>NC_090932.1:725070335-735070335 GCF_040938575.1 Ambystoma mexicanum
TGGGCTGGGCCCTGAGGCACAAGGGGGTGGCATCGGGGACCCGGTACTACTTCTCGTACCTGTCCCTTTTGGCGGGTGTCGTGTAAGGGTTGTTCAGGATAGCCAGCCCCTCGTCCCAGATGTCGTCGAGCAACGGCACCGCGAGGACAGTCTTTCTCTTGGCCTCTCGTCGTTGGTAAAGAAAACCTTCCTTTTTCTGTTCCTCAGGGCAGAGCTGGAAGAGCTCGGATGCCCTGGCTATCATGGCGTGAGCCAATTTCGTCGGGCGGAAAGGCCCGAGGACGGGGGGTGGAGGGGTGATGACAGGATGTCCGTTTTATCATCGCCGCCGTCATCGTCCATCCCCGTCACTGTATCCGTCGCCGTATCCTCCCGAGGGTCCGGCGAGAGGGATGAGGGGTCCACAGGCCTCGCGGGCACGAAGGGCAGCGCGGGGTGGACTCTCCTCCCCTCGTCCTTATCTCAGTACATAAGGATTGGATCGCCAACAAAATGGCCGCCGAGCTATCCTGGTGCTCGGGTAATGGCTGCGACGGATGGGATGGCTGCTCCACTGGGCCCTCTTTGTTAGGGAGAATTCTCTGTTTAGGCTGAATTTCCTAACCTAGTGAGTCCCCCAGCAGCTTTGCTGGATTTTGGGGGTTTAATTTTCTTTCTCCTGCCAAGAGTGAGACTCTATTACCCTCACTCTTGGGCATGATTTGAGAGTGTTTCTTTGAATCTAGATGTGTTTAATGGGCTATGGGGTCTTTTACTCCATAGGGCTTCATGTGTTTTTGTGATGTGTGTTACACAGCACCCTCGGTGCAGTGACACAGGGGTGTCATAGTGACCCCCCCAGTATAGACTCCATACCCTGGGACTGACTACTGTCTCCCAGGGCATGTAAAGTCACCATTGACTTTACTAGTCTCAAATTCTGAACAGAACCAGTACAAACCATCATATTGTGGACGTACTGGCTAGGGCAATTCAATTGCCCCGGGGTCTGTTAGTCGAGGGGGCATGTCTTCGTCCCCCCCTGATCGAGTTTTGGCTGGTGGCAGTGGATACTACTTTTTATATTCAACCGCGAATATTTTCCTATGGGATTTCCCATTGTTTTAGGCTACTATCTTCATTTAATTATTTACGGTAGCCTCGAACATACCGCTGGTTTATTTAATTAATATTAATTCTCCGGTTGGTATTTTTTGCCAAAACTTGATTCTAAAATGGCGTTTGTGTTCTCTTCTGTGACTCCAACCCAAGACGAGTCCTTTGTTCCACTTTTTGGCGGGCTTCTCCACAGAAGCCCTCCAAAGTGGTGCCACTCTGTCTGGGGTACTTAGGAGGGGTGGAGGGAAATTTAGGCACCCTGGACTGAGTTGCCTAGGCAACTCAAGTCGCACTCCATCCTGATTGGCCCAAGTGGTGAGCCGGCCGGCTCACCACTTAGCATGTTTGAGTGACAGCTAGGCTGAGTGAATATGGGTTTGCTGCATAAAAGCAGGGCTTTGGGGACTGGAACTTCAGAAGTCGCCACAGGACCTAAGAATCCGACGAAGGAGAAGCTGAGCCGACCTGCCACGACACCATCACCGGTGGAGCCCTGCTGGACTGCCTCACCACTTTTCCCAACGACAGAGGAGATCTCCCGCCGGAGAGTCTTCTTCCTTTGACTGGTGGGGATAACCAGTTTCACCGTCTTTTCGCCTTCCCGACGTACCTCGTGGCTGCCTTGCCTGTGCCAAGCACCCCGGCAACCGGGATACCACGTTGTACCACGACCGCGAAACAAAGGTACCACCTTTAACCGGAAGACTCCGCGGCTGGTTTCTTCCCTGGTAGTGCAACGACCTTCATCTTTTCCAATTCGAGATCTTCTCTTCCCCTGGACGACGACGCAACTTGCACCCACTACCAGGAACAACTGCCACCGCTGGAGGATCCTTCCCACTTAAGGTACCGTGTCCCGCCTGGCTTCCCTTGCTACCGACTGTACGGGGTGGATTTAGCCCAAGGCTTTCGAACCTGGGTTAGTCTGGGACATCCTGGCTAAACTTTCTTCAAGCCTCTCTAAACCCTTTTTGAACCCTCTACAAGACTTTCTAAAACTAGTGCAACTGTGTGATCCTGGGCGCATTTGTGCTCTGTTCACTCTAAGAGTGGGCCCGGCCTTCGGACTTTGGCTCACCAGAGACTTTTTGCTCTTCTTCCTTGCTAACAGTGTTCCTGAATCTTAGAGTGGTGTACCTTTCCATATTCTGTCTTTTTCCCTCCCTTTCTCACGAACTTATCAGAGTGCAATCTAGTTAAGCGCTCACCTCTGTATGAAAATAAGTGGTGTTTTACTGTGATTTATCCAATAAGGGAAAAGGGGTGTATATATTACAATAGTAACTGTGTTTAGAATATTTTACAATAAGAGTGCTGGAGTGTTTCAATTTGTGTGTTTTTAAATAAATAATTATATACTTTGATACCAAAGCTCTGGTCAGTGTTTGCTTGTATTGTTGTATCTGAGTGCCTATTGTGTATACTTTGCATACTCCCTAACTCTCCTTGAGGGAAGTCTGACTGCTCAGCCACAGCTACCTGGTAAATCTGGGTGGTACAGACTGCTACCAAGTGGGTTTACTGCCAACACATGTAGTCTTAAATATTTTGCAGTGGTCCCTAAGGGAACTGCACAGGTTTCTGCCTAACCCTCGTCGTCGCCATCTTCGTAATGGCCACTGCCCCCCTCCCCCTCTTTTTCCACCGGGGTCTTCACGGGGGTCTTAACGATGGTCTGGAAAGAGGATTCCCTCCGCGGTGGCAGGGAAACTCTGGGCCCCGAGGCCGCTTCCACTGGCGTAGCCTCTGCCAGCTTCACCAGGGCCGCTGCGACAACCTCGATAGAGGCCTTTGCCGGTTGGATCAAGGCCCTCACCACCTTAGGTGCGTCCTGGGCCTTCGCTTTGGGGGGAGGGTCATCGCCTCGCTCCCCCTCGGCTCCCTTCGAGATTGACCGGGGCCTCTCCAGAAGCGTACCCGGGTTCTCGGACTTCCTCTTCCCCGAACCAGAGCGCTGGCTCGTGGTCGATCGTGCCTGGGAAGTCGCGCCCTGCCTGGCAGCTGAGGAGCCCGATCTTTCGGCGCTCCCGGTGCCCGCAGACTCGCGGTGCTTGCCCTTCTGTTGGGCCCCCTTCGCCGGGGCGCCCTCACAGGACTTAGAAGACGGCTCAGACTTTTTCTTCGCCTTCTCACCTGCTGTGCCCTTCTCCAGCCAGGCGGCGAGGCGTGAACGACGATCTTGCTTGGTCCGTTCCGACAGGTTCTTGCAGAACGCACAGTCCTTCTCCACATGCGCCTTGTCCTCATGAAGACAGTAGAGACATCTCGAATGCTCGTCCTCCTTGAAAACATTTTGCAATCCGCATCCTGGGCAGCTCTTGAACAGCTTGGATCCAGGTGTCGAGCTTCCCTTGTCCTGGGTCACGTCCGTTGAGGTAGGCCACAGATCTTCTGGAATCCTCCAAGAAGCGTAACTCGACGAAAACTTCACCCTTGAGGGGCGTAGAAGAATTCCGAAACGGGTCCCCGTTATCGGAAGTAGAAACGGTGGAGCTTGAGGCTCGATAAAACCGAAAAAATGAGAAAATTCTCCCGAAAAAGTGCAAAAACGCAGTAAAAGCTCGAGAGCTAAAGCACGAGGACTCCCAACACTTGAACGTGCGGTAAAAATCTGAGGATGGCTGTCAGGGGAGGGGCTTAGGGAGAGGGCTGTCATTGGCTGGGGGCAGTATGACCCAGAGATCAGTGATTGGTTACTACTAAGAAAGACAGATCAGAAACGAAACTGATACTGATTTTTTCTTTACCGAGGATTCCCAGCATGACGACGGGGAATATTCATGAGCATGTGAATCCATGCCAGACCCCATGCTGGAGACAATGGAGTTACTTCAGTTCAAGTAGCTGTTCATCAAGCACACAAGCTGGTGTCCTTCCCCTCCCCTGCTTAATCCTAACCAGCTTCGAGAATGAGATCCAAGTGGCTTACGAGTTGATTGGTCCCACCAACTCAAAGGAAGAAGTCGTCCTTGAAGGGGCTTCTCTGTCAAGATTACCTTGGCAATTCGGACCTGCAGCAGGGCTTCACCGGGCAAACCAACGGTCCAGGAGTTGCAGCAGCCGTCCTCTTACAGCTCGTCTTCAGTTCTTTCGTTCCAGTGGTCGACTGCTTTCCAGCCCAGTAGACTTGCCTTTTAAACAGTTCTCTCCCATTCATTACAGCCTACCTGTCGCTCACCCGGCAGGGTGGCTGTCCTTGCCGGACAGTCAGCCAGCCAATCACGCCAGAGTGCATTTGGGTCTCCTAGGAGACTAAGCACAGGGAGTTTCGGGCACCTCCCTCACTTCCTGCCCACCCCAGACACTCAGACGCCAGAGCCAGTCTTCAGTCCTGAAGCCTGCCAAAGGCATGGAAACAAAGGGACCAAACCTGGTTTGGCGCGCAGAGACAAAAACTAGAAGGGCCTTTCCATAAAGAAATGGCGAAAAAAGACCGGGACCCGTGTAAACAAAAGGGCTTAAGGCGCCATCTTGAAAAACATGGCTCCCGCGATTTTTAGCTACCGGTGTTCACAGGGGAAAAAATCATGGTAGTTTGTTCTAAAAGCACTGCCACCAGCCATTTCGATAGAAAAGGGTAGCAATTGACTGCTACACGAGTTTCTAGACACAAGGGATACTAGGTAACCCTTCCAGCACTCTATAGGAAGATAGTGTGTGCTGGGTCTAGGAATTTAAAAAGACTAGTAAAGTCAATTTAACCTTACATTCTCTGGGAAAACAGTAGTTTATCCCAGAGAAGGTATTTAAACCTTTGGGAAGTCTAAAAAGACATCCCTGTGTTACTGTACTGAGGGTGCTGTGTAACAAACATGAAAAGATGCCTACAGAGTTATCTTAAAACTCCATAATCAAAGAACCTAAGAGTAAAACATACATCAAAATACATGAGTGGGAGAAAAGGCTCACACTGTTTCCAGGTAAAAAAAATCAAGTCCTCAAAAATCCAGCAAAGTTGCTGGGGGTCTCTAAGGTGAAGGGAATTAGCACATTTATGAGAATTCTCCCTAACAGAGACATCATGTGCAGGTGTAGGAACCATGTTTGTCGTGCCCACATTAGGCCATCAGGATATGTGTCACTTGTTCCCAGTGTAGTTTGTTAACTATCGAGTTGAGAAGCGGTGCTGAGTGGGGGAAAGCATACAGACATTTCCCTGACCAGTTAATTACTAGTGCATTCCCTTTGGAACCTTTCTGGGGAAACCTGGACACACAATCTAGGCATTGTGCGTTCTCTTGAATAGCAAAGGGGTCAATTTCTGGGAACCCCAGTTTGAGAATACGTTGTAGTTGCCACTCGTGTTCTGAGGGCAGCACAGCACTTCTGCTTAGTACGTCTGACAGTGAATGAGTTCCCCTGAAACATGTTGTGCTAGGAGAAACATGCGTTTTAGTACCCAGACCCACATTTTCTGGACTAGTTTGGACAGCGCTGGAAAATGTGTCCCCCGTATGCCCCTGTTTGATTATGTAAAACATGAATGTGCGACTGTTAGGCTGAGGACTGTCTTGTGTACCGAGACCTGAATGCTTGAAGTGCACGGAGGACTGCTATCAGTTCGAGAAGATGGATATGCTTTTTGGGTGACGCTTGTGTCCACACACTGTGCAGTATGATTGAGGTAGTGAGCTCCCCAGCCTGTTAAGAATGTGTCTGTTGTAAGAGTGGCTTTGATTGCTGATGTGTTGAAATGCTTTCCCTTTCACAGGTTGTCCACGGACCACCATTGCAGCGATTGAACTAGAGGTTGCAAAACCACCACTAGATCATCCCGCTTACTTGCAACCACTGTTTCACTTGCCACTCTTGCATTGGACGCATGCACAGTCGGGCGTGTGGCACTAGATAAATGCAAGAAGCCATCATTCCCAGAAGGCGGATTAACTTTTGCACCATTACTTGACAACCGGCTTCATACTGCAGTGTTTGGAACAACATGTTTTGGACACTTGTTGGCGTGGAAGACGAGTGTTTGTTTCGATTAGTGCCCCGAGGAATTGTTTTACTTGGCTGGGCACTTGACTAATTAGAACAGTAGGTTGACTTTTCATTGTGTGTTTTGTAGGCACCTCTGAGGGGTGTCTATTAGCCAATCGTCTAAGTAAGGGTACAACGGAATGGACTACCTTCGCAAGTTGGCGGCCACTACGCCTAGGACCTTTGGAAACACATTGGTAGCTGAGGCTGTGCTGAATTGTAGCACTTTGAATTGGTAGTGCATGTCCCCCACTTTGAATTGTAGGTATTTATGTGCACAGGCAACATTAAAATACAACCCTGGAGAGGGGCATTGATGAGGTCAGGATAGATGTGGGGCTGCTGATGCAGTACGTCTGGACACTGGCGGCCAGGGTGCAGACGGTTTAGACACAGGCTGAAGGTAACAGGCCACTCTTAGGCAGAAACCTGTGCAGTTCCCTCTGGGACCACTGCAAAAGATTTAAGACTACAGGTGTTTGGCAGTGAACCCACTTGGTAGCAGTCTGTACCACACAGATTCACTTGGTAGCTGTGGCTGAGCAGTCAGACTTCCCTCAAGAAGAGTTAGGCAGTATACAGTGTATTCACAATAGGTCAAAAGAACACATTAGAACAAGTAAACACTGACCAGAGCTTGGTGTAAAAGAGATAATTATTTATTTAAAACCACATCTAGAAAAACACACAGGCATTCATGTTAAGCAGTTAAAAACACGGTCACTAAAACATACACACTCCCTTAGAAGAATATTAGACAAGTCTTAAGTAAAGCCCCACTTACTTTCAGACGGCGGTGAGCGCTTAACGCAGATGGCACTCTAATAATTCGTTTTAAAAGGGAGAGAAAAGCAGAGTATAATTTGAAACCGATCCCAACACTTTCACAAGAACACAACAAGAGAGGAAGGCAAGTAAAACCGTGAAGTTAGAGTTCAGAAGGCCGGATCCACTTTAAGAGGATCAGCACGAAATGTGTCCAAGGTCACACGGTTGAAGTGCACAAAAGTCTTGCAAAGGTTCAGAAAGAGTTGGACCAAAAGAAAGGGACCAGTAAGAGGGTCAAGGCGGCCAGCCCAGTCCAGAAGGTTAAGGGATTATTATTACCTTGTAGCCATCTTTAGAAAGGGAGGCCTGGCGGACACGGTACCTTAAAGTGGTGAGAATACTCCAGCGGGGGCAGTTGTTCCTGGCAGCGGATGCAAGTCGGAGCTTCGTCCGGGGGAAGAGAGGATCTCGTCGAGGAGGAAGATAGGAGTCCGTTGCACTGCCAGGGAAGAAACCAGCCGCAGAGTTCTCAGGTAAAAGGAGCTGTCCTTTTATTCGCGGTCCAGTGGTAAGTGGCTATCTGGTTGCCGAGGTGATTGGCACGGGCAATTCGACCACATGACATCCTGGGATGCGAGGAAAAGAAGATAAACTGGTTGTACCCACCAGTCAGGGGAAGAAGCCTCTCCAGCCGGGAGATCTTCTCTGTCGTCGGGAGGTGGGGAGTCGGTTCCGCAGGGCTCAACCGGTGGTGTCGTCGTGGCAGGTCGGCTCAGCTTTTCCCTCGTCGGATTCTCAGGTCCTGTGGCGACTTCTAAATTTCCAGTCCATAAAGCCCTGCTTTTATGCAGCACACCCCCATTCACTCAGCCTAGCTGTCAATCAAACATGAGAGAGTGCGACTTGAGTTACCAAGGTAACTCAGTCCAGGGTGCCTAAACCCCCTACCCCACCCCCTGTGGCACCCAGACAGAGTGGCACCACTTTTGGAAGCTTCTGTGGAGAAGCCCGCCAAAAAGTGGAACAAAGGGCTCGACTTGGGTTGGAGTCACAGAAGAGAACACAAACGCCATTTTAGAATCGAGTCCTGGCAAAAAATACCAACCGGCGAATTAATATTAAATAAACCAGCGGTATGTTCGAGGCTATGAGAATTAAATAATTAAAGTGGGTAGCCTCGAACAATGGGAAAATCCCATAGGGATATATTCGCGGTCGAATAGAAAAAGTAGTATCCGCTGCCACCAGCCAAAACTCGTACAGGGGGGACGGAGACGTGTCCCCTCGACTAACAGACCCCGGGGCAATCGAATTGCCAAGACCAGTATGTCCACAATTTGATGGTTTGTACTGGTTTCTGTTCATAATTTGGGACTAGTAAAGCCAATGGTGACTTTACATGCCCTGGGAGACAGTCAGTCCCAGGGTATGGAGTCTATGGTGGGGTGTCACTATGACGCCCCTGTGTCACTGTACGGAGGGTGCTGTGTAACACACATAGTAAAAACACATGAGACCCTATGGAGTAAAGGACCCCATAGCCCATAAAACACATTAACAGTCAAAGGAACATTATAAATCATGTCCAAGAGTGGGAGAAAAAGTGTCTCACTCTTGGCAGGAGAAAAAAACAAACTCCAGAAATCCAGCAAAGCTGCTGGGGGACTCACTAGGTTAGGAAATACAGCCTAAAGAGAGAATTCTCCCTCACAGCCAGGCATAGCCGGGGCCCTGTCCGAGTTGTAGAAGTTGAAGCTAAAGGTGGCTGCCCTGAAGAGCAGAGCGGAGGATGCCGAAGGGCGTAATCAGTGGAACATAAGAATACTGGGCCTGCCGGAGGGGACAGAAGGCAGGGGATCCTACGACATATGTGGAAAACATGTTGCTGTAGGAGATTGGGGTGGGAACCACCGAGACCATCGATTGCGAAGCTCCTGGACTACAGGGATAGCGAAGAGATACTTGCTTTCTCCAGGAAAGGAGGGATCATCGAAAGTTGTTCTGGCAGAGAGCAGCGTTCGGACCAACTAAGGCGAGACTGTGAAAAGAGGGCCTGAAGTTGCTAGGCAAAGTTTGAATGCAGTACCCTCTGGGAACACTACAAGCAACTATGACTACAGGTATAGGCAACCCAACCTTTGGTATAAGCTTGTACTACATAGTTTTGGTAGCGTGTTGAGCAGCCAGGCTTATCTCAATAGGGGAAATGTGAGCAGTAGTGGAGTTACACAAAGATTCACAGTTACAGGTATTCAAATAAACTCTTACACTCAAGGTTTCTTGCATAAATCATTAATTTATCAGTCAGTTATAAAGCCTTCTTTAGAAGGGAGTAATATACTAGTAACACACAAATACACTTCAATACTGTACACTCTGAGTTTCTGAATCAGACAAGACCCTTTTGAGATGGCCCACAGACAACGTAAACCCACAGGTGACTTCAGTAACAAGGATGCTGGGACATTAATATCTTACTGTTGGCATTCAGAACTCGCTTAAAAAGTTGGTAAAAAGCAAAGGTTATTAGAACACAAGAAATTACAAATATTCATAAGCAGGGCAAATACTTTCAGATAGCAATTGGAAGTGTCATTCAATTCAATAGGCTAAGCCAAAGTCAATAGGCAAAAGTCTTTGTATAGGATGCAGCACTTCAGGTAAGTCAAAGGAAAAGTCTTTGCACAAGTTCTTAGGAGTCTTTGATAAAAAAGAAGATTCAAATGTAGGGCTACAAGCTGATTAGACTTGTGAGTTGCGGATGTTACAAGCACTTACACAGAAAGAGGTAAGCTCTCTTTATTTTACAATACCTTGGTAAAGAAGAAAAGATGCAGTTGATTACTTCTTTTCCTGTGCAGCTCTGCAGATCTCACTGTTCCTGTGCCTCAGTCGTGGGGACAAGAGGGAGGACGTTGGGGGACTCCTGCACTGCATTGGCACTGTCAAAACTGGCAACCGGCAAACTTTACTGGCTGTTTCGTGTTTCAGCTCCTTGCGGTACAGCAAATAGAAATAAGCACGGTTCCTGGCTGTCAAGGTGGACTGTCCTTAATTCTGGGGTCCCGCACTCTGCTGAGGGTGCTCAGGCCTGGTCAGTCCTGCTTCGGGGAGTCCGGAGGATCTTCCAAAAGCTTTAGGCCAGCTTAAAATTAACGCACACAATCTGGTGTCCCTCTCCCTGGCTATATGGTTCCTGCAGCAACTCTGAGGAAATTCAACCAGCTCCGAGATGGGTGTCCAGGTGGCTTACTTTGGAGTTGATTGGTGGTCCCACCAACTCAAAAGGGAGAAGTCATCCTTGCAGGGGCTTCTCTGTCGATGCGAACTTGGCAATTCGGACCTGCAGCAGGGCTTCACCGGGCAAACCAACGGTCCAGGAGTTGCAGCAGCCGTCCTCTTCAAGCTCTTCTTCGGTTCCTTCGTTCAGTGGTCGACTCTGCCTTCCAAGCCAAAAGACTTGCCTTTTATTCAGTTCTCTCCCATTCATTCCAGCCTAGCTGTCACTCACCCAGCAGGGTGGCTGTCCTTGCCGGACAGCCAGCCAGCCAGCCAATCACCACAGAGTGCATTTGGGTGTCCTAGGAGACTAAGCACAGGGAGTTTCGGGCACCTCCCTCACTTCCTGCCTACCCCAGACACTCTGGAGCCAGAGGCAGGTTTCACTCCTGAAGCCCGCCAAAGACGAATGAACAAAGACCAACCTGGTTTGGCACGCAGAGAAACTCTCTAGAAGGAGCTTTCTACAAGATCTGGCAAAAAAAGAAGCCCAGGCACCATTTTAGCAAAGATGGCTGGGCGCCATTTCGAAAAAAAGATCGCTCCCGTGGTTAACGTTACCGGGTCCACGAACTGTCGTGGTAAATGCAAACCATGGTAGTTCAAAAGGAAACCACTGCCATCAGCCAGTCAATTGAGGAAAGGGTAAGACACAGGGGACACTAAGTAACCCCTTCAGGACTCTATTGTAAGATTGGGTGTGCGGGGTCTAGCAAGTACAATGCTAAGTAAAGTCAATTTCACTTTAGTGCTCTGGGAAACAATAGTTGATCGCGAGAAGGTATTTAATCCCAATTCGACCGCACAATGGGGATGAACGTGTGGATGGACACGATTGGTGCGGCCCTCCCTCAGGAGGGGGCAAGCTGTGGACCAGCAATTAACCTCACTGTGAGGAATACACACCTGGCTCCAGGTATCAGTAGCATGAGGTACGATTATGTTTAGTTGGCAGGAGGCGGAGATGGAGAGCCTCACCGGAGAAGGAGGAGGACTGTAACACACCACCTTTGGGCTCACTATTGGGCGGTCCACGGGTAGGTGTTTAGCCCTAGTTATTTGACTGTTATTCTGTTCTTGGGGTGCCTGGTAGGGGTACCCTTGTGCCGCAGCCGTGACCTGTGGGAAGGGAGAGTGACACTGGTTAAGCGTGAGAAGCAGCTGAACCTTTACTGCCTAGGAGCTGTTCAGCATTTGTTGGAAATATTGGGCTTGGGGGCGGGGGTGGGGAGGTTATATGTTGGGTTAAATTACAGGCTGACCCGTCCTGTATCCTGCAAATTGATGTTGGCACGTCAGGCGCTTTGCAGTGGGGAACTGTGGCCTAGGCTAGAACTTGAGGAGGGGATTGGGTGGCGGGGGGGGGTTGGCAGCAGCCTCAGTGTTGAGCAGACGAGACCTGTGGGCTTCGAGTTGCTTTGGACATGCTGGATGGGAGGCCGATGGTGGGGGGGCCAGTGGGACGCATGGATGGGGGGACACACTGCTGGGATGAGTGATTTCAGGATTGCCTCCTGGAATGTGCGGGGGCTTAATAGCTTTATCAAGCGGAACAGAGTACACACGCATCTGCTAAACAAAGGGGTGCACATGTCCCTCTTGCAAGAAATGCACCTCGTGAGACCATTGGAATGCAAATGTGACAGTGAGGGTCGGCTGACCATAGCAAATGGGTGCTTTGGAACGAAGGGAGGTCTGTATCATGAACTCGTATGCCCCTAATCAAAATATTGTCCGTTTTTTTTAGATCCTTAGGCGCCAGGCTGGCATCATATAGCGGAGCTTTGTGGCTCTGGGGAGGGGACTTTAACTGCACCTTGGAACCAGAGTCGGAGGCAAAAAGCAGGCCCCACCAGTTAAGGCGCTGGGGGCACTGTGGCGGGAGCTGGGGGTGGGTGATATTTGGAGGCAGTTGCACAGGGACAAGAAGAACTACTCTTTCTGCTCGAGTCCGCATGTGGTGCATACACGCATCGACTAGATGTTTATGGGTACGGCCACCCTGGGCGAATTTGTTCTGGCTAATTACAGGGCAAGGGTCCTTTCAGACCATGCGCCTCTTGTGGCGATGGATAGCGAGCACTTCACCAATCTCGACATGGCAGCTTAGAGCAGAGGCACTTCAAGACGATCAGTTCAGGGCCCACATGGGAGATAGGATAGACCAATTCTTTACTCTCAATAATGAAGGAAGTGCAAACAGTGCGGGAACTCTGTGGGAGTCCTTCAAGGTGGTGATGAGAGGGGAAGAAATTGGGAAGATGGTGGGGGGGGGGGATACGGAAGGGCCTGCTGCAGGATATAGCTAGAGTGGAGGCACTGATGGAGGAGCGAAGGGTTGAGTGTGAGAGCCTGGGAGCGTTTCGGCAAGCACGACTACGGCAGATACGTGGAGAGACTCCATGAGACCGGTGATAAAAGCAGAAAGGTTGCTTGCCTGGCTGTGTCGTGCACAGGAGAAAAGGCACATGATATGTTCCATAAAAGACAAGTGCAGGGAAGAATTTAGATGCCCAGAGTGAGATCAACAAGGTCTTTAGTCGGTATAATCAGCACTTATACGCTGCCAGGGACTTGATGAGGTATGGATGGAGATTGACGCGCCTCGTCTGGAGCAGGAACCGGCAGAGATGCTGGATGCTCCGTGTTAGGGAGAATTCTCTGTAAAGGCTAATTTCCCAAACCTAGTGAGTCCCCCAGCAGCTTTGCTGGATTTTTGGGGTTTATTATTTTCTCCTTTTAAGAGTGAGACTCTTTTCCTCACACTCTTAGACATGATTTGAGGTGTTCCTTTGACTTTGTATGTGTTCTATGGGCTATGGGGTCCTTTACCCCATAGGGTTTCATGTGTTTTTGATATGTGGGTTACACAGCACCCTCCGTGCAGTAACCCAGGGGTGTCGTAGCGACCCCCAAACAGACTCCATACCATGGGACTGACTACTGTCTCCCAGGACATGTAAAGTCACCATTGGCTTTACTAGTCTCAAATTGTGAACAAAACCAGTACAAACCATCATATTGTGGACGTACTAGTCGGGGCAATTTGATTGCCCCAGGGTCTGTTGTTCGAGGGGGCACTGTCCAGTCCCCCCAGACCGGAGTTTTGGCTGGTGGCAGTGGATACTACTTTTTATATTCGACCGCGAATATATTCCTATGGGATCTTCCCATTGTTCGAGGCTATCACTTTTTAATATAGCCTCGAACATACCGCCAGGTTATTAAATTAATATCAATTCACCGGTTGGTATTTTTTGCCAAAACTTGGTTTCAAAATGGCGTTTGTGTTCGCTTCTGTGACTCCAACCCAAGTCGAGCCCTTTGTTCCACTTTTTGGCGGGCTTCTCCACAGAAGCCTCCAAAAGTGGTGCCACTCTGTCTGGGTACCACAAGGGGCGTGGGAGGGGGTTTAGGCACCCTGGACTGAGTTGCCTCGGCAACTCAAGTCGCACTCGTGTGATTGGCCCAAGTGGTGAGCCGCCCGGCTCACCACTTAGCATGTTTGATTGACAGCTAGGCTGAATGAATGGGAGTTTTCTGCATAAAAGCAGGGCTTTTGGGACTGGAAGTTCAGAAGTCGCCACAGGACCTAACGAATCCGAGGAGGGAGAAGCCGAGCCGACCTGCAACGACAACACCACCGGTGGAGCCCTGCTGTCTCACCACTTTTCCCGACGACAGAGGAGATCTCCAGCCCGGAGAGTCTTCTTCCTTTGACTGGTGGGGATAACCAGTTTGCCCGTCTTTTCGCCTTCCTGGACCATCTCGTGGCCACCTTGCCCGTGCCAAGCACCCCGGCAACCGGAATGCCACGGTTTACCACTACCGCGAAGAAAAGGGTGGTAACTTGTAACCGGGAAACTCTGCGGCTGATTTCTTCCCTGGCAGCGCAACGACCTTCAGTTTTCCTCCACGTCGAGACCTCCTCTTCCTCTGGACGAAACACCGACTTGCGACCGCTGCCAGGAACAACTGCCCCCGCTGGAGCATTCCTCCCATTTTCAGGTACTGTGTCCAGCCTGGCTTCCCTTGCGACAGATCGTTCGGGGTGACAGTAAATCCTCGACTTTCTAACCTGGGCTAGCCTGGGACCTGTTAACTAACTTTTTCTGACTTGGTCTCAATCTTTTGTGAACTTTCTACAAAGACTCTTTAGGGCATAACCCCATTGTGTGATCCTGGACACATTTCGCTTGCTCTCTCCAAGAGTGGGCCTGGCATTTGAACTTCCTTGCTCTCCAGTAGACTTTGCCTAACTTGCCTCACTGTGGTTCTTTGAAAAGTATTGAAATTCGTGTGCTTTCATAACCCTGCCTTCATCCCTCCCTTTTTTATAACTTATTAGAGTGCCATCTTAGGTTAAGCGCTCACCTCTGTCTGAAAATAAGTGGCGTTTCTCCTTAAGACTTGTCTAATAAGTAATTAGGGTTGTATATATATAATAGTGACTGTGTGTTGAATTTATTTACCTCTTTGTGCTAGTGTAATTTACAAGTGTGTCTTTAAATAAATAATTCTATTCTTTTACACTAAAGCTCTGGTCAGTGTTTGCTTGTGCTACTGTATCTCTGTACCTATTTTGTATACTCTATATACTGCCTAACTCATCTTGAGAGAAGTCTGACTGCTCAGCCACAGCTATCAGGTAAATCAGGGTGGTACAGACTGCTACCAATTGGGTTTACTGCCAGCCACCTGTAGTCCTAAATCTTTTGCAGTGGTCCCTAAGGGAACTGCACAGGTTTCTGCTTAACACTCCGTTCACGGTAGAGGAGCTGCAGGCCACTCTACGCATGCTGCCCTCGGGCAAGAAGCCGGAGCGGACGGCCTCCCAGCAGAATTCTAAACGGAGTTCCCAGGTGAACTTGCGCTGCTCCTCTTACGGATGCTGGAGAAGGCATACGTGGCGGGTCTGTTGCCGGTTGGCCTCCAGGAATCGATCATAGTGCCGATACTGAAACCAGGCAAACCACAGCTAGAGCACGGATCGTACAGACCGCTTTCAATGATCAACCAGGATTGAAAACTCCTCGCAGCTATGTTGGCTAACAGGCTGAGGAGCGTAATTGGCACCTTGATACACTGACCAGACTGGGTATATCCCCGGGAGGAACACATCCTGGAACCTGCACCGGCTCCATCACATAAAAGATAAGACTAGGGAGCGAAAGGAGGAATACAATGTGGTGTCTTGACTCAGTAAGATGGGACTGGCTGCATGCAGCACTACAGCGCTTTGGGGTGGGGCCACGGTTTGCGCGATGTGTACTCTTACTGTATGAGAAGCCGCTGGCACAAGTAAAAACTGGGAGGCATATCCCGGAGGCATGGAAACTGGGAAGGGGCCAAGACAGGGGTGCCTGCTCTCCCCATGCTGTTCATAATGGCACTGGAGCCGCTAGCAGCCTTTCTTAGAGCAGACTTGAAGGACACAGGCATACAGATTGAGGGGCATTTGCACATGGTTTGCTTGTACGCAGATGACATGCTGCTTTACATGCAGGACCCGGAATCTAACCTACCTTACATGCTGGACGTACTGGACGGCTTTGCGCGGCTCTCTGGCATAACTATAAGCAGAACAAAATTCCAGATGTTTCCGCTGGCAGGTCTAGCGACGTTGGATCAGCGACACCTACCGAACTTGGAGATCCAGTGGGCGGTGGACTCCTTCCAATATTTAGGAGTGGGTATTTATCGGGACCCTGGGAAGGAACATTAAGCCAATACGCTGAGGGCTCTCTGCAGGGTCGAGAAATCAATGGGGTTTTGGCGGAAGCTCCAGCTATCCGTGATGGGTCAAACAGCGTTGCTTAAAATGGTTGTGTTGCTGCGTTTGGTTTATTACTTTGCGAATATACCATTTGAGATTCCGAGACTGTTTTTCCATGAGCTTCACTCTGCAGTGAAGGGGTTTCATTTGGAGAGGGAAAAGGTGTTGGGTATCGCTGGGGGCTCTCAGGAGGGACCATAAGGAGGGGGAATTAAGCTGCTGCACTTTGAGGCATACTACCTGGCTGGACAACTGCAGTTTGTGGTAACCTGGCTGGCTGATGAGGTTTCCATGGAAGCTGAGTTGCTACAGAGTGAAGTCATGCAGTTTTTCCTCATGGAGGTGTTTTAGGTGACTGGTGCTGGTCGAGTGGGAACGTTGGCATTGTTCTTGCTGGGCAGGAAACTTTGGGACAGATTGTGGAGAATGGCAGGCAACGAGACCCATATTCTGTTAATGTATCCTTGGCAGCTATCAGTGGGGAGAGCTGGAAGGTGGTCCGCAACATTAGCCTGTATTGGGAGCTGAAGGGAGTCATTACTCTAGGGGACATATGCAAGGAGGGGGTCATGCTGAGCTTCGCAGAGCCGACAGACTTCTGGCATACCAAAAGGGGAATTCTTAATATACAACAGGGTGACTAGGGCGATTGTGACCAGATGGCTGGATATTACAGAGGAATTTTCAGGGGACAATATGCTGGACACCCTATATGACCTAACGGAGGGAGGCCACGTCATTTCTAGACTTTATAATTTGATAATGGACTCACTCAGTGGGTCAGACCTCACAATCCGGGCCAAATGGGAGGAAGAGATGGGCCGGGATAACATGGTTGGGGAATGGGACAGGGTATTGATGTACGCGCACAGGGCGTCGAGGAACGCTAGATTCAAACAGCTGCAGCTATTCATTACACACAGGGATTACCTGCCCCCCACCCCCCCCAAAAGAGCCATATCACGGTTCCCAGGAGCGGGAGAGCAGAGCTTCCCAAGATGCATATGCACATCGGCAGATCTGTTACACATGTTTTTGTCATGTCCAGTAATCAGGGTGTTCTGACAGGATATTGAGAATAAAGCCTCTAAGGGCGTATTAACAATGCATGAGTGGCCACCGGAGGCATATTTGCTAAGGCTGTTCCTGAGGTGGCAAGCAGAAGCGCATATAACAAAGATGAAAGCCCTCATTTGCATTTTGGCAAAGCGCAGAATAGCGCTGGCTTGGAAGTCACCAGGGGGGCCCCCACATAGAGGCATGGTGGGGTGACCTTCGGAAGTGGACAGAGGCAGAAACTGTGGTGTGGCACAGGATGGTGTATAGGGGCTTGAGTGAAAACAGCACTGATCTTGCAGCATGGAATGCATTGGCCCAGCAGATGTTTGCGCCCTCTGTTTGGAAGGAACTAGGTTCCTGCCGCACCACCAAGCGCTTTAAAATTACGCAAGACCTCTTTTAGGTGCTGTATGAACTGGGAAGGCTCTCATGCAGATATAATCACATACACAGACACAGACATGGGCAGGTACTGAAGGAGGACATGGGCAGACAATGAAGAAGGCAGTTAATGTTTAAATATAAGGCGCAATTAACTATTAGCTGGATACATTTGTAAAGCCTATGCATTTGTAAAAATCTTAGTACAGTAAGTGCAAACTCCCCCTCCCTCCCAGAAAGAATGCAGCTTGTGCTAAAATGGACTACAGGCTTCCGCAGCGGTTCATCACTAGAGCCAAGCACTGGCAGTACACGCCTCACCAGCTGTCTACTGTCCATCAAGAGTCTATGCAGGCTAAAAATGGGATATACATGCTCAGTGCACAAAATGCAGAAATGGGACATATTAAGGGTGGAGGGAACCTACAGGGCGCAGATAAACAGGAGTAGAATGAGTGTAATATGGAGGGAATGACTGGAAAATGTTTTACATAAAATATTCATAGGTAGGAAAATGAATGAAAGCATGAGCTACAGTGTATTCTTGCATCAGCTAGCAAAATGCAGAGCAGCATGTTCTGACAGAAACTGACATTGAAGAAGAACAAGTTACCTACCAACTGTAACGTTCTTTTGACTGGATGTTCCTCCACATATTCCTTATCTTTGATAAATCCACTTCCAGCTTGCTGGCCTCAGACATTTTTTCCCAGTAGTGGGTGCTGCGTGCGACGTCCCTCGAGTCGGTGTCCCTCGAAGGCGTCCGTATCAGCGCCAACGTCATCATAGGTATATATAGTCTTGGCCAGCATCCGTTGCTCAGTTCCATTTTGAGGTGCTGTGTTTGTCCAGTATGATATGGTTAGTACCCTTGAAGGAGCATAGGCTGCAACTACAAGGGAATTTTTACTGCGGGGGAGGATGGGAAGGGTGATAAGGAATCCGTGGGAGGAACATCCAGTCGAAAGACCGTTACAGTTGGTAAGTAACTTGCTCTTCGAATGGATTGTGTCCTCCAACGTATTCCTTATCTTTGATAAGACTCCCAAAGCAGTAATGTGTACAGGAGGCGGCAGTACAATTTAGTGACTTTCTAAGAATGCACAGAGTGCAACACAGCTTTCCCAAATTTAGTCTCCTGAGTAGTGGAGGAATCTAGACTGTAGAATTTGGTGAAAGTATGTGCGGACAACCATTTGGCAGCCGCGCAGATTTCTTTAATTGGAACTCCTATTTGGAGAGCTGAAGAGGCTGCGAAACCCCTGATTGAATGAGCCCTGAGGTGTTGAGGAGGATCTTTTGCTGCCAATTTATAGCACTCTATGACAGTTAGTATTATCCATCTTGAGATGATCTGTTTCGTGATAGGTAAACCTAGTTTATGTCCTGCATGCCCCACAAACAACTGATCTGCTTGCCTAATCCTTGCACGTCTCTTAATGTCAAAACTCAAGGCACGCCTTGGGTCCAGCCTGTGCAATCTCTCTTCCTCTTTCCCTCGGTGAGGAGGAGGATAAAACGAAGGCAAGGTTATCTTTTGTGTGATATGAATTTCTAAGACAACCTTTGGGAGGAAGTTCGGCTTCACTTGAACTACTTTATCTTTGTGAAAGATGGTATGTGGAGGTTTGAAAGATAATGCATGTAGTTCGCTCACTCTTCTGGCATAAGTTAAAGCCACTAGGAAGACTTTTTAGAGTGAGAAACCTTAATAGACAGGAATGAAGAGGTTCAAATGGAGTGCCCATTAGAAATGTTAAGACCAGATATAAATCCCACATGGGAACCTGAAAAGGAGTTGGGGGAAAAGACATTAGTCAACCCTTTCAGAAACTGAATGACTAGAGGCAACTTGAAATATGAGGGTTCTTCAGCCGTGTGTTTAAAGATTGATAACGCAGCGAGGTAAACCTTGATTGTGCCAACTTGAAGTCCTGAATTTGCCAAATATAGCAGGAAAGATAACACCATCAGTGTACTACATGAGAAAGGGTCAATATCCTTATCTCTACACCAGCTGCAGAATTTGTTCTTACAGCAGCGGTATAAAGATTTTGTTGCTGGCCTTCTGGCCAAAAGCAACACCTCCATTACGTCATCCGAGAGGTCCCAATCTTTGTATTTCAACCTTTTAGAAACCAAGCGTGAATGTTTAGAGTCCTCATATCGAGATGGAGAACCTGATCTTCCTCTTGCGAGAGAAGATCCTCTCATTGTGGAAGACGTATCGGAGGACAGTTGAATATGTCTAGAAGATCCGGGTACCACGTTCTCCTGGCCCAATCCCGTGCAATTAGAATCATTGGTTTCCGGAATCTCCTGAGCCTCCTTATTACGTGAGGAATGATGGGGACTGGAGGAAACGCGTACAGAAGTGGAAACTCCCAGTCCACCACAAACGCATCTCCTAGAGCTCCTCTCAGGGGAAATTCCCTTGAGCAGTATTGTTCACATTTCCTGTTCACACTCGTTGCGAACAGATCTACCTGAGGGGTTCCCCAAAGGGTGAAGATCTCTTGAAGGACTTCCCGAGCTAGTTCCCACTCGTGGGAGACTGTGGTCTGCATGCTCAGAACATCCGCTGCCGTGTTCTTCTCTCCGGCTAGGTGAACTGCTGATAGGGAGATTCCTTCTTGAATTGCCCAGAACCAGAGCTGCATTGCCTCTCTGCACAGTCGCAGTAACCCTACACCACCTCTTTTGTTGAGGTAGTGCATGGCTACTGTGTTGTCCGTCATTATCAGGAAATATTTTCCCTGTACTGATGACAGAAAAGCTTTCAGTGCAAGTCTGATTGCTCTGAGCTCTAATAGGTTGGTGTGTAGCCTGGACTCTGATGGAGACCAATGACCGCTGATGATTAAGTCGTTGGTATGGACTCCCCACCCCACGAGTGAGGCGTTCATGACCGTCATCTCCGGCCATGGTTGCCAAAACGGTTCTCCTTTCAAGATGTTCTCCCGACAGGCCCACTGCTGAAGGTCTTGTGCTACTGTGTTTGGAAATTGTAGGAGATCTGACATCCTTCCTGAGCATTGAGACCACTGAGTCCTGAGAGCCCACTGGAGAGATCTCATTCTCAGGCGAGCCCCTGGCACTAGAAAAATGCAGGATGCCATGAGGCCGAGCAATCAAAAAAAAAATAATAAAAAAAAATGTAAAAAAATAAATCGAAGGCTGGTAGACGTTGGGCTTTTTGAAATCTGGTCACCATCTGTAGAATATCTTGAGCCCTCACCTCTGGTGGCGAGGCTTTTCCCCAGGGATGTGTGCAGGACTGCTCCAATGAACTGGAGTCTCTGTGATGGTATCATCTGGGACTTCTTTAAGTTGAGGGAGAAGCCCAGCTTGTGGAGGAAGGTGCGAACATAATCTAGATGGATCTGAGCTTGTTCCGTTGGCACTGCTCTGATAAACCAGTCGTCCAGGTAGGGGTAGACATGAATACCTCCCCTTCTTAGACTTGCAGCCACGACCGCCATTAACTTGGTGAAGACCCTCGAGGCGGAGGTTAGCCCAAATGGCACGATCCGAAATTGATAGTGAGAGCTGCCAATGGCGAACCTCAGGTACTTTCTGTGCTTGAGATGGATAGGCACATGAAAGTAAGCATCCTGAAGGTCCAGAGATACCAACGAATCCTGAAACTGGAGGGCCTGAAGGATCTGAGAAAGGGTTACCATCTTGAACTTGTCCTTCCTGAGGAATTTGTTCAATTCTCGTAAATCCAAGATGGGTCTCAATCCTCCGTCCTTTTTTGGTATTAGGAAGTAAGGGTAGTACCAACCCTTGTTCCTCTCCGCTACAGGTACCGGTTCTATGCCATTTTTCTCTAGCAGGTCTAAAATCTCCTGCATAAGGAGCGGATCCGGAAACTTCAAAGAGTTGCTCCCTGGTGGATGACCCAGGAGTGTGTAGGAAAGGCAGGCATTAACCCTGGGCAATTGTTTCCAACGCCCAAGTATCTGACGTAATGGCATGCCATTCTGTCAGATGCCGAGTTAACCTGCCTCCTACTGGTGTTTTGTGAGGAGAGACCTCAGAGGGGTTTTGGAGCGGCTGACGCAGATTCTGAGGGTAAGGCAACACCTGCTGATGCAGACTTGGTACCTTTGACCCGTCCACCACGGGTAAATCGTCTCTGGCTGCCCTCTGCCTTTCCCGAATGCGGAGTAAAAACGAAAGGGCTTTCCCCTCCAGGATGTACCCGAGTGGCGGTTTGGAGTTTGACAAATTGCAGCCCCAAGGGATTTGGCTGCCGCTTTGGAGGTTTGCAATTTCTCCAAACTCATCAGCTTTCTTGCCAAATAGAGAGGTGCCGTCAAAGGGCATATTTAGAAGTCTGGCTTGTACATCAGGAGAAAAACCAGACTTCCACAACGAGGCAAATCTGCAGATTGTGGTACTGGCTGCCATGGCTCTGCTGATGCTGTCAGCAAAGTTGAGACCTGTTTGGAGGGACTCGCACATTGCATCCTTCCCATCCCCGATGATATTCAAGAATGCGTCACGTTCCTCCACTTCTGGGAGACGTTCAGCCTGCTGATGGAAGTGCACTCCCAACGGGTGTGGCTGAATCTCGCTGCGTGCAAGTGGCGTTAACTGACTTAAGTGCCATGCTGCATGCAGAGAAGACCTTTTTGGCCATGGCGTCAAATTTCTTGTCGTCCCCATCTTGTGGTATTGTGGGGTACGCCGATCTACTGCTCAACGAAGTCGCAGCCTGTACTACCAAGCTCTCTGGGGTCGGATGCTTAGATAAGTACAGAGGATCAGAGGCCGACGTTCTGTACTTCTCAGATAGCTTTTTGTTTACTGCAGGAATAACCTCCGGTGTTTCCCAATTTGCAGTTATCTTTCTCTGTAATGCTGCATGAAAAGGAAGGAACAAGTTACTTACCTGTAACTGTTGTTCTCCAGCATAGGTCTGGCATGGATTCACATGCTCATGAATATTTCCCGTCGTCAGGCGAATCCTCGGTAAAAAAAAAATCAGTATCAGTTTCGTTTCTGATCTGTCTTTCTTAGTAGTAACCAATCACTGGTCTCTGGTTCATACTGCCCCCAGCCAATGACTGCCCTCTCCCTAAGCCCCGCCCCTGGCAGCCATCCCCAGATTTGGTAGCATGTAAAGTGGCAGTATGACCAAGTGAAGAGCCACAGAGGGGTAGGAGGGAGGGTTCGCATGTGAATCCATGCCAGACCCATGCTGGAGAACAACAGTTACAGGTAAGTAACTTGTTCCTTCTCCAGCATGGGGTCAGGCACGGATTCACATGCTCATGAATATAAGAATACATAGCAGTACACATGCACAACCACGAGAGGTGGGAGGGCTCAACATTAAGCATTACATAAACTCAACATTAAGCAACTCTTACCTCCTCACCAGGCCCACCTTCAGGCGAACAGGTTGCGCAGAACTGCTTGGCCAACTCTGGACTCCTCCCTGCGTCGACCCCCACGTAGAAGCCCTGCAGATGGCCAGCAAGGGCACACCAAACAAGAACGCAGTAGTATTAGCAATCACTCTGGTCGAATGGGCTCTCAGACAGCCAGGCAACGGTCGGTTTGCCAACCGATGACAGTGCATGATGCATCCGGAGAGCCATCTGGAAATGGAAGACTTCGAGAGGACCTTTCCATGATTCACAGGTCCACAGTTCACAAAAAGCTTCGGAAAACTCTTTGTGCGGTCCACGTAGAACTTCAGTGCTCTAGCTACATCCAGCGAGTGCAAAGTCCTCTCGGCCAGCAATGAAGGCGACGGGAAGAAAACTGGCAACACCAAGGGCTCGTTGAGGTGGAAGTCTTTCCACGACAGGAACTTCAACGGTGCCGAATGCAGAGGCTCGAATGGCGGCCCCATGAGCCTGGTCAGCACCACGTTGAGCTCCCATGCCGGGGCCGGAGTCTTCACCGGCGGGAACAACCGGAACAGTCCATTCATAAACTCCTTCACCAGGCGATGAGACCACAGGAATGGCTGCCCCGTAGTTCTGGTGTAACGGGAAATCGCTACAAGATGGATCTTGATGGAGGCGTGAGCTAGCCCTACGTTGCCCAGCGACAGCAGGTACGGCAGCAATTGAGGGGCCCTAATTCGCAGAGGGTTAATCTTCTGTGTACGGCACCAGACAGAGAACCTCTTCCACTTGTGTCCATAGCACTTTAGAGTTGAGGACGCCCTGGCCTTTGGAAGCACCTCCTTGCAGTACGCCGCGATATCGTAACCTCCAAACTCTAGTGCAGTGCTGCAGGAGCCAGGCCTGCAAATTCAGCGACTCTGGGTCGTGATGGAGGATGGAGCCTCCTTCTCTGGAGAGAAGATCCACGTCCATTGGCAATCGGACTTGGTTGGGGAGGTTGGGGGGGGGGGGCGCTGACAAGTCCAGAAGGTCCGGGAACCAGATCTGTCTCATCCTGCACCGGGACCTCTTGAGTTGGTTGATGAGCCGGAGCAGCAACGGCAACGGAGGGAACACATACAGAAACAGGCCGTCCCCGGGGAACGAGAAAGCATCGCCCATGCTCCTTGGCTGGGGAAACCTGCTGGCGAACCTCTGGCACTTGGAGTTCGTCGCCGTCGCAATCAGGCGAATCTGGGGTTTGCCGCATCGTTGGAAAAGTCGATCCACTTAATCCTGACCCAGCTCCCACTCGTGGCACAAGCTCAGCTCGCGGTGATGACGTTCTTTATTCCTGCTAGATGGAAGGGTACCAGAAACATCCCCTGGGCGACAGCCACAGATCCTGGGCCTCCTTGGACAGGACTGGGGATCTGGTGCCTCCCTGCTTCCGGATGTAGAACATTGTGGTGGTGTTGTCGGTGAAGATCCTCACCACCTTGCCCTTGAGGGACGGGAGAAACGACCTGAGGGCCCAAAACACTGCTCGGAGCTCCAGTATGTTGATGTGGAGTGACCTTTCCTCCGGGAGCCAAAGGCCTCTCGCGTGCAGATCTCTGAAGTGCGCTCCCCATCCCTCCAGGTAGGCGTCCGTCGTCACCGTCTCCTGATGTACCGGGGTCTGAAAGTCCTTGCCCGCCACGAGATGCGCGCGGGTGCCCCACCATCGGATCGCTTGGCGGAAAACCTCGTTGAGCGGGATCCTGTCTTCGAAGCTGCCAGGTGCTTGTATCCAACGGGCGTCGAGGAACTCTTGTAGAGGATGCATCAGTAGCCTGCACAGGGGCACCAGGTATATGCATGAGGACATCATTCCGAGCAGGGACTTTATGGATCTCACACTGGCCACGTCCGTGGCCAGCAGGCGTTGAACCTTGCCCAAGATGGCCACCGTCCTTTCCTCCGACGGTGAGGCCAACCGCGCCACTGTATCGAGCTTGGCTCCCAGAAACAGCGCGACCTGCAACGGGACCAGGTGGGATTTCGTGTAGTTGATGGAGAATCCCAGGTCTGTGAGAAGTTGGACGGTCCCCGCTGTGTGTTCGACGGCAAGTTCTCTTGTCCTTGCCCGGATGAGCCAATCGTCCAGGTAGGAGTAGACGTGGATCATACCCGCAGGCGCAGCCGCACCGCCACTTGTGCGCGGCACTTGGTAAACACAGTGGGTGCCGACTTCAGCCCGAATGGCAGGGCCTTGAATTGGTAGTGCCACCTCCTGGACTACGAATCTGAGAAACTTTCGGTGTCCTTTTAGAATGGGGATGTCGAAGTAAGCATCCTCCAAGTCCAGGGACGATAGGAAGTCGCCCTCCTCCAGCTGACCCAGCACATGCTGGAGGGTGACCATCCTGAACTTTTGCGCCTTGATGTACTTGTTTAACTGCCGCAGGTCCAGGATGGGGTGCCAACCGCCTGTCTTCTTCCTGACGAGGAAGTACTTTGAGTATACTCCGGAGCACCAGAGCCTCTTGGGGACGAGCTCGATGGCACCATTCTTGAGCATCGCCCTTACTTCCAACAGCAGTTGAGGGACGTGATTTTCCTTCCTGGCCACGGGAGGAATGTGGGGGCACCTCTTTATAAATTCAAGAGTGTGCCCGTGGGCCAGTGAATCCAGCACCCAATGGTCGGTGGAGAAGGACTCCCACACGCTGATGAACTTCGCCAGCCGGCATCTAACCGGGGTGCTCAGGTGGGGGCCCCGACGCTATGGCCGGTTCTGTCCTGCTTGGAGGCGGCTTTGCCACCTTGGCCACCTGAGCGACGACGAGATACTCCTGACTTGACGCGTCCTCTGTATGCCTCCTGCGACGAGGAGCGGGCCCCCTGGCGGTTTGTCGAGGAGCCGCAGCCGGATCCCTTGGAGGCACCCAGTCTGCCTCCGGTGTTCCAAAAGGGCGGCCGTCGTTTCTGCAACACTCCCAAGGCCCGAGCCGTCTCCGTGTCGGTCTTGATGGCCTGAAGCGACTCATCCACTGTTTTTCCAAACAGATTGTTCCCGTCGAAGGGCATGTCCAAAGTTTGTACGTCCTGGCGGAAATCAGTTACCTTGAGCCATCCCCGCCGTCGAAGGCAAACACCGTTGCCCAACTGGTGGAATCTGGTGTCCGCGATATCCGTGGCCACCGTTATGGCGTGGTCCGACGCCCCTCACTTTCCTGCAGGATCTCCAGGGCCTCTGACCTATTATTGTCCGGCAGGAAGTCCAGCAGGGGAGCGATCTTGTACCACAGCTCCCTGTCGTAGTGGGCCACAATCGCTAGGGCGTTGGCCGCCTTAATTGTCGTCGCCACAGACGAGAGGACTCGTTGTCCCATGGCATCCAGCTTCTTTCCCTCGCAGTCAGATGGGGAGGTCGAAGTTGAGGATGACGCCTCCACTGCTTTCTTCTTGGCCGCCGCCGAGACGACAGAGTCCGGGGTCAGCTGTGCCCTAAGGCACAAGGGGGCGGAATCGGGGACCCGGTACCTCTTCTCGTACCGATCCCTCTTGGCAGGTGTCGTGGACGGGTTATTCAGGAGAGCAAGTCCCTCCTCCCAGATGTCGTAAATCAATGGTACCGCAAGGACAGTCTTCCTTTTGCCCTCGCGCCGCTGATAGAGGAAACCTTCCTTCTTCTGTTCCTCAGGGCAGAGTCGAAAAAGCTCGGATGCCCTGGCAATCATGGCATGTAAGGAGCCAATTTCGTCGGGCGGGGAGGCCCGAGGGAGTGGTGATGGAAGGCCTGTCCCGTTGTCACCCCCCTCGTCATCCGTCCCCGTCGTGGCCGTCTCCGTTCCCGTGTCGTCCCCCAGGACAGGGGGAGGAGAAGAAGGCTGAGCGGGCCGCGAGGGCTGGAAAGATGGGGGGAGGATGAACTCTCCTCCGCTTGGTCGGGGGGCTCCCAGACGGGCCCGGCACTGTTGGGTCATCTGTTGGGGTGAGGGGCAATCTCGCCCTTATCTCCGTGCATAAGGTTTGGATTGCCATAAAAATGGCCACCGAGTTGTCCTGCGGCTCGGGTCCCGGCTGCGACGGGGGCGATGGTTGCTCCTCCTCCACGTGAGTCTCATCGGCACCACAGTCGCTCTCTTCGTCCACCTCCTCAGGGTCCCCCCCCCCCGTGGGACTGGACCTCCTCAAACCTCTTGTTGAGGCCCTGAACGACTTCAACCGGCTCCTCTTCACAGGCTGTATCCGTGTCCGTAACGGCCACAGCCCCCCCTTTTTTTCCCCTCGATAAGAGTCCTTCACTGGGTGGATCAAGGTCTTCACCACCTTGGGCGCGCTTGAGGCCTTCACCTTGGGGGGGAGGGGTCACCGCCTCGCTCCCCTTCGGCTGATCCCTTTGAGATCGACCAGGGCCTCTCAAGAAACTTAGCCGGGTTTTCAGACTTTCTCTTCCCCAAGCCAGAGCGTTGGCTCGTGGTTGATGGCGTCAGTGAGAGTGCGCCCTGCCTGGCAGCCGAGGGAGCCTGACCCTTCGGTGCTCCCGGTGCACGCGGACTCGCAGTGATTTGCCTTCTGTTGGGCCCCCGTCGCCGGGGCGCCCTCCCAGGACTTAGAAGACCGCTCAGACTTTTTCTTCTCAACCGCTGAGCCCTTCTCCAGCCAGCTGGCGAGGCTGGTCCGACGATCCCTCATAGTCTGTTCCGACAGGTTCTTGCAAAACGTGCAGTCCTTTTCCACATGCGTTTTGTCTTCGTGAAGGCAGTAGAGACATCTAGAATGCTCATCCTCCTTGAAAACATTCTGTAATCCGCATCCAGGGCAGTTCCTGAACAGCTTGGATCCGGGTGTCGAGCTTCCCTTGTCCTGGGCCATGTCCACAAGGTAGGCCTCAGAAACTTCTGGAATCCTCCAAGAAGTGTAACTCGACGAAAACTTCACCCTTGAGGGGCGTAGAAAATTCTGAAACGGGTCCCCATTGATCGGAAGTAGAAACGGTGGAGCTTGAGGCTCGATCGACCGAAAAAATGAAAAAACGCAAAACGCAGTAAAAGCTCGAGAGCTATATGTTATGGAGAAATCTCTGTTTAGGCTGAATTTCCTAACCTAGTGAGTCCCCCAGCAGCTTTGCTGGATTTTTGGGGTTTATTTTTTTCTCCTGCCAAGAGTGAGACTCTTTTACTCTCACTCTTGGACATGATTGGAGTGTGTTCCTTTGACTCTAGATGTGTTTAATGGGCTATCAGGTCTTTTACTCCATAGGGCTTCATGTGTTTTTGTGATGTGTGTTACACAGCACCCTCAGTGCAGTAACACAGGGGTGTCATAGTGACCCCCCAGTATAGACTCCAAACCCTGGGGCTGACTACTGTCTCCCAGGGCATGTAAAGTCACCATTGACTTTACTAGTCTTGAATTCTGAACAGAACCAGTACAAACCATCATATTGTGGACGTCTGTTAGTCGAGGGGGAACGTCTCCGTCCCCCCTGATCGAGTTTTGACTGGTGGCAGTGTATACTACTTTTTATATTCAACCGCAAATATTTCTCTATGGGATTTTCCCATTGTTCGAGGCTACTATCTTTATTTACAAACACTTGAAATTGTCACCTCTAAATGATTGCGCAGCCCTGAGCAAATGGTAAATGTCCTATTCAAATTGAGTGTGTAACTGGACAACAGATACAGTGAAACAAAGAGTCCAAAGCAAGTAGATTCTTCAGTCAAAATACGCTGTCGAAACAGATTTTATGAAATGATGCAAAAACAAGACTGCCGACACGTGTTTCGACCCAGAACAACGGGTCCTTTTCAAGGCAAGACGTATGTTATTCAAACTGCGTTGGAAAACCCAAAGCCCTCCTGGGGGGGCAGATATATGGGCCAATTCGAAAGTAGTTGATTCTCCTCAAGAAAATAAGCAGCAAATAACTGAAGCAGTCTCTGTTACTGATACAGTGTGGTACATTCCCAGAACATGGGAGTTTATTCAAACGTTGCAACTGTGAGTTCAGGGGCTGGTTCCCCACTGTGGCCAAAGTCCGCACCGTTTGGACTTGCCACCGACTGTACGGGGTAGATTTAGCCCCCGGCTTTCGAACCTGGGTTAGCCTGGGACACCCTGGCTAAACTTTTCTGAGCCTCTCTAAACTCTTTTCGAACTTTCTGCAAGACTTTCAAAGCCTAGTGTAACTGTGTGATCTTGGGCGCATTAGTGCTCTGCTCTCTCTAAGAGTGGGCCCAGCCTATGGACTTTGGCTCACAAGTGACTTTTGCTCTCCTGCCTTGCTAAAAGTGTTCCTAAATCTTAGAGTGGTGTATCTTCACATATTCTGCCTTTTTCCCTCCCTTTTTCATGAACTTATTGGAGTGCTATCTATAGTTAAGCGCTCACCTCTGTCTGGAAATAAGTGGTGTTAACTAAGACTTGTCTGATAAGGAATAAGGGTTGTATATATCATAATAGTAAGTGTGTTTAGAGTGTTTTACAAATAAGAGTGCCGGAGTGATTCAAACAGTGTGTGTTTAAATAAATAATTATATACCAAAGCTCTGGTCAGTGTTTGCTTGTGTTCTGAGTGTCTATTGCATATACTTTGCATACTGCCTAACTCTTCTTGAGGGAAGTCTGACTGCTCAGCCACAGCTACCAGGTAAATCTGGGTGGTACAGACTGCTACCAAGTGGGTTTACTGCTAACACCTGTAGTCCTAAATCTTTTGCAGTGTTCCCAACGGGAACTGCACAGGTTTCTGCCTAACAGTGGTGAACACCGGGTCCATCTTCCATGTAATACCGGAGTGATGATAGTTGTGGAATTCACTTACCCACTCTCCTCAGTCGGTGGGCCCTGTGCTATTCCTCTTTAACCGTGATGGTACCTCACTCTGTTGATGTTCTACTAACCAGAACACAGACTCAGAATCTCACTTCTGCTCGATTAACGAGATACGAGTTGATTTTATTTGCACCGCACATCCAAATTAAGAGATGCTGTTCCTTGAATCCGGTTGAACTTTTGTCGTCTCCACAAGAGGAAGATCGCACTAATGTCATGTCCCATGATTGCCTATATGTTACAGAACAGGAGACAAAAGAAAGGCAGAACTGATTTGAGCAATACACCTTTGAATTCTCCAGATGGGGAACTATTTTGTGATGGTTCCTGTTTTAAGTTACCTGATAGTACTTCCTCTGTCGCCTATCCGATTACTACATTAGAGACTATCGCTGAGAGCAGAAAGATACCGCATAAATACACCCAGGCATCAGAGATTGTTGCATTGACCAGAGCATGCAAACTTTCTAAAGGACTTAGCGTAAACATCTATACTGACAGTCAGCACGCATTTGGAGTGGTACATAATTTTGGGCGATTATGGGCTGAAAGGGGATTCTTGACATCACACGGCACCAAAATTCAACATGGTACTCTGATAGTACAATTGTTATCAGCACTAGCGCTTCCTGCACAGCTAGCAATAATGAAATGCGCCGCACAACAGAAAGTGACGAACATACTCCCCACTAATGCGGCTCAAACCCTCGTGCAAACCATCAGCCCGCCGTGGCCTGTTCTCTAGATGGTTCACACCTGAATTGAAGACCACTAAACTGTATAAATACCTAGAACGCAAATGGAGGAAAGACAAAACCCCCTGAGCAGATCCACCTTGGCACCTTCATCAGTACAAGGCCGAAATCCCGAAAGCAAAAAAGTCCATTACAACTCCCGAATCCTAAACTTAAAAACCCCAGCAAAAAACTTCACAAAATCATCACCGAATTCACCAAACCATCATGCACTACCACCGTCTCGACCCCCTCACAATCACTGTGCGACTCACTCTCTCCACTTTTACACCACAGCACTCGAAAGAACAAACACTAACCAACAAACTAGCTCTCTTACACTCACCAGGCAATCCTCCCCCCATACCGGCAAACCCACCGCCTCTGACCAATACCCAATCAACGTTCCACTCCTTTAGTCCAATATCCCCTGACCAATTTCTCAAACTTCTCTCTGCCCGCAAACCATCCGGCTCTCCGCTAGACCCTTGCCCGGCCACAACCCTCAAAGAAATGTTTGCTTCTACCTGCGCAGGAGAACATGCAAGATCCATCATAAAGGACTCCTTTTCCTCAGGAATTTGTCCTGACGCATTCAAAACTATTCATGTCAAACCTCTAATAAAAAAACCTTCCCTCGACCCTCTCAAGCCCAAAAAACTACCGCCCCATCTCAAACACCAGGTTCCTTGCCAAACTCATCGACCAAACCGCCTACTCCCAACTAAATACCTTTGTCGAAGCCAACAATCTCCTAGACCCCGCACAATCAGGTTTCAGAGCCCGTCACGGAACTGAATCCACCCTAACCTCAATCTGGGATGACCTTAAAAACACGGCAGACTCTGCAGGATGCGCCGCGTTAATCCTTCTTGACCTATCCGCCCCCTTCTACACAATCAATCACTCAATACTCCTTGACCGCCTCCACTCTCTAGGAATTCGTGGAACCGCTCTCGAATGGATAGCTTCGTTCCTCAAAGTTAGGTACCAAATAACGCTACTCTCCACCTATTCCTCCCAAGCCCGACCAGTCGACACGGGTCCCGCAAGGAGTATGTCTATCAGCCCTCTTGTTCAATCTCTACATGGCCACCCTGACACGAATAATTCGTTCACACAACATCCTGTGTTACAACTACGATGATGACACTCAACTAATTCTAAAAATCCTGAACTCAAAACCCAACTCCCGACCTCGCTGCCTGCCTCCTCGACAGAGCTCTGGATGACCACAAACCACCTCTTGCTAAAGCCCTCCAAAACCAAAATCATAGTATGTGGCAACTCCGAACTTCTTCCACACCCACTACCCTGGCCATCTGCCATGGGCAGCTCACCGACTCCCTCTAATTCAGTAAAAAAACCTTGGATGCACCCTAGACTCTGACCTAAAACTCTCGCGCCAAGTCAACAACGTCTCAAAGTCCTGCCACTACCACCGTAAAACTCTTAGGTGCATCTTCCCATACGTCATTTCCCAACAGGCTCTCGGCGGTCCAATCAATTGTTATATCAAGACTGGAATACGCGAACCCCCTCTACCTCGGAGTCCACGCATACCAACTGAATAAACTGCAAACAGCACAAAACGCTGCAGCCAAACTGCTACTAGCGCTCGGCCCGAGAGACCACATCTCCCCAGCCCTCAAAACTCTGCACTGGCTTCCGGTTGCCGAAGGGTGACCTTCAAAACCTTGTGCATTTCTCACCGAACACTGCAAAAAACTGGACCTCAATTTATTCAAGACAAACTAAAACCCTATCACCCTCCACATACTCCAAGATCAAGCTCAGCCGGCCTCCTAGTCATACCAAAAATATACTCAGTCAGGTTAGGCGGATCATCATTCTCAGCCTTGGCCCCCACGCTGTGGAACACACTCCCACCCCCACATCCGCCTCTCTGAAGACCTCATGTTGTTCCGCAAATTACTGAAAACTTGGCTCTTCCCCTAAAACCGACCATGTACTCAAACCAACTCAATCTGAATAACAGCTTCTCAATGGAAGCACCTAAAAAAAAACTGCTTGATCTTAATAATAGTAAGACAAATAACAATACAACATCAAGATCCAAGCAAGAAATCGACAAAAATAACCGCCAATGTAAACTAAAAGGACAAACAGAATAAAATGAGTAAAGTAGATCAAAGCAGTGAAGTGAATAAAAAGAATAAATCATACGAAAACACTAATGCGGTTGAAATTAATGAAATGGATGTAATGATTGCAATGGACGAATAGAATAAAGAGAAGAGGATCGAAGATTAATACAGGAGACTGATGAGTACACAGACAGGTGGCATGGAATGTATAAGTGTATGGCATAAATGGAAAGTACAGAATAGATGAGTGGAGTACATGAGACGGGTGTAGTGCATGAGACAGATGGAGAGCACGGAACGGATGGAGTGAGTACGACAAGTGACATAGGATGAACCGATAATGCAGGATAAATGACCAAAGTGAGTGGATAAAGTTGGTATACTGGATGAAGCGTGTTGAGCGGATGACTGTGCAGAACGGATGACTGTGTAGAGCGGAAGAGTACGTATAGCGGATATAGGTTGTGGTGCGAAGGTACGTTATGTGAGTGGTTGATAGAGTAGAACGGATGCATGCTGTCAAATAGATTTAGGGTGTTAAAAATATGCAGGGCGCGATAGTCTCAAACAGACGTAGGGTGCTGAGCGGATGTAGTGGGCGATGGTGTTCAGCCATTGTAGGATGTTGAGCGGATGTAGGATATGGTGTGGGTACGGAGCGGATGTTATTGGAAAAGCTGAACTATGATATTGAAAACAAATTTCCTCTGATAAAAAGAACCTGTATACTGCTTCCATGAAATGGAGAAGAGGGATGATGTGAGCTGGGACTTTTTGAAGTTGAAGAAGAACCCTATCTCTGCAGCAGATGACATGTGTTGTACCAGTGGGCCGGCACAAGCTCCAGAGAGCATGCTTGAATTAACCAGTTGCTTCCAAGGAAAAGAGAGAAAACAATTGCCGCACAAGATGAGCAGAAACTACATACAGAAGCTGGGTGAAAACTCTGTGGTTTGAATACAGGTATTGCCAACCATGGACCTCTGGTACTTTGTTCTTGGGATGTGTCAGCATATACAAATAGGCAACCTGAACAAGTTCAGAACTAGCAGATCTAGAATGGGTCGCACAGCTCAGTCTATATTCAGCACAAAAATAACTTGGAATACAATAATTGAAATACAAATAACCCTCCCCCTTGGAGGTGGGCATAGATTATATTGTAGTCTTTGCCACAAGCATTGAGATTTCCTTCTGCAGGAGGGCAACCAAGGGTGACATGGACGGGGGTTGTTTAGAAGACAGTGGTGGGATGGGAGCAAGTCATACAGAGAAATTACCTGACAGACATTGGCTTCATAAGGTGATGTTGTTCATCATGTTGAAAAACAGCATTAGGCCCACTCCCTCTACCTGCCAGAGGAAGACAACTGCTGCTACTTGCAAACCTGACCCTTACCCAGTGCACAGAAACATTCACAGAACTCAGCCTGCTCCATATATGCCGCCCAAGACGCAGGAAGAAAAAGGAGCCAACTACAAGAGTAACAGATGCAGCATGCCCCTGGGTGGCTCACAAGGTTTGTTTCCCAAAACAGACTTGCACTTGGAGGGCAGTTCTACAATGACTAATCTATGTGAGGAAGGAATCCATTAGAAATCATGCTTTGGAGATTTTAAATCCTAGGGACTCCAGGCTCTAGTTTGTCACTACAGATGGAATCATTTCAACCTGAAGATTGGGTACACATCTGTCCTTAGTGTATTGGCATTTTAGAATGTATAACTATTAAAAAGGTGGTTTGAGAGGAGAGGTAATATAAATGTTCAGTACATTGTCATTGATAGTACTGCAATGTTCATTTCCTCCTAAAAATTCTACAGAGAATGAACTGGAAAATAGAGTTGTTGTCCTCCCCAACCCCTTAGTATCTGTATGCGTAAAAACGGATGCTGTGTGGTCTTGCTTATGTACTGTGAATAATACTTCTGGTGCCAGGGGCTACAAAGACTAAGTTGGCTCAGAGCTGTGCAGCTCTGCCTATTGGCTATGAAAAACTTGCTGAATCCAGACCGTGTTAAGGGATATTTCAACTGTTGACAGAAAGGTATCCAAAATAAATTCAATTTATGCCGCACTTTACTAAGTTAAGGACACCAAACAAGACAATAATATCTGGAGTAATCAATTAAGGAATCCTATGACACACAAATTAGTTGTTTTATTTAATATGTCAGCATAAGGTTTAAGTTACTTACCTGTAACTATTGTTCTCCAGCATGGACCTGGCATGGATTCACATGCTCATGAATATTCCCTTGTCAGGCTGGGAATCCTCTGTAAAAGAAAAACTTTCTATACTTTCACTTAAAAACTGTATTTCTCCGCTAAACCAATCACTGTCCTCTTGGTCATACTACCCCAATCCAATGACAGTCCTCTCCCCAAGCCCATCCTATGGCAGCCATCTTCAGATTTGATAAGTACGTAAAGTGGCAGTATGACCAAGAAGAACCGCATAGGGGTCAGAGGGAGGGTTTGCATGCGATTTCCTGCCAGACCCATGCTGGAGAACAATAGTTACAGGTAAGTAACTTGAACCTTCTCCTGCATGGGGTCTGGTATGGATTCACATGCTCATGAATAACGAATACATAGCAGTAAAACATTACACAACAACACGAGGAGGTGGCAAGGCTCAACAGAAGCAATTACTCTTACCTCTGGAATAGGCTCACCTCAAGCATACAGGTTGCGTAGCACTGCTTGGCCGACTCTGGATTCCTCTCTGGAATCCCTGTCGAAGCAGTAGAACTTTGTGAAGGTGTGCATGGACCTCCACGTAGCAGCCCTGCAGATGTCCAGCAGGGGAACACCAGACAGGGACGCCGTTGTCGCAGTGATATATCTGGTGGAGTGGGCTCTCGATGGCCGGGCAGCAGTCTGCTCACCCACCAATGACAGAGCGTGATGCAACCGGTGAGCCACCTTGAAATGGAAGCCTTGGACAAGGCCTTCCATTGGTTCACAGGACCAAGGTTCACGAACAGTTGTGAAGTCTTCAGAGAACTCTTCGTGCTCGTCACGTAGAACTTCTGGACACGAGCACCGTCCAGAGAGTGCGGGGCCCTTTCCGCCAGCGACAAAGGTTTTGGGGGGAAAAAAACAGGTAACACCAAAGGCTCATTGAGGTGGACTTTCGACGGAATATTCAGCATAAAAGAGGGGAGCGTACAAAGCGCCATCCTCGATTTGTGGAAAGTCAGGTATGGTTGCTTGCAGGATAGGGCCTGGATCTCAGCTACCCTTCTGGCAGAGGTGATGGCCAGAAGGGAAGCAATTTTCCACAAGAGAAACTTGAGTGGGGCTTGATGCAAAGACGCAAAGGGAGCCTCGTCAGAACCACCGGTGAGAAAGATCTGTAAAGTTCTTTCAGAAACTCCTTGACGAGTCAGTGGGACCAAAGTGAAGATGTTCCTGGTGACCGGGTGGAGATGTACCTTGATGGAGGCATGCACCAGTCCGGCCTTGGCAATGATAGCAAGTACGAAAGGATCTGTGGGGCCATGACTCTCAGAGGGGTAATCTTCCCTGACCAGCAGCATGTAGCGAAACGCTTCCTCTTGTGACCGTAGCACTTCAAGGTCGACGACGCCCTGGTCTTGGCGAGGACCTCCCTGCAATCTGCTGGAAACTCATACCCTCTAAACTCTAGGGCTGCACGAGTCATGAACTCAGGTTCAACGATCCGGGGTTGTGATGAAGGATTGCGCCTCCTCCTCTGGTGAGAAGATCCAGAACCACTGGTAGCATGACCTGAGGTGATGCTGACAGGCTGAGATAGTCTGGATAACAAATCTGCCTCGGGCCACGCTGGGGCGATGAGTATCATCTTGCATTGACACTGTCCGAGTGTTTTGATGACTCGTAGCAGGAGAGGGAACAGAGGAAAAGCGTTCAGAAACAGCCCTTTCCATGGGTAGGAGAACGCGACCCCCAGGCTCCTCACCTGGGAATCTGCTGGAAAACTTCTGGCATTTGGAGTTTGTTGCAGTCGCAAACAGATCGAACTGGGGTCTGCCTGTGATGCCGGAAATGCATCTGAGGGACAGGGCCTCTGAATCCTTGTCCTTTTTCTGTTTTTACCGTGTGTTCTGTCATGTTTTCTGCCCAGGAGTCCATGAGGGACTCCTGGCAGTGCAGCTCTCTTTTGGTTTGGTGAACAGACCCATGGGATACCCTTATGGCACCCATGGGTAGGGGTACAACCCTGTGCCCCTAGTGTATGTTTTTGGGCACCTGTGGGTGGCCCACAGAGCAGGGTATGGGCTGGTGGCAGCTCCATGCTAAACTTGACAGGTGCTCTGGGTGTCCTCCATTTTGGGATACCCAGGCCCTGCCATTGGGATCAGTTGATTCCTGATAGAAACAAGATGGCCCCTGTGGCCTCTTGCTTTCTATTGCCTGTTGTCTTGTTTTTCCCAAAGTCCTGGGAAGCCCTGGCTCTGTCCCTTCCCCCTGGCTGGCTGTTGGGTGGAAGTTCCATATATGGTGTTGTTGTGAAGGCCCAGCTAGACTGACTGGAGCCTTCACAGTGACTGTATGTTATGGGTACCTCCTGTGGATGGGACCTGGGTGAATGGAGTGTGTGACCAATATACACTCCTTGTTGTGGTTGTCTGGTTTCTGGCATGAGAGACAAAGACTGAGACAGCCCTGCCCGAAACTGGCCTGAATGCAGTGTGTAGTGTTGAATGGCTGGGTACTTGTCCCAATCCACATTCCTTGTTGTGAGTGTCTGAAAGGGAGGAGTGTGGCCTGAATGCACTGTGTGCCTGATTGGCTGACTGACTGCATGAATGCCCTTCTGTGTGATTGGCTGCTGTGTGTGTGCCAGCAGTGTGGATGAGAGACAGAATAGTATATCTGGGGACCTCTCACCACTGGAAATTGTTCAGAAGCATTCAGAAGCTGAGTCTCCACTCAAGAGTAACTGGATTTGCTGATCCTCGACGTCCAGCTGGAAGAAGAAGACTTGCTGTGGCATTTGCTTCGACGGAACTGAAGGTTGTCGAAATCGTCGAGGACTGACCCGAGAGAGGACCTGGCTAGGCGCCCTCTTCCCGTGCTCTGAGGGACCATCGAGCACCGCTGAATCTTCGCCGAAGCTCCCTGGACGCCAGACCATCGAAAGGCTGCCGACCGGAGAAGGGGACTGCCGAGGAGACCGAAGTAAAGCACCCGGACATCGACGCTGTCGAAGTCCATTGCCGTCGACCAGGGTTCGCAGGTCTGTGCAACCGCTGGAGGCCCGTCGAAGTTGTGTTGCCCAGCCGTGGGAACCACTTGACGCCGAGCCGCCGACGACCGGAGCCGTCCGCTCCTTGCCTAAGAACATTTGACTCGAAGGACTCCCTCGTCCGCACCGTCGACCGCTTTTGTCCTGCCGGAGAAAGTCGAGGACGACCAACGCGCCGAGGAGAATCCGCCGGTGGGTTTCCCGCCACCTCACGACCCCAAAGACTCTAGCGACTCGACGCCCTTGCTGGGCTCCCGTCTCTACAATCTTTGCGGTCCAGAACTATTGTCATCGAGGTGCCCCGCACACCTCCGCCTTGCAGGACGCCGACGCCCCGACGCCGACGAGCACCGCTCGGACGAAGCTGCCGCCTCTTCGACATCGTTCTACCTCGTTTGTCGACGGACGTTCGATGCCCCGTGCCTCCCGCTTGAAAGGGAAGGCATTCAAGAAGGGCCGTCGATTCCCCGTCGCCGAACCCCGAGGTCTTCGACGTTTCTCGACGCCTCTCGACGATCCGTGACTCCTGCTTTAAAGGGGGTCATTCAAGAAGGATCTGTCGACGCCTCTTCGAAGAACTCGACTCCACCAGGTACATTGGGGGGGTAAAAACATTGTAGGAGAGAATAAGACTGTTGAACAATATATGGACTGGGCTTGTGTTATATCTCTTTATTTTACAGGTTGCCCAGGTGGGGGGATCTCCACACAGAACTGTGTCCAGTAGCAAGGGCCAGTCTTCTGCCTATTGTTTCAACCCTCTGGTATCTCTCCTCTCTCTATTGCTGGTTTCCTTCTTATTGATCCGCGTGCCATTGCTACAGTATTGTGAATGCACTGTTATGAGGTCTAATATTAGTGGTACCACTTTAGAATTGTAGATATTTATCATTATTGGTTTTCCTGAGCACAAAGTGCGTTGTTGTGATAAGTGTACATAACCCTTGAATATTAATTATATAAAGACTGTGTTTTCAGTAATACAGTGTGTGGACATTCCTTTGTGGGGGCTTGGGGATACACTGTACTTAAGAACCAGCCTGCATCACCTCCTGAGAAGCTAGGCCTTGATTGCTCGTCCATTGCTACCACAATCGAGAATCTTGGCTGGGGTCCTCTGTGCCTCTCCTCTACCATATAGAGAGCGGAAGTACAGACCCCCCCACCGGTCTTGACACTGCCCCATTTGAAGAATAGGCGGTCCACCTGCTCCTGACAAAGCTCCCAGTCGTGGCAGGAGCGCAGTTCCCTACTGAGGGTGTCTGCGATGGTGCTCTTGGCTCCCGCCAGGTACAGAGGGATGAGGAACCCCTGTCCGACGGCCCAGTGCCACAAGTCCTGCGCTTCCTTTGAGAGCGCCGGGGATCGAGTGCCCCCCTGCTTCCTGATGTAAAACAGGGTGGTGGTGTTGTCCATGAAGATCCTCACAACCTTGCCTTTCCAAGACGGGAGGAACGGCTTGAGGGCCCAGAACACTGGCCGTAGCTCCAAGATGTTGATATGAAGATCCTTCTCCTCCGGTAGCCACAGGTGTGTCTGTGGTGACCGTCTCCTGCTATGGGAGGGGGGTGGTTTGAAACAATGTTATCGCCCAACTGAACTCTTTGATGAAAGGTAGTCCGTGAAGCTTCCGGACACCTGTATCCAGTGGGTGTCCAGGAATTCCTGAAGGGGTCGCATCTGCAACCTGCAGAGACAGACTATGTAGATGCAGGACAACATCATGCCCAGTAACGACTTGATGGCCCTCACGGTGGCAGTCTTCGTCGACGACAGCCGTTGCACCTTTCCTTGAATGGCTGCTAGCTTCTTCTATGAGGTCAACGCCAGGCAAGATATCATATTAAGTCTGGCATCTAGGACCAGCATATTCTGCGATGGTGTTAAGCAGGACTTCGGATAGATGACAGAGAATCCCACATCTGTCAGTAGCCGGACGGTCGTCTGTGTGTCGGACGGCCAGCTCCCGCGAGCGTGCGTAAATCAGCCAGTCATCCAGGTACAGGTAGACGTGTATGCCCTGTAGACGCAGATGGGCTGCCACTGGTGCCAGGCATTTCGTGAACACTCTGGGGGCCAACTTCAAGCCAAAAGGTAGGGCCTTCAACTGGTAGTGCTGTCCCCTGCACTACGAAACATCCAATGTTTCTTGTGAATGGGGACGTGGACATGGGCGTCTTCCAGGTCCAACGAGGTCAGGAAGTCTCCTTTTTCCAGTTGGTGGAGCACGTGGTACAACGTGACCATCCTGAACTTTTGTGACTTTAGGTATTTGTTCAGACGTCGTAGGTCTAGGATGGACCTCCAGCCCACTGTCTTCTTTCTGACTAGAAAGTATCTGGAATAGACTTCAGAGTCGCTGGGGAACAACCTCCATCTCCCCTTTTTGCAGCATGGCTCGTACCTCTTCCAGAAGCTGTGGGATGTGCTGTTCCTGACGGGGAACTGGACGGATCTGCGGACACCTGCAATGGAACTCCAGGATGTGTCCTTGGGCGAGAGCGTTCAGCACCCATATGTCGGTGGTGATCTTTCGCAATCCGCTGACTAACCTAGTCAGCCGGCCTCCCACTGGTGTGCACGAGTGGGGGCCTGACGACCCAGTTCATTAAGGCTTACTTCAGCGCCAGCGTCCTACCTGCGGGCGACAGTGACGCTGTCCTCTGTTACCGTAGGCCTGGGAACAGCCTCTGTAGGTTTGAGTTGAGGATCTGGAAGGCGGTTGGTACGATGAGGAGAACTCTTATGAAGACCTGCTCGACTTTCCCCTGGAGGAGCGATAAGACTAGCGGTGCTGCTAAAGAGTGCCCAGGCAACGGCCCGTCTCTGTATCCGTCTTGATGACCTGGAGGGACTCTTCGACAGCCTTCCCAAACCGATTCTCTCCACCGAAGAGCATGTCCAGCACCTTCGCTTGGACCTCCCGCTTCCCCCTATGCTCCCCACCCCCGATTACAATTCTCTTTTTAAATTACATTTTTTATTACATTTTCAACAAAACAACATAAAGAATGACACTGCAGATATTTTCCAGCTTCCCCCTATGCTCCCTCAAGGCTTTCGCCGTCATGGACATACATTCCTCACACTCCTCACACTGGTGCTCTGAGCCCAGGCACCACAGGCAGATTCTATGAGTATCGGTTAACGAAAGGTTTTTTCCACAATTCAGCATTTCTTGAAATGGATTGCGGCGTCGATGAAGCTGATGAAGATGCCATCGTAGATACAAAGAATTTTTCAATAAAATCGAAGTTTAGTAAAGATTCACTGAGGAACCGAGCGTTGCGTCTCCGAGGCTTACGAAGCGCGGAAAAACAGAACTGAGCAACGGACACTGTGCGAGACTATGGGCCTCATCACGACCCTGGGGCTAAGTGAAAAACGATGGCGGTAAATGGTTACCGCCATCTTTTTCTGCCAGGTCCGATCATGACATGTGACCGTTAACTACGATGCCATTAGCGGCATCGTAGTCAACGCTGCCGCTAACTGCGCCAAGGGTGCGCGCCCACGTCCGCCCACACCGTACTTAGCGCCATGCCGGAAAGTTACGCAAATGCCGACCCAAGCGGACATGCACCTAACGCCATCACCCAGCCCGTTAAGTACCTTACCACCATGGTGCTAACAACGCCATCGCGAACCAACCGTAAAGGGCCATGTTAAGTGAATGCAGCTGCCACAGGTGCACTGAAGCAGCACAGGTGAAGGCAATACAGACTCAGGAAGTACAAAAAGAGCCCACCCCACCCCTTCCCACACCCAGACACACTCCACAATGATACCAATTCGAATGGCAATGTTGGGGCTGGAGGACCTGATAGCAATGCATGTGCTACAACAGCAACAACAACAACAACTACTACAACAACAGGCAGCACAGAGGAGACGCAGGAGGAGAAGGAGGGCAAGGCAGGCCCAGCAAGCCCCACCTGCACAGCCAGTGCCACCACGCAGGCAGCCCCCAATCCCACGCATCAGAGCCAATCCATTCAACCTCACTGCTGAGCAGATCCACACCCTGTACCGTTTGGACCGGGACACCATCACCGCCATCGTAGACATGACACACAACGACATCGTCAGCATGATAGAAAGTCCAACCGCCATCCCCCCCTACTGAAAGTAGTGGCTGTACTCCACTTCCTGGCCACAGGCAGCTACCAGCACACAGTGGGGCACCTGCATGGAATTTCACAACCATTATTCTCGCAAACACTCATCCAAGTGCTCGATGCCCTCCTCAAGCACACAGACAACCACATCTCATTACCACGGACTGCACAGGAGATAGCTAACACCAAAGTGGGTTTCCATGCACTAGCCGGCATACCCGGTTGCATTGGTGCCATCGACTGCACCCATGTGGAATTGGTGGTTCCACGTGCCGTGGAGGTACCGTACCGCAACCGGAAACAGTTCCACTCAATCAACGTGCAAATGGTCTGTGACTCCAACAAGATCATCACACATTGTTGTGCCAGATTCCCCGGATCAACCCATGATTCCATGGTCCTGAGGAACTCCACAATACCACGCTACATGGAGCAACATGCAGGCCCAAGATCCTGGCTACTCGGTGAGTCCAATGTAATGGAAGTGGGCAGGTGAATGACGTACCGATGCATACTCCACCTGGCTGAAAGGGGGGGGGGATGCATACTCCACCTGGCTGAAAGGGGGGGGGATGCATACTCCACCTGGCTGAAAGGGGGGGGGATGCATACTCCACCTGGCCGAAAGGGGGGGGGGATGCATACTCCACCTGGCTGTGAGTAACACGGAGATCGGAGACAGAGGATGGGCACTTACAATGCACACAACCCCTCTGCATACATTGGGTGATGGCATGCAAAACAGGCCATGGAAGCCATGGGCATATACAGGTAGCATTGTGTGAATAAATTAGGTCATGTAGATGTGAGCCAAATTAACAGTTGGATGCAAGCCATGATGGAACATCATGTTCTTGATCAGACAACATGACTGACACATACATTCTCGCCTACATACAGGTGATGCAGGCTATCCCCTGAAGAGTTGGCTCCTTACACCAGTCCGGAACCCGCAGAACCAGCACGAGGAGGACTTCAACCGTGCACATACACGTACTCGTGTGGTCATAGAGCAGACATTCGGCCTATTGAAGGCACGGTTCCGAAGCCTCAGTAGGTCTGGTGGGGCACTCCTGTATGGCCATGAGAAGGTGGCAAAGATCGTCATGGCATGTGTAATGCTACACAATATGTGCGTCAGGCAGAATGTGCCCCTGCCCCCTGACGCAGAACTACAACCACCTGACGATGAGGATGAGGAGGGAGCAGATGGGGCGGCACCCCATGGAGGAGGCGATGCACAGGAGGGGCGTGCAATGCGCCAAACTATCATCGACCACTGCTTCTAGCACACATGGCTGGTGTGTGTCACATGGTGACTGCACTTGGGGCACTGTGTGGCACCGGGACATGCACACTGTGGACTGTACACCAATAAAGCACACATGCGCAAAGAAAAATTCAACACACTCTGGGTTTTTTTTCAAGGTAAAAGTGTATTCAAGCCATGGAACGTCGTGACCCACCACCTCCCACCTCCCCCCTGCACACACACCCCCCCCCCCAACTCCCCCCTTAACTCCCCAACACACCTCCCCGCCACCCCCCTGCACACCCCAACACACCCACTCCCCCCTCCACCCTCCCCCCCCTGGAATGCCAACAAAGGTGTGAGTTAGTCTGTGCAGCAGTGTCTGAAGTAGGATTCCTACACTGTCCGGCCACTATTGGCAGCCCCCTCCACTGGCCCCCGGGGCACCCCTGCCTGTGCTGCGGAGGTTCCTCCCCGATCGGCGGATGGGGCTGCTCGGTGTCGAGCTGGCAACCGAGGAGGATCCTGCCTGCTCATTTGGACGCATGTCCCGAATTGTCTGCACAAGGTCAGTGATGGCGTGCCGCACAGCAGCTAGTTCCGCGCAGATGTCCTTTGTGGACGACTCTATAGCGGCCTTCACTGTCTCCGCACATTTCTCCATTGCTGCACTTGACCCCCCACATTCTGCAACATGTTCTTCGAGCAGCGAGGAAAGTTGCTGCTGCCGGGTGGCAATCGCCTCCAGGGAATGGTTGGTATTCTGGCCCATGGCTAATGGCAGTGGTATTCCCATTGGGCTGATCACCCCCTGCAGCGGGGACGGAGTGGCTGGCCAATCGTCATCCTCTGGCTGACCCTGTGTGGCATCCGCATGCGGGCTGCTTAGGGACAGGTAGGGGGAATGAGGGTGGGCTGTGGGGCTTCTGACATCACTCTCCTCAAAGATCCCTGCTTCGCTATCCGAGGAGGCTGCAATGGCAGCAGTTTCCCCAATAGTGCTGCTTGCAGCAGAGGCTGTGCCTTCTGTGGGCATGATTTGTGTGATGTCGTCTGCTGCTGCTGCTTCTGTACTGCCTGCTGGGGTGGCTGTCTGTGCCCTGTCCTGTTTTCCTTGCATGGATTTTGGCTGCTGTGGGGTTTTCCTCGGGACGGCAGAGGTGGAGGGTTGTGGTGTTGGCACAGTTGTCCTGGCCCTCTTGGTGGGTGTGGAGGCAGTGGTGTCCTCTTCCTCAAGGTCGGAATTTGAGCCTGTGGTGGGACAAAGGAGGGAGAGTGTTATCGATGGGTCTGCGGACAATGGCCGGGCATTGTGGCGACTGGCATCTTATCAGTTAGTACATGTGGCACATTTCATGCAGGGGAAAAAAGTTGTCTCCCTTTTGTGTGGAAGTAGCATGGAGGTATGTGGGTGCCTGCAGTTAGGGTGTGCATACTGCATGTGTACAGGGTGCAGATCGGATGTATCTGTGGGCAGTCTCCTGCTGATGTGTTGCATTTACACTATGGGCCAACATTGTACTTCACATGAATGGACTTAGGTGAGATTTGCATGCCTTGATTTGAGCCACCTACCTGCATCGCCCGATGTCGGGGCTCCTCTCTCCATTCCTCCTACTCCTTCAATGCTCTGCATTCCGATTGTGGAGGCACAGATTTCCTCCCATGGCTGCAATTTTATAGGGGACTCCGATCCTCCCCCAGTTGCCATTGCCTGGTTCATGTTTGCTGATAGTATGCTCCTGACTCTGAGCTGGAGATCGTCCCACCGCTTGCGGCACTGTCTGACATTGCGGGGTGTAGTTCCCACGGCACTGACCCGCTGAGCCACCAGTGCCCATATGGCCTTCTTCTTGGATATGGCCGGTCTTGTCATTTGGTTGGAGAATACCACTGCGGCGTTCTCCTGGAGGGTCTCCGCTAGCATGGTAAGCTCCTCTCTGGAGAAGCGGTCTTGCCGCTGGCGGTCACAGGCTTTTTTCACCACTTTAGGCATTTTCCTGCAGGTAGAAGGTTGAAGCTGGTATTTGCGGGGTCTCAGGCTTGGATGTCCAGTGGTTGCGGAGGATGGCAATGGATTGTGTTTTTAAAGATGGCCGCCGTGCTCTTTCCCGTTCCGCCGCGGTGACGCTACTTCCGGTTCCGCTTATCTACGGTCAACGCTAATTGCGGTGACCGCTAACTACGGTCACCGCTATGTACGGTGGTCGGGGTGGCGGTGGTGCACCTTGCGCCGCATACGATGCCGGTAGGTGCCGTTTTGGGGGCATTACCGCCATGGCGCAGTTTACATTACCGCCATGGCGTAATGCTCGTGCGCGATGGGTCGTAATGTGGCGCACTTTACGCCATCGTCCCACGGCGTTAACGCTCATTACGCCATGGCGGTAATGACGGCGGATTACCGCCAGGGTCGTAATGAGGCCCTATATATACCTATGATGATGTCAGCGCAGATACGGAGGCCTTCAAGGCACACCAACTTGAGGGACATCAAAGCGCAGCGCCCTCTACTGGGCAAACATTTACGAGGCCAGCAAGCTGGAAGTGGATTTATCAAAGATAAGGAATAAGTGAGAGGACACAAGCCATGTGAAAGGAAGGCTGTGGCGCATCCCTTGAATGGAAGCAGGATGAATTGGGATGAAGCCATAGCCTGTATCCAGTGACGCCACTACAGCAAGACAGGGCTATATAGACCCCTGCCTGGGACCACTGCTGCAGGAGAAAAACGGAAGAGGGACAGGAGAAGATCTTTCAGGCAGCAGAGTCCTCTGCTACCATACTCATTTTTGTAAGATGAAACTTGTTATCCTTACAAGATAGACAGCCTTATTTCCGTAGAGGGGTGTTTTTTATTGTGGTGTGAGCATAATTAGGACGCCCTTACACCTCCGATGATATGCCACTGTGAAGCTTGCGCTGCCAAGTAGAGCGTCTGAGGGCATGGTTGTATGTAGGATCAGGAATTTGGCAAGGGGAGTGAGAAGACATGGGGGTGGGGGGACAGCGGGTGGCAGGATGGTATGGCATTCATTTGTTTCATTGGTTGAATGTACAGAGGTTTGGGCAGTTTAGCCTGGCTGCACACAGCTGGGTAAACATAGGTTGGGTTGACCTCGACGGGAGCGTCAGACACAAGCTTACAGGAAAGAGACAAACAGATGCACTATGCATAGAGACATTGATGGCACTGTGGACATTGGGACTTGATCATTTGCCCCTCAGTCTTTGTTTGAAACGAGCGAGGCTGCTAGCCTTTTGCGGATTATCTGCAGTGTCATTCTTTATGTTGTTTTGTTGAAAATGTAATAAAAAATGTAATTTAAAAAGAGAATTGTAATCGGGGGTGGAGGGGGTGGGGGAGAAGCATAAGCAAATCTCCCTGGCCATGTTATCCAGAGACCATTCCCTTTGGATCGATTCTGTGGGTACCTGGAGGCGTAATCTGGGCATTTTACAAAGTTGCGATTCTGGGGTTACCTGGAGGCGTAATCTGGGCATTTTCCAAAGTTGTGCACAAGTTGATCTCTGGGAACCCCCATTCTGCAAGACATTGAGTGAGTAAAATGTGCTCTTGTAATTGCCACTTGTGCTCTACAGGTGGGGGGGGGAGTCTCTGCTGAGTCCGTCTTCCAGAAAATGTAGGTCCCCTGGAACATGTTTGAGAGGAGGAACATGTGTATGAGTGCCCACTTCCAGATGTTCTGGGACAGTCTAGATAGCCCTAGAGAGTGAGAGCCCCCCTGTTCGGTCCTGCCCACTACCTGTAGTGTTAGGGAGAATCCTCATAAATGTGCTAATTCCCTTCACCTTAGAGACCCCCAGCAACTATGCTGGATTTTGAGGACTTGATTTTTTACCTGGAAAGAGTGAGCTTTTTTTCCCCACTCTTTCATGTGTTTTGATGTGTGTTTTTCACTTGTGTTCTTTGATTACAGAGTTTTAAGATAACTCCATAGGCATCATCTTTTCATGTGTGTTACACAGCACCCTCGGTGCAGTGACAAAGGGATGTCGTTTTAGACTTCCCAAAGGTTTAGATACCTTCTCTGGTATAAACTACTGTTCCCAGAGAAGGTAAACTGAAATTGACTTTACTGGTCTATCCAAATTCCTAGACCCAGCACACCCCATCTTACAATGGAGTGCTGGAGGGGTTACATAGTATCCCCTGTGTCTAAATACTCATGTAGCAGTCAAATGCGACTCTTTTCGATTGAAAAGGCTGGTGACAGTCGTTTTACAACGAAATACCATGATTTTTCCTGACCGCGAACACTGATTGCTAAAAATCATGTGAGCCAGGTTTTTCAAGATGGCGCCTTTAGCCCCTTTGTTTAAACGGGTCCCTGTCTTTTTTCACCGTTTCTTTTTGGAAAGGCCCTTCTGGTGTTTTTCTCTGCGCGCCAAACCAGGTTTGGTCCCTTTGTTCTTATGTCTTTGGCGGGCTTCAGGACTGAAGACCGCCTCTGGCGTCTGAGTGTCTGGGGTGGGCAGAAAGTGAGGGAGGTGCCCGAAACTCCCTGTGCTTAGTCTGCTACGAGACTCAAATGCACTCTGGCATGATTGGCTGGCAAGGACAGCCAGCCTGCTGGGTGAGTGACAGCTAGACTGGAATGAAAGGGAGAAAACTTTTTAAAAGGTGTGTGAAACCAGATTGTATGGAGAAGCCTGGTTTGTTATCATTACAGAATCATTACCCATTGTTAGAGAATCATTACCCATTTAGGGATCAGTTACCCATCATTCATTCTGATTAGTAATGACATGAAGTAGTGACATTAGATTAGCCAGATATATGAAGCCATTTGCATTTGCGCTAGATGGAGGCCTGTTATATTTGAAGTGCCATGTAGAGACACGTTATATTTGTAGAGAGATGTAGACACGTGTAGAGATATGTTATGTATTATGTATGCATGATTGCAGAGACACCACGCATGAGTGTGCACTCAGAATATGCATAGAGTTTGCATTATAGATAACACTTGGGTTTGCGAGTGAGAGAGTAAGCACTAGAGAAAGCATGAAGCCATCCTGAATGAGACACACAGAAGCGCCGCGGGACTGCAGAAGATGTTATGAGTTACAGAGTACGAAGAATGCGTAAACAGTTGCTTAGCAGAGATTAGAGGTCGCCTTTGCCTTAGTAGAGACACAGAGAAGGGCTGGCTTACCCAGGCCCTGGGTTGTGCTTCGCAGACAGAGATGGCAGGGGCCATGAAGGGAGTGCTTTTGTATGGAGAGACATGCGGAAGGATAGAGGGACTTGAATGAAGGAATATAGAGAGAGATGGATGGTATGGAAACAGAAGCACTGATACCATGGTATAGATATGTGGAAAATGTCATGATGACCATGACACGCAGTGACTGAAAAGTACAAGACATGCATCACAGACTTTTAGGCACTGCTCACATTTAGAAATGCTGACAGAGGCATTTTAGCTTAGAGAGACAGGTAACCATGGATATGTATTTACGTCATTGAACAGTATGAGAGGCGAGTCTTTGGGAGTTTCTAGTTCGAGGTGCTAGTTGTTGGAGATGGCGTGCTAGATGGAGTTTTGGACGGAGATGCTCACTGACTCTGAGATGGCAGAGAGATGTTTGGCGGTGGCATAGAAGAGACGTTTTGGATGACTCAGAGGAAGCAGAAGGTAAAGCATTCTGATGAGATCGATCTGGCAGAGAGAGGCCAAGGAGAGGCCCTGACTGACTAGCTGGTTGCAGAGTTAGCTGGAGAGGAGAGGCAGAGCAACACAGAGCAAAAGGGGAGTATTGATAAGACACGTGCATGGGGAATTAGGACAGACACTCACAGAGAGCTTTGGCTGATATGATAGATGGGATAATCAGACAGGGATTATTTTAGAGAGAGAGTGTGAATTATGGTGTGGATTGGAGTTGCTATTAGATTGCTTGCATTAGAAGTCTGCAAGGTTTATAGTTATTGCATTGAAAATTTGCACCAAAAGCATAAAAAGGTGCAAATTCGAGATCTGCATTATAGTAGTGTTTGCCTCATGCATTGCTGTGTATGAAAGAAAGTGTTTTTATTGTTGAATTGATTCATGTGTTTTCTTTGTGTCTTATGTTAGTGTGTCCATAGGAGTAATTTAGGAGTAACACAGTGCACAAAGGCCCTGAGATACAAGAGCAGGGGGGGCATAGTGATCCACACCCCCCTAGACGATTTGTCTGTATATGACAAAAGATTGACCACGCGGGGCCAGGCCAAAGGTAGATTTGTTTAGTTTCCACTAGTCTCTTGGACTAGAAAGCAGACGAGTCTCTTGGACTAGAAAGCAGAGTCGACCACTGGAAGGAAAGAACCGAAGAAGAGCTAGAAGAGGACGGCTGCTGCAACTCCTGGACCGTTGGTTTGCCTGGTGAAGCCCTGCTGAACGTCTGAATTGCCAAGTTCATCTCGACAGAGAAGCCCCTTCAAGGACGACTTCTTCCTTTGAGTTGGTCGGACCAATCAACTCGTAAGCCACCTGGATACCATTCTCAAGGCTGGTTAGGATTATACCTGCTTGTGTGCTTGAATCTACAGCTACTGGAACTGAAATGACTCCACCTGGTTTGCTTTTTTGACGATCCCGTGCAGTACAGGAGTCCCCCGACGTCCTCCCTCTTGTCCCCACGACTGAGGCTCAGGAACAGCGAGATCTGCAGGACCTGCCAGGAACCAACGTCTTCAGCTACATTTTATTCTTCATACTAAGGTACTGTGCCAACCCGATTGAGAGAACGTCACTCTCGCGGTGAAAGTTTGTGAAACTTTCCTAACTTACAGGCCTAATCAGCTTGTGACCCGACATGATTCTTTTTCGCCTAAACTACTTCTGAGAACCTTTGCAAAGACTTTACCGTTTGATGCCAGAACTGCTCTTTCCTATCCAGAACACTACCGCATTGACTTTGGCCTGGCCTATTGACTCAAAATCTTCTGGTGAACTGAAACTATTTGCACTGTCTAACAAGTATATGTGATCTATTTTACTTAACTTGTCCCTTTTGCTCTCTTCTAAGTAAATGAACTGCCATTTGGCTCCTATTTCAGGGGAGCTCAAACTGTCTCAAAATCTTAGAGTTTTGTGTTGAAGTGTATTGGTACATAATATTAAGTTGTCTCCTTCTAGTGAAATGTTTTCTAAATGATTGTGTAATAAATTAATAAGTGTTTTACCAAGAAACCTGGAGTACAAGTGTCTACTTGAACCACTGTGATTAAAAGTCCTCTCTGTAATTACTTGTTTTGCTCACATTCATTCTTGAGATAAGCCTGGCTGCTCAGCTCGCTACCAGAAACTGTGTGGTACAGACTTATACCAAAGGTTGGTTTGGCTAACACCTGTAAGTCCTAACTGTGTGTAGTGGTCCCAGAGGCTACTGCATGCAATTCTGCATAACCGGTAGTACATGGCCGTGGTACTGTGAGGACCACAACTGTCTTCCCCTGAAAGTGTGCCTGGAAAGCTTTCAGGGCTTTGAACACTGCAAGCAGTTCCAACAGGCTGATGTGATTGGACACTACTGATGGGGACCACATGCTGTGCACAGCCTGTTGAAGGAGGTGAGCCCCCGCACCCGACAGATGCGCCCCTGGTGAGAGTGGCCTTTACTGCAGGGGTGGTAAAGGTTTTCGCCAGCAGAAGGTTTTCCTTTGACCACCACTGCAGAGACTGAATGAGGGCTGTCGAGACAACTACTAGATCGTCCCACTTGCCGATGGCCCGACGCCATTGGCTTGAGAGCCACTCCTGCATGGGGGGCATGCACAGACGAGTGTGAAGAACAAGGAAGACGCAGGAAGCCATCATCTCCAGCAGCCACATGACCTTGCTAATGGTTACCAGGTGACTGGCTACATAGTGAGGGATCTGGAACAGCAGGTTTAGAACCCTCTTGTTGGAAGGGAAGATGAGCCAGTCTTCTCTCCGAATCAGAGCCCCCAGAAACTGTTTGACTTGGCAGGGGACGAGACGATTTTTTCTAGTTGATACAGAATGCCAGGGTGAACAGGAGATCTACTGTTGCCTGGGTATTCGGTAGGCACCTTCCGTACAAGTCCCCTGTAATGAGCCAGTCGTCGAGGAAGGAATACACAGGGATGGACTGTGAGCACGTGAGCCACTGCTATCGCCAGGACCCTTGTAAACACCCTCGAGGCTGAGGCAATGCCGAAGGGGGAATTTTGAAATGATAGTGTGTGTCCTCTATCATGAGCCAGAGGTACTTCCTGTGCGCTGGCAACATTGAAATATGAAAGTATGCATCTTTCATGTCCAGTGTGGCCACGCAATATCCTTTCTGCAGCAGCGGGATTACTTACTAAAGAGCTGTCATCCTGAACCTTTGTAGTTTGACATACTTGTTCTCAGGCCACAGATCTAAAACAGGGTGCATGGTTAGGTCCTTTTTGGGTACAAGAAAGTACACTGAATAAATGCCCTTGTTTACCTGAAGATGAGACAACTTTGATGGCACCCTTTTCCAGCAGGACCCGATCCTCTTCCAACAGGATGCGCAGATGGTCTGATGACAGGCGCCTGCTTCTGGGCGGATGGTAGCGGGATGCCTGGAGGAACTCGATGCAGTATCCGTGGGCAACGGTCTTGAGTATCCACTGATCTGATGTGATCCCCTCCCATGTGTGGGCACATGATGTTAGCAGTCCCCCGACCGGGGAAGTGTGTGAGGGGACCCGTACCGACGAGTCACTTGGAGGCGGAAGCCGGGGAGCCTCTGCAAGCAGAGTTCTGCACCTAACCTTTTCTCAACAAAAACCTCTGATGGGATTGGAAGATGGCGGAGGAGCCCTGTCCGGAAGCCAAGTTGGACCCTCCCGAGCCATATTGTGCATGGGCAGAGCGGGAGAAGGTCTGCCCATGAAAGGACCGGCGGTAGTTGGAGTTGCCACGTTGGGCAAAGGGCTTAGCCAAGATCTGAATGAGTGACTGGAGGGTCTTGTGCTCTTTTTTGCCATCTCCAGGGATTCATGAACCGCTTTCCTGAAGAAGTTGGCCTCCACCACCGGCTTGTTGTTCAAGGAAGCCATAGGCTCCGGTTTGAAACCTGAGCTCTTTAACCAGTCGTGGCATTTCAGCAGGGTTCCATGGGCAAGGGTAGGCCCCGCCATTTCGGCAGAGTCCAGAGTATTCCTGAGGATATTCTGGGTGACCAGATTACCCTCTGTGACCACTGCCAACAGGCGGGTGTGAGCATGTTCCGGGACATCTCGAAGGCTGTCTTGAACAAGGCACCATTGAACGTCACTATAGCTTGCAAGGTTGTTGGCAATCCTGATGGAACACGCGGCAGAGGTGGTAACACGCTTGCCCACGGCATACAACTTGATGCAGTCTTCTTGAAGAAGTTCAGCAATGGGATGGCTTGGCTGACTGGTATTTTCCTTCAGAATATCTTCCACAAAGTCCGAATCAGGGGTGGCTTTGTGTGTGATCATTTTGAAATGGTCAGCAGCCTTCTTCAGGATGGTATTGAACATCATCTGGTCGTCTACAAGCAACAAGTCTCTAGGCTGGGAGGCGCATCCAGAAAGATGTTGTCAGCGTCCTATGTGGCGGGGTGTGCCACGTGCCCTGGTCATCCACAGGATTCCAGTCAGTGTCCTGGTAATTGGGATCCTGGTCGTCCTGGCCATGGCCCTGGGCATAGGCTGCATCTAGGCTAGGATCATCCGGATCATCACCAAAGACGTCGACTTGGGAGGGGGATGGGGGCGTGCTGAGATTCCTCCAAGGAGGGAAATTGGGCACCGGAAGAGTGGAGCCTCTGGGACTTAGGAGGGATGGGGCACAGGTCCACATCCCCAAGTCTCTTCAAAATGTCCTCACACTGGCCTGAGAAGTCAATGAACTCAGCCATCTTGCTCATACAGGCCTCAAACCTATCCCTGGTCCATACAGAGGAGTCTGAAGGGTCAGGAGGGGGAAAGGGACAGGTGGGGGTGAGCTATGAAGTAGGGCCCTAGACCAAGCGTCAACAGCCGTCTAGGGCAATAGAACCACCGTCAAGCAGTGGAATTACTGATAAATAGAAAACAGAAATATAATCTCTAACAAACTCTGCATTATGTGCGACCAACTAGGTAGGCGGAAAAAAACAATCTGGTGATACGTGTGAGAGATAATGGGTACACTACAAGTCACGTTAGAGGCAGTGTTACAGTCATGCTCATGTCGACATCCTTTTTCGATCTTCAAAAAAAAAGATGCAATACTCTGCGATTACCACTATAGGTGGGACTATATGCACATCCTGTGATTCTAAGCAGATTCACAAGCATCATAAAAATATATATATAGACGCCAACTTCTAAAAGTAGGGGGCTCCCTTCAGTTAATAGAGCCCATCTCTTCAGTCACTATTAGAATCGTTGGTTCAACCCCCTGCCAGGTGTGCCCTCCCTCTCATACATTTATCTCACTATCATTGTCTGCCCTCTTTAGCCCCCTCCCGAAATTGAAACTAAATACCTTATGCCAGGACACTGTTCTTTAGATTGGTATTATCAGCTAATCCAGTCTGTGTGTACGATATTCTCGACCACCGTCACACGGATCCACCCTCATCTTGTCATGGTCATGAAGTCAGGGGCACTGGCATGCAGGGGTCGCATGCACAGGAGACCTGGGTGGACACTGTCCTGGCGCCTTTGGCGCCAGGCTCATAAACAAACATAAACAAGAACATCCATTTAACAACAAAAAGCTTTTATTATGGACATAGCACTTCAGATGCATTAACCTTGAACATTCCATCCATTAAGCAGCCCCAAGTGTATTCTTGGGTGTGGCTGCTAATGGATTGCCTTCGCACGTGCTCACTCTCTAGGAGTGGAAGGGTGTGGCTGGTAAAACGGCCCTAATGGGCGTGCCCACAATCTCAGCTATAAGCTGCCCCGATCCTCAAGACAGACGCTTTGTTATTCTACACTTGCAAGCAGCGTAACGCTCACTGTCGCCGGAGGTCAAACTTACCTTTGAAGATTCCGATTCCTGGACATCCTGCTTCCTGCCAGCATACTTACCAAAGGGGGGAAGCTGTTCTTACCTGTACATCTCTTTGGCGAACAAAGTATTCATCTTTACACTTTCCGGAACGCCGAAACCTGCATCTTGGCACCGCAGCACGACACGCTCCATCATCGACAGCAGCGCCTGCAAGGAAAAACAGAAGACAAGGTTAGAGATGGAAAAAACAGTCAGTTTAAGGTTGCGCTTCGCCATACTTCGCGCTTTTCCTTAAATCATCACTTACCTGCTGTCAAACATTGCGGTAGCATCCATCTTCCATCCGGCCACGTCTCACAGCTGCATTGAGGCCGCATTTCCATCTAAGGGAAGAAAACAGAAGAGAGACATTATTGCGGACATAAATAGGAGCAACACGTAAAGACATTAAACAGAACAAACAGCATCACAAGAGCTCAAGAAAGACTCACCAATCATAAGGAGAAGCATAGTTGCAGCTGCACTGGACTAATTCTCATCAGGGATCAGTGAAGGAACTAGCTCCCATTCGACGCGCCCCTGCCAGAAGTAGCAGGACGGAGAGCTTATCTTCCATAATTCACAGGAGCAGTATCACCACGTACCACCGCTCACAGCTTTTCTACTGAGGGAGAGGCCTGAAGGAGTGATTCAAGTTCAGGGAGGGCTGCAACCGTGCCCCAACGCCTCTGCAGAGACCAGGTGAGCGTAACATATCTCTTTGCAAGGATTACTTTTATTGAGGAACTTTACTGCTGCTAAAACAAATGTTTACTACGGGTGGCAAATTCCCCGCACTGCGAGCCGCTGAGAGACTCTTGCCGGGTGTGTTCCACTTCCTGGAGGAGGCGGAGCCGAACACGGGCACGTGACAACACACGTGACTCTCCTGCTTCGCCAAAAGCCTGACACAAGCGCCCTTGCGACGTTAAGCCCGTCAGGGGTGAAGGGCGACAACTGTTTTGGTGCGGGAGGCGCAGCCATCCAGGTAACGGACCAGGCTATATCCTACACATTGGATAAGGCGACAAGGAGGTAAGGTGTTGCACTACACTGTTGCGAGGTTGGAATCGAACTCCAAGCGGCGTGAGACTGCGGGAACTAGTTCCTTTGATCACGCTGTTCCTGACCAGCACGGTCGGGACACACAGGATTATTAGAGTCCTAAAAAGCGGCAAAACAATAACACTTGCATGGAGTATTAGGCTCTAGTGTCGCAAAAGAAGTGTAGATCAAACAGAAGGTAAGCTTGGGTGGCTGTGCCTCCAAGACTAATTGACGGGGGGGAACTGAACAAAATGACCCCAAGGAAACATGAACAGTTCAGAGGGGGCGAAGGCACTGAAGGGGATACAGAGGTGACCTGCTCCACTCCCTCATGGGTTGCGGAGGCAGAGTCACATGCGGCGGGCTCCGATCCACAAATAGATCAAACGGATCAGAGTGTGTGCCCCTTTAACATCCAAATGAACATTGGAGCAAGCACAGCCAAATACACAGATCACGAACAAGGTTCCCTGAACACTGAGGAAGTACATAAAGTCACGGAATTCACAGAATCACCGATGAACAACATCGATAAAGGAAGCCGGAGACCATTTTAAGGATTTAAAGCATCCGACACAACAGGCTTTACAATCAGCCAGTGACAAGACAGTGGGATTTCGAAGGAGAAACCTGGTTAGTCCCACTAACTTACCAGTCTTAGATGTTTCAACCATTGAGCACTGCGTGAGTCCAAAGGAGACAAGGACAAGTGACAATGAAAGCCAATCTAGACAGACAGAAAAAACAGAGCAGTCAAATAAAGGTGAGTGTCACAAACAAAACTTCCTGAAAAGGAAAAACTCCAATTCCGTGGCACAGGACGAAAGGCTGTGGAACGAGCCGATATGTTCGGAAGACTGAGGGAACCAACCCAAAATCACAGTCTAAGCCACCTGACAGATATACCTTTAAAAGGGCTAAATATCCAATTAACCAAAAGGAGGGAACCCCGAGAGATATCATATGGAAACCGTTTACGGCAGGACCACTACCAACTAATCTAAACACAGGGGGGCCCGAAAGCTTAAACACTGTAAAGGGAAGAACCATATTAAATCGAACAAATGTCGGCGTATCATCACGTTTCAGCTTCAGCAGTAAGAGCCTGGCCAGTCTTAACCAAAAAAAAGAAACAACCGGAGCCGAAATACTAGACGCTGTCCTACTGGAGACGTCAAGGAACATGGAGAATGAAATAAGAGAAAAGATCAGGGAACCTGAATATGCTGTCAAAGAGACAAGAACAACTGCAAAGGTCGCAACCGAAGATAAATTGACGCAAACGTCGTCACCAAACCAGGTAAGAAAGGAAGATCTGATTAAACCACCTCGAACAACGGATGAAAATTTCCTATTGGTCACAACACTGTCAGGAATCCTAGCCCCATTCATGAAATTATATGAGGAGATTGCGGAAACACTAAGAGACCACTCTACGATGCTTGCAATGGTTCACACCAAAACAATATTCGTAGAGGGCTTCATTTCAGCAATCCAAAACAACTTGGACAACAGTACTGCTAATGTTACTCAATTATTACATGATATAATTGAACCTATACTAAAGGAGAGAAAATCAGGCAGGCTAAATTCAAGAGGTAAGGACTTGACAAGAGAAGATATAGGTACAATGACCACATATGTGGCTCCTTCGGAAGAAGAAAAACAAAACAAAGTGGGATCTGATGAGAAAGGAAATCAAGAGAAAAATACTACAACAATTCCGTCAAAATCAAATAGAGATATAAAGAAGGGGACAAGACCGACTGAAGAAAGAATCCCTGAGATAGAGGATTGTCCAAGTAAGGGTCTCCGGGAAGAAAAAACAAAAAGTAAATCTACCGGACAAAACCACCCAATTGAGATAACAAATTCAGTAGTGATTGAGACCGAAGAATACCCCCGTAAAGAAACCATGAATGAAGGACAAGATCATTTGTCAGTGACATTGGGAGCTCCCCCGGGCAATAGGTCTACAACCAACCTAGTTGATCCGATTAACATGGACAAGTGTCGGGAGAAAACGAAGGGAAACAGGAGTGTCTGCGAAATTTTCAAAACAAAAGACACGAAGACATGAGATAGTAAACAAGACAGCCAAACGACACGGAAGGAAAACGGGACGGTTGACAACAAACCAGCGGGGTACCAAAAGAATAATGGACCTACAAAAAAAGCAAAAGAACCAACCATCAGCTAAACACCGAGGTAGTAGTAAATGTCGGGCCTTTATCAAAAACCTGACAATACCAAAAGAACAACCGAGTATAATTGATCAATTAAGAAACAGTAAGAAAAAAGTTGCAGTACAACAAAATATTGAAGAGCAAAAGATCCCTGACACGGAAAAAGATGAGTGTTCAGAAGATGGTTTGCTGGATCTCTCTATATACCCAGTATCAGATGACAAAGACAAACTGAGATCACGAGATCAAGAGGAGGGGGACACAGGAGCTGAGGACTCCGTGAGTGAGGGGACTTTGGAAAATTGCGAAAGTGACTCCTCAACAATAATGTCAACGCAGACGGGGAAGGAGATACAGAGAGATAATAGAAGAGCAACTAATATTGGTACAGAAAAGGACGAAACGAGGGAAAACACGGAAAAAAGAGAAAGAGCTCAGAGGAGCGAAAAACAAATTCAAGAAAGAAACGTGGGGCAGTCGGAGCACCCAAGGTCAAGATCTGTGCGAGATAATGAAACCAGAGACTGTAACAAACGAACTAAGAGAGATAAAGGAAGAGGTAGGGAAACCTCAAAGGAGGGGGAAAGAGACCCAAAATACAGACCAGCTCACAAAATAAGTGCTGGGGATACCCACAAGCTCCCTGGACTTATCCTAGAACGTATTCTCTACTACGAGGATGGGTTAATCCTCAACAGAACCAACGTAATAAGACTGTTCCACCACATACCGGCACTAAGACTAATCACCACGGATGACCTGGTGATTGTGGAATTTGTCGAGGAAGAGAGTACGGATAAGGTAATTTTATATATGATATCAAAATTGGTTAGACAACTACTATTGGAAGAAGCCCCGCAATTAAGACCAATGGGTTTTGACTTACAAGAATCTGAAGAAGTCTTAAAAACACAAGAGAGATTTAAAAAATACTTGGTGAAACAGACAACTAGAAAAGAAAAAAAACCAGAGAGAAGGAGCAACCAGAACGCTCAAAGTGTAAATATCAGAAAGCACCGACAAGAAGAGGAAGATGAAGCCGCAAGGTGGAAATTTTTGAAAAATATGTTCGACGATAAAATAAACGCCCAATAACATGAGATAGTAGAAAGTATAGGTTCATGGAGCCCTGGAAGATGGAATACAAGAGGCTCTAACCATCTTTTTACTAATGGGGTGCTGCAAAAAGAGAACTTCAAAGTCCTGTGTTTACAGGAAACCTGGCTACTACAACCACCTATTCTGGATGGATACCTGGTCTTGTTAAATCCAGCAGAGAAAGGCCCAAGAGGGAGACCAATGTCAGGATTATTGGTAGCCATTAAAAATGACTTGAATTGGCAGGTGTTGGATGAGATACACCCAAATTCATTTGTTCAGATGGTAGTGATACAGCTGGATACAAAACCAGGCAGAATCCTAGTATTGATCAACATATACTGGAATCCAGTAAATCCGCTACACAAAAACGTACCGGACGAGATCGCCAAATTAATTGACGAACAGAGAGAAAAATGGACAGATCCCAGATTCATACTGGTTGGAGACCTAAACTGCTCATGCCTGAACAAGGACAACCAATCGGAGTGGAACATGACAATAGCAACTAGGAAGGAAAAAAGAGGAACCAATTGGAATTGCATGATGCAATCCAGAGATTGTATCATCCTGAACGGAAAGGTGAAGGGTGATCAACCTGCAAAACCTACCTGGAAGGGCACCCAATCAATGGAGATTCTGGATTATATTTGCATTTCAAGCAATCTGTCTGACAATATTCAGACCTTAGAGGTAATACAAACTACAGAAAGTGATCATAACCTGTTAAAATTAACGTGCATAAACATCAGCAATACCAATACTAGATTTTACAGACAAAACCTGGAAACTGACCAAAAAGGTATTAGATTAAGGATAAGACCAGAGAAAACAAAAAAACTAAATCATAAGTTAAAACAAATGATTTTGACGCTTGAAAAAAAACAAGTTCAATTAAGGATTGACTATACTCCGCTCTTTAGTGCATTTATCTCAGAAAGAAAGTTGGGAAGTAACAATCAAAAAATGATGCATTTGCATCAGTATGATAGAAGTATCCGAGAAAAGAAAAAAGCACTAAGGAAGATATTAGACAACTAAAAAAAACAAATCTGGAGAACCCGAGTAAAGGGATACATAAATTAAAACAAAGATATAAAAATTGGATTTATCTTCATAAGAACATGTTAAATCAGGACGCAGAAAGAAAGCTGGAAAAAATAAGAACAAAAAACACAGCAGAAATATGGTCAATCATCAACGAGGTGGAGAAACCACAAGCAACAAGACAATTGAACCCAATAAGTGCTTCAACATGGGTTAGGCACTATACGCTATCACAGGGAGATCCTTATAGTAAACAAGCGGAAAACAGTGGTAACTAAAAACGACAGAACAATTGACATCAGTATTGAGGCTATCAAAAACATTCTAAAAAAATTGAAAGATTCAAGAGCCCCAGGGCCCGATGGGTTGACAAACGTAATATTAAAAAGCAATATAAGCGAATGGGCAAACTTTTTGCACTGCCTATTCAAAAATATATTGGCGACAGAAAAAATTCCAGATTCCTGGCGAAAAGCTGTGGTAGTGCCTATCTTTAAAAAAGGTCTGAGAACATCAGCGGACAACTATAGACCTATAGCATTATTGGACGAAGCCGGCAAGGTCTTTGCAATCACATTACGAGAAGCATTAAAACTGTGGGTGCAGCAAAGCGGACGACGTGATCCTTGCCAGTCCGGCTTCGTGCATGGAAGGGGTACAGCGTTGAATATCTTTCTGATTAACCTTATGAAAGCACGAACACAAAGGAACAAAACCCAAGCAATCTACATAGCTTTTGTAGATCTGTCAAAAGCATTTGACACGATAAAAAGAGCCAAACTATGGGAGAAAATGGAAAGTTGGGAATGCCCACAGATATTGGTAGAGAACATCAAAGAGTCAGATTGGATAGAGTGGGCACGTTAACAGAAGAGATTCAAATAACAGGCTTGAAACAAGGGTGCCCATTGGCGCCGGAACTGTACAATCGGTTTACATCGGACCTCGAGGATTCATTTGAGTGCACACGCTGCTTTCCTCCCAAGATAGCAGGAACGCCGATAGGGAGACTACTTTATGCAGATGATATAGTCTTGATGGACCAAACCCGAATTGGCCTCCAGAGACATCTCACAACATTACAAACATATGTGGACTCAAATAATTTGGTAATAAATCCAGACACATCTAGAATCCTGCAGTTAGGTCCAGGAGGTAATAAAAGTAGAGGTAAAAAACCAGGATGGTACCTGAAAAACAAAAAAATTGTGGAAGTGGAAGCATTTACATACTTGGGAGCTTGTATAGATAACTCAAAAAGCAACGCGCATGGAGTAGCGGGGCTAAAAAAGAGCGTTATTAACCTAGCTGCCCAAGCGAAAATACTGCGCAAAAGGTTTTGCAGATTCACCCTATTACCGCTTGTATCCTTTTACAGGATGAAAGAGGTGCCGATACTGACCTACGGGGTGGAAACGCCCAAACCGCTTCAAGCACAAATATGGTCAATCCTGGAGGGCACCTTTTGGCGAAGAGTGCTACAGCTGCCCAAATCCGTCCCAATACAGCAAATAAGGAGAGAGCTTGCATTAACGTCACTCAAGACAATCGTGGTTTGGAAAATGCTAAGCTTCTACCGAAAATGTCTAGATGAAAATACCACCGGAGGATTTAGTGTGCTGAAAAAAGCCCTAAAAGATCAAACTGACACAATCTTAACAGAATGGCAAAAAACATACCGAGGAATCTTAGAGAATCTCTGTGAGTCGGAAGAGGATCTGTGGATAAATCCAAACAAAACTAAAAAGAAATTATATATGGCAGATTGGATAGAAACACAAGAAGACAACTGCAAATATAAGGGCTACAAAGACTTTTGGGCCCAGCCACGAAAATTAAATCAGATTCCAAGTTACCAGACTTTATTTCCGAACTGGTACCTGCGAGACCTCTTTCTGAGATTCAGGCTGAATATTCTACCAACAGGAGAAATACTGCAAAGAAGAAAAAAGTTGGGTATTCAGGAAGGATGCAGAATATGTAAAAGAAATGGAGAGTTAGAATCCATGAAACATCTTATACTTCAGTGCCCCGGCCTAACGAAAGACAGGAAACAGTGTCTGGGGGATATCCTCAGAAGTCGCTTGACAAAGAACGTGGATGAGTGGTGGAAGATCTTGGTTGAAGGAGAAAAAGTGAAAACGACATTAACGCTCCTAAGACTGATGATCATAATTCTTAAGAAACTAGAAGTGTATAATTAAACACAGGTCTAACAAGGCGACACCTGAAATTAAACTGGAAATATTAAACCAGGAGTATGATTAGATTAAAGGTTTTAAAATTGTAAACCGTATAATCTGTAAAAAAAAAAGAATATCTCTTTGCAAGGGACGGGGTATTCATCTTTTTAAATTTCCAGGAGCCTGGGATTCGTCATCTGTCTTTGGATTATCTTTCTGATTTCTTCTACTAATCAAGGCTGGTGCTTGGTCTTGGGGATCCTCCTCTCCTAGTAGCTCCCTAGAGACTTTGCAAATGTCTTCTTCAGTGACAACTCTGTATTTCTGTATCATGTACCAAATCTAAAATGAGAAGAGAAGCCCCTCGCCCCCATCGATATCTCACTCCCTTTTCATTTAGCCACCTGGTGAAGGAGGAACATGGGCTTCGCATTGCGAGTGTAAAGCTAGAGAGGTCTTGCTATATTACAATCTTGGAGGTAACGAACTATAGGCCTGTCTCTTCTAGCCTTTCCCAATACTTTGGTTTTCTCTGTATAGTAGTGTAACTTTGCCAGCACTGATGTTGGTCCACAAGCCCCTCCTGCGATCGTAGGTTCCTTGATGGTTTCACTACCAAATAATTGATGATTTCCAATATTAATTTAACTGTATCCCCTTCTGTTCTCCCCTCCCCCTTTTTCTGGGAAACCAAAAAAAATGAGGTTGTTGCACCATTCTTGATTCTCAAAGTCATACATTTTCAGCATCATTTCTTCCTCCATCCTTTTTAGCTCCGAAATAATATCTGTTACCAGTATGTCCACAGAGGATGAGTTAGCTTCCAGACCTTGGCTTTCACTTTATCCAATCCGTCAAGTCTGTGACCAATGTCAGTTCTAATGTGTCTTACCTCTTCTAGTAATGCCTCGATCCTTTTTTGTCACATTAGGCGAGTGCTGGACCCCCCGTGGGCAGATCCTTGGGAGCCACCATGGGATACTTATATAGTCGGAGGGCTTCCTTCCAGCTTATCAGGGGCAGTACCCCTCGTGCCCCAATGTGCGATTTTCCGTCTATTATTTCTTTATCAAGTCTAGGGGCTGTTCCCTTCCAGTATAAGAGGGCGACCATCAATCGTGATTTTGGTTGCTTGACGATGGCTAGTCTAAGGGAAATCACTAGGGTCAACGTCTCAGGGTGTATTCGCTTTGCCTCCGCAGGGTCCCCCACCAAACGCTGCGTTAAGGATGCATGTAGCCCTTTCTAGAGTTTTCACCTGCCCAGGCTCAGTGCCTTGGAGGCTTCAGCGGAGAACTCTGTGTCAAAGCTTGTGTTCTGTAAGTATTCCTAGATATAACAATTTCCATGTGCCCTGGCCAGTTCCTTACATTCCTGCCCTAAAGAACGTTCTGTCCCCTTCCAGAAGATATGATGTTAAGGTAGTGTGCAACTGGTCCTTGAATACTGGATAAGGTTTCTCAACTCATCAATTCACATCCGTCGGCGTTCCCTCCTCACTAATACCATAGTGTTTTCAGTGCCAGCGCGATATCACTGTGATGCGGGCCCCCGGCTGTCCGTCCGGTCATTAGGGAATGTAATGAAGAGTAGACCCCTAATTGCTCGAGTGTCCTAGTCCAGGCCCTCATTGTTGGTCATGCGCATCGTTACTAGTCGTTTGTGTTGGGATCCTTGTTCTTAATGCATACGTCTGGGAGGAAATGTCCTCCTTACAGTGCCAGGACCCTTTATCACTCCTACAGGAAAATCTCTATCCAGTAAGGTGTGGGAGGAGGGCGATCGGGACAAGGTTTCCCTTCTCAAAGTATTGCGTTTAGGGACCGTATGCGCCGGGCCTCTGGGCCTTGCATGCAAGTTCCCCAGGAATCCTCCCCCCGTTCTGGGCTCACCCCTTTCCGATGTACAGCGGGTCCCACATGGTGCTTCCAAAGCGTAGGCAACTCGATAGGCACTGGCAGAGGCCCTCTAGATATCCAGAATCCACTGGAAGACAGATGGTGGAGCAGAGAGAACCCCCCGCCACCCCAACCTGTCCGGTGAGCGGTTGCGTGGAGCAAAGCAGCTGGGCAGATTTCACAACGATCAGTGTATCGCCAAGATCCCCGCACCGTGTGCCTGGGTTCTGGAGCTGCTGCCTGCGTCGCTTCAAGTCTTACACACAGCGATAATGCAAAGCGCTCTTATGGGCTTTCCATTGCGCGGATTATGTTGATATCCCGTGAGTGGGGTCCATGGATCAGAAGGAAGTATGCCCATGTATCAGGTGAAAGGGGGAAGTGAAACTGGGGTCTCTTGTCCTGGTGGGCTGCGAGCGCTGTGGATGTAATGCTATCCAAACGTTCCCTGGTGGCCTCCTCGCTATATGGTTTTTGATTACCTTACCTGTGATTTGTTTTAAAGCTTCATGTGTTCAGAAAAGGCCTAATACATACATGTATTGTTGGTACTTATTGACCAATTTGAATTATTGGTGGTGTTCTGTGTGGACTCATTGTAGCCCTAGACCACTCTCACACTTTTCCTGAGACTAAGCCTTGACTGCTCTTCCGCTCTACCTTCATTGGGTTTTGGCTAACCTCTCGGTGTCCTCCCATTTTACCACAAATATGGTAGGCCTACTAAAATTCTCCCCAAACTGGCTGATTTTAAAAATGAATCTTAACAGTCAACATGTAGGATGTTAATCTTCCTATCTTGCATTTAATGCCTGAAGTTTACTATTCAGTGGTTTCAGGGGCTTAATAACTTTATAATATTTATACACACTGTGAAAGCACCAAGAGACAAAACAAGGCTTTATTCCAATGCGTAACCCTCATCTGTTTACTAGCTTTACCCTAACTCTTTGCAGTGTGTGACCATGACCCTCCCCAAAAGAGAATTAGGAATTGGAACATAGGCAGCCTCCAGTAAATAAACTTCATGGATTGTTCAAGAGATCCCATTGGTAGGAGTTAAAAGAGGTATTTCAGGAGACAGCGATCAAAGTGATGATCTCGTATCACACTCACAGTGGCAAGAGAAAGGCCATTTGGCATTGATTTATGTGAATACGGCTTTAACTGATGTATCTTTATATCATTCTGGTCATCTGAGTAGAGTGAAACCAGATCTAGAAATACATAATGAAGGGACTAATGGTTCAAGATCAGTGGGGAAGAATAAAACCATAAAGACATCAAAAGAAACCTAACATCAGAAGGGAAACATTTAAAGACATAAGATTTATAAGAAACAATTACCTTTATTTTTACATTTCTTTCTAGCTCTGATAGGTGGTCCATGTAATGCATCAGCAAAGTCCTTGTCTTCTTCTAAATGGGAAACCACACCTTCAAAAAAGAGGACATGCGATTTAATACAAGAACATAGTTCAGTAAAACCTGGATCTTTTCAAGTTTACTTTCATGAAACCAATGGCAAAAGGTGACTACAGTGCTGAAAAAGCAGATAGCACCTAGGCAGCATTAGGAGCATTAAACAAGCAATTTTGTTTTATCTTCTTAATCAAGTGCATTTGACAAAGGATACAAAACTCAACAAAAATAATAAAGTTGCCAAAACAGATGCATGAAGCACAAGCTGGAGAAAACAGAAATTTTATAGCATTGGTGAAATTTGGAAAAAGGAACCTGGAAATACAAAAGATAGAAGAAAAAGTAAAAGTTACACAGTAATGTCAACTGTTCTTATAGACCATTGTCCCCCTTTCCTTCATATTCATGGGAAGTTGTCCCAAACAGGGACCGGAGAATAATGCACAGCAACATTATTTAAAAAGGAAAGCAGTAGAACGTATGCACACTTGGGAGAAATATCACCTGTTGCGAGTCCCTCACGTGCGCGCTTCCCACTCCACTCTTCAGTCCTTGGAGCCACTGGTGAAGGCCAACAGCTTATTAGCAGGGAAGGATGGATGGTCATATGGAGGAAGGGGAACTAGAAGTACAGTAGTCACTAAATTGAGTAAATTGTACCTACTCCTACGTCCTGTCCCCTTTCCTACATAATGATGGGTGATTACAAAGCACCTGACTCTATTTAGAGTATGGAACCTGATAGTTGCTCAAAATGCCATGCAGGGCTGCGTGTATCACATCTAGGTCCACCGTCTATGGCATCACGCTTGTAAAAGCCATGTCGGAGGGCCCTGGTAGCCACTTACAGATAACCTCCAGGGGAACATGCATCGGGAAGGCCACAGCACCATAGTGCAGACCACATGGACAGGCATACCTTTAGGAGGAGGTCCATTCCTAAACTTAAAACCTTCTAGGATGTAAGACACCAGCCAACAGACAATTACAGCCTTAGCCACTAGGATGCCGGGTTCTGAAAGACTTATGTTAGTCTAGGTAACACTTCAGCACTCTAACAACATCCAGAGTATGCTCATCCTCCGAGGAATGGGGAGTGGGGGTCTTGGTCAAGGTGAAAGATGACATCACCTTAAGGACAAGGATCTGGTAAGTTACAAGACCCACTGCTCCTGGGAAAAGTCAGAACGGCTCTGAGGCAGAAGGTGCTTGAAGCTCGCCACTCCTCAGAGGTGCAGTGAAGTTGATCAGGAATGTTTTTTTCCAGGACACATAGTGAATGTCAGCTGATGCCACAGGTTCAAACAACTAATGACCCAGAGAAGAGGACTATATTGAGACCACAAAGAGGATGAGCTGTCCATGTAGGTGACTGAATCCTAAGGAGGCCATTAAAGTGACTCTTGATTACTGGATTGAACATCAAGAAACGAGAAGCCCCCATCCAGCAGTCAAGTATGCGTGAAAAGCTCAAATATATATGGCATACATTACTTACCGTAATCATATTTCTGATGCTTGTATTGGCTTACATTCACATGTATTGCATAGGCCGACATCTAGTGGTAGCACATTAAGTTTTCTAAGTTCGAAAAGGGACGTCGGTAGGGCGTGTTTGTAATTCTATACCTAGCGTGACATCAACTGTACCCATGATCCCTCAAGTATTGAGGTCCCTCAGAAATAAGATTACGATAAGTAATGTATGCCTTCTGAGGCTTGTGGATATGCTTAGAATCATATACTTTCATAGATTAGCGAGCAGTACTTGGAGGTGGGATTTTTGAAGGTAGTGTGGCAAATGCATGTTTTAACACTGCTTGTCCCACCCGTTTATCACCCTTGGAATGTGTGTCTAGACAGTAATGTTGCATGAAAGTGTGTACTGAACTCCAAAGTGGCATATTTGTAAATGGCATCCAAGGGCACAATTGCTATGAAAGCTAAAGTTGCCCCTGTGCCTCTAGTTGTGTGCTCTAGGCTTGAAGGGCAATGATCTCTTAGTAAGAGAATAGCAAAGTAGGACGCAGTTGACAATCCATTTTGAAATTGAAGATTTAGAGATATGATCACCTTCTCTTCCTGTGGCTATGGACACAAAAAAATTGTCTGTTTTTCCTGATAGTTTTAGTCCTTTGTAGGTAGCACATGACAGTTCTTCGTACATCTAGTGTATGAAGGCTTTTTTTCTGCTGTGTTTGTAAGGGGTTGAAAAAACACAGGAAGTTCTATGGACTTGTTTACATTAAATTTCAATATATATTTTGGTGAAAACCGTGGGTGAGTGAGTGCGTAGTACTACCTGGTCTTTGTGAATAATACCAAAGTGGTCCTGAACTAATGGTGCTTGCAGTTAACTGACCCTTCTGACAGACGTAATAGCTATAAGAAAATCTGTCTTGTATGTCAGATATTTAAGACCGTCTTTGTGCATATGCTCGGAGGGGGCACCCATGAGCTTTTCAAGTACAATATTCAAGTCCCAGCGGGAGTAGGATTTGAAATTGTATGGTATAATTTCTCAACACCTTCCATGAAAGCTATGACTACTGGTACTTTCCACCACAAGACTTAGCTCTGTGAAGTGGTGTAAGCTGGGAGAGCTGCTAGGTGTACTTTCATTGATTTAAAGACTAATCCGGAGTCTAATAGGTATAGTAGATAGTGAACTATATCCGACGGTGAACATTCAATTGGATTGAGTTAACGTGTCTTGCACCATAACACAAAACGTTCCATTTATTAAAATAACAATGTTACACGTTTGGTTTACGTGCCTCTTTAAGTAGTTCCATGAATCTTTGGTCTAGATTCAGGTCACCAAATTCTCTGACCTCAGGAGGCAGGCTGCTAAATTCAGGGTCTGAGGGCACGGGTGGTGAGTTGTCCCTTGATAATGTGTCAACACATTGGCTGGACACGATAGTTTCCTGGGAGGATAAAGGAACATCAAGTGCAGGTGTAGGAACCATGTTTGTCGTGCCCACATTGGTGCCATCAGGATATGTGTCACTTGTTCCCGGTGTAGTTTGTTAACTATCGAGTGGAGAAGCGGTATTCATGGAGAAAAGCCTACACAAATTTCCCTGACCAGTTAATTAGTAGTGTGTTCTCTTTTGAACCTTTCTGGGGAAACCTGGACATATAATCTAGGCATTGTGCGTTCCCTTGAATAGCTAAGAGGTCTATGTCTGGGAACCCCAGTCAGAGAAGACGTTGAGTAGCATATCTGTTTAGTTGCCACTGATGTTCTAAGGCCAACACAGCACTTCTGCTTAGTACGTCTGACAGTGAATTGAGTTCCCCTGAAACATGTGCCAAGAGAAAAATGTGTTTTATTATCCACATCCAAATTTTCTGGACTCATTTGGACAGCCCTGGAAAACGCGTCCTCCTTACCCCCCCCGTTTGTTTATGTAAAACATGAACGTGCGACTGTCTGTTAGGATGAAGACGGTCTTGTGTACCGAGACCTGAATGCTTGAAGTGCCCTGAGGGGTGCTAGCAATTCGAGAAGATGGATACGCTTTTTAGTTGACGCTTGTGTTCCCACACTGTGTGCAGTATGATGGAGTTAATGAGCTCCCCACCCTGTTAAGGATGCGTCTGTTTTAAGAGTGGGTTTGATTGCTGGTGTGTTGAAATGCTTTCCCTTTAACAGGTTGTCCACGGACCACCATTGTAGCGATTGAACTAGAGGTTGAGAAACCACCACTAGATAGTCCCACATCCCGCTTGCTTGCAACCACTGTTTCACTTGCCACTCTTGCATTGGACGCATGCACAGTCGGGCGTGTGGCACTAGATAAATACAAGTAGCCATAAATCCCAGAAAGCGAATTAACTTTCACACCATTACTTGACAACCGGCTTCATACTGCAGTGTTTGGAACAGCATGTTTTGGACCATCTCGGAGTGCAAGACGAGTCTGTTTTGATTCGTGCCCGGAGGAATTGTTTTACTTGGCCAGGCACTTGACTTTTTCTCATTTATGCAGGAGCCAACAGTAGGTCGACTGTTTGTTGGGTGTTTTGTAGGCACCTCTGAGGGGTGTCTCCCATTATTAGCCAGTTGTCCAAGTAAGGGTACACCGGAATGGACTCCCTTCGCAGCCACTACTGCTAGGACCTTTGGAAACACCCTGGGAGCTAAGGCTATGCCGAATGGTAGCACTTTGAATTGGTAGTGCTTGTCCCCCACTTTGAATCGTGGGTATTTTTTGTGCGCTGGCAACATTAAAATACGAAAGTATGCATCTTTCATGTCCAATGTTACCATGTAATCCCCTTGTTTTAGCAGAGGGATTACTTCCTTAACAGTAATCCTGAATTATTTAGGCTTGACATACGTGTTTGCAGGGTGTAGGTCCAACACTGGGCAAATTGTTAGATCTTTCTTTGGAACAAAGAAGTACACTGAATAAATACCTTTATCTTCCTCTAGAGATTGCACCAGCTTTATAGCTCTCTTTTCTTGTAGTGTCAGAATCTCCTCTTGTAGGATCGGAAATCGTTCTGCAGATATCTTTCTTCCACAAGGCCCCTAGATATTTAATGTTCTCCTTCGTCCATTGGAATGGGGTACGCCCCTTTACTTGTCCCATGGCTTAGTTCGGCAGCGTGAGGTTCAGCACCTCCGATTAATGTACATTCATTTTTACCCCGACAATTCCCCAAAAGGCACAATCTCCAAGGCCATCACCTCGAGTGATGCAGCCGGCTCCGAGAGGACCAGGAGCATGTCACTGGAAAATGACATTGTCTTGTGGACCATCCCCCCCAAACGGGACACCCTTCACTGCCGGAGCCCATCATAGGTGCTGTGAAAAGGGTTCTAGGAAAATTGAGTAAAGCAAGAGCGATAGTGGACAGCCTTGCTTGGCCCCATCCATCAGGGCAAATGGGACAGGAGATCTGTCCATTTATAGACAGGCGTAAATTAGGAGCTTTACAGTTTGACAGTACACTCCGAAGAAACCGCTCCACAAATCCCATGCGTGCCATGGTGAGAAAGAAATGAACACTCCATGCGGTTGAATGCCTTTTTGGCATCCAAGGCGAGTAGGACTGCCGCAATCCCATGCTTTGTGACCTTCTCCACGAAATGGCATACCAGCCTTATATTGTCAAAAGTCTGGCTGGACCCAATAAATCCTGACTGATCGGGAAGAATAAGGTTTGGAAGTCGACCCTCGAGTCTAGATGCCAGGATCTTAGTATAGATCTTAGCGTCAATAGTAATAAAATCTATCGGGCAAAAGATGAACCACAACCTGTTGGGTCTTTGCCCGGCTTTGGAAATCCCACCAATTTAGCTTGGTCCATTGTCTCCGTGATGCCCACCGCATCCCTTCAAAAGAAGTTGTACAATCAAGTAAGTGCGGGATAAGAATAGTTGGGTACTTTTTATAAAAAACGGCCGTAAAGCCACGTGGGACTGGGGCCTTATGCAGGAGGAGTTTCCCGAAAGCTATGCAAACCTACCCCTCCCAGACATCCCCTTCTAAGGTCTCTGTGTCCTCTTCTGAAAGGGTTGGTAGTACTATTGTGTACAGGTACGCCTTCTGTGGGTCCTCATGAGGCCTGTATGAGGCATAAAGAGCACTGTAAAAGCATTCAAAGAACCTAAGAATTCCTTCCGTCTCTACTACGCCCTCCACCCCCCCCATCCGTCCATAATTTTCTGGATTGTCTGGGCTGCTCCCCACTGTCTAAGTTGCCGCGCCAGAAGCCTCCCCGCTCTGTTCCTCCTAACATAGTTCTTCTGCCTAGCATTAAGGAGACTCCCCTCCACCTTCCTGGCCCTCAGTAGATCTAGCTGGCCCTGGATTGCCCTGTAGCCCTGTAGCCTTTCAGCGTGGCTCTCACTGGGTAATTCCCCATTTTAGGCAAAATGTTTTTAAGTTGCGATTCCAAATCCCCTTCCAGTTTTCTATTCTGTTTGACCCTGGATGCTCAGAGCAATCAGCTCCCCCCTGATAACTGCCCTGAAGGCATCCCACCAGACTACCGGAGAGTTAACAGACATGGCTTTTCCTGAAATTAGGCTTGAATCTTCCCCTCCACCGTTGCTGACATGACTGTGTCCGCCACTATCCATTCCAGCAGGGACCAATGCCAGAGCCCCTTCTGGCTTTGAAACCTATTTATCGTCATACCCAAAGGAGCAGGGTCGGACAATGCTATTGCTCGCAGGGATACCTCCCGAACACGCACGCCTGCTGGCCATATATAGTCTATACGAGATATTGTTCTATGGACACGTGAATAGTATGCATGTCCTGCTTAAGAGCCCATACATCTGCGCCAGACATCCACCAGCCCCATCCCCCTGGACCTCTGAGCCTCTGAGATGGTGTGCCCTGGGTTGTGTGTCCCGCCCCACTCAGATATGGTTCTGGTATCCATGCTAGATTCAGATCTCGGCTCAATACGATACACCCCTCGGCCATCCCTTCTAGTTCCGCCATTGTCGTTCTAAGAAAACCATCCTGCCCATGTCCACCATGTCTTTCCCCGTGCATTAGCCTGAAAGACGTAAGGATGCATCTGCAGTCGGAACCTCGATTTGCCACTTGTCTCTTGGAGCTTGAGAAAGTCTGTTTTTCCCACCTCAGGAAATTGTTCCTTCCCCTTGCGCAAACCTTGAACCCGAAGTTAGATCCTACTGCGCCGCCCTCCCCCGGTCTCCTTCCAGAATGGTCTGGTTGCCTCTCTTATCGCTCTCCCCCCTGCTGCTGTGGCATGTCTGCAGGCTTGTTCCAGCCTTTTGGCGGACAGGAGCATTTATTCTCCCTCACCACCGTTGACTATTCCCATTGCCATTGACGGTTCCGCTGAATAAAGGACCTGTGTCATCTGGGGTCAGAGCCCTGTCACAGCTTTCAGGCGCCACCACACTTAAGGCCTTTGTTACAAGATGTCACCTTGCATGGTCTCTCTTTCCACGTGAACAACCCAAAAGGGAAAGGTCCACTTCTACTGGATCTTTTCTTGGTTGAGGATTTTGACTACCTAACCCATCAGTCTCCTTTTAAGCAGAGTGGATCAAATCTCTTTTTTGTATAAGTGCCAGTCTTTGGTGTGTCAGCTAAAGGGAATCCAACTGCTTCAGGGTCCTCCCTTGGTGTAGGTTCAAGGTCTTCCCTAGGTCTTTTCTTCTAAAGAGAAGACGACAGAGGACAATGGGCGTCCTCATACTCCTTAGGGGCAGCAGGAATGTGCGTCTTATGGTTACAAGCCTTTCTATGGTGCTTTTCTGTCAAAAAATAACTTGTGTTTTCGACTGATGTTTCAGCGTCTCAGATTCATCCGTCAAATGGGATTTACACACGCCTATAGTTGGTATTTTGTCTTTATTGCCTTGTGGTAAACGCAGATGCGGAACCACAGCAGGGGATCGACGCGTGGGAGCCGGATGGCTCCCTAGTGGTGTTTTTGGTCCCCGAACCAGAACCTTCACTGCCCTGGCCTTCGTTATCCGTATCAAAGAGACCGGCAGAAGTTTATGACTGCCATCATGGCATGTGCCGCCCACCATTTCGTTCAACGCTCTTTAAGGGTTTAAGGCCTAAAGAGCTTACAGGATGTGCAACGGGCCTCGTGGTGATCACGGGGAAGGCAGTGGTTGCACACAGTGTCCTTCCACAGAAACTGTGTTACACTTTGGACAGAATCTAAATTGAGTACGCTCCATGTTGGAAAGAGCAATTAAGGGCAGCAAAATAAGAGCAGTAGAAACAGCGAATGGAGGTAGGCATTCTGTATAAGAAAAGTATCAGTCCCCCCCAGTCTTCCTACTGCTAGGCCGAAGGCAGGTGTAGGCCGAAGCCTGTTGCCGGAACGATAGTCTGTTTCGGTCTTCAAGGTCTTCCGTTGAGATGTAGCGTCGAGCAATAACTGTTAAAGTAGTAAAGAAGAAAAAGTTACTTACCCCTGGTAACGTTCTTTCGATTGGATGTTTCTCCCACGTATTCTTCATCTTTGATAATTATCTTCCAGCTTCAGAAAAAAGTTCAAGACAGAGTGCTGTGCAGTAGCATCAATGACTCAATGTCCCTCGAAGGCCTCCATCTGATGGTCGACGTCATCCGCAGTATATGTAGCATGCACAGAGCCTGTTCTGTATTTCCATGTTTAGAGGAATTACTAGTGCCTCCTTAGACTTTAGAAGACTCAGAGCGTAGTGTAAAACCCGTCAATTCTGCAGCAGGTTAGGTTGGGAGGGGCGATGAGGAATACATGGGAGGTACTAATCGAAAGAATGTTACCAGGGGTAAGTAACATTTTCTTCGAATGGATTGTGTCCTCCCACGTATTCCTCAGCTTTGATAGCCTGCCAAAGCAGTAATAGTGTTTGAGGTGGGAAAATAATATAGATCTACCTTTTGCAGTTATCATGGACAGAGTGCAAGACAGCTTTCCCAAAAACTCCCTCTTGAGAAGAAGTGTCCATGGAGTAATGTTTTACTAAGGTGCATATGGTAGACCAAGTGGCTGCCGCACAAATGAGTTTAAACAGGTACCCTTCTCTGAAGGGCAGAAGTACCCGCCTGCCCCTGGTTGAGTGAGCTCTTAGACCCTCTGGGGGATCTTTACCAGACAAGCTATAGCATTCTTGGATAGCCAGAATAATCCATCTGAATGGACTCTGTTGTGTTATTGCTAACCCCAATTTATGAACTGTATATCCGATGAATAATTGGTCATCCTGGCAAATTTTTGACATTCGCAAGATATTAAAACTAAGAGTCCACCTAGGGTCTAGTCTATGTAACCTCTCCTCTTTTCGAGGATGAGGAGGGGGATAGAAAGTTGGTAAAACTATCTTTTGGGACACATGGAAGTCAGACTTGTTGTGGCAGAAACGAAGGTCTTACTTTAAGAATAACCTTATCCTTATGGAAGACCGTATATGGAGGTTTACAAGACCGTGCTTGCAATTTGTTCAACCTGCGGGCAGATGGGATTGCGACTAGCAAAACAGTTTTTAGTGTTAATAGTCTTAATGGACACGAATGCATGCGTTCAAGAGATGCATGTTAAGAATTTTAATACAAGATTTAAATCCCAAATATGGACCTGAAAGGGAGTAGGAGGAAACACAGTGAGTCCGTTAAGAAACTGAATGATTAATGGGATTTTCAAAGATGAGGTTTCCTCCAATGAGCGCTTGAAAATCGAAAGCGCTGCTAGATAACCTTCTTATTGTTGTGTTCTTGGAGCCCCAGATTTCCTAAGTGAAGTAGAAAAGATAACACTAAGTGTATTGCACTGAAAAGGAACCACATTCTTATCCCTACACCAGCTGTTGAACTTGTTCCAATGACAGCAGTATAAGGATTTTGTTGCTGGCCTTCTGGCCGAAAGCAAACTCTACATTACGTCTTCTAACGTACCCAAAATATGGAACACCATGCCTACACCACTGAGATCAGATCCATCCCTATGGTCCTTCCGGAAAGAACTCAAATCATGGCTCTTCAATCAAGGGTAATAGCTACTATGGTCCCCTCCTTTCGCCACACACACCAAACATGTCATTCATTTGATCTACCTTAGACTTCCCTACGTCACCGGTAATATGCAACTCAGTATGTAATTGCTAACTGTAACCTAAGAACAACTGTTGTTCAATGCTGTATCCTGAATGTAACCCAAGATAACTATTGCAACCACCAAGCTTCTGTATGCCTCCAGGCTAAGTGTGCTTAACAAATGTCAAAATAAATAGGAAATCCCAATCCTTGTACCTCAGCTTCTCAGAAACCATGCGTGAAGGCGGAGTGTGTTGACCTTTGGATGGAGAACCTGACCCTCTTCTCGCGAGAGAAGGTCCTCGCTTTGTGAAAGACGTATTGGAGGGCAGATGGACATGTACAGAAGGTCCGGGTACCACATCCTCCTGACCCAATCCAGGGCAATTAAGATAATGGATTTCCCGAACGTTCTCAACCTCCTGATCACGTGAGGAATGACAGGGACTGGAGGAAACGCATACAGTTCACCACAAACACGTCTCCTAAAGCTCCTCTTGGGGGAAAGTACCTGGAGCAGAATAGCTCGCTCTTCCGGTTGGCACTGGTCGTGGACAGATCCCACTTGAAGGTTCCCCAAAGGGTGAAGATCTTTTTAAGGACTTCGTGAGCTAGTTCCCACTCGTGGGAGACAGCTGTGCCTGCTCAGAGCAACCGCCGCTGTATTCTCCTCTCTGGCTAGGTGAACTGCTGATAGGGAGAATCCTTCTTGAATTGCCCAGTACCAGAACTGCATTGCCTCTCCGCACAGTGGTAGTGACCCTACACCATCTCTCTTGTTGAGGTAGTACATGGCCACTGTGTTCATCATTATCAGGAAATTGTTTACCTGTCCCTGTACGAACGGTAGAAAGCAAAAACAAAGAGGTGATGGCTGGAGGCTTTAGAATGAATCTTAACCTCTGGCATTGCTTTGGGCAACCCTCCAGACCATCGTTCTGTAATGGCTTGGCAGGCAAAGAAGGGCAAAGGCCATATGAAAATTAGACTTGAACCCAAACCCCAAAAGGGACAGTCCAGCCCGAACTGCTAGGTCACATCCCTTTTGCACGAGACCACAAGCATCCCCAAACATGTTTCGGCCTTATTGGGCCTCATCAGTGAGGAGTAGCTTGTTTGATTGCCTTCAGCGCTAGTTTGATTGCCCTCAGCTCCAAAAGATAGATATGTAGTTTGGACTCCGATGGAGACCAATAACCGCTGATTGTCACAGCGTTGGTGTGGGCTTCCCCACCCCGTGAGGGAGGCTTCCGTCACTACTGTCATCTCCGGCTACGGTTACCAAAAAGGTTCTCCCTTCAGAATGTTGTCCTCGCAGGCCCACCACAGACGGTCCTGTGCGAAATCTGAAGGAGGTCTGACATCCTGCCTGAAAATTGGGACCAGAGTCCCGAAAGCCCATTGGAGAGATCTCATTCTCAGGTGAGCCTAAGGCACCAGGAAAATGCAGGATAAAAAAAAATATATATCCAACGCCGTTTGACACTGGGCCGTCTGAAATTTGGTGACCATCTGCAGAATGTGATGAGCCCTGACCTCGAGGCTTTTCCCGAGGAGGCATCCAGGACTGCTCCAATAAATTGGGAATCTTTGAGATGTATCATGTTTGACTTTTTGTAGTTGAGGGAGAAGCTCAGTTTGAGGAGAAAGTGGCAAGTCAGGCTGAGATGTTCCAGGGTCTGCTCGGGATAACAAACCCTGATCAGCCAATCGTCCGGGTAGGCGTGAATTCCCCGTCTCCTGAGACTCGCGGTCACCACCGCCATCAACTTGGTGAAAACACTCGGGGTGCAGGTCAGCCCAAATGGCAGAAATCGAAACTGAAAATACGAACTGCAAACCACAGGTACTTTGTGCTTGTGATGGATAGGCACATGAAAGTAAGCATCCTGAAGGTCCAATGATACCATCAAGTCTTGGAGTTGGAGGACCTGCAGGATCTAAGAAAGGGTAACCATCTTGAACTTGTCCTTCCTGAGGAACTTGTTCAAGTATCTTAAGACCAAGGTGGGTCTCAATCTTCCATCCTTTTTGGGGTTAGAAAATACAGCGAGTACCAACCCCTGTTCCTCTCCGCTGCAGGTACTGATTCTATTGCATCTTTCTGTAGCAGGATCAACATTTCCAGCATAAGGAGTGGATCTGGAATTTTCCATGAGCTGTTCCCCGGTGGATGATCCTGGGGCCTTTTTAGAAAAGGAAGGCTGTAACCCTGAGCTACCGTTTACAATTCCCAAGCATCTGAAGTAATGTCTTGTCACTCTCTCAGGAGCCGCAAGAGCCTTCTTCCCACTGGGGTCTTGTGGATTAAGGTATCAGAGAGGTTTTCAGGTGGCTGAAGCAGCGGCTGAGGGCCAAGCTGCCGCTACTTGAGCTGATTTAGCACCTCTCCCTCGTCCATCATGAGGGAATATTCTTTATCCTCTATGACTGGTTTGTTCTCTCCCTCTTCCAATTGAGGAGTAGGATCTAAAGGACTTACCCCTCCAAGGTGATGTACCGGAGAAGGAATGTTGAGGCTGTCTTGTCTAATAGCGGCATTAAGATTTAGCCGCTGTTTTGAGGTCTGTAGCCTTTCCAGACTTACATCAGCCTTGCTACCAAACAGTCTCGACCCGTCAAAAAGGCATATTGCGAAATCTAGATTGTACATCTGGTGCAAATCCAGACTTCCTCAGCCACGCAAATCTGCGTAGCACGGGCTAGCCGCCATGGATCTGTCAATACTATCTGCAGTATCCAGACCTGGCTGGAGGCCCTCAGACATTCCCTACTTACCATCCTTGATGGCCAGAAAGCCGTCTAACTCTTCCCCTTGTAACGCTCACCTGATTCCCGCAGAGGCGCCGGTCTTGACTGGGTGAATGCCGTATCTTCAAAGGTGATGTGTAACACACGGTTGGCTCTTTGGGCTGGACCTCTGTGCACTGTATGTCTGACTCGAAGAGTAAGATGTCTTAGGTAAGTGAACGCCGAGCTCTCCATCTGCCTCGGGGCAGGGTGCCGTAACCAGTTCCTTCACTGGATAAGGGTGCAGGCCTCTTGACCTCAGAGGACTGCTGTCCGTCGTTAACTGCACGAACGCTAAGTTCTGGGCGCTTCAAATGTCTTAAGTCTTTTGTAATGATATCTCTTGTTTTGCAGAGTTCCGGCGATGGCGGATGGCGGGCTGATGAGAGTTGAGGATCGAACCCGCGTGAGGAATAGAAGCGCCTGGAAGCACGTAGGTAAGCGCTTATAGCCTGCTTCACGATGCGCACTAACTGTCCCTTTTATCTTGCAGGTACAAGTTCGGAGCTTTAGAGAAGCTGAAGGGTGCTGGAATACCCACTGGATTCGGCGTGGGAAGGAGTAATGGCACGAGAGTAATAAAGTTGCCCAATGTCTTTAAACGCACCTTCTTTTGTCTTTCAGATGCGGGATGCAGCGCCGAAGGCCTCCGGAGCGTGTGAAGAGCTGGTAAGCTTTTGTCTTTCAGATGCCGGAATGCAGTGCGAAGACCTCCGGAACATGCGAAGAGTAGGTAAGCCTTTGTCTTTCAGATGCCGGAATGCAGCGCGAGGCGTTGGTGACAGCCGATGGACCAGGTAAGAGATGCGCTGCTACTGAAGACCGTAGTGCTAACCTGTTCTTTCTTTGTCTTTACAGGTGCTGCTGAAGACTGGATTCCAGGATGGTAAGCCTTTGTTTCCTTAGGCCCAGGATCAGAAGCAGAAGACACGATGAGCGTTCTGCTGCAGAGAATGCAGAATAACACAAAGCAAGATTCATCCATCGCGTGTGGTTTAAATAGCCTCCTGTAGTGCTTAGTAGTCTCCTTCCACAGCCACGCCTAGGTAAGAAAAGAGTTCCTGCTTTCCAGAAGAGTTCCAGTGTTCTGAACCTAGAGAGTGGCTCCTGCCCCACCCAACAGGAAAAGTAGTCCCAAACAGAAGAGGATCCGGGGTTCAACTGGCAGGTAAGTAAGCAGCATGGTCTGCTGCAGGTAAGTCCACCCAAGCATTATGAGCCCGGCGCTTCCAGCGCTGGGACTGGGCATCTTTATGAGCCTGGTGCCACTGGCGCCAGGACAGGGTCCAAAAGGTCCCAATTGGGACTGGCTGGCACTCGGAACCGGGGTTATGAGTCTGCTTCCAAGGGAGTCGGGCAAGTCCTGATCTTTTGGAAGCAGAGATCATGACACCCCTTCTGGGATGTGTTCAGCTGCCAATGCTGCACAATCCCACAGGATGAACGAAAACAGATAAGGAACAAGTGGCATTTGCAAATTTCAAGGCCATGCTACCGGCAGTAAATACTTTCCGCACCCAAGCGTCCACCCGTTAATCATCCATGTCTGCAGGAATGGTAAGGTAAGCAGTTGTGGACGTGGCTGCTTGGATCACCAAACTTTCCTGAGTCGGGTGCTTGGTTAAATAATTTGGATCACTGCTTGATTGTCTATATTTCTTATCGCCGGAATAGAATCTGGGGTTTTCCAATTTGTTGCAACCCTTTTTGCAAAGCAATGTGGAAGGGCAAAATGGGATCCCTCTGTGGACCTTGGTCTAATATGTCAGTTAAGTCATTCTGTTGAAAAGGAGGAGCAGGTCTACACCATACCAAATATTCTACTACTGGCTTTCCAAATTCCACCTCAGGGGATCTACCCCACTGGCTTACTGTAGTTTGTCATACAGAGCTTTAAGCCTAGATTCATCGGATTCATCTGAAATAAACTCATCTGGCACATTTGGAGTGCCATATTGAAGACCAAATATTGTTTATCATCAGATGGTTCATGTTCTTCATAGGTTGAAGAAAGAGATTTGAAGAAATCTTTTTGTGGTAAAGGCTTGTAAGATTTCTCTTCTGTTTTCAATGGCTCTGAAAAAAAAGTCTTCGGGAAGTCCTTGAGGCCAATGGAGTTGAAGTATTCGGCTTAGGCATTTAATGGCTTCGACATAGGTGTCGAAGGTTCCGACGTCGAGGGCATCGATGGAACCAATTTTGGTTTCACCAAAGATGTCTTCGACACAACCCTGAAAGGGCTGCCCTCTCAGCTTGTCGAGGTCCTCGACACCTTTTCACTCTTTTGAGGCTTCAAAGGCTCTCGATGGTAGTCAGGCTTGCGGCCCGGACTCCAGGGTGCACAGGGTTTTGCCTAAGACTTCCTTCTCTTTATGCAGAGCGACCAGGACATGGTCTTTCGTCTGTTCTTTTGAGGGAATAGGGGCTTTTCTCTCAATGATTTCCATTGTTTCCCTCCAAAACTCTTCCCATTTAGCTGGGGAGTCTGATGTAGTAGGACATGTTATTCTCTAGGCTGAGGAGTCACTCGAGGAAGGAGACCTACAATGTCTTTTCTTCAACTTCCTGGATGAAGCAGAATGACGCGAATAACTTCTTGGTCGAGATTTTTTCTATCACAATCTCTCGACTCATCAGAAGTACTTTTTTTGGAACAGAAGGACATTTTGGATTTCTACCCACAACCAATTTCCCTTTGCGCTCTCTCAGAGCCTTGTCATCCATCGCCTGACAGGATTTGCACTCCTTCGTATGATGCTCCATGCCGAGGCACCACAGGCATACGAGGTGGTGGTCGGTGATGGACAACTTAGACCTACAATCCTGACATTTCTTAAAACCTGTCTTGGGCGATGGAGTCGACCGTGAAGACATGATCTTTTCTATTTAACGAAGCGCACCGTAATTTCGTTCCAAGTGAAAGCTGCGTCAGAAAAAAAGGGAATTGAAGCCAAGCTGGAAGCTAATCATCAAAGATGATGAGTGCGTGGGAGAACACAATCCCTTCAAAAGGGATATCAACTCAAAAGTAGCATAGCTATAAGACTAAGAAATTATAAGTTACTCACTGTAGTGACTAACATACTCTTCGTCCATAGTCCCCTTTCCTCCATACTGTATGGCCGTCACTTCCTAGGGACGTGAGACAGAACCCTTTTCACCAGAAAAACCTTCTCCCCCTTTAAATTTAGAGAGTGCGGCCCTGGGAGCATGCGCTACCCTGACTCAGCCCACTGGCGCCACTCCTCAATCCCAATGGGCGCGTTGACAAAGTTTAGCATTGTCTAATGACACCAGTATGAGTAGGGGGGAGGATTGTGGGACGTATGGAGGAAAGGGGACTATGGACTAAGAGTACGTTGGTCACTACGGTGAGTAACTTATAATTACTTTTATGTCTCGTCCCTTTTCCTCTATACTGTATGGGCAATTACAACTGAATGTAGCCGCAGGGTGGAGAGGAGACCCTCCTTAAGCAAACCGGTTCCTTAGATCCGCCTGTCCGAAGGCCACGTCTGATTTAGAGCCGGCGCCCAAACAGCATTGCTTGCAGAAAGTGAAGGGGTGGCCCAGGTGGCTGCCCTGCCCCTCGTAGGTCTCCCAAAAGGCTGCAACCATCCACCTTGCGATCGAAGCCTTGGATGCCGAATAATCGGGTCTGGAGCCTGCAAAGGTGACAAAAAGTGTGTTCGTCTTGCGGTAGCCCTTGGCCCTATCCAGATAGAATTTCAGAGTGCGCCTGACATCCAGACAGTGCAACACTCTGCCTCGTCCTTGGGGTCAGTGAAGAAAGTAGGAAGGACTATTTCCTCGTTCAGATGGAAAGCAGAGGGTACCTTGGGTAAGAACGCTGGGCGAGTTTGCAGGACCACCTTATCCCTGTGGAAAGTGGTATAGGGTTCTGAAGCCACCAGAGCCTGGTTCTTGCAGATTCTGCAGGCAAAAGTGAGTCTTACCAGCAGGGCTGTCTTGAGGGTGACCAGCCTGATGTCCGCAGATGCCATTGGCTCGAAGGGTGTGTGAGCTAGGGCACCAAAGACCACATTGTGGTCCCACACTGGGTGTGGCTTCTTGATGGGCGGGTAAAGCCTGGCCAGACCCGCCACATGTTTGACTATTGGGTTGGAAGAGGAGAAGACCTCTTCCTCCGAATTCTTGCAGGCCCATATGGCTGATAGATAGGTGCAAAATGTGTCCATCTGTACGCCCGAGTGGGCAAGGTGTGCCGAGAAGGAGAGCGCATCGTCCAGCGTGCACGTCAGGGGGTCAATCTCATTAGAGTCTGCCCAGTGACAGAATCTGTTCCATTTGCTCTTGTATTGACTCCCAGTGGCCTTGCTCCTAGCGCCCTGGATTATCTCCAGGTTAGCCCGGGATAGGCTCAGGTGCTTGAGGGTGATCTGCTCAGGAACCATGCTGCGAGGGCTAATTTCTGAGGCGCAGGGTGGAGCACCTTGCCCCCCTGCTGGGACAGGCGAGGTGCTGGTCCCAGCTGGAGGTGAATGGGTGGTCTGAGCGAGAGGTTGAGCACTTCCGCGAACCATGGTCTCGCCGGCCACCAGGGCACTATCAGAATGATGCTGAGGTGACTAGTCTCCTTGATCTTGCGGAGCACCCTGGGCATCAGGGCTGTGGGACGAAAGGCCTAGGCTGTCATGCCCTCCCATTGAATCTGCATGGCACCGCCCAGGGTGCCAGGACCCTGTCACTGCCAAGGTGCAAACTGATGGCACTTCCTGTTCTGCCGGGAGGCAAATAGATCCACCTGAGGATGGCCCCATGTGCTGAGGACCACCTGTAGCACCTGGTTGTTCAGTTGCCATTTGTAATTGTCCGTGCCAAGCATGCTGAGCCTGTCCGCTTCCAGGTTGGCCACCCATGTGAGGTGAACTGCCCCAAGGTAGATGTTCTCCAGGGCCCATTCCCACATGCTGACTGCTAGGTTGCACAGCGGAGAGGAGCTGGTACCCCCCCCCTTTCTTGTTGACATAGTACATGCTGGTGAAGTTGTCTGTCTGGATCAGGACGGTCCTGCCCCGGATGAGCGGGAGGAAGGCCCTGAGGGCTAGCCCGATTGCTCAGAGCTCCAGCAAGTTGATATGCGACTGCTGCTCTCGCTGTGTCCAGACCCCGTGGACGCTGTGGCTGTCCGGCATGGCTCCCCAGCCCTCTAGGGAGGAGTCCGTAGTAATGGTGACCTGTGGAACCGGTTGCCGGAATGGCCTGCCCACCCGCAGATTGCTGTCCTTGGACCACCATGTGAGATCCGAGTGGAGAGAAGATGGTATGCTGACCAGCTCCGCTTGGGAGAACTCCTGATTACATGAGCCAGCGAAGTGCAGCTGTAATCTCCTCATACAGAGCTTTGTGTGGGGCAAGGCAAGGAGGACCGCTGCCAAGAAACCCAGTCGGTGCTGGTCCCACCAGGCCGAAGTCACTGGCCTGGTAAGGAAGTGTGTGCAGGCCCTCTTGATGGCCGTAATCATGTCCTCCAAGGGGAAAACCTTCTCTGAGCTGGTATCCCAGATGAAGCCCAGGAAGGTGAGGTACTGCATGGGCTGCAGCTGAGACTTCTTGAGGTTGATGGTAAGCCCCAGGTCGTGGAGGATACTCATAAGCACAGAGGAAGTGTGGACTACCCCCTCCGGGGATCGAGCCCTGACGAGCCAGTCCAGGTACGGGTAGACATGGTGGCCCTGGGACCTCATGAGGGCTGCCACTGCATTCATGAGTCTGGTAAATACCCTGGGAGCCGAGTTGAGGCCAAAGGGTAGCACCTTGTACCGGAAATTACAGCCTGTGATCCTGAAGCGTAGGAAGGAACGATGGGGTTGCCAAATTGGAACATGTAGGTAGACGTCCAGATACAGGGAGCACATCCAATCTCCCTTATCTAGGGTCTCTGCAATGAGTGCTGGCGTAACCATCTTGAATTATTGAAGAGGGAGGGAGAGGTTGAGGGTGGATAGGTCCAACACAACTCTCAGGCCAGCCTGGTGGTTCTTTTGTCTGGCGAAAATCCTGGAATAGAAGCCTAAGCCTCGCTGGGAGGCTGGCACTTCTTCCACTGCCTGGCTCTCTGCTCTGGATAACAGAGTTACTGTCCCAATCTGTGGAGGAAGGAGGAGCAGGAGGTATCGGTAGGCAGTACCCCGTGGAGACCACAGAGGATCCACAGGGTCCGCAAAATTCTGGCGCCAAAAATGATTGTGAGAAGCCAGCCTGCCCCCCAATGGAGATGCGTGGCCCCGGAGGGGCTTGTCATGCCTTTTTGTTCTCTGAGGCTGAGGAAGGGGACTGGAAGAAGCCCTTGCTCCCCAGACCCCCTCTTTTTGTTGCTTGCGCTGGTGCTGACTCGGCAAGAGGTCAGGTTGTCTTGACCTCTGTGCCTGCAAGCCCTGGACCCCCGGTAGGGGTCTTACCTCAGGATGAGGAAGGCCCAGAGATTTTGCCACACCTGCAAGCCTGTTGTGAAAGGCCTTCGTTGACGACAGCGTGTCAGGGTCCTCCTCCTTGTCTGTATCCACCTGAGTGTCGGGCTGGTCCACAGCAGGGGGAGGTGGGGTGCTGGGCGCTGTGGGCTGCGGTGTGGAGACCGGAGCCTGCTTTGGGGGCTGGCTTGGTACCGGCAACGTTGGGGGCGGATCCAAAAGGAGACGGCAGCGGCGGCTGCGCTGGGGCCTGTGGTGCCGGGGCCATGGGAGGAATGACTATGGGCGCCAGTAGGGTGACCAGAGGGAGCAAGTCCCTGACTGCATCCTGTAGGATGGCGCCCCCATTTGGGTGTTTTACATCAGCCCCAAGATCCTTTCGAAGAACGTCTTCAGAGGCCGAAGAGTTGGCATGAGATATTCAGGGAGTGGCTGGGGGCTGCTGGGGCAGGAGCACACTCGTATGGATTGAAGGGGGAACCTGCCCTGCACTGCTGATGGATAAACTTAGGCCACATACCTGGTTGACACCAGTCCCACCTTGACACTCGTTCAACAGCCTGCTCTGTTCCTAGGAGTGACATCGGACGAGCGGCCATGTTGTCTGGCACGGCGGACATTTTGCTGGGCTGCGTGCCACGTGCCAGAGTTGAGGTGCATGGCCCTGTGGACACAACCTCGCCTATGACTCTTGGTGTTGGAACATGAGGTCTATCCGCACCTTAGGCCTGGACCTGGAAGGCGTATCGCCCTCAGCATTGCCGCTGGTAGTGCTGCCTGCAGGCGCCCCCTCGGCCAAGGAGCCGGTATTAGGGTGTAGCGCCCCGGGTTTAGACCTTGTAAAAGAACCTTGCGGTCCCTCAGCACTAAAACCGGTAGGGTCCGGACACCCCTCGGCTGTAAGGCCGGTAGCTGGATTAGCATCGGTGCTTGTGATGGTAACAGAACCCGAGGCGTTCCTTCCCGCTTGGGCGTTTCTTTGGGAAGGAGTCACCCTTACAGGGTGAGATGGAAAATAACGGCCCTCCATTGGGCCTCAATCTCTGCTTGACAAACTTATTCAGATCCTCTGGAGGCGACACCTTAAAGAGCTCCCTCCACCTAGCTAGCTTGTTCTTCAGGGCATGTGGAGTCAGAGCGTTGCACGCGGTGTAACCTTCCCAGCTGTGGTCAGGGCCAAGGCAGCAGAGGCAAAGAGCGTGGGGGTCAGATGTGGGGAAGGGTTCCTTGCAGGCTGGACATCTGCTAAAACCAGCTGAAGTCGACATGCGCCGGGGAGGAGCGTGACGTCAGACGACCAAGTACCTAGATGACAAAGACAAAAAGATAACAGAAGAATCCGGTGAAGAGCACGTGGAATTACATGGCAGGGCCAAACCCAGGAGCGCTGGTGAAATCGGCCCATTCCCGTCGACACGGAAAAGGGGACTGAGGGGTGGGGCCAGTGGGCGGAGTCAGGGTAGCACATGCTCCTACGGCCACGCTCCCACGGTCGCAGCCCCACGCACCTCTAAATTTGAAGGGGAAGAAGGTTTTTCTGGTGAAAAAGGTTCCATCTCCCATCCCTAGGAAGGGACGCCTATACAGTAGGGAGGAAAGGGGACGGGATGTAAGAGTAACATGCCTAACCACGATGGCAAAAATAAATCTGAGAGATCACGATGCGCGAGGGATCATGGGTACAGTCAACGTCACACTAGGGATAGAATTACAGACACGCCCAGTCGATGTCCCTTTTTGAACTTCAAAAACTTAATGTGCAACTCCGAAGGTACCACTAGATGTCGGCCTATGCAAAGCATATGATTCTAAGCAGATCCACACACCTCTGAAATATATATATATATAAATATGAAACAGAAATCCAGGGAATTATCAAATCCACTAAATTGAATCCATCATGAATCCACAGAGGCAGAAGGGGGTTGATCCACTTAAACAGGTTCCAATAACAGACACCTTTCTGTTTGCTAATGCACTGACAGAGCTGTGGATATTCTTGCTGCCTCAATGTCCAGGTACCTTGAAATAAGCCAAGCCTCCAACCACTGGGTCCTCAGGGACCAGACCACCAAGAAAATGTATTGAAGGGAAGGTTGAAAAACTTGACCACCCTGTTGTGAAAAAGTTCTTTCTACGAGGCAGGAACCATGGAGGACCTTAACTCAAATAGAGGATGGCTAAAAATCAAATCACATGTGGTTCACCAAGGAGCTACCAACAGGTAAACTCTCTAAGAGCATTTTAGTTTGTAGTAAACTTTCAGAATCACATCAGGCAAGTGGTGAGGGGGGGGGGGTTGAGGCACAAAGCGAAGGAATGAGAATGCATTTCAAAGAGTGTCTCCTAACCTTTTCACAAGGCTCATCCAGAAGCGACCCCCACCACTTGAAGGATTTCCCACTCATGAGAGGCTTAAGAGAACCTGTTCTAGGAATCCAGCTGAACAGTGAGCTCCCCATCAGATGAGTCACCACTAGGAGGATCTCTCTTCTACCAACAATCTCTAATACCAAAACTCTATAGCAAGCTAGAAAAGTGGAGAATGTATTCCACCCTGTTGGTTCAAATAGAGCATAGTGTGTGAACCATCTGTATAAATACTCTAGAGGGGGATGGGAAAAGTGCTGGGAGCTAGAAACATGGCTTCAAGTTCGAGAATATTGATATGCAAGGCAGTGCTCATACAGGGTCCATAAATGGTGGGTTTCCAAATTGACCCACAGTCACCCCATTCCAAAAGGATAGAATGCGGGGCGATACTAGAAGAACGCAAGCAATTGCATCTTCCTCATGCGCATCCTGGTGTGATGGACTACCAGTATGCAATAGGCCATCGGAAAGAAAAGGGCCGAACATGAGGACCAGTAAAATGTCCTGAATGCTCTGAAGGGAAGGCACTACATTGACTGGTGTCCCATGGGAGACCAATAAAGTGAATAGTTTTGGAATTAACCAGTGAAGACTTACTGCAACTTACCAACGGGTCCAAAGCGATCGATATAGGTAGATTCCAATAGGAGATTTCATTGAATTCGATTCCATCCGTTTTTCCATCACATTTCGCTGCAAATGTATGTGGGGGTTGTGTTAGGGTAATGAATGTGGAGAGGGTAAGGGGGATAGGAGGGTATACCCCGCATACATTTGCAATGAAATGTCATATAAAAAAAGAATTTGATGGAATCGAATTCGATCAAATGGATTCGATTGTTAGGCTTACTATGTCTCTGCGGGAGCGCCTGGAGCCTCGGTGCTGCGTCTCAGCTGGGGCACGGTTTGGATCGCTCGATGTGTGTCAGCTCCTGGTATTGGAGGTAGGTCTGCACCACTCTGTTCCCCCCCACTACCCTGATTTCCACTTGGGATGCGGCTCATTTTGTGGTAATTAGTAGTCGGCTCTCTGTCATGCCCAACTCCAGCAGGGGCGCCAAATGTTCGTGCAGCTATGCGGTGCAAATCAGTTACTTCACCCGTTTCTAGCTCAGTCCAGCTGCGGCTGGAGTTAACCACAATGCCGGTTTGCTCTTCGCTGCAGTTGATCTGTCAGTAGTAGCAGGTGCGTGCTAACTGCTGTAGGCGCTGCCTTTCCTCTTTTGTAATCTTGCCCTGTAACTGGTAGAACTAGCAGCCTGCTCCCAGTTGCGAGTGTCTCTGTAGCACTGTCTTTCTGTTGTGCCATTCTTTCCCCCTGTGGGTCATGTCTCCATACACGTGATTGGGTGTGCACAAATGCTTTAAAATCTATTAAAAGCGCTGGGCATACGATTTGTGTGGGGGGCTGGTGGCCAATTATTGTTGTTTTATTGCTGAAGCATGCGAGTGCTGCCTTCCTCTGTTTTCAGTGGGTTTCTGCTGCTCTCACAATTGCCTGCTGTGACTGGTATGGTCTTCTCTTTTCCGCAGGTGTTTGAGGTGACTTGAGCAGCTCCAAAGTTTCGAGAGAGAGCTCCGACCCGAAGAAAAAGCCGCTGTAGCACTGTGGGCGGATCCAGAGCTCTGAAGTCTGAGGAGCGTAGAATTTGAGACACGTAAGACGGTAGAACAAACTGCTACAAGAACCTCTGTGATCTGCGGGACGTGACAGCCAGTTAAGTATTCTGCTGGGGGTGATCCGAGTTTGCTAACCTGTGCTTTCCTCTTTTGCAGGAGCTCCCGTCGGTAAGCGCCACACTGCCTTCTGGGCAGATTAACGCGAAGCATAGCTGTCTGCCTGGGCGTGGTTTATATAGCCAGCCGCTCCCAGCAGCAGGATAGCACAAGCAAGGAATGCTATGGCCCATTGCTCCACCATCTTGAGGAAACCAGGAAGCCCCTATGCCTTCACCATTCCCAGAGTGAATGAACAATGAGATTGGCGCCAAATACACCAGGACTGAACCCAACTGACCTTTCCCCTAGTTGTCCGTGGTTTGAGCCGGTTTGCACCCTGAATGGGACGGGCTTGGGGCAGTGCAGGGGTGGACGTTGGTAAAGTTAAGTTGGTGGTCATGACATCGATGGAATCACATAGATCATATGGATCCACACAAAGCAGGGGGTCTGCAACCTGTGACTACATTTGATTTGTACTATGACTCCCATGATCCCTTACGATTGGACATGCTGGCTTGGGCTAAAGGGAACTTAAGTCCAAAACATCTAGACAGCCAAACATTGCAACACCATGACAAAGAGTAGAGCTTTCAACAGGGTTGCCACTCTTACCAGCCAGTCTTTAAAATTGGGGAATATCAGAATCCCCTTCAACTGTCGCCATCACCTCTGTTAACACTCAGGGTCATTCAGCTGGAAGGGAAGAACTCTGTACTGGAAGGACTGGTTGGGGGTAGCAAACCACTGATACTTGGCAGTGAGCCCAAATGAACACATTATTTACCTTTCAGTGATGTTCTTTCTGATGGACGTGCCTCCCACAGATTCTTCATCTAGAATAATCTTATCCCAGCACAGCTGATCTTGGAAATATTTTCGTACACCAGGAGGCACTGCGTCAGCTCTTCTTGATGCCTCTACATGCCTGCACCAGACATGGGCCACAGGGCCAGTATATACTAAGGCAGCTTGCCCTTAGTTGTACCCTTTTTCCCCTATAACACCCACGCAGAGAGACCGCATAACCAAAGGTGTTCTAGCTATCCACCAAGCGGGGCAGGTTGGGGTGATGAGGAATCCATGGGAGTAACATTCATCAGAAAGAACATTATCGAGAGTGAAGTAATCTGTCCTTCAAATGGATTCCTTCCTCACTTTGATTCTTCATCTATGACAGACTCCAATAGCATGGATCTGGAGGAGGGAAGAGAGCAAGTGCAAACCACCTAAACCAGAAAACTCTGGAGGTATAGGGAAATCTATGAAGAACACTATGCACAGAAAGAAAAGTGTTACCTTATAAATAAATATGCGAGAGGCGGCTTGCACACAGCATCTGAAAAATGACACGTGCGAGGCAATGTACAATGTTTCCAGCCCATCTACAATCAAAATGTATGTACTACGTAACTGACCACGCCCGAGATAAATATTTCCTAGTACCAGAAAGTATCTAGCAACCAATATTAAAATGAAAAACAGTCCAATCCGAGATGAAAAGCGCTGCATTTAAAATGACAAACATGGAATTGGGCATGCATGTTTAGCTGGTGTTTGTTTTTATTTCCTTTCCACAATCAAGAATTTGAATTTTCAAACCTACAGATAATGAAAATGAGGACCTTTAACAGAAATGTGACTGTAAAGAAAGGAACAAGTTACTTACCTGTAACTGTTGTTCTCCAGCATGGGTCTGGCATGGATTCACATGCTCATGAATATTCCCCGTCGTCAGGCTGGGAATCCTCGGTAAAGAAAAAACCAGTATCAGTTTCGTTTCTGATCTGTCTTTCGTAGTAATAACCAATCACTGGTCTCTGCGTCATACTGACCACAGCCAATGACTGCCCTCTACCTAAGCACCGCCTCTGGCAGCCATCTTCAGATTTGGAAGCACGTGAAGTGGCAGTATGACCAAGTGAAGAGCCGCAGAGGGGTAGGCGGGAGGGTTCGCATGTGAATCCATGCCAGACCCATGCTGGAGAACAACAGTTACAGGTAAGTAACTTGTTCCTTCTCCAGCATGGGGTCTGGCATGGATTCACATGCTCATGAATAAAGAATACATAGCAGTACACACATGCACAACCACGGGAGGTGGCAAAGGCTCAACATTAAGCATCACATCAACTCAACATTAAGCATCTTACCTCCTCACCAGGCTCACCTCAGGCGAACAGGTTGCGCAGCACTGCTTGGCCGACCCTGGACTCCTCCCTGGAATCCCGGTCGACGCAGTAGAATTTCGTGAAGGTGTGCGTCGACCTCCACGTAGCAGCCCTGCATATGTCCAGCAGGGGCACACCAGATAGGAACGCCGTGGTAGCTGCGATCGCTCTGGTGGAATGGGCTCTCGGACGGCCAGGCAGCGGTCGGTTTGCCAACCGGTGACAGCACATGATACAGCCGGAGAGCCATCTGGAGATGGAAGCCTTCGAGAGAGCCTTCCCCTGATTGACAGGTCCAAAGTTCACAAAGAGTTGTGACGTCTTCCGAAAACCCTTCGTGCGGTCCACGTAGAACTTCAGCGCTCTAGCTACATCCAGCGAGTGCAAAGTCCTCTCAGCCGGCGACGAAGGCGACGGGAAGAACACAGGTAACACCAAGGGTTCGTTGAGATGGAAGACCGACGGTACCTTGGGCATGAAGGAGGGGTGCGTCCTGAGCACTACCCTTGTGTCGTGGAAAATCAAGTACGGGGCCTTGCAGGAAAGGGCCTGGATCTCTCCCACTCGTCGTGCGGAGGTGATGGCCACAGGAAAAGCTGTTTTCCACGATAGAAACTTCAACGGGGCCGAGTGCAGAGGCTCGAACGGAGGTCCCATGAGCTTGGTCAGCACCACGTTGAGCTCCCACGCCGGGGCCGGAGCCTTCACCGGCGGGAACGATCTGAACAGTCCCTTCATGAACTCTTTCACCAGACGATGAGACCACAAGGACGCCCGCCCCGTGGTTCTGGTGTATCGGGAGATCGCAGCAAGATGAATCTTGATGGACGCGTGTGCCAGACCAGCTTTGGCCAGCGTCAGCAGGTACGGCAGTACTTGGGGAGCCGTAATCCGTAGAGGGTTAATCTTCTGTGCGTGGCACCAGACAGAGAACCTCTTCCATTTGTGTCCGTAGCATTTAAGAGTCGAGGACGCCCTGACCTTTGCAAGAACCTCTCTGCAATCGGCCGGTATGTCGTATCCTCCAAACTCTAGCGCTGCAGGAGCCAGGCCTGCAAGTTCAGCGACTTCGGGTCGTGGTGGAGGATGGCGCCTCCTTCCCTGGAGAGTAGATCCGCGTCCGCCGGCAGCTTGATCGGCGGGGACGCTGACAAGTCCAGAAGGTCCGGGAACCATATCTGCCTCGGCCACGCAGGTGCGACGAGGATCATCCTGCACCGTGACCTCTTGAGCTGGTTGACTAGCCGGATTAGCAGAGGCAAGGGAGGGAACGCGTAGAGGAACAGGCCCTCCCAGGGGAACGAGAAAGCATCGCCCATGCTCCTCGTCTGGGGAAACCTGCTGGCGAACCTCCGGCACTTGGTGTTCGTCGCCGTCGCGAACAGGTCGATCTGGGGTGTGCCCCACCGTCGGAAGAGGCGATCCACCAGATCCTGCCGTAGTTCCCACTCGTGGCACGAGCGCAGCTCCCTGCTGAGTGAGTCGGCGATGGTGTTTTTTATCCCTGCCAGATGAAACGGCACCAGAAAAATCCCTTGGGCGACGGCCCAATGCCACAGGTCCTGCGCCTCCTTGGACAGCGCTGGGGACCTGGTTCCGCCCTGTTTCCTGATGTAAAACATGGTGGTGGTGTTGTCGGTGAAGATCCTCACCACCTTGCCCTTGAGGGACGGAAGGAAGGACCTGAGGGCCCAAAACACTGCACGGAGCTCCAGGACGTTGATATGCAGGGACTTCTCCGTCGGGAGCCAGAGTCCCCTTGCGTGCAGATTTTCGGTGTGCGCTCCCCACCCTTCCAGGGAGGCATCCGTGGTCACAGTCTCCTGGTGGGCTGGGGTCTGGAAGTCCATGCCCGCCGTCAGATGCGCGCGGGTGCCCCACCACCGTATCGCTCGTCGGAAACTCTCGTCGAGCTTGATCCTTTCCTCGAAGCTGCCCGTCGTCTGGATCCAGCGCGCATCCAGGAATTCTTGCAACGGGCGCATCCGGAGCCTGCACATGGGAATGAGGTAGATGCAGGAAGACATCATCCCGAGGAGGGACTTGATGGACCTCACTTTGGCCGCGTCGGCCACCAACATCCGTTGCACCTTGCCCAAGATGGTCCTGGTCCTCTCCCCCGACAGGGAGGCCAGAAGGGACACTGTGTCGAGCCTCGCTCCCAGAAACAGTGCGACTTGCGCGGGCACCAGGTGGGATTTGGCGTAGTTCACGGAGAATCCCAGGTCCGTGAGGAGTTGGACGGTCCTTGCCGTGTGGACCACGGCGAGCTCCCTCGTCTTGGCGCGGATGAGCCAGTCGTCCAGGTAGGGGTAGACGTGAATCCCCTCGCGGCGCAGCTGCGCCGCCACCGGTGCGAGGCACTTGGTGAATACCCTGGGTGCCGACCGTAGTCCGAAGGGAAGGGCTTTGAACTGGTAATGACGCCCTTGGACCACGAATCTGAGGAATTTTCGGTGCCCCTTTAGGATGGGAATGTGGAAGTAGGCATCCTCCAAATCCAACGACGATAGGAAGTCTCCTTCCTCCAGCTGACCCAGGACGTGCTGGAGGGTGACCATCCGGAACTTCTGCGCCTTGATGAACTTGTTCAGACGTCGCAGGTCTAGGATGGGGCGCCATCCTCCCGTCTTTTTCTTCACGAGGAAGTATCTCGAGTAGACTCCGGAGCCCCGAAGCCTCTTTGGGACGAGTTCGATGGCGCCCTTTCTGAGCATCGCCTTTACCTCCAGGAGAAGTTGAGGGACGTGAAGTTCTTTCCTGGCCACGGGGGGGACGCGCGGGCACCTTCTTTGAAACTCGAGCGCGTGGCCCCGGGCCAGGGCGTCCAGCACCCAACGGTCGGTGGAGATGGACTCCCACACGCTGACGAAGCCCGCCAGCCGGCCTCCCACCGGGGTGCTTCGGTGGGGGCCCGACCCCACGGCCGGTTCAATCCTGCTTGGACGCGGCCTTGCCGCCTTGACCTCCTTGGCGACGACGGCGGGGTCCGCTAGACTTGCCTCGTCCTCTGTAGGCCTCTTGCGACGACGAGCGGGCCGCTTGACGGTAGGAAGCGAAACCGCCGCCGGAACCTTTGGAGGCGCCCTTGCCTCCGCCGCTCCGAAAGGGCGTCCGTCGTTGCTGCAGGACTCCAAGGGCCCGGGCCGTCTCAGTATCCGCCTTGATGGCCTGAAGGGAATCGTCCACTGTCTTCCCAAACAGGTTGTTCCCGTCGAAGGGCATGTCCAGGACTCTGGTCTGGACGTCCTGCCGGAAGTCCGTAGCTTTGAGCCATCCACGACGTCGAAGGCAAACGCCGTTGCCCAGCTGGCGGAACCCAGTGTCGGCGATGTCCGTCGCCACGGTGATGGCGTGGTCCGAGGCCACCTCACCTTCCTGCAGGATCTCCAGGGCCTCCGTCCGGCAGAAAATCCAGCAGGGGAGCTATCTTGTACCAGAGCTCCCTGTCGTAGCGGGCCACGATAGCCAAGGCGTTGGCCGCTTTAATCGTCGTCGCTGCCGACGAGATGACTCTACGACCCATAGCATCCAATTTCTTTCCCTCGCCGTCCGGCGGGGAAGTCGATGTGGAGGCCGCACCCCCCCCGCTTTCTTCCTGGCTGCCGCGGAGACGACGGAATCCGGGGTAGGCTGCGCCCGGAGGCATAGGGGGGCCGTGTCCGGGACCCGGTACTTTTTCTCGTACCGGTCTCTTCTAGCTGGCGTCGTGGAAGGGTTCTTGAGGAGGGAAAGGCCCTCATCCCAAATGGCGTCCAACAGAGGCACTGCGAGGACCGTCTTCCTCTTGGCCTCGCGCCGCTGATAAAGGAAGCCTTCCTTTTTCTTCTCCTCAGGGCAGAGTTGGAAAAGCTCGGAAGCCCTGGAGATCATGGAGTGGAAAGATCCGATCTCGTCGGGCGGAGAAGCCCTGGTGGGAGGCGACGACGGAAAATCCTCGTCGTATGCCTCGTCGTCCGTACCCGTCGCTGCCGTGTCAGTCCCCGTATCATCCCCTCGGGTGGACGGGGAGGAGGGCTGGACGGGGCGCGACGGTTGAAAAGGAGGTGGTGGATGGATCCTTCTTTTCTTGGTAGGGGGAACACCAGAAGGTCCCGGTTCTGGATCCCCCGACGGGAGAGGTTCCTCCGTCGGTAACGGTAGCCTCGTCCTTATCTCGGAGCATAAGGACAGTATGGCCAACAAAATGGCCGCCGAGTTGTCTTGCGGCGCTGGCAGAGGGGAGTCCGACGGGCGAGCAGGGGCCCCGTCGGTATCCTCGACGATGTCGTCGTCGTCACCTGCGTCGGGGTCCATTCCGACGGGCTGGCCTTCTTCCACGCCTAGGCCGTGGCTTAAGACCTCGATCAGCTCCTCTTCTGAGGTTGAGGCCGAATCTACGACGACGCCCTGCCCCCCCTTCTTCTTCCCCACGGAGGGTTTCACGGGGGTCCTATCGATGGGCACAAAAGAAGACTCCCTCCGAGGAGGCAGGGAGATTCTGGGCCCTGAGGTCGCCACCACTGGTGCAGCCACCACAGGCTGAGCCAGGGCCGCCGCGACCGTTTCGATAGAGGGCTTGGTCGGATGGATCAAGGCCTTCACCACCTTAGGTGCGCTCACCGCCTTATCCTTGAGGGAGGGGGCACTGCCACGCTCCTCCTCTGCCTTAGAGCTCGACCGGGGCCTCTCCAGGAGCTTCGCCGGGTGCTCGGCCTTCCTCTTACCCGACCCAGAGCGTTGGCTCGTGGTTGATGGTGCCGGGGAGGGTGCGCCCTGCCTGGCGCCCGTAGAGCCCGACCGTTCGGCGCTCCCGGTGCCAGCGGACTCGCGGTGCTTGGCCTTATGTTGGGCCCCCGTCGCCGGGGCGCCCTCAAAGGTCTTAGAAGACCGCTCGGATTTCTTCTTCTTCTCGCCAGACGGGCTCTTACCCTCCAGCCAGTTGGCGAGACGTTGATGGCGGTCCTTCATGGTCCGTTCCGACATGTTGCCGCAAAACGCACAGTCCTTCTCCACGTGCGTCTTGTCCTCATGAAGGCAGTAAAGGCAGAAAGAGTGTTCGTCCTCCTTAAAGACGTTCTGCAGCTGGCATCCAGGGCAGACCCTGAACAGCTTTCCGGGCGTCGAGCTTCCCTTCTCCTGGGCCATCTCCGAGACCGGGCCTGAGAAGCTTCTGGAGTCCTCCGAAGTGTAGCTCGACGAAATCTTCACCCTTGAGGGGCACAGATGAATCCGACACGGGTCCCCGTTGATCGGATGTAGGATCGGTGGAGCTTGAGGCTCTTTTGACCGAAAGAATCGAAGTTTTTTGTGAAAAAGCGCGAAAAATAGCACTAACGCTCGAGAGCAATAGCACGAGGATCCCAACACATGAACGTGCGGTAAAAATCTGAAGATGGCTGCCAGAGGCGGTGCTTAGGTAGAGGGCAGTCATTGGCTGTGGTCAGTATGACGCAGAGACCAGTGATTGGTTATTACTACGAAAGACAGATCAGAAACGAAACTGATACTGGTTTTTTCTTTACCGAGGATTCCCAGCCTGACGACGGGGAATATTCATGAGCATGTGAATCCATGCCAGACCCCATGCTGGAGAACCAATGTTCTGTTTTAAGGTGACAATTGCAACATGGAGAAAGGGCTTTTCAAGACTGCAATTGTGAACTAAACCAACCTGAATAAAGCTAGGCCTGAAACAGCTAGATGGCCATCCATCCCTCCAAACAACCCGTGGGACTGCAACATGGAAAATAAAAGGACTTTTCTAGGCTGCATTTGTGAAAGAAACCAACCTGAATAAAACTAGGCCTGAGACTGGCAGATGGTCTTCAACTCCTTCTAAACAAGCCATGGGACATGGGGCTTGCACTCCCAAGAAACAAATGAAGCTCGAGACTTTGGGAACTGAACCATAAAGCTATATGACTGTGCCTGGAGTTGACTCTTAGGAAGCCAAGCCCTGCAATAAAACCAAATGGTACAATTTACATATGTCTATGTGCTGTTGGGAAGGTGGCACAATCGTTCCAGACCCCGGGCCAGAGCTCCCAGCGCTTTCGCAGGAAACAAGACACCCAGGAAGGTGCCGTAGGGGCTAAGGAAGGTTACAGGGGGAGTGTGGGTGGCGCTAGAAGCCACTAGGCAGGAGGGGGGTGCGCACCTTAACTTAATGCATGGGGAATGAAAACGCCATCTTAAGGAGTAGCAGTCATATTGGAACCAAGGCCTAGTTCACTCTGAAGCCAGGGCCGAATCACACGCGTAGAGTGAATGCAGGTGAGAATAGGTTGTAGCTTGGGCACCAGTGAGGAAGGCCAAGACTGCAGAGATTCATAGACCCTTCATGGTCTCATTTTTAAAAAAAATATATTTAAAAAAACTGTTTAACATATTCCAAGCATCATATCACAGAACAACATCAACATCTAGTTACTTTTAAGCGTTTTTGCAACATACACCCAACTCCCTCTCCTTCATCCAGACTCCCCCCGCCCCCCTCCCATTGCCTAAAGTACACATTTGGTATCTACCCAGAATGGAAAATAAGTGAGCCATGCAATATTTAACACTCCTCAGGGCGCCGTCCGACTTAATTCGCCTCTTCACCTTCTGTAGCTTCCACCCAGAATGCAACAAAGTCTCCCATGCCACAATGTCAGCCGTGGCCTCGTCTTGATTGCCCCATACCGCCCTTTTCCATGCCACTGTTTCAGCCATCACCCACCACTTCAGGTCCCGCCACCAATCCTCCACCGCTGGACCCCAAGGGGTATTTCCACGCCATAGCTATACTACGTTTCTCAAGGATACATGCCAACTCTTTCATCTTAGGGGCATGTCTAGCACCCTTAGGGCGATGGAAGCGACCCAGTAAGCAAGCCCCTGGGGAAAGCACGTCCAATCTCAGCCCCCCTTGTATGTAATCCATTCGCCACCCCTTGACCGTACAATCCCAATTCTGGACACGGACAAAACATATGTAACAACCCTGCCTCCCCCGCCCTACACCTGGAGCACTCTTGTTCTGCAGCGCCTGGGAACCTCGAAATCCTTTGAGGGGTCATATATGCCCAGTGTGTCACCATCAGCTGTATGAGCTGCAGTCTTGCGTTCCTCGACACCCTTTTATGGTATCCCAGCACTTGCACCTATTGTGTATCTGTAAACAATTCCTGCTAAGTCTTCCTCCCATTTACCTCGTATCGCTAGAGGAGAGGGAGGCCCATTAGTTAACAAGAGGTCATATAGCCGCGATATGTATGCCCTCCTTCAGCCATGTCATACAGAACATCCACCACTGCATGTTGCCCCATCAGTTCACTATTTGCGAGCCATCTGCGACTATTTCCCCCTTGATTGTGCTATATAACAAATATTGGCCTTTATGTAATATAGGGCGTTCCGTCAGCTCTGAAAAGGGTGCAAAGGGTTGATCCCGCAATAGATCCTCTATTGTGGCCACACCACAAGTTTCCCCATCTAGTGTGTACGCACCTCCTGCTTTGTGCCAAAAGTGCTACCACCGAGATCAGCGGATTTTACACTGAGATTGGGTCTGCAAGCCCCATTACCACCAAAGCTCTAGCCCACATCTTCACCCCTAGTAACATTAAGTATGGCCATTGGCCTTACCCGGGGTTTCCTGATCCACACCAATTCTTTCAAGTAATAGCCCGAACTCTTAGATTGCAGCATCAAAGTGTCTGAGGTAGGGTTATCGGCCAACCAATCCACTACAAACTGCAAATGCCCCGCCACATAGTATTGCTCAAACTGTGGGACTCTGATGCCGCCTTCGGCATGCAGCCTATGCAATATTGCCAACGCTATGCAGTTCCTCCCATTTTGCCATACGAACCCTCTACAAATGCTGTCCAGAGTTTAAAAAAAAAATATCTTGGTATGTAAAACGGCACTGTTACAAAGAAATGCAGCAACCTGGGGAGCACTACCATCTTCAGCAGAGCCACCCTTCCCATCTGTGAAAGAGGCAGTCTAGCCCAGAACTTCATGGAGCTTTAGACCCCCTCAAAGGCCCTTAGCATTTTCTGCACATGCTCCACTGCAGGGTCATGATACACATTGACTCCCAGATACCTAAACGTGGTTGTTTCCCCATCGTAGAGCCAGCGCAGGCAACACCCCAGCGTCTAACCCGCACAGTCCCGCCAGCGGAAACAAATCTGACTTCTCCATGCTAATTGTGATCCCTGACAGTTTCGCAAAGTGTGCCATTGCCTCCAAAAATAATTCTAGATCATCTTCCGGATTTTGAATATACAACAGTGTGTCATTGCATACAGTGATATTAGATGTTTTGTCCCTTCTATGGCAATGTCTGCCTCCACTTATTCCGCCCTAAGGTACTGGGCAATGGGTTCCATAGCTAGGACATAGAGCAGTGGCGACAGCAGAACCCTGTCTTGTCCCCTTTCTCCATTTGCCATGCCTTCGAAATAAGTTTCCCCGTTTTGACCCTAGCCATGGGACAGTATACACCAGCTGCACCCACTTGATATATACCTGCCCAAACCTGCGTAAAGTCGCGTAACGCCAGTCCCACCTAACAGTCGATTGCCTTGACGGCATCTAAAGTGGGTAAGGCAGACAGCGTATCCGAGGAGGCTGTGCTATCCATCACGTGATGCAAACGTCTCAAGTTCTAGGACATGCTATGTCCTGGTATGTAGACCGTTTGGACTGGCAATACAAAGTTATGTATCATTTTCTTTATATTCGATTTATGAGTATGGATGTAAGTATCTTGCTGTCTTGATTAAGCTTCGACAGAGACCTGCAGGAGCTGCACTCATCATGGGGATTGTGTGGCTTAAGGAGTGGTATGATATTGGATCCCCCCGCCTCATAGGAGTCATTAAAGGTGCTAAGCAAGTGGGGGGCCAATTCCTGGGTGTATTCTTTATAGAACTCGCTAGGGAGCCCATCCGATCCAGGTGTGTTCCCCGTTGGCAGAGCCGCAATCATGCTCAATATATCTTCAAGCGAGATGGGTGCATCTAGGCTGTCTTGTGCTTCCTGGCTCAGTACTGGAAGAACCAGCTCATCCAGCACTTCCTCTATGTGGGCCTCCAGGATCTCTCCCGATAAAGTTCCTGATAAAATTCCCAAAAATCATCGTTGACAACATTCTGGGTATGGCACAGATTTCTTTGTCCCGTGTATAGAGTGCATCCAAGCCAGCAGACAGCCTGGTTTATCTCCTTCTACATGTTGCCTCTCTGGATCGTGCAAAGTTAGGTTTCCCTACCGTTCCCAGCAATCCAAGAACTTCTGTTTTAGTGCAAAGATCTTCGCATTCTTGTACAGTAGCTGCTCTTGGGATTGTTTTCATTGCCTCAAGCTTTCTTCAGCGGAAGTCAGATCCCTGCTTATGATTGCTTGGACCCCATTGTATCCTTCTAGGGCCGCTCCTCTAGTCACCACCTTCAACCCCTCCCAAAAGGTCCCTGCACCAGAGACACTCCCCTTGTTATGCAAAAAGTAATCCGTGATACAGTCTTTAATGCAATCCCCAAAATGGGGGGTCCTGCAGTGACTCGCTCCTAAGCCACCACGTAGGGATCAGGGCACCATTCCTGGATAGCCGACTGTCTGTCGGCTATCCAGGAATGGTGTGCTGCCAATGACCTCTGCCTTAATGCCAGTAAGACTGAGATTCTACTCATCGGCACACCCACTCCCTCCTTCCCTGCAGCTCTCTGGCCGGCCTCTCTTGGCCCTCTTCCTGCACCTACCTGCACGGCAAAAAACCTTGGGGTTATCTTCGACTCCACACTCTCCTTCTCTCCTCATATATCCGACGTCTCTAAGAAGTCACACTACCAGCTGCACCTCCTCAGAGGTATTCTTCCCTTCCTCTCCTTCCCCCAGAAGCTCACTGTCTCACGAGCCCTGGTTCTCTCAAAGCTGGACTACTGTAACAGCCTCTATCTTAATCTGCCTTCCTCCACTCTCCGCCCTCTGCAACTCATCCAGAACAGAACTGCGAGACTTGTCCTTGGCCTTAAGCCCAGGGACCGTATCTCTCCAGCACTGAAGTCTCTACACTGGCTCCCAGTGGCTGCGAGGATAAAGTTCAAAACCCTCTGCATTGTCCACAAGGCCTTCTGGGGCCTGGGGCCTAAATACCTTCAACTCTCTCTTCCTAAATATCTTCCTTCCCGAGCCCTTCGCTCATCCGTCTCCAACTCCCTGGGGGTCAGCCGCTTCTCGAAGCAACGAGCTGGAGGTAGATCTCTCTCCGCGGCAGGGGCCTCCCTCTGGAACAGCCTTCCTGCCTCCCTGAAACTTGGAGAACCATTTACGGTTCCGGAAGCACTTCAAAACCTTCCTCTTTGCTTCTGCTTTCTCTCTCCCTCTTCCCTGCTAATTCTTCGCTGAATCTGCACCGAATCTGCAACTGGGCCACTCTCGCCGACCTCGGTCCTGGGCCCAGCCACTCTGCACTTGCACTGCCTCGCTGGCAACCCCTGCTCTGCGGGACGGTCTCTGTATCCCTACAGCCCCCGTTCCCAGCACTTGTCTGCACTTACCTTGCACTTGCCACCAGCTGGCCCTATTCATTTTATTATATATACTTACCTTGTACTGCACTTGCCCCTTCCCCTCCCCTTGCGCTTTGTCCCTTTCCCCTTCCCCTGCACTTGCGTGATCTGAATGACACCTGGCCTAGTAGGATCGTTGTCCGTCTTCCCCCGTTTCCCCCTCCCTGCCTCGTCGCGCCTTGAAACACTTGAAACGCTTGTGTATAGGCGCGTTACAAATGCCATATCATATCGCGTACTGCCATTGCAGACTGAGCAGTGCGTGATCCGACAAAACTCCGCCTTTATATTGTGCATTCATGATGAGGGGAAACTAATTCACATCCCAGAAGTAATGTACTATGGTATGAGTAGTGCCTGGTATCTACATGCAGAGCCCTCTAGGCGTCTACCAGGGCGAAGGAATCTAAAAGCGTTTGCAAGGTCCTGGCTGGCGGAGCCGGTCTAGTATATTTCGCGTCTGATCTGTCCAGGAGAGGGTTTAGCATACAATTAAAAGCCTCCTCCCTATATCATATTACTATTCCTGTAAGGTCGTAACCTGGGATATAGGGGTTGGAAGAATTGAGCCGCCCCATGGTTAGGGGCATCGTATTGACCAAGCATATGTCCACCTGTTCGAGAAGGCCTTGTACCACCATCATCCTACCATCATTATCCGTTTTAACATGTGTGACCATAATAGGGTACTGAGGGTTTGATCCATATCAGGACTCCCCGTGCATAAGACTAATATGTGAAACCCCAAACCCGCCCGCCCCCATTTCTTTGTAAGCAATATTTGCTTCTCCACCGTTAGATGTGTTTACTGTAGCATGGCTATATCCACATTGCATCTCCTGAGTTCTGAATAGACCCTATTCCGTTTCACATAACTATTCAAAGCCCTCACATTCCATGTGAGGACATGTACAGATCCAGCCATTGGATTTCCTTCCACTGTGCCCAGCTAATCCTCCCCCACGGGTCGCCCCTCGCAGCTTTCTTCTGAGGGATTCCAAATAAGGGTGACACACTGTAAATCCTCATTAGCTTACATGTAAGCAAACCCCTTCCTGAGAAAACGATCCCAACATCCCCAACAATAAACAAAAGCCCAGCTAAGTTCCCATTGCTCAGGCATGTCCGCTTCTCACGCTCGCTACAAATCAACCTGCTTGTGGCTAGTGCACAGCCGATAGGCAAAAAAACAAGTGCCCCTAGAATAAAAAGGAACTCAGTGTGTGGCAGCAGCAGCCACGAGTACGATCCTCCTCATCTTCTTGTATGTTAACGAAGCCCTGCCATGTACAAAAATGTTGCCTAGACAGCAGGCACAAACAGTGTGATCCAAGGAGAATCCTAGCCAGAGATCGGCTGGCGCAGGTAGCCCCTCCGGTATATTTGAACACGGGGCACTGCATTTCTCCTCAAACCAGTCCAGCTACCTCAGACGCTCCTGGCCACTGGCTGTGTAGAGCTTCCCTTACGATGTTAATCAACGTTGTCTCAACCTATACCCCCAGGACATATCTTCTCCCTGTCCATCCATGCCTGTGCTACCTCCCGGAGATCAAAGAAACGGGTCTTGTTTTTAGATTAGCATGTACTTCAGTCCTGCCTTCCAGAGCCTTGCTTTAACCGCTGCGAATTGAGCTCTGCTTATTTGGACTTGGAAAGTATAATCAGGATAAACCACCAAGTCTGCCAAGCCCCTTTTCAAGTCTCCTCCTTGCCTGGAATATGCCAGTATTTTCTCAGAATCTTTAGAATTCAGGACCTTACCAATGATCAGTCTTTGCGGTGCGCCTGTGGGTGGTTTTCTGGTCAGTGCCCTCTCGATTGTGAAACCTTGCGTGAGGTTTCCAGGCCCAATCTCCTGAAGGAGCATATTCTCAATATAGGACGTTAAGGTGAGCGTCCTCTTCCCCCTCCGGCAGGCCTACTATGCATATATTATTCCTTCTAGCGCGATCTTCTGCTTCTTCCACTCTGTTTTCCAGGAGGCTGACCTTCTGTTGTAGAATATGGACATCCACCTGTATCTCGTGGAGCACTCCTGTGTTTTCCTTCTATTGGGTCTCCAGGGGTGCAGTGCGCTCTGCCAAATTCTGCACATCCTGGTGCAGCAGGCCAACATCTACTTGTGCTGCCGCAATTTGCGTGCCCAGTGTGGCCTTCAGGTCTGTTATTGCCTGCATCACCGGATTATGCAGCTCCATAGTCTTGCACCCCTTCCCTTGCGCTGGTTCCATGTCACTTCTAGGGGGCTGTTGCTTGGCCTTGGCAAAGCCGTCCAACGTGGGTTGGCTTGGTGTCGGTTTAGCTGACATGGGAGGCATAAGACCCCTTTTGGTTTACACTTCCAAGGCTGAGAAAACAGCATTGGAACTCTAATACCAGGAAGTGGACGATTCACCCTAGAAAATTGTTCTCTTCGAATGTACAGAATGATACATACACCAATGTGTTTGACTACGGTGTATGCAATGCCATTGTAAATTACTACCGAGGTAGGGCCATTCTGGTCTAAAACAGGCAACATATAGTGTGTCTATTTGTCAATTAAGATTCAACTGCACCTTGGACCGTTAGGATTTAAGACACGTTCCATGTGAACTAAATGAATGCCCATTGAAAATAACATTTTCATATTGCGGTTCTGAAAGTTCTTTAGTTAAGGAATTAACTTTTATGTAAATACTTGCATCTGATCTTTCTCTTTTGGCACTTCGCTGATGACCAACTTTAGGCCTTGGACATTTTCTATACACTGGGTCTCTTGCTCTTTTCACAATTGATCTATCCATTCCATTCCATTTCTTTTTGTGGGCGTCTACAGTGTTCCTCAACACTGTAGACGCAGATTTATAGCATTAGGTACAAATATTATTTAGCACTGAAGTTTGCAATCTGGGTTTATACACTTAGGAATATTTATGCAACACCTTTACTCAATGCATTAAGCATTAGTAAAATAACATTTTATTTTTCATGAATACCTACTCTTGGTCTGTGTGTCTTTTCTGGCATCTAAGACCTGTGTTTTGATTGAATCACTTAAAACTACTGGGTCATACAAAAAGGTTTTGAATCACTAACCATGTTGGTATCAACCTGCGGCAGCAGTTTCTCTTTTTTGGTTTAAAGTATTAGCAATGCCCAGTCTGCACCAGGGGACCCAAACTTTCCTGTTTTGCTTGGGGGGCATCAGGCCTGTCAAGTTCCTGGTACACGTGTTCGGCCTCCATCAGCCTTTGGCCCCTGGCCCGAGTTTTTAGGCGTGGGTATATGTGCCTTAGTTGTGGCTAAGCGCTTTCAGGGGCTCACCATGGTGTGGTTGTGGTAGGGATTTGCTTGCTTCCAGTGTCCTGCTGACATTTATTCTTGAATGGCCTGAGAGTCCGTGCCCCCATAGCACCCAACACAGATTGTGCGCACTTGGGCGTATTTATCTTTGTACTAGCCTTGCACTGCGGCAGGTATGGCTTGCGTCCCCAGGCCTGTTGCTGTCCCCTATATGCAAGGATGCACCCTCCACCAGGGCATTTAAGATTCACCCGGTGACCCAGGTCCCAGAAGTCCAAACGCCCACACTTCCCCCGTGTGCGAGAGCTCTGGGACGTGCACAAAGCAACAGCGTTTCACTCTGCAGCCCGGGTCTCTTCTTCCCGGGCTCCCCTCTGGTCCACCTCGTGCAGAGCACCGGAGCGGAGACCTCGTTGAATATGTATGTTCCGGGGCTTTTGTAATCCATGCCCTGATCACTGCTGCACAGACCGGGCCAGCCCGTGGGACCCCCGCATGCCGGTTCCCCCCCCCCCCAACGGGGCCCAGGACTGAGGATCCAGCCCTCACATGCCTGCGCTTCGGTGTGAGGTCTCCAGTGCAGGGTCTTCGGTGCCCCTACACGTGCAGCCACGCTCCAGCTCCTCCTCTCGAAACAGACTCTAGCAGCTGGGCAGTAGTCCGCGTCTGCGCATCTGCTCTTCCAGCGACGGTCTTCTGCCAGATCATGCCACAATTACGACCGCATCCCGAGCGCTGCCAAGCTCTGCCACCTCTTTGTCCTCTCCACTTTCATTTCCTCGCCGCGGCCACCATGTTGTACAAAGGCGTCGCCTGTTATGCTCTCCTGGTTCCCACAGAGGCGTCGATCGGACCCGGACAGCTGCGGTCTCCACCAACGTGATGCGTAGTGCCGAGATGACTGTCTGGACTGGCCCGCCTAATCTCGTCTGCTTGATCCGTAGAAGTATTCTCCTGCAAGTGGAGAAAGGGATTTAGCCACCCGTGGATATGAGTGATAGCTCCCTCCCACTGTTCTCGTTCTCCCTTCTTGTCACCTCCGACATCCCCTTTTAGGAACCTCACCGTATGTGTTTAAATGATGAGCTCTCCATCCTGCGTGGATTGCAGGGGCGTGTTGATGCCAGTTACTTCACTGGTTTGAAGGCGTGGGAGAGTTCCGGAGACTATTGACTCTGAGGTTTCCTGGCAAAGTTTGGTAAGTATCAAGTTCATAGAGTTCAATATGTCCGATGATTCACTCTTGTCCCCCCTTCCTTCCTTGTCTTGCAACTAAGATCGTGAGAAGATAACCCTCGTGGCAGTTGGTGGCGCTCAGGTAAGAGTCTGTATTACCCGATGCCGTCCGGTAAATGTTGCCGGTGTTTAACGTGTTGTTTTCTCTCCCTTTGCAGGTGCGGCACATTAAGATGTGGAGAGTTATAGAATAATGCCTCCGATGGTAACCAGGTAAGTCTATGATATAAAGTGTTTTATTTGTTGGTTTTCCCGGCTCACCTTGTTTTTTTCTGTCCCTCAGGTGCCGGAGTTCGGCGAAGAAATGATGGAGGCAGCGCCGAATCGAAAGATGCTGTGAGGACTGGTGAGTATGGCGCGGCGCTGCAGCTGGAGATGCGACGCGTACAGAAATGATGTTCTTTCCAGGTCCGGAGGCGAGATGGATTCGAAATCAGGTGAGGAATTCGAAATAGTTTGTTTTCTAATCTGGTCCTTTTCTCTAGGAGCTCCAGATTCAAGGAGTGCGTGGCAGAAGACTGGATGCAGACTGCAGGCACGGTGAGCGTTACGCTGCTGGATGCAGAATAAGGCGAAGCGTGTGCTGTTTGCGCGTGGTTTAAATAGCCTCCATAGTAGTGACCCAGGTAATAAGTTCCCTAGAACCACGCCCAAGTAAAAAATAGTCCCTGTAGAAAAATAGTTCCATCCAGGCCTCATGTTGGCTTGGACTCACTAGCAGCATGGTCTGCATCAGTTAAGTAAAGTCTATGAGCCTGGCGCCTATGGGGCCAGGACTGATTTCCATGATGAGCCTGGCGCAATAACCCCCAGCCGGGGCTGTTGGGGTTTTAATAAGTATCTGGATGCCTGCTTCCGGAGCTGATGGGCTTGGTCCTGATGCCCGGGTAGGCATCATGACATCGCCAGCAGTCCACACCATCTCACTCCTCAGCTCACTTCAGATCACCGTCAAGCTCCAGCAGCTTTGCGCTGCTGTAATGTTCCCCCACGTTTCCTCCGGTTTGCTACAGAGTTTGTGTCACGGCGCTTGCCTTATAGCCAGATATTTGCAGGATACGGCCGGAGTGGTCCATTCAGGCGACCTACTCCTTTGGCTGCCAAGCCATGCCCCCTCACCCTTCATTGTCTCATGTTGCCAACATTTTGTATCCCAGGAGTAATGTACCCTGCGGTGCCATGAGTGAGATAGAGGAAGGGGGGGGGGGGGGTTATTGAGAGCTCACTGAGAAAAGCGATACCACGAGGAGGGCACAAGCCTTCAACCTTCACTGCTCCAGTTCTAAGTAATAGCTGGCTGCCCCAAGACCCTCAGCATTCCAAGATACCAGCTCATCCCAGACCACCAACTATAAAACCGTTAGACCCCCAAACAATCAGAACAGATCTGAAAACGGGTCAGTTGCCTTCACCATAGGTCACGTGATTTGTGCTGCAAGGTGCCAGGAGGGATAAACACCACAGCTAAAACGAGGGTGGGGAACTTTGGTAGAGCGCCAACGTGTCTGAAACAGAGCTATAATTTGATAGAAGCGATGGCCTCGAAGTATCCTCTTAGCCCATGTCTGCAGTACCAAGTGCACATCAGTTTAGAGATAGAGTCTGTATTGGTTTTTCTTCACATAATTGCCCGTCAGTGGTAGCCTCAACCCCGGTGATGCAAAAAGGAGGATCCCATGTGGAAGAAAATGGACAGAAGGGGCTGGGATCAATGGCCTGGCATCCCTTATGGAGCAGGTAGCCTATGTATAGGGGCTCAAACAACCAGCCACGAGAGATTGCACATCATGCAACTTACATCACTGATGATGCGATATGCCTTCATAAAGTGGTGTTTGTACTGATTTTGCCAGATCCGTGGCAGAATAGTTCTTTGCTGGTGCACTTATATTTTTGTGAAAACAATGTTTTTCTTGTGGTAGGGTGAAGTGCCCCAGTTTCACTACTAGTCTTGGCAAGGTAGATTATGTTGCTTCTTATCCATACTTTGGATTAGAAATAAGTGCCAGCAGAACATACTCCTCTATAGTGGCCATCAAGAAGGCCAAGGCCCAACGTATGACCCACCTAATTGACAATTTTGCAAGAAATACAGCTGAGTTTTATTTGGAGGGGATAATCACCCTATACACCCAGTGCTGCTGCCCCATGGCCTTGTATGGCTTGGAGGTACTGGCAATGGGGGACTTACACTTGCTTGATTTGATAGAGGGTATGTTTTGGAAATGTATCCTGAGGCTGAGCACTTCCACCTCCATTGAATACCTTCGGCTGGAGTTGGGACTGGTTTCTCTTGAGGGCCAGATGCTCACCAAACAGGGACTTCTGCACCTATTCACACAAAGCCAAAATGTTGGCTACACTCGCTGATGGGGTTTGGTGGGAATCAGTGGCACGGTCGTAGGAATGATAGATTTGGCCTACTAATGGTTAACCTATATAAAAGGATTGGGAGGTGCCCCGACCAACAGAGGAAACGGGTACGCTGTTCTAAAACCTATCTTTAAACGTAAAGTTATGCAGTGGGATTGGACGCAGAACTACACCCATTTGGCTACACTTCGTACTTATACCTACGTCTCTGGGGTGGTGCATAGAATTCTCCAACCCCAGCGATACCAGAGACAGTGCCCAAACCCAGCGGTGCAGAGCTTTCGACGGAGGCTACGTATAAACCAGTTGCCAGAGTATGTTTTCCAGGGTGCTCAAATCAGGATCCCACTTAAGGACAGGTGTTGTCATATATGTAAACTACCTGGAAAATTAGAGACGGCAAAGCACTCATTTACTGAATGTGCAGCCCTGGGCAATGTTTACATGACCATCTTGGGCAGTATGGTACATAGCTTCGAGGTAATAAGGGAAGACGCATTTTGGAACTACTTTTTAAATACAGACTAAAAGTGTACACATTGCTCTGTACCGGTTATGGAGTACTATTCAAAAATGCTCCCCTAATTAAACCTAATTTGATCCTATGGGGCTGGCTCTTATAGGCTACCCCTGGGTTACTTTATGGTATCTTTTATAACTTCTATGGCCTGTTAAATGTCCTAAATGTCTTGTTTTAACTGTTACATATACAAAATCAATGTTCAATGGGTGTCATGGCATGCAATGTATAGTATGATGATTTTATGTGATCTTACAAGTTATTACTCTGACTGATTAGGCGTGGCTAACAAAACAAGACGTAAGAAATTATGTTAATCTTTGTAAAATAGGAATATGAATTGATCGAATGTTTGGATTTTAGGCTTAGCGATTTAGTTAATGCGATTGGATACTTAAATTGTGATCTGTAAGTTTTGTAAAAGTTCTTTTGGAACTGTATACAAATACATAAAATAAGGAACAAGTTACTTACCTGTAACTGTTGTTCTCCAGCATGGGTCTGGCATGGATTCACATGCTCATGAATATTCCCCGTCGTCAGGCTGGGAATCCTCGGTAAAGAAAAAATCAGTATCAGTTTCTTTTCTGATCTGTCTTTCTTAGTAGTAACCAATCACTGATCTCTGGGTCATACTGCCCCCAGCCAATGACTAACCTCTCCCTAAGCCCCGCCTCTGGCAGCCATCATCTGATTTGGTAGCACGCCAAGTGGCAGTATGACCAAGTGAAGAGCACAGAGGGGTAGGTGGGAGGGTTTGCATGTGAATCCATGCCAGACCCATGCTGGAGAACAACAGTTACAGGTAAGTAATGTGTTCCTTCTCCAGCACGGTGTCTGGCATGGATTCACATGCTCATGAATAAAAGAATACATAGCAGTATACACATGCACAACCACGGGAGGTGGCAACAGGCTCAACATTAAGCAATACAACAACTGAACATTAAGCATCTCTTACCTCCTCACCAGGCTCACCTTAAGCGAACAGGTTGCGCAGCACTGCTTGGCCGACCCTGGACTCCTCCTTGGAGTCCCGATCGACGCAGTAGAATCTTGTGAAGGTGTGCGTCGACCTCCACGTAGCAGCCCTGCAGATGTCTAGCAGGGGCACACCAGACAAGAACGCCGTGGTAGCAGTGATCGCTCTGGTCGAATGGGCTCTCGGACTGCCGGGCAGCAGTCGGTTTGCCAACCGGTGACAATGCATGATGCAGCCGGAGAGCCATCTGGAAATGGAAGTCTTCGAGAGAGCCTTCCCTTGATTCACAGACCCAAAGTTCACGAACAGTTGTGACGTCTTCCGAAAACTCTGCGTGTGGTCCACGTAGAACTTTAGCGCTCTAGCTACATCCAGCGAGTGCAAAGTCCTCTCGGCGGGCGTCGAAGGCGACGGGAAGAAAACTGGTAACACCAAGGGCTCGTTGAGGTGGAAGTCCGACGGCACCTTGGGCATGAAGGAGGGGTGCATCCTCAGCACTACCCTCGTGTCATGAAAAGTCAAGTATGGAGGCTTGCAAGATAGGGCCTGAATCTCTCCCACTCGTCGTGCAGAGGTGATGGCCACGAGGAACGCTGTCTTCCATGACAGGAACTTCAAAGGCGCCGAATGCATAGGGTCGAATGGGGCTCCCATGAGCCTGGTCAGCACCACATTAAGCTCCCACGCCGGGGGAAGGGGCCTTCACCGGCGGGAATGATCGGAATGGTCCCTTCATGAATTCCTTTACCAGGCGATGAGACCACAAGGACGCCCGTCCGTAGTCCTGGTGTATCGGGAGATGGCAGCCAGATGTATTTTTATGGAAGCGTGAGCCAGTCCAGCTTTGGCCAGCGACAGTAGGTACGGCAGCACTTAAGGGGCCGTAATCCGCAGAGGGTTAATCTTCTGTGCACGGCACCAGACAGAGAACCTCTTCCACTTATGACCGTAACACTTGAGAGTCGAGGACGCCCTGGCCTTTGCAAGAACCTCTCTGCAATCAGCCGGGATATCGTACCCTCCAAACTCTAGTGCTGCAGGAGCCAGGCCTGCAAGTTCAGCGACTGTGGGTCGTGATGGAGAATGGCGCCTCTTTCTCTGGAGAGAAGATCTGCGTCCGCCGGCAGCTTGACTGGTGGGAACGTTGACAAGTCCAGAAGGTCCGGGAACCAGATCTGCCTCGGCCACGCCGGTGCGACGAGGATCATCCTGCACCTGGACTTCTTGAGCTGGTTGATGAGGCGGAGCAGCAACGGCAACGGAGGGGACGCATATAGAAACAGGCCGTCCCAAGGGAACGAGAAAGCATTGCCCATGCTCATCGGCTATGGGAACCTGCTGGCGAACCTCTGGCCCTTGGAGTTCGTCGCCGTCGTGAACAGGTCGATCTGGGGTTTGCCCCATCGTTGGAAGAGTCGATCCACTTGGTCCTGGCACAGTTTCCACTCGTGGCACGAGCGCAGCTCCCTGCTGAGTGAGTCTGCGATGGTGTTTATTCCCGCCAGGTGGAAGGGAACCAGAAACATCCCCTGGGCGACGGCCCAGTACCACAGATCCTGGGCCTCCTTGGATAGGGCTGGGGATCTGGTGCCTCCTTGCTTCCGTATATAGAACATCGTGGTGGTGTTGTCGGTGAAGATCCTCACCACTTTGCCCTTGAGGGACGGACGGAACGACTTGAGAGCCCAGAACACTGCTCAGAGCTTCAGAATGTTGATGTGGAGAGACCTCTCCTCCGGGAGCCAAAGGCCTCTTGCGTGGTCGTCTCTGGTGTGGGCCCCCCAACCCTCCAGAGAGGTGTCGGTTGTCACCGTCTCCTGAAACGCCGGGATTTGAATTTCTGTGCCTGTCGTGAGGTGAGCACAGACATAAGATCGCCCGACGGAACTCCTCGTCGAGAGGGATTCGGTCTTCGAAACAGCACCTCGCTTGGAGCCAGCGGGCGTCGAGAAACTCCTGTAGCGGAGGCATCCGAAGTCTGCAAAGGGGTACAAGGTAGATGCATGAGGACATCATCCAGAGGAGGGACTTGATGGACCTCACCCTGGCCACGTCCGTGGCTAGCAGGCGCCGCACCTTGCCCAGGATGTTCTTGGTCCTCTCCTCTGAAGGGGAGGCCAATTGCCCCACTGTATCGAGCTTCGCTCCCAGAAACAGTGCTATCTGCGATGGAATCAGGTGAGATTTGGGGTAGTTGATGGGGAACCCCAGCTCCGTGAGCAACCGGACGGTCCTCGCCCTGTGTTCGACGGCGAGTTCCCTTGTCCTTGCCCGGATTAGCCAATCGTCCAGGTAGGGGTAAACGTGGATGCCCTGCAGACGCAGCCGCGCCGCCACTGGTGCCAGGCACTTGGTGAAAACCCTGGGTGCCGACTTTAATCCGAACGGTAGGGCCCTGAATTGGTGGTGGCAACCCTGAACCACGAACCTGAGGAACTTCCTGTGCCTTTTTAGAATAGGGATGTGGAAGTAAGCATCCGCCAGGTCCAAAGACGATAGGAAGTTGCCTTCCTCCAGCTGTCACAGCACGTGCTGGAGGGTGACCATCCTGAATTTATGCGCCTTGATGTACTTGTTTAAGTGACGCCGGTCCAGGAAGGGGCGCCAACCGCCTGTCTTCTTCTTGACGAGGAAGTACCTTGAGTACACTCCGGACCCCCGGAGCCCTCTGGGACGAGCTCGATGGCACCTTTCTTGAGCATCGCCTTTACCTCCGACAGTAGTTGAGGGACGTGATTCTCCTTCCTGGCCACGGGAGGAATGCGAGGGCACTTCCTTTGGAATTCCAGCAAGTGCCCGGTGGCCAGGGTGTCCAACACCCAACCATCGGTGGAGATGGACTCCCACACGCCGACGAACTTCGTCAGCCGGCCTCCCACCGGGGTGCTTTGGTGGGGGCCTGACAACCCGGCCGGGTCAGTCTTGCTTGGAGGCGGCCTTGCCGCCTTGGCCTCCTTGCCGACGGGAACCCCCTTGCTTGCCGCAACCTCTGTAGGCCTCCTGAGAAGAGGAGCGGGCTGCCTGGCGGTAAGTGGAGGAGCCACTGCTGGATCCTTTGGAGGAACCTTGTCTGCCTCTGGAGCTCCAAAAGGGCCGCCGCTGTTGAAGCACCCCCAGGGCCCGGGCCGTCTCTGAGTCAGTCTCGATGGCCTGTATTGACTCATCCACCGCCTAACCAAAAAGGTTGTTGCCGTCAAACGGCATTTCCAACACCCTGGTCTGGACGTCTTGGCGAAAGTCTGTCGCATTGAGCCATCCTTGTCGTCTGAGGCAAACTCCGTTGCCCAGTTGGCGAAATCCGGTATCAGCAATGTCCGTTGCCACCGTTATGGCGTGATCCGACGCCACCTCGCTTTCCTGCAGAATTTTTAGGGCCTCCGCCCTTTTGTCATCAGGCAGGAAGTCTAGCAGGGGAGCTATTTTAAACCAGAGCTCCCTGTCGTAGCGGTCCACAATCGCTAAGGCATTGGCCGCCTTAATTGTCGTCGCCGCCAACGAGATGACTCGTCGTCCCATAGAGTCCAACTTCTTGCCCTCGCTGTCCGGCGGGGAGGTGGAAGTTGAAGCCGCCGCACCCGCTGCCTTCTTCTTAGCCGGTGCTTAGACGCCAGAGTCCAGCGTGGGCTGGGCCCTGAGGCACAAAGGGGCGGCATTGGAGACTCGGTACTTCTTCTCGTACCTGTCCCTCTTGGCTGGTGTCGTGGAAGAGTTCTTGAGGACAGCAAGCCCCTCCTCCCAGATGTCGAGTAAAGGCACAGCGAGGACTGTCTTCCTCTTGGCCTCTCGTCGTTGGTACAGAAACCCCTCCTTTTTCTGTTCTTCAGGGCAGAGCTGGAAGAGTTTGGATGCCCTGGTTATCATGGCGTGGAAAGAGCCAATTTCGTCGGCTGGAGACGCCCGCGGGAGTGGGAGAGGGGGGGGACGACGGGATGTCTGCTGTGTCATCGCCTCCGTCATCGTCCGTCCCCGTCGCTGTATCCGTCGCCGTATCCTCTCTAGGGTCCGGCAAGGGGGATGAGGGGTCCACCAGTCTCGCAGGCACGAAGGGCGGAGCGGGGTGGACTCTCCTCCGCTTGTTCGGAGGGCTTCCCGATGGGCCTGGTTCTGGATCCTCCGTTGGGGTCCGTGGTAATCTTGTCCTTATCTCGGTGCATAAGGATTGGATTGCCAACAAAATGGCCGCCGAGCTATCCTGGGGCTCGGGCAATGGCTGCGACGGACGGGATGGCCGTTCCACTGGGCCCTGTTTGTCGTCGTCGCTATCTTCGATCACGTCAGCAGGGACCGCCCCCTGGGATTGAGCCTTCTCGAACCTCTCATGGAGGCCTATGAACCTCTCGTTGAGGCCCAAGGACCTCTCGTTGAGGCCTATGGACCTTTCGTTGAGGCCCTTCTCGGTTTCCACCAGCTCCTCCTCAGATGCTAATTCCGAATCTGTAATGTCCATCGCCCCCCCCTCTTTTTCAGCCGGGGGCTTCACGGGGGTCTTAGCGATGGGCTGGAAAGAGGAATCCCTCCGCGGTGGCTGGGATACTCTGGGCCCGGCAGGCGATTCCACAGGCATAGTCTCAGCCGGCTTCGCCAGGGTCGCAGCGACCACTTCGGTAGAGGCCTTTGCCGGGTGGATCAAAGCCCTCACCACCTTAGGTGCGTCCTGGGCCTTCGCCTTGGGGGGAGAGTCAGCGCCTCGCTCCCCCTTCGAGATCGACCGTGTCCGCTCCAGCGGCCTGCCTGGGTTCTCGGACTTCCTCTTCCCCGGACCAGAGCGCTGGCTCGTGGTCGAACGTGCCGGAAGTAGCGCCCTGCTTGGCAACCAAAGAGCCCGACCTTTCGAAGCTCCCGGTGCCCACGGACTCGCGGTGCTTGACCTTTTGTTGGGCCCCCATCGCTGGGGCACCCTCACAGGACTTAGAAGCCCGCTCAGACTTCTTCTTCGCCTTCTCACCTGCTGTGCCCTTCTCCAGCCAGGCGGCGAGGCGGGAACGACGATCTTGTTTGGTCCGTTCCAAAAGGTTCTTGCAGAACGCACAGTCTTTCTCCATGTGCGTCTTGTACTCATGGAGGCAGTAGAGACATCGCGAATGCTCGTCCTCGAAAACTTTCTGTAATCAGCATCCAGGGCAGCACCTCAACAGCTTGGATCCGGACGTCGAGCTTCCCTTGTCCTGGGCCATGTCCGTTGAGGTAGGCCGCAGATATTCCGGAATCCTCCAAGAAGTATAAACTCGACAAAAACTTCAGCCTTGAGGGGCGTAGAAGAATCCCGAAACGGGTTCCCGTTATCGGAAGTAGAAACGGTGGAGCTTGAGGCTCGATTAAACCGAAAAAATGAGAAAATCTCCTGAAAAAGCGTGAAAACGCAGTAAAAAACTCGAGAGCTAAACACGAGGACTCCCAACACTTGAGCGTGCAGTAAAAATCTGAGGATGGCTGCCAGAGGCGGGGCTTAGGGAGAGGGCAGTCATTGGCTGGGGGCAGTATGACCCAGAGATCAGTGATTGGTTACTACTAAGAAAGAGATCAGAAACAAAACTGATACTGATTTTTTTCTTTACCGAGGATTCCCAGCCTGACGACGGGGAATATTCATGAGCATGTGAATCAAAGCCAGACCCCATGCTGGAGAAAATGTTCTTGCAAAAGCGTGCTGCGCATTTTTCCCTAGTGGGTTGTATTTTTTCTGGAGTGAGCGTTGAGTGGTTTCTCTACAGTGCTTAGGCTTAAAGGGAAAGTTTTCTCAAGAATGTTATTGGCCCAATAGATAGGGCATGTATTTTTTTTTGAGCATACATCGAGTGATCTGATTTTTTTCCAATGCACGTTACTCTCGATTTTCTCACAGGTCGTACACCGCCATCTTGTGATCAATCGCCCCAAGTTCAAGTGCCCTGGCGGCAGTAAATTATAACACTTGCCCATGAAGCGGATATGTGAAATCGATATGCTACACCTCTTGTCATGCCATTCGTGCAGAGTAGCCAAAGGTCTGCTGTCAGCAGCTACACCATCAGGTTACTTAACACAAACCACGTAAGATGCACACACGCTCACACACAGTAGGTGTTTACTTGCTCATCTCAAAAAAGATTAAAACGTACACTTTTCAACAATTACTCATAGTCGGGAATTTATAAAGTTGTTATATTTCTTAATGAAACGGAAACAGTTAAATACATCCAACTGAGCAATTACAAAATCTGTTGCACATAATCAATGGAAGAACAGATGGTTTACTCCAAGACATAGTAGTCCTGTTTAGGTCAATGGTCACAATCCATGACATTTTTCAGATGTCATTCTTCAAGTACTGCCATTAAAATATCGAATTGTGAAACTTCCGTGGAGTTTATTATAAATATACAGAGTTCCATCATCCATTTTCCCGCCAAGCACATGGTGTTCCGTTTGGGAGAAACAACGTTCCATTACACATCAGCAATAAAACATTGCTCTCTGTATGTCATTGTTAAGTAGTCAGCTGGAGACAAACAAGGTTTTCTTTCACAGTGGTTTATTGCACAACAAAATACTGGTCACAGATCAATAAATTCAGCCAACTGATGACGGTTCTTTTCACCTCATTGGCACAGGCGTTCTGCCTTACTTTACTTGCAACTTCCGCTGCTGGCCTTAATTAGTTCCAAGGTAACAGCCAGGCGATTACAGGCTTTTCACCCTTCAACCTGTCCGCCGGCCATGAAAACGAAATTAACAGAATGTCAATAGTAAACACTTCACCACTCCGAATCCTTCTTCTTAGGCGGCCGTTTCTCTCCACTGGAAGGTCTTGAGCCTTGGACCGGGTACAGTGTCAATCTGTGAGCTTTCAACTTACTACTAGTAAGCCCACTCGTATTCTTGGCTGGTCTCACTCCACCCGGGTGTGGCGTTTCTCGCCACGCGCTGCTCCTGAAAAATAAGACGCCTCCTGAGTCTCTTGGAGTTGCATTTAACCCTTGTCCGGCCCCTCCCCCGTAATCAGCCCCATGTGTTCTCAGCAACGGTTTTAACACACCTGATTCAGATTCCCCACCTCCTCCCTTCTCCGTCCACTGTGGGCTAACCCTGTACTTTGTGTTTGGGCGGTTTTAACATAAGGAAACCCGGTTCTCCCTTTCCTTTTTTTCCTTTCTTTACCCATCAGTGTGCCTCCCCCTGATGCAGTATTTCGTGGGGCATTTTGGGATCTGTAGTTTGTCTATTTTCATTGATGGCCAGCACTTGACGGGACTCTTCCCCAACCCCCTCCTTACTCCCAGTATCCAGGGCGGCTGCCACTGCTTCCACCTCACATGCTCCCCCCAAGGACCCATGCCGTTCGGGCAGGTCCATGGCACGTGACAAGTAATCAGCCACCATCTGATATTTTCCTGGTTTATGTACAGTCACGAACTGGTAAGGCTGTAGCGTCAAAAACCATCTCAGAACTCTATGGTTTGAGTCTTTTTGTGTAGCCAACCATTTTAGTGGTGCATGATCGGTAAAAATGGTAAACCGTCTACCCAGTAGGTAATATCGAAGAGACTCAACAGCCCATTTTATGGCCAGGCATTCCTTCTCCAGCGTTGAGTACGGAATCTCGTGTGGAAGCAACTTCCTACTGATGAAGGCTATTGGGCAAAGGTTTTGCTCAGTCCCCTGGGACAGCACTGCTCCTAAACCACATCCCGAGGCATCCGCCTGCAAATAGAATTCTTTTGAAAAGTCTGGACAATGGAGAACAGGTTTTGTGGAAATCATCCGGATCAGCTTCTGGAATGCTTGCACTGCCTCCGGGGTGATCTGTAGGGGACGGTTGGTTTTCAGCGCATCTGTAAGCGGTGAAGCTATGGTAGAGAAGTGTGGCAAGAATCTATAGTACCCCACAAACCCCAAGAAGGCTCGAATTTCTTTCCTAGTTTCGGGAGCCCTGAGCTTCTGTAGGGCTTGAATCTTGTCCAAAAGGGGGGTTATCACCCCTCCCCCTACTGCATACCCCAAGTATTTGGTTGTGTGTGATGCCAGTTTAGTCTTTTTCGGGTTAATGTGCAGACCAGCCTCTTTTAATGATTGTATTACTTGGGTCAAATGTGCCAGGTGTTCGTTCCACGTATGGCTGAAGATCACTATGTCATCCAAGTAAGCCGCAGCATATTCTTCGTGTGGTCTCAAGATTTTATCCATTAATGCCTGGAATGTGGCCGGTGCCCCATGCAAACCAAAGGGTAGGACAGTGAACTGAAATAAGCCTTGAGGTTTCGAAAAGGCGGTTTTCTCCTGATCTGATTGGTTGAGGGGTATCTGCCAATACCCTTTGGTTAAATCCAGGGTGCTCAGGAATGAGGCTGAACCCAGTTTTTCTATCAGTTCATCAATTCTGGGCATCGGATAGGCTTCATTGTGGGATATTGCATTCAACTGCCGAAAGTCCATACAAAACCTAGTAGTACCATCAGGTTTGGGTACTAGGACCACTGGTGAGCACCATGCGCTTTTAGATGGCACAATGGTCCCCAATTCGAGTATGTTATCTATTTCCTTGGCCATTTCCCCACGTTTTGACTCCGGAATTCGATAAGGCCTGAGCCTTACAATTTTCCCTTCTTCCGTGGGTATAGAGTGGGTAGCCATGTGTGTTCTTCCTGGTATTCCTGAAAAAATCCCAGCCACCTGCTTCAAGGTATCCAATAATTAATTCTTTTGGGATTCACTCAACTGTTCCCCCATTTCCACATCTTGAAGACTACTATGGCTATTAGGGACCATTTGCTCTGAGACTGACATGTCTGAGAGTGTTCATAATTCTGAAATCTATTTTTCCGTTCGGGTTGTTCCACCTCATAGTTTACAGGTCCCAATATTTTTGTTATCTGATACGGGCCCTTCCACTGAGCCAACATTTTGTTCGTGTGGGTAGGCAGCAAAACCAATACCTTATCTCCTACCTTCAAAGTTCGAGGTCGGCTCCCTTGATCATAATACTTCTCTTGTCTGTCTTAGGCCCTCCCCAGGTTTTCTTGAGCAAAGTCTCTCAGTTTACCTAGATGTTCTTTTAGGTCATTAACATATTCGGTGAGTGAGGTTTCCCCCTGTTGTTCCCAGGTGTCTTTTAGTAAACCCAGTATGGATTTGGGCTGTCTTCCGAATAACAATTCAAAAGGGGAGTATCCGGTTGAGGATTGCGGGGTATCCCTTAGTACCATCAACACCCAAGGTAGAACCCGATCCCATCCCAACCCTGTCGGGCTGGTGGCTCTTCTTATCATCTGTTTAATAGTTTTGTTATATCGTTCCACCAACCCATCCGTTTGGGGATGGTACACTGAGCTTTTCAAGTGTTGAATTCCTAAGGTCTTACACACCTCCTTCATAACCACTGACATGAAGTTACTCCCCTGGTCTGTCACTATCTCCAGGGGAATTCCCACTCGAGCAAAGAACGGCATAAGCACATCGCATACCTGTCTTGCTGAGATTCCCCTTAAAGGGAAAGCTTCGGGATAGCGAGTGGCATAGTCCACAATCACTAAGAGAAACCAGAACCCTCTACTGGTGGGCTCCAATGGCCCTACGATGAACATCCCTATTCTCTGGAAAGGTTCCCTAATCAGGGGCATTCTTTGTAGAGGTGCTCTAGCCGGTATATGATGACTAGTTTTTTGACATATGGCACACTCTTGACAATATCGAGCTATTTCCGCATATACTCCAGGCCAGTAGATATTCTGTAACACCTTTTTCACCGTCATGTTTTCCGCTAAGTGCCCCCCTGTTGTGTGATCATGGGCCAGTTGGATCAGAGTTTTCCGGTATGTCTGGGGAACCAGCAATTGCTCCCTCTCCTGATTGATCCCTCTCCTGATTATCGGAACCTCTGGTCACCCCATATATTAGCCCTTGGTTTTCCTTGAAGTATGGAGTGGTAACTGGGGTCCCTCTCATTGCTTGGGCTTGTTCCCTGGCCCTTTTTAGGGTTTCATCCATTCCGGTTTCGGTCCGGAACGAGGGAAGATGGTCTCCCACTCGCCAGTCTATGAGGGCAATTTCCATTCCTTTTCCCCTGTTATCTTCCATATTTTTTCTCTGGCTTTTTGTGAGTTACCCCCTTCTTATTGGTACCCCGAACTCTGTTTTGGCAAATGGAGCTTCCTTTAACCATTTATCGAATTCTGGAATATCTGTCCCGATTAGTACCCGGGCTGGTATGGGCGGAATAATGGCTACTTTAACTGGTATCTCTTGTCCCTGTAGCCCCAACACAATGTCTTTCGTAGGATACCTTTTTACGTCCCCATGCACACATTTCAATGGTTCTCACCTTTCCTGGATCTTGCTCACTCACATGCGGTTGTATGGCCGTCTGTCTGCTACCGCTGTCCATCATGGCTTGTTGGGGACGTCCATCCACCGTTACACCTCTATCACATAGGGCAGTTTCTTCTGATATCCTGGAGCTTGTAGTGTTCCAATGTCCATTGTTTCTGCCTTGGTTTTTCTGGCACAGAACCGGGCTTTATGGCTGTCAAGACCGGTGGGGGGGTCTGTACTTCCGCTCTCTATATGGTAGAGGAGAGGCACAGAGGACCCCAGCCAAGATTCTCTAATACGGTAGCGATGGACGAGCAATCAAGGCCTAGCTTCTCAGGAGGTGATGCAGGCTGGTTCTTAAGTACAGTGTATCCCCAAGCCCCCCACAAAGGAATGTCCACACACTGTATTACTGAAAACACAGTCTTTATATAATTAATATTCAAGGGTTATGTACACTTATCACAACAACGCACTTTGTGCTCAGGAAAACCAATAATGATAAATATCTACAATTCTAAAGTGGTACCACTAATATTAGACCTCATTAAAGTGCATTCACAATACTGTTAAAATGGCACACAGATCAATAAGAAGGAAACCAGCAATAGAGAGAGGAGAGATAAAAGATGGTTGAAACAATAGGCAGAATACTGGCCCTAGCTACTGGACACAGTTCTGTGTGGAGATCCCCCCACCTGGGCAACCTGTAAAATAAAGGGATATGACACAAGCCCAGTCCATATATTGTTCAACAGTCTTATTCTCTCCTACAATGTTTTTACCCCCCCAATGTACCTGGTGGAGTCGAGTTCTTCGAAGAGGCGTCGACAGATCCTTCTTGAATGACCCCCTTTAAAGCAGGAGTCACGGATCGTCGAGAGGCGTCGAGAAACGTCGAAGACCTCGGGGTTCGGCGACGGGGAATCGACGGCCCTTCTTGAATGCCTTCCCTTTCAAGCGGGAGGCACGGGGCGTCGAACGTCCGTCGACAAACGAGGTAGAACGATGTCGAAGAGGCGGCAGCTTCGTCCGAGCGGTGCTCGTCGGCGTCGGGGCGTCGGCGTCCTGCAAGGCGGAGGTGTGCGGGGCACCTCGATGACAATAGTTCTGGACCGCAAAGATTGTAGAGACGGGAGCCCAGCAAGGGCGTCGAGTCGCTCGAGTCTTTGGGATCGTGAGGTGGCGGGAAACCCACCGGCGGATTCTCCTCGGCGCGTTGGTCGTCCTCGACTTTCTCCGGCAGGGCAAAAGCGGTCGACGGTGCGGACGAGGGAGTCCTTCGAGTCAAATGTTCTTAGGCAAGGAGCGGACGGCTCCGGTCGTCGGCGGCACGGCGTCAAGTGGTTCCCACGGCTGGGCAACACAACTTCGACGGGCCTCCAGCGGTTACACAGACCTGCGAACCCTGGTCGACGGCAATGGACTTCGACAGCGTCGATGTCCGGGTGCTTCACTTCGATCTCCTCGGCGGTCCCGTCTCGGGTCGGCAGCCTTTCGAGGGTCTGACTTCCAGGGCGCTTCGGCGAAGATTCAGCGGTGCTCGATGGTCCCTCGGAGCACGGGAAGAGGGCGCCTAGCCAGGTCCTCTCTCGGGTCAGTCCTCGACGATTTCGACAACCTTCAGTTTCTGTCGAAGCAAATGCCACAGCAAGTCTTCTTCTTCCAGCTGGACGTCGAGGATCAGCAAATCCAGTTACTCTTGAGTGGAGACTCAGCTTCTGAATGCTTCTGAACAATTTCCAGTGGTGAGAGGTCCCCAGATATACTATTCTGTCTCTCATCCACACTGCTGGCACACACACAGCAGCCAATCACACAGAAGGGCATTCATGCAGTCAGTCAGCCAATCAGGCACACAGTGCATTCAGGCCACACTCCTCCCTTTCAGACACTCACAACAAGGAATGTGGATTGGGACAAGTACCCAGCCATTCAACACTACACACTGCATTCAGGCCAGTTTCGGGCAGGGCTGTCTCAGTCTTTGTCTCTCATGCCAGAAACCAGACAACCACAACAAGGAGTGTATATTGGTCACACACTCCATTCACCCAGGTCCCACCCACAGGAGGTACCCACAACATACAGTCACTGGGAAGGCTCCAGTCAGTCTAGCTGGGCCTTCACAACAACACCATATATGGAACTTCCACCCAACAGCCAGTCAGGGGGAAGGGACAGAGTCAGGGCTTCCCAGGACTTTGGGAAAAACAAGATAACAGGCAATAGAAAGCAAGAGGCCACAGGGGCCATCTTGTTTCCTATCAGGAATCAACTGATTCCAATGGCAGGGCCTGGGTATCCCAAAATGGAGGACACCCAGAGCACCTGTCAAATTCAGCATGGAGCTGCCACCAGCCCATACCCTGCTCTGTGGGCCACCCACAGGTGCCCAAAAACATACACTAGGGGCACAGGGTTGTACCCCTACCCATGGGTGCCATAAGGGTATCCCATGGGTCTGTTCACCAAACCAAAAGAGAGCTGCACTGCCAGGAGTCCCTCATGGACTCCTGGGCAGAAAACATGACAGAACACACGGTAAAAACAGAAAAAGGACAAGGATTCAGAGGCCCTGTCCCTCAGATGCATTTCCGGCATCACAGTCGCCCCCCCCCAGACTGAGGTGGAGGGTGCCTAATCTCCCACGGGATAGACACCCTCATCCAGACGGTCAACATACCTTCTGGAAAGGCCATCTGCATTATCGTGACTCTTCCCTGGTCTGTGCTCTATGGTGAAGTCTAGCCCTTGTAGGCTAATCGACCACCTGAGCAATTTCGGATTCTCACCCTTCATCTGCATAAGCCACTTCAGGGGCTTATGATCTGTTTGGACCTTGAAGGTGGACCCCGTAAGGTAGGGCCTAAAACGCCTAAGGCTCCAAACTATACTAAAACATTCCTTTTCAACAGTAGCCCACCTAAGTTCTCTACCCTTGAGTTGTCTACTGATGAATATGATAGGATGTTCTCTCCCTTTGTCATCTAACTGGGACAAGACAGCTCCAATTCCGGTGTCGCAGGCATCCGTCTGGACGATAAAGGGTCGGCTGTAGTCAGGCGCACTCAACACAGGTGCCCTACACAGACTTTCTTTCAAGCCATCAAAGGCCCTCTGACAGTCTTCAGTCCAATTAACCTTCCTAGGCTGTTTGGGTGAAGTTAGAGCTGTCAGGGGTGCAGCTATGGTTCCATAGTCTGCCATGAAATTGCGATAGTACCCAGTGAGGCCCAAAAAGGCTCTCACCTGGGTTTGAGTAGTGGGAGTCTCCCAGTTCTGTACGTCCTGTACTTTACTGGAGAGAGGTTGGATTTGACCCCCTCCTACCTCATGACCAAGATAGGTAACTTTCCCCTGAGCTATCTGGCACTTGGTGGCCTTGATAGTGAGGTTAGCCCTTTTCAAGGCCTGCAACACCTTATCCAGATGCGTCAAATGCTCTTCCCAGGTGGAACTGTAGACGGCAATGTCGTCTAAGTAAGCCACACAAAAGGCTTCCAGCCCACTGAGCGCATGGTTGACCAATCTCTGGAAGGTGGCAGGGGCATTCTTCAACCCAAAGGGCATGACCCTAAACTGGTAGAGTCCCTCAGGTGTGGAGAATGCCGTCTTTTCCTTGGCATGGTCCGTCAGAGCTATTTGCCAATAGCCTGAGGTAAGGTCAAAGGTGCTCACAAATTTGGCAGCACCTATAGTGTCCACGAGCTCATCAGCTCTGGGCAATGGGTGCGCGTCAGTTTTGGTGACGGCATTGACTCCTCGGTAGTCCACACAGAACCTCCAATCCTTGGTACCCGCCGGGGAACTTGCCTTGGGGACAAGGACCACTGGACTGGACCAGGGACTGGTGGAGGGTTCAATAACACCCAGATCCAACATCTTGGCGACCTCAGCCTGGATGTGGTTTTTGACGGTATCTGACATACGATAGCTCCTGCTTTTGACAGGCACACTGTCACCAGTGTCAATTTCGTGCTTACACCACGGTGTAAGGCCCGGTGTCAGTGAAAACAGAGGGGCATACTGCTGGAGCAAAGCCCGGCAGGCCCTCTGCTGCTCTGTTGTCAAATCGGGAGAGAGTTGTACTCCCTCCACTGAGCCATCCTGAGGGTTGCTATGCAGCAAATCAGGAAGGGGCTCACTCTCATCCTCTTCTTGCCCTGAAGCTAGCAAGAGACATGAGACCTCTGCTCGCCTGTGGAAAGGCTTGAGCCTGTTGACATGGAATACCTGGGGGGCTACCCCAGAGGCTCCCATGTCCACCAGATAATTGACTTCGCCCATCTTGGAGATGATCCTGAAGGGTCCAGTCCACTTGTCTGCCAAAGCTCTAGGCTTGGTAGGCTCCATCACAAGGATTTCCTGTCCCGGAGTCCAATCCACTTGCGAAGCTTTCAGGTCATGCCAGTACTTATTCAATTCCTGGCTGGCCTTGAGATTTGCTGTTGCCTGACCCATCATTTGTGTCATCCTCCGCCTGAGGCCTAACACATAGTCCCCCACTTGCTTGGCGGGACCTGGAGGGGTGGCTTCCAAGCCTTCTCGGATCAAGGCGAGGGGCCCCCTCACGGGATGTCCAAAGAGTAACTCAAAGGGGCTGAAACCAACACCCTCTTGAGGTACCTCTCTGTAAGCAAACAGCAGGCATGGCAGGAGGAGATCCCATTTCCTCCTTAGGGGCTCTTCCAAAGCACCTAGCATGCCCTTGAGAGTTTTGTTAAATCTCTCAACCAGACCATTGGTCTGGGGGTGGTAAGAGGTGGAGAACTTGTAGGTTACCCCGCACTCTTTCCACATGGTTTTCATGTAACTAGACATGAAGTTGGATCCTCGGTCAGAGACAACCTCCTTGGGGAATCCAACACGGGTGAAAATGCCCAGGAGAGCCCTGGCAACCACCTTGGCAGTAACAGTCCGAAGGGGTATTGCCTCAGGGTACCTGGTGGCATGATCTACCAAGACCAGGATGAACCGATGTCCACCTGAAGTGGGAGGGTCAAGGGGACCGACGATGTCGATGCCCACCCTCTCAAATGGTGTGCCAACCACTGGTAATGGCTGCAGTGGGGCAATGACCCTGCCTCCAGTCTTGCCAGACAACTGACAAGTTGGGCAGGTCCTGCAGTGGGACTCCACCTCTACTCCCATCCGTGGCCAGTAGAAATGGGCAGAGAGCCTCTGCTTAGTCTTCTTGGTCCCAAGATGACCAGCCAAGGGCACCTCATGCGCCAACTGCAGTAGGAAGGGCCTGTAAACCTGGGGTACCACCAACCTCTTGCGGGCACCAGGTTCGGGCTTAGTGGGCTCACTAACAAGGAGCTCACCCTCCCAATTAATCTTGAATGTCCTAGGCACTTCACCTTGTGCCTGGGACAGGGCCTGTTTCCTCAGGCCCTCGAGAGAGTGGCACTCTCTCTGTCCCTTACAGAAGTCTGCCCGGGAGGGTCCCCCTTCAGCTAACAAGCATTGAAGGTCGGGATGATCCTCCGGGTTGAGAACCTCTCCCACAGGAGAGTCTTCTGTCTCTTCTCCCACAGGAGTTGAGTTTGGGTTTTCCGCTGGACCCAGCCCGTCCGGAGCATGGATCCCAATGGGTGCTGTCGGAACAGCAGGAAGAGAAGGTGTTCCCTCCACAGAGGTGGCCTTCTTGGTCTTCCTTCTTCTTGCCTTAGGCCTCGCCTTTGGCTCGGGTACCTGACTCACAGCCAGACCCGGTGTCACCTGTGACCTAGTGACTGCAGCAGCAGTCATGGGAAGACCATCCGAGATCAACCCCAACTCTACTAGATCATTTCCTAACAGAATGTTAGCAGGGACATTGTCCTGAACCAGGACAGGAAGCTTTGCTGTCTTGTCTCCAATCATGAGTGTGACTAGGGCTACAGGCGATAATTTGGGAGGCCCACCAGCTAACCTGGTGGTTCTCAGAGGAGCACCTACATAGTCCTCTGGCTTGAGCAGGGTCCTGTCCACCACTGTCATGCTTGCCCCAGTGTCTCTCAAACCAGTAGAAGGCTGGCCATTCAAGAGGACACTTCTCAAAAACCTACGGGTGTTCTGCGGGATAGTTGCCAGTACTTCTGCGTACTGGTCCCAGGCCCCAAGGGACACTAAGGAAATCTCTACCGGAGCACCAAATGTGATTCCTGTAGAGGAGGGGAGGACAGTGGCCTCCACCTCAGCCACGGGGTAAGGGTAGGTCAGGCTGACAGCCTGTACTCCAAGTGCCTTACCTTTACACTTGGGGTCACCCCTTTTGTGATCCAGAGCCCCACAATCCCAACAAGTGCCAGGAGTGCGGGGTACGGTACTGGAACCACTGGGAACCTGCTTTGCAGCAGGTGGACCACTACTCTTATTCCCACCCACAGAGGACTTATCCCCACCAGATTTTTGGGTCTTAGGAGAGGAAGGTTTTGGTTTACCCGACTGTGATTGCTTTTGGGACTCCTCAGCTTTCTGAGAGGTCCCCTTTTCTTTGTCCTTGTCCTTCCCACTGGAGTCCTTAGGGGACACCCGGTGGGAGACCCACTTGTCAGCCAACCTAGCCAGCTTAAAGGGGTCCAAAATGTTCTGGTCAGCCACATACTGACGCAGCTCTGGTGAACAGGCTTCAGAAAAATGCTCAAAAAACAAGAGGTGGGACAACTCAACAAAAGTTTTCACCTTGTAACCGTCAATCCACCCCATCATGTTCATGTGCGCAGTACTCACCCAGTCAACCCAAGACACATTCTCTCTTTTCTTAAAATCCCTGAACCTTTTAAGGTATTGGGTAGGTGTCTTGCCAAACTTGGCAATCAAAGCAGACTTCATACACTCATACTGACCCCTTTCCTCCACACTCAGCTTCAGAATACAGTCATATCCAGTTTGAGGCACTCTGCTTAACAAACACTTAGCCCAATCTCTTTTATCTACATCATGAATTGCACAAGCCATTTCAAACGCTTCAATCCATTGGAGGATATCTGAACCCTCCACAAACACACCAACCAAATCTTTCATAAACTTGGTGGCTGGGGACCTGCCACTCTCAATTGGTCTAGCTGAAGTCTCCACTCTAGCTCTCTCTAGCTGGATTCTCTGACATTCAGTGTCCTTGTCTTTGAGCGCAAGATCCCTATTCTTGAGTTCCACTTGCTGTGCCAGCTCCTCTTTCTTAAGCTCAGCTTCTATTTCCAACTTGCGATATTCAAAGGCCAATTTCATCCTTAATAACTCAAGTTCCATGGAATTGCTGGGGTTTGGAACAGAGGCAGCAGGAATGGTGGCATTCCCAGAAACAGATTCAGCGACAACCCCAGGGGCAGAGTCCTCACTGGTTGCATCCCCCCCTTCATCAAGGGTTTCACCATCAGTCTGGTAGTCCACCAGGGCAGCTATCAGCTCAGCCCTAGACTTATCCACAAAGTCCAACTCCCTGGCTTCACAAGCACTCTGGAGAGCCTCTAAGCTCATCCGAGTCAATTTACCATTTGCAATGGGCTCCATTGCCTGTAATGCAGTTATTTGGTACACACCCAAACCTTAATCTAATAAAGTGCGGATATTTTGTAAGTGGCACGGTTATACACTGAGTCTTAAAACCATAAGCATCCCACCGCTGCCACCAGCTTGTCAAGACCGGTGGGGGGGTCTGTACTTCCGCTCTCTATATGGTAGAGGAGAGGCACAGAGGACCCCAGCCAAGATTCTCTAATACGGTAGCGATGGACGAGCAATCAAGGCCTAGCTTCTCAGGAGGTGATGCAGGCTGGTTCTTAAGTACAGTGTATCCCCAAGCCCCCCACAAAGGAATGTCCACACACTGTATTACTGAAAACACAGTCTTTATATAATTAATATTCAAGGGTTATGTACACTTATCACAACAACGCACTTTGTGCTCAGGAAAACCAATAATGATAAATATCTACAATTCTAAAGTGGTACCACTAATATTAGACCTCATTAAAGTGCATTCACAATACTGTTAAAATGGCACACAGATCAATAAGAAGGAAACCAGCAATAGAGAGAGGAGAGATAAAAGATGGTTGAAACAATAGGCAGAATACTGGCCCTAGCTACTGGACACAGTTCTGTGTGGAGATCCCCCCACCTGGGCAACCTGTAAAATAAAGGGATATGACACAAGCCCAGTCCATATATTGTTCAACAGTCTTATTCTCTCCTACAATGTTTTTACCCCCCCAATGTACCTGGTGGAGTCGAGTTCTTCGAAGAGGCGTCGACAGATCCTTCTTGAATGACCCCCTTTAAAGCAGGAGTCACGGATCGTCGAGAGGCGTCGAGAAACGTCGAAGACCTCGGGGTTCGGCGACGGGGAATCGACGGCCCTTCTTGAATGCCTTCCCTTTCAAGCGGGAGGCACGGGGCGTCGAACGTCCGTCGACAAACGAGGTAGAACGATGTCGAAGAGGCGGCAGCTTCGTCCGAGCGGTGCTCGTCGGCGTCGGGGCGTCGGCGTCCTGCAAGGCGGAGGTGTGCGGGGCACCTCGATGACAATAGTTCTGGACCGCAAAGATTGTAGAGACGGGAGCCCAGCAAGGGCGTCGAGTCGCTCGAGTCTTTGGGATCGTGAGGTGGCGGGAAACCCACCGGCGGATTCTCCTCGGCGCGTTGGTCGTCCTCGACTTTCTCCGGCAGGGCAAAAGCGGTCGACGGTGCGGACGAGGGAGTCCTTCGAGTCAAATGTTCTTAGGCAAGGAGCGGACGGCTCCGGTCGTCGGCGGCACGGCGTCAAGTGGTTCCCACGGCTGGGCAACACAACTTCGACGGGCCTCCAGCGGTTACACAGACCTGCGAACCCTGGTCGACGGCAATGGACTTCGACAGCGTCGATGTCCGGGTGCTTCACTTCGATCTCCTCGGCGGTCCCGTCTCGGGTCGGCAGCCTTTCGAGGGTCTGACTTCCAGGGCGCTTCGGCGAAGATTCAGCGGTGCTCGATGGTCCCTCGGAGCACGGGAAGAGGGCGCCTAGCCAGGTCCTCTCTCGGGTCAGTCCTCGACGATTTCGACAACCTTCAGTTTCTGTCGAAGCAAATGCCACAGCAAGTCTTCTTCTTCCAGCTGGACGTCGAGGATCAGCAAATCCAGTTACTCTTGAGTGGAGACTCAGCTTCTGAATGCTTCTGAACAATTTCCAGTGGTGAGAGGTCCCCAGATATACTATTCTGTCTCTCATCCACACTGCTGGCACACACACAGCAGCCAATCACACAGAAGGGCATTCATGCAGTCAGTCAGCCAATCAGGCACACAGTGCATTCAGGCCACACTCCTCCCTTTCAGACACTCACAACAAGGAATGTGGATTGGGACAAGTACCCAGCCATTCAACACTACACACTGCATTCAGGCCAGTTTCGGGCAGGGCTGTCTCAGTCTTTGTCTCTCATGCCAGAAACCAGACAACCACAACAAGGAGTGTATATTGGTCACACACTCCATTCACCCAGGTCCCACCCACAGGAGGTACCCACAACATACAGTCACTGGGAAGGCTCCAGTCAGTCTAGCTGGGCCTTCACAACAACACCATATATGGAACTTCCACCCAACAGCCAGTCAGGGGGAAGGGACAGAGTCAGGGCTTCCCAGGACTTTGGGAAAAACAAGATAACAGGCAATAGAAAGCAAGAGGCCACAGGGGCCATCTTGTTTCCTATCAGGAATCAACTGATTCCAATGGCAGGGCCTGGGTATCCCAAAATGGAGGACACCCAGAGCACCTGTCAAATTCAGCATGGAGCTGCCACCAGCCCATACCCTGCTCTGTGGGCCACCCACAGGTGCCCAAAAACATACACTAGGGGCACAGGGTTGTACCCCTACCCATGGGTGCCATAAGGGTATCCCATGGGTCTGTTCACCAAACCAAAAGAGAGCTGCACTGCCAGGAGTCCCTCATGGACTCCTGGGCAGAAAACATGACAGAACACACGGTAAAAACAGAAAAAGGACAAGGATTCAGAGGCCCTGTCCCTCAGATGCATTTCCGGCATCACAATGGCCCCATTCCCCACATTCGAAGCATTGGGGTGCCTGTCCCTTTAGGACGCTGGTTCCGTTGCTGGGCTTAGGGTCTGGCCTATTCCTGGGTTCTTGGATTGCTCCCCTGTAATTGCTGCGCATAGTAGGAGTTTCGTTGGGGGGCCTCGCTGGTAGTGTTGTGAATGTGCGGGGTGTTCGGGCTTTTTTATAGGCGGTGGCCACATCTATGGCTTCCGACAGAGTAAGGTGGTGATGTTGCCTTACCCACCTTTGGATGGGACTAAGCAGGGCGTCAATGAATTGTTCCAAAATTACCTTTTCCTTAATCTGCCCAATCGTGGCTGTGTTGGGTTGTAGCCATTTTTCCGCTAAATCCTGTACGCGGTAGAACAGTTGCCTGGGTCTCTCTCCGGGTTTCAGTTTGGTTTCACAAAACTGGAACCTATAGGACTCCTCATCCATCCGCAGCCTTTCCAACACTGATTTCTTGATGTCCACATATGGGGTGTCCCCTGTGGGATTAGCAGCCTGATAGGCTCCCTGCATTACTCCAGTACGCAGGGGCGCCAAAAAGAAAGCCCATCTGTCCTGTGGCCATTGTGCTGCTCGGGCTATTCTTTCAAAGTTTACAAAGAAATAACTAGGGTCATCCCCTGCCTGGTATTTTTGAAGTACGGTAGGGGGAATAGCTGGATGTGCCCGTTGGTTAGCCATTGATTCACCCAGAATCTTCAATGCTTCTCTTCCCTGTTCTTGAGCTGCTGTTTGCACTTGTAGAGCCTGTTGTAGGGCCTGCCGGTCTGCCTGGGCTTGATGTCCTTGTACTTGCACCAACTGCGTGGTTGCTGTTGGCCTTCAGCCAATGCTTTTAACACGGCTTCCATGCTGCTGGTGATTTTGCATTCCTCTGAAATCCCACCGCTGCCACCACTGTTAAGTAGTCAGCTGGAGACAAACAAGGTTTTCTTTCACAGTGGTTTATTGCACAACAAAATACTGGTCACAGATCAATAAATTCAGCCAACTGATGACGGTTCTTTTCACCTCATAGGCAAAGGCAATCTGCCTTACTTTACTTGCAACTTCCTCTGCTGGCCTTAATTAGTTCCAAGATAACAGCCAGGCGATTACAAGCTTTTCACAAAAAATATATCAACGGACTACTACGAATGAAATTGGTTAATTTATGTTAACTTAATTTCTACTTTTTTACTCTTCCTACATGTGATGTACATGTGTTATATTTTTTGTGGTTGTATCGCGCCCTGGACTGCTTGCTCACAACTTGTGCCTATGTTCTTTATGTAACAATTCTTTGCACAAAACAATCAAGTGTATTTTTTATTTTTAACTTTACCCAATTTGTATGGAAATGATGTACTATGCAATTTAAGCCTCTGATGAAAAGCTGTACACAGCTTGAAACACGTGTCAGGCTTCTCTTCGCACAGACAATAAAGGCTTTTCTTTGCACAAACAACTAATTATAATTTCTTGGCGCGGTGAGACTGGGAACATCTTTGTTTTTCCTCAACTATTCCTGTGGATGTGTATTGGCAGTACACCCACACCGCCCAGATACCCGCGGCCTTGATGTTAATTTTCTTAATCACTGTATAAGCGCTGTGGACTCGTGACTTTTTCTGCCATAACTTTGTTCTTGTCATTTACACAATCTGCAGGCATAAAAAGACAGTGTGGAGGGCTTCCAAGCTGAGAGGAGTACATCTAGGATGTCATATGACATGTCCCACTCCTTGCATCTCAGCCTCTCACCAGTCAAGCATGAAGGTTCAGTGTGATGAGGTTCGAGAGGCCACCCGCCCCTCTAACTGGGAGAGCAGATCAACTGACATCGGAAGACAGCAGGAAGGGCAGACTGACATGTCCAACAACTTTGTTTACCATGTTTTCTGAGCCCAGTCTTGATTACACCAAATCAAGATCAACCAGCACCCGAACAGGCAGTATCTTGAGAACCAGCAGTCGAACGTCCAGTTGACAATAAAAGCGTGTTATGTTCTGGCTCCGCGCGGAGGCAGAACGTTGAAGGCCTCTGAAGTAGGCCACGGTGGCACAGCTCTGGCCGGAGCGAAATGAAACACGCCACACGTTAGAGTCTTGGCCCGGAACTGCCTCCCATGCGCGGGGACGGGGCATTTATTGAGACGCGTTGCGGGACGCAGGGCGGCTATAACATTCCTCCTGTATTATAATTTAACTTACATTTAACCACACACATCAGATATGCACATGCTTGAAAACACAACAACCCTGGTGCTTTCCTCTTTAACAGTCCTCGTGAGGCAAACTACCACACATAGTCCTTGAACCGAGCTGGCGGCTTGGTGGCGGTTCTTAGTCCATATCTCGCCCCCCGGGAGCTGGGCCCCACAGTCTCATCTGGTCTCTCACCAATGTCCGGTTCGCTCCACAGCTCCCACGTTCTGCCACTCGCATTTTCTCCACCCTGAAAGTTAGTGGGTTCGTCTTCAATCAGCTGGGAGTCTTCATCTTCTTGGGGACAGTCCCCGTCAGTCCATAAGTTGCGTGGCACAGCCTTGAACGACAACGCATTTCGTGTCACCTGACAGTGTCCTCTTTGCACGGTTATCATGGTCCCTTGTGTCTCGCTGACAGTCCATGGGAGAGACTCATAGCGGGAGTCCAGCTTGGACTTTGTCGGATTCCGCAGCATGACCACCTGGTCGCCCACCTGGTGGTAAAATGGTTTCGACCTCCTATTGGCACTCATGTGGGAATTGGCATCTGTTCTTCTTTCGGTCATTGTCAAACTTGTCCGGGCTTCTGCTGGGGTGATGTGGAATGGAAGACTTTATGACGGTGCCGAACATGAGGTCAGCTGGCGGGACACCAGTCGTGCTGTGTGGGGTGACCCTGTAGTTTCGCAGAAAACGAGAAAGGTCGATTTTCCACAGACTGGCATTTGCTCTCGATAACCTCAGCACTTTGTTAATTGTTCTCATGAACCGTTCTACATCCCCATTCGCCTGGGGCTACCTTGGCATGATGTGGCGATAACGGATCAGATGGGGCTCCGGTTATCAGGCATGGTAGACAGGTGTTGACTAGCCTTTCCACCTTTACATCTATTTGTGGAAACCACACTCGGTGCCGAATTCGAGCCTTCGTCCGAGCCATCCCTTGGTGGCCTTCATGGGCGAGCGCCACTATTCGGTCCTGCAGGCACGGCGGGATGATAATACGATTTCCCCTGAGCAGAAATCCTTGCTCTGTGATCGACAGATCCTGTCTTATGGTGAACATCCCTGTAAGGAACTCCTTTGCTTTCGCAGTCCTGTTGTGGGTGTTCTTCATGAAGGACCTCGAGTCGCCTGAGATGATGGCATCCTTTTCCAGGTCGCAACATGGGTCCTCGCGCGTTTCCTCAGCAATGTCATCGATGCCGACAGCCTTTGGCCTCATGGCCCGCACCACCTGGCAGATATGTTCCTCGGTCTCTTTGGCCACCTGAACCTCCTGTGGCGTCGCCGCTCGAGGGTGTCTTGAGATGAAATCTGCCGGGTTTTCGCTTCCCGGCTGATATGCCAACTCGAAATTGTACTGTTGGAGATGTAGCAGCCATTTGGCTATTCTGGCCGGCGGGTGCGAGGAGGTGCCCATGAAGATTGGCAGGAGGGGTTTGTGATCCGTAATCGCCGTGAACCTTCTGCCATACAGATAGAAGTGGAAGTGGCGACACCCCCACAGTACGGCAATTGCCTCCTTCTCAATGTGAGAATATCGCTGCTCTGTCATTGTGAGAGCTCTTGACGCGTAGGCGATGGGCCTCTTCTCACCTTCTTTGGTGACCTGCATGAGGATGGCCCCCAGGCCGACAGGGCTGGCATCCACAAAAAGTTCAGTCGGAAGTGTGGTGTCGTAGTAAACCATTTTCGTGTCCACGGATAATGACTGATACTTTCAAATGCTTCCTGACACGCTTTCCCCCATTCCCACTTTGCGTTGAGCTTGGTAAGTTCTCGAAGTGGTTCAGAGAGAGTGGCCAGGTTCCGGATGAATCTCCCACAGTACGTGGCCATCCCCAGGAAGCTGCGCACGTCAGTGGGTGTCATGGGCTGACTCGCAGCCTGTATGTCGGCAACCTTCTGGGGGTCTGTTGAAATGCCAGTGCTGCTGAACTTGTAGCCAAAAAACGATATTTCTGTCTTGAAAAACTCACATTTTTCCTTGTGGATGGTTAGGCCAGCATCTTCTAGTCGGCCCAAAAGCATACGTAATCTTCTGGAGTGTTCATCTCTGTCCTGAGCATGGATCAGGATATCGTCACTCACATTTAGGAGACCTGGGATGCCCCGGATGACTTCTTGAATTGTCTGTTGAAAAACTTCAGCAGCCGAAAAGATCCCAAAGCTTAGCCATGTGTGTTGAAAAAGTGGTTATGTACCGAGAGTTCCTATGCAGCTTCAGCTGGTGGTACCCTGCTTTCAAGTCAACCTTCGAGAAGACTCTAGATCCTGTGAGGTCAGCCACTATTTCGTCGTCAGTTGGCGTTATGTGGCGCTCCCGCTTGATGGCAGTGTTCGGGAGGCGCATATCTATACAGATTCGGACCTTTCCCGGCTGTTTGGGTTTCTTAGTAACCACCATCGGGGAAACCCATGGTGTCGGCCCCGTTACCTCTTCTATAATGCCAGCTTCTTCCAATGCTTTGAGTTCCATCTCCACCTGTTCATGCATGTGGAATGGGGTCCTCCGGTGCCTGACGGCCTTTGGCTGGACCGACTTATCAATATGGAGCTTGATGGTCTTTCCTTTCAAACACTCAATCCCGTTTTGCAGGTTGGTATACTGTGCTAGGATGTTTGACCTCTTGGGCTTCCTTGGCTTGACTGATGAACTGTACTAGCCCTAGGTCCTCAGCCGCATCACCACTCAGAAGGCATTCGACCATCGCATTTACTACGTAGATCTTAGACGGTAGCCCGTCTTCACTGTGGCTGAGGGTGGTGCGGAATCTGCCAACCACCGGTAGTGGTTCCTACAGCCATATGCAAACGGAAGGGTGTCTGTGTTCTTGAGGTCTGCTCGTGGTTGCAGTGTTCGAAATGTGCTTGTGGGCATGACATTTACAGAGGCTCCCTTGTCTATGGTCATCCATACCCGCTGGTTTTGGAGGGTGACCTGGCGTTTGCACCTCCTGAGCCCTTTCTTCTGCATAGCATGTCCACGATCCAAAGCTGACACCAGGTATACTTTTGTCTGCTGCTCCCTACCAGAGTCTTGTTGAGTGCCTGTGACGTCATCCCCTTCTTCCTCAGTTGAAGAGTTGGTCGTTTCGACTCGCCTTGCACTCACTTGCTTGCTTCTTTTTCATGGTCCCACTCTTCTCCTGGGGATTCTGTGGAGGCGGTAGCGGAGCGCCCGATGAACGGCACACCTTGGCATAGTGGTCCTTTCTGCCACATATGTTGTCCCTTGCGCCGGGCATTTTCGCCGTCCATGGCGCAGTCTGCCACACCATCCACACAATGTAGGTCCCGGGATCCGTAGCTGCCATCTGGCTGGTGCGTAGTTGCCGCCAGACTCATCTCTTGTGGACTGTCTATTGGTGACATGGGCCACCATGGATGTCGCCAGGGCAGGCTGTAGTTTTTGAAGAGTCACTCCCATGTTGGCGGCCCTGGCATGTGCCAGCTCCCTTTTACGACCCAACTCCAGAATGCGTGTTAGAGAGATATCCTTCTCACTCAGCACCATCCTTCTTAGTTTCTCCGATTGGATGCCGTTGATGAGTTATCTCCGGATTTCTTTCTCAACATCCGTGAACTCACACGAAATCGCCAGCTTCCTGAGTCGAGTGCGGTAGGCATCCAAGGTCTCCTCTTCTGCCTGGAATGTGGTGCAGAACATGAAGGTTTCATAATCCAGGTTGAGTTGTGGGAGAAAATGAGCCGTCAAGGCGTCTTTCGATTGTTGGTAAATGTCCTGGCCATTAGCAATGGTTAGCGAGTTGAAGATCCGTAGCACCTCGTCCCCCACATTTAAAAATAGGTGCGATCTCATCTTCCTGGCGGAAGTTATGTCCTTGCACTCCATTGCCAGTTCGAATTTTTGGATCCATAGCTGCCACCGGGGGCCAACTGATGATGGATCCGTGAATGGCTGAATTATTGTAGAGGAGCTCGCTTGTGGCCGAGCTTACGGTGACAAAATCGACAGATTGGCAGCGAGTCTAGAGGGCGTACCGGGCCTGGGGGTGGACGTGCCGGTCGCCATAGTGGGGCGTCACCATCACTCAATGATGTCTATCGTCCTCACCTCGGTGCGTGGTTTCAGGTGTCAGTGGTCCATTTTGAGGCCGACCTTCGAAACAGTAGTTGATGGGACCGCTGCCTCGCTCCAAGTGCCTGCTGCCGTGATCGCACGTGCGCACTGCGTGTGCGATGGTTTCACACGTCGTGTTGTGGTGCCTCTGGCCCCTGGATGCCAGTTGGTTGTATGTCGCAGCGCCATGCGACCGCTGTGGAAAACAAATACGACTATTCAGCCGAAGGGATTGGGCGGGGTGGTTTTGTGTGCCCCTCCCCCCACCGGGTGTCCAAAAATCATGAGTGTCGCTGCTGGAATAATCAGCTGGTGGGGCGTCGAGCACGTGTGCTGGGTCCCGTTTCCCTCGTCGCCAGTGTTACGTTCTGGCTCTGTGTGGAGGCAGAACATTGAAAGCCTCTGAAGTAGGCCGTGGTGGCGCAGCTCCGGCCGGAGCGAAATGAAACACGCCACATGTTGTTAGAGTCTTGGCCCAGAACTGCCTCCCATGCACGGGGGCGGGGCATTTACTGAGACACTCTGCGTCACCGCATTGCGGGACGCAGGACGGATATAACAGCGTCCCTGCAGAGATCCCTGCCGAGGCAATTCCATGAATCAGAACAACTCCTACTTCATGTTCATACTCAAAGTAAAGAAGAAGAAAACTTGGAGTTCATCAGTGGAAAACATCTCCATGACTTCCTGGTAGAGCTCTCCCTCGTGGGAGGCCGAAGCCTGTCTGCGCAATGCATCCGCAGTCACATTCCCTTTTTCCCCCGTAAGGTGAGCCGCTATCAGAAGTATGTCCTCCTGAGTCCAGAACCACAGGCGCATTGCTTCTCTGGAAAGCGGCAAGGACCAAACAATACCTTGCTTGTTCAGGGAGTGCTTGGCTGCTGTGTCGTCAGTCAGATCCAGCACAGACTTGGCTTGCACAAAAGGGTGGAAGGCTACTATGGCTAACCCAATGCCCTCATTTCCAGCAAGATGATGTGCTACCAAGACTCAGAGCGAGTCTGCTCAGCGTCGGATCGGACAGATGAGTAGCAGAACCCTTCAAGAATGCATCTGTGTACACGCATACACTGTTACTAGAGGCCAGGGTTGCCGAAGCAACTGTTAGGCAGAATCCTGTGCAGTGCCCTTAGGGACCACTACACCTGATTAAGACTACAGGTGGCAATACAAGTTTTACCTTTGGTACAAGCCCGTACTAAGTTATAGTGGTAGCAGTAGCAGAGCAGCCAGGCTTATCTCAAGAGTATATGATCAGTAGCAGAGATTACACAAACGGACCACAATTACTTTGACTCAAGCAAACACTGACCCAAGGTTTCAGGTAAAAAAATATAAGTACATTTATTTTTAGACCATCAGTTATAAACACAACACCTCTGTTAAACTTTAAACAAAACCACAAGTTAAATATACCACAACTAACCAATTCACTTTGTACAGTAAGTCTCAAGGTAAGTACCCTGTGCTTGAATGAACCGGTGTTATGAACAAAACACGATACCGCGGATACGGTGCGATCACTTTTTGACAGTTCGGTCTACTAAATAAACGTGCATCCGTGACATGAAATACTAACGGGGCAAAAGCACACTTAGCACCTGAGATACCCAGAGAGAGTTGGAGGCAAAAATCACAGGCAATATTTAGGTTAGGCAAACAGTATCGAGAAACACTCAGAAACAGGAGTTCAAAAGTCAGAGGGTCAGAGCCAGGTTTAGGTGACACCGAAGGCCTGTGCCGAAGATCACACCGTTAGACAGTTCACGATTCCGTAGAGCCAAAGAGTACTTGAATATTGTCAATGTTCGGAAGCAAAAGTTATAAGGAGGAGGGAAGACAAGGGCGAGCCTTGAAGATGAAGAAAAGGGATTCACCCAGTTTCCTCGAGTAGAACACAGTACCTTATTTCCATGATGCAGCTAGTGCCCTGGCAGTTTTCCCTGTTGGTTTCCTGCAGACCCACGATTCCTGGAGCTTTGTTGTGAAGGACGTCTGAAGGGGGTCTGCACCACACAGGGATGAAGCCGGCATCAGCGACAACGAAAAGGTGTGCTCCTTAAAAACAGGAGAGGCTCAGCAAGTGGCTATCCGGACCACTACAGCAGTGTCCAGCGATTTCGACCACGGCAGAGATCTCTGGCTGAAGATGATGATCTGGTTATCCCTACCAGGCTCAAGGGAAGAAGACTCCGGACTGGATCTTCTCTTAGTCGAAGGGTAGATCGCTCAGGACTGCAGCAGGGCTTCACCGGGACAGAGTAGTCGTAGCAGCCCTCATTCTCCCTGCTTCTCTTCGGTTCCTTGTAGTTCCAGAGGCGACTGACTTCTAGCCCAAGAGACCTGCCTTTTATGCGCAAAACCCCCATTCACACAGCCTGGCTGTCAATCACGCAGCAGGGGGGTTGTCCGGCCGGGACAACCACCTCAGCCAATCATGGCAAAGTGCGACTTGGGTTTCCTAGGATACCCTGGGCAGGGGGTGACTACACCCCTTCCCCGCATTCAGTCTACCTAGACACCCAGGCACCAAGAAGAGGGCTTCGCTGCAGAAGCCCGCCAAAAGACTGAACAAAGAAGGCGAACCTAGTTTGTCGCACAAAGTAAAACACAAGAAGGACTTTAACAGAAAGAAATGGCGAATAAACCCAACCAGAGCCAAAAGAAAGACGATTTGGTCAAGCGGGTTTATGTTCAAGGCTAATATAATAGCCACAAACAGTACCACGTTTATCTAATATAATCGCGGTAGAAAAGTTAGGGTAGATACCACTGCCACCAGCCAAGTCTTAATGTTAAAAGAGCAAAACGATGCTCAGAGAGGCACAGACAGAAAAGGGGTACAGATTAGCCATTTCCAGTACTCCATGTAAGATGGGGTGTACTGGGTCTGTGGTAAAAGTGACTATGTATATGTAAAGTCAATGGCAACTTTACCTTTCTCTGGGGGACAGGAGTAAGCCCCAGCAAAATGGAGTCAGAGGGAAGTCTAAAAGACAACCCTGGGTTACTACACTAAAGGTGCGGCATAACCCATACAAGAACAGGGGTACTTGGAGTGGTGTGCGCCAGTGCCCAAGATCACACAATGAGTAACACCACATAGGCCAAAACACATGTAAGAGCGAAAATAGGATGCACACTTACCAGGTGGAAAAAATAAACTCCAGAAATCCAGCAAAGCTGCTGGGGGACTCACCAGGTGAGGGGAAATTAGCCCTAGAAGGAGAATTCTCCCTAACAGCAACACACCCTGTAAAAGGTTTTCTTGCAGGCACCACCATGCAAGGTCTTGAAAAAACATGACTCAACACCTGCAGAAGATCCACTATATTCCCCTGAAACAGACCACTGACAACGGACGAGCCACTGAAGTGTTCACATTCGCAGTTGGTCTCCACGACCACCACAATGCAGAAGGCCATGAAACCCTGAAAAAACAGAACAAATGCTAACAACTCTGATCTTTTCGGATGGATGTTCCTCCCAAGGATTCCTAATCTTTTATAGCAATATGTGTACTAGCTATCCAACAGGAGGGGGTAACCTCAAGACCCGGTGCCCAAATGAATGTTAATATCATGATATGTGATTGTTATCTCCATAACCATATCTGTACAATAAAAACCTACAGCCTTTTATTGCCAACACTTGACAAACAATGTGTGAGCCAATTTATTCTGGGTGACGGTATGGGATCGGCAAACAAATGTATGCGTGCATATGGGTTCAGCAGTTACATCATTCACACACGTTTTTAATCACTTTCAGCTTTCTTCCTGTTATTTTTTATTACTGTTCCAAATAAATTATGTCTACAGTAACAGGGGTTTTTAAAGAAAAAAATGTATGCATTTTGATATTTTTTCTAAATAGGAGTAGACGTTTTAAATGTATCGAAATGCATATGAAGTTAAAGTTTATAAACTGAGAAAATTGTTTTTCGCTAAAAAACTTAGTTTGTATGCAACTCTTTTTGGTGGGCTATCTGCTTTCGCACACATGGGTTACCATTATTAGCAACGTCACTGCAGAGATACCGCCACAGCATGATGCGAGATACAAACGAAACAAAGACTGCAACGTGCAGCAAGGTACAAACAATCTGCTAACGAAATCAATGGAATGGAATTCAAGAAATGAACTTTCAGCTGGGGTTTATTTATCTTTTCATAGCAGCATGTTTCAATCGAAACCGGCAAAAAAGAAAGTTGACGATTTCGCAACTGGCAAATTCTCAGTGAAGTCATTTGAATTAAGAAATTCGCTGTTTTAGAGCTACACCATATAAAACATCAAACAGACTGTTGCCATCAAACAGTGTGTTCATAAGTTTTGCCTGCACATCTGGCAAAACCTGATGTTCTGGAACAAGAGTATCTACGCATAACTGTCCCTGTGACCCTAGTTCAGGTCATGCAATCGCAGTGACCAGGCCCAATTGGAGGATATGGCAGGAAGCCTCCTTGATATCCTTCACCAAGGCCTAAAAACCATCCCCTCATGTCCCCTGCAGGGATGTGTTCTAATGCCTCTGAAATAACGGCCCAAAGTCCAAGTGAAAATGTGGCTAAGGGCACAGGAGGCGTTGATGCAGCTCAGACCAAGGCTTGCTGAGCGAAAAAAGTTTCTTCCCCAGGCATCTATTCTCTTGCTCTCCCAACAGGGGCAGAGATTGGAAAGACGTCATCAGGGTTGCCATGTCGGCATGGACAACCGGAATTCCAGGTGACGCATGTTGGACAGGATCAGTGGGGCTGAAGGTGCTGGTCTGTGCTTTTAGGCTAAGCTGCGGTCTACAGTGAGGCCAGCTTGAAGCATAGTTCAAGGACTGGTGCTTCTACTGCCTGGTTGAATGGCACTAGGGTCTCTTTCTTTGGGCCCTCATCTGGATTGTCAGTTAGCTCATACTGCATCTTGGTATGAGAGTGGGCCCATAACCCCACGGTATCAACCACCTTGGCTATCAGATGCTGAAAACCTGCCTGAGCTTTAGACCGAGGAGGAAAGCATGTTGAGTTCTGGCAAGGTGCCCAGACCACTTTCATCCTGTAGCTCAGTAGCAAGATCCAAGTGACCTTTCCCTTCTAAGAATTCTTCTGGGAAGTTCGCAACTTCCCTGGGGTATAAGGGTTCCTGTCCAAAAGGAATGGGATCTCCCTCCTCATCATAAATCTTCTATCCAAGACATGAATGCACCCCTAAGGAGTATACTCCCGGGGGAACACTGGCATGGGTCGGCACCATGGTGCAACTGACGTCGGAGCGTTAAAATGAAAATGTTTAATTTGTCCTTGCATAGGTACAGATTCCACAGCCTCAGATCCAGGAAGGGATGTAAGCCCCCATTGTCTTTCGGAACCAGAAAACAGGTTAAGTACCATCCCCACCCTCATTTCGATCATGGCACCAGTTTGATTGTACCCTCTCCAGAAAGCAGACTGACTTAGGTGAAAATAGTCTAGAGGATGTCGAATGAAAAGTAGCCAGCAAACCCTGTTGAACGAACTGCAAAGCCAGAGGGTCAGACATGGTGTGGAACCATTCCGAGCTGAAATGGAAATTATCTCCCTCCTCCTGACAGGGACTTTGCACATATCTCCGCGGAGACTATGGAGGCGGCAGCTCCGCCTCTATGCGCTCCCCTGCCACTACCCCTGGGGAAACCGAGTTTGTTGCCTACCTGGGGCTGCCTCTTCCCTCCCACCTGGTGCATAGGAGGCAGAAGGGCGGAAATCCTTCACCTCTGCTGGGTGGTGCCAAAGGTTATTGAGCAGCCAGGCCCAAAGACTTGACCGTCACCTTTGAGGATTGGAACTGATGCAAGAAATAATCAGCATTTGCTCCAAGGAGTTTATGCCCAAAAAAGGGCACATGCCCAAAGGGCACATGCTGTTCTAATTCAGAAGTTCTCTCATCCATAAAATGCCCCACACAGTCAGCCTTATCCAGTCTGGATAGAAGAATTTGTGGAGAAGCTCTTTGCCATTATGGACTAAGGCCTCAATACCCTCTCTCAGCTCATCCTCAGGGGGTTGGCCCAGCTGATCCACTCACTGCGAAACCGAAGCCAAAAGAAAGATTTGGCCATGGCACAGGAGGTGTTAATCGCTCTGAGGGAAAAACGGCCTGAGGCGAAAAACCCCTTCCTCCATGCATCCATCTCATGCTTTCGCTGTCCGGAGGCAGAGAAGGGAAAGTGGATGTCCACAGGTTGCCAGTTTTGGCCTACACCAACCTCTCTGGGAGGCATGGGTGGATATAAAAACTGGGTCTGGAGGAGCTGCACAATGATTTATAGATTTTTTTTTATTGGACATTTGTATGGCACCACAAGACAAAATGGGTGGGGCGACATGTGAAAACATAAAAATACAACAAAGAAGGGTTAAATTGGCCTTATGACAATCCTACAGTGCCCCCAAAGGGCTTTAGGGTGCATGGATTGACACGACCTGCGTTCTTAGGTGTTGCGTTTCTACCCTAGGCACTGCAAACAGATCCTATGGAGGTTGGACACAGACATCTGTAATCTGCACAGTGCTTAAACCCCTAGGCATTCAAGGATCTGTGGGAGGAAGGAATCCATTAGAAAGGGATGTACAATGATGTGCCCTTATCCAAAGTGCAAAGTCACTCCCCCTGCTTGACAGAAGACAACATATATACTGGGGAGACCATCTTCAACATCTCCACAGAATGTTTTGGCTGTCACCACCCTTGTCTCAGATCAGGACCGCAAAGACCCATGAAAAGCCCCCTCCAAAGCCCCCTAATTTTCGGATGCAGGACTGGCTTTGTCGCCTGATGGAGAAGCAACTTTTCAAACTCTTGCTGGAGTTCCAATGAAAGTTGTTGGGTGGAGGGATGGGGAGTGCAGGGAAGTAGGGCGAGGAAAGCGATAGCCTAGGTATCAAAGAAAGGGTCCAGGGATCCTGGGTCCCCGGCTGCCAGGCAGTCAGATGGAGCAACACACCTATTGTCCAATCTGATGCACATACCCCTGGTCGCAGTATCCACATGACCAGCTGTGGATTCCAATGTATTGTGGGCCACAGACTTGACTTCAGCCAGGCAGGCTCCCTTTCTCTTGCAACAAAGCCAGTGCAAACCCGCCCATCTCTCTCCAAAGTTCGATAATGCAGGAATCCAGTAGTGAACTGGCCAGATGCAGGGAATAGTTGGAATACATCCTTTCCCCATCCCCCAAAAGCCCCAATAGCCTTATCCTCCTTCGATGATTGAAACCCACAGATGGAGGAAGAGGAATGCCAACTCTGAGAAAACTGCTCAGATTACGGCAATCTGCGGCAGTGGGTAAAAGGACAGGTTCTTTCACCCCCAGGAAGGAGCTTGAATTTTGAAACTAGTCTGCGATTTGTAGGCATCACAGAATAGGGCAATTCTCAGATTTATTTCTTCTTGCAAGAGGTCAGGCTGCATGGGGATGCCTGCTCTGCAGGGCGTATATCCGAGGTACGGTGGCTGAAGCAGATCACCAGGCAGAGCTGTGGTGTGCCTTGAGAGCAAGTGCCTGACTGGACATGTGGGGCCCACTCCTCGTCTGAAAGTGAGAACCACTCCAGAGTTGGAGAGGTCCATGGCACATGCCCTCTAGTCTAGACAGAGTGAAGTAGTCTGCTGCCAAAGTTCACAAAGGAACCTGGAGTGAAAAACTGGCATGTTTAATGACCCAGAAAAAGAACTGGAGGACCTCTCTCAGTAAAGCAGAAAAAGCTGGCGCCCGACAAGTGCCACGTGGGACCTCAGGCATGCACTGAGTAGATGGAGGTAGGCTACATTGAAACACTAAATATGGGGACTCGGGCAACATAAGTGACTGAGGGCTTTAAAGTACCCAAAAGGGCCTAAGGAGTAGAGCCAGATAGTGGAGGCCTTAAAACGGAGGGAAGGGTTGTTCCGACTTGTGAACATTCAGGAACAGTGGGCTTACCTAAAACAAGGCTCCCAAAAATTCCTGGAGGTGCACCTGAGGAGTGTGGAAAACCCACTCCTGGTGTTTTGTCATTTTTGAAGTGTGACCTGTAAAGGAGAAGCAGGCAGTGCAGAGGTCCCAGAGGTGGCATGCCCAAAGACACCCCAAGCAAAGTATTTGCAGATCCATTGCTGAATAAAGCCACCACAGAAGAGTGAGCTTTTAAAGCCAGTGTCCCTGGTCATAATCCCTAGTGGCATTAAGAGAATAACATGTAAAACATAGCCAGTAACGTATGAGAAAATAAGTCACAGTTGAACATGAGCGAAGGATTCTAGGGGGGTCAGGCAGCCTGCTACGCAGAGGCTCTGTGTGTGTGGGTGTCTCCACTAGGTGAGCATGCCACACCTTATTTTCGATTTTAATGCTGCTGTGCATCACACCCTGATCGTGTCCATGTTTGAGACGATGTCCCATGAGAACAGAGGAAAAGGATGGGATGTTGCTTGCGTACCTGCAAATATAGTAACAGCAGTCTTCCCATGCGCATTGTGAAGATCCCACAATGGTTGCGCAATTTGAATATTTTAATTCTAAAGCACTTTAGTGCACCTTTCGAAGGGCATCTATGTTGGAAACTGTTCAGATAGATTTTCTAAATCAACCCTGTGGAAAGATTGCAAGGTCACCCTATTCTGGTTAACAGGAAATGACACTCCAGTCTACTGCCAATGTAGGTGATTGAGGAGTAAGGCCTAGACACAGGAGAGTGTATGGTTTAGTTCGACATACAAAGCACTCAATGCAAGATAGACAGAATATATAAAAATACTGTTATATTTGTTGGGCCTTGAACAAACACTGTTTAAAGAAAACCACAAAACTACTAAAACCACACTATGCACATTTATACATTCACCGTGGGGTGCTCTTGATAAAGTGCACAAACACTTTACTTTGTCGGCTGTTAGATCAGGTTCAAGTAAGAACACTATCAAATTGCATGCAGTAAAGTCAGTGAGGAAAGTAACAGTTAAGTATTGTAAAAACACTTAGAATCAGGTAATTTGAAAACAGGTAGAACCCTATTACACTGACTTATATAGAAGGCCTGAGCAATAAAAAAAAGTCCTTCCATACTAAAGAGGATGGGGCGTAGTGTCCTAGGAGTCAAGTTCGAAAGTTAGTGCTTTGTGGGGAGTTACAAGTCTTTTAAAGAAGCAGAACACGTTTTGAGAAAGCTAATATGTATGTGTAAGTATTCCAGAAAGTAAGAATAGAGAATAAGCAAATTCTTTAGGGGTCCTCACCCAATACCACCAATTTAAGGGAAAACGCAGGGCCGAATCCTTGGTCAGAACTCCACTGATCACAACCAAGTAAGGGAGAGTACGACTTTGCACCCCTTGAGCCCTATGGAAGAGGGAGTTAGAAATGGGTACATAAGCTCACCCCTCATATTCTGAATGCTTCAGATACTGCTGGAGAGCTACAACTGCACGAGAGGTCCCTTGTTTCACAAGCTGAAGGTTGGCAGAGTCCGAAGTCCGAACTTGAGACAACGACCGATTCAACAAAGAGGTCAAGGAGGGAACTGGTCAGTCCAAAGGGTTGTCCTGGACACTTTGGATAGCTTCCAGGGACGGAATTATCAAGCAGCAGGTTGGAACTGGTTGTTCCTACCAGTCCAGTGGTTGAAGCACTCATTAAGGCCTTCAAGAGATCAAAGGAGCAGGGCTGCGCCAGTACATTCTGCAGGCACTGCGGTTGGCTGCAACAACGATTGAAGGATCTTCAGTGGGATGCATCTCGAAGGAATCTGGCTCTAACAACAATCTGAACAACTGCATCCTTGAAAACCAAGCTGTGGGAGTATTAGTTACATAGTTTCTATACAATTAAAATCACTGCATTGCAGTGGTGGTTACCGGGGTGGGCATTGAAAGCTCAAAATCCATGGGCACAAACTTTGAAACACAGTTAGGAAAGATTTATTTTGGAAACTTTCCCTCCATAGTTCTAAGGACCCCCAAACCTTTTGCTTTTGAACCTGTCCTTACTTTTTGCAAGGAAGTGCAACCTTCAAGGGGGGGTGGTGTGGCTGTCTGTCTGTCTGTCTCTGTCCCAAGAGAGGGGTGGGACAGTCGGGTCCCACTTCACATCTGTGGTGCCTAAAACTCTAGGTGTGTGGCATGAGTGAAACCCCACAGTGCTCCCTGATTGGACCACTTATGGTGTTTCAATGATGCAGATCCTTACCATTGGTGGGCTTGGACTTGCTTCCAGGCAGAACCTAGGATAAGAGAAGGACTTCTACAAAAAGCAATGAGCACGCTTTTATTGCACAAGTCCTCTTTTTAGGGGCTTGTTGGAAGAGGACTATATCAAGTAAACTAAAAAGAGGGGGGGGTTATGCCAGCAAACTACCTTGTCATATCCTCACCAGAGTTCACACATCTGGATCTCATACCAAAACCATGAATTCACAACCCATCAATCTTTTAACTAATATAAAGAGATGGTAGGCTCAGTTTTAACAAAAATACTTCATCAATTTATTAAATATTTTAGTAAAACAGACCATTTGGTCACATTTGCAAAACTCATTGTACATAAAAAACATAAAGTAAAAGAGACAAATAATCTATAGTTTGAATCTTGTGCAATATTCACAAATTGCTTATTTATCAACAATAGTGATGTTAGTAACACAATGGGTGACATAAATTTAGCAAGATCTTCTATTGCTAAGCCGTCCCCATTCTTTTTGTGTCGACGTGTATAAGTACGTTTCCAGCCTTTGGTATTATTGTCACACACCGACGTTTCTTATTTTTTTTTTATTGATTAGTCGTGTCTGTAAGGCTTTCTTCAGGACACAATATTCACAAGTATAGAAAAACACACAGTTGGATGTGTGATGTCTCGGAGTATCTAAAAAACACAGAACAAACTGTATTACTGAATGTCAAACCTAAAACCAAAAACAAAAGCCTATTGAATTTTACACATACATGGGTGGCAGAGAACCTATGTTAACCTCTTTGTCTATTTCGGTGGGTATGCTTCATCAAACACACATAACCAAGCCATGTCTTCACATTAGCTCCCTGGTGTGTCACAACTCTATTATTCAGCTTGTGATGTCACATCAAAAGTGATTCTAAGTATTTTGGCGCATGTTATTCGGCCTATCATTTATTCATTCTCAACCACGAAGGGGAGCATTAGGTTAAATATACCTATCAGCACTCACTTGTTGTCGCCTATCTAAGCAACATCTTAGCTGGGCTGTTCGCCAAAGTTGTCATGTTAGATTTAAAATAGGACCCACAGGAGAGAAGAGGGCAGAGAGTCGTAGCGATTGCCGACACGAACATGCACAAGCACTTCTATCCATAACGGCGCTTTCCAGATAAAAAACTGCGAAAATTGGAGCAAAAATGGATATATAATATGGACTCAGTGAAAAATGGTCTAAATTTATACATTGAATGGGGCCTGTTTCTTCAAAAATAATCTTCAAAAATAATGAACATAACGCTGTGATATTTTTGAAAGTTAAATATATATGAGACTAGGTTATGTTGTTGTGTCAAAATAATTAGTTTACATATATGCAGCTTTTTCATTTTGACTGCATGTATATTACACATTACAACATATACATCCTGGCGCATATTGCCCGTTCCAAGATGTCCGAAACACTAGCAAAACGCTCCTTTTCGCGCACACGCGATCACGTGCTGTGTCAACAAACACATGATGCCGATTACAGGTTAAATGTGTGTGTTTCTGAGGCACAGTGAAAACTAGTGAGGAGAAAAGAGAAGTGGAGGCGATACTAACTAGAACGCTTGATACAAGAGGTAACTTGATAATCCAAAAATAGATATTCACGATCTGAAGCAAAACGAGACACGTTTTGACCAAATGCGCACGTATTTGTTGCTGATTGTGTGTTCGCCCTTGTTTTGAATTGTAGAATTTGGCGGCGTAGGGAACTGCACCCCATAGACATAGAAACATGCGATTACCAAGGCACAGCAACCGGCCAGGTGAATCAGCACCGGTATGTGTTAAGAAATGTTGCATTGTAAAAAGCAAGTATCTTCTAGCCTGTGCGGCAAGATACATGGGCCTAGATTGCTGAAAAGCTGCCGGGCCATGACGCTGTGTTTTTCTCCGTTTTCTTTTTTGTTCCTTTTTGTACAAAGGGGAGGACGCTGTAATGATGCATTAAAAGCACGTTCGAAGTGAGATGTAATCCTGCCACGAGTCTCTAGAACCGTGATAACAGTAAGAACCGGTATCTTGCACTATTGCTGTTATGTGTTGTTGATTAAATCTGGAAAGCGCCTTTATGGATAGAAGTGCTTGTGCATGTTCGTGTCGGCAATCACTTGGACTCTCTGCCCCCTTCTCTCCTGTGGGTCCTATTTTAAATCTAACAGGACAACTTTGGCGAACAGCCCAGCGAAGATGTTGCTTAGATAGGCGACAACAAGTGAGTGCTGATAGGTATATTTAACCTAATGCTCCCCTTCGTGGTTGAGAATGAATAAATGACAGGCTGAAAAACATGCGCCAAAATACTTAGAATCACTTTTGATGTGACATCACAAGCTGAATAATAGAGTTGTGACACACCAGGGAGCTAATGTGAAGACATGGCTTGGTTATGTGTGTTGTTTGATGAAGCATACCCACCGAAATAGACAAAGAGGTTAACATAGGTTCTCTGCCATCCATGTATGTGTAAAATTCAATAGGCTTTTGTTTTTGGTTTTAGGTTTGACATTCAGTAATACAGTTTGTTCTGTATTTTTTAGATACTCCGAGACATCACACATCGAACTGTGTTTTTTTCTATACTTGTGAATATTGTGTCCTGAAGAAAGCCTTACAGACACGACTAATCAATCAAAAAAATAAGAAAAGTAGGTGTGTGACAATAATACCAAAGGCTGGAAACGTACTTATACACGTCGACACAAAAAGAATAGGGACGGCTTAGCAATAGAAGATCTTGCTAAATTTATGTCACCCATTGTGTTACTAACATCACTATTGTTGAAAAATAAGCAATTTGTGAATATTGCACAAGATTCAAAATATATATATAGATTATTTGTCTCTTTTACTTTGTGTTTTTTATGTACAATGAGTTTTGCAAATGTGACCAAATGGTCTGTTTTACTAAAACATTTAATACATTGATGAAGTATTTTTGTTAAAACTGAGCCTACCATCTCTTTATATTAGTTAAAAGATTGATGGGTTGTGAATTCATGGTTTTGGTGAGATCCAGATGTGTGAACTCTGGTGAGGATATGACAAGGTAGTTTGTTGGCATAACCCCCCCTCTCTTTGGTTTAAGAGAAGGACTTCTAAAGCCATTTCTTCAGATCAGCGGTGGAACCAAGTACCCTGTGTAAAAGAGCAGCCGACTGAAGATCTGTGAACAACTCCCAAAGAGGCCTAGTATCCCTTCCTGCGTTTGGCCTGGTAAAGGCCTGCTGGACTACCTGATCTGCGAAAGCCCTATTCGGCGTTCAACCCTTTCACTGGTGAGACCAACCAGTCCCAATGCATTTGAGGATCCATCCGTCCTGAGTCTTCAAAAGTATCCCTGGACCACGTGCTGGACTGATCAGCTCTCCAGTGGGCTACCTCGCTAGGACCGTCGCTGTTTCCCATTCATTGTCGGACCTGTGTTAGCCGCCTTCCTGCCAAATTTCAGCTTCCCAGCCGCAAGGGATCCTGCTCTGGAAGGTCTTCAACCGCGACTGGAAGGACGTCTGCCGTCGCAGGAATTCACCTTCCCCTGTCTGGTGAAGTATCCTGAAGAGGTCTGCATCGGTGCCTTCTGCATTTATTCCTTGCCAAGGGTTGCACTGTGCTCCTAGAACCGACCAGAAGAATCTTTGCACCTGCAGCTTCTGGGCACCATTCACTCGAACCAACGGCACGAAATCCTAACTCCAGTAATCCCCATTGGACCCATCTAGTCATGTGGGAAAATCAGAGTCGGGAGTGGGTAAGTTATCAAAACGCATTAGTCTCCCGCTGTTCTACTCAGAATAAATGTTGGTTATTCCATCACTTTTTGACCATTGTGTCTAAAATTAGCTGTACATAAAAGATAGAAACATAATTGTACTTACCAGTAACTTGGTGAATCTCTCTGGAACACTTCAACACAAGAACTCTTCCTTCACCAGACCCCTTTTCCAAGAAGCTTTGTGACTTTTGGGCACAACACCCCACTCTTGGGGATTGGACTTCTGAAGTTAGGGTATATTTCTTGTGACGTGGTTCCCTTCTATTGCATCACTACTTACCTTCCTTTTTGTTACAAATATTATTGAATGCATTCCTACGAACATAGAGGTGACTACATTCATGTTTATAATAGAGCACTGTGTAATATCACCTGCATGTTTCATTTCCTAGTGTGTGTTTGTGTGTTTTGGGCCTAGAATAAATATAGTATTTTTGTACTTGCCTGCCTACATTTCATTATTGTGTGCTTCACTGTGTGGACTCCTTGTGGACCCCTGAACCCACTCTCCTAGCCTTGAATGCCATCCATGCTTACTTTGATTGGGTTTTAGCTAACCTCTCAGTTACCCTGCTCACAATAACCAGGGTGGCATCAGTCCACCAGGCCAGATTGTAGAAATCCATCTTAACAAGTTAACATCCCAAGACGAAAAGATGCAATAATAGAGAAAATTGCCACTGTTTGCCATACGCCAGATTAACTTACAGGGCACTCTACCCTCAGGCATTAGGAGTCCATTTAATTGTAGCGGAGGCTAGCAGCACGATTGCTACTGTGCCGTCTTGAGTCCATTCTGCATTACGGTTTGGCTACATATCCCAGGCAAGATCAACACACTAGGCAGACAGTCCAAAGTCTGTAGATGTGCATGCATCCTAACCAGAGCTGCTTGGCTCCTGATTATACTTTCTTTCTGTCCATCAGATGACTGGAAGAAGAATTATAAGTTACCGAAGTGACTAACGTAGTCCCCTTTCGTCCATACTGCACAGGTGTCCCTTCCTAGGGAAGGGAGACAGAACCTTTTTCACCAGAAAAACCTTCTTCCCCTTTAAATTTAGAGGCGCACATGGGTGTGCCCTGGGAGCATGTGCTAACCTTACTCTGCCCACTGGCGCCACACCTCAGTCCCAATGATGCGTCGACAATATTTAACATTGCCTAATGACACCAGTATTATTATGGGGGGGATGTGGGACATACGAAGGAAAGGGGTCTAAGGACTACAAGGATGTTAGTTACTATGGTGAGTGACTTAAGAATACTCTTACATCCCGTCCCCTTTACTCCATACTGCATGGGCGATTACAACTGAATGTAGCCCCATGGTGGAGAGGAGACCATCCTTAAGCAAACAAGATCCTTAGAACTACCTGTCCGAAGGCTGCGTCTGACTTACATCCGACGTCCAAACAGTAATGCTTAGAGAAAGCCAAAGGGGTGGCCCAGGTGGTTGCCCTGCTTATGACTTGCCACGGAACATGTCGCTGGAATGCGATAGCCGTGCCTTGGCTCTGACCGCGTGAGCGTGCATGTTGGATGGCAGCGGCTTGTGCTGCCCCTCATAGGCCTCTTTGATGGCTGCAACCATCCACCGTGCAATAGAAGCCCTGGATCCTTGATAACCTGGTCTGGAGCTCCCAAAGGTGACAAAGTGCATCTGACTTGCGGAAGCCCTTGGTCCTGTACAGATAGAATTTCTGATCGCGTCTGACCTCCAGGCAGTGCAAGACTCTCTGAGCCTCGTCCTTGAGGTCAGCGAAGAACGTAGGTAAGACCATGTCTTCGTTTAGATGGAAAGCAGAGGGTACCTTAGGTAAAAATGTTGGCGAGTCTGCACGACCACCTTATCCCTGTGTAAAGTGTTGTAGGGTTCTGAGGCCACCAGAGCCTGGATCTCACCGACTCTGTGAGCGAAGGTGAGTCCCACTAGCAAAGCTGTCTTAATGGTGACCAGCCTGATGTCCGCGGACACCATTGGCTCGAATGGTTTGTGCGCCAAGGTGCCCAACACCACAATGAGGTCCCACACAGGGTGTAGCTTCTTGATGGACGAGTAACGCCTGGACAAGCCTACCAGATGTTTCTTGACTATCGGGTTGGACGAGAAGTGTTATGGAGAATTCTCAGAAATGTGCTAATTCCCTTCTACCTTTGAGACCCCCAGCTCTTTTGCTGGACTATTAGGACTTTCTATCTTCCATGTACTTTTAATGTGATTTATTCTCTGTATTTTTTTTTTTTACTTTGGATTCTGACAAACTCCATAGCCATCATCTTTGCATTGTGTCACACAGCACCTTCAGTGCAGTGGCACAGGGAAGTCTTAGATTTCCCAAAGGTTTAAAATACCTTCTCTTGGATAAACTACTGTTTCCAAGAACAGTGAAGTGAAGTTGACTTTACTTACATTTTGTAACTTTCTAGACCCAGCACAAATGATCTTACAATAGGGTGCTGGAGGGGTTACTTAGTATCCCCTTTGTCTAGTTCCTCATGTAACTATTTTACGTTACCCTTTCTACAATTAATGGCTGGTGGCAGTGGTTTACTTTTTACTACCATTGTGTGTTTTTACCGCAGGCTGCATTCGCAGCCACGGCAAGGCCAGACACTACTCAAAGACGCCACAGGTAAATGCACACACGCAGACCTATAGAGTGTAGCAACCTGAATTTTCAACCACTAGAGCTATCCAAATAACATGATGTTATTTATATTAATTGCAGGACAGTATTTATGGCATCTGAGTAGCCATCACTCCACATGGTGAACATACGGTATTGAGATGTTAAATGTTATCATTAAGTTTATGAATGGACAACTTTTGATGACTACATCACAGATGAACTCCGATTACTTTATTCATTGAAAGACTTAAATCAGTGCTCCTGAAGAGCGTAAAACTCTCGAAACACATTGAGCCTTTACTTGATTGATTTTTTTTTATTTTGTTTGATTTTGAACTTAGTTGTTGAACCTTCAGTGAAATTCATTTGCAAATTGATTGTCATAGTAACTAAATGGTACAAAATATATGTATGAGACTAATACATTTGATATGAAATACATCTATGAGTATTGTTTTCTTGAATGGTTATGTGAATGAAATTATAAAAGTAATAACTAATGAGATCAGCAAACACTGATTGTAGCAAATGAAAGAGTTATACTAATACTGACTGGATATAATTGCCAGTACCAATAGGTGTGCATGGGACGGGAGGACTCGTGCTCTATGAATTCTCCATTCTTTTGGTTAAGGCAACCATGGGTGCCCATTTCATCAAAATAGCCCCAGTCTTTTTTCGCCATTTCTTGTCAGGAAGGTCCTTCAGATTTACTCTGCGTGCCAAACCAGGTTTCGTCCCTTTGTCCGTTTTGTCTTTGGCGGGATTCACGAGTGGTGCCCGCCTCTGGCTCCAGTATGTCTGGCAGGGGCAGGAAGTGAGGGTGGTGCCCGAAACACCCTATGCTTAATCCCCTTGGTTACAGGAATGCACCGAGAGGTGATTTGCCGGGTGGCTGTCCGGCACGGACAGCCACCCTGCTGTGCGATTCACAGCTAGGCTGGAATGAATGGGAGAGACCTGCATTAAAGGCAAGGCTTTTTGGCTTGGCAGAGTTGACCACTGGACGAAGGAATCCAAAGAAGAACTTGGAAGAGACGCGTGCTGCATCTCCTGGACCGTTGGTTTGCCCGGTGAATCCCTGCTGCTGTGCTAAAGCTTCAAATTCGCCTCGACCAGAGAAGCCCTGCAAGGACGACTTCTCCCTTTGAGTTGGTGGGACCAATGAACTCCAAAGTAAGCCACCTGGACATCCTCTCGAAGCCGGTTGTATTTCCACTGCAAATGCTGCTGGAACCGAATAGCCAGGGAGAGGAACACCAGATTGTGTGCGTTACTTTTAAGTTGGACCCGAGCGCTAGAAGATCCTCTGGACTTCCCTGTTGCAGGACTGACCAAGCCTGATCCACCTCAGAGTGCTGGACCCCAGAAGCAAGGAAAGTCTGAAGTAGTATCTGAAAACCGCTGTGTTGCTCTTTGCTGTCAGACACGAAGAGCTGAGACACTGAAGGACTGCTGAATTGAAGTTTGCCCATTGCTGCCGCTGACCGTCGCACTGCAGAAGAGGAGTCCTTAGACATCCTCCCTCGTCTCCACGACTGAGGCTCAGGAACAACAGGATCTGCAGAGCTGTACAGGAACAGAAGCCAGCTGGAACCATTTCTTCTAACCAGAGGTACTGTAAAGTCTAAGAGAACTTACCTCTTGTTGTGTAGCCTTACTTGCTCTCAGTTGAGACCTGTGTTGGTTACTTGCAGAGTTGCTAAAGCTTTGCCCCTCACAAGTCTCGCAGCTTGAGGCCCTCCAAGTGTTTTCTATAAACATTTCTACAAACATTGTGCAAGACTTTTTACCTACCTGTAAAGATGATCTTCAGCACCCCTTGACAGTGTGCAACATTGGCTGTCCTGTCTCCCGGAGTGACTCTTCTTACCTCTGACTCTGCTTTATTTCCCCAGGAAAGGGTTAATTTAATTTCTAAAAGTACTTACCTGTTTATGAATTATTCGTTAACCTTTGTTATATTCCTCTATTTTATCTTTCGCACCAAACTCAGTATTGCTCTAAATGTACCAGTGATAAAACAATGTCCACAGTGTCCTAACTATTTAAGTCACCTGGGTGTGGGAAGTGTCTGTGTGCCATCCCCAATAGGTATCATCTGATTTAGAGAAACTAAGAGTGTGTTTTTGAAGTATATTTAAGTGGTACACGTTTTGCCCCCTTTCTGAAGAAGGCTTATATAACTTACTGAAATAAATGAAGAATTGTTTTATCAAGAAACCTTGAGTGTACCTCAGAGCTAGCCACATGGCCCAGAGTTCCAGCCAGTTGATGTGCGATTTCTGCCGGGTCCAGTCTCCATGGACGCTTTGGCTGTGCAAAGTGGCTCCCCAGCCCTCTATGGGGGGGGTCTGTAGTGATGGTGACCTGCGGGGCCGGCGGCCGGAAGGGCTCATCTGTCTGCAGATTGCAGTCTCTGGACCACCATGTGAGGTCTGAGTGGAGAGAAGGAGGTATGCTGACCAGCTCCGCTTGGGAGCCCTTCTGATTACATAAGGCTGCGAAGTGCAGCTGTAACCTCTTCTTGTGTGTGGCAGCCTGTAGAACCGCTGCCATTTGTATTTGTATTTATTAGTCTTATATAGCGCTTTATACCAAAGCGCTGTACAGTCACAACAACAGGGTACATTTAACATAACAAAAACTGTAACAGAAGCAAATTACAAACATGAATCAGTCACCAAAAACAGTATGTAGAGCAATTATTCAGAGGGGGGGAGGGGAGAGGAGGGGGAGGGGAGATGATAATCAATAAGTGCTGATACCACCAGGCGGAGGTCACTGCTCTGGTACGGAAGTGTGTAGTGGCCCTCTTGATGGCTGTAATCTTGTCCTCCGAGGGAAAGACCTTCTCAGTGATCGTATCCCAGATGAGGCCCAGGATGGTGAGGCTCTGTGTGGGCTGCAGCTGAGACATCTTTAGGTTGATAGTAAACCTCAGGTCGTGGAGCGTGTTCATAAGTGCGAAGAAAGTGTGGGTAACCAAATCTGGAGATCTCGCCCTGACGAGCCAGTCGTCCAGGTAGACATGGTGGACCTGAGGAGGGGTACCACTGCATTCATGAGTCTGGTAAATACCATGGGAGCTGAGTTGAGGCCAAAGGGTAGCACCTTGTACTGGAAATAACAGCCCATGATCCTGAAGCGTAGGAAGGAGCGATGTGGCTGCCAAATCGGGACGTGTAGGTAGGCGTCTTTCAGATTCAGGGAGCACATCCAGTCTCCCCTGTCTAGTGCCTCTGCAATGAGTGCTGGCGTAAACATCTTGAATTTCTGAAGAGGGAGGGAGAGGTTGATAGGTCCAACACAACTCTCAGGCCAGCCTGATTCTTCTTTTGTATGGCGAAAATCCTGGAATAGAAGCCTAATCCTCTCTGGGAGGCTGGTACTTGTTCCACTGCCTGGCTCCTGGCGAGCGACTGGACCTCCGCCAACAGAGTTGTCGTTCCAATCTGTGGGAGTGGAGGGCAGGAGGTAGGAGCGGGAGGCATCGGTAGGCGGTACCCCTTGGATACTACAGAGAGGATCCAGGGGTCCGCAAAGTTCTGGCGCCAGAAGTGCACATGAGAGGCAAGCCTGTCACCCACTGGAGTCACGTGGACCCGAAGGGACGCGTCATGACTTTTTTCCTTCTGAGGCTGAGAAGGGGAACTGGAAGAAGCCCTTGCTTCCCCCTCCCCCTTTTTGTTGCTTGCGCTGGTACGGACTCGGCGAGCGGTCAGGTTGTCTCGGCCTCTGCTCCTGGAATCCCCGGAACCCACCAAACCCCGCCCCTTGTCGGAGCATTGATGAAACTGGGTGCACGCCTTTGGCGTGGCCTTCCTCAGGATAAATAAAGACTTTGCATTTGCGAGCTGTTCTTTTTAATCCAATTCCTCGTGGTGGTAGAGTGAAAGAGGTCACTACCCTCGAACGGAAAGTCCAATATGTGATCCTGGACGTCGGGGTTAAGCGTATGAGCCCGAAGCCAGGCCGTCCGGCTCATGTCAGTGGCGATGCAGATGGCCCAGACAGAGGTATCCGCGTGGGCCACGGTGGATTCCATGATGTTGTGCGCTACCAGCTTGGCTTCCGCTAGACCCGTCTTGAAGCGTGCCTGGCTCTGCACCGGAAGTTCCGGAAGGAAGTCCGCCATTTCCTGCCAAAGCCTCTGGTTAGCACCTGTCAGCATGGCATCAGCATTGGTCGGACGCAGGTGCAGGGAGGCGTTAGAGTACAGCTTCTTCCCGTACGCCTCAAACATCTTCTCCTTGCCTAGCAGCGCTGATGACGAGGTGGCCGAAGACGACTGAGTCTTAGAGTAGAGTGACGCCGCAGCATTCACCGAAGAATGCGGCTGGGAGTGCGCCGACAACAAGAGTGTAATCCCCTCCATTTGTCTATATGTGGCATTGAGGCGCCGATTGACTGGTTGGGCCAAGTGTTACTTGAGCCACCCTTTCTTGGCCAGAGCCACCACATCCTTCTGCATCGGGATACCCGTCTTGGCAGGGGGTCTTAGGCTGAGGGCTTCTGCCAAAGCCCCCCTCCTAGGGATGCTCTACCTCGGGTTGAGGAAGGCCCAAATCTTCGCCAAGCCTGTTGTGGAAGGCCTTAACTGACGACGGCGTGTCAGGGTCGTCCTCCTCCTCGTTGTCTGTGTCCACCAGAGTGTTAGGCTGGTCCGGAGCAGGTAGAGGGGTGCTGGACGCCGTGGGCTGCAGTGAGGAGATCGGAGCCAGAGGCTGGTGTGGAGCCGCCTGTACTGTCGGAGGCAGGGGAGCCGGAATCGGAGCCAGCAGGGGCAGCAGGTGCTGTGCTGGGGCCTGTGGCGCCGGAGCCATGGGAGGAATGACTATGGGCGCCAGTGGAGTGACCGGGGGGAGCAAGTCCCCGACTGCATCCCGCAGGATGGCCCCCATCTGAGGTTTCGCATCCGTGCCAGGAACCTTTCGAATAACCGGTCTTCGGAGGCAGATGAGGTGGCAGGTGATATTGACAGAGTGGCTGGGGGCTGCTGGGGCCAGAGCACACTCTGTCTAGGTTGCAGGGGAAACCTGCCCATGCGGCTGATGGATAAACTGCAGACCACGTACCTGGTTGACACTATTCCCACCTTGAAACTTGTTGACCCGCCTGCTCTGTTGCTAGGAGTGGCATTGGACGTGCGGCCATGATGTCTGGCACGGTGGCCATTTTGTCGAGCTGCGTGCCACATACCAAAGTCGTGGTGCATGGCTCCCTGGGCCCAGGGAGCCAACAGGTGGTGGAGCGAGAAACCTACCCTGCACCTCAGGTCTAGGCCTAGAAGGCAAATTGCCCTTGGCAGTGTCGCTGGTAGTGCTGCGTGCAGGCGCCCTGTTAGGCAAGATAGTATGCAGTACCCTTTGGGTGCACTACAACAACTCTGACCTCCTGGCAATAGGAACCCAATCTTTGGTATAAATCTGTACTACACAGGTTGGTAGCGTGTTGAGCAGCCAGGCTTATCTCAAGATGGGTCAATGTGAGCTGTAGGGGAGTTAAACAGAGATTCACAGTGACAAGTATTCAAATAAACTCTTACACACAAGGTTTCTTGAGTAAACAATTAATATATTTACCAGTCAGTTATAATACGCCTTCTTCAGAAGGGAGCAATATAAAACAACACACAAATACACTCCAAAAATACACACTTAGTTATCTAAATCAGTAGACACCCATTTGGGATGACTCACAGATACTATCTACACCCTCAGGTGACATCAATTGCTGGGGTGCTGTGGACATTAATATATCACTGTTTGCATTCAGACTTTCTTAGGAGAGTTTCAAAGAAAAGAGGGATCACAATAAAACAAGTATTCATACAAGGATTATTATGCAGGTAAGTAATTTCAATAACCCACAAATGCAAAGCAAGTTAACCCTTTCCTGGAAGGAAGGCAAAACACATAAGCAGAAGAGAGAAGCGTCATTCAGGGAGCCAGGCCAGCCAATGTTAAGTTAGCAAAAGTCAAGATGAACTGAAGCACTTCTTGCGGGTAAGTAGAAAGTCTTTCACAATGTTTTAAAAGTCTTGGTAGAATAGAAGCAATCAAAGTAGGGCCACAAGCTGATTAGGCTTGTGAAGTAAAGAATCTGATAACAACTCCACAGATGCAACCAAGCAAATCTCTAACGAGGACAACTGGTTACACAACAAGAGGTAAGTTCTCTTAGACTTTACAGTACCTTTAGGTTGAAGAAAAAGTGCAGCAGATGACTTATGTTCCTGTGCAGCTCAGCAGATCTCACTGTTCCAGGGCCTCAGTCGTGGGGACAAGAGGGAGGAGTTCTTGGGACTCCTGCACTGCAATGGGACGTTCACCGCTTGCAACCAGCAAACTTCAAACAAGTGGCACTTCGGTGTTTCAGCTCCTCGTGTCTACCGCAAATAGCAACACCACAGTTCCTGGCTGTCGAGATGGGCTTTCCTTGCGTCTCGGCTCCCGCACTCTGTTGAGGGGGCACAGGCTCGGTCAGTCCTGCTTCCTGGGAGTCCAGAGGATCTTCCTGGAGCTCTTGGCCAGCTTAAAAGAAATGCACACAAACTGGTGTTCCTCTCCCTGGCTATCCGGTTCCAACAGCGATTGCAGTGGAAACTCGACCAGCTTCGAGAGGATGTCCAGGAGGCTTTCTTTGGAGTGGATTGGTCCCACCAACTCAAAGGGAAAAATCGTCCTTGCAGGGGCTTCTCTGTCGATACGAATTTGGAGTTTCAGCACAGCAGCAGGGCTTCACCGGGCAAACCAACAGTCCAGGAGTTGCAGCAGGCGTCCTCTTCAAGTTCTTCTTCGGATTCCTTTGTCCAGTGGTCGACTCTACCATCCAAGCCAAAAAACCTCGCCTTTTATGCAGCTTGCTCTCATTCATTCCAGTTTAGCTGTCAGTCACCCAGCAGAATCACCTAAGAGTGCATTTCTGTCTCCTAGGAGACTAAGCACAGGGAGTTTCGGGCACCTCCCTTGCTTCCTGACCCCGCCAGACACCATGGAGCCAGAGGAAGGCTTCATTCGTGAATCTGGGTGCTGAGTCTAGAAAGTTACAAATGTAAGTAAAGTCAATTTCACTTTACTGCTCTGGGAAACAGTAGTTTGTCCCAGAGAAGGTATTTAATCCTTTGGGAAATCTGAAAGACTGCCCTGTCTCACTTAACTGAAGGAGCTGTGTGACACAATATAAAAGATGATACCTATGAAGTTTGTCAGACTCCACAACCAACAGTAACAGTGTACAAAATCACATTAAAATACACGCGAGAGTGGGGAAAAAAGGGGTCTCACTCTCTCCAGGTTAAAAAAATCAAGTCCTCAAAATCCAGCACAGTTGCTGGGGGGTCTCTAAGGTAGAGGGAAATGGCACATTTCGGAGAATTCTCCCCAACACGTTCCCTCGGACATTGATCCGGTACTAGGACGCAGCCCCTCGGGTGTACACCCGGAAGAAGAACCTTGCGGTTCCTCAGCACTGTGTCCGGAAGGATCTGACGAGACCTCAGCCGTGAGGCCGGTAGCTGGACTAGCCTCGGTGTGCGTGCCGGTACCAGAACCCGAGAGGTTCCTACCGCTCAGGTTTTTCCTCTGGAAGGAGTCACCCTTACGAGGTGCGATGGAAAATAGCAGCCCTCCTTTAGGCCTCGATCTCTGTCTGACAAAGTTCTTCAAGTCCTCTGGAGGCAACTTCTTGAAGAGCTCCCTTCACCTAGCTAACCTGTTCTTTAGTGTGCTTGGAGTCAATGCGTCGCACACGGTGCAACCATCCCAGCCGTGGCCAAGGCAGCGGAGGCAAAGTGCGTGGGTGGGGGGCAGAGGGGGTTGAACGTAGGAAAGAGCCCCTCGCAGGCTGGACACCTGCTGAAGCCCGCTGAAGTCAACATGTGCTGGGGAGGAGCACGGCGCTGGAGGACCAAGTACCTAAATGACAGATAAAAGACAAAAAGATAGAAGAATCCGGGGATGAGTGAGTGGAATTACATGGCAGGGCCAAACCCAGGAGCGCTGGTGAAATCGGCCCATTCCCGTCGACGTGTTAAAGAGGACTGGGGGTTGGCATCAGTGGGCATGGTCAATGTAGCGCATGCTCCTAGGGTAGCACCCCTGCGCGCTGCTACATTTAAAGGGGAAGAAGGTATTTCTGGTGAAAAGGGTTCCATCTCCCGTCCCTAGGAAGGGACGCCCATGCAGTATGGAGGAAAGGGGACGGGACGCAAGAGTATGTATCAGTGCTTCCCTGTGTTGCATGATCTGAAAACAGGTTATCCTAAAAGCAAGCTTTGTTGCAATATATTTGGCATTCCTGTTCCGGCAACAGAAAAGGATCTGGAAGGGCAGCAGACTTTTAGGGAGAACTTGAGTGTCTCAGACAGTAGACCACTGGTGCCAAGAGACCAACAGGTTACATTGCGTAATGATAGTGTCCTATTTAAAGTGATGTAAAGCATTCTGCCCTTCAAATTATGAAACACTGGCTACCATGACTGGAGAACAACTGTTATAGGTCGACCAGGAATCTTGCCACGGTGAGATAGGGGAAGGAGGCAGAGCAGGCATATATCACAGTATGTATAGGAAAGATGAAACAAAAAAGTATACCTTTTGATTTTAAGGGAATCACCTCTTCCACCTCGGAGTCACTGCTAAATGTATACTTGGCTTTCTTGGATTTCAGCCTAAGAAAATGCACACAATATACTTAAGAATTAATACATAGTTACATGTTATGAATTCAAGCCAAGTAAAATTTTGTGTAAATCTGTTAGATAAATACAACACAAATCAGATATTTTATGTTAGGAGGCTTCATTGCAGTAGCACACTTCAGTATTCATGCAGAGTTGCAATTCAGCTTGAGAGTTAGACAAAAGGTGGATAGGAGCTCCATAGAAATGTAACAATGCAAAGACAAAGTATACAAAACTAGAACAAACAAGCATTGGCAATGCCAATTGTTTTGGCGTTTACTGATGTTATTTGCATTTTGCATTTATCAGCACCTGATTACAAAGAAGAGATTGTAAAGTGTGAGAGGAAGGATGAGATAGTAAGGTGGGCAGTGCAAATAAGACCATATGTAGGGTGGGTGGGAATTGCATGGTGGGGTTACAGATAAAGGGGGTGAGTTGAGCAGAGAAAGATGGGGAAGGATGGGTGGGGATAGAGCGTGAACGTAATCACTTATGAGCTTGTGATCATAGTAATGCTTTATGAACCAATCAGTATCCCACAACGTCTGGTAGGTCTGCTTTGCCATCCACTCCCTGTCCCTGCCCCGCGGAGTGTGGGTGGGGACTATCAGGAAACTAGAAGGGCCTGTTAGATGACGGCAGCCTCCTTACAGTTTGCTGTCAACGTGACAAGCTGCAAACATGCTACGCCAATGGGCCTGTGGGAAACAAGACAATCTGGTTTGGCCTTCATGCCGGTTGAAACACAAACTACCACAATGCACCTTTCACATTGCTAATGGACTACCATACAATTTACCCATTAGACAGTAACAATTATTGGAGTACATACGATAAAACGGGACGCTACAAGCTAAAAAAGACGATCCTGACAAGCGCTGTCCTTTCAAACCTCCATCATCTGGGACTCCACCATTAAATTGTCATTCTAGGCAACCAGTTGCAACTGAGATAAATGCTAAAAGTATGACTCCCAGCAATTCAGGAATGCCCGAGACCTACACAAGGAGGCAATCATGCTATTCCTTGTGAAAACTTAAGTTGCTGCCACTAATTTCAAGTTTGGGATACCTTGTTAATTTATTAAGCATATGTTAACTGAATTGTTGAATCATACGCCAGCTGAGTCATGAATACTGTATTAGGGGATGCTATCTGCACAAGCCCTCCACTGACCCATTACCTGGGTCATCTCTAACTGCCTGTGGGGCCCTCTCCAACTGATGGCGAGTCAGTGGCAGATGGGCTTAATTGTTCTTACAACAGGGGCAGCTGAGAGTTAAAACATTTTTCTAAATATGACAATGCATTACTTGCCATAAAAAGCATTCGATGGTTGTATCTGCTTAGATTCAAATGCTGTGCATAGTCCGACATCCAGTGGTCACTGCGGAGTATTGCATTTTGTTTTTCATAGTCGAAAAGGGGACGTCGACAAGGCGTGTCTGTAACGCTATCCCTATAGTGACGTGCAGTGTACCCACAATCCCTCACGCGTCAAAGTCCCTCTGTTTGTATTTTTTCTGCCCTGAGGGAGCCTATTAGACGTGAGTGAGTACAGAAAAGAGAGATATAGAAGAAAGTCTATGTTCCTTCCATCTGAGCGGGGAGGAAGGTTGGGCGCATGTGAATCTAAGCAGATACAACCATCAGAAATGCTTTTACGGTAAGTAATGCATTGTCTTCTGATGTTTGTTAATCTGCTTAGAATCACATGCTGTGCATAGACTAGCAAGCAGTACCCGGAGTTGGAGGTGGGTTGCGGGAAGGAACAGTAGAGAAAAGATGTCTTAATACTGCTTGTCCCACCTGGGAATCAGATCTAGAGTGGGCATCTAGACAGTAGTGTTTTGTAAAGGTGTGAACAGAACTCCAGGTTGCCGCTTTGCAAATGGACTTAAGAGGGACATTTGCAATGAAAGCTATGGAAGCCCCGGTGCCTCGAGTGGAGCGTGCTCTTGGCTTGAACGGTAGTTCTCTCTTAGCAAGAGTGTAACAGATAGTGATGCATTGTACAATCCATCTAGAAATAGTGGATTATGAAACTGCATCTCCTTCTCTTCCTGCTGCCACTGAGACAAAGAACTGATTAGTCTTTCTCAATGGTCTAGTTCTTTCCATATAAAACATAACGGCTCTGCGAACATCCAGTGTATGCAGGCTCTTCTGCTCTAAGTTTGAAGGGTTTTGAAAGAACGTTGGTAGTTCTATTGATTGGTTGACATGGAATTTAGAGATACATTTTGGTGCAAACCTAAGATGTGTACGTAGAACCACCTTACCCTTGTGAACTGTTACAAAGGGGTCTAGTACAGAAAGCGCTTGTAGTTCACTTACTCTCCTAATGGAGGTGATAGCTATTAGAAAAGCAGTCTTAAGAGTGAGGTCTTTGTAGCTTTGTGCATGGGTTCAAAGGGTGACCCCATGAGCCTAGTTAGTACCACATTTAGGTCCCATCCAGGAGCAGGGTAAGCTATGGGAGGGTGGATCCTCTTCACTCCTTCCATGAAGGTTTTAATAACTGGGACTTTCGACCATGACACTTTAAGTTGGGAAGTGGTGTATGCGGAAAGTGCAACTAAATGGACTTTAATAGAGATAAACATCAAGCCTGAGTCTAGTAGGTGAGTCAGGTACAGAACAATTTTTGTGGGAGAGCAGTCAACTGGGTTGATGCTCCTTCCTCTACACCAGATGACAAATCTCTTCCATTTGCTAGAATAAACGTGACGAGTGTTAGGCTTTCTAGCCTCCCTGAGAATGTCCATGCATCTCTGCGGGAGCTGTAAATGTCCAAATTCTATGATCTTAGGAGCCAGGCTGCTAAGTTCATGGTCTGAGGGAATGGATGTAGTGTCCTGCCCTTGTCCTGTGACAGCATGTTTTACGGGCAGGGAAGTTTCACTGGAGGAGATAGGGACATCTCCATCAAGTGAGCGAACCATGGCTGTCGGGCCCACATAGGGGCCACCAGTATCATGGTAAGTTGTTCTTGGTGCATCTTGTGCACTATCTTGTTGAGAAGTGGAGTCGGGGGGAAAAGCGTAAACAAATTTCCCTGACCATGGTATCGATAGACCGTTGCCCTTGGATTGGTTCTGGGGGTACCTGGAGGCGTAATCTTGGCATTGGGAGTTCTCCAGAGTTGCGAACAGATCTATTTCTGGGAATCCCCATTGTGTGAAGATGTTGAAGATGATGTCTTCGTGTAACCGCCATTCGTACTCCGAGGGCAGAGGGAAGTCTCTGCTGAGTTCGTCTGCTAGCAGATTGAGGTCCCCTGGTACATGTTGTGACAATAGGAACATGTGTCTGAGAGCCCACTTCCAGATGTTCTGGGACAGCTTGGACAGTCCTGGAGAGTGAGTTCCCCCTTGCTTGTTGAGGTAGTACATGGCTGTGATGCTGTCCGTGAGGACCATCACTGTCTTCCCTTGCAGGTGTGCCTGGAAGGCTTTCAGTGCCTTGAACACAGTTAGTAGCTCCAGTAAGTTTATGTGCTTGGATGCTATGCTCGGAGTCCAAACTCCGTGAGCAGTCTGATGGGATAGGTGAGACCCCCGTCCTGTGAGGGATGCGTCTGTGGTTAGAGTGGCTTCCACTGCGGGGGTGACGAATGGTTTCCCTATTACCAGGTTTTCCTTCGACCACCACCGTAGCGAGAGAACCAAGGCTTGCGAGACCACCACTAGATCGTCCCATTGTCCGCTGGCATGACACCACTGGCTGTTGTGCCACTCTTGCATTGGGCGCATGCGCGCGTGAGGTACCAAATAAATACATGACGCCATCATTCCTAGTAAGCGCATTGCTTTGCGTACAGTCACCTCTCGACCAGCCACATATTGAGGGATATGAAACAGCATGTTTTGGACCCTCTCGTTGGAGGGGAAGACGAGGCCGTTCTTTGTTCGAATTAAAGCCCCTAGGAATTGTTGGATCTGGCTGGGGTCTAAGCTGGACTTCTTCTCGTTGATGGAGAAGCCCAGTTGAAACAAAAGGTCTACAGTCCTTTGGGTATTTGAGAAGCATATTTCATAAGAATCCCCCGTTATGAGCCAATCGTCGAGGTAAGGGTATACTGGGATGGACAATCTGTGCAGGTGGGCCGCTGCCACTGCCAGTACCTTCGTGAATACTCTCGGCGCTGATGCTATGCCGAAGGGTAGCACTCTGAACTGGTAGTGTTTGCCTTCTATCATGAACCTGAGGTATTTTCTGTGCGCTGGCAACATTAAAATATGAAAGTATGCATCTTTCATGTCCAGTTTTGTCATGTAATCTCCCTGTGAAAGCAGGGGGATCACCTACTGTAAAGTCACCATACGAAACCTTTGAGGTTTGACAAATTTGTTCGCTGGGCGCAGATGTAGTACAGGGCGCATGGTTAAGTCCTTTTTGGGTACAAGGAAGTACACTGAATAAATACCTTCCGTTACCCGAGATAGAGGTACAACCTCTATAGCTCCTTTTTCTAGTAGTAGTTCCACTTCTTGAAGAAGGATGGCGAGGTGTTCTGGTGACATGCGTCGTCCCCTTGGGGGTCTGTACGTAGGGGAACTGTTGAATTCTATACGGTAACCGCGGGCTATGGTTGATAGTACCCAGCGGTCTGATGTTATACCCTCCCATGCTGGAAGAAAGGATGTTAACTGGCCCCCGACCGGGCGATGCATGGGAGGGGACCCGAATCTTCGAGTCATTTGGTGTTGGTGGCTTGGGAACCTCTCGGGGTGGGACCCCAACCTCTTCCCTTGCCACAACGTGGTCCTCTTTGGTTGTATTGTCCACTGGTGCCTTGGTTAGAGGACCAGTTACCTGCAGAGTATTGCTGCTGCTGTTGTTGCTGCTGGCGTTGGCCTCGAAAAAAGCATCTGTTGCCATAACCACGTGTGTTGGGAGGCCTTGAAATTTGGTATAGGGTTTTGATGGTGTCAAAATCCTTCTTTGCAGTCTCTGGTGCCTCATCCACCGCCTTTCCAAAGAGGTTGGCATCTTTTATAGGTTTGTTAATTAGAGATGCTTGTGTTTCAGGTTTAAAACCTTAATTACGTAGCCATACATGGCGTTTGAGGAGGATTCCTTGGACTAGGGAACGGCCAGCCGTTTCTGCAGCATCCAGAGTATTTTTAATGATGCTTTGGTTGACTAAGGTCCCTTCAGTAACCGTGGCCAGAAGCAGAGTACGTAGGGGTTCCGGTACCTCCTCTACGTCCTTACGTAGTTTGCTCCATTGAGCATCTGCGTAACTTGCCAGCAAAGAGTTGTTGTTGGCAATTCTTGCGGAAAAGGCATCCGAGGCTGTAATCCTCTTTCCTAGGGCATACAATTTTTTACCCTCTTTATCTGGTGGTGCCTCGCTGGTTGACAGCGGGACCCCTGCTCTTTTCCTTGTATTTGTCACCACTAAGGAGTCTGGTACAGAGTGGCCCCTGACGTAGAACGTGTCCGATGGGGAGGGACTACATTTTTCTATCCTCAGGTTGACCCCCTCTGACCAACGCGGGTGTAGATAGCAAAGGAATAATTTGTCTCTTTACTGAGGCGAGGAGGGGAATGGTTTGGCTGACAGGGGGTTTCTCCTTGATGATCTTTTCTACAAAGTCTATGTCAGGAGAAATTTCCCCAGTCTCGATTTCGAAATGCGCTGCTGCCTTGCGTAGTCGTGCATTAAATGTAGCTTGATCGTCTATAGGTGACATATTCCTAATATGTGAGTCCTTAGGGGGAGGGGGGGCAAGTTTAGGGCGTGTGGGTCTGAAAAAACTGATGGGGACTGCCAGGGCTGTGAAGCGCCTTCTTCTGGGTCTTCTTCAAAGCCCCCACCACCCATATCTGGGTTATCTTCAAAACCTTTCTCCTGTAGGTTTTGTTCCCCTTCGTTGCCTAAGAATTCGTCATCCTCCTGAAAGTGCGGGTCCTCTTCAGTGAGGTCATATAAATCTACATCCTCTTGGAGGGGATTAAACAGCCTAGGGTACTTGGCCCTGGGATCCTCCGGAGGTCCCTCTCTTGATCTCTTGGGTGTTGGAAGGTTCTGAGTCTCCATAAACCTCTCCATTTTGTCCATTCAAAACTGGAGTCTCTAAAGGTTTCTTGAGGTACCCCACCCCAGAGCGGTCAGGGAAAGAAAAGGGAGGGCCTTCAGTTTGAAAACGCTTCGACCTATCCCATAACATCGAAGATAGGTTCCCGTCGCCTTCTGAAAAGCCTTCTGGTAGGCTACGAGTCCCTCTCGACAGAGGAGGCAGTTCCTGCCTTCCTTCTGACCTTTTCGGCATCTCCCGGGCTTTGTGAGCGGTGATCGACGTTTCTTTCGCCGTCCATCTCTGGCTATCGGTGGAAACAATCTGCGCCAGGCTCTCGACAACTAATCTGTCTGTCGAGGGTACCTCTGGCGTCGACCAGGGGAGTTGCTAGGTCTGGAAAAGACCCGGGGCTAAGCTGATGTCGGTACTGTTGGGACTGGGGGCTAGCTAGTCTTTTGGCTGTAGCTCCTGAGATTCTATCCGGGGCTACAACCAAAAGATCAGGGGCTATAGCCACCTTAGCCCCCCCCTAGCAACGCCCCTGGCGTCGACGTTACAGGCATCGCTTGGCTCTACGCCAACGGGCGCTCTCTGACGGTGCGCGTCGTCTCGCGGTTTAGTGATAGCGCCCTTATCGGGGGGTAGCCCAGTCGCTACTCGTGTTTGCGGTTGCGAGGGGGGCTTTAGACTCTTACGGTCTGAGGAGGCCGCCGGTAGAACCTGCGTCTCCGTTGGCGCTAATGCTCTCTTCGTCTTCGACGAGGAAGAGCCGTGGGTCGTGTGTTTATGGGAGTGTTTTTTTGTGTGCGTCAGTGTTGCCTGGGTGTTCATCCCCATAAGCAGGGCGTGAGCCGAGCTTGTCGGGGCCGGGGACAGACGAGGAGCGTGAACGCTCCTCAGATCGGTCTACGACTTCCGAAACGAAACGGACGTCGGGATATCACATTTCTCGTCATATTCGGCGGCGGCGGCGGGTGAGGAATCAGACCTAGACATGGCATAGGCTGCCCACCTTTTGACCCTGCGGTCCTTTTAAGTCTTAGGCTTGTGGTCGAGGGGCAAGCAACGGTTACACAGTTTATGCTCATCTTTCCAGGTAAACTTGCCCTTGCAACGCGGGCAAAACCTAAAGGGTGTCCTTTCCATAGCTGAGGAAACGATTGCATGTGATAACCCAGAAGGAAAGGGAGGGGAAAGGGAAAGGCATTCTCAAAGAGAAACAAATGTCCCACGACCCCACTCTCCCTACTGTATTTGGCCGGCGAGGCCAGGCCACGTGTTCGGCGAACAACCTCCTCCATCAAAGGCACCGCCGTGGAAGATCTTGATCAGCGGTGAAACAGCTTTGCAGCTACGACGCCGAAGGAGGGATGTAAAGTATTATAAGTTAATAACGACCAAAGGTCGAATAAATGTTTTTGCAATGTCTCGAGGAGCTCCGCGTAAAGACGACCAATATCTGGGCGGAAAAAAACAATCTGAAGGACCTCGACGCGTGAGGGATTGTGGGTACACCGCACGTCACTATAGGGATAGTGTTACAGACACGCCTTGTCAACGTCCCCTTTTCGACTACGAAAAACAAAATGCAATACTCCCCAGTGACCACCGGATGTCGGACTATGCAGAGCATGTGATTCTAAGCAGATTAACAAACATCAGAAATATATACTACAATACACACGGTAATGGCATTTCTGATGTTCGAATCTGCTTAGATTCACATGCTGTGCAAAGGCCGACATCTAGTGGAAGCTGCAGAGTATTACAGTTGTTGTTCTCGAAACGGGACGTCGACAGGGCGTGCCATTAATACTATCCCTAGTGTGACGTCCACTGTACCCATGATCCTTCACGCGTCGAGGTCCCTCTGATTGTTATTTTTCTGACATGAGATAGCATGAAGCGTAGCGCGAGTGCAGTTGAATCCAAACAGATACGTTTCAGACAGGCTTATAAGCATCCATGCGCCTTCTCTCCGAGAGGAGGAAGGGTGGGCGCTTGTGAATCCAAGCAGACACAAGCATCAGAAATACAATAACCATGAGTAATGTATCCCTTATGAGGCTTGTGGATCTGCTTGGATCACATGCTATGCGAGCAGTGTTAGACGAAGGTGGTGGGATGTGAGAAGGTTCATGGGCGAACAGATGTCTTAGAACCGCTTGTCCCACCTGTGTATCCGTCTTGGAATGAGGGTCAATGTAGTAATGCTGAGTGAAAATGTGTATTGAGCTCCATGTAGCTGCTTTGCAAATGCTGTCTAGAGGGGCATTTGCAATGAAAGCCAGAGTGGCTCCTGTGCTCCTTGTGGAGTGAACTCTGGGCGTAAAAGGCAGTGTCTTGTTTGATAGGGAAAAGCACAATTGTATACATGTGACTATCCATGAGGGATCATGGGTACAGTGGGCGTCACACTAGGGATAGTATTACTGGCACGCCCCATCGACGTCACTTTGAGTTTCGAGAACAACTGATATACTCTGCAGCTTCCACTCTATGTTGGCCTATGCACAGCATGTAATCTAATCAGATTCCACAAGTGTGTGTATATATATATTCAGTAAGAAAAACGTTATTAACGGGACGTTATGGTTAAAGTGCGCTACTAAAAACCTATGAAATTCACTAAAAAAAAACTTTGTTAACGGGACGTTATGGTTCAAAGTAAAACCGAAAAACCCTTGAAATTTGCCAGTTATGGTAAGCTAAGCATATATTTTCTTTCCGAGATCAAATGGTAAGCTAAGCAACCATAACTCGCGCCACCACCGTGCACTGCTAGGACTAACACCCAGGACATCAAAGATGACATCAGAAATGTCATTGATGATATTTTAAAAAAGGTAGCAGGCGCTCCTCTCCAGAAAGAACATGGCATGATAACCTGTTCTGAGATGAGAGTTTGCAGCACACGCTTTTTGCTCACTGTACCTTTCACAGATGGGAAATATCCATTTGCAGATCAGTCTTTGTCCCGCCCACATGGGCAGTCCAGCACCGAAATGCTATGGCAATTCCTTTCTGAACAAGAGTACCACCAGCAACCCCATACACGTGTCTCAGCCTTGTTGGGCCTCATCAGTGAGGTGAAGCTGTGCCTCTGAGCACTGATGACATCACATGTACATTTACTTTTAATGAAAACTTTGTAGAAGGTGTTCTTATTACAATGTTGACCAAAAGTGTCAAGGATCATTAGAATAAATATCAAGTGCAAAGTATGGTGTGGATTCGTCGAAGTGGACATATATATATTGTTAGGCAGAAACCTGTGCAGTTCCCTTGGGGACCACTGCAAAAGATTTAAGACTACAGGTATAGCAGTAAACCCACTTGGTAGCAGTCTGCACCACCCAGATTTACCTGGTAGCTGTGGCTGAGCAGTCAGACTTCCCTCAAGAAGAGTTAGGCAGTATGTAAAGTATACACAATAGGTACTCAAATACAATAGCACAAGCAAACACTGACCAGAGCTTGGTTTCAAAAGTATATAGTTATTTATTTATTAAACACACATAAGTTGAAATCACTCTAGCAAAATATAGTAAAAACACTTCAAACACAGTTATAATGAAAGCAGTTTCAACCCTTACTCCTATCTAGACAACTCTAGGTTAACACCACATAATTAAAACAGAGGTGAGCGCTTAACGTTAGATGACACTCTAGTAGGTTCAAGAAAGGGATAAAAAGAAACAGAAATGGGTTAAACACACCACTCTAAGGTCCAGAACACTTGCAATAGGCTCAAAGAAGCACAAAGTCACAGGTGAGCAAAAGTCACTAGGCAGGGCCCACTCTTAGAGTAGCCGGAGCGAAAATGTGCCCAAGATCACACTGTTATTAGGGATTCAAAGTCTTGCAAAGAGTTAGAAAGAGTTTAGGGTGGCTTAGAAAGTTTAGCCAGGGTGTTCCCGGCACTCCCAGGTTCGAAAGCCGGGGGCTAAATCTACCCCGTACAGTCGGTGGCAAGGGAAGCCAGGCGGAACACGGTACCTTAAGCGGAAAGGGTCCTCCAGCGGTGGCAGTTGTTCCAGGCAGTGGTAGCAAGGCTCGACGTCGGTCAGGGGAGAAGAAGTTCTCGCTGAAGAGCAGAAGAAGAGGGTCGTTGCACTGCCCGGGAAGAAACCAGCCGCGGAGTCCTCCGGTTAAAGGGTTGTACCGACTTTCGTGGTTGGGGTAAAAGTGGTGGGGTTCCGGTTGCCGGGGTGCTTGGCACTGGCAAGGCGGCCACGAGATACCTCCAGGAGCGGAAAGAAGGTGAAAACTGGTTGTCCCCACCAGTCAAGGGAAGGAGCCACTCCGTTAAGAGTTCTCCTCGGTCGTCGGGAAAAGTGGTGAGACGGTTCAGCAGGGCTCCACCGGGTGGTGTCGTCGAAGCAGGTCGGCTCAGCTCTTCCCTCGTCGGATTCTTGGTCCTGTGGCGACTTCTGAAGTTCCAGTCCCCAAAGCCCTGCTTTTATGCAGCAAACCCCCATTCACTTAGCCTAGCTGTCACTCAAACATGCTAAGTGGTGAGCCGGCCGGCTCACCACTTGGGCCAATCAGGACGGAGTGCGACTTGAGTTACCAAGGTAACTCAGTCCAGGGTGCCTAAATCCCCCTCCACCCCTCCTAAGTACCCCAGACAGAGTGGCACCACTTTGGAGGGCTTCTGTGGAGAAGCCCGCCAAAAGTGGAACAAAGGGCTCCACTTTGGGTCAGAGTTACAGAGGCGAACGCCAACGCCATTTTGGAATCAAGTTTTGGCAAAAAGTCCCAACCGGAGTTATAATAATAAATATATAAACCGGCGGTATGTTTAAGGCTACCGTAAATAAATAATTAAATGTGTTAGCCTAAAACAATGGGAAATCCCATAGGGAAATATTCGCGGTCGAATATAAAAAGTAGTTTCCACTGCCACCAGCCAAAACTCGATCAGGGGGGACGGAGACGTGCCCCCTCGACTAACAGACCCTGGGGCAATCGAATTGCCCCAGCCAGTACGTCCACAATATGATGGTTTGTACTGGTTCTGTTCAGGATTCAAGACTAGCAAAGTCTTTGGTGACTTTACATGCCCTGGGAGACAGTAGTCAGTCCCAGGGTATGGAGTCTATGTTGGGGAGTCCCTAGGACACCCCTGGGTCACGGCACAGAGGGTGCTGTGTAACCCACATCACAAAAATACATGAGGCCCTATGGAGTAAAAGACCCCATAGCCCATTCAACACAAGGTTTAACCAAGAAAACACACTTCAACATGTCCAAGAGTGAGGGTAAAAGAGTCTCACTCTTGGCAGGAGAAAAAAAGAAACCCCAGAAATCCAGCAAAGCTGCTGGGGGACTCACTAGGTAGGGAAATTCAGCCTAAACAGAGAATTCTCCCTAACACTCGCCCCCCCCAGACTAAGGGACAGGAGGATTTAATCCACTCCTGGATGAACCTCATACCTCTAGTCGATGATATACATCCTAGAGAGTCCATCAGCATTTTGATGGTGACACCCTGACCTGTGCTCAATGGTGAAATCAAACCCTTGCAGGCAGATTGACCATCTCAATAGTTTTGGATTTTCCCCTTTCATTTGCATTAACCATCTCAAGGGTTGGTGGTCAGTCTGAATAACAAAAGTAGAACCATACAAGTATGGCCTAAACTTCTTCAGTGCCCACACAATAGCAAAGCATTCTCTTTCGATTGTTGCCCACCTTGTCTCAGGATCCTTCAGTTTTCTACTGATGAAGCAAATGGGGTGCTCCCTACCCTTCTCATCCAGTTGGCTTAGAACTGCACCTATACCTACATTGGAAGCATCAGTTTGTACAATGAAAGTTTGGTGGTAGTCAGGAGCTCTCAATACTGGAGCTTGGCAAAGAGCTCTCTTCAGTTTTTCAAAGGCCTGATTGCACTCCTCATTCCATTTTACCTTTTTAGGGAATTTAGGAGAGGAGATTACATTCAGTGGAGAAGCTATGGTCCCATAGTTCTCAATGAAATTCCTGTAATACCCAGTGAGGCCTAGGAAGGCTCTCACTTGGGTTTGAGTAGTTGGTGTTGTCCAACTTTGCACAGCTTCAATCTTGCTGAGCAAAGGCCTTATTTCTCCACCTCCTACCTCATGCCCAAGGTAGACCACTTTACTTTGACCAATCTGGCACTTACTGGCTTTGATTGTCAAATGGGCCTGTTCCAGAGCCTGCAACACATGTCCTAGGTGGTTCACATGTTCTTCCCGGGAGTGGCTGAAGACTGCAATGTCATCCAAGTATGCCATGCAGAAATCTTCCATCCCAGCCAGAACTTGGTTCACCATCCTTTGGAATGTGGCAGGTGCATTTTTTAATCCAAAAGGCATGACCTTAAACTGGTACAAGCCAACTGGGGTTGAAAATGCAGTCTTCTCCTTGGCATGGTCTGTCAGGGCTATTTGCCAATAGCCTGACGTAAGGTCAAATGTGCTGAGGTACTTGGCTGCACCAAGTTTATCCACCAGCTCATCTGTCCTGGGCAAAGGGTGGGCATCAGTCTTGGTGACTGCATTTAGAGCTCTATAGTCCACACAGAATCTCAAGTCCTTGGATCGTGCCTTTGGTACTAACACAACTGGGCTAGACCATGGACTAGTAGAGGGTTCTATTACCCCGAGATCAAGCATCTTCTTGACCTCTCCTTGGATGTGGGTTCTGATATGTTCTGACATTCTGTACCCTCTGCTTTTGACTGGCAGACAGTCACCAGTGAGTATCTCATGCTGGCCCCAAGGGGTCAAGCCTGGTGACAGTGAGAACAGGGAGGCAAACTGATTTAACATAGATTTGCACTCCTCTTGTTGCTCAGGTGTCAGGTCTGAAGAGAGATTAACTCCTTCGACTTTTTCATCTAAAGGCACCCCTCTGAGGAGATCAGGGAGAGATTCACTCTCTTCCTCCTCTGCAGCTGAAGCTAGAAGCAAGGCTCCTACGTCAGGTCTGGAGATGTATGCTTTTAGTCTGTTGGTGTGGAAGACTCTAGGAGCTTCCCTGGGTCTGCCCAGATCCACCAGATAGTTGACCTCTCCAAGCTTTCCCACAATCTTGAAGGGTCCCATCCACTTGTCTTGCAAGGCCCTCTGCCTTGTTGGGAGCATAACTAGCACTAGCTGGTCTTGAGTAAACTCAACCACGTTAGCCTTCTGGTCATGCCAATGTTTGACCAGAGCTTGACCAGCTTTCAAGTTGTCACTTGCTTCTGCCATCATGTGTGACATTCTCCTCCGGAGACCTATCACATAGTCAGTCACTCTGACTGGCTTGAGGGGAGGAGCACCTTCCAACCCCTCCTTAATCAGGGCCAATGGACCTCTGACCGGATGGCCATAGAGAAGCTCAAAGGGAGAATAACCTACTCCCTCCTGAGGGACTTCTCTATAAGCAAAGAGCAGGCATGGCAGTAGAAGGTCCCATTTTTTCTTAAGGGGTTCCTCTAAAGCACCTATCATGCTCTTCATGGTTCTGTTAAACCTTTCAACCAACCCGTTTGTCTGAGGGTGGTATGCTGTTGAGAACTTGTAAGTAACTCCACAGGTTTTCCACATGGCTTTCATGTAGTGGGACATAAGGTTTGACCCCCTGTCAGAGATTACTTCCTTAGGAAACCCAACCCTGGTGAAAATACCAAGGAGGGCCTTAGCCACAGCCGGAGCTGTAACAGTCCTCATAGGAATTGCCTCAGGGTACCTAGTAGCATGGTCTACTACAACAAGTATAAACCTGTTGCCTGAGGAGGTTGGGGGATCAAGGGGACCAACAATGTCAATCCCTACCCTCTCAAATGGGACTCCCACAACTGGGAGAGGCACTAAAGGTGCCACATTCTTGGAACCAACCTTACCAGAAACCTGGCAGGTATGGCAGCTCTTACAATATCTATCTACTTCAGCCCCCATCTTTGGCCAATAAAAGTAGAGTGAGAGCCTTTCCTTGGTCTTCTTGAAACTCAAGTGACCAGCCAAAGGTATCTCATGGGCTAGTTGTAAGAACTGTTGTCTGTTCTCTTGTGGGACTACAAGGCGTTTGTAGTCTCCAGGTTCAGACTCAGTGGGTTCACTGTAGAAGAGGCCATCTTCCCAGTGCAACCTATACTTCCCAGGCTCTTGCCCATCAGCTTGAGAAGCTGCCTGGTGGCGGAGACCTTCCAGAGTTGGACATTCTCTTTGCCCCTTACGGAAAGCAGCCCTGCTAGGCCCACCTTCTGCCAGTAAAGACTGCAGCTCAGGATGGTCCTCAGGGTCCAAATCTCCAATAAGGTTTGGGCCTCCCTCTAGCTCTTCCTCAGAGTCTAGCTCAACCACACAGGGTTGTACCTCCCTCTCAGCCTCAGCTGGAGGTGGAGTTACAGGTGTAACTTTGGCCAACCTAGGGGAAGTCCTTGTTGGAAGCACTGGAGTGCTTGCTGCTGGCTTTTTCCTAGGAGTCTTGGGTTGCCCCTTTGCTCCTGATCTGGTTGTTACTGCAGTAAGTTGTTCCAGTGGGAGAGGAGTGATTTCTGTCATCATCTCCTGAGATAACCCTCTCAGGGTTTTCTCTCTTGCAGGTTTTGTGAGCTCCTGTAACCTTTTGCTAGGGGGTCTGGGGGTACGAGATACAACTCCAAGAGCTTTGAGGTCATTACCCAACAGAACCCTACCTGGCACTTCACATTGTACACTGACAGGTATTTTTACAGCCATATCATTACATTGGATGAGAACTGGTAACTGGGGACACATCTGCACAGGCCCACCAGCTAACTTGGTGAGGCATTTGGGTGCCTTAGCAACATCCTCTGCCTTGAAAAATGATTCATCCACCACAGTTATGCTGGCCCCAGTGTCCCTAATGGCAGGAGTCTCCTGGCCATTCACTTGGACACTGTCTTTATAATACTCTTTAGTATTATCTGGGATAGAGTTATATACATCTAAATTCTGTTGTTCCCACAACCCCAGAGAGACTAAAGAAACACTAGCTGAGACTCCAGTGGGCTCATCAGCCAGTAATAGAAAGTTTCCACTTGCCATATGTACTTCCTCTTCTGGAGCGAAGGCTAAGGAGGCAAGTTGGACCCCTGAAGGTTTACCCTTACATCTGGGATCTCCTTTCACATGGTCAGTAGCCTTACAAACAAAGCATGAGCCAAAGGCTCGCTGGAATGGAGGCTTGTTCTGACCTCCTTCTGGTCTGGGACCAGAAGGTACACTAGCCTGATTCGGTTTCCCTTGTGGCTTACCCTTATAGTTTTGTTTGGGGCCCTCTTTGGAATTTGTAGCATTTGAATTCTCTTTGGAGTCCTTTTTAGGCTGTCTCTCCCCATCCTTTTTCTGAGTTACCCTAGAATCCTTGTGAGTGGCCCTGTTGGCAACCCACAAGTCAGCAGCCTTAGCCAGTTTCCGGGAATCTAATTCCTTGGAATCAGCCAAGTGTTGTCTGAGCTCAGGAGAGCAGGCATCATAAATAGTCTCCAACATAAACAAATTCTTCATACCTTCATAAGTGTTCACCTTGTAACCCTTAATCCATCCCTCTAAGTTTTTCAACCCTTCACTCACCCAGGTAGCCCAAGGGGTACCATCATGCTTTTTGAGGCTCCTAAACCTCTTAAGATACTGGGAAGGGGTCTTCCCAAACCTAGCTATCAAAGCTAGTTTCACACATTCATAGTCCTTCTTATCCTCCTCCCCCATCTCCATTACCACATCAGTTGCAACAGGGGGAAGCCTAGAGAACAACCAGGTGAGTAAGTCATTTCCTGTGATGTTCTGGAGCCCATGATTATATTCAAACAGAGACAACCAATCCAACTTAGGCTCATACATACCAACCAATTCTTTAGGCATCCGGGGTCTTTTAGGACTGGAACTTCTAGAGGAGCCGGAGAGAGAAGCATTCTCAACAGATAATTTCTTCATTTCTAGCTCATACTTGAGCTCCATTTCCCTTAGCCTTAGTACTTTGTCAGTTTGAGCATTCATTTTCTTATACTCCAATTCTAGTTTCATTTTCTCCAGTTCAAAGTACTGAGGACTAAATGTGGGACCTGGTAAAGGCCCAGTAGGTACAGCAGGTAGAGCAGGTAGAGGCCTAGGGGGGACAGTCACAACAGCCTCACCCTCCTCTTCTGACTCTTCCTCAGAATCATCAACATTTTGCTCCATGTTAATTTCAATACTGTCATCTACAGTTGCTGGAGTGGTAGGTTCCTCTGAACCCTCACCCAGACTTTGGTTAGCTAACAATCTTTCAATCAGCTCCATTTTCTTGCCCTTAGTCAGGAGGTCTTTATGTTTACAGAGCACTCTTAAACAATCAGCAATTTTGGCTGCAAGGGACTCTTGACTATAGCTTTCTATAACCGACATGTTAGAGGTTTACTTTTATAGTGCTAAGCTTTGTGGTTAGTTGCACTAAGGTATCTAAAGCACACTAAAATGTATACTTAATACAAATCCCACCGCTGTACACCAGTGTTAGGCAGAAACCTGTGCAGTTCCCTTGGGGACCACTGCAAAAGATTTAAGACTACAGGTATAGCAGTAAACCCACTTGGTAGCAGTCTGCACCACCCAGATTTACCTGGTAGCTGTGGCTGAGCAGTCAGACTTCCCTCAAGAAGAGTTAGGCAGTATGTAAAGTATACACAATAGGTACTCAAATACAATAGCACAAGCAAACACTGACCAGAGCTTGGTTTCAAAAGTATATAGTTATTTATTTATTAAACACACATAAGTTGAAATCACTCTAGCAAAATATAGTAAAAACACTTCAAACACAGTTATAATGAAAGCAGTTTCAACCCTTACTCCTATCTAGACAACTCTAGGTTAACACCACATAAGTAAAACAGAGGTGAGCGCTTAACGTTAGATGACACTCTAGTAGGTTCAAGAAAGGGATAAAAAGAAACAGAAATGGGTTAAACACACCACTCTAAGGTCCAGAACACTTGCAATAGGCTCAAAGAAGCACAAAGTCACAGGTGAGCAAAAGTCACTAGGCAGGGCCCACTCTTAGAGTAGCCGGAGCGAAAATGTGCCCAAGATCACACTGTTATTAGGGATTCAAAGTCTTGCAAAGAGTTAGAAAGAGTTTAGGGTGGCTTAGAAAGTTTAGCCAGGGTGTTCCCGGCACTCCCAGGTTCGAAAGCCGGGGGCTAAATCTACCCCGTACAGTCGGTGGCAAGGGAAGCCAGGCGGAACACGGTACCTTAAGCGGAAAGGGTCCTCCAGCGGTGGCAGTTGTTCCAGGCAGTGGTAGCAAGGCTCGACGTCGGTCAGGGGAGAAGAAGTTCTCGCTGAAGAGCAGAAGAAGAGGGTCGTTGCACTGCCCGGGAAGAAACCAGCCGCGGAGTCCTCCGGTTAAAGGGTTGTACCGACTTTCGTGGTTGGGGTAAAAGTGGTGGGGTTCCGGTTGCCGGGGTGCTTGGCACTGGCAAGGCGGCCACGAGATACCTCCAGGAGCGGAAAGAAGGTGAAAACTGGTTGTCCCCACCAGTCAAGGGAAGGAGCCACTCCGTTAAGAGTTCTCCTCGGTCGTCGGGAAAAGTGGTGAGACGGTTCAGCAGGGCTCCACCGGGTGGTGTCGTCTAAGCAGGTCGGCTCAGCTCTTCCCTCGTCGGATTCTTGGTCCTGTGGCGACTTCTGAAGTTCCAGTCCCCAAAGCCCTGCTTTTATGCAGCAAACCCCCATTCACCCAGCCTAGCTGTCACTCAAACATGCTAAGTGGTGAGCCGGCCGGCTCACCACTTGGGCCAATCAGGACAGAGTGCGACTTGAGTTACCAAGGTAACTCAGTCCAGGGTGCCTAAATCCCCCTCCACCCCTCCTAAGTACCCCAGACAGAGTGGCACCACTTTGGAGGGCTTCTGTGGAGAAGCCCGCCAAAAGTGGAACAAAGGGCTCCACTTTGGGTCAGAGTTACAGAGGCGAACGCCAACGCCATTTTAGAATCAAGTTTTGGCAAAAAGTCCCAACCGGAGTTATAATAATAAATATATAAACCGGCGGTATGTTTAAGGCTACCGTAAATAAATAATTAAATGTGTTAGCCTAAAACAATGGGAAATCCCATAGGGAAATATTCGCGGTCGAATATAAAAAGTAGTTTCCACTGCCACCAGCCAAAACTCGATCAGGGGGGACGGAGACGTGCCCCCTCGACTAACAGACCCTGGGGCAATCGAATTGCCCCAGCCAGTACGTCCACAATATGATGGTTTGTACTGGTTCTGTTCAGGATTCAAGACTAGCAAAGTCTTTGGTGACTTTACATGCCCTGGGAGACAGTAGTCAGTCCCAGAGTATGGAGTCTATGTTGGGGAGTCCCTAGGACACCCCTGGGTCACGGCACAGAGGGTGCTGTGTAACCCACATCACAAAAATACATGAGGCCCTATGGAGTAAAAGACCCCATAGCCCATTCAACACAAGGTTTAACCAAGAAAACACACTTCAACATGTCCAAGAGTGAGGGTAAAAGAGTCTCACTCTTGGCAGGAGAAAAAAAGAAACCCCAGAAATCCAGCAAAGCTGCTGGGGGACTCACTAGGTAGGGAAATTCAGCCTAAACAGAGAATTCTCCCTAACATATATATATTCACTACACGGTAGTGGCTGTGTAGTTATGGTTAAGTTGCTGTTTCCATAGGAAGAGCACTTTTTGGGCGGCTTATAACTCCACTCCACTTCGACGAATCCTCACCAAACTTTGCGAAAAAAGTATATGGGCCACTCTGAATGTTTTTGCAAAGTTTGGAGATGTTTGGTCCGGGGGGGCAAAGTTATAGGGAGGGTCGTCTTTTTTTCCCAAAGACTGAATGGGGGAAAATTTTTTGCACAGCTACAGGCCAAACCGCTGGACGGATTTGCACCAAATTTGCGCCAGTGGCAGGGACTTGGTCGCAAAAGCGTGCTTTTTTAAATTTTGTGACAATCCATCCAGTAGTTCCCTTAAAAACGATCAAAAAGTATGTCTCTAAAAATTAGTGATATCTATGTCCGCTCCGCGGTCACACTTCCCTGTTCACTCCGTGGAGAAGATTGCAATTGGCTATTCCGCGGCGTGCTGCCCGCGACCATGTTGCGCTTTCACTGATTGGTTGTGGCACAGCGTGAAGTGCGTCTTAATGTTTCGATACGTCCGCCGGGTTTACTTCGTTTTCTGTTGAACGCGGACATTGCCGCTAACATACCTAAACGAAGAAGACACCAATGCACTTGTTACACTTATGGAACACTGTTTCGAAAGGTGAGCGTTAATGAGACGTGGTAGTACAAAGTCAAACATTGAAGTATTCTGGTTAGCGCTGTCATACGGTACAGTGAAGCTTGCTACTCATTGTACGAAATGAACTTACTGCGTCCATTTTACAATGCATAAACATTACTGCCGTCAGACTGGCGCCCTACTGTTTGAAATCTAAGCCAGCCACCTGCACTATTTCGTACACACAGCACTTCCGCACGTGCACGGGATTAGCGGTTCTCATGAATAGCCGCTGATATGTTGTTGCAAAATGAGAATGTATTTGCATCCGAAGTGAAGGCCACTTCATTTTCTGTTTTCAATACAAGCTCAGTACGGCCGCATATTTGTCGACACCCATAAGGGTCAGTTGTTTTTTAACCTTGAGGTACAGGGAAAGAGCAGAAAGAATTCAGGGAGTAACAGTTAGAAAAACATATCGTTTGATAAGGTTATGCTTCAAAAACGTTTGCACCGACCATGAAATATTAGTTCCCGAAGAAGCACTCTTCCACATACACTACTGTCTGACTGCTGCGAACGTAATGGAGGCGGTCCACATCATGTAAGTGTATTTTTCCCGCCTATATACCAAATTGACATAAAATTTTTACTTTGGGGGAAAAAAATATATTTTTCCTAATGAATTACAAGGTTTATGTGCCGTTGAATTCCCCCCCCCCCCATTATGGACATTGCACATTGTCGCCATTTGTAGGGTGCCACTACATTTCCCCAAATTAAATATTTAGTAAAAAAAGTATGTGTTACAACTTAGTTTTGTGCAGAGGTTGCGTATTGATACACGTTTTATTTCCCCTTTCTCCGCTCAGCTACTTCCAAACAAAAAGTTATTAATAATAAAGACGTTCCAGCTTTCTGTGCTGTTCGATTTTTTTTTCCCTCATTATGGACATTGCACATTGTCTCCGTCCATAGGGTCCCACTACATTTCCTCCTATTGAATTACATTTTTACTGAAAATGTAATGTTTTACAACTTTGGTTCATCCAAAGGTTGCGTATTGATACAGGTCTTATTTCCCATTTCCCCCTCAGATACTTCCTTTCCTATTGTGATTGTCACGGATTACAGCTGCCGAGTGACGGCTTTTTTAACCGTCGAATGCAACTGTTCATCACCGGTTGTCTGTACGTTATAATTCACTGGGATGACCGTGTCGGACCTCTGTGTCCTTACGCTGCTGTCGCCATAAGGAGTAACATTCCATCCTTTCTGGTGGTGTAGATCACAGCTGTTGACCTTGTTTTGCACATCAATGTGGGAGGAAAACCACTACTGTGGCGGAAACGCTAACTTTCTGTGTGTGAAAAAAAACAACGTGGCCATTAACATTTTCATTGTGGACCAAAGAGACAATCTTACTACTTGTATGGAAATGTGAATAGGCCGATCATTTCACACAGTTCATTGTGAAACACAACTACTTTACTAATTGCATAGGGCGATGATTTCGCTCAGTTTATTGTGAAATAATACTACTGTATTAATTCCTAAATGTTAGTGTTTTTTTTTTACAAATGTACTGTTTTCACAATGTGGCATGCTATGTTGCAGGTTGTAATGTGTTCTTTTGTAGGTGCTACATCATGGCACATACGTCCATATGGACGCATTTGTTTAAGCTGCCAAGGAACGTTATGGAGAAAGGTACTGCATACCACTTGCTTTGGCTACGGGAGGGTCAGGCCCATCTCATATGCTTTAGTGCCGTCAGGCCATTTTCTGCCACTGTCAGGCCAATTTCTGTCACCCAGATGCCCTATTAACCAACATTAGTTCAGATGATTAGTATCTTCTTAAAAGAGGAAAAATGTGGTACGGTGCACTGAAAGTGTTTGCTGCACAGAAATATTTGTAAAATAATACATGGTTACACCCTCCCAATACACATATCTTCACACCTTTCGACCTGTGCCACTTATGAAATTATGTGTCGAAAGGTGAGTGGTAATGGTGTTGCTTCCAGTACTTCTAACAGTATTGCGCTTCCCATCACAGAGTTTGTTTGGGATTTCATATAAACGTAAGTAGAATACTCCTTTGCGTTTTTTACGCGCATTTTTACAGAAAGAAATTACTACATGTACAACACATGTATGTAAAGGTCATTGACAACACCCGAAAAGTTTTGTGTTGTGCATGTGATAGTGTTTTGATATTTAACAAGTGTCGTGATGTACATAACTAATCAACGGTACAGCTTCCGTCTCTGAGGGGTAGGTAGCCTCTATGTATGGTTAGTGGCCACAATGTCAGGGATGTGGGTACTCGCCATTACTGGAAGGGACAAAACATCGCATTGAGGTTGCCATGTCCACCATGGACTGCCTTTCTGGTAAAGGTCTTGCTCATAACCATACATATCTTTACGGTTACACAGTTTCATTTTTTGCTTTCTGCGGCCTGCAATGGAAAGCGAAGAAGGTTTTCTATCCAACACCCGTCTTCCCTTTCTATGGTGGCCATCTTGAAAAAGGACTGGTTTTCTTCAGCCGGGAACGCCAGAGGCGTTCCGGTTGAAGACAAAAAATCCTCTTTCTTGGTACCACGGGTTACTGCTGTAAAATCTCGATTGCTAATGGCATTCATCCCCCACTCTTTGGAGAGGAATGGGGGTTAATGATCCAGATTGTTTATAGTGATATTTTTTTTTTCAAATGTCTATTATTGTTTGTTTTTTGTTCGAAACAGGGGGGTTTCCTCCCCCCAACCCCCTTTTTTCTAATTTCTTTTTTGTTTTACTCCTTTTTTTAACTTGCGGAACCCAGAACATGAAAGATGTCATCTCAAATGTCACTGATGACATCACTGACGACATCACATGTTTAGCCCCTTTGTTTTCATTCCCTGCCATATATCTATATATCTATATATATATATATATATGTACATTCAGTAAAAAAACTTTGTTAAAGGGATGTTATACTTCACAGTGAAACCAAAAAACACTGCACATTCCCCTATTATGGTAAGCTCAGCAACCATAACTCGCACCATCTACATGCATTGCTAAGACTAACACCTAGGACATCAAAGATGACATCTTTCATGTTCTGGGTGTTAGTGTTAGCAGTGCACAGTGGTGATGGCAAGTATGGGGGCTCAGTCTGCCATAACTGGCGAATTTCAGGTGGTTTTCGGTTTTAATTTGAACCATAACGGGGAGGGCGAACATTTATTTTTAGTGAAGTGCACAGGTTTTTCGTAGGGCAACTTAACCATAACGTCCATTCAACAAAGTTTTTTGTAGTGTATATTATATATGACAATGCATTACTTACCGTAAAAGCATTTCTGATGATTGTATCTGCTTAGAGTCACATGCTGTGCATAGGTCCGACATCCAGTGGTCACTGCGGAGTATTTATTGCATTTTGTTTTTCGTAGTCGAAAAGGGACGTCGACAAGGCGTGTCTGAAATACTATCCCTATAGTGACGTGTGTTGTACCCACAATCCCTCACGCGTCGAGGTCCCTCTGTTTGTATTTTTCTGCCCTGAGGGAGCCTTCTAGACGTGAGAGTACAGAAAAGAGAGATATAAAAGGAAGTCTATCTTCCTTCCATCCGAGCGGGGAGGAAGGGTGGGCGCATGTGAATCTAAGCAGATACAATCATCAGAAATGCTTTTACGGTAAGTAATGCATTGTCTTCTGATGCTTGTTAATCTGCTTAGAATCACATGCTGTGCATAGACTAGCGAGCAGTACCCGGAGTTGGCGGTGGGTTATGAGAAGGGTTATGAGAAGGAACAGTAGAGAAAAGATGTCTTAATACTGCCTGACCCACCTGGGAGTCAAATCTCGAGTGTGCATCTAGACAGTAGTGTTTTGTAAAGGTGTGCACAGAACTCCAGGTAGCCGCTTTGCAGATGGACTCAAGGGGAACATTTGCAATGAATGCTATGGACGCCCCCGTGCCTCGAGTAGAGTGTGCTCTAGGCTTAAAGGGCAGTTCTCTCTTAGCAAGAGTATAGCAGAGAGTGATGCATTGAACAATCCATCTAGAAATAGTGGACTTTGAAACTGCATCCCCTTCTCTTCCTGCTGCCACCGAGACGAAGGACTGATTAGTCTTCCTCAGTGGTCTGGTTCTTTCCATGTAGAACATGACCGCTCTGCGCACATCTAGTGTGTGCAGAGTTTTTTCTCCCAAGTTGGAAGGATTTTGAAAGAACGTTGGCAGTTCTATAGACTGGTTTACGTGGAATTTCGATATGAACTTCGGAGCAAACCTTGGGTGCGTGCGTAGAACCACCTTATCTTTGTGAACTTTAATGAAGGGGTCTAGAACAGAAAGAGCCTGTAGTTCACTTACCCTCCTGATGGAGGTGATAGCTATTAAAAAAGCAGTCTTAAGAGTGAGGTCTTTAAGAGATGCATTGTGCATGGGTTCGAAAGGTGAGCCCATGAGTCTGGTAAGTACCACGTTAAGGTCCCATCCGGGAGCTGGGTCAGCTATCGGGGGGTGTATTCTCTTTATTCCCTCCATGAAGGCCTTTATAACAGGGATCTTCCACCACGACACCTTGATTTGGGAAGTGGTGTATGCAGAAAGTGCTGCTAGGTGGACTTTAATGGAATTGAACACTAGACCTGAATCCAATAAGTGGGTCAGGTATAGAACAATATGTGTGGGAGAGCAGTCAATTGGGTTGATGCCTTTCCCTCTGCACCAGATGACAAATCTCTTCCACTTGCTAGAGTAGCAGTGGCGAGTGTTAGGTTTTCTGGCTTCCCTGAGAATGTCCATACATCTCTGCGGAAGCAGTAGATGTCCGAATTCTATGATCTCAGGAGCCAAGCTGCTAAGTTCATGTTCTGGGGGCATGGATGCAGAGTCCTGCCCTTGTCTTGTGACAGCATGTTGTACGGGCAGGGGAGTTTCACTGGGGGAGATAGAGACATCTCCATCAAGTGAGCGAACCATGGCTGTCGGGCCCAAATTGGGGCCACCAGTATCATGGTTACTTGTTCCTGGTGCATCTTGTGCACCACCTTGTTGAGAAGGGGAGTCGGGGGGAAAAGCGTAAACAAATTTCCCTGACCATTGCATCGACAGACCGTTCCCCTTGGATTGGTTCTGGGGGTACCTGGAGGCGTAACTTAGGCATTGTGAGTTCTCCAGGGTTGCAAATAGGTCTATTTCTGGGAATCCCCATTGTGTGAAGACGTCGAAGACGATGTCTTCGTGCAGTCGCCATTCGTATTCTTCGGGCAGGGGGAAATCTCTGCTGAGTTTGTCTGCCAGCAGATTGAGTTCCCCTGGTACATGCTCTGACAGTAGGAACATGTCTTGTTTGAGAGCCCACTTCCATATATTTTGGGCCAGTTTGGACAGTCCTGGAGAGTGGGTGCCCCCCTGCTTGTTGATGTAGTACATGGCTGTGGTGCTGTCCTGGAAGGCTTTTAGCGCCTTGAACACAGCTAGTAGCTCTAGTAGATTTATGTGTTTGGATGCTACGTTCGGAGTCCACACTACGTGTGCAGTCTGATGGGATAGGTGAGCCCCCCCCATCCTGTTAGGGATGCGTCTGTGGTTAGAGTGGCTTCCGCCGCGGGTGTGGCAAAGGGTTTCCCCCTTTTTCCAGGTTTTCCTTTGTCCACCATCGTAGCGAGAGAACCAAGGCCTGCGAGACCACCACTGGATCATCCCATAATCCGCTGGCCTGACACCACTGGCTGTTGAGCCACTCTTGCATAGGGCGCATGCGCAGGCGCGCCTGCGGTACCAAATAAATACACGACGCCATCATGCCTAGCAAGCGCATTGCTTTGCGTACCGTCACCTCTCGACCGGTCACATATTGAGGGATCTGAAACAGCATGTTTTGGACCCTCTCGTTGGAGGGGAAGACGAGACCGTCCCTTGTTTGAATTAGTGCCCCTAGGAATTGTTTGATTTGGCTGGGGTCTAGGCTGGACTTCTTTTCGTTGATGGAGAAGCCCAACTGGAACAAAAGGTCTACAGTCTTTTGGGTATTGGAGAAGCATGTTTCGTAAGAATCCCCTGTTATGAGCCAATCGTCGAGGTAAGGGTAAACTGGGATGGACAACCTGCGCAGGTGGGCCGCTGCCACTGCCAGTACCTTCGTGAATACCCTTGGTGCTGATGCTATGCCGAAGGGTAGCACTCTGAAGTGGTAGTGTTTGTCCACTATCATGAACCTGAGGTATCTTCTGTGCGCTGGCAACATTAAAATATGAAAGTATGCATCTTTCATGTCCAATGTTGTCATGTAATCCCCCTGTGATAGCAGTGGGATCACTTCCTGTAAGGTCACCATACGAAACTTCTGGGGTTTGATAAACTTGTTCGCTGGGCGCAGATCTAATACAGGGCGCATGGTTAGATCTTTTTTGGGTACAAGGAAGTACGCTGAATAAATACCTTCCATTACCTGAGATAGAGGCACGACCTCTATGGCTCCTTTTTCCAGCAGTTGTTGTACTTCTTGGAGAAGGATGGCAAGGTGTTCCGGTGTCATGCGTCGTCCCCTCGGGGGTCTGTATGTTGGGGAACTGTTGAATTCGATGCAGTATCCGTGGGCTACGGTAGAAAGTACCCAGCGGTCTGACGTTATTCCCTCCCATGCTGGAAGAAAGGATGTTATCCGGCCCCCGACCGGTGTTGCATGGGAGGGGACGCGAATCTTCGCGTCACTTGGTGTTGTTGGGGGCTTGGGAGCCTCTGGGGGTGGACCCCCGACCTCTCCCTTTGCCCCTGCGCTGGCCTCTTTGGCTGTACTGCCCACTATTTGTCTGGTAACTGGTGGCAGGGTACTGTTGCTGCTGATTCTGCTGTTGGCGTTGGCCACGAAAAAAGCGTTTGTTGCCATAGCCGCGTCTGGTAGTGGGCTTAGAGATCTGGTAAAGAGTTTCGATAGTATCAAACTCTTTTTTAGCCATTTCCAGAGCCTCATCCACCGCTTTCCCGAAGAGCTTTGAGTCTTCAACAGGTTTATTTATTAAAGACGCCTGTGTCTCCGGTTTGAACCCTGAGTTGCGCAGCCATACATGGCGTTTTAGGAGTATTCCCTGAACCAGAGAACGTCCCGCTGTCTCAGCAGCATCCAGAGAGTTCTTTACAATACTCTGGTTGACCTGGGTTCCTTCGCCAATAGTTGATAGCAGGCGTGTACGTAGTGGTTCCGGCGCTTCTTCGGCGTCCTTGCGCAGTTTGGCCCACTGCGCGTCTGCGTAGCTAGCTAGCAAAGAATTGTTGTTCGCAATTCTTGCCGAAAAGGCAGCCGAGGATGTGACTCTTTTAGCAAGGGCATATAACCTCTTGCCCTCCTTGTCAGGTGGTGCCTCACTGGTGGACAGCGGTACCCCTGCCCTCTTCCTTGTATTAGTCACTACAAGGGAATCCGGAATGGAATGTCACCTGATGTACAGCGGGTCTGAGAGTGAAGGAGTGAAAAGTTTTTCAATCCTTGGATTAACTCCTCTGATTAGTGCGGGTGTGGATAGCGAAGGGATGATTCTTCTCTTCACTGAAGCGAGGAGGGGAATGGTCTGGCTGACTGGGGGTTTCTCCTTAATTACTCTTTCCACAAAGTCTATTTCCGGAGAGATCTCCCCAGTGTCCAGTTCGAAATGTGCTGCTGCTCTGCGCAACAGGGCATTGAATGTGGGCTGATAGTCAATGGGAGACGTGTTTCTAACAGGTAAATTGTCAGGAGGATTTAGGTTCAGGACATCAGTGTCCGAATATACTGATGGGGATTGCCAGGGATGAGAAGGTCCTTCTTCTGGATTTTCTCCGAAGCCTTCTCCTACCATGTCTGGGCTGTCTTCCAGACCTTCCTCTTGGTTTTGTCCCTCTTCATTGTCCAGAAAATCATCCTCCTCACCAGTGAGGTCATACACATTATGGAAGTCTAGGGCTGTGTCCTGCCTCGGGTATTTGGCCCTGGGGTCCTCCTGAGGCCCTTCTCTTGTTCTCCTGGGAGTGGGAGGGTTCTGGGTGTTCATAAACCTCTCCATTCTCTCCATGCAGAGATGGAGCCTTTCCATGGTTTCATGGGGTACCCCTGAGCGGTCTAGCGGGGGTAAATGAGTTTCATCTTGCTGAAAACGGCTCAACCTCTCCCACAACGTCGAGGAAAGTGTCCCGTCGCCTTCCAAAAAGCCTTCTGGTGTGCTGGGGGTCCCCCCGACTGAAGGGGGTAGTCCCTGTCTTTTTTCGGGCTTTTTCGGCGTGTCTTTCGACCTTTGCGTAGCGCTCGACGTGTCTTTCGGCGTACGCTTCTGGGCGTCGGCTACAACGATCCTCGCCAAGCTCTCTGTGACTCGTTTGTCAGCGGAGGGCTGTGGTTTCGACGTTACAGGTGTCGAGCGTTGTACGGCGGCGTGCGCTCTCTGCTGGTGCGCGTCGGCTGATGGTTTGGGGGCGGCGCCCTTATTTGCCGAAAGCCCAGTCGCTGGTCGCGGCTGCGAGAGGGGCTTCGAACTCGAACGGTCCGAGGAGGCCGCCGGTGTAACTTGCGTCTCCTTGGGCGCTGATGCTTTCTTCGTCTTTGACGAAGAAGAGCTATGGGTTGTGTGTTTATGTGTTGTATCGTGTGCGTCAGTGTCGCCGGGGTGTTCATCCCCATAAGCAGGGCGTGAGCCGAGCCCGTCGGGGCCGGGGACAGACGACGAAGAGCGTGAGCGCTCTTTAGAGGGGTGTACGACTTCCGTAGCGGAGGTCGTGTTATCACGTTCCTCGTCACTGTCGGTGGTAGCAGCGGCGGGTGAAGACCCGGCCTTCGACATCGCGTAGGCCGCCCACCTCTTGACCCTACGGTCTTTTAGAGTCTTTGGCTTTAGAAGCCGACAAGCCGAGCAACCGTCCTCTTTGTGAGCGAGGGGCAAGCAGCGGTTACACCGTGAATGCTTGTCCTTCCAAGTAAACTTGCCCTTACAAAGTGGGCAAAACCTAAAGGGTGTCCTCTCCATAGCCGAGGCAATAAACCGTGATAACTACCCCAAGGGAAAGGAAGGGGAAAAGGAAAGGCACTCTCAGAAAAAGAATCAGATGTCCCACGACCCCACTCTCCCTACTGTATTAGGCCTGCGAGGCCAGGCCACGTGTTCGGCAACGCCGAAGGATCTCCTCCGCTCGTCCCCTCCGTCGAAGATCTTGCTCGGCGGAGATAGCTTCACAACTGCGTCGAGGGAGGGATCGATATATTAAATCTTTAAACAGGAAAAAACGACCAAAGGTCGAGGAGATGGAATCTGCAATGTCTCTCGAGGAGCTCCGCGTAAAGGCGACCAGTAGCTGGGCGGAAAAAAACAATCTGAGGGACCTCGACGCGTGAGGGATTGTGGGTACAACACACTTCACTATAGGGATAGTATTTCAGACACGCCTTGTCGACGTCCCTTTTCGACTACGAAAAACAAAATGCAATACTCCGCAGTGACCACTGGATGTCGGACCTATGCACAGCATGTGATTCTAAGCAGATTAACAAGCATCACAAATATATATATATTTCCCCCACCCCCCCCCCCAAGCGTTGCACCGTGCTCCCAATCTCAACACGTCAACTCCATAAATGACTTAGCCAATTATTCTGACCATGCTGCTCTTTTGGGTCCCCCATCTGTGCACACAATGCCATTAAGCTGATTGTACTTCACCCGCCCGCCCACTCCCCCCTGTTGCAAGATTCTGGGCCGTGTTCATCCGACCTGCTGACCTACGCTGCAGTGGCCAGACTGAATAGGACAGATGTTAAACATCATAAAACATAATGTTGCGGGGGCTAGGGGGATATAGGAGACAATCTATTTTCACAGCAGTCCATAATTGGATGCTTTCAGACTTATAGGAGAGAGTGAACTGCTTGTAACATTGAAGCTGCACAAGAACTGCCTCATTATAATGTGTAAAGAAGTTAGATGCTAACAACCAAAATCATCCCCCACCACCTCTGAAGTTAGCGCCTGAAGCGTCAGCCCCCAAACCCCCTCAGAAATGTAGGTTTTCTTGCACCTCTGCCCGTGCATATTCTGCCTCGGGTGTGCTGGGGGTGGAGCTGTGGGGTTTATGAACCCTACTTGCGCCTTTCCTATTTCCCCTGCTCATGCCCCCCCCCCTCAGGGTGTTTTGCCCTTCCCTGACCAGAATGAGCGCAAGATACTCGAACCAGCTCCATACCTGTATAAACTTTCCTTTCGGGTCCTTTTTCCTGCTCCTTAGTTTGCGATTTTTTCCTTCCTGCACCGTCCACCCCTCTCCTGTCTGCTCAGGACGCTACGCAAACATCTTTCCAGCATTGACTTTGCTGGTCATTCCTACTCCTTAACTTTGCAGAGCGTACTGCTCAACCAAGAGGCATTAAAACGACATCACTGCAAGCTAGCCACCGCACCCAGCTGGACCTTTTTAGGCCGGCAACCCATCTCCATTCATTGCAGAGGCTGCAACTGGGTAACCTCTTCCTGAAAACCAAGGTGCATTTTATTTTGGCATACCAGCAGCCATGTCTGTGAGCCCGTTCTAAGGTGCATGCAAAACAAACAGCCCCTCTCTGCAGTGTGTGAGCCGCTCCGATTTGGCTGATGCACAGCCCTTCTCTAGGATGCTCCGGTGCATATATTATACAGCGGCCCCCGATCGGCTTGCACTAGACGCCCGGTGACTACGGGACCTTTCGGGAGCAGCTTAAGCGTTTGCTTCTACTGGCCATCTGCGAGGCCTCGGCCAACACTTTATAACATGGCACGCAAAGAGACAGTAAATGGTTTAGCATTGCTGTCTCAGCTTCAGCAAATTACATCACTGTGCACATTGGGAAAATGTAAAGAAAATAGAGGCCTGCCTCAGTCTCCTATTAGATCACCCCATGGGTCCAACGAAAATCACACAGACATGTTAGAGGAACTCAAAGCAAAAATGGCGGAACCACATGGATAAAGAAAAACAAAGCCAAGCAAATGGGAAAAAACCAAGGCCCAGCTGGTGCTTCGGCCATTTCATCACCAAGCATCAGCAAGTTGCCATGCCAATGCCATAGACTGCTCCCAAACTCCCCTTCTCCTTTATCTTTTACAGTAGCAATGATTATAGCGATATTCATGGCTTATCCCACAAAGCACACAAATTGTATGAGTCAATATTGGTCTCTTAAATTAGATTTGGATTGTTGTGTACTTATCACACAACTTGCACCAGGCTGTGCAAAAAAGTAAAAAACAAAAAGCAGAAGTAAAATTGCAAGTTTGAGTTTATAAGGTCCATCTCACATTTGCCTTTCAGTTCTAATGACTGAGAATCCACAGCCTTAAGGTTCGAATTTGGTCTACACACCTACCCAATTCGATGCCCCACACGCCAATGAAGTAATCAGAAGGTTAGTGTCAACAGTTGCATGTGCACATGTATAAGAGATATGATACCCCACCTTGGGTTTTTAACTATGCTACCAATACGCTTTTTCCGTTTTGGTTTTGGATTGTCATAATGTGAAGGGTCAACTAATGAACCTTTTTCGACATCAAATTCCTGGTGTCATCATTTAACATCCTGAAGACGGGTTCAGCACACATCCAATAGCGGTTTAAGTCAGCTATAGTGTTTTCTAAAAATTGTTGCTAGTTCCCAGAAACACATTTCTCTGTGTCGACAGAGCCAAGGACAAGTTATAAGAATTAGAGACATATGAAACAGCAATATGTCCACCACACACCCTTACTAACCTCACAATATTGTTAGAATATGGGAATTGTGGTAGCTTTGATTCATTGAAATCAGTGACTTTCACAGAATGTTGTTTTATGTGATATTTTGTGTAAACAAAATGTATTTTTGTCTTTTTATATGGAAATTGTTCCGAGTGTTTTTATACTCATTGATTAAAAAATGTTTATCTCTATTGTTCCTGTCCTGATCTAGTGATTGACATGATTCGTAGCACCTGTTGCAACTAGACACACCTAGTGTGCGTGTATAGGAAGGTAGCTGTTCAGTAGCATTCCTTGTTATATATGCTTATCCCACAAAGCGCCATAAGCATATCAAGAGACAAATATAATCAGGCGTAACGAGTAAGTTACTCAAAATCTATATCTGCAGCAAATGTGATTCGTCATTAGAGCGGATGGAACAAACCAAGTGGATGGAATAGATGGAGTGGATGTAATAGATGGAATGGCCGGATCGGATGGAGTGGCCTGATCGCATGGAGTGGCCTGATCGCATGGAGTGGCCTGATCGCATGGAGTGGCCGGAACGCATGGAGTGGACGGAACGCATGGAACGGACGGAACGCATGGAACGGACGGAACGCATGGAACGGACGGAACGCATGGAACGGACGGAACACATGGAACGGACGGAACGCATGGAACGGACGGAACGCATGGAACGGACGGAACGCATGGAACGGACGGAACAGATTGGATGGAACGGATGAAGTGGATGGAACGGATGAAGTGGATGGAACGGATAAAGTGGATGGAACGGATAAAGTGGATGGAACGGATAAAGTGGATGGAACGGATAAAGTGGATGGAACGGATAAAGTGGATGGAACGGATAAAGTGGATGGAACGGATAAAGTGGATGGAACGGATAAAGTGGATGGAACGGATAAAGTGGATGGAACGGATGAAGTAAATAAAACGTATGGAGCAGATAGAACACACTAAACAGATGGGAAGGCTGAAATGGATCACCAGATTGGATGGAGTAATTTATGTAGATGAAGGATCGAATGATGCAATGAATGAAAGACTAGTAAACTAAATGACCAACCAGATAAAATGTATGAACAGGCGAAGCTGAATCAACTGACAGAGTGAATAAAACTGATAAATTGATGGTACAGAGGAGCACTCTATCTCAACCGCCTTACTGAAAACCACCATATCACACCATCACGCTTACTCTCTCCTATACACCACCACTCAACTAGAACACAGCGATACTATGACACATTCGGTATAGCTGTTCTCATACTAACACCCGCCACATACACATCATCCTAATTAAACACAACTAGCTGAACACACCTCGCCAGCCTAAGCGTCTCCTCAGGCCTAACGCAGCCAGAAATCAGTCTGCGTATCAACCCACCAGAAGGAACACATATTCCTGACCTCCCAACCAGCACACCTACCGTTAAGAAGCAGCTATATCATGAAAGTACCCCACTAGCTGCACACATATCCGGTGCACCCACGCACCTTTTGACTCTCTCGCTCTCCCTCTACTGACTTGAACTACGGTTCCCGAGGGCGTTCAACCTACCAGCGCTTTGAGATCATACCAATGATACATAAGGCGCTATATAAATGCAAAATAAAACAACATTAACCCTTTCTATAAACGTGTCAAAAAGCTGCCAAACACTAGGGAAGCACTGGAAACGGCACCCATTTTGTGTTTGATGTATTCCCAGGTCCCAATCATTTTGGACCAGTATAACATAATGAGATGGTGTTGATGCAATATGGACGTAGGAGGTCTCATTTGGTCAGTAGGTGGCTTCATAACACAAGGATAGAAGTTACTATTACAGGTGCTTGTGACGGATTGCCATTTGGCAAGGGTGTAGAATAGAAGCCCTGGGTCTTGATTTTGATTAAATAAAAGGATACAGCAATTCCATCTCCGGAAGGGTAGTCTACCAATCAGAATCCCCTTAATAAGCTCCATGCCAAAAGCATAGTGTAGACCTGTGCCCTTCTGCATCAGTAGCCTAATCTGCAGCGCTGGCTCTACAGTGGCACAGAGCACGTTCAGAGGTCATATGTGCCACTTGACAGCTGCAATGACAGTCAAGTCTCTGCAACGCAGGGGCTGCATTTAAGATATACACTACTGTTCCAAAAACTACAAAACTTTGATTATGTTGTCCTGGTGGCACGTACAACTTTAAACATAAACCTTACCAGAGTTTAAGGTACGATGGCCAACATATCCCATAGCAGCCACATCAAATTTGATATCATGTGTGTCAGCACTGTGAACTCAGTCCAGCTGTGGAGGGTTTTGTGTATTCGCCCCTAGACAGGATGTCTTTGCTGCTGCTAGCAGGACTGTAGTCTTGGGGGTTGCCTCTGTTCTTTTGCAAGGGCAGCTAAAGCCCTCCCCTGAGAAACTGCCACTCCACAGAAGCTTTCCTGGGAACAGGAATCAACAAGGGCACACATTCACAAAAGGCTTGGTCTCGCACCAGGTGTCACACACAAAAAGGGCCTTTGATCCTATTAAGGAGGGAAGCGGGCAGGATTAGTGTTAGTTGTGATGAATCCTGCAGAGTCATCACTGATCCCCAGGCTAGAGTCTCCTCCCATGTGTCCAGGGGAAGGCAGCTGCTACCCGATCCTGACCCTGGGGGTGGCATTATGAGGGAGGATCATATCGCAGGAGATGGCTATCAGGGAGAAGTGGTGACTCACTTGAGAGATGCAGTGCTCCTCTTTTTGAGGATGAATATTCTCCGATCTCCAAATACATGATGGCATGCCGTAATTCCCTCCCAGGTTAAAACCCAAAGAACAGTATATGAGACACCACCTAAACAGAATAGGTTTTCCACTTTAGGAATCTATGGGTCACATTTGATGTTCCCGGATTTTAATGTTTCGCTCTCGGATAAGAGTCCTAACCTCAATATCACTGCACATACCATTCACATAAACATCGCCTGTTTTTGATAACCTTCAGTTCAACCAAAAGTTTAAACAAAACAGCCTTGGAAAGTCTAAAACCATTATGGACTTCAATACCCATAATGCATATGGTACTGGGATGAGGAAGAGGAGGAAAGAGTTGGGGCGCTGTTGTGCAGCGAGCGGATGAAGCCTTGAGCCTCTGTAGGTCAGCGGACATCTCAACCATAAAATCCTGGTTCCCGAGGTAAAATAGATGAACCTTTACCAAGAAGTGATTGCTGAACCAATTGCTTCATCCCGCTGCAATTTCCAGGACAATCTATGTCGGGAAGTCCAGAAATACAAAGCCAAAAGCGGCAGACCATGCTTGGCGCCATTTTGTGGCAGAGAGTCATTAGATTACAGCGGCTATGAAAATGCTGGCGACCCCTGATGGGGAAGCCGGCCGGCCTGGCTGCAGCGGGAGGACACCGCATCCACAGACCCAGAGAGTGGGGGCGGCTAACCGGGAATATGCCCCGCAGAAGAACCAACTCCCTGGGGCTGGGAAGCAGCAATACCCAGGCCATGGTAGCCAGCCCAACTCCCGAAGCTACCGCACAGTGGTGGGAGTCAGATGCAGGAGGTAACTGGCAGGTTGGAAGCAGGAGTTCACAGAGCCCCGCTGCAGGAGAACCCTGCTCTCCAGTGAAGGTGGGCAACAGTGCGCCGGTGGCCACAGCAGGGTGGGGAGCGGGCACAGAACACAGACGCAGGCACTGGGACGGCGGGCTGTACGATGGCCGATCACCGGAGCAGAGATCATCAGCAGGGTGTCGGGCCAGCCAAGGTGAACGCTGAGGGGACAGGACTGGAAGGTGGGGCTTCCATAGCTCGATCGGCAGAGCCCACAAGGCCGGGCGACTGAGGGTGCAGGGCCTCATCAGGAAGATCTGGAGAGGCCAGGCAAGAGGGGGAAAAGCCCCAGCAAGACTGACTGTGGCTGTAGAAGCAGCTGCCTCACAGACTAACAGCACATAGGAGCTATATAATGGACTGTGGTGCAAGCAAAGATAAGTCCCGTACAGCTGAGCCACTCTATGACAACAGAGCCCAGTGTTCAGAGCCTGCAAGGCTGGCCCACACGCATGACTATTGGGGACATATACACATGAACGGGCCTACTTGGAGGCCACAACAACTGGTGGGAGGCAGGGGCTGGTGCAGTGTTTGGAGGGGACCTGGGCCGTGCAGAGAAGAAAGCCTGTCAAGATTGTGTTGCTACCCGGGAGACGGGGAGGGAGAGCCCGCTACCACTGTAAAATAGGCCACAGCACCAATAAACCCAGCAGAGTGGCGAACATCCTGGAGAAGGGAAGGCCTGATACAGCTCTCTGCCTTGCACGATCTGTGGCCGTGCAATGCTCACAGACCCCATGTGCAAAAACTGAAGAACACAGTAGTAGTGGTCTGGGCCTACACAGAAGCGGCGGCTGCTCTCTGTGGCGCTGGCAGACAGAAGGGGAGCTGCTACTCTGTCCCCATCTGGTGCAAAACTACACGGGAGGTGAGGACCATGGACAGGAGGTGCGAGGGCAGGCAGTGGGGTGCCCGATAATGGTTTTATTTCCCTGATAAACTATTGACACCGGCCTTGGCACCACAATTAGGCCAGGTTTGACCCCAGTAGACAGGCTGTGCTCATTGACTGCCATTCTGATCCTCGCCTTGCCGGGGTTGCTATGCTGGGTTGCTGGTGGCCTGTGGCACCCACTCTCCAGGCTCTGCCATTCTTGGAGTCCCTGTGACGGTCTAATAGCCCACCTTGCTATCAACGAATTACACCATGGTCAAGGACAAACTCAAAAAGGCCTCCACTCAAAGCAAGATGGAACAATATGCAACGAGTACTGCCAGTGCCCCCATTACTCAGACCGCACAGGAAGGGGCCATGCCGGCGGACGGGGCTATCTCCCTAAAAGTTGTGATTACCGTCATTGCAGGTTCCCGGTCATCTACAGAGAAGATAGACGGCCTCAGCTTGGAGGTATCTCTATTGCGGCACGACCTGTACAAATTACCCTCTCACATGCCGAACACATATACACTGAAGAAACTGGAGCGCCAAAAAACAAAAGTGGTGCAGCGGCTCCAGGTTGTGGAAGGCCAACTGGATGAAGGGGGAGGTCGATCTCGGCAGAATAATGTTTGCGTTCTGGGTCTCCCTGAAAAATCAGAAGGTCCTAGCATGGAGCCTTTTCTTGAACAATGGCAGGTTAACCTTGTGGCTCTTAAGACATGTTCATGTTTTTTCTCTGTTGAGGGCCCACCGGATGCCCTCTGGAAGGCCTACACCGGTGTCTGCTCCACTCACAGTAATTGCAAAATTACTTAACTACAGGGACTGTGATGCGCTACTCCAGAGGGCTCAAGTAATGTGGCTGATCACCTATAATAGATATAGAATTGCATTCTTCCCCGATTAAACAAGAGAAGTACAGCGGGCTAGACACTCCTTTGACCTACTGAAGAAGCAGTTGCAAATCCTTGGTGTTAAGTATGGACGGTTGCCTGCCCAGCTCAAAGTGTATCATAATGGGTCCACCCACCATTTCACGGATCCCCGCGAAGCCTGGGCATGGGTCAAACAACACCCAGAGGGCGGACAAGGTTCCACCTGATGCGGGGCCAGCAACACTCCTCGGACGCGGCGTCCACGGGCGTCCCCCCTTCGACCAATAAACAACCAAGACGCTGATCCAGTAAGAACAGAAAGGGATGATCAACCTTAGTAAGACAAGGGATGATGATATTGAAGACGCTGTGGGTTAAAGGCCTGTCAGGGAAATGAGGCCTAGATTGTAGTGATAACACCCCCCCCCCTCTTTCTGGAGTTTTAGGGTTGGAACTACCGGATATGTTTGGGCGACAGGTACTTCGGGGTGGGGTGAAGTATGAGGTGGGGGGAGTTTGGGAAGTTTTGGTTCTCGTTTGATTGGATTGGGTCACCATGCCTGAACGCCCTTCCAACATGGCAGGCATTGTTATATATTTTATTACTCAGACTGTGCAAACCGCTGGACACTTAACTAGGTTCATATGGACAGGGCAGTAGTGAGATCTCTCAAGCTCCTTAAAAGGAGGCTGGTCTTACAATTCCAACAGATATTCCCTAGTGAAGCCCTTCTCACTGAAACACACATGGCTGGGTCAACATGTACATTCTTCCATAGATCGAATTACAAAACCTCAATGCACTCAGGTTTTTCTATGGGGGCTAGGGGTGTACTGGATTTACTTCATAAGCGCCTTCCCCTCAAAATGCTGGTAGTACAAGTACCCAGGGTTGGATTTGTCCTGTTAATTGGCAAAGTGTGGGGTGCGACTATTGGCATCCAGGCAGTTTATGTCCCTCCATCGCTCTCTGTTCCACCTCCCCGTTGTTTGGGAGCCCAAGAAGAAGGGCTAAACTGGATTGAGACTGTCAACAGCATGAGAGCCAGGACCAGTTTTCATCACATCGAACTGCTCTCCAGGTTCAATGCAACTCAAATCACAGGAACCGCCAGTACTGCTTTTGGCACTCAACCCAACTCTATGAAGTGGTATGCTTGCATCTCAAACCATCTCGACGCCGTCTGGAGACTAGCTCAGGGGAACCACCCTTGTCTTGGAAGCAAGCCAATACAGAGCAACACACATTCGAAATAACCACATTATAAAAGATTAATTGGAGCCTGCTCCGCTAGAATCAACTGCTTATCTCAGGACCCTGACTCGAACCGCTGGCGTTTCACTCGGGGACTCAAACCAACAGTTACACAAACTATTCGACCCAGCTCTACCCTCCAAGTGCCACTTTGTCAAACTACACATCGGAGGATCAGGATCACCACTTTGAACTGTTGCCGACCCACAGGAGTATCACTCGTCAAACCCTACCAGGAGGTTACAACCCAGACTTCTATTGGCTTGCCGTTGAATCAATCATGGTGAGCTCTCCATTGTGCATCGCTCTAACACCACCTTCAAACCACTCCTAGTATTTGCACCATCTCAACGCCAGTTCATCGCTTGGATCAACACAACTCGCTGCACCCAAACTTGGCTTCTACCGTTTGCACAACCACTAACTCTGGTTCAATGCTGTCGAACCGCCAAAAACACACAATAAGGTATTGACTGCTAACTGTCCCTTGGTCCAGTTATGGTCCCTAGAGACTGGTTTGATCATTTGGATCTCTTCGGCATCCATCCAAAAACATATCCTTTCAAAGCACAAGGGGGCTTTTACTTGCCTTCACCCCTCATTCATGACCCTGAGTGCTGCATCTTTCTATCTTTGCTTATTTTGTGTTTTTTCCCTCAGGGGTGGGCTTTGTATAGCGTTCTCCATTTAGTTATTTTTGCAAATGATGTGTTTAATTCAAATATGCCAAACATTACCTTCCAGTAATCGTCTTTCTGATGCTTGTATCTGCTTAATTTCACATGCTTTGCATTGGCCGGCATCTAGTGGTTAGTGCAGACTATTTCTTTTTGATGTTGAAAACAGGACGTTGATGGGGCGTTCCCATAATACTATCCGTACTGTGATGTGTACAGTATCCCTGATCCTTCACGCAACAAGGTCCGATATTTTTTCCAACCTGAGGATGCATGAAGTGTAGAGTGGAACTGTGAGTGTGCTGAAAAAGGGGACTAATGCCTTGCACCATGTTGTTTGGGATACCTTCAACTCCCAAAGAAGGGAGGATGGGCAGGGACATGTGTATCCAAGCAGATACAAGCATCAGACAGACAATTACTGGAAGGTAATGGTTCTCTTCTCAGACTTGCAGATCTGCTTAGAATCACATGATTTGCATAGACTAGCAAGCAGTATCCGATCAAAGAGAAGGGTAGACTGAACACTGCTTGTTCTACCTGTGAATCACTCCTGGCGTATGTGTCAACACAATAATACTGTGGGATAATGTGAACTGAACTCTATGTTGCTGCTTTGCAGATAGCTTCTAATGCTAAATTTGCAATGAAAGCCAACAGAACGCCTGTGCTATGCGTAGAGTGTGCCCTAGGTGTAAAGGAATGTGTTTTATTTGCTAGACTGTAACACTGTTGGATACACCCAATAATCCACCTGGCGATGGTAGCCTTCAAGAAAGAGTCCTCTTCCAGTCGCCAGAGACACACAAAACTGATTTGTATTACATAATGGCTTTGTTTTATTAAGGTAGTACATGACAGCTCTATGCACATCTAGCGCGCAAAGAGCTTTTTCTTCCGATTTTTGAGGGTTTTGAAAGAACACTGTTAATTTATTGGATTGGTTCACATGAAATTTAGAAATGTATTCCGGGGAAAAAAGTGGTTTTGTTCTTAAAACCACCTTATTTTTTATGTCCTGTTACAAAGGACTCAGTTACAGACAAAGTTAAAGCTCGCTGATTATACAAAGAACAGTGATTGCTATGAGAAAGGCCACCTTGTAGGTGAGGTCTTCAAGCGATGCTTTGCGCATTGCCTCAAAAGGAGGACCCATGAACTTGCTAAGTACCACATTTAAATCACCTCATGGTGGTGAGTTAGCAACTGGAGGTTGTAATCGTTTTACTCCTTTTATGAATGCTTTAACGATTGGAATTTTCCACCAGGAAACTTTGTTACGAGATGTAGTATATTGCAGATAGTGCGGCTAAATGCATTTTTTATGAACGGAAGACCAGCCCAGAGGACAGTAAATGCAACAGACAATGCAAAATGTGAATTGGTGAACAATCATTTGGATTGATGTTGGAATTTCTACACCACACAACAAATAATTTCTACTTTAAAGTGTCACTGTCTAATGTTAGGCTTACATGCCCCCTTCAAAATTTCATCTGCTAGGTACATTGAGGTGCCCAAATTCTATGACCTCTGGAGCCAAGCTACTAAGTTGACTGTATGAGGCTGAGGGTGTATGATCTGACCCAGACTCTGACAGCATGTTAAAAGTTGGAATCAGCTTCTTTCGTGAGCACAAGGACATTTTGAAAAGGGGGCATGCCATATTGGAGCTGTGAGAATCATTGTTGGATGTTCCTGGTGCATTTTGTGGATCAATTTGTTCAAGAGTGAAAAAGAGTAAGCAAATGTCCCTGACCAATATACGGTGCATTTCCCCAGGGATCCCTTCTGTGGAAATTGATGCGTAATTGTGGAATTGTAAGTTTTTTTGCTGTTTCAAAAATATCAATATGTGGTTGCCCCCATTCTATAAAAATGTCCTGAGGAATGTCTGAATGTAATTTCCATTCATATTTTAGGGGCTGAGATCGGCGTAGCGTGTCTGCTAGGCAATTGAGTTCTCCTGAAACATGTTTGGCCTGGAGAAGTATTTCCCTGAGAAGACATCACCTGCATATGGACAACTTGGGGGGCATCTTCCGCCCGGGTTTGCATTAAGTGCTCTGTAAACTGCTAGAATTTCCAGAACAATTGCTAATGGCAGAGCCCATTGCCCCAGCACTGTGAGGTGTAAGCAGTGGGCTCTCCTCCCAGCTAGTGATGCATCCGTTGTGATCTTGAGGTGAGTTGGCAGGCTCACAAATGGCTTTCCTTTTAACATGTTCTTTTTCGTCTGCCATTTTAAAGCCAACACCAGAGTGGCAAAACCGCCACTAGATCGTGCCAACTCTGCTCTGCTTGAGACCATTGTTTCGCTAACCACTCTTGTACTGGATGCATGTTTAGCTTGGCGTGTGGCACGATGAAGATACAGGATGACATCATTAAGAGCAGATGCATGACTTTTCTGACTGTTATCTTGAGACCGGCCACATAACGGGATTTGTTTTAGAAGATTTTGTACCATTTCGTTGCAGGGGAACACTAGAGTGTTCTTTGTGTTGAGAATAGCTCCCAGAAATTGTTTCCGCTGACTGGGTTGTAGACTTGTTTTTTTGATTGATGGAAAAGCCCAGTTGGTGTAGAAGGTCGATAGTCATTTGAGTGTTTTTTTATCATCATTTTGGGTTCTCCCAGATAAGGGTGTACTGGGATGCCATTCCTTTCGGCGGTGTGCCACTACAACAGCCAACTTGAGAGGCTGATGCAATGCCGAACGTGAGTACCTTGAATGGATAGTGTTGAGTACTTAGTTTGAATCTTAGGTACTTTAGATGTGCTGGCAGCAATGACACATAAAAGTATGCATCTTTCATATACAGTGTTGCCATGAAATCCCTATGAGCAGTGGAATTACTTACTGTAGTGCAGTCATCCTGAACATTTGAGGTTTGACAAACTTATTTGCCGGCCTTAGGTCGAGCATTTGTGTCTTCGTTTTGTCTTTCTTTGTAACAAGTACACAGAATATCTACTCCCATTTAACTGTGATGGCGTGACTTGTGCTATAGCTTCCATTTGTATCAGGCAGTGGATTTCCACTTGTAGAATTCTCAGGTGTTCCATGGGCATCCTTCTGTGTCTAGGAGGCAGATTGTGCGGTTTTTCTACCAGCTCCATGAAATGCCCCTTTTTGACAGTTGATAACCTCTTGTTTGCGATTGATTACTTCCTCCCATGCATGGGTAAAAGATGTTATCCGACACCCTACTGAAGTGACATGGGAGGGAACCTGAATCAGGATTTCATTGTTTAGAGGCAGCGGATGCTCCTGTAGCGATTTGGTCTCTTCCTTGACTACTTCTGCTTCTGAGTTGTCTTCGAAAGGTAGAATGGAATGCACCCCAATGACCTTGGGTAAACCAAGAGCTTGAACTTCTACCCGAGGTGTGGGCAGAGTCGATGTTTTGGGAATGAAAAAAGCACAGCAGTTAGAAGCCGAACAGCTTTAACGGTAAGATTTACTAGCAATTTGTCCCAAAGACTTCAGAGTTTAGTTTTGTGCTCCATTATGGCTGTTTCTAGGGCACCATCCACTGCCTTGTCGAATAAGACATTGTCCTCAATCATCATGTTTAAAAGGGTGGCTTGAGTTTCAGGCCTGAAAGCAGAACCTCTTAAGCAGGCATGTCTCTTGACTAGGGTTGCCTCGGCCACCAGTCTGCCAACTGTTTCGGCAGCATCTAGTGTGTTCTTAATTACAGCATTAGCCGATGGTTTATCCTCTGTTAAAAGTTTCAACATCTGAAATTGTAAGCGCTCGTGCGTGTCATTAGCCAGCTTCTCTATGTGGTCCCTCTATGCCCTATTAAAGCTAGCCATAAGTACAGTGTTCTTGGCTAGCCTAATTTGGTATGCTGCTGATGTAGCAACTTATTTACCTAGAGCATATATTTTTGTGCTCTCCTCGTCTGGTGGTGCTCCAGAAGAGGCTAACTGTGTTCCTGCCCTCTTGCAGGTAGTGGTGACTACTGTGAGTCTGGTTTCAGATGCCCTCTGATGTAAAGGAGGTCTGGTGGGGCAATTTTAAACCTTCTCTATGAAAGGATTAACCGCTTCGGTAATTGTAGGAGTTCTGAGAGAGGGCATAAGGCTTCTTTTGAACGATTTCAACAGTGGTATATATGGCCCTATTTGTTTATTTGTTCCATCCACGAAATCCGTATCTTCCACCGTAACAAACTCAGACTCGTGTGTCTCTATTTTGAAGTAGTTGGCTGCCTTTTTTAAAAGGTCATTGTATAGGATATTGTCGCCTTTAGGGGAGGATGAACTAAGATCATCGATAATCTTAGTGGACGGAACAGGGAAGTCATCAGGGTTAAACATTGTTTTGCCAAAAAGAAATTTAAAAAAAATGACATGCATTCCTTACAGTAAAAGCATTTCTGATGATTGTATCGGCTTAGATTCACATGCTGTGCATATGGTCCGACATCCAGCGGTAACCGCAGAGTATTGCATCTTGTCTTTCAGGGACCGAAAGGGGACGTCGGCATAGGCGTTTCTGAAACACTATCCCTATCGTGACGTGTGTAGTACCCAAAATCCCTCACGCGCCGAGGTCCCTCCGATTGCATTTTTTCTGCCATGAGGGAGCCCAAGGCTATAGTGAGCGAGTACATGAAGAGAGAAAGTAGTAAGAAGTGTATGTTCCTTCCACCCCGAGCGGGGAGGCAGGGAGGGCGCAATTGAATCTAAGCAGATACAATCATCAGAAATGCTTTTACGGTAAGTGACGCATGTCTTCTGATGCTTGTTAATCTGCTTAGAAAGAAACGAAACTGATACCGATTTTTTCTTTACCGAGGATTCCTAGCCTGACGACGGGGAATATTCATGAGCATATGAATCCATGCCAGACCCCATGCTGGAGAAGTCTTAGTACTGCTTGTCCCACCTGAGAATCGGACCTAGAACGAGTGTCTAGGCAATAGCGTTTTGTAAAGGTGTGTACAGAACTCCAGGTTGCCGCTTTGCAAATGGATTCTAGGGGAACATTTGCAATGAATGCTATGGATGCCCCAGTGCCTCGAGTAGAATGTGCTCTAGGCTTGAAGGGCAGTTCTCTCTTTGCAAGAGTGTAACATAGTGTGATGCATTTGACAATCCACCTTGGTATTGCTGATTTAGAGACAGGGTCCCCTTCTCTACCAGCTGCCACTGAAACAAAGAATTGTTTAGTTTTCCTCAGTGGTTTAGTTCTATCCATGTAGAACATGGCTGCCCTGCTCACATCTAGTGGGTGAAGGCTTCTTTCGGCCATATTAGTAGGTCTCTGGAAGAACGTGGGTAGTTCGATTGACTGGTTCACATGGAACTTTGAAATAAATTTCGGCGCAAATCTGGGATGTGTGCGCAGAACTACCTTATCTTTGTGGACTGTAACAAAGGGGTCCAAAACGGAGAGGGCCTGTAGTTCGCTAACTCTTCTGATAGAAGTGATAGCTACTAGAATGGCTGTCTTGTAAGTCAGGTCTTTCAGACTAGCTTTATGCATAGGCTCAAAAGGGGGTCCCATGAGCCTAGTTAAAACCACATTTAGATCCCACCAAGGGGCTGGGTGAGTGATGGGGGGATAAATTCTTTTAACCCCTTCCATAAAGGCTTTAATCACAGGTATCTTCCACCACAACACCTTCTGCTGTGGCGTGGTGTAGGCTGACAACGCCGCTAGGTGAACCTTTAAGGAATTGAAGACTAACCCAGAGTCCAACAGATGGGTTAGATATAACACAATGTGTGAAGGCGAGCAATTGGTGGGATTGACACCTTTGGAACTGCACCAGATGACAAAACGTTTCCATTTGCTGGCACAGCAATAACGTGTGTTAGGCCTTCTTGCCTGCATCAGTATGTCCATGCATCTTTAAGGGAGTTGCAGATGTCCAAACTCTATGACCTCAGGAGCCAGGCTGCTAAGTTCAGAGTTTGTGGGCATGAGTGCAGTCTCCCCCCTGTCCTGAGACAACATGTTGTACGGGCAGGGCAGCTTGACTGGTGGGGAGAGGGACATTTCCATCAGGTGCGCGAACCAAGGTTGGCGGGCCCACCTGGGAGCCACCAGAATCATGGTGACTGGTTCCTGGTGCATCTTGTGTACTATCTTGTTCAGAAGGGGAGTCGGGGGGGAGCGTAGACAAATTTCCCCGACCAAGTTATCCAGAGACCGTTTCCCTTGGATCGGTTCTGGGGGTACCTGGAGGCTTAATCTGGGCATTGGGCGTTCTCCTGAGTAGTGAACAGGTCGATCTCTGGAAACCCCCATTCTGCGAAGACGTTGGATACAATGTCTTCGTGCAGTCGCCATTCGTACTTTTCTGGCAGAGGAAAATCTCTGCTGAGTACGTCTGCCAGAAGATTGAGTTCCCCTTCAACATGTTGGGATATCAGGAACATCTTGTGTTTGAGAGCCCATATCCAGATGTTTTGGGACAGCTTGGATAGCCCTGGAGAGTGAGTGCCCCCCTGTTTGTTCAGGTAATACATTGCTGTTGTGCTGTTGGTTAGGACCAGCACTGTCTTCCCTTGCAGTTGCTCCTGAAAGGCTTTCAATGCTTTGAACACTGCTAGTAGCTCCAGTAGGTTTATATGGTTGGACGTTACCTGAGGGGACCACACTCCGTGCGCTGTCTGTTGAAGCAGGTGAGCGCCCCACCCCGTGAGAGATGCGTCTGTCGTGAGAGTGGCTTCCACTGCAGGAGTGGTGAAGGTTTTCCCCTTCAAGAGGTTCTCCCTCGACCACCACTGCAGAGAACGAAGGCTGGCGAGACAATTAACAGATCTTCCCATTGTCCGCTGGCCTAACACCACTGGCTGTTGAGCCACTCTTGCATGGGACGCATGCGCAGCCGCGCGTGGGGAACCAAGTATATGCATGACACCATCATCCCTAGTAAACGCATAGCTTTGCGTACGTCACCTCTCGACTGGCTACATACTGAGGAACCTGAGAGAGCATGTTCTGAACCCTCTCGCTGGAAGGGAAGACTAGACCGTCTTCCGTACGAATTAGAGCCCCCAGGAACTGTTTTACTTGGCTGGGGACTAAGCTGGATTTCTTTTCGTTGATAGAAAATCCCAGGCTGAACAGTAGGTCTACTGTTTTTTGGGTGTTCGAAAAACAAACGTCGAACGAGTCCCCCGTGATGAGCCAATCATCGAGGTAAGGGTAAACTGGAACTGAAAGTCTGCGCAGGTGTGCCGCTGCCACTGCCAGAACCTTGGTAAACAACCTTGGCGCCGAGGCTAAAGGGGAGTACCTTGAACTGGTAGTGTTTGTCCTGAATCACGAACCTTAGGAATTTTCTGTGCACTGGCAGCATTGAAATATGAAAGTATGCATCTTTCATATCCAATGTTGTCATGAAGTCCCCCTGTTTTAGCAATGGGATCACCTCTTGCAGTGTTACCATGCAAAACTTCTGGGGCTTTATGAACTTGTTCGCTGGGCGCAGGTCTAGAACAGGACGCATGGTGAGATCCTTTTTGGGTACAAGGAAGTACACTGAATAAATACCCTTGTTTACCTGAAGAATCGGGACGGCTTCTATGGCGTCCTTTCCCAGCAGCGCTTCCACCTCTTGGATCAGGATCTGCAGATGTTCCGGTGAAAGGCGTCGATGTTTCGGCAGTCTGAACTGTGGAGGTCGGGCGAATTCCACGCAGTAACCGTGGGCGACCGTCTTTAAGACCCACTGGTCTGAAGTTATCCTCTCCCATGCCTTAAGGAAAGATGTTAATCGCCACCCGACCGGGGAGACATGGGTTTGGACTTGGTGGTCGTTTCTGACCCGAAGTTGACGCTCCTCTGGAATTGGAGCCTCTGCCTCTATTCTTTCCACGCTTCTGAACCCTCTGGGGGTAGTACGTGGGGCTTGCAGCAGTTGGACTTGAGTTGAAGTTGCCCGTGCCAAAATTGTTTTGAGCGGCGCGGGCTTGTCCTCGAAAAGACCGCCGAGAATTACTGCCCCTCTGTGAAGAGGGTTTCTGGAAAATTTGGTGCAGCAACTTAATAGTCTTGTGCTCCTTCTTGGCTGTCTCCAACGCATCGTCTACCGCCTTCCCGAAGAGGTTGGCCTCTTCGATGAGTTTTATTGATAATGGATGCCTGGGTATCAGGCCTGAAGCCCGACGTCCGCAGCCACGCGTGCCTCTTTAGGAGAGTACCGTGTGCGAGAGACCTGCCTGTTGTCTCTGCGGTATCCAGGGTATTCTTTACCACATTCTGATTGGCAAGTTTGCCCTCCGAGACAATGGCGAGAAGCTTGGCTCTGGTTGGTTTCGGGAACCTCTTGAAGGCCTTCCTGGAGTAGGTTCCATTGGGCGTCGACGTAGCTTGCTAGTAACGTTGTGTTATTGGCAATCCGGACGGAATAGGCCACCGCCGACGTGACCCGTTTGCCTAAGGCATGCAACCTTTTGGACTCCTTGTCCGGGGGTGACTCTCCCGTGGCAAGGGGAACCCCTGCTCTCTTGCGAGTGTTGGTCACCACCAGCGAGTCTGGGATTGCGTGTCCTTTGATATAAAGCGGGTCGGTGGGGGAGGGTCGGAAAAGTTTTGACCCTTGGGTTCACAGCCCTAGTCTGAGAGGGTTTGAGTAAGGAAGGGGCCAGCCGTCTCTTTACAGAGCTCAAGAGAGGGATAGACTGGCTTGCCAGAGGCTTTTCATTAATAATGTCGTCCGCAAAATCTTGTTCGGGCAAGGCTTCAAGCGTGGCAATTTTAAAGAATCCCGCTGCTTTTTTCAACATGTTGTTGAAAGCCATTTGATCATCCACCGGGGAAGCTTGTCGAATCGGGGTGGATGGGGGAAGAGTCGTCCTGCTGGGTGTCCTCCCAGCTGTCTATTGCTCCTTGATCTTCCCCATAGTTGTCCAGAAAAGAGGCCTCCTCTTCTTCTGTATACATGTCTCTATACGTGTCCATCTGGACATCTTCTTGATAGTCAACTTGGTGTTGGACATCTTGTGTTGAGGGTTAGGGTCTACCCGAGCTTTTTTCGGCGGAGGTTGATCAGAAGCCCTGAAAAACTCCTCCAGCCGATCCATACACCCCTCGAATTGCTCCGTGGTCCACTTGGATGACCCAAATGGACCTAGCCGAGTAGGAACCGTGTTCTCCGCCCTAAGGCGTTGAGAGGATCTCCTCAGGGTGCTTGAGAGGGGTACCTGGCTTTCTTCGTAAGAGTCTTCGGGATCGTCTTACAAATCCGTGGAAAACTTTTCGGCGGATTTGCCCATAACTGTGGGCGGAACAGGTACTAGGCCCACCGCCGTAGCAATCCTATTGATGCTCTTACGGATAGTCACCGAATCTTCAGGAGACAACGCCTCCGATGATGTGTCGGCAGTAGAAGTGTCTTCCGCGGCTCCAGAAGGGCCAGCGGATGGCTTCTCAGGTAGAGGCCTACTTGTAGTCCTCGGGCCTGTACGGGCCTTGGAAACCTTGGAATCCGTCGAAGTTTCTTGTTCTGAAACTTCGGCGCGTGTAGTTTGGGGAGTAGCGCCCTTGTTAGGTTTGCTATGCCCAGTCGTCATGCGCTGCTGTGGATGCGGAGAAGGCTTCGAACCTGACCAATCAGTGGGAACCGCCGAAATTTCCGTCGGGCCCCTTGGCGCTTTCGCCTTCCTGGACGAGGTCGTCGAGGACAGCGTTTGGGTTGTGCGCTTGCTGCGGTGCGATTGTACGCCCCTGTCGCCGCCGGGTGTGTTCCCTGTAGCAAGAACGGAGTCGAGCCTGGAAGGGTCGGGGACGGGCGTGGCGGCCCTAGAAGTGTCCGACTCAAGGTCTATAACATCCACATTGGACGTTTGGTCATCCGACCTGCCCCCGTCACTTTCGGCTGGTGTCGCGGCAGGGGAACGAGGCTTCACGCGTGACATGCCGTACGCGGCCCACCGCTTTAACCGGCGCTCCCTAAGGGTCTTAGGTTTAAGGAGTTTACACGCCGAACACCACCTTTCGTCGTGCTCTAGGGGGAGACACGCGTTACACGAGGTGTGCTTGTCTTTCCACGGATATCTAACCCTGCACACAGGGCAGAATCTAAATTGAGTCCTTTCCATAGCAGAAGGGAAGGGTGATGAGACCAAAAGGGAAAGCAGTGGAAAAAAGGAAAGACATAACAGTATGGCAAACCCCGAGCCCACTCTCCCTACTGTGTAGGTCGGCCGGAAGGCCCGACCACGTGGAAGTCCGAACGCCGAATTTTAGACGTCGGAACCCACAGCCGTAGACTATTCCCCCATAGTCTTCGTCGATGATGTTCTTGATGGGCGAAGTGACTTAACGGGGATAAACCGACAATTCGGTAAGATAAACAATGTCTCATGAAGAGCTCCGCTATAGGGCGACCAGTGATCTGGGCGGAAAAAAACAATCTGAGCGACCGCGGCGCGTGAGGGATTTTGGGTACTACACCCGTCACGATAGGGATAGTGTTTCAGACACGCCTATGCCGAAGTCCCCTTTCGGTCCCCGAAAGACAAGATGCAATATTCCACGGTTACCACTGGATGTCGAACCATATGCACAGCATGTGATTCTAAGCAGATTAAAAAGCATCAGAAATATATATATAAAAAAAACAAACCAAGGATGACATACATTTTGTTCATGGTTTGCTCAAATCTGACGTTTGTTCATGAAGTGGAAGACAATGTATGTGGAAAGGCCACCCCCCCTCCTCTGCTCCTCACTTCGACAAGGCTTTTTCTTTTTATAAAACATAGTAACGGTAGTGGGACTGGAATTTGGAATTTTAGAAACTGGTGCCGAAATTGCGGATTTCGGTGCTCGAGTCTTCTGTTTTGTAGTGGGACTATCTAATTTCAGAGCAGAAAGGTTATTTTCAGTCGATGCACCTATTTCGAAACGCGAGTTGAGCGGGAGCCACTCGTGGCTGAGGATTTCATTTTGCAATCTATTTTCAACGTATGCGCCAAAACGAAAGTGGAGTGTTTTTGTGTGTCGGTGTGTTTCAACTTGCTTGGCGTACTTGTGTCGGACACTGATCACGGACGGTCTCTCTGAGAATGTTTTATATGTTTGGCCTTGTTGCCATAGGAAGCCTCCATAACAGCACTTGATGTCTGCCCTTCAGAGGGGAGGACTGCCTCATGGATTCTAAAGCTTCCCTATCTAATGTCTCCTCAGTGTCGCTTGTGAAACTGGGGCTGTCCTGCCCTGCTCCGAGTCCCCTGCTCCGGCAGGGATTTCGGCAGATGTCTCACCCCAACATCTACTTGGCATAGGCAGCCCAGTGTTTCGACCGCCGGTCTTTTAGCTTCTTTGGTTTGAAGAGCTTGCAGGCTCTGCACTTATTCTCCTAATAGTTACACACACTGTGTGCATCCTTGCAGGGGCATTTATTGTTGCATGTGGGGCAACATTTAAAAATGGGAGACTTTGTAAATGATGAGGTAATTAAATGGAGACATTCTCCAATATGTTATACTTTGCTGTTTGGGTCATATTCACACCCCCATTGAGAGTATAGCCTTCACTTGGCCCACATTACCACAAAAGGGAGAGGAGGTATATCTCCCAACTGTGCCCGTTTCACCTTTATGATTGGGATTACTCTTGGGTTTGTAGCAGTTTGATGGTGCAGCAGGCGCTTTAGCGCTACTCACCATTACTCAGGCAGGGCAGAAGTCATTTTGTCACAGTGCAAAAACATTTATACTCACATCCAGCATCCCGTTCCCAAGAGGTGGGAAAACAAGCAAAAAGCACACACTAGGAAGGCAACAAATTTAACCTGCATGGACCAGATGCACATTTTACAAAGAGGCTCCCTGTCCCACCCAGGCACCATACGTTTTTAAACACTTGCATTAAGGTCTCACAAATATGTCAATTGATTTCAGAGTTTTGACTTTTAAAATTTCCGAAATTGGAATAATCCGTAAGAGAGATGCAGTATAAACTATCCTCCTTGTGGAATGGGCCCTGTTGTTGCCGAGTAAGAGTTGCTTTACTTTCCAATATGCGACAAAGTCTCATGTCTGGGATTGTCTATGGATAGTGGGGAAACTAGGGAGCATGAGTTCCATTATGCCCTGTATGAGACAGGACCCAGGGGATGTATATGGCTCCCCAAGTCATACACACCTAACCCCAGTCTAGAAGACAAGTAGTGTCAGACCCCAGCCATCAGGTTTATGCCCCACTACAATTTTGAGTGACCTAGGTTAGTGACTGATAAGAACCCTACAAGTGGTTTATTGCATACAGGTACTGGCTTGTATGATCCCTCTGCTGCATACCAAAATGCAAGTTCTTCTGACTATGCTAAACAACTCCTGAAGGAGTGAACTAAATTAAAGGAGTACATCTACAGAAAAGGAGGAGTTTTTTTCCCCTGAGGAAGAAGAACTGAGCATAATATGGACAAACTCACAGACTGCCTCAGAGCATTCCAGGGACTGAAAATATCAGAATCAAAAGAAAAATGGTAGAAAGCCCCTTTATGGGCTCGGTCTGCATCCTTGTGCATTGCGGCAAAGGCAAATTAACACACCTGAATATATGAACAAGTTTGAGCCGCACCAAACCCTGCTGGGGAAAGCACACCGCCGAGTATGATTGTACAGAGGTGGATCCCAGGGCCAGAGATGAAACAAAATCGAAGCAGGTAGCGTGCTGAGCTGGGTGTTAGGAGTTGGCAGCAGGAGAGAGGAGGTAAGAATAGTAGATTATGATGGGAGTACTGAGGAGGAATGGAGGAGTAGACTAAAGCCTGGATAAAGTTGGTGGGCCCTAGAACTTGGCCCTGTAAAACATGACAGGGAGACCGCTGGTAGGAGGGTACCATAATTGATGGCTTGACATGGACCCAGACTGAGGGGAGAGAAATAAGATTTGCATCTAGTGCAGAAAAATGCATCCATGGTCGAGGGAAGGAAGCCACTACTGCACAACTAATGGCAGGGAAAGAAGCAAGGATCCTAGTCTATGACAAAACCAAGTGCTGAGAAGAAAAATAAGACTGGAGTTTTCCGGGGAAAAAAAAAGAAACTGGGCTTGGGGAGGTCTGGCTTTAAGAGACTGGAGAGGTTGGACTCCTAAATACTTCCCGAAGGAGCTTTCCAAGGAAACCATCCTTTGTGTTTATTTTCAGATTAGGGCTAGAAATTTACTGGGTTTGAGGATATTTTTGTTGGTCATCATTTGGTATCATGTCTTCCAAGTATAGGGTTAGCCAGAAGTCTAAAGGACTTGTTAGGAGCAGTTTGGACTTTTCTGTTAGTCAGTTTTGGGCTTTGTTTGAATAGAGCATCCCCAGAGGACTAGAAACTTTTTCAGAGTATGTTTGAGACTTTTGTTAAATTAGGACCCCAAGGTTTTGGGAAACAATTGGGCACTTAGTGTTTTCCCATCCTTGACACTCTTTAAAGAGTTATACCTTACTATTTGTAGGCAATTCTCGTAGCCCCTTTACACCGGTTATCAATCCCTACCTTGAACTACAGGTAACCAGTATAAGACATGTTAAGTCAAGAAATGCGCTTTCCTATCATTGCTCACCCTTCCTACACTGGTAAAAAAAAATAAAACAGGCAGCAGTGAGCATTTGGAAAAATATCTACTGCACCTGAAGTGTTCTAGGGTCTTTATGACGGGGATATTGCTGAAGAGAGCCACCCACAGACCTTAACCACCAGTGTCATCCAATGGATAAGAGACAGGTACCAAGCGTATTCTTTAAAGAATTGTATGATAGAGAGAATACATGATCAATGGGTAAAAGTACAAACAGTTGTGCACAAAGATCCATTTTTGCTCCTCCCTGCATATGCACCAACTTTGATCAGTGGTGTATCCAGAATATCAGAGAAAAAGAATGCACCGTATACGTGTGGGCCTAGGTCATGGTTCATCATGAACCAAGGGAAAAATACTTAACTGAAGTATTACTTTTTTGCACACTCCAGAAACCAGGCCACAGATTGCACTTTGCTAGACTATCTTCATTGCATTGTAAACAGCATATGTTACTATAACACTACTCAAAAGTACTCTATATATAGGCTTCATAAAGATGAAAGACAGAAAAGACCTAGCCAGAATTGCAACGTACAGCCATTTGTCAATTTCCACCAACCCAAAATACTTGCAGTCAGTCCAACATCGTAGTGTGGTAATCTAAAACATGCCCTCCCCTTTTGTCTTGATGGATAGCCTTCATGTCACAGTGAGCTCCTTTACAAATTGCAGGCTTCACGACTTCCACCTCTTTCGTGTTAATCTATTTTTCAAAATCCAACAAAGATAATTTCTGGGTTCTGTCCCCAGTGCTCTCTTTACCAATAGGCAGCCAGTGGAAATTTGGCGTCGACACATTTTAAAGTTCTTAAATGCACCCTAATTCTTGCCCTAGGTTAACGTACAGCGGTGCCCACTAATTAGTTTTGGCTATTAGGTAGCGCTGAAAGATTCCTACAGAACGATGCTGTCAGCATTCTCAATGGAGTATCAAAACAGGAACACATTTCAGTGCATAGAAGGGACCTACATTGGCTTCCGGTTGCAGCTAGAATTTTCTTTAAAAACAATGTTCTATCACAAATGCCTATATGGTCTAGCACCCCCCCTATCTAAGTGAGAAATGCATACAGCACAATTCTACAAGAATTACCCGCTCCAGTGATGGTATGTATCTGACCTGCCCCCAAAGCAAAATGTGCTAAAGATTATGGTCAATCCTTTCCAGTGCAGGCAGCCTTCACCTGGAATAAGTTACCTGCTGCTCTGCGCAGGGAAAGGAACCCGTGGACATTCAGCAAAATCTTAAAGACACTGCTTGTCAGATCTCTACGCTATGCCTTTTTGTGATGTCTGTTATTTCTGTAGGTCCTCTGTGTACGCCTAGATGCCTGCGGGGTCCGGCACAAAATAAATTTAAAAAAAAAAGAAAATGTAAGCCGAAGCTATTGTCATTAAAATTAGAGCTTCAAAGTGGAACCAAGAATGATGGTCTGTAATGCTTTCCAATGGAGAGGACATAGGAGGATGGATACAGTGTTTGGCTATATGTCCACCCATTTAACGCCCATCAATAAGTGAAAATCTATGTGTTTTCCCACCCATTCCCAACCTAACCCACACCCCTGTTGCACTCTTTGCTTTCATTTGTGTTGTATGCCGCTATATGTTAATATGTTTAAAAAGTTTTATGCTTTAATATAGTAGTGCTAATACATATTTATTTATTTTGTACCACAAATAACCAATTTTACATTAAAAAGCAGTATATATTGACATGCCGTAATAGCATTTCTGATGATAGTATCTGCTTAGATAGTATCTGTCTTTCGGGGACCGAAAGGGGACGTCGGCATAGGCGTGTCTTTAACACTATCCCTATCGTGAAATGTAGTGTACCCAAAATCCCTCATGCACCGAGGTCTCTCAGATTGTATTTTTTCTGCCATGAGGCAGCCCAAGGCTATTTTGAATGAGTACATAAAGAGAGAAAGTAGCACGACGTCTATGTTCCTTCCACCCGAGCGGAGAGGCAGGGTGGGCGCATGTGAATCTAAGCAGATACAATCATCAGAAGTAACAAGTTACTTACCTGTAACTGTTGTTCTCCAGCATGTGTCTGGCATGGATTCACATGCTCATGAATATTCTCTGTCAGGCTGGGAATCCTCAGTAAAGAAAAAATCAGTTTCAGTTTTGTTTCTGAAATGTCTTTCTGCTAGTAACCAATCACTGGTCTCTGGGTCATACTGCCCCAGCCAATGCCTGCCCTCTACCTAAGCCCCTCCTCTGGCAGCCAACTTCAGATTTGGTAGCACGTAAAGTGGCAGTAGGACCAAGAGAAGAGCCACAGAGGGGTAGGCGGCAGGGTTCGCATGTGAATCCATGCCAGACCCATGCTGGAGAACAACAGTTACAGGTAAGTAACTAGTTCCTTCTCCAGCATGGGGTCTGGCATGGATTCACATGCTCATGAATATAAGAATACATAGCAGTACACACATGCGCAACCACGGGAGGTGGCAAGGCTCAACATTAAGCAATACAACAACTCAACATTAAGCATCTCTTACCTCCTCACCAGGCTCACCTTAAGCGAACAGGCTGCGTAGCGCTGCCTGGCAGACTCTGGACTCCTGCCTGGAATCCCGGTCGACGCAGTAAAATCTCGTGAAGGTGTGCGTCGACCTCCACGTAGCAGCCCTGCAAATGTCGAGCAGGGGCACACCAGACAGAAACGCCGTGGTAGCAGTGATTGCTCGGGTTGAATGGGCTCTCGGACAGCCGGGCAACGGTCGGTTTGCCAATCGGTGACAGTTCCAAAAGGAACGACCTGAGGGCCCAGAACACGGCTCAGAGCTCCAGGACATTGATGTGTAGTGACCTCTCCTCCAGGAGCCAAAGGCCTCTTGCGTGGAGATCTCCGGAGTGTGCCCCCCATCCCTCTCCAGGGAGGCGTCCGTCGTCACCGTTTCCTGATAGGCCAGGGTCTGGAAGTCAATACACGCCGCCAGATGCGCGCGGGTGCCCCACCACCGGATCGCTTGTCGAAAGGTCTTGTTGCGTGGGATCCTGTCTTCGAAGTTGCCCATCGCTTGCATCCAATGGTCGTTGAGGAACTCCTGCAGTGGTCGCAACCGTAGTCTGCAAAGGCGCACGAGATAGATGCAGGAAGACATTATGCCGAGCAGGGACTTGACGGACCTCATCTTGGCCACGTCCATGGTCGACAGCCGTTGCACCTTGCCTAGAATGGCCTTTGTCCTTTCCTCCAACGGAGAGGCCAATTGCGCCACTGTGTCGAGCTTGGCTCCCAGGAACAGAGTGACTTGTGACGGAACCTGGTTGGATTTAGAGAAGTTAATCGAGAATCCCAGCTCCATGAGCAGTTGGACGGTCCTCCTTGTGAGATCGACGGCGAGTTCTCTTGACTCTGCCCGGATAAGCCAGTCGTCCAGGTATGGGTAGACGTGGATCCCCTGCAGGCGTAGCCGCGTCGCCACTGGTGCTAGGCACTTGGTGAACACCATGGGCGCCGACTTCAGTCCGAAGGGAAGGGCCTTGAACTGATAGTGCCGTCCTTGGACCATGAATCGTAGGAACTTTCGATGTCCTTTGAGGATGGGGATGTGAAAGTAGGCATCCTCCAAGTCCAGCGACGATAGGAAGTCGCCTTCCTCCAGCTGCCCCAGTACGTGCTGGAGGGTGACCATCCGGAACTTCTGGGACCTGATGTATTTATTTAGACGAAGGTCCAGGATGGGTCGCCAACCGCTGGACTTTTTCCTTACGAGGAAGTAACGCGAGTATACTCCGGAGCCCCGGAGCCTCTTTGGGACGAGTTTGATGGCTCCCTTCTTTAGCATCGCTCGTACCTCCAGTAGCAGTTGCGGGACATGGTTTTCCTTCCTGGCCACAGGAGGAATACGGGGACACTCTTAGAAATTCCAGTGTGTGCCCGCGGGCCAGGGCATCCAGCACCCAACTGTCGGTGGAGATGGACTCCCACACACTGATGAAGTTCGCCAGCCGGCCTGCCATCGGGGTGCTTAGGTGGGGGCCCGACACCCAAGGCCGTTGCAGTCCTGCTTGGCCACGGCCTTGCCGCCCTGGCCTCCTTGGCGACAACAACGAGGTCCCCCTGGCTTGCTGCGTCCTCTTTAGGCCTCCTGCGACAAGGAACGGGCCGCCTGGCGGTATGACGAGGAGCTGCCGCCGAATCCTTTCTAGGCACCTTGCTTGTCTCCGGCGTTCCGAAAGGGCGGCCATCGCTGTTGAAGGACACCCAAAGCCCGAGCCGTCTGTGTCCGCCTTGAAGGCCTGCAGCGACTCGTCCACTGACTTGCCGAAAAGGTTGTTCCCATCGAAGGGCAGGTCCAGAACCCTGGTCTGAACGTCCTGGCGAAGTCGGTTGCCTTGAGCCAGCCACGCCGATGAAGGCAAACGCTGTTGCCTACCTGGCAAAAAACGGTGTCAGCGATGTCCATGGCCACCGTGAAGGCGTGGTCCGACGACACCTCTCCTTCCTGTAGGATCTCTAGGGTCTCAGCCCTCTTGTCGTCCGGAAGGAAGTGCAGCAAGGGAGTCATCTCAAACCAGATCTCCCTGTCGTAGCGTGCCACAATCGCGAGGGCACTGCCCGCCTTAATCGTCGTCGCTGCGAACGAGATGACGCGCCGTCCCATGGCGTCCACTTTCTTTCCCTTGCCGTCTGGCGGGGAAGCAGAGGTCGAAGCCGTCACCCCTGCCGCTTTCTTCTTGTCCGCCGCCGCGACGACCGAATCCGCGGATGGTTGCGCCCTAAGGCACATGGGGGCAGAATCCGGGACCCTGTACTTCTCGTACCTGTCCCTCTTAGCAGGAGCCGTTGACGGGTTCTTCAGGAGAGTGAGCCCCTCGTCCCAGATGTCGTCCAGCAATGGAATCGAGAGGACCGTCTTCCTCTTGGCTTCTCGCCGTTGGTAGAGGAAGCCTTCCTTCTTCTGTTCTTCGGGGCAGAGCTGGAAGAGCTCAGATGCCCCTGCGATCATGGCGTGGAAGGAGCCAATTTTGTCGGGGTGGTGATGGAAGGTCCATTCCGTCATCCCCACCGTCGTCCGTCTCCGTTGTCGCCGTCTCCATTCCCATATCATCCCTCGGAACGGGGGAAGGAGATGAGGGCTGTGAGGGCCGTGCAGGCTGGAAAGGAGGTGGGAGATGCATTCTCCTCCGCTTGTTTGGTGGACTCTCCGACGGTCCAGGCTCCGCTGGATCGTCCGTTGGGGGCAAGGGCAACCTTGTCCTTATCGCTGTACACAAGACCTGAATCGCCATCAAGATGCCCCCCTGCACCCGCCCTCCCCCACCCGAGTTGTCTTGTGGCGTCGGCACAGGCTGCGACGGGAGCGACGGTTGGGGAGCAGGGATCGTCCCTTCCACGGTGCGTGGTTCTCCATCGGCACCGCCATCGCTTTCTTCGTCCACCTCGTCGGGATCCCTCCCGTAGGACCGGACTTCCTCAAACTTCTAGTCCAGGATCTTTGCGACGCCAGCCGGTTCCTCTTCGGAGGCGGAATCTGTGTCCGTAATGGCCACCGGGACACGCCCCCTCTTTCCGCCTGGGGTTTCACAGGGGTCTTATCGATGGGCTGAAAAGAGGATTCCCTCCGCGGTGGCAGGGAAAACTCTAGGCCCCGAGGTCGCCTCCACTGGGATAGCCTCTGTAGGCTTTGCCAGGGCCACCACGACACCCTCGATAGAGGGTGTAACTGGATGAATCGGCCTTCGCGACCTTGGGCGCGCTTGAGGCCTTCATCTGGGGGGGAGGGGGGTTCGCCGCCTCACTCCCCCTCTGTTTTCTCCGTCGGGATCGACCGGGGCTTCTCCCGAAGCTTACCCAGGTTCTCTGACTTTCTCTTCCCCGAGCTAGAGCGTTGGCTCGTGGTTGATGGCGTCGGTGATAATGCGCCCTGCCTGACAACAGAGGAGCCCGACCGATCGGCGCTCCCGGTGCACGCAGACTTGCGGTGCTTTGCCTTTAGTTGGGCCCTGTTGCTGGGGCGCAGTCAAAGGTCTTAAAAGACCGCTCACACTTTTATTCACCTGCTGCTGGGCTCTTCCCCTCCAGCCAGTTGGTGAGGCGGGTACGACGATCCCTCATCGTCCACTCAGACATTTTCTTGCAAAACGCACAGTCCTTCCCCACGTGCGTTTTGTCTTTGTGAAGGCAGTAGAGACACCGGGAATGCTCATCTTCCTTGAAGACATTCTGTAGTCCACATCCAGGGCAGCTCCTGAAAAGCTTGGGTCCGGGCGTCGTGTTTCCTTTTTCCTGGGCCATGTCCACGCAGGGTAGGCCTCAAATATCTTCCGGAAGCCTCAGAGAAGTGAAACTCGACGAAAAGTTCGCCCTTGGGAGGCGTAGAAAAAAGCTGAAACGGGTCCCCGTTGATCGGAAGTAGAAACGGTGGAGCTTGAGGCTCAATTGACCAAAAAATGAGATTAAATCTCTTTGAAAATTCGCAAAAACGCAGTAAAAGCTCGAGAGCAACAGCACAAGGACTCCCAACACTTGAACGTGCGGTAAAAATCTGAAGATGGCTGCCAGAGGAGGGGCTTAGGTAGAGGGCAGTCATTGGCTGGGGGCAGTATGACCCAGAGACCCATGATTGGTTACTAGTAGAAAGACAGTTCAGAAACGAAACAAACTGATTTTTTCTTTACCGAGGATTCCCAGCCTGACGACTGGGAATATTCATGAGCATGCGAATCCATGCCAGACACTATGCTGGAGAAATGCTATTACGGTGAGTAATGCATGTCTTCTGATGCTTGTAATTCTGCGTAGAATCACATGTTGTGCATAGACTAGCGAGCAGTACCTGGAGTTGGAGGTGGGTTGTGAGAAGGAACAGTAGTGAAAATATGTCTTAATACTGAATGTCCCACTTGAGAATCCGATCTAGAATGAGTGTCTATGCAATAGTGTTCTGTAAAGTTGTGTACAGAACTCCAGGTTGCTGCTTTGTAAATGGACTCAAGGGGAACATTTGCAATGAATGCTATGGAAGCCCCAGTGCCCCGCGTAGAGTGTTCTCTAGGCTTGAAGGGCAGTTCTCTCTTAGCAAGAGAGCAAGATAGTGTGATGCATTTGACAATCCACCTTGAGAAGCTGATTAAGAGACAGCATCCCCTTCTCTACCAGCTGCCACTGAAATGAAAAACTGGTTCGTCTTCCTCAGTGGTTTCGTTCTTTCCAGGTAAAACACGACTGCCCTGCGCACATCTAGTGTGTGTAGGCTTCTTTCAGCCATGCTAGTGGGATTCTGAAGAAAGTGGGTAGTTCAACTGATTGGTTCACATGGAACTTCGAAATGAATTTAGGCGCAAATCGCGCATGAGTGCGCCAAACCACCTTAACCCTGTGGACTGTAACAAAAGGGTTGTTAGGCAGAAACCTGTGCAGTTCCCTTAGGGACCACTGCAAAAAGTTTAGGACTACAGGAGTTAGCAGTAAACCCAATTGGTAGCAGTCTACACCACCCAGATTTACCTGGTAGCTGTGGCTGAGCAGTCAGACTTCTCTCAAGAAGAGTTAGGCAGTATACAGAGCATACACAATAGGGCAGGTAAACACAGTAGAACAAGCAAACACTGACCAGAGCTTTGTTGTAAAAGATATATAATTATTTATTTAAAAACACATCTAAGAAAACACATTGGCACTAATCTCAAGCAAGTTCAAAAACACAGTCACTAAAGTATATACACTCCCTTAAAAGAATATTAGACAAGTCTTAAGTAAAGCACCACTTATAGCGCTTAATGCAGATGGCACTCTAATAATTCAGTTTAAAAGGGAGAGAAAGACAGAGCATAAATTGAAACAGATCCCAACACTTTCAGAAGAACACAGCAAGAGAGGAAGGCAGAATCAAACCGTGAAGTTAGTTCAGAAAGCCGGATCCACTTTAAGAGGATCAGAACAAAATGTGTCCAAGGTCACACGGTTGAAAAGTGCACAAAAGTCTCGAAAAGGTTCAGAAAGAAGTTGGACCAAAAGAAAGGGACCAGTTAGATGGTCAAGCGGCCAGCCCAGTCTAGAAGGTTAAGGATTTACTGTCACCTTGTAGCAATATATAGAAAGGGAGGCCAGGTGGACACAGTACCTTGAACTGGCGAGAACACTCCAGCGGGGGCAGTTGTTTCTGGCAGCGGTTGTGAGTCGGTGCTTCGTCCGGCAGAAGGGAAGATCTCGGCGGGGAGGAAAGCAGGAGGTCGTTGTGCTGCCAGGGAAGAAACCAGCCGCGGAGGTTCTCGATTCAAAGGAGTGGTCCTTTCTTTCGCGGTTCAGTGGTAAGTGGCTATCCGATTGCCGGGGTGCTTGGCACGGGCAATTCGACCACTAGACGTTCTGGTAGGCGAAAAGGAAAGCGAACTGGTTGTCCCCACCAGCTCAAGGGGAAGAGACTCTCCAGCAAGAAGATCTCCTCTGTCGTCGGAAAGTGGTGAGACGGTTCAGCAGGGCTCCACCGGTGGTGTCGTTGCAGGTCGGCTCAGCTTCTCCCTCTTCGGATTCTCAGTTCCTGTGGCGACTTCTGAAGTTCCAGTCCCAAAAGCCCTGCTTTTATGCAAGAAACCCACATTCATTCAGCCTGGCTGTCAATCAAACATGCTTAAGTGGGCCAATCACACAAGAGTGCGACTTGAGTTGCCAAGGCAACTTAGTCCAGGGTGCCTAAACCCCCTCCCACACCCACTGTGGTACCCAGACAGAGTGGCACCACTTTTGGAGGCTTCTGTGGAGAAGCCTGCCAAAAAGTGGAACAAAGGGCTCAACTTGGGTTGGAGTCACAGAAGAGAACACAAACGCCATTTTGGAATCGAGTTCTGGCAATAAAATACCAACCGGTGATTTAATATTAAATAAATAACCCGGCAGTATGTTCGTGGCTATAGGAATTAAATAATTAAAGTTGGTAGCCTCGAACAATGGGAAAATCGCATAGAGATATATTTGCGGTCGAATATAAAAAGTAGTATCCACTGCCACCAGCCAAAACTCGATCAGGGGGGACGGAGACGTGCCCCCTCGAATAACAGACCCCGGGGCAATCGAATTGCCCCGACCAGTACGTCCACAATATGATGGTTTGTACTGGTTTCTGTTCATAATTTGGGACTAGTAAAGCCAATGGTGACTTTACATGCCCTGGGAGACAGTAGTCAGTCCCAGGGTATGGAGTCTATGGTGGGGTGTCACTATGACACCCATGTGTCACTGCACTGAGGGTGCTGTGTAACACACATAGTAAAAACACATGAGGCCCTATGGAGTAAAAGACCCCATAGCCCATAAAACACATTAACAGTCAAAGGAACCCCTCAAATCATGTCCAAGAGTGTGAGGAAAAGAAACTCACTCTTGGCAGGAGAAAAAACACAAACTCCAGAAATCCAGCAAAGCTGCTGGGGGACTCAATAGGTTAGGAAATTCAACCTAAACAGAGAATTCTCCCTAACACTCGCCCCCCTCCCAGACTAAGGGACAGGAGGATTTAATCCACTCCTGGATGAATCTCATACCTCTAGTCGATGACATACATCCTAGAGAGACCATCAGCATTTTGGTGGCGACACCCTGACCTATGTTCTATGGTCAAATCAAAGGATTTCCTTTGAAAGTTATATGACTTACAAACTCTTTGAGGAACATCAGTCTTTTCAAAGTTATAAGGGATCTGGTTGACCAGTCCCTCAGAAGTTGGTCCAACTTCTGAACCTGTGTTAGGCTTTTTTAAGAGGTCCTTATAAAGGATTCTAGAGAGGCCTCCAGAGGTCCTCACCACCTCTCTGTTGGGGGAAGGTTGGGTTTTAGGCCTCTTGGTTGGAGGGGTTGGAGATAGGCAAGGTACATGCTTCTCCTTCCTCTTAGATCTACCTTTACCTACTTTAGGAGTTTGCCCCTTAAGACTAGGAATTGGATTGGAGTCTTCTGTGGAAGGTCCAACAGTCTGAAGGTTTTTGGCCTTAGACTTTTCTTTTCTGGTTTTCCACCAGCACTGAGAATTACCAGTTCTCTTAAGCCTAGTTAGGGTTCCAGTAGGTCTATCCACCTCTTCCTCAGAAGCAGGGGGAGCCACAGACTCTATAACTGGGGGAACAATGATGGAGCTTGGTTGGTGCTCCCATTTCCCTAACATTTTAGCCTGAAATTTGCCTGGATCAGAGGTCAACTTACCAACATCAGGGCTTGTAGTGGGGTTCTCAGTAGAGGTTCCCACAGGCTTAGAGTGGTTCCTTAAGGTGGGCTCTCTAGCCAATGTGGTTTGGTTCTGGGTCTCCATACTGGGAGGCCTGGGGGTACTGGATACTACTCCTAGGGTTCTTAGATAATTGCCCAACAGGACTCTCCCAGGCACCTCAGTCTGAACACTGACAGGAATCAACACTGTCATGTCATTACACTGAATGAGGGCTGGTAGAATTGGAACCATTTGGTCAGGGCCTCCAGACATCTTAGTGGGACCTTTGGGTGCCTTAGCAAGCAACATCCTCAGGCCTGAAAAAGCTTTCATCCAATACTGTTCTGATGGCCCCAGAGTCTCGCCTGGCAGGAGTATCCTGGCCATTGACACAAACACTGTCCATATAATAAACTAGAGTTTTCTGGTATGGAGTTGTACACACTCCTATTCTGATCACTAACCAGACCCATGGACTCTACTGTTAGACTTGCTTGAAGACCCAAAGGTTCTTCAGCAAAGATTTCAAAGTGAGCACTAGCCATTTGGACTTCCTCCTCAGGAGTGAAGGCTAAGGAGACTGTGCTGATCCCTGCAGGTTTAACCTTACATCTGGGATCTCCTTTGATGTGGTCAGTTGCCCCACAGAGATAGCATGTTCCAAATGCTCTCTGGAAGGGTGGCTTGGCCTGACCTCCTTCTGGTTTGTGACCAGAAGGTACACTAGCCTTTTGTGGTTTACCCTGGGGCTTACCCTGGTTATTTTGTTGTTTGGGGCGGTCTTTGGTTTGGGAGGTATTAGAAATCTCTTGGTTCCCTTTTGGTGGCTGCTTTCCCTCATCCTTTTTCTGAGTGACCCCTGAATCCTTGCGAGTGGCCCTGTTGGCAACCCACAAGTCAGCAGCCTTAGCTAGCTTCCTGGAATCTAATTCCTTTGAATCAGCCAAGTGCTGTCTGAGCTCAGGAGAGCAGGCATCATAAATTGACTCCAACATAACAAGATTTCTCATTCCCTCATAAGTGTTCACCTTGTAACCCTTAATCCATCCCTCTAAGTTTAGAACTGAAAAGACCTGAAGTTCACTAACCCTTCTAATAGAAGTGATCGCCACTAGGAAGGCTGTCTTAGAAGTAAAGTCTTTTAGACTTGCTTTATGCATTGGTTCAAAGGGAGACCTCATGAGTCTGGTCAATACCACATTTAGATCCCATCCGGGAGCTGGGTTAGAAACGGGGGGATGAATTCTCTTAACCACTTCAATAAAGGCTTTAATAACCAGTATTTTCCACCACAAGACCTTCTGTTGTGACGCAGTGTAGGATGAGAGAGCAGCTAGGTGATCCTTTAGGGAATTACAAATCAGTCCTGAATCTAATAAGCGTGTCAGGTACAACATGTGGGTAGGAGAGCCCTTGGTATTGCACCAGATGACAAAGCGTTTCCACTTACTGGAATAGCAATACCGGGTGTTAGGTTTCCTAGCTTCCTCAAGTATGTGCATGCATCTCAGAGAGTTGAAGGTGTCCGAACACCATGACCCTAGGAGCCAGGCTGCTAAGTTCAGAGTTTGTGGCCATGGGTGTAATGTTTCCCCTCTGTCCTGAGACAACATGTCGTACGGGCAGGGCAGTTTCATAGGAGGGGAGAGGGACATCTCCATCAGATGAGAACCAGGGTTGGCGGGCCCACATGGGCGCCACCAATATCATGGTGACTGATTCCTGGTGCATCTTGTGCACAACCATATTGAGTAGGGGAGTCGGGGGGTGGAGGGGAGAGCGGAAACAAATTTCCCTGAACATGTTATCCAGAGCCCGTTCCCCTTGGAGCGGTTCTGGGGATACCTGGAGGCGTAGTCTTGGCATTGAGCATTCTCCTGAGTGACGAACAAGTCGATCTCTGGGAAGCCCCATTCTGCGAAGACGTTGGAGACGATGTCTTCGTGTAGACACCATTCGTACTCAATGGGTAGTGGGAAATCTCTGCTGAGCACGTCCGCTAGAAGGTCGAGTTTGCCGGGAACGTGTTGGGACAGGAGGAACATCTTCCGTTTGAGAGCCCACATCCAAAATGTTCTGGGACAGCTTGGATAGCCCTGGAGAGTGTGTGCCCAGCTGTTTGTTTAGGTAATACATGGATGTGGTGCTGTCTGTCAAGATCAGAACTGTCTTCCCCTGGTGCTGTGTCTGAAAGGCCTTCAGTGCTTTGAAAACTGCTAATGGCTCTAACAGGTTTATGTGGTTGGATGCTATTCCATAGCAGATAATCCCCCCCCCATGAGAGATGCGTCTGTCGTGGGAGTGGCTTTTACTGCAGGGGCGGTGAAGGTTTTCCCCTTCAAGAGGCATTTCCTCGACCACCACTGCAGAGAGTGAACAAGGGCTGGCGAGACAACTATCAGATCCTCCCATTGTCCGCTGGCCTGACACCACTGGCTGTTGAGCCACTCTTGCATGGGACGTAGGCGCAGCCGCGCGTGAGGAACTAAATAAATGCATGACGCCATCATTGCTAGCCGTCGCATGGCCTTGCGTACCGTCACTTCCGGACTGGCTACATCTTGAGGGATCTGAAAAAGCATGTTCTGAACCCTTTCGTTGGAGGAGAACACAAGGCCGTCTTTGGTTCGAATTAGAGCCCCCAAAACAGTTTGATCTGACTGGGGTCAAAGCTGGATTTCTTCTCATTGATGGAATCCCAGACTGAACAAGAGGTCTATTGTCTTCTGGGTGTTCAATAGGCATGTTTTCGTCAGAGTCCCCTGTTATGAGCCAGTCGTTGAGGTAAGGGTAAACCGGGACAGATAGTCTGCGCAGGTGTGCTGCCGCTACTGCCAGAACCTTTGTACACCCTTGGTGCCGAGGCAATGCCGAAGGGGAGTACCTTGAACTGATAGTGCCTGTCCTCCATCATGAACCTTAGATATTTTCTGTGCGCTGGCACCATTGAAATATGAAAGTATGCATTTTTCATGTCTAGTGTCGCCATGTAATCCCCAGTTTCAACAGTGGGATTACTTCCTGCACAGTTGCAATACAAAACTTTTGAGGTTTGACATATTTGTTTGCTGGGCGCAAGTCTAGTACAGAGCACATGGTGAGGTCCTTTTTGGGTACAAGGAAGTACACTGAATAAATACCTGAAGGATAGGGACGCCTTCTATGGTGTCCTTTTCCAGAAGTGCTTCCACCTCTTGTATCAGGATTTGCAGATGGTCTGGCGTCAGGCGTCATACTTGGAGCAATCCGAATTGTGGTGGTCGGGCGAATTCCACACAGTACCCATGGGCGACCATCTTGAGCACCCACTGGTCTGACGTTATCCCCGCCCATGCCGAAAGGAAAGATGTTAAGCACCCCCCGAACGGGGTGATATGGGAGGGGAGGGGACCTGGATCTGTAGGTCATTTTTGACCAGAGGCTGTGGCTCCCCTGGAGTTGGGGCCTCTACCTTTCCTGCGCTGCTGTCCCCTGGGTGGATAGTTGGCAGGGATGCCTGTCCTGAGTTCCAGGCACTTTTGGGTGATTTGCTGAAGGGATTTAAGAGTCTCATGCTCCTTTTTGGCAGTGTCAAGGGGATCGTCGACTGCTTTACCAAAGAGATTCATCTCCTCGACAGGCTTATTATTAAGAGCTGCTTGGGTATCTGGCTTGAAGCCCGGGTTCCTGAGCTAAGCATGCCGTTTGAGCAGTGTGCCTTGAGCGAGTGATATTCCCGCCGTCTCCGCAGCATCCAGATTGTTTTTAGCACGTTCTGGTTGACCTGCCTGCCCTCGGTCACGATGGCGAGGAATTTGGTTCTAGCGGGTTCCAGTACCTCCTGGAGACCTTCCTGCAGTAGATTCCACTGTGCATCGGCATAACTGGCAAGCAACGTAGTGTTTGCTATGCGCGTGGAAAAGGCAGCTAACGTGGTGATTCATTTTCCCAAGGCGTACAGCCTTTTCAACTCCTTACCGGGAGGCGCCTCTCCCATAGCAATGGGTACACCCGCCCATTTCCGGGTGGTGGTAACCACTAGGGAATCGGGGGTGGCATGGCCCTTAAATCTATGTAGGGTCAGTAGATGACAAGCTTAATCATTTTTCCACCCTCGGATTTACTGCCCTAGTCTGGGCTGGTGTGATTTTTCCTCTTAATGGAATTCAGAAGAGGGATGGCTTGGCTAGAGGGGGGGTTTTCTTTGAGGATATCTTCCACAAAGTCCTGTTCGGGCAAAGCCTCCTGGGTGGCATTGTGAAAATATTCAGCCGCCTTTCTCAAGATGGCGTTGACCACCATCTGATCGTCCACTGGGGAAGCCTGGTGGGCCATTGTGGAGGGAGGGGAATCCAAACACGACATCCTGGTACTGGTCGTGGTCGTGAGCGCCCATGGTTCCGCCTCAACCTGGCGACTGTCCTCCCAGTCTCCCGTGGGATCCGCCTGGTCATCCAGTGTAGTCTTGTAGGAAGGTAGTATCCTCCTCCTCATCATAAATGTCCTGATACGCGTCCATCTGGATCTCGTCTTTGGGGTGGATCGGAGTGTAATCCTCCCGAGAAGGTCCTAAAGTTCTTAGAAATTTAGAAGTAGGCACAGAGGGAGGGTCCTCCCGAGGTCTCTTGGGGGTAGGTTTCTCTGAAAGCGACACAAACTTCAACCTATCCATACACCCTTCGAATTATTCTCTGGTCCATCTAGATGAACCAGAAGGGTGGAAAATTTTCATTTTCCTCCCTATGGCGCCAAAATTTGTCTCCAATAGAGCTAGACAGAGGCACGGGACTCTCTACGTAGTCCTTGTGAGCATCGGGGTGCTGTGGCGCGTCTTTCGGCGTGTCCACAGGCCGCTCCTTGCGCTTCGCCGTTTTAAACCTCTCCTTCAACCCTACCACTGAAGCAATCCTAGCGATGCTCTCGGCGATGTTCGGCGAAGCAGGGCGATGTGCCGGTTAACTAGGAGGCCTAGCGGTAGATTTATCTCCTACCCGTGCCTTAGGGGGCGTCAGAGCGTCAGCTAAGCACGCTTTGATGGCCGGATGTGTTTTGGAGGTAGCGCCCTTTGGTTTAGAAGGCCCAGTCGCAAGACACTGCTGCAGATGCGGGGAAGGCTGTTGATCTTGAAGATCAGAGGATCCAGTCAAAATTTTCGGCGGTCCTGTTGGCGCTTTCGCCCGTTTCGATGGTAACGTCGAAACCGGGGTTGGGGTTGTGTGTTTAGTGTAGAGATCTTGTAGGCCCCTGTCGTCGGGTGTTATCCCCATAGCGTGACTCGCCTCAGGCCTAGCAGGATTGGGAACGGGCATGACGGACATAGGAATGTCCGTCGTGAGGTCGATAGCATCCAAGACTGATGCCTGGTCATCACTAGTACCCCCGTCACTTTCTGCGGGTGCGGCGGTGGGTGAAGAAGATCCAGCTCGCGACATGCTGTATGCCGCCGACCACTTAACGTGGCGCTCCTTAAGCGTCTTAGGGTGCAGGAGTTTACAGGCTGCGCACTGCGCTTCATCGTGGTCAAGGGGTAGGCAATTGTTGTACTTAGAGTGCTTTTCCTTCCAAGGGTATCTGGCCCTGCAAGAGGGGCAAAACCTAAATGGTGTCCTTTCCATAGCAAAAGGCAATGACCAGACCTAGAGGGCAAAGAGGGGGAAAGAGGAGAGACATAGCTGAAAGGATATGGCCACCCCGCCGCCACTCTCCCTACTGTGTAGGCCGGCCAGTGGACGGCTCTGCCGCCGGATCGTAGGTGTATAAAGTCCACCACAGTCTTCGGCGTAGTACAGGAACCACCGTTGAAATTACTTAAAGGGGATAATCGACAAAGTCGATAACATTGTGATAACAATGTCTCTTATGAAAGAGCTCTGCAATGGGGCAACCAGTAATCTGGGGGGAAAAAAACAATCTGAGGGACCTCGGCGCATGAGGGATTTTGGGTACACTACACGTCACAATAGGGATAGTGTTACAGACACACCTATGCCGACGTCCCCTTTCGGTCCCTGAAAGACAAGATGCGGTTACCACTGGATGTCGAACCATATGCACAGCATGTGATTCTAAGCAGATTAACAAGCATCAGAAACCTATGTATGTAATTTACCTGTGGGAGTTGGTGGGGTGTTTGTTGATGGAAGCAGCAGTGGTTGTATGGGCAGTGTATGTAATGTCAGTATGTTTTGATTGGCTGTGGAACTAGAACAAAATAAGTTCCCAGTTAGGGAACTCCTGTCCCCTGCACACCATCTGTGGTTATCTAGCCAAATAGTTCAAGGTAGAACTTAAGCATCTCAGAGTAATTTTTGAAAAAAGTAACAATAACAATTCTTATACACCAAAGAAAAGGGTACTGTCATCATACTTTAGAAAATTGATAAACTTGCAACTCATTTCCAATTTTTACAAAATGTATTGATCCAAACAGGGTTGCCCAACGCGTTTCAAGATAGATTCTCTTCTTCAGGGGCTGATAATGTATTCAAGCTTAAAAACTATTTTACATTTTTTTTTTTAAATTAATCTAAATTAAAGTTTGCCAAATATGGGTAATATTATAGGCAAAGGTATGCAAAAGAAACAATTATATAATCATTGTCATGTTTTTTCTGTCTTCATTTTTCTGTCTTCACAATCTGTTCATACCTGAATACCATAGCATTTTTGGTAGCACATATATATTTTTCAAGATTAGTTTAAATCCGCAAAAGGATGAATTTGCATAGAACTGCATTCATTGGTGACAAAAATAGTGTACGAGTCTTCAACAGAGTTCACAATGTAATGACATTTTGGTGCACATATTTTTGGTTTTCCTAAGATACTAGTTTCTTTTGCTAGAAAAAGATAACAATCAAGGGTTATATTTTTTAAATGAATGGGCCTAGGCAGAATGCCTCATTAAGGGCATGGGGTGTCAGTGCATCTAATTTGTGTTTCCAGTATAGTTTTCTCTGGCATAGTCTTCTGGCTAGATCTCCGCCTCTTGGAAGTGGGTGAATCACGTCAAGTATTGCCCATCTCAATTGGGTAATATTGTGCCCATTTTAATTTAAGTGTCTGAACACAACCCTCTCCTCTTAAATCTTTGTCTCATGCCTTCGTATTCATCTTGTAGACGGGTTGTGTCTCAAGTAGTTCTTTTAAGCTGGAACAGTTGGCTGAAGGGTAGATTGTCCTTAAGGTGTGCAGGGTGGAAACTGCCAAAGTGCAATGTGTTGTTGATATCTGTAGGCTTTCTGTAAATGCTTGGGATGAGTTCAGCCCCTACTGTGTCAATGTTGAGGTCCAAAAAAATGGATGTTAGTTTGGCCTATTTCTAAGGTAAAGGTGATTCTCTCATGGCAGTTATTGAGGTATTAAAAGTATTGTTGGGAGCTCTTCAACCATACCTTGCCAAATCCTGAATATATCGTTGATGAAACATTTCCAAAAGATGATTTTGCTTTTCCATGGGTCTTTGTTGAGTACATGTGTTTGCTCGAAGTGGAACAAAGATGTTAGCATAAGATGGTGCTACTGCTGAGCCGGTCGATGTTCCTTATATTTGTAAGTAGTACTTTCCCTCGAAACGGAAGTAGTTGTTATAGAGGATTATGTTAATCAGCTCCATCCCAAATAACTTCTGAATCACAGTGTCTTGGTGATTTAAGAGAACCATTCAAGTGCTTCTATCCCTTGGCTGTGGGGAATTGATGTGTATAAACTATTCACATCAAGTGTGAATAGAATAACTGAAGCGTCTTCAATGTGTTTTTCTTTAAGTAGTCTGAGGAAATGTGCCATGTCCTTTAAATAAGTAGAAGTCTGTTGTACAAGGGGTTTTAGGGCTCGGTCCAAATAGATGGCTATAATATCGACAGAGTGCATAGGGTACTCATAAGAACATTGGAATCTGAAGTGTAGTCAATATGAGTTTCCAAGAACCGTTGTGTCATAATGTAGGATTTATCATAATTGGTGAGACCACATATTGAAACGTAACACTTTACTGACAAGATTGGGTTAGTTTTCCCATCTTTGAGATAAATAAAAAAAACATAAGCCTAGGTGTGAGCTTGCGTCCTTGCCATGTTTTCTTTACATAGTAACAAATAATCACGGATGTAACAAAATCTACTTACTTTAAACTAGCAAGATATTCAGAAGTTTCCTCAGAATATCATCTTACTCACCTTATTAATTATTCGACAAACACCAACTTGTAATTCTCATACAAACAAACATCATTAGCGTTTGTGGAAAGCATTGTTTACATACGACGTCATGCATGCTCCTAGCATAATGACATCATAATCAAACACCATGTACTTTAACGGCCATCTTGTTTTCACTAAAACAACCTTGGCGGTACCGGCGAGACGCATTACTCTGTGCAGGTTAACAAGACAGCTAAGTGAGTATCTATAGAGGCTTATAGACCTCTTTAGTCAAATTAGCTTTACAAACTGATTACATTGCCGGGATCTCTCCCTTTATCCATAGGGACTATGGAGAGTCCTTTGACTGCACTTCAGTGCGCCCCATCCGTGATGCATTCAAATGATCAGACGGTACCTCAGATGTCTTCATAGCTTTACAGCTTCATATCTCTACAGTATCCCTAAGTAGGTGCCCGCATTACTCTTGTTAAACCTATTTAAGGAGATAATCCCAATAATTGTTAGTACAATATTGATTTCCATCTTCATCACTTCAGAGGCGTTGAATTAAGAGTCTTTCATCCGCTAAATGGCCTTTTCCCCTTACGTGACATTTTCAAGCATCAGTTGGATTCACAACTGGACATTAAGGCTCACGGTGTGAGTTTTGCATGCAATTTAAGAGCTAATATGCCACACATTTCCCTAACAGAGTGTTAATATCATAATTTCTTAGATACATGTTTAAAAGCACTGGCAAGGCACATGGTATTGAACATTCTATTCCCACAGAAAGGACTGGGCACCCTGATTTTATGAAAAAAGAAAATGGTTAAGAGTCATGATGGTTACTAACACGGTGAAGACAAACTAATTCCAATTCATGTTATTCCCAATTCTTCTGTAAATGCTAATCGACGCATTATGACCTATCAGCAGATAACCAATACTTCCAATATAGCCATACAGCATCCCTCACTATGATAGAGATTGTAAGTGGATTAGTAAATCAAAGCAAAAAATAAGGTTCCTTTACATGTGTACAATTTGAAATAGAAATCCAGCATAGATCATGATTAAGCATGATGAAATGTGTATGTTCAGATTGCAGAATATTAAGAGCTCTAAGATAATTATGAAATTAGCATGTAATCAAAATGGTCTATCGTATATGGTCACGGGCTAACATTTGTATTTTGAATTAACTATATAACTGTTACCTGAAATGTACATATTACCCATATTTGGCAAACTAATTTAGATTTAATTTTTTTAAAATAGATTTTAAGTCGGAATACATGATCAGCCCCTGAAGAAGAGAATCTCGAAACGCGTTGGGCAACCCTTTTTAAAAAAAATTACATGTGTTACTCTATTTGGATCAATACATTTTGTAAGAATTGGAAATTAAGTTGCAAGTTATCAATTTTCTAAAGTATGATGAAAGTACCCTTTTCTTTGTTGTATAAGAATTGTTAGTTACTTTTTTCGGAAATTACTCTGAGATGCTTAAGTTCTACATAGAAATGTTTGGCTAGATATCCACAGATAGTGTGCAGGGGACGGGAGTTCCCCCAACTGGGAACTTCTTTTGTTCTAGTTCTATTTCACAACCCATTTGCCAGGGTTGCTTTTCTTCTCCCCCGCACCTTGAATTACATATTAAATCAATTGATTTCCAGCATAACCAATTCTAAAATTCAAAGTACACTTAGAGTGCAAGGTGTTAAATCTCTTTTGGTTACTTTGATTGGCTGTGGAGTCTGTTCTTGTTTGCACAAGGTAGCCATTTTGTATTTTGTTTTGTTTGCAGATTGGAAGGAGGACGGATGGCTGGCTGTTTCTCTTAAGTTTTATTTTCTATTATTTATTGGGGTTTTTTGTAAATATTACCCAAACGTTTAGACCTGCTAGGATGGTCCGCAGGCTGGTGTTGCTCTCCAGGGTTTCAGCACGCACTGGCGGATAAGTTTCATGTTCACGCACTGACGGGTATGTTTTATTTTAAGTAACTTTTTCGTTTTGAAGGTAATCGTAAATAAAACGTATTTGCCACAAGCGACCATTGTCAGGGAGCAGCGAAACCTACATTTCAAGTGGGGGGGATAACTGGTGATGGGAGGGGGTGAGTACAAAAACTAGGCGGTGCCAACTTGGAGGCTCCACCCCCTCTATTCTATCTCCCAAGGTCAAGTGTCAAATGGTACATTTTTAAAGCACAATTTGTCTAGCCACATAATACATGTCAGGCCTACTTTATTATAGATGACCATTAAAATATGAACACATACAATTACCAAAAATATATGGTCATGCCACAGTAATAAATTACTAGCCTGGATGCACCAAAATGCCAGTGCAGCCATGTAATAACACATGCAATGCGATACATCCCATTCACTTTACTGTCATTTACTGCTGCAGTGCATGATCCATTACAGCACCCAATCAATATAGCGGTGGGGGGAGTGGTATTTGCCCACATTTTTAAAATACAGTGTTTGACAACCAAGAACGCCGGAAAAATGCTTTGTGGTATCTAGATTTTATAAATGTCTCCCACTAGATAGTTTAGCAGGGTCGAGTGGCAGTGAAGTTTATTATGAACTTCGACACAACAAAATCTGCAAAGCTCATGACATGCCATGCTAAAAACCTGCATCTCTGACTCCACACCGCTGGCAAACGACAGTACACATGTTTTTCAAGCGCACATCAGCATTCATTGTTGTTGGGGCACGTTGAATTGGCTGCGATTTCGAATTACGTGATACCCCATGTGACGGAACATGCATTGTTTCCATCGTTCATCCCATGGGTAATCCATTCCATTATTACTGATCTCAGGTGAAAGCAATTCATGATCTGCAACAGGATGCAGGAGTGAATATTCAGGAAAGGGAAGTACTGAAAAAACACTTCCCGCTTTGAATTAATAGGCGCTTAAAGGCTTTTTGTTTGTTGGATAATCTAGAGCAAGTAATAAACAACTCACAGCTGGTTGTGAGCTTTGAATTGCGGGCCTGATTCTCCCCCCTTTCCCTGTTTATTTATTAAAATGATTTAGTGTAGATTATAAACTTTTCATTTATACACTTTCATAAATCAAGACAACAGAAATTTAAGAATGTCATAGTGAATTCCTTATTTCTTTTCAAAACTGTTCTTCTCTATTCGTTTCCAAGTAAAAGGGTCTTTGCCAGTTGATCCCATAATATTGTTCCAAAATTTCATGATGGTAAATATACATTTTTGATTGGAGCCCAGCAAGATGTGTGCCCATCGATCTTCCAGTGTCAAGATTTTATTTTCCTTCATGTACAGTCCACAAAATGATGTTTTTTTCTGACAGGGCTGGCCATTCCATTTTTAAATGTTGAATAGTTTCATCTTTGGAGCGTTGTTGGCCAAAATCGACAAAATTTGAGGGTTATAGGTATTGGTCTTCTCTTGGTCAGGACTTCCCGGGTTGGGAGAATGTTTAAACGCATTCTCATAAATGTTTCCCAAATTTGTTGTTCTAGGGCGGTGTTAGGCAGAAACCTGTGCAGTTCCCTTAGGGAACACTGCAAAAGGCTTAAGACTACAGGTGTTGGCAGTAAACCTAATTGGTAGCAGTCTGTACCACCCAAATTTACCTGGTAGATGTGGCTGAGCAGCCAGACTTCTCTCAAGAAGAGTTAGACAGTATATAGCGTATACAAGATAGGTACCAAAATACAGTAGCACAAGCAAACATTGACCAGAGCTTTGGTATCAAGTATATAATTATTTAAAGACACACTTAGAAACACTCCAGCACTATTATTATAAGCAAGTTTAAAAACACAGTCACTATTAATATATATACATCCCTTATTCCTTATTAGACAAGTCTTAGTTAACACCACTTATTTTCAGACAGAGGTGAGCGCTTAACTCAAGATGGCACTCCAATACGTTATCAGAAAAGGGAGGGAAAAGACAAAAATTAGGAAAGCACGCAATACTTTAGAAGCACTCAGCAAGGTAGGAAAGTCAAAGTCTACTTGTGAACAAAATGTTCAGAGGCCCGACTCCCTCTTAGAGAGAGTAGAACACCAATGCGCCCAAGATCACAGTTTAAAAGGCTTGAAAAGTCTTGCAGAGAGTTTAAAAAGGAATCAATTCAGCTCAGAAAAGTTCAGTTAGCCAGCCTAGGGCCAACCCAAGTGGTAAGATGAGGATTTACGAGACCCCACACAGACCATTGCGAGGGAGGCCAGGTGGACACAGTACCTTGAAAGTGGAGAGAATCCTCCAGCGGGGGCAGTTGTTCCTGGCAGTGGGTGCAAGTCGCGGTGTCGTCCAGAGGAAGAGAAGATCTCGATGTGGAGGAAAGCTGAAGGTCGTTGCACTGCCAGGGAAGAAACCAGCCGCGGAGTTCTCCGGTTAAAAGGTACTACCCTTTTGTTCGCGGTAGTGGTAAAACGTGGTATCCCGGTTGCCGGGGTGCTTGGCACAGGCAAGGCGGCCACGAGATGATTCGGGAAGGCGAAAAGACGGGCAAACTGGTTATCCCCAACAGTCAAAGGAAGAAGACTCTTCGGAATGAAGATCTCCTCTGTCGTTGGAAGAAGTGGTGAGTCGGTTCAGCAGGGCTCCACCGGTGGTGTCGTCGTTGCAGGTCGGCTCAGCTTCTCCCTCTTCGGATTCTTTGGTTCTGTGGCGACGTCTGAAGTCCCAGTCCCCAAAGCCCTGCTTTTATGCAGAAAACCCCCATTCATTCAGCCTAGCTGTCACTCAAAAATGCTAAGTGGTGAGCCGGGCGGCTCACTACTGGGCCAATCACACAAGAGTGCGACTTGAGTTGCCGAGGCAACTCAGTCCAGGGTGCCTAAACCCCCCTCCCACACATCCTGTAGACCCAGACAGAGTGGCACCACTTTTGGAGGCTTCTGTGTAGAAGCCCGCCAAAAAGTGGAACAAAGGGCTCGACTTGGGTTGGAGTTACAGAGGCGAACACAAACGCCATTTTAAAACCGAGTCCTGGCGAAAAGACCCAACCGGGGAATAAATATTAAATAAATAACCCGGCGGTATCTTTAACATTGCACCAAAAAGTGGTGCGTTTAAAATGAATGGGAAAATCCCATTGTAAATATTCTTAAGGAATATTTTGCGTGGTAACCACTGCCACCAGCCAGAAACTCGACGAGGGGGGACTGCACAGTGCCCCTCGAATAACAGACCCAGGGGAAATCTAATTACCCCTACCAGTACTTCCACAATATGATGGTTTGCACTGGTTCTGTTCCCAATTTAAGACCAGTAAAGTCAATGGTGACTTTACATGCCCTGGGACCCAGTAGTCAGTCCCAGGGTATGGAGTCTATGTTGGGGGGGTCACTATGACACCCCTGTGTTACTGCACTGAGGGTGCTGTGTAACACTTACCAAAAACCACATGAAACCCTATGGAGTAAAATACCCCATAGCCCATAAAACACATTACAAAGTCAAAGGATATCTCAAATCATGTCTAAGAGTGGGAGAAAAAGAGTCTCACTCTTAGCAGGAGAAGAAAATAAACCCCAAAAATCCAGCAAAGCTGCTGGGGGACTCATTAGGTTTGGGAAATTAGCCTTAACAGAGAATTCTCCCTAACAGGCGGTGTATCGGTGGTTCATTCAACGCTCAAACCTTGTGTATACATGCGAGATCTAGTTGGTATTGACTTTTGTTTTGATTCGTTAGTATCCAGTCATTGACGGCAATTCCTTTTTTGCTTTCTGTGGTCGATTGACGGCAATTCCTTTTTTGCTTTCTGTGGTCGATTAATAAGCATTTCGAGCGAGATGTCTGCTTCTGCTCTTTTGCTGTCGACATATTTTTTCCATTTGGTTAATGCCCCATCGTTTGTGGATGGTGTTCTCGTTTTAAAGATTTGCAGTGCTGGAATCTTGTTTTCAGTGATACATTTCCTATATAGGTCCATCTGCTTCCATATGATTATGAACTCCATAGATTGCAACTCAAGTTCGTATCAAATGCGTGTTATGGGTAAAGAATTAGGAAATGCCAGGGTTTTACGCCAAAACGGCTTCTAGTTTTGGCCATATTGACAGTTGTAAGTTTATCAATGCTTCACCCCCATCGGCGAGTATCGCAATGACTGTCTATAAATTGTTATTATAGGTTTGAGAGAAAATTTTCCGTATTTTCTATGGAGAAATCTACCCCGTCTCGCTAGAGCGTGGGCTTTTGATCGATCGTGTTTGCTTGCATTGCTAGTTTCCATCTAGCGTAAATCGCTGGACTTAGATCTTTTTTGAATGTTCACAGATAAGTGACATGATTTTTTTTTTGAGTGTTTATTTTGAGCACGTTTTCTTCCATGTAGTTTCCGAACAGGTTTAGCAGAAGTTGTTTATTTTAACATCCATTACCTGCAAGAAAAGAAACCTGCAGGCCAGTCTTGAAAGACTGCACATAGTCTGCTGGGTTTCCTCAGCATCACACAATTCCATGATGCAACGTTTAAATAATAAGGGTTCGTTTCTGCGCGCGCGCGCACACACACACACACACACACACACACACACACATACATACATACACACACAAAGCTGCTCGGACAAAGGGTTGGATGTGAAACACGCGGAGAGCACAGCATTTTCCGCTCGTTAATCCCTGCAGATGGAGCACAGGTGCCCAGAGGAGGTCCACGCCAATTGAGTAAATCCACACTGGAGCTGCCACATATTTGGAAAAGTCTCAGAAACCGACCTGCCCAGATAGCGGCAGAATACACAAGATATTGAATGCAGCAACTTCTTGGCAAAGGCCCCCAGAAGAAAACTGTTGTATTGTGCCTGTCTCTGGTGATGTCGTCTGGAATGTTTGTGTGGATGATAGAATCTTCTTAGTGAGTGTTCTATTCAGTGACAGTTACAGCTGGCTGGCCCTTGGTGATGGGAGCCGGTGTCTGTCCACTATCTATGTCCTTTATGTCCTCAATGTGGATTGTAACTATTAAGCTGGAATAAACTTACATGAAGTTAATCCTAAAAAGCCTGGAACCTGCTTTTTAACAAAAAACTCCTTCCCGCACCTCCTCAAATATAGTACGCCATATCCTCCCGCTCAACAGCAGCTAGGTGCTGTGACGGTCACACAAGTAATATTACACCACAGAGCCAAAAGGCCTGCCAATGCGTGTCCCGTGCGTGTACAACATGCAGAAACTCTGGCAGGAATTTGTGAATAACGTTGGGCTGCAGTTGAATCCAGTTCTCACGCAAAATAGTCTGCTCGCCCTATAAACTCGGGCTAGCAAGCGTTCTGCCATTTTCTTTGATTGCAGATTATGTACTAACATTTTATATAAAAGCATTGCAGCCTGGGCTCACGGTTACTAAGCTGGGTCACTCGGCTCACGCATTCTGGCCCTAAAAATGCCTTCAGGCTCTGAGTGCCGCTAGAGGCCGTGACTCAGATTTGAGAACATTAGCCTGCCCCATGTCTAGATAATTAACGTGAAGGTTAGCGAGTGACATACTCAGATGGAATTATGTAGATCAGCAAGTATAACACTTAGAACTGTGAATGTTAACATGTTAAATGTCACATAACCCACTAACCAATATAAGCTCCAACACTCTGCATACTTATCTCACTCAAAGAACTCACACAACCATCTCTTGCGCAACAAGCTGCAGCACTTCACCACACTGCAACAACACATAAACCACACCTACAGCACATGTGGAATGACACTGATCCAATACTCGCACCAAAGCGCAGCACCCGGTGTCTACCGAGTTGATGCTGCCAACAGTACACCACTCCTCTCATTATCCTACTCCCTTCTTCACCTTACTAACCCATCCCACCTTCTCGTTTACAGATCCGCCAGAGCGTCTGGGGACCAATTCCTTGGGTGATGGTGCGCTATATATGTACCTTTAACATAACCTAAGATTGTGGAGCATCGCATTGATGTGCACATGAAAGGGAAAAAAAGTTTGCAATGAGAAATCAGTTACTTTTATATATGTGCATAGCATTATTGGATCAGTCGAAGCCAGTAAAATAATGCATGTACCATTTACAAATGGAGGAAGGTTGAAACAAAGCTGCAATGTTAACGCAGAAGACTGGTGGATGAGCCGTAAAGCGATATAAACAAAACTTGTGTGAGGGTGAGCCATCATTTCCCCAGTGATACCATAAAAAGGATGGATGCCCTGTCGAAGCTCACTAAATGAAACCTTTATCTCCATTTCGCAGTCTGCGGAGGGACTCCTTGCGGGACACAAGCATGTTGGTTACAGAATACAAGCGCGCAGTGCCGCAAAGATGCTGTGGTTAGATTTGGAAAAGAATCAGAAAAAAAGATACACCTATAGTAGGCCGCCTGCATTAACTACATTCGGAAAGTGGCGTGTCCACTGACAAAGAATGGGCCCAGAGAGGGAGACAGATGACAGAGCGAAAGAGATATAAAGATAGGAAAGTCAAGAAGCAGGAAATGTGTCATGGTGAAACCGAGATAATCATATGTTTTTCAACATCTCTGAGATCCCTATGACAGCGGTGTTCGTGTAGGCGACAACTATGTTTGCTATTAGAATGGAAATCCGTTTAACTTTCTTAAAACACCACTAGGTGTTCTGTTGCTTGTTGCATGTTGTATTTTACATTGGAAAGTGTTTGCATCTTAACAATGATTATGCCCAAGTGCTGTACATAGAATATATTTGCATACATCATTCTTAAATACGAAGATATATTGTGTGGATGGTTTCATAAAATTGTGTAAAAGCAGATTGTGTAGAAGTTAAGGGGTCCAAAATGGACATATCCAGAGGCATGTGTGTGTGTGTCGCATGCGTGGCTTAGACTCAATAGAATCACTGGTTCATCTGGTCTTGGAGTGCCCTTTTTTCTTGCCTCATAGAATTAGCCACTCGGGGGGCTTCATACATTCGACCAGAGAGGGAACTGACTAAAAACCTATGGGTAAAGGCTAATGAATACTTCTAACCACGCCTTAACAATTGCCCCGACATCACTCCTTGAGCAAATTCTTCAGGGCTTGAGGAGCAGACTAAGGGGGAAGCAGCATGGAAGGAGATATGGGCTTAGTATGACCAACGGTTAGGTACATCTCGAATACCGTTGATTCTTCTACAGTCTGAACAAAGAGGATGTAATTTAGTTATTTTTTATGCTCTTACTATGTTCTTATTACAAATAACTTACTCCAGTATTTATTTCTCTTTTTTCTTTTCACGTGTTCTTGTCTAAGTGTAAAAGTGCCTTGTAAACTGTAAAACACTTTAGTATACAAATAAAATGTTAGAACACAGAGCACCTCCTCATTAAGATTTGGTACAGGAGAACATAGAACCCATGGGCTGTATGGGCACGGTGCATAACTCACGCTTTAGATTTTTAGGCAGAAGTGATGCACGTTGCATGGTGTGCACACAACAGTTCCCTCCATGTCTCTTCAGCCTATGTGAGGGACAATGCCCTAGCAATAATATCTTGCATGTAATGGTGAATGTATCTTGGCTGTCTGTCTCACTGTCTATCCCCACCCAACCCTTACGTTTGCTGGTTGGGCTTTGTTTTTTTTGTTGTTGCCCCCAACCAACTGCCATCACCCACCCACCGCACCCCCGCTCTCTAAACCCACCCATGCCTACACACCCTTCGACCAACCTCTCCTCCTACCCCCTTGCTATCTACCCCCACCCATCCTAACCCCACCCTCTACTCAAATCCACCCCAACGCTGCCCACCCAGTCTACCCCACCCTACCCCCGCTCACTCTAACCCACCCATCATGCCTTGACATGCTCTATCTCCACCCCTCTGCTCTCTCTACCCCCACCCAGCTCCCCCACTCTCTACGCCACCCTAATCTCCAACCTCTACCCCACCCAATCTCCCATACCCTCTACACCCCCCCATCTACACTCTCTCTACCTACACCCACCCTAGCCTCATTCTCTCTACCCTCACTGACTCACCATACCCCCACTCTCTATCCATCCACTCTACCCCCTCCCAATCTCCCCCACTCTCTCTGCCCCACCCACTTAACTCTCTACAACCCAACCAACACGACCCGTTAGCCCCCTCTTATCCTTCCTCTCACACTTTCGCTTCATTTCTTATCCTCTTCTCACTCAGAATATTTCTCACTCATATTTCCACTTGCTCATCTTCGATGGTACCCTCTCTTGATCGCTTCCTCCCTTGCTCTATTACCCTTCCTTCTCATTCTCTTGCACACTTCATTGCATAATTCTTTGAAACTTTGCATTCTACTCCACGCACCAATGGTGCCTATAAAGGCCAAATGAACAGCAGTAAACACCAAAACTATTGGCTTTGCCAATGCTCGTTTTTTTCACATCTGCAAAACACAGCATACATTACATGAGTAGTTTTGCATTTTATGAATGGTTAATAAATAACCATTCAGACCAACCACTTGGTGAGTATTATCCCTTGCATTTTTGCAAATGTAACAAGTGCTGCATTTGTAGCAACCTTTCAGTTGGTTACTGGCCAAGGTGTCCTTTCTTCTGGCAACACATTTGAGAAGACTAGTACGTACTTTATTTTCCTATGGCGGTAGCCTTAGTATATACCATTTGAGGAATATCTCCTTTATATATTGCAAAACTAAAGGATCAGTCTTGAGCAGGTGCCAATGTTTTCTAAGAATTGTCACCACGTTTTTTTAATGAATATCGTGTAATGAATCTAACAGTCTATGTAGTTAGAAATGTCCTTCGTACTCCCATCTAACAGATCAGTTCTCCAGTGGAGTAACTTTGCTGAAAATGTTGGGTGGGGAGGGGGACTGGACATGACAGCTACATGAAAGGGGCGCCTGCCAAATGAGTGGAACAAAATGTTTTGCCCCCTCCCCAACTTTTGAGGCACACATCCTTGCCCGGCCCTAAAATCTAAAATTAGGCCCATGCAGTGCTGTCATTTATGTCCATAACCTGAATAATATGTGAATCCCTATATCCTCAAACTTTATATCCTTTCTTAATTTATTTTTTCATGTTCGTGATATTGTAACCTCGTGCAATTTATTTTGGATCTTATAAAATTACCTGTCAGGATATTGCATGTGGCAACTGATGGCATGCAGAATGTTATTTCCCCAGGTTGGTTTTCTGCAGGTTCTAGTGACAATGTGGTCATTGTCTAACATGATCACTACATTAAAAAACGTTCTTACTGTAGTTGAAAGTCAAATTCTAAATTCATTAGTGTTAAGATGATTGCCAAATGTTAAAAAATATGCTTTATCTCCATCCCAAACTATTAATAAATCATCAATGTATCTGGTCCACTAAATGACTTTACTGGTTTCAGTGAAAATATTGATGTTAAATAGATGTTTTTCGATATTAGCCCCCGAATAGGATAGCAAAGAAAGGAGTATACTTCGCTCCCATAGCTACTCCCCAAATGTGCTTGTAATATTTACCATTGAACATTTTTGTGCATGGTAAAATTGAACAGTTTCAGTATCATTCGACCATCAGCACTATAATGTAGTAACTATACACATCAATAAAACATGACCTGCCTATGAAAGCTCTAAAGTGTTTCTTACAGCAAGAATCAGTCGGCTATCATCAACATTGTGACATATTGTAACTTCTGAATTTTACAACAGTATTTTTACAGTCAATGGTAAATATTACAAGCAAATCAGGCGATTAGCTATGGCAGCAAAGGTGGCTTCTTTTCCCACAGGTGCTGTTTTCAGGTTTCAATTATCCACGACTTGCACCCGTAGCCAACAAAGATCCCGGCAATCCAGAAAAGAAACCAAGGCACTTCCCAGTACATTTACCTTCAAGTCAGGAGTGAAAAATCTAGCAAGCAAGACTTCAAGGAGGAGAAAGAATCCGGGTAAGTGGGAAGTCAAAGTACACATATTACATATCCATAAGGTGAAAGCAAGGAAATAATAAGAAGCCTGATTATAAGCTCACACTGAAGGTGGGCTTTAAGTAGCAGAGCAGATTGAAGGACACCAGGACTGTGTATCACTGAACGCTACAAGAGCCCACACCCCATTTAATACTCTGGGGCCTGGTCCAAAGGGGAAAGGTGCAATATAATAACTCTGGTGTGGAGAAAAAGTTTTACTTTCCGGATTGAAGCAGATTGCTCCGATACAGTAAAGGACGGCACTCTGTTCTAGGTGTGCAGAAGCTTAGCAAATTAAATATGGGACAGAAGGTGCGCTCCCAATAGCAGCTTATGCCAAGGGGGGAAAAGAAACATACCCTACAGGGTTCATCTAAAGCCTCTCAGATTAAATCAAACCCATTATTAAAGCTTTGGGCACTGGACCAAGAAACATCCACAGCAGCAAACGCACAGATATCTACGTCCCAAGAGAGAGCTAGCATTGTTGAGTTTGGGATGGCAGCATCTAAAGAGGACTTCACTGTGTTTTTTCAGGAGTTCCCAAAAAAATGTCAGCCTCTTTCCAACAACAGTTTACCACTTTTGCAGATGAAATCAGACAGTCGCAATCAGATTTCGACAATGATATTGCGTTTCTAGGATAACGTGTTGATAAAAATGAGAAGGCTATACAGGAACTAACACAAGAGAGCAAACCAGCAGACTTAGCTCTGGAAGATCTTGCGAGGATAACACAAAATATGGAGATACAGTGTGAAGATTTAGAAAATAGATCCCATCGATCTAACATTCGTATAAGAAATTTACTGGGATCTATCAATGATGTTGACCTGAAGGACACTGTCGCGCACATCTTCACAGACCTAATTCCGGGAGACGAAACGGCTGTGGTCTTGTTAGATCGCCTTTATAGAACAGGCCCGAAAAGAACTGATCCAGGGGCTCGCACAAGTGATGTTTTGGCAGCATCTTCCTCTTACCTGCAGAAAGAGCAGATCCTTAAGAAAGCAAAGGAACTACCAACAATTACCTAGAACGGGTCGTAGATGCAACTTTTTCAGGACTCCTCGCAGATCACCCTGCAAAAGCGGCAGGAGATGCAGCCGGTAGTGAGAACACTCCAAGCAAGAGGAATTAAATATAAGTAGACATTCCCTTTCGGATTGATCTTTTCTTTGGAGGGCAGACAATACAGGATAAACATGAAGCTGGCATGGCCTTACTTCAAATTGAAGACCAGGAATTGGAAGGCTCTACGGACTGAGGACAGGCAAACAGCCCAACAACGTAAACCATGGGAATGATCCACAGTAACTGATCACAGAAGAAAGGAAAGGGCAAAACAATAAGAGTGGAAATCCAGGATTTATAGGCCCTAGCATTAAACCTGGACCGGAACACGACGCAAGCAACCTGGGAATAACTTGTGCAGTAAGATCAAGGCCGGTCATAAGGAATACGAAGAGATCGGGTCTCAGCGTGCACCATCTTGGAATTTTATCTGTTCAAGTAACATATGGGGGTACTAGGTGCCTCGCACATTGCACTGGGGTTAAAGTTGACTCACGGCTGGGGATTTGTACCCCGGAAATTATTAGTAACCGTGATTCACATCAGGGGACTTAGTTTGAGGATGTAGTAGGGAAGGTTGGGGAGAGCTGGGGTACCTATTGGAAGGGGGAAGCGCCCGGTAGAGGGTTTGGGGGCCTGCTGCATGGTTTTTTTAATGGGAGTTTGATGAATGTCGGATTTAACAGCTTGTCTTGGTTAAGATTTCAATTTTTCTGTTTTGTTGAATACCATTCAGGTGCCCCAGGCTTAATATTCGGGGCCTGAATGCCCCACCAAAACGCAGGAAGCTAGATGCGCTCTTGGGGCGCTACCAACAGGACTTGGTGGTGCTCCAAGAGACCCATGTAGATCAAGCAGATAGAGTTAAGCTTCGACTGAGACGGTACCCGAAGGTGATACAGGCAAATGCAGACCGTAAGGTGGCAGGGGCGTTGATAGCATTACATACAGTTCACATGTTAAGGTCGTACGAAAATACATAAGGAGGGGCGATCTGTTTATATGGTAATTTCCATTGGCCTCCTGAAGGCGATGGTGGCTTCAATATACGCATCGAACACAGAAATGGATGGCTTTATAAAATCAACCCTCACACTACTGGAAGCCTTCAGGGAGGGGGAAATAATGCGAATCAGGACTTAAATATGGCATGGCACCTGACCCGGGACCGCAGTGCAATCACTTACTCCCCGCAACCAGCGCCATCCAAGACATTAAAACAAAAATGTTCAAGCTTAACTCTGGTGGATGTGTGTCCTTCAATTCACAGGTAGGACAGAGTTTACACATTTTAGTCAAATGTACACCAGACCTTTTCACGAATTAACGTCTGGATCACAAAGCCACTAGTAGGGTTGGTAACACAAATGTCTAGCCTGGATAGCTCCCTTGAATTTGAAGGCAAGATCATGCATTTTTTCGAGTTGAATTCGCAATCGGATATTTCAGCAAATGTAACGTGGGATGCGTTTAAAGCAACACATTTTGCGGAGCTCATATAGCGGAAGTGGAGTATAGGCGCAAACAAAGATTAGCCTTAGAGATAGAATAGGAGTTAGAGTTAAAACAAATAATGAAGAAAATGTAAACTAATATTAGTCCTTCTATCCAAAGGCTATTTAGAACGGTGGCTAGCAAATTAAATTTACTTCGAGCAAGAAAAGCTGAAAAGTCTCCATTATATGTTAGACAAAAATAGGTTAAAGCCAATAGAGCAGATTGTTTGCTAGACAGACAATTGCACCAAAAATAGCCTCTCAAACGGTTCAATCCATCCAAACCCTAGCTGGGGATTTAGTTAGAGAAACACCACACATTTCGCAATTCCACACCTTTTACTCAGATCTAGAACGGTCAGAATGTCCAGATCAAGGAAATCAGGCGGCATATTTAAAAGCAATTGACCTTCCCCAAAATAACACTGGAAGATCGGGAGAGCCTGGAAGGGGATATTACCGCGAAAAAAAAACTCAGGGTAATAAATTCCCTCCCCCGAATAAATCTCCAGGCCCTGATGGTTTTACTGCCCAATTCTACAAGACATTTCGGAAGGCAGTGACAACGAAATTAGTAAATTTGTACAACTCATTCGCTTGCTCAGGGCATATTTCCTTCACAATGGAAGAGGCAAAAATAGTTATTTTTCCAAAACCTGGGAAAGATCCTACTAGATGTGGTTCCTACCGGTCTATAGCCCTTATGAATATAGATGCAAAAATATATTTTAACATTTTGGCAAACAGGCTTGAAATTCTGCTTCCCGCAATTATACATCCAGATTGATCTGGTTTCCTAAAGCACAGGCAGACTCAGCACAACATCAGAAGAACTTGTCACATTTTGGAAAAAGTAGGAAAAAAGAGCATATCCGTGACTTTACTCTCCCTTGTTGCCGAAAAGGCTTTTTATCGGGTTGAGTGGGGGTTTCTTTTCATAACACTAACAAAGATGGGCTTTGGCCCGAAGTTTTTGGGAAAAATGTAAGTAAATTATAAAACAATGACCGCCCACCTTCTAATAAACTGACAGCTTTCCCCACCTATCATACTTTAAAGAGAGAACAAGCAGGGATGCCCAATGTCACAGCTTCTATAATGCATATGTCTCATACCATTTTTAGCTAACGTACACCAAATTAACGATATATCTGGGATAATGTTTTGTGGGATCCCTCAGAAAATCATGGCATATGCAGACGATATGTTGTTTGTAACAGATCCGGTAAGATCTTTGGCCTCTCTCATTCTATACCCCCTTCTCGCTCCCTTTGTTCTGCGGATCTCTTCTTACTTTCTGTTCCCCCTTGTGCCTCTTCTCGCTTCCGCTCCTTCAAGTCCTTGCCCCCCTACATTGGAACTCTAGCTCTTTCTATCCGCTCCATCCCCACCTATTCCTCCTTCCGCGCCTCCTTGAAATCACTCCTTTATTCCCCACCCTGACACCTTCCCTTTCACCTCTCTCCCTCTCTCTCTAGTACCCCCTCAAAGTTCTCATTACCTTCCCCTTCTCTCCCAAGTCTCTCCTCCCACTGACTCACTTTTCTCCTTACTCTCACCCTCTTCCCTTCCTTCCCCATTTTCTCCTTTCTTCTTCATCCTCATTTGTAAATTGTCCTACTTACTGCTTTATGGGTTTGATTCATACATATTGTTGTTTGCTTCTATAGTTTTTGTTGGATGTATTCTTGTTGTTTATTTGCAAAGCGCTTTGGATTAAAACGCTATATAAATAAAATAAATACAAATACAAAATACAAATTGAACGTGAACTTAACTATGGTGCAGTGGCAGGATTAAAAATCAATCATGCCAAATATGAAATATTAAATCTTTCTCTTTCAGCTGAGGAAGTACATCAGCTTCGTATGCAAACACAATTTAGCTGGGCACAAAACAGCATTAAACTTTAAGGCGTCACAGTTCCTCCGGAATTATCAAGGATGTACAAAGTCAACTACCCTCCATTATTGAAAGAAATAGCGAGTCAACGTAGTAAATGGGGCCCTTTGACTATATCCTGACTTGGTCGTATCAACACGATAAAAATGGTAATCCTCCCATTACTGGGCACAGGCATCATTTGTTGTAAAATGCTCCTGTTTTACTTAACATCTACTGGACTTTTAATGGGTTACCTTATAAAACCAGTTGTAAACTGCACAGAATTTTACCAATTTTCCACAAAAAGTATTCAGTAAAATGCACCATCTCAACCCATCATTTTAAAATGTTTATTGGGAGGGAATTCCCCAGGTCCTCTCCCCTGAAACTGAACTAAGGCTGGCTGGGCTTACCTAGGCTTGCCTGCTTAAATTAGTGGAAAAAGGATACGCACCCGCAGCCCTCCCCACCCCCGCCATGAAAGAAGACAAAAAAAACAACAAAATAAATCACCCACCGCCACGGACTTTGACCCAATTTAACAAAAACACTTCAGGTGTGAGGTTAAAGTAATGAATGCTTAATGTGGTTCTAAAGCGCTAATGGTAAATGGGCGAAGCCACAATTATATGCCTGTAGACCTTGAAAAGCACTGCAAACTCTTTTTAATGCAAAGCTGCATATTACAATAAGCTCCCTTAGTATGGTCTGGCAATGTAGAACCGAAATGACTGCTGCGAAGCATCCAAAATAAATGGCATGAACTAATGTTATGTTGTATCATTTCAATAAAGATTTCCCAATAATTGTTTTTAAAGATGTAATTAATTTTTGTTTTAAAGTTCGGGAGTTATTAGGCAATGCTAGAATGATCTCAAACTCCAGTCATTACCTGCTAACGTGGAGATAGGTTAGGCTAAGCAATTCTATTCAAGCTCAAAAATGATTGTGTGTACTTGGGAAAGTTGAGGCAAAAATCATTATTTTACCATCATTTCTGAAACTGCACTCTAACAAGTGCGAAGTAATTTTAAATGTTGCAATAAAATGTGATTCGAGGTTAATCGTAATTGGAGTAACAATTGCAAAGTCACATTTCCTGAGACAGTCACAATATTAAAGGACACACGGGAGAAAGTATTGGCTGAGACAATTAATGAATGCATTAAATACATGCATTGTTAACTGTTAAATTCATACACTAGAACAAGAGTGTTCATACATGTCAGAAGAGAGTATTTTAATTCATTTGTGTTTTCTTTGTTTGCATTCTGGTACTTGCTGTTCTACATTTATAATTGGATAAACAAAACTTCAATTATCAGTATGCAAAAGGAAAAAACAGGATTAGATAACTTACTAGAGACTGACATGGATCAACTAGAGCGCTCAGACAAAGGTGTTCAATTATGGCTTTGATGAGTAATCTGACATTGGGAATGTAAATATGGCACATAAATACACCAAAGATTTTGCAGTTCTGTAGTATAGGTCTACATCTACTTAGTTTTGCCAACAGAAGCCATCACATGTTTAGGACACCCAAGAAGGTAGAGCAAACGCTAGGAAAATTAAGTGACTTTCAGTTGTTTAATGTACAACAAAATATATGCATCACATTTTAATTGTGAGAAGTCTACTTAAAATGTTACAATTGTAAATATGCTATATATCTTAATTCAAAATATCTGTAAAATGTACCTTTTTGGACGGCCATCAGAAGTCTCTGCTTGAACCATATTAGTAATTTCATTTCCATCTCGCTCAACTTTAATATTTTGGGCTGTAGCTTAAAAAATAAGTTCATACGAAGATATGAGTGCATTAAAAACAAATCAAAAGCAATGACAAACACATTAAAGAGAGGATATGACAGGTTATTAATAACGTGCTTAATACCCAGAAGTTTCTAAGCGCGGACCCGGGGATCGAACCCGTGTAGCTCTGTGTAGTCTTGCTTCAAAGGTGAGCACGTTGCTCCTGAGCTATGCGCCCAAGAATGAAAACATTTGAAAAGAACATGCCAATATGTGAAGAAAAGGTACTTGCATACGACAGTTTTGCTTCTGGTTCATCCTCAGATTCAAATGAAGTAAATCCACACAAGAAGTTTGGATCGAGAATATTATTTTAGAATTTTAAAGACACAACATTATTTTCCTGGGGTTTAAATGCAAAACAAACAAAAAAACTGCTATACAGCAAAGCTCCTCATTGAGGCTTAATAAGGAACAAGTTACTTACCTGTAACTGTTGTTCTCCAGCATGGGTCTGGCATGGATTCACATGCTCATGAATATTCCCCGTCGTCAGGCTGGGAATCCTCGGTAAAGAAAAAACCAGTATCAGTTTCGTTTCTGATCTGTCTTTCGTAGTAGTAACCAATCACTGGTCTCTGCGTCATACTGACCACAGCCAATGACTGCCCTCTACCTAAGCACCGCCTCTGGCAGCCATCTTCAGATTTGGAAGCACGTTAAGTGGCAGTATGACCAAGTGAAGAGCCGCAGAGGGGTAGGCGGGAGGGTTCGCATGTGAATCCATGCCAGACCCATGCTGGAGAACAACAGTTACAGGTAAGTAACTTGTTCCTTCTCCAGCATGGGGTCTGGCATGGATTCACATGCTCATGAATAAAGAATACATAGCAGTACACACATGCACAACCAGGGGAGGTGGCAAAGGCTCAACATTAAGCATTACATCAAACTCAACATTAAGCATCTTACCTCCTCACCAGGCTCACCTCAGGCGAACAGGTTGCGCAGCACTGCTTGGCCGACCCTGGACTCCTCCCTGGAATCCCGATCGACGCAGTAGAATTTCGTGAAGGTGTGCGTCGACCTCCACGTAGCAGCCCTGCATATGTCCAGCAGGGGCACACCAGAAAGGAACGCCGTGGTAGCTGCGATCGCTCTGGTGGAATGGGCTCTCGGATGACCAGGCAGCGGTCGGTTTGCCAACCGATGACAGTACAAGATACAGCCGGAGAGCCATCTGGAAATGGAAGCCTTCAAGAGAGCCTTCCCCTGATTGACAGGTCCAAAGTTCACAAAGAGTTGTGACGTCTTCCGAAAACACTTCGTGCGGTCCACGTAGAACTTCAGCGCTCTAGCCACATCCAGCGAGTGCAAAGTCCTCTCAGCCGGCGACGAAGGCGACGGGAAGAACACAGGCAACACCAAGGGTTCGTTGAGATGGAAGTCCGACGGTACCTTGGGCATGAAGGAGGGGTGCGTCCTGAGCACTACCCTCGTGTCGTGAAAAGTCAAGTACGGGGCCTTGCAGGAAAGGGCCTGGATCTCTCCCACCCGTCGTGCGGAGGTGATGGCCACAAGAAATGCTGTTTTCCACAACAGAAACTTCAACGGGGCCGAGTGCAGAGGCTCGAACGGAGGTCCCATGAGCTTGGTCAGCACCACGTTGAGCTCCCACGCCGGGGCCGGCGCCTTCACCGGCGGGAACGATCTGAACAGTCCCTTCATGAACTCTTTCACCAGACGATGAAACCACAGGGACGACTGGCCCGTGGTTCTGGTGTATCGGGAGATCGCAGCAAGATGAATCTTGATGGACGCGTGTGCCAGTCCAGTTTTGGCCAGCGTCAGCAGGTACGGCAGTACCTGGGGAGCCGTAATCCGTAGAGGGTTAATCTTCTGTGCGTGGCACCAGACAGAAAACCTCTTCCATTTGTGTCCGTAGCATTTAAGAGTCGAGGACGCCCTGGCCTTTGCAAGAACCTCTCTGCAGTCGGCCGGTATGTCGTATCCTCCAAACTCTAGCGCTGCAGGAGCCAGGCCTGCAAGTTCAGCGATTTCGGGTCGTGGTGGAGGATGGCGCCTCCTTCCCTGGAGAGCAGATCCGCGTCCACCGGCAGCTTGATTGGCGGGGACGCTGACAAGTCCAGAAGGTCCGGGAACCATATCTGCCTCGGCCACGCAGGTGCGACGAGGATCATCCTGCACCATGACCTCTTGAGCTGGTTGACGAGCCGGATTAGCAGTGGCAAAGGAGGGAACGCGTAGAGGAACAGGCCCTCCCAGGGGAACGAGAAAGCATCGCCCATGCTCCTTGCCTGGGGAAACCTGCTGGCGAACCTCCGGCACTTGGAGTTCGTCGCCGTCGCGAACAGGTCGATCTGGGGTGTGCCCCACCGTCGGAAGAGGCGATCCACTAGATCCTGCCGTAGTTCCCACTCGTGGCACGAGCGCAGCTCCCTGCTGAGTGAGTCGGCGGTGGTGTTTTTTATCCCTGCCAGATGAAACGGCACCAGAAACATCCCTTGGGCGACTGCCCAATGCCACAGGTCCTGCGCCTCCCTGGACAGTGCTGGGGACCTGGTTCCGCCCTGTTTCCTGATGTAAAACATGGTGGTGGTGTTGTCGGTGAAGATCCTCACCACCTTGCCCTTGAGGGACAGAAGGAAGGACCTGAGGGCCCAAAACACTGCACGGAGCTCCAGGACATTGATATGTAGGGATTTCTCCGTCGGGAGCCAAAGGCCTCTTGCGTGCAGATTTTCGGTGTGCGCTCCCCACCCTTCCAGGGAGGCATCCGTGGTCACTGTCTCCTGGTGGGCTGGGGTCTGGAAGTCCATGCCCGCCGTCAGATGCGCGCGGGTGCCCCACCACCGGATCGCTCGTCAGAAACTCTCGTCGAGTGTGATCCTTTCCTCGAAGCTGCCCGTCGTTTGGATCCAGCGCGCGTCCAGGAACTCATGCAACGGGCGCATCCGGAGCCTGCACATGGGAATGAGGTAGATGCAGGAAGACATCATTCCGAGGAGGGACTTGATGGACCTCACCTTGGCCGCGTCGGCCACCAACATCCGCTGCACCTTGCCCAGGATGGTCCTGGTCCTCTCCTCCGACGGGGAGGCCAGAAGGGACACTGTGTTGAGCCTCGCTCCCAGAAACAGAGCGTCTTGCGCGGGTACCAGGTGGGATTTGGCGTAGTTCACGGAGAATCCCAAGTCCGTGAGAAGTTGGACGGTCCTTGCCGTGTGAACCACGGCGAGCTCCCTCGTCTTGGCTCGGATGAGCCAGTCGTCCAGGTAGGGGTAGACGTGGATCCCTTCGCGGCGCAGCTGCGCCGCCACCGGTGCGAGGCACTTGGTGAACACCCTGGGTGCCGACCGTAGTCCGAAGGGGAGGGCTTTGAACTGGTAATGACGCCCTTGGACCACAAACCTGAGGAATTTTCGGTGCCCCTTTAGGATGGGAATATGGAAGTAGGCATCCTCCAAATCCAACGACGACAGGAAGTCTCCTTCCTCCAGCTGACCCAGGACGTGCTGGACGGTGACCATCCGGAACTTTTGCGCCTTGATGAACTTGTTCAGACGTCGCAGGTCCAGGATGGGGCGCCATCCCCCCGTCTTCTTCTTCACGAGAAAGTATCTCGAGTAAACTCCGGAGCCCCGAAGCCTCTTTGGGACGAGTTCAATGGCGCCCTTCCTGAGCATCGCCTTTACCTCCAGGAGAAGTTGAGGGACGTGAAGTTCTTTCCTGGCCACGGGGGGGACGCGCGGACACCTTCTTTGAAACTCGAGCGCGTGGCCCCGGGCCAAGGCGTCCAGCACCCAACGGTCGGTGGAGATGGACTCCCACACGCTGACGAAGCTCGCCAGCCGGCCTCCCACCGGGGTGCTTCGGTGGGGGCCCGACCCCACGGCCGGTTCAATCCTGCTTCGACGAGGCTTTGCCGCCTTGACCTCCTTGGCGACGACGGCGGGGTCCGCCAGACTTGCCTCGTCCTCTGTAGGCCTCCTGAGACGACGAGCGGGCCGCTTGACGGTAGGTGGAGAAACGGCCGCCGGAACCTTTGGAGGCGCCCTTGCCTCCGCTGCTCCGAAAGGGCGTCCGTCGTTGTTGCAGAACTCCAAGGGCCCGGGCCGTCTCGGTGTCTGCTTTAATGGCCTGAAGGCAATCGTCCACTGTTTTCCCAAACAGGTTATTCCCATCGAAGGGCATGTCCAGGACCCTGGTCTGAACGTCTTGACGGAAGTCCGTAGCCTTGAGCCATCCACGCCGCCTAAGGCAAACGCCGTTGCCCAACTGGCGGAACCCAGTGTCGGCGATGTCCGTCGCAACGGTAATGGCGTGGTCCGAAGCCACCTCACCTTCCTGCAGGATCTCCAGGGCCTCTGCCCTCTTGTCGTCCGGCAACAAGTCCAGCAGGGGAGCCAGTTTGTACCAGAGCTCCCTGTCGTAGCGGGCCACGATAGCCAAGGTGTTGGCCGCTTTAATCGTCGTCGCTGCAGACGAGATGACTCTGCGTCCCATAGCGTCCAATTTCTTTCCCTCGCCGTCCGGTGGGGAAGTCGATGTGCAGGCCGCACCCCCCCCCCCCGCTTTCTTCCTGGCCGCCGCAGAGACGACGGAGTCCGGGGTAGGCTGCGCCCGGAGGCACAGGGCGGCCGTGTCCGGGACCCGGTACTTCTTCTCGTACCGGTCTCTTCTAGCTGGCGTCGTGGAAGGGTTCTTGAGGAGGGTGAGGCCCTCATCCCAAATGTCGTCCAATAGAGGCACTGCGAGGACCGTCTTCCTCTTGGCCTCGCGCCGCTGATAAAGGAAACCTTCCTTCTTCTTCGCCTCAGGGCAGAGTTGGAAAAGCTCGGATGCCCTGGTGATCATGGAGTGGAACGATCCAATCTCGTCGTGCGGAGAAGCCCTGGTGGGAGGCGACGACGGTACATCCTCGTCGTATACCTCGTCGTCCGTACCCGTCGCTGCCGTGTCAGTCCCCGTATCATCCCCTCGGGTGGACGGGGAGGAGGGCTGGAAGGGACGCGACGGCTGAAAAGGAGGTGGAGGGTGGATCCTTCTTTTCTTGGTAGGGGGAACACCAGAAGGTCCCGGTTCTGGGTCCCCCGACGGGAGAGGTTCCGTCGGCAACGGTAGTCTCGTCCTTATCTCTGAGCATAAGGACTGTATAGCCAACAAAATGGCCGCCGAGTTGTCTCGCGGCACTGGCAGAGGGGAATCCGACGGGCGATCAGGGGCCCCGTCGGTACCCTCGACGATGTCGTCGTCACCTGCGTCGGGATCCATCCCGACGGGCCGGTCTTCTTCCACGCCGAGGCCGTGGCTTAAGACCTCGACCAGCTCCTCCTCCGAGGTTGAGGCCGAATCTACGACGACGCCCTGCCCCCCCTTTTTCTTCCCCACGGGGGATCTCACGGGGGTCCTATCGATGGGCACAAAAGAGGACTCCCTCCAACGTGGCAGGGAGACTCTGAGCCCCGAGGTCGCCACCGCTGGTGTAGCCTCCACAGGCTGAGCCAGGGCCACCGCGACAGTTTCGATAGAGGGCTTGGCCGGATGGATTAAGGCCTTCACCACCTTAGGTGCGCTCACCGCCTTATCCTTGAGGGGGGGGGGGGACACTGCCTCGCTCCCCCTCCGCCTTCGAGCTCGACCGGGGCCTCTCCAGGAGCTTCGCCGGGTGCTCGGCCTTCCTCTTACCCGACCCAGAGCGTTGGCTCGTGGTTGATGGTGCCGGGGAGGGTGCGCCCTGCCTGGCGCCCGTAGAGCCCGACCGTTCGGCGCTCCCGGTGCCAGCGGACTCGCGGTGCTTGGCCTTATGTTGGACCCCCGTCGCCGGGGCGTCCTCAAAGGTCTTAGAAGACCGCTCGGATTTCTTCCTCTTCTTCTCGCCGGACGGGCTCTTCCCTTCTAGCCAGTTGGCGAGACGTTGATGGCGGTCCTTCATGGTCCGCTCCGACATGTTGCCGCAAAACGCACAGTCCTTCTCCACGTGCGTCTTGTCCTCATGTAGGCAGTAAAGACAGAAAGAGTGTTCGTCCTCCTTGAAGACGTTCTGCAGCTGGCATCCAGGGCAGACCCTGAACAGCTTTCCGGGCGTCGAGCTTCCCTTCTCCTGGGCCATGACCGGGCCTGAGAAACTTCTGGAGTCCTCCAAAAGCGTAGCTCGACGAAATCTTCACCCTTGAGGGGCGCAGACGAATCCGACACGGGTCCCCGTTGATCGGATGGAGAGTCGGTGGAGCTTGAGGCTCTTTTGACCGAAAAAACGAAGTTTTTGAGAAAAAACGTGAAAAAAAATAGCACTAACGCTCGAGAGCAATAGCACGAGGATCCCAACACATGAACGTGCGGTAAAAATCTGAAGATGGCTGCCAGAGGCGGTGCTTAGGTAGAGGGCAGTCATTGGCTGTGGTCAGTATGACGCAGAGACCAGTGATTGGTTACTACTACGAAAGACAGATCAGAAACGAAACTGATACTGGTTTTTTCTTTACCGAGGATTCCCAGCCTGACGACGGGGAATATTCATGAGCATGTGAATCCATGCCAGACCCCATGCTGGAGAATTAAGATAATCTTATAAATCCAATGGACTCTTCCCTCTCTTTTTCAACGGTTGGCAATAAAGTAACTATCTTAACTTGGTTGAATACTCTTGCCGTATAACTATTCAAATTGGTACATTTTCCTCTCATGCGCAGAATCATCCTCAGATGAATAAGCTCCTGCTTAGACTTATAGTGGATTCTTCGGACAGAGGCCGGAAGGAAGTTTTTCATTTTATTTATGTAGTGGACATTTGTATGGCGCCCATACTGCAGAAAGTGTTTTCAGGTGCCACAAGAAAAAACAGGAAGGGGAACAGGGGAGAACAAACCACTACTAGGCCTTGTGACATTCAGATCGTGCAAGTGCAGTAAAAGTGCAGTGGAGAAGAAGCCCCCAGTGCTGAGGCAGGTTAAGTGCTAGGGAGCCCATGGAGGGAAGTGCTCAGGGAGACAGGGGAAAGGGTAAAAGTGCAGGGAACAAGTGGACCATCCTCCATAGACTAGTCAGGGAAAGGGAAAGGTGCCCGAAGGAAAGTGCTGGTAATGGGGTGCAGTGGAAGGCTAGTGGGAGTAGGGCCTGGCCCCATTAAGACTCAGAAGAGACCAGTAGCCAGTTGTAGCAGCAGGGGTGACTTTAGCAGGGGAGGGTGAGAGGGTAGGAGGAGAAGAGGAAAGTCTTGAGGAGCTTCTGAAACTTAAGGAGTTCCGGCTGAAGTCAGAGGGGCAGGGAGGCCATTCAGGCCATTCCAGAGGGAGGTTCCTGTCGAGGAAAGATCTACAACCCCCCACTCTCTGCTTGGAGAAACATTTGACCTGCAGAGAGGTAGAGCTAGAGGACCGTAGGTCTCTAGCAGGGAGGTATTTAGGGAGGGGAAAGTTGGATATAGTGCAGTTTCAGGCCCCATAAAGCCTTGTGGATGTTGCAGAGGGTCTTTAATTTGATCCTTGCAGCCACCAGGAGCCAGTGGAGAGCTTTTAGGGCTGGAGAGCTGTGGCCCCTGGGCTTGAGGCCAAGGATAAATCTTGCAGTCCTATTCTGGATTAGTTGAAAAGGGCAGAAAGAAGCAGATTGAGGAAGAGACAGTTGCAAATACAATTAGCACATTGGACTGTACACAATTATTTAAGATTTTTTTTTTTATTTTTTTAGAACATTTGCGTCCCATCTTGTTTATTTGGATGTCATTGATCAAAACATGTGCAATCAAAGACATCCAGCGTGTGACACTCTAGTATATGAGGCGGTCATCTCAAATGAAAACCATGTAACTCTCATAACCAACATAACCAAATATTCTTGATTTTGATTTTTTTGTTCTTTTAAATTTCTAGTTCAGGTAAAGTCTTTATAAAACCTTGTAGGGTGACCTGGCAAGATTAACTTGCCACTACATATTTCGAAACAAGTAGATCGTCGTCAAGTGCCTAAATAAATGAAAAAATAAAAACTAATATTATGACAATTGCCAACACGCCAGTACAATCTTTTTGATTATTTATATATGCAAGTCCTTAGGCGCAACATTTAAATCGCCTCTGTATACAAATAAAGAATACAATCTAAAATGGATTTGATTGTAAATCATCTACTGGCTTACAATACATACTTCAACCGTCATGGCAACACATCTATATCACAGCGTATTCGCTTAATCCAGTTGCAAAAAACTTTCAAGCAATGAATACCCTGACAAATGATCCTTACCTATGCAGTTACATCAGAATAATTTCCATGAACATCATGGGTGCCCGACTAACCTCCCTGCTTGCAGAACGCCTCACCCGACTCCTCCCTCAACAGGGTCCATCATGCCTCACCAACCACCAGGCAAGCCTCAATGTGAAACACGTCCTCCCCATGCCAACACCTACATCACGCACAACGCATGCACAACACACACGCACTATATATATCTAGACTCATTCCTGCTCACTGGATTCCCCTCTCTAATCAGCACTCATCCCTTACTCTTTCAGTCTGGCTATCCTGCCCCGCTGACGCCCTCAATGGGGAGGATCAGTCCACAACTGTTCGGATTTCACCTTCAAACACAATTGGGTAAGATACATGCACCCCTCTCCCTCACCTCTTGTTTTTTTTTTCCGGCTCTACCAGAAATGTCGTCAGGCCTAGTACGGTAGTCGCCTGTCTGTTTCCATTTCCTTCCCACCCTCCCCCTCCGTTCCTTATCTATGTTTTAGCTCTTGCACTATCTGAAATGTCGTCAGGCCGAGTACGATAGTTAATTTCACATCCTTACTGTTCATGGCCTGTAAGAATGTCATTGTTTTTCCCTTGTTCCCTCGCTTGCCTTAAAGCGCTTTGAAACACTTTGTGTATAGGCGCTATATAAAAACTATCATATCATATCATATCATATCTTCAATCACGAATGCCATACCAATTCTTTTGGCTTCAACTTTTAACTAATTGCCTCTCTCTCTTCCCTCCTTCTCCCTTGGTACATCGTCCATGCCTTCCTTTCCATTGTTACAATCGTCACTATGTCAATGTACATACATACAATTAACTATTGTTATATCAATCATGCTTTTTTCATATCCACCTCACCACCATCACTCATCACCACTGATATGCTAACTACTATCTTGTTAACAATATGTTCCCAGATATCATGTCTCAATGCAATCATGTATACATATTGGATTAAACACAACCGTTTTTTATATTAATATCCGTTAATCATGTCACTTAACCACGTGTATCACCTCATCACCAAATCAACTCACACATCACAGCCTTGAAAAAGACTAAGGTTGAAACGCGCATCGGCTGTGTTGCTATTCACCATGTCATAAAATTGTCATTTATCAATGCAATGATGTTCTTGTTGGTGCCAACCAACCGATAAATAAATAACGCATGTAATGACAAAAACACTTGACGTGATCATTAACCAACTCGCACAAACTGTGATAAATGGACTAACACATCCAACCAGCGCCAAACCAATCCACGGATTTGTCATCCTCACTAAGCCTTAAACGAAACGGGAACCTTGGAGTTGGTCCCTAGACAAATCAGGATTGAGGCCGCAGGTAGAATTAGCAACAAGAAAATAGCAGGTGCGCAGTTGAGTGGGAGTCCCGACACCTTAACTCCAACCTATGCTAAACTGTAACAAAGGGACCCACAACCCGCAGCACCAGAGCCAACATGGCTGACTATCTTGAATCAAGGAAAACTGACACCAAGAATCTCTTTGCTGCAGAAGGATCCACAATACTTGCATTCCCACCCACCCCAAGGGCGCTGGACAACCTAAGGCAACAATTTGTCAAACTTGAAAGGCTTAGTACCAAGGAAATCAACAAATTCTGGGAGAGATTAACCCTCCAAACTTACCTGGAACAGGAAAAAATCCCTAGGGGTCTAAGGATTATCATCTTTCCGGATTTCACGGACCCTGAAGACGCTGACCTGGCGGCCAAATGGGAAGAAAACCTGATCATGGGTTCCAAAATAATGATGGAATTACTTCTAGAACATGCTGACAGGGCACATGGAAGACTTTTACGACAGATAGATCAACTAAAAGATGAGACTGAATCCAGCAACTCTCCCGCGGCAATGAAAGAAAAGAATGATAAAATCATGTACGAAATACTGCGAAATCACCAAGACGAAGTCAAAATCAGAAAATGTAGAAAATTTGCAAGAGGCGAAAGAGACTATCAAGACAATAGAGTCTTTACTTTCCAAACCAAATTTGATAATATTCAGGGAAACGCTTCCAAAGAAAGTTCCCCGGCCAGCTCTCCGGCAACATCAGACGCTGATAGTGAACCAGAACAAGAAACTGACCTTCCTACGAGACACAATGCACACTCTGCTAGTCCTACAAGACATTGTGTGGAATGAAGATCTTACCCTGGTAACTCTGGATGTCAAAGGCCTCTACACGTCCATAGACCACAGACTAGTTCTCAAGGCCATAGATTTTGCCTTTACAAAAGCATCAGCCTCTTTTTGGTCACAATTGGACCTCACTGTTGGGCAGAAACCTATGCAGTTCCCTTAGGGACCACTGCAAAAGGTTTAAGACCACAGGAGTTAGCAGTAAACCCAATTGGTAGCAGTCTGCACCACCCAGATTTACCTGGTAGCTGTGGCTGAGCAGTCAGACTACTCTCAAGAAGAGTTAGGCAGTATAGAGAGCATACACTATAGGGCAGGTACACACAGTAGAACAAGCAAACACTGACCAGAGCTTTGGTGTAAAAGATATAGGATTATTTATTTAAAAACACATCTATAAAAACACACTGGCACCAATATCAAGCTATTTCAAAACACAGTTACTAAAGTAGATCCACTCCCTTCAAAGAATATTAGACTAGTCTTAAGTAAAGCACCACTTATTTTCAGACAGCGGTGAGTGCTTAACGCAGATGGCACTCTAATAATTCGGTTAAAAGGGAGAGACAGGCAGAGCATAAATTGAAACAGATCCCAGCACTTTCAAAAGAACACAGCAAGAGAGGAAGGCAGAATCAGACCGTGAAGTTAGATTTCAGAAAGCCGGATCCACTTTAAGAGGATCAGAACGCAATGTGTCCAAGGTCACACGGTTGAAAAGTGCACAAAAGTCTCGAAAAGGTTCAGAAAGAAGTTGGACCAAAAGAAAGGGACCAGTTAGATGGTCAAGAGACCAGCCCAGTCTAGAAGGTTAAGGATTTACTGTCACCTTGTAGCAATCTATAGAAAGGGAGGCCAGGCGGACACAGTACCTTGAATGCGGCGAACACTCCAGTGGGGGCAGTTGTTCCTGGCAGCGGTTGCGAGTCGGTGCTTCGTCCGGCAGAAGAGAAGATCTCGTCAGGGAGGGAAACGGAAGGTCGTTGTACTGCCAGGGAAGAAACCAGCCGCAGAGTTTCTCGATTCAAAGGAGCGGTCCTTTTTATTTGCGGTTCAGTGGTAAATGGCTATCCGGTTGCCGGGGTGCTTGGCACGGGCAATTCGACCACTAGACGTCCTGGTAGACGAAAAGGAAAGCGAACTGGTTGTCCCTACCAGCTCAAGGGGAAGAGACTCTCCGGCAAGAAGATCTCCTCTGTCGTCGGGAAGTGGTGAGACGGTTCAGCAGGGCTCCACCGGTGGTATCGTCGTTGCAGGTCGGCTCAGCTTCTCCCTCTTCGGATTTTCAGGTCCTGTGGCGACTTTTGAAGTTCCAGTCCCAAACGCCCTGCTTTTATGCAAGAAACCCCCATTCATTCAGCCTAGCTGTCAGTCAAACATGCTAAGTGGTGAGCCGGCCGGCTCACCACTTGGGCCAATCACACAAGAGTGCGACTTGAGTTGCCAAGGCAACTCGGTCTAGGGTGCCTAAACCCCCTCCCACACCCCCTGTGGTACCCAGACAGAGTGGCACCACTTTTGGAGGCTTCTGTGGAGAAGCCCGCCAAAAGGTGGAACAAAGGGCTTGACTTGGGTTGGAGTCACAGAAGAGAACACAAACGCCATTTTAGAATCGAGTTCTGGCAAAAAATACCAACCGGTGATTTAATATTAAATAAATAACCAGACGGTATGTTTGAGGCTATAGGAATTAAATAATTAAAGTTGGTAGCCTCGAACAATGGGAAAATCGCATAGAGATATATTTGCGGTGGAATATAAAAAGTAGTATCCACTGCCACCAGACAAAACTCGATCAGGGGGGACGGAGACGTGCCCCCTCGAATAACAGACCCCGGGGCAATCGAATTGCCCCGACCAGTACGTCCACAATATGATGGTTTGTACTGGTTTCTGTTCATAATTTGGGACTAGTAAAGCCAATGGTGACTTTACATGCCCTGGGAGACAGTAGTCAGTGACACCCCACCATAGACTCCATACCCTGGGACTATGACACCCCTGTGTCACTGCATTGAGGGTGCTGTGTAACACACATAGTAAAAACACATGAGACCCTATGGAGTAAAAGACCCCATAGCCCATAAAACACATTAACAGTCAAAGGAACCCCTCAAATCATGTCCAAGAGTGTGAGGAAAAGAGTCTCACTCTTGGCAGGAGAAAAAAAACAAAACTCCAGAAATCCAGCAAAGCTGCTGGGGGACTCGCTAGGTTAGGAAATTCAGCCTAAACAGAGAATTCTCCCCAACACTCACAAAAGAATTTCTTCAATTTTCACTAACCAACACCGTCTTCTTATTTGATCAACAGTACTATAAACAAACAAAAGGCATAGCCATGGGGGCTACATATGCTCCCTCCATGGCAAATGTATTCATGCATCACTATGAGCAAGTGCACGCCTTTGCCAACAATGATTTCAACAAACTGATCCACACATGGATGTGATATATTGATGACATTGTGATGATCTGGTGTGGAACAACGGAAGAACTTGAGTCATTCAAACATTATTTGAATGAAAACAATTTTGGCATTGAACTAACAGGAACTTCAAGCAAGACGAGCATTGACTTCTTGGACATCACCATCACACCAGCTGGCTCTGAGCTAATGACCTCGACATACAGGAAAACCACTGAAGTCAACTCAGTCCTGCATGCAACTAGTTTCCACAAGAAATCAGTTATAAATAACATCCCCAAAGGAGAATGCCTATGAGCTAAAAGAAATTGTAGCACCCAGCCAGTATATGGAAATGAATGTACAACACTTAGACGCTTCACAGAACAAGGCTACCCTGAACAAGCAATTCAGGCAGCCATAACCATGGCCAACGGTAGAGAGCAGAATCCGCTACTGACTCCCAAGGCATGCAATAGCAAACAGGCAGCAAAGGACATCCAAATACGTTACATTACTCATTTCTGTAGCGATAGCCACCAAGTACAGAAGATTGTGAAGAGACATTGGCACATCCTAACAATAGATGAAGATATCAAGGCATGGATACCCGAAAAGCCCAGTCTGACCTACACCAAGGCCAGAACACTGAAAACCATTCTAAGCCCATCATTCATGGCACCATCTCCCAAGACAACTGACAACTGGCTCACCAGCACTAAACCAGTAGGCTGTTACAAATGTGGAAGCTGTTCCATGTGTAGATTCGCCACAACTACCAAGACCGTGACCTTCAGTACAACTGATACTCACACAATCAGACAGTATATCAACTGTAAATCCAAATATGTGGTCTATGCTATTAACTGTGTATGCAATCGCAAAAACATTGGGAGTACTAAGAGGGAACTCAGAACAAGAATCAGGGAACATCTTACTTCCCTACATGTCCAGGACACGAGATATCCACTGGCAGTACAATGGCAGGAAAAACAACAGTGGGACAACAAAGAAGACATCACCTTCTTGGGACTCGAAAAAATACCCACAGACAGAAGAGGTGGCGACAGAGAACTCCAACTACGCCAGAAAGAGGCCAGGCTGATATGCAAATATCGCACTGTCTCTTTTGATTTAAACAGTGATCACGATTTCCATGTTTTCTTGTAACAATCCATGCAATATCCAACTAGGTTTTGTTCAGACAAAGGTGGTCACTACCAACCACTTTAATTCATACCGCCATGCAACTCTAGGTTCACCCTCATCAGGTTCTCTCCTCCCCCAACCCATTGGAACCACTCCACTGTCCAACTGGCTTTGTGCCCCTCCTTCATACTACTGTTCACCCTTTTGAACCCAACTGACCTAACCCAGGGCCAATGGTCTATCCGGACCAACCCAACACACACCATCCTCAGCACTTGCTCTGACCCCTTGAACCTTCTAGGCACTGCCAGTGCATCATCTTGGGCACCCGCCCCACCTATGCGCTACCAGCCTTCCACCCCCGCTATGCCGAGGACTTTCTGTACACTGTCTTACTGCTCACCCGCCACATTCATCTCCTTGCAAATGGTCTGCCCCAATGCCGCCCCATACCCTGCACGATCAACAATCAAAACTACATACCCCAATGCATGATTAAACATGATGCTCTTTGGCCTCGACATACCCAGTCCAGGTTTATTCATGATCAACACTACATACTCTAGAACTCAGATTATTGTGGTTTTTCCTCGCCTTGACATACCTAGTCGAGGCTAACACCGCCCCCGTGACATGCTCTCCCCCCTTGGAACCAATCCGCGGTCCGTTTCATCCGGCCAATCACCGTGCGCGACCACCCGACGAATCACCAACATGCTTACATAACACCAGGAAGCTTCCTCCCCACTAGCTAACACGCTTCATGAGAACCCCGTCTCCGAAGGATCGGCCGACTGCAGCACCGGTAAGTTTTGTAATTAATGCCTTTCACTCGCTCCCCTACCCGGACCCAGCCTCCTGCACTTGAGACTCTCCGGCTCCTCACGGGCCCAGACCTACTCGAACACATCCCAACTTCGCCCAATGCCCAGCATCGCCCCCAGCAATACCACGCGAAGAGCATCAGCACCCCAATCCATGCCCGTCATCACGAGCATGCCACCCTATACTCACCTACCCTCTTGCTGAAACAGCATCTGTTAATCCCGGGTCCCTACAGGCCAACGTCTCACTTGCTTCAGGCGCTGCCTCTTTACCCAGTCTCAGGACTGCGCCCTCTAACCAGACCCGGCCAGCCTTGCTCAATTCACCTCCAGCAGGACGACCCCATCCCCGGGCGCCCCCTCCAGGATTGCGCCCCGACTACCCTCAACCCCATGGGTGCCTGACTAATCTCCCTGATTGCAGACCCCCTCACCCGACTCCTCCCTCAACAGGGTCCATCATGCATCACGAACCACCAGGCAAACCTCAATGTGAAACACGTCCTCCCCATGCCAACACCTACATCACGCATAACGCATGCACCACACACACGCACTATATACATCTAGACTCATTCCTGCTCACTCGATTCCCCTCTCTAATCAGCACTCATCCCTTACTCTTTCAGTCTGGCTATCCGGCTCCCCTGACGCTCTCAATGGGGAGGATCAGTCCACAACTGTTCGGATTTCACCTTCAAACACAATTGGGTAAAATACATAAACTATCTTCAATCACGAATGGCATACCAATTCTTTTGGCTTCAACTTTTAACTAATTGCCTCTCTCTCTTCCCTCCTTCTCCCTTGGTACATCGTCAATGCCTTCCTTTCCATTGTTACAATCGTCACTATGTCAATGTGCATACATACAATTAACTATTGTTATATCAATCATGCTTGTTTTATATCCACCTCACCACCATCACTCATCACCGCTGATATGCCAACTACTATCTTAACAATATGTTCCCAAATATCATGTCTCAATGCAATCATGTATACATATTGCATTAAACACAACCAGTTTTTTATATTAATATCCGTTAATCATGTCACTTCACCACATGTATCACCACCACCAAATCAACTCACACATCACAGCCTTGAAAAAGACTAAGGTTGAAACGCACGTCGACTGTGTTGCTATTCACCATGTCATAAAATTGTCATTTATCAATGCAATGATGTTCTTGTTGGTGCCAACCAACCGATAAATAAATAACGCATGTAATGACAAAAAAAACTTGATGTGATCATTAACCAACTCGCACAAACTGTGATAAATGGACTAACACATCCAACCAGCACCAAACCAATCCACAGATTTGTCATCTTAACTAAACATCATTTTATGATCTGCATGATTTTTCTCACAAAAGCCAATTGTGCCACATTGCATTTTTCTGGGCTCATCCTCATTGATACAAACAGACTGATTCTTTCAATGCTTGGCAGAGGGCCATCTTAAAACATTATTTAACTCATTCATTGCATGTGGTCAATGGCATGCTAAATAACAAACTTGAACATTTCGATTTAATTTTCAACTTTAGTCTGCTAATTTTAAGACCAAGTGAAAATAGCTACATGTCATGGTGTTGGTCTAATCCATTTACAAGAAAGCCTGCAACTTGCTATGATTAACCTGATAATTTTAAAAAACTGCATGGGTAAGAAAAACTGAACTACTGCGAGCAGCGGTTAAACGTTACAGCTGGAGTCTTGCTTGAACAGCAATTATTTTACATTATTGTATTGGTTTATTACAAATCTTATACAAAAACATTCACTAACACATACTTATGCATGAACATAAAATAACTTATAATCAAAGTAAAAACACCATTCAGTCTGATAAATTAAAACCATGTGCTAACTATTTCTTCTATATTAAGAATCCGCAATTAATTTGTATTTACCTAAAACGTTCACTGTTACAATCAAAAGGTGCAGTACTATTTCCACTAAAAATCCTTGACCAGAATTCTTCCTTATTAAGCCAATCCACATCATGCACGAATCTTGAAAACATTGGCTGTCTAGCGGATTGTAAAGCCGGACATTGAACCAATATATATGTTTCAAAGTTTCAGTGCAGGGATTACAAAACGTACAAGTACCATTCTCACTTATTTTCCTAGTGGACAGGATTACCCCTGTGTGCATCAAGTTACACAGAGTCGCACAGAGGTCCTAATGTACTGACTAGCTGGGTATCTGATGACACAAGAAGGAATAGTCCTATAGCTCTTGTTTTCCAGGGCTAACTTCTGAAATAGCTTATATCAACCGCTGCTGCCGCATTTATGGATCCAGTCTTGCTTATAATTTCTTTTCAACTGGCTCCAACTTGTCATAAGTTCATAACTGATCATTTAAATCGGACCAACCTTTCAGACACTAGAAGCTGAACCCGTTCTGCTCAGTTGCAATAAGCAAGGTCTAATATATGCAATCTTTCTTCGTCCCACTATGTATGTTCGGTACATACTAATTGCCTTCCAACAAACCAGCGTAAGCATGGGAAGCAACCCAAATTCATATCTTATGAGAGCCACCAGAACACAATTTGGAAGATTGAGTGCCTTTCGCCAGATTTTCCCTTGGCGAAGTCGAAGCCTTCAGAAAGTGAACTAGCGTCTACACAATGAAGAACAGCAGGGATTACTTTAAGTCTATAATATTTCACAAAAGGAATTAAAGTAAATCTGCAGTAGTTGTGAAGAATCGACTGCATTTGAAAACCAAACTGAATGTCTGTCTCAGAATTCTTTTCATATACAGCCGCACATTGGGACACATTTGCGTAAGTAAAACCCATTTATCTCACGATCTGGACCACTTCAAGTTTAACCTCACCTAACTACCACGAGAAGCTAGCCGGTTTGGCCTTAAGGCCCTTGAAACACATGACATTCGTCTTAGTTGCATCAACCTTTAAAGCGTTCAAAGCTGTGTAGTTATTAAAACAGGTAATAAGCTTTTGCAACTCTATTTCAGTCTGCTCTAATAGCAAGATGCCATCTGCATAGCACAACCATGCAATCTACTCCCCAGCAATTCTCGGGGGTACGAAAGCAACAAGATCTAAATATTCTCCCAAGTAAGAGGTATAAATTAAACAAGCAGGGGGCCAGCACACAACCTTGCCTGAGCCCCATGCTGGTTGGAATCTCATTTGACATACTGCAATTCATGTTCAAACTCTCCCTCAAGGATGTGTTTGCATGTAGGTGAATCAGGACGGCAAATAATGAACCGGGAAATCCGATTTCCTCAATTTTTCCCACAAGCGTGATCAATCCACCATATCAAAAGCTTGTGTTAAATCTATACAGGCAAGGTACAAGGGCAAAGCACCCTTCTTGCAGGCATCATCTATGAGCGCATTAATGATAAGACCGTTCACTCTGGTGCCTCTCCTGAAACCCCTCTGGAACTTTGTGGAACTTTGATAGGTAATGCACCTCCATTAGCCAAACTTCAATTTCCAATCAGGCTTCCGTCCAGGGAGAGGGACAGAATTGGTCCTAAACTTTGTAATGGACGACCTGGCTCGTCTTGTGGATCACGGAGGAGTTGGAGCAGTGTTGCTGCTCGATCTGTCTGCCGTGTTTGACACAATGGACCATCCCACCCTGATCTCCCGTCTATCTTCGCCGGTCTGTCTGGACAGGTCTTGAGATGGTTAACTGCGTTCATCTCTGCTCACTCTCAATCGGTCTCCCTGCCCCCTTTCGCTCCAAACCTATGATGCTGGGCTGCAGTGTCCCTCAGGGGTCTGCTCTTTTTCCAATACTTTTTTTTAACATCTATATCCAGCCCCTTCTGTCCCTTATCTACTCTCATGGTTTCCCCTATTATTCTTACAGAGATGACACACAGATCTTGCTGCGCCTGGACCTTACTCGCCCTGACACTGCCACCTGTCTTAGGTCGTCTCTGGAAGATCTTGGGGCGTGGATGACAGCCAACTGGCTTAACCTTCACAGAAATAAAAATGAGGTCCTGGTTGTAGGCACAAGCACCCATCTGTCGCTTTGGACCAGCGATTTCTGGCCTACATCCCTGGGCCCTTTTCCCTCGCCGTCTCCCTCGGTCTGGAATTTGGGGGTACAAATTACCTCCTCTCTTTCGATGCATGAGCAGGTTGCGGCTGTATGCAAAGGTGGTCATTTCAAACTATGTATTCTCTGGATGGTGCTTCCCTACATTCTGGAAAAATTCCAGCTCCCGTGGTGGCAGCCCTTGTGCTGAGTGCAGTTGATTAGTGCAACTCGTATCTGGCTCAGCCACGGTTTCTCATAAAACACCTCCAACTGCTGCAAAATGCGGCTGCCAGAGCCATCCTGCGCCCTCCCCACGGGGCGCATATGACCCCCTTGCTCAGACAGCTTCATTGGTTGCCAGTTGAACAGCAGATTCATTTTAAGTCCCTATGTCTTGTCCACCGCGCGTTCTCTGGCATAGGGGCAGAATATCTTCAACAAAAATTCTCACGGTATGTGCCATCTCGCGGTCTCTGTTCTCAGTCAGCCTATTTAGTGGCTGTTCCTCATGTTAGACTTTCTCGTGTCGGTGGACGGGCCTTCTCGGTGGCTGCCGCAAAGGCGTAGAATGCCCTTACCACTGCCCTGCAAACTACTGTGGACCATCTTGTTTTTCCCTGTCTCCTGAAGACATCTCTTTTAGCCCCTCACACATGCTACAGCTGCCAGCGCCATGCCGCCTTTGGCGAACGTGCGCTTAAGAAATGAGGATAACATAAGTATAAGGCTGGAAAAGATTTTACTGCCCGCATTCAGGAGTGCAATGGGATGGTAACTTCCTGAACTAGTACCGTCTCCCTTTTTAAAAATAGGAATGTTAGAGGTTTTCCATGTCTTTGGTGTTTCTTTCATCTCCAAAATATTTATTAAAAGTAAAAGTGCTGACACCCAAAACTTAGGGGCAGCCTTCAACCCTCTTACTTAGTCCATTCGGGAAAGGTACCCCTGAATTAGAGATGACTTTACTATTTTTAAAATTGTGTCTTCTGTAATAGTTGGGATCCAATCCCCAATGCCTAAACCCTCTACCAAGGGTTGCATACTCCCTTCATAAAATTGAGTAAAGAACATTCATTGCTACTCTGAAAAAAGGCTTTTTTGAGAAATCTGCTTGGAATCTGTTCTTATTCTAAAGAAGGGTCCAGCAATTCTTCTAATTACTTTTTAAGACTGGCTCTAACGCACAATCTCCATCTTTCTGCATCAGCAGGTATCTGACACTTAACCCAATTTGTGTAGCTCCAAGGTCCTCCTTGAACACAGGGTCTAGATGTCCACTATTTAATGATTTTATCTCCTGCCTCAATTGCCTTTTCCGACTTTGCAAGGACCCATCATATATGTGCACTCGAGAACTTTTACGGTGCCCTTAGTCATTTGATTCTACCACACCATTATAAAGGTGAAGAGAACCTTACAGAAGGCAATATATTTTTGCTTAAACTTAGACCAGGATCAGTATCTACTCCTTTTTAGATTCGAAGATATCAACCAGTTTGGGATTCCATGTAATTCGATTTTTTTTAAGTTTGGCTAACCTCCAAATTTCTGCAAGCATCAGAATAGTTTATTCCTAAAGCCCATCAAATAGTAGCTACCAACATGTAGTGATCCCTATAAGCATGGTGCCTAACTATCAACTGTGTATAATGTTGAAGGCAGTCTAAAAGACGCAATCAATTCTGGTACATTGCTCATCCCTAAGCCAGGCTGGCTTGCTAGAGATATCTCGGAGAACATTACGATTTAAGATACAAAGAGCCCATTCCCTACATAGCGTAAGCCACTCATCTAATTTCTTGCAACCACCTTTAAAATTCCCTCCCCCGGCAGAATCCCCACATGGATTATCCTCTTCCAGATTACACATGGAATTCCAGTGACTTGCCAGTATGATTTCCCAATCCGGAGAGTCAACCTTAAACTGGCCTAATAAACATTTCAAGGCATCCATAAAGTAATTTATCATAGAATGGAATGGGTGCCAGAAGGTGTTAAGCAGACAGCATAATCATAACCTACCTTTCTGGTACATTTAAACCGCAGGAATTCCCTTAGTGCTTTCTGAGACTATACTACCATTATGATTATGTTTGTGATTAATTGCTATAAGCAAGCCTCCCATGGTCTGCCACTCTGGAAAGTGGAGGCCTCCTGCTCAAAGGTCTGAAAACCATCCCAGACTAAGGATTTCCGAGTGAAAGTCTCTTGTAAGAAAAGAATTGAATGCATAGCGAAATTAGAGTTCAGCTTGCAATCCCACAGGAGTTTATAGTAACTTCAAACATTAAATGATAAAGTTATCTCATCAGCATATACCTCTATAGATTCCTCACATTTAATCCCTTAAGTGCCAAGGACGCAGTATCTCGTCCTTAGCATTACATTTGCAGTGGATACCTCAACCTTTTTGGCACTTCATTTTGTGCGGTCCCTGCCGGGGGGTTGGATTTCCTTTAGGTTTCATGTCAGCATGCGTAATGGGCGCTGATGTGTAACTGAAAATAAATGTCACCGCCGCAACGGTCTTACCCTTTTCCTCCATCGATCCCAGGCATTTCTTGTGCTGTTTTGATCAAGAGCGGTGTCGTTGGAAAGTGGAGACTCTCCACTTTCCAACGACACCTCCCTTGAAGCATTGCTGGGCGCAGATCGCTCAAACCGTGCCCAGCAATGCCACAAGACCACCAGGGATCTGTTTTTAAAGTGGGAGGGTGAGGGGGTGCTTACTATGTAAGCGGCCCTCTCGCCCCCCAAAGCATGGGGCAGCAAGTTTTGCCCACCCTGGGGGAAGATGAGCACACTAATGTGCCCATCTGCCCCTAGGGAAGGGGTAAAACACACATCTCATGTAGCCCTCCATAAGATTGCCCCCCCATCCATTTGGGGTGGGGGCCACCAGAGAATTTTGCAATGGAAAGGGGGTGCCCCCCCAACCACCTGGGGGCAGATGGGCAGAGTAATGTGCCCATCTGTCCCTAGGGAAGGGGCAACAAAATAAGAAAAATACATTTTTTGGTGGGAGGCACCCAAAACCACCAGTGATGTTTGTAATGGAGGAGGGGGGGACCCTCACCACCCCCCCCCCCACGACAGAATGGAGGGGGCAGGCATCTCATGTAGCCCTCCCTGGGGACAGATGCGTTTTTACTAGTGGGTGATTGTCTATAGACCACTAGGGATGGCTTGAAAGGTGGGACGTGATCAGAGCCTAATAGTTATGATTTGTTTTTTGCTGTGCTGACCATAGGTAATAAACGTTTGTTTTGTTCACAGCTTAGGAGCTGCAACGTTATGCAAGTACTTTTTTTATTATTCTACGGTTAAGGCCCAGTGTCAGTGGGGTGGGTGGGACGGTCTGGATTGTTGGTGGTATGGGTGTTAGTAGGCAGCCTGGGGAGGTATTTTGGTGTGCTGGGACACAATTGCAGGGTCAGGCCACAAATTGGCCCCCATGCCAGCAGAACACTGGTGTTTCCCTGGAAGCGGCTGTCTCCCATGTGGGTTGACCGTCCGCAAGGCCAGGCTGCACTGCGTTACAGATTTCACCTCTGGGGAGGAATAGGGTCCGTTTTGGGGCTCCCTGCAACTGCCGCTGGACTTGGGGACGGTCGACCCACATGGGAAAGGACAGGGACCCTGCTTGGGCTCCCTGGAATTGCTGCTGGGCTTGGGAACAGTCAACCCACATGGGAGGCAGCTGCCCAATGCCAGGGATATCACACCCCACGTTCCTGGAGCTCTGGCTGGCCTGCGTTACAACTTCTCCCTCTGAGAAGGGTCGGGGAACTGGCCAGGGCTTCCTGGAACCGTTGCTGGGCTTGGCGACGGTCACTAAATCACATTCAGGGAGACGATGAGTTTTACTTCATGGTTTAGCCCGAAGTGTTATTTGAAAAAGGAACAAGTTACTTACCTGTTACTGTTGTTCTCCAGCATGGGTCTGGCATGGATTCACATGCTCATGAATATTCCCAGTCGTCAGGCTGGGAATCCTCGGTAAAGAAAAAACCAGTATCAGTTTCGTTTCTGATCTGTCTTTCGTAGTAATAACCAATCACTGGTCTCTGCGTCATACTGACCACAGCCAATGACTGCCCTCTACCTAAGCACCGCCTCTGGCAGCCATCTTCAGATTTGGAAGCACGTGAAGTGGCAGTATGACCAAGTGAAGAGCCGCAGAGGGGTAGGCGGGAGGGTTCGCATGTGAATCCATGCCAGACCCATGCTGGAGAACAACAGTTACAGGTAAGTAACTTGTTCCTTCTCCAGCATGGGGTCTGGCATGGATTCACATGCTCATGAATAAAGAATACATAGCAGTACACACATGCACAACCACGGGAGGTGGCAAAGGCTCAACATTAAGCATTACATCAAACTCAACATTAAGCATCTTACCTCCTCACCAGGCTCACCTCAGGCGAACAGGTTTCGCAGCACTGCTTGGCCGACCCTGGACTCCTCCCTGGAATCCCGGTCGACGCAGTAGAATTTCGTGAAGGTGTGCGTCGACCTCCACGTAGCAGCCCTGCATATGTCCAGCAGGGGCACACCAGATAGGAACGCCGTGGTAGCTGCGATCGCTCTGGTGGAATGGGCTCTCGGACGGCCAGGCAGCGGTCGGTTTGCCAACCGGTGACAGTACATGATACAGCCGGAGAGCCATCTGGAAATGGAAGCCTTCGAGAGAGCCGTCCCCTGATTGACAGGTCCAAAGTTCACAAAGAGTTGTGACGTCTTCCGAAAACACTTCGTGTGGTCTACGTAGAACTTCAGCGCTCTAGCCACATCCAGCGAGTGCAAAGTCCTCTCAGCCGGCGACGAAGGCGACGGGAAAAACACAGGCAACACCAAGGGTTCGTTGAGATGGAAGTCCGACGGTACCTTGGGCATGAAGGAGGGGTGCGTCCTGAGCACTACCCTCGTGTCGTGAAAAGTCAAGTACGGGGCCTTGCAGGAAAGGGCCTGGATCTCTCCCACTCGTCGTGCGGAGGTGATGGCCACAAGAAACGCTGTTTTCCATGACAGAAATTTCAACGGAGCCGAGTGCAGAGGCTCGAACGGAGGTCCCATGAGCTTGGTCAGCACCACGTTGAGCTCCCACGCCGGGGCCGGAGCCTTCACCGGCGGGAACGATCTGAACAGTCCCTTCATGAACTCTTTCACCAGACGATGAGACCACAAGGACATCCGCCCCGTGGTTCTGGTGTATCGGGAGATCGCAGCAAGATTAATCTTGATGGACGCGTGTGCCAGTCCAGCTTTGGCCAGCGTCAGCAGGTACGGCAGTACTTGGGGAGCCGTAATCCGTAGAGGGTTAATCTTCTGTGCGTGGCACCAGACAGAGAACCTCTTCCATTTGTGTCCGTAGCATTTAAGAGTCGAGGACGCCCTGGCCTTTGCAAGAACCTCTCTGCAGTCGGCCGGTATGTCGTATCCTCCAAACTCTAGCGCTGCAGGAGCCAGGCCTGCAAGTTCAGCGATTTCGGGTCGTGGTGGAGGATGGCGCCTCCTTCCCTGGAGAGTAGATCCGCGTCCACCGGCAGCTTGATTGGCGGGGACGCTGACAAGTCCAGAAGGTCCGGGAACCATATCTGCCTCGGCCACGCAGGTGCGACGAGGATCATCCTGCACCGTGACCTCTTGAGCTGGTTGACGAGCCGGATTAGCAGTGGCAAAGGAGGGAACGCGTAGAGGAACAGGCCCTCCCAGGGGAACGCGAAAGCATCGCCCATGCTCCTCGCCTGGGGAAACCTGCTGGCGAACCTCAGGCACTTGGAGTTCGTCGCCGTCGCGAACAGGTCGATCTGGGGTGTGCCCCACCGTCGGAAGAGGCGATCCACTAGATCCTGCCGTAGCTCCCACTCGTGGCACGAGCGCAGCTCCCTGCTGAGCGAGTCGGCAATGGTGTTTTTTATCCCTGCCAGATGAAACGGCACCAGAAATATCCTTTGGGCGACGGCCCAATGCCACAGGTCCTGCGCCTCCTTGGACAGTGCTGGGGACCTGGTTCCGCCCTGTTTCCTGATGTAAAACATGGTGGTGGTGTCGGTGAAGATCCTCACCACCTTGCCCTTGAGGGACGGAAGGAAGGACCTGAGGGCCCAAAACACTGCACGGAGCTCCAGGACGTTGATATGTAGGGATTTCTCCGTCGGGAGCCAAAGGCCTCTTGCGTGCAGATTTTCGGTGTGCGCTCCCCACCCTTCCAGGGAGGCATCCGTGGTCACTGTCTCCTGGTGGGCTGGGGTCTGGAAGTCCATGCCCGCCGTCAGATGCGCGCGGGTACCCCACCACCGGATCGCTCGTTGGAAACTCTTGTCGAGTGTGATCCTTTCCTCGAAGCTGCCTGTCGTTTGGATCCAGCGCGTGTCCAGGAACTCCTGCAACGGGCGCATCCGGAGCCTGCACATGGGAATGAGGTAGATGCAGGAAGACATCATTCCGAGGAGGGACTTGATGGACCTCACCTTGGCCGCGTCGGCCACCAACATCCGCTGCACCTTGCCCAGGATGGTCCTGGTCCTCTCCTCCGACGGGGAGGCCATAAGGGACACTGTGTTGAGCCTCGCTCCCAGAAACAGAGCGTCTTGCGCGGGTACCAGGTGGGATTTGGCGTAGTTCACGGAGAATCCCAAGTCCGTGAGAAGTTGGACGGTCCTTGCCGTGTGAACCACGGCGAGCTCCCTCGTCTTGGCTCGGATGAGCCAGTCGTCCAGGTAGGGGTAGACGTGGATCCCTTCGCGGCGCAGCTGCGCCGCCACCGGTGCAAGGCACTTGGTGAACACCCTGGGTGCCGACCGTAGTCCGAAGGGGAGGGCTTTGAACTGGTAATGACGCCCTTGGACCACAAACCTGAGGAATTTTCGGTGCCCCTTTAGGATGGGAATTTGGAAGTAGGCATCCTCCAATCCAACGACGACAGGAAGTCTCCTTCCTCCAGCTGACCCAGGACGTGCTGGAGGGTGACCATCCGGAACTTTTGCGCCTTGATGAACTTGTTCAGACGTCGCAGGTCCAGGATGGGGCGCCATCCCCCCGTCTTCTTCCTCACGAGGAAGTATCTCGAGTAAACTCCGGAGCCCCGAAGCCTCTTTGGGACGAGTTCGATGGCGCCCTTCCTGAGCATAGCCTTTACCTCCAGCAGAAGTTGAGAGAGGTGAAGTTCTTTCCTGGCCACGGGGGGGACGCGCGGACACCTTCTTTGAAACTCGAGCGCGTGGCCCCGGGACAAGGCGTCCATCACCCAACGGTCGGTGGAGATGGACTCCCACACGCTGACGAAGCTCGCCAGCCAGCCTCCCACTGGGGTGCTTCGGTGGGGGCCCGACCCCACGGCCGGTTCAATCCTGCTTCGACGAGGCTTTGCCGCCTTGACCTCCTTGGCGACGACGGTGGAGTCCGCCAGACTTGCCTCGTCCTCTGTAGGCCTCCTGAGACGACGAGCGGGCCGCTTGACGGTAGGTGGAGAAACCGCCGCCGGAACCTTTGGAGGCGCCCTTGCCTCCGCTGCTCCGAAAGGGCGTCCGTCGTTGTTGCAGAACTCCAAGGGCCCGGGCCGTCTCGGTGTCCGCTTTAATGGCCTGAAGGGAATGGTCCACTGTTTTCCCAAACAGGTTGTTCCCCTCGAAAGGCATGTCCAGGACTCTGGTCTGAACGTCTTGACGGAAGTCCGTAGCCTTGAGCCATCCACGCCGCCTAAGGCAAACGCCGTTGCCCAACTGGCGGAACCCAGTGTCGGCGATGTCCGTCGCAACGGTAATGGCGTGGTCCGAAGCCACCTCGCCTTCCTGCAGGATCTCCAGGGCCTCTGCCCTCTTGTCGTCCGGCAAGAAGTCCAGCAGGGGAGCCAGTTTGTACCAGAGCTCCCTGTCGTAGCAGGCCACGATAGCCAAGGCGTTGGCCGCTTTAATCGTCGTCGCTGCAGACGAGATGACTCTGCGTCCCATAGCGTCCAATTTCTTTCCCTCGCCGTCCGGTGGGGAAGTCGATGTGGAGGCCGCACCCCCCCCCCGCTTTTTTCCTGGCCGCCGCGGAGACGACGGAGTCCGGGGTAGGCTGCGCCCGGAGGCACAGGGGGGCCGTGTCCGGGACCCGGTACTTTTTCTCGTACCGGTCTCTTCTAGCTGGCGTCGTGGAAGGGTTCTTGAGGAGGGTGAGGCCCTCATCCCAAATGTCGTCCAATAGAGGCACTGCGAGGACCGTCTTCCTCTTGGCCTCGCGCCGCTGATAAAGGAAACCTTCCTTCTTCTTCTCCTCAGGGCAGAGTTGGAAAAGCTTGGATGCCCTGGTGATCATGGAGTGGAACGATCCAATCTCGTCGGGCGGAGAAGCCCTGGTGGGAGGCGACGACGGTACATCCTCGTCGTCCGTACCCGTCGCTGCCGTGTCAGTCCCCGTATCATCCCCTCGGGTGGACGGGGAGGAGGGCTGGAAGGGGCGCGACGGCTGAAAAGGAGGCGGAGGGTGGATCCTTCTTTTCTTGGTAGGGGGAACACCAGAAGGTCCCGGTTCTGGGTCCCCGACGGGAGAGGTTCCGTCGGCAACGGTAGTCTCGTCCTTATCTCTGAGCATAAGGACTGTATAGCCAACAAAATGGCCGCCGAGTTGTCTTGCGGCACTGGCAGAGGGGAATCCGACGGGAGATCAGGAGCCCAGTCGGCACCCTCGACGATGTCGTCGTCACCTGCGTCGGGATCCATCCCGACGGGCCGGTCTTCTTCCACGCCGAGGCCGTGGCTTAAGACCTCGACCAGCTCCTCCTCCGAGGTTGAGGCCGAATCTACGACGACGCCCTGCCCCCCCTTTTTCTTCCCCACGGGGGATTTCACGGGAGTCCTATCGATGGGCACAAAAGAGGACTCCCTATGAGGTGGCAGGGAGACTCTGAGCCCCGAGGTCGCCACCACTGGTGTAGCCTCCACAGGCTGAGCCAGGGCCGCCGGGACAGTTTCGATAGAGGGCTTGGCCGGATGGATTAAGGCCTTCACCACCTTAGGTGCGCTCACCGCCTTATCCTTGAGGGGGGGGACACTGCCTCGCTCCCCCTCCGCCTTTGAGCTCGACTGGGGCCTCTCCAGGAGCCTCGCCGGGTGCTCGGCCTTCCTCTTACCCGACCCAGAGCGTTGGCTCGTGGTTGATGGTGCCGGGGAGGGTGCGCCCAGCCTGGCGCCCGTAGAGCCCGACCGTTCGGCACTCCCGGTGCCAGCGGACTCGCGGTGCTTGGCCTTATGTTGGACCCCCGTCGCCGGGGCGTCCTCAAAGGTCTTAGAAGACCGCTCGGATTTCTTCCTCTTCTTCTCGCCGGACGGGCTCTTCCCTTCCAGCCAGTTGGCGAGACGTTGATGGCGGTCCTTCATGGTCCGCTCCGACATGTTGCCGCAAAATGCACAGTCCTTCTCCACGTGCGTCTTGTCCTCATGTAGGCAGTAAAGACAAAAAGAGTGTTCGTCCTCCTTGAAGACTTTCTGCAGCTGGCATCCAGGGCAGACCCTGAACAGCTTTCCGGGCGTCGAGCTTCCCTTCTCCTGGGCCATGACCGGGCCTGAGAAACTTCTGGAGTCCTCCAAAAGCGTAGCTCGACGAAATATTCACCCTTGAGGGGCGCAGACGAATCCGACACGGGTCCCCGTTGATCGGATGGAGAGTCGGTGGAGCTTGAGGCTCTTTTGACCGAAAAAACGAAGTTTTTGAGAAAAAACGTGAAAAAATAGCACTAACGCTCGAGAGCAATAGCACGAGGATCCCAACACATGAACGTGCGGTAAAAATCTGAAGATGGCTGCCAGAGGCGGTGCTTAGGTAGAGGGCAGTCATTGGCTGTGGTCAGTATGACGCAGAGACCAGTGATTGGTTATTACTACGAAAGACAGATCAGAAACGAAACTGATACTGGTTTTTTCTTTACCGAGGATTCCCAGCCTGACGGGGAATATTCATGAGCATGTGAATCCATGCCAGACCCCATGCTGGAGAAATGTTTTTAGCACACATGAACACTTCTTGGGGTCCACTTTTTCAGCGTGGTGACCGATTGTTGTTTTGGTGCCATTTAATGGGTGACCTCAAAGAACACTTCTCACAAAATACCCCTCATAGTATATGTGGGCTTCTGTCCTTAGACGTGGGGTGTATGGATCTGCTACCCATTTAGGGGTAGAGGGTGTTTTTGCGAGGCTTGGGGCCACATTTCAGAGAGGAACTGTTTGTATGGGTCATTAGACCTTTTTTCTTTTATTGACCTTCTTAAGAAGTGTGTGGTCCACAAGTGGTTAAAAAGTGAAGGGATTTTTTAAAAACAAGGAACTTCTTCCACAGCACAGTGTTGTATGGTTCTGTTCACAGGGTATCCCAGGTTGGTTTTTGGGATATCCTTGGTTAAAAGGTGGTCGACCGGTTTCGATGAAAGTTAGTTATCTTCTTCAGGACCGTGATTTTTAGCTCGTCTCTGTGAGATCAAGTGGGGCGGGGAATCGGGGGAGCATCATCCCATCTACCTCATACCAACTCTGGAGTGCGAGTGCTGTCAGCCGAGTAACAGGAGTGCGTCTCTAAGGACCTGTAAGAGACCAAAGGTGGAGTGTGTCAGGACTAACCCACTTCGTTATATTTTTTGTTTGCCGCTCTGAAAAAGGCCTGTGCGTGCCGGATGGAGTCTTAATTTAGCAGCATATTCCGAATGCCGACGACCCGCTGCAGGGCTTCCATCCTGTATTACAAAATAGTGTGAAACCCAGTGCTGCAGGGCTGCCATCTCGTATTATAAAAGAGTGCAAGACCGAAGACGAGCGCATTGCCCCAGTAGCTATCCTCCCGAGACGATTGCGCCATGCTGAACCATGCTATCACTAATTACAGCCACAAAGTAGACATGAGCCCTTACCCGTCATCCTACGTGCTGGGCTATACAGTCCCCAAATGCGCGTCCGCGCCCTTGAGATGCCAAGAACTGCAGATCTCTGCAGAACTCAGCGCTCTACATGCGCTCAGAGGTTTTGAAACAAACCGGCGTCACTGGAAATGTGGTCCTCCAGCAAAACAACTGCCAACAAAGGTTCTGCCGACAACAACGCCAATTGTGCCTCATTCAGTGTCACCAGACTCCATATAGTAAAAAAACAAGCACAAAGCTAATGCTGTTAATGTTTCTGCATGCGCCATCTTCAAATATTTGATCTGGGTCAATATATGTATGGTGAATATCAAACAAAGCATCTACAAAAAGACACATATGACTGTGTTTTGCTAATTCTAGGTCACATGCCATCTATATTCAACTGTCCAACATGCTGGTGAAACCTGGTTCTGTTCCACACTTTCTATAGCAAATGTCGAGCAGGGAACAACTGAAGTCCGTCTCTCCCAGGATTGTGTTTTGGCAACATTATTTTAATGTGTGTACGAATAGAAGATCAGGTTAAAGAACCTAAAAAACCAGGACGCCACCAAAATTGGTCGATTGAAAATCATATATTTTGTTATTCCACACAGGAATTGTACACACCAAGCCAGAAGATAATATGCTTGAACCAAGCACATTCAGTTTTAAAAGAAAGCATTGCAAGTTCTAGTCCTCATTCATTCCCCTGGGGAAACCGCTTGTAATTTATGTATCCAGCATACTACTTTTTGTAGAAGTCTTTTGTCTCGTTTTCATCCTCTGCATTTAGGAATTATATCAATAATCTGGAATTTTAATTGCAACACTTTGTGGTTGGACTCAATAAAGTGCCTTGCCACTGGTGGTTGAGTTTTTATTCTGGATGTCTCTTTTGTGTTCTCCAATTCTCGCTATTGAATGGCTTTAAATTAGGTCATCAGATAAGGTCTCTTTGCACGACAATGGACATAAATCATGTCACCCAGATATTTAAATGGAGAGATTCTTATAAGAGTGCATGACTTAATTGCCGTAATTCATGTCACCATAACTGCCTTTTTTACCTGCTGGTACTGCTATCAGAAAAGTCATAACAATACTCCTCACGTGTATAGAGCGAGAATGCTACTAATGGGCATCATAAATAGCATGAAAATTCAAGCCTTAGAAAATGTCTAATGCGAAATCTTGGAAGGTGAAGTACAAAAGTTAATGTGTAATGATTACATATTAAAAAAAAAAGAAACCTGAAAGAGCAATTATCGGGAATAATACATATTAGAACCCTAGGTCGGTGAAGGGTCAAGTTACTTACCTGTAACTGTTGTTCTCCAGCATGGGTCTGGCATGGATTTACATGCTCATGAATATTCCCAGTTGTCAGGCTGGGAATCCTCGGTAAAGAAAAAATCAGTTTCAGTTTCATTTCTAAACTGTCTTTCTCCTAACAATCAATCACTGGTCTCTGGGTCATACTGCCCCCAGCCAATGACTACCCTCTACCTAAGCCCCTCCTCTGGCAGCCATCTTCAGATTTGGTAGCACGTAAAGTGGCAGTGGGACCAAGAGAAGAGCCGCAGAGGAGTAGGCGGGAGGGTTCTCATGTGAATCTATGCCATACCCATGCTGGAGAACAGTTACACGTAAGTAACTTGTTCCTCCTCCAGCATGGGGTCTGGCATCGATTCACATGCTCATGAATAAAGAATACATAGCAGTACACACATGCACAACCATGGGAGGTGGCAAGGCTCAACATTAAGCATCTCTTACCTCCTCACCAGGCTCACCTTCAAGCAAACAGGTTGCGCAGCACTGCTTGGCCTACTGTGGACTCCTCTCTGAAATTCTGATCGACGCAGTAGAATTCTTTGAAGGTGTGCGTCGACCCCCACGTAGCAGCCCTGCAGATGTCCAGCAGGGGCACACCAGACAGGAACGCTGTAGTTGCAGCGATTGCTCTGGTCGAATGGGCTCTCGGGCAGCCAGGCAACGGTCGGTTTGCCAAACGGTGACAATGGGTGATGCAGAAGGAGAGCCACTTGGAAATGGAAGCCTTGGAGAGGGCCTTCCCTTGGTTCATAAACAGCTGTGATGTCTTCCGAAAACACTTTGTGCGGGCCACGTAGAACTTCAGCGCTCTAGCCACATCCAGCGAGTGCAAAGTCCTCTCAGCCGGCAATGAAGGCTCGAACGGGGGACCCATGCGCTTTATTAGCACCACATTCCGCTCCCACGCCGGGGCCAGAGCCTTCACCGGCGGGAATGAACGGAAAAGTCTTTTTATGAATTCCTTGACCAGGCCGTGTGACCATAACGATGACCGCCCCAGAGTTCTGGTGTAGCGGGAGATAGCTGCCAGATGAACCTTGATGGAAGCATCGGCCAACCCTGCCTTTGCCAGCAACAGTCAAGCTGTGGAGCCGTAATCTGTAGAGGGTAGAGTTTCTGTGCGCGGCACCAGACGACGAACCTCTTCCACTTAGGTCCATAGCATTTCAGTGTAGATGCAGCCCTGGCCTTGGCAAGCACTTCCTTGCAGTCCGCCAGGAGATCGTATCCACCAAACTCTAGTGCTGCCGGCGCCAGGCCTCCAAGTTCAGCCTTCCCTGTCGAGAAGATCTGTGTCTGCCAGAAGCTTGACTAGGTGGGGGAGTCAGAGGGACGCCGACATGTCGAGAAGGTCCGGCCGGGGACCATATCTGCCTCAGCCACGCCGGTGCAACGAGGATCATCCTGCACCGGCAATGTCTGAGTTGATTGATGAGTCGCAGAAGCAACGGAGATAAACGCATAGAGGAACAGGCCATCCCAGGGGAAGGAGAATGCATCCCCCATGCTCCCCAGCTGGGGAAACCTGCTGGCGAACCTACGGCACTTGGCGTTCGTCGCCGTCGCAAACAGATCAATGTGGGGATTGCCCCATCGTCAGAATAGGATATCCACTTGGTCCTGCCGAAGCTCCCACTTGTGGCACAAGTGCAGCTCCCTGCTGAGAGAGTTGGCAACGGTGTTCTTCACTCCTTCCAGGTCAAATGGGACGAGGCACATCTCCTGGGCGATGGCCCATCGCCATAGGTCCTGCGCTTCTTTGGAGAGCACAGGGGATCTGGTGCCCCCTCCTTCCGAATGTAAAACATTGTGGTGGTGTTGTCTGTGAAGATCCGCACCACCTTGCCCTTGAGGGACGGAAGGAAAGACTTGAGGGCCCAAAAAACGACCCGTAGCTCCAGAACGTTCATGTGCAGCAACTTCTCCTTCGGTAGCCAGAGGCCTCTTGCGTGGAGACGACCGGTGTGCGCACCCCATCCCTCCAGGGATGCATCCGTCGTGGCCGTCTCCTGATGAGGGGGGTCTGGAAATACGCGCCCTCCTACAGATGCGCTCGGACACCCCATCACCGAATCGCTTGACGGAAACTCTCGTCGAGGGTGATCTTGTCCTCGAAGCTTCCCGATACCTAGATCCAACGGGCGTCGAGGAACTCCTGCAGCGGTCGCATCCGCAGCCTGCACAGATGCACGAGGTATATGCATGAATACATCATGCCGAAAAGGGACTTGATGGACCTCACCCTTGCGATCTTTAGGGTCAACAGACATACCTTTCCCAGGATGGCCGCTAGTCTTTCCTCCGACAGAGACGGCAGACAACACTGTGTTGAGCCGGGACCCCAGAAACAGTGCATCCTGCGATGGCACCAAGCAGGACTTTGCAAAGTTTATCGAGAACCCCAGTGCCGTGAGTTGCCGGACGGTCCCCGCCGTGTGCTCGACGGCAGTCTCTCACGACTTCACTTGGATGAGCCAATCGTCCAGGTAGGGGTAGACGTGAATCCTCCTGCAGGCGCAACCGTGCCGCCACTGATGCCAGACACTTGGTGAAAACCCTTGGTGCCGACTTCAATCCGAAGGGGAGGGCTTTGAATTGGTAATGCTGCCCTTGGACCACGAAGCGCAGAAACTTGCAGATTCCTTTATGAATGGGAATGTGGAAATAGGCATCCTCCAGTGCTGCAACGATAGGAAAGCTCCTTCCATTTGTCCCAGCAAGTGCTGAAGGGTGACCATCCGAAACTTCTGGGACCTGATGCACTTGTGGCGGCGGAGGTCCAGCATGGGTCTCCAACCACCAGTCTTCTTTCTGACAAGGAAGTACACTCCGGACACCCGGAGCCTTTTTGGGACGAGTTCCATAGCACCCTTCTTCAGCATGGCCCGTACCTCCAGAAAAAGTTGAGGGATGTGGTTTTCCTTCCTGGCCACCGGTGGAATGCGCAGACACTTCTGTTGAAATTCCAGGGTGTGCCCGTGGGCCAGGGCGTCCAGCACGCAACGGTCGGTGGAGATGGACTTCCACACGCTGACGAAGTTCGCCAGCCGTCCTCCCACCGGGATGTGCGGGTGGGGGCTTGAAGTCACGGCTGGTTCAATCCTGCTTCTCCGTGGGGGCACTAACTTGGGGACCTTGGCGACGACAGCGACCTCCTCTGGAACTTGCTGCGGCCCCTGTAGGCTTCCTGCACCGAAGAGCAGGACGGTTGAAGATGGGATGAAGAGCCACCACCGAAACCTTTGGAGTACCCCTGGGACTTTCCTCTGGAGGTCTGAAAGGACATCCGTCGCTGCTAGAGCATGCCCAACGGCCAAGCCGTCTCGGTATCCACCTGGATGGCCTGAAGAGACTCGCCCACAGTCTTGCTGAATAAGTTGCCTCAGTCAAAGGGCATATCCAACACCCTTGACTGTACATCCTGGCGGAAGCTAGTGGCCCTCAATCAACCCTGCCGACGAAGGCAAACGTTGTTGCCCATCTGACGAAATCCCATGTCAGCGATGTCCGTGGCCACCGTGATGGCATGGTCCGATGCCACCTCGCCTTCTTGCAGGATCTCCAGTCCTTCCGCGTTGGGAAAGAAGTCCAGGAGGGGAGCGATCTTGAACCACAGCTCCCTGTCATAATGGGCCAGCCGACGAAATGAATTGTCGCCCCATGGCCTCCAGCTTCTTTCCCTCGCCGTCCGGGGAGGGTTGGGGAGGAGGACGTTAACGCAGAAGATCCAGAAGACTACTTTGCCACCGCCGAGACAACCGAATCCGTGGGCGGTTGGGATCTGAGATACTTGAGTGCAGAGTCCGGCACTCTGTATGTCTTCTGGTACTGGTCCCTCTTTGCCGGCCCAGAGGATGGATTCTTCATAAGGGACAGCCCCTTGTCCCAAAGGTTGTCCAATAAAGGGATCGAAAGCACGGTCTTCCTCTTGGCCTCCTGGCGCTGGTACAAGAAGCCTGCCTTCCTTCACCTCGGGGGCCAGTTGAAAAATTTCCGAGGCCCTAGCGATCATGGCCTGCAAGAGCCAATCTCGTCGGGCGGTGAGGCCCTTGGCACTGGCGACGGGAGGTCCACTCTGTCCTCGTCGTCCGTGCCCGTCGTCGCCGTATCCGGTTCCGTATCGTCCCTCGGAGGAGGGGATGGCGGCGAAGGATGGCAAGGAGATGGAGGATGGACTCTCCTTCTCTTGACAGGGGGTTCCCCCGACGGCCGAGGTGCCACAGGATCTCCCGCTGGCGACAGGGGCATCCTTGTCCGGATCTCTGAGCACAAAGTGTGGAGTGCCTGTAGGATGTCCACCGACATGTCCGCTGGCGGTGATGGCGGTGGCTGTGTTGGCTGGAACGGGAGAGGTGGCAGCGGTGTGATGTCCTCACCGCCCTGCTGCTCCTTGTCGGTTTCCTCGCTGCTCTCCAAGTCAGACTCACCAGGGTCCTTTCCATAGGATCTGGCCTCAACAAGCCTCTTATCCAGTATGGCCTTCAGACCAGAAAGCTCCTCCTCCTCAGATGTCAGAGCCCTGCAGGACTACCGGGTCCCCCCCCTTCTGCTCGACCAGCGGGGACGGTCCAGGGGAGATGATCGTCATCGTCTTCACCGGTGTCTTCTCTATGGGTAGAAAAGACTATTCCCTCAAAGCAGGCAGGGAAACTCATCTTAGGGGCCGTTTCCTGCGAATCCGTATCGCGGCCTTCGCTAGGGACGCCACAACTCCTTCAAGGGAAGATTTCGCCTGGTGAACCTGGGCCTTCACGACCTTGGGCGCGCTTGAGGCCTTCACTGTGGGGGGAGGGTCAGCGCCCTGCTCCCCCTTGGCTTTCTCCATCGGAGTCGGCTGGGACTTCTCCAGAAGTTTACCCGGATGGTCCGACTTCCTCTTTGCTGACCCGGAGCGTTGGCTCGTAGTCGAGGGTGCCGCAGATGCCGTTCCCGACCTGGTCGCCGAGGAGCCCGTCCCAACGGCGTGACCAGTGCCCGCTGGCTTGCAGTGCTTTGCCTTATGTAGGGGCGCCTGTCGCCGGAGCATCCTCAAAATGTCTTAGAAGACCGCTCAGATTTCCTCTTGCTGGGTGAGGCTTGCTGCCCCAGGATCTTCGTCTGGAGCCACTCGGGGAGCCGCTTGCGAGGGTCCTTCATTGTGCGAGGCACCATATCCTTGCAGAACGTGCGTTTCATCAGAATGTAGGCAGTAAAGGCACAAGGGGTGCCCATCGTCCAGGAAAAGGTTCTGTAGTCCACATCCAGGGCAGATCCTGAACAGAGGCGTCGAGTCTCCTTTATCTTCAGCCATGTCCACGCGAAGTAGGCCTAAAAGAATCTTCTTGATTCCTCCAAGAAGGGAGCTCGATGAAAAATCGCCCTTGAGGGGCGTGGAAAGTTCCGAAAAACGTGTCTCCGTTAGTCAGATGATGGATCGATGGAGCTTGAGGCTCGATTGACAGAAAAATAGAGTAAACTCTAAGAAAAAGCGCAAAACGCAGTAAAAAGCCAGAGAGCTAATCACGAGGATTCCCACCACTCTAACGTGCGGTAAAAATCTAAAGATGGCTGCCAAAGGAGGGGCTTAGGTAGAGGGCAGTCATTGGCTGGGGACAGTATAACCCATAGACCAGTGATTGGTTGTTAGGAAAAAGACCATTCAGAAATGAAACTGATTTGTTCTTTACCAAGGATTCCCAGCCTGACGATTGGGAATATTCATGAGCATGTGAATCCATGCCAGACCCCATGCTGGAGAATACGCCTTTACTATTGGTCAATTTGCGGGCTATAAGAAACGGTATAGCTTGCAGTTTCATTATAGCCTGCAAATTTGGCCTTTGCTGGTTTTGCAGCTGGGAATGTCGAGCACTAACAGTGCTTCACCCCCCTCTAGTGGCCTTCTTTAAAATAACATTTGCCTACAAATACCATGCTTTTTTCATTTTCTTTAAATGCATGACGGCTGGGGGTCGCAGTGAAGTCAGAGAGGGATCCCTTTACTTGTCCCTCACTCGCAGGGCCGGCCTCAGCGGCAGCAGCTCCATTCACAAATTGGTGCCACCCTACCCGTGTGCCCCTGGTCAGGGGGGGAGAGGTGATGCAGGATGCACCACATTTTTTTCAAACCTCCCCACTTTGCCGCCTTAGAGGGAGCTAATCACTGGAATAGGGCGTTCAGGCTAATGCATGAGTGCCATATTCCAATGCAAACCGCCTCGCTCCCGCATCGGAGCGAGGAGGTAATCATGTGAATAGGGTGGCACCCTATTGTTATTAAATGCACCCTGGGTGGGTGCATTTAATATGAAAACGATGCCTGCCGCGCCTTCTCCCACTATGACAGCTCGGGGGAGCCCTTGAACGACTCCTGTGAGCTGGCGTGGCAACGGGCTAATGGTGCCCTGGCCGTCGCCTGGCGCGCCCTACCCAAAGGCCGGCCCGCTCACTCCCCCGTTCCGTGAGCCCGAGCCGGCCCGCTAACTCCCCCATTCAGTGAGCCTGAGCGCGCAACTCAGGCTATGCTCCCTCACTTCTTCCCTGTGCCCCCTTTCGCCTCACTGTGCACTCACTCAATCCCTCAACTATCCTTTCTCTGCTGTCCATCATTCTCCCATGGCTTGCCTTCCCTGTGCTCCTCCGTTCTTCACCATCTGTGCTCTGTCGCACACTCACATCTGCTAACTCCTCCCTCTGAGGGCATGGTTCCAACCCCCCTACTGTGCGCCTTTATAAACTTAAATATTCCACATGGAATAGTCCCCCCGCACCCTCAAAAACAAATATTTAAAAAATATATATTTTTACTTAAACTTGTGTGTTGGCCCATGGGTTCTAAAAGCATAGACCTCGCCCCGTACCGTTGTTATGGGCCTTCAAACCTTGTTTAAGTCTTCAGGGCCCATGACACCCGTTACGGCCCGCTCTGCAGGTCTATAAAGCTATATTAACATGGAAGAAAATAATGTCATGACACAATGAAAAATAAATGACATTAAAGCAGATAAAAAAAAAATGCTTACACTAACCTGTACAGGCTGTATTTAAAAATGAAGGTCCAAATAAAACCCATTTTTGAGGGAAGAGAAACATGATTATTTTGTATATTTTTTTATTATTGATATGGTTACAAAATGTGAATTCGGATTTACAAACACATCCGGTCAATCAGACTGAATGATATCCGCTACCCACTCAGCAAACATTTCCTAGAAAATCACAGAAATTAGGATATCAATTTAAGTAGATGTCATGGAATTGAACAAGTGACCATATCAAACCGAGGTGGCAACAGAGAAAAAGAACTACGGAAAGTAGAATCAAATTGGATTTTTTGCATGGACAGTACCAACACTGGTTTAAATGCTGACTATGAACTATGTCACTTTCTATGATTGAATTTATATTTAAGAAACGGAAATATGCAGGATTGGTGCAACTATTTAATCTCAGGGATAAACACCCAACTAACTTGTACAACCATTAAATTCATGGACTCGACTCTACCAAATTTCGACGCAACGTGAGACAATTAGTTGCTGGACTCAGCATATTTCCGTTTTGTTTCCATAATTCTGCTTGTTTCCACCATCTTATTAATTTCATTTTTGAACATTTTGCCTCTTCTAAAAGGATCGCAATATGTAAACCACGGAGGGAATGACAAAAAAGTTTGTTTTTCATTTACAAAGCTAATGTCAATAAAAATTAAAAAATAAAATTTAAGAATTTGCACGTCATGTAATATAGATTTATTTTTGATTATGAAAAATTGGGGTTTAGATTTTCTTTACAATATGGTATTTATGATCATCTTTATGATCATATGTAAGACTATGATTATGATTTATAACAGAGAACTACCAGCTCTCATTCAATGGCACACTTGTGTTTATATTTTTATAAACATTTCTTTATGCTAATTATCGACATATTATTTCGCATATGTGACTGTATTGAAACCACAGAGACCCCTTCGTGCTACATATTTTTGTCAGAAGTTGCGCAAAATACAAGTTTATTTATAACAGTTTAACTTTTTAAAACATTTTTCAACTGGGAATGGAACTATTAATCAAGGACACTGATCTATCTGTAATAAAACCTATTACCAAGCAGTCCTAAGTGCATGGTATTTTCATGGGAAATACAGGCTTTTAATCAAATTGAATCATTCAATTAGTAGCTTAATTAACATGGAACATGTAAGAGGAAGATTTTTTGTCGTTTAAAACATAATAGAACCACAAAAATGGCGCCCGTGATGTCATGACGTTCAGCACGCAAACATGCGGATGACTTCACGTCACGCCATGCATACAAATAGCCTAGTATCTTCATGGGAAATCACAGGCCCTTAATCAAATGGATCGGCTAAATTAGTAGCTTAATTAACAAAGCACAATCAAGTGGAAGATTTCTAGTCGGACGAACATAACAGAATTACAAAAATGGCGCCCGTAACGTCATGATGTTCATCACGCAAACGTGCGGATGACGTCATCATGGCATGGCAGGTAAATAAATAGCGGTCATTTTCTGGATGCAAAACAAGCAGATCCAGTGAAACCACACATCCAGCAGCATCTACCTCATGGAGAAATCCAGGTATTTACAATTTGAACGTAGGGAATAGAAAATACCAACTCATGGCTTTCAGAAGAATTATTTCAATAGTTTAAATGATGTAAGACTTCAATCCATCATTGTATAGGAGCTGTAGCATTCTTACTAACAGCTCCAAACGAGCAAATCTCTCCATTTAAACAAGAGGCTTTTTCTTGTATCCAATAGGGACTGCTCCATTAATTCAAGACATATGGACTCAACAGACCATAGATTTAACTAACAACATGCAAGTCTACTTATTTTGACATTCTACAAACAACCATTGAGCAGTACGGATTCAATTATGACACTTTTTTTTGTTTTTGTTTATGTTTAACCATTGTGCCAGTCTAAATCAATCTATGAATTTTCTTATCTTTTTCTTGATAACTTCAACCCAATAACGAAGCACAATGTAATAGAATTTCCACTTTTGGACACAGCTACAGTCGTAATATACGTCAATAATTATGCACAAATTAGAATTGGCAGCGCAACTAATACGTAAAGTATGGAACTCACAACGTATTTTACCTCCTGAAGAATCACTGCAATTAAAGTGGGGAAACACGTGTTGAGGACTTATAACACGATCATTTTGTTTAATGTTTCTGTGAAAACAACAGACATTCTCTAAACAATTCAATAAACAATCTCTGGAGCGCCTAATAAATAGTGTTTGAACTTTTTTCTATTGAGAGACTCAGATCTGGTCTGTTGCCAACCATGCCGCTACAATTTTAATTTAGCTTTTTCTGGGTTGTTTATCTTTAATTCTGTTGATTTATCATGTATTTAATATGGTTTCAGAGAGTTTTCAAACGTAGAAGATTGCAATGAGGCAATGAAACTTAATAAAGAGTTAGGTACAGATTCAATTAGACATTTTCTATATATTGTTAGTATTTTCCAAATTACAATTATGTTCAGCGATAAAAGTCCTAAATCATGTCTAATTATTACCAATGGTTGACTTAATGGAAGCATTAGTAACCTTTTCCAATATGCACCTTCCAGTTTGGTCCAATACGAAGCTCCTTGGTAGACTCTGGCTTCAGCAAGTAAGAATAGGACCAGTTTTTTGCCTATATTAAATTATTATTGGTTTATACGAAAATGTTCCATATTTTCGATGAATGAGCCTTGCTTGAGATACAGCAGAATTAATTATTTTTGTAAATCGGTATGGTATGGTAGCTCTACAATATTTCTACCATAAAACCAAGATAGCGATACTCATTTACCTGACCTAGAGGAGTGTTATATATTTTCCAATTAAAAACAACTCTTCAGTTTGATTTAGGGTTAAAAATCATCACTTTAGTCTTTTCCAAATTTATCATTTATGAATAAGGAATTTTCATTCATATACGTCTCAAACGCACTCCGTTCTGCAACCCTATCAGTGTTTTAGAAATTAAAACCAAATTGTTTGCATATAAAAGCCATGGTACATGAAGATTCCCGATTTCACATCTTTAACCTTTTTACCAATATCAGATTTAAAAGAATTAAAAAGAGTTGCAGCTAAAATAAACCTTGTTTTAAACCTCTGTGTATAAAAGGTTGAGAGAGTAGAATAATTTTGGTTTAAATGTACTTGAACAGAGGTATTAGTATAAAACTGAGAAATTAGGGCCAATACATAATTTTGACGATTTGCCTTGTCAAGTTTCATAAAGAATTTCCTTGGAATAGAATCAAATTCAATTTCAAAATCTATGAAAGCCATGTGTAAAACTTGACTTGTGAGCAGACTTTGGCGCTTCATTAGTGATAGTGCAAGCAGGTTTACCGAGGCATTTAAACCCACAGTGAATCCTGTTAGGACGTTATCTATCAATCGCATTTTACATATCCAAGATTTAAAATCACGCAGTATAAGCCAGGCAAATACATTTCCAGGAACATCCAATAACGCTATAGGCCGATAGTTTTGCAGTTGGGCCCAATCTCACTATTTATAGATGGCCATTATTATTGATTTCCTCCATGAGGGATGTTAGGCAGAAACCTGTGCAGTTCCCTTGGGGAACACTGCAAAAGATTTAAGACCACAGGTATAGCAGTAAACCCACTTGGTAGCAGTCTGCACCACCCAGATTTACCTGGTAGCTGTGGCTGAGCAGTCAGACTTCCCTCAAGAAGAGTTAGGCAGTATGTAAAGTATACACAATATGTACTCAGACACAATAGCACAAGCAAACACTGACCAGAGCTTGGTTTCAAAAGTATATAGTTGAACTAGTTACTCTTACCTTGTAACGTTCTTTCGATGGGATGTTCCTCCGACGTATTCCTTATCTTAGATAGAAATCCTTCAGCTTTGCTGGCCTCGGAAAATTTTTTTTTCGCCAGAGGGCGCTGCGCGTCGATGATCGCCGAGTCGATGACCCTCGACGGCCTCCGTGCCGACGTCGACGTCATCCTGCCTATAAAGGCCGCGCGCAGCGTCCGTTGCTCAGTTCCGTTTTGTAGTCCCCAGTAATGTTTTTGGATTAGACTAATCACCTTGAAGGAGCATAGGCTGCAAACCCACAGGAAGTCATACTGCGGGGATGGATGGGAGGGTCGATAAGGAATACGTCGGAGGAACATCCCATCGAAAGAACGTTACAAGGTAAGAGTAACTAGTTCTTCGAAGGGATTGTGTCCTCCGACGTATTCCTTATCTTAGATAGACTCCCATAGCAGTGGTATTGTGACTGGAGGCGGGAGTAATAAAAGTTATGTTACCCTTCCAGAATGGACAGAGTGTAACACAGCCTTGCCGAATCTAGTTTCTTGACTAGAGGAGGAATCCAGGCTATAGAATTTGGTAAATGTATGTGCGGACGACCATGTGGCAGCCGCACATATATCTCGAATTGGCACCCCTCTTTGAAGGGCTGAGGATGTTGCGATACCCCTGGTAGAATGAGCCCTTAGATTTTGAGGAGGCTCCTTTCCTGCCAATTTGTAGCACTCCAGAATGGCTAAAATAATCCATCTGGAGATGGTTTGTTTTGTTATTGGAAGGCCCAACTTATGTCCTGCATAACCTACAAAGAGTTGGTCTGCTTGTCTGATCTTAGCCAATCTGCTGATATAGAAGCTCAAGGCTCGCTTAGGGTCCAGCCTGTGCAGTCTCTCTTCCTCCTTCCCCGGATGAGGAGGAGGGTAGAAAGAAGGTAATATAATCTTCTGAGTGATGTGAAACTCCGAGACTACCTTCGGGAGGAAGTTAGGCTTCACCTGAAGAACAACTTTGTCCTTGTAAAAGATTGTATGTGGAGGTTTACACGATAAGGCTTGCAACTCGCTAACCCTTCTAGCAGATGTCAATGCTATGAGCAAAACAGTTTTGAGGGTGAGAAGCTTCAATGAACAAGAGTGTAGTGGTTCAAAAGGGGCACCCTTTAGGAAGTTTAAAATTAGGTTTAAATCCCATAAGGGAACTTGAAAAGGTTTCGGGGGATAAACATTAGTTAATCCTTTTAGGTATTGTATTACCAATGGAATTTTGAAGTATGAAGGCTCCTCTGCAGTGCGCTTAAAGATTGATAGCGCTGCGAGATAGCCCTTAATTGTGCCAACCTGTAGGCCTGAATTAGCCAGGTAAAGTAAGAATGACAACACCATAGGTGTACCACAAGAAAAGGGTTCAATATTCTTTTCTCTGCACCAGCTGCAAAATTTGTTCCAACGGCAGCGGTATAGAGTTTTAGTTGCCGGCCTTCTGGCCGAAAGCAACACCTCCATAACATCATCCGGAAGGTCCCAATCCTTGTACCTCAACCTTTCAGACACCAAGCGTGAAGGTTGAGGGTCTTGATGGCTGGATGGAGAACCTGACCTTCCTTCTGCGAGAGAAGATCCTCTCTGTATGGCAGTCGAATTGGAGGGCAGATGGACATGTCTAGAAGGTCCGGGTACCACGTTCTCCTGGCCCAATCCGGGGCAATTAGGATCATGGTCTTCCGAAACCTTCTCAACCTCCTGATCATTTGAGGAATGACAGGGACCGGAGGGAACGCGTACAGAAGTGGGAACTCCCAGTCCACTACGAACGCATCTCCTAGAGCTCCTCTCGGGGGAAATTCCCTTGAGCAAAATCTGTCGCACTTCCTGTTGATACTGGTGGCGAACAGATCCACTTGAGGGGTTCCCCAAAGGGCGAAGATCTCTTGAAGGACTTCCTGAGCTATCTCCCACTCGTGAGAGACTGTGCTCTGCCTGCTCAGAGCGTCCGCTGTCAAGTTCTTCTCTCCGGCTAGGTGAATTGCCGATAGAGAGATTCCTTCCTGAATTGCCCAAAACCAGAGCTGCATCGCCTCTCTGCACAGTGGTAGTGAGCCTACGCCTCCTCTTTTGTTGAGGTAGTGCATGGCCACTGTATTGTCCGTCATTATTAGGACGTTTCTTCCCCGTACAGACGGCAGAAAAGCCTTCAGCGCTAGTCTGATGGCTCTCAGCTCCAACAGGTTGATATGTAGTCTGGACTCCGATGGAGACCAACGACCGCTGATGGTCAAGTCGTTGGCGTGAGCTCCCCACCCCGTGAGTGAGGCATCCGTGACTACTGTTATCTCCGGCCATGGTTGCCAAAACATTTCTCCTTTCAGGATGTTCTCCCGACAGGCCCACCACTGAAGGTCTCGGGCTACTTTGACCGGGATCCGAAGGAGATCTGTCATCCTTCCTGAGAACTGTGACCACTGAGTTCTCAGTGCCCACTGGAGGGATCTCATTCTCAGGCGAGCCTCCGGCACGAGGAATATGCAGGATGCCATGAGGCCTAGCAACCTCAGAAAGTCGTAGGCTGGGAGATATTGGGCATTCTGAAATCTGATGACCATCTGCAGAATATCTCGAGCCCTCACCTCTGGTGGCAAGGCTTTTCCCAGGGAAGTGTCCAGGACTGCTCCAATGAATTGGAGTCTCTGTGATGGTATCATCTGTGACTTTTTTAAATTGAGGGAGAAGCCCAGCTTGTGAAGGAAGTGGCAGACATAATCTAGTTGTCTCTGAGCCTGTTCCGAAGATACAGCTCTGATCAACCAATCGTCTAGGTAAGGGTAGACATGAATCCCTTCCCTCCTTAGACTTGCAGCCACAACCGACATTAGCTTGGTAAAGACCCTCGGGGCGGAGGTTAGCCCAAATGGCAGAACTCGAAATTGATAATGAGAGCTGCCAATTGCGAACCTCAGGTATCTCCTGTGCCTGGGATGGATCGGCACATGGAAATAAGCGTCCTGGAGGTCTAGAGATACCAACCAGTCCTGAAGCTGGAGGGCCTGAAGGATCTGAGAGAGAGTCACCATCTTGAACTTGTCCTTTCGGAGGAATTTGTTCAATTCCCGTAAGTCTAAGATGGGTCTCAGTCCTCCGTCCTTCTTCGGTATTATGAAGTAGGGGGAGTACCAACCCTTGTTCCTTTCCGCTACAGGTACCAGTTCTATGGCACCTTTCTCTAGCAGGTCTAAAACCTCCTGCAAGAGGAGCGGATCTGGAAGCTTCAAAGGGTTGTTCCCCGGTGGATGACTCTGAGGGATATGTAGGAAGGGCAGGCAGTAACCTTGGGCCACTGTCTCCAGAGCCCAAGCATCTGACGTAATAGCCTGCCATTCCGTCAGATGGTGAGTTAACCTGCCCCCTACTGGTGTTCTGTGAGGGGAGACCTCAGAGTGGTTTTGAAGCGGCTGATGCAGTTGCCGAAGGTAAAGTGGCTCCTGCTCCTGCGGGTGCGGCTTTCTTTCCCCTACCCCGTCCACCACGGGTAAATCTTCCTTGGCCTCTTTGAGCCGGTCGTCCCCTGCCCCTTCCATATGAGGAATAGTAACGAAAGGACCGTCCTCTCCACGATGATCCCGAAGGACGAAAGGTATTCTGACGGATAGCAGCTCCCAATGACTTGGCTGCTGCCTTGGACGTTTGCAGTTTCTCCAAACTGTCATCCGCCTTCTTTCCAAAGAGGGTAGAACCGTCAAAGGGCATATTCAAAAGCCTGGTCTGCACGTCAGAGGCAAAACCAGACTTCCTCAACCACGCATGCCTGCGGATTGTGGTACTTGCCGCCATGGCCCTGCTGATACTGTCAGCAGAATCTAGGCCAGTTTGTAGGGTCTCGCACATCGCATCTTTACCATCCCTGATGATGTTTAAAAATGCGTCCCTTTCCTCTCCTTCTTGGAGGCAGTCAGCCGCTGATGAAGCGCACTCCCAAAGGGTGTGGCTGAACCTAGCGAGCGTACAGGTCGCGTTAATAGACTTTAACGCCATGCTACAGGCAGAAAAAACCTTCTTAGCCATGCCATCATACTTTTTGTCATCCCTATCCTGCGGAGCAGTGGGGTATGCAGATGTGCTGCCTGATGAGGTTGCAGCCTGTACAACCAAGCTCTCAGGAGTAGGGTGTTTTGACAAATATTCAGGGTCAGAACTAGCCACCCTGTATTTTGTTGACAGTTTTTTATTTACTGCCGGGATAATTTCTGGCGTTTCCCAGTTTGTCAAAATCCTTCTCTGTAGAGCAGAGTGAAATGGAACCACAGGATCCTCCTGTGGGCCCTTGTCCAGTATGTCAGTGAGGTCATCCTGCTGAAAGGCAGGAGAAGGTGCAGACCAACCCATAAATTCTATGATTCTAGACATCAGAGCTCTATATGGAGTCTCCGCATGTTCTCCTGGGTCTGGTTTGATAAATTCTGCTTCAGGAGAAGTGTCCAAGCCACTAGCTTCCTGAAGTGCATCCTGAAGATTTTTTAATCTTCCTTCCTCAGAGGCGAAAGTCTCTGGCTCTGGTGATGTGGTCCTCTGTAAATCAATATCTTGGTCTGAATCCTCCCTTTCCTCAAAAATCGAGGTTAAAGGGGGATACATTGGTTTTTGGAATGGTATAAACCCCATTTCCAATGCAGAAGGAGCCATCATCACAGGCCTTGAAAACGTCGATGTCGTCGACACCGACGTGAAAGTACTCGAAGGCGCCGTGAAAAGCGTCGAGAAATGTGTACTAGGCCTCGAAGAACTCGAAAGGATCGGAGTCCTGCTCGAGAACGACGTCGACGTTCTCGGCGTCGAGTCGGAGGTCTTTTGTCTAACCGTTGGCTGTGGAGTAGCCGTGGTTCTTTCCTTCACCGGCGTCGATATCGGCGTCGACGTCGGCGTCGACTCGATCGACTGATGCGCCGATGAATCCTTCGACAACGGCGCCGACCTCTGTTTCGAAGGAGTTTTCGACGATGGCGTCGATGATGCTTTATCTCCCGATGGCTCGAGGCGCTTTCGGGTTGACTTTTCCGCCGGGTACTGCGACTCGCGGCGTTTAGATTTTTTGGGTTTTTTACCCGGGGTATCACCCTCAGCTGTCTTCGAGGGGGACGAGGCCGCTTTCTCGAAGACGCTTAGCATCTTTTTCCTGAATTCCTCCCACTCAGCTTGCGAGCTGCGTTTTGTGGGGCAATGAACTCTCTCAGGAGAACTCGACGAAGATGACGAAGGGGATCTCCTACGTCTCTTCTTCGAGTGTCTCGATGTCGACGAGTGGTGGGAGCCACTTCGTGATCTAGATCGAGAGTGTTTTTTATGGTGAGGAGACGAACGTCTCGACTCTACCGAAGAAGCTTTCGAGGAAGTTAAAGTTGACCTACCTCTCTCGAGCTTCCCCCTACGCTCCTTCAAGGCTTTCGCCGTCATGGAAAGGCATTCCTCACACTCCGAACTCTGGTGCGTGATTCCCAGACACCACAAACAGACCCTGTGAGGGTCCGTCAACGACATTTTCTTCCCGCAGTCTCGGCACTTTTTGAAACCGGACCGAGGGGTCGTCGGGTCGGAGGAGGATGCCATCGATATCGAGGTAAATAGTAGTTATTATATACGTTATCTTGACGAGAACTGAGCAACGGTGTTCCGAGGCACAACGAAGCGCGGAAAAACGGAACTGAGCAACGGACGCTGCGCGCGGCCTTTATAGGCAGGATGACGTCGACGTCGGCACGGAGGCCGTCGAGGGTCATCGACTCGGCGATCATCGACGCGCAGCGCCCTCTGGCGAAAAAAAAATTTTCCGAGGCCAGCAAAGCTGAAGGATTTCTATCTAAGATAAGGAATACGTCGGAGGACACAATCCCTTCGAAATTTATTTTCAAGAACATATAAGTTAAAAACACTCTAGCAAAAATATAGTAAAACACTCTAAACACAGTTATATGGAAAGCAGTCCCAATCCTTATTCCTATCTAGACAACTCTAGGTTAACACCACATAATTCAAACAGAGGTGAGCGCTTAACGTTAGATGACACTCTAGTAGGTAAAAAGAAGGGAGAAGGAGCAGAATTAGGTTAAACACACCACTCTAAGGTCCAGAACACTTGCAATAGGCTCAAAGAAGTACCAAGTCACAGGTGAGCAAAAGTCACTAGGCAGGGCCCACTCTTAGAGTAGCCGGAGCGAAAAATGTGCCCAAGATCACACTGTTATTAGGGATTCAAAGTCTTGCAAAGAGTTAGAAAGAGTTTAGAGTGGCTTAGAAAGTTTAGCCAGGGTGTCCCAGGCACTCCCAGGTTCGAAAGCCGGGGGCTAAATCTACCCCGTACAGTCGGTGGCAAGGGAAGCCAGGCGGAACACGGTACCTTAAGCGGAAAGGGTCCTCCAGCGGTGGCAGTTGTTCCAGGCAGTGGCAGCAAGGCTCGACGTCGGTCAGGGGAGAAGAAGTTCTCGCTGAAGAGCAGAAGAAGAAGGTCGTTGCACTGCCCGGGAAGAAACCAACCGCGGAGTCCTCCGGTTAAAGGGTTGTACCGACTTTCGCGGTTAGGGGTAAAAAATGTGGTATTCCGGTTGCCGGGGTGCTTGGCACGGGCAAGGCGGCCACGGGATACCTCGAGAAGCGAAAAGAAGGTGAAAACTGGTTGTCCCCACCAGTCAAGGGAAGGAGCCACTCCGTTAAGAGTTCTCCTCGGTCGTCGGGAAAAGTGGTGAGACGGTTCAGCAGGGCTCCACCGGGTGGTGTCGTCGAAGCAGGTCGGCTCAGCTCTTCCCTCGTCGGATTCTTGGTCCTGTGGCGACTTCTGAAGTTCCAGTCTCCAAAGCCCTGCTTTTATGCAGCAAACCCCCATTCACCCAGCCTAGCTGTCACTCAAACATGCTAAGTGGTGAGCCGGCCGGCTCACCACTTGGGCCAATCAGGACGGAGTGCGACTTGAGTTACCAAGGTAACTCAGTCCAGGGTGCCTAAATCCCCCTCCACCCCTCCTAAGTACCCCAGACAGAGTGGCACCACTTTGGAGGGCTTCTGTGGAGAAGCCCGCCAAAAGTGGAACAAAGGGCTCCACTTTGGGTCAGAGTTACAGAGGCGAACGCCAACGCCATTTTAGGATCAAGTTTTGGCAAAAAGTCCCAACCGGAGTTATAATAATAAATATATAAACCGGCGGTATGTTTAAGGCTACCGTAAATAAATAATTAAATGTGTTAGCCTAAAACAATGGGAAATCCCATAGGAAAATATTCGCGGTCGAATATAAAAAGTAGTTTCCACTGCCACCAGCCAAAACTCGATCAGGGGGGACGGAGACGTGCCCCCTCGACTAACAGACCCTGGGGCAATCGAATTGCCCCAGCCAGTACGTCCACAATATGATGGTTTGTACTGGTTCTGTTCAGGATTCAAGACTAGCAAAGTCTTTGGTGACTTTACATGCCCTGGGAGACAGTAGTCAGTCCCAGGGTATGGAGTCTATGTTGGGGAGTCCCTAGGACACCCCTGGGTCACGGCACAGAGGGTGCTGTGTAACCCACATCACAAAAATACATGAGGCCCTATGGAGTAAAAGACCCCATAGCCCATTCAACACAAGGTTTAACCAAGAAAACACACTTCAACATGTCCAAGAGTGAGGGTAAAAGAGTCTCACTCTTGGCAGGAGAAAAAAAGAAACCCCAGAAATCCAGCAAAGCTGCTGGGGGACTCACTAGGTAGGGAAATTCAGCCTAAACAGAGAATTCTCCCTAACAAGGGAGGTATTAGTTTAGCAAATAGTATATCCTTAAATAAATCTGCTAATATTTGAGCCCAGGCTTCAGGGTGACTTTAACATTACATTCGTCAATCCATCTCTGCCCAGGACTCTAGAGACACTCAGTTTCACGATCAATAGGAGAATATCTTCTTTATCAAAAATAATAGAATCATTAGACACCCAAGGAGGGGGTTTGAGTTTTTGTTCCTGCGGTTGAAGGGCATAACATCTAATCATAGTACAGTTTCAACACAGCTTCTGGCACAGCATTTATTTGAAAAGAGCGATTATCTTGCACAGCTCCATTAAATGTAGCCCAGATTTGTCCCATATTTTGGGATTCGATTGCTCTTAACATTTGTTCTCCATCCTTTTGCAAGGCATGTACTCGATATGACTTACACCAATTCTTATATTTCATTTTAATATTTTGTTTCAAGACAAATTGGGGGTTAAACTCCAGGTGTATAGTTGCCCTAATGTCCTTTCGAAGCTGTGTTTTATCATCATTAATTGCTCGATCTAAGCTAAATTTGTGATTATAACAAGGTTTAGAGGAACAATACTGTTGCAATTTAAATAGGCTCATAATTGCAAAGTGTTTACTATCACTTTTTACTATGCCTTCATTAAGTTGGATTTCTTTACTTATTATATACATCTGTAGATGTCCTAGTGATTCTTTTCACCATCTAAATCTATTTCTACTGCCTGTTAATATAACATGTTGTGTATAATATTCATTCATACTCTTTTTAGCATCACACATCCAGGTTAAAGTTAACAGGTTATGGTCACTTTGTGATTGAGGTAATACTTCAAAGTGTGTTAGTCTGTTAAACGTGTTTCTTTGTACAAATATATAGTCAATAGATGAATTAGAGTTGCCTCGCTTCCATGTTGGCTTAGGTGGAATATCATTTAGCAGGACGCCATTCACCATAATAAACTGTCTCTCTTTCATCAGAGAGCCAGCATTTTTTGTTACCTCTGTTTTATTCTGTTTTTTTTTATTGCAAATAATATTTAAATCTCCAGCTATCAACACTTGCGAGATATTAGAATCATTATTGACTAGATCGAGCATTTGTATTGCACCTTTGATAAAAGCGTTATCTGAGATCCCTATATGATTCCAACATAAATTCAACACTGCAATACTCGCTTCTTCAGATTGGATCTTGGCAAGCTGAATATATGAGTTTAAGGAAGCCCACGGTTCCAAAGTTAGACCACTACTAGATTTTATTGCTATCATAAGACCAGAAGCAGGCCGGTGCATAATTCCTCTTATAGTTGGGACCAGGGTTACAGTATAATTTTCCCATACAGGTGGTTCAAGTAACCAGGTCTACTGTAGTATAAGAATATCAAAATCTTTACATATATTTGTTTTCACAAATAAAATATGTTTAAAACCCCTCGTAATCTAGCTTGCCAGTTTGTAACACTTCTGGAAAGGCTCAATGGATTGTTACTCATTTCTGTTGTAATTTGGAAGTTGCTGTTGACTTCTTATATCGTAGACTAAATTGAAAGGGGCAACCAACTTGTTTAACACATCGTGAGTCATTCAAACTATCATTTACATCTGAATCGTTTTTATTGCAAAATAATTGCTCATTTCTGTTAGTCCCTTCAGTTACCTTTTATGCTCTTGCTTCTACAAGAATTTGCTTGCTATTATGTGTTAATTGATTTGTTAATGATCCTTGATTTAAAGCATTGTCTTGTGATATTATAAAGCCCAATGTAAACAGTTTTTCTTTCGCTAAACTACAAGGTATTTATAATTACCCCTGATTGGATCCATAATCTTGTAGTACTCAGGTTGTGATCATCTAGAAATTCGACTTTTGTTAAGTCATTGCTTTGAAAGTCTTCTAACACAAGTATATCACTAAAGATATTTAAAATACTTGCTCTATTTAAAACATTGTGGGCATGGCTCCGCTCGACATTGTAAGACTAATGAGTGACAATTTGTTCGAATTTTAATTAATGAATTAGCACTTTCCATAGTATTGTTATTTTGTAATAATTCACTTGCTTTCCCCATATTTCTTTTGATCTTTGGTAACCCACATAAGTTAGGAACGTTAGGCGGTACTAATGAATTAGTGACTGCGATACATGAGTTTGTACGTGTATCACTGCTTTTATATATTTTTCAATCTTCTTTCCTCCAAGGTCATAGATTTTGCTATGTTATGCCATTCTTGTAAAGTGGGTCTTTCATCAAGTCGCTTAACTTCATTATTTAAGTCTTTATCGGGAAAGGCAGTATTCAAATCAGGTGCCAAGGATTCAATGTGTTCAATATTAAGTGCTTCTGCAGCCTCTATGAGCTCATCCAAGGGTTCAAGAATCTCATCCGGCGACTAGAGTGCTAAACTTAGGTAATGTATTTTGGTAATTCTTGATTGTCTCACTAGATTTTGTTTTTTTTCATTTTTGCTCGATAGGTAGGAAGGACCAAGTTACTTACCTGTAACTGTTGTTCTCCAGCATGGGTCTTGCATGGATTCACATGCTCATGAATATTCCTGTCGTCATGTAATCGGTAAAGAAAGAAAATCGGTTTCGTTTCTGAACTGTGTTTCTACTAGTAACCAATCACTGGTCTCTGGGTCCTACTGCACCCAGCCAATGACTGCCCTCTACCTAAGCCCCTTCTCTGGCAGCCATCTTCAGATTTGGTAGCACGTAAAGTGGCAGTAGGACCAAGAGAAGAGCCGCAGAGGGGTAGGAGGGAGGGTTCACATGTGAATCCATGCCAGACCCATGCTGGAGAACAACAGTTACAGGTAAGTAACTTGTTTCTTCTCCAGCATGGGGTCTGGCATGGATTCACATGCTCATGAATACAAGAACACATAGCAGTACACACATGTACAACCACAGGAGGTGGCAAGGCTCAACATTAAGCATTTCAACAACTCAACATTAAGCATCTCTTACCTCCTCACCAGGCCCACCTTCAGGCGAACAGGTTGCGCAGCACTGCCTGGCCGTCTCTGGACTCCTCTCTGGAATCCCGGTGGACGCAGTAGAATCTCGTGAAGGTGTGCGTCGACCTCCACGTAGCAGCCATGCAGATGTCCAGCAGGGGCACACCAGAAAAGAAAGCCGTGGTAGCAGCGATCGCTCTTGTCGAATGGGCTCTCGGACGGCCAGGCAAGGGTCGGTTTGCCAACCGGTGACAGTGCATGATGCAACCAGAGACCCATCTGGAAATGGAAGCCTTCGAGAGGGCCTTCCCTTGGTTCACAGGTCCAAAGTTCACAAACAGCTCTGATGTCTTCCAAAGACTCTTTGTACGCTCCACGTAGAACTTCAGCGCTCTAGCCACATCCAGCGAGTGCAAAGTCCTCTCAGCCGGCGACGAAGGCGACGGGAGGAAAACAGGTAACACCAAGGGCTCGTTGAGGTGGAAGTCCGACGGCACAATGGGCATGAAGGAGGTGTGCGTCATCAGCACCACCCTCGTCTCGTGGAACGTCAGGTATGGAGGTTTACAGGAGAGGGCCCGGATCTCTCCCACTCTTCGTGCAGAGGTGATGGCCACAAGAAACGCTGTTTTCCACGACAGGAACTTCAACAGTGCCGAATGCAGAGGCTCGAATGGCAGCCCCATGAGCCTGGTCAGCACCACGTTGAGCTCCTACGCCAGAGCCGAAGCCTTCATCGGCGGGAACGATTGGAACAGTCCTTTCATGAACTCCTTCACCAGGCGATGAGACCATAGGGATGACCGCCCCAGAGTACTGGTGTAACGGAAGATAGCCGCCAGATGGATCTTGAAGGAGGCATGTGCCAGCCCCGCCTTGGCCAGCGATGGCAAATACGGCAGCACCTGAGGGGCCGTAATCCGCAGAGGGTTAATCTTCTGTACACAGCACCAGACAGAGAACCTCTTCCATTTGTGTCCATAGCACCTGAGAGTCGAGGACGTCCGGGCCTTTGCAAGCACCTCCTTGCAGTTCATTGGGATATCGTATCCTCCGAACTCTAGTGCTGCAGGAGCCAGGCCTGCAGGTTCAGCGACCCCGGGTCGTGGTGGAGGATGGCGCCTCCTTCCCTGGCGAGAAGATCTGCATCCATCGGCAGTTTGACTGGGGGGCGGGGGGGACGCTGACATGTCCAGAAGGTCTGGGAACCAAATCTGCCTCGGCCACGCAGGTGTGACGAGGATCATCCTGCACCGGGACCGTCGGAGTTGACTGATGAGTCGCAGCAGCAACGGCAACGGTGGGGATGCATATAGGAACAGGCCGCCCCAGGGGAATGAGAAGGCATCGCCCATGCTCCCCGGCTGGGGAAACCTGCTGGCGAACCTCCTGCACTTGGTGTTCGTTGCCGTCGCAAATAGGTTGCTCTGGGGAAAGCCCAATCGACTGAATAGGAGATCCACTTGATCCTGCCGAAGCTCCCACTCGTGGCACAAGCGCAGCTCCCTGCTGAGCGAGTCGGCGATGGTGTTCTTCATTCCTGCCAGATGGAAGGGTACCAGAAACATTCCTTGGGCGACGGCCCAGTGCCACAGACCCTGCGCTTCCTTGGATAGGGCTGGGGATCTGTTGCCCCCTTGCTTTCGGATGTAGAACATCGTGGTGGTGTTGTCGGTGAAGACCCTTACCACCTTGCACCGCCACTGGTGCTAGGCACTTGAACACTCTGGGCGCTGACTTCAATCCAAAGGGAAGGGCCTTGAACTAATAGTGTCGCCCTTGGACCACAAATCGCAGGAATTTGCGATGTCCTTTTAGAATGGGGATGTGGAAGTAGGCATCCTCCAAGTCCAGCGCCGATAGGAAGTCGCCTTCCTCCAGCTGTCCCAGCACGTGCTGGAGGGTGACCATCTGAACTTCTGGGACTTGATGTACTTGTTTAGACAACGAAGGTCCGGGATGGGTCTCCAACCGCCAGTCTTCTTCCGGACGAGGAAGTATCGCGAGTACACTCCGGAGCCCCAGAGCCTCTTTGGGACGAGTTTGATAGCTCCCGTTCTTAGCATCGCCCGTACCTCCAGCAGCAGTTGAGGGACGTGGTTTTCCTTCCTGGCCACGGGTGGAATACAGGGACACCTCTTTTGAAATTGCAGGGTGTGCCCACGGGCCAGGGCATCCAGCACCCAACGGTCGATGAGATGGACTCCCACATGCTGACTAATTTCACCAACCGGCCTCCCACCGGGGTGCTCAGGTGGGAGCCTGACGCTAAGGCCGGTTCAATCCTGTTTCGTCGCGGCCTTGCAGCCTTGGCGACGACGGGATCGTCCTGCCTTGCTGCGTCCTCTGTAGGCCTCCTGCGACGAGGAGCGGGCCGCTTGGCGGTACGACAAGGAACCGCCGCCGAATCCTCTGGAGGCACCTTGCTTGCCTCCGGAGTTCTGAAAAGACAGCTGTCGTTGAAGAATACCCAAGGCCCGAGCCGTCTCAGTGTCTGCCTTGATGGACTGTAGTGACTCGCCCATTGTCTTGCCGAGCAGGTTGTTCCCGTCGAAAGGCATGTCAAAAACCTGGTCTGCATGTCCTGGCGGAAGTCGGTGGCCTTGAACCAACCGTGCCGGCGAAGGCAACGGCTGTTGCCCATCTGGCGAACGCCGGTGTCGTGGCCACCGTAATGGCGTGGTCCGACGCCACTTCGCCCTCCTCTAGGATTTCTAGGGCCTCAGCCTTCGTGTTGTCCGGGAGGAAGTACAGTAAGGGAGCGATCTTGAACCACAGCTCCCTGTCGTAGCGTGCCACAATCGCGAGGGCGTTGGCCGCTTTAATCGTCGTCGCCGACGAGATGACCCGTCGTCCCATGGCGTCCAGCTTCTTCCCCTCGCTGTCCGGCGGGGATGTTGAAGCCGTCGCCCCTGCCGCTTTCTTCTTGGCCACCGCGGAGACCCCTGAATCAGGGGACGGCTGTGCCCTGAGGCACATAGGGGCGGAGTCCAGAACCCAGTACTTCTCGTACCGGTCTCTCTTAGCAGGTTAGCAGGAGCCGTGGACAGGTTCTTCAGGAGCGCCAGCCCCTCGTCCCAGACGTCATCCAGTAGGGTGACTGAGAGGACAGGCTTCCTCTTGGCCTCCCGCCGTTGGTAGAGGAAGCCTTCCTTCTGTTCTTCGGGGCAGAGCTGGAAGAGCTCAGCTGCCCTGGCCATCATGGTGTGGAAGGAACTAATTTCGTCGGGGGTGGTGGGGAGAGGAGGCCCGAGGAGGTGGTGAGTGGAGGTCCATTCCGTCGTCACCACCGTCGTCGTCCGTCCCCTTTGTTGCCGTCTCCGTTCCAGTCTCATCCCTCGGAGGAGGGGATGGGGGTGAAGGCTGGAAGGGGGGAGGAGGATGGACTCGTCTCCGCTTGTTAGGCGGGCTTCTTGTTGGACCTGGCCCCACTGGGTCGTCTGTGGGGGGTAAGGGCATCCGTGTCCTTATCTCCACGCACAGGGTCTGTATAGCCAACAAGACAGCCCCTCAATTGTCCTGTGGTACGGGCACCGGCTGCAACGGGACTGACGGTTGAGGTGTGGGGTCCTCTGCGGCCCTATCTTCCTCGTTGCTCTCGTCGTTGGTCTCGTCGGGATTGTTCCCGTGGGCCTTGGATTCCTCGAACCTCTTGTCCAGGATCCTTTGGACGCTCGCCAACTCATCCTCAGAGGTGGTATCCGTGTCCGTTATGGCTACTGTGCCCCCCCCCCCCCCCAGTTTCTCCTGCTGGGGTTTCACTGGGGTCTTCTCGATAGGCAGAAAAGATGATTCCCTCCTGGGTGGCAGGGAAACTCTAGCCCCTGAAGTCACCTCCACTGGGGAAGCCTCCGTAGGTTTCGCCAGGGCCGCCACGACTCCCTCAATCGAGGCCTTAGCCGGGTGAATCAGGGCCTTCACAACCTTGGCCGTGCCGGAGGCCTTTACCTTGGGGGCAGGGTCACCGCCTTGCTCCACCTCGGCTGTCTCTGTCGGGATCGACCGGGGCTTCTCCCGAAGCTTAGCCAGTTTGTCCGACTTCCTCTTCACCGAGCCAGAGCGTTGGCTCGTGGTTGATCGCGTCAGTGATAGTGCGCCCTGCCTGGCAGCCGAAGAGCCTGACCGATCGCCACTCCCGGTGCCCACGGATTCGCAGTGCTTTGCCTTTTGTTGGGCCCCTGTCGCTGGAGCGCCCTCAAAGGTTTTAGAAGACGGCTCGGATTTCTTCTTCTCACCTGCTGCTGAGCTTTTCCGCTCCAGCCAGTTGGCGAGTCGAATAGGGCGGTCCTTCATTGTCCGTTCGGACATGTTCTTACAAAATGCTCATCCTCCTTAAAGACGTTATGAAGTCCGCATCCAGGGCAGCTCCTGAACAGCTTGGATCCAACAGGTGTCATGCTTCCCTTGTCCTGGGCCATGTCCACGCAGGGTAGGCCTCACAGATCTTCTGGAATCCTCCGAGAAGTGGAAAACACAACGAAAAAATGCCCTTGAGGGGCGTAGAAAATTCCGAAAACGGGTCCCTGTTGATCAGAAGTGAAGTCGGTGGAGCTTGAGGCTCGATTGACCGAAAAAATAAGAGTAAAGTCTTTGAAAAAACACAAAACGCAGTAAAACCTCAAGAGCTACAGCACGAGGACTCCCAACACTTGAACGTGCGGTAAAAATCTGAAGATGGCTACCAGAGGAGGGGCTTAGGTAGAGAGCAGTCATTGGCTGGGGCAGCAGGGATTGGTTACTAGTAGAAAGACAGTTCAGAAATTAAACTGTAACTGACTTTTTCTTTACCGACGATTCCCAGCCTGACAATAGGGAATATTCATGAGCATGTGAATCCATACCAGACCCCATGCTGGAAAACCTGTTTCTCTGATGTTGTTAGTATTTGTATACATTTCCTAGCACTTACATTCTTTCGATTTATTCGCCTTTTTTATTTTTTGGTAGCTTTGTAGTTTTAGAGTCAACTACTAACCTTTTTTGGGGTTAAATCTCTCAAAGGAGACATTTGAGTTTAATGCACTTGAAATTATTTCACCACACATTTCTTTGCCATGAATTAATTGGTTAGCTGTTGTATCAATCACTGTTTTTGTAATTGGACAACCAGAAGATTTTATACGTCTGGGTACAGACATGGTGTTATTTTCAGGGAGGTACCCTTCATTTCGGATCTTTCTGCGTATAGGTAAAGGTAAAAGGATGGGCATCAATGGAATTGTCTCTGCACTTTTTAAATTAATTTTAAATTCAGTTTACTTAGTAATTCTGTTTTCAAACATAATTTGCTATCAAGGGATTCATATAGCTTTGCAAAACTTGATAATGCAGTGTTCATCGCCATCAATGTTAGGTCTACTTCGATACCACCATTTCCAGTCGGTTAAAGGGTCTATGCGGAGTATGATGCACAAATGAAGCAGATGAGCATGAGGAAGACTCTACTTGAGACCCATACAGTATGGATGATTGGGACAGATGTATTGGTGGTATGCAAGGTATGGGAGAGGGGCACTCCTGATCAACTTGAAATTGAGTGACTGGAACTATTACTACCTAATTTTCATTTTCAATCAAACTTGCATTAAGAAACATTTGTTGTGTAATAGAAGGTACAATCCACTTGCTTATTTACCTTCTGACAGTTTTCTAGGGCAGGTAATCAATCTATCATCATTACCATTAGTACAGCTATTTGTAGAATGATTGTCGCTCTTATGGAGGTGGGCAACGGTAATGATTTTTTTTATCAATTAGGTCACCACCCTAATTCAACAAGGTTAAACCTACTATAGGAGCCAGAACCAGCTCTGTCACTGTTTGGGCAGCTATAATTATGGAATCAGTTATTTTGTTAAAATTGATCAGAAGATCATCATCACGTGCTTCAGAATCCCCCACTAAAGTTACATTCTCATGCATTTTGCGTTCAATCTCAGAGTTAATAGGATTTAAAATTCTTCTGACGGTGCAATGCAAGAACTCCTTATATCAGTTGTTAAGGATTTTGCCCATCTTCGTTTTAGTAGTGCACTTGATAAATGCTTAGACGGATAACATTTTATTCATTTCTGCTGTAATGTTAGATTTGTCAGATAGCTGAAACATGTTTTGATTGTCAGACAGTTGAAATTCATGATTATAACAAAAAAATGAAAGGGATACAAAATATGAAGATGTGCTACAAAAATAAAACGGGACGCTTCAAAACCAACAGTATTTTAGGTTTTCCTATAAGCAATGGGCATGCATGTATGAAGGGCAGAGCACCAACACAGTCATGATCAGGGATAGGACATGGCAAGAGCCATGAAGAAACAAGATTATCTGAAAGCATAAAGCTCTGCGGCCCGATGTTCAGGCATGCCTGGCGATGCATGCCACGTCATAATGAGTGCAAATTACACCTACCCGAGAGCCAGAATAGAGGCCACGTGGGTGCTAGTCATCCCACCAGGCCCATTACATGTGACTGAGATCTGCGGCTGATGGAGATTGTGTTACATAGGTGGGCCAAGTGTAAGTGTAAAGACTTAGCCTGTTGCTGTTAAGTCATGCCACTTAATGTGAGCATGTTCTGTTTTTAGTCTAACCAACTAAATGCATCATGCCGATTTTCTATGGTACCTCATTGTGTAAAACCCCATAAAAACCTTGAGAATCGTGTACTCTGATGCCTCTTTCCTGGGATGGAAATACTCTTGCCAGTTTCTCTGTCCATTTCTGCACAGCTATATAGAAATACACCTGACTCTGCTTTCCCTTATTGGATATATTGCCAGGTGTTTACACATGAAAGCTTTAAGAAAATTATGACAAATGTCAGATTTACATTTTTCAAAGGTAGAAATGAACTTTGTCCCAAAGCTAGGTTTTTGTTCAATGTCAAACTGAAGTAGTAATTTGCCTAGCAATGCTAGACCATTTGCCAACATAGAATGCTCCGTGCTTGATCGAAAGCAAACAATTTCTGGGTTATGTTCCACAGGCTTCAACCATGAATTTGAAATGGACCGCAAATCCTAATAAAAAACATGGTGAAGTATAGCACAACATGTACAAAAAACTCATGCGCACCGTTATGGTTACCTTTAGGAAGGGCATATAGTAGTTTACTGCCATCATCTTCTTCAGCTTTCACAGTATCTTTACATTTCTGAGAGTTTCCAGGGTCACTGAAATTCTAAATGATTTGAACAGGGGTTTATTACTAAACAACATTCTGTATTTGTTTACAGTTAACAAAATGCCCATTAGTTCATAAAATGGTTGCATTTTTAAAGAAAATATTTAACACACTTTTTTTCCAGCAAAGCTTACAAAACGGAAATAAATGGATATACAATAACAACTGCCATTAAACTTTGAATCGATTCTAACCCCTCGGCAGCTTTTGAAATGTTGGCAAGATTGCATTCAAACCTTCATAACACCTGTTTTTATAAATTTTAACAAACAAGTTTTCCTCCTCGCCGCTTCCCCAGTGATCGTGAGTATAACATGACCCAAGATATGTGATTTTCTTTTGTCCGCTTTCTGAACAAATCCAAAGACAAATGTGTTTTTTCCTGATAATTACACCACCAAAAAAAATCTATTTGTCTAAGCTTTCCAAAACAAAATTGAAATACATTTTGGAAAAGCCAATAGTTTAGGCTTTTGCAGTTCTTTGCATTTTTTTACATATATAGGCATGAATGTGTGTTGGACCCAAAAAGATACATCCCAGCTCAAAGAGCAAGCAAAAGTGCTGGTAATCTCATGGCTGGTCCCATGAGCTGTTGGACTACTGATTAAGGGGCCGATTCATGGAATAATTGTGCGGCAGAATCGGTGGCGCAAGCGAGAAAAATCCAGCGCACGCATGCAAATCACACGCAAGCAATTCATGGAAGTCTGTGCGCATGTTTTTCCTGGGAGCTGCGACATCCTGAACGCTGTGCGCGACGCGCACAACGTGTAGCGCACACACCAAAAAGGGGGCGGAACACGCGGAATGGGGACCAACGCGTGAAAATGAGGCCGTAACTGGGGAAGAACTGCTGGGAAATACACAGAACGCCCACACGCTCATGAACAACACGTACTTATGGAATCGAAAATGGAAAACCCGCACACACCAAAAGACACGCACAGGCGTAAACATGTCCGCCAGATGAAGGCAGGCGGATGCGCCCCCGCGCAGTATAAAAGTGCGCCCAAACCACAAATAAGCATATACAGCTACGATGAATGTCCCATTTCTCACAGCAGTGATCATAGGACACCGCAGGAGGAGAATAGCCAGGTCCCGCATTTTTTTGCCCAGGACCAGCCTTTTTGGGATGCCTGATGATGAGATCTATGGCAGGTAGAGGTTTCCACCTCATATCATCCTATACCTGGTCACTGAGTGGGAGGATGACCTCACATCACCCACCTTGTGCTCCCAAGCACTGAGCCCCTTGGAAAAGGTGCTCGATGTCCTGCATTTTTGGGCCACTCGGTCATTTCAGCGGACAACTGCCATAGTTGGGGGCGTCTCACAGCCCACGCAGTCACGCTGCCTCCACCAGGTGTTGGCAATCATGACTGGGCATCCCTCAGTCCGCAGGGACATATACATGCCCAGAACACCCGCAGAAAGGCAGGCCGTGGTCCAGGACTTTTACAGGGTGGCACACATCCCCAAAGTGCTTGGTGCCATAGATTGCACCCATGTGGCCCTACGTCCATCTAGGGCAACTGAGAACATCTACCGCAACCGCAAGCACTGGCATTCCATCAACGTACAGGTTGCATGCAATGCCCATGGAATCATCACCTCTATGCAAACTATCCTGGTTCTACCCATGACAGTTTCATATACAGAATGTCCGCCCTGAGCCGGGACCTGGAAGCTGGGAAGCATGGCAACACATGGCTCATTGGCGAGTAGAAATATCTGTGCATATGCATGCACGTCACACACAGACAAATACACAAACCCAAATAATGACAGCCATCACCACCTCCCCAGGGGACAGTGCCTACCCACATGATGAGGCCAATACGGAAGCCCACCACACCACCCCAGGTAAGATACAACGCAGCCCATATTGGAACCAGGGCCATAGTGGAGTGCACATTCGGAGTGCTCAAGTCACTCTTCTGCTCCCTTGACCGGTCTGGCCGGCAGCTACTATATGCACCCCCAGTAGTGTGCAGGATCCTTGTGGCAGCATGTGTCCAGCACAATGTTGCAACACAGCGGGGCGTACCGGTGGACATGGTGGTGCCCCCTACATCCCCCAACCACACGCACAGGCACTGCTCATGGGAGGGGAAAGGGCATGGGGCGAGGCAGCCCGGACCCAGCTTGTGGCCACATTTTTCACCTAAACTCCCACCCCTGCGGAGTGCACACAGGCCTGGCACATACCAGGTGACAATCTATGATGACAAAGACAGTCAACTGTGACAACCTTACAACCCTGAGAATGCTTCCACGGAAGTGCTACATTGTGTGCATCCCTAGCTACTTAAACATAACCAATCCTGTGTGACCAAAAGTAACACATGCAAGGTGCATATCCCACCACCCCCCTGCAAAACAGGCCATAAAAATCACTGGTATGTCACCCAAACCCTCCCAACCCCTATTACCCTCGTCCGCCACACCATCACATGGCATGCAACAGCAAAAGAGCAAACCAAATGCACAACACATGACAAATTAGTCACAAAGGGCCAACGTGATGAATAGAAACAAGCCTGAGACAATCACAACTGACATGGAATCAGATTAAATGACTGACCAATAACCTCTCACACATACAAAGTCATACACAAATGCATGCCACCAGCCGTACCATCTACAAAAGACAGAATGCCTGTTGGCATGCACATTGGGGAATCCAAATCCGCAAATCCCAAAACCGTGTGCTGTGTGTGTCCCCTGCAACACACCGCTCAGCACACAGCACAGTGAACGGCCACTGTGTTGGGGATACACCTGGAGCATCATATAAATAAGGACAAGCAAGAAAGATTACCCAGTGATGCATGTACACGATCCAAAAATTGTAGGTGATCATGCGCTGCAGGGACACAGCATGGTAGAGAAGGCAATCTGTGTGCACGTGTGGGCATGTATGGGTGGTTGTATGTGTGGTGGTGCGTTGTCTAAGTGTGTGTCTCAGTAGGGACATGCACTCAATATATGCATGTGAAATGAAGTGACCCTCAGTGTCCTGTACACATCACATGTGAACATTGCCCATGTGGACACCCCAGTGTGTCAAACCACACCAATCCCCTGACACCTGAAAAGTAAAGCCAACACAGGAACATCCATTGACCAGCAGAACACATCATGTACATAGTACCCCACATTGAAGATGTCAGACAGTGGCCAATCACTGTAGCCCAAGCGTACTGTCAGACAACGAAAGCCCCTCCCTCATTTCCTCATCACCTTGACCTTCAGAAGAACTGTCTCTGGGGTCTGTCGGCTTCTTCCTTCTAGTCTATCTGGCTTCAGGATCCCCCTTCTCCTTGGTTTTCTTGTACTTCCTTTCGTGTAAATAGGGTCTAGCTCCCTCAGAGGCCACCTTGACCGGTAAAAATACCATATTGCAGAGAACTCCAAGGAGCCAAACCCCCAAACCAGAGAAAAAGCCTCAAGTCGCCAAAAACCCCTGGAAGAGTCTCTAGTAGATGACTTGAAGTTGTAGAATATGGGCAAGTAAATGTCCAAGCTGAAGGATAGAATAACTTCCAAGGTGGCACAGTTGTAAAATGGTTCAACAGGATGGGTAGGAACTTCAGTAGACAATCAATGAGGATGCCACAACTGATGGGTAGAGCTGAAACTTGAGTAGAAAATAACCAAGGAGGCTGGCACAACTGTATGGTTGAGCTGAAACCCAATCAATCATTGATAGCGTGAACGGAGAAAGGCAGAGAGAGCACAAGTTTTGAAAGGCAGAGTGAACGCGAGATCACCGAAAACAGCTGACAGCAAGTTAAGAACCAGAACAGTTGAATAGCTTTGGTAAAAGTCCAAAGTCAACATAAAGGTATGGATGTAATAGATGAAAGATAGGAGGAGCAAGAGAGAGAGAGATGCTGTGGTACAGAAGTGTACTGAGGCTAACCGAGGCAGCGTACAAGTATGCGGAAAGAACTGCCCGAGAGACGGGCGGACAGATCTGCAACAAGGACAGTAGCAGGAAGATAAACAGAGACCAAAGGCACCAGAGTGTGAAAAACAAGTAAAAGAGCTGGAGTCCAATAGGAAAACTGCGCCGTCACGCAGCAGCAGTCCAAGAGGGAAGACAGATACAACGTGCCGTCGGAATGGAGCGTAGCAGTAGTCTAGCCGGCCATCTCAGGCAAGGACTGGACCGTGAGTTGTTGTTTTTGGGTCACATTCCTAATGCTTCCACCTTTGCCACAATTCCCAGGAGATGAACCTAACACCTACCAACTTGACATTGTCACCACCTGTCCCCCTCCCACAATCAGTGTGGCTTTGACAGCTAAAGGGTGCAGGCTACCGTCTACAGCATTAAGCGTGTCAAGCATGTATACAGGCGAAAAATGAAAAAACATCACAATCAACTTCAATAAATGCACAATTCAAAAATGTACTCCCCAAAATTGATTGCAGACATGCCTTGGAGAAAACATCTATAATCCCCACTAGGGGTGTATACACAAGTAGTACAGCAGACTGGCCACAGATATGACGAAAGTCCAACGCCCCTGTGTAATTTGCTGTCACACGGAACCATCCATGCAAGCCCATGGAAAGGAGAAGCAGGCGTGGCATATGTGTCAGCACCCCAAGCCACAAACACATACACGAGACAAGCTTGTATACGCCCAGCTGGAACACACAGTGGATGCTTTCAAAAGCCACAAAGCACCACACCTTCACATGAATACACAATAGACAAACAATATTATTTTTTTTAAAAATGCCTACATACGACCCAGGGGTGGGCGGGGGGGGCTAGACACCCAGGAGGGGGGAGGTACAGGGTGCACCTCAACACCCACATGTGTTGATGTTGAGAGTTAAAAAAAATCCTCCATGGGCTCAAAGCCTGCACGGCTTTGACCTGTGTGGAAGATAAGTCGTCGTCCTACTCACCCTCTGGATGGAAATCAGAACGTGGACGTGGCACAGTTACCTGACCATGCCTATCCGCAGCTTGCCCCTCCACGGCAGCAAGTATGCAGGTATGGTAAGCCCGTTCCTGTGTGGCAATGGCACATAGGTCAGCATGCAGCACCTCACGTGATACGCGTGCTTCCTCTTGCAAGGTAGCACGTATAACACAGAGTTCTGCCTGCATGGCCTCACATGACATCTGGAGCACCTCCCGACATGCACGTAGCTCAGCCGAGATGGTGTTCTCAAGCTGCACCAACCTCACTTCGGACCGCTGCCTCTGGGACATGTTGAGCACACCCAAAGTAGATCTGAGGGATCGGTGTTCATCCCTCAAGGCCTCCCTGGGTGCCTCTTCCTGAGCAGCAAGTGCTTCACGCAGAGACACCATTTTGGTCGACGTGCCCTGTTTGAGGCCACCATGCCCAGCCAGAGTGAGTGGCACATGGACTGCACTGCCTGCTGCTTGAGCTCCACCTGCCTATCAGGTGGGAACATGGATTGGGCCACACTTTCCATGCCTTGAGCAATCTTCTCAATAGCTGCCCCTTGTTGCTGTGAACTGGCATACATGGATTGCTCCCACTCCGTATTCCCCGGTGGCGCACGGCCACTGCGTTTCCAGACATTACACCTGTGGGACCCAAGGAGCCGTGGTCCATGTAGATTGGCACCGCCCGCGGACGCAGGACTGCATCCCTCCATTGACATGATGCCCCAGGCACATCAGCAACTGGTGTGGAGTGTGACCGTGCGTCCAGAACCACCACAGGCAGACGTTCCAACACACTGCCTTGCCCCTCAGTGCAGGTGTCACGGATAGAATATCATCCACATCACAATCACTCACCAGCGACGAATCATCATGATGTGCATACAACTCAACATTGGGCTCAGTGTTCATCAGAGCTTGACTGATTGCCAGCCCTGAACACGACGGTCTGGAGCACAAATGGGTTCTCGTGGTCTACCACCCCATGACCCCAACCTGTGCCGGGTTGCTGATGTAAAAGCAACCCCGTGTCTGGAATGACATCACCATCCTTTGGCTCCATTGCATCATCACGTGTAACGTGAACAATACTAACACGAGTACACATGTCAGCAGCAGATAACCCACAGACATAGACATCACTACATCGACAGCCAGCACATGAAGCAGACATGTCAAACAACTCAAATTCCGGCATGCATCCAGTGGCATTGATATGCAATGGCATCCCAAAAGCAGAAATCCATGCGTGTAAATTGCGAAGCCTACACATGTACTGAATGTAGCATATCACCTCCATCACACACCACCGCTGGCAGGCACATATCACAGGAAGAAATGACAGATGGCAACAAAGATGGCACTTAGCATAAGCATGTTTGAACAGCCAAATGGCCACAGCTGCAAGTGAATCAAAGCCTCTAGAACACCCTTCAGGGCCTGATTCAGCACTTTGTGCATTCAATGTGCCAAAAAACATGATTCAGTGTGTCAAATCACCACGCCAAGGCTCCACCAGTATTGCTAAGTGGGCCTGGGCATACTCGGACTGCACGACAGTTCACCTTCAGGATTGTGCCGGTTTAACATAACGGGCGCAATGCTTAAATCTCAGCAGCATTTCCGTAAAATAACTACATATTAGTTATTTAACAAAAATGCTGCTGAGAACACGTGTAAATAAACACTTTCACACACACCTAAGTAAGTAGTTGCAATGTGGAACTACACAACGTTGAAGCTGCTTGCATATGTATATGTGAAAGTGTTCAAATACACCCGTGGTCATATACACCCTATGGTGTATATGAACAGCATTCCATACAGCAAAGCAAGCAGCTTCAACGCCGCTTGCTTTGATGTATGTGAACGTGTACACATACACAGGTGCAGGCAGCTCCACAGTAATTTCAACCCGATTTGCAGGCTATGATCAATGTGCGGGCTTTACCAGTTAGTATAGACCGCAGATTGACCAATCAACTTTGCTAAACACCCGCTAGGGTGTTACAATACAGAGTACATGTGTCACAGGACGCACCTGTGCTAGTGCGTTTCATAACAGTGAAGGGATGAAAATCTGAACATACATGGCAGGTCACTGACGTTGCAGCAGTGAGTAGGCATGTACAACGGTGTAACATGGCTCAGAAGTGGGTGGGTGCAGTGCAGTACATGTGAACATTACCAACAATCTACATCAACAAGTACATTTCGATGTCAATCACTTAACATAATGGCAGTGTAAGGGCAAGTTCAGCTATCATGTGCAATGTGCATGCACTGGGTTGCATGGCTACAGTTAACCTCCCCCTTAGTGAAAATGCAGGGAGGCATTGCACGGCAATGAAAGGTTGACCAGAGAACTGTGTATTGGCAGACAGTGTTGGCTAACATCAATTGCATCATCTCGGTCAACTGACATCACAGCAGATGAGAATGGGACAATAAGCAGGACACATGATGAACCGTCAGTAGTACACCCATTCATGCAGAAGGCACTACACACCTGTTGAACAGAGTCAGGGGGCCAGCAACAGGGGGAGGCCTGCAACACACAGACAATGACACCCTAAATATGTGCATGATGCAGGACTGAGCCAGAGCGAGCATGTAATGGATGACCAAATGCCATGATACGCATGTCATCCCGGACACGTACTACAATGATCATCCTGCCAAGGACACAGGAGCATGCATGGAATGCACATGGAGCATGAATGGGCACTCATGTCCCCGGGGAGCATCTGCCCTCTGCACAGTCCGAGTGAGACACCCTGCATCAAGGACAAAAGATGCACCCCACAGTATGTGTCTGGCAGGTTCGCAGGGGGAAGTGTGCATGTACACAGGAGCGTGGAACAGGCCATTGCAGTAGCCCAACATGTTACCCACCAGTGCCATGGTAAAATTGAGGAGCAGGGGGGTGGAGGGACAAGGAAGCATGCCCACATGGAGTACCCACATGCAGACTGAACACAAATGCACGTCAGTCATGTGATGACAGTCCGAGTGCGGAGTTGAAAGACACCACAGGCTACATGCAGACAGGTCAGTGAGCTGGAACATGGAACAGAGGGGCAGCCGGGTAACTAGCATGTGAGTAGGGTGCATGTGTGGTGATGAGGACAGTCCCCGTCTGCTTCACATGTCCAGCATGCATCACAACAGGCATGCATTAGTGAAGCATTGCAGAACTCGCACATGAGAACCATGTACACATAGCATGTAGTGGCAGTCAAGCACAACACATCACACAAGCAAACAACACATGGGCTGGACAAACACGCAACAACAGTCACCGGACGGGGAATCATAATCCTGCACCTCTCCCACTCCTTCGATCAATTGTGCCGGGATGAACTCTGCAGCGATCTCCTCTTGCAGAGTGAGTTCTTCCTCCTCAGGTGGTGGCCCACTGCCAGTCACCCGAGTCATGGCATAATTGGAGGCACGCTTTTGGTTAGCACCGCGTCAGAGGTAATCCCAAGGTTTTTTGCAGTCCTGAGCTGTGCACACCTCATAACCGAATTAACTTAACACCATCCGCAACATGCTTCCAGTGTGCCCAACGCTGCACAGGCGTAGTATGGAAATTTGGGCCCACTAGCATATTGCGTTCATGTTCCGACACGTAGCTTACAAGGAAGTCCAGTTCCTTGCTTGTTGAAAGGCTTCTTCCTCGACGTGCCAGAGGCCGGAGCTATGTCTGGGGTCCCAGCCTCTTGCGCAGGAGCAACCTTCCTCCTCTTGGGCAGTGGTACGGACCCTGACTGGCAAATGCCGCCCTGATCAGTAGGGGCAGTGGCGCTGGTGGACTGGACCAAGGGAGTGGCAGGTGGAACTGGGACGGAAGCCCTGACTTGCGTCAGTGGCTGCTGGGTGCTCTTGACAGGACCCAGCGCAGCAACAGCCGCTGTGCCAAGGTCTGTGACCGACACAGTCCTGGCTGGCAGACTCAAAGCCGGGGTGGTGTTGGCTGCATCTGCCCATGCAGTTGCCAACCCCGGCTGCTTGGGGCAGCAGATGACAACACTGCCCCAGGGACATGTGCCTCGGTCAGAGCATCCCTGCGCGCACATTGCTTGTGCCTCCTGACCACCTGGAATTCAGCCTGGGAGTCTTCAGATGCCAACGCATCATGCACTGGCCGGCACTGAGCCTGGGTGCTGGTCGCCACAGCTGCACCTGCAGCGACCACTACTGTTGGGCCCGTATCAGTAGATGAAACTGACTGCCGGGTCACATGGGCGCCAGTGTAGGATTGCAAGAGCTGCATCTCCCGGACCCGAAGGTGGTGGTGGCATGACTGCACCAACAGTGGCGCACCCAGGCCTCTTCCTCCTATGCAGCCACCCTGGACTCCCCCTACTCCCTGGTCACCCCAGCCAGGTCCCTGACCACGCCCACCTGGTGGAGGACGCCCAACTGAGGCGCCCCTCACATTTCGTGGCTTCCCAACCAAAGCACGGATGTACTAGTGCCAATGGGAAGTGTACATGACAATTGTCATGGGCAATTGGGGTGAAGGGGTGGGGTACGTGTCTTAGGCAGAATCCTGTGCAGTGCCCTTAGGGACCACTACACACAATTATGACTACAGGTGGAAATACAAGTTTTACCTTTGGTACAAGTACTATGTCAGAGTGGTAGCAGTGGCGGAGCAGCCAGGCTTATCTCAAGAGTATATGAGCAGTAGCAGAGATTACACAAAGGGACCACAATTACTGTGACTCAAGCAAACACTGACTCAAGGTTTCAGGTAGAAAAATATAAGTACATTTATTTTTAAACCATCTGTAATAAACACAGCACTTCTATTAAACTTAAACAAAAACCACACGTTAAATATACTACAACTAACCAACTCACTTTGTACAGTATGTCTCAAGGTAATTTCCCTGTGTTTGAATGGACCGGTGTTAGGCACAAAACATGTTACCGCGAATACGATTGCGATCACATTTTGACAGTTTGGTCTACTAATTTAAACGCGTAGCCGTGACATGAAATGCTACCGGGGCAAAACACACTTACCACCTGAGATACTCAGAGGGAGTTGGAGGCAAAAATCACAGGCAATATTTTGGTTAGGCAAACGGAATCGAGAAACACTCGGACAAGAGTTCAAAAGTCAAAGGGCCGGAGCCAGGGTCAAGTGGCACCGGGGCCTGTTGCCGAAGATCACACAGTCGGATAGTTCACGATTCAACGTAGGCAAGAATACTTCGATATTGTCAATGTTCGGAAGCAAAAGTTATAAGGAGGAGGGAAGACAAGGGCAAGCCTTGGAAATGAAGAAAAGGGGTTCACCCAGTTTCCTCAAGCAGAACACAGTACCTTATTCCAATGATGCAGCTGGTGCCCTGGCAGTTGTTCCTGTTGGTTTCCCGCAGACCCACGATTCCTGGAGCTTCGTTGTGAAGGACGTCTGAAGGGGGTCTGCACCACACAGGGATGAAGCCGGCAGCAGCGACAACAAATAAAAGGTGCGCTCCTTGAAAACACAGGAGAGGCTCTTCAAATGGCTATCCGGACCACTACAGCTGTGTGCAGCGATTCCGACCAAGGAAGAGGATCCTCTGGCTGTGGAAGTCGAGCTGGTTATCCCCACCAGGCTCAAGGGAAGAAGACTCCGGACTGGATCTTCGCTTAGTCGTTGAAGGGCAGATGGCTCGGGACTGCAGCAGGGCTTCACCGGGACGGGGTAGGTGCAGCGCCGTCGTTCTCTCCGCTTCTCTTCGGTTCCTTGTAGTTCCAGTGGTGACTCTCTGACTTCTAGCCCAAGAGACCTGCCTTTTATGCGAAAATCCCCCGTTCACACAGCCTGGCTGTCAATCACCCAGCGGGGGGGGGTGTGGGGGGTTGTCCAGCCCGGACAACTACCCTGGCCAATCATGACAAAGTGCGACTTGGGTGTCCTAGGATACCCTGTGCAGGGGGTGACTACACCCCTCCCTCACATTCAGCCCACCTAGACACCCAGGTGCCTTGAGGAGGGCTTCTAGGTAGAAGCCCGCCAAAAGACAGTGAACAAAGAAGGCAAACCTAGTTTGCCGCGCAAAGTAAAACCAATAAGGAGTCTAACAAAAACAAATGGTGAATAAACCGCACCGGAGGCAAACGAAAAAGGATTTGGTCAAGCGGGTTTAAGGTTAAGGCTAACGCAATAGCCTTCGATGTTACCACGGTTATATAAGGTAACCGCAGTAGGAATTTAGGGTAGATACTACTGCCACCAGCCATGTCTAAATGTTAAAAGAGCGAAACAATGCTCAGCGAGGTACAGATGAAGAGTTAACCCTTCCTGTACTCCATGCAAGATGGGGTATACTGGATCTGTGGTTAGTTCTGACTAAGTAAAGTTAATGGCAACTTTACCCTTTTCTGGGGGACAGTAGTCATCTCAGAAATGGAGTCGGTGGGAAGTCTAAATGACAACCCTGTGCCACTGCACAGAGGGTGCGGTGTGACACCCACAAAGAAGGGGGCTACTGAAGTGGTGTACTCCAGAGCCCACAATCCCAAAAAAACAGTTAAAAACACATAAAAAATACAAGTAATAGTGGTGAAAAGCTCACACTCTTACCAAGTGGAAAAGAAACAACTCCAGAGATCCAGCAAAGCTGCTGAGGGACTCACTAGGTAAGGGAAATTAGCCATGAAATGAGAATTCTCCCTAACGTGATGTAAACAGCATCCCTGTGCTCCTGCAAGGCTGTATGTGACCCCTGTGAGAAAATGATGGTCACGCAATGCTCAGGCACCCCAAATCTGCAATAAAATCGTGCACGCAACCCCCGGTAGCCCACGTGTTTGGAATTAACCTCCCGCAGTACGCGGTGGCACCCAGGGACACAAAAAACGCGTACGCGTGGGACATACAGGCTATTATGACCTCGAAAACGGGTATGCGATACACAAGGGGACCCGCAGTGGGAAAAATAGCATGCGCGACTCATCGTCTGCCTAACGTGGGAAAGAAAAACACACGTTGGCAAGACCCACGCCAAAAGAAGAGGTACGTCTTCAATCCGCTGTGAAGTGATGGTGCGTGAAACAACAAGAAGTAGCAACACGGGCGTCGGTCACCACGAAAAGCACATACAGCGAGCTGCTGGCCCGCGCTCAACTTTAACCCGTGCCGAGGGAAACGCCTGCGCGTGTCACGTCACTTACGCGCTACGGCCCTTTCCTCGAATTACTCGCTGACGTACTGTTTTTTCACGTGCTAAATCACTCTGCATTAAGCTGGCCACGTGACAACACACAGAAGACCGCGCTCCTGCCCAGAAGGCCATTTTCCTGCCCCCCCCAGAGCACCGAGCAGCCTCCCACAAGCCATCTGCTGCTGCCTGCCTGCCTGCTGCCCACGTGCCCTGCTATTTGGTGCTTGCACATCAGCCATCTGCAGGGGTCCAGTTGTTGCAACCACCCCTGCTGGAACAGAAGACTCCCGACTGCTGTTCCATCGCTTCACAGCCCAGCCCTAGGACCCAGCTGCCCACCCACACCTGCCTCGGGGGTTGCAATGTCGGGGCAAACACCATCTGAGACCACTGGCAACCCCCAGCCAGAGAGGCATAGGGCTGTCAGCATCTCAGCCACAGAAGTTGGCATCCTGGTGGAGCAAGTCCTGGGGCATTATGATGCCCTCTTCAGACAACCGTGCGCCGGCAAGGAAGGACTGAAGAGGACCTGGTCAGACATTGTGGTTGTCATCAACACAGACGGGGTGGCAACCCGCGACTTGAAACACATTCAGAAGCGCTGGGAGGACTTGTCATGATGCCTATCCCCGGACATCAGGACCAAGCCCATCAGCTCCGGGAGCATGCATCCAGATACTTATTAAAATCCCAACAGCCCCGGCTGGGGGCTGTTTGGGTTCAGTCCTGGCGCCATAGGCGCCAGGCTCATCATAGAAATCAGTCCTGGCGCCATAGGCGCCAGGCTCATAGACTTTACTTACCTGATGCAGACCATGCTGCTAGTGAGTCCAAGCCAACGTGAGGCCTGGATGGGACTATTTTATTACAGGGACTATTTTTTACTCGGGCGTGGTTCTAGGGAACTTCTTACCTGGAACTACTTTGGAGGCTATTTAAACCACGCCCGAACAACAGCACACGCTTCGCGTTATTCTGCATCCAGCAGCGTAACGCTCATCGTGCCTGCAATCTGCATCCAGTCTTCTGCCACGCCAGTCTCAAATCTGGAGCTCCTAAAACAAAGAGGAAAGAAAAGGACAAGGTTAGAAAACAAACTATTTTCGAATTCCTCACCTGATTCCGGATCCATCTCGCCACCGGACCTGGAAAGAACATCATTTCTGTACGCGTCGCATCTCCAGCTGCAGTGCCGCGCCATACTCACCAGTCCTCGCAGTATCTTTCGATTCGGCGCTGCCTCCATCATTTCTTCGCCGAACTCCGGCACCTGAGGGACAAAAGAAAACAAGGTGAGCCGAGAAAACCAACAAATATAACTCTGATCACCATAGACTTACCCGATTTACCACCGGAGGCATTATTCTATAACTCTCCACATCTTCATGTGCCGCACCTGCAAAGAGAGAAAACAACACGTTAAACACGTGCAACATTTACCGGACAGCGTCGGGTAATAGAGACTCTTACCTGAGCGCCACCAGCTGCCACGAGGGCATCTTCTCACGATCTCAGCTGCAAGACAAGGAAGGAAAGGGGGACAAGAGTGAAACATTGGACATATTAAACTCTATGACCTTGATACTTACTGGACCTTGCCAGGAACCTCAGAGTCAATACTCTCCGGAACTCTCCCACGCCTTCAAACCAGTGAAGTAACTGGCATAAACGCATCCCTGCAATCCATGCAGGATGTAGAGCTCATCTTTCAAGAATATAAGGTGAGATTGCGGAGAGGGCACTTCGGAGGTGATTAGTTGGGAGGACTGTGGGGGTACCATCACTTGAATTCAGGGTGGCTAAATCCATCTCTCCACTTGCAGGAGAATACTCTGCGGGTCATGCAGACGAGATTAGGAGGGCCAGTCCAGTCAGTCATCTCTGCACTACGCATCACGTTGGTGGAGACCGCAGCCGTCCGGATCTGACCGACGCCCCTGTGGGAGCCAGGTGAGCGTAACAGGACTACAGGTCCAGGACCCTCATGAAGGCCCGACACCTCTTGAGTGCAGCAGATGTAGGAGGGCGCCAGGTCCAATTTACCATCGACCAGATGAGGGTGCTGGAACGCATCATCCCAGTGCTTCACCACAAGGTCCTAGAGAGGCAGATCCGCCTGGAGTTGAGCGGTGAGTGTCCGGCCTATCCCATTCCACTTAGTGCATGTTGAGGTGTGGCAGGAGTGTGCAGCTTGGACAAATGTCTGACATGGCCCATGTATGGATGTGTGTGTGTGCAGGGACATGCCCGTACTGCATGTGAGTCCAGTCATGTGTGATGCACATCAATGGTGTATGGGTTCCAATGCATGATGCCCAACCATGTGAGATGCACACATGTTTGCATTTCTGTGTATGGACTATACCATGGTTGGGGTGTGACACATGGATGCTGGTCCACCTTCATGTATGTGCATGGTGTACATGTGCGTGTGTGTTTGGCATGTGTGTGACAGTGAGACGCCATGGATGCATGTTACCCGGACATCTGGGTACCTGACCGGCAGATGTGACATAGTGCCGATGATTGCACTGTGACAGATAGTGATGTACAGATGCATGTGTGTCTGGTGGCGTGTGTGCATGTGATCGGCACTCCCCATGTTGCTTGTGAGGTCATTCCAACCTTTGGATGTTCGTGCAGTTACGTGTGTATTTATGCTGATGCCTGCTGCACGATCCCAGTTTATTTGTGCATGTGTGTGGATTCAAATTACATGAGTGTTGGGGAGTGTGATGCCATCTGTGATATCTGACACGGACACTCATGTGCAACTGTCGTGTGTAGCAGACCATTGTACGGTGACCTGATGCCTGCGTTCTGTCTCTCCCTGTCTGCAGCGTCGACTGATGAAGAGGGCAGAGACTGTGCTGTGGAGCCCAGCTGCAGGGATGCCACCACCAGCCTGAGAGGCAAGGCCCAGCTCCACTCCCAGGTTATTATATCTTCCGGGAGTGAGGCGTCTGGTGCCAGGTCCATGGTCGCAGCTGCCGACGGGAGGTCTAAGAGGCCAAGGTTGGAGGTGGACTCCTCAGCAGCAGACGGGGCAGCTGAGCCCCCACAGGGGCGCACTGAGGAAGACGGCACCGAGTCATCCAGGTTGGTGGGGGATGTGGTTGAGGAGGAGGCTGTATCAGCTCCAAGCATGGGGCCTGGAGGGGGTAGTTCCACTGGTGCGAGTGGTGCAGTCCAGGGGCAGGAAGCAGCACATGTTGCCGCAGAGGTGACTGTAATCCTGTCCCTGATCCTGTGACTGCATCATCCCGCACCAGCAGGGAAGCCTCTGTCCAGGCCTGTATGCAGGTAGGGGATGCGTCTACAACTGGCCGTCCTCTACCTGCGGACATGGCAATCCGTGACCATGTGCAGCCTGTCCTAGTCGGTGTGGCGTTGCGCATGCGTGGTATTCGGGATAACGTGCATGGTTCTAGGCAGGACAGTGCACGTCATTTCAAATACTTGCTTGGCCGCCTCGACTTGCTAGGACAGGTCACTGGCGCAGGGTTCATCCGTGTGCTGGATGCTCTTGCAACCCCCTCCTCAACTGACCGCCTATGTGGCAGTCGTCCTCTGTGCCGTCTTCCCGCCCATGTATCACCTGGGCCCCCTGCGGAGCTGCCCCAGAGCCCGCAGCCAGGCTGCTGGAGAGCACATCCCTGCCAGTCGGGAGTCGGGGGTCCAGCAGGGGTGGTCACACCACCAACTGGACCCCAGCAAATGGAGGATGTGCAGGCATCAAGTGGGGAACGTGCACGACGGCGCCGGGGGATTCCATCAGCCCAGAGGCCGTCGTGGTGGCAGAGGAATTTGGCATTGAGGCAGCAGCAGGCTCGGCGTGGGAGGCTTCATCACTCAGGGCCAACAACATCCCGGGGGCAGGCATTGGCCGATGGGCAGGAGGACCCAGGACTGCAAGTGTCTTCCGTGTGGCAGCGGTTGTGCCAGCAAAACTATGCAGAGTGGCGGCGGGCGGAGAGGGCATGGCTCACGATGGTCAGGGTAGAGAACTCCATGTACCGAACGTTGAGGCGGGCGGAGAGCCTCGTGGCAACTCGCAGGGACTTGGAGGAGTCCATGGCAACATCCCTGCGAGCCCGCGAGGCCAGAGAACAGGCCCGCCTCCGGGAGATCGACGTCTAGTTCAATGATGCCCTGGCCCAGAACATCAAGAAGTGAGCCGTCTGACTAGCCCACCGCCTTTGTACATAGTTATTTAGGCATATGTTTCCTTTCGTTTAATTTATGATTTGGAGTCCACAGACTTTGCTCCTCCTTTTTTTATATAGTTCTGTTTATTAGATTTTTGATAGGTTTCCTTTGTTTTTGGGATCATGGACCCTTGTGACTTACATTGTGTATAGTTCCGGACATGTACATACATTCTTTTTTTTTTTCCATTACATGGAGTAATGTTTTTTTTTTGTTTTTCAACTTTTGTTTTTATTTCTGTGGAGTTTGGCAATGGACCACTTCATTTTTCATGTCTGATTTTTATTTTACCTTGGATTTAACTTTCTTTTTGGTATTGCTTTGATAATTTGTTCATTTGCATGTGTGGTTTTGATTTTGTCATTTTGTTTTCTTTTTAATACATTACACAAATCTTCATTATTGGTGTGGTCTACTCATTAGTTTTGTGCATGTGTCACTGTCCATTGCCTCTGTCATGTGTCACCACTGTGTGGCTCTGTTGGACATGTCTTTGGATGCATGCGTGTGCTTTTTTGAATGTCAAGGCGTGGTGCTTTTAGTGGGGAGTGGGTACAATATATGTTTGTGTGTTTGGACTGGGGTGGTGTGGGGTGGGATTTGGGTTGGCATTTCTGACATGACCTGCCGTCAATGGGGGTGGGGTGGGGGGGAGATGTGTTGGGGCTCACAAGTGAATGTTGCCATGTGCCTTGCCTGCGGGGCATGGTCGGGGGTTGTAGGGGGGTCACCTGTGGTGTGGGCTGCCTGCGGGGCATGGGGAGGGTGGATGGGCTGTCTGCCGGGCATGGCCAAGGGTCGTAGGGTTTCCCCTGTGGTGTGGGCTGACTGCGGGGCATGGGGAGGGCACACCCGGGAGGGTCCACACTGCCAAATCGCATCACTCGCGTACCCCGGAATACACATACCCCGCTCACGCCAGCCAAATAGCGTGTAATGCTCACTTGCATACCCCGGAATACACATACCCCGCTCGCGCCAGGGAAATTGCGTGTAAAGCTCACTCGCGTAACCCCAGATTGTGCACCAGTGTGGTGAGTAGTCACATGCACCCCCTGCAGGCAGCCCACACTACAGGGGACACCCCTACAACCCTTGGCCATGCCCCGCAGGCAGCCCATCCACCCTGACCATGCCCTGCAGGCAGCCCACACCACAGGGGACACGCCAACAACCCCTGGCCATGCCCCGCAGGCAGCCCACACCACAGGGGACACCCCAACAACCCCTGGCCATGCCCCGCAGGAAGCCCATCCACCCTAGCCATGCCCCGCAGGCAGCCCACACCACAGGGGACACCCCTACGACCCCTGGCCTTGCCCTGTAGGCAGCCCATCCACCCTCCCCATGCCCCACAGGCAGCCCACACCACAAGGGACACCCCTACAACACCTGGCCATGCCCCGCACCCAGCCCATACCACATGGGGCACTTTTTCCACGCAATTTGTCTGGCGCGAGCGGGGTATGTGTATTCTGAGGGGTGCGCGGGAAGTTTTACACGTGATTGGGCTGGCGGTACGCATATTCCGAGGTGTGCGCAAGAAGTTTTACACGCGAGCGGGGTACGCGTATTCCAAGGGGTGCGCAGGGAGTTTTACACGCGATTGGGCTTGCGCAAGTGGGTTACGCGTATTCCGAGGGGTGCGCAGGGAGTTTTACACGCGATTGGGCTGGCGCAAGCGGGTTACGCGTATTTTGAGGGGTGCGCAGGGAGTTTTACACGCGATTGGGCTGGCGCTAGCGGGGTACGTGTATTCCAAGGGGTGCGCGGGGAGTTTTACATGCTTTTGGGCTGGCGCGAGCTGGGTACGCATATTCCGAACGGTGCGTGGGGAGTTTTACACGCGATTGGGAAGGGCGCAAGCGGGGTAGGTGTATTTGTAGGGGTGTGCAAGGAGTTTTACATGCAATTGGGTTGTCGTGTGAGGGCCGAGTAGAGTTTTTAGCGCAATTTCGTTGTTGGGGGGCTGGGCTGTATGCTGGTCCACTGGCCTTTGCGCCATGTAGGGGATTTGTGCAGATGTTTTTGGCGCAAGGTGAGGGGTTGGGGCATAACTGGCACTGCAGCAGGGTCGCTGCGCCACGCTGCACCATGGATGGTTATGGATGTTTAAGTCCATGAATACGCAGTGCGTCAAAATGGGTTTTGGTGCTTGTGGCTGGCGCACGCTCCCTCTGTGAGCCAGCCGTGTGCGCCACTTCTGAGCTTGATTCCATGTATTACCCCATAAGTACGTCTAACATTTTACCTCAATAGCCGACGCACAAGGCACCCAGCTTACTCAGATAAAAAGTGGCTGATGAAATGTTTTGGATCTCATCATCCAGCACTGAAGAACGTTATAACACTATCTCTAAATACCCAGAGCTGTAAACCAAGCACAACAGAAGGATGTAGACTCACAATCTATTTACTACAGTGCCATAAAATAGGACTGTACACCTCTGAAATAGATTAAAGACATACATAATAAGTGCCCTTCTTTAGGAGGCAATGTACTGCTTGGCTTGATAACTATTTTTTGCAGCAACATGAACATATTGTGCAGTAGTATGACTGAGCACAAGTTCAGAAGCCATGCCCATGGCAAAGAGGACATCAACATTCCTGTAAACATGCTAGTTGCATGAAATCCATATGCCCATTTCTAGCTGGCATATTTTTGTTAATTGTATTGAGCATTTGTTAGGCGCTTATACAACTGAATAGTGTTTCAAAGCGCCACAAGGCTAAATGGGAAGGAACAGGGGAAAAATAACAGGGGCACGTGCTTACTTCTCCAACCTTTTTCACACTCAATCCACCCACCTTGCACGTCTCTTCCAAACCCATGCACAACTTATTTCTCCTCCCACCCTTGACCATTCTCTTAACTATCTGCTTCTGACTTTGCTCATTTCTTCTCTTCATCGTGATATCAAAGCTTCTTTTCCATCTGGCACATCACCTCCTCTTACACCTATTCCTCATGCCTTCATTTCTCGCTTTTCCCCAGTTTCCAATGCTGATGTCCTACTAGCCAAAGCTCATCCTACTGCCTCTCTCACTGACCCAATTCTTCTGCACTCATCCCCAAAGTCTATCCTCTTCTTGTACCTTATCTCGTCTTTCTTTATCATCTGTGCTTCTACGTCTATTTTCCCTACATCTTTTAAACAAGCACCTATTATTTCTATCCTAAAGAAAGCCACAGCCAATCCCTTGACGGTTTCCAATTTCCATCCCATTTCTTGTCTATCATATCTTTCAATACTTTTAGAACGTCTTGTTTATTCCCAAATCTCCTTATTTGTTACCGACTCCTCTTGCTCAATTTCAATCTGGTTTTCGTCGTTTCCACTCTACTGAAACTGCTTTGATCTCTGTGCTAAAAACTCTTTCGGCTTGCTACTCCAAGTACTCTCTTTTCTCATTCTATTTGACCTGTCTGCTGCTTTCAACACTGTGGATCACTCTTTACTCTTGGCGTCACTCACTTCATTTGATCTCACAGGTCCTTGTCTGTCCTGGTTCAACTCCTATCTGTCCAACAAAACCTTCTCTGTCTACTGGGCAGGCATGACCTCCACGTCTTTTTCGCTGGATCACGGGGTGCCTCAAGGGTCAGTTCTAGGCCACTTTCTCGTTTGCTTATACACATCGCATCTCGCTGCAATCATCTACTCTTTTGGTCTATCACATCACTTCTACACATACGAAACTCATTCCTATCGTTTTCCTCCTTTTCTCCGGATATTCATCACACCTTTTCAGCTTGCCTTGTCGCCATTAAATCCTGGATGTTGTCTCATGTGCTCTCCCTTAATGCAGGGAAGACTGAGGCATTGTTCTTCCCTGCAAACTCTCTTCCTTCTCATCTTCCACCTCCCTTTATATCCTTCCCACCTTCTAAGCTCCCAATATCAACCACAGCTCATAATCTTGGTCTCCACTTCCAACTCAAATCTCTCCTTTTCCCCCCCATCATATTTCCCTTACTTCTCATTCCTGTCGCTTTCATCTCCATAACACAAAGCTCGCCTTTTTCTCACTTCAAGCATCCTTTTAATCGGCTCCCTGATCTTTTCTCGACTCTTCTACTGTTCTACCACTCTGTTTGGCCTTGACAGATCTAGTCTTGCCCCTTTAAGATCAGTCTTCAACTCTTCTATCCGTCTATTTTGTCTTCTTCCCTATCAGGATTTTATTTCCTCTTCTCTCAACACTTGGTTGGCTGCCTTTCCACTCTCAAATTAAATGTAACTTTCTTTGCCTTGTTTTTAAATCCCTCTATGGTCTTGCTCCTAACTATCTTACTGCACTCATATCTTTCTACATTCCTTCTCGCCCTCTATGGTCTTCTTCCCACTTTAGACTCCTGGTTCCTCATCCCCCCCTGTGCTCAGTCTCGCTTTCGATCTTTTGAACTCCTTGTTCCCCTCTACTGGAATGCTATCCCATTTTCTCTTTGTTCCATCACTCTCTATACTCTTTTCCATGGTTCTCTAAAAACACACCTACTTCAACACTCCTGAGTGATCGCCATCTGGATTTAATTGCTTAATCAATTTTATTGTACTGCGTTTACATTTTTATCTTCGGCGCTTTTGGTTTAAGGCGCTCTATAAAAGACAAATAAAATACTAAAAATACTAAATAATGGCAAATTCAGTAAAAAAACAGTCATGGTTCTACTAGGCCTTGTGCCATTCAGATGTGGAAGTGCAGTGAGGAGATAAGGAGATGGTGTGGGGGGGGAGCGGAGGAGTGGGCAAGCAGTGGTGGAACGGCCTGAGGGGTTTGGGGGGGGGGGGTGGTAAAGGGAGCTTTTAGGGAGAACTCTTAGAAATGTGCTAATTCCCATTCTACCTTAGAGACCCCCGGCTCTTTTTTGCTGGACTTTAGGACTTTTACTTTCTAACCTGGAGAGAGTGATACCTTTTTCCCACTCTCTCATGTATTTTGCTGTGATTTGGACTCTATTTCTTTTGACTTTGGAGTCTGACAAACTCCACAGGCATCATCTTTACATTGTGACACACAGAACCTTCAGTGCAGTGGCACAGGGAAGTCTTAGATTTCCCAAAAGGTGTGAATACCTTCTCTTGGAAAAACTTCCGTTTCCAAGAGCAGTGAAGTGAAATTGACTTTACATACATTCTGTAACTTTCTAGGCCCAGCACACACTATCTTACTATAGGGTGCTGGAGGGGTTAGTTCGTATCCCCTTTGTCTAGTTTCTCATATAACATTTTTGTTACCCTTTCAACAATTAATGGCTGGTAGCAGTGGTTTACTTTTTACTACCGTTGTGTGTTTTTAACACGGGCTGCAATTACAGCTGCATTAAGACACCAATGGGTGCCCATTTTGTCAAAATGGCCCTGATCATCTTTTTTCGCCATTCCTTGTTGGAAAGGTCCTTCTTGAGATTTACTCTGCAAACCAAACCAGGTATGGTCCCTTTGTTCGTTTGTCTTTGGCGGGATTCACAAGTGAAGTCTGCCTCTGGCTCCAGCATGTCTGGCAGCAGCAGGAAGTGAGCGAGGTGCCCGAAACTCCCTGTGCTTAGTCCCCTTGATTACAGGAATCCACCCAAGGGTGACTGGCTGTACACAGAGGACAGCCACCCACCCTGCTGTCTGATTGACAGCTAGGCTGCGAATGAACGGGAGTAACCTGCATAAAAGGTGAGGCTTTTTGGCTTGGAAGGCAGAGTCGACCACTGGACAAAGGAATCCGAAGAACTTGGAAGAGAGACCTGCTGCAACTCCTGGACTGTTGGTTTGCCCGGTGAAGACATGCTGTTGTGCTGAAGCTCCGAATTCACGTCGACTAGAGAAGACCTGCAAAGGACGACTCCTCCCCTTGGGTTGGTGGGACCAATCGACCCAAAGACTAGCTCATCTGAAAAACCTCTCGGAGCTGGCTGTACTTCCATTTCTGTTGCAGGAACCGAAGTGCCAGGGAGAGCAACACCACAATCGAGTGTCTTTAAGACGGACCAGAGCTCCAGGAAGATCCTCTGGACTCTCAGGAAACAGGACTGACAAAGCCTGAGCCACTGCAACAGAGTGCTGGACCCCAAATGCGAGGAAAAGTCTGAAGTGGTATCCAAGAACCGCAATGTTGCTCTTTGCTATAGACGTGAGGAGCTGAAACCGCGAAGTGATGCTGAATTGACGTTTGCCCATTGCTGCCGCTGACCTTTCCACTGCAGTTTAGGAGTCCCCAGACATCCTCCCTCTTGTCCCCACGACCAAGGCCAGGAACAACAGGATCTGCAGAGCTGTACAGGAACAGAAGCCAGCTGGAACCATTTCTTCCAACCTTAGGTATTGTAAAACTAAGGAGACTTACCTCTTGTTGTGTAGCCTTGCTTGTTCTCAGTTGAGACTTGTCTTGATTGCTTTTGCAGAGTTGCTTGCAGCTTTGCCCTTCACAAACCTCCCAGCTTGTGGCCCTTCTGTGATTATGTCTACAAAGACTTCTAAAACATTGTGAAAGACTTTTACTTACCGGCAAGAAGTGCTTCAGCTCACCTAGGCTTTTGTTCAATTGACATTGGCTGGCCTGACTCACTGAACGACTTTTCTTACCGCTGACTTTGTGCTTTACCTTTCCTCCAGGAAAGGATTAATTTACTTTGTGTTGGGGGTTAAAAGTACTTACCAGCTTCAGAATATTTGTTTAAAACTTTGTTTTATTCCAAACCCTTTTGACACCAACTCAGTATTGCTCTAAAGGTACCAGTGATATATATATATACCAGTGATATATAAATGTCCACAGTGTTCTGGCTATTTAAGTCATCTGAGGGTGTAGGAACCATCTGTGTGCCATCCCAAATGGCTACTTGATGATTTAGAGAAACTAAGAGTGTGTATTTTGAAGTGTATTTGTGTGTTGCTTTTCTATTGCTCCCTCCTGAAGAAGGGTTATTGAACTGATTGTTAAATACATTATTAATCGTTTAATCAAGAAACCTCGAGTGTAAGAGTTTGTTTGGATACTTGTCACTGTGAATCCCTCTGTAAAAACCCTACGGCTCGCATTGACCCCTCTTGAGATGAGCCTGGCTGCTCAGCCACACTACCAACCTGTGTAGTACAGACTTATACCGAAGGTTAGGTCCCTATTGCTAGGAGGTCAGGTTGCTGTAGTCTTCCAAAGGGTATTGCACACAATCTTGCCTAACAGAAACCCAGGAACAGAACCTCAGGCTAAGTGCTAGTGCAGGCGACTCCCTAGGGTGGGATGCAGAGCCGCCAAGCAGGGGCCCAAGGGCAGGGTGGGGGGTGCTGGCATCGACTGGGAAGAAAGGCCTGGAATCCTCTGAGATTCATGAGGATCAGGCCATCAGTCACAGCGGTGGTGGGGTGATTAGGAGAGAAGAGAAAGATGGAAACAGGTAGAGCACAGCAAAGTTTTGAGAAGTTTCCGGAACATGAGGAGGTCTGGCTCAAGTCTGAGAGGGGCAGGGAGTCTGTTCCAAAGGGAGGTGCCAGACGAGGAGAGAGACCTGTTCCCCACTCTCTGCTTGGAGAAGCGTTTGACAGTCAAAGAGTTGGAGTTGGAGCCAAGGGCTCTAGCAGGGGACTATTTAGGGAGGGAAAGTTGGAGATAGCGTGGTCCCATGCCCCAGAAGGCTTTAGGGATGCTGCAGAGTGCCTTGAATTTGATCCTTGCAGCCACTGGGATCCAGTAGAAATTTTAGGGCTGGAGAGATACAGTCCCAGGGCTTGAAGCCAAGGATAAGTCTTGCAGCCCTATTCTTCAGTTGTATGTGATTTTACCGAAATAAAAAAAAAAAAGAACAAAAACGTTTAACTAAACATTTCCAATTTAATTTTTATTTGGTGGTGCCCGCACCAGCCCTCTGTTTCCCTTTGTTTATAATCCCTCCCCATCCACTTTAACCCCTTAACCCACCCCGAAATGGGATACATTACTCACCGTAATTGTATTTCTGATGCTTGTATCTGCTTAGATTCACATGCTGTGCACAGGCCATCTAGTGGAAGCTGCAGAGTATTACAGTTTGTTTTTCGAAACTCGAAAAGGGGCGTCGAACTAGGGCGTGCCATTAATACTATTCCTAGTGTGACGTCCACTGTACCCATGATCCCTCACGCGTCCAGGACCCTCAGATTGTATTTTTTCTGACATGAGGTAGCATGAGGAATAGCCTAAGTACAGAGTTTCCAAGCAGATAAGATAGATAAGACTACAAGCATCCATGCCCCTTCTCTCAGAGGGGAGGAAGGGTGGGCGCATGTGAATCTAAGCAGATACAAGCATCAGAAATATGATTACGGTGAGTAATGTATCCCTTCTGAGGATTGTGGAATCTGCTTCGATCACATGCTGTGCATAGATTAGTGAGCATTGTTAGACGAAGGAGGTGGGATGTGAGAAGCGTCACGAGCGAACAAATGCCTTAGAACCGCTTGCCCCACTTGAGTACCTGTCTTGGAATGAGTGTCAATGCAATAGTGCTGAATAAAGGTGTGAATAGAGCTCCATGTAGCTGCTTTGCAAAAGGTGTCAAGGGGTACATTTGCAATGAAAGCCAGAGTGGCTCTAGTACCTCTTGTAGAGTGGGCCCTCGGCGTAAAAGGCAGTGTTTTATCTGAAAGGGAATAGCACAGTTGGATACATCTGACTATCCACTTAGAGATGGCATTCTTAGAGTCGCGATCTCCCTCTCTGCCTGGAGCTATGGAGACGAACAGTTAATCTGTCTTTCTTGTCTACATAGTAGAGGACTGCCCTCCTCACATCTAGTGTGTGGCGTTTCACCTCAGCAGAGCTTTTGGGTTCCTGGAAGAAGGCTGGTAGCTCAATGGACTGGTTAACATGGAATTTGGAAATTAACTTCGGTGAGAACCTAGGGTGAGCGCGTAAAACCAGTTTTTCCTTATGAACAGTAAAGAAAGGATCCTGCACTGAGAGCTTGAATTTCACTGACCCTTCTTATGTATGTGATGGCTATTAAGAAGGCAGTTTTATAAGTCAAGTGTTTGAGACTAGATTTATGCATGGTCTCAAAGGGGGTCCCATGAGCTTAGCAAGTAGCACATTAAGGTCCCAAACTGGTGGTCGGTTAGAAATTGGAGGGTGGAGTCTCTTTACCCCTTCCATAAATGCTTTGACAACTGGCACTTTCCATCATGACACCTTGTTATAGGAAGTGGTGTAGGCTGATAAAGCTATCAGGTGCACTTTGAGTTAAACACTAACCCTGCATCCAATGTGTGGAGCAAATAGGTGACGACATTAGAAGGAGTACAATCAACTGGGTTGATTTGCTTATTCTGGCACCAAATAACAAATCGCTTCCATTTGTCATAGTGACAGTGCCTTGTGTTAGGTTTCCTTGACTCTTTTAAGATATACATATATCTCTGGGGTAAATTGAGATATCTGAACTATACGACTTCAGGAGCCATTCTGCTAAGTTGGTTGAGTTGGGCTGAGGATGCACTGTTAGGCCCTCGTGCTGGGAGAGTAGGTTGCACCGGCACTGGAGTTTGATGGGGTTGCACACTGCCAATTTGCGTCGGTGTGGGTAACATGGTTGTCTCGCCCACATAGGATCAACAAGGATCAGCGTCATCGGTTCCCTGTGGATCTTGTTGACCACCTTCCTCATCAGAGGGGTTGGTGGAAAAGCGTAGGCAAACATCCCTGACCAATTCATCCTTAAGGCGTTCCCCTTGGAGCCTGGCTGGGGGAACCTGGATGCGAAGTCTAGGCATTGCCTGTTTTTGCTTGTGGCAAATAGGTCTATAGTGGGGAAACCCCACTGAGAAAAGAGGTCTCCTACGACTTCTTCGTGTAGTGTCCACTTGTGTTCTTCTGGGAGGGGATCCCTGCTCAGAGCATCTGCTAGCGAGTTGAGATCCCCTGGAATATGTTAGTATGACAGGTAAATCTTCCGTTTGAGTGCCCATCTCCAAATTCTCTGGGCAAGTTTGGACTGATTTGGTGAACGAGTGCCCCCTTGTTTGTTTAAGTAAAACATCGCCGTCGTGCTGTCTGTTAGGATTTGCACCAACAGGTTTGATAGGAGGGGTTAGAATGCCCAAAGCACTCTGAAGACTGCCAGAAGTTCTAGCAGACTGATGTGGTTCTGAGCCACTGTGTGAGACCAGAGACCCTGAGCTGTATGGTGCAGGTAGTGGGCTCCCCACCCTGCTAGGGAGGCGTCTGTTGTGACAACGGCCTATATCTCTGGATCATAAAAGCGTTTCCCCTTTTTAAGATTTTCTCTTGTCCACCAGCGAAGACTCTGTACTACTGTTGGCGAAACGACCACTAGATCACCCCATTGACCACTTGCTTGAGACCACTGTTTCGCCAACCATTCCTGCATGGGTCGCATGCGCAGGCGCGCGTGGGGAACCAGGTAAATGTAAGATGCCATCATGCCTAGCAAATGCATCGCTTTGCGCACCCTTATTTGCCGACCGGCCCAATATTGAGGTATTTGCAGCAACAGGTTCCAAATTCTTTCCTCCAATGGAAAGGCCAACCCCTCTTGGGTGTTTAGGAAAGCGCCTAGGAACTGTTTTGAGGTGCTTTGCCCCAGTCTTGATTTTTCTCGTTGATTGAGAAGCCCAATTGGAAGAGGAGGTTGATTTTTCTTTGACTGTTTAGTCTGCAAATTAAGGGGGTTTCCCCTGTGATGAGCCAGTCGTCCAGGTAAGGGTACACTGGGATTGCCTCCCTGCGTAGGTGCGCCGCCACCACCGCCAGTACCTTGGTGAATACCCTTGGAGCCGAGGCTATACCGAAGGACAGCACCTTGAACTGGTAGTGCTGGTTGTCTATTTTGAAACGTAAGAAACTTCTGTGCGCTGAGAACATTGAAATATGAAAATAGGCATCTTTCATATCCAATGTTGCCATGTAATCACCTTTTTTAGTAGGGGGATTACCTCTTGGAGTGTAGTCATGCAGAATTTTTGTGGCTTGACATACTTGTTTGCAGGGCGCATATCTAATACTGGGCGCATGGTTAGATCTTTTTATTGGCACAATGAAGTAGGTTGAATAAATACCCATGTTTACCTGGTTGCCCGGGACGATTTCTATGGCATCCTTTGCAAGTAGAATGGCGATCTCCTCGAGAAGGATTTTCTGGTGTACCTTCTGTCTTGGGGGATGGTCGTGGGGGCACTCTAGTATTTCTATACAGTATCCTGCGGACACTGTGGACAGCACCCACCTGTCCGAAGTGATACCCTCCCATGCGTGGGTGAAGGTGGAAATGCGCCCCCCGTACTGGGGATGCATTGGAGGGGACCCGAAGCGGAACATCACTGTTTACTGGGTGGCGTACTTCCTCCGACGGGCCTGCCTCTACCCCTAGTGCGGCCTCTGCGCTGCCCTCTGGGGAAGGCTTGTGATGCTTGCAACTGATTGTTGCCCCATGAGGTTCCTTGATCTTGATAGTAGTTTGAACCCCTCTGGGAGCTTTGGCCCCGAAAGCAATGAAAATGAGAGTTTCCCCTCTGTCCTGAGGGTTTATTTGTAAGTTGTCAGAGAGATTTTAGTGTCTCGTACTCGTCCTTAGCTGTCTTGAAGGCTTCCTCCACTGCCTTGCCGATTAGTACGTCCGGCTCTACCGGCATGTCTACAAGCGTGGCTTGGGTCTCGGGTTTGACCTCTGTCTTAACCATGCGTGACGCTTTATCACAGTGCCTTCTGCGATGAGTCTTCTAACATTAACTGCTGCATCAAAGTTTGTTTTCAGACAGCATCCCGATACCGACCTTCCATCTGCTGCCAGCTGAGCCAACTGGCTCTTCAGTGGTCCAGGTGTGGAGGATACCAAAGCAGCTACTTGTTCCCACTGGTGGCAATTATAGCTTGCCAAAAGAGTTGTGCAGTTTGCAATTCGTGCCTGATAGGCGGAAGTGGTGGCCACTTTCCTGCCGAGAGTATATAGCCTCTTGCTCTCTTTATCGGGAGGTGCCTCAGAAGAAGCGAGAGGTGTACCTGTCTTTTTTCTGGTGGTTGTTACTACCAGGGAGTCAGGTTTTGATTTGCCCCTAATGTATAGGGGATCAGAAGGTGCGGCACAGAATATTTTTTCAACTCGTGGATTAACTGCACGAGTAAGATTGGGAGTTAACAGCGAGGGGTCAATTCTATGCTGGACAGACTTTAATATAGTGATAACCTGAGCAATGGCTCTTTTGTCACCCAGGATCTCTTCTGCAAAATCCCTGTCCTCTTGGACACCGTGTGTGTCAATTTGAAAATGGGCTGCTGCCTTGGCCAGTACCTCGTTGAAGAGTGGTTGATTATCTACCGGTGAGTTATGCACCGGGGGTTCTTTAAGAATTGGGGAGTCAAGATTGTAGGCTTCAGCCTCATTCTCCTCATCCTCCCCATAATAAGAGACCCCTGTCTGGCCTGCCATAATTTATGGGTCGGTTTCATCACAGCATGACTCGGGATGGTAAGATTCAATGTTCAAAGGGTCGCTGACCAAATCCTGCACCTGGGCATCAGAGCAGGGTCTTTTATTAGGGGGTTGAGAATCCATGGACCCCGGAGGGGCCGCGGTAGCTGGTGTGTTGGCATAACTATGAAAATTATTCATTTTTTTTTCATAGAAGTCTGCCATAAATGACATTCTTCTCATAACCCTGTCGATATCAGCTGAGCTCCATTCCTTGGAGCTAGGGATAACTACAACCTCTTCTGTTTCTTCTTCCATACCCATGTCGTGAGCAGTGGGTGTGGTAATTTTTCCTTTAGTGGGAGGGTCAGGGACTTTAGACTTTCCTACTGATTTAGGGGTCTTTTGTTTTTCCTTATGAACATGGTGTTCTGAAATTTTCTTGTGTTGTTTCTCCCCCTTCCCTTGACTAGAGGAATGTTTCCCAATGCTTTTCAGGGCCTCCGAGGAACCTGACGCCTTACGTCGAGATTCGGACGTCTTGGAGGAAGGGCGTTGAATCTCGGAAGTAGACGTTACGCGTCCTGACTCGGGATAGAGGTCGGAATAGTCTTCCAACGATTGGGCCTCCGGGAGTATTGGGAGTGCAACACCTTTCCCAATCGCGGACAGATGGTCTTTGTCATGAGACAATCTCGAACGAGAATGACCAGAGTACACAGAATCGTTGGACCGCTCTCTGTGTCTTCCGTTGCTGATCGCTCGACACGCGTGTTGAATCGCGGCCGGGGCCGATGTGCTTAGTGGAAGTTGTGTGTGTTGCGCTTATGCCGCCCGGGTGTTGTCCCCATAACTGAGCCGCTGGCCAGTACTCAGGGGTCTGGGGCTTGCGTCGGGTGTCTGAAGTCACCCCTCTGCCTTCACTGTCCGAAACAACGGCGTTGCTGCCATCGTTAAAAGACCATTCGGCGTCCATGGCCTCTCGTTGCCTGGCATAGTGGGCCGACGTTTAGTGGAGCGGTCCTTAAGTGTTTTCAGCTTGAAGAGCTGGCAAGCTCGACAGGTAGCCTCGGGATGGTCTTGTGGGGGACAATTGTGCTCATCTACCCAGCGGAACTTCCTGTTACACTTTGGGCAGAATTTGAAAGGAGTACTGTCCATATGTATCAATTTGGCAGCAGGCGTGTATATGTAGGAAATAAATGTGTTAGCTTGTATGACCACCCCCCACTCTCCCTACTTGTACAGGGCCGAGGCCAGAGGCCTTCCAAGGCCCAAGGTCCGTCATGGAGTTTTGACGGCTAGTTTCCTCGATCTTTCACCGGCGTCGATCTTCAGCGTAGGGTGGAAAGAACGGGGAAGTTTTAACAATTTTAGTATAATTGGCAAATGCCAAGGGAACTCTGCAACATGCATCCGACTAGTATGGTGGAAAAAACAATCTGAGGGTCCTACACGCGTGAGGGATCATGGGTACAGTGGACGTCACACTAGGGATAGTATTACTGGCACGCCCTAGTTCGACGCCCCTTTTTGAGTTTCAAAAAACAAACTAATACTGCGCAGCTTCCACTAGATGTCGGCCTGTGCACAGAATGTGATCTAAGCCAATTCCACAACCCTCAGAAATATATATATTTAAAAAAAAATGTGGTATTGTTTTTGGCACAAATGTTTAGGTGAAAATGTTATTTTTAATTCTGGAAAATCACTGCATACCCTAATTCTTGATTAGCTGGAGGGGCGTAGGGAGGAAAGAGGGAGATTGAGAAAGAGGCTATTGCAGTAGTCCAGCCTGGAGGGGACCAGAGCTCTGGAGACGTTGAGCTTCTGGGGGAAGGTAAGGAAGGATGCTTCCGAGGATGTGGAGGTAGAAGTGGCACTTCTTAGTAAGGTCCATGAGGGATGAAGGAGGGCGGATTCGAAGATGACCCCAAGGTTTTTGGCCTCACAGGATGGAGGGGGTAGAGGGCCCAAAAAAGGTGGCCAGAGGGTATGAGGAAAAGAGGACGCAGGTATCCAATCAGAAGGATCCCAGTCTTACTGGCATTAAGGCAGAGATCGTTGGCTGCACACCACGCCTGAATGGAAACCAGTCAGGGATCAGCAAAGAGGAAAAGGTGGTAGTAAATTGGAAGGAAAGCTGTGTGTAATCGGCAGAACACTGGAAATGAAGATAGAAGGAGGAAATCAGGTGAGCAAGAGGGGCATGATAGAGATTGAAGAGCCATGTCGATAGGATAGAGCCCTGGAGAACACCACAAGTAGAGAGTGAAGTGGTGGAGGAAAAAGGACACAATTGCAACTGGGAAGGGCGGTTAATGAGAAAAGAGGTCAGCCGACCCAGTTCCCGGTCAGTGATGCTGAGGGTGTCACAGAGTTATGAGTATGAAATGGTTGACCGTGTCAAAGGCAGAAGAGAGATCAAGGAGAATGAGAACAGCAGGAAAGTTGGAGTTGAGATTTGAGAGCATGGTTTCACAGGTGTTCAGGAGAGCAGGTTCCATGCCTCTGGATGAACGGAATCCGGATTGATGATCATGGAGAAAACCAACAAGGTCAGTGTGAAGGATCATTTTGGGGAGGACCAGCTTCTCCAAAAGTTCACCCCGGAAGGGGCTAGTGGAAATAGGGCAATAGTTAGCCGAGCAGGAAGGGTTGGCAGATGGCTTTTTTAAGAGAGGGTGCACAAGGGAGTGCTTGAGGGATAGAGGGAAAGCGCCAGTGGCAAAGGAGTGGTTACAGAGGTCAGCAAGAAACGGGGTGAAAGATGTTGTCCTTAATGGTTATTTGTTTGTAACGTGTCCAGACCCAGGGGTATCAGGGCTCAACAGTTACAGGCAAGTTCGAGGCTTAGTTACAACAAATAAAAGGTTAGCAATACAGGTACATACATGCATATAATAAACATTAGGTGACAAAAGAGATAGAGGTTATACATTACGTTGCAGATCATTGGAGGGTGTTCGAGTCAGGCGGACACACAGGTGGGGTTAGATATCGGAAGATTTGGTTCTGGAGGAGCAGGGGAGCACCTGTTTGGAGGAGACCTTGATAGAGCAGGCCCCTTTAGAGACCTCTTCCGGTGGTATGCGCAGGAGGGAGGAGAGAGGGGGATGGAAGGGGGGCCAAGGGAGGCAGGGGGGTAGGCACGGGGCGAAGGGAGAGGAGGAAAGTGAGGACATGATGTCCTGAGTTTTTTATATGAAATGGGAGGCCAAAGCAGTTTAGAGAGCATGGGAAGGGAGGAGAGAGGTGGAGACTGCAGCTAGATTGGCAAGTTCCTTGCAGATTTTGAAAAGTTTGGTTGGGTTAGTGGCTCCAGAGATGCACGCTTGGATGTGGGTCTGCTTCTTGGGGCCGATAGAGGAGCGATATTGCTATAGGAGAAGGCGGCAGGACAGTTTGCCAGTGGGTAAACCCAAGGTCTGCCACTTCCATTCAGCAACTCTGCACTTGTGTTTCAGAGACGCTAGATCTGAGTCGTACCAGCAGGTTTTAGCCGGATCCTCATGACAAGGGCAAGGATATCAAGGGTGTTTGAGATGGAGAAGTGCAGGTTAGCAAGGACAGAGTCAGAGGTGGCGCGGGGGGCAGGGGGGCGAAGGTGGAGGCAAAGCGCCGACTGACACTCGCTTCATGGGTCGGATGACAGCGAAGGAGGCTAGCAGTGCTGGAGGTGGCTCAATTAGAGTGCCAAGAGGTCCCAGGCAGGAGGAAAGGAGAGTGGTCAGACCCAGATGGGGGAGTGGTGACCGGATTAGAGATAGGCATGTCATCAGAAATGAGGGCGTCCAGGGTGTGACTGGCAGAGTGAGTCGGACCGGAAGGGAGAATAGAGAGCGAGGGAGTCAGAGGACACAGAACTTGAGAGGAGGATGGTTCAAGGGAGTGGAGGTGGATATTGAAGTCACCAAGGAGGAGGAGTTTGGAAGAAGAGGTTGAGAGGCAGGAGGCGAGGTTGGCCCATTTAGAGAGGAATAGGATCAGGGGGTCTTTAGATAGTGGTACAGGTGAGAGAGGAGGTGAGAGAAGAGGTGAGACCGCAAGCTTGCAAACAAGGCATTTGAAAGAGGAGTAGGATTGAGTAGATATGATGGCGGCAGGGACCCACTCAGAGAAGATATGGGCCAATCCACCTCCAGGCCTGTTTGGGCTAGGTTTGTAAAGAATTTGGCAGCCCTCAGGAAGGAGTGTCAAGAGCAGTGACAGAGCTGGTATTCAACCACATCTCGGTAAGAGCGAGGACGTCTAGGTCAAAGTTTTCAAGAAGGAGACCGATGTCAGAGGAGTGTTTGATGGCAGAGCAAGCATTCAGAGTAGCTAGGTGAAGCTGCTTACCGCTGTTTATGAGAGAGACGGCCGGTCGAGAAGAAGAATAGGTTGAAAACCTTGGGCCATGATAGTACCATTGATACAGACATTAATGATACACCTAGAGGATGAGAAGTAAGCCAGGAGTACTTCCTACCTAGTGCCATCATTAATGGGTAAGGGGGGGGGGGGGGGGAGAGTAGCCACCAGGTTCCATAGGTCGGCAAAGGGGACAGAGAAGTGGATGCCCATAATCATCTGCCTGGAAGTGGCATTGACATAGGTGTCAGCAATTGGTAGGCCCGGATTAGAATGCAAGAGAGCATCTTTCAGTTTTATTCTTCCAGACTTTGTGAGAGAAGTAGGATAGGTGAAAGAATAGCAGTTAGAATAGATAGGAGAGATGGAGAGTGCCACAATGGGAGCGGTGGGGGAGAGCGACAGATAAACAGGGGAGCTGCACAGTGCACAGGAAGTCACAAAGGCGGCCTAGCAACCAAGCAGGCACAGAAAGTGGAGGAGTGCAATGGAAGAAAATTAGGGCCCAGATTTAAAACACACCTAAATTCGAATTTCCCAAAAAGCACTAAAAACAGCACAAAATGGGAGGATGTACATGAGTGATTCCGAGTAAGGCACTAACAAGCAGCGGAAAGCGAGCAATGTGTGAGTTTAAAGCAGATACAACTATCAAGAGGGCAAAAAGTTACAGTTCGCAATTAGGCTAAAGGGGAATGGACGCAATATTACTGCCACCAACCAGGCATAGGGTTGTAGTCCATGACAGGGCGAACCAGGGTGCTTACCGGTGCAATGTAGAAGCAGATTTTTCATGATCTCTAGATGCAGGGGTGACTAAGTTTGTTTGTTGTGCAACATGGGTGTGTGCAAAGTTGCAGGATCAGCGGTATGGAAAGGCTCTCCCTCCAGTGCCAGACAGGGGAATTAGTGGTGGGCCTTTGATTGGGGGGGGGGAGGGGGGGGCAGCTCATCCTGCCGACTTCCTGTGGTGATTAAGGCTGCTGGAGAGCCCAATCACTGAAGAGGCGAGGTGGGCTGGTGAGGCCCTCTGGTGTGTGAAATGGCGTCGGCCATGATGGAAATGCTTAGAGCGACATGCAGTGTAACAGCCCGACTAGGCTGCAACGATGTAAATAGGTTTTCATTCAAAGCAGCAAAAGCACAAAGGATCTGAGAATGGCACCCACATGATCATATAGGAGGTTGCTGAAGAAAAAGCCAATTTAGTGCAAAGGTGCACTCTTTTTTCAGAAGAAGCCCAGCTAGGCTTACCTGCACTGCGTGCAGCGAGATAGAAAAGCACAGTGCCTTGTGGTCCCAGGTGGCATCATTTGGTAGAATGTATTGCGAGACAGGCATGATATGAAGAGACACAGACACAAGAGATAACAGTTCAAAAACCTTTATTAAAGTATTTGGGGTTGGTGTAATGCCTAACTTGCCCCATCTCTAATTTGGGTTTTCCCTCACCTGATGTTTCTAAGCATAGTCTAGGTCCATGCGTGCCAAAACAAAAGCATCTGTGCCAAAAATATGCTTGCCCTCCCTCTGGAAACAAATGTTGTGCATGGTTTCGTCTTAAAAGTAAAATAGTGTCCCAAAGAAATATATCCAAAACTGGATTCAGGTGAACTTCTCATCAGGATTGGCGCTGCCAGTATACCATATAGTTCAACTCAAATATATCCTTAGAACCTACCAGGCAAGGTTCTTGTAGCTTCAGAACAACTTAGAGGCAAGGTTCCTCTAGCCTCAAAACAACTTAGTTCACAAAACCCTCTTAGGTTCACTTGGACTCTCAGGGTTCCTTTCCCCAAGCTTAGGCTCCTCTTGATTCAAAGTTCACAAAAATGTTAATAAACTCGAAAGTACTGCCTTTCAAGGTTAACTTTTCAAAACACAATTCTTCCTCTTCCGTCCCAACACATCTACTTTGGGGAGTTTGTTCCCACTCCACCTTTATGAAACAGGGCTGCTGTTATCTTCCTTTCGACTCTGGGACTGTACCAAAGACTTTCGAGAACGCATAGCTTTTTACTTCTATGCGCGACCACTCAGACTTGGACCCCTTCCCTTTGTACTTGCTTTCTCTGTCTTACTTTGGTTGATTTGGTGCCTCTAGCATATGGGACTCTGCTCTGCCCCCATGTCTTTGGCACCCTCTGTGTTCTCCCCTGTTTCTTGCTCTATCTTATGCCTCTTGCATCTTTCTTTCTGTGCCACTTGCTGTTTTCTTCTTGCCTCTTAATTATGCCTCCTTTCGTCCATGTCGTTTGCACACGGTCACTTTTTTCTTTTTATCCATGCAGCTTGCACGCTTTCCTTTTCTTCCGTGCTGCTTGCACATTTAAATTTCATAATTGCTTTCCTTTTCGGATTGCTCGCACCCTCTTACTTCTGTCCTTTCTTTACAAACTTTCAACACTTTCTCCTATTCTACTTTCATGCCGCTCGCACACTTATGTATATTTATGTTGTACCACTCGCACACTTCCTTCCTCATTTAAAGCTCCCCTCCAGCCTCACACGCGCGCACCGGGTTTCTTATCTCATAGAAACTCACTGGTTAGCGCAATGTTGTCGGCAAAGGCTCATCAGCTTCAGTGTCCATGTCAGGGTCTCACCACCTGCCCCTCAGGCACCCCTGGAACCTAGACACCTCCCAGGGGACCAAGCAATTGCCGGGCCACAAGCAACAGTATACAGCACGCCCCAAACGGCTCCCTCCCCACGCTGCAACCCTTCTTACACATCGGTCAGTGTCTCAGCGTCGCGCTTTCCTCGGGATCCCTCTGGGTACTCCTGCTGCAGCTTCCACGGCTCGCTCAGCTTCTCTGGCAAAACTCCACCTTTTATTCTTTGGTCGTGTTGGAGTCAGGTGTGCATAGTTTGTTTTTTTTTAAACCATTTTATTTGCATTTTCAACACAAAACATAACACCACACATCACATCTCTACTGGCACATTCCAGGTGGATATTGCAATATGTTATTAACTGCTCAGTTCGCGGCAGGACTTCTATTGCTCCGTCCATAATGTTCGTGCTCTTCTCCAAGCATCTCACCCGGGTTCAGTCGGAACCGACCATCCCGCCTTTATTCACTTCATCTCCTGTTGCCGAGCCTCCTCCGTCGTCTGGCAGGCCTTCCTCCGGGTCCCTGGGTTCCCTTATGCTATTTCTTTCTTCACATACGAACAGCTCTTGTACAGGGCGTTCCATGCTAGTACCTTTGCTCCGCTGTCACTCTCCCCCCATGCAGCGCCCTTGTCCACACCGCTGTTTCCACTATCGTCCACTTTTGCAGGTCCGCCCACAACCTTTCTATTGAGGGCTCTGTGCTTGTATTCCACGCCATTGCTATACCGTGTTTCGCCAGTATTGCCATCAAGTCTTTCATTTTACCAAGGTGTGTTCTCTGTCTACCCCCTCTCGGGAACAGGCCCAGCAAATAAGACACTGGTGATCACACCTGCATTTCGATCCTTGTGACGCTCTTTCCTTAACAGAGTCCCAGAAGTGTGTTATCCTCAGGCATAACCAGAACATATGCAACATATCTGCCATCTCCTCTCTGCAACGCATGCAACCCCGGGTCTATCTACTCCCCACGTTCGAAGTCCTTTAAGGCGTTAGATATGCTCTGTGTATAAGATAGAGCTGCACATGTCTGAACCTTGCGTTCCTGGAGACTTTCTTTGCATATCGGAGGGCACGACTCCATTCCTCATCTGTAAAGGGTTTCTGGAGCTCTTCTTCCCACTTAGCCCGTGCGTGTAACTCTCTCGTTTTGTTGATACCCAGTAGCTGTTCGTAGAGCCTGGACACCGTGTGTCCCCCCCTCTGTGGTATCATACCATGCATCTAGTACCCCACCTGCTTCATTCGCCTCCGGCAAGGTCTACCAGCTCTTCCTAATCGCTCGGATCATGTTGTTGCACAATATGAATTGGAAATTATGTATTCCCTGCTCTTCTACCAGGGTCTGAAAGTCCACCCAGTGTCCCTCTTGCCACAAGTCCACTATTTGAGCAACACCTTTATCTTCCCACTGTGATCTATCTGTTGCCAGGTTCGCAATGCGGGAATCGACCAGTCGCTAGAGGGATTTGTCTTGAGCAGGGGACGCTTATCCCTTGCATTTTCTACGCTCTTTTCCATAGGGCCAGGCACAGCTTGACCATGTTGGTTAGTGTTCTAATCAAAGCTGTGTCTATCCACAGGAGGTCCCTCAAGTAATATTGCTGCACCGCCGGCCGAAAAAGTATTGAGTCTATAGAGGTGTCCTCATCCATCCACTGCATTACAAATTGCAGTTGACCCGCCACGTAATATCGTTCGAAGTCCGGGACCCTGATGCCCCCCCCATTCAAAGTCCCTTTGTAGTGTGCTCACTGCTACCCTGTTTCTACCTCCTCCCCACAAGAACTCTCTTGCCATAGTGTGTAAAAGTTTTAAGAACGACCGAGGGATGTTATATGGAATGTTAGTGAAGTAATACAGGAGACGGGGTAGCACTGTTAGGCAGAAACCTGTGCAGTTCCCTTAGGGACCACTGCAAAAGATTTAGGACTACAGGTGGTTGGCAGTAAACCCAATTGGTAGCAGTCTGTACCACCCAGATTTACCTGGTAGCTGTGGCTGAGCAGTCAGACTTCTCTCAAGATGAGTTAGGCAGTATATAGAGTATACACAATAGGTACAGAGACACAGTAGCACAAGCCAACACTGACCAGAGCTTTGGTGTAAAGACACTTGTAAATTACACTAGCACAAAGAGGTAAGTAAATTCAACACAAAGTCACTATTATATATATACAACCCTAGTTACTTATTAGACAAGTCTTACTGAGAAACACCACTTATTTTCAGACAGAGATGAGCGCTTAACATAAGATGGCACTCTAATAAGTTATTAAAAAGGGAGGGGAAAAAGGCAGAGTTATGAAAGCACACAAATTTCAATACTTTTCAAAGAACCACAGTGAGGCAGGTTAGGCAAAGTCTACTGGAGAGCAACGAAGTTCAAATGCCAGGCCCACTCTTAGAGAGAGCAATCGAAATGTGTCCAGGATCACAGTGGGGTTATGCCCAAAGAGTCTTTGTAGAAAGTTCACAAAAGATTGAGATCAAGTCAGGAAAAGTTAGTTAACAGGTCCCAGGCTAGCCCAGGTTGGAAAGTCGAGGATTTACTGTCACCCCGAACGATCCGTCGCAAGGGAAGCCAGGCGGGACACAGTACCTGAAAGTGGGAAGAACGCTCCAGCGGGGGCAGTTCTTGGCAGCGGGTGCAAGTCGGTGTTTCGTCCAGAGGAAGAGGAGGTCTTGATGTGGAGGAAAGCTGAAGGTCGTTGCGCTGCCAGGGAAGAAACCAGCCGTGGAGTTTCCCAGTTACAAGGTACCACCCTTTTCTTCAAGGTAGTGGTAAACCGTGGTATTCCGGTTGCCGGGTGCTTGGCACGGGCAAGGCGGCCACGAGATGGTCCAGGAAGGCAAAAAGACGGACAAACTGGTTATCCCTACCAGTCAAAGGAAGAAGACTCTCTGGGCTGGAGATCTCCTCTGTCGTCGGGAAAAGTGATGAAACGGTTCCGCAGGGCTCCACCGGTGGTGTCGTCGTTGCAGGTCGGCTCAGCTGCTCCCTCCTCGGATTCTTTAGGTCCTGTGGCGACTTCTGAAGTTCCAGTCCCCAAAGCCCTGTTTTTATGCAGAAAACCCCCATTCATTCAGCCTAGCTGTCAATCAAACATGCTAAGTGGTGAGCCGGGCGGCTCACCACTTGGGCCAATCACAAAAGAGTGCGACTTGAGTTGCCGAGGAAACTCAGTCCAGGGTGCCTAAACCCCCTCCCACACCCCCTGTAGTACCCAGACAGAGTGGCACCACTTTTGGAGGCTTCTGTGGAGAAAAGTGGCTCGACTTGGGTTGGAGTCACAGAAGCGAACACAAACGCCATTTTGGAACCAGGTTTCGGCAAAAAATAACCAGTGAATTTATATTAATTTAATAAACTGGCGGTATGTTCGAGGCCCTTTTTAAAAAGTTGTAGCCTCGAACAATGTTAAACTCCCATAGGAATATATTCGCGGTCGAATATAAAAAGTAGTATCCACTGCCACCAGCCAAAACTCGATCGGGGGGGACTGGACAGTGCCACCTCGAACAACAGACCCCGGGGCAATTTAATTGCCCCGACCAGTACGTCCACAATAGGATGGTTTGTACTGGTTCTGTTCACAATTTGAGACTAGTAAAGCCAATGGTGACTTTACATGCCCTGGGAGACAGTAGTCAGTCCCAGGGTATGGAGTCTATGTTTAGGGGTCGCTACGACACCCCTGGGTTACGGCATGGAGGGTGCTGTGTAACCCACATACCAAAACACATGAAGCCCTATGGGGTAAAGGACCCCATAGCCCATAAAACACATACAAAGTCAAAGGAACAGCTCAAATCATGTCTAAGGGCCTCACTACATGGATGGCGGTAAGGATTTACCGGTACCGGTAAAATACCGGTACCGGTAAATCCTTACCGCCTTACTACGAGGTCCCTTTGCGGGTTGGGGGATTTAACGGCTGCTTTTTGCAGGCGTTAAAAACCAACCCGCAAAGGGACCCAGGGAGCTAATTACGGTACCGCAATTTGCGGTACCGTAATTAGCGCCTTCCCCCATTCCCATTATGCCCTATGGGGCAAAAATGGGAATGGGGAAGGGCAATGGTGGAAGGGGGAATTACCGCCCCGCCAACCTTGGAATGGGGCGGTAATTCCCCTTTCCGCCAAGGCGGTGGCGTTATTTTACCGGCATGAACCATGGCGCCAATAGCGCCATGGTTCTCCGCCATCCGTGTAATGAGGCCCTAAGAGTGGGAGGAAAAGAGTCTCACTCTTAGCAGGAGAAAAAAATAAACTCCAAAAATCCAGCAAAGCTGCTGGGGGACTCACTAGGTTTGGGAAATTAGCCTTTACAGAGAATTCTCCCTAACAACTGTCATCTTCAACAGAGCTGCCCTCCCTATCATCCGCAACGGTAGTGTCCTTCAAAACTGCATGGCATTCCCTATTTTGTCTAGGGCCTCCTGGGTGTTTGCCTTGTGCGCATCTTTTGTGTCAATATATACGTCTACTCCTAGGTATCTGAAAGTGAGCGGTGCCCCTGTGAGGCCTAAGTCCGGTAACTGGGTTAGGGCCACTCTCCTCAGGTCTGCCAAAGGGAACAGCGAGGACTTCCCCTTATTGATAGTGATTCCCGACAGTCTGCCGAATGCTCGCAGGACTTCAAGCAGGTCCGGAATGCGCATCCGTGGTTCCTGGACATAAAGAAGCATGTTGTCGCCATAAATTGATATTTGATGCACTTTCTCCATCTATCACTATTCCTTTGTCCCTGTACTCGTCCCTGAGAAAGGCAGTGAAAGGTTCCAGGGCAAGGATATATAACAACGGGGACAGTAGACATCCCTGCTTTGTGCCCCGTACAATGCTCCACTCCTCCGAGACCCATCCCAAAGTGGGCGAGCACCCCCAGGAGCCAATCCCAGTTCACCAAGTCAAATGCCTTTATAGCATCCAATGACGCCACTGCACATTCCCCTCCCCTCTTATTCATATTATCTATGACGTGGTGGAGTCTACGAAGGTTCCACGTTGTGTTCCTTCCCGGCACATATCCTGTTTGGTCTGTGTGTACCGAGGTGGGTATAACCCTTTTAAGTCGGTTGGCCAGGGCCGCTGTCAAAGATTTAGAGTCTTGGTTTATCAGGGAAATTTGTCTGTAGGAGTCGCACTCTTGGGGCAGTTTCCCTAGTTTTAATATAGGGTACAATTATAGAGTCTGAAATGCTCCTGGGGAGCAGTCCCCTCTCGTATGCCTCCTCTAGTGGTTCGTTTGCCTGTCGGAAGATCGGCTATGACTGCCGAGAATTCCTCCACCGCGAGTAGTGCATCTAGCATTTGAGTCTGCTCAGCTGTTAGTTGGAGAAGCTTGATCTCCGCCAAAGCTTCAGTTAGATCTCCCGCTTCTGCCTCCTGGACCTGGGAGTACAGCTTCTCGTAGAATTGTGAGAAGACCTTGTTGGTGCCTTCCTGGGTCCTGACCTCCTCCCCCTGCTCGTCTGTAATTACATTTATCGGCTTCTGCTTGCCCTCCTGTTTAGTTAGCCAGGCTAGGAGTCTGCTGGGCTTATCCCCTTCTGCGTGTAGCCTCTATATACCTCCCATAATACAGCTTCCCCAGTCTCTCCCAGATTGCAATACACTGCAGCCTCAGCGTAGTGAGATCTCCCGGTTCAACCCCCCTCTTGCCCGCTTGTGTTTCAGCCTGTTCAACCTCCCTTTCTACCTCATCCAGTTCGGCCAGAATACTGAGTCCTCCGATCTTCCCTATAGCTGCCCCCCCAACCACCTCCTTTAGGGCTTCCCAGACCGTTCCAGTGCTGTCTACACTCACCGTGTTATGTTCAAAGTAGTCACCCATTGTACCCTGGATATACTCCTCGAAGTCCCCATCCATCAATGCATCTGCCCTCATTCGCCATGTAGGTATGGGGGCCCTCCTGTCTGTATGTGTGCCCATACCGCAGCTGGAAAGGAATGGTCGGATAGCGTTTGTGCGTGGATGTGAGCCCCGGTAAATTCCCCCAGTTTCTCCTTGCCAGTGAACAGATACTCTATTTGAGTGAGTGTCCCATGCGGGGCACTATTTTGTGTGTATCCCCTCGTGCCTACGAGTACCTTCCTCCAGATGTCTTCCAGCTCAAGTTGATCAAGTATCTTCTGCAGTGCTCTGGCCGGCGGCAATGGTTTCTTGTGCTTAGTATCTGATCTGTCTAGTCGAGGGTCCAATGTGCAGTTGAAATCACCTGCCCAGATCGTCGCTTCTCTTAGGGGTGTCACGGTATTAGTTTTATGACGGTACGATAACCTTCTTGCCAAATGACAGTATATCATGGTTATCGCGGTATAGCAGGTGGAGTTAACTAATCTTAAATATTTTCTAAAAAGGTCATAAATTGTCAGATTTATCATCACAAACAAAACCGGGCACCCATGGCCAGAATTGGGATTTTCAATATACTTTTCACTGAAATGCCAACCTTTGCTTCCACCAAACACAACCACACGTGTCGAGAGGAAGAGGAGGAGGAGGAGGAGGAGGAGGAGGGAGTGGGGGGAACCCTGCTGCGACTGGCAATGCAAACAGAATAGCTTTTCTTAAGTGGTCATTTAGGCTTTTAGCTCCCCCACTGGCTACTGGTGAACATGTCGCCATCTTGATAACCTGCACGCCACAGATCAATGGAGGCTGATGGTAGTATACGCTTGTGCGCATACACACATACTCTCTCTTTACGTTACAGCCTTTAGTTTACTTGCGGGCCAAAAGGTTTTCAGTAATCACACACGTTACCCTTTGGTATGGCAGCAGGGAATACCCACAGAGATGAGTGAATTTTGCATTGTGACTTATTATATGTAAATTCAATGATAGAACCAGGGAAATCCCCCATTGTCATATGTTTAGAAAATATCCATTATAAATATATAAACCCCAAAGCCGCCAACCCAAAGTAAACCCTTTTCCTTCTTGGCACTGTATTTATTCTTCCTATTGCTAACATACTGATTTTGTGTCAGGCACGTGTTTATGGCATTAAAAACTGCTCCAACTGAAACTACTTGGCAGACGGCACATCCAACAGTGCAAGGCCAAGACTGCATAGCACTTGCTTACTGCAGCCTTTCCAAATCAGATTGAAAAGCAGACTTAACAGTATACCGGTATAAACAATGTGACGGTAATTATTGTTCAATTAAGTGGTTCAGGGTATCTTTAACGGTATACCGTTATACTGTTACATCGCTATTCTCGATATGGGGCCAGCCGGGGCGCAAGTGTCCTGAAAAACTCTGTTGCATAGTGTTTGGGGGCATACGTGTTCACTAGGCACACCGCCCAGTTCTCCAGCATTCCCTGGATGTTCAGTACTCTTCCTTCCGCATCCCTTTCCTGTTTTAGGAGTTGGAACAGGGTTCCCGGAGAAATCCATGTCAATAGTCCCCTGGCATAGTTAGAGTACGTTGAGCTATACATTTGCCCCCCCCTACTTCTTGGCTACCTTGATTTGTTTTTCGGCCGTCAGGTGTGTTTCCTGCAGAATTGCAATGTGGACCTTCGCCCTGTTCAACCAGGCGTAAACCCTTAGCCTCTTGACATAGGCGTTTAATCCCCTGACGTTCCATGTGACTACATTTAATACTTCCTGGCCCATTTGTTTACCGAGTCCTGTGGCCCGCCCGTTCCCATGGGCTCACATGTTATCGTTCTGCCGGAATTCGGTTCCTCCGGTCCTGCCCTCACTCTTCCCGTTCCTTTGGGGTGGTGTTGGGCCCCCTGTGCCCTGTTAGATTCCTTCTGTTTCTGTCCGATGCTGGTCCTCGTCCCTGGTGTACCTCTGTGGATTTCTGTGTTTGGACATAGCTCTGATCGCTCTTGCCTTTCGTCTCTGGCGTGTCCTTGACGTTCGATGCTTTTTTCTCCACTCGTGCCATTATCTACCAAACCTAACCACACGCCCAGCCACCCTCCCCCTGCTCGGGCGCCGCCGCTTCCCAGGTGCCTTCCTCCATGTTGTGGGTGCACTCGTTGCGGTGTGGTGCCTTAAAACTGGCATCTCCGGTTCTGTCGTTCCACGGGGTTCTGACTGTGGGTCTTGGCGGCCTGCTCGTGGGAACTGCGGGCTCCCGCTTTCTAACCTGCTGGTTCTAGTCTCTGTGTAATAACATGCTGTTCATTTTGCTTCTTCCTGTTTCATCGGGGCGCTTCCCAAAGTTCTCAAGTTCTATTTCCCTATAGGGTTTCTGTCATGGTATGTCAGGATGCTCAAAAGTGATGTGAGCTCTCGCCCGTTAACTTGTCGGTCCATAGCTCTATAAGGTATCCTGTTTCTCAACTTCCCACTCTGTTTTCATTGAGGTGCGTTTCTGTTGCTCCTGTTTCGCTCCCTTGGTTGTGGGATCCCTCGCTGATCCATCCACTTTTGGGCGTCGGTGTTAGGGAGAATTCTCAAAAATGTGCTAATTCCCTTCCACCTTAGAGACCCCCAGCAACTTTGCTCGATTTTGAGGATTTGGTATTTTTTTTTTTTACCTGGAGAGAGTGAGACTCTTTTTCCCACTCTCTCATGTATTTTAAGGAACAAGTTACTTACCTATAACTGGTGTTCTCCAGCATGGGTCTAGCATGGATTCACATGCTCATGAATATTCCCCGTCAGGCCGGGAATCCTCGGTATAGAAAAAAATCAGTATCAGTTTTGTTTCTGATCTGTCTTTCTCAGTAGTAACCAATAACTGGTCTCTGGGTCATACTGCCCCCAGCCAATGACTGCCCTCTCCCTAAGCCCCACCCATGGCAGCCATCCTCAGATTTGGTAGCACGTGAAGTGGCAGTATGACCAAGTGAAGAGCCGCAGAGGGGTAGGCAGGAGGGTTCGCATGTGAATCCATGCCAGACCCATGCTGGAGAACAACAGTTACAGGTAAGTAACTTGTTCCTTCTCCAGCATGGGGTCTGGCATGGATTCACATGCTCATGAATATAAGAATACATAGCAGTATAAACATGCACAGCCACGGGAGGTGGCAAAAGGCTCAGTATCAAGCAATACAACAACTCAACATTAAGCAACTCTTACCTCCTCATCAGGCTCACCTTAGGCGAACAGGTTGCGCAGCGCTGCCTGGCCGACTCTGGACTCCTCCCTGGAATCCCGGTCGACGCAGTAGAATCTCGTGAAGGTGTGCGTCGACCTCCACGTAGCAGCCCTGCAGATGTCAAGCAGGGGCACACCAGACAGGAACGCTGTAGTAGCAGCGATCGCTCTGGTCGAATGGGCCCTCGGACGGCCTGGCAACGGTCGGTTTGCCAACCGGTGACAGTGCATGATGCAGCCAGAGAGCCATCTGGAAATGGAGGTCTTCGAGAGAGCCTTCCCTTGATTCACAGGTCCAAAGTTCACAAACAGCTGTGATGTCTTCCGAAAACTTTGTGCGGTCCACGTAGAACTTCAGCGCTCTAGCTACATCCAGCGAGTGCAGAGTCCTCTCAGCCAGCGACGAAGGCGACAGGAAGAAAACTGGCAACACCAAGGGCTTGTTGAGGTGGAAGTCCGACGGCACCTTGGGCATGAAGGAGGGGTGCGTCCTCAGCACCACCCCCGTGTCGTGAAAAGTCAAGTATGGAGGCTTGCAAGACAGGGCCTGGATCTCTCCCACTCGTCGTGCAGAGGTGATGGCCACGAGGAATGCTGTCTTCCACGACAGAAACTTCAATGGCACTGAATGCATAGGCTCGAATGGGGCCCCCATGAGCCTGGTCAGCACCACGTTGAGCTCCCACGCCGGGGCAGGAGCCTTCACCGGCGGGAATGATCGGAACAGTCCTTTCATAAATTCCTTCACCAGTCGATGAGACCACAAGGACGCCCGTCCTGTAGTTCTGGTGTAACGTGAGACGGTAGCCAGATGTACCTTGATGGAAGCGTGAGACAGGCCAGCCTTGGCCAAGGACAATAGGTACGGCAATACTTGAGGGGCCGTAATCCGCAGAGGGTAAATCTTCTGTGCACGGCACCAGACAGAGAACCTCTTCCATTTGTGTCCGTAGCACTTGAGAGTTGAGGATACTCTAGTGGTGCAGGAGCCAGGCCTGCAAGTTCAGCGACTCTGGTTCGTGATGAAGAATGGCGCCTCCTTCTCTGGGGAGAAGATCCGCGTCCGTCGGCAGTTTGACTGGTGTGGATGCTGACAAGTCCAGAAGGTCCGGGAACCAGATCTGCCTCGGCCATGCCGGTGCGACAAGGATCATCCTGCACTGGGACCTCTTGAGCTGGTTGACGAGCCGGAGTAGCAACGGGAACGCATAAAGGAACAGGCCTTCCCAAGGGAACGAGAAAGCATTGCCCATGCTCCTCGGTTGGGGAAACCTGCTGGCGAACCTCCGGCACTTGGAGTTCGCCGCCGTCGCGAAGAGATCGATCTGGGGTTCGCCCCATCGTTGGAAGAGTCGGTCCACTTGATCCTGGTGCACTTCCCACTCGTGGCACGAGCGCAACTCCCTGCTGAGTGAGTCAGCGATGGTGTTTTTTATCCCTGCCAGATGAAAGGGTACCAGAAACATCCCTTGGGCGACGGCCCAATGCCACAGATCCTGGGCTTCCTTGGATAGGGCAGGGGATCTGGTTCCGCCCTGCTTCCGAATGTAAAACATCGTGGTGTTGTTGTCGGTGAAAATCCTCACCACCTTGCCCTTGAGGGACGGAAGGAAGGACCTGAGGGCCCAGAACACTGCACAGAGCTCCAAGATGTTGATGTGGAGAGTCTTCTCCTCCGGGAGCCAAAGGCCTCTCGCGTGGAGACCCCCGGTGTGCGCTCCCCAACCTTCCAGGGAGGCATCCGTCGTCACCGTCACCTGGTGGGCCGGGGCTAGGAAACCTGTTCCCGCCGTCAGATGAGAGCGAACACCCCACCATCGTATCGCCTGACGGAACGCTTCGTCGAGCGGGATCCTGTCCTCGAAGCTGCCCGTCGTCTGGATCCAGTGGGCATCGAGGAATTCTTGCAAGGGCCGCATCCGAAGTCTGCAGTGGCGCACCAGATAAATGCAGGACGACATCATTCCGAGGAGGGACTTGATAGACCTCACTCTGGCCACGTCCGTGGCCAGCAGACGTTGCACCTTTCCCAGGATGCTCCTTATCCTTTCCTCCGACGGTGAGGCCCGCCGCGCCACTGTGTCGATCTGTGCTCCCAGAAACAGGGCGACTTGCGACGGGACCAGGTGGGATTTTGGAAAGTTGATGGAGAACCCCAGGTCCGTGAGCAGCTGGATGGTCTTCGCAGTGTGTTCCACGGCGAGCTCCCTTGTCCTTGCCCGTATGAGCCAGTCGTCCAGGTGGGGGTAGACGTGGATCCCCTGCAGGCGCAGCCGCGCCGCCACCGGTGCTAGGCACTTGGTGAACACCCTGGGCGCCGATTTTAATCCGAACGGGAGGGCCTTGAACTGGTAGTGCCGCCCTTTGACCACGAACCTGAGGAACTTCGGGTGTCTCTTTAGAATAGGGATGTGGAAGTATGCATTCTCCAAGTCCAACGACGACAGGAAATCGCCCTCCTCCAGCTGTCCCAGCACGTGCTGGAGGGTGACCATACGGAACTTCTGTGCCTTGATGTATTTGTTCAGTCGTCGCAGGTCCAGGATGGGACGCCATCCTCCTGTCTTCTTTACGAGGAAGTATCATGAGTAAACTCCGGAGCCCCGAAGCCTCTTTGGAACGAGCTCGATGGCACCTTTCCTGAGCATCGCCCTTACTTCCAACAGCAGTTGAGGGACGTGATTTTCCTTCCTGGCCACGGGAGGAATGCGGGGGCACCTCTTGTGGAACTCTAGGGCGTGCCCCAGGGCCAGAGCATCCAGCACCCAACACGCCGACGAACTTCGTCAGCCGGCCTCCCACCGGGGTGCTTCGGCGGGGGCCCGACCGGACGGTCGGTTCAATCTTGCTTGGAGGCCGCTTTGCCTCCTTGACCACCTTGGCGACGACGACGGGATCCACCTGACTTGCCGCGTCCCCTGTAGGCCTCCTGCGACGAAGATCTTGCCGCTTGACGGTACGTAGAGGAGCTGCTGCCGGCTCCCTTGGAGGCACCCTGTCTGCCTCCGGAGCTCCGAAAGGACGGCCATCGCTGTTGGAGCACACCCAGTGCACGGGCCGTCTCCGTGTCCGTCTTGATCGCCTGAAGGGACTCATCAACCGCCTTGCCAAAAAGGTTGTTCCCATCGAAGGGCATGTCCAAAACCTTGGTCTGTACGTCCTGGCGGAAATCTGTCGCCTTGAGCCATCCTCGTCGTCTCAGGCAAACGCCATGGCCCAACTGACGGAAACCGGTGTCGGCGATGTCCGTAGCCACAGTAATGGCGTGGTCCGAGGCAATCTCACCTTCCTGTAAGATTTCCAGGGCCTCAGTCCTCTTGGCGTCCGGAAGGAAGTCCAACAGAGGGGCAATCTTGAACCATAACTCCCTGTCGTAGCGGGCTACGATGGCCAGGGCGTTGGCCGCCTTGATGGTCGTCGCTGCAGATGAGATGACCCGTCGTCCCATCGCATCCAGCTTCCTACCCCCGCCGTCGGGCGGGGAGGTTGAAGTCGAGGCCGATGCCCCCCCCCGCTTTCTTTTTGGCCGCCGCCGAAACGACCGAATCCGGGGTAGGTTGCGCCCTAAGGCACAAGGGGGCAGCATCAGGGACCCGGTACTTCTTCTCGTACCGGTCCCTCTTCGCAGGAGCCGTGGCAGGGTTCTTGAGGAGGGCGATCCCCTCATCCCAGATGTCATCAAGAAGCGGTACGGCGAGGACCGTCTTCCTTTTAGCCTCGCGCCGTTAGTAAAGGAGCCCTTCCTTCTTTTCTTCGGGGCAGAGCTGGAAGAGCTCGGATGCCCTGGAAATCATAGCATGGAAGGATCCAATCTCGTCGGGCGGGGACACCCGGGCAGGGGGTGACGGGGGACACGTCCCGTCGTCGCCTGCGTCGTCATCCGTACCCGTCGTAGTCGTATCCATGCCTGTACCATCCCCGTGTGTAGTGGACCGGGGGAAGGCAGAGAAGGCCGCAGAGGCGGGAGAGGAGGCCTAGGATGCGTCGTCCTCCTCTTAAGTGGTGGGCTCTCCGAAGGTCCTGGCTCCGGTTCCCCCGTCGGGTCTGGCTCAGGTACCTCCGTCGGGGGAAGGGGCAACCTAGTCCTCATTTCCGAGCATAAGGACTGGATGGCTGACAAAATGGCCGCCGAGGTGTCCTGCGGCGCCGGAAACAATGGGAGTGAGGGCTCTTGAGGAGCCTCGTCTGCGTCACCGTCGCCCTCGTCGTCGCCCTCGTCGGGATCCCTCCCGATGGGCTGGGCTTCCTCCACGACTTGGAAGAGCTCCTCTTCAAAGGTCGTGTCCATATCCACGACGGCCACCAACCCCTCCCCCACCCTTTCCAACGAGGACTTCGTGGGAGTCTTTTCGATGGGCCTGAAACACGACTCCCTCCGCGGTGGCAGGGAGACTCTGGTACCTGAGGCCACCTCCACTAGTGTAGCCTCCACAGGCTGAGCCAGGGCCGCGGCGACATCCTCAATCGAGGTCTTAGCAGGGTGAATTAAGGCCAACGTCACCTTCTGTACGCCTGAGGCCTTCACCTATGGGGGGGGGGGGGGGGGGGGGGGGGAAGGGTCCGAGCCTCGGTCCCCCTCTGCCAGAATCTTCGAGATCGACCGGGGCCTCTCCAGAAGCTTCGCCGGGTTCTCGGACTTCTTCTTACCCGAGCCAGAGCGTTGGCTCGTGGTCGATGGCGCCGGGGAGGATGCCCCCTGCCTGGCAGCCAAGGAGCCCGACCGTTCGGCGCTCCCGGTGCCCACAGACTCGCGGTGCTTAGCCTTTTGTTGGGCCCCCGTTGCCAGAGCACCCTCACAGGACTTAGAGAACCACTCAGACTTCTTTTTCTTCTTCTCGCCTGGCGGGCTCTTAACTTCCAGCCAGTTGGCGAGACGAGGTGGCGATCCTTCATGGTCCGCTCCGACAGGTTCCCACAAAACGCGCAGTCCTTTTCCTTGTGCGTCTTGTCCTCATGGAGACAGTAGAGACATAACGAATGTTTCCTCCTTGAAAACGTTCTGAAGCTGGCATCCAGGGCAGGTCCTGAACAGCTTCCCGGGCGTCGAGCTCCCTTTCTCCTGGGCCATGTCCGGGGTAGGCCTCAGAACTTCTGGAATCCTCCAAAAGCGTAACTCGATGAAATCTTCACCCTTGAGGGGCGTAGAAACTCCGAAACGGATCCCCGTTGATCGGAAGTAGAAACGGTGGAGCTTGAGGCTCTATTTAACCGAAAAAATGAGAAAATCTCCTGAAAAAAGCACGAAAACGCAGCAAAAGCACAAGAGCTACAGCACGAGGACTCCCAACACTTGAACGTGCGGTAAAAATCTGAGGATGGCTGCCAGGGGCGGTGCTTAGGGAGAGGGCAGTCATTGGCTGGGGGCAGTATGACCCAGAGACCAGTGATTGGTTATTACTGAGAAAGACAGATCAGAAACAAAACTGATACTGATTTTTTCTATAGCGAGGATTCCCGGCCTGACGACAGGGAATATTCATGAGCATGTGAATCCATGCCAGACCCCATGCTGGAGAATGTGAATTTTACCTCGGGTTTCTTTTGTTTATGGAGCCTGACAAACTCCATAGGCATCATCTTTTACATTGTGTCACACAGCACCTTCAGTGCAGTGACACAGGGAAGTCTTTTAGATGTCCCAAGGTTTAAATACCTTCTCTGGGATAAACTACTGTTGCCCAGAACAGTAAAGTGAAATTGACTTTACTTAACAGTGTACTTGCTAGACCCATCACACCCAATCTTACAATAGAGTGCTGGAGGGGTTACTTAGTATCCGGTGTCTAAATGCTTGTGTAACATTTTAATGTTACCCTTTTCTCACAGAATAGCTGGTGGAAGTGGTTTTGTTCAAAACTACTATGGTTTGCATTTACCGTGGCTGTTCCCAGCTCCGGTAACGCTAAACGCGGGAGCCTTTTTCATAATGGCGCAGAGCCATCTTCCACAAAATGGTCCCTGGTCTTCTTTTTTCGCCATGTCTTTGTGGAAAGGTTCTTCTAGAGAGTTTCTCTGTGCGCCAAACCAGGTTTGGTCTCTTTGTTCATTTTGCCTTTGGCGGGCTTCAGGAGTGAAACCCACCTCTGGCAGAAAGTGAGGGAGGTACCCGAAACTCCCTGTGCTTAGTCTCCTAGGAGACCCAAATGCACCCTGTGGTGATTGGCTGGCTGACTGTCCGTCAAGGACAGCCACCTTGCTGGGTGAGTGACAGACTGCAATGAATGGGAGTAACTGAATAAAAGGTGAGTCTTTTGGCATGGACGGCAGAGCCGACCACTGGACGAAGGAACCGAAGAAGAGCTTGAGAGGAGGCCTGCTGCAACTCCTGGACCGTTAGTTTGCCTGGTGAAGCCCTGCTGTAGTGATGAAACACCAAGTTCGCATCGACCGAGAAGCCCCTGCAAGGACGACTTCTCCCTTTGAGTTGGTGGGACCAATCAACTCCAAAGTAAGCCACCTGGACACCCATCTTGGAGATGGTTGAATTTCCTCAGAGTTGCTGCAGGAAACCGTATAGCCAGGGAGAGGGACACCAGATTGTGTGCGTTACTTTTAAGCTGGCCCAAAGGTTTTGGAAGATCCTCCGGACTCCCACGAAGCAGGACTGACCAAGCCTGAGCCCCCTCAGCAGAGTGCGGGACCCCAGAAGCAAGGACAGTCCACCTTGACAGTCAGGAACCGCGTTGTTGCTATTTGCGGTAGCTGAAACACGAAACAGCCTCTGAAAGTGAAGTTTGCCGGTTGCAGGTTTTGTCAGTCCCAGTGCATTGCAGGAGTTACCCGACGTCTCCTTCCTGTCCCCACGACTGAGGCCCAGGAACAGTGAGATCTGCAGAGCTGCACAGGAACAGAAGTCATCAGCTGCATCCTTTCTTCTTTACCAAGGTACTGTAAAACAAGTCTAAGAGAACTTACCCCTCACTGTAGAAGTGCGTGCAACTTCCACAACTCACAAGTCTAATCAGCTTGTGGCCCTACATTTGATTTTTCTTTTCATCAAAGACTCCTAAGAACTTGTGCAAAGACTTTTCCATTTACTTACCAGAAGTGCGTTATCCTATCCAAGACTGTTGCCCATTAACTTTGGCTTGGCCTATTGAATTGAATAACTCTTCTAGTGAACTCTAAAAGTATCTGCCCTGCTTAAGACATGGTTGGTCTCTTGTGTTCTAATAACCTTTGCCTTTTCTGAACTTTTAAAGAGTGTTCTGAATGCCAACATTAAGATATTAATGTCCAGAGCACCCTTGTTACTGAAGTCACCTTTGGGTGTAGGTTGTGTCTGTGGGCCATACCAAAAGGGTCTTGTCTGATTCAGAAATTCAAAGTGTACAGTACTGAAGTATATTTGTGGGTTACTATTCCATTGCTCCCTTCTGAAGAAGGCTTTATAACTGATTGATAAATTAATAATGGTTTATGCAAGAAACCTTGATTGTAAGAGTTTATTGGAATACCTGTAACTGTGAATCTTTGTGTAACTCCACTACAGCTCACATTTCCCCTCTTGAGATGAGCCTGGCTGCTCAATACGCCACCAAAACTGTGTACTACAAGCTTATACCAAAGGTTGGGTTGCCTGCACCCGAGTTGTTTGTAGTGTTCCCAAAGGGTACTGCATTCAAACTTTGTGTAACAGTCGGCAGTGGTCTCAAAAATCTGTGTCCTATCATTGTGCAGCACTTTCAGTTTGGCAGGATATAGTAACGTGAATCTCACTCCGGCAGCCCGAAGGCACTCCTTGGTCGGACAAAACTTCACCCATTGCCTTTGCACCAGCGCCGTGTAGTCCAGGTAGATGGTTATTCTTGCACCATTTCTCGTTATTTTCCCACCTACCCTTGAGAATGTCAAGATCTTCTCCCAATCTTTAAAGTTCATGATCTTCGCAATCATAGGCCTTGGGGGTGCTCCTGGACAGGGTCTTTTGGTCAGAGCCCAGTGCGCCGTCTGCACAGCGAAGCCCTGAGACAGGTTCCCTGCCTCCACTTCTTGGAGCAACAGGTTTTCTATGTAGTCAGTGGGGTCTCTGCCTTCCTCCCCTTCCGGCAGCCCCACTATGCGCACAGTACCTCTGTCATTTGGGATTGTGAGGTTGCCACGTTTGCTGTGTTGCTCTGCACCTGCGTTTCCACCGTTGTCACTCTCTCCGCCAGGTTCCTTGTGTCTTGCTTGAGGAGCCCCATGTCCACGATCACCGCATCCAGCTTCCCTTCGATCGATGATATAAGGACTTCTTTGGCATTAAATATACTGCCTTCCAATTGTCTGATCTCCCCGGCTCGGGGTTGGATGTGGCCAGATCACCCTCGGATGTCTCCGGCTGCATCTCTTCATTCTTCCGGGCGAACGACTCCATGATGGTTTGCCTCCCTTTACCTCCTTTCTGTTTGTCCAGCATGTTCGTGTGTGTGTGGCCCTCGTGTGCCTGTGTCGGGGCCCCAGCTTCTCCAGTATTTATTGAAGGTAATATGCCTCTTGACTGCCTCCCTCGTATAGCTGTCTCTCTCCCCTCAGTGGGCTGCTTTTGCCCCTAGTGCTGGCTACAGTGAGACCCTGCGGCACCTGCTGCTTGTGGCTATCGTCTTCTGGTCCCGGTTTTGTGGCGTCAGGGCCCTCTCCCTGGTAGCCACTTTGTGGCTGTGTAATGGTTTGTGGCCTCCCACGTATGTTGTCAGTTCACTCCAATCCTTAATGCCGCCTGTTCCAAGGTATGCGATTCAGTAGGGCAACCTTGCTCATGGCAATGAGCATGCAGGGGGCATTATCTCGCACATCCAACCTGTGCCTTAGTTGTTCCCTTTTCGTTGCACTATGCACCCAAGCTGGCACTGCTGCTTATGGTTGTGGGTGCCCGGGGCAGTACCTCGCTCCCTGTGATCTAGGGGATTCCAATCTCATCCCTGATGACTTCTTTCTTGGACCCCTTATGAGGGTGTCACTGCTTTATCGTGCAAGAGAAGGCTATGCCCTCCTTGTGTCCAGTGTTCGCTTACAGGGCCATTACCTTCCAATCACCAGCTCCATGCTTGCTCCTTGTGCTTAGCGGTTCACCCCTGCCTCGTCTGCGTCCCTCTCTCGTACCGTCTCTGAACCACCCTGTCGGTATGTCCATCCACGTACGTGGCAACCTTGTATTGTGGGTCAGGTGCCCATATCTGCCTGCGTTGCCTCCGGCTACGTGGTGTCCGTTAGCAGTGGTGGGCCTTCTGCAAAGTTCCTTGATGCTGCAAAGCCTTTGCTGACGGTGCTGGCGATGGCTCAAGAGCGCCAAGGCGTGCTTTGTGTAGCACAGTTCACTGCTGTCTCTATTAAGCTATGTTGGCTGCATTATGGAATACCCTTGTGGTGTCTGCTCGCTTCCTGTGTTGTAAATGGACTGTCGTCCCAAGCACAATTCTATTTTGTTTGCCCCTCACTATTGTCCCGTTTTCCTCAGTGCCCCCTTGTTGAGGAGCTGACCCCCACCGCCTTTGGTACTGCACCGTCCGTGCTGCCATATGCGCCTGTGTCCCAGACTCGCCGTCCAGATGAGGGCGTCAGACAGTGGCCAGCTGTTCTATGCGGCTAGCATTACTTCCCTCCGTGGAATTTCACTGCGAGTGTAAGCGGGCCCACCTTGCGACAGCGCTTGCTGTGCCCAATCAGTGGAAAACAGTAATAATATTACTTAAACACACACCATTTCAAATATAAACGGTCACTTTTTCGGTCAATGCCTTAAAGTGCAGATTCCCACCAAAACCTGTGAAGAGGGAAAGCAAACAATCTTTATCACAATGGCCAACTCCAGAAATGGATATCCCTAACTTAAAGAGTGCAGCCCTACGAAGATTGGAGCCTTGTGCTCAATGTTATGGTTGTGCGTAAAAGCACTCTGCGATTACTAAAGCAACTTCAGGGGGGGGGGGTTAGAAGAGGTCACTGGAGTATGATCATTCGGATCTGAGAGTCACAGGAGGGTCTGCTATGGAGAACAAAGCTATCCCCAACTTTCTGCGGCAATAGGAAGTTGAGGCCACCCAAGCGAAAGCAAGGACCACCAGGGATCCTTTTTGTGTAAAAAACGGTTTGGATGAACTAGGGGCCATTGATAAGTTTAAGAGAGTTGGGCCCTAGTATTAAAAAAACTCTTGCGCTTCGCTCAGGGTTATGGTGGTCAGGTTGTATAGTTGCAAGTTCACGGGTGGTTGGAGGTGGTGCCCACACCTTCCTTGGTATAGATAAGAAGAATTGGTTCCTGGATACCTCGCACTTGGTTTGTGGAAAAGCATAAATATCCACACAATGTTTGGTAGTTTACGCGGTATTTTATTCGGAAGAAGACAGTCTTATTGTGGTCAGCTGACATGTGCTTCGACATCTGGGGTCTTTATCAAGGCTGATTCTTAAACATATGCATGTCAACAATGGTCGGTGTTGAGCAGTGACAATTGGTGACCTTTGTGACAATTGTGGGGGTGAGTCGTGAGTAGGTGTTTGTGAATTAATAACCCATGATATAAGCATTGTTTTACAAATTTAGCAACAATTTATACCATCATGTGTGATAGAGTCAATAATTACATGATTCATGGAAGAAGGAGGGAAGGAAAACCACATTGTCCCAAGATATGCCTGACCGAAGGCCTGCGCATGCGCCTAATCCAGACATTAACACGATGTAAATAACACACGCATGCGTGGTCGAAACACAAATGACTCGCACATGCGTATATAGGCACATGCTCATATGGACACCTCGCCAGCCCCATCGAGGGAGGCATATACGGACATCCATGATCAATTAAAGATAAAATTAACCACGCGGCCATGCTCCCCACAGCAGTTTTATGCAGCTGCTGTCCCTTGTGCTCCGAGCACGTTTATGGTCTGATAAGGAACAAGTTACTTACCTGTAACTGTTGTTCTCCAGCATGGGTCTGGCATGGATTCACATGCTCATGAATATTCCCCGTCGTCAGGCTGGGAATCCTCAGTAAAGAAAAAAACAGTATCAGTTTCGTTTCTGATCTGTCTTTCGTAGTAATAACCAATCACTGGTCTCTGCGTCATACTGACCACAGCCAATGACTGCCCTTTACCTAAGCACCGTCTCTGGCAGCCATCTTCAGATTTGGAAGCACGTGAAGTGGCAGTATGACCAAGTGAAGAGCCGCAGAGGGGTAGGCGGGAGGGTTCGCATGTGAATCCATGCCAGACCCATGCTGGAGAACAACAGTTACAGGTAAGTAACTTGTTCCTTCTCCAGCATGGGGTCTGGCATGGATTCACATGCTCATGAATAAAGAATACATAGCAGTACACACATGCACAACCACGGGAGGTGGCAAAGGCTCAACATTAAGCATTACATCAAACTCAACATTAAGCACCTTACCTCCTCACCAAGCTCAACTCAGGCGAACAGGTTGCGCAGCACTGCTTGGCCGACCCTGGACTCCTCCCTGGAATCCCGGTCGACGCAGTAGAATTTCGTGAAGGTGTGCGTCGACCTCCACGTAGCAGCCCTGCATATGTCCAGCAGGGGCACACCAGATAGGAACGCCGTGGTAGCTGCGATCACTCTGGTGGAGTGGGCTCTCGGACGGCCAGGCAGCGGTCGGTTTGCCAACCGGTGACAGTACATGATACAGCCGGAGAGCCATCTGGAAATGGAAGCCTTCGAGAGAGCCTTCCCCTGATTGACAGGTCCAAAGTTCACAAAGAGTTGTGACGTCTTCCGAAAACACTTTGTGCGGTCTACGTAGAACTTCAGCGCTCTAGCCACATCCAGCGAGTGCAAAGTCCTCTCAGCCGGCGACGAAGGCGACGGGAAAAACACAGGCAACACCAAGGGTTCGTTGAGATGGAAGTCCGACGGAACCTTGGGCATGAAGGAGGGGTGCGTCCTGAGCACTACCCTCGTGTCGTGAAAAGTCAAGTACGGGGCCTTGCAGGAAAGGGCCTGGATCTCTCCCACCCGTCGTGCGGAGGTGATGGCCACAAGAAACGCTGTTTTCCACGACAGAAACTTCAACGGGGCCGAGTGCAGAGGCTCGAACGGAGGTCCCATGAGCTTGGTCAGCACCACGTTGAGCTCCCACGCCGGGGCCGGAGCCTTCACCGGCGGGAACGATCTGAACAGTCCCTTCATGAACTATTTCACCAGACGATGAGACCACAAGGACGTCCGGCCCGTGGTTCTGGTGTATCGGGAGATCGCAGCAAGATGAATCTTGATGGACGCGTGTGCCAGTCCAGTTTTGGCCAGCGTCAGCAGGTACGGTAGTACTTGGGCAGCCGTAATCCGTAGAGGGTTAATCTTCTGTGCGTGGCACCAGACAGAGAACCTCTTCCATTTGTGTCCGTAGCATTTAAGAGTCGAGGACGCCCTGGCCTTTGCAAGAACCTCTCTGCAGTCGGCCGGTATGTCGTATCCTCCAAACTCTAGCGCTGCAGGAGCCAGGCCTGCAAGTTCAGCGATTTCGGGTCGTGGTGGAGGATGGCGCCTCCTTCCCTGGAGAGTAGATCCGCGTCCACCGGCAGCTTGATTGGCGGGGACGCTGACAAGTCCAGAAGGTCTGGGAACCATATCTGCCTCAGCCACGCAGGTGCGACGAGGATCACCCTGCACCGTGACCTCTTGAGCTGGTTGACGAGCCGGATTAGCAGCAGCAAAGGAGGGAACGCGTAGAGGAACAGGCCCTCCCAAGGGAACGAGAAAGCATCGCCCATGCTCCTCGCCTGGGGAAACCTGCTGGCGAACCTCAGGCACTTGGAGTTCGTCGCCGTCGCGAACAGGTCGATCTGGGGTGTGCCCCACCGTCGGAAGAGGCGATCCACTAGATCCTGCCGTAGCTCCCACTCGTGGCACGAGCGCAGCTCCCTGCTGAGCGAGTCGGCGATGGTGTTTTTTATCCCTGCCAGATGAAACGGCACCAGAAATATCCTTTGGGCTACGGCCCAATGCCACAGGTCCTGCGCCTCCTTGGACAGTGCTGGGGACCTGGTTCCGCCCTGTTTCCTGATGTAAAACATGGTGGTGGTGTTGTCGGTGAAGATCCTCACCACCTTGCCCTTGAGGGACGGAAGGAAGGACCTGAGGGCCCAAAACACTGCACGGAGCTCCAGGACGTTGATATGTAGGGATTTATCCGTCGGGAGCCAAAGGCCTCTTGCGTGCAGATTTTCGGTGTGCGCTCCCCACCCTTCCAGGGAGGCATCCGTGGTCACCGTCTCCTGGTGGGCTGGGGTCTGGAAGTCCATGCCCGCCGTCAGATGCGCGCGGGTGCCCCACCACCGGATCGCTCGTCGGAAACTCTCGTCGAGTGTGATCCTTTCCTCGAAGCTGCCCGTCGTTTGGATCCAGCGCGCGTCCAGGAACTCCTGCAACGGGCGCATCCGGAGCCTGCACATGGGAATGAGGTAAATGCAGGAAGACATCATTCCGAGGAGGGACTTGATGGACCTCACCTTGGCCGCGTCGGCCACCAACATCCGCTGCACCTTGCCCAGGATGGTCCTGGTCCTCTCCTCCGACGGGGAGGCCAGAAGGGACACTGTGTTGAGCCTCGCTCCCAGAAACAGAGCGTCTTGCGTGGGTACCAGGTGGGATTTGGCGTAGTTCACGGAGAATCCCAAGTTCGTGAGAAGTTGGACGGTCCTTGCCGTGTGAACCACGGCGAGCTCCCTCGTCTTGGCTCGGATGAGCCAGTCGTCCAGGTAGGGGTAGACGTGGATCCCTTCGCGGCGCAGCTGCGCTGCCACCGGTGCGAGGCACTTGGTGAACACCCTGGGTGCCGACCGTAGTCCGAAGGGGAGGGCTTTGAACTGGTAATGACGCCCTTGGACCACAAACCTGAGGAATTTTCGGTGCCCCTTTAGGATGGGAATATGGAAGTAGGCATCCTCCAAATCCAACGACGACAGGAAGTCTCCTTCCTCCAGCTGACCCAGGACGTGCTGGAGGGTGACAATCCGGAACTTTTGCGCCTTGATGAACTTGTTCAGACGTCGCAGGTCCAGGATGGGGCGCCATCCCCCCGTCTTCTTCTTCACGAGGAAGTATCTCGAGTAAACTCCGGAGCCCCGAAGCCTCTTTGGGACGAGTTCGATGGCGCCCTTCCTGAGCATCGCCTTTACCTCCAGGAGAAGTTGAGGGACGTGAAGTTCTTTCCTGGCCACGGGGGGGGACGCGCGGACACCACCTTTGAAACTCGAGCGCGTGGCCCCGGGCCAAGGCGTCCAGCACCCAACGGTCGGTGGAGATGGACTCCCACACGCTGACGAAGCTCGCCAGCCGGCCTCCCACCGGGGTGCTTCGGTGGGGGCCCGACCCCACGGCCGGTTCAATCCTGCTTCGACGAGGCTTTGCCGCCTTGACCTCCTTGGCGACGACGGCGGGGTCCGCCAGACTTGCCTCGTCCTCTTTAGGCCTCCTGAGACGACGAGCGGGCCGCTTGACGGTAGGTGGAGAAACCGCCGCCGGAACCTTTGGAGGCGCCCTTGCCTCCGCTGCTCCGAAAGGGCGTCCGACGTTGTTGCAGAACTCCAAGGGCCCGGGCCGTCTCGGTGTCCGCTTTAATGGCCTGAAGGGAATCGTCCACTGTTTTCCCAAACAGGTTGTTCCCATCGAAGGGCATGTCCAGGACTCTGGTCTGAACGTCTTGACGGAAGTCCGTAGCCTTGAGCCATCCACGCCGCCTAAGGCAAACGCCGTTGCCCAACTGGCGGAACCCAGTGTCGACGATGTCCGCCGCAACGGTAATGGCGTGGTCCGAAGCCACCTCACCTTCCTGCAGGACCTCCAGGGCCTCTGCCCTCTGCCCTCTTGTCGTCCGGCAAGAAGTCCAGCAGGGGAGCCAGTTTGTACCAGAGCTCCCTGTCGTAGCGGGCCACGATAGCCAAGGCGTTGGCCGCTTTAATCGTCGTCGCTGCAGACGAGATGACTCTGCGTCCCATAGCGTCCAATTTCCTTCCCTCGCCGTCCGGTGGGGAAGTCGATGTGGAGGCCGCACCCCCCCCCCCCCCCCCCCCGCTTTTTTCCTGGCCGCCGCGGAGACGACGGAGTCCGGGGTAGGCTGCGCCCGGAGGCACAGAGGGGCCGTGTCCGGGACCCGGTACTTTTTCTCGTACCGGTCTCTTCTTTCTAGCTGGCGTCGTGGAAGGGTTCTTGAGGAGGGTGAGGCCCTCATCCCAAATGTCGTCCAATAGAGGCACTGCGAGGACCGTCTTCCTCTTGGCCTCGTGCCGCTGATAAAGGAAACCTTCCTTCCTTCTTCTCCTCAGGGCAGAGTTGGAAAAGCTCGGATGTCCTGGTGATCATGGAGTGGAACGATCCAATCTCGTCGGGCGGAGAAGCCCTGGTGGGAGGCGACGACGGTACATCCTCGTCGTATACCTCGTCGTCCGTACCCGTCGCTGCCGTGTCAGTCCCCGTATCATCCCCTCGGGTGGACGGGGAGGAGGGCTGGAAGGGGCGCGACGGCTGAAAAGGAGGCGGAGGGTGGATCCTTCTTTTCTTGGTAGGGGGAACACCAGAAGGTCCCGGTTCTGGGTCCCCCGACGGGAGAGGTTCCGTCGGCAACGGTAGTCTCGTCCTTATCTCTGAGCATAAGGACTGTATAGCCAACAAAATAGCCGCCGAGTTGTCTCGCGGCGCTGGCAGAGGGGAATCCGACGGGCGATCAGGGGCCCCGTCGGTACCCTCGACGATGTCGTTGTCACCTGCGTCGGGATCCATCCCGACGGGCCGGTCTTCTTCCACGCCGAGGCCGTGGCTTAAGACCTCGACCAGCTCCTCCTCCGAGGTTGAGGCCGAATCTACAACGCCCTGCCCCCCCTTTTTCTTCCCCACGGGGGATTTCACGGGGGTCCTATCGATAGGCACAAAAGAGGACTCCCTCCGAGGTGGCAGGGAGACTCTGAGCCCCGAGGTCGCCACCACTGGTTTAGTCTCCACAGTCTGAGCCAAGGCCGCCGCAACAGTTTCGATACAAGGCCTGGCCGGATGGATTAAGGCCTTCACCACCTTAGGTGCGCTCACCGCCTTATCCTTGAGGGGGGGGGGGGACACTGCCTCGCTCCCCCTCCGCCTTCGAGCTCGACCGGGGCCTCTCCAGGAGCCTCGCCGGGTGCTCGGCCTTCCTCTTACCCGACCCAGAGCGTTGACTCGTGGTTGATGGTGCCGGGGAGGGTGCGCCCAGCCTGGTGCCCGTAGAGCCCGACCGTTCGGCGCTCCCGGTGCCAGCGGACTCGCGGTGCTTGGCCTTATGTTGGACCCCCGTCGCCGGGGCGTCCTCAAAGGTCTTAGAAGACCGCTCGGATTTCTTCCTCTTCTTCTCGCCGGACGGGCTCTTCCCTTCCAGCCAGTTGGCGAGACGTTGATGGCGGTCCTTCATGGTCCGCTCCGACATGTTGCCGCAAAACGCACAGTCCTTCTCCACGTGCGTCTTGTCCTCATGTAGGCAGTAAAGACAAAAAGAGTGTTCGTCCTCCTTGAAGACGTTCTGCAGCTGGCATCCAGGGCAGACCCTGAACAGCTTTCCGGGCGTCGAGCTTCCCTTCTCCTGGGCCATGACCGGGCCTGAGAAACTTCTGGAGTCCTCCAAAAGCGTAGCTCGACGAAATCTTCACCCTTGAGGGGGGCAGACGAATCCGACACGGGTCCCCGATGATCGGATGGTGAGTCGGTGGAGCTTGAGGCTCTTTTGACCGAAAAAACGAAGTTTTTGAGAAAAAACGTGAAAAAAATAGCACTAACGCTCGAGAGCAATAGCACGAGGATCCCAACACATGAACGTGCGGTAAAAATCTGAAGATGGCTGCCAGAGGCGGTGCTTAGGTAGAGGGCAGTCATTGGCTGTGGTCAGTATGACGCAGAGACCAGTGATTGGTTATTACTACGAAAGACAGATCAGAAACGAAACTGATACTGTTTTTTTTCTTTACCGAGGATTCCCAGCCTGACGACGGGGAATATTCATGAGCATGTGAATCCATGCCAGACCCCATGCTGGAGAAGTATTGCAGACAGCAGATGTATTCTCCGGAATGCAGGGAAGCTTGACAGAGGGTATTCACTATTTGTTGTTGGCCAGCAGTAAAATATGCGGTGTGTCAATGTCCAAAGCTAACGTAATTGAAACACAGGAGTATCAATTGTATTTTCATATGTGCGAAGAAGTGGCAGTTATTTAGATTAGAATGTTCCAATGGATCCAGTGACCTGTGGAATGAGATGGTTATCGCTAATTCAAAGAGAAATTCTAAGTTACTCACCGCAGTGACCAACATACTCTTAGTCCTTAGTCCACTTGCCTCCATACTGCATGGGCGTCCCCTCCAAGGGACGGGAGACAGAACCTTTTTCACCAGAAAAAACCTTCCTCTTTAAGCATGCGCTGCCCTGACTCCGCCCTCCGGCGCCACACCTCAGTCCCCATTGACGTGTCGACAATAGATTTAACATTGCTTAAGGACACCAGTATTATTAGGGGGGAGCATGGTGGGACGTATGGAGGAAAGGGGACTAAGGACTAAGAGTACGTTAGTCACTACGGTGAGTAATTTATAATTATTCTTACGTCCCGTCCTCTTTCTTCCATACTACATGGGCGATTACAACTGAATGTAGCCCCAGAGTGGAGAGGAGATCCTCCTTAAGAAAATAGGTTCCTGAGAACCGCCTGTCCGAAAACCGCATCAGATCTAGAGCCGGCATCCAAACAGTAATGCTTGCAGAAAGCTGAGGGAGTGGCCCAAGTGGCCGTCCTGCACTTGCCAAAGGGACAAGGCGCTGGAATGCGATGGCCGTTGCTGTGGCCTTGACTGCGTGGCCGTGCATGTTCCCCGGAAGCGGCTTGTGCTGGCCCTCGTATGCTTCATTGATGGCTGAGACCATCCAGCGGGATATGGAGGCCTGATAGCCTGGTCTTGCACCTCAGAAAGTGACAAACGGGGCGTCCGATTTGTGGAAGCTCCTGGCCCTGTCCAAGTAGAATTTCATGGCACGCCTGACATCGAGACAGTGCAGCACTCTTTGCTTCATCCTTGGGATCGGCAAAGAACGTAGGAAGGACTATTTCCTCATTCAAGTGGAAAGCAGACGGCACCTTGGACAGAAATGCTGGGTGTGTCCACAGGACTACTTTGTCCCTGTGAAAGGTAGTATATGGTTCCGAGGCGACCAGCGCCTGGATTTCGCTCACTCTACGAGCCAAAGTGTGGCCGACTAGTAAGGCTGTTTTGATGGTGACTAGCCTGATGTCCGCGGACGCCATTGGCTCAAATGGTTTGGGCGCCAGGGCGCCCAAGACCATGTTGAGGTCCCACACGGGGTGCGGCCTCTTGACAGGCGGGTAGAGCCCGGTCAAATGTTTGACGATAGGACTGGAGGAGGAGGTGGTCCCCTCCTCCAAGTTCGTATAAGCTCCGATGGCTGTGCGGTATGCATGGCAGGTGTCCACCTGCACACCAGAGTGGGCGAGGTGCGCCGAGGAGGAGAGCACGTCGTCCCAGGTGCATGCCAGGAGGTTGATTTCCTTGGAGTCTGCCCAGTGGCAGAATCTGGTCCATTTACTTTTATACTGGGCCCTGGTAGCCACTGCGCCTTTATGATTTCCAGATTAGCCTGGGACAGGCTGAGGTGCCGCAGCATTACCTGCTCAGATACCACACTGCGAGGACTAGTTTCTGTGGTGCGGTGCCGATGACTCTGCCCCCCTGCTGTGCCAGAAGATGTGCTGGGCCCGCTGGGAGGTGAATGGCAAGGACTTCCGAGAGGCTGAGCACTCCGAAAACCATGGCCTGACCGGCCACCATGGAGCTATCAGAACGATGTTGAGTTGGGGATACTCCTTGATCTTGCAAATCACTCTGAATTGGCAGTGTGGGCGGAAAGGCATAAGCCCTCATGCCGTTCCACTGAAGCCGAAAAGCGTCGCCTAGGGAGCTGAGGCCCTTTCCTGCCAGGAGGCGAACTGAGGGCACTTCTTGTTGTGCAAGGTGGCAAAGAGATACACCTGGGGATGACCAAATTTGTTGAAGATCTCCTGAATAACAAGGTCGTTTAGCTGCCACTCGTAATTGTCTGCTCCCAAACTGCTGAGCTGGTCCGCCTCCAGGTTGGATTCCCCTGGGAGGTGGACTGCCGTGAGGTAGATGTTTTCCAGGGCCCACTCCCACATGGTCATTGCTAGTCTGCACAGAGGAGGGGATCTGGTGCCTCCCTGCTTGTTGACGTAGTACATGCTGGTCGAGTTGTCTGTCTGGATGAGGACAACCTTGCCCCCGAGAAGTGGTAGGAATGCCGAGCGCTAGCCAGATGGCGTTCAGCTCTAAATAACTGATGTGGTATTCTTGCTCCGGTCGGGTCCAGGTGCCGTGGACCGAGAGATCGTCCAGGGTGGCTCCCCAGCCCTCGAGCAAGGAGTCTGTGGGGATGGTGGCCTAAGGGGCGGGCGGCAATAAGGGCTTGCCTGTCCGTAGGTTGCAGTCCCTGGACAACCATGTTAGGTCCAGGTAGAGATGGAGGAAGGAACAAGTTACTTACCTGTAACTGTTGTTCTCCAGCATGGGTCTGGCATGGATTCACATGCTCATGAATATTCCCCGTCGTCAGGCTGGGAATCCTCGGTAAAGAAAAAACCAGTATCAGTTTCGTTTCTGATCTGTCTTTCGTAGTAACAACCAATCACTGGTCTCTGCGTCATACTGACCACAGCCAATGACTGCCCTCTACCTAAGCACCGCCTCTGGCAGCCATCTTCAGATTTGGAAGCACGTGAAGTGGCAGTATGACCAAGTGAAGAGCCGCAGAGGGGTAGGCGGGAGGGTTCGCATGTGAATCCATGCCAGACCCATGCTGGAGAACAACAGTTACAGGTAAGTAACTTGTTCCTTCTCCAGCACGGGGTCTGGCATGGATTCACATGCTCATGAATAAAGAATACATAGCAGTACACACATGCACAACCACGGGAGGTGGCAAAGGCTCAACATTAAGCAGTACATCAAACTCAACATTAAGCATCTTACCTCCTCACCAGGCTCACCTCAGGCGAACAGGTTGCGCAGCACTGCTTGGCCGACCCTGGACTCCTCCCTGGAATCCCGATCGACGCAGTAGAATTTCGTGAAGGTGTGCGTCGACCTCCACGTAGCAGCCCTGCATATGTCCAGCAGGGGCACACCAGAAAGGAACGCCGTGGTAGCTGCGATCGCTCTGGTGGAATGGGCTCTCGGACGGCCAGGCAGTGGTCGGTTTGCCAACCGATGACAGTACATGATACAGCCGGAGAGCCATCTGGAAATGGAAGCCTTCGAGAGAACCTTCCCCTGATTGACAGGTCCAAAGTTCACAAAGAGTTGTGACGTCTTCCGAAAACACTTTGTGCGGTCTACGTAGAACTTCAGCGCTCTAGCCACATCCAGCGAGTGCAAAGTCCTCTCAGCCGGCGACGAAGGCGACGGGAAGAACACAGGCAACACCAAGGGTTTGTTGAGATGGAAGTCCGACGGTACCTTGGGCATGAAGGAGGGGTGCGTCCTGAGCACTATCCTCGTGTCGTGAAAAGTCAAGTACGGGGCCTTGCAGGAAAGGGCCTGGATCTCTCCCACCCGTCTTGCGGAGGTGATGGCCACAAGAAACGCTGTTTTCCACGACAGAAACTTCAACAGGGCCGAGTGCAGAGGCTCGAACGGAGGTCCCATGAGCTTGGTCAGCACCACGTTGAGCTCCCACGCCGGGGCCGGAGCCTTCACCGGCGGGAACGATCTGAACAGTCCCTTCATGAACTCTTTCACCAGACGATGAGACCACAAGGACGTCCGGCCCGTGGTTCTGGTGTATCGGGAGATCGCAGCAAGATGAATCTTGATGGACGCGTGTGCCAGTCCAGCTTTGGCCAGCGTCAGCAGGTACGGCAGTACCTGGGGAGCCGTAATCCGTAGAGGGTTAATCTTCTGTGCGTGGCACCAGACAGAGAACCTCTTCCATTTGTGTCCGTAGCATTTAAGAGTCGAGGACGCCCTGGCCTTTGCAAGAACCTCTCTGCAGTCGGCCGGTATGTCGTATCCTCCAAACTCTAGCGCTGCAGGAGCCAGGCCTGCAAGTTCAGCGATTTCGGGTCGTGGTGGAGAATGGCGCCTCCTTCCCTGGAGAGTAGATCCGCGTCCACCGGCAGCTTGATTGGCAGGGACACTGACAAGTCCAGAAGGTCCGGGAACCATATCTGCCTCGGCCACGCAGGTGCGACGAGGATCATCCTGCACCGTGACCTCTTGAGCTGGTTGACGAGCCGGATTAGCAGTGGCAACGGAGGGAACGCGTAGAGGAACAGGCCCTCCCAGGGGAACGAGAAAGCATCGCCCATGCTCCTCGCCTGGGGAAACCTGCTGGCGAACCTCCGGCACTTGGAGTTCGTCGCCGTCGCGAACAGGTCGATCTGGGGTGTGCCCCACCGTCGGAAGAGGCGATCCACTAGATCCTGCCGTAGTTCCCACTCGTGGCACGAGCGCAGCTCCCTGCTGAGTGAGTCGGCGATGGTGTTTTTTATCCCTGCCAGATGAAACAGCACCAGAAACATCCTTTGGGCGACGGCCCAATGCCACAGGTCCTGCGCCTCCTTGGACAGTGCTGGGGACCTGGTTCCGCCCTGTTTCCTGATGTAAAACATGGTGGTGGTGTGGTCGGTGAAGATCCTCACCACCTTGCCCTTGAGGGACGGAAGGAAGGACCTGAGGGCCCAGAACACTGCACGGAGCTCCAGGACGTTGATATGGAGGGACTTCTCCGTCGGGAGCCAAAGGCCTCTCGCGTGCAGATTTTCGGTGTGCGCTCCCCACCCTTCCAGGGAGGCATCCGTGGTCACTGTCTCCTGGTGGTCTGGGGTCTGGAAGTCCATGCCCGCCGTCAGATGCGCGCGGTTGCCCCACCACCCGACCGCTCGGCGGAAACTCTCGTCGAGTGTGATCCTCTCCTCGAAGCCGCCCGTCGTTTGGATCCAGCGCGCGTCCAGGAACTCCTGCAACGGGCGCATCCGGAGCCTGCACATGGGAATGAGGTAGATGCAAGAAGACATCATTCCGAGGAGGGACTTGATGGACCTCACCTTGGCCGCGTCGGAAACCAACATCCGCTGTACCTTGCCCAGGATGGACCCAGTCCTTTCCTCCGACGGGGAGGCCAGAAGGGACACTGTCGAGCTTCGCTCCCAGAAACAGTGCGTTTTGCGCGGGTACCAGGTGGGACTCGGCGTAGTTCACGGAGAATCCCAAGTCCGTGAGAAGTTGGACGGTCCTTGCCGTGTGCTCCACGGCGAGCTCCCTCGTCTTGGCTCGGATGAGCCAGTCGTCCAGGTAGGGGTAGACGTGGATCCCCTCGCGGCGCAGCTGCGCCGCCACCGGTGCAAGGCACTTGGTGAATACCCTGGGTGCCGACCGTAGTCCGAAGGGGAGGGCTTTGAACTGGTAGTGACGCCCTTGGACCACAAACCTGAGGAATTTTCGGTGCCCCTTTAGGATGGGAATATGGAAGTAGGCATCCTCCAAATCCAACGACGACAGGAAGTCTCCTTCCTCCAGCTAACCCAGGACGTGCTGGAGGGTGACCATCCGGAACTTCTGCGCCTTGATGAACTTGTTCAGACGTCGCAGGTCTAGGATGGGGCGCCATCCTCCCGTCTTCTTCTTCACGAGGAAGTATCTCGAGTAAACTCCGGAGCCCCGAAGCCTCTTTGGGACGAGTTCGATGGCGCCCTTCCTGAGCATCGCCTTTACCTCCAGGAGAAGCTGAGGGACGTGAAGCTCTTTCCTGGCCACGGCGGGGACGCGCGGGCACCTTCTTTGAAACTCGAGCGCGTGGCCCCGGGCTAAGGCGTCCAGCACCCAACGGTCGGTGGAGATGGACTCCCACACGCTGACGAAGCTCGCCAGCCGGCCTCCCACCGGGGTGCTTCGGTGGTGGCCCGACCCCACGGCCGGTTCAATCCTGTTTCGACGAGGCTTTGCCGCCTTGACCTCCTTGGCGACGACGGCGGGGTCCGCCAGACTTGCCTCGTCCTCGGTAGGCCTCCTGAGACGACGAGCGGGCCGCTTGACGGTAGGTGGAGAAACCGCCGCCGGAACCTTTGGAGGCGCCCTTGCCTCCGCTGCTCCGAAAGGGCGTCCGTCGTTGCTGCAGAACCCCAAGGGCCCGGGCCGTCTCAGTGTCCGCTTTAATGGCCTGAAGGGAATCGTCCACTGTTTTCCCAAACAGGTTGTTCCCATCGAACGGCATGTCCAGGACTCTGGTCTGTACGTCTTGACGGAAGTCCGTAGCCTTGAGCCATCCACGCCGCCTAAGGCACACTCCGTTGCCCAACTGGCGAAACCCAGTGTCGGCGATGTCCGTCGCAATAGTGATGGCGTGGTCCGACGCCATCTCACCTTCCTGTAGGATCTCCAGGGCATCCACCCTCTTGTCGTCCGGTAGGAAGACCAGCAGGGGAGCCAGTTTGTACCATAGCTCCCTGTCGTAGCGGGCCACGATAGCCAAGGCGTTGGCCGCTTTAATCGTCGTCGCTGCAGACGAGATGACCCTGCGTCCCATAGCGTCCAATTTCTTTCCCTCGCAGTCCGGTGGGGAAGTCGATGTGGAGGCCGCACACCCCCCCGCTTTCTTCCTGGCCGCCGTGGAGACGACGGAGTCCGGGGTAGGCTGCGCCCGGAGGCACAGGGGGGCCGCGTCCGGGACCCGGTACTTCTTCTCGTACCGGTCTCTTCTAGCTGGCGTCGTGGAAGGGTTCTTGAGGAGGGCGAGGCCCTCATCCCAAATGTCGTCCAGTAGAGGCACCGCGAGGACCGTCTTCCTCTTGGCCTCGCGCCGTTGATAAAGGAATCCTTCCTTTTTCTTCTCCTCAGGGCAGAGTTGGAAAAGCTCGGATGCCCTGGCGATCATGGAGTGGAACGATCCAATCTCGTCGGGCGGAGAAGCCCTGGTGGGAGGTGACGACTGTAGATCCTCGTCGTCGCTGCCATGTCAGTCCCCGTATCATCCCCTCGGGTGGACGGGGAGGAGGGCTGGACGGGGCGCGACGGCTGAAAAGGAGGTGGAGGGTGAATCCTCCTTTTCTTGGGCGGGGGAACACCAGAAGGTCCCGGTTCAGGATCCCCCGACGGGAGAGGTTCCTCCGTCGGCAACGGTAGTCTCGTCCTTATCTCTGAACATAAGGACTGTATAGCCAACAAAATGGCCGCCGAGTTGTCTTGCGGCGCTGGCAGAGGGGAATCCGACGGGCGATCAGGGGCCCCGTCGGCACCCTCGACGATGTCGTCGTCACCTGCGTCGGGATCCATCCCGACGGGCCGGTCTTCTTCCACGCCAAGGCCGTGGCTTAAGACCTCAATCAGCTCTTCCTCCGAGGTTGAGGCCGAATCTACGACTACGCCCTGCCCCCCTTTTTCTTCCCCGCCGGGGATTTCACGGGGGTCCTATCGATGGGCACAAAAGAGGACTCCCTCCGAGGTGGCAGGGAGACTCTGAGCCCCCGAGGTCGCCACCACTGGTGTAGCCTCCACAGGCTGAGCCAGGGCCGCCGCGACAGTATCGATAGAGGGCTTGGCTGGATGGATTAAGGCCTTCACCACCTTAGGTGCGCTCACCGCCTTATCCTTGAGGGGGGGACACTGCCTCGCTCCCCCTCCGATGGGGCCTTCGAGCTCGACCGGGGCCTCTCCAGGAGCTTTGCCGGGTGCTCGCCCTTCCTCTTACCCGACCCAGAGCGTTGGCTCGTGGCTGAAGGTGCCGGGGAGGGTGCGCCCTGCCTGGCGCCCGTAGAGCCCGACCGTTCGGCGCTCCCGGTGCCAGCGGACTCGCGGTGCTTGGCCTTGTGTTGGACCCCCGTCGCCAGGGCGTCCTCAAAAGGTCTTAGAAGACCGCTCGGATTTCTTCCTCTTCTTCTCGCCGGACGGGCTCTTCCCTTCCAGCCAGTTGGCGAGACGCTGATGGCGGTCCTTCATGGTCCGCTCCGACATATTGCCGCAAAACGCACAGTCCTTCTCTACGTGCGTCTTGTCCTCATGTAAGCAGTAGAGACAAAAGGAGTGTTCGTCCTCCTTAAAGACGTTCTGCAGCTGGCATCCAGGGCAGATCCTGAACAGCTTTCCGGGCGTCGAGCTTCCCTTCTCCTGGGCCATGTCCGGGCCTGAGAAGCTTCTGGAGTCCTCCAAAAGCGTAGCTCGACGAAATCTTCACCCTTGAGGGGCGCAGACGAATCCGACACGGGTCCCCGTTGATCGGATGGAGAGTCGGTGGAGCTTGAGGCTCTTTTGACCGAAAAAACGAAGTTTTTGAGAAAAAACGTGAAAAAAATAGCACTAACGCTCGAGAGCAATAGCACGAGGATCCCAACACATGAACTTGCGGTAAAAATCTGAAGATGGCTGCCAGCGGCGGTGCTTTGGTAGAGGGCAGTCATTGGCTGTGGTCAGTATGACGCAGAGACCAGTGATTGGTTGTTACTACGAAAGACAGATCAGAAAAGAAACTGATACTGGTTTTTTCTTTACCGAGGATTCCCAGCCTGACGACGGGGAATATTCATGAGCATGTGAATCCATGCCAGACCCCATGCTGGAGAAAGTTGATTATCTCAGAATGAGAGCCCCGCTCCTGGTTCCACGAGGCTGTGAAGTGCAGCTGAATCTTCCTCATCCTCAATCTTGTGTGTGGGACGGCTAATAGGACCGCCGCCAAGAGACCGATGAGTTGCTGGTACCACCATGCAGAGGTCACCTCTCTGCTGAGGAAGTGGATGGTGGCCCTCTTGACGGCCGACGAGATCTTGCCCTCCGACGTAAATACCTTCTCAGAGCACGTGTCCCAGATGAGGCCCAAGAATGTCAGAGTCTGCGTGGGCTGCAGCTGCGACTTCTTGAGATTGAGCGAGAAGCCCAGATTGTGCAGTGTGTTCATAAGGACCCGGGAAGAGTGGTGAACCGCTTCCGGAGATGTAGCCCTGACAAGCCAGTCGTCGAGGTATGGGTAGATGTGGAGGCCCTGAGCCCTGAGGAGGGCAGCCACCATATTAATGAGCCTGGTAAAGACCCTGGGGGCCGAATTGAGGCCAAGAGGTAGGACCTTGTATTGAAAATGGTAGCCCATGATCCTGAACCGTAGGAAAGAACGATGGGGCTGCCAGATCGGGACATGTAGGTACGCGTCCTTCAGATCGAGGAAGCAAATCTCCCTTGCACAATATCTCCGCTATAAAAGCTGGCGTAACCATCTTGAATTTGTGAAGGGATAAGGAGAGGATGAGGGTGGAAAGGGCCAGCACAACTCTCAGGCCCACCTGGTGGTTCTTCTCAATGGCGAAAATCCTGAAGTAAAAGCCCAAGCCTCGCTGAGAGGCTGGGACTTCCTCCACTGCCTGGCACTCTACGAGCGACCAGATCTCCGCCAGAAGAGTTGCTGTCCCAACCTGATGGTGTGGATGGGAGGAGGGAGGAGAGGCTGGGATAGGTAGGCGCTACCCTGTGGATCCTACGGAGAGGATCCAGGGGTCCGCAAAATTCTGGCACCAGAAATGTGCATGCAGAGCAAGTCTGCCCCCCACTGGAGACCAATGGACCCAAGGGGCGCGTCATGCCTTCTTTCCCTCGGAGGTTGTGGCGGAGGAGGGGGACTGGAAAAAGCCCTTGCTCCTCCCCACCCCTTTTTGTTGCTTGTGCCCGTTCTGAGACGGCGAGCGGTCCAGCTGCCTGGATCTCCATTCGTGGAAGCCCTGGAACCCTCTATACGTACGCCCCCTGTCGGAGCACTGCTGTGACTGGGTGTACGACTTGGGCATGGTCTTTGTCAAGATGGATAAAGACTTGGCCGTTTGTGAGCTGTTTTTTCTTCTTGTCCAGCTCTTTGTCTGTGGTAGAGTGGAAGAGGGTTTTCCCCCCCCCCCACCGAACGGTAGATCTAATGTTCCTGGACATCGGGGATTAATTTCGTGGCCCGGAGCCAGGCTGTCCTTCTCATGTCCGTGGTGATACAGATGGCACGGCCAGAGGTGTCGATACGGTCCACAGTGGATTCCATGAGGTCATGCGCCACCAGCTTGGCATCAGCGTTGGCCTGACGAAGATGCAGGGACGCGTCGGAATAGAGTTTCTTGCCATATGCCTCCAAGATCTTCTCCTCCTTGCCTAGTAGAGCCGCAGAGTAGGAGGATGAGGACAACTGAGGCTTGGAGTATAGTGATGCCACAGCGATCACCGAGGAGTGTGGTTGAGGATGGGCCGAGAGCAAGAGTGTATCCCCCCTCCATCTGCCTGTACTTGGCATCCAGGCGTCGAATGACCAGCTGGGCCGAGTGGGGCTTAAGCCAACCCTTCTTGGCCAGGGAGAATAAATCGGTTTGCAGTGGAATCCCCGTTTTGGCAGAGGGGTGTCGCGTGAGGACTTCAGCCAGAACCCCCTCTGCCGGCTGCTCGACCTCGGGCTGGGGGAGGTCCAGATATTCCGCCAGCCCAGCAAGATTTTTGTGGAAGGCCCTGGCTGAGGATGGCTCCTCCTCCTCCTCCTCCTCCTCCTCGTCTTGCGGATCAGGAGGATCCTGCAGAGGAGGACGAGTAGCGGGAGCCAGAGGCTGGGGCACAGGGACCGCGGGCTGGGGCTGAGGAACCAGCAGAGGCCGGTACGGAACCACCTGCTGAGTCGGCTGAGGAGCCGGGACCAGCGGCTGCACCGGGGGCGCCGGTGGAGGCGCTTGTGGTGCCGCTAGCATAGTCGGGAGGACTTCCCTTGTGGCGTCCTTGAGGATAACCCCATACGAGGTGACTTCATGATGCCGAGGAACCTCTCGAAGAACCCCTCTTCACAGGCTGCAGAGGTGGCAGGGGGTACTGACGGGGTAGACAGGTGCTGCTACATCCCCTGCCCATATGGACGCAGTGGGAAGCTGCCCTGCACATAAGAGGGATAGACTGTAGGCCAGGTACCTGGTTGAGGCCAGTCCCACCTTGACACTCGTTCTTCGCTCAATTCCTGGGATGGCGTTGGACAGGTGCCTGTGTCTGGCGCGGTGGTCATCTTGTCGAGCTACCTGCCACATGCCTGCGACGTGTTGCTCGGCTCGATGGGCCCAGCCTCCTCCAGGACTCTTGCGTGTGGGTCACGAGGCCTACCCTGCTCCTCGGGTCTAGGCCCGGTAGGAGTGACACCCACGACCCAGGAGTTGGAAGAGCTGCGTTTAGGCGCCCCCTCGTACATACTGCCGGTACTAGGGCGTAGCCCCTCGGATGACAATCTGGTACAAGAACCTTGCAGTCCCTCAACACTACCACTGGGAGGATCCAAGGATCCCTTGGTCCGATGGGCCGGTAGCTGCAGCAGCCTCGGTGCACGTGCTGGTATAAGGACCTGGCCGGTCCCTCGCGCGCAGGAGAGTCCTTGGGAAGGAGTCTCCTTTGCGGGGTGCGATGACGAATAGCGGCCCTACCTTGGGTTTGGCTCGATGTTTCACGAAGTTCTTGAGATCCTCTGGAGGCGACTTCTTGAAGAGCTCCTTCCACGTTGCCAGTTGTTCTTCAGCGCTTTCGAGGACAGCTAGCCATGCACTGCACAAGCTTGCCAACCGTGTTCTGGGGCAAGGCAACGTAGGCAGAGGGCGTGGGGGTCTGAATTTGGGAAGAGCCTGTTGCAGGATGGACACCTGGTGAACCCTGTGGAAGTCGACATGCGCCAGGGAGGAGCGCGACGCCTGAGGACCGAGTACCTGAATGATAAAAAGACAAAAAAGACGAACAGAAGAAGTATCCGTGCATGGAATTACATGGCCGAAGCCAAACCCATGAGCGCTGGTTAATTCGGCCCGTTCCCGTCGACGCGGAAACAGAGACCGAGGTGTGGCGGCAGAGTCAGTGCAACGCATGCTCCCTCAGCGCCTCTAAATTTAAAGCGGAAGAAGGTTTTTTCTGGTGAAAAAGGTTCTGTCTCACGTCCCTTGGAAGGGACGCCTATACAGTATGGAGGAAAGGGGACGGGTAAGAGTACGTTTACCCAGCCTTCTTCATATCACTTGAAATATTTATATGAAGCATGTGCAATTAAGAGTTAAGGTTAAAAGGGCTTAGGCCAGCTATTGCTAGTAATGAATTACCCCCCGATTTACATAAAAATGTTTAACCATGTGCTGATGTCATGACCTATCACGAACGAATCCTAAGAAGAGGTGTATTCTACGAATGAGCTAAAGATGGTAGTTAAGATAACAGCTGCCAATGAAAATGTAGGACTTGGAGAAAGATGGGATTTCTTTTAAGAGTTTTTTGTCCAATCACATGCGGGGTTGGGGAATTGTAACATAGTATCTGGGAGTGTTTTAACTGTTGCAAAAATGTATATAATATGTCAACTGATGTGGTTTGTTGAGACGTGGGTCTATTTGGTTCTACAGCACCATCTAACTCTTGCTTTGCGTACAAAACATGCACTTGTTCCTCAGGTAGAGGGAAAGCATAAAAACCTCTTTCCATACAAAAGACTAGGACAAAGAAATATGATGGAGAAGGACTAGGATAAGGAAATATGATGACGGACTATAAGAGAACTATGACATGATTATAACAAGGTAGGACGACCGTGATGAAGGTCAATAACGAAGGAGGAGGACAAGGGAGATGAGTATGAGAATGATGATGAAGGACTGGTACAAAGTACTAGTAGAAACAATGGGGAGCTGAAGAATATAAAATGAAATCTACCAAAACAAAAATTCTGTTTCTCAACATTCTTCTGCGCCCCTCCCTTCTATGTAGCATTGGTTTAGAAAGGTGGAACGAACAGCCACTATGCCTGAAACAAACATTTGCACATATATAAATGCCCACCCACTATCATTTTTCCCCAGGCATCTCAAAGAAAGTAATCAAACAGGGGCACCGGTTCCCTAATATTACAGGACATTGGATACGATTAGCAGGTTAAGGGAATGCTTTTTGGAATGCACTTTCTGAAAGTTACATTAATATATTAATGTTATTTATCAAACATGTGACTTGTATCCCAAAATAAACATGCAACCTTTTGTGTGATCATTATATGTATAGAAACAGAGTGTTACAATTTGAGCGGGCACCAGTTGAAAAGTGCAACTGTCTCCAAAAGCACCCCTGTCCTAGGAGCAATATGAGCTACCGTAGGACTATATACCAAAACAAAGAAACAAAGCCAGGGATCCCAAAAACCAAAAGGGGGGGGAAAAGCACAACGTTTAGGCTTCCGATCAGAAAGGACAAGCAGAACCCACACAAATGGAATTCTGCCCACACAAGTCCCTTTCATGTATTTTGGCTATTCCTTCAACCTGACATTGTGATGAACAGGTCCCCTCTAAGTAGTAGTAAGAACACGGAGGTCCTATAGGAGTTAAACAAAATGACACGCTGTTCAAAAGTGGCTAGTTAAGTGAGCCCTGTTAGTAGGAGAATCAAGAGAATACCCGAAGCAACATTCTGCTCTTGTCCGCCGTTAGGTTTTCTTCAGCACGGTATACTTAGCCTGGGCGAAAAAGTCAACTAGTTTTACAGCCGGTAAGATGACTCAGCTGGTTAAACACTCCTTGCTGTTATCTGGGTTTGATCTGCAGGTCCAGGTTCGAATCCCGGAAAGGCCAACTCAGCCTTTCATCCTTCCGAGGTCGATAAATGGGTACCAATTTCGATTGGGTAATAGTGTGTAATAGGGTATGTAAACATACCCTATGTAAAGCGCTTTCGATTAAAGCGCTATATAAAACACATTATTATTATTGTTCACCTTCTCAACCAAATTTGCTTTCATTTGAGTTTTCCTTTAATGGCATTACAAGACTGTGGATACCTGGAACCCAAGCTTCATGTTTCCGTTCCCACTCCCCAACGATTTCGGGACAAAAATGTTTGCACAAAGAGCTGGAGCATTGCACGCTGGCGACTTTGGCATAAGAAGAAAAACAAGTGGGGGATGAACTGAAATGCCGCAGTAGGTTAAAGGGTACAGCTGAAATAATTAACTAGTGGCCATGAAAAGGGTCGGAAAAGCAGGTCCAGTCAACAGAGAAAACGACTGCATTAAGGACCCAGGGGAGCATGTGCGAAGGTAGAGCAGGAGCATGTTAAGAGCACACATTCAGTTCTGTCTACGTGGCATTGTGTCCAAGATGGAACTAGGTAAATATCAAACATTTCCAGGGCGGGTACATAGGGGTTTAGCGATGAGATGGATGAGCAAAACCTTGCCAGGCGTAGAAATGTCGTGAAGACCTAGATTACATCCAAATTGTAACTTTGACATACGAGAAGGATCTGATTACAGAAATTTGCTAATATCTGATTCCATGGAATGCCAGGGCGGATAATCTACTTGCAAGGAAATAGGATAGAACATGTTGGCTTCTGCCGAGTCTGTGTGGAGAAAAGGACGGACTGTTGGAAGCAAGAGCATGCAAGAGGGAGAGATCCTCTACACAAGCCTGGCCTTTCACGTACTCATGTATGTTAAAACTGCTGGCAGGGCTTTCCATTAACGTGCATACCACGCCAGGAGTATGTAAGAAAGAGGTCGGGTGGTAGGAATATCAGGTACCAACCATCCAGAATCCTGAGGCTCTATGCTGCTGCCCATCCTAACAGTCCAGAAACAGTTTATACGTGGCTGTTGATTTGCACTCCAGGTCTCTATCCTATGTAATTCATAACTCCACAACTATGTGATAGACACCCCTTAATTTAACCCCAGAATCACCAGCCCCAAAGCAGGAAAGCCTTTTTTACACTGCCATTATTTTGCCAATTGCCTATCAACACTTTCCAATAGCAGATGTCTGCTAGAAATATCCAAAAAAAACCTTGCGCTTATTTATTTTTCAATCGCAGCAAGCAAGCACTGCTATGCAGCAATGTCAAAGGTCGTATTGTACGTTCTGAAATTAGAACGCACCAGCAAAACGCAAGTTGTTTATTTTAGCTCAGTGCGCTGCAGACCAAAAAATAGTGTATAAACCACCCAAGATTTCCGATTTTCTGCTGAAACTTAGATAACACCAACAAATGCATAATCAAAAAGGTACAATTCAAGAAAATCTGGTTTGAGCCTAAATTCCCACGCTTCCCTGGAACTTACAAAGTCAATCAAAATAATGGCATTCAACATTATACAAATCATATATCAGACACATTGCACAGTATTCACCTTAGTCAAGAGGTGCGTTTCGATCCTTGAAACAGGAAAAGGTTTCCCATCATGAAAGTTTGTAAGAATCAGCGCAATTGTAGCAAGCGTTTTACCCTAAGGAGGACAAAATCAGATGTCAATTTTCATGCAACACACCCGACGAGCTTCGGAACCATGTTTTCAGACTGCCTTTCAATAAATCCCCCCCCAAAAATATCTGGGTGCATAACAGTATATATTTTTTAATCAAATGTTTTTTAGTTAAAGAATACAAGTATAGTAGTATAATTTATATCAACTAAGTGGGAGTTCTCAAAATATTTTATAGTTGGGCTTAAAAACACACAAAATAACCATTCAAATTATTTTTACGCAGCAACAAAACAAGTATCGGAGCGCTTTACAAAAAAAACACAATAAAACACTCGAAGGGTAGCTATGGCAGAGCAATCGGGTGAATGGAGAAAAACAGTAAAGCAGCATATAGCAGACCATTCGTATGCGAACTGTATGCACAATAACTGATGGCAAGCACAGTACTTGCAAAGCTACGGATCAGGGGTGAAAAGGGAACCCTAGTCACTGATCAAGACAAACATTACTTTCTCAGTAATCCTCTTTCAGTGGCTTGTATCTGCATAAATCACGTGCTTTGCATGTGCTGCAATCTAGTGGTCGGTGCCAAGTATTGCATCTTCTCTATTTTCGAATTCGAAAAGGGGGAATCAACAGGGGCGTTCCTGTCACACTATCTATATCTTACATGTACAGTTACCCATGATCCCTCACCCGTCAACGTCCTCAGATTGCTTGTTTTTCTGACATGGCACGTGAACTTGCTTGGATGCATGTTGGATACAGGGAGGAAGGGTGGGCACATATGATTCCAAGTAGATAAAAGCCACAGAAAGACTTACTGGTGTGAAAAACCAGAGGGTGTTTTACTGCCTAGACCCCAGGGATCCCTTACACAGGTGGCCAGGACACGGCCATCGCCTTTGAATCCAGACCCTGGTGGTGAAGAAGTGCTGAAGGATCACCTGGGTGAGGGGTCCTCGGGGAGTGGAGGAGGAACGCCCGATGGCGAGACATGGTATTCCCCCCTTTCCAAATACCCCTGTCCCATCCTATTTTATAGGATATTCCCACTTCCCAGAGCCCCCTTTTCCTACACAAACATTGGGCAGAGGAAGATGAGGTTTGAGACTGAAAGGCGTACCACCCAATGCAATACATTGGACATGTCCAACTAATAAGATCAGGCAGGGTGAGGTACTTGATCTTAATTACATACACCTGGGTAGCTATTAGCTTTTCCCACATGGTGAAAAGGTGGAACACGGAGACACACTGAGCAAGGCGATGCACGAGAAGGAGCAGTTCTCCCAGGGCAATGGCAAAGCAGGCGGAGCTGAGCGACAGGCCGAGGGACGGAACACAGGTACCTAGAAACCTTGGACACCCCAGCGAGAGATTGTTACATCAAGGGCCTTGAAGGTTGCGCAAGGAAGCCCAGATAGAGAGAAAAAAGACAAACCTCTTGTGTTTTAAGGATACCAGCCACCCTACCGGGTGAAAGGCAGAGCTGGGGAGGTACAGCGGCAGTTGCGGTATCAGCCTTGACTTCAGGATCAAAGCTGCGATAGACTAAAAAGAATTAACACAGACGGTGAGTTAAAGACCGCAATGAAAGTCCGGTCTGTGTTAAATGAAACTTGAAGGCAACAGGATGCGATGAATGAAGGATGCGCGTGTGCCAACAACACGTGAGAAAAGGCAAAGCATTGTAAAGAACTGTAAATTAAAGATACAAAGTAACATAGTGGTCCGGCGAAAGACGATTGCCCAATAGAAAGTCTCTGTGAAATATGTGATGCCATAGAAGCGGCAGGAAGTGAAAGAAACTGAGATGCAAGATTTGAACTGCTAGGTTTGATCCAGGCAGATGGAAACCTGAATGTGAAAGATGACTTTGAACTTTGAAATAAGTACTGTGCTCGAAACTACATTTACCAAGAGGGCTTGGTGTAGGAAAGGAAAAGAAACGTTTGAGGACAGGAGGTCTAAGTGGTCATGCCGAGGTAAGAGGAAAAGCCTTGCAGTTTTGAAAGTCGACAGAGGAAGGAGAGTGAAAGGAGGCTTGAGCCCAATGGAGGGAAGCCTATGAAGGTGTGATTGAAGCTTGGGGAAGTGAACCATACAAATTGTGATTGAAAGGTTTGAGCCCAGCGGAGGGAAACCTGCACTGAATTGTGGTTACTAAAAGTAAACAAACTTTTGAACTGTATTACAATCTAAAATGTGACCTGGGCTGGAGTGAGAGAAAGCCGAGAGGTCCAGCAGATAAACTAGTGACTTTCATAGAAGGTCTACTGGACCCTGCTCCACGAAACAAACTGCATCCTTGTGTCCGAAGCCAGAGTGTGTTGCAAGGTCCAAGTGTGCTACAACATTTTTATTATTATTCCAAAAAAAAAAAAAACAATGCAGTCAGTTAACTCTTTCCTGGAAGGAAGACAAAACACATAAGCAGAGGAGAGAAGAGTCATTCAGGGAGCCAGGCCAGCCAATGTTAAGTTGGCAAAAGTCAAGGTGAACTTAAGCACTTCTTGCAGGCAAGTAAAAGTCTTGCACAATGTTTTTAGAAATCATTGTAGAAAAAGTAGAATCAAATGTAGGATCACAAGCTGTTAGGCCTATGAGTAGTAGAAGATGCAAGCAACTCTACAGAAGCAACCAAGAGTCTCAACTGAGAACAAGCAAGGTGGCACAACAAGAGTCTTAGACTGTACAGTACCTTTAGGTTGAAAAGTGCAGCAGGTGGTTTCTGGTCCTGTGCAGCTCCTGGTGTTCCTGGGCCTCAGTCGTGGGGACAAGAGGAAGGACTTCTGGGGACTCCTGAACTGCAGTGGGACACCGACCGCAACCAGCAATCTTAAAAAAAGTGGCACTTCGCTGTTTCAGCTCCTCGCGTCTACCGCAAATAGCAAAACTGCGGTTTCTGGCTGTTCAGATGGGCTTTCCTTGCATCTGGGGTCTAGCACTCTATTGCGGTGGCTCAGGCTCGGTCAGTACTGCTTCCTGGGAGTCCAGAGGATCTTCCTGGAGCTCTTGGCCAGCTTAAAAGCAACGCTTAAAATCTGGTGTTCCTCTCCTTGGCTTTTCGGTTCCAGCAGTGACTGCAGTGGAAATTCAACCAGCTTCGAGAGGATGTCCAGGTGGCTTACTTTGGAGTTGATTGGTCCCACCAACTGAAGGGGAGAAGTCGTCCTTGCAGGGCTCCTCTAGTCGAGATGAATTCAGAGCTTCAGCACTGCAGCGGGGATTCACCGGGCAAACCAACAGTCAAAAAGTTGCAGCAGGCGTCTCTTCCAAGTTCTTCTTCGGATTCCTTCGAAACAGTGGTCGACTCTGCCTTCCAAGCCAAAAAGCCTCACCTTATATGCAGGTTTCTCCCATTCATTCCAGCCTAGCTGTCAGTCACCCAGCAGGATGGCAGTCCTTGCCAGACAGCCAGCAGACCAATCACGTAAGATTGCATTCCTGTCTCCTAGGTGACTAAGCACAGGGAGTTCCGGGCACCTCCCTGGCTTCCTGCCCCCGCCAGACACCCTGGAGCCCGAGGCGGCCTTCACTCGTGAATCCTGGCAGAGGCAAAACGAACAAAGGGACCAAACCTGGCTTGCCGTGCAGAGTAAATCTCAAGAAGGACCTTTCCACAAAGAAATGGTGAAAAAAAGACTGGGGCCATTTTGACAAAAATGGCACCCTTGGGTGCTCTACTGCAGCTGCGAACACAGCCCGCGGTAAAAGCACACCTGGGTAGTTAATTCTAAACCACGGTCACCAGCCATTCTTCGAGGGAAGGGTAACATAAAAATGTTACATGAGAAGCTAGACAAACTCCATTACGCTATTGTAAGATAGTGTGCGCTGGGTCTAGAAAGTTACAAATCTAAGTAAAGTCGATTTCACTTTATTGCTCTTGGAAACAGTAGTTTATCCAAGAGAAGGTATTTAAACCTTGGGGAAATCTGAAATACTTCCCTGTGCCACTGCACTGAAGGTGCTATGTGACACAATGTAAAATATGATGCCTATGGAGTTTGTCAGACTCCATAACCGAAAGAAACAGTGTTCAAAATCACATTAAAATACACGAGAGAGTGGGAAAAAGGCCCACTCTCTCTCCAGGGTAAAAATTCAAGTCCTCAAAATCCAGCAAAGTTCCTGGGGGTCTAAGGTAGAGAGGAATTAGCACATTTCTGAGAAGTCTCCCTATCAGACTTTGAGCAAAGCTTGATATTTTTCACATTCATAGAACATCCTAGACTGTGAAGAACGGCTTTCTCCTGTGAGTGTGCAGGAGGCACTTTTCTGCAGTCGTCCCTGTGATCAGCCAGGTGTCTTGGTAAGGGTACCCCCTGGGATGTAATTGCGCTGCAGCTATGCTGCGACCACTGCAAGCACTTTTAGGAACACAGGAGGTGCTGACGCAGTTCCAAAAGGGAGCACCTTGAACTGAAAATGACTTTGGTTTATCTTGAAGCGGAAATATTTACGATGACCTGGGACATCGGAATATGAAAGTATGCATTCTTCATATCCAAAGTGGTCATATATACTATCCTTTTTAACAGTGGAATTACCTCTTGTAAGGTAATCTTTTGGAATTTTTGAGGTCTGGCATATTTATTTGCTGGCCGTGGGCCTAATATGGGCCTTTTTATTTTGTCTTTACAATCAGCTGGTTAAAAAGATCAGCCAATGCACTATGGTGATATGCTGAGACAATTGGTTTGATCATAAATCTAAATAAGACCCAACTCATGGCATTTTCAGGTTGAAAATTTGCTCGTCCCATATTAATTATACAAAATTGTGAAATAAAATACACCTCTGTATACAAATATCAGGGTGTGGAATTTGATACTAAAGGAGATTACACCTCTTGTATCCAATCACGTTCAACCAGAGCCGCCCAGATAACAGCTCTGATCCACCAATTTACTATTAAGAACTGCGGATATACCATAAAGGGAGTAGGTCATCTATATATGCAGGTTCTCGCTCCCATGGTTGTTTATGGCCTGGAAGCATTGCTCCTTATCGATTTAAAATGGCTTCAAGTGCTGGAGCTTACATTCTGGAGGAGGATATTGGGCCTCCCCCAATGCAGCCCAATGGCGATCATCAGACTTGAGCTTGGACTGGTTTCCTTAAAATCGATTGTGTTCAAAAGGAGAGCCGAGTTGTACCGAAACTTGAGAAATAATCCAGTAAACCCTTTATTGGCCTCCATTCATCTAGAAATTTTAAAGAAGCCAACCGAATATGCTTTAAAACTGAAAATGGACCACTTCTACAATGAGATATGCAGGTCCAGTAAATGGAGGGGATCCGGCGACTCAACGAAAATAGGCTTGTCTAAACGGGTAGAACTTTGGGACTAGCTGGAAAACTATGAGCATCTGGGTAAATTTAAAAAAATACCGATTTGCACCTTATATGCTGTACTCATTTAAGACCTCTCAGAACTACATTAACTTATGCCCTTCCAGCAGACTCAGACACTTTATTCTACTTTTGAGGCTGGACCATTTACCGGTTCTATCCAACAAAGGATACTACAGTCAACTGCCCCAAACCAAAAGATACTGTCGGGTGTGCAAAAACGTGGCCATTATCGAAACAGCCATTAATTTGTTGACTGCTTGCCCTTCGTTGTCAGTATTATATCGTATGCACTATGGTAATTATGTCCATGACATTGCATTTGTCGAGGAATTAATGTTTTGGTATCGCAATGTGAACTCCCATAGTCTAAAAATATTCATGTTAATGTATAGAATAGGGCTAAGCATTGAAACTTTGTTGAGTATTTCTATTTAGATTAACAACATCTGGTGGTTATAGCGCTATAGCATCTCCGTTTCTAATTTTTTAATTTATCTTAATTTTTTTTTATTAGTGTACCTTGTGATTCATAAGCTTGTTAAAGTTAAGTATTTTCTTATATTTATTTCTTTTTTAATGTGTAAAGTTTATAAATAAACTGTACCACATTATTAATAAATTAAAGTTTTGTCTTTTTTGTGAACTAGGAAAGAGTACATTCCCTTGTTTACCTGTTACAGAGGTACATGTTTGATTGCTCTTTTCTGGATGAGTGCTTATATTTCTTCAGTGAGAAGTCCCAGATTTTCACAATCTTGATCAAGATTTGCACGGCTCTTCACAATATACCCTTTGATTCGGTGGATGTGAGATGTTATTTGTTCCCCTTACTTGGGTAACATGTGAAGGAAATACCACTGCTAAGTTATTGTTTTGCATCCAAGGCTGCCCTCTGTGGGTTTGACCACCAATGCGTTTTTGTTGCCGTTGAGCTCCTGTGAAACCGGATGTTTATGTCCCTAAACTGGGGAACCATCTACTTCCCAATAAGTAGGTATACTGAGCTGTGGGCGGAGTGAATGGATGGGTCAGAAAGGGACGAATATTACCCGGGATTCCACTCTGCTGAGAAGCTTTGCCTGTTATTTGGCCTAGGCTTTAAATTGTCCAATATCATTTTTTTGGCCTAGTCCACTGACTTATCAATAGGCATTAATCTTCAATTGGCTTCTCCAGTAGGCTTGCTTGTGTCTCAGGTTTAAATCCTGAGGCATGGTTGTCTCTTGATAGCCGTGGCTCCTGCTACAAGTCGGTCAGCTGCATCTGCAGACCAGTGAGCTTTTATTACAGCTTTTGTATTAGCCACATGTTTCCACCCATTGATAATTTTGGCCCTGGTGGTCATCAATGGCTCAGAGACCTCTCTAATGAGCTCCACTATTTTGTCTCATTGGCTCCGTTCTATCTCATCATTAATACTTTGGTGTTTGCATTTCATAGCTTATATACTGTTGAAATAGCTACCTCCCGTCCTGGGCATATATCTTTTTGCTTTCCTTGTCTTGTGGGTATTCATGGTTGGACAATGAGGTACCACACCTTTTTCCAGTTGTAGCAGCAACCTGGGAATCCGGTGGTAAGTGAACTCTAACCTAAACTGGGTCACTGTTTGTACTTATTCTGAGGATTAGTTGTTTTAGTAAGGACTGGATTCATGAGAGATGGAGTTACTCTTTTTTAAATGTGTATTTATTGGATTATTAATAATACAACAAAAAAGCATCATAGTAACAAAAAATGTCAGCTGTATAATGCAACAGATTGAGGTACTGTGGGGTGAGTATGGATAGTAGCAGCGCTCAGGTGGTTAGCTATTGATTACATTATTTAATTAATTGGATAGCTGCACACCTGTGAATGTAGAGATTGACACTCTAAATCCCCATCAGTTAACAATGAATATGAATACACTTTCACGGTTGCGCACTTATACCTTCAAGGTTTCTAGGACACAAGACCGTAATGACTTTCTAGTCCAAAATTACTTGTAGTTGCAATTTATTAATTGCATGACCGTTTCAATGTTGCCGACACGTGTTTCGACCTTGTGGTCGTTTTCAAGGCTTTACTTTATACAGTCAATTAACATGATAAAGTAAACAAACTTCCTTCCCCAACATTCCCAGTATCACATTGAAATTCTTAAATATGTCCTCCACGAACAGGCACGGCATGCCCTTTCCAATCCAAGATGCAACCAGTTAGGAGTAAAAAACGGAACACCCGTTTCCACAAGTCAAAAGGAGCACCCCCACAAAGAACTCAGGGGGTGGGGGGTGACCATGTAAAAAGCACCCTATTCACCCTCCAAGTTGGTCAGCCTTATAAGAATTATACAAATCTGGCAATCCAAATTGACTGTAATCCTTAGGAAAGTCAAGGTATCCCTACTAATTCAGGGTTTCTTCGATTCAGCCCTCTAAAAAAAGTTATCTGGGAAAGGGGTCGCATCATGGTGAACAAAAAAAAGGCACGGAAGACTTAATTTTGACCAATGCCATCCAGCTGGACCATTAAAGTGTCAATTTGGACTATCTCCTCAGATTGGAACTCAGTTTGCATCAGGGGAACATAATTTAGGTCCTAGTTTCACAAGGTCTTTAGGAAGGTTAATCCCTAAATACTACAAAGCAAAGTTTTCTATAGAAATACCCAAAGTATCGTCATCCTCAACAATATCAACCCCCCCTTACATTACCCCAGTGCCCATTGTCATGATGCTAGACTTCTTTAGATTAATGAAAAGACCTTGTTCTTGGGGATTGCCGCATGCTGTGCCATTGGGCTTTCCATGAGCGTGATTGCTCAGAGGAACTAGTATTGGGGACCATTTCAAATAGTGAAAGAATGAACATACTTTTGTACGGAATTTGGCAGGGGTATTAATGGGCAGTTTGAGAAAGCAAGCCCTGAAGAAGACCTCATGGAGGGGTCGAAACACGTGTCTGCATACCAGAATTAAAAAATGATAAATATTTATACTTGTTGGTGTAACGGTCCTTTCCAATGTTTTGACTATCTGTAGGAATATTAGTTGGTGATGTGCATCTAGTCCTGGGATCAAGCCTGTTCTTTAATCTTAAGACCTGGCAGTTTCCTGTAGTCATCAATAGCCCACATTAGATACCGAAATGATTCCCCGGGACTGGCCAAATAAATCAAAATGTTGTTCGCAAATAGGGAGAGTTTAAACTCTACACCACCACACACAATGCCCCCAATATTTGGATTTGACCTAATGGCGATCACTTGTGGCTCCATCACCAAGGCATAAAGCAAAGGGGTCAGAGGGCAGTCCTGTTTTGTACCTCTTGAAAGCGTGAAGATTTCAGACAGTGTTACATTAACCGTAATTCTCGCTGTGGGCTCCATATATAAAGAAGCTACCCATCCACAAATGTTCACGCCAAAACCATATATCTCAAGCAGCACCCCAATAAACAACCATTCCACTCTGTCAAATGCTTTCTCTGAATCTAGAGAAAGTAGACAGGCTTTGTATCTGTTTGTTGGGCCACATTTATTGGGTGAAGTGTCTTTCTGAGATTATCAGAGCCCTTTCGTCCCCTGATGAACCCCACCTGGCCACCATGCTTCCAATAGGGTAGAACCCTATCCAACTTATTTCCCAATATTTTCACAAATATTGTTACATCCGTGTTGGGGAGTGACATAGGTCAATATGCTGAACACAGTACAAGGTCTTTCCAATCTTTAGATATCACTGTAACAAAATCGTACCCAACAGTTTCTAGCACGGAACGCAATAAATATCATTTAAAAGTCTAGCCAATACCAGGGCCAATAGGGAGACAAATATTTTATAAAATCTAACGTTGAAACAATCGTCCCTTGGGGTTTTCCCTTTTTCCATGGATGGAATCCTAGTAACCATCTCCTTCTCAGCAATAAGATTCCAAATCAGATGCTTTTTCCAGGGACAATTTATTAAGCTCCAAACTATCAAGGAAGGCACATGTCCAAACTACATCTCCCTCCCACTCTGACCCATATAATTGCTCATAAAAGTTTCTAAACTCATTGCCATTTCCCTGTCCTTAAGTTAAACCTCGTCTGTATAGCCTTGAATCGCAGACACTTTTAGAAGAACTTTGTTCCTTCAACCACAATGCTCGTATTTTACATGCCATCTCCACTTTTCCATAGTACCTCTGTTTCACGATTTTGAGTTTCCAATCCATCTCATGGACCAAAAGGGCCCCAAGTTCCGCCTTGCAAAGTCTAAGTTCTTGCAACCGCGCCAGAGTAACAATTCCCCTACAGACCCCCTAGTTATAACATTTTCATCTTTGCTCTCAGGTGAGCTTATATGCATGGGTTCCCCACTTAGCGAGTCTTTAAACCCATCCCAGAGCACAAGCAGACTGGACAAACCATGATCATTGAATTTTTATTTTCACCAATACTTTCACTTTTCACTCTACTTCTTTAAGCAAAACACCATTGCACATCCATCATCCCAGAGTATCCCCCTCACCACAAATACGCAGTCTTAGATGCACCAGGTCGGGGTTCCGACCATGGAACCGCATATAGGTCAACTGGACTAACCGAATTCGTCATGGGCTTGCCTACCAAAACCATGTATAAAAATAAAAAAGGAGGCATGGGCTGCCGAGTAATAGGTTAAGGGTGGAGCTGGTACCCGAAACGCCTCATACACAACAACACTCCCAGAGTTTGGTTAAGTTCCCAGAACATCGAGACGCTCACCTGGTCCTTAGGTATTTGGGCTGCTTTAGAGCTAGATCTATTCCTTGTAGGGTCCAGCATCATATTAAAATCGTTTGGATCCCATCCACAAACCACGGTCTATGGCCCACACCCTCCCAGAAGAGTAGACGGGCCAGATTTGGACAATACACTGATCCCATTGTAACCTTAACCCTGTTGAATCCTCTCAAAAATAGATAATGTCCTTGCCGATCACAGAGCATCTTTTAAACTATAAAATTACATTTTCCACTAAGTAATATCAACACCTCTTTCTTCTGATCTCTAGAGGCAAAGCAGACCCTCCCTATAACTCCTCCTCTTAGAGGGACCCTTAGCCCTAAGCAAATGGGTTTCCTGTAAGCATAATGCATCCAACCCTAATCTCAGAAATTCTCATTAGCAGTGACCTTTTGGTCAGGGAATTGAAACCTCGAACATTCAAGGTACCCAAGTCCCTGAACAGTTCGGGTCATCACGCCATATCAGACATCTCCACTTATGCTCAACTGTGACCATGTTGCAAAACCACTCTTCCCATGAGTGAGCAACCTTCCAACAAAATTATATCCAGAGGAAAACACAAAACTAAAGACATCAGAAATCAACAGAAAAGCATCACTCGCATATCTAAATGAACCTCAATTCCCCAACAAAATAGTCCAACTCGGTCCCCCAGCCCCCTACCCACTTTCCCTTAGGCTTTCAACTCAGCCCACCCTCCATTCTGCAGCCAGAGACCAACCACCAGCACTCTGCCCTTCCCCAACCTCAATTCACCCAAACAAGTATATGGATACAGCTTTCCATCTAAATACCTGCACCTCCCCATGTCTTAAAGCCAACGAAAACCAAATAAAGCTCAGATCACAGCCTTCAATGGCTCCCTCCCAAATGTGTCTGGTCCAAGCACCCCGGAATACGACCTGCCACTTCTTGAGTCTTCCCCAACAAAGGCCCAAATCCTTCTCACAAACCCATCTTCCATTAGCAAAGTAAATCAAGTGGCAACTATATGGTGGACCCATAAAACTTGACAGGGAATACTCCACTACACCCTTTCGGGGACCAAACCAAATATCAACCAGAGTCACTTCTTGGTAATAGGGTGTTCAGTTTCTTGATCCTTCTTACCCAACTTCGCTCTGAATCCATGACAAAGTTTTTCTGTTGTGGGCTCGAGCCCACACCTCGGTATGGCCCGTCCAGCAATTCTTCTTTAACTCTTAAGATATCATCCTCTGTTATCAGGGAGTACTTCACGCCCTCCCTTTCATACACAATGGAGAATGGGTACCCCCACCGATAAACTCCCTCCCTCCTCAACTATTGGGTAAGGCTGGTACACTGCTTCCAACGAACAAGGTTATAAATTGAGAGGTCCTGAAATATGGAAACCTTTGATGGGCCCTAACTCCACCTGGACCTCGCTTTGATAAGAATCTTGAGCTTCTCTGAGTAATAGTGGCATTTGTCCAGGGTGGAACGCAAACCTTTCCCATGACCTCCAGCACTATGAGCCCCGTCAATGGTTCCTACAAACCTGACTTCTTTAAACAAAACATCCAGTATATTGCTTATCACACGCTCAAACATCCATAGGTGTTTCACCTTTTTTCTCCAAAAGACCAAAGAAAAGTGAAGGTTATTATTACAACTCTCTCCATTTTCGAAATCATCGGTTTTTAGCCTCATGTCATCTCCCTGCCTCTCCAAATCCGAGATACAGCATTCAACTGGGTTCCTAGCATACTAAATCGATGTCCGAGTTGCCTCGTGCCCCACCAATGTCTCTTCCATATCTCCTTGCTGCTTGCATCCAACCTTGTACCAATATCAGCACAGATTCCCCGTAGTTCTTCAAGCACTGCCAGAATTTTGCTCATCTTAGCAACCGGATCCTCTGCATTCACAGGGTTGGGGCGAATAAGATTCACTGTTTTTAATTCCCACTTTTCCAACTCATCCGAGCTTATAAAAGAAGGGCGCCCACACTACACACCCTGCCCTCTGAGTGCCTCACAATTTGAACTCCTCCACCTAATCCAGGACTCACCAAAGGAACAATCTCGACGACCTACTGAACTCCACACAATTCTCAAAGTTGGCCATAGTTCAGGTCCACAGTACACAGGCTGGGGAACATGCGTACAAGAGGGCCCTGGATGCGCTTTCACTCCCAGGAGCAGTACAAGGTCAACTCCTCCCGGGGTTCAAGACCCCTCCAATTAAAAAGATGACCCACATTATGTGTGATGCCAGCAAAATCATCATGACGGGCTGGGCACGCGCCTCACTAAGAACTCCAATGAGAGCCAAAGCAAGATCACTCTCAACTTGTCAGCCAGGATACAGTTCTGCCGTCATAGCAAGGACGCCAGAGCCGGGGTATCCAATCACGGCAGTCTCCAAGTATCAAGTTCCAAGGCTGCTTCTTGTTCCACCATGGTGCCGCAAACACTGCTCCCCGGCACTTTGCTCGCTTCCATTCAGTGGATGGAATCCGGGGGGCACACCATACATTTCAGCAAGGTCGTGGACTTATGTACCCCCAATAATCCAGGTGAGAGGAAAAGTTGATACAGAGCTTCACAAAGCTGCAACCATCTTATCTGCGTCCCTTAAAGGCCCCCGAGTTACTCTTTTTTAATGGACTTCAGGGGTGTGGGGGGATAAGGACAGATGGGTGGGTTTCTTTTCTTGTAATACATTTTATATAAATTCAGTCCCTCGGCTGTTTCATGAGTTTGAATCCAAACTCTGGCAGCAGCCCTTTTTAGTAGGTCAGTATATAAGCACTGAACCCGAGTAGGTGATGTGGTAACAGGTTGTACTACTATGTCTGGGGAAAGTAAGGCAAACTTATCTGAGTCTATGTCATCCCCGTCATCTAAGAGAAAATCCTCATTTGTGCAAAACTAATTATGCACTGCATATTCCTCCTCTTGAACAGGCTACTCTAGGACAGTTTTTTTTAATTGGTGTAGAGTCTTCTGTTTTCTTTTCATGGGCAGTCACTCCTAAGATTGAAGGAATCCATTTGACGATAAAAGAGCTGAACTGTTGCTTAGACTATGGTTTGCCTGGTTTTTGACAATGTGATGATGTAGTTATTTTAAGGGGTGCCTCTCTTCCTCCAACTCATCCTCTGATTCTGAAAAACCTATAAGGCCTTTCTTTTGCATGGCAATACAAAATGTTCCTTCCTTCCTCTGATGTGGCTGAGGATGGTTTTGATGTATGAGGTTTCGGTGCCAAGACCTGCTTATGTGATTTTGTTTTCGTACGTGTGTCTTTTGTTTTCCCTTGGCTGTACTTAGAAGCTTGTGTTTGCTGGTTTCCTATGATCTTTTTTTTGGCTTGGCTTTGCCTGTTCGGCACTTGTTTTTGCACATGATTTTTTCAATTTTAGTGTTTACCATCGATTTGACTGTTGTTTTGGGCCAGATCTATTCTATTTCGGACTTAGTTTTCCATAGTACAGCCTTGTGGATGCCAGGGGGGTGTGCCCCTCAGCACAGCTTGTCTGCCTTCAGAGCTGGGGAATGGCTATGACTAAACACTAAAACACTCAGTCTCCAGGACAGTGCAAGGGGTTTTTATTTTTAGTCTTGCAGTGCCCTAGGGCCCGCCCTCATCTCGTACACTCTCCTCCCTAGTCCAGCCATCCTTATCCCAAGGTTAGTGCTATTGATTGTTAAACCCCCAGTATCGTAAATCTCCAGCTAAAATGGTGGTGTTGGCCTAAAGGCATTGGGCCTAATCTTCCTAGTCTCCCTTATGGTCTTCCTAACTTTCCCTACACTATCCACAAGTTAGTGTTCTAACGAGAGTTGGGAGTAGTGCATTGCACTTACTCTGTTGGATTTGCCAAACGTCAACCATGTCCAATCTCACCTAACCCTTCTCTGGTCCCCCTCCTAACAAGGCTATTCCCATGGTCAGTTTCCTCGATTTGGCACTTGTTGGTATTGCTCTCAAAACCGATGGTGGTCTCCTCAAGAGCTTCATCAGTACTCGCAGTCTCGCCCTAGAATATGACGTCCTGCATGGCATATACACCCCAGTGCTTTGTTCAGCACTCACTTGATGTTCTTGGTTTAAAATGTAGAAACAAATGGCACAACTCTGATCCTTGGAAGGCAGCTATTACACAAGTCTATTATTTAAAAGTGGTATTCTCCATGGGAGCCAAAGAGTGTGAGCAAGATATTTCATGGGTAGTTATGAGGGTACAGAGGCATTCTACAAAGGGCCATGTGTATGGAGAAAAAAAGTCCCGACTGTCCCTAATGGTTGACGTTTGGTCTAGTGTCTAGCGCAGTTCTCTAATCCGCAGTTTCTCTCGATGCCAGTAAGGTTAGAAGTTTTCGGCCTCAACTGTCCGTCGAACTTCGACAGCTGAAACGCTCAATATATTTCACCTTTGCATGTGTCGAACCAACCCAATGGCAGAAACAAAACTGTGTACATCTACGCGCAAGTGGTCAAGGGTACTGTGACATATCCCAGGATGTCATCCCTGCTTCCCTACGGGAGGGCCCTTTCCAGGAGGTCAGGGAGGGGAGGCGTGTTGAGGGTGTTTTCATGAAGTCTACCGACAAGGGAGACACTACAAAACTATCCCTTGATATACAGGCCCCAACTCTTAGTGAAAGTCTGTATCTCCCAAAGGTTTGGTAGAATGGAAGAGCAGCCAGGCTTATTTTAGGAGGAGGATGTGAGCTGTAGGTAAGTACAATGAGCTCAGCAAATACATAGGCCCAAAGAAAATCTCACATGCTTCTAGTGTAAAATAGACATTTTATATACACAATGCAAAGTTATATTCAGGTGTGTATGTACTATTTAAACTAATCAATACAATATAAAAACATCAGCAATACTTCAAGCGAGTAAACCAATAGTAAGAGAATATACAGATCATGAACACAGTTCAATGATAAGTAAAATCACTGGTTACAGCAACTTAGAAAATGTTCTGTTATGGGTATAAAAAGGGTTATTCATCACCAGCAATCACAGTTCAACACTTTCATGGGCTTGTACTACTTTTCAATGGACTCAAGGCTTTAGCAGTGCAGCCCTTAAGAGTTCTTCAAAGTCAGTTTGGAGGGAATGCAGGTAAGGCACAGCAGCAGAAAAAGTAAAGTTCCAAAGGCTGCAAGTAGAATGCTTTGGTGGGTAAAAAATGTTTCAGGGACCATTGGAAAGGCTCCCTAGAGGAGCACAAGCATTAGGCCTGAGAGATCGGTATGGGTGAACACCCAAATACTGGAATCAGTACCCCAGCAACAAAGGAGCGACAAAATGACTACCCAGAGTCCCACAGTATCTTAAGGCTTAAGAAGATGCAGCTGGATTCTTTCACGGTGAAGCAGCGGTGGACCCGGTCTCCTGTTCCTTGGTTGTGGTGATTAAAGGAGGGACTCTGGAAGGGATGCCACAGCAGCAATAAATCGAAAGGGCTCGCAGCCAAGGATTCTTCGTACTCCCACATCGGTCTGCAGTTTTGGTACCTTTTCACATGTTCGAAGGATGAATGTTTATCGCTCCATCGACACGCAATCCTCTCAGGATGGTAGGAGGAGGACCAGGAAAGACCAACCACACAAGAAATGGCAAAGAAAGAAAGCAGCCTCTATGTCCGAACAAAGATGACCCTTGTACATAGCTGCAGCTGGGAATACAGCCCACTGTCACCAGCCATAACTGTAGGGTTGTTACTGTAACCAAAACATTGCAGGAGCAGAGGTAACAGGGATACTAGGTAACCCCTGAGCACTCCAAATAAGGAGGAGTGTGCTGATCTCTCAAAAGGAAAAGCCAAGGATAAAAAAATATCCCTCTAATCCTGAGAATAGTAGTTCTTACGGAACATTTAATATAAAAGGGCTCCGAGCAACACTACACATAGGGTGCAGTGTTCTGCAACAAGGAAACAGATTCCTTTTAAAAAGGTATGAGGAAAGCATGACTCCATAAAATAAAGTAACACATAATGAACAGGGTTCCCATGGTCGGAGCAAAAATAATGAATGAGGGGGAAAAGTCTCCCCCGCCCCCATTCAGGAAACCAAGAAAATGTCCAGAAGTCTAGCAAAAAGTGCTGGAGGTCACGCAAGGAGAGGAGATTAAGCATGAAACTGATAAATCTCCCCAACACTTGTCCCCCCAGACTAAGGGACAGGAGGACCTAATCAACTCCTGAGAGGATCTCTAGTTCCAGTCGGTCATACTTTCTGGAGCGACCTTCAGCATTATTATGTTGGGGTACCTGACCAACACTCTATGGTGAAGTCAAAGCCCTGACGTCTAATGGACCACCTGAGCAACTTTGGATTTTCTCCATTCATCTGCATTAACCATCTCAAGGGCTGATGGTTGGTTTGGATTCGCCATCTTTTAATTTTCTACTGATAAAGCAGTTGGGGTGCTCTCTGCTTTTGCTATCCATTTGGCTCAAGACTTCCCCAATGTCTGTATTGGAGGCACAGTCTACACTAAAAATGTAGTGAGTGTAATCTGGAGCTCTCTGCACTGGAGCATCCCCTGAAATGCTTTCACGCAGTCTTCATTCCACTGCACCCTCTTGGGGTATTTTGGAGAACACAAGGCTCTCACTTGTGTTTGAGTAGGGGTGGCCCAGTCCTGTACAGTGTGTATTTTGCTAGGTAAGGCCTTTATCTCACCCACTCCTTGTTAGGGAGAATTCTCAGAAATATGCCAATTCCCTCCACCTTAGAGACCCCCCCCAGCAACTTTGCTGGATTTTGAGTACTTGATTTTTTCAACCTGGAGAGAGCGAGACCCTTTTTCCCACTCTCTCATGTATTTTAATGTGATTTTCTACACTGTTTCTTTTGGTTATGGAGTCTAACAAACTCCATAGGCATCATCATTTACAATTGTGTCCCAAAGCACCTTCAGTGCAGTGACACAGGGAAGTCTTCCAGATTTCCCCAGGTTTAAATACCTTCTCTGGAGCAGTAAAGTGAAATTAACTTTACTTAGCATTGTAACTTTCAAGACCTAGCACACACCATCTTACAATAGAGTGCTGCAAGGGTTACCTAGTATCCCCCTTTGTCTAGCTTCTTATGTAACATTTTATGTTACCGTTTCCTCACTGAATGGCTGGTGGCAGTGGTTTCATTTTGAACTACTGTAGTTTGCATATAGCGCGACCTCTCGCGGCACCGGTAAAGCAACTGCGCGAGCCATCTTTTTCAAAATAGTGCAGAGCCATCTTTGATAAAATGGCCCCAGGTCGTCTTTTTTCGCCGTGTCTTTGTGGAAATGTCCTTCTAGAAAGTTTCTCTGCGCGCCAAACCAGGTTTGGTCTCTTTGTTCATTTCGCTGTTGGCAGGGTTTCTGAGTGAAACCCGCCTCTGGCTCCAGAGTGTCTGGGTTAGGCAGGAAGTGAGGGAGGTGCCCGAAACTCCCTGTGCTTAGTCTCCTAGGAGACCCAAATGCACTCTGTGGTTATTGGCTGGCTGACTGTCCAGCAAGGACAACCACCCTGCTGGGTGAGTGACAGCTAGGCTGGAAAGAATGGGAGAGAACTTAATAAAAGGCAAGTCTTTTGGCTTGGAAGGCAGCGTCGACCACTGGACGAAGGAACCGAAGAAGAGCTTGAAGAGGACACCTGCTGCAACTCCTGGACCGTTGGTTTGCCCGGTGAAGCCCTGCTGCAGTGCTAACTTGCTAAGTTTGTATCAACAGAGAGGCCCCTGCAAGGACGACTTCTCCCTTTGAGTTGGTGGGACCAATCAACTCCAAAGTAAGCCACCTAGACATCCATCTCGGAGCGGGTTGAATTTTCCTCAGAGTTGCTGCAGGAAACCGAATAGCCAGGGAGAAGACCAGATTGTATGCGCTGCTTTTAAGCCTGCCTAAAGCTTTTGGAAGATCCTCCGGACTCCCACGAAGCAGGACTGACCAAGCCTGAGCCCCCTCAACAGAGTGCAGGACCCCAGAAGCAAGGAAAGTCCACCTTGACAGCCAGGAACAGCATTGTTGCTATTTGCAGTAGCCACAAGAAGCTGAAACGCGAAACAGCCACTGAAAATGAAGTTTGGCGGTTGCAAGTTTTGACAGTCCCAGTGCATTGCAGGAGTCCCCCCAACATCATCCTTCTTGTCCCCACGACTGAGGCCTAGGAACAGTGAGATCTGCACAGGAACAGAGGTCATCAGCTGCATCTTTTCTTCTTAACCAAGGTACTGTAAAATAGGTCTAAGAGAACTTACTGCTTACCGTGGAAGTGCTTGTAACTTCTGCAACTCACAAGTCTAATCAGCTTATGGCCCTACATTTGATTCTTCTTTTTATCAAAGACTCCTAAGAACCTGTGCAAAGACTTTTCCATTTACTTACCTGAAGTGCTGCATCCTATACAAAGGCTTTTGCCTGTTGACTTTGTCTTAGCCTATACTATTGTATGACTCTTCTAAGAGGACCTGAAAGTATTTGCCCAGCTTAAGAATACCGGAGATCTTTTGTGTTTTAATAACCTTTGCCTTTTACCAATTTTTTAAGAGTATTCTGAATGCCAACGGTAAGATATTAATGTCCCCAGTACCCTTGTTATTGAAGTCACCTGTGGGTGTAGGTTGTGCCTGTGAGCCATCCCAAAAGGGTCTTGTCTGATTCAGAAACTCAGAGTGTGCAGTATTGAAGTGTATTTGTGTGTTACTAGTATATTGCTCCCTTCTAAAAAAGGCTTTATAACTGACTGATAAATAATTGTTTATGCAAGAAACCTTGGGTGTAAGAGTTTATTTGAATACCTGTAACTGTGAAACTTTGTGTAACTTCACTACAGCTCACATTTCCCCTCTTGAGATAGGCCTGGCTGCTCAACAGGCTACCAAAACTATGTAGTACAAGCTTATACCAAAGGTTGGGTTGCCTGTACCTGTAGTCATAGTTGCTTGTAGTGTTCACAGAGGGTACTAAATTCAATCTTTGCCTAACACTCCTACCTCATGCCCAAGGTAGACCACTTTACTCTGATCAACTTGACATTTGCTTGCCTTTATGTTCAGATTGGCTTGCTGGATAGCCTGCAACGCTTGTTCACGATGGAGAAGATGTTTTTCCCATGTGGGGCTGAACACTGCTATGTTATCCAATTATGCCCCCATTCAGAACATGATTTACAATTTTCTGAAAAGTGGCTGCTGCATTTTTCAGTCCAAAAAGCATGACTTCAAATTGGTACAGGCCTTCTAGGGTAGAAAAAGCAGGCTTTCACTAGCATACCCTACACTGAGCCCTATAATTCCCCCCATACCTGCATATAGTACTGTAGAGTAGAAGACTTAGCCATCAGACAGTACAGGGACGAGTAAGGGTAGGGACTTCCTATGTAAAGCATGTATAAAAACTGGGACGAAGCAGATCAAAGAAACACACTTGGAAGTAAAGCCAAAAATACTGAGAAAAGGAGGAGTCACGGAGCAATGCAAAGTATGCCGCAGAACCAACTTGAGCGGTCCAGACAATGGTAGACCAGCCAACAAGTACAGAGAATAAAAAGAGAAAAAGGACTTGGTAAGCCGTCAGCCCTTCCCTGGAGGAACCGCTAGTCAGAAGGACGTTTGGCTTGGAGTAGGGGAAAGAACGCTGGTCGGGACGATAGTGTTGCTGCCGAGATGTCCGTAGTCGGTCCGCAGACCAACGCGAGAACCGGAGGAACGCAAGCAAGGGGAGAGCAACTCACCTGATTGCCCAAGCGTGGAGAAAGCCTCTAGACACTCAGCCTCCTTGGCTGCGGAGCCGGAGCAACGTGTGCAGACCCTCTGAAGAAAAGCGACCTCAGGGAAGCAAGCGAAACAGCAGAGACGCCCCGTGCTCACACCCGAGACCAAGGCCGAGGAAAGAGAAGGGCCATACCCACCGACATTGTGATTTGTGCAATGCAAAGTGAAACCACGGAAAGAGAGTCAATCCCCTTAGTGTTTGTGACCATTGTGATAGAAAACCAAGAGAAGGAGGCACTCTCTTGGTGACCAGGATTCAAGTTGGAACTTTAACAAATAAAAAGTCTCTATTACCAAATAAAGCTAATCTGGAACTTTGTGTGCTACACTTGAAAAGAACAATACATTGTGGAAAGGAGTCTCTCCCTCAAGAAAAAGTCTCGACAACCTAATGGTTATGATATTCTGCTACTTAGAAGACGAAGACCAATCTTCTGCATTACGAAGACTCAGTATACACTTTTGTTATTTAGTAAGAAGTGTAATGGATGGAAATAGGTTTGACACAGGACAGACTTGATTTCAGACTTCCCGACATATCCTTACTTTAGGTTGAGGCAGGGAACCCCCCCCCCCCAACCCACCTTCCACTTGGGAATAGGGCAAGATGAGCTTTGTCTTTGCTTTTGTTTCAAATAAAAGTCTATAGCCCAAACTATGTCTCTCCTGTGTCAGTCTCCTACCACCACATCCTTACAGTACCTATACAAGTGGGATAGGGATAGTGTGACAGGAACGCCCCATGGATGCCTCCCTTTTCGAATTCGAAAAGAAAAACAAGATGTAAAACAGAGCACCAACCACTAGAGGGCAGCCTATACAAAGCATGTGAACCTGCTTAGATTCGCAAGCCTCAGAAAGACATTATTACAGTCATGATCATGTGCTACAAATGAAAAAACACGGACAGCCACAAGATCCCCAAAACCTCTAGTATATAGTAACAGACGGGTTACTCATGGAAAGTCCCTATACTATAGAGAGCAACAAGGCAGAGTGAAGGGGGGGGGGGGTTAACAAGTTGTGATGAATCGCGGGATTCCGCCACTTCTCCCAAGGGCGGGTGGGGGAATGGGGGCAAGTGCTCCAGTTCCAAAGAGGAACTTGCCAAGACATTATCCCAAGACCCTCCAGTAACACCCAAAGTGCGAAGAAATCAAGAAGAACAAGCTGTTTGTGTTGTGATATAAAACTAGTAGTTCACTATGAAGAAACATACTCTGAATACTAAGAAGCAGAAGAGTGCTCGAGTGATACAAAACATGCGAGCAACAGACAAACGCTATGGGACTCCGCAGGGAAAGGCCCATCTACAGGTCATAAAAAGTGAAGGAGGGGCTCTATGGAGGAAAAGAGCCCAGGAGTTTCAACTCAGCTGTGTTGTGAGCACTGAGAAAGGCATGGGAAGTACAACGTGTAGACCTGGAAGACAGCTGGCATGAGAAACAGACGCAAGAGAAGCTGAAAGCAGGAGAAACTGGGGAAAGGGAACCCCAAGGAAGGAAACGAATCTTGAGTGGTGGCGTGACTGAGACACAGTGGGCTATCCAGTTTAGCAACAACGCTGAGACCACAGTCCTTCTTGCATGACGGAACACATGCAGAAGGAGAGAGAGAGAGAGAGAGAAAGAGAATGGGAGAGAAGACCAACGTCAACCTGACAACATGTTAGGAAGAATTCTCTGTTTAGGCTGAATTTCCTAACCTAGTGAGTCCCCCAGCAGCTTTGCTGGATTTTTTGGGGTTTATTTTTTTCTCCTGCCAAGAGTGAGACTCTTTTACCCTCACTCTTGGACATGACTTGAGAGTGTTTTCTGTGACTTGCTATGTGCTTATGGGCTAGGGGGTAATTTTCCCCATAGGCCATCATTGGTTTTTGAATGTGTGTTACACAGCACCCTCAGTGCAGTAGCACAGGGGTGTCCTAGAGACCCCCAAACATAGACTCCACACCCTGGGACTGACTACTGTCTCCCGGGGTCTGTAAAGTTACCATTGACTTTACTAGTCTTAACTTAGGAACTTAACCAGTACAAACCATCTTACTGTGGAAGTACTGGTAGGGGCAATTAGATTGCCCCTGGGTCTGTTGTCGAGGGGGTACTGTCCCGTCCCCCCTCGCCGAGTTCTGGCTGGTGGCAGTGGATACCACGGAAATATTCCACCGGAATATTTCCCAATGGGATTTCCCATTGTTTTTGATGCACCACTTTTTCGTGCAATGTTAAAGATACTGCCGGTTTATTTATTTAATATAAATTCACCGGTTGGGATTTTTTGCCGGAACTCGCCGCCAAAATGGCGTCTAGGTTCACTTCAGTAACCCTGAACCCGAGTCGAGCCTTTGTTCCACTTTTGGCGGGCTTCTGCACAGAAGCCCTCCAAAGTGGTGCCATTCTGTCTGGGTACCACAGGGGGTGTGGGAGGGGGTTTAGGCACCCTGGACTGAGTTGCCTTGCCAACTCATGTCGCACTCTAGTGTGATTGGCCCAAGTGGTGAGCCACCCCGCTCACCACTTAGCATGTTTGAGTGACAGCTAGGCTGTATGAATGGGGGTTTGCTGCATAAAAGCAGGGTTTTTGGGACTGGTTCTTGAGAAGTTGCCACAGGACCTAAGAAGCCGAAGAGGGAGAAGCCGAGCCGACCTGCCAAGACGACACCACCGGTGAAGCCCTGCAGAACCGTCTCTCCACTTTTCCCGACGACAGAGGAGATCTCCCGCCGGAGAGTCTTCTTCCCTTAACTGGTGGGGACAACCAGTTGCTGCCTTCTTTTCGCCATCCCGAAGCATCTCGTGGCCGCCTTGCCTGTGCCAAGCACCCCGGCAACCGGGATACCACTTTTTACCTCAACCGCGAAAGAGGGGTAAAAATCCTTTGTGACCGGAAAACTCCACGGCTGGCCTCATCCCTGGTAGTGCAACGACCTGCAGCTTTCCTCCACGTCGAGATCACCTCTTCCTCGGGACGACGCCGCGACTTGCACCCACTACCAGGAACGACTACCACCGCTGGAGGAATCTTTCCACTTTTAAAAGGTACTGTGTTCCGCCCGGCCTCCCTTGCCACCGATTGTACGGGGTAGATTTAGCCCTCGGCTCTCGAACCTGGGTAGGTCTGGGACACCCTAACTAAATTTTTCAGAACTGTAGTAAAACCTTTTTTACTCACCTGCAAAGACTTGTGACATTGTGTGATCTTGGGCACATTTTCGCCTGGCTCCCTCTAAAGCGGGCCCCAAACTAATTCTCCTTGTTCCACCATTGACTGTCTTTGCTAACCTTATGTGAAAAGTGTTTTACCTTACTGCTCTCTTTATTTCTGCCTTTTCCCTCCCTTTTGGTAATACTTGTTGGAGTACCATCTAACGTTAAGTGCTCACCTCGGGTTGGAAATAAGTGGTGTTAACTTAGAATTGTCCAACAAATGATTATGGATGTACATATGAGTAATAGTAACTGTGTTTGACTTTCTTACCTTTTCTATTGTGCTAGTGTAATTTATGAGTGTACCTTTAATAAATAAGTTTATACTTTTACACCTAGCTCTGGTCAGTGTTTGCTTGTGCTACTGTGCCTCTGTACCTATTGTGTATCCTCTGTATACTGCCTAACTCTTCTTGAGGGAAGTCTGACTGCTCAGCCACAGCTACCACAGTGAATCTGTGCGGTGCAGACTGCTACCAAGTGGGTTTACTGCCAACACCTGTAGTCTTAAATCTTTTGCAGTGGTCCCAGAGGGAACTGCACAGGTTTCTGCCTAACACAACACAAGAAGAGTTTTCTGTCCTGCAGACAGGCACAGTGATGCTAACCCCAAGGAAAGAGGTTAACAGGGACAGCGGGGGACTTGGGAGGGATAATGGGCACAATGAGTGTATGAATCATACTTGTCCCAGTTATAGTAAAGAGTGGAAACCAAGTGATAATCTTTACTGAACACTCATTCATCCCAGTAAGAGTAAAGAGAGGAAAGCAAGTGAGAATAAATACTGGAGCAAAATCACTCGTCCCAGTAAGACAAATGGCAGCCAAATGAGAATCATTACTGGAACCTTTACGAACAGTCCCAGTAATAGAGAGAGTGACAACTAAGTGAAAAACTTTAAAGTGTTACTAACTGGCGCAGGCAGGGAAAAGAGTGGATATTGTGTCAAGAGAAACAAAGAAACATTAACTCGGGAGAGAGAAAAACACCAGAAGGGAAATGCCAGGTGTCAGACATTTCAAAAAACAGAAGAATCCTATTTCTGAACTATACGAACTGATAAAAGTAGTTGCCAAGAACTACTTACAAATTAATGACTTAAGTGGCTTTGCTGACACGTCGAACACATGAGAAGGGAGCTATTATAGATTTTGACAGAGGACAGTTCTTCCTTTCGGAATCCGCAACAACTGACGAGCACCCTAATTAGTTTTGTTTTAGTTAGTGAAAACCCATAGTTTAGGGACACTTGGCAGTTTTCAACTTTTCCTTTAGTCAAATAAATTAATAGAATGGAAGATGCTAGTATCTGTCCTTCTGACCCACCACACAAGTCACAGCCAGGCCCAGAGCAGAACCAAAAGCCAGAATAGATTTTGGCTAACAATACATGGCCTGAATGGTCTCATTACTTTTCAGGAACTACACGGATACACATTAAACAGTAGTTATACATTGTAGCACAATACAGTTTACATTGACAGGAGGGAAATGCAAGGTTTTAAAAATACATAGTAAATCAGTGGTATCAGCTACAATTGTAGTCTTTCGTATAGCAAGCACCCCATGTACCTAAGAGAAATGCCAAAGTGCAGGTAAATGTACTTAGAAGTCACTTTGTAGGGGTTAAAAACTTATCCCATAGGATAAAATGTGAAAAATTCCATATAGCCAGCACTCTGGTTATGGAATAAAGGCAGGTAAGTCAGTTCTACCCCAAAGGGGCGAACAAAAGTGCAACCAACCCCAGAGATCATACAAGGCCTCCTTGAAGAGCTCCAGTTCAGGAGACCTTTAAGACGCAGGAGGGCAGCAATGCCAGATTCTGAGAATTTAGGCTTAGGAATGGCAAGACCTGGAACAAGTCAAGAGACAAAAGGAAACAGATTTTCTGCAACTTGTTTTGAGTCTCTCCCCAAAGAACTCTAGTTCACTGTGTGATGTGTTTCACAGCCTTCAACAACAAATAGTATGCCTTTGGTAACACTGGATCATTTGGTCAACCATTCCAAAGCTTGGCGCCTCCATACCGGAATTTGGATGACTTCGTCTGATTGCCCCATGTCCGGAATCCATTTCAAGTGAAGTTCGTATTGCCATGTTCTCAATTTCAGGCTGCAAAATGGTTTGTGGAGAATACCAGAAGGGCCCTGAACTGCCTGGCTGTGGCTGAAGTCTTTGCAAAGAAAAGATTTGCCGGTTATATGTGATTTTACCGAAGACCATTTTAGAGAGGTACGTTTCACTGAAAAATAAAATACTGAAAAAATGTATTTGGGGGGCACAAACCTCCCATTTTTCTATCCTTGCAACCCCAACCCAACCCCAATCCCCACCCATGTTAACCCCTTACCCCACTCCAGAATATATATTTAAAGTATAGTACTAGCCTATCCCGCAACTACTGAAATAGCCTTCTCTGTGACTATCCAAATAGCCTACCTCATGGTAACTAGCCCTAGCCAATTCCATGAACATGAGTAAAATCCAGAGGAACCAGCCAATCCAATTCCTATTCGGCCTCCTCACCATAATGGCATTTGCTTCGTTTGCAACATGGCCACCTAAGGACAGAAATATGAGACTCAGATCAAGACTGCCCCATCTTTATGAACCAAAAATAAACAGTACAAATAGCCCTCCTACACACAATATCTCCCAAGCCTTTGAACTCTCACCCAGGCGAGCACAGCAGAACAGGTATAATAATCTGACTTCTGCACATGTCTCCACCACGCTGAAAACGCCAGAGGATTAAGATAACCATAACTAAACACCCCCTCACCACTAAACCTAAAAGCACCCCATCTCTATCTGGATCGCTTATCAATGCCAGATCACTGGTGGCCCATGCCGCTGAAATTGCCGATACCCTAACTAATGAGAACTTGGACCTGCTCGCCATAACTGAGACTTGGCTTCATGAGGCAGCAGGACCCGGCCTTATGGTAGCCGTTCCAGATAACTACCAGATACTCAGAGCTGATAGACCAAATGCCAGAGGCGACGGCCTAGCCATAATATCCAAAACTAATTTACCTATTAGATTTGCCACCTCTCCATCTTACCAATCCTGTGAGCTACTTACAGCTCAACATCCTCTAATAACCGTACACTAACCATCCACCTGGTATACAGACCACCAGGACAACTGGGAACCTTTGAGGAAGGCCCAACCTGCCTCCTAGCCAACAACACCAAAGACCATGCACAAATCCTGTTGCTGGGGGACCTCCATCTTGGCTTTAATGACGCTGATGATAAACATGCCCAATCAGTAACAGCTCTACTGAAGGACCATGGGCTTATACAAAAAGCCCTTATCCCTACCCATATAAAAAGGAAGGACCCTCGATTGGGTGGCCGACCTGAACTGCAATATTGCCATTACCAACATTACCCCGCAATCCTGGACTGACCACCATGTAATTACCTTCTCTGCCACACTAGACCTCCTTTGCCCTAAAACTATTGTTATGGCACCTCCACTCCCTACTAGAAGCAAAAAGGACATCACAGCAGAAAAATTACTCCCACATCTCCTCCCTGCCATTAACAACCTTGCCAGCAATACAGATCCCAACCTACTAGTGGAGGTTTCAACAGTGCTATGACCAAGGCACTGGACATTCTTGCACCTGTCAAACTTCGCAAAGGCAAACAGAAATCTCATCTTAATGCCTGGCTCAAGCCCCAACTCAAAGAATGAAGACTCCAAAAAAGAAAGCTTCAATCAACTTGGCGTCACTCTCCCACTGATGAGAATAAAGTCAAGCTAATGAACCTCTCCAAACTTTACAAAAATGAAATAATTAGCACAAAAAAGAATACATTTAAAGATAGAATTTCAAAGGCGAAGTCTGACACTAAGGAACTATTCTCTATCCTTCGGGAAATTGAATCACTGATACCACTGGCTGATAAAATTCCTAAAGATAAGACCTGGTGTACGGACATACAAAATGCTCTATCTAACAAAATTGCATCCCTTCAACTCAAAATAGCTAACAAGAAACCCTCACTACTCCCACCTGAGCAGCTTCTCCCTCTAGTCACACTGGACAGTGCGACCCTACCCTTCAGCTTTAAGAAAATCTCTATCCCTGAGACAGAGAAGAACAAGTTACTTACCAACTGGTAACGTTCTTTCGATTGGATGTTCCTCCAACATATTCCTCATCTTAGATGTATTCCATCCAGCTTTAGCTGCTTTGGAAAAATATTTTGGCAGAGGGCGCAGTGTGTCGATGTCCTCGAGTCGTTGGTCCCTTGAAGGCCTCAGTCGAGGGTGACGTCATCGGGTGTAAAAGTAGCATGCGTGGCGCCCGTTGGCCTCAGTTCGGTTTTTCCCCCTTACCTATTGATCTTGCACGGTGTAGATTGTGTCGGCAGACAGGTATTCGCCTTGCGAGAGTTGAAGTGGCAATAAACCGGAAAAATCTACAGAAGGGTAGGTTGGGAGGGCGATGAGGAATACGTTGGAGGAGCATCCAATCGAAAGAACGTTACCAGTTGGTAAGTAACTTGTTCTTCGAATGGATTGCGTCCTCCAACGTATTCCTCATCTTAGATAAACTCCCAAAGCAGTATGGCCAATTTCTCTGGAGGAGGGGTTAGATTTTCTATACCCTTAGATGGCTGAATATAGTACAGCTTTACCAAAATTCAGTTCCCTAGCCTGGGAAGCATCCAGACTATAGAACTTTGAAAAGGTATGCAGTGACGACCAAGTTGCTGCTTCACAAATGGACCTTATAGGAACACCTCTTTGTAGGACTGTCGAAGAGGCAATGCCTCTGGTTGAATGAGCCCTTAGACCTTCTGGTGGGTTGTTTTGTGCTAATCTGTAGCATTCTGAAATGCAGAGCACAATCCAGCGTGATATTGTTTGCTTTGTCACCGATTGACCCAATTTCCTTCCTGTGTAGCAGATAAACAGTTGATTGTCCACTCCAAGCTTGGAAAGCCTAAAGATATAAAAGCTTGGATCCAACCTGTGTGATCTTTCCTCCTCCTTACTAGGATGAGGTGGAGGATAGAATGCGGGTAAAACAATTTTCTGACTTAAATGAAAATCAGACACCACTTTAGGTAAAAATATGGGTTTAAGCCTCAACACAACTCTGTCCTTCTGGAACACAGTATAGGGTGGCCCAGAAGACAGTTCCTGCAATTCGTTCACTCTTCTTGCAGATGTTAAAGCAACTAGGAAAGCAGTTTTCCATGTCAGTAATCTTAATGGACAAGTGTGCAAAGGCTCAAAAGGAGCACACATTAAGAATGTTAGGACCAGATTGAGATCCCAAATTGGCAATTGAAATGGGTAAGGAAGAAACACATTAGTGAGTCCTTTTAAGAACTGCACTACCAAAGGAATTTTGAAAAAGGAGCATTCTTCCGACGAGCGCTGCAAGATAACCTTTAATGGTTCCAACATTTAGACCTCTATGTGCTAGGGACAGTAGGAAGGACAGTACTTCCGGAATAGAACATAGAAAAGGATCGACATTCTTTTCTCTGCACCAGTTGCAAAACGTTTTCCAACGGCAACGGTATAGAGACTTTGTTGCTGGCCTTCTTGCCGAAAGCAACACCTCCATGATGTCATCTGGAAGGTCCCAATCCTTATATCTCAGCCTTTCAGATACCAAGCGTGAAGATTGAGCGTTTTGACCTCTGGGTGGAGAACCGGACCCCCCCCCCATTTGTGAGAGAAGGTCCTCTCTCTGAGGAAGACGTACTGGGGAACAGATGGACATGTCTAGAAGGTCCAGGAACCAAGTTCTCCTGGCCCAATCCGGGGCAATTGGGATCATGCGGTTCCCTAACCGTCTCAGTCTCCTGATGACCTGAGGAATGAGGGGAATCGGAGGGAACGCGTACAATAGTGGGAAATTCCACTCCACCACGAACGCGTCCCCCAGGCCTCCTCACGGGGGAAATTCCCTTGAGAAATACCTTTCGCACTTCCGGTCGCAAATAAGTCTACTTGTGGGGTTCCCCCAAAGGGCAAAGGTCTCTTGAATGACTTCCTGAGCCAGTTCCCATTCGTGGGACACCGTACTCTGCCTGCTCAGAGCATCTGCCGTCATTCTCCTCCCCGGCTAGATAAACTGCCGTTAAAGATTCCTTCCTGGATTGCCTAATACCAGAGCTGCATTGCCTCTCTGCACAGAGGTAGTGACCCTACACCCCTTCTTTTGTTCAGATAATGCATGGCCACTCTTTTGTCCGTCATTATCAGGACATTTTTCCACCTGACAGATGGCAGGAAAGCTTTCAGCACTAGTCTGATTTCTCTCAGCTCTAAAAGGTTGATGTGTAGTTTGGACTCCGATGGAGACCAACAACCGCTGATTGTCAGATTGTTGGCATGAGCTCCCCACCCCATGAGTGAGGCGTCCGTCACTACTGTGATCTCTGGCCATGGTTGCCAAAAAGGTTCTCCTTTCAGGATATTCTCTGTACAAGTCCACCATAGAAGATCTTGTCGAACCTTGTTCGGAATCTGTAGAAGATCCGTCATTTGACCTGAGAACTGGGACCATTGAGTCTTTAGAGCCCATTGAAGGTATCTCATTCTCTGACGTGCATCCGGCACCAGGAAGATGCAGGATGCCATGAGGCCGAGTAACCTTAAGAAGTCGTAGGCCCGGAGATTTTGGGCATTTTGGAATTTAGAAACCATCTGAAGAATGTCTTGAGCCCTCGACCTGGGAGGCGAGCTCTTTCCCAGGGATGTGTCTAATACAGCTATGTATTGGAGTTGTTGAGGTGTCATTTGCGACTTCTTGAAATTGAGGGAGAATCCCAGTCTGTGGAGGAAGTGGCAGGTGACTTTCAGGCTATCCAGTGCCTGTTCGGCAGAACGTGCTCTGATCAACCAATCGTCTAGGTAGGGGTAGACGTGAATCCCCCCCTCTCCTGAGGTGCGCTGCCACTACTACCATCAGTTTGGTGAAGACCCTCGGGCAGAGGTCAATCTGAATGGCAGGACTCGAAACTGATAGTGTGAGTCGCCAACTACGAACCTCAGGTATTTGCTGTGCTTGAGATGAATCGGCACATGAAAATAAACATCCTGAGGTCCAATGACACCAACCAATCCTGAAGTTGAAGGGCCTGAATGATCTGAGAAAGGGTAACCATCTTGAACTTGTCCTTCCTGAGAAACTTGTTCAAGTTTCTTAAGTCCAAGATGGGTCTCAGTCCTCCGTCCTTTTTTGGGATAAAAAAAAAAAACAGGGAGTACCATCCCTTGTTCCTCTCCGCTGCAGGTACTGGTTCTATAGAACCTTTCTCCAGCAGGGTTAGAACTTCCTGCTTTAGGAGCAGGTTTGAAAACTTCAAAGGGTGTCTCCGTTGTGGATTGCTTTGAGGTTGGGTTAGAAAAGGAAGGCAGTAATCGTGGGCTATTATTTCTAGAGCCCAAACATCTGAAGTAATGGCTCGCCATTCTTGCAGATGCTGTGACAGCCTGCCTCCTACAGGTGTCTTGTGATGCAAGTCCTCAAAGTGGTTTTGTGGCAGTTGCTGCAGCCGCTGATGGCAAAGAAGCTGTAGCTGGCTTTGCACGTTTTGCTCGTCCACGGCGAGTGGCCTTTCTCTAGCCCCTTTGACGGGCCATTCCTCTCGCCTTTCCATATGAGGAGTAGTAACGATAGGATCGTCCCCTCCAAAATTGTCCTGGTGCACAAAAAGGCTGAGGTTGCCTAATAGCAGCTCCTAAAGACTTGGCAGCTGCTTTTGAGGTCTGCAACCTCTCAAGGCTCTCATCAGCCTTGCTGCCAAAAAGGTGAGACCCGTCAGAGGGCATGTTCAGAAGGCGGTTCTGTACGTCTGGTGCAAAACCAGACTTCCGTAACCACGCAAATCTGCGCATTACCATGCTAGTGCCCATGGACCTGCTCACACTATCTACAGTGTCCAATCCAGATTCAAGGGATTCCTGCATGGCCTCCTTTCTATCTCTAACAATGGCTATGAATCCTTCCCTTTCATCCCCTTCTGGTATGTGCTCCACCGAAATTCCAATAAACTCCCACAGAGTGTATGAAAACTTTGCCAAGGCACATGTGGGGTTGGCTGATTTTAACGCTATACTCCCAGCTGCAAATACCTTTCGTGCCCAGCCATCCACACGCTTATTGTCCCTGTCTGGAAGGATAGAAGGGTACGCCATTTTGTTAGTAGCTGTGGCCGCCTATATCACCAGACTCTTGGGAGTGGGATGTGTAAACAGATAGCCGGGGTCGCTACTGGCAGGGCGGTATTTTGAGGTGAGGGATTTATTCACTGGAGGAATAGGGTATACACGCATTTCATCGAATGATTTTACATCGTGGGACTTTATCGCCAACCCTTTCATCGCCTAAAACTTTTTTAAAAAACATTTTTATGGGGGGGAGTTTGGTGCGGTTTGGGGTATGATTATTTAAGTAAGGGGGGATTTGTGGGGGCGAAGCCCCCCTATAAATACATTTTTTTTTTAAAAAGGTGTTTTTGGCGATGAAAGGGTGGCGATGAAAAGTCCCACGATGTAAAATCATTCAGCGAAATAACATAGAACCAGAACTAGAATCCAGAGTCTCTCAATTCTTGGCCACCCTATTTTGCAAGGCTACGTGAAAGGGTAGTATTGGATCTTCGGTGGGACCATGGTCCACTATGTCTGTCAAATCATCCTGGATGAATTGGGTTGGTGGTCTAGACCATCCTAGATAATCTACCACCTTTGTCATTAGTTGACGATATGATGGACTGGCATGCTCTCCTGGTTCTGGTTTGCCAAAGTCAGTTTCAGGAGATGCGTCAATGCCCCTTGCATTGTGTGGGGATTCCACCAGGTCCCTCATCCTGCTTTCTTCTGAAATCAGGCATTCTGGAACATTTGGGGTGCCATATTCCAGCCCAAAAGGCACATTCTCCACATCAGATCTCTCCTGTTCCTCAAAAATTGAGGTCAGGGACCTGAAAAATTCCTTCCTAGGAAGAGGTTTGAAAATCTTTTCTGGGGGATGTAGGGGAGGTGTGCTAATGGGTCTCTAAGCTATTACAGGTAGCCTTTTCTTTCCCTTTCCCTGGCTGACTTGACTGAATTGAAGCCTTAGGCGCAGAGGGTTTCGGGGTCGACGTCGACAAAGGCGTCGATGGCATCGACGTAATAGTTGTCGACGGACCAGGCTTCGAGGGCATCGAGGCGCTCTTCGAAGAATTGCCCTTCGCGATGCGCTGGGTCTCGGACGGCATCAGGGACCTCGAGCGGTCGACTCAAGCAGTCTTTCTCGCTCGGCATCCTGGAAGGTCCTCTATCCTTCCTTTTTTGATCACCCGGGCTCGAGGGCGCACGAGTGTCGGAGCGGTGACGCTCCCGGCCGGCTTCTGAAGAAGGCGCAGACCGAGGCTTCGCTTTTTCGAACACCTCATCATTTTGACCCTAAATGCTTCCCACTCTTCGGAGGACGAATGTTTTGTGGGGCATTTCATCCTTTTTGGGGAGTCGTCCGAGGACAAGGTGGAGGAAGACCTGTGGCGTCTTTTCTTCGATTTTTTTTGTCAAAGACGGGCGATGGGAATCGCTTCGGGACCTGGACCGATGCCTTTCGTGTCGAGGAGACTTCTCTTCACGGGACCTCGACTCGACGCTAGAGGCTTTGCGTCAGATTTACAACCTACCTGTAGTTTTCCCCGTCATCGCCTGACACTTCGTACAGGCCTCCATTTCATGGTCTTCCCCGAGACACCACAAACATTCTCAGTGCGGGTCTGTGATAGACATTTTCGAACCGCACGATTTGCACTTTTTGAAACCCAATCTAGGGGGTCTTAGTCGGCGTCGATGACGAGGACATATCGATATTGTAGCAATATTCTCACTGCGACACAGAACTCGAGGCGCGCCGAATCTCCGAAGCAACATGTACCGTGGAAAAACGGAACTGAGGCCAACGGGCGCCGCGCGTGCTACTTATACACCCGATAACGTGACCCTCGACAGAGGCCTTCGAGGGACCAGCGACATCGAAGTACGACGCCCTCTACCGAATTTTTTTTTCCAAAGCAGCAAAAGCTGGATGGAATACATCTAAGATGAGGAATACGTTGGAGGACACAATCCACTCGAATATCATACTCTCTTTAAAACCTTCAAACTGCAAAGGAGACAACTGCCCGGCCCAAATTATAAAGGATGCAGCTAGAGACCTAGCCCCTTTCATTTCTAAACTCATCAATGCCTCCTTCAAGACTAACTCAGTGCCCAATAATCTTAAAGAATCTTGGGTCCTCACACTGCTCAAAAAACAAACACTAGATTCCTCTATCTCCACTAACTATAGACCCATCACCACAGTCGCCTTCTTACTTAAAATTATTGATAGAGTAGCTTACCTTCAAATTCAGGACTACCTGGAAGTTAATCACCTATTAGGATCACGCCAATCCGGCTTCCACCCTCTCCATGGCACGGAAACAGCCTTAATAAACTTTACGATCCAAATTGACGAGTTTGAAGGACGATGGGAAAACAGTTATGCTACTCCTCCTTGACCTATCTGCAGCATTTGACCTGGTGGATCACAAAGTCTCATGCAACCACCTCAGGTCGGCTGCCTATTTCTCAAGTGATGCCACAACTTGGGTTCAGTCCTTCCTAGCTAACCGTACAATGAGAGTCTTCTCCCCATCAGCCTCTGCCGATCCCATACAAACCTCCTGCGGCGTACCTCAGGGATCATGTGTCTCACCTACCATGTATAACATTTTTACTAAGCCCTTGTTCGACAAGTTGGATAGATTGGGCGTCACGTACACCAATTACGCAGATGACACCCAGGTCCTCATTCCCCTTTCGGGCAACTTTCTCAAGGACACGGCCTTAGTTAATAAGTTATACCTCCTCATTCAGGCTTGGATGGCATCCCACGGCCTCTGCCTGAACGACAAAACTGAGTTACTAATCCTAGGTTCAGAGATAAACCTAAAAAAATTCAACCCTAGCTATGCCTCCTTCAACATTGACAATAACGTCATCAAGGTGATGCCCGTAGTTAAAGGAATGGTTCGGGCAGAAAATATTATTGTCCCTATGGGTCGGCCATGTGGTTTTAACCATAATTCAATCGATCGTACAAACATTTCCTATGCACCTTGCCCGAGTTTTCGTCTCTTGAACACAAGCAAAATCAGGGAGCAGGGCGCGGCCATTTTGTGATAATCTAATCACTTTCTGCATTGCCCTGGATGACCTGCGTTTGCGGTACTAAATCATATCCCTCGCCCCTGATCCTGACATGTCTAGGCGCGTACCACCCATTTCACAACGCCAAAGCACGTCTCGTGTCAACATTCTCTTTGCGCCTCAGCTATTGACGTGTCGCCCTGGAAACGGCAGGAAGCCTCTTTCCTGGACAAGTATAAACAGAGCATTTCACAACACACAACAGCAGATTTTCTTTTCAATTCCTCTCGCTGTATTTCTTTGAGTATTCTGTGACTTGTTTCTGTGCTCTGGTCAGCTATCTTCGTTGCTTGTAGCCCATGTGAACAGATACCATCGCTATAACTTATTTTTGTTTCTTTACCACACAATGGCACCAATAATGCCCTACCTGTACGAGCCCGAGTATTCCGAGGAGGAATTACTGGAAAGAGCAAGCTCTGTAGACAATGGGGATTTGGACAACAGCTGGGCGGACGTTTCAACAGATGAAGAGCCTGGGCCTAGTCGCATGGACAGTGTTTCCACCTGGTGCACCTGCAATCGGTGCGTGCGAATGCCAACCGAGGTGGAGAACTGCTCCTGCCAAGAAAACTCTGGATGCTTGTCCTACATATCGCAAGGCGATCCACAGCCGCAATGCGTTACCAAGCTGCCAGACTTCATGGCAGTCTGTCTCACACGGTCCGTGTTGAGGATTTTGATGGTGCTTATGCACGAACTTCGCACAACAGTTTGTCCTCGTAACCCAAGCAACGATTAAGTGTAGTCTGGTTGTGATGTCAGTTAGACCACTACTATTTCACGGTTGTCCCCTATATTCTCGTAACTTCAAGATATCATTGTCATATCCGTTTAGTCTTGCAATTCTCTAGTAATAGTCGCATAAAAGTCATTCAATATTGTGCAGTGTCTAGTTAGCATTTGTCCTGGCAAAAATGCCATTGTATGCAAGATTTGTCATTGACAACTAAGGTTTAATACACTTATCTTGGTCATTTAAAAACAGATTGTATCATTTTCTTTCATAGGTGGTACCGGCTGGTGGCCTATCGTTCGTACACATGGTGGCTTCATGGGAGGCTTGGACACCACGTTTGACGAGTAATACCCGCCTGTGTCATTGCTGCTATTAGACAAACTTTCCCCAGCGACAGTGGTCAGTACAGGGGATTTTCCCTCGCCGAGCTGCAACCAGACCTTTACAATGTGTAGTATTTTTGTGCCATCAAAATAAGAAACTAAATAAAACACAACATTTTTTATCTATGGTTGCTTCATTTTTTTTAGTGAATCAGGTGTCTCAATTCAGCAGTGTTCCGGTGCCTTGTCTGCACGCCTCCCGGCCCATCAATCCCACCCCCCACTATCAAAGGCAGTTTGCGCCAGTGGATGCGCGCTGCCATGGGGGGCTGTCAGGGGCGCGAAGGGCCAAGGTGCCAAACAACATGTACACTTCAAAAGCCGGGAACAATCTAGGACTGCAGGAAACCTGCGAATGCTACGCTACAATATGGCCTTTACAAAAAGAAGCAAAAAATGGGTGGTCAAGCCAGTATATGATCAAATGGAATTCGATTTTGTGAAAGATCTCATTGTTAATGTCGTCGAGATGCATACTCATGGAATCGCGCACAAATCTGTTCCGAGCACACATACATTGCCACAAAACATTGCCAGCGTACCATGTCCACCCAAAGCAGAGCTTGTTAAATCCTTCAAATCCCGGTTGAAATGATTACCGTCAGTTTTTATTTTTGCAAAAAATGTTTCTATAATCTGTATAAAGTATGCATTTTGTCTTTTGAAATCTATCCTCTCAGTCCTTTATCTTGAAAATATATTACAATTATTACGATTGCTTTCACATTTCACAGTTTAGTTGAGATACTGTGGGACCTTCATTTTTAGTGTTAATGAACAATGGGCAACAGTGTGTAAGAATATTTGGGTTTTGGCAGTTGACTTGCAATAAAGTTCCGCAAAAAGCTGAATAACTGCTGGACCTACAAAAGGGATCAGACCTAGGCCACAAAACATTCTAGGCACGCAAGAAGTACCGACTGTGAAAACATGCCATGTAGTAGGAGGCCATGAAATAAGCAGTGGTGGCACTATTGACAAATTTCACCTACAGCTGAGCAGCGCCACGAACAACGAGCGGCCCCCTATTTCCTGAGCCGTGTTTCAAAATTCATTTTATCATGGATGCGTTGACACGGGATGTTGCAAAGTAAGAATGTACGTTCATCTTGAGTGAAGGTCACTAGCTTTGAATTTCGGCTTGGGAGCTGGGAGGCCCCACGCGTCCCTCGCACAGTATAAGGTTCTATTGTTTTTTGACCTTGAGAGGCAGGGACCATTGCGAAAGGGATTGAATTGAAGGGGGGGGGGGGTGTAATAACGTATGATATGATTAGGTTGCCCTTTCCGAAACTGCACCTAGTTACATGCAAGTTCAGTTTATGAGAAAACGTTGACACGAACGGAGGATTCTGCATCACGGTCTGCATTACGCCTAGAGAATGGAAATTGTGAATGTAATGTAAGTTTCTCTTTAGACAATTTCATACCAGATCTAATTGAAATAAGAATAGCTGACCTTTACTGATGGGCGACATTGTACCTGTTGGTTCTGTTTGGCATTTTGCAATGAAGTGCTAGTACTTCTATCTACCGGGCAACAGGGGCAGGCCAGCATTGAGACGCATGTAGACCACCACTCGTTTCTCCCTGGCTCAACGCTAATAAATCATTACATTGTTTTTGCACCTCAAATTATTGCCCCAGTTTACGCATTACGTTTAGAGCTCAACATTCTCATTTGCACTATCCGCGGAAGCAAATAGAGTACTTTGATATTCCACGTTGTATTCTCTTGGTTCACATTGTGTCACCTCTGCGCTAATAAAGGAAATTCATAATTGTAATAAAGATCGGCTACTGAGACACTTTTTGATTTTTTTCTTTTGCAAACAGTTACATCGTGCCGTTCTGCGATTGTCATCTATTCCAAACCCAGACCGATGGCTTCTTCATCCGCCAGCTGCAGCTACATGTCAATCGCTGGATCTACTGGACAGTATTTTGGGACGAGAGTCAAGGTCCAATCTGTCCATACGCGGTACCGGCAATTAAGAGCAACATAACAACCTTTACGGTGGTCTAGCGCAAGTTGAAGCACCAGCCTTGCAACTCACCGTGCGACCGAAGTGATTCGATTACCCAAAACGAACACCCTGTGTACCCATAAAGGAACAGCGCGTGACTCACGATAAACATTTGCGGATTTATTAAATGACAGACAAGGTCCATTCTGTCCGTACGCGGTACCGGCAAAGAAAAAAAGTTCTATTTTAATTCACACACCGATTGTTATCGAAACATTTAATGTGAAATAAATTTACTTTACCAATTGTACAGTCTTGTTGTTTCCTTTTAAAGTACAGTTTCATATTCGTAATTGTGACGCGCCGCGCTGCAAGGCTATGTGTGTTTTCCGGGTTCCGCGTCTAGTCACGTAGGTGACGACTGGGCGCATTTGGCTATGCTGCCCAGCAACATCACGGAGAGAGGCAGAGAATATAAATGAGGCTCAGGGGCGGGGGATATGATTTAGTGCCGCAAACGCAGGTCACCCAGGGCGATGCGGCAAGTGATAAGATTATCACAAGATAACCGCTGCCTGATTTTGCTTGTGTTCATGAGACGAAAACTCGGGTAAGGTGCATATGAAATGTTTGTACGATCGATCGAATTAAGATTAAAAGCACATGGCCGAACCATAGGGACAACAATATTTCTGACCGAACCATTCCTTTAAAACTCTAGGCTTCTACCTCAACTCCACACTTACCCTTAAAAAACAAGTTAATTCACTAGCATCCAACACAGCCTTCACCTGCAAACTTATCCGAGCCCGCAGACCATTTCTATCCGAAACTAGCTGCATCACCCTGGCCAATGCACTTCTAATATCCAGATAGGATTATTGCAATGCCTTGTACTCTGGAGCTAATAAATACATCATTGAGAAATTGCAAAGACTGCAAAATAATGCCCGAAGAGCAGCTTTAAATATTCCCAACAGAGAACACATCTCCAAATTCAGAAGAGATGTCCACTGGCTCAAAATCAACGACAGGATCCTCCTCAAAACACTCTCACTCACGTCTAAAATGCCTCAACAACATAGCTCCACTATATCGCTCAGAAAGAATAAATAAGAGACTCACTTCCCGCCCAACGAGATCTCCCAATGCCCACACTCTAGCGATCCCCAGATTTAAACGGACCACAGCTGGCAGCTTCAGCTTCCCGGTCATAGCTGCGCAATCTTGGAACGCACAACCTTTAGCTCTCAGAAATGGAACAAACTTACTCCAGATTTAGACGGAACGTCCTTACCTGGATGCGAACAACTGATTTCTAACCTGCCTCTTCCTGTACCTGCACCACAACTGCTCCTGTTACATGATTCTTGTTATGCCTTCCGTTCTCAATGTTCTTGTTACCAATGTGCTACTTAACTGCATCATGTAATACATATATGTGACCACTAGTCTCATTTTAAACTGAAGTGGCAGTACATTTGCATATTTCCTGTATGCATGTACCCTACCTACTCTGTAACTAAGCTTTAAGTCTACTTGTCATGTTGCGCCCAGCTACCTAAGGGTTTGGTGCGCATTACCAAATAAATAAACAAAGAATATTTTAGTTATTTTTTCGGTATTAAGGTTTTCGGTAAAATGACTGGGTACCGATTTTCCATATGACAAACACTCAACCATGTGGTCTACTGGTTTGCCATGGTTTGTGGCATCTATCATGGTTTCTAGCAACTGCACCCAATTTTGCAGTTTCAAGGAGGACTTCTCCTGGGTTTACTACTAGATAGAGTGATTTGCATAAGCATTGCTTGCCAGATGAGCGCAATCGTTGTTCCAGCTGTCTCTAGACTTGAACTCTTGCCATCACTGGAGCCAGGACCTTGCTGAACACCTTGAGCTTCAAGCAAAATCTGAATTGCAGGACCTTGAACTATCAATGCTTCCATTTAAATCAGGTCATCAAAACAGATATCCTACAGGTCAAGCGCGCAATGATAATCCCCCTTTTTATATTTGTGAGTTAATGCTTGACAGTGTGAGCATTTGGAATGGCTGGCCTCTGGTAAATTTGTTGAGGAGATGGAGGTCCCTGATTGGTTTCTTCACTAGAAAGTATTGCAAGTACAGTCTGTGACTATGTCCCATACTGCAGCTTAGGATATGGGATTTGGGTGACCCACCGACTCCATGATGCAGGCCCCAGGGAGGAAGGGGGGATAATATGGAGGAGCCCAAATGCTTTCCTGTCTATCTTAAGCCTTCTATGTCCTTGAAACCTACAGTATGTGGACTTGACAAAATGCAAAGTGAGCGTGCAAATTGGGGAACATCTGTGGTGTAACCAGGATTTCATGACAGGGTAGGCTTTCACTGTATACACCTGGAACTAGGGCAGGGCTTGCCATGAATGTATTCAGACTTCCACAGTCATCTTAGGAAGCTGAGCAGAACATAGGGATGGCCAATACAAAATGTATGAGGCTGGGTGCTACTTCCCCAAGTGACTGGAGGGCATAGTGAGGAGGGGCATGGACATCAAGGGGCAGAGGACCGCAATGAAGGACCACTAAGCAGTTCCGGAAACATTATCCCAGACAATCACGAGTAGTGCAGAAGAGGGGACAGGTGGGACAAGAAAAAAAGGAGCAACATGATTCCAGGTTTTAATGGAAAAGAAAAAGACAAGCAACACTAAAATTCTACAGAGCCAAAGAAAGGCACCACATTGAGCCACAATAGAAATGAGAGGCACTTAAAACCCCAAGCATTGGTTGATTTTTCCCACCAGTGGGCAGAGGTATAAGAAAAAGAGGGAAGTCCTAAGGACCATGAGGCTAGGAGAAGCATGACTAGCTGTGGGTTTTGTATCTGTAATCCCTTATTTTCTGTTACACAAAATAATAACCTTGAACAACATTTCTGGAGTTGGACTTGATCCCTATGCCATGGCAAACCTGAGATATTTGCCCCTCAGGAACACACTCCACTGCATTTCTGCGGTCCATTTCCTTGACCTCTTAGCATGCACAAGTGAGTGATGTGTATTACTTCTGCTGATGCCCCTTCATCCATGAGTAAATACATGAGACATTTGGGCATGTACCCTGTAATAACACCAAACGCCTTTGGCTGGGTAGGCATTTTTGTGCACTGGTCTCCATAATTAGAACTGAAAAGGCACCTCAGGGCCAACTTCAGCATACCATTTTGTGGTCAAACAAGAAGTCTGAGTATTACTCAAGACTGATGACACATGGAAACAATTTGATAGGGCATTGTTATATGGTGAAAATATGATAGGGCATCGTTATATGGTGAAAAAACTTAAATTACTATAATAAAATAAACTTAATTCAATGTCATTCTTCCGTGTGACAAAAGATCGCTAAATCCGACAGCTGAGGAGGCCCTCTCATTGATTGTGGTGGATCCTAAGGGACCTAAAAGACAGAAAGAAGCCAAGATTGGTCCTGGGCTAGCCACAAAGCACAGCTTACATGCATGGGCACATGGCAGAAAAATAGCAAGCCTAGGACTGGCAGTCCTAAATTCTAACCTTAGGCTGAGAAGAAAAATAGTGTAGAAGCAATGATGTGTGTCAAAACAAAAAAATAAATATTGATGCAAAGAAAGCACGGTTAAGTGCTTGGCACCATCAAAACAGAAAAGGACTGTAGGGAACACACAGAGGGTATAGTGGGGGACATGCTGGGCATGTGCGGATCCAGCATGCGCCCTTGGTTTTGCTCAGGCGTTCAAAATGTACTGCTATGCAAATGCTCTGGCCCATCCAATGTGAAATGAATGTGCCGCAAATTATGAAAGCAAGCCCAAGATACGTTTATTTTATTTTTACATAGCATTTCATTCAGTAGAATAGGGTTTTCTGATGAGAAAACTACCCTTTTGGAGACAACAGATCACCTATAATCCACTCCTTATAAGAATTACGTGATTGAAAAAGCGATAACTGTATGTCAGAGCCAAAAAATTAAAAGCAATAAAAGCATACCAATCCCATGTCATCTGCTAGAATGCCTCCGAGTACGTTTTCCGGTTTCTCCTTCTCTGCAAAATTTGTCAGTGTATTGTAGTACAAGTTATTTCTCTGCTCCCAAAATGGTGGCAAATCTTTGCTGTTCTCACGAGAAACCATCCACGCTAATGCTTGCTTCTGGTGTGAAAGTAATGTTGTTCCAACAGCCTGAAAAGACAATAGAAATACATTTGGCCTTGTTGGTTAGAATCACAGAAGGATGTGTATTATTAGTGTAAAATATATGACCGCACATTGTTGACATACAGCAAATATCAATCCTATGGTTAGACAGGGTTGCCAGTCATTTGGTCGAAAACAATTGGTCGACTGGACAACTGGTCGAATCAATTTGGTCGAAAACCAAATGGTCGAATTTTTTATTTTTTTTTACCCCCTTTTTTTGGGGGGGTCCCCCCCAAACCCCTTTTTTTCTTTCTTTTTTTTTTTGCTACACGAAAACCCACAAAACACATATATAAATAAAAAAAAAAAATTCGACCATTTGGTTTTCGACCAAATGACGTCGACCAAATTGCAGTCGACCAGTTTGTAGTCGACCAAATGACTGGACACCGTTAGACAGAAGTGGAGTATTATGCTACACTTATTTTACTCGATCTTTCAGCAGCAATAATAATCACTATTTCCCCAGACAACCTTGGAACATTTCCGGTTGAACACTAAAAACATGCAGGACTTGCGGTGCAATACCAGTCGGTTTATTACTTCATACTGTGTCGTTCCCTTTCCTGCTCCTTCAGCAGATACATTTCCATAGCTCTGTGAATTCAAGGTCTTTATTTTTAATATTGCCCGAGGTATTTGCATTAGTACACTCCTTCTAGATATGTTAGTTGGATTACTATTTGCAGTGTGATTGTTTTAATCATTCAATACTGTGCATATGGTTATACATATCCTTGTTTGGATGCTAGACACTGAAACACTGTGGGAAAGGGAAGCATCCACCATCTAGCGGTGGGGCTTGCCATGCTGCTCTGCTGAAACCGCTCAGACGATGCTTGGATCCGCGCCAGACTTCAGCTTGGAGCCAAACGCCCGTCCAGCCACCTAGTGTGGACTTAGGTTGAGCAGCATCACTGCAGCGTCAAAGAAAAGCAGCAAAAGTGTGGTGCAGGAGCAGAATCCGCTGACATTTTTGCACTGGCATGAAGCCATATGCTGCTGCCATACATGTCATTTTACAGCCAGTCCCCAGTTGTCTCACAGTAGTGGATCAAGAGGGTCAACTGGGGGGTGCTAGTGAAGGACTTAAATCGAAAATCCTAAATCTTAATCCTTAAATATCTTAAATCCTTTTCCACCTCTGCTAAAATCTCCGCTTTCTCTCCTATCACCCCAGCCTGCGTCTCCTGTCCCCTGTCCAAAACCCACACTACCGCTGCCCCTTCCATCCCATCGACACCTCCCTCATCCCCAAAATCTACCCTCTCCTCATCCCCTACCTAGCCACCTTCTTTAACAGCTGTCTCTCCTCTGCTACCTTTCCCTCAGCTTTCAAACATGCTACCATCATCCCTATCCTGAAGAAGCCTTCTGCTAGCCCTCTTCTCGCCGCCAACTTCAGACCAATCTCCCATCTCCCCTTCATCTCAAAGCTCCTCGAGCGCCTAGCATACTCTCAACTCTCAACTTTTGTCTCCACTCCCCTCCTTTCATGCACTTTCCCCCTTCCAATCTCCCCATCTCGCCCCACGCCCGCAATCTTGGCCTCCATCTCGACTCCCCTCTCTCCTTCTCCAACCACATCTCTCTAACCTCTCGCGCCTGTCGGCACCACCTCTTCAACATCCACAAGATCTGCTCCACCCTCACCTTCCACACTTCTAAACTCCTAATTTCCTCCCGCCTCTTCTACTGCTCCTCTCTTCTCTTTGGTCTCCCGGTCTCTCACCTGAATCCCCTAAAATCCATCTACCAATCCTCTATCCGTACTCTGTCTTCTCGGCCCTCGTGACTATTCCTACCTCACTCTCTCAACTCGGCTGGCTTCCCTCCCTCTCACACTTGAAATTTCAATTCCTCTGTCTTGTCTACAAATCTCTCCATGATCTCGCCCCCATCTCTCTTCCCTCCTCGCATTTTACTCTCCCTCCTGCTCTCTCCGATCCGCTGATCTCTACCTTCTCACTGTACCCCCTGCCCCTTGTGCCGCCTCACGCTTCCGCTCCTAACTCTTGGCCCCCTTCCACTGGAACTCCCTACCTCTCTCTATCTGCTCTTCCCCCCCACCTACCCATCCTTCCACGCCTCCTTTAAAGCCTTTCTCCACTCCCCCCCCCCCCGACTCTCCTCACCTACCTCTTCCCCCGTCAAAACCCATTGCCCCCCCACCCCTCTTCTCCCTCCTCCCACTGACCTCATACTGGATACTGTTACCAGGAGGTGTAGGACGACACCCGGGGAGCCCCCCCTTCCTTCCCCTTCCTCCCGCTGACTTCAAACCTGACATTGTTACCCCTTACCTACCTCCTCTCCCCTCCCCTGCCCCATCCTTCTCCCCCTCCTTTTGAGCAAATTGTTCCACATACTATACTTCTGGTTTGTTTCAAGTTTGTAAATATGCTTCTTTCATTACTGTAGCTTGTTGTAACTCTGTAAAGCGCTTCGGAGTAAAGCGCTATATAAACTCAATAAACAAACATAAAAAGTGGGTCCGTAGAAGGCAGTCTTAACGCTATTGCATTGCATTTAAGAACGAGTTGTTTCTTATAGTATGTTGTTTTATCATATTTATGTATCTCTATTTATCCCGGCAGTTTATGCTCAAAACATGCCTCACCAGCATTGCGTTATTACAGTAAAATAGCCAATACAAAAAGGCCTGGGGCACAATAGCAATACAAGTGTAGAGAAAAGTATTTGTAGCCTTTAACAGCAGATGGCGCTTCAACTTCGGTTAGTTGAGAAAATTATTTATGTTTCAAATATTGCAAAGTGAGCTGCTAACAGGGGTTCTTTGTATTGAGGCCAACTAGGGCTATATGGTAAAGAGTTGAAAAATGAAACTCTTGCTGTTGCGCGTTCAATTGAAATTGATTTTGTAAATTGTAGTATGTGAAAAGAGAACAATTAAGGAATACTTAGTTTACTTCATTCCCTTTGCTTTTAATAATAATGACGCAAGTGAAAATAACTCGTGACAATTCAATGTACTTCAAACAGTTTTGCATCCAAATGAAATTGACTTCATTCCATAGTTTCATATTTTACATAATTAAAACATTGCTTTCTGGATTTCTTCAAAGTTTTAAATTATAATTGTTGGGATATCCGTTATGTCAGTTAATTGAATTAGTTTAATTCAATATGTTTTTAACACTTGGGATATTTTCTTGTTTTCATACTGCTCATTTTGTATAAACATAATTCATGCAACCCAGACACGTGTTTCCCTGCTATTCAATTGTGCGGTTCTTCAGGGGGTGTGCAACATTTGTGTAATTCGATTTTCGGGAAAACTAGTTTGATTTTTTCTTAGTTTTGAGAATATACGCAATAACAATTGCGCTGTCTGTTTTCAAATTCATGTCAGTTTACTATGACATGTTTGTTTAGGCATTATCTTTTGAGATTTAGCAAAATGTGAGTTTTTCTTCTTTGTACACGTTTCCTTTTAAATCTGACATTTGTTTCTTACTCTTTCCCGCGACGTCGGATTTAAAAGGAAAATGTATACAAGGAAGAAACCACAGGACTCCTCCTCTCCCAACCTGTTCTTGCGTCCTGATGAAAGCCTACTACACGCCAGCTTCATTACAAGGGTGTTCATTTTGGCCGAAACATAGTAGTGTCGGCTACCAATTTTACATACCAGTGTCCATTACCAACACTGCCAATTGTGCACTGTGATTTATTGTGCAAACGTGATTTCCATAATTTGACCTCCCTAGATGTTTTAAGGGAAGAAACATTTTTTACAATTATTAAACTCAAGTCAATATGACTTGACTGTACGGTTATGTATTTTGTACAGTGTTTTGGAAGTAAGTTTGTCCTGTTTCATTAGTATCTTGATATACGGTTATACATTAAAAGCTTGGGGTCAAAACATTTTTTTCTTGACCCATTCAGCATATTCAGATTAATGTCATTCTTTTTCGCGCTGGGGTATCACCATGAAGGTATGTGTTTTGCAGTCACCCTGATTATTGTGTCATTATATATTTGTATATGCACCTGGGTAGATCAGGGTCAAGCCAGGAGCCCTTTTTTTTTAGAATTCCTATGGCCGGGCCGGTGTGTCCTAAAATGGAGGACACCCTGAGCCACTACCAAGTCATCATGTAGCTGCCACCAACCCATACCCTGCTCTCTGGGATACACACAAGTGCCCAAAAACACACACAAGGGGTATAAGGGTGTACACCCACCCATGGTTGCCATAAGGGTATCCGATGGGTGTTGTTCCCCAGAAGGAAAACATGAAGAGCTGCATTGAAGAGCTGCATTGTCATAGGTCCATGCATGACCTCAGTGGCAGAAACCATAGGGAAAACACACCAAAGTGGTAGGATAAGGACTAGGAAGCTCTGTCCCTCCATAATGCATATCCAGCATCACAATAAGGATGAGCTCTCTGCCTCCTGCAGGATTCAAAATTGAGGGGAGCTGGCACCAACTGCTACCAGAAGCTTTGGCTCCTCAGGCCAAATGATGCTGAACAAACACCTACGTGAATTTAACTCTGTTTGGGACAATTTATAAATACACATATATACACCATTTAAAGCATAAGGGGTCATAAATAATGTACAAATGTTATGTTTGCGTATTATGTGGAGGTGGATTTGCGGAATGCTTTGCACTAGCTTATTGTTACCCACTGGTAGCTCCTGGTCATTGGTGAATGCTGGATAGCTAGGAGCTGCTTTTAGCTCCTGTTGATACAATCTTAATTTCAAGCCCAGTCCAGTTATTCCTGTTCTGTTACCTTCGCGTGGTGAGAATGTCTTCGGGAACCTGGTACCTCTGGGACCTCCTTGTGAGTTTCGCACATCTGTCAGCTGCTCTCCGTTGGCTTTCTCTCCCATGGATTTCCTTTTCTCCTTGCATTGTCTCAGTGTTCAGAGTACTGACTGGACACCCTGCTGCGATGTTCTTGGTGGTGGTATCGGCGATTGTTTGTGGTCCGGCTGTCCACCATCGATCCTTTGAGATTTCCCCACCACCTTCCTTCAGGCTCCTGTCATTCTGCCTTCTCTCGACGTAACTGCCATCCAGCTCTTCAGTATCGGGTGAGTTTGAAACCCTAGGCTTCCTGGCTTACGCTCACGTTACATTCCCCAGGTTGTTACCCGGCTCTGAGCCTTCCCTTGCCTGCACTCTCCTCTCTCCACAGGTGCTATGCCACTCAGGGCCTTCCCTTGCACACTCTTCTCTCGCTACAGGTCTCGTTGAATACACGCTATTTAACATACTCATCCAAGTGGATTGGATATTTGGATTTAAAGGGACATTCTTTTTCCATGTGATAATGACGTCTATCAAGGATTATTTCGTCCCAGTCCAACAGTCTGGTATTGTAGAGCCTCTCATGTACACCATGGAGTGCCCAGCTTTAAGGAGTAGCACACAGGACCGGGAGTCCTTGTCCTCTAAGGGGGGAGAAGGGGAGAGGGGGCGAGGGGGGGTGGAGTCTCTCGCTGCGACAGCCCACTTGCCTCAATCCCTAAGGAGGGTGACGCAGAGCGGGCTCACCTCCCTAGCCTCACAAAGGGGGGCTTCCGTCTTGGGGAGAGGGGATGAATTCCCTCGATTCTTCACAATTCCTACAGCTCAAATTGTTATGAACTGTATAACATCTCAAAAAGGCGACTAGGGCTATAACTGGTTCAAACTATTGTTTGAATGGCTCAAACTAGAATTTGAGTGATGTGCATAATGGCGATCAGACTCTAAATTTGAAACCTATATACACCTGTAGACTGGGGTGCTTGTTGAATGCAAGCACAATCACGCAGACTACACATTTATAACATCAAATGATTCCTCTTTGGAGGAAATACCAGGATTGATAGGAGATACCAGGATACAATGGAATTTTTGCTGGAGCACCAGACTTATCTTGGGTGAAGCAGAGCTCGAATTTGCCTCTTAATGTCAATCCGCATAACATTTATCAAAAAATAATTTTTTAAAAATCCAATACAATGTTTGGAAAAAATACCTCTACTGGCTCCATCTCCCTAGTTTTGTCATCTTCCCTCAAATCTTCAAACAATTTGTCAAATTCAGTCTTGAGCTGCAAAGCAATTGGAAAATTATGAAATGTAAGCTCACAACACAAGCACATGAAAACAATGTTTATAAGGAAAATACAGTGTTTGTTACTATAGAGCCAGAAAAGAGAACTACTTAGGCCAAGTTGGAAACTGTATTTGAAAGAAATAAGATTGAGATATTTAAATGAGGCTTTCTAAAGCATGCTGTAAATAAATGTAAGGTCATCATATCCGAATAGCGACAATGTACTGTGAGGAGCCAGGAATGAGGCGTAGACACAGGGACCTCATGTTCTTAAGCATAAACCTTTATTGAAAGGGGTTGGAAAATGTCTCACTAATCCTATTCTAGGAGGTATTTCCCTGCGGAAAGCAAAACTAAGGGTCTGTCCATTGTCAAGATATCCAAAGCAAAATGTCTTGTGCCCAAAGAACTATTTGCAGTCGGGAAAGACTGATTGGCCAAGCACAATCTGCCTTTCCCGGGCGGGATTGTGCATTCACCCCCTGCACCACCGCAATTAAAATAGAAAAGGGACTAGGTCCCTTTTCAGATGAAAGCAGCCATTTTAGACCATGTTTTCCATGGCGGCCGTCATCCAAAAAGGAACCTAGTCCCTTTTCCATTGCAATGGTGGCAGGTATTTTATTTTCTCCGATGGGAAATGGGCTTGCGTTGAGCTTACTCCCACCGGACCCAAAAAAAAAGAAGTTTATCCACACCCCAGTAAATCCCAGGTGTGAATAGCTTTCATTCCCCAGTGGCGGGGCGGACATGGGATTTCATGGCCCGCAGATCGAGCTGGGACCCTTGCTTTGCTCGGGCCTTCCAAAGCTCGGGCTGGAGGGCAGTTAAAGCACATGTCTGCCCCACCGTCAGGGCGTGAAAGCTATATTCGGACCCTCACATTCTAAGAAAATCCACTCTAAGGTGAAAAGGGAAATGTCTTTGGCCTAGAAAAGTATAATGATGTTAAAACAAGGAAAGGCGTAACTCCACCACAAGAAAAGTTCCAACTGAAAAAAGTTCATGGTTCCTTTATAATTTTAGGGATATCAGTTTCCTTGAGCTTCTTTTGATCAGCAAAACAACTGGTACGCAAAATAACTTGGCTGTTAAGTCTTAATCTTGGTAGGATACCTGGTGTACTCGTAACAGGTTTCTTCTCCTTTTTAATAGTATTTCAACATAGTCTTTGACTATGCCGGATGTATCCTTATCAGGACTTCATGAGATGTACTTTACATAGTCCACTTGACCTTGCCTGGTATACTCTCCTACCAGGGCTTTCTCATATCAACATACTCGCAACTTGAATCTGTCTGGTAAATTCTCCTGCCAGGGCTTTATCATACAAACACACTTGCAACTTGACTACCTTATATTTATTCCATCTGTCTCTTTAAGAAATGTTGAGTCTCTCGTTACTCATCATATGCTTCATTTACAGTTATTTGCCTTCAGTAGGGTTGCCGAAGTGCCCCGGTGTCCCTGCTTCCCTTGGGTGGACTCATCCGCTCTCTGTGGCGGGCGTTGGTTCTTCCAGAGCAAGCCTGCCATGGCTCTTCAGCGTCCCACTCCTCTCTGTGTTCGCAGCCTCTGCTCCGTGACTTCTGTGTCCCTCGCGGCTCGCGCTCGTCTGCTCTGGGTTTCTCCAAGCTCAAGAGGCATGGCGGCTGCTTTTCGTTAGCTGCGTACGCCAGGAAGCCTTGCCTTCTCTTCCTCTCATGGCGTCCTCGCAACGTTCCGTCTCCTGCGGTATGCTCTCCTTGGCCTCTTCTGTGAGCCGGTTAGCTCCACTGACCTCGTACCAGCACATTGGTCCCTCAGTCAGTGCCAAGAGGACAAGATTCCTCCAACAAGCGTCTCTCCCCGCTTGCTGGTCAGATGGCCTCCCGCTTTAAATGTCCTGGCATCAAGCACGCGCATTCAATCTCTAGAGCGCAGCTTGTGCTTCTGGCCTCCATCAATCTTCATTACTCGGCTCAGCTTCCTCGTTACAGTACTTTTGTATTCAGGGAAAGGGAAGTGCGAAGGCATCATGAATGAGACACAGACAACGATATAGAAGTTTAACTTATAAACTTTTATCATCTAAAAATGAGGGTTGGGAAAAATACCTAACTTTCCCTAAGCTAAGGTAGGATTTCCCTACCTAAATGAAACTAATGATAGACTGTCAGGGAGTCCAAAGCAAATGACTGTGTCCAAACCATATATTTGCCCTCACATCTAACTGAGCACAATGTGTAGGAATGTCAGCATCAAATGAGAAGCGTTCCAAATAACAGTTCAGAGCTTCTTCCAGCTCTTAAGTGGAAAAGGATTTTACCTTCCTCACGATTTGAATAGTTCACTTTACAACAAAAAGGCACCCTTCCCCTGGTTTGAAAATCTCATATCAAAACAACACAATGCCTTGGGATAGTTCAAGTTCCAACATAACAGTCCCTTGGGATAATTCCCCAACTTTTTTAGTTTGGTTACTTGTCACCAATTTAAAGTTCAGCTCATCAATCTCAGTCCACACAGACTTCCTTTATTTAATCACAGTGTGGCTTTTCTTTAGATGGGTGTACCCGGTCTAGGCCTAGATGTCAGACCACGCAGTCCACCCATTACAGGTCACGCAACCAACACACCTTACTTGGTTCTGTTTCATAGGTTTCTAGCTATAGTTTTAGCTTCACAATGAGGCTTGACTCAGTGTCCTTTCAATTGCCTTTGAAGCTTTATTCTCACAGATTTTGTTAATATTCACTTTTTCAGTGGCTTTCACTTGCAAAAATCAACATATGCTTCCCAGTACACTCTCCAGCTAGGAAATATATTCTCTTGGTTACTGGCTTTGTTACTATTTTAGTTTTCTTGCTAAATTATTCTTGGCTCTTGGCAATGCTCGATTTGCATTCAAATGTTTCCTTATATTCAATTCCGATATTCAAAACCAAATGTCTCTTGATTTCACAACCGCCCATCTACTGTATCCCAGGGCCCCTTTTCACCCAGGCGGACTCACCGGCTTTATTATGGTCAGACTCCTCCTTTTGGCGTCTTTCCAGAAACTTGTTTCCAATCACTGTCTACTTATGCTGGTTCCTCTGGTGTTTGGCATCCTCCACAGCTTCCTCGCTTACTGGTTGCTTACTGCAGAGCTACAGTCAGCGGCAGCCATCAGTCCTTCACCAGTGAGCATTCGGAAGCCTCTGAAACGCTCCTGCAACCTCCACTCTGCATCGCACTGCTTTCTCTGTTCTGACTCAGACTGCCAACAAGCTCCTTTCGCTCATTTCAGCGGATTGTGCTCCATAGACATCCCAGCGTCTTGGGAAGGTGCCTGCTCACCGCCACAGCTTCTGCCCTAGAAATCTCATTTGAGCTTGCCATGCTTCCCTGGATACCTCTGAGCTGAGCCCGACAACTAGACAACTCATGTTTCTTCGTCCAGTCTTTCACCTGTTTCAATGGTGGCCTAATACCCAAGTGATGTGCGTTGGGGGTAGGTTGTCTAGGAAAATAGGGAATGAATTGAGAATACCCTACTAAGCCCTCAGGATGATTTGGCTCATTGGAAAAAGGAACTGGGGGATACCATGTCTCACCCAAGGGGTGCCTCATCCCCACTCCCCAAGTCTACTCCACCCAGGTGATACTCCCTTGCATATTCACCCCCAGTGTCAGGACCCAAAAGCAACAGTCTTTCCCTGGCCACCTGGGGGGAAAATAAGTTGGGGAAATAAGTGAGGGCGACCTTAGATTCCTCACAGAAGTCAGTTCTTGACTTGTATGCATAAAAAGGTCTGGGAGCGCCTCTACCGAGACGGATGACTTGTATACAGAGTATCGGAAAGTGTTCTCAGTAGCCTACATCAGTGGATGAGGGGAGTTATGACAATATGCCATTAAGGAAAGGGGAATTGAGTATCCGAAAGGAAAAAGGGGGATACCATGTCTCATTCTATCATGTTGTGTCGCTCTTATGAGGGTTTCCTCACCCATGTAATACTCCCCTCATCAGGTAGCAGCTGTCGTCCCCTGGCCACACGAGGAGAGGTCACCACTTGCAAAGGAGGGATGACACCATTGGATTCATCACAGTACAGAACATGTTATAGATATATGAAGGAGAAGAAATGTAAGCGCAGTTACTGCTGTACTAGGAAACAAACAGGTGGAATTTGAAGTTTAAAATGTAGATGTAGCTTTGAAGTGTGCCTTCAACTTTAAGGTATTGGGCACAAGGATAGCTAACTAAATTTGCAATACAAGAGTACAAAACCATATATTTTTTTAGAGGTATGTTTAAGGTACTAATACTGTGGAAAAGATAAGACATGAGATAATTAGTCAAAGCGTAGTAGAAAGCAGGAGTTCTTAAAGGATTGTTTTAATAGGAATACTTGGTCGGTTACAAATGCTGCATTGGGGACAATTCTTTTATTGCTGACCAAAAGATGGGTGTATCATATGCAAGCAGATTGACCAATGCAAATCCATTCTAGACCAAGGTCCCTTAACAGAAAGAGCACAGGTTAGTGCTTTGGCGTTTCTTGATCTACAAAAACACCCCACGAACAGCACTCAATGGTCTGAGGTTTTGTTAACCATCAGAAGAGGTGGCAGCAATGGGAGAGACAGCGCCATTAAGGCACAGATTAAAGCAGTGACGGAGAGAAACAACAGCTTCAACAACTAATTTAGCGCGCACACACACAGTAAGCCCAAGCAGACCAGCAGGCCTTCCAACAGGTAATTGAAGCACAAGGAAACAGACAGATGCAGTTCAAGAGAAGCACTAGAAAGCACTAACCCAGCATACTTGTGTTGTTGCTTTCATTCAAGCCCATCAATCAGTACCATCGGCAGTACTTCAATAGTATACCAACGGAGAACCTTGCCTTTTTTAAATTTTATTTGATTTTTTACAAATTTAAAGCTGCAGCAGAACACTCAATGGCTCCAATAAAGATGGAGCCAGTATGTGATTTCCTTGCTGACCAGCCCAATGCAAGGAACATATCAATGCTGGGAGTTACCTGAAAATAAATGGTTATGTAAAATGTTTCTACACTTTGACATGGTGTATCAACAGAACATTCAAAATCAAGGCTTTGTAGTGAACTACTCACTTGACACTAGGAGGAGTGGTTATATGATTGCCTATCAGCTGTGGCTATGTTCCCAAGGACACACAGTGTCAGGACAGAAGAGAAACCAATTATGTGCAGTAAGGGTTTCTATAATAAGCCTAATACCTGCACTCCACCCCCATAACGTTTAAGTCCGAATAACTGTAGTATGAATAGGACCCAAGGCCTATTTCACAAATGTCTCGTTTACAGACCTTCCTGCTCTCCTTCCTGGTTGTGTCTGATTGGTTCCAGGTCTCTTCAAGTCGACCTCCCAGTGTCTCCAAGATTGTTGTACCACACGTCTTCCAGAATAAAAAGGTATCATCTCTTGCGTTAGGGGATACCAAAAATCTACCACCAAGAATGTTCTCAATGCTGCCAGGGTGCTTATTGGACCGTTTCCCTCTAGCCAAGGAACATCCTATAGAGAGCCCTCCTGGGCTTTAGCCCACTACATGCTTAGATGTGCTGCTTTGCCGGCTCCTGGCAAGGTCCAGACTATAGACTCCCACCCCCTTTCTGGTAATCACAGGACCCCAGAAAGTGGATGGTAAGATTATTTTTTCGCTTGAGGTCTCTTGGTCTGGCCAAGGTCCGGGCTATAGCCCCCAGCAGACGTTTTGCAATGTGCTTCGCAAAGGCAGACATCACAATTGATCTATTGCTATCCACCCCCGATAAAGCGAAACTAACGATCCAGCATACCGATTGGATCAATACTTGTGAACTTTGTCTAACCTTTAGTGATGGTGATATGGTCCGCATTCCCCCGAAAAAAGTAGGCGTTTTGCCTCCTTACTTAATACGATGTCCATCACCTAAATATCGTAATGGCATATTACGTCTTCGCTTTAACCTGTGGATAACGGGTGATTTAAAAGTAAGGCACCGGCCGGCTGGCGCCAACGGATAAGGAACAAGTTACTTACCTGTAACTGTTGTTCTCCAGCATGGGTCTGGCATGGATTCACATGCTCATGAATATTCCCCGTCGTCAGGCTGGGAATCCTTGGTAAAGAAAAATCAGTATCAGTTTCGTTTCTGATCTGTCTTTCGTAGTAGTAACCAATCACTGATCTCTGCGTCATACTGACCACAGCCAATGACTGCCATCTCCCTAGGCCCGGCCTCTGGCAGCCATCTTCAGATTTGGTAGCACGTGAAGTGGCAGTATGACCAAGTGAAGAGCCGCAGAGGGGTAGGCGGGAGGGTTCGCATGTGAATCCATGCCAGACCCATGCTGGAGAACAAGTTACAGGTAAGTAACTTGTTCCTTCTCCAGCATGGGGTCTGGCATGGATTCACATGCTCATGAATAAAAGAATATATAGCAGTACACACATGCACAACCACGGGAGGTGGAAACAGGCTCAACATTAAGCAATACAACAACTCAACATTAAGCATCTCTTACCTTCTCACCAGGCTCACCTTAGGCGAACAGGTTGCGCATCACAAGGTAACTCAGTCCAGGGTGCCTCCCCCACCCCTATGGTACCCAGACAGAGTGGCACCACTTTTGGAGGCTTCTGTGGAGAAATCTGCCAAAAAGTCCGACGGCACCTTGGGCATGAAGGAGGGGTGCGTCCTGAGCACTACCCTCGTGTCGTGAAAAGTCAAGTAAAGGGGCTTGCAGGAAAGGGCCTGTATCTCTCCCACCCATCGTGCGGAGGTGATGGCCACAAGAAACGCTGTTTTCCACGACAAGAACTTCAACAGAGCTGAGTGCAGAGGCTCGAACGGAGGTCCCATGAGCTTGGTCAGCACCACGTTGAGCTCCCACACCGGGGCCGGAGCCTTCACCGGCGGGAACGATCTGAACAGTCCCTTCATGAATTCTTTCACCAGACGATGAGACCACAAAGACAACCGTCCTGTGGTTCTGGTGTATCAGGAGATCGCAGCAAGATGAATCTTGATGGAAGCGTGCGCCAGTCCCGCCTTGGCCAGCGTCAGTAGGTACGGCAGTACTTGAGGAGCCGTAATCCGTAGAGGGTTAATCTTCTGTGCGTGGCACCAGACAGAGAACCTCTTCCATTTGTGTCCGTAGCATTTAAGAGTTGAGGACGCCCTGGTCTTTGCAAGAACCTCTCTGCAGTCGGCCAGTATGTCGTATCCTCCAAACTCTAACGCTGCAGGAGCCAGGCCTGCAAGTTCAGCGACTTTGGGTCGTGATGGAGGATGGCGCCTCCTTCCCTGGAGAGAAGATCCGCGTCCACTGGCAGCTTGAATGCCGGGGACACTGACAAGTCCAGAAGGACCGGGAACCATATCTGCCTCGGCCAAGCAGGTGCGACGAGGATCATCCTGCACCGTGACCTCTTGAGCTGGTTGATGAGCCGGATCAGCAACGGCAATGGGGGGGGAACGCGTATAGAAATAGGCCCTCCCAGGGGAACGAGAAAGCATCGCCCATGCTCCTCGGCTGGGGAAACCTGCTGGCGAACCTCCGGCACTTGGAGTTCGTCGCGAACAGAGCGATCTGGGGTGTGCCCCACCGTCGGAAGAGGCCGTCCACTAGATCCTGTCGTAGTTCCCACTCGTGGCACGAGCGCAGCTCTCTGCTGAGCGAGTCGGTGATGGTGTTTTTTATTCCTGCCAGATGAAACGGCACCAGAAACATCCCTTGGGCGATGGCCCAATGCCACAGATCCTGCGCCTCCTTGGACAGGGCTGGGGACCTGGTGCCCCCCTGCTTCCTGATGTAGAACATGGTGGTGGTGTTGTCGGTGAAGAGCCTCACCGCCTTGCCCTTGAGGGACGGAAGAAAGGACCTGAGGGCCCAAAACACTGCACGGAGCTCCAGGACGTTGATATGGAGGGGCTTCTCCGTCGGAAGCCAAAGGCCTCTCGCGTGCAAATTTTCGGTGTGCGCTCCCCACCCTTCCAGGGAGGCATCCATGGTCACTGTCTTCTGGTGGCCCGGGGTCTGGAAGTCCATGCCCGCTGTCAGATGTGCGCGGGTGCCCCACCACCGGATCGCTCGTCGGAAGCTCTCGTCGAGTTTGATCCCGTCCTCGAAGCTGCCCGTCGTCTGGATCCAGCGAGCGTCCAGGAACTCCTGTAACGGGCGCATCCGAAGCCTGCACAGGCGGATGAGATAAATGCAAGAAGACATCATTCCGAGGAGGGATTTGATGGACCTCACCCTGGCCGCGTCTGCAACCAGCATCCGCTGCACCTGGCCCATGATGGCTCTCGTCCTTTCCTCCGACGGAGAGGCCAGAAGTGCCACTGTGTCGAGTTTCGCTCCCAGAAACAGTGCGTCTTGCGCGGGCACCAGATGGGACTTGGCGTAGTTTATGGAGAATCCCAGGTCCGTGAGTAGTTGGACGGTCCTCGCCGTGTGCTCCGCGGCAAGCTCCCTTCTCTTTGCTCGGATGAGCCAGTCATCCAGGTAGGGGTAGACGTGGATCCCCTCCAGGCGCAGCCGCGCCGCCACCGGTGCGAGGAACTTGGTGAACACCCTGGGTGCCGACCTCAATCCAAAGGGAAGGGCTCTGAACTGGTAGTGACGCCCTTGGACCACGAACCTGAGAAACTTTCGGTGTCCCTTTAGGATGGGGATATGGAAGTAAGCATCCTCCAAATCCAACGACGACAGGAAATCGCCCTCCTCCAGCTGACCCAGGACGTGCTAGAAGGTGACCATCCGGAACTTCTGTGCCTTGATGAATTTGTTCTGTCGTCGTAGGTCCAGGATGGGACGCCATCCTCCTGTCTTCTTCACAAGGAAGTATCTTGAGTAAACTCTGGAGCCCCGAAGCTTCTTTGGGACGAGCTCGATGGCGCCTTTCTTGAGCATCGCCTTGACCTCCAAGAGAAGCTGAGGGGCATGATGTTCCTTCCTGGCCACGGGGGGGGACGCGCGGGCACTTCTTCATAAACTCGAGCGTGTGACCCTGGGCCAGGGCGTCCAGCACCCAACGGTCAGTGGAGATGGACTCCCACACGCTGACGAAGTTTGCCAGCCGGCCTCCCACCGGGATGCTTCGGTGGGGGCCCGACCCCACGGCCGGTTCAGTCCTGCTCCGACGAGGCTTTGCCACCTTGTCCTCCCTGGCGACGACGGCGGGGTCCGCCCGACTTGCCTCGTCCCCTGTAGGCTTCCTGCAACGACGAACGGGCCGCTTGACGGTAGTTGGAATATCCGCCGCCGGAACCTTTGGAGGCACCCTGCTTGCCTCCGGCGCTCCGAAAGGGCGGCCGTCGCTGGAGAACACCAAGAGCCCGGGCCGTCTCCGTGTCCGTCTTGATGGCTTGTAGATAATCGTCAACCGTTTTCCTAAACAGGTTGCTCCCGTCGAACGGCATGTCCAAAACTCTGGTCTGCACGTCCTGCCGGAAGTCCGTTGCCTTGAGCCATCCACGCCGTCTAAGGCACACGCCGTTGCCCAACTGGCGAAACCCAGTGTCAGCGATGTTTGTCGCTATCGTAATGGCGTGGTCCGACGCCACTTCTCCTTCCTGCAAGATCTCTAGGGCTTCCGCCCTCTTGTCGTCCGGTAGGAAGTCCAGCAGGGGAGCGATCTTGTACCACAACTCCCTGTCGTAGCGGGCTACGATAGCCAAGGCGTTGGCAGCCTTAATCTTCGTCGCTGCCGATAAGATGACTTTGCGTCCCATCGTGTCCAATTTCAATTTCTTTCCCTCGCCGTCCGGGGGGGGAGGGGGTTGACGTAGAGGCTGAAGCTCCCCCCCGCTTTCTTCCTGGCCGCCGCGTAGACGACTGAGTCCGGGGTCGGCTGTCCCCAAAGGCACAAGGGGGCCGCGTCCGATCCCTTCTCGCAGGCATTGTGGATGGGTTCTTGAGGAGGGCGAGACCCTCATCCCAGATATCGTCCAGTAGAAGTACAGCGAGTCTTCCTCTTGGTCTCGCGCCGTTGCTAAAGGAAACCTTCCTTCTCTTCCGGGCAGAGCTGGAAAAGCTCGGATGCCCTGGCAATCATGGCATGAAAAGATCCAATCTCGTCGGGCGGGGAAGCCCGGGGAGGAGGTGACGACGGAAGATCCTCATAAACCTCGTCGTCTGTACCCGTCGCGGCTGTGTCCGTCCCCTTATCATCCCCATGGGTCATGGACGGGGTGGAGGGCTGAGCAGGGCGCGATGGTTGAAAAGGAGGTGGAGGATGAATCATCCTTCTCTTAGGAGGAGGGCTCCCAGAAGGGCCTGGCTCCGGGTCCTCCGTCGGGACCGGTTCCCCCGTTGGTGGCAACGGCAATCTGGTCCTTATCTCCGAGCATAAGGACTGTATAACCAACAAAATGGCCGGCGAGTTGTCTTGCGGCACTGGTTGAGGGGATTCCGACGGGCGGTCAGGGGCCTCGTCGGCACCCTCGACGTTCTCGTCGTCTCCTACGTCGGGGTCCATCCCGACGGGCTGGTCTTCTTCCACGCCAATGCCGTGGCTTAAGACTTCGATCAGCTCCTCTTCAGAGGTTGAGGCCGAATCCACGACGACCCCTGCCCCCCCGCTTTTCTTCTCCGTCGGAGGTTTCACGTGGGTCCTGTTGATGGGCTTGAAAGAGTTCTCCCTCCGCGGTGGCAGGGAGACTCTGGGCCCCGAGGTCGCCTCCACTGGTGTAGCCTCCACAGGCTGAGCCAGGGCCGCCGCGACTGTCTCGATAGAGGCCTTGGCAGGGTGTATCAAGGCTTTCACCACCTTGGGAGGAGGGTCACCGCCTCGCTCCCCCTCCGATGGGGCCTTCGAGCTCGACCGGGGTCTCTCCAGGAGCTTCGCCGGGTGCTCGGCCTTCCTCTTACCCGAGCCAGAGCGTTGGCTTGTGGTTGATGGCGCCGGAGAGGATGCACCCTGCCTGGCAACCGCAGAGCCCGACCGTTCGGCACTCCCGGTGCCAGCGGACTCGCGGTGCTTGGCCTTCTGTTGGGCCCCCATCGCCGGGGTGCCCTCAAAGGTCTTAGAAGACCGCTCGGACTTCTTTTTCTCGCCTGACGGGCTCTTCCCTTCCAGCCAGTTGGCGGTCCTTCATGGTCCGCTCCGACATATTGCCGCAAAACGCACAGTCCTTCTCCACGTGCGTCTTGTCCTCATGCAGGCAGTAGAGGCAAAGGGAGTGTTCGTCCTCCTTAAAGACATTCTGAAGCTGGCATCCAGGGCAGACCCTGAACAGCTTTCAGGGCGTCGAGCTTCCCTTCTCCAGGGCCAAGTCCGAGATGGGCCTGAGAAACTTCTGGAGTCCTCCAAAAGCGTGGCTCGATGAAATCTTCACCCTTGAGGGGCGTAGAAGAATCCGACACGGGTACCCATTGATCGGATAAAGAAACGGTGGAGCTTGAGGCTCTTTTGACCGAAAAAAGAGAATGTTCCTATGAAAAAGCGCGAAAACGCACTAAAGCTTGAGAGCAATAGCACGAGGATCCCAACACTTGAACGTGCGGTAAAAATCTGAATATGGCTGCCAGAGGCGGGGCCTAGGGAGATGGCAGTCATTGGCTGTGGTCAGTATGACACAGAGATCAGTGATTGGTTACTACTACGAAAGACAGATCAGAAACGAAACTGATACTGATTTTTCTTTACCGAGGATTCCCAGCCTGACGACGGGGAATATTCATGAGCATGTGAATCCATGCCAAACCCCATGCTGGAGAAAAACTATTGTCGCTTTTGCAAAATTGACAGTCCCGGAGACTCTTGTTCACCTAATCACAGAATGTCCAACGTTAAGATCTAAACGAGAACTAACATTCACCAGACATTGTGAATATTTGGGGAATTTATCCCAATTTCAGTGTTGGGGGGTCCTATTGGGATGTAACAATATGGCAATTCAACTTGCTGCTATTCATTTTCTTGTTAGCCTGAACTTAGATGACAATACCTGACAATGTGTATACTATGTATGCAAGTACGAGCATTTTAATCCTATTATAGGTACTGTTAAGCATGTTTGCAGTTGCTTGGATGCTGCTTGTCTATATTCTATTTCATGTGTTTACATTCTATCTAAATTTCGATTAATGTCATGTAACAATGAATCCATGTTATTCTATTTTTAGTTAACATTTTATGAATGGTGTACATGTAAAGTAATATGATTTTTTGTGTGTATCATTTTGAAAGGGTGTTAGGCAGAAACCTGTGCAGTTCCCTCTGGGACCACTGCAACAGATTTAAGACTACAGGTGTTTGGCAGTAAACCCACTTGGTAGCAGTCTGTACCACACAGATTCACTTGGTAGCTGTGGCTGAGCAGTCAAACTTCCCTCAAGAAGAGTTAGGCAGTATACAGAGTATTCACAATAGGTCAAAAGAACACAGTAGAACAAGTAAACACTGACCAGAGCTTGGTGTAAACGAGATATACTTATTTAAAACCACATCTAGTAAAACACACAGGCACTAATGTTAAGCAGTTCAAAAACACGGTCACTAAAAGATATACACTGCCTTAAAAGAATATTAGACAATTCTTAAGTAAAGCCCCACTTATTTTCAGACAGCGGTGAGCGCTTAACGCAGATGGCACTCTAATCATTCGTTTTAAAAAGGGAGAGAAAAGCAGAGTATAATTTGAAACCGATCCCAACACTTTCACAAGAACACAACAAGAGAGGAAGGCAAGTAAAACCGTGAAGTTAGAGTTCAGAAGGCTGGATCCACTTTAAGAGGATCAGAACGAAATGTGTCCAAGGTCACACGGTTGAAGTGCACAAAAGTCTTGCAAAGGTTCAGAAAGAGTCGGACCAAAAGAAAAGGACCAGTCAGAGGGTCAAGGTGGCCAGCCCAGTCCAGAAGGTTAAGGGATTATTATTACCTTGTAGCAATCTTTAGAAAGGGAGGCTTGGCGGACACAGTACCTTAAAGTGGTGAGAATACTCCAGCGGGGGCAGTTGTTCCTGGCAGCGGATGCAAGTCGGTGCTTCGTCCGGGGGAAGAGAGGATCTCGTCGGGGAGGAAGATAGGAGTCCGTTGCACTGCCAGGGAAGAAACCAGCCGCAGAGTTCTCAGGTAAAAGGAGCGGTCCTTTTATTTGCGGTCCAGTGGTTAAGTGGCTATCCGGTTGCCGGGGTGCTTGGCATGGCGATTCGACCACAAGACGTCCTGGGATGCGAGGAAAAGAAGGTAAACTGGTTGTGCCCACCAGTCAGGGGAAGAAGCCTCTCCAGCCGGGAGATCGTCTCTGTCGTCGGGAAGTGGTGAGTCGGTTCCGCAGGGCTCCACCGGTGGTGTCGTCGTGGCAGGTCGGCTCAGCTTCTCCCTCGTCGGATTCTCAGGTCCTGTGGCGACTTCTGAAGTTCCAGTCCCCAAAGCCCTGCTTTTATGCAGCACACCCCCATTCACTCAGCCCAGCTGTCAAACATGCTAAGTGGTGAGCCGGCCGGCTCACCACTTGGGCCAATCACAAGATAACTCAGTCCAGGGTGCCTCCCCCACCCCTATGGTACCCAGACAGAGTGGCACCACTTTTGGAGGCTTCTGTGGAGAAATCTGTCAAAAAGTGGAACAAAGGGCTCGACTTGGGTCGGAGTCACAGAAGAGAACACAAACGCCATTTTAGAATCGAGTCCTGGCAAAAAATACCAACCGGCGAATTAATATAAAATAAATAAACCGGCGGTATGTTTCGAGGCTATGAGAATTAAATACTTAAAGTTGGTAGCCTCGAACAATGGGAAAATCCCATAGGGATATATTTGCGGTTGAATATAAAAAGTAGTATCCACTGCCACCAGCCAAAACTCGATCAGGGGGGACGGAGACGTGCCCCCTCGACTAACAGACCCCATGGCAATCGAATTGCCCCGACCAGTACGTCCATAATGACGGTTTGTACCGGTTTCTGTTAATAATTTGGGACTAGTAAAGCCAATGGTGACTTTACATGCCCTGGGAGACAGTAGTCAGTCCCAGGGTATGGAGTCTATGGTGGGGTGTCACTATGACACCCCTGTGTCACTGCACGGAGGATGCTCTGTAACACACATAGTAAAAACACATGAGACCCTATGGGGTAAAGGACCCCATAGCCCATAAAACACATCAACAGTCAAAGGAACACCATAAATCATGTCCAAGAGTGGGAGAAAAAGAGTCTCACTCTTGGCAGGAGAAAAAAAAACTCCAGAAATCCAGCTAAACTGCTGGGGGACTCACTAGGTTAGGAAATTCAGCCTAAAGAGAGAATTCTCCCTAACAAAGGTTGATTAATTTTAGTCAAATCAAATAAAATAAAAAAATTAAAAAAAATGTGCTTCTAGGTTTGTTTGGATACTCTCAGGTACTGAGTTCTAACACCCAGGAAGCTCTGCTGCCTCACTTAGACGCACTTCCGCCCACTGTTGTGTCTCTCAGCACCACCATCCCAACTCCCACACTTGCTTGCTTTCCTTGCTCCTCTTGACACACTGCAGCCTGCCTTAACAGGTTTTTAATGATTTTGATTGGCTTGGTCGTCGTTCTATTTCCTGCTGGTTCCTGGAGGGTCCTAGGTCCTTTTGGCATACCTTCACCATATATTTCATCTTACTTCTCATCCTTTGTGTGTTTTGAGTTTCCCTTCTCTCTGTATTTCCAAAGTGATTTGCAAAGAGGCAGTGGACCAAGGCCTTAAGTAGAGCTGCACCCAATTTAAAGGTCATGGTGGACCAACTTAGTACCCATTAGCTGTACAGCTTCGCTCATCTCCCTCTGTGTTTGCAAACTTAGAGAGGCACAGCTCCTCCCTACTCTTGAGGTCCAACCAGACCGAAACACATGTCTGGGGATGCTGTTAGTACTCTTGTTCAGAGGAGAATTCCCTAGAATTTCAGTGCTGGGCAGGACAAAGACTGATATGTTTGGGATATTTCTTCTCTGTGAGAGATAGTGAGCTAAAGACTCTGGGTAAGTCTCTCGTAACCAGGACTAATGTCTGGCAGAGAGACTCCCAGGACCCCCCTTGTCAATTTACACCTCCAGAGATGACATGGCCTAGCAGGAGGCTTCATATGGCTCCAAAAGACCCTATGATACCCCCTTACCAGTTTCAAATATGTGAACACATACACTTTGGGTGTTCCAATCTACACACCTGAAGCAGCACTTTGTGTGCGTAGACTGGTAAGATCAAGCTCCACACTGTCTATGATTAAGTAACATTCCTGAAAAATTGCTGGGGACTAAACATAATCCAAACTGAAAACATCTTTTTCAAGAAATGTAGCTTCTGTCCACACAGGAGCAGTGCACATGGTTTCAGAGGGCGATCTAGTGCGCACAGATCGGATGAGCCAAGCAGGAAAGCTTTCGGATAGATTGTGCACTTTGAAGTTTAAAATGTCCAACAAATAGATGTTAGCAGATTGTAAGTTCAATGCAGGAAACTCGTCTTTGATCTTATATAATGAGGTCGAATCCTCAGGCACTTAAGAGGAACACATGGTCTTAGGGTTCATATGATGTGCAATAACTAAAACAGTCTTCCTCCTATGCGCCCACTCTCAGCACCACAAAAAAAGCACTGGCAGTGTGTTACATCAGAAAATGGCCACAGTAGAGTTGATTAATTTAGCAGTTCCTGTTTGGCCTTGTTATAACCTCAAACGGCCCTTAACCCCTCTGCAAAGCATCCCAGGTAAGCCAGAAGCATGTACATCACACCTCACACACCCAAACACAGTCCACACCTACGTACCTCCAAGAGCACCTCATCCACATCCTACATTACCACCCACACTCCACCTTCAAAATGCAAACGCAACCTCATGCTCATCAATGCTCAGCCGACAGTATTACATGCAGCAGACTTTGCTGACTTCATCACCATGGATGGCCTAGACTATCAGACATTGCTCACCTGATCCTCCACATGCTGAATCCTACAAGTTACAGCATCCAGAAAAAGAATTACAAAGGGAAGTCCATCAGAGGGCTTGCCATTATCCCCTAGAACATATGGACATGTACACCCCGGGGCACACCATACATGCATCTATGGAACTCCCCACTTGTCATTTACAGCGCGCACACACATGCTCAGCTACGTACCACCCGATATACAGACCATCCCAAATCATCAAGGCCTTAATTGACAAAATGACAGAACTCATCACAACAGCGCACATCAACAATGTGTCGGGGGTCGCCTCGTAAAACTCCACAAAAAAAATTACAAAATTAGTCAAAAAGGAGTGTATGCCGGTGCAAGAACTAACAGTTTTATTCAGGGTCGCAGACGCAGCTGGGACAGCAAATTCAGACAGTTTGCGGAACAGTACTGCATGAAAAGGCACTGGTCAAGAAACGCCCCTAAACTAAGTTATTTTATACAAAGTAAAGTTTTTAGCATTTGCATTTGCAAAACATAAATTGTGATTAATCATTGGGTCCATGAACCTTCCCACACCGCCCTCAAGTACAGTGTTGCAACGTCACAATCCACCCCCTAATTCCCACAGAAAAATTAAGTGATTGAAACATTTGAGACGACCATCCGAATTTTAATAATCTGCCCCAGTCGCCTCATCATGATTCTCATGAGACTGGCTACCCACCATGACACTATCAGAGTCTTAAACCACAGACATACTGCTGCACGAATGTTGTATATGGTTAAAGTTACTTACCTGTAACTATTGTTCTCCAGCATGGGTCTGGCATGGATTCACATGCTACCGAATATTCCCTGCCAGGCTGGGAATCCTTGGTAAACAGTTTTACTTTCACTTAAAAAACTATTTCTCCTCTAAACCAATCACTGTCCTCTGGGTCATGCTGCCGCCATCCAATGACAGTCCTCTCCATAAGACCCTCCTCTGGCAGCCATATTCGGATTTGGTTAGTACGTAAAATGGCAGTATGACCAAGAAGAGCCGCAGAGGGACGGAGGAAGGGTTTGCAGCATGTGAATTTATGCTAGACCCATGCTGGAGAACAATAGTTACAGATAAGTAACTTAAACCTTCTCAAGCAAGAGGTCTGGCATGGATTCATATGGTCATGAATAACGAATACATAGCAGTACAACATTACACAACCACGGGAGGTGGCAAGGCCCAACAGAAGCAATCAATTCTTACATCCGGAACAGGCACACCTCAAGAGAACAGGTTGTGTAGCACTGCTTGGCCGACTCTTGACTCCTCTCTGGAATCCCTGTCGACGCAGTTGAACTTTGTGAAGGTGTGTGTGGACCTCCATGTAGCAGCCCTGCAGATGTCCAGCAGGGGCACATCAGACAGGAACGCCGTCAAGGCAGCGATCGCTCTAGTGGAGTGGGCTCTCAGACGGACAGGCAGCACGTGATGGGTAGTGCGTGATGGGGCCCAAGGGCCACCTTGAAATGGAAGCCTTGGACAAGGCTTTCCCATGGTTCACAGGACCAAAATTCACAAACAGCTGTGAGGTCTTCCGAAAACTCTTTGTGCGCGTCATGTAGAATTTCAGGGCACGAGCAACATCCAGCGAGTGCAAGGCCCTTTCCGCCGGCAAAGGTTTCGTGAAAAAAAAACAGGTAACACCAAAGACTTGTTGAATTCCGATGGAACCTTAGGCATGAAGGAGGGGTGCGTACGAAGCGTGGAAATTCTGGTATGGTTGCATGCAGGATAGGGCCTGGATCTCACCCACCCTTCTGGCAGAGGTAATGGCCACAAGGAAAGCAGTTTTCCATGAGAGAACTTGAGTGGGGTCTAATGCAAAGGCTCGAAGGCCCCCCCACTCCCTCATGAGCCTCTTCAGAACCACGTTGAGCATGCACGCCGGGGCAGGAGCCTTCACCGGCGGGAAAGATAGAAAAAGTCCTTTGATATCATATGGCATTTATAATGTGCCTATACACAAGTGTTTCAAGGCACGACAAGGCAAGGGGGAAGACAAAGTGAGGACTAAAACCAAAGATGTTACTATGCCTAGTGACATTCAGATTGCACAAGTGCAGGGGGGCTGGAAACATGCAGGACAAGGAACAGGAAACAACAAGTAGTGCAGCCAACAAGTGTCTAATAAGTGCAGTAGAGAGGAATGTAGGGTTATAGATACAGACCACAAGTGCAGGGGGTGCCAAGAGGCATTGTAGGTTTGCAGCTTGACAGGCAGGGACCTTGGCCCCGAATTCAGAGGGTGGCCAGGAGACCAGTGCATGTATTAGACAGGAGATCAGCAAGGGAGAGGAAGAGAGAAGGCAGAAGCAAAGAGGAAGGTCTTGAGGAGCTTCAGGAACCGGACATGGTTCTGCTCAAGTTTCAGAGAGACAGGGAGGCTGTTCCAGAGGGAAGCACCAGCCAAAGAATGAACTGCCCCCAACTTGCTGCTTGGAGAAGTGACTGACCCTCAAGGAGTTGGAGCTGGAGGAGCCGAGTGCTTGATTAGGAAAATATTTCGACAGAGACAGTAGGAGGTATTGTGGTTCCAGGCCCCAGAAAGCCTTGTGGATTGCAGAGGGTCTTGAACTTGATCCTTGCCACCACTGGGAGCCAATGAAGAGATATAAGTGCTGGAGAGATATGATCCCTGGGCTTGGGGCGAAGGACAAGTCGCTCAGTCCTTCCAGCCTTTGAGAAATTCCTTGACTAGTTGGTGTGACCAAAGTGATGATCTTCCTGGAGACCTGGTGTAGCGTGAGAAGCCGTCAGATATGCCTTGAAAGATGTGTGCACCAGTCCGACCTTGGCCAAGGATAGCAAGCATGGAAGGACCTGCAGGACCGTGACCCTTAGAGGGGTAATCATCCGAGACAGACGCCACTTAGCGAAACGCTTCCATTTGTGAGCGTAGCACTTCAAAGTCGGCGACACCCTGGCCTTGGCGTGGACCTCCCTGCAGTCTGCAGGCACTCCTATCCTCCAAACTCTAGGGCTGCAGGAGCCAAGCCCTCAGGTTCAGCAATCCTGGGTTGTGATGAAGAATTGCGCCTCCTTCTCTGGTGAGAAGATCCGGAACCACTGGTAGCTTGACCGGAGATGACGCTGAGAAGGCCCAGATACCAAATCTGCCTCAGCCACGCCAGGGCGATGAGTATCATCTTGCATTGACACTGAGTGTGTTGACGACTCGGAACGGAGGAAACGTGTACAGAAACAGCCCTTTCCACAGGAAGCAGAACACATCCCCCAGGGTCCTCGGCTGGTGGAATCTGCTGGCAAACTTGTGGCACTTCGAGTCCGCCGGTGTCGCTAATAGATCGATCTGGGGCCTGCCCCATTTGATGAATAGGCAATCCACCTGATCCTGACAAAGCTCTCACTCGTGTCAGGAGCGCAGTTCCCTGCTGAAGGAGTCTACGATGGGGTCATTGACTCCCGCCAGGTGGAGAGGAATGAGGAACATTGCTTGTCTGACGGCCCAGCGCCACAAGTCCAGCGCTTTTTTGGAGAGCACTGGGGATAAAGTGCCCCCCTGCATCCTGGTGTAGAACATGGTGGTGTTGTCCATGAAGATCCTCACCACCTTGCCGTTTAGAGACGGTAGGAAAGACTTGAGGGCCCAGAACACTGCCCGCAGCTCCAGGATGTTGATATGAAGATCCTCCTCCTCCGCCAGCCAAAGGCCTCTGACGTAGTCGTCCGGTGTGCGCTCCCCAACCTTCCAGGGAGGCATCCGTGGTGACTCATCCGCTTTTGACTTCTAGATATTATGTTTTTTGTGTGAGCGCTTAGAGGGCCAAGGGTGTAAATCACTACATAAAAAGTGAATAGATAGACTGTCTCCTGGTATGGGGGGGGGGTTCTGAAATCCCGTGCCTTGGGCGATGTTGGAGTGGAGGCCCCACCATCCTATTGCCCGACAGAACTCATTGAAGCAATCTTGTATGTGAAGCTTCCGGACACCAGCATCCAGCAGGCAAGAAGGAACTCATGCAGCAGTCGCATTTGCAACCTGCAGAGCCAGACGAGGTAAGTGCAGGACGACATCATGCCCAGTAAGGACTTGATGGACCGCACCATGGCTGTCTTTGACAACAGCCGTTGCCCCTTCCCTTGAATGGCTGCTAGCCACTCCTCCGAGGGCGGTGCCAGCCAGGACACCGTAGAGTCTAGCGCCTAGGACAGCACTTTCTGTGATTGCTTTAAGTAGGACTTCGGATAGTCGATGAAGAATCCCAAATCCGTCAGAAGTCTGACGGTCATCTCTGTGTGTCCGTCGGCCAGCTGCAGCGAGCGGGTGTGAATCAGCCACTCATCCAGGTACAGGGATACATGTATGACCTGTAGATGCAGATGGGCCGCCACTGGTGCCAGGCATTTCGTGAACACTCTGAGTGACGACTTAAGTCACCCAGAGGCCCTACCGGAAGGTAGGGCCTTGAACTGGTAGTGCTGTCACTGCATCACAAAATGCAGAAACGTCCACGTCCCCATTCACAAGAAACATCGGAAGTAGGCTTCCTTCAGGTCAAACAAAGTCAAGAAGTCTCCTTTCCAGTTGGCCGAGCATGTGACCATCCTGAACTTTCGGAGTTTCAGGCATTTGTTCAGATCATAGGTCTAAGCTGGGTCTCCAGCCCTCCCCCAACCTCAACCCCGTCTTCTTTCTGACCAGAAAGTATCTTCCATAGACTTCAGAGACCCTGAGCCGTTGTGGAACTAGCTCTATGACCCCTTTTCACAGCATGGCCCGTACCTCTTCCAGGAGCTGAGGGAGGTGCTGCTCCTGACGGGTAACCAGAGGGATCCGTGGACACCTGCATTGAAACTCCAGGTTGTGTACTAGGGCGAGAGCGTCCAGCACCCATCTGTCGGTGGTGATCTTTCTCCACTCGCTGACGAACCTCGTAAAGCGGCCTCCCACCGGGCTGCACAAGTGGGGGCCTGACGTCCCGGCCAGGTCAGGCTTTCTTCATCACTGGAGTCTTGCCCTGTGGGCGGCAGCCACAATGTCCATCCGGTACCGTAGGCCTGGGAACGCCCTCTTTAGGCTTCCTGCGTTGAGGATCTGGAAGGCTGTCAGTCCGACAGGGAAAACCCTTTTTAAGACCTGGTCGACTTTCCCCTGGAGTAGCGAATGTACGAGCGGTGCTACTGGAGAGCGCTCAAGGAACGGGCCGTCTCAGCCTTGATGGCCTGGAGGGACAGGTCATTGACCTTCCCAAACAGATTCTCTCCGAAGGGCATGTCCAGCACCTTTGCTTGGACTTCCTGACGAAAGTTCATGGCTTTCATCCAACCTTGGCGACAAAAAGGCAGACACTGTTCCCCATTTGCCAGAGCCCTGGGTCAGCGACGACCAATGCAACTATAATAGCGTGATCCGACGCCACTTCCCCTTCCTGGAAGAGAGCGATTGCCCCCATTTCCTTATCGTCAGGGAAGAAGATCTCAGCCCCAGCTTGTACCACAGTTTCCTGTCGTACCTGGCCAGGATCTCCAGTGCGTTGGCCACCTTGATAGCGGACGCCGCAATGTAAATCACCTTTCCCATGGCGTCCATCCTTTTCCCCTTGCTGTCCGGAGGGACTGAAGACGACGAAGACGGGTTAGCCGACCGTTTCCTCGCAGCCGCAGATACCACCGAATCCAGCGACAGCTGCAAACTCAGGCTCCTGGGTGCCGAGTCCAGCACCCTCTATTTCTTCGAGCATAAACCGTTTGGCTGGAGTCGTGCAAGTTCTCTTCATGATGGCCAGGCCCTCCTCCCAAATATCGTCCAGAAGGGGCACCGCCATGATAGTCGTCGGCTTGGTCTCGCGCCTACAAGAAGCCATCTTCTTGGTTTCCTTGGGCACCAGCTGGAATAGCTTGGAGGCCCTGGCGACCATGGAGTGACACCCTATGAGGAGCATCCAAATGTGGCAATTCACTGTCCGCTGCGACAATGTCTTAGTCATCATCTGTCGTCAAAATCATATACGTCCCCGTACCCGTGTGTGGGTCTGCTGGGAGAGAAGGAACCAGATGTGGTGGAGGAGGCTGAAGTGGGGGTGTTCGGACTTTTAGGCAGAATCCTGTGCAGTGCCCTTAGGGACCACTACACACAATTAAGACTACAGGTGGCAATACAAGTTTTACCTTTGGTACAAGCCTGTACTACTATGTTAAAGTGGTAGCAGTAGCGGAGCAGCCAGGCTTATCTCAAGAGTATATGAGCAGTGGCAGAGATTACACAAAGGGAGCACAATTACTGTGACTCGAGCAAAAACTGACTCAAGGTTTCAGGTAAAAAATATAAGTACATTTATTTTTAAACCGTTTGTTATAAACACAACACTTCTATTAAATTCAAAACCACACGTAAAATGCACTACAACTAACCAATTAATTTTGTACGGTATAAATCAAGGTAAGTACCCTGTGTTTGAATGGACCGGTGTTATGAAACAAAACATGTTACAGTGAATATGATTGCGATCACTTTTTGACAGTTCGGTCTACTAAATAAACACGTATCCGTGACAAGAAATGCTACCGGGGCAAAAACACACTTGGCACCCGAGATACCCAGAGAGAGTTGGGGCAAAAATCATAGGCAATACATTAGTTCGGCAGACAGAATCAAAGAACACTCAGACAGGAATTCAAGAGTCAAAGGGCCGGAGACCGTGTCAAGTGGAACCGGGTTCCTGTTGTCGAGGATCACACAGTTAGACAGTTTGCGATTCAACGTAGCCAAGAGTACTTTGATATTGTCAATATTCGGAAGCAAAAGTTATAAGAAGGAGGGAAGATTAAGGACAAGCCTTAAGGAAGAGAAATAAGGATTTCACCCAAATTCCTCAAGCAGGACACAGTACCTTTCTCAAACAATGAAGCTGGTGCCAAGGCAGTTGTTCCTGTAGTGTCCTGCAGGCCCACGATTCCTGGAGCTTCGGCACGACGAAGGACGATGAGGGGCCTGCACCACGCAGGGATGATGCCGGCAGCAGCAACGATGAATAAAAGGTGCGCTCCTTAAAATAACAGGAGGCTCTCTTCAGGTGGCTATCCGGACCACAACAGCAGTGTGCAGCGATTTCGACCACAAAGGGATTCCTCTCACTGAAGACGACGAGCTGGTTATCCCCACCAGGATCAAGGGAAGACGACTCTGGACTGGATCTTCTCAGTCATTGAAGGGTAGACAGCTCAGGACTGCAGCAGGGCTTCACCGGTACGGGATAGTTGCAGCAGTCGACCTCTCCTCCGCTTCTCTTCAGTTCCTTGTAGTTCCAGTGGCGAATCTCTGACTTTCAGCCCAAGAGACCTGCCTTTTATGCGAAAATCCCCCATTCGCACAGCCTGGCTGTCAATCACACGGCAGGGGGGGTTCGTCCGGCCGGACAACCACCTCAGCCAATCATGGCAAAGTGCGAGTTGGGTTTCCTAGGTACCCTGTGCAGGGGGCGACTACACCCTTCCCTCACATGCAGCCCACCTAGTCACCCAGGCGCCTAGAGGAGGGCTTCTTGGCAGAAGCCAGCCAAAAGATAGTGAACAAAGGAAGCAAACCTGGTTTGCCGGGCAAAGTAAAACACAAGAAGGATTTTAACAAACACAAATGGCAAATAATCCTGACCGGAGCCAAAAGAAAAAGTATTTGGTCAAACGGGTTTACGTTTGAGGCTAATATAATAGCCTAAAACAATACCACGTTTATATAGTATAATCGCGGTAGAAAAGTTAGGGTAGATACCACTGCCACCAGCCAAGTCTAAATGTTAAGAGCGAAACAGTGCTCTAGGAGGTACAGATAAAAAGGGCTAACGATTAACCCTTTCCAGTACTCCATGTAAGATGGGGTGTACTAGATCTGTGGTTAAATGACTAAGTAAAGTTAATGGCAACTTTACCCTTCTCTGGGGGGACAGTAGTTCGCCTCTGAAATGGAGTCGGTGGGAAGTCTAAAAGACAACCCTGTGTCACTGCACTGAAGGTGCTGTGTTACACACAGAAGAAGGGGGCTACTGAAGTGGTGTACTCCAGAGTCCACAATCAGAAAAACAGATGAAATACACATGGCAAAACACAGGTAAGAGAGGAGAAAAGGGGTGCACTCTTACCAAGTGGAAAAACAAACTCCAGAAATCCAGCAAAGCTGCTGGGGGACTCAGTAGGTAAGGGAAATCAGGGACCTGGGGGACCAAAGGTACCAGAGCCGGAGGCATCCTCATCTGGATCTTTGACACCAAGGTTTGTAGAGTCGACAGAATATCCAAGGAAATGTCTCTCGGCTGAGGAGGCAGAACAAGAAAATTAGGCACTGCGCCGTCGTCGCCGTCTTGCTCCTCATCAAACGTCCTCGTGGACCGTATGCAAAGACTTCTCATCTTAGTTATCCCTGGACGAGACCTCCAAGATTTGGCCGACGGCCTGGGAGGGCCGTTTTGGCCCCCCCCCTCCGAGGGTCTTGAACCGGACCTGGGACGGTTTCAACCCTTTGGCGTGACTTTGCCAAAGTCACTTCAGCGGTGTCACGCCTGAGGGGGGTAAGGAAACTTTCTGAGCCGTGGGAGCTACCCTCGCAGGATCAGTGCCCTTAGCTGTCATGGCAGTGGTAGTGGTCGACTGAGTCACCGACAAGTTCTTAGCCTGCACCGGTTGAGCCTGCTTGGGCTGCTCGGCCTTCTCCTCTGTCCGTGGCTTCTTGGATTTCTCACGTAGTTTAGCCAGGGTAGAGGACTTCCTCTTTGAAGAGGAGCTTGATGGTATGCTGGCAATGAAGGCAGAAGCTGAAGCTAATCGCACCCTATCTACTTTGGGACGCGCTTCCATGGCAAACCTGGTGGACTCAGACTTGCAGCTCTTGGTTTTATGAGTCCCCACGAATGAGGCGCCCTCAAAGTACTTAGAAGACCACTCCTTGGACCGGCCAGGCCTGGGCGAGGCATGACCCTGCTCGGAGCACGGGTCAGAGGCCTGGGCGTTAAGCCATGCCGCCAGCCTACTATGCCTTTCCTTCACTGTTTTCTTGGAGCAACCGAAGCAAATTTCGCACTCTACCTCTTTGTAGTCCGGGTGCAGGCAGTAGAGGCATTGCAGGTGCTTGTCCTCAACAAACACATTTTGTAGCCGGCATTTGGTGCAGGACCTGAAGAGAGACCTTTCCTTCCTTCTCCTCAGTCATGATCAGCAGGCGGGAAGTAGGCCCAAAGGCCTTGTAGAATTTTTGATGATCTTCGCCCTTGAGGGGCGTAGAACTTCACTGTCAACCTAGTCCTGCTGTCGCAGCAGATGAAGAAAAGAGCACACAGGCTTCTTTGAAAAGAAAAGAGCACTTTTTCAGTCTAAAACACGAAAAAAAACTTATAAATAGCTGGGAGAGCAAACTTGAGGACTCCCAAAACTGAAGCGTGCAGTAAAAATCTGAATATGGCTGCCAGAGGAGGGGCTTAGGAAGAGGACTGTCATTGGATGGGGGCAGTATGACCCAGAGGACAGTGATTGGGTTAGAGGAGAAATACAGTATTTAAGGGAAAGTGAAAGTTTTTTCTTTTACCAAGGATTCCCTGCCTGACGAGGGGGAATATTCATGAGTATGTGAATCCTTGCCAGATCCCATGCTGGAGAACGGGGACACTAACCGTTTTCGTAGGGGAAACTATCTTTGGGCAATTTGAAATTGCTATGGTTCTTGACGGCTACATTAGAAAATCGCATTTCATAAATGATTTTGAATTATAAAACGGTCAAGTATTCATTATTCATTGTCAGAACCTGTGAGCTCTAATCTGTTGACCTTGAAAAATAACCACTGTGTGCTCCTTAACGCCGGCCTGGGATCCCAGACTCGGCACTAATTTACCAGCTACAACGGCCTTTGCGGCAAACAAAATGCTTGCACATATTTAAAGCAGAAGCAAGCTTTTAGGGCCTATTTACTGTGTTGTTTTCTACCACCAAGTTTGACTATACTTATTTGTGCTTCAGGATTAGTTTTTATTAAGCATTTAATTTCAATAGTATTAAAAAGAGCCACCTCCCCTTTTACAGTGCTACTCTCGCAGCGTATAACTGTTCCTTCATACTGCGCTGAACGTGCTTTTTTATTGCATTATTCCCCTTTTATTAATTTATTAATTACTAAATCTTTTTGGGACTCTCGTTCCTTTTTAGCAACTTCCTCTTTATGTATACATATTTTCTCCAACCGTGTCATTTCTCCCCCAGTCTCCTCCCAGCCATTCAGATCTTCTCCAACCCATACACACTGTGTCCCCATCCTTTAGGAATTGAATCCAGTATTCATTATAATTTCAATCAGCAGGTTGTGCAAACACCAATCCATTAAGATCCTACCCTTCAATTTGCCCCATTTTCTTCCTACTCTTCATCTCAACATTTTTGTCAATACTCAGTGGTAACATTAAATGTCCTTTTTTCTTGTTAACATTTACTTTAAAAATGTTTTTTATAACGAAGGTGATGTGAATGAGTACTAGCACAGGGGCAGTCACTCGAAACAATCCTGAGAGCCAGTTGGCAACCCATGCAAATGCTCTGTCCAGTCAGTCTTTTGCTTGAACTCCATTAACCTCGCTTGTCATCTTTCCCTTGAGAGCCTATATCTGTTGTATAGCTACACTTAGAGTTCCATTACAGGTATCACCGTCGAATATTGCAGTGCAGCAGCTTGTCCCCAGCTTTGCACAGACACCTCCTTCCATGGCTGGCAGGAGGTCCAAAATAAATCCATTTTGCAGGGCTACCAAGCGCAAAGCCCTTATCTCTTCCTGGATTGTGCTTAACACTTTTGCTTTTGAATTAGCCAGCTGCAGTAGCTCATAGCGTGTTAGCTGCACCATTTTGAATTGGCAGTAGCCTTTACTCCTGGAAGTAACAACGAAGTGATAAAGGTAGTGGCAGAAGAGAACAGGCAGTACTCATCCGGGATAGCTACCAGGTTATCTACGCTCTTCCTGGAGAAATCGTTACTTTCCCTTTTCCTTCCCCGCATTATATTTTGTTGCTCATCTTGATGTGCCATATTCCCCTGCAGTGTAATCTTCATGGCAGTGCTATTTTGAGGCACCACTACTTCAGGGCTGTGCAAGGTGACGGGAGCCACACTCCATTCTAGTCAGGCGAAAGATGGGCATATGCTTTGGATCCGCAGGCCCACCAAAAATCCATAATTGCGACAGTTCCCCACGCCAGCGGTGCATTCTTCACCATCCTGGCGCATCCCTAATTAGTCCGGAGGAAAATAAACCCACTCGACCTGAAACACAAAGGGAATCGTGTAAAGATCCTTAGATTAACGTGTTGATGTTTTTCATGTAACCATGTTAAAGCATGAACATTCTTTCCCCAGCTTGCTCGGCAGCTGTCATTAACCTTTGCAGCAATGTTCTGTTCAAAGCCCACCAGTCCATCAGCACGATACTGCATTATTCCCCCTGCACCCCAATTTGTCCCCGTACCATAATGCTCCCTCGATCCGTATCAGCGGCCTTGTGTGACACCACAGGACACTTTGCCCTTTTTTAGTTGTGTATTGGAATCTTTTATGATCTTTTATTTGTAATTCCCCAAATCCATGTCCTTCAGGGACATACTCCATTACTGTATGCCTCGTTTCCTGATTTTGGAGCATTTGCATTAATTTTACATAGTGGTCTTCATATACATTTTCCCCTTCATCCACCCGGTGAAGAGCTACTTTTTTCCCCTGGAATAAACTGAGTACTACAGAGAGACAGGTGCATCAGGCATCCAGCTTCCTCACAGGACACAGCTTGGGGCAGGAAAAGCATAGATACACCCACTACATGTGGAATGAGAGCATACATGTAGCATATGCCATTTACTGTCTCTTCCCACACGCACCATTTCATCAACCAGATATTGCCTGTTAACGAGCTATGCTCTTCCCCGGTGCCATGGTGGAAGTCTTCCCATCATATCTCTTTCCCATTTTTCTTTTTGCATTCAATTGCGTTACACCTTTTTCTTTAAAAAAAACATGAAACAGAAGCAGCAAAACTGCACTAAAACATTATCAGGACGCTCCTGAAAGCAGAAACCTGAAACAGTATTTTTCTTGGTCACCTTTTTTACATTATAACCTTCTTTGCTCCCTCTTTTGTCGTTTGTGATCAAATCTAAAGACTGTTAGAAAATTAAAAGAAAATGTGCTTATACCCAACATTATTTTGTGCTTTAAAAGACAGTACTTTTGAATCTGCGAATGTCAGTTATGTGAACCCATCTGCGTCGTTGCTGGGTTTTTACTGCTGTCGGTATCGAACAGACGACTGTGTGCAGGCCGGTGAAGAGCTCCTCTTTCCAACTCCGCACGTGGTTGCGTACAAAACTGTGGTTCCCCAGATAAAGAGGTTCTGCTTGTGGGAAATGTCCGGTTGGATCACCCGATTGTCCAGATTCATTTTATATATATATATTTAAGGGACTTGTTAAATTCAAGGTACAAATCAAATTCCACCCCCAGAATAGCAGGAGTAGAGTGAGCATCAGATATCATACGTGACAGCGGTATTGGTCCATGCATTCTTTGCCCTACAACAATCTCGTGAGGAGTCAGATGATGATCTGCTCAAGGCATGTTTCTTAGTGCAAACAAAGCAAGCAGTGCATCCACGATTTCAGCGTTTACATAAGCTTTGCCAATCAAATTTTCAGCTGTCCATTCATCTTTTCTAACAAACCGTTGGCTTTTGGATGGTACAACATGCATCATTCATGCTTTATCCCCAGGAGTGTGGGAATTTATTTGATCAACTCATTGGCAAAGTGCTGCCCATCGTCAGAACAAATTTCATCTGCAATCACCCACCTTCGGTACACCTCCCTCACCAGGAATTTGGCCGCAGAGCAGGCATCATTGTGCGCACAGGGACCTGCCTCAAGCAAACGTGAGAATGGACACACAACTGCAAGCATATACTTTTAAGAAGCATATCTCTCTTGCATATCAACGTTGATGGGGAGAATTCTCTTATAAGGCTAATTTCCCAAACCTAGTGAGTCCCCCAGCAGCCTTGCTGGATTTGTTAGGGGTTTGTTTTTTTCTCCTGCTAAGAGTGAGACTCTTTTCCTCCCACTCTTAGGCATGATTTGAGGTATGTCTGACTTTGTGTGCTTATGGGCTATAGGTTCTTTTACTCCATAGGGTAGCATCTGTTTTTGTGTATGTGTTACACAGCACCCTCAGTGCAGTAACACAGGGGTGTCATAGTGACCCCCAAACATAGACTCCATACCCTGGGACTGACTACTGTCTTCCAGGGCATGTAAAGTCACCATTGGCTTTACTAGTCCAAAATTGTGAACAGAACCAGTACAAACCATCATATTGTGGAAGTACTGGAAGGGGTTAATTTGATTGCCCCTGGGTCTGTTTTCAAGGGGCTGTCCAGTCCCCCCTTGTCGAGTTTCTGGCTGGTGGCAGTGGTTACCACATAAAATATTCCACCAGAATATTTCCTATGGGATTTTCCCATTGATTTTAAACACACCACTTGTTGGTGCAATGTTAAAGATACCGCCGATTTATTTATTTTATATTAAATCAACGGTTGGGTCTTTTTGCCAGAACTCTTTTCTAAAATGACATTCGTGTCCGTCTCTGTAACTCCAACCAGGGTCGGCCCTTTGTTCCACTTTTTGGCGGGCTTCTCCACAGAAGCCCTCCAAATGGTGCCACTCTGTCTGGGGTCCACAGGATGGGCCTCATTACATGGTAGGCGGTGGACCAAGGTGCTATTAGCACCTTGGTCCATGCCGGTAAAATACCGGCACCGCCTTGGCGGAAAGGGGATTTACCGCCCCATTCCAAGGTTGGAGGGGCGGTAAATCCCCTTTCCGCCATTGCCCTTCCCCATTCCCATTTCTGCCCCATAGGGCTCTATGGAAATGGGGAAGGCGCTAATTACGGCACCGCAATTTTGCGGTGCCGTAATTAGCTCCTAGGTCCCTTAGCAGGTTGGATATTAACGCCTGCAAGAAGCAGGCGTTAAATCCTCCAACCCGCAAAGGGACCTCGTAGTACGGCGGTAAGGGTTAACGGTCACCGTTGCCATTAACGGTGACCGTTAACCCTTACCGCCGTCCGTGTAATGAGGCCCGATGTGTGGGGAGGGGAATTGGCACCCTGGACTGCGTTGCCTTAGCAACTTAAGTCGCACTCTGTTCTGATTGGCCCAGTGGTGAGCCGCCCGGCTCACCACTTAGCATGTTTGACTGACAGCCAGGCTGTTGAATGGGGGGGGGTTTCTGCATAAAAGCAGGGCTTTTGGGACTGGAACTTCAGAAGTCGCCACAGGACCCAAGAATCCGAAGAGGGAAGAAGCTGAGCCATCTGCAACAATGACACCACCAGTGGAGCCCTGCTGCAACAAACTCACCACTTTCCCAACGACAAGAGAAGATCTTCTGCTGGGCGAGTCTTCTTCCTTTGAGCTGGTGGGATCAACCAGTTCGCCCCTTTCGCTATCCAAAGACGTCTCTTGGTCGAATCGCCCGTGCCAAGCACCCCGGCGGCCGGATAGCCAAGCTTCACCACTTTGACCGCGAATAAAAGGAACGCACCTTTTAACCGACGAACTCTGCGGCTGGTTTCATCCCTGTGAAGTGCATCGACTCCAAGTTTCCTCCTCGACGAGATCCTCTCTTCCTCTGGTCGAAACAACGAACTGCAACCACTGCCAGGAACAAATGCCACCGCTGGAGCTTCCTCTCTCTTTAAGGTACTGTGTTCTGCCTGGCCTCCCTTTCTACGGATTGCTAAAGGTGACCCTTAAATCCTTGGTTTTCCAACTGCGTTGGTGTTGTGCGTTGAGAGTCGTGAAGATATAGGAGACCTCCGTCCCCAAGTGCCGCACAGGGAGAATCACTTATCACTCCCTGTTCAACCCTTGAGGCCACAGGTGGAGAAGATCCGAAGCCGGAACCGAAGTACTAGGAACCCCAAGGCAGCTGTGAAAGAAGGCAATGATTACAATCCAAGCAGGCAGGGCACTACATGTATTCAAACAGAGAACAATCAGAGTCTTACCGGGGACTTGATGAAAAAGGACGTTGAACCTGAAAGGGAGGATGGTTCCAGGACTCACGCAGGCAAGGGACCCACCTTCAGGTAGGACCAAATGTCGTTCGCCAGTCTCCACCTGGAGAGGGTTGTATTGGAGTAAAGGGTCCCAATCAGTCAGAGGACAACCACCACTTGGGAGGCGTGACCCACCGTGCAGCGAGGCGATCTGGGAAACCCAAGAGGAGTCCGTTGAGCCAAAGAAGGGTCTGAAGCCAGGAAGAGCCGTCCGAATAAATGGAAGAACAAAGAGCAAGATCCAGAGGGAGTCCGTGATTCAGTCCGAGGTCAGAAGCCGTGATGGACAGAGGAGCCGGTGTCGCCGCAGCCAAACGTGATCCACAAGAAGTCCAAAAGCAAGAGCGAGGTTTCAAGGAAGCCGGGTAAGTAACACGAGTAAGTCAGCCAGACAGGGTCTCCAAGGAAATCAGCTGTGAAGCGTGGAGTACAGGTACTGAACAGCTTAAATACCGTTTACTTCCTGGTCACGTGACATTGAATGGAGCCACGTGACCGTGAACCCGGGGCACATGACCGTATAGACAAGTCACGTGACCGGGCCACAACGGTACGAGCGCGTGTGTTACCGCTCGAGCGGCTGCCTAATCTCCATGGCAACTGCCAATGGAGAAACGGCCGTAAGCGCGACTGAAAGGAGTATGGCGATTGTTTTGCCAGCGCGCGAGCCAGACTGGGTTGCCTGCGCGAGTCCCGGGAGACCGGTGAATGAGAGAGAGTGGTCCTGTGACTGGGTGACGGGACATGGCCGGAGGTACGACCCGAAGATATGACAGAGCCCCCCCCCCCAAAAGCCCACGACCCCGTGGGCACGAAGGATGCTCTCGATGGTACTGAGCAACCAGCCGGGGGGCCTGGACATCCGAGGCAGAGACCCAGGAACGCTCCTCCGGACCATAACCCAACCAATCGACCAGGTATTGTAGGCGACCCCTAAGGAAACGGGACCCCAGAATGTTCGAGACCTCGAAAACATCAGGCACCCCCAGGGAAACAGGGGCAGGAGAGGGGCGAAGACGTGTCGAGGAGGGACAGGGCTTGAGGAGGGAGGTATGGAACACAGGATGAACCCGCCAAGAGGAAGGGAGAACCAGGCGATATGTAGTTTCCCGGGTCATCAACCCGGTGGCCTAAGGACCCACGAAACGGGGCAACAGCTTGCGACAGCCCTTCAAGTGGAGATGTCGGGAGGACAACCAAACCCGGGAACCAACGGGATACAAAGGCACCATGGTACGCCTAGCGTCCGAGGAGGCCTTCATGGAAGCCTGCGCCTCCTGCAGGTGAACGAGGACCTGGGCATGGAGGGTCGTCATATCCCGAATGCAGGCTGCTGCGGCAGGGTTCTCGGAGGGTGAAATGTCGGGGACAGGGAGGAATCGGGGATGCTGACCATACATGGCATAGAACGGAGAGAAACCAGTGGAAGAGTGTGTAGCGTTGTTATAGGCAAAATCAGCATAACGGATGTTCTGCAACCAGGTCGTTTGCTGCTGCAGCATCAAACAACGTAGATATTGTTCCATGGACTGATTTGTTCTTTCCGTCTGACCATCGGTTTCTGGGTGGTAAGCGGAGGAGAACCGTGCATGGATACCTAGCAGAGCGGTCAAGGCACGCCAGAAACGGGAAGTGAACTGAGAGCCACGATCGGACACCAGGACAGATGGAAGGCCGTATAGGCAAAAAATGGAATCAAAGAAAAGCTTGGCCAAGGCAGGGGCAGAAGGGATACCATGACAAGGGACAAAACGGGCCATCTTGGTGAAGACATCGACCACTACCCACACGGTGTCATACCCCTGGATCCTGGGTAAATCGGTCACGAAGTCCATGCTCAGGGTGTGCCAGGGCTTTGGTGGCATGGGTAAGGGGCGCAAAAGTCCCAACGGACGACCCCTACGATGTTTGCCCTGAGCACAAACTGAGCATGAGTCGACGTAACAGCCCACGTCCCGTCTCATGGAAGGCCACCAACACCAGCGTTTTAAGAGATCCAAGGTGCGGGCTTGGCCCGGGCGACCATTGATCGGGGCGTCATGCGACCACTCCAGGGCTAGGTTTCTGGTGTCAGTGGTAGGGAGAACTAGACGGTCCTGTACATACGGCAGACCGTTGTGAAAGGTGGGATCCCATTCCGACAAATGATCAGGGTGTTTTTTGACCCAAGAGCGAATCTCCTCTAGTAGAGGTAGGGGAGGTGTACAAGTGCAAATAACATGCCCCCGGGGTAAGAGTGTGTCAGGAAACACTGGTAACGAAACCCCCCCAGGGGAGCGAGACAAAGCGTTGGCCTTACTATGCTCAGAGCCAGAGCGATGTCTAATCTGAAAGTCCAAAGCGGCGAAGAACAAGTGCCATCTGACCTGTCTACTGTTTACGCATTTCAGGGCTGCCAGGTCTTGCAAGTTTCTGTGGTCGGTGTATACCGTGACCTTATGTTTGGCCCCCAACAGGTGATGACGCCAGGTTCGAAAGGCGTTTATTACCGCCAGTAGCTCTTTTTCGGTTACGGTATAGTGGGTTTCTGCAGGGTTAAACTTGCGTGAATGAAAGGCTACAGGATGAAGCCGTCCTGTAGTGGGACAGGCTTGTGACAGGATTGCCCCCAATGCGAAGGAAGAGGCGTCAGCCTCAACAACGTACGGCTGGTCAGGGTCGGGGTGCTGGAGCACAGGGGCAGTTGTGAAGGCGTTCTTCAATGCGTCGAAGGCCTGCTGGTGCATCTCCTTCCACTTGAACGGAACAAGAGGACTGGTAAGGGATGTGAGAGGAGACACAAGAGAAGAGAACCCAGAGATAAAACGCCGATAAAAATTAGCGAAACCCAAGAAGGATTGCAAGGATTTTAGGGTTTTTGGTTTTAGCCATTCGAGGACCGCCCGTACTTTGGTGTGATTCATGGCCAGACCACCAGGTGTAATGTTAAACCCCAAAAACTCCACGTTAGGTACATGGAACAAGCATTTTTCGGGTTTCACAAACAACGAGTGGTGTCGCAGCCGGGACAACACTTCTCGTACATGTTGGACATGTCCTTTCAGTGTGTGAGAAAAAATGAGTATATCATCAAGATACACCACCACAAACATGTCCAAGATGCCCGAGAAGACGTCATTCATGAAATGCTGAAAGGTGGCCGGGGCGTTGCATAGACCGAAGGGCATGACTGTATACTCAAAGGCCATACCGCGTACAGAAGGCTGTCTTCCACTCGTCTCCCTTTCGGATGCGGACGAGGTTATAGGCCCCCCGCAAATCCAACTTAGTATATATGGAGGCATGGATTAACCGGTCTAGAAGAGGAGAGATGAGTGGTATTGGGTAACGGTTCTTAACAGTGACGGCATTGAGCCGACGATAATCCACACAGGGACGAAGGTCGCCCTCTTTTTTGGGCACGAAGAATATGGGGCTAGCTGCAGAAGATTTAGACGGTCGTATGTGACCCAAGCGCAGCGCTTTATCGATGTACTCTTTAAGAGTCAGATCCTCCGACACGGATAAAGAATAGATGCGGCCCGAGAGTACCACAGCCCCGGGAACCAAGTCAATCAGGCAATCATATGGGCGGTGAGGAGGGAGTACTTCGTAGGAGCCCTGATCGAATAGCATGCTGTAATCCCGATAAACCACAGGAATGTGATTGGTGACTAAACCCACTACGTGTGAGGCAGGGGGAATTTCGTCGCCCAGTACTGATAGTTGGGCAACCGCACCAAGAGCTACTGCTGGGGTGTCTGTCTCTCTGTCCACAGGTAAGCAGAAGTTCTGACAGAGCTCGGATTCGAAATGAATGTGTCCTGTTCCCCAATCGATATGCGGGTTGTGCTCTCGTAACCACGGTATACCTATAATGATGCCAAACTGGGGCATGGATATTAAATCGAAGTGGAGGGTTTCTTTATGGGTCGATTGGATGGTCAGGACGAGGGGAGCTGTCTGTTGCCTAATGGGACCAGAAACAAGCTCAGTCCCGTCGACTGCTTGAACCGGTTCGGGTCGGTGTTTGTTGATCAAAGGTAGGTTCAGTGTTTGGGCTAGGGTGATGTCGATATAGTTCCCGGAGGCCCCGGAATCAATAGTGATCTGTACGGGATGAATGATACCAGGGGCAGGCTGTATGGTGGCTTCTACTTGGATAGGCCTGATTCGACCAAACGATGGAGTGTGACTCGGGGAAGGGCATGGAGAACTCGATCCTACCCCCGTATCTAGGATCGAGCTGGACGAAAATCCGGTCTCTTGGATTTGGGTTTCCGAGGACACTCCTTCACTAAATGCCCCCCCAACCCACAGTAAAAACAGGCGTTCTCAGCCCTTCTGCGCTCCCTCTCCCTTGAGGTGATGGACTCCTAACACCCCCTATTTGCATAGGCTCGCTGGTGGGCTCAGAGCAAGACGATGAGACGGCAGAGCTGGCTGACTGGGAAAACCCGGCCTCAGCCCTGCGTTCAGAGCGCCGTGCGTCCACTTGGAGTGCCAAATCCACCAGAGCCGGGAACTGAACTGGTAGGGACGGTACCACAGCCAGAGCGTCTTTCATAGGGTTGCTTAGCCCTCTATAGAATACAACCGATTTTTTGCTTTCGGGCCATGAGGTCTCAGCTGCCAGTTGATTGAATCGTGTAATGTACTCGATGAGGGAGCCCTTACCCTGGGACAAATCCAGCAATTCTAGATCATGGGATTGCGCTTTATATCTGGTGTCAAACACTCTGGACATTTCTGATATTAACTGGTCAAAATCATAGAGGGCAGGATGATCGTTTTCTAACAGCGGGTTTGCCCAAGCAGCAGCCGTGCCGGCTAGGTGAGATAGAGTGAATGCCGCCTTGGTGGTGGGGTCAGGAAAAGCAAGGGGTCGACACAAAAAGTGCAATTTGCACTGGTTAAGGAAAGTCCTAAACTTCCTCGGGTCCCCATGGAACTTTTCTGGGGCAGCCAAAGGAAAGGGAGAGGGTAGGACCACCGGAACGGGAGCCGGGGGAGTCGGGAGTGGGTGTGCAAGGGGTACAGATGCTGGAGTGGCGTCAACCAGCTCCGGGTCTGCGGGTAAGGGATGCTGGGCACTCTGCAATAGGTCGAGACGCTGATGGACTGCTGCATTAGCAGCCACCATGTCGGCCCGTAGTACCGTAAGTGCTTGGATGACAGTGGCCAGGGGGTCTTCAGCGGCACCCTCCATATCTTACACGACTAGGCTTCACAGTCTGTTGTGCATTGAGAGTCGTGAAGATATAGGAGACCTCCGTCCCCAAGTGCCGCACAGGGAGAATCACTTATCACTCCCTGTGCAACCCTTGAGGCCACAGGTGGAGAAGATCCGAAGCCGGAACCGAAGTACTAGGAACCCCAAGGCAGCTGTGAAAGAAGGCAATGATTACAATCCAAGCAGGCAGGGCACTACATCTATTCAAACAGAGAACAATCAGAGTCTTACCGGGGACTTGATGAAAAAGGACGTTGAACCTGAAAGGGAGGATGGTTCCAGGACTCGCGCAGGCAAGGGACCCACCTTCAGGTAGGACCAAATGTCTTTCGCCAGTCTCCACCTGGAGAGGGTTGTATTGGAGTAAAGGGTCCCAATCAGTCAGAGGACAACCACCACTTGGGAGGCGTGACCCACCGTGCAGCGAGGCGATCTGGGAAACCCAAGAGGAGTCCGTTGAGCCAAAGAAGGGTCTGAAGCCAGGAAGAGCCGTCCGAATAAATGGAAGAACAAAGAGCAAGATCCAGAGGGAGTCCGTGATTCAGTCCGAGGTCAGAAGCCGTGATGGACAGAGGAGCCGGTGTCGCCGCAGCCAAACGTGATCCACAAGAAGTCCAAAAGCAAGAGCGAGGTTTCAAGGAAGCCGGGTAAGTAACACGAGTAAGTCAGCCAGACAGGGTCTCCAAGGAAATCAGCTGTGAAGCGTGGAGAACAGGTACTGAACAGCTTAAATACCGTTTACTTCCTGGTCACGTGACATTGAATGGAGCCACGTGACCGTGAACCCGGGGCACATGACCGTATAGACAAGTCACGTGACCGGGCCACAACGGTACGAGCGCGTGTGTTACCGCTCGAGCGGCTGCCTAATCTCCATGGCAACTGCCAATGGAGAAACGGCCGTAAGCGCGACTGAAAGGAGTATGGCGATTGTTTTGCCAGCGCGCGAGCCAGACTGGGTTGCCTGCGCGAGTCCCGGGAGACAGGTGAATGAGAGAGAGTGGTCCTGTGACTGGGTGACGGGACATGGCCGGAGGTACGACCCGAAGATATGACAGTTGGCCCCAGACCTTCTAACTTTACTTCTTGAATCACCCCAACCTCTTTTGAACATTCTGCAAAGACTTTTAGTGCATTTTAAACTGTGTGATCTTGGGCACATTTCGCTTTGCTCCATTTAAAGTGGGCCTGGCCTATGAACTTTGGCTCTACAGCGTATACTGACTTTACTCCCTTGCTTTGGACTTCTAAAAGTGTTGGGAACTGTTTTTTTTCCATGCCCTGCCTTTTTCTCTCCCTTTAACTTAACTATTGGAGTGCCATCTAGGTTACGCGCTCACATCTATTTGAACAAATAGTGGTGTTTTAACTCCGACTTGTCTAATAGTTATCAAGGGAGCTGTTTATACTTTATCTGACTGTTTTAACTTGCTTTTGATTTAGAGTGCTAGTATATTGCCTAAAGTGTATTTTAAATAAATAATTATATACTTTTGATACAAAGCTCTGGTCAGTGTTTGTATGCTCTACTGTGTTTTTAGCCCTATTGTGTATACTCTATATACTGCCCTACTCTTCTTGAGAGAAGTCTGACAGCTCAGTCACAGCTACCAGGTAAATCTGGGTGGTGCGGACTGCTACCAATTGGGTTTACTGCTTACTCCTGTAGTCTTAATCTTCTTGCAGTGGTCCCCAAGGGAACTGCACAGGATTCTGCCTAACAAACGTAATCGATATGCAAGTGCCAGAAGGGGCCTTCCGGTCACAGAAATGTTCCCTGTACACCTCTCAATGTGTGACCTGGCAGAAACTTTTGGCAGGTCATACAATTGTTGATGTTCTCTGGCTCATATTCAAACAGATTTGGCACAAACCAGTCTTCACTTATCCCTGCAGCCACCTGCTCTTTCGATACGTGGTAAGGATAGTGAAGCTGTTCCAATGCCAATAGCTATAATGTATTCGGCATGACAACCTTCCCAGTGCCATCATGACGCCAAACCAAGTCAGTTGCAGAGAGAGAACATCCTCTTTTTTTCACAGCTTTTTCACCATCTGATGCTTCTCCCTGCAACTCCATTATCTGCAAGATTGGGATTGCATTGAAACTTTCTGGCAATGCAGCTTTCTCTTTGCTCACCTTTAGCACAGTGATTAGAGTTTTCCTCTCCTGTTTGCCAGGGAACAGCACATGTGATCCCTCTAGCATATACGCTGCTTCTTTTGCTGCTCTGTCTTCTCTTTCGTTTCCTAATATAAAATCTTGCCCTCCGGTATGGGCTTTGCATTTTATGAATGCTAACTCTACTGGGAGTGGTAACATATCCAATAATCCACTCAATAATGCTGCATATTGAACGGGAGTACCATCACTTTTAAACCCTCCTTCTTTCCCATTGTGCACTGTAGAGGTGTCGTAAAATGAGTCGGAGATGTTCACTGCCTCAGACGAATAATTTACTTACCCATGGTAACATTCTTTCGACTGGATGTTCCTCCCACGTATTCCGTTTCTTTGATATTTCCATATCCAGCTTGCTGCTTGAGAATTTTTTTCTTCCAGTAGAGGGCGAAGCGCGTAGATAAGGAATACGTGGGAGGAACATCCAGTCGAAAGAACGTTACCATGAGTAACTTGTTCCTCGAATGGATTGTGTCCTCAAACGTATTCCTTATCGTTGAGACTGCCAAGGCAGTAAAGTATAAAAGGAGGAGGGAGTACATTCTTTTATTTTTTAAATATGCAAAAAATGCAATACCGGCTTTTCGAAATTTTGTTTCCTGGCTATTGGAGGAATCCAAACTGTAGAATCTCATAAAGGTGTGTGCAGCCGACCATGTGGCAGCTGCACAAATGTCTTTTACTGGAACTCCCCTTTGGAGAGCTTACGAAGCTGGAATACACCTGGTTGAATGAGCCCTGCGATGATCTGGAAAGTCCTTTGCTGCCAATTTGTAACATTCCATAATAGTTGGAATGATCCACCTTGAGATTGTTTGCTTGGTGATGGCTAGGCCTAGCTTGTAACCTGTGTATCCCACAAATAATTGGTCAGTTTGTCTTAACTTTGCCAGTCTGCTAATACAGAAACTCAAACCACGCTTTGGGTCAAGTCAGTGTAGCCTTTTTTTCTCTTTCCCCCGGATGATGAGGAGGGTAAAATGAAGGCAAGGTTATTGTCCGAGTAATATGAAACTCAGACACAACCTTTGGGAGGAAATTACGCTTTACTTGCAGAACTTTATCTTTATGAAAGACAGTGTGAGGGGGGTTTCCAGGATAAAGCGTGTAACTCGCTCACCCACCGTGCAGAAGTAATTGCCACCAGGAAAGCAGTTTTGAAGGTAAGGAATCTAAGTGGGCACGGATGAAGGGGTTCGAAAGGTGTACTCCATAGAAATGTTAAGACTAAATTTAGGTCCCATAGGGGGACTCGAAAAGGAGTTGGGGGTAAACATTGATCAACCCATTCAAAATGGAATAACCAAGGGTATTTTGAAGTATGAGGGTTCCTCAGCAGTGCGTTTAAAAATGGACAGACCTGCTAGGTAACCCTTAACTGTGCCGATCTGGAGTCTTAAATTTGCTAGGTGTAAAAAGGGAAGAACACCGTCGGTATATTGCATGAAAAAGGGGTCAACATTTTTATCTCTACACCAGCTGCAGAACTTTTTCCAACGGCAGCAGTATAGTGATTTGGGTGCTGGTCTTCTGGCCGAAAGCAACACCTCCATTGCGTCATCCGGGAGGTCCCAATCTTTGTACCTCAGCCTTTCAGAAACCATGCGTGAAGGTTGAGAGTCCGGTTATTCGGAAGGAGAACCTGACCCTCCTCTCGTGAGAGAAGATCCTCTCTTTGTGGAAGATGAATAGGAGGACAGATGGACATGTCTAGAAGGTCCGGGTACCACGTTCTCCTGTCCTAATCCGGGGCAATGAGGATCATGGATTTCTTAAACTTTCTCAACCTCCTGATCTCGTGAGGAATGACGGGGACTGGAGGAAATGCGTACAGGAGTGGAAACTCCCAGTCCACCACAAACGCATACCCTATAGCTCCTCTCGGGGAAATTCCCTGCAGCAGTACAATTCGTACTTCCTGCTGGCAGTCGTTGCGAACAGATCCACTTGAGGGGTTCCGCAAAAGGGCAAAGATCCCTTGAAGGACTTCCTGAGATAGTTCCCACTCATGGGATACTGTGCTCTGCCTGCTCAGAGCGCCTGCCGCTGTGTTCATCTCTCCGGCTTATATGGACTGCCGACAGAGATTCCTTCTTGTATTTCCCAAAACCAGAGCTGCATTGCACTCTCTGCACAGTGGTAGTGACCCTACACTTCCTCTTTTGTTGAGGTAGTACATGGCCACCATGTTGTCAGTCATTATCAGGACATTCTTTCCCCGTACAGACGACAGGAAAGCCTTCAGCGCTAGTCTGATTGCTCTCAGCTCTAAAAAGGTTGATGTGCAGTTTGGACTCCGATGGAGACCAACGACCGCAGATGGTCAAATCGGTGGTATGGGCTCCCCACCCAGTGAGTGAGGAGTCCGTCACTACCGTTATCTCCGGCTCTGGTTGCCAAAAGGGTTCTCCCTTCAAGATGTTTTCTTGAGAAGCCCACCATTGAAGGTCCATAGCAACTCTGTTCGGTATTCGAAGGAGATCTGACATCTTTCCAGAGAATTGTGACCACTGGGTCTGAGAGCCCACTAGAGCGATCTCATCCTCAGGCGGGCCTGAGGCACCAAAAAGTAGCAGGATGCCATCAGGCCGAGCAACCTCAGAAAATCAAAGGCCGGAAGTTATTGGGAATTTTTTTACTTTGTCACCATCTGTCAAATGTCTTGAGCCCTCACCTCTGGTGGCAAAGCTTTTCCCAGGGATGTGTCCAGGATTGCTCCAATAAACTGGAGTTTCTGAGATGGTATCATATGGGACTTCTTGAAGTTGAGGGAGAAGCCCAGCCTGTGGAGGGAGTGGCAAACAATATCTAGATGATTCAGAACTTGTTCCTGGGGAATTTGCTCTGATCAATCAATCGTCCAGGTAGGGGTAGATGTGAATCCCCCCCTCTCCTGATACTCGCTGCCACAACCGCCATTAGCTTGGTGAAGACCCTCAGGGCGGAGGTTAGCCCAAATGGCAGAACCCGAAACTGATAGTGAGAGCTGCCAATGGTGAACCTGAGGTACTTTATGTGCTTCGGATGTATTGGCACATGAAAGTAAGCATTATGAAGGTCCAGAGATACCAACCAATCCTGGAGTTGGAGGGCCTGAAGGATCTGAGAAAGTGTAACCATCTTGAACTTGTCTTTCCTTAGGAACTTGTTAAATTCTCACAAGTCCAAGATAGGCCTGATTCCTCCGTCCTCTTTCAGAATTAGAAAATATGGGGAGTACCAACCCTCGTCTCTCTCCGCCGCAGGTACCAGTTCTATAGCACCTTTATCAAGCAGGTCCAAAATTTACTGCATAAGGAGCAGGTCTGGAAACATCAAAGAGTTGTTCCCCGGTGGATGACTCCGAGGTGTGTGTAGGAAATGCAGACAGCAACCTTGGCAACTGTTTCCAATGCCCAAGCATCTGAAGTAATAGCTTGCCATTCTGTCAGATGTCGAGTTAACCTGCCTCCTACTGATGTCTTATGATGTAAGACCTCAGAGGAGTTTTGGGGCGGCTAAAGCAGATGCTGAGGGTAAAGCAGCACCTGCAGATTTAGACTTCGTACCCTTGCCCCGTCCACCAGGGTTGAATAGTTTCTGGCCCCTTTGAGCTGGCTGTACTCTGCCTTTTCCGAATGCGGAGTAATAGCGAAAGGGCCTACCCCTCCAGGTCGTACCTTTGGGGCCGTTTGGAGTTTGTCTAATTGCAGCTCCAAGGGATTTGGACGCCGCTTTGGAAGTTTGCAACTTCTCCAAACTGTCATCAGCTTTTTACCAAATAGATGGGTGCCGTCAAGGGGCATATTCAAAAGTCTGGATTTCACATCAGGAGCAAATCCAGATTTCTGCAACCACGCAAATCTGCAGATTGTGGTACTAGCCGCCATGGCTCTGCTGATGCTGTCAACAGAGTCGAGACCAGTGTATGGGAGCGAGGGGTCCTCAGGCCCCCTCGCGTCGTACGCTCCTCAGTACAAGGCTTGGACCGCGTGCCTCCGGTAGTGGTATTGCCCCTTGCCCTTATGTAAAGTTAACCACGGTTGACTGCTTCATAGATGGGACTACTGAGCAGGACACGGGGCATCCATCTTTTGTGCTCCCTTTCGACTCCATCTTGGGTAAACAGGCCTCCTCACTGCGATAGTACAGCAATGCTCGGCTCCCCTTCCACCGCAGCAGCCAAGGACAGACACACACAAGGCGCGCAGGCAGCTGGCTGGCCCCCACCCTTGCACTCCCCCTGCGAAGGAAAGCTCTGCGCTTCCATTCTCACGCTGAAGCTGGAGAAAGTTGCAACAATCAATATGCTACAGTTTTCTTCCTCTGAGATCACTGTTCGTCTGAGAACCGGCATGTGAACCAGGATGAGCTAAGCACTTTCTGCTCGATTCGTCCTCAAACGTGCAAGCCACCCACCCCCATTAGAATTGCCATCCTGACCCTGCACCCCCTGTAAGGTATTTCTTTCAAGTGCCAGACCCTCGCCTGTGCTGCGAAACCCACCCAACACACCCACTACTAACCTTAAGCATTTTTACTACTATATATGTTTTTACTTGTACTAATGAGTTTGAAACCTAGGAAAAGATGTGAAACACAGCCTGATTCTTTTACATGCACAATAAGGTCAAGGCCTTCAATTAAAGCCATGAATGAACCAATTGTACTGACAATAATCATTGTGTGTGACTTATGTAGAAATGTGACAAGTAGCATAAAATGTTCTAAATAATTTGTTATTTAGTGTGTAACATATTAGCTTAGGTTGTGACCACAGTGACCGGACCCTGACCTGCATGGAGCACAAGATGTTTGACGTCTGTCAGCTACTCAGCCAACCAGGAGGAAGAGATGCCACCCACACCTACAGCACTACACCGCCTGGCCAATCGGGTCCATTTAGCATTTTTTTGTTAGAGTTACTTTAACTAATATAAATAGGAGTCTGATGTAATGAGATTTGGGAGGGTTTTTTGGGTTATTTCCTAGCTGGAGAAATAAACCATCCTTTGAACTCTTGCAGCCGGGTCTCAGTGCCTCTTTCCCCGACAAGGGGTTGCGTTTGCTATTTTATTTTTTCTCTCACACGTAGTAAGCCGGGGAAAGGCACGTACACCGGTTTAGAGGGATTCACATATCGCATCCTACCCGTCCTTGATAATATTCAAGAAACCATCTCGTTCCTCCCCTTCTGGGAGATGGGCAGCCGACATTGAAGCACACTCCCAAAGGGTGTAGCTGAATCTTGCCAGCGTGCATGTTGTGCTTGCGGACTTTAGCCCCATGCTGCATGCTGAGAAAACTTACTTGGCCATGGCGTCAACCATTTTATCATCACGATCCTGCGGGATATGCAGCTTGTCATCCTGACGAAGTTGCAGCTTGAACAACCAAGCTTTCTGGGGTTGGATGTTTAGAGAAGTATGGAGGGTTTGCAGATGAATCTCTATATTTTGTTGATAGTTTCTTACTGACTACAGGAATAACCTCCAGCGTTTCCCAATTGCTGGACACTTTTTTCTGCAAAGCCTTGTGGAAGGGTACTATAGGATCTTCTTGTGGTCCTCTATCAAGAATGTCTGAGGTCATCTTGTTCATATACGGGTGCAGGCCGAGACCACCCCATATATTTCATGACCCTGTTCATAAGTGACTTATAGTTACTCTCAGCATGTTGCCCCAGGTTCAGGCTTGCTAAAATCTATCTCTGGGGAGGTATCTACTCCGCTTGCTTCCTGCAAGGAATCTGGCAGATCTTTTAATCTGACCTCTTCCGGAATTAGTTCTTCTGCAATGTGAGGTCTAATACATTCTAGACCAAAGGGTCTTTCTGTATCTGAATCCTCTTCCCCCTCATAAATTGATAAAGCTCTGAAGTAATCAGAGCCTGGTAGAGGTGTGTAGCCCTTTTCCAATGAGGAAGGAGCTATGGCAGTCATTACAGGAGGTGTTAAACTTGTTACAGTTGATGTAGACGTCAGTGGCCTCGATGGATTTGTGATTGGCCTCAATGACATCGATAGAATCGACAAGGACTTAGACAGGGTCGACGTACGAGGCGAAGATCTTCCTTTCAATGGAGGTGCCAAAGGGGTCAATGACGCAGTTATCGGCGTCGATGTGTGAGTCGACAGTATCCACGTCTTGTGCGTCGAAGAGGCTTTGTCTCGGCTCAAGCGTTTGTCACGCGCTCGAGGAGTTTATCTTGCCAAGGTTGATGACTCACAGCTTTTGTCTCTGCCAGGCTTTTCTCCTGCGGTATCACCTCTAGGTGTCTCCGAGGGGGGCAAGGCCGCGTTCTCGAACACCATCGTTTTTTAACGAAATTCCTCGCACCGAGCCGGGGAGCTATTTTTCGTGGGTCATGTTACTCTCTCCAGTGAGCTGGAGGATGATGTAGAAGGCGATCTGTGACGCCCTTTTCTGCTGTGCTTCGAAGCGGATGAGTGATGCAATCAGCACCAAGACCTAGATCGGAATGTTTTTTTTCCAGAGGAGACGACTGTCTCGATTCGTCTGATGTAAATTTAGTAGGGGTAATGGATTATTTAGACCTACCTCTTTCCAGCTTTCCTCTGCGCTCCCTTAAAGCTTTCGCCATCATCGCAAGGCACTCTTCGCACTCCGAACGGGGATGCTCTGCCCCGAGGCATCATAGACACACCCTGTGGGGGTCTGTCAAGGACATCTTTGCACCACAATCTTGACACTTTTTGAAGCCAGGTCGGGACGTAGATGGAGCCGACGAAGAAGCCATCTCTTATCGAGGAATCAAAGGTTTTCTTGACAAAAACTCTAATAATTTGTTCTCTTCACAGAACAGAGCGTCACGTTCCCGAAGCTCATGAAGCACAGAAAAATGCAACTAGGCAAAGAACGCTGCGCGCAATCATTTATGCCACTGATAACATTGACATCGAGACAGAGGCCTTCGAGGGAGATCGACTCGACAGTCCTCGGCGCGCAGCGCCTTCTACTGAAATTTGTTTTATTTCCCGAAGCAGCAAGCTGGATATGGAAATATCAAAGATAAGGAATACTTCGCAGGACACAATCCATTCGAAATGTTTATTGCTTCGATCAGAGCCACTAATTCAACTGATTGTGCAGAGTAAAGATTTGGCAGTCGTGTTTGTGAGTACACCATCAATTCCTCCCCCTTTGTGTACTCCTTGTCTGTGAGCCACTACTGCGCAACCTGAATGCCTTTACCCTGTTCATAAGTGACCTATAGTTACTCTCAGCATGTTCCCCAAGTTCAGGCTTGCTAAAATCTATCCCTGGGGAGGTATCTATTCCGCTTGCTTTCTGCAAGGAATCTGGCAGTACAGTAGAACTCCATGGCGGGACAGTAGAACTCCATGGCAACCGCCCGGGTTAGCGTAATGCTAGTTGTGTGTTTGTTTCCTGTGCGTTCACTACTCAAAGCTGCTTTCAATCCATCTTTGTGCACAGGTAAATCTAATCTTATGTGCTGGAATATCAGGAAACTATGTGAAGGAGCCTCCACGGGGAATGCGGCCGATCCGCCGTCCACGACTGGACCATCTCCACCCTCCCACATGGAACCATGGAAACCCTCTATGTGTTTGCTAAAAGTTGCTGCCAGTCGGCTCCATGCTGGCTTGCATGTGCCACCCATCCATAACAAAAGGTCATAGTAGAATACATACCAGTCACAGCTGGAACTCCCTGTCCTCCCTTATAATCATCAATGTAGAGTCAAGTTTAAATCTTTAAGTAACCATATTTGTTAAAGTGATCACACCTGTCAGAATTGCTCACTGATGTTTAACCAAATGATGCACAAAACCCATCACCACTAGAAGGCAAAGAAATCACATCCATCAAAAACTTTTTTTTAAAAAAAATACTGCATCCACTGTGTAAATTGCATTAAGGAAACAAGCAAAGTTAATCTCTTCATTCAACCCGCTAGGGGGTCAGAGTTCCCAATTTGTCAATCCAGAACGATTCCCTCTGATCAAGTCTGTGTTGGAGATTCATGTGTGGATCTCTTTTTTACACCACTTCCAAAATTTGGAATTTTATCCGGGCCACATTATGCTTCTTAGAGTCCCAGTGCCGTGCCACTGCTGAAGTTTTGTTGTGTGTTCGTATGCATGAGCGATGCTCATTCCATCTCGTTTTAGCGGCTCGTGTCGATTGTACGCGGAGGGGTGGGACCGGAGGCACGTACGACCTGTCCAATCCTGGACGGCGGGCGGTGCCGCGAGCTCCATGGTTACGCCGCAACGAAGCCTCGCACGGGTACACGCATAAGTGACCCGATTTGCGAGGAGTTAGAGCAGACTGAAGGTAAGACGCTCTGCCGTGACACGGCAACTTGATTGAATCAAGTTACGTTACAAGTGAGTTGTAGAAAGCTCATTTTCACCCTCTCCTGACAGGGACACTCCACTATTGTGCAAGGAAAGCTAAGGTAAAGATGTGCATGTACGATCATACAAGGACAATAAGCACATTCAAATGAAGTGTTTTTGATGTTGCTAGGGTCACTAATGAATAGATTGTAACTTTTCTTTTTTTCCTAATCACACAACGGGACTAATCTACCTATGGGTATGTACATCTATAATTTATACATTTGTGTTTGCGATATGAATTATGTTTAAATGTAGCCCTGAAGATGGTGCTAGGCACCGAAATGCATTGGCAATAGCTGTGTTTATATGGAGAGGAATTGTGAATCTGCCAAACAATTGTGTGACTCACACACAACCACAACAGTAAAGATTTAAGAAAGAAGTGGCTAAAATTGCTTTTTTGAACTGGATATTATAAATAACCATACTGTGTCACAGTATCAAGCCAAAGATACTTAACATTAACAGAATTTTACCGAATCCGAAGGAACGAATTTAGCTTCCTGGCAGGAAGCAGTAGAGAGCGCTGGGTACTACAGGGTGGTTCCACTTAGTGTCATTGGGCTTTTTCTCAACCCGGTAAGCTCCATATAAAAGCAAAAGTCTAGCAAAACAACAAAAGGAAATATTTTTCATTTAAGGCTAATACAACCTACAGTGGTGCCCAACTTTTCTCCATTTATCACTGTGCTAGCAACCAGTATATTGCTCATGTCCATTTGTATTACTCTGTTGAAGATGCTAGGCCATTTGCAGTACCCCTGAGGCATTCTAGTATGTTCAAACAGAGTTCTGCGATACGTAAAGGCAGTGAGATACCAGAGTCTGGGTGTAGTTCAATGGAGAAAAGGGCGTTCTTTAAGTCAACTACAGTGAAATAGTATGCCTCAGCGGGAATGTTTAAACAACAGAAGGGGTTGCTGCTACACAGGGGTTCTACCCATCAAAATTATACAAAAGAGATTTGACAAATTTTAGGGGAACCCTTTTTATTACTAGTGGAATATATCCCTAAGCATGTAGCTCATAGTAAAGTCCACTAAGGAACCCACAAACAGAAAGCTGCATAGTGAATATAATTGGCTGTAATAAAACAGAAAAGTCCTTATTATATGCACTTGCACATGTAGCAAAATTTAATTGTGAGAAAATATATTGTTGTCGTAAACAAAACAGCGTAACAAATATATACAGTGGTCCCTAAATTAGTTTGGTTCTCTAGGGAAACCAAATGCTAACATAATCGCATGAAATCAGAAAACAAACAGAAAAACCAAAAACATTGAGTACACCTATATATTCATGGTGATTTGGAACCTCTAAACGGAGGAAAAAGTGTCACATAAATCAGACTTGCATCTGTCAATTGTAAAAAGATTTCTAATAGACAGAAGTCAAAATGTAATACATGAATGCCCAGTCTCTGTGTCAATGAAAATTCTTATTGATCATGTATCGAGGTTCTAATAAACTAGTCCGAGTGTCTAGTACATAGAGACTACCAATGTGCATATGTCAAACAGATGCCAAGTATGTTTTGCGATAAGGAATTCTAATAAACACATGCCAACGTTGCAGGCGGTAAGATTCTAGTATGACCAACAGGTTAAACATGGATCACATCAAGAGTAACAGTCTGTAGACCCTTGTGTTGGACTCAATAAACCCCCTTGCAGAGAGTTCACGTTTCGGTGGCAGTTACATGCTTATTTTCAACTGAATCAGAGTAAATTCTAATTATTCATGGTGGCTGCCTTCTTCAAGGCGAAAAAACTGACCCTATTGAAAGAAAGGAAATGATCAAAGAGGAGAAAGTCAATGGTATGTCCTCTTAAAAACATGTTTTGAGAGTTTCCTTACTGGACATTATGAGGCCACTAGTAATATTTGCATTCACTTAAGACAGTGGTAAAATTGTGCAAATAGCTAAATTATTAAAATGGGCTTGGAGTGAGGCATGGTAAACGGTAATAATGCCTCTGGTTCCCCGTGGTTGGTGTACATCATAAGTATGTTAACTCACCACAGGTCTCCTAAAGGTTTGTCTCATGGAGGCCAGCCCCTCTGTCTGAAGGCTGCATGTAAATCACGGCCCCAAATTCAATGTGGGCGCCTCGGGGGTGCTTAGTACCACAAGTGTGGGGTAAGCATGTGCGGGGCGAGGCCAGTAGGATGAGAACATGTATTTCTGACTCGTCCATGTACCTATGTGGAGATGGGGGGGGGGGTGAGAAAAGAAAAATCCCGCTAGACTGGGGATCCTGTGCGTTAGTAGCATGACTAGTGTCGGGAACTGTAAAAAGCATCTACTAGCATAGAAATATGGAAAAGTACCTTTCAAACACAAGGAGAAGAGAAAGGGGGGGGGGCGTGTGCATGTATGATGTCCCTGCTAGACCTTCAATCTTCCGGGGCATAGCACGTGTTCCCTTGCATCTGTGTGCTTGTAAAGACTGAAGTCCACTTGTCACAGGAGCTGCTGTGTCCTGTAGCGGTTTAAAAAAATCAAAGCGTGCGGCTGTGAGGCCTGCCGTCCATATAGCACAGAAAATGTGCTATTGCCCGCTGGCGTCTGCTTTTATCAAAAAATGCCACAAAAGTTCTACCTGAGACCCTATGGCTTTCTGGTCACCAGGGGGTGTTCCTGAATTAGCTGGGTAGTGTCCTCGCCTGCTGGGAAGCCGTCATGGAGATGTCTGTGTTCACTGCGGCGAAAGCGAAGCTTGACTAAAAATGCAGCAGTCGAGCCTCCTAGTGATTGAGGGTGTGTCCCTGTCGTCCAATCAGCGCACAGGAGAACCTGTGCCCTGATTGGATGTGATGAGACCCGGAAATTCGTATAATATGGATGATCGGCGCAGCAGTAATGTTGCCTGTTGTGCCCAGACATAGGGCTGCCTCAATAGTATCCAAAAGACGCTGGATATATTATAGAAAACTGTCTTAGGGGAACAAGTGCCTCGTGCACTAAAACCGATGCCGACTCATTTGTGAGTCGAGCCTCTGCTCGCCCAGAGGGTGCGTTTGCGTGCTCCAATCAGGGTCCCCCCTGTGTGCGGTGCCCTGATTGGCTGCGGTGTTGTGGACACGGAAGAGGTTCCTGCTGCGTGCATACAAAGTCAGTGGCTTGCGGCTGTACTATTTGCTGTGCTAATTGAGGTGTATGGATTCCTCGAGCTAAAATACCAAGGTGATCCATTAAATGCAAAATGTTGTTCCAAGGAGAGAGAGCTGGTCCTCTGTATGTAATAAATGTGCACGGTGAGGTAAAATATCTCCTTCCTAGATTACATGTGGTCTGCCCCAACCTTGTGCGATAGCTGTTGTAAACCTGATATCACAGGTGGGACTGCAGTGATGTACCTAGTCGGTACAAGTTAGGTGTGTCCCAGCTAATTGGGAATGTTACAGAAAATGCTTGCAGGGTTAGGAACCAATCGATACTCTGCCTCAATAATATCATTCAGAGGGCACAAATCCTACATAAAAATGCCACGCCCCTCCCTTTGCCTTCTTGACCGGCTAGATATCCGTGTTGCAAGGTGACGAGCACAACTGTATTATGCCTTGCTGCCATAGGGAATGCAGTGTCTTATATGCCCTCATCTGCCTCTTGTGAAAGCCGCTTTACTTGTGGCAATAGTGCTCCCTCTTAACTTGATGTCTACCGCCCCTGCCCCTTTGAGTATTCCTACAGCATGGGGTCCGGTTGTCCACAAATGATTGGGCACCTTTTCCAAATCTTCCTGTAAATCTTGTGCTTTCTGTTTCGTTATCTGGGGCACCGCTCAGTTCGAACACTAACTTTCCTTTTTCATTCTCTTTTGTTGCTAACAACTCTGTGTTGCTTACTTCCGTCAATGTTAGTGTGGGATCGATACATTATATTGATCGCCATGTCAAGTTATTCTCATCAGTTGCAACCAGGATAATCATGTCTTTCCGTACCACTACTTCCTCCAAGTACAGTAGAGGTTGTGTCCCTGAGCTAACTGGAGAGGGACACTGAAGCCTGAACAAGAATTCTTTGGACAGCCAGAACACCTTCCCTCGATCCCTGGCAACCATCCCAGCAACACGTGTACCCCTTACACAAACACCTTTATGTGTGTAGGTATCCCTCTCATTGTGCTGTGTGCATGGTATGACTGAATCAGTACTGCCACCCGGGCTGGATACATTCTCGGTTTGGAGCACACCATCCCTTTCTCAGAGAATGAAATTGTGGCGTTCAATTTGCAGAGTAGGTCCCTCTTCAAAATATTGATGGGAGTGTCTTTTGAATACAGCAGGTGCGCTACAATATGCTGCTTCCCTATTGTCAAGGGTAAATCTTTTGTCAAAGGAGCTTTCAGAATTGTCCCCGAAAAGCCTTGTGTGTCCAAACCTTTGTTAGATAATGGAAATCGTTCTTCCTTTAAGCACAATCTGGTTGCCCCAGTAGCTATAAGAAAAGAAAATCCCCTCTGAACTGCTACCTCCGATTCCTCCTCAGGGTCTTCAGTTACCAATAGAACATGACACCCTCGCATTCCCTGTGGGCACCCTTATTGGGCAAAAGTGTTTGCAGATGACGCAAATAGGTTACCGCCCACCACTGTCACTCCTGTGTATTGGGAATATATAGTATCCTGTCGAAATATGGTTACCCCTTCTGATATCTGTGTCTGCGCTGGTTCCTGAAGTATGCTCACTGTACACCTTCAGTTACTGTTATTTTCCCACTTTTTATCTGTAATTGTTGTTGCTGCAGAATTACCAGCATTTGCTGTGGAGCCTGCTGTATGTATGTCTGCTGTGGTTGCCCTGCCTGTGCAACAAGTGGGCATGTTCGTACAGGATGTCCAAAATTCCCACATGCGAACAACTGTACTACAAAATGTGGAGTCATTCTATCCCATTCCCCTACCATGTGCATAGTATCCTCTCCCAGCCTGATACTGTCCCATGTATGCAATGTTTGCACCTCCACTGCCTGCCTGCATTACCCCTGGCTGCTGTCTGTTTATTAATGCGGGTTGCTGCTGCATCTGTATTGTCCCCATTGTGGGTTGGGTGGCACCTGAGTAAGCTCCTGGCGGCATTACCGCAGCCACTGGCAGCCCTCCTTGCTGTGCCTGTAGAACGACAACTGGCCCTGTGAGTACTGCTCCCTCCATATATTTTTTTGCCACTTTTTTAAGAACCAATTTGTTTTCTGCATTGGTAGCATTATCCATTGTCTCCATATCCTTCTCCTGCTTTCTTTTGCAATAGTGTACAATTGTCGCCAGGATCTCAGGCAACCCCCTCGCCTCTATTCCTACTATTTTTTCTAAAGAGACCTGCACATCTGCAGGGTGCCCCACACTAAGATGTGGTAGAACAAAGGTATTTTGTCATCCCATGACTGTTTATTTTCCTGCGTCCACATTTCCTGTATGGATCGCATGTATTCCGCAGGATCCTCATTAGGCTTCATTTTGCAAGCCAATATAGAACCTGTGTCTGACATAAATGGATACAGCTCCCTTAGAGCCTTCCAAACATGTGCTCAATAGTTGTTAAAGGCTGCTCCATCATGTATGTTGTGGCTTAATTTTACCCCGGAGTATCAGGGTTGTTGCCATATTTATTTTACTCCTCTCCCCAACCGATACTGCCAGTAAACCCTTTATGTCTCATATGGCCAATGGGATTCCAGCTGTTTCTTTCTCAAAAACATAAATCCACTTGCTCCCCCTGCCATTAACGAATGTAAACTGTAAACTAGATTGTTCCTGTCCATTGTCTGCCATGTTATGTAATGAATCTTGCCCCCCTGCTTTCTGTAAAAGGGGTATATTCATGCGCGTTCTGCGTTTATTGACACACCGTTGTCTTTTCGCTACCGCTATTATGGTTTTCCTGTAGCCTGTTTCCCCAGTCACCCAGTGATTCTTCTCTTTCCTCCCCTTATCGCTCATCTCTTCTCCTTTCCCGTCTCCTGTCTGTCAAAGGGTGGGTTTCTGTTTTGTCACAGCCTTGATCGCTGTTAGCACTGTCTTCCCAGTCTGATATGGTGTGCCCTTGTTCTGCTTTGTCAGTCGCCGTTGTCCTCGTCCTGTCCCCACTTGTCCATTTTAAATTTCATACATCCTGCTGTCCACCTCTGTTCATTGGTTCCCCTCTCATGTTGCTTTCCTTTTCCATTGCTTTTTCTGCTTCCTTGAACACACTGTCAAGTTGTTGTTGCTGCATGCTCTCTTTTATGGCATTTAAATATTTCCTCCTCCCTTTCTCGTCTTTGTTAATAACACTTGTGTTGCTTTCCTCTTTCTTTCGGTGTGTCCCTTCTTTATCTTGAGATATTTGTTTCGGATTCGTATACCCCACAGCTGGTTTTAACAAAGGGTATATCGTATAGGGAGGGGGCGGTGCAGTTTCCAAAGCCATAGGATAGCCTGTCTCTTTTTAAACCTTGCCCCTTTGTATGTAGCTGCCAAGTACGCATACATACTTTCTATAATGTCTTTATTGAATGTTCCCTCTCCGGGCCACTCTTTATAGCACTTGCCCACTGTCGCGTACCCACTCAAAATGGTACTTTGATATTTCATCGCGGTATTGAGGCAATTTCCTATACATGTGATTAAACGGAACATCCATCCAGTAGGTCATTGTCCCGCCTTCATTTTTTTCTTTTGAAATATTCTTCTCTCCCAACTTCTACCTTCCCGTTATTAATTCAGATCTTTTATAAATGTCACTCTCTCTTCGGACAGTCCCACTCGCTCAGAGTTTATACTTACAACTTCGCTCGACCGCCCTATTTTCATTCACTCCGGCCTTCTCCACAGGCCCTGCCCTTTCACACCTTGCACTTAATGCTTGAACACAACGGCCTTCTCCACAAGCCCATCTTGTCATATTGTATTTTTACAGAAATTGCCTTTTCCACAGGCCCACCAACTTAACAACGAAGCCCTATATTAGTGCGTTAGAAAAAGGTGTTATTCCAACTCTCGCTCAACTGTATCAGCAACTTGTGCTAAGTGGTGCTGCGCTATTTACGAGTTAGTTTGGTTCTGGCTCTTCTGTTCTTTCCAAAGCCACAGACAACAAACACTACAAGCACTCTCTACGACACAAATAAAAAACTGCTGCCACTCGCAAACACATGCGAGCATATTCCCCAAATAAAGTCTTTCCCCAAAGAAAAGATAATGGCGCATGGTTTAAGTTAGTTACCTGTAATGTGTTCTCCAGCCTGGGCCTGGCATAGATTCACATGCTCATGAACATTTCCTGTCGTCCTGCTGGGAATCCTTGGTAAAAGAAAAAATGGTTTCACTTTCACTTTAAAACTATATTTCTCCTCTAAACCAATCACTGTCCTCTGGGTCATACTGCCCCCATCTAATAACAGTCCTCTCCCTAAGCCCCACCTCTGACAGCCATCTTCAGATTTGGTAAGCACGCAAAGTGGCAGTATGACTAAGAAGAGCCGCAGAGGGGCCGGATGGATGGTTCGCATGTGAATCAGTGCCAGACCCATGCTGGAGAACAATCGTTACATGCAAGAAAGGAACAAGTTACTTACCTGTAACTGTTGTTCTCCAGCATGGGGTCTGGCATGGATTCACTTGCTCATGAATAACGAATACACAGCACAATATTACACAACCACGGGAGGTGGCAAGGCTCAACAGAAGCAATTAACTCTTACTTCTGGAACAGACTCACCTCAAGCAAACAGGTTGCGTAGTACTGCTTGGCCGACTCTAGACTCCTCCTTGGAATCCCTGTCGATGCAGTACAACTTTGTGAAGGTGTGCGTGGACCTCCACGTAGCAGCCCTGCAAATGTCTAGCAGGGGCACATCAGACCGGAACGCCGCTGTCACAGCGATCGCTCTGGTGGAGAGGGCTCTCGGACGGCCAGGCAGCGGTTGGTTCGCCAACCGATGGCAGTGCATGATGCAGCCGGAGAGCCATCTTGAGATGGGAGCCTTGGACAAGACCTTTCCATGGTTCACAGGACCAAAGTCCACAATTGAGAAGTCTTCCGAAAACTCTTTGTGCGCGTCACAGAGAACTTCAAGGTATGAGCAACGTCCAGCAAATGCAAGGCCCTTTCCGTCGGCAAAGGTTTCGGGAAGAAAACAGCCAACACCAAAGGCTCGTTGAGGTGGAATTCAGACTGAACTCTCGGCATGAAAGAGGGGTGCATACGCAGTACCACCCTTTAGTGTAAAGTCAGGCACGGTTGCTTGCAAAATATGGCCTGGATCTCACTTACACAACTGGCAGAGGTGATGGCCACAAGGAAAGCAGTCTTCGACGAGAGAAACTTGAGTGGGGCCTGATGCTAGGCTCGAAGGGGGCCCCTATGAGCCTTGTCAGAACCATGTTGAGTTTCCACGCCAAGACAGGAGCCTTCACAGGCAGAAAGGATCGGAAAAGGCATTTGAGAAACTTCTTGACGAGTCTGTGGGACCACAGTGAGGATCTCCCCCGGTGACCTGGTGTAGCGGGAGATGGCCACCAAAGGTACCTCGGTGGATGCGTGAGCCAGTCCAGCTTTTGCCAAGGACAACAGTATGGAAAAATCTGAGGAGCAGTGACCCTCAGAAGCGGTAATCTTCTGCAACCGGCACCACATAGCAAAAATCATAAGTTACTCACCGTAGTGACTAACATACTCTTAGTCCATAGTCCCCTTTCCTCCATACTGTATGGGCGATTACAACTGATTGTAGCCCCAGGGTGGAGAGGAGACCCTCCTTAAGCAAATGGGTTCCTGAGAACCGCCTGTCCGAAATCCGCATCAGATCTAGAGCCGGCATCCAAACAGTAATGCTTGCAGAAAGCCGAGGGAGAGGCCCAAGTGGCTGCCCTGCTTATGACTTGCCAAGGGACATGGCGCTGGAATGCGATGGCCATTGCCTTGGCCCTGACTGCATGGGCATGCATGTTGGATGGGAGAGGCTTGTGCTGGCCCTCGTACACTTCCTTGAGGGCAGAGATCATCCAGCGGGATATGGAGGCCTTATAGGCCTGATAGCCTGACCTCGAACCTCCGAAAGTGACAAACAGAGCGTCCGACTTCCGACTGTCCAAGTAGAATTTTAGGGCACACCCAACATCCAGGCAGTGCAGCACTCTCTGTGCTTCATCCTTGGGATTGGGAAAGAATAGGAAGGACCATTTCTTGGTTCAAGTGAAATGCAGATGGAACCCTGGGTAGAAATGCCGGGTGCGTCCGCATGACTACCTTGTCCTTGTGAAAGGTGGTATATGGTTAGGAGGCGACCAACGCCTGGATCTCGCTGACTCTGCGAGCCGAGGTAAGACCGACTAGTAAGGCAGTCTTGATGGTGACAAGCCTAATGTCCACGGACGCCATTGGTTCGAATGGTTTGTGCGCCAGGGTGCCCAAGACATGTTAAGGTCCCACACAGGGTGCAGTCTCTTGACGGGCGGGCAGTGCCTAGCGAGACCAGTCAGATGTTTGACTATAGGGTTAGAGGAGCAAAAGATGCCTTCCTCCGAGTTCCTATAAGCCCCAATGGCTGCAAGGTATGTGCGGCAGGTGTCCACCTGTACGCCTGAATGAGCAAGGTGCGCCGAAAAGGAGAGCATGTCGTCCAAATTGCAGGCCAAGCGGTCGATTCCCCTGGAGTCTGCCCAGTGGCAGAATCTGGTCCATTTGCTTTTGTACTGGGCCCTGGTGGCCTTGCTCCTGGCACCCTCTATGCTCTCCAGATGGGCCTGTGAAAGGCTAGGGTGCCGAAGCGTTACCTGCTCAGGTACCACGCTGTGAGGGCTCGTTTCCCTGGCACGGTGTGGGTGATTCTGCCCCCCTGCTGTGCCAGAAGGTGTTCTGGGCCCGTCGGAAGGTGTATCGGGGGTACCTCTGAGAGGCTGGGTAGTTCCGAAAACCATGGCCTGGCCGGCCACCATGGAGCTATTAGAATGATGCGGAGTCAGTAAGACTCCTTGATCTTGCAAATTATCCTGTGGATCAGGGGAGTAGGCGGAAAGGCGTAGGCTTTCATGCTGGTCCACTGGAGGTGAAATGCGTCACCGAGAGAGCCGGAGCCCTGACCCTGCCAGGATACGAACTGGGGGCATTGCTTGTTGTGCCAGGTGGCAAAGAGATCGATTTGTGGATGACCCCACCTGTTGAAGATCTCCTGAATAACGAGGTTGTTTAGCTGCCACTCGTAATTGTCCGCTCTCAGCCTGCTGAGCCTGTCCGCATCCAGGTTGGATTCCCACGGGAGGTGGATTGCCGAGAGGTCAATGTCGTCTTCCAGGGCCCATTCCCACATGCTGATCGCCAGCCTGCACAGAGGAGGGGGATCTGGTGCCTCCCTGCTTGTTGACGTAGTACTTGCTGGTCGAGTTGTCCGTCTGGATGAGGACAACCTTTCCCTTGAGAAGTGGTAGGAATGCTCTGAGCGCTAGCCAGATGGCGTTCAGCTCCAGCCAATTGATGTGGTATTCCTGCTCCTGTCGAGACCAGGTGCAGTGGACCGAGATCATCCAGGGTAGCTCCCCAACCCTCGAGCGAGGAGTCTGTGGTGATGGTGGCCTGCCGAGGGGGCGGCCGAAAGGGCTTGCCCGTCTGTAGGTTGCAGTCCATGGCACACCAAGTTAGGTCTGGGTGGAGAGATGGAGGACCGTTGATCCTCTCGGATTGCGAGCCCCGCTCCTGATTCCATGAGGCCGCAAAGTGCAGCTGAATCCTTCTCATCCTTCGTCTCGTGTGCAGCACTGCTAACAGGACCGCCGCTAGTAGACCCAGGAGATGTTGGTACCACCATGTTTAGGTCCCCTCTCTGCTGAGGAAGTGGGCAGTGGCCCTCTTGATGGCCGAGATTTTGTCTTCCGACGGGAAAACCCTCTCGGAGCACATGTCCCAAATGAGTCCCAGGAATGCAGCGGTCTGCGTAGGGAGCCTCTGTGACTTCTTGATGTTATGCTATGTTATTTTGCATTCATATAGCGCCGTATATACCATTGGTATGGTCTGAAGGCGCTGGTAGGTTGAACGCCCTTGGGAACCGAAGTTCAGGTCAGTAGAGAGAGTAGGGGGAGTCAACGGCGCGTGTGCGCACCAGGTATGTGTGCAGCTGGTGTGGTATTTGTGAAAAAGCTGCTTCTTAGCGGTAGCGGTGATGGTTGAGATCAGGGGTATGTGTTCGTTCAGGCAGGATTTATCCAGACCGACCGTGGCTGCGTTAGGCCTGGGGGGGAACGCCTGGCTGGGGGGGTGTAACCAGCAGTGTTTACTTAGAATGATGGGGAGTGAGCGGGAGATGTTAGTATGAGAACAGTTATACCGAATGGTGTCATAGAATCACTGTGTTCTAGTTGAGTGGAGGTGTAAAGAAGAGAGTAAGCGTGGGGTGTGATTATGGTGCGTTACATGCTCTTTCAAACGTTCCCTGCATTCCAGACCGTACTATGTGCGTCTGTGCAGTTCTATGCGCTCCAGTCCTTTCTACGTACTTTTATTCGTTCCATGCATTCCCGTCTGTGCTACACTCCGGTCTGCTCGACGCACTCATACACTCCAGGCCGCCCCGCGCGCTCCTGCCTGCCTCATGCATGCACTTCTGTCTGCCCCACGCGTGCAGTCTTGTCTGGCCCTGATTTTCATGTTCGCCCATACTACACAGTCGCTCGCTCCCCACATTCACTCGCTCCCGCAATCGCACGTTCCCGGCACTCACCCATCCGTTCCCACACTCATCAGCTCCCTGCACTCACCAGCTCCCTGCACTTACCCGCTCACTTGCACTCATCTGTTGCCGCACTCATCAGCTCTCGTCACTTCTCCATTCTATGCACACATCCGTTCTATGTACTCATGCTTTCCACGCATTCAATTCATCTGCTCCCGCTACTCATTCACTCACTCATACTCTTCCGCCCTTACAGCTCCCCCACTCTACGCACGCTCCCCCACTCTACGCACGCTCCCCCACTCTACGCACGCTCCCCCACTCTACGCACGCTCCCCCACTCTACGCACGCTCCCCCACTCTACGCACGCTCCCCCACTCTACGCACGCTCCCCCACTCTACGCACGCTCCCCCACTCTACGCACGCTCCCCCACTCTACGCACGCTCCCCATTTTACACTCCTCCGACTCCACATGCTTCCACTCTACACACTCCCGCGGTCTATACGCTCCCTCACTTTACACGCCCATACGTTCTGAACATTCGTCAGATCTACATTCACTTCTCTGTAATTATGCACACATCCGACATACATGCTCGTCTTCTTCACACCCAACTACTCCAGACGCTCATCTGCTTAGCATGTTCATCCATTCTATACCTTCATCCGATCTACATACTCGTTCAATTTACACACTCATTTGATCTATGTAGTCATCTGTTCTTCCACTCATGCATTCTTCCATTTAGTGCATTCAGCTGTTTATAGTCAGCCACTCTGCACAGTCACGCTTAGCAAGTTCCTCCATTCTATACATTTATCCGGTGCACATACTCATTCAATTTACACACTTATTCTGTCTATATAGTCATCAGTTCTTCCACTCATGCATTCTTTCACTTAGTGCATTCATCTGTTCAACACGCTTCATCTATTCTAACTATTTCATCGATGCCATTCATTTCGTTCCCTCTTCGTGAATTAAGTGCCTTTCAGTAGTTGACATCTCATTACAGTTTCCCTGTGATTTATTCTTATTATTATTTGCTTCACTATTTTGATCTACATTACTCGTTCAATTTTGTTTGTCATTCTGGTTCATTAGCTGTCAATTTCTCGCCTCAGGTAGTTTGTTGGGTTGGGTTGGTGACGTTGGGATGCTGATTGTCTGTTTGGGTTAGTTTGTTTACCGGTTGGCTTTTAGGGTAAGAGCCAGGATTTCAGCAGTTTGCGGAAAGCTGTTAAATCCTCAGTTTGACGGATGTGGGGGGGGAGTGAGTTCCACAGGTTGGGGGCCAAGGCTGAGAATGCTGATCCGCCTAATCTGACTGAGTTTGTCTTGGGAATGACTAGGAGGCCGGCTGAGCTTGATCTTAGGGTGCGAGGGGGGGCGATAGGGTTTTAGTTTGTCTTGAAGATAATGAGGTCAGGTTTTATGCAGTCCTCGATGAGAGATGCATAAGGTTTTAAAAGTCACCCTTCGGGCTACTGGAAGCGAGTGCAGCGTCTTAAGGGCTGGGGAGATGTGGTCTCTTGGGCCAAGCACAAGTAGCAATTTGGCTGCCGCGTTTTGTGCCCTTTGAAGTTTATTCAGTTGGTATGCGTGGATTCCGAGGTATAGGGGATTTGCATAGTCCAGTCTTGACATGACGATTGATTGGACCGCGGAGAGTCTGTTAGGAAAGGAGAGATAAGGAAAGATGCGCCTTAGGGTTTTAAGGTGGTTGTGGCAGGATTTTGAGACGTTGTTGACTTGGCGCGAGAGTGTTACGTCCGAGTCAAGGATGCACCCAAGAGTTGCAGGGGTTCGGCGAGCTGCCCATGGCAGATGGCCAGGGTAGTGGTTGCGGAAGAAGTTCGGAGTTGCCACATATGATTTCCGTTTTGGAGGGGTTTAGCAAGAGGTGGCTTTGGGTCATCCAGAGTTCTAGGTCGAGGAGGCAGGAGGCAAGGTCAGGAGTTGGGATTTGAGTTCATTAGTTTTAGAATTAGTTGAATGTCGGAGTAGTTGTAACACAGGATGTTGTGTGAGCGAACTATTGGAGGGAGGGTGATCAGGTACAGATTGAACAGGAGGGTGGATAGACATGCTCCTTGTGGGACGCCTGTGTTTGAGGTTGAGCAAGAAGCCCAGGTCGTGCAGTGTATTCATAAGGGCATGGGAAGAGTGGTGAACCACTTCCGGAGATGTAGCCCTGACGAGCCAGTCGTCGAGGTATGGGTTGATGTGGAGGCCCTGTGCTCCGAGGAGGGTCGCTACAGCGTTCATCAGTCTGGTAAAGACCCTGAGGGGGCGAGTTGAGGCCAAATGGAAGGACTTTGTATTGGAAATGGTAGCCCATGATCCTGAACTGTAGGAAAGAACGATGGGGCTGCCAAATCGGGAAGTGTAGGTACGCGTCCTTCAGGTCCAGGGAGCACATCCAGTCTCCCTTGTCCAATGTCTCTGCTATAAAAGCTGGCGTAACCATCTTGAAATTTTGCAGGGGTAGGGAGAGGTTGAGGGTGGAAAGGTCCAGCACAACTCTCAGACCCCCCTGGTTCTTCTTCTGAATGGCGAAAATCCTGGAGTAGAAGCCAAAGCCTCGCTGGGAGGCTGGGACTTCCTCCACTGCTTGGGTCTCTACGAGCGACCGGATCTCCACCAAGAGTTGCTGTCCCAACCTGTGGGAGTGGAGGGGAGGTGGGAGAAGAGGCTGGGATAGGAAGGCGGTAGGCCGCGGATACTATGAGAGGATCCAGGGGTCCGTGAAATTCTGGCGCCAGAATTGTGCATGGAGAGCAAGCCTGCCCCCCACCGGAGACACGTGGACCCAAAGGGGCGTGTCATGCTTTCTTTTCCTCAGAGGCTGACGCTGAGGAAGGGGACTGGAAAAAGCCCCTACTCCCCCACCCTTTGTTGTTTGCGCTGTTTCTGAGACAGCGAGCAGTCCGGCTGCCTGGATCTGCGTTCCTGGAAGCCGCGGAACCCTCCATATATACACAACTCTTTTCCCAGCGCTGCTACGATTGGGTGTACGATTTGGGCGTGGTCTTTGTAAGAATAGATAAAGACTTCGCTGTTTGTGAGCTGGTCTTTTGTCCAGCTCTTCGTCCGTAGAGGAGTGGAAAAGTCCCCCCCCCCCACCCTCGAACAGTAGATCTAGAATGCGCTCCTGGACATCAGGGTTGAATTTTGTTGCCCGGAGCCAGGCTGTTCTCCTCATGTCCGTAGCAATGCAGATGGCACGACCTGAGGTATCGATATGAGCCACTGTGGATTCCATGAGGTCATGCGCCACGAGCTTGGCTTCCGCTAGCCTCTCCTTAAAGCGTGATTGGCATTGGGTGGGGAGTTCCGGAGGAAGTCCGCAATTTCCCACTATAACCGTTGGTTGGCGGCAGCCAGCATGACATCTGCGTTGGCCTGACACAGGTGCAAGGAGGCATTGGAGTAGATCTTCTTGCCGTACACCTCCAAGATCTTCTTCTCCTTGCCTAGCAGCGCCGCAGAGGAGGCGGCTGAGGACGACTGAGGCTTGGAGTATAGTGATGCTGCAGCGATCACCGAGAGAGTGGCTGAGGATGGGTCGAGAGCAAGAGTGTATCCCCCTCCATCTGCCTGTACTTGGCGTCGAGGCATCGGTTGATCGGCTGGACTGGACTTCTTGGCCAGTGAGACTACATCGGTTTGCAGTGGAATCCCCGTGTTGGCAGAGGGGAGTCTTGTGAGGACTTTAGCCAGAACCCCCTCTGCCGGCTGTTTGCACCTCGGGTTGGGGGAGGCCCAGGTACTCCGCCAGTCCAGCAAGATGTTGTGGAAGCCCTTGGCTGAGGATGGCGTGTCCGGATCCTCCTCCTCGTCCGTATCGTGGGGATCTGGAGGATCTTGTGGAGGAGGAGGGGTAAATGGCACCGGACGCTGGGGTACAGGGACTGCAGCCGGAGGCTGAGGTGGCGGCGGAGGTTGCAGAGTTGGCTGCACCGGGGCCCGATGAAGGCGGCTGTGGTGCCTCTAGCATGGCGGGGAGGACTTCCCTGACTGCGTCTTTGATGATAGCCCCCAACTGAGGAGAACTCATGAGGCCGAGAAACTTCTCGAAGAGCACCTCCTCACTGGCCAAAGAGGCGGCAGGGGGTAACAACAGGGTAGCGGGGGGGCTGCTGGAGCCGCTGCGTACCTGGTCCATATGGACGCAAAGGAAAGTTGTCCAGCGCAAATTAAGGGTAGACTGTAGGCCACGTACCTGGTTGAGGCCAGTCCCACCTTGACATTGGTTCTTCGCTGAATTCGTGGAATGGCGTCAGACGGGTGCTCCTCTCTGGCGCAGTGGACATTATGTCGAGCTGCCTGCCACGTGCCTGCGATGTGTTGCTCAGCCCACTGGGCCCGGCCTGGTCCAAGACTCGTGTGTGGATCACAAGGGCTACCCTGCTCCTCGGGCCTCGGCCCGGTGGGTGTAAGACCCTTGACCAGGGGGGTCGTTAGAGCTACGTTAGGCACCCCCCTCGGACATAATGCCGCTAACAGGGCGTAGCCCCGCGGACGTATTGCCGGTGTTAGGGTGTAGCCCCTCAGCCATTGTGCCAGTAAAAGGGCGTAGCCCCTCGGGTGTAGACCCGGTACAAGAACCTTTCCGTCCCTCGACACTGCGCCCGGGAGGATCGGAGGACCCCTCGACCCAAAGACCGGTAGCTGTAGCAGCCTCGGGCACGTGCCGGTAGAAGGACCTGGCCGGTGTCTCCTGCGCAGGAGAGTCCCTGGGAAGGAGTCTCCCTTGCAGAGCGCGCTGGAAAAATATTGGCCCTACCTTGGCCTGGTCTGATGCTTCACGAAGTTCTTGAGATCCTCTGGAGGTGACTTCTGGAAGAGCTCCCTCCACCTGGCTAGTCTGTTCTTCAGCGCCTTAGAGGACAGCGAGTCACAGGCCGAACATGATTGCCAACCGTGGTCTGGGCCAAGGCAACGTAGGCAGAGGGTGTGGGAGTCTGAAGTTGGGAAGAGCCCATTGCAGGATGGACACCTGCTGAACCCTGTAGAAGTCGGCATGCGCCGGGGAGGAGCGCATTGGTTGGGGACATTGCTGACCATATTAATCGGAATCAGCGGCTTCAGATTGGTCTGAGAAGTATTGTTTGTACCTGGCCCATATATTCCTTGGCCTGGAAGTGGGCAGTACTGAGTATATATATAGTTCTTCCGATTCGTTTGTCCAAATCATGTCCCTGTCCCATTCCGCCTTCGTTGGCGGCGCATTGCTTTTCCACTTCATCAGGATCGCCCTTTTAGCTATCAACAGGCTTAGGTTCAGTACTTTCCGCCAGGTTGGGTTCATCTTCCCCAATGGCCCCCAACATGCACAACATCGGTGACCATTCAGTGGGCTGGTCAGCCATTTTGTCTAGTGCTGCACAAATCTCTGCCCAATAGTCTCTAAGTGCTGTGCATACCCATAGCACATGGGAGATGTTGGCTTCCTCATATTGACATCTCGGGCATGTACTTGCCACTGCAGGGTAAATGCGATTCAGCTTGGCCCGGGTGTAGTGCGTTCTATGCACAATCTTGTAGTGAATCAGCTTATATCGGGAATTGCACTGGGTGTCCTCCATTTGAAGACCCAAGTCTTGTTCCCACTTGCCTCTGGCGTTATTCAATTCTGGAGGGCGGGTTTGAGTGATGGTTTTATACATGGTAGATGCTGAAATGTTCCCTTTTTCGGCAGTGAACATATATCCCAGGCCTAAATTTATCATCGGTTAATTCGGAAAGTGGGCCATATACTAGGAATAGACTATCTAATGCTCATATATTGCATCTTGTGTCTAGGCGCTTCCCCTAGCGTGTTTTTAAGGTGTTCCCAAGTAACAAAGTGTTTGTCCACAAACAGTTGCCCCCATTGGACGATACATGTGGTCCCCCAGTGTGCGGCCATCTCCCTATCTAGAGTTAGTGGTATGTTGGAATCTCCCCAGATCGGCATGCTTGGGTGATATAGCCTGTCCTTGCCGTAGATTGTTGGTATTCTGGCCCAAGCAGTAGTCGTGACCCGGGTGGGATCAATGGAGTTAGTGTTTAGTGTGTGGTGTTGTCATCTGATGAAGCAGCTTAGTGGGTTTAGATAGGTGTGGTTCCCTCTGTTTCTTTGGGGTTGAGGAAGTCTGTGGCCCACTGGGCAGCGTAATATGCTTGTGCGGACAAGTAATAGAGTTCAAAGTCAGGTGCCGCTAGGCCTCCCTGTATATATGGATCAGTGAGTTTACTCCACCCCAATCTGGGATGTTCCCCCCACACAAAGTTGGTGCATGCACTCTTCATTCTAGCAAAGAGTGCTCGACCTGGCCACATCGGGACTGTGCTGAACAAATAGAAGAGTTTTGAGAGGATGATCATTTTAATAAGAGCGATTCTTCCCATCATTGAAATAGGTAGGGCCCCCCCACCGGGTCAGTTTAGTGCACAGGGTGTCGGCTAGGGTGTTGTAGTTCAGAGCACGAGATAGCTTAGCTGTCCTAGCCACCCGTGCCCCTAAATAATGAATTTGTACCGGGCTCCAAATGAGTCCGTGAAGATCCGTTGGTGCTGCCATCGTGTCCGTGAGTGGGAAGATCTCTGATTTCTTTGCATTGAATCTAAGTCCCGAGAACTCCCCAAAGGTTTTAACCTCTACCAAGACCTTCCCGAGCCTGCGATCAGGGTTTCTGAGGTACAATAAAATGTCATCAGCATATAATGTAATAATTTCCAGCTTGCCCTCTAACCATAATCCGCACGCGCTGAAGCGGGCCCTGAGTATATCTGCCAGAGGTTCTATCACCAATGCAAACAAAAGGGGTGACAGAGGGCAGCCCTGACGGGTGCCTCCCAGTCACTCCAGAATATTGGAGAGGGATCCATTGGTGCTTATCCTGGCGCAGGGGCGGGTATACAATATTTTAATACAGCTAATAAAGTTGGGGCCAAAACCGTAATTCTGCAATACCCTAAATAAGAAGGCCAGTACACTGTGTCGAATGCTTTTTGCATATCTAGGGACACCGCTGCTGCTTCCGTGTCTTCAGGTATTGCCGTCATTATCCTATGGCAGCATCTGATATTTGTTGCGGTCGACCTACCCATGATGAAGCCTGCATGATCTTCATGGACCATGTAAGGCATTAGTGGGGTTAATCGTGTGGCCAGTATTTTCGCGAAAATGTTTGTCAGTATTAATTAAGGATAGTGGCCTATAGGAGCCACATTCCTCAGACGGTTTCCCTGGTTTGAGCAGTAAGGTGATAACTGCTTCCCTGGTGGTTTCGGGGAGTTCGCCCTTCTCCAATGCTTCTGACCTCACCGTGTACAGCCTGGGTGTGAGGAGTTGACTGAATATCTGGTAGAATTCTGCTCGGAGGCCGTCCGTGCCCGGCGCTTTCAAATTTAGTAATGTTTTTATGGCTTTGGATATTTCGGCCTCAGTAATTGCAATTTCAAAGGCGTCCCTAGTAGCTTCGGCTATTAGTGTCGTTGGTATTCGGGAAAGGTAGTGGTCTATTTTGTCAGCAGTGGCGACGCTCTGGGGGGGGGGGGGTAAGAGCTGTATAGTTGTTTATAAAAATCATAGAAAGCCTCCGTGACCTCCTGTCTGTCCGTGGTCACGTTACCATCTGGTGGCTTTATACATGGAATAGTGGTCGGGCTTCTCTCTGCCCTCACCTTTCTGGCTAGTAGTCTACCGGGCCGCTCACTCTCCCCATACCCCCTCGCTGCCACGGGCCTGTCGAAGTAGCGGATCTGACAATCGGCCACTTCCTTATATTCATCGAGTTTGGTTTTAATTTCCAGTCCCAATTGTGGGGACGGTGATTGTGCGTATTGAGTCTGAGTTAGCAATGTCTGTTTCTCGGCGCGCTAAGTCTCTGAGAATATCCTTAAGGACTACTAATTCAGTAGACATTGCAGCGCCCCTGATACAGACTTTAAATGCTTGCCATAGTATCGCGACACTGGCCACTGAACCTTCATTGATGACGAAGTATCCCGTATATGCTTTTCTAGCCCCATCTTATAGACCAGGTCCTGGAGGGCAGCTGGTTTAATCCGCATGGGTGGTCTGTTTATTTTTATATCGAGGATCTGGAGTGTTAGCTGTATGGGCGAATGATCAGAGTATGTCCTTGGGTAAATGTGTGCATCCGTGAGCCAGCTTTAGGCTTCATTGGTAACCAGCCATAGGTCTATACTGGAATGCATATCATGCACGGAGGAATAGAACGTGTAGGCCCTTTTGGTGGTGTTTAGGGATCGCCATGCATCCCTCAGATTCAGGTCATTCATATGGGCGAGTATCGTAAGGGCTGTTCTAGACAACGTCCTTGGATGTGTCGACGTGCGGTCTAGTTGTACGTCTAAAATCGTATTAATGTCTCCGCCGCACAATAGTTAAGCTGTGGGGAATTGTGCTAATTTCCCAAATAAGGTTGAGTAGAAGCCAGGGTCATCTATATTTGGGCCGTATATGTTGAGTACTGTCAAGACCGGTGGGGGGGGTCTGTACTTCCGCTCTCTATATGGTAGAGGAGAGGCACAGAGGACCCCAGCCAAGATTCTCTAATACGGTAGCGATGGACGAGCAATCAAGGCCTAGCTTCTCAGGAGGTGATGCAGGCTGGTTCTTAAGTACAGTGTATCCCCAAGCCCCCCACAAAGGAATGTCCACACACTGTATTACTGAAAACACAGTCTTTATATAATTAATATTCAAGGGTTATGTACACTTATCACAACAACGCACTTTGTGCTCAGGAAAACCAATAATGATAAATATCTACAATTCTAAAGTGGTACCACTAATATTAGACCTCATTAAAGTGCATTCACAATACTGTAAAAATGGCACACAGATCAATAAGAAGGAAACCAGCAATAGAGAGAGGAGAGATAAAAGATGGTTGAAACAATAGGCAGAATACTGGCCCTAGCTACTGGACACAGTTCTGTGTGGAGATCCCCCCACCTGGGCAACCTGTAAAATAAAGGGATATGACACAAGCCCAGTCCATATATTGTTCAACAGTCTTATTCTCTCCTACAATGTTTTTACCCCCCCAATGTACCTGGTGGAGTCGAGTTCTTCGAAGAGGCGTCGACAGATCCTTCTTGAATGACCCCCTTTTAAGCAGGAGTCACGGATCGTCGAGAGGCGTCGAGAAACGTCGAAGACCTCGGGGTTCGGCGACGGGGAATCGACGGCCCTTCTTGAATGCCTTCCCTTTCAAGCGGGAGGCACGGGGCGTCGAACGTCCGTCGACAAACGAGGTAGAACGATGTCGAAGAGGCGGCAGCTTCGTCCGAGCGGTGCTCGTCGGCGTCGGGGCGTCGGCGTCCTGCAAGGCGGAGGTGTGCGGGGCACCTCGATGACAATAGTTCTGGACCGCAAAGATTGTAGAGACGGGAGCCCAGCAAGGGCGTCGAGTCGCTCGAGTCTTTGGGGTCGTGAGGTGGCGGGAAACCCACCGGCGGATTCTCCTCGGCGCGTTGGTCGTCCTCGACTTTCTCCGGCAGGGCAAAAGCGGTCGACGGTGCGGACGAGGGAGTCCTTCGAGTCAAATGTTCTTAGGCAAGGAGCGGACGGCTCCGGTCGTCGGCGGCACGGCGTCAAGTGGTTCCCACGGCTGGGCAACACAACTTCGACGGGCCTCCAGCGGTTGCACAGACCTGCGAACCCTGGTCGACGGCAATGGACTTCGACAGCGTCGATGTCCGGGTGCTTTACTTCGGTCTCCTCGGCAGTCCCCTTCTCCGGTCGGCAGCCTTTCGATGGTCTGGCGTCCAGGGAGCTTCGGCGAAGATTCAGCGGTGCTCGATGGTCCCTCGGAGCACGGGAAGAGGGCGCCTTACCAGGTCCTCTCTCGGGTCAGTCCTCGACGATTTCGACAACCTTCAGTTCCGTCGAAGCAAATGCCACAGCAAGTCTTCTTCTTCCAGCTGGACGTCGAGGATCAGCAAATCCAGTTACTCTTGAGTGGAGACTCAGCTTCTGAATGCTTCTGAACAATTTCCAGTGGTGAGAGGTCCCCAGATATACTATTCTGTCTCTCATCCACACTGCTGGCACACACACAGCAGCCAATCACACAGAAGGGCATTCATGCAGTCAGTCAGCCAATCAGGCACACAGTGCATTCAGGCCACACTCCTCCCTTTCAGACACTCACAACAAGGAATGTGGATTGGGACAAGTACCCAGCCATTCAACACTACACACTGCATTCAGGCCAGTTTCGGGCAGGGCTGTCTCAGTCTTTGTCTCTCATGCCAGAAACCAGACAACCACAACAAGGAGTGTATATTGGTCACACACTCCATTCACCCAGGTCCCACCCACAGGAGGTACCCACAACATACAGTCACTGGGAAGGCTCCAGTCAGTCTAGCTGGGCCTTCACAACAACACCATATATGGAACTTCCACCCAACAGCCAGTCAGGGGGAAGGGACAGAGTCAGGGCTTCCCAGGACTTTGGGAAAAACAAGATAACAGGCAATAGAAAGCAAGAGGCCACAGGGGCCATCTTGTTTCCTATCAGGAATCAACTGATTCCAATGGCAGGGCCTGGGTATCCCAAAATGGAGGACACCCAGAGCACCTGTCAAATTCAGCATGGAGCTGCCACCAGCCCATACCCTGCTCTGTGGGCCACCCACAGGTGCCCAAAAACATACACTAGGGGCACAGGGTTGTACCCCTACCCATGGGTGCCATAAGGGTATCCCATGGGTCTGTTCACCAAACCAAAAGAGAGCTGCACTGCCAGGAGTCCCTCATGGACTCCTGGGCAGAAAACATGACAGAACACACGGTAAAAACAGAAAAAGGACAAGGATTCAGAGGCCCTGTCCCTCAGATGCATTTCCGGCATCACAGTCGCCCCCCCCAGACTGAGGTGGAGGGTGCCTAATCTCCCACGGGATAGACACCCTCATCCAGACGGTCAACATACCTTCTGACCTTCTGGAAAGGCCATCTGCATTATCGTGACTCTTCCCTGGTCTGTGCTCTATGGTGAAGTCTAGCCCTTGTAGGCTAATCGACCACCTGAGCAATTTCGGATTCTCACCCTTCATCTGCATAAGCCACTTCAGGGGCTTATGATCTGTTTGGACCTTGAAGGTGGACCCCGTAAGGTAGGGCCTAAAACGCCTAAGGCTCCAAACTATACTAAAACATTCCTGTTCAACAGTAGCCCACCTAAGTTCTCTACCCTTGAGTTGTCTACTGATGAATATGATAGGATGTTCTCTCCCTTTGTCATCTAACTGGGACAAGACAGCTCCAATTCCGGTGTCGCAGGCATCCGTCTGGACGATAAAGGGTCGGCTGTAGTCAGGCGCACTCAACACAGGTGCCCTACACAGACTTTCTTTCAAGCCATCAAAGGCCCTCTGACAGTCTTCAGTCCAATTAACCTTCCTAGGCTGTTTGGGTGAAGTTAGAGCTGTCAGGGGTGCAGCTATGGTTCCATAGTCTGCCATGAAATTGCGATAGTACCCAGTGAGGCCCAAAAAGGCTCTCACCTGGGTTTGAGTAGTGGGAGTCTCCCAGTTCTGTACGTCCTGTACTTTACTGGAGAGAGGTTGGATTTGACCCCCTCCTACCTCATGACCAAGATAGGTAACTTTCCCCTGAGCTATCTGGCACTTGGTGGCCTTGATAGTGAGGTTAGCCCTTTTCAAGGCCTGCAACACCTTATCCAGATGTGTCAAATGCTCTTCCCAGGTGGAACTGTAGACGGCAATGTCGTCTAAGTAAGCCACACAAAAGGCTTCCAGCCCACTGAGCGCATGGTTGACCAATCTCTGGAAGGTGGCAGGGGCATTCTTCAACCCAAAGGGCATGACCCTAAACTGGTAGAGTCCCTCAGGTGTGGAGAATGCCGTCTTTTCCTTGGCATGGTCCGTCAGAGCTATTTGCCAATAGCCTGAGGTAAGGTCAAAGGTGCTCACAAATTTGGCAGCACCTATAGTGTCCACGAGCTCATCAGCCCTGGGCAATGGGTGCGCGTCAGTTTTGGTGACGGCATTGACTCCTCGGTAGTCCACACAGAACCTCCAATCCTTGGTACCCGCCGGGGAACTTGCCTTGGGGACAAGGATAACTGGACTGGACCAGGGACTGGTGGAGGGTTCAATAACACCCAGATCCAACATCTTGGCGACCTCAGCCTGGATGTGGTTTTTGACGGTATCTGACATACGATAGCTCCTGCTTTTGACAGGCACACTGTCACCAGTGTCAATTTCGTGCTTACACCACGGTGTAAGGCCCGGTGTCAGTGAAAACAGAGGGGCATACTGCTGGAGCAAAGCCCGGCAGGCCCTCTGCTGCTCTGTTGTCAAATCGGGAGAGAGTTGTACTCCCTCCACTGAGCCATCCTGAGGGTTGCTATGCAGCAAATCAGGAAGGGGCTCACTCTCATCCTCTTCTTGCCCTGAAGCTAGCAAGAGACATGAGACCTCTGCTCGCCTGTGGAAAGGCTTGAGCCTGTTGACATGGAATACCTGGGGGGCTACCCCAGAGGCTCCCATGTCCACCAGATAATTGACTTCGCCCATCTTGGAGATGATCCTGAAGGGTCCAGTCCACTTGTCTGCCAAAGCTCTAGGCTTGGTAGGCTCCATCACAAGGATTTCCTGTCCCGGAGTCCAATCCACTTGCGAAGCTTTCAGGTCATGCCAGTACTTATTCAATTCCTGGCTGGCCTTGAGATTTGCTGTTGCCTGACCCATCATTTGTGTCATCCTCCGCCTGAGGCCTAACACATAGTCCCCCACTTGCTTGGCGGGACCTGGAGGGGTGGCTTCCAAGCCTTCTCGGATCAAGGCGAGGGGCCCCCTCACGGGATGTCCAAAGAGTAACTCAAAGGGGCTGAAACCAACACCCTCTTGAGGTACCTCTCTGTAAGCAAACAGCAGGCATGGCAGGAGGAGATCCCATTTCCTCCTTAGGGGCTCTTCCAAAGCACCTAGCATGCCCTTGAGAGTTTTGTTAAATCTCTCAACCAGACCATTGGTCTGGGGGTGGTAAGAGGTGGAGAACTTGTAGGTTACCCCGCACTCTTTCCACATGGTTTTCATGTAACTAGACATGAAGTTGGATCCTCGGTCAGAGACAACCTCCTTGGGGAATCCAACACGGGTGAAAATGCCCAGGAGAGCCCTGGCAACCACCTTGGCAGTAACAGTCCGAAGGGGTATTGCCTCAGGGTACCTGGTGGCATGATCTACCAAGACCAGGATGAACCGATGTCCACCTGAAGTGGGAGGGTCAAGGGGACCGACGATGTCGATGCCCACCCTCTCAAATGGTGTGCCAACCACTGGTAATGGCTGCAGTGGGGCAATGACCCTGCCTCCAGTCTTGCCAGACAACTGACAAGTTGGGCAGGTCCTGCAGTGGGACTCCACCTCTACTCCCATCCGTGGCCAGTAGAAATGGGCAGAGAGCCTCTGCTTAGTCTTCTTGGTCCCAAGATGACCAGCCAAGGGCACCTCATGCGCCAACTGCAGTAGGAAGGGCCTGTAAACCTGGGGTACCACCAACCTCTTGCGGGCACCAGGTTCGGGCTTAGTGGGCTCACTAACAAGGAGCTCACCCTCCCAATAAATCTTGAATGTCCTAGGCACTTCACCTGGTGCCTGGGACAGGGCCTGTTTCCTCAGGCCCTCGAGAGAGTGGCACTCTCTCTGTCCCTTACAGAAGTCTGCCCGGGAGGGTCCCCCTTCAGCTAACAAGCATTGAAGGTCGGGATGATCCTCCGGGTTGAGAACCTCTCCCACAGGAGAGTCTTCTGTCTCTTCTCCCACAGGAGTTGAGTTTGGGTTTTCCGCTGGACCCAGCCCGTCCGGAGCATGGATCCCAATGGGTGCTGTCGGAACAGCAGGAAGAGAAGGTGTTCCCTCCACAGAGGTGGCCTTCTTGGTCTTCCTTCTTCTTGCCTTAGGCCTCGCCTTTGGCTCGGGTACCTGACTCACAGCCAGACCCGGTGTCACCTGTGACCTAGTGACTGCAGCAGCAGTCATGGGAAGACCATCCGAGATCAACCCCAACTCTACTAGATCATTTCCTAACAGAATGTTAGCAGGGACATTGTCCTGAACCAGGACAGGAAGCTTTGCTGTCTTGTCTCCAATCATGAGTGTGACTAGGGCTACAGGCGATAATTTGGGAGGCCCACCAGCTAACCTGGTGGTTCTCAGAGGAGCACCTACATAGTCCTCTGGCTTGAGCAGGGTCCTGTCCACCACTGTCATGCTTGCCCCAGTGTCTCTCAAACCAGTAGAAGGCTGGCCATTCAAGAGGACACTTCTCAAAAACCTACGGGTGTTCTGCGGGATAGTTGCCAGTACTTCTGCGTACTGGTCCCAGGCCCCAAGGGACACTAAGGAAATCTCTACCGGAGCACCAAATGTGATTCCTGTAGAGGAGGGGAGGACAGTGGCCTCCACCTCAGCCACGGGGTAAGGGTAGGTCAGGCTGACAGCCTGTACTCCAAGTGCCTTACCTTTACACTTGGGGTCACCCCTTTTGTGATCCAGAGCCCCACAATCCCAACAAGTGCCAGGAGTGCGGGGTACGGTACTGGAACCACTGGGAACCTGCTTTGCAGCAGGTGGACCACTACTCTTATTCCCACCCACAGAGGACTTATCCCCACCAGATTTTTGGGTCTTAGGAGAGGAAGGTTTTGGTTTACCCGACTGTGATTGCTTTTGGGACTCCTCAGCTTTCTGAGAGGTCCCCTTTTCTTTGTCCTTGTCCTTCCCACTGGAGTCCTTAGGGGACACCCGGTGGGAGACCCACTTGTCAGCCAACCTAGCCAGCTTAAAGGGGTCCAAAATGTTCTGGTCAGCCACATACTGACGCAGCTCTGGTGAACAGGCTTCAGAAAAATGCTCAAAAAACAAGAGGTGGGACAACTCAACAAAAGTTTTCACCTTGTAACCGTCAATCCACCCCATCATGTTCATGTGCGCAGTACTCACCCAGTCAACCCAAGACACATTCTCTCTTTTCTTAAAATCCCTGAACCTCACCCAGTCAACCCAAGACACATTCTCTCTTTTCTTAAAATCCCTGAACCTTTTAAGGTATTGGGTAGGTGTCTTGCCAAACTTGGCAATCAAAGCAGACTTCATACACTCATACTGACCCCTTTCCTCCACACTCAGCTTCAGAATACAGTCATATCCAGTTTGAGGCACTCTGCTTAACAAACACTTAGCCCAATCTCTTTTATCTACATCATGAATTGCACAAGCCATTTCAAACGCTTCAATCCATTGGAGGATATCTGAACCCTCCACAAACACACCAACCAAATCTTTCATAAACTTGGTGGCTGGGGACCTGCCACTCTCAATTGGTCTAGCTGAAGTCTCCACTCTAGCTCTCTCTAGCTGGATTCTCTGACATTCAGTGTCCTTGTCTTTGAGCGCAAGATCCCTATTCTTGAGTTCCACTTGCTGTGCCAGCTCCTCTTTCTTAAGCTCAGCTTCTATTTCCAACTTGCGATATTCAAAGGCCAATTTCATCCTTAATAACTCAAGTTCCATGGAATTGCTGGGGTTTGGAACAGAGGCAGCAGGAATGGTGGCATTCCCAGAAACAGATTCAGCGACAACCCCAGGGGCAGAGTCCTCACTGGTTGCATCCCCCCCTTCATCAAGGGTTTCACCATCAGTCTGGTAGTCCACCAGGGCAGCTATCAGCTCCGCCCTAGACTTATCCACAAAGTCTAACTTCCTGGCTTCACAAGCACTCTGGAGAGCCTCTAAGCTCATCCGAGTCAATTTACCATTTGCAATGGGCTCCATTGCCTGTAATGCAGTTATTTGGTACACACCCAAACCTTAATCTAATAAAGTGCGGATATTTTGTAAGTGGCACGGTTATACACTGAGTCTTAAAACCATAAGCATCCCACCGCTGCCACCAGCTTGTCAAGACCGGTGGGGGGGTCTGTACTTCCGCTCTCTATATGGTAGAGGAGAGGCACAGAGGACCCCAGCCAAGATTCTCTAATACGGTAGCGATGGACGAGCAATCAAGGCCTAGCTTCTCAGGAGGTGATGCAGGCTGGTTCTTAAGTACAGTGTATCCCCAAGCCCCCCACAAAGGAATGTCCACACACTGTATTACTGAAAACACAGTCTTTATATAATTAATATTCAAGGGTTATGTACACTTATCACAACAACGCACTTTGTGCTCAGGAAAACCAATAATGATAAATATCTACAATTCTAAAGTGGTACCACTAATATTAGACCTCATTAAAGTGCATTCACAATACTGTAAAAATGGCACACAGATCAATAAGAAGGAAACCAGCAATAGAGAGAGGAGAGATAAAAGATGGTTGAAACAATAGGCAGAATACTGGCCCTAGCTACTGGACACAGTTCTGTGTGGAGATCCCCCCACCTGGGCAACCTGTAAAATAAAGGGATATGACACAAGCCCAGTCCATATATTGTTCAACAGTCTTATTCTCTCCTACAATGTTTTTACCCCCCCAATGTACCTGGTGGAGTCGAGTTCTTCGAAGAGGCGTCGACAGATCCTTCTTGAATGACCCCCTTTTAAGCAGGAGTCACGGATCGTCGAGAGGCGTCGAGAAACGTCGAAGACCTCGGGGTTCGGCGACGGGGAATCGACGGCCCTTCTTGAATGCCTTCCCTTTCAAGCGGGAGGCACGGGGCGTCGAACGTCCGTCGACAAACGAGGTAGAACGATGTCGAAGAGGCGGCAGCTTCGTCCGAGCGGTGCTCGTCGGCGTCGGGGCGTCGGCGTCCTGCAAGGCGGAGGTGTGCGGGGCACCTCGATGACAATAGTTCTGGACCGGAAAGATTGTAGAGACGGGAGCCCAGCAAGGGCGTCGAGTCGCTCGAGTCTTTGGGGTCGTGAGGTGGCGGGAAACCCACCGGCGGATTCTCCTCGGCGCGTTGGTCGTCCTCGACTTTCTCCGGCAGGGCAAAAGCGGTCGACGGTGCGGACGAGGGAGTCCTTCGAGTCAAATGTTCTTAGGCAAGGAGCGGACGGCTCCGGTCGTCGGCGGCACGGCGTCAAGTGGTTCCCACGGCTGGGCAACACAACTTCGACGGGCCTCCAGCGGTTGCACAGACCTGCGAACCCTGGTCGACGGCAATGGACTTCGACAGCGTCGATGTCCGGGTGCTTTACTTCGGTCTCCTCGGCAGTCCCCTTCTCCGGTCGGCAGCCTTTCGATGGTCTGGCGTCCAGGGAGCTTCGGCGAAGATTCAGCGGTGCTCGATGGTCCCTCGGAGCACGGGAAGAGGGCGCCTTACCAGGTCCTCTCTCGGGTCAGTCCTCGACGATTTCGACAACCTTCAGTTCCGTCGAAGCAAATGCCACAGCAAGTCTTCTTCTTCCAGCTGGACGTCGAGGATCAGCAAATCCAGTTACTCTTGAGTGGAGACTCAGCTTCTGAATGCTTCTGAACAATTTCCAGTGGTGAGAGGTCCCCAGATATACTATTCTGTCTCTCATCCACACTGCTGGCACACACACAGCAGCCAATCACACAGAAGGGCATTCATGCAGTCAGTCAGCCAATCAGGCACACAGTGCATTCAGGCCACACTCCTCCCTTTCAGACACTCACAACAAGGAATGTGGATTGGGACAAGTACCCAGCCATTCAACACTACACACTGCATTCAGGCCAGTTTCGGGCAGGGCTGTCTCAGTCTTTGTCTCTCATGCCAGAAACCAGACAACCACAACAAGGAGTGTATATTGGTCACACACTCCATTCACCCAGGTCCCACCCACAGGAGGTACCCACAACATACAGTCACTGGGAAGGCTCCAGTCAGTCTAGCTGGGCCTTCACAACAACACCATATATGGAACTTCCACCCAACAGCCAGTCAGGGGGAAGGGACAGAGTCAGGGCTTCCCAGGACTTTGGGAAAAACAAGATAACAGGCAATAGAAAGCAAGAGGCCACAGGGGCCATCTTGTTTCCTATCAGGAATCAACTGATTCCAATGGCAGGGCCTGGGTATCCCAAAATGGAGGACACCCAGAGCACCTGTCAAATTCAGCATGGAGCTGCCACCAGCCCATACCCTGCTCTGTGGGCCACCCACAGGTGCCCAAAAACATACACTAGGGGCACAGGGTTGTACCCCTACCCATGGGTGCCATAAGGGTATCCCATGGGTCTGTTCACCAAACCAAAAGAGAGCTGCACTGCCAGGAGTCCCTCATGGACTCCTGGGCAGAAAACATGACAGAACACACGGTAAAAACAGAAAAAGGACAAGGATTCAGAGGCCCTGTCCCTCAGATGCATTTCCGGCATCACAAGTACCACCACTTCCCTATTGTAGAGGGTGCCCTGGACAAGCACGTATCTGCCTCCTGGGTCGCACTCTGAGTGGAGACATACAAATGGTATGGTTTTGTGTATGAGGGTCGCTAACCCCCTTGCCCGATTGGAATGTGATGTAAAGTTTTGGTGTGACCCCCAACTCGGGGCAAACTTTCCGGCCCGTTGATGCAACAAGTGCGTTTCTTGTAAGAAGACCATCTTGGGGCTCGCTCTGTGAATGTATGCTAGGATGTTCCTCCTTTTGATCTGGGATCCCAAGCCCCAAACATTCCAGCTAAAAATGTTTATGTCCTCAGTCCTTGGTTTAGCCATTTCCTTGGATGTATACATAATTGTGGTCAGTGTATGCCATCTTGAGTTTGCGCATTTCTATGTCCGTGTTACATAGCTGTGTGCTTTTTAATGTATTTCCCTCAACCCCCCAAACATAACCCAACAATCTTACCCTGTGTCCCTCCCCCTCCCTCATACTTCCCCGAACTTGCCCATATATCCCTCCCAAAACCCACCCGTTAACTTGTAAAGCACCTGCTACAGGGGGACTGTGGCGACATCCCGGGCCGCGCCATTATGCTTGCTTATCGTGGCCTATTTCGTTGCTGTTGCTCGAACCCATTATGAAAGTGAGAATAGAATAGAAATAACAGAGGTTCGCTCACTTCATCAGCTTATAAGGACTCAATTAACTCTGCCATTGCGTTGGGGAATGCCCCGGGAGGGGGAGCCCAGGATCCCACTTCCCTTCTTTTCTTTCCCTCTTTTCATTTTGTTTATTATTTGTCTTTGGACCGCTTCTTTTTAGGATTTCTCTCCAGTCTCGGATTGATGAGCCGGCGTTGGGATGTGAGTTTCCACAAAGTTTGCCGCTTCCTTAGGAAAGGAACAAGTTACTTACCTGTAACTGTTGTTCTCCTGCATGGGTCTGGCATGGATTCACATGCTCATAAATATTCCCCGTCAGGCTGTGAATCCTCGGTAAAGAAAAAAATCAGTATCAGTTTCGTTTCTGATCTGTCTTTCTTAGTAGTAACCAATCACTGATCTCTGGGTCATACTGCCCCCAGCCAATGACAGCCCTCTCCCTAAGCCCCGCCTCTGGCAGCAATCCTCAGATTTGGTAGCACGTCAAGTGGCAGTATGACCAATTGAAGAGCCGCAGAGGGGTAGGCGGGAGGGTTTGCATGTGAATCCATGCCATACCCATGCTGGAGAACAGTTACAGGTAAGTAACTTGTTCCTTCTCCAGCATGGGGTCTGGCATGGATTCACATGCTCATGAATAAAAAAATACATAGCAGTATACACATGCACAACCACGGGAGGTGGCAACAGGCTCAACATTAAGCAATACAACAACTCAACATTAAGCATCTCTTACCTCCTCACCAGGCTCACCTTAAGTGAACAGGTTGCGCAGCACTGCTTGGCCGACCCTGGACTCCTACCTGGAGTCCCGATCGACGCAGTAGAATCTTGTGAAGGTGTGCGTCGACGTCCACATAGCAGCCCTGCAGATGTCCAGCAGGGGCACACCAGAGAGGAACGCCGTGGTAGCAGCGATCGCTCTGGTCAAATGGGTTCTCGGACGGCCGGGCAGCGGTCGGTTTGCCAACCAGTGACAATGCATGATGCAGCCGGAGAGCCATCTGGAAGTGGAAGTCTTCGATAGAGCCTTCCCTTGATTCACAGACCCAAAGTTCACAAACAGTTGACACGTCTTCCGAAAACTCTTTGTGCGGTCCACGTAGAACTTCAGCGCTCTAGCTACATCCAGCAAGTGCAAAGTCCTTTCGGCCGGCGTTGAAGGCGATGGGAAGTAAACTGGTAACACCAAGGGCTCGTTGAGGTGGAAGTCCGACGGCACCTTGGGCATGAAGGAGGGATGCCTCCTCAGCACCACCGTCGTGTCATGAAAAGTCAAGTATGGAGGCTTGCAAGAAGGGCCTGAATCTCTCCCACTCGTCGTGCAGAGGTGATGGCCACGAGGAACGCGGTCTTCCATGACAGGAACTTCAAAGGCGCCGAATGCACAGGCTCGAATGGGGCTCCCATGAGCCTGGTCAGCAACACATTAAGCTCCCACGCCGGGGCAGAAGCCTTCACTGATGGGAATGATCGGAATAGTCCCTTCATAAATTCCTTCACCAGGTGATGAGACCACAAGGACGCCCGTCCCGTAGTCCTGGTATATCGGGAGATGGCAGCCAGATGTATTTTTATGGAGGCGTGAGCCAGTCCAGCTTTGGCCAGCGACAGCGGCAGCACTTGAGGGGCCGTAATCTGCAGAGGGTTAATCTTCTGTGCACGGCACCAGAGAACCTCTTCCATTTATGACCGTAACACTTGAGAGTTGAGGACGCCCTGGCCTTTGCAAGAACCTCTCTGCAATCAGCCGGGATATCATACCCTCCCAACTCTAGTGCTGCAGGAGCCAGGCCTGCAAGTTCAGCGACTGTGGGTCGTGATGGAGAATGGCGCCTCCTTCTCTGGAGAGAAGATCCTCGCCCTGACTGGCGGGGACGTTGACAAGTCCAGAAGGTCCGGGAACCAGATCTACCTCGGCCACGCCGGTGCGACGAGGATCATCCTGCACCTGGACTTCTTGAACTGGTTGATGAGGCAGAGCAGCAACGGCAATGGAGGGAACGCGTACAGAAACAGGCCGTCCCAAGGGAACGAGAAAGCTTCGCCCATGCTCCTCGGCTGTGGGAACCTGCTGGCCAAACTCTGGCACTTGGAGTTCGTCGCCGTCGCAAACAGGTCGATGTGGGGTTTGCCCCATCGTTGGAAGAGTCGATCCACTTGATTCTGGCGCAGTTCCCACTCGTGGCACGAGCGCAGCTCTCTGCCAAGTGAGTCGGCAATGGTGTTTTTTATTCCTGCCAGGTGGAAGAGAACCAGAAACATCCCCTGGGCAAATGCCCCGTGCCACAGATCCGGGGCCTCCTTGGATAGGGCTGGGGATCTGGTGCCCCCTTGCTTCCGTATGTAGAACATCGTGGCAGTGTTGTTGGTGAAGATCCTCACCACTTTGCCCTTGAGGGACAGAAGGAATGACTTGAGAGCCCAGCACACTGCTCGGAGCTCCAGAATGTTGATGTGGAAAGACCTCTCCTCCGGGAGCCAAAGGCCTCTTGCGTGGAGGCCTCCTTTGTGGGCCCCCCAACCCTCCAGAGAGGCGTCCGTCGTCACCGTCTCCTGAAACGCTGGGATTTGAAATTCCGTGCCTGTCGTGAGGTGAGCACGGATGCCCCACCATAAGATCGCCCGACGGAACTCCTCGTCGAGACCGCCCGTCGCCTGAAACCAGCAGGCGTCGAACTCCTGTAGCGGACGCATCCGAAGTCTGCAGAGGGGTACAAGATAGATGCAGGAGGACATCACCCTGGCCACGTCCGTGGCTAGCAGGCGCCACACCTTGCCCAGGATGGTCTTGGTCCTCTCCTCTGAAGGGGAGGCCAATTGCCCCACTGTATCGAGCTTCGCTCACAGAAACAATGCTATCTGCGATGGAACTAGGTGGGATTTGGGGTAGTTGATGGCGAACCCCAGCTCTGTGGGCAACCGGACGGTCATCGCCGTGTGATCGACAGCGAGTACCCTTGTCCTTGCCCGGATTAGCCAGTCGTCCAGGTAGGGGTGAACGTGGATCCTCTGCTGCCGCGCCGCCACTGGTGCCAGGCATTTGGTGAAAACCCTGGGTGCCGACTTTAATCGAAAGGTAGGGCTCTGAATTGGTACCACGAACCTGAGGAACTTCCTGTGCCTTTTTAGAATAGGGATGTGGAAGTAAGCATCCTCCAGGTCTAAAGACGACAGGAATTCGCCTTCCTCCAGCTGTCCCAGCACGTGCTGGAGGGTGACCATCCTGAACTTCTGCGCCTTGATGTACTGGTTTAAGCGACGCAGGTCCAGGATGGGGCGCACACCACCTGTCTTCTTCCTGACGAGGAAGTACCTGGAGTACACTCCAGAGCCTTCTGGGGAGGAGCTCGTTGGCACCTTTCTCGAGCATCGCCCTTACCTCCAACACCAGTTGAGGGACGTGATTTTCCTTCCTGGCCACGGGAGGAATGCAAGGGCACTTTTTGGCATTCCAGTGAGTGCCTGTCGGCCAGGGTGTCCAACACCCAACGGTCGGTGGAGATGGACTCCCACACGCCGACGAACTTAGTCAGCCGGCCTCCCACCGGGGTGCTTCAGTGGGGGGCCCCGACAACACAGCCGGGTCAGTTTTGCTTGGAGGCGGCCTTGCCGCCTTAGCGACGACGGCAGGATCCCCCTTGCTTGCTGCGACCTCTGTAAGCCTCCTGGGAAGAGGAGCGGGCCGCCTTGCGTTAAGTGGAGGAGCCACCGCTGGAACCTTTGGAGGCACCCTGTCTGCCTCCGGAGCTCCGAAAGGGCCGTCGCTGTTGAAGCACCCCTAAGGCCCGGGCCGTCTCCGAGTCGGTCTTGATGGCCTGTAGAGACTCGTCCACCGCCTTACCAAAGAGGTTGTTGCCGTCGAACGGCATGTCCAACACTCTGGTCTGTATGTCCTGGAGAAAGTCTGTCGCCTTGAGCCATCCTCGTCGTCGGAGGCAAACTCTGTTGCCCAGTTGGTGAAATCCGGTATCGGCAATGTCCGTTGCCACCGTTATGGCGTGATCCGACGCCACCTCGCCTTCCTGCAGAATTTCTAGGGCCTCCGCCCTTTTGTCATCAGGTAGGAAGTCTAGCAGGGGAGCTATCTTTAACCAGAGCTCCCTGTCGTAGCAGGCCACGATTGCTAAGGCATTGGCCGCCTTAATCGTCGTCGCCGCCGACGATGAGATGACTCGACGTCCCATAGAATCCAACTTCTTGCACTCGCTGTCCGGTGGGGAAGTTGAAGCCGCCGCACCAGCTGCCTTCTTCTTAGCCGCTGCCGAGACGACACAGTCCGGCGTGGGCTGGGCCCTGAGACTCAAGGGGGTGGCATCGGGAACTCGGTACTTCTTCTCGTACCTGTCCCTCTTGGCTGGTGTCGTGGAAGGGTTCTTGAGGACAAAAGCCCCTTGTCCCAGATGTCGTCGAGTAAAGGCACCGCGAGGACTGTCTTCCTCTTGGCCTCTCGTTGGTACAGAAACCCCTCCTTTTTCTGTTCTTCTGGGCAGAGCGGGAAGAGCTCAGATGCCCTGGTTATCATGGCGTGGAAAGAGCCAATTTCGTCGGCTGGAGACGCACGCGGGGAGGGGGCGGGGGGCTGACGACGGGATGTCCGCTGTGTCATTGCCGCCGTCATCGTCCGTCCCCGTCGCTGTATCCGTCGCCGTATCCTCTCCAGGGTCCGGCGAGGGGGATGAGGGGTCCACCGGTCTCTCCGGCACGAAGGGCGGTGCAGGGTGGACTCTCCTCCGCTTCTTCTGAGGGCTTCCCGACGGGCCTGGTTTTGGATCCTCCGTCAGGGTCTGTTCGTCCTTATCTCAGTGCATAAGGATTGGATTGCCAACAAAATGGCCACCGAGCTATCCTGGGGCTCGGGTAATGGCTGCGACGAACGGGATGGCCGCTCCACTGGGCCCTGTTTGTTGTCATCGTCGCTATCTTCGATCACGTCAGCAGGGACCGTCCCCTGGGATCGAACCTTCTCGAACCTCTCGTTGAGGCCTATTACCCTCTCGTTGAGGCCTATGGACCTCTCGTTGAGGCCCTTCTCGGTTTCCACCAGTTCCTCCTCAGAGGCCGATTCCGAGTCTGTAATGGCCACCGGTCCCCCCCCTCTTTTTCCGCCGGGGACATCACGGGGGTCTTAACAGTGGGCTGGAAAGAGGATTCCCTCTGTGGTGGCAGGGATACTCTGGGCCCAGAGGACGTTTCCACAGACGTAGTCTCAGCCGGCTTCGCCAAGGTCGCAGCGACCACTTCGGTAGAGGCCTTTGCCGGGCGGATCAAGGCCCTCACCACCTTAGGTGCGTCCAGGGCCTTCGCCTTGCGGGGAGGGTCAGCGCCTCGCTCCCCCTTCGAGATCGACCGGGTCCGCTCCAGCGGCCCACCCGGGTTCTCGGACTTCCTCTTCCACGAACAAGAGCACTGGCTCGTGGTCGAACGTGCCGGGGAAGTAGCGCCCTGCTTGGCAGCCGAAGAGCCCGACCTTTTCGGCGCTCCCGGTGCCCACAGACTCGCGGTGCTTGGCCTTCTGTTGGACTTAGAAGCCCGCTCAGACTTCTTCTTCGCCTTCTCACCTGCTGTGTCCTTCTCCAGCCAGGCGGCGAGGCGGGAACGACCATCTTGTTTGGTCCGTTCCGAAAGGTTCTTGCAGAACGCACAGTCTTTCTCCACGTGCGTCTTGTCCTCATGAAGGCAGTAGAGACATCGCAAATGCTCGTCCTCCTTGAAAACGTTCTGTAATCCGCATCCAGGGCAGCACCTGAACAGCTTGGATCCGGGCGTCGAGCTTCCCTTGTCCTGGGCCATGTCCGTTGAGGTAGGCCGCAGACCTTCCGGAATCCTCCAAGAAGTGTAAACTCGACGAAAACTTCACCCTGGAGGGGCGTAGAAGAATTCCAAAACGGGTCCCCGTTGTCGGAAGTGGAAACGGTGGAGCTTGAGGCTCGATTAAACTGAAAAAATGAGAAATCTCCTGAAAAAGCTTGAAAACGCAGCAAAAAAACTCGAGAGCTAAACACGAGGACTCCCAACACTTGAGCGTGCGGTAAAAATCTGAGGATGGCTGCCAGAGGCGGAGCTTAGGGAGAGGGCAGTCATTGGCTGGGGGCAGTATGACCCAGAGATCAGTGATTGGTTACTACTAAGAAAGACAGATCAGAAACGAAACTGATACTGATTTTTTCTTTACCGAGGATTCCCAGCCTTACGACGGGGAAGGAGCATGTGAATCCATGCCAGACCCCATGCTGGAGAATGGGCCGTATCAGTCTTGATGGACTGGAGGACAGCCTTCCCAAACAGATTTTCCCGGTCGAAGGGCATGTCCAGTAGCTTCGCTTGGACTTCCTGACGGAAGTTACGACATTCATCCATCCCTGCCAACGAAGGCAGACATTGTTCCCCCATCTGCCGGAACCATGTGTCGGTGACGTACACTGTCACAGTGATAGCATGGTCCGATGCCACTTCCCCTTCCTGGAGGATGGCGAGGGCTTCCATCTTCTTATCGTTGGGGGGACCTTCAGAATCGGTCGTAGCTTGTACCACAATTCCCGGTCGTACCTGGCTCGGATCACCAGGGCATTGGCTGCCTTGATTGTGGACACCACCGTCTAAACTACCTTCTTCCCCATAGCGTCCATCCTTTTTCCCCTTGCAGTCCAGGGACTGACTGTTAAGGAGAATTCTCATATTATGGCTAATTTCCCCTCACCTAGTGAGTCCCCCACAGGCTTTGCTGGATTTCTGGAGTTTATTTTTCCACCTGGTAAGAGTGTGAGCCTTTTTTCCACCCACTCTTACATGTGTTTTGCCATGTGTATTTGTACTGTTTGTGTGATCTTGGGCTCTGGAGTACACCACTCCATGAGCCCCACTTTTTGTGTGCGTTACACAGCACTTTCAATGCAGTGACACAGGGTTGTCTTTGAGACTTCATCCGGACTCCATTTTTCTGGGGCTGACTACTGTCCCCCAGAAACAGGTAAAGTAGCCATTTACTTTATGTAGTCATTTAAAACTGCAGACCCAGTACACCCGATCTTACATGGAGTACTGGAAAGGGTCAATTCCTATCCCTTTTTGTCTGTGCCTGTCTGAGCTTTGTTTCGATCTTAACTTTTAGTATTGGCTGGTGGCAGTGGTCTCTACCTCCCGATTCCACTGGTGAGTGCCCCCCCCATTTGCGCGCCTTTTCAAGCACCCGTGTAAGCCCTGCACCCCTCTTGCAGCGTATCCATCCCTCCTCCCTCGATCCATCTCCCTCCCGCAGCCCGCGAACAATTCCCGCTTCCTGGTTCCCCTGTAGCCCGCCTCCAGACCCGCCCACCATCCTCTAATTGGTCACCCGGCCTTTGCACCCAAGCCATTACTGCACCTCCCAGGGCAGCCCTCTGCCCGTGCAGCCCTGCAGCTAAGGACCTGAGGCAAAGGACGACTCGGTCAGGGACGACCACAGATCGTATCTGCAGGTATCCGCAGGAGAAGCAAGAAGCCAACAACAAGCAAGTGTGGCAAGGGCAGGGCCAGAAGCAACTACTTCAGGCCAGACTACCCTACCACTCTTCTAACGCAGCATCAACAACGTAAACCCATTATAGTTCCACTCAGAAACTCTCCCCTTAGCATGTGAAAAGTGTCCCCAATTGCATCTAGAAGTATTCCCAATTGCATTTGAAGTTGCGCCCAATAGCCTCTGTGAGAAAAGTTGAATCTAGCAGTGTTCCCAATTGCATCTAGAAGTATTCCCAATTGCATTTGAAGTTGCGCCCAATAGCCTCTCTGAGAAAAGTTGAATCTAGCAGTGTTCCCAATTGCATTTAGAAGTGTACCCAATTGCATTTAGAAGTGTACCCAATTGTTTTTAGAAGTTGCGCCCAATAGCCTCTCTGAGAAAAGTTGAATCTAGAAGTGTTCCCAATTGCATTTAGAAGTGTACCCAATTGCATTTAGAAGTGTTCCCAATTGCACTTAGAAGTTGCGCCCAATTGCCTCTCTTAGAAAAGTTGAATCTAGAAGTGTTCCCAATTGCATTTAGAAGTTGCGCCCAATTGCCTCTCTGAGAAAAGTTGAATCTAGAAGTGTTCCCAATTGCATTTAGAAGTGTACCCAATTGTTTTTAGAAGTTGTGCCCAATAGCCTCTCTGAGAAAATTGAATCTAGAAGTATTCCCAATTGCATTTAGAAGTTGCGCCCAATAGCCTCTCTGAGAAAAGCTGAATCTAGAAGTGTTCCCACTTGCATTTAGAAATTGCGCCCAATAGCCTCTCTGAGAAAAGTTGAATCTAGAAGTGTTCCCAATTGCATTTAGAAGTTGTGCCCAATAGCCTCTCTGAGAAAAGTTGAATCTAGAAGTGTTCCCAATTGCATTTAGAAGTTGCGCCCAATAGCCTCTCTGAGAAAAGTTGAATCTAGAAGTGTACCCAACTGTTTTTAGAAGTTGCGCCCAATAGCCTCTCTGAGAAAATTGAATCTAGAAGTGTACCCAACTGTTTTTAGAAGTTGCGCCCAATAGCCTCTCTGAGAAAATTGAATCTAGAAGTATTCCCAATTGCATTTAGAAGTTGCGCCCAATAGCCTCTCTGAGAAAAGTTGAATCTAGAAGTGTTCCCAAATGCTTTTAGAAGTTACGCCCAATTGCATTCTAGAAATTGCACCCATTAGCCTCTCTGAGAAAAGTTGAATTTAGAAGTGTATCCAATTGCATTAGAAGTTACTCCCAATTGTATTCTAGAAATTGCACCCATTAGCCTCTCTGAGAAAAGTTGAATTTAGAAGTGTATCCAATTGCATTAGAAGTTACTCCCAATTGTATTCTAGAAATTGCACCCATTAGCCTCCATGAGAAAAGTTGATTTTAGAAGTGTATCCAATTGCATTAGAAGTTACTCCCAATTGCATTCTAGAAATTGCACCCATTAGCCTCCATGAGAAAAGTTGATTTTAGAAGTGTATCCAATTGCATTAGAAGTTACTCCCAATTGCATTCTAGAAATTGCACCCATTAGCCTCCCTGAGAAAAGTTGATTTTAAAAGTGTACCTATTTGCATTTAGAAGGGTACCCAATTGCATTTGAAGTGTACCCAATTGCAGTTAGAAGCTGTGACCAATAGCCTCTCTGAGAAAGTTGGAATTAGATATGTGCCCAATTGCATTTAAAAATTGCACCCAATAGCCTCTCTGAGAAAGTTTAACTTAGAAGTGTACCCAACTGCATTTAGATGTTGTGACCAATAGCCTCTCTGAGAAAGCTGAATTTAGAATATTTCTAACCGCATTTACATTAGGAATGTACATTAATACAATACATTAATATAACTAACAGTATAGCTGTGTAATGTAGAATCTAGACGTCAACTAAGATTCTGATACAAAGTTGATTTAGATGCATACCTAATACCCTCCCTGTATAAAGGTGAATTGGAAGAAGTACTTAGCCCTGCTCAATTCCTTTAAGATAACTAACAGCTTAGCTGTGTAATGTAGAATCTAAAACGATGACTAATAATCTAACGCCCTCTCTAGGTAAATTGAATCTAGAAACTGACCGAATACAGGTGAACTCAGAAAGGTAACCTACTAAACTTATATCATCTCTGCCGGCAAATTGCATCTAGAGAGCTTCAAATAGTCTAATTTCGTCTCTGACCTGTAGAAGTGTACCTAAAGGCGCGACACCCCGATCCTATAACTACAATCAGGAAACGCTCCTAAAATCAACCTAAAAGTCCACACCAATCATGAGCGCACCCACCCCATCAGAGTCTCTCAGAAACGAGCCCCGTGGACCACCCCCACTCTCCGACCTGCCTTCACTCCCGCCCCCTCCGTCCCAAATCACCCCACTCTCCTCCACACTCGCTTCCACTCCCCTCTCCAAACACCAATCCAGAGGAGCACGATGGCGAGTCATTCACCCTAAGATCATTCATCCCCTGAACCCCACCACCGACCCGCCAGCATTGCCCATACCTCCTCCCCTCACTATCAGACCTGTCACACCCCACCCCAAAATCACCCACCCACAGCCTTGCCCTCATACTCCTACCACCTTCCACCCCCGACCGCACTCTTTACCCTCCCTAAAAACTGCGCGCCTAGCCCTGGCATGAACTGAAGCTGCTTCCCCCTCTACCCTCTCCCACACACAAGTCGCAGCAAAGAAACTAAAGAGGAAACGCTCCTGGTCCCCCTCAATCTCTCAGCACTCCTCGCCTCCCCTGTCTCTACCCACCACCTCTCTCCCGCAATCTCCGCCTTCCCTCATGGCCTCCCCCCTCCCGAAACCCCTCTCCCTCGATTTCTCAGCAACTGCAACTGAAACTCCCAACCGCCCACTCCTCTCCCTCAAATCCCCCAACCCAAACCCGATCATCCTATCACACCCAGCCACCCAGCCCCGCCCGAAACCTGCCAATTTTTCCGCCCGCCCACTATTCCCTTATAGCATCACCCACCTTACCCCCCCCGTTCCACTCCCTCCGCCACCGCCTCAACCCGCTCCAGCACTGAGACCTACCTTGCCTGCCGATGTGAACTGTATCCTATTTAACGCCCGTTCCGTAGCAAAAAACAGACATTCCATCTATGACCTCCTCGCCTCTGCCAAACCTGACCTAGTTTTCATCACTGAAACCTGGTTCTCTGATGACTTTGGCCCAATCGCTAGTGAAGCCTTTCCCCCTGACTACTCCCGCTTCCCACTGAACCGCCCGTCCAGAGGAGGTGGGGTAGCATTCGGCTTCAAATCTCTCTTCCGCGCCTCAATCATGGACAACCAACCCTCAATTCCATCCTGCGAATACCTCGTTAAACTCTCCCTCTCCCCATCGCTCTCACACAGCTTCCTAATAATCTACAGGCCCCCTGGCTACGATAGACAATTCGCAAACAACCTTTGCGATTCCATCGCCACTCTCCAACTAAACCATCCCAACCTCACCCTCCTTGGTGACTTCAACATATGGCTCGACAACCCCATCAACCCTATGACACACTCCCTGGTTGACGGTTTAGATGCAATTAATCTCCAACCCCACATAAACGGCCCGACCCACTACAAAGGACACACTCTAGATGCCATCTTTAGCTCCAACACCCTGATTCATTTAAAGCCCCCCACCCCAGTCATCTGGTCCGAACACTTCATACTCTCGTTCGCCATCCACTCACCCAACCCCCTTCCCGTACTCGCATCCGAACCGCCGAATTTACGCAAATGCTGGAAAAAACTATTGATCACCCCAGACCTAGCCGAAGCACTCCTCCAATCGCCACCTCCCACCAGCCGTCCCAATAACCAACTAACCCCTGAGGCCTTTGACTCATGGCTCAATGCATCTCTTCTGCGACTCACCCCCCCCCGTGTAAACCATCAACCCGCCGTGGCCCTTTCCCCAGATGGTTCACCCCTGAGTTGAAGACCACTAAACGAATTTACAAATACCTTGGACGCAAATGGCAGAAAGAGAAAACCCACGAGAGCAGGACCACCTTGGCCCTACACCTATATCAATACAAGGTCGAAATTCGGAAAGCAAAAAAAGCCCACTACAACTCCCGAATCATAAACTGCAAAAACCCAAGCAAAGAACTCCACAGAATCATCTCAGAATTCACCAATCCAGCTTGTAACACAACCGTCCCGACCCCCTCACAATCACTCTGCGACTCACTCTCCCTCCACTTTTACAACACGGCTATTGAAAGAACAAAAACTCTAAATACCAAACTAGCTCTACTACAGCCTCCAAGCAACCCTCTGCCCCTACCGGCCAGCCGTTCACCCGCGACCTCTACGCAACCAACGTTTGAATCCTTTAGTCCAATATCACCAGAACAATTTCTCAAACTTCTATCTGCTCGCAAACCATCTGGATCATCACTGGACCCTTTCCCTGCCTCAACCCTTAAAGACATTTTTGCTTCTACCTGCGCAGGCGAACACGCAAGATCTATCATAAATTCCTCCCTCTCCTCCGGTATCGTTCCCGACGCATTCAAAATAGTGCACGTCAAACCTCTAATTAAAAAACCTTCGCTCGACCCTCTCGATCCCAAAAACTACCGCCCAATCTCAAACACCAGGTTCCTTGCAAAACTCATTGACCGAACCGCCTACTCCCAACTACATGCCTTTGTCGAAACCAACAACCTTCTAGACCCCACCCAATCAGGCTTCAGATAACGTCACGGAACTGAAACCACCCTAACCTCGATCTGGGATGACCTTAAAATGACAGCAGACTCCGCGGGATGCGCCGCACTAATCCTCCTCGACCTATCGGCCGCCTTTGACACAATCAATCACTCAATCCTCCTAGACCGCCTCCACTCCCTAGGAATTTGTGGAACCGCCCTTAAATGGATTGCTTCATTCCTCAAAGATAGGCACCAAATAACCACACTCTCCAGTTTTACCTCACAAGCCCGACCAGTCGACACGGGAGTCCCCCAAGGGGCATGGCTATCCGCCCTCCTGTTCAACCTCTACCTGATCACCCTCCCACCAATAATTCGTTCTCACAATATCCTGTGTTACAACTACGCCGACGACACTCAACTAATTCTAAAACTCCTGAACTCGAAACCCAACTCCCGACCTGACCTGGCATCCTGCCTCCTTAACATAGAACTCTGGATGACCCAAAGCCACCTCCTTTTAAACCCCTCCAAAACAGAAATCATGGTCTGCGGCAACTCCGACCTTCTTCCGCACCCACTACCCTGGCCACCCGCCATGGGCAACTCACCGACACCCTCCAACACAGTGAAAAATCTTGGATGCACCCTGGACTCCGACATAACACTCTCGCGCCAAGTCAACAATGTCTCAAAATCCTGCCACTACCACCTCAAAAACCTTAGGCGCATCCTTCCATACCTCTCATTTCCCAACAGAGTCTCTGCAGTCCAATCAATCGTCATAACAAGACTCGACTATGGAAACCCCCTATACCTCGGAATTCATACCTACCAACTAAATAAACTCCAAAGAGCACAAAACGCGGCAGCCAAAATGCTACTTGCGCTTGGTCCAAGAGACCACGTATCCCCAGCCCTTAAGACACTGCACTGGCTTCCAGTAGCCCGTAGGGTGGCTTTCAAAACCTTATGCCTCTCCCATCGAGCACTGCATAAAACTGGACTTCAATATCTTCAAGACAAGCTAATACCTTACCACCCCACTCACACCCTAAGATCAAGCTCAGCCGGCCTCCTAGTAATTCCTAAGACAAGCTCAATCAGGTTAGACGGTTCATCATTCTCAGCCCTGGCCCCAACCCTGTGGAACTCACTCCCATCCCACATCCGCCTAACTGAAGACTTAACGGCCTTCCGCAAACTACTGAAAACCTGGCTCTTCCCCTAAGACTAAACGGTTCCAAACTGGCTTCAATACAATAACACCGAACCAGCAATCGACCTGATGCAAGAAATTTACAGCTAAACACTCTCGAACGTAAACTATAAAGACAAACACTACTAAACGAGCAATGTAATGATGAGCGCTGAGAGCGGATGAGCGCTGAGAGCGGATGAGCGCTGAGAGCGGATGAGTGCGTAGAGTGGATGAGTGCGGAGAGCCGACAAGTGCCTAGAGCGGATAAGTGTGTAGAGCAGATGAGTAGGAACGAATGTAGAGGATTAATGCAGTCGGCGGATGAGCATGGAGGACCGATGAGTGTATGGAGCAGATGAGTGTATAGAGCGGAAGACTGTGTAGAGCGGATGAATGTGGACAAGTATAGAGGATTATTGCAATTGGCCAATGAGTGTGGAGGGCGGAAGAGTGTGGAGGGCGGAAGAGTGTGGAGGGCGGAAGAGTGTGGAGGGCGGAAGAGTGTGGAGGGCGGAAGAGTGTGGAGGGCGGAAGAGTGTGGAGGGCGGAAGAGTGTGGAGGGCGGAAGAGTGTGGAGGGCGGAAGAGTGTGGAGGGCGGAAGAGTGTGGAGGGCGGAAGAGTGTGGAGGGCGGAAGAGTGTGGAGGGCGGAAGAGTGTGGAGGGCGGAAGAGTGTGGAGGGCAGAAGAGTGTGGAGGGCAGAAGAGTGTGGAGGGCGGAAGAGTGTGGAGGGGAGGGCGGAAGAGTGTGGAGGGGAGGGCGGAAGAGTGTGGAGGGGAAGGCGGAAGAGTGTGGAGGGGAAGGCGGAAGAGTGTGGAGAGGAAGGCGGAAGAGTGTGGAGGGGAGGGCGGAAGAGTGGAGGGGAGGGCGGAAGAGTGGAGGGGAGGGCGGAAGAGTGTGGAGGGGAGGGCGGAAGAGTGTGGAGGGGAGGGCGGAAGAGTGTGGAGGGGAGGGCGGAAGAGTGTGGAGGGGAGGGAGGAAGAGTGTGGAGGGGAGGGAGGAAGAGTGTGGAGGGGAGGAAGAGTGTGGAGGGGAGGAAGAGTGTGGAGGGGAGGGAGGAAGAGTGTGTGGAGGGCGGTAGAGTGTGGAGAGCGGAAAAGTCTATAACGGACGAATGTAGAGGATTAAGGCGGTGGGCAGATGAGTGTAGAGGGCAGATGAGTGTAGAGGGCAGATGAGTGTAGAGGGCAGATGAGTGTAGAGGGCAGATGAGTGTAGAGGGCAGATGAGTGTAGAGGGCAGACGAGTCTGGAAAACGGATGAGTTTTGAGAACTGATAAGTGTGGACGAGTGTAGAGGATTAATGTGGTTGGCGGATGAATATGGAGAGCCGATGAGTATGAAGGGCGGATGAGTGTAGAGAACCGACGAGTACGGAGAGCGAATGAGTGGGGAGGGCGGACGAGTATAGAGAATGGTTGAGTATGGAGAGCAGAGGAGCGTGGGGAAATGATGAGTGAAGAGAACGGAAGAGAGTACGAGAGTGGAGAACGGAGGAGCCTGCAGAGCGGAAGAGAGTACAGAAGGGAAGAATGAGCAGAGAGGCTGAGTGTGGAGAGAGACGCCGAGTGTGGGGAGAGGCGCCGAGTGTGGGGAGAGGCGCCGAGTGTGGGGAGAGGCGCCGAGTGTGGGGAGAGGCGCCGAGTGTGGGGAGAGGCGCCGAGTGTGGGGAGAGGCGCCGAGTGTGGATGCATACCTCCTATCACACCCCACGCTTACTCTCTCCTTACACCACCATTCAACTAGAACACAGAGATACTATGACACCATTCGGTATAACTGTTCTCATATCAACATCTGCCGCTCACTCCCCATCACTCTAAGCAAACATTGCTGGTCTCACACCCCCAGCCAATCGTTCTCCTCAGGCCTAACGCTGCCACTCTCGGTCTGGATAATTCCAGCCAGATCGAACACATACTCCTGATCTATCAGCCACCACACCTACCGCTAGGAAGAAGCTGCCACAGGAATTCCGCACCAGCTGCACACATACCTGGCGCGCACACGCACCTTTGACTCTCTCCACTCCCTCTACTGACCAGGACTCCGGTTCCCACGGGCGTTCAACCTACCAGCACCTTCAGACCATACCAATGGTATATAAGGCGCTATATAAGTGCAAAATAACATAACATTTCTACCGCGATAAAACTATATAAACGTGGTATGGTTCCAGGCTATTATATTAGCCTCGAACATAAACCCGCTTCACCAAAGTCTTTCTTTTGGCTCAGGTCGGGTTTATTCGCCATTTCTTTTTGTTAAAGTCCTTGTGTTTTACTTTGCACGGTAAAGCAGGTTTGCCTTCTTTGTTCACCGTCTTTTGGCGGGCTTCTCTGAAGAAGCCCTCCTTTTGGCGCCTGGGTGTCTAGGTGGGCTGAATGTGAGGGAGGGGTGTAGTCACCCCCTGCACAGAGTCTCCTTGGAACCCAAGTCACACTTTGCGTCCATTGCTTGGAGGGGTTGTCCGGGCCGGACACCCCCCCTGCTGTGTGATTGACAGCCAGGTTGTGTGAATGGGGGATTTTCACATAAAAGGCAGGAGTCTATGGCTGGAAGTCATCGAGTCGCCACTGGAACTGCAAGGAAGCGAAGAGAAGCGGAGAAGAAGACGGCTGCTGCAACTACCGAGTCCCGGTGAAGCCCTGCTTCAGTCCTGAGCTATCTACCCTTCAACGACAAGAGAAGATCCAGTCCGGAGTCTTCTTCCCTTGAGCCCGGTGGGATCAACCAGCTCACCTTCCACAGTCAGAGGATCCTCTTCTTGGTCGAAATCACTGCACACTGCTGTAGTGGTCCAGATAGCCACCTGAAGAGCCTCTCCTGTTTAAAAGGAGCACACCTTTTATTCACTGTTGCTTTTGCTGCTGCTGGCTTCACCCCTGGGTAGTGCAGATCGCTACAGACGTCCTTCTTGTCCCCACGACTGAAGCTACAGGAACCGTGAGTCTGCAGGAACAACTGCCATAGCACCAGCTCTTCTTCATTCTGAATAAGGTAGTGTGTCCAACTCCGAGGAATTGGGGTGAACCCTTTTCTCCTCACTAAAGGCTTGTCCTCATCTTCCTCCCCTCTTATAACTTTTGCTTCCTTGGTTGACAATATCTAAGTACTCCTGGCAATCTTGAACTGTACTAACCATGTGATCTTCAGCAACAGGAACCCTGTTCCACGTGACACTGGCGCAGGCCTATTGACTTTTATTCACTTGTAGGGAAGTGCCCTCTGATTCTATCTGCCTTGACAAAAGTATTGCCTATGATTTTTATCCCCAACTCTCTTGTGTTGATTTGTGTGCTAAGTGTGTTTCAACTCCGGTAACATTTCTTCCCGCGGGTACGCTTATCTTTAGTAAGAACGAACTGTCATTACTGTCAAAAAGTGATCGCATATGTACCTCTTTTCACAACACCGGTCTGTAAAAACCAAAAGGTACTTCCCTTGAATTGTTCTGCACAAGGGGAATTGGTTGTGTGTAGTGTATTTGAAGTGTGGTTTTAATCTAACAGAAATTAAGTGTTTTGTGAACAGCTGGTTTAAAAATAAATGTACTCTTACATTTTAACCAAAAACCTTGAGTCAGTGTTTGCTTGAGTCACAGTAATTGTAGTCCTTTGTGTAATCTCTACTACTGCTCATTTGATCTTGAGATAAGTCTGGCTGCTCCGCTACTGCTACCACTTTAACAGTGTAGTACAGGCTTGTACCAAAGGTGAACTTGTATTACCACTTGTAGTCTTAAACTTGTAGTCTTAATTGTGTGTAGTGGTCCCTAAGGGCTGCACAGGATTCTGCCTAACACGGACGACGATGAGGACAGGTTAGCCGACCATTTACTCACGGTCGACGACACTACAGAGTCCGGCGATGGTCAAGACCTCAGGCACATGGATGCGGAGTCCAACACTCTATACTTCTTCTCCAGCCTATCCCGCTTAGCTGGCGCCGTGCCAGGGTTTTTAATGAAGGCCAGGCCCTAATCTCAAATATCGTCCAGAAAAGGCACAGCCATGACAGTCTTCCTTTTGACCTCTCGCCTTTGGTACAAGAAGCCCTACTTCTTGGTTTCCTCGGGCACCAGTTGAAATAGCTTACAGACCCTGGCGATCATGGAGTGGAACAATCCCACCTCATGCTGGGTAGAAACCCTGTGCGGAGCACTCAAGTGTGGCGTATCATTGTCTGCAGGGACAAAGTCTTTGTCTTCATCCGTGCTCTTGTCTGTATCAGTCCCATTCTCCGGGTCTGCCGGGTGGACAGGGGGGTAGGGCCCCGATGCAGTGGAGGAGGTGGATATGGGGCCATTAGGTGACGCTTCCTCTTTTTAGACAGAGGCTGATCGGGGCCAAGGGCACTACAGGGGCCGGTGGCATTCTCAGCTGGATCGCCGACACCTGGTTGTGGAGAGATGATCATTTCCAATGAAATGTCCCTCGGCTGCGAGGGCAAAGAAGGAAAACTCGGCCCCACACTGCCATCGCTGTCGTCCTATTTGTCCTCGTGGACCGCATGTATGGACTCAAATCTTTGTCGTCCATGGACGACACCTCCATAGTTTGGAGCAGTGACTGAGAGGACTGTTTCGGAGCCTCCTCGCACCACCCCCCTTTTTCCTCCCTGAGGGTTCTGAACTGGGACATGGGCCGGTGCCTTTATCCAGTCTTGAGTGCCTGCAGTCATTGTCAAGGCATCTGTGGTGGTGTCATGCAGTGGGGGCAGGGACACTGAGCTGCATGAGCCACCCTTGTAGGATCAGTGCCCGTAGATGCTGTGGTAGCATTAGCCATCGATGAAGTAGCCAACAAGGACTTTGTCTGTGCTGGTTGAGCCTGCTTGGGCTGCGTGCACTTCACCTCTATCCTTGGCCTATCGGATTCCTCCCATTAGCCGGGGTGGACAACTTACTTTTTGAAGAGGAGCTCGATGGTAGGCTGGCTATGAAGGCACAAGGTGATGCTGATCGCGCCCTATCCAACCTGGAACCTGCATCAGCGGTGAACCTGGTGGACTCGGACTTGCAGATCTTGGCCTTACCTTGGACCCTCACGCATGGGGCGACCTCAAAGGACTTAGAAGACCGCTTCTCGGACACAATGGTCCTGGACAAGGCATGACCCTGCTCGGAGCATGGGTCAGGGGCCATGCCACCAACCTACTACGCCCATCTTTCGTCGTCGTCTTAGAGAAACCTAGGCATATCTCGACCTCTACTTCCTTATGGTGCAAGTGTAGGCAGTAGAGGCATTGTAGGTGCTTACATTCCATAGCCCGCATTTGGTTCAGGGCGTGAAGAGGGACCCCCCCTCCTCCTCCGTCATGGTCATAGCGCATGAAGTAGGCCCAAGATGGCCTTCTAGAATCTTGACCCTTGAGGGGCGCAGAAACTTCACCAACAACGGATCCCTGTTGCCAGCAGATGAGGAAAAGGGCACACAAGCTCTTTGGAACAAAAATTGAATTTTTCTCATCGAAAAACTCAAAGAAATGTACAAACAGCTCTGAGTTAACTCGGGCACTAACACGGAAGCCTGTGTTGAAATCTGAAGATGGCTGCCAGAGGCGGGCTTAGGGAGAGGACCGTCATTGGATGGGGGCAGTAAGACCCAGAGGACAGTGATTGGTTTAGGAGGAGAAATACAGTTTTAAAGTGAAACTATTTTTTCTTTTACCGAGGATTCCCAGCCTGAGAGGGAATATTCATGAGCATGCAAATTCATGCCAGACCCCATGCTGGAAAACTAGACCAATTGCCTGCACTAGGCGCAACTCTTGTCTAGCAAGGGCCACCATTTACTACACAACCCTCTGCTCTAGCGCAGATGTGCCACCGTCCACCTGTTCCCCATCGGAACGGCAGACCTAATATCTATACTACTACTACTGCCCGATTCAGCATTAATGAGGGTACGTCCTATACACCATAAAACGAGTCCCCCACCCACCCCCGATGCACGGGTACACTCATGTATCCTTTTAGGCAATTCTCCACTTCTTTCGACCTCAGAGTCTTCCTTTACAGACCTGCACTTTCGGTCAGAGTGAAGGCAGCGCCAGACCAGGTGGGCTTTTGGGAAGTGGTGTCCACAAACCTCTTGGCTCGAGCTCTTTGCACTGGCTAACGGATGCTGTCCCGCACTCCTCCGAGAGTACGGCTGGAATTCTCACGCCTCGGTTGAACGGCAAAGATATCTCTCACGGGGGCCTCCAAAAATGTGTTGGTCGCCTCGTAAAACTTACCAAAAAATTACAAAAGTAGTCAAAAAGGAGTGTACACCGGTGCAAGAAGTAATGGTTTTATTTTTGGGGTCCAGATGCAGCTGGAACAGCAAATTGAAACAGAACACTGATCAGAACTGCATGAAAAGGGGCTGTCCAAGAAACGCCCCTAAACGAATTGCTTTTATACAAAAGTAAAGTAATTAGCAGGTTTATAGTGATAATGTCGAAAAAAAAATGTCGACTTACAAAAATGTCAAAAAAATGTTTTCGAAAACAATAATGTTGAAAACCTATACATATAATGAAGAGTCAATTTTTAGAAAAAAAATGTCAAAAAAAGTCATTTAGCACCATCAATAAATACATAAACAAGAAGAGTCCCCCCAACCCCCCTCACCCAACACCCCCCGTCACCCCCCCACCACCCCTCATACTCAACACATTTTAATTATATATTTATTTTTTCTAAAAATTCAAAAAAATTCGACATTATTGGTTTGACATTATTTTCGACATTTTTTTTTTCGACATTTTGACTGTCGACATTATTGCTTTCGACATTATCACTGACCACCTAATTAGCATTTGTGATAGTGCGACATGAAAGAATCTCCCTACACAAAACGGATTGGACTTCGCACTTTGGACCCATACAGAAAAACATACATTGCGATTAATCATTGGATCGATTAACCTTGCCACACCGCCCTCAAGGACAGTGTTGTGACGTCACAATCCACCCCCAATTCCTACAGCACAAAATGATGTGATTGAACTATTTGAGATGACCAGCGGATCTTTAATAATCTGCCCCGGTCGCCTCATCTAGATTCTCATGAGACTGGCTACCCACCAAGACACCATCAGAGCCTTGAACCACGGACATACTGCTACACAAATGTTGCATATCAGGGACACTAAACCTTTTCCCAGGGAAAACTGTCTTCGGATGATTTGAAACTGCTATGGTTCTTGCCGGCTCCATTATTGCATTTCATAAATGATTTTGAATGATAAAATGGTCATGTATTCATTATTTGCTGGCGGAACCTGGGAGCTCTAATCGGTTGACGTCGAAAAATAACCACTGTGTTCTCCTCTTAACGATGGCCTGGGATTGCAGACTCTGCACTAATTCTCCAGCTACAGCGGCCTTTGCCGTGAACAAAATTCTCACACACATTTAAAGGAGAAGCAAGCTTTTAGGGCCCATTTACCGCATTTTATTTTACCATTAAGTCTGATTATAGTTACCCGTGCTTCAGTATTTATAGATTTGTTTAAGCATTTAATTTCACTAGTATCAGAAAGAGCCCCCTCCCTTTTACAGCGCTACTCTTGCAGCGTATAAGTGAATTCCTTCATACTGCGCTCAACTTGCATTGTTATTACAACAAGATAACAACCATATCCTTCTGAGGTCTCAACCTATCCGGAAGCCACACCAAGACAACCTTCCCCTCTTCTCCCACTCCCACCTGTGAAGTATCTGCTTTGTTTGGACAATTCTTTGGCTCCAGAAGATCCAAGAGGGGCCTACCATGATGCTAACCTGCCTGGGGTGAGAGACCTGGTTATGAACACATTGTTTTATCAAGATGTCTTCCTGCTAGGTCTCAGTTTGTACTTTTGTGCCACACTATGTGGCGTGTATCCAAAAGACAGGAGTCAGTAGGAAAAGGTTCTGCTTCCACTGACATGTTAGCGACTCCTAGACCTAAAAACAATGGTATGCAGGAGGACATTATGCAGCAAACTCAGATCAGACAGGTTTACGTCTCTTTTGTAATTAATGATAGCAGAAGGAAAAACATGCCGTTTGGTGCCCCCGGCTTGCCAGTGCCATAGGCAACCCTGGTTTGCCAAGTGCTTGCAATGGCGCTGCACAGTATTATACCAATGTAGACTTTTATGCTATATTTTGATGGGTGTATATAGACCAAGCTATATTTTCTACAGTTTTATGAAATGGTATGAAGTTTCTGTATTTTTGAATGAAATTGACAACATGACAAAATATGAATACATTGATTTAATCTTACTTTTTTGGAGAAACTATGGATTTGAAAATTCATATCTATAACAAGTAATGATTAAAAGGGAATCTGTAATGAAGCTTTTTTCTAATACTTTGTAATAAAACATGCTTTGAATGTAAAGTAATTCAAAAGTAATCAAATGTTCTAAATTGCCTCTGGTAATAAGAAATCCAAAAGTAATATGAACATTAATTTCCATTTTAAATAGTGTATCCTTCTCAAATTACACTTTTCCAACCAGATCTGCTTGTTATTATTTTGATTTATTGACACGTAAATAACAAAATGCACTGGTAAAACAAATGTGTTTGTGCTACAGATTATCCAGGGTAAACGGTAGTGGAGAAGCGTTTTTTTGGTTGCTTTGTGTAGAAAAGGTAGGGATTGGTTGTAACATGTTATTTTGCAAATAAAAGGTAAGGAACAAGTTACTTACCTGTAACTGTTCTCAAGCATGGGTCTGGCATGGATTCACATGCTCATGAATATTCCCCGTCTTCAGGCTGAGAATCCTCGGTAAAGAAACAATCACTTTCAGTTTCATTTCTGAAGTGACTTTCTATTAATAACCAATTACTGGTCTCTCGGTCATACTGCCCCCAGCCAATGACTGCCCTCTACCTAAGACCCTCCTCTGGCAGCCATCTTCAAATTTGGTAGCACATAAAGTGGCAGTAGGACCAAGAGTAGAGCCACAGAGGGGTGGGCGGGAGGGTTCGCATGTGAATCCATGCCAGACCCATGCTGGAGAACAACAGTTACAGGTGACTAACTTGTTCCTTCTACAGCATGGGGTCTGGCATAGATTCACATGCTCATGAATATAAGAATACATAGCAGTACACATGCACAACCACAGGAGGTGGCAAGGATCAACATTAAGCATTACAACAACTCAACATTAAGTATCTCTTACCTCCTCACCAGGCTCACTTTAAGCGAACAGGTTGCGCAGCATTGCCTGGCCGACTCTGGACTCCTCCCTGGAATCCCAGTCGACGCAGTAAAATCCCGTGAAGGTGTGTCGACCTCCATGTAGCAGCCCTGCAGATGTCGAGCAGGGGCACACCAGACAGGAACGCCGTGGTAGCAGCGATCGCTCTGGTTGAATGGGCTCTCAGACGGCCGGGCAATGGTCGGTTTCCCAACCAGTGACAGTGCATTATACAGCCGGAGAGCCATCTGGAAATGGAAGCCTTAGAGAGGGCCTTCCCTTGGTTCACAGGTCCAAAGTTCACAAACTGTGATGTCATCCGAAAACTCTTTGTGCGGTAGACGTAGAACTTCAGCGCTCTAGCCACATCCAGCGGGTGCAAAGTCCTCTCAGCCGGCGACGAAGGCGATGGGAAGAAAACAGGTAACACCAAGGGCTCGTTGAGGTGGAAGTCCGATGACACCTTGGGCATGAAGGAGGGGTGCGTCCTCAGCACCACCCTCGTCTCGTGGATTGTCAGGTATGGAGGTTTACAGGAGAGGGCCTGGATCTCTCCCACTCGTCGTGCAGAGGTGATGGCCAGCAGAAACGCTGCCTTCCACGACAGGAAGGTCATAGGTGCCGAATGCAGAGGCTCGAATGGCGGCCCCATGAGCCTGGACAGCACCACGTTGAGCTCCCACGCCGGGGCCGGAGCCTTCACCGGCAGGAATGACCAGAACAGTCCCTTCATAAACTCCTTCACCAGGTGATGGGACCACAGCGATGATCGCCCCAGAGTCCTGGTGTGGCGGGAAATCGCTGCAAGATGGAGGCATGAGCCAGGCCCGCCTTGGCCAGCAACAGTAGGTACGGCAGCACTTGAGGCAGCACTTGAGGGGCTGTAATCCGCAGAGGGTTAATCTTCTGTGCGCGGCACCAGACAGAGAACCTCTTCCAATTGTGTCCATAGCACTTGACGCCCAGGCCTTTGCAAGCACCTCCTTGCAGTCCGCTGGGATATCGTACCCTCCAAACTATAGCGCTGCAGGAGCCAGGCTTGCAAGTTCAAAGACGCCGGATCATGGTGGAGGATGGCGCCTCCTTCTCTGACGAGAAGATCTGCGTCCGTCGGCAGTTTGAAATATCCAGAAGGTCCGGGAACCAGATCTGCCTCGGCCACGCCGGTGCGACGAGGATCATCATACACCGGGACAGTTTGAGTTGGTTGTTGAGTCGCAACGGCAACAGTGGGAACCCATAAAGGAACAGGCCGTCCGAGGGGAAAAGGCATCATCCATGCTCCCCGGTTGGGGAAACCTGCTGGCGAACCTCTGGCATTTGGTGTTCGTCGCCAATAGGTCGATCTGGAGATTGCCCCATCGTCGGATAAGGAGATCCACTTGATCCTGCTGCAGTTCCCACTCGTGGCACGAGCGCAGCTACCTGCTGAGTGCATCAGCAATGGTGTTTTTTATTCCCGTCAGGTGGAAGGGTTCCAGAAACATCCCTTGGGCGATGGCCCAATGCCACAGATCCAGGGCTTCCTTGGATAGGGCTGGGGATCTGGTGCCTCCCTGCTTCCGGATGTAGAATATCGTGGTGGTGGTGTTGTCAGTGAAGATCCTCACCACCTTGCCCTTGAGGGATGGAAGGAACGACCTGAGAGCACAGAACACGGCTCAGAGCTCCAGGACATTGATGTGTAGTGACCTCTCCTCCGGGAGCCAAAGGCCTCTTGCGCGTAGATCTCCGGAGTGAGCTCCCTATCCCTCCAGGGAGGCGTCCGTCGTCACCGTTTCCTGCTAGGCCGGGGTCTGGAAGTTCATGCCCGCCGCCAGATGGCACGGGTGCCCAACCACCGGATCGCTTGGCGGAAGTTCTTGCTGAGTGGGATCCTGTCTTCGAAGTTGCCCGTTGCTTGCAACCAACAGGCGTCAAGGAACTCCTGCAGTGGCTGCATCCGCAGTCTGCACAGGCGCACGACGTAGATGCAGGAGGACATCATGCCGAGCAGGGACTTGACGGATCTCACCTTGGCCACGTCCATGGCCGACAGCCATTGCACCTTGCCTAGGATGGCCTTCGTCCTTTCCTCCGACGGTGAGGCCAATCGCGGCACTGTGTCGAGCGTGGCTCCCAGGAACAGGGCGACTTGTGACGGTACCAGATGGGATTTTGCGAAGTTGATCGGCTGAGGCAGTCGTCCAGGTATGGGTAGATGTGGATCCCCTGCAGGCGCACCCGCGCCGCCACTGGTGCCAGGCACTTGAACACCCTGGGGGCCGACTTCAGTCCGAAGGGAAGGGCCTTGAACTGATAGTGCCGCCCTTGGACCACGAATCGCAGGAACTTTCGATGTCCTTTCAGGATGGGGATGTGAAAGTAGGCATCTTCCAAGTCCAGCGACGATAGGAAGTCGCCTTCCTCCAGCTTTCCCAGCACGTGCTGGAGGGTGACCATCCAGAACTTCTGGGACCTGATGTACTTGTTTAGACGACGAAGGTCCAGGATGGGTCGCCAACCGCCGGTCTTTTTCCTTACGAGGAAGTAACGCGAGTATACTCCAGAGCCCCGGAGCCTCTTTGGGACGAGTTCGATGGCTCCCTTTTTTTTTTTTTTTTTTTAGCATCGCTCGAACCTCCAGTAGCAGTTGCGGGACATGGTTTTCCTTCATGGCCACAGGTGGAATACGGGGACACTTCCTTAGAAATTCCAGGGTGTGCCCGTGGGCCAGTGGATCCAGCACCCAACGGCCGGTGGAGATGGACTCCCACACGCTGACTAAGTTCGCCAGCCGGCCTCCCATCGGGGTGCTTAGGTGGGGGCCCGACGCTACGGCCGGTTCAGTCCTGCTTGGCCGTGGTCTTGCCGCCTTGGCCTCCCTGGCGACGACGAGGTGCCCCTGTCTTGCTACGTCCTCTGTAGGCCTCCTGCGACGTGAACGGGCCGCCGGGCGGTACGAAGAGGAGCCGCCACCAAATCCTTTGGAGGCACACTGCTTGCCTCCGGCGTTCCGAAAGGGCGGCCGTCGCTGTTGAAGAACACCCAAGGCCCGAGCCGTCTCTGTGTCCGCCTTGATGGCCTGCAGTGACTCGTCCACTGCCTTGCCGAACAGGTTGTTCCTGTCGAAGGGCATGTCCAAACGTCCTGGCGGAAATCGGTTGCCTTGAGCCAGCCGCACCGACAAAGGCAAACGCTGTTGCCCATCTGGCAAAAACCAGCATCAGCGACGTCCGTGGCCACCATGATGGCGTGGTCCGACGCCCCCTTGCCCTCCTGTAGGATCTCTAGGGCCTCAGCCCTCTTGTCGTCCGGGAGGAAGTTCATCAGGGGAGCAATCTTAAACCAGAGCTCCCTGTCGTAGCGTGCCACAATTGCGAGGGCGTTGGCCGCCATAATCATCGTCATCGCCTCGGACGAGATGACGCGTCGCCCCATAGTGTCCAGTTTCTTTCCCTCGCCATCCGGCGGGGAAGCCGAGGTTGAAGCCGTCGCCCCCGCCGCTTTCTTCTTGACCGCCGCCGAGACAACCGAATTCGGGGATGGCTGCGCCCTAAGGCACATGGGGGTAGAATCCGGGACCCGGTACTTTTTCTTGTACCGGTCCCTCTTAGCAGGAGCCGTGGACGGGTTCTTCAGGAGCATGACCCCTCATCCCAGATGTCGTCCAGCAGTGGAACTGAGAGGACTGTCTTCCTCTTGGCTTCACGCCGTTGGTAGAGGAAGCCTTGCTTCTTCTGTCTTCAGGGCAGAGCTGGAAGAGCTCAGATGCCCTGGCGATCATGGCGTGGAAGGAGACAATTTCGTCGGGAGGGAAATCCCGAGCGGGTGGTGATGGAAGATCCATTCCGTCGTCACCTCAGTCGTCCATCTCTGTTGTCGCTGTCTCCGTTCCTGTATCATCCCTCAGAACGGGGGGGGGAAAGACATGAGGGCTGTGAGGGCCGTGCCGGCTGGAAAGGAGGGGGGGGTTGTATTCTCCTCCGCTTGTTTGGTAGACTCTTCGACGGTCCAGGCTTCGCTGGATCGTCCGTTGGGGGTAAGGACAACCTTGTCCTTATCTCCGTAAACAAGGCATGAATCGCCATCAAGATAGCCCCTGAGTTGTCTTGTGGTGTCAACAACGGTTGCGACGGTTGGGGGGTAGGATCCGTGCCCTCCATGGCACGCGGTTCCCCGTCGGCACCACTGTTGCTTTCTTCGTCCGCCTCATCAGGATCCCTCCCGTGGGTCCAGACCTCCTCGAACTTCTTGTCCAGGATCTTTGCAACGCCAGCCAGTTCCTCCACGGAGGCGGAATCTGTGTCCGTAATGGCCACCGGGCCCCCCTCCCTATGTTTCCGCCCATGGTTTCACGGGGGTCTTATCGATTGGCTGAAAAGAGGATTCCCACCGCGGTGGCAGGGAAACTCTAGGCCCCGAGGTCGCCTCCAGTGGGGTAGCCTCCGTAGGCTTCGCCATGGCCGCCACAACACCCTCGATAGAGGCCTTAACCGGATGAATCTGGGGTTTCGTGACCTTGGATAGGCTTGAGGCCTTCATCTTGGTGGGAGGGTCGCCGCCTCGCTCCCCCGAAGCTTGCCCGGGTTCTCCAACTTTCTTTTCCCGGAGCCAGAGCGTTGGCTCGTGGTTGATGGAGTTGGTGATAATGCACCCTGCCTGACAACCGAGGAGCCCGACCGATCAGGGCTCCCGGTGCCCGTGGAGTCGCAGTGCTTTGCCTTTTGTTGGGCCCCCCCTCACCGGGGCGCCCTCAAAGGTCTTAGAAGACCGCTCGGACTTCTTCTTCTCACCCGTTGCTGGGCTCTTCCCTTCCAGCCAGTTGGTGAGGCGGGTACGACGATCCCTCATCGTCCGCTCGGACATGTTCTTGCAAAACACACAGTCCTTCTCCACATGCGTTTTGTCTTCGTGAAGGCAGTAGAGTCATCGGGAATGCTCATCCTCCTTGAAGACATTTTGTAGTCCACATCCAGGGCAGCTCATGAAGAGCTTGGGTCCGGGCGTCGTGTTTCCTTTTTCCTGGGCCATGTCCACGCGGGGTAGTCCTCAAAGATCTTCCGGAATCCAGCGAGAAGAGAAACTCAATGAAAAACTTCGCCCTTGAGGGGCGTAGAAAATTCTGAAACGGGTCCCCGTTAATTGGAAGTAGAATCGGTGGAGCTTGAGGCTCGATTGACCGAAAAAAATGAGGTTAAACTCTTTGCAAAATCGCAAAACGCAGTAAAAGCTTGAGAGCAATAGCACGAGGACTCCCAACTCTTGAACGTGCGGTAAAAATCTGAAGATGGCTGCCAGAGGAGGGGCTTAGGTAGAGGGCAGTCATTGGCTGTGGGCAGTATGACCCAGAGACCAGTGATTGGTTATTAGTAGAAAGACAGTTCAGAAACGAAACTGAAACTGATTTTTTCTTTACCGAGGATTCCCAGCCTGACGACAGGGAATATTCATGAGCATGTGAATCCATGCCAGACCCCATGCTGGAGAAATGCTAGTAGTAACATGTTAACTGAAGTCGGGTAATTTGCAAAATAATGTAATACATCAATGTTGTAAAATACCTGAACGAGGCGACATGTCTGCATAAAAAAAAAAAAAAAATTACTGCTGTCTTTACCAATGCGTATTAAAAATGATTACCATACCAACCTGTTCTGTTGTCATTTGCACAGCAGGAAGACTCGGGGCACCATAACTTGGACCTGCTCTCTCAGAAACCCAGCTCGATTCAAAACTAAATTGTGAACCTAATTTCAAAGAAAAGAATTAGACATGAAATCCATGAAAACAAAACCACATGGTCAAATGATATTGATTGTCTCAATTCTACTAGTCAATGTGAGAATTAAGAAAAAAGAAAAATGTATTTGTGCATCACTTAACTCTCAACTGATTCAGAGTTGACCATCATCTTCCCAGTCTCTCCCAGAGAGTTCCCTCCCAATAAAAGTACTTCAAGGGAATTGCCCCTTGGTTGACGCAAATGTTTACGAACATAAGAAAGAAAACATTGAAAGAAAACATTTGTTTGTGGATGGATGTTGGATCCTGTGACACCTATAAATTCATTAAGAGTTTTACAGAACATGTTAAGGCTCATTTAAATCACCAGATATTCTGTCCCATATCAGAATTAAGTAAAACGTAAAGGAAAGACATTTAAAAAAAATTACAATTCTTTTTAATGTCTACCAAAAAACTCAGTTCTGAAGTGGCACCAACCCTGGAGCATACATCTACTGTTAATGTCCTTTCTAAATATGACATGCATTACTTACCGTAATAGCATTTCTGATGATTGTAATTGCTTAGATTCACATGCTGTGCATATGGTCCGACATCCAGTGGTAACCACGGAGTATTGCATTTTGTCTTTCGGGGACAAAAAGGGGACGTCGGCATAGGCGTGTCTGAAACACTATCCCTATCGTGACGTGTGTAGTACCCAAAATCCCTCACACGCCGAGGTCAATCCAATGGTATTTTTTCTGCTATGAGGGAGCCCAAGGCTATAGTGAGTGAGTACATAAAGAGAGAAAGTAGTAAGATGTCTATGTTCCTTCCACCCCGAGCGGGGCGGTAGGGAGGGCGCATGTAAATCTAAGCAGATACAATCGTCAAAAATGCTATTACGGTAAGTAATACATGTCTTCTGATGCTTGTTAATCTGCTTAGAATCACATGCTGTGCATAGACTAGCGAGCAGTACCCGGAGTTGGAGGTGGCTTGTGAGAAGGAACAGTAGAGAAAAGATGTCTTACTACTGCTTGTCCCACCTGAGAATCAGCCCTAGAATGAGTGTCTAGGCAATAGTGTTTTGTAAAGGTGTGTACAGAACTCCATGTTGCTGCTTTGCAAATGGACTCAAGAGCAACATTTGCAATGAATGCTATGGATGCCCCAGTGCCTAGAGTAGTGTGTGCTCTAGGCTTGAAGGGCAGTTCTCTCTTAGCAAGAGTGTAACACAGTGTGATGCATTTGACAATCCACCCTGAGATAGTTGATTTAGAGACCGGATCCACTTCTCTACCAGCTGCCACTGAAACGAAGAATTGTTTAGTCTTCCTTAATGGTTTAGTTTTTTTCCAGGTAAAACATGACAGCCCTGCACACGTCTAGTGTGTGAAAGCTTCTTTTGGCCATTTTAGTAGGGTTCTGGAAGAAAGTGGGTAGTTCGATTGACTGGTTCACATGGAACTTCAAAGATGAATTTAGGCACAAACCTGGGATGTGTGCGCAGGACTACCTTAACTTTGTGGACTGTGACAAAGGGGTCTAAAACCGAAAGAGCCTGTAGTTCGCTAACCCTTCTGATGGAAGTGATAGCCACTAGGAAGGCTGTTTTATAAGTCAGGTCTTTCAGACTAACTGTATGCATAGGCTCGAAGGGAGCTCCCATGAGCCTGGTCAAAACCACATTCAGATCCCATCCAGGGGCTGGGTGAGAGATGGGAGGATAAATCCTCTTAACCCCTTCCATAAAGGCTTTAATCACCAGTATTTTTGTTGTGATGTGGTGTAGGCTGACAGAGCAGCCAGATGAACCTTTAGGGAATTGAAGACTAACCCAGAGTCCAACAGGTGGGTTAGATACAACACAATGGGCCTCATTACACGGAATGCGGTAAGGGTTTACCGGTAAGGGCACCAGTACCGGTAAACCCTTACAGCCTTACTACGAGGTCCCTTTGCGGGACCCGACCTCAACGGCTGGTTTTACCAGCCGTTAAGGAACGGGCCCGCAAAGGGACCTTGGTGCTAATTACGGTACTGCAATTTGCAGTACCGTAATTTGCTCCTTCCCCATTCCCATTGAGCCCTATGGGGGCAAAAATGGGAATGACGAAGTGCCTTGGTGAATGGGGAATTACCGCCCCCGCTCACCTTGGAGTAGGGTGGTAATTCCGCCATCCACCAAGGCAGACACGATAAAAAACTGAGGCCCCCTTGTGTGAGGGTGAGCAATCGATGGGATTGACGCCCTTGGAATTGCACCAGATGACAAAACGTTTCCACTTGCTAGCACAGCAATAACGTGCATTAGGTTTTCTCGCTTCCCTGAGCATGTCCATGCACCTCTGAAAGAGTAGCAGGTGTCCAAACTCTATGATCTCAGGAGCCAGGCTGCTAAGTTCAGAGTTTGTGGGCACGGGTGTAGGGTCTCCCCCCTGTCCTGAGACAACATGTTGTACGGGCAGGGCAGCTTGACTGGTGGGGAGAGGGACATTTCCATCAGGTGAGCGAACCAGGGTTGGCGGGCCCACATGGGGGCCACCAGTATTATGGTAACTGGTTCCTGGTGCATCTTGTGCACTATCTTGTTTAGAAGGGGAGTCGGGGGGGGGGGGGTGGAAAGCGTAGACAAATTTCCCCAACCAAGTTATCCAGAGACTTTTCCCCTTGGATCGGTTCTGGGGGTACCTGGAGGCGTAGTCTCGGCATTGGGCGTTCTCCCGAGTAGCGAACAGGTCGATCTCTGGGAACCCCCATTCTGCGAAGACGTTGGACACAATGTCTTTGTGCAGTCGCCATTCGTATTCTTCTGGCAGAGGAAAATCTCTGCGGAGTAGGTCTGCTAGAATATTGAGTTCCCCTGGAACATGTTGGGACAACAAAAGCATCCTGTGTTTGAGAGCCCATATCCAAATGTTTTGGGACAGCTTGGATAGCCCTGGAGAGTGAGTGCCCCCCTGTTTGTTCAAGTAATACATTGCTGTAGTGCTGTCAGTTAAGATCAGCACTGTCTTCCCTTGCAGTTGCACCTGAAAGGCTTTCAATGCTTTGAACACCGCCAATAGCTCCAGTAAGTTTATATGGTTGGATGCTACTTGAGGGGACCACACTTCGTGTGCTGTCTGCTGAAGCAGGTGAGCCATCCACCCTGCGAGAGATGCGTCTGTCGTGAGAGTGGCTTCCACTGCAGGGGTCTTCCCCTTCAAGAGGTTTTCCCTCGACCACCACTGCAGAGAGAGAACGAGGGCTGGCGAGACAACTACCAGATCTTCCCATTGTCCGCTGGCCTGACACCACTGGCTGTTGAGCCACTCTTGCATGGGACGCATGCACAGCCGCGTGTGGGGAACCAAGTATATACATGGCGCCATCATCCCTAGCAAACGCATGGCATTGCGTACCGTCACCTCCCGACTGGCTACATATTGAGGAATCTGAGAGAGCATGTTCTGAACCCTCTCGCTGGAGAGTAAGACAAGACCGTCTTCCGTCCGAATGAGCGCTCCCAGAAATTATTTTACTTGGATGGGGACTAAGCTGGATTTCTTTTCGTTGATTGAAAAACCCACGCTGAAGGAGATCTACTGTTTTTTGGGTGTTCGAAAAACGAGCGTCGAACGAGTCGCCCGTAATGAGCCAGTCGTCGAGGTAAGGGTAAACTGGGACTGATAGTCTGCGCAGGTACGCTGCTGCCACTGCCAGGACTTTGGTAAACGCCCTTGGCCCCGAGGCGATGCCGAGGGGAGTACCTTGAATTGGTAATGCCTGTCCTCTGCCATGAACCTTAGATATTTCCTGTGTGCTGGCAACATTGAAATATGAAAGTATGCATCTTTCATGTCCAATGTTGCCATGAAGTCCCTTTGTTTCAGCAATGGGATCACCAACTCCTGTACTGTTACCATGCAAAACTTCTGGGGTTTTATAAACTTGTTCGCTGGGTGCAGATCTAGAACAGGACGCATGGTGAGATCCTTTTTGGGTACAAGGAAGTACACCGAATAAATACCCTCATTTACCTGAAGAATAAGGACGGCTTCTATGGCGTCCTTTGCCAGCAGTGCTTCCACCTCTTGGATCAGGATTTCTAGATAGTCCGGTGAAAGGCGCTGTGAGTGTGGCGGTCTGAACTGTGGAGGTCGGGCGAATTCAACGCAATAACTTTGGGCGACCGTCTTGAAGACCCGCTGGTCGGAAGTTATCCCTCTCCCATGCCTTGAGGAAAGATGTTAATCGCCCCCCGACCAGGGAGACATGGGAGAGGACCTGGATTGGTTGTCATTTCTGACCAGAGGCTGGCGCTCCTCTGGGATTGGGGCCTCTGCCTCTACCTTTGCCACGTTTCTGACCCCTTGAGGGGTAGTAATTGGGGCTTCCAGATGTTTGATTCGTGTTGAAGTTACCCGTGCCGTAGTTGTTCTGACCAGCACAGGCTTGTCCTCGAAAGGACTGTCGAGAATTATTACCCCTCTGCGAGGAGGGTGTCTGTGTAATTTGGTGCAAGGACCTTATAGTCTCATGCTCCTTCTTGGCTGTCTCCAATGCTTCATCCACTGTTTTCCCGAAGAGGTTAGTCTCCTCAATAGGTTTATTAATGAGGGAGGCCTGTTTCTCCGGTCTGAAGCCCGATGTACGCAGCCATGCCTGTCTTTTGAGAAGAGTACCTTGTGCAAAAGACCTGCCTTCTGTTTCTTCAGTGTCCAGGGTGTTCTTCACCACATTCTGGTTAACGAGTCTTCCCTCCAAAACAATGGCGAAAAGCTTTGTTCTGGCGGGTTCAGAAAGGAACAAGTTACTTACCTGTAACTGTTGTTCTCCAGCATGGGTCTGGCATGGATCCACATGCTCATGAACATTCCCCGTCGTCAGGCTGGGAATCCTTGGTAAAGAAAAAATCAGTATCAGTTTCGTTTCTGATCTGTCTTTTAGTAGTAACCAATCACTGATCTCTGGGTCATACTACCCCCAGCCAATGACTGCCCTCTCCTTAAGCCCCTCCCCTGGCAGCCATCCTCAGATTTAGTAGCACCTAAAGTGGCAGTATGACCAAGTGAAGAGCCGCAGAGGGGAAGAACGGAGGGTTCGCATGTGAATCCATGCCAGACCCAGGCTGGAGAACAACTGTTACAGGTAAGTAACTTGTTCCTTCTCCAGCATGGAGTCTGGCATGGATTCACATGCTCATGAATATAAGAATACATAGCAGTACACACATGCACAACCACGGGAGGTGGCAAAAGGCTCAACATTAAGCAACTCTTACCTCCTCACCAGGCCCACCTTCAGGCGAACAGGTTGCACAGCACTGCTTGGCCGACTCTGGACTCCTCCCTGGAATCCCGGTCGACACAGTAGAATCTCGTGAAAGTGTGCGTCGACCTCCACGTAGCAGCCCTGCAGATGTCCAGCAGGGGCACACCAGACAAGAACGCCGTAGTAGCAGCAACCGTGCTGGTCGAATGGGCTCTCGGACGCCCGGGCAACGGTCGGTTGGCCAACCGATGACAGTGCATGATGCAGCCAGAGAGCCATCTGGAAATGGAAGCCTTCGAGAGAGCCTTCCCTTGGTTCACAGGTCCAAAGTTCACAAACAGCTGTGATGTCTTCCGAAAAACTCTTTGTTCGGTCCACGTAGAACTTAAGCGCTCTAGCTACATCCACCGAGTGCAAAGTCCTCTCGGCCGGCGACGAAGGCAATGGAAAGAAAACTGGCAACACCAAGGGCTCGTTAAGATGGAAGTCCGACGGCACCTTGGGCATGAAGGAGGAATGCGTCCTAAGCACCACCCTCGTATCATGAAAAGTCAAGTATGGAGGCTTGCAGGATAGGGCCTGAATCTCTCCCACCCGTCCTGGGGAGGTGATGGCCACAAGGAACGCTGTCTTCCATGACAGGAACTTCAACAGAGCCGAATGCAAAGGCTCGAATGGCAGCCCCATGAGCCTGGCCAGCACCACGTTGAGCTCCCACGCCGGGGCTGGAGCCTTCACCGGCGGGAACGATTATAACAGTCCCTTCATAAATTACTTCACCAGTCGATTAGACCACAAGGACGGCGGTCCTGTAGTTCTGGTGTATCGGGAGATCGCTGCCAGATGTATCTTGATGGAAGTGTGAGCTAGTCCAGCTTTGGCTAGCGACAGTAGGTATGGTAGCACTTGAGGTGCCGTAATCCGTAGAGGGTTGATCTTCTGTGCACGGCACCAGACAGAGAACCTCTTCCACTTATATCCGTAGCACTTGAGAGTTGAGGATGCCGTGGCCTTTGCAAGAACCTCTCTGCAGTCAGCCGGGATATCGTACCCTCCAAACTCTAGTGCTGCAGGAGCTAGGCCTGCAAGTTCAGCGACTCCGGGTCGTGATGAAGAATGGCGCCTCCCTCTCTGGAGAGAAGATCTGCGTCCGTCGACAGCTTGACTGGTGGGGACCCTGAGAGGTCCAGAATGTCTGGGAATCAGATCTGTCTCAGCCACGCCGGTGCGACGAGGATCATCCTGCACTGGGACCTCTTGAGCTGGCCGATGAGTCGAAGCACCAGCGGCAACGGAGGAAACTCATACAGGAACAGGCCGTCCCAGGGGAACGAGAAAGCATCGCCCATGCTCCTCGGCTGGGGAATCCTGCTGGCGAACCTCTGGCACTGGAGTTCGTCGCTGTCGTTAACAGGTTGATCTGGGGTTTGCCTCATTGTTGGAAGTTCTGATCCACTTGATCCTGGCATAGTTCCCATGGTGTTTTTTTATTCCTGGCAAATGGAAGGGAACCTGAAACATCCCCTGGGCGATGGCCCAGTGCCACAGATCCTGGGCCTCCTTGGATAGGGCTGGGGATCTGGTGCCTCCCTGCTTCCGGATGTAGAACATCGTGGTGGTGTTCTCGGTGAAGATCCTCACGACCTTGCCCTTGAGGGACGGGAGGAACGACTTGAGCGCCCAGAACACGGCTCGGAGGTCCAAGATGTTGATGTGGAGAGACCTCTCCTCTGGGAGCAAAAGGCCTCTTGCGTGGAGATCTCTGGTGTGCGCACCCCATCCCTACAGGGAGGGGTCCGTCGTCACCGTCTGATGTGCCGGGGTCTGGAAGTCTGTGCCCGCTGTGAGGTGCGCACGGGTGCCCCACCACTGAATCGCCCGACGGAAAACCCTGTTGAGCGGGATCTCGTCTTCGAAGCTGCCCGCCGCTGGCATCCAGCGGGCGTCGAGGGAACTCCTGTAGAGGACGCATCCGTAGTCTGCACAGGCGCACTAGGTAGTTGCATGAGGACATCATTCCAAGGAGGGACTTGATGGATCTCACCCTGGCCACGTCCGTGGCTAGCAGGCGCTGCACCTTGCCTAAGATGGCCTTTGTCCTTTCCTCCGACGGAGACGCCAATCGCTCCACTGTATCGAGCTTGGCTCCCAGAAACAGTGCCACCTGCGACAGAACCAAATGGGATTTCGGGTAGTTGATGGAGAAACCCAGCTCCGTGAGTAAGCTGATGGTCTTCGCCGTGTGCTGGAAGACAAGTTCTCTTGTCCTTGCACGAATGAGCCAGTCGTCCTGGGAGGGGTAGACATGGATCCCCTGCAGGCACAGCCGCGCCGCCACTGGTGCTAGGCACTTGGTGAACACCCTGGGTGCCGACTTCAATCCGAATGGCAGAGCTCTGAATTGGTAGTGGCGTCCTTGAACTAAGAATCTGAGGAACTTTCGGTGTCCTTTTAGGATGGGGAAGTATGCATCCTCCAAGTCCAACGACGAAAGGAAGTCGCCCTCCTCCAGCTGTCCCAGCACATGCTGGAGAGTGACCATCCTGAACTTCTGAGCCTTGATGTATTTGTTCAACCGACGTAGGTCCAGGATGGGGCGCCAACCGCCTGTCTTCTTTCTGACGAGGAAGTATCTTGAGTATACTCCGAAGCCCCGGAGCCTCTTGGGGACGAGTTTGATGGCACCTTTCTTGAGCATCGCCTTTACCTCCAACAGCAGTTGAGGGACGTGATTTTCCTTCCTGGCCACGGGAGGAATGCGGGGACACTTTTTTTGGAATTCGAGAGTGTGCTCGTGGGCCAGGGCATCCAGCACCCAACGGTCGGTGGAGATGGACTCCCACACGCTGATGAACTTCGCCAGCTGGCCTCCCACCGGTGTGCTTCGGTGGGGGCCCGACGCTACGGCCGGTTCAATCTTGCTTGGAGGCGGCCTTGGCGCCTTGGCCTCCTTGGTGACGACGACCTTCTTTGCTGCGACCTCTGTAGGCCTCCTGGGACGAGGAGCGGACGCCTGGCGGTACGTAGAGGAACCACTGCCTGATCCCTTGGAGGCCCCCTGTCTGCCTCCGGCGCTCTGAAAGGGCCGTCGTTGCTGAAGGACTCCCAGGGCTCCGGCCGTCTATGTGTCGGCCTTGATGGCCTGCAGCGACTCATCCACCGTTTTCCCAAACAGGTTGATGCCGTCGAACGGCATGTCCAACACCCTGGTCTGCACATCCCGACGGAAGTCTGTCACCTTGAGCCAGCCTCGTCGTCGAAGGCAAACACTGTTGCCTAACTGGTGAAACCGAGTGTCGGCAATGTCCGTTGCCACCGATATAGCATGGTCTGACGCCACCTCACCTTCCTGCAGAATCTCTAGGGCCTCCGCCCTCTTGTCGTCTGGTAGGGGAGCTATCTTGTACCATAGCTCCCTGTCGTAACGGACCACAATCTGTAAGGCATTGGCCGCTTTAATTGTCGTCGCCGCCGATGACGTGATGACCCGTCGCCCCATGGCGACCAATTTCTTTCCCTCGCCATCAGGTGGGGAAGTGGAGCTTCAAGCTGTCGCCCCCACCGCCTTCTTCTTGGCCGCCGCTAAGACGACCGAATCCGGCATCGGCTGAGCCCTGAGGCACAAGGGGGCGGCGTCGGGTACCCGGTACTTCTTCTCGTACCGGTCCCTCTTGGCAGGCGTTGTAACGGTACCGCGAGGACCGTCTTTCTCTTGGCCTCTCGCCGTCGATAGAGGAAGCCTTCCTTCTTCTGTTCCTCGGGGCAGACCTGGAAGAGCTCGGGTGCCCTGGCGATCATGGCGTGAAAGGAGCCAATTTTGTCGGGCAGGGAAGCCAGAGGGGGTGGTGATGGAAGGTCTGTCCCGTCGTCGTCATCCGTTCCCGTCGTCGTGTCCGTCGCTGTGTCATCCCTGGGATCCGGAGAGGGGATTAAGGCTCCACAGGCCGCGAGAGCATGATGGGCGGGGGGTGAACTCTCCTACGCTTGCTCGGAGGGCTTCCCGACGGGCCCAGTTCTGAATCGTCCACCGGGGTTTGTGGTAATCTCGTCCTTATCTCTGTGCATAAGGTTTCGATTGCCATCAAAATGGCCGCCGAGTTGTCCTGAGGCTCGGGCAATGGCTGCGACGGGAGGGATGGCCGCTCCTCCACTGGGGCCTCGTCGGCGCCACCATCGCCATCTTAGACCACCTCTTCGGGATCTCACCCGTGGGATCGTACCTTCCCGAACCTCTCGTTGAGGCTCTTCACGGCTTCCACCAGCTCCTCCTCAGAGGCTGAATCCATGTCCGTAATGGCGACCATCCCCCCCCTCTTTTTCCACCGGGGTCTCCACGGGGGTCTGGTCGATGGGCTGGAAAGAGGATTCCCTCCGCGGTGGCAGGGAAACTCTGGGCCCCGAGGTCACCTCCATTGGTGTAGCCTCCACAGGCTTCGCCAGGGTTGCCGCAACTCCCTCGATAGAGGCCTTAGCCGGGTGAATTAAGGCCTTCACCACCTTGGGTGTGCTTGAGGCCTTCACCTTGGGGGGAGGGTCACCGCCTCGCTCTCCCTCGGCTGAATCTTTCGAGATCGACTGGGGCCTCTCCAGAAGCTTACCCGGGTTCTCGGATTTCCTCTTCCCCGAACCAGAGCGTTGGCTCGTGGTTGATGGTGCCGGGGAAGGCACGCCCTGCCTGGCAGCCGAAGAGCCCGACTGTTCGGCGCTCCCGGTGCCCGCGGACTCGTGGTGCTTAGCCTTCTGTTGGGCCCCCGTCGCAGGGGCACCCTCACAGGACTTAGAAGACCGCTCAGACCTTTTCTTCTTCTCACCTGCTGGGCCCTTCTCCAGCGAGCTGGCGAGGCGGGAACGACGATCCTTCATGGTCCGTTCCGATAGGTTCTTGCAGAATGCACAGTCCTTCTCCACGTGCGTCTTGTCCTCATGAAGGCAGTAGAGACATCTCAAATGCTTGTCCTCCTTGAAAACATTCTGTAACCTGCATCCAGGGCAGTTCCTGAACAGCTTGGATCCGGGCGTCGAGCTTCCCTTGTCCTGGGCTGCGTCCATGGTAGGCCTCAGATCTTCTGGAATCCTCCAAGAAGCGTCACTCGACGAAAACTTCATCCTTGAAGGGGCGTAGAAAATTCCGAAACAGGTCCCCGTTGATCGGAAGTAGAAACGGTGGAGCTGGAGGCTCGATTTAACAGAAAAATTAGAAAATCTCCTTGAAAAAGGGCAAAAACGCAGCAAAAGCTCAAGAGCTATAGCACGAGGACTCCCAACACTTGAACGTGCAGTAAAAACCTGAGGATGGCTGCCAGGGGAGGGGCTTAGGGAGCGGGCAGTCATTGGCTGGGGGCAGTATGACCCAGAGATCAGTGATTGGTTACTACCAAGAAAGACAGATCAGAAACGAAACTGATACTGATTTTTTCTTTACCGAGGATTCCCAGCCTGACGACGGGGAATATTCATGAGCATGTGAATCCATGCTAGACCCCATGCTGGAGAACCTCCTGGAGGCCTTCTTGAAGTAAAAGTTCCTTTGGGCATCAGCATAGCTTGCTAATAACGTAGTGTTATTAGCAACCCGAATGGTGTATGCAGCGGCTGATGTGACACTTTTGCCCAGGGCATGCAACCTTTTAGACTCCTTGTCCGGTGGTGATTCACCCGTGACAAGGGGTACCCCTGCCCTCTTACGAGTGGTAGTCCCTACCAGTGAGTCTGGGATGGCGTGCCCTTTGATATACAGAGGGTCGGTAGGAGAAGGGCGAAATCATTTTCCGGCTCTCGGGTTCACAGCCCGTGTCTGAGCAGGTGTGACCAATGAGGGAGCTACCCGTCTCTCAACAGAGTTAAGGAGGGGGGATGGATTGACTCGCCGGAGGTTTTTCCTTGATAATATCCTAGACGAAATTCTGCTCAGGTATCGCCTCTTGAGTGGCAATTTTGAAGTATTCAGCTGCTTTCTTTAACAGGAGTTAAAAACCATTTGGTCGTCCACAGGTGAGGCCTGGCGAGCCGGGATGGACGGAGGAGAGTCTAGGCACAAAATATCAGTGTCCTGATCTTGCTGTGTCCAAGGGTCTTGACCTTCCTGCTGGGTTTCCTCCCAGTTGTCCGTCGTATCCTGTTGATCTTCTTCATAGTTTGAGAAAAGAAGCTTCTTCTTCTTCGTTACAGATGTCTCTATATGTGTCCATATGGACCACGTCTTCTTGTTGAAATTCATGAGATTGCACTTCTTGAATTTGGGGGTTAGGGTCTACCCAAGCCCTTTTCTGAGGAGGATGACTAGAGGAATCTAACTGTTCCAGCCGATCCATGTAACCCTCGAATTTCTCCGTGGTACACTTCGATGACCCAAACGGGCCTATATGAGAAGAAACTACGTTCTCCTCAGTGTGGCGACGTGAGGAACCTCTCAAGGTGGCAGAGAGGGGCTCTTGACTATCTACGCAAGTCTCATCGGAATCGAGGATTGAATCCGTCAAAATCCTTTCCAGGGCTTGGCCCATAACTTTAGGCGGAACCGGAGTAAAGCCCACAGCCGCTGCGATTCTTCCGATGCTATTCTAGATAGTCGCCGAATTGTCAGGGGACAAAGTCTCCGATGATTTGTCGGCAGTGGAAAAACTGTCCGAGGCACTGGAAGGCCTAGCGGTTGGTTTTCTGGGTAGAGGCCTAGCCGTAGTTTTCGGGCCTACTAAGGCCTTGGAAATTGTTGAAGCATCGGGCTCACGAACTTCGACGCGTGTGGGTTTAAAGGAGTAGCGCCTTTGGCTTGTTTTGATTGCCCAGTTGCAAAACGCTGCTGCAGATGCGGGGAAGGCTTTGGATCTGAGCGATCCGAGGGAACCGGAGAAGTTTGACGGTCCCGTTGGTGCCTTCGCTTTTTTCGACGAAGGCGTCGAAATTGACGTGGTGGTTGTGTACTTGGTGTGATGTGCTTGTATGCCCCCGTTGCCGGGTGTGGTCCCTGTAGCAAGACCAGAGTCGAGCCTGGAAGGGTCGGGGACGGGCGTGACAGACCTAGAGGTGTCCGCCTCAAGGTCTATAACATCCACGTTGGACGTTTGGTCATCCGAAGTACCCCCGTCACTTTCGGATGCCGTGGTAGTGGGGGAGGGTGGCTCCACGCGTGACATGCCGTACGCGGCCCACCGCTTTACACAGCGCTCCTTAAGGGTCTTGGGCCTAAGGAGTTTGCACGCCGCACATCGCTTCTCATCGTGGGGAGATAGGTGTTACACGTCCTGTGTTCGTCCTTCCAAGGATATCTGACCCTACACTTAGGGTAAAACCTAAAAGGAGTCCTTTCCATAGCAAAAGGGAAGGATGACCAGACCGAAAGGGAAAAGACCACGTGGAAATCCGTCCGCCGGGTCTTAGGCGCCGAAACCCACAGCCGTAGACGATTCCCCAGTAGTCTTTGTCAAAGTTGTTCTTGTTGGGCGAAGTGACTTAACGGGGAATAAACCGATAATTCAGTAAAGATAAACAATGTCTCTTGTAAGAGCTCAGCTATAGGGCGACCAGTTATCTGGGTGGAAAAAAACTATCTGAGGGACCTCGGCGCGTGAGGGATTTTGGGTACTACACATGTCACGATAGGGATAGTGTTACAGACACACCTATGCCGACGTCCCCTTTCGGTCCCCGAAAGACAAGATGCAATACTCTGCGGTTACCACTGGATGTCGGACCATATGCACAGCACGTGATTCTAAGCAGATTAACAAGCATCAGAAATTACATTATTTGCATGTTGTTCAGACAGTTTTGGAAACATGCTCCTTCTAAAAGGTCCCAGGTTCTTATAGCCTGTCTGTTCAAAACCACTTCAGGAAACTCAAATCAATGCATCAGACTTTGAGCCAACTTCTACCGTGATCACACATGAAGCGCCTGTGAGGACACTATGCTTCAATGATGGCATTTCACAGTGCCAAGGTTCTGCAACAATTGGTACGGTTGGAAGAGAGGTTGTCCTTCCCACCCCTCATCACTCCCGCAACACAGATCTCACTTGTGCTGAAGGGGGGAGACTCCCCCCCGCCCCAACTGTAATCTGTGTTAATCGCCTACTAATTACTAACAAAGAAAGCATGTAACCAAGCCGTATTAAAGTGCAAAGACTCAATTTTAGGTAGCCCGCCAGACGCCATCTTTTACTAGGCCTGAAAATGATCACTAAAAGCCTGTCTCTCTCTGCCCTGCGCCTCACACCGCCAGCCCAGGCCCCACCCCACTGCTTCCCGACAGCTTCGCACAAACCCTGTTCTCACGAAGTTCACCCATTCATTGTTGCAACCTTAAGTGCCATCCCAGAGCGGATGGGTTTACTGCGTTGTGCGAGACCAGAACAGGTCCCCGTCTGAGTGCCCATCCATCTCCACTAACCTGCTCGTGCCCCGTCTGACCCCCACCCTGCTGAGTTGTAATCCACCAGGCCCATGCCCCTCTGCTCTTTGATACAGATACACAACTGACCTCCCGTAGTAGCCAAACGAAGACACCCCCGCGAGCCCCGAGCCCAGACACTCATATTGTTTCTAATCCTAACACTTGTCTATTCGTATAAAGAGGTATTAGGTAGATCGAAACCTCCAAGGTGGGCACCTGCGTCGGGGACTCTAGGTTTATAGGTACCAAGGTGCAGAGGGTACAATGCATGCCTAGATTGTCATTTGTCTCATGCTCTCAAATCCTGTTATTGCAAGATCAGTTAGTCAGGGAAAGGGTCATTTTTGCTGGCCTGACCTTCACCTCACGGAGATGAGCCCAGCTGACCCACATGCTGCGGGAGTGACACCCAAGCAAAAACCAATCCTACATGGTCACCGCTATATTTCCACACCTTACCAACGACTCAACCAAATTGTATTGCAGAATTGTGCATTTGTAACATGATGTCAGCAGTGACGATTTTTCTTCTATAATGTGCTGCCCGGGTAAGGTTTTGGCAGAGCGCTCTCTGGGCAGCAGAGGTCTCTGCGTGCACAATTTATGTTATATAAACTTTGCTCCACTATCTCCTGGTCTGATTCCCTACTGGGGAGTGTCCATTATTCTGATTTTTGGATACCGTGCCTGGGAATGGGCACCTTCAGTACTAACGAAGGACTTGTGCTTTTTGGACCTGAATTTATTTCTGTATTTCCATGCTTCATATCCCGTGGATGAGTGTTCTGAGCCGCAGAAGGAAAATATAGGCTAATCCTGCTACAAATCAGCATTTAAGAAAGACTGTCTGGCCGGAAAAGAAAAGGTTACTTGACTTCGTATGGCCTTTTTTGTTTTGTTTTTCAAATTGTGCTTTCGTTTATTACAAACCTTTCACAAATACAATACATACAAATCTATGTGAGAATTTCTAAGAGCTAAAATTCCATTAACATTACAAATTATTCAATAAAAAAAAAACTGTCACATTCCAAGAAACATTACAATTCATCACTACAGTTAATACGCGGTTAAAACCAGCCAAATGTCCTAAAAGAAGAAACTGATGACTTTAGGTAGAGATTTGCCTCCCTCTCCCCATCTATTATTTGAGAAAATCTAACTGCTACCATCGTGAGAAGGTGCCCACTAACAATTTGTTTGGATAGTAGATATGCTGTGAAAATAATCTCTTACTAACTGCAGTACTACATTCTAAGAATAAGTACTCCAGGGTCTCCATCTTTTCAGTCACTGCACACAATATACATCTCTTTAGCACGTTATCCTACTTTTGTCTAGCACTCAGTACTTCTAAGGTTGGTGTGTCCACAACCATTTCTTTGATTGCGTCCGGGTTACATAATAGGTCCTTCTTATTACATTTAATTCTCCTTAATTATATTTAAAAAGAGATGGGACCAAGAATTGCAAACTGGGCTCTTTCTGAGATGAACATTTTAAATTATCCTGACTTATTATTCTTTTACTTAGTATAATTCTTTAAAAATGTAAAAAGCCTGTGGGTGTAATCAGAAGGAATATATGCAATCAGGCCCTGATAATGTCTGCGAGGCAAGCCTTTCGTCTTTATCACGATTTTCAGATTTTTTTCTGATTTCTTGTCAAACTGTTAAACCTTGAGAACCACAATCTAAAAAAACATGGTAAACGCATAAAATTTAGAGGCAATACCTTTAGTACGCTTATTGGCACGCCTGCCTCCTCTACGCTGCCATGGCAAATTTCCTCTCTCAGCCCATTCACCAATGTCTGCTTGCAATGAAGCTAAAATATCTGAAATGGAGACAAAAGAAGATAGGATATGAACATGGGGAACATAGCAGTGGGAAGATGACCAATTGACAATATTGCTTGGCATAACTGCATATGTTAATCTAGGTAAGCCAAACAAGCAGCAATCCAAGCGATTATCAAAGCAGGTGCGACACAGGATCCCAGAGTTTGTACCTACCAGTCCTATTTTTAATCATACCAAGGGTAGAGGACCCAGAGGGATTTTGCATATGTAGTATTGCTAGAGGAACCTGATGCAAGCTCGCTCTGTGTTAACTTCCACATTTTGGTTGTAGCAATCGAGTATACCTCCAGTTACAGAAAGATATCAAGCACAACAAAAGTCCATGCATCTCTTCCCTAGAATGTTATGTGTGATGGTGGGCGGGTGGTCATGGAGACCACCCCCACCAGAACCCTGAACAATAAGCATTTAACAATAGGGAGACAACAGAGGGACGGATTATGTACCATGCAGAATTGAGCAATTACAAAAATAATTTTCCCTGGTTGAACAATTTTTTCCCCCTCAAGTCAGGTTGGGGTATAAAGAAATTGTAATTTTTATCAGTCTTTTGACCATCACCTTTGTGTACCACAGCCTGAACTATCCATGTTCAATGTTTGAAGCTTGTTATGGCCCTTGGAAAATGACCTGCTTTTTCCTCTTGGCCCAAGTGGGCATTTTATAGAATCTCAGTATCCACAATGCCTAGGTGTGCTAAGTTTTGGATTTCTGTGTGCTGAGCTGCATCATAAGTTCAATAAGTGCCTACATTTATTGTTGGAGAAGTTTTGAGATATAGTAGCATCATCTTTTCTGGCTGCTAAACACTCATCTCACAAATGTTTTTATTGTAGCATGTTTCTCAATATTTCTAAAATACTTCTAGCTCTCCTTTGTAAATTGTCCAGATCCTATATCTTTCTGTTCATGTCCGATAGAACATATTTAAAATAATTGTATCTTCTGTGATTGTTTCAGCTTCTCAACGTTTATTACTCTCATAGCATCAGGACGGTTATCTTATATCTGGTCATACATTCTTCCTTTTCTGAATAACTTTCATTCTCTCTTCATAGTTCTTCCACACCCAGATGTCTTTCTCCACTCCCTCCTGCACACTTTCTCTGCTTTGTCTGCCATTATTTTCTCATCTAGCACTCCTCCATGCCCCCACTCATCCATTCTATTGTAGCCCCTCTTCTCTTTTCTTTCACGAATACCACCCACAGATAAAAACAAGAAATGTATCTCAGATTCAAAGAAAGAACATTCAGCAATTACAAAAATCCAGCCAAAACCTGAATAAGCTAATACGCCCTTAAACAAAATACCAAACAGCCAAGTTGACCCTTAAAAAAAAACAATCACTAGCTCTTCACAACCTCACATCTCCAGGACTACTACATGCAGACAGACATGAGAAGTGGCGAGCAACACATGTTCCTATAAAGACTTTCCTAAATAAGAGGCAGATGGAGCCTGCTCCACTAAAAAATAGTTTATGCTCTTATTGGCATAGAAGTGTTGCAATGCAAGCCCTACGCCCCAAACACAACAGAAAGTACATTCTAAGAATATATAGCATGCAGAAATAGCCATTCTAGTGCCAGGACTTTGTCATCATGGGTGACATTCTTGCCACGTGTAGACTGCATTTAGCCCAGACACACTGTATAACGTACTATGGGGGGGCGGGGGAATAGGCCCAAGTGGCATAATGGACATTTGCTAGTGAGCAGCAGTTGAATTGGATTGTGGCACAGTAATACTTCAAAGTTGTGGCAGGCACCAATTTTATTTTATTTTTTAAAACAATTTTCTTTATTTTCATTTAACGACAAACACAAAACAAATAAACAACAACTCTCAACATTTGCTCTGGCACTTTCGGGTTTAAGTTCATAATGTACGTTATCCGCTCGGGTCACGGTTAGGCATCCTCCTCCTCCGTCGCGTTGTCCTCATTCCTGTCTGCGTGCTGCGCACGGGTGCGTGCAGGTCAAGTCTCCTCTCCTCCCGGCTCACTCGAGTCAGTTGCGCTGTTTTCCTTGTTGCTCCCAAATCAGTCTTGTACCAAGGTATTCCACGCTAGTATTCTGGTCCCACTGTTCTCTTCTCCCCTCTCAAGATTCTGGTCCAGACCGTAGTTTCTGCTATTGCCCATTTTTGTAGGTCCGCCCACCAGCCTTATATCAATGGTCCTGCGCTTGCTTTCCATGCCAATCCGATGCAGCGTTTTGCCAGAATTGTCATCAGGTCTATCATCTTAGCTATATGGATCCTTTGCTTGTCGCCCCTCGGGAACAGGCCCAGTATGTAGGACGCCGGCGACCAAGCTTGCATATGGATTCCTGCCTTCAACGCCCTTTCCTGTATCGTATTCCAGAAGGCTGTCACACCCGGGCATGTCCAAAACATGTGCACCATATCTGCCTGTTCTTCCTGGCAGCGTGGACAACTCCGTATTTGACTGTCCACCATGTTTGACATTCTTTAGGCGTTAAATATGCCCTGTGCACTATGTAGAACTGCAGCTGTCCGAACCTTGCGTTTCTGGAAACTTTCTTCGTGTATTGAAGGGCTCTGTTCCATTCTTCGTCCCTGAGGGGTCGCTGCAGTTCCTCCTCCCATTTGTCCGGCTGTTCAGTGTCCGAGAATTGATGGTGCCCAGCAATTGTTCGTAAAGTCTGGACACGGTGTGTCCCCCCCTCCGATACATCGTACCAGGCGTCCAGCGGCCCATCCATGCCTTCCTCTTCCGGCAGGGTCTCCCACCTCTTCCTTATTTCTTGGACCATGCTATTATACAGTATGAATTGGCCACTGTGCGTGTCCTGCTCCTCCGCCAGGGTCTGAGAGTCTACCCAATGTCCTCCTTGCCACAGGTCACCTACTTGGGCCACTCCTTTGTCTTCCCACTGTGTTCTGAACGTTGCTATGCTTGCTATACGGGCGTCTACCAGTCCCGACAGGGGAATGTGCCTTGAACAGGGGTCTCTTATGTTCTGCACTTTCCATGCTCTCTTCCACAGTGCTCGGCCTAGTTGGACTATTCTGGGGTTTTTGCTTGGGTCTCGTTTATCCACAGTAGTTCTTTCAAATAGTATCGCTGGAGCGATGGTCGAAACAGTATTGCATCTATGGAGGTGTCTTCCCCCAGACATTGGACCACGAATTGAAGTTGTGCGGCCAAGTAGTAACGCTCAAAGTCCGGGAGCTTGATCCCTCCCCATTCATAGCCCCTTTGTAATGTGCTCAGTGCTACCCTGTTCCTCCCCCCCACCCCCATAGAAAGGACCGTGTTATGGAGTGTAATCGTCTGAAAAATGATCTGGGGAGGTTATAGGGGATATTGGCGAAATAATATAGGAGTCGGGGTAAAACTGTCATCTTCATTAGGGCCGCCCGGCCTACCATCCCCAGCGGTAGTGTTTTCCAGAACTGCATGGCGTTCTCCATTTTGTCCAGGGCTGCCTGCGTGTTGACCATGTGTGTTTCCGCGGTGTCGTGATATATGTCCACCCCTAAATATCTGAAGGTGATTGGGGTCCATGTCAGGCCCTGGCGTGGCAGCTGGTCTAACGTCGTCGCCCTCAGGCGCGCCAAGGGGAACAGTGAGGACTTCTGTTAGGCGGAAACCTGTGCAGTTCCCTCTGGGACCACTGCAAAAGATTTAGGACTACAGGTGTTTGGCAGTAAACCCACTTGGTAGCAGTCTGTACCACACAGATTCACTTGGTAGCTGTGGCTGAGCAGTCAAACTTCCCTCAAGAATGGTTAGGCAGTATGTGGAGTATACAAAACAGGGCAATTTACACAGTAGAACAAGCAAACACGGACAGAGCTTCGGTGTAAAGATATAAAGGTATTTATTTATAACAACACATCTATGAAAAACACTCTGGCACTAATACGGCAAACAACTTCAATCACAATTACTATAAGTAGATCAATCCCCCTAACAATAGTTCGACAAGTCTAGGTTCAACGGCACCATTTATTTGCAGACAGAGGTGAATGCTTTAACCTAGATGGCACTCTAGTATTCGTTAGGATGGGAGAGAAAAGAAGCAGGTTATGAAATCAACTCAGTTCCAATACTTTTACGAAGAAATGCAAGGCAAGTAAGGCAAGGTCTACTGTAGATCGTAAAGTTCAGAGGCCAGGCCCACTCGGAGAGAGGCAAGGCGATAGGTCCCAAAAAGTATCACAGTGGAAATGCACTTCGAGTCTTTGTCGCAAATTGTTATAGAAAGGTTGGACCAGTTCAGAACAGAAAGTTAAGAAAGCTTGGAGGCGACCCAATGGAGAAGCGAGGATTAAGACACCTCACGCTAACCGACACAAGGTAAGCCAGGCAGACACGGTACCTTGTTTGTGGAGAGACAGCTCCGGCGGGGGCAGTTATTCCTGGTGGTGGATGCACGTCGGTTCTTTGCCAAGAGAAGAGATGATCTCGTCGTCGAAAGAAAGTTGAAGATCGTTGCACCACCAGGGAAGAGACCAGCCGCGGAGTGCTCCGTCACAAGGCACCACCTTTTGGTCGCGGTACAGGGGGTAGTGGCTATTTGGTTGCCGGGGTGCTCTGCACGGGCAATTCGACCACTACGTCCTGGAACGAAGAAAAAGCAAAGGGGACTGGCTGTTCCCACCAGTCAGGGGAAGAAGACTCTCCGGCCGGGAGATCTCCTCTGTCGTCGGGAAGTGGTGAGTCGGTTCAGCAGGGCTCCACCGGAGGTGTCGTCGTTGCAGGTCGGCTCAGCGTTACCCTCGTCGGATTCTTAGGTCCTGTGGCGACTTCTGAAGATCCAGTCCCAAAAGCCCTGCTTTTATGCAGAAAACCCCCATTCATTCAGCCTAGCTGTCAATCAAAACACGCTAAGTGGGGCTCACCACTTGGGCCAATCACACCAGAGTGCGACTTGAGTTGGCAAGGCAACTCAGTCCAGGGTGCCTAAACCCCCTCCCACACCACCTGTGGTACCCAGACAGAATGGAACCACTTTGGAGGGCCTCTGTGTAGAGGCCCGCCAAAAGTGGAACAAAGGGCTTAACCTTTGGTTTAGGAGTCACAGAGACGAACACAGACGCCATTTTAAAAAACGAGTTCTGGCAGAAAATACTAACCGATAGATTCATTTAAGATAAATAAACCGTTGGTATGTTAGAGATTAACGAGAAAAAGTATTAACCTCCAACAATGGGATGAATCCCATAGAGTTATATTCGGGGTCGAATATAACAAGTAGTTTCCACTGCCACCAGCCAAAACTCGACGAGGGGCGGACGGGACAGTGCCCCCTCGAATAACAGACCCAGGAGTAATCAAATTACCCCTACTAGAACATCCACAATAGGATGGTTTGTACTAGTTCTGTTAGTAAATTTAGGTCTAGTAAAGCCAATGGTGACTTTACATTCCGGGGGAGACAGTAGTCAGTCCCCGGGTATGGAGTCTATGGTGGAGGTCCGCTAGGACGCCCCAGTGTTACGGCACGGAGGGTGCGTTGTAACACACATAGCAAAACATATGAGACCCTATGGAGTAAAAGACCCCATAGCCCATAGAACACATTGACATTCAAAGGAATTACACACATTCATGTCCAAGAGTGGGAGAAAGAGTCTCACTCTTGGCAGGATGGAAGAAAACAAACTCCAGAAATCCAGCAAAGCTGCTAGGGGACTCACTAGGTTAGGAAATTCAGCCTAAACAGAATTCTCCCTAACAACTTGCCCCGTGTTGATGGTGATTCCCGATAGCCTGCCAAACGCTCCCAGTGCCTCCAATAGGTCTGGTAAATGGGTTTGTGGGTCCTGGACGTAAAGCAGCATGTCATCTGTATATATTGAAATCTGGTGTGTTTCCCCATCTATCACTATGCCGGTGTCTCTGTACTCCGCCCTTAGGAAGGCCGCAAACGGTTCCAGCACCTATACCTATATATATATATACATATATATATATATATACATACATATATACACATATATATATATGTATATATATAGCATCGGGGACAGCGGACACCCATGTTTCATACCTCGCCCTATGCTCCACTCCCCTGAGACATGCCTCCCCGTCTTAACTCTGGCCCTCGGGTTGTTGTACAGCAGCCTTATCCAATGTAGGAACCCCCCCCCGCCTATACCGAAGTGGGCGAGTGCCCCCAGTAGCCAGTCCCAGTTCACTGAATCTAACGCTTTAATTGCATCTAATGACGCCACTGCGCATTCTCCCTCCTCTTGGTTCGTCCTGTCAATGACGTGATGAGTCAACGGAGATTCCATGCCGTGTTGCGTTCTGGTACATACCCCGTCTGGTCTGTGTGTACCAGTGTGGGTATCACCCTTTTTAGCAGATTGGCCAATGAAGCTGCCAGTATCTTGGAATCCTGATTAATCAGAGAGATTGGCCTGTAGGACCCGCACTCGAGAGGCGGCTTCCCCGCTTTAAGTATCAGGACTATTACAGATTCTGACATACTACTCGGGAGTCGTCCGCACTCGTACGCCTCCTCCAGTGTCTCTAGTAACCTCGGAACCAAGCTATCTTTGTATCTTTTATAGAATTCCCCTGGCAACTCGTCGGGCCCCGGGGACTTCCCTGTCGGCAACTGGGCAATAACTTCTGTCAATTCCTCCACAGTAAGGGGGGGCATCCAACATCTGGGCCTGCTCTTCTGACAGTCGTGGGAGCTTGATTTCCGCAAATGCGTCCTCAAGGTCTCCCTCTTCTGCTTCCTGTACTCTGGTATAAAGTTCCTCATAGAATTGCGAGAACACCATATTTATACCCTCCCGGGACCTTTCAATCTCCCCCTGACTATTTCGAATTTCATTTATCGGTTCTCGCTTGGTCTCCCGTTTGGTCAGCCAGGCGAGAAGTCTACCAGGTTTATCCCCTTCTGGATGCAGCCTTTGTAAGTACTTCCCATAGTCTAACCGCCCTAATCTCTCCCAGGCCGCCATACATTGTTGTCTCAGAGTGGTGAGGTCACGCGTTTCCACCCCCTCGCCCTGCCTGTGCTTCCGCCCTCTCCATCTTCCCCTCTATCTCATCCAGTTCACCCAGGGTTTCTCTCCTAAGGCCTCCCGCTTTCCCAATTGCTGCCCCCCTGATCCCACCTTAAAAGCTTCCCATGTCGTTCCCGTACTGTCTACACTACCCGCGTTGTGCTCGAAGTAGTCGTCTATTGAAGTTTGGATAAGGTCTTGGAAATCCCCCTCTAGGAGGTATGGGGGCTTTCCTGTATGTATGTGCCTATGTTGCTTCCAGTGGGGCGTGGTCAGATAGGGTTTGTGCGTGAATAAATAGTCAATGCGGGTAAATGTCCCGTGTGGGGCGCTATAGTGCGTGTATCCCCTTTCACCCACCCCCATGTACCTTCCTCCAGACGTAATCTAGCTCGAGCTGGTCCAGTGTCTTCTGCAACACCCGCGCTGGTGGTGCGGCCCTTTTGTGTTTGTTGTCCGACCGGTCCAGCCTGGGATCCAGTGTGCAGTTCAGATCTCCGGCCCAGATGGTTGTGCGTTCCTGTACGGGGCCAGACGGGGTGTGAGTGATTTAAAGAAATCTGTTGCTTCGTGGTTTGGGGCGTAGGTGTTCACCAGACACACATCCCGGTTCTCCAGCATTCTGTGTATGATGAGGACCCTGCCTTCGGCGACTCTCTCCTGTTTGATGAGTTGGAATGGGATACCCGGAGCAATCCAAGTCGCTACCCCTCTCGCGTAGTTAGAGCATGTCGAGCTGTATGTCTGGCCGCCCCATTTCTTGGCCATTTTGGCTTGTTTTTCCGCCGTCAGGTGGGTCTCCTGCAGCATTGCGATGTGGACTTTCGCTTTGTTTAGCCATGCGTAGACCCTCAGTCTCTTCACGTAGGCGTTTAGCCCCCTGACGTTCCAAGTCACCACTTTTAGTCCATCTCGGTTCCTGTGTCTTACAGTTTCCTGCGACCCACTCGTTCCCATCGGCCTGTTTAGTTTTTCCTTTCTGGCCTGCTGGCCTGGGAGGTCCGTCTATCATCTTCTCCCAATTATTCCCCTGGTAGCTTGCAGGTCCGCCTTTCCTCTGTATTTCCCCTGTCCTGGCGGATCGCCCTGCCACCCGTATCCGCTTCTCTCCACCTCCACTCTTTGGTGTTCCACGCCGGATTCCCGCACTTGAGTGCCGCCTCACTTGCGCCCTTGCATTGTCTTTGCTGTGTCCGTGACCTCCTCGTTCATTATGTTCGCCTCCTCTCGTGCCTTCTCTTAAACTTAACCACACTACTACAACTACTATAAACCAACGCCCAGCCTCCCTCCCACTGCTCGGGCCCCACCGCATTCCAGGTGCCATCCTCGATCCGTTGGCGCAATCGTCGTGGCATAGTGCCTTAAAAACTGACACTGCCAACTTGTCGCTACTTGGGGCCCCCTCTGTGGGTCTTGGCGGTCCAGTGCCGGAGGCCTCGAGCTCCCGGGTTGATCCATTAATTTATGCTTTCGGTTCTCATTCTTGTCGTATCTCGATTCGGCATGTGTCCTCAGTGTTTTGTCCGTACCCTCATTCCCTTCCTCGCTGGGGTGCCTCACGATTCCTCTCGACCCCCTCTCTTAGTTGTGGGATCCCCTGCTGGTCCATCCACTCCTGGGCGTCTGCCGTGGTCTCAAAGATCTGTGTCCTCCCGTTGTGCAGGATTTTGAGCTGGGACGCGTAAAGTAACATGAATTTCACCCCCGCTGCCCGAAGGTGCTCTTTGGTCGGCCAGAACTGGGCCCGCTGTCTTTGCACAAGTGCTGTATAGTCAGGGTAGATGGTTATCCTGGCTCCGTTGCGCGTTATCTCCCCGCCTTCCCTTGAGAATGTCAGGATTTTCTCCCTGTCTTTAAAGTTCAAGATCTTTGCGATCATGGGTCTCGGAGGCGTGCCCGGGCGGGGTTTCCTGGTTAGTGCTCTGTGCGCCCTTTCCACCACAAAGCCCTGGGACAGGGTCCCTGCACCTACTTCCTGGAGCAGTAAGTTCTCTACGTAGTCTGTGGGGTCTCTGCCTTCCACCCCCTCCGGCAGCCCTACAATGCGCACATTGTTGCGCCTGGCCGGCCTTCCGCATCTTCGGCCCTGCGTTCTAGTGTTTTAATCTGCTCCAGTGCATTCGACATTTGTGACTGAGAGGTGGTCACGTTTGCTGTATTGCTCTGCACCTGTTCCACCGTTGTCACTCTCTCCGCTAGGTTCCTCGTGTCCTGCCTGAGAAGCCCCACGTCCACGACCACTGCATCCAGCTTGCCCTCTATTGAGGCCTTTAGCCCCTCTATGGCCTCTAGGATACTGCCTTCCACTTGTTTGAGCTCCCCTTGCGTAGCGTATGATGTGGCTGTGTTCGCCGCCGTCGTCCCAGGTTGTGAGTCCTCGCTCTTGCGGGCAAATGTCTCCATGCTTGTTTGCCTCCCTCTTCTGCTTTTCTGTTTCTCAGGCATGCTGATGTTTGTGGCCTTGTGTGTCTGTGCTTGGATGGGGGCGTTGTGCCCCTGGGAGGCCTCCACTTTGTAGTCTGTGTTCTCCCTTCCCTGCGTGGGCCCTGCCGCTCCCCAGCACCTCCCTGGGCCCGGCACGCTGTAGCTAAAGTAACTCTGTCCAGCTGCAGCCTCACCAGGGCCGGTACGATTTCCTGCCTACGCTGTCTCGTCCTTACCGGGGGCTGCAGTTGCATCTCCGCTGGTTGCTGCTGCCCGCTGCGCCGCCGCGGCCCCAGGCCGGTAGCCCGCTTGCCTTCTGCTGTCAAGGGCCAGGACAGGGTCAGGGTCTTCCCCTCCGGGCTGCCGCTGTGTGGGCGCACTCCGGTAGGACTTCTGTGCGCTGGGGGGCGCCCCGTCGGTGCCTCGGGCCGCAGGCGCTGTGCTCTTCCCGTGTCTCGGCCCTCTGCTCTCCTCTGCCGCTATCCTCGGTTGCCTGCTCCCCCTTCATGCGGCATGGTGGTGTGCGCCTCGTTCCACGTCCCTGTTAGGGAGGGCGGTCGGGTTTGGGGCCTCTCTCGATCTTCTGCGGGTGGTGTGTGGGTATCCGGTGGGCAGCTGTCCGCACCCGTGCGCCAAGCCGTGCGCCAAGCCGTATGCGTACTCAGCTTCCACTGCCTTTCGGAGTGCAGGCGGGTCCTCAGTGGGCCGCTCCTGCCATTTTGTGTGGTGCTCCCGCCATTTTGTGTGGTGGCCCCGCGCCTCTGCTTCACTTCGTTTCTGGTCTTTCCGACCTCCGATTTTGTTCGGCTTTCGCCCGTTTGTGCCCTGGACCCTCCTGGTGCCGTTCCTTCGATTTGTTCAGGGTCTCCTGCCATTTTTCAGCCGTTTATAAGGATCGTGTAGCGGATCACCCGGGAGCTCTCGGTGACTCGCTCACTCTCGCATGGCCGCCAAGCCACCCAGGCACCAATTTATATTGAAGAAAGTTTTTTTTTTATTTAGTTACTAGGAGTCAGTCAGTGCAAGTATTAGGGAACATGTATACAGGGTTTATTTGCAGACACTTGGTTATATTAGCTACAGGTTCGCAGGTTAAATTAGGCCACATTAGAAGTTGTAGCTTTTGGTTGCCCCAGATGACCAGGCCACACAGTTTTAACTTTGGTTTTCATTAGTGAGGTAGATTTCATTCCTGCTCCCCCCAGCCAGTGCACAGACGAGACCAACGTCCTTGGAGGAGGTGTGAAATGCAGCGTAGTGACTGGTTAATGGTGTAGGGCCTAGCAGTATCCCAGGTCAAACAAAGGACATTATAAAAATGTTTTTTGTTCCAGACATTGGCTTTGCACCTTAGTGGCGAATGACAGATCTCTGTGAGAACACAGTAGTGTTGGGCTGTGGCCAGAAGGATTTGATCTGGTTGTGGTTATACTGCCCCCAGTGAAAAATAGTCACAATTTGAACTGCTGTTAGTAGGGTAAATGAAGCCCATACATTAGGAACATCAATTTACAAAGAGTGATGTCTAAGTAGTTTTTTAGAAGGCTACCTGTTCTCACAGGAGATAGGGAAGGATATGTACTAGAACTGCAACATGCTTCCAAACGGAGTTGCAATATGAGCTGTCAATGGTACAGCCAAAAAAGGGAGAGCCATTGGGGCGTAGGGGGAGTTATTTGGTCGCATTGGAACACGATTTATTCATTTCCGTGGTCACACTATCTACACCTCATCATCTGATTGGTCAATTCTAAGGGGCAAGCTCCCCATGAGATAATTGGGGCTGGGTCAACCAATGGGGAAGGGGCATCACTGCAACAATTGTACCCAATACATTCAGCCAATGGGGACAGATAATTTTGGCTGTCTCAGGCAATAGGTAATTGATGGAGGGGTTGTATTTGTTTGGTCAAGAGGTAGATTTGGGCCAATAGGGCCAACTAATGTATTACTTGCGATTTATCCTTTATATAGCACCATTTGATGTGGGCGTTTTGAATTAAGCTAGCTTTTTTCCAGGCCAAAAATCGCTTGTAAATAAGGAACAAGTTACTTACCTGTAACTGTTGTTCTCCAGCATGGGTCTGGCATGGATTCACATGCTCATGAATATTCCCCGTCCGCAGGCCGGGAATCCTTGGTATAGAAAAAAAAAAAATCAGTATCAGTTTCGTTTCTGATCTGTCTTTCTTAGTAGTAACCAATCGCTGATCTCTGGGTCATACTGCCCCCAGCCAATGACTGCCCTCTCCCTAAGCCCCGCCTCTGGCAGCCATCCTCAGTTTTGGTAGCACGTAAAGTGGCAGTATGACCAAGTGAAGAGCCGCAGAGGGGTAGGCGGGAGGGTTCGCGTGTGAATCCATGCCAGACCCATGCTGGAGAACAACAGTTACAGGTAAGTAACTTGTTCCTTCTCCAGCATGGGGTCTGGCATGGATTCACATGCTCATGAATAAGAGAATACATAGCAGTACACACATGCACAACTACGGGAGGTGGCAACAGGCTCAACATTAAGCAATACAACAACTCAACATTAAGCATCGCTTACCTCCTCACCAGGCTCACCTTAGGCGAACAGGTTGCGCAGCACTGCTTGGCCGACCCTGGACTCCTCCTTGGAGTCCCGATCGACGCAGTAGAATCTTGTGAAGGTGTGCGTCGACCTCCACGTCGCAGCCCTGCAGATGTCCAGCAGGGGCACACCAGACAGGAACGCCGTGGTAGCAGCGATCGCTCTGGCCGAATGGGCTCTCGGACGGCCGGGCAGCGGTCGGTTTGCCAAACGGTGACAGTGCATGATGCAGCCGGAGAGCCATCTGGAAATGGAAGTCTTCGAGAGAGCCTTCCCTTGATTCACAGTACCAAAGTTCACCAACAGCTGTGACGTCTTCCGAAAACTCTTCGTGCGGTCCACGTAGAACTTCAGCGCTCTAGCTACATCCAGCGAGTGCAAAGTACTCTCGGCCGGCGACGGGAAGAAAACTGGCAACACCAAGGGCTCATTGAGGTGGAAGTCCGACGGCACCTTGGGCATAAAGGAGGGGTGCGTCCTCAGCACCACCCTCGTGTCATGAAAAGTCAAGTATGGAGGCTTGCAAGATAGGGCCTGGATCTCTCCCACTCGTCGTGCGGAGGTGATGGCCACGAGGAAAGCTGTCTTCCATGACAGGAAGTTCAAAGGCGCCGAATGCATAGGCTCAAATGGGGCCCCCATGAGCCTGGTCAGCACCACATTAAGCTCCCACGCCGGGGCAGGAGCCTTCACCGGCGGGAATGATCGGAATAGTCCCTTCATGAACTCTTTTACCAGGCGATGAGACCACAAGGACGCCCGTCCCATAGTCCTGGTATATCGGGAGATTGCAGCCAGATGTATTTTGATGGAGGCGTGAGCCAGTCCAGCTTTGGCCAGCGACAGTAGGTACGGCAGTACTTGAGGGGCCGTAATCCGCAGAGGGTTGATCTTCTGTGCACGGCACCAGACAGAGAACCTATTCCATTTATGTCTGTAGCACTTGAGAGTTGAGGACGCCATGGCCTTTGCAAGAACCTCTCTGCAGTCGGCCGGGATGTCGTACCCTCCAAACTCTAGTGTGCAGGAGCCAGGCCTGCAAGTTCAGCGACTTCTGGTTGTGGTGAAGAATGGCGCCTCCTTCTCTGGAGAGAAGGTCTGCGTCCGTCGGCAGCTTGACTGGTGTGGAAGTTGACAAGTCCAGAAGGTCCGGGAACCAGATCTGTCTCGGCCACGCCGGTGCGACGAGGATCATCCTGCACCGGGACCTCTTGAGCTGGTTGATGAGCCGGAGCAGCAACGGCAGCGGAGGGAACGCATAAAGAAATAGGCCGTCCCAGGGGAACGAGAAAGCATCGCCCATGCTCCTCGGCTGGGGGAACCTGCTGGCGAAACTCCAGCACTTGGATTTCGTCACCGTCGCGAAGAGATCGATTTGGGGTTCGCCCTATCGTCTGAAGAGTCGATCCACATGATCCTGGCATAGTTCCCACTCGTGGCACGAGCGCAGCTCCCTGCTGAGTGAGTCGGCAATCGTGTTTTTTATTCCTGCCAGATGAAGAGGCATCAGAAACATCCCTTGGGCGACGGCCCGATGCCACAGATCCTGGGTTTCCTTGGATAGGGCCGGGGACCTGGTTCCGCCCTGCTTCCGGATGTAGAACATCGTGGTGGTGTTTTTGGTGAAGATCCTCACCACCTTGCCCTTGAGGGACGGAAGAAAGGACCCGAGGGCACAGAAAACTGCGCGGAGCTCCAAGATGTTGATGTGGAGTGACTTCTCCTCCGGGAGCCAAAGGCCGCTCGCGTGAAGATCTCCAGAGTGTGCTCCCCAACCTTCCAGGCAGGCGTCTGTCGTCACCGTCACCTGGTGAGCTGGGGTCTGAAAGTCTGTGCCTGCTGACAGATCGGAGCGGGTACCCCACTAACGTATCGCCTGACGGAACGTCTCGTTGAGGGATCCTGTCCTCGAAGCTGCCTGTCGACTGGACCCAGCGGGCGTCGAGAAACTCTTGTAAGGGGCGCATCCGAAGCCTGCAAAGGCGCACCAGATAAATGCAGGACGACATCATCCCGAGGAGGGACTTGATAGATTTTACCCTGGCCATGTCCGTGGCCAGCAGACGCTGCAACTTGCCCAGAATGGTCCTGGTCCTTTCCTCTGACGGCGAGGCCAGCCTCGCCACTGCGTCGAGCTTGGCTCCCAGAAACAGGGCGACTTGCGACGGAACCAGGTGGGATTTTGGAAAGTTGATGGAGAATCCCAGGTCCGTGAGCAGCTGGACGGTCTTCGCAGTGTGCTCCACGGCGAGCTCCCTTGTCCTTGCCCAGATGAGCCAGTCGTCCAGGTAGGGGTAGACGTGGATCCCCTGTAGGCGCAGCCGCGCCGCCACCGGTGCGAGGCACTTGATGAACACCCTGGGTACCGACTTCAATCCGAACGGGAGGGCCTTGAACTGGCAGTGCCGCCCTTGGACCACGAACCTGAGGAACTTTCGGTGTCTTTTTAGAATGGGGATGTGGAAGTACGCATCCTCCAAGTCCAACGACGACAGGAAATCGCCCTCCTCCAGCTGTCCCAGCATGTGTTGGAGGGTGACCATACGGAACTTCTGTGCCTTGATGTACTTGTTCAGTCGCAGCAGGTCCAGGATGGGGCGCCATCCTCCTGTCTTCTTTTTTACGAGGAAGTACCTTGAGTAAACTGCAGAGCCCCAAAGCCTCTTTGGGACGAGCTCGATGGCACCCTTCTTGAGCATCGCCCTTACTTCCAACAGTAGTAGAGGGACGTGATTTTCCTTCCTGGCAACAGGTGGAACGCGAGGGCACTTCTTCTGAAACTCGAGGGCGTGCCCTTGGGCCAGGGCGTCCAGCACCCAACGGTCAGTGGAGATGGACTCCCACACGCTGACGAACCTCGCCAGCCGGCCTCCCACCGGGGTGCTTCGGCGGGGGCCCGACCCCACGGTCGGTTCAATCTTGTTTGGAGGCCGCCTTGCCTCCTTGACCTCCCTGTCGACGACTGGTACCACCTGACTTGCCGCGTCCCCTGTAGGCTTCCTGAGACGAAGATCTTGCCGCTTGGCGGTACGTGGAGGATCCACTGCCGGATCCCTTGGAGGCACCTTGTCTGCCTCCGGAGCTCCGAAAGGACGGCCGTCGTTGGAGCACTCCCAGTGCCCGGGCAGTCTCTGTGTCTGTCTTGATGGCTTGAAGGGACTCATCAACCGCCTTCCCCAACAGGTTGTTCCAGTCGAAGGGCATGTCCAAAACCTTGGTTTGTACGTCCTGGCGGAAATCAGTGGCCTTGAGCCATCCTCGTCATCTCAAGCAAACACTGTTGCCCAACTGACGGAAACTGGTGTCGGCGATGTCCGTTGCCACCGTGATGGCGTGGTCCGAAGCAATCTCACCTTCCTGTAGGATTTCAAGGGCCTCAGCCCTTTTGGCATCCGGAAGGAAGTCCAACAGAGGGGCCATTTTGAACCACAACTCCCTGTCGTAGCGGGCTACGATAGCCAGGGCGTTGGCCGCCTTGATAGTCGTCGCTGCGGATGAGATGATCCGTCCTCCCATCGTGTCCAGCTTTCTGCCCTCGCCGTCCAGCGGGTAAGGTGATGTCGAGGCCGATGCCCCACCCAGCTTTCTTCTTTGCCGCCGCCGAGACGACCGAAACCGGGGTAGGTTGCGCCCGAAGGCACAAGGGGGCAGCGTCGGGGACCCGGTACTTCTTCTTGTACCGGTCCCTCTTTGCCGGCGCCGTGGCAAGGTTCTTGAGGAGAGCAAACCCCTCATCCCAGATGTCATCAAGAAGCAGTACGGCGAGGACCGTCTTCCTTTTAGCCTTGCGCCGTTGGTAAAGGAACCCTTCCTCCTTCTCTTCTGGGCAGAGCTGGAAAAGCTCCGAAGCCCTGGAAATCATGGCATGAAAGGATCCAATCTCGTCGGGCGGGGACGCCCGAGCAGGGGGTGACGGGGGACACGTCCCGTCGTCGCCTCCGTCGTCATCTGTACCTGTCGTAGCCGTGTCCGTGCCTGTATCATCCCCGTGGGTAGTAGACCGGGGGGAAGGCAGAGCAGGCCGTAGAGGTGGGAGAGGTGGCATAGGATGCGTCGTCCTCCTCTTATGCGGTGGACTTTCCGAAGGTCCTGGCTCTGGTTCCCTCGTCGGCCTGGCTCAGGTACCTCCGTCGGGGGGGAAGGACAACCTTGTCCTCATCTCCGAGCATAAGGACTGAATCGCTGACAAAATGGCTGCCGAAGTGTCCTGCAGCGACGGAAACGACGAGCGCGAGGGCTCTTGAGGAGCCTCGTCGGCGACACCATCGCTCTCGTCGTCGCCCTCGTCAGTATCCCTCCCGATGGGCTGGGCCTCTTCCACGACTTCGATGAGCTCTTCTTCAGAGGCCGTGTCCGTATCCACGATGGCCACCAGCCCCTCCCACACCTTTTCCAACGAGGACTTTGTGGGGGTCTTCTCAATGGGCCTGAAAGACGACTCCCTCCGCGGTGGCAGAGAGACTCTGAGTCCTGAGGACGCCTCCACTGGTGTAGCCTCCACAGGCTGAGCCAGGGCCGCGGCGACATCCTCAATCGAGGTCTTAGCAGGGTGAATTAAGGCCTTCGTCAACTTCTGTACGCCTGGGGCCTTCACCTGGGAGGTGGGGAAGGTTCCGAGCCTCACTCCCCCTCTGCTGGAATCTTCGAGATCGACCAGGGCCTCTCCAGAAGCTTCGCCGGGTTCTCGGACTTCCACTTACCCCAGCCAGAGCGTTGGCTCGTGGTTGATGGCGCCAGGGAGGATGCGCCCTGCCTGGCAGCCAAGGAGCCCGACCGTTCGGCGCTCCCGGTGCCCGCGGACTCGCGGTGCTTAGCCTTTTGTTGGGCCCCTGTCGCCAGGACGCCCTCACAGGACTTAGAAGACCGCTCGGACCTCTTTTTCTTCTTCTCGCCTGATGGGCTCTTCCCTTCCAGCCAGTTGGCGAGACGGAGGTGGCGATCCTTCATGGTCCGCTCCGACATGTTCCCACAAAACGCACAGTCCTTCTCCGTGTGCGTCTTGTCCTCATAGAGACAGTAGAGGCATAACGAATGCTCGTCCTCCTTGAAAACATTCTGAAGCTGGCATCCAGGGCAGGTCATGAACAGCTTCCCGGGCGTCAAGCTTCCTTTCTCCTGGGCCTCGGAACTTCTGGAATCCTCCAAAAGCATATCTCAACGAAATCTTCACCCTTGAGGGGCGTAGAAAACTCAGAAACGGATCCCCGTTTATCGGATGTAGAAACGGTGGAGCTTGAGGCTCTATTTAACCAAAAAATGAGAAAAATCTCATGAAAAAATGCGAAAACGCAGTAAAAGCTCGAGAGCTACAGCACGAGGACTCCCAACACTTGAACGTGCAGTAAAAATCTGAGGATGGCTGCCAGAGGCGGGGCTTAGGGAGAGGACAGTCATTGGCTGGGGGCAGTATGACCCAGAGACCAGTGATTGGTTACTACCAAGAAAGACAGATCAGAAACGAAAATGATACTGATTTTTTTTCTATACCGAGGATTCCCGGCCTGACGACGGGGAATATTCATGAGCATGAGAATCATTGCCAGACCCCATGCTGGAGAATTGATGAAATTGCAGGGAGTGTGTGTAATAGTCCAATTCTTCCGGTGTACAAGAAAGGGGATAATAGACCATGCGGTTATTTTTCCTCTACCCTGGATCCTGTTGCATGTGCTTTGCCGCGTTGTCCAAGAGCTATAAAGCAAAGTGAGGGGATGGTTCTGGGTCACTCTTTAACCGTCATGGTACCTCACTCAGTAGATGTTCTGCTGAATAGAACGCAACACAGCATCTCACGTCGGTTTGGCTAACATGGTACGAGCGGATTCTCTTTGCTGCGCATATCCAAATTAAGAGATGTTTGTGCTTTGAATCCGGCTGAATTGCTACCTTCTCCACAGGAGACAGAAAACTGTGACATAGTATCACATGGTTGCCTTTTTGTAACTGAACAAGACACTTAGGGAAGGGTTGACCTCACTGGTACACCCTTCAGAGAATCAGATGGAGAGCTATTTTGTGATGGCTCATGTTTCAAATTACCAGACGGTACATCCACTGCTGCCTATGCTAACACCACTTTGGCTACTGTTGTAGAAAGTAAACGAATCACACACAACTCGGCCCAAGCCGCAGAAATAATTGCCTTGACTAAAGCCTGTGAAATACCTGAAGGTCTTAGTGTAAACATATTTACCAATAGCCAATATGCATTTGGGGTAGTTCATAACTTTGGACGTCTGTGGGCTGAGAGGGGTTTCTGAACACTGCATGGCACGAAGATCCAGCATGGCACTTTGATAGTGCAGTTGTCGGCACTCGAACTCCCAACCAAACTAGCAATAATGAAATGCGACGCTCATCAAAAAGTAATGGATGACGTGGGAAAAGGAAACGCTTTTGTCGACAGAATTGCCAAGCAAACTGCAAATGATGTGCACTCCAAAATGTACATTTTAGATTCAACAAAATGGGTCACTGACACTTGCGTAATGAGGAAGGGATTGGTAGCGTAAATGAGATTCAGACAGAAGCTACTCCCGAAGAAATCAAACAATGGTCACAGGGTCCCGCAGGACTAGACAATGAGGGTCGTTGGGTTGAGCATACCAAACAAAGATGGATGTTACCCAACACATATTTTACCACCATAGTCACCATGGCACATGATCCGACATATATGTGTGAAAAAGATGCGTCAGCTTTCAGACCCCGTCTGGTATAATGAGAACATCCCAAAGGTTGCTGAACGACTTGTCCAAAACTGTATGGTCTGTCTGCAACATAACAGTGGAAAGGGAACACCAACACAAAAGGGTAGTTTTGGTCCTCCCTCCATGCCATTTGAAGTGATACACTTTGACTTCATTGAGATGGAACGTCGCCAGAACTACAAATATGTCCTGGTGGTAATTTGTGCTTTTAGTAAATGGGTTGAGCTAGGTCTACAGCCAAATCCATGCTGAAGGAGTACTTCCCCAGGTTTGGGTTGCCAGGAGTAATTTGGTCCGACAATGGCCCGCATTTTGTTGCAGCAGTAATACTGCAAATATGCGCAGGCCTACAAATTGACAAACGTTTTCACTCAGCAAGGCATGCTCAGAGTTCTGGACTTGTAGAACGTCACAAGGGTATTCTGAAGAATAAAGTTGCAAAAATATATGCCCAAAGCAAATTGAAATGGCCAGATGCCTTGCCCTTAGCCTTACTCTCAATGCGGACAACCGCACAATCAAGAACAGGTCTCTCCCCATATGAGATCATCATGGGGAGGCCAGCGAACGTATCTAGGCCCAGGAAGTTGCGTGACATAGAATATCCTTTGCTGGGCGATTACTATTATCAGTTGACTCAAAACGTGCGCTTGATTTATCAGCAGGTGCGAGAGGCTCGTCATGTGAAATACGAAGGGCTAGGTCATCATCTGCAGCCAGGGGACTGGGTCCTTATGAAAAACTTTGATCGAAGAAACTGCCTTAAACCTCGGTGGAAGGGCCCCTTCCAGGTCCTCCTGGCCACACAGACTGCAGCACGTGTCGAAGGCCGAAAGCATTGGATCCATGCCACACATGTTAAGCAGATCCCACTTCCTCTGCGCTGCAACAAGTGGGACGACAAAGACATCGATGACTCCATCTCTTAGAATGCATCATCACTGATTGACTCGCAGAATGCCAAGCCCGAGTTGAATCTACTTCCTGAGCCTCAAGGGCCTGGGGAGCTTGCAGCGCCATCTTTGCTGTCTTCCTTATTGTCTGCATCATCCTCCACCAACGCTGTCATTCATCTGCACATGTTCCTGGAGACGGCAGCGTTTTGTTTTCTGATCACTCCCTGCCTGGTGCAACCAGGTACAATCTGCGACCACGTGACAAGAAGAATGCTACAACCCTGCAGTAGCCTTTATCTTCGGCCCTGCCACTTGAAGGGCCGGGGAGAGGGGCTAGGGAAAGGGAGCGTATGAGCCAGAAGGAGGCACCGACACGCTTTCCCAGTGCTTTTTGAAGGTTTACAGTCTTTGATCCTTGTGGGGACAAGCAAGGTCATTGTTCCAACACCTCTGTGATCTACTTGCGTTCCGTTTGAACCAACAAATTGAAGGATACCTGAATCACGCCAGCCCCCTCATCAACCCTCTGCTGGAAGTTCAAAAGAGGGCAAGGGCTTGGCAAGGACATACAAGCTGCTTACAGACAAGACTAACAGTGCAATCAGGTGCTGCCTCTGAAGAAACGGTAAAGAGTTCGACAGCGAAGCTCTAAAACGGACGCTGAGAAACTTTTAGAGAACTATGCCTCTGTTTGGGGCCGCCCGTACAGACAATGCTGATGACCAGTTTGATGAAGTTCGACATGTGCAAATGAAACGATGGTCCTTGAAGGCCAAATGTATATTGATCAGGGTATTCTCATGTGTTGCAATAGCTCTGATAATCCCGTTATGGTATTTGGAGCACTTACATCCGCTTGATACTATGTTACCAACTATGAGCACGACCACAATGGTTACCCCACACGTCCTTTCTCATACTCTCCGTCCTCAGGATGTTAAACATAGAGGGGGTTATGACAACACCACCCTCTTGCTGATAATGAACGCCACACATGCCATCCTGAACAAAAACTGCTGGGTTTGCTCACATCTACCACAGCATGGGGAGAGAGGAATGGGTTGGTACATACATCCTCTCCCTCTGACTACTACTGCCTGTTATGCCTCTGTTAGGGTGTTATTTTTTGGAAGATGGAATGATAGCGATACAGGGAACTTCGATTATTCTAACATTAATGACTTTGAGAGACTTGTATTGACACCATTGTATTGTTTGATATTTTCAGACAAAAGCAAACCAAACATTGCATCCACCAGACCCGTCGATAGGCTTTCCAGACCCTATCAATCTATGATCACTTTCAAGATGGCTCCCGTGGGCAACAGGATGCCATACCACCCTCCTACACAATAAACCATAGCCCACACTCTGTTCCGTTTTGTATGCGAAAAAATGGCACTCGCCAAATGGGCAATTTTGATCAGTGCGCAAATACTGCCGTCTTAGAGCATGAAGACAGACCATTGTACATAGGGGGTCCCGTTTATTTTGTATGCGGGGATGAGGCATACCCATGGTTACCCAGGGATTGAGGAGGTGCCTCCTACTTGGGGATACTCTTGCCAGGATTGTATCTTGCAACTACTTCCGAAATATCCAAAGCACGCCCCAGGCGGCAGACAGATGGTGATACAGCCTGGGAAACTTTTGGGGATGTGGCAAAATCTTTTGTACCCTTCTGGGGACAGGCAATCAACGTGTACAACATTAGGAGATTGGCCAGAGTACTGGAGAAGACGATCAATTAAACAGACAATGTATGATATGACATTTGAGCAAAAGGCAGTCAGACTGGTGGCCCTTAAAAATAGGATGGTGCTTGACGTCATCCTGGCATAGCATGGTGGTGTAGGCAAATTAGTGTGGTCCGTGTGCTGTGTTTTCGTACCTGACTCCGCCCCCACAATATTTAAAGCAATAAAAAGGTTGCATCTGCTAAGTACAGAAATCCATGTCCCCAAGGGTGATTGGAACATAGGTGACTGGTTCTGGGACATGCTAAGATCCTGGGGTTGGAAGATATTTTCCATTCTTGGCCATAATACTCAGTGTCGTATTATTCTGTTTCTGCGTGCAGTGTCTACCCGCCATTTGCATCATGATAGGGGGTAGCTGTGCGCAGGCTGTCCCAAAGATTAAGCTCAAACCCGAACTGTCCCAAATCACCAACAATGCAATGGTAGCACAAGATGCCACGATTAAAGAATTCATGTCCATTGGCATTTTCGATGAGAATGATTTAGGTTGTTCCGATGACAACAGCTCAGACACTTGGTCGATTCTATTGGCCTAGGCCAAAAGGAGGCTTTGTAAAAATGTAAATGCAACTATGATGTCTGATTATCTTGGCCTAAGCCGCTCGTATCACTTTTCGCATCATGAAACAATGTCTGAACATGTGAACCTGAAAATCATTGCTTGAGAAGGCATTTTGTGTAAGGAGGCCATTTTGAGTTTTTGTTCTGCTCTCTGCATATATATGTTCTGGTTTTCAGCTTCAGCACAGTAACCGACCGCTGCTTGAACTTTGAGTTGCTTACATAGTTCGAAATGTCAGGCTGCCACATGATTTGTTTTGTTTTATAATGAGAGAACCTTGATGCTGTACATAAGCATGAATAATCTGTAAAACCAGGTGCCGTTCTGTCTGGTTAGGCCATTATAGCAGGCAGCTAGAAAGAATTATACATGGCTGTATGTGCTCCCCCGCGGGAGTCTTTATTCATTTCTGCTTGGGAGCTGTCTGACCTTAGCACAGAGAGATGACATTGGATGGCAAGACAAGGAATGCCACCTCATTATAGGGAACATGATATTTTTTCCTCCATTCAGATGCACCCAGTTCTCATATAGTAAATTGTCTTGGCACTGGCAGCAAGAGTGTAGAATGTTTTGCTACAGTGAATTACGCAGTAACCCCTTGAACCCTAGCCTGATGATGTCTGGACAAAGGGGGCCGGGCAATGCTTTCTAATGCTGTGAAGTTTGCTATATATGTGCCTGTTATACTTGTGCTCTCTCTCTCTCGCTCTCCTCACGGTGTCCTTTACACATCGTGGGGCGCTGAGATCCATTTGATCAAATGCTAATATTGAATAAATATATTTGACTCTGGATCCTCGAAACTGGCGTGTCATTAGAATATGGTTGGATGTCTTAATTCTGGCCTTTGATCCATCACCCCGGCAGGTGAAGACGGCCCACCTTCCTAAGGCTCACTGTTTCAGGCTCCTGTCCCAAGCCTGTTGGAGCCGGAAGGAACGTAGGAATCCTCAAGGTAAACTAAATAGCTAGTAGCCTGTGTAACGCCCACCACAAGCGCCTCACCCACTGCCTCATCTTACGAACCCAGACTAATTGCTCGCATTGCCTAGAGAGCCACTCGCCATCCCTGTAGCACAGCTTAAAGCCTCCGTTACCCTCACAAACTCAGCTTGCAAACAGTATTAGAGCCATGGCCGTCTCCAGTCGCTATACTGCCAGTATTGCGCATTCCTGGTTAGCTTATCGTGCTTAACCATATTATTTGCCTTAAACCCTGCTCAGCCACTTGCTCTGCCTGTATTAATGCCTAGCCCATTCCACATGTGTTTATTTAAATATCAAAGCTGAAATGTACTCACAGTACTACACATGCCCAGAATGGTCTGCAGCCATACACTTGGCCGCATCTGTGCTTCAATCTATAGCTAAATCCGCCCTGCTATAGCCCAGCCAAATCATATTATAGGAACAATGCATAGCCTTTCTCTTTGCCCTGGCCAGTAATACTCCCTAGCCATATCCTGCCAGTTCAGCCCAGCTAAACCTTCTGTTAGTAATTCGGCCTAGCTCACCCCTGAGTTACCTATTGAAATATGTATGGAAATTGCCCTGCCGTTCTAGAATATGACCCACAGCCATCTGTGTGCCTGAACCTCCACCTGCCATACAATGGATCCTGACAAAACTATCTTAAAGGCAGCCATAAAGACCCTCGCTTCTCCACAGCTCTAGCACACCCTGCTCCTACACTTGAGACATGGCCCATAGACTCGCCAATTCAGATGACATCCCCCCTACTTCATTCCTACCCTCCGTCAGCCCGCCCTTAACCCACACACCCAGAATCCTTCTGCATTAACTAGCCCCCTGGATTACTCAGCCCGCAGACTAACTATGCTCAGGTATTGCACCAAGCCTCACCAACAACCCCCCGCCCCCTCCAAGGCCAACTCTTCATAGAAACAGACTGCTAGGTTTGTGTTCACCACAGCCCCTCTGAAACCTCAATCACCTTCGTAAACACCTCTCCCCACTAAGCACCGGCTCCCCACATCTCTCCCGGTAACTAACATCGCTCGACCGTAGTCACCCTTAAGCTCTCTCTCCACCTTTCCTAGCACGCCCCCTATTCCTTTCCAATGTGCCCTCAAACGCACGCTCTCTCCTAGCCCACGCTACAGAGATCCCTGACCTACTCGCCAACCTTGACCTGGGCGTCCACGCCATGAAACATGGCTCCACGAGGCAGCAACACCGGCCATCTCACTAGCCATCCCTCTGGGTTACACTATACTCCGGCAGGATAGACCGCTCATGAAAGGGGGCGGAATAGCTCTCAGCCAAGGAAATCTTAATCTCTCAGGCAAATAAACTCTCCACTCAGGCTCCATCACTGTTAAATCCTCCCTCTCACCTAACTGCACTATTGCCTTTCACATTATCTACCGACCCCCAGGCCCGCTACTTGACTTTCAGGAAAACCTGCTCCACTTACTAGTTGAGAACCTAAAAACCTCTACCAAATCCATCTTACTGGGTGACCTAAACCATGGCCTTAATGATCGGAAAGACAAGCAAGCCATGCCCCTTGCAAAAGCACTACTCCATGACATGGGATTTCTGCAACGAGCGACTAACCCCACTCACTCCAAAGGACGCATCCTAGGCTGGACCACAATTGTGCCGCCATCAGCTCCAAAACCCCTTGCACTTGGACCGACCACCACTTGTTCCACTTCTCCATCCCTACCTCCACCAAAGCCATGAAACCCAATACTCAATCACCACCAGCACTCGCCAGGAGCTCCTGCAAACTAACCAAAGACAAGCTCCTACCGCTTCTGGAGGTTCCAGCCTTCAAGCCTCCTTTCTCCAACGACCCCCTGTTTCTAGCTGAACTGTATAATTTCACGCTCAAAAAAGCTCTTGACTCCATAGCTCCTCTAGAAAGAAAGAGCCAAAGTTATAAAGCACGCCAACTCCTTGTATACATCAGAACTTCAGGAATTGCGCACCCTCAAGCGCATCGCGCTTACCAAGTGGCAAACTAATCCACGAGAAGCTGCTAAAGAAGAATACAATAAAACCTCCACCAAATACAAAAAAAGCGATTACCTTAGCCAAATCATCAAGAATTACGAAATGCTAAATCTGATTCCAAAAAAATGTTTGCCATACTCAGAAAACGTACTACCCCTGCACCCAGCACCCAAGACATTGTGAAAGGGGAAGCCTGGTGCTCGAGCATTCAAAAAGCCATGCTCAATAAAATGGACCTCCTGCAGAGCAAAATTAATGCCCACCACAAAGCCCTGCCCAGGTCTGACCAGACCATCTCACCCACTAAAGACACCCACACCCAGGAAAAAGCACTCTTCTCCATCAGCGATGTCTCAGAAACCGAAGTAATATCCCTCCTCAATCACATCAAACCCTCCAATTGCAAAGGTGATATTTGTCCTGCCAATATCAACAAAGACTGCGCAGACACCCTAGCTCCATTCTTGACAGCATTCATAAATGCGTTTTTCAAATCTGGCATTGTCCCACCATGCCTGAAAGAGGCTTGGGTACGCCTCCTTTTGAAAAAACCCTCTCTAGACCCGCCATTCCCTAACAACTACCGGCCCATCACCACTGTACCCTTCCTGCTGAAAATTCTTGACAAAGCCGCATACACTCAAATACACCAGCTCTTCTCCTACTTCTTTATTTGCAGCTTTTGTAAGACCCTTTGCAGACATCTCACGAACTTAGCCCAATTCACCCCTGAAGCCACTTCCTGGATCACCTCCTTCCTTGAAGGGAGAGCAATGAAGGTGTTCTCAGAGCAGGCCTGCGCGGCACCCACCACCATTCACTGCGGAGTCCCAGAGGGCTCTCCTGCACCTCACCCACCCTGTACAATATATTTACCAAGTCCCTCTTCGACAAGCTGGACGCTCCCGGCATAGCATACACAAAATATGCCGATGACAACCAGGTTCTCTTATGAAAAAGACTCAGATACTGCACATGCCACCATCCAAGCATGGATGGCAGCCAACGGGCTCTGCCTCAACGGGGACAAAACCGAAATCCTAGTCGGACCCAAGGAAACGCTCAATAAACGTAATAACAATACAGCACCTTCACCATAGATAACACTCTAATCACTGTTTCCTAATCAGTAAAGACCCTGGGGTGTACCTGGATTCCACACTCTCCATGACACGCATGTCAGTGCCATTGCCTCCTCAGCCTCATTCACAACGAAACTGATCAATGCAGTCAAACCCTACCTGTCCACTCAGAACTGTCTCTCAATTGCCAGGGCCACCATTCGGGCAAAACTTGCAGCGTTCTCTTGGCTGGTACTTCAGCAAAAAAAAAAAAAAAAAAAAAAATCGCAGACTACAATCGTCCAAAATAATGCCCTTAGGGCTGCACTTAACATTCCCAAGAGGGAGCATATCTCCCATGCGAGGCGTGATGCACACTGACTCCCTGTCAAACACATCATATTCAAGACTCTAGCCATCACTCACAAATGCCTTACATTCACAGCCCCCCGCCAAGAAAAAAAAATAGTTCGAGCCAGCTCCTCCAGACCCAAACGAACTCACTACACCAACCAGCTAAACATCCCCACCTTCAAAAGGGACAAAGCAGGCAGCGCCAGCTTCCCAATCCTAGTTCCAAAACATCCTAAGTATATTTCGTTCTCAGGCTTCTTAGGCATGTACTACCTTTCATTCCCCAAGAAGGATCGTGCCATGGTAGTGGGCACTTTAACCAACAGGCATTTGGATTATTGCAATAGCCAATTGCTTGGCATTCCTCACAAACAAATGCTTACGTTACAGAAAGCCCAGAATAATCTTCAATTTGGAACATCGCACACATGTTTCCCCAACACGGCAAGCACTATTTTGGCTGGCTGTGGAAGATCGGATTAGATTTAAAGTAGCATGTCTAATATTTAAATGCATCAACCATCAAGATCTCTATCTTATAACAATCAAAATCTTCTGGTTATGCCCCGTTCTGTTTACATCTCAATGGGAGACAGAAGATTAGCTATATTTGGGCTAAAAATGTGGAATTCACTTCCATTGTAAATTAGAATACTACAGTCACTTCCACAATTTCGGAGAGCTTTGAAGACTTTTCTATTCAGATAACTTCACTTCTCCTTTTCCGCGTGATTACCCAACTGGACTTCTGTCCAACTTCTGTACATTTTTTGGTTCCACCTGCACCTCTATTCGGGTTACTCAGTCATGGGCGCGTTACAAATGAAAGAAAAAAAAAAAATCTAAGGAATGAGACCTCCCACATGTCCTTCCGAAAAAACCTTAAAAACGAGGCTCTTTAATCCACACCATTACCAAACCCCCAGTTATTTCCAGTTCCCCTGTAACCATTGAACCGTAGAGACAATCATCTTGTATAACATTGTTAGGAGTAACTACCACCTGTCTGGTATTAAGTTCATTGTAACGACGAACAACAGTCTGTCTTGCCATGCTGTTTTATCCTTCTGTTTTTTATAACTAAGTCCTGCTTGTAACAGCGCCACAATGCCTTAGGGCCGCTTGTGCGCTTTATAAATGTAAAAAAAAAAATTAAAATAAAAAATAAACCACCCTAATTAATCAATTGCTCCAGGCAGAGAAGGCAGATCACATCCCCAACCTGCAAGGCCCAGGTGTCTGCCTAATAACCACACTAATACAATTATATCCGGGGGTAGTGTGTAGACACCTCACCCGCATAAATGTAACCAGACATGGTCTACTAGAAATCTTTCCTGCAGGGAAGACACGAGTGGACAGACTATCTGCTGCACTGATGCAATTGTTTATGTGGGTGGCTGTGGCTAAACTGAGTATGCAGCCTTGATGATTTGTCCACCATCAAATTAACATGGATCGGTTAAGGGTGAAGAAGTGGGCTTTATCTAAGAAACCATACTCGCACTAATGTAGTGTGATGGCAAGAGGTGATTTATTAATCAGCTTTCAAGTCAAGGAGAGCAGCACTCGGCCCATAACGAAACCCATATAACTGGCCTGCCCTCCTAAACCGTTACCTGCATAGATCTCAGTTCACTAACCAAGAATGTATTTTCCAAACATCCGACCAGGCCTTACCAGCATGTTTATTTCACATCCTGTCAAACAATGAGCCCATCAATCAATAGGTCTTTATTTCGGTGTGCTATGCCATAAAATATTGACAAAACTAAACACATTGAAACAGTAAGCAGTAAAACTAAGCACTTCTAGTAAGAATAGAATAGTGGCATGTGCCATATCCACTTGTCAAAGCAATTAAGCACCCCCTCACCTGGACGAAAACATGGTTAGCAGCCAAAAGCAGATAGTTGTGCGCTCTATCAAGAAGCAAAAAGTACTAGATTTAGCTTATCCTATCTACATTTCAGATAAAGTACATAGTCGTGTCAGCTCCGATTGATCTGCACAAATGCTTGGGGCAGAACAATTAAAGCAGAGCTACTATTCATTAATTTGCATCTTCTTGTCCAAACCCTGTTTAAATATGAACCCAGGGCAAAGCAAAAGTAAAAATGTGAGAGCAGGTCTAAAATACCATATCCCGCTGTCCCTAGGGCGCTTATCAGCCCACTGCTCCTGATGCCTGCGTGAATGGGACAAAAAAGGATGAAAAGTGCCAAATTCTCTACAGCACCACAAATACAGCAATAGCTTGCTCCAGTCTTGCATTTGTGTGCGCATACTACTAATGGACGGATGTTTAACCTGGCTCTAGTGAGCAGGGTCTTATGCTGCTGAATTGACACAAAAATAACGTAGCTTGGAAGAACCACACTAGGTACAAAGAGGAGGCTTTGTCCTAACCGGGGAACTGGGCATCATATTGTCCTCCCTTTTGTCTACAAAGAACTGCGCGATCTTGGTCTTCAGTATCCGTTTGTGTATATTGGCTAACAGCTCGCGGTCGGTAAAACAGGTTCCCAAGTGCAGCTTGTGGAGAAATAGCTTAATATGGATAAGCCATCCAACCTTATTTGAGCCATAAAACGTAAATCGATTTTTTTACCAGGAGCTTAGTTAAATTGTCTCCACTAGCTGAGTAGAGGCTATGCCAGAATAAGGTCAGTCTGGATCAGATCATATCCGTTAAATATGCCATTACAGTCTCCAAATAGGTTGCGTAGCCTGAAGGACATTGTGGTATGGAGAGTAGCCTTCTCAGAAAATCATTCTCTGCCATCTGGAGGGGGGGATCATAGGGCTGTGCTGTATGGGGCCATGCCAACTATGTCCCTGCTGCCACTTTCTTGCTTTTGTAAATAGCCAGCATATGTTCCACAGAGTGATGCCTAATATTTTTAGACAATCTGAAAACAACCCCGGAATTCTGTCTAATTTATGCCGCTGATTTGGCCATGTGATGCTTCCAGATCAGTTTGGAATTAAACCGGAGGTACAGATAATCAAAATTCAGGTGTCCCCAATTGGTGCCTGTTTAAGACTATTCTGAAATTTCTTTTCCCTGAAACAGACATTATCAAACACTTCCTTTGGTTAACCCTAAGCCCCTTACGCATGTAGTCCATATACCCTTCAACCAAGAGTTGAAGTGATTTGGGTGTGGTGGCCAGGAATATAGAATAATCTACTAAACTCAAGGCTAGCAGTTTCCTGGCACCACACTGTAGGACGTCTGCCTTAAAGTAAGAAGGTGCTCTTCCAGTGAATTGGTGATAATAGAAGGGGGACCAGCACGCACCCTTGCCGAACCCCTCTTCCCACACCTATTTCATCACTAGTTTCCCTGCTAGTGCCAAAACGGAGGAGCACCCTGGAGTGATTATGAAAATCAATAATCATCCTCAGAAGTGGCCTGGGCACGCCCATATCACTCAGCATTCTCCACAGGCAGTTCCTGTCCATAGTCAAAAGCATAACTCAGATCCATAAAGGATACAGGAACTGGATCGCCCAGGATTTTAAAATTTTTGGCCAGGATTAGGTACAGATTTAGACCCTGATGGAAAGTGCCTGTGTCTGGCCTAAAAGCAAGCTGAAATCCTGACAGGGTGTCAGCACCCAATCCTCCAGACTCCTAAGCAAGATCCCTGCAAACACCTTTGGGGAGCAGTCTAATAATGTAACTTGGCAATAGGCGCAGGAGTCCGCTTGGTCACCTTTAAAAAGGGACACGATGATCCCTATACGCCAACTCAGTGGCAGCATATATTTGTTAATAAGTGTACTGACAATTTTTACCACTACCGGTATCCATAGGTCAGGCTGGGTGAAAAATATATCACTTGGTACCCCATCTATGCCCGGTGATTTAAAAGGTCTCTACTTGGAGATCACATATGTCACTTCAGCCACTGTGCAGGGATCTAGCAACTCCACAGTCTTTTGCCAACAGTCTCTAGTTTATCATGGCTAATGTTACCGCCTTGATGCAAGGCCTCAAAGTAATCTATCCAGGCCTTCTCTGTGATATGGCACTCTGGGAGTTCCCTTGCTCCCGTAACTAATTTGTTAGTGTTCCTCGACACTATAGGCCAGCAGTCCTTGCCATTTTTCTGTCCTGCTTCGTGGCTTAACCTATCCCACCTGTCAGTCGCAATCGTCTGTGATGAATATGATGTGGTCATCACTCCTTTCCTTGGTTAGCTTCTCCCTGTGTGGCCAGGGGACAGCAGCCGCAACCTGATCCTGAACCTGGGGGTGGCTTTGCGAGGTATCATCATATGAAGAGAGGCAATCATAAGGGGGAGGGAATGGCATTATCAGATGAGACATTGTATCCCCTTTCCCTTTGAGGGATATCCCCTCCATTCCTTATGCCTTAATGGCATATTATGAAAACCGCCATAAAAAAAACCTTTAAAAACTTACTGACAGCTTCAGATCCGACTATCAATACCCTTTATATGAATGCTTTCAAAATACTCGAACGAAGAAGAGGAGTGGAGTTGTGAGGATTCTAGAGCACAGAAGGCAACAATGTGCTCTAATCGTTGGAGAAGTGCGCAATGCTGGGATATTTAAAAACCTGACAGCTAAAGGAAGAGACGCCGACAGGGGCAGGCACCTCTAGTCCGGTAGAGTGAACATCGGGGAAGAGCTGTGCTGCAGGCAAAACCAGACAAAGCTGGAATCCAGGGAAGTGCTACTCGAATGAGGACGACTGTGGGAACAGTTGTTCCCTGTATGCCGGCGGTCAGTCAACGTGAGGCCGGAAACAGAGCAAAGCTGTCGGAGGACACCAGGAATCAGATGAGCGACGAAGAAGTAGCGGGACGTTTCACCCATCGTCTACGATCAGCAACAGCTGAGCAGCGCGCCGAAGCAACCACAGCAGACCAGTGAGCCCAGTGGGAGGAGGTGGGATGCTGGGAGGCTTAACAGGGAGCAATAAAGGAGAGAGAGAGAGCGAAAAGCTTTTACGGGTGGAAAGAAAGCCACAAACTGACAAGCAGAGGATCGTGGACCCAGTACATGGGAAGCATATGGCAAAGGCTGAGACCTAACAAACTGTACGAGCCTGGGACCCACACCCAAAGTGAAGAAGCTATATGTAAAAGTCCTTGCAGATGAGTATACCAGGCAAACTGCGATCTGTGATTCACACCCATAAGACACTGTAGAAAGAACCTGGCAGGAGAGTACACCAAGTGTTTTACGAGTCTGGGACCCTGCATCCAAGTTGTGATACCTTGAAAAAGAATCCCAAGGAAGATTCATGCTCTTAGCATTTTGAATTGCACTGAATGTGGAAACGACTTGGAGAAGGTAGTAATTTCCCCTGGAGTGGATTTTAACACCAAGAGAAGGGGTTTTCCTCTTGGGATATAAAGAACTTGGTTATTCTTTTGAACTTTTGTTTTGTGGAGAGAAGTACTGTTAACATTATCCATTTGGAAATTTTGTTGGAGCTATACCTTTTTGTTGAACTTGAACAAGTGTGCACTTTCCCAGCCAAAGACAGCAAGTGTACCCATAACAACTTAAGAGTTCATTTTAGAATGTTAGGGCTAAAATAGGATTTCGGACACAGGACAATTTTGCTTTGGACATCTTGACACAGGATAGACCCTTGGGTTTGGTTGAGGGAGAGAAATACCTCCTAGATTTGGGACAGTGGGGCATTTTCCAACCCCTTTATATCATTTAGAAAAAGTCTATAACCACGACTGAGTCCTCTGTGTCCGCGTATCATTCCTGGCTCCTCACGGTTCTGTCTCATTTCCTCACAGCCATTCTTTAAGATAAGTCGGTTTAGAATGTTCATGAACCGGCAACGCATACTGAAGTAGTTCTGGTTAAATGTGACCCGACAGAAGGTGGTAACCCCCTTTAAGAGAAGTGTTCCAGATCTAATGTCACCAGCAAAGGGCATAGTTCCTCCACCCGTGGCCATTTCCGTTCTCTTACAACAGTCCATTGGCCGGTCCAGATCAGATTGATTATTTCCGCTGGGCTCAGGCCTTTGGGAATGCTCCAGCAACCCCTGAATAGGATGAAACCTGTTCTTTGTCACCGAGCATGAATCCTTTAATGTGTGGCAGGACTAGGATGATCTTTAGCCAAGAGTGGGGAAGGAGTAACCTAATAGAATTCAGCTAAAAGAGAAAGCTAGGGGGCGTGATGGAGCCGTTCATTGGGGTGGTGGATTTTTGTTGCTGCACTTCCTATGGTGTTAACCCAGATCCATTATGCAAATGAACCCCACCCCCATTCATGGTTTCTCCCAAACATTCTTTTTAAAATTGATTTATTAAAGAAGAAGCATTTTGACAGCTTTAAAGTAAATGACTTGTAGATTTGCCTTTGAACTATTTTAGTAACTGTGGTGAAGGAGCCGGACTAAGTTGTGATATTTTCAAGAGCGTTTATTTATATAAGAAAAACACCTTTCCAGCCCTACCGCTATGAGGGAAGTTCCTTACCTAACAAGTTAAAAGTAAGGTACTCATCAACGTCCAAAAGAAAAAGTCCCTAGTCCAAATCCTGTTAGCTAACTGGCCCTACCATTTAGGAAATCATTAACAAAAAGAATGCCGGAGCAAAGGCCTCTGTCCTTGGGCTTTGCCAGCACCAAATACCTGGATCCCAAGAAGCAATTTCTCCCAATACATTAGTCATCCTCTCTGCAGGTTCTGTATACCAAGATTTAAGCCTTTCCATACGGCTCCCTTTTGCCAGGAAGACAATTGCACCATTTCTTCTTGTTGCTTGATGGTGTTCTTATTTTGTTTTTAAGCACTGGAACCCTCCAGGTTCACTCCGCTTCTAGTTCTGTTCACTGGGTTTTGTGTTTCCAAAGTCCTCTTGTCCTATGACAGGCTTACTGGAGCAGGGGCTCGATGAAACGTCTGACTGTTTGGGTTTTCCAGGCTCCCATAACCCTTGTGGCTCTCCCAGCCACGAATATGAATGTGTCTCAGTTTTCCAGGGCTCTCCAAAGCCCTAGAGCCTTCTGACAGGCTTGCTTTATTAGGGCCTCGGTGGGGCATCTGCCCGTTCAGGTTTTCATGGCTCCCATATGTGGCCTTCCCGGCATCCGATACCATGGTTCGCCCCTCTCAACAGCGTGACCTCTGCAGAAGCATTCGCTTCCCTTCCGCTGCTCGGCAGCTAAAGCATTTCTCATGCAGAGATCAGGGCTCTGATCTCTCTGCTGCGGTCTGGTCTCTGCGACAGTTAATGGGCCCCAGGCTCACCGCAACTTCTTTGTGGTCGCACCAACAGGCGAGAGTTGCTTTACGGTCCGTCTCCCCCTCGACCTTGGCGGGTCAGGCCGCTTGAATTCTGGCATCTGGTTAGCGATTCACTCGCTATGGATGCATACGATTGTATTGTAGCCGGAAATTTTGAATCTGAAAATGTTGAATTCAAAATGTCTGGCACACTATAATCCTGCACATCATCCCACCTCTGCTATCCCGCCTACCTAAACCTTAAACGTATATCCGCCACCAAACTTACCTTTTGACCTTCCCCGCTGTGCTCTCCCTGCAACGCGAGTTCCGCCTTCCCAATGAGGGACTGAACTTCTGATGCAGGGTCCTTTATTTTCCTTCAAAAAAACGTTATTTGTCCCCCACTTTACTTTGAATGGAAGCGGGAGACACCCCCGCAACCCACGCTCCCCCTGCATCGACATTATGGGTTTACGTAATTTTTTCCACTGCCGAATTCGACATTTCTGTGCATGCTGTTATTTTTGTTCACATTTTTCTCCTGCTATCCTCGCTACCACCGGCTCTGCGGTCTAGTGTGGCTCCTACGACCATCTAGGAGGTCTTCCCGTCAGAGCCTTGTCTCTGTGTAGAATTCTCTCTCTTTCCAAGTTCCTTGTGGTTTTATGTAGGTCATCACAAACAAAAGGGGTGTGTTTCTCTTTGACTGAGTTCAGGCAAGAACCAGCATTACCTAAAGCCAAAGAGATTGAAGACATTTCACTACCAGGAGAAGCCAAAATAGAAGCTACAGTTTTTCCAATTCCCCATGTAGGTAGACAAGTTCTTCTGGACAGGCAGTTCCTTGCAGGAATAGGAGTCCTGGTCCCCAAGAGGGGAGTCACTAACAGCAAGGTCCCACTAGCCCAGACCCCTAGGGAGGGTCATACGCTCACGAATTTACCTTTACTATACCAACCTTTGGGGCATAGTTTTTCACTTTTAATAAATCCCCACTAAGTCTGCTTGTTACTGTTAAATACACAGGGAGCCAAACACCGCTCTACTTCAGGCCTCTCAGTTTTTAAATTGGTGAATAAATACTACCCTTTTTATCCAAACTTATACATCTCAGTATCAGTATGAAATGCAATCAACAATTTCAACTATCCCAGTGAAGAATGCACATTGAGCCACATTGTTATTTCAGAAGGCTAAAACAGAGTATGTGATTTGGAAGCAATAGCCATGGAATAATTTTGTACAAAAAGGAGGATTAAGTCTCCCACATGGGCATCTGACCTATGCAATCAACGACATAGTATTGGCAAGCCACAGAAACAGCCTGTTGAGCTCATTTTTCCACAGCCCTGTGTTGTGACATTTAAACAAAAAAGAGGTGATGGCTGAAAGCTTTGTAATTAATCCCAACCTCTGACATTGCTCTGGGCAACCCTCCAGACCATCGTTCTTCGCCTACCAAGCCATTACAGACGGGGAAAGACCATATGCAAATCAGCCTTGGTCCCTCCCAGAGTGAGACGGGTATGCCCAGACGTGGGTCCCGTGCCTGCTGGGCCTAGAGACCCAAGTTACTCCTCACTGATGAACCACAACAATGCAGAACCATGGATGGGGATGCTTGTGGTCTCGTGCAGAAGGGATTTGACCAAGCAGTTCGGGCAGGACTGCTCCTTTTGGGGTAGGACCAAGCCTGATTTGCATATAGTCTTTCCCCTACCACTCTGCAGTGGTAGCTGTGGCAGAGAAGTCCAGCTAAACTCAAGAGGGAGAAAGGCTGGTAAAGACGAAAAGTTAATCGCACAGTTAACCCCAAAGAGTTCACCAACTGGTATGCTTAAGAATATAGACGTATGTTAAAATCACACAGACTCTAATAGACTCTCTAATAGTTTAAATACATCTTTTGGTTAAACCCAACACATAACATCAACACAGTGCATGTATAAAAACTGCAATGTTCAAATAAAACTGAATCCACTCCTAATTACTGACAATACTTATAGGCTCACATAGGCCTCCAGATAAGGTTAGCATCAGGCCTTTTTACGCATTAAAATCTTTTAAATACTGCAGCTTTACTTTTTTCCTGTGTACATTTAGATACACGTTTAGAGCAGAGAGCAGTGCAAAGTTCTGGTTTCTGGCAAGTAACCTGAATGCTTCTTTTGATCTATACCTACATGGATGTAATTGCAAGCCATGGAGAAAAGCTTCTGAAACAGAATTTCTCTGAAGCATTTCAAAAGAATAAATTGCACACTGTGATAAAAGGAATGGTTTCATTCTATTCAGCTTCTGCTATGTTGCGAGTAGATACACAGACAGAGCAGACAGAAACACTGTGCATATTTATTTTCCTAGCATTTTAGGATAGTATAATGAATAAGATGGAAAACTTAAGTTGCAATTGAGAATTAATCTTTTGTAACAAATTATGCTTTTTTTTTCCCCAGTGAAAGCAAACCAGTATTGCATAAATTGTATTTTTCAGAGTTCCTGTGCTGTGTGCATAATCATGCGGAGACCGGTCATTTTTACACTTCTAATTTTATTTTCACTCCAAATATAAAAACTGCGTGTGAAATGATGAGTATGCATGGCCTTGTTTGCATCCATTCAACTTTGCAGACAATTGGGTACATTACTATAGTTTCGTCAGTGGCAGCAGAGTCTTTGCTCAAGGGTGAGTAATTGTCATTACACCAATCACAGGTTATAGACTCTCAAATCTTCAACAATACAATTCAAACATCAAACACCTGACTCTCCAGGAATTGCAAGCACTGTTCAAAAATAAACAAATGAAAGTTACATTTGCCTGTGGTAATCCAGATAGGTATTTAACTTTATGTAGCGCTTCATACATGGTTCGTCCAACATCTATGTTACTGTGATTATTATACCTCAGTCGATAGTTTACAGACCTCTGAAGGATGTTGGCCAATAAGATAGCTCAGCCGGTTTAGCGCCCCTTGCTGCGATCTGTGCGTGATCTGTAGGTTGCAGGTTCGAATACCGGCAGCACGCTGGACCAAGGTATAAGTTAACTTTGGTGTGGGTTTGCACAGCCTTACTCTAGTCTGATAACTAGATTTGACATGGATTGCAAGGTATTAGAACTATTAGAACTTCTTATATACAATCTTCTTTATGAATTTAAATCGAAGTCAAAATAACACTCCAAACAATGAGTAGTTGTTCGCAAAACACCAATGTATTATACAGCCTTCGCCAGTATAAGCTAGAAATGCTAATACATTTTGGACCCTCGGTCCACCTTCAGGGCCAGTAGCTCTGTATATTTACAAACAATCTCTTGCCCATTTACCTAGGCTAAATATTTACAGTAAACAAAAATGACTGGATCAGGTTATAACACAATTGTGCAATTCGCAACCCATAGCCAACATTGGTAATCGAAATGATGAAAATGCATCACCCCATGATACGAGTGGAAGCCAACACAGTTGTTCATAACCGTCGCAAACACGTTATTCAATACAGTAGAATCAGCCCATGGTACCATGGTTCAATAAATCATAACCAAGACCATTCCCATAAAATGCAAAGAAAAATCATCCATTTCCCCATACATTCATTAACAATGAAACCATCGAAAAAGTGATGCTGTTCAAAATGGCAAGGACAAATCCAAACAGGTAAAATAAAATATGAAAATACATTCAATAAGCATGTCCAATTGTCCCCCAATTGGTAATGAAGATGTACAAAATACAAAAAATAAATAAGTAGGAAAATAAAAAATAAAATAAAGATGACAAAAGAGAGGAGAGAAAATACACGAAAGTACGAGATTAGTAGAGGGTCCAATGTGAACATCCACCCTACATCTCTAGCAGTACCACGCGCACATCAAGATCTAGGCTACACAATATTGTGTTGACTTCCTTTCACTAGTTACCACTATTGACAATGTATTTGTCACAATGTTATTTAAAATAGTTGTCTTGTGGACCACGATATCAATATATGCTAGACCACATCAAGTAGTACTAAAAACTGTGATCTGTAAATACGTAGCTCCTATATGTCTATGGTCTACAAGTGCACTCATGGTGGACCCCCCCCCCTGCCTCCCCAACTAGTGTGATCAAATGTCTAGTTGGGGGCCACCTCAGCCTTTCAAGGTCCATAAAGGAGTACCGACTTTGGTGATAATTGTGATAAATATGTTCTATATACAGCGCTTTGCCAAAAGCGCTATATAATTAACCCTTTGACCATGAGATTAGGTATAGAATTTAGCATGGAGTCCTTGCCCCTGCACTGTTGTATCATGAAATTGTCATACCATTAAGTAATAATAGCTCCAGGAAATGAGGACTTTCATTAAACACCAAAAGGCAATTCTGCTATCGAAGCACAAAACACACAAAATTAATGTTTGCTTTACTATGTAATCGGCTAGGTTTTTGTGTTTTCAACATTTAAATATATACAGGAGAGACCAAATGGCCAGACCTTACAGAAAATATGAAAAGGTGTATTCCGTCAATGCCGAAAGCTGAGCATGGTAATGAGTTCCATACAGTTTTTGCACACGTCGCTGGATGTCACATACATTTTACTCTTGCAAAGGAGAAAAGTAATTGTTACTCTCTTGAAATCACATTTTCTCTCCAAGTTTAAAAATAGGGAAGCCGGGGCATGGCATGGAGCGCCAACGAAGAGGCTGCTCTATTAATGGCCTCTGTGCGAAGCCCGTTATGACATCTATTCTACTGTCCCTGCTTATGAAACAGCCAGAGAAATGGACTGGTGAGATCCTGAACATCTGAGGCACCGACCGCAGCAGTCTGAGCCGCCATTCCGCCCCCGCTCACTCGATTGCTGCCAATTCGCAACGCGCCCAGTCTCGGCTGATTCCAAGATGGCTAATGTAGATCGGGAGAGGAGAAGAGGGAGAGACCTCACCCCAAACTCATCCACTGCAGACTTACAGAGCTCTGGGAGGGCCACTGAGCCACTTGTCAACACGGCCGGCCCTGAATACACTTACTTTGGCTACGGTCCCTGCGAGGAGACATCTGCGTGACTCTGGCCTGCGGATGGGGGGACTGCTGACTAACACCTGCGGCTCCAGCGGACCACCGCCTACAACCCCGGCACTGGTTCCCATGTGGTGACTGGAGTGGGACCGGACCCTGCAACTGCATAGCTCTCAACCATTTGTGCTGCAAAGGTGAGTGAAATCACCAGATTTTGTTTTTGGTGGGTGAGACACCCATTGGAATGAATGCAGTGCAGGCGGCTTGGCGGGTGATTCAGCCCTTTACAAGGCGGGTGACACCCGCCAAAAGCGTGTGAGTTGAGAGCTATGAAACTGAGGTGGATGCGGGGAGTTTCTCCTGCCCCTACGGCACACGGCCGCAGAGCTGCAGGCCTCTGCACCCGGGGAGCCCACCTCCTGGACTGGACTTTGCTGGATCGCCTCTGGGACCATCACCTCACCGGAGGACCAACTGCCCCTGGGACGTACTCCATCAGCCTGCAGTCGATGCAGAGCTTGCATTCCTTCCTCGGATGGGGCCACCTCACTACGTGTCTCTCACACTCCACTACAGTGTAATGAAGGACATCAGGCCTCCATTGTCGTACAAGGGTACGGTTTTAAACCCATGAGCGCCATAGCCATTGAAGATTAGTTTATCTTTTGACTGGCATAGCCCATTCATCTGACTCTCTCACCATTTAAACCCATTTCACACACGAGAGGGTTTTGTCAAGCTGCCTTTCCAGTGCACCTATTGTGGCCGATTATTCAAGGATAGGAGGAATACACACAGGGGTCGAGAAGTACCACTGCCATGAGGGCGAAACAACCATCCCTCGCAGCGACCATCTCATAATTCATCTGAAAACCTGCAGCTCCATAAAACCGTTCAAGTGCAAGCATGGATTCCCCTCCACAAGCCCACTGCATAGTCACATGCAAGCCCACAATAAGAACAAGGGAATTAGGTCCAAAGCTGACAAAGACCTGATGAATGTGAGACCACTGTGAGGGAACCTTTAGCCTTGTAGACGATTTGGAGAAGCACATGCTATCGCAAGCCTTTAGAAAAAGCGGATTTGCAATGCATGCATTCTGATATTCCCTGATGAGAACACTACTGACCCTCATTGTTCAGTCCCACACCAATAAAAAGCATAAGTGCCCCGTTAGCCCGGAGTGGTTCTCCTCTATCAAAGAAGTCTACTGCCAGCTGGATAGCCACAGGAACCAGATTCTAGCAATCATGGCACTAATCCTGATCCAATATGACACAGGAAACAGGATTTCCCCCTGGAGTCCCATGCCTAACCTTCCCTACCGCAGCCAGCCATCTGACCTACTCCTTAGCGGTCCACCCTTCACGCTAACTTAACGCCAACCCCAGCTGCACCCGAATCGGAAGCGAGGACTCACTTTAGGGGTGATCTTTACATATTGAGCAGAGGTCAACCGTTGTATGTGTGGCACAGCACACCTACAGAACCCTTCTGGACTTGATCATTCCCAGCACTCGAATAACACAACAGCCCTCCCTCTGCTACAGGGGGCCTGTCACCGCACCAAGGTAAGGAATGCACAACAGCTCTTCAGCGACTGAATTGAGGCTGAAATATCAACACTCATCCCAACTTGGTTTTCTTTTTGACTGCTCTCTGGGGACCTGCTTTGGTGCGGTCAGGAAGGCAGCCCGACCCTCCACACAAAAGCAGCCTCATCCTCTCCGCGTGCCATATTTGAAGAAATGCAAAGCAGAACAGCCTGAGCTCCAGCACCAATGGGCAAACACCTCAAAGCCTCGAAAAAGTGCTGATATTTCCACCATGTTGCTCCCTCCCGACAAAGGGAAAAAGCCGACACGCCGAAATCCCCACCACAACCCTCTCCAGAGGGTGCTGGTCTGCTGGCAACTAAGGGTGACATAGAAGCCTTCATGTTGGACATTAAAGCTGAATTTCGGTCATGCATGGTGGAATTTACCACCAAACCTGAACAGACTGAGCATAGAGTCGTGGAGGTGGAACAGAGGGTGGGAGATGTAGAGGTCTTGACCCATAGAAAACTGGGTAAAGCTTCTGGAATTACAACACTCAGTCCAGTCTCTACTCAACAAAAATGAGATCCTGGAACACAAACAAGAGGATCTTGAAAAATAGAGCCCGACGGAACAATCCACGTATTCAGGGGGACCCCTCCTCGTTCCCAGACCAAAATCTGGCGGAAAATGTGGGAGACATTTTCCAATCTTCTTGCCACATCTGGAAAAATCCCAACTCATTCTGGACCGTACCCACAGACTCCAACCCCGGCGAGGGATAGACTCCGACTCCCTGCCAGATGTCATTACCTGGGTCTACTTTTTCACGACCAAAGAGGCTATTATGGCAATAAGTCGCTCCCAGGATTACCTAACCTTCCAAGGGCCCCCCACCCCCCTTCAGGTCTTCGAGGATCTAGCAATGGCAGCATTTCAGAAAGGGGGAGCTCCAAGGCCCTTGACCCTATTTCTTCGGGACCAGCACGTCAGATACCGGTGGCTATTTCCTACTGCTCTACAATTCTCTTACAAGGGGGTTCCCAGGACGATCGCCCATCTGGAAGATGCAGACTCGATCCTGCGCTCAGGCTCACCTGAAAAGCGAGAAGGAGCCTCTCCTGAGCCGCCGAGTGAGGGCCCTGTGGAACTCCCTCCGAAACCGAAGCGCACAGCCTGGACTAAGATTCAGAAAGGGCAAAATGCGAGGCGAATCCCCGCTGAATGTCCATGGACTAAGAGATAAATAGCAATCACTTCCCAACTATCACGAAACAGAGGCCCCCACCCCCCCTCCCCTCCCCCATGTGGTCGTATTAGTAACAGTCAACATGCTTGGGGAAACATAAGAATGTCCTACCTGATACGACCTTCACACGACCCATGCCTGATTCCGAGGTGGATGTCGTCTAATATCCCTTGGAGTAAATTATGGACAATTTTAGCCCGGTTGGCTAAGGGACACGCCGACAGTGAAAAATCGGCTTCCCACGAATTTGTTGTGAACGCTTCCCGTTGGAAGCTTATGTTAAAACCCGGATTGCACTATGATAACAGGATAAAGCCCCTGAATGGCAACTGAATCACACCCGGCCCAGATGCCGCAAGGAGACACTGATGTCCAATGGACACCCCGGCTGCATCAGAAACGGAATTTTATCTTGTTGAATATTAAGGGTCTGAACTCCCATCCAAACGGAAATCAGTACCGAAACGGCTCCAGGACATGAAAAGCTCAGTGGTCTTCTTGCAGGAAACACATCTGATGCCTGCACATTTTACACGCCTCCGTAACAGAAACTTCCTGCTATAATACTTAGCCTCTGATGGCACCAAAAAAGGAGGTACGGCTATTCTCTTTGCCAAAAATGTGCAACCCCAGATAGTGGACACACTGCGGTGTCCAGAGGGTCATTATACAGCAGTCAAGGGCTTTGTATTTGGACAACTTTACTCCCTCGTCTCTGTTTACACCCCAACGAAGGTCAGGAGGCATTTTACGAAGCTCTGGGCGAAACCCTCCTACCCTTTGTTGAAGGCTGGATTGTCATAGGAGGAGAGAAGGACTTCTGTTTCTTCTCATGTACACAGGACCTTTTCTCAAATGGATCTTTACTGGCCTCCCCGCAGATCCTTGCCTTTGTTGACGATGTAACAATCGGAGCGAAGGTGCTCTCTGACCACGCTCCAGTCACACTGACTCTGCGCGCCCATGACCCTGATCCACCCCCTCAACACCGCTGGCTTCCATATGACCCCGTGAACGACATGCCATAGATTGATTCCATAGCCACAGTGATTAGGAACTTTTTCCAAGAAAATCCGACTGAGGACACCTCCCCAGCTAACACATAGGATGCTATGAAAGCAGTAATACAGGGGGAACTAATCGCACATGGAGCAGCCTTTCACAAACGCAAACAATCCGTCATGATTCCTGCCCGTCATGTCCCCAGCCCTCCAAGATGTCAAGCTGGAGCCAGGCCACAATCACCTACATGGCCCTCAAGGGCCTCTCCATCCCTCCAAAGACCCACTTGGAGTCAGACTTGGCGCGTGTGGCACCAGACTCCCTCACTCCGATAGGATAACATTGGGGATTGGACTTGTAGTGCATTGATGGGGACAAGATGGATGCCCCCACATATTTCGGTTCCCAGAACTGCATGCGCTGTCTAGTCTTTTGGGTGTGGTTCATCCCAGAGGCACCTGGGATACCCACAGACTATTTAAGCCACACCCAGGCTGAGAAACATGTTTTGCGTTTTCTGCACCTGCAGCGTGACACTCACCGTGTTCGGATGGGTCTCCAGTGGGACTCCATCTTTCTTCTGTGCTCAGCTCCTGCAGGAACAAGAACACCGTTAGGAACAGCCTTACCTTGCAGCATTTCTGCCTATCAGTCATCGGTCCTTCTGTTCTGCGGGCATCTTCGGCGGTGTCATTCCCATCCCGGCATGCTGCTTCCTAAGGAAAAGGTAAAAGAACAGAAAAAAGGCATTCGTAAGCATTCTGCAAATCTTCGCTTATTTTTAAATACTGTACGAGCTTCACACGCTTACCTGAATCCCAGCTGCTCTGGGGGAACTCTGTCTCCGGAACGTCTCATCCATCTGCAAGAGGGAAAAGACACTCCAGGTTAGCGTGGAAACATCTAGAGGCGCTGCATACCGCGCTTACCCACCGCATTTGTTCTTCATAACCGGCATCCACGCTGAAAACGCTGCGGCACCTAAAAGACACAGAAAAAGAACTCAGTTCAATGCAAATACGAAAGGGGTGCATCGCGCTCACTCACCTTCAGCGCTACTCATCTCAGCAGCACGGCGCCATCCCCGGACGCCGGCCATCATCTAAGGAAGGAAAGGAACGAAGGTAGAGAACTGTTCAAAAGACTCATTATACTTACCTGTCAGACTCTTGCCAGTGAAGTAACTAGGCAGCAACGAGCCCGCATCAATCAACGCGCCCCTTTGCTGAAGGCAGGACGGAGAGCACACTATCCAACAAAACAAGGTGAGCTGTGGATCAAAGGGAAGGGTTGGACCCCGGGGAAGAAGGGGTTCAAGCACACAGACAATAGGGAGTTAAACTCTACCAATCCTGTGTTTCAGGCCCCGTCTCCAGTCGAATAGCCTCCAGGGAAGGGTGTCGTCCCCATGGATACCAGGTGAGCGTTACACAATCCCGTATGAATCTTTAGGAAGAGGTTCGGCAAGCCGAGGCCAAACAAACGTCAAGGCTGGTCCCCAAGGACCCAACGCGCCTTACAAACAGCCCAGAGGAAGCTGGAGGCCCACTATGCAGAGGAAACAGCACACATGCTGGCCAAAACAAAGCAGAGCTACTATGCCAGGAAAAATAAAGCAGACAAACTGCTAGTGGAAAAACTGGCTAAGGCAAAGATAAAGAACACTATAGTGGGCCTCCGTGACCCCCATGGCAGGATCCAGTATGCCGAGCAGGATAACCTTCACCTAGCAGAGGGCCATCTTTCAGAGACAATGTTGGCGTCACACTGAATCCAAAAGGAACAAAGATACCTACAGGGTGCTGCCCTCCGACAACTCGAGGAGCCAGATAGAGAGGCCCTGGACGCCCCAATCACAGGTGAGGAGGTTGAAACTGCTTTAAGTCCGTCAAACCTAGAGCCTCAGGCCCAAAAGGGTTTACAACTAGATTCTAGAAGTTATTTCGCCCTCAACTAGGAGCCCCGGTAATGGCCCTCTTCAATTTGTTTGGTGTTTCCGGATCAGTCCATCCATGCAAGAATCTAACTATCCTCTTGCTTAACCCCTTAAGTGCCAAGGGCGAGGTAATTTGTCCTTGGAATTACCTCCCTGTTGCCAAGGACGAGATATATCGTCCTTTTAGGCACTCGGTTTTGTGTGATCCCTGCAAAGCAGGTAATCGCACAAAACTGTAATCCAACCCCCTGGTTATGTGAGGGGGAGGTCCCTCCTCCCTGCCCGGGGGCTGGATTACCTTAAGTTAAGGGTGGGGGAGGACCAGTATGGGTGGTTTGGTATTTGGCTGGGCTGACACAGATAATGTATTTTTTCCCCCATTACAGGTCTTGAGCAGGTCAAGCTTCTTCCTTGTTATGTACGTATGGAATTTTGGTTATTTCAACACTGTATAGTACGTGGAGGGCAGATTGCTACTGGGGTGGGCGTGAAATGGGCCTGTAGTGTTGGTGTTGTGAACAGGAGTGGGTTCTCTGGGGAGGCATTGTGGTGGCCAGGGACACACTTGCCGGGGTAGCACACAAATTGCCCCCCAGTCCCGCTGAACAGTGCCGTTCCCCCGGGAGGGCAGATTTCCACTTAGCCATCCGTACAAGGTTTTTTTTTGTGCTGGGGGTTGCCATACGCCCATTGGTCTTATTCCCATTTCCTATCAGTGTGCAGTCCAGCCTTCCGTGGTGGTAGATGACTGAGATGCGTCATGTATCTGGTGGAAGGAATCGAAAGGTTTGCAGATAGCTGCCAGACAGTTTGGATGTGTTATTGGTAGGCAAAGTGCTGAATGTAATTCTTTTATGTTTCCTTTGCAGTTGCGGCTACTGGAAAACTTTTGCTGATTTATGTAAGTACTTGTTGGGAGCCATGGTAATATGGGGGTGGATGGTTACTGTGGTGGGAGGAACTGTGGCTGCAGTGTCAGTGGTATGGTTGAGAATGGGTAGTGGTGAGGTTCTGGGGACAGTGATAGGTGTGCCTTGCATGGAGGAAGGTGGCTGCTTTTCAGAAGAAAAAGTGGTCAACATAAGTAGCAGCATTTTCTCAAAAATGTTTCAGGTAGTAATGCAGATGGTCATTTTTTCTGAGCATGCAATGCACACTTGGTACAGAGCTCATTCCTTTTATATCAACCGTCACCATTTCTGTGGTCCAATCCCAGGATTGGTCCCAGTGAGCCCCGTCAGGGTCCCAATCCTTTTGTAGGGGGAAAAGCTGTAACACAGGGCAGCTATAGGGGCAGGACAGTCGGGGGTGATGTCATTGGCCTTGGGCGCCCGTCTCACAGGTGGGTATTTTGTCCCCCCCCCCCCCTCCCCAAGTTCACCAGTGGTCCTGGAGCTGTGGCCGAAGCGCTAACAATCAAACTGTCCAAAGTTGCATCCATTTGTGATGAATGGCGCACATTCTGTCAGGGTACCTATATTCAGAGAGCATACAAAGTATCCTCTGTCAAACTTTGGCAGGGTGACTAGTCTAGCGGTGTAGAATGTGCAAGTCACCTTACCACCGTGCAGTGCAATCAGTGGCCCACAGGAGCAGAAACCTTCACAGATTACAATTGTGCCAGCTCAACTGTTATTGGCACAAGGTGACATAATGTGTTCATCACCTCTTTCCCCAGAAAAGCATGTGCCAATTACATATCTACCTACTGTTATCTCCCATGAGAGGTGCATGTCCGATTCAGAGAATTGTGTGTCTGGAATCGTTACAAGAGCCATGTGGGATTGTTACAAGAGCCATGTGTTGAAGCAATCTTTGTGCTAGTTGGTAAACTGTATGTCTGGCCATATTCATGGGGGTTTACTTGTTTCCATTTCCTAGTGAGGATGAGGGTTGTGTAGATTATCGGATACGCTTTCATCCAAAGGGCTGCACGACTTTTCCGAGGGCCAACCACATCTGGGTCTCGAAGGGATGCCCTTGCTGGTGCATTGGTTTGGGTCGGGGTGATGCGCCTTCACCAGCTCAGAGGAGCCATCAGCGATGCTCAGGCAAAAGGAGATGTCAGCCGCCCCCCCCCCGCACGACCTTATAGTGGTGCACCTGGGTACAAATGATTTGGCGTCTGTGGGACGGAAGGGGGTACGGAAGCATCTCATGGCGGAACTGGAATGGATTGCACAGGTTTCCAAACACTGTGGTGGCCTGGTCCAAGATGATTCCCAGGAGGGCCATCAACTCCTTGGTGAGGAAACTCAAAGGGGAGCTCGCAAGAATGAAAGGGCAACGACAGAATGCAGACTATTCACCACGGCTTCATCAAAGGTGAAGTGATGTTTCACAGAGATGGGGTGCACCTTTGAAAAACAGGCATGGACCTGTTCATTGATGGCATTTTGCAATTTGCCCAGACGCTATTTTGTGGGGGGGGAGCCGAGTAACTGATGGACTTACTGGATTGTGTGAAATGCTAATAAAAATGTTAGTAAGTATGTAGACAGTGAGACTCCCACTTCCTAGCAATTGTTTGTGTTCATGGCATGTCAATGTATGCAGTATGTCGGTGCTGCTCATTTCTTTGCTACCCATCACCACTTGCATCAGCCTAATCCCACTTGCTTGCCCTTGCATTAATTTCGTCCTTGTGACCTTCCCCCTTCCAACACAGAACCCTATGTGAATGAGCAAGTGTTTTGTCAAAGGTGTGCCCACAATTGTCTGGAAGGGCCTGCCATGTACTTTTCTTATCTTCCCTGTCTGCGTCTTGATTACCTCTGGCTTTTCAACTCACCCAATCACTTATACGTTGCATGGTTGCTTCTCACCTCCATTTCCCATCCACCAGAATCCCATGGAGGAGGGCATGGTTCAACGCACGGTGGCTGTTTCTGAATTGGTAGTGTGGCTGCAATCCTTGTCCCCACACTTGTATTTGTGTAATGTATAGCGGAAAGGGACATTGTCCTTGGCCTTTTTGTTGTCTTTGTTTTAGGTGCAAGTGTGTTGTAGCTGTCTACCTACTTGTGGGAAAGCAGTCAGCTGGTCCTTAGCATTTCACGTGATTGTTTGCAAAATAGTACTCGGTTTCTTGTAGCGTGCAGAGAGTACGTCATATTGCAGAGGGCTGCTACAGTTTGTGAGCAAAGTCTGGACCTTTTGGCGTACTTGTGTGGTGTAGGTTTGTGGCACTGAATACCACTTACTCTGCTACGTTCCATACTTCGAGAAGCACACATACTTATTTCAGTCTTCATCTGGTCTTTGGGCAGTGAAGGGTTCCATAGCGACAGTACTCATGGCTTCTCGTCGATCTATGTCTGGTGCGGAGGCTTTAGCTGCAGTGATGGAGTCTGGCTCAGAGCAAGACACAGAGGTGTATATGCAATCTGAAACCGTGCTTCTGAGGGTCAGCGGGAAAGTGATTGGGGAAGTGAGTTGTCCATCGATGAAAGTTCCTCCTCCTGCTCATCATCACCATCATCTGATGACAAAGAGGAATAAAAAGGGCATCCACCTTTTCGCACACTTCCCACACGCAGGGGACCTGTAAGGGGGAGGGGACGTGCAGGACGTCCATGCAATGTGCCAGTTCCTAACATGGCTGAAGAGTCGCAGTGGGTGCCTCCAGCAATGGCCCGGCCTGTCGTGCCCCCTTTCACTGGTATATCAGGGTGCACAGTGAATACAGATGGGTTTCAGCCTATTGATTTTTTCAACCTTTTTGTTGATGGGTTCATTGCAGATGTGGTTCAGCAAACCAATGTATATGCTGCACAGTTCTTGAGGTCAAGAGGTCCCACTCTGAAACCCCAGTCCAGAGCACAAGCATGGGTTCCCCACAACCAATGTTGAGATGAGAACATTTTGGGGTCTCATTCTGCTCGTGGGAATATTGCAGAAGCCGTCTGTCTCAATGTATTGGTCTACTTTAGCCACACTTTATAGCCCCTTTTTTCCAGCTACAATGAGTAGAAATCGCTTTCAAGCACTGCTCCGTATGTTGCATTTCAATGACAACTCGGCAGCATTACCTATAACTGAACCAAAGTTTGATAGGCTCTTCAAACTCCAGCCATTTCTGGAGCACTTCACTCACCGATTTGCGGAGGTGTATGTTCCTAGCCAGAACATATCCATCGATGAATCATTGGTGTTGTACAAAGGTCAGCTACTGTTCAGGCAATACATTCCTAGCAAGAGAGCACGATTCGGGATCAAAATGTACATGTTGCGTGAAAGTACCACTGGGTATGACTGCAGCATGAGAGTCTACACTGGTAAAGACTCTACCCTAAACCCTCCGGGCTGCCCAGCCCATTTAGGGACAAGTGAGAAGATAGTTTCGGATCTTCTCACACCATGGCTCCACAAGGGTAACCATTTGTATGTGGACAATTTCTACACAGGAATTCCACTGTTCAAGGAATTGTTCAATGTGGGCACACTGGCATACGGTACAATCTGCAGTAACCGCGAAGGCTTTCCCAGACAACTTGGTGTAAGAAGTTGGCCAAGGGAGAATGTATGGCATTGCGGCAGGATGAACTGTTGGCAGTGAAATTCTGTGACAAAAGGGATGTGTACATGCTAAGTGCTATTCATGATGAAAGTACTTCAGCAGTCACTCCGCGCGGTCAGCCTCGGCAAGTGTGGAAGCCCAACTGCATTCTGGACTACAAGTACATGGGTGGAGTAGATAAAAACGACCAAGTGCTTGAGTCCTCCCGTGCTGAACGAAAGTCGCGCTTCTGGTACAAGAAAGTTGGCCACACGCATTGTGCATTTGGCAACGTACAATGCTTATGTGGTGTACCGTGCAGCTACTCCACAAAACAACCTCTTCTTTATGAACTTTGAAACAGCAATTGTTCAATCTCGGACTATGGTCCACGTACAAATTCCCTCCTTTCCAGAGGTAGAAGATGTGGCCAGATTGCAAGAGCGACACTTTGGCGATTATGTTCCTCCCACAGTCAGGAAGACACAACCTTACAGAAAATGTAAGGTGTGTACAAAACAAGGAAAGAGGGAGGATACTCGGGTGTACTGTCTCCAATGCCTTTCCCAGCCAGCCCTCTGCTTTCAGCCTTGTTTCCTTATGTATCTTACAAAGGAAAAATATTGGGATACCAACTGATTTCCGAAAATGCCCATCATTCTTTGAAAGGGACCCTTAGTCTCTGAATTCCTGCATGTCTTATAAAGGAATGGCATTCCTGCTCCCTGCACTGGAGGTGTACCTTTAATGAAAATGCAACAGGATGTCAACTCACTTCACTTGATTTAGCGTGCCTTCACGAGCATTGCTAGTCCTGCTCCCTCCACATGAGGCCTGCCTTGGAAAGGCACACCACAGCCGTAGCTTTCCCTTGAGGCTTGCCTACGAAATAAACGCCCGTCTAGATGCCTCAGCTCAAGGCATGACTTGCAAAGGAACGCAAATCAGGCTCCTTCCATTTGAGGCGTGCCTGAAAAAGAAAGGAACTCCATTGTGGGTCATTCCCCTTTGGTGTGCTTTGGCAAGCAATGCTAGTCACGCTCCCTCCACTTGAGGCCTGCCTTTGAGAAGAAGGGAACACCACTCTGGTTCACTCCCCGTTGGGGTCTCTTGGCAAGGCACGCTAGTCCAGCTTTCTCCACTTTGGGCCTGCTGTAGAAAAAAACTTCAGTGAAGCTCCCTCCGCTTCAGGCATACATTGTAAAGGAACGTGATTCTAGCTCCTTCCACCTAAGGTTTGGCATGCAAAAAAACGCCAGTCCTGCTCCCTCTACTCGAGGGGTGCGTTGGAGAAGACTGGAAAACCATTCAGGTTCCCTCCACTTAAGGGGTGTCTTTTGAAAGTAGTATACGCCACTTTGGCTCCCTCCCTTGAGGTCCAAGAGTCATGAAAGTGGTACTTGGACACCATCTGTATGGCGGCGGTGTCTTGCGTACCTCGTAACACCCTGCCTTCTTTATTGTTTTACTTTAACTAAGGTTATGTGTGGTGTAAGTGACATGTCTTCTGTAGGAATTAATTCGATATGATTGGTGTGTGAATGAGGTAAAGCTACGTAGAACATGCAGATGTCATTTCTGTGAATGCACTTTCCCAGCACTGCAGAAATGATTGCCATTTTACAGGGTGTGTGTTTTGTGTAGGTAAGGTTGCACATATGAATGTTTCCACATAGTTGCTATGGCCATACTCGAAGTTGGTGTGAAAGACAGCGCCTGTAGGGCAGGTAGCCAAGTTACCGAATGTGCACTTGCCATCAGTATCCGGATTCGAAAGTAGCCACATGATATTTGAATGCAGACACAGCTCATATGCAATTGCTGGAAAATGCTATACAAGATATTGCTAGAGACATGGCTGCATTGTGAGCAGATGTCCACATGGTGTAAGTGTGTTGATGTGTTTGCTCTGGCTCAAGTGATTTGGTAGAGGTGCGAATGCTTAAATGGGTGCCTACTGACTGCAGACACGAAAGGGGTACGGATGGCTAGGGATACGGTGGATGCCTTGCCGTGGTATCACTGCTCACAAGGACAATCCTCATTGTACTACACTAAAGAGAACTTACTGTATGAATGATTTGCCCATTGTCTCAGGTACGACACCCGCGCATACGAGGTCTGGCTCTCATTGTGACAGCGGGACGGTAGGCCATGTGTTGCTGGCGGCGTATTTAGGTGGGTAAGCAGAGTGAAATGTGCGGAAATTGTGTCCCCCCCCCCCAAATTTGGACTTTGCCAGGGATTGTGGGTAATACATTCTGGTGCGATTCGAGCAAAGGCATACCTCTGTGGATTCCCACGGGTGTCCTCTTTTGGGAAATGCATGGGGTTCCCCGTTTTCCTTGCTGGCTTCGACACCCTAGGCCCAAATCTGTAGGTTGCCCACATGAACAAAATGTGCAGTGCCGAAAGGCTTGGGGTTACCAGTGGGTTAGCCTTTTCCTTTTGCGCCCAGGTAGGTGCACCCACCGTTTTCGTCAGGAAACCTGTCGGAACGCGGGAAGGTATGACATCTGTTGGCGACGTGTTTTGGAGAGTGGACAGAGGGAAATGTCTCTGAAATTGGCTGGAAATAAACAATTCTCAGACATTTCGCTCTGGCAACCCACCGAACACGCCACCAACAACAGATGGCCTACCTTCCCGCGTCCCCACACGTGTCCCGATGAAAACAGTACCTCACATGTGTGGGTGCATCCTACCTGGGCGCAAAGAGGAAAGCCTAAAACATGGCTAACCCCAAGTCTTTTCAGACAGCTGAATTTCAGGATTTTTTCTAAAACGCACACTATACAGATATGGGCCTAGGGCGCCCAAGCCACCAAGGAAAACGGGGAACCCCATGCTTTTTCGAAAAGAGGACACCCGTGGGAATCCGCAGAGGTCTGCCTTGCGAAATTACCAGTTTTTATTACCCACAATCCCTGACAAAGTGTGATATTTGGTGGGGGAAAACGACAATGTTCACTTTGTCGGGGGTTCTGGGTAATAATTTCTGGGCCAATTTACGCAAGTCAGATCTCTGTGTATTCCCACGGGTGTCCTCTTTTCAGAAATGCATGGGGTTCCCAGTTTTCCTTGGTGGCTTGGACGCCTTAGGCCCAAATCTGTATGGTGTGCACATGAGTCAAAATCCTGCAATTCTGCTGTGCGAAAACAGTTGGGGTTACCCGTGTTTTCGGATTCGCCCTCTGCGCCCCGGTAGGTGCACCCCCACATGTGAGGTACCGTTTTCGTCGGAACACCTGTGGGAACGCAGGACAGTAGGCCATGTGTTGTTGGCGTGTTTCGGTGGGTGACCAGACTAAAATGTGCAGAAATTGTGTCCCCCCTCCCCTATTTGGAATTTGCCGGGGGTTCTGGGTAATAAATTCTGGGCCAATTTGCGCAAGTCAGATCTCAGTCTATTCCCACGGGTGTCCTCTTTCGGGAAATGCATGGGGTTCCCCGTTTACCTTACTGGCTTTGACACCCTAGGCACAAATCTGTATGGTGTGCGCTTCAGCAGAATTCCACAAATTCTGCTGTCTGAAAAGACTTGGGGTTAGCCGCGTTTTCGGCATTCCCCTTGGCGCCCAGGTATGACATTTGTTGTGTTTGCGTGGTTTTCATTACGTTTCGACCCATTTGCTGGTGCCCGTTGTCACACAACCCTTTCATTTCCCCAACTATGCCCTACATTTAGTCACTACTTTAGGCACCATACACTTTTGTAACCTGCACAAGTCACCTACCCTTGAAAAAGGTCTGCCTGTGTTCTTTCAGAAAATGTATGCTTGCCGTTCCTCACCGTTAGGAAAGATTTCATTTTATATGTAATTTTCCCTCCAGTTTTACACCCCCCAAACTTTGCTGCTGTTTTTCCACCTTAGTCTGACTTTGCCAGAGAAGAACAAGTTACTCTCTTGCATGGTAACGTTCTTTCGATGGGATGGTCCGACGACGTATTCCATATCTATGACAAGTAATGTCCACAGCTGTGCTGCTTTGGAAAATTTTCAGCGTCTGCGTCCTGCGTCCATGACATCGATGCGCCGTCCCCGAGGACCTCCTCCGACGTCACCCGATGTGATAAGTAGAACGCATGACGCCCGTAGCCTCAATTGTAGTTTTTTCCCCCAGAACGTGTGACACCAGTTTTCTGCCAGTCAGAGACACAAGGCCTTGCGGAACGCAAGCTGCAATCGCATAAGAAATTCTGCAGCGGGAGGGAGCGATATAGAATACATCGTCGGACCATCCAAACGAAAGAACGTTACCAGGTAAGAGAGTAACTTGTTCTTTGAGGTAATTGGGTCCTCCGACGTATTCAATGACAGACTCCCAAAGCAGTACCAAGCAAGGAGGTGGGAAAAGTATTTAGAACACAAATTTAGCATGCCCAATCAAATTGCGGAATAAAGGACTCCCTTGCCAAAGGCCAGATCCTGCCCTCGGATGGAATCGAGGGAGTAGTGACGTACAAAAGTATGTACCGAAGCCCAGGTGGCTACATCACAGATGTGACGAATAGGAACACCCCTCTGCAGGGCCGTAGACGCAGCCACTCCCCTGGTAGAAAGCGCCCGCAAGCCAGCCGGAGGGTCCTTACCCGCCAAGCAGTAACATTCGGAGATAGCTAAAATAATCCAATGAGACAAAGTCTGTTTCGTCACAGCTTGTCCCAAGTGCTTTCCAGCGTAACCAATGAAAAGTTGATTGTCCACTCTGACCCGGGACATGCGCGAAATATAAAAGCTCAACACTCTCCTAGGATCAAGCCTATGGAGCCTCTCCTCTTCCTTACCAGGATGTGGAGGAGGATAGAACGCCGGAAGAACAACCTTCTGACTCAAATGAAATTCCGAAACCACCTTCGGAAGAAAGGAAGGACAAACTCTAAGGACAACCCTGTCCTTATGAAACACAGTGAAGGGTGGCTTAACTGAAAGTGCCTGTAACTCACTCAATCATCGAGCAGAAGTAACCGCAACCAAAAACACAGTTTTCAGAGTCAGTCTCAAAGAGCAAGAATGCAAAGGCTCAAACGGAGCACCCCTAAGAAACTTAAAAACAAGGTTCAAATCCCAACCAGGCACCAGAAAAGTTGACGGAGGGAGCACATTAGTGAGCCCTTTCAAAAACTGAGAAATTAAAGGAATCCTAAAATAGGAACATTCTTCAGACGAGCGCTTAAATATGGACAGCGCCGCCAGGTAACCTTTAATGGTCCCCACTTGCAAGACCCTGTGGGCCAAGGAAAGCAAAAAAGACAGAACCATGGGAATGTCACACTCAAAAGGATCCACATTCTTAACTCAGCACCAGTCGCAGAACTTTCTCCAACGGCAATGGTACAGAGACTTTGTTGCCGGCCGCCTAGCCGAGAGCAACACCTCCATCACGTCTTCAGGGAGGTCCCAATCCTTATACCTCAACCTTTCAGAAGCCAAGCGTGAAGGTTGAGGGATCTGACCTCTGGATGGAGAACCTGACCCCCCTCCCGTGACAGCAGATCGTCTCGGTAGGGAAGACGACGTGGAGGGCAGATGGACAAATCGAGAAGGTCCGGGTAGCACGTCCTCCGGGCCCACGCCGGAGCAATGAGGATCACCCGGGAACCGAACCTCCGTAACCTCCGCAGTACTTGCAGGATGACGGGGACTGGAGGAAACGCATACAGCATTGGGAATGACCACTCCACCACGAACGCGTCTCCTAAGGCTCCTTTTGGAGGGAATTCCCGCGAGCAGAACCTCTCGCACTTCCGGTTGACACTGGAGGCGAAGAGATCCACTTGAGGGGTCCCCCAAAGGGCGGAGATCTCCAGGAGAATCTCCTGAGCCAGCTCCCACTCGTGAGAAATTGTGCTCTGCCTGCTCAGAGCGTCCGCCGTCTCGTTGTCGTCTCCGGCCAGATGAACAGCCAAGATCGAAACTTCCTGCTGGATGGCCCAGAACTCGAGCTGCATCGCCTCCCTGCACAGAGGAAGTGACCCTGCCCCCCCTTTTTGTTGAGGTAGTGCATGGCCACCGTGTTGTCCGTTAGAATCAGGACACTCTTTCCTCGCACAGTCGGCAGAAAAGCCTTCAGGGCTAGCCTGACGGCCCTCAGCTCCAAAAGATTGATATGGAGTCTGGACTCCGACGGAGACCAACGACCGCTGACTGTCAACTTGTTGGCATGAGCTCCCCATCCCGTGAGGGATGCGTCCGTCACGATCGTCACCTTCGGCCAGGGCAGCCAAAATGGGGCCCCCTTCATCAGATTGCCTTCGACAGCCCACCACAGAACGTCCTGGGTGACCGAGGGTAGCACCTGAACAGGGTCCAACATCCTGCCGGAGGACTGAGACCACTGGAGCTTGAGTGCCCACTGCAAAGATCTCATCCGCAGACGAGCCTCTGGCACCAGGAGAATGCAGGATGCCATGAGTCCGAGCAGTCTCAAGAACTCGGACGCTGGGAGAGTCTGGGCAAGTTGAAACTTGTGCACCATCTGCTGAATGTGAAGAGCCCTCACCTGGGGAGGAAAACACAGCCGCAGGGATGTGTCGAGCACTGCTCCGATGTACTGGAGCCGCTGTGTTGCCGTCAAATGGGACTTCTTTAAATTGAGGGAGAAGCACAGCTTGTGAAGGGAGTGGCAGGTGACGGACAGATGATTCAGGACTTGCTCGGGAAAGCTCCCCCTGATCAACCAATCGTCCAGGTAGGGGTAGAGGTGAAACCCCACTTTCCTGAGATGCGCTGCCACCACTACCATGAGCTTGGTGAAAACCCTCGGGGCGGAGGTCAATCCAAACGGCAGGACCCGAAACTGAAAGTGTGAGTCGCCAACCGCGAACCTCAGGTACTTCTTGTGCTTGGGATGGATCGGAACATGGAAGTAAGCGTCCTTGAGGTCGAGAGACACCAACCAGTCCTGAAGTTGAAGGGCCAGGAGGACTTGAGAGAGAGTAACCATCTTGAACTTGTCCTTCCTGAGGAGTTTGTTCAAACTGCACAAGTCCATGATGGGTCTCAATACCCCGTCTTTCTTGGAAATCAAAAAATAAGGGGAATACCATCCCTTGTTCCTCTCTGCTACAGGCACCAGTTCTATGGCGCCTTTCTCCAGCAGGGCTTGAATTTCCTGCGCAAGGAGCGGATCCGGACTCTTCAAAGAGAGGTTCCCAGGTGGATTGTCGTGAGGCCTCTGCCGAAAGGGAAGACAGTAGCCGTGGGTTATGATCTCCAGAACGCACACATCTGAAGTAATGGCACGCCACTCTACAAGATGCTGCGCCAGCCTTCCCCCAACCGGCAAACCATGGGTCCTGGCCTCATGACTGAGTGGTAGCGGCTGCGGCGTTGCCCGAGGGCAAAGATGCAACTGCCCGAGCCGCCTTTGCACCTCGAGTACCCTGTTTTCTACCTCTGGCACTCTTACAGTGGCATCTTTGACTGACAGCTCCTCTCGCTTTACTGAAGGACGAGTAATAGCTAAAAGGAACCTCCCCTCCATTGTTGTCCCCTAGGACGAAAAGGCGGAGGTTGTCGAACTGCACTGCCCAACGACTTTGCTGCAGCTTTGGAGGTCTGCAACCTCTCAAAGCTCTCATCAGCCTTGCTGCCAAAAAGATGTTCACCGTCAAAGGGCATGTTGAGGAGCCGGGACTGCACATGAGAAGCAAACCCAGACTTCTGCAACCACGCAAACCTGCGTATTACGGTGCTCGCCGCCATGGACCGGCTGACACAATCTGCCATGTCCAAACCTGACTGAACGGCCTCACACATGGCATCCTTGCCATCCTGAACCATAGCAAGGAAACCATCCCGTTCGTCCCCTTCGGGAATATGTTCAGCCGCTAATGCAACACATTTCCACAGAGTGTGTGTGAAACGAGACAAGGCACATACGGAGTTGGCCGCCTGAAGCCCCATACCCCCTGAAGAAAACACTTTCTTCGCCCAGCTGTCAGAACGTTTGTCGTCCCTATCTGGAGGGATGGTAGGATATGACGCCTACTTTGCCGGGGCCGTAGCCGCCTGCACCACCAAACTCTCCGGACTGGGGTGCCTGGACAAGTAGCAGGGGTCGCTACTGGCTGGACGGTATTTTCGCGACAAAGACTTGCCCACTCCCGGGAGACTCTCCGGAGCAGTCCAAGCCGCCAACACCCTTCTCTGCAGAGCCATATGAAATGGCAGTACCGGGTCAGTGGGGGGACCAAGATCAAGGATGTCCGTGAGATCATCCTGAACAAACTCCTCTGGGGGAGACGACCATCCCAAGTACTCGGTGACCTGAGACATAAGGCGCCGGTACGACGAATTGGCATGAGTGCCAGGCTCTGGCCTACAAAACTCCACCTCCGGAGAGGTGTCCAGTCCACTGGCATCATGCAGTTACTGCCTCAGGTCATCAAACTGGCTATGGCCCGAGAGAAGCTCATCTGGCACATTAACCGGAACCAGGCCTTCATCAGAGCCTTCATCACCCTCTGAAATATACTGCAGGCGGTGAGAGGAAGACACCTAGGGACCAAAGCTATGCCTGACCTTAGCCAGAGGCTTTCTAGGGGCTTCCCCCGTGCCACGGGGCCCCTCCGTCACCACCGCCTCGAAAGGCATCGAGGGTCCCGGCGTCAAGAGAATCGGCATCGAGTGAATCGGCGTCGACGTCAGCTGCAGCGCCGCCAGCATCGACACAGGCCTCGAAGCCGGAGCTCCGAGCGCGTCTCTCGACGACCTAGGCGCCGACAGCGTCGCCGACCCCCTCGGAGGCGGAGCCGAGAGAGAGAGATAGTCGACGACCTCGGCGCCACAGGTGTCGACGTCTTCCTCGAAGACGGCACAGGATAACCCGGTCTCGAGCGCGTCGAGGACCGGGACCTGGAACGGGCATGGCGAGAACACCTACCCTTGTCAGAGCGGGACCTCTCCCGCGAGCCGTGCCGACCACCCGAGCCCGAAGGCGTACGAGCGGTGTCTCTCGATCAGTGCCGACCGACCCCACTCGGAGGCGGGGACGTACCGTTGTCCTGCGATTCGAGAATCGTCAACATTTTCTTCTCGAAGGAAGCCCATTCCTCCGGTGTCGCTTGCATGGTGAGATAAGCAACCCGCCGACGGGCGGAGTCCTCGGAAGAGGACGGGGAAGGTGACCGATGTCGGCGCTTCCTGGAATGCCTCGAAGAGGCAGAGGAGTGGCGAGACCGACTCCTGGAAGGAGACCCACTGGACTTCCGACGATGATGCGGAGAGTTGCCTCTCGAGTCATCTGTCGAAAGCCCCGTACACCTCGACTTCTGGGGCTTAGAGACCCGACCTACCGACAACTTCTTCTTGCGCTCTCAAAAGGCATTGGCCGTGAGCAACTGGCAGTCGAAACAGTCGTCCGTATCGTGGGCCTCCCCGAGGCACCAGAGCCAGGCGGCGTGCGAGTCGTGACCGACATCTTGGACCCACAGTCCCCGCATTTCTAGAAGCCCGGACGCGGGGTGGAAGACGAGGTAGACATCGTCGCGAACAGGCTTTTTTCACAAAAACTGAACAGGTTCAAAGAACCAAGAAGAATACAACAAACTCCAAAGAGTCGTGGCGTACCGAGATTCGCGAAGCGAACACGTTCGCGGAAAAAACTGAACTGAGGCTACGGGCGTCGTGCGTCCTACTCATCACATCAGGTGACGTCGGCCGTCGGCGGAGGTCCTCGGGGACAGCGCATCGGCGTCATTGACGCAGGACGCAAACGCCGAATTTTTTTTTTACGAAGCAGGACAGCTGTGGACATTACCTGTCAGATATGGAATACGTCACAGGACCCAATCCCCTCGAAGCACAGCCTTCAGCTGCACTCATCTGGGCTTTCGCTCACTTTTTATGGGGAAACTGACATGCCCTTAAGATAGTCAATGCTGGGAGACGTTTCCCTTAGTCCTTTTCCAATGTTGCAACTTTTCTGCAAAATGTAACAATTGCACATGTGCCTTACAGTACAGTGCACTTGGTCTCCTAGTCGTTTAGAAAGACCCTAGATACCCTTGTAGGACTTTTTTGGAGATGTGCAGATGTGTCATGGACAGGGCTGGTGGCAGCTTATCTTTTCATAGAATGTTAACCCTTTCCTGCCATTTGAACCGCGTTAACCACGTTTGGCATGAATAGGTGGCCTGGCTCCAAAATGGCCATGCCACAAGGTTCTTTGCCCCATCCTTTGGCCATCTTGCCCCTTTGCCTTCCCCAGGTCGAGTTGACCTGGGTGAGTCCTTATTTGGACATGCAGTTTACCGCGAAACGCTAAGCTTTCGCTGGCTTCTGCATGCCTTGTGTGTGTGCCTCCAGGATGTGGGGTGGGTTGTCTGTCCCCAATACACATCCTGGGTGCCACAGAATCTGGAGTGCTGTGAATGACTGGGACCACCGTGGTCCTTGATTGGTCCACGTATGGAGTGTGTGTGTGGGCAGAGGTCCTCGGGGACAGCGCATCGGCGTCATTGACGCAGGACGCAAACGCCGAATTTTTTTTTTACGAAGCAGGACAGCTGTGGACATTACCTGTCAGATATGGAATACGTCACAGGACCCAATCCCCTCGAAGCACAGCCTTCAGCTGCACTCATCTGGGCTTTCGCTCACTTTTTATGGGGAAACTGACATGCCCTTGAGATAGTCAATGCTGGGAGACGTTTCCCTTAGTCCTTTTCCAATGTTGCAACTTTTCTGCAAAATGTAACAATTGCACAATGTGCCTTACAGTACAGTGCACTTGGTCTCCTAGTCGTTTAGAAAGACCCTAGATACCCTTGTAGGACTTTTTTGGAGATGTGCAGATGTGTCATGGACAGGGCTGGTGGCAGCTTATCTTTTCATAGAATGTTAACCCTTTCCTGCCATTTGAACCGCGTTAACCACGTTTGGCATGAATAGGTGGCCTGGCTCCAAAATGGCCATGCCACAAGGTTCTTTGCCCCATCCTTTGGCCATCTTGCCCCTTTGCCTTCCCCAGGTCGAGTTGACCTGGGTGAGTCCTTATTTGGACATGCAGTTTCCCGCGAAACGCTAAGCTTTCGCTGGCTTCTGCATGCCTTGTGTGTGTGCCTCCAGGATGTGGGGTGGGTTGTCTGTCCCCAATACACATCCTGGGTGCCACAGAATCTGGAGTGCTGTGAATGACTGGGACCACCGTGGTCCTTGATTGGTCCACGTATGGAGTGTGTGTGTGGGCAGATCCCCCATTGGGTGCTCTCAGTTTTGGTGCAAGGGAACTTTGGATAAGAGGAGGCTGAAAACACCCATTACCATGTGGATCGCTGGAGTCCTCACTGAACGAAGGATAGGATCCAAGTATCCTGAAACTAAGAAGCAGAGTCGAGGAACCGCTGGAAGGTTTGGCACCCTGAGCCCGCTGTCGTCCCGAAGGACCCCTCTGCATCTGTCTGTGAAGACGCTTCGACCCATTAGAAAAGTGGGACCAACTATTCCCGGTACCTTCAATAAACCCTGCAAGTAAGCCTTCTCGGAAGTGTCCCTGGCCCAACCAGTGGGCTGACTAGCTTACGCAGGACCTTTGCTCTGTCTCCGCCGTCGTTGAGGAATGGAGAGAAACCCATGGCAGTTAAAGGATTAAATCCCGGCAATGACCCGAAAGAAAATAACTCTTATCGGCCCATTTCGTTGCTAAACATCGATGCCAACATCTACTCGAAAGTCTTAGCAAATCGCTTAGCGAATGTCCTGGCCAACCTAATAGATCCAGACCAAACTGGATTTATAATGCATAGGTCTACTGGGGACAACATTTGTAGGGCCCTGAATCTGGTGAACATTGCAACTCAAGACTCACATAAATTGGCGCTGCTGGCCTTGGACGCTTCCAAAGCCTTTGATAAAGTCGACTGGGCCATTCTACGACGGACCATAGAAGCCTTTAGTTTTGCCCCAAACTTTCGGAAGCTCATCCTTGTAAACATTCAATCCCCTAAGACGCTCCTCAGGTTCAACTGCACTCTGTCTGACCCGATCCCTTTAACCTGTGGAACTAGGCAGGGTTGTCCCTTATGACCTCTTCTGTTTGCTCTAGTGATTGAGCCCCTCATCCAACAGATTCGATTGGACCTGGAATTCAAAAGGCCTTCCCGTAGGCACCTCTCAGCATAATATTTTGCTCTATGCTGATGACGTACTGTTATCTAAACAAATTCGCCATTCGCTAACGTCAGACCTTAAAGAGCTCTGCAGATTTGGGAGGGTGGCAGGCTTTAGCGTCAACTTTGGGAAATTGGATGCCCTGGGGATTGGCCTGGAACCTGGAGAACGGGAGACTCTAGAACCCCTATGTCCGATCTAATGGAGCAAAAAATCTATTCCTTACCTTGGGGTCCAAATCCCAGCTCAACCTCGAGACGTATACATAGTAAATTTCCCCCCACTCTTTATGGAGCTGGAGAGGTACCTTGACCGATGGACCTCACAAGAGATCTCGGTCATTGAGAGAATCAGCGCCTGTAAAATGAACCTCCTTCCACGATTCCTATACGCCCATTCCTGCCACCCCGTAACAATCCCACTGCCCCTCTCCTTCACAAGCAGAGAAAAATGCTCTGGTTTATCTGGAAAGGTAGGAAGGTGAGGATTTTTCTGAAAGCCATGATGGGCAGCTCCAGATTGGAGGCCTGGTGTTCCCCAAACTATGGAAATACCAGGTAGCAGCGCAACTGGCAGATGTGCAGGCGTGGGTCATGACCTCTGGGCACCCGAAATGGGTAGAACTAGAGCAATCCCACCTTGCTCTCCCCCTTGGCTTACTTTAACATGACACTGCTCCACTACGCCGAACTTGGGTTGGGACCCTGACCTCCACTAAACATACCCTTAAAACATGGGACTGGGCATTAACACATAAGGGCATCCCGCGCGGATTGGATCCCTCCTCCCCGATCTTTCATAACCCGGCTTTCTCTCCTCGGTCCCAACCGCTGAACTTCAAAAACTGGATTGCCGGGGGGCCTTGAATCCTTGGGCCAACTTTTTGAGAACAACCAGCCCTGCTCCTTTCAACAATGTAAAGCAGCCTTCCATCTCATGGAAAAGGACAGATTCTCTTATGCGCAACTTCGACATTGGTGCTCTCACCCCCAAACTCGTCAAGCAGCAATGTGCACCCCAGGCTCTCTTGAAATTACCTTGAAGGATCTGCTGCTTCGGGGGAAAATCTCTACTCTCTACAAACTGTTACAGGAGGATATGCTCACCACAAGAACCCATGCATGATGCAATGGGAGACAGACATGGGGCACCCTCTGGCCGACCAAAGGTGGGTGGACATATGGGCTAGAACCCACTCCTCCTCCTTTTGAATCACCAACCAGGAATGTGCCCACAAACTGCTTCTGCAATGGTATTACCCCTGTTATGACTCGTACTTTCGTATGGGGTGGTCGTGCCCAACCGTACAATCCTTCTGGGCCCAATGCAGCTCTACTATAGAAGACATTACCCAGGTGGTGATCCCCAGGGAGCCAGAAAACATCCTGTTGGGCGCTCCAGCACCAGGGGCTTACCCAAGATCGGGGAGGATGGCCAAACTGCTTACGCAACTACTACTGGCTAGGAAAATTACAATAGCCCGTACCTGGAAGTTTGCTGAGGGCCCCTCAATGACTTTGTGGTGGATGAAACTCTGGGACATTTTAGTCACAGAAAAAGTTACAACAGCCAGGGCAGGCCTTCTACACCGGTTCACAGACATTTGGGCCCCACTCCTGGACTATGACCGGAACCTCCCGGCAATGACGCATAAACCTCAACCGGCCAGACAGGCCCTATTCTCGGGCAGTGAACCACTTACGGACATACCCACTCTGCTGAACCAGGAGGGGAGTTGAACTAAGGGGGGGGGGGGGGAGTGGGAGGGGGAGAGGGGAGCTTTGGGGTCTCCGGACTACATTGCTCGGAATTGGGGTCATCATGAATTTCATATATGCCTGTATTGTTTTCATTTGTGCAATCGGTTTAAAATAAAAATGTTAAAACATTTTTTTTTTAAATAGGGAGTACAATACTCCCAACCTCAAAATCTTATCTGGCTCACGGGTGGGGAAAAGGGAACCCTAGACACAGCAGAACAATACATTAACAATAACATATTCACGACTCAAAATGCTAACATAACAGTTCAGAGTAATTCCTAGACCTCCAGTAAAAGGTAGCATAAATGTTACAAATGCACACTGTACACACTTGGGTGAAAACAGGTTCAATACAGCCATGCACGAGAGCTATCAAAAGGTTTAGATTAGGTCAGAGACCCATAAGGTCTTCCCAACCATAGAAAAGAGATCCAGTAATAACCAATAGTAATACAATGTAACTTCAGAGTATTTTCAGTAACAGTAGCGTAATACCTAAACTTAAAAAAAAAAGACAAAATCAGGAGCACATGTCAGAATTCCAATCTTGTAAGAAACTCCAGTAACCCTAGGGTGGTGCAGGAAGAAGGCCTCTCTTCAGTTAAGTCCATTTAAGAGTCATTTTCCAAGGACAGAAAGGTTCCTCGTAGAACATGATGCAAGTCTATAGGTACTGCTTAGTCTATAGGGAAAAGTGAGGCAAATGTGTTCTACCCCACAGGTGCAGACAAAAGACAAAAGACAGCAACCTATGCCCGGGGATGCAAGAGGTGACCCTCATGAAAGGTTACAGGCCCGGGTGGATACCCAGGAGAACCAGGAAAAAAGGGAAGCACAACAGGATTTGGGCCAATGCAAGTAAATGACTAAAACGCAGTTGAAGGTGGCCTGCAGTAATCCACAACCACCAAGACCCCTGATGGTAACTCAGATTGGCGAGGCAGGCACAACCCTGAAACAGAGAAATTACTTACCATAATGATCTTTCTATGGATTAGTCTCCCGCAGATTCCTCATCCGATAGATATCCTCATACAGCTCTGCTGCTCAAAGATTTTTGACAGGGGGCATAGGGGACCTCAACTTGGCTGTAGACCGTCGATCCGTCTTGCTCAGTGCTCGATTGGCTGCTACGGACGTGATATCAGGCGTTATATATGGGATACATTACTCACCGTAATCGTATTTCTGATGCTTGTATCTGCTTAGATTCACATGCTGTGCATAGGCCGACATCTAGTGGAAGCTGGAGTATTACAGTTTGTTTTTCGAAAACTCGAAAATGGGCCTCGACACAGGGCGTGCCAGTAATACTATCCCTAGTGGGACGTCCACTGTACCCATGATCCCTCACGCGTCTAGGACCCTCAGATTTTTTCTGACATGAGCTAGCATGAGTACAGATTATCCAAGCAGATTGACAGAAAGATAAGACTACAAGCATCCATGCGCCTTTTCTCAGAGGGGAGGAAGGGTGGGTCGCATGTGAATCTAAGCAGATACATCAGAAAAACGATTACGGCGAGTAATAAATCCCTTCTGAGGCTTGTGGAATCTGCTTAGATCACATGCTGTGCATAGATTAGCGAGCAGTACCTGAAGAAGGAGGTGGGATGTGAGAAGGGTCATGAGCAAATAAATGTCTTAGAACCGCTTGTCCCACTTGAGTATCTGTCTTGGAATGGGTGTCAATGCAGTAGTGCCGAGTAAAAGTGTGAATAGAGCTCCAGGTAGCTGCTTTGCAAATGGTGTCAAGGGGTACATTTGTAATAAAAGCCAGAGTGGCCCCAATTCCTCTTGTAGAGTGGGCTCTTGGAGTGAAAGGCGGAGTTTTTTCAGAAAGGGATTAACACAGCTGGATACAGTTTATGATCCACTTAGAGATGGCACCTTTAGAGACGCGATCTCCCTCTTTGCCTGTAGCTACGGAGACAAACAGTTGGTCTGTTTTCATCAGCGGTCTGGTTTTGTTTACATAGTATAGGACCGCCCTAGGGACATCTAGGGTGTGTAGTTTCACCTCAGCCGAGCTTTGTGGGTCTTGGAAGAAAGCCGGAAGCTCTATGGACTGGTTCACGTGGAATTTGGAAATAAACTTAGGTGAGAACCTAGGGTGTGTCCGTAAAACCAGTTTATCTTTATGGACAGTAAAGAAAGGGTCCTGCACTGACAGAGCCTGAATTTCACAGACCCTTCTTATAGACGTAATGGCTACCAAGAAGGCAGTTTTATATGTCAGGTGTTTGAGACTGCTCTTATGGGCTCAAAGGGAGGGCCCATGAGTTTAGCAAGCACCCACCACCAGGGTGGGACATTAAGGTCCCACCCTGGTGGTGGGTTAGAAATTGGAGGGTGAAGTCTCTTTACTCCTTCCATGAAGGCTTTAACCACTGGTACTTTCCACCACGATACCTTGTTATGCGAGGTGGTGTACGCTGGCAGAGCTGCCAGGTGTACCTTCAGTGAATTAAATACCAACCTTGCGTCCAGCAGGTGGAGCATGTAGGTGACTATAGTGGAAGGAGTGCAATCAACTGGGTTGATTTGCTTATTCTGGCACAAGATAACAAATCTCTTCCATTTGTCAAAGTAGCAATACCTCGTGTTTGGCTTCCTAGATTCTTTTAGGATGTCCATACATCTCTGAGGTAAATTGAGATGTCCAAACTATGACCTCAGGAGCCATGCTGCCAGGTTCATCGAGTTGGGTTGAGGATGTACTGTCTGACCTTGGTGCTGGGACAGTAGGTTGTACCAGCACGGGAGCTTGATGGGTTCACACACTGCTAGTCTGCGTAAGTGTGGGAACCTTCCTCGCCCACATGGGAGCAACTAGGACAAGCGTCATCGATTCCCTGTGCACCTTGTTGACCACCGTCCTGATGAGGGGGGGTTGGTGAAAAAGCGTACGCAAAAATCCCTGACCATTTCATCTACAGGGCGTTCCCCTGGGAGTCTGGTTGGGGGGAACCTGGATGCGAATCCTGGGCACTGTCTGTTTTTGCTTGTGGCGAATAGGTCTATAGTGGGGAAACCCCACTGAGAGAAGAGATGTTCTATGATTTCTCTGTGTAGACACCATTCGTGTTCTTGTGGGAGGGGATCCCTGCTCAAAGCGTCTGCCAGATAATTGAGATCCCCTGGAACATGTTGACATGACGGGTAGATGTTCCGTCTGAGTGCCCATATCCAAATTTTCTAGGCAAGCTTGGACAGATTTAGTGAACGAGTCCCTCCTTGCTTGTTCAGGTAAACATTGCTGTTGTGCTGTCTGTCAGGATCTGCACCGACAGGTTTAACCGGTAGGGCTCGAATGCTTGAAGAGCTCTGAATAATGCCAGAAGTTCTAGCAGATTGATATGATTCTTGGCCACTGAGTGAGACCAGAGACCCTGAGCTGTGTGGTTGAGAAGGTGTGCTCCCCACCCTAACAGGGATGTGTCTGTTGTGACTACAGCCTGTATCTCGGGATCGTAAAAGTGTTTCCCTTTGACAGGTTTTCTCTTGTCCACCAGTGAAGACTTTGCACAAGTGTTGGCGAAACGACCACTAGATCGTCCCACTGACCACTTGCCTGAGACCACTGTTTCGCCAACCATTCTTGCATGGGACGCATGCGCAGTAGCGCGTGGGGGACCAGGTAAATACATGACGCCATCATGCCCAGCAAACGCATTGCTTTGCGCACCGTTATCTGGCGACCGGCCCGATATAGCGGAATTTGCAGCATTAGATTCCGAATTCTTTCCTCTGATGGAAAGGCCAACCCTTCTTGTGTGTTTAGGACAGCTCCTAGGTAGTGCTTGGCACCAGACTTGACTTTCTCGTTTATGGAGAAACTCAATTCGAAGAGGAGGTCGATAGTTCTTTGAATATTTGATCTGCAAATTACTGGGGTCTCCCCCGTGATGAGCCAGTCGTCCAGGTAAGGTACACTGGGATTGCCTCCCTACGTAGGTGTGCCGCCACCACCGCCAGAACCTTGGTGAATACCCTTGGAGCCGAGGCTATACCGAAGGGCAGCACCTTGAACTGGTAGTGCTTACTGTCCACCTTGAAGCACAAGAATTTTCTGTGCGCTGGGAACATGGAAATATGAAAATAGGCATCTTTCATGTCCATGGTTGCCATGTAATCCCCCTTTTTTAGTAGGAGGATTACCTCTTGGAGAGTAGTCATGCGAAATTTTTGGGACTTGACATACTTGTTTGCAGGGCGTAAGTCTAAAACTGGGCGCATTGTCAAATATTTTTTTGGCACAAGGAAGTTGAATAAATACCCTTGTTTCCCTGTTTGCCCGGGAAGAGTTTGATCGCGTCCTTTTCTAGAAGATTGACAATCTCCTCGAGGAGGATCTTCTGGTGGTCTAAGGAATGTACCTTTTGTCGTGGAGGGTGGTTTCGGGGACGCTCGAGCAGCTCTATGCAGTATCCTGCGGATACTGCGGACACCACCCATCTGTCTGATGTGATCCCTTCCCAAGCTTGGTTGAAGTTGGTAATGCGTCCCCCTATTGGAGACGCATGGGAAGGGAACCTGATCTCTGCGTCACAGTTTTGCCGGAGGCGTGCCGCCTCTGCTGGGACTGCCTCTACCCTTACCGCAACCCCTCTTGTTTACCCTGTTGTAATTTTGGGTAGACTGCTGGTTGTTACCCCATGGAGTACCCTGCCCCTGAGAATAGTTGGAGCCCCTTTGTGAATTTTGGCCGCGTGGGCGACAAAAATTGCCATTCCCTCTTTGATTAGGGGGCTTGTTGGTCAACTGTCCCAGGGATTTCAGAGTCTCGTACTCATCCTTGGCATTTTTTAATGCGTCCTCTACCGCCTTGCCAAACAGTAGCTCAGGCTCCACCGGCTTGTCTATTAAGGATGCTTGTGTCTCGGATTTAAACCCAGATTGTCTTAGCCAAGCATGCCTCTTAATAACAGTGCTCTCTGCAATCAGCCTGCCGGCGTTATCTGCGGCATCAAAGGTTTCCTTAAGGATTCAACGGAAACTGCTCTCCCCTCCGACGCAACCTGTGCCAACTGGCTTTTTAAAGGTTCTGGTGCGGAGTCGATGAGTGCAGCAACTTGCTCCCACTGGTGGCAGTTGTAACTAGCCAGCAGAGTGGTGGAGTTGCAATCCTTGCCTGGTAGGCGGAAGTGGAGGCTACTTTCCTTCCCAACCCGTAGATCTTTTTGCTCTCCTTGTCGGTGGGGAGCCTCAGACGATAAGGGCGTTCCCGCCCTCTTTCGGGTATCAGTCACTGTGAGAGAACGGATCTCAACGACCGGTGGGGGGTGTCTGTACTCCCACTCCCTATATGGTGGAGGAGAGGCACAGGAGACCCCAGCCAAGATTCTCTATTCGGTAGCAATGGTCGAGCAATCAAGGCCTAGCTTCTCAGGAGGTGATGCAGGCTGGTTCTTAAGTACAGTGTATCCCCAAGCCCCCACAAAGGAATATCCACACTCTGTATTGGTTAGAACACAGTCTTTATATAATCAAAAGTTAAGGTTATGTACATTTATCATGATAACTCACTTTGTACTCCGGCAATATCTACAATGACAAATATTTACAATCCTAAAGTGGTACCACCCTAGATCTCATTGAAGTGCATGAATAATACAGTACAATGACACACAGACCAATAGAGTGAAACCAGCAATAGAGAAAGGAGAGAAAATAAGATGGTTGAGCAATCGGCAGAATACTGACCCCTACCACTAGGCACAGTTCTGTGTGGAGATCCCCCCACCTGGGCAACCTGTAAAGAAAGAAATAGCACAAGCCCAGTCCATATATTGCTCTGTAAGTCTTATTCTCTCCTATAATGTTTTTACCCCCCCAATGTACCGAGTTGAGCTCCTCGAAGGCGTCGACAAAACGTCGAGGGACTCCCGGTTCGGCGACGGGGAATCGACGGCCCTTCTTGAATGCCTTCCCTTTCAAGCGGGAGGCACGGGGCGTCGAACGTCCGTCCACGAACGAGGTAGAACGATGTCGAAGAGGCGGCAGCTTCGTCCGAGCGGTGCTCGTCGGCGTTGAGACGTCGGCGTCCTGCAAGGCGGAGGTGTGCGGGGCACCTCAATGACAATAGTTCTGGACCGCAAAGATTGTAGAGACGGAAACCCAGCAAGGGCGTCGAATCGTCCAAGTCTTTGAGGTCGTTGGGTGGCGGGAAACCCACCGGCAGGTTACTCCTCGGCGCGTGGTCGTCCTCGACTTTCCCCGGCAGGATAAGCGGTCGACGAAGCGGTCGAGAGAGTCCTTCGATTGAATGTTCTTAGGCAAAGGAGCGGACGGCTCCGGTCGTCGGCGGCACAACGTCAAGTGGTTCCCACGGCTGGGCAGCACAACTTCGACGGGCCTCCAGCGGTTACACAAACCTGCGAACCCTGGTCGACGGCAATGGACTTCGACGGCGTCGATGTCCGGGTGCTTCACTTCGATCTCCTCAACGGTCCCGTCTCGGGTCGACAGCCTTTCGAGGGCCTGCCTTCCAGGGCGCTTCGGCGAAGATGGAGCGGTGCTCGATGGTCCCTCGGAGCACGGGAAGAGGGCGCCTTACCAGGTCCTCTCTCGGGTCAGTCCTCGACGATCTCGTCAGCCTTCAGATCGGTCGAAGCAAATGCCACAGCAAGTCTTCTTCTTCCAGCTGGACGTCGAGGATCAGCAGTTCCAGTTACTCGTAGAGTGGAGACTCAACTCCCTGACTGCTTTAGGAGCACCAAGGTCCCTTCTGAACCAATGGTTCCTCCTGAACACTGAACACTTTTCCAGTGGTGAGAGGTCCCCAGATATACTATCCTCACTCTCATCCACGCTGCTGGCACACACTCAGCAGCCAATCATACTGCAGGGCATTCATGCAGTCAGTCAGCCAATCAGGCACACAGTGCATTCAGGCCACACTCCTCCCTTCCAGACACTCACAACAAGAAATGTGGATTGGGACAAGTACCCAGCCATTCAACACTACACACTGCATTCAGGCCAGTTTCGGGCTGGCTGTCTCAGTCTTTGTCTCTCATGCCAGAAACCAGACAACCACAACAAGGAGTGTATATTGGTCACACACTCCATTCACCCAGGTCCCACCCACAGGAGGTACCCACAACATACAGTCACTGGGAAGACTCCAGCCAGTCTAGCTGGGCCTTCACAACAACACCATACATGGAACTTCCACCCAACAGCCAGTCAGGGGGAAGGGACAGAGACAGGGCTTCCCAGGACTTTGGGAAAACAAGATAACAGGCAATAGAAAGCAAGAGGCCACAGGGGCCATCTTGTTTTCTATCAGGAATCAACAGATCCCAATGGCAGGGCCTGGGTATCCCAAAATGGAGGACACCCGGAGCACCTGTCAAATTCAGCACGGAGCTGCCACCAGCCCATACCCTGCTCTGGGGCCACCCACAGGTGCCCAAAAACATACACTAGGGGCACAGGGTTGCACCCCTACCCATGGGTGCCATAAGGGTATCCCATGGGTCTGTTCACCAAACCAAAAAGAGAGAGCTGCGCTGCCAGGAGTCCCACATGGACTCTGGGGCAGAAAACATAACAGAACACACGGTAAAAACAGAAAAAGGACAAGGATTCAGAGGCCCTGTCCCCCAGATGCATTTCCAGCATCACAGTCACTACCAAGCAGTCCGGTTTCAGTTGCCCCCTTATGTACAGCAGGTCTGACTCGGCTGCCCTGAACAACTTTTCGATCCTGGGGTTTACTGCCCTGGTGAGGTTCGGATTGAGAAGGGAAGGATCAATTCTCCTTTGTATAGACTTGAGAATGGGGATGGCCTGGGCAATGGGTCTCTTTTCTCCCACTAGTTCCTCAGCAAAGTCCCTCTCCTCCTGAGCTCCCTGAGTATCTATGCGGAAGTGTTCTGCCGCTCTAGACAAAACTTCATTTAGGAGAGGTTGGTTATCGACTGGATAGTCGGTAACTGGAGGTCCCTTGCCTACTGGGGAGTCTACTCTGTAGACTTCTGGGTCATCTTCGTCCTCCTCTTGGTCCTCGTCATCCCTGTAGTAGTCCACCCCAGTTTGGTCGTCCAATGTTGCCAAATCTGGATCCTCATCTAGTAGTGGATCCTCATTATACTGAGAGTATGGCTGTACGTAGAAAGGGTCAGAAGATCGATTCTTCGTTGGTGCCTCAAATCGAGGTTTCTTACCAGGGGGTTGCGGGTCCCTAGACCCTGAGGGAGTAGCCTCGTCAGGGGTATAGGAGAGGAAGTGATCTGGATTCTTGGCATAGAAGTCTGCTAGGGATGACATTCTAGACATAACCTTTCTTGGGAGGGTTTCCCTGCAATATCTTGACTGGACCTATGGACTTGTGCAGGGGTCTTGGTTAGTTTAACAGAAGACTGAACTGTACTTATGTTTCTGTGGTGATGAAGAAGGCTGAGAATGTTTCTTCTGCTGTTTTCTCCCATCCCCGTGAGTGGAAGAGTGCTTCCCTGGTGTTTTCACCTTTTCAGGGATTTGCGACGTCTGGCGTTGAGATTCGGGTTGGGACCCGGGAGCAGCCGTCGCGCTGTCTGCTGACGCGACTCCTGGAGTGCGGCCTGGGGATGGTGGTCCGCTTAGTCTTCGGACGATCGTACCTCCATTACTTTGGTGAGTGAGGCACACTTGTCAACAGTGGATGGTTGCCTGGTGTCATGCGGCGATCTTGACCGAGAACGCCCAGAGGACACTGATTCGGTGGACCGTTCCCTTTGTGCCTCTTTCCGAGAACTCGACACGCAGTGTCTTCCCCATAGCTGCCTTGCCGGACAACCTTCCGAGGTCGGGGACTTGCGCTTGGCTGTCTTTCGACGCCACGTTGCCCTCGCCGTCCGATAGTACGGCGTCGCTGCCATCACTGAAGGCGCCCTCCGCTTCCATGGCCTCTCGTTGCCTAGCATGGTGGGCCCAACGTTTGGTCGAACAGTCCTTTAGAATCTTAGCCTTCAACCGGCTACACGCTCTGCAGTTCGCCTCGGGGTGGTCTCTCGGCAAGCAGAGGTTACAGGTGGCGTGTCTGTCAACCCAAGGGGACTTGCGGTTGCACTTGGGGCAAAATTGTAAAGGAGTACCCTCCATATGCACCCTGTGGCAGCGGGCTAGTGTGTAGGAATATATGTATATATATGAATATAAGTGAGTGAAGAGTATGTACCACCCACCACTCTCCCTACTTGTACAGTGCCGAGACCAGAGGCCTTCCGAGGCCCAAAGTCTGTCGTGCAGCTCTCGACAGTAGTTTTCTTCTCCGGGCCGGCGTCGAGCTTCGATGACTTGACGTGGGTACGGAAGAAACGGGGAAATATTCTAACTTTGCAAAATGATGGCTAAAGCCAGGGAACTCCGCGGAATGCTTCCGACCAGTATGGTGGAAAAAAACAATCTGAGGGTCCTACACGCGTGAGGGATCATGGGTACAGTGGACGTCACACTAGGGATAGTATTACTGGCACGCCCAGTATCGACGCCCATTTTCGAGTTTCAAAAACAAACTAATACTCTGCAGCTTCCACTAGATGTTGGCCTATGCACAGCATGTGATCTAAGCAGATTCCACAAGCCTCAGATATATCTATCTATCTATATATATTCAGTAAAAAAACTTTGTTAAAGGGACGTTATGGTTCCAAGTAAAACTGAAAAATCCTTGAAATTCGCCAGTTATGGTAAGCTAAGCAACCATAACTCGCGCCACCATGAACTGCTAAACCTAACACCCAGGACATCAAAGATGAATTTCACTGAATTTCATAGGTTTTTAGAAGCGCAACTTGACAATAATAACTTTTACTTTATGTACATTTAATATGGAACATACTGAACCCCTTCTACTGAACTTGATGTCCGCAAACTCTTTTAATGTCCGCGGACATGTTCGGAGAAAAGTACCACTACCTAAAAACTCTGGGGGGGGTATGTTTGATTGTTATATCATAACATAGAAACATTTAACAAATTCAAAACGCAGCACACATACAGATATGTAGTAATACATAAGAAATATAACCCATATATGTAAACACACTAACCATTCATTTAAATACAATATGTTCTAAAATGGAATATACCCAAAAGAAGATAAATTGGCTTCCAACATAATTACCTCACAGACACTACAGAAACTAAGAGCAAGACCAGACCTACAGAGTACTTAGAACATATCTTACCTGAAATAGTAAGTGTACTTCATTTTACTCATATATTTATAAACTTTCTGTATTAGATTATATATTATTTTTTTTTTCTCACAGAAATGTCTAGTACTTTGGAATGGCTAGGGGAGCATTTCCCACATGAGGTAAACACTTTACACTATAAACCATTTAATTATTATTATTTTATATACATTTAACATATATATAATTTTTTGTACAGAGCATACTAAAATAGAAAATACCTCTGAACAAACTGTTATGGATAACACTCTTGACAGCATAAAAGAAAACATTGATTTATTGTTGACCAATTTTAATAATTTGAAAACTTTGTTGAAGATCATTTTAAAACAAAAACCTCATACCATTGTCCCACATGTACTTGTCCTGCCTCACCATATCCCAGTCAATTATCCCCAAACCCTCTCCATAACCCAAAACGTTTTGATGAGACTTCCATCCCTTCTTCACCTGATACCAATCATGTTGAAACCCCAGATTCTCCCGTTTTTGTTTGTTTCTGCCTCACCTTCTCTATCATAAATGTTGTAATTAGTTTCTGTTTAAAAAAAAAAAAAAATACAATGTAGGTGTCCGCAGACAGCGCGGGTATTCTGAAATGTTCGTAAATAAACGAAAATGGAGGTGTCCTGAATAACACTATACCTGTCCGTAGTGTTCGCTACCAACTTCAAACTGTTCGAGAACACATGCAGTGTCCAGAAATGTTAGTTTGACATGTGACGCACTTTTAATTACTTCAGGACCCGAACAGTGTCCGTAGAACATCAACGCGCATGCGCAAACCAATGTCGGTGCATTTGGTGTCCTGCAGACAGCCGCTCCTTTCGCAAACATGTTCACGAAGCGATCATGTGACCGCGCCCATGCTGATCGCGTGTTCTGAATGCGGACACTGTTCGTGTCCCCGAACAATTTAAAAGTACATTTTCAAGTAATCCACAATATTTCTCAATAAAAACTCACCATATCACAAGTTCCACATATTAATCCTGAGTTTCTACATACTTTTTGAAAGTTTTTGAACCTTTTTTGTGTTTGATCTGTCCGCGGACAGCGCGCATGTCTGCGAACCGCGTACAAGCATCCCTATAAAAGACCACGCCCTAGAGCTTATTCTCATTGCGTTTTTGGCTATTCTTCAGAGCACAGCTATTTTTCCTGCAACTTGCAGATTACACCATCATAGAGATGGCATCCATGGCTGCACTGCTGCCACCTGGTGCTGCACCTGCTTCAGCACCACCCCCACCCCCACCACCTTCCCAAAGGCCTGAAGAGGGGAACAGGAGTGAGGATGCAGAGGAGGAAGAAGATGACGAGAATGAGGTAGAGGAAATCCCTACTACCCGCACTAGGCGTGAGTCTTGGGTGTGGCAGTTGTTTACCATTCATGGGAATGGTCCTAAGGCTCGTGCAAACCGTGTCACCTGCAATGAGTGTTGCGGGAGGCATGGTTCGTACAGCTTTGGGACCACTACAATGAAGCGACACCTAAGGTAATTTCACTCTGGGGCCATTCGCAAGGTTGTACCTTGCGAGGAGGGTAGTAGGTTGATTTCCTCTACTTCATCTTCCGTTTCTGATCCTGTCACCACAAGGACCACCTCTGTGGGACAGCGTCTTCCTCAAGATGCCTAACAGGCCATACAGAATTCTGATGACCCTTACCTTTCGAGGGTCACAGTTGTATGTATGTACTGCGACAGTACTCTGCAGGGTGGAGCGACTTTGCAGTGCTTTTGAGACAATCGTCTCAGAGCATGAGAAGACCTGCTCACTACCCAAATAAAACCCACTCTACATCTTCCTCTCTCAGCTCGCCCTTTCTTATCCCTGTGGTTGGTGCCCCCCCCCTTTACCCTCCTTTCCCCTCCTCTCCTATTGTGTCGTGTATAAAAAAACCAAAAAAAATACAAAATAACAAAAATAAAAAAAAATAAGGCTCTTTTCAGAGCCGCCTTTCACAGTTAAAAAATGGAAGTGAAAATAAATGAAGCAGGGCCCTTTTTATTTTTTAGAAGTCCGCGGACATCTAAAAATTTGGGGTGCTACCCTATCATAACCATTGCAATTTTCTCTGGGAGGAAGTGGTGGCTCTGAAAAGAGCCTTTGGGAGGTGTTTGTATGTCAAAAATTATAAATACTCAAAACCTACTTCAAAATGGATGCTGCAATTCTAAAAAAGGTTGCAATGCATTTTGTACATTTTTCAGAAAAATCTGATTGCCAGCATAAGTAAGATGGACTCCATCTCTGCGAAAAATGTATGTACTACGAAACATAATATTTTCATTGTGAAAAGAGGACATGCCAAAATCTCTTAGAAAGGCACAAACAGCCTTGTTAACATTGCGCCTTGCTTTTCCCATTTGTGGACCAAATGAAGAAGAACGAAGCCACATTTGTCTCTGCGCAATAAGTGAAAATATTACTTGAGAATTAGGAAACATGTCCATGACCTTCCCAAGTCCTTCTTTCATAGCAAATTGCAAAGAAATTCCAGACACATGTCCTACACTTTTCCCTCCACAATGAATTACAATTATGTCTGGATGTTGCTCTGTCTCCAAAGTAGCAAGGAGAGGTAGCAAGTCCAACCACTTCATTCCACGTACTCCATGCCAGTGTACTTCCACATGTGGAAATCCATGATCTACAGCTACTCCACAGCTTTCTGCATGCACCTTCAACCAATATATCCATGAATCTCCCAAAATCCAAACAATCCGTTTTCTGAAACACACAGCCATAGCCATCTGTGGTTCTCTCAGCAAAAAGAGTATCTGAGAAACTCTCTCCTGGCACAACACACCCACTAAACTTTCCTGACCAATCCCTTTCAGTGCTCATTCTCATTTGCATGACTTCTGAACCCAAAAATCCCCAGATGTAACCACCGATGTCCGCGAACTACCGCCATGTCCGCGGACATATCGTAACATGAACAGCCCTTCTACCATTTCCACTTCACTCTCTGTGCCATTCCCTCATTGGATGTAGCTAAGAAGTCACATGACCATCCACCAATCACATTCAAGACCTCTACATCTAACTGCATCATGATAGATCAGCACTGCAAATGTACTGTGAATCTCTGAGTACAAGTGTCATATCATTGGCAAGCACCATCTACAAGAAATACTGTACAAGTCTCCAAGATTTCTACTTGCAGCTCCATGCATATCCATATGCATGAACACAAACTACAGGTATGCATATTTTCTGTACAGTACATGAACACATTTTCAAACTGACTTTTAGCTTGTGTAATCTGTAAAATGAATCTACTGTCTTTTTTTCAATCTCCTAAAGTCAACGGTTACTTATAAACCTTTATACTATTTACACACACACTCAAACCATGTTAAACTAACATTTTGTAAATGAAATATATAGACTACATATATTCAAACAAAATTACATGCATGCACACTATGTCCAAATCTCAAAAAATACTTACAATTACATATTTTTATTTATTTATTTAATTACTTTAATTTAAGCATGACATTGAGGCACTATTACCTGGAAGAGCTTAGTTACAGAAATAGTGGTATTCAGTGGTACATTATGAATTTCACAAGACATAGTAAAGATATTTTGTTTGCTACAGTTAATCATTGCAATACAATTTGTTCATTAAGAAAATATATGTATTGAACTGGTGCAACGTTTCTTATGTAAATAAGATAGTTTTAATGGTTTTGAGGAAGGCGCTGAGGATTTCAATTAAAATAAATCAATGTCTAAATTAAAAACAGTCTATATACAAACAAAATTACTAATTTGTTTCTTTTACAATTGCAATGAAGACCATTCTCCTGAAAAGAAGCAGCCGAATTTGAAGAACAAAGAAGAACTAAGAAGTAACCTGTTCATTTTAGAAAAAAAGTAAGTAGAATATCACCATAATATTTGTATTATTACTCAAACACACTGTAAAGTTAATTCATGCTATTTCTGTGCCTAAAAATAGAGACTGTGCACCATTCTGTCCAAAAATCCCCATGTCTTAAACAGCGATTTACAAGCAGAATGGCCCACAAATTCCTATTTTTGGACACACAAATTGCCCAACTCAACCGCTAGAATTTTGATATTATAGAACAAACAACTGTTTTAATTGTATACATTAGATTTACTATTTGTACTTCTCCACACCACTAGCTTACTTTTTTTCTGTCATCTGAACCCCAGTTTAGTAGCACAAATTCAAGAATACCCATCCCTACTAGTTGTAGTTCCCAATGCACAATCACACACCATTACATACATCTTTATCATCTTTCTCAAACACTCATGCACACAGCACACATACATTGCACAACACCCCAACCCATACCTTCTTTATTTTTTTCCAACAGACCCTAAAGAATGCCTATCAAAAGTCAAATCCGTAGAAAGCAACGCAGAAGTAGAGCAAATGAAAATAAAAGTGTCCAACATAAGCATCCATCTCTAGCAGAATTTGTAAAAAAAAGTTGAAACAAAACAGCTAATACAGTCATTTAGTGAAACACAAGAAGTTTCGAGTACAAAAACATTGCCTCCTCTATCAAAATGTAAAACAAACCAAAAAACAATAAACAGAAAATCAGCTATCACTACAGATAAAACAGCTTCTTTAAATTTTGATATAGTGCAAAGTAAGCATACCAAGAAAAGTATTTTAGCCAAAATGTACCGTCACAAAGTCCTTCAAAATCTTTTAAAAACAGGATTGAAATCAGGTTCAATGCTTAAAACCTATCGTAGGAAATTAATCTTAGAAGCGTTGATAGACAGTGCAATTCTTCTCAAAAGAAAGTCATTTATTTTAGTGTTAAACCAAATGAAACCACTAACAAAACTAATAACTAAATTACAATAAAGACTTCTCAATAAACGAAATGTCAACAGAAAGAACTTCTTAAGTATCTGCGGAGGTGAATGGAATCACACTACGAGCACAGAACCATACTTTAATGAAGAAGCGTACAAACAAAAGCAAACAAATACAATTGCCATACGTAGCAGTCGTCGAGGTTATGAAAAAGTGAATAATACCATAATGGAACAAGAAGTATTCCTTACAAAAATATGCCCTGAAAACTTAGAATTACCCCTCCATTCAACTGAATCAGAACATCTAGTGTACAAATGGCCATGCACGTCAATGTGTAACATTCCCAAACAATGTTTCAAGTCTTTACGCCAATTCCTCAATCAATATGTAAAAAGCAAAGACAAAATCAAAATGAACTACTGCAAAATATGGATACCTGTCCAGTGCGCAAGTACACAGGACTACAAGGACATTCATTGACCTGCATTACATGACCTACTTGTAAAACCACCTTCCATGATATCAAAAGGATATCAAAACATCGTTCAACTATAAGAAATCTAGTCTATAAACTGTACTATGCTAAAAGTCCTGCTTTAGCACTAGCAAATTTAAATAACATTCTTCTACATGGTACAGCAAAAGACCTACTTGAAGAAATTGACTATATTCAGAAAAAATGTTTTGGAAGTGAAAGCCACTTACAGAATGAAATAGCTTTAAAGCAAATTAGCAACAATTCTACACATGGCAACCTTTTACTACACACATACAAAAAAGAAATAATAAAATTGAAAAGTACATCAGCTGAAGTACCAAACCATGTGTGTGTATGTTGCCGCAGAACTTTTTATAAAAGTAACACAAAAACTGTAGACCTATCATACAAAATAGAAGACAATGAAGATTCTAAATGGTTTGAATTAGCTCTCTACCCTGTAGCAGAAAACAAATACGAAATAACTGACCCCTTAATACTTTGCAGTTACTGCACTACAAAACTTGACAACAACCAAACTCCTTCACGTGCTATCACAAATAATTTGGAATTATACCCACTACCAAAACCCCTACAACAACTTAATTTATATGAGAGCATCATAATTCAAACAGTGCACCCATTTCAAGCAATAATATGCCTTCAACCAAAAACAGCAAAATTACCTCCCTCTGAATTGGTAAAAGGCATTCGTGGAAAAGTTGTTTATTTACCATTAGATCTAAAAGAAAATGTGCATACTCTAGGAGTGCAACGTCCAATGCAGCAATCTTTAAGTATCTAAGTAAATGGAGTACCTACAAAAGACCAAAAAATATGGCAACAGCTGGTAGATTTACATAAAGTTAGACAAGCCTTGCAATATCTTAAAGAGAATAATGAATATTACAAAGAAATAAATATTGAAGAAAACTTGAAGGATACAACTGAAATAATTCAAGAAACACAAGAAACTGGTCAATTTGAGCTCCTAGATCCTGCTACAATATCAAATACTTTATACCATTATACAATTCATCCTTTGCACTCTAATGACACCATAGAAGATGCACTGGAAACATCCCAAATGCGTCAAACAAAAGGATCACCAATCAGCATATGGGAAAAAGTATAGAAGCACGTGCTTTTCCTCTACTCTTTCCTACTGGCAAAGGAGGAAGGTACGGTGATAGACCTATTCAAATATCAGCATCAGAATACCGCTCATTACGGATGTATTCTGAATATCCACATTTTGTCTAAATCTGGGAATACATATGCCACCTACTCTTTGAAAGTGAACTAGCAACTTTATGTTACAGAGTTGCACACATATTAAAATCAGGATCACACCTTCAAAATATGACAGCTACACAATTATTACAAAAAGTGCAACAAAAGGATGAGGTTTAACAATCAAATATTACAAATCTATTAGCAAATATGTGTGGTACTAAAGAGTACTGGTTTCGACATCATGGAGATGTACGTTGTATGATCAGAAACCTTGGCCCACCCACTAGGTTTGTTACATTAAGTTGTGCAGAATATGCATGGGAAGATTTACATGATTTCCTACGCATATCAAACAAAAACAAAACAAACATAGATATACTAACACCTGGAGAACTTTGTTATTTGGATCCTGTTAATGTTTCAAGATATTTTCACCATCGCTTCATTGCTATGCTACATTTTATTTGTAATAAAACTGTTCCTTCCCTTGGTGAAGTGCAACACTTCTTTTGGAGAAAAGAATACCAAGCCAGAGGAGCACCACATATCCACATGCTTTTATGGATTAAAGATGCTCCTAAATTTGGTCAAGACAGTGATGCCACTGATTTACAGTTTATTGAAAAATATGTCACTTGTGAAATTCCATTGAAAGCAACAAATAGTGATCTTCATGCATACATTTTACAATTTCAAAGACACAAATGTGGAAAATATTGTCGTCACAAATACAAAAACAAAGGGAAATACTACACCAAATGCCGATTTGGTTTCCCTAGACCAGTTACAAATACAGGTCAAGTGAACAACCTCATGTCTTCAGTTAGACATAGTGTTAAAGGTAAGTCACCTAAAAATGCATATTACATAAAAAGAAAAGAAGAAAAATATATCAATGATTACAATGCAATCTTTGCCCACTTATGGAATGCACACATAGATGTGCAGTACATTGCAGACAATTCTACTGCAGTTGCACGATATGTCACAGCATACTTAACCAAAGCAGAAAAGACAGACCTCCAAGATCTCTGGAATGACCTGTCATCAGATAAAACAGTGTCTCAGAAATTATACAGCTTGGGCATAAAAATTCTCTCCCATAGAGAATGTGGATCATATGAAGCAGCTCATCGTTTAACTGGTACTGCATTGTATGGTAAATCTGAAAATATAGTATGGCTAAGTCTTGGTCCAACTAAATCTAGAAAAAGAGTTCTAAAATCCTACAAAGATATAGAAACAATAGCCAAACGTGATCCCAACAGCCAAGACATTTTAAAAAACAATTTATTGGACACATACTACCCAAACAGAAGTAATACTTTGGAAACCATGTGTCTATACCACATAGCCCAAAACTACATATACAAAAATAATAGAAAACCTGATGGGAAAAAAAGGTAAATACAGAGTGAAAAACTGTGAAGGCAGCTTAGTTAAATTCACCAAACCAAATTTAATTAATCATATCAAATTGTCATTGAAGACCCCTCAACATAAAGAAGTATATTACATGTCCCTGCTACAACTCTTTAAACCATGGAGAAAAGAAGAAGAAATACTAGATAACTAGGACTCATATGAAGATGCTTTCAAAGCAAATGAAAGCACTATAACTGATGTAAACTTTACACAGTACAAAACAATGTTGCACAATGAACAGCAACACGAAGAAGAACTCCAGGCCCACCTAGATAAAGAAACTCCTGACAATAGTCAACCTTCTGTAACAGGAAGCCAAGAACCACTGGGAGAACCACTAATAAGAAATGATGCAGATTTAGCTATGATAGAAGTAGAAAAACACCATATGTCAGTATGAAGATACAGAAGACAACTAATACTACAATCAAAACTAAACAATGAGCAACGTAGCATTTTTGAAGAAGTAGCAAAACAAACTGCACATGGTGTACAACATGAAAATAAAGAATGTTCCTGCCATAATTATAAACCTATACTACTGTACATCAGTGGTGAAGCTGGTTCTGGCAAAACATTCCTAATCAAAATCATCAGTAAGTTCCTTCAACAATTGATAAACAACAAACTGTCAGCTGTTGTCACTGCCCCCACTGGTTTAGCTGCCTACAACATAGGTGGTGTCACGTTACACCGATTACTACTATTGCCAGTAGAACACCAAAACAAATTAGACTATTACAAACTTTCTGCAGAAGCTGCAATGGAACTATGCAGAGTATTGAAACAAATCAAAATGCTACTAATAGATGAAGTGAGCATGGTCTCCAACCTAATGTTGGCTTTGATTCACTTCAGATTACAAGAAGTACTCAAAACAAACTATGAAGAGCTCTTTGCAGGAAAACACATTATTGTTTTCGGAGATCTTCAATTGACACCAGTAAAAGGTGAGACTATTTTTAAAACATTAGGACACAAACTCTGCCGTAAAACTGTTGGCAGCATTGGAAATGTCAACCTTTTGCAACATTCCCAATACAGAGAATTAACAGAAAACATGCAGCAATCTGCAGATATCACTTATGCCAACATCTTAAAAAGTATCAGAGTTGGTATACTTTCTAAAGAAGCAGAAGCAATATTGAAAACCCGGCACATTCATGCACTTTATGGCGATAATGCATGTGCTACAGATGTTATGGAAGAATTAGCCCACAAAAATGTCAATTGTATGGCCTTAATGCCAACTCTTGAAAGCTGTTTCAAATCAATGAAATAATGTTAAGTAAAGAAATGCAACCAATAATGGAAATTAGCGCCACAGACAAACTAGATGTGCATGGTATGACACTACCCATGTGTGACCAAGCCTCAACAAGACTAAATAATTTAGAAAAATCAATCTCAAACACAGCAGGCTTAGAAAAGATATTAAAATTATCCTTAAATTTCAGAGTAATGCTTAAACGTAACCTTGACGTGGACCAAGGACTAGTTAATGGAGCACTGGGTACAGTTGTTGGCTTTCAAACATACCCACGTGACAACAAAATTCAGTTTGTCAATATTCTCTTTGACAAATTTTCAGAAGTAAAAAGGATAGGACGTTCAACAGCTCGATTCCTTCTCTTCAAAGACATGTATGTACGCAGAGAACAATTTTCTCTAACTCTTGCATACGCAGTCACGATTCATAAATCACAAGGTCTTACCCTAGACAGAGCAATGATAGATATTGGCAACACAGTCTTTAACCCTTTAAGTGCCAAGGACGAGGTATCTCGTCCTTGGAAGTGCATACGCAGTGCCAAGGACGAGATAGCTCGTCCTTTTCGGCACCTTGTTTTGAGCAGGGATCGCTCAAAACTGTAATCCAACCCCCGGGCTATGTGAGGGGGAGGTCCCCCCTCACTGCCAGGGGGCTGGATTACCTTCAGTTTCACGTCGGCGTGCGTAACGAACGTCGGCGTGAAACTGAAAGTAAATTCCCTGCAGCAGCCATTTTCGGCTGCTGCGGGGAAGAGAGAAGGTAAGAGACCTTCTTTGTCCGCCTTGATCTCCGGCTGTATTTCAAGCCAGAGATCGAGGCGGGTATCGTTGGAAAGGGGAGATTCTCCCCTTTCCAACGGTACCCATTGTGTGGCATTGCTGCCTGCGGATCGAGCGCAGGGCGCGCGATCTGTGGGCAGCAATGCCACCGGATCAATACAGATCCGTTTGTGACGCAGGGGGAGGAGGGGGCTGCTTACTAGGTAAGCGCCCTCCCTCCCCCGTGGCCCCAAGGCATGGGGCCACAGCAGCAGAGACCCCTGGGGGCAGATGATCACTGCCCCCAGGGGTGAAATAAAAAAAAAAAATAATAAAAAAAAACCGAGGTATGGAGGGAGATGGGAGGGGGTTTGGGGCCCTGGGGCCCACTAGACCACCAGGGATTTTGTAAAAAAATGGTGTCCTTGGAAAGGGGGGGGTTCCCCCCTTTCCAAGGACACCACATATAGGAGGCATTGCTGGTCACGGATCGGCGCAGAGCGCTCGATCCGTGACCAGCAACCCACTAGACCACCATGGATCCGTTTGTGAGGGGGGGAAGGGGCTGCCTCAAGTAAGCAGCCCTCTCCCCCTCCCGGCCCCCAAAGCATGGGGCCACATGCATGAGAACCCTGGGGCAGATGGCTGACCATCTGCCCCAGGGGAATGAAAAAGAAAAAAATTGAAAGTATGTTGAAAGAGGGTGGGGGAAGGGGGCCACTAGCCACCATGGATTTTATATTGAATGAAAGGGGGGGGATGCCCCCCCCACCGAAGTAGAAAGGGACACCCCTTGTAACCCTCCCTGGGGGCAGATATCTGCTCCTAGGAAGGGGCATCTGACCCCAGGGAGGGATGCATGAGGTGGGGCCCCCCCTATCTGCCCCCAGGGAGGGTTGCATGAGGTGGGGCCCTCCATTTGGGGTGGAGGGGGGGTTGAGGGCCACCCCCCATTGCGGTACATCATGCGCTGCCAATTTAGGGTGGCCCTCAGCCCCCCCTAAAAAGCAGCCTGTGAATTTGCATTTTGTTTTTTGTTTACCCAACTTTGCTTGGTGCAGATGGGCCCATTAGTGTGGCTATCTGCCCCCAGGGTGCCCAAACCCTACTGCCCCATCTATTGGGGGTCCTGCCCCACCTTTTGGGGTGGCCCTCTCCCCCCTCACCCCAAATGGAGGTGGGGTGTACCTCACACAGCCGTTTGGAGGAAGCCCAGGGAGGCCTGCATGAGGTGTGTCCTTCAGCCATTTGGGGTGAGGGGGAGAGGGCCCCCAAAAATGGTGGGACAGGCCCCCCCCAGTGGGTGGGGCAGTAAGGTTTGGGCACCCCGGCGCCAGATTGGCACACCAATGTGACCCTCTGCACCAAGGGGAGTTGGGTTACCAAAGGAAAAAAATGAAAATGGTGGAACGCTTTTTAGGGGGGGCGTGGGGCACCCCAAAGGGTCAGGGAATTTTCTAATGGGATGGGGCGTTGACCCCCTCCCCCCCACCCGCAATGGAGTGGGTGCCAAGTCATGCAGCCCTTCCTGGGACCAGATATCTGCTCCTAGGAACGGACGCCTGAGCCCAGGGAGGAGTGCAGGACAACCCCCCCCCCCCCTATCTGCCCCCGGGGAGGGCTACATTTTGCTGGTGTGACCGTAGGTAACATGTTCTTTGTTTTGTTTACAGCTTTTTCTACCCGAGCAGCTGCAACGTTATGTGAGTACTGTTTTTTATTATTCTATGGTTAGGGCCCACTGTCAGTGGGGTGGGTGAGACTGGGGCTGGATTGTTGGTGGTGTGGGTGGGAATGGCCCGTCTGGGCAGATCACCTCCAACTGTCCTGGAGTTGCGGCTGGGCTGCATTACAGCTTTTCCCTTCGGGGAGGTATTGGCACACTGCCGAGACTCCTTGGTGGGGAGAAGCTGTAACGCAGGGCAGCCAGGGCTCCAGCAAAGTCGGCGGTAATATCCCTGGCCTTGGGCACCCTTCTCCCATGTGGGTCTTTGCTGGTGGTTCTGGGTATTACATTCTGGGCCGATTTGTGTAAGTCAGACCTCTGTGGATTCCCACGGGTGTCCTCTTTTGTGAAATGCATGGGGTTCCCTGTTTCCCTTGCTGGCTGCGACACCCTAGGCCTAAATCTGTAGGTTGCCCACATGAACAAAATGGGCAGTGGCGAATGGCTTGGGGTTCCCAGTTGGTTACCCTTTTCCTTTTGCACCCCCGGTAGGTGCACCCACACATGTGAGGTACCGTTTTCATCGGGACACGTGTGGGGACACGGGAAGGTAGGCCATGTGTTGTTGGCGGTGTGTTTCGGTGGGTGGCCAGAGCGAAATGTCTGAGAATTGTCTTCATTTCCGGCCAATTTCAGAGACATTTCCCTGTGTCCACTCACCGAAACACATCGCCAACAGCAGATGTCATACCTTCTCGTGTTCCCACAGGTGTCCCGATGAAAACGGTACCCCACATGCGTGGGTGCACCTACCTGGCCGCCAAGGGGAAAGCCTAAAACACAAGTAAACCCAAGTCTGTTTTCAGAGGGAAATCTCAGCCATTCTGCCGACCGGCACAACGTACAGATATGGGCCTCGGGTGTCCAAGCCACCGAGGAAAACAGGGAACCCCATGAATTTCCAAAAAGAGGACACCCGTGGGAATCCGCAAAGGTATGATATGCCCAAATTGCCCCAGAATGTATTACCCAGACACCCCTGCAAAGTCCGAAATGTGGGAAAAAACACGCAATTTCCGCACATTTCGCTCGGCTCACCCATCGAAACACGCCCCCAACAACACATGGCCTACCGTCCCGCGTTCCCACAGATGTCCCGATGAAAACGGTACCTCACATGCGTGGGTGCACCTACCTGGCCGCCAAGGGGAAAGCTGAAAACACAAGTAACCCCAAGTCTGTTTTCAGAGGGAAATCTCAGACATTCTGCCGACCGGCACAACGTACAGATATGGGCCTCGGGTGTCCAAGCCACCGAGGAAAACAGGGAACCCCATGCATTTCCGAAAAGAGTACACCCCTGGGAATCCGCAGAGGTGTGATTTGCGCACATCGCCCCAGATTTTTTTACCAAGACACCCCTGCAAAGTCCGAAATGTGGGGAAAGAAATGCTTTTTCCGCACATTTCGCTCGACGCACCCATCGAAACACGCCCCCAACAACACATGGCCTACCGTCCCGCGTTCCCACAGGTGTCCCGATGAAAACGGCTACCTGGCCGGCAAGGGGCAAGCCGAAAACGCAAGCAACCCCCAGTCTGTTTGCAGAGGGGAATCTCAGCCATTCTGCCGACCGGCACAACATACAGATATGGACCTCGGGTGTCCAAGCCACCAAGGAAAACAGGGAGCCCCATGCATTTCCGAAAAGAGGACAACCGTGGGAATCCGCAGAGGTATGATTTGCGCACATCGCCCCACAATTTATTACCCAGACACCCCCGCAAAGTCTGAAATGTGCCCCGGACTTTGCGGGGGTGTCTGGGTAATAAATTCTGGGGCGATGTGCGCAAATCACACCTCTGCGGATTCCCACGGGTGTCCTCTTTTCGGAAATGCATGGGGTTCCCGGTTTTCCTCGGTGGCTTGGACACCCGAGGCCCATATCTGTATGATGTGAGAGTGTGACATTTCCGTTGTGAAAACAGACTTGGGGTTACTTGTGTTTTAGGCTTTCCCCTTGGCGGCCAGGTAGGTGCACCCACGCATGTGAGATACCGTTTTCATCGGGACACCTGTGGGAACGCGGGACGGTAGGCCATGTGTTGTTGGGGGCGTGTTTCGATGGGTGCGTCGAGCAAAATGTGCGGAAAAAGCGTTTTTTTCCACACATTTCGGACTTTGCAGGGGTGTCTGGGTAAAAAAATCTGGGGCAATTTGGGCATATCATACCTTTGCGGATTCCCACGGGTGTCCTCTTTTCGGAAATGCATGGGGTTCCCTGTTTTCCTCGGTGGCTTGGACAACCGAGGCCCATATCTGTATGATGTGAGTGTGACATTTCCGTTGTGAAAACAGACTTGGGGTTACTTGTGTTTTAGGCTTTCCCCTTGGCGGCCAGGTAGGTGCACCCACACATGTGAGGTACCGTTTTCATCGGGACACCTGTGGGAACGCGTGACGGTAGGCCATGTGTTGTTGGGGGCGTGTTTCGATGGGTGAGCTGAGCGAAATGTGCGGAAATTGCGTATTTTTCCCCACATTTCGGACTTTGCAGGGGTGTCTGGGTAATAAATTCTGGGGCAATTTGGGCATATCATACCTCTGCGGATTCCCACGGGTGTCCTCTTTTCGGAAATGCATGGGGTTCCCCGTTTTCCTCGGTGGCTTGGACACTCGAGGCCCATATCTTTACGTTGTGCCAGTCGGCAGAATGTCTGAGATTTCCCTCTGAAAACAGACTTGGGGTTACTTGTGTTTTCGGCTTTCCCCTTGGCGGCCAGGTAGGTGCACCCACGCATGTGAGGTACCGTTTTCATCGGGACACCTGTGGGAACGCGGGACGGTAGGCCATGTGTTGTTGGGGGCGTGTTTCGATGGGTGCGTCGAGCAAAATGTGCGGAAATTGCGTATTTTTTCCCACATTTCGGACTTTGCGGGGGTGTCTGGGTAATAAATTCTGGGGCGATTTGGGCATATCATACCTCTGCGGATTCCCACGGGTGTCCTCTTTTCGGAAATGCATGGGGTTCCCTGTTTTCCTCGGTGGCTTGGACACCCGAGGCCCATATCTGTATGATGTGAGAGTGTGACATTTCCGGTGTGAAAACAGACTTGGGGTTACTTGTGTTTTAGGCTTTCCCCTTGGTGGCCAGGTAGGTGCACCCACACACGTGAGGTACCGTTTTCATCGGGACACCTGTGGGAACGCGGGACGGTAGGCCATGTGTTGTTGGGGGCGTGTTTCGATGGGTGAGTCGAGCGAAATGTGAGGAAAATGCGTATTGTTTCCCACATTTTCGGACTTTGCGGGGGTGTCTGGGTAATAAATTCTGGGGCGATTTGGGCATATCATACCTCTGCGGATTCCCACGGGTGTCCTCTTTTCGGAAATGCATGGGGTTCCCTGTTTTCCTCGGTGGCTTTGACACCCGAGGCCCAAATCTGTACGTTGTGCCGGTCGGCAGAATGGCTGAGATTTCCCTCTGAAAACAGACTTGGGGTTACTTGTGTTTTCGGCTTTCCCCTTGGCGGCCAGGTAGGTGCACCCACAAATGTGAGGTACCGTTTTCATCGGGACACCTGTGGGAACGCGTGATGGTAGGCCATGTGTTGTGTTTGTGTGGTTTTCATAACGTTTTGACCCATTTGCTGGAGCCCTTTGTCTCACAACCCTTTCTTTTCCCAAATGTGTCCTACATTTAGTCGCTGCTTTAGCCACCATACACTTTTGTAACCTGCACAAGTCACCTACCCTTGAAAAGGTCTGCCTGTGCTCTTTCAAAAAATGTATGGCTGCCTTTCCTCACCACATTGGTTTTCCCAATTTACACATGCTAAGTGCGTCTGGTCAGGCCGTGAGCGTAAAAATCCTGTGTACCATGGCTCAGTGTTTGGCTTGTGGTATTGCTTGTTTTGTACAAACACTACAAAAATGGTATGCTCTCCTAACTGCAAGAGTCGGGGGAATGTAGCGGAGCATTGCTTTTCTCAAAATTCATAGAAGTCATTGCCGTACCAAGCCAACCATGTCCAACGCATACCTTTTTTTTCAGTCATTTTCCCGCTTTTCCCCCATTCGATGGCAGTTTCCCCTACCTAGTTGTTGCCTGACCTATGCAAATCACCCCTTTCTAAACTTGGAATTTTGTCTACTTTTCAGAAATATATGCCTTTCTGTCCTCCAATTTGGCTTTCCTGCCCTTTTCTTCCATTCCGTCCATGCATGTCCAATTGGCAAAAATGGCAAAAATCGCCTACCTCTCACAAAACGGTTGATAACCCCATCAAAATAATTTTTTTCCATTTCCACTCAACCTGTTCCTGAAAGCCAACACATTGGGGAACTCAGCACAGCAAACCATTTGTTCCTAGCTCTTACAAGGAAAAAACCACAGGCTTCTTTGTACATCATTTTATTGGCATTTTTTGAAAAAACCCAAAATTTTCGCACATTTTCCTTATTTTCTCTCACCCCCCTACAGCAACCTGGGATTCGTGGGTGGCGTTACGACCGCCTACATGTGGGAAAAAAGGAGCCAAATTTGGCCGAGATATCTCAGGTAACGAAAAAGTTACAAGCCATTGAATGGCTACATACCAAAAAAGGCTCTGGCACTGGGGAGAAATACCCATGGCACTTAAAGGGTTAAAGAAGGCATGAGCTACGTAGCACTATCACGCTTACATACACTTGACTGTCTATTTCTAATCAACTTTTATGCAAGTAAAGTAAACGCTGATATTACTTGCATTTTAGAATACAACAGACTTCGCTCACTATACACCCCCCATCGAAACACATTCTGTTCCACAAAAAGTAAAACGTTATAAAAGAAAAATAAATCAAACAGAAATGCAACAGGATGTCACCGCAAATCCTCCAAAGAGAGTAAAAGAAACTAATACTTCATCAAGTACCACAGCAAAAAAGAATCAATTAGGGAAAGTAAACCAGGTACTTCTTCAAAGAAGGAAGACAAACTGCAAAAAAATCAGTCAGATACAGAACTACCTGGTCCATTTAAACTCTCAAATATAGTTGGTGCAAGTTGCTACACAAATGTAGCAATGAATATTCGATTTCAATTACCACCAATTGTTGACAACATTTACTTACACAGTACACACCCATTGTGTTTGCAAATGTTAGTACTTCATAGAAACGCAACAAACAATCCTGACAACATTATAGTGTTTATGGAATAAGACAACAATTGGACTACTGTGCTGTAATGGTGAAATGCACTATACACTCACAGGAAGATCCACAAGAATTTCTAATGTACTTACTAAAAATACTGGAAAACAAAAACATACCTATAAATGAAATCTTGCAGATTTCATACATGTGGAAACATACATGCACTCTCTGCAACAATGTGACACAAGAACAAATCCCCAATGAACACGCTTCATATATATATATATATATATATATATATATATATATATATATATCAATACCTAATTGTGAATCCATTCCCTTTCAGCAACTTGTACAAAATGCAAACCATGGTAGATTATGTTCTACCTGCAATTCAGATAATCGCTCCACGTTAGTAATACAAACACATAGTAAATATGTAATACTAATGCTTCTACGTTACAATGCAGATGGTACCAAAAACAACTGCAAGCTGACTGGATTCACACATGGTCAAATATCACTTGGTAAGAAACCCTTCACAACAATAGGTATAATCTACCACGCAGGAGCCACAACCAATTCAGGGCACTACACTGCACATATAAAAAAAAAATGTGGCTGGTTTGAATGTAATGATAGTACCATTACTCTAAAGCAGAGATTACCAGCGAATCTTACAAACGCTTATTTAATGTTCTTAAAACCAAAATTTGATAACTAAACTGTACTTAAACCTTAAGTAAACTTGTAGTAAAAAAATATAAACTGTTAGAATATTCCAAAAGCTATCTAACTGCTCAAAGATTTGACAACAACTAATCAGATACATAAATACCACTAAATTAGAGCAAAAAATAGACAGTTAGAATACGCCAATTGGTATCTAACTTTCCCAAAATTTAACAATATTCAAACAAATAAATAATGTTACTGCTCCAAAAAAAATGCAACAAGCCAATGTATAAAACATTAGCCAGAAACAACAAGTGAACACTGAAAACAAACAAACTGTAGCATAACAGAAAAAGGGTATTTTTTTTAATCCAACATGGATTTTTTTTTCTCCCACAGACCCAATGATTTTAGCAACAAACACAGAAACTGAGGAAATTGTACAGTACTCTGGTTTGTAATCTACTAAATATGAGGGTCAAAACAAAAATGTTGATTGTACAATGTAATACGTCATTACAAAATACTAATACTAACATGCTATTATCTTTTATCACAGAAATGAACAAGAAATACTCCAGTTACTAAACCAAACAGTAAGTATATTATACACTCTATGTCCTGGCCACAACCACTGCAGCATATCACACCCATAGAGTCAAATATATCAACTATGGCCTATGGAAACTTTTAATGTCCGCGGACATTGAGTCTTCTTAGAACACTTTCAACTTGACAACGAACAATACGGACAGCGTCCTCAGAACACCCCCATTTTGTTTATTTACGAACATAATACGGACAGCGCGAGTGTTCTTAGAACAGTTTCAGCTTGCTTGCGAACAAAACGGACACATATTGAGTCCTAAGAACACCCCCCATTCAGTGTATTTAGAACATTTCAGAACACGCGTGATGTGCGCAGACAAATCGAACACAACAAGAACGTCTACCACATAAAAAAACACAACTTTCAACCTATCTCATACCCTCCCACCCTCCCCAAACACTCCTACACACCAACACACTCTACTTAATACAAATTTTGAACCAAGTTTTACCGTGCTGTCTGCGAATCCAAGATGGCGGGCGCTACCGAAATTCTGACGAGCTTCGCGCTCCAACACGTCGCCTGTCCGCTGACACCACGCAAACTGATTGGCCTGGTGAATCAGGACACTGTCCATGCAGCGAACAGGGAAGTGTGTCCGCGGACCGAACACATATCACTAATATTTTATGACCTACTTTTTGGTCATTTTTAAAAAAACTACTGGACGGAATTTCACCAAATCTGCAAAAGCACGCTTTCGGGACCAATCCGCTACTCCTGGTCCAAATTTGGTGAAAATCCGTCCAGCGGTTTGGGCTGTAGGCACGAGCAAAGTTTTTTTCCCCATTCAGTCTATGGGAAAAAAAAAAGTTTTGGGACCCCCCCTATAACTTTGCCCCCCCGGACGAATCCTCACCAAACTTTGCAAAAAAATCCAGAGTGGGCCATATACTGTTTTTGGTGAGGATTCTTCCAGGGGGAGCGAAGTTGTAAGCCACCCAAAAAGTGCTCTTCCTATAGAAACACCAACTTAACCACAACTACATGGCCACTACCGTGGCCATGATAGAATGAAATATATATGGGATACATTACTCACCGTAATCGTATTTCTGATGCTTGTATCTGCTTAGATTCACATGCTGTGCATAGGCCGACATCTAGTGGAAGCTGCGGAGTATTACAGTTTGTTTTTCGAAAGTCGAAAAAGGGCGTCGACACAGGGCGTGCCAGTAATACTATCCCTAGTGTGACGTCCACTGTACCCATGATCCCTCACGCGTCTAGGATCCCCAGATTGTGTTTTTCCTGACATGAGGTAGCATGAGGAGTAGCGTGAGTACAGATAGACCAAGCAGATAGACAGAAAGGTAAGACTACAAGCAACCATGCGCCTTCTCTCGGAGGGGAGGAAGGGTGGGTCGCATGTGAATCTAAGCAGATACAAGCATCAGAAATACGATTACGGTGAGTAATGTATCCCTTCTGAGGCTTGTGGAATCTGCTTAGATCACATGCTGTGCATAGATTAGCGAGCAGTACCAGAAGAAGGAGGTGGGATGTGAGAAGGGTCATGAGCAAACAGGTGTCTTAGAACCGCTTGTCCCACTTGTGTATCTGTCTTGGAATGAGTGTCAATGCAGTAATGCTGAGTAAAAGTGTGAATAGAGCTCCAAGTAGCTGCTTTGCAAATGGTGTCGAGGGGAACATTTGCAATGAAAGCCAGAGTGGCCCCAATGCCTCTAGTAGAATGGCCCTTGGTGTAAACGGCAGAGTCTTTTCAGAAAGAGAGTAACACAGCTGTATACAGTTGATAATCCACTTAGAGATAGCGCCCTTAGAGACGCGATCCCCCTCTCTGCCTGTAGCTACGGAGACAAACAGTTGATCTGTTTTCCTTAGCGGTCTGGTTTTATTTACATAGTATAAGACCGCCCTACGCACATCTAGGGTGTGTAGTTTCACCTCAGCTGAGCTTTGTGGGTTTTGGAAGAAAGCCGGAAGCTCGATGGACTGGTTTACATGGAACTTGGATATGAATTTAGGTGAGAACCTAGGGTGTGTGCGTAAAACCAGTTTGTCCTTGTGGATAGTAAAGAAAGGATCTTGCACTGACAGAGCCTGAATTTCACTGACCCTTCTTATGGAGGTAATGGCTACTAAGAAGGCCGTTTTATAAGTCAGGTGTTTGAGACTACTTTTATGCATGGGTTCGAAGGGGGGCCCCATGAGCTTAGCTAGCACCACGTTGAGGTCCCATCCTGGCGGTGGGTTCGAAATAGGAGGGTGAAGTCTCTTTACTCCTTCCATGAAGGCTTTAACCACTGGTACTTTCCACCACGAGACCCTGTTATGGGATGTGGTGTAAGCCGAGAGGGCTGCCAGGTGTACTTTTAGAGAGTTAAAGACCAACCCTGCATCCAGCAGGTGGAGCATGTATGTTACAACGTTGGAAGGAGTGCAATCAACCGGGTTGATTTGTTTATTCTGGCACCAGATAACGAATCTTTTCCACTTGTCAAAGTAACAGTGTCTTGTATTTGGTTTCCTGGACTCTTTTAGAATGTCCATACACCTCTGTGGTAATTTGAGATGTCCAAACTCTATGACTTCAGGAGCCATGCTGCTAGGTTCATAGAGTTGGGTTCCTGATGCAGTGTTTGACCTTGTTGCTGGGACAGAAGGTTGTACCAGGCTGGGAGTCTGATGGGGTCGCACACCGCCATCCTGCGTAGGTGTGGAAACCATGGTTGTCTCGCCCACATGGGAGCAACTAGGATGAGCGTCATTGATTCCTTGTTCATCTTGCACACCACCTTCCTGATGAGAGGAGTTGGTGGAAAAGCGTACGCAAACCTCCCTGACCAGTTCATCCACAGGGCATTCCCCTGGGAGTCCGTTTGGGGGAACCTGGATGCAAATCCTGGGCATTGTTTGTTTTCGCTTGTGGCGAATAGGTCTAGTGGGGAAACCCCACTGAGAGAAGAGATCTTCTACTACGTCTCTGTGAAGGACCCATTCGTGTTCTTCTGGGAGGGGGTCTCTGCTTAGAGCATCCGCTAGGGAATTGAGCTCCCCTGGAACATGTTGCGATGACAGGAAGATGTTCCGTCTGAGTGCCCATATCCATATTTTCTGGGCAAGCTTGGACAGATTTGGCGAACGAGTCCCTCCTTGCTTGTTCAGATAGAACATGGCTGTCGTGCTGTCCGTCCTGATTTGCACCGACAAGTTCAGTAGATGGGGCTCGAACGCCTGCAGCGCTCGGAATACTGCCAGAAGCTCTAGCAGATTGATGTGGTTCTTGGCTACGGAGTGAGACCAGAGACCCTGCGCTGTGTGGTGGAGATGGTGAGCTCCCCAACCAGTCAGGCATGCGTCTGTAGTAACCACTGCCTGTACTTCGGGATCGTAAAAGGGTTTCCCCTTTGCGATATTCTCTCTTGTCCACCAGTGTAGGCTTTGTACGAGTGTTGGCGAAACGACCACTAGATCGTCCCACTGACCACTTGCCCGAGACCACTGTTTCGCCAACCATTCCTGCATGGGACGCATGCGCAGACGCGCGTGGGGGACCAGGTAAATGCATGACGCCATCATGCCCAGTAAACGCATAGCTTTGCGTACTGTTATCTGTTGACCTGACTGATAATGCGGAATTTGCAGAAGTATATTCCGAATTCTTTCTTCCGAAGGGAAGGTCAATTCTCTCTGAGTATCTAGGATCGCTCCTAGAAACTGTTTTGAGGTGCTTGGCACCAGACTTGACTTCTTCTCGTTGATAGAGAAGCCTAATTCGTGGAGGAGGTCGATAGTCCTCTGAATGTTTGATCTGCAGATTCCTGGGGTTTCCCCCGTTATGAGCCAGTCGTCTAGATACGGGTACACTGGGATTGCCTCCCTGCGTAGGTGTGCAGCTGCCACCGCCAGTACCTTGGTGAATACCCTTGGTGCTGAAGCTATCCCGAAGGGCAGTACCTTGAATTGGTAGTGGCGACTGTCCACCTTGAAGCGCAAGTATTTTCTGTGCGCCGGGAGCATGGAAATATGAAAATAGGCATCTTTCATATCCAAGGTTGCCATGTAATCCCCCTTTTTTAGGAGTGGGATTACCTCTTGTAGCGTGGTCATACGGAATTTTTGGGGCTTGACATACTTGTTGGCAGGCCGTAAGTCCAATACTGGGCGCATTGTTAAATCTTTCTTTGGCACAAGGAAGTAAGTTGAATAGATACCCTTGTTTACCTGGTGTCCTGGGACGAGTTCTATCGCGTCCTTTAGGAGCAGATTGTAGACTTCCTCGAGGAGGATCTTTTGATGTTCCAAAGAGTGGACTTTTTGTCTTGGAGGGTGGTTTCGGGGACGTTGCAGTAATTCTATACAGTACCCCTTGGATACTGTCGACAGCACCCATCTGTCGGATGTTATCCCTTCCCATGCCTGGGTGAAGCTGGATATTCGTCCCCCTACTGGGGTTGCATGGGAAGGGACCCTGAAATGAGCGTCACTGCTTCGGTGGAGGCGTGCCGCCTCCTTTACTGGGGCTGCCTCTGCCTCTACCACGTCCTCTTCTACTAGCCCTACCATACCCCTGGGTAGACTGTTGTGAGTTGGTGTTCCACTGTGTACCCTGGGTGTGGGAATAGCTATTACCTCTATTGGAATTTTGGCCGCGGGGGCGACGAAAATTGCCGTTCCCTCTTTGGTTAGGTGGTTTTGTAGTTAACTGGCCAAGGGATTTGAGGGTGTCGAATTCCTCCTTAGCGTTTTTTAGTGCGTCCTCGACTGCCTTTCCAAACAGGAGATCACTTTCCACTGGTTTGTCTAAGAGTGCAGCTTGTGTTTCTGCTCTGAATCCCGACTGCCTCAACCAAGCATGTCTTTTGATGACAGTCCCCTCTGCTATAATTCTACCCGCATTGTCTGCGGCGTCTAAAGTTGCTTTTAAAATGCAGCCTGAGACGTTTCTTCCCTCTGCACAAATGCGAGCTAGCTGGCCTTTAAGGGGTTCGGGAGGGGAATCTATTAGTGCTGCCACTTCTTCCCACTGATGGCAGTTGTAGCTGGCCAACAGTGTGGTGGAATTCGCGATTCTGGTTTGGTAGGCTGCCGTGGAAGCTACTTTTCTACCAAAACCATAGAGTTTTTTACTTTCCTTGTCGGGGGGAGCCTCCGAGGAAGATAATGGGGTTCCAGCTCTCTTGCGGGTGTTAGTTACGACTAGAGAGTCTGGCTTAAGTTGGCCTCTAATATATAGAGGGTCCGACTGGGCTGCTTTAAACAGCTTCTCTACTCTCGGGTTTACAGGTCTTGTCAAGTTTGGGTTGACAAGGGATGGTGCTATTCTGCGTTGAATAGATTTCAGGATGGGAATGGTCTGGGCTACTGTCTTCCTTTCCCCTATTAGTTCCTCCGCGAAGTCCCTCTCTTCTTGGACACCTTGTGTGTCTATGTGGAAGTGGTTAGCTGCCCGAGAGAGCAGTTCATTTAGGAGGGGCTGATTATCTATTGGGGAATCAGACACTGGGGCTTCCCTTTCGACTGGTGAGTCCATTCTGAAAATATCTGGGCTATTTTCTGGCTCATCCTCGTCTTCGTCCTCCCCGTAATAGTCTGACACTGCGAGATCTTCTGGTGTCTCAAAATCCTGGCCCTCTATAAGGGAAGAGTCTCCTTGGCCTGTAGGGAAAAGGCAAGAATAGGGTTGTACCTCGAAGGGTTCTGAAGCCTTTACTGGTGTCTCGACCCGGGGCCTTTTATTTGAAGGGATAGGGTCCCTTGAACCTGAGGGAGAAGATTCCTGAGGGTTTAAAGCTAGTAGTTGGTCAGGGTGTCTTTCGAAGAAATTTGCTAAGGAGGACATCCTCTGTCAATGTCCTCGCATGACCAGAGTTTAGAGCTTGGGGTGACCCTGCTGGAACTCTCTAAGGACTGTCCCTGAGAAGACTTGGACGGGGAAGTCAGTTCTATTGTTGTGGGGGATTGCAAGGGTTGTTTCCTTTGTTGCTTACCCCCTTCCCCGTGGGTGGAAGTGTGTTTACCCTTTCCCCTATCTTTCGACGCCAGATCGGATGTGGAATCCCTGTGTTTCGAACTAGGCTTCGAAACTGGGCCCTCCTCACTCCCAAGAGATGTACCCTTTCCCTGGGGTGTGGGCTGGGGATGGAAGCCGTGTTCGTCTCCGGACGAGTGATCTTCCGTGATGTTAATGGGCGAGGCACTCTGTGCAAGTGTGGAGGCTTGCCTGACGTCGTGCGGCGACCTCGACCGGGACCGCCCAGAGGACGTCCTTTCGGACCGCTCCTTTTGTGCCTCTTTCCGAGGTTTCGACGACGTCGAATCTCGGGTGGGTTTTTTGTGTTTAGTGTGTGTATGTGTAACGCTCTTGTCGCCGGGGGACTTCTACATAGTCGCCGGGACGGACGACCTTCCGAGGCCGGGGACGTGCGTTAGGCTGTCTTTCGACGCCTTGGTGCCCTCGCCGTCCGAAAGTCCGGCGTCGCTGCCGTCGCTGAAGGTACCCTCCGCCTCCATAGCTGCTAGCTTGGCGTGGTGGGCCCAACGCTTGGTGGAGCGGTCCTTAAGAGTTTTTGTCTTAAACCTGCTACAGGCCCTGCAACCCGCCTCGGGGTGGTCTCTGGGCAGGCAAAGGTTGCACGTAGCGTGCTTATCTACCCAAGGGTATTTTTTATTACACTTGGGGCAAAACTGAAAGGGCGTACCCTCCATACGCGCCTGTGGGCAGCGGGCAAGTGTGTGTAGGTAAGAAGGTGTTTCTAACCGAGTGTGGAAGTGTACCACCCCCCACTCTCCCTACTGTAGGGCCGAGGCCAGCGGCCCAGGCCCGAGCCGAGGCGGAGCCTCAAGGCCCAATCCGTCGGGTTTCGACGTTGATCTCCTCCCCGGTTCGGCGTCGAGATGCTGGTCGACGTAGGGGTGAGAAAATGGGGCAAATTAGAATTAGTTTTAAGTGTAAATATGGCAAAGCCAGGGAACTCCGATGAAGTGCTTCCGACCAGAATGGCGGAAAAAAACAATCTGGGGATCCTAGACGCGTGAGGGATCATGGGTACAGTGGACGTCACACTAGGGATAGTATTACTGGCACGCCCTGTGTCGACGCCCTTTTTCGACTTTCGAAAAACAAACTGTAATACTCCGCAGCTTCCACTAGATGTCGGCCTATGCACAGCATGTGATCTAAGCAGATTCCACAAGCCTCAGAAATATATATATATCGTATTTCTTATGCTTGTATCTGCTTAGATTCACATGCTGTGCATAGGCCGACATCTAGTGGAAGCTGCAGAGTATTACAGTTTGTTTTTCTAAACTCGAAAATGGGCGTCGACACAGGGCGTGCCAGTAATACTATCCCTAGTGTGACGTCCACTGTACCCAAGATCCCTCACGCGTCTGGATCCTCAGATTGTATTTTTTCTGACATGAGGTAGCATGAGGAGTAGCGCGAGTACAGATAATCCAAGCAGATAGAAAGGTAAGACTACAAGCAACCATGCACCTTCTCTCAGAGGGGAGGAAGGGTGGGTCGCATGTGAATCTAAGCAGATACAAGCATCAGAAATACGATTACGGTGAGTAATGTATCCCTTCTGAGGCTTGTGGAATCTGCTTAGATCACATGCTGTGCATAGATTAGCGAGCAGTACCTGAAGAAGGAGGTGGGATGTGAGAAGGGTCATGAGCAAATAAATGTCTTAGAACCGCTTGTCCCACTTGGTTCTCCGCCTTGGAATGGGTGTCAATGCAGTAATGCTGAGTAAAAGTGTGAATAGAGCTCCAAGTAGCTGCTTTGCAAATGGTGTCAAGGGATACATTTGCAATGAAAGCCAGAGTGGCCCCAATGCCTCTAGCAGAGTGGGCTCTTGGCGTGAAAGGCAGAGTTTTCAGAGAGTGAGTAACACAGCTGGATACAGTTAATAATCCACTTCGAGATGGCACCTTTAGAGACACGATCCCCCTCTCTGCCTGTAGCTACGGAGACAAACAGTTGATCTGTTTTTCTTAGCGGTCTGGTTTTATTTACATAGTAGAGGACCGCCCTACGCACATCTAGGGTGTGTAGTTTCACCTCAGCCGAGCTTTGCGGGTCCTGGAAGAAAGCCGGAAGCTCGATGGACTGGTTTACATGGAATTTTGATATACACTTAGGTGAGAACCTAGGGTGTGTGCGTAAAACCAGTTTGTCTTTATGGACAGTAAAGAAGGGATCCTGCACTGACAGAGTCTGAATTTCACTGACCCTTCTTATAGAAGTAATAGCTACTAAGAAGGCCGTTTTAAAAGTCAGGTGTTTGAGACTGCTTTTATGCATGGGCTCGAAAGGGGGTCCCATGAGCTTGGCTAGCACCACATTAAGGTCCCACCCTGGTGGTGGGTTTGAAATAGGAGGGTGAAGTCTCTTTACTCCTTCCATGAAGGCTTTAACTACTGGTACTTTCCACCACGAGACCTTGCTATGGGAAGTGGTGTATGCCGACAGGGCTGCCAGGTGTACTTTCAGTGAGTTAAAAACCAATCCTGCATCTAGCAGGTGGAGCATGTATGTAACAATAGTGGAAGGAGTGCAATCAACAGGGTTGATTTGTCTACTCTGGCACCAGATAACGAACCTCTTCCACTTGTCAAAGTAACAGTGCCTTGTGTTTGGTTTCCTAGATTCCTTTAGGATGTCCATACACCTCTGTGGTAAATTGAGATGTCCAAACTCTATGACCTCAGGAGCCATGCTGCCAGGTTCATTGAGTTGGGTTGCTGGTGCACTGTTTGACCTTGGTGCTGGGACAGTACGTTGTACCAGGCTGGAAGTTTGATGGGCTCGCACACCGCCATCCTGCGTAGGTGTGGGAACCACGGTTGTCTTGCCCACATGGGAGCAACTAGGACGAGCGTCATCGACTCTGTTCATCTTGTCCACCACTTTCCTGATGAGAGGAGTTGGTGGAAAAGCGTACGCAAACATCCCTGACCAGTTCATCCACAGGGCGTTCCCCTGGGAGTCTGGTTGGGGGAACCTGGATGCAAATCCTGGGCATTGTCTGTTTTCGCTTGTGGCGAATAAGTCTATAGTGGGGAAACCCCACTGAAAGAAGATATCTTCTACGACCTCTCTGTGTAGAACCCATTTGTGTTCCTCTGGGAGGGAGTCTCTGCTCAGAGCACCCGCTAGGGAATTGAGCTCCCCTGGAACATGTTGTGATGACAGGAAGATGTTCCGTCTGAGTGCCCATATCCAGATTTTCTGGGCAAGCTTGGACAGATTTGGCGAACGAGTCCCTCCTTGCTTGTTCAGGTAGAACATGGCTGTTGTGCTGTCCGTCCGGATTTGCACTGACAGGTTTAGTAGGTGGGGCTCGAACGCTTGAAGCGCTCTGAATACTGCCAGAAGCTCTAGCAGGTTGATGTGGTTCTTGGCCACTGAGGGAGGCCAGAGACCCTGAGCTGTGTGGTGGAGATGGTGAGCTCCCCATCCCGTCAGACATGCATCGGTAGTGACTACTGCCTGTACTTCTGGATCGTAAAAGGGTTTCCCCTGTGCGAGATTCTCTCTTGTCCACCAGTGAAGGCTTTGTACTAGTGTTGACGAAACGACCACTAGATCGTCCCACTGACCACTTGCCTGAGACCACTGTTTCGCCAACCATTCCTGCATGGGACGCATGCGCGGGCGCGCGTGGGGGACCAGGTAAATACATGACGCCATCATGCCCAGTAAACGCATTGCTTTGCGTACCGTTATTTGGCGACCGGACTGATAATGCGGAATTTGCAGTAGTATATTCCGAATTCTTTACTCTGAAGGAAAGGTCAACCCCTCTTGAGTATCTAGGATTGCTCGTAGGAACTGTTTGGAGGTGCTTGGCACCAGGCTTGACTTTTTCTCGTTGATTGAGAAGCCTAACTCGTGGAGGAGGTCGATAGTCCTTTGAATGTTTGTCCTGCAAATTACTGGGGTTTCCCCCGTTATGAGCCGGTCGTCCAGATAAGGGTACACCGGGATTGCCTCCCTGCGTAGGTGTGCAGCCGCCACCGCCAGTACCTTGGTGAATACCCTTGGTGCTGAAGCTATCCCGAAGGGCAGTACCTTGAATTGGTAGTGTCGACTGTCCACCTTGAAGCGCAAGTACCTTCTGTGCGCTGGGAACATGGAAATATGAAAATAAGCATCTTTCATATCCAAGGTTGCCATGTAATCCCCCTTGTTTAGGAGGGGGATTACCTCTTGTAGCGTAGTCATACGAAACTTTTGGGGCTTGACATACTTGTTGGCAGGCCGTAAGTCCAATACTGGGCGCATTGTCAAATCTTTCTTTGGCACAAGGAAGTAAGTTAAATAAATACCCTTTTTTACCTGGTGTCCCGGGACGAGTTCTATCGCGTCCTTTTCTAGCAGAATGGCGATCTCCTCGAGGAGAATCTTCTGATGTTCTAAAGAGTGTACTCTTTGTCGTGGAGGATGGTTCCGGGGACGCTGCAGTAGTTCTATACCGTACCCTGTGGATACTGTTGACAGCACCCATCTGTCTGATGTGATCCCTTCCCAAGCCTGGGTGAAGTTGGAAATGTGTCCCCCCCCTACTGGGGTTGCGTGAGAAGGGACCCTGAACTGAGCGTCACTGCTTTGGCGGAGGCGTGCCGCCTCCCTTGCTGGGGCTGCCTCTGCCTTTAGCACGACCTCTCCTATTACCCCTGCCGTAACCCTGGGTAGACTGTTGGCTGTTGTTCCACTGTGTACCCTGCCCCTGGGAATAGTTAGATCCTCTCTGGGAATTTTGGCCGCGTGGGCGACGAAAATTACTATTCCCTCTCTGGTTAGGTGGTTTATTGGTTAACTGGCCAAGGGACTTAAGTGTCTCGTATTCGTCCTGGGCATTCTTCAGTGCGTCTTCGAGCGCCTTACCAAACAACAGATCGGCTTCCACCGGTTTGTCCAACAATGATGCCTGGGTTTCTGCCTTAAAACCAGACTGCCTTAACCACACATGTCTCTTGATAACAGTGCCTTCTGCTATCAATCTGCCTGCGTTGTCCGTGGCGTCAAAGGTTGCTTTCAAAATGCAACCAGACACGGCTCTACCCTCTGCGGAAATCCGAGCTAACTGGCCCTTTAAGGGTTCAGGAGCAGAGGCTAGGAGTGCCGCGACTTCTTCCCACTGATGGCAGTTGTAGCTGGCCAACAGGGTGGTGGAGTTTGCAATCCTTGCTTGAAAGGCGGACGTTGAGGCTACTTTCCTGCCGAAACCATATCGTTTTTTGCTCACCTTGCCGGGAGGAGCTTCGGACGATGACAAGGGTGTTCCAGCCCTCTTACGAGTGTTAGTGACAACTAGGGAGTCTGGCTTCAGATGTCCTCTTATAAAGAGAGGGTCAGACTGGGCTGCCCTGAAAAGTTTTTCAACCCTGGGATTGACTGCTCTGGTGAGGCTCGGGTTCAACAGGGACGGGTCTATTCTTCGCTGAATGGACTTAAGGATAGGGATGGTCTGGGCAACAGGCCTCCTTTCTCCCACTAACTCCTCTGCGAAGTCCCTCTCCTCCTGGACACCGTGGGTGTCAATATGGAAATGTTCTGCTGCACGTGCGAGAACCTCGTTTAGGAGGGGTTGGTTATCGACAGGGGAGTCGGTAACCGGGGCTTCGTTTTCTACCGGGGAATCTACTCTGTAGGTTCCAGGGTCTTCCTCTTCCTCTTCTTGGTCCTCATCATCCCCATAGTAGCCCGTCCCGGTTTGCTCTTCTACCATGCCAAATTCTTGGTCCTCACCAAAGGAAGCCTCTCCTTGATACAGTGAGTATGGTCTTGAGTATGGTTGTACCTCGAAGGGGTCTGTAGACCTCATCAGTGTTTCAAACCAGGGCTTCTTACTCGGAGGGGGGGGGATAGGATCATTAGAGCCTGAGGGTGTCGCCCCTTGTGGATCATACGAAAGGAAATGTTCTGTATTTTTATCGTAAAAATCAGCCAAAGAAGACATCCTTGACATGACCCTATCTATGTCTTCACTGGACCATTTTTTGGAACTGGGAATGACTCTCTCAGCAAGTCTAGGGGATTTATCTTGAGTAGATTTGCTGGTTTTAGACATATCAGCAGACCTGGTCTTGTCTGTATGTTTAGGGGGAGTGGTGTGTTTCACAGGTGTGGAAGAGTGCAAAGGCTGCTTCTTCTGCTGTTTTCCGCCCTCCCCGTGAGTGGAAAAATGTTTTCCCTGTCCTTTTGTAGCTTCGGAGGTTTTCGACGCCTGGCGTCGAGGATCGGGGTTAGGGTCCCTATCCTTCGAGCGTGGGGCCTCGCTGATTTTGTCTGCGGGCTCCGACTCCTGGAGCGCGGCCTGGGGGTGGAAGTCGTCTTCGTCCTCCGACGATCGAACTTCTGTTAGCCTAGGGAGCGAGGCACTCTTGGCAAGAGTGGATGATTGCCTGGAGTCATGCGGCGATCTCGATCGAGAACGCCCAGAGGACACCGAATCGGACCGTTCTGTTTGTGCCTCTTTCCGAGAACTCAACGTCGTCGAATCTCAGTTGGACTTCGTGTGTTTAGTGTGTGAAGCGCTTGTGTCGCCGGGGGTCTTCCCCATAGCCGCCCTGCCGGACGACCTTCTGAGGTCAGGGACTTGCGCTCGGCTGTCTTTCGACGCCGTAATGCCATCGCCGTCCGAAAGTACGGCGTCGCTGCCATCGCTGAAGGCGCCCTCCGCTGCCATGGCCGCCTGCCTGGCGTGGTGGGCCCAACGCTTCGTCGAACGGTCCTTAAGTGTCTTAGGTTTAAACCTACTACACGCTCTGCAGTTTGCTTCGGGGTGGTCCCTCGGCAAGCAGAGATTGCACGTGGCGTGCCTGTCGACCCAAGGGTATTTGCGATTGCACTTGGGGCAGAATTGAAAAGGGGTACCCTCCATGCGCACCTTGAGGCAGCGGGCTGTTAAGTATAGGAAATGTATAAGGTGTACCTATATACCAAGAGGGTAGAGTATGTACAACCCCCCACTCTCCCTACTTGCAGGGCCGAGGCCAGAGGCCTTCCAAGGCCCGGGCCGAGGCCAGAGGCCTTCCGAGGCCCAAATCCGTCGTGCAGCAGCCGACGGTCGATTTCTTCTCCAGCCGGCGTAGAGTGTCGAGGTTCGACGTTGGGATGGGGAAGGATGTAAATAAATTAATATTTTAGCAAAAGTATGGCTAAGGCCAGGGGACTCCGCAAAATGCTTCCGACCAGTATGGCGGAAAAAAACAATCTAATCTGGGGATCCTAGACGCGTGAGGGAAGTTGGGTACAGTGGACGTCACACTAGGGATAGTATTATTGGCACCCCTGTGTCGACGCCCATTTTCGAGTTTCGAAAAACAAACTAATACTCCGCAGTTTCCACTACATGTCGGCCTATGCACAGCATGTGATCTAAGCAGATTCCACAAGATATATATATATATCACGTCACTACGCCCCATACCTCAGTTTCCCCCCCTTTTTCCCGTGCTTGAACGCTGCAGAGGGAAACGATGGAGGCAAGGCTAATCAGCCTGTAAAAAAACGGAACAATGGGAAACATCCCAAAAGTGGCGAAACTACATTGAATAAGTAAATGTTCAATTTTTTTTTTTACAACCAAGCGGCTAGCCAGACAGAAGCGGTCACCTCAGAGCCATCACCAGGCGTCCCTTTGCTTAGACAGAAGCGTAAAGCCATCGGAGCGGGGATAGATGGGTGGGGCGATGAGGAATCTGTGGGAGAAGAATCCATAGAAATATCATTATGGTAAGTAATTTCTCCTTCAATGGATTGCTTTTCTCCCGCAGATTCCTCATCTGATAGACTCCCCAAACAGTTAGGACGATGGAGGTGGGCAGAAAGTGTCATAGTAGCAGCGTTTGTAGCACTGCCCTAGCAAAGCGCACATCCGCACTGCGGGCAACGTCCAGACAATAGTGCCTGGTAAATGTGTGTAAGGATGGTCATGTGGCAGCACGACAAACGTCCCCAATGGGGATTCCACCCTGTAATATCGTAGAAGCTGAGACTCCTCTTGTTGAGTGTGCCCCGATTCTGGAAGTAAGCTCTTTACCAGCAGATTGGTAGTGCACGCGATGCAACGGATGATCCATCTCAAAAGAGTGTTTTCTTAAAGTAAGACCCTTGCGAGACAAAGAATGGGACACAAAAATCTGGTCAAACTTTCGGAACTCCGATGGCCTAGCAACGTATAAGTCCAAGGCTCTTTAAGGACTAAACGGTGGAACAGTTCCTCCTCCTTAGAGGGGTGCAATGCAGGGTAGAAGACCAGTAAATCCATGCAAAGAGAAGTGGAACTCAACACTTTAGGGTGAAAGCCAGGTCTGGCTGGAAGGGAAACCTTTTCCCGAAAAAAAGAAAAGCAGGAACGGGGGCTTGCAGCACAATGCCTGCAACTCACTAACCCTCCTGGCTGACGTGATTGTTGTCCTTGAAAGCAGCCTTTGTGGTTGCAGTCTCAAGGAACAAGAATATGTGAGCTCAAACAGAGTCGCTATCAAAAATGTCAAAACCAGATTTCTCGAGCACATGAGAGCAATCAGGAATAGAGACCCAAGATCCAAGTTGTCTATACATTTTAGTACCGAACATCAAGACGCAGAAGTGGAAAATATCAGATTCTTGGGGCTGGAAAAGGTCAAAACCCTGTAGAGAGGAAGAAATCGAGAACTCTTACTAACAAGAAAAGAATCTGAAAGGATTTGTCTTATGGACACCGTTACTAAAGGGTTAAAATCAGAATGAGATGGCCTATTGGCTATAGCTAGAAACTTATGGACCAGATGAAAACCCTATAATGTATGCAATGTATACAAACAGCACCAATTTTTTCAGTGCATTATAAATTTGCTTGTTGTCTGTTTGGTTAGCCCATTTCATAATTAGCGGTCGGCAAGAGAATGTGTGAATAACCGAAAAGTGATGAGATGGTTATAATACTACTGATGTCAGAATAACGGAATAGTAAAGGTGGCTATTATTAATGTTTCCCAGATTGCGCATTTGGTAAGTATCTGCATTTGAGCTATAACAGAGTGAAAACAAATCATACAACAAAAGAAGACCAATGAGGTATTACTTAAGACTACAAGATGAAAACGCAAGAAAGTGAGAAATTATAGGAAAAAGAAAAGTAAGCACATTTGGCTGCAAAATGTAGAAAGCACAATAGGAACATAAAAAGATAAACAAAGCAGCATCTAAAATGGCTGCGATACGCCAATGCGCAATGACGTCATCACACACAGAAGCATGATGACCTCACTCACGCAAACAAATAAAAAGAAGCTCAGAATGAATCTAAACATGGCACGGAATGGACGCCAGAAAGACAATTGCATCCTAAGAATAGTTGGCACAGGTAACTGGGGGGGGGGGCCTTCCTGGTAGCAAATATTTGACCATACCCACTAGGAGAAAGTCTGATGTTTAGGTTAAGCTTGAAAAGTAAAGGCAAACTTAAGTTCTATTTAGGTATTCCAGATAGATCTTTCTGAATACCATTCATTCAAGCAAAAAGGCTTCAGTATTTTAAAAAGTAAAACCAGGGTCAATTTAAGCAAGGCTAAATGCAATGTAAGACATGCATTACTTACCGTAATAGCATTTCTGATGATTGTATCTGCTTAGATTCACATGCTGTGCATATGGTCCGACATCCAGTGGTAACCACAGAGTACTGCATCTTGTCTTTCGGGACCGAAAGGGGACGTCGGCATAGTCTGTAACACTATCCCTATCGTGACGTGTAGTGCACCCAAAATACCTCACGCGCTGAGGTCCCTCCCATTGTATTTTTTCTGCCATGAGGAAGGCCAAGGCTATAGTGAGAGAGTACATAAAGAGAGAAGTAGTAAGAAGTCTATGTTCCTTCCACCCCGAGCGGGAAGGTAGGGAGGGTGCATGTGAATCTAAGCAGATACAATCATCAGAAATGCTATTACGGTAAGTAATGCAGGTCTTCTGATGCTTGTTAATCTGCTTAGAATCACATGCTGTGCATAGACTAGCGAGCAGTACCAGGAGTTGGAGGTGGGTTGTGAAAAGGAACAGTAGAGAAAAGATGTCTTAGTACTATTTGTCCCACCTGAGAATCAGACCTAGAATGAGTGTATAAGCAATAGTGTTTTGTAAAGGTGTGTACAGAACTCCAGGTTGCCGCTTTACAAATGGACTCAAGGGGAACATTTGCAATGAATGCTATGGATGCCCCAGTGACCCGAGTAGAATATGCTCTAGGCTTGAAGGGCAGTTCTCTCTTAGCAAGAGTGTAACAGTGTGATGCATTTGACAATCCACCTTGAGGTAGCCCATTTAGAGACAGGATCCCCTTCTCTACCAGCTGCACTGAAATGAACAAATTGTTCGTTTTCCTCAGTGGTTTAGTTCTTTCCAGGTAGAACATGACTGCCCTATGCACATCTAGTGTGTGTAGGCTTCTTTCGGCCATGCCAGTTGGATTCTGGAAAAAGGTAGGTTGGTTCACATGGAACTTCGAGATGAATTTAGGCGCAAATCTAGGGTGAGTGCGAAGAACTACCTTATCCCTGTGGACTGTAACAAAGAGTGCCTCTAGTTTGCTAAACTTTCTAATAGAAGTGATAGCCACTAGAAAGGCCGTTTTATAAATCAGGTCTTTTAGACTTGCCTTATGCATTGGATCAAAGGGCGATCCCATTAGCCAGGTCAAAACCACATTTAGGTCCCATCCAGGAGCTGGGTGAGAAATGGGAGGATAAATCCTCTTAACCCCTTCCATAAAGACCTTAATCACCAGTAGCTTCCATCACAACACCTTTTGTTGTGATGTGGTGTAGGCTGAAAGAGCAGCCAGATGTACCTTTAGGTAATTGTAGACCAACCCAGTGTCTAACAGATGGGTTAGGTACAGCACAATGTGTTTTGGGTGAGCAATTGATGGGATTGATGCCCTTGAAATTACACCAGATGACAAAACGTTTCCATTTGCTGGCATAGAAATAACGTGTGTTGGGTTTTCTAGCTTCCCCGAGTATGTCCATGCACCTCTGAGGGAGCTGTAGGTGTCCAAATTCTATGACCTCAGGAGCCAAGCTGCCAAGTTCAGAGTTTGTGGGCATGGGTGTAGGGTCTCCCCCCTGTCATGAGACGAACAAGTTACTCTCTTACCTGGTAACGTTCTTTCTATGGGATGGTCCGACTACATATTCCATATCTATGACAGTAATCAGCACAGCTGTGGCGATTACTGTCATAGATATGAAATACGTCGGAGGACCCAATCCCCTCGAAAACATGTTGTATGGGCAGGATAGTTTCACTGGTGGGGAGAGGGTCATTTCCATGAGATGAGCGAACCAGGGTTGGCGGGCTAACATGGGGGCCACCAGTATCATGGTAACTGGTTCCTGGTGTATCTTGTGCACTATCTTGTTGAGAAGGGGAGTCGGGGGGAGCGTAGACACATTTCCCTGACCATGTTATCCAGAGACCGTTCCCGTTGGAGCGGTTCTGGGGGTACCTGGAGGTGTAGTCTTGGCATTGGGCGTTCGCCTGAGTCGCGAACAGTCGATCTCTGGGAAGCCCCATTCTGCGAAGACGTTGGCTACGATGTCTTCGTGCAGACGCCATTCGTATTCTTCAGGCAGAGGAAAATCTCTGCTGAGCAAGTCTGCCAGAAGAATGTTGGGACAACAGAAACATCTTGTGTCTGAGAGCCCATATCCAAATGTTTTGGGACAGCTTGGATAGCCCTGGAGAGCGAGTGCCCCCCTGTTTGTTCAGTTAATACATGGCCTTAGTGCTGTCTGTTAGAATCAGCACTGTCTTCCCTTGTTGTTGCATCTGAAAGGCCTTTAATGCTTTGAACACTGCTAATAGCTCCAGCAAATTTATATGGTTGGATGCTAATTGAGGGGACCACACTCCATGTGCTGTCTGCTGAAGCAGATGAGCCCCCCACCCCGTGAGAGATGAGTCTGTCGTGAGAGTGGCTTCCACTGCAGGGGTGGTGAAGGTCTTCCCCTTCAAGAGGTTTTCGCGTGGCCACCACTGCAGAGGGAACGAGGGCTGGCGAGACAACTAACAGATCTTACCATTTTCCGCTGGCCTGACACCACTGGCTGTTCGGAACCAAGTATATGCACAACGCTATAATTCCTAGCAAACGCATGGCTTTGCACACCGTCACCTCCCAACTGGCGACCTATTGAGGGATCTGAGAAAGCATGTTCTCAACCCTCTCGTTGGAGGAGAAGACAAGGCCGTCTTTCATCCCAATTAGAGCTCTCAGAAATTGTTTTATTTGACTGGGGACTAGACTGGATTCCTTCTCGTTGATAGAGAACCCCAGACTGAACAGGTGGTCTACGGTCTTTTTGGTGTTCAAAAAATATGTCGTACGAGTCCCCCGTTATGAGCCAGTCGTCGAGGTAAGGGTAAACTGAGACGGATAACCTATGCAGGTTTGCTGCAGCTACTGCCAGGACCTTCGTAAACACCCTTGGTGCCGAGGCGATGCCAAAAGGGGAGTACCTTGAATTGGTAATGCCTGTCCTCTATCATGAACCTTAGATATTTCCAACAACATTGAAATATGAAAGTATGCATCTCTCATGTCCAATGTTGCCATGTAGTCCCCCTGTTTCAACAGTGGGATCTCCTCCTGTAGCATTACCATGCGATACTTCTGAGGTTTTATTAACTTGTTCGCTGGGCGCAGGTCTAGAACAGGGCGCATGGTGAGGTCCTTTTTGGGTACAAGGAAGTACACTAAATAAATACCCTTGTTTACCTGAAGAATAGGGACGGCTTCTATGGCGTCCTTTCCCAGCAGCGCTTCCACCTCTTGATTCAGGATCTCCAGATGGTCCGGTGAAAGGCGCCGTGAGTGTGGTGGTCTGCATTGTGGAGGTGGGGTGAATTCCACGCAGTACCCATGGGCGACAGTTTTATGACCCACTGGTCTGAAGTTATCCCCTCTCATGCCTTGAGGAAAGATGTTAAGCGCCCCCCAACCAGGGGGACATGGGAGGGGACCCGAATCTGATAGTCCTCTAGGATTGGGGCCTCTATCTCTGGCTTTGCACATAGTTGACCCCTTGGTGGGTAGTATGCAGGGCTTCCAGATGTTTGTTCAGCATTAAGTTTCCCATGCCATAGTTGTACTGACTTGCACGGGACTGCCCTCGAAAGGACCGCCGAGAATGACTTCCTCTTGGAGGGGGTAGGGGGGGAGGTCTGAGTGATTCGTTGCAGGGACTTAAGAGTCTCATGCTCTTTTTTTGGCTGTTTCTAGGGCCTCATCGACCGCCTTTCCAAAGGGGTTAGCTTCTTCAATTGGTTTATTGATGATAGAGGCCTGTGTTTCAGGCTTAAACCCTGAGGTACGAAGCGAAGCGTGCCTTTTAAGTAAGGTTCCTTGGGCCAGTGACCTGCCTGCTGTTTCAGCCGTGTACAGAATGTTCTTTATTACATTCTGGTTCACTTCCTTACCTCTGCCACAATAGTGAGCAGCTTGGATCTAATGGGCTCTGGGACCTCTTGGAGACCTTCTTGTACTAGGTTCCATTGAGCGTCAGCATAACTTGCCAGTAGCATAGTGTTATTCGCTATGCGCTGGGTATATGCGGCAGCCGAGATAACCCATTTACCTAGGGCATATAACCTCTTGGATTCTCTATCTGGAGGTGCCTCCCCCATAGCAAGGGGTACTCCTGCCCGTTTCCGGGTGGTAGTCACTACCAGAAAATCGGGGGTGGCGAGCCCTTTAATGTATTGAGGGTCCGAAGGAGCTAGCCAAAATAACTTTTCAACACTCTGGTTCACTGTCCGGGTATGAGCTCGTGACATTAGGGAGGAAGCCAATCTTCTCTTAATAGAATTAAGGAGGGGAATGGCCTGCCTAGAGGGAGGTTTCTAGTCCTGCTCAGGCACTGCCTCTTGCGTAGAGATTTGAAAATGCTCAGTATCCTTCTCTAACATGGTATTGAAGGCCATTTGGTCGTCTACAGGCGAGGCCTGGCGAGCCGGGGTGGACAGAGGGGAATCCAGGAACAATACATCAGTGTCCTGATCTTGATGTGGAAGCGTCCATGGGTCCGTCCCCACTTGTTGGGTTTCTTCCCAAATGTCTGTGCCATCCGCCTGGTGCTCATCGTAATTCTGTAGGAATTCATCCTCACTGTAAATGTCCCTATAAGTATCCATCTGGGCGATGTCTTCATGATAGACGGGGTCAGAAGGCTGATCATCTTGGAAATGTGAAGCAGATTGAAGAGTAGGCTCTCCACGAGATCTTTTCGGGGAAGGATGGTCAGAAAAATTGATAATTCTCTCAAGACGGTCCATACACCCTTCTCTTGTCCATTTAAAGGACCCAGAAGGGCCTACGAGAGGAAAAGCGTCGTCTTCCGCCCTTTGGCGCTGAAAATTGTCTCTCAGGGTTGTTGGAAAGAGGCTCCTGCCTGTCCTCACAGGTATCGTGAGAATCGGGGCACCATGGCGTACCTAAAGATTTGTCTGCGGCCTGCCCCATGTTTTTTGACAGAACAGGAATAAGCCCAACCGCCGAAGTAATTCTCGTGATGCTGTGTTCGATTACCGCCGAATCGGCGTGAGTTAGTGGGTCCGAAGGTCTATCTGTAGGCTTACTGCCTTTCCGCTGCATTAGAGGGTCTAGTGGTCAGTTTTTTGCCTTGAGGCCTAGTCGTGATTTTTGGGCCTACTGCTGCCTTCGGGACCGTCGTAGCGTGGGATTTCCGCGCTTCGATGTGTAAACCTGATGTAGGGGTAGCGCTCTTGTTTGTTTTGGAATGCCCAGTCGCAAGACGCTGCTGCGGATGTGGGGAAGGCTTTGGATCTGAACGATCCGAGGCATCTGCCGAAATGTTCGACGGCCCTGCTGGCACTTTCACCTTTTTCGATGTACCCGTCGAAATAGGTGTAGGGGTTTTGTGCTTAATGTAATGCGCTTGTATGCCCCTGTCGCCGGGTGTTGTCCCTGAACCGAGACGAGAGTCAGGCCTTAAAGTATCGGGGACGGGCGTGGCAGACTTAGAAGTGTCCGCCTCGAGGTCTATCCCATCCGGAACGGATGTTTGGTCATCGGAGGTGCTCCCGTCACTTTCGGCGGTGGGGGAAGGGGGGTTCCACCCGCGACATACCGTACGCGGCCCACAGCTTTACACAGCGGTCCTTAAGGGTCTTGGGCCGAAGGAGTTTGCAAGCCGCTTTTCGTCGTGATCTAAGGAGAGACACGAGTTGTAGGTCCTGTGTTCGTCCTTCCAAGGGTATCTAGTCCTACACTTAGGACAGAACCTAAAAGCGGTCCTTTCCATAGCAAAAAGGGCAAGATGACCAGACCTATAGGGTAAAGAGGGGGAAAGAGGAAAGACATACCGGAAATATGGCCACCACGACCCCACTCTCCCTACTGTAAAGGCCGGCCAGAAGGCCCGGCCACGTTAATGCTTCAGCCGCCGAATCGTAGGTTCCGAAAACCACTGCCGTAGAGAAGTCCCCTGTAGTCTTCGTCAAAGTTATTCTTGGCGTCGGAATGACTTAAGGGGGAAATAACTGACAAGTCGGTTAGGATAAACAATGTCTCTTAAGAGCTCCGCTATAGGGCGACCAGTTATCTGGAAAAAACAATCTGAGGGACCTCAGCGTGTGGGGTACACTACACGTCATGATAGGGATAGTGTTACAGACACGCCTATGCCAACGTCCCCTTTCTGTCCCCGAAAGGCAAGATGCAATACTCTGTGGTTACCACTGGATATCGGACCATATGCACATCATGTGATTCTAAGCAGATTAACAAGCATCAGAAATACAATTGACACAGGAGTGGTATGACTGGAGTAAAATGGCTATAGTATTCAACACCTGATAAAGAAAAGTAGACAGTAGCATAAAAGAAGCACATTTTAGCTGAACAAAGAAAGGCTTAGATAATAAATGAAAGAAAGATGTTTGAGCAAAAAGTAATAAAAATGCAAACTAATCACAATAATAATCAATTTTAAGTTAAATGAACATCTGTAGGACAAAAAAGCAAAATCTGAATTACTACAGAGAAAGGGGAAACAAAGTGAAAGTCAGGGTAAGTACCTGTATGGCTCGCAAGAGCAAATGTGGAGCAAGTAACTTTGAGAAAGCTAAACAAACTTGGGTTTTTCATTTACAATTTTTGTTTTGTGTTAGATTCTCTCCTAAGGAACCATGGGAATAGACCATGGGGAAACACGTGTTGAGAGAAGAGGGAATTAGTATTAATGAGATGTTAGAATTTGGTCACATGAGCAACAAGGAATGTGATTTTAATCAATAAGACGCATCAAAGAAATGTATGAATTTGAGCATATAGCAAACAAGAAAGTGAACACAACAAATAAAGAAATATTGAAATAACATTTGTACAAATACATTTCTTATGAACATTGTACTAACGGAGATGAATTTGTGAACAAAAGGTAAATCGCACAGTTAGCGAACAGCAACCAGGCACAGATCGGCATAACTAAAACCAGTTTTAAGTCCCAGCCCGGGATAACAAAGGGTGTTGGTAGAAAACGTAGTCACAAAGCCCTTCAGGAATTGGGGCATAACCGGTATCGTAAAGAAAGAACCTTGATCCGGGGACCTTTTGAACACATACAAGGCAACCAAATGTCCTTTGACATTGGTAACCTGAAAGTCTGCTGAGGCCAGTGACAGAAGGAACTCCATCACTTCAGTGATGGGACAAGAGATGGGATTGATCTATCTTGCGTTCCCTGCACCAAGCCTCAATTCTTCTCCTCCTGCATGCGTACAGAGATCTTGGAGACAGTCAGCATGCAGCCAGCAACACCTTGAGCACCTCCTCCAAGAGATCCCAGTCATCATACCTCATCCTCTCAAGAGCCACGCATGTAGGTTGAGGGACTCCGGGTCAGGTGGAGTATCCAACCTTCCGACAAGGTCAGGAAATTCAGGCCCGAGGCAACCAGTGAGGCGGACAGATACAAGAGATCAGAGTACCACATTCTCCTCGCCCAGTCTGGGGAGATCAAGATCATGGTCGCTCAAAACCTCTTCAACCTCCTCAGAACCCATGGAATGACATGAGGGTGAGGTCCGGGGGGGTAAGGCGTAGTGGCGAGGAAAGGTCCAATCCACCAGAAACTAGTCCCCCCAGAGAACCGTTCAATGGTAATACCCTCAAGCAGAACTGTCTGTACTTCCTGTTGGACTCTAGGACAGACAGATCCACTGCAGGAGTACCCCAAAGAGAGAAGACCTCTTCCAGGACTTCTTGGCACACATCCCACTCGTGTGAGACCGTGCTCTGCCTGTTCATAGCACCCACAAAAACCGTACTCTGACCCCACCAGTTGAACTCTCGAGACCGGGATACAGTTCTCCAGCAAGCAGAACCGTAGCTGCAAGGGAAGGGAGCGCACGCCACCTTGTTTGTTCAGGTAGTGCATGGTGTGTTGTCCGTTAAAAATCAGGACACGTTTCCCCTTGAGAGACGGGGCAAAAGCCCTAAGGGCTAGCCTGATGGCTTGCAATTTCAGCCTGTTGATGCATCACCTGACTTCTGTTGCTGACCAGTCACCAGCAAATCTTCGCAGTGAGCGCCCCAACCCTTCAGAGATGGCTCCATGACAACCTGTGCCGGATACCAAGGAGGCCAGAAGGGTTACCCCGGAGAAAGATTGCTGCGGTCGGTCCACCACTTGGCTGGACACCATGAGAGGATCCGCGAGTGCTCTGAGGTACTGTGACCACTGACCTCTTAGGAGCCTTTGAAGGGATCTCATGCACAGCCTGGCCTTTGGCACCAGAAAAATACAGCAGGCCATGAGACCCAAGAGGTGGAGGAAGGAAGCCGCTGGTAAAGTGGCTTGATTCTGGAACAAGTGTTGCATGTTTGCTATGCTGTCGTCGCTCTTCTCGTGAGGCAAGGCCTTCCCCATCCAGGTATCTAGGACTGCTCCAATAAACTGGAGCCTTCAGACTGACGTCACATGGTACTTCAAGAAGCCCATCCTGTGAAATAAAAGACAAGTGTTCTCCAGATGAGAGAAGACCTGCCCCGCCAACTTCCCTCGGATCAGTTAGTCGTCCGGGTACAGGAATACATGGACCCTGGACCTCCTTAGATGAGCCGCGACTATCGGCATGAGTTTGGTGAAGACTGAGTGGAGGTCAACCCAAAGGGAAGCACTTTGAACGGATAGTGCTTATCCCGCATGAAGAACCTTAGGAACTTCCTGTGCTTTCGAGATATTGGCACATGGAAATGAGAATCCTGCAGATTTATGGACACCAGCCTGTCTTGAAGTCGAGACCAAAGTCACCATCCTGAATGTGTCCTTCCGCAGAAACATGTTCAAGGCCCCGAGGTCCAGAATGGGACAAGACCTTCACCTTTCTTGGGTTTCGGCAGAATCAAGTAGATCTCCTATACCGACAATGGGGCAGTCCCCAGGTCGACCTGTTCGCGACGGCGGCGAAAACCAAGTGCCAGAGGTTCGCCAGCAGGTTTCCCCAGCCGGGGAGCATGGGCGATGCATTTTCCTTCCCCTGGGACGGCCTGTTTCTGTACGCGTTCCCGCCACTGCCATTGCTTCTGCGACTCATCAATCAACTCAGATGGTTCCAGTGCAGGATGATCCTCGTCGCACTGGCGTGGCCAAGGCAGATATGGTTCCCGGACCTTCTGGACTTGTTAGCGTCCCCCCCCCCCCAGCCAAACTGCCGACGGACGTGGATCGTCTCTCCGGGGAAGGAGGCGCCATCCTACATCACAACCCGGGATCGCTAAACCTGCAGGCCTGGCTCCTGCAGCACTAGAGTTTGGAGGCTACGACATTCTGGCAGACTGCAAGGAGGTAGTTGCAAAGGCCAGGGCGTCGTCGACTCTTAAGTGCTATGGACCTAAGTGTAAGAGGTTCTCTGTCTGGTGCCGTGCACAGAAGATCAACCCGCTACGTATTACGACCCCTCAAGTGTTGCCGTCCTTGCTGTCGCTGGCGAAGGCGGGGCTGGCACTTACCTCCATCATGATCCACCTGGCGGCTATCGCCCGCTACACCAGAACTCCGGGGCGGTCGTCGCTGTGGTCTCGTTGCCTGGTGAAGGAGTTCACGAAAGGACTGTTCCGTTCGTTCCGCCGGTGAAGGCTCTGGCCCTGGTGGGAGAGCTCAACGTGGTGCTGACCAGGCTCATGGGTTCCCCATTCGAGCCCTTGCACTCGGCACCGCTGAAATTCCTATCGTGGAAGACAGCGTTTCTTGTGGCCATTACCTCCGCACGACGAGTGGGAGAGATCCAGGTCCTCTCCTGTAAACCTCCATACCCGACATTCTATGAGACGAGGGTAGTGCTGAGGACGCACCCCTCCTTCATGTCCAAGGTGACGTCGGACTTCCATCTCAATGAGCCCTTGGTGTTACCTGTTTTCTTCCCGTCGCCTTCGTCGCCGGCTGAGAGGACTTTGCACTCGCTGGATGTTCGGAAGACATCACCACTGTTTGTGAACTTTGGACCTGTGAACCAAGGGAAGGCCCTCTCGAAGGCTTCCATTTCCATATGGCTCTCCGGCTGCATCATGCACTGTCACCGGTTGGCAAACCGACCGTTGCCCGGCTGTCTGAGAGCCCATTCTACCAGAGCGATTGCTGCTACCACGGCTTTCCTGTCTGGTGTGCCCCTGCTGGAAATCTGCAGGGCTGCTACGTGGAGGTCGACACACACCTTCACGAGATTCTACTGCATTGACCGGGATTCCAGGGAGGAGTCCTGAGTCGGCCAGGCAGTGCTGCGCAAATTGTTCGCTTGAAGGTGGGCCTGGTGAGGAGGTAAGAGATGCTTAATGTTCAGTTGTTCAAATACTTTATGTTGAGCCTTGCAACCTCCCGTGGTTCTGCATGTGTGTACTGCTATGTATTCTTGTATTCATGAGCATGTGCATCTATGCCAGATCCCATGCTGGAGAAGGAACAAGTTACTTACCTGTAACTTGTTCTCCAGCATGGGTCTAGCATGGATTCACATGCGAACCCTCCCTCCAACCCCTCTGCGGCTCTTCTCTTGGACCTACTGCCACTTTGCGTGCTACCAAATCTGAAGATGGCTGCCAGATGAGGGGCTTAGGTAGGGGGCAGTATGACCCAGAGACCAGTGATTGGTTATTAGTAGGAAGAAAGTTCAGAAACAAAACTGAAACCGATTTTTTCTTTACCGAGGATTCCCAGCCTGACGACGGGGAATATTCATGAGCATGTGAATCCATGCCAGACCCCATGCTGGAGAAAGCAGGTTTAGCCAGCTGCGCAGCTAGGTCCAGTGATTTTGCGGCTATTTTAGACACTTTGAACCTTGCTAGAGAGTCCTCAGCCTTCAAGGCAAAAAGAAACTCTTCCTTCTAAAAGGCATGTCCAGTAGTCTATTCTGGACATTCGGGGAGAAGCCAGAGGTTTTTAGATAGGCTTGCCTTCTCAGTACTACCGCCAACCTCATGGAACAGCCAACGCAGTCGGCCACATGCAGTTCAGTTTGCAACGACTGCTTGGCTACCTTCTTCCCATCTTCCACCAGCTGTGCAAACCCATCCAGCATTTCACCTTTGGGGGATGTACTGTGTTGCTTGTCCCATAGCTTTCTATAAACCAAAAGGAGTACTTTACAAATCCAAAGACCACATTGGTGACTTTTAACGCCATGCTGCCAGAAGTAAAGACCTTCTTGGCCATTGCATCCAACCTTTTACCCTCCCTGTCCAGAGGCAGTTTCGAAGTGGATGCTGTAGGTCTGGTAGTGATTGTGGCTGCTTGCATAACAAGCCCTTCTGGAGAAGGGTACGAAGCCAAGAAAGATGGATCTCCTCTTGCCGGCCTGCACTTTCCCGTAAAGTTTGAGTTTATTGGGGCAACGTTGCTGGGATGTTGCCCCAAGGAGGCTAGGGGGTCTGCAATTGCCGGGTTAAGTGACATGCTATGTTCATTCAAAGGACCTTCAACAAAGATGTCGGTCAATTTGAAGCCCTGAACAGGGGATGAAGTGGACTTCAACCCTAAGGTGTCTACTACTCTTTCCACCAAGGGCCTAAATTTACTAAATTTAGCATGCATAGGTGTGCGTCTAAGGCTGACCCTGCTGAGATTCAACTTCTGGAGATGTGTCCAGGCTGCTGCCGTCATGCAACTTTTGGGCTAAAACCGACAAATCGACACCTGACCCTGTATACATGGTATCAGTGTCCCCCTGGTCGACGTGGAAAATCTATGTCATGGATTCGATGAACCCCGGCCTGAAGAGCGGGACGAAATATCCTTTGGCAATTGTCTGTGCCAAAGGTTTTTCTTTCGATGTTGATGGAACTGCTGTCAGCGTCGATCTAGGCTTGAGTAATACTGTGACATCAGGGACGACAGCCTGTCTATGCTCAAGAGATGAACCAGCAGTCAATGGATTATGCAGCCAAAAGGTCTCTCCGATGTCGAATTGGCATGCGTGGGGTCAGGAGTACCGAGCGCTGCTTTCGCCGCCGAAGCTTCCAGTTCAGGGGGGCGGCGCCACCCACACCTGCAGCCGCCTGATTTTTAAACATCTGTAGCATTTCTTTTTTAAAACTGTCCCACTTTCGAGTGGTCGCCCCAGCCGAGGGCTTACCTTTATCCGACAGCGAGCTGGACTCGTGTAGATGACGTCTCTTCTTTCTACGCAATGAGGACGAGGAAGTGGGACTCCTCGAGTGAGACTGTTTTTTGCTTTTTCGCCAATGCTTTTCCCTCTCCTTCTCGGGGTGGTCCCTTCCGTCTCAGCAGTGGAAGACGGGAGAGACCACTCAGGAGATTCGGGGAAGGTCGGACCAAAGCAAGTTTAGCAGCCTGCTCACGAGTAGATTTTGGCTGGATTTCGGAGCACGACGCACAAAGCTCTGTCGCGATTCGCACCCAGACACCACAAATAAAAGTCGGGTGGGTCAGTCACCGACATTTTGGAATGGCAGTCGGTGCACCTCTAAGCTTGAAACCAGGTGAGAGGACTTTGCGGTCGAGGAATTATGAGAAAAGAAATTGACGATTTTAGTCAAAACTCCTAGTCGAAGACTCAATGTTGTGTTCCTGAAGCAGGGTGCAAGCGTGTGGAAAAAAGGAACCGGGGTATGGGGTGTAGTGACTTGGTATATATACACATGATGCCTGAGGTCATGTCCAGAGCTGACGATCAAGCATTGAGCAAGACGGATGGAGTCTAGGTCTACTACGCCCCCTGTCGAAAAGGTTTGAGCAGCAGAACTGGATGAGGATATCCATCAAAAAAGGAATCTACAGGAGAAAAGCAATCCATTGAAATACACTTACAAACGTTAGATCTAATTTAAATAATGTTCTTGGCACACCACAGCTACAGGCATTCAGAGATTGAGGCATCAATAAAAGACTGATAAAGGGACAAAGAAGGGTTTGTGGGGTCTGCCGGGGCACAGAAAGTACAATGGACAGCTTACTTGGTCCTTTCTTCAGCCAACTAATAACACACTCAGTGGAAGTTCCTGAAAACACAGCTCAGGAACAGTGAAACACCACACTGAAAAGAAATTATTTTCTTGCAGGTTGAATTGCAGGCCCTGGTCACACAGGGACTTTAACCCCGGACCAACAACAACTCAGGCAACCTAAAACAAGAACAAATGGCCTTCCTAGAAGTGGGACCCATCAGCCAGGAGTGAAAACGGCAAAGATGGCTCGATCAAGAATTAGGAACCAGACCAAGCAGATGCAGAACTCAAAGGGGCAAGAAGGGTAGCCAGCCAGCAGAAAACAATCCCATGAAGGAAACGGTGGACGAGACACAGGAACAAGAGAGGCAGGTGGTTGTATCCCCCCACCCTTCCCGAAGACGGCAGCTTCCTACTCCAAGACAGCATCAGACAGCAATTCAGGAGGATGGTGATGAAAAGGCCCAGAAATAGTTCCTGCAATTGAGGACGAGTAGGAAGAGGATGAGGACAGTCCAGGAAGGACATCCAGCAGCCAAAAAAGAAAAGAATGGAGCACAGAGAAAGGATACAGGAACCAGCCCTTAGGGGCAAACCTAATCCTATAATTGCAGCAGCGACTCCAGCAAGGAAATAAATCTGCAGAATTGAGGCAATGTTAGGGTCTCTCTTAGATCTACACAAACACGTATGTGCTTGCCTAAGCCAGCCCTCCCATCACACACAGGGGCACTCAAAGAAAGGTTTTGGCCCCCAGCAAATAGGATTGGCCACCGCCAAACACCTAGATCCATTCACACAGTACGTGTATTGGGCTAGGGCTAGGGACGGGTCTAAACCAGTTCAAACCACTATAGCGGTTTCAGTGCTGGGCTCAGAGTGCACAACAGCCATTTTTTTGCCTGCCTCGTGGTTTCACCAAACAAAGGAAGAGCCAAAAACAAAACGACCAAGAGCAGGAATCAAAAAATACTTTAGTTCCCCAATGTCTACTAAAAAGGTACATTGGGCTGCTAATGCAGTAACTCCAATTGCACCCCAGTGAAGCCAAACCTAGATTACTGATGCCACCACCCTACTCTCTAAATCAAATGTAGGATGATTACCATAGGATGAAAATGGAATGCTTAAAAAGCACCCCTATACTTGGACTTATTTGGGATACCATAGACCAGAAAAAGGTTGCAGTGGCAATAAGACTTCAGTAGAACTCCTTCTGGTCACATATATAAGGCACAATATTAGTGGTCCCATAAAAGGCACAACAGAATACCCTAAAAAGGGATTGTGCACTGGCTTAACCTTTTTCTCTTTATGTACGCGCAGGTTTTCCTCCCGCTTCTTGACTTTTGTTTCTGCCACTCATACCCATCCACTCACGGGTCCATGCTGCCAGACCATGAACCAGTCTTTTCCTAGTTATAAATTACACACCTATAATATCCTGGAATGCAAAAAGAGCACTCTCATTGGACAATCTGCTGACTATTGCCTGCAGATTGTCCAATGAGAGTGCTCTTTCAGCATTCCAGGGGATAGGATTACTGGTGTGTAATTTATGAAAATAACCTTAACTAGGAAAATACAATTTCTAATTATCTATTGTGTAAACTCAACAGAGATAGGGAGTTTTTGACGCAGTAGAATTCGAAGTAGATTTTGTTGAATTATTTTCATCGGATTTTGGCGCAAATATATTTGGGGGTGGGTTTAGAAGAATAATGAATGTAGAGGAGTCAAGGGGGGTGGCATACCAGCCCAGGCAGATTTATATATTTACCAACAACTTCTATGTATTTATGTTTACCCTGGTTATTAATTATGTGACCTTCCAGATGTTTTGAACTACAACTCCCTTGATCCTTCACCACAGACCATTCTGTCATGATAGTTGAAGTCTAAAACATCTGGAGGACCACATAAGGAGTAACCATGGTATATAGTATAAAAAGAGCAACAGAGTTTGTAATAGCTTTATAGACTCCACCCTCTGGCTCACACATCTCGCTTTAACTCGGTCCTCAGGGCCCATTCTGCTCAGTACACCCCTTAGACTGGGTCTGTAAAGCTGAATTAGCGAGTGCTCCAGTTACCTCTTATTTGCATGCCAGTAACATGCCACTAACAATATGACAATGCATTACTTACCGTAAAAGCATTTCTGATGGTTGTATCTGCTTAGATTCACATGCTGTGCATAGGTCCGACATCCAGTGGTCACTGCGGAGTATTGCATTTTGTTTTTCGTAGTCGAAAAGGGGACGTCGACAAGGCGTGTCTGTAACACTATCCCTATAGTGACGTGCGTTGTACCCACAATCCCTCACGCGTCGAGGTCCCTCTGTTTGTATTTTTCTGCCCTGAGGGAGCCTTCTAGACGTGAGCGAGTACAGAAAAGAGAGATATAAAAGGAAGTCCATGTTCCTTCCATCCGAGCAGGGAGGAAGGGTGGGCGCATGTGAATCTAAGCAGATACAACCATCAGAAATGCTTTTACGGTAAGTAATGCATTGTCTTCTGATGTTTGTTAATCTGCTTAGAATCACATGCTGTGCATAGACTAGCGAGCAGTACCCGGAGTTGGCGGTGGGTTATGAGAAGGAACAGTAGAGAAAAGATGTCTTAATACTGCCTGTCCCACCTGGGAGTCAGATCTAGAGTGTGCATCTAGACAGTAGTGTTTTGTAAAGGTGTGCACAGAACTCCAGGTAGCCGCTTTGCAGATGGACTCAAGGGGAACATTTGCAATGAATGCTATGGATGCCCCAGTGCCTCGAGTGGAATGTGCTCTTGGCTTGAAGGGTAGTTCTCTTTTAGCAAGAGTGTAACAGAGAGTGATGCATTGTACAATCCATCTAGATATAGTGGACTTAGAGACTGCATCTCCTTCTCTTCCTGCTGCCACCGAGACAAAGAACTGATTAGTCTTTCTCAGTGATCTGGTTCTTTCCATGTAGAACATGACAGCTCTGCGTACATCTAGTGTATGCAGACTTTTTTCTCCCAAGTTGGAAGGGTTTTGAAAGAATTATTATTATTATTATTATTATTATTATTAACGTTGGTAGTTCTATAGATTGGTTTACATGAAACTTAGAGATGAATTTTGGTGCAAACCTTGGGTGTGTGCGAAGAACCACCTTATCCTTGTGAACTGATACGAAGGGGTCTAATACAGAAAGAGCCTGTAGTTCACTTACTCTCCTAATGGAGGAGATAGCTATTAGGAAAGCAGTCTTAAGAGTGAGGTATTTAAGAGTTGCCTTGTGCTTGGGTTCGAAAGGAGTGCCCATGAGTCTAGAAAGTACCACGTTTAAGTCCCATCCGGGAGCTGGGCTAGCTATTGGGGGGTGGATTCTCTTTACCCCTTCCATGAAGGCCTTTATAACTGGTATCTTCCACCACGACACTTTAAGTTGGGAAGTGGTGTATGCAGAAAGTGCCGCTAGGTGGACTTTAATGGAATTAAACACTAGACCTGAATCCAGTAAATGGGTCAAGTACAGAATAATGTTAGTGGCAGAGCAGTCAACCGGGTTGATGTTCTTACTTCTACACCAGATGACAAATCTTTTCCACTTGCTAGAATAGCAGTGGCGAGTATTAGGTTTTCTGGCTTCCCTGAGGATGTCCATACATCTCTGAGGGAGATGTAAATGTCCAAATTCTATGATCTCAGGAGCCAGGCTGCTAAGTTCATGGTCTGAGGGCATGGATGCAGTGTCCTGCCCTTGTCTTGTGACAGCATGTTGTACGGGCAAGGAAGTTTGATTGGGGGAGATATTTTTTTGCTATTAAAAAAGCAAAAGGAGGGGCTTGGAGGATGATCCAAGACCTACGCCCACTCAATGACGTCATCCAAAAAGAGTTCTCCTTGTTTCCCAATCCTGCATCCATCCTATGCAGCATCCCAAAAGATGTGTCTCACTTCACAGTGGTTGATTTGAAAAACACATTTTTCTCAGCGCCACTTGCGGAAGAGTGCCGATATCTAAAAGCGTTCACATTGGGAGGAAAAAGGTATGAGCACTGTAGACCACCACAGGGGTACTGCGAAAGCCCAAGCATATTCAACAGAATTGTACATGAAGATCTAGGGAATGTGACAACAGACAGCAACATTTTTCAGTACATAGATTTGCTGATCTGCGGAAAGAATGAGGCGGAGTGCAGGAAAGATTCCATCTCTCTTGACATTGCTAGCCCACAAAGGTTACAAGGTAGATAAAGGAAAGTTGCAATACTGTCAACGAGAATTGTTCTACCTGGGACAGCTAATTTCAAAAGACGGTAAGAGAATCATACTAGACAGAGTAGCTGCCATCACAGCAGTGAACAGACCAAAAACAGTAAAGGAAATGCAAAGATTTCTCAGGATGTGCAACTACTGCCGAGCATGGATATTAAATTATGCAGCATACACGAGGCCCTTACTGCAGGGACTCAAAGAAGCTCAAAGAGAAATACAGAAATAAAATGGTCAGTAGAATTAGATGATGCTTCACATCACTTAAGGAACTAATTTCAAGCGCACCAGTACTCGTGAACCCCGATTATGAGCACAAGTTCTATCTGTTTTCACATTGTAAGGGGTCCATCATGACAGCAGTACTGACACAAAAGACATCTCTGGGACACAAGCCCCTGGCATACTACAGTGGCACACTGGATGCAGTAATGCAAGGACACTTCGCTTGCGAGCAATCTCTCGCAGCCGCAGCATTCGCCATTGAAAATAGTGCAACGATAGTGATGGGATGTCCCGTATTTGTATTTGTTTTATTTATAACGCGCAGACCATCAGGCCCGGAGGCATCAGGGCGCAATTTGTACAAGGTTACAGATATGCATATATACAGAGATAACATTACATAATTTACAAAAAAAATAGGCGACTTAACAAGGAATCTACATATATTACAGTGGTTTCAGTGCCGCTAAGTAATAACAGAGGTCAGCAGGTCAGGGTATGTAAGACAAAGGCGCTGAGAAGGACTTAAAGTTGGTCGAAAAGCCAAGATCTAGTTTTGGCTTTGAATGTGTTAAAAGAGTCTTCAGCTCTGATTGTAGCAGGGAGGGAGGGAGTTCCATATCTTGGAAGCTAGGACAGAGAAGCTTGAGCCCCCTGCTTTTTGCAGTTTAAATCTAGGGATCGCTAGACAGTGGGACTGGGCAGTTCTTCGTGGTCGGGAGGTCGAGTGGCGCGACAGTCGACTGCCGAGGTAGATAGGGGCCTTATTAGCCAAGCATTTGTGCGTAAGGGCGAATGTTTTAAGTGAAATTCTCTGCTTGACAGGTAGCCACTTTAAATTAGTTGTAGATTCTGTGATATGGTGGTTGCGGGGAATGTTTAGGGCAGCACAAATGGCATTGTTTTGGGTAGTTTGGAGTTTATTCAGGTTCTCTTGGCTAGTGCTTAGGTAAAGAGCACTGCAGTAATCAATTTTTGCCATGATGAGGGTTCTAGCTAATGTGACACTGTTGGAGGTGGTAAGAAATGGTCTGCAGGCTGCAATGAGTTTGCATGTGTATGCAGAAGCAGATCTGACAGCATTTGTTTGTCGGGTTAATAATAGGGTAGCGTCAAGGTAGAAACCTAACGTTTTAGTATCTTTTGAGACTCAAATGTTGTTACCGTCTATAGTGAATGACTCATAGGACGATTCTAGTCTGCTCAGGCGCTGTGCACTGCCCAAGATCAGGAGCTCCGTCTTGTCGTCATTTAGGCACAACTGGTGTTGGGCCATCCAAGCTTGGATGACCAGGTAGACGTCGTTAAGGGCCTTGGTGTCAGCTAGATAATCACCTGTGATGGGAATGAGTATCTGGGTGTCGTCCGCATAGTTAGTGTAGGAGACACCCAGATAGTCAAGCACATCGAAGAGTGGTTTCGTGAAAATGTTAGAGTGTAGGTGACATGCAAGATCCCTGAGGTACACCACAGTGAATTGGGGAAGGGTCCGCGGCTGCGAATGGGGCAAAGACTCATGGATCGATTGCTCAAAAAGGATTTGATCCAGGCCGCAGCAGAGGATGACAATTTGGCAGCAGAGTGGAGGTGCTTGCAAAGGATCTGGTGGTTGACCAAATCAAATGCGGCTGAAAGGTCGAGAAGTAGTAGCATGGCTAGTTTGCCCTGATCCTTTAATACCTCAATTTGGGTTTTTAGGTCTATTTAACCAGTCACTGTCCCGTGTCTGGGGCGGAATCCGGATTGTCGTAGACCTAGCAAGTTGTTGGATTCCAAATACTTTTGGATCTGAAGGTATGCAGCACGGTCTAAAATCTTAAGCAGAAACGGAACTGTGGTGATAGGTCGGTGTGATGCTGGAAATGCATCTGAGGGACAGGGCCTCTGAATCCTTGTCCTTTTTCTGTTTTTACCGTGTGTTCTGTTATGTTTTCCGCCCCGGAGTCCATGTGGGACTCCTGGCAGTGCAGCTCTCTCTTTTGGTTTGGTGAACAGACCCATGGGATACCCTTATGGCACCCATGGGTAGGGGTACAACCCTGTGCCCCTAGTGTATGTTTTTGGGCACCTGCGGGTGGCCCCAGAGCAGGGTATGGGCTGGTGGCAGCTCCGCGCTGAATATGACAGGTGCTCCGGGTGTCCTCCATTTTGGGATACCCAGGCCCTGCCATTGGGATCTGTTGATTCCTGATAGGAAACAAGATGGCCCCTGTGGCCTCTTGCTTTCTATAGCCTGTTATCTTGTTTTCCCAAAGTCCTGGGAAGCCCTGTCTCTGTCCCTTCCCCCTGACTGGCTGTTGGGTGGAAGTTCCATGTATGGTATTGTTGTGAAGGCCCAGCTAGACTGACTGGAGCCTTCACAGTGACTGTATGTTGTGGGTACCTCCTGTGGGTGGGACCTGGGTGAATGGAGTGTGTGACCAATATACACTTCTTGTTGTGGTTGTCTGGTTTCTGGCATGAGAGGCAAAGACCGAGACAACCCTGCCCGAAACTAGCCTGAATGCAGTGTGTAGTGTTGAATGGCTGGGTACTTGTCCCAATCCACATTTCTTGTTGTGAGTGTCTGGAAGGGAGGAGTGTGGCCTGAATGCACTGTGTACCTGATTGGCTGACTGACTGCATGAATGCCCTGCAGTATGATTGGCTGCTGAGTGTGTGCCAGCAGCGTGGATGAGAGAGAGGATAGTATATCTGGGGACCTCTCACCACTGGAAAAGTGTTCAGAAGGGACCTTTGGTTGAGAAGCGACCATTGTGCTCTTACAGCAGCCAGGGAGCTGAGTCTCCACTCTACGAGTAACTGGAACTGCTGATCCTCGACGTCCAGCTGGAAGAAGAAGACTTGCTGTGGCATTTGCTTCGACCGATCTGAAGGCTGACGAGATCGTCGAGGGCTGACCCGAGAGAGGACCTGGTAAGGCGACCTCTTCCCGTGCTCCGAGGGACCATCGAGCACCGCTCCATCTTCGCCGAAGCGCCCTGGAAGACAGACCCTCGAAAGGCTGTCGACCCGAGACAGGACCGCTGAGGAGATCGAAGTAAAGCACCCGGACATCGACGCCGTCGAAGTCCATTGCCGTCGACCAGGGTTCGCAGGTTTGTGTAACCGCTGGAGGCCCGTCGAAGTTGTGTTGCCCAGCCGTGGGAACCACTTGACGCCGTGCCACCGACGACCGGAGCCGTCCGCTCCTTTGCCTAAGAACATTCAATCGAAGGACTCTCTCGACCGCATCGTCGACCGCTTATCCTGCCGGAGAAAGTCGAGGCCGACCAACGCGCCGAGGAGAAACCTGCCGGTGGGTTTCCCGCCACCCGACGACCTCAAAGACTTGGACGACTCGACGCCCTTGCCGGGCTCCCGTCTCTACAATCTTTGCGGTCCAGAACTATTGTCATCGAGGTGCCCCGCACACCTCTGCCTTGCAGGACGCCGACGCCCCGACGCCGACGAGCACCGCTCGGACGAAGCTGCCGCCTCTTCGACATCGTTCTACCTCGTTTGTCGACGGACGTTCGACGCCCCGTGCCTCCCGCCTGAAAGGGAAGGCATTCAAGAAGGGCCGTCGATTCCCCGTCGCCGAACAGCGAGTCCCTCGGCGTTTGTCGACGCCTTCGAGGAGCTCGACTCCACCAGGTACATTGGGGGGGTAAAAACATTATAGGAGAGAATAAGACTTGCAGAGCAATATATGGACTGGGCTTGTGCTATATCTTTCTTTACAGGTTGCCCAGGTGGGGGGATCTCCACACAGAACTGTGTCCAGTGGTAGGGGCCAGTATCTTGCCTATTGCTCAACCATCTTATTTTCTCTCCTCTCTCTATTGCTGGTTTCACTCTATTGGTCTGTGTGGCATCGTACAGTATTGTTCATGCACTTCAATGAGATCTAGGGTGGTACCACTTTAGGATTGTAAATATTTGTCATTGTAGATTTTGCCGGAGTACAAAGTGAGTTATCATGATGAATGTACATAACCTTAACTATTGATTATATAAAGACTGTGTTCTAACCAATACAGAGTGTGGATATTCCTTTGTGGGGGCTTGGGGATACACTGTACTTAAGAACCAGCCTGCATCACCTCCTGAGAAGCTAGGCCTTGATTGCTCGACCATTGCTACCGAATAGAGAATCTTGGCTGGGGTCTCCTGTGCCTCTCCTCCACCATATAGGGAGCGGAAGTACAGACACCCCCCACCGGTCGTAGAGGCCCGTCTCTCGCAGTCGGAAGTTAATGGGTATGCTAGGGTCTAGGGATGGTTTTTTAAGCAGTGGGATCACCCAAGCGTTCTTAAGGTTGGCCGGGACAATACCTGGTTTAAAGGAGGAGTTGATGAAGGCCGTAATGAATGGGGTCAGATCATGCGCGGAGTCCTTAATAATAGGGGCTGGGCAAAGGTCACCTTGGCAGTTGGATGGTTTAATTCTCAGGATGATATTTTCTACCTCGGCAACGGTAAGCGGTGAGAATGAAAATGGTTTGGTATTAGCAGTGTATAGAGGGGGGACCCTAGCAGGGGAGTGTGAGCGGTTGTCATGCTTCAGGCTGTCCTGCTTATCTTTACTTTTCGCTTGTAGTGTGGAGATTTTATTTAGTAAGGCTGCTTGAATGTTGGCACACCATTTACTATCTTTCATGCAAGTGTCAGGGGGTGCGACTGGAGTTTCATGCTCTTTTAGGATTTTGAAGAGTTCCTTTGTGTTAGAGTCGGCTTGCAGAATGCGGTTAAGAGATTCCTTTTTTGCAGTGAGGATAGCAGCTTTATAAGTGAAACCATCTTTGTGCTCGTCAGAAGGGTGGCTTTTCCATCGATTTTCAGCACAACGTTTAGCTTTGCGGAGCATTCCTAACTGTGGGGTGAACCATGAATTAAGATGTGCTTGTAGTTTAGCCTTCCTGAGTTTGATGGGTGCTATGGAGTCAATGGCCGTTAGCATTGTTTGGTTGTAGGTGTCTGCTAAGGAAGTAGGATCAGAGCAGGTGTTGGTGGCTGCATTAAGGGATGGGAGTAACAATGGGAGGAGTTTCTCCTTAGTTATGTCTTTTTTGCTTCTAGTCGGGAGTGCTGGGGCTATTGGTGTCGGAGTTCGTGGGGTTCCTTCAATGTTAAAGGTTATGATGTGATGTTCAGACCATAAGCAGGGGGTGTTAAGAACCTTAATATTGCAGTTGGAGCCAGCTAGCCAGTCAAGTGTTCTACCTTTGATATGGGTAGGTTCTTGAATGTATAAGGTGAGGCTGAGGTCAGTTAGAACATTCTCCAGGTCAGTTGCCACGGGATCTTTTAGGTCACCAAGACCGAAGTTAAGGTCGCCTAGGATGATTGTTTGTGAAGGAACAAGTTACTTACCTGTAACTGTTGTTCTCCAGCATGGGTCTGGCATGGATTCACATGCTCATGAATATTCCCCGTCAGGCCGGGAATCCTTCGTATAGAAAAAAATCAGTATCAGTTTCGTTTCTGATCTGTCTTTCTTTCTTAGTAGTAACCAATCACTGGTCTCTGGGTCATACTGCCCCCAGCCAATGACTGCCCTCTCCCTAAGCCCCGCCTCTGGCAGCCATCCTCAGATTTGGTAGCACGTAAAGTGGCAGTATGACCAAGTGAAGAGCCGCAGAGGGGTAGGCGAGAGGGTTCGCATGTGAATCCATGCCAGACCCATGCTGGAGAAGAACAAGTTACTTTCTTACCTGGTAACGTTCTTTCGATGGGATGGTCCGACAACGTATTCCATATCTATGACATGTAATCACCACAGCTGTGCTGCTTCGGAAACTTTTTTCAGCGTCTGCGTCCTGCGTCGATGACGTCGATGCGCCGTCGTCGAGGACCTCCTCCGACGTCCGACGTCATCCGATGTGATAAGTAGGACGCACGACGCCCGTAGCCTCAGTTGTAGTTTTTTCCCCCAGAATGTATGACATTAGTCAACTGCCAGTCAGACACAAAGCCTTGCGGAACGTAAGCTGCAATCGCAAAAGAAATTCTGCAGCGGGGAAGGCAGGGCGGGAGCGATATGGAATACGTCGCCGGACCATCCCATCGAAAGAACGTTACCAGGTAAGAAAGTAACTGGTTCTTCGAGGGGATTGGGTCCTCAGACGTATTTCAAATCTATGACAGACTCCCAAAGCAGTAAAAGAGCAAGGAGGAGGGAAAGAATTTAGAATCAAAATTTAGAATAGCCAATCAAATAGCAGAGCAAAGGACATCCTTTCCAAAGGCCAGATCCTGTCCTCGGATGGAATCGAGGGAATAGTGACGTACAAATGTATGTACTGAAGCCCAGGTGGCTGCATCACAGATGTTGCGAATAGGAACACCCCTCTGCAGGGCAGTAGATGCAGCCATACCCCTGGCAGAATGGGCCCACAAGCCAGCCGGTGGGTCCTTACCCGCCAAGCGGTAACACTTCGAGATGGCCAAAATAATCCAGCGAGACAAAGTGTTTCGTCACAGCTTGCCCCAAACGCTTTCCAGCGTAACCAATAAAGAGTTGATCGTCCACTCTGACCCGGGACATGTGTGAAACATAAAAGCTTAAAGCTCTCCTAGGATCAAGCCTATGGAGCCTCTCCTCTTCCTTACCAGGATGCGGAGGAGGAAAGAATGCCGGAAGAACAACCTTCTGGGCAGTGGTCGAAGTGTACGAAAAGAAGTAGTGGAACTATGTTCTCTACTGGCCTGCACCGCTCCCCACAAACCACATTGCTGTGCCCCCTCCCATGAACAATACAAACCCCAAAACACATGCAGCTGCTGTTTAAGGGCACGGCCAGTTCAGTTCACTGAAAGTGCAAGTTTAAACTTCTTCCTACACTTTTATTTTAAAACGAAACCGTTCCGGAACGGTTTCTTTTTAAAATAAAAGTATAGGAACGGTAAAACTTATTTAAAAGAAGTAGAGGAGCACCGCTCCCAACCGCTCCCACCCACTTCGACCACTGCTTCTGGGCCAAATGAAATTCCGTCACTACCTTCGGAAGAAAAGAAGGACGAACTCCAAGGACAACCCTGTCCTTGTGAAATACAGTGAAGGGTGGCTTAACTGAAAGTGCCTGTAACTCACTCACTCACTCTGCGAGCGGAAGTAACCGCAACTAAAAACACAGTTTTCAGAGTCAACAGCCTCAAAGGGCAAGAATGTAAAGGCTCAAACGGAGCACCCATAAGAAACTTAAGAACAAGGTTCAAATCCCAACCGGGCACCAGGAAAGGTGACGGAGGAAACACATTAGTGAGCCCTTTCAGAAACTGTGAAATTAAAGGGATTTTAAAGTAAGAACACTCTTCAGACGAGCGCTTAAAGATGGACAGCGCCGCCAGGTAACCTTTAATGGTACCCACTTGCAAGCCCCTGTGGGCCAAAGAAAGTAAAAAGGACAGAACCATGGGGATGTCACATGCAAAAGGATCCACATTCTGAACTCTGCACCAGTCGCAGAACTTACGCCAACGGCAATGGTACAGAGACTTTGTTGCTGGCCTTCGGGCCGAAAGCAACACCTCCATCACGTCTTCAGGGAGGTCCCAATCCTTATACCTCAACCTTTCAGAAGCCAAGCGTGAAGGTTGAGGGATCTGACCTCTGGATGGAGAACCTGACCCCCCTCCCGTGAGAGCAGATTGTCTCTGTAGGGAAGACGACGTGGAGGGCAGATTGACAAGTCAGGAAGATCCGGGTACCACGTCCTCCGAGCCCACGCCGGAGCAATGAGGATCATCTGGGAACCGAACTTCCGTAACCTCCGCAGCACTTGCGGGATGACAGGGGCTGGAGGAAACGCGTACAGCAGCGGGAATGACCACTCCACCACGAACGCGTCTCCTAAGGCTCCTTTTGGAGGAAATTCCCACGAGCAAAACCTTTTGCACTTCCGTTTGACACTGGAGGTGAAGAGATCCACTTGAGGAGTCCCCCAAAGGGCGAAGATCTCCAGGAGAATCTCCTGAGCCAACTCCCACTCGTGAGAGTTCAGAGCGTCCGCGGTCACGTTTTCGTCTCCGGCCAGATGAACTGCCGAGATCGAAACTTCCTGCTGGATGGCCCAGAACTCGAGCTGCATCGCCTCCCTGCACAGAGGAAGTGACCATGCCCCCCCCCTTTTTGTTGAGGTAGTGCATGGCCACTGTGTTGTCCGTCAGGATCAGGACACTCTTTCCTCGCACAGTCGGCAGAAAAGCCTTCAGGGCTAGCCTGACGGCCCTCAGCTCCAACAGATTGATATGGAGTCTGGACTCCGACGGAGACCAACGACCGCTGACTGTCAGCCCGTTGGCATGAGCTCCCCATCCCGTGAGGGATGCATCCGTCACGATCGTCACCTCCGGCCAGGGAAGCCAAAATGGAGCCCCCTTCATCAAGTTGCCTTCGACGGCCCACCACAGAAGGTCCCGGGCGACCGAGGGCGGCACCTGAACCGGGTCCGACATCCTGCCGGAGGACTGCGACCATTGCGTCTTGAGTGCCCACTGCAAAGATCTCATCCGCAGGCGAGCCTCTGGCACCAGAAGAATGCAGGATGCCATGAGGCCGAGCAACCTCAAGAACTCGAACGCTGGGAGCGTCTGGGCATACTGAAACTTGTGCACCATCTGCTGAATGTAAAGAGCCCTCACCTGTGGAGGAAAACACTGCCCCAGGGAAGTGTCGAGCACTGCTCCGATGTACTGGAGCCGCTGTGTCGGCGTCAAATGGGACTTCTTTAAATTGAGGGAGAAGCCCAGCCTGTGAACGGAGTGGCAGGGGACGAACAGATGATCCAGGACTTGCTCGGGAGAGCTCCCCCTGATCAACCAATCGTCCAGTAGACGTGAATCCCCCCCCCCTTGCCTGAGATGCGCTGCCACCACCACCATGAGCTTGGTGAAAACCCTCGGGCGGAGGTCAATCCGAACGGCAGGACCCGAAACTGAAAGTGCGAGTCGCCAACCGCGAACCTCAGGTACTTCTTGTGCTTGGGATGGATCGGCACATGGAAGTAAGCATCCTTGAGGTCGAGTGACACCAACCAGTCCTGAAGCTGAAGGGCCTGGAGGACTTGAGAGAGAGAGTAACCATCTTGAACTTGTCCTTCCTGAGGAGTTTGTTCAAACCGCGCAAGTCCATGATGGGTCTCAATCCCCAGTCTTTCTTCGAAATCAAAAAATAAGGGGAATACCATCCCTTGTTCCTCTCCGCTACAGGCACCAGTTCTATGGCGCCTTTCTCCAGCAGGGCTTCAATTTCCTGCGCAAGGAGCGGATCCGGACTCTGCAAAGAGGTTCCCCGGTGGATTGTCGCAAGGCCTGTGCCGAAAGGGAAGACAGTAGCCGTGGGTTATGATCTCAAGAACCCATACATCTGAAGTAATGGCTTGCCACTCTAAAAGATGCTGCGCAAGCCTTCCCCCAACCGGCGAACCATGGGACATGGCCTCATGACTGAGTGGGAGCGGCTGCAGCGTTACCTGAGGGCAAAGAGGCAACTGCCCGAGCGGCCTTGGCACCAAGGGTACCCTGTCGTCCACCTCTGGTACCCCTGCGCTGGCCTCTTTGACTGCCAGCTCCTCTCGCTTTACTGAAGGACGAGTAATAGCGAAAGGAACCACCCCTCCACTGCTGTCCCCTAGGACGAAAAGGCGGAGGTTGGCGAACTGCAGCGCCCAACGACTTCGCTGCAGCTTTTGAGGTCTGCAACCTCTCAAGGCTCTCGTCAGCCTTGCTGCCAAAAAGGTGTTCACCGTCAAAGGGCATGTTGAGGAGCCGGGACTGCACATCAGGAGCAAACCCCGACTTCCGCAACCACGCAAACCTGCGTATCACGGTGCTCGCCGCCATGGACCTAATGACGTAGTCAGCTAAGTCCAAACCCGACTGAACGGACTCACACATGGCATCCTTACCATCCTGGAACATAGCAAGGAAACCATCCCGTTCGTCCTCTTCGGGAATATGTTCAGCTGCTAACGCAACACAGTTCCACAGAGTGTGTGTGAAACGAGACAAGGCACAAATGGAGTTGGCTGCCTGAAGCGCCATACCACCAGAAGAAAACACTTTCTTCGCCCAGCCATCAAAACGTTTGTCGTCCCTATCAGGAGGGATGGTAGGGTACGACGCCTGCTTTGCCGGGGCCGTGGCCGCCTGCACCACCAAACTCTCCGGAGTGGGGTGCCTGGTCAAGTAGCAGGGGTCGCTACTGGCTGGACGGTATTTTCGCGACAAGGATCTGCCCACCGCCCGGAGACTCTCCGGAGCAGTCCAAGCCGCCGCCACCCTTCTCTGTAAAGCCATATGGAACGGCAGTACCGGGTCAGTTGAGGGACCAACATCAAGGATGTCCATTAGATCATCCTGCACAAACTCCCCTGGGGGAGCAGACCATCCCAAGTACTCAGAAACCCTAGCCATAAGGCGCCTGTACGAGGAATCGGCATGAGAGCCAGGCTCAGGCCTACAAAACGCCACCTCCGGAGAGGTGTCCAGTCCACTTGCATCATGCAGTGATTGCCTCAAATCGTCAAACTGACTATGGCCCGAGACAATTTCATCTGGAACCTGACTAGGAACCAGGCCATCAGAACCCTCATCCGCCTCTGAAATATATTCCAGGTGGCGAAAAGAAGGCACCCGAGAGTGCTTGCTCTTAACCAGAGCCTTCCTAGGGGGATCCCCCGTGCCACGGGGTACCTCCAACACGAAAGGCGTCGATGGCGTCGAGCGAATCGCCGCCGGCGTCGAGAGAACAGGCTTCGGCGCAGAGAGGATCGGCATCGAGGAAATCGGCGTCGACATCAGATGCAGCGCCGCCAGCATCGGCGGCGTCGACACAGCCCTCGAAGCCGGAGCCCCGAGCGTGTCCTTCGACGACCTGAGCGTCGACTGCTTCGACGACTTCCTCGGAGCCGGAGCCTCGAGAAAGCCTGTCGACGCCCTCGACGCCTCAGACGTCGATTTCTTCCTCGAAGACCTCACAGGTGCACACGGTCTCGAACGAGTCGAGGACCGGGACCTGGAGCGGGTACGTCGAGAACGAGTCTCCTTGTCCGAACGGGACCTCTCCCGTGACTCGTGCCAACCACTCTTGCGAGCGGTGTCTCTCGACCTCTCACGACCGACCTTACTCGGGGGCGCGGACGGCTTAGTACCCTGCGACTCGAGAATCGCCAGCATTTTCTTCCTGAAGGAAGCCCATTCCTCCGGCGACGCACGGTTGGTGGGGTAAGCGACGTGCCGGGCAGAGTCCTCCGAAGAGGACCTGGAAGACGACCGGTGTCGGCGCTTCCGAGAATGCCTCGAAGAGGCTGAAGAGTGGTGAGACCGACTCCTAGAAGGAGACCCACGAGACTTCCGACGATGACGCGGAGAGTCACCTCTCGAATCATCCGTCGAAAGCCCTGCAGACTTCGACTTCCGGGGCTTGGACACCCGACCTACCGACAACAACTTCTTACGTTCGCGTAAGGCTTTGGACGTGAGCGACTGGCAGTCGATACAGTCATCCGTGTCGTAGGCCTCCCCGAGGCACCAGAGGCAGGCGTCGTGCGAGTCCGTCACCGACATCTTGGACCCACACTCCCCGCACTTCTTGAAGCCCGGACGCGGGGTCGAAGACGAAGTAGAAGACATCTTCACACAAAGGATTTTCACAAAAACGAACAGGTTCGAAGAACCGAGAAGAACAGAACTCCAAAGAGTCGAGGCGTTAACCGAGATTCACGAAGCAACACGTTCGCGGAAAAAACGGAACTGAGGCTACGGGCGTCGTGCGTCCTACTGATCACATCGGATGACGTCAGAGGAGGTCCTCGACGACGGCGCATCGACGTCATCGACGCAGGACGCAGACGCCGAAAAAAGTTTCCGGAGCAGCACAGCTGTGGTGATTACATGTCATAGATCTGGAATACGTCGGAGGACCCAATCCCCTCGAACAACAGTTACAGGTAAGTAACTTGTTCCTTCTCCAGCATGGGGTTTGGCATGGATTCACATGCTCATGAATAAGAGAATACATAGCAGTACACACATGCACAACCACGGGAGGTGGCATTAGGCTCAACATTAAGCAATACAACAACTCCACATTAAGCAACTCTTACCTCCTCACCAGGCTCACCTTAGGCGAACAGGTTGCGCAGCACTGCTTGGCCGACCCTGGACTCCTCCCTGGAGTCCCGATCGACGCAGTAGAATCTTGTGAAGGTATGCGTCGACCTCCACGTCGCAACCCTGCAGATGTCCAGCAGGGGCACACCAGACAGGAATGCCGTGGTAGCAGCAATCGCTCTGGTCGAATGGGCTCTCAGACGGCCGGGCAACGGTCGGTTTGCCAACCGGTGACAGTGCATGATGCAGCCGGAGAGCCATCTGGAAATGGAAGTCTTCGAGAGAGCCTTCCCTTGGTTCACAGTCCCAAAGTTCACAAACAGCTGTGACGTCTTCCGAAAACTCTTGCTGCGTTCCACGTAAATACTTCAGCGCTCTAGCTACATCCAGCGAGTTCAAAGTCCTCTCGGCCGGCGACGAAGGCGACGGGAAGAAAACTGGCAACACCAAGGGCTCATTGAGGTAAGTCTGACGGCACCTTGGGCATAAAGGAGGGGTGTGTCCTCAGCACCATCCTCGTGTCATGAAAAGTCAAGTATGGAGGCTTGCAAGGTAGGGCCTGGATCTCTCCCACTCGTCGTGCGGAGGTGATGGCCACGAGGAAAGCTGTCTTCCATGACAGGAACCTCAAAGGCGCCGAATGCAGAGGCTCGAATGGGGCCCCCATGAGCCTGGTCAGCGCCACATTAAGCTCCCACGCCGGGGCAGGAGCCTTCACCGGCGGGAATGATCGGAATAGTCCCTTCATGAATTCTTTCACCAAGCGATGAGACCACAAGGACGCCCGTCCCGTAGTCCTGGTATATCGGGAGATTGCAGCCAGATGTATTTTGCTGGAGGCGTGAGCCAGTCCAGCTTTGGCCAGCGACAGTAGGTACGGCAGTACTTGAGGGGCCGTAATCCGCAGAGGGTTAATCTTCTGTGCACGGCACCAGACAGAGAACCTCTTCCATTTATGTCCGTAGCACTTGAGAGTTGAGGACACCCTGGCCTTTGCAAGAAACTCTCTGCAGTCGGCCGGGATGTCGTACTCTCCAAACTCTAGTGCTGCAGGAGCCAGGCCTGCAAGTTCAGCGACTCCGGGTTGTGGTGAAGAATGGCGCCTCCTACTCTGGAGAGAAGGTCTGCGTCCGACGGCAGCTTGACTGGTGGGGACGTTGACAAGTCCAGAAGGTCCGGGAACCAGATCTGTCTCGGCCACGCCGGTGTGATGAGGATCATCCTGCACCGGGACCTCTTGAGCTGTTTGATGAGCTGGAGCAGCAACGGCAGCGGAGGGAACGCATAAAGAAATAGGCCGTCCCAGGAGAACAAGAAAGCATCTCCCATGCTCCTCGGCTGGGGGAACCTGCTGGCGAACCTCCGGCACTTGGAATTCATCGCCGTCGCGAAGAGATCGATTTGGGGCTCGCCCCATCGTCGGAAGAGTCGATCCACTTGATCCTGGCGTAGTTCCCACTCGTGGCACGACCGCAGCTTCCTGCTGAGTGAGTCGGCGATCGTGTTTTTTATTCCTGCCAGATGAAGAAGCGCCAGAAACATCCCCCCGGGGACGGCCCAATGCCACAGATCCTGGGCTTCCTTGGATAGGGCAGGGGACCTGGTTCCGCCCTGCTTCCGGATGTAGAACATCCTGGTGGTGTTGTAGGTGAAGATCCTCACCACCTTGCCCTTGAGGGACGGAAGAAAGGACCCGAGGGCCCAGAACACTGCGCGGGACTCCAAGATGTTGATGTGGAGAGACTTCTCCTCCGGGAGCCAAAGGCCTCTCGCGTGAAGATCTCCGGAGTGCGCTCCCCAACCTTCCAGGGAGGCGTCTGTCGTCACCGTCACCTGAGGAGCTGGGGTCTGAAAGTCTGTGCCCGCCGACAGATGGGAGCGGGTACCCCACCACCGGATCGCCTGACGAAACGTCGCGTTGAGAGGAATCCTGTCCTCGGAGCTGCCCGTCGACTGGACCCAGCGGGCGTCGAGGAACTCTTGTAAGGGGCGCATCCGAAGCCTGCAAAGGCGCACCAGATAAATGCAGGAGAACATCATCCCAAGGAGGGATTTGATAGATCTTACCCTGGCCATGCCTGTGGCCAGCAGACGCTGCACCTTGCCCAGAATGGTCCTGGTCCTTTCCTCCGACGGCGAGGCCAGCCGCGCCGCTGTGTCGAGCTTGGCTCCCAGAAACAGGGCGACTTGCGACGGAACCAGGTGGGATTTTGGAAAGTTGATGGAGAATCCCAGGTCCGTGAGCAGCTGGACTGTCTTCGCAGTGTGCTCCACGGCGAGCTCCCTTGTCCTTGCCCGGATGAGCCAGTCGTCCAGGTAGGGGTAGACGTGGCTCCCCTGCAGGCGCAGCCGCGCCGCCACCGGTGCGAGGCACTTGGTGAACACCCTGGGTGCCGACTTCAATCCAAACGGGAGGGCCTTGAACTGGTAGTGCCGCCCTTGGACCACGAACCTGAGGAACTTTCGGTGTCTTTTTAAAATGGGGATGTGGAAGTACGCATCCTCCAAGTCCAACGACGACAGGAAATCGCCCTCCTCCAGCTGTCCCAGCACGTGCTGGAGGGTGACCATACGGAACTTCTGTGCCTTGATGTACTTGTTCAGTCGTCGTAGGTCCAGGATGGGGCGCCATCCTCCTGTCTTCTTTTTTTACCAGGAAGTACCTTGAGTAAACTCCGGAGCCCCGAAGCCACTTTGGGGCGAGCTTGATGGCACCCTTCTTGAGCATCGCCCTTACTTCCAACAGTAGTTGAGGGATGTGATTTTCCTTCCGGGCCACGGGTGGAACGCGAGGGCACTTCTTCTGAAACTCGAGGGCATGCCCTTGGCCAGGGCATCCAGCACCCAACGGTCGGTGGAGATGGACTCCCACACGCTGACGAACCTCGCCAGCCGGCCACCCACCGGGGTGCTTCGGCGGGGGCCCGACCCCACGGTCGTTTCAATCTTGTTTGGAGGCCGCCTTGCCTCCTTGACCTCCCTGTCGACGACGACGGGCACCACCTGACTTGCCGCGTTCCCTGTAGGCTTCCTGGGCTTCCTGCTTGGCGGTACGTGGAGGAGCCACTGCCGGATCCCTTAGAGGCACCTTGTCAGCCTACGGAGCTCCGAAAGGACGGCCGTCATTGTTGGAGCACTCCCAGTGCCCGGGCAGTCTCTGTCTGTCTTGATGGCCTGAAGGGACTCATCAACCGCCTTCCCAAACAGGTTGTTCCCGTCGAAGGGCATGTCCAAACCCTTGGTTTGTACGTCCTGGTGGAAATCTGTGGCCTTGAGCCATCCTCGTCGTCTCAAGCAAACGCCGTTGCCCAACTGACGGAAACCGGTGTCGGCGATGTCCGTTGCCACTGTGATGGCGTGGTCCGATGCAATCTCACCCTCCTGTAGGATTTCAAGGGCCTCAGCCCTTTTGGCGTCCGGTCCCTCTTTGCCGGCGCCGTGGCAGGGTTCTTGAGGAGGGCGAGCCCCTCATCCCAGATGTCATCAAGAAGCGCTACGGCGAGGACCGTCTTCCTTTTAGCCTCGCGCCGTTGGTAAAGGAACCCGTTCTCCTTCTCTTCTGGGCAGAGCTGGAAGAGCTCGGATGCCCTGGAAATCATGGCATGATCCAATCTCGTCGGGCGGGGACGCCCGAGCGGGGGGGCGACGGGGCACACGTCCCGTCGTCGCCTCTGTCGTCATCTGTACCTGTCGTAGCCGTGTCCGTGCCTGTATCATCCCCGTGAGTAGTAGACCGGGGGGAAGGCAGAGCAGGCCGCAGAGGTGGGAGAGGTGGCGTAGTATGCGTCCTCCGCCTCTTATGCAGTGGACTTTCCGAAGGTCCTGGCTCCGGTTCCCCAGTCAGGTCTGGCTCAGGTACCTCCATCGGGGGGGAGGGGCAACCTTGTCCTTATCTCCGAACAGAAGGACTGAATCGCTGACAAAATGGCCGCCGAAGTGTCCTGCGGCTCCGGAAACGACAGGCGTGAGGGCTCTTGAGGAGCCTCGTCGGCGACGTCGTCGCTCTCGTCGTCGCCCTCGTCGGGATCCCTCCCGATGGGCTGCGCCTCTTCCACGACTTCGATGAGCTCTTCTTCAGAGGTCGTGTCTGTATCCACGATGGCCACCAGCCCCTCCCCCACCTTTTCCAACGAGGACTTCGTGGGTGTCTTCTCAATGGGCCTGAAAGACTACTCCCTCCGCGGTGGCAGGGAGACTCTGGGTCCTGAGGGCGCCTCCACAGGCTGAGCCAGGGCTGCGGCGACATCCTCAATCGAGGTCTTAGCAGGGTGAATTAAGGCCATCGTCACCTTCTGGATGCCTGGGGCCTTCACCTTGGGGGGAGGGTAGGAGCCTCGCTCCCCCTCTGCCGGAATGTTCGAGATCGACCGGGGCCTCTCCAGAAGCTTCGCCGGGTTCTCGGACTTCCTCTTACCCGAGCCAGAGCGTTGGCTCGTGGTTGATGGCGCCGGGGAGGATGCACCCTGCCTGGCAGCCAAGGAGCCCGACCGTTTGGCGCTCCCGGTGCCCGCGGACTCACGGTGCTTAGCCTTTTGTTGGGCCCCCGTCGCCGGGGCGCCCTCACAGGACTTAGAAGACAGCTCAGACTTCTTTTTCTTCTTCTCGCCTGACGGGCTCTTCCCTTCCAGCCAGTTGGCTAAACGGAGGTGGCGATCCTTCATGGTCCGCTCCGACATGGTTCCTGAACAGTTTCCCGGGCGTCGAGCTTCCTTTCTCCCGGGCCATGTCCGGGGTAGGCCTCGGAACTTCTGGAATCCTCCAAAAGCATAACTCAACGAAATCTTCACCCTTGAGGGGCGTACAAAACTCCGAAACGGATCCCCGTTGATCGGATGTAGAAACGGTGGAGCTTGAGGCTCTATTTAACCGAAAAATTAGAAAATTCTCCTGAAAAAAGCATGAAAACGCAGCAAAAGCTCGAGAGCTACAGCACGAGGACTCCCAACACTTGAACGTGCGGTAAAAATCTGAGGATGGCTGCCAGAGGCGGGGCTTAGGGAGAGGGCAGTCATTGGCTTGGGGCAGTATGACCCAGAGACCAGTGATTGGTTACTACTAAGAAAGACAGATCAGAAACGAAACTGATACTGATTTTTTTCTATACCGAGGATTCCCAGCCTGACGACGGGGAATATTCATGAGCATGTGAATCCATGCCAGAACCCATGCTGGAGAATTGTTTTTAGTTTTGTCGAGGAGGAGAGTGGAAATTTCACTGACAAAGGTCTGTGATACTGTTCGTGGAGCACTCCCTATTCGCAATCCTGGAAAGATCAAAAAGCACACTCACAACACAAAGAGCCACAGCGTATGAAATAATTCTGTCCAGTGCAAACATACACATAGTGAGATGCAAGACGGTGAACCCTGAAAGATTCATTACAGAACCATGCACAGTGGACGACATGCAAGCGCACGACTGTGCAACATAAGGGTGAGGAAGGGGAAACCACCATGGTAAGTGAGAATGCACTGAATGAAGGAGAGGTATTTTTCATAGACGGGTCAGCATCAATAAATTCAGAGACAGGAGAAAAACACGTGGGGATAGCTGTTGTAAGGTTAGAAGAAAGTGAGTATCAAGTGCTAATACAACAGCGCCTACCTGCCCACTACTCAGCACAAGCAGCATAACTAATAGCACTAATTGAAGCATTGCATGCAGCAAAGGGGTGTGCGGTTACAATTTACACAGATGCAGCGTATATGACTACTACAGTGCACAGGGGATTGGCAAGGTGGGGACAGAGAGGGTTCCATAGGGCCAATGGGTCACCTGTACAACACGCAGAGCTTCTAAAAGAACTAATAGAGGCATTAAAAGACCCCACCGTGGTAGCTATAGTGAAGTGCCAGGCCCATACGAACAATACAGATGTCATCTCTTTGGGAAACGCGGCAGCGGGCGCTGCTGCCAAGGAAGCTTCTTACTTAATAAAAGAGAGAACAGGTGAGTACCTGATACAAAAACATGTAGAACAGGATCTCCCAGATGGTTATAATGCTATGCCTGTGTCGCAAATATTGGAGCTACAAGACGGGGCATCAAAAGAGGAAAAGGAATTGTGGGAAAAAAGGGGGTGTAGTCAGTCAGCAACAGACCTCCTATGACGTCAGCTCAGCACAGGTAAGTTAGTGATGCCAATCAAACTATTAGAAATAGCTTTTCAACAACTACACTTTCCAGCACACAATGCAAAACACCACATCGCCACAGAAATACAGGAGAATTGGTTTGTCCCAGGTTTACAGGAGCAACTTTCAAAAATGGCAATGGAATGTACAACGTGCCAAATATAGAATTCAGGAATGACATTAAGAACACTACTGGGAACAATACCAAAACCAACAGGCCCCTTCAGAGAGCTGCATATTGATTATGCAGATAGGGGAGAGAGGTGCAATGGATCACGTTTCAGGATAGTAGTAGTTTGTCCATTTTCGAGGTGGGTCGAGGCAGGGCCATGTGCACATCCGGATGGCAAATGTGCTGCAAAGAGTTTGGTGAGGGAGGTATTCCCACGCTGGGGAATTTGCGACATAATTCGCTCCGATAATGGCACACATTTTGTCAATGATCTCTTCAAGGAAGTAACAGCTTTGTTAGGAATCAAACACAAATTATGCTTGATTCATCAACCGCAAAGTAATGGCGTAGTTGAGAAGATCAATGGCCTCCTGAAAGGGAGGTTGTGGAAATTGCGTTTCTCACTTAAGAAGAACTGGGTGCACTGTTTGCCCTTGGCCTTGTTGGAGCTGAGAAATCAGCCCAGCAAGGACCACCATCTGTCACCACACAAAATTGTAACAGGAAGGCGCATGCACACAACACACTCCCCACTCTGCAGACATTCAGACGCCACTATACTAGGTGAAGAGTTCAATGAATCCTTGACGAAACTCACCAAAACGGCTCGCGCCCCCCCCATTCACACACGAGGAAGGCAATGAAGCAATAAAAATCACAGAAGAGAACCCAACAGGTCAGCTAATGGCAGGAGAGATGGTGTATGTAAGGAGTTTCGTGTGTAGGTGGAATGCCCCAAGATTTCATGGCCCATACGAGGTAGTGTATGATAAAAAATAAATAATAATTAGGCTTTTATATAGCGCTACAAACCCTCAGGTATCTGAGCGCTGCTTATTATTACCCACGGTGTGTGGTGCTCATTTATCGACCTCGGAAGGATGAAAGGCTGAGTTTGGCCCCGCCGGGATTCGAACCTGCGTTAACAGGCTCTGCACGGGTGTCAAAGCGGGCGCTCTACTCGCTGTGCCACTTGACCGACGACAGTGAAGGTGAAGGGCCTGAGATATTTGATACATTTAACAGACGTGTGAAAAGACTAGGATAATGTCACACAGAGGAAGGACGAAGGGGTACAAAACACAGAAGTGTCACAATAGATGAAGAGAAGAGATGTAACTGCATTCTATCATTAAATAGTGGTATACATTGAAAAGAAATAAACTGAATAAAATGACTGTATAGCAAGGAAAATGTATATAATTTTGAAAATGTGACATGAAGCTCTCTAAGGAAAATAACCAATAATTATTTGAGGATGCTTAATGCACTTCTGTTTTAATGTATAGGAGAAACCATGGCAACGAAAGGGCAGCCTGCACGGGATAATGTTAGGGCAGATAGAAATGGCAACGAGAATTTTGATTTGCGTAGATATTCGTATGAGTGTGGTCTGTTTGTGTGCGCAATTATATTCTTTACAATGATGTTTGGACTACTCTTCGATTGGGCCATTACATTCATCTCTATCGAGATGAAGGGGGGGGGGAATGGAACCAACATGGGGAATGGAACAAGGATGGTTAAAGAAGGGTCCTATTTAATTTGGGATGGCTTTCAGCTCATATTGGGTTATGACATTCACCCTGATCGTGCACTGCACCCAAATTACACCAGCAATAGGCTGACCCCACGCCCGACTTCCTCGTACAACGCCTCTGAATATAGTATCTATGGTTTAAATGATCGTAACCCTTCTGTTTTATCATGGTTATATGACACCACCGCCACCCTGCCCACACCAACAATCACTCCACTCATAGAACATGAATCTCCCACAAGTAGAAAGGAAGAAAGTGCAGAGATTACTGAAAGATTTCTGGCCCTATATGAGTGGGAAAGGGGGGAGGGGGCAAACTGGGCACAACAATGCAAGCAGCAAGAAATGCAAAAAGCTACCTCAAAAGCAACCGAAGGAGGAGGGAGGAGAAAATATAATGAGTATTCTGGCCTGGGGCTAGACACAATAGAAGACCCTAGACATCCACATCAGTCAAATAAATGGTATGTGGATATGAGCTCCACCGCAAAGCAAACAACAAATGAGAGTGGTTATGTATTTTCCTTGATCCCCATGCCTCAGGCACACCAAAGGTATTACTGCCTCAAGAATTGCCTCTTGCAGTGCCCAGTGTCTCCTTCACCTCACCCTATCTAGAACTAAGAACACCTTCCAGGCACACACAGTATCTTTTGAAATGCTGCAAAACGAGAAAACGCTCAAAAGCCAAAAGGAGTGATATGTTTAAAAGAGCCGTTTTTAGTGATTAAAGAAACATTGTTTTTAGAAAATAAGTGGAAAGAGGAAGTAATAACATGCAAAACAGAAGCACTAAGAGGATTGAAAGAAGAAAAACTGCAATGGATCGAGAAAACCTGCACACCAGTTTGGACGAAGCATAGCACAAAGCTAACCTGGGTAACAGCCATAGAAAAACCATTCAAATTACAAAAAGAAAAAAAAAAAAAAAAAAAAAAAAAAAAAAAAAAAAAAAAAAAATCGCATACGAACTATGCTTCCATGGCGAGGAGAAAAACATGGGCACGAATAAGAACTGCAATCGAACGCTCATTATCCCAGACATGTAGAAAAGGACAGCAGCCCTTATGGACACTTACTGGGTCTGCGGTAAACAGGCATGCTTGCACCTCCCACAATCGTGGAGGGGCACATGTTTGGCGACGCTGCACTCTGCCCTGATGGTGATCCCGGAGAGTCACATCGACGGAGAAGGACTACACGCTGCCAGTCACCCATATAAGTCACAACCGACGGAAGAACCACCAATGTAAGTCCTGTCCGCAGACAACGCGCAAGGTGCGACATCAAGGAAGCGCAGATCATCTAACTACATATCCAAGGCCTCCACAGAACTGTTAGCACAAATTCCTGACAAGTACCGGTTATTCAGCTCCGCTGAAACATTCATTGCCTCCCTCGTCCCGAGTATCCAGGCACGAGCCAATGCAAAATGGCTGCAAATAACGCGCTGGCAGCCAACGACACTGAAGAAGGGTTTAACATCATCAAGGTGGAGCTAAGGGCTCTAGGGCTAATGACAATGCAGAACAGGTATGTTCTAGACCTGTTAACGGCGATGGATGGAGGTGTTTGCCGAAAAATCGGGAGCGCGTGCTGCACATTCGTGCCTTCTGCAGACGCAGACAACGGAACACTATCACACGTTATCGCGGCGGTGCACAATTTGGGGGAGCAGATGAAGAAAGAGGGTGGAGTGGACCGGGGGTCTTGGTTCAACAACATTTTCTTCCTGGGTACCATCCTGGCTAGGATTGACTGTCAAAATGCTGGTAGCCATCATCATATTTTTTACACCTGATTTTTTGTGTGTGCCAGCTAGGTCTTCGGTGCTGCGCAAACGCAGTCCCTAATGGTGCAATGATGGTGACAATGGATAATGCTAGAGGAACAGCACAAATTATGCAGGAGGCACAAGTACAAACAGGTGAGGATCCTGAACCCAAATATAGAATGGTGCCATTATACTATGCCGGAGATTTAGTGGACAGGTTATACCACACAACAATAAAAGGGCCTCTGGAACGAGAATGGTATAAAGAGGTATGGGTAGATCTGGAGGGGGATAGGGGATGTATATACATGACCTGCACACTGGACAAATATGCTAGGAGGGGGGAAAGTCTCCGAGGGGTGTGTAGAGCCTGGATGCCAATAAAAGGGACACCCGCATGGGATGAAGCAGTTGCTAATGAAAAAGAACGTCAGAGGTTGGGGCGAGTTACAGTATTCGTTACTTAAGTAACGAAAGGGGAGAAATGTATGGGAGGACAGGTCTTTAGGACCCCCCCACATAGCCCACCTGCGTGAGACTCATGACTCGTCGGCAGCCCCCATGCACCTGGGCCCGGGAGGCAGGGTGGCTGCGCATCGACACGTGAGGCTGCACGGCCCACAGTGTAGCATAATATAGACACCATTTTAGAACATACCAAGACTCCATTTTGAGCACACTGAACCCAGGCCCCAGTAGAACAGCCTGCGTACAAACGCTGCAGCTCGGCCCCAATTTGACCACGCACAGAGTCCTGCACTTCCCCCCAACCCCCCCATGGCAGATCCGCTGAAAGCCTGTTCTCACAAGCAACTAGAAACGAACAAGTAACAGAACAAACACTATAATTTACCTTCCGCAGTACATCATTGCTCTAGAAGTGACCGGACTTGTATTTGGAGTCTGGAAAATAACAAAAACCATCCCTATCAAGCATACTCGTCCCCGCGCCTAACCTCTGGACGGGCGATATATGGTGTCCATGACCCCATGCCCAGTGCCCCCAGATGAAGTGTTAACCATACATAATAACCCCTCGAGTCTCTCAGTCCTATTCATGCTGCTAAAGAATGTGTGGTAAATAATGTTAAACGTATAACACAAATTACTCATATTAAAGCGAAGTGACCCGCTCACCCCCGAGATACCTTCATGTTCCGAGGCCCAGTGTATGACTACTCGAATATCCACTTTGTACCAACCAATGTTTGCTGCTATTGTAAAAAGGGTAATTGAAAAGCAATATATAAAATGCCTGTGTATGATGTGACGAAATAGGTCGTATTGCATGTAAGCCACATAGGGCACCGAGTCAGTTTGTACTGTAAACAAAATGTTAAGATTAACATGTTGCTTTCTTGCTCCCAAGTATATAACCCAACCTAATACTACCTTGCGTTTGTTATAAATCCGCCTTTCTCATGATTTAGAAGTATTAGACCGACTAGCGTTATGTACTGTATGTGCTAATGAAAACCTCCATTGTTATGAACCTAGTAATGTAAGCATATGTAAACGGCAGAAATGTGTAATTTCCCTAATGCCCCCAGCTTTAACATTTGTCCCCTCCAATGGTATATTGTGCAGCCTAGTGAATAGAGAATCGCTTGGAGTTACAAGGCCATCTCCCCCTCCTGCCGGTAAGGCTCGCTGGTGTTCGAGCAGCACAGCCTCACCTCCCCACATTCCTGCTGGACCCGCTTCAAGTATTTACCTCCCCCATGTCAGAGGCCGCCATGGCCAGGCCAAGTGAATTATGAGCTACCTGGTCCTAAATCCCACCGGCTTTGAGGTGCCAGCTACATGCCCCCGAAATTCCAGTACTCCCCAAATTCAAAAGACCACAAAGGCACTTATCCGTCCTTGTGCAAACATCCCCCAGAGCCATCATTTACTACATCAACCAGAACAAAATGATGAAGGTAGCCTGACCCATGCCCCCCGATAAAGACACTTGGACCCATGAGACTGGACCCATTGTTAATGACAACTTTACAGTGATGTATGGAAACATCCACGTATTGCATGCTGCTTTCCTGTGTCCCCACCCAGGTATTAGATTGATGTGTTAGACGTTTTACATAACAACCTGGTGTAGAGGAGTGTGATGAATGGGTATAGAAGGCCACAAGGGCAAGTTTCCAGAACCACAGTGGTGAATCTCCGTTGACAGCCAGTGCCCTGGAGCTCCACCCCAACAAGCCCAGATGACCCAAACACATTGTGATGCCACCACTTGGATCCTCGCCAATCATGGAGCACAGAGCCTATGGACTACATAGTAGCTAGATGTCGCCATCATTCCCAAAGACAATGTGGCCCCTATATCTTAGCTCATGCATGTGTATTTTTAATATAACTGTCTTTGCTATTGTCAGACAGAGCGCTCTCAGAGTTTGCAGAGTCCTTTGCATGCCCTATATTGATTTAGATAAAAAACCTTTTAACTTCACCCGCACTTGGTCGTGGTCTCATTCCCTCCTGGGGTGTGTCCTTTATTGCGTCTCATTGGGGGGGTGGGGGAGGTGGAGGCTTACTGCCTTATTAGGGGACGCTTACTTTCACACATCAGGAATAGATGAGTGGACAGAGACTCACCATCTTTAAAGTGGGGACTCAGAACCCCAACCAGGTCTTATTCATTCAATTTGCAATTGTTACTGTACCTGCACATCTTCATCTCTCCATCTCCGACCCAAAATCTAAATCCCAAGTAGTCACCAGTTGGTTACTCGGCATTTAAGAAAACAAATAAGTATTTCAGAGCTGCCTATTGCATTTCCATGATGGCCGCTTGTTCAATGGGTGAAAAACAACACTTGTTCGTTGAACTGCAGATTTAAACTAATCCTATAACAGCAAGCTGTATGAAAGTCTACGAATCACTAACATCAGGATCATATATTGCAGATTCTTTTGGAATGTTCCTCTGCAAGAGTTTACAGAGATCTTATATTCTGCTTTGTCTAGCGTTCACTGTTAACCAGTCCTGGCTTTCAAGCTTGCATGTTTCGCATTCTGGTACTTGTAGGCCAACATTTATACAAAGGAAAATAATAGAAGGACTTTCCAGAATAAAGAAACAAAATAGAAGAGAAAACCTGTTCTAATACCAATCAACTAAATGTATCCAAAAGGGCAGGGCAGAACCCCTTAACAGAGGTGTACCTGCCCATGTCAATGTATTTAAATGGGCTTAAAGTGCCTTTATCAGGCTTATGTTCTATGGCATGACTGTGTAGTTTTGTGCATTCCATATGCTAATTAGTCAGCCATTTATTCTTTAGGACGTGCCCTGCGATTATGATTTTAGATGTAGCCTTATCGTATTACAGCAGGCATCTGTTCCTGCCCAAGAAGTGTGGTGTTCTGTAAGCTTAGGGCTTCCTGCTCAGCTGCAGCATTAAGAGGCAGGGAGCTAGCAGGTAAGAAAGACTTTGCTGTATTGTACTTAGGTCACAAGTACCAGTTACTTTTCGGGTTACATGGAATCGGGAGCACATCCTCCAGCCATACTCAGGCTTACGAGCTCAGGTCGTAACTGGCAATTTCAGAACACTCATGCATCATCACCCATTCAGCATTCACTGAGGCGTCATTCGTTTAGTCAACTACATTCTCACAGCATGCAATCATGACCATCAGGACACCAGCACTAGAAGACCGCAGTCATGCACTTGACCCGCAACAAGACAAAAACCACATTCCCTTTATATTCTTTAACACTAGAAGACACAACAAAGCGCTTGCTGGACACCAAGCACAGCCATGAGAAAATAGGTCCCCTCTATCAGGCACTTTATTGGATCCCAGCGTGCGACCTACTGCTGCATGATTTTGTTTTGTTCCCAACATTTTTCTATAGTTTTAACTTGATGCAGCAATTAGATGTTGTACCTTTTACTCTCTTATGAAGGAGAAAACAAAGTTTTACTCTCCTTAAATTGCAATTACTCTGCAATTATAAAAATCGAAAGTAAAATACTTACACCTAAAAATCTTATCTGGAGCACTGGATAAAGGAAAAAACAGTTTCACTTTCACTTACAAACTATTTCTCCTCTAAGCCAATCACTGCACTCTGGGTCATACTGCCCCCAGCCAATGACTGCCCTATCCCTAAACCCCTCCTCTGGCAGCCATCTTCAGATTTGGTAAGCGCGTAAAGTGGCAGGAGGACCAAGAAGAGCCACATAAGGATAGGATCCATGCCAGACCCATGCTGGAGAACAATAGTTACAGGTAAGTAACTTGTTCCTTCTCCAGAATGGGGTCTGGCATGGATTCACATGCTCATGAATAAAGAATACATAGCAGTAAAACATTAGACAACCATGGGAGGTGGCAAGACTCCGAAGAAGCAATTACTCTCATCTCCGGAACAGGCTCACCATCAAGTGGACAGGTTGTGTAGCACTGTTTGGACAACCCTGGACTCCTCTCTGGAATCCCTGTCGAAGCAGTAGAATCTCATGAAAGTGTGCATGGACCTCCACGTAGCAGCCATGCAGATATCAAGCAGGTGCACACCAGACAGGAATGCCGTCATCGCAGCGATCAATCTGGTGTAATGGATTCTCGGACTGCCGGGCAGTAGGCAGTTCGCCAACCGATGACTGTGCGTGATGCAGCCTGAGTGCCACCTTGAGATGAAGCCTTCGACAAGGCCTTCCTGCGTTTCACAGGACCAAAGTTTATGAACAGTTGAGATGTCTTCCGAAAATTTGTGCCTGCCACATAGAACTTCAGAGCACAAGCAACGTCCACCGAATGCAATGTCCTTTCAGCCAGTGACAAAGGTTTTGGAAAGAACACAGGAAACACCAAAGGTTTGTCGAGGTGATATTCCGACGGAACCTTTGGCATGAAGGAGGAGTTTGTCTGTAGCACCCCCCTCGACTTGTGAAAAGTCAGATATGGCTGTTTGCAGGATAGGGCCTGGATCTCACCCACCCCCCGGCAGAGGTGATGGGCATGAGGAAAGCTGTTTTCCATGAGCGGAAAGAGAGGGGCCTGATGCATAAGCTCGAAGGGGGCCCCCCCATGAGCCTGGTCAGCACCACGTTGAGTTCCCACCCCAGTGCAGGAGCCTTAACCGGCAGGAAAGACAAAAATAGCCGCCAGATGCCCCTTAGTAGAGGCGGTGCGCCAGCCGCACCTTGACCAAGGACAACAACAAGTATGGAAGAATCTGTGGGCCGTGACCCTCAGAGGGTTGATCTTCTGCAACCGGCACCCCAAAGCAAAACACTTCCATTTGTGCCCATAGCACTTAAGAATTGATGACGCTCTGGCTGTGGCAAGGACCTCCCTGCAGTCCGCCTGCAACTTGTATCCTCCAAACTCTAGGGCTGCAGGAGCCAAGCCCTCAGGTTCAGCGATCCTGGGTTATGATGCAGGATTGTGCCTCCTTCACTGGTGAACAGATCCGCGATCACCGGCCGCTTGACCAGAGGCGACGCCGACAGGTTGAGAAGGTCCGGGCACCAAATTTGCCTCGGCCATTCCAGGGTGACTAATCATCCTGCATCTGCACTGTTGGAGTCGATTGATGACTCACAGCAGGAGAGGCAAGGGGGGGCTTGGGGGAGTGGAACAGGCCTTCCCATGGGAAGGAGAATGCGTCCCCCATGCTCCTCGGCTGGCGGAACCTGCAGGCAAATTTCTGGGATTCAGCTATCGCTGCTGTCGCAAACAGTTCAAACTGGGGCCTGCCCCACTTGAAGAAGGTGCGGTCTACCTGATACTGCCAAAGCTCAAACTCATGGCAGGAGCGCAACTCCCTGCTGAGGGAGTCAGCAATTGTGATCTCGACTCCCGCCAGGTGAAAGGGGATGAGGAACATCTCTTGGTCAACGGCTCAGTGCCACAAGTTCTGCGCCTCTCTGGAGAGCACTGGGGATCGGGTGCCCCCCTGCTTCCTGATGTAGAACATTGTGGTGGTGTTGTTTGTGAAGATCCTCAACACTCTGCCCAGAACACTGCCCGTAGCTCCAGGAAATTGATGTGGAGATCCTTTTCCTCCGGGGAAGCATCAGTGGTGACCATCTCCTGGTATGGGGAGGTTTTGAAACCTGTGCCCGGGGCGATGTTGGCACGTACGCCCCACCACCTTACCACCTGATGTAACTCCTCGTCGAGCGGGATCTTGTCTGTGAAGCTTCCGGACACTTGCATCCATCGAGCATCTAAGAACTCTTGAAGAGGCTGCATTCGTAACCTGCAGAGCCGGATATGGTAGATGCAAGACTACATCATGCCGAGCAGCGACTTCATGGTCAGCACCGTGGCGGTCTTCACTGACATCAGCCGTTACACCTTCCCCCGCACAGCCGCTACCCTCTCCTCCGAGGACGATGCTTGGCAGGAGACCGTGTTGAGCCTGGCTCCCAGGAACAGTGTGTTCTGCGATGGTGTCAAGCAGGACTTTGCATAATTGACGGAGAACCCCAGATCTCTCAGCAGCTGGACAGTCCTCTCTGTGCGTTAGATGGATACCTCCCTTGACTGGGCCCGGATAAGCCGTACACGCGTGTATCCCTCGTAGACGTAGATGGGCTGCCACCGGTGCCAGGCACTTCGTAAACACCCTGGGCGCTGACTTTAGGCCAAAAGGGAGGGCCTTCAATTGGTAGGGTCTTCCCTGCACTACGAAGCATAGGAACTTCCGATGCTTCCTGTGAATGGGGACGTGGAAGTATGCGTCCTCCAGATCCAGCAACATCAAGAAGTCTCCTTCCTCCAGTTGGCCGAGCACTTGCTGCAACTTGACCATCCTGAATTTTTGGGACTTTAGGTACTTGAGACGCCGCAGGTCTAGAATGGGCCTCCGCTCCCCAGTCTTCTTTTTGACCAAGTAGTATCTGGACTAGACTCCAGAGCCCCGGCGTCATCTTGGAACTAGTACTATCACCCCCTTTCTTATCATGGCCCATACATCCTGCAGCGGCTGAGGGATGTGCTGCTCCTGCCGGGTCACTGGAGGGATACATGGACACTTTTGCTGAAACTCTAGGGTATTTGTTTATTTGTTGATTATTTGATAATGCGCTCCAAACCCAGGGGTAGCCGAGCGCAGCAGGTGCAAGATTACTTAAGCTTATGTTACATACAGAGGATACAAACAATTGATGCAATACAGGTCATGTTACCATATTTATAGTACAAATATACAAAAGTACAAGATAAGGGTACCTCGCAACCCACAGAGGGCAGTGAGATGGTCTGTAGTCCAGATTTCTGAAGTATCAAGGTAATTGTAAAGCATTTCTGATGATTGTATCTGCTTAGATTCACATGCTGTGCATATGGTCCGACATTCAGTGGTAACCGCGGAGTATTGTATCTTGTCTTTGGGGGACCGAAAGGGGACGTCGGCATAGGCGTGTCTGAAACACTATCCCCATCGTGACGTGTGTAGTACCCAAAATCCCTCACGCGCCGTGGTCCCTCCGATTGTATTTTTTCTGCCATGAGGGAGCCCAAGGCTATAGTAGGTGAGTACATGAAGAGAGAAAGTAGTAAGAAGTCTATGTTCCTTCCACCCCGAGCGGGGAGGCAGGGAGGGCGCATGTGAATCTAAGCAGATACAATCATCAGAAATGCTTTTACGGCAAGTAATGCAGGTCTTCTGATGCTTGTTAATCTGCTTAGAATCACATGCTGTGCATAGACTAGCGAGCAGTACCCGGAGTCAGAGTTGGAGGTGGGTTGTGAGAAGGAACAGTAGAAAAAAGATGTCTTAGTACTGCTTGTCCCACCTGAGAATCAGACCTAGAATGAGTGTCTAGGCAATAGTTTTTTGTAAAGGTGTGTACAGAACTCCAGGTTGCCGCTTTGCAAATGGACTCTAGGGGAACGTTTGCAATGAATGCTATGGAAGCCCCAGTGCTTCGAGTAGAATGTGCTCTAGGCTTGAAAGGCAGTTCTCTCTTTGCAAGAGTGTAACATAGTGTGATGCATTTGACAATCCACCTTGATATTGCTGATTTAGGGACAGGGTCCCCTTCTCTACCAGCTGCCACTGAAACAACAAATTGTTTAGTTTTCCTCAGTGGTTTAGTTCTATCCATGTAGAACATGACTTCCCTGCGCACATCTAGTGTGTGAAGGCTTCTTTCGGCCATGTTAGTAGGTCTCTGGAAGAACGTGGGTAGTTCGATTGACTGGTTCGCATGGAACTTCGAAATAAATTTATTGCCAAACCTGGGATGAGTGCGCAGAACTACTTTATCTTTGTGGACTGTAACAAAGGGGTCCAAGACCGAGAGGGCCTGTAGTTCGCCAACTCTTCTGATAGAAGTGATAGCTGCTAGAAAGGCTGTCTTGTAAGTCCGGTCTTTCAGACTAGCTTTATGCATAGGCTCAAAAGGGGGTCCCATGAGCCTAGTTAAAACCACATTTAGATCCCACCCAGGGGCAGGGTGAGTGATGGGGGATACATTCTTTTAACCCCTTCCACAAAGGCTTTAATCACAGGTATTTTCCACCACGACACCTGCTGTGACGTGGTGTAGGCTGACAACGCCGCTAGGTGAACCTTTAAGGAATTGAAGACCAACCCAGAGTCCAACAGATGGGTTAGATATAACACAATGTGTGAAGGCGAACAATTGGTGGGATTGACGCCTTTGGAACTGCACCAAATGGCAAAACGTTTTCATTTGCTGGCATAGCAATAACGTGTGTTGGGCTTTCTTGCCTCCCTCAGTATGTCCATGCATCTTTGAGGGAGTTGCAGATGTCCAAACTCTATGACTTCAGGAGCCAGGCTGCTAAGTTCAGAGTTTGGCGGCATGGGTGCAGAGTCTCCCCCCTGTCCTGAGACAACATGTTGTACGGGCAGGGCAGCTTGACTGGTGGGGAGAGGCACATTTCCATCAGGTGCGCGAACCAGGGTTGGCAGGCCCACATAGGAGCCACCAGAATCATGGTGACTGGTTCCTGGTGCATCTTGTGCACTATCTTGTTCAGAAGGGGAGTCGGGGGGGGGGGGGGTGGAGCGTAAACAAATTTCCCTGACCAAGTTATCCAGAGGCCGTTCCCTTTGGATCAGTTCTGGGGGTACCTGGAGGCGTAATCTGGGCATTGGGCGTTCTCCTGAGTAGCGAACAAGTCGATCTCTGGAAACCCCCATTCAGCGAAGACGTTGGATACAATGTCTTCGTGCACACGCCATTTGTATTCTTCTGGCAGAGGAAAATCTCTGCTGAGTACGTCTGCCAGAAGATTGAGTTCCCCTGGAACATGTTGGGATATCAGGAACATCTTGTGTTTGAGAGCCCATATCCAGATGTTTTGGGACAGCTTGGTTAGCCCTGGAGAGTGTGTGCCCCCCTGCTTGTTCAGATAATACATTGCTGTTGTGCTGTCGGTTAGGACCAGCACTGTCTTCCCTTGCAGTTGCTCCTGAAAGGCCTTCAATGCTTTGAACACTGCTAGTAGCTCCAGTAGGTTTATATGGTTGGACGCTACCTGAGGGAACCACACTCCGTGCGCTGTCGGTTGAAGAAGGTGAGCCCCCCACCCTGTGAGAGTTGCATCTGTCGTGAGAGTGGCTTCCACTGCAGGAGTGGTGAAGGTTTTCCCCTTCAAGAGGTTCTGTCTCGACCACCACTGCAGAGGGAGAACGAGGGCTGGCGAGACAACTAACAGATCTTCCCATTGTCCGCTGGCCTGACACCACTGGCTATTGAGCCACTCCTGCATGGGATGCATGCGCAGCCGCGCGTGGCGACCAAGTATATGCATGACGCCATCATCCCTAGCAAACGCATAGCTTTGCGTACCGTCACCTTCCGACTGGCTACATACTGAGGAACTTGAGAGCATGTTCTGAACCCTCTCGCTGGAAGGGAAGACTAGACCATCTTCCGTGCGAATTAGAGCCCCCAGGAACTGTTTTACTTGGCTGATGTCTAAGCTGGATTTCTTTTCGTTGATAGAAAGTCCCAGGCTGAACAGTAGGTCTACTGTCTTTTGGGTGTTCGAAAAACAAACGTCGACCGAGTCCCCCGTGATGAGCCAATCGTCGAGGTAAGGGTGAACTGGAACTGAAAGTCTGCGCAGGTGTGCTGCTGCCACTGCCAGGACCTTGGTAAACACCCGTGGCGCCGAGGCTATGCCGAAGGGGAGTACCTTGAACTGGTAGTGTTTGTCCTGAATCACGAACCTTAGGAATTTTCTGTGCGCTGGCAGCATTGAAATATGAAAGTATGCATCTTTCATATCCAATGTTGTCATGAAGTCCTCTTGTTTTAGCAATGGGATCACCTCTTGAAGTGTTACCATGTAAAACTTCTGGGGCTTTATGAACTTGTCCGCTGGGCGCAGGTCTAGAACAGGACGCACGGTGAGATCCTTTTTGGGTAAAAGGAAGTATATTGCATAAATACCCTGGTTTACCTGAAGAATCGGGACTGCTTCTATGGCGTCCTTTCCCAGCAGCGCCTCCACCTCTTGGACCAGGATCTGCAGATGTTCCGGTGAAAGGCATCGATGTTTCGGCGGTCTGAACTGTGGGTGTCGTTCGAATTCCACGCAATAACCGTGGGCGACCGTCTTTAATACCCAGTGGTCTGAAGTTATCCCCTCCCATGCCTTGAGGAAAGATGTTAATCGCCCCCGACCGGGGAGACATGGGAGGGGACCTGAAATTGGTCGTCATTTCTGACCCGAGGTTGATGCACCTCTGGAATTGGAGCCTCTGCCTCAATTTTTTCCGCGCTTCTGACCCCTCTGGGGGTTAGTAAGTGGGGCTTACAGCCGGTTGACTTGCGTTGAAGTTGCCTGTGCCGAAATTATTTTGAGCGGCACAGGCTTGTCCTCGAAAGGACCGCCGAGAATTGCTGCCCCTCTGAAGAGGGTTTTTGGGAAATTTGGTGCAGCGACTTAATAGTCTCATGCTCCTTCTTGGCTGTCTCCAACGCATCGTCTACCGCCTTCCCGAAGAGGTTGGCCTCTTCTATGGGTTCATTGATGATGGATGCCTGGGTCTCAGGCCTGAACCATGACGTGCGCAGCCACGCGCATCTCTTTAGGAGAGCACCCTGTGCGAGAGACCTGCCTGCTGTCTCTGCAGAGTCCAGGGTATTCTTTACAACATTTTGACTGGCAAGTTTACCCTCTGAGAAAATGGCGAGAAGCTTGGCTCCGGTTGGTTCCGGAACCTCCTGGAGGCCTTCCTGGAGTAGGTTCAATTGGGCGTCGACATAGCTTGCCAGTAACGTTGTGTTATTGGCAATCCGGACGGTATAAGCAGCCGCTGACGTGACCCGTTTAACTAAGGCATACAACCTTTTGGACTCCTTGTCCGGGGGCGACTCTCCCGTGGCAAGGGGAACCCCTGCTCTCTTGCAAGTGTTGGTCACCAACAGCGAGTCTGGGATTGCGTGCCCTTTGATGTAAAGCGGGTCGGTGGGGGAGAGCTGAAGAGTTTTTCGACCCTTGGGTTCACAGCCTTCGTCTGAACGGGTGTGAGTGAAGAAGGGGCGAGCCGTCTCTTTACAGAGCTCAAGAGAGGGATAGACTGGCTAGCCGGAGGCTTGTCGTCATTAATAATGTTTTCCGCGAAATCCTGTTCAGTCAATGCCTCAATCGTGGCAATTTTAAAGAATTCCGCCGCTTTTTTTTTTCAACGTGTTGTTGAAAGCCATTTGATCATCCACCGGGGGAGCCTGCCTAACCAATGTGGATGGGGGAAGAGTCGAGGCAAACTATGTCAGAATTGTGATCGTCCTGCTGGGTGTCCTCCCAGTTGTCCGTTGCGCCTTGACATGTCTTTCTGGACATCTTCTTGATAATCAACATAGTGTTGATCATCTAGGTGTTGGGCAACTTGTGTATGAGGGTTAGGGTCTACCCGAGCTTTTTTCGGCAGAGGTTGATCAGAAGCACCGAAAACCTGCTGCAGCCGATCCATATACCCCTCAAATTGCTCCGTGGTCCACTTGGATGACCCAAATGGGCCCAGCTGAGCAGGAACCGGGTCCTCAGAGGATCTCCTCAGGGTGCTTGAGAGGGGTACCTGGCTCTCTTCGTAAGAGTCCTCAGGATCGTCTTCCAAAACTGTGGAAAACCTTTCGGCGGATTGGCCCATAACTGTGGGCGAAACCGGTACTAGGCCCACCGCCGTAGAAATCCTGTTGATGCTCTTACTGAAAGTTACCGAATCTTCGGGGGACAACGCCTCTGATGATGGCTTCCCGGGTAGAGGCCTAGTTAGAGGCCTACTCGTAGTTTTTGGGCCTGCACGGGCCTTGGAAACCTTGAAAGTCGTTGAAGTTTCTTGTTCAGAAACTTCGGCGTGTGTAGTTTGGGGAGTAGCGCCTTTGTTAAGTTTATTAAGCCCAGTCGACATGCGCTGCTGCGGATGCGGGGAAGGCTTCGGATCAGATCGATCCGATGGCGCTTGCGCCTTCTTTCACGTCGTCGAGGAGGGCGCTTGGGTTGTGCGTTGTGTGGAGCGATTGTATGCCCCTGTCACCGGGTGTGGTCCCTGTAGCAAGACCGGAGTCGAGCCTGGAAGGGTCAGGGACGGGCGTGGCGGCTCTAGAATAGTCCGGCTCAAGGTCTACAACGTCCGCGTTGGACGTTTGGTCATCCGATGTACCCCCGTCACTCTCGGCTGGTGTCGCGGCAGGGGAGGGAGGCTCCCCGCGTGACATACCGTATGCGGCCCACCGCTTCAACCGGCGCTCCTTAAGGGATTAGGTTTAGGAATTTATACGCGAACACTGCTTTAGTGCTCTAGGGGGAGACAAGCGTACACAAAGTGTGCTCGTCTTTCCATGGATATCTGACCCTACACGATATCTGACCCTGCACAGAGGGCAGAATCTAAATGGAGTCCTTTCCATAGCAGAAGGGAAGGGTGACCCGACCAAAAAGGAAAGAAGTGGAAAAGAGGAAAGACATCTGTTAGGCAGAAACCTGTGCAGTTCCCTCTGGATCCGCTTTAGAGGATCAAAACGAAATGTGTCCAAGGTCACACGGTTGCAGTGCACAAAAGTCTTGTAATGGTTCAAAAAGAAGTTGGACCAAAGAAAGGGACCAGTTAGAGGGTCAAGGCGGCCAGCCCAGTCCAGAAGGTTAAGGGGTTATTATTACCTTGTAGCAATCTTTAGAAAGGGAGGCCTGGCGGACACGGTACCTTAAAGTGGCGAGAACACTCCAGCGGGGGCCGTTGTTCCTGGCAGCGGATTCAAGTCGGTGCTTCGTCCGAGGGAAGAGAGGATCTCGTCGTGGAGGAAGACAGGAGTCCGTTGCACTGCCAGAGAAGAAACCAGCCGCGGAGTTTCTCAGGTACAAGGAGCGGTCCGTTGATTCGCGGTTCAGTGGTGAGTGGCTATCCGGCTGCCGGGGTGCTTGGCACGGGCAGTTCGACCACAAACCAGTCTGGGGTGCGAAGAAAGAAGGTAAACTGGTTGTGCCCACCAGTCAGGGGAAGAAGCCTCTCCAGCCGGGAGATGATCTGTCGTCGGGAAGTGGTGAGTCGGTTCGCAGGGCTCCACCGGTGGTGTCGTTGTGGTAGGTCGGCTCAGCTTCTCCCTTGTCGGATTCTCAGGTCCTGTGGCGACTTCTGAAGTTCCAGTCCCCAAAGCCCTGCTTTTATGCAGCATACCCCCATTCACTCAGCCTAGCTGTCAATCAAACATGCTAAGTGGTGAGCCGGCCGGCCCACCACTTGGGCCAATCACACAAGAGTGTGACTTGAGTTACCAAGGTAACTCAGTCCAGCGTGCCTAAACCTCCTCCCCCACCCCCTGTGGTACCCAGACAGAGTGGCACCACTTTTGGAGGCTTCTGTGGAGAAGCCCGCCAAATAGTGGAACAAAGGGCTCGACTTGGGTTGGAGTCACAGAAGAGAACACAAACGCCATTTTAGAATCGAGTCCGGGCAAAAAATACCAACCGGCGAATTAATATTAAATAAACCGGCGGTATGTTCGAGGCTATGAGAATTAAATAATTAAAGTTGGTAGCCTCGAATAATGGGAAAATCCCATAGAGATATATTTGCGGTCGAATATAAAAAGTAGTATCCACTGCCACCAGCCAAAACTCGATCAGGGGGGACGGAGACGTGCCCCCTCGACTAACAGACTCCGGGGCAATCGAATTGCCCCGACCAGTATGTCCACAATATGATGGTTTGTACTGGTTTCTGTTCATAATTTGGGCCTAGTAAAGCCAATGGTGACTTTACATGCCCTGGGAGACAGTAGTCAGTCCCAGGGTATGGAGTCTATGGTGGGGTGTCACTATGACACCCCTGTGTCACTGCACGGAGGGTGCTGTGTAACACACATGGTAAAAACACATGAGACCCTATGGAGTAAAGGACCCCATAGCCCATAAAACACATTAACAGTCATAAATCATGTCCAAGAGTGGGAGAAAAAGAGTCTCACTCTTGGCAGGAGAAAAGAAAACTCCAGAAATCCAGTAAAGCTGCTGGGGGACTCACTAGGTTAGGAAATTCATCCTAAACAGAGAATTCTCCCTAACAACATCATAGCAGTATGGCAAACCCCGAGCTCACTTTCCCTACTGTGTAGGCCGGCCAGAAGGCCCGACCACGCGGAGGTCCGAACGCCGGATCTTCGGTGCCGGAATCCACAGCCGTAGACGGTTCCCCCGTAGTCTTCGTCGAAGATGTTCTTGATAGACAAAGTGACTTAACCGGGATTAAACCGACAATTCGGTAAGATAAACAATGTCTCATGAAGAGCTCTGCTATAGGGCGACCAGTTATCTGGGCGGAAAAAAACAATCTGAGGGACCTCGGCGCGTGAGGGATTTTGGGTACTACACACGTCACGATAGGGATAGTGTTTCAGACACGCCTATGCCGACATCCCCTTTCGGTCCCCCAAAAGACAAGATGCAATACTCTGCGGTTACCACTGGATGTCGGACCATATGCACAGCATGCAATTCTCAGCAGATTAACAAGCATCAGAAGCAGGTGTCCGGTCAAAAATAAAAGATCGAATGACCATTTGATCGAATCAAAATGGTCGAAAAAAAAAGGGCAAATATTTTTATTTATTTATATATTTTTTTTTTGGTTGCTTAAAAAATATTTTTAATAAAAAAAAAAAAAAGGGGGTGGGGGAACCCCCCCATAAAATAAAAAATAAAAATGTTGACCTTTTTTTTCCCGACCATTTTACTTCGATCAAATGGTCATTCGACCATTTGGTTTTCGACCATTTGACCTACAACCTCAGAAGCAGTGATCCAGGGCCTAGTGCAAGGGTTCAGTTTGTTAGTTGTCGTTGGACCAGATCCAACTTTTCACCTTACATCTAAATCTGGAGTAGGGTAGATTAGCTCTCAATGCAATAGGAAGTGCATTCTAGGCTTGGGCAGCTCTATGTCTGTGGGCCAGAGCATCCAGCACCCATCTGTCTGTGGAGATATTCTTCCACTTGCCGACTAATCCCGCATGGGTGGGGGCAGACATCAAGGCCGGTTCAGTCCTGCTTCGGCGCCTGCGTTCTGCCTTGGGGGCAAAAACGGTGCCGACTACCTCCACCAAAAGCCTTGGAACAGCCTCTGTATGCCTCCTGGGGCTGATGGTACAATGAGAAGCCTCCACCAAAACACTTTGTCGTTCTGCCAGACTTTCTGCCTGAGGCACGAAAGGACCAGCAGTGCTGTTGGAGTGCCCAGTGCACTGGCTGTATCCGTATCAGTCTTGGTGGAAATCGGTGGCCTTCAGAGACGGTCGATGCTGCAGAGTAGATGCCCCTTCTCCCCATGGCATCCAACTTCTTCCCCTCGCTGTTCCGGAGGGACTGAGGACGATGTGTTAGACAATCTCTTCCTCGCAGCCGCCAACATCACAGAGTACTCCCACGGTTGCAACCGTAGGCCCTTGGGTGCGGACTCCGGCACCCGGTACTTATTCTCTAGCCCATCTCGGTTGGCCAGATTCTTCAATAGGGCCAGGCCTTCCTCCCAAATGTCGTCCAGAAGGGGAACCGCCATGATGGTCTTCCTTTTGGCCTTGCGCCCCTGGTAAATGAAGCCTTCCTTTTTCGTCTCCTCGGGTGTCAGCTGGAAGAGTTGGGACGCTCTGGCGACCATGGCATGAAACAACCCCACCTCATCTGGTTTGGATGCCCTTAGCTGCGGTTATCCCCCCCGCCAAGACGATTTTGGCGTCCGTCATCGCCGTGTCCATCCCAGTTTCCCTCGGGTGGGAGGGCACGTGGCGCGGATGTGGAGGCTGATGGAGGCGTTGGATGGAGTTTCCTCTTTTTCGCGGGAGGCTGACCCAGGGCCACCATGGCCAGGGCTACCGGTGGGGCCGGAGCCTGCTGCATCCTTTTCTGGATTTTCAACACCAATGTGTGTAGGGTCGAAAGGATGCCCCGTGACACATCTCTTGGCCGAGTTGGAGTGGTAGGCCCACTAGGCCCCACTCCGTCATTGGTGTTCCCGCCGTCCTGGATCGTGTGCATGGACTCCTGGTCCAAGGAAAAAACTCCTTGCCCCCATCTCCCCCCTTTTTTGCATGCGGAGGGGTCTGAACTGGGCTCAGCAACAGCATCCTCTTTTCTGGTGTCTTTTCCACACCCCGAGCCGAGGCCTCCTGCCTCGGGGATAGGGATACCCTGGGCGCAGTCTGGGCTACCTTCACAGTTCCTTTGGCCTTTGTGAGAGCGGCCGCCACCATCTCGATTGTTGGTGATTGTTATTGCACTGCCCGGGCTTTCTTGGGCAGGCTGGCAGCCTTTTCTTCCAACCTCAGCTTCTCAGGCCTCTCCCGCAGCTTAGCCAGGTTGGGGGACTTCCTTTTCCAAGGAGGAGCAGGGTCGACGGCTGGATATGGAGGCAGATGGTGAGGATGATCGCACCCCGCCCATCGCGGGACCCGCTTGCGCGGCGATCCTGAAGGAAAGAAACTCAGTGCTTAGCCTTATCTTGGGCCCCACAGATGGAGCGCCCTCAAAGGACTTAGAAGCCGACTCCTCGGACTGGACGGTCCTGGGTGAGACATGACCCTGCTCTGGGCATGGGGCAGAGGCCTTGGCACTTAGCCACGCCGCCAGTCTACTGTGACAATCCTTCATCGTTCTCTTAGAAAACCACAGGCAGATTTCGCAACCTCCTTCTTTGTGGTCTGGGTGAAGACAGAGGCACTGAAGGCGTTTGTCCTCCACAAACATATTCCGCAGTCCACATCTGGAGCAGAGCTTGAAAAGGGAGCTTCCCTCTTTCTTCTCTTCCAACATGGTGGGGAGCACAGAGTAGGCCTGATGCCCTTGTGGAAACTTCAACGAAACTTGACAATCCGTGCCCTTGAGGGGTGCTGAAATTCACTGACAAACGGATTCCCGCTTGTCGGTTGATGAGAAAGAGCAAACAGGCCTGTTTCACAAAAATAGGACTTTTTCTCGAAAAAAAAGCACAAATAAAAACATAGAATAGCTCACGGAGCAAAACTCAAGGACTCCCAACATTGGAACGTGCAGTAAAATTCCGAAGATGGCTGCCAGAGGGTGGGAGGGCTTAGGAAGTGGGTAGTCATTGGCTGGGGGGCAGTATGACCTAGAGTTCAGTTATTGGTTTAGAGGAGAAATACTGTTTTTAAGTGAAAGTGAAACTGTTTTTTCTTTTACCAAGGATTTCCGGCCTGACGGCAGGGAATATTCATGAGCATGTGAATCCATGCCAGACCGCATGCAGGAGAAAACAGAAATGCCAGGGTAAACTATGTATGGAAAAGCTTTTTTGATGGCGGCAATGTTGCAATTAACTAGAGCGGTTTGAAATAAATACAGACAAACTGTGACAAGGCCAGTACCCTGGCCTTGCCAGATGAAGAGGGGCCTGCCGTAAAGCAATCCAGAGTTGGTCCTGAACCAGAGGGGGGCCAGATAATTTTATTATACTGCTGCTGCTAAAAGCAGCACGCCTCCGTGTTATATGGTTGCGCTATATAAATAAAATAGTTGAGAAGACACCAACTCCTGCCCCCTCCCATGTGCCAATATGTATCTGTGTAGTACACCTATGCATCATGCCATGCCTCTGCAACAAAATATTTGCCAGCCTGTTCATTTCTATTGTAAAGCAGACCAGCAGGTGAGAAGACAGTTAGCAAAACGGCAGAAAACAATGCCCTGTAGTGCCACACTCTGCGGCTCTTCTGGGGCTTTGGTAGAGGGCAGTCATTGGCTAGGGGCAGTATAACCCAGAGCTCAGTGATTGGTTGTTAGGAGAAAGCCAGTTCAGAAATGAAAATGAAACTGATTTTTTCTTTGAGGATTCCCAGCCTGACTATGGGGAATATTCATGAGCATGTGAATCCATGCTCATGAATATGCCACACATGGACCACAACCGATTCAGAGGGGCCCAAAATTCCAGCGAAAACCCTTATGCTGCCAACCCATCACTTCACCCGAGCCCAGAAGGCAGTGAAAACTGCTAAAACAAAAAGATGAGCCGCGGTAGAGGAAGCAACACAGAGCTCATCTGTACAGCTAGTAACTCACTGCACCTGGCCGTAGACACCCAAGACCAGCAGGAACTAAAATGGCAAGGTCTTAACATAGAGGAGAACTTTATTTACCTTAAGGGTGCGTGATCACTAGCCCCCAACATAAATTAGGACAGAACACTTAATGAGTCAACATTGATTCACTGCAGCAAACCCACATGAAGGAGGTGAGGAGGGCTTAGCCCCCTACTTATGACTTTTCCCTACACACACCTCCCAAGCAGGTATAGAACTGCCAGATTAGTTAGGGAAAGCAGCCAATAGCAGGAAGGAAGGGAGTATTAACAAAAGAAATGGAAGGGAAACCAAGTTTGCGTGAGATCACAGTAGATGGAGGACCAAGAGACGAGTAGGAGGAAGGAAGCAGCAGTGGGGTATGGAGACATTTATTGGAGAAGGTGAGGTATTGGCGGAGTGAATGTAAGGGTACTCTAGAGTAAGTGTACATGGTTGTGTGGCATGCTTATAGATTGTGGTGTGTAAGTGTAGTGAATTGTAGAGGATGAAAGGAGTGTGTTTGAATAGCGGCACAGTAGAGGGATCAGTGGCGCAGTGACAGGAGGAAGTAGCTCCACGGAGGAAGGGAGGAGTAGGGTTGGGGGGTGTAATCTACTAGTGGAAAGAGGAACAACATCAAAGGGTGAGGCGCATTCTAGGAGGCGTGAAACATCGAAGGGACAGAAGGTTGTTCGGAGGAGTGAGGCAGAAGAAGAAGGGTTGAGAAAAGAGAAGGGGAAGGGGAGAGTCAAAGGGAGAGAAAGAAGTGGGCATAAATCCAACAGGGTGATTGTAAGGCACAACTTCCATTCCCATTAGATCAATAACAGGACAGAGTAGGGACAGCTAGGAAATCCAAAAGGAGAGTTTAGATAGCCGGCATTTAGAACATCTCAAGAACAAGCCAAATGCTAGACAGTAGGGGTTATCATTCGGTAGCACCAAATTTATGTTACGGACGTCTAGTTTAGGAAGAAGGGTCAAAATAAGATGAGAAAGGGACGGCCCTAGGCCCACAAAGAAATACATTAATCATCACTGCAACTTGGAGGGATTACTGTGCCATCTTTGTCACCAACTGAACGTACCTTTTGAATCAGGACCTAATTTGAATCCATGCCTTTTTAAATGAGCCAAAACTGCTTCTTTGTTTTCTTCTTTTCCCCAAAAGCTGAGTTGAACAGGCATGGTGAAAGCATTATTTGCTCCATAAGGGACAACACTATGAAAAATAAAATCATAAAATTCATGAACAAGAGAAATGTTTTATGCAGCAAACTGTAATTTCAAATAGCTATTTTAATATACAATAACAAAATGTAATTTTAATGTGTTCAAACTCCATTTTGAGGTTTGCCTCGATTGTTAGTTGATTTTAAACAATATTACAAAAGTACATTCAATTTCCATTAAAAAGTTACACAAATATCAATTTCCATATATAAATAATGAATGCCATGCTTTAAATTTTTTTTTTAAAAAGTCAATGCATTGTACAAACTAGTCTGCAGTTTGAACCATATGCTACGGCAAATATCAAGGATATCAGATTACCAAGGAACATTCCAATCCAAAAATAAAAAAGGTTTGAATTTTTTCTTTACCTATACATATCAAGAAGATTTGTAATCTTAAATTCTCTGTGCTGGCACAGCCAATGGCTAAATGGCCAAGTTTCGAATATATACGGGATCCTGTAATGTGACATCACTACACCAACGTGATACAACTCTTTCGTACGTTTCAATCAAATGGATTGAAGAAAAAAAAAAAAACAAATCGCATAAACCATCGGCAAGAGACTAGCATGTGCCCCTCAAAATGGCGCCAATGGTTTACACACATCTTTCACAATTTAAAAAAACAGAAAGGAGCTTTCTGTTGAAAAGTGTATACACACACAATCTCTTGATATTATTTCATGCAACTAATACTGGTGGCCGCACTCCATGGAGCTATGATCCTGCACACAGGTGAAGTGACATGACATGCAGCTGAACTTGATGGTGCACTGTCGGCACTGAGAGATCCTATCCTGAGTAGGAGCCAGGGGGAAATCATCTGTAGAGGAGGACTCTGCAACACCCTGGCAGTAGCAATGGCTGCATTGTGTGATTAATGGTGCAGTGGGGATCATCTGGGCTCTGCACATATTAAATACGGTATAAAACAAAAGCATTATACAAGAATGCCGGTCTAATGCTTATGGGCACGTTTACTTGCACATGATAGTAAGGGGGTTAAAGCAGTGTGTCAGCAGTCAACATTTTTTTTGTTCCCCAATATATAATGTATGTAATCCTGCAACAGGCATAGTTTAGATGTCTTATATGTGCAATTGTTTTGCAAAACATCTCTCACTACATTGTGTCTATTAATGAAGTGTCGAGGTATATATGAGGATGAATGTTTCAGGTTGATAGTTTGGTAGATGAGTACGTGTGCCCTGTTCAGGTCTATACCCATTTTGTAATATTGTAGTGTTTTTTACTCCCTTACATATTTTGAAGTTGTGTCTTTTTGCATGTCTGTGTTCTTTCTACCTTTCTAAACAGATCACTAATATGTGCAAACCTTTTTTTGTACTCCGCATTTATGTGTTTTGTGGTTCATGTATAAAATTGATTACACTCTTTCAATTTGTTGAATCTGGTATGATTTGGTGTAGAATGATTTTCCATATCTGCTAAACATTAACAGTGGATTTTCTTCTCCCCCAAAAACCTTTTCTAAATTGTGCTCCGTACTCTTTTTCCTTGTCGATATATCTTTGTCGAAATAAACAGTATTTTATATTCTCTTACAAGCACGGACTGCGCAGTTGTACCAGGCAGAGCAACATCACAGCCATCATAAGATCTGCGAGTAAACCCGACTGGTTAGCAGAAACTGTAAAGGCTTTGAGGCTCTGACGTTATTCCTTGCTCAATAGACAAAGTCAGTTATTTGTGAAACAGACATTAGGGAGAGGCATTCTTGCTGACAATCGGAATGAGAGTCATGCGAGTGCTGGATACCAAACTGGGGCACATTATGTTCGATGAAACTATACACTGTGGGTGGAGATTGTGTCATATGGGTACGCCAAGCAGAACTGTACAGGTATTGCTTGGTGCTGATAAACCATGCCGCTCAAGGTCATAAAACGTTCCGTTAGGAAGCTTGTTGTTAATTGACTAAACGTATCCGACTTGTCTTATGTAACCCTGAGACTTCTGGGCTCTGGGACATTTTTTGGATAGGGATACTCTGCGATTTCTCTGTGCATTTCTCTACAGCTATACAGAAGGGAAAGCAAACGTGCTGGGCTAATCATATTGGTTTTACTGGGCAGGTTTCCACCCCTTATTGTACAAAACGTAGGTGGCACTGCTCTGCACTATTCTAGGTCTACCTTTCCTGAAAGCAAAAACAAAGAGGTGATGGCTGGAAGGTTTAGAATAAATCTTAACCTCTGGCATTGCTCTCGGAACCATCGTTCTTCGCCTGTGTTGGGGAGGATAGGTCAACAGGACCCCCCCCCTCCCACTGCATCTCCCACCCTGGTGAAGACAATGACTCGTTGGCAGCCCACCGGCCCCCGGGCCCAGGCGGCAGGGCGGCTACAGACCGACACGTGAGGCTGCACCACCACGTTATGTGGCAGAGCACAGACGCCATCTTGTACTAAGCCAACTCCATTTTGCTAGAAACGTTCAGATCTAACCCAGGCAGAGCCAACATGCACACTGAAAGCTGCAGCTTGACCCCCGCTCGACCGCGCTCACCGAGGCCCACACTTCCCTCACCCCCCACCACATGGCAGATCCGCTGAGGACTCGTTCACACGAGCCACCAGACACGAACAAACAACAAAATAAAACACTGTAGCTGTTAACCTTCCTCAGTACATCATTGCCCCAGCCATGAACGGGAACATTAGGAAGTAACTGAAACCAGCCTAAAACCTTCATGCCCTGACCGTGTACCAAGCCCCCAGCGTTAGACTGTTTGGCGCACTACACCCCTACCTACCCCGAAAACTCTTGTAATGTGTAGAAACCATTTATGTAATATATTTCATGTTGACTAACGTTCGCTGCTAACGTGAAGGAGAATGGGTAAAGAGTAATATGCAACAGATATTGTTTATAATGTAAAGAGGTACGAAGACTGGCTAGCTGATGACAATATGCAACAACATGTGTTGCCCTCTTTATACATACACCTGCCTAACACTACCTCATGTTCGTATGTCAACCATAGATGTGAATTGTTGTGCTAAACGTTATGGCCCCCAGTTAGTATCCCTTCGAATGCAAATGCATAAGCGTCCTCTTCGAGACCCCACGTGTTGTTATTCGCCCCTCACCAACGGGACAGTATATCGCCTTGTGCAGGATGCCGCGCACATAGCTGCAAGGCCATCTCCCCCTCCTCCCGCCCAGGCCCTCCAGAGATATCTGGTGTTCAAACAGCAGAGCCTCGACTCGCCTCCCCTCCCGACCCTGCTGGACCCATTTCAAGCATCCGCCTCCCCCATGTCAGAGGCCGCCACAGCCTGACTCCATGACTTACGAGCTACCTGGTCCTAAATCCCACCGTCTCTCAGGCACTAGTCACATGCCCCCCACGGGCCAGTGGTATCTCCGCTGACCCTAAGTTAATGGCCCCAAAAGGGGGGCACCCACCCTTGCACCAATAGATCGTAATACCATCCCTCACCAAATCTACCAAGTCAGGGTGGTCAAGTGACCCCTCCCATGCCCCCGACTATGCACATGGGACCAGATTGTTTGAACCTAAGGTATCCTCAAAGCGGATGTATTGGGACACTTCAGATTGCATATCAATGTTCCTGTCTGCGTTTTGATCTAAGGTCAGTGCTTACAAGAGTTGCAAACCAACGGAAGCACGAAGTGTGACGAATGGGTGTGAATGTGTGGCCAAAAGGGCAAATGTCAGTTTAGTTACCAACCTTCCTTACAAGGCATGTCCGGCCCGGCACTCCACCCCAATGAGCCCAGCTGACCTTCCAACCCCACGTGGCGCAGCACCAACGTCAGCCAATCCTGGGGGAGCAGCTATCTACTGTGTATACCCCCTAGACATCACCACCCAATCCCCACGATTATGTGTCCCGTATAGCTTGCGTCACCCATGACGTGTTCTGGAAATAAGTGGGCCTGTCGTTGCTATTGTCGGACAGGGCACTCTCAGAGTTTGCAGAGTCCTTTGCATGCCCTATATTGATCTATATAAAGCTCTTTTAATCTCACCCGCACTTGGTCCTGGTTTCATTCCCTCCTGGGGTGTGTCCTTTATTGCCTCTCAATAAAGGGGGGTGCGTTTTTGGGGACGCCTACATTCACCTGCCAAGCCATTACAGAAGGGGAAAGACCAGAATAGTAAATCAGGCTTGGTCCCACCCCAAAAAGGTAGTCAAGCCTGAACTGCTAGGTCACATCCCTTCGGCACTAGACCACAAGCATCCCCAGACATTTTCAGCCTTGATGGGCCCATCAGTGAGGAGTAGCTTGGGTCTCCAGGGCCAGAAGGCACTGGACCCACGTCTTGGCATACCCGTCCCACTCAGGGTGACCCCTTTTGCAATGGCACAGACGGGCTAAAAAGGGTAGTGTGGAAAGTTGCCCAGAGCAATGCCAGTGGTTCAGATTCATTCAAAACCTTCCATCCATCAATTTGTGTTTATAGTTTATCTCACTATGTGAGAGGGTATGCCCAGACGTGGGTTCCTTGCTCGCTGCGCCATAGGGAACCAAGCTGTACCTCACGGAGGATGCCCAACAAGGCCCAAACATGTCTGGGGCTGCTTGTGTTTCCGTGCAGAGGGGACCGGACCTGGCCTAGCATTTCGGGTTGGCCTGCTACCATTGGTACAAAGAGAAAGCTCCACCCACAGATTTTTTTATCATCACACTCTCCTAATGTCGGAGTGTTTTAGGTAATATTATTTTTAAGCAACTTAGATTCGAAGCTTCAAAATGTAAGCTCAATTCCCTTTAAACATTGTTTGTTAAATCAACAAAGCAAAGCAAAAAAAGAAAAACCAAAAAAGCAGAGAGAGAGGTTAACAAATAACTTCTGCTTGGTAATATTTAAGTACCATTTATTGATTTTATGATTTTACCAACAATAGAGACAATAATAATAGATATATATTCCAAATTAGTTTCATTCCTAAACAAAAAAGGTAAAATATAGATACAACACTGTTAATAGTTTGCACAGTAGATGGAATTAGTGTCATCTAGTGGAGAAATGGAAAGAAAAAAAATAAACAACAAATGCATATGGAACAATAAACCACAATACAATTTTTGTCTTTTTGATGGTTGCAGAAAAATGATAATCACATTATTCTTTGACAAAAATTCCAATAAATGTTCATGTAAATTAACAAAGTCATCAGAGGACCAAAACCATCGGTCTACGCCAGGGGGAGGGGCCCCCTATTAGATTGTACAGGTCAAGGGTACACAAAATGTGCTTGGCCTTAGGGCGTTTCGGCTAGAGAGTGGAGCGCCTTCATCTGGGCCTCAGGTTTGGAGATCTCTGTATCATAGCAAGAGAGAAAGAAAGAAAAAATGGTAAAAGACCAGAGTTTAAAAAGGAGGTTTAATTGAAGGACTAGAGTTGGGTACCGTACTTTATTATAAACAAAGGCACAGATGTGCTGGTTTGATAAATCTAGCATTAAAAAGGGAATATAGAACTGTTAGTAAAAAACAAATCAGTAAAAACTCAGATTTGTATAAAAAACTGGAGCTGCTGCAAAACCAACCTGTGGGTGTGTTCACCGGACTTCACCGCAGTGGGAAGAGTTCCAATCCTATTCTGGAGCCCTTTGAGTCACTGGGAGGTATGATAACATTTGTAGAATTATCTATGTGTGGATGGCAGTATATCCTACTGTCGTCTGGATAGGGAATCACCAGATGAAAAAGTCTACAGAACAGGAGACATAAGGAGGGGGAGGGGGTAATGAGGGAAAGAGGGAGAGGAAAGGGGTGTCAAATCCCCCAGTTACAAGTCCTCTATTCCATATACACCCCTATAGTCTAGTATAACTATTGGTACAAAAATAGGCAGGTGGGAAAGCATAGTACCTGGCACGGCTTTTGGTATACCAAATGCCCTGATGTTGTCCCAGCATACAGAGGGGCTGGTAAGGGGCCAGAGGAGAGATACAATCTTTAGTTCTTGATGTCGAACCGTCACTAGCAGGAAAGAGAGGAAACGAAAAAAAGCCAGAGTCAATACAAGTCAAGAGCACAGAGGTTAGGGGCAGCCTGCTGTGCAGACAGTGTGCCGAGCCGATCGCGTAGGGGAATTGAAGTCGCTTACCATTGGTGGCAGTAGCTGAATGATTTGCATACGGCTGGAGACCTTTTGCATTGGGGCAGACAGGCTAAAGAACGGTGGTGTGGAAGGTTGCCCAGAGCAATGCCAGTGGTTCAGATTCATTCAAAACCTTCCACCGACCACTTTTGCGTTTTATAGCTTTCCTGAAAGTCACTGGAAATATTGTCTACATACTTTCGCCATTAGCACCACTGAAAAAGCTTGGCGCCATGGAGATCCTCCCTTTAGGGTTTACAACCGTCCCAACCCACAAGGCTTTATTCCAAGGGAGATGTCATGGAGTTCCCTTCCCATACTCTGGGTTGTGTGTTTCACTGTGTTGTATTTACAATTTAAGTTATACAAGAGCACTGGTTGTCTCTTTAATATGGCTCCCCGTTTGTCTAACCTTTTAGGTCTGGATCTGGTTTTAACGTGTACTAATTCGCCCACATTTCTAACTCATCTGAAATACTGCTGCCTATTCACACTACTGTTATTTTATGCATATGTTCTGGTAAGAAGGGGTCTCCCCTTGGAGAAATCTGCAGCATCAAGGCTCCACTACAAATGCCCATGGTCTTCGATGTTTTATCTCCACTAAGCTTATGAGGGAAAAGGGATGGCTAATGCAAACTTGGTTTCCAAGTCCCTGTGTGCGATCTCATGAAATATCAAGGGACAGAGCTCCACAGTTAAACGTAAAAAAGTGTCAACTCATCTGGCTAGAGGAAAAGCTGATTTTGCATTTATTCAGGAGTTTCTTTAATTGTACTTTAAATAAGAACTACATTTTTACTAAGAGACTCAACCATGAAATCTTGAGTTGCTATGTAAATAAAAAGTAGAGGCTCAGTAATCCTACCCCCACCCCAAAACTGGTGTTATTAAATTGGGCAAATGATCACTGACAAGATAGCGTCTCTAGGTATTCCCTGAGGTTGTGGTGGAGTGGACTTCAATGATTTTGGGTAGTATACACGCACCAAACCATTGCTCACAGGTCTTCATAAATTCATCTTCAAACAGGATGTCAAAGCTTTCGTGCAGCCATTTGATCCTTGCTGGAGACTTCAACATGGTACAAGATATAAGGATTGAAAGGTCCCCCATCAGAGGAAAAACCAGACTGAAATTTAGTAGGTATATATAAATGCGACATTAGCTGGGACTTGATAACCCTTGCATCTCCTACACCCTTCGGAATGGATTTTCCATTCTTATCCCTCCTTCAACCCACGTGTCCCACTCGAGGATGGATTATGTTTTGGTGTCTAAAACTCTTTTAAACTATTCATTTTTGGGAACATCCATCGGGCAGATCGTCTTTTCTGAGCATGCTTGTATTACCGCAGAAAATGCCTTTACACCTGGAGAGGCAACTGTGTACTCCGAGTGTCCATGGCACTTAGTGGCTATGCACCAGTCTGCGTTACTTCTTGGTGTGTGCCTGTGACACTGACCAAATTGCCACTTAGTACATTAGCAGTACCCTGGCTGAAATAGCCATTGTGCTTTGGAGCCTGGAAAAATGTAACAATGTGCCATAGCTACTCTTCTGGCGCCATCACACATGGTAGTTATTATTGCTTAATATGCATATCTATAATACTTGCACAGTCTTGGATATGATCACTTCACGTGGTACTTGCACACTTTGGTAAATAATCCCTACCCACCCACGCTTAGAAAATACACCAGCCAATATAAATCAGTTCTGGGTATCATTGATCACACATCATTAAGTTTGGAAGCAGCAACATTGTTCAAAACCTTACAGGACACTGTTCATACGATATGATCTCTGAAAATGTTAAAAAACAATATATCCTCGCTTTTTAATTTGGGCTATTAGGTGGTGCTGAAAGCGGTACCTTTAAGCCGAAACTATGGTCATTAAAATAAGAGCATTAACATAAGAGCTTCAAATCTGGCCTTTAAATGAGGGTCTGTAATGCTTTTCAATGGAGATGACATTTGAGGAGGGATGCACAGTGTATTTGGCGTTGTTTGGGATCTCGCCCATTCCCTGCCCTTGCCATACTAATCCTTAGGGCTATTCCCACGCATTCCTGCCCATCTCGAAACTCTTTAAGCGATGAGCTCTTCCATGGAGGCAGCCATCTTGGATGACAGTCTCTAAGGAAGCTCTCTGGAAATACGCCAAAACTAGCAGCCATCTTTGAATGGGAAAGATGAACAAGTTACTTTCTTACCTGGTAACGTTCTTTCGATGGGATGGTCCGACGACGTATTCCATATCTATGACAGGTAATGTCCACAGCTGTGCTGCTTCGGAAAATCTTTGGCGTCTGCGTCCTGCGTCAATGACGTCGATGCGCCATCCCCGAGGACCTCCTCCGACGGCCGACGTCACCCGATGTGATAAGTAGGACGCACGACGCCCATAGCCTCAGTTATAGTTTTTTCCCAGAACGTGTGCCACCAGTCTTCTGCCAGTCAGACACACAAGGCCTTGCAGAACGCAAGCTGCAATCGCAAAAGAAATTCTGCAGCGGGGAAGGCAGGGAGGGAGCGATATGGAATACGTCGTCGGACCATCCCATCGAAAGAACGTTACCAGGTAAGAAAGTAACTTTTTCTTCGAGGGGATTGGGTCCTCCGACGTATTCCATATCTATGACAGACTCCCAAAGCAGTACCAAGCAAGGAGGTGGGAAAGAATTTAGAATACAAATTTAGCATGCCCAATCAAATTGCGGAATAGAGAACTGCCTTGCCAAAGGCCAGATCTTGCCCTCTGATGGAATCAAGGGAATAGTGACGTACAAAAGTATGTACTGAAGCCCAGGTGGCTGCATCACAGATGTGACGAATAGGAACTCCCCTCTGCAGGGCAGTAGACGCAGCCACTCCTCTGGTAGAATGGGCCCGCAAGCCAGCCGGAGGGTCCTTACCCGCCAAGCGGTAACACTCGGAGATAGCTAAAATAATACGAGACAAAGTCCGTTTCGTCACAGCTTGTCCCAAACGCTTCCCAGCGTAACCAATGAAAAGTTGATCGTCCACTCTGACCCGGGACATGCGCGAAATATAAAAGCTCAATGCTCTCCGAGGATCAAGCCTATGGAGCCTCTCCTCTTCCTTACCAGGATGTGGAGGAGGATAGAACGCCGGAAGAACAACCTTCTGGCTCAAATGAAAATCCGAAACCACCTTCGGAAGAAAAGAAGGACAAACTCTACGGACAACCCTCTCCTTGTGAAACACAGTGAAGGGTGGCTTAACTGAAAGTGCCTGTAACTCACTCACTCTGCGAGCGGAAGTAACCGCAACAAAAAAAAAAAACAGTTTTCAGAGTCAACAGCCTCAAAGGGCAAGAATGTAAATGCTCAAACGGAGCACCCATAAGAAACTTAAGAACAAGGTTCAAATCCCAACCTGGCACCAAAAAAGGTGACTGAGGGAACACATTAGTGAGCCCTTTCAAAAACTGTGAAATTAAAGGAATCTTAAAATAGGAACACTCTTCAGACGAGCGCTTAAATATGGACAGCGCCGCCAGGTAACCTTTAATGGTCCCCACTTGCAAGCCCGTGTGGGCCAAAGAAAGCAAAAAAGACAAAACCATGGGAATGTTGCATTCAAAAGGATCCACATTCTGAACTCTGCACCAGTCGCAGAACTTTCTCCAATGGTATAGAGACTTAGTTGCCGGCCGCGAGCAACACCTCCATCACGTCTTCAGGGAGGTCCCAATCCTTATACCTCAACCTTTCAGAAGCCAAGCGTGAAGATTGAGGGATGTGACCTCTGGATGGAGAACCTGACCCCCCTCCCATGAGAGCAGATCGTCTCGGTAGGGAAGACGACGTGGAGGGCAGATGGACAAGTCTAGAAGGTCCGGGTACCACGTCCTCCGGGCCCACGCCGGAGCAATGAGGATCATCCGGGAACCGAACCTCCGCAACACTTGCGGGATGACGGGGACTGGAGGAAACACGTACAGCAGTGGGAATGACCACTCACCACAAACGCGTCTCCTAAGGCTCCTTTTTGGCAGAAATTACCGCGAGCAAAACCTTTCGCACTTCCGGTTGACACTGGAGACGAAGAGATCCACTTGAGGGGTCCCCAAAGGGCGAAGATCTCCAGGAGAATCTCCTGAGCCAGCTCCCACTCGTGAGAGATCGTGCACTGCCTGCTCAGAGCGTCCGCCCTCTCGTTGTCGACTCCGGCTAGATGAACTGCCGAGATCGAAACTTCCTGCTGGATGGCCCAGAACTCGAGCTGCATCGCCTCCCTGCACAGCAGAAGTGACCCTGCCCCCCACTTTTTGTTGAGGTAATGCATGGCCACCGTGTTGTCCGTCAGAACCAGGACACTCTTCCCGCGCACAGTCGGCAGAAAAGCCTTCAGTGCTAGCCTGACGGCCCTCAGCTCCAACAGATTGATATGGAGTCTGGACTCCGACGGAGACCAACGACCGCTGACTGTCAGCTTGTTGGCATGAGCTCCCCATCCCATGAGGGATGCGTCCGTCACGATCGTCACCTCCGGCCAGGGCAGCCAAAATGGGGCACCCTTCATAAGATTACCCTCGACGGCCCACCACAGAAGGTCCCGGGCTACCAAGGGCAGCACCTGAACAGGGTCCGACAGCCTGCCGGAGGACTGAGACCACTGGAGCTTGAGTGCCCACTGCAAAGATCTCATCCGCAGATGAGCCTCTGGCACCAGAAGAATGCAGGATGCCATGAGGCCGAGCAGTCTCAAGAACTCGGACGCTGGGAGAGTCTAGGCAAACTGAAACTTGTGCACCATCTGCTGAATGTGAAGAGCCCTCACCTGAGGAGGAAAACACTGCCCCAGGGACCTGTCGAGCACTGCTCCGATGTACTGGAGCCGCTGCGTTGGTGTCAAATGGGACTTCTTTAAATTGAGGGAGAAGCCCAGCCTGTGAAGGGAGTGGCAGGTGACGGACAGATGATCCAGGACTTGCTCGGGAGAGCTCCCCCTGATCAACCAATCGTCCAGGTAGGGGTAGACGTGAATCCCCCCTTTCCTGAGATGCGCTGCCACCACCACCATGAGCTTGGTGAAAACCCTCGGGGCGGAGGTCAATCCGAACGGCAGGACTCGAAACTGAAAGTGCGAGTCGCCACCCGCGAACCTGAGGTACTTCTTGTGCTTGGGATGGATCGGCACATGGAAGTAAGCATCCTTGAGGTCGAGAGACACCAACCAGTCCTGAAGTTGAAGGGCCTGGAGGACTTCAGAAAGAGTCACCATCTTGAACTTGTCCTTCCTGAGGAGTTTGTTCAAACCGCGCAAGTCCATGATGGGTCTCAATCCCCAGTCTTTCTTTGAAATAAAAAAATAAGGGGAATACCATCCCTTGTTCCTCTCCGCTACAGGCACCAGTTCTATGGCGCCTTTCTCCAGCAGGGCTTGAATTTCCTGCGCAAGGAGTGGATCCGGACTCTTCAAAGAGAGGTTCCCTGGTGGATTGTCATGAGGCCTCTGCCGAAAAGGAAGACAGTAGCCGTGGGTTATGATCTCCAGAACCCACACATCCGAAGTAATGGCTTGCCACTAGACAAGATGCTGCGCCAGCCTTCCCCCAACCGGCGAACCATGGGACCTGGCCTCATGACTGAGTGGTAGCGGCTGCGGCGTTGCCTGAGGGCAAAGAGGCAACTGCCCGAGCGGCCTTGACACCTCGAGTACCTTTGTTTCCACCTCTGGCACTCTTACGATGGCCTCTTTGACTGCTAGCTCCTCTCGCTTTACTGAAGGAGTAATAGCGAAAGGAACCTCCCCTCCATTGCTGTCCTCTAGGACGAAAAGGCAGAGGTTGGCGAACTGCAGCGCCCAACGACTTCGCTGCAGCTTTGGAGGTCTGCAACCTCTCAAGGCTCTCGTCAGCCTTGCTGCCAAAAAGGTGTACACCGTCAAAGGGCATGTTGAGGAGCCGGGACTGTACATCAGGAGCGAACCCAGACTTCCTCAACCACGCAAACCTGCGCATTACGGTGCTCGCCGCCATGGACCGGCTGACACAATCCGCCAAGTCCAAACCCGACTGAACGACCTCACACATGGCATCCTTGCCATCCTGAACCATAGCAAGGAAACCATCCCGTTCGTCCCCTTCGAGAATATGATCAGCCGCTAATGCAACACAGTTCCACAGAGTGTGTGTGAAACGAGACAAGGCACATATGGAGTTGGCCGTCTGAAGCACCATACCCCCAGAAGAAAACACTTTCTTCGCCCAGCCGTCAAAACGTTTGTCGTCCCTATCCAGAGGGATGGTAGGATACGACGCCTGCTTTGCCGGGGCCATAGCCGCCTGCACCATTGTGTTTGCACCACCAAACTCTCCGGGGTGGGGTGCCTAGACAAGTAGCAGGGGTCGCTACTGGCTGGACAATATTTTCGCAACAAAGACTTGCCCACTGCTGGGAAACTCTCCGGAGCAGTCCAAGCCGCTGCTGCCCTTCTCTGCGAAGCCAAATGAAAAGGCAAAACCGGGTCAGTGGGTGGACCGAGATGAAGGATGTCCGTGAGATCATCCTGAACGAACTCCCCTGGGGGAGCTGACCAACCCAAGTATTCGGTAACCCGAGACATAAGGTGCCGATATGACGAATCGGCATGAGTGCCAGGCTCCGGCCGACAAAACTCCACCTCCGGAGAGGTGTCCAGTCCACTGGCATCATGCAGTGACTGCCTCAGGTCATCAAACTAACTATGGCCCAAGATAAGGTCATCTGGAACCGGAACCGTAACCAGGCCGCCATCAGAGCCTTCATCACCCTCTGAAATGTACTCCAGGCGGGGAGAGGAAGACCTCTGCGGACCAAAGCAGTGCCGGACCTTAGCCATAGCCTTTTTAGGGGCATACCCCGTGCCACGGGGCCCCACCGACACCATCGCCTTGAAAGTCGTAGAGGGCGACGAGCGAGTCGGCGCCGGTGTCGACAGAAAAGGCGTTGCGGGCGCCGACCGAGTCGGCGTCGACAGAAAAGGCGTCGAGCGAATCGGCGTCGACGTCAGCTGCAAAGCCTCCAGCATCTGCGGCATCGACACAGTCCTCGAAGCCGGAGCTCCGAGCGCGTCTCTCGACAACCTGGGTGCCGACGGCATCGACGACCCCCTCGAAGACGGAACCTCGAGAGAAATCGTCGACGACCTCGGCGCCACAGCGGTCGACGTCTTCTTCGAAGACGGCACAGGATCACGCGGTCTCGAGCGCGTCGAGGACTGGGTCCTTGAACGGGCAAGGCGAGAACAGCTACCCTTGTCTGAGCGGGACTTCTCCCGCGAGCTGTGCCGACCACCCGAGCCCGAAGGTGTACGGGCGGTGTCTCTCGACCGGTGCCGACCGACCCCACTCGGAGGCGCAGACGGACCGGTGCCCTGCGATTCCAGAATCGCTAGTATCAGATTCCCGAAGGAAGCCCATTCCTCCGGTGTCGCTTGCATGGAGGAATAAGCGACCCGCCAACGGGCGGAGTCCTCGGAAGAGGACAGGGAAGGCGACCTATGCCGGCGCTTCCTGGAATGCCTAGAAGAGGCGAAGGAGTGGCGAGAACGACTCCTGGAAGGAGACCCACCGGACTTCCGACGACAACACGGAGAATCACCCCTCGAGTCATCGGTCGAAAGCCCCGCAGACCTCGACTTCCGGGGCATAGACACCCGGCCTACCGACAGTTTCTTGCGTTCCCGCAAGGCCTTCGCAGTGAGCGACTGGCAGTCGACACAGTCGTCCGTATCTTGGGCCTCCCCGAGGCACCAGAGGCAGGCGTCGTGCGAGTCCGTGACCGACATCTTGGACCCACAGTCCCCGCAGTTCTTGAAGCCCGGACGCGGGGTCGAAGATGAGAGACATCGCCACGAACAGGTCTTCACACCAACCGAACAGGTTCAATGAACCGAGAATAGAAAACAGCAACTCCAACGAGTCGAGGGGTACCGAGATTCACGAAGCGAAAACGGAACTGAGGCTATGGGCGTTGTGCGTCCTACTTCATCACATCGGGTGACGTTGGCCGTCGGAGGAGTTCCTCGGGGACGGCGCATCGACGTCATCGACGCAGGACGCAGACGCCAAAGATTTTCCGAAGCAGCACAGCTGTGGACATTACCTGTCATAGATATGGAATACATCGGAGGACCCAATCCCCTCGAAACCATGCATCGTCCAAGTAAAATGACACATTGAATCATGTGAGTATAATTATTTTTTTTTTAAATAGCTAGAGTAATTTGCATTTTGGGAGCTAGTTTTCATTTATTTTGATTTGCAATGAAATAGCTGTGACAGAAAAATATTGCAACCTTAAACATGGATAGAAAGCCGTTAATCTTAAAATGTTTGAAGCAGTCATGTAAAACAAGGCGAAGGGGCAGACAACAAATGTAGAGTGAGCTGAAATGTGACTCTAGCTACCTGTTTGTTTAAAAAGGGCCATCAAGCTGGACCCCCACCTTTCCTTTCCAGCTTGCGCCGGTTCCCTCTGTAGAGCCTCGCGAGTGCAGAGCAAGGGAGAAGGGCTGGGGGTTGTGTGGAGGGTTGGATTTATTGCTCTGACTTACTTTCTACGGGATCCCCTCCCCTTTGCTATTGTGTGTGCGGGAACTAGAAGGGGCCATGGAGAGTGAAGTGCACAAAGCGCAGTGACTTGTCGGAGCCCTGCACTTCTCCCACTAGCTGGTGCCCCACCAGGAACCAGTGCTACAGCCACTAGCCTCAGCGGAGCAGAGCTCCCAGGCTACACAGCAACAGCACACGCGGGGCTAGCAACAGAGTAGGCACTCAGGAGAGGTGATGAGGCGGAGGAGAGGCGAGCCCACTCTCCTCCCTCAGCCCTGCAGCCCTAAAGCCTGCACAGGAAACTTCAGCAGAGGGGGCAGCTGGGAAGGTGCCCGTCAGGTGCCAAGGGCGACTACTACGCCACGCAGGACTCTGCAGCATGAAGGGTGAGCACCAGGACCCGCTTTCAAAAAGGAACCTGCGCCCGCTTAGCTCTTTGTCCATGTGTGATAAATCGGCAGCAATTTGCACTATCTGCACAAGTGCACTCCGACAGCTGGGAACCTTCTTGTCTGTCCTTTAGTGCATGGGAGTACTTTTTTAAAACTGTGTTTAATTTTACATGCATTTTGTTTTGGTTCAGCACCTCAGTGGCACTTTACAAACGCACTCACGTCTCCGGTCCTCCTGATAAATTGACTTTTCAAGATGTTTTATTGAGGGTCTTTGCCCATTGACTTGGTTTGCCATCTGACGTAATCCATGTGATGGTGTCTGTTCATGGACATGTTTATATCACCTGCACGCCTTCCATTCTTGTCCACACAGTTTGCCATCTTCACACCATTTGCCTGTTGTGTATTGTATTATCTGTACACCCTGCGTTCTTGTATGAACTGACATCTCTATATCATACGTTCACGCTCAAGTACACTGCCATGTTTATATCATACCGTCACCCTCTTATCTTGTCCTTATCCTCCTTTGTACGCTGACATGTTAACACCATCTGTACATTTGGTGGTTTTTGATGACTTCCAATCATTATGATACCTAGCTCTTGTGTAGGTGAAAGCTTTTGTACACTGATTTTTATTTTTATTTATTTCCCGGTATTATTCAGTTAACAAAACAATTCAATAAAAGAGATTGAAAAACAGAAGGTAAAAAAAAAAAAAAAAGATCAAATGATCAACAGTTCCACAATAAAAACAGAATAAAAATAGAACAGCATAAGGAAAAACAATCCTCAAGGAAAACAAGAACATATTCTGGGTCATAAAATCACATCACACTATAATGTCAATATTCAGAATTCTTTTCCATAAAAAAAGTAAAATGAGTAATACTGGCTTCATGGCAGCCGTTCATAAAAAGATCCGATAGTGCGTCGGCAGACAAATTCTCCTCAAGACCTGTAGCTCTAAGGGCCTTCATTCTAAGCAACCATAGTGATGAACAAACGGTCAAAGTGTGTTTGACCAATTCTAGTTGCATTTTGCCACATAGGCGACAGTATCGATTGTTTCTGGAGACATTATGTCAGGCACCTGTTTGCTCGAGAGTCTTCAGGGTTACATTTTAATCCAATATAATCCCAGGCTAGGGATTTACCCAGAAAATTATGTATATAACTAGGGTAAACACCCATTCCTGGATACAATCGATAAATGTGGTTACATTGGATTTCGTAGCCAAGTTGACAATCAGTTGCTCCTTAGTTTGCTGGTAAATAAGAGCCCTCATTTTTTTTTTTAAAATCACTAAAGGACAATGGCAATGCATTATCTGGGGCAAAAGCAAGCCATCTATCAACCAGATTTTGATGCTAGCAGGCATCAGAGTAGCTTTGGTTTTTAGTGCTACAAATGTCAATTCACTCAATCCAGAATTAGCAAACTTCCAATAAAGTCATCAAACAGTTAAGATGAAATTTAGCATCAATTGGTCAAATGTTAAATTCCACATATATCATTTCCATTGAAGTATAGGAAGAAAACCTCAAAAGTCTCTTCAGGATGACATTCTCAGTATTGGTGATCATTTTCAAGTTACCAAACACGCAGATGTCCACCCCATAAAGAGTTTAGATAAGATTTTGGTTTGATATAACCTGATGAATAGACCAAGAGAGTCACCTCCCCACCCCTGTTGGCAAAAGAATCCATGCAGCTGACTATACGCGAGGCCTTGATATTACCGTGTTCCATGTGGGTGACTCCCCATAGATTGTAATCCAGGTTGACTCCCAGATACGTACATGCTTTGACCACTTCAATTGCCTCCCCAGCCATGTGCCAAATCATCCTTTTCAACTTTCTGCACAGAGCATAGAATCATAATTTTGTTTTTTGTAATATTAACTTTCAGAGAATTTATGTCAGCATAGCTTTTCAATAGATTCATTGAGGACTGCAAACCTCCTGGGCTTAAGTTAAGTACAATGCCGTTTGCATAACCCATCCATTGCAATGGGACATATCCCAATTTTGATGGAATGGCAGTACCAAAGTCGGAGAAAGCGGAAACCGCATAGGGGCGAGTATGCATCCCTGCTTGAGCCCTTTTGTGGTGGATATCCAACTGTCAGTCCGCCTTGTTGATCTAGACAGCCCTTGACCCTACTGTATTTGTACAAGTAAACTATTTTCAGAAGGCCTAAGGGAATATTCCAACTATGCAGCATCCGCCACAATCTACCCCTATCAACTGTGTCGAAAGCTGCAATAAAATCAATAAAGACCGGGGGCGCTGTTGCGCGGCAGAGTGATGAAGACGTGAGCCTTGATTGCTCCGCGATAGCCGCAGACATCCTAAAAGTAAAAATTCTATAACCCCACTGAAATATGCAGCAGAATCAACATCCCATGCAAGCAGACATCGCCTCCACAGACCGATTCATCACTGTGAGGAAACGGAGAAGGGAAACTGCAGAACGAACAACTGATCGACAGGAAAGCAGGGTGGCCGGCGCATCTTTGAACAAATCGTAGAAGAAGCGGCTGCATATAGCCAGTCCCGGCGGCACCATCAGGGCCCGACAACAGAGCGGAGTAGCAGTGGGCGGACCAGACACCTGGCTCCCCCCAGTGAGGCCCCCCCCAACCCTCGGCAATATCGAGCAAGTTAGTGCAGTGGGGCCCTCATAGCAGGAGACCTGCAACCGTGTGGTGCTGGCTGAGCCGGGAAAGCCCCAAAGCAGACGAACGTGGCAGAGCGCAGGAGAACCTATATTGCAGGGACCCAGCCTGCGACATTGACAGAGGCCCAGCAGGTCCAGGTGTAAGATCGGAGAGCCGGGGTGTGTACCGGGGGAGAGGCGGACATCAAGAACACCACCAACAGCAGTGGTGCGCTTGCCTGGAAGACAAAAGGAGACCAGAGACGGGGCCCATGGCTGTGACAAAATGGCAGACCGTTTTCCATTGCCAAGGCCACGGCCCACCAACCCAAGTCGTACACAGCACGTGGGTGCATGATGTGGCAGTGAATCCCACATCAGACCCACGCTCCCACACACCCGCAGGATGAGCCTGTAAGCTGTTCACTTCCATTGGCCCCGGGGCACATCCAGGCACCGGCTGTGAGACAATGGAAGAGGGGGACCTCCCCATCTCAGTTGGGGGGGCTCAAGACTGCTGCTGGGCGAGTGCCTGGCAACTGAATTCCACAGAGAGGGGGCAACGGGGCGAGCTGGGCACTGAACTGAAACCTGCATCTTAGATCCCTACTGACTTAAGGACTCTGCCAGGCCGGACTTGTTGACCACATTGTATACCGGGATCAAGCCCTCCATAGATAGACTTTGGTGGAAGGAGGGGGCTGGGATATGTGGACCGCAGCCGAGATACAGCAAGGTCGAACGGAGGATGGGGGGCAGGCGTACTGCGGCCTGGGTCAGGCTTGCAACTAGCATTAGGGGTTGCAGACGCCAGTGTCACACCAGTGGTGCCGAAGGTCTCCAAGGAGGGTTATCGCAGAGGCCCTGCAAGAGCCTCCGGCCGCAGACCAAAAGTGAGCTGAACCAAGACAACTGAAAGAAATAGACACAAGCAAGAGGTATAGTAAGTGACTGCTGCCAGTAACTGCCTCCAGGGCGAACTACATGCAGTGCCATGGTTAAAGACAAAGCACAAAAGAGGGGGCTCCAGAACAAGATGGACCAGTCCCTCGACTCATGCCCCTGGGACGCAGGCACGGATGAGATGCAGGACTCTCAAATTTCTCCTCACGATATCATGGGTGCCATTGGGGAGTCAAGATCCGCCGTTGAGAAAATGGATGGCCTTTCAACGGAAGTGCCCTTCCTCCGGCAAGATATGCAAAACCTGGCCTTCCGGGTCAGAAAAGCAGAATAGCGCAACCCCGGAATCAGAGGGCGCGATCAAGCGGATGGAGAAGCAACTGGCAGCAGTCACCCAGAAGCTTGCACACCTGGAAAATCGGGCGGAAGACAGCAAAGGAAGAACACGCCGTAATAACATTTGCATCCTTGGTGCCGGAAAAGGAAGAAGGACCCAGCATGGAGCTCTTCTTGGAGCAATGACTTAACGGAACTGTTCGCCCCAGAGAAACTATACAAATACTTTTTTGTGGAAAGGGCACACAGGATGTTGGCAGGTTGTCCCACTCCGGGGATTCCCCCTCGCACACTAATAGCACGGCTCCTGAACTACCGAGGCAGGGATGCCCTGCTGCAAATGGCGCGTGCCACTGGCCCCATCACATTCAATGGCTACCGAAATGGATTCTTTCCGGACTACACCAGGGTGGTTCAAAAAGCATGCCAATCGTTTAACTCTGTCAAGAGGAAGAGGCACTCATTGGGCATGAAGTATGCTCTTTTCGTTCCATCGCAACTCAAGGTTCATCACGAGGGAACAGTAAACCTCTTCTAAAAATCTCCTATAGCACTTTAACTACAAAGTAGCCGCTCATAACTACAAAAGAGCTATCACTGAAGGCAAGAAATCTTACCTGGACTCCAGAATCTTACAGGCCACCGCAAACTCTAAGGAATTATTTAAAATTCTGAAAGAACAAGAGACTGTTCCAGAACCTGCAGTATCGATGATCATAAAAAAATGACGACCTGTGTCTGGACATTCAGAATGCCATGGCTAATAAATTGAATGGTATTTGAGAGTCCATAGCTACCAAAAAAAGTGCTTTTGACACACAGGGCACCCATATAGTCATTAACACTTTTACCAGGGATCCAGACATCCCGATCTTTGACTTTGTACCCATATCAGAAGAGGAACTAGCCTCTATTATTAACAAACTCAAAGCTACTAATTGCACAGGTGATCCCTGTGCTTCTACTGTCATTAAAACATGCCCCCCTACTATGGTACAGGCCATATGTAAATTCGTCAATGCCTATCTTCGTAATTGCACGGTTCCAGATGACTTGAAGCAAGCTTGGGTTACCCCATTATTGAAAAAACCCAATTTAGATCAAAGTGTACCCACCAATTATAGGCCAATAACTAATACCCCTTTCCGGTTAAAAATATTGGACGGGGTAGCTTATATTCAACTGGCTCAACATCTTAACTCCCAGCCCATCCTTAACCCCTTCCAGTCAAGGTTTCGACAAAGCTTCGGCACCGAGGCCTCGTTATTGGATCTTAAGTCTCAATTGCTCCAAAGGATGGACAATCAGAAGGTCTCTCTCCTTATTTCTTTGGACCAATCGGAAGCATTTGACCTCGTCGACCATGCCATATTGGCAGAAAGGCTCATGTCAGTAGCCAACTGTTCGTGGGCCTCCACTAACTGGCTACTCTCCTTCCTATCTAATAGATCTAGTAGAGTATGAGCCCATAATGCTAAAGCCCCGGCAATCCAGATGCACTTTGGCGTACCTCAGGGAGCCAGCTCGTCACCTTGCATATACAACATTTTCATGACTCCCTTCTTTGCCCACCTTGCCCAGGAGGGCATTTTATTTTCGAACTACGCAGACAACACTCAATGTGTCATCCCCCTCACTGGGCAGCATGAACAGGATGAAAAAGAACTTAACCGTATTTTCACCATTACTGAACTCTGGATGATGTGGAATAAACTCGCTTTTAACCGTGGGGAAAGACGGAACTTATGATCGTGGATGCTGATAGCATCTTGGCTAAATTAGACCCAACCTATAAACACTTTCAGCTTGGAGATGCCTTGATCCCCACTCTTCCCAAGGTAAAGATTCTGGGGGTGGTTCTGGACCAATCGCTCACTATGAATTCTTATGTGGCCAGTACTGTGTCTTTCGCTACTTATTATATTAAATTGCTATCCCACTTACGACCACTTAGCTCTCAACCTAATGCAGAGGCCATTGCTCCAGCCATCATAGGTTCAAAACTGAACTATTGCTGTAGCCTATTAGCAGGTGCCAGCAAAAAGACCATGAGCCGCCTTCAGGTGGTTCAGAATGGAGCTGTCAGAGCTATCTCAGGTCTTGCCCATAGAGCACATGTATCTGAGGCACGTGGAGGCGCGTATTACCTTCAGACTCATAGTCATCACCTTTAAATGCCTCAAGGGCATCATGCCTACCTACCTACAAAAGGTACATAGGAATAAAACCCAATCTCAGAAATCTGCCTTCCAATAATCAGAACATGCTTCACCAACCTAAATTTAAGACCAAAAAAAGCACAATGGGGTGCTTTCGCCTTCGCGGCACCGGCTATCTGGAACACCTTACCAGCTCAACTGAGAAACTTTGCAGCCCTTAGCAACTTCAAGAAGGACCTTAAAATCTTCCTCTTCAAGTAGTAGTATACGATTCTCAAGCTTCTTCACGTTTCCTGGTTCTTTCGGCCTTCTCTTTCTGTTTTTTGTCTTGTCTGCGCCCTCACACCTACGGGTTTATGGCTGCGCAATATAAATGCAATAAAGTAAAGTAAAAGTTCAATAATCCGAGTGAGCCGTGGGCATGGCTGGAGATGCATGTATTGGCATTGCCTGGACCTCAGCTGCCGAGTGGGCGGCTACGACGAGAGCCAGATCGGGGCCGCTCCTCAGTCTTGTTTGAATAACAGGCAGTAGATCCATCTGCACCTACGGAGCCCAATGACTTTGCGGCCGGGACTGAGTACGACTGGCTACTCCGGCAAACAATTCCTCTTCCAGCCACCAAGGCCAGAGACCCAAACCCGAGCTGCTGTCGTCTTACCCAAACCCGAGCAGGTCGGCTTACCCCCAAGACCCGCCAGTGACATTGCTGTTCTTCACGGAAAAGTACTGCCTCACTCCTGGGTACTTACCTAGGCAATGGTTGTGTTGCTGTTCGCTCCTCCTGAGCTTTGAGTCACATTGGGGTGGATGACCCAACCGTGTTCTCCCGTGCATAAGTACAACTTCCTAGAGGCAGTAATGCTTCAGGTGGCCTACCTAGCACCCTGATCCCTTGAACCCAATTTCATTACTTACTTGCAACGAAAAATCATCTTCTGTGAACGTATAACTGACAGCGTCTGCCTTCCTTTTTTCTGCCACCCACGGGTCACTGGTCTCCCAGAGTGCCCATCTGACCTTTGAGACACTGCTTCCCCAGATAGGGTTGAGTTAGGCATAAACAAAGTTATTAACCAACCAGTATTGCTTCATCGTAAACGTTGGTGGATGAAGGATTTGCTAACCTGAAGCTACTCTGAATATTTGTCAGTTCCTCATCTAAAAAGGTCTACTATTGAATTGAGTATTGCAATAGAAAATGTCTTACTCTATATATATGTGTAAAACTTTCCTTCCTTACCCAAACTGAAAAGTGATTTGAACATTGCCTTAGCCTATATAATAAACAACCATATTTGTATATACCTATAGTGTGCGTTTCCTTGACTATACGTGTGCTCAAAGGTCTTTGCACTCACCTGCAACCTTTCTCCCTGCTAGACTAAGCCTGACTGCTCCACCATAGCTACCAAACGTTTTGGGTAGTTCAAGCCAATTCTAACAGTTGAAGCTCTATACTGCTAAGAATGAGTCTTCTATAGTCCTACCACAGGTGGGCTTTAGTAAAACTCCCTAACACTCCCCTCTGCATTTCTTGGTTAACAAAGTTGGAAAAAATGGTTAAATAAAACATGCAAAGCAACACATTTACATCAACAAGAGATCAGAAAATGTGGTCAAGTATCTAAAAAGCAAACTGGGATCAAATCCCATCTTACAGAAACTGTGTGATCCTAGGCAAACAAACAAATATTACATACACGTAATTATCTTTCTGAAGCTTGTATCTACTTGTATTCACATGCTTTGCATAGGCCACCATCTAGTGGTTAGTGCAGTGTATTGCATGACTGGTTTTTCAAAATTTGAAAAAGCATGTCGACAGGGCACGTTTGTAATACTATCCCTAGTGTGAACTGCACTGTACCCATGGCGCTTCATGCATCAAGGTCCTCAGATTCATTTGTTTCTGGCATGAGGAGCATGAAGTGAGTAGAGGAAGGTGAAGAAAGCTGCAAGAAGTTGATGTACCTTTGATTCCGAAGAGAAGAGGAAGAGTGCTTGCATGTGAATCTAAGCCAATACAAGCATTAGAAAGACGATTACTGGTATGTAATATGGGCCTTCTGAGGCTTGTGGATCTGCTTAGAATCACATGATTTGCATACACTAGCAAGCAGTAGAGCAGCAAAAAGAGTTCTTAATACTACCTGTCCCACCATAGAATCACTTCTTGTGCAAGTATCTTCTCAGTAATGTTGTGTGGATTGAACTCTATGTTGCGGCTTTGCAAATAGCCTGTAATGGAACATTCGCAATGACAGCTAGAGTAGCCCCGGTACCACGAGTTGAGTGTGCTCTGGGCGTGGACTGTCAAGTTCTCTTGGATAGAGCGTAGCAAAGTTGAATCCAATTTACAATCCCATTTTGAAATCGCTTATTTAGAAACAGGAGATACCCTTCTCTTCCAGCAACGAAGGAAACAAGAACGGATTACTTTTCTTTGTTTTATCCAGATAGTACATTACAGCCCTCATGACATTTAGTGTATGGAGGGTTATTTCTGCAGTTTTGTGGGTTCTGAAAGAATGCTGGAAGTTCTATTGAATGATTAACATGAAATTTGAAATACATTTTGGTGAGAACCGTGGATGTGTTCTTAACACTACCTTGTCTTTATGAATGGTTACAAAAGGATATTGAACCGATAGAGCTTGCAGTTCAATGACCCTCCTTGACGATAGCCATTAGAAAAGCGGTATTATAGGTGAGATGCTTAAGATTAGCTTTAGGCATAGGTTCAAAAAGGGGGTCCCATAAGCTTTGTAAGAATGACATTGAAGTCCCACCCAGGGGTGGAGTTGAAATTGGGGGATATAGTCTCTTGACCGCTTCCATTCTTTAATCACGAGAACCCACCACCAAGATCTTTTTGAGGTGGTGTATGTTGAGGGTGCAGCTAGATAGAATTAAAGAGAATTAAACACTAATCCTGAGTCAAGTATAGCAGGTAACGTCTTCTATTGGAAGGTGAATAGTCAATGGGGTTGACATCACTTCTATTGCACCATAATACAAAGCATTTCCATTTGTTGAAATAACAATGCCTTGTGTTTGGTTTACATGCTTCCTTTACGATGTCCATGCATCTTTGAGGCACATTTAAATGCTCACACTATAGGACCTCAGGAGCCAAGTTCAGTGCTTAAGGCTGTGGATGGAGGGTTGTTCCCTGATGGTGGGACAACATGTTGAAAGGGCTCGTCAGTTTGACTGGTGGCCAAAGGGACCTTTTGAGCGTGTGTGAGAACCATGTTTGACATGCCCACATTGGAGTTATTAGGATCATGCCGAGATGTTCCTGCTGCATCTTGTGGACTATTTTGTGGACAACAGGTGTTGCAATGGGGATTAGCATACCCATACAAACGTATCCACAGTGTGTTCCCCTTGACCCCTGGCTGGTGAAACCTGGATGCATAATAGTTGAATTGTGCATGCTCTTGTGTTGTGAAGAGATCTATGTCTGGATGCCCCCAGTCTTTGAAGATGTCGTATAGAATGTCCGAATCTAACTCCCATTCGTGTTCTGTGGGAAGCTGCATGTTTCTGCTTAACACAGCTGCCAGACAGTTGTGATACCCTGGAACATGCTGAGACAGGAGGAAGATGGTTTGGTTGAGGGACCAATTATAAATCCTCTGAACTAGTTTGGACAGACTAGTGAGTGTGTCCCATCCTGTTTGTACATGTAAAACATGTCTGCGAGGAATAAAGTGTTTTTTTCCAACTAGTTGGTGTTGAAAAGCCTACAGAGCTTTGAACCCTGCCTTCGGCTGTGTCCACTTTTCATATTGCGCCACTCGGTTCCTTAAAGTAACCCAGTAGCCATATAATTTGGCCACAACCATTACCCCTCCCCCCCCCTCCCTATAGCTGTAAAATTCCAAGTTTCCCCATCAAATTTTTTGTAACCTGCTCTAAAAAAAATAAAAAGATACAATTCCCCATCACTGCGGTTATATTAACAATGTACCACAAAGCAGAGGTGATCCGTAAAAGCCTGCAGTTAGCCATAAAAACTGATAACATTCTAAAACTCTTCCCTGCCCCCGGCACTCACCAAGAGCCCCCCTGCTCTTGCTATGCTCCTCCCATCCCCCTCAAGTCCCTTTTTCCTCCCTAGCCCTCTCCTACCCATCTCCCCACTCCCCAACTCATCATTTTGTTCGACGCAAATTCCCGATCCAGTTTTCTACTATAACTACGGTATAAGTATAATCACGGATCTCCCGCATAGATTTATTTTTTTTTTTAAAAGGCAGCTTTGTCCATTTCTGAACACCCTCTCTGCTGCAAAGCACCATGGGAGAAATAGCTAACATTTTGAGAGAAGGGTGCATCCCCTTCTCCATCAAATATTTTAACAACTACTGGACGGAAAACCCCCAGACCGCTTTCCAAAAATTGAGTCAATGCTACGTGCCCAAGTTGTTTTGTAACTGGTCATATTCCGTCCAGCGTTTTTTGCATTTTGGACTTTTTCCTCTAAGGGGAAATTAATCGGGAGTACAGCATTTGTTTTGCTTTAATAACTTCATTTTTACACAAATCTTTCCCAGAATTTCCTATGGAGGAGCGGGGGATTGGGAGGGACAAACTTTGTTAGCAATTTATCAGCCAAATCCGTCATGCATGTCATTAGCAATTCCATTTTTGGGTTTACTATAGAACTTTATACACAACTTAACTTCTGCACTACAAATATATGCCATGCATTACTCACCGTAATCGCAGACTATTGCATCTTTCTTTCGAGGATCAAAAGGGGACATCGACACAAGCGTGCCTGTAACACTATCCCTGTAGTGTACCCAAAACTGCTCACGTATCGAGGTCCCTCTGAGTGCGTGTTTTCTGCCGTGAGGGAGCCCAATGACTATCGTGAGTGATTACAGGGAGAGAGAGGTGTAAGATGTCTATGTTCCTTCTTCTCCAAGAGGGGAGGAAGGGTGGGAGCACGTAAACTAAGCAGATACAATCATCAGAAATGCCATCACAGTGAATAATGCCACCTGAGAATCAGACCTAGAGTGCGTATCCAGGCACTAGTGCTGTGTAAAGGTGTGTACAGAACTCCAGGTTGCGGCTTTACAAATGGACTCAAGAGGAACATTTGCAATGAGTGCTATGGAAGCCCCAGTGCTCGGAGTAGAGTGTGCTCTGGGCATGAAGGTTCGATCCCTCTTGGCAAGTGTAGCACAGTGTGATGCAGTTTGCGATCCACTTTGAAATGGCCGATTTAGAGACAGGGTCCCCTTCTCTACCAGCTGCCACTGAAACGAAAAACTGGTTTGTCTTTCTTAGTGGTTTAGTTTTCTCCAGATAATATATCACTGCTCTCCTTAACATCAAGTGTGTGGAGGCTTCTTTCTGCCACGTCAGTGAGGTTCTGGAAGAAGGTGGGTAGTTCTATTGATTGGTTGACATGCGAACAAGGCGATCTCTGGGAAGCCCCACTCTGCAAAGACGTTGAAAAGAATGTCTTTGTGTAACTGCCATTCGTACTCTACGGGTAGTGGGAAGTCTCTGCTGAGCATGTCCGCCAGAAGATGGGAGTTCCCCTGGAACGTGTTGCGACAGGAGGAACATCTTGTGTTCGAGAGCCCACTTTCATATGTTTTGAGACAGTTTGGATAGCCCTGGAGAGTGAGTGTCCTCTTGTTTGTTCAGGTAGTACATAGCCGTGGTACTGTCCGTGAGGACTAGGACTGCCTTTCCCTGGAGGTCTGTTTGGAATGCCTTCAGGGCCTTGAATACTTCTAGCAGTTCTGAACTGGGGTTCCGCCCAACCATTTAAGACGAGGTAGCAATACCCTGGAGTGGAATGGGGATGCAGAAGTTACTCAAACATGGTCATGGCCATTGGACAAGGGTACAGGCCTTCCTCACCCCCAGAGTCCAAATGGACCCAGTCCTGGCGCCTCTGGCACCAGGCTCATGGAAAAGTGTGCTTTGCACATTCTGTGCCTAGGGCAAGTGCCTCAGGGCCGGGCGTGGCCATAGACTATCATTGGAAGGCATGTGCAAAGGTCCCTGGGAGGGGAAAGGTGGAGCCAAAAGGCGGGGCCAGAGGGAGGGGCCAGGGCCAGCCTATTTAAGGCCAACCCACCGACATGCCTCTGCTTTGCGTTATTCTGCTTTCAAGCAGCATAACGCTTACAGCTGTCCTTACATGTTCTTCATCTCGTCGTGCATCCACTTGATTCCAGCTGCTCCAATGCTGAAGGCACACCTTACCCGATTCCAGCTACTGTCAGGTCCCTGGACAACAGGAGGTGTCTGGTTAGGCATCATTAATTGCCATAAGTGTTGTAGTGGTTAAGGAGGGCCATTTACAGTGAAGAGACATTTCCTTAATCAAACTATCTTATCAGCCAGCAACTATTGTCCCAACTCATGATGGAGGACTTCCTGTTCAGCAGTGATTGGCCAGTGACTATTGTGATGCTGTTTGGAACCTCTGGAGAGGTTCTAAACTGCCTTTCATCAAGATCAGCTTAGGAATGGTCACAGTGCTCAAGAGCTCCAGAGTAAACAAAGAAACCAGAGAAAAGAAAGCACATGTTCTGAAAGACAGTCTTCAACAAGAGTCAGAGAATAAGTGACAGAGAGAGAAAATCAAAGTTTGTTCACATGGAAATGTTTTTAAAACTTTAAAGAAACTGTTTGCAAGCTTCATGTACTGTGTTGATATTTATCTACTCAAGAGAAGTTAAGACATTCTTTACAGTAAAGGATAAGAGTAGTTTTGTACTTGTAGTTAAAGGGTTAATTTGTACAGCGTTTATTTAGCGTGCGTGCATTTACATCAACAGCTGAAGCTGCGCATGTAGGTTTGCATGGGAAACGTTTTGGTGCCATCGTGAGTCGTGAAATTACTTGCGTATGAAGAAAGCACCTAGCAGCGTGATTTGCGTGCCGGTAAGCTGAGGAAGTAGCGTCGAGCGTATCCAATAAACAGTGTGGCGTAGTATTAATTTCGGACGTTTCGACGAGCGAGAAATCATCTTATGGAAAAGCTGCGCTGAGCAAGCCGAAGGCGCGGTTAATGAAGAGTTCCAGAGGCATTTTTTATGGAAAAGCAGTTCCAGAGGCATTTTTTTCCCCCTGCAACGAGTTTTTGAGAGGTACGCGTGCGCGCGAGCAACATTCAGTCATATAATAAGGAAGTGAATGAAAGTCAAAAGAAAATACAGATAAGTAAAGGAAAGATTAATAGTGTTACAAGCAACACATTAAGAAGCTTTCAAAGCAGCAAGAGGAAGTATGCAGACAAGCAAAGTGTGTACTGAACTCAACATGAAAAAGTTAAAAAGTCATTATCATTTTGTAGTTCTTTGAAGCAAGTTAATATAGCAATTAGAATTAAGTAGTGCTTAAGAAAGGTTATTCTTTTGAACATTTATGAAGGGATTTAAAGACTGCATTTGAACTCAGTAAAGAGAGCAGAGGAAGTAGCCCAAGTATAACAAAAACTAGAATACATCTTTACATTGGTTACTTGGTAATTTGTGGTTTAAAGAGTGGGAAATGTATAATTTCAGTGTAGATATAATTTTTTGATGTTAACCAGAGATGTGCGATTTGCAGGTTATTCCGTGTTCCAGGAATTAAAGGAGACCAGAGGAATCCTGACCGTTTGTTATTTTCTCCATTTCCCCCTTTCCCCTGACCTGGTCAATCGAGCAGGTATACATTTGACTGTTGGAAGGAATGAACTGGAGGATTGGGTGGGCGGTCTGCTTCTGCAGGATTTTCAGTGCTAGGACCTGATAGCTACTCCATCACTGAAGGCAACTCTTACCTGAAACCAGCTACTCCATCGCTGAAGGCGCACCTTACCTGATTCCAGCCGCTCCATCGCTGTGCGCGCATCTCACCTGCATCCCATTGATATCGGAGTCGGAGCCTTTCCTCACCTGATCCGGGCATCCAGCAACGCGTGAGCTCCACTTCTTTTCTTCATCTTCGCAGAACCTTCATCCTGCAGCCGTGGAGCTGCTCCCGAGCATCCAGACTCCGCTCTACGCCGCCAGTCTTCTACTGCAAGGGAAAAAGAACACAACAGGTTAGAACCCATATAAAAATGAACACTTGGCAGTGCCATACTTGAGTCTAGAGTTCCATTATAAAGACTTACCAGCTAATTTGGGAGTTCCATCATCCTCAGGGAATCCCAGACTCTCTCCACGACTGATCTGCCATCTTCACACCTATTAAGAGATAAGACATTGCAAGAATTACTAATAATAATCAAGGCAAAAGAAATAATATAACGAACTTTAACCATAACCAAAAGACTTAGCTTCTAAGTGGATTGGTCGCAGCCGGTCCGGATCACCACTTCCACGGACTAGTGAAGCAACTAGATCCAATCTACGCACCCCTGCTACAAGATACAGGACGGAGAGCTCAGCGTTACAAAACCACAGGTAAGCTTTCATGGGAAAACGCTTGCACACTTAATTTTGGCACGAGAGGGTCGAGGGAATTCACGACATCACCACGCTATTCTCATTGCCTCTCATCTTCTCTCAGGGGCAATACCAGCATCCAGAACAGCAGCCTCAGAAGCAGCTGGGGGAGAGAGTCTATCCAAGGGAGCCAAGTCAAAGGGAGGGCTCCAAACGTGCCCCAACGTCCCCGCAGAGACCAGGTAAGCGTAACAAACATCAATAATCAAAACGACTCAGGAAGTTGGCAAAAAGGTGAACTGTTTTAACATCAATCATCTAAAACAGGGAGTACAACGGACATCAACGTACTTCTCAGCGCATGGTTTCTGAATGCATCTTTAAAAAAAAAAAAAAGAAAAAAGCTTACTTACTCATACGTGACAAACTACAAAAACCTATTGAAGAAAGTGATAGGACTGGGTATACGTTCCATACTAGTCAGAGAGTAATAGGCTCCTTAACATCGGGTGTGGCAACTAAACCCTCCCCCAAAACATGTTACTACAAACTAAATATACGATGTCCCATTGGTTACACAAACTATAGGACCATTAATCACGCGGCTCCCTGCGTGGCACTCTTACATCCGTCAGTACTTTTCCACCTACGTTAGCAGCATGCAGGCTAGACTTCCATGTGCTGGTGAGCTGGTCATAACCATAGCTTCCCATTAATTAGAATATCATCTATCATCACCTCAATGGTCTGCTGTCAATTAAGGCTTTGAACTTGTCCTTGGGAGTGTTCTTTGCTCTGCAGAATTCAGGGGAGTGATTGCATGCTCTACCTCCATGAGTAGGTGTGGTCATCATGTTTGTCCAACTTCATCCTTACACGTGACTGAAGACCACAAAATTGAGCTCTGGTGCATTTAAAATACTATTGGCCAATAGACCTCTGACGTCTTCCAGGTTTTGTCCATGCCTTCTGAACAAGAGTTTCGTTCTTTCACACGATTTGTATCCAATGTCTTTTCATCCCAGTCTGATACAACCTTGGCTTCTTGGGGCTCAACCAGCCTCGTCTTTCTGAGGTTCACTCTTGTTAATTCAATTTCTTTTATAACTGCAACACACTGATAAGTCCTTCCTTTCTTGTCCAGCACTGCAATAATCTTTAAGCTCACCTGGTCTCTGGGGAGGTGTTGGGGCACGGTAGCAGCCCTCCCTGGAATGCGAGTGGTCCTAGGGTCGCCTTCAACCTCTATGCTGGTGGCTGCGATGACAAGATTATGCTTCTTAGGGCCGCGCCTGATTGGAGTGAATGAGCGCGAGTATTCTAGCTAAGACCCTTGCCCACTTCCCATCCTCCCAAGGTGTGGATTCTCGTAGATGCCCTGCTGCGAGGAGCTCACCTGGTGCATAAGGTTTGCAGGCTCTCCGTCCTGCTACTTCTGGCAGGGACGCTCGATTGTAGAGGACCGAGTTACTTCACTGGTCCTTTAGGTAAGTAGCAATATTCTTGTTCGTTTGTCTGTATTGTTCGTCTTTTCTTGCTACTGTTGGTTTTCTTGTAAAAGTGGTTGTTCTAAAAGTTTGCTCCTTTCTCACCCGTTCTTTTGTTGCCTTTCGTGCAGGCGGCGGTGCGGGCCCATGTAGCTGCCGGGTCCGATGGCGGCTGCTGGAGTGATGAAGAACGGTGAGAGCGACTGCCGGTGATTGGTAAGTGGACTTGCAGGAATGCACACGCGTTGAAATGTTGCACTAATAGTGAAATGTTCTAACCTTGTCCTTGTTCCCTTTGCAGCGGGCGAGTTCGCAAGAAAGAAGACTGGTGTGAGCGAAGTATGAAACTGGCTCGTTGGATTCCAGAAGATGAGCTGCAGAGAAGCAGGATCAGGATCGCAGGATTCAGGAAGTAGGCACCTGAAGGGTCACGTGGCGGTGAGCGTCTCGTTGCATCAGCGTGCAAAGTAACGTGAAGCACAAGCCTCGTGAACAGAGCAGCTTATATAGCTGGGCTTCTGGGCCACGCCCATTAGCCTGGCCTACCTGCCACACCTAACAGCTTGCCCGTGGGGCTGGCTCTGGAAATAAGCAACCCAATGGAAATAAAGTAATCCCTCGTTACTTCTACATATGAGCCTGGTGCCAGAGGTGCCAGGACTGAGTCCAGCTAAGCACCCTGTGTTGGTTTGTCCTAAAAGGACTAAAATGGGCCAGTGTTGGTTAGCAACTCACGGCACCCACTACATGGGGGGGGCCGCATCTGCATCTTTGGGCGAGTGGTCATGACAGCACTCCCACTTAAGGCCCCTCTCAAGGATGGTTTTTCTGCTCGATCTGGCCCTGGTTTGGTTATTGCGACAGAAGAGTCTGATTAACTGTGGGGCGTGGACACTCACTTGGTTCCCAGGTTCAGTCTTGGGGTCCGTAACCTTTCCAGTATATGAGATAACATAGCTTGGATCGGATCCCTTTGGAGTCTAAGATATAATTGACTTTGAATTAGAGTTCTCCATCTATTTTAACAGGATCTGGCGGAGTATTGATCTGTGTACCTGGTTGCACTGGCTTTAGAAGAGAGACATAACGCAGGATGGATCCGCATATGGGGTGGTAACTCTAACTTCATAGCAACGGGGTTGATCACCGTCTTGATGGTGTAGGGCCCCAAGTACCTGGGACGGAATGCCTGTGGTCCTTTCAGAGTAATGTATTTGGATGCCAACCAAACCTTGTCCCCGACTTGATAGTTTGGGGCCTCCCTTCGATGCTGATCCGCGACTTGCTTATGATTTTCCTTGGCCCTGGTTAGATGTTCTGTAGCTTCTTTGAGGACCTGGGTAATAGTCTTGTGTAAAGTTGTAACTGCAGACATTTCTAATGCTTCGGGTGGGTCAAAATTGGATGTCCGTGGTTGTCGTCCGTACATAATATAGAACAGGCGTTGACCAGTATTGGTGTGAGCAGAATTGTTATATGCGTACTCTGCTATCCAAAGTATGTCTTTGCAGGTATTCTCAGTTTGTTGCAGCATGCACCCCACGTATTGCTCCAGTGTTTGGTTTGTTTGTTCTGTCTGGCCGTCGGTCTGGGGATGATGGCTCGTGGATAAACAGATCAATTTTGGCAATTTTACAGCAACTTTTCCAAAATACAGAGACAAACTGAGTTCCTCGGTCTGAAATCAATACTGATGGGCACCCATGTAACCGGACAATCTATTCCAGAAACACATTAGCCAGAGTGGATGCAGTGGGAAGGCCTTTCAGTGGAATAAAATGGGCAATTTTTGAAAATAGATAGACGATAACTAAGATGGTATTGCAACTGTTACAGGAGGGAAGGTCCGTACTAAAGTCCATTGACAGGGTGTGCCATGGTACTGGTGGTATCACCAGAGGACGTAGCAGACCTGCAGGACTTTGTTTTTGAGATTTGCTTTGTGCGCAGACTCCACAGGTTGCAATAAACCAGACAATGTCCTTTCGTCGGGTTGGCCACCAGTAGTTTTTCCCTCATCTTGGCCATGGTCTTGGCTATTCCCGGATGACCTTCCACTAATGCTTCGTGATGACTTGCTATGATTTGACTTTGTTGCTCCCTGTCTGGAACGTAGCGTAGTCCTTGATAGTATGGTAGATTTGTTTTCAATTGTATGTTTGTTCCCTTTTTCTAACCATTTCTGTTGCGTCAAAGGATCCATGAGATGGTGCAGGCCCGATTTTAAATTGTCTAGCGTGGTGGTTTCAGTAAAGATCCGCACTTCTGGTATGATGGCCACTGGGCCTAGTGTGGCAAACCCATTTTCATCCTCACTCATCCGCGATAAAGCATCTGGTTTCCCATTGCGTACTGCGGGCCTGTAGGTGATCACAAAGTCGTAATCGGCAAAAAAAAAAAATAGAGCCCAGCAGAGTTGGCGTGAGGACTAAGCCTTGGCAGTTTTCAGGTATTGTAGATTACGGTGGTCTGTGATCACAGTAACCGTGTGTCTTGCTCCTAAAAGGTAATGCCTCCATGCCTTGAACGCCACCTTGATTGCCAGTAACTCTTTAACTGTGATTGCGTAGCTTAAGGGGTGGAGAACTTGCGTGACCAGAATGCCACGGGATGTAATTGCCCGGTGTCGGGATCTCGTTGTGACAATACCCCTCCCGTTGCTATGTTGCAGGCGTCAATTTCAACCACGTACGGTAGTTCTGGTCGAGGAGGTCGCAAAATCGTCGCTGTAGTGAAGGTTTGTTTCAGTTTTTGGAAAGAATCCTCAGCCTCTGTAGACCAGTTGAACTGGTTATTCTTCAACAGAGAGGTGATGGGGTGGACAATTTGGGAGAACCCTGGGATGAAACAGCTGTAAAAATTAGCGAACCCGAGCACACTCTGGACCCCTTTTGCGGATGTTGGCGAAGGCCAGTTGAGGATAGCGTCTACCTTATGTGTGTCCATGCATATGCCTCGAGGGGTGAGCACAAATCCGAGGAATCCTACTTCAGTTACATGGAAAAAACATTTTTCCAACTTGGCGTAGGTCAGGTCCTGTGTTTAGGTAGATATGTTATTTCATGTTATTTTATGCAGTTCTGGCAATTTAGGGTTCATTCTGACAGTTTATCTTGACATTTTTTTTTTTTTTTTTCAGTTCAGTTTTCATTTACCTTAATTCCATTTGTATCTCAGGAAAATTCCCCAAGCCATCATGGAGGTCAGGAAGCACAGTCTTAATTGGTTGGGAGTAAGCTGCAAGAGGATTGATGGTTTGAAGGAGTTTGGTGGCTGTTTCAGAATTCTAACCTGCCTCTCATTGTCCTCCTTTGAACGGGAAGGTCCTGTTTTATGACTCCTATAATAAGTCCCAGTTAGTTCCCTAATTACAAGTCCTGTCTGAAGAATTAAGCAGACCTTCGCAGGACAAGACATGCAGTAAAGTTTGGTGGGAGCGCTGCGTTAAAGAAGCTTGTAAAACCCTCAAGTTTGAAGAACAAAAGTGTTTGTTACTTCAATACTGCAACTCCGAAAGGAGTGAAATTAGTTTAGGTATTTAGTTAAGGAAATGACTTTGGTTACAGTGTGTGCTTCTGGATACAGTTAATTCAAGAAAATCTCAAAAGCAAGTAACGTAGAAGGTGTGCAGCAGCGCTTAATTTCAGAAGTTTATTTTGAACGCTCAGCTAGTGAAGTGAACGTAAGATTGCAGTGTTCTCTGACTATGTAATCAACTAACTGTTAAACTCATGCGCCGTTGGCAATTTTCTCTGTGGCCGTACGTGCGCATGAGTTTAAATGCTGAAAGTTTTCGTCAGAAACGTTAGTTAATTTTCGCATGCGTAATCGGCATAGTTTTTTGTAGCCGTTCATGCGCATGCTAAGGAGAGAGGCGTTTCTCTTTTTCTAGGCAATTTCCGTGACGCATGCGCAGCGATATTAGGTAGTGTTTTGTTTTTGTTCGCCACTGCACGCATGCGTCCGGGGAAGTGTTCTGTACGGCTTACGCTTCAGAATTCTACTGCTTGGGGAGCGGTAAGCAGCGTATGCTGTTATATAAAGCAGAGAAGTGCTATTAGGTCGAAGACGAGCTGGAGATCGCTTCAGATTATTGTTTAAGCTTTCCTCTTAAAATCTCAAGACTTCTTATAAGAATGTTTGCACTCAACACGTTTTTTCTTGCAAGAAGGAGAAAAAGACTTTTAAAAGATAAAGTTCAAATTGTTGAAGACAAAGATTTAATATAAGAAGAAAAAGTTCACAACATGTTTGTTTCCTCAGAGGAATAAGGCAAACGATAATAAAAAGGTCAAATTCAAGTACTGAAGACAAAGACTTTTAGTATTAAAAGAATCACAAACTATTTGGTCACATTCTTTGATGAACTCAACTGTAGCCTTAAGAGGTTCTGGAATGAAAAGCCGTCTTCCATTCGTCCCCCTTTTTAACTCGTACAAGATAATAGGCCCCTCTTAGGTCCAATTTTGTATAGATTTGGGCTTCTTTAACTTGATCCAGAAGTTCAGGGATGAGTGGCAACGGATACTGGTTCTTCACCGTGATTTGGTTAAGTGATCGATAATCAATACAGGTTCTCAAGTCCCCCTCTTGCTTAGGTACGAAAAAGAGGGGTGAGGCTGCAGGTGACTTGGACGGGTGTATGAAGCCGTTTGCTAGGTATTGATCAAGGTAGGTTTTTAAATGTGGACTTTCCTGCTCAGTTAGGGCATAGATCTACTGCAGGGTACTTATGCACCCGGTACTAGATCTATCTGGCAGTGGTATGGCCTGTGTGGGGATAGAGTGTTCACCTGCTCCTTCTGGAAGACGTCTAGATAGTCCATGTATTCTGGTGGAAGTGTTCCGGTTAAACCCAGTATGATTCTCTTCTTCGATCCTGGTTTCATTAAGCCTTGTGAAGGAGATTGCATGCCATAACAGGTGCTTTCACAGTCTCGAGGGAAGATCAGAACTCATGTACGCCAGTCCATCTTAGGGTTGTGAGTATCTAGCAAGGGCATCCCCAGAATCAACTGAAATTGCGGGGCACTGATGAGATCAAAGGTAAGATCCTCCCGGTGGCTGTCTTGGCACAGAAGGGCGACGTTCTCGGTGTGGTCCGTCACGGGGCCGGAAGACAGCTGGGACTCATCAACTACCGTGAAGTTTTCCGATGTCCGCCTTTGTCGAAGGTGAAGACCAATCCAATTGGCTAGATCTTGGTCGATAACTGCCCACAGCTCCACTGTCTATGTACGACTCCAAAGCATGCATCTTTGACGGTTGTTTATGGTCGCCCAAGAGCACAGGAATGACCAGGTGTGAGGTCTGTAAAAGTTCCTTTGTACCGCTGGATAAGAGGACCACTACGCTTGACAGGCGCTCAGTTTACCGGGGTCTGTTTTTTTCCTCAGCTTTGTCAGTTGCCCCAACTATCTTTCTGGGTGGTTTCAAGGGGCAGTCCCAGAGAAAATGTCCAGCCTTACCACAGTACAAAGTTGCTGCCATCTCCTTTTCTCCCCATCTGCCTTGGTGAGAGGGCTGCGCAAGCCTCCGATTTGCATTGGTTCAGGCTGATCATGTGGTTTAGTTTGAGCTTCACGGATCGGCACATAAACCGATCGACCCTCCGACTTTGCTCGGTCAGTTTTCCGATCATGCAGCCGCTGGTCTAGTTGCACTGTTAGGGGGATTCACAACTTGGGCTAACACGTCCTTTAGTTCTCCTCGCAAGCCCCGGTAGAACAGCGTCATCCTCTTTTCCTCTGGCCAGTTTCTTTGAGCTATAAGGCAATTGAAAGAGGCGGTGTACGTCAATAAATCTTGATTGCCCTGCCGGAGTGCCAACAGTTGGTTATCCAGGGCCTGACCTCCGGTGTGTCGATCAAACAGCTTCTCCATTTCAAGCTAAAAGCATCTGAAGTCCCGGTTCACCAAAGGTATTGACCATTCCGCTGCACTACCTCCCAGACATGAAAGCACAAAGGCAACTCTTGATTGTTCGTTGGGAAATGCTCAAGGTCTACACAAGAAATGTAGGTGACATTGGTTCATAAAAATGGCATACCTATTGGGGTCGCCTGTGAAGCATTCTAGAGGGGCTAGTGGGACCGCCCCTGGAAGGACTACCTGCACTGGTGCAGGTTACAAAACTGCAACAGATGGTGCGGGGCTGGGCAGCGGTGCCTGTCTGGCCTGTGTCTGGAGCACCTGTCTTGCCAGATCATCTGTACGCTCCCGATTCACAATTAATTCCCCCCTCAGTACGTTGGTTTCTTGTCTTGAGGCATGCACTTCACACCTTAGCTCCACCAGCAGTTTGGCCAACTGCTCGGTTTCCGAGGTTTCCATTACGCCCAGGCAGGTTCCTGGGAGGGTTCGCGGTCTGTTACACTCACCTGGTCTCTGCAGAGGCGTTGGGGCACGGTAGCAGCCCTCCCAGAAATGAGAGTGGTCCTAGCGTCACTTTCAACCTCTATGCTGGTGCCTGTGATGACAAGATTATGCTTCTTAGGGCCGCACCTGTGTGGAGTGAATGAGCCCGAGTATTCTAGCTAAGGCCGTTGCCCACTTTCCGTCCTCCCGAGGTGTGGATTCTCGTAGATGCCCTGCTGCGAGGAGCTCACCTGGTGTTTAAGGTTTGTGGGCTCTCCGTCCTGCTACTTCTGGCAAGGGCGCTTGATTGTCGAGGACCGAGTTCCTTCCCTGGTCCTTTAGTTAAGTAGCAATATTCTTTTTTGTCTGTATTGTTCATCTTTTCTTGCTACTGTTGGTTTTCTTGTAAAAGTGTTTGTTCTAAAAGTTAGCTCCTTTCTTACCCCGTTTTTTTGTTCCCTTTCGTGCAGGCGGCAGTGCAGGCCCGTGTAGCTGTCGGGTCCAATGGCGGCTGCTGGAGTGATGAAGAACGGTGACAGCGACTGCCGGTGATTGGTAAGTAGACTCACAGGAATGCACGAGTGTTGAAATGCTGCGCGATCTCCTAACAGTGAAATGTTCTAACCTTGTCCTTGTTCCTTTTGCAGCTGGCGAGTTCGCAAGAAAGAAGACCGCTGTGGAGCGAAGTATGAAGCTGGATCGTAGGATTCCAGAAGAGCTGCAGCGAGAAGGCTGCAGTGAAGTAGGATCAGGAAGTAGGTATCTGAAGGCTCACGCAGCGGTGAGCGTCTCATTGCATCAGCGTGCAAAGTAACGCGAAGCACGAGCCTCGTGAACAGAGCAGCTTATATAGCTGGGCTTCTGGGCCACGCCCATTAGCCTGGCCTACCTGCCACACCTAGCAGCTTGCACGTGGGGCTGGCTCTGGAAATAAGCAACCCAATGGAAATAAAGTAGTCCCTCATTACTTCTGCATATGAGCCTGGCGCCAGATCTCAGTCCAGCTAGGCCCCCTGTGTTTGTTTGTCCTAAAAGGACTAAAATGGGCCAGTGTTGGGTAACAGCTCACAGCACCCACTACATGGGGGGATGGGGGGGTCGCATCCGTCTCTTTGGGCCAGTGGTCGTGACAGTAATACGTAGTGGAAACATCCATTCTTTACTCATTCCTATGTATGTATACCTTGGCACAATCTATTCACTATAAAGCTAGACTCAAGAGTACTTTGTCTGCGTGCGTTTCTTTGCATATTTACACATATAAAATGACTTGTTCTCTTCATCGTTTCTGTAGCATACGTTTCTTCATCTTGAGCCCCAGATGTCACTTACCTTTGATACTTTCTTGATGCCTTATAGAATATCTGCATTCTCTTGTCCATGCATCCTTTCTATGTACGTCAGCCTTGCTTCATGTGCGACGTCACCATTCTTCTCTTCCATTCCTGTTTCTTCTGGAATTTCATTCAAATGGACAGAATACTGTCTCGTATGCAGATATGGCTTTCTTAATGGGAACCTTGCTTCCAGGATTCTCCTTGGTATGTGTAGTTTCAATAGTGCTGCACGTGTCTCACACTCTAGTTCCCAACATATAGGTAATATGGGCGAGATGGTTGAGGTGGGGGTACGTGGCTCCTTCTCTATAGTTCCAACAGGTTTATGTAGTTGGGCCCCCAAAACCCAGTCAGAGATGTGTCCGTGGCTAGAGTGGCTTCTACTGCAGGGGTGGTGAAGGTTTTCCCTACAAGAGGTTCTCCCTTGACCACCACTGCAGAGACTGAACGAGGGCTGCCGGGACAACCACTAGATCGTCCCATTGTCCGGTGGTCTGACACCACTAGCTCGAGAGCCACTGTTGGATGGGGCACCTGCGCAGACGTGTGTGTGTGTGTGTGTGACTAGATGAATGCAGGAGGCCATCATCCCCAACAGTCACTTGGCGTTGTGCATGGTCGCCTCGCGATTGGCTACATAGTGAGGGATATGGAACAGCATGTTTTGAACCCTCGGAGGGAAAGGCAAGCCAGTCTTTGGTTCAAATTAGAGCCCCCAGAAATTGCTCGACTTGGCTGGGGTCTAGGCTGGAATTTTTCTCGTTGATCGGGATCCCCAGACTGAAGAGATCTATCATCTTCTGGGTATTTGATAGGCATGCTCCGTGCGAATCCCCCGTTATTAGCCAGTCGTCGAAATAAGGATAGCCTGGAATGGACTGCCTGCGCAGGTGAGCTGCTATTACTGCCAGTAGCTTCGAAAAAACCCTTGGGGCTGAGGCAATGCCAAAGGGGAGACCCTTGAACTGATAGTGCTTGTTCTTGATCATGAACCTTAGGGACTTTCTGTGCGCTGGCAACATTGAAATATGAAAGTAGGCATCTTTCGTACCCAGTGTTGCCATGTAATCCCAGAGTCAGAGGGATTGCTTCCTGCAGTATTGTCATTCTGAACTTGTGGCTTGACAAATTTGTTTGCTGGGCGAAAGTCTAACACAGGGCGCATGGTGAGATCCTTTTGGGTACAAGGAATAAATACCCTTGTTTACCTGATGAATGGGGACGACTTCTATGGCGCCCTTTTCCTGAAGGATCTGCACCTCTTCCAGTAGAATCTACAGGTGAGCTGGCGATAGGTGTCTGTCTTGGTGGATGGTATCGAGGTTGTCGGTGGAACTCAATACAATGAACCATGGGCTACGGTCTTGAGCACCCACTGGTCTGAAGTGACTCCCTTCCATGCGTGAAGAAAAGATGTTAAACGTCCCCGACTGGGGAGGAAAGGGAGGGGGCCTGGACTGGCGAGTCATTTCTGAGCAGAGGCCCGGGAGCCTCTTGGGGTGGAGTTCCTACCCCTGGCTCTTTGCTGACCACTATGCTGGTATTGACCGGTGACCGCTGCACCCTGTCCGGAGGACCATGTTGATACCTCTGTTTCATACCAATTATGTGGGGAACAGGAAAAAGATTGCCCCCAAAAGGGGCTGCGAGAGTTACCTCTCAGCTGTTGGTAGGGGCAAGCAGTGATTTGATTAAGAGTCTGGAGTCTTGTACGCCTTTTTTGCTATTTCTAAAAGCATCATCCACAGCTTTCCCAAACAAATGTGTGTCTTCCACTGGTTTGATTATTAGTGAGGCCTGGGTTTCCGGCTTAAAACCTGAGTTCTTGAGCCAGACGTGTCTTTTAAGAAGAGTACCCGGATCCAGGGTCCACCCAGCCATCTCAGCTGCATCCAGAGTGTTTTTATTTTTGAGAATGTTATGGGTGACCCGTTTCCCTTTCGAAACAACGGGCAGCAGGCGTGATAGTACCAGTTCCGAGACTTCCTGGAGACCCTCCTGAAGTACAATCCACTGTACATCACTGTAGCTTGCAAAAAGGTAGTGTTATTAGCAATCCTCGTGGAATATGCAGTCGTGATGCATTTGCCGAGGGCATACAGCTTTTTACAGTTCTTGTTGGGGGGCTGTTCTGAAGTGGACAATGGTACCCTGGCCCTCTTCCTGTAGTAGTAACTACAAGGAAGTCCAGAGTGGCATGCCCCCAGATGTATAACAGGTCAGAAGGGAAGGGGCGGAACAGTTTTACAACCCAAGGGTTGACCGCCCTTGTCAGTGAACGGGACAACAAAGAAGGTGCAATGCGCTTCTTGATGGAACTCGGCAGGGTTATAAACTGACTTGCGGGTGGTTTCTCCTTCAGGATGTCCTCCACAAAGTCAGTATCTTGTTCAACTTCCTGCATGGCAATCTGGAAATGTTCTGCAGCCCTTTCCAGGATTGCATTAAATGCCATTTGGTTATCAACAGGTGAAGCTTGTCTCTGTAGAGGCAAGGAGGGAGGATTAAGGCAAATGGCGTCTGGCTCAGGTGTTTTAAGTGGGGGAAAGCCAGGGTACTTCCTCAACAGGCTGATCTCGGCCCAAATCTGGGCATGGGGCAGGTGTGTCCAGCCCAAAAGGATGTCTTGTTGGTCATAGGGATCCTCATAGACCTCTTTAGTTTCTGAGAATTCTAAAACCTCTTCCTGTGGGGTTTGGGTGGAGAGGTTTTGCACTTTTGGGAAACTAGGGCAGGAATCCTCCTCCCTAGGTCTCTTAGGGGTGAAAAATTTGTCAGAGAAGTCTACAAATTTTGACAGTTTGTTCATACAGCTCTCAAACCTCACTCTGGTCCACTGGGATGAACCACAGGAGTCAGGAGGAGGGGAAAGTCTCTTTAAGAGAAAATGGGTCCTCAGAAGGAAGGGGCTTCTCAGACAAAGTCAGAAAGGAGATGGTAGCCTTCTGAATACGCCTCTCAGCGAGAGGATGTGCTGTTCAGCTTATTCGCGGCTGAAATAATGTTTGGGAGACTCTCGTGTAGCTCCGGTGGATTAGGGAGAGATTTCGACGCGCCTGTATGCATCGTCAAGGTTTTCGGGACTGCCAAAACCTTTGGCGCTGCCGTGCTCTTAGGCAGCACTTCAACACTGACTTTTTTAACAGAGGCGCCCTTATGTTGAGAATGCCCGGACGCATGTCGCGACGACGGATGCAGGGAGGGCGGCCGATCGTGAGGATCGGTAGGCACCGTCGAAACTTTCAGAGGGCCTGTTGCTTCTTTAATGTATCGGTCGAGGGAGTCCATGGGCTTGTGTGCATCTTTCTGTGGTGCGGGTGTAGCCGGTATGAAGTCTCTCCATATCAGTACCGGTGGCCTGCCTTTCGGGGTCGGGGACGGGCAACAAGGAACCGGACGGTTCTGCGGAAAGGTCTATGGCATCGACATCAGAGCCATTGCTGCCGCTAGAATCCTCATCATTCGAGGCACCTGTGCCGACGGGTGGGGGGTAGGGGGGGAGGAAACAACTCTCGGCCTGCTGCAAGGCGTAGGCCGCCCACTGCTTCGTCTGCCGATCTTTTTGCATCTTCGGCTGAAAAAGTTGGCAAGACATGCAGGATCGCTTGTCGTGATCATGAGGCAGACAATGGTTGCACTTTCGGTGCGTGTCCTTCCACTGATACTTTCCGTCACAGGACGGACAGAACTTAAATGGAGTCCTCTCCATAGCAGAGGTAAAGGGCGGCAGCCAGACACAAAGGGAAAAGAGAGGGGAAAAGGAAACGCATTCTTAAAGGTCTAACCCTGGGGGTCCCACTCTCCATACTATATAGGCCTGGCCGGAGGGGCCTAGGTCACACGGTCAACAGCATCGGCCGAAGCACCACTCACCAAAAGTCATAGATTTCTCTGGCGTAGGGGTCCACAGTAGCCGTCAAAGACTAAAACAACCAAAGGCCATGGGACAAGAAGTTATACGTTTTTGCAATACATCTCTTACGAGTTCCGCATATGGCGACCAGCTAGCTTGGCGGAAAAAAAACAATCTGAGGGACCTCGATGCGTGAGGGATTTTGGGTACATTACACGTCACGTTAGGGATAGTGTTACATGCACACCCATGTCGAAGTCCACTTCCAATACTCCAAATAAAGATGCAATACTCCACGATTACCACGAGATGTCAGACTACATGCACAGCATGCGATTCTAACAAGTATCAGAAATTACAGGTAGGCAGGACGTCAGGAATGGTTTCTGTTGTGGGGGGCAGGGTTGAGGACGCCTGGTATTAGGTTTCTGTTGTGGGGTTGAGAAGGTAAAATAACAGGTATGGCCTTTGTGTTTGAGGGTGGGGAGGCAGATGGATGGGCATTTTTCTTTTGCTGGCTCGGATTGCGTTTAGCGCTTAAAGTCAAGCCAGACTGCATGGCTCTAGTTAACCCATGGATTATTTGGCTTCCCCAGCTCTATACGCTACACTCTACTAGTTTCTTGCAGAGCGGCAGCTTTCACAGTTCCTTGTGCCATTGTAATGAAAGATAGCAGGATATACATTGAGCATTCATAGCATATATGAAGGTCCCTTTGTAGAGCATGCAGAGAGCTGCCAGTACCTCACACAGATGGGAGCAAAGGTAAAGGAGTGACAAGCTGTGCGAGGCAGGTTTTGAGTGATCACTTGGACTGTTTGATAACCTCACTTCATCTTGGGTCCAAACACGCTCCTTCTAATGCTCTTTGCCATTCCAGCCCACCGGTTAGGCTGCATATCAATGATTTTGCCGTATTTGTAAGCTGCGTATTTAGCTGCTGTGTCTGTAACAGCATATGTGTGCATTCATTTGAAAAGAGAAAGTTCGTTCTTTAGCGTAATAGTACACTCAGCACATTATAGTTCACATTACAAGATAAAATGCCTGTAGATCTAATTGGCGCAAAGAGTTTCCATTGGTCATGGGCAGTACTGCACTACAGCCTTGCACTGCTGCACTTAGTTCACCAGTTCCATTTGGTTGGTCACTAGTTTGCTCACTGGCAGTCTTGTTACTCCTCTGTAGGAGGAGAGAAAGCAGCCCCACAAGTGCTTCACTTCTTGGTACCCGTCGTATGGTGGGCTCACTTGCTCCTAGTCTTCTCTGCACTACAGGTTTCCTCCAGCTCAGTTGAATCAAAGGGTGGGATGACAGTGTGGAGTCATGTCTTCTGGAGGGTGGGGGAGGAGGGGGTGGATGCAGGTGAAGCTGCTCCTGAACAGCAGCTGGACTGTACCTAGTCACCAAAACATTATAGGTTACACGCTTAGATGACTCGTAGGCAGCAGCTTTCATATAAAGCCGTTTATTCATAACAGCATAGTAGATGTTAGAGGTACATATCTACCAGTTACAAGTACTCATTGCAGTTTACAGACACTGGTCATCCATCTGGGATCTCTCCTCGCCTTTCACTAGACTGAAAACTGCTGCTCCTAGAACCTTCCCATTGATGACCTAGTCGATGTTCTAGGAGGTTTCCTGGTAGGCCCAGCAAGCTGCATGATGCAGGATAGATCATCTTGCTCCCTTCTTCTAATGCCAACCCAACTCTCTCATCAACTTCCCTTCATTATCCTAAGGGAGTTCGCAAGACAGCAACCTTTGAATCCAGCAGTTAATTACAGTCACTGCCAGTATGATTAACCTTCTTAATATAAAAAGGTAAATACGCCTCCGCCACACCCATCTCTTAGATAAAACTTTGATCACTACCTTCATACTAAGCAAACTGAACTACTGTTCGAGTCTACTCTGGTCTACCCCTTTACTACTTCTCCACCTAATAAAGTTCCAGTATTTACCAGACACACACTCTACAAGCTACCTAGATCCGCTGCCATCATCTACATACTGGCACCATGTTGAATGGGGAAAAAATAGGTTTTAACCTCTTCTTGAAACACATCTGTGATTTTGTCCCCCACCTGCATTGCTAACTGCATATCTGTGTTATCTTCCCACCGAGTCTGATCTTACTCTTGCATTGACATTTCCATCTGCTGTCCCATTCTGTCTCCTCCTGTTCATTTTTCTCTATTTAGCCAACGTTACTGGAATGCACTGCTGCAGTCAAAGCCAGCCAAAGCCAGCCCATCAGTTGAGACTTCAAGCTCCTCCCGCTAACCAAGGAATGGATATATATCACACTCCATCACTGCTCCTTGCCAAATGACTCCCCAGCCCACAACCAGCCCACCACTCCCAACTTTGGCAAACACATATGTAAATATGTTAATTAATCCTATGCTGGCTCTGGTTCCATGGCCCTTTATGAACAATCTAGTTATGTCGTGTTACACATTGTCATTGTTCACAGAAAATGTCTGAGTTTACTACCCCTTCATCACCAGGTATACCTTTAGTCAGACAACCCTTTGTTGTACAGACACCCCAACTAAGAAATGCTTGCTATTTGTTATGTATTTTATGTATGTAATTTCTGTTAGAAGTGACATCCTGACTGACCAATAAAAACTAAAATTATTTAGAAGTAAACAATTGTCACTTGGTTCCAAGCAGCAAGCGCACCGGTTTGCAGTGGCTGTTCCAGAGACCCTGTTGGATGGTGGAAAGGCAGAAGTAAGGCAACCATTTCCCCGTTGAGCCTTCTCTAAAGGGGTCAGCTCTTCTGCCAGGCCAAAAAGCTCACTAAATTCTCCTCAACAATTGTTGAGTATGGCTGGTGTGGTGGGTCAGAATAAGGGCACGGACTCTGAGGATATGGTATACAATAGGTTATAAAATAAACTGTAAGGCCTAACTTTCCCTAGGACTATGGGTGGTCCCTACCTTTGCCACTAACCAAGGTGCTCATTTGTTAGTCACGAATGTCCAGAAAAAGGTCTGCTGTCCAAAACAACCCTAGCCGACTATCACTATAAACTAACTTGGGTCAGGTGAATGGCTTCCTTCTCCAGAGGGTAATTCTATTACCAGTCTCTATGTTTCTCTTCAATATGCAATCTGTAAATAGTCTCTTGTGACTTCTTGTCTCAATCTCTTCTTTTATTCCCTTTTGAGAATCTCTTATAGACTATGTTCTTGGATCTTAATCTCAATATCTCCTGTGAAATTATTGCTCTGGTGGGCTTTCCCTTCAGGATGATTACAGTTCTATTGCTTTTTGTCGACTGGGCCTTTGCTTGCGGCTCACTTGCCTAGTTCCTCTAAACGCTGGCTTGTATCTTTCTCTCTCTTTGGTATTGTATTTCTCTTGGGTTACTTTCCTCTTCTCCCGGGATATTTTCATCCACTCGTCTTCTCTCTCATTAATCAGCTGTTCCATACTTCATTCACTTAAATCACTATGTTTGCAGTTCATTTGCTTCCAGCTTAACTGCTTTATAGCCTCTACAGAGACAAGTTGCTTGTGCAGTATAATGATACCCCTAGGGCCTCCTGCGCACCGTTCCCTCCTCCAAAATCCCCATATACCTCTGACCTATACTCCTCTCTCCAATTAAAAATGTATTGTTCCATCCACAGATCCACTGATAAAAGCTTCACTAACTTTAACGCTGCTCTTAACACTTCCTTCTACCCTAACTTCCCTCTTACCAGATTATACCTTCCATCTGCACCCTTAAAACAACAATGAGGAAAAACCTTTGCACTTGGCAAAGGTCTAGACACTCCTCGGATCGCCAACACGACCTGACTGATCTTCAAAACTATTCCTCTGCTCTCGATTTTGCCACATGCAACTTCTCTCGCTCCCTCATTTCGTCTCAACCATCAACGTAAGCGCCTCCAAAAATCTCTCAGCTCAATTCTCTCGCCTCCCAAAGCCTCCCCCCCATCTCCTATACTCTTTCTGCCAATGATCTTGCTCTCTGCTTTTCTTGTAAATGTGCCAACATTCAAAATGCCCTTGCAAATTATATTCTATCCCCCCTCCCCAAGTGCTCACTTTTCTCCACCACCTCAACCCTCCTGCGACAATGTCTCTCCCCCTCTCCCCGACCCCCCAAAATAACCCAGATGACATTCTTGCCCTTCTCCTCAGGGCCAAGTCTTCATGTGCCCCCATCAACCCTCTATCCCGGCACATAATGAACCTCATAGCTCCCACTGTTGCTCCATTCCTTACTTCCCTCTTCAATTCCTCTCGATAGTGCCACTTTTCTATCATCCAACGAGTCAGCTACTGTCATCCCCATCCTTAAGAAACCGGTTCTAGACCCTACCTGGCCTGCCACCTTTTGTCCTGTCCCTCTTCTACATTACTATTCCAAAATACAAGAGGGTGTCGTTTTCAACCAACTCACTGAGTTCCTTGACAGACAAAACCTCTGGGATCCTCTTAAATCTGGCTTTCGACCTCTGCACTCTACGGAGTCAGCTCTCCTCAAGGTCAGCAACTACAGCTCATTCGCTAGGCATGCTAACCGTTCATCTATTCTTATCAACTTCTCTGTTGCCTTTGATACCAGCAACCATTCTGACCGTCTCTCAACATCTCCCCTAGGTATCGGGGACAAAGCCCTTGCATAGTTTGCTTTATATCTCGCCCCAAACACTTCAAAGTGTCCTGGAACAGCCTTGGCTCCCACTCACTCCCCCTTACTGTTGGAGTTCCAAAAAGGTTAGTCTTCGTTCCACTCTGTACCTCTGCTCTTGACACATTCATCTCCTCCTACAACTCTCTGATCAACTCTTCGCCGAGGACACTCACATTTTATCAGACAAGCTACTGTCAATAATGTCTGTCTCTATGCTAAATACTGGGTGGCATCTCACTCGCTCAAGTTCACTAACACTGAAGTTCTCTACTTTCCAAACAGGATGTCTCTTCCTCTCTTCTATTCTTCGCTTCTAATCACCTTGCCTACTCCGCTTCTGCTCTCAACCTCGGTATAGTCTTCAACCACTCTCAACTTTTCAGTCTTCATCTCCAATTCTGCCACTATGGAAAGATTTAATCTCTTCAACATCAGAAGACCTCTTCTTCCCTGAAACTCTGCTATACACGTATGTTCCTCTTAAGTACACTCGCAATGCATCTCCTGTGCAAGTCACCTCTATGGCATTTGCAACCATGCTTTTCACCTCTCGACAAGATCCTCAACTCTGCTGTCCGTACACTCTTCAACCTTCCCCGCTTCTCCACCAGCTCCCCCGCCTGTCGTCAGTTAGGCTGGTTATCTATGAGACAGAAGTCAAAGTATCAACTCCTTTTCATTATCTTCAGAACTATACACAGATCTGCCCCACCATGCCCATCGGCCCATCTCACTTCTCTTCCCTCTCACTTCCTACAATCATCCTCAGCTAACCTCCTTCCCACCTTTCGTGCCCTTTGCACTCCCTCTCATTTCTGCTCTCGCCTCGTTCCCTTGGAATGATCTTCCTCTCCCTCACAGCACTACTCCGACTATATCATTTAGATCCAACCTCCTACCTCTTCTGCTTTCTGAAGAACCCCTTCCATAGCATTATACGCCACTACATCTCCCTGTTCTCATCTCCCCCTACCTCTCTACGACAATCCCCACTGTGCATATTGCTCACCCCATCATCCTAAACTTAGCACTTCCTCCATTATACCGTTCCTATATCATGCTCTACCTACCCTGCATGATCTGGTCTTACATCCACATCCTCTCACCCATTGGTGAAGACACTAGTCCTTTGCCCTGCAAAAGAAAATGTGTAAGCATAGTTTGTGGCAAAATGCATTGCTTTCCCTGTAATTTTGCTAAATAAAATCCATGAAACAAGTCTACTGAAACACAGGGAACACAATTATGAAGTTTTCTACTTTCCGATAACAAGATGCAGGATATCATGAAGTTATAAACTACTTTTAAAAATTGCAAAGTATGGATTCACTTCGAGACCTGGATCTGCAATAAGCATTATGACCTTCTTGATGCTGTCCCACCAGATGCCAGGTAGCCTGACACTCCATCTTCCAAGACTCCACATACTGGGAATTATAGTGATTGATGCTGCATTTCCAAAGGTTTTGAAAACTAAAACGAAGCAGTAGGCAATTCAATTAGATCTAGGAGGTGGAAATTCCTCAACATGTGCCATGTTAGCCTGTTAAGGATCGACTCAACCAAAGCTGATGCGCTGCTATGCTCTTTGAAGCCTGACCAAACCAACTTAAGGATGGACTAATGTTTTGTTCTCTTCATTTTTCACATTACCACTTTTTACATAAATGGAAGTATACCTACCCCTCAACCTTAGCCAGTTTGTTGTCCATAATGTAGGCCAAAGCAGCAGCCAGCTCCTTTTTGATATGGCCCACCTGGTCTCCATTCACATTGTTCACTTTAACAGCGTTTCTGTCATAAGGGTTAGTAGGCTCCCTCTGCAGTGCAACCATTTCGTTGTTGTTAACCTAAGAAACATGAAAAGAAAATGTAACTGAACACTTTCAATAAGGCTTTAGAAACACCCAAAACGGAGGTAAAAGTAAATGACCTATGCAACTCAAAATAGAAAAGCATCAAAAGAACAGAATTCCCATAGAACCACCATTAACTAATACCTTCAAGTGTTGTAAGCTGTCATCTATGCAATTCAAGTGGCCAGCCCTACAGATAAGGGGTGTATCAGCCACTTTTACTCCCAAAAAATAGGCAAATACTTGCACAAAATAAAGAGTAAAAATACTCCCAATAAAAAATATAGGTAACAGACACGTAGGAGAACCTTGTGCTCCTACTTTCACGCTCACCGCTCCATTGAAAGGTTTCAGGAAGAAACTACTATTATTACTGCCTGATTGGAAGAAGTAAACCTATCTTTTTAATGTATATGAATACCTAAGCGCAAAGTAATAATTATTACAAAAACATTTCCGGAGACCACCAGGGTGCGCAGACGGAGACCACCAGGGGGCGCAGACGCGATGGTCGCTTAAACCACGGTCTCCTTCCTCGAGCCTAAAATATGTCGACTTAAGGAGCTGCGCTAGGTGAGATCAACGATGTACAGAGGGACTGGCAGCACCGGGGAACGACTGATCACCTTCAGAGGCAGCGGCGCCACATTCCACATTGCTGCGAGGGAGAAGGGAATAGTTTCTTACCTGCAACTTCATTTCTCCAGCATTGGTATCTTTCATGGATTCACATGCTTAGAATATTCCCAGTCGTCAGGCTGGGAATCCTCGGTAAGTTATATAGACATTTTCCATAGGAAAAATTCGGACACTTGTGTCCTATCTACGTCGTTTTGGACCGCGCACGCCGGCGCCACTAGGACATAGAGGTGTATATATAGCCCCGCCCCCGCGGCTCCCTCAGATTTCAGCCCCCAAAGTAGTATGGTGGGGGGATCTCTGGTTCGCATGCTCAGGGGAGGCAGGCGGGCGCATGTGAATCCATGAAAGATACCAATGCTGGAGAAATGGAGTTACAGGTAAGAAACTATTCCCTTCTCCAGCATTGGATCTTTCATGGATTCACATGCTTAGAATAGGTTGTATAGCAGTATCCCCCAACATTGGAGGCGTGTATGCAAACCGACATCACAATAATCACAACGCATATTTACCATGGCAACAGATTACATTATAGTATGTCAACAGTGAAAGACACGACACTTTAAAGCATAGCTGCCGAAGGGTGTAACCCCCCCACTTGGGGCTTACCTTATTGGAACAGGTGACGAAGTACTGCACGCCCCATCTGTGTATCTTCAGCATGTTGCTGTGCGAGACAGTAATGCCGGGTAAACGTGTGTGGTACCGACCAGGAAGCCGCCTGGCAGATAGATATGCCCCAGCGGAATTCCGGACCACAGCGCCGTCGACGATGTAGATCTCGTCGAATGGGCCTTTGGATGCTTTTCTAGCGGTTTTCCGGCCTTGGAATCACAATAAGAAATGGCCGAAGACACCCATCTGTATAGTCCTTGTTTTGAAATCGCTTTACCCTTAGCCGCAGGACCATAAACTACGAAGAGTTGTCTCGTGTCTCTGCAGCTTTGAGTGCGATGGAGATAAAATTTTAAAGCTCTCTTCACGTCCAATGTATGGAGAGTCTTCTCTGCCACTGAAGGCGGTGTTGGAAAAAATGTAGGCAACACTATAGAAGCGTGTTTATGGAACATGGAAGGCACTTTAGGTATGAAATGCGGGTTAGTGGCCAGCACAACTTTATTACTGAAAAACCTCAAATACGGAGGGTCGATCACCAAAGCATGTATTTCTGACAGCCGTCGGGCTGAAGTAATGGCCACCAGGAAAGCCAATTTCCAAGACAAAAATTTTAATGTCGTCGACGACATTGGTTCAAAAGGGGGTTTCATCAGGGCTGCCAGGACCAGGTTCAGACTCCAGATCGGAGGAAACTTCTTCGTGGGAGGAAAGGTTCAAAACAACCCTTTAAGGAAGTGTTTAACTAGGCGGTCACTGAACAACGGAGTGGAATGTCTCTTCCGGGTTAATCTCGAGATGGCAGCCAGATGCACCTTTATGGATGAAACAGATAAACTGTTCTTTGCCAGGAGCAACAAGTATGGTAGGAGTTGTTCCGGTGTGATCGCCAGCGGGACCAGACCTGGTTGACCTGCGCACCATATGCAGAACCTTTTCCATTTGTATGTGTATGAAGTGTTCGTGGAAGGTGCCCTCGCAGCTTGCAAAATGCGACAACAATCCGTTGGAATCGCTAACGCGCCAAACTCGGAGAAATCAGGAGCCAGGCCGTCAGACTGAGGCTGTCCGGGTCGTGATGCCAAACGACCCCTTTCTCCTGAGACAGAAGGTTGGGGATCTTCTGAAACCTCATTGGTTCTGCCGCTGAGAGGTGAAGTAGATTGGAGAACCACACTTGTCTGGCCCAATACGGGGCCACCAGGATCACCCGACATGGATATCTGTGGATCCATTGCAGAGTCCGACGGATGAGAGGAAATGGGGGGGAAGGCGTATAGAAACTTGCCCGTCCACGGGAAGGAGAACGCGTCCCCTAGCGAGTCTTGTTGTGGCCACCTGCTCGCGTATTGGGAGCATTTGTTGTCTCTCGTCGCAAAGAGATCGAGGGCCGGATGACCCCATTCCGCGAAGAAACGGTGCAGTTGTTGGTCGTTCAGTTCCCATTCGTGTAGACAATTCATCTCCCTGCTGAGAGCGTCTTCTTGCACATTTTCTACTCCTGGTAAGTGGAACGCCAACAGATGTGTGTCGTGTTGCAGGGCCCAATGCCAGATCTCCTGGGCTTCCGTCGACAGGCTCCTGGAGCGAGTTCCTCCCTGCTTTCGTAGATAAAACATTGTTGTCGTGTTGTCTGTCATGATTCTCACCACTGAGCCCTTTATCTGTGGCAGAAAGGATTTTAGGGCCCAACGTACTGCCCTCAACTCCAGCAGATGGATGTGGAGGGAGGACTCTTCCGATGACCAACGACCCTAAACCTGTAAGGAGTCCAGATGAGCTCCCCACCCAGTTAGAGAAGCATCCGTCACCACTGTCTTCTGGAACACAGGTTCCAGTAGGGGCATTCCCTTCGTTAGGTGTATGGAGATTCTCCACCATTGAAGCGCCTGCACGAGCTGGCCGTTGATGGTCAACTTGTCCGACCAGCGTCCTTGACTCTGTGCCCATCGATCTGCCAAGAATTCCTGAAGAGGCCTCATGAAGAGGCGACAATTGTCTATCAAAGGTATGCAGGACGACATGGTCCCCAGCAGGGACATGTACCTTCGTACTGACACTCTGGTGTCGACCTCCCATTCCGATGCCTTTTGTTGTAGTCTGTGAATCCTTTCGAGGGATGGCTTCACCAGCCCCAACTGTGTGTGGAACTCTGCCCCCAAAAAGACCAAGGTCCTTGATGGCTTTCACGAGGACTTGTCGAAGTTCACTGCGAAGCCCCAACGTTGCAGGAGGGACAGGGTGGCATCTAGGCTTGCTTGTGCCCTTTCCGGAGACAGTCCCCTCACTAGCCAATCGTCCAAATAAGGGTACACATGGTGACCTTCCTTTCTTAACCAGGCTGCTATTGGAGCCAGACATTTGGTGAACGTCCTGGGGGACGATATTAGTCCGAACGGGAGGACCTTGAACTGATAGTAGGTTCGTCCAACGACGAACCGCAGAAATCTTTTGTGCCATCGACGCATCGGGATATGGAAGTATGCGTCCTGAAGGTCTAGTGACGACAAATAATCTCCGGGTTGGATCGATCAGATCACCTCCTGAAGCGTTAGCATTTTGAATTTTAAATTCTTGAGCAGTTTGTTGAGCGCTCGTAGATCCAGAATGGGACGCCATTTTCCATTTGGTTTCTTGACGACAAAGTACCGGGAGTACACTCCCTGTCCTTTTTCTGCCACCGGGACCAGTTGTATAGCCCCTTTCTGCAGCATAAGCGCCACCTCCTGCAGTAGTATTCGAAGGTGGGGCTGGGCCGAGAACACCGGTGGAATGTGTGGTGGCTTGTCCTTGAACTGTAGAGAGTGGCCCAGATGAATCATGTCCAAAACCCATTGGTCTGTTATGCGCTCCCATTCGTCGATGTGACGAGACACACTGTTCCCCAGGACGTCCTGAAACATGTCATTGTTGGTTCTTGGTTTGTTTATCTTTCGTCGACAGAGGGTAGGCACCCCGCCGTCTGGAGGTTTGGTAATCTCTGCCTCTACGAGAAGATTGGGCCGCACGCCTGTAGCCTTGGGACAAGTAGGAGGGTCTGCTGAAACCTCGGTCTCTACATGACCAAAACCGGGAGTTACCAGAAGCCCCTCTGAAAGGACGAAAGGAATGAAAATTCCTACCACTCTGGAGGGCTCCGAGTGACCGCGCCGTGTCAGTATCCTCTTTCATGCCCTTCAAAGGCCTCATCAACTTTTTCACGAACAGTTGTTCCTCTTCACACAGCATATCCAAGACTTTATATTGCACCTCCGGTCTGAACGTAGTGCACTTGAGCCAGGCTGGTCTACGTAGAACTACGCCATTATTGATTTGCTTGAAACCGGACTCGGCTAGGTCGACGGCAATGTTTATAGCATGGTTGGAGGCCTCCTCTCCTTCTCGTACTAGCAACATGGCGGACTTTCTATGTTCCTCGGGCAAATGCTCCAAGATGGGAGCCAGTCGGTGCCACATTTCCCTGTCATACCTAGACATAATCGCCAAGGAGTTGGATGCTTTAACTGTAGTCGCGCCGACGGACAGCACCTTCTTGCCAAAAGCGTCCTGCCTCCTGGCCTCGTTGTCTGGCGGGGTCGTGCATTTATGTTGAGACCTGGCCTTTCTAGCCGCCGCCGCAGATACCACCGACTCCGGCGAAGGTTGAGACGTCAGGCACTTGGGAGTCGATTCCGGAGCCTTGAACTTCTCCAAACGACCTTTCACTGCCGGTTCCGAGAACGGGTGACGCATGGTCTTCAGGCCCTCTTGCCAGACATGGTCCAAAATAGGGATGGCGAATATGGATTTCCTTCTCTTGCCCATATGATCAAAAAGAAAACCATCCTTTTTCTCCTCTTCAGGGACTAGGCCAAACTCCGCACACGCCTTACTCATCATGACATGGAATGCCCCCATGTCGTCAGATGGTGATAGCTGCGCCAGGCTTCTCGGAGCTTCCATTTCTGCTTCAGAGTCCCAAGTTGGGTCTCTTGATGGGGATAGTGAGATGTCTGAACCCGACCCTTCACGGTCTGCATCAGAGTCCGGTAGCTCTCCTTGTGAGAGAGGGCGATCCTCTGCCGCGTGGGAAGCGGCAGTAATCCTGGTAGTCGAGCGAGGAGCCGGGCCCGGCTCGTCGACGAGTGGCGTAGACCGTAGCCGTGCCGGGGCACTAGGCTGGGGTATTTGTGTGTCCAAACGCTGTAATAGCTTTTGTAGCGTATTTAGCACCTCCAAGGACAGAACCGCCTGGGGGTTCAGTAATGACAAGGTTGTAGGGATGGTACCCCCACCCAAGAGCGTCATCGCGCTGGTCGGCAGCAACCCCAGATCGGTTGGGTGCGCGACCTGGCCGCGTTCCTCGTCAGCCGACGAGATGGAGAAAGTCGCCTCTGGTTGCAGCAGGGCCTCCGGCGGAACGGGATCGAAAACCTCCGGTTGCCATCCCATAGACGGAACCACCGTCGACGATATGTTTCCTACAGCCGCATTCTGAAATGTAGGAGGAGCCGCCGATGACGCAGGCGTCGACGAGCAGGTCGTCGACGAAGCAAGTGGCGCAGGGCCTTGAGGTGTTCCCGCCGTTTTTGGTGCCGACTTGCTGGTCGAGGCCTCTCAACTCAAAGTAGACTTATGACGGTCTCCTGAGGAGGATTTAGATGGTTCTTTTCTCTCCTTTTTAGATGAGGAGGAAGAAGACGGCGCCTTGTGAGAAGAGGGGGCCTTCGAATGTTTCTCCAAATGCTTCTCCGAGGGGCGTTTTTCAGCAGAACGTGCCTTCTTCGTCGGGGGTTCCGACATACTTCTTGAGGCCGTGGAGCCCACTTCCGATGCCGGGTACGCACCCGCCCCGTCACTGAGCCAATCGACAAGGCGTCTTTTTGGGTCTTTGAGGGTTTTCTGGGAGAAACCCTGACAGATTTCACAAGTGTCTGCTGTGTGGTGAGGATGAAGGCAGCAAATGCAGTCCATATGACCATCCCCTTCGTACACCTTCTTAAGACCGCATGTAGCACACGGACGAAACAACGCCTTTCCAGACATTTTTTCGAGAAGAACAAACAGTCGCAGAAGTAGAAAGCACAACCTAACCAAATAGCAGATATGCGAGGTAATCCCACTACTGTGGAAGACGGTTGAAATCTGATGGAGCCGCAGGGGCGGGGTTATATATGCACCTCTACGTCCTAGTGGCGCCTGCGTGCGCGGCCCAAAACGACAGATAGTGCACAAAAGTGTCGGAATTTTTCCTATGGAAAATGTCTATATAACTTACTGAGGATTCCCAGCCTGATGACAGGGAATATTCTAAGCATGTGAATCCATGAAAGATCCAATGCTGAAGAAATCCCGATTGCCGCGGGCCCCCCCCCCGTGTCCGCACAAGTGCAGAGTGAAGGCCGCGGAGAACATGGCACCTGCCACACACACTGTGCACTCTGAGGACCATAGCGAATCCAACAGCTGAGAGCCGCACACGGCCGGGGCGGCGGACCTGGCGGAGAGCAGACGTGAGGAGCGCTCCGGCCCCTGAACACTCTGAAGCGGGAGAGGGGAGGCCCGGAATTGGCCGAGGCCCGTCATTGCCTCCCTTCACCGGCAGGGTAGCGTGCGGATTGAGGACACAGGCGCGGGCGGCGCAGCAGAGGTAGGACCACAGCAGTCATGCTGGTGTAGCCCCCTCTCTGCACAGTGCTGGGTCCGCTCTGAGCTCCCCCAAAGTCACGAGGAGGGGCAGGCTTTTCCCCCTCACCGCCGCGGACGGCGGAGGGGGGGGGAAAGCCCGCGTGGGCACTCCACCGGGGGCAGCCTCCCTCCCTGGCCCCAGGAGTCTGCAGCAGCCCACCGGGGGGAGGGGGGAAGGCGGCCTCAGGGGCATTGGAGCGGGCTGGTGCTTCCTTCCCAGCGCAACAACAGTCTCTCCCCGCTTGGGAGTGGAGGTTCCAACATTTCAACCACCCGCATCCTGGAGTCACGCTCTAGCTCCCAGGCAACGCTATCCCTCTGGGGAGTCTAAGAGACCTGCAACAACTCCCAGGGAGGAACGCTCCATAAAACCCAGTGAAGCGCAAGTGCAGCCTAAAGAGCTCAAGGCCAGGACTTTACACACATCCTCGCCCGCCAAAAGACTGCTTTCAGCCTCACTCGTGGCCCCAGTGAGCGATTGGCGGCGCCACACCACCGGCCACCAGACGCATGTGCAATTAGCTTCCATCCAGGCTCCCACACAGGCCATGAAACCACATATAGTGTCCTACAAAGGAAACAACCTAGGTCACCTCAATAACACTGCACAGTTAGTAACTTCCCACGCACCGGGGGTGCTCTAGTGGGAGTATCAAGAAGAGAGACAACAGGAAGAGAGCCCGTGGGGAACGCAAGCAACAAAGGCTAATCAGAAAGAAAATTACATTAGTACCAACGCGCCGCTCTCAGAATCTCCGAAGCAGGAGCAGTTAAGGAGTCAGCCACCTCGCCAGAGAGTGGGCACGGCGACACAGGTCAGGAGGAGTACATCTCGTCGGTCATCTGGTTTTACTGTCGCTCTAACAGGAGCCCACGAGCTCCGTCGGGGATGAGGCTGGATCCGGGCACCCTGGCCGCCCTGCAGAAGTTTTACCGCACGTATACAAATATGGAGGCAGACTAAGTGCAAAGCTCATCTTACATTCCAGGCAACGATGCCGACAGCGCAACCAAATCAGACATTCGCCTCCTGCTTGGTGAAATAAGGTCTATGAAAAATAGTCTCACAGAAACAGTCTCGGCCTTACAAACAAAAATGGCTAAGGTGGAAGACCGTCTAGAAAACAATCGGGAGACATCGCCACCATGCAATACGAAGTCAGATTGCTAGACCTGGAACAAAAAGAACGAGATATGGAATCAAAAATCGACGATCTAAAAAACAGAGAGCGGCGGTCTAACAACCGCATAATAGGGCTGGAGGAAGAACAGAGCGAGACCCCATCAGGCTTCAAAAGCAAAGTGAAGTCCTTAATTCTATCTCTATACTGCAACACAAATCCCCCTGAGCTTGAGTTCGACAGCGTTCACAGAGCAGGCGGATTGCCGAAAGAACCTCGATCAGTCCTCATCAAATGGCATTACTACGCCCAAAGACAGGATATACTGCAGAAAGCCAGAGAAAGAGAAAATAGAATTTCGAGGATCAAAAGTAAAGCTCTATCAAGACCTTTTCGGCGATGACATTGGCAAAAAGAAGAGTATGTCGACCCCTAACTGGTTGGTTTCAAGAAACGGGGGTGACGTACCGATGGGGGGTCACCCCTTTTCCCTCGCCTTTGAATACAATGGGGAGGACTTCAGGATCACCACTATAGAAGAATCTGAGCAGGCCCGCCGGCACCTCCAGAGCCCTGCTATAGGTTCAGACACTGAAGTTCGGAGGGAGCCCACAGGCCCCCGCCATGAATTGACCGACAGGCTCCCAAGACAAGACTGATCTCAATCAAAATAGAAATATAAACATTTAAACACACCCTAAGAAGTCTGTGCAGCACTTAACACCTGAGCGCTGTAGGAGACACTTGTCTCCTCACAAATAAGCCATCGCAAAGTTCTGGTTTGGTTGGCGGGCTGTTTTTTTAAGAAGTGAATGGGAAGTTGTCTCAGCCTTCAAGTTTTGTAAGTAAACACTACACACTAGTCCCGTGCATGTAAGCCTCATCTAGCACTGATGTAACAGATTTTTGTTAAGGCTCGAGGGGGGCCTTTCTGAAGTGGCCCTTCTTGACTAAGGGCGTCTTCTTTTTTTTTCTTCACCAAGCGAGAATGCTCTTGGCAGTATCTCGTGCAGGGGGAAGGGGGAATCCACTCATTTATTCAAGACAGAAGGTCTCACCCAAATTAAGATTTTGCGCGCACCTCTTGCAACACAAAGACTAATTCACCATCTCACCGCCATGGAGAGAGGTCGAACCTCATGTAACTGAGGAAGCTATGGGGCAGTATTTGACATCCATCCTAGTAGAAATGGCTCGCTCTGACGGTGTAGTCTTTGGCTCCTTGACCGTAAAAGGCCTCAACTCCCCGCAAAAAAGGTCAATGTTGGCGCGACAGTTTGATCAATCGAAACTAGATGTCCTCTTTGTACAAGAGTCAAAATATACTAGTGGGGGAGAGAGGAGGATTCCAGGAAACGGGATCAGGGATGTAATTTGGGCGTCTGGTCCCCAGAAGGGCAGGGTAGGCATCCTGTTGAGAAAATCCTTGGGGTTTCAAATAGAACACGTATACAGAGATTCCCAAGGGAGATATGTAGCACTCAAGGGTAATCTGAGAATGCGTCCCATTACACTCTGCTCGGCCTACGCACCCAATCAGGGACAGTCTGACTTCTTTGAACCCCTGTTTGATTTTTTAGACAATTGGCGGGAAGGCACACTGATCTGCGGGGGCGATTTCAACGTTACAGAAGACCGAGAGCGGGATTGGCACCTGGCACAACAAAGCACTCTCTCAGCCCCCCCCCCTCTCACCCCCACAAGCAGCACCCAATCCTTAGCCAATTGAGGGAACAGCATTTAATCGATACCTGGCGCATCCAGAGGGAAAGTCCTTCACCTTTTTTTCACCACCACACCGCACGTTCTCTAGAATGGATTATCTCCTGTTGGGTGCAGAACATGAAGATGACATCCTAGGAGCATCCATACAAGTAGTAGCCTGGTCTGACCATGACCTATGCACAATAGACCTAGATTTGGGCCCCCTGCCAGCCCCCGATCGTAGGTGGCGGTGCAATGACTTGCTGTGTAAACATGCAATATTTAAGGAAACCCTCTCCGAAGCCATCAGAGACTACTTTGAGATCAATGAGACAGAGGGAATGTCACTTTGTACGGTTTGGGAAGCTGGAAAAGCTACAAGGGGGCTCTTAATATCAGAAGGGGCCGCCAAGAAGAGGCTTAGGTTACTTAGGAAGGTGAACTGAAAGCTGGCATCACTCAGTTGGAAAAAACATTGAGGGAACACCCCACCATCAATAGCGAAAATACAGTTTTAAAAATCAAACAGATGAGGGAGGAACTAAGACATATGGAACGGAAAAGCACTCACACAGCTAAAGTACCTCAAACAGAAGTTTTTCGAAATGGGGGACAAGCCCATACGATGTTGGTCAACAGACTCCGAAAGCAGAGAGCAGACAGAGCAGTATTCAAAATTAACGATGAGTCTGGCTCCCCTCTCACAAACCCGCAGGAGATTGTTGACTGCTTCTCCAGATATTACTCCAAACTATACTCGGCAGAAGATAGTGGTTCTCCATCAACAATCGAGGAATATCTGTCCACCCTACCCTGCCCGCCCATTGTCGAGGAGCACTTGAGCATGCTTAACGCTCCGATCACTTCAATAGAAGTGCAGGCTGCCATCTCTGCCCTTAAGGCGGGCTCTGCTCCAGGACAAGATGGATACACACCAGCCTTTTACAAAGCCAATTCCAACACGCTCCCCCCTTTCCTCACCAAACTGTTTCAATTCAATCTTAGTGTCCGGACAGGCCCCTAGTCCTTTACCAAATCTATAATCAGTCATTCCCAAGGAAGGTAAGGACCCCTCTGAATGTGCATCATACCGGCCAATCTCCCTAATGTAGATGCAAAGATTTACGCCAGCGTTCCTATGGGCCGACAAAAAGCCAAGAATACCGTACTCCACATTAATCCAGCCCAAAGAGGAGGGGGTTATGGGCTTCCTGGACCTGTAAGAGTACTACAGAGCTACACATCTGATCTCCCTATATCCTGACGATATGACATGCATTACTTACCGTAATAGCATTTCTGATGATTGTATCTGCTTAGATTCACATGCTGTGCATATGGTCCGACATCCAGTGGTAACCGCAGAGTATTGCATCTTGTCTTTCGGGGACCGAAAGGGGACGTCGGCATAAGCGTGTCTAACACTATCCCTATCGTGATGTGTGTAGTACCCAAAATCCCTCACACACCGAGGTCCCTCCGATTGCATTTTTTCTGCCATGAGGGAGCCCAAGACTATAGTGAGTGAATACATAAAGAGAGAAAGCAGTAGACGTCCATGTTCCTTCCACCCAGAGCGGGGAGGTAGGGAGGGCGCATGTGAATCTAAGCAGATACAATCAGCAGAAATGCTAGTACGGTAAGTAATGCATGTCTTCTGATGCTTGTTAATCTGCTTAGAATCACAAGCTGTGAATAGACTAGCGAGCAGTACCTGGAGTTGGAGGTGGGTTGTGAGAAGGAACAGTAGAGAAAAGATGTCTTAGTACTGCTTGTCCCACCTGAGAATCAGACCTAGAATGAGTGTCTAGGCAATAGTGTTTTGTAAAGGTGTGTACAGAACTCCAGGTTGCCGCTTTGCAAATGGACTCAAGAGGAACATTTGCAATGCAAGCTATGGATGCCCCAGTGCCTAGAGTAGAGTGTGCTCTAGGCTTGAAGGGCAGTTCTCTCTTAGCAAGAGTGTAACAGTGTGATGCATTTGACAATCCACTTTGGAGATAGCCGATTTAGAGACAGGATCCCCTTCTCTACCAGCTGCCACTGAAACAAAGAACTGTGTAGTCTTCCTTAGTGGTTTAGTTCTTTCCAGGTAAAACATGACTGCCCTGCGCACGTCTAGTGTGTGAAGGCTTCTTTCGGCCATGTTAGTAGGGTTCTGGAAGAAAATGGGTAGTTCGATTGATTGGTTGGCATGGAACTTTGAGATGAGCTTTGGAGCAAATCTGGGATGTGTGCGCAGAACTACCTTATCTTTGTGGACTGCAACAAAGGGGTCTAGAACAGAAAGAGCCTGTAGTTCGCTAACCCTTGTGATAGAAGGGATGGCCACTAGGAAGGCTGTCTTATAAGTCAGGTCCTTTAGACTTGCTTTATGCATAGGCTCAAAGGAAGCTCCCATGAGCCTGGTTAAAACTACATTCAGATCCCATCCAGGGGCTGGGTGAGAGATGGGAGGATAAATCCTCTTAACCCCTTCCATAAAGGCTTTAAATCACAAGTACTTTCCACCACAATACCTTTTGTTATGATGTGGTGTAGGCTGACAGAGCAGCCAGATGAACCTTTAGGGAATTGAAGACTAACCCAGAGTCCAACAGGTGGGTTAGGTACAGCACAATGCGTGAGGGTGAGCAATCGATGGGATTGACGCCCTTGGAATTGCACCAGATGACAAAGCGTTTCCATTTGCTGGCATAGCAATAACGTGTATTAGGTTTTCTTGCTTCCCTGAGCATGTCCATGCACCTTTGAGGGAGTTGCAGATGTCCAGACTCTATGATCTCAGGAGCCAGGCTACTAAATCCAGAGTTTGAGCATGGGTGTAGGGTCTTCCCCCTCCCCCTCTCCTGAGACAGGGTAGCTTGACTGGTGGGGAGAGGGACATTTCCATCAGCTGAGTGAACCAGGGTTGGCGGGTCCACATGGGGGCCACCAGTATCATGGTCACTGGTTCCTGGTGAATCTCGTGCACTATCTTGTTGAGAAGGAGAGTCAGGGCTGAGGGGGGAGCGTAGACAAATGTCCCCGACCATGTTATCCAGAGACCGTTCTCTCTTTGGATCGGTTCTGGGGGTACCTGGAGGCGTAGTCTTGGCATTGGGCGTTCTCCTGAGTAGCGAACAGGTCGATCTATGGGAACCCCCATTCTGCCAAGACGTTGGACACAATGTCTTTGTGCAGTCGCCATTCGTATCCTTCGGGCAGAGGGAAATCCCTGCCGAGTACGTCTTCCCCTTCAAGAGGTTTTCGCTTGACCACTGCAGAGAGAGAACGAGGGCTGGCGAGACAACTACCAGATCCTCCCATTGTCCGCTGGCCTGACATCACTGGCTGTTGAGCCACTCTTGCATGCGCAGCCGCGCGTGGGGAACGAAGTATATGCATGACGGCATCATTCCTAGCAAGCGCATTGCTTTGCGTACCGTCACCTCCCGACTGGCTACATATTGAGGGATCTGTGAAAGCATGTTCTGAACCCTCTCGCTGGAGGGGAAGGCGAGACAGTCTTCCGTCTGAATAAGAGCTCCCAGAAATTGTTTTACTTGGCCTGGGACTAAACTGGATTTCTTTTCGTTGATCGAGAAACCCAGGCTGAAGAGGAGATCTACTGTTTTTTTGGTGTTCGAAAAACAAGAGTCGAACGAGACCCCGTGATGAGCCAGTCGTCGAGGTAAGGGTAAACCTGGATTGATAGTTTGTGCGGAGGCGATGCCGATGCCGAAGGGGAGTACCTTGAATTGGTAATGTTTATCCTGGATCATGAAACTCCGATATTTTCTGTGCGCTGGCAACAGTGAAATATGAAAGTATGCATCTTTCATGTCCAATGTTGCCATGAAGTCCCCCTGTTTAAGCAATGGTATCACCTCCTGCAGTGTTATCATGCGAAACTTCTGGGGTTTTATAAACTTGTTCGCTGGGCGCAGGTCTAGAAGAGGGCCCATGGTGAGATCCTTTTTGGGTACAAGGAAGTACACTGAATAAATACCCTTGTTTACCTGAAGAATAGGGACGGCTTCTATGGCGTCCTTTCCCAGCAGTGCTTCCACCTCTTGAATCAGGATTTCCAGATGGTCCAGTGAAAGGCGTCGTGAGCGCGGCAGTCTGAACTGTGGAGGTCGGGCAAATTCCACGCAGTAACCGTGGGCGACCGTTTTTAAGACCCACTGGTTGGGAGTTATCCCCTCCCATGCCCTGAGGAAAGATGTTAATCGCCCCCCGACCGGGGCGACATGGGAGGACACCTGGACTTGGTGGTCATTTCTGACCAGAGGCCTTGGCTCCTCTGGGATTGGGGCCTCTGCCTCTACCTTTGCCGCGTTTCTGACCCCTTGAGGGGTAGTAAGTGGGGCTCGCAGATGTTTGATTAGTGTTGAAGCTACCTGTGCTTTAGTTGTTTTGACCAGCATGGTCTTGCCCTGGAAAGGACCGCCGAGAGTTATTACTCCTCTGGGAGAAGGGTTTTTGTGTAATTTGATGCAGAGACCTTATAGTCTCATGCTCCTTCTTGGCTGTCTCCAATGCCTCATCCACTGCTTTCCCGAAGAGGTTAGTCTCCTCAATGGGTTTTATTAATGAGGGAGGCCGAGTTTCAGGTCTAAACCCTGATGTACGCAGCCAAGCGTGTCTTTTCAGTAGAGTCCCTTGAGCAAGAGACCTGACTGCAGTTTCCGCCGTGTCCAGGGTGTTCTTCACCACATTCTGGTTAACCAGTCTTCCCTCCGAAACAATGGCGAGAAGTTTTGATTTGGCAGGTTCGGGAACCTCTTGGAGGCCTTCCTGGAGCAAATTCCATTGGGCATCAGCATAGCTTGCTAATAGGGTAGTATTATTAGCAACCCGTATGGTGTATGCGGCTGCTGACGTGACACTTTTGCCCAGGGCATACAGCCGCTTAGACTTCTTGTCCGGTGGCGATTCCCCCGTGGCAAGGTGTACCCATGCCTTCTTTCGAGTGGTAGTGGCTACCAGTGAATCTGGGATGGCATGCCCTTTGATGTATAGAGGGTCGGAAAGAGAAGGTTGAAATAATTTTTTCGACTCTCGGGTTCACTGCCCGTGTTTGAGCAGGTGACACCAATGAGGGAGCTACCTGTCTCTTAACAGAGTTAAGGAGGGGGATGGACTGACTTGCCGGAGGTTTTTCTTTAATGATATCCTCCACAATATCCTGCTCAGGTACCGCCTCCAGAGTGGCAATTTTGAAGTATTCAGCTGCTTTTTTCAACATGGAGTTGAATTCCATTTGGTCATCTACTGGAGAGGCCTGGCGAGCCGGGGTGGACGGAGGAGAGTCTAGGCACAAAATATCATCAGAGTCCTGATCTTGTTGGGTCTATGGGTCTATGGGTCTTGACCTTCCTGCTGGGTTTCCTCCCAGTTGTCCGTAGTATCCTGTTGATCTTCCTCATAATTTGAGAAAAGAAGCTTCTTCTTCATTATAGATGTCTCTATATGTGTCCATGTGGACCACGTCTTTCTGTTGGAAGAACATGAGACTGATCTTCCTGAATTTGGAGGTTAGGGTCTACCCGAGCCTTTTTCAGGGGATGATGATCAGAAGAACTGATAATCCACTCCAGCCGATCAATACACCCTTTGAATTTTTCTGTAGTCCATTTAGCGGACCCAAACGGGCCTGTGAGAGAAGAAATTACGTTCTCCGCCACGCAGCGTCGAAAGTATTTCTCAGGGTGTCGGAAAAAGGCTCTCGGCTATCTTCGTAAACCCCATCGGAATCGGGAACCTAATCCGCAAAAATAATTTCCGCGGCTTGTCCCATAACCTTAGGCGGAACGGAAGTAAGGCCCACCGCCGCCGTAATTCTTCCGATGCTACTTTCAATAGTCGCCAAATCGTCGTGATGATTTGTCAGCACTTGTAATATCGTCCGCGGCGCTATGAGGCCTAGCGGTCGGTTTTCCAGGTAGAGGCCTACCTGCTGTTTTCGGGCCTACTAAGGCCTTAGAAGTCGTTGAAGCATCAGCTCCTGCACTTCGACGCGTGTAGGTTTTGGAGTAGCGCCCTTAGTGTGTTTAGATTGCACAGTCGCAAAACGCTTCTGCGGATGCAGGGAAGGCTTTGGATCTGAACGATCCAAGGGAACCAGCGAAGTTTTCAGCGGACCCGTTGGCACTTTCGCCTTTTTCGACGAAGGTGTCGAAATTGGCGTAGGAGTTGTGTGCTTTGTGCAATGCGTTTGTACGCCCCTGTCGCTGGGTGTAGTCCCTGTAGCAAGACCAGAGTCGAGCCTTGAAGGGTCGGGGACAGGCGTGGCGGACCTAGAAGCGTCCGCCTCAAGGTCTATAACATTCGAAACAGACGTTTGGTCATCCGAAGTACCCCCGTCACTTTCAGCTGGCGTGGCGGTGAGGGAAGGGGGCTCCACACGTGACATACCGTACGCGGCCCACCGCTTTACACAGCGCTCCTTAAGGGTCTTAGGCCTAAGGAGTTTGCACGCCGCACAACGCTTCTCGTCGTGCTCTAGGGGGAGACAGGCGTTACACGTCCTGTGTTTGTCCTTCCAAGGATATCGAACCCTACACTTAGGGCAGAATCTAAAAGGAGTCCTTTCCATAGCCAAAGGGAAGGATGACCAGACCAAAAAGGAAAAGAGGGGAAGGAGGAAAGACATAACAATATGGCTACCCCAACCCTACTCTCCCTACTGTATTGGTCGGCCGGAGGGCCCGACCACGTGGAAAATCCAGCTGCCGGATCTTAGGTGCCGAAATCCACAGCCGTCGTAGATTCCCCCGTAGTCTTCGTCGAAGATGTTCTTATTGGCGAAGTGACTTAATGGGGAATAAACCGACAATTCGGTAAAGATAAACAATGTCTCTAGTAAGAGCTCCGCTATAGGGCGACCAGTATCTGGGCTGAAAAAGAACAATCCGAGGAGCATCGGCGCGCGAGGGATTTTGGGTACTACACACGTCACGATAGGGATAGTGTTACAGACGCCTATGCCGACGTCCCCTTTCGGTCCCCGAAAGACAAGATGCAATACTCTGCGGTTACCACTGGATGTCGGACCATATGCACAGCATGTGAATCTAAGCAGATTAACAAGCATCAGAAGCTCCTTTATCTGCGACAACCAGAGCTTAATCTGCACAACGTGTTTGAACGCTCTGCAGACCTCTCAGGGATTACGATCAACGCACAGTCAAACATATTCTATCTAGCTGGGTATAGGGGAAGACCCCGGGGGTTTTGCCAGCGCTGCCTATCAAATGGGAGCAAGACACATCTAGATACCAAGGAGTGGATAGCTTTCATGACCCTGAAGTCGAGCATAGGCAGAAGAGTGAAAGCGGTGGCCAAAATAGAGAATTCCATGAAGTTCTGGGACAAGCTGCCGCTATAGTTGATGGATAGGGGGGCGCTGCTGGCGATGGTGCTGCTACCGAGGTTGCTTCATTATTTCACTAATGTCCCCTATAATATATTTAGAGTCTTTAAGACGCTGAACACCACCTGTAGAAGTTTCTTGTGGCATAATTCGAGGTGTAGGTTATCACTGGAAAAACTGCAGAAACCATTTGAAGAGGGTGGGATTAAAGTGCCAGACTTCGAGGTGTATTTCGTGGCGTGCCAGCCGCAGTTTGTAATGCACTATCAGATGAACATACCCAAGATCGGGGATTACTACTGCCGGCATGCGCCCATGGTCCACAGTACCGCAGAACCCCAAGCCTCCTCTGTTATTGAAGTTGGGGATGACACTGTGGAATAGGGCCTGTCGATTTCTGGGCAAAGACGCGCCCTACTCACCCCAAGTCCCATTGGTGACACTTAAGAAAGATGATATGCAACAATATTGGGAACACAGAGGGGTGGCGACATTGGGGGACATACCAAGGAAGGACGGCGGAAGACCTTTAGTGAGGTTGCTGCTGAAACAGTTGTGGGGATAGGGCAACATATAACCCCCGCCTCTCTTCTACACAAACTGAAATCAAGATGGGCTGGAACTGAGGGAATATTAGAGGAAGATGAGACAATAGAAAAATCCTATGATTTCTCGGAAGTGGGACATGCGGTATCAAGAATATATGAGATTCTGATGACAAATCCAGATAGTAATCTATTACAGCTTAAGCAAAGCTGGGAGGAGGATCGGCAAGAGCATCTGCCAGATGAAGCTTGGATTAGGGCCATGGGGGTATCACAAGAAAGTGTCCAGGAATGGGAAGCTACTATTGATTCAATTATATGTTACCCACAGAAAGTACTTAACTCTGCAGAAGATAGCGAAATTTAGTAAGGCATCAGAACAAGCTTGCCCGAAATGTGGCTTGATCAGTGCCGACCTGATACACATGTTTTGGGCCTCTGCGGATATACTCCGTCTTGGTATTGCACCAAATATAAAGTCTGCTTATTGTGACATGCACCATAGTACCAAAATGACCAGTAAATATTTTTCACATGTTACTATGGGGAGAGTAAACTAAGGAACTCACCCTGAAAGTCTAGTGAGATGTTTAAAAATTTGTGAGGCCTGTATAGGGATATGTAGAGTTTTGGGCATGGATCAGCGAAAGGGGAGGTAAGGTGGCAGAGTGCTAGCAGCCGGCATGCTCTCCAAATGGCCTCGCAGTTGGAATGGTGCAGCATGGTGCTGTGCTCAGATAGGATTGAAAGTGTGGATGCTTGCTGTTCCTGGCGGCTGTGCATGCAATCTCCGAGCATACGGAGAGAATGAGGCAGGATGTTTGCAGTGCCCGGACAAGGAAAGCAGCAGGCTATGTCTCCCTTTTGCATCCTCGCTTCGTTATGGAACGGAACGTGTCGTGTGGGGATATATTCCCCTGCTCTCTAGGTCAGTCATCACTGCAGGAAGCAGTGTAGAAACCTAAAAATAAAGTAATGCAACAAACTTGTCCCCCAGTCCAACTCAAGTGTCATCAACCTGGGCTTTCTAGAGAAGATGAATTAATTTCCAGAAGCATACAATCAAAGTTTAATATTTCAACTCTAGAAACCAAGGCAGAGTGGATTATAGGCTGATGTGAAATACTTAGCCTCTGGGAGTTGACCGTAGGCCAGCAGTGGAGCACAAGGGCAAGCACAAGCAATGCAGTGCCCATTTCAAAATTATGTTTTGTGGCCACATCTACCAGCATGTGTTAACAACCAAAATGTATTGATTTGGTTTACTTTAAGGTTTTCAAATGCAAAAGGGCAGTGGTAAAAAGGCAGATGTGTTTTTTTTGGTGTACAAGTAGGCTCAATGAGTGCAGTTGTGTATCTCAGAAGCACGTATCTGATCATACAATCAATATATAACAAACAGAATGGGAAAAATGAATTCAGTGCAACATAGGTAAAGGATTCGTATCGGTTCAACAGCTGAGTGATGCATACATTATAGTAAAGCCTATCCTTCGTAATACACATTCCAATGGGTTATTTCTCACATTTTATCATCATTAACGTTATGTAGAGGAGCCCCACCTCGAGCTTCATTCATCTCAAACCATATTCTCTGCTTCAAAACGAAGAGCTGAAAGCAGGGTAAAACATGACTGCTTATATTGAATGCCTTTTGAAGAGGTCTGCCTTTGTCCAGCAAACGCGCATTTGAAGCGACTCAGTCTTTAGTTTGTGAACACAGATGCTTTCTTAGGGAATATGTGCATACCAACAGCCCAACCTTTCGGCTTCATCCTGTGAGCAAATGCTAGATAAGGTAATGGACCGAGGGAATGAATGGTTGCTCATTATTCCAGGACTTGTTTATTGGACTCAGCACAGCAGAACAAAGGACAGCACCTGGCGGGGTAAGCTGAAACCTTTAACGACAACTTTAGGAAAGCTATTAAGCTTTCTTTTTCTGTCACAGGGCTCCCCAAAGAGGTAGAGCCCATATCAATAGCAAGGCCAGAAAGACCCCAAGCGTTACACCCAACGTTACAGGGCGATGATGCACTCTTACATAGTCACTATGAACACCGGTATGATAAACTTCACAGCAGCCCTTTAAGGATTGTTGCTTCAGAATAATGAGCAGACGTTTTGGGTGCGCACATTTCACACCTGATCACCCCGTTTTCCATAAATGAGTCCTAGTAAAACGCCTGAAAACGTACTCTCACCAACTCCCTAAAAAGGGATTTAGTTCTCAAGATATGATCTTAAAAACAATAATCATGTACAGTTAAATTGGCTATAGTGTTGCTTAATATATATAAAATCGTACTTCTAGTAATTGTCTTTCTGGGGCTTGTATTTGCTTAGAATCACGTGCTTTGCATAGTCCGCCATCTAGTGGTTGGCAGAGTATAACACTTGTCTTTTCGAATTAGAAAAATAAGGTGTCAACAAGAGCATTCATGTCGTACGATGCCTATCCTACAGGTACTGTGGCGAACCAGAAGGAGTCGTTGAACTAAGAAATGCATTGTTAAAGGTGTTTTATTTAAATAAAAAGAAAACATCTGTCTAGCCCTATCGCTAGGAGGGAGGTTCCCTGGGGAGGCGTGGCCTAAGCTCTTGAGGACGGAAGTTCCTACAGCTCCCCCGGAGATCCTACATCAATCCTTGCCGTGGCAACTAATACTGTGCACTTTTTGCATCCGACTTCAGCTTTGGGTGCATGAACGTGGCGCCTGCCGTAGCGCCGCTTGTCCACCAAAAGTTGGACCTGGATTCCTCAGGAAAAGCATCCTACACCTCAAGACTCGAATTCCCCAAAGTGACGGACGCAACGAGCCTGTGAGGCTTCGGCTCCCTGCTGCACGCCACCGGGCTGCATCACGCTCTCTCCAGAGCAGCCGGCCCTCACCACTTCCCCCTGGGGAGATCATCTTGCCTGACTGCATCGGAGCCCGGACCACAGAGCAGGCAGCGGCTGCACCGCAATGCGTAGCATTACAAGGTGAGCGGGTCAGGAGGAGTGCCCCGCCCCACTGGGAACAGCGAGTACACTGATAAGAGCGCGCACAGTGCCCCTGCAGTGGCAGCCCCCCCCCCGGCCTGTTCCCTGCACTCCACCTACAAGCAGCTTTTCTCCAATGTGAGGCGCTCCATGACAGGTTCAATTTTACCCAGCTGGTCTACCACAGATGTCTGCATGCCTCTGCCCTACTGCGCTGCTCTTGCTGTAATATTTCTCTCACGCTACAGTTAGTGGCATTGTTTGGTCACCCTCACTCTTGCTGTCCCTCACAACCACACTTCTGTGCAGACACTTGCTGCCTCTCTGGATCCAGGGCATCATTAACCATATGCTCACTCCTTGCTGCGTGCACCCTGGAAAGGCTGGGTACAACCACCCAGTCCACCCAATTCCGCTAACTGGATGGACACATATTTGCTTACTCCCTCTAAGCACTAACAGATTAATCCCCCGCGCCCCCTGACATGCTGCACCCGGTGCTCCAGCTTTAAGCACTGTCGATAGTGACCCCGAAAAACTCCCAGGTCTGCTGGAGTCTTCCTTGCAGAGATACAGGAACTAGAAACTGTACATGTCACGAGAGGCCAGCTTTAATGTACCGACTTGGCCCTCGGCTGTCTGGACAAGACAATGCATCCCCCCGCCTCAGTACCCCGACATTTCACCCGCATATGGGGCAACATGTTTGAGGGTGGACCATTCAGAGACCTTGATGATATAGCCTGACAAAAGGTCAATTCTTGGTATGCATGACAATTAAGGGAGCTGTGAAGTGCAGATGGCAGGGGTGGCCGGCCGAACCTGAGGAGACAGATCTGCTGGCCGTGCTCTACATGAACGAAGATGGCTGGAAACCTGTAACCAGACTATACAGTTGCCTACTAGGCGGGTCAAAGGCCCAAAATATAAATCTGAGGAGGATAGCATGGGAATCTGAAATAGGTGCCACGATTACCGACCATGAGTGGAAACTTGTACTCCTTTTGCCTAAAAATGCCTTCCGTAACGCAAGGTTAAGGCTGCTACAAATGAATGTACTTCATTGCACGTATATGATACCCAGCAGAGTGGCTAAGTTTAAAAAAAAGGTGCTCTTCCTGCCCATGGCATCACCTCAATGAAGCAACCCTAATCCACATGTTCTGGAGCTGTGCCAAGGTACAGGTTTTCTGGTCCAGAATAGAACACGCCTGCAGGTCGCCGGTATTGTTAGATATAAATGAAGCATGCTGGAGTGCTTACCTGGGGCATACCCTAGGAAGAGGGAAATCAGGCACATTACCAGGTTCATGGACCTGGCCTGTATCCTCGCCAAGCGCTGCATTTCCATATCCTGGAAACAAACAGGGGTCCACAATGCAAACAGTGGATGCAGAACTTGAAACTTGGTCTGACGCGAAGACGAGGACATGGGCTGGGCCATTACAGGGCTGGAGGAATCCCAGGTGGTGACCTATGAATCATGGAAGTCGCTTGTTTATTTTCCATGTTTCATCCCGCTGACGACAAACCCCCATGAATGCCTCTACTTGATGTCATCCCACTCTTTACTGGAAGTGTGTGAACTACCTCTGCCCCCCCCCTCCTGAGGCCATACCTACACCAATTTCTCTGCTTCCTTGATCGTCCAACCGGATGTACTCACTGTCCCCCCCCCCCCCACACCCTGCCCCAGTGAAGTCAATTTGCTCAAAGCACCCTGAACGAGAGCCTAATAAATCAAGCCCAGAGAGTTCCGTTTCTTGTTTGGTTTTGTTTGTTTTTCCCCTTCCTCTTGTTTTCTTTCTTATTGGTATATTGCATATTAACCTGTCGCAAAACAAGTCCTGATTTACATGTAATCGGCGGCTGTCATTTGCGATTGGGTACTACTGCTATACTGCTACCTATACTAAATGCCAATAAACACATTTAAAAATAAATAAAATTAGGGAAGATCCCTGCCTAACAAACTAAAAAACGAATGGTGCTCGTCAAATGCCCCAAAATAAATATTCATTGGTCCAAATCCTATTCCATTAACTGACCTTACCACTTAAGAAAACGTAACAAAAAGGAGGCTAGAGCAACAGCCTCTGTCCGTAGCGGTTTCCTGCCCCAATGTTTTGGATCTCTCTCCGAACAGAAGGATTAAAAGTTATTCAGGTTCTGGAACTCTTTCCAAAAGAAGCTTTTAAATCAAAGTTCAATTTCTTGTAGCACAGTCCTTAGCACCTCTGCAAGTTTTGTATGCCACTTTTTCCAAATCTTAATATAGATTGCAAACGATTTCTTTTTCCTCAGGAAAGACAAGGTTTTTGTAACACAAGTACACCATTTCCTGCTTGGGGCTTGAACATGTCTTTGTCTGGTTTTCAAACCATTGAACCCTCCAGGTTCCCCCTCTTCCCAGTGCTGATCACTAGGTTTCCTGTTTTCAGGACTCCCTCTTTCCCTCCATCAGTTTTGTTTTAGCAGGCCCACTGTACGATGTCTGCTCATTTGGGTTTTCCGGGCTCATAAGCCTTGTGGCTTCTCCAGCCTTGATTATGGTTTCTCTGGGCTCTCTAAAGCCCTCAGATAGGCATGCCTTATCTTTATTTGGGTTTATCTGGCTCCCATAACCCTTATGCCTTTCCCAGCCTTGGATATCTCTGCTCGCCCTTCTCCATGGTGTTGCCTTTTCGGGAGAGTTAGCTTACCTTCGCTGCTCAGCTCTGCAGCTAATACGCTTCTCGTGTGTAGCTAGGGGATTAGGTCTATCCCCTACAATCTGGTTCACTGTCATTTTCTGGGCCCCAGGACCACTACAGCGTTCATGTGGTTGTGCCACTAGGTGAGACGGTTGCTTTTCAGTCTCCATCTCCTTCCCCGACCTTGGCTTTTCGGTCGACCAGGACACCAGCATTCTGGAGTCTGCCTAGCAATACACTCGCTCTCCACGCTACCGATGGCTCAGCGGTCTAACGTGGCTCTGCATCTCCAGGACGTCTTCCCATCCGAGAATGGCCTCTGCGTGGAATTCCCTCTTCTCCATTCAAATTTCCTTGCAGTTTTATGTGCGTCATGAAAAACAAAGGGCTGTGTCTTTCTTCGACAGTGGTGTTCAGGCAAAATCCAGCATTACCGGAAGTCAAAGAGAATGATGAAATGTCCATATGCGGTGGATTCAAAACAGAAGTAGAAGTCTTTCCAATTCTCATGTAGGCAGACAATGTACTCGGACCGGGAGTTCCTTATTGGAATGGGCGTCCTTGTCCCAGAGAGCAGAGCCGCTTCCAATGAGGTCCCACTTGCCAGACCCCTTGGAAGGGTCTTGCTGAGCGGGCTCACCTCCCTAGCATCGAAGAGGGTGGTTCACCCCTTTGGGATTTGTCACAGTCATCAACGTCTTCAGATTGTTTTTTATTTCTGTCATTACATCTGTAAAGGTTGTGCATGCAATGATTTTTTTAAAATTAATATAATTTCTTCCTTTGTACTGTTCCCTTGCTCTTTTGTGGGAGGCAGGGCGGGCACATGGGATTCTAAGTAGATACAGGCATCAGTAAGACTTCCTGTTAAGTAATATTGATCTTCTGGGACTTGTGAATCTGATTAGATTCACATGGTTTGCATAGATTAGCAAACAGGTGGGCGTGCAGGAACAGTGCACAAAAGATGCTAAAGTACTGCTTGTCCTATCTGTGAATCTGATCTTGCCTGTGGATCGACACAGTAGTGCTATGTGAATGTATGCACTCAACAAGTTGCAGCCTTACGAATGTGGCACATTAGCAATAAAGGATAAATTTGCTTCGGTGCCGCATGTGAAGTGTGCTCTTGCCTGAAGGGTAATAGTTGCATAGACTTGACGATCCACATAGCAATGATGGCCTTGATAGCTGGTCACCTTCTCTCCCAACAGCGACAGAGAAAGAATTCGACTTGCATAGTGCTTTCGTTTTATCCAAGTAAAACATCCCATGCTTTCTCCCCCTAATTTTGAGAGTTTGGGGAAAAAGACAGCAGTGCTATGGCTTGGTTAACGCAGAGTTTGAGGATGCATTTAGGCGAAAAGCGTGGAAGTGTGCGAAGCCCCATTTTGTGTTTATGTATAGTGACGAAAGGCTCAGATACGGACAATGCTTGTAGTTCACCAATTCCTCCGATAGATGTAACTGCTACCAGGAAAGCTACATTGTAAGAAATCTCTTAACGTGGCTTTGTGAACTGGCTCAAAAGGTGGTCTTGTGTCTTTTTAAAACAATGTTAAGATCCCACCCATGGGGTGGGTGGGCACTAAGATGGGCGAATTCTTTTAACCACTGGGACTATCCACCAAAACACTCTATGCTGTATATAGTATAAGCCTATGGGACTGCTAGGTGTACTTTGATGGAGTTATAGACTAATCCTGAGTGTAAGAAATAAAGGAGTTACGTAACAATGAGCTTTGGTGAGCATTCAATGGGACAGATGCCCTTTTGAGTGCACCAAATAACAAGTCTCAGCGTACTGCAATAACAAGGTCTTGTATTCAGTTTTCTGGCATCCTTTAACGTTGCTATGCATTTTAGTGGTGGATTCAAGTGTTGAATTCCATGACTCCAGGAGCCATGCTGCCAAATTGGTTGTTTGCAGGCATGGATGAGCGAGTTTGCCCTGTTGTATTAGAAGGTTGCGGAAGACTGGCTGGAGTTTGAAAGGTGGTTGAATCACCATCTTTACAAGATGTGAACACCATGTTTGCCTTACCCAGATTGGTGCAATTAATACCAGAATAGTTAAAACACTGGTGCACTACTTCGTGGAGAAGTGTTGGGGGAAGAGCATAAGCAAATTTCCCTGACCAACTCATCCATAGAGAGTCCCTCAGGGACCCTTATTGTGGGTACCTGGATGCAATGTTTGGGCATTTCTTGTTTTGGGCTGTTGCAAACAGATTCACGGTTGGCTCTCCCCGCATCTTTATTATCATTATCTCGAAAACCAATTTGATTGTGCTTTTGTTTTTTACCCATTTGCGTTTTTTCTGGAAAGCCCGATTAGGCTGTCCGTTAGGTCATTTTGTTGGCCAGGGACATGCTGCACCTGCATGTTAATTCAATTCTTGTTGCACCACTGGAGTAGATCCTGTGCCAAAATTGACAGTGTTTTGGAGCGTGTTCCTCCGGTTTATGTTTGCCATAGCTGTGGTATTGTCTGTATTGATCAGTACACTTATTTTGCAAAGCTTTGTTTGAAATGATAGCAGTGCCATCTTCTTTGCATGTTGCTCTAGCTCATTTATGTGCTATGTTCCCTGTTTTGGTGTCCATGTTATTGGCAGTGAGTTCTGGACAAAGGGCCACACCAATCTAGAAGTGAGGCATCCATTGTGATTGCCCCTATACTGTTGAAAGTTTTAAGGGCCTGCCTGTAAAGAGGTTTTCTATTGTTCACCAATGCAGAGGACTTAGAAACTCTTCTGTCACTATCACTAGCGCATCCCACTGGCCTGACACTTGGGGCCATTGTAAAGAGATCCATTGTTAAATGTTCCTTATGTTTAGGCATGTATGTGCTACTATGTAGATGAAGGTCACCATCATGCCTAGTACTTTCATTACCTTTTTTAATCATTATCTGAATGCCTGTCTGGAAACAGTGGAAATGGCCGAAACGATCGAATCTAAAAAGCTGAATGCACATTTAGTGTGCATTTGGCATAGTAGATTAGATTGAATCCCTTAATACCTAGCAGGGGTTGCAGGGTGTCCCCTGCTTCCCCAGTTCGATATTATGGGCTGCAGGGGTGTCCCCCACATACATTAAAGGGAGTGTGGGGGACAAACGGGCAAAATCCCAAAAGATCACATTACAAAATGCAGGCGTGTGGGCTCCGTGATTTTGTTATTTGATCTTTTGGATACATTCTTTTAACGTGCATCCACTACAGTCAAGCATGCTTTGACTCTTTCTAGCAGAAAGATAAATCAATAGCATGGTCTGTGTCTATAGTAGCTCCTAGGAACTGTTTTTTCTGGGATGGCACTAGGCTTGATTTTGTCTTGATGGTGAAACCCAAGCTGAAAAGGAGGTCCACTTTTCTAGGCGTGTTCTACTGGCAGCTTGCCTGCGGCGACTCTGTTAGGAGCCAGTAGTCCAGGTAAGGGTGGACGGCCATGATTTCCCTGCATAGATGCACCACTACAACTACAAGTACTTTTGTGAATACATAAGGTGCCGAGGCTATTCCAAAAGAATACCTTGAACTGGTAATGGCATTTTCCTGTCTTTACTCTTATGAATTTTCTGTAAGCGGGGGAACATTGAAAAACATAAGTATGCATCTTTCATGTCTAAAGTGGTCATGAATACTCCCCTTTTAAGAAGAGGAACGTTTCTCCTCTTGTGTGGTCATTCTGAACTTTTGAGGTTTTATATGTATATATTTGTTTGCTGTTCTCAGATCTAATACAGGCCTCTTTTGTTGTGTCTTTTTTGGGTACCAAGAAGTAAATGCCCTCGTTTACTTGGTGTTGAGGGGCTCAATGGTGCCCTTTTGTAATAGGGCCTGGATTGCCAGAAGAGTTTTTGGTGGTCTTGCAGCAATTGTCTGTTGCCCAGAGCTTCGTCGCGTGGCATTTCTAGCATCTCTATGTCATATTCTTTTGCAACTGTGTCTAGCACTCACTGGTGTGATGTGATCTCCCTCAATACATGGGTGAACAATGTTATGCGCCCCGTACGGGAGTGACATAGATTGAGACATTGTTTAGAGGATGACGATGCCCCTCTGGAGGATTGCCCTCTTCCCCTGGGCTTCACTCTGTGAGGTTAACCCAGAGGGGGACGAATAAGTGTACTGCTGTTGAGCGCCCGAATACCAGCTGTGGCCCACAGTCTGGTGGAACTGGGCTGCTGGTTGGGAATATGTATTGGGCAGAAAGGAACAGCGGTTACCTGTGTAGCCCCTTGGCTGAAAAACCTGCCGGACAACTGTCCCAGAGTTTTAAGAGGGTCATGATCTTCCCCCCATTCCCTCCTGTAGAGCGCAATCCATTGCCTTGCCGAACAGAGAACCATCCTCTATTGCTTGGTCTAATAGTTTTGCCTGGGTTTCAGTTTTTAAACCGTGTCTAGCACCCTCAACCAAGCGTGATGTTTTAGAACAGTTGCAGCCGGACTTGATGCCTGCAATTTATACTACATCTGGTGTATTCTTGATTATGCTACTTCGTCTTCCCGAGCCCCCTTGCTCCTCTCCTGAATGATTTTACTGAAGGCTCCCTGGAACTCTGGGGAATGCTTTTCTACTAGCTCTTCCATAACGTCACACTGTGCACGATTATATCTGTACCCCACACAACTGTGGCATTAGCAATCTTGACACTATATGCTGCAGGGGTTGCTTCTTTTGTTCCAAAACCGGCTCTCCTCATAGGGAGGATACTCTGTGTCAGACACTGGCGGGTTACCCCTTCTCCTAGCTAAGTGACAACCAGTGAGTTGGCTATGGTGACACTTCATCTGGGGACGGTACAAAGTCATCATCAGAATCAAGGCCTTGGTACTCCCGATTAGTCCATGTCTCCAGTACCTTCAAATTCCTCAATGCCTCAGAAAAGGGTCTGGGAAAAGAAAAAATAATCCACCTGAGCGGGAGATTACGGTTTCTTTTTAGGGGTCTCACTATTTGAAATACCCATCTTCCTCTTGGAGTGGGTTCATGTTTCTCCATGAAAGACACCATCTTGAACATTGCTTCTCTAAAATCTTACATCGATTACTCTCTTTGAAATCAAGGAGGGAGTTCCGACATATCAAACTATGTGTAGGGGTTGTTAGATGTGTTTCAGCATCAACATCTTGTTTGGCGCCTATATATCACCCCCTTCCTCCCACTCCACTTCGGGGTCTGAGATGTCTACTATTGTTTTTTGCTTTGTGGATGAAGCAAGTTCTGTCGTTTAGCATTGAATTCTTAGATAGGCTCAGCTTCACCTCACTGAGGAGGTCCAACAAGGCCAAAACACATGTCTGGGGTTGCTGATGGTACTCTTGTTCAGAGGAGAATTGCCTAGCATTTCAATGCTGGACTGCCTTTGTGGGTTGGACAGACTGATATGCAAATGGATATTTCTCCTCCGAAGGGTGCAGTGAGTGGAAGGAATTCCACCGAACAGGTTATTTGACCCATGTTCATTCTCCTTAGAGGGGCTCTGACACTCAGTGTCTTTCAGCGTTGAGGTGACAGCCATTGAAGATGGCATGGTGGGTGTTGTATGCTTTGATCCATCCCTTCCCAGTTTGCTTTCATTTGAACTTGTGTCCCGCTTTTAGCATTACCTTTATCAGCAGAGACTTTGCACAATGCATATGACTGTGTCGAGGTCAAACTCTTGACGATTCTATCTTGGCTACTCCCATGTTGGCAAGAGTAAGAGTCCTGGACTTAAGGACCCTCGTGCCCCCTGCACAGCACTATACTGAGAACAGTCAATTCTAAGCAACAATATCAATAAAGATTATTTAAGAAAAAGTAACGTAAAGCATATGTGTCAAATACACCAACATTTTAATAAAAACAATTTCCTCCAATATTGCTTTCCAAGCTCTACGTGTTTCGGGTGAACACTGAGCGAGTTATCTACATCATAGTTCCAGAAACATATAGTCATCATCTAAAAAATAAAGAAGGGTAATAGGGAAATGATCTGTACAGAATATATTCTCCCATAGTAGAGAGTATTCATACACCTGGATTTTTATTGTGTTTAAAGCCCGAATTTCTAGTGGACATCTTATTGCAGGTATATATGGATGTTGTTCACAAGTTAAGCAAAGTTTACTGTTCACACTAGAAAGACAAAGGGAAGGTGGAATCAGTATTTGAACTTGGATTCCATCCCAGGGTCATGATCTAGTTAGGTAGGTACGTATGTAAACACAAGGCGTCATGCCTTAAATCCTATTCCGGGAGGCACTCAACTCACAGAAAATGTCTTCAAGTTTGCAGCCACATCAGTGGTAGAAATCCTTTAGAGATCAAATCCCTCTATGTGGAGTGGTCTAGTGTTCAGATAGACACCATCAGGGAGGTTTATCCTATTGAAGTTGTTAGCACAGTAGGACATAAGGCACAAGAACATGAGGGACTTTTAATCCCAAAATTGAAGAACACAGACACCTTTCCTATATACCATTAAATACTCTAAAGTCACCATGTGACTAGACTACTGAGGAGAAATTGGAGATGTATCCAACATAACCCTCAGATGAGCAAACTCTTCCCCAATCCACCCATGATTGCATACAAAAGGGTAGAAATGCTTATGATCAGTTGGTAAAAGCGGACAAACAAACCAAGTCTAGATAAGCACTCCTACACAAATGTAAAAAATGGCACCTTCCCGTGTCTGAGTTCCAACAACATTATTAAGGGCACATACGTAGGACAGCCACGCTCGGTGCCAAGATCAATTCCAGGGATTTTGCCAACTGCTATACCAGCAGCATCATCTATGGATTGAGCTGCCCCTGTGGAATTTTCTACATGGGCCAAACTACCAAGCATACAAAAGAGGCGGAACGAACACAAACGTAACGTGTACACACAACACCAAATCACCAGTCGCCAGACATTTTATCAACAAAAGACACACAGTGGCCCAGTAACGTTGTATAATACTAGAGGTGGTAGTCAGACACCAGAGAGGTGGCGATATGAATGACAAATGTACACGAGAACTTTCAGAAACCTAAGTGCGTCCTCACTTCCTTCTCCCCAACATCCTCTGGTCAAGTGGCCAGGGAAAGGCCATCGCTTTTGGATCCCAACCCTGGGGGGTGGATACGTGAGGCAGGGTCACTGTCATGAGTCACTATTCATCACGGTCTCTGTGGCGCAAATGGAGGAGAATGGGGTTAAGGCAAGTGCAACCCTCATCCAAGATGGTGCTGAATTGCTCAATAAGAGTAAACTGCCTCCTGCAAGCTAGTCTTTTTCGAAATGGCCACCGGCATAACTACTAATTGGTCAGAAAAATATTGCATGCAGTATATGAAGGCTCTCTCCCCAACCAGCTCTTTGTGTTGCTTCTACCTTGATTATGATGCTCCTATATGAGAGTGTCTCTCCCTCTTCCTCTCCCTCTCCCCAATACCCCCCCCATTTTCCCCCATTCCCCCTCTACCCTACCATTCCCCCTCCGTCTCCCCCCTTCTTCCCCTTCCATACCCCTCTTCCCCCCCCCCCCCCCCCGTGGGACTTTTGGAGCTGGATCCCCCATTCATCAGCGCAACACGTTCCCCAGTTAGTTTCAACTCTTGTGCGGAACTCATTTCACTCAAGCGCAACACATGCACCATACTGCTCATGGACAGTGCCTTGTCTTTACATTTGCTGTGTCTTCATTTTTGTTGCACCCTTACATCGCAGGTATACGCTGACGCTGCCATTCACTTTTACTGACAGCACAGAGCATTCCCTACTCTGTCGAGCCCCGGCACAGCGTTCCTTTTCACTGCGAGAGCCACTCTCAGTTTCAAAGCTGCAGGCGTGCTGGCTTCGCTGCAACACACGTCCAACTCCCGCTGATTCCTTTCATAGGGGATCAGTAACTTGCAAACTGATTAATCTGAAATTGCTTAATCTGAAACACTTTGTTGGTTTCTATGATTCTCTCCGGCAATCAGTGCCTTCCAGTTACGGCACTCCCCTAATCAAACTTTTCAGCCTCAAGTGGTTTGCATTTTCAAACGTTTTCTTCTTTCTGTGAGAAACAGAAGGGTGTTCTCACTCCTAGTCCCCTTGGATCCTTGATGCAGGTGGCCAGGGAAAGGCCATCACTATTGGATCCTGACCCTCGGGGTGGACAAACGAGGGAGGACCACCTGGGTAGATGGTCTTTGTGGAGTGGGAGTGAGCTACCTTTAGGCAAGACATGGTATCTTCCTTATTATCCTCTTGACAAACAGCCTAACACTCCCCCAACCTTTATTGGTTATTATAAAAGGTAGTCCCCCTTTTTTCCCCTCCTCTTGGGGTACCTAAGAGTACTGAGACGAGGAAGAGACAACAGAGTAATAGACAAAAGGGACTCTCACCACTTTGGTACTGGGACGAAGATGATGAGCGGTCAGGCGCATATAAGAGCCAGGCAGCCTTTAATGTAGAACACCTGCAGCCCATCACCAGATCACAGGTGTAGAAGAGGTGGAATGCTGCCGCAGGGCAGAAAAGCCGGGAAAGAGATGGACACAGCAGAAGCAGCCGTGCGAGAGCGAGAGAGGCCAAAATGCTGGAATGCCGACCGAGATCCTGGGAGATGTTGGGGGAGGGGTGGCATTTCCCACCCCCCTGCACCATTCCCGCAACTCATGCCATGTCTCCCCCCTCTCTGCCAGTCCATGGTCCACTGGCCCCAGGCCCCCTATTCCCTTTGAATGCATCTGTTCACCAGGCTCCTCCCCATGGACCACCCTAGATTGGCCATCATATACCAAATCCTGAGTGGTTCTATATCGTCTTTCGAAACTAGCACCTATCCCCTGTGTATCTGAAATCGTGAGGCCCCACGGATAACAAATCACAGATCAAATCTCCCGATAAGACACCTGGAAGAGAGAACCTTGTCCCATGCCCCCATAAAAGCATGGGTTAGAACGTATATAAATGTGCCTTCTCTATACAAACGATCCCCTATTTGATGTAATGGTTTATGCAAGTCATTATTCTTTGCCTGCCAATCTTTGCTGTCAGATACAAAGAATATCATCTGTGTGAACTTCAATCAACCTTCACCCTGCGACGATGAGCTCAGCTGACCGCGTGTATCATGACTGATGGGACGACTGCAGCCAATGGAACCCAGGCATCCCTTATGGAGCTGGGATTAGTATATGTGCCTAGCCAACCATTTTTGTTAGACTGAACCATATGTTTAACGTCATCTATGACACGTAGTGACTTCTTAATGTGCTGCCCGTGTGTCTGTTGGCAGAGCGCTCTTCGGCAGCAGAGTTCTTTGCTTGAATTTATTACTTATATCAATTTTGGTTCCCTTGCAATTACTCTCCTGGTCTCATTCCATAGTGGGTTGTGTACTTTATTTTGTCTGTTGGGATACGTGCATTATAAGGTGCCAGCCTTCAGAGTTTTGTGGGATTGACAGTGAAGGACATAGAGCCCATGGAAGGAAAGGTGGTCAAGCAGGTGCTGCCGAAGAGCAAGGGCAATGCTGCACAGAAGAGCCAGAGCGGGCTGAAAAGGGAAGGTCAGAATACACCTCCCGTCCAATAAGACTCTCCAAATACCATGGAAGACGCATACAGTAGGAGCCAGACCATGGTTTAGGAAAATCAAGTAGGCCATGGTCCCCTTAGAGAAAGCTGAAGCCACACAAAATGCTGTGCACGCAGACCACTGCGGCAGGAACTAAGCCACTGCAAAGGTCACAATGCTGCGAATTACATTCCTCACCCTGAACCGAAGTCACATCAGCTGCAGGAGGCGCACGTTCTCTGTCAAATACAGAATAATTCAGAGCTCCTGTGCTCACAAACGTGGTCTCCAAGCATGTGATCCGGCCGAGCTGATGAGGAGCCAAGATTTGGTGACTGGGAAGAGCAAACCGTCCCACGGACCAGACAATGGTTGCAACTAATTTGTCACACTCCAGCTACAGTTCTGCGCTGGGAACGGAGCAAGCTCATGGCAATAATGGTCCGCACGGTTATGGCACTGACACATAGTTGCACCTCAAAGACACAGTTACACATGCACTGTGAACAGGTGTCTAGCAGGCTAGGAACCGAGGTTGTCCCGGGCTTGGGGGCCTAAGGCTTAACCAATCAGAAATCATGGCCCTAGGTGGGTAGCTGGTGTCACTGATCAATTGCGAAGTCTGCATACTGTAACAAATGGTATCAGTTTTCAGAAATGGTCCAAGCCTAAAACCCGATACAGCTTTGTCCAATAAAATAACTTCTATATGGGCTCTTATATGGGAAATACCACTCAGCAATTTATCCGGAGTGGAGTTAGGTTTTGGAGAAAAGCCCACAAGGTGACGCAAGTTGTGACGCCGCATTTCACCAAAAATGGCCGGAGAGCCAGAATGCAGCGAGATGTGCCTGGACTTCCCTCTGCGCATGTAATCCCTGTGGTTTGTTGGCTGTAATAAACCCCAGTTGTACCTTGCTACTTGTTTGGACCTTGTGTTCTTTTGGGAAAGGAAGGAGTTAGGCCTTCCATGAGTTTGGCATCCGCAGACTCCTAGCAAAGGCTCTGCCTGCCTGGTGAGGTCCACCCTAACAGAGCTGTTTTAAGCGCCTGGCGATCGGGCTTTCCGGTGACGGGGGAGGAGCCGCAGAGTCCAGTAAGCGTCTGGGACAAACACACCAGGGCACTCCGAAAGACCATATACGTAGTAGCGGTCTACATAAAGAAGCAAAGTTGTCTTTATTGAATACTGGAATGGACGAAAGCAACAAAGTTACATCCACTGAACACCAAAGTGAATGAAAGAAGCAAGTTGAAGGCACTGCTGAGATAGTTTGTGATGTCAGCTTGGCCAGAAGCTGCCTCCTTAGCCGTCCGACCCGGAATGCTGCAGGACCGTCGTGGGAATTGCGAGATAACCAGACAGCGCAACCGGAGATAGGCCATCGGGAGTCTTCTTGAGAATATATCCTGCCCACAGTCGGCAAGGTGTCCACACAGACCTGAAGGGTGAGACAAGCTGTTGACGGGGAGCCAGCGGCCGAGCAGCGTCGACGAACACAGAACAAAACTAGTGTTCCACATAAATAACTAAATGTTGTGTGGGTGGGTTTCACGCATGTGGGAGGAGGGAGGTGTTAACTAGGATTGTGCGATTTATAGTTGTGAATAGTGGTGATGGAACAGTGGTAGCACATCAATAGGGACAGGAGCAGAGGTAGGAGTCCCTTTTCTATGTCTAGGGAACGTTCGGTCTTAGAGGGGAAAGGTTCTGGTGAACAACCAGGACTACTGACTTGATAGGCTTGGGCTATAGACGTATGTACATTAGGTTTCCCTATGAGTTGGGCGTTTTTAGCTTAAAGCATAGATGTTGGTGTTAGCTGGCGCTATCCTAGATTGCGGAAGGTGCATAAGCTGGTTAAAACTCCTGGAGAGAGGCGTTTCACACGTTAGGCGACGCGGCGGGTGCAGTTAATCACGGGAAATAAAAAAGGTATACTCCACCCCGGAGAGGTGGGAAGACAGCTGTGGGGATCGTGGGTTGTGGGTTCTCTGTGCGGGATTGAAGCAACGGGTCATTGTTCTGTGTATGTACAAATTGTCTGTCCATCTGGTCAAACTTTAGCTTGGTGACGTCACTGATAGGACGGTGTGTTGCGACAGTGATGAGCAAGCATTGCAGCATTGGGATTGGTACAGAGGTGAATCAGTGGCGGTGCGCGGATGGCGCATGCGGACGAGTGAGGTGGTGTGCCGGAAAACGGCAGCGCTGGTGAATGAGGGGCTATAAGCGGAGTACGCCGTGTAAGGTGCAGAGCCGCTGAGGTTCGTAATAAGCAATGTGACACATTATTGCATTTAACGTTTCTCCCTTGACAGCGGACTATCAAAATCCTCGACTAGAGGTCAGGTTAAAAAACAAACAATACAATGTATCCACGTACAGTGGGGCTGCAATGCCCATACAACACACATGCAAGACCCTTCCCCGTATAAGGATAAAATAGTGAAGTACAGTGCATAATGGTCCAAAGGTACGGAAGGAAAGATAGCAAGACCTTGGCCGCCTAACGGCAGTTTCTCCGAAGACATGTTGCAACCACTGCTGACCCACAGAGCACCTACAAGGGAAAAAAATTAGCTAACCAAATGCAAACATTTGAACTATGGCATATGTTCCAGGAGGACAGGCCATGGATGATGAGCCAGCAGGAGGTAAAGGAGGAGGGATCTGACTCTTCCGCTCTGCTTCCAGCTCCACCTAGCGTAGTGTCCGACGATGCAGATGAGGAAGAGGGCATATACCCATTGAGAGAACTAAAAGCAGCCGAGGGGTATTCAAACCCTACGTGGAAACCACCCCTCATATGCCAAAAACGAACAACAAGCTTCAGGGCAGGCGGCCGCCAGCACCGAACTAGACAAGGAGGGGCTGTGGAGCGCAAAAACAGTTTGTAGGAATAGGGGTGGGGGAATGGATAGCAGCACAGATACTTCTACAATTAAAGAGACAACGACCGGGGTGGCCGAAGGGGCAACAAAGGCATTGGAGAGCTTGGAGCTTGGACAAGGATGTCGTGGAAGGGCAACGCACGTAGAGGGGGAGGAGCAACACCAAGGGGACGAGGAAGCAAGACTAGAACGGGAGGACAGGGAGCAGAAACAAGAATTAGCAATGTAACTGGAGCTGCGGGAACAGGGACTGAGAAAGCACTTGGCAATGTTAGAAAGGGAACGTAGGGACATAGTGGAAAGGTACACGAAAGAGGCAAGACATGGAGAAGAAGAGGCAGGAAATAGAGAAGCTTGGAGAAGAGGAAAAATTGCATTATGGAGGCAGAAAATATTTCTGCAGGCAACACTTAAGTATGAGGAGAAGCGGCTGAAGCAGTTGAGGTTGGAAAGGTTGACAAGGGAACGATAGAGAGGATGAGGACACGCGGGCGTTGAGACGGGTAAGTGACCAAATTAAAGTAGAATTAGGAAGGAAAATACGAGATGAGGTGAACCAAAGAGAACAGGAGAGCACAGATATACCCAATGCAGGGCCAGCAGGACACAGCACTGCACGCCTAGGGTTGCGAGAGGAGAACGCATGAAAATTAACAGACATTGATCTCAATACACAGCATAACTCTAATCTAATCACACCGAGATTAAACATTTCAAAGGTGTTCTGTAGCCACATGGACAAAGAGTCTGACCATGATGACAACCATAGTGAGGAGGAGGATGGGCCCACCAATCTCTCCCTCACATGGACAGGTGAAGGGACCTTGTGGGAGTCCAGATCACAGGAACAGAGGGAAGGAGGGGACAACACAGACAAACAAACCCAAGGCTTAGCAGAAGGGGTAGCCCCACAGACACCATACAATAACAGACTACGGGACCTCCCCGGGCGTGAAAAGGGACGAGGCAATAATTGCACAATCCAGGGGACACTCCTTCTCCAGAGGGGAACAGGGGGGAGGACAGCCTAAGGTACATGACCAACTGACACCTGCAGTAGAGCAGATCGACTTATGTACAGGTATCGAGGATGAGAGAGAGAGAGAGAGAGAGAGCCCATCCAGATCAGGCAGTACATACTGACACCGGAGGAGAGAGCAGCATACTCACAAATGCCTTTTCTAGAACGGGGAGGGGCAAAACCACAATATGTGCCCTGGAAACATACAGACAAATGTCAAGTTCAGATTACCCTCTTTAAGTGCAGGGGTGGGGAACGTGGATATATGAAATGGAGAAACTGACTGCGGGGCACAGAATGGCAGTGGGTGACGTCAAGGGCATGCTGGTTTCGATATTGGGTGATGCGGCGGATGACATTTGGAAGAGGGCGGGGTTCCCAGGGGTGACTATACAAAATACAGCTCATGACGGGTCACCATTCGCCAATTGCAGAGCCGCAGTATGGCAAGCATTAAGGACACATACCCCGACACGTAAGACATAGGGGCTATCACATCACGCAAAATGGGTGACGATGAGGACCCCGTTAATTACATTCAAGAGATTCAAGAGCTTTGGCGCCGTGAAACTCGAGTGCCGTGGGACAAAACGATTGTAATCTTTTATCACATCTTGATACAAAGGTTACCAGAACAAGTACAGAAAAGTCTGAAAAAGTTTGTGTGGATGGAGGCAAAGGCGTGGCCAGAAATACAGCTCACCATAGCGCACAATTGCAGGCTATGGGAGGAGAAAACAAAAGGCAGAAGAGAGAAAAGCAGACAAAGCAAAGTTAGTGCAAAGGAAGTGATCAAAATATGCACTGGAGGAAGCGTTAATAACAAGCTCCAACACAGACACAAGCAGCAACACCGCAGCCTCAGTACCAACCACAGACACCATACAATAACCCCATGCAGTAATATGCACCACCCATGGGAGGAGGTTATATGGGAAGGAGTGGATATTCACATAATTACCGAGGGAGGGGAGGTTTCCAAAGGCGGGGAGGTTTCAGACCCACAATCAAACCAACTCATGGGGGGGGGATTCAGGGGATACACACAGCAAATGTCACAAGGACAAGGAGAGGGAGGTGGAGAATTCCCATGGCAAGCGAGGGAGCCTCCCAGTGCTGGACCTGCAGGCAGGTAGGACACATTGCCCGTGCATGCACAAACAGGGGGGCTGGGGGTACAAGTGTGGGGAGAACAAGGGCAGCAGGGCCATCAAGGGGGGGGGCAGGACAGCTATTACCCTCAAGACATGCAGCAACAAGGACAGTTACAGAACATACAACAGCAGGCCACACAAGCAGTACAGATACAGCCTCAGGCTGCAAACACCACTCATGATAGCACCCCAAGCAACAGCACCACAAATGACAGGACCATTACCCTAATATCCACAGGCAGCACAACAGTTAACACAAATACAGGACTGTCACTCCCCAGAACCCATGGACACGATGACAATGGTACCTGTCAGGTAGATGGGAGGAGTTATAATAAGTGGTGTACCACATCTAAATTAGTTCATTAGTCAATTATTTTTATTTTATAAAAAGACTTCATTCTCTTAAAAGACTGTAGAAAAAAATACACAGGCATAAGAGAGACCCTACAACAAGGTTTCTTAACGGGACGATAACATACAATACACAAACGAAAAATCAACCAATTTACATCAAAAACAACGTTTAACATACAAAATTACATATGCAAAATTCATTTGTTGCATTTCAGATACAACCCAACATGTTTCTGTCTGTTGACTCCTATGTGCCTGACATTCATCAGGGGTAGCTCTTCACAGCTGAAAGCTCCTTACGGTAAAAACACGGGTCCTCACAAAATAGGCCCAAGTGCCAAGGTCTTTGATTCACTTAAAACGTATTTCCATAATACACCTACAAGTAGAATTCAAAAGAAATGCTAAGCGGGAGAAGCTCAGAAAACCACATTCTCCAACACCCCATTTTAAGAGAACAATGTTTAGATGTCACATAGCCACGTTATTCCATAGTCCATTAAGCGACCATACATCAATGTCGCTGCGAGTTCTCATCCCGCACCCATATAGTATAAGTTGCATTTATATACATCTATGAATACGGTGTCCATAAGGTTCTTTAATATTAGTCTGCGTGTATCTAAGGAGCGTCGCCATCAACCTACCCGAAGTACGAATGCGGCTTAGGGAAAACCGCGACCAAATCCCCGGTTCACACACTGCCGCGCAGTGATCGAAAACCACTTTCAAACGCCAGTGAGCCGTGCACTAGTGTAGCTTTTACCCACAAAGATCTGCGGGATGTATAGCAAACACAAAAAAGGGACTAATGACTGAGTTTGCAGTCGTACTCTAAAAATGGCCGAACAAAACCGTGTTGGACAAAGAAAACAGAACGCCATATAATCACGGTATGCACATTAAGAAATAGACATCAAATAGACATGAAAAACCAAATAAAATGCGTTATTATTTGGACCCCGGCAAACAGACCAGGCCTGTGCTATTAAAAAGGGGGGGGGACCAGGAAAACGTGTGCACAGCATCAATTCTGGGCAAACAAACCCCAAATGGACCATGATAAATACCATATTGCTTAGAGTGCTGTGGGGAATAGTTTTCCACTAACAAGAAAAGACACCCATCAGCAAAGCACAAGGAAACTTATACAATAATTAGTACCCATTTTAACTCGGATGATTGGAAGGGCATAGGAAAAGCTTATAAGGCCAGAAACCACAGAACCTACAAATCTACATTCCCCTGACATTATGCCATTCCACATCTTCATTAAGCCCAACCAAATGGCTACGGGTTCTAAATATCAGTTTTTGTTCCGAGGTGACTAATCTTTGATCAACAACTTCTTTGTTGGGGCCATTCACCCGCTTAAGAATCACCCACCTTAAATCTTCATGAATATGGCCCTTCTCTATGTAAGTTTTCACCATGGGCGCCTGTAGAGTCTTAGCCTGGATACAGCTCCTATGTTCAATCATCCGAGTCTTACAATTGCGGTTTGTCTTGCCTATGTAATGCAGACCGCATGGGCAGGTTATCATGTAAACCACATTTGTGCTATTACAATTACAGACTTCAGTAATGTTCCAGGTATTCTCCAGACCTATGTCCACCTCTCACACAACTGACGTGAAATGACATATAATACAACTTCCACACGGATGGTTACCAAGAACAGGGGGGAGGCCCCATAAAGTAGTTTGTTTGACCAGCTGTCGATTCTTCTCTCTAATGTCATTCCTAATAAGGATGTTTCTCAAGTTTTGGCTTCTCTTAAAAGCAACCAAAGGAGTAACCATCTCTTTGTTATATACTTTCTTCCAGTTTTTATAAAACACATTCTTAATTTTATAGGAAAGGTTGGAAAAAGTATTTACAAAAACCAGATTCTTGTCTCTCTTGTTCTCTTTAGGTATCTGATCTAGCAGTGCCTTGCGATTGTTGTTATACGCCCTCTTAGCTGATTGCTTAACAAGGCTTTTAGGATACCCTCGTGCAACCAATTTGTTATGAAGGGTGTTGGCACTTTCCACATAGTGTTCTTTAAGACTGCTGTTGCGTTTTAGTCATAAAAATTGTCCGAAAGGCAAACTGCGTCTGATGTGTTGGTCATGATGACTAGATAAATGAAGGAGCGCATTACGTTCTGTCACTTTACTATAGGGTTTCACTCGCAACATCCCTGCTTGGTTCAAAACAGTAATTACAGGAAAATTGATATCGAAATCTTTGATTTCTTGAGTGAAATTCAAAATCCTGTTCTGTTGGTTCAACCAGATTATAAAATTCTGCCAAAGCTCTGTCGCCTTCCCAAATAATTAATATGTCGTCAATGTAACGCGACCATTGTCGCAAATTGTTTTTATATGGATTGGCATTAGCGTAGATGGTCACATTTTTATTTCAACATATAGGTTGGCCAAATTGGGAGCCATGGCCGTACCCTCAACCTATTGATAAAAAAATGCACTTAAACTGGAAAAAAATTCATGTCAGGGCATATTTAGTGCACCAAAAGATGAAACTATTGCTCACTGGATGGTTGTCTCTACGGCCCAAAAGGGTTTCCTCTACCACCTCAAGGGTGGCATTTTGGGGAATGACAGTATACAAGGATTGGAGGTCTAGACAAATAAGTACATTTTCACCCGGTACAAACCTCGCACCCTCTATTTTGTTAATGGCATCAGTTGTATCTTTGATGTAACTTTTCATCTGCCGGACAAAAGGTCTCAAATAAAAATATGCAAATTTCGATAGAGGCTCCAGGATGGAATTAACTCCCGAGACTATCGGACGCCCTGGGGGTCTGGTTAGGTGCTTGTGAATTTTGGGCAGAATGTAAAAGACAGGTACTCTGCCACTCGTCCTTCTTAGGTATTCTGCTTCCTGTTTTCCAATCATGTCATTTTCCAGGGCTGTAGACACCTTCTCATTGATGGTTTTAACCATTTCCTCAGTGGGATCTTTTTGTAAGACCCGATAGCTGTTCCCAACTACAAGTAGATTGTTGCACTCTCTTATGTAATCCGACCTATTAAGAACCACAATGGCTCTGCCTTTAATCGGCCTGTCGTATAATGATGTGATGATTATTTGCCAATTTTTGCATAAGAGATCTTTGTTCTTTGCTAAAGTTGGAATTACCACCTCTCTCCATACTTTACAATGTTATTGTGTACTTGGGTACATTTGAAGCTTTGGAATACGAGGATTTCAAGGTATACTTTTGTAAAGACTGGAGGGGGGTGTCTGTACTTCCACTCTCTATATGGTAGAGGAGAGGCACAGAGGAACCCAGCCAAGATTCTCCATTATTGGTAATGTAGTCGAGCAATCAAGGCCTAGCTTCTCAGGAGGTGATGCAGGCTGGTTCTTAAGTACAGTGTAGTCCCCGAAACCCCACAAAGGAATGTCCACACGCTGAATTACTGAAAACACAGTCTTTATATAATTAATATTCAAAGGTATGTACACGATCACAATAACGCACTTTGTACTCGGAAATCAACAATGATAAATATATACAATTCTAAAGTGGTACCACCAATGTTATAGAATCTCATTAAAGTGCATCAACTGTACGGTTAAAATGTCACACAGATCAATAACGAGGAAACCAGTAATAGAGATAGGAAGGAACGTAAAATGGTTGAAACAATAGGCAGAATGCTGGCCTATACCGATACACAGTTCTGTGTGGAGATTCCCCCCCACCTGGGCAACCTGTAAAATAAAGATATATAGCACACGCCCAGTCCATATATTGTTCAATAGCCTCATTTCCTCCTATTAAGATTTTACCCGCCCAACGTACCTGGTGGAGTAGAGTTCTTCGAAGACACGTCGAAGGATCCTTCTTGAGTGACTCCCTTTAAAGCAGGAGCCACGGATCGTCGAGAGGCGTCGAAGATGGTGAACTTGTCGTCGACGGTGGCGAGACCCCAATGTTGATCCAGGCGGTGTTCGTCTGCGACGCCCTGCGAGGATGAGGTGTGCGGGGCACCTCGGCGATGGATTGTTCGGGACCGCAAAGAGTTTCAGAAGAACTGTGGCCCAACAAGGGCGTCGAGTCGTCGAAGTCTTTGTGGCCTTCAGGTGGCGGGAAACCCACTGGCGGATTCTACTCGGCGCGTGGGTCGTCCTCGACTTTCTCCGGCGGGACAAAGCGGTCGACGTTGCGGACAAGGGAGTCCTTGAATTCAAATGTACTTAGGCAAAGGAGTGGGCGGCTCCGGTCGTCGGCAGCACGGCGTCAAGCGCTCCCCACGGCTGGGCAACACAACTTTGACAGGCCTCCAGCGGTTACACAAACCAGCAAACCCTGGTCGACAGCAATGGACTTCGACAGCGGCAAAGTACGGGTGCTTTGCTTCGTTCTCCTCAGCGGTCCCGTCTCAGGTCGGCAGCCTTTCGAGGGTCTAACTTTCAGGGAGCTTCGGCGAAGGTTAGCGGTGCTCGATGGTCCTTCAGAGCACGGGAAGAGGGCACCTTACCAGGTCCTCTCTCGGATCAGTCCTTGACGAGTTCGGCAGCTTTCAGATCAGGTCAAAGCAAATGCAACAGCAAGTCTTCGTCTTCTAGCTGGGCGTCGAGGATCAGCAGTTCCAGTTACTCTTCAAGTGTAGACACAGCTTCGGAACAATTTCCAGTGGCGAGAGGTCCCCAGATATACTATCTTGTCTCTCATCCACACTGCTGGGTCACTCTCAGCAGCCAATCATACAAGGGCATTCATGCAGTCAGCCAGCCAATCAGGCACACAGTGCATTCAGGCCATCCTCCTCCCTCTCAGACATTCACAACAAGGAATGTGGATTGGGACGAGTACCCAGCCATTCAACACTACACACTGCATTCAGGCCAGTTCCGGGCAGGGCTGTCTCAGTCTTTGTCTCTCAAACCAGAAACCAGACAGTCACAACAAGAAGTGCATATTGGTCACACACTCCATTCACCCAGGTACCACCCACAACATACAGTCACTGGGAAAGCTCCAGTCAGTCTGGACTGGACTTCACAACAACACCATATATGGAACTTCCACCCAACAGCCAGTCAGGGGGAAGGGACAGAGTTAGGGCTTCCCAGGACTTTGGGAAACAAGGCAATAGGTAATAGAAAGCAAGAGGCCACAGGGGCCATCTTGTTTTCCATCAGGAATCAACTGATTCCAATGGCAGGGCCTGGGTACCCCAAAATGGAGGATACTCAGCGCACCTGTTAAAGTCAACATGGAGCTGCCACCAGCCCAAACCCTGCTCAGCGGGCCACCCACAGGTGCCCAAAAACATACACTAGGGGCACAGGGTTGTACCCCCCACCAATGGGTGCCGTAAGGGTATCCCATGGGTCTGTTCACCAAACCAAAAGAGAGCTGCACCGCCAGGAGTCCCACATGAACTCCTGTGCGGAAAATATGACAGAACACACAATAAAAAGGCAGTAAAGGGCAAGGATACTGAGGCCCTGTCCCTCCGATGCATTTCCAGCATCACAACTTTTTTATAGCAGATTTTTTGGTGCTATTGGGTTCCCGAATGGGAACTATACATAGGGTGCTTTATTAATTCAGGGTGCCTTTGTCTTGAAATGTTGATGAAAATTTACGGAAAAGTGGTGTGCACACACAATTTTTAATATGTCTATATGTGTTTTTATAGATTGCATTTAGGATCAAGTTAAGATCTACACCCACCAGGACTGGAAGGGACAATTTTTTGTAAATACTGTGAAGAGCTACCCCTGATGAATGTCAGACACATATGAGTCAACGGACAGAAACAGGTTGGGTTATATCTAAAATGCAACAAATGAATTTTGCATGTGTAATTTTGGATGTTAAACGTTGTTTTTGATTTAAATTGGTTGTTTTTTCATTTTTCATTTGTGTATTGTATGTAATCGTCCCGTTAAGAAACCTTGTTTTAGGGTCTCTCTTATGCCTGTGTATTTTTTACTATAGTCTTTTAAGAGAATGAAGTCTTTTTATATAATAAAAATAATTTGCTAATGAACTAATTTAGATGTGGTACACCACTTTTATTCGTTAAATAATAATCATTTCTGTTTTCCTTTATATACTAAAAAACTTTGTCATGGTGTCCCCAGACAGTGGAAACAGTAGGGTTGTGCAACAGACCCTTATGTGGGGATGATTTGCTTTGTTTTGACCTTATATGTGCTACCAGATGGGAGGAGTTACCATAGTGGGGGAACAATCCTTACACAGGGAACGACTTATCATTATACCCACAATAGGACAGCCCACAGATGAACTTGTGTCCCATCCTGTCGGTCACACCCAATCCCGTGGAGGAAACTTGCATAAGGGTGGTGATAGGTGACAGAACATTTTCTTTTGTTGACACTGGGGCGACTAGGTCATGTATCCGGTAAGGGACATTTGAGTTGTCAGGCGATGCAATGAAGACTCAAGGATTCTCTGGGGCTCGAGAAGTGGTTCCATTTACTGGTAACATCTCCTCTATCTATAGGAAATCACGACTAATAATAATAATAATAATAAATAATATCTTTACCCTTACAAGCACCTGTAAACATATTGGGACGCGACATAATGAGCAGACTGAACATGACCATCTCATTCACAGACAATGGCATAGTATGCTCCACACCAGGAATACCCAGGCTCACGGTAAGATTGTTCAAGAATATTGTGGGGGACCATCAGACCCCGAATTGTTCCAGTACAGGACAAGATACGGCCCTTGCATGGTTGCCAGGAATAGCAGGGAAGGTGTGGAGGAGACCCGGTGAGTACCTTTCAGACCAGAGACACTATTGGATGAGAAGGAGGGAACACAATTGTATCTGTAGACATTGAGGGAGTTATGGCAAGAGAGGATTGGGTTGCAGTGCACGCAATTGATGACGAAGGGAAGGCATGGCAGGCAATATCTGCAGTGGCAGAGGGATGCAGGCTAACACACCTGACAGATGTGGAGCTGTTTTCAGAAGACACAGGGGAGGCAGAAATTATGTTGGTAATGAGTGTGCGCTTCTGGTTACGCATCACATACAGAGAGGTTGCACAGAAAAGGGCAATGAGGCACCACCAACATTCTGGGAGGAGGATCTGGCCAAGGTACCCGACACTCTATGGACAACAAGTCCCTATGATGTGGGGTGCTTCAAAAGCATAGGTGGAGTGAAGATCAAATTGAAACCTGGAGCAATCTTGCCAAGGGTCAAACAATACCCCCTGGCCAAAAAAGCAGATGAGGGCATTTATGAAACTATCAACGGCATTCTAGTACCATCAGAATCTCCATGCAACACTGCAGTGTACCCTGTGCTCAAGGCCAACGGGGGGTGGGGGGGTCATGATGTTGTATCCAGGATTTACACCCTTTAACAACATTGTAGAGGCAGAATACCCTGTTGCAGCAAACCCTGCAACGATCCTATGTGGCATCCCAGCAGAAGCCACCTGTTTCACTGTCATTGACCTTAAAAACAAATTTCTCAATACCATTACACCCAGATTCACAAAATTTGACCAGCTTTATGTACCGCAATCAGAAATGGAAACACTAGATTACCACCATCTTTAATAGAGTGATACAGATGGATTTGGGGAACTTTCAGACAGAAAGCACTCTTGCAGTACGTAGTTGATATCCTCGTCTGTAGCCAGAGGAAGAGTGCTGAAAAGACTCAGTACACATGCTCACAGTACGAGTGGAAAAGGGGCACAAGGTAGACAAGGGCAAACTCCAGTACTGTCAGAAGGAAGTGCTGTATATTGGACAGTTGATTTCCAAAAATGGAGGCACATTGCCCCAAAAAGATCTCAAACAATCCTACTCCACAGCCTAAATCAATGAGAGAATTACAGCAATTCCTCGGCTTCTGCAACTATTGCAGAGCATGTGTTTTTTACTACAGTACCTACACATGTTCACTTATCACCGCCCTGAAAGAAGCACAGAGAGAGGCAACGCCACTCACGTAGACAAGAGAAATGACTAACAAGCTGAAAGAGGCAATATGCACACCTCCAGTGTTAGGGACCCCAGATTACAAAAAAGATTTGTTTCCGTTTCCTGTTCCATACAACGACGAAAGTGCTGGGCTGTGGGCTTTTTACCACTTGAAGTTAGGGCTGCAAGGGTCCTTCATTGTGTTTTCTACACCATTAGCTGCATTTCCAGAACTGCTTTACAGATGTCCATCACCTTGCTATCTCCTGATTGCGGGCACGACACTGCCTTTTATTTTCCTGAAAAACAAACATCTGCAACCCTTGAATTGGGATTTACTTGTGTGCACAGTGCTTTGCTCTGGCTTTATTCTGTGTATGAGCCCTGTATTTTACCAACTTCAAAGATGGCCGCTCCTTTACTTCCATCGGCTGGCTCTGTCCTGTTTGCAGCTTGGCCACCTGTGATTGGCCACCGACTACCATCTTTACCCAATCAGGGCCACCGGGAGGCGGGACCAGCAACTAAGGCCCAATACGAAGGCCCCTGTCTGATCCCTGTCCGCTACCAGGACGCCACATGACACTAGTGGCACAACCCGACCCTCCCCCAGGTTGCTGCCTCACTCCGCTATGATACTGGACTACCAAGACGCTCTTCCCTCACTTAACATGGGTTAGTTCCCTCTTCCGATTGCCCTCTCTCTCTGCTTGTTCTCAGTTCTCCCTGCTATGCTCTCAAATGTACTTCTTTCTGCACTCACCTCTAACTTCCGATTCATACTGCGAATCTATACCTACTGTGCCTTCACATTTAACTTCTGAAAGTCAAATTTGAGTGTGTTTTGCATTTAACTTTGGCCATTGATTGTAACCTGCTAGCCCAGTGACCATTCCATACCGCTGTGCTTGCATACCCCTCCCACTGCCTCCTCTCTCTACTTACTCATGGCCCTGTCTGTTTCTCCTATCTACTCCAACTGCTTCTCTATCAACTATACTTCCCTTCTCACCAAGTCTGGGAAGAAGTAGTTTAAAAATGATATTTGGCCTCCAACCCAGGTCTCCCCGTTCGCCGACACCTATTCCAGCGCCTCTTCCAGACAGACCCTCACTGATAGCCTCTTTGTCATTCCTTCACCAGATCTATTGACCCCTCATATGACCTCTGTTCTCTGTCCTGTCTCCTCTGCTCCCATTAATGGTGGCACCCGTTGGGAAGTCCTCATGGATTCCTTCGACTCCTCCAGAGTCATTAATGTCTACCTAAATGGCACTGTCATGGTCCAAGGCCCTCAGGCCAATCTCCTCTTCGATAGGCGGGTCCCCCATCTCATCAACTTCCTTTCATCTCTGGCTGTCCCCTCCTCTCCTCCCTTGGCTTCCTTTCCCTCTCTTCCCTCCTCCTCCGTCCCACTGCGGGCTCACTCCACACCTCCGCAGGGCATACCTCTGATGTGTACACCTCCCGGAAGGTCTTTAAGACTGGCAACCTTCTTCATCTTGCCACTCTCAACTCTCGCTTTGCTGTCAAACACTGCTCTGACATTTGCCATCACTTGGAAGAACTGGACCTTGATGTCCTCAGTGTTACCGAGACATGGTTCACGGCCAGCTCTGTCACTTTGACACTCTCCTCCCTGATGGCTAAATGGCTAAAAGATCCTCTCCGTGCCCTGATCCACCTGGCCCATAGGGGGTGTAGCCCTGATCTTTCCTGAGTGGATTGCTGTGCCACTATCATTTCCACTAATATTTACTCCCCTTTTGAATGCCTTGTCTGTAGTCCTCTCCTCCCCTCTCCCCTCTCCCCCCTCTCCTCTCTCCTTGCCACTCTCCTACTGTTGCTACTCTCTACCAGCCCCCCCTGCTCAAACCACCCCTTTTCTCTCTGAGTGGGTAGACCTCTCCTCTTCCCTCCTGGCCTCAACCACTGAACTCCTCCTCCTTGGTGACTTCAACATCCATCTCGATTCTCCCCGCTCCTCTTCTGTGCTCTTTCGCGACCTCTGCGATTCCCTCTCCCCTTCTACCCTCCCCTCTGGCCTGACTCACTCTGCAGGACACACACACTCAATGTCTTGATCTCCTCTAGCCTCCCCCTCTCTATCCCTCAGACAACTCCTCTCTCCTGGAGACTGTTACTTACTTGTTACAGAAGACTTCCTCTGGAACTTGGAACTTTTTGTAGCTTATGCCTACCTGTGGTGCCCTCCAATCTGACTCTGAGACACTTACAACTAGATAAGAATTACATCCCTAAGTGTTAGGCCTCTGTAAAAATATTGCCAAGTATTTACTTACCTTGTGTTGGTTTTGTTTCATTTATTTTACCCGAATGCAGTTTTTACGAAAGTATTTTACTTACCAACGTATTTGTTTCTTGATATTAGCCTGCTTATACGCTTACAATACCTGTAAGGACAGCCATGGGTTTGTACCTAGATATGTGGGTAGCCTTGCACTGCAACTAGAAAAAAAAGCACCCGCAGGTTAACACATGTTTTACACTTCAAGCATTTACGCCTTATAATGTTTAGCCCGCCCACGACGCTCTACGATATATGATATATGATGGTAACCCTCCATTGCACTTATAACTGCTTAGGTTAGCCACTGTAACGCACAGTGTTTATATGCAGGTATCTGCAATATTGCACTTAGTAGACTGTTGGTTAGCATTTGTAGAACTTGGAAGATGGGTAGTAAGACTGTAGAGTTAACCTGTATATTGCGCTTCGAGAATCCCATTATCCTAGTTTCTATGCAAGCCTGTTGGTCCCGCCTTTCTGATGTTCTAGGACAGAAAGTCTATTGCGCTTGGTAGACTTGAGGGTAGCTGGTCTTTAGTGCCTTGAAAAGTCGACACAGGTAGCTAGATGGCTTTCTCTTTCCCACAGAAAATCAGATGACACAGCCACAAAGATAAGCTCCATCTGAGCTTAAGGTGTGCATAAACGCACCACTTTGGTGGACACCTGCCGCAGGCACGGCTATCCATCCATGCACTTTAGAATGCAGCTACCACTATGACAAATTCGGTCTAGCTGCACATAACCGCTTCGCAGCGAAACACCAGACTTGCCTCAACACATCTGCCATTAGAATACAGCGACAACCTACAACACATTTTCGGTTGAGGTGGGTACACATCAACCCTCCTGCACTAGCTATCTGTTGTGACCTCCCTCAGCACCCATCCAGACGCCTGACCTCTTGAAGAATAGCCAGTCCTCCCAAGTCCAAACCACACACACACAAACACCTTAAGCCTCCTCTGAGAACTTTCCCATATCTGGACTTCGATCCCCAAAGGGGTTTCTACCACAAAGCACTTTGAGAGGTCATACAAATGGGAAAAGGAGCTATATAAAATGACTACAATACAATAAATGTTTCTTTACAAATTAAGCACTGTTGCTAATGTTTTGACCTAGATCACCCTTTGATCTCAGTGGCTGTTTGCCTGTATTTTGATCCCCCTGCCATGGCTACCCACAATCCTCAAAGATTAGCACATGCCCAGATCAACTTGGCACTTTAACATGCAAGGTTTGTGCAGCCTTCCAAGGAGGAACCACACGAGGGATTGGTTGCAAACAATATTCCCACAAGCTGTGGATGGGAGATCAGGAAGAACGGTAAATGCCATTTGAAACCACAAACTAGCCCATTGACACTGCTCCCATAGGATATGATGGTGGCATTTATAACACACCTGTACACAAATGTTACTAGGTGTGACAAGACAAGGGGGGGGCACAAGGGAGGACAGAATAACAATCTTACTAGGCCTTGTGTCAGTCAGATCGCGCAAGTGCTTGGAAGAGGGTAGAGGTGACGTGCCAGTGGGGAAGGCAAGGAGGAAGTGCAGTTAACTCACACGTGCAGCCAGCGGGTGGCACATAAGTGCAGAGAGAAGGGACTGTAGGGTTGCAGATACAGACCCATAAGTGCTGGGGAGCCCAGAGGCAAGGGCAACTGGACATGCAGGAGCCTGGGCCAGAGCTCAGAGGGTGATCACTGTATCCAGAGCTCTGGATACAGTGAGCTTCTGGGGGAAGTGAGAAAAGGAACATACCTCTGAGGAGGTGCAGCTGATAGTTTGACTTCTTAGAAATGTCGGAGAGAAGGAGAGGGTGGAGTTGAAGATGACACCAAGGTTAATAGCCTCACAGGAAGAGGGCCCAGAGTGGCCGGCCATAGAGCGAGAGAAAAGGAGACAGCGGGTGTCCCAATGAGGAGGATCTCTGTCTTACAATCATTGGTGGCACACCATTCCTGAATGGTGGCCAGACAGTCTGGTAATAAAGAAGGTGGCTGAGAGGAGCCTGAAAGAGAGCCGAGCGTCATCCGCATAGCATTGAAAATTGGAGCAGAAAGTAGCAATGTGGTGGGCAAGAGGTGCCAGGGAGTGAACACCACAAGTAGGGAGAGCGAGATAGAAGAGAGTAAGGACCCCAGTTTGAGCTGAGAGGCTGTCGGGAGAAAGGAAGTTAACCAAGCCAGGTCCTGATCATTAATACCAAGGTTGTCCCAGAGACGATTGAGCAGGATGGCACGGATGACCATGTCAAAAACAGCGGATAGATCAAGGAGAATGCGAACAGAAGGGGGGATTAGAGTCCTAGTACTTACCACACCAGTGTAGTATCGTAGGCCTACTACATTTCCACGTAAAGTTCCATACAGAACAGCAGAATCTACATCTTCATCAGCTGAAGCAGAAATTGTGTCATCCAAAGATATCAATTCTTCTGGTTCAGGGTTGAAGAAGATATTTGGAGAACCAAAATGCGAGAGGTTTCCGCTTCTTCCATACTGAGCAGACTGCAAATACTTCCAGATGGGACCTCTGAAACAATAAGAAAAAATACATTTAAAAAAAAAAAAAAGAAAAACACACACCAATACATTCTAAATCATACAAAAAAAGCAATAAAAGCACAAAAGCCACTGTGGCTGCCTGGGAGCCCATTAACACTTTGAGTCCCCGTTTTAAAACACATTTTTGCTCATAGGACAGATGTGTAAACTTCCTAACAATCGGGGTGAGGAGGGGGGGGGGTAGAGGGGGGAAAGAGATATATATATATATAAAATATTATATTATACACACACTCCAGACAGCGAAAACCTTTTTTTTTGTTACTGCACTTGGATCTTCAGGAGGGGGCAGCCAGTCAATGGGATAAAAACCAGACACAAAATTCAGCTCCAAATAGGAACGTTAAGGACTGAAACTTAATGATCATTTGTAATACAACATAAATGACCAGAACTATGTTTGTGTCAATGTAAAGACAGCTTGTCTTGCATAAGTTTCTACCTGCAAGATCTACGATTGGCAACTATTAAGACTGCTTTCTAATGGAGCCTGCAAGAGATAGTACAATTTTAAGCAGGCACTGTGTAGATTTTAAGGACGAAAAGCTTGTTCTAGTAATCAACATATATGGGCTTATTTTAGAGTGCACCAGAGCATAACATTTTTTTTTCAAATACACAGTAGACACGTGTAAACATGTTACACCTGTCCGAACACCCTTTTCTACACGCTTGGGGATTTTGTTATTATTGGAGGCAGAGTCGAGGCACGAAAACGGTGTGACCGTCTCAGCCAAGCATTCCCACTCTATGGTCGAAGGACTACTGCTTTGCAGGAGTACAGGGATGAACAGTAGCTAAACCGCCTACTCAGACCCACGTTACTACTAAACCAGCACTAACTCCAAACAAAAGTGAAACAGGCAAAGTCCAAAAGGTATTCCTACTTTACCTCTATTGGTAAAGTGTGCCAATGGCAGGCTAGATCTTCAGACACCAATAGTACCAAAATAAAAGACCATCACTGCACTATAAAAAAATAGGGACTTCAATAAAAACAACAAATGCAATGATCTAATCTAAAAACACTGACGCCCCAAACTTGTAAAAGAACCACAGATAATGCATACTATTAAAAAATAAAAAGGGCACTCAGGATTGATTAAAGGTGTAGAGGCAAAAGATTTCAGCCGCAATGTCAGTGTTCAAGTATTGTTTTATTTTTAAATATTATTAGTATTTTGAAAACGTACAGATTTATCAAACAAGGCATAACTTAAATGAGAATGTCTCACAACTAGCTGGCGCACTGAACTCCAAACATAAGCTGCATGTGACTATTAATATTTCCCCAGAATGTCCCCAATTTCGGGCAACTCCACCAAATATGCATCCAGTACCCCACTCCTCCACATTTCCTCCAACAACTGGGAGGCCGAGGGGTATATCTGGTATAAGCATACCGGGGTGTAGTGCCACTGAGTAACAAAGTTGTACCAGAACTCCCTGATCTGTATGGTGGCCTGTGCCAGTTTAGGTAGATCTTTCCATAAGTGTTCCCACTCTTCCTCCAAGACATGTTCACCCAGCAAGTTTTCCCACTTAACTAAATACTTTAGTGTTGAGCCCTTCTCCAACAACCACCCCATGAAAGTTGGAGAGAAGGGGTTTGTCCCCTGCATTTATTGTTAGGAATTTCTCAAAGCAGTTAATGGGTCTGGCCGCGGCTGCCCTATTCGTCAGAGCCAACAACCAGTGCCGGAGCTGGTAGTATGGAAGTCGGTCACCCTCAGTCAGTCTGAGCTCTGCCTTACACCGAGTGAAGGGCGTGATCTCCTCCCCCTGGAACATATCCCCGAGTTTTGTGCAGCCCGCATCTTCCAGCAGGAAAAGGCACCTTGCTCCCTTCCTGGGGTAAATTGGTGGGGGGGTGCCATAGAGGGGCGTGGAGGGGGACGAAATTATGTGAACTGATACGGTTTAGCAACTCTATTCCATGTATCTTCCACTAGTTTTGTGATTTCAGAGAGGTGCATATTCAGAGGTCCGTCCCTTTTGTGTAGCCACAGTACCTCCCCCAGTGGGGCCCAAACCACTGCCCTATCCATTTTTATCCACCTCTTATTTGCGTCATCCTCGTGTCAATCCTTGATTACTCCAAGTTGAGTACCCCAGTTAAATACTTGAAAATTCAGCAGACCCAATCCACCTTTGTGTGTTATCAATGCCTTCAGTGCATGGTATGGGGGGGGGGGGGGGGTTGTTGTTCCAAATGTAGGATGTAAATAGCTTATTCAGTGTGTGAAAAAAAGGTTGTGGGAACGGGATCGTGAGGGCCTTGAAAAAGTATAGGATCCGGGGGGGGGGGGAGGACTACCATTTTAACTACATTCACCCGCCCCAACCACGATCATAATGGAACACAGGCACGCAATTGCTGCTTAAATTGTGTCAACAATGGCTATTAGTTTGCCCTGTATAGCCCTTGTAGTGTCAGCAGCAAGGTGACACCTAATAGCTTGATGCCCCCTTGTACCCAGCAGAAGTGCGTCGTCAGTTTAACAAGTTGGAGTTGCTCTCCTTTCAGGGAAAGGTTCAATATTTCAAGTTTCGATACATTGACTTTAAGGCCTGCCACCTTCCGAATGCCTCAATTTCACTGAGCATCCCTGGAGACCGTTTCCCGGGTCCGTTAGGTTAAAGAGCATACCGTCAGCATATGCCATCACTATGTTCTTTCTTGCAAAAAGGGATCCTGTGAATCATTGGGCTTATCCGCAGTTTAATCAAAAAGGGTTCAAGATGTATGGCACACAATAGTGAGGAGAGGGGACATTCCTGTTTAGTGCCCCTCTGCATCATGATCGGCTGAGAGATACAGCCATTAATCAGGAGGCGGGCCATCGGCCGAAAGTAGATCGCCCGGACCTTGTTTATTTATGCTGCCTTGAATCCCATCTCCCCCATTGTACTAAACAAGAAGGACCACTCCACCCAGCATCTAACGAAAGCAGAATAGTCTGGTCCCCTTTTTAAAAAAATCTTTTCAATATGTCATTGACATGCCCTTCGAATGTTTTCATGCGCCTGCCTCTACCGAATGAACCCAGGTTGGTCATGGTGAATGGGTTTTGGTAAGAGGATCTCCAGTCTATTGGCTAGTACCTTTGTGCATATCTTTGCCTCTATATTTATAAGGGCAATGGGTCGATATCATCCTCACTGTGCAGGGTCTTTGGCCGGTTTAGGAAAAAGAACCACCTTGGCCTCTTCCATTGTATGGGTTATGGTACCACTATCCCCGAAGGAGCTGAACAAGCAGGTGAGCTTGGGCGTGAGGATCTGATGGTATGTCTTACAGAATAATGCCGAGAAGCAGTCCGGGCACGGGGATTTGTTCAAAGCGAGATTTTTAATAACATGAAGCACCTCCTCTGTTGTATTGTCCGCTTCCAGTCCCTCCCTCTCGCCTGGGGACAGTTGAGACGGCAACATCGAATGTAGGTATACCATATGTGCAGAGTGCTCCGATAATCCTGAGCACTCTACACATATGGTATACCTACATACGGCTTCACTGTCCCAACAGTTTGTTGACTTTTACTCTGCGCTATATAGATCAGATAATAGACAAAAAGATCTGCAATGTCCTGAGCAGTGTTTACCCTAACCCCTTGGGGTGTCACAATCCCAATCGTCTGCTCTGCCTGCTTTTGTTTAAGTTGTCTGGCCAAACGTCTATCAGCCTTATTGGCCTTCACATGGTATCGGCGGTTTAGTGAAAGGAGGTCCTTCTCCACCTTTTGCGCCTGAAGGAGATCTAGTTTCCATCTGGCAGTCCGGTAAACCCTTTGCAATTTATGGCTGGAATTAGAGGACATTTTTACCAGTATTGTCCTATCTTTCCAGTTCTGCCACTACGCCCGCAGTTGTTTCCGCCGCTGTGCTTGGAGAGCTAATTGAAAAGGGGGGTCCTGGGAGTCTCTCTGCCAGACATTAGTCCTGGTTACGAGAGACTTACCCAGAGTCTTTAGCTCACCATCTTTCACAGAGAAGAAATATCCCAAACATATCAGTCTTTGTCCTGCCCTGGGGCAGTCCAGCACCGAAATGCTAGGCAATTCTCCTCTGAACAAGAGTACCAACAGCATCCCCAGACACGTGTTTCGGTCTGGTTGGACCTCATCAGTAGGGAGGAGCTGTGCCTCTCTAAGAATAGGGAGCAAGGGGTCCATGTCTGGATTCCCCTAGTAACTTAGGGGGAACTGTTAGCTCTCCAAGCACCCTAAGTGTTCATCCCACGAGTATTCTTGGACACATCCGGAGTGGAATTAGTAGCAAAATAGGCCTGGATTTTATTTTCTACTTCCTCTTGCGGGGTCGTATCCATTAGAAGATCCTTAGGGACCCTCCAACTCCAGAAACCCCTCTGGTGGTGCTGGAGATTCAGTCTAAGTGAGATAGGGGCATGATCCAAGAGTGCAATTGTGCATTGGTCAATCTGTGATATCTTTCACAAGAGTATGGTGGTGACCCATATGTAGTCTATATGGGCAAAGGAATGGTGAACATGAGAGTAGAAGGTATAACCTACGTCCTGTCCCAGAAGTGACCTCCAAACATCTTGCAGCGCCAGATGTGTCATCATCAAGGGTAAGGACTGCGTTGGTGGGGCCTGGCTAAACACTACATAGTTGCTTCTATCCCTCCGAGGGTCCCAGGTCATGTTAAAATCCAACCTACCGGATTTCTCCAAGCGTGTGAGGACTAATCTCCAAAAGCCATCTTGGGCTGAGTTTGGGGCGTATATATTGACACTACAGTGAGGGTCATATTCACTTGAATAATGAGGAACAAGAACCTCCCATCCCCCGCCACGTTTGTGTCCATAATCTGCACTGAAAGTTCTTGCCGAAAGGCTATTAAGACCCCTGACACTTTACCCATGGCATTTGCTTGGACAATTAGGGGGTAATACCGCAACTTGAGTTTATTCCTAGCGGACTGTCTAAGGTGTGTTTCTTGTAGAACTAATATATCTGGGCGATGGTTTGTTAGGAACCTCTCAAGCTTCTTCCTTTTCACCGGGGGATTTATTCACTGCACGTTAAGAGTGAGAATCTTTAAGCAGGTGTACAAGTATAGTTCTGGGTTACTCCACCTCGGTCTGGTCATTCGTGGGCCTCAAACCCCCCGACAGCGCCCACATACTCCTCCCTTTAACCTCTCCTACAACTGAACTTCACCCGAACCCCCCCACCGCCCCAACCAAGCACATCCTATCTCCTCCTCCCCTGCCACCCCACCCTGGAGCCAGCCAAACTACCTACATGTTCTTTGGGCCCTTTGCCCGCAGATTCTGCTCGCAAAACAACCAGGGTTCATTTGTGAGGCACCCTGAACCCCTAGTGTGATTCCAAGGATGACATCCTAGTGGTCGTCATCCCCTCGGGCCCAAATTCTGAAGTTGCAGTTCATTAGTTTGAAACAAAAAAAAAATAAAGATAATAGCTTCTGGGGTCGATTGCCTGTGTCTTTAGTTAGTCGCTGTATGTCGGTTACCACATGTCAAGCATCCTGGGGGGTGCAGGCCTCTGCGTTGGTAGAGCCTCCAGTTCCGCTGTACAGGGGACCTCTCCTAAGTGTTGGGCCGCTGCGTAGGTATCAGGCCTTCTTTCACCTTTGGAGCACCATCGTCCTCTTACATGTGTAATGAATGTCCGTGCTGGTGAGGGGGGAGGGGGGGGGGGTGGTCTAGCAGCAGACAGATGCAGCTGTGATCGCTCGGTGCTCTGCGAGGCCGTCACGATCCTTATAAATATCCTTGGAGTTTTATGGTTTGAAACCACACTTACTGCGCCAAACAGCGGAGTAAGTCGCCAACAACTTGCTGCCTTTCCATTGTGAAATGAGGCCTTGAAGCGCAAAAGTGCTAAGGCCTGAAGCAGCATACGCACAGGTGCGCACGCCATTTTGCCCATGCGTAAGTGGAGTCTGGGATTCAGCAGAGGACGCCTCAGCACCTTGAGAGACTGTCTGGGGCAACTACAAGGAGGCGGGTGCAGGACAGACATGAAAAGACACAGCCGGTAAACAGCAGGAACTGAGGTGCTGAGAGTCAGCCGGAGCATGTTTACGTCCCGGCAATCTGGATCTACAGCACCTGGCAGTGACACAGTGGTGGCAGCAGAGTGGCAGTGCCGAACGAATCTCAGTGAATCAGGCGCATTCACCCCGGTGTGCCCGCCCTCCGCCTGGCAAGCAGGGCTCCACAGGGCAAGGAGCTCCAAGGCAATAACACAGAGGTGGGGTCTCTCCCTGGACTATGGCACCCGGTGGTAGAACTGGAGCGGAGCTTGGAGTAGAAGTGGGGCAACAAAACAACCAGCAAGTAAGTGGGGTAACATCTGGGGCCTGCCTGTGGCCATCAGAGGAGAATGGGAGCCTGCAGATGATCTATAATGTTTTAAACTTGTGGCCAGAGGTCTGGCGCGAATTGACTTACCAGGGCATATGGCAGCAGCTGGCACTATTGGTGGCAGCATTGCAAGTGGTGGAAGGACTACTCACACCCCGATGAGGCCTACCGTAAGCATTGAGGCGCAGAGGGGGCCTTCTAACGGAGAGATATGGGGCCACAGCTGGCTGGAGTATCAAATAAATGCATGTTATTCAGCAACCCTGTAGAAGGTGACAAAGAGCTTTGTTACAGGTGAGCATGCGGAGGCCAGGCAGGAGCTGCCCTCTCAGGGGGCCTTAAGACATGGGGTGAAGTAAAAAGAGGAAGAGGTAAACCCTGCCTAGGATGGGTTGGAGGGGGGGGCTATAGCCGACATTGGCCAAGGCGGAAGGGTAGAATAGGGCGCAAACGCCACGAATTGCCTACATGTGAAGGGAAGATGCCCATAGAGGTGGTGCTGGCCATCTGCAAAAAGAGAACCGATGAAGGCTTTGCAGTACCCCATCACAGGGGGGAGGCCTCCTTACCTCCCCATCTGAATATGGCAAAGGACAAGAAACCCGTGCAGCAATGTAAGATAGACCAGTCTGCAACGAGCGGCCTGGCCAACACCATCCAGCATGAAGAGCAATGCCTCTGTACAAAATCTGGCCATTTCACTCACAAGACATTACGGGGGAAATCACAGAGTCCCGGACTTCGGTGGAGGAAAAGATTAATGGACTATCATCGCAGGTGTCCTTTTTGCATCAAGACGTCCGTAAGTAGGCATCAAGAATGGGCGAGACTGAACAATGGATTTCAGACATGGAAGATGCAGCAAGAAAGATGGAGAAACAATTCACAATGGTGTCTGAAGCTTAAGATTTTGGAGAGCAGAGCTAAGGATAGTGAGAGGAGGTCCGTAACCTCTGTATCCTGGGGCTGCCGGAGAAAGAGGAGGGACCCATCATGTAACTTTTCCTGAAGCAATGGCTGGTGGAACACATGGCTCCAAATAAACTCTCCAATTTGTTTTCTGTCGAGCAGGCTCATTGGATGCCTACGGGAAGACCAGTGCCGGGAGCCCACCCACAGACAGTCATAGCAATGCTCTTACATTTTTGATAGGGATGCTGTTCTGAAGATGGCAAGGGCAACCGGCCCAATCATATAATGGCTCTCTAATCGGCTTCATTCCTGACTACACGAGGAAGGTGCAACGGGTCAGACAATCCTTCCACTCTATCAAGGGGAACTACTCTCATGTGGCATCAAAAATGCTCTCTTTTTTCCCTTGCAACGGAAGGTCTACTGTAATAAAGATGCAAGCTCAACGGGGTAAAAAGTAGCACACTTTTCAGCTGCGAGAGTAGCACTGTAAAGGGGAGGGGGGGCTCATCCTGATTCTTGCAAAATAAAACCCATAATAAAATTAATCCATAAATACATTGGCACAGACAAGTATAATCAAACTGGTAGGACAAAAAACTGTAATTAGGCCTAAACGGCTTTCCTTTGTAGAAAACGTGCGTTACCATTTTACGTGCTGAAAAACCCACTGTGGCTGGTGATTTAGTGCAGAGTCTTTGATCCCAGGCCAGTGCTGAAAGAAGAAGTACACAATTATTGTTATTTTACGAGGTCATAGATTAGAGCTCGCAGGTTCCACCAACAAGCAATGAATGCATGACCATTTTATAATTCAAAATCACTTATAAAATGTGATTTTCTAATGGAGCCGAAAAGAACCACAGCGGTTTCAAATTGCCCTGTAGTACATTTGGCCTGGAAAAGGGCTAGAATGTCCTTGATATGCAACATTTGTGTAACAGTGCATCCGTGGTTCAAGGCTCTGACGATGACATGGTGGTAAGCGCTTCTCATGTGAACCAGGATGAATGAGGCCACCAGGACAAGTGAGTAAAGTTCTGCTGGTCGTCTCAAATGTTTCAATGAATTAACTTTGTGCTGTGGGAATTGGAGGTCGATTGTGACGTCACATGGTGTAATTGAGGGCGGTGTGGGAAGGTTTGTGGACCCAATTACCAAACAATTTATGCTTTTCTATAAGGGTTCAAAGTACGAACACACATCAACTTTTTGTGGGGAAGACTTTTTCATGTTGCATGATCACGAATGCCAATTATTTTGCATTGTATAGAAGTTCTAGATTGAGGGGCATTTCTTTGACACCACCTTTCCATGCAGTTCTGTTCCGTGATCCATTTGAATTTGCTGTTCCAGCTGTGTCTGGGTCCTGAATAAAACTGCATTACTTCTTGCACCAGCGTACACTCCTTTTTGACTACTTTTTACATTTTTTGGCGAATTTAAGGCAACCACCGATTCATTTTTGGAGGCCCCAGCAGCCTATCGATCAGGCCTGGGAATTCCAGTCGTGCTCTGGCAGAGTGTGGGACAGTGTCCATTAGCCAGTACGAAGAGCTCTAGAACGTAGAGGTTTGAGTTCCTGAAGGTCCACCTGGTCCGGCTCTGCCTTCCCTCCGACAAAGTGCTGGTCTTTAAAAGGGAGACTCCGAGGTCGAGAGAGAGAGAGAGAGTTGAAAAATCTCCTAAAAGGACACACGAGTGTACCCGTGCACAGTAGCGCTAGGGGCAGGAGGGATTATTTTTATGGTGTATAGGACGCACGTTCATTAGTGGTGGAGAGGGCGATAAGACTGTACTAGTCTAATATGTTAGGTCTGCCGTTCCGATAGGGAGCAGGTGGACAGTGGCGCATCTACACTAAAGGATAGGGTTGCGTATCAAATGGCAGACCTTGTTAGACAAGAGTTACACGTAGTTCAGGCAATTGGTATAGTTGCATCATTTTCTTTTCGGGGAAGAATTCTCTTGAGGGACATGCGTGCAAGTGTTTTATAGCAACGGTCTGTTTTTGTGTTGTAAAAGCTTATCATATTATTTGTTTTATGTGGAAAAAAACAGAATAGCCAGAGCCGAAATAACTTTTAAATAGCTGCAATCCTCCCCCCCCCGCCCGACCTTATGGGATTTGCATGGTCACAATACAGATTTGCCTACCTTGGGGTTGAGGTTGCGCTCCAGTCTGCAACAGTGTTGGAGAAAAATTACCAGAAGTACCTGTCGACACTTACTTAAAAATGTCTGGGCTGGGCGAGGCTCCCTATGTCGCTTGCAGGAAGAATCGGTGTTCTGAAGATGGTTGTGCTTCCTGAACTCTGGTATCGTTCGCTCAACTTACCTATATGGCCCGGCAATGACTTTTTCTGAACACCAACCACCACAATCAACACATCAGACTTAAACTGGGCAGATTGACCACTCCCAAGAGAAGTGGCGGTTTTGGCACCCCTGATTTAGCCAAATATTGGATGGTCGCCCAGGCCCAGTTTGCGTCGTACTGGTTCGACACCGCAGACCCTCCTACTCCCCCCACATGTCAGACTTGAACACCAGGCAGTTAGGGAAAGAGACATTAGATCCATGGTTCTCTTCCCCCCCCTAAACTTTGGATTCGACTCTTTGGACCCTGTCGGCAGCACCTCCCTGGCAGTCACAAAAATATGGAAATTAACTGGAGTCTCTTACCCCTTTCATGGTACCTTGCCAGTCTGGAACTTCTTCCCAGATGCCCCCTCCACCCCCCAGTCCATAGTGCGCTATTGGGCTACGGAACTATTCAGGACAGCTTTGATCAGGGCACCTTTGTAGAGTGGCCAGACCTGCCGAGACCTTACGTCGGAAACCATCAGTGTGGCTCCAATATTCAGGGTTCCGAAGATTTCTTGAACTAAAATACCCCAATTTCCCCACTATACCCCCCCCCCCCCCCCCCCGACGACCCTATACTAGCTGCATTTTTAATGTCAACTCCACCAAAGGGAAGGTATCTAGATTACATGCTATACTGCAAGACAAAGCCACCCCTCGGGTGGATATATCGGACCAGTGTGGGAATCGTATGTGTGCACATACTCACAATGTATCATTTAACTCTCGCTTCAAGCTGATTCAATTGAAAGGTGTTACATATATTCCATTACACTCCAATCCGATTATACCGCATGTCATAAGACCACTCACCTAGATGCCTGAGATGTGGGACAGAAAACACAATTTATATATATATATATATATATATATATATATATATATATATATATATATATATATAATCTGGTCCTGCCCACGCCTGAACCAGTACTGGGAAGCAATCTGTACTGCTGTAGCTGAAATTTTCGATATTCCTTTTACCCCGTCTCCACTGCTGTGCCTTTTTCACGACTCTCCTGGGCTGGGCCGAGACTCTAAAAAGCTGATGGGGCTCTGCATGCTTCTTGCAGTACGCTGCATTTTAAAACATTGGCTCTGTCCAGGAGTGCCAACACATGCACAGTAGCTGAGGGCCATGACATGGGCCTCGGATACTGAGGAGGCCTGGTCTGACCTGCAACCATGAAGAAAAGAGCTGGGTTGGGAGGCACTCCAAAGAATCAAAAGTATTCAAGAAAAGTATTTAGGTAGCCCAAAGGGGTTCTTTAACGGTATCTATTACTATGGTACATATATTTCAGGTGCAGGTGGGAGAAACTCGAGGCCACTCGAGGTTCAGCACAAATGAAACAAAGAACACACACCGACTTTTGCAAGTTGGTAACCCTCTGCTGCACTCCTAGTGGGAACTAGTCCCAAGTAGTGTATATTCCCAGTATAGTCCAAAGACCCCGGTAGGGAGGTGTGGGGTATAGAGGGATTCAGGTTCAAACAATTATTGCAAAATAAATAGTTCAAGAAGAGCTAATAGTATGTCAGGAGCTCTAAACATCTGTAAATCTACAGACAAGACTACGTCAGGCTGTGATAAAGGCAGACAGAGTAAGTCCGACATGCAAAATAGCCAAACAAAGACAGTTTATTGTATAAAAATATATTCTTTAGCATACTACTCCTTTGGAGTGTGTTAGTACCATTTGTATTCACAGTTCAGTTTATACAGATCAGTAATTCAAACACAAGGGACAAACTTAAATTTGAGCTGAGTAAATCACTCAAACAAAACCTGTTAGGTAAAGAAAAGCGCATATATATGTAGTATATATTCACATAAAATCATTGGTAGGGGGATTCATATGGGGGGCAATCACCACCTTGGTGTAGCCCCACTACTGAGTAGTTTATTTCACTCTACTCAGGGTTCCTAAAGACACTCCTAGTATGTACTCAGTGCCTACGCGTTTCGGATTAATACAAATCCATCTTCAGGGCAGGACGTGTTTTAGTTTCATCAAAATCCAGTTGCAATTCCTACAAAGTATAAAGGATACACTCATTAGGTCTGGGGGACGTTTGAAAGACTAACATTAAATACACACGCATGAGAGTACATTGAGCTGCTCTTCGTAAGAGACAGAAACGGATCATAATCACCTGTGTGGTTGAAATGATATATAAAAAAAACATTTTGTAAGAATTTGACCCTATAAGTAAAACTATCTTCACAAGGATACTCATGCTATAAGATTGTTGTTACTCACCCAGTCACAAGACAGCGAGATCTCGCCGGGTGCACGGACAGTGTCGAACTGCGTAACCGTGAATGGATCACTGAAAGTACGGAAAAAGGGTCTAGGTAACTAACAACTCGAGATAAATAGCTGGATATTAACTATGACAATGGTGAACATCAAGTCACCATAAGTTCCCAAAGTAATATCTATGTCCGTGAAATCTGAATAAACCTAAATTAAACAGGCTCAAAGAGTCTGTGTTCCCAGTGGAGAGCGTCAGCTGAGATTTCAAAAGCAAGTACTCCAAAAGGGAGAAAGGGGTTCTCAGTGGTCATCCACCTCTTGTGGTTGTCATAAAGTAAGCAACATGTGCATTGGTACTTACAAAGAGCAGCTCGTTTGCTGGACGCTACACTGGAATGGCAGCAGCTCGCACGGGCGCGCTGTTAGTTTCTCTCAAGCTAGTACAGTTGCCATGGCAGCTGCGCGCAGACGCATAGCCGTGCGAGGGCGCCATTTTGGTGTGGGACAATAAGTCCCGTGTATAATCCTTGTGGGTAAAAGCCTACAACCTTGTGTAAAAAGTACCGCTCAACCTCGGAGCAGTGCTACGGTCAAATGCACAGGGAAATAAAGGAAATGTGGAATTAACTTAAAGTCATATCGAAAGAACACGTCGTGACGCGCATGCGCGTACTGTGTTCCGTTGCTAGGGACGCCTAAGCGCTACCATTTCTCTGTATATTTAGGCCCAAAATAGATGAAGAAATGACTTGACCGCTATGTCCGGATGGGTAAGCAGGTTGCCAAAAGGAATCTTACGATCAGGATAATTCGCTAGATGTTACAAATAAGAATCGTCTGTGCCGACAGGCGGATACGGGGGTAAAAAAAGGGAAGGGAGACAAACCCTCAGATGTTGGGGGTGCGGGAGGAGGGGCGCGACAGCAGTGTGAAGCCGCTGGGAGCCCCTACCTCCTGCTATGATACAATCGAACAACAGTAGTCACCAGGTGGACCAATTGTTGGCATGCCTAGGTCTATCCTGTGTGATTGTTGATCAAATTATGCATTCCTGGTCAAACAGAGTTCAAATTAGCTCAGCACTCTACTGTGTCTACGTTAATTAAACACAAAGGGATTACAAAGCTCAATTCGTGTTCCATTTAGGAGATTACGGGTAAAGAAAGGGGAGGGAGAAAAACCCTCAGATGTTAGGGGTGCGGGAGGAGGGGCGCGACAGCAGCGTGAAGTCGCTGGGAGCCCCTACCTCCCGCTATGATACAGTGGAACAACAGTAGTCACCAGGTGGACCAAATGTTGGCAGGAATGCCTAGGTCTATCCTGTGTGATTGTTGATCAAATTATGCATTCTTGGTCAAACGGAGTTCAAATCAGCTCAGCACTCTACTGTGTATACGTTAATTAAACACAAAGGGGTTACAAAGCTCAATACGTGCTCCATTTAGGAAATAACAGACTCCCGGCGTGGGGGCCGTGCACAATCTTTTGTTGGGTCATCACACGTGCAAATAATAGCAGTTCAAATAATTACAATTCAAATAACAGGATCAACATACCCAATGTTATTCACTTGCATCATGAGTAGGTTTACAGTCACATGGACATGGTACTCTATTGTTTTGAATGTTATACAAATGTCTAAAAGATGTTTGCAATTACATAAACACAGTATTCAAGTGTCTCTTACAGGGTCAACACAAATAATATACAGTAACAGATGTATTTTTCTATGAGACATCTCCTGTCAGTGGGGATGTGACATCACACTGAGGGTGAAAGATAGATCCTTGAGCTGGCACAATGTAGTTAAAAACACTGCTAGACACACTGTTAGTGACCCAAAGTATAATCCTCCTTGGGATCAGAGAAAGCACATTAAATCAAATTCACAGTTCATGCCTCTTGGGCTGAGGCAATCCAACAGATCAATCCAAAAAATTTCCCTCTGAAGTAGTCTCTTTTGTACATCGCCCCCTCTTGGACCCACTTTCACTTGTTCAAGAATCATACATTTTAATTGAGCGATCGAATGTCTTGCTTCCTGAAGATGCATCGCCACTGGGGATCTAGGACTTTTAGTTCGAATGTTGGACTTGTGTTCTGTCCAACGCAGTTTTGCCTTCCTTACAGTGATCCCCACATAATAATAGCCACAGGGACATTTAAGGGCATAGACTACATTGGTTGCATCACAGGTGCATGAATGTTTGAGTGAAATGGGTTTACCGGTATGAGGATGGGAGATTCTATTGCCAGGTATGATGTTACTGCAATGCTGACAGTTGTGGCATGGTTGAGTTCCCTTGTATTTAGTTAGTGTCCCTTGGGTCATGGGCAAATCTGCTCTAACTAAACTGTTTCTTAAGGCATTGCTGTTTCTGTAGGCAAAGATAGGTAAACTTTGGAAAAGTGACTGCGTCTGTGGGTCCATTTGTAACATGGGCCAGTTTCTTTGAATTATGTTCCTGATTTTTTGGCTTTGCGCTGAAAATGTGGTGACAAACCATGGAGTCATCTTTCTGGATGTTTCTAGATTTGAGTAGGGAATCCCTTTCAATAGTAGCCACTCTCTGCTCTATTTGAGATAGTGTGTTGGAGTTATATCCTCTTTCTCGAAATTTCTGATGTAGAGATGCAGACTGCTTCCGATATTCTGAATTTTCAGAAATATTCCTCCGGTACCTCAGGAACTGGCTCAGTGGAACGCTGTCAATTGTTCTACAGGTATGAAAACTGGTTGCCAACAACAGGCTATTTCGATCAGTGGTTTTTGTAAAGATTCTTGTCTTCAGAGTATTTTCCTTAACATAAATCTCCACATTTAGAAAATTAATCAGCGACTTGTTTGTCTGGGTGCTGAATTTAATTCTCGGATGCATGGCATTCATCATAGTGAAAAATTAATTCAATTCATCGTCTGGACCTGTCCAGATTCCAAACACGTCATCAATTTCCTTACATAGATGGATAGATGGCTTAGCCACCTCGGCGATGTGAGGATGTTTTCTTCTTCTAGATGGTATATATATATATGTATTTGCGTAAGCCGGGGCCATAGCGGCCCCCATACTGGTCCCTGAGACTTGAAGATAGAATTTCTCTTTAAATCGAAAGAAGTTATTCAATAACACTACTTTGAGTAGTGTCAATACAAGCAGCTTATCAGCTTGACAGTTTTCACTCCTTAGAAGTAGCCATTCCACTGCTTCAAGTCCGGCCTCATGCACGATGTTGGTGTAGAGGGAGGTCACATCCATGGTAAAAAGGGTATCTCTGGTGTTTACAAAATCAACCTCCTTCAGTTTTTTAAGAAAGTGGGTAGTGGCCTGCAACCATCACAGTCTAAGCTCAGAGGTGTCTTGTCCCGGTTCCGTTCCTATACTGCTTCCATCTCAGCGAATATTGATGATGCATCCTCAGTGTCATCTGGCCCCGCTCATGCCTCTAATTAACTCGTACAACGATTATTGCTCTACATATTTTGCTTGTCTCGCCTACTTGCCATCACTGTATTTCAATTGTAATCGATAGTTTAATGTCTGTCAAATATCATATGATGCTCGCTCTCCCGTTGTACTGTCAAGCATACTAAATAAAGTTTTTAAAAAATGTAGAAAAATTCAAAAATAAATAAATAATAAATAAATAATAATCGAATGAGTAGAGGAGTAACTGCTTTTTCTAAAGTACTAACGTACTAACATAGGGCATCTTTGTTAAGGTGGTGGGAGAAGGCCAGTGTGTTCAAGTATTGAGTGCAAGGTGTGAAAGGGTGGGACCTGTGGAGAAGGCCGGAGCAAATGAAAATAGGGTGATTGAGTGAAGTGGGAAGTATAAAATTGATTGAGTTGGTCCGATTGAAAAAGGAGCGGGAGTTTAAAGGTTTAAAATTATAAAGGAAAAGAGGGAAAAAGTGAGAGAAGGATATTTAAAATTAAATAAAAATGTTAAGGTGGGACAATGACATCCTATTGGATGGATGAACCAATTAATCACATGTGCAGAAAATTGCCACAATATCATATCGTCAGAAAATAACAAAAGTACCATTATGAGTGGGTACATGACACTATGGGAAAGTGTAACAAAGAATAGCCCGGGGAGGGAACGCTTGCTAAAGATATTATAGACAGTACGTATTCACTATACACAATGGCAGACAATGGACAGGGACACTTTAGTTTACAGTTTACCTTCATTGATGGCGGGGGCAAGCAAGTGGATTTATGTTTAGGAGACAGCAGGAATACCATTGGCCATGGGAGATATAAAAAGTATTGGCAGTATTGGTCGGAGAGAGAAATGACGCAATATGGCTGGATATGCTGGGATAAGATTAAAGGGATGGTCTAGTAAAAATTTTTATTTCAAAAATAGATAGGCCACATAAAAAAAAAATACTAGCATCCTCCGTTTTAAAACTTCCTATGTAAAATTTTGAGCTATTCAAGCTCAAAATTCGAAAAAGCAAGCACAGGGGCGCCGCCATTTTGTGAAATGGAGGCCCTCCTGTGCTGGCTTTTGCTTTTGCGGCATTAATGAAGGAAAAGCCAGCCAGCTGTAGTAAACAAAGTCTACCGCTGGGTGGCTTTCCCTTCATTAGTGCCGGGACTCTGAGGACGCGGACCAGAGACCAGAGCAGGAAAGCTGCAGCTGAATCTCGGTAAGTGCTATTTATTTTTTTTACAAAAAATAAGCACTAGCTGCGTTTTTTTTTCTAAGTTTTCCGGGCTGGAGGAGCCCGGAAAACTTAGAAATAAAACTGCAGCTTTAAAAACGTATTTATGTTTGCGGTCGCTTTTGAAGGGACCGCAAACATAAATACAACGTTGTGTTAGAAAACGCTGCGGTTTTTCGTTCCAAGTTTCTCAGGCTCCTCCGGCTCGGAGGAGCCGGAGAAACTTGGAACGAAAAACCGCAGCGTTTTCCAACACAACCGCGTGTGTTTCTGCCTGCTGTGGCTATCACTTTGGATCTCCGGTGCTCCCAGGAACACCGGAGACCCAAAGTGAAAGCCACAGCAGGCAGAAACACACGCGGTTATGTTTACATGCCGCGTAGTGTTTCTACCTGCAGCCGATTTCCCATTTGGGGCTCTCGGGCTCCCCGTGGGGAGCCCGAGAGCCCCAAATGGGAAATGCTACGTTGTCTGCCTGAATCTTCTTTTCCATTTGGGGCTCTCGGGCTCCCCGTGGGGAGCCCGAGAGCCCCAAATGGAAAAGCAGATTCAGGCAGACACAACGCGGTTGTTTTCTGCAATGCCGCATTGTGTCTGCCTGAATCTGCTTTTCCATTTGGGGCTCTCGGGCTCCCCGGGAGCCCGAGAGCCCCAAATTGAAAAGCAGATTCAGGCAGGCACAACACGGTTGTGTTGGAAAACGCTGCGGTTTTAAAACCGCAGCGTTTTCCAACACAACGTTGTATTTATGTTTGCGGTCGCTTCAAAAGCGACCGCAAACATAAATACGTTTTTAAAGCTGCGGTTTTATTTCTAAGTTTTCCGGGCTCCTCCAGCCCGGAAAACTTAGAAAAAAAAACCGCAGCTAGTGCTTATTTTTTGTAAAAAAAAATAAATAGCACTTACCGAGATTCAGCTGCAGCTTTCCTGCTCTGGTCTCCGGTCCGCGTCCTCCGAGTCCCGGCACTAATGAAGGAAAAGCCACCCAGCGGTAGACTTTGTTTACTACAGCTGGCTGGCTTTTCCTTCATTAGTGCCGCAAAAGCCAGCACAGGCGGGCCCCCATTTCACAAAATGGCGGCGCCCTTGTGCTTGCTTTTGAGCTTAAATATCTCAAAATTTTACATAGGAAGTTTTAAAACGGAGGATGCTAGTATTTTTATTTAATGTGGGCTATCTATTTTTGAAATAAACTTTTTTACTAGACCATGCCTTTAAGCCCCAATATACATGACGGATCACCTTTTAATAACCATCAAGCACATGTATGGGAGCTATAGCCAGATGGATTCTATATTGGCTTGTAAAATGAAGCCTGATGAGGACCCAGCGTAATACATACGATTCTATACAAGAAATGTGGACACAGGAAAACAAGACGGCATGGGATGAAAAAATATCCTTGTTTTACCACATCTTAGTGGGGGCAGGGGGCTCCCTGCAGATGTGCAGACTTCTTTGGAAAAGACAGTAGGAATTAAGGCAAAAGGGTGGCCTGAGATACAGGCAACAATTGTACACTATTGCAAAAGAAATCAGGAGAAGGATTAGGAGACAGTCGATAATGCAACAAAAGCAGAACACAAATTAGTTCAGAAAAGACTGGCGAAAATACATATGGAAGAAGCAGTACTCACAGGGTCAGTTGTCATTCCAGAAGCTCAGCACGGAAGGCTTCCAGTGGCCACAGTAATGCAGCCAGGAGGTTGCACTCAGGTGCCACCCAACCAACAGTGGAGAACGGTGCAGATGCATCAACAACCCACATTCATAAATATGCAGCAGCCAAGGGTCATGCAGGCCGGCGTAGGAAATATGTACGTGAGACAGTATCCGAATGGGAGAGATATTATGTACGTGGAATGGGGTACAGGGAAATGACTCTACATTTCGGAGTACAGTGCTTCACATGGGAGAATTTTGGACATTTTGCCCAAACATGCCCACTTAGTGCAAAGGCAGGGCAACAACAGCAGACATGCATGCAGCAGACTTCAACAGATGCAGGTAAAGCCGCAACAACTACAGATACAGCCCAAACAAACAGAGTGTGCCAACCCAGGGGCAAGTGCAGGTACAAGGTGGGAAAATGGCACGAACTTAAGGTATAGTGCGCGTACTTCAGACACAAATACCAGATGGGGTAACAATACTGCGACAGGACACCGTTACGCTCACCTGGTTTCCATGGGGACGCCACCCAGCCCTGGTTGGATGATTTGCACTCTCGAACCCTCTGCCGGTCCCTTGTTAAGGCCTCTGGTTAAAGATGGGTCTGCAATATAGGAGAGCTGGATTCAATACCCGATTGTCTTTATGTTTTCCCACCTCCCTTGGCCTCAACTCATTCCTCCCCCTTGCGCCTTCTCCTCACCGTAATGTTGTAAAAGGTGGATTCTCCGTCCTGCTCCTCGTGGCAGGGGCACGTAGATGTGGGGGGCGAGCAGCGACCAAGTTACTTTACTGGTGCAAGCCCCCCTGCGGGAATCAAGGCCTGCTGCGACTCCATAGGTTTGCTGCTTTACAGTCTTTATATGCAGTTATTATGATCCTCTTAGTTCGAATAATGTCTTGCTTCTTTCCGTTTAGGTATGGAAAGGTATTTTGGTGTTGTCATGCAGTTTGAAGATGAGCATGGGCAGGTAGGTGAAAGCACAGTGTGCACGATGATGTCCGGTGAGTAATGCGCGATGCGTGGCACTGTTTTGCCTTTTATATTGCTAACCTGTGTCTTTTCTCCTTGCAGGTTGAGATGTTCCTCGCCGAGTGTCGTAATGTTCCAGCAATGATACTGACCAGGAGATGACTACTCAGGTAAGGATTGTGTGGCTTTCTTCATTCGTGAGGAAACGTGAGTAAACGCTTACTAATGCTGTCTTTCTTTCTCCTCTTTCCAGGTTATGGTATTCCAGGATGCATGCGGTGCCGGATGATGGAGTTCGTACCTTCAGGTGAGTGGAACTGAAGTCAGCAATGGATTGAAGGCAAGATACTGTTCCAGGTAAGTTTCATAGTGTTCTTTCTCTCTCTGCAGGTCCTTGGTTTCAGGTAAGCTGGCATCAAAGAACTGGACACAGTGAGCGTTACGCTGCCCACAGAAGAATAACGGAAAGCATGTTCTGCTGTTTCGGTGCGGTTTAAATAGTCTCAGGTAAAGTAGTCCAGGGAAAATAGTCCCAGGCCTGCCACACCCAAAGTATTCCAGGTAAAGTAGTCCCAGGCTTGCCACACCCAAAAGACTAGACCACATAGCTCAGTTCCTTGTAACTGAGCTATGTGTGTGCCTCCATGTTAGCTGAATCCCCCCACACCCAAGTTAAATAGTTTTCATGATGGTTATGAGCCTTGACTCCAAGAGAGTCTTGGTTGAGGTTTTAAGGCCTTTGACCTGGCCCTAACTGGAAGGCTGACTTGCCAGTGAGGGCCAGGGGCAAAGGTCATGACAACTGTACCCCAATACCCAGGAGTGACAATGGTGGGCGGGAACCCATTTACGTCATTCACAAACACATTTCCCCAACAGGGGTGCCCACGGGGAGTGCAAATGTGTACTGTTCTAGCAGTAACTGAAGACCCTGAAGAGAAACCAGAGGTAGTAGTTCAGATAGGCCAAGGGGATTTTCCTTTCTTATAGATACTGGGGCAACCAGATCATGCATCAAGGAAGAAGGATTTCCATTATCTAACAAAGTTTGGACACACCAATTTTGAAAGTTGTTATGACAAAAGACTTACTACTGACAATAGGAACACAGCATATTGTAGCACCATTACTATATTAAAAAAAAGACACTCATCAATATTCCGGGAAGGGACCTACTCAGTAAATTGAATGCCACAATTTCATTTTCAGAAAAAGGGTTGGTGTGCACCACACCCGGAATGCATCCGGCACGGGTGACAGCATTTATTCAGGCATATTATGTACACAGCACAACGCGAGGGATACCCACACACGGAGGTGTTTTTGTACAGGGTACACGTGTTGTGTTGATGGTTGCCAGGGATTAAAGGGAAGGTGTTCAAACTGTAAAACACATTTTTGTTCAGCCCAGTGTCCCTCTTCGGTTAGTTCAGGCACACACACTTTCCTGTACCTAGAGGAAGTAGGGGTACGAAAAGACTATATTATACTGGTAGCTACTGATGAGAACAACATGGAGTGGCGTTCAATATTATGTATTGATCCCACCCTGACATTGACAGGAGGAAGAGACAGAGTTGTTTGCAACAAAAGACAATGAGGAAGGAGAGGGAGTGTTCGAGCCAAGCATACCTTGTCCAGTACACATAAAACAAAGGGCTGTGCCCCCAGATGACTTGTGACAAAACAAATAAGGCTCACTATTTGCAGGAACATTTGGAAAAGGTGCCCAAGAGCTACTGGACAACAGGACCCCATGATGTAGGAATACTTAAAGGGGCATTTCACATGAAGTTAAAAGAAGGAGCACTATTGCCATGAGTAAAAGCAGTACCCACTTTCTCGGGAAGCAGATGAGTGCATATACAGGACACTGCATGCCCTATAGTGGCATAATACAGGTGAGTTCATCATCTTGCAACACAGCCATCTATCCGATTAAGAAAGTAAAGTGAGGGGTGTCACGTTTAATACAGGACTTATGCTCTCTGAACAATATCTTTGAGGCTGAGTATCCATCGTTCCTCAAACCTGCGACAATTGTTTGCAGCATTCCCGCGAAGGCACAGTACTTCACAGTAGTTTACTTAAAAAACACCTTTTTCTTCATTGCACTACATCCAGACTCCAGGTACCTCACTGCTTTTATGTATCGCAGGATCAAATTCGAACATACTAGAATGCCACAGAGGTTACGTGAAGGGCTTAGCATCTTCAACAGAGTAATACAAATGGGCTTGAGCAATTTGCAAGCACAGTAATACAGTACACTGATGACTTATTGGTGTGCAGCCCAACAGAAGAGGAATGTAGGAAGTACTCAGTGACACTACTAACTTTGCTGGCTGACATAAATACCCATAATCCGGTCTCAATGCCGTTAAATCCCAAACACAAGAGACTCCAGGCATTTGAAGTGGTTCTGTCCCACTGATGGCTCCTAGAGCCTTGCAAGAACCAAAGACATCTTCAAGTACTTTGACAATTGCTGCTGAAAGTGGACAGAGAGAAATTACAGTACTGTCAAAAAGAGGTGGTTTACTTGGGTCAGATTGTGTCGGCATATGGGAGGAAAATAACAAAAAAAAAAAAAAAAAAATAGAATAGAGTTCATACACAAAACTCCATGACCAAAAATGGTGAGAGAGGCAGCAGTTTTTGGGCAATTACTGCAGAGCATCGGTTTTTGATCATTGCACATACACTAGGCCATCGTTGCAAGCACTAAAAGATGCACAGAAAAACAAAAAAAACACAGAAAATGGACAGCTGAAATGAGCAAAAGCTTTGACGATCTAAAATGCGAGTTAGCACATGCACCAATGTTAGCAACACCCAATTACAAAGAAAAATGGTGTGTTTTCTCACATTCAAATGGAAAAGTAATGACAGCAGTCATTACTAAAGGAACTGTGGTGCTTCCACTGGCACTCCAGTTTCCCGGTTCTAGCCGCCCAACTATGGAATACACAGGACATTAACATTAGCCCCACATTCGAAAAATTTGGAAGTCACGTCATCATATGATTACTGAATAAAGAGTAACTATACCCACCTCACACCGGACACCTGTCCTTACACCTAAGTTGGTCCTGACACCTCTTAGCACCACTATACCTTGTGGTGATAAAACTATTTCCTGCATTATGTATATCACTTGTATTTACTATTCTGGAATCTGTATATATAACTATCTTGTAACCGTTATCTTCACCTTAAGCGCCCAGATACCTCTGGGTCAGGCGCGCTATATAAATAAAATAAACCAGCAAACAAACCAAGTGCCTTTATCTACATCAATGTCAATTAGACCCCTTAAAGAGCACCAGGTCAACTGTATGGAAGCAACCAACTCGCCACTGATCAACTGCTGACGATGCAATGGAAGCATTGTCTTGAACACCAACTCAACCTCCTGGAAGCCACTGACTCAACCAGGCCGGCCGCCAACTCAATCCACTGGAAGCACTCGTCTCACCATTGGGAAGCTCGGCTTGAGCGTCCTGGCACCAGCTTGACTGAAATAAAATACCCATAATCCGGTCTCAATGCCGTTAAATCCCAAACACAAGTGACTCCAGGCATTTGAAGTGGTTCTGTCCCACTGATGGCTCCTAGAGCCTTGCAAGAACCAAAGACATCTTCAAGTACTTTGACAATTGCTGCTGAAATCCTTGCCTGTGCGCCAGTGTACAAACCAGCAGTGCCACTTTTATTGTAAAGTCTACTTTCTCTATGTTTTCCTCACAGGGGTTGGTAAACACTGTTTATTAGCTGGATGCATGGTTTCTAAGTTTAATAAAAGAACCTATTTTTATTTAATCAGTTGGACATTTTATCCACGTACCCCCATGCTATTGTTGGGTTCATAGAACCCAATTTGCATTAAAGCAAAGAACATTAGTATGTGCAGAATTTTTAATTTTAAACATGTCTTATTGTTATTCAGTAAGACACCCTCTTTTGAGAGAATGCAAGTAGGGGTCTGCAGTCTTAATTGGTCACACTACTCACCCAAGAACATTAGTATGTGCAGATTTTTTTATTTTAAACACGTCTTATTGTTATTCAGTAAGACACCCTCTTTTGAGAGAATAATGCAAGTTGGGGTCTGCAGTTTTAATTGGACACACTACTCACCCCGAGAAGAAAAAAAAAAGGTCTCTACATTGCAGGACATATATACCAGTCTTGACAGCTAAACAAGAATGCGAGGTATTTGCCTTTTCTGCATTCAGTTGCCCACGCCGAGTCTTTGATCACTCGGCTTCAGGACCGCTGGGAGTTTCCTGTTGTGAAGCAGAGTTGTCACACTTGCACAAGCAACCCACGCTTCATTGAGCAGACTGCGCAAAGAAGACTCAGCAGTGCTGCAGTTTTCTGAAGCCTGCTCGTTATAGCTCGGCGACCCCCCGAGTCTGGGGACAGGGCTGCAAAACATGTTCCCATATTCTCTGCGCTGTTTCTGTCTCAGCTCACTCACACTACTATAGATTGCCCCCAGCTCACGTTAAAAAAGGGGTGGAGGAGGTACACCTGTTAGGCTTCGCCTGCTTCACCTTTACGATCGCTACTACTTCAGTAACAGTGGGGGACCGAGTAGAAGTTGTATTCACTACTCATTCCACTACTCCTGCAAAGCAGTAGGGGACCAAAAGATGAATTATTGCATTCCGTAAAAACAGGCTATTTCAGAAGGAAAAAAGCGAAAATGTAGAACCATAATAAATTCGGACTCTTATTGTTAAGGGAGCAAAAAGCATAGCACAAGGATTTAGCAAGAGTTTACCACCATCATTCCCACTGTGACGTCATGTGAAGTCCTGCCTGACAGCCAACCTCCTACAGTACATGTTACAGCTTTTCTTCGCAACGCTGCTTCGGGCTCTCCCGCTCGCCGCCGGCTGCTCTCCATACCTCATAAACATCCAAGACATGGTGCTGCGGAGATGCTGAGCTCTCCGTGATGCAGGAAATGCTTCCGCTGGCGTCTTCAGCACTGGCAGGCGTCCGTAAAAGAGAGGTCACACAGAAATAAAGCCGACGATAGGGGGTGCGGGGGGGATTCAGCCCCAAACCACTGTAGCCAACTGCTAGATCTGAAACACTGCATACACTGCCGCAGATGTAAACAGCACGCTGTCTAATGCATGCTTCCAGAAGCCTTCGACCTCACGTCACAATACTGATTTTGCCGGCATAAACGAGAAGTCGTACTCTGATTGGTTGGTGCGAGCTTCAATCTACAGCTATGGCATAACTGATGTATGACGGTCCGATTTCCCCCAATCGGTACACACCTACTAAAAAAGCTCACTCCGGTTACACCAATCAATAACGTGGTCTTGTGAGTTTTTGAAAAACCAATGAGGGAGCAGACGCATACAAAAAGGGGAGATTCGAAAGCAATAATAAGTTTCGGGTGCCTTAACGCTTGTTTGGATTCTGGGTTGTGAATTTGACAGATAGGTTTCGATATTTCACAATGGCCGAACATGCGCCAATCCCGCCCTAAGAAAAACCAGCGGTGGCAAAGCCAAAGTCTGGCACAGAAGTATACTGTGCCCGCCACCAAGAGTACATTTACTTTTTTTGTTTACCCACTTAATTCCCTTGTTTCATTGGACTTCTAATAGCTCATATTGGCATTGAAACTTTATGTGAGCACTCGACTTTCCCAGTTCCACGTGTGAGAAAGCCCTCCAGTCCCTTTTTGGTTTTGGTGGCGTAATATCTCCAAAACACACCAAAACCAACAAGAAGAAAGCCAGAAAGGGGTTCCAAGAAGCAGTCTTTGTGGTTGTCATGACAACTACAAATGCTGTGGCATACGATTGCCAATGCACAAGTGTTAATTCCTGTTGTACTACGCTGATGTAATCCAATAGTGGCTTGTTTAATGTATTTTCTCCTAATCAGGAGTGTGGTATTTGCCCCTCACGGCATGCGGCAGGCCCCCCCAGTCCCACAGACAGCGGACACAAAGCTCTCAACCATGTATGTCGCAAAGGCGGGTGAAAACACCCGATTAGAGGCCCATTAAAACAAATGGACGTTCAGGCGGCTTGGCGGGTGAGTCAGCTGTTTACAAGGCGGGTAACACCCGCCAAAAGCGTGTGAGTTGAGAGCTATGGCGGACACGCTGTTCACTGTCCGGGCTCCGCACATGAATTGAAGCACAGCTGGAACACCCCATTTATTCCATGCAACAGAGTTATGTCACTCCATCGCATGTATCTCTTAAAGTGATACACCACACTCCTTTTCATAACAACAAAACAGTGGCAAACTCCCCCGCCCCAAACAACTTGGGAATGACATAGCAAACAGCCCGGGGTTAACTTTCAGCAACGTTCACGATCAAATTCATGTGTCCAGCACATTATCTTTCAGGTGAGCAGGGTTCCCTCGCCCACTCCGTTGCAGATATCGCCTGCCATCACTCCAGCACGGCCTCTACTCACCTGCGTCCCCATGCTCCAGGAGGACATGGGAGCGGTCACACTCTCCACCTTCGTCTGTCCCTTCTGCACACCTTCTTCCAGGCGACCCACTTGGCAGACTGTTCTCCCTGATCTTTCTGAAGAAGCTGGCATTTTTCGTGACTGTGGCGTTGCCGTCGGACGCTATCACCATTGACCCTTTCACAGACACTACGCTTATGGGTTTGGGTTCATATAGAAGCGACAACTTACGTTGTGGGTGCCGGATTCTCACAATTACTTCATCCCTCGGGCTCTCCTCTCCATGGCCACCCTGTCATCATCAATTTCTGCCGGTTTTCTGTCCCCCCGTGTCTGGCAGCTGCCCACTCAGACACCTTCTGAACATGGCCTCTGCCGGTGCAACCCCGGTGGACAATTGTGAGTTGCCCGATACTCCGATAGGAACCGGTATAGGGCTCTCTTGAGACAGTGTCCCTGGCCATTAGCTATGCGGAACCCCTTATTGAGAGTTCTAATGAACCGCTCAGCTTCTCCATTTGCCCTGGGCCGCATGGGGGTAATCTTGCGATGGTAGATCCCGTACGCACTCATGTGCTGGCTGAAACTCTCATCTTGAAACGGCAGCCGGTTGTTGGAGCACACCACCTGTGGCAGTCCATGAGTAGCAAACACCCTTTCCGAGGCAGCTGCCACGTCGCCAGATCCCACAGACTCCATGAACTCCACTTCGGGTGTGTGTCTCTTCCTGTCAAACCAAAATCTCTGTGCACCGTTTCCCATGGCTGTGTGCTTCGGGGCATGGACTCAATGGATGGCTCAAGCTACGCTGGGGCCGCTGCCGGCACCAGATGCATCCGGCTACAAATTTCTCCACTTTTCTTTCCAAATCAGGAAACCAGATGTTCACCCTCAGACGGGCCTTGGTTTTGGCCATTCTCTGATATCCCTGGTGAGCCAACGAGATCACTTGTTGAATCTTGCTCGTCAGGACTACCATTCTGCCCGCGCTCAGCAGTAGGCCTGATTCAGCGAATGACACCCTCCATAGTTGTTCCAGGGTGATGCGGGCCATCTGGGTTCTCTTGCTAAGTCCTTCCAGAAGGATCTTCCACTACCCTTTCTGCAACACACCTCATAGGAGGCCAAAACACTAATCTTCCTCTGAGGCCTTTCACAGTTCCTTGATGGGCATAGAGTTCAGAGTAGAAGATTCAATGACCACCCGAGCATGTTCTTCTGCGTCCTCGGCCGTGTCCTCCCTGTCAACTCCGTTCTTCTGTGGGTGCCTCGACAAATAGTCTTCTACATTGTTGGCACCAGGTTGGTATACCAAAGAGACTCCATATTCTAGGAGCCAGCATCCAACTCTCTATCCTGGCCGGGGGCTTTGAGGATGACCCCACCATGATAGGCAGTAGCAGCTTGTGGTCCGTCACCACCGTTAAGGGCCTTTCCAGCACATACAGGCAGAAATGCAGACACCCCACAACACTCCCAAAGCCTTGTGCTAGATCTGCGAAAACCTTTGCTCCATTTCAGAGAGAGCACAGCTGGCAAACGCTATTGGCCTCACTTCGCCCTTGGCATCCAACTGTGTAATGTGAGAAACCGAAGGGTGCCTCACCTACTAGTCCCCGGGGATCTCTCTCTCAGGTGGTCAGGACACGGCCATTGCATTTGGATCCAGACCCTGGGGGTGGACCAGTGTAGGAGGATCACCTGGGTGAGGGGTCTTCGGGGAGTGGGGATGAGGCAGCTGATGGTGAGATGCGGTATTCACCCTTTTTTTGTACACCTAACCCATCCTATTTTTTAGGATTCTCCGATGCCCCAATCCTTCCCCCTCCTTTTCTACACAAACACTGGGCAGAGGAAGAGGGAGACTGAGAGTAACAAGACTAACTCTTATACATCGCACTGGACATGTCCCGCTAATCGGGTAAGGCAAAGTCAGGCACTTGACTTTAAGTGCATACATCTGATACCAATTATCTCTCCTCACACGGATAAAAGGCGGAACATAGAATAGGAAGTGGCTGTGTGAGGATAGGTGATTTTCACTGTGCCGCTGGATTTCATGTGTTTAGCTACGCTACGTGAGGCATCTAGGTTCTTTCCTCTATCATTCGAGAGGAGATGAGAGATGAGAGGATGGCAGCAGCGCTCTGAGGACCTGAGCCGACTTGGAGCCTCCTGGGATCTGTTCTTTGGTTCATTGGTGCTCGTGGAGGAGAGCATGGAGGAGAGGGGAGAGTGCACTGCAGCTAGTCAGTGCAGTTTCGTTTGAGGCTGTGATTGTGGTATTGGTACAACATGATGACATTAAGGTAAAATACCATTAAGGTAAAACCACTGACTTGTGGCTCGTGCTACAACCCGTGCGCCACAACGTTATGAGTGAGTCTCTCTACAGCCTTTCAGTTTGATATACGTCATCCTCCCTCCAGGATTATTGCATTATTGGCCTCCTCTGATCCGCCTCGGATCCACAAATACCCCCTCGGATCCACAATTACCGCCCCACGAAATGCCCGAAACATGAGGTTTGGCCTTTGTACGATAGGTGGAGGCAAAGGCAGAGTTAATCTGCCTTTCTGTTACAGTTTCTAAGGAGTGAAGACCGTGGGCTAGAGCGCCTCTGTCTTGCTCAGTGTGCAGCACTCATATGGGTCAATTTTAGACTTGATCCTGGCAACAACAATAATAAATAAAATCCTGGGCTTGATACTGTATTATAGCTACCCAACGTGAGGACTGTGGGCGGTGTGCCTTTGACTCACGTGGGTGGAAAGGCTGTAGTAAAGACCTGTAAAAGAGAGAGAGTGAGGACTGCAGGCTCTTCTAGCCTTGACTCGCTCACCACGCTCCTCTTGGCCAAGCCCTTTTTTTTAGAGCAACGGTAACAGCGGAAACAAGCTCTCCGGACCCCAGGTCGATTCTACTGCACATATCGTGTGGTATTTCGCCCAACATGACTAAGTTATACAACCTTAGAAGTGCAGTCTCAGGAGAGGCTTCTACTTCCCAGGAACAAAATCCAACAGTAACACTGTAACAGTCAAGAGGGTCAGTTATACCACGGAGGGGCCCGAGACCCAGAAACCCACCCGATTGGGAAATGGTGGGGTCAGGAGACATCTATCCCAGCCAAACCACAGACGGAGACTTGTGATATGGAACTCCAGGACGGGCCCAAAAGAGTCGGAACGCAGCCTTTCTGGGAAGTAGCAGAAACGCTGACGTTCGATTCTGGCGGCGGTCTGAAAGACCTGGAACCTTCGGGCGGACACACGAGAGTCAGATTGTCGCACGCATGTGAATTAGAAGAGACGCCAACGTTCGACTATGACAGCCGGCAGAGAAGTCAAGGAACCGTGAGCAGGGAGAGGCGGGGCTGCCGCGGCATGGGAAACCTGCGGGTACTCGGCAGTTGTAACACAAGTGAGAAACGCAGAGCCACGGATTATGAAAGACAGCGTTGCGACAACATAATAGAGCAGGACAAAAACACGATACTCCCAGAGACCCACCAAAACCCTTCCAGGAAGGAACTAAGATCTCACCTGGTCAGAGATGAATGGAATAGGGAGCGGGTGGAGGTCAATGTCGAAGACAGCTTGCAATGCCTCAAGGGAAAAGGGGGTGGGGGTTGGGAGAGTTTATATAGACTAGAGGAGGAAGTGAACACTGATTGGACTGTTAAACTACACCTATATAAAGACAACCCTGGAAGGCGAGAGTGTGTTCATTCTTGGTTTTGTTGCAGATCGAACCAGACAGGACATCAGGAGCTACCGAAGGCTGGTGGGCGTATGAGGATTAGGAGGAGAAGCCTTGCCAGAAGTCCTTACCAGATCCCCTGCAAGGATCAGAGAAGAAGCACAAGCACAGAGAACGGAGACTGCAGAACATTTTGATTAAAGCTTATTTTCTTTTATCCTTTTTGAAATAGTCTGAATAAAGACCCATTTTTATTTTCATCAAGCCGCCTAACTGTTTTATTGTCACAAACACATATTGCAAACTTGAGCACGGCGGTCAAATCCACTTTCCGCCCTTATAAATCGGGTGGAGGTAGATTCTTCTCACAGCAGAGTGTGGTCCCAATCGATGCTCAAAAACCAACTATTTCTGGACTGGGATAAATACCCTTGAGTCTCACAAACATTGCCACTGAATAACCCCAATAAACCAGCTATTAAGGAACACCTTGACTACAAACCTTAATTATACACTTACCACCACAACAATGAAGAGCACCATTGGTGACCACTTCCCAGTGGTGCCTAGAAACAATTCTGCCGGTCTCTCTACTATACAGGGAGATAAAGAGCAAGGAAGGCCCTCCAGGGCAGACACCTCTCCTGATCATTCTAGCATCAGTATCAATAGGTTGAATGAAGGAAATATGGAGGAGACTAACCACCCCTTGGTGAACTCCTCATATGAACGGAATGCTATTTCGGCGGTGTGGGATGACATGGAAGTTGCCAAAGACCCCTCACCAAAATCCATACACTGCAAATTGGGTCCTCTACCAAGAGAGGAGCCTTACGCTATTGAAGAAGCTCAAGGTTTAGGGCCCCCTACAATAGTAGCCCTTAATTTCGTGTTGATTTCCCTGGTTGAAGTGTTTGAAAATATGAAATCAGAAGTGCAGCTGCACGCGGGAATTCTACGTGAGATCTAAAAGGATTTGAAAACCAACGAGTCTTCAATGGTGGCCTCAAAATCAACAGTTAATGACCTAAAGGGGGAAATAATGGCAGAGTTCTGCATCATTTCAAATGCTCAAATGGAGAAAATAGATCAGCTGACCAACCAATGGAACGGGGCCAAAGAACAACTGCTATTATTGAATGCGAAGGGGGGAGGGCACTGGTGAACCCATTGAAAGCAAGTGATCAAAATGTAATCTAGCACTGGTGGCCAAGTGCCAGGAGAATAAACTGGATGACACTCCACTCTCAACCTCAGTAATGGAGGAGTTCATACGGTTGGCACAAATCGTAGAGCAGAAGGAGATTTCAGGACCCGTAGATGAAAATTAAACTCTCAAGGATGTGTCTGCTCTGAAGAGCCGTGATCAGAAACGGCGTAAGAAAGCGAACGGAAGGACTAAGAAACCGAGGGAAAAAACCAGGGGAATGTACAGGGAAAGACAAACACTGGAAACCCTGGAAGAAAGTAAAGGATCAAAGAAAAATAGATCTGTCAACACCAATAGATTTATATCTATTTTGGAAAAGAAAAGGTCTTATAGAAGTCATAGGTCGACCTTAAAAAAACCCATAAAGATCCGAAAGACTATGAAGAAAAGGTGAGAGTCCTTAGTAACTCTCATTGAAATTGGATGAGGTCTCATAAATTCATGATAAAACGGAGAGAGGGTGGGGAGATGCTATAAGCCATATGCCTGAGGAATTCCAGAAATGTTTGGTCCATTGTTGGCTCTATAAAGATCTCTAGCAACCACATGCAAGACTCCTTAATTCAGGAGCAGACTTGGATAGACCACTTTTCCAAGGTATATGGCTTGTCAGATGTTCAAGATTCCAAAATAGAAACCAACTCAAATTGGTCCTTAAACTACACAGCCAAAGATGTTGAAACGTTGATTAAAAAAAATCCTCAGTATCCAGTGCTGTGGGACCAAATGGTCTCAGTAATGCAATCTTGAAGAAGTTAAATCCAACCTTGTGGGCTAGAGTCCTAAAAATCCTCTTTGATAACCTTGATAACAACCAAGATAATTCCTGAGTCATGGAGAAAATCCACTATAATCCCCATTTACAAAAAAGGGGATAGGCTGGCTGCATCAAATTATAGACGCATTTCACTTCTTGATGAGGATGGTAAAATCTTCTCAGGCTTAATATTGGGTGAGGTAGAGAAATGGGCTGAGGGAAAAGGAATAGTACCCAAACAACAGACAGAGTTTAGGAGGAGACTATTGACCACCCTGAATACTCTAATCCTTAGCTGTTTTAGCACAGAGTCCCTGGTAAAGGGTGGGATCCCTCTTTTCAGAGCCTGGGTGGACCTTTCCCAGGCCTTCGACACCATCAACAGAAACCGGATATGGAAAAAGGTGAAAAATTGGGGGCTCTCCGATAATCTATTGGCCATCTTAATAGAATTACACCAAAGGTCCTCACTGAGAGTCAGATGTCCAGATCAGGGTCCTTGTCCCAGCCGGTTGCTATTGAGAGAGGAGTGTGCCAGGGATGTCTGATTGCCCCCTTTCTTTTCATCCTTTATTTGTCAGATTTGACTCAGTGGTTGAGAGGGATTGGCTTTGCTAGCCCTAAGATCAGTAGCATGAAAATAAATTGGCTAGCCTATGTGGATGATATTGTAGTCTTAGACTACACACAAGTTGGATTGCAGCGTTTATTAACGGTCCTCTCTGAGTATTAATCAATAAATGATTTCAAAATAAATCCAAACAAATAAAAAATAATCACATTTAAGCATCCACTGAGAAAACTAAAACCTTTCTTATGGCAGCTGGACAAATCACCAATCTCTACCTCCAAAGAAGTAACCTACTTGGATAGTCACTCGCTGCTTTCCCAAACAAAGCCCATCTTCTCTCGTTCATTGATCTAAAAATCATGAATCTAGACTCCTAAATGAAGAAGATCTACTCCCAATATTGCAAATTTTCAATCCTCCCAGTTGTGAAATTCTATATAGGAAAGTTGGTTCCAATCATTCTTTTTGGGTTGGATGCTAACTTTCAAGCTTTTGAGATTGACTGGGAAAAGGTTGAAGCCAGTAGAACTCTCGCACTTCCGAATTGCCTCGCTATTGCATGCATAAGGTATGAACTGGGCCTTACTTCATTGCTAACATGGATGGAGTGGAAATGGGTATCCGTGTACAGGTCCATCTTAGATCCTCCTAAATCATCTCTATATGAGGAGCTGAACAATTCTATGCATCATTCAAATAATTTGTTCCTGAATTAACTAAGATCAAAATGTGAGGACATATTATTTGACTCAGACAGCTCCATTGAGATTTTGTTACAAAATCCTCTATAAGTAAAGGAAGGAATGACATTTATGGACTGGATTAGGACTATAAGGAAAATGAGAACGTCTAAATTATCTTCGTCCCTTACTTTAATAGATAAACCTAGGTCCTTCTTACCAACGTATCTAAAGAAATGTCCTGACCCCTTTATGCAGACACATTTCTTGAGATTTAGATTAAACATCCTATCAACTCTGGAAATCCAGCACATCAGAGATAAAGCAAAGTATCCATTGAATATATGTGACAGGTGCGACGAATGGGAAATACAGTCAGCTTTTCATCCGTTGTCTGACTGCACAGGGACATTAAATCATGGAGTTCAAAGAGTCTCGAGATTCACATATGATGCTTGATTACTGGACTCGCCTATGTTTTGGCAAAGACTCTCCTCAGGAAATGACATTTTTCTCACGACAGAGGTGCTATGTTTCCTCAAAGAATTGAACTTAATTGTAAAAAGGGAGATGAACCCTTGTGACATCTGAAAAATGATTGAGATTTTGGCTGACATTATTTTTTTTTCTTTTATGCTTTACTTTTCTTTTTTCCTTAGATCCATTCTCTTCTTCTCGATCTCTTCTGCTTAGCTCTGTCACTTTTAACTTTATTTTCTTTGAGTGTAATTTGTATACTTTCTTTAATGATTGGTTTCTTTGCATTGGAAACATTGAGTTTTATCGTCATGTGTAAAAAGTGAACTTATTGGCTAATATACAATAAATAAAAAATAAAAAACAAGAGACACACTCTGAGCAAGGTGGAACACGAGAAAGAGCAGAACTTCCGGGGCGAAGGTGAACATACTGGAGCAGAGCAGAGCGACGGACCAAGAGACGAGAGCAGCGGGTTGAGAACCCCAGAAGTTCCCTAAGAAGCTTGTTTCATCCAAAAGGCCGCACAGGCACGTGGAGAAAGCAAATCCCAAAGCAGAAGGCTGCATTGTGAAGGCAAGTCCCTGAATGCTCACACCTGAGAGAATACAACCCGCTAGTCCCAAGTAGATCTTGTAAGGATAACAAGTTTTAATCTCACACGCAAATGAGAGCAACAGCAAAGAACTCTGCTGCCAAAAACGTACTGCCAAAAAGTAGTACAAGCAGAACCTTATAAAGGAAAACATTGTCATAGATGACGCAATGCATACAGTAAAAACCTGTGCAGCTGGTTGGTGTGCACCTATACATGATCCGCCTACTACATAAGAGATGCCAGATCCTTGGTTCCAGTCCAGTCTGTCCGACTTCCATCACGTGGGTGCTTGGGTGATCATCTTCTCACGTTGAAGGTCAAAGAACAAAATAACTATACTCCTAAGATACTGGTACTTTATCACTATACTGTGCACCTGGCAGGCCGTAAGACGGGCACAAAGGAGGTACTGGGGCACTCTTATCTTCACACACACATTTCACTCCCTTCCGCGCCATCCGGCTCAAAGGCCTCCACCATTGTTTTAAACTATAATTTATCCCTCCCTGCGCCTTGCAATACAAATCACACAATTATCGCTCAACGATGTGCTCTGTCTGTCCTCTTTGAACATTTCAGGATTTGTTACTTTGGGGTTGGTGATCAAAGGGCACCTGGTGCCATGGAATTCAGGGATCTTAAAGTTTAGTCAATTATTTGGGCTACAACTCATGGTCGCCTCGGGATGGGCCGGGTCATACTTTGGCCAGTGTGAGATAACATGCACACCGGGCGCCGGTATGTGATCAGGGCTTTGTAGGGCACATTCCTCTTGAGTAAAAAACACATCTTTGCAACACTGCTAGAACAATGAATAGACGTTGTGGTCATTGGGGTGTGTGGGCTGTCCTTATGGGAGCTCAGGCATGTCTGGAGATTTCCCTCATCTCACAATTTGGGCCTAGTGCATGCAATGCCGCATTCGCCTTGCAGGCCTTCCCTTCTACCTATGATTACTAATATCTACGTAAAATAGTAATGCTGCTCGTGCCCTGCGCTGCACTATGTGGGTTGATTATATTTGGTTATATTGAAGTGTGGTCCTTTGTATTGGGAGGTGGTCCTTCCACCGTGCCCCCTCTCCCATGGCCCATCATAGTGCTTCAAATGCATCTCGCCTCACTCTAAAGCGCTTAAGGGGGTGGGGCGGGGCTGTCCCCTTCCCAACATTCCCCCCTTTTGTTACTTTTACAGTAACAAGCTCTGTGATAGCTTTACGCTCCCGCTCCCTCCTCTCTGCCTCAACATATGGTTGAGTTCCCTTTATTGGCACCCAGGCCCTACACACAGACGGCAAGCTCTCCCCCTTAAGGAACTCATGGTGGCAACAGTAAAGACAGACACAAGTGATCACAGTTCAAGGGTGTTTATTAAACTGTTAATGCCGGGTAGAAAAACGCCTAAACTAAACCTAAATCTAAGATGGGAGCAAGCGTTGACCATCAAATGAAAATAAGGCAGTCCCAGTGACGTTGTGTCAAAATAAAGGACCTATACTAAGAAAAACCTATTGCCAATTCCTTAAACTAAATACAAAAGAGTGTGGGATAGATTATTCAAAAAAAGGAAAAGTGTTCACAAAAAATAAGTCAGGATGTGATTGCCTCGACGTCTCCCTTCCCCACGTTTTTATCATGGGACAAGGTGGGACTTTGGAGCACAGCACATCTCGAGTCTTCCCAGCATGAGCTAACAGTTCCCGAGCAAATATCAGGTTCTTCGTTGGTCCAAATAAAAGTCTCTTGCCTTCGAGGCCTGGTTCTCTCAAGAAACAAACACAAAAGTTCTTATTCTAGGAACAGGTTGGGTGTCGACTTCACCCCTGGGTCCCCCTCTTCCGGGCGCTGGCCGTTCGCAAGTCGTGTTGCACAATTTCGGAACGAGTTCCTTCGTTAATGAATTTTGGGTGGTGACTTTCCACCCCTGGATCTCGCTCGGCTGGGCTCAGACCTCAAATAACAGGGGGGATAGTTCACCTCGCCTTGCCTTGTATTGCGTCTCGCTTTCACCAATCTCATACAGAACGTCTTTTGGGCTTTTGCTCCTTCTTGCCTCTTCTGGGTTCACTCATGCCAACTTTACAAAACACAGTTCATGTGCTAATTTTGCACCATACGTGTTTCACTTCCTTTAGTTTTGAACATGCAGGATTCACTTTCCTTGCTTTCTTTATGCTTTCTTTATAGTTCTTAGGTAAAAGGCTTTCGACTACAGGGATTTTGCTTGACCTCCTGTATGACCACTTTAACCTATGTTGGCGGCTCTCCTACGGCCTTCTGGCATCTGTAGTTTCATCAATAGAGTAATCACCACAAGCATGCTCCCAGGTGCTGCCTGACTCTGCTCTGCTGGTTTTCCCTCACAGCTCATATAACACAGTTCTTGGTTTGTTCAAAGTTCAAATAGCCACTCCACTTTTGCTACTTTTTGTTCAACACAGTTCCATTTCTTATCAGTTCTCCCCTCGACTCGACGGCTGTGATAAACTGCTTGGCATTCCTTCTCCTTGAAGCCAAGGTTGGTACCATCGAGACAAGTGTCTCCCCTCGGCTTGGCAATCAGCAGAGGAGGGTCTCATGTACCATAGACATCTGCTGCAACACACACTGCCTTTTGTTCTCGGACTTATCATTCGCTCGGTCGAGGCTTCATGGGACTAGGTCGGAGAGGACAAGGTCGGCTCCTCCCTTGTCACTGTTTCCGTCTGCGCCGTCTTTCTCCTCCTCATGAACATCCGTACTGAGTTAGCACTTAAGTCGTGCCATCTGGGATACTAAGCCTGGACGGATTGCAGACCACTTTCAATATCATAATCAACTGTGTACGGTACAGTCAGTGCACATCCTGTGTCTTATATGTGGTATGTAAGGCTGTACACAATTCCATCGGGGATGCCCCTCGATACCTGGCATCTCCTTCAGGATTGCTACCATTTTCATAATGTCCTGTGGCTTGTATCGCTCCTCCCCCTGCAGCGCTTTAATGAGCTCCTTCTCTTGACCTATCTCCATCTCCCTACCCTTCTGAGCTATGTGGGGTGAATGACATCCCATTTTTCCATAGTGTATCCTATTTTGTCATTCATGGCCATGGCAACTGTATTATACGTGACACTGTGTAGGTTTAATTAATCTATTTATTCCTTTACTGTCAGTGTATTATCAGGCCACACAGTTTGGAACAACCCCTCGCTCTTCAGCACCACTGGTACCATTTAGTTGTATCGCGGCACACTTACATCCTCCTCTGGAGGGGCTGACTTCGCAGGCAGTACTGGATATGCCCAGTCCTCTTTGTCTGGGTGCTGTTGCCTGTAAGACTCGAATGCATTTTTGTGCAGTTCATGTTCCTCTTGACAATCACTTAGCTGCTGTCTAACGTACTTGCATTCCAGTGCTTTAAGCAGGATCATGGATGACATTTGCATGCACTGCGTGTTCGCCATCTGTCTAGCGTACAGCAATTCATCCCTCATATCGTATAGCAGAGTATTCTGTTGTTCCATATTTTCTCGCTCTCCCTTTGCCACTATATACATTTTCCACGGACAAGTTATAAAGACGTGGATCTTATTCTTGCAGTTCCTGTATTAAGTCATCTACTGTTCTGAGTGGTTTGTCTATATTCTGCCAGACCCACAAGCCTTTCTTTTCCTTCAAATACTCTCCAATAACCTCTTTTGCCTCCTCTACCTATCTGGTCAGTGGACCAACGTCCGCCATTTGACAGCAGTCCTTGCCCTGACTCTACCGCAAATCAAGCTTTGGACCCCACACTCCTACTCTGTGCTAATACAGCTTTGACCCCATACCATCTCCTCGCGAGCGGTGCTCTGACTGTATCACAGGTATGTAGTTTGTGCTCTAACCGACTGAGGCTCTGTATTTGCCCTAATGACCCTGTACTGTTTATGGTACTATGACGCAGCTATCCCTAGCAGGCAGTACTTCTGTGCAGGCTCACTGGGGGCAGCATGTCGCAGGTACAGCGAAAAACACACTTAGCATGTACCTTTTGGTGTACCACCAAACTGCACAGGAAAAAGGGGAGCTCCTGGGTTTCGGCACCAATCTGTTACTGGTCCATCCTGCTCCTTACAATACCAGTGTATCCTAACACCAAATAACGACACAGGAGACCAGAAGTAAATAAGTATAGCATATAAATAATGTAAGCAGGAGCCAAATGCCTGGGTGGTCTGCTCTACTTCATCGCAGGCGTGTCCATCCTTTAATACAGATGGATTAGCTGGCCCATTCTCCGCCAATCACAGTGTGTACTGTGAGAAACCTGAGGGTATTCTCACTGCTAAACCCCTTGGATCCTCTACACAGGTGGCCAGGGAAAGGCCATCGCTATTGGATCCCAACCCTGGGGTAGAGAAGCGAGGGATGATCACCTGGGTGGAGGGTCCTTGGAGAATGAAAGTGGGATGCCCTTAGGCGAGACATGGGGCCTCATTAAGAGTCCAGCAGTAACCTTGCCAGTGCTACCGGCGGATTGCCTACGGACTCGTAAAATTTGACCAGCGCCTGACTTCACGGCACCGTTGCTGATGGTGCCGGTGCTTCAGTGACCGGTCTATCTACCGTGGCTGCTGCGCTCGGCAGGGTCAGACCTGTTGGGCACAGTGGCCCTGGCAGACACACACCTAGTTCGCCAGTCCTGAAACAAGGTTGCCGGTGAGTTTACCGGCACCCTTGTTTACGGACCGGTAAACTTGCAATGAGGCCCATTGTATCCCACTTTATCTACTGACAACCAACCCATCCACAACCTTCATGGGCTGTTATAAGCCAGTTCCCCTCATTTCTCCACAATTGACACTTGACAGTACTGGAGCAAAGAAGAAGCAACTAAGAGCAATGAAGATTATGCTCTTTTACCACTCTGATACTGGTACAAAGAAGATGCCTGCTAAGATCTGTGAAGGTCAGGCATGTCCCTTTGATTGTGGTCAGGCAGGGCTAATTGAGTATGCACACCTGCAGCCTGTCAAGGGGCTGCAGTTGCATAAAAGGAGACATGCCCAGTGTAAATCAAAATGACGAGGGTGATAGGAGAAGCAGCAAGGAGGCTGGTGCAAGCAGCTGGTGCAGGACGCCAAAACGCTGGGTACTAAGGAGAGATGCGGTCCTTGGAAGCGTGGCAGGGGAGCTGGGGCTCCCTGGAGGTGGTTGAACACAGTGATAGGAGCCGTGTGGGAATGCTGCCCCTTTCCTTGTTGCTTGAAGTGCTCTTTCTGCTAAGTGAGAGGACTAACACAGGGGTGTCTGAAGGGCAGGAGCTGGAGCCCTGAGACTAAAACCAGAAGACTGTGTGGTCCGCGCTGCAACAAGAGCTGTGAGCAAAAGACTGTGCGATCCTCTCAGAACGCATAGTGGTGGCACTAGTCTCACATTCTTCGGATGAAGCTTTAGCAGATTTCTTTGCTTTGTTATTTCCTTTCTTGGCTGCGGAGCTCTCCTTGTAGAGAAATGGACATTCCCCCCCCCCCCCAGTAATCACAGCACCTGTCTGAGGTACAGACCAGAAGCTGAGGCCGCGGGTAGATAGGCCCTAAATTTGGGAAAAAGCAAATGCTCTAAAAACCCCAAAGGAAGGATCTGGTCGAGATGGAAGAAGCTGATGGAAGGATTTCGAAATCACAAGAGATTCCACGAGTAGCTTGAGTGTAACAATGGACTCCAAGGAAAGCGCCAGAGATGAAGGCAAGGGCAGCAGGGTTTTAAAAAAAGGCATCAAGCAAAAGAAAACAAAACAAGCAGGTGGGGAGAGCAGCAGAAGAGCAAAAAAGAAGGCAAAAAATCAGAAAGCGGGAGCAAGGCGAAAAGCAAGGAAGGAAAACAAGCTGGATTGAGGCAGAAGCACAGGAACACAATCAGCGTCATACCCAATAGCAGAGGGTTGCAACGCACTAGCGTTCAGCGTCTTCTCAGTGTAAATAGTATTGCGAGCGCCATCTTGAAAATGACAAGACCTGCAAAGACTGTTCCTCTCGTATTTTTAGTATTTTGTATTTCCATTTTTATTTTGTATTTGCATTTTTAAAGCGCTCACACAGCATCGAGGCACTGTTACAGGAACATGCCTTAGTTGTGTAGTTATTATGCGCTTAAAACCCATACGTTTCTAAGCACAGACCCGGGGATTGAACTTGTGTTGTTTCGTGTCGTCTTGTTTCCAAGGCGAGCACGTTGCCGCTGAGCTATCTTCCCGGGACTCATATTGTGACGGCACTATAGAAGTTACCCATTTCCACTTTCTCCATAGTGAATACCTTTGTGCCGTGACAGTATGACCCTTCCTTCTCTGGGTATGGGGTCTGGGTTTCCAGGGGAAACAACGATGGGAGAGTCTAAGTAATCGATCTGCTGAAACATGAGAAGAAGGTTACCAATACCTTTCCTCTGAAGAATACCCTTTCCCATGAATTAGGTATTGTAAAGTTCCATAGTGATATCGTAAATCGCATATTCTGGAAATCCTGTATTGTTCTGGGTCAACTGGAGGGAGGGTCCTCGTATGTGCCTTCTTACGCAAAAAGGGTCAGGAAGGTAAGGTCTCAACAAAGAAGAATGGAAGACAGGATGAGTGTGCCTCAAAGCCTTAGGAAGATGAAGTTTATAAGCAACAGGATTAAGACGTTCCTTGATCTTCAATGGTCCAATGTACCGAGGGGATAGCTTGGAGGGGCGAAGCCACAGAGGAAGGTACTTGGTAGAAAGCCAAACCTCATCTCCGGTCTTCCAGTCAGGATTCTTTCTTCTATGGCGGTCGGCGTAGTCCTTGTTGGTCTTCTTGCTCTCTTCCAGATTTTGTTAGGCCTGCTAATGGTTACTTGATATGGTAGCAAGGATGGTATCCAGAGTAGGCATATTTGTGGAAGGAAGTGTGGTTATGGGTAGGATTCTCGGGTGGACTCCAGCTTAACAGAAGAATGGACTCATCTTTATGGCAGATTGGAAGGCGTTATTATAGGCGAACTCAGCAGTTGGTAACAATTCCACCCAATTATCTTGGTTAAGAGTTGTGAAACAGCAACGATATTGGTCGAGGGTATGGGTGGCTCTATCGGGCTGCCCATTGGTTTGGGAGTGGTATATTGATGGCAGGGCTTGTTTGATTCCAAGTTGTTTGCACACAGTTGTCCAAAAATTAGAAGTATATTGGAACCTCTGTCGGAGACGATAACCTTGGGCAAACCGTGCAATCTAAAGATCTCTGAAAGAAAAATGTAAGCCATTTGGGGGGCAGAAGGGAGTCCGGATAAAGGATTGAAATGAGCCATCTTGGAAAATGAATCATCTGTAACCATGATGACAGTACAGTTATTGGAAGGTAGAAGTAAAAATAATGAGATCAGTTGAAATATGAGTCCAGGGATCAGTAGGAGTAGGACCTTGTTGAAGAGTTCCCAAAGGCTTAGCAGTGGAACACTTAGCGCGATTACAGGTAGAGCAGGTTGAGACATACTGTCGTACATCCTTCTTGAGTGAGGGCCACCAAAAGGAATAAGAAATCAACTCTGTGGTTGCTGTAATTCCTTTATGTCCAGACAGTATAGTGTCCTGACACCAGGAAATGACCTTCCTCAGTCGGGGGGCACTAGGAATAAAAATCCTAAAATCAAAATAGAGAAGGTCATCCTTCCTTTGAGCTGGTCTTCCGAGAAGGGTTACGTTGTCTGGAGAGGTATTGGCAGTAGCCTTTTTGACCTTGTTAAGGAAAGTGTCAACAGCTTCTCAGAACCTCTTACCCTGAAATACCTTTTCCCACTTGGGGAGGAATTCCATGGTTTCAAAACCATAACGGGATAGGCCATCAGCGAGAATGTTCTGTTTACCTGGTAAATACGTGAGATGGAAATCGAACAGAAGAAAGAAATACACCCACCGGGCCTGCCGACTGTTAGAACATTCTATCTGTTGGAGAACCTTGAGATTCTTGTGATCTGTCCTTACCTCAAAAGGTGACTTAGACCCTAGAAGGAGATGTCGTCTTTCGGTACAAGCCTGTCAAATGACTAGGAGTTCCTTTTCCAGGACGGAGTATTTGATCTCACTAACGGTCAACGTCTTGGAGTAGTAGGAAACAGGGTTTTCCAGTCCATCAGCTCCAATCTGTTTCAGAACGGCCCCCAAAGTATGGGTAGAGCCGTCAATCTCCACAATGAAGGGCTTGGTTTGGTCTGTCTGGATCAGAATAGGGGTGGAACACAAACAAGACTTTAACTGTAGAAAAGACTCTTCGGCTCAGGAGTCCCAAAGGAAACTCATATCATTCTTTAAAAGAGAATATTGATGGGAAGAATGATCCTTGAAAAAATTGGTATGAAACAGTGGTAAAAGTTTGCCAAGCCCAAGAATCTTTGAACGTCCTTCACCAATGATGAGGATGACCAGTCCAGGATGGCGGTGGTCTTTCGAGGATCCATCTCTATACCCCTCTCAGACAATATAAATCCTAGGTAGGAGACGGAAGAAACTTCAAAAGAACATTTCTCAGGCTTCACCAGTAACTTGTTTTCTCTTAACCAGAATAAGACCTCTTCCAAGTGCAAGTGGTGTTCTTCTTTAGATGCAGAATAGACCAGGATATCGTCAAGGTAGACTATTACTGCATGAAACAGTATATCCAAGAAGATCCAATCGATAAACCTTTGAAAAACTTCAAGAGCGTCCACAAGGCCGAAGGGCATAACCCTATACTCGAAATGTCTATAAAGGGTTCTGAATGAGGTCTTCCATTCATCCCCGCTCTTTATGCGTAATAAATGATATGCTCCGCGAAGGTCCAACTTAGTGAACACCCTAGCCCCTTCGACCGCCTCCAGAATGTCCTTTATAAGGGGCATAGGATATCTCTCATGGATGGTTACCCTGTTAAGACCTGTATAATCTATACATGGTCTTACCGCCTTGGTGTCCTTCTTAGAGACGAAGAAAAGAGAGGCCCCAGCAGGAGATCTAGACTCACGGATAAGACCATTCTCGAGATTGGCATCAAGATAAATCCGTAAAGCCTCTTGCTCAGGAATGGATAGATTGTACATCCACCCAAAAGGTACTACGGCTTCAGGAAGGAGATTGATGGGGCAATCTTCTGGCCAGTGTGGGTGGCAGTTCTCGCAGAATAACATCCTCAAAGACATCCATAAAGTCAAGGTATGTAGAGGTTATGGAATATATGCCTGTAGAAGAAATAGGCCTGCAGACTGAAGCAAGGTCAGGAGTCTTGTGCTCAAAACAATGCTTGGAACAGAACCAGGAAGAGAATTGAACTAAATTAGCTGTCCAGTCGATGGATGGGTTGTGTTTTCTTAACCAAGGGATTCCCATAATTATGGGAAATTGAGCTGCAAGGATGAAATCAAAAGAGAGGGATTCTGTATGGTTCTTGATTTCCATGGTAAGGCGTTCCAAGCACTTGTTGATAGGTCCAGAAACTGGTGGTCTACCGTCTACTCCTTCTACGGTAAGAGACTCTGACTTAACAGAGAAGGGTATCTTCTTCTCTTCAGCCCACAAGATGTCTATGAAGTTTCCGGCTGCTCCACAATCTAATAGGGCCAAAACCTCAATGGGATATCTATTAGGAACAAGAAGGGTGACTCCTAAGAACCATCAAGCAGGAATCAATATCTTCAGCAGGGACCAGAGAAACAATAGAAGGACTATGGATGACACCTCGACTCTTGGTCACATCTAGGATCGAGGTCTGTCGATTCCCTACTTTCTAGGGGGCACATCAGGGCAGTCCCTCAGCAGGTGTCCTTTCACACTACAATACAAACATAAACCCATGTCACTTCTTCTCTTTCTCTCATCAAGGGTCAAAGGACCACGGGTAGTACCAACTTGCAGGGGCTCATCGAGTGGATAGGTTTTAGACTTGAGGGGATTTTTTATAGGTTGTATGGAAGGCGTAGACCCTCTAGATCTTCTTCTTTCCTCCCTTCTTTCAGTCAAATGAAAATAGATCTGGAGAATGATGGAGATCAGTACTGCTAGTGATGCTGGTCAGGCCACCCTAGCCAGTTTATCCTTTATATCCAATTAAGCAGAGAATCTTGTTCAAGACTCTAGCCCTTACTCACAAGTGCCTACACCATCTTGCACCCCTCTACCTGGCCCAGTGGATCACCAAACCCCTCTCATCCAGGCCAGCTAGAACACCCTACACTAATCTGATCACTGTCCCTAAAACTCTTAAAACGCATGCCGGTGGAAGTAGCTTCCCCACCCAAGCCGTGCAAAACTGGAATGCCCTACCGTCACACATCAGGAGCATTCAGTCACATGCAGCCTTCCGTAAGGCGATCAAAACCGTGCTCTTTGTTTAAATCTGTTGCTCTAACCTGCTTCTTTTAACCGCTGCATCTGTAACCAAGCAGCCTTTTGAACACGCAGCTCTCTCTTATGTTTGTAGTAATCTTACCATGTACAAGAATCATCGTTGGACGGCTTTCATGTAACCCAGAAGTAAGCCTCCTTAAGCTCCTCTCAGCGCCTCGATGCCCGTGGGCTGCAGTGCGCTTAACAAATCCAAATAAATAAAAATAAAATAAATATTATTGTTGAGCCCTAATCGAAAGATGGTGTACTGAGTGTCCCCGGGCAAGCCTGCTTCAACCGCGGTCTTCTTAAAGGTGGTCACATAAGCCAAGACATCAGAAGTACCTTGTCTTATATCCAATAGTGATGTATATGCAGAGTACACCTGTTATGGTCTGTCAAACATGTCCTTAAGAGCTTGTACAAAGGCGGAATTATCAACCAACAGAGGACTAGCATTGGTAATGACAGGGTTTGCCCAAGCCAAGGTGTTACCTGTCATGTTTGAAATCATGAATCCTACCTTGGCCCGATCGGTAGCAAAGGAAGCGGTCCTGAAGGTAAAATTAATGGTACAAGCATCTAGGAATTCCCTTACTTTCTTGTGTGATTCGTCAAACTTCCCAGATACTAGGCTTAGGGTAGACAAGGTGGTAGTCTGAGCATCAATGGCCGCCATGAATTGTCTAAGCGTACCATTCTCGGTCTTCAATTGTTGTACTTCCAGGGATAGTTCTTGAACTGCTTGCATTAGTTCTTGCAATGGCTCCATATCTAAGGGTTTCTTCTGTGGGCGTTGCAATCTTTCAGAACGTGCAGCAGTGGCACTAGTCTAACCTTCTTTGGATGAAGCTTTAACAGATTTCTTTGCTTTGTTCTTTCCTTTCTTGTCTGTGGAGGTCTCCTTGTAGAGAAATTGACGTTCTCCGCCAGTAGCCACAGCGCCTGTCTGAGGTACAGCCCAGATGCTGAGGCCACGGGTAGGTAGGTCCTAAATTGGGGAAAAAGTGAATGCTAAAAAAAAAACAAAGGAAGGATTCAGTTGAGATGGAAGAAGATGATGGAAGGATTCTGGATCACAATAGATTCCTTGAGTGGCTTGCACGTAAAAATGCACTATAAGGAAAGCACCAGAGATGAAGGCAAGGGCAGCAGAGTTGAAAAAAGGCAGAAAACAAAAGAAAACAAAACAGGCAGGCGGGTAGAGCAGTCGAAGAGCAAAAAATAAGGCAAGAAATCAGAAGGCGGGAGCAAGGTGGAAGGCAAGGAAGGCACGGAAGAGAAAACGAGCTGAATCGAGACAGAAGCACAGGAACACACTAGCGTCATACCCAATAGCATAGGGATGCAACACACCAGCATTCGGTGTCTTCTCAGTGTAAATAGTATTGTGGGCTCCATCTTGAAAATGACTAGACCTGCAAAGAACATTCTGCTTGTAGCGCGACGGCACTATAGAATGTACCCATTTCGACTTTCTCCATAGTGAATACCTTTGTGCCGTGACAGATCTAAACTGCAACAAAAACAGTGAAAGCGACCAGTGCATTTCTAATGAATGGGAAACCCGGTGCGCGAGTGTGTGAACTTTGTTATACGCTGCATATTTTGTATCGGTGTGGTCGTGTGCCTTGAATACGCATGTTTGTAAAAGTCTCTGATCCTTCATTGTCAACCATCAAAGGGCTGGGAAGAGCTGAGAATATGTTGTATCGGTGGGGTCGCGTGTGGCAAGGAACATGTTTTTGAAGGTCTCTGAACACTGGGCAATTCAATTAAAGTGAAATAAATGCTTACTGAACAACAAACAAAGCTCAAAGGAGCTATAAGCAAAACGTATGATTATTGAACACCAAACTGAATTAAAACCTTAATCATCAGAATCAAGACATTTGGAACCCAGAAAGGGAACCGAACCTCAAATCCAAATAAACTATTGTATATTAAAATGCTGAAATGAAAACACCTTTAAAGGATAAACAAACCACTGCATGCTGAGTTCTAAATTGAACGTGACTTTAAGGAACATACCAACAATAGATGCTAAAGCTTGATTTACAGGGAACTTTAAAAATTACAAGGAGTATTGATGTCCACTTGTGTGAAAACTACAAACTAAAGGAATTAATGTTTGAAAACCTTGAACTTTGGAACTTTCAGTTTCGAAAACAAGGATACCTTGCTTTTTGAACTGTGTTACTTAAATCTTGGGGAAGGTGTCATGCCTGCGCCATGGGCGCATACATTGGCGATCAATATGGACTAATTGTTATTCATTTATCTACAGAAAACTCTTGGATCAACCTCTATTCACTTTTTGGACCTTGTTTCCCATTTGCGAGACTTTGGTGCTTTTTTATTTTTCCCAACTAACTACAAGTACCACAATGCACTTTGCCATAACTATCTATTTCTGGCCATTCCTATTCGTCATCATCGGAACTACAATCCCTAGAAGCCCTAGGGATCAGCTCTGCTTCCACCAGCTCAGGAACAGAGAGGTAAGAGGCAGATTGTATTCAGGTGTGCTGATCCAGGTGCGGCCAATTAGCCTGCCTCTGTGTTGGGCAGGGCGGTATGAAAGCTGCTGCCTGCAGGGGCTCCGTCTCTTGCATTAAGAGTCCTTCCAGCACCCTTTTGCTTCGAGCTACGACTTTTTGTATGCTGTTCATGCTTACTCCTGCTTTTGATCCAGTGCCCTGCCGAGCTCTCTGCATTGCAGCCGATCACGCTCCGCTGCCTTCTACCTACAGCCTTAGTCAACGGAGCTTCCTGCCTTGCAGCCTGCTGCACCCTGCTGCCTACAACCCTAGCCTTTTGGGCTCCCTGCCTCAGCCCTGCTCCTCTGGGCGTCCTGCCTTGCAGCCTGCTACACCCTGCTGCCTACAGCCTTAGCCTTTTGGGCTCCCTGCCTCAGCCCTGCTCCTCTGGGTGTTCTGCCTTGCGGCCTACTACACCCTGCTGCCTACAGCCCTAGCCTTTTGGGCTCCCTGCCTCACAGCCCTACTCCTCTGGGCATCCTGCCTTGCAGCCTGCTACACCCTGCTGCCTACAGCCCTAGCCCTTTGGGCTCCCTTGCCTTGCAGTCTGCATCACTCTGCTGCTTACAGCCCTTGTCCCCTGGAACCCCTGTCTTGCAGCTTGCTACACTCCTCTGCCTTCAGCCCTTGTCTTTTGGGCTCCTTGCCTACAGCCCTTGTCCTTTGGGATCCTTGCCTTGCAGCCTGCTTCACTCCGCTGCCTACAGCCCCTATCCTCTGGGCTCCCTTCCTTACAGCCCTGCTCCTTTGGGCTTGCACCTTGCTGTCCTGCTCCTCTGAGCTCTCTACCTTGCACCCTACAGTCCTCTGCAATCCACAACAGTTTACCTGCATTTATTACTTTCAGTTATTGCAGCCCCCCTGTTTCCTGACGGCTGCTCCCTTGCTTTCTTCCTTGTTTTCAACCCTCAGTTCTTTATCCCTGTCCAATTCAGTTATACTGCTTTCCTTTCATTTCCTTCTGCTAGTTTGCTCATTGACTTCCTTTTTCCTGGATTTGTCTGTAATTGTCTTCTCTTGAATTATTGTAGACCCCTTTGTAAAGAGTTTGTCTGTTGGTTTCCGGCAGGCAACCTCTGCCCCTTCCCTTGTCTCGTTTCTGTGTTACAGACACCCACAGCTGTTTTTCCCAGCCATGAGCAAACAGCGTGGGCCTCTGTTATAGCAATCTGTGCAGGAGGCTGGAGTTTTTCCTAAGGTCCGTGGAACACTCTTTCCCACTTCTGCATACACCCCAAGAGGGAATCCAGTTTGTTTGTACCTTTATTCCCCTGCTACACTTGCCTACTCTTTGTTATCTTTTACTTTCTGCTGTGTGTGTATTTGTCTGTCCACCTTACTTCAGAACAACCACCACAACCCTACCTGGGTGCCCTGTGCCACTCTTAACAGAGTACCATCCGTGACAGAATGCAAGAGCCAAAAATGTCTTGTTCCATATGCAGGAAAGGCACACACAGACCAAGGATGCTTTCCTTTCGGGTTAAGAAACCTTTGCAAAAATCTAAAGTTTCCCTAAAGTCAGCAAACAAAAACTTTAGTTTAAAAGACAGTCTCGCCTTAGTAAACAAAGATTTACAAGCACAGTACTACACTCACTGGCTTGCTGACCCTTCTTCCATGTATAATTATTATGACATTTGCGACTATGATCCGCAGTCCTTATCTGTTGAAGAACTACAGCAAGATAATGAATTCTTACAGATCTTGTTAGCCCAAACAGTGAAAAACACTCCTGCGTCTTCTGACATTTCTTCTAACACTGCTACAGCCAAGAATATTGCACTCATTGTGAGAGACTCTCAACCAGAGTACGCTGTTGCCAGAGTGATATGCTCAAGATCAGCTTGGCAAGCTCCCCAGACTGCTGGAAGCCCTCATTTAACATGACAAGGCATTCAGTATCCTGAGGTTAGTGCAGCTGGTCCTGGGTACAAAAGACCAATACTGACCATCGGTTGTCTTAATGCTTCCCCAGTATCTACTAACCATAATAACTTTAAGGTCAGTCTTCCTATTGCTACACCCGGATTTTCTGCTACACCAGATTCTGAAGCTTTAGATCAGGCTAATGGAACATACCTGTTACAAGAACAACTCTTACACCTTAAAAGACAAACCAAAGACCTCTATGATGACTTTGTTTATTTGCATAGTAAGAATTTAATGGAGGGACACAATTTACCAGACCATCTGACACTATGTCCAACACCCGATATTCTGTCTTTAGAGATCGACTTGATAAGGCCTGGAATTGTCATGCAGAAAAGGATACAGACTTATACCAAGCAGATGGAAGACCTAAATTTAGCATATGCACCCCTTCTAAAGTTTGACACAGCTCTTTCTCTTTCCAGCCACAATAACTGAGGTTGTTGTGCAGATAGTAAAGAATTAACTCTTTCGGTGGGCCAAATCACTCACACTGCCATTACACCACTAATCAAGTGTAATCTTCTGATAGGAGATCCTTCTGAGTCAAAGGATTGTTCCGCTCTTACCCTTGACTACAGTCCTTTACTCACACTTACAGCCTCTTCTGAAGTGACCAAATCAGAAATGTACTCTACTTCTAAGGGTTTTTGTACACCAGACCATGAGTCAGATTCTGAACAATACCCAGTACCTGTCTGGAATCCAGCCTTTCCAACAGTCAATACCCCAGACCCACCTAGCAATCTGAGCACACCAGACTTTGAAGACCAGCCTTCAGAACGCCTACCCTATCCTTACCCCACATCTGTCATACTACCTGTTACTGTATCTGCAAGCCCATTCTCTGCTGCTCCTCCTGCTAATACTTCTAAATCTGCTACTGTTGCAGCATCTCACATCACTTTTTCTGCAGCAGAAGCACCCCCTTCCTCTCTGCCTACAAGGACAGTACCTGTTGCTAAATCAGTTAACAACTCTTCCTTTAAGACTACAGCTCTGGTTGTTCCTGCTGGTGCCCCTGCAGCACTTAAACTACTGGACTCTACTCTACCAGTCTGAGGTGCGTCCCTGCCCGCTGGTTCTCCTATGGCACCTGCACTCCCAGTTGCTACAGCACCAGAACTATAAACAGCCATTCATGATCACCCTGCTGCTGAGGCTTCTGAACTTCCTACAAATCATGGAGAACCCGCCGCTGAGACTCCTGAATTCTCTGCGGCCAATCTTGACCTTGCCATTGCTACTTCTGGCGACTTGAAAAACCTTCCTAGAGCAACCAACTCAGCTGTATCTCTGACTCCACCTTTCAACACTATACTGTTGCCGGCCCTTAGGAAGGCCACTACTTTCAAAGCAAAATTTGCCATGGAGCCTGCAGCAGATTTTCACAGTTCCTCAGTTCATGAACACACTGTTGGGTTTTGTGCTCCAAAGACTTTGTCTTTTCTGAATTCTACCTCAAAGGTTCAGAACATTGGTACTGTCTCCTTCCTTCAAGACTCTCACCTTGCAACCTTAAACAGTTTTTGGTGCTTCATGATGTGCCTTTTTGGTATAAGACTCTTTCAGGTTGTGACAGACATTCTTCTTGTTGGTTGGTCTTCAGGGAGCCTGGAGAGGGGCCTGGAGAGGGGCATACTGTCATGCCTGCGCCATGGGCACATACATTGGCGATCAATATGGACTAATTGTTATTCATTTATCTACAGAAAACTCTTGGATCAACCTCTATTCACTTTTTGGACCTTATTTCCCATTTGCGAGACTTTGGTGCTTTTTTATTTTTCCCAACTAACTACAAGTACCACAATGCACTTTGCCATAACTATCTATTTCTGGCCATTCCTATTCGTCATCATCGGAACTACAATCCCCAGAAGCCCTAGGGATCAGCTCTGCTTCCACCAGCTCAGGAACAGAGAAGGAGGAGGCAGATTGTATTCAGGTGTACTGATCCAGGTGCGGCCAATTAGCCTGCCTCTGTGTTGGGCAGGGCGGTATAAAAGCTGCTGCCTGCAGGGGCTCAGTCTCTTGCATTAAGAGTCCTTCCAGCACCTTTTTGCTTCGAGCTACGACTTTTTGTATGCTGTTCCTGCTTACACCTGCTTTTGATCCAGTGCCCTGCCGAGCTCTCTGCATTGCAGCCGATCACGCTCTGCTGCCTTCTACCTACAGCCTTAGTCCACTGAGCTTCCTGCCTTGCAGCCTGCTACACCCTGCTACCTACAGCCCTAGCCTTTTGGGCTCCCTGCCTCAGCCCTGCTCGTCTGGGCGTCCTGCCTTGCAGCCTGCTACACCCTGCTGCCTACAGCCCTAGCCTTTTGGGCTCCCTGCCTCAGCCCTGCTCCTCTGGGTGTCCTGCCTTGCGGCCTGCTACACCCTGCTGCCTACAGCCCTAGCCTTTTGGGCTCCCTGTCTCACAGCCCTACTCCTCTGGGCGTCCTGCCCTGCTGCCTGCTACACCCTGCTGCCTACAGCCCTAGCCTTTTGGGCTCCCTGCCTTGCAGTCTGCATCACTCCGATGCTTACATCCCTTGTTCTCTGGAACCCCTGTCTTGCAGCTTGCTACACTCCTCTGCATTCAGCCCTTGTCTTTTGGGCTCCTTGCCTACAGCCCTTGTCCTTTGGGCTCCTTGCCTTGCAGCCTGCTTCACTCCGCTGCCTACAGCCCCTATCCTCTGGGCTTCCTTCCTTACAGCCCTGCTCCTTTGGGCTTGCTCCTTGCTGTCCTGCTCCTCTGAGCTCTCTACCTTGCACCCTACAGTCCTCTGCAATCCACAACAGTTTACCTGCATTTATTACTTTCAGTTATTGCAGCCCCCCTGTTTCCTGACTGCTGCTCCCTTGCTTTCTTCCTTGTTTTCAACCCTCAGTTCTTTATCCCTGTCCAATTCAGTTATACTGCTTTCCTTTCATTTCCTTCTGCTAGTTTGCTCACTGACTTCCTTTTTCCTGGATTTGTCTGTAATTGCCTTCTCTTGTATTATTGTAGACCCCTTTGTACAGAGTTTGTCTGTTGGTTTCCGGCAGGCAACCTCTGCCCCTTCCCTTGTCTCCTTTCTGTGTTACAGACACCCACAGCTGTTGTTCCCAGCCATGAGCAAACAGCGTGGGCCTCTGTTATAGCAATCTGTGCAGAAGGCTGGAGTTGTTCCTAAGGTCCGTGGAACACTCTTTCCCACTTCTGCATACACCCCAAGAGGGAATCCAGTTTGTTTGTACCTTTATTCCCCTGCTACACTTGCCTACTCTTTGTTATCTTTTACTTTCTGCTGTGTGTGTATTTGTCTGTCCACCTTACTTCAGCGCAACCACCCAAACCCTACCTGGGTGCCCTGTGCCACTCTTAACAGAGTGCCATCCGTGACAGAAGGGAACCCCGAGTCTGGACATGTGGAAGGGAACCCCAGGTACTGATTCAGACAATTTCATCCTAAATCCAAAGAAGGTAATTTTGAGACTTTTTGTGGAACTGTTTTACACTTGGGGAAGGGAGCTAAAAGGAGGTTGTGAGCTGGAAGAAGCTCAGAACTTTATGTTAACCACTGTTTCATTTGGTTGCTAAATCCCTACACATTGTACAGATTTAGTTGTGAGGGCAAGTATTGGATTTGGACCAAGACAGATTCTTCATTTGAACTCTTTGACTCAGACTTTCCTTAGTTTTCTTTAGGTAGGGAAATCCCACCTTAGCATAGGGCAAGTTAGGCCTTTTTCCATGCTGACATTTAAGTTAATAAAAGTGTTTATTTTGAACTTTGAATCTGTTGTCTATGTCTTGCTTCATGATGCCTTCACAGTATTTGAACAAAGGTCCATACAAGGTATGGGAGTAAGAGAGGGCAAAGTGTGGAAAAGTTTCAGTTTCATGGAAAAATGGTTTCCAGCTAATGAGGCTTTCTTGTTACATGCAGCCTGCAGTCACGTACACCATATACTTCTCAGGAGGGAGCCCATTCCGACCCCCACCCCCTGAGGTGTATCAAGCACGCATTCCACAGCACTGTGACCTTGCTTAGCGCCAGCCAGACCACTCCTTGTGCAGGGCCTTAGAGAAATGGGAAACAGAATGTCAGACTTGGTATCAGATACCCAAATCTAGTCTAAGGAATTGGATAGGGACTCCTAAAATGTACCTCCAAATCTTTCTCTTTATACTCTCAAGCCATGTTAAATGATCGTTTAAACTGGTTTCCTGGCCATATACAATTGAAGGACCCAGGCCTTGTTGGTACACTAATAGTATATATTTCAGACTGTAACCAGTGCAATTTTACATAGGGCCTCATTATGAGTTGGGTGGTATTCCGGCGGTACATCCACTGAAATACTGCCCAATGGAATTATCGTTACCGCCACTTGATCTGGTCGAATTACTGCCGGGATTGCTAGTGGCGGTGGCAAAGTTAGTCCCCCTTTTTTGAATGTCAATCGGAATCGATGGAGCATTTTTGGCATAATTACTGCTGGCAGAATTACCTCCTCCGAGCCAAAAAATATGCGTCCTCATGTATGCAGACAACGCTGTTTTGCTGGCAAGAAAAAAAGAATGCCCTGCAAAGATTGGTCACTGGCTTCAATGACTACATGGGATTGAAGGATCTAAAAGTCAGTGCAAGAAAAGTATAGAGTAACGTCAGTTTATCCAGAGCGGATGAAGGCAAGTTTAAGTATAATTTAAAGAGTGGTGGAGCTAAAACACAGCTCTGTTTTACTGTATGTGTCGATCGAAATACTTGGCTTAATTTTCCTATGTTGTCAGCCAGCACTCTTACTGATAGATTTGTGTGCATTTTCGATCAATATTTGGAGCATTGCGTTTGGCATTCCAAGGCTGTTTAGAACTGTCCAGAGCTTCTCACGATTTACACAATTAAATGCCGTTGATAGGTTGATGAAACCCAAGCAAATCGAACTCCTGTACCCTGGATCATATTTATCTAAAATAAGACTTAAGTTCATGGTTTGATCAGGTGTACCTACGCACTCCCAGAAGCCATATTGGAAATCTGAAAGAATTTTGTTAGATTTTACCCATTCAAGTATCTTGCCATGTATGCTCGACCAAACCACTTAGCTGCGGTATCAATTAAAGAAACTGGGTAATGGCAGGCAGGTACAAGTATATTGCCTTTCTTAAAGATCGGTATGATTATAGCTTTCTTACAGCTATTTGAAATGATCGTACGGTGCAATAAGATGTTAAATATCGATGTAAGTATGGGCAGCCACACGGACCTTTCGTGTTTAAAGAACTCAATTGGGAACAGAACTTGCCCTGCAGTCTTGCTATTAGCCATGCCAGACAATTCCTACATCATTGAGGGACAGCCTTACAGAATCAGTTCTAGGCCTTAGCATTTCTACATTTCCTGAATGCATTTGGTCAGTACCTGACCCACACGTCTCTGATTCATCGCCCTGGGCATTGTAAAGTGCAGCAAAATGTTGTGTCCATTTTGCTGAACCCACCTAGTCTGCAATGGGAAGTAAGGATTTCAAATTGCTACTCAGGCCATCCACAGCTGCTCTCCAGTGGGCCTTTTGGTTACCAGATACTGCAGCCGGCTCTAGGTTCACCCAGGCTTGCTGCGCCACTGCCGTTTTCCTATCGCTTAATAACTTTTTGTCAGTTGCTTTTCTACTTGGCTTGTGTCCTGGTTTTTTAGGGCATTCAGAAGTAATCGCTTAGCCGTCTTGCATTTTGCATCAAACGACTTCATTCTCCTCTCAGTGCTATTTAATGTGCATTGAGCCCTGCTGAATGCTTGGCTCACTGCAGACATTATGTTCCCCCATGCCAATAATCTTACGTCTTGGTTAATTTTGATGTTCAAACATTTTTCTATGTCAGCTAGTGTTTGGTCTATGATCTTGGCTACTTTTCTAGATCCTGATCGGTTTGTTCCCAGCGCATCGCTTTGTAGGCTACATTATTTTCCCTGTTTACCCCACTCCAGCAGTCACGCCTGCATATATCTTCTTTCCCATTTCTTATGATTAGTAAAAAGGGGATAATGGTCACTCTCAATCCTAACGGCTACTTGGAAATCTGCTATCCATAGCCAGTTCTCTACTTTAATTAAGAAGTAGTCAATGATTGACCTGTGTCTTGCATTTGTGAATGTATATTTCCACGGGATATCTGATGGGAATCTGCCATTCGCCACCCTGAACCCCACCGCTATAAGGCTATCTACCAATCTCCTGCCTTTTGGATCAGACCGTACACCTTTGAGGGTCGGGATGCAATGCCAAAAGCAGACTCTTCCTCTCCGATATCATCCACCCCCGAGCCCCCCTGAAGTCACCCATTTGCAGATTAAAATCTCCCCCAATTAAAAACATCATGTTTGTCGAAACAGCAGCAGGGTTTCTAGCAGCATGCATCGTGAATACAATTCTATTAGCAGCCCTCCTACTGTAGTTCCCTGAGGTGAGTTATGAAATATGCTATACGCCATAAGGAGCCCTTCCCCCACTCTATATCAACAATTAAAAGTGTGGATGAATGAAAAAATACCCAAGTCCTCTTGTATTCCATTGCAGTGGATACATAAATTACCAAACCACCGCAGTTCCTCCCCTTTTTACTTGGTGTTGCTTTTAAGCTAAAAGATCTCAAATTAACCAGCTGAATTGTTTCCATTGCCCATGTTTCCTGCAACAGCAGAATATCATCTTGGTTCAGAAAGGCCACTAGATTTGGATCTTTTAATCAACTTGCCAACTGTGAAGGCATCATGATGTACGTCACAGGCAACAGATTCAAGATACAGATTCAAGATTCAAGATTCAAGATCCAAACAAAATCGTTTTATTAACTTAAATGTCAGGATGGTAGAAGGCCTGACTTACCCTATTCTAAGGTGGGATTTCCCTACCTGAACGAAAGTAAGGAAAGTCTGAGGCAAAGAGTTCAACTTAAAAGTCTGTCTGTGTATAAAACCTATGCTTGCCCTCACAACTAAAGATAAACAATGTGCAGGGATGTCAATAATCAAATAAAGGGTGTTGAACACAAAGTTCTGAGCTGCTTCCAGTTCTTATCCTCTTCTTCAGCTCCCCTTCCGCAAGTTTAAGAAAGTTCCACGAAAGCCTCAAAGTTACCTCTTTCCCACTCATGGTAACAAAGTTCCACACATTCCTCTGGGTTCCTTTCCCCAAGTTTAAATAGCACAGTCCAAAGAATAGATGGTCTCGAGACTTCTTCTCGAGACGACAAGTATAACTTCCCACGTTTCAGCGCCCCCTTCCCCGAGACTTCAGTTTTACCAAATATTAGTTCACAGTGTCTTTTGGCTATCACAGTTCTAGGCTCACTGGTCTAGGCGCAGTTGTCAGTCCACATGGTCCACCCATCACAGGTCACGCAACCAGAATCCCTCCCTTTGTTGGCCTCTTGGCTTTGGTGGACAATGTTCACCCTTCTCTGGCCTCTCCTTGTTAGCCTTCTGGCTCTACTAGAGAAAGTCACATACTTCCCACCAGTCTTGGTGTACTGCATTTTTTTTTACAAAGTTCACTTTGTGGTGGTCTTTCACATTGATGCCCTCTTTTTGTGTGTTATTGTCGTATGGGCACTTTCTCCTTAGCTGTTAGTGGCTGCTTGCTCTTCCCACAAAGCTGTGTTTAGTTCTATATTCAAACAGCCTAATTGCTGTTGACATTCACCAGATATTCAAAAGTGCTCAAATTCCAGTTTTCACTTAGTTCAATGTTTAGCAGAGGCTCAATATGCTTTAGTGCAGGTTCAATTCAGTGTATCACAAATTTGATAAATGCTCTATTTTAAGTTCCCATTTGGTTAAGTATTTAAAATGCACTTTCTGTATTTGTTTTTGTGTTTTTCCTTTAGTTTAATAAAGTTCGATAAGAATAATGTTTCTGCCACCCGCTCAGGATGCCACCCGCTGTGGTTCCATGGTGGCTTCCGCTGCTTCTCCCAGCCTCTCCAGGTGGTGGGCTGGATGATGTGAGCCCCTTTTGCGCTCCGGGGCTGGTCTTGGCCTCGCCGTGTGCTCAGCCACTTCCTTCGGGTCGCAGGCAGCGTCCCGCTCTCTCTCTATTCCGCAGCCCTAGCTGCTGGTTTCTTCCGCGTGGATGCTCCTGCCTCTGCAGCAGCCTAACGGCTCGACTTGCCTTAGGCTGGGCGGTTTTCCTCAACTTCGTGCCGGCGTTCTGGCTCCTCCACAGGCCCCACCACGGCTGCCCTCTGCAGACACAGTCTCCTGCTGGTCTCCTTCCCAAAGACCCCCTGTCTATCCTGTTGCTGCCAATTCTGCCTCCCTTTATACACCTGCAACCTGTCAAAGGGTTGCAGCTGTGGACTTCCAATTGGATTTTCCTGACCATAATTAAGAGGCCATGCCTGACCTTCACTCCTCTTTACAGGCATCTTCCTCGTCCCAGTACCAAAGTGGTAACATGGCCTAGTGTGCTTTACTCTCAGTCTCCTCTTGCTCGTCTCAGTATTGTCAAGTCTTGCATGTGCGGAAATGAGGGGTACTGCCTTATAATAGATTATAAAGGACAGGGGAGGGCTAGGTTGGTCATCAATGGGAAAAGGGGGATAGCTCACCCAGGTGATCTTCCCTCGCTTCTCCACCCCCGGGGTCAGGATCCCCTGGGGCCTTTCCCTGGCCACTTGCGCAGAGGATCCAAGGGGAGTAGGAGTTCGAATACCCTTAGGTTTCTCACATATGCTTCCCCAATGTGGATTGGACCGAGGTGCTTCACATGGAAGCTGGGAAAGAAAATGTACTTTCTCTTTCCCTCATTCTTTCTGTCTGCTACTGGAGAGCACCACAGTTGATGGTCCAAGAAACCCTGCATATCCCTTATGTTGGATTCTCTTCTCTGGGTATTTGGGTTCTTTGCCAAGAGGTCAACATTTTCCTTCCTACTGGCTCTCCTCTCACGCCTGGGATGTTCCAGTCTCTCTAGCTGAGGAGGCTCAACTATAGGAGTTTCGAAATGTTACTGGTGCCACCTTTGAGACCCATTTATCGAATTGGGGCGCATCACTTCCCAGGACCAACTGAGCTGGTAGGTTAGAGATCACTTCAACAGTCAGGTTTATTTTCCTGCCTAAAATGATAATAAAGATTTGCGTCAATGGATAGCTCTCTGTATGGCCATGTACATAGGTTGCCGTCTCTTTTCTAATTTCTTCCCTTCCCTTCCCTCCCTTAGGGAGTAACCCTGCTCTTATGGCACTTTCCTTACTTCCTGTGTCCAATTCTGCCCTGACAATTTTTCCCTCTAAGGTAACAGGGACTTTATACAAGGTTTTACCTCCAGGATATAAAAAGACATGGGGTTTCCTCCAGTCTTTTCCTTGTTTCTTAGACTTCTTTAGGTTTTTCTTCCTTTCTGACATCACCTACTGAGATTGACCACATAGGATGTTATTACATGATGTCTCCATCTCTTCCTCCTTACTCTCTCTCGAGTCTGGTTGGATTCCCTAAATGATAAGGAATTCGAAGAATCGACTATGTTCAATGGACATCTGGTAACATGCCCATACCCTTTACAAGTGTAACATTTATGATAAGGATCAAGAAGTGGGTTTATTACTGGAGGATAATCTCTTCCCTTTCTCTGTTCCTCTAGGGACTTTGCTATTGTGCAATCCTGTTCTAATTCTGGTGTTATCTGGCAGAGATGGATAGGCACTAGTTCTGACGAGGGATATAAAAGGCTAGATGACGACTTATTGGGGCTCCCTAGGGCCTCACAAGAAGTTCTCACCTGGTCTAAGTTCTCTACCCCTATCTCCATTATTTCATAGACTCCCAAACTTTCTGGGGGAGTGGATAACTCTTGTAGGGTATCTTTTCCAATGGAGAATTACCTTTCCTTTTCAAAAAGATTGGACAAATAATTTGAGCTTCCCTCCTCACCAGAACTCGTCTCATTGAACCTTATTTCCACTGCTTATGGCCAAAAGGTTCCAATAAGATTTAATATCTTAAACTTCCCACCAACAGTCCCCATTTGATCTCAGGGGGGTCATCAGAAAAATTCAAAAGGACAAACTTAAATTCGGCTCGCCAGGAGAGTATAGATTGTTTCTTTAATTGTCTTTCCTTAGGGGGTTGTACATAAATGCCCATGCCATAGGGGCAACTTCGTCACAAACCTAAAAAGATTATTATTCATTCCTTCCCTGGCACTCGACAATCTTGTGGGTAAAAAAGGTGGAGGTAATAGATTGCACCCGAGTTAAGGTTTCCCCCCTGCAATATTCCCTCAAACCCCAATTAATCGAATTCGGAGTGGATAGAAATAGGCAGCAGGGAGTCAGGGATATGAGGCAGCAAACAGAATCAAAATCCAACCTTCCCTCACAAAGTAAGAAGCAGATTTTGAAACCCTTTGCAATGGCATAAAATGTCACTTAGAATTTGACAAAAATAATTAATTATATGTGTGATTAAATAATGATGTACATATGTTTCTACTTCCCTTTCTTGTTCCTCTTATCCATTTCTCCTTTAGAACTGGTCAATTGATCTACATACTGTTTTTGATGGATTGTTTCATGTCTTTGTAACTTTATGCTTCTTGTTTACTATGTATTCTTGTTGTGGTATTGTAAAGCGCTTTGGCGTAAAGCGCTATATAAACCTTATAAATACTAATTATATCACTAGCAACTATAAGGTAAGGTATCACAAAAGGCATAAAGTTCAAAAGCAACTTGAAATGGAGAAAGAACATAGTGCAGTCAAAATCACACGTGGAAAAGTTGCAATTTACACTGTTTTCAGTTTTAAATGTCAACATTATTTTTTTAAATGGGTGAAATATGCAGAATCGGAATGCGGTTTTTAGGCTAGGTGATAGATGCACATCACAGGGATCATATAGAAGTGAAAGAGTGACTATAGCTGAATAATTAGATGAGATTTTCAAGGGGAAAGAAATTTGGTTTTGGTAAAATAAAGCAGTTAAAAGATAAAATCGGTTTGGAAAGAAAAAGGACAAGTTTTACGTAAACTAGATTATCAAGAAGATAGTGCTGCCCATGAAACAGGTTAAGCGGCCGTCTTAACCCCTTTCACACCGCGTGTCTCTTTATGTGGAAATTAATTAAATTATTCAAAATATTGCTAAGGAGTTACAAGATGGGGTGAATGAAAGGATGGCACCAACACTAGGAAATCAAGGACAGGATGCACAGAGAATTCTAACAGTTTTAAACAAGTTACCAGGGTATGACTAGGATTAGTTAGAACATAGGACAAATACAAGGGTCAAGATGGGATAGGCTATGTGCTGCTATGGGATGGGGAAATACTCACAATCCGCACTTGAGTTTGGGATTTGGGATGCCAACCGGGTTCTGGGCCCAAAGGGCTCTGGTCACAGCACGGCGGGCGCCCCTTACAGCAAACAGCTGGGCAAGTATGTCACTGGATGGTAAGGATACAGCGGGCATGCAGGTAGTGGGCAAAAAGCCGGTCTGGTCACAGGATACTCCCAAAAGGTACAACAGCTTTTTCCCCTTTGTTATTAGGATTTTTAGTGGGGTTTCTGGATCAATGGCCTTGCTGGGATAGGGTCAGTTATGCTTTGGCCTGGCAGTTGAGTCTGGAATCTTGCAAAGGTGGATCTGGAATGTCTGGATACGCAGGCGCTGGAAATTCAGGAGAGAGTGTCCTGTCCCTGTGAGCTCCTACCCCTTATATAAAGCGGGTGACATCACCGGGTTTATTGTTGGGCAGAACTGAGCTAGACCTACCCCCAAGAACCGGATAGGTGTCACAGTCATCGGCCAAGGACGCAGTTCTTACAGGGTCACACATACAGGGGGCCCGGATGGACACAGTCCTAGTGCCTTTTGGCTCCAGGCTCATAAAGAACAAAAAACAAGACATTCATTTGGGTCAAAATATCTTTATTATGGACATAGCACCTCATTTTGGGTGCATCGCGTATTTAACATTGGAACTTTACTCTTTAAAGCAGCCCCACGTGAACTCTTGGGTGGGGCTACTGCTATTGGGTTGCCTGGCATGTGCTGACTCACTAGAAGTGGCAGGGTGTGGCAGGCAAGCCAAGCCTAGTGGGCGTGCCCACGTTCACAGCTATATAAGCTGCTCCGATACTTGCCACCTGGGGATCCTGTTCTCACCTCTGCACATCTCCATTGGCATTGCGGCTCACCTTCAAATCTTCTGGAACGCAGACATCTTCATCTTGGCACCGCGGCTCACCTTCAAATCTTCCGGAACGTAGACATCTTCATCTTGGCACAGCGGCTCACCTTCAAATCTTCTGGAATGCAGACATCTTCATCTTGTCACCGCGGCTCACCTTCACATCATCCGGGAAGCTGAAATCTTCATCTTGACACCGCAGCATAATGCTCTCCATTCGCGGCCTCAGCACCTGCAAATAAAAATGCGGGGCAAAGTTAGACACTTAACAGACATTAAGTTTAAGGTTGCGCCACCACCAATCCTTGCGCTTTCCCTTAAACCATCACTCACCTGTTGTCGGACATTGCGGTTTCATCCATCTTCATCCAGGCTGCGTTCCGCGCCCTCCACAGCTGCTTTTGGGTCACATTTCCATCTATTTGGAAGAAAATAGAAAGGGGAAAAGACAAGAGACATTGAGAGAAAACAGAAAGGGGAAAAGACAAGAGACATTGAGAGACACTTACCACCAACCAGGAGAAGCATAGTCGCAGCTAGACTGGACTATTACTTACCAGGGATCAGTGAAGGAACTAGATCCCATCAACAAGCGCCCCTACCAGAAGGAGCAGGACGGAGAGCTCATCATCTATACTTACCAGGTGAGCGTTATGGGCCGGTACGTGCCCACAAAAATCGCACCTTGGAAAGAAGGGTTTGACAGGTACAAAAGTCACCAATCAGTGCACTCACATTTTCTCATATCCACGCAGGAGCAGTGCCACCAATTGTCGCTGCCCACAGCTTGTCCGCAGGGGGAGAGACCAGAAGGGGGTGATCTAACTCCTGGGAGGGCTGCAACCATGCCTCAACGCTTCCGCAGAGACTATGTTCGTTGCATCCTCCAGGAGGGGACTGTTTATGGGGTTGTGTTTCATGAGATACAAAGCCACCCCACAGTCCTTATCGCCAGGACTTAACATAAATCACACATTTGTACAGTGGTTGCAATTTTGCAAATTACATAGACAGATTACATATTTCACACAGAGTGTGCAGTCCAATTCTCACATTTGTAGGACTTTGTTTCATCCGTCTAATCATTTTTCATCATTTTCAATGAAATTATTTTACCTAAAATTCTATAACTTTATACATGTATATAGTATCATAAGGCATGTAAGTATTGAATTTCAAAGTGGCATTGTATACACTTTCCTCAGAATATCCAATTCTCTGCCATTTCTGTTCCCAATGTGCCAGTGAAGGCTACCACGCCTTAAATTAAAGCCAGCAAAATTGCATCTAGATTGTGAAACTTTTGCATTATTGCGTTGTCCAATTTCGGAGATAAAAAGTCTTGAAATGTATTAATAAAATATCCTTTGGAGCCCGATGGCCGGCATTGTCTAACAAATAAGGGCATAACTTCCAAGGCTGCTCTGGAGTTGGCTTTGAAGCTCCCCAATAGAAGTTGAAGGGAGGTGATTTTCCAAAAGTCACACATAGGTGTCCCAGAATCTATTGTGTCAACCTGGAGCACAAACCAGAAGGTTCGGTATGCCCGTGGTGACGGTAGCAGACTCGGACAAACAATAGAAAAACACAAAAAGAGGTAGTACTGCTACTCGGAAATGCTCAACCCAATTTTAGTCAATGAATTAAGCAAAACATTTAGGTTATATCGGGGAACCTTTGCCAATGTTACTTATGGAATGTATCCCAAAGTTAGTAGCCCATGAAATTGTCCAGGAAGAAAAACACACACACACATCCGGGGCTATTATAAATTATTTGTATTGAGACAAAACAAAGTTCTCTTGTTACACTTACATATATAACAAAATTCCAAATTGTAGACAAAAACATATATTGGAGTCATAAATAAAGCAGTATAAACCGTGTTGTGATCCTTGAATTCTTAAAATTTAAGCATAAATGTTTTCTGAAAAAAGGCTACAAAAACATAGCAAAAAATGTGAAAAGAACTTGTATAAAACCAATGCACAAGTGATTTAGCGCCTATACGAATCTGTAAGAATCTATGTCCTTAATGAAATGCCCAGGTTTAAAGTATCTGGTGCATGAGCTTTTATGGAATGCATCTTTTGTTTCAGATGCCTAGTGAGTTCCAGCAGTCATGGATCTGCCTATTCTAATAGATTATTACCAAAAAGGAAAATAATCCTAATAGCCATAAGCCAAAGAAGCAGGGGGTAAATATTTGGTTTCACCATCAAATGTGTTTGAATCACATAAACAATATCAGTCTAGAACCCCCAAACAGTAGGTTCACACGTCCCCCTTGCATAAAATTGACATTTTGGTGGCAATAATATCCATCTTGTAACTGCTTCAGAGGGATGTGTATTAGTACATGGTAGCCGCCTTCATCAGGGCTATTAAGCGGCCCCTATAACAGAAAAACCAAGAGAGACAAAAAAAGGGAAATAATAAATGTAAAGTCCTCTTGGTTGTGTTTCCTTGATGGACATTTCTGGGCAAATTACTAACAACAATTGCTTTGTGCATAAGGGAGATAATGTTGGAAAACAATTAATCATTTGGAAAGTGGGCTTATATAGAGACAGGGTACACATTTACTACTACCTCTGGTGTACTACGGTGGGTGTATTGAATAATTTGCTCACCACAGAAAGCTTGTGGAAACTCTCTCAATGGTGCAGGCTCCCCGGTCGGGAAGCCGCAGTAATCAGAAATGTTCACCAAAGTTGAAAGTAAGACGTCTGCGCCGACCTAAATGCAACGGCGCGGGTTGGGGGTCAGATATGGAGTTCTGTAATTCTGAAAAGAAACCGTAGAGATAGCATTGTTTGAATACATGCTGCAACCTCATGGTGGATGCATGCCAAAAAGAGGAGGAACCGTGGCCAAATGGCTCCTAGCAATGCAACCTCCTAAAATACATGAGCGCTGAATCTTGTTAAAAAAAGGGACAAGTCAGGAGCAAGTGAATACGGTCTGAATGAAAGGATAAGTCTAGAAGGTGTACCTGGGATGGGGTGGGTTCGCTTCAGGAGTCTCGTGAGATCCTACAATCATTGGGAGTCAGAGCGAAACTCAACTCTGGTCTGAGTGCCAGAGAGGGAGGGTGGAGCCTCTAGCTCGAATAACACAGCGTCTGGTGTCCCGTATCAGTGGGGGGAAAGAAAGAAAAAGTGACATGGAACGGGCTGTTAGGTGCGTTTGCTATAAATGAAGGGTTTTCAGCGGTAATGCGCCGTGTAAAGCCGTTAGAATACCTGGTGGATTTCGAGGGGGTTGTCCTATTTCCTATACTCCGGCGGGACTAGCTGCGTGCCGAGGGGCACGCCTTTGCTCATAGTTTTTTGGTGGAGCACTGTGCCGTGTCAGCCCGAGGTGCTGGTCGGTACTTGGGAGCCGTGTGGAAAGCGTCAGCGGTGCTGTAAGCTGCGAATGCTATGTGACTGCCGGAGGCAAGAAGAAGGGTGTGTGTCCAGCAGCCAATAGGGATCCTGGAAACCCTGAGTCCCAATTGGTAGTGACGTCTACAATGCGGAAACTAAGACGCATACCGAAGCCGAGTGGGTGGGGTGATGCGTCCGAGTGAAACTTAGAAAGAAGTTTGATTAAAATGGGTCAGGGCGGGTTTGTGTTGCTATGTCGTCCATAAACAGATGCATTACGGACGCGCAAAAAATAAAGTTTTATTTTCTGTTGCAAGTTGCTTGTCTTTTTGTCAGCGCTGCCTCTAAGCCTAGTCCCGTGGGGGTGTGCAATCCAACCTCCAATCAGGGTCCTGTGTGTCCCGGGCCTTGATTGGATGTGGCACCACAGGCCCAGAAACCGGACTGCGGTGCAGCGACCCAGAGTTTGATGTGAAGAGGCACCCGAGCCTGCAGCGAGTGTGCTTGCATGCAGAGGTCCTCACGCTCAACTTCCTCCTCCGAGTGGAACGTAAGAACTGAATACCAGTCTTTTGTATGCAGGTGAGACTGTGTATCTCTCTGGATCCCCATGAATAGGAACAATGCCTAATATGTGTCTGGTTTGTAACCCCACCCCTGGTGTGGGGTGCAGGGTGTGGAGTCGTAGTGATCATGTTGATGTATGGCGAGATCAAGGGGATCCCGTTGATCTGGATTAGAATGACATGTCGTGGGCTCTCCATTTCAAGGTCCTGCTGTCCCTGGGGGGGAGGTGGACACTCAAGAGGCTGAACTCCAGTCAGACACTGCTGTGTGCTAGAAACAGGCCATGTGTCTGCGTGAACGGTATGAGGGGAACCAGCCTGCGCTTGTGCGACACTAATGCGGGAAAAGTTGTTGTTTTTGAGTCCCTGGGCTACCGACTCCATTCTGTGTATCCACCTGCATTCCAAGTCCAGAAGTCTGCTTTGGATTTGGGACCATTGCGGACCCGTTCAATGACCCACCACTTGATGTCTTGTGTACTGTGTTTTTTCTCTATGTGATGTTGTACAAGAGGAGATGTGAGGTTTCTGCACCGGATCCGTGAACGATGTTCAGAGATCCGTGTTCCAACATTATGCATAGTTTGCCCAGCATACCGCAGATGGCAGGGGCACTCAATACAATACACCACTTGGTTAGTTTTGCAGTTTGAGACATCATTCAGGGTCCAGGTTTTTTCTCCAAATTGGAATTGCTGTAGTTTTCCAGTGAATTGACACACTGAACATGCCCCACAGGGGTAATGTCCTTTGAGCGGTCGTAGGTTCCAGAGGCTTTACTTTTACTTTACTTTACTTTAATACATTTATATAGCGCAGCCATGAACCCGAAGGCGTGAGGCCACTACATGGCAAAAATTACAGATAACAGAAAAGGAGTATCCATGGGGCAATGCCACAGCAGAAGATGTTTTAGAAGCGTCTAAGGGTCATTTAATTGAAAAGATAGGTCTTTAATCTTTTCTTAAATGATTCTAGAGAGTCAATGGATCTCATCTCTAAAGGAAGAGCATTCCAAGCCCTTGGTCCATTAAAAGCAAAGGCTGAGTTGGCTACTCTGACAGTGTGACACTTTGGTTCGGATAGAAGGTGCAGATTATTCGACCTTGATGTTCTTACATTATTTCTTATGGACAAAAGCTGTTGTAAATATCCAGGCATATTTCCAGATCTACACTTCTGTATGATAGAGTTCGAAATAAAAATCTAGAAGCCACCGACATCCAGTGGAGCTCACGTATTGCCATCGTAACATGATCTCTATATTTAAGTTTCATGACGGCTCTGATAGCCCCATTTTGGCATACCTGCAGCCTGTTAAAATCAGACTTATTGATTCCCATGAGAAGGCTAGAGCAGTAGTCTATTTTTGAGCCTACTATTGCTCTTGCAATAGTCTCTGCATTATCCTGTGATATCAAGGGCCTTATAGATGTGCTGACAGTTTAATGTAATATGCACATGACGATACAAGACTACTGACATGCTGTTTCATGGTCATATGTTGATCAAAGGTCACTCCCAGGGTTTTCACTTTTTTAGGGGTTTAATGGATTCTTCTCCCAGCAGGAAGTTCTCATACTGTGGGCCAAGTTTATTAATGGTATATGGTGAACCTATGACAAGCAATTCAGTTTTTGATTTGTTCAATGCTAACTTGTTATGGACCGTCCAGGTTTCAATTAAAGTAAAAACTCTGTGAGCGGCCAATTCGTCTTCACTGTGGCAGCCAGAGAGCAGGATGACACATTGAGTGTCATCTGCATAGTTGGTAAATATTATATTCTCGTAATCGAGCATTGCGAACAGAGAAGCCGTAAATATATTGTAAAAACAGGGAGAAGTGCAGGCACCCTGTGGAACACCACAAGTTGTTACAATAGGTTCAGATTCCGCATTGCCACAAAAGACTCTACTATCTCAATTATTGAGAAATGACAGTACCCATTAAAGGCCAACGGGGAGAAATTGGCCACTTCACACAACCTGGTGGCCATGATATCATGGTCCACCAGGTCAAAGGCCGCAAAAAGATCAAGCAGCATAAGCAGGGATGCTTCCTTATTATCCATACGGGCCATCAGTTTGGATTTGAGTTCAAGTAGTGCGGTTTCAGTGCCATATCCGACCCGAAATCCGGACGGATGGTCGTTTAGGATGGGATGGGCCTGTAAGTGATCTGCGATTTGTAAATAAGCCACACGGTCAAGAATCTTAAGTCGAAACGCCTTATTGGTAATGGGTCAATAATTATTTGGCATATCGACTGATAGCCCTGTTTATTTCAGAATTGGCATAACCCATGATTTCTTGAGTTCCTGAGGGACCGTGCCGGTAGATATAGAAGTATTAACAAATTGACAGATAGAGGTAGATAAAGAAGGGGCACAGATCTTAATTATCATAGTAGTATGAATGTCATTTTTACTTCTTGTGGGCTTTAGTTAGTTAATAATAGTTTCTAGGTCCTTATCCGTTATAGGAGATAGATTAAAAATTGGAATAGTCGGTGATCTATGAAATGACCAATCCGCAGATGTAACCTTAGAGCGGTTTAAGTTGTTACTTTTCTCTAATATATTTTCCTTGATGCTATCTCATTTTTTATGCATGGCTTGTTGCATAACATTGCACAAAGTAACATAATGTGCGATAGATCTATCTGGGATAGTGTGGTTAGTTCTTTCTTGTTCCTTCAGGATGCGAAAGAGCTCTTTTGTGTTGTGCTGTGCATTTTGAATTCTGTCATTAAAAAACAGAGGCTTTATATTTATTGAGAAGCAGTGGTATATTATGCTTCTTCCACAAATGATAAGATTTAATGGTTATTGATTTCAGAGATTGAAGCTCCGCTGTATACCATAAATTATGTTTATTTTCAGTTTTTATCGTTTTCATTTTTATAGGTGCCAAAGATTTTGCAACACTTTCTAGGCTGCCCTGAGTTGATTTTTGGATGTACATTGAATGTACCAAATGTTTTCTAATATTGCGGGCCCTCTTGAATGCGAATCTGGGTTTTTTTTTATCTGGGAGGCAAAGTCTAACAATGGGCCAGTATTTGTGAACAATTTTTTTAATTTGAAAAGCGTGTTGGCCATGGGTAATCACACAGGTGATTTGGGCTTCACCAGACTCTATTGTTTTTGGGATGAGAAGTGAGTCACGGCATGTAAACCAAGCTCTTTTGAAAGATCTAGACACCAATTTTTTGGGGTAGCCTCTTTCTCGCAGTCTGTTACTTAGGAGGCTGGCGTCATGGTAGAAGTCGTCTAGATAGGTGCAGTTTCTGCGAATTCTCCGAAATTGCCCGTATAGTAAGTTTTCTTTGATGTGTTTAGGGTGGTCGCTCTCGAAGTGCAATAAGGTATTACGGTCTGTGGGTTTGCGAAAAGTGTTGCAAACTAGTTTGCCTTGGTTGTGTCCAATTGTAATATCCAGAAAATGAATAGTTGAATTGCTGTGTTCCATCGTAAATTGGATGTCGGGGCTGCATGTGTTAAGCCATATGAAGAAGTCTTTCAATGTTTCTTCCGAGCCCTCCCACAGACATATCACGTCGTCTATGTAGCAACGCCATTGCTTGATGTTTCCACTCCACATGTTGGTTGAATGAGTATAAACTTCTGTTCAAAGTTGGCCATGTATAGGATTGCCAAACTTGGGGCGAATGTAGCCCCCATGGCTGTTCCCTTGGTTTGTAGGAAAAACTGTTTGTTGAACTCAAAGAAGTTTTTACATAGGGCTAGTGTCATCACTTCGATGATGAATTCTGGTGGAACTTTAGTCCTGGTGTTGGCTGCAATGAGGTATTCATACACACAGTCAATCGCAGCTTGTTGAGGAATACTAGTGTATAGTGACCTAATATCTAAAGTCATCAGTAGCTGTTTCTGTGGGTCGAAGTCCAAATTTTCAAATAGCTGAATAGTATGCATGGTATCCCTGATATATGATTCTGTGGTGATGCTGATGGGTTTTAGAAAGTGATCAACAAATTTACATAAAGTTTCTAATATGGACCCACACCCAGAGACAATCGGTCTCCCTGGGGGATTGATAGAGTCTTTATGGATCTGGGTGTCAGGAATGGCACTCTGTCAAGAGTGGCACAGGGCACCCCGGTAGGGTTTGGGTGGCTGTGCTGAAGTAAGGTAGCAGATAAGCACACACAGCAGGAAGTTCAACAAGAAAGAAGAGTGGGAAACTGTAGCTGGGGGCCAAAAAGGGAAAAAGATACAAAGGTACAAACAAACTGGATTCCCTCTTGGGGTGTATGCTGAAATGGGAAAGAGTGTTCCACGAACCTTAGGAAACTCCAGCCTTCTGCACAGATTGCTATAACAGAGGCCCACGCTGTATGCTCATGGCTGGGAACAACAGCAGTGGGTGTCTGTAACACTGAAAACGGGACAAGGGAAGGGGCAGAGGTTACCTGCCGGAAACCAACAGGCAAGCTCTGTACAAAGGGATTACATAAGACACATGAGAAGACAAGAACAGATATATCCAGCGAAAAGGAAGTCAATGAGCAATCTAGCAGAAGGAAAGGCAGTTAGACTGAAGTAGATAACCTAAGAAGGTGGAGTACAGAGGACTCAAGGAAGAGAACAAGGGAGCAGCAGTCAGGAAAACAGAAGGGCTGCAAAGTAGGAAGCAGGTCTGCAGTCAAGAGTGGCACTAGGTGCAGGCAAACTGTAGTGGACAGCGGAGGACTGTAGTAGGCTGCAAGGCAGGGAGTCCAGAAGAACAGGACAGAGAGAGATTAGTAGTAGGCGACAGACAGAGAGCCCAAAAGAATAGGGCCGCGAGGTAGGGAGCCCAGAGGAGCAGGGCCGTAGGTAGCTAAGTGTAATACAGGCTGTAAGGCAGAGCAGTGTAGCAAGCCGCAAGGCAGGGAGCCCAGAGGACAAGGGCTGTAGGCAGCGGAGGGAGACAGGCTGCAAGGAAGGAGCCCAGAGGACACGGGCTGTAGGCAGCGGAGGGAGCAGGCTGCAAGAAAAGAGCCCAGAGGACAAGGGCTGTAGGCAGTGAAGAGGTGCAGGCTGCAAGGTAGGGAGCCCAGAGGACAAGGGCTGTAGGCAGCCGGAGTAAGGCAGGCTGTAGGCAGGCAGCCCAGAGGACAAGGACTGTAGGCAGCCGGAGTGAGGCAGGCTGCAGGGCAGGGAGCCCAGAGGACAAGGACCGTAGGCAGCCGGAGTGAGGCAGGCTGCAGGGCAGGGAGCCCAGAGGACAAGGACCGTAGGCAGCCGGAGTGAGGCAGGCTTCAGGGCAGGGAGCCCAGAGGACAAGGACTGTAGGCAGCTGGAGTGAGGCAGGCTGCAGGGCAGGGAGCCCAAAGGACAAGGGCTGTAGGCAGCCGGAGTGAGGCAGGCTGCAGGTCAGGGAGCCCAAAGGACAAGGGCTGTAGGCAGCCGGAGTGAGGCAGGCTGCAGGGCAGGGAGCCCAAAGGACAAGGACTGTAGGTAGCAGGCAGCAGAGCGAGATCGGCTGCAAGGCAGGGAGCCCGGAAAGGGCACTGGATCAAAACAGGATAATGCAGCAACAGGCACAGCAAACAAAGTAGCGGGTCAAGGCAAACAGGAGCGGGGAGATCTCAAGATGCAAGACACTGTGCTCCTGCAGGCAGCTGCTTATATACAGCCCTGCCCTGTTCTGAGGCAGGCTAATTGACAGCACCTGTAGCAGCACACCTGAAGACAATCTGCCTCCTCCCTCTCTGGTCCTGAGCAGGTGGAAGCAGCACTGGCCGCTAGGGCTTCTGGGGATTGTGGTCCCAATAACGATGAATGAGAATAGCCAGGAATTGAGGACTGCAGCCAGGTGCATTATGGTAAATGTAGTTAATTGAATAAAATAAGAAGGAACCAAAGTTGAGCAAATGGAAATAAAAGACCAAGGCGTGAAAAGGAGTTGTTCAAGGAGTATTAGGAGGATAAATGAGTACCAAGTAGTCCTTGATGGTTGTCAATGCATGCGCCAGCGGCGCGGGCATGACAGTATGCCCCTCTCCAGGCCCCCTGAAGACTGACCAACAAGAAGAGCACGTCCAAGGCCTGTAACACCGCGAGAGAGTCTTATACCAAAAAGGCACATCATGAAGCACCAAAAACTGTTTACTGCTGCAAGGGGAGAGTCTTGAAGGAAGGAGACATTACCAATGTTTCGAACCTTTGAGGTATAATTCAGAAAAGACAACTTCTTAGGGACCAAAAACCCAACAGTGAGTTCATGAACTGAGGAACTGTGGCGATGTGCTGCAGACTCCATGGCATATAATGCTTTGAAAGAAGTGGTCTTCCTTAGGACTGGCATTGGTACAGTGCTGAAAGGTGGAACCAGAGATTCAGCTGAATTGGTTGCTCTAGGACGGTCGTCCAAATAGTCAGAAGCAGCAATGGCAACATGAAGATTTGCGACAGAGACTTCAGGAGTAACAAATGTTGCAGGAACACCATGAGCTGCAGGAAGATCAGGAATGACAGTAGGAAGTTCAGATGCTGTAACAGCTGGAAGTATAGGTGTCACAAGAGCACCAGCCGACAGGGACGCAACTGAGACTGATGGCGTTGTGACTAGTAGTTTAGGTGCTGCAGAGGCACCAACAGGATCTACCGGAGCTGTAGCCTTAATAGGAGAACTTTTAACTGGCTTGGCAACAGGTACTGTCTTTGCAGGCAGAGAGGAAGGGGGTGCTTCGACTGCAGTAGGAGTGAACTGAGATGAGGCATCAGTAGCAGATTCAGGAGTACTAGCAGGGGGAGCAGCAGAGATTGGGCTAGCAGATCTTGTAACAAGTAGCATGGTGGATGTAGGACCAGGAAAGGGTAAGCCTTCCGAAGGCTGGCCTGCAAAGTCTTGTGTGCCCAAGTTGATACATGGATCTGGGGTATTGACAGTAGGCAAAGTTGGATTCCAGACAGGTACTGGGTATGTTTCAGGATCTGACTCATGGTCAGGAGTGCCAATGTTCATAGAAGCAGAATACATCTCAGATCTGGTCACTTCAGTAGAGGCTGTAAGTGGGAGTAAAGTACTGACATCAAGGGCAAGAATGGAACAATCCTTTGACTTAGCGGAATGTCCAGTCAGATGATTACACTTGATCTTTGGTGTAATGGCCGTGTGAGCGATCTGGCCCACTGGAGGAGTCCTTTCTTCACTATCTGAACGACAGCCTGTGTTACTGTGGCTAGTAAGTGAATGAGCGGTGTCAAGCTTTAACTGGTATGTATATGCCAAGTTCAGGTCTTCCAACTGCTCTGTATAAGTCTGTATCCTCTTCTGTGTTACCAGTACAGGCCTTAATCTGTTAAACTCTAAAGACAGAATGTCGGGTGTTGGACATAGTGTCAGATGGTCTGGTAAATTGTGTCCCTTAGCTAGATTCTTATAATGCAGATAGACAAATTCATCATAGAGGTCTTTGGTTTGTCTTTTAAGGCTTAAGAGTTGTTCTTGTAACAGGTATGTTCCATTAGCCTGTTCTACAGCTTCAGAATATGGTGCAGCAGAAAATTCGGGTGTTGCAATAGGAAGACTGACCTTAGAGTTATCATGGTTAGTAGTTACTGGGGAAGCATTAAGACAACCGATAGTCAGTATTGGTCTTTTGTACCCAGGACCAGCTGCACTAACCTCAGGATACTGAATGCCTTGTCCGGTTAAATGAGTGTTTACAGCAGTCAGGGGAGGTTGTGTAGCTTGCCAAGCTGATCTTGAGCATATCACTTCGGCAACAGCGTACTCTGGTTGAGAGTTTGCCACAATGAGTGCAACATCTTTGGTTGAAGCAGTGTCAAAAGAAATGTCAGAAAGCGCATGAGTGTCTTCCACTGGTTGGGCTAACAAAATCTGCAAGAGTTTGTTTTCTAGCTGTAGTTCTTCTACAGATAGAGACTGTGGATCATAGTTGCAAATGTCATAGTAGTTATGCATAGAAGCATCAGAGAGCCAGTGAGTGTAGTACTGTGCTTGTAAACCTTTGTTTACTAGGACGAGTCTGTCTTTTAAACTAGGGTTCTTGTTTGCTGTCCTTAGAAAAACTTTAGATCTTTGTAGAGGTTTCTTGAACCGAAAAGAAGGCATCTTTGGTCTGTGTGTGCTTTTCCTGCCTATGGAACAGGAATCTTTTGGGTCTTGCATTCTGTCAGGAATGGCACTCTGTCAAGAGTGGCACAGGGCACCCCGGTAGGGTTTGGGTGGCTGTGCTGAAGTAAGGTAGCAGATAAGCACACACAGCAGGAAGTTCAACAAGAAAGAAGAGTAGGAAACTGTAGCTGGGAGCCAAAAAGGGCAAAAGATACAAAGGTAAAAACAAACTGGATTCCCTCTTGGGGTGTATGCTGAAATGGGAAAGAGTGTTCCACGAACCTTAGGAAACTCCAGCCTTCTGCACAGATTGCTATAACAGAGGCCCACGCTGTATGCTAATGGCTGGGAACAACAGCAGTGGGTGTCTGTAACACTGAAAACGGGACAAGGGAAGGGGCAGAGGTTACCTGCCGGAAACCAACAGGCAAGCTCTGTACAAAGGGATTACATAAGACACATGAGAAGACAAGAACAGATATATCCAGCGAAAAGGAAGTCAATGAGCAATCTAGCAGAAGGAAAGGCAGTTAGACTGAAGTAGATAACCTAAGAAGGTGGAGTACAGAGGACTCAAGGAAGAGAACAAGGGAGCAGCAGTCAGGAAAACAGAAGGGCTGCAAAGTAGGAAGCAGGTCTGCAGTCAAGAGTGGCACTAGGTGCAGGCAAACTGTAGTGGACAGCGGAGGACTGTAGTAGGCTGCAAGGCAGGGAGTCCAGAAGAACAGGACAGAGAGAGATTAGTAGTAGGCGACAGACAGAGAGCCCAAAAGAATAGGGCCGCGAGGTAGGGAGCCCAGAGGAGCAGGGCCGTAGGTAGCTAAGTGTAATACAGGCTGTAAGGCAGAGGAGTGTAGCAAGCCGCAAGGCAGGGAGCCCAGAGGACAAGGGCTGTAGGCAGCGGAGGGAGCAGGCTGCAAGAAAGGAGCCCAGAGGACAAGGGCTGTAGGCAGCGAAGAGGTGCAGGCTGCAAGGTAGGGAGCCCAGAGGACAAGGGCTTGGAGACAGCAGAGGGTTGCAAGCTGCAAGGTAGGGAGCCCAGAGGACAAGGGCTGTAGGCAGCCGGAGTAAGGCAGGCTGTAGGCAGGCAGCCCAGAGGACAAGGACTGTAGGCAGCCGGAGTGAGGCAGGCTGCAGGGCAGGGAGCCCAGAGGACAAGGACCGTAGGCAGCCGGAGTGAGGCAGGCTGCAGGGCAGGGAGCCCAGAGGACAAGGACCGTAGGCAGCCGGAGTGAGGCAGGCTGCAGGGCAGGGAGCCCAGAGGACAAGGACTGTAGGCAGCCGGAGTGAGGCAGGCTGCAGGTCAGGGAGCCCAAAGGACAAGGGCTGTAGGCAGCCGGAGTGAGGCAGGCTGCAGGGCAGGGAGCCCAAAGGACAAGGACTGTAGGTAGCAGGCAGCAGAGCGAGATCGGCTGCAAGGCAGGGAGCCTGGAAAGGGCACTGGATCAAAACAGGATAATGCAGCAACAGGCACAGCAAACAAAGTAGCGGGTCAAGGCAAACAGGAGCGGGGAGATCTCAAGATGCAAGACACTGTGCTCCTGCAGGCAGCTGCTAATATAAAGCCCTGCCCTGTTCTGAGGCAGGCTAATTGACAGCACCTGTAGCAGCACACCTGAAGACAATCTGCCTCCTCCCTCTCTGGTCCTGAGCAGGTGGAAGCAGCACTGGCCGCTAGGGCTTCTGGGGATTGTGGTCCCAATAACGATGAATGAGAATAGCCAGGAATTGAGGACTGCAGCCAGGTGCATTATGGTAAATGTAGTTAATTGAATAAAATAAGAAAGAACCAAAGTTGAGCAAATGGAAATAAAAGACCAAGGCGTGAAAAGGAGTTGTTCAAGGAGTATTAGGAGGATAAATGAGTACCAAGTAGTCCTTGATGGTTGCCAATGCGTGCGCCAGCGGCGCGGGCATGACACTGGGGTAAAGCATATAGACAGGGTGTTTTGCCTTGTGTTGTTAAGAAAAATTCAGACTCTTTCTCTGTTATCCAGTCTCTGTTATCTGAATAGCGATTAACTCAGTTAGAGATATAAAGAATAACGCACTAACCTGTACATCCAGCTGTAACCGGGAAGGGCAAAGGTACTGACGACTGCGAAGGCTTCCCTATAAGCCCAATCACTCCCTACCCGGATTGAACAACCAGGAGAAGAGAGGACTGTGCCCTCTATGGGAAAAAAAACCTGCGCGGCACTGAAGACACTGGTTCTGGGCTGGATTCAATGTCCTGGGATCTTGCGGGAACTGTGAAGCTGAAATACGAGCTCGGTCGGGAAGAGTTCTGTAAAATGAGAAAGAGCTGATGAGAGAGGTAAAGGTCGGAATAGGAGAGTCCCACAGAAACCCTGTGCCTACCTTTATCTGCCTCGGATGTTCTAATGCAGACAAATTGCGCTCCGTGTATCAAGGAACTCGGAAGGCTGAAGGGATGGAAGGAACACTCCTGGAAGGTACGGAAGAGGAGGATGGTTAGTAGAATAGTAGCAAGTAGCAGAATGGCGGGTCTAGGAAGAGAGAAGAGGAAATGACCTGAAAGTAAGTACCATAGAATGAAAGCAACTGTACTAGATTCGGATAGAGGTCCGGAGATACACTGCAGGGGGTCTCGGTGGGTGGAATCAAAGAATCCCTGAATTCTGGAAGATTCAATGCTAAAGCACACAAGAGGGAAAAGGTTTAGCAATCGAACACAAGTCAGAGAGTAAAGATCCCTAGGAGGCGATCACTTACGAAGCGTCTGGGCAAAAGGAGTAGCGACGCGCGGAGGCAAAGCAATTGGTTCCTTATATCCAGTCACATGACCCGCTGGCAGCGTCTGAGAAGTACGTGAAACAACTATGCCGGCACTCAAAGAATAGCAAGAAAGATACGCCACCATGCTGTGGGGATTCGCAAATGCGGAATGGCACGTCCTGCCGCGATGCCACAAGGACCAACGTTTATAGCAGGATGTAACAGTATGCCCCCTCCGCAAAGGTGGGGAACCCGGCTTTCCGGGATGCAGCCGGAAGAACTTGCAAACCAAATGAGGGGCATGAACCCCTGAAGCTGGTTCCCAGGACCTATCAGCCGGAGAAAACCCCTTCCAATCGATCAGGAACTGAAGACGCCCCCTGTGGTAACGGGAATCACAAATAGCAGCCACTTCGAATTCAGGTCCCGTAGCAGTAGATACCGGGGGAGGACGAGAAACAGGGGAGCATAGAAAACGATCAGGCACTCCCATCTTAATCTGGGAGAGGTGAAACACAGGAAGTATCCGAGACCAAGAAGGAGGCAGTGAGAGTCTGATTGCTGCAGTGCCCACCAGGGACACTACCCTGAAGGGACCAAAGAACCGGGGAGACAGCTTAGAAGGAACCAAATGGCGAGGAAGAAATCGAGAAGACAGCCATACACTGTCACCAATCGACACCTTTGGAGCTGGCCTTCGATGGCGATCCGCAATCTCCTTGGCCCGATCCTGAGCCGAGCGAAGAGCCCTTTGAGCTACTAGATGACCATGTTGAATGTCTGCAACAAGCTGGTCCATTCCGGGACAACGGGAAGGAGTGGGTGAAATGGTCGGAACGTACGCTGGATGGTAACCATAAGTGCAATAGAAAGGGCTGGTCTTCAACGCCGAATGCTTGGCGTTATTATAGGCGAATTCCGCCAATGGTAAGAGATCAACCCAGTCGTCTTGGGCTGCAGATACGAAACAACGTAAATAGCATTCCAGCGTTTGATTCAAGCGTTCTGTTTGCCCGTTAGTCTGTGGGTGATACCCTGAGCTCAGTGTCCTTCTGATTCCCAAAAAGGAGCACAACTTCTGCCAAAAAAGGGAGATGTACTGGGGTCCCCGGTCCGACACAATTGTGTCTGGTACCCTATGACGTGAGAAGATATCAGAAATGAAGACTCTGGCCATCTGGTCTGCATTAGGAAGTTTAGACAAAGGGGTGAAGTGAGCCATCTTTGTGAAATAGTCTATCGTAACCATAATCACAGTATGATGAGAGGATTGGGGTAGATCCACTATGAAATCTGTAGAGATCCTCTGCCAGGGTCTTTCGGGGATAGGCATTCGGGTAAGTAATCCCAACGGAGGCTGTCTAGGTGATTTGGGCTGCAGACAGGTAACACACGCAGAGACATAGTCATGCACATCTGAGAGAAGGTCAGGCCACCAGAAATTACGTTGGATGAGGTCTAACGTGGACTGATATCCACGATGACCAGCTGCTTTAGAATCATGGCACATATATAGTACCTCCTTCTGAAGGGTGGTGGAAGGTACAAGTACTTGCTCCTTATGAAAGAAAATTCCATTGCTCCTTGTTAATTGGTATCTCCGTTCGAGATCTTCACAGGACTGAAGATGTAGAATTGTGTCCTGCTTAACAGTCTGGAGAAAATCAGTTAATACTGAAATAAATCGAGCCCTGGGAAACAGACTCTCTGGGCTAAACCTAGCCGGTTGATGGTCCTTCCGAGATAGAGCGTCTGCTCTAAGATTTTGGCTTCCTGGTAAGAAGGTGAATATAATACGATAGGGGAGGAAAAAGTGTGCCCAACATGCTTGACGACTATTAGTAGTTTGGGCCTGTTGAAGCACTTTCAGGTTTTGATGATCAGTACAGACTTCCACAGGGAATGGAGACCCTAATAACAGATGTCGCCACTCCTCAAATGATCTCTTGATGGCCAGTAGTTCTTTTTCCAGTACCGAGTAGTTGACTTCCGAGGGATTAAAGATCTTGGATAAATAGGCAACTGGTAACTCCACACCTTGGCTGGACTTCTGCAGGAGGACTGCTCCCAAAGCATAGTGAGATGCGTCAGTCTCTAGAATAAACTGCTTGGACTGATCAGGGGTAGACAAAATTAGGGCAGAGGAAAACAATCTTTTCAGTTTATCAAAGGCCTCTTCCGTCCTTGAATCCCAAGAAAAAGGTACATCTTTTTTCAACAATCTTGTGATGGGAAGAATGATGTCGGAAAAACATGAGATGAATTTACGATAGAAATTTGCGAAGCCCAGAAACCGTTGTATCTCTTTAATGTTTGATGGAGATGGCCATTCCAATACGGCCAATACCTTTCTGGGGTCCATCGACACTCCCTGAGCCGATAGCACGAACCCCAGATAATTGACCTGAGTCTTGTGGAATTCGCATTTCTTCGCCTTGCAATACAAATGATTAGCTTGAAGTCGGTCTAGGACTACTTTCACATGCCGGATGTGATCCGTTTCATTCGCTGAGAAGACCAATATGTCGTCCAAATATAGAATCACATAGTGCAATAAGATGTCTGCAAACAAATGGTCCATGAATCTTTGAAATATGGCTGGGGCATTTGAGAGGCCAAAGGGCAATACCTGATACTCATAATGCCCAAAGGGTGTTCGGAAGGCTGTCTTCCATTCATCTCCGGGGGTGATACGGATGAGATGATAAGCCCCTCGGAGATCCAATTTTGTGTAAATGGAAGCCCCTTGCACTGCTTCGAGAATGTCTGGAATTAGGGGCATCGGATATTTGTCTGGTACTGTGATCTTGTTGAGGCCCCTATAGTCGATACAAGGTCGGAGCTCCTCAGTGTCTTTCTTTGGAATAAAGAATAGAGATGCCCCGGCAGAGGAGGTGGATTCAGTATTTAGGCCATTTTGTAAGTTGGTATGAAGGTACTCCTTGAGAGCCTCTTTCTCTCGCTGGGATAAAACATACATTCTTCCAAATGGAACTGGCTGATCGGGAATCAACTCTATATGACAGTCATCTCTCCGATGCGGAGGTAAGGTAGGAAATTGTGGTGTGGAATATACCAATAGGTATTTCTGGTAGCATACAGGGACGTTTCCTAACTGGGAAATCGTTGTGATCGGAGTGTGACTGGGCTCTTGTGGAGAGATATGAAGTCCCACAGATTCATGGGAGAGACAATGAGTCACACAGTATTCCGACCCCAGAAATAGGGTATCAGCAGACCAGTTTATAAACGGATTGTGTAACCGTAACCAGGGCAAGCCTAGTATGATGGGAAAATGTGCTGCCTTGATCAAATCAAAGGTAAGGGTTTCCTTATGAGAAGCTATTAAACATGTTAAGGGTTTAGTTTGCTCCTGAATAGGGCCAGAGCTTAAAGGGCTCCCATCCACCCCTTGAATGGGCGTAATGCAAGTCTTAGCGATCCGGGCAATTCCTTTGCTTTCGGCCCATTTATCGTCAATGAAATTTCCTGCGGCTCCGCAATCCACTAAAGCCGGAACCCTCTGAATTACTTGGTCTTGGAACATCAGAGTCAGTGACACCACCACCATAGTAAGATCCTGTGATTGGGACGCGTGTGATACGTCTATCTGGGTCGAGGAACCTCTTTCTTTTTTCCCAGCCGTGGCTCCTCCTACGACTGGGATTTGGAGTTTCCCGAGGCTTGTGTTCCTGTTCTGCGGGGCGGTACAGTCGGACAATCTCGTAACACATGGGTGGAGGAACCGCAATACACGCATAGGCCTAGTGTTTTACATCGTTCCTTTTCATTCAAAGATAGTGGACCTCGGGCTGTCCCAATCTGCATAGGCTCTTCTGTCTGTGGGGTCTTGCTAGGTGTTTGGTAGTGCTCGGATCGTGGACGAAACCCCTTTCCTTTCTTTCTTTCAGCTAATCTCTCTTGGAGACGATAGTCCATCTGCATGGTGATGGTGATCATGTCAGCTAAGTTGGCAGGACGGGGTACTCTGGACACTTCATCCTTTAGCTCCTCAGTGAGTCCTCTTCGGAATACAGTAATAAGAGTGTCGTCCGTCCAATTAGTTTCAGAGGATAACTGTTTAAACAAGGTAATGTAAGCCAGGAGATCCTCTTTCCCTTGCCCAAGATTGAGGAGTTTCTCCTGGGAGGCCACTGATATCTCTTGTCTGTTAAACATGGACTTAAGGCTGTTAGTAAAGGCTGGATACGAATCCAGGATCGCATTTCCCGAGGTAACTAATGGGGTTGCCCATGCTAATGCAGGGCCGGAAAGGAGGGAAATAAAAAAACCTACTTTGTCCTTATCAGTAGGGAAATATCTTGGTTTGAATGTAAACTGTACTGTGCAACTATCCAAAAATTCTTTTAATTCATGAGGATTTCCATAAAGTTTCCCCGAAGGCATAGAGGACGGAGGGTTCTCAGGGGCTACTCGAGTTATTTGTTGACGGAGCTGCGCATTATCCTGCTTGACACTTTGCAGTTCCATAGACATGGACTGCATGGCGGCCATGAGTTGTTGCATTTGCTGTTCCATGGTCACTTGCCAGATGTACCGAAAAGAAATTTCTTTATGGCGTCGCTATCTGTTATCTGAATAGCGATTAGCTCAGTTAGAGATATAAAGAATAACGCACTAACATGTACATCCAGCTGTAACTGGGAAGGGCAAAGGTACTGACGACTGCAAAGGCTTCCCTATAAGCCCAATCACTCCCTACCCGGATTGAACGACCAGGAGAAGAGAGGACTGTGCCCCCAGGGAAACCCTCTATGGGAAAAAAAACCTGCGCGGCACTGAAGACACTGGTTCTGGGCTGGATTCAATGTCCTGGAATCTTGCGGTAACTGTGATGCTGAAGTACGGGTTCGGTCGGGAAGAGTTCTGTAAAATGAGAAAGAGCTGATGAGAGAGGTAAAGGTCGGAAGAGGAGAGTCCCACAGAAACCCTGCGCCTACCTATATCTGCCTCGGATGTTCTAATGCAGACAAATTGCGCTCCGTGTATCAAGGAACTCAGAAGACTGAAGGGATGGAAGGAACACTCCTGGAAGGTACGGAAGAGGAGGATGGTTAGTAGAATAGTAACATGTAGCAGAATGGCGGGTCTAGGAAGAGAGAAGAAGAAATGACCTGAAAGTAAGTACCATAGAATGAAAGCAACTGTACTACATTCGGATAGAGGTCCGGAGATACACTGCAGGGGGTCTTGGCGGGTGGAATCAAAGAATCCCTGAATTCTGGAAGATTCAATGCTAAAGCACACAAGAGGGAAAAGGTTTAGCAATCGAACACAAGTCAGAGAGTAAAGATCCCTAGGAGGCGATCACTTACGAAGCGTCTGGGCTAAAGGAGTAGCGACGCGCAGAGGCAAAGCAATCGGTTCCTTATATCCGGTCACATGACCCGCTGACAGCGTCTGAGAAGTACGTGAAACAACTATGCCGGCACTCAAAGAATAGCAAGAAAGATACGCTACCATGCTGGGGGGTTCACAAATGCGGAACGGCACGTCCTGCCGCGATGCCACAAGGACCAACGTTTATACCAGGATGTAACAGTCTCTTTCCAATGCGAAGGTGACCACTGCAGCAATTTCGATTTTGAGGTCTTTAGTAGGATCTTTTCTGAGTAATTTATAACTCTCTGGGTCATTTAGGAGTTCCATGACCATACGAAAGTAGTGTTCAGATTTCATGATCACAATTCCGCCTCCCTTGTCGGCAGGTTTTATAATTAGCTCAGATCTTTTGGATAGTTCGGAGAGAGCTTCCCTTTCTGATCATGTGATGTTTTGATGTCTTTTTGGGCCATTCCTCCTGTTCATATCTCTAAGATCACGCAAGACACATCTTTCAAAAGTCAGAAGATCATCAGGGATTTTATGGTCAGAGGGTGTGAAGGTAGATTTTGGATGAAGTCCTGTATCATTGGGGGCCTCCGTGCTTTGATGTTCTTGGCAAAATGTACGTAATCTAACAGTGTGTAAGAAGCGTCGTATTTCCATCTCGGTATTGTACCAGTCTGTGTTGCCAGATGGTACAAATGATAGACCCCTTGATAAAACTGAAATTTGTGTAGCTGTGAGTTGCACATTTGCCAAATTGAAAATTGGTAAGTCCTGGTCTGTCTCCAAGTTTATCTCCTCCGGCGCCTCAGATGTCTGCGTTGGCATTGGTAACTGGGATTCCATGGTGGGGGGCCCCATCCTCCACCTATCCCTCCTCGTCCAAAAAAAGGTTGAGTGGGTGTTGGGGGTTAGTTTTGTGATTGTGGTTGGCCAAATTGATTATATTTGAAAGGTTTGTAGTTGTAGTTAGAGTTACCGCTTGACGAGCGGCTACTTGACTCTGAGAAGGTCACCCCTCTCCTCCTTGGTCTTTGCTGCCCAGACTGGGTGTTACCTGACTGTTTAATATTTTTGGAGTATTCTTCGGTTGTGTATGGATAAAACAATTCTGTTTTGAATTCTTTGATGTCTTTCTGTAATTTGTTGGTTTTCCTTGTCAGGGTATTTGCTTTAAAGGTGGCAAACTGTTAATTTCCTATATTTGATTTCTGGCGTCTGTAATAAGTGTATTGTTTGTGAATTTCCTCTCTTCGTCATCCACTGTCTTTTGAAGTTCTGAACTAATCCTTTGTGCCGTTGTAATTGTGAGGACCATAAGGTCCTTACTACACTTTGTAGCGATATAACTGAAATTCGTGGTGTATTCTTTATCTTCTAAAAACAAACAGGGTTCGTTACGAACAATTAGACCGGTTGGAATGATGCTGGCTCTAAGTTATTCTTTGAGAAAATGTCCACGTAATTCCGTCCGGAAGACCTTTTTCTTAAGTTTTACAAGATCATCTGTGCTAGTTGAGGGCCCAGGTATGTTAGGTCCCTTAGTGTCAAAGAATGATGGTCCTGATAATAAATCTGATGTTTGTTCCTCAGTGTAGCTTAAAGTGGCACTTTCTGCCATTGTTTGTGTGCAAATGAGTCCTGTTCCGCAGGCCGTCTGGGGGTGTCTGCCCACTCAGAGAGAGATTCTATGCATATGTAAACTAAGGTTAATCTAAGCCCAAAATTATGGCACTGAACAGGGTTCCTTCTTAGACAGTGCACTCGTGGGTAGGTATGTGGCCCAAAAGTTTTAGGTCCTAAAGACTTCGTACCCAGGGTCACCTTGCCAAAATGACAACCGATGGCTGTCTGAACTAAAATACAAACCAGAAGGTTCGGTATGCCTGTGGTGACGGGTAGCAGACTCGGGCAAACAATAGAAAAACACAAAAAGAGGAGTACTGCTACTCAGAAAAGCTCAACCCAATTTTAGTCAATGAATGAAGCAAAACATTTAGGTTATATCGGGGAACCTTTGCCAATTTTACTAATCGAATGTATCCCAAAGTTAGTAGCCCATGAAATTGTCCAGGAAGAAAAAACACATACACATCTGGGGCTATGAGTATAAATTATTTGTACTGAGACAAAACGAAGTTCTTTTGTGGACACTTACATATATAACAAAATTCCAGATTGTAGACAGAAACATATATTGGAGTCATAAATAAAGCAGTATAAACCGTGTTGTGATCCTTGAATTCTTAAAATTTAAGCATAAATATTTTCTGAAAAAAAGGTTACAAAAACACAGCAAAAAACCTGAAAAGAACATTTATAAAACAAATGCACAAGTGATTTAGTGCCTATACGAATCTGTAAGAATCTATGTCCTTAATTAAATGCCCAGGTTTAAAGTATCTGGTGCATGAGCTTTTATGGAATGCATCTTTTGTTTCAGATGCCTAGTGAGTTCCAGCAGTCATGGATCTGCCTATTCTAATAGATTCTTACCAAAAAGGAAAACAATCCTAATAGCCATAAGCCAACGTTGCAGGGGGTAAATATTTGGTTTCACCATCAAATGTGTTTGAATCACATAAACAATATCAATCGAGAACCCCCAAAGAGTAGGTTCATTTGTCCCCTTTGCATAAAATTGATGTTTCGGCAGCAATAACATCCATCTTGTAACTGCTTCAGGGGGATGTGTATTTGTACATGGTAGCCGCCTTCATCAGGGCGATTAAGCGGCCCCTATAACAGAAAAACCAAGAGAGACAAAAAAAGGAAATAATAAATGTAAAGTCCTCTTGGTGAGGTTGTGTTTCCTTGCTGGACATTTCTGGGCAAATTAGTAACAACAATTGCTTTGTGCAAAAGGGAGATAATGTTGGAAAACAATTAATCATTTGGAAAGTGGGCTTGTATAGAGACAGGGTACACATTTACTACTACCTATGGTGTACTATGGTGGGTGTATTGAATAACTTGCTCACCACAGAAAGCTTGTGGAAACTCTCTCAATGGGGCAGGCTCCCGGTCGGGAATCTGCAGTAATCAGAACTGTTCACAAAGTTGAAAGTAAGATGTCCATGCCGACCTGAATGCAAAGGCGCGGGTTGGGGGTCAGATATGGAGTTCTGTCATTCTGAAAAGAAACCGGAGAGATAGCAATCTGGAGCACAGACAGAAGTTGACGAGCGTGTGATATTCTACCTCCCGGTCCATTCAGAGTTTCAAAGGGTACAATTAACACATAAGTGTCTCAGAAATCCATTGTGGCTTCCTTTGGGGGTAGACCACTCCTGTTGTCAACACCCAAATGTCCCTTGAGCCATGGCAGAAAACCTGTTTGGGCTGATTTCCCAGTACAGCCAATACATTTATTTCTTTATTTTATTTTATTTTATTTTGTTCTGAATCAAAAGCAAGCCTGTTGAAATAAAACATCCCATATATGTTTCCCAGCAAAACCCCCTTTACATTGCTAGGCAAGGACAGGGCCTTATTCAACATTACACTTTTAAAACAGGCATTTTTCTTATTTGCAAAGGCACATTTTAACATGTGGTGAAGTCTGCTGGGATGTCCCTTTCAAAAGGTTTTCTTTTCCATCTGAATTCCCAACATTATTTTGCAGCCCTAGTCAGTTTCTCCTATATAGCAATCTGTTCAGGCACAGGTCCACTGAAATAGACATATGCCCATAGAGCCAGGGTTTCTTTTGAAGCATTGATTTTTGACATTTTGTACTCCAAAAGTCAAGCGTTTTCCATGCGGCTGAAAGTAATGTTTCTGTTGATTTCCCAGTTATGGTTTGACACAGCCTGTCATTCAGGGATAACACTCTCTTCTCCTGGAGCACAATCTGAATATGGATGGGCAGGGCAGGGTCTGACTGATAAAAGCAGTGTGATGTTGAACAGATGAAAAGAGCATCAGGGCAGCATCCTTTTCAATGTAAAATATTCCTTTTTCAATGGGAACTTTTTAGCAAGTAGCAGAGCAGCGCTGTTTTTCAATTCGCTTCTTTGGTGCACACAAGAACACACACTGGCAGCCTTTCTCGGTATGCCCCCTGTTCCAACTTGCCCTATAGTTGCTGGGCAAGATAGTGCAGCCATCGTTTTGTAGATGCAAATGCAGTTTTGATGCGGGGCAATGGTGCTCAAAGGAGCCAGTGCAGCCATTTTGCTTTTAACTGCTGAAGTGGTGCTTGGTTATAGATGGGAATTCTGCTGAGTGTGTCGCTGTATCCCACATAGTTTACTTGGTTGAAAAAGTTATAAATTCCCCACAGACTCTTATTTTGTAAACTTGGCCCGCTGAAGAACTTTGGGCCAACCTCTGCCTCTTGGGACTTTAGTCCCTTGGTGGAACAAGTAGGTGGGATATGAGTCCTAGTTTTCTGGCAGATTATACATGCCTACAAGAGGTTTTCAATGTCAGTGTCTGGGTCTGAAGTTTCAAGTATTCCAGAGGATCTCCTGTCAATTGTGACTGAGCTCTCTTTAGGATCACCTGTTTATGACTTCCTGGGATTACCAACTGTAGTTTTACCCTGCCCTCTTGAGAAATGTCTTTCCTCTAGAGAAACCCATGTTTCAAGAAAAAAAAGGTTCCCCTTTCTCACAACCCCTTGCCTCCGAGATCACTTGTGAAAATGCCTCGGCCAGCAAGGGGTAATTTCTTTGCGCTTCAGCTATGATACAATATGATATGATAAGTGTCATGATGCCTGCCCCCGGAAGACCAGACCAGGCCCAGCAGCCCCGGAAGCAGGCATCATGCCACTTGGAGCATGCCCAAAAGCCCCAGTTAGGCGCTGTTTGGGTACAGTCCTGGCGCCTATGGCGCCAGGCTCATAAAGATAAAGTCAGTCCTGGCGCCATGGGCGCCAGGCTCATTATTGATAACTTACCTGAAGCAGACCATGCTGCATACTCACCTGAGGCAGACCATGCTGCATGAAGACTCAAGCCAAATGAGGCTTAGGAGGGACTATTTTACTGAAGGGACTATTTTGTTACTTGGGTGGGGCTGTGGAAGAATACTTACCTGGATCTTCTTCCAAGGCTATTTAAACCACGCCCGGACAGCCACACGTGCTTCGCGTTATTCTGCTTGCTGCAGCGTAACGCTCACCGTGTTTTCAGCAGCTCCAGTCTTCAGCCACGCCCGCTTCAGTCCTGGGACTCCTGAAACAAGAAGAAAAGAAGGATAAAGGTTAGAACAGGAGTTTTAACTTTAATCCTTACCTGAATCCTGATCCATTTTGCCACGGAACTGAAAGACAGAAGTCTTTGAAGCATCGCTTCGCATTCCTACGGCGCCACGCTGAACTCACCTGCTTGGCGGTACTTCAGCATTCCATCACGGTCTCTCCATCTCGCGGCCGCCCTCGGACACCTAAGGAGACAAAGACAGCAAGGTGAGCAAGGGGACTCTCTAAGGCTATACAAGCTACCCCTAAGGATTTACCTGATTTACCACAGGAGGTACTCACCTCATCTCGGGTCGGCGCAGTCAACTCTGCTTCATCGCCGTACCCCGGCCCCTAAGGGGAGAAAGCAAAGACAATACCAGTTACCCCCCACAAAACTTACCTGATTTACCACAGGGGTCTCACCTCATCTCGGGTCGGCACAGTCAACTCTACTTCATCGCCGTACCCCGGCCCCTAAGGGGAAAACCACAATAGACTTACCTGAATCTTACCGAGTGCCATTTGGAAATCTTCGAGTGGATTAATCGGCAACCTGCAAGGAATCGGACAGAGTGAAGAGCAGACATTTGAACTCTTATGAACAATTGGACTTTAGAGTCAATACTGGAACTCACCAATTCCTCTACGCCAGTGAAGTAACTGGTCATAAACGTGCCCCTGCGGTCGACGCAGGATGGAGAGCTCATCCTTCCAAACTATCAGGTGAGACTAAGGAGGGGACATCAAGAGTGATCTGTGGGAAGACGACGGGAGTGGGGAAGGTGGGTTGACACTCCATTCCACGGGTGGTTAATTCCTCTTCTCCTTTGCAGAAGAATATTCTTGTGAGCCAGACAAACTAGGCTGAGCGGGCCAGTCCAGTCAGTCACCTTGGTGCTACACGTCACGCTGGTGGAAAAACCGGCGGCCCAGTTCCGGTCGACGCCCCTGTGGGAACCAGGTGAGCGTAACAGAACGCGAAGCCTACCCACAAATACCCACCTGGGTGTCATGGAGACCTCGGAAACTGATCAGTTGGCCCAATTATTAGGGGAATTAAGGGCCGAAGTGCATTCCGCCCGCCAAGAAACCAATGCCCTCAGGAGGGAACTGATAGTGTCAAAAGAACGAACTGATGAGTTGGCCAGGCAACTATTACAGAGCCGGGCTGGACAAACACCTCTACCAGGACTTGGGGCAAGTCCAGCTCCTGAACCATCGAGTAACCCGGTGCAGATAAATTTACCTGGAGCCGTTCCTTTGGCTCCGCCTGAACGCTTTGCCGGAGACCCAAAAGGGTTTGCAACATTCATGAATCAATGCCGCTCGCACTTTTTATGTAGACCTGGAGCTTTCCCAAACTATCAGGCCAAGGTAGCCTTTGTACTGTCATATCTCAGCGGCAGTGCGGCGGATTGGTCCATTCCACTAGTTAACCAGGATGACCCGATTCTTCGAGATTTCCAGGGTTTTCGAACAAGCATGGAAAGACTATTCGCCCGACACTCCCGAGGACAGGCTTTGGACAGCGAACTTTTATCCCTACATCAAGGTAACCAGGATCTTTTATCTTACATTGCAACTTTCAATAGATTAGTAGTGGAAACCGAATGGCCTGAAGCCAAGCGAATCACATTATTCCATCGAGGACTTCGGGGAGAACTCAAAGATGTTTTGGCCCAAATCGTGAACACGCCTCAAGACTGTGCTGAATATATAGATCTAGTGGTCCAGCTCGATCACAAACTTCAAACCAGGAAGGCTGACCGAACCAAGTTTGAGAACAGGGTGTTGGTTAAAACCCACGTAAGCTCCAAGGGAGTAGATGTCTCAGAACCTATGCAAATCGGGGGGGGTTAAAGGACCCTTAACCCAAAAGGAGAGAGATAGAAGACGGCAACTGCAATTATGTTTATATTGCGGAACTACTGGTCATTTTCTTTGGAACTGCCCTGTAAAACCACCCAAGAAAGTTATAGGAGCAGCAGACGAAAACCATGTGAAATCTGACTCGGGAAACGACCACGCCCGGCAAGCGTAGAGGTCCGCTTGCCGAGCTTAAAGAAGGACACTCTGACCTCGCATTTCACCATACCCATGGTCCTTGTAGATCCAGAGCAGCCAACACGCATGCACGCGGTAAAGGCGTAGGTAGACAGTGGAGCCATAGGAAATTACTTGGACTGGGAATTGGCTACCAGGATGAATCTATCTCTCACCCGCAAGACCACGGCCGATGTTGTCACCACTGTAGATGGAACGGAAATTGCCTCTGGACCCGTAACTCATTCCACTGCAGAGATGACATTGCTGAGTCAAGATGGGCATCGAGAGGCTATGATGTTTGACTTAATCAAGGCCCCACAGTTTCAGCTGATACTGGGGATACCTTGGTTGGAAAAACATAATCCCTGTATTTATTGGTGAGAGAAGAGACTAACCTTCCCAGAATGTGCTCACACCTGCTACCCAAGGAAAACTCAAAACTCAGTCCTGGCCCCAGTAATTCCAGTAGCCATACAATTACCTGTTGAATACCAAGACTTTCAGGATGTCTTCCAAAAGGAACAGGCAAACACCTTACCACCTCACAGATCGTATGATTGTCAAATAGATCTTGTACCTGGAGCACAACCCCCTTGCAGCAGAATCTATGCCCTTACGGAACCCGAAAATCTTCATTTCCGCCAGTACCTAGACCAGTACCTTGCTAATGGCTTCATTCGCCCGTCCAAATCCCCTGCATCTTCAGCTTTGTTCTTCGTACCGAAAAAGGAAGGCGACCTTAGAACATGTATAGACTACCGCGCACTGAATCAGATAACCATCAAGAATCGATACCCACTGCCTTTGATCCCAGAAATACTAGACCAGGTGAAGGACGCTTGTATATACACGAAACTAGACCTTCGAGGGGCATATCATCTGGTACGTGTCAAAGAGGGTGACGAATGGAAGACTGTTTTTCGCACCAAATACGGACTATTTGAGTACCAGGTGATGCCCTTCGGACTATGCAATGCACCAGAAGCCTTCCAGTTCTTCATGAACGATGTCCTCCGAGAGCTTATCGACGTTTGTGTGGTCGTTTACATCGACGACATCTTAGTATACTCTTTATCAGAATCTGAGCATGTAAAACACGTCCGAGCAGTCCTAGAGAAGTTACGCCAGCATAAATTATATGCTAAACTGGAAAAATGCATCTTCCACACTACGGAAGTGGAATTCCTTGGATTTATTCTGACCCCGAGAGGAATCCCGATGGATACACGAAAAGTGGATGCCATTCTTAATTGGCCTTCGCCAAGTTCAATCAAAGGAGTTCAAAGCATGCTTGGCTTTGCCAATTTCTACCGCAGGTTTATCCCGGACTTCTCGCACATTGTACATCCCATTACAACGCTATTGCGAAAAAACAAACGCTTTGTGTGGACAGAGGAAGCCGAGAACGCCTTCCAAGAGTTAAAAGCTAAATTCATATCTGCTCCCATATTAAGACACCCGCGCCCCGAGCTTCCCTACATAGTGGAAACAGATGAATCCAGTTCAGCCATGGGAGCAGTCCTTTCCCAAAAGGATCCCGAAACTAACCAGCTTCACCCAGTGGCGTTTTGGTCAAGAAAATTTTCAGCCCCCGAATTAAACTATGCCATAACCGACAAGGAGCTGCTGCCCATCAAGTCCGCCTTCAAGGCTTGGCGGCACTATCTACTGGGTGCCAGACATACCATCACGGTCATCACCGATCACCGCAACTTACAATACCTAAAGACAGCCAAAGCCCAATCTTCACGCCAACTCCGTTGGGCATTGTTCTTCGCCGAGTTTGATTTTGTAATAACCTATCGACCAGGTTGTAAGAATGGTAAAGCAGACGCCTTGTACCTGATTGGAATGGGAGAAGCAGAAATAACTTTAGAACCCGTACCCATAATTCCGGAACAGAGAATCCTTGGCCTGACATCCATACAGACACTGGAGGACATTCAAAACAAGATCCACCAACTCTTTGATTCCGTTGCCCTACAGGACTGGGCAAAGAAAGGTCCAGAGTACTCTGTCATCGATGATTTACCTTATTACCAAGGCCGGCTATTTTTACCGCAAAAGGAACTACAGGAACTTGTCATTTCCCATTACCATGACACCTTAATAGAAGGGCATCCGGGTATTGCAAAAACCGAAGCTAAAATTAGGAAGCAATTTTGGTGGCCCACCTGGCGAAAGGATGTCAAGTCATTTGTCATGTCTTGTGGCATTTGCGCACCAAATAAAGGGCAAAAGAAAAAACCTGCTGGATTATTGCAACCATTAGACATACCACCTACCCCTTGGCAATCCTTGTCATTAGACTTCATCACGGATTTACCCCCGTACCAAGGTTACAATACCATTCTAGTTATTGTAGATCTTTTTTCTAAAATGGCCCACTTCATTCCTTTAAAAGGGATACCTTCAGCTTCAATCCTGGCCAAGGAATTCCTTGAAAATGTTGTCCGCCTGCATGGCTTTCCTTCAGTGTTAATTTCAGATCGGGGCAGTCAATTCATTTCACATTTTTGGAGGAAATGCTGCCAACTGGCACATATTGATGTTAGGCTTTCGACCAGTCACCACCCTCAGACCGACGGTCAAACGGAGAGGACCAACCAGACTCTTGAACAGTACCTCCGTTGTATGCTACATCAGTCTGAGGGGAACTGGAAAAACATTCTGTGGATCGCAGAGTATGCGTACAATAATTCCGTACACTCAAGAACTGGACAAAGTCCTTTTTTTACCATTTATGGGCACCATCCTCGAACCTCGGATTTGGACTCACCCCAGCATTTAGAGATGCCCGCAGTGGACCATCTCCACGCTGTTATTACAAAAGCCTTTAAAGAAGCAACCATCCATTTGCAAAAGTCTTAGGAAAAATACAAAAAGGATGCGAATCAGCACAGAAGTGAAGCTCCTCAATACCAAATAGGGGACCAAGTATGGTTAGCCACTAAGCCCTTACCACTCAAGGGGACTCGGACCTTTAACCCCAGGTATTTGGGACCTTTTTCTGTCAAGGCAATTATTAACCCAGTGGCCGTCAAGTTGGACCTACCTGCTCATATGCGAATCCATCCCGTCTTCCACGTGTCTCTTTCGAAGCCAGTGCAACCAGGAACTAGGCTAGCTACTCCACCTGAACCTATCCTCATAGACGGGGAGCCCGAGTTCGAAGTCAAGAATATTTTGGACTCAAAAAGAGTGAGATCAAAACTCTTTTACCTAATTGACTGGAAAGGTTATGGTCCGCAGGAAAGGTCTTGGGAACCTAGTGACCACGTGCATGCACCTCGTTTAGTGAAGAGGTTCCATCGGGAATTTCCAGACAAACCATGGCCAAGGGGGAGAACGACTTTAGGAGGGGCCTTGAGGGGGAGTGCTGTCATGATGCCTGCCCCCGGAAGACCAGACCAGGCCCAGCAGCCCCGGAAGCAGGCATCATGCCACTTGGAGCATGCCCAAAAGCCCCAGTTAGGGGCTGTTTGGGTACAGTCCTGGCGCCTATGGCGCCAGGCTCATAAAGATAAAGTCAGTCCTGGCGCCATGGGCGCCAGGCTCATTATTGATAACTTACCTGAAGCAGACCATGCTGCATACTCACCTGAGGCAGACCATGCTGCATGAAGACTCAAGCCAAATGAGGCTTAGGAGGGACTATTTTACTGAAGGGACTATTTTGTTACTTGGGTGGGGCTGTGGAAGAATACTTACATGGATCTTCTTCCAAGGCTATTTAAACCATGCCCGGACAGCCACACGTGCTTCGCGTCATTCTGATTGCTGCAGCGTAACGCTCACCGTGTTTTCAGCAGCTCCAGTCTTCAGCCACGCCCGCTTCAGTCCTGGGACTCCTGAAACAAGAAGAAAAGAAGGATAAAGGTTAGAACAGGAGTTTTAACTTTAATCCTTACCTGAATCCTGATCCATTTCGCCACGGAACTGAAAGACAGAAGTCTTTGAAGCATTGCTTCGCATTCCTACGGCGCCGCGCTGAACTCACCTGCTTGGCGGTACTTCAGCATTCCATCACGCTCTCTCCATCTCGCGGCCGCCCTCCGACACCTAAGGAGACAAAGACAGCAAGGTGAGCAAGGGGCCTCTCTAAGGCTATACATGCTACCCCCAAGTACTTACCTGATTTACCACGGGAGGTACTCACCTCATCTCGGGTCGGCGCAGTCAACTCTGCTTCATCGCCGTACCCCGGCCCTTAAGGGGAGAAAGCAAAGACAATACCAGTTACCCCCCACAAAACTTACCTGATTTACCACGGGGGTCTCACCTCATCTCGGGTCGGCACAGTCAACTCTGCTTCATCGCCGTACCCCGGCCCCTAAGGGGAAAACCACAATAGACTTACCTGAATCTTACCGAGTGCCATTTGGAAATCTTCGAGTGGATTAATAGGCAACCTGCAAGGAATCGGACAGAGTGAAGAGCAGACATTTGAACTCTTATGAACAATTGGACTTTAGAGTCAATACTGGAACTCACCAATTCCTCTGCGCCAGTGAAGTAACTGGTCATAAACGCGCCCCTGCGGTCGACGCAGGATGGAGAGCTCATCCTTCCAAACCATCAGGTGAGACTAAGGAGGGGACATCAAGAGTGATCTGTGGGAAGACGACAGGAGTGGGGGAGGTGGGTTGACACTCCATTCCACGGGTGGTTAATTCCTCTTCTCCTTTGCAGAAGAATATTCTTGCGAGCCAGACAAACTAGGCTGAGCGGGCCAGTCCAGTCAGTCACCTCGGCGCTACACGTCACGCTGGTGGAAATAACAGCGGCCCAGTTCCGGTCGACGCCCCCGTGGGAACCAGGTGAGCGTAACAATAAGTCATTTATAACGCACCTGTACACAACTGTTTCTAGGCGCGACAAGACAAGGGAGGGAAGACAGAGGGAGGACAATACAATGATCTTGCTAGGCCTTGTCACGTTCAGATCGTGTAAGTGCAACAGCGCCAAAGTGCAGGTGGCTGGGGGAAGGGGGAAGTACCAAGGAAAGGAAGAAGGAGGGGAAGTGCGATCAGGGCAGCAAGTAAGTGCATCCAGGGCAGCGCTGCTGAGTAAGTGCAAGGAGGCAGGGGACTGTAGAGGTAACCATTACAGCCCCTGAGTGCGCGGTAGCCCGGAGGCAGTACAGGGGAGACTGATCATGGAGAAGTCTGGTACCCATTGTGCTCAGAGGGTAGCCAGGCAACCAGTCAGTGCAGCAGACAGGTAGGTCAGCAGGGGATGGAGAGAGAGAAAGCAGAGGAGAATAGGAAGGGATTGAGCTGCTTCCAAAACTTCAGGTGGTCCAGCTCAAGTTTGAGAGGGACAGGGAGGCCATTCCAGAGGAAAGCACCCGCAGAAGAGAGATATCTACCCCCACTTTCCGCCTTGCAAAGTGTCTGACCCTCAGAGAGTTGGATGTAGTGTAGCAAAGGGCTTGAGAAGGTAGGCATTTTGGAATAGAGAGCTGGATGTAGTGTGGACCCTGGCCCCAGATAGTCTTGTGGACGATGCAGAGGGTCTTGATTTTGATCCTTGCAGCCACAGGGAGTCAGTGGAGAGATTTAAGTGCTGGCGAGTTACGGTCCCTGGGCTTGAGGCCAAGGATTAGTCTTGCAGTCTAATTCTAGAAGCGTAGTTGGTTCTCCCTTATAATCTTTTCTGGGTTCAAGGTTGAGGTGACTATCAGATGTTCCGACCAGCCTCCCCAAAACCCTAAATTCCCCTGTGTGTGCTTTGCTCTCCAGATCTGTCTTCAATCCTAGGGAATACTGCTTTCTAAAGCACCCCATGAGCAACTTTATCCCCCTGGTGGATTTGAAATGGGTCCTTTCGGTGGTTTTGTAGTGATACCTTAACATCACCTCGAAAGTCTGGATTTATCACTCCCGCCAAACCATCAATTGCAAATCTCCATGCCAACCCTGAGTTGGGTGCTAGTCTAGTATAAGTATTAGGGGCTGGAATCAATATCAAATCAGTGGGTATCAATCTTCTTTCACCTAGAGGAATTGTCTCATCCCTACTACTACAGATATCAAACCCAATGGAGCCCTTGTGGCTACTGAGGGGTCTGATGCTCTGGCACTTAGCTTTTCAAGGGTCCTCCAACTCATATCGGTTGAGCCGCATCCCACCCTGACACCATTTGTGAAGGCATCATGAAGCACGATACTGTCATGCCTGCGCCATGGGCGCATCCATTTGCGCTCAATATGGACTATTTGTTTATCATTTATTTACAACAGACTCTTGGATCAATCTATATTTACTTTGGGGACTTTATTTCCCATTTGCGAGACTTTGGTGCTTTATTATTTTTTCCAACAAACTACGCATACCACAATGCACTTGGCTATAAGCATCGATTCCTGGCTGTTCCTATTGGTCATCAAAGGAACTACACCCCCCAGAAGCCCTAGGGATATGCTCTGCTTTCACCAGCTCAGGAACAGAGAGGGAGGTGGCCGATTGTCTGCAGGTGTGCTTAGCCAGGTGCAACCAATTAGCCTGCCTCTGTGCTGGGCTAGGCAGTATAAAAGGCTGCTGCCTGCAGTGGCTCAGCCTCTTGCATTGAGAGACCTTCCTCCACCTTTTGTGTCTTTCTACGGATCTTTGTATGCTGTTTACCATCACTCCTGCTTGGACCCTGCCTTGCAGCTTGCTACACCCTGCTGCCTACAGCCCTAGCCTTCAGGGCTCCCTGCCTCAGTCCAGCTCCTCTGGGCTTCCTGCCTTGCAGCCTGTTACACTTCTCTGCCTACAGCCACAGCCTTTCAGGCTCCCTTCCTCACAGCCAGCTCCTCCGGGCTCTCCACATTGCAGCCGATCACGCTCTGCTGCCTTCCAGCCTCCGCCCTTGCCCTGCCGGGCTCTCCACATTGCAGCCGATCACGCTCTGCTGCCTTCCAGCCTATGCCCTTGCCCTGCCGTGCTCTCCACATTGCAGCCGATCACGCTCTGCTGCCTTCCAGCCTCCGCCCTTGCCCTGCCGGGCTCTCCACATTGCAGCCGATCACGCTCTGCTGCCTTCCAGCCTCCGCCCTTGCCCTGCCGGGCTCTCTACATTGGAGCTGATCATGCTCTGCTGCTTTCCAGCCTCGGCCCTTGTCCTCTGGGCTCCCTGCTCTGCAGCCTGCCTCACTCCGGCTGCCTTCAGCCCTTGTCCTCTGGGCTCCCTGCTCTGCAGCCTGCCTCACTCCGGCTGCCTTCAGCCCTTGTCCTCTGGGCTCCCTGCTCTGCAGCCTGCCTCACTCCGGCTGCCTACAGCCCTTGTCCTCTGGGCTTCCTACTTTGCAGCTTATCATGCTCCGCTGCCTACTACCTACCTTTTTCCGCTGGGTTCTCGGCTTAGCAGCCCTCTACAGTCCTCTGCAACCTTCTACTGTCAGCGGCCCTGCCCCTCAGGGCCCACTCCTTGCTGCCCGGTCCTTCTGGGTTCCTGGCCGTGCAGCCTGATTTACTCTGCTGCCCTAAGCCCTTTTCCTCTGGGCTCTCTACCTTACAGCTCTGCTCCTGTGGGCTTGCTCATTGCTTTCCTGCTCCTCTGAGCTCTCAACCTTGTTCCTTACTGTCCTCTGCTATCCTATCCTGTTACATGACTTTCCCTTCATTTCCTTCTGCTAGTTTGCTATCAACCTCCTTTCCTGGATTTGTCTGTAAGTATCTTCTCTTGTCCTGTTTGTAGACCCTACGTACAGAGCTTGTCTGTTGGTTCCCATCAGTCAACCTCTGCCCCTTCCCTTGTCTCGTTTCTACATTACAGATACCCATAGCTGCTGTTCCAAGTCATGAGCAAACAGCGTGGGCCTCTGTTATAGCAAACTGTGCAGAAGGCTTGAGTATTTCCTAAGGTTCGTGGAATACTCTTTTCCTATATCTGCATACACCCCAAGAGGGAATTCATTCTGTACCTTTTCCTTGCTACTCTTGCCTACTCTTCGTTCTCTTTCCTTTCAGCTGTGTGTGTGCTTCTCTGTCCACTTTATTTAGGCACAACCACCCAAACCCTTTTTGGGTGTCCTGTGCCACTCTTAATAGAGTGCCATCCCTGACAGATACAGACAACAGATTCAAGTTTCAAACACAATAGTTGCATTAACTTAAATGTCAGAATGGTAGAATACCTAACTTGCCCTCTTCTAAGTTGGGATTTCCCTACCTAAACGAAACTAAGGAAAGTCTGACTCAAAGAGTTCAACTTAAAAGTCTGTCTGTGTCCAAAACCTATGCTTGCCCTCAAAAGCTAAACAATGTGCAGGGATGTCAATAATCAAATAAAGGGTGTTCAACACAAAGTTCTGAGCTGCTTCCAGCTCTCAGCTTCTTCTTCAGCTCCCCTTCCACAAGTTAAAGAATGTTCCCCAAGTTCCAAATAGCACAGTTCAAAGAAAAGGTGGTCTTGAGACTTCTTCTCGAGATGACAAGTATAACTTCTCACGTCTCAGGGCTCCCTTCTCCAAGACTTCAGCTTTACCAAATATTAGTTCACAGTGTCTTTTGGTTATTACAGTTTGGGGCTCACTGGTTTAGGCGCAGTTGTCAGACCACACGGTCCACCCATCACAGGTCACGCACCAGGATCCCTCTCTTTGTTGGCCACTTGGCTTTGGTGAACAATGTTCACCCTTCTCTGGCCTCTCCTGGGTAGCCTCCTTGCTTTACCAGAGAAAGTCACACACCTCCCACCAGTCAGTGGCCTTGCTGTACTGCATTTATTTACAAAGTTCACTTTGTGGTGGTCTTTCTCTTGCCCCACCTTTATATGGCACTATTTCACATTGGTACCCTCTTTTTGTGTGTTATTGTCGTATGGGCACTTCCCCATATCTATTCTTGACTGCTTAATTGCACGGTTTACGATGTTGATATTCACCAGATATTCGAAAGTACTCAACTTCCAGTTTTCACTTAGTTCAATGTTTAGCAGGGGCACAATATGCTTAAGTGCAAGTTATTTTTCAATTTGGTGTATTACAAGTTTTCAAAAATGCTCTATTCCAAGTTCCCATGGGTTTTGGTATTTAATGTGAACTTTGGGTTTTCATGTTTTTCCTTTAGTTCGATAAAGAATAATGTTTCAGCCACCCACTCGGAATGCCCCCAGCTGCTGGGTGCCTCTCCTCACACTCGCCAGTCTGATGCATGGTTCCACGGTGGCTTACACTGCTTCTCCCACCCTTTCCATGTGGCGGGCCGGCTGATGCGAGACCCGCTCACACTCCGGGCTGGTCTTTGCCTCGCTGTGTGCTCTGCAAAATCCTTCAGGCCGCAGGTAGCGTCCCGCTCTCTCTCTCTCCGTTCCACAGCCCAAGCTGCTAGTTTCTTCGCAGGCAGCTTGACTTTGCTTAGGCTGGGTGGTTTTCCTGGACTTCGTGCCTTTGTCCTGGCTTCTTCACAGGCTCTACACCAGGCCCCAAAACGACTGCCCCCTCCAGACACGGCTCTCCTGCTGGTCTTCCTGTCTCTCCTGTTGTTGCCAATTCCGTCTCCCTTTACACACCAGCAACCGGTCAAAGGGTTGCAGGTGTGGACTTCCAATTGGATTTGTCTGACCATAATTAAGAAGATATGCCTGACCTTCACTACTCTTTACAGGCATATTCCTCGTCCCAGTACCAAAGTGATAACATGGCCTAGTGAGCATTACTCTCAGTCTCCGCTTCCTCATTTCAGTACTGTCAAGTCTCACATATGGGGAAATGAGGTGTACTACTTTATAACAGCCCATAAAGGACAGGGGAGGGCTAGGATGGTCATCAATGGGAAAAGGCAGAGTGCAGAAGGAGTGTTCCCATTTTTTTCCAGAGCCAGAGTGGAGTGTTTCCACCCTTTGCATTGCACCGGACGAGCAGCTGATAAAAACTGACCCCGAACGCGGAGAGTAGAGGAGTGCAGCGGGAGTGTTTCCCATGTGTTTTCCAGAACCAGAGCAGAGTGTTTCTACCCTTTCCATTGCACAGGAGGAGCAGATGATAAAAACATACCCTGAACATGGAGTGCAGCGGGAGTGTTTCCTGTGTCCCCCGTGCTCCCCCTGCCCATCCTGCTTGTCCCAGTGAAGATCTATTGGGACCTATTGGAACCTGCTGGGAAGCCACAGGAAAAGGTGGTAAGCTTGTTGGTAAGTCTTAAGACTTAAGCATGAGCTATATAGAAAGAACAGGACACGGTTAAGGGCATCCTGCAGAGGACCAGAAGACACTCTAGACTACAATTTCTTGCATCCTTCTCTGGCAAAAGAGCTGTGGAGCTTGGAAAGGACTTGCAATGTAAACCGCTTCTCTGGTCCAGCCCCCCAAAACGCCCACTCAATACTGTGCGAGGGGGTGGATACAGCAGGACTCTTTGACTGCATAGACAACTCCAGGATTGCTGCAAGTAGAACTACCCCTCCCTTTGGAAGTTGGCGACCCTGACAAAGTGGGGGAAGCAATAAACAGGGGGGTAAAGCTGTTAGCCAAAAAGCTGATAGGCCTGAACAAGGATGTGGGGGGCAAACCCTTAACAAATGGAGTAAATGTTAAAAACAGCCCAGTTGTGACAAAGGCAATCAATCACTCAGAGTGGGTGGTATTGCCAAACTTACATTCGACCAGAAGCATAATGGGGGAGCCAAATGATTATGTCCTCCTTTCGGGGGTCACTACCTCAACAGCCACAGATTCAAACTTGAACACAGACTTAAACACCTGAGAAGAACAACCAATCTCCGCACCGCCATTTCTAGCCACATCTCAAACAGGTGACCCTTTAGGGTTAACTATGAGCCAACTGCAAAGCGGACCCTGTGGACATTTTTGACCCAGTGGGTGGAGAATCTGGTAATGCAACTTTGGTGGCGAGACTATCCAGCAATAAAGTGGATCTTTCGAATCAGCTTGAAAATAGTAGAGCTGAGGTCTGGAAAAAAATAGAACTAACTCACCTCCTGAATGTGGTGAGCGTGAGCCTCAACACTCCCCTGAAAAAGAGACAGAGAGTTTACTTAACATAAGACTCGGAGACAGAGGCCTCATATATTCTGACTAAGTAGGCAAGAACAAGAAGAGCCGACAGGATACAAACAAAGGGAGACAGCACTACGGAAGTTGGTAAATACAATATAGACCAACTGTCAGTATCTTTAACTGGAACACAGACCTGGCCTTCGGAAACCATGTAGACTGTCAACAAGAAAAAGGAGAGTAAGTCGGCTTTGGGTTCTTGGACCACTAACCCGCTTGCCCCCCCCCCTTCACCTTGATGTAGCTTGAATCTGAGAGTGCTGTAGGCCAGGTAGCAAGGTCTTCTATAGTGGAAGAGCTGCAGCAAGTAAAACAAAAGGAAAGGTTTAGGTGTGGAATGAAGCTTTCCCCTCCCCTTTCCCCAATGTATATTGGTAATACCTGTTAGGAGGATCAATCCACTTTAAGAGGGGGACCACCTGATGTTGCGGCTGCGGTCGCTACGGTCTCTTCCCTTCAATATGGAAATTGAGGGAGATTGGGATTTGGACGGGAAAGTCCAGGTGGGATATATAAGCACTCTTGGGACGACACGTGTACTAAAGTATGTGTCATCTTGAATATCGTAATAGCGAGTCGGAGGACGGTTTATACAACGCAGTCCTTGTTTGTTACGATATAGATTGTTGATTGTAGGTTAGGGTGTAGATACTGAAAAACAGGGTTTAAAGTCCAGTACCCAATGCAGAACTAATTACCTAAAAAGAAGGCGTCCATAGGATGCAGTACCGCTTACCGTAATTCCTCGATTTGGTGGGCTAAGACTTTGTCTGCGGAACTTGGAAGCATTGTGATGCTGAAGTCTTCTATGGCAGTTCTCTGCTCGCATGCAGTGAAGATCTAGAAAGACGACTGTGTTCGTCGTCTGCACACTTATATGGACATGCCTCTACAACTCGGTTAGTCTCTCTTGTTAAGTTGTTAACGCAGGCGGCCATCTTCGAAGGGTTTACTTATCGGGAAGATACCTAGTTGTCCTGCGAGGTTGCCACTGTCCCCCTGGTAATAAATAGGGTGCAAAACAGGGGGGTTCTGGGAGTCTCTCTACCGGCCTCAGTCGCTGGGGATTCTCAACCAGATTCTTTTAGCTCACTGTACCTTTCACAGACGAGATATATCCACAACATATCAGTCTTTGTCCTGCCCAAGGGCAGTCCAGAACTGAAATGCTAGGCAACTCTAAGAATACCAATAGCAACCCCAGACACGTGTTTCAGCTTGGCTGGGCCTCATCAGTGAGATGGAGCTGTGCCTCTCTAGGAACAGTGAGCAAGGGTCCACATCTGGATTACCCTACTAACTTAGGGTGAGACCCAAAGTTACTTTTTAATGTGCAAAACGAGGCAAAACCATGCTGAAACACGTGTCTGGGGTTGCTGTTGGTACCCTTGTTCAGAAGAGAATTGCCTGTGCCTGACATTTCAGTGCTGGACTGCCCTTGGGCAGGACAAAGGCTAATGTGTTGTGGACATTTCTCTTCTGTGAAAGGATGGTGAGCTAAAGACTCTGGTTGAGACTCTAGCCCGGGATATAGGCTAGTAAAGTGACATTCCCAGGACCCCACTTGTTTGTGCATATTAAGTAGCTTTGGGTTTTCACCCTAAGTTACGAGGGTAATCCAGACGTGGAACCCTTGCTCCCTGTTCTTAGAGAGGCACAGCTCCACCTCACTGACGAGGCCCAACCAGGCCAAAACACATGGGGTTGCTGTTGGTACAGAAGAGAATTGCCTAGCATTTCAGTGCTGGGCTGCCCTTGGGCGGGTCAAAGACTGATATGTTGTGGAAATTTCTCTTCTGTGAAAGGATGGTGATCTAAAGACTCTGGTTGAGACTCTAGCCCGTGATATAGGCCGGTAAAGAGACATTCACAGGACACCCCCCCTGTTTGTTATAAATAGGGTGCAACAAGCTTGATCTTGGTGACAGATTTGACAAACCTGACAGTATGTTCCTCTTTCAACCTCCCTCTTTGGATCAGAGGTTCTTTACTACAGTCCCGGGTTTTCCCTGGATGCAAGAGGTGACATTTATTTTGTCAATAGATCAGGTGCAAATACGTTCCTTGCGGAAACCCATGTCCTGTCCTCTGGGCCAAAACCCCACCCAGTCCACTAGGTATTGAACTATTTTCCTCCAATATCGGGAATTCACTATCTTCCTGACTTTGTACTCATCTTGTGGACTCACCACTGATGGTTGTGGTAAATTCTGGTCCCTGTATCGCACCGAATGGGTAGCTGGTTTTAGGAGAGGGACATGTAAAACAGGATGGATTCGATACTGCTGAGGTAGTCCTAGCTACATGGCAACTGGTTTGATGAAATGTTTTATTTTAAAAGGGCCACTGAAGCAGGGTTTCAGTTTCCGATGATAATTAGGAATTTTGAGGTTAGTAGTACCTAACCAGACTTCTTCCCCGACTGTATAGGAGGGTGTTTCCTGTCTCTTTTTATCTGCATGTTTCTTAGTCGAGTATTGGGCATGTTTTAGTTGTAAGAGTGCTTTATTGAAACCTTGTTGGAGGTTCTTGATGTGTTTGTGGGCTGCCGGGATACAAGTGCAACTTGTTTTGGTCAATGGTTTCGACATAGGATGGTAGCGATAGGATATACGAAAGGGAGAGTCTGTTAATGAAGAATGATATGCATCATTATAGGTGAATTGAATTCGGCCAGTGGGAGTAGGGCAACCAAATCCTGATCACAGTCAGTGGAGTAACATCATAAGTACTGATTTATCACTTGATTCACCCTCTATGTCCGTCGCTTTGGGGGTGGTATGCTGATGAAAAACGAAGATCCACTCCTAACGAGCGAGTGACTTCTCTCCAGAATCGGGATACGAACTTTGATCCTCTGTTTGTGATTATGATTCTTGGTAGTCCATGAAGACGGAAGACGTTTATTACGAATAAATCGGCTAAAACAGGGGCTGTAGGTATTTGCGTGAGTGCTATGAAATTGACCATTTTAGTGAATGAATCTACAATGGTGAGCATTGTGGTTTTACCTTGGACCGGTGGGAGTTCAGTGATGAAATCCATCAAACACTGTCTCCATGGTCCTGTCGGAATAGGAGGTGGCTGTAGTAAACCCATGGGTTTATGTTGGCTGGTCTTGGATATGATACATTTTCCACATCCTTGAACGTAATCCCTTGCAAGTTTGGCCCATCCTCTCCACCATACATAACGATCCACTTTTTTCTGGGTTTTGAGTACACTCGGTGCCCTGATCCCCGATTATCATGTCACCATTGTAAGAAGCATAGTTGTAATGCTGTAGTAGGTAACCATAGTTTATTGTCATGAAATAATAACCCTTGTTTTTCATGATTGAGAGAGTTACCCCGTAGGAATTTCTCAACATGAGACTTTGTGTAGGTCTGTCATAGTTGTTCTTCATATCCTTCTATTCCAGACAGACATGTGGCTAGTATTTGTGAGGATTCTACAAAAGGGAGTCCCTTCATGGGGTCCGAGGGTGAAGGATCAACGTGATAAGGCATCAGCTTTGGTGTTTTGATCTCCTGGGGTATACGTGATCCGAAAATCCAATCTGGAAAAGAAGTGGATCCAGTGATTTTGCCTCTGGTTTATGGATCGAGCAGTGCAAAGAAACTCTAGATTCTTATGGTCCGTGATAACCAGGATGGGATTGTAAGCCCCTTCCAGGTGGTGTCTCCAATGAACAAATGATTCCTTGATAGCTAGGAGTTCTTTGTCGAATATATTGTAATTTTGTTCGGCATCATTGAGTTTTCTGGAGCGGAAGGTGATCAGGTGTTTTAGTTTAGTCTGGGGGTCCTTTTGTAACAATACTGCCCCAATAGCGTAATCTGATGCATCTGCTTCCACAATATAAGAAAGGATTCTTGTGCACAATGAGGTTCAGTCGTACTTCTTCCCTTTCTTGAGTAGTGATGTCAAAGACAATAAGGTTTCAGAGAAGTATGGGATGAATCGGCGATATAAATTCGCGAAACCAATGAATATTTGCAATTCTTTGATGTTGGTAGGGGCTGGCCATTCCAAGATAGCTTCTATCTTCCTAGGGTCCATCTCGAGTTTTCCTGGTGACAGTATATAACCCAAATAGGCCACTTTGTCTTGGTGGAACACATATTTCAGAAGTTTAGCGTACAATTCATGTTTTCTCAACCTCTAGAGGACTTCTCTGACATGATTTATGTGGTCTGGTAACAACGAGGAGTAGATCAGGCTGTCGTCCAGATAGATCACAATATATATGTCTAAAATGTCCTTGAAGATGTCGTTCAGAAAGAATTGGAAGGCAGCCAGAGGGTTGCATAGCCCAAAGGGCATTACGAGATACTCAAAATGCCAGTGACAAGTGTGAAATGCTGTTTTCCATTCGTCCAATGCTGCTATCCTCACCAAATTGTATGCTCCTCTTAAATCCAACTTGGTATATATTCTACTTTGACAGGTTTGATCAAGCAATACTTGGATCAGAGGTAGATGATATCGGTTTTTCACTGTCATTTCAATCAACTGCCAGTAGTCTATGCAAGGTCTTAATTCGGTTTCTCCTTTTTTAGGAATAAAATAGCTCTGAGCTCTTGCAGGAGAGGAGGAATGTTGTATAAATCCTTTGGCCAGGTTGTCTTCTAGATACTGTTTAAGCATGACATTCTCCTTTTTGGTGCAGGCATAGGTTCTTCCACATGGGATTTGAACACCTGGTAATAATTGGATCTTACAATCATACGGACTATGAGGCAGGAGTTTGTCAGCTTCACTGGGATCAAACACGTCTTTAAAGTCCTGATATTCTGGAGGGATTGTCATAGATTGAAGTGGAGCTAGACATGGCTGGGTCCATAGTACTTGTGGAACCAGACAAAATGTAGGACATCTGTCCTCGGTAAAGGTGAGCTTTCTTTGGGCTCAGTCAATCAGTGGATTGTGGATGGTAAGCCTCAGAATGCCCAGGATCAATCAAAAATGTGGGGCAGCGATGACGTTGAACTGGATTATTTCATAGTGTTTTTGAGAACAGATAATCCGCAAAGGACTGGTGTGATGCGTTATAGGCCCTGGTCAGAACCATCCACTGCGATTATCGGTTCTTGTTGATTTTTACAAAGTAAAGGAATCCAATGTTCTTGCACGAAGGACTCATCGATAAAGTTACCTGTGGCCCCGCTGTCTATCATGGCAAGAACATTTTCTCATTCCTGAGTTCCTTGCAATGTGACTTGAATGACAAGAAGACGAGGAAGTCCTTTCACTTCTTTTTGGAAACAGGCATGAGGGGAGATGGTACGTATGCTGTTCGGTCTCTCCCTGTTAATCAATGAACGTTCTAGTTTCCTGATCGAATGGTAGGTCGTTTCAGGCACACACGTACTGAGTGTCCTGTGTTGCCACAGTAGAAGCATAGGTTCTCTTTTCAGTGACATTCTCTCTCCTCTGGTGTAACAGGTCCTTGGGTGCTCCCTAACTGCATAGGTTTGTGATCCCAGGGGAAGGAGAATTCATGGTTCGTTCTGGCATGTATGAGTTCCTCTTCCATTTGGATCGGCGTTGCTCTTGTTTGCGATCTTGCCATCTTTGGTCCAGGCGTACCACCAAATCTGTACATTCTTGTAAAATGGATGGAGGATTGACCACTTGACTGAGGTCATCTTTAAGGTCGTCTTTTAACCCTCTCTGAAAGATTGTCAGTTCGACATCGTCCGGCCAGGTTGTTTGGGATGCCTGATTCCTTAAAAGGGAAATGTAGAATACCAGATCTTTGTTTCCTTGGCGAATGTTTATGAATTCATTCCTTAAGGATTGGGTGGTATACTGCCTTCCAAACATTGCTTGAAAGGCTTCAAGGAAGTCATCATATTTCCTCAAAATCAGATTATCAGTGTCAATGAAAGGTGTCACCCAAGATAGAGCTGTTTTATCCAGGTTAAGTAGGGCGAAGGATACTTTGGCTTGTTCAGAGGCATAGATAGCTGGTCTATTGAGAAAATGATTCCTGCACTGAGTAATAAAGGCTTTATATTCTTTCGGGTCACCCCCATACCTTGAAGGCATGGGAGGGTTAGGTATATTAGAGCCTAATCCTGGTGAAGGCAAAGTTGCTGGTGTTAACACTGAGTGAGACGTGCTATTTGTCTTAGACCAACTGGGCTGTGGATTCCCCTAGCACTCACGCCCCAAGGGTTTCCCACTGCAAGGCTTTTGCTAGCCATTGAGTCTACCTTTGCTTGCAGGGTGGTCATTGTCTGAAAAACTTCATCCTCTTCGGGAGGTATGAATCTGAGCTTGTAGTTTCAGCATGGAGTTGGCTAATTCTTTGAGCACAGTCTCCATGGTCCGGGAAGGTAAATGGTCTTTCAATCTGTGAGTATTTTTCTTTTTTAAACTTGCTTTATTAGCACAATTGGTAACACATTTCACAATACAACAGGATATCATTAACAGTAGAGAAGTCTGGCCAAAGGGACCTGGTTTTGGGTAGTACAAATTACAGAGCCCTAGTATCACATTTCACAATACAACAGGATATCGTTAACAGTAGAGAAGTCAGGCCAATGGGTCCTTGGTTTGGGTAGTTCAAATTACAGAGCTCTGGTTCTCTCTAGGCTGGACTATTGCAGCAGCCTCTTCCTCAACCTCCCTGCTTCTGCCCTGCGCCCTCTGAAACTCATCCAGAACGGATCTGCAAGACTTATCCGTGGCCTCAAGCCAAGGGACTGCATTTCTTTGGCACTGAAATCCCTTAACTGGCTCCCTGTGGCTGCAAAGATCAAGTTCAAGACCCTCAGCATTGTCCACAAGGCTTTCTGGGGCCTGGGACCTACCTAGCTGCAACGTTGCCTACCTAAATACTGTCCCTCAAGCGCCCTCCGCTCATCTACCTCCAAGCTTCTGCGAGTGAGCCGGTGCTTCAAGCAGAGATTTGGAGGGAGATCCTTATCCTCAGCAGGTGTCTCCCTCTGGAATATCCTCCCTGCCGCCCTCCATCTTGAGCCTGATCTTCTTAAGTTCCGGAAACGCCTTAAAACCTTCCCCTTCTCCTCTTCCTTCTCTCTCCCTCTACCCTGCTAACATAGCTCTTTGCTTGCTCTTTCCCTCTCTCCTTCTTCCTCCTTACAGCTTGCTGACTGGCCGCCTGGTGTACCTCAGAGTCTCACAGGTCTCAGGCACTGCCGCCAGCCCTCTCTCACACTTGCCTCAGGGCCCTGCACCTCACACTCCCTCACTGCACTGAGAAATAACCATAGAGAGTGGCTCTCTCTGCACTTCCCCCAATCTCCAGCGTCTGGGTGCAGTTGGACCTCCCCCTCCCTGTGACCATCTGTGCACTTGCATGATCCGAATGCACCATGCCTGAAGATCGTCTGTTTGTTCTCCCTTGTCTTCACTCCTTAATTGCATTTGGTAAAATGGCAGAATTGTCGTCAGGCCTATTTGCTGTGTCTCAACTGTTAAATGTATTATATGCCCTTACTATGCCTTTGCAGGCTATTATTGTCTCAGAAATTCAAGGGCTCTGAGCGACTGTTGTTTTTACCCATGTTCTCAACCTCCTTGAGCCCTTTGAAACACTTGCCTGTGTATAGGCACTTTATACATAAACATCACCATTACGATTACCAAAAGGATGTATCATGATTTCACACAGGAGTGGGCCCATACAGCCCTCATATAAAGTCTCCTATAACAGGGGTTATAATTCATACCAACTGGGTGATTGGGACCACATCTGGCAGTGTCGTTGTGCATAGAAGGTAACTAACTAAGCTAACTAACTAAACTAAGCTCATGCAAGTAACAGCGCCTCAATGCCCCTGGGCTGCTTGCGCGCTATACAAATTTAAATAAATAAATAAATAAATAAAATAAATAAATCTTAAGTAGATTCCATATATCTATTGGGCGAGATTCAACTGGTTGCATATGCACCCATTGCTCCTCCATGTCGTTAGCCCACACTACATCTCTCAACCAGTGGTCCTTGTTGCGAGTATTCGTACTCATCCAGCATAGCAGACTACAGCGTTTGGCCAGGAGGAGGCACACCATACAAATGTACGCATGCTGCCTAAAGATGAGTCAAAGATATGGAACAAACACAGCAGAGTGGTAGGGGATCAACAGTCTTACCTGTCATTTCCAAAAACGTTGCACACAAATCATTCCAAAAGGGCGTGAGTTGTGGGCTGTCCCATATCAAATGAAAGTATTTAGCGTTGGTGGAATTCCAACATGGGCATTGCGCAGTCCCCTCGTTAGAAAATAAACGTAGCCTGTCTGGAGTGTAGTGATACTGATGCAGCACTTTCAGTTGTATCAGTTGGAATTGAGAATTACACAACACTTTACGTGTTTGTGCACACATATCGGACCATAGATCGGCAGTGACATCTAACTGGAGGTCCACTGCCCATTTAGCACATTCATTGTGGTGCGGTGTGGCTGAGTGAACTTGGATTAAGTGATGTAAGGATGACACTCGGCTTCGACTGTTGCTCACCGTCAGAATATACCCCAGCAGAGCATCACTCTCAGGCTCAACCGGGAAACAACGCCACAGCTTCTTACATGCCTTGCGCAGGCCTGCATATTGCAACCATTGCGAGGTCATACTGCACACAAGCTCAGGAATGTCAGTGGCTTGAATGAAGTTACCTTCCAAGTATAGCGACCCTAATGTGTGGAACCCATATCACATCTAAACCCCACGAGAGCCAGTATCTACCTGTGGCAGGGAGGGAACGCAATTCCAAAGGGGAAGGTTCTCATGATATGGGGACGGTACACCTATCTCCTTCCATATTTTACGCAATGCCAATGTTGTGACGGTAGCAGGATCGAATACGCAGTCATCTACAAATCGGGCAGAGAGAACCAGAGATCACAGTCCCTATCACCCGCTGAGTGTCTCTCCAGCTGAGTGTGAGGGGGGTTGAGTTGTCATCAAAGCAGGAGGCCGCGAATCGTGCCTGTGCGGCCATCCAATACAGATCGAAGTTAGGGGTAGCAAAACCTCCCCTGTCATATGACTGTGCTAACGTAACCCATTTCAACTGTACTACCCCGGAGTGGTATAGGAATTAAAAAAAATATGCTTTCCAATTCATGAAAAAATAATCACCCAGGCCACAACTGTACATTGAGGAAGCGATGCAGAAGTTTATTGAGTACAGTCATTTTGAGAAGTGCTATCTTGCCAGCAATTCTGATGGGCAGATGGGACCAGCTTGTGAGTTTAGCCTGTACTTGAACAATATACACAGCGTAGTTACAGTATTGTAGCGTATGGCCATGCCTTGCGACTGTCACCCCCAGGTAGCGTATGTTCATTGGGGCCCACTTGAATCCCTGTAGATCTTGGGGTGGGGTGGTAACGTCTGTGAGGGGAACAAGCTCTGATTTGCTACAATACACCTGGAGATCTGAAAACTCTCTGCAGTCTAGGATATCTTGCATAATAGGCATTAAGTGTTCTCGGGGGCTCCGTATGTACAACAACACATCATCTGCATAAAGGGAAATTATTTGTGGCTCGCCCACCGTTCTGATCTCCAAGTGTCTATGTTTAAGTCTTATTTTACGTCTGCCAATGGTTCAATAATAATAGCAAATTATCAGGGGCGATAGGGGCATCCCTGACGGGTGCCTTTACCGTCCTTAAATTGCAAGGAGAGCAACCCATTTGTTTTGACCCTGGCTTCCGGTGAATCATACAGGAGGCTTAAAGCTGCAAGAAATGCCAGGCCAAACCCGCACTTTGATAACACAGCATACATAAATCGACAAGATACAGAATCAAATGCCTTTTGAATATCCATTGTAGCAGCCACCACCTGGACCCCAGAGTCTATCTGTGCCAATATGTAAAAGAGGCGCAGCAGATTCAGTGATGTGGACCTTCCCGGGATGAATCTCGATTGGTCCGGGTGAATAATTTATGACATGACCGGCATCAGTCGAGTGGCTAGTATTTTCACGAATACTTTAATATCTCTATTAATTAAAGAGAGGGGACGATAGGTGCCGCATTGGTCTGCGTGTTTCTCTGGTTTCAACAGAACCGTGATAACTGCCTCACCCATACCTCCAGGAAGAGACTAGGACGCAAGGGATTCTTGCTACACTTGCAAAAGGTATGGGGCCAGATTCTCCTTGTATTGATTATAAAATTCTGCTGTAATGCCGTTAGTGGCAGGGACTTTCCCCGATGGCAGATGGTCAATTGCTTGGGCGACATCGGATAAAGAGATTGGGAGATCCAGTAGGGTCCTGGTATCTTTTGAAAGCTGACTGAGTGGCAGAGTATCAATAAACATATCAATTTCTTCTAGTGTGCGCGTAGCCTTATTAGTATAGAGGTCTGCATAGAAACCTGCGAAGACCACATTGATGGCCGTAGGTGTGTGTGGTAAGTTACCAGAGGTATCAGTTATGAATGGAATACACCCACTGCTGTTCTCCTGATGCCCCATACGGGCAAGCAGTTTACCAGGCCTGCCACCCTCCCTGTACCTCCTAGCAGACAATGGGGCAACGAAAAATTGAACTTCTCGCTCAGCATGCATCCTAAAGGGGTCGATGGCCTCCTTGATCTGTGCTAGCGTGGCCATATGGGGATCATTAGCTAGTCTCATTCTAGTTCCCCCAGGCTGCCCTCACATTGCGCCATACTATGTTGAATTTCTTTGAGGACACTGAACTCCGCTGACATTGCGACCCCTCGAATGTAGACCTCAAAGGTTTCCCCGAGCATGCCCGCCAAGGGCACAGAGCCTACATTTATCTCGAAAAACAATTGCACATGGTCATCAATAGTGGATGCAAACGCTGCATCCTGTAGTGCTAGTGGCTTAAAGCACCAGTTGTTACGAGGCCTGGAAAGTGTTGGCAATGTCAGGGAGATACTAACTGGAGAATGCTCAGAGTAGGTGTGAGGCAGCATGCAGGTGTCCTTAACCCCTCCAAACAATGTCTCAGAAATGAGCCACATGTCAATATGGGAGAAGGAATCGTGAACCGATGAATAAAAGGAGTAGGAGCGGTCATCAGCACGCAGTGTTCTCCAAGCATCTACCAGTCCAAAAGAGTGCATTCCCTCCATGATAATAGAGGCTTCCCATGTCAGAGCCCTCTTAGTGTGGGTGGATCTGTATAGTTTCAGGTCAAGAATAGTGTTGAAGTCCCCCACAATATAGGGATCAGTGGATATTGGGAAAATTCATCAATAACGTCAGTATAAAACTGGGAGTCATCAATATTAGGGCCATAACCATCCCTCAATGACATTTCTCTCCCTGCCAGAGACCCATACACCAAGACATACCCAAAGGGTCTGCCTTCCCGAGTTTGCACCAGAATAGAAGAGACTTATGCACCAGGGTAATACCTCCCCTATTCCTGTGAGGAATATGAAGTATAGAAGCGGCCCCCACCCCAGTTCCTAGCAAATCCCTTGCAGACCGTTGAAAGGGCATGGGTCTCTTGCAAGTACAGGATATTAATTTTGTGTCTTTCAACATAAAGGTGTATCTTCCGTCGTTTAATTGGGTTTCCTAGGCCACGTATATTCCAACTAAGGCAGGTTATGGCTCCTATCCAGGTACAGATCGCTTAGCATTATCTCCTTTAACATATTGACTCAGCCAGCCCACTACCCCAAGTTTCTCCTTGTGCCCGTTACTCTCTCCACTGTAAATATAGCATGTTCCAAGTGCTGTTTTAACAACCCCAGCAACCCTTCATTACCCCCCTGCAGCATCCCCCTCAAAACTGGGGTGATGATACCTCACAAAAAACACCCCCAACCATTAACGCAACATTGCATGGGGAAACTGGTGCACGGGTCCACCTAGGCTATCACCGGACTTAGACACTGAAAAAGGATGAGTATTCACATATTTCTTATATGAATGTCCCCACAGGGGGTGGCATGTTTGCCGCCAATCGCAGTGCTGTGGAAAAGAAAGTGTTCTCTCTCAGCATTGTAGAAAATAACAAAGAAACAACAAGAGAGTGCAAAGCTTTCAACGTAAAGAGATCCACAGGATGTGCAAGGATTGAAAGAAGTAGTCCACTTTCACAAGGACAACAACTGGGCTTCATACTCAGGGTTCAGAACGCCGGTAAGGTCTCATCCAGAAATGTCATGGCTTTGCCAGGCAGCGTGAAGAAGTAAATCTTGTTGTTCCATTCTACATGTATTTTGGAGGGATATAACAATGTATATTTCAAGTTACTGTCACACAGCTGCTTTTTAACCGCTAGTAAGGATTTTCTCTCTTGCTCTACAGCCACTGAGAAGTCGGGATTAATGTGTATCCTGTTTGATCCCAGCATCAGGTCTCCTTTTTCACGGGCCACCCGAAGAATAACATCATGATCTCGGTAATTGAGAATGCAGGCAATGATTGGTCATGGAGGTGCTCCGGGCTTAGGTTTAGGAGCCAGGGATCTATGGGCGTGTTCAATAGCAAACTGCAGCGATAATGCTGGGTTCCCCAGTAGTGGCACTAGGGTGGTCTCTGTGCATAGTTCCAGGGAGGTTTCGGTGTTACTCTCGGGGACCCCTATAATGCGAATATTATTGCAGCGGGATCGCGATTCTAAGTCATCATTCTTCTTTTCCACCTGAAGTACTCACCTGGAAAGTGTGTAGCCAGTTCAGCTCTCATGATGGACATATCGTCTTCCACCGTGCTCACTCTTGTCTCTGCCTCCATTAGACGCTGGTCTGTCTTATCCATAAGTGTCTTAATGGAGTCAATGATGCTGGTCATGTCATCAAGCTTGCTGTGCACTTTAGCAAATCCCTTTTGCATGCATGCCATCTTGCATTGAGTTTCGGTGATTTCCACTAGTGCGGATTCCAATTCCATGTCAGCAGTCTCCCCAACAGTGGTTGGTGGTTTAGGAGCGGATTTGGTATAATGGCTCATGGAGCATTGGTTTTTTGCTCTCCCTTTTGCCATCCTTCGAAAATGAGGATCACTGCCAGAGGATGAGGGCGCTCCAAGAGTAGTGAATATCTCAATCAGGTAGTCTACTGTGTATTGGCAATACTGGACCAACAGTTTTTCCTCACAGTGGAGGGACAGTCGATAGAGGATGATCTCAGCTCCACAGGTGGTAGTTCGAACCAATGTGATCACAATAGGTCACAGTGAAGTACCCACGCAGGGCGAAATAACCAGTTTGAGGTTTGTACCAGAACTGCATGTGGCCCCGTCAAGCAGCAAATGAGGTGGTATCCATATATCACAAAAGTCATCTGGACACTCTTTATTTTATGCTCCAAGTTCCCACTCACCGCAGTGGGCCTCGATGGTCTGGTAGTTATTGGTGGATACTACGCTGTCCCCAAGATGGCCACCAAGGTTCCCCCAAGCCAAGCTGTTGAGTGTGGTCCAAAATGGTAGACAGGGGGGTATGCAGCGTTGATCTTCAAACGTGTCTTCTTAGGCTGCATTGCATCTAGCCAGTGCATCAGGAATATAGCGGTAGGGAGAGCGCACCAATACCTCACCAGCCAGTGAAGCAGCAATTGAATGGAGGTGGGCACACAGCCCCACAGAGAATCATGCTGGGAGACTCATGCTGCAGAAACGCAGGAGGCTTCTCTCTGGCCCAGGGCCCACTTCAGCTTTGATATCAATGTGGTGGCTCCAGCAGTTCAGCGCAATTGTTCCGCACCATTGGTGGGGCAGGTGCTCTGTGTGTCACTGCCATCAGCGTGCCCCGGGGAGGCAGAGGATCCGCCAGACCTCACACCCCACAACAGGATTCGCCCCGGCCCTCAGCGGGTTTGGATCGGCAGGGTCTTGTAGTGTGGTGGGCGGCACTGTTCACACTGTGCCCCTCAAAACAAAAAAGTGTCCTGACAGGTTCACTAAACATATATATAAATTTAATTTATAATAAACTTCTCAATACCAGAAATATGGCACAAGCTATCTAGTTTTCTGTGTCCACCTAAGTTTTCATAGGGATACATTTTACAAAAATCACCATTTCGTACTTCTGTTTAAGCATTATACAGAAGTGACTTTTTATTATTTCAATTATTACTCATAAGCAAGGTCTGTCAATTACCAAGCACTATTAACTCAACATAAATTCCAAATCAAGCACAATATGTACAAAAAAGAACCAATAAATATCCATGTTCATGTACACAGTATTTCATACAATGCAAAAGACAGTTATATACACACATTAGAAAAAAACATTTGAAAAAACTTTTTCTCAGAATAGTCAACACTATATAAATTTTGAAGTTGATAGGCCCCCACTCAGAGGTTGAAACCATATGTCTCTGGATTATAAATGTTCAGTTCCATTGGGGGCATTTTCAATTGGTTAGCTAAACTCAAGGTCTACTAGCTAAACTCGGGGTCTACGTGTGACACCAGAATAAATCTAGAAGGTGTCATACTCGCACACGAATAAAACAGAAAGTGCGAGTAAACTACGTTTCGGCGGAGTGGGCCATTCCGCCTTCCTCAGGACCAGTAGAAGTCGTGACCCGTGTCTGGGGCTCAAGCTCAGATTCGTTCCTTCACATTTACAAATTGACGTTACTTTAAATGGGAGAAGCTGTGCAGTGGTCGCTTGGCGTCTCTCTATAGATGCAGGGCACTAGGATGTTATTCAGGAAGCCTTGCACAATTCAAAAATGTGCCCGGCATGGACTGGAGCCTCCCGCTCCATTATGTTTGAAATCTTTGTGCTGAAACCGTGATGTGCAGGTTGTGCCTCTCTCTCTCAGAGCTAGAAACGAGTGTATCAGAGAGTCTTGCAGCCCCTGTCTTCCTCCATCACGGCAGACCCAGCCGCTCGCTCCTCACTCCACAGGTCACCGGGTGGGGCTGGGAGGGGATCAATATGTAATCGGGCCGCCAGGAGTCTGCTGATTGCTCCGAGATGTTCCGCAATCAAACAAAGAAGTTAATTTCCGTCCTTAGTTAGACCCAGGTGCGGGGGCTCTTGACAAGAGCCGCTTTCTTGGTCGCCGCACAATAGCTCCCCCAATCTGTCAGTATCTTTAACTGAAATACAGACCTGGTCTTTGGAAATCACGTAGACTGTCAACAAGAAAAAGGAGCGGAAGTCGGCTTTGGGTTCTTGGACCACTAACCCGGTTGCCTCCCCTTTACCTTGATGTGGCTTGAATCTGAGAGTGCTGTAGGTCAGGTGGGCAGGTCTTCTATAGTGGAAGAGCTGCAGCAAGGAAAACAAAAAGGAAAGGTTTAGGTGTGAAATGAGGCTCCCCACTCCCCTTTCCCCAATGTTTATTGGTAATACCTGTTAGGATGGTCAATCTGCTTTAAGAGGGGGAGCACCTGCGGCTGCAGTCACTAGGTTCTCTTCTCTTCAGTATGGAAATTGAGGGAGTTTGGGATTTGGATGGGAAAGTCCAGATGGGATATATTAGCATTCTTAGGACGACACGTATACTATAGTATGTGTCGTTCTGAATATATAGCGAGTCAGAGGACAGTTTATACAAGGCGTTCCTCGTTTGTTATGATATAGGTTGTTGATTGTAGGTTAGGGCATAGATACTGAAAAATCGGGTATAAAGTCTGCTACCCAATGCAGAACTAATTACCTATAAAGAAGGCATCCATAGGATGCAGTATCGCTTAACATAATTTCTCTTGAGGTTTGGTGGGCTAAGACTTTGTCCGTGGAACTTGGAAGCACCGTGATGCTGAAGTCTTCTATTGCAGTTCTCTGCTCGCCTGCCGTGAAGATTTTGAAAGACGACTGCGTCTGTCGTCTGCACTCTTAAATAGATACACCTCTACACCTTGGTTAGGCTCTATTGCTAAGATGTCAATGCAGTCGGCCATCTTGGAATGGTGTACTTATCGTGGGAGATATCTAGTTGTCCAGCGAGGTTGCCTCTGCCTCCTTGGTAATAAATAGGTTGCAACAAGCCTGACCTTGGTGACAGGTTTTACAAACTTGACACCAACATATGCAAGCAAGCCTGATGTCAGCTCTAATGATAACAGTAGCACCATTCTAAAAATTATATGAGTCCTTAAACGATAATCATAAGGAACAGGCCACGGTGACGGCGATGATGCATACAACATTGATCTATGTAGAATCATCTATAACATCCATGCAAAACAGATTGGAATGTGGCAATGAAGGCGAGATGGAGGCTCGTAGAACACTGCAAGACCTTCAAATGAAAGGCGCGAGGATAAAAAACGACTCTCTGATATAACAAGAGAAGCACTAAGGTCTCTGAGGACAAGTAAGGATATCATAGCCCTGCGAGTGTCAGATGACCAAGGCCTAGACTCGTACAAGTTCAATGCAAACTCCCAGATGATCATAATTAACTCGGAGGAAAGAGCCTTGGATGAAATCCTGGGCAATCAACGTGTGGATGACATGGTGGCATATATTATCGACAAAAGGACCTCAAACCCTAAAGTGAGGAAAGTGACTACTGAAGAGGCCCCAGTTGAGATTATATCTGTGAATAATTGGTCGCCTAACCAAGCCGGGGAATTTGTGTGCTCATTTGGGGATAAAGAAGTGGAACAAACTGAAGAGGAGAGACAGAGCTCATCTAGACCCTCTCAAGAGGGTACCAATTTTGACATTTTCTACACCGGACGGAATAAAAGACAGATGCACAAAAATAATAAAACTGTGCAGATTAAAAAATCAAAAAATATGCCAATGAGAGAAAACATTAAATCAAATGATTCTAGACAATTTCTGTATAACCGCAGAGTAAGCTCACCAGAACCAGATATGGTGGACGAGACTTCAAAGAAGAAGAGGGGGGAAATGTACACAGATCGCAGCCAAAAAGCAAAGACTCTGACACAAGAAGAAGCAGAGTCTGTCGCTGAGTCGCAGTCTGGGCAGTCGACTCAGAACTTTTGCTCAGTTTCATTGTACTTTACAAGTGCAGCCAGTCCTGTTTCTACTGCTACTGCTGAAGTGGGAGGACTTCCTTAAAAGCCCTTTCTAGCCGTGGAGCAGCCGCAGAGTCTGTTGCTGTTTCGCAGTCTGGGCAGTCGACTCAGAACTTTTGCTCAGTTTCATTGTACTTTACAAGTGCAGCCAGTCCTGTTTCTACTGCTACTGCTGAAGTGGGAGGACTTCCTCAAAAGCCCTTTCTAGCTGTGGAGCAGCCGCAGAGTCTGTCGCTGTGTCACAGTCTGGGCAGTCGACTCTGAACCTTTGATCCGTTTCTTTGTACTTTACAAGTGCAGCCAGTCCTGTTTCTACTGCTACTGCTGAAGTGGGAGGACTTCCTTAAAAGCCCTTTCCAGCCGTGGAGCAGGCGCGCAGTCTGTCGCTGAGTCGCAGTCTGGGCAGTCCGGGCACGTTGGGCACTCGCCTAAAGCTATTTGCCTGCGTTTGACAAAATTCTCCACACGAAAGAGGGGCAACTGCTGCGTAGCACCAGATGCTTGGAGGAAGGTGGAGAGTCCCCAAAGCCTGAGGTTATGCGGCTGCTACTGGAGCCTGGAAAGAGGGCTCCATTGATATTGTCGGCAGGTAAGAACCTGCAATCAGAACATACTGCCGGTGGAAACTCCCAAAATGTTTCTCTTTCCATGCCTAGTTCACCATGTACTGCTCTGCCTACAGTCAGTCATGAGATTGAAGTGCATCAAGAAACTATTGAGGGTTTGCCATGTACTGCTTTGACTATAGACAGTCATGAGATTGAAGTGCATCAAGAAACTATTTCTGACGTGAGCGAGCCCTTGTTTGGTTTGCCCCAGCTGCTGTGCTCACCTTGCCAGAGCGGGGAGCGCAGGGACCCGGCCACTTAACCAACAAGGAGCTGCTCAGGTATCAGACACCTTAACTGCTAAGGAAAAATCTTCCGGGGAAGTGATAAGGGGAACTACTGACATCAAGATGAGAGAGTCCATAAAGTCAGTATTGTGGCACAAATTCACTCCCCGAGAGACGCTATAAGCATAGACAATGATTTGACGACCAAGCACGTTGAAGCGGAAAATGTCCTTTGTAACGTCTCATCTGGACCCCACCGGTCTGGGGAGAAAGAGCATGATCTAGAAAGGGACCAATTGCCTGTGGGGCTAACAGTGGTACCTTCGCCTCACAGGGTTGAAGCCAGTGCCTCTCCATGCACAAACCGCATGCTGGTAGTAGAAACTAAACAGGACTTTGTAATGGATTTAAAGCTAGTGGCAAACAAAAAAAACTGGTGCCCAACAGAGCAAAAAGTTGCTCGCTATACACCGTTAAACGGCAAAATTTAAAGATGAAAAGCTCAGGGTTATTTGCCAGTAGATCCAATGAGACGTGATAGAAAATACAATCCCAACTCCATACACTAAAGAAAGAGTATCGAAAATAAAAAAAATCCAAAGGATTTATCGAAAGATCATGCCAAAAGGCTGTCTTTTGTCAGCAAATCTGACAAACTACTTTTTAAAACAAAGAGCGGTGACATTGCAAGATCCAGCAAAGGAACTAACTGATGCAGAAATACTGGAAAGAGCGGTGACATTGCAAGATCCAGCAAAGGAACTAACTGATGCAGAAATACTGCAAGGCATAACGGAACCCACGCCTATTCAAGAGCAAAAAAAAGGAGGGGTCTGGGAGTCTCTCTACAAGCACGAACACAGCCCATTGACCTGTTCTTGGGTGGATGGCCCCTGAGAGAGTCTCAACCAAGTCTTTAGCTCGCTGTCCCTTTCACAGAGGAGAAATATCCCTGCATATTGAGTGTCAACCAAGTCTTAAGCTCACTGTCCCTTTCACAGAGGAGAAATATCCCTGCTATTCAAGAGCAAGGTGCTGCAAACTCAAATTCTGGCCCTCCATGGGAAATCATAAACATTCGATGGCACCCAGCAGAGCTTTCTACACTTAGTTCCCGGGTGATGAGTCCGTCCTGTGCATACCCCCCTAAAGTTAGAAACCTGTGCACAACGCACAAAATGGTACCAACTGGAGTCAAAGTTTTGCATGGGGGGGTTGGTGGACTCAAACCCCCAATTGCTTTTGCCCCAATAAAACATCACCACATGGATAGTCACGCCCTGTGGAAATATCTTTTCCAGGTGTTTCTGACTACCAAGCACCACTAAAGGGCAAATTCCGTAGGCTCCATGCGGTTCTACCAACAGGTGATCTATCGCTTTCTAATAACCAACCCTCTACAATCTGCAGAGGCCCCGGATTAGATGGGAAAGTTCCCCTCGGATTGAAGAGGGCAACTTACGGCCTTCCCCATAGTCAAATAAATGGTCTGAATAGCAATGAATTGGACCTTGAGAACTTTTCCGATCAAATAAGCCCTGCAAATCTCTTTAATACTCAGTCATACCTTGAAAAGCGTTCTGAATCCCCTCAACAGGCTGAGCGCCCCTGTAATATCGAATCAACCTCAGCAAGGATTCCATATCGAATAAGTGATGAGCAAGGCACACAGAACTCGCTGGATCCTTTTTCTGACGAAGCACTGACACCAGAAAAATGAAGACTCTGCTAGGAAATCTGATCTATTGTCCATCATGTCAATAGTTACAATCGCCTTGGCTCCCTTTTCTAAACTGTATGAGTCCATAAATGAAAACTTAAAAGACCATACTACTGTAATTGCCATGATGCACTCGAAATTGATATTTCTAGACGGCTACATAAGAGCACTGGCCAAAAAGCAGCAACTCCAAAAGTGTACGCATTCTAACAGGGAGACAGCATGTCAGGCAGATAAGATCAAAACCCTTATTGGGGTAAGGGGCCAAATGGAACTGACCAACTGTAGCTGTCAAGATGCTGGCCCAGAAGCAAAGGGCGTAACAGAGGAACTGGAACAGCAAAATCAAACTACCGCAAGGGCAGTCCACAGTCCCATGAAGGCCAAAAAAAGTGATATTGCTCACGCCCCAACATCGCTATGGTGGCCCTGATAGACCTGCCAGGGGTTCAAATGGTTGTGTTCAATTGGAACAACCTGAACTGTATGAGGACGAACTGGAAGTAATAAAGTGTGGGTGAAAGAACCTGGCCAGATCTTTGTTTCAAGGGAGCTTCTTCAACACATAACACCTTTTGAAGTAATTAGAACAACCAATACTGATCACAATCTCCTGGCCATGTCATGGCTGACAAGACCTATTCTTGCGACCTTTGTATGAATGTTGCTGTAGAAGCGAATAAAGGAGGCAATCGCCTAAGGTTGCGGAGTCAAGATGTGTCAGCATTGACAAGAACATATACCACCATAGCTGAAGCTGATGGCGGTGTAGAACAACTGCCAATTGTGGATTACACCCCTTTATTTAAATGAGTTACCATTAATAAAGCAGGGAAGAACACTGGGACTCGGGAATGGTTACACACACACGACAAAGCTCTAGTTGAGAAACAAAGAGTGGTGAGAAGAGCAAAGCGTCGAGCAGCAACTTCAAATTCTGATGAACTTAAGATACAGGCTAAAAACATAGCTAATGCCTACAAAAACTGATTAGTCACTCGGTGGGGGTAAACCACTCCGAAAAAATTATGAGCAAATGGTCCGTATAGTATGTGGAAGAAAATCAAAGGAATTTTGGGCATTGATCAAAGCAACTGCATGTACAAACACTTATCAGCAACAGAATAGCGTTAGTGAGATAGTATGGAAAAATCACTTCACTATCTACGCCAGTCCCAATGGCAAATCCTGTGACGAGCCAGACGCTTCCCCATGACATTGAAACCATCCTCAGGTTGATCCGTAAGTTAAATTTATCTAGAGCTCGTGGCCCGGATGAATTAACGAACGCCATGTTGAAGGAGTACCTGGAGAAATGGGCTTTGTTTATCCACGAGGTAATAAAAAAAGCAACCTCAACACGGACAATCCCAAACTCTTGTAGAACCGCATCTGTCATGCCCATCTTTAAGAAAGGGAAGAAAGAGTACCCAAAAAACTATCACCTGATCGTGCTCTTAGATGTGATTGGGACATTTTTTGGCTCCCTCTTGCTGTCCCAATTTCAAGATTTCAATATCATCGGGCTGGACAGATCTGTTTCAAACAGGCTTCGTTAAAACCATTGGCACATCAGCGAACATCATGATGTTGAACATCTTGAAGGGCAACATTTTGGAGGGCAGGCCGAGGATTTGTCGACCTGGTCGATCGCAACATGTGGGGGTAATTAATAGAGAGGGACTGCCCAGGGGAAATAATTGAACCTCTGAAGGCCCTGCACTCTAATACATCTATGAGAGTTTGTTTAAACCATTTGGGCCTGTTGTATCTGAGATCCAAACAGCAAGAGGGGTCAAATAGGGAAGCCCTCTAGCACCAGCCATCTATAATTTTTACATCTCAGATATCATGAATTTCGAGTCCAGTTTAAGATCTTTCCCGCCTAGCATTGGGGCGTAAAAATGTCACGTCTACTCTATGCTAACGACCTGATCTTAATTGATCAAACAAAAATTGGCCTGCAGCGGCAATTGGACAGCCTCCAAAGGTACATCAATTCAAACCATCTGGACATAAACCAAGAAAAAACTAAAATTATGTGCGTGGACAACCCGGAGAAGGCCAGTGAAATGGATTCTAGGTCAGACTGAGATTGAGCAAGTTACAAAGTTTAAATACTTGAGTGTCATCTTTAGCATTAGCTCAGTCGACTGCCAATGCAAGAAGCCCTGTTGGAAAAGGCCATATCTTTAGCTATCTAAGCCAAACTAGTGGACATGAAATATGGCTGTTTTTCACTGATTCCGCTAGTTGACTTTTATAAAGTAAAGTTAATGCTGGCGCTAACATATGGAGAGGAAGCCATGCCCAACATACTAAGTAAACTGTGGAAAAAGCTAGAAGTTGTATTTTAGTGCAAGGTGCTAAATTTGCTAAACTCTACGACCATAACGTCAATACGTAGAGCGCTAAGCCTTCTTTCGCTAAACGCCACTGTGGAGTGGAATAGCCTGGATTTATTTTTTAAAATCATGTCTCCATCTAGCCCAAAAAGTTTTCAAATCATAAAACAAGAACGTACGACCGGATCAAGCAAATCCTTGACTGGGTGGCTAAACCAAATTAGATCCAGACTGGAGCAATTGTGCTGTTCGGAACTGCATCTAAGGTCAAACCCAACTAGTGTAAAGAGAACACTTATGGATAGTGATTGGACTACAACTTTAAACTTGGCTGCCTCTTGTAAGCTTACCATTAGCTTACCTTCAAACATCAAAAAATGTAATAAATTGCAAGGATCTCTGTCAAAGTTTCCAAATAGATCTTATAGGGACACTCTCCTAAGAATGAGACTTAACCTGCTTCCAACTAAGGAGATCAACGCCATACAGGGAAAATCAGATGGCGCCACTTGTAGATTCTGTGGTACAGAGGAGGTAAGTGAATCTATAAAACACCTGCTGCTCCATTGCCACGCACTAAGGAAGGAAAGAGAAAAATATCTGGAACCTCTGTTTGACAAATTCCAGATTTATAACGAAGATGCTCGATGGGCGGATCTGATAATAATAATAATTCAGCATTTATATAGGCTACAAACCCTCAGGTATCTGAGCACTGTTTATTATTGCCCACAGTGTGTGGTGCTCATTCATCGACCTCGGAAGGATGAAAGGCTGAGTTTGGCCCTGCCGGGATTCGAATCTGCATCAGCAGGCTCTGCACAGATGTCAAAGCGCACGCTCTACTCGCTATGCTATCGGACCTTTAATGAATGATGAATGGGGAAAGAACTTCGTGGACAATAGCAACGGTCTCATTTATTCGAGCTACGCTACTAGTAGGAGTTGAGACACAAGGTTGATAAAAATCTGTAACGGGTGAAGTAAGGACAGAAAAAGTGAAACGGAAAAATTGAGAATTAAAGTGTGAACATTTGTAAACATTTTTATGAATTTAGTCAAATAAATAAAAATAAAAAAACAAGAAGAAGCAGGAGAACTATAGATCACCTCAGTAGAGAATGATCTAATTCATATTCCTGTGTATGACGATGAAGATGAACAGCAAGTGAATGATGAAACACAGAATGTATCTCACGCCAAGGAACCAACGCACACAAGAGGTCAACCTCAAATAAATAATCAGGCTGGTAGACGCTCTGTGGAAAGTGTGAGGAGTTTAGACCAAAATGGGCCATTCCTGATCGTAGAAAAGCGCACGTGGGCAGACATTGTGGCTAGAAGAGTCAATCAACAGCTGGGGCAGGGGGCTGGTAAAGCCTCCATAAATAACCCCAGATATTGATGCACTGAGGTCGTGCAGTCAAGTTAAAACCGATACGATGGGGATGAGTAGACACCAGCTAATTTACATGAAACAAAGAGAAGACCCTTCCGGTGGACGGAGAAACATCAAACAAAGGAACCCTAATACTGGAGAGAATGCTATCGACGGAGGACGGCCTGATATTGGATCGAAACAACGTGTCGCGTTTTTTCCATCATATACCAAAATTAGGGGCCATTGAATCTATTGATATAGCAGTAGTTGAACTCATGAATGAAAACCAACATGATCGGGTGCGTTTGTAAGAACCACCCACGCAAAACTTGGTAATACCAGGATTCAGTTGAGCGCGTAGTGTAGCCGTAGAAACCTTCCAGACAATGCAACTCCCAATAGTACAAAGGGACTATATTGGAAGGGGAAATGCCCAGAAGATTATATGATTCGGAACGCAGCTACCTAGACAAAGAACACAATGTCAGGAGTTGGGTTCATGAAATAAGACATAAACAAGGCAAATGAATGTAGATCAAACAACGTACTCACGTAGGGAATACCTCTGGGCAAGGATAGTAAATCAGGCAGGACAGAGGGCCAGGATAACCAGGATATCAGATTTGGTGCTTGACAGTGTAATATTCTTTGTCGTGGAAAGGAAGATGAAAGGAAGTTCGTCCGATGATACCAGTTCCGGAAACAGGGACAATCCAACCTATACCTATACCCGCCGGCACGCGGACGCCTAATGAAAAAATGTCCGTGAATAATCCGAGTTTCTTGTGATAAGTTCCAAAAGAAATGTGGAAGGTCCAAAGAACAATGTTCCGAGTGACAGTATTTCCTAAGTAAGAGATTTCCGTGATAAGTGCAAGAAAGGGTCCGAGACGCCAAATACAGAAAATGCCAGGCAAAAGAATGGTCGTTCGTTCCGAGGTCGAGTAAACAGGTAGAATCCAATACAAGGTTTAAGGGTAGTTCAAGATCAATCCGTGAGACAAAAACAGGGTCCAAGAAAAACAGGCCAGACAAGAACACAGTAGGGAGATCCAAAAATTGAAAAAATTCAGAAGCAGCCTTCCGAATGCCGGGCGGAGATTTAAACTAATCACGTGACCCTGCGGGGAACGTTGCCATGACGTACTCGTGCACGAACGTGCTCAGGCAACCAACGTTTCCACGGCAACCCCCAGCGTTGTGTGATACTCTGGAAACGCTTCGGCTCCGTGTGTTTTGGAATTGTGGAACGTGTAGTTTTGACATAACGCTGGATGGAGCGGGGAGCAGACGCTGATTTCTTGACAGTATCCTCCCCCAAAGATGCCCTCACCCCCCGAGAGGCCAAGAATCGAGCCAAGAGAACCGGAGCATGTACATTGGATTCAGGCTCCCAAGTACGATCCTCGGGACCATAACCCTTCCAGTCAATAAGGAAATACCGAACACCTCGGGAAACCTTAGTAGCTAGAATAGCCTTCACCTCATACTCCTCCTCCCCCTGTACTTTGACCGGAGGCGGACGAACGGGGAGCCTGGTCCCCTCCGAACAGGGCTTCAAAAGAGATACATGAAAAACCGGATGGATCTTCCAAGTATTCGGTAGTTCAAGTCTCACTGCAGACTGATTAATTACATCCTTGACAGGATAAGGACCAACATATTTGGGTTTCAAACAACTCCTCATAGGAATACGGAGATGTTTGGTGGAAAGCCAGACCAACATACCCGGGTGGTAATCGGGCGCAGGAGACCTATGCCGGTCGGTGTACTCCTTAGAACGATCCTGAGCTTCCTTCAAACTGGAATGCACCTGTTGATGTAGAGAAGTAATATCCCTAAGACTGTCTTGGACCGCGGGATTGTCTGACAAGACTGGAAGATCCAATGGCAAAGAACGGGGATGACAACCATACAAGGCAAAGAAAGGAGAAGTACCTGTGGAAGTATGAACTGAATTGTTGTACGCAAATTCGGCAGTCGCTAATGCCGACAACCAGGATTCCTGATGCTGCATAGTTAGACAACGTAAATACTGCTCAAGTGTGGCATTCAAACGTTCCGTCTGACCGTCCGTTTCCGGATGATAAGCAGTCAATCACCCAGGGACATAGTAAGATGCTTCCAGAAACGCGAGGTGAACTGCGAGCCTCTATCGGATATTATGACATCAGGAAGGCCGAAACGGCGGAAAACATGGCGAAGAAACAGATCCGCCAGAACCGGCACCGTAGGCAAACCTTGACAAGGAACAAACACGGCCAGTTTGGAAAAATAATCGATTACCACCCATATGGTGTCAAAACCCTGAATGGGAGGGAGTTCAGTGATGAAATCCATAGATATCATGGTCCATGGTTTGCTAGGAACCGGAAGGGGACACAATAAACCCACGGGTTTCGTGGTTGAGGACTTACACTGGGCACAAATGGCGCAGGTAGAGATGTAATCCGAGACATCTTTCTGCATTGAAGGCCACCAACACCATCTCTTGAGCTGTTCCAGAGTCTTGCGCACCCCAGAATGGGCTGAAACCAAAGAATCATGACCCCACCTTAAAGCTGTTTGTCTGGAGTAGACATCTGGAAGATACAGACGACCTTTAACATAAGGCATGGAGTTAATTATGGTCATATTCAAATTCTCAATCTCCGGAGGATTCCCCGAAACCCATTCTCTAATGGATTCCATTAATGAAGGCTTCAAGGTACAGGAGCATATTACCTGATTTGGTAACAACATTCCACCAAATTCCTTGGGAGAGGAGTCATCCCCATACCTCCTTGAAAGTGCGTCTGCCTTGGAATGTAGAGCCCCAGGACGATACGTGATCTGGAAATTGAATTGTGAAAAGAATTCGTGCCACCTGGCATGCCTGGCTGTGGTGCATTTCACTGACTGCATGGCAAGAAGATTGCGATGATCAGTGTAAACTTGTACTGGAACAGCAGTACCCAGAAGATGATGTCACCACACCTTGAATGCATCACGTACAGACAATAATTCTCGCTCAGTGACAGTGTATTTTGTTTCATATTTGGTAAGCTTCCTGGAATGAAACGCCACAGGATGAAGGAAACCTGTGTCTTTGCAATACTGAGACAATACCGCCCCAACCGCTTGATCCGAAGCATCGGCCTCCACATAGAATGGTTGCATAGACTTGGGATGCTGGAGGACTGGCGCGGAGGTGAACGCTATCTTGAGATTGTCAAAAGCTTTTTGTGCTTCTGCCGTCCACTTGAACCCATTCTTAGGACTGGTAAGGGCAGTCAAAGGGGCAACAATAGCAAAGAATGAGCGAATGAAACGTCTATAAAAGTTTGCAAACCCCAAGAAAGATTGCAAGGATTTGCTAGACGTAGGAGCAGGCCAGTCCAATACAGCCCTTACTTTGGAATCGCTCATACCGACTCCCTGGTTCGTGATATCGTATCCCAGGAATTCCACATGCTGGACATGGAAGATGCACTTCTCTAGCTTAGCATAGAGATGATTGTCTCGGAGCCTTTGTAGCACCGTGGAGACGTGTTGAACATGGGTATCATAGTCCGGTGAGTAGATCAGGATATCATCAAGATATACAATGACATAGTGGTCGAGTAAATCACTGAAAACATCATTAATAAAATACTGAAACGTAGCCGGGGCATTGCTCAAACCAAAAGGCATGACCAAATACTCATACAGGCCGTACTTGGTTTTAAACGCCGTCTTCCACTCGTCACCCTTCCGTATTCTGACCAAATTATAAGCGCCCCGCAAATCCAACTTGGTGAAGATGGTAGAAGAACCCAATTGGTCTAGAAGAACCGAGATGAGCGGAATTGGGTATTGATTACGGATGGTGACAGCGTTCAATGCACGGTAGTCGATGCAAGGGCGCAAATCACCTTCTTTCTTTGGAACAAAAAAAAGAGGTGATGCCGCCGGAGAACGTGATGGCCTGATGAAGCCAGAAGCCAAAGACTTGTCCAGATACTCCTTGAGCACTAAGTCCTCTTTGTGGGTTAAGGAATAGACACGACCAGATGGTATAACCGCATTAGGAACCAAATCAATGGGACAGTCATACTGTCGATGTGGTGGTAGAATCTCAGCACCTCTCTTGTCAAATACGTCCTTAAAGTCTCGGTACTCCCCAGGTAATACAGGGTTCATGACTGCTCCAATGACCAGAGCGGAATCCAAGAGATGAGTACTGGGTCCCACAGATGAGGATCCTGATGTCCCACAAGACGTAGCACAGTATTCAGAATGAAAAGAAACCGTCCCTTTAGCCCAATCCACTAACGGATTGTGTTTCCTTAGCCAGGGCAACCCAAGGATTAACTTGAACTGGGGTGCTGTAATGATGTCAAAGGCTATGGTCTCGGTATGCCCAGAGGACGTAGTCATGAAAAGATCTACCGTTTGTTCAGTAACCAGACCAGATAACAAGGTCGTGCCGTCAACGGCGTTGACCAGTTCAGGAGAAGGCTTGGGAATCAGAGGAATACCATGATTCTTAACAAACTGGCTGTCGGCATAATTCCCAGTGGCCCCTGAATCCAATATAGCGTCCGCTGTACAAGAAACAATGGAAGGAGCGCAGACATCAACCGTTATGGGAAACAAAACCATGGTATCAGAGCCCGTATTCAAGGGACTCGACAAAGGGGCTCTCTCTATTGCCGAGCTTTGGAGTTTCCCTGTTTTCGTGGTTTTTTGGGGCACTGTCTCAGGAAATGTTCCGAGGAGCCACAGTAATAACATAAGTTGTTCTTCCTACGATTCTCTCTTTCTTCAGACGAGAGCGGAGCCCTGAGGGTACCTATCTGCATAGGTTCAGGCGTAGCATGGCTCTGATCAGCAGCTACTGGCGTAGGATAGGGAACCAGACTCTTTTCCCCTTTGCGTTCTGCCCTCCGTGCATCGATTTGAAGAACTAGATCAACCAACTCCGAAAAACCAGTAGGAATCACTGGGACAGTGGACAAAACATCCTTGAGAGAGTCCGAAAGCCCTTTGTAAAATAGAGCCCCTTTCTTTGCCTCAGGCCAATCCGTCTCCGCCACCAGTTGGTTAAACTTGGCTAGGTAGGACAACAAAGACGAATCCTTCTGTTGTAAAGAGAGTAATTCCAAATCCGAGGCTTGGGATTTATACCGTGTGTTAAAGACACGGGACATAGCAGAGATGAGAGCATCACAGTCGTACAAAAGATGGCTCCCTTGTTCCAGTAATGGGTTTGCCCAGACCGCTGCCGTGCCCCCAAGGTAGGATAACACAAAAGCCGCCTTGGTAGTGGCATCAGGGAAAGACGTAGGACGGCACAAAAAATGCAGCCTACATTGGTTGATGAAAGTGCGGAACGTCTTAGGATCCCCCATGAAACGTTCCGGAGGGGCCAAGGGAAACTGGGCCGTCATGTACACAGGTGCATTCTCTTGTCGAGGAACGCCAGCTCCAAGGGCAGAACCAGAAGGAGGGGCGCTAACACCGCCACCCGCCTGCAACCCGGCCTGAAGGGCGTCGATCCGACGCTGGGTGGCATCATGAGCCGTAGTCATATCTGCGCGTAAACCAGCAACCAACTGAACCAAAGCTGCCAACGGATCATCGGCAGTGTCCATTATAATGGATATACGGCTTCTGAATATGTTAGAACCACCCACGCAAAACTTGGTAATACCAGGATTCAGTTGAGCGCGTAGTGTAGCCGTAGAAACCTTCCAGACAATGCAACTCCCAATAGTACAAAGGGACTATATTGGAAGGGGAATTGCCCAGAAGATTATATGATTCGGAACGCAGCTACCTAGACAAAGAACACAATGTCAGGAGTTGGGTTCATGAAATAAGACATAAACAAGGCAAATGAATGTAGATCAAACAACGTACTCACGTAGGGAATACCTCTGGGCAAGGCTAGTAAATCAGGCAGGACAGAGGGCCAGGATAACCAGGATATCAGATTTGGTGCTTGACAGTGTAATATTCTTTGTCGTGGAAAGGAAGATGAAAGGAAGTTCGTCCGATGATACCAGTTCCGGAAACAGGGACAATCCAACCTATACCTATACCCGCCGGCACGCGGACGCCTAATGAAAAAATGTCCGTGAATAATCCGAGTTTCTTGTGATATTTTCCAAAAGAAATGTGGAAGGTCCAAAGAACAATGTTCCGAGTGACAGTATTTCCTAAGTAAGAGATTTCCGTGATAAGTGCAAGAAAGGGTCCGAGATGCCAAATACAGAAAATGCCAGGCAAAAGAATGGTCGTTCGTTCCGGGGTCGAGTAAACAGGTAGAATCCAATACAAGGTTTAAGGGTAGTTCAAGATCAATCCGTGAGACAAAAACAGGGTCCAAGAAAAACAGGCCAGACAAGAACACAGTAGGGAGCTCCAAAAATCGAAAATTCAGAAGCAGCGTTCCGAATGCCGGGCGGAGATTTAAACTAATCACGTGACCCTGCGGGGAACGTTGCCATGACGTACTCGTGCACGAACGTGCTCAGGCAACCAACGTTTCCACGGCAACCCCCAGCGTTGTCTGATACTCTGGAAACGCTTCGGCTCCGTGTGTTTTGGAATTGTGGAACGTGTAGTTTTGACATAACGCTGGATGGAGCGGGGAGCAGACGCTGATTTCTTGACAGTGTTTATATATATGATCAACCCTCATTTGCAACTTACTCCTGGATGCGGCTGAATCTCTACATCGGCTGGGGTTTACCTTAACAGAGCTAAACGAGAAGAACCTGGGGATGGAAAAAAACAGGGATGGGCGGCCCAAACAACAATAGCAAAGCAAACGTGTTGACTGGGAGCCCGAGATGGAGCCAAGACACCAACGCAACAAAAAAGTTAGAGCAACTAGCCCTCCTGCATGAGATGAGAACATACCATCAGTAGAGAGGCTGATGATGGAAGGACTTGGGGACCACCTAAAGATCACATTTAATCCTAAAAAATGCCTAAAGAATGATTGTAGAAGAAAGGAAAGATCACTCAAACATGGAGAAAGTAGAATCATGGAACTGGCTGGCTGGCGCCCTGACAGCACAGAAAAATAATATGTAATGCCAACATCTGGTGCAGGAAGAACACATTATAATGGGATCATGGAATACTAAGGGGCTTGTACATCTGTTCAGCAAGGATAATGACGTAGCTGGAAATTTTTACATTCTATGCCTCCAGGAAATCTGGTTCAGGAATATTCCTTTTCTGGATGGTTTTAGTGCTCACCTGAATGTTGCAAAAAAAGGTCTGAGGGGTAGACCATCGGCAGACATATTAACACTGGTAAAGACAGGTATTGGTTTAAAGGTACTGAAAGAAGGTAACCCTAATCCATATATACAAACAGTTATAATCAAGATGGAGTCCACAAAGAGTGCCAGGGGAAATGTGCTGGTGATTATTAACTTATATTGGAACCCTGTTGCATGGAAGAAAACCAGCTTTGTGGACTGTGTGATGTCCTGCTCTGTGGACTGTGTGATGTCCTGCTTTGTGGACTGTGTTATGTCCTTGATTGATGATATATCACTGTCTGAACCATGGATTATATTATGTGGGGATCTGAATATTAATTGCCTGGCATTTAAGCACAGAAAAAGTTCAAATGTAAGGAGTTAATGGCAGAGGAAGAAAGGCAGAGCAGCCATGTGTTTAAGGTAAATTTGTGAATGAAGTTTCCTAATATTAAATGATGATACAGTTGGAGATATATCAGGGGCACCCACTTGGCATAGAGGACCCCAGAAGCCCACATTGGACTATTTTGTGGTCTCCCAAAACATCAGACACTTGGTAAGATTGTTAGAGGTAATTCCCACTCGTAGAAGTGATCATGACCTAGTACAAATGATGTGGTGTCTCTGCCCAATGAGAAACCAAGAGAGATGGAGGTGGAGTCCGGCCATAATAGGTTGAGGCTATGCCCAGCAGAGGTACTGCAGCTGACAGAAAGACTTCTAGCTGAGATAAGACCTCATTCCGATGGGATGTAGTATATGCGCCTACAATTAGATTTTACTGAACATCGACCCAAATGGGGTACACTGCAGTTTAAACTGAAACATGTCTAATGATTAAGGCATCCAGGTTCAAAAGAGAAATTTACACAGGGATATTAGGAAGATGCGAAGTCTCCCTGGCTCAGTGAAAGATGCTTGCTGCAAAAAAAGGAAACAGCAGTATAAGAACTGGCTGTTCTTGCATAGAAGTATTGACCTGCAACATGATGCAGAAGCAATGCCTAGATTGGTAGCAAATAACAAGACGAGGAGCCTGTGGCAGGTACTAAACGTAACAGGGGAGCCACAACTAGCGCTCCAAAGCAACCAGGTGCCTGAGGATAAATGGGCAGACCATTATGGAAGCCTTTTTAAAGACTTGAACAGTAGTAAAGTAGCCTTGCCGATGGCGGAAGAGGGGGAATGGGCAATTCATTTTGATTAAGAAGAAATAAAGCTTTTGATTAAAAAGGTCAGCATCTCACTTGCCCCCAGACTGGATGGGTTGACAAATAGCATGTTGAGAGAAGCTCTGGAGGAACGGGCAGAGTTTTGTTATATCCTGTTTAGTAGGGTCATGAGATTTGGGGCAGTTTCAGACTCATGGAAGACGGATATCCTGGTACGATTTTCAAGAGGGCTGACCTGAAAGACTATTGCCCTATTGCTCTTCTGGATGTTTTAGGAAAAATATTTGCCTCAAAATTGTTGACGACACTGCAAGAGTGGATGTTCAGGTCAGAACAATACGACCATCAACAAACAGGTTTTATCAATGAGGTTAAGTGGCCTTAACTTGTTCTAGCTAAATCAACTGAAAATCCGGCCCATAAAGTAAGCAATTAAGTTATATGCGCCCTTTATCAACCTAAAGCAGGTATTTGACAGAGTTGATTGAGATCTGCTGTGGAAGAAGCTTCAGCACTGGAACTGCCCTAAAGCTTTGATCCTGGCGATTAGGGATCCAGAAAGATTAACACCTATAGGGGATTAAAGCAGGGGTGCCCTTTGGCCCACGCCTTGTTCAATCTGTTCATCTCAGACCTAAAAAGAAATAATGAATCCGCCCAATGTGTTCACGCCAAGGATAAATGGTATCCCGGTGGCATGGATGTTGTATGCGGATGATTTGGTCCTACTTGGCCAAACGCCAATTGGACTTCAGAGGAAGTTGAAGATTTTGGAGGACTACATTAATTCCAATAACTTAGAAATAAACAGAGCTAAATCGGAAATCGTGTTGCTGCAGAAGCTTACAGGCAATGAGCTTGGCGGCCCAAGGAGCTGTGATTCACAACAACTTTGGAAAATTATTTTTTTCTTAAACAATTTTTATTGGTTTTTACAAGAATCAATCAACTTTTAAGAAAACAACCAGCTGTACTTGTATGATACATTAACGTCATATGCACATCAACATGTTCCTACCGCTTACCCTTACCCTCCCCCCACTCGAGCCTACACCATTTTGCCTTCTGCTCATCTTCCGTCTGAGGGAACTTCTCCTTCTGTATTCTCAGAAAATTCATGCTCGCTTGAGCCGTCCTGGGCGGACCCATACAATGTAGCTACTATGTGTCTCCAGGTCGTCAGGGTTTCTGCTTCCTCCTCCCCTCCCCTATGAACTGCTTCATGCCATGTTGCCGTTTCGGCTTCGGTCCATTTCTGGAGATCACTCCACCAAACTTCTACCTTCGGCCTGTAGCATGCTTTCCACCCCATGGCAATCCTGCGCTTGGCAAGTATGTATGCCAAGTCTTTAAGCTTGCTGATATGTTTTAGTTGGCGCGGTCTAGGGAACCCCCCTACCATACATGCCCGCACCGATTTAACATTCAGTTTAACCCGTTTTTTGTTTAGTCTGTGGGCTACTTCTCCCCAGAACTTCCCAATTTCCGGACACGCCCAAAACATGTGAGTCATCCCTGCATTTTCTTCTCCACATTTGGGGCACGTTTGTCGTCCAGCATCTTTAAACCGTGCTATCCTCTGGGGGGTCATATATGCCCTGTGGGTTACATATAGCTGTATTTGTTGTAGCCTGGCGTTCCTAGATACTTTTTTATGGTACCTTTGAACCCGCTGCCATAGCCCATCTCTCATGAGTTCCCCAGCTTCCTCTTCCCAGTCTTGTCTTAATTGGGCTACCTCCTTTCCCACCCTAGACATCAGCATCTCATAGAGTCAGGAAACTTCATGACCTCCCTCTGCTATGTTGTATATCGTTTCGATAGCCATGTCAGGGTGATCTTCCAGTATTATTTCAGACCATGTTTCTCTGATTTTCCGGACCAGTCTATTATAGGTGATATACTGCCCCACATGCAAGCCTGTTTCCTCTGTCAGCTCCCCAAATTCCGACACTTTTCCGTACTGCCATATATCTCCCATTGTTGCAATCCCCACCGGTTCCCAGTGCTTACGTATTGTCCTTCTCAGTTGCACGTCTCCTCCGGTCAATGCCACTAGCCGCATCTGCGGGGGAGCACGGCACTGGATTTTCTATGACCCGGCAAGCCTTGTGCCACATCTTCCACCCCTGCTCCAACATCCCCAGGCGCCCTACTACCTCAGGATGGGGCAGCCATATCACCTCTTTCAGGAAGAACAGGGCACACTTTGATCTCAGTAATCTAGACTTTGATGTCAAGTCTTCTGTTAACCATTTGGCCACGTATTGTAGTTGGCTGGCCAAGTGATAGATCTCAAAGTTAGGTAATTGTATACCCCCCTTTTCATGCGTGTTTTGTAATTTCCTTAGGGCAATTCTATTCCTGGTTCCATGCCAAAGGAAGCCTGTACATATGCTTTGGAGTTTAACAAATGGTATCATATATGGTATGTTCCCAAAGAAATGTAATAGTCTAGGCAATATAACCATCTTCAACAATGCCCCCCTCCCCATCATGGCCAGGGGGAGCTTAACCCAAAACTTCACGCTGCTTTCTATATTCACAACTGCTTTCTCAGTATTGTGCTTATATTCCGCTTCTACTGTATGGTAAATGTCAATCCACAGGTATCTGAACGTACTGGTCACCCACGGTATTTTTTAAGACTGGCAGTTGTTCCCACGGCATCCCCATGTATCTCCCAAGGGGAAATATGCACAATTTCCTGGGATTGACTGCAATGCCAGAAAGCATGGCAAATCGCTCCATTGGTTCCAGAATATATTAGAGATTCTCTTCAGGGTACCTCAAGTATAACAACATGCCATCTGCGTATAATGAAATTAGGCGTGGTCCCCCTTTTTTGTGGATCCCGACTTCCTCACATTGTTGTCTCAAGTATATCGCTAGGGGCTCCAACGCTAGGATATACAGCATCGGGGACCAAGGGCAGCCCTGTCTGGTGCCTCTACTGAGCTGCCACTTCTTCGAGATGACTGCTCCCGTCTTAACCCTGCCTAGCGGTGAGCTGTATAGTAATCTCACCCACTTAAGGTACCCGGGTCCCATCCCATATTCTCTCAGAGATGCCATCAGCCAGGGCCACTTGACAGAGTCAAAGGTCTTCACTGCATCCAGTGATACAATTGCGATCTCACTCGAGTATCCTGTTGTATGTTCTATGACTCGGTGAAGCCGTCTGAGGTTATCTGATATGTTCCTACATGGGACATATCCAGACTGATCTGGGTGTATTAATCTGCTTACAACCTGTCTCATTCTATTTGCCAACACAGCCGTGAGTATTTTGCTGTCCTGGTTCAGCATCGACAATGGTCTATATGACCTGCAGTCCGTGCTCGGCTTGTTAGGTTTAGGGAGTGGGAAAATAATCGCCTCTTTCAGGGATTCTGGCAATATCTCTGTTTCGAATGCTTTGTTTAACATTGCGAGCAGCGGGGGTGCACTTCTTTCTTGTACATTTTGTAGAACTCACTGGGGAGTCTGTCTGCCCCCGGGGTCTTGCTAGTGGGTAGCTGCTCCACCACCACTTCTAATTCTTGTAGTGTGATTGGGGCGTCCTGATCTTCCTGCTCTTCAGCACTTATTTTCTGTAGCCCAGTTTCCTCTAATGTTTCCTTTATTTTCGCTACTTTCGCACCCTCCTTCATCCCGGTACAATCGCTTATAGAATTCAAGGAACTCTCTATTCACACACTCTTGGGTATCCACTATTAGCCCGCTGTCCCACATAACTGCTCTGATCGTTGACCTGGGGGTCTCGCTTTTGTATAGCCATGCTAGCAATCTACCCGGTTTGTCTCCCCCTGCGCGTTGCCTCTCTATGTACTTCTTATAGTTTAAATTGCACAATCTCCCTCAGAGCTCTACGCATTTCTGCTGCAATTGGTTTATTGCTTCAGCATCCTCCCGGGAGTCACTGCCTCTACCCAACACTGCCTCCCGTTCCGCCCCTGCCTTTTGCAATTCTCTTTGTATGCCTCCTTGCAACCCTTTAGATTTGGCTATGTCTGTACCTCTCATCACCACCTCAAAAGCTTCCCATAAGGTACCGGCCGATTCCACACTCTGTGTTCTTTTCAAAATATTCTATAATTTCCTCTCTCTATAGCTTTCAGTGCTTCTGCTCTAAGTCGCCACGTTGGGATCTTTGCTCTTGGGTGCAAGTATTGCCATGTTAGGATCAGAGGCAAACGGTCTGAAAGGACTCTTGCTTTGTACTCCAATCGCACTATTTCAGCCGCTATCTCCTGTGAAACGAACATATAATTTAACCGTGTGTACAAGTTATGTGGGGCTGAGTAATGTGAGTACTGTCTATCGTGTGGGTGGTGCAATCTCCACATGTCTTCTAGCCAAAGTTCTCCCAACAGAATCATTAGGGTTTTGGCAGCAGGGGTGGATTTGGCTATTTTCCTGTCTGACCTATCTATGCTTGGGTGTATCATACAATTGAAGTCGCCCCCCATATCACTGCTTCTCCCAGGTATGGGCTCATCTTGCTATGTAGGGTCTTGAAGTAAGCTACTGTATCTTGATTCGGGGCATATGTATTTATAATGCATATTTCTCTGTTTTCTATCAGTCCCCTTATTGCCACCATCCTCCCATCTTCTTCTGATGTGGTATGTAGTAGTTGAAAGGGGACATGTGGTGCTACCCAAGTAATCACCCCTCTAGCACAGGTTGAATATGTTGCGCCTATAGTGGTCCCTTTCCATTTCCTCTTTATCACCTCTAGTTTCTCTTTCGTGAGGTGAGTTTCCTGTATTAAGGCTATGTCTGTTTTCTGTCTCCTTAAGTAAATCATAATCTTATTACTTTTCAAGTAACTATTAAGCCCCCTAACATTCCAGGTCACTATCTTAAGGTCCCCCATTTTTAACTGCCCTACCTTGTCCCCTCCATTTTCCCTCTTGGTTAATCACTTTAGGCTCAGACGCGCATGTATGTAAGCTCGTTCCCCTAACTAATAACACTACCAAACCCCCAACTCACCTCCTTCCGGCCGTTAACGCCCCTCCAAATGCCCCAACTACCCCCTCCCACACCCTCTCTCCCATCCCCAACTGGTGCCCAGCTCCATCCCTGGATCTCAGGCTATCCCACATCTAGTCCTACCAATAGAACCTAGCGTGGGTCCACCCTATTGGTGTCCCGACTCAACTAACTACTGGGGGTAAGAACGCACTGCCTCCGTTGCTCCCGCATTAATGGCAATGTGCCATTCACATTTTCCTGACACTCACTTACAGTTTACAATATCAATCATAATATTAGGGCTATTCCATGGTATCACCCACTGTCAATATCTTCTACCTTCTGTACATGCTCAGAGGGTTCCGCCAGGAGTCTACCCACCATATGGCTAAGTCATCATTTTGTCTGCTAGTTTAGCCTCAGTCACGTTTAGCCACCCACATGCGGCTGCTTCACTTATCTTGTCCATTCTGGTCACGATCTCCTGTGTCCGCTGGGCAATCCTGTGTGTCTAGCCAGTTTACTGCCCCTTCGGATGACTCAAAGAAGAACACTTTTCCTCTGTGCAAGACTTTTAGTTTCGCCAGGTACAACAGCATGTATTTAAATCCAGATTCCCTCAGTCGCTTCTTGACCACCACGTAGTATAATCGCTGCCTTTGTACCTGCGTGGTGTAGTCCGGATATGCTGTGACGGTCGCCGATGCTCTACTTATCGTTCCGCCCTTATGGAAATATTCAAGGATCTTCTCTCTGTCTTTATAGTTCGGAATCTTGGCAATAATTGCTTGGGGAGGGGCTCCTGGTTGGGACCTCCTGAGCAGAGCTCTATGCGCTCTCTCTACTGTGAACCCTTGAGTTAGCGCTCCTGCTCCAGTCTCCTGAATCAGCATGTTCTCCAAATAGTTTGTAGGGTCCATACCTTCCTCTTCCTCCAGCAGGCCTACCACTCGTATGTTGTTGCGACATGCTCGCCCTTCTGCCTCCTCTGCTCGGTTTTCCAGGTTGCGCACCTGTTGCTGCAATATGTGCACCTCGTTGGCATTGGCTGTGCTGGTCTCTGCGTTGGTTTGCACTTTCCTTTCCAGGCCACTTGTGCATTCCGCTAACAACCTTACATCTTGTCTTAGAAGGTTCACATCCACACTGACCGCATCAATTTTGATTTTGAGTGCAGCTTTTAACTCCACCATGGTCGTGTCGATTTTACTTCCCCATGCGCCCTTCAATTCCGCTTTGGCCTCTAGGATATGATGGTCATCTCGAGGCGGGCCGATCTTGTCTTGAGTGGCTCCTTTTACGGATGTGGATGCCTCCGATGACTGTGCCTGTTTTGTGAAGATGTCCATCGTTGGTTGTTTTCCTTTGGCTTTGTTATTTTCAGCCGCCATGTTCCCTGCCCCCACACTGGCCTTCTCAGAGTTATGTTATGATGTCTCTTCTCTGGTTCTTTTCCACTACCTGATCGAGGCCTTTTTGGCCAAACAATGTATCTGCTTGACAATCTGAGTTGTATTTCTGCTTCCCCACCACCACCGGACGGGTGGCGGGTGGGTCGGGTGTTTTCCTCTCGCTGTGTCTCTGTGCTGAGGCCCTTTGCGTTAGTCTGTGCCACCCCAAATAGTGTAGTGGGTCACTGCAGTGGTTATTAGTTCTAGCCAAGCTCCAGTCTTATGCTCCGGTCTCTCCTGTGGCCATTGTGGTTGCAACACCCTATTCCTAGTTTCTGCGCATCATTCTTTAATATCTCCCGGCAATTCATCTCCCCAGCGCAACTCAGTGGGTTGTTCCGCGGGTACCAAAAACCAGGGTCAGATTCCTTTCCCCACAGCTGCCTGTCCATGTATTGCATCAGTGTAGTGCAATGTTCCTATGGGTTTATCTATGCACCTTGCGTTTTGGCCCACCAGTAACACGTTGGGTGTTGATTAATCGTGCATCCGCTTGTAGTTTAATATGTTTCTGCAGGTCTGCAGTTGTGAGCTCAATGTGAAGCTCCGCTGGGGTTTCTAATGAAATGTGCGAGCCGTTAGTATTTTCAGCTTCCCCACTACTCCCTCGATCACCTGGGGGTTGCTGCCTGTCTGGCTCCAGGCAGTTCCATGCCCTTCATAAATGTGCCACAGAGCTCCCTCCAAGTACCAGCTGCTTGTTCCGCAGTCCGGGACACATCTGTCTAAATGCGCCCGGCCCGTGGCACCATTCTGTGTGAGTTCGGGCCGCGGGTGGTGTGTTGCGCCGCCTGCGCCTCTGTATGTTGAGGCACGCGTGACCTGTGCATTCAGGGGGCCGTACCTCGGTCTTTCCTTGTCCGATCCTGCAGTCGTATCAACACAAGGGCCGTGCGGTGACTGGGGGCTCCAAGCGTACTCTGCAACTCTGCGAATACAATGTATCTGCATGCCTCAGCCAGCCTTGTGTCACACTGCCTCCGCGGCTCGCTACAGTCAAGCATCTCCTGTGGACACACTTCAAGGAGAGGCACCGCACTCCCGTTTCCCCCTGCAGTGCTGTCTTGTTTCAATGCGAGCCGAGTCGCCGGCCGCATCACAATATTGTCCTTTGTTCGGACCCGTCCACCATCTTGGGTGCTGGTCCGCAGGCCAAGTCGCACGCTGTAATCCTCACCGCTGCCGTCTCACACTTCCAATGTGCTGCTAGTTTGGCACATCTCATGCTCTCTTCATTCTGACAGCCTCCGTTCCATTTATTTTCACATATGGAGTGTTTTGAAGGTCGTTGGTGCCAGGATCAATTTTGGATCCGCGGGAGCACCAGAGAAGAGCAGCCTATTCCATGGCTGCCAATCGACGCCCCCCGCATTTTGGAAAATTCTCATTAATCCTGGTGCTAAAAATTTCAAACAGAAGGTTATTCTGGCCACATAAAATGGGGCAGAATCAGCACTGTGTCTATCATGGGAAATCTGGGGAATGCTAGAAGGTATCTTCTGTAGGAGAGTTCTGAGTTTGCCAAATTGTCCCCTGATCCTAATCATTAGATACGAATTGGGACTTCTCTCGATCAAAGTAATGGTGACCTTGAAGTCCCTAGCGCTGTTCCGAAAACTAATCATGGAGGACAGTCCACTGCAAGTCCTTGTATTAAAGAAGGAGAAGGGGGTCCTCCTCAATGGAGTACTGAAAGAATGGGTAGAACAGTGCAGTGGGATATTAAGAGGTCTGGGCACAACAGAACAGCTGCTAATAACTAGTCCAGACTCTGTAAAAAAGAAGCTGTGGTGTAAAGACTGGTTGGAAACAGAGTGCAGAAATAAGGAATTTAAATTATTCAGACAGCCAGAAGACACTCCACCTAAATTTATTAATGTACTCTCAAGATACCTTGTCAAATTCCCTAGCGCACACCATCAAGCATTATTTTTGAAGTTTAGAATGAATTTAATGCACACAAAAGAAGTCTAATATTGTAACGCTCACCTGGTATCCACGGGGACGCCACTCAGCCTGGCTGGACCCTTCACTCCCTCTCGAACCTCTGAACAACAAGATTGGATCAACCACTTGAGCAAGAACGTCCTTTAACTCTCCCCATAGATCCCGATGGAATAACTTGGTCCTTTTATCTTCAGGCCACCCAGCTTCAACAACAAGCCTGTTGAACGTTGCTATGTTTGTTAGCAGGTCTTGATTTCCTTGACGAAGGGACAAAATATTTTTATCCAATGCCTGTCCAAGGGTTCGGCGAGCGAAGAGTTTCTCCATCGCCTGTTGAAAACTCCTGAAGTCATGTAGTAGAGGGTCATCCTGACTTACTAATGGTACAGACCAATCCGCAGCACTGCCACTCAAGTAAGATAAAACAAAAGCAACCCGTGACTGGTCATTAAGAAAGGCCCCAGGCCTGCAAAGGAAAGGAAGACGGCACTGGTTCATGAATGTCGCGTACTTCTTGGGATCCCCTGTAAATCATTCAGGTGGAGCTAAGGGAACTGCTCCAGGAAGAGTTATCTGTACCGGACTGGCTGATGGTGTTGGCATTGATGGAACGCTACCAGGCAGTGGGGCCTGTCCCGCCTGTGATTGGAGTAATTGTCTGCTCAATTCGTCAGTACGCTCTTTAGTAACTATCAATTCTTTCCTCAGGGCGTTGGTCTCTTGCCTGGCGGAATGTACTTTGGCATGTAACTGTCCCAACAACTGGGCTAATTGGTCAGTTTCTGACGTTTCCATGACGCCCAGGTGGATAGCGGTATGAAGGCTTCGCGTTCTGTAACGCTCACCTGGTATCCACAGGGACGCCACTCAGCCTGGCTGGGCCCTTCACTCCCTCTTGAACCACTTCCCTTGGTAATGCTTCGGAGAGTTGGTCCTGCAATACAGGAGTGCTGGGTTCAAACTTAATTGTTCCTTGCTGTTTAACCCCCCGCCTCACTTGAAAACCAGACCTTCCCTCAGACCTGTCCTCACCTTGATTTTTTGTACGATGCGCTCTCCGTCCTGCTTCTCAATGCAGGGGCGTGTAGATGGAGCGGGCGTGTTGCGGGCAAGTTATTTCACTGGTGCAAGCCCTGTGCAAGTCCAGTCCTGCTGTGACGCCTTATGGTAGGTTGCTTCTTCACAGTTTTGATATTTCAGTCTCTCTTCTTTCTTTCTTCCTCCTTATTCATTTGCTAATGTCTCAGTTTTCTTTCCTCTAGGTGTGGAATTGGATTTTGGCATTGCCATGCGGATCGGCGTGGAGCATGAATTGGTGAGCGAATGTGCGTTGCACGGCGTTATTCCGATAGTAATGTGTGGTGCGCGGCGATCATCTGTCTTTCTTGTGCTAACCTGTGTTTCTTGTCTTGCTTGCAGGTCGCTGTGATGTTCCAGAATGGATGCTGACCACGAGACGTTTGAATCAGGTAAGCGTCAAGTGCTTCCTTAACAGGAATGATTCGGTGCTCACCAATGCTGCTCTTTCTCTCTCTCCTTTCCAGGTTGTGATGCTCCGGAGGAGGATGTGGCGCCTAGATGCTGGTGTTCTCCGGACCGGGTAATAGATGGACCGAAGACAGGATGCTACTCACAGGTAAGTGCTGTAGTAATGATGTTCTTGTTCTTTCAGGGTGCGCAATTCCAGGATTCAGCAGGTAAGGAATTCAGGAGGCAGAGCTGGACACGGTGAGAGTCACGCTGCTAACCGCAGAGTAACGCGAAGCGTGTTCCTCTGTTTGGGCGTGGCTTATATAGCCCCACGAACTTCAAGGCCCGACCACACCCAAAACACTAGACCACATGGCTCAGTTCTGGGAACTGAGCTATGTGGGAGCCTCCATGTTGGACCAGCCCATTACAAAGTCCAGGCCCCCATATTACCTTCACATTAAGCATGAGCCTGGCGCCAGAGGCGCCCGAACTGACTCCAGGAGAGTCTCTGGCAAGGTGGCAAGGCCTTTGAGGCCATAATAGGAGACCCTAACTTGGCTCCCAGGGGAAGATTAACTTGCCTATGAGGGTTGGGGGTAGGGACCATGACAGCACTTCCCCCCAAGGCCCCTCTCACGGTAGTCCTTCTGCCTGGTCCTGGTTTGGTTGGGTGATTCTGGTGGAACCGTTTTACCAAGCGTGGAGCATGGATGTACTCACAAGGTTCCCATGTTCTGTCCTGTGGGCCATAGCCTTTCCAATCTACCCTGCAGCACTTAACCCTATTTTGCCCAGCGCTGAGAGATTTCAGAATAACGTACTTAGGGGACTTTATATGGGAAAAAACTTCCCTAACTTCTAACAAATGTGTGGGGGGGGAGACTTCAAAATGACATTTGCATTAACCAAATACCTAAATGATTTGTTTGGAAAAACACTAAAAAATAAGTAGTGATGAATTACTGCGGAGGGCTGTGAGAATTTATGTTTTTTTTAGTTATTAACAAAATAAGGATGAATTAAGTGATTTTAAATGTCAATATGATTCATTGTGTAGTATGTGGTTAAATTGTACAATTTTGATAAAGTAATGGATGGTAAAAGTTTGAAATAAAAGAAATACCAATAAAAAAATTAAAAAAGGGGGATACCATGTCTCACCCGAGGTCACCCGACTCCTAATCCTCAAGGACCCTCCACCCAGCTGATCCTCCCTCGCTTCTCCACTCCCAGGATCAGGATCCAAAACCAATGGCCTTTCCCTGGCCACCTGCACAGACGATCCAAGGGTAGTAGGAGTGAGAATACCCTTACTTTTCTAACAGCAACCCAGCGATGTTCGATGAAACAATGTTTTATGCTACGCAATCGATTAGCAACTTTGTTAGGACAAAACCGGAGGGACATGTGTTATATAGCTGTGTACATTTTCCCTCCCCTTTAGTGAGGATACAGCAGGTCTAGTCAACATTTCTTCTAAATCAATTTGATTTCAATTTCACATGTTTGGTCAACTTTGAGTTCCATGCATCAAGGAGTCATCCATTTGAACAAGTCTATTAACCGTAACAAAAAACAGGCCCACCCTTAAAGGGTATGTACACGCTTTGTCCGTAAAGAAAGTTTATTGTACAATCAGCCGGGAGGAGCTAGATGACATCCAAGAGTCAAACTAACCTGTCTCCCTGAACCACACAAAGAACATGCATTTTATACAATTTGCAACAGTTAAAACACTTCCAAAGGTTTTGATACAGAGTCAAACCCCCTCACACATGATTGGTTAAACCTATACCATGTAACCATATTCCCTTCAACTCCCACACTTATTATTGGATACATTCATCTAAGCACCATCCTCTTTAACTTATAATTGCATGTTTTATATTTACTCTACACCCCTCTCTGGGGCATTTCCATATTTGGTCATAGCCTCATCTCCTAGTTACACAGTTTACACAACTTACAGACAATTTAAATTATCACAGGTTCCATCTGGTTAGGAACCTTTACCCCTATTTGTGATGCACACAGCTATTCTATGAAAATACCATTGATGTGAAGAGGAGGAGACTAAACACATTTCCTTTTGATCTATTTTTGCTGGTTTTATCGCCTGAACATGTTGGTGTCCACATTTCATTCTAAAATATGCAATTTACCATTCCAGCCCACATGGTCCCAACCCACACCTTGGCAACTCTATTAAAACTCTTGATCTATTGGTGCTCCTTTCCCCGCAAGCAACCCACATCAGGTTTAATTGTCCAGCCCTAAAATCCAGCCCTACCAGGTGGCCAGAATCCTCCCGTGATTCAATAACAGACTCCTATATATTTACAGAGATTGCATCTCCCCTTCATAATGCACATAAGCCATACAAAATCCCTGCCCGAAACTGACCATCTGATATTCATCGTAGCTGCTGCTGTCTTTCGCCAACCTTTTAAAACTCGTCTATTTCTAGGAGACAAAGAATACACGTCGAACTTTAACTACATAGCTACAAAATGTAGCAGGGACCTTCTGGTCCTAACTATCACCACAGCACAAAAAGTGAGTGCAGTGATCCAGAGAGAACTAGATATGGAGGAAGAGAAATTCCTCTCTAACACAGCACTTACCAATGCACGTGACCAACTAAAAGACATTAATAAACTCTTTGATGATTTTAAAGTCTCAACCATAACGAAGAAGACAAAGAAATTGATAAAGGACATTAGAGAATTCAAATGGGAAGAAATATATCCCTACACAAGAGATAACTACTTGGAAACCCTGAACAGACAAGGGGCCGCATCTACGCAACCCAGACCCTTTGGCAGAAGAAGGTGGGTGACATTCACAGTTTCAAGCATCAACTCTGCAACGGATGATAACACCAAATGCAACCAACAACCAATGTCAAGAAACTACCTACCCCTCCCCCTTTTTTAGGCAGAAGAGGGTTCAGAGGAGACAACTGGGGTCCACCGCCATGAAAACAGCCCTGCAGAACTGGGATGAGACCAATGGGACAGAGGAGAGGGTCATTCCAGTAACCAATGACCAATGTAATTTACCTATTTTTAACCTTGCTGCAACAGAATTGTCCCAGACACAAATATCTGTACTATCTAAGGGCCTCACATTTGTGCCATCTAGACACACGGACTGGTTTGACACAGAGATGGTAGTGTGCAGATTCCTTACAATGATACGTTTACATACGTTCTTTAAGGAACACTTTGAACAAGATTGAGAAATTGACTCAGGATTTCACCCTCGCTCGATCTTTACCCCTTTGGATACTCAGGTACCAAAAGACATTCTCATCTTTGAAAAATGCATCTTAAATGATCTCAACAGACTAAAATGCAGAAAAGTGACTCTACAACATGATATTTCTAAAGAAGAGAGGGATGCCCTGAACAAACTGGGATCTGATAAGAACCTTATCATCAAACCAGCAGACAATAGTAGGAGGAATAGTGATTATGACCATCAAACAATATGAAAAGATGGTATATGCGCTATTGAATGACACAAATAGCTATACGCTACTAACAGAGGATCCCACGAAAGAATTAAGCCTCAATATCTCAGAGACAGTTTTCTACGGACTTCAAAGAGGATAGGCCTCCAAAAAAGAAGCAGAATTCCTAGACAGTACTCAAGGACGTAACCCTACCTTTTATGCTCTCCCCAAGATTCACAAGTGCGTGCGGTTTGCTGAGCGAGAAGATGTTTGTTGTGTGGATTTTCATGTGAGTTAGGTATGCAGATATTTGAGCATAGGGTTAGTGGGTTATATGTCTCTTAGTCCTTATAATTATTGTTCTATGTATCCTGTTGTCCTATAGGTAAGCATGTTCTTTTTTCATGTCCATCTCATTGTTATGAGTGATGGAGTGGCACGTTCCCAGCTGTGTTGTTTTGAACTGAGTGTAATAGGTTGGGCATGTTTTGTTTCCCTCAATCTGGTATTGGTGCTGTAATTTAGCAATCACCCAATCCCTTGCTATCTATTTCCTGTCGGTGGTACATTTCTCAAACCGATGAGTGCTCCAACGGAAACCTACCTTAGCGACACAACGAACACCATCCAAATCTTCGAGAAGCTGAACTTTCACCCCGAGAAGCAATTTCTAAATAATATACAGTCTAACCCTGTCAGATGACTAAAACACATATGCTGTGAAGCCCACACTGTTTACAAAGAGGCCCTGACGAAGGCGAGCCGATTCAAAAGTTTTCTCGCAGAAATGTGGCAGATTAGGAATCCCTCTAAATCATTCGACACAACCCTGTAAAAGATCATTTTGATGTTACCAACATGTTGGAAGACAATAACCTAGGAAAATCGAGTTTATGACATTGATGTCTTCGGTTTAGGCAGACTCCAACCTAGGCAAACAAACTCCTGCGTATTCAAGTCACCGATTTAGGATACTAAAACTGTGTGTCAACCACAAACTAAGTATCTTACGCAATCATCTGTTTTACAAGCTCACGAAAAGTATTTTCATTCACTGTCTTTTTGTGTTACACTTTGTGGATACACTATTTATTTCTATGTGATACTATAGCTCAATTCAAAGAGTTGTGCTGAAATCACTCTATGGAAATGTATATGCTGTACATTTGTTACACACATTAATTGCTGTGGTTTTATCATTTTCTCACTATATGTTGTAAGCTTTATATGCCCCATGTGCTTTTGGCCAAAATAAACAACGGTCTCTTTAATTTATTTAGAAATAGCTATTTTTTTCACAGTATCTGTTTCTTTTAGATCACCATGCCAGCAATACTCAACGGGATATCTGGTAGGGATACCCGTACCTATGAATCCTAATTCATAAATAATGTATTCATGAGCAAGGCCCTATGGAGGAAACAATATTTGTATATGTTAATATTTAACCCCAGCCACCAGCAGGAGTAGGAGTTGACCCTTTCTAGGTAAATACCTATACATGTATGTTCTGGACTATCGCATCCTCGCACCGATTTTCTCATGGCAAATCTCCTACCTCACATGCACATGTAGAGCTCCTCGCTGCCTGGTTGTTAAGCGCTATGTGGCCTGACACACCTATAATGAATTTATATTGTATCAGCAGTTTTAACATTTATCTTACTACGCACATGCAATTCGAAAATGTATCAACTAAAACACAAACAACACTAAAAATAACACAAATCTCATTCCCATTAGCTCCACTGGATGTGTGCTAAATTGCCATATTATGTCAACATCGCTGTCACCCCAACAACCAATATGGCGCACGCAATCAACACTTCTCTTTATCCGTGGGACCCTTATCAACTACCCCAACATTCCCCACTTTAGATAATACATTAACTGACAAACCGATTTCCATCTCATCAATCTCACCTTCTCTGGGGAATAAACCTTACAGCCATCTATCATACTAGTTCCCTCGCACCAATGCACCTCTGCTTGACAATCCCAATTTACCCTTCTACCAATTCCGCAATCTACCCGTTGTTCTACATATTCACCCCAACCTGGTGGAGGACATAAGACTACTCCTGTATTTATTTCAGAATCAGTCTGAGTAACCATGTGAGATGGATTGGCAGTGGCCCTGCCTTAGACATGATCACAACCATCATAGCAGCGGCTCTAGGCATTTGGGCAAAGCAGCACCATAGACATTGTTGACAGGAACAAAAGATAATTAAAAAAAAGAAAAAAATAGGTATGAGCATTTTCATTGTTATGCTCATCCATGAAGGCACCCAAGAAAAAAGAGAGTCCAATAAAGAGTGATCAGCAATTCCCACCTCCCTTTTTTAATGGCTCCCCTCAGGTTGTGCAATGCGGCAATAGTTCAGGTCAGAGTTCCATTGTCCAAATCATTGGGAGATACGTATGTGCAACACATACTCCTGATGTTCTGGCAAACCCCGCCCTACATAGCTGTTAGGAGGTTGAGGATATACCAATTCTGCAACGCTACAAGCCTCAAGGCCCTGAGTTCTTCCTTAATTGCACTAAATGCTGATTCAGAGGAATTCATAAATAATAATAATTCATTGCGAACCATTTGTAACCACTTAGAGTTTGCTAAAGTTTGTACGCCAGAGGCCAAAAGGGAAGTAAAAAGCATTTCTGTCCAGCTAAATAGTCGTAATTGTTCAGGAATGTTCATAGGATCCTCAGTGGATGCTAATGAGATGTAGTTTGATCTTCTAGATCATTTCAAGGAGTCTGTTTCTACGAAAGTCTGTTAAGTTCCTGAATTGTCCATATCTGATGGCACAAGGTATGCATGGGGCATGGGGGATAAAGGGGGCACAAATGTAGACTCAGATTTTGAATTTGCGAATGTCATGTGGCTCTGGGGAACCACAAGGATGGGCACATGTAGGGTTGTGAAACTGCAAACGCCTCACCCAGGTCGGAGGTAACTGCTTGTAGGAGAATGGTCCACAGGATCAGTACAAGTCGAGAAGTGCTGCTGTACCTCGAGCCAGTTCAGCGATGCGAAGCGTGATGCTGCACTTTCGATTCATGCCTACAGAAACCATGCTATCATCCTTAAAACAAAGAGAAAAATGTGTAAGTAACTGGATCTTAACAGGTTTCTCTGGCTCCTTGAGTCATGTTAAAAGGTTCACATACCTTAACCATACACTTCCACATACTCTGTTTATTTGTGCCATCCCTTCTCAAGGAAGTCCCACCAATCCTCCTGCTCTGCAACTCTTCACCACTTGCTCCCATTTATTGTTCACGATAATTAGTCCTTCAAGATTGAACTGTACTCTCTGCATGCAATGGACATCCTTCTGTTTTCCTTCTCTGATGGTAAACAATCTTGTTCGACTGGAAGGGTAGATGCTACTACAGAGAGCCCCTGAAACTGCTCTCAGACCCTGCACAAAGCTAGGTGCACTAGACACCATGCCACTGCTACCTCTACCATGTCGGGAATAAATAATCTAGGGACACTAGAAGTATGGGGGCTAAGAGAGCAAATATAACACAACTCTGTGGCTCTCTCTCTCCCACCCTCTTCATATAATTATACCACAAATTATCTGATGCAAAGCCTTGTGCGTCATTTACTGTTTCTAAATTTACATCATCATTATTTACAAAATCTATTTCAAGGTCTTGTGCTCTTAATAATTTTTCTGCCGTATCGATAGTACTTGATAACTCAGACCCATTTACATTCCTACTATTGAGAACATATACCACAGAAATCAAGAGTCAGTCAATCAGTGTATATTCAGTACAAACGATTAACATCCAACATACATAAACAATTGAATACATATTATAAATGACAAAGCACCGCAAAAAAAGGATACATATTATAAAAAGTTAACAAGAAATTTCATAAAATAGAGTCCTACCATACAGTGCATATCTGCCCCCCCCCCATAGACTCTTTCACAAAAGACACAAGATCATACATAAAAACCTTGTCTATTGAATTAATTATTAAGATCATTGCTTCTGCACAATTACTCACTTAATTCTTTAAAAAGTGTGATTTTAGCCATTTTCTTCTTGGACCAATATTATCCTTACATACCAGCAAAAAATGCGTGAGATTCCTAGTCAATCGCAGCCCACATGGGCATTTCTTGTCTGTCCGCAGCCACAGGGTCCTGTAACGTACCGGAAGAACGTTTAACCTTATCATAAGGATTATTCTTCTGCAATCGTGCGATTTCACCTTTTTAATAAGATTTCTGACTGTCCTTCTGTCACATTCTCCCTATACAATTTAATTGTTGACAGTTTTAACAAAAGCCCTTGCGTGCGCTCCCTGTCCTCTTTCTCGGCGCAACTCAAAACCATGCTCCTCCTCTGCCCTTTAGATGCGGTGCATAAATAGTTTGAGTCACCTAGCTCTCATCTTTCTTGCACCTCTGTCCCTTCTGTGAGCCATGAATATTTGCCTCTTAAGAGGGGAACTTGTCTTTTCCACCAGGGCATCATATACTTTGGGATTGATTGTAGCGTCTATATGGATTTTCAGGAAGTACTGGAGTAAACAACTACGCGCCTGGCATGCCATGCTGGGAACCCCAACTCTCAGCATAGTGCTGCCCCAGGTGTCGCTGCTGAGAGCCCAATCACCTTCCTGAGGAAAGCATTTTGCGCCATCTACAATTTTGCACAAGTCTCATATCTCCATAGCTCACTTCCATACAGTGCCACCATTTTGGTCTTAACGTTCTGTACTTCTAGAAATGTATCTAGTCTTTTCCCCCCATACAGAAGGTAAAGCCTTTGGAGCCCCTTCAGACTTACTTCCAACTGCTTGACTGCCTGATTTATATGAGCCGTCCATCTGCCAGACTTTGCAAAGATTATCCCAAAGTATCTGTAGGAGGTCACCTCCTCTATTCTTTCTTGATTGATGCTCCACTTCCCCTGTTGTTTGCCTATAGCAAAGGTTACAATTTTTGTTTTTGACAGGTTTAGCAACAGTTTAAGGTTTTTAAAAAACTGCTCAGCATACTTTAGGCTTTGCTGCAGACCCCCCTCTGCAGGGGCGTTGCTAGATCTGGAAACGATCCGGGGCTATGCATATGTTTTGACTGTCAGCACTGGGGGCTAGCTAGCCTTTTTGGTTGTAACCCCTGATTTTCTATGCAGGGCTACAACCAAAAGACCCACTGCTATAGTCCCCTCATCCCTCCGTAGCAATGCCTCTGGCCCTCTGTGAGATCAATCAGTGCTGTGTCATCAGCTTAAAGCAGCACGCTATAGGACACTCCATTTAGTTTCACTGGAATGACCTTAGCGGATGACTCATGTGGGTTAAATCTGTAAAGAAACAGGGAAAATACGAGTGGGGCCAGCGGGCAACTCGGTCGGACTCCCCTGTTTGTAACAATGTCCCTTGAGTATTTATTCCCACCCACACATCAGATTGCTGCCGAGATATTACCATCCACCAGCTGGATCATCTGCAGCAGTCTCCCGCGGGACCCCTATGTTGGCTAGTTTTTGCAATAGGATACTCCTATCGACTGAGTCGAAAGCTTACGCCAGATCGAGGAATACTACTGTCATGATCTCTGCTTCCAAAAGGCCAGGACTTACCCAACTCCCTTGGAAGCAGGCCCATAACCCAGGTTCTGAGTGCCAATCAGTCCCAATTGGGACCTTTTGGACCCTGTCCTGGCGCCAGTGGCGCCAGGCTCATAAATATGCCCAGTCCCAGCGCTGCAAGCGCCGGGCTCATAGTGCTTGGGTGGACTTACCTGCAGCAGACCATGCTGCTTACTGACCTGCCAGTATGAGCCTCTGATCCTCTTCTGTTTGGGACTACTTTTCCTGTTGGGTGGGGCAGGAGCCACTCCCTAGGTTCAGAACACTGGAACTCTTCTGGAAGGCAGGAACTCTTTTCTTACCTAGGCGTGGCTGTGGAAGAAGACACCTAATCACTACAGGAGGCTATTTAAACCACACCCGATGGATGAATCTTGCTTTGCGTTATTCTGCATCCTCTGCAGCAGAACGCTCATCGTGTCTTCTGCATCTGGTCCTGGGCCTAAAGGAAAAGGCTTACCATCCTGAATCCAGTCTTCAGCAACATCTATAAAGACAAGAAAGAACAGGTTAGCACTACGGTCTTCAGTGACAGCGCATCTCTTACCTGGTCCATCGGCTGTCATCAACGCCTAGCGCAGCATTCCGGCATCTGAAAGACAAAAGCTCACCAACTCATCGCACGCTCCGGAGGCCTTCGGCGCTGCATCCCGCATCTGTAAGACAAAAGAAGGTGCGTTTAAAGACATTGGGTAACGTTAAATACTCACGTGCCATTACTCCGTCCACGCCGAACTCAGTGGGTATTCCGGCATCCTCCAACAGCTCCGAACTGGTACCTGCAAAATAAAAGGACAGTTAGTACGCATCGTGAAGCAAGCAACAAGCGCTTACTTACGCGCTTCCAGGCGCTTCTATTCCGCATATGGGTCCATCCTCAACTCACTTCAGCCTGTCAACCGCCATCGCCGGAACCCTGCAAAATAAGAGACAGCATTACAAAAGACTTTTAAAGACATTGGAAATACTCGGAACTCACCGTTCGTGAAGTAAACGACGGACAGCAGTCCTCTGAAGTCAAGAGGCCTGCGCTACCTATCCAGTGGAGAAACTGGTTACAGCACCCTGCCCCGAGGCAGATGGAGAGCTCGGCGTTCACTTAGCTAAGGTGAGAGCGTTAACCTTTGGGGTTCTACAGGAGAGGAGAAAAGGAAAGAGATAGGGACACCCCAATAACCCCAGTTCATTAATCCCATATTTTCTATCTGCAGACATCTTACTCTTCGAGTCAGGCATACAGTGCACAGAGGTCCAGCCCAAAGAGCCAACCGGGTGCTACACATCACCTTTGAAGATACGGTAGTCGCCCAGTCAAGACCGGCGCCTCTGCGAGAATCAGGTGAGCGTTACAGAACGCAAAGCCTACCGCAAAACTCTCGCCCAGGCGCTATGGAAACCTCGGATACCGACCACCTAGCCCGGTTACTTGGGGAACTAAGGGCAGAAGTGCATGCAGCTCGTCAGGAAACGAATGCTCTAAGAAGGGAACTAATTATTTCCAAGGAGCGAACAGACGATCTTGCTAGACAATTGCTACAGTCACAAGCCGGACAGACCCCGTTACCCGCATCAGGGGCAAATCTTCCTTCAACATCCTCTATGAATCCAGTACAGATCAACCTACCTGGGAATGTACCTCTGGCTCCGCCCGAACGATTTTCTGGTGACCCAAAGAGGTTTGCAGTATTTATCAATCAGTGCCGTTGCATTTTTTATGCCGGCCAGCAGCCTTTCCAACTGATCAAGCTAAAGTAGCTTTTGTGCTTTCGTACCTTAGTGGCAATGCGGCAGACTGGTCGATCCCTCTAGTTAATCAAGATGATCCGGTTCTCCATGATTTTCAAGCCTTTCAGCTTAGTATGGAAAAACTGTTCGCAAGACATTCACAGGGGCAGGCCTTGGACAATGAGCTTCTTTCGTTGCGACAGGGTAATCAAGACCTTTTGGCTTATATTGCATCTTTCAACAGACTAATAGTGGAAACTCAATGGCCTGAGGACAAAAGGATTACGCTGTTTTATAGAGGTCTACGTGGAGAGCTCAAAGACGTTTTAGCCCAAGTAGTGAATCCCCCACAAGACTGTTCGGACTATATAGACTTGGTCGTTCAAATAGATCACAGACTGCAGAACAGGAAGGCCGATCGTTCCAAGTTTGATGCTCGAGTATTTTCCAAACCACCAACTCCTTCCAAAGGAGTAGACTCCGGGGAACCCATGCAAATAGGGGGCCTGAAAGGTCCTCTAACACAAAAGGAGCGGGAAAGGAGAAAACAGTTGCAATTATGCCTCTATTGCGGAAACTCGGGGCACTTTCTTCGAGACTGTCCGGTGAAACCAGCCAAGAAGGCAGTAGGAGCTGCAGTTACCAAGGTCACAAACTCTGAGCAGGGAAACGACCTCGCCCGACAAGAATAGAGGTCCTCTTGCCGAGCGTTAAAACCAGTTCCGTGACCTCGCATTTCGTGATACCTATGGTCCTCATTAGCCCTGATCATCCAGATCGATTACATGCGATTGAAGCTTACGTCGACAGCGGTGCCATCGGCAATTATGTGGATCATGAAATGGTTTTGAGGATGAATCTAACTCTTTGTCCCAAGGCTGTAAAGGACGTCATTACTACGGTGGATGGTACGGAGATAGCCTCCGGACCAGTAACTCATACCACTCAAGAAGTGACGCTAGTAAGTCAAGATGGACACCATGAGAAGATCGTGTTCGATGTGATCAAGGCTCCTCAGTTTCAGATTATTCTAGGAATACCTTGGTTAGAGAAACACAATCCTCTGATCGATTGGCGAGCAAGAACGGTCCAGTTTCCAGAATGTGTCTCTACTTGTCACCCTCCACCTGGTGTTGCACTGGCAGCAATTTCTTCAGAGACTCCCCAGTTACCTCCCGAATACCTAGAATACCAAGATGTTTTCCGGAAGGACCAGGCTAACTCTCTACCTCCTCATAGGTCTTATGACTGCCAGATAGACCTGATACATGGATCTACTCCGCCTTGTAGCAGAATTTATGCCCTCACCGAGCCTGAGAACCTTCACCTCCGACAATACCTGGATCAATACCTGGCAAATGGGTTTATTCGTCCTTCCAAGTCCCCTGCTTCTTCAGCTTTGTTCTTCGTTCCAAAAAAGGAAGGAGACCTTAGAACTTGTATAGATTATTGCTCCCTGAACCAGATCACCGTCAAGAATAGATATCCGTTACCTTTGATCCCTGAACTCCTGGACCAAGTCAGAAAAGCATGCATATATACAAAGCTGGATCTTAGAGGAGCCTACCACTTGGTACGAGTAAAAGAGGGCGATGAATGGAAGACGGCCTTCCGCACCAAATATGGGCTATTTGAATATCAGGTCATGCCCTTCGGACTTTGCAATGCCCCGGCCGCCTTTCAATATTTTATGAACGATGTCCTCAGAGAGCTCATAGATGTGTGTGTTGTTGTTTACATTGACGACATCCTCGTTTATACTTCATCGGAATCTGAACATTGGAAACACGTGAAAATGGTCCTCGAGAGGTTGCGTCAACACAGACTTTTCGCTAAGTTGGAAAAATGTGTTTTCAACGTGACTGAAGTTGAATTCTTGGGATTCATATTATCACCTGGCGGAGTGCGTATGGATTCAAAGAAGGTCGATGCAGTTCTCAAATGGCCATCACCATCCTCCGTAAAAGGTGTGCAAAGCATGTTAGGCTTCGCTAACTTTTACCGCAGGTTTATCCCCGAATTTTCTCGAATAGTCCAGCCCATCACTGCCTTGTTAAAGAAAAACAAACGTTTTGAATGGTCTACCGAGGCGGAACAAGCTTTCCAGGATTTGAAGACTAAATTTATCTCTGCACCAATCTTAAAACACCCTCGCCCCGAACTCCCCTACATCGTGGAAACTGATGCTTCAAGCCTTGCCATGGGGGCAGTTCTATCACAAAAGGACCCGGTAACCAATCAGTTGCATCCCGTGGCATTTTGGTCCCGCAAATTCTCGCATCCTGAGATCAATTACACGATTACTGACAAGGAACTTCTGGCTATCAAGTCTGCCTTTAAGGCTTGGCAGCATTATCTGCTGGGGGCCCGACACACCGTTACTGTGATTACGGATCACCGAAACCTGCAATATTTGAAAACCGCAAAAGCCCAATCCTCTAGACAACTCCGTTGGGCATTATTCTTTGCCGAGTTTGACTTCATAATTACCTATCGACCTGGTACAAAAAACGGTAAAGCTGATGCCCTTTCTCAGATGGGAGTGGAAGAACACTTGATCAACCCTAAACCTGTACCTATCATTCCCGAACAAAGAATTCTGGGTGTAATCGCCACACAATCCATAGAGGAAGTTAAGGATAAAGCCAGGCAACTTGTAACTCCAGCAGACATACAGAATTGGCATCTGCAGGGAAAGGACTTTGCAGTAAAGGACAACTTATTGTATTTCCAAGAACGATTATACCTGCCCAGCACAGATTTACAGAAAAAAGTAATCTCTTGTTATCACGATTCTTTAATGGAAGGACATCCCGGTATGGCCAAGACCTCAGAAAAGATCAAGCGCTACTTCTGGTGGCCGTCTTGGAAAAAAGATATCAGAGACTTTATAATGTCCTGTGGAGTATGCGCCCAAAACAAGAGTCAAAAGGAAAGACCAGCCGGCCTCTTACGCCCTATTGACATCCCACCTCGCCCTTGGCATACGCTTTCTATGGACTTCATCACCGATCTACCTCCATGCTCCGGATACAATACGATTCTAGTAATCGTGGACTTATTCTCCCAGATGGCGCATTTCATTCCGCTCAAAGGCTTGCCAACAGCAGCAACTCTGGCCCGAGAATTTCTCGAAAACATCGTCCGACTGCACGGTTTTCCTTCGGTTCTAATTTCGGATCGAGGTAGTCAATTTATTTCTCATTTTTGGCGAAGTTGCTGTCGGTCGGCTCAAATTGATGTGAGACTATCGACCAGTCACCACCCTCAGACCGACGGACAAACCGAGAGGACCAATCAAACTCTGGAACAGTATTTACGCTGCATGCTGCAACAAACTGAAAAAACTTGGAAAGACATCCTTTGGATAGCCGAATATGCCTACAATAACTCTGTCCATTCGGGAACTGGGAAAACCCCGTTTTTTCTTTTATACGGCAGTCACCCTCGAACCTCGGAGTTGGATCCCCTCCAAGATCTTGAAACACCAGCAGTAGACTACCTGCATTCTACAATCACCCAAGCCTTTAAGGAAGCTGTTTCTCACCTTCAAAGGGCTAAAGAACAATACAAGAAAGGAGCAGATCAAAATCGGAAGGAAGCCCCTCAATATCAAGTAGGGGATCAAGTCTGGTTATCCACCAAATATCTACCTCTAAAAGGGCCACGCACATTCAACCCAAGATACCTTGGTCCCTATTCCATCACTACCATAGTAAACCCAGTAGCGGTCAAGTTGGACTTGCCCCCGCACATGAAGATACATCCGGTCTTCCACGTCTCTCTATTAAAACCCGTGCAACCTCAAACCCGACTAACTAAATCTCCAAAACCCATCCTAGTTGATGGAGAACTCGAGTTTGAAGTCAAAAGCATTCTGGACTCCAAGATCTCCAAATCTAAACTATTTTACCTAATTGACTGGAAAGGCTACGGCCCCCAAGAGAGATCCTGGGAACCTGCTGAATATGTCCACGCTCCTCGTCTAATTAAAAGATTTCACCGAACATTTCCTGACAAGCCAAAACCCCCGGAGAAGCCCGGTTTGGGAGGGGCCTTGAGGGGGGGGACTGTCATGATCTCTGCTTCCAAAAGGTCAGGGTTTTCCCAACTCCCTTGGAAGCAGATCCATAACCCAGGTTCCGAGTGCCAACCAGTCCCAATTGGGACCTTTTGGACCCAGTCCTGGCGCCAATGGCACCAGGCTCATAAATATGCCCAGTCCCAGCGCTGGAAGCGCCGGGCTCATAATGCTTGGGTGGACTTACCTGCAGCAGACCATGCTGCTTACTTGCCTGCCAGTTGAGCCTCTGATCCTCTTCTGTTTGGAACTACTTTTCCTGTTGGGTGGGGCAGGAGCCACTCCCTAGGTTCAGAACACTGGAACTCTTCTGGAAAGCAGGAACTCTTTTCTTACCTAGGCGTGGCTGTGGAAGGAGAGACCTAAGCACTACAGGAGGCTATGTAAACCACACCCGATGGATGAATCTTGCTTTGCGTTATTCTGCATCCTCTGCAGCAGAACGCTCATCGTGTCTTCTGCATCTGATCCTGGGCCTAAGGAAAAAGGCTTACCATCCTGAATCCAGTCTTCAGCAACACCTATAAAGACAAGAAAGAACAGGTTAGCATTACGGTCTTCAGTGACAGCGCTTCACTTACCTGGTCCATCGGCTGTCACCAACGCCTCGCGCTGCATTCCGGCATCTGAAAGACAAAGGCTTACCTACTCTTCGTGCGCTCCAGAGGTCTTCGCACTGCATTCCGGCATCTGAAAGACAAAAGCTTACCAGCTCTTCGCACGCTCCGGAGGCCTTCGGCGCTGCATCCCGCATCTGAAAGACAAAACAAGGTGCGTTTAAAGACATTGGAGAACTTTAATACTCACGTGCCATTACTCCTTTCCACATCTAACCCAGTGGGTATTCCGGCACCCTGCAGCCGCTCCGAACTTGTACCTGCAAAATAAAAAGACAGTTAGAGCGCATCGTGAAGCAGGCAACAAGCGCTTACTTACGTGCTTCCAGGCGCTTCCATTCATCACACGGGCTCCATCTTCAACTCACTTCAGCCCGTCATCCGCCATCGCCGGAACCCTGCAAAAACAAGAGACATCATTACTAAAGACTTTTAAAGACATTAGAATTACTCGAAACTTACCGTTCGTGCAGTAAACGACGGACAGCAGTCCTCTGAAGTCAAGAGGCCTGCTCCCCTTATCCAGTGAAGAAACTGGTTACAGCACCCTGCCCCGAGGCAGATGGAGAGCACGGCGTTCACTTACCTAAGGTGAGAGCGTTAACCTTTGGGGTTCTACAGGAGAAGAGAAAGGGAAGAAGAGAGAGACATTCAATAACCCAGTTCATTAATCCCATATTTTCTATCTGCAGACATCTTACCCTTCGAGTCAGACATACAGTGCACAGAGGTCCAGCCCAAAGAGCCAGCCGTGTGTTACACATCACCTTTGAAGATACGGTATACGCCCAGTCAAGACTGGCGCCTCTACGGGAATCAGGTGAGCGTTACAGTAACTCCAATTTGACCGCCACCGGATTAATTATGGCAGATATGAGATAGGGTCCAAGGTATCTCGGGATGAAGGTGCGGGGTCCCTTTAGAGGCAGGTGCTTAGTGGATAGCCAGACCTGATCTCCTACAGCGTAGTGAGGAGCCTCTTTACGGTGTCGATCTGCTCCTCTTTTGAATTGAGCTTTAGCTCTTTGCAGATGGGCCGAGGCTTCCTTAAAAGCACGGGTGATCTCTGAGTGCAAGTGATCCACAGCAGGTGCTTCGAATTCCTGGGGAGGATCCAGGTTAGAGGTTCTAGGATGGTGTCCGTATAGTAGGAAGAAGGGAGTCTTCCCTGTTCCAGAATGAATCGAATTATTGTAAGCGTATTCAGCGATCCAAAGAATATCCTTCCAGGGGTTTTCAGTTTGTTGGAGCATGCAACGTAGATATTGCTCTAGAGTTTGATTTGTCCTTTCGGTTTGTCCGTCAGTTTGGGGATGGTGACTAGTTGAAAGTCTTACATCAATTTGGGCTAGTCGACAGCAACTGCGCCAGAAGTGAGAGATGAATTGACTTCCCCTATCGGAGACTAAAACCGAGGGAAAACCGTGTAGCCGAACAATGTTTTCTAAGAATTCTCGGGCCAATACTGAGGCTGATGGTAGACCCTTCAGGGGAATGAAGTGAGCCATCTTGGAGAATAGATCCACGACTACTAAAATGGTAGTATACCCCGAGCATGGAGGTATGTCCGTGATGAAATCCATGGACAGGGTATGCCATGGACAGGGAGGGATGTCTAGTGGCAGTAATAGGCCGGCTGGTTTCTCCTTCTGACTTTTATTCTGGGCACACACACCACATGAGATTACAAAGTCTCTAATATCCTTTTTCCATGACGGCCACCAGAAATGTCTTTTAATCTTTTCCATGGTTTTGGTAATGCCAGGGTGACCCTCCATTAGAGAGTCGTGATAACAGGAGATTACTTGTTTTTGTATTTTCTCACAGGGTAAATGCAATCGTCCTCGGAAATATGGTAGGTCTTGATCCACTGAGAATTCTTTCCCCTTTAATTGCCAATCTTGCAAATCGCCCGGAGTTAGGAGTGATTTAACTATGGTCTTGATGTCTTCAAAAGATTGAGCGCTGACCAAACCCAAAATTCTTTGTTCTGGGATTATGGGTATTGGTTCTGGATTGGTCAAATGTTCGTCTACTCCCATCCGGGAGAGAGCATCTGCTTTTCCGTTCTTACTGCCCGGTCGATAAGTAATTATAAAGTCAAATTCTGCTAGAAACAGAGCCCAGCGAAGCTGTCTGGAAGACTGAGCTTTGGCTGTCTTTAGATATTGTAAATTGCGGTGATCAGTCATTATGGTGACTGTGTGTCTGGCTCCTAGAAGATAATGCCGCCAGGCTTTAAAGGCCGATCTGATGGCCAAAAGTTCCTTGTCTGTAATTGAATAGTTGATCTCGGGAGGCGAAAACTTGCGGGACCAAAAGGCAACAGGATGTAGTTGGTGTGTGACCGGATCTCTTTGTGATAAAACTGCCCCCATAGCAAGACTAGAAGCATCCGTTTCCATGATGTAGGGGAGTTCTGGGCGAGGATGTTTTAAAACAGGTGCAGAAATTAATTTAGCTTTTAAGTCCTGAAAAGCTTGTTCTGCTTCAGAAGACCACTCAAAACGTTTGTTCTTTTTCAACAGAGCGGTGATGGGCTGGACTATCCGAGAAAATTCAGGAATTAATCTGCGGTAAAAGTTAGCGAACCCTAACATGCTTTGAACTCCTTTTACAGAGGTTGGTGATGGCCACTTGAGGATTGCATCAACTTTCTTTGAATCCATATGGACTCCGTTAGGTGACAATATGAATCCCAGGAACTCGATCCGTTACGTTGAAAACGCATTTCTCAAGCTTAGCAAAAAGATTATGTTGACGCAATCTCTCGAGAACCTTTTTGACGTGTCTCTGATGTTCCTCTTCAGATGATGAATAGACGAGGATGTCATCAATGTAGACAACAACACACACATCTATGAGTTCTCTAAGGACATCGTTCATAAAATACTGGAAAGCAGCAGGAGCATTACACAGTCTAAAGGGCATCACTTGATATTCGAATAGCCCGTACTTGGTGCGGAAGGCCGTTTTCCATTCATCGCCCTCTTTTATCCGTACCAAGTGGTAGGCTCCTCTGAGATCCAACTTTGTGTATATACATGCATCTTTGACTTGATCCAGGAGTTCAGGGATCAAAGGTAACGGGTATCTGTTTTTAACGGTGATCTGATTCAGGGCGCGGTAATCTATGCAAGTCCTAAGGTCTCCTTCCTTTTTCTGAACGAAGAACAAAGCCGATGAAGCTGGAGATTTTGAAGGACGGATAAACCCGTTAGCTAGGTATTGGTCTAGGTATTGTCTGAGGTGAAGGTTCTCTGGCTCGGTGAGGGCATGAATCCTGCTGCAAGGAGGAGTTGTTCCAGGTATCAGATCTATTTGACAGTCGTAAGACCTATGAGGAGGCAGGGTGTTGGCTTGATCCTTCCGGAAGACGTCTTGGAATTCCTGGTATTCCGGAGGTAATTTGGGAACCTCCTCAGAAGAGATTGCCGCCAGTGAAACATCAGGCCGAGGATAACAAGTGGTAAAATACTCTGGAAACTGAACCGTCTTTGCTCGCCAATCGATCTGAGGATTGTGCTTCTCTAACCAAGGGATTCCCAGAATGATCTGGAACTGAGGGGCCTTGATTACATCGAACACGATTCTCTCCCGGTGTCCATCTTGACTCACTAGCGTCACTTCTTGGGTGGCATGTGTTACTGGTCCGGAGGCTATCTCCGTGCCATCCACAGTAGTGATGACGTCTTTCACTGCCTTAGGGACAAGGGGTAGATTCACCTTGATACCATTTCGCGGTCCACATAGTTACCGATTGCTCCGCTGTCAATGTAAGCTTCAATTGCATGCAAACGATCCGGACGTTCAGGACTAATGAGGACCATGGGTATCACGAAATGCGAGGTCACGGGACAGATCTTAACGCTCGGCAAGAGGACCTCTACTCTTGTCGGACGAGGTCGTTTCCCTGCTCAGAATTTGTGGTACAGGTATCCGCGGCTCCTACAGTCTTCTTAGCTGGTTTCACTGGACAGTCCCGAAGAAAGTGTCCTGAGTTTCCGCAATAGAGGCATAATTGCAGCTGCCTTCTTCTTTCCCGCTCTTTCTGGGTTAAAGGTCCTTTCATGCCCCCTATTTGCATGGGTTCCACAGTGTCAGCTCCCTTATTCGAGGTCTGTGGTTTAGAAAACACTCGGGTATCAAATCTGGAACGATCTGCCTTCCTGTTCTGTAGTCTATGGTCCAATTGGACAACTAAGTCAATATAGTCAGAACATTCTTGTGGAGGATTCAAAACTTGCGCTAACACATCTTTGAGCTCTCCACACAGGCCTCTGTAGAAAAGCGTTATTCTCTTGTCCTCGGGCCATTGTGTTTCCACTATGAGTCTATTGAAGGAGGCTATATAAGTCAAGAGGTCTTGATTACCCTGTCGTAATGAGAGAAGTTCATTGTCCAAGGCCTGCCCTTGTGCATGTCTTGCGAACAGTTTCTCCATGCTGGACTGGAAGGCCTGAAAATCATGTAAAACCGGATCATCCTGGGTGACTAAAGGGATCGACCAATCTGCGGCGCTGCCACTGAGATAAGAAAGCACGAAAGCCACCTTGGTCTGGTCTGTTGGGAATGCAGCTGGTCGACATAAGAAGTGTAGACGGCACTGATTGATGAACACTGCGAATTTCTTTGGATCACCAGAAAAGCGTTCGGGCGGAGCCAAGGGAACATTACCGGGCAGATTGATTTGCACTGGATTTGAAGATGATGCAGAAGGATAACTTCCTCCTGGAACAGGCAAAGGTGTCTGTCCTGCCTGCGTTTGTAACAACTGCCTAACAAGGTCCTCTGTTCGCTCCTTGGAAATTATCAGTTCTCTTCTTAGAGAGTTCGTTTCCTGACGAGCTGCATGTACTTCTGCTCTTAATTCCCCGAGCAACTGGGCTAGTTGATCAGTGTCTGAGGTTTCCATTGCGCCTGGGTAGGAGTTTTGTGGTGGGCTTTGCGTTCTGTAACGCTCACCTGATTCCCACGGAGGCGCGGGTCTTGGCAGGAAGCTGTCTGTGACTCGAAAAGTGATGTGCAGGACTCGATTGGCTTCTGGGGTCGAACCTCTTTGCACTGTGTGTCGAACTCGAAGAGTGAGGTTTCTTATATAGGTGAATGCTGGGCTCTCCATCTGCGTCTGGTGCAGGGTGCCGTTGCCAGTTCCTTCACTGGTGAAACACAGGCCTCTTGAATTCAGAGGATGGTTACCGTCGTTATCTGCACGAGCGGTGGGTTTCTGGACACCTTTTGTCTTTATAGTCTTTACATGCGTGGCACGTTTATATGCAGACTCTGTATAATGCTTTTCCCTTATGTATTGCAGGGCTCTTGAGATGAAAGATGATGTTATGCACCAGCCATGGAAGTTATGGTATAGGTGGAGATACACCTAGCACGGATGCCTTCTATGCCTAGTTAACGGTCTAGCCTTCCAACAAGATGGCGTCCGGAACGTATATACGCATCACGCACAGTAACAACGGTGCGTTGTATCATCGTTGATTTCTAACTTTGTTCATTGCCCCTTGCTCGTGTTATTCTGTTTCGCAGAAAGACCTTACCATCTCCTTCTTGCCTTAGCCTTTTTTCTACCCTTCTGCTTTCACTCGCGGTGTTACTCCTCTCAGGTGTATACTCAGCAGCGGTTTATTCTGGTAAGTTCACGGGAGTTTCTTTTCTCTTTTTCTTCGGTTTTCTGTCCCTTTACTTGTATTTTACTATCTTTTTATTCTGCCTATCTATTTTCTTCTTGTTCTGTTCTTTTCTCGCCTTTCCGAGACTCTGTCTGCTTCCAGTTCTTCTTCCGCTGCACTCTCTCACCGCTGCAATTATACTTCTGTGCCGAAGCCCCTGTTACCGCAGTCTCCCACGGAGCCGCTGGTCCTCCGCATCTCCTGCCTTCTGCGGTGCCTGTCGGATCTTGCGGTTTTTCCAGACAACGTCTGCCTTCTGCGGTGCCTTCTGGATAGCAGTACTCTTCGAACGGTGCCTGCTGGAACTTGTAGTTTCTCCATACTACAAATCTGTTCTTGTCCTTTGATTGCTTTAAAGTCTTCAGAATATCTACAACCTCTAAAGACCCTTTTTTCACCACAGCAAGAATCATAATTAACAGATCGGATACTCCTTTCCGACAGTAGAGAAGATCTGCTACACAGGGTTTTTTGCCAAACGGCTTTTTCCCTGGAGTTTTGGGACTGGCTCCTGGGAGATCACCGGATTTGGTTCCCATCCGGTCAAGGTGGCCTCCGAGGAGCCACGTCCTTATTTACGTCAAAAGAAGACCAAGAAGAAGACGGAATCAAAGAAGTATCGAAGAAGACAGGATTGGTCAACTTCTACGAGCTCCACTGGAGATTCAGGTGAGGAGGAGTTGGACATAGAGAAGGGGGAAGTTGTTAGTTTTGACAGTATACAACGCCTAGAGAAAACCCAGATGGCTACTCCAGAACAGATACAGGAGATGTGTAATGCCATCCAAAGCCTACGAGTCGATATGCAAGCACTCCAGGCTGAGAACCAAACATTGCGGAACCAAGCCGCAATCAGGGATGAAGGAAGAGGTGAATTACCGGCAATGCCTTTTTCCATGCCCAAGTACGACGGAAACCCAAAGGGTATGAAGGATTTCCTGGATTCTTGCTCTGTGTACTTTTCTTTTAGAAAGAGAACCTTCGAGTCCGGAAGAGCCCGGGTAGGGTTCTTGATTTCCAACCTGACAGGCAATGCCTTAAGATAGGCAACACCTTTGGTGACGGCTGACGATCCGTCAGTGAACGACTATGCCTTATTTGTTCGCAATTTACAGACACGTTTTGAGAGACCAGAGGTCCAGTACTCAACGTATGAGGCACTGTTGGATGTTAGACAAGGGAATCAAGACGTACAATCCTACGTATCTCAATTCCAAGGGTTGGCTACCTTGGCCGGATGGCCGGAGACGGCTCAGCAGACAATATTCCGTAGAGGTCTCCAAGAGGAGATAAAAGATGAATTAGCCCTAGTAGTCAGACCAGACACTTTTGCGGAACTAGTAACCTTGGTTCTACGGATCGAATACAGAATAAATGAGAGACGCCATGAGAGGAAGAGAGCCCGAGGAGGCCAGCTGAACTATAACCCTCCTTCGATTCCCAGGGAAAGATCCTCCACCGAGGAACCAATGCAGATAGGTGCTACTCGCGGACCTTTGACATCAGACGAAAGAAGACGCAGGCGAGAACTAAACTTGTGTATGTACTGTGGTTCCTCCAAAGATCACTTGAAGGATTGTACCGAGATTCCTTCCCGACGTTCGGGAAATGCTCAACCTCGTCCCTCTGCAAGGGAGGTAACCGGGAGAATAGCACAAGTCCTTGCAACCCCACAGGATCTGGAAAAGGAGTAGAAGATAACAGTCTAATGATTTTTCAAGTATCACTAACCACAACAACCGGAAATTGTATTTCGGTTCTAGCCATGTTGGACTGCGGAGCAGCAGGCAACTTTATTGACATTACTTGGGCTAAGAACAATATGATCATTCTCCAACCCAAGAAGAAGGTAATACCAGTAGAGGGAGTAGACGGCTGTCCTTTATCCTCTGGACCTATCACCATGGAAACGCTACCCATGGGAGTATCTATGGGTAACCATCACGAAGAGGTAGTTTTTGATGTGATTAGAGCAGCACACTTCCCTCTCATACTGGGAATACCTTGGTTGAGACTTCACAACCCATGCATCAACTGGAGTACCAACCGATTGAGTTTTGATTCCGAATTTTGCAGCAAAAACTGTATCAAGGTTCCGCACCCAGAGGTACAATCCGCCAACCTGGTAGTTCAACCTCAGTTGACAATATCAGCTATTCCGATGCAATACAAGGAATACGAGGATGTATTTGAAGACGTCCTGCCTAAACTCCTCCCACCTCATCGCCCTGAGGACTGCAGCATCGAACTTAAGGAAGACGTACCCTTGCCCTTTGGAAGAATGTATCCATTGTCCCAACTGGAACGGACTGCACTTAAGGAATATCTCGATTCCAATCTCAGCAACGGACTGATAAGAAGTTCAAAGTCATCAGGCGGTGCATCTTTGTTTTTTGTAGCAAAGAAAGGTACCAAAGAACTCCGTCCCTGTATCGATTACCGTGGATTGAACAGTATTACTGTTCGGGACAGATACCCTATGCCCCTCATCAGGGATATCCTAGAGGCTGTTAAGGACTCACAAATCTTCACTAAGATTGACTTACGAGGAGCCTATCATTTGCTAAGGATACGTCATGGCGATGAATGGAAGACCGCCTTTCGAACACCGTTGGGGTTGTTTGAGTATTGCGTAATGCCTTTTGGTCTTGTTAATGCCCCAGCGGTGTTCCAGAGATTCATGGACCGGGTATTTTCAGACTTGCTTAACATATCTGTTGTAGTGTATCTGGATGATATCCTGATATTCTCCAGCTCACTACACGAACACTGTACACAGGTTAAAGAGGTTCTTCGCAGGCTAAGAGAGAACGATCTGTTCGCCAAACCTGAGAAGTGTTCATTTGAGGTTACAGAGATACCTTATCTTGGATTCATAATCTCATCTACAGGTATACGGATGGATCCAGATAAGGTTAAGGCCATTCTCAGATGGCCTGATCTATCATCTATCAAGGAGGTTCAACGCTTTCTCGGTCTGGCGAATTTCTATCGCCGCTTTATACCACATTTCTCTGAGAAAGTGTTACCCCTTACCTCACTCCTTAAGAAGGGAGTTCTTTTTTCCTGGAATCCAGCGGCCCAGAAGGCATTTGCCACACTAAAGGAACTGTTTACTACAGCACCTGTTCTAATACAACCTGACCAGTCGAAGCCTTTCATAGTTGAGACTGATGCCTCCGGCGGCGCTCTGGGAGCTGTACTCTTACAGGAAGACAAGGAAGGACAGGAACACCCTATCGCCTATTATTCACGAACGCTTACCATCAGTGAGCGGAATTATTCTGTGCTCGAGCGAGAGTTGTTGGCCATGAGAATGGCTTGTGAAGAGTGGAGACACCTCTTACAAGGAGCAACCAATCCATTCCTCATACGTACCGACCATAGAAACCTAAGAGTCCTTCAGCAGATGGAATGCCATAACTCTCGTCATGCTCGCTGGGCCTATTACTTTTCGACTTTTGATTTCCAGATTACCTACATACCAGGTACATTGAACGGAGTAGCTGATGCTCTTTCCAGAAGCTGGCCTGAACCCGGACAGGAGAAGACTGTGTTGGTCAATGTAGAGAAGTTGTTACCCAAACAACGATTTATAGCCATGATCAATCTTTATCTCCAAAAGGTACAGGAAGGTTATAAATCTTGCACTAAACAGACACCTACCTCCAAGGATCTACAAGAGATAAAAGGGTTATGGTTCTACAAGTCAGCTCTTTTTCTACCCACTCCAGAGCTTCAACAACAAGCACTCAGTTTATGTCATGACCTCCCTCTGGCTGGACATAGAGGCCAAAAAGCCACACATGAGCTACTTACTCGAAGTTTTTGGTGGCCTTCGGTAAATTCTGACGTTAAGTCATATGTCCGGTCTTGTTCAGTTTGTGCCAGTGCTAAGGTATCTAGGCAGAAACCCATCGGTTTATTACAACAACCAGAGCTTCCCTCTCGCCCCTGGGAAAACATCTCTATGGATTTTATTGTGGACCTACCTTCTTCTCAGGGAAAGACAGCAATAATGGTAACGATTGATTCATTTTCCAAACAAGCCCATTTTTCTTCTCTGAAAGGAGTACCCTCGGCAGCAGAAACTGCCTCGGTGTTTCTTAGAGACATAGTAAGGCTACATGGTCTACCTCGAGTGATCATTTCCGATAGGGGCGTACAGTTTACTTCAAAGTTCTGGTCCATACTTTGTAAGGAGCTAGGAATTCATAGAGCTATGTCGTCGGGTTATCACCCGCAGTCAAATGGACAGACGGAGAGACTCAATGCCACTCTTGAAGAGTACCTCCGTTGTTTCTGTAATAAGGAACAGGACGATTGGGATTCCTTGATCCCCATGGCAGAATTTGTTTACAACAATACTTATCACACATCTATCGGTATGAGTCAGTTTTTGTGTACTTACGGCTACCACCCTCACTCCTTCCCCAAGATCGGCTTTAGCGATACCAAGGCACCGTCTGTGGACAAAACTTTGGCTGAGATCCAACAATTACATACCTCTGCTCTACATACCTTGGAAGAGAGCAGAAAGAACTCCAAGAAGTACGCGGACATGAAGAGAAGACCAGTCCCTCAATGGGGCCCAGGGTCACTAGTCTGGCTATCCACCAGGTACTTACCCAGGTGGGCGAGGCTAGGCAAATTCACCCCAAGATATATCGGTCCTTTTCGGATAGAGACTAAGATCAATCCTGTGGCATACAAACTAAGGCTACCTGCTCGTTTCAGTAGAATACACCCTGTATTCCACACTTCCTTGTTGAAGGAACATATTGAGGACCCTTTTCACAGAAGGACTAGGAAGAAGGACATCAAGACGTCCCCGATTCCTGAAGAGTATGAGGTAGCCAGATTGATGGATTCACGTTACAAACAAGGGACATTGCAATACCTGGTCCATTGGAAGGGTTACCCAAATTCCGAAAGAACTTGGGAGCCTAGTTCGCATCTACATGCCCCAGAACTAATCAAGAAGTTCCACAGATTTTATCCCGGTAAGCCGGGAGGGTTCCGGCATCAAAGGGGGCATACTGTTATGCACCAGCCATGGAAGTTATGGTATAGGTGGAGATACACCTAGCACGGATGCCTTCTATGCCTAGTTAACGGTCTAGCCTTCCAACAAGATGGCGTCCGGAACGTATATACGCATCACGCACAGTAACAACGGTGCGTTGTATCATCGTTGATTTCTAACTTTGTTCATTGCCCCTTGCTCGTGTTATTCTGTTTCGCAGAAAGACCTTACCATCTCCTTCTTTCCTTAGCCTTTTTTCTACCCTTCTGCTTTCACTCGCGGTGTTACTCCTCTCAGGTGTATACTCAGCAGCGGTTTATTCTGGTAAGTTCACGGGAGTTTCTTTTCTCTTTTTCTTCGGTTTTCTGTCCATTTACTTGTATTTTACTATCTTTTTATTCTGCCTATCTATTTTCTTCTTGTTCTGTTCTTTTCTCGCCTTTCCGAGACTCTGTCTGCTTCCAGTTCTTCTTCCGCTGCACTCTCTCACCGCTGCAATTATACTTCTGTGCCGAAGCCCCTGTTACCGCAGTCTCCCACGGAGCCGCTGGTCCTTCGCATCTCCTGCCTTCTGCGGTGCCTGTCGGATCTTGCGGTTTTTCCAGACAACGTCTGCCTTCTGCGGTGCCTTCTGGATAGCAGTACTCTTCGAACGGTGCCTGCTGGAACTTGTAGTTTCTCCATACTACAAATCTGTTCTTGTCCTTTGATTGCTTTAAAGTCTTCAGAATTTCTACAACCTCTAAAGACCCTTTTTTCACCACAGCAAGAATCATAATTAACAGATCGGATACTCTTTTCCGACAGTAGAGAAGATCTGCTACACAGGGTTTTTTGCCAAACGGCTTTTTCCCTGGAGTTTTGGGACTGGCTCCTGGGAGATCACCGGATTTGGTTCCCATCCGGTCAAGGTGGCCTCCGAGGAGCCACGTCCTTATTTACGTCAAAAGAAGACCAAGAAGAAGACGGAATCAAAGAAGTATCGAAGAAGACAGGATTGGTCAACTTCTACGGGCTCCACTGGAGATTCAGGTGAGGAGGAGTTGGACATAGAGAAGGGGGAAGTTGTTAGTTTTGACAGATGAAGTGAAGCGCCTGGAAGTTCGTAAGTATGGCAAGCGCTCTAACTGTCTCTTTCCTTGCAGCTTAGTTCGTGTTAAAGAGACGCCGGAGTATTCGCAGGCGTTTTATTGCGACGAGCGTGATGGACGTAAGTAAATACCTGCTTAATGTCTTTTCTTTTGCCTTTCAGATGTTGGGTTGCAGCGCCGGAGTCTGCGGAATGCCAGTAAGTTGTTAACGATACTTTGGTTTCACAGGCGGCGATGCAGAACGAAGCAATCCGGAATTCACAGCATGCCGGTAAGTATGGCAATGCTTTTGTTTTTGCAGGTGGAGATGCGGCGTGAAGAAACGGCCGCAGCCGATGGATCAGGTAAGTAAGCACTGCGTGTAAAGTTCGCCTTGCTAACCTGTTGTTTCTGTTCTTTGCAGGTGCTGATGATGTCTGGATACTGAAATGGTAAGTAGGATTCTTGCAGGACCAGGATCGGAAGAAGAAAGGCCGGAGCAGACTCGGTGAGCGTTCTGCTGCAGATGCAGAATAACGCGAAGCACGCTTCATCTATCGGGTGTGGTTTAAATAGCCTTGGAGTGATGAGGCGTCTTCTTCCACGGCCCCGCCTAGGTAAGAAAAGAGTTCCAGTTTCCAGAAGAGTTCCAGTGCTGTATCCAGGGAGTGGAGCTGCCCCACCCAGGTAAGAAAGTAGTTCCTGTTCTCAGATGGCTTCTAAGTGGCTGGTAATTAAGCAGCATGGTCTGCTGCAGGTAAGTCCACCCAAGCATCTTCACACCTATTATGAGCCCGGCGCTTCCAGTGCCGGGACAAATGGTTTTGATGAGCCTGGTGCCACCGGCGCCAGGACAAGGTCCAAAAGGTCCCAGTGGGGACCGGCTGGTGCTTAGGATTAAGGTTAGGGGCCTGCTTCCAAGGACGTTGGGCTGGTCCTGGCTCCTTGGAAGCAGTGATCATGGCACTCATGTGGACTGAGGTGGTGATCTTTCCTAAGTAAAACAGGGCCAAGGGAAGAAAGTACAACCAACATTTTTGCAATTCACTACATAATTTGGACAACTGCATTTTAAGCAAAACATTAAGCCTTTCCACTATGCTGTTGGCTTGGGGTGATACACTGAGCACAACCTGGGCTTGATCCCCAGAAGGGATGTAATCTCGGCAAACAATGCATTAAAAAAATGGGTCCCATTATGTGATCTCAGGGCCTCACACATTCCACACCATGGAAATACCTCCCTCACCAGAAATGTAGCTGCCGATTTTGCATCAGGGTGCATGCATGGTCCAACCACAAGCCATGGGGAAAATGGAAATAAAATTACAATCAAATACCTGAAATTATTACACTTCTGTATCATATCAACAAAGTCAATGTGCAGTTCTCTGAAAGGCCCCAAAGGCCAGGGAATTACCCCTCTCATTGCTTTCATGGTGTTACTGGGATTGAATTCTTTACAAACTATGCAATTCCCTGAATGTTTGGTATAAACCACTCCTCCTGGAGTTCTGTTGCTATTTGTTGTCGGCACATATCTGATGGGTAATGTAGTTTCTCTAGAGCCACAAGAAGCAGTTCTACAGGCATTACTACCTTCCCCATCAACTCCTGTCTCTAGGAGAGATCATACATCCCCTATTTGCCCAAATCTTTTTCTCCTCTTAAGGTGCCTTTCCCTGCATTTCTACTATTTGAAGCAAAGCGACAGCAGTATATGGGACTGGCAATTGTACCTCATTTCCATTTTTGGAGGCTCTGAAAAGGGCAAATATGCTGCTTCCCTATGCCGCTCTGTCTGCGCCATCATTACCAAGTGCTATTAAATCAGTTCTACTAGTATGCGCAGCACACTTAACTATTCCTACCTCTAAGGGCAATGTTAGCACTTCAATTAGTCGGGATAGCAGTGTGCTATGCTGGACTGGGGCCTGTCAGATCTTTGAAACCCTCTTTTCTTCCCTGGGCAGCCCATTAGCTTCTGCCACAAGAGCTTGTTCACACAGGAATGAACTGAATCCAAAAGCCTGCTGTAGTATCTTTTATTCCCGGGACCCAACTCAACACTATCATCACCCCATACGGAAACCATGCTGAAAGCACTGGCACCTTCCTAGTTGCGCTATCCCTGTAATATGCGGTGAAAGCTCTGTTTCTCTCACTGAGTAAAATCCTGGAGTCGACAATATTATGCCATCTTTTGAAAAAGCAATTAACATATTAAGCTTGTTCAGGAGGTCCCTTTCCGAAAGATTTGCCGGGGTATTCTTACAGGGAGCAGATAAAATGTGCTTACGTACCTTGATACGCAGATCCTCAGTATAAGGCACCGACAGAACAGCCCCAGAATATACCTGTGTGTCCATCATTTTGCCTGAAAGGGGAAAATCACCTTCTTTGATGGATGATTTTGTAGCCCTTGTATCGATCATAAATGAAAACGTCTGCTCACCTACCTTTATTCCAATATGAGGTTCCTCTTCCAGATCAGTAGTAACTGAGAGAACTGGAAACATCAGAGATCCCTGTGGGCAGTCCTATTCCTGGTCACTTGATCTGGTGTAGTGGGTGACTGTCCCGTGGGGAAGAGGGTTTTTATCCCAAGCTTGTACTGGTGCCTGGGCTGAAACGGTTGGTGTGGATGCATAGATCTGTGCCATTCCATTTCCTGGGTCTGGTTGCTGATCAACCTGGACTTGCTGCGATGGCACAGAGCTTGGGGTGTATGGGAAAAGTTGGGGGATACATTTGTAGGGGACCTGCATTGAAATATTATGGCCGGCTTCAACAGTCCTGTGCAATGTGTCCCATTCTCCCACACATCCAATACTGCACTCCATACCCTCCATAACCTCCTCCCATCGGCCCATTAAACCAAGGCCCCCTCCCTCCAAACCCGCCAAATGACCCACCACCCCATGATAATCCACCCCTACCCCGTGGAAACGCTCTCATTGGTCTCGGTCCAGGTACGTACCCGTCTATCCATCCTTCTCCCATTCCGGTTTCCACTTGTCCCTGCTGACCTGGTTGTCCCTGCTGTCCCTTGGTGGAGCTTGTTATCATTGCTCCTTATAAAGAGATCTTTGCCAGCTTTTTCTGAACGAGCTTGGCCTCTGCCTTTTGTGGTTGCGCCATGCTTTCCTTCTCCTTCTCCTGCTGCCTTTTACAAAAATGCACAATGTGTGCTTGAATCCCCTGCCAAATCATGGCCTCTATTCCTACTACTTTATCCAGGTTGTGCTGGACTTCTTTGGGGAGTCCCTTTTTTAACATGTGTTAGAAGATAGCCACATTCTTGTCCCATGCTTCTCCGATCTCTGCCCTCCCATTTCTTGAATTAATTGAATATGGGTGGTAAAATCCTCATCTAGGTTCATTGTTTTCGCCAATATAGAGTTTATATCAGGCATATCAGTGTACATCATTCTCAATGACCACCATAATTATGCTGTGCCCTATAATTATTAAAGACTTCTCCATCATGGGTGTTCATTCTCAATTGAACCCCTGATATCCCTCTTTTTCCCAGAGCTCATTTGCATGGTCCCCCATCAAGGCAGTGAAAGGCTTTTGATCGCTAACATGATACTGGCGGTTTGTTTTTCCAAAGCATAAATTCACTTCCCACCCCTGCAGTGAGCGAAGTAAGCGTCTTCATTAGATTGTTTCAGTCCATGTGTGACCATAGGACATAGTATGCCTTCCCCTGACCCTTTTGGAGTAGTGGGAATTGAGTTACCACTACCTTTGCTGGGGCTTTTCCCATCTGTCATCAGCCTCTCCCTACAGCCATATGAGCGCCACAGCACGTCCGATGGCCACATGGTGTGCTTTCCCTGATTACTGCTGGAGCGGGAGGCCCAACTACTACCTCTTGTCCTCCCTGCTTGTCATTTGTTTCCCATTCATCCTCTGTCGCTAGTAGTACATCCCCTAATCTTTCCATGGGGGCAGAAGCGTATTCGACACTGCCGTAACATGCTGCTTCTCTTTCTCCTTGTTCTGATTCCGTACCTGTGACAGCACGTCCTTCCTCCAAATCCACATTTACTCCTTTTATAACAGATTTATCTAACCTAATGAGGATCTGACCATGCCTCCAACACCCTTCCTCTCCCTCCGTCACTTGCCTATTACCTTCTTCCTGTTTTTTACTCCTGCTCTGTTGTAACCACATTACTTCATTCTCTGCTAACTTTACTGTTGCTTCCCGTTTTCATTGTTCCTGCCACTCTACTACCATCTGCAATCTATCCTCTATTCTAGTGACATGGGGCACTTCCTCCCTTCTAAACTGTTCATCGCTCCTTGCTCTTATAGTTCTCTCCTGCTCTTGTTCCTTCAGCTCCAATTCCAGTGCTGATCTAAATGTTGAATAAACTTTTCTCATTCCACCTTCCATTTGAGACCCATCAATAACTTTTACTAAAGAAGGTGTTATTTCCTGTTCCCCTCATGATCCCATCTTTCGAAGATTGGAGCTGACAGAGGTGTCACCACTGTCCGTCTTGTAACCGCCGGAGTGGTTACCGGAGAGTATGGAGGTTTAAACTCAGGCTTAGTATACCCTTCTGCAGGCGACAAAGCATAGCACCCATATCGGGGGGAGGAAACTCCTACATCCTCCTTTCTTGTCCACCCCTCAACAGTGATAATTTTATGGGTCTTCCTGTCCTTCTCATTTAACCTCCAGAGCTCCAACATATTCAATCTATTCTCCAATTTCAAACTTGCATACTTTGTTACTAGGAAAGTATGTTCATTCTCCAACAAAGTCTTATCATAAGACCCCTCGTTAGGCCAGGAATTAAGCATTTTGCATTTCGCTTCCCTCAACCATTCTCAGTGGTATTTTAAAATCTTCACCTCATATCCGGGGAGCACCTGACATAAATGATTCAATGGAGTCTCCATACTCAAGACCAATGTAACTCAAACAAATGTTCATGAATCGCGATATAAACCCCAAGAACCAAACACACAGCACAAACAATCACTACCCACAAAAAATCCCCCTTTCTTAAACAAAACAAAAAAAAGAATTTTCTGCACTCACTCTCCTTACTCGCCTTCACCACAATCGTCTCGATGATCAGCCACTCCTCAGGCATACACTAAAGACGACATATTTATCAAAACACACGCTGGCCAAAATCATCATTACTTCTCTGAGATTTCTCCTTTACTCAAGCATAAAAAGGAGTGCAATGTTTTCTAATACAACACAGCTATCTCTCTCTTCTTTACTAGTACAACACACTTGACTAGAGGGCTGTCTTTTCCTGACCACAGGAAGATAGCCTTCACTACTTTGACTAACCAAGAAAAAGCGAGGGCTAGGCTCCATCCACACAATCAATACAAAGTTAGGGTTTCCCTAGGGTACACTCCAGAAAGGTATCTACAGGTGGTCTTACCATAAAATGCCACCTCACCCCAAGGCAAGGGATCCTGCCAACCAGAAAAGCAAACTGAAGGGTATCAAGACGTATAATGGGCGTGCAGGTGTGGGAGACCACACCTCTAAAATAACAAACTAGGTAAAAGCTTATGACATAGAACAATGTATTCACTCCTCCAAAAACACTCATTCTTCCAACCTACTTGACTTCAACTAACCCTATACACACCTATCTTGCCCTATCCAATAATTAAAAAAGGATGCCTTATTTCTTCTCCAGTTACCCTCTTGCTTTACCTGGCAAAGATGCACTCTCATGAAAGTGAACCCTGAAGTGCTCTGATATGGTGCTCCTTTTAATCTGGCCTGCGCAGCCAGGCCACGATACCACACGTCCAGGGTTGGGGAGGAGACAGGCCTCTAACCAATATGGTACCTGTAGCTCTCCTCCTTGTCGAGCACAAAGACTGGTCCCCGCAGAGAAGCTCCATAGCCAAACTGGGTGGCCCAGAGACCTCTAATGTCTCGGAGAGCCTGGGGCCCACCCAGGGACGCCAGATGTAGGATTGGGCCTTTTGATCACTGTAACCAAAATCAGGCCCACTCTTAAAGAGTACGTACACGCTTTGTCCGTAAATCAAGTTTATTGTACAAACGGCCGGGAGGGGTTAGATAACATCAAAGAGTCAAACTAACCTGTCTCCCTGAACCACACAAACAGCATGCATTTTATACAATTTGCAACAGTTAAAACACTTGTAAGGAACTCAAGGTGGCAACAGTAAAGACAGACACAAGTGATTACAGTTCAAGGGTGTTTATTAAACTGCAAAGGTAGGTTGGACAAACGCCTGATCTAAACCTAAATCTAAGATGGGAGCATGCTTCGACCATCAAACAAAAATAAGGTAGTCCTTGTGGCGTCTTGTCAAAATAAAAGTGCCTATGCTAAGAAAAACCTTTTGCTAATCCTTAATCTAAATACAAAAGAAGTGGGGGGTTATGTTCATAAGAAAGAAGGAAGTGTAGAGCAGTTCGAAGGGAGAGAACCCAGTGGAAGGTTGGGGGGTTTTCCTCACAGCAAATAGTGCCCATGAGATAATTCAATCCCAGTCTTTCCCGTCCTTGTCTCCCAATTTTCGTAAAATCAGTTTTAGAGTCTTCTTGAATCTTTCTACCAAGACATCGGTTTGGGGATGGTACACCGAGGTTCTTAGAGTGGTAATGTGGAGTAGCTCTTTGACTTTGGCCATAAGCTTACTCATAAAGTTTGAACCCTGGTCTGTAAGTATTTCCTTGGGAAAACAGACTCTAGAGAAATATGGTAGAAGATGTTTGAGGATCTGCTGCGTGGTATTATTTCTCATCAGGAAGGCACCGGGATATCTAGTTGCATGATCCACAATCACAAGGACATATTTATTGCCTAATCAGGATGTCTTTAGAGGACCAATTATGTCCATGTCAATTCTTGAAAAGGGAATTTTTATGATTGGTAATGGGTTGAGAGGGGCAGGTAATGGGATGTGTGTGCTGGTCTTTTGATATATTTCGCATGTTTGGATGAATGTTTTGATATCCGCATGAATACCTGACCAGAAAAACATCCCACTAATATGCGCATGGGTTTTGATTGTCCTAAATGCCCCCCTGGTAAGGTGGGAACACGCAATCTCTAGTACAACCTTTTGGTGGCTCTTGGGTATTACCAATTGTGTTTTTACTAGACTTTCCATGGATGTCTCTCTCCTATAAAGCAATCCTTATTTTAAGAAGAAAAAGGGACTTCTCTTCTCTAAGCTTTCTCCTTCTGGGATTGCTTGTAGAAAGCTTCAGCGAAGGCTGGATCATTTCACTAGACGAAGGCTAGATCGGGATAGATTGTAGGCTCGTCTTCCTTTTTCTCTTCAATATTAAGAGATTTATCAGCTTTCCCAAAACATAAGTTGCCTCTCTGTTTTATCCGGTACACTTTCTTTAAACTGAGGGAATAAAGCTCTTTCTAAAATTCCCTGGGCAATTCCATCTCCTCGACGTACCTCAAAAGGGATCTCACCATGATTCTGTAAGAGAACCTTGACATCTCCCCGGAAGTCGGGATCAATAACGCCTGCTAAAACGCTTATCCCGAACTTCCACGCTAGGCCAATATTTGGGGCCAATCGTATGTAACACCCCAGAGGGGGTATCAGGACCAAGTCTGTAGGAATCATTCCTCGTTTCCTAGGAGGTATAATAGCTTCCCTACTACTGCAGATATCAAACCCTACTGATTCCTTGGTGGCCATGTAAGGTTTAGAGGCTCTCTGACTATGTTTTTTTTTAAACTTTCTTGAATTTCAACAGATAAGTACACATAACACCCCTATTAACATAAGGTAACAAGAGCCCAGCCCATCTTCCCCCTAGTCAAAAATTGCATCATTACAATCAAGTTCACACATGTTCCGCTGCAGTTGGTCCGTGCTTCACACAGCAAGTGAGAATTCAAAATAAAACCATTTCAGGTACTCCAGCTAACCACCAATTTATCTTTATATACATCCATGAGCTAAAGAAGAATAGAGGTAAGCCCTCCTATATATGCTCTGGGGTGGATGCAGGAGTTTGGGAAGTCGAAGCATTATCCATCAGGTATTGTCTGAAAGGGGGCCAGTGGTCAAATGGGCGGCTGGTGGGCGGGAGGGTAGAGGCATATCTAGTCTCTCTCTGTTCAGACTGAGTCATGATTTCCAGCCACTTCAGGAGTGTGGGGGGGTTGGATCTCACCCAAGTTCTGGCTACTAAATATCTGGCCACCACTGAAACCATACCCAGCAGTCTTTTTTCGGTGTGCTTGTTTCCTTCGATCAGGGCTAACAGCCAAAGCTTCTGGGAATATTCTCCCGGTGAGGACAGCATACTTATCATTGCATCTTCCACCCCTTTCCAAAAAGGCCTAATGCGGGGGCAGCACCAGGCAACATGGAAGAAATTTGCCGCTTGCATCCCACACCTCAAGCAGCTCGGGGAACTATCAGGGAAGAATTTACTTAGGGCCGCAGGAGAGTGGTAAATCTGATGAAGGAATTTGTAGTGGATCAACCTATATCGGGTGTTTAGAGATGTGTAGCAGGACTGGATGCAGATGGATTTCCACTGGTCATCACTCAATGATTCCTCCAGATCTGCTTCCCAAACTTCTCTATATTTAGTTGCTCGAATGCTCCGCCTGTTTCTAATCAGTTTATAAATTGTGGATACTAGCTTCCGGGGGGACAGAGGCTGCGCAATATAGCACTGGGCAGGGTGAGGGTTGGAGGCGCGCGGGAACTCAGGCCACTTATTTTTTGAAATACCCCAAACCCTATAGTAGTACAGTAGGGTCAGGGCGTTGTGTTCACCATTCATCCTGAGTTCCTCCCAGGACACAAAAAGGGCGTCCCGAACCACATCACCCAGGGATCGCACCCCCAGTGCCCAGAAGTGTGACTTCAAGGATTTTTCATGTGTCAGCGGGGTCCCGACAATGTTGTAAATTGGAAATGTGGGTAGAAAGTATGGGGAGGAGTCTAACAGGCGCCCTATCTCATCCCAAGCTCTGCAGGTTATAGCCAATGGTTGAATCTCACCCCTGGGGGTGCTCTCTCGGGTACCCCATAATAGGCCCATCAAGTCATCCGGGGCACTTATAGCTCTGGCCAAATGGGAGTGAGGCGATTCAGGACTCGGGGCAGCCCACCCCGCGATGTATTGTTTCTGGGCGACTAGATAGTAGAGATACATTTCCGGGTAGTCAAGGCCGCCTTGATCATAGGGCCTCGTAAGGGTGGCGTAAGCTATTCTGGGCTGTTTCCCGACCCAGACTAACCTTGTCATCATCTTCCGGACCCGGGACCAGTATTGTACAGGGGGCCACAGGGGCACGTTGCTAAATATATACAGAAGTTTAGGCCGAATTACCATCTTCGCTAGTTAGATGCAAGCTGCCCGAGATATAGGAAGCAGTGACCATGCCTCCACCTTCTGTTCTAGGGTCTACAATACATGTATATAGTTGTCCATCTACAGGATTTCTTGTGTGGTGGATATTACAATACCCAAGTATCGTATCTTCTGGGGGGCACCATCGGAACTCGTCCCCCACATCAATCTGTTGTACGCTAGGAGTTATGGGAAGTACTTCGGACTTGAACCAATTGATTCTGAGCCCCTACAGTTCCCCAAATCTGACCACCTCTTGTGTTAGGGGAGTGAGATTCTGCCGCGGATGCTTAACATACAGCAGTATGTCATCTGTGTACAAGGACACGATGGCAAGGTGTGCACCCAAGCAAACACCTCTATGTGCGTGTAAGTCTCGGATGTGACAAGCAAGAGGCTACACCGCTAGGGCAAAAAAGACCAGGGAGAAAGGACAGCCCTGACATGTGCCGCAGGAGGTATAGATGTGTTCGGAAGTCACGCCATTTGTGTATATAGCCGCTCTAGGGGCGGTATACAGTATTTTTATTTTTTTAAAATTTTATTTTTGTTGGCAGAGGCAAATAACATACACATACATCAGAGCAGCCAAAAACAATTGATACATGTATAAATGAGTACAGTGGTATACAGAAACAGTGACGCAACAGAAGGTGAGGAATGCAACATCACTGAGCCTCCAATGCTGCAGCACTTAACAGAGATGACTGCGAGGAATTGTCCACAGAGGAGAGTGCGTCTAAGCAGTTAAGGTAGCTGTTAAAGGTGGACCATACGTTTTTGGGGCAGGAGTGGGCTGGGAGCATACTGAGGTACTCTTCTTCACAGTTCCGGGACCATGTTAATAAGTTTAACCATTTCTGGAAGGTGGGGGGGGAGGAGCACTTCCAGTTCTGTAAAACACATTTCTTAGTAATTATGTAGCTCACATTTAAGAATTTAGCCACACTTTTAGCCCCCTCAGACTGCCACACCCCAAACAGAACTCCCATCGGGTCAGGATCATCAGGATCAATAACAGCGTCACTGATTTCGGATTGTGTTTTCATGATCTCGTCCCAGAATGTGGACAGCCTTGGGCAGTCCCAGAGCATGTGCAAATGGTCTGCTCCCTCCGCGTCACAGTGAGGACAGAGCCGTGGGTCGGAGCGCACAACACTGGAGATCCTACGCAGGGTGTAATACAGCCTGTTCAACAATTTGTACTGAATGGTGCGATAGCTGAAGTTTAGGGAGACACTATTAGTGTGAGAGCACATCTTTTCCCACAATTGGTCAGTGAGTTCCAACTCCAGCTCGGACGCCCAGTCGTCCCGGGCCTTGGAAGGCTGTGGTGGGGCAGCAATTAGGAGAAGTTTGTACAGTGAAGAGACCACCCCACGGGCGACAACCGAATTGGCGATGTAGGCAATCCCAGGGGAGTCCAAGGGCTCATTGGGAAAGTCGGGCCAAGCACTTTGGAAGTCAACACGGAGTCTATAAAATTGCAAGAGTTCCAGTGGTGAACCCGAGTGACCCGGCCTCCAAGTCTGCAGTGTTATGAACCGCCCGTCTGGGTAGAAATCGGTTAGGGCAAGGTACCCCAGGGTCTCCCAGTGTCACGCCAGGGCTATGTCATATGTGGGTTCCAGCCTGGGAAGCCGACAGGCGGAGAGCCACTTGTAGTATGGGTGTTGTTCGGCACATGTAGCGAATATCCGACCCCAGGCTAGCACAGTGGTTCGGACCGGGTCAATCGCCGAGTCCGGCTCGTATTGCCGGTGTAATATTAATGACATTATGTTGGTGCCGGCTGCCGCCAGGGCCTCCAGCTTGACATGGGGGCGAGGAGGGGGCCCGGTGTACCAGTAAGAAGCAAACTGTGCCTGTACTGCGATCCAGTACCGCAGCATATCAGGGGCAGTGAACCCACCTCTATCATAGGGGAGTGTTTTATCAGACCACTTTTTATGCACAGCACCAGAGTGCCATAGGAACTGAGCGCACAGCTTGTGTACATTTGTAAAGTATTTCTTACCAGGCCAGATAGGTACATTAGTGAATATGTACAGCAGCTTGGGGAGCAGCATCATCTATACAAGTGAGAGTCTCTCCGCTAGTGATAGTGGAAGGGAGCCCCAGCGCGCCATCCTGGCTTCCGCTTGCTCTGCCGCGGCCAGGTAGTTGTCTGCTAGCAATGTGTCTTTGGTGAGGGACACCTGGATTCCCAGGTATTTAATCCCGTTAGGGGACCAGCGGAGCGGGTACTCAGTGGCAGGTTGTACTGTGGAGCTAGTGAGAGGGAAGAGCTCAGATTTGGTATAATTTATAGTGAAACCAGGGTATGTGCCTATGCGGGTGATGTAGCGTAGGATTGGGTCAAGGTGAACAGCGGAGTCTCTAATAAACAATAACACGTCATCCGCGTAGAGTGAGATAATTTTGGGGGTATCCTGCAGCCGTATCCCTTTACGTGAGTGACGCTCTCTGACATAGTCCGCCATTGGCTCAATTGCCAGGGCGAATAGGATTGGGGAGGACGGGCATCCCTGTTGGGATGCCCTGTTGGGATGCCCGCTCTGTTCCCTCTCAAAAGAGAGGGAACAGAGCGGACGTTTTGGAGTTGACTCGGACCCTGGCAACTGGGGAGGTGTATAACAACTTAATATATGCAATCAGCTTGGGTCCTATGCCCATAGTTTCCAGCACTAGCCACATAAACTTCCAGGAGACCATGTCGAATGCCTTCTGGGCATCCAGTGTGACCGCAACTGCACTCGCACCCTGGTCAATTCGTGACATGACATTAAGCAGCCTTCTAATGTTGCGTAACACTCACCTGGTTCCCACGGAGGCGCGGGCCTGGTCTGGACGGCAGGGGCCTCTTCGAAGGAGATGTTCAGCACCCTGAAGATGGAGTGGGCTGGGTTCCCAAATCTGGCTTGTCTGGCTCGGATGAATACCCTTCTGTGAGCGAAAAGGAAGGGTTAATACTCTGCGGGTTTTGTGTAGATCTCCCGTTCCCCTTCTCACCCTCCTTGCAACCCTTCTGTAATTTCCTTTGGAGACTCACCTTAGGGATTGAAAAGGCGAGCTCTCCATCCTGCTTCTGATGCAGGGGCGCGTTGGGATCCAGTTACGTCACTGGATAGTAAGTTCGAGTTCGCTTGTCTGTTCCGGTAAGTACCGTAAATGTTTATGGCAAGCTTGAGTCTAAACTGTTCCTCTTCTCTTTTGCAGGTAATGGAAGACTCCGGGCTGAGGGCGGTTTCCGTCGAAAACCTGATTTCAGGTGAGTTTTGGTGTAGGCCCACTACTGTCTTTTCCTGTCTCTTTTTCCTTAGGGGCCGGAGTTCGAGAATGCCGAAGAAATGGAGCCGGCACGAAGCAGAAGCTGAGTCCGACCTGTAAGCAGGTAAGTTTTAAATAGTTTGTTTGCTAGGGTTCTTGCATTCACTAATGTGATGTTTGCTTTTTCCCCATAGGGGCCGGGGTGCTGAAATGCCCAAGGAATGGCATCGACCCGAAGGTAAGAAGAATTAGCTTGGCAGGTAAGTGCTTCTTGGTTATTTTCCCCTTCTCAGCTTGCTTTCTTCTCTTCGTCTCCCCGTAGGTGCTGGAATGCTGCAGGAGATCCGGATGCGCATCGCAGAGCCGAAGGCGCCACGTGTAGGTAAGAGAAGTGCGCCGAGATGTATGCGACGCGGTGAGTATTTAAAATGATGTCTTTTTGCAGGAACGTTGGCGCGCTGAATCCGGAATGCAGCTTTAACAGGTAAGGTTTGTTTTCACCTGTTTCTTCTTCCCTTTTCTATCCTTAGGTGTTTCCAGGATGCTGGCAGGCGTGGTCGAGGGCTGGAGCAGGAGCAGGCACGGTGAGCGTCCAGCTGCTATGAGCAGAACAACGGGAAGCGTGGTTTGCTGTCTGGGCGTGGCTTAAATAGCATTTCAAGTATTCCCAGGTATGTATCCTTCCACCGAAGGTATGTAACCTGCCACCAGCCACACCCGTGTGGTTAAGTAGTTCCTTTTTCATCTGGAAGTTTTAGAATGATCTGCCAGGTAAGGAAATTGCAGCATGGTCTGCCAGGTAAGTTTGCACCAAACACTATTCCTTCCATATCTTGGATGAGCATGGCACCGATGGTGCCAGGACTGTTATCCCTTATGAGCCTGACGCCAACGGCGCCAGGACTGAGTCCAAAGAGCCCCTATCTGGGTTGGCTGGGACTTCCCTAGTATACATGTTGCCTGCCTCTGAGGGTGCCGGGCCTTGTCTGGCTCCTTGGAGGTAGGCATCATGAGATGTTGTGGGACGTGAATCTCCCGGGCACGAAACCTGACTGGTCATCATGAACCATATATGACATGACAGGGAGGAAGCGGTTAGCGATTACCTTAGCAAAGATTTTAGTGTCCAAATCCATTAGCGAGAGGGGCTGGTATGATCCGCACTCATCGCTAGGCATACCAGGCTTGAGTAGGACCATAATGACGGCCTCACGTAGTGTTGGGGGAAGGGATCCTAGCCGGAGTGACTCGTTCCATACTTCAAGCAATTTGGGGGCCAATATAGCTACATGCTCCTGATAAAATTCTGCCGTTAGCCCATCGGGGCCCGGTGCCTTTCCTTTAGGGAAACTGGATATGGCCTCAACTATTTCATCCAATATGATTGGAGGGTCTAGTTGGTCTCTTGTTGCGGGGGAGACACAGCTAGTAGGTATCTGCTCGAGGAGGTCCCGCATATGGGAATCGCTATGCTCTGGCGGTTGAGAATATAGTTCCGAGTAGAAGCCTGTGAAGACCTCCAGGATCTGCTGGTCGGACCACTGCACTGCCCCCTGACTGTCCTTGATGCAGGTAATCTGGGTTTGGCCCCACTCACCCCTCGCCAAAGCAGCAAGTGTTTTGCCAGGTCTATCACCATCGCCGTATTTCCGCGCAGCTTGTGGACGGCTGAAGTACTGGACTTCCCTAATGGCTTGTTCATTAAAAAATTGGAGCTCTTTGCTAATCTGGGCGAGAATACCAGGGTCAACCGACGCCGGGTGGGCTCGCTCCAGTTCATGTAATTTGGTTTCGGAGCGGGTAAGGGCAGCTCTTATAGTTTTGAGGACTCCCGCCTCCCTAGAAATTGACATTCCCCTGATAAAGGCTTTGAAAGCATCCCAGCGGACTCCCAGGGTGGTGGACTGGGGCGTATTGTGCTCGAAAAAGGACTGGATATCAGCAAGGATGTCTGCCTTAAATATAATGTCCTGCAGAGCGGACAACTTGAATCGCCATGTGTTGATGGTAGGGGTAGGTATTCCCAACTCCAGGGATATCGAGATCGGTGAATGATCCGACAAGGTGCGCGCAAGTATCTGTGTTTCCACCACTCTGCCCAGCAAAGCACTAGATAGTAAAAAGATGTCAATCCTGGAGGAGCTATCATGCACTGAAGAGTAGTGAGTGTACTCACGTGTTTGTGGGTGTAGTGCCCTCCATGCATCTCGAATGTCGAGTGTTGTGCTGTGTGCCAGGAGTTTGCGCGCTGCACCAGACAGGGGTCTGGGGCTGTGCCATTCCTATCCAGCAAAGTGTCTAATATGAAGTTCATATTCCCACCCCAGATAATCTGCAGCCCCACATAACCCAGCAATATTGACACCACCTGGTCGACAAAGTCGGGGGAGTCAACATTAGGGCCATAGGTATTCACCAGCAAATAATCTCTGTTAGCTATTACGCAGTGCAATACAATGTATCTCCCCTCCGGGTCTATATAGCTCTTTTGGAGAACAAACTTAAGTGATTTATAGATCATTGTCAACACCCCTCTGGCACATATGGAATATGAGGTGGAATATATGTGTGGTCCCCATGATGGTGCCATACATTTGGCCAGAGGGCCTGTGGAGTGCGTCTCCTGCAGGAGTAGTATTTTGCAACCATATCTGTTAGTGTATGACATGATTTTACGAGCCTTAGTATAATTGCTCAGGCCCCGTATGTTCCAAGACATCACTGTTACAGGCATTTTAATAATCTAAGTAACATCCCACCACTGTTGTCGTAGAGTGCATTCAAGGCGGGAACCGCCCCTACAGGGGCCCCCTGATGTTCTGTGGTCTGGCAATCTGCCTCCGCCTTTTTCCATAACGCAAATCAAACCCGCTCCTTCCCCCTCCCGCACCACCCCATCCAAGTGGGCAGTGTAACCCCCCTCCCTCCTCCAGTCAAAACCAAAATGTCCCATGGAACAGGGGACAACAGGCGGTATACAGTATTTTAACCCACCGTATATATGCTAAGCCAAACCCAGATCGTCTGAGGACCGCGAAGAGAAAAGGCCATTCAACCGAATCAAAGGCCATCTCTGCATCGAGAGCAGCCACCGCTATTGGCACAGCTGGGTTTACATTATGTATGAGAGTGAAGAGACGCCGCAGATTATGTTGGGTAGAGCGACCAGGGATGAACCAGGCTTGGTCCGGCAAAACTAGAGCCGGCATCTGGGGAAGGATACGTGCAGTGAGAATTTTGGCTAGCATATTATTGTCGGTATTGATGAGGGATAACGGCCTATAAGAGGGTAATTGCCGAGGGTCTTTCCCCGGCTTAAGGAGCACAGACACAAGGGCCGATCTGGTAGTTTCTGGGAGAGAACCACTGGAAAAGGCATGCTCATACATAGACAGAAGGTGGGGTACCACCATTTCCTCGTATACCTTATAGAAGTCAGCTGTTATCCCGTCTGGTCCGGGTGCTTTCCCATTAGGGAGTGATTTTATTGCTTCCCTTATTTCCTCTTCAGTGATAGGGTCATTTAGGGAGCCTCCCTGGTCCGCGTCCAACCAGCCCAGGACAACTTCACCTAGGTACCGTATTAATTCCTCGTGTCCAGGGCGCGACGTATATAATCTGCTGTAGTATGTTCGAAATTCGCTGTTAATCCCCTGCAAGTTCCTAACCAGGGTCCCGTCAGGGAGCTCATCTCGGTAATGCCTGTTGGCTGCTGCTCATTCTTGATAGCCCATGCTAGGGTTCTGTTTGGACGGTTCCCCTCCCCATATCATACTGCTACGATTGGATCTCCCATATATCGTTCCTCACACATGGCCATATGAAAGAGCTCTGCCTGCAGAGATTGTAAATCGCGCCGGACTGCATCGCTATCTGCTGAGCCCTGCTTATTTTCTCCATCCCTGATCCTATCTTCCAGTATGCGCATGGATCTACGAATAGTTTTAAGCACCCATCCCTCTCTAGAGATACAGCACCCCCTGAGATATGTCTTGAATACCTCCCATATTGTGCCCTGGTCTGGGACTGAGCCAACATTAGCAGTAAACTAAGTTTGTATGTCCTGGCCTATCTCCGACCTAAAAGCCACATCCTCTAGGGCAGCTGCCCTGAATCTCCAGCGAAGGTAAAACGGTGGGCTCTCCGCTGGTGTGAATCGGAGGAGAACAGGGGAATGGTCGGACAATGTGCGTGGGAATATGGCTGTCTCCGTTGCAGCTCGGATTATAGAGGGGGAGGCCATTATATAGTCAATCTTAGATGAGCTGCCGTGTACTCCCAAGAAAAAGGTATATTCCCTGACCCCTGGGTGCTGAGAGCGCCATACATCGCCCAAATCGTGATACCGGGATATGGAAGACCAAGTTTTTGCCGCGGCCGGTAAGGATAATTGACAGGTAGTGGATCTGTCCATGTCAAGCGTAAGGGCCATGTTGAAATCGCAGGACCATATATTCCCATACCCGGGGAACATGTGTATATGCCTGGCACAATGGTGAAAGAACTCCGGGGAGTCAGCATTGGGAGCATTTATGTTTATCAGAAGGAGTTTGGCGCTGGGCAGTTGCCCTGCTAGCAGTATGAATCTGCCCTCATTATCTGCAATTTGTCTGTGCAGCCTGTATTGTAGGGAGCTATGTATATGTATAGCCACACCCCTGGAGTGCGATGTGTAAGATGATTCATATCTGTGGACACCCCATCCTACAAGTGTAGGTAAAGCGTCCCCTTTTGCAAGATGCGCCTCTTTCAAGCATAATATGCTTATCCCATGATTTCTACAGTAATTTGTAATCAGGCGTGTTTTCTTGGCTTTAGTGAACCCTCTTATGTTCCAAGACATCAAAGCTATTGCTTTCCCCCGCTGAACCCCTAACTTGTGTGCAGCCATGGAATTTGTGGTACTTTAGTGGCAGTGAGAATATTCTGGTTCAGACCAGCATGGGATGAAGGTTGCCGTGTAGCTGTGGGAGTTGGCCCATTACGGACTGCGTGTATTAACCTGGGCTCTCTGAGCGTCTGTGTACTTGTTAACATCAAACAAAGCAATCCCCAACTTAGTAACCCCCCCAATCCCACCCACGCCAGAAACTACAGCCTACCGGCTCCCTTAAACCACCCCCAACCCAACCAGATCCGTAATCTCAATAAAACAAACTGCAGTGACTGCGGAACCTGGAGCACTATAGGTGGCCAACCTGCTCCTAATGGTCGAGGCCACAGGATACTTTCTCTCTGAAGCCCATTCTAAAGATTGGGTATACCGTCACAGATTTGTATGATTGTAACCGTTGGGGTCATCAGGCTGCTTAGACCCTAAGGGTGTTGCGGTTAGCCCCTTGGGGAGCCTCCAGGGTCCGGGAGGTTTGAGACAAAGCGCTCCTCAGCCTCTGGTTAGGTGAAGAAAACAGTGGATCCATTATACTGCACTCTGAGCTTAGCCGGGTAGAGCATGGCATATTTAACCCCCTTCTTTCTAAGGGTGTTTTTGATGGAATTAAATGTTTTTTGTTGTTCCTGAACCGCTGGGCTGAAATCGGGGAACAGGCGAATCATGAAGGATCCCCATTGCAGCTCTCCCTTTTCCCTGGCAGCCCGCAGAATAATATCCCGGTAATTGAAGATCTTAGCTATAATAGGGCGCTCAGGGGCACTGGGGGGGCCTCGAACCTAGCGCCCAATGAGCCCTTTCCACCATGAACATAGCTGTTACTGGAGGTCAGTCTAGGATATCCATCAGGAGGGACTCTGTGAACTTCTCCATGTTCTCGATAGCTGTCGATTCCAGAACACTGAGTATGTGAATATTGTTCCGCCTGGAGCACCCCCCCCAAATCATCGTTTTTGGCCATTACTTTCTTTACTGCTTGCTGAAGCTCTGCCATGTCCCACTGTAGCGTGGCAACCTTGTCCTCGCTCTCCCCAAATCGCTGCTCCGCCTCAGCCATGCGACCAAATAGCTTATCAATTTGTAAAGCCGAGGTGTCAACCTTGCATGTCAATGCGTCTATTTTAACCCCGAGACTATCAGTACTACTCTTTAAGGCTAACAGCATCTGATTCAGGGCAGTTGCATCAACCTGATGGCCTCCCGGCCTGAAGGGGGGGCGACGAAGACCGATTGGACCGGGCAAACTGATCCATCTTTACTTGTTTTTTTTGGTGCCTCATGTCGAGGGTATTGAGTGGGTGGCGATGCACAGTATGCACGTGAGGCAGGGTCAGGGAAACAAAGCACCACACTGAGAAGGAGCACACAAATGTAGAAGTTGGTAGCTCTGTTCTCCCGAGTCAGGGTATCAAGTGAGTGAGCCGAGCAAATTCTCTAGTTGGAGCGGCGGAGATCTCCCCTCAACCCCCAGTCCCGCACTGCTGCAGTTCGGTCCAAAGTTGGTAGCTGCAGTGGAGGTGTGAGTTTTGGTATGGAAGGAAAAAAAAATCCAACTGCAGTTGTATTTCAGATTAGCTTGGCAGCGGAAGGAGGCCAGAGGACCCCGCACCGGTGATCAGTTCAGGCGCAGTTCATTGACACAGAGAAAGAAAGGAAGAAAAAAAAAAGCAACGACCTCCAACAGGGGCCATCAGCGTTAAAACACATAGGGGGGTCACTGGGCTTGTTCCTTAACTGCAGTACTGCGAAAGCATGGAAATACCAGGTAGAAGCAGATGTAAGTGGGGACCACGGACGTTGACTCAAGAGGAGGGTGCCTGCAACGGGGGTCCCGGGGCCCAGTCCAGATGAGCATCTTGTAGGTCAATACGAAACCCCCTCGGACTCTCAAGATATGGCTCTTCGGGTCTCCCCCAATGCCGGTCCGCCTCCCAGATGTGCCTCTGTCCCTCGACCAGGAGCGGGAACCAGATTGAGTCTTCCCCCCTCACTACTACTCTGGCCCAGCAATCAGACAGTGTCAGCAGCAGCTCTGGCGATCTCCTGAGCAGCACACCTAGCGGACAGGCACCCGGCGGCGGCCGTGTTCTCAGTTTCTCACGACCACCACGTAGTGCCTCACATCAGGGGGTCTGGGACGGGAGCGAACCCCAACCTTCGCCACTCTTCCTTCAATCCTCACGAACGGTGATGTCCCCACGCTGATCCGAGCGGACACTACCGCAGATGTCTCCAGGGCTTCCTGCCAAGGTACGCCCACTCACTCTGCCTCACTGTTCACTGCTCTCCACGCTCGGTAGAGCCGGCATCCCAAGAAGAGGCTCCTCAGCTAGTCCCAGCGGAGTGGGGTGGAGCACAATGCCAGGTACCAGCACAAAGCCGTCCAGCTTCCAGCGCTAAGCGGAGACTGCACCGGCACCAGGACCATCCAGAATCGGCTGTAGATCAGTTCCCCAGATCTTGCTGCTTCCACCGCTCCCTGCAGGCCAGGTCAGTGCAGGGCGCCCCAGGGCAGGTGGGCCCCAGCCTCCGGCTGCAGAATGCAGGGCGGGGTCTCAAGGCCACAGACGCCGCCTGTACGGGTCCGGGACAACTGCAACGCCAACAGCGGCGCAGATCACGGACCACCCCCGGCTCAGTCGGCAGGCATGCGGGCCAGAGAGGGAGTACCCGCCGCCGTCTAGAGTCGGACCAGGGGCCGCCAGTGGAACGCCACCAGGCATTGGGTGAGCGCCCCACCGCTACTTCAACACATCCAACAAGGCCATTGCAACGGGTCTCGGCGGTTCACTTCAGCCGGTCTCCCAATAAGGCACAGAATTAGTGCAGACGGTGCCCCAGGAGTAGCAGCAAAACAGCTAGTCCAAGTCAGAAGTATATGGGCATATTCAGAGGAGGATTATTAAAAGGATATTAAAACCTCGAACAGAGCCTCTCAGGCAGCGGCCATTTTAGCTAGCCGCGCAACAGCGCCCCTCCTCTGACTAAGTTTTTGAAACTGTAGGGTTTCCCAATTTGTTTCAATTGAGTCACATCCCACCCCTGACACCATATGTAAGGAGGAACTCAAGGTGGCAACAGTAAAGACAGACACAAGTTATCACAGTTCAAGGGAGTTTATTAAACTACAAAGGTAGGTTGGAAAAATGCCTAATCTAAAGCTAAATCTAAGCTGGGAGCAAGCTTCGACCATCAAACAAAAATAAGGCAGTCCTTGTGGCATCTTGTCAAAATAAAAGGGCCTATACTAAGAATATGTTCATAAGAAAGAAGGAAGTTTTCACAAATAATAAGTCAGGATGCAGTACTTGGGGTCTCCCTTCACCACATTTGCAGCACGGGATATGGTGGAACTTTGGAGCACAGCACACGCTTGAGCTTTCCCAGCACAAGCTAACAGTTCTGCTTTCAGCAATCAGTGCATTCAGTGGTTAAGTTTCTTTTCTATCAAAAAAGTCTCTTGCTGCCGTGGGCCTGATGTATTCAAATGATAAACAAAAGTTTGTTTCTACTTGCACGCTCAGTGATGCCTTTCACCCTTGGATCCCCCTCTTCCAGGCGCCGATCCCTTCTCACTGTTATCTTCCCTCAGTCGGGTTCATTATGGTAATCTCTTCTGTGATATTCAGAGATCTCAATGCCTTTCTGTACAGTTCACTGTGGACATCCCTCGGTCGGGTTCACTCTTGTCTACACACTGTATTTTGGGACTTTAGACTTCTCCCCCTCTGTTTCGGCATCCCTCTTTCGGGTTCACTCATGACAATCGTGTCAATCGTACCTTTGTCATTCAATTCTTACGATGCAGGATTCATTTCCCTTAGCTTCACAATCAAATTATCTGTCGGTCAAAGACTTTCAACTGTACAGAGGATTTTACAAGACCCATGTATGACCACTTTGACCCCCTTCTTGCCGCCTTTCCAAAGGCCTTCTGGTTATGGTAGTTTCAACAATCGGGTTATCTCCCAGAGTATCCTGAGTGAGCACCCACGTGATGCCGGACTCCTCTGTTGCTGGTTTTCCCCCTCTTAGCATCAATAGTTCTTTTACCTTTTCACAGTTCAATTAGCCGTTTGCTACTTTTTGTTCAACACAGTTTGGTTTTTTTATTGACTCTCCCCTTGACTCACCGGCGGTGAAGAACTGCTTGGCTTTCTTTCTCTATGGAGTCAAGGTTGGTACCACGGCTTGGTTATCAGCGAAGGAGGGTCTTGTGTAGCATTGGCATCTGCTACAACACATGCTGGCTATTGTTCGCAGTCTTACAATTCCTTCTGTGGAGACTTCACAGGCCTTGGTCGAAAAGGGCAAGGTCACTTTTCCCCTGATCACCCTCTCCGTATCTGCTGTCTTTCTCCTCCTTTTCAACTGCCGTGCTGAGTTAACTCTCTTGATGTGCGGTTTGCCTTGCTCGTATTGCGCTCTCATGCTCTACCTTTTATCCCAGTGGGGAAGAGAAAGGGCTGTCAGGAATGTGTGTGGTTCTGTTCAATTGCCTGACTCTGCCTGACCCTGGTGTTGGGACATGTCAGGTAAATAGCTCGAGTGTTAGTCCGTCGTACATGGTGGTATGCAAAAATGTTCAAGTCGGAAAAGGGGGGGGTAAAGTGTTTGTGTATCCTACGTGGAAGGTTGGGGAAAAGTTGTCAAAAGAAGGGGGATACCGCCTCTCACCCCTCAGTGGCCCACTACCACTCCCAGATGACCTCTCATCCAGACGATCCTCCCTCACTGGTACACCCCCAGGAACTGGATCCAATAGCGATGGCCGTGTCCTGGCCACCTGGATGACAGATCCCCGGGGACTAGAGAGGCAGACACCTTCAGGTTTCTCACATACTCCCAAAAGTTTGTTACAGAGTCAACCCCAACACATGATTGGTTAAACCGATACAATAGAACCATATACCCTTCAGTTCCCACACTTCTTATTGGATAGATTGATCTAAGCACCATCCTCTATAATTATAATTGCATGTTTCATATTTACACTACACCCCTCTCTGGGGCCTTTCCATATTTGGTCATAGCCTCATATCCTAGTTACACAGTTCACACAACTTACAAACAATTTCAATTGTCACACGGTTCCATATGGTTCAAAAATACTGTTGATGTGAAGAGTAGGAGAGTAAACACATTTCCTTTTGATCTGTTGTTTCCGGGTTTTTTCGCCCAAACATGTTGGCGTCCACATTTCACTCTAAACTATGCAACTTACCAGTTCAGCCCACATGGTCCCAACCCACACCATGACAACTTTATTAAAAACCCTTGATCTATCGGTGCTCCTTTCCCCGCAAGCAACCCTCATCGGATTTAATTGTCCGGCCCTAAAATCCTGCCCTACCAGGTGGCCGAATCTCCCGTGATTCAATAACAGACTCCTATATACTTACAGAGATTGCATCTCCCCTTCATAATGCACCTAGGTCATAAAAAAGGCCTGCCGGAAACTGACCATGTGTTGTTCATTGCAGCTGCTGCTGTCTTTCCCCATCCTTGTAAAACTAGTTTCTCAGTCACTCAGAGTTAAATTGCCCAACCCAGCTTTTCAGCCAGCACAATTCCTAACTTATCAGATAACGCTGCAGCAAAACAGATCTGTATATTCATGCTGCCCAAAACGTATTTCCCGAGAGAACCCTATGTATGTGTAACTATGCATGTATGTTCAGGACTACCGCCTCCCCTCACACTGATTTTCCCATTACAAATCTCCTACCTGGCATTCACATGTAGAGCTCCTTGATGCCTGGTTATTAAGCGTTTTGTGGCCTGACTCACCCATATTGAATTGATCTTGCTGCGCACATGCAATTCGAAAATGTATCAACTAAAACAGAAATACAAAAAAACACATATCTCATTCCCATTAGCTACACTGGATGCATTGCTAAATCGCCACATTATGTCAACATCGCTGTCACCCCAGCCACCAATATGGCACGCACAATTCAAACTTCTCTTTACCCCTGGGAACCATATCAACTACCCAAACACATCATTGCAATTCATTATGGTTGAAAAGAAATACAGATTAGACAACCCAAACCTCACATTACAACCCCTGCAAAACATACAGTCCAATAAGAATGTAAAGATTTTACAAGATTTCAGCCAAAGCTTTGATTAGTGTTACTTTTTAGGCATTCTTATCCCCACAATTAAGACCTTTAAAGCAGTTATTATTTCTCCATCCTGCTACTGGGTCCAATGTCTCTGGCTCTTATTACATTTGTTTGTTCTTAAAGCCTGCGTTAAGTGTGTTGGATTCGGCTGAGTTGATAATACTTGGTTTTAGTAGGTATTAGGGAGACTAGGCTTGGTTGTGGCTTCTTGCTTGCCCCTATTGCTGTTCGTTAAGTCAACCACTGTCTGGGGTCTCTTTCTCCTGCCTCTTTCGAAGCTGCTTCACAGAGTAGACTGTTATATTCTGAGGGTGCCGACAACTGGGTTTTATTTGGACTTAGCTTCACTACAGCACTTGAATCATGGACTCCTACTCCAAACAGCGATGATCCTTTTGGATGCTTGGTTTGATTACATTTTGGGCTGGAGGATCTCTTGGGCCACACTCTTGACTGCATTATGTCATCCAAAATCAGTCCCTGCAGCTTTTACTTGGTCACCAGGGCAAGCTCTGTAGGCATTGGATTCTGCCAATATGAGGACAGCTTCTAAACGTTTGTCAAATCTCATCCTTGAGATCTGACAAGGCCGAATTTAGATGGCCCAGCCAGCTTTCCAGTGTCCCTTTGCTTGCATTTAATTGCAGCTGATCTGAGTTGGTGCTTTGCCTTCTGCTCACTTTACAATGATGTAAAGATTGTTGTTGCAAGTGATCATTATTCGTTTGCGAACTCCTATTTTCAATGAATTAATTCCACTGTATCACGTCTTCATTCAGTAACAGTGGGTCCCAATCTTGTTATTGAGATTAGTAAAGTGCTCTTCAGTTCTCGTGCAGCCCCCCGCCCTTATTTTCTCACAATGTGTCGGCCTCACATGTGGAGCTTTCCAATAGGTCCATAGGATCGGTGATGATCCTACTGATTGCAATAATTATTGCATAGCTAGTGATCAGGGTTGCAGTGTGTTCCCCCTTAGTTTCTCTTGAGGTTGTTGGGCCTCAACTCTGGAGCCATCTAATAGGTCCATAGGATTGGTGATGATCCTACTGATTGCAGGAATGATTGCATAGTTAGTTGTCAGTGATTGCTGTTGTTGAGCACACAGGCCCTCCTGGGCATATTGTGGAGCGTTACATGGCCTAACCTCTTTCTCTATGTGGCCAAATGATACTGTTGCATCATCTGCCTCTAGTTGCGGCCCTTTTGTACAGTTTATGTGTGCTCCATGCGTCCTGATGGGTCAATGAATATCTCAGAGAATATGCCTTCCAGTGGGGCTCTGAGGCTAGGCTGCAAACAATTCTCCACGTGTAGGCAGTCTATAGATCAAGGCTTCAAATGGAGATCTGTGTGTGTCTAGAATATTTGTGTTTCACTTCAAAAGCAACAAGGCAACAAGTAAAAGGACAGTGAGATAGGAGCAGGTCCATAGAGGAGCAAATAATCTCACAGTAGCCAATCAGGTAGCCCCCCTGCCACCCTCGGACTTTCTCTTACTCACGGAATCACTGCTGTACTGCTCTTCTGAATGTTAAATATTAGCTCTGTACCTCAGTACCTCAGTACAGCTTATGCTTACACGGCCCCATGTCGTATCTTACCCTACAACACCTGCTGAGTCGTCCCTCGATGTAATAACTTGTGCTGAGACACATTCTCTGAAGCTCTGGCTCGTCCTCAGAGGAAAGAATCCTCTGTTGCCGTGACGCTGACTCTCGCTCTCACTCGTACCATACTACAGAGACATCAACCACTTCTGGCGAGGCTATTCTATAACCTTCCACAGATCCACACATATGGGAAAATGCCATATGAGGAGGGACACACAGCTTGTAGGTGTTGTTTGGTTATTTGCCCGCCCATTGACTGCCCATGCTAATCCTTATGGCTATTACCACCCAGTTCCTACCCCTGCCCGCCCAAAACACTTATTCATGGGAACTCTTTGAGCTTGCTTTAGTTAACCCTTACATTCAAACTTTGCGCTCTAATTACCTGCTAGTGGTTTTTCAAAGCAGTCTTCTCAGAGTTAATTACTTAATTGAAGCTGTAAACCGATACTGGTATAAAAAAATTGTCTTAGACAGGTCTGCCTTCAGCCACTCGATTTATAAGCACTATGTGTGTCCTTCACCGAAGTCCTGTTAAAAACATGCATTGGCAAAGCCAACAGTTTTGGCTTGTGTATAAGTATTAGGCATTTGCCAGGCACTGCTATTAGACGCCCAGGTACTCGCACCATTTTGCACCCGCTACCATTAATAGCCATTTAATTCAACTATGGCAGTGCCTGGCAAGTACCTTTCCCATGCCACACAAAAGCCCAAACTGTTGGCATTGATAACTTGTCCTACATGTTAAATGGAAAACACAAAACTAAAAGTCCCACCCTTCTAAAAAAGCAGGGCTGAATGGCTTGGTCGTGCATTGTGTTCCAGGATACTGTAAACAAGGGTGGATTAGCCTGACTCTTAATTTTTAATAATGATAAATCTGTCTCTGAAAGTGGGGTCTGCTAATCATACACTCTTTTCATAATGCTCCATGCGGAAAAGCATAGTGCAAACATGTAACTCTGTTGAGCCTGTTTACAGACACCTTTCAGCTGCTGCCTTACATATTTACAATATGGGATACACAAAGTGACATATGTATTCCTACCAACAGCTGTTGGAACCAAAAGTCCAACAGTTGGGGTCTGCCTTTAACCATGTGCTATCATGATCCTAAATTAAATCTGTATAATTGTGCACCCCCAGTGCCTCGTGGTAGATGAAAATCTAAATATAAGCCATATCGATTTTGGACATTGTGGCCTCTGGAAAGCAGCAATTATACTGGCCAAAACCTATTGGTGTCACATTATTGACAACCTGGTTGCCAAGGACTCATGCATTGACAGAGCCCCATTCTTTTTATTTATTCAGGTTTTATTGGTTTTAGTGAACAGACATATATATTGAGCAAAATGTTTATACATTAATGAGCATCTCTGTTACCGATTCCACAACCACGCTGTCAAACAACACACACATATGCTTAACTCCCCCAACGCCCTCCCATCCCTCCCTCAAACTCTATCCCCCTGGTGTTGCTAGTCAAGTCTCAGTGCATCTCCTTCTCCATGTCATGCATTGATGGGTCAGTTTATGCAGTTTCAGGGGACACATGTCCCAACACATCCGGAGTAATCTGTGCAAACAATGATTGTGTAAGTGTATTCCATGCGAAATCTCCGCATTAGTCTCGGAAGGGCTTACATGTGCTGCTCCTAGCCAGACCGTTGTCTCTGCTTGTACCCATTTCTTAAGGTCTTGCCACAAGTCTTCTAAGTGAGGGCCCCTTGCGGACTCTCAAGTCATCGCTATCCATTGTTTGGCCAGTATAAACACTAACAGCCTCATCACGAGTTTGGAGGTAACCCTTAAATGCGGCGTTAACGCTATTACTGCCGCATTTAAGGGTCCGCCAAATCACGGGTTTGGCAGCATTTACCCCCAGCTCTGAGCTGGGGGTAAATGCGCTTGGAATTTGCTGATTTTCAGTGCAATTACCACACGGTAATACCACCGACGGTAATCGTGCCGAAAATTCCCCATTGGGTCCAATGGGGAATTGGGAATTCCCCAATGGGCCCAATGGGGAATGGCGAATTACCATTCTGCCAAACCCGCGATCCGGTGCTAATAGCGCCGGGGGTTGGCAGTAATGATATTAGCCCTGGTGGTATTCCGGTGGTAATACCGCCGGGATGCCGCCCAACTCATGATGAGGCCCTAAATATTTCATTTTAGAAACATAACGCAGATGTTTGGGGCGTGTGAAGCGGCCAAGCAAGCAGGCCACAGGTGAGAGCAGGTATATATTAAGGCCTCCCTTGTATATCCTTTCCGTTATCCCTCCCCAGTACTGTGATATGCTATGACTGTACCAGAATATATGCAACATACCAGCGTCTGTGGCATCATATCTTGGGCAGTCAATTGCAATCTCGCGTTCTGGGACACTTTCTTATGGTACTGCAGTATCTGTGCCCATTGTGTATCCAGGTACGTGAACCCCAGATCTTCCTCCCACTGGGACTTTAGGATTACATCAGAGGAGGGTCTGCTCTCCAGGAGGAACCCATATAATATAGAAATTGTGTGTGGACCTTCGGCTATGTCATACATAGTGTCAATTACGGAGAGTGCATCTGCTGCTTCTACATACGTTGGCCACTTACGCACAGTCAGGTTTTTTATGGTGCAGTATAGCCGGTACTGGCCGTGGTGTAGCCCTGTGGTATTGGCCAATTCCAGAAAGGGTGTAAAGGATATACCTGTAAGCACGTCCCGTATTGTGGCAAATGCATTGACAGAGCCTTCTATGCAATCAGCTGTGTGGGCTGGGTTTCACCCAAAAATCATTTGGGTCCAGCGCAGGAAACCTTTCTTTTGATTTCCCTGAGAATGCTTGTAACCTCTTCCAGAAGACAGGAAATCACCTTATTCTGAACACTACAGGCAGACTGTCACACTTACTAGAAGGGCAGAAGGAAACCAATCAGCTATGGTAAATTTAACATTTAAGAGAGTGAGCCCACCCCCTTAGTTGAATCATCTTTGGACTATTGAAGAAGAAGTATTTAATCTGGAACTTTATTGGAGGTACATTCTGTTCCAAAATCCTCTGCCATAGAGGTGAAGACAAAGATCACCTAAAAAAAGCAAGCCTTTTCCCCTCAAGCATCTCAGAGGAATATTTAAGGTGAACTTCTGGCTGCACAAGGCCTACTGCAAGCTGAGACCACAGCTACACATGAACCTACTCATTGGATGTGACAAGTCCCCGTAGTTGCTCTCTAGAAAAACTTGTGTCTGGGAAGTACAGATCAAAGAATCCACCTGCCCCTGGAGACTCGGAACAGGGTCCCCCAGCATCCAAAGAAGAAAGGAAGACATCCCTTGCTCCCCCTGCATCTCTGAACTACTTAGATACGGGTTTGGGCATCTTTAATGCTGTCCAAGCTGCTGCAAGAAAACATCCATAACCATTCTCAATTTCAAAGCATGACCGCCTCTGGTATTTCAGAGTTTTGCTCAGCAGCCAAGCTCTGCTGTCTTCTTCTCCAAGATCTGTCAAGTCTTCTAGTGTCCCCAACTAATAACTGCCTGCTCGGTTACAATCTACTTTGGACCCCAAGCTGCCCCTGTTGCAGTACCAGAACACTGTGTTGAGGGAGTTGAAACAGCCTGCCGTTGAAGGCAACTCTTTGCATCTCCACGTCCGAGGCCCCTGAGTCTTCCAACGCCGCCAACCGAACACTGTTTCCCAGTGTCTTCAATCCACAAGCCGCTGTGGCTTCCGGACCACATCTCCATTGTTGGATCTCATTGACACCCCTCTCCAACTCCACCCGTGCTTCATGCCAAAAGTGCTCAGACTCCTGGTTCAATGCCAAAAAGCCAGCAAAACAAGAATTAAGGTACTGATAGTGGTTCTGTGTCCTTGACCTGCTTTGAATGGCCCTTGAGACATTTAAGACCCCACTCCTTACCTTTTTAAAGAAAATGGGCTTCATTACGGGTCGGGCGGTCCGGAATTAACAGTGGCGGTAAACCCACCGCCACTTTTAATTCGGACCGCCCGATCCCGAGTCCTGCAGGCGGGAGGTGATCTTCCTGCCAGGTCTGACCTGGCGGGTTGAACACCTCCCGCCTGCAGGCGGACGTGGAAACACCAGCACCATCACGAGATGGTGCCGGTGTTTCCACTTCCCCATTCCCATTAAGTCCTATGGGACTATGGGACTCAATGGGAATGGGGATTAACACCATTCCGCCTCCGTGACTGCCGGGACACCGGGGCTGTAATGCCCTGGTAATTCCGGGAGTCACAGAGGCGGAATGGTAATATGAGTCCAGCGGTAACCAGGCGGTTTTACCGCTGCGGTTACCGCCGGACTCGTAATGAGGCCCAATAATTTGAACAGGGAGATTTGCTGAACAAACTGTTTGGCTTGCTACCCCTCTCTTCAAACCCAGAGAGCCCTTTTTCTAAAGTCTGCATTCTCTATGTTTGCCCTTACAGGGCGTTTGTTGTGCGTATTTTTAGTTAAATTAAAGACTCTTATTTTGATAGAACTTTGACTTTACATTCCTTTTATGATAGTACCAAAGTACTATTTTTTTTGGACTGCTTCTATGCTAGCTCACACTCCTCCTGAAGTAATTAACCTGCCCGCTGCCTGTGCTACTCAAAGAGGTGAAGAAGGTATACCTGTCATGCTTTGCCATGTTTTACGTATACATATATGCTGACCCTCCTGATTTAGTCGGGAGATTCCCCGATTTTTCGGTGAAAAATAATGTTATTTTTCATGTTCTCCTGCCTAAAATATTCCTATGGCTACATTTATATCTCCCAATCTCACTGAGGAAATCTCCCTCCGAGGTGCGTTGGAATGTTGGCATGTATGTGTTTATAATTGGAATCACTGCTGGTCTAGCGTGAGTTTTATTGAAAACACACGCCTGTTCTCCCGGAGAGCAGATGTCATTTCGTCACACATGAAATTGGTAAACTTCAGAACTCTTGACTTTGCTGTCTTTGTGTGACCTAGTGTGATGCTAATCCTTTTGTTTAGGGTGTGCCCTTTCATTCCCGTTTCCAAGGACATCTACTGCAAGAGGCTGTCTTGTTCGAGAGGGCTTTTATTACCCAATTTCACAAAGGATCAAAAGAGAGGCATAGCATTTCAGCCTTTTGTCCTTCTTGCTAGCAGAGACAAGCTGTTGTCTGACTAGAATACACACAACCCTTCCACAGCTGACCTGGGCTTACATTGTTGACACCTGTGTGATTCATATCAGATGTGCATTTCAAAATTATAGGTATTAGCAGCCACCATACCTCAAACTCGGGTATGGACATTTCTCATGATTATGTAGTTTTGGAACAGAGGTGCTGATTCTCAATGCAGCCACTGTGCTGAAGTGATTTTTTTTCAGACACAGCAACTGTTAAATGGGCACCCGTGATCTTTACACTTGCTCTGTGCTACTGTAGAGCAGGTGCTGCAGGTAAAGGGACTGATGTAGCAGGGCACATATGTCGCTAGGCTTTCGGCGTGGAGCTTAAGGAAAGTAGAGGTCTGGTTAGCAGACCACCCTTTCTGAGATGGAATTATCCACATCATTTTATTAATGAAGACAAATCTAAAAGGCTCTTATAGTGGGCTGTTAGAGAGAAAGTGTTCATGTTGTAAAGGGGGGGCAGGTAGAGTTTCTAAATATCCTACTGGGGAGGATGAGGTAAAGGTGTTACAAGGGAGGGGATACCGCATCTTACTATCCGGTGTCACACTCCCAAAAGACCCCTCACCCAGGTGATCCTCCTGCACAAGGAATGTCGATGCTGATTTCCTCTGCAATAAGGCCAATGTACATTTAGACCAGATAGTAGATGCACAGTGTTTTGCAGCAAATAATGTATGGTATAGGATTCAAAAGCGTACTCGATCTAAAAGTGATGGCCGTGTCCTGGCCACCTGGATGGCAGATTGCCGGGGACTAGTGGGTGAGAAACCTTCTGGTTTCTCACAGGACTCATTTCTTTAATGCCCTATTCGCAGAGATTACTTCACTCTTGGAGATTAAGCACAAGTTGTGTTTGGTGTACCACCCTCAGGCCAACAGGATAGTGCAAAGGCCAAATGGTGTCCTTAAGCCTCGATTATTGAAAATATGTAGTGATTTGCATAAAAACTGGCACTATTGCCTACCAATTGTTCTGTTTTATTTGAGGTATCAGCCAGGGAACGATCACCACCTTAGCCCCCATGAAATTGTGATGGGGTGTCGGTTATACACACTGCTCTCACCTGCACAAACAGCATCAGATGCACACAAATGAGCAGAGGTCCTGGGTGAAGAGTTTAGGAAGTACCTTAGGGCCTTAACCAAATGTGTCTGCATAATATCTTCCTAGGCTGTGTCTTCTCATCAACAGTCTACAGGAGAAAGTGGCAAAAGAATCTGACGATCTGCACCAGCAGCAACTATTCCCCGGGGACCAAGTTTTCATCCACTGCTTTGTGCAACGCTAGAATGAGCAGCGTTTCCATGGTCCTCACCACATGATTCTTGCAACTCTGTCTGCTGTGAAGGTGGAGGGCAGCAAGAGCTGGGTCCATATCGGCGACGTACCATGGGATAACGGGGTCCCTCCACCGGCATAGGAGCAGGCTCAACTTTAAGTATGCCCTAAGGATTTGCTGTTCATTCCAGTGGAAAAGTTGGGAGTAAATGAAAAACAGTCATTGTTATTTTTCAAGAATAGGAAACAGTTGGATTTACAATGTATATTAGAATTATGGTTTATATGTCTTTCTCGTTTCTCTTGTCGTCATGTTCAAAGATGTCTAACAGTTTGGATGTGAATGGTTTAAATGTATCTAATATTGTAAAATTTGATGACATACTATCAAGGTCACAAAGGAATGTTGATGCTGATTTCCTGGGCAATGAGGACAATGTAAATTTAGACCAAATAGTAGATGCACAGGGATTTCGCACAGCAGGTCTGACCTGCTGGGCGCATCGGCCCCAGTAGGCACAGTTGTCATGGAAGCACCAGCACTGTTACTAATGGTACCAGTGCTTCTGAGTTCCCATTCCCATAGAGTACCTTTCCCACTGCCTGATATCCCAGGCCGCCGGGACTTGTAATTTCCCGGTGGCACCGGGATCTCAGGTGGCAGAAAGGGTGTTACAGTCCGGCAGCAACCAGCTGGTAGAACCGGCGGGTTACCGCCAGACTTGTAATGACCCCCACTGTGTCTAGTGCACCTAGCTTTGTGCAGGGTCCCAGGGCAGTTTCAAGGGTAATCAGCCCCAGCATCTATTTTACCTGTTGACGAAGAATGTTCAGCTATATATCATAAAGAGCAGAAGGATGTTCGGTGTACACAAAGAATCCAGTTGAGTTTAAAAGGGGCCATTATCATGAACTACCGATGGGAGCAAGGGGTGAAGAGTTGCAGAGCTAGAGGGAGGAGGGGATTCTGAGAAGAAGGGATGGCATGTGAAAACCAAGAATGTGGAAATGAGTGGCAGAAATATTTAAAGTGCCTGTCCTGGCTCAAGGAGCCAGAAAAATCTTTTAAGATACAGACACCCATTTCTCTCTGTGTTTTAAGGGCAATGGCATGGTGCCTGTTGTCACAAATGGGAACTGCAGCCGCATGCTTTGCTTCACTGATCTGGCTGTAGGTTCAACTGTGCTTCTTGATATATTCTGGACATGTGTACAGTATACCTATAGATAATTGCCTGCAGCCTGGTGTGGTGAGGTGTCTGCAGTTTCACCCCCTTACATGTGCCTGTCCTTGTTATTCCTGAGGACCACTTGATACTTGCCCACTTGATGTTCAAAACCAGATTGGTGACCCTGTGTCCCCTTGGCCCCTTGCGCCCCCTGTTTTATCACACATGGACACCTCAATGACTTTGCATGATCGTCGAAAGGAGGGACTATCACAACGGACCAAGCGGTCAAACTACCTTTCAGCAGTGTCTTCAAAAGCTTTGATGGACATTCCCAAGCAATATCATTTATTCAGTCGACCTGAGAAATGTTTCTCCTCCTTCCTGGCACCTGATGTCCAGACTGCAGCAAACGCAAAGTGGCTCCAAATGATGCATTACCAACATTTGTTATTTATGAATGCCTCGGAATCAACTTTAAGTGCCATGAAAGAAGAACTTCAGGCCCTGGGGCTCATTGCCTTGCAGAATAGGTATATCCTCAACCACCAAACAGCTATGTTGGGAGGGGTCTGTCAGAAGATAGGGAGTACCTGCTGTACATTTGTGCCTCCTAATGCTTCAAAGAATGAGACTTTGGCAAAAACAATTGCTGCCTTGCACAAGATTAGGTTGGTCATGGAGAACGAGGCAGGACTCTCTTTTGTCTTGGGTGCTGTCTTGGATGAGCCTAGCCGTCAAGATTTTAATGCCAATTTTAGTGTTTTTCCTTGTTATCTTTTGCTCTAGCCAAATGCTGATGCAATGCTGTTCTGTCCAGATATAGAAAGCAGCTGCCATGATGACTGTGACCCTGTCCAAAGCTAGATGACGGGCCGTTGTTAGCGTCCTGGTCTGCTAGCTTGTCCCGCTCTGCAGTCTGGTTTGGCCAGGCGTGAAGAGCAGGACCCGCTGCAGAACTCATAATGTGGTGGCCCGGAAGGAACGTTGCGGTTCCCTTACCGGCACCGTTCATTCCACGGCCGCCAGCCTCGTAGTGAGGCCCAATGTTCTCAATCTCTTCAGAAAGCGGGGTGGTGGGTTCCCTTCCCCTAGCTTTCTCTTGCCAAAGGGTCCGAGACTTTCGATTGTACAAGGGACTTGACGTGACCCTTGTAGGACCACTCTGACACCTCACGTCGACTTCTCCTAGCACCTCCTAGTACTTGTAGTTGTACAACAAAGAGGCAGCTAGAGTCCTCCGAATGAGCACTTCTACCACGTCTGACCACTCTGCAGCTGGCCCTTCGCTGGACTTTCTTGCAAGTTCAGAAACACATACGTTCTTTGTTCACAGGTTCCTTGAGTTCATATAATGTTGCTGATTGCAACCTTCAGCTCAACACAGTCGGGCTTACTATCAGTTCTCCCTGACTCACCGGCTGTGCTGAACTCGTTGGTGATTCTTGTCTCTGGAGAAAAGAATGGTACCACGGTAGGAGGCACATCTCCCTGCCGTGGCTATCAGTGCAGGAAGGCCTTGTGCACCGTTGACATCTGTTACACCACACTTCAGCTGTAATTCCCAGTTTTATGATTCCTTTCACAGAGGCTTCGCAGGTCTGGCTTGAAAAGGGCAAGGGCATTTCCCTCCTTGTCGTCCTTTCAGGTCTCACCTTTTTCTTCTCCGTTTCAACTGACGTCCTTGAATAACTTCTTCCTCACGTGGTTGGCCTTGCTCTAAGTGTGCTCTCGTGCTCCAACTTTTATCCCTGTGGTGAACGGAAAGGGCCGTCAGGTGTGTGTAGTTGTTGTCAATTGCCTGATTCTGCCTGCCCCTGTTCGGACATGTCAGGTAAACAGCTTTGGTGTTAGTCAGTTGTCTTTCACGGTGTAAGAAAGTATTTGTGTCGGAAAAGCAGGGTTAGAGCTTCTAAATATCCTATGGGTAAGGATGGGGAAAGGTGTCATAAGGAAGGGGATACCGCATCTCACCCTTCAGTGTCCCACTTCCACTCCCTGGAGACCGCCCATCCAGGTGATCCTCCCCCACTGGTCCAGCCCCAGGAACTGGATCCAATTGCGATGGCCGTGTCCTGGCCACCTGGATGACAGATCTCTGGGGTCTAGTGGGTGAGACACCTTCAGGTTTCTCACATTCCACAGTCCGGCCTCATTGAATTCAAACAGGCTTTTTTCACAGAGGCCACCCAAGGAATGATTTTGCTACCCTAAGGGCCCAGGAGATGTTTCAAAGCATCTTTATACTTCCCCATCGCTTAAGCGCTCCAAAGCCTCACCCAATACAATGATGGGGAGAGAGAAGCCAGATCGCCAATTAGACATACGTCGAGTTCCAGGTGTAAAAGGGCATTGGGAGTAGAACTCAGGAGTTGCAGCAGTCGTTTCATAAATGTATTTTCTTCCCATCGTGAGGGTGTGAGTGTGTTGCCCCATAGCTCTGAGCCATAGAGTAGAGGGTAGCAGGGATGGCCTGTTTGCCCTAAAGTTCAATAGCCGGGTGAACAGCCCCTCTCCTGTGTCTGCTAAAAAAGGATAGTGTTGCTCTACCATATTTTCTCAATGTAGTGCATGCCTTCTCTATCTGGGAGGTCCAATACCCGTTTTCATTGAAGTGGATAACCAGATAATCATAACATTCGACCTGTTCTAGTCGATGACCTTCCACTTCAATGTTCAAACTGCATTGTTTAGAGAATTTTGGCTTAAACACTATCATTTTTGTTTTGGCATCATCTCGGCTGAGGTCGAGGACCCCATATTTTTTTCAAAAAGATTGCCAAATAAGTTTTCATCCCTCGTGGGGTGGTAGATAACAGGGCTGCATCGTCTGTGTAGAGGAGAGCGGGATATCTAGCCAGGCCCATCAATGGGAAAGCCACGCTGTCCTCTAGCAAAACTGCTACAATTTCTCCCAAATATATGCAGAAAAGTAAAGGTATCATAAAATGTAAGATATTAAATCAGCTGTATTTTTATTTATTTATTTAATTGTGTTATAGCCGACTTTTCACAATATAGCATATTCACTCTTCGATCACAACAACTGACAACACATTTCCTTACTTGTATCGTACATCTTCATATATAAAAGAGTATTAATAGACCACTCAATAAGACCCAGAACAACACGTTACAATAACTCACAATACATTCCCATACGTGTATCTAAAATCATCATATCACAATAAATACAGAATCAACTTCTCTTCATTCTTTCCCTTCTGAACCACACAAGGATTTCCCTGCTGGGACCTGATATATTCGCTTACTGCATCCACCAAGGTATTACTATCTGGCTCATTGTGTAGACGTGCACCCCAGGGCCTGGAGGACACGTATCACCTGGACAGTTAGACAGACTTCCTCACCTGCTATCAACCTGTCCCAAAACATCTCTGATTGCAATCTATCTTCTCTTTCTACATGGTGCAGAAATAACTGCAGCCTAATGTCCCACGACCCTCAGCATTCTAACAGGATGTTATTTAAAGACTGGATTTTGGCTTCTCTGCAGAGCTGACAGACATTCACCACTGGCCTTATCATGTTACAATAAGATAAGACTTCCCCAGTGAGAACCATATTGAGAGGCACTCTTGAGAATTCATGCCTCATTTTTGAGTTGGGGAACCTTCTCAGATATCTAGGGATATACCCTGTTTCTTTATCTATTGGAAGAAAAGATTTCGCCAGCACCAAATTACGCATTCCGTTGCTGGTGCGGATCCAGTCCATGCGTACCAGGGACCTCTTTACGCTCAATGGATTGGTGATTAGGGTCCCTACTTCCTTATCACACTCTTACAAGACCTTAGTCACAAGGTGTTTTACATTCAACAGGAAGGAGGAGGACTTCTGTGCTGGTAGGGTGGCTATGTGCTCATATAGAGAATTAGGATGAGGAACTAGTATTGGCCTATATAGTGAGATGAGCCACCACTCCACATGCATTTTCATGGAGCTTAGTCCCAATTAAAATCTCAAACTGGCCATAGGGAGACCCAGGACCTTTTTTCACAGACCGCCCTTTTCTCTAGCCCAGTTTGTATGCCATATCAATGGTTTTTATCTATCCCATATAGCAGGGTGGGGAGAACCTTTGCTATGTAGAATCTCACTAGCGGCTCCAATTAAAACAATATGTTGTCAGCAGTTGTTTCATTTGGAATGCCAACTGGTATGCTTTTCCAGACAGGTCTGATCCCAGTTGACGAAGTGTGGGAAATTAGTATAATTAAGACCCAAGTATACCACTGTCTTATCTATTGGGATCTCGTCCTCACCCAATACCCAATGTGAGCTGCAGACCTGTTTGCCTGATCATTTTTTAAAGATCATTATAAGGATTAGTCATTAGATCATTTTCCACTGCGTTTTTGCCCTGGGCATTTAGGAGACGTTGCAAGCCGACTGCAGAGTGGTCCAAGAGAACAATATTGTCAGCATAAGCTAGCCACCCAATGGGAAGACTGCTGCTCTTGGGACTAGCCAATGCTGAGGGGCCTAACGCCTTCTCTAGATCTGCTAAATACAGGTTTAAGAGAAGGGGGCCTAATAGACAGCCCTGCCTTACCCCTCTCTCCACACCCACTGGAGCTGACAAGTTACCTGAGGCATTCAGTCTGACCCTCAAGACAATGGGCCTCATTACACGGAAGGCGGTAACCATGGCGCTATTAGCACCATGGTTGCCGCCGGTATTTTATCGAGTCCGCCATGGTGAATGGCGGAATTACCGCCCCATTCCAAGGTGTGCGGGGGCGGTAATTCCCCATTCACCATGGCACTTCCCCATTCCCATTTTTGCCCCCATAGGGCTCAATGGGAATGGGGAAGGCGGTAATTACGGTACCGCAAATTGCAGTACCGTAATTACCTCCAAGGTCCCTTTGTGGGTCCTGTCCTTAACGGCTGGTAAAACCAGCCGTTAAGGTAGGGATCTGCAAAGGGACCTCGTAGTACGGCGGTAAGGGATTACCGTTACCGGTACAGGTAATCCCTTACCGCCATCCATGTAATGAGGCCCAATATCTTCATGGAGGCTTGCAAGTATTGGCAGGAGCTGTCTCTGGATCCCTCAAGCATCTAGATTTGTGCAGAGACACTCCCTACTGACCGTGGCAAATGCCTTTGATAGATCGATCCAGGCACCATACAACACCGGCCCTCCCTTAGCCCAAGATCTTTCACTGATTAGATTCAACACCAAGCAGTTCAGGGAGGTGGACTAGCCTCTCCTGAATCCGATTTGGAACATCGACAGAATCCCATTCTGTTTTACCCAGGCATCCAGTTGTCTGAGAAGCAACCTAGCGAAGATTTTACTCTCTGCGTCGAGGAGGGCAATTGGACAATGATTCCCTGGACCTGCCCGAGCACCCCCTTGAAAATGGGGATGATTATAGATGGCTTCAAAGAGTATGAAAGCGCTTCTCCTGGAGGATCTCCCCAAAGAGGGCTGACAACACTCTGGACCACATGGTAACATTAACCTTTAAGACCTGATTCATCAAGCCATTAGGGCCCGAAGCACTAGAGGAGGAAGACTTAACAATTAGCTCTGATATAAAATCCTCAGAGATTTCTACAGTATGCCAAGCTCCTTCTCAAAGCAGTCGGGTGATGATTTTCTGTACACAGAAGTGACGTGTTTGCACCACTCACTCTCTGCAACCACATTGCTTTGCATTACAGATTGGGAGATCGCTGGTTGATTTCTGTGGCCCCAAAACTTGTGAGTGTTCCCCCTTCCCAATGCTCTTAACATCAACTCACTATCCCTCTGATGTCAGAGGTATTTCTGACCCCGGGACCAATTTCTACATTCATTCTGCATTCTTTTTTCTAACGCTATAGTCAGCTGCTTCCAGAGGTATCGATCTTAGTTCTCTGAGTGCTTTTCAGAGTTGTTTCTTTCTGGTCCAGACTTCCTATCAAAAAAGTGGGGATGCTTCGATCGCCTTTGCAGGACCAAGTCCCCTGGCACTTACGCTGCCCATGGGAAGACCAGAAAGCTCAATGGACTACACTCATTGGCCAACTCCTCATCAGACATACCTGCACACTGCCTTGATAGGCTCTTGTTTAGACCCACCCCTCGCCTCCCTATTGAACCTTACAAGTCCATTCCTGCCATTGTTTACAACCACCTTTGGGCACAACCCTGATGGTACCCTGGGGGGCACCCAGAGCAGGGAACCTGTCATACTATTATGATCACTGTTGCCCCCTTCACAGACTTGGAGGCTAGAGCAACATTCAAAGAGGTCCGGGGAGAGAAAGAAATAATCAATTATTTAATTAGAGGAGTCTCGCCTCCATGTGGTGACAGACGGCACATCCCCTCTGATGGAGCCATTGGCCATTACCATGTTTCAATCGGAGAGACAAGTTAGCCACTGTTCCCCATTTCAAGACACTCTTTTCTGCTCCCTTTTGCCCCACAAGTTACATGAAGCAATGCATTGAGCACTGAAGTCCCCCTCCAGGATGATCTCAGCTGACCCAAATTGAGATTTTATTTTCAGTAATAAATCTGACAAACATTCCAAGAAATTCTTGAGTTCAGACCAGGCCGGGTTCCAATAGATATTCACTGCTACTATTAATTTCTGCAGGTCATCAGACTTTAGATTTAACTTGACAGCCTGGAGTCCCTTTGTATTTGAAACAATGGGTTCTATCTTTGACGTGCAAGAGTTGCAGATTGCGATGGTCAGACCTTTCGGATGGTCTTCTGCATTTTTGGTAGGCAGCCGGCTGATGGAATGTAGTGAATCCTTCTTTCTGGAAAGTGTCTACTAACCATGTTTCTTGCAGAAGGATTATGTCAGTGCGGCCGAAGATTATATTTTTCATGGCCATATTCCGAAAAGAGTTGGGACCACATGTGTTTCAACTCATGAACCGCCAATCTGCAGGAACTAGAGCGACTCTTCCCTGACTCACTCTTTCTGAAATATGTGATTAAGAATTTATGGGAGCATGGACCAGACCTTCGTCTTTGTCTAACTCAGTGACCTTCAGTTGATGTTGCTGGGCGACTTGTGTTTGTAATTACTGCTATTTTTCTGGTTGGTGTCTCTTCCACCATACCAGGTCTCCCCTGACTGATCTTCATGTCTCTAACCGGTCGTATAGTTGATACCTCATACCCCAGCTCTCTTAGCTGTTGGCTCACCTACAAGACTGCATTGAAGGCCAATTTAGTTTTTAGTCCCATTTCAGCTATAGAGACGATGTCTCTGTATGGAGAACAGACCAGTTCAATGCCATCACTAGAAAATAAATATAAGTCAGCTGTATTACACTCCGGCTAGGATGGCATGGTTCTCATCAGAAGAGAATGGTGAATGTGCAAAATGTGGAAGGGTAGGGGCGGACTGGTTTCATATGTTTTGGGATTGCTCCCTGATCATGAAATTCTGGAAGGACATAGTGGAACTGCTGCACAAGATGGTGGATATTCCCCCAATGTTATCCCCTGCTAAGTACCTTTTGGGAGATATTGGGAAGGTTTTGACGACTGTAAGAAGGTACTTTAATATTGCATGCATTGTTCAGAAAAAATGTATACTAAAATATTGGAAGTCGAAAACAAGTCCAACGTGCACGAATGGCTTAGGGACCTTATTTATGCCAATGAGCATGAGGAGGGTTATGTCGCAATTGTAGTGCCTACATGTAGACCAAAAGACATTTGGGGTCCATCCCGTGCCTACCTAGCACGCACGCAACAAGAGGATAATTCAGAGTTGGAGGAGCTCTGAGAGGACAATGTTGTATTTATTGCAACCTAGCAGAATGTCACTAGAGGGGGGGACTGAAGTATCTGTATAACGTGATGGAAAAGATCTGTATGTGCGGCCAAGATTAGTACAGTAATTCTAGTGGCAATAGTCACTTTAAGTCCACAGCGCTTGCAGTCTAATTCAGAGTAACCTAGGCTGCAGGTAACTGGTTCGGGGTGGGTACAATGCCTGTGCACACCATAGAAATGTAGAAAGTCAAGAAGGATCCAGTCACTCAGCACCAATCGTATTACATTCTGATATGCTTCAGTCGCATATGATATTTATTGAACAGGTGATTCAACCTGACACGAGTTTCGAGCAAAAACATGCTCTTCATCGGAGGCTTGGTTGTGCAGATAATCTTTGCAAAGCACAATTGAGTCCAGCCAGGTTCAACTACCTGCTGGCACCCTGTCGGGTATACAAATTACTCTGTTGATAGTGATTCTGAGAAACAGATCCTGAGTACTTCAAATTTAGTTACGGGTGGATCCGATTCACCCACTATCACGCCAAGCGGTAACCCCAATGAAGATATCTCCAATGCAGTAGAACTGTTACGGCAAACCCTTTTTTAGAACAAATAAGGAGATACAAGAAAGGGAATCACCAAGCTCTTAAAAAAGTCTGATTCCAAAATACTGTAGCAACCAATATTTCAATCCCAGGCACACAGCAAGGCACACAGCAAGAGGGACAAGAGGCGGCAAACACAGTCGGCGTAAACGCCCCTCCAGCACCACGCAGATTTACCAGAGCGTCATACCAACAACAATTAATGAACCACAATTGTTAGATCTTATTTGCAATCTCAGTGATTATCAACTCTCCTCAGATGAGAAATCCATTCTGAACAAAGGATTGTTCTTTGCACCTTCAGGTTTCAATAATTATGTTGAGATTCCGATAGACATGTTCAAATTCATACCAAATTAAAATTAAAGAAGTTCTTTGCAACACAAGTCAGGTCATACAAACCGAAGGAAGTACCATCCCCTCCATCTCAGATTACCCTCCAAACTATGTTGAACACACACATATTGATGTCATTGGAAGATTGTAATGATCAACCACAATCAAGTATTATGAATGTATTAAGTGACTTGGATATTGAACAACAGAATTTGAAAATTAAAGAATTGAGCAAGAAATCTAAGTTCACGCCTATTTTTACGAACGACAATATAATAGACACTTTTCATCAGGCGGTAACTAAGGATATCCATAAATTAGCGGATGCCTCCAGACGACATTCCCAAAGACTAAACTCAAATTTGAACAAAAGGGAATATTTGGCCATACAGGTACTGGCCAACAATACCAACCTAATAATTGGTCGGTAATAAGGGGGGTAATGTCGTTGTGATGAATAAGGCCAACTACATTACCATGGGATTGTGCCATTTGAATTCGGCGGGTTGTTATCAGACCTTACAACTAATCCCCTCAACCAGATCAAATTGGCAATCAACAAAATGATTCAAGAATGGCACAATAAAGGTGTCCTCACAGATATTGAAAAACAATTCTTAACAGTTGATGGTCCTACAATGCCGACTGTATATTTTCTGCCCAAAACACACAAACAATTTATCAAGATCCCAGAAGGCAGGCCCATCGTTAGTGGCAGAGGCTGCATTTTAGAACCAATCTCTATTTACATTAATGAATGTCTGTTACAACACCAACATATATCAGGGACACGATGCACAATTTTTAGACAATTTGTCTTTCAGTAAGAATTTGTTATTGGTTACACTTGATGTCAAGTCACTATATTCTTCGATTGAGCACAACAAAGCTATCGACAGTGTAGACTATATATTTTGCCAATAAACAGCCTCTTATTATGATCACATCAAGATGCTCAAAATAATGTATTTTTGTTTAACACCAAATACTATAAAAAACTCATTGGAATCGCAATGGGTGCAAGCTTTGCGCCAGCACTAGCCAATATATTTATGCACCACTTTGAACAGGAATTTGCACTAACTAATACTCAGTTGAAACCATTTATTCATCTATGGAAGAGATTCATAGATTATGTGATTCTAATTTGGTCAGGCATGATCTAATACAACTTGTGAGTTTTCTTAATTCCAACAAGTGGGATATCCAATTCACCCACACATACAGTCATAGTAACATAGATTTTCTTGACCTGACCATTTCAATTACTGACAAGGGCTTTGAAACCAAAACTTTTGGAAAAGTACATCAGTGAATGCTTTACTTCATGCGGCTAGCTGCCACAAGAAACAAGCGATTACAAACATACCTAAGGGAGAATTTATAAGGGCGAGGAGGAATTGCTCAAACCTGGCAGATTTCCAATCAGAAAGTGAACTCCTCAAAGCCAGATTCATCCAAAGAGGCTATGATGGTATTAACTAAAAGAATAAAGAAAAAGAAGTAAGTCTAATGAAGTTGATCTGCTGGTACCCAAAAGAGGTGATCAAAGAATCACAGTCAATAAAATTAGGCTTATTACTAGATACAACTCAGATAGTCACAAATGACATTTAATTGTCAAAAGGCACTGGCATCTGCTTCATCTAAACCAGGATGTGAGCAAATGGATAGGCTCCCACCCAAGCTTCACCTTTAGCAAAGGGACTACCCTTCAAAATATCCTATGTCCCTCCTTCATGAACAATACTAACCAGAGCCGGTCATGGCTACACATGGCCCAAAACAAGGGATTCCACAAATATGGAGGCTGTCCATTGTGTATACATGCATTTGAAACATCTGTAGTAGAATTTGACAAATTGGGGAACACCACATTGATTCCTTGATCAATTGCAATTCTAAATTTGTTGTATATTGTGTTATATGGGTGTGTGGGCCAAAAATACATTGGCAGCACCATTAGACCTTTAAAGATTCATATCAGGGAGCATCTCTCCACAATTGCCAGCCAAGATGCTAAATATCCATTAGCCAGCCATTGGCAAAATCTCCATCAAATGGACAGCAAACAAGATATTACATTTGTTGGACTGGCAAAGGTCACGCTGCCACCACGCGGGGGCAACAAAATCTTGAAATTGCGAATTATGAATATGGGTGGATTGGATAATGTGAAACTGGAAGCTGCTATTGATGTTTATCAGGCATAATATTGCCAGTGTCTTACACAGTCAACTTTGTATGTATTAGATCGGGCAACTAAATGTATATTGATGTGAAAGCAGGGGCTTATATTTACACCTTGATGGATGCGCAACAGGGTGAGCGGAATGCACAAGCCTTAATTTTGTCCTAAATTCATTTGATTTCAATGATACACAACATAAACTCGTCAAATCCTGTGATTTTCCTGCTAATTAGCTTTAGAACTGTGTCTAGAGCTAATTAGCTCTTAGACACAAGCCTGGGCTGTTCGTACCTACCTAAGATGGCAGCATCTTGTTGCCGCTATGCATACACTAATCACTCTGGCTAGCAAGTGAAAAGACAGCCAGGTTCTTAGATACAAACCTGGGCTGTTAGTACCTACCTAAGATGGCGGCGTCTTGTTGCCGCTATGCATACACTAATCACTCTGGCTAGCGAGTGAAGTTATATACACGCTAACGCGCAGATGCAGCATTTAGTGTTCTGAATCCAGGGCGGCCATACGAATCTATGAGACAAATACCGCCACCGCGAAGCAATATCGTAATTTGTATACCCAACAGGGTGCCAGCAGGTAGTTGAACCTGACTGGACTCAATTGTGCTTTGCAAAGATTATCTGCACAACCAAGCCTCCGATGAAGAGCACGTTTTTGCTCGAAACACGTGTCAGGCTGAATCACCTGTTCAATAAATATCATATGCGACTGAAGCATATCAGAATTTAATACGATTGGCGCTGAGTGACTGGATCCTTCTTGACTTACTACAGCCAAGATTATGCTGTAAATTGTGCAATGTGATCCATATCATGTCTGACTGGTTAATAAATAATTGTTTTAAAAAATGAAAATAAAAATAAAAGTAAAAGTGCAAGAACGCAGCCTTGTCTGATACCCTTATAGAGAGCAAAGGGGCAGTGGCCTCGCCAGCTAAATCCTATGTTACTACAGCCAGATTACTGCTGTACAGCTCCTGGATCACAGCAATCAAATGAGAGGGGGGCTTTTCCTTTTGGAGGACCTGACAAGTTATCTCTAAAGAGCGCATCAAAAGCGGTCCTGAGTTCTACAAAAATAGCATATATATTCATGCACTTAAGCACTGTATACTTCTCTATCAATAAAAATAATCTAAAACTTTGGTTAACTGTGCATTTATGCATCTGAAAGCCAGCCTGAAGGTCACTAATCATGTTGTTCTCATCAACCCAAGATTGAAGGTGAGACAGAATGATCTTGGCAAAAATCATCCCAGCTGAATCCAGGAGCGAGATTGGTCTGTAGTTTTCTGCTGAGTCTCTAGCCCCCTTTTTATAGATTGGTAGTATAACTGCTTGCTGCCAGGTAGAGGGAACTATATTCAATTTAATAACTGCATTGAAGAGTTTAATCAGCACACACCACTACATGTCAACCTCATCTTTGTACAAGTTTGAGGGAACTATCTGGGCCGAAGGCCTTGCCACTCTTTTGGGTGTATATAGCTTTAGAGACTTCTACAAGGCTGAAATGAAATGAAGTCTTTCGTGAAAATCCCACTAGGTTATTATAGGTCGAAACACTGCTTTTAGTGCAATCACCCTCCTAATTACAATAAATATTAGAGAAATGTTTCTCCCAGGCTCCTGCAGAAATACAGCATTTTGGAAGGGTTTCCCCATTGACAGTCTCCCCTGAAATGAGCTTGAAAAAAGTTTTACTAAGGAGTTTCCATCTCGAGGTGGCATAGGGCGCCTTTTTCAGTGCAACTATATTTTTGCAGAAGTATCTCTGGGATCGAAGAAGGGCCCTATCCACACCAGTTCCCACTGATAGGGTAGCTGTTATCTAGCGTTTTGCATGGCAGCATTCTTTCGTCATACCATCTGGATTTATTTGTTGTGTTTTTCTTAACTTCTTGGGCCTTTTTGGTTACGTATGGGAGGAGATTGCCATTGGGGTGACTGTACTCCATGAGGTCCTTTTCATCAGAGGCTTCTTCTCAGCAGATCTCTATGAGGTTACTCAGGATAGCATTATATATTGAGGGCATTTTATCTTGATCCAATATCCTGGCCCACTTTGCCGATTTATGGACGTGCTGGTTTACTGCTAAGGGGACCACCCTGTCTTTCATTGGGACACCCTGTGAAGTTTGAGGATCTATACTAAAATATACACTAAGCGGCTTATGATCATTAGCTGCTTTGTTTAGGACCTCAAAATTGGTCACCCTTCTCCAGTCCTTTGCTGACACTATGAGGTAGTCTATTACAGAGCTGCCATTGGGGCTCACAAGAGTCAGGTTGGCTGGTTGATCTTTCTTGAAATGACCATTGCAGGCTCTTAGCCCCAGATTATATAGAGTTCAGGTTGTGTCAATGGCCTGCTAGTGTACCCTCCTTGGTTCCTTCCACAATCCAACTAGTTCTGAAATGGCCTCCAACTGTAAATTAAAACACCACCCACCAGAATAAATGTCCTTAGTTGGCCAGCCCACCCATCTTGCATTATTATATCATGCAGTTTCTCTATGATGCCTAGCCCAGATGTATATGTTGGCCTATTGTATAGGCTGAACAGGAGAATAATACAGAGTTACTGGTGACTTTGACATTCATTTCCCAGTTTAGGGACGATTCTACCCAGATGGTGAGCCCAGCACTTGGTCTTCGTTTGGGACCTTTCCTAGCCAAAATATATAATGAACGATATCCCTGCAAAGCTAGAAACTCAGTTGCCCAGGTTTCCTGAAATAGCAAAACATGGAAGTCCCTAATAAAAATCAATACATTCCGGGTCTTCTAGGTGCTTTGTAATGATATGATATGGTATGATATGGAATGTATAACGCGCCTGCACACAAGTGTTTGTAGGTGCAACAAGACAAAGCGGGGTAAACAGAGGGAGGACAAAACAACGATCTTACTAGGCCGTGTGTCATTCAGATTGTGCAAGTGCAGGGAAGTGGAGAAGTGCCGAGGGAGGCGGGGGGCAGCAATATTCCAAGAAACAATTATGCAAGGGAAGTCAGTTAGTGGGTAAGCACTTCTCGCAGTCAGTCGACTGCTTCCAGATCCCCTGCCTCTGTGGCATTTAGCTCGCTCACTTTTCTCAAACCCCCCGTGTTTTCAGCTTGGAGGAGTGTACGGTGTTCTAGGCGAGGTTGGCCCGGAGTTACACTAGACCCGTTTGAGATTTTGACAGAGCTTCTGACTGGGGCATGTGAGCCAGTAGGCCATCCACCAAATCCCAAGATTGAAGCAATGCTTGGATCGTTTCAAAGGACACACTTGGCAAACGGGCTCTCTTGCACACTACAATGTTAGATGTTAGATGTTATTATTGAGACACAGCCGTTCAGATACCTTATCCACTGAATGCATTTATTCTTTAAAGAGTATTGATCTTCGTAAGAGTCGCTTCCCAACCGAGGGACATTATACACTGTAAAGCTTCGAAAATTGCTCCTGAGCTTTTTAGTGTTTTTGTGTGGCTAAATGGGATCCAGAGAGCGATTGACCACTGGATTTTCCCTTAGTTCTGAGGGTAAAAAAGGTCGTTGCATGATCGAGTGTCCGCCATACAATAAAGCTGGTGCTGAGTTTCTGGAGGTGTTGGGGCCAGAGAAAATGGCAGAGAGTTAATTCTAGTGACTAATGAGGGAGCAGAATTAATGTTTGCGCTATGCTGATAAGATGTGGGAATAGCTTCTTTGGGGTCAGATTGTTGAGGTATTTACTTGCCAGGACCCACATTTTCTTTTCCCAATAAAACTTCCCCAGCAGTGACCTCATTGTTGGCTATGAGTTTCGAGGAACAGGGTTTCGGGGCACAGAGATTCCCAGGGTGCTTGGCATCAAAAGTCAATACAGCAACACTATCTTTTATTACTTTTATCTCAGTCAGAAGTTCTGATAGGGTTTTGCCAATTTTATTTACAATTAGGTTCCTGATATCATTAAGAAACTGTGTTAGGTCTGGGCCATTCCTATCCGGGACCTCTGGAGGTGTGATCTCTGATGTCGCTAGGTTTTCTTTTCGGTCCATTCGCGTTTTCGGGGGAAGAGGGCAGCACTTGCTGTCAGCACGCCTGATCCTAGTGCGCTTGCTTCCTCTATATATTGGGAGAACGACATTTTTGCCCCACTCCCCCTCCTATCCCGGTCTTTTATCGACTTCAAAAGGGGAGAGAGGGTTCTTTTGGAGAGAGAGGGTTAGGATAGCTCAGGAGCAATGTGCTCGCCTTGGAAGCAAGACGACATGGAGCAACACAGGTTCCATCCCCGGGTCCACGCTTAGAAATCTCTGAGTATTAAGCGCGTTATAAATAACCTGTCATATATCATATCATATGATGGGCCATACTAGTGGGGGATTCTCTTCAGGTTCTGGAAAAAATTAAATCAAATCGTCCGCCAGGTTATTAATCACACAATTGGAGTTAACTACAGAGTTTTTCGGTGGTCTTGTGGGCAGGACCGGATTTACGTTTCCCTCCGGTATCACTATTTCGTGTGAAAGGCCCTTGATTTCAGAGATTAAAACATTTACCTCTTTTATCAGCTGGAACATTTTATATATTTTCTTTCCTCTATCATTTGGGCAAATAGAGGTCATGGCCTTTGTTTTGACAATTTTTCACAACAATTATAAAAGAAATAGTAAACAAAAAGATAAAATAAATAAATAGCGCAAAAAACACAGAATATACTCTATGCTGTATGATCAGTAAATGCACTCTTACACCAAGTTGTAAAAGAAAATAGAAAAAGTCAAAATCCCTTGTAACAGTTCAAAGCAACATTTTGTAGTACATAGTGTCCTGCAAGATAGCCAAATTATTCAAATACAGTTTTTGGCTAAGAGGTACAAGAGCAGGACACGCCCGACAGCTTGAGGGGCCGCCAGAGTCGGCTCCCCCACTCACCCTGTGTAACCTGACAGAAGATATATACCACTGTGTCTCCAGGAATCAAGTGGGGTCGCTTTTAAAACAACAGCCACAAAGTGACTGCAGCTTTGAGTCCCCTTAGCAGGCCCTGGGGGACTGGAGCCCCAGGGTTCAGGCGGATACAAGGTACAATGTCCAGCCTATCACCGCCTGTCACTGCCTCGGTGGTAGTCTATTCCCAGGCCGAGAACACACCTTGATAGAACAGACGCTGCTCTCAGGAAAGTAGCAGCAGATGGAAAAGGAGCCAATGGTCCACTTGTTCTTAGGTGAAAGAAAGCGCCTCTGCCTTCACATGCGATGTTCAACAATTAAGGGCCTGATTCACAGAGCATTTTTCTTATGGGATTCCACCATTATAAAACCGAAACGTGTCTGTGAATCAGGTCCTTAAGAGTCAGACACCGGGGGACTTTTCAAACACTTTCCAAAGCAGACTTGCGCTTTAGGTGGGGGGCTTGCGCTGTGAGGAGTGGACCGAGGTTCACCTTACAAGTCCTCAACTCACTTTTCAAATCGTCAGAGCTTCAAAGTTTACATAACTCATTGATTTACATTCCGTGGCGGTCCTGCATTGAAGCTCTAACAGGAAGCGAAGACTGTACAGCAGCAGGTTACAACTCACGCCGGGAGATGACAAAAGGACGACCTCAGCACCTCCGCGGGCACGCAAACACCATGCGGAACGTCATCACCTGCGCTCTTATCCCCCCTGGGCTTCGACCATGTGTGGGAATAAGCAGAATTTAAAGTCCACGATGAATGGCGGCGGGACTCACTGAACCAAGTCTGAGTGCATAGCGGGGCTAACCCCTACTCTTTGGCCCCTTATGTCATATCAGTAACATGCATAACATCACCCGCTTGCTTACCCCCAATGACAGAGTCAGAGACATTCTGAAAGTTGGAAATATATATAACATTTTATTGGAAAACATATGGACGCATAATTTGGAGTCATTTTATGAGGGCGCCCCCCATCCCTGTTCAGGTTTTATGACTGCGTGACACCAACCATGGTCCTTAGCCGGGTGGCTCCGCCAATCCTGCCTTACAAAGTCCCATGTCCAAAAAGCCTGTGAGCCATCTCACACCATTCCGTTCTTGCGAGAACGGCCCGCCCTGGATTGCACTGCCAGTTCAGTCATTCCTCCAGAGAGTATGGAGCGAATAAGGCCACTGCATCGGTTGTTGAGGAGTCCCAACCGTCCCTAGTGTAATCAGCGCCCGTGTCACAAGATCCTGCCTGAAGCAGCCAGTGGTTGTAGCTCACGGACCAGACCGCAGCGTGCCTCCTTCTCTGGGACCGCCCTCGTAACTCCGCCACGATTTGGGGTGGCCCTCCCGCGACCCCAAATGCCCCCACAGCAAATTCCTCATCCTGCTAATACTCGCCAACCACTATTTACATCCTGTTCTTGCCATCGGTCCCCATAGCCCTAAGTTGAAATGGCCCATCCCATGCTGATAGATGCACTCCATCTGCTGCAAAATCTATTGGGTTCCCTTCACATAACTCCAGGTGTCTGACAAAAACAAGCCCACCCAGCTTTGTGAAGCGCTCCATGCTCCTGTTCACCCTCCTCCTAGACCTTTCCATCGCAACCCCTAGTTGTCCATGCCATCCTGGTGAAATACTGACCTTAGCGGGATCTAATGGATCGTTCTTGCCCAATTTCCTATTCCCGAAGCAAACCAATGCTACAAGAAGGTCATCCTCTCCCCCCACCACCAGGGGTCTGTTTCTCCATGTTATCCCCATTACCAGGTGGCCCATTGTCATTTCCGGGAAGTAATTCTCAAACCCTGTGTGGAGCCTAGCCCGGAGTTCTCAGCCGGTACTTAAATATTCTCCCTACTTACTTGCGGGTGCCAACCTTAATGAGATCTAGTGGGTCTCCCTTGCCCAATCTCCTATACCTGAGGCAAACCAACATTCCAAGCTCGTCAGCCTCTCGGTCCTGGCACCAGGGACCTGGTGCACCATTTTATTCCCATAACGGGAGGCCCGTGATATATCCAGGAAGCAACTTGCAAACTCTGCATCGCCATCTTAACCTTCGGGTGAGCGGCCCGCAGGTATGTAGATATTCGCCCTTACCTACTTCAGGGTGACACACGGCCTTCCCAGGGCATCCCGGGTATAGACGGCCCTTGCCGCTCATCCGCACAAGCCGCACATTGGCGGTTGTTACCTGCCGTTTTCCTTTCGGCATCTGTACCTGAAACATCATGCAACTCCGTCTGCCACCTGGACCCGCTCCCGGCACCGGCCAGAGCGTTGGGTCCAAGCACCCATCGCTGTCTCCATGACACCATGGCTCACCTTTCCGTGAGTTCCCCTTGCAAACCATGCTCCCTACCTCACCTGCATGCGCCCACTTTACCAGTGCTGCTCCACCAACCACTCTGAGCTGTTGTCACACTGTATCACTTTCCTGGCCACCTTCTGCCTGGTCCTTCAATCCTGTGACACAAAATCCCAAAATTGGTAGTTTAGACATCCCTGCCCCCACAAAAACGCAGGCTGCTTGGTGCTCGGGAGGCAGTAAAGCGTCAGTGAATGCTGCAACCTTGCTACTTATTCCTCTACAGCGCCCTCCTGCTGTATGTAGCCCATGTTCACATATCCTTATCTAAATCCAATTTCCACCTGTGACGCCAACCCCCCCACTTTGTCTACCCTTGATAACCTCTTGCCTTCTACAATAGTGTAGATCTATGCATATCGTTAACTGTAATTACCTCGTCTGTGCCCTTCCAACCGTGCTGACGTCCTTTGCGTTCCTCACATCAAATGCACACCAATCTTGAAGTGTCACGCCTCAAGCTAGTTTAATTCCACCTACCAGCCCTCCCGTGACAAGGGAGCCCACCAAGGGACTCTGCGCTAGTACATAGTGTTCCGTACATCCAAATTTCATCTAGGATGCAAACCCGTCCCTGCGTCCACCATTCCTTACAATTTCCCACGTAACCATTGTATAGCTCTGTTCCAGCCTTCAGTTTGCCCACCCCCCTCCCCCCCATTGGTGCGTGGAGACCAAAGCGGCTCCTGGTCGCCGCTGTTCTGCCAAAGAACATCCATGTATCTCAGATAAACCACCCGAGAGAACACTGCACTCCCAACTAGGAGTAATTAAACCATGCCATCCTTAATCAATTACTAGCATTAAACCCAGTGTAAGACTTCAAATAAAGCCCTGTTCAGTCTTTCTTCCACATTTTCTGGGACAGAACCTCCTAGTTTCAGGGAGTGGTATATGACCGTTCCCAGACCAGCAACCGAACAGGAGTAACCCCAGTACTGGGTAGAGGTAACTCACTTACACACCCTTAACTTTCGTGCTGCAGTGCAGTATGTTACCTTGCCCTTAATGGCCTAAAATTAACTGCTACCGTGGAAGCGTGCCCTTCATGTCAATCTCCTGTACAACACCCAAGCGAGTTGCAACAGGCCCTATGCACAGCAAAACCACCATATTCTTATGCTAACGGAGTAAACCTAAATCCGAGCGTCCACCCACTACCCCTGAAAATCCTGTGCCGTTAAGTGCCCCAATGTGCCCAGTGGTCTCCAATCTCCCTCCATGAACATACGTGTAGCTCTGTTCAAAACATCATGAAATTTGGGGCAGTGGAGGGAATTGTGCCTGTATCTTACATATGCCAGCATACACTTCATACACCTTGCATGTTCATCCAATCCTCTCCTAACCCACTTCATACTGTTTGGAACCTTGATATGATATGATGGGTTATTTATAGCGCGCTCAATACCCGGAGTTTTCTAAGCGTGGACCAGGGATAGAAACTGTGTTGCTCCGCGTCGCCTTGCTTCCAATGCGAGCACGTTGCCCCTGAGCTAACCTCCCTTCCTACCTTCCTGTTAAACCTATTCCCTAGATACTTTCACTCTTAAGTCCTCCTCTTTAGAGCCTCTTTGAGCCTGTGTTCTGCACATAGAACATTTCATTATAAAACACAAAGCCGGTCGTGGGGCATCCTGTAGTCCACCCTTGCCCCCTCATTTTCGGATTCCTCTTTCCATCCCCTCACTGTTTACAACTAATACAGTGTGTCCTGGCTGTTTGCCCAGGCTTAACCGTGTGTGTTCATTAGAGTGCACGCCGGAGCGTCATGCACACCTCAGCATATTACATTTGGACCTACCTTGCCCCAGGACCTGTGAATGTGCCATGCAATGTTAATGCCCTAGGTTGGTTACGACTCTCTCCTGTAATACCTGCGCATTTCTCACGGAAACTGTATGCTATGCTCAATCAGTGGAGCGTCAGCACTGTGAAGACGGCGAAGTGCCACTGTGAAGTGGCGGGACAATAGCTGCCTTATTACACATGGTGCTCAAATAAAATGGCCTTCCGGGCAAAGCCTTTAGACTGAAACAGATTGCGGTCCGTGTCCCCCACCCAGGACTCCGCCTTGCTCATCCCTCTGTTGCACCTTGTGTATGTGGTTTAAAAATAAGTCACAAATAAATCCTCCCCATTCTACTTTTCCAGCACCCCAGTGTTGCTCTAGTTTCATCTTACTTCCAAGGCGAGCATGTTGCCGCTGAGCTATCTTCCCGAGACAATTGAATGCGAATTATACTAACCTGTAAACACGGCACAGGCTGCCCTGCGTGTACTCAAACCCCAACTACCCTATGTTGTACATGGTAACAATTTGGACTTAGACCACCGTACACCTGTTACAGGCTGCGCACAAAAGCAAAGTACTAGATCCACACCAACGTGTTGCGCAAACCGTTTCACCACCTGAACCGACGCAGCTCTACAAATGCAGCAAGGTGGCAATTCAGGGAAGCAAACCATGTCCATGTTTTGGGAGGTACTGGCTTCGATGGGCATCCAGCTACTTTACACATTATAATGTTGCTATCCCGGTGACGCTTCCCTGTTAAAGGAGCACACTCTCCGGAGCCGCATCCTGCCTGCACCCTCTCAATCACTCCCTGGGCTGCAATCATGCCCTCATGATTTAAATTACCTAAAAATGTATGTAAACCCATACAGCTGCTATCAAACCTTCCCAGGACGTTGTCCGAGCCAACCCAACTTTGTCATCCCCTTTCCCTCGCTCCCTATGCAACTGAATTGCATTCCACGTATGCGCACGGAAAAATGCATCCCACTTATGTGCACACAATCCCCTTTACTTTGTCACTGACCAAGCTTAGCCATCCGTGTCATAACACAATTGCAGATCACCGTGCAAAAGACATACCAAATTCGCCCTTTCGCATGCGCCCTAATCTCTGGCACAGTATTAAATTGCAGAAAAAACCTACATCCGACGGCCAAACCCGACCGAAGAATATTCAGCATTCATAAAAATCCTAGCATCCCTTGCTAAGCTGCCAAGTAACCACGAGTACAATCACAGATAAACACATGCTGCAGTGCGGGTAACCCTGTCCGTGGTGCAGCTGGACAGCGCCTCGTGGTGGGTGTTGTGATGCCGACTCGCGGCCTGCGCGCGGGGGCTGGCGTTATGCGGGTAGGCCGCGCGGCCTGTGGCGCAGCTCCAGCGGGAGCTGGCAATGACTCACACCCACGCTGGATAACGGTTTGCCCGGAACTGCCTCCCGAACGCGGGGGCGGGGCTTTTATTAAGCACGCCCTGCGTCACCGCGTAGCGGGACGCAGGGCGGAACATAACATTCCTCCTTTATTATAAAACAAAACAAAACACATAACTCTAACAGCCGAACAACGGCCAAGTCCAGCATAAGCGCTCAGTCTTCAACACTCAGCCACCTTGCCATTGGGGTTCATGGCACTATTGCACCAGTTGCCACACATAGTCACTTAGCTTGGCTGGCGGTCTCGTCGTTGTTCTCAGTGGGTATCGTCCTTCGCGGGGGTCCTTCCCCCTTGCTTCTGACTCGGTTCCATCGTCGCTGTTCGGGTCCTCGAGGCCAGGTTCATCCACCGGTTCCCAGCTTCCATCCCGCGCTCCATCCTCCTCAGGGATGGCCTCCGGCTCTTCTTCGCTGGGTGGATTGTCCATGCCTTCCCGATGGCATTCCTTATCAGTCCATAGTGTACGGGGTATGGCTTTGAACCATGACGCATTTCTCGTCACTTGGCGGTTTCCTCGTGTCACAGTGACCATGGTTCCATGCCGGTTGCTGACGGTCCATGGAAGTTCCTCGTACCTTGTGTCAAGTTTTGACTTGGAAGGGTTACGTAGCATGATAACCTGGTCACCCACTTGATGATGGGACGGCCTCGCTCTCCGCTTGCCACTCATGTGTTCGTTGGCATCCCTCCTCCTTCTCTCGGTGCGTTCCTCGTTCACCGTGTCCGGGGTTCTGCTTGGGTGATGCGGGATCGAGGATCTGATGACGGTGCCGAACATGAGGTCCGCAGGCGGTATGCCGGTTGTACTGTGAGGCGTGACCCGGTAATTTCGGAGGAATCGGAAGAGGTCAACCTTCCAGGGGCTGGCGTTAGCCTTAGACACTCGGAGTACCTTATTGATAGTCCGCATAAATCGTTCTACGTCCCCATTTGCCTGGGGGTGTCTTGGAGTGATGTGGTGATATTTCACATTGAGATCTTGTAGGTACTTTTTGAAATCCTCTCCCGTAAACGGCGGGCCATTGTCGCTTTTGATTGAGATGGGTAGTCCATGGGTTGCGAACATTTTCTCTAGGGCCGGAATGACCACTTCAGCTGCTGTGGACTCAACTATCTCAACTTCCGGGTAGCGGGAGTGGTCGTCGACGGCCACCAGCAAGTGGAGGCCCTCCCGGAGCTTGCAAAAGTCAATGCTGATGGCCTCCCAGCGAGAGCGGCCCCGTTCTGCCGATATGATGGGTTCCGGGTCTGGCGGCCCCCCTGTTATCTGACAGGCTAGGCACGTGGTGATGAGTGTCTCGACCCGCTCCTCGATCTGGGGAAACCATACTCGGTGCCGAATGCGGGCTTTCGTCCTTACCAGTCCTTGGTGTCCCTCATGTGCTAGGGCCACTATTCTGTCCTGTAGTTTGAGAGGGATCACGATGCGGTTTCCTCGAAGTAACAGTCCACCTTCCGTGACTGACAAGTCTTGCCGCACTGTGAATATGCCTGACAAAAACCCCTTTGCTTCCGCTGTTCTGTTGTGTGTATGTCTCATGAAAGTCTTCCAGTCACCGGACAGGATGGCATCTTTCACCAAGTCGCAACACGGGTCCTGGTGCGTTTCCGCCTCGATTTCCTCGATGCTCACCGCTCTGGGCCTCATTGCTCGCACCACTTGGCATATGTGTTCCTCTGTTTCTGCCGCTACTTGGATCTCTTGTTGAGTGGCCTCTCGCGGATGCCTGGATAGAAAATCCTCCGGGTTCCCGCTGCCTGGTTGGTAGACGAGGTTGAAGTCATATTGCTGGAGGTGCAGTAACCACTTGGTTATTCGTGCCGGAGGGTGTGCTGAGGTTCCCATGAAGATTGGTAGAAGGGGCTTGTGGTCCGTGATCGTCGTGAAGTGACGTCCATATAGGTAGAGGTGAAAATGCCGGCACCCCCACAGCACGGCGATGGCCTCCTTTTCGATGTGTGAGTACCTTTGTTCGGTCTCGGTGAGGGCTCTCGATGCATACGCGATCGGTCTTTTCTCCCCTTCCCTCGTGACCTGCATTAGGATGGCTCCGAGCCCCACGGGGCTGGCATCTACGAATAGTTCTGTGGGCAGTTCAGTATTGTAGTAGGCCATCTTGGTGTCAGCTGAGAGGGAGTCCTTGATGCTTTCGAACGAGTCCTGGCATGTTGGCCCCCATTCCCACTTGACGTTGGCTTTCGTGAGTTCCCGCAGCGGCTCAGATAGTGTGGCCAGGTTTCGGATGAACCTCCCGCAGTAGGTGGCCATGCCTAGAAAACTGCGCACTTCCGTGGGTGTCATCGGAGGGCTAGCCGCCTGGATGTCTGCGACCTTCTGCGGGTCCGGGGAGATGCCTGTGCTGCCAAACTTGTATCCGAAGAACGTGATCTCCGCTTTGAGGAATTCACACTTTTCCCGATGTATTGTGAGCCCAACCTCTTGTAGTCGGCCCAGTAGGGCGTGAAGCCTCTTGATGTGTGTCTCTTTGTCGGGGGCGTGAATCAGAATATCATCGCTCACGTTGAGGACACCAGGGATGCCCCGGATGACCTCCTGGATGGTCTGCTGGAACACCTCCGCAGCTGATGATATTCCGAAACTTAGGCGTTTGTATCTCCGCAGCCCCAGATGCGTAGAGAATGTTGTTATGTATCGAGAGTCTCTGTGGAGTTTGAGTTGATGATACCCCGCCTTTAGGTCAATCTTTGAAAATATCTTCGACCCTGTGAGGTCAGCCACAATCTCGTCGATTGTTGGGGTTATGTGGCGTTCCCTTTTAATGGCGGTGTTGGGGAGGCGCATGTCTATGCAGATCCGCACCTTTCCAGGCTGCTTGGGCTTCTGTGTGACTACCATTGGGGAGACCCACGGTGTGGGCCCTGTGACCTCCTCAATGATACCCGCTTCTTCCAGTGCCTTGAGTTCCTGCTCCACTTGTTCTCTCATGTGGAACGGCGTTCTCCGGTGCCGGACGGCTTTCGGCTGCACAGTCTCATCAATATGCAGTTTGATGGTTTTGCCTCTTAGACAGCCTATGCCTTCTTGCAAGTCAGGGTATTGGTTAAGCATCTGCTCGATCTCCATTTCTTCGTTGACATGGCAGATGAATTGGACCACTCCCAAGTCCTCCGCTGCGTCCCCACTCAGGAGGCTCTCAACACCTGCCTTCACAACATAGACTTTGGACCATAGTCTGTTTTCCCCGTGTTCCAGCGTGGTGCGGAACCTGCCAATTACCGGCAGGGGCTTTCGACAGCCGTATGCATAGAGCAGAGTGTCGGTGCTTTTCAGCTCTGGTGGAGGACTTAGAGTCAGGAAAATGCTCTCAGGCATTACGTTCACCGAAGCGCCTGTGTCGATGGTCATCTGAACGCACTGATTTTGGATGGTGACCACGCATTTGCGCCTTCGGGTGGCTTTTCCTCGAGGTCCACGGTCCTGGCATAGTGCAGACACCAGGTATACCTTCCTTCCTTTCCTGTCTGTGTCCTTGGAGGGGGCCTGCAGCATTGCCGAGACATCGTCCCCTTCATCCTCCATGGAAGAGCTGGCCACTGCGACCCTTCTGGCACTGGCTTGCTTCTTTTTCTTGGTCGCGATCTTCTCCGGCTGGTTTTGCTGAGGCTGTATGGGGGTGTCCGTTGATCGGCATACCTTCGCGTAATGGTCCTTCCGGCCACATGCCCCACACGTGGTGCCTTGAGCAGGACAGTTGCGACGGCCATGTCGTGGGCCACCGCACCAACCACACTCAGTGGGTCCCGGAATACGCGGTTGCCACCTGTTTTGTCCGTATCCGCCACTGTTGTCGTCTCTCGAGGATTGTTTGTTGGCGATGCGGGCCACCATAGCCGTGTTGAGAGCAGGTTGCAGCCTGTGTAGCGTGGCCTCCATATTGGCCGCTCTGGTGTGTGCCAGTTCCCTCTGACGTCCTAGTTCAAGGATACGCTGTAGGGGGATACCCCTCTCGCTGAGTATCAGGCGCCTCAGTTTTTCCGAATGAATCCCGTTGATGATCTGCCTCCTGATTTCCCTCTCCACATTTGTGAATTCACAGGACATGGCTAACTTCCTCAGGCGGGTGTGGTACGCATCAAGGGTTTCCTCCGCTGTCTGTAATGTGGTGCAGAAGAGAAACGTCTCATAGTCTGGGTTTAATTGAGGGAGGAAGTGATCGGTGAGGGCGTCTTTCGCGCTTCGGTACCCATCCAGGCCATCATCAACGTTCAGCGAATTGATAATGCGCAGTACCTCTTTACCTACACTGAGTAGCAGGTGTGCCTTCAGTTTCCTGGGCGCAGTGATCTCTTTGCACTCCATCGCCATCTCGAACTTCTGGATCCATAGCTGCCATCTGGGTCCGCATGACGACGGATCCGTGAATGGGTCAAACGGTTGGACCAGTGTCGACGAAGTACCTTGAGTTCGAGGTGGAGGCGGCGTCATGGACAGGTTTGCCGCAATTCTGGACGGCGTGGAGGGCCCAGGCGTGGATGTGCCGGCCGCCATGCTGGCGTGTACCTGATCCGTGTTGTCGTAGGTGCCTCCGACGGCCACCAGTGCTGTGCTGCGTCGTCTGCCTGCCTTGGAGGTGCCGCCGTGCCCAGGCGCCGTGTTGCAACTCCTGGCCTGGCACTCCCCACACTCTGTGGTGCTGCTCTCCTGTGTTGGATGGGAAGAGCTGTGGTCTTGGAGGCAGAGCGCATGAATAGATGAAAGAGAAAAAAAAAAAAAATTTTTTTTTTTTTTTTTTTTTTTTTTTTTGGGGTGGGGGGTCACGTGTGTGATGGCACCCCCACCGGGTGTCCAAAAATTAAGCCGCGATGGCTGTATGTCGTTGTGGTGCCTTCAGAGCACCGAGCTTATTGTGGAGCTCATCCCATCCTCGTCGCCATTGTTGTGATGCCGACTCGCGGCCTGCGCGCGGGGGCTGGCGTTATGCGGGTAGGCCGCGCGGCCTGTGGCGCAGCTCCAGCGGGAGCTGGCAATGACTCACACCCACGCTGGATAACGGTTTGCCCGGAACTGCCTCCCGAACGCGGGGGCGGGGCTTTTATTAAGCACGCCCTGCGTCACCGCGTAGCGGGACGCAGGGCGGAACATAACAGTGGGGACCCACCTCCCGGGATCCCCACATCTCATCTGCACCCGATTCTGCAGCGCTCGACGGTCCCTCCCTGTCCCTGACCTCTAGGCGGGGGCTGCAACGAAGTGAAGCCTTGACCAATGTTACATAATACATTTTCTTGAATTTGACAATTTCCATCATATTGTACTAAAACAAACAGTTGTACTGTGTGAAAAGCTACGAGCCTGCATACTTCTATGTTGAACTCCAGGGTTTCTGTGTTTCTACCCTTCCCAACCAGTTTTTTTATTTTTTATTTATTTATTATTATTATTTTTTGGGTAATAGGATCGAAGAGACCTTTAAAAGCGCTCATTCGGCCCAATCGCTCGTTGAGCCCTTTGTGCCGCCAACGTTATTAGAGCCCATTCTACACCAAACAAAAGATGTCCGCTTTACTAGGCGAATCCTCACAGGTGAACCCCCACCTGTCCCTCCGCCCGCACCAAAACTCCTCGGCAGTAGCAGGCAACCGTATGCACAATCGAATTCTGAAGGAGCAACAACAAACCCCCCTGGCAGACCACTGTAGCGGCCGGTAAGCCTTGTCGCTAATCGATCCGGTGCATTTCCGACAACATTCCCCAAACTGTCTTAAAAACAGGTCACTCGCCTTGCTTGTATGCATAGCAGTTGCTGCTGCCAGGGCTGAATGAGAGGTCTTGCTCTCTCCGCCCTGGCTATTTAAGCCCTGCGAGGTGCCGGCCGTTTTCCGGCCGGACCCCCGGGGGCACCCTGACTGCGTCCTCCCTAGAGGAGGCGAGTCCACGTAGTGGGCGGCCAGAGGGGCAGCCCGCTATGTGAGCTGCGCCACTAGCGCCCCCTGTGGGGGCTGGCGCATCTGCTCAGTTCCTGGAGCACTGGGGACGTCAACACCACGCCCTTATGCCCTGCAGGCCCTATTGGTAACTGTGCGATGTTGCAATTTTACATGTATATAGCATAGTTAATGAGAATGGCATATGTTACATTTAGTTTTACTTTCTGTTTAAGTTGATTCATTTAGATTTGCACACGTGCAGCAAGAAAAATGTAAAAAAACACCAATGACAAATAAATGCAATATAGGTGTGATGTGCCACGAAGCGCCTAGACACTGGATAACGAGGAGCTTCATAATGCGCATGCGAGAAAGGAGATTTGTCATTTATTTTTTTTATTTTTTTAAAAGCATTTGTTAGGCGCTTATGCAACTGAACAGTATTTCAAAGAACCGCTGTGAAGACACAGTAGTTTTAGAACATGCATGCACCAACATACATACATGGTGGTCTCAAGGGACATATGTTTGGGACAGTTTGGGGTACATGGTGAAAATGTACAGATCTGTATGCCATGCGCTTTTTCATACTTTGGCCAGGCTCCACAGCCAGGTCCTGCAAGGTAAGCTCTGTGTGACTGGGAAACTAGTTTTTGCAAGGTTGGAGGCTGAGGGAAGACAACGAGTAGCCGCAACATTATCAGATGGTCAGTCACAGCCAGGTTGGGTTTTTATGACTTGGCTTTCTTGTGGGAAGGAGATGCAGTCTTTTGTAGCACATGAGAGGCTGTTATTCATTGTTCCCATAGGTCAGGCGAGAGTGTTGATAGAGTGGTCTGTGAGGTCACTTTGGGCAACTTGGAGTATTTTGTTTATTGCCATTGAAAAGGCAGACCTTCCAGCAGTAGCCACTCAGCTCTCTTTTAAAAACGCCATTCCAGCGCGAAGCGCGGCACCAGAGTGGCGATAGAGTGGTCTGTGTGATCCATGTTGAACCGAAGGGAGCTGGTGGAATAGACCGGTTGGTAACTCATTGGCAACATGATATCGCTCCCATATTGCGGTGAGTTAGAAAAGAACAAAGCTTGTTACCTTTGCTACTGTATTTTTTCAGCAGTTCTTGCCAGGTATTAAGTATCGGTAAACATTGCAAAACCCTTCAGACTTTTTGACTGTACAGGCTTTGAACTGCAACGTATAACAGGAACATTGTTGCTAGCTGTGTATGTGTATACGTGTGCTCGCTAATTCAGCGTCCTCGGAACTGATACTGGAATTGGAACTGAGCCAAGAAAACTGTGGGAGCGAAAGAGTCTCTGTGGGTTTTTTTTGTACTTCAGAAGTATGTCTGAAGCTCACTCTTGAAAAACTCTCCTGTATTTATTTATACTCACTGGCCCTCATTACAACCTTGGCGGAGAACCATGGTGCTATTAGCACCATGGTCCATGCCGCTAAGGTTGCAATTCCGCCATGGTGGATGGCGGAATTACCGCCCCATTCCGACCTTGGCGGGGCGGTAATTCCCCAATCCCCATTTACCCTTCCCCATTCCCATTTTTGCCCCATAGGGCATAATGGGAGTGGGGAAGGCGTTAATTACGCCACCGTAAATTACGGTGGCGTAATTAACTCCATGGTCCCTTAGCGCCATGGATTTTAACACCAAAGCAGGTGTTAAAACCTCCATGGCGCTAAGGGACCTCGTAATCAGGCGGTAAGGGTCGGCGCTGTTTACGCTGCCGTAAACCCCTTACCGCCTGGGTCGTAATGAGGCCCACTGGCCCTCATTACGACCCTGGCGGAAATCGCGGTGCTAAATGCACCTCGGAGCACGGCGGAAAGCTGCCGATAGCGCCATGGGGGTTGGCGGATTTTCCGCCCCATGCTGACCTTGGCGGAGCGGTAAATCCCCAATCCCCATTTTACCCTTCCCCATTCCCATTTTTGCCCCATAGGGTATAATGGGAGTGGGGAAGGCGTTAATTGCGCCACCGTAAAATACGGTGGCGTAATTAACATCAAGGTCCCGTAGCGCCATGGATTTCTCCGCCCGGAAAAACCAGGCGGAAAACGCTCCATGGCGCTACGGGAACTCGTAGTAGGGCGGACGGGTCCGCCGCGAATAACGCTGGCGTAAACCCACTCCGCCAGGGTCGTAATGAGGCCCACTGTGTTTATCGGAGCATAAAATAAAAAAGTAAAACAAAATCAAAGATTAATCACTTTCGAGGGAGCCGAAGCTTTTGTTGTCTCTGGAGGAAAAGTGTGCCGAGCGCCCAGCCCTTCTGGACTCACACGATACTATCTCTGGAAAACAGAACACGCTCTGGGAGATTGGAATTACACTGTCATTAAAAGCTGAACCTTTCAGACTCCACTGCACGCTGCCAGCTTCCTATTAGTACGTTCTACTTCATTTAGAGAGTGACTGTGCGCTAGGTGCCTTTTGAGCCCACTCTATTTTTATTACCAATATAAAGGAGTGTACGTAGTGATTGATGTACTGATATTTTGAAAATCATACTGGTTCTACTGGCAACTATTCAACTACAGTGATTTACTTGTGAAGTAGAGAGTGACTGCTGGCCCTGTGCCTTTGAACTAACAAAAGTAATTAATCTTCAGTACATATTTTAATGTTTGACTAGTAGAGAGTGACTGCTGGCCATGTGCCTTTGAACTCTCAATGAGTAGTCACGCAGACGGAGTGGGGCCACGACAGCGTTAACTCAAGCGGTGGCTGATCAAAAGAGATTATGATCCTGGCGGTAGCCGTGCTGGTAAAAACGACAAGGCTGCCACCGGAGTTGTGTTTTTTTTCCGGCGCCTGGCAATGGGGAATTACCGGCGCCTGAAACCAGGCATCGGAAAGATTTACTCCCCATTCCCATTGAGTCCTATTGGACTCAGTGGGAATGGGGAGGACGGATGCACCGGCACTGTGTGCAACAGTGCCGGTGCATCCGCCAATGCCTGCGAGCAGGTGCCTTTCCGCCCGCCAGGTCAGACCAGGTGGGCGGAAAGGCACTCGCACGCAGAACTCGGAGGGTGCCTGTCCGGTAACAACAGTGCCGGTGCATCGTCAAAGTCTGCGGGCGGGTGTCGTTCAGCAGGCCAGGTCAGACCTGGCGGACTGGAGGGCATCCCACCCGCAAACTTGTACTTTGCCGGTCCGGTAACAACGGTGCTGGTAAGCCTACCGGCACCATTGTTACCAGACCAGCAATGTTATAATGAGGCCCATAGATTCAAAACCTGCTCCTAAATATATAATAATAATAATAATAATTATTATTATTATTAATAGTAAGAGATTACAAGAAGAGCATGAGGTGTCTGTACTAGTGCATGAATGCACTCCACCAGTCGGCTTGATTTTTACTAGCGCGGAGACAATCGAAGGCGCATTGGTGCAAACAATTCGTACTCATCAGTGCCTACAAAAAGAGCTGGTCCACTGCCCAAAATCTGGAGAAGTCAGTGGGAAAACCTACTCTATGTTATCAAAACAACTTAATGCGATGATCGTAACACCTGTGGCAGGCCGAGAGATCACAGACTTTTACCCAAAGGCAGGCGCTACCACAGAGGTTATACAATCCTGTTCATTAGGGGTTTGTTGCACAGAGAGTGCTGGAAACCTGACAGACATCAGCAAGCTGGAAGTGCTGGGTAATATGGGCTGCTTGTGCCTGGACACAGACTGTCCAGCTAGGAAGGAGCAGGAAAAAAATAGTGTGGGGGCTAGAAATAAAGAAACCTCACAGGCCGAGGAGGAGAAATGATCATCGATAAATTGTGAGGTAATCCCTGGATCCCCTCCAAATTATTAGAGTTTCTATCTATGAGTAATATTGCTCCCGTAGCAAATAACAGTGAAGTGAGGGTGATGCACCATACTTTAAGAGAAGCGGATAAACAAATCAAATTAACAACACCTCCTATTTCAGCCTTGAATTCAATATTGAGCGCATCTGTCGAACTATACGAAAATATTAGCGATGAAGTAAAAGCACATACTCTAATATTGTCAGAAATAAATGTGAACATTGAGATTTTGAGTCTTATCATCAAAATCAATCGTCCCAAAAAAGTATGAGAAGCAAGTGGGAACAGAATAAATTGCTACGATAGTGGCCATAGCTCCCAAATATAATAAGGAGGTCATGACCACTGTGACTGCGGCCAGGGCTCCCTAACCAAATGAGGAAGTCCTAGCAGATCCCATGAGGGTTGAGACGGGGACGCAGGGGAAACCATCAAAAAAGCCACACAAAAATCTAAGAATGGACGGCATAACCAACTAAGAACCAGCTCAAGAAAATATCTCTGCAATGTGCACTTGCAAGACACGCCTGAAACAGATGACTACACGAAATCTATCTTTGAAAAAGGAAAAAATGTAATAGTTGAGGTACCATCATTTAAACAAACTGAGATAGCTTGCCAAACATAAATAATTTGTGTGGATTTAACAAATCCGCAAAATAGTGGAATTAATTGTGCCCATGAAAAGAAGCAGGAGTATAAAATTCAGCACTCGGGAAGGGTCACATTGAATGATAACTGTTGAAGGAACTAAACACCAGTCTAGTGTTATGAAAACGAGTCCACTAAAAAGTAAACAACAAATGGCAGTACAAGTGACACCGAATAAACAGCTACCGGTTAGAGCAGGTAGCAGTCCTAGTACATCAGCAGCTCCTATGAATGGTCCTGTGACTGCTAGTATCAATTCAGTCCCTGAGGAAGAACAGAAAAAGTGAGGGTCCCTATCGAGTCAGAGCAAAGCCATCCACATTTCTATAATAATGAATGGTAAAGAAAATGAACAATGTAGAAACTTTGGAGGTAAGGGTTCTCAAAATAAACTGGAAACAATGAATACGAACAAAGTTGCGAATGAAAACAGGAATCTAAGTGAGAAAGTTCTAAAAGGTCCAGTTGAGAAAGGAGAAGCTCGGGTCAGATGACGGTAAAAAGATCAATGGGCTGCTATCTTCAATCACCCTAAAGGCACAAGTATGAGGACTCCTAGTTTGGAAGGTAAACCGGAGAATATTAATCCTACGGAAAAGGAAAATGTGAATCATAAGTGGCACCATATTGTAACTGAACCTATTACTAGGGATTTAACAAAAGAAGATGGTGCTGAATCATTGATTTGGGAACTGGGAGACAGAGACTGTCTATCCAGGATTTTTGAGCTGAATGATACGGCTGACTACAAAAATAAGAAAACAAATGTGATCCATAAGGAGAAAAGGGTTTTGAGTAATGGACCTAGAAAGGATAGTCCTCAAATATTCCAAGAGAAAGAAGTAGGAAAGCTACTTTATTTTGAAGTCCGACCATATGGAGAGCTCGATATTGTATTGAACAGAAAAAATGTAGCCGGCGCCCCTCTCTAGAAAGAGCATGGCATGATAACCTATTCTGTGTTTCTTTTCCCACTTTGAGAGTCCGCTGCATCGCTTCCATTTGCATATCAGTCTTTGTCCCGCCCACAAGGGCAGTTCAGCACCAAAATGCCAGGCAAACCTCCTTTGAACAAGAGTACCAACAGCAACCCCAGACACTGTTTCAGCCTTGTTGGGCCTCATCAGTGAGGTGGCGCTGTGCCTCTCTGAATAGAATATTGTATTGAATAGAACAAACTTACTAAGACTATTGAGAGAAATACCTGCCTTAGACAGAATCGCTAGTGCAGACATTCATTACAATAGTTTTCCCTTCCAAGCTAATACTGATCTTGTGGAAGTGCATTTGAAATCCCTGTTTGAGGCAAAAACAATATTAGAAGAAAAACAAGACATTTTTAAATATGGCTGTCTCGTTTATATAAACAGGGCAGAATTTAAACCATTTCTTCTAACAAAAGACAGCAATGCCAAAAGGCTGGTAAATAGCGAAACCAGGGAGGAGTTGCTCGAACCTAGGGAAATTAAAGATAGATTTGCAGGGACGGACACAACCTTGGACTTCAGAAATACTGGAGCACACTCTAGCAGTTAACCAAACTGGATGTGCCTATTGGATATGCTGAGGAAAGAACTGAAAAGGCCTGCTGTGGGAAATAATAGGTTTGGATAGTTTGTAGCTTCTAGCATGGAACACTATAGTATTTAATAGTTTTATCTCAAGCTCCTCTCTTCGATGAATCAGATGTAATCTTACTCCAAGAAACTTAGCTCACCATAAAAATGTGGAGGGATGGTTTTACAGCAATTCAGCAGAAGGCATGCAAGTCAAATGGGGGAAGGCCATCAGGGGGACTATTAATAGCGATCAGAAATGCAAGTAAAAAATGTGCCAAAATAATCTCTGAACATTTATCTGGTATTCTGGCCGCAGAAGTTAACATAAACTATCTGGATAATATCCAACGCACACTGCTGGTGAACCTATAATGGAATTCAGCGATGGGCACATTGCATACCTTTATGGACGCCCTGTCTGATGTGTTGCAAAATTGGTTAGCAATAATTAACACCCATGTAATTTTGGCAGGTGACTTAAATTCATACTGTTTGGATGGTGGTAAAAGTCATCATGCCATCGAAGGGAAAAAGTGGCAAGCCTTGTTTAAGGAATAGGGTTTGACAATAGTGAATGGCAATTTAAAGGGGAATTTGCCACCCAAAGTCACCTGGTAGAGAGGAGGGCATTCCTCAATTATTGATTATATAGTCCTATTTAAAGTGCTGTTTGACAAATGTATCTCATTACAAGTAAAGCATACCGATGCAAGCGATCATAATATTTAACATTTAAATAGGCTCCCAATAGAATACAATAGAAAACCCACAGAAACCTGAAAATATAGTGTGCAGGAAATAGAATAAAAAAATGTAATAAAGGTGGTAAAACTTTGACGTAAAAATGCAACATGTTGTTGCTCTTACCACAATGAGTAAACTAAGTATAGCTTGTTCACTGACACATTTTAAGAACTTTCTCTAGGAACTAGAAATGCCCAAAGATCTACAGACTTCCAAATCTACCCATATCAATAGATTTGAACGAGAAGTGAGGGCAAGGAAAAAGATCTTTCAGCAGCAATTTGTGATAGCTCTTCTTAAATAATATGGAGGTTGTGTGTTACATAAAAAAAGGTGAAATCATTAGAAACTTTAAAAACGGGATTAAAAATAACCAATTTATGATGGCAGAAAAAAATGGGGATCTAATGTTGAATATGCTATAATTGCCTCACGTAACTTCTGGGCTCTAAATAAAAACTTAAGTAATCCTCAAATCGAGCAACAAGAGTGCAGGGACAGTGAGGCAGACTGGCACCTACACTGGTTAAAAATGAATGGTGAAACAAAATCTTCTGAAGGCTACTCAAATCTGGTGGCTTTGTAACTCTTATTCGATAGAGCAGATATAGAGCGAGTGATCACAAATGCATCATCTTCTAGGGCTGTGGGGCCTAATGGGTTGGCGAATGCCACACTGAAATTAAATAAGGAAATGTGGGCAACAATGCTGGATATGCTGATTAAGGACACATTGGAGCAGCAGTTAATGTCTGAAACATGGGAGGAATCAATCATAATACTGATTTTTTAAAAAGTGAACCGTGATGATCCTTCAAATTACAGGCCGATAGCTTGGCTGGACCCTGATAGTAAAGTGTTCGCTTCTCGAGTTCTTGAAAAATTGGAAGCTTGGGCTTATGAAACCAATATTCTATCAAAGTTCCAGACTTGGTTTAGGAAAAGGATGGCTACTACTCTTAATGGTTTAGTGATCACAGTTTTAAGAGAAAAGGTCTGGTCTTCAAATGAGGTGTCTGTTGCCCAGCTGTATGCCTCTATGATTCATTTTGCAAAGACATTTGACACGATCAATAGACCCATTTTTTGGAATAAACTGAAGCAATGGAAAATACCCCCATCTCTGCTATCGATTCTGAAATGTATACCTTAAGAAACAAGGATACAAATCAGACTTGACACTGAGGGAAATCTAACAGAACGCATATATACTACGAAGGGGTTATGCCAGGGGTGTATACTTGCTCCATGCCTTTTTAATCTCTATCTATCTGATTTACAGGAAGTGCTGCTAGATGTACCATTAGTTAGCCCAAGCATTGGTTGTCTACCTATAAATTGGTTTGTGTATGCAGACAATGGGTCCCTTTTAGATATAACACTGGTAGACCTACAATGTGTATTAGCCACACTGATTGTGTATGCAAAGAAAAATTAATTGTTAATTAACCATACAAATTATGTACAGTTAATTTCAGTAAAAATGGGAGGGAAAAAATGTAAATAGTTCCTGGATTGTATTAAGCTTGAGGTGACGAGTGAGTCATTTATCATGGTTTTTATTTGATAGCCCAGTCAAGGAGTTCATTATTAAGAGGATTGAAAAGAAAATTGATCAGCTGATATTCCAAATGAAGAGAATTTATAGAAAATTCTGTAAATTCTCAATCAAACCATTGATAAGGTTTTACATGGGAAAGGTAATCCCAAAAATATCATATGGGTTGGAGATTGATGCTCTATCACTTGGTTTGCCTTGGGAGAGATTTGAGGGCAGAATATGGAAGAAGGTTTTAGTCCTGCCATCATCAATCCCAATGGCATCGGTAAGATATGAGTTGAGACTTTCATCACTTGAATTCTGGTTTCATTGGAGGATTGTCTCACTAATGAGTAAATTATAAAATTCCTTTTATGAGTGCCTCCAATTGGAATTCAATAACAAATCTTCTAATCTATTATTTGGATTCTAAAACCAGTAATATATTTTATATTTGTGGGAGGCCACAAAATGATATGGTTGAAAATCCAAACTGGGTCAACAAAAATATTAAGACAATGGATTGGATAGAAACTACAACAAAGGTATGAACTTATAAAATCCATTCAACCATCTCATATTTGGATAAACCTGTGGGTATGCTTCCTAAATATCTCGACCAATGCTCATGCTCAATTGTGAGTAGTCAATTGCTACGTTTTAGGTTGAATCTTTTGCCTATGGGAGGAAATCTATATGTTCGCTCGAAGGGTCAGGATGTGAATTTAAGATAGTTTGTTTTGTAAAAATCCAAATGTCATCAAAACCCTTAAGCACATTGTTGTCGACTGCCCGAATCTGAAGGAAGTAAGAACAAAATACTTACAGCGTTTCTTCCAGCGTAGAAATGATGTCAGTATTGATGATGTGTGGAATCGATTAAATGTGTCAAATGAAATATTTTTCGCTAATGAAATAGTGAAGATGCTTCATGAGGTTGGAATGGCATTATAGTTCTGGGACAAAAAAGATGTTTGTTGGATTGAAGGGGGGTTAAATAGAAAGAAAATGTTGTGTATGTTAGTTTTATCTGGACATTTGGGAAGGATTTAAATTGGTAGTTTTAGAAAACACTTTTTATTCTTTTTTTATGGATACATTTAGCTGAAAGTTTTAGGGTTTTTGTAATTAACTGGTCTTAATGAAATATGCTTGTATTTTATAATTTTTTTTAAAAAATAGTACTATCTTAGTAATGTATAAGGTTCTTAATTATTTTTTTTACTAAAAATCTTCGTATTTTCTAGATGTATTAAATGATATGTGAAAGACAAGGGTTTGGCCATAACACAATAAAATATATATTTTTAAAAAGATAGGTCCGGCCTTCTGTTTGTGGCGGTTGTGTCTCCGCAGGTCATGCATGTTGAATTGGTAGTCATTTAGATAATAATGAAACAGGATGCCAGCAAGTCTGGGTAGGTGAGTTAGTTATCACCAATTCATATTTATTCTCCCTCTTTCCATATTGTTTGAAGTGTCTTTGAAAACCATGTGCATTCATGTCTGGGGTTAGAAGGTCCCAGGCCAGTTGGAACTTGTAATGAATTATGCTAATGTTTACATGTGTAACTATGTGATGATGTCACAACCTACCACGGAAGACTCCAGGAAAGGGGTGTGCCAGAAATAGGAGCTGATGATGGTAGATCTATTCATTTGACCAATGAGAATGTGGAAATTAGAGAAGATTGGATTTCTTTTGTATAGGTTTGACTAATCATGTGGGGAAGGATGACTTGTTATACAATACATGGGAGTGTTTTAACTGTTGTAAAAATGTATATAATGTGTCAACTTGTGTGGTTCAGGAAGTCTCAGGTTAGTTGGACTCTACTTTATTAAGCACGCCCTGCGTCACCGCGTAGCGGGACGCAGGGCGGAACATAACAGTGGGGACCCACCTCCCGGGATCCCCACATCTCATCTGCACCCGATTCTGCAGCGCTCGACGGTCCCTCCCTGTCCCTGACCTCTAGGCGGGGGCTGCAACGAAGTGAAGCCTTGACCAATGTTACATAATACATTTTCTTGAATTTGACAATTTCCATCATATTGTACTAAAACAAACAGTTGTACTGTGTGAAAAGCTACGAGCCTGCATACTTCTATGTTGAACCCCAGGGTTTCTGTGTTTCTACCCTTCCCAACCAGTTTTTTATTTTTTATTTATTTATTATTATTATTTTTTGGGTAATAGGATCGAAGAGACCTTTAAAAGCGCTCATTCGGCCCAATCGCTCGTTGAGCCCTTTGTGCCGCCAACGTTATTAGAGCCCATTCTACACCAAACAAAAGATGTCCGCTTTACTAGGCGAATCCTCACAGGTGAACCCCCACCTGTCCCTCCGCCCGCACCAAAACTCCTCGGCAGTAGCAGGCAACCGTATGCACAATCGAATTCTGAAGGAGCAACAACAAACCCCCCTGGCAGACCACTGTAGCGGCCGGTAAGCCTTGTCGCTAATCGATCCGGTGCATTTCCGACAACATTCCCCAAACTGTCTTAAAAACAGGTCACTCGCCTTGCTTGTATGCATAGCAGTTGCTGCTGCCAGGGCTGAATGAGAGGTCTTGCTCTCTCCGCCCTGGCTATTTAAGCCCTGCGAGGTGCCGGCCGTTTTCCGGCCGGACCCCCGGGGGCACCCTGACTGCGTCCTCCCTAGAGGAGGCGAGTCCATGTAGTGGGCGGCCAGAGGGGCAGCCCGCTATGTGAGCTGCGCCACTAGCGCCCCCTGTGGGGGCTGGCGCATCTGCTCAGTTCCTGGAGCACTGGGGACGTCAACACCACGCCCTTATGCCCTGCAGGCCCTATTGGTAACTGTGCGATGTTGCAATTTTACATGTATATAGCATAGTTAATGAGAATGGCATATGTTACATTTAGTTTTACTTTCTGTTTAAGTTGATTCATTTAGATTTGCACACGTGCAGCAAGAAAAATGTAAAAAAACACCAATGACAAATAAATGCAATATAGGTGTGATGTGCCACGAAGCGCCTAGACACTGGATAACGAGGAGCTTCATAATGCGCATGCGAGAAAGGAGATTTGTCATTTATTTTTTTTATTTTTTTAAAAGCATTTGTTAGGCGCTTATGCAACTGAACAGTATTTCAAAGAACCGCTGTGAAGACACAGTAGTTTTAGAACATGCATGCACCAACATACATACATGGTGGTCTCAAGGGACATATGTTTGGGACAGTTTGGGGTACATGGTGAAAATGTACAGATCTGTATGCCATGCGCTTTTTCATACTTTGGCCAGGCTCCACAGCCAGGTCCTGCAAGGTAAGCTCTGTGTGACTGGGAAACTAGTTTTTGCAAGGTTGGAGGCTGAGGGAAGACAACGAGTAGCCGCAACATTATCAGATGGTCAGTCACAGCCAGGTTGGGTTTTTATGACTTGGCTTTCTTGTGGGAAGGAGATGCAGTCTTTTGTAGCACATGAGAGGCTGTTATTCATTGTTCCCATAGGTCAGGCGAGAGTGTTGATAGAGTGGTCTGTGAGGTCACTTTGGGCAACTTGGAGTATTTTGTTTATTGCCATTGAAAAGGCAGACCTTCCAGCAGTAGCCACTCAGCTCTCTTTTAAAAACGCCATTCCAGCGCGAAGCGCGGCACCAGAGTGGCGATAGAGTGGTCTGTGTGATCCATGTTGAACCGAAGGGAGCTGGTGGAATAGACCGGTTGGTAACTCATTGGCAACATGATATCGCTCCCATATTGCGGTGAGTTAGAAAAGAACAAAGCTTGTTACCTTTGCTACTGTATTTTTTCAGCAGTTCTTGCCAGGTATTAAGTATCGGTAAACATTGCAAAACCCTTCAGACTTTTTGACTTACAGGCTTTGAACTGCAACGTATAACAGGAACATTGTTGCTAGCTGTGTATGTGTATACGTGTGCTCGCTAATTCAGCGTCCTCGGAACTGATACTGGAATTGGAACTGAGCCAAGAAAACTGTGGGAGCGAAAGAGTCTCTGTGGGTTTTTTTTGTACTTCAGAAGTATGTCTGAAGCTCACTCTTGAAAAACTCTCCTGTATTTATTTATACTCACTGGCCCTCATTACAACCTTGGCGGAGAACCATGGTGCTATTAGCACCATGGTCCATGCCGCTAAGGTTGCAATTCCGCCATGGTGGATGGCGGAATTACCGCCCCATTCCGACCTTGGCGGGGCGGTAATTCCCCAATCCCCATTTACCCTTCCCCATTCCCATTTTTGCCCCATAGGGCATAATGGGAGTGGGGAAGGCGTTAATTACGCCACCGTAAATTACGGTGGCGTAATTAACTCCATGGTCCCTTAGCGCCATGGATTTTAACACCAAAGCAGGTGTTAAAACCTCCATGGCGCTAAGGGACCTCGTAATCAGGCGGTAAGGGTCGGCGCTGTTTACGCTGCCGTAAACCCCTTACCGCCTGGGTCGTAATGAGGCCCACTGGCCCTCATTACGACCCTGGCGGAAATCGCGGTGCTAAATGCACCTCGGAGCACGGCGGAAAGCTGCCGATAGCGCCATGGGGGTTGGCGGATTTTCCGCCCCATGCTGACCTTGGCGGAGCGGTAAATCCCCAATCCCCATTTTACCCTTCCCCATTCCCATTTTTGCCCCATAGGGTATAATGGGAGTGGGGAAGGCGTTAATTGCGCCACCGTAAAATACGGTGGCGTAATTAACATCAAGGTCCCGTAGCGCCATGGATTTCTCCGCCCGGAAAAACCAGGCGGAAAACGCTCCATGGCGCTACGGGAACTCGTAGTAGGGCGGACGGGTCCGCCGCGAATAACGCTGGCGTAAACCCACTCCGCCAGGGTCGTAATGAGGCCCACTGTGTTTATCGGAGCATAAAATAAAAAAGTAAAACAAAATCAAAGATTAATCACTTTCGAGGGAGCCGAAGCTTTTGTTGTCTCTGGAGGAAAAGTGTGCCGAGCGCCCAGCCCTTCTGGACTCACACGATACTATCTCTGGAAAACAGAACACGCTCTGGGAGATTGGAATTACACTGTCATTAAAAGCTGAACCTTTCAGACTCCACTGCACGCTGCCAGCTTCCTATTAGTACGTTCTACTTCATTTAGAGAGTGACTGTGCGCTAGGTGCCTTTTGAGCCCACTCTATTTTTATTACCAATATAAAGGAGTGTACGTAGTGATTGATGTACTGATATTTTGAAAATCATACTGGTTCTACTGGCAACTATTCAACTACAGTGATTTACTTGTGAAGTAGAGAGTGACTGCTGGCCCTGTGCCTTTGAACTAACAAAAGTAATTAATCTTCAGTACATATTTTAATGTTTGACTAGTAGAGAGTGACTGCTGGCCATGTGCCTTTGAACTCTCAATGAGTAGTCACGCAGACGGAGTGGGGCCACGACAGCGTTAACTCAAGCGGTGGCTGATCAAAAGAGATTATGATCCTGGCGGTAGCCGTGCTGGTAAAAACGACAAGGCTGCCACCGGAGTTGTGTTTTTTTTCCGGCGCCTGGCAATGGGGAATTACCGGCGCCTGAAACCAGGCATCGGAAAGATTTACTCCCCATTCCCATTGAGTCCTATTGGACTCAGTGGGAATGGGGAGGACGGATGCACCGGCACTGTGTGCAACAGTGCCGGTGCATCCGCCAATGCCTGCGAGCAGGTGCCTTTCCGCCCGCCAGGTCAGACCAGGTGGGCGGAAAGGCACTCGCACGCAGAACTCGGAGGGTGCCTGTCCGGTAACAACAGTGCCGGTGCATCGTCAAAGTCTGCGGGCGGGTGTCGTTCAGCAGGCCAGGTCAGACCTGGCGGACTGGAGGGCATCCCACCCGCAAACTTGTACTTTGCCGGTCCGGTAACAACGGTGCTGGTAAGCCTACCGGCACCATTGTTACCAGACCAGCAATGTTATAATGAGGCCCATAGATTCAAAACCTGCTCCTAAATATATAATAATAATAATAATTATTATTATTATTATTAATAGTAAGAGATTACAAGAAGAGCATGAGGTGTCTGTACTAGTGCATGAATGCACTCCACCAGTCGGCTTGATTTTTACTAGCGCGGAGACAATCGAAGGCGCATTGGTGCAAACAATTCGTACTCATCAGTGCCTACAAAAAGAGCTGGTCCACTGCCCAAAATCTGGAGAAGTCAGTGGGAAAACCTACTCTATGTTATCAAAACAACTTAATGCGATGATCGTAACACCTGTGGCAGGCCGAGAGATCACAGACTTTTACCCAAAGGCAGGCGCTACCACAGAGGTTATACAATCCTGTTCATTAGGGGTTTGTTGCACAGAGAGTGCTGGAAACCTGACAGACATCAGCAAGCTGGAAGTGCTGGGTAATATGGGCTGCTTGTGCCTGGACACAGACTGTCCAGCTAGGAAGGAGCAGGAAAAAAATAGTGTGGGGGCTAGAAATAAAGAAACCTCACAGGCCGAGGAGGAGAAATGATCATCGATAAATTGTGAGGTAATCCCTGGATCCCCTCCAAATTATTAGAGTTTCTATCTATGAGTAATATTGCTCCCGTAGCAAATAACAGTGAAGTGAGGGTGATGCACCATACTTTAAGAGAAGCGGATAAACAAATCAAATTAACAACACCTCCTATTTCAGCCTTGAATTCAATATTGAGCGCATCTGTCGAACTATACGAAAATATTAGCGATGAAGTAAAAGCACATACTCTAATATTGTCAGAAATAAATGTGAACATTGAGATTTTGAGTCTTATCATCAAAATCAATCGTCCCAAAAAAGTATGAGAAGCAAGTGGGAACAGAATAAATTGCTACGATAGTGGCCATAGCTCCCAAATATAATAAGGAGGTCATGACCACTGTGACTGCGGCCAGGGCTCCCTAACCAAATGAGGAAGTCCTAGCAGATCCCATGAGGGTTGAGACGGGGACGCAGGGGAAACCATCAAAAAAGCCACACAAAAATCTAAGAATGGACGGCATAACCAACTAAGAACCAGCTCAAGAAAATATCTCTGCAATGTGCACTTGCAAGACACGCCTGAAACAGATGACTACACGAAATCTATCTTTGAAAAAGGAAAAAATGTAATAGTTGAGGTACCATCATTTAAACAAACTGAGATAGCTTGCCAAACATAAATAATTTGTGTGGATTTAACAAATCCGCAAAATAGTGGAATTAATTGTGCCCATGAAAAGAAGCAGGAGTATAAAATTCAGCACTCGGGAAGGGTCACATTGAATGATAACTGTTGAAGGAACTAAACACCAGTCTAGTGTTATGAAAACGAGTCCACTAAAAAGTAAACAACAAATGGCAGTACAAGTGACACCGAATAAACAGCTACCGGTTAGAGCAGGTAGCAGTCCTAGTACATCAGCAGCTCCTATGAATGGTCCTGTGACTGCTAGTATCAATTCAGTCCCTGAGGAAGAACAGAAAAAGTGAGGGTCCCTATCGAGTCAGAGCAAAGCCATCCACATTTCTATAATAATGAATGGTAAAGAAAATGAACAATGTAGAAACTTTGGAGGTAAGGGTTCTCAAAATAAACTGGAAACAATGAATACGAACACAGTTGCGAATGAAAACAGGAATCTAAGTGAGAAAGTTCTAAAAGGTCCAGTTGAGAAAGGAGAAGCTCGGGTCAGATGACGGTAAAAAGATCAATGGGCTGCTATCTTCAATCACCCTAAAGGCACAAGTATGAGGACTCCTAGTTTGGAAGGTAAACCGGAGAATATTAATCCTACGGAAAAGGAAAATGTGAATCATAAGTGGCACCATATTGTAACTGAACCTATTACTAGGGATTTAACAAAAGAAGATGGTGCTGAATCATTGATTTGGGAACTGGGAGACAGAGACTGTCTATCCAGGATTTTTGAGCTGAATGATACGGCTGACTACAAAAATAAGAAAACAAATGTGATCCATAAGGAGAAAAGGGTTTTGAGTAATGGACCTAGAAAGGATAGTCCTCAAATATTCCAAAAGAAAGAAGTAGGAAAGCTACTTTATTTTGAAGTCCGACCATATGGAGAGCTCGATATTGTATTGAACAGAAAAAATGTAGCCGGCGCCCCTCTCTAGAAAGAGCATGGCATGATAACCTATTCTGTGTTTCTTTTCCCACTTTGAGAGTCCGCTGCATCGCTTCCATTTGCATATCAGTCTTTGTCCCGCCCACAAGGGCAGTTCAGCACCAAAATGCCAGGCAAACCTCCTTTGAACAAGAGTACCAACAGCAACCCCAGACACTGTTTCAGCCTTGTTGGGCCTCATCAGTGAGGTGGCGCTGTGCCTCTCTGAATAGAATATTGTATTGAATAGAACAAACTTACTAAGACTATTGAGAGAAATACCTGCCTTAGACAGAATCGCTAGTGCAGACATTCATTACAATAGTTTTCCCTTCCAAGCTAATACTGATCTTGTGGAAGTGCATTTGAAATCCCTGTTTGAGGCAAAAACAATATTAGAAGAAAAACAAGACATTTTTAAATATGGCTGTCTCGTTTATATAAACAGGGCAGAATTTAAACCATTTCTTCTAACAAAAGACAGCAATGCCAAAAGGCTGGTAAATAGCGAAACCAGGGAGGAGTTGCTCGAACCTAGGGAAATTAAAGATAGATTTGCAGGGACGGACACAACCTTGGACTTCAGAAATACTGGAGCACACTCTAGCAGTTAACCAAACTGGATGTGCCTATTGGATATGCTGAGGAAAGAACTGAAAAGGCCTGCTGTGGGAAATAATAGGTTTGGATAGTTTGTAGCTTCTAGCATGGAACACTATAGTATTTAATAGTTTTATCTCAAGCTCCTCTCTTCGATGAATCAGATGTAATCTTACTCCAAGAAACTTAGCTCACCATAAAAATGTGGAGGGATGGTTTTACAGCAATTCAGCAGAAGGCATGCAAGTCAAATGGGGGAAGGCCATCAGGGGGACTATTAATAGCGATCAGAAATGCAAGTAAAAAATGTGCCAAAATAATCTCTGAACATTTATCTGGTATTCTGGCCGCAGAAGTTAACATAAACTATCTGGATAATATCCAACGCACACTGCTGGTGAACCTATAATGGAATTCAGCGATGGGCACATTGCATACCTTTATGGACGCCCTGTCTGATGTGTTGCAAAATTGGTTAGCAATAATTAACACCCATGTAATTTTGGCAGGTGACTTAAATTCATACTGTTTGGATGGTGGTAAAAGTCATCATGCCATCGAAGGGAAAAAGTGGCAAGCCTTGTTTAAGGAATAGGGTTTGACAATAGTGAATGGCAATTTAAAGGGGAATTTGCCACCCAAAGTCACCTGGTAGAGAGGAGGGCATTCCTCAATTATTGATTATATAGTCCTATTTAAAGTGCTGTTTGACAAATGTATCTCATTACAAGTAAAGCATACCGATGCAAGCGATCATAATATTTAACATTTAAATAGGCTCCCAATAGAATACAATAGAAAACCCACAGAAACCTGAAAATATAGTGTGCAGGAAATAGAATAAAAAAATGTAATAAAGGTGGTAAAACTTTGACGTAAAAATGCAACATGTTGTTGCTCTTACCACAATGAGTAAACTAAGTATAGCTTGTTCACTGACACATTTTAAGAACTTTCTCTAGGAACTAGAAATGCCCAAAGATCTACAGACTTCCAAATCTACCCATATCAATAGATTTGAACGAGAAGTGAGGGCAAGGAAAAAGATCTTTCAGCAGCAATTTGTGATAGCTCTTCTTAAATAATATGGAGGTTGTGTGTTACATAAAAAAAGGTGAAATCATTAGAAACTTTAAAAACGGGATTAAAAATAACCAATTTATGATGGCAGAAAAAAATGGGGATCTAATGTTGAATATGCTATAATTGCCTCACGTAACTTCTGGGCTCTAAATAAAAACTTAAGTAATCCTCAAATCGAGCAACAAGAGTGCAGGGACAGTGAGGCAGACTGGCACCTACACTGGTTAAAAATGAATGGTGAAACAAAATCTTCTGAAGGCTACTCAAATCTGGTGGCTTTGTAACTCTTATTCGATAGAGCAGATATAGAGCGAGTGATCACAAATGCATCATCTTCTAGGGCTGTGGGGCCTAATGGGTTGGCGAATGCCACACTGAAATTAAATAAGGAAATGTGGGCAACAATGCTGGATATGCTGATTAAGGACACATTGGAGCAGCAGTTAATGTCTGAAACATGGGAGGAATCAATCATAATACTGATTTTTTAAAAAGTGAACCGTGATGATCCTTCAAATTACAGGCCGATAGCTTGGCTGGACCCTGATAGTAAAGTGTTCGCTTCTCGAGTTCTTGAAAAATTGGAAGCTTGGGCTTATGAAACCAATATTCTATCAAAGTTCCAGACTTGGTTTAGGAAAAGGATGGCTACTACTCTTAATGGTTTAGTGATCACAGTTTTAAGAGAAAAGGTCTGGTCTTCAAATGAGGTGTCTGTTGCCCAGCTGTATGCCTCTATGATTCATTTTGCAAAGACATTTGACACGATCAATAGACCCATTTTTTGGAATAAACTGAAGCAATGGAAAATACCCCCATCTCTGCTATCGATTCTGAAATGTATACCTTAAGAAACAAGGATACAAATCAGACTTGACACTGAGGGAAATCTAACAGAACGCATATATACTACGAAGGGGTTATGCCAGGGGTGTATACTTGCTCCATGCCTTTTTAATCTCTATCTATCTGATTTACAGGAAGTGCTGCTAGATGTACCATTAGTTAGCCCAAGCATTGGTTGTCTACCTATAAATTGGTTTGTGTATGCAGACAATGGGTCCCTTTTAGATATAACACTGGTAGACCTACAATGTGTATTAGCCACACTGATTGTGTATGCAAAGAAAAATTAATTGTTAATTAACCATACAAATTATGTACAGTTAATTTCAGTAAAAATGGGAGGGAAAAAATGTAAATAGTTCCTGGATTGTATTAAGCTTGAGGTGACGAGTGAGTCATTTATCATGGTTTTTATTTGATAGCCCAGTCAAGGAGTTCATTATTAAGAGGATTGAAAAGAAAATTGATCAGCTGATATTCCAAATGAAGAGAATTTATAGAAAATTCTGTAAATTCTCAATCAAACCATTGATAAGGTTTTACATGGGAAAGGTAATCCCAAAAATATCATATGGGTTGAAGATTGATGCTCTATCACTTGGTTTGCCTTGGGAGAGATTTGAGGGCAGAATATGGAAGAAGGTTTTAGTCCTGCCATCATCAATCCCAATGGCATTGGTAAGATATGAGTTGAGACTTTCATCACTTGAATTCTGGTTTCATTGGAGGATTGTCTCACTAATGAGTAAATTATAAAATTCCTTTTATGAGTGCCTCCAATTGGAATTCAATAACAAATCTTCTAATCTATTATTTGGATTCTAAAACCAGTAATATATTTTATATTTGTGGGAGGCCACAAAATGATATGGTTGAAAATCCAAACTGGGTCAACAAAAATATTAAGACAATGGATTGGATAGAAACTACAACAAAGGTATGAACTTATAAAATCCATTCAACCATCTCATATTTGGATAAACCTGTGGGTATGCTTCCTAAATATCTCGACCAATGCTCATGCTCAATTGTGAGTAGTCAATTGCTACGTTTTAGGTTGAATCTTTTGCCTATGGGAGGAAATCTATATGTTCGCTCGAAGGGTCAGGATGTGAATTTAAGATAGTTTGTTTTGTAAAAATCCAAATGTCATCAAAACCCTTAAGCACATTGTTGTCGACTGCCCGAATCTGAAGGAAGTAAGAACAAAATACTTACAGCGTTTCTTCCAGCGTAGAAATGATGTCAGTATTGATGATGTGTGGAATCGATTAAATGTGTCAAATGAAATATTTTTCGCTAATGAAATAGTGAAGATGCTTCATGAGGTTGGAATGGCATTATAGTTCTGGGACAAAAAAGATGTTTGTTGGATTGAAGGGGGGTTAAATAGAAAGAAAATGTTGTGTATGTTAGTTTTATCTGGACATTTGGGAAGGATTTAAATTGGTAGTTTTAGAAAACACTTTTTATTCTTTTTTTATGGATACATTTAGCTGAAAGTTTTAGGGTTTTTGTAATTAACTGGTCTTAATGAAATATGCTTGTATTTTATAATTTTTTTTAAAAAATAGTACTATCTTAGTAATGTATAAGGTTCTTAATTATTTTTTTTACTAAAAATCTTCGTATTTTCTAGATGTATTAAATGATATGTGAAAGACAAGGGTTTGGCCATAACACAATAAAATATATATTTTTAAAAAGATAGGTCCGGCCTTCTGTTTGTGGCGGTTGTGTCTCCGCAGGTCATGCATGTTGAATTGGTAGTCATTTAGATAATAATGAAACAGGATGCCAGCAAGTCTGGGTGGGTGAGTTAGTTATCACCAATTCATATTTATTCTCCCTCTTTCCATATTGTTTGAAGTGTCTTTGAAAACCATGTGCATTCATGTCTGGGGTTAGAAGGTCCCAGGCCAGTTGGAACTTGTAATGAATTATGCTAATGTTTACATGTGTAACTATGTGATGATGTCACAACCTACCACGGAAGACTCCAGGAAAGGGGTGTGCCAGAAATAGGAGCTGATGATGGTAGATCTATTCATTTGACCAATGAGAATGTGGAAATTAGAGAAGATTGGATTTCTTTTGTATAGGTTTGACTAATCATGTGGGGAAGGATGACTTGTTATACAATACATGGGAGTGTTTTAACTGTTGTAAAAATGTATATAATGTGTCAACTTGTGTGGTTCAGGAAGTCTCAGGTTAGTTGGACTCTACAGCGTCATCTAGCTTCTCCCGACTGATTGTACAATAAACATGCATTACGTACAAACATGCACTTGCTTCTTAAGTGGTGAGCCTGCTTTGGGTTAAGGTGATAAGAGGTCCATCCGCACAATCTCTTTCAAGAGGAACCACGCTGGACTGGTCTGCTCTTTCTGAGGGAAGCTTGACTCTGGACTGAAGCCGAGTCAGATACCACAGTGTCATCGAGCCAAGCCACTAACCTGCATTGGCAGCCTCTGAGATTCTTGTTTGAGAACGCCTGACAGATCGAGCAGTCCTGGATGTTGCATGCCGGGTACAAGCAGTAGAGACAGTCTTCATGGAGGTCTTCCACATAGACATTCTTGAGGCCACCGGTGGCACAGACCTTGAAAGGGCTCTTTTTGGAATCTACAATGGACGGGTGAAGACCTTGCATGTAAAGATGAGAATCTGCTCTGACAGGACCCAGGCCACAGGAACCGTAGTAACCCCAGACGACACTGGAGCTGAGGATTCAGGAAAACACTGTGTAATCGAAAACATTTGTAGAAATGCAGATGAAAATGTCAAATTATCAAGTGATTTTTCGGAGAACTCCCAACACATAACGTGCAGTAAAACATCTGAGGATGGCCTCCCGGGGTGGAGCTAAAGGGAGCCTTTTAATTTGGCTATGGGCAACATGACCCACAACTACTCTACTACAGCACTTAAGTGAGTGCAGTTTTCATTTTAAAAATAAACTGCTCAATGTTACCGAGGATTTCCAGCCTGATGACGGGAATATTCATACAGCATGTGAATCTATGAATGATCCAATGCTGGAGAATATCATAAACATGTTAGTATGTTCTTAATTGTGCACCAATGTTTAGTTAAGTGGTATACCAACACAACACAATCTCTTCTAAATTAACTTTCGAACACATTTTCAAATGGTTCCATGAAAACGTCTAATTTACCAGTTGCCAAGACATGTCGTCTGCGTATAGCATTTAAGCTTTCACATGTTAGCATCAGGTGTTTTCTAGATGTTGGGGCCAAAGAATCTGGGCATTCTCAATTCCCTGGGTACTTTCTTTCAGGCACTAGTATTTTCTGCAGTTTCAACAATGTCAAATTTAATTCTAAGATATTCATAGAGAATGTTATCTTTTTTTATTAAAATGTATATGGTTTTAATTAAAACCTTTTACACTACACATAATTATAAAACAGTACACAATATATAAACATTCATATGAGATGTCATAAAATCACAATATTAAATACCAAAGTATCACAGTCATAATATTATAACAATAAAACATTTAATTGTGCGTATTACTTAATGTTAAGCAGAAATGTTCCAAATACGATAAGAGGCCCCCATTATTACTAAGGACTTGGCCATGTAAATACTGGACCAGAATTGGTTTGTAGATATTTGCAAGAAAGTGCCTACAGATTTCATACAACCTTTCCAATACTGTGGTGCTAATACCAAACAGTCGGTTAAAATTTGCCTGGTAGATTCGATGTCCACATTACAGAGTCGGCACCTCCTAGCTTGATACAGGACACCTTGCCAAGCACCAATATGAGGAAAAGTTGGCAAAACATTAAGATGCAGTTTCATAATAAATCTTCTAAATTCAACACTGAATCTTATTATGTGGAAAGTCAATTATGTGTCAAGCAGTTACTCTTTGGTTAGGCATATTAAGCAGATATTCCCCACTTGAATTTTTGCATGTTAAATTTATAATAGCTTGCTCACTGTCCCATTCAGCTACTCATTTGTTAATTACAGATTTATATCTATTTATATGTAATCTCTATGGGGCAGTATATAGTAGTGCAGTCCATGTGCATCCATCAGTAATGAGTCTAGCCAATGTATTACTATCTGGTCTCATAGTCGCGATGTGGAACTGCATTTTTTGCATGATAGTTATCATGTGATTAATCCATTAAGTTAATCCACTAATTAATTAGTCATTCATTCATACACGCATTCATTTTGCATTCATTTAGTATAAATCCTGTTTAGTAATACAGTTTGATCCGAGCTATTATGGATCTATATTTGCCATGAAGAATTATGTACACTTGTCATTTTATAGCACATTGTAGCTTGGCTTGTAGACGCTAGAGATCTGCTTTCTGTTTTCTGTCTATTATGAATCTGGCTCATTCTGAGCGTGGAGAATTGTTTTTGCAGCCGAACACAGTGAGAAATATGCTTTGATAAACGACAGCTTTGGCAGTCAGCTATAGGAACATTTACCTGTCATCTCAACATGTTCCAGGGGATCTCAATTCACTAGCAGACGCTTTAAGCAGTGATCCCCTCCCAGAAGAACATGAATGGTGTCTGCACAGAGAAGTCATAGAAGACCTTTTCTCACAGTGGGGTTTCCCCACTATAGACCTATTCGCCACAAGCAAAAACAAACAATGCCTAGGATTCACATCCAGGTTCCCCGAGCTAGACTCCAGGGGGAACGCCCTGTGGATGAACTGGTCAGGGATGTTTGCATACGCTTTTCAACCAACGCCTCTCATGAGGAAGGTGGTCAACAAGATGCACAGAGTATCGATGACGCTCATCCTAGTTGCTCCCATGTGGGCGAGACAACCCTGGTTCCCACACCTGCGCAGACTAGCAGTGTTCGAACCCATCTGACTCCCGTGCTGGCACAACCTACTATCCCAGCACCAAGGTCAGTCAGTGCATCCTCAACCCAGCTCAATGAACTTGGCAGCATGGCTCCTGAAGTCAGAATTTGGCCATCTCAATCTACCACATAAATATATACACAATAAACATATCAACCCGGTTGATTGCACTCCTTCCAGTATTGTCACCTAGATGCTCCACCTGCTCGACGCAGGATTGGTATTTAATTCACTCAAGGTACACCTGAAACACTGTCAGCCTACAACACCTCCCATAACAAGGTGTCGTGGTGGAAAGTACCAGTGGTTAAAGCATTTATGGAAGGGGTAAAGAGACTTCACCCTCCAATTTCGAACCCACCACCAGGATGGGACCTTAATGTGGTGCTTGCTAAACTCATGCCCCCCTTTAAACCCATGCATAAAGCCAGTCTCAAACACCTGACTTATAAAACTGCCTTCTTAGTAGCCTTTAAATCCATAAGAAGGGTCAGTGAAATACAGGCTCTGTCAGTGCAGGATCCTTTCTTTACTGTTCATAAGGATAAACTGGTTCTACAAACTCATCCTAGGTTCTCACCTAAGTTCATTTCTAAATTCCACGTTAACCAGTCCATTGAGCCACCGGCCTTCTTCCAAGAACCCAAAAGCTCTGCTGAGGTGAAACTACACACTCTAGATGTGTGAAGAGCGGTCCTCTACTATGTAGACAAGACCAGACAACTAAGAAACAGACCAACTGTTCGTCTCCGTAGCTACAGGCAGAGAGGGAGATCGCGTCTCTAAAGGTGCCATCTCGAAATGGATAGTCAAATGTATCCAGCTGTGTTACGCCCTTTCTGAAAAAACTCTGCCTTTTACGCCAAGAGCCCACTCTACAAGAGGCACTGGGGCCACTCTGGCTTTCATTGCAAATGTACCCCTTGACACCATTTGCAAAGCAGCTACATGGAGCTCTATTCACACTTTTACTCAACACTACTGCATTGATACACATTCCAAGACAGATACTCAAGTGGGACAAGCAGTTCTAAGACACCTGTTTGCTCATGATCCTTCTCACATCCCACCTCCTTCTTCTAACACTGCTCGCTAATCTATGCACAGCATGTGATCTAAGCATATTCCACAAGCCTCAGAAGGGATACATTACTCACCGTAATCGTATTTCTGATGCTTGTATCTGCTTAGATTCACATGCGCCCGCCCTTCCTCCCCTCTGAGAGAAGGCCCATCAATGCTTGTAGTCTTATCTATCTATCTGCTTGGATAATCTGTACTCGCGCTACTCCTCATGCTACCTCATGTCACAAAAAATACAATCTGAGGGTCCTACACGCGTGAGGGCTCATGGGTGCAGTGGACGTCACACTGGGGATGGTATTACTGGCACGCCCTGTGTCAACGCCCATTTTCGAGTTACAAAAAACAAACGAATGCTCCGCGGCTTCCACTGGATGTCGGCCTATGCACAGCATGTGAATCTAAGCAGATACAAGCATCAGAAATACGATTATGGTGAGTAATGTATCAAAATATATATATTTGCAAAAAGTATATGGACCACTTTTAATTTTTTTGCAAAGTTTGAGGTTTGGTCTAGGGGGGATCCCAAAATTTTTTTTTTTTCCATAGACGTAATGGGAAAAAACTTGGCTCACGCCTACAGCCCAAACCCCTGGACGGATTTACACCAAATTTGCGGCAGGAGCAGCGACTTGGTCCCGAAAGCGTGCTTTTGTTAATTTGGTGTAAATCCGTCAGGTAGTTTTTTTTTTTAAATGACCAAAACGTAAGGCAAAAAAATTAGTGATATCTAAGTCCGCGGACTCACTTCCCTGTTCAGTCCGATTGGCCAGGAAAATTTGCAGACTTTTGAGAGGTCCGCGGACACCGGGATGTCAGTGATGTCATCAATGATATTTGTGATATCATCTTTGTCCTGGGTGTTAGTCTTAGCAGTGCACGTTGGTGGCGCGAGTTATGGTTGCTGAGCTTACCATAACTGGCGAATTTCAGGGGCTTTTCAATTTTACTTGTAACCATAAAGTCCTTTTAACAATGTTTTATTACTGAATTTCATAGATTTTTATTAGCGCAACTAAACCATAACGTCCCCTTAAAGTTGTGTGTGTGTATATATATATATATATATATATATATATATATATATGGCACTTGTGGATCTGATTAGATCACATGCTCTGCATAGGCTGACGTCTAGTGGAAGTCGCAGAGTATTACAAGATTTGTTTTCGAAACTCAGATGTCGACAGGGAGTGGTACTATCCCTAGTGTGACGTGTAATGTGCCCATGGTCCTTCACGTGCCGAGGTCCCTCAGATTGACTCCCCCCAATTGAAGTCGGTTGCAAAGGCAGAGTTCTCTTCCAGGCTGATGCCTTTTTTAATTAGTTAAAAGTTTAATTGTAGTCTTCCTTTCTTTCCTTTATTGTTCACTTTGCCGCACGGCCAACAGACTGCTCGACGGCTTTTGACAAACAACCTCATAGTCGACTGACTGATCGACCAGACGCAGCCTAAATGGGCCTCTTCGGGCTTCGGCCCATTACAGTAGGGAGAGAGGGGGGAGGTTCTTCATATATTCTGTCATCCCCTTCCCCTCTGCAATTTGCCCGTCTAAAGAATAATGGACAAAACACCCTTTTAAACTTTGCCCTACCTGCCACTGAAATTCCTGTTGGAAGACACGCACCGAGTGTGCATGTATTGTCTTCCCGAGGGATCGCCCCGAAAAAGTTTGTAAATCCTGTAAACCTTTTCGAACGTAAACGTTAAAGGATCGGTGGACCGAACGCTGCGCCGCTCACGCTATGCAGGCTGAGGCATCCATTGGCGTGACAGAAAACTCCAGCGAAGGGCACTGAAGGCGAGCATTGTTTGTCAGAACCTCATGTGTGGGCTCCCACCTCCAAGAAGAAGGCCGGCGGCTCTGTGATGGAGAAAACACCTGGCGTCCAGGGCACACAGAAGCACAAAGACACTAAAAACATACCCCACGGCCGACTCCATGGTTACGTCGAGCGTAAGAAGCCACACAGTGTCCAAGGAGAGAGCCTCAGGTTCCTCACTATCCTCTGGGCCATCGCATACACTTTCGCCTCATGACAGGCTTTAGAAACCGAAACCAAAGGTTGGTTTGGACACTGCACATAATTTCCTCTCCTTTCCTGACCGAAGAACAGGAGGCGAAGGGCGTTTCAGCGTCCCCAAGAAAATGCAGGAGCTAATTAAGAAACACGCCAATGCTTCCCTGCTTAAAGCAAGGTCACCGGGGGAAAAAAAAATAATCACATATTTCAGTGCCTTTATCCTTGAAGCATACAGGCTGCATTCCCCCCCTAAAGATTTTAAGGGGCTATGCACCACAAAGATCAGTACTCCCTCCCAGGCCACCCCTATCGTGTCAAGCTTCCCACCTTCATGCGACTATACACCTGAATAGTCCAATTAAATCTTAAGCAGGAAGTTTTGTAGACTTCATGGACAGGCACCCAGACCAACTGTCAACCCTTAAAGATGCCTCACAGCCAGGGGCCTCAGCACAGCAGCCCCCTGCCAAAAGGTCTCGTCTTGAGCCACAGCCTAGCACCTCTGCTCTAGGCACCACGGCCTCGACCTACCAAGACCCCTCTCAGGACTTGCATTATGACAACTCCTGAGGGTCACACGACCCAGGATCTCAAGGGGACCTTTATAGTCGAGACCAAGACCAATTTTATGATGCCGATAACCTCTACGTGATCCAGTCGCCAGGCCACCAGCAACAGCCGGTAGCAGATTCGCCGTACAATGAACTGCTACTAAAGGCAGCACAACACTTTAATATTGACACTCAGGAGGGACAGGTCAACAAGGGATTTGTGGAAGACATTCTGGGTGACAAGAGGCCCGCTACCCAATATTCTGCTCCTGCAGTCCGTACAAAGACTCATCCAGCTGGCTGAAATTAGAGTAGCTATAGAAATGAGTGCGTCACAGCACTACGATGCTAATGTATAACTGTGATTTTCTGTTTAGGAGGTTAGGTGCAGCTAGAGAGCCAGAGAGCTGGCTGGCTGTGTGTGTGTGCGAGCTAGAGTGTTGGGATGCTGGGGGGAGCGGAGTTCTCAGTGCTATTAAGGTGTTCAGTAGAGCAATGCTTGGGAGAAGCCGGGGGGGGGGGGGGTTGCTAAAACCACTCATTGCTAGAGTGCTGCTTACAGAGATAAGTGACTGCTGTCATGCATATAATAAAGATGCATTTTGTGTATTACAAATTCTGTGTCCTGTGATTCTCTTCTGTCACTTGTTATATTTTGTTTGTACAGCGATGTTAATATATTGATAGATAATATTCATTAAGTTGTTGGCACCAGAATTAGCCAGTCTCCAGAAAGAAAATATAGCCCACACTTGATCACCACAGAATACTCAATCAAAATTCCAAATAGATGTATTCAAAAGAGAGTGGTATCAGTAGTTTAAAAATCATTTTGAAACAGTCTTCTTAATAACATGAGTTTGCTAAGGTGCTTATGTTCTCAGACTTCCACACCATATAGCATGTTGGGGAGGATCTTCATTTTATATAGCATGACAATTGATTTATTTATCCATTTGTAAAGCGCCAGAGCCTGCAGGCATCAGGGTGCAGAGAAAAGACGGAAAGGGGAGATCCATAGATCGAGATCACAGTGAGTTCTAAATTACTCAAAAAGAAGCGTTTTTCAATTTCTTTCTGAAGCTCAAAAGGTTAGGTTCTACACAAAGGTCTTTCGGGAGCTTGTTCCAGGCTTTAGCTGCCTGCACTGAGAAGGATCTACTATATCCTCTAACACGCTTGCTTCTAGGAATGGCCATACATATTCCATCACTAGACCTATTAGCTCTTTTGGGGATATGCACCTTCATATAGCCTTTTAAGTATAGTGGGGCTTGTCCGTAGTAGCATTTATGGACAATGGTAAGTGCCTTGAAGCGAGTCCTACCTTCCACTGAGAGCCAGTGTAAATGTATTCTGTGTACCGAGATAGGCTCATATCTATACACATCTTTCACAATGCGTACAGCAGCATTTTGCAGTACCTGCAAGCATCCTAGGCTGCTCTTACTAGCGCCAATATGTAGAGCGCTACAGTCGTCGATCGTAGGCATAATCAATGCTCTGACCAGGGTCATACAATTGGCTTCAGAGACATAGGATTTGACCAGTCACAATAGCCTAAGGTGATACAGAGTTTTATTGATGACGTTCTGAATATGAGCATCCGAGCTGAGTGATGCTTCAAAGACAACTCCAAAGGTCTTCATTTTTGTGACCGTATGGATGAAGTGTTTGTCAATGGTAAATCCGGCATAAAGATCCTCAGGTTTCCCTCGAGCCTGGGATGATGAACCAAAGAGTAACAACTCTGTCTTTGCTGCATTCAAACACATTCCATTACTTGCCATCCAGTTCTGGATCGAGTTGTAAATCACAGATACCCTCTCATTGTATTTCTCATTCACTCCACACAGCTCGATAACACACTTCTAAATTATCCAGTAAGACACATAAAGGTTGGCAGTAAACATTAAACAAGGACAGCGAGAGGCGCCCTGCGGTGCACCACATTTCAATACTTGAAAGGGTGAACAAGCATTACCCGATACAACTCTGGACATCCTGTTTCTAAGAATGATTCAATCCAGGCTGCTCTTTTGTCCAAACATCCACCAACATTCTTCAGCCTATTTACAAGCTTCTTGTGGTCCACTAAGTCGAAGGCTGCCAGATAAATCTAGTAGCATCAGCAGCCCTGCTTTACGTTTGTCCATGAGAAGAAGCATTTCCGTCTGTAGGTCCACCAGGGCACTTTCAGTGCCATTGTGAGCCCTGAAGCCGGATTGCCTCAGGTGTGAGACCTCTGAGTCTTCCAAGTGCTCCAACAATTGGGCTGTTGCCATCTTATCTATGATCTTCAATAAGAAGGGTACATTTGAAAAACGTCTCAAATTCTAATAGTCCATGGGTTCCAAATCCATTTTTTTTGTCAAGGGGGTCACTGCTACCTTTTTGAGCTAATTGGGAACCTTACTATCTCTAAAAGTCACATTAGTGAGACGAGTCAGGAATGGTATGAAATGTTCGCTATTCGCAAGGATGACTTTGGAGGGTAGGGTCTCTCCAGCACAAGTGGAGTGTCTCATTGAATTTAGAGTTTTGATCAGTTCTCCATCATGAGTAGGCCTGAAGGAGAATTTAGGATCCCTCGATTTGTCCAATTCCTCCTTACTTTCAGCGTCTGCCTCCTGGTTTAACCGATCCTATTGTTTTTTATATTTATATGGGCTTTTACTATCTTGTCTGAGAAAGCCTTCTGAATATTTTTGCAATACATGTTGGATGATGAAGGTGCGTGTGCCGTAACTTTTGTTTTTTCTAGGTCTCAAAGGATCTCAAACAGTTTCTTAGAGCTAGCAATTTGGCAAAGTACTTTCTTTTAGCAGGAAAGATCTCTGCACAATAAGATTTTTCCAGGGAATTCCATGTGTCCTTATTGACCTGCGATAGATTTTTTTCCTAGGCTCTTTCAGCCCTTTATTTTTCTTTTTTCCGGTTTGTCCTACCTGCCATGTACCATTTTTTATTGTTCGTTTTTTTCTCTGAGGATCTTAGCTTTGATAGGCACTACCTGATCCAAAAGGTCAGTTATAGCCCTATCATATTCTGCTACCAGTAGCTCAGGAGAGTCCAAGTCCGATTTGGAATTCATGAGCCCTGTAAGGCAACACACTAAGCCCTCTTGACAAATTTTATTATAATTCCTACTATTAACTTTTCTAAGTGTGTTTTTTTAATCTGTTGTAAAAATATGAATGGTCAGATTGAATGTGAGAAAAAAGTGGTCTGACCCGATAAATTTCCAGGGGAACCCAGTTCAATGTTTTGCCTAGTTTATGGGTCGGATCTTTGTTGTGGACTTCAAAACCACATGTCTTAAAGGAATAGTGCGCTCAAAAATATTATTGTCCCTAGAGTTCGGGCATGTGATTTTAAGCATGCATTGATCGATCGTACAAACATTTCCTATGCACCTTAACGTAGTTTTCCTCACTTTTACACATGCACAATCAGGCAGCAGGGCGCGGCCATCTTGTGCTCATCTTATCCGTTGCCGCATCATCCTAAGTTGAACTGCCCTGGTGGCACTAAATCATATTCCCCACCCCTGAGGCTGACATCACCATTCCTAGTGATATTCTCTGCCTATCTCGATGACCTTACTGGGCAGCGTAGCCAAACGCGCCCAGTCATCACCTGCGTGTTGACGTCAGTTGACGCAGAACCCGGAATATCAACACACATCCTCTCACAACAAAGCACGTCTCAATTTGGAATACAAAACATTATTTTTAAAGGAAACCGCAACAGTCTGCAATTTATAATGTGCTTTTATTTCACAATAAACGCTCCGAGAACATCCAGCGATTGCCATATTCAACCACATTGGTAATTTCTTTCTTTGTTCTCGATCCACAAATGTTTATCGTGACTAACACAGTGTTGCTTTTGGGTATAAGAAGCGCATTGGACGCATCCATGAATTGCAAGGCTTTGGCTTCAGCTTGGTGCTAGGCCACCGTAAACAATGTCAGGTTGCTCCTTATCGGCCAGGGGCGATCGTCCCAAAACAGCGTCATTGTGATCCAGACATTTAAGTGTATCTGCAGCTGCCGGCTAAAGAAGCCATCAATTGGTACGTGGAATCGATGACATTCACAGAAAGGCAGGATGTAGCTGTGTAGAAAACATAACAGAAATGTGTCTCAGTGGCCGTTCTTTACTCAAATTCATCAATGTACCCATTATTTCTGCACCGTGTGAAAACTAATGATGAGCACAAATCTGAAACAATGGAAACACAGAGAAAACATCATGGAAAGTTGGAGTCTACGATGTGCTTAAGAGGTTAGTGCTATGGGGTATGTTTAGCTTGCAATGGTATGCGGAAGTTGACGGAAGAATTTGAAGAACACATAAATGGCATTTTAACGGAATATTAGCGTAGAATTTAGTGTTGGTGGAACCTGGGGAACCCAGATGTGGACTACATGCATTTCACTGCTGGACTGCCCATTTGCTCGGGACAAAGACAAGTACACACATAGGTTGTTTTTACGTGTCATTGGAATATGGCATAAACAACAATGTAAGCCAGCAATAACGTTCAGATAATGAAACCTTTACTCATTCGTCTATAAAATCGTCTATAGTAAAACACATAATATTCGGCATTTCCATTCTCTCAGCGTAACGCAGAAACTCCGTTCAGATCAACACATTTTCATAAAATGAAATCACATGTTCCTTTGTCCAGTTTTGGAATGGTGAATTTTATCATATTTCACGGTATTACACACCTCCCTTCATTCATTCCATTCGGAATCCTCCCTTTCTTCCAAGGATGAAAAACAATCAAACCTTATACTGCGTAGGCTGCGTGGATGTGCACAGCTCACAAGCAACATTCAAATGCCATGACCTTCACTTCCAATGTGAGCGAATAGCCTTGCAGACCACAGTGGCATTTTAAATATTTTTGAAAAACAAACTAATTGTTTGCTGGCATCCACCAATACAGCGCCAACATTTCTAGTGATCTCATTTTTTAATGAAAACAGTTAGAGTTAGTTTACTTCCAAATGCCTTATTTTGAGTGTCCCTCTGGTGAACAGCTCACTCTCCCAGCACCTCGAACAGCAAACAGCAAACACCTGTCAGCTCAGCCCGTCTCCTGTTCTCAAAGCAAATCAGCGAATCATTTTTGCAAGTAGCGAGCCCTGAAAAAATGTGCTTGGCCTTGCTTCAACCGTAGTGCATAATCCATCTCTGCTCACTGACTCATGCCATCTCCAACCCCCTCCTGCCAGGCCGCAGTCCTCTGAACCCATGACCCCTGTTCCCTTTGAACGCATTTGGTCCCCAGACCCTACCCCCGCACCACCTCAACTTCACCTCCCATATACCTAATCAGGAGTGGTCATATATTTTGGTAACACTGACACCTATCCCCACTGCGTTTGAAATCTTAAGACTTCGAGGGCCGCAAATCATAGATTGGCCCCTCTGATAAGACATCCGCTAGCAACGACTCCTAACACATGCCCCCATAAAAATAAAGGTCAGAATGCACCTATTTCTCACCAACAACCCCCTTTGATGTGTTGTTTAGCTTACAATCTGTAGTTCTTGCGTGGCAAGTTTCTTATGTAGCCTCGGTCTCTTGCCTTTGTGGGACGCGTATTTATTCAGCTATTTGGACACGTGCATGGTAAGGCAACTGCAGAACCCAAAAGTTGCTTTCATGCGGATATCCAACTGAACCTCCCCCGATCAGTGAAGGAACCACAAGAGCATTAACGAACGCGGGAAGTGTGAAAGTACAGCGTTACACTGTATGACATCCTCCAAAAGGCACTTCTTGCAAAAATAATTGACAAAGAGGATACATTTCAAAAGACAAATTGGACGCTTTATTTGGACACTTTCTATAAACATTGTTGAACAAATAAATAGTTGCTAATCGTTTGTACCGGGAAGTGAACTGTTCCACGAGGTCTGCTTTCGGTGGACAGGTCATGGTTGCAATGTTTTGTGGCAATGTATGAGTCCTAGGAACAAAATCATGAGCGATTCCATGAGTGTGTATGTCCAACACAGTCAAAGTGAGATCTTTCACAAAATCAAATTCCATTTCCTGATATATTGGCTTGACCACCCATTTTTTGCTTCTTTTCGTAAAGGCCATTGTGTAACAAAGCATCCCAAAGTTTCCTGCAGTCCTCGATTGTTCTCTCCCTATGTTCTCGTTATGCGCTAAGACCGTTTCTCGTTATGCGCTAAGACCGCTAGTAAAGTCCGATATTGCATCCCGTCCATTCTGAAATGCAATCTCTTGGGCCTGTACTTTAGGCACATATTGTGGAACACCACCAAATCTCCCGTGTGACAGAATTCTGTGAGTCCCTTCAGATCTCTTGATAGAGTTTTATCAAACACAATCTTCTCAAGAGCTTTGTGTGGAGGTGAAGATGTAACCAACCACTTCTTCTTGCGTTCCTGCTCCTCTGATAAAGGTCCATGTGCACATTGGTGAAAATGTTTGTTCTCTGTCCATGAGTGAACGTTCGAAGAGTGGTGCATCAATGAGCGCCATTTTTCAAGTAGAATTTCCACAGACCCACCACAAGTTTTGGAGCTCCACCAACGATGCTTGCTCAAAGACTGGGACCATTGTAAAATATTTTCCGAACCTTTTTTTTTAACATCATCTGTGATTTTTTTATTGATTGATTCGGCAACGTGCCATACATCAAATTGATGGCGAATGTTTGGAAACTGCTCTCGCATGGCCTTGGCTATTGGAACATGTCTGTCGGTGGCTATTAGGTCTATATGCATTCCCCTCGATTGGAGATCTTCCAGGGATTTTATAAAACCATGTTTCTCCATGGCCACTTACGATTTATATTCGGACACCTGCACAACCACCAAACTCACTATTTCTTTAGTTTCCATGTCCTGAAAGTGGTATGTGCGGTACTTTGCTGAAAATCCGGGGCTGTCTCACTTTCCATCGCCAGCTAGCCTGAACCGTTTGTCAGAGAATGTCCTTTCAATTGACATTTGTTCAATTTTCCAGGCTTCACTAATAGCGGGGAATAAAAATTCTCTGATATTTATAGTACTGCGTTTTAGCAAGGAACTGAAGTCCCACAAATTGACAGAAGCTGGACAACTTACTAAAAGTAGAGCCACTGAAAAGTAAAGCTGATGCACACAGTAGATTTCCAGCTGCCACTTTGCCCAGCATCGGTTGAGCTGACCATGAAAATGTAGCATGGAGCAGGGCACAGGTGGCTTGGATTTTCAGGTTAGTGCCTTGTGATACACGAGTCACATTCACCAATGCCTCCCTGCATACTTTCCCCCTCACTGGATGGACACATTTCAGCATCAGTATAATCTGTACCAGGCAGCTGTCAAATACAATGTATTTGTGTTCCTTTATTAGACTATCGTCCTGCATGAATGTGGTTTGTGACTCAACTGTTGATGTTAATGTTAAAGGATTTTTGTACCGTGCACTATCACCACCGGAGTGGTCCCCTGGTGCTCTGGCAGCTCTGAAAAAGGGAGTGGGGTGAGTTAGTGGGAATGAGCTGGACAAGTGCAAGATAGCAGTGATGTGCTGTTGGCAGCCTCAGCCCAGTTGGTCAGTTGGCTGGGCTTGGGGTGTTTTTCGGTTGGTAGTCGTCGTGTGTTGTTGTGCAAGTCTATGTGTGGTTTGTTTTGTAGTTGCAGGGTAGTGAAGTTTGTGCAGTTTGCTGCGTTTAAGGCATGTGGTTGTGTTTGGTTTGAGTTTGAGAGGTGTATGCAGAGGAGTGAAATTGTTAGTGGGTTGGTTAATGATACATGATTGCACGCTTGGTCTAGGCTTGGCTGGAGAGTCGGATATCAATCATTGAATAACATTGCTATCTGGATGCGACGCAGGCTACGTTGAGGATTCCAGCTAAGTGCGGCAAATGCTGACATTTACAATTCTATCTAGATGTGTTGCATGCTAAGCTTAGGAGTTCCCTCTATGTGTGCACATGCTAACATTCACAATTCTATCTAGATGCGATGTAGGCTACGTTGAGGATTCCAACTAAGTGCAGTGTATGCTGACATTTACAATTCTATCTAGATGCAACGCAGGCTACGTTGAGGATTCCAACTAAGTGTGGCATATGCTGACATTTACAATTCTATCTAGATGCAACACAGGCTACGTTGAGGATTCCAACTAAGTGCGGCATATGCTGACATTTACAATTCTATCTAGATGCAACACTGGCTACGTTGAGGATTCCAACTAAGTGCGGCATATGCTGACATTTACGATTCTATCTAGATGTGTTGCATGCTAAGCTTAGGAGTTCCCTCTATGTGTGCACATGCTAACATTCACAATTCTATCTAGATGTGTTGCAGGCTATGTTGAGGATTCCAACTAAGTGCGGCATATGCTGACATTGGTGGACATATCGGCCGAACAGGACACACTGAAGTCGAGATCTTTGGCTATTTCCTCATGCAATTGCGTTGAGGCTTCAGCGCCTGTTATTCCAGCTTGTATTATTTGCACACAAATTGGAGAAACCATCAATGTCAATTGTTTATTGGGTGGCCCTTTTTTTGCGGGTGTAGATTGTGTGAAGTGGTCACTGAGTAATTCAAAAGCATTTTTCTTATATTCAGTTTCTTCTTCATTTTGTCGAGTTCTCACATTGTAGCAATGGTCCAAAAACACTTTGCTTGCTTCGCCGGATACATTCCATTGATTTTCTGGCCATTGGTCGTAAGCATCTCGAGTCTGCTTATTGATTGGATTACGCCGTGCCTCAAATAGTAGTTGCTCCATGGTGAAATCAGTTTGGCAAACAGCATCTTTGGTTTCATTTGTTGTGTGTGTCTTCATACTTCGTTTTCTTCTGCGCCTCTAGGAGATGGGTTGTAAAAACATATTCAATGTAAATCCAACATACAGTATATAGCACTTTAGATTTTAAAAAATAACATGTTATGAAGATACCAGCCCAAACCATTTTTTGTAAACGAAATTGTTTGTTAGTTACCCTTGTTTTCTTCATTTTCTGTGAAACCGTGTTCTTCACTGTAACGACCGCACCAGCAAGCTGGTCCACCACCTCTGATCCATGTGCCTCCTCTTCTAATTCCCGACCTTGTATACATTCCTTGAATAGAATATTCATTAAAAAAAGTCAATCGTTTTTAAAATCAAATTCTTTCCTTGCACACGTCGCTTACATACATACCCTCGTAAAATGTGTATGTCATTTAGTCAAAATATACATTTCAAATTTCACCTGATTGATGGCTATTGTACTCGATTAGAGATCACTGTGCGAAGCCCACAGTTTGTAATGTTGCACTCAAGCATTTTACATTGTATTCAGCATTAAGGTAGGAATTGTAACATTAGAACTGAAATGGTGAAAGTTTGAAAAGATGCTTGTTTATAATAATGTCACTGTCTAATAGTATCAGATGTAGGATATACTGTTTTTCATTCAACCGAACTGTCAGTACGCATACGTCATGCTCTGGACCAGCTCCAAGGGATGATGTAATTGTAGTCGAAGTCCCTGTAACACAGTTCTTATTTTAGTATGGATGAAAACAGTGAAATTGAACAGACACAACCGGATGTAGTCAATGGTACATATCAATAAAAACCCATAAATGAAACATTATTTAAACAAACGACAGGATATGTAAAGGATTTCATATTATCTAAAATTCTGTGCATTTTACATTTCCGTAAACCAATAGCGAAATAAAACTACCTGATAGGCGCTTAAAGTTGTTGTTGACTCCGGGAAAGAAATGGATGCAGAATGTTGCTCCTTCATTTTCAGTGCATTGTAACAAAGTGGTAAAGGGAAATTAGATTTGCATTAGATATGTGGGAAGATCCAACTCTCAAGAATATGAACTTCAACAAGTCTGTATGGCTCACCATTGTTATACTGGACGTGTCAGTGATGTCATCATTACCGATAGAGTGTGCTTCAGTGAATATGCTCACCTACAAAAATTGACATGTGAAGCAACCGATTACGAAAAGATTGTGCTTATTTCGAAGGGCACTATAGCATAGTTTTCTGTGTTCATAAATAATTTTCTATGATGCTCCTAAAACCATGGACAGATGTCTAGAAAAATGGGGTATAGTTATAGAGCAATACAATCTGGTAAATATGCAAAGTTTAGTAAGAAACATTTACACCTAAAGCACCAATCTGTCCATGTAGTTACCTGTTCAGTACCCCAAGGCCTACAGCTAAATCATGAACCGTGACTCACCTGAGGCAGCGTGTGCATGAATAGAGTTGGAATTGCATTTGGACGCAATTTACGAGACGTTCTGAGTTGATGCTTCTTTGTGTACTGCGATTCGTCGTACATATTTGTGGCAAAATGCAGGCTGCAGATGTGGAATCGATCACCCCTCAAGTCCCCCAAGACATCCTGGGCTCTACTTCAAGCTCTTCCAGCGCAAATCTACAATATCTGACCCATTCTCTTATTAGATCTATATTCCTCAGGAATATATGCATCATTGTGCCTTTAGGTTTGATATGGCTCTTAGAACGGCAACCATAATCCATAAAAGCGGGCATTGTTGAAAAATCTGGAGAAAAAAAGTCCAAATCGTAAAAAAATCTTTTTGCATGATTGCGTGAGAAAGATGGAATTATATCATACATTTTTCTATGCAATGTTTGTTTTGGTCACAGAAGCAAAACCTGTGTAGCAGAGCCGACTGTATTCGAGGTTAACTTTCATACACAATTGATTGATGTGACGCAAATCGCAACGTGTTACTCATCCCTTGAATGTACTATCATGCATTAAAAGGAAACATGCTTATAGACACGGTCCGCGAAGGATGCAATCTTATCCCAATTGACATTGATGACAATTGATATATATCGAGAACAGAACAAATCAAACAGAAGTCAATGGCAATCAGATGAATGAACATTACACCACTGGGTACATTTGTTCGAAATAGAAATTTAGAGATCAAGAAGAGATGATTAGGTGACCTGCCCTTACCTTGACCAACAAACAGTTAGATTCAGCAAGCAGGGTAGTTAGTAGCAGGAGAACAGGTAGCACGATCACAAGTTCACTTGCAGTGCTCACAGATGTTCTCACAATAAATATCAAGGGGTTTATAAAGAATGAGAAACGTGGGTGTGTATGTGAATGAGTGACATGTATATGGTGTGGTCTTATGTGAATAGCAGTGGCGTGGATTGCTTCAGGGGAGCCTGCCAAACACTGGGTCTGGGGAGTCCATGTGTACAATGGCTCCTGCACGGAAGATACCTTTGAAGTGTACATGGTGTTCGGCACCTCGGCCATTCCCACCCTGAGAGCCCCCTTGGGAGGGCATGGACACAGGTGTGAACTGCCATTGAAAGGCTAGGGGGGATGGACAGCCAAGAGGCATGCAGGAAAGGGCCGGAACACTGCTCAATTGAGAGACACACTTATGTGGATTGCAGGGGCACGGCCTGCTTCAGGGGAGCCTGCATGTGATATGATATGATATGATATGATAGTTTATTTATATAGCGCCTATACACAATGTGTTTCAAAGCGCTTCAAGGGGGGGAGGGGACATAGGAAAATACAGTTACATTCTGAGAAGCCCTTGAAACAGTACAGAATGTGGAAATAACTATCATAATAGGCCTGTCAACATTTCTGATAGTGCAAGTGCATAAACAAGTAGGGCAAGAGGTAATGGAAAGGAAGGAGAAACAGAGCAAGCAGTAACATTACTAAGTCTGACGACAATTTACGCAGTGCAGGTGGTAACAGGAGGAGGGGAGGGAGGGGGGGTAATGGGACGGAGAGGGAAGGAGAAAAAAGGCACGCTACAAAGCAAAAAGTTGGTGACAATTTGATAAGTAGGGGAGGGGGGAGGGAGAGTACAAGGGGGGAGGAGGGGGACAGACATGCTGCTATCAAGAGTTGAGGGCACAGGTGATAGCAGTAAGTGCTAGGAGGGGGAGTCAGAAGAGGAGCAGAGTAGGAGGGGGGGAGGGAAAGGTAGTAGAGAGGGTGGAAGTGAACGAGGGGGGAGGGAAGGGGCAGGAAGGGGGGGGTGGAACACAGAGGGGGAGCGGAGGGAGGGGAGGGGAAATCGCAGGCAAACTGGGGGGGAGGAGGGTCGCAGGCATACTAAGGGGAGCGGGGTGTGGGGAGGGGGGTCGCAGGCATACTAAGGGGAGCGGGGTCGCAGGCATACTAAGGGGAGCGGGAACGCAGGCATACTAAGGGGAGCGGGGTGTGGGGAGGGGGGTCGCAGGCATACTAAGGGGAGCGGGGTGTGGGGAGCGGGGTCGCAGGCATACTAAGGGGAGCGGGGACGCAGGCATACTAAGGGGAGCGGGGTGTGGGGAGGGGGGTCGCAGGCATACTAAGGGGAGCGGGGTGTGGGGAGCGGGGTCGCAGGCATACTAAGGGGAGCGGGGTCGCAGGCATACTAAGGGGAGCGGGGTCGCAGGCATACTAAGGGGAGCGGGGTCGCAGGCATACTAAGGGGAGCGGGGTGTGGGGAGCGGGGTCGCAGGCATACTAAGGGGAGCGGGGTCGCAGGCATACTAAGGGGAGCGGGGTCGCAGGCATACTAAGGGGAGCGGGGTGTGGGGAGCGGGGTCGCAGGCATACTAAGGGGAGCGGGGTCGCAGGCATACTAAGGGGAGCGGGGTCACAGGCATACTAAGACACTGGAGACACTGGGTCTGGCTAGGCCATGTGTACAATGGCCCCTGCGCGGAAGATACCTTTGAAGTGTACATGGTGTTTGGCACCTCGGCCGTTCCCACCCAGTCAGCCCTGCCAGGACAAGCGCCCTGATGCCTCCGGGCCAGATGGTGCGCGTTATAAATAAAAAAAATACAAATACAAGGGAGCGTGTCCTTGATTCACTGAAAAATTCAAACAACCATTCATAAAAGTTCAGTTGTATTTTATTTTGTTGCTGATGTTGATGGCACAAATGTACTACACATTATATACTTCGGGTTGCAGAACAGTGTGGGGAAATTCCCCGTACTGACCGCTGTCACTGCGGAATGTGTCTCTAATGGCACCAATGACACTGGCAGGTATTACTCGTCGAACGCGGTGTCCAAGCCTCCCATGAAGCCACCATGTAAACGCACGATAGGCCACCAGCCTGTACCACCTGTGGAAGAGAAAGAAACAAACTGTATTTAAATTAACAAGATAAGTGTATCAAACCTTAGTTGAAATTGCAATCTTGTATCCTATGGCATTGTTGCCAGTACAAATATTACTTCACGGATCAATCAACTTGGGCTTTAAAGTTTAGACACTTTACAAAAGTGAACAACTATGCATTCCATTACATTTGGGCTTTTAAGTGTAGACACAACAACTATGCATTCCATTACATTTGGGTTGTACGTGAAAGACACATAAAATGAACACTATGATTTCCCCAAATCGCAAGAGATGTATTGAATTGCCAGACTACATTCATTTGGCAGTGATAGATCAAAGTTTAGACAATATAGGAGAAAAACATGAAATGTTAGTGGCCTAAGTGACATCACATCTAGAGTACACTTACTCTTTACTTGGATTGCGAGGGCGAATTATTGCGCGAGGTTCGTGCATAAGCACCATCATAATCCTCAACACGGACCGTGTGAGGCGGGCTGCCCTGAAGTCATGCAGCTCAGTAACGCATTGCGGCCGTGTTTCGTCTTCCGATATGTAGGACAAGCATCCACAGTTTTCTCGGCAGCAGCAGCTCTCCTCCTCGGTTGGCATTACGTCACACCGATTGCAGGTACACCAGGTGGAGAAGTCGTCCATGCGACTAGGCTCAGGCTCTTATCTGGTGATTCGTCCTCCCAACTGTCGTCTGAAGCCCCACCGTTTCTGCATCTTTCTCTTTCAAGTAATTCCGCCTCGGAATACTCCGGCTCATACTGGTAGGGCTGTGTTGTTGCCATTATGCGACAACATTTAAATAGATAGTAATGATAGTACTAGTATCTGTTCACATGGGCTACGAGCAACGAAGATAGCTGAAGAAAGCAGAAACGAGCCACAGGATACACAAAAAAAGACAGTGAAACGATTGGAAAAGCAAATATGATGTTGTCTGATGAGAAGCAGTCCGTTTATACTTATTGAGGAAAGCGGCGTCCTGCCATTTCCATGAAGACAGGTCATTAGTTGGAGCATAGAGAACATTGACACAAGACGTGCATTGGCGTTGTGAAATGGGCCGTACGCATCTAGTGATGTCAGCCTCAGGGGCGGGGGATATGATTTAGTGCCGCGAGGGCAGTTCACTGTAGGGCGATGCAGCAACGGATAAGATTAGCACAAGATGGCTGCGCCCTTCTGCCTGATTTTGCATGTGTAAAAGTGAGAAAAACTACAGAAAGGTACATATGAAATGTTTGTACGATCAATCAACGTATGCTTAAAAACACATGCCCGCACACTCGGGACACAAATATTTTTGAGCGCACTATTCCTTTAAACTGTTGTGCCAGGCAGATGGCTTCTGAGTCCTGGGTATTGTCATACCATCAATTTAAGTCTCCCAGCACAAGTGTTGCATTATTTGGTTTGTTAAAAGATACCAACTTTTCTAAAAATTCATCAACAAATTGTGGCATGTCATTGGGGGGGCGGTAAACAAGGATGATGTTCATAAACTCTTGTGTACATGCACGTTAAAAATGACATCATATCATATCATAAAATGATTAGGGGTGGGGTAATCTTGATAAGAATGATTTCACAGTTTTTGCAACTAATGGGTGTTTGAAAAAAGTGTAAATCCTCACGCACCACAATGGTTACTCCTCCTCCCTTTCCAGCGTCTCTCTTTTGGCCAAGGAATGTGTAGCCTAATAATGTAGCCAGGCGTATATTGATGTTCATAATTAGGCTATTGTCTTCAGAATTTGCAGCAAGAAGGTCTACTTGATGTTGTAGTCCTTTAGGTGTGCAATCTAGACCAGGCCTGGGTGAGGAGGATAGTTTTTATCATAAGTTAGGGTAGCAGATAAACCAGTGATGTATCCGTTCAATAATATGGGAGGCAATATGCATCCTTGTTTTAGGCCCACAATCATGGGTATGGGATAGGGCTGTACCGAATAGCATATTTAGTATTAGGCCGAATGCCGAATAGTTTGTCAACTATTCGGCCGAAGCCGAATATAAAGCCAAATAGTTGCTTTATTTAATAAATCATGTTCCAAACTTCAAAAAACACACTTATTAAAAAAACAAATAAAACACCATTTTAAATGCATTCTATGCTTTTATTTCTCTTCATTATAATTAATGTTGCATCTTTATTTAAAGTATAAAAGTCAGAAATAAAGCAGATTTGACCACAATGACGGGACCAAATCTACAGATGATTGTTGGATATTCAGTGTCAGCTAAAGTAGGAGGCTTCACAAATACAAAAGGACAGCCTTTGTGAATCCGATGCATTGTATTCTCTATCCAGTTGCAAAGTCGATGTGGTCAAGTTTCGAAAACTTCTTTGCAGATCACATAGAAATGTATAAAATGGTTCATGTCGGCTCATGCAGGACATAAGTCAAGAGGAAATCTGAAATGCATGAACTCCATCTCACAACTATTCACCCCACCCAAACAAATGCTGCTCATTTTTCACTTATCGCAGTCACTCTTTCTCGCCAATACACAAACAAATGCAACTTATAATTTCCTGATAAAATATCAGATAATGTTAAACTCAGGACTCAAGTCCTCAAAAAAAGAAAAGGGGGGACTATGACGTATACAATGGGAAGTGAGATGACAGGAACTGAAAGTATCTATGTACATTTCTTTCAGTTTGTGTGTTTCCAACTGAAAAAAGTGCACATTGCATATAAACATTCGCCAAACGAAAAGATGTTCCTGTATTGTTGCAGGGTAGGTATAAAAAATGAGCACTTTTTGTCTAAGAATCTGTAAACAAAACATGCCCTAAAGAGCAGATTACAATATAATATATTTTTCAGCTGTGTGATAGCAATTTGTCTGGTCTAACTCTATTCAGTTTTGCAAACTGAAGTCTATATTTGCCTTTCTGAGTTCATGTTGCATTGTATTCAAATGAGAATGTCAAAGAATTCGTCAAGAGCCAAATAGCAAGAAACTATTTGGCCGTAGCCGAATAGCTTTTTTTCAGCTGGAATTCGGCCGAATACTTACTCGAAGCCGAAGTTCGGTACACCCCTAGTATGGGAGCACTGAGGTGCCTATTTTGTGAGAACCTGACTTTTAACTGTGGTATTGGTGTACACAGCCACAATCATGTTCAGTAATCCAATGGTTATCCCCCAACACATTAGTTTCTGCCATCATACCTTTTTACATCTTTTTACTGTATCAAATACAGAACTAAAGTGTACAAAGGCAAGATACAGTATTTGTTGTCTGGTGGGCCATGCTTGTTTGATGGTTTGAGTAAGGGCAAATATGCTCTCTATTGTACCAGTCCCCTGCAGAATCCAGTCTGGTTGAGGTATAAGAGATGTTTTTCTCATGTAGCCAATCATTTAGTTGTTTTAATAATAGGCGGGCAAATATGTTGTCTGGGACATCTATCACAGCCAATATTCTATAACTCTTAGGATCCATCCTTGGGCCTCGATTACATATAGGGACTGCAGCCAAACAATGGAACAGCCTGCCAAACACACTTAGAGCGGTAGAATAGTAGTGGACATTCCGTAAAGCACTCACAACTTGGTTGTTCAACTAATACACCTGCCCTTTCACCCTCCCCTCCTTCCACCTCACCTGCGCAGATAGTCTTTCACTACCTCTGGCCCCTGATCCCTACGCTCCTCCTCCCACACCTGCCCCTTCGTACCCCACCCGCTGCTAAACTGCCAACTTAACTGATGGATGTGATTTACTGTGTTCAAAGCGCAAATGTACTTCATATGTTTTGTACACCCCTCCGACCCTAGGCCTAACAGTCAAATATACCTGGTACCCTGTAACCGCGCTGAGATGCCTCTGGGTTTTGTGCGCGTTATAAATGTAAAAATAAATAAAATAAATACTATAGTGCTTTCGGTCCAACTTTTTGGTAGTGTTCCAGTAATGCTAAAGGCTAAAAATAAGTGCAATAGTAAGTAGACCCATATATTCAGACTCTTCTTTAATAAAGCATTACAGAGCCCTCAGGACCTGCGGCTCGTGAGTAATTAATAGATTTAATAATATGATAGATGTTCTTATATTAATGCCCAAATCTCCATTTATGTTGATCAAGCAAATTGCTCACCACCATGTCAGATTTTACATCAATGGTCATCGCAATAAATTCTTCCAATGTCGTTTTCGTGGCTCCCACATATAGTAATGGGTTGTTCTTAGAGCCATTGACTAATTTCTTGAACGCGCAGGAATCATTAGCTATAAAATGTTGCACCAGGTGTCCCCCGTGTTCAATTTTGCACTGTCATACATGGCCTCTGGTCCATTTACAATATGTTATTTTACATTTCAAAATTACAATTGCCAAGTCCATAGCTTAAATAGTGCAACATAGTTTAAGTATGTCTTTTCGCAATGTTCCCTTTGCCATGTGCACATGTGGATCCAATTAGTGCATATACGATTTATGTTGTGTTATCATACATTTGCTCTCCCTCAAATATTTGTTGGCCATAATAGATGAGATGTTAATAGCAAGCTCTGATTGTTATTAAGGTATTAGCTGAGTCATAGTCTAGCATTACATTGGCCATGTTATAAGGCATCCCGTATTGTCAATTATCCTTGATGTGGACTAACCTTCCAATGTCTCCATAAAAGTTAAGGATGGTTAAAAAGCTGGGCCCTAACCTCTCCACTACACTATTTGCTTTATTCAAATTGGGTGCAGTCCAACAAATACGATTTGATCCAGCATTCAGGTCAACCGTGCCAGTATCATGCAGTGGGAGATGTGGTACATCCAATTCAATATTAATGTCCAGGGGAAGATGGTAATTTTGTTCAGCGCGAAAGTACTTCCATATCTGCAATATATGGAAAGAAATGATAGTGAGCGTAGATATAATCAATAGTGGAGGCGCTATTATATGAAGTTCTATTGTAACGTCCAGATAGTCTCCTGGAACTCCCCCATTTAGCATGAATAATCCATGAGAGTTGAGTAGGGTTGTCCATGTTAATCCCTTATGATTGGTAGCAGAATGTCTTAGTATAGGGAACACTGAGGGCAAATGAGGGATTATATGGTATTATTCCCTATGTACTGATCCCCTGGGATCTTTGCATTAAAAGATCCCATGGGAATATTTGGAAATTGTGCGTTTCTAATATGTCAGTAATCACATTTAGAATACGTTTGTGTTCCCTGATATCTGGTGGGCCATAGATGTTAATGACCCGTAGGGTTTGTGAGTGGCCTTCAGGCCCATTCCCTTTGAGTATGCCCACCAGTACTAAATTAGTCGGCACCTCTAGTTTTTTTCTGGCTGGTGGCAGTTGTGATGCTAATTAAAAGGCCCCCTTAAGATCTAACCTTACTGCCTTGTGTAGCTATTGCATGTATAGTACATGTACCATTGATTGTGATTCATTCAATCATCCATGTTTATTATTATTATTATTATTTATTCTTATATGGCTGTAAAGACTGGTAGGGGGTGTCTGTACTTCCGCTCTCTATATGGTAGAGGAGAGGCACAGCGGACCCCAGCCAAGGTTCTCTATATGGTAGCAATGGACGAGCAATCAAGGCCTAGCTTCTCAGGAGGTGATGCAGGCTGGTTCTTAAGTACAGTGTAGTCCCTGAACCCCCACAAAGGAATGTCCACACACTGTATTACTGAAAACACAGTCTTTATATAATTAATATTCAAAGGTATGTACACGATCACAATAACACACTTTGTACTCGCAAGTCAATAATGATAAATATACACAATTCTAAAGTGGTACCACCAATGTTATCAAATCTCGTTAAAGTGCATCAACTGTTCAGTTAAAATGTCACACAGATTAATAATGAGGAAACCAGCAATAGAGATAGGCAGGAACGTAAGATGGTTGAAACAATAGGTTGAATACTGACCCCTACCCCTAGGCACAGTTCTGTGTGGAGATCTCCCCACCTGGGCAACCTGTAGATAAAGATATATTGCACAAGCCCAGTCCATATAATGTTCGATAGTCTTACTTCTTCTTATTAAGGTGTTACCCCGCCAATGTACCTGGCGGAGTAGAATTCTCCGACGATGCGCCGACCAATCCTTCTTGAGTGCCTCCCTTTCAGGCGGGAGCGGCGGATCGTCGAGAGGTGTCGGGGAACTTGGCGTTCGGTGTCGGGAATCGACGGCCCTTCTTGAGTGCACTCCCTTTAAGGCGGGAGGCACGGGTCGTCGAACGTCGGACGGTGAACAGGGTGAACTACGGCAGGGAAGTGACAGCTTCGCTCCTAGCGGTGCTCGTCGACAACAGAGCGTTGGCGTCCTGCAAGGAGGAGGCGTGCGGGGCACCTCGGTGACAATAGTTCTGGACCTCAAAGAGATGATGAAGAACTGTGGCCCAGCAAGGGCGTCGAGTCGTCGGCGTCTCTGTGGTCTTTAGGTGGCGGGAAACCCACCGGTGGATGCTCCTCGGCGCGTCGACGGTCGGGCCTTCTCCAGCGGGTGACGATGCAGACAAGAGCGTCCAATGATCAATGGAAGTTCTTAGGCAAACGGGAGCATGGCGGCTGCGGTCGGCGGTCGTCGACAGTGGCGGACAACAGTCCGAGTGCTTCTCCTTGGAGTTCCGCAGCAGTCCCCGTATCGGGTCAGCAGCCTTTCGAAGGTCTGTCTACCAGGGAGCATTGGCAAAGGTCAGCTGTGCACGATGGTCCCTCGTAGCTCGGGAAGAGGGTGCCTTACCAGGTCCTCTCTGGGTCAGTCCTTGAAAACACAGCAGCTTTTAGATTGTGAAGGGGAGCCACGGCACTTCTTCTCGTCCAGCAGGGTTTCAAGGTCAAGCGTCAGTTACTCCAGTTACTCGTCGTAGTGGACTTCAGCTTCTGAACACGATTCCTAGCAGTGAGAGGTCCCCAGATATACTGTTGATCTCCCATTCATTCCGCTGGGTCACACTCAAGCATCCAATCATGACTACGGGCATTCATGCAGGCAGGCAGCCAATCAGGCACATAAGGTATTCAGGCCATTCAGTTCTCTCCAGACACTCACAACAAGTTATGTGTATTGGGAGAAGTACCGAGCCATTCAACACTCCAAGCTGCATTCATACTGGTTTCGGGCAGGGTTGTCTCAGTCATTGTGTCAAACACGAGATACTAGACACCCACAACACAGAATGCATATTCGTCACAGACTCTATTCACCCAGGTCCCACCCACAGGAGGTACCCACAACATACATCACCGGGAAGGCTCCAGCTAGTCTGGCTGGGCCTTCATAACAACACCATATATGGCACTTCCACCCAACAGTCAGTCAGGGGGAAGGGACAGAGTTAGGGCTTCCCAGGACTTTGGGAAAACAAGGTAATGGGTAATAGAAAGCAAGAGGCCACAGGGGCCATCTTGTTTTCCATCAGGAATCAACTGATCCCAATGGCAGGGCCGGGGTATCCCAAAATGGAGGATACTCTGCGCACCTGTCGATTTCAGCATGGAGCTGCCACCAGCCCATACCCTGCTCTGCGGGCCACCCACAGGTGCCCAAAAACATACACTAGGGGCACAGGGTTATACCCTCACCCATGGGTGCCATAAGGGTATCCCACGGGTCCGTTCACCAAACCAAAAGAAAGAGCTGCACCTCCAGGAGTCCCACATGAACTCCTGCATGGAAAACACGGCAGAACACACGATAAAAAGCAGTAAAGGACAAGGATACGGAGGCCCTGTCCTCCGATGCATTTCCATCATCACAATGGCACCAAACGCTCGTAGGCCTCAGGGCGCACTTTCAACATTAAAAAACATACAATTAAAAAAGAGGCAGAGTCAAGGATCCGGAGGGGGGGGGGCTGCAAGGTCAAAGCTAATTTAACCTGGTTTAAGGTTAAACAGGTACATTTTCATCACTCAGTTCTGCATCCAAGTGGACACGCACGGTCTTGACCCAACTGATCACCATGATCTTATTGTCGGCGATGGTAAAGCTTTCATAAGCTGCGTCCAGTTTGTTAAGCTACGGCCTGGTAGCTACAATCAGGAGCTCCGTTTTGTCGTTAAGTGTGAGGGAGTTTGAAACCATCCATTGCTGGATTGCAGCATATACCCCATTCTGAGTCTCCATGTCTTGATCATAGTTGCCAGATAACTGAAGCACCACCTGGGTGTCGTCAGCATAGTTAGTATAACAGACCCCCAGGCAAGTCCAGGGGATCAAGCAGAGGCCTAATATAGATGTTAAAGAGGGATGGTGATATTCATGATCCCTGTGGTACTCCAGCATTGATGATGTTAGGACAAAATTGTGCATTCTCCACTGACACTCTCGAGACTCGGGGGCCAGAAAAGAGGTAATCCTGTCTGATGCCTTGTCAGAGCAGCCAGCCAAACCTTTCAACCTGTCGACAAGAATAGCACAGTCAACAAGGTCGAAGGCTGCGGAGAGGTCTAATACCATGAGCAGCGCAGGTTGCCCTTTTTCCACTATACCTATAAGGTCGGTTTTGAGACCAGGAGGGCTGTTTATGTCCCATGACTTGCTCTAAAACCCAGATTGGGCGGTGCCTAAGATCTTCTTATTCTTTACAAAGTCCTGAAGTTGTAGATAGGCCACCCTATCAGGATCTTGAGCAGGAATGGGGCATTAGTTATAGGTCGGTAGTTTTTGGCCATAGTGAGATCAAGGGTGCTTTTTTTCAATAACGGTGTAACTCAGACCTCATTAAGTGTAGCTGGGACTTTACCCTCACTAAAGGACAGGCTGACCCTAATGGTAATCCACGGGATCAGCACATCTAAGGACCGTTAAAGAATATTAGCAGGGCAGATGCCTCCCGTGCATGATGTTGGTTTCAGATTACCAACTATTTTAGATAGCTCAGCTTCAGAACACTGGCTGAAATGAAATTTAGATGTCAAAGGATTAGCAGTGGAAATAACAGAGGTCAACATGTCTTTAGGCACAGCCTTAAGATTGAGTTGCTGTGTAAGAATAGTTTTTTGGTGACCAAGGATCTTATCAGAAAATTCCTTCTGTATTGCCTGACACCAACCTTGTACGATGTTATGGTTATCTGTGTTTTTACCCTCAAATTCCTTCAGGATTTTAAATAATTCACTAAAGCTAGATTTAGCCCTGCTTATTCTGATGTTATAATGTTTGAATTTGGCTTCCATAATGGCATTCTTGAATTTTTTCACAGAGGCTTTTATAGTTGGTTAAGGCTTGTGCAGAGGGATTTCTGCGCCATTTTTTCTCTAGTTCTATTTTTTTTCTCATCTGGAGAACAATATCGTCAAACAAGCTGTTTATTTATTTATTGAGTTATTCATTTATTTATGTATTGAGCATTTGTTAGATGCCTTTAGGGTCTCCGGCTTAATCTTTTTCATATTTTTTCTGGTGCCAAAACCTCTATAGAGGATGATATGACAGATGAAAGATGATATGTCAAGACAGTAACATTCTCCAGAGAGTCAAGAGGAAGTAGTTTAGATTTCAAGAGCACTGATAATCTGGACTGAGTCACTTTCTTGAAGTTCCGGCTCTTTTTAACAGTTCTGGGCTGTTTTTCTAGGTGAGCTGGCGCCTCATGGAAGCAAGCTGTAAAATTGACCATATAATAGTCATAACAAGAGCATATGGAGATAGAGGGATTCCTAATAATCAGTTGGTGAGTGAGCAGCCAGGCAATATTGTGCCCATCCCTGTGGGTTAGTTCTTTAACCCATTGGATGTAGCTGATGGCATCCAAGGCTGCAAGTCATGATGTGGCTGATTTATCTTGTTTGTCTTGTGCCCAGTAATTAAAGTCCCCTAAAATAATTATGGGTGACTTAGATGTAGTCATAGCATTACGAAGGGTAATTGTTCCTCAACTGAGGGCATATCCTTTGGGGGTCTGTAAATAGAATACTCACAGATACATTAGGGTCTATTTTCATTTTTATAAGCAGACTCTCGCAACCTTCTGGGCTGGCATGTTCAACTACATGAGAGTCCACGTGATCCCTGATCACCCGCCTTTGGTCCACTCGGTCAGCTCTAAGGATTTTATATGGCAGCTAATGAAGCGCCATATTGGCAGTATCATTCAGCCATGTCTCTATGATGGCCATTATGTCTAGATTAGATATAGTGAGATTATCTTCCACCTCTGATCCGTGTTGTCCAACAGAGCATGTATTTAAGAGTGACATGTTGAGAAATGAGGCCTGAGGGGGTGCCATATTGATATCTGTGTTGACAAGCTGTGAGTTATTGGTATCTATACTGATGAAGGTGGGAGAAACCTTAGATAAGTCACAAGTCATGGCATTCAATTGTGGTATTTCTTCCATATTTAAGCTCCTTGAAGGTAAAGAAATCATAGTTTCCATAATCCTTATTTTGTCTGCCTGTGTATGTATAGTATTAGTAATAATAGATTAAATTTCTTTAGTACATATCGATGGGATAGATGCTGGAATAGTAGAGGGAAAATTAACAAAAGAATGATAGCGTGCTATAATATTTTTTTGTTTTTGGCGATATCATGAAGTATAATGGCCTTAGGACTGGAGAGTTCATCGAACAGAAGGCTCAAATGTGCCATAATGGGAAGATAAACTAAAGAGACTTACCAGATAAATTAATTAAGAAATGTGTGGGGTTTTCAAGAGACGCAGAGGAGACTCTCTGCCCTGCACTCATAGGAACAAATGGGCGCCTTCCCAATGTGCCTGCGCTGACACCCCGCTTAGGGCCCTGGAGGCTGCTGGGAAATCTAGTCTAAGAGTACTTCGGCGCAGACAAACAAAAAAAGCTATTTACAGTGTTACAGTTGTAAAATGTGCAAGGCCAAAGGTGTAGTAAGCATAGGGACTATCTCCTTACTGCTCTCACAATACTCAAATGCATATTCTGGAATATAAACAATATGCTCAAATTCAAAGTCCCTAAAATCAAGTGCAAGTATCAATTTTAGTGAATATCTAGCCAAGTCAAGTTCTTTCAATGCCACACAATTAAAACGGAGTTTCTTAAAATGCGACTAAGCAATAGTGTTCAAATGCTGTGGTTAACCCTTCGTCTTCTTACAAACGATTGTCCTTAAGTATTCCAGGATATTATACTGAAGGCAGGGCTGAGGCCTAATTATCATCCTAGTGTATACGGTCTTAGGGAGCATTCCCAATTGGTGTGATTACGTGCATTTGGTCCCTCTTCCATGTCTTCAAGGAAAGCTTGTCTGTCTAATACCTTGGTCATTGATCCTAACTAAGATGTTCTCTCTTGGATTTGTTATCTCTGTACTATGGACATTCTGGGCATTTCCTTCCTTAACACCTGTTGCTGCAATATCTGATCTATTTTGGCTCAGTGCTTGTTCTTGTCACAGTCCCAGTTTCTAACTCCTTCCACAGGACAATTATAGCCTAATCTCACAAGTTCACAATCATACGTTAACACAAACAATAGATTTGTAAGTGGTCTCTTAGGTGCTAGATATATTAAGATGGTATTTAATAACGAGGTAAGGGTGTTAGGCGTTTTATGTACTTCCTCACATGGTTTTACTAATGAAGTGAGGAGAGGTATGTGACACTGATGTTACCAACAGATTCGTCATCTTGATTAGCCTGTGCACAATCCTCTCTGCTTGCCTCTTTATTAATGGTGGAACTAAATGATATAAAGACCAGTCCCAGGCAAGATACAGTTATGCCAAGGTAAGGTTTATTCATTACATAATAAGTATTAATGATAAAGACCCTAGATATTCCACTCTACCACACAGTGCTTCCAACTAACTCCCACAGAACCCTCCTTGTTTTCTGTGTTTCACTATCTTTGTTTCTCTCACCCTACCATCCCACAGATATAACATTATGAGCAGACAACTGTGACGTGGCCAACAAGCTCTTATCTAATATGCCAGTTTCCAGTTTATGATCACCAAATTCAATGTGTTGCAAGATGTTACATTTCCTGATGTTAGTAGTAAACACAGGGGCAATTGTATCTGTTTATATCTCTATATGGTAACTGCCATTCTGTGCAGCAGTGATTGTTGTCGATTCCTCTATAGTTCTGTGGAAGCTAAACTGCAGTTACTACCATCCATAGTTTCTGTTTGCTTAAGAGATAGGATGAGTATAATTGACTCCATGATTTTACTGCCCAAGCACGCTAGGGAGGAAGTTAATTGGTGCCCCATTTTGCTACTGAATAGTTCTTCTTCAGCTATTTTAGGCGGGAAGAAATGTGTGATTTTTTATGGCAGATGCATCATCATTACTGCCACATTAGGGCATTTTAAAGGGTCAAGTCTATGTTTTCTAAGAGCATGATTATGTGTTTCAGTGGAGGAATAAGCAGCACTTAATAGTGCCGGTTTTACCATATCTATAATGGTACAGTTTGGCGATGTGATCCTCGTAGAAGCTTCTGAGGTGTCCATAAAATCTCTGTTATTTTCCATCCCAACATTCGGCCACCCAACGACACACTTTGCGAGTTTCAGATGCGGTGCACGAGTCACTGGCATGCCGCTTCAGCATGGCAAGCTTACGTTACACGTCCAAGTAAGGCATCTCAAAGGGCAACAAGCCCCACAGGCATCACAGTGAAAGCAAACCGCTAATCTGGTCAGCAGGAACAGGTGAGTAAGTGAACACAAGAAATCCATCACCTACTTTTGTGTTATTCAATAGACTGCTTATTCCATAAAGCCCCTAATGGGGCTTTATGTGGCAAGCAGTCTATTGAATGAAACAAAAGTGGCCCAGCACTTACCAATTAGCACAGTGGATGTGACACTGGCTTGTCACAGACACAGGCTTGGGTTCGAATCCCAGCAGGGCAGTGGGAAACAAAAAAAAAAAAAAAGTGGATTTCATGGTCGAGCAGAGGGAGCCCCGGCAGTGCCCTGGTTCATTGAAGTTTTGGGAGACTGGTGAGGCTGAGCCCCAGCCCACTTAAAGCCCTGGTAGTGGGAATCCCATATCCCTCTTCTTTCACCTTCTCACCACCTTAGCTCACCTAATTGGTTTCTTAACCTTTAACCCTCCCAGCAACTCCAATATGTTTTTAGATTGATCTTATTGACAATGGTTCTTATCAAAAGATGTTTTCACAGGTTCACCTGGTTTGTGGGTGTGGGATACGCGGACCAAGCATTTCAGACACTGTTTGGAGGCAAGTGTGGGTTAAGCAAATGTTGCCTTTATTGAGAATCGAAGCAGAGAAAGTGCAGCAGAGTAAACATTTAACTTGGTTGTAACATACGTTGGTGGAAATGCAATAACAGTGAGGAGTAGAGACCAGGTTCACAATGGAAGATCTCCAGGTGAAAGCCCCACAGTTGATTTGGTGGGATGGGCATGAGGTTTTCCGTTCTAAAGACAGAACATCACATTTAAATGTTTCATTTAGCAAGGAGTTGCAATGGATGCCCCCAGTTGTTTCGCAATATGTGAGTGGTGTTTGCGATGCATCAGCGGAACTCTTCTGAGAAAATTAGATTGCATCTGAATGCTGCATTGGCTCCCAGCCTGTTAGTTTACATCTCTGACAAGAGCATATGATGAACAAGCTTCCTACCCCAAGGCACTTTGAAGAATTCTATAGGACATGTTTACCTCAATCACTAATACCATGTTCTGTGAACTTTGGAAATACATCATTGCTGCAACTGAAGTCAAAGGTCGATATAGTATGCACGTGGTTAAATTAGAGCACTCATATCCGCTGCTTATTTCCTTTCTGGATACCTTTGGTTTCCCATGTAAAATAAACGCAAACAGTATAAGTGATTTTATTTGGAATTGTTTGTCATTATTATTATTATGAGGAGTCTAAGAACTGGTGAAAAGAATCTGCTGAAGTGACATTACAGGGGGGGGGGCAGAGTCAGGTGACATCTGTTCTAAGACGTTACATGGCAAAGGTACAAGTGATGCAAGGCCTGGTTGGCGAGTGCAAATCCCATCTTTCTTACTGGCACACATTGTGATCTTGGCAAATCCACTGATCTCTTGGCAGCTACAAAAGTGCATATTAGGTCAGAGTAGTTGTTCTTAAATTCAAGACCCTTTATCCAAATATTTGCTTGCGCCTGCGTTTCTCTATAATTACCTTCACAGGTTTTGAAAGGCGCTATGCATGAGTACTTCACATATATTTTGAAAGCAAAGCAAGCAGTATTGAACGGAGCTAATTATCTGAGCACGTGAGTCACATCTGCCCATCCACTCACAGCCCAAACACTTTGATATCCACAGACGCCTTAAGCAAGGAGTTCCCTGCTTTGACAAAGTCAGTCAGATTGGGACCTGCAAAAATACAAAAGAACAATTAGATGGAGAACCATGAAGACATGGGTTACAGGATGAGGCAGGATACAATTATGAGCTGTTTAACTGTGCCCCAATGCCCTTGTCCTGTAATGGGGTAGTGTACCCGCTCATGCTCCATTGCTAGTCTTACCTGCCTTGGCCTTGACCCAGGTCAATGCTTTCGCTTCCAGTAACTCCCACTCATCCCTACGGTCAGCGCTAGTGCTGTGCAGCCAGATCAGAGCCAGAACGGTTGCCCACACTGCCGAGTCAACATCCTAAGGAGAAAGAGAACGATTAGAAAAAACAACAATGCTATGCCAAATAAGAACTTGAACAACGACAGATATTCTAATACACACAGAGACTGGGCGTACAGCAGGACAGGTGGTATGAGAAGGAAACTGGACAGCTCTTATGTACAGTCTATTAGAAACCAATAGTCTGTTTTAGCATGTAACCTGAATAAACTGTTATTTCTAACGGTCAACTGCAATTTCCGCCAGGAAGAGGCAATCAGAAAGGCAGACAAACCAAGTGGGTCTCCATCTAACCATACAGCTGCATTCAAGATATAAATGTTCCCTCTTTCCTGGACCATAATATTTTAACCCAAGAAGGGTATGGTAATTAAAATATGCATTTTGTAAGTGTACTACAGAAAGGAAAAGACAGATACTGTGAATCAACTCATTGGAAACGGTGATGTGCTGAATCCCTAAAAAGTGGAGGAAAAAGGGAAACTAAAGCGATGTCAGAAAAACACTTTTCCTTCCTGTTTGGTGCACCATTATTTATACCGACAGAGGAGGGACCAGTTTTGCTAGAAGTGTGTGTCACAACCAAATACTGGATAAGCGTTCCTCTACGTGTCAACCAGTTTCTGCATGAAAATTGCTTTCTTCAGGACATATGATTCCGTTGCTCCACCTTCCATTAATTGGAGCCTCATCAATGTTCATCTCCCAAATTATATAAATCAGGAGACATAGCCCAGATTCAAAGCATAGCATTTGTATCATTGATTGGTCGACTAGCAATGTACTGCTGTAGTGTTTGCTTTTATGGACTTTGATATATAAAGTGCACCAGTACAGACAAATAATAAAGTTATGGTGTGCCCACAAAACTAACTGTTTACTTAGAGACCAGAATAAAGATTAAAATAATTGCCCAGAACTGTATGATACACTTGCAATAAGAACATGAAACCGGTCATGCCTGACATGGTGGTGGACTGACAATCCTTGGAGAAATGTAAAGGCAGGAAGTCAATCATCCATTTGTCCAATATAAACGTGGAAGAGGGCAAATCTCACTTCTAGCTGGGTATTGTGGACAGAAAAACGTGGAGGCAAGTCAGAATGCTTTTTTTGGGTGAACTGGGCCTCTCGCTGTGGCCACTGCTCTGTCTCTCCCTCTCTGAGAGTGTCTTGTGAGATACAAAGGCTTCTGTAAGCACTGTACGGATTGTTTGTGGTGAATCATCTCGGGTCCTGGCTGTATAGTTATCCTGCTTAATTGTAGTTAATGTGTGCATGAAACAGTTGGGGATGTTAAATGTCCCATCTAAGTGTCTGGACTAATCCTTGTGCCGTATTCCATATGCATTCCACAATGTTATTGGTGCATGTTTCACAACTGTCATCCTTGCCACCCCTCACTTAGACTAAATCCAAAAAAGGTCTTATTGTGGAATAGGCTGTCATTTACCATTTGGCCACTATCTTCAAACCATGCCTCTGGTAATAACACTCTATATTGTCAAGGAATGTGCTTGTCCTTTGACCATACCGGCTGAGGTTGCCATTGTGTGTCCTATGTGATGAATCCTGCGGAATCCTCACAAACAACCTAACTAAGGTCTACTCCCAGGTGGCCTGGTAAAGGCCGCCAATACCTGATCCTAACCCTCAAGGTGGTATTAGCCAGGAGGATCACTTGGGAGGAGAAGAGCCCCAGAGGAGTGAGAGGATTCCTTTGGGTGGGACGCAGTATTTTTCTTCCTCAGAGGAAGAGATGTCAGTGATGCCAGAATATATAATGGCTTGTTGTCAAAGTGAGGTTTTCTTTTCTAAACCATACTGGGGATTGCGAAACTGGTCCTAATCAATCATTTATCAGGCATAGAGCTTTCCCTCATAAAGTTGCCCACACCTCTAAAGGTAAAATATCTTGTAGTCAACAAGACGAAGTTAAGTGTGGACATCGGAATAACATCTTAAATTCTGATAATGTTAATACTCCTTTGATTTCAAAACAATCATTGACTCCTTTTAAATCTCCTCCTGGAAACATGATTGATAATGGAAGTGAATTAAATCCACTTAATCATAAGGGGCAGAAAGAATAAGCTAATTGTAAAATTGGGGACTTCCAAGTCCCACAATATCCAAAGTACTCGGATAAGGAAGAGTGATTTGAAGGTATAAGACTGCAAGGTGCAGTCTAATGACTGTGTAATGACCCACACCTCAGAGGGATTTGTGGATATTAAATCCCCGCTAAGGTGCAGGGCATAGGAAGTAGCAGCGGGAGAAGCAGAAGGTGGAGTAACTGTCGACACTTCACCTTGCAGTGGCAGAAGAAGTTGCAGGAAGGTCAAGACGCTGAGGCCACCACTGCGTGTGAGGCAGATGCCAGCTTTGTGAGGGTTTCTGCCCTTTCAAGACCTTGTGTGCAGAAGTTGCGCAGTGGGAAGCATTGTAGCAGAGATATTCCCCCCTGAGGACCTTGTATGCAGAGTTTGTGTGGTGGGAAGTGTTTATTTTGAAAGCTTTTCCCCAAGAAACGTGTACTCTGGTGGCAGGCGAGCCCTGGAGGGCTCGAAGAGTGAGGAAGGCTCCTCTCCCGACCAACATGGGCCCTGGGAATCAGAAAGCAGTATCCTACCTTGTAACAAGAAGCAGAAGAAGCAGAAAACACAAAGGCAGCGGAGCGAGCAGATGCGTATGCAGCACCTAGTGAGTTCACTAGTTGTATGTGATCCCGGAACGCTCCGTAATTGCCCGCTAGCCTGTGTTAAAACATTTGAATACCAAACTAATGTAAACAAGCAGATTGCAACAGAAACCACCATTGACAAAGCCATGACAAGGCAATATTAAAAGACCTTAACAACAACCAATATTGACAAATCCTGAAGAGGGCAAATAAGAAGCAGACCAATTGAAAACCCTACTGACACACTGAAGAAGAGGCAATCATTATTAAAGATCCAAACAAACATTGTCCAAGCCAAAGAAGAGCATGTGTGATAAAAAGACATTATCAGCATTTGGTTAATGTAGGAGTGAGAGTGAAAAAAAAGGTCAGACCGTACAAAAAGTCAGAAAAATGCTACCACCAAAGGTTCAAACACCAAAAGTTTGAACCTTGGTGGTAGCATTGTAGGTAAGTATATAAAAAAAAAGACTGCAGGTGCTGTGGGGGTGTCCCCCGCAACACCCTGCTCACTATACTGTGTGGTATAGTGAGCGGGGCGTTGCGAGGCCCCCCCGCAGCACACCCGAAAAGAAAAAAAAAATGGGGGCTGCGTGGGTGTCCCCCGCAACATCCCGCTCACTATACGTTAGAGTTTAGTGAGCGGGGGTTGCAACTCCCGAAAAAAAGGACCCTGCGTTGCCAGTTCCCGATCATGGAAGTGAAAGGGAACAGGCGTTGCAGGGACACAGCCAGGAGAAAAGGTAAGAAGGGTTTGTTTATGTTGGGAGTGTGGGTGGGGGTGTGTTGAGGGTGTGGGTGGGGGGTGTGTTGTGGGTGTGGGTGGGGTTGTGGGTATGTAGGGGTTTTGAACGTGTGTTTGCATGGGAAATGTACAAACCTTTTGGTGCTTCGTACATTTCACATGCAAATCTTCCGGCCACAGGAAAATCAGCCGCGGTCGGATCACGTAGATCCGAACAAATATTATGTTTTATCATTAATTTCTGCATGGACCCTGGATACAAGGAAAACCCTACTCTCAATAATCTGTGGGAATATTTCTCGGTGTCCTCTTGTTTTATATTTCATGAGGTTAGGTGTAACTTTCAAATCAATATTCACAGTGACGATGACTGGCTCAATAATGTCAGGCTCATTACCTGAGTAGCACTGTGTGGATCAAAGTTGTTCAACTACTCATTGCATTTAGAGATTGTCTTGGTCTCAGTGTTAATACAAAAGATGTTGCAGTGCAGGGCAACCTGGCACTTGGATGGCAAAGCCTTCTAGGCTCTGTTTCGCTCATGCAAAGGGAGGGCCATGATGATGAATTCCCCAAGGCTTTGGGTGCATGTTAGGACTCACTGCCAAGATGTACACTGCTTGGAGGAGGAGGTGACCAAGGAAGCCTGAGCAGTAGCCGAAGAATTCTTTCTACTGTTATAACCCTCTGCTGTGTGATGTGTACAGACAGAGGGATCTGCTTGGCGTACGCGCCCCTGGGTAACGTGAGTAGAAGATGTACGCCTACTTCCTGCTAGGTGACGCGTAGGGGAATGCTTCCATCATCGCCATGGCAACATGTACCGTGAAAGAAACGGCAACCTTCTTTGGAGCGAGGAAGACAGAGATGCTTCATTGGATTTCTGTGATGCTGTGAATTTAGAGAATAAGCTTGCAGGGACGTTAGCCAGCCCTCGTGGGTAAATGTGTTGATTCCTGACAGTGCGCTTTGCAGAACTTGATGGGCCCCTCTTCCAATCCTGGGGAGAGCGAAGGAAGTAAATATTCAGATCAAAGAAGAGAATACAGTGATGTAAATCTGCCAAAAATCCTTTTTTTATCTGAGAGAAGAATGATGAACTTCCTCCTTCTATACCTGAACAGTTTTCATTTGAAGCTTTGAAATGTAAAGTCCTTGCACAACACCATTTATATAATTATAGGGATGCCTGCATGAAAGACACCAGGCTCTTATAAAAATGTCATTATCCCGTGGTCACCTTAATTAATACATACTTTCCCTTCCGGCTTTGAGGGGATACATCTGGAAGCTGGTGGCAAGGCCTCAGACAATGTGAACAAAACTGTCAGAAATCACAAGGACTATCCCACTTGAGGGTATGTGGTTTGGATTATGGGAGGCCTACAGGGCCCACATATCCTCACTGAAGGCCAACATGAATCTGAAATTGCTGCAAAGAGCAGATCCCCTTAAACCCAGTGTTGAAGTCCCATGTCGAAGCTAGGGGATGGGACTTGGGAGACCAAGGGGGATATGGACCACCGCGTGCTCTGTGATGTAGGCTAAGATGTAGCACATGAGGGATCCCTCAAGCTATCCAGTTCATCCCTAGCCTTCTGTGCCTACAGCCGCTAGCAGCCGAGTGCGGTCCCCTTCCATTGGATGAGAAAGGTCTTCACACCTGTCAGAGAGGGTTTCCTAATGCTCTCATTCACAAAGAACATACTAGTCCCTGAAGGAAATACCACTGTTGCCATTCATGGGGTGCCTGTTCATTTTACCCAGGAGAGCAGCCATTTGTTCCCTTAAAACACTTAATATGTATGCAAGAGAGAAGGATATACTTGGGGACAACAAAGATTTCAAGCTGTGAACTCTGCATGCTTTTGGGCACAGATTCCTGCTTGACTTACGTTGTGGAATGGTTTCATAAAAGACATTGCACACCAGCACGAATCCCAAACACTGAGGTTTGTGGGAAATGGTGAGCTAGAGGAAAGGTTTGGTTAACACTGCACTTGCACGTAGGACCCTGCAGCTTGCAGAGTGGCCAAGATCACCACAACAGTGAAAAAGAATACAATCTGGCAGACAGAATTAAAGAGCTCCCTTCTTTCTGATCCACACATGGGCCTGCCAGACAAATATTTACAACTAGGAACTTTGTAGTTTAGTGGAGAGGACGCCAATCACAGTACTAGCGCGGCTTAACAATGCAGGTGAGATCCATCCAATCATTGGGAGGACCATGGGTGAGCCTGCCAGACTATAAAAGCAAGAACGGGAGAGAGAAAAGTGTGGAAGTCAGTAGGTGGAGATGAGAGGGCAAGGACAGTTCATTGTTGAGTTTTGAGCAGAAGGGAAGCAGAAAGGACCAGAAATAAGGAGGGAAAATACTAGTGATAGTAAGAGGCGTTTCAAGAAGGAGGGGGAAAGAACATCAGAAAGAGTAAGAGGAGCACATGGACAGGAGGTTGCGAGATGCCACAATGTTGAGGCAATGTGTGTGAAGGAGGAGAGCTTTAAACACCACAAAGGAAGATGACAAGGGATTGAGGCTAAACATGGAGAGAACAATAACACCAGAGGAGGAGGAGGAACGAGAGGGATAGAGGAGGTCAAGGCTAAAGCAATGCGGATAGATGAAGTGGAACGTAAAAGAGAGAAGCCAGGAATAAGGATTTCATGTCTAGAGAAAAGAAAGAGGGAAGAGAGAAGTAGTGACCAAGGAGAGAGGATGTGAAAGAGATGGGTTGACTGATACCTAAGGTCTGAGAGAGACTTGTCGCTTGGTGGTGCATTATTCAACAAGATCATTGGCAGCCTACAAAGAAGTTATGCCTGAAAACCACAGGGCCAACATAATCCTGCAAAGGATCCTTAAGTGTCTCACACTGGGGTCCCATATAGATGACTTTAGGCACTATGGCTGGCAGTGCCAGTTTTGCTGAACAAGTCTAAAATCCTGACAATAACTTTCAATGCCAAACAAGCAGCGAGAGGCACTTCAACCTCAAAAGTTCTGAGTGTGTGTTCAGTATTTCCCACCAAGAAGGTGGAACCTAAATGAGGGTAGAACTGAGCACCACAGTTCTGTAGAGAAGGTATGCATTGATTATATCGAATACAAAACAACGAATGAAAAAATGACAAATGAAAAAACAACTAATACTAAAATAACTAATTCGGGAAAAACTAAAAATGGGGTTGTGAGAGGGAATAGTGGTTTTGGGGCTGGAGGAAAAGTATTATTAAAAAAGGGGGGGCTTTGGGTAGGGAACCCCCCCAAAACAACAAAAAAGAAATTAGTTATTTTTTCATTAGTTATTATTTCATTAGTTATAATTGCATGTAACCGTAGAGAAGCCATTTTGTTTATGTTCCATTATTTTATCATAACATTTTCTCACAAGGTGATGTCTGTTAAACTGAATCCCTTCGTTTTCTGTTTGTTCATTAATAACAATAGAATAGAAACGATAAATCTTGGCTACAAATTATCTGCTGATTACTTGGCCTGTAGCAAGCTTCAATATTATCACTGATCTTAAAGTGATGTAGATAGCCTTTAAGAGAGATAATACTATATTAGTACCCAGGTGGAAAACTGGAATATGATAGCCATCAGGAACCAGGGTTTCTGGTTAATATTCCCCCTAGTAGCCTGACACCTATCGGTATTCCAAAGTTCACCCTGCCGACCCCTACTTTCCCGACTCCCTTGCCTGCTTCCCTCCACTCCCTCTGCTCACCTAGCACCTACCTCTACTTGCTCGTAGCTGCCCCTCGGTCATCTTCCCGGCTCCTTGCAGATGCTCGACAGAATAGGCAGTGTGGTCTGTTCTCCCTTTTCATGTCATGGAGGCAGTGCCACGAGGTACTGCAGGGATGGCAGACAGGTGTTGTACGGTGTCCAGTCAACTCGTCGAAAAGAAACTGGTCGACTGCAATTTGGTCGACGCAATTTGGTCGAAAACCAAATGGTCGAATTTTTTTTTTTATTTATATATTTATTTTTCGGGTTTTCGTTTAGTTAAAAAAGGGGTTTTTAGAGAAAAAAAGGGGTTGGGGGGACCCCCCCCCCCCAAAAAAAGGGTTAAAATAAAAAAAAAAAAAAATTCGACCATTTGGTTTTCGACCAAATTGGTTCGACCATTTGTCTGGTCGACCAATTTTTTTCGACCAAATGTCTGGCAACCGTGTTGTACCCCACACCTGGCTGCCTAGCACCCAGGCGGGTTCTACTAGTGTTACTGGCTATGCCAGCATGCTATAAAGCCTCTTATAGGACACTCAGCGCACCACATGCTCTCTTGCTTCACTCTGGCCCATAAGTCGGCTTGCTGGCCCATACGAGGCAGTATTGGGGAATAACATGTTTGCAGGCCATTGTGAAGCCACTGTTACAAAGCTTAATGTTTCCCTCCCAACATTCCAATTCAATGCTCAGTGTCTTTCTTAGACAACATTTCATAAGGACAATCGTGGTGCTCCATTCTTAGTACCTTCACCAACTGTGTTCTTTTGGTTAAAACCTCTTTTTCGGATCAAACCATATTATAATGGCATTACAGTTATGGGGGAGAGGGTTATACCAGCTGTGCTAGGGAGAATTCTCTCTTTACGCTGAATTTCCTAACCTAGTGAGTCCCCCAGCAGCTTTGCTGGATTTCTAGAGTTTGTTTTTTTCCTCCTGCCAAGAGTGAGACTCTTTTTTTCCCACTCTCGGACATGATTTATGGTGTTCCTTTGACTAGTAATGTGTTTTATGGGCTATTGGGTCCTTTACTCCATAGGGTCTCATGTGTTTTTACTATGTGTGTTACACAGCACCCTCCGTGCAGTAACACAGGGGTGTCATAGTGACACCCCACCATAGACTCCATACCCTGGGACTGACTACTGTCTCCCAGGGCATGTAAAGTCACCATAGGCTTTACTAGTCCCAAATTATTAACAGAAACCAGTACAAACCATCATATTGTGGACATACTGGTCGAGGCAATTCGATTGCCCCGGGGTCTGTTAGTCGAGGGGGCACGTCTCTGTCCCCCCTGATCGAGTTTTGGCTGGTGGCAGTGGATACTACTTGTTATATTCAACTGCGAATATTTTCCTATGGGATTTCCCCATTGTTCGAGGCTACCAACTTTAATTATTTAATTCTCATAGCCTCGAACATGCCGCCGGTTTATTTAATTAATATTAATTCGCCGGTTGGTATTTTTGCCAGGACTCGATTCTAAAATGGCGTCTGTGTTCGCTTCTGTGACTCCAACCCAAGTCGAGCCCTTTGTTCCACTTTTTGGCGGGCTTCTCCACAGAAGCCTCCAAAAGTGGTGCCACTTTGTCTGGGTACCAGAGGGGGTGTGGGAGAGGGTTTATGCACCCTGGTAACTCAAGTCGCACTCTTGTGTGATTGGCCCAAGTGGTGAGCCGGCCGGCTCACCACTTAGCATGTTTGATTGACAGGTAGGCTGAGTGAATGGGGGTATGCTGCATAAAAGCAGGGCTTTGGGGACTGGAACTTCAGAAGTTGCCACAAGACCTGAGAATCCGACGAGGGAGAAGCTGAGCTGACCTACCACGACGACACCCCCGGTGGAGCTCTGCGGAACCGACTCACCACTTCCCGACGACAGAGAAGATCTCCCGGCTGGAGAGGCTTCTTCCCCTGACTGATGGGCACAACCAGCTTTACCTTCTTTATTCGCACCCCAGACCGTATTGTGGTTGAACTGCCCGTGCCAAGCACCCCGGCGGCCGGATAGCCACTCACCACTGAACCGCGAATCAACGGACCGTTCCTTGTACCTGAGAAACTCTGTGGCTGGCTTCTTCCCTTGCAGTGCAACGGACTCCTGTCTTCCTCCACGACGAGATCCTCTCTTCCCCCGGACGAAGCACCGACTTTCATCCGCTGCCAGGAACAACTGCCCCTGCTGGAGTGTTCTCACCACTTTAAGGTACCGTGTCCGCCAGGCCTCCCTTTCTAAAGATTGCTACAAGGTAATAATAACTCCTTAACCTTATGGACTGGGTCGGCCGCCTTGACCCTCTAACTGGTCCCTTTCTTTGGTCCAACTCCTTTTTGAACCATTACAAGACTTTGTGCACTGCAACCGTGTGACCTTGGACACATTTCGTTTCGATCCTCTTAAAGCGGATCCGGCCTACTGACTCTGAATTCACGGTTTTACTTTGCCTTCCTCTCTTGTTATGTTCTTGTAAAAGTGTTGGGATCTGTTTCAATTTGTTCTCTGCTTTTCTCTCCCTTTCTAAAATGAACTATTAGAGTGCCATCTACGTTAAGCGCTCACCGCTGTCTGAAAAGAAGTGGGGCTTTACTTAAGACTTGTCTAATATTCTTTTTAGGGAGTGTATATCTTTTTGTGACCGTGTTTTTGAATTCCTTACTATTAGTGCCTGTGTGTTTTTCTAGATGTGGTTTTAAATAAATAATTATATCTCTTTTACACCAAGCCCTGGTCAGTGTTTACTTGTTCTATTGTGTTCTCTTGACCTATTGTGAATACTCTGTATACTGCCTAACTCTTCTTGAGGGAAGTCTGACTGCTCAGCCACAGCTACCAAGTGAATCTGTGTGGTACAGATAGCTACCAAGTGGGTTTACTGCCAAACACCTGTAGTCTTAAATCTTTTGCAGTTGTCCCAGAGGGAACTGCACAGGTTTCTGCCTAACACTGGTGTACAGCGGAGGGATTTGTATTGGGTATACACTTTAGAGTGCTTGTTGAACACTTTAGGACAACTAACCACAGAACTTAGCACTCAAAAGCTGATTTTCTAAATATGTCTGCTATGGAGAGTTATTCCCTAGAATCATTGTCTGCCAAAACTGCTGATTGCTTAAAAGTATTGTGTAGACATAAGAATCTCTCTGAGAAGGGCAAGAAAATGGAACTTATAGAAAGATTGTTAGAAAACCAAAGTCTGGGCGGTACAGAGGAATCTACCCCCCACAGGCAAATGTAGGAAACAGTGATGGTATTGATCTGAATCAAAGTCTTGAGAATGAGTCAGAAGAGGAAAGTGAACCTAATGAAGTTAGCCACTCTGAGCCTCTGTCTGCCTTACCTAATGTACCTACTGGGCCTATACCAGGTCCTACATGTAACCCTGCTTATTTTGAACTTGAAAAAATGAAGCTTGAATTAGAGTACAAACGTTTTATTACTCAATCTGAAAGAAACCAAGAGCTAGAGTTCAGAAGAATTAATGCCCAGGCTGAGCAGAAGCAAGCTGAGTTAAGACTCAGAGAAATAGAGCTTAATCATGAATTAGAAACGAAAAAGTTATCAGTGGAAAATGCTTCTCTCTCCTCTGGTTTTTCTAGGAGTTCCAGTCCCAAAAGACCCCAGATGCCTAAAGAATTAGTGGGTATGTATGAACCTAGATTGGATGTGTTGGATTGGTTGAAAATGTTTGAGTATAATCATGGGCTCCAGGACATCACAGGGAATGAGTTACTTCCCTGGTTGTTCTCTAGGCTTCCCCCTGTTGCAACTGATGTGGTAATGGAGTTGGGGAGGTGGATAAGAAGGATTATGAATGTGTGAAACTAGCTTTGATAGCTAGATTTGGGAAGACCCCTTCCCAGACCTTTAAGAGGTTTAGGACCCTCAAAAAGCATGATGGTACCCCTTGGGCTACCTGGGTGAGTGAAAGTTTGAAAAACTTAGAGGGATGGATTACGGGTCACCGAGTTAACATTTATGAAGGGATGAAGAATCTTGTAATGTTGGAGTCAATTTATGATGCCTGCTCTCCTGAGCTCAGACAGCACTTGGCTGATTCAAAGGAATTCGATTCCAGGAAGTTAGCTAAGGCTGCTGACTTGTGGGTTGCCAACAGGGCCACTCACAAGGATTCTGGGGCTACTCAGAAAAAGGATGAGGGAAAACAGCCGAAAAAGGACTCCAAAGAGAATTCTAATAATTCCAATTCCAAAGAGGGCCCCAAACAGAACCAAAAGGGTAAGCCACCAGGGAAACCAAATCAGGCAAGTGTACCTACTGGTGCCAAACCAGAAGGAGGTCAGAACAAGCCACCATTCCAGAAAGCATTTGGTAAATGCTTTGTTTGTGGCTCTACTGACCATGTGAAAGGAGATCCCAGATGTAAGGGTAAACCTTCAGGGGTCCAGCTTGTCTCCTTAGCCTTCGCTCCAGAGGAGGAAGTACAAATGGCAAGTGGAAACTTTCTATTACTGGCTGATGAACCCATTGGAGTCTCAGCCAGTGTTTCTTTAGTGTCTCTGGGCCTGTGGGAACAACAGAACTTAGATGTCTATAATTCTATGCCAGATAATACTAAAGAGTATTATAAGGACAGTGTCCAGGTGAATGGTCAGGAGACTCCTGCCATCAGGGACACTGGGGCCAGCATAACTGTGGTGGACAAATCGTTTTTTCAGGCTGAGGATGTTGCTAAGGCACCCAAACGCCTCACCAAGTTACCTGGAGGGCCTGTGCAGATGCTTCCCCAATTACCAGTTCTCATCCAGTGTAATGACATGACTGTGAAGATACCTGTCAGCATACAAAGTGAGGTGCCAGGAAGGGTTCTGCTGGGTAATGACTTGAAAACTCTTGGAGTAGTGTCACACACCCCCAGACCTCCTAGTAAAAGGTTACAAGAGCTCACCAGACCTGCAAGGGAGAGAACCATGAGAGGTACTCCCAAGGAGATGATGAAGAAAGAGATCACTCCTGCTCGACTGGAGATGTCAGCTGCTGTCTCTAAGAAAATAGAAGAAAATGGGAAACCTAAAACTTCTAAAAAGAACCTCACAGCCAGCACTCCAGTACAGCCATCAAGGACTTCCCCTAGGTTGTCCAAAGTTACACCAGTAACTCCCCCTCCAGCTGAGGCTGAGAGGGAGGTACAACCCTGTGTGGTTGAACTAGACTCTGAAGAAGAGCTAGTGGAAGGCCCGGAACTCATTGGAGATCTGGATCCTGTTGACCATCCTGAGCTGCAGTCTTTACTGGCAGAAGGTGGACCCAACAGGGCAGACTTCAGTAAGGGACAGAGAGAATGTCCAACTCTGGAAGGTCTTCGCCACCAGGCAGATGCTCAGGCTGAAGGGCAAGAGCCTGGGTAATATAGGTTACACTGGGAAGATGGCCTCTTCTACAGTGAACCAACCGAGTCTGCACCTGGGGACAACAAACGACTTGTAGTACCCCAAGAGAACAGACCACAGTTCTTGCAGTTAGCCCATGAGATTCCTTTGGCTGGTCACTTGAGTTTCAAGAAGACTAAGGAAAGGCTCTCACTCTACTTTTATTGGCCAAAGATAGGGGCTGAAGTAGATAAATACTGCAGGAGCTGCCACACCTGCCAGACTTCTGGTAAGGTTGGCTCCAAGAATGTGGCACCTTTAGTGCCTCTCCCTGTAGTGGCAGTCCCATTTGAGAGAGTAGGGATTGACATTGTTGGTCCCCTTGATTCTCCAACTTCCTCAGGCAACAGGTTTATACTTGTTGTAGTAGACCATGCTACTAGGTACCCTGAGGCAATTCCTATGAGGACTGTTACAGCTCTGGCTGTGGCTAAGGCCCTCCTTGGTATTTTTACCAGGGTTGGGTTTCCTAAGGAAGTAATCTCTGACAGGGGGTCAAATTTTATGTCCCACTACATGAAGGCCATGTGGAAAACCTGCAGAGTTACTTACAAGTTCTCAACCGCATACCACCCTCAGACAAATGGGTTGGTTGAAAGGTTCAACAGAACCATGAAGAGCATGATAGGTGCTTTAGAGGCCCCCCTAAAAGAAAGTGGGACCTTCTACTGCAATGCCTTCTCTTTGCTTATAGAGAAGTCCCTCAGGAGGGAGTGGGTTATTCTCCCTTTGAACTTCTTTATGGTCATCTGGTCAGAGGTCCATTGGCCCTGATCAAGCAGGGGTTGGAGAGTGCTCCTTCCCCCCAACCAGTCAGAGTGACTGACTATGTGATAGGTCTCCGAAGGAGAATGTCACAAATGATGACAGAAGCAAGTGATAACTTGAAAGCTGGACAAGCATTGGTCAAGCACTGGCATGACCAAAAGGCTAACATGGTCGAGTTTACTCAGGACCAGTGAGTTCTCGTTATGATTCCAACAAGGCAGAGGGCCTTGCAAGACAAATGGATGGGACCCTTCAAAGTTGTGGGTAAACTTGGAGAGGTCAACTATCTGGTGGACTTGGGCAACCCCAAGGAGGCTCCAACAGTCTTCAACACCAACATGCTAAAAGCGTATGTCTCCAGACCTGATGTAGGAGCTTTGCTGCTAGCATCATCAGAGGAAGAAGAAGAGAGTGAAGCTCTTCCTGATCTCCTCAGAGGCTTACCTTTAGACGAAAAGATTGAATGAATAAATCTCTCTTCAAATCTGACACCTGAGCAACAGGTAGAGTGCAAATCTATGTTAAATCAGTTTGCCTCTCTGTTCTCACTTTCACCAGGCTTGACCCCTTGGGGACAGCATGACATACTCACTGGTGACTGTCTGCCAGTCAAAAGCAGAGAATATCGAATGTCAGAAAATTTAAGAACCCACATCAAAGGTGAGGTCAACAAGATGCTTCATCTCGGGGTAATAGAGCCCTCTACTAGTCCATGGTCTAGCCCAGTTGTGTTAGTACCAAAGGCAGGATCTAAAGAACTTAGATTCTGTGTGGATTACAGAGCTCTTAATGCAGTCACTAAGACTGATGCCCACCCTTTACCAAGGACAGATGAGTTGGTGGATAGACTTGGTGCAGCCAAGTTCCTCAGCACATTTGACTTGATGTCAGGCTATTGGCAAATAGCCCTGACAGACCATGCCAAGGAGAACACTGCATGTTCTACCCCAGTTGGCTTATACCAGTTTAAGGTTATGCCTTTTGGATTGAAAAATGCACCTGCTACATTTCAAAGGATGGTAAACCAGGTTCTGAATGGGATGGAGGACTTCTGCATGGCATACCTGGATGACATAGCAGTCTTCAGCAATTCCTGGGAAGAACATGTAGACCACCTGAGATATGTTTTGCAGGCTCTCGGAAAGGCCAATCTGACCATAAAGGCAAGTAAATGCCAGATTGGACAGAGTAAAGTGGTCTACCTTGGACATGAGGTAGGGGTTGGATAAATAAGGCCTTTGCCCAGTAAGATTGAAGCTGTGCAAAATTGGACAACACCTACTACTCAGACCCAGGTGAGAGCCTTCTTAGGTCTCACTGGGTATTACAGGAATTTCATTGAGAACTATGGGTCCATAGCTTCTCCACTGAATGTCATCTCCTCTCCTAAATTCCCTAAAAAGGTTAGTTGGAATGAGGAATGCAATCAGGCCTTTGAAACCCTGAAAAAGGCTCTTTGCCAAGCCCCAGTACTCAGAGCTCCTGACTTTCACCAAACTTTCATTGTGCAAACAGATGCTTCAAATGTAGGAATAGGTGTAGTCCTCAGTCAACTGGATGGGAAAGGTAGGGAGCACCCCATTTGCTTCATCAGTAGAAAACTGAAGGATCCTGAAACAAGGTGGGCAACCATTGAACGAGAGTGTTTTGCTATTGTGTGGGCTCTGAAGAAGTTTAGGCCATACTTGTATGGTTCTACTTTTGTCATTCAGACTGACCACCAACCCTTGATATGGTTAATGCAAATGACAGGGGAAAACCCAAAACTATTGAGATGGTCAATCTGCCTGCAAGGGTTTGATTTCACCAATGAGCACAGGTCAGGGTGTCACCACCAAAATGCTGATGGTCTCTCTAGGATGTATGTCATCGACTAGAGCTATGAGATTCATCCAGGAATGGATTAAATCCTCCTGTCTCTTAGTCTGGGGGGGGGGGGGGCGAGTGTTAGGGAGAATTCTCTCTTTAGGCTGAATTTCATAACCTAGTGAGTCCCCCAGCAGCTTTGCTGGATTTCTGGAGTTTGTTTTTTTCCTCCTGCCAAGAGTGAGACTCTTTTTCTCCCACTCTCGGACATCATTTATGGTGTTCCTTTGACTAGTAATGTGTTTTATGGGCTATGGGGTCCTTTACTCCATAGGGTCTCATGTGTTTTTACTATGTGTGTTACACAGCACCCTCCGTGCAGTAACACAGGGGTGTCATAGTGACACCCCACCATAGACTCCATACCCTGGGACTGACTACTGTCTCCCAGGGCATGTAAAGTCACCATTGGCTTTACTAGTCCCAAATTATTAACAGAAACCAGTACAAACCATCATATTGTGGACGTACTGGTCGGGGCAATTCGATTGCCCCGGGGTCTGTTAGTCGAGGGGGCATGTCTCTGTCCCCCCTGATAGAGTTTTGGCTGGTGGCAGTGGAAACTACTTGTTATATTCGACCGTAAAATATTTTCCTATGGGATTTTCCCATTGTTCGAGGCTACCAACTTTAATTATTTAATTCTCATAGCCTCGAACATACCGCCGGTTTATTTAATTAATATTAATTCGCCGGTTGGTATTTTTTGCCAGGACTCGATTCTAAAATTGCGTCTGTGTTCTCTTCTGTGACTCCAACCCAGGTCGAGCCCTTTGTTCCACTTTTTGGCGGGCTTCTCCACAGAAGCCTCTAAAAGTGGTGCCACTCTGTCTGGGTACCACAGAGGGTGTGGGAGGGGGTTTAGGCACCCTGGACTGAGTTACCTTGGTGACTCAAGTCGCACTCTTGTGTGATTGGCCCAAGTGGTGAGCCGGCCGGCTCACCACTTAGCATGTTTGATTGACAGCTAGGCTGAGTGAATGGGGGTATGCTGCATAAAAGCAGGGCTTTGGGGACTGGAACTTCAGAAGTCGCCACAGGACCTGAGAATCCGACGAGGGAGAAGCTGAGCCGACCTACCACGACGACACCACCGGGGGAGCCCTGCGGAACCGACTCACCACTTCCCGACGACAGAGAAGATCTCCTGGCTGGAGAGGCTTCTTCCCCTGACTGGTGGGCACAACCAGTTTTACCTTCTTTATTCGCACCCCAGACCGGTTTGTGGTCGAACTGCCCGTGCCAAGCACCCCGGCGGCCGGATAGCCACTCACAACTGAACCGCGAATCAACTGACCGCTCCTTGTACCTGAGAAACTCTGCGGCTGGTTTCTTCCCTGGCAGTGCAACGGACTCCTGTCTTCCTCCACGACGAGATCCTCTCTTCCCCCGGACAAAGCACCAACTTGCATCCGCTGCCAGGAACAACGGCCCCCGCTGGAGTGTTCTCACCACTTTAAGGTACCGTGTCCGCCAGGCCTCCCTTTCTAAAGATTGCTACAAGGTAATAATAACTCCTTAACCTTATGGACTGGGCTGGCCGCCTTGACCCTCTAACTGGTCCCTTTCTTTGGTCCAACTCCTTTTTGAACCATTACAAGACTTTTGTGCACTGCAACCGTGTGACCTTGGACACATTTCGTTTCGATCCTCTTAAAGCGGATCCGGCCTACTGACTCTGAATTCACGGTTTTACTTTGCCTTCCTCTCTTGTTATGTTCTTGTAAAAGTGTTGGGATCTGTTTCAATAAGTTCTCTGCTTTTCTCTCCCTTTTTAAAACGAACTATTAGAGTGCCATCTACGTTAAGCGCTCACCGCTGTCTGAAAATAAGTGGGGCTTTACTTAAGACTTGTCTAATATTCTTTTTAGGGAGTGTATATCTTTTAGTGACCTTGTTTTTGAATTGCTTACTATTAGTGCCTGTGTGTTTTTCTAGATGTGGTTTTAAATAAATAATTATATCTCTTTTACACCAAGCCCTGGTCAGTGTTTACTTGTTCTATTGTGTTCTCTTGACCTATTGTGAATACTCTGTATACTGCCTAACTCTTCTTGAGGGAAGTCTGACTGCTCAGCCACAGCTACCAAGTGAATCTGTGTGGTACAGACTGCTACCAAGTGGGTTTACTGCCAAACACCTGTAGTCTTAAATGTTTTGCAGTGGTCCCAGAGGGAACTGCACAGGTTTCTGCCTAACAAGCTGTTAATTATCCTAGTTATACACCCTTGGTTTTGACTTTGGCCCATGACTCCGGTGTGAGCCAATAACACCTGTTATAGCCTTCCTCCAAAGCAGCTGTAATGCCATGTTCTTTTCAAGATGTGTGTCCACATATTGATGGTGGGGTAGAATCAAGCAAGAATATGACTTTAGCAAAGAACTGATGCTCGAGCATTCAGCGATATATGCAGGGGCAAAGATAGATCCACAAACAAGACAGGGAAAAGAAATAGCGCCAAGACTAAGAATGCAAAAAAGGTGCTGTACAAATCAATACATGAGAGATGACAGTGAAGAGTGATTTGTGAAGCTAGGGCAAAATTCAGATTGAAAGTGATCAGGCACTTTATATTTTACAAAATGTATCTTCAAGCAGCTAGAGTCAAACTAAGAAGCCTGCAGTGTACTGGACAGCCATATTTTATCTTCCAAAATGGCTATTTCATTGACACAGCTTGCCACTATTTTGGGCCCAAAATATCTCTGATGCACAGCTGATACAGCCATGTGAGAGAGACGTTGTTTATCATTCTACCACTAGGTGTCTCCTTGTCATTCAACAGGGATCTGTGCCTCCACATGTATTACTGGTCCTCAACACATACAGGTGCCATTTCCCCCTTTCTCTCCATCTTACAGTTCTCACTCTCCTCCTTCAAACCTAATGCCTCTTCCACCAATACTGCCTTCCCCAGCTTCCAATCCCTACTATATGACTCACTCTCCTCTCACTTCCCACTGCTTTCTTTCATCCTTAAATCTTAGCATCCTCAGCCACGGGTCACCACATTCATACGCTCTCTCCGCACAGACATGCATCAGCTGTTGCACAATGGAGGCGTAACCACTCTCATGAGGACTTGCAAATCTACCTCTCTGCCCTGAGCTCCCTCAAGTCCACTCTTGAGAGAGCAAAAAGGGAATGGTACCTAACCCTCATTGACTCTCATTCAAACAACCTCACTGGCTACAGGGCACCCTAAACTCACTCCTCACTCCACCTAAGTCTATGACTATCAACTCCACTCTCACAGCTAATGATCTATCAGAATACTTTGCTGCAAAAATGTCCAAAATTAGACACTCTCTCCTGACCTCCCTCACACTCCTTCCTCCTACATTGTACAACCCCCTCCTCTTCCATCATCTTCTGCCACTATCTTCCACTTTAGTCACACTAATACTGATGAAGTTCTATTTCTACTGATGAAGGCTAATCCCTCTTGTGCCTCATCAGACCCTGGTGCTCCACAGCTAGTCAAGCCTATTGCACCTTTAGTGGTCTCTCACTCGCTGAACTCTTCAATGTGTCCTCTGACTCCACTTGCTTTCTTTACCTCTGTTTTCAAAACAGCCACGGTCATGTCCCTCCTACAAAAGTAAGGGGCTGACCCGAACATACCGGCTAACTTTCGCCCTCTGTCTCTCCTAAAGTACTCAAAAGGGTTGCGTTCAACCGCCTTACCAATTTCTTAGACATCCACAACCTTCGAAACACCCTACAAGCAGGGTTCCGCACCTTTCACTTCACGGAAACTGCTCTCATGAATGTGTCCAACTTCATTGCCTTTGCTAAGCACTCCAAACTATCCTCTATCCTAATTCTCCTTCACCTATCTGCTGCCTTTGACACTGTTGATCACTCTGATCTCCTTAACACCCTCTTTCTTCTTGGGATTTGCGATAGAGCCCTTGCCTTGATTGAACCCTACCTTGCACCTGGCCAATTCTCTCCTGGATCAACAACACCTCTCAACTCACTCCTTTCACTGTTGGTGTTCCACAAGGCTCTGTCTTGGGTCCGCTCTTCTTTACACTCTACACCTCTGCTCTTGGGGCACTAATCTCCTCCTTTGGGTACTCGTACCAACTCTTTGAAGACGACACCCAGATCTTCTTTCTTTTCCTGAACTCTCCTCTGATCTCTCTATCAACATGTCCACCTTTCTTTCCACCATTAAATATTGTAGGAATTTGCATTCTCTGATGTTAAGCTCTACCAAAACAGAGGGGCTCTTCTTCCCTGCCAAAGGCTCTCTCTCATCTCTTCTTCTGCCTATCCAGTTTCCACCTGACTCTCTCCCCTCCTCTTCTTCAGCTAGAAGCCTCAGTGTCATCTATGACCCTTCTTACACCTTCTCTACTTTCATCTCCAAAACAGCAGCTTGCCTCAACCTTCTAAATATTAGGAAAATCAGCCCCCCCCCCTTCGTTTCAACACTGCCAAGCATGTCTTAACCACTCTTGAGTTCTCTAAACTGGACTACTGTGACAGCATCCTCTTTGGTCTCCCCAACTATAATTTCTGTCCTCTTGACAAGACCATTAACTTTGCTACCAGAACTCTCTTTGAACTCCCTCACTTCACAGCTACTTCCTTGTGCAGTCACCAGCCTGGATGGCTGATGATGCAAAACAAGGTCAGATTTAAATCTTCTCCTGGTTCACAAATCTATCCACGGTAAGTTACCACTGTATCTATCCTCGTCTATAAACTCTAGAACCCCTCCCGTAACCTCAGCTCTCCCTCCTCGACTACCCTTGTGTGCTTCCTCTCGCTTCCGCTTCTTCTCTCTTCTTGCTCCACTTGCATGGAATTCTCTTCCTCCGGACATCTGAGAAACAGTCCACACGGATTTGTTCAAAACCAAACTAAAAGTCTACCTCCTCAACTCTGAGCTACCCTCTTAACCTTGCTCTCATCGGCAACATCGGTAACACCCTGAGTTACTTAACGTTAGAATTTAGACCTAATGATATTCTTGAGATAAAATTGAACATCCAGATGATTTTTCCTTTAAAAAGGTTATGATAACATGACAGGAATTTATCCATTCAGAGAATATTATCTGATCAAAACATTATATGTTATAGGTCAATAATGTGAAAGAGAGAAAGAGAAAAAGTGGGTGAACAACTCTTGAAGAAGGGGATCAATCTAAACCCTGAAACTCATCGAGCAAATGTTTCATGTTTTTGACATTTTCCTGACTAATTAGCGAACTGTACATCTCAGTACATATGCAAGGAATGTGTTTGGAACATTGTTTACCCATGAGGACAAATTGTCACGAAGAGAAGATTGTTACATGTTTGAAGTTTAACATATTACACTGTTTTCAAATTACATTGATTCTAGGATGCTTTCAATACAGAAGTAAATGATTTGATGTACCAAAGTGAGATGAATAATATGTGAGTTACAGCAAAAAATTAATTTGAATACACAATTTTTACAAAAAACTGGTTTCCTAAGAATATATTCTCAGTGTTCATTGCAAATGTAACAAATATTGATTGTATTTACAATTAAAAGGTGTGCAGGGGACGGGAGAGTTCCACAAGTTTGTGGACATCCATTGGTTTTGCATAGATTAATACAACCCAGTGTCAAGGTTGTTTTTCTCCCCGGAACCCCACAAATTATCTTATAAACACCACAAATAGTTGAATTATTATGTGTGCTCTGTGCAAAACAGTTTTTTGCAACCAGTGCTCTTTTACCCAATGTTTACCCAATGCTGAGCCCCTATACACATACATTGCACAGGGCTCTCATGTAGCCAAACACTGCTAATATCACTACACAAGTACAACAACAGCTAGCCTTTAATTTCTCCACCAAATGCATTATGGGACTAGTAGTTTTGGGGTCTCATCATCTGTACACAATAAGTAATGTTGTCCCCATGTTGGATGCTGGAAGACCTTGGGTGACTGTTGGGGCTGTGTGCCACCAACTGTGATGCAGGCCCCTGAGGAGGTGAATGGAAAATCCCCCCAGCTTCTTAGCTCATCACCCGTCTCTGAGTAAAATCTTATATCAGGAACTCTACTTTGCAGGAGTATGCCCTCTCCTAGTTCCCTCAGGCATTCCATGACTGGAAGAAGGGAGATGGATAGTAATACTGACAATCCCTTTTGTTGAGTCCATGGTAAGGGTTAAAGAGAGACCCATAGCCTAGCAGAATTCAAGAGAAAACGCAGTGTCAGGTAAAGCAATGTGAGTACCCTCATAACCAAAAGGGACCCGGGACCCCCTGCAACCTGTGGAGTGACCCTGAAGTAGACCTAAAGATAGCTAGCAATACCACTGGGAAATACATAGTTTGTAAGGCTTAGGCATCCAAGCCACAAAGAATACACTGGGCCTCATTACTAGGCCGGCGGTAAGGGGTTAACGGCACCGGTAAGCATGCCGGTGCCATTAACACCTTACCGCCACATTCGAGGTCCCTTAGCGGGTCCCACTAAGGCTGGCTGGTTTTAGCAGCCGCCCTTAGCGGGAGCCGCTAAAGGACCAGGGAGCTAATAACGGGCCCGCTATTTGCGGGCCAGTTATTAGCTCCTTCTCCATTCCCATTGATCCCTATGGGGGCTCGAATGGGAATGGGGAATGGTTTTCAGAATGGGGATTTACCGGGTCCTCCAAGGTTGGAATTACCCGGTAAGTCTCCATTCTGAGAACCCGGACACGAGTTTGCAGGCAGCCATGGCGCTCATAGCGCCATGGCTGCCTCCAAACTCGTAATAACCCCCACTGTGTTGATGAACTGAAATGACTTTGGGCCAGTGAAACATGCAGTTAAAGGGCCCTCTGAGCAGGTGAACATTAACACTGCGATTTGGTTTGACAAAACAAAATAAGAGCATGCTGCGCTTCTCCACTCTGTGGCTCATGAGTTGGGTAGAATGAAGGGCTGTGTGGAGAAAGTCAAAATGTTCCTTAAACAGAGAAAGAGTACTGTAAACAGCAACTGGAACAGCTGCTCTGTAGTTCAGTTGTGGTTCATCCAATCACAACACTTGCCGAAATTGGTGCCACAGCTGAAAGCAATCTGGCAATTATTTTGGCAGCTGGTGGACCCACTGCAATTTAAAAGGTCTCAGAAGTGTGGGAAAGGCACGATAGTCAGGAGTTGCAGAAGAGTATGGATGGGTGCAGCGAGGGGGTTATAGACAGGAAGAAGGTGGCAGAAAAATAGGGGGCAGAGTAGAAGGTGCTGGTTGAGAGATAGGGGAGTGGAGTAGAGGTGAAGGAGAGAGAAATCAGGATGAGGAGGTGGTAAAGAACAGGAGGAAGGGAGATGAGGAGAGAGAGAGAGGGAGATACTATTAGGAGTGAAGGAGATGGGCTGATGAAGAGATGAGAAGGGGAAACGAGAGAGAGAGTATCAAGAGGGTAAGAGGAGGAGTAAGAAACAAATAACGAGAAAGAGGTAATGATAGTGAGAAATGTAAAGAGGAGAGCAAGCTGAAGGGCATACGAGAGTTGAGGAGAAGTAGAAGATAGAAAAGCTAAGTGGAAGGAGGAGAGGAGTAGAGTATTGTGTGAGGAGGGTAGCAGCAGTGAGGCGCAGAATGAGGGGAAGCAGATAAGTGAGAAAACAAAAGAGGTTGTGCAAGCCAATGGGCAAGGGGCAATCAGGGTGACTGAGGCCCAAGTGCTGGGAAATACGGTGGCATGGTCTGATTAGCAACCAGGGGTTTCATCCTGTCTGCCCTGGGTCTAGCACAATCTTGTCAACGATCAAACTCCTGACTAAGGACAAACACAAAAGGCAAGAAAGAAGAGTTGAGGCACTTTAACCCCATTAACAGTGAGTCACCTTTAGACCGCCAGTTGACGGAGACCAATTGAGAGAAGGAAGGACTGAGAGGCTATGGTCCTCTAGAAGAGATTTTGAATTTGCCTTTATAATAGTTCTGTAAAATCCATAAAAATACTTGGAACTGTCAGATCTTGACATCAAGTGTCTGTCAATACTTTACCTGTGACACTGACTATTGAATCGCATCAGCAGCATCATGCATGCATTTGAACTGTATAAAAAAGATACGTGTAACTTTAGTTTATAAGGCTTTAGACTGGCCTAAAAAATGTGGAAGGGCAACCATTCCAATCAGCCATGTCTTGAAGTGTGCATTACTCGTCCTCAATCTCTTAGTGTGTCCATGTTTTGAAGTGCAGCTCTACTGTTACAGGGGACATTGAAGGCAGCTAGATTCCTCTGCAGGAAGCATGCCCACACTGGCCACTGCTGCAAACTTGGCAATTGCTACCAGTGGCTCATCAAGATGGTATGATATGATATGACATTTCTAACGCGCCTATACACAAGTGTTTCAAGGCACGACCAGGCAAGGGAAGGAAAACAAAGGGAGGACAAAGACAACAATCCTACTAGGCCTAGTGACATTGAGATCAAGGAAGTGCAGGAGAAAGGGAAGGGGACGAAGGGTTAGTGCAGGACACAGGATCACACAAGTAGTGCAGCCAGTAGGTGGCAGTGCAAGGGGTAAGCACAGACAAGTGTCTGATAAGTGCAGGTAAAGGGACTGTAGGGTTGCAGATACAGACCCAAGTGCAAGAGTTGCCAGGAGGGGCAGTGCAGGTGTGAAACTGGGCGTGCAGGGACCTTGGCCCGAAGTTCACAGGGTAGCCAGGTGACCAGTGCAGTATCAGACAGGAGATCAGCAGGGAAGAGGAAGAGAGAAGGCAGAAGCTAAGAGGAAAGTCTTGAGATTCTTCCGGAACCGGAGATGGTTCTGCTCAAGTTTCAGAGAGGAAGGGAGGCTGTTCCAGAGGGAGGCGCTAGCAGAAGAGAGAGAGATAAGCCACTGACTCGTTGCTTGGAGAAGCACCTGCCCCTCAAAGAGTTGGAGGTGGAGGAGCGAAGAGCTTGAGTAGGAAGATATTTCCGAAGAGAGAGTTGGAGGTATTGTGGTCTCAGGCCCCAGAAGGCCTTGTGGACAATGCAGATGGTCTTGAACTTGATCCTTGCAGCCACTGGGAGCCAATGGAGAGATTTCAGGGCTGGAGAGATACGATCTCTGGGCTAGAGGTCAAGGACAAGCCTTGCAGTCCTGTCCTGGATGAGTCGTAGAGGACGGAGAGTAGAGGCAGGTAGATTTAGAAAGAGGCTGTTGCAGTAGTCAAGCCTAGAGAGAGCCAGAGCTTTGGAGATAGAGAGCTTCTGGGGGAAGGGGGAGAAAGGAGGAAAACCTATGAGGAGGTGCATTTGGTAGTGTGACTTCTTAGAGACGTCAGAGATGTGAGGAGAGAAGGAGAGTGTGGAGTCGAAGATGACCCAGAGGTTCTTAGCCTCACAGGAGGAGGGTCAAGGGAGGCCGACCAGAGAGTGGCAGGGAAAGAAGGTTCAGGTGTGCCGATGAAGAGGATCTCCGTCTTACTAGCATTCAGGCAGAGATCATTGGCGGCACACCACTCCTGAATTGCAGACAGACAATCCGGGATGAGAGAAGGAGAAGAGGCGGCAGAGAAGAGCCTGAAAGCGAGCTGAGTGTCATCCGCATAGCATTGAAAGTTGGAGCAGAGAACAGCAATGCAGTGGGTGAGAGGTGCCAGGTATTGGTTGAACAACCAGGGAGAAAGGTTAGACCGCTGGGGAACCCCGCAGGTAGAGAGAGCGAGATAGAGGAGAGGAAGGACCCATATTGGACCTGGGAGGGTCGGTCCGAAAGGAAAGAAGTCAGCCAGAGCCTGATCAGTGATACCCAAGTTATCACATAGCTGGTTGAGCAAGATGGCGAAGATCAAGTAAAATGAGGACAGAGGGGAGATTAGCATTCAGGTTAGAGAGCAGGTCTTCACAGATGTTCAGGAGAGCAGTTAGCATGCTTCTGGATCCTCTGAAGCCAGACTGATGTTCATGGAGACAACCAACAGATTCAGTGTGAAGGTTAAACTGGGAGATAGCCAGCTTTTCCAGGAGTTTGCCCAGGAAAGGAGTGATGGAGATTGGGCGATAGTTAGCCGGACAGGAGGGGTTGGCTGAGGGTTTCTTGAGAAGAGGGTGCACAAAAGAGTGCTTCAAGGGGAGGGGAAGGTTCCAGTCGTGAAAGAGTGGTTGCAGAAATCGACCAGGGCTGGGGTGAAGGTGTCAATGTGGTGCTTGATGGTTTTGGAAGAACAGGGAAGAACCTGTTTTGAATAGGCTTTCATAGATCAGACTTGTCTTGAAACCTTGTCAGGGGTGAAGGGAGAAAAGGCAGAGAAGGGAGGGAGAGAGTGGACGGAGAAGCAGGAGAGGACAAGAGGGTGGACAGGATGTCCTGGGTTTCAGAGATGAAATGAGAAGCCAGGGCCGTACAGAGAGCCTGTGTAACGCTTACCTCTGGGGCCCTGCAGGAGTGCCTGGTCCGGTCTGTTAGCAGGTTCTGGTCCGGTCTGTGTACACCTCTGGATGCTGTCAAAAACACTTCCTCCGCTTTGCTCACTGCAGGTTAATTCACCCAGTGGCCAGGGAGGCAGGAGTGGCCCGGATAGTGGAGTCCTGGACGCTCTTGTGTTGCACCGCCTAGGTATGTAAAGCCAAATGTCACTCCCAGTCTGTTTGCAGGTGCTTTTACCCAGTTCCTTCACTCGATATATGGCGGTAAGTATGTTCAGTTCCTTCACTGAACTTGTGGCGGTTTAGCCCAGTTTCTTCAATGTGCTGGTGGGTGCCCAGGCCTGCTGCGGCACACCTTGGAATAGTCCTTGCTTGGTGGTGTAAACACCCCCCCCACGAGGCTGTGGGTAGACTGTCGGTGTGCCTACTGGTTTGCAGTCTTTTAGCGTTCTTCTCTAGTTTCTTCCCCAGGTTTTAGGTATGCCTTGAAGGGGATTAGCAGCCGCGTGTGAGTGTCACGGGAACCGCTGCTGTGGGATGCTTCTCTGGTAAGTAGCGCGAAGATGGTGGGCGGGTGTTGCCATTGTAATCTGCTTACGTTCTTTCCTTGTGTTGCAGGGGCAGTGGAATGCCGGGGAGCAAGCACGCCGGGAGAACTGTGGCGCTGCTGGAATCGAATGAAGCCGTGAACTCACGCGTCCTCAGGCAGGTAACTGGGATGGATCTTAACTCACGTCGTCCCGGGACTTTGATAACAGGATCGTAGTGCGGAGCAGAACAGATGGTCACATTGCGCTGATCATGCCGTGCAGAACTGAATTCACTGCGTCCCGACTCACGATGCAGGACGAACAGATCCTCGACTGGCAAGCGTTACGCTGGCAGCCGGAGAAAACGCTAAGCGCTGGGTGTGGCCCAGGGTGAGGATTATATAGCCCTGGGCCCACCCAGCACCTCTAGACCACCATGGAAGCTTATACCATGGCCCTCTGGAGGCCATGTTGAATATTGCTGAATGGGCCAAACTCAGGGGCCATTTTGGATGGGGCAATTGCAACTAAGGCACTGGCAGCAACTTGTGCCTGCCGCAGGCAGCCAGCCTTTTAACCCAAATGCTTCCAATATTACCAGTCTGAGCCCTGAGCTTGCCGGGGATCATGACAGCCTGGGAGGGGGCAGGAGAGGTAGAGACTGCGGCAGGATTGGCCAGCTTCTTGCAGATTTTAAAGAGTTCAGTCGAGTTGTTAGATGCCGCAGAGACACAGGCTTGGATAAGAGCTCTCTTCTTAGTGAGGACAAATAGTTGGTATTGCCTTTGGAACAGGCAGCACGCCAGTTTTTTAAGAGGATGTACAAGTTGCTAACCATTTCCTCTCAGCCACCCTACACTTGCGTTTAAGGGTGACGAGGTCTGTGTAGTACCAGGAGTTGCACTTGGCTTTAAGCTTCATGCAGATCCTCCTGACAGAGGCAAGTACATCAAGAGTGTCGGAGATTGCAGAGTGGAGCATGGAAAGGACTGTGTCAGGGTGTGAGTCAGCCAGAGGTGCAGAATGGAGACAGAAAAAGCCAACGAAGGCCTCAACTGACAAACGCTTCATGGGTCGAATGACCGAGAAGGTGGTGGCAGTGTGGGGGTCGGCTTGTCCTGAGAGGTGGGGCAGAGGCATTGCTAGGGGGGGACTTAGGGGGCTATAGCCCCGGGTCTTTTGGTTGTAGCCCCGGATAGAAGCTCAGGGGCTACAACCAAAGGGCTATTGCTAGCCCCGAGTCCCACCAGTCCCGACATTAGCTTAGCCCCTGATCATTTCCAGACCTAACAACACCCTTGGTGGAAAGACAGAGATGAGAGGAGGGAGAAAGTGGTCACTCCAGGAGAGAGGAGTGGTGAGAGGGTTAGAGAGGGGGAGGTTAGAGGAGATCAGAACATCAAGAGTGTGTCCTACAGAATGAGTCGTGTCAGAGGGAAGAAGAGAGAGAGAGAGAGAGACAGAGAGAGAGAGAGAGAGAGAGAGAGTGTCGCAAAAGGTCACTAAAGAATCCAATGGTGGGGCAGGAAGCATCCAGGTGGATGTTGAAGTATCCAAGGAGGAGGAGTTGAGTGGTCGAGGCCAGGAGGGAGGAAGAGAGGTCCGACCACTTGGAGAGGAAGGAGGTGATCGGACCAGGTGGCCGGTAGATAGTAGCCACTGTAAGAGGGTGGCCAGGGGAGAGAGAATGCCTACAGAGCAAGCATTCGAAGGAGGAGTAGGCCTGCATAGGAATGATAGAGGCAGGAATCCACTCTGGGAAGATCAAGGGTACACCCCCACCGGAACGGTTGGATCTGGGTGTGCAGAGGATCTCATAGCCATCACGGAGGAGAGCGTCAAAGCTTGTGGCAGAGCTGGCTGTGAATCATGCCTCGGTTAGATCAAGGACATCAAGGTCAAGTTCTTCCAGGAGACGGCAGATGTCAGAGGACTGTTTGACAGCTGAGCAAGAGTTAAGAGTGGCGAGGTGGAGAAGGTTGTCATCCTTTAAAGACTTCCGGGGAGGGGTACACATCAGAGGGACTCCCTGCGGAAGTGAAGAAGGAGCCCAAGGGTGGGCAGATGAGGTAGAAGGAGACGGCAAGGTAGCCAAGGAGGAGGCAGAGGGAGCCAGAGAAGTGGCAAAGGCGGAGGCAAGGAAGCCGAAGAAGGGAGAGAAGGGACAGCGGGAGAGGAAAGGAAATTGATAAGGCGCTGGAAGCATCTATCAAAGAGGAGGAGGTTGGCCTGAGGGCGTTGGACCAAAACGGTGCCATTCAGGTAAACATTAATGATGACCTTCGAGGAGTGGAAGGAAACCAGGAGGGCCTCCCAATGGGTGCCACCATTAATGGGAGAGGAAGAGAAAGGAGAGAGCACAGAGACCATATGAGGAGTTCATAGGTCTGGCGAAGGAACGACTAAGAGGATGTCGGTGAGGGTCTGTCTGGAGGAAGTGCTGGTGCAGGTCTCAGCGATAGGGAGGCCTTGTTTGGAGACCAGGATATCCTTTTTGAACTTCTTCCTACCAGGCTTACCGAGAAGGCCTGGATAGTCAATAGAAAAGCAGTTGGAGAAGATAGGAGAAACAAAGAGCACCATAGATGGTGCGGAGGAGGGGCAAGAGGAGAGGGGAGAGGGGTGTGGGTGGAGAGTGGGAGAAGAACAGAAGGGATTGGGGAGACAAATGGGAGCGCACAGCACCGGGGGGTGCAAGCAGAAGGACGGAAGGACGGAAAGAGACAAGAACAAGTGGTAAATAGGTAAGCTAAACAGAATTAGAAAGAAGTGCTGGGGAGAGAGCACAGAAGAACACAGGGCAGTATGCTGAACAACAACCAGGTTAGTAGGGCAACAAGAACGCAGAGCAGTCAAGGAAAAACCTGGAGGAAGGAAGAGCACAAAGTACAAAAGACAATTCACAGCACACAACAGAACAGAAGGGGGAGGAAGACCTAGAAGAGGGAAAAAACAAAGCAGAACACAGAGCAGTACAAACGCAAAAACAGCAAAAACAGGATAGTTTACATGTGAATCTAGAAGGAGGAAGTGAGCAGCAGAAACACAGAGCAGTACAAGCAAAAACAGAGAAGTCAATGAAGAAACCATAGAAGGGAGAGCACAGCTGGTGGAGGAGGGACTCATTGCCTGCACCTGTCCCTGAAACTAAAAAGACACCCAGCGTGTTGAAGCCGTGGTGAAGGGCAGACAATGGCAGTCTCTGCCTTAGAGCTGGAGCTGATGGAGGAGGGGCTCATTGCCTGCACCTCTGCCTGAAAGTAAAAAGACACCCAGTGCGGCAAAGTCGTGGTGAAGGGCGGACAAGGGCAGTCTCTGCAGTCTGTGCCGTGGGTTGCAGGTAACTGGAGGTAACCGGAGTTGCACCTTTAACTGAGTAGCTTGCGTCTGATAACTGCCTGAAATCAGTGAGTTTTTGGTACCAGACCTGCTACTGTTGGAGTCTAATTGCTGAGTGGGCTGTCAATTTGGTTTTCATTGTCGTGTCCATGCCCCAGTCCTACCTGCTGGAAAATATTTAAGCGGCAGCGAGAGGGAAACGTGGGGAGGGACTGTCTTCTGTCTGTCTGTTGTCTGCCCCCCAGGATTTTCGTCCAGAGGCGTATGCTGTGCCTGCCTATTGTGCGAGTTGCCTCTACGTTCCTGTTTCTGATAGGTGGTAAGCGGTAGGCTCCTATCTTGAAGACTTGACTTTGGCTACAAGCTCTCCAGAGGCTCCCCTGAGGTCTGTTTCTTTTCTACAGACTCGGGCTGCGAGTCACTGGATATTGAAGTTCCTCCAGAGGTCGGGGAGTCGAACTATGTCAGCCCTGTGAGCCACTCTGGCATTCCTCTGACTAGGCACACTTTGTTACTTGCTGCTTGGACTTTGGACATCTGATATTGACTGCGCACACATAGTATATGGACATTTTCATGCTGTTCTAAGGTGTTTTAAGCTGTTATGTTATCTTTAAATTTTTACATTATTATTTTTTGGTAACAACCTAATAATTTGGCTTACGGTGAAAAGGAGAAAATGCATTGCACTGGGTTGTGTTGGATGGTGTTGGGCACTCCTTTTTTTACCCAAGTTTTCTTGAACTACATTGCAGCTGACCTAAAGAATGTCAGGGTGCATTGGTGGTAGTGGCTGTGGAGGTGTTTACGGGCAGCATACAGTATGGCTAATTCAAAGCTACCTCCAGCCCCCCAGTCACACAGGGTCCAGAAAGTCAAAGGAGAGGGAAAAGACTACTGCCTTGGAGAATCCTGCAACCAAGCAGAGTGTGAATGGGACAAATAAGGCTTTGAAAGGGGGGAGGGACTCTGGACTCTTATCTGCAGAAGGTGGCAGGGCAATTAGAGGAGCAGATCAGTGAAGCGGAAATGTCTATTTTGTCTACTCTGAGGAATGTTATTTCATCTACCACATCGTTGTTGTGCTGCCTTGGGTCAAATGCACTTTCCTCTTCCCCTACCCCCTGGCACTTATCCCCTTCTCTCTTCCCCGCACTTGAGCGATCTGAATGACACAAGGCCTAGTAAGATCGTTATTTTGTCCTCCTTTTGTTTCCCCCTCCTTGTCGCGCCTAAAAACACATATATACAGGCGTGTTATAAATGCCACATCATATCATATCATATCATAACAGCACTTAGTACTATTACTGTTATTCCGGCAGAGGATGAAACATTTAGTCTAGGATCCTTGTGCTCTGTTTCTGTCCTTGACTCCTTTCCTGTTCCTGTTGTTGTCCCGGTGTTTCCCAATGAAGCAGCTGTGAGAGCCCCTGACGGTTCGGGTGCAGGGAGTGTGACAGCTGGTGTTACCACTTGTGAGGCCACTTCCCGGTCTACTCTGGGGGGTTAAAGCACAGAACTCTAAAAGCTGTAGTTCTATCAGTAGAACAAATATGCAGCATGTAGCAGAGGGTCAGACCACTTGTAGTTCTTCTGGACTGACACCTTCTCCCCTCTTGTTGTTATCTGGACCCACCAATCTCCCTGATCCCACTAGCTCGGAAGTACTAAAAGAAGATTTATTGACTAAAAGTATGAATTTTATGATGAGTTTCAAATGGGGAGTTTTTAATACACTGTTGATTTTGGATGAATTGGTGGGATCATTAAAGAAAGATGTTGCATTATTAAGTGCTTCTGATTGTTTGAAATGTATCTCCCCTGGAAAGCCAGATGGTTCAGGGGTCCTAAGTGTCCAAGATGGTCAAACAATCCTAACTGAGGGAGGTCTGGGTTTTGGAAATGATAGGGTCATGACCAATGTCTGTGATGTATCTGCAGATATACATATTTCCTCTGCCCTGCATTTGCAACAATGATCCCTGCCTTTATTGCCCCCCGACCCTCCCTCTCATTGTTGCCTCCAAGATCCCTTCTGCCTCCAAAGATGGATCAGGTGTCATCCAGGAAGGTATCAATGAAGGTATCAATGAAATGGCCATGAATCAGAATTTTGTGCAGCTGCCCCCTGAAGTATTGCCCTTGGTGCAAGTGATTTTGAATGTGCCAACACTGGAGGCCGGGTTGAGAGTGGATTGTAGTTGTAAGAAACCTGAAGGTGTCTCACCCGCTAGTCCCTGAGGATCTGTCATCCAGAAGGCCAGGACACGGCCATCGCTTTTGGATCCAGTTCTTGGGGGTGGGCCTGTGTGGGAGGCTTCACCTGGATGAGGAGTCTTCAGGGAGTGGATACCGGAGGGTGAGACGCAGTATCCCAATCCCAATGACACCTTTTTCCCACCCTACCAGGTAGGATACCTAGGAACTAAACCTCCCCACCCCCCTTTTCTGACACAAACACTTTCTCATGGACAGTTCACCATGAGCGACAACGGACTAACATCCAAGCCTTATAGCTGACATGTCCGAATACAAGGGTCAGGCGGAGTCAGGCAATTACTGATAATTACACACACACCTGACTTCCATCACACTTCCCCACACAGATAAAAGGCGGAGCAGGAAAGCACACTCTGAGCAAGGCAAAACACACGAGGATGCAGCAGTTCCGAGATGGCTGTTTAATACGAGGAGAAAGACAACAAGACCAGAAAGGGTTGCAAGGAGGGAATTGCCTGTGGCCTTTTTAGAGGAAGAAGACAGCGACTTTCACAAGCCTTCGAGGATAAGAAACATAAGACCAGGAATTAAAGTTGAAGAAAGGTGCAGTGTGTGTTGAAGGTACCCGGGCTCTCCTGCATCGATAGCCGAGGCGGGGAGGCGCGATTGTCACTGTGGTACTGTCCTTGGCTCCGACAATCAAGCCGCTCCAGCCCAGTCAGCACAGCCAGTGAGTCGGGGAGACTGATAGCAGACCGGTCTGTGTTAGAACCAAGGTTACAAGCAGCAACATTGTATGAAGAAATCTGTAAAGAACAGAGAGTAAGGCGTATGTGATGAGCGACGAGAATATAATTGAATATCTATGGATTGACTGAACTTTTGAAAGCCAAGATACCATATACAGAGTGGACCGGCACCACGTGGGTGCTCATTCGAAGGACTCTGTTAGGTATCCAACTGAGAGTGTACAATTGTGAACTGTGATATAGAAGTGGTCCTGCAACAGGTCAAGCAAAACCCTGTGCACATTCGAAAGTCTTCGATAACTAATACAAACTGTAATCGGGCCAAACCCGGCTCTGGGAGACTAATTGTGAAAAGGAGATCTGAGCCCGACTGAGGGGCATCCGGGGTGAATCCTGAATCACCCGAGAAAAGACATACGAACTGTAATTGGTCTGAACCCGGCTGAGGGAGACTAATTATGGAAAAGGGGATCTGAGCCCGACTGAGGGGGATCTGGGCAGAATCCTGAATCACCCGAGAAAAGACATACAAACTGTAATTGGTCCGAACCCAGCTGAGGGAAACTAATTGTGAAAAGGGGATCTGAGCCCAACTGGGGGGGATCTGGTGTGAATCCTGAATCACCTGAGAAAAGATATACGAACTGTAATTGGTCCGAACCCGGCTGAGGGAGACTAATTGTGGAAAAGGGGCTCTGAGCCCGACTGAGGGGGATCCAGGCTGAATCCTGAATCACCAGAGAAAAGACATACAAACTGTAATTGGTCCGAACCTGCCTGAGGGAGACTAATTATGAAAAAGGGGATCTGAACCCAGCTAAGGGGGATCCACGCGGAAGAGTGAATCGCCCTACGTGAATACTTGGAAAGGAACCTTTCGTTTGTTTGAAACATCAGGGACGCTTGATGACCTAAGAGACTTGGGCATAGAAGGTCATGATGCTTGTATTGGAACTGGGTCCTCGTGCCGAAGAAGCCTAAGAATGTGCTATGCTCGAGTGAACCGTCTTGTCCCCTGCTGAAAATGTGGGGAAGGGAGGCCAACAACGTGATCATTCTGATTTATTATTTTGTGAACACTTCTTTCTTTTTCATGAAAATTACCCCACACTATTTGTAACTTAGCAGTAAGGATTGGCAATAGTTCTTTTAGTACAGGTGTTAGGCAAAGTTTGTATGCAGTACCCTCTGGGATCACTACATACAACTAGGACTACAGGTGTAAGCAAAACCAACCTTTGGTATAAGTCTGTACCACCCAGTTTTTGGTAGTGAGCTGAGCAGCCAGGCCTATCTCAAGAGTGAATGTGAGCTTTTAAGGGTGTTACACAGAGGTCTATAATTACAAGTATTCAGATAGACACTTATACTCAAGGTTTCTTGGTAAAACACTTCTTAATGTATTACATAGTCAGTTAGAAAACATTCACTAGAAGGAGGCAATCAATATCACACAGAAATATACTACAGTACTTTACACTATCAGGTTCTGAGACATTTAAACTACTTTAAAGTAAGAGCAAAATGAAATTCAGAGAATTTGAAGTCGGAGCAAAAAGGCATAAGTTAATAAAACAAATAATAGTGTTCTCTTCAACAGTGCAAATAGTTTGAGTTCACCAGAGGAGTTGATTCAATGCTATAAGTAGGCCAAAGTCAATGCACTAGTGTCTTGTATAGGTAAAAGCGGTTCTGGTATTTAAATGGAAAAGTCTTTGCCACGGTTCTCAGAAGTAGTTCACGGAAGAAAGATTTGTATGTCGGGTCACAAGCTGACTAGTCCTGCAAGTTGCCAAAGTTGTACGCACTTTCACAGTGAGAGGTAAGTTCTCTCGGTCAGGTTTTCACAGTACCTTAGAAGAAGAAAAAGATGCAGCTGAAGACTTCCGTTCCTGGCAGTTCCTGCAGATCTTGCTGTTCCTGAGCCTCATTCGTGGGGACAAGAGGGAGGACGTCAGGGGACTCCTGCACTGCACGGGGACTGGTCCCAAATCTGGCAAATTGGCAAATCTTCGATTCCGGTTGCTGTTCTTCAAGCACACAAGCTGGTGTCCTTCCCCCTGGTTAACCCTAACCAGTTCCGAGAATGGTATCCAGGTGGCTTACAAGTTGATTGGTCCTACCAACTCAAAGGAAGAAGTTGTCCTTGAAGGGATTCTCTGTCAAGGTGAATTTGGCGATTCGGACCTGCAGCAGGGCTCCATCGGGCAAACCAACGGTCCAGTACATGCAGGAGCCGTCCTCTTCCAGCTCGTCTTCGCTTCTTTCGTTCCAGTGGTCGACTATGCTTTCCAGTCCAAAAGACTCGCCTTTTAAACAGTTTTCTCCCATTCATTCCAGCCTAGCTGCCACTCACCCAGCAGGGTGGCTGTCCTTTCCGGACAGTCAGCCTGCCAATCACGCCAGAGTGCATTTGGGTCTCCTAGGAGACTAAGCACAGGGAGTTTCGGGCACCACCCTCACTTCCTACCCACCCCAGACACTCGGGCACCAGAGGCGGTCTTCAGTCCTGAAACCCGCCAAAGGCGTAGGAACAAAGGGACCAAACCTAGTTTAGCGTGCAATGACAAACACTAGAAGGACCTTTTCATAAAGAAATGGTGAAAAAAGAAGATCGGACCTATTTAAACAAAGAAGGCTCAGACGCCATCTTGAAAAACATGGCTCCTGTGATTTTTAGCTATCGGTGTTCGCGGTCGGGAAAAATCATGGTAGTTCGTTGTAAAACCACTGCCACCAGCCATTTCGATAGGAAAAGGGTATGATTTGACTGCTACATGAGTTTCTAGACCTAGAGGATACTAGGTAAACCCTCCAGCACTCTATTGTAAGATAGTGTATGCTGGATCTAGGAATTTTAAAAAGACTAGTAAAGTCAATTTAACTTTACATTCTCTGGGAAACAGTAGTTTATCCCAGAGAAGGTATTTAAACCTTCGGACAGCCTAAAAGGCTACCCTGTGTCACTGCACCGAGGGTGCTGTGTGACACACATGAAAAGATGATGCCTATGGAGTTGTCTAAAACTCCATAATCAAAGAACACACAAGAGTAAAACACACAGAAGAATACATGAAAGAGTGGGAAAAAAGGCTCACACTCTTTGCAGGTAAAATAATCAAGTCCTCAAAATCCAGCAAAGTTGCTGGGGGTCTTTAAGGTGAAGAGAATCAGCACATTTATGAGAATTCTCCCTAACAACAGGTCCTTTTATTTTAACGAGACTCCACTAGGGCCGCATTATTATTATTTGATGGTCGCAGCTTGCACCCACCTTAGATTTAGGTTTAGATAGGTGTTTATCACACCCTTGATAAAGTTCAATAAACACCCTTGAACTATGGTCACTTGTGTCTGTCTTACTTTGATACCATGCCTTCCTTACATAGTGCATTGATTAATAAGTCAACCCAGTGGATTAACTCCAACATTCTGGGCAGACCCATCGATCCACACTAATGGCCTGTAGAGTCCCGTCGGTTGGACGAACAAAAAAAAACAATGATGGGGATTGTGTTGTGGTGACCTTTAAGCACCCTAGCGTCACTAACTATGTGGTCGCCTCTAATTTAAGTCTCCCTAGTCCAAGCGCTGTGCATGGTTGATGCCGCTGAATTATTTATATCCTTGTGGAAGGGGGGGCATTGTTGCTCCAGAAGGGTCCAATTCGACACATCCCACACAGCTGTCTGAAGCATCCTCGATTGTCATACCTGCAGTTGCTCAGGTCTCTCGGGGGACTGGGGTCAACGAGAGGGGTCCCAGATGTAGAGTGGCCAAAGAACATAATTTAGTGTTCGCACCAAAACGGTTTGCCTGTGTCAGTGAAATGGATGACATCGAATGTCTTTCGCAGTCAAGTCTAAGTGCTTGCCATACCCCTGGGGCTCCCCACAGGTATTCCCACTGGTTCCCCAAATGTAATAACACAAGCTGAGCAAATGCCATTTCTGTCATGCAATGTGGCAGCAGTTAAAACAAGGCTACCATGCTTGGAGATGCATTCTCTATTTGAAGAGATAGACATAATTTTCCTGCAAGAGACATGGGGCCTCACTATGGGTCTGGCGGCAACCCTGCGGCCGGGAAGTCAGGCGTTGGCAATTTCATTATTCTCCATTCCCATGGAGTCGAACAGGACTCCATGGGAATGGGGACATGGGAGCATCGTCACTGTTAACAACGGTGCCAGTGCTCCCGTGGCAAGTCTGCCTATCGTGACCGCTGTGCCCAGCAGGCTCAGACCTGTCGGGCACAGTGGCTCCGGTAGGCAGACTTTGGTCTCAGAATGAAATCAATGTGGATGGTTATGTTTTGTATGTAGAGATGGCCCAAAGAAATAAGAGGGGACGGAACTATGTAGGTTTGTGCATTGTGGTTAAATCCAATTTGGAGAGTAAGCTGGTTGTATTGAAGTCCCCATCCTCTTTTATTTTGGTAGTCAGAATTCTTAGACCTGGTACGTATGATATGTTGGTTCTTACCTTTTATAACAGTCCGCACAGTCAATATGAGAACAACTGTTTACATGTTCTCGCTTCAATGTTAGAGGATTGTACCCCCAGATAACCTTGCAACATGTGTGCTTGGTGTTAGGGGGTCAATGCAAAGTTGAAAGGAGGGCCGGGTAACATGCTGTATGATTATATGGACAATGTGTTGCTGGGGATTCTTCCCCCAATTATGATGGATTTTGGACTATGTGCAGAAGGGCTGAGGTTATGGCACTACCTATATGACCGGGGGATGTGCACTGTAAACGTCCATTATGGTGCTGATATACCAGGCAGATTAACTTTTTATTCTGAGCTGGGTAGCTCCACCATTTATTATTTTTGTGCCCCAGTCACATTTTAGGGTGAAATGATGGGGTTTAAAGTGGTGGATATTATCTGCAGTGACCACTTTCCTATTAAGCTTGATAATGGATTTGTACACAAGGATGTTCACCCTGGGCAGGTCTATTTGCCAGAGGTGGCTTTGAATGCCCCTAGATTTAGGCTCAGGTGGAACTATGAACTATTAAGAAAGGCTATCCAATCCAGTTCACATGAACTGGAGAATTTGTTGTCTGGGACTAGGGAACAGAACTTTATCTCGAAAGAGATTGGGTCATTACTGTCCACTTTGTCTTGGGTGTTCTCCCATGCAGCAGGTAAAAGAATGGTATCACTGAACATTGGTTGGTTCGACTCTGAATGTACCAGAGCCAAGTCCCACCTACTCTCAATATTGAGAAGTCCTTTGGCCTCTAACAATTATTTTATCTGTGCAAGGACCCATTATAAGAAGGTCCGGGCCAGGAGGAAAAGGGTCATAGAAGATGAGGCATGGGACACGTGGGTTAGAGCATCTAAGGACAACGATGCAAAACTCTTTTGGGAAATTGCAAATCATGGTCCGCTTTATAAATGTAATCAGAAAGTCCCGGTCTCCAATGTATCAGATAAGGCTTGGTTGGAGCATGTTTCATCCTTATATAGTGTGCGCCGTGGGGAAGTGAATTGTAGCCCTGTAACCCTGGGCGTTATGGGGAATCTGGTGGAAGGGGACCGTGATGCAAGGATTGTATTTACGGTGGATGAAATAACCAAAGCCATTGGTTGTCAGCATATAGACCTGACAATGTTCTGGATGATTTGTTTGTTATGGCTCTGGATCTGTGGGACCCAGTACTGAGCCATGGGTTTAATGCTGTCTGTGCTTGGGGTGTGGAACCTCCATCCTTGTCTCGTGCCACCATCCAGCCAAAATACAAAAAGGGGCTACGGGAAGCTCCCATCTCATATAGGCCTATATCGTTAGTGGATTCTCTCTTTAACATTTTCGGAAGTGCTATTTTTGCTAGACTAGGGGAGAGGGTTACAGGGTTCTCTCATTGGTGCAGTTGGGATTCCGGCAGAGTCTGGGTATGGCCGGGCCTGGGTACGGCCGAGCAGTGCCTCAATCTTTATATGGTAAACACTCATTCTGTCTACATAAAGGAGGAGCCAATTTACTTCCCATTTATGAACTGAGCATAGCTTTTGACAAGGTCAATCGTGACAGGTTATGGGACATGCTTGGATCCATGAATTGTCCACCAGTTCTGGTGAGTCTCCTGGCCAGACTGCATGACTCAACACAGGCTTGTGTCAGGAGCGGTGCCAATGGGAGATGCACAGGCTTGTTTTCAGTTGAGTCAGGGGTGCGCCAGGGCTGTGTCCTGGCCCCCCTTCTCTTCTTTTTGCATATCAATGGTATGCATGAACAGCTATTGAGATCCTCGCCCAACATTCCAGGATGGGTGGCCAGTGTTTGCTGGTCTTGGTGTATGCGGATGGCACCTGGAGAGCTTTGCAGAGGCTCATTTCTGACCATGTTTGTTTTATGGACAGCTTGGATCTGGTGGTAAATGCTGAGAAGTCAGCTGTGATAGCCTGTTGTAGGGGGAGGTGCACTGTGAGATTTAGGGCAATGTATTGTAAGAGTGCTGTGATCCCCAGAGTTGACAATTTCGACTACTTAGGGGTCAGGTTCTCTTCTAACGGTGGCCCTATTCCCCATGTAAGCAAACAGGATGCCCGATTTAAGCAGGCAATGGGATGGGTCATCAGGTCTATGGGCATGTTTAGAGACAAACCAACTGATTTGCAGATGAAATTGTATAATGGTAAAGTGGCCTTGGTTGCTAGATTTTGGATGGAGCTGTGGGCATGCACCAATGTTAACTCCATCCAGGTAGAGGAGAATCGTTTCTTTAAGAAAATGCTGGGCTTGCTGTCCTCACCCCCGAATTTTGGTGCACGCTTAGAACTGGATTGTAGACTAATTGGTGATGTGATCTCTTTGTTTGCAGCCTGCTCTTCACTGGCTCAGGCTATGGGGTAAGGAGAAAGCAGCACTTACCCACAAGCTGATCAACTTTATGATTGCTAAAGGCATATGTGGAAAGGTTTAATGGCTGTGTTATATTAGGAAAAATAAATGACGAAATTCAACATCACACGTGTTCACTCCTCTTAATGTGGCGAAGTAAGACTGCCGACCAGCCACTTTTATGATTATTTTGGGTGAAAGAGAGAATGCACTGAAATGCGAAAACCCAAGAACAGATAGTTAATGACCATTAGGTCTCCTGGCATACAGAAGTATTTATTGCGGGCTAAGTCCCCAGTGGAGCGTGTCCTCATGACAAGGGCATGGTTTGACTGTTTTGCAACAGGCGGTGGTGGCAGCATGGTCTGGGGATGGTGCTAATCAGTCCTGCCCTCTGTGCGATGCCCCATATGAGGACCTTGCCCACCTGATATTTTTTTGCCCTGCGTATGCGAGAGTGAGAGGCTCTGTGCCATGACCTTTGTTTCTTGAACTGGGTTTTGCCCAGTATTGGCCTGTATTATGGGAGGAATCTCCACGTGTGGGATGGTCTCTTCTCACATATCTGAAATCAGCACTTTGGGCCTCGTTATAAGTTTGCCGGTCCAGAAACAAGGGTGCCTGTAAGCTCAACGGTACCCTTGTTTCTGGACCAGCAAACTACGTATCTGCCTGCTGTGGCTGCTGTGCCTGACAGGCCTGACTCTGCCGGGCGCAGCTGCTACGGTAGGCAGACCCTTCACGGAAGCACTGACACCGTTAACAACCGTGATAGTGCTTCTGAGTCCCCACTCCCATAGAGTCCTATAGACTCTATGGGAATGGGGACTTACATTTTACCGGCGCGTGACTTCCCTGGCCGCCGGACTTGGAATCTCCTGGTGTCACTGGGAAGTCAGGCGCCAGTAAAAATGTACTAGTCCGGCGGCATCCCGCTGGACCCGTGATGAGGCCCTTCATCCTAGAAAGCGTTTGCTTAGGAGTATGACATGATATGAGGATTTGTATGGCTGTTAAACATTTTATGATTTTATGAGGTGAGGATTTGTATTTCTCGTTATTTCCACTGACATGTATTTTATTTTAACTCAATGCACTGTTTTTTATGGAATGTTTTGCACATCTCTGAAATAAACATGATTATGATGATGAGGTAAATAAAAGTCCAAGACACCCAGAAGTGGTGACCCAGTCACACAGCGTCACCTGATCTAGATCTTCACATTTTGGAGGCGATATCATTACTTGCTAGCAACATTTCCATATTTCTCAGTTTGGATTTACCCCCTATGTGTATCTATTACACAGACAAATGTCCCATTGTAGAAGCCACTTATGGCTTAAAACACAGAATCACATTTACATTATGTAGCATGCTGCGGTATGACGTGTTTTGATCCGGCCTGTGTGATTAATGTCACCTTTAAAAAGTGCTAGCTTTTTAGCTAAAAGTGTTTTAGAAGCAAGGGCTGTGGTTAATCCCTTTACAGTCCAGGGGTGCACAACATGCGGCCCGTGGGCCAGTTGTGGCCCTTTAGGACATTATTTATGACCCTCCAAGTCGCATGAGTTTACTGATGAAGTGTTGCCTGGACTAAAGTCAGTCATTCACTAAGTCTGCCATGTTAGGTGTGTGAAGCTTCGGTAGTCCAGATTATGCCTTTGCATCTTGATACTTGGAGTTTTACTTCTATTTAAAAACAGGATTTCAGTCCCACAACACAAATCAAAGTGGTAACAGCATTAAAAGAGAGTGGGCCTCATTATAAGTTTTCCGGGGCGGGAACTACGGTACCGGTGAGCATGCCGTTACCGTAGTTAACGGACCAGCAAACTACGAGTTGTGCTCGCGGCTGTGCTCGCGGGCAGAAAGACACATGCGAGCACATCATGTCGGATGAACCGGCACCGTTATAAACGGTGCTGGTGCATCCGACCTCCCCATTCTCGTTCAACCCTATGGGGCCGAATGGGAATGGGGAGCATCTTTTTTCCGGCACCCGCAAATTGGCGGGTGCCAGGAAAAGAACTACACCGGCGCCAGCCACCGATGTCATAATGAGGCCCATTGTATCCTGTGTTACAGTGAAAACGTAATAAAACGTACACCTTAAAAAGCATTTTTTTAAACTCAAATTAACTCACTGATGCCCCTAATACCGACTCTTTCCCATGGATAGTTTGGCTCACCGTAAAGGACTATTCGGTCTTCCAGTAAAACCAGTTGTGCACCCCTGCTTTGCACTATAGGTTAGGAATGACAAATGCAAATGTGAGCGTGGTACTCCTGGACATTTGATGGCAATAACTGGTACATGATAGCACTACCTGCCGTATGATGTGAGTACCAGAGCATATCATGGCGATGCCTGACAGTTGGTGGTTCTGCCTGGGCACATGATGGCAGTGGCTGCCAAAGAGGTTAAGTACCTTATCATATGATGCCAAGTCGTGACCAAAACTGTTGGCTTTGGCAGTGCTTGCTATTGAGCGACTAGGACACTATGCTTGTATCATCATCAATGTGCACGTCAATAACGCATGCTGCCAAATCCATAACAGATGTGGCCAACATTGAGAAGACAATATTCTGCTCTTTGGTTTAGTCACATCATATCACCGAGATATGGCATCTCCAGTTCAAAGGTAAAAAGACCATCCAGGGAGCTCCGAATCCCTGCAGTAACTACAGCAAAGTAAAAAGTGCACACATCCACGCATGTGCCTGGGCATAGTTCTATTGATGGGTTGTCTGCAGGATGAACTCTCAATTAGAAACCATTCTTAAAATATTTTAGCGCAAAACCCTCCTGGATTACATGGTGTTTGGCTTGCACTTTTGTTTCATCAATTAGAAATAACATTTCTAGTGAACCTTTGCTTGGGAGAAATCAGGCTTGAGAGGGATCACCCACGTTCGGATCAGGAAACAGGTTTAAAACGAAGTGAAATCTATATCTAATATCTCAGGTTCTCAAAGGACACCTGCTCCACTTCCTATTACCTTGCCTGGTGTATTTGCCTTGAGGTCCTTTTCTGCCATTCCAAGGGCAGCCGCGAATGCAGTATTCAATGTCCAAGAACCATCAGCATTCTGCAGGGAAATGAGTCTGAGGACAGAGTCTGTTTTCTTCTCTTCATCACTTGAGACTAAGAATTAAGTAGGCAACACAGAAAGTGAGTGATTGGTGTAAGTCTTAGAAGGAAATAAGCTGAGATAGAAGCAGGGGGCAAATATGAAACACCATATGAGAGTGACCGATAAACAATTGCAGTGGTATACATAAAAGAGTCCCATGTTTCTTGAAGAATGACTCTCCAAACATTTATAAACATGCTAGAAAAGTTGATGTGCAGAGATATCAAAGTAACAGCATCGGCCAAGATTTCACATGAGAGCCAGTTACAGAAAATGTTTGCTCTTGCACAGTTGTTAGCGTTAGAGGAAAAACCCATCAAGTCCATCGGGGTTGCTATTTTCTTACAACCAAAAAGTGAAGAATGCAAAGGTACGACATAGTCATAATCACTGGCAGTTGCTCTACAAAGCCTTCGACTCCATTGTCCTGTAGCTCCTCATTAAAAGGGGCCATCCAGCACAGCAAAGCAAGGTTGCATCCTTTGCCCATGAACGCACAAGCACCCCGGAGATGTTCCTGCCTGACTGACCATTATCAGTGAAGTGTAGCTTGGAACCGAAGACACAGCAAGCCGACAACCTGTCTGGATATACCTGTGCAGAGGTAAGAACAAACGTGAATCCTGAGTTTACTTTGCAGGCATGACCGCAGCGTGCCGGATGGCGAAGCCGGCATGTTCTGAAAGCCAGTTACCAAGGCCAAAGGAAATTGTCTCTGCCGGTCTTCGCCGGGCAGGCCGTCCACCCGGAGAACCTTCCCTTCTACCCCATGTACGTCACAACTCGATCTCCAGTTTATTCCGTGAAGGTAAGCCCTGCCACCTATTCTCAGTGTGCACACAGGCCAGCCCTCGACACGTAGTGCGCCTTTGTACATCTAGCTCTATCTATGCCTCGTCTCTGCAGCTACCTAAGCCCGCTCTTTCCCTCCCACTGCTCATTCCCTGGGACTCATCTTGTCCCAGCTCTTCAGCGCGACTCGCAGTGCATACATGCACCCTGTTGCCCTCCGCTCCAGAACCACACGTCGATTCACGTCGCCAGTGTATTATCTACCCACGCCGCCTCACACACTTCCTATGTGCCTCAAAAAGTCTGGCTCTGTCAGCCATCCCTTACCTCCCATCACTCGCCCTACAAAGCCCCACTATCACGCACCTAACACCACTGGCAGCTCCCAGCGTCAAACTGCTGATACATCTAGACTTGCCATCACTGCGTATTGGATCCGCCTGCATTCACAACCTGACTGCGTAGACGCTACCTAGATGGGGGAACTACCCCATGCCTCTCCCTCACAGTGGCCTCACACGAGCTAGCCCAATAGACCATCACAGGGTTAACCTCCAACAACACACTCCTGCAGAGTGCATCCTGCACCTGGTTACTGAAGCCCATCCCACCGCCAGCCAGCATCCAGCCGCTAGCATGCACTCCAAGTACATACCGCAGTCCACTGCCCTGTTACCAGCAGTCCCTGACAGCCCAACAGCTTACTGTGGCGCTATTGCTAACACTAAACTACAACCTTTAGGGGAACGCTCCCTGCACCTGGCAAATCGATCTGTGACCCACACCATCGATTCTTATGCGCTGGCAACAAAGCTAGCCCACGCCATCCTCTGATGCCGCACAGCTCCCAATTCCCCACAACCACCTGAACCATTACCCGCATACCCAGTAACACCCCCCAATCACTCTCAGGGAACGGAAGCACCTCCGGCCCACACTGCGCAAGTAGAACCACTACGGTGTATGCTGCTCAACACCAGATCCTTGGTGGCCCATGCACACAACATATTAGACCTAATTTTCCTGAACAACCGCGACATCCTTGCCCTTACTGAACCCTGGCTGACCCCTTCAGCCGGCCCCTCCCTATCTATTGCCATCCCCTCAGGCTACGCTATAATAAGCTGTGATCGATCATCTAGAAAAGGGGGTGGAGTTGCCCTCATCTACAAGGACTCCCTCCCATTACACTCCATCAACTCTTTCATGCTCCCTAAATGCGAATCCATCTCAGCCAAACTGAACTGCTGACCTACTGCAACTATCACCCTTCACCTCATTTACCGACCCCCCGGTCCAATCTCAACCTTCAAGGATATGATATGATATGATGTGGCATTCATAACGCGCCTGTACACAAGTGTTTCTAGGCGTGACAAGACAAGGAGGAGGAAACAAGAGAGGACAAAATAACAATCTTACTAGGTCTTGTGACATTCAGATCTCACAAGTGTAGGGAAGAGGGAAGGGGAGAAGTGTCAGGGAGGAGGGGAATGGGGAAGAGCCGTTAACTCAAAAGTGCAGCCAGCGGGTGGCCCATAAGTGCAGAGAGAAGGGACTGCAGGGTTGCAGATACAGACCCTTAAGTGCTGGGGAGCCCAAGAGGCAGTGCGAACTGGATATGCAGGAGCCTGGGCCCGAGTTCAGAGGGTGACCTGGTGACCAGTGCGTGCAGCAGTCAGGTGCATCAGCAGGGGAGAGGAAGAGAGAAAGCGGATGCAAAAAGGAAGGTCTTGAGTTGCTTCCGAAACCGCAGGTGGTTCTGCTCAAGTTTGAGAGGGGCGGGGAGGCTGTTCCAGAGGGAGGCCCCCACCGAGGAGATAGATCTGCCCCAGTCTCTCTGCTTGGAGAAGCATCTGACCCTCAGAGAGTTGGAGGTGGATGAGCCGAGAGCTCGAGAAGGAAGATGTTTTGGAAGAGAAAGTTGGAGGTAGAGCGGTCCCAGGCCCCAGAAAGCCTTGTGGACAAAGCAGAGGGTCTTGAAGTTAATCCTTGCAACCACGGGGAGCCAGTGAAGAGATTTCAGAGCTGGAGAGATTCGATCCCTGGGCTTGATGCCAAGGACAAGTCTCGCAGTCCTGTTCTGGATAAATTGTAAAGGTTGAAGAATAGAGGCAGGAAGATTTTGAAAGAGGCTGTTGCAACAGTCCAGCCTAGAGTGGACCAGAGCCCTGGAGACAGTGAGCTTTTGGGGGAAAGTGAGAAAAGGAATACTACCTCTGAGGCGGTGCAGCTGATAGTTTGACTTCTTAGAGACGTCAGAGATGAGAGGAGAGAAGGAGAGGGTGGTGTCAAAGATGACACCAAGGTTCTTAGCCTCACAGGAAGGAGCAGGAAGAGGGCCCAGAGTGGGCGATGGCCTCACCCAACTCATTGCGACTAATCTCAAAGCCTCCACCCAACTCCTACTCATGGGCAACCTGAATCTTGACTTCAACGACCCCTCAGACACAAATGCCACTGCCCTGTCCAAAAAGACTGCATCATTAGGTTGCACTCAATTCATATCCGATCCCCCAACTCCCTAGGTTGCATCATATATTGGACCCTAGGCCACGAGAGCAATATCACCTTTCTAGCAATCTGCCCTGCCCCTGGTCAGCTCACCACACCATCACCTGTACCATCCCCATCCCAAGTAAACGTAGGCAACTATGGACCAACCCAGGGATCCCCCAACTGACCATCTTGGCCTGCAGCTACCGCAACCTGACTAGCGCATGGACCCTCCACTTCAGTCCATCCCTCCCCCTCTCCACGACGCCACTGATCTGGTAAACCACTACAATACTATGCTAGGCAACGCTGTTGACGCCCTGAACCCCATCAAAAGTCAGAAAGCTAAAAACCCTACACACCAACAACTCATGCTTCACCCCCGACCTCCGTGCCACACAAGCAAAAAAAGAGCAGCCGAAGTAGTCTGGCACAAAGAACCCAATGCAGCTCACAAAGACCACCTCACTGCAATCTCCTTGTCATTCACGATTCACGCCACCAAAGCCGCTTCCTACAACAAAAGAATCACCAATGCATCCTCCAGCTCACATGAAGTGTTCACCATCCTCCGAGAGTTAGAGAACCCCATTACCCCCCCATCCACAGTCCTGAAAAACAACTCCTGATGCAGTAATGTCCAAGACACCTTCACAAACAAAATCACTCAACTACAAGCAAAAATGCCAGGTACTCTAGCACCCGTACCCCTCACCTTCCAGACTGGACCACCTAAAGACACCCTCCTCTTCCAATTCCAACACATCTGCACACCTGACCTCTCCACCATCATCAAAGGCCTCAGATCCTCTAGATGGACCCAGCAATCCCAACAAACTATCGGCCCATAACCACTGTCCCGTACTTCCTGAAAATTATTGATAGGGCTCATACCTCCAAATCCAGGACTTCCTTGAATCACTCCACATTCTGGGCACACAACAATCAGGCTTCCACCAAGACATAGGACGGAAACTGCCCTCTTGGATCTCAAGAACCAACTGGATGAGGCAAACGACCATGGAAACCTTTCCCTAATTTTACTCCTCAACCTTTCGGCAGCCTTCCACCTCATCGACCACTCGGCGCTCTGCCACCACTTCAGCCTACTTCTCCCCAAATGCTGCCCAATGGATAGCCTCCTTCCTGGTTAACAGATCCTCATAACTCTTTGCTGGCGATGCCGCTGCCAGCCCCACTCCCATCTACTGCAGGTTGACCCATGGCTCCTGTGTCTTACCAACGCTATACAACATCCACACTAAGCTACTGGTCCACCATCTCAACTCGCTAGGCATCTTCTACACCAACTATGCTGACGACACTCAAATTCGTACCCCCCTTACCGGCAACCCAACACAAGACACTATCAAAGTGAACACCATCTAGGAATCTATCCAATCCTGGAGGACCTCACACAGTCTCTGTCTTAACAACGAGAAAACAGAGTTGCTCCTGACTGGTACCCTGACCCGCATGGCCAAACTGGATCAATCATACAAGACCTTCTTCATCGAAAATCATAAAATCCCAGTCGCCACGTTGGTAAAAACAATGGGTGCTTACCTCGGCGCATAACTCAGTACGACACGACATATCAACCATATTGCTTCTTCATCAGATTACGCTACAAAACTCATCAATGCGAGCAAACCTTTCCTGTCAGCCGATAATTGGTTTGAAGATGGCCGAGCTCTCATTGGATCAAAACTAGACTATTGTAACTCTCTACTGTGCGGCACCTCGGAAAAAACTTCACAAAATATAGATTATACAGAACAATGCCCTAGGGGCCACGCTGGACATAGGCAAGCATGGCCATATCTCAGATGCCAAAAGGTCTGCCCATTGGCTCCCTGTCAAAGACAGAATCAATGTCAAGACCATATCCAACAACACCCCCCCTTACCTGGCACAACAACTCAGGAGACATACCCCGTTGAGGGCCCAAAGACCCGTCTACAGACACTGTCTGATTATACCCAGATTCAACTGGAAAAGAGCATGTGGCACCAGCTTCCCAGTCTGCGCTGCCACACTCTGGGACCCCCCGTCCCCCTCCCCCCGCAGAACAAATCCTCCTACATTTTGTTCAGGAAGACTAAAAAGCAATCTTTTCAACTAATGTCTTCCCTGGCCCCGATCCCTCTACTTACTTCACAAACTTATCTGTAACACTATAACTAGCGCCAAGATGCCCAAGGGCTTTGGGTGCTTGTACAAATGTTAAAATAAATGAATAAATAAATATGGACTTTCCACTTCTGTGATCACGCAGTAGAATATAAAATAATGAATTGAAAGCTGCACAGAACAATTGTCTGTGGTGATGTGGTGTGGTGATGATTGACACATCTTGTGCGACATGGGTCTGTTCTTGGGCAATATGCAGACTTGGGGAACTACAGAATCAAAGGAGCGTGGCAAAGGGTAGGTCCTAGACCAATGAGATTGTCATGGGATATTCAGGGATCAATCGGATGTCACATGGGGCAGATCTGGGGCAATATTAGAATTGCTTTATTTAGACTGGCATCCCAATTTTCTTGAGGGAAATGTAGATAGCCACTGCTTGGTTGAGACTGGAATCAGAATTTTCTGGGAGCAATGGTAGACACTGGCATGAGAATGTGCTTTATATGGACACCACTGGCAGGGCGTTTTTGAAACTGGAATCACTACTTTCTAGAGGCAACACTTCCACCAGAAAATTGTGATGCATGTTTAGAAAATCCTGTCCCAGTGTTTCCCTAGTATAACAAATAAAATGCTTTGCCACTCCTTTGCTTGTACGGCCATTACAATTGTCTAGGCGCAATATAGATCCAAACATTAAAATGTTTTTTACTGCTGAAACACTGGCATAAATGATGGTGTCAAAACTGTCAATACATTGATAATGTGTGATTTAACTGGGGAAGTCTGAAGCACTCTTGCTAATGAGGAAATTGGCATGTCGATGTTTAAACTAGCACACTTAGCTGTGCTTTTGCATGTTTACTAACCTGACATGTGCTGGGAAACACAGCTAATTCTGATTGCAATTGATGTTCTGGCAGTTCTGATAGCTTTGTATTAACGAGCTTAGGAACAATGAGGTGAATTAAATAAAGTTAATTAAATGACAAATCTCCAGGATCAATATTTCAAACGATTGCAATTTCTACTGGTATATGTATATCGTTTGCATTTTTTTCAGTGTGGAAGTGGCACATTTTAACACGGCTTCAGTGATGGCCAGCAAATATATATTTGTCTCCTGTGCATCCAATGTTTCTACTGAGCACACGATTCTCTAATTATTATGTACATGATTTTGTTGACCTAGCATGTAAAGTATTACAATATGTCATGCGTTCCCTTACATAACTGCTTTTAAATTCTATAGGCCCTCATTACGAGAATGGCAGTAATTTACCATTGCTGCCGAGCATCCTGGCGGAATGTCCGCTGAATGATGAGTAGTAGGGGGCGCGCACCACACATTGACGGTACCAGTAATTCAGCCAGCAGAATTATCACTGCAAAATAGAACACAAACGGTAATTCTGGCAATATTCAGTGGAATTACTGTCACCGCAATATATTGAGGTAGACACCCAATATTAACTCCGCCAGCGGAATAACCACTGAACGGGAAGTCATCATGACGTATATAGGAAGTTCCCCGGCGGTCATCTTTAAAAACTCAATCCATTTTAAAACCACCATTAAAGAAGTGCCATCCACCCCAGAAGACACAAAAAACATGTCAGGAGGCAAAGGCAAGGGAAAGGTGCCTGAAATGCGGCAACGCAAGCTGAAGTTCACTGAGCCGGAGCTCAGTGTGCTTGCGGAGCAGGTGCTGGCCCATGCAGAGGAGCTGTATGTGTCACAAAATCACAAAACAACCCAGCTGCGCAAGAACACCATCCGGGCCCGAAATCAGGGACAAGGCGGTGGCCATAGGACATGTCCCATGGGACAGTGAGGATATGCTGAAGAGGTGGAACGGCTTCAAATCCTGAGTCGGCACCCTCATCTGCAACCACTGTTGGGAGACAGCAGACACTGTTGGGGAAACATTTGCCCCACTGAAGCTGGCCCCCCTGAGAGGAGACGGTTAGCAGCATCCTCCAAATGGCGGGCCTGGAGGGTGTGGGTTCTGCAGAGGTCAGAGCCAGCAGTTAGAAAGACCCCAGTGAGTACATGAGTGAATGATGGGTCTATTGTACAAAAGTCCCAATAGCATGTTGACATTCACACACTATATATATAGAGAAAGACAAAGCTAGAGTGTAGATGCTGGGGGTGCAGAGAACAATTTATCACATAGGGGACCAATCACAATTAAAATATAATTTTAATGATGAGTCAAAGAAGTTAAAACAACCAATTAAATAAAGTGGTCCATAATACAAAACATACAATATTCCAAACATCAAAGCAAAAACTAAAACAGGAATTACGTAACAGACTAGTTCGGCTAGTTATAAAACCAAAGTGTTGAGAGAGCACAAGTGGGTACCTATTAAACAGATTATATAGTACCCTACTTTCGTAAGCATCAATGTGTCGTAAGTTTGAATCTCTGGTTAAAATACAGAGAGGTATCTCGACATGTTTCTGTTCCTAAAACAAGTGTGGAACATTCATCAGGAGGAAATTATTAACGTAACCCAGTTACAGTTGACATATAGCACATAACAGTGAGCACTCCCTAGCACCTGCGGGAATAAAACAGAAAAAACAAATAGTTAGCTCTTGAGTAGCAAGATACTATGAGAGGTTCATAAAGTATGAACGTAGCGTACATCTGGGGGAAACAAATACCTCAAATGACGCCTGTGGGTGCTCGCTACTTGGAATAGTAGGAGGAGGAAGACCCCGTGGTCAATCCTGCAAGAGATAAAAAATTACCTTATAAGCATAATAAGTTGCTTCCAGGAAAACAAAAATTGTGTTACACACACAACAACCGAAAAGGAGACCAAATTGCAGAAGTCAAGTAATGAGTAGTGAGTAGTGGATGTCACCAGGATACTTCAGAGGTACGAAGGTTAGCGGAGGTGGATCTCCGAACAGAAAAAGGGGGTAGGATCGTTTCATCATAGGTAAGATAGAAAACCGCTATGCTAGAAGTGTAGATAAATAAAGGCTCCACAATGTTACAACTACTAAGGGGGCCATGCATCGCTCCGAAAGGTAGAGGGTAAGGTGGTAGACAGTAATGTCCCGAACCCGAAGATGACACCCACGGAAGTGTTACTATGGGGTATAGAAAAAACCCATACTTGTATACCTTGGGAAAACTCGTAAATGCTACAGTTCAGCGGGAATCCTTCGATCGACCCTAAAAGAGCAAGGACACATCCCAGCGGACCTAGGGTAAATATACGCTCGTTGCCCATCTCTTACAAACTTATTCAAGGGTGCTTAGGGAATAAGCACAAAAAGTTCAAAAATTCAAATCGCTTACCCTCCACCTAATCACCGCCAGAGGATAAGTGCTCTGTACTCAAAGGGAATGACTCCCCGAATAGCTCAGGAGGCTAGTCACCAAAGCTAGCAGGTAGTCATGGTTACCTGGTAGTCCTACCTCTATGTTTATTGAAAAAGCCCAGAGCCTGGAAAAACAAAGATCACGGTGGCGGCCATCTTAAGAAGAAAAGTATGTGCCTACAAGTCACTGGACCTTACGTAAACGGAGGTGGACCTTACGTAAACGGAGGTGGGGAGAGAGTAGCAGAAGATCAACATGGGAATGTGCACGACCTATACAGGTTAGGGAGGCAAATGTACAAACATCATAGAAACTGCTGAAGATGGAGCAAAAAATGATATATATGCTGCACAGTGATGTGATTGGTCTCAATGAATCGATTGATTGGCAGAATATTTAGCACCATTTATGCTTTTTTCTTGTTCAATCACTATGATGTTTGTACATTTGCCTCCCTAACCTGTATAGGTCGTGCACATTCCCATGTTGATCTTCTGCTACTCTCTCCCCACCTCCGTTTACGTAAGGTCCAGTGACTTGTAGGCACATACTTTTCTTCTTAAGATGGCCGCCACCGTGATCTTTGTTTTTCCAGGCTCTGGGCTTTTTCAATAAACATAGAGGTAGGACTACCAGGTAACCATGACTACCTGCTAGCTTTGGTGACTAGCCTCCTGAGCTATTCGGGGAGTCATTCCCTTTGAGTACAGAGCACTTATCCTCTGGCGGTGATTAGGTGGAGGGTAAGCGATTTGAATTTTTGAACTTTTTGTGCTTATTCCCTAAGCACCCTTGAATAAGTTTGTAAGAGATGGGCAACGAGCGTATATTTACCCTAGGTCCGCTGGGATGTGTCCTTGCTCTTTTAGGGTCGATCGAAGGATTCCCGCTGAACTGTAGCATTTACGAGTTTTCCCAAGGTATACAAGTATGGGTTTTTTCTATACCCCATAGTAACACTTCCGTGGGTGTCATCTTCGGGTTCGGGACATTACTGTCTACCACCTTACCCTCTACCTTTCGGAGCGATGCATGGCCCCCTTAGTAGTTGTAACATTGTGGAGCCTTTATTTATCTACACTTCTAGCATAGCGGTTTTCTATCTTACCTATGATGAAACGATCCTACCCCCTTTTTCTGTTCGGAGATCCACCTCCGCTAACCTTCGTACCTCTGAAGTATCCTGGTGACATCCACTACTCACTACTCATTACTTGACTTCTGCAATTTGGTCTCCTTTTCGGTTGTTGTGTGTGTAACACAATTTTTGTTTTCCTGGAAGCAACTTATTATGCTTATAAGGTAATTTTTTATCTCTTGCAGGATTGACCACGGGGTCTTCCTCCTCCTACTATTCCAAGTAGCAAGCACCCACAGGCGTCATTTGAGGTATTTGTTTCCCCCAGATGTACGCTACGTTCATACTTTATGAACCTCTCATAGTATCTTGCTACTCAAGAGCTAACTATTTGTTTTTTCTGTTTTATTCCCGCAGGTGCTAGGGAGTGCTCACTGTTATGTGCTATATGTCAACTGTAACTGGGTTACGTTAATAATTTCCTCCTGATGAATGTTCCACACTTGTTTTAGGAACAGAAACATGTCGAGATACCTCTCTGTATTTTAACCAGAGATTCAAACTTACGACACATTGATGCTTACGAAAGTAGGGTACTATATAATCTGTTTAATAGGTACCCACTTGTGCTCTCTCAACACTTTGGTTTTATAACTAGCCGAACTAGTCTGTTACGTAATTCCTGTTTTAGTTTTTGCTTTGATGTTTGGAATATTGTATGTTTTGTATTATGGACCACTTTATTTAATTGGTTGTTTTAACTTCTTTGACTCATCATTAAAATTATATTTTAATTGTGATTGGTCCCCTATGTGATAAATTGTTCTCTGCACCCCCAGCATCTACACTCTAGCTTTGTCTTTCTCTATATATATAGGCTATTGTTTTCCTGGACATAGACAAAGTATACTTAGCTATTTGTTTGCAGCTATAAGTATACCAGGCTTCCTCTTAGTATAAATGATTCATAGTGGCTATCGGTCACAGGAAACCTTTACAAGTGGGTGGTATTTTGTGCCCACACACAGCAGTCTTTGAGACCCGGATCCCCCTACTTTTACCTCCATAATGGCAGAAGATAGAACCTTAGCTTATAGTGAGGACTACGCAGCAGCCCTTATGAAAGCTATCTCTATTCTTGATCAGGATGCCATCAGGGATAACACACAAGAAAAAGATGAATGGAACGAACTGATACAGCTAAGAAAAAGGCTCACACGGACGGAACTTCACGGAGCGATCATGCTTGAATATCTCAAGAATAAAGCATTACCCCAAGGACTTACTGTCATGAATGAACCAAGATTGTTCCTTGACAATGAAAAGTTTCGAGTGCAATGGAGTTATATAGCGAATCGCTGTGGTCGCGATTGGTTAATTCTGATTATCGATACCGCAAAAGAAACATCTACTAAGATAGAAATCGAACTACTCAAAATCGAAGAAAATATACAGAAACTACTACCACTTGAACATTTTAAAAAACAACTAGAAGAGATTGAGAAAGATCTTAAAGAATTCAAAACAACTAACACTAGGGAACGCATCCAACGTATGAAAAAAGACCTAGCACGTTTTGCACATGAGAAAGCTTTCCCGTATGTAAAAGACGACTATGTCAATAAAACCTTACAAACTAGTGGTCCCACCCAACGCAACAGACGAGTGAGGTTCCGTAACACCTCATACAGCACAAGTAATGACAGCAGTGACCCCGATGATGCGGGAGAAGGAACTTCCTCGGAGAATAAGACAACCAACAAAAGGGGCAGAGGCCAGTTCACAAGACGGCAGAACAGCAGAGGAAGGAGGAACAATCAGGGCCGTTTTTTATACCAGGCCCAGAACAGAAACACATGGGACGACGGACCGAAACAAACCCGAAGCGGGAGTCGCTTCTGATTAACCTCTCTGACTACATACTTACAGAAACGGAACAACAAGTCCTTAATAAGGGACTTGGATACGTCATGACCAAACAACATGACCCTTTCGAATTCCGTATAGAATTCAAACAATTGATGAGGAAAATTCATCTCAAAGAATTCTTCTCTCTCGAAACAGAGAACGTCTATGAAGGACCCCCCAACTGCACGGGTCTACGCAACCCTTCCACATTTTACCCACCTCCGCAGAGTTTTTCTCCAGAATCTTTGGTTTTTGAAAAGAAAGTGATGGCGGAAGTCACCGCCCTCGAGAATAAACACCAGAGATCCTTCCAAAACCTCTCTAAGGCGGAACACAAGGCCCTAGATTCTCTATCTAAAAATCCACTCATTATCATCAAGAAGGCTGACAAAGGCGGGGGGATTGTGATCCTTAATCGTAGCGATTATATTAAAGAATGCGAAAGGCAACTTGGTAATAATCACTATTATTGTGTTCTTACACAGGACCCTACCCCAGAACTATTTATACTTATCTCTGACAAAGTCTCTAAGGCTAAAGATCGAGAATGGATTTCAAAACAGGAAGCAGACTTCCTAGTAAACAAAAAACCTAAAATCCCTACGTTTTACACCCTACCTAAGGTGCACAAAACTCTTATCAACCCTCCTGGCAGGCCGATTGTGGCAGGGATTGACTCGGTCCTCGAACCCCTCTCCACTTTTGCTGATCATTATTTGAAAGGATATGTTCAAGCTATGCAATCCTATCTGAAAGACTCCAGATATGTCATCAATAGCTATGAAAACCATGATTTCGATCCTACCACACAGTTGCTATTGGGCCTGGATATTGTCTCACTCTACACGAATATCCCGCAACAAGCCACTTTGGATGTTATTGAAGAAACACTTCTATCTCGCACAGATAAGGACCCCGTGCCAACATCGTTTATCCTTTGGTGTGTTGAACTTGCACTCAAACGCAACTATTTTGAGTTTAATGGTAAATTCTACCAACAAATCGAGGGAACAGCAATGGGGGCGACTATGGCTCCTAGTGTAGCCAATCTTTATGTTGAGACTTTTGAGAATTCCCATATTTACAATAATTCAAACCCTTTCAATACCAACATTGTTAAATGGAGTCGTTATATCGACGACATTTTGGTACTTTGGAAAGGTACTGCTGATGAGGCCAACCATTTTTTCACCTGGCTCAATAGTTTGAATCCACATCTCCAGTTCACCATGACTTCGAGCAATTTTTCCACCAATTTTCTAGATCTCACCATCTATTCATCTAATGGGGTTCTCAAAATCAAACCATACCACAAACCGACTGATAAGAATTCCTTATTAGACTATTCGAGCCATCACATAAAACATTTACGTGATAACCTTCCATTTGGCCAATTTTTACGCCTAAAAAGGAATAGTTCGGACAAAGAAACATATGAGACCGAGGCTGCATGTCTCAGTAAAAAACTCAGACAAAGAGGCTACCCCAAAAAATTGGTGAAAAAATCTGCAAAAAGGGCTTTTAATAACAATCGCGAAGCATTGCTTGAACCAAAACCGGCTAAACCCAAAGATGATCGTATTGTCTGTGTTAACACCTTTACAGACCAGAGTTTTAAAATCACCAACATCATCAAGAAAAATTGGAAAATCTTTGAAACTACTTCTCTAGGTATGCCACGACCTATCTTTGCATATAAAAGAAGCACCACTATTGGCAACAGAGTCAGTAATAGCAAACTTAAATGTGGTTACATTTCGGAACCCAGACTTACCACTTTATGGGGCCTTCCCGATACCACCGGGCATTACCCCTGCGGCTCATGCGGTGTCTGTAAATTGACTTCCAAAACGAAAACAATTGATGTTGGCCTTTCAAAACTCTGGACGCAAAAGAATTTGACAAATTGTAATACTGAGTTTGTGGTGTACATGATCACTTGCATATGTGGACTACACTATGTGGGCAAGACCACTCGCAAAGTCAAAACCAGAATCATGGAACATCGAAGCTGTTTGAAGAATAAGACTGAAAATGCTCCCATGGTGAAACACTTCAACTTGCTCAAGCATAATCATGAGGACTTTAAATGGACTGTTCTAATAGCCCTCAAAGGAACTAATTTTTTAGCACGAGAAAAGAAACTGCTGAAGATGGAGCAAAAAATGATATATATGCTGCACAGTGATGTGATTGGTCTCAATGAATCGATTGATTGGCAGAATATTTAGCACCATTTATGCTTTTTTCTTGTTCAATCACTATGATGTTTGTACATTTGCCTCCCTAACCTGTATAGGTCGTGCACATTCCCATGTTGATCTTCTGCTACTCTCTCCCCACCTCCGTTTACGTAAGGTCCAGTGACTTGTAGGCACATACTTTTCTTCTTAAGATGGCCGCCACCGTGATCTTTGTTTTTCCAGGCTCTGGGCTTTTTCAATAAACATAGAGGTAGGACTACCAGGTAACCATGACTACCTGCTAGCTTTGGTGACTAGCCTCCTGAGCTATTCGGGGAGTCATTCCCTTTGAGTACAGAGCACTTATCCTCTGGCGGTGATTAGGTGGAGGGTAAGCGATTTGAATTTTTGAACTTTTTGTGCTTATTCCCTAAGCACCCTTGAATAAGTTTGTAAGAGATGGGCAACGAGCGTATATTTACCCTAGGTCCGCTGGGATGTGTCCTTGCTCTTTTAGGGTCGATCGAAGGATTCCCGCTGAACTGTAGCATTTACGAGTTTTCCCAAGGTATACAAGTATGGGTTTTTTCTATACCCCATAGTAACACTTCCGTGGGTGTCATCTTCGGGTTCGGGACATTACTGTCTACCACCTTACCCTCTACCTTTCGGAGCGATGCATGGCCCCCTTAGTAGTTGTAACATTGTGGAGCCTTTATTTATCTACACTTCTAGCATAGCGGTTTTCTATCTTACCTATGATGAAACGATCCTACCCCCTTTTTCTGTTCGGAGATCCACCTCCGCTAACCTTCGTACCTCTGAAGTATCCTGGTGACATCCACTACTCACTACTCATTACTTGACTTCTGCAATTTGGTCTCCTTTTCGGTTGTTGTGTGTGTAACACAATTTTTGTTTTCCTGGAAGCAACTTATTATGCTTATAAGGTAATTTTTTATCTCTTGCAGGATTGACCACGGGGTCTTCCTCCTCCTACTATTCCAAGTAGCGAGCACCCACAGGCGTCATTTGAGGTATTTGTTTCCCCCAGATGTACGCTACGTTCATACTTTATGAACCTCTCATAGTATCTTGCTACTCAAGAGCTAACTATTTGTTTTTTCTGTTTTATTCCCGCAGGTGCTAGGGAGTGCTCACTGTTATGTGCTATATGTCAACTGTAACTGGGTTACGTTAATAATTTCCTCCTGATGAATGTTCCACACTTGTTTTAGGAACAGAAACATGTCGAGATACCTCTCTGTATTTTAACCAGAGATTCAAACTTACGACACATTGATGCTTACGAAAGTAGGGTACTATATAATCTGTTTAATAGGTACCCACTTGTGCTCTCTCAACACTTTGGTTTTATAACTAGCCGAACTAGTCTGTTACGTAATTCCTGTTTTAGTTTTTGCTTTGATGTTTGGAATATTGTATGTTTTGTATTATGGACCACTTTATTTAATTGGTTGTTTTAACTTCTTTGACTCATCATTAAAATTATATTTTAATTGTGATTGGTCCCCTATGTGATAAATTGTTCTCTGCACCCCCAGCATCTACACTCTAGCTTTGTCTTTCTCTATATATATAGGCTATTGTTTTCCTGGACATAGACAAAGTATACTTAGCTATTTGTTTGCAGCTATAAGTATACCAGGCTTCCTCTTAGTATAAATGAAGACATTCACACACTGCCATGCATCCAGCTGAGAGTAGCCCTGACAATGCACAAGCCATCAATGTGACACTGCAGGTCAGTACATCAGGGGGAATGGAAGGTGTGAACCCCAAATATTCGGCATGTAGAATGAAGAGACCATGCTGTAGGACACATACAGCTACAATGGAACAGCAAGTATTATGGATAGTCATCCAATTCCGTCACAACGCCACCACTCGTTGCCAGTATGCCGAGCACCCATGTGCAGACACATCAGCCAAACTGCTGACATGCATTTAATGTTTGGCAATCAATCAACACCCCTAGACGTATGGCTCAAATGTACAGCTAGTGCAACAGACCAGTAGCTGCAAAACCTCCATGAAGATTGTGTCCCACCTAATGGCGCAATCACACCGCCATAGCTAGCAGGGCTCCCCTCAGCTGACAGTACAACAGGATACGCAAGTAACATTGGGCCTGCCCTACATGGGCACACGTGACCTTGTACAACCCTGAAATACCTGACACCAAGCAAGGTGTCAGGTACTTCACATTCCCAACTGTCCATATTGTGAGAAGCCAGGAATGAGATGCGGACACAGAGGAGACATATTTTTGGTCATAAACCTTTATTAAAATAACTAGGGTATAGGCCAACCAGCAATGGAAGTCTAGTTGCTGTAGTTCCCGATCCAGCGATCCATAAAAGGGATCTGAGCCCCTCCCCTCAGACCCTCCGTTGGTGGATGTGATGATTCCATAATGCTGTGTAAGCCTCGAGGAGCATTCAGCCCAAGTTTGGACGGTTTTGGTCGAACAAGGCCGGAGTGACCTGTGTCGTTTGCCTCTTCGGTGGCAGGGGGCTTCCCGGTTCCGAGGAAGAGTCTCGTGAGGGTTCTACTTTAGCCCGGGGCCACGGGCCACAGAGGGAAGCCCCTGATGCGGGACAGGGATCCCAGTGACTGGGGACCCTGCTGCAGCGACCTGCTCTGCGGGGTGCCGAGCGGGCCTTGCATAGGGCTGCGTGTCTGGTGTGGCCTGCCGACCCTTGTGGGACTTCAATGACTGCAACAGGCAGAGGGCTGAGCTGTGCCCCGTTGGATGGCAGACTTTTGCTGTGCCTTGTTCAGTCTGTGTGCTAGGAGGTGTGCACTGCGGGTGGTGGGCGAACAGTACCATTCTGGAGTGGGCAGGTGGAGGAAAGTGCTTTTTTCCCAGTGAATGATCCTGCAGTATCTCTGTGCATAACAAGTAGTGAGAGAGACAGTCTCTGGGCCTGCAGGCATTCATTCTAACACTGTATTGGTGCCTGTTTCTTTCAGTGGACCCCAAACAGCTTGGGGGAGTGAGGAACCCTGTCGCGTCGGGAGTTCCTGACCATGAGCAAAGGACCTACTAAAAGCAGGGGCGAAGGGGGGTGCACTTCTGGTACCCTCTGGTGGAGCTCTAGGACCTGGTGGAGGAGTGCCCTGTTTGCCATTCTGCCCCAAGGCGGTGGCAGGCCCGAGGCCAGGTAAGGAGCTGTGGCCCCTGGGACGTGAGTGTTGTATCCTGAGATTGTGACTCCCACTGTTACGATGGGGTCGAGGGACGTAACCCAGAGGACAGAGGGAGGCCTGGAACGTGGGGTCCTGTGGCCGTGGCCTGGTGATGTGAGTGAAGCTGTGTCTCGCCGGGGCCCCCATGACTGTCATTCAGGTATGTTATATGGGACTGTCTGGATGCTGAGGCTACTATGGAGCAGTCTGTGGAGGTTGGTGAAGCACATTTATTTATTTATTTATTGTTCATTTGTAATGCGCCTATACACAAGTGTTTTGAGGCGAAGCAAGGCAGGAGGGGTGTGGGGAACAGGACAGGTAGGAGAAGTTGCGATTCTAAAAGACCTTACGAAATTCAGATTGTGCAAGTGCGGTAACGAGAAGTGAGGTGGGGAAGTGCAGAAACAGGTGGAAGGACCCATCAGAAGGAGAGGGCCAGGGAGGCCAGTTGGGCAGGGCCAGGGGAAGCAGAGAGTGAAGGGGGGACTACAATCAAGTGCAAGTTAAGGGGCTGGAATGGCTCCAAGGAGTGCAAGCCAACCAGCCTAGTGTAGGCAGGGGGGCCCGAGAGGGCAAGTGCAGGATGAGGGTTGGGGGCGGGGTCACGGCGAAGAAGTCCAGAGGTAAACTGGGCAGGGGGAGCCTGGCACCCTCTATGACTCGGAAGCAACCGGTCTTCTAGTCTCAGACGCAGATGACATTAGCAGAGGAGGTGGAGGGAAAAGGAAGAAGAGAAAAGGAAGGTCTTGAGAAGCTTCTGGAACTTAAGGAGATCCGGCTCAAGTCTGAGAGGGGCAAGGAGGCCATTCCCTGTGGTGTTGCTCTGGTGACTCTGGGGAGCCCCTGGGGTTCTGTGGTGGTGAAGACCCAAGTACCTGGGGTGGGAGGAGGGCCCACCAACTCCTGGACAGTTGAGGTGGCAAAAGTAATGCGCCTGGCCCCACGGGGGTGGAGAGTGTGAGGAGGGCAGTCAGCCTTCTAGGCTCAATGAGCTGGAGAGTCTCCCTGTAACAGATCAAATTCCCAGGCTCAATAGCACAGGGGATCCCTGTGGATAACACCTTACGTGGAGACATGGCAGAGGACCTTGTTCCAACAAAGAAAGATCTAGCAGCGCTTCTGGAAGAAATAAGGGGCATTCTTGCTGACATTGGTCAGAGACTGGATAAGATGGATCAAAAGATGGACACCGTGGACAACAGGATACAAGGGCTGGAGGCTAATCAATCCTCAATTGATACCATGGAAACCCACATTGACATGCGGCTCTCCGAACTCGAGAGAGGGGAATCCGAGATCTCTCTAAGAATAGATGACTTTGAAAATAGGGAGAGACGCAACAACCTACACTTTTTTGTATTTCCAGAAAGGGAGGGGGAAACTGGGTGAGACATAAAGAGGTCCATCCCGGAGGTTCTGCGCACCCTGTTTAGGAATGATAGCATAGACAACCCCACTATTGACAGAGCCTATTGTGCGGTGGAGAGTCCAGGGGCCCTACGACGATTCTCGCCACTTCCACTACTATTCTGAGAAGCGAAGATCCTCAAAAATAATGTATGAAAAGATCAAGACCAATTGCTTGGGGGGAGGCTCAGATCACAATCTCCCAGGACCTCTCCGATTTCACGCTGACCAGGAGGAGACTATGTGATCCCCTCACTAAATGGTTGAATGAGAAAGGTGTGAGGTATCGCTGGGGGTTTCCCTTTTTAATCTCCTTTGAATACGAGGGCCACAAGTTCTGATTGGTTACGGAGGATGACATTCAGAGGGTTTCTGTAGAGCTTATGGAGGCCCCTGGGCCCCGAGCGGGAGGACCCGGCAGGGATATGGGTGGCAGGCCTAGGCCAGAGGAGGCAAGGGTTAGACGGAGGGACCCTGGAGCACGCAAATTTAAAAACCTCAATATTCGTCCCGGGCAGGTGCAGGGGGGGAATAAGGTAGTGTGCGATATACAGCTTAAGAGGTGTTTATTCTAACAGCTGGTCAGTTGCCTGCAATGGGGGGGGCTGTCAAGGCTTGGGGATCCGTTTTATGGTTGTGGGGAGCCAGTCATTGTTGTGGAGAAGGGAGGGAATATGGTATATTAGAACAGTTGGGTTTTGGAGTGGGCGGCCTCAGGAGAGTGGGGTTTTGGGAATGGTCCTGGTGTGTTGGGGACTTCTGGTGATCTAATCCTGGACTGTGATTTACAGTGTTTCAGGGTTGGATGCTTGAAGAGGAGCAAGGGAGGGTTTTGTTGATGTTGACCTGTTTTCAGTTAATGCCAGTCATCCTAAGGGTTGGCTCTTATTGGCGCTGCAGCCCGTTCAGGTTATTTGATTTCCGTATATTCAGTCGGGGTGGGTCTCAGGGATGACAATGAGCTTCGGCAGGGTAGGAGAAGGAGTCCTGGGTTTGGGGGGTGATTTAGTGATTGGCTCCCTTAATGTGAAAGGGCTTAATTCTCCCGCCAAGGCGATCTATGGTTCTCCGGGAGTATCAAAGGTGAAACTGGGCGTTCTCCTATTACAGGAAATCCACTGGTCAAAGAGTGTTCATTAAAGGGCTTCTGAATGCTAGTAAGATCACTGTGGGTTCGGTCTACTGCCCTAATTCGGGACAAGGTGAGTTCTGCAAGGGTGTGAAGGCAATCTGCTCCTGGTTCTGGAAGGACATCCAGTGGTGGGGGGTGGAGGGACTTTAATATGGTGCTGGACCCGGTAAGAGATTGCAAGATGCGGGGGGGAGGGACGGACGGACGTTTGGCCCAGCGGTACTGACTCCCAACGTTTTAGGAGACTGAATTAGGACCTGGGACTTACTGACTCTCTCATGACTTCAGATGAGGGAGATAGGCCATTCACATACTTCTCTTCTGTGCACAACTCATATTCGAGGATAGACTTAATACTGGTGGATATTGATTTGAAGGCCCAGCTCAGGGACACCCAGGTGCTCCCGATCCTGTGGTCAAACAATGATCTGGTAAGGATATTCATAGGAAACGAGTTTCTGCAGAGGCACTCAGGAGGGTGGAGGTGCAATGATTTCCTGCTAAAGGACCAGACACTCCTCACCAAGATGAAAGAGTGCTTCATGCATAATGACACGGGAGAGGTAGGGGCGCAGATCCTCTGGAAGGGATTTAAGGCCATAATACGATGGGTGCTTTTCAGAATGGGATCCCAGAAAAAGGAAACCAGAAGGGAACACGGAACAAGGAATACCTTAGAAGGAAAATTGGAGAGATACAACCGGGAGGGCCCAAAGGTGAGTATCTCACCCCGACAAAAGATAGCAAGCTTCAATGCTATAAGGTGCAGCTCAAAGTCATTCCCGTTCAGGATACAGAGAAGAAGTTGCTATTCCTAAAAGAAAAGTACTGCTGGAAGGGAGATAAAGCTGATAAGATTCTGGCATGGTGGTTAAGGGAGAAGAGGAAAACGAAAGCAATCAGGTCTAACCAGTCAGCCAAGGGGACTATGGTGTTCGATGCAGCCAGCATTGGGAGGGAGTTCACTAAATATTATGAAGAACTATATATGTCGTAATATGGGGGGGTGGGGCGATTTGCAGTTATCTATGTTTCTTGACAGACATCCTCTCCAGAGTATTTCACAGGAGGTGGCCGAAAATCTAGATGTGCCGATCACCCAGGAGGAAGTCATATGGACCATTAAAGGAATTAAGTCGGGCACGGAGCCGGGGTACGATGGGTTCTCTGTGAAGAAAAACGTATAGATCCAGCCTCGCCCCCTATTTGGTGAGAGTGTTTAATTAGATAATAATGGGAGGCGCGCCGCCAAATACAATGATGGAGGCCATTATAGTGGCCACACACAAGGAAAGGAAGGAACTGTCGCGTTGTTCATGCTATCGCCCAATCTTCTTGTTGAATAACGATGTGAAGATTCTTGCCAAGATTTTAGGGGGTGGATTGGGGGCCTGCTTCAGACCTGTTAGCAATGCCTTTTTGTTTTTTACAATTTTTAAAGTAAAGAGAAGGAGGTGTTTTGAGTGAACTTTCCACGGCTTTATGAAACATATAAATTACACAATTGTAGCTGGCACAATATAACTGCAGATTAGATTACACGAAACTGTCACTCAGGACACTGCAAATGTTTTCAACCTGGTCAAATCAATCTTGGTCGGAACTAATACGATATGGGGACCTGGATCCTGGTAAAGGATTTAGTAAAAAATATAAACCACTAAATCAAATGACCTTTGACTATGTAGTTTTGCGGTGCTTCCCCTATATAATCAAGAGATTGCCACACATATGTGAGGATCACTTTGAGCCAGTATCACAAGCATTTCACAATGTTAATACTAGGCTTTTTACTAGGACCACTGTGAAAATGGCCTATAAGTTACAGGACATTATTCTCTCTTGGATGGAAATCAGCCTTTCATTCACAGAAAGTTAAGCTATTGAACGGGTAAAAGGCTAAAATAAACCAAGGTTAGAGCTTGTTTTCATAACATAAAATAGTGATTACATAGCAAATGCCATGACTCGAACTGCTTCTAGGTCCTGAAACAAATGTGTTACTTTATCAGCCTCACAAGGTGGAAAGTCTACGTCCTGCCTGCTGGGATTTAAACCTTTGACCTCTATGTGTTTGGTGTGGTGTCACATTGAGAGGGTTCCACAAAGGGCTCAAGATGTCGTTTCAGAGTGTAACAATCACAGATTGCTGTGATGAACACATCAGGGAGGAAAGAGAAAGTGACATCATGGTTGTACATGTTTCAATATATAAGGGTAAGGTGAACAGAACAAGTGCTGGGAATATTCACAAGTCTGAGGTGACGTTCAAGCAACAGTTTTTTGTCAGGAGGAATGGCTCCAAAAGAGCCAGTAAAACAAAGTGATTCATAGTCCTTTAGGATTCACTGCTCCTGGAGCTCTTTGTAGCTCATGTTGATGAGAGATGATTTGTCCCAGCTGCAGATGATGGTAAATTTCTTCCACCTGCCTCCTACGTGGATCTCCAGGTTGTTACAATTTTAAGCCCCTGCCAGGGTTGATGTGACACCATTAATCCTCCTTTATGTTGTGCCAGCAAGTGTTCTTTAGTGTTGTTGCTTGACCTGCCAAAGACCCCAGAGCCAGAGAACAGCTGCCAGCTACTCTATCAGTCTTATCTTCAGAGTATCTGTGGTCTGTAGGCTTGGACCTACCAGGTGCGGGTCCAGGAGTACAAGGCTTCAACTGTCATACATAGCTCATGGTTCCTACCTTTTTCCTAACTTGGGCTCCTCTGGTTCTGCCTTCCACCTGTAGGCACACCCTTTACCTCTGGGCCAATTTGGCTTGCTATGTCCTGGCATTTTCCCATAGTCCTACCTGTTTCTACCCTTCTCCTCATCCTTGTTTTGGCTCTGATGGTACTGGGCCTTTTCCCCTCCTCTGACTCCTCTCCTTCCTTTCACCTCTGGGTCTTTTCCTCCTCCAGCTCCTTCCTTTCCCTGTCCTTTCCTCCTTCAATCATCATCCTGGTCACACCCTCCTTCATCTCCTTCCTTTTCCTGCTTTTAACTCCACCTGCCTGCTATCTCATTCTCCTGCTCCAACTCCGCTCAGACAACACATCTCCAAGCACCCTCACTCCCTGCTGCACCTTGCTCCTTTTATATCATGGGCCTCTGGGTAATGATGCCAATATGGATCTGAGTAGGAGCACCTGTGACTGCTTATCATTTGGGTTGGAGGATTGGCGTGTCATGTTTTTACCGCCTTCACCCTAGGTGGAGGCATGAGTCCTAAGGATCAATAAGCCAGACAGCTGTTTCACAGGCTGTAATTACAAAAATCAGCAACGCCATCTTAGAAGCAGACTGCCCTGTCATGGCTGCCATCTGATTTAGCAATGGCTTGCTTCTACGTTTGCTCAAACTGCTCTCCCCACGTTTTAGGAGTCCCCAGCCAAAGCCACCACTGCTTGGTCTGTTCCTTTTGAGTAAGTGGTGATCCGCACCACTGGCCGAGGCATGTCATCTCTTCTTGTTTTGTCTCCTAACTGTGGACAGCAATCGCAAGTCACAGTGGTATAGAAGTTTAAATAAACACATTCACTTAAAAACTCCACAAATTAAAAGAAATCAAAACCTGTAGCTGCTCATACTCCCATCAAATCTTCCTCTTGCCAGTGGTTGTGTCATTTTAAGCTAACATTTTAAAACTTGCAAGTTTGACCGTTTCTAAATACTCTGGAAGATATTTGGTTAATTTAGATAAGCTCGTGCGATGCTGCTATATCTGTATAGGGACTCAATATTGTCTGAAGACTACCACTTTTTCTCCAGGATTTATGTGCCTAGATATGCCCCCGTTATGCTTAGCCAAACTGTTAAATACATGTTTTAAATCAATACAGAAATCACAATTCAAGCACAGATCCAACTTCTTGGAGGGAAGTGAATGTAAGTCTGGGCCAAGCTCCATACGTACCTTCAAGAGCGGCAGAATAGTCTTCAGTAGCCTTCGTCTTACGAACTGTGAAACATGTAAAAATAGAGAATAAGGCAGAAGCAATATTTTATATTTTATCCTTGAATGCCCTCCTATGTCTGTTGCACTTCCATCTAAATTTTGCCTTCAACTCTTTGTGCCTCATCTTATCCCGACATCCTTCTCTGTTCTGTCATTTTCATTTCTCCTCCATTTCAACCTCATCTGTAAAGATGTTCTGAAGAAAATTAACCACTTCATCGAACAGTCATTCCAACCTTAAAGCATGTAATTAATTGCTGAAATGCAAGTACCAACCACACACTTTGTCACCCAGTAATAGTGAATGCTGACGTGCAACTTTTTATTTGCTCAACCAAGGGGTCATAACAAGAAAAAGCAAACAGCAATATTATAGCATTATTGACCAAGCCCGAGGGCCGTACCGGGAATTATGGGCCCTGAAGAACAAGTTAAAGACCCGAGAGCAGTGAGGGCCTTTAACAAGGAATGAGGGCCCAAAACGACGGTAAAGCCCGAGGGCGAGGTCTATAAAGCTATTAGAACCCCTTGCCAAAACAAAAAAGTTCATGTAAACATTTGATTTTGTCATTATTATATTTTTGGGGGGACTTAAATATTCCATGTGGAATATTTAAGTTTTAAAGAAACATGAAAAATAGCATGACAAAAATATAAGTCATGCTTATTAATAGTAAACTAGCAAAAAGTACCCGTTCTCCGAACGGGTTCTGTGGACAGACATGACAACACTCATCAATTGTTGAAAATCAATGATCCTGTAGGTCACGGCTCCAATTCGCTTATCGCTTGATGTGCTTTGCACTCTGAAGTGAACTCCACTGAGAAGGGGCGTGTGTGGCTGGCTGACATACCCCAGAGCAGACGTTGGGGTGTGGCGAGAGTTGGTGTGCTGCTGCATACTGGGACCTACTGTGCTCTCTCCCCACCTGTTGCCTTACCCTGGCATGGTGTAGTTTGTTGTGGTACAAAAGTCCAAGACACTGCATTCTAGAGTTGAGGACCGATCCTTCTACGACCACATTGATGTTTCGCTGTTTCGCCTTGAAACACTTGTGTATAGGTGCGCTATAAATGCCATATCATATCATATCATGTGTGAAAGTGCTGTATTCCGGGGAAAGCGGTGAGGTGTCCATATGTTATGAAGCCCGTAATGTCCGCATGGTCCTAACCGGTGACTGTGCAAAATGTGCTACAGATTGGTGAAACAGTGTGGTATTGTATAAGGAACAACGCTTCACCAAGCCACAAACCCACAAAAAATGTTGAGTTTTGCTGGAATCTGGGGAAAGGGGTGGGGTGTCCAAATGTCATGTAGCCAGTATTGTCTAGAAGGTTCTAACAGGTAACTATGCAGTTTGTGCAGATTTGTTTAATGGTGTGGAATTGTATAAGGAACAATCTTTTGCCAAGCCACAAACCCACACATTTTCTCTTTTATAAATATAGATAGTTCTTTCACTAATTTAAAGTAACAATAAACAAAGACGGTATTTGTGGGAGCATGTATTTTTCACTTAAGCCACTAGAGGGGGTGAAGCACTATTCGTGCATAGTGAAGTGGGAGAATGGAAAACCAGGCTCCCGTCCTTCACCTCTCGCGCTTGGCCTAGAGGGTCACGACCCAAACACCCGCCACGAGAAGAGTTTGCCCATTTACCAGACGACCAGATACCCTGGTACAGGAACATACGGATGTGTCCATCTGCTTGCCCAGCAGCCCGCACTGGCCATGCCGACACCTGCGGCACGGATCAACTAGACTAAAATTTACACGTCGTTAGAGATGCCATGACGACCTAGACAACGGGAAGCACATCTGTACAAATATGCACACTGGACATTCCCACACCAACCTACACGAAGAATATACTCAGTGCTATGACGTAGGCGACAGGCATATTCACGGACGTGCATCTTTATTATTTTTATATAGGCTTTCAGAATGCAGAAACGCAAGACGCGTCATGAACTTTTACTAGCTTGCTCACGCTTCTCTTTGAAATCAGGTACAACGATGAGAAATATAATAAAGACAATACCGATTATGGAATTATATGCTCCTATAACCTAAAGCACCTGTGCACCAAACGAACAACTTATGCACCGGGCCAAAGTAGGCCTCAAACAAGAGCTCCCGTGGACATCAACAAGACAAGAGTCAGTTGCTGATCCTACAGAATGAGCTTGGCGAAGCAACCAGCCAAGGTCGCAATGTTGCAAACCCACGTTCCAAGAGCAAATCATCAAAGGCACGATGTTGCAATCTCGCACTCCGCGCACCAACGTTAAAGTCACACCGACAAATTAAACCAGACGCACAGTAGAAAAACAATATTAATTGTGCAGAATTATGCCTCTTTCACGGTCCCTCCCCACGTGATCAAGCCGAACCTGACGAGATGTCAAACCCGGGAGAACAGAGGCGTCTGGATCCCTCGCTACGAGACACTGGCAGATACACTTGAAAGGCTCAATGGACATCTGCAACAGTGGGAACGGTACCCCGTCTAGCTATGAATAAGTCCTCACATTGTCTGCATGTACCCATAGTGAAACATTGTTGCAACTTACAGGTACACCGAGAGCTGGGAACGACGGTGGTCCCAGGCTGGGAAGCTCACGGGTGCACCAATCAGAACTTGGGGCTCTTATCACTGACGCCAGCACATTTAGCCAATCCTCAGGAGCCTTCATGTAACAATTTTCATGTATCTAATTGTAGGGACAACCCAGATATACCACCTGACTACACCTTATCCACTAATATCTTTCTCTATATGTGTGCTATACTAACCCTACCACTCGAACATCCAATTAAGAGTGGCGATAGGTTTTTTGTTAACTTTCTGAAGTGACGCAAGTAGCGCGTCATAATACAGTAAAAAGGGCCTGCGAGCCCCACAATTGTGTGTGTCAGGACGAACGCGTGCGCTCCTTGACCCATCCCTGCCGTTTTGTCTAATAAACAGCAGAGTCACCTTGCTCCTTGTGTGCGTCTCATACTCTATCTCATCTTATCTGGGATACACACGGGAGGAGTTGGGGCCTCCCTGCCTGGAGGTCTGCGGACGGCCCGGCCGACCCCGGCAGAATTTCCCCCCGACAAGTTGGAGGCACTGCTGAGATCTGTTTAAGATCGACTTTTATTTTTACTTTTTCCAGGCACTCCCGTTGCGAGGAGGCCCGGCGGCGCGGCCCCCTCTGCCGTTGCCCCCTTCTGAGGACTACAGGACCATCGCGGAGCTGCGAGAAGACCGGACAGCGCAATCCGGATATTGGCCCTCGGGAGCCGGTTGAGAAGTATCCCGCCCGCGGTTGGCGAGTGTCCAGACGTGGTCCAGACGAGGGGAGGTGGCGAGCCGCTTGGAGGGGTGCACGCAGTCGAGCGGCCCTGCATCGAGAGAACTTGGTGAGCATGGCACACACAACGAGCAATGCGAAATTGTGAGGGAGGGGGGAGGAGTTAAATAAGGGAGGAGGGAGGTGTTGCACAGGTGCGCGGCGAAGGTTTGACAATATAGTGTTGGCAATGGAATGAAAGGGAGTGAAAAGAGTGCGAGAGCAGTGACGTGAAAGAGGGGGGGCGGAGCACGAAACATCACGTGTGGTCGCTCGTAGACACTGATTGGCCTAAATCGCGACTAACGTGTAGGGGTGGGCGTGTGTGGTTTCCTACGATTTGGCATTCATTGATCAATGAGTAGATGAGGTTCCCTATTGTTCGAGCAAGAAACTCGATAGGTAGATGAGGTTTCCTATTGGTCGAGCAAGAAACTCGATAGGTAGAAGAGGTTTCCTATTGTTCGAGCAAGAAACTCGATAGGTAGATGACGTTTCCCTGTAGGGGGTAGCTAGTTGCATAGTTGCCAAATACGGAAGATAATTGGCTGGTTAAGCCCTCCTGTTGAGGGGCGTATCACACGCGAGGCGACGCAGCGTGTGCAGTCCAATTATATTATTGATGAGATTACCTTGTTCCAGGAGAGACAGGAAGACAGCTGTAGGGTTAGCGGGGATAAATTGCAAGTGTATTTTGAAACTAATAATGAGACTGTACTAGTAGCGTAGAGACATCGGTGACGTCACCAGTAGGGATTTTATAGGATATCACGAGCACAAGGAACATTGAGTTTTGAAAGTGGTGGGGAAGAGAAAAATGATGAGGGAGCGGACAAGAAGATAAACAATAAACGAGTGGATTGGAAGAGGAGAAGGGGAGAGGGGCGTGGCTGAGCACGGAGAACGCCAGCCACGGCAAATGTAAAAGGGGGAGGAGAACGAGGAATAAGGACGACTGTATAAGATCGTCGTAAGGGGTACGCAGTCACAGGGGGCTGCGTGCGCTTCGGCCGCAGGGGGCCGTAGGGGAAGGAATATACAATACAAAATTATACATATATATATATATATTTGCGTTTTATTATTTCTTGTTTTTTTTTATTATTATTGCATACTTTGTAAAGGATTGTCGTAAGTCCCCACACTTACGGGGCCAGGTAAACAATATAAGGTTGTAAATTGTAAACTGATAACGAAGGGAGGAGTAACAAGTAGGGCACAACTATGTCATATGGGACAGGGTCAGGAGGGTGGGGGAACACCCTCACTACCCCACTACAACACATATGCACAACACTGCCACCCCATAGGGAGAAATTAATTAAGTACAGCATAGAGTGGACCCAGGGGACGGATAACAAAATGTTAACACCATGGCCGCCTAATGGTAGTTTCGATCCATATGCCCAACATTCATTGCTAAACCATCTGCATAATACATACAAGGGGAAGAAGTTGGCGAGCCATATGGAGGTGTTTAACTTATGGAGGATGTTCCAGGGATCCCGACCAGGACCAAATGGAATGTTCTCTGTGGGAGAAACACCGGAAGTAAAGGAGATTATGAAGGAGGGAACGGATGGGGAAAAGGGGTGTGAAAGGAAAAAGAATGCGGAGAATGAAGGAGAGGGAAGAGAAAAGATTGACACTTTAGAAGACATAAAAAAGGAACCGAGCAACGAGATACCCATAACACCGGGAGTGAAAACTGAGAGAGAAGGGTTGTACCCTTTAAGAGAACTAGGAGAAATGGAAGGACAGTTAAGGGCGGCTGAAGGATACTCGAACCCGGCTTACAGCCCTCCACCATATGTGGCTCACAGGAAGATAGTGGGGGAGGGGAGGATTGGAGAAGAACAGATTGTAGAGATAGGACATGATGAGTGGGTAGCTGCACAGATATTATTAAAATTACGGGGTTCACTAACGGGAGAAGAAAGGGAGGCTGTAAAGAGAACAGGCGAGGATAGTAGAAGGGAGAGTGAGATGAAGGGGGAGGAGCTACTAATACAAAGAGAAGAGATTTTGGAGGAAAAATTGGCAAAACTAAGGGATGAGCAGAATGAATTACTAACACAGCTTGAGAAGGGGGAAAAGAGAGAGTGAGGAAAAGGAAAGAGGGTAAAAACGAATTGGACAAATTAAGGGAACGAAATGAGGAGCAAAGGATAGAAGATGGAAGGGTAAGAGCAGCAGCAGAAAGGGTGTCAAGAGTAGTATTGAGAGAAAAAAAGAAGGAAGAAGAGGAAAAGGAAAGGGAATTGGAAATATGGAGGAGGAGGGTAGTATCAGAGGCAGCTAAGAAATATGAAGAAGAGAAAGCAATAGAAAGAGAAAGGGTGAAATGGGAAAGAAAGAAAGAAGATGAAAGAATATTGGAACAGATGAGCAACGAAATGATGGAGGAATTAAAAAGGAAAAGGGAGGAAAATAGTAGGGAAATGGAGGAGAGGAGTGAAGGGGAAAGAGGAGGGAGAAATAAGGAGAGTGAAAAATGGGGGGATGTATATAGAAGTAGAGAAGTAGCGACAACATCAACACCCGGGGGAACAGTTGATAACAAAGGAAGAGGAGAAATGGAGCGAATAGACTTAGAAACAGTAACAGTAAAGGGGAAAAGAACAGAGTGGGGGATACCATCTATGAATGATTTTTGCAGTGAGGAGGAAGAAGGAGTAGAAAGGGTAGGAAGAAAGAGTGAAAGGGAAAGCTTAGATAAGCTGTACCTCACTAGAACCAATATAGACTCGCCATGGATCCGTAAGAGAAGGGAGGAGCTGGAACAAAGTGAGGAGAGGGTGCAACAACTAGTGGAAAAACAAACCCATGAAGCCACACCATCGCCATCTCCATCACGCCCTCCCCCATCGCACCCTACATGTTCAACAACCACACGCACGCTGCGCAAAATAAAGCTTGCGCCATTCATGGACGAAGTGACTCCCTATGCGTGCCGGCTTAGAGACCTCCCTAGCCGCAGGCAAGACAGACAGATAAGCATACCCATATTAAGCACAGAGGTTGACGAAACAAGGGGAAGGGAAGGAGAGATAGGTAGGAGGAGGGGTAGCAAGGAAGAATTTGATGTGGTAAGGGAAATAGGGGAGGAGGAGGGGTGTGAGGACTCAATATTATGGAACATAAAGGGTGACACAAGACACAACTTAATGCCACTGTTGGAGAGAGGAGGGGTTAGACCACAGTATGTACCATGGAAGCATACGGATAAAGAAAATATAAAATGTAGGCTCCCATCACTAAGTGGAGGTGCGGGTAAGTGGATATATGAAATGGAAAAACACACCGCAGGGCAAAAACTAGCAGTAGGAGATGTGAAAGGCCTGTTAATATCAATATTAGGGGATAGAGCGGACGACATTTGGAAGAGAGCGGGATTCCATGGGATAACAATAACAAACACATCGCATGATGGGGCGCCATTTGCAAACTGCAGACATGCGCTATGGCAGGCACTGAGAGTACAGTACCCAGACACATCAGATATAGGAGCAATCACTTCCCGTAAGATGCGTGAGAATGAAGATCCCGTTGATTATATACAGGATATTCAAGAAAAGTGGCGCATGGAAACGAGAGAACAATGGGATAAAACACCAGCCATATTTTATCATATACTAGTACAAGGGCTCCCAGAAGGAGTACAGAAACAACTAAAGAAAGTAGTGGGAATGGAAGTAAAACCATGGCCTGAAATACAGCTGACAATAGTACATCACTGCAGGATATGGCAAGGAAAAATGAAACAAAAGGAAGAGGACAGGAAAACGGAAGAGGCCAAACTAGTACAGAAAAAATTAACTAAATACACAATGGAGGGGGCACTAATAACTGCGCCCACAACAATGGCCCAAAGCCCCACGCAAATAGTGGCTGCACAAGACCCAGCTCTAATACCACCTCGACAAAGTATAATACAGCAAATGCCGCCACTACAATTACACGCACAAAACGTGGGAGGAGGGTACCAGATGCAAGGAGCTGGGTATTATGGGTATAACAGAGGGAGAGGAGGATTTATGAGAGGGAGAGGATACGGATATAATACCCAACAGCAGGTGGGGGGAGTTGGAAGTTCATACCCCACAGGGCAACAGGTATACCAGGACAACACAGGGAGCTTTCCATGGCAAAACAGAGAACCACCCGTGTGTTGGAGTTGTGGACTACTAGGACACATGTCACGCACGTGTAGGGTCAGGCCAGGGACACCAGCATGGAATGAGCAGGCACAACCTAGGCCATCGCAAGAACAGCAGGGCATGCAGCAACAGCAATTAACACAACAACAGCCACTGCAGCAACAGCAATTAACACAACAACAGCCACTGCAGCAACAGCAATTAACACAACAACAGCCACTGCCACAACAGCAAGTAGTGATAACACAACAACCCCAAAATGAACAAACACAATTGGGTAGGGTGACGGTATTGGGACACAACCCTTACACAGGAAATGGCCAATCATTATACCCCCAATAGGACAGCCCACAGACGGCCTTGGTGTGTCCCATCCTGTCAGTAACACCTAATAGTGCGGAGGAGCCACGCATAGAGGTAACGATAGGTGACAAAAAATTATCTTTCCTTGTTGACACCGGGGCAACCCGGTCTTGCATAAGGGAAGGTAAATTTAAGATGTCAGGCGAAGCCATGAACACCCAAGGATTTTCTGGGGCTAAAGGATTGGTTCCTTTTACTGATAACGTTCCCTTATCTATCGGAGATTACGATCTGTCAGTTCCACTATTGTATTATAGTGCCTCACCAGTAAATATACTGGGGAGGGACATAATGAATAGGTTAAATATGACAATCTCCTTTACAGAGGATGGTATAATTTGCTCTACTCCAGGGATTAACATGCTAGCAGCACGACAGATTATGCAAGCATACTGTGGGCAGACAGCGATTAGGGCGGAACCAATAGATGGCGAGATATTCCAGTATGGGACAGACATGGCAATTGCATGGATGCCAGGGATAGAAGGTAAAATATGGAGGAGGCCAGCAGCTTACCTGTTCCGACCAGAAACACCTGTTAATGAACAGGAAGGAAAGGTGTTTGCAATAGACATTGAAAGCATTATTACAACAGCTGAGTATATTGCTGTGCACGCCCAAGACAAAGAAGGAAGAGCATGGAGGGCAGTGATTGCACTAGCAGAAGGATGTAGGTTGACCCAGGTGTCAGATGAGGAACTGTTTTCAGAAGAAAAAGAGGAGGGGGAAATGGTGTTCATGATGAGTGTAGAAATATGGTTACGAGTGGCTCACAAACATATAGCACAGAAAATTGCTATGGCACTTGAGGCACCTGCATGCACCCCAGTCCCCTTCTTTAAGGAGGATATGGCAAAGGTGCCCAAATCATTATGGACCATTAGCCCTTATGACGTAGGATGCATTAAAAGCATAGGGGGTGTACGGATAAAATTGAAAAAAGGTGCAATACTACCAAGAGTAAAACAGTACCCATTGTCAAAAGAGGCAGATGAGGGCATATATGAAACTATAATGGCCCTTATAAACAATGGCATATTGGTCCCCTCAGAATCACCATGTAACACGGCTGTGTACCCAGTGCGCAAGGCTAAAGGGGGGTCTTGGCGCTTCATACAGGACCTAAGGCCCTTGAACAACATAGTGGAAGCAGAATATCCAGTAACAGCAAACCCGGCCACAATATTGTGTGGCATTCCAGCAGAGGCATCACGATTTACAGTAATAGATCTTAAAAATGCTTTTTTCTCAATACCACTACACCCCGACTCACAAGATCTAATAAGTTTCACTTACCGAAATACTAAATGGAAACATACCAGGTTACCACAAGGGTATTGTGAATCACCCTCAATTTTCAATAGAGTTATACAGATGGATTTGGGTAACGTTGAGGTGGAAAGCACAGTGTTACAATATGTGGATGACATAATAATTTGCAGTACAAATGAAAGTAAATGCAGAGAGGACTCGTTAAAAATGTTGACTATATTGGCTGAAAAAGGGTATAAAGTAGACATGGAAAAAATACAATACTGTCAGGAACAGGTACTGTACATTGGCCAACTGATATCCCAATATGGAAGAAAGATTGCACCACAAAGAGCACAGGCCATATCAAGCACGCCCATGCCACAGACTGTGAGAGAACTGCAGCAATTTTTGGGGCTATGCAATTACTGTAGAGCATGGGTATTTGATTACAGCTCATACATAGGACCCCTGCTGGAGGGGTTGAAGGAAGCAAATAAAGGGGAGAAAAGGTTGGGGTGGACTATGGAAATGAGGGAGGCATTTGACGAATTGAAGGACGCGATATCAACAGCTCCAGTACTGGCATCCCCAGACTATGAGCGACGATTTTTTATATTTTCACATTGCGACTCAGCAGTAATGAAAGCAGTATTGGCCCAAAAAACAAGCATGGGCTATAAACCAGTAGCATTTTATAGCGGTCACTTAGACCCCGTGATGTTAGGCCACTTCCCTTGCGAACAAGGCCTCGCTGCAGCTGCTTTTGCAGTAGAAAAGGCATCAGCAATAACCATGGGGTGTCCAACTACACTGTTTGTGGAACATGCATTATTTGCAATATTAAATAAACCCAAGTCCACACTAACGACACAAAGGGCATCAGGTTATGAGATCATTTTGTCTAGGGCTGAACTAGCGATTGTTAGATGTAGCACTGTTAACCCTGCAAGATTTTTAGCAGAAATAATTGAGGAGGGAGATTACGCCCACGACTGCACCCAACTAAATGAAATGTATTCATGTACTAGAAAAGTTGAAGAGAATGCACTAGAGGGAGGTGAGCTTTTGTTTATTGATGGGTCATCAACTATTGATCAAGGAGATGGGATAAGGAGAACTGGGGCAGCAGTGGTAAAAATGATGGAGGCTCCGGTGTGTGTGGCTATGAAATGTGTACAGTTACCACAGCATTACTCTGCTCAAGCCGCTGAACTAGTTGCACTAATATTGGCATTAAAAGAAAGTTTTAACAAACGTGTAACAATATATTCGGACAGTGCATATGTTACATCCACTGTCCACTCAGGGCTAACAAAATGGAGGAGAAGAGGGTTTAGGAGAGCTGACGGCACTCCAGTGCAACATGCCCTCTTGTTGGCTGAATTAATTGAAGTAATAAACGACCCCCAAGAGCTAGCCCTAGTAAAATGCACCGCACACACCAATGGTGAAGACCATGTCTCAAAAGGGAATGCAGCAGCAGACGCACATGCGAAATATGCTGCATACTTTGGTGAGATATGGGACCCCACAGACTCACAGAGAGGGAGAGGGAGGGGAATGGCTAGGGAGATGTTAATAAGAGAAGGATATACCCATCTCCCAGCCACACAGATTATGGAATTACAAGCAGCAGCACCAATGGCCGAAAAGGAAATATGGGTAAAAAGAGGTTGTACAATGTCACCAACCGACGCACTATGGCGCCAGAGTGGTACTGGGAAAGTTGTAATACCATTGGCACTTTTAAATACCGCCCTGAGCCAATTACATCACCCAGCCCATACAGGCAAGGAAATAATTGCAGCACGAATTAGAGATGATTGGTTCTGTCCCGAGTTAAATTCTCATGTTTCAAATTTTATCAGCAATTGTCTCACATGCCAACAGTTTACGGCCGGTCATACCCTAAAAGTGATAAGAGGTACCATACCCCGGCCAGAAGGACCCTTTCGGCACCTCCACATTGACTATGTTGATATGATCAACATATGTCAAGGTAATAGATACATGATTGTAGTAGTATGCCCATTTTCTAGGTGGATTGAAGCAGGGCCCTGTTCACACCCAGATGCATTTAGAGCAGCCAAATTCATAGTAAGAGAGGTCTTCCCCAGGTGGGGAGTGTGCGAAGTATTAAGATCAGATAATGGCCCACATTTCGCAAACGAAATGTTCCAACATATCACAGCCCTGCTGAGCATAAAGCACAAATTTGCATGTGCATATCACCCACAGGCTAATGGCGTATGTGAACGCCTAAATGGCTTATTGAAGGAGGCAATTGCAAAGATACAACAAACAACAAAGAAAAGTTGGTTGTATTGCCTTCCGTTAGCATTGTTCGAGCTGAGGAACAGGCCAGGGTCCGACCACCACCTCACCCCACACGAGGTGGTTACTGGACGTCAAATGCGCCTTCCTCTAACGCCAACGTCAAGGGCATTCACTGACCACGAAAGTTCAGCGAGTATACTAGGTGATGAAATGTATCAATATGTGTCATCTTTGATTACTAGTGTTGTGTTTGTGTCTCAACAGCTCGAGCTCACGCGGGGCGGGTCCACCAGAGATAAAGAAGAAGGCGCCAGTACAGAATTAGAAAAAGAGAACTTGTGCAAAATTGCCAAAGGTGACCACGTGCTACTTCGCAATTTCAATAGAAGATGGAACGATAAAAGGTTCACCGGTCCACATCTGGTAGAAGACGTATCAACAAGAGCAGTAAAACTAAAGGATAAGCGTGCTTGGAACCACCTACATGATGTAAAGATATACAAACTGCAGACCCGCCCCAGCGCCAACGATAGGTCCATTGGAACAACAGCAACAACATCCCTGACAGCGGAAGGAAGTTCTACCACAGACAACGACCAAATTGTTCCCTTACCTTCTCACTACCCAGACACCCCAGAGACGATAACTGACGAAGAAAGGGGTGATCACTACACTGCCCACCCCATGGTCACACGTTCAAAGAGTAAAAATAATTACGCCACCCCCCCCCCAGGACAGTTGTAAAATAAACTAAAAGAACTTGGTCGCACAAATACACATGTAAACACGTGAATGTTCTCTTTTTCTCTCGCACATACAGGAACTGCGTATTATTGTATTGTTAAGTAGAAAGCTAACTAACAAAGTCCACTGTCCAGGCGTAGATGGTACTCCCAGACGATAACTACCCAGAAGAATTGTCACACCAATTTGTATACGAAATAAAAAGGCCAACATACCTAAAAAGAAGAAGGGTACGTGTTTACTACACAGCCTTCCTCCTGGCCATAGAATATTACATGCCCCACCTCCGCCCATACTTGCCGGTCTTAAGAGACCAATCACTTAGAGTAGCGTGGGAGCAGCTCTTCGCCTGGGCACTGAATGACTATTTGATTGGGAGAGCTTAAACAAAACAAAACTAACATTTAAAACGAGCATTTCTGAGAATTTTTAGGCGGGCAACTTTAACGTCGCAAGAATAAGCTGCCAGGACTGCAGCAAGGTAAGAGCAAAATGCCGGTGAGATTAGCAATTGTAATAAAAATAATAGGGATTTTGATAATCACCGGATTTTTGGCTGCTTCTGTATGGCAGTATAGCTGTGCTATCAATCTTGTTGCTGCACCCAAACCTAATATACCCCCGTTCCTTGCTGCAACAGGTGTTACGTCAGGTGGTAGTAGTAACATTACACCAAAGAAAAATAGAGTTAAACGCAGCACATACTCAGACAATAAAGGTATTGATAATTATGTACAAGATTCAGCACACGTCACAAACAATATATGGTACCAACACATGACCCGCATTGGTAAGCAGACAACTGAGGATAGCTGCTACGTCTGCTCATTAATACCATACGCCATGAGTGCTTCACGAACATTTGTTGCTACAGAAATAAATGAGAAGGTAGCACAGTGCATAATATACTTGGCACTGTTCCAGACGAAAGGAAGATTTCAAGGAACTGTAGTGCACATGACATGGAAAACACGAGACTCATACCCATATGAAAACAACTTCCTCAAGACCTACTTGAGTTATCACAAGACCAGTTTACATGCTGAAGCATTCAAATATATAACAAGTGGCCCTGCAAAAGGAGAAACACAGAAAGTAACACTGAAGTATCTACCATGTGATTGGTACGCCACTGAAATTCCGGGTAAACAAGGATGCTGGGAGAGGCCGCTACTGACGATAACAGGAAAGGTGTATCTGGATAACAGCTGGGAGATAGGAGTGATTGGCAGCAACATGGTAACAAAAGAAACTATCTCAACCATCGAGACACACAATCACCGATGTTGGACGACGTGGATCAAGTATGTACCAATGCTCACATGGGTAGAAGAAGATGAAGACCCAATAACGATACTACCGTTGACTGCGCCCAAGGTATGTTACCAGCATAAAGGAGAGGTGGACGTAGGATATAACACCAATTGCGCAAGTGTGACGGAGTTACCTGAGGGGGGAGCAGGAACAGCAGTAATAATGGATCATTATTGGGCCTGTGGAGAAAAGGCATACCATACACTGCCTCCCCTGTGGAATGGTGTGTGCACAATGGTACACGTCAATGTACCATCTCTAGTGGTACCTAAGAAGCACGTCGATGTGGCGAAATTTCCTAGAATGAATGAAGGGGATAAGAGAAGAAAGAGATCTGCACCACTCCAGGAGGAGCAAGGGAACAGGACCAACAGCAATGACACTGTCCTAAATAGAAGAAAAAGACAAGGAGAGCCGCTGACAGGAAATTACCTATGGGGAAGGTCGGAAACGGCACTAACATCAATACCGCCAGAACACAGACTATTCAGCAGAGCAGCAATGTTCTTCTCCTCAATAATACACCCGGGATTACAGGCCTACGCAAACGCAAAATGGCTCCAAATAACTAGATGGGAACTAATGATGACCATCAATTCTACTGTAAATGGGTTCAACACAATAAAAGAAGAGCTGCGAGCTGTAAGGATGGTAGCACTACAGAACAGATATGTATTGGACCTTCTCACAGCAATGGAAGGAGGAGTTTGTGCAAAGATAGGACAATCATGCTGCACGTTCATACCTGCCAATGATGCTGACAATGGTACACTGACAGAAGCAGTTTCACAATTAGCCCAGATGCACTCCAAAATGACGGATGAAAGCAATGGTGTGAACAAGGATGAGAGCTGGTTTTCACTATTATGGTCATGGATGCCATCCTGGCTGTCAGATGGACTGAAAATAATAGTGGGCTGCACCATATTGGCTGGAGCTACCCTGATCATAATTAGATTTTGGAAGGCACGAAAGGCACGCACTACTGACGAATTGCTGGAAATGGTGGGAATGCACCCCTTGATGCCAGCAGATGACGGCCAGCATACAGGTGTAATTATACAGGAAAGGGAGAAGCTGCGCACCCAAATAATTACCAACCATCTAGACCCACCGTCAGTAAAGACCGAGAACCCAAGAAACCCCAGGAGCTACATAGGAAGATGGGTATATTGTACTCCTGGGGGTACCTGTGAATATATGTATTGGTCATTTGAAGATCATGTAAACCACTATGGACATCTCGGAGGAATAACCAAGATATGGCGAGTAAGAGGAGATAACGAGAAGGATATGTTTGTGGTCGACAAGTCGACCAGAGGGGGGACTGAAGTGGGAGAATGGAAAACCAGGCTCCCGTCCTTCACCTCTCGCGCTTGGCCTAGAGGGTCACGACCCAAACACCCGCCACGAGAAGAGTTTGCCCATTTACCAGACGACCAGATACCCTGGTACAGGAACATACGGATGTGTCCATCTGCTTGCCCAGCAGCCCGCACTGGCCATGCCGACACCTGCGGCACGGATCAACTAGACTAAAATTTACACGTCGTTAGAGATGCCATGACGACCTAGACAACGGGAAGCACATCTGTACAAATATACACACTGGACATTCCCACACCAACCTACACGAAGAATATACTCAGTGCTATGACGTAGGCGACAGGCATATTCACGGACGTGCATCTTTATTATTTTTATATAGGCTTTCAGAATGCAGAAACGCAAGACGCGTCATGAACTTTTACTAGCTTGCTCACGCTTCTCTTTGAAATCAGGTACAACGATGAGAAATATAATAAAGACAATACCGATTATGGAATTATATGCTCCTATAACCTAAAGCACCTGTGCACCAAACGAACAACTTATGCACCGGGCCAAAGTAGGCCTCAAACAAGAGCTCCCGTGGACATCAACAAGACAAGAGTCAGTTGCTGATCCTACAGAATGAGCTTGGCGAAGCAACCAGCCAAGGTCGCAATGTTGCAAACCCACGTTCCAAGAGCAAATCATCAAAGGCACGATGTTGCAATCTCGCACTCCGCGCACCAACGTTAAAGTCACACCGACAAATTAAACCAGACGCACAGTAGAAAAACAATATTAATTGTGCAGAATTATGCCTCTTTCACGGTCCCTCCCCACGTGATCAAGCCGAAGCTGACGAGATGCCAAACCCGGGAGAACAGAGGCGTCTGGATCCCTCGCTACGAGACACTGGCAGATACACTTGAAAGGCTCAATGGACATCTGCAACAGTGGGAACGGTACCCCGTCTAGCTATGAATAAGTCCTCACATTGTCTGCATGTACCCATAGTGAAACATTGTTGCAACTTACAGGTACACCGAGAGCTGGGAACGACGGTGGTCCCAGGCTGGGAAGCTCACGGGTGCACCAATCAGAACTTGGGGCTCTTATCACTGACACCAGCACATTTAGCCAATCCTCAGGAGCCTTCATGTAACAATTTTCATGTATCTAATTGTAGGGACAACCCAGATATACCACCTGACTACACCTTATCCACTAATATCTTTCTCTATATGTGTGCTATACTAACCCTACCACTCGAACATCCAATTAAGAGTGGCGATAGGTTTTTTGTTAACTTTCTGAAGTGACGCAAGCAGCGCGTCATAATACAGTAAAAAGGGCCTGCGAGCCCCACAATTGTGTGTGTCAGGACGAACGCGTGCGCTCCTTGACCCATCCCTGCCGTTTTGTCTAATAAACAGCAGAGTCACCTTGCTCCTTGTGTGCGTCTCATACTCTATCTCATCTTATCTGGGATACACACGGGAGGAGTTGGGGCCTCCCTGCCTGGAGGTCTGCGGACGGCCCGGCCGACCCCGGCAGAATTTCCCCCCGACAATAGCTTTCGGAGAAAAAGAAAGCAACGGTCAAATTTGAAGGCTGTAAGAAAACTGCGCTATACCGGTTCTCATTATAGCCCATTAACCAATGGGAAAGGGTTATTCACCGGGGTTCTAATAATGAGTACAAAGGGAAAAAAAACCTGAACAAATGCTAAGGGCTGCCTGTTATAGTCCGTTATTGCCTATCGGGTACAGCAACAGTTGCTCAGCTCTATATTCATTAAACATATTTTAAAATAACTATATTATCTATTCAAGCTACTTGTTTTAATAAAGCCCTTTTTAGTTGCTATTCAGGCCATATAGTTCTATACAAAAAAACAATGAAACAAACGTACACATACCATTAGATCCGCCCTTAAGTTTGTATTGGGTAGCAGCACCTTCTAAAAAAAAATCAACAAATAAATTGGTTAACAAATGAAGATGAATTAAGTATCGACATAATATTCTTCTCAAGTTGTTGTGAAATCTCGATTACACTCCGCGCTCCTCATGAAGATAGGGTCGGCAGCGCAGTGGGCCGCGCAGGCAGGGGCAACGTGCAGTGCAATAGGAGTTCGGTCCCCAGGTCCAGCACTTAGAAGCTGGAGGAGTTCGACAACAAGCATAAATAACCAATTCAAAAACAATAATCATCTCTGCATATGAACACTTTCGTTACCAGTTCTTACCATGAACTTTTAACATGAACTAAAATAATCTAATTTTATAAAACTGACTTGGAAAGTACACACAGCACATTACAAAACATGACAATTTTTAAAAACAAAATATTATAGAAGGGTGTCACACCGAATGACTCTAGCTTCATTCTCTCCATCATCAAGAGATGATGTACCAGCATTCCAATCATTGTGATTCATTTAACAGATTTAATCTGGGTTGGTCTTTTGTATTTTAAAGCTTTACATACTTCCAAAACACTGGCTTGTCAAATTGTCATTTATAAATGTGCAGAAAAATCTTTGACTTTTACAAAAATGCAAAGGGTTTTTTGTGTCAAACAAACAAACTTTAAAATATGCTTGCCTGAGTCCTTCTCCATCTCGTCCGCTCCCTTCTGTCTACCACCCCTTCCACCTAAGAAGAAGGATCAAGTAATGGGCTAAACGATGCCACCAGCATGCGAGGAGGCAAACTTCACAGAAGACAGTACAATAATGTACGAGATATAAGATGATTGAACGGGATCACGGTATTGTCTGCTGGCAAAGCCAGGATACAAGCATGAATGCTTTGGTTCCAAATTCTGATACTTATTCATCTCTTGGACTAACATTTTATGCTCATTGTTGCAGGTGATTGCCTAGGTTTTCCAACACCCCATCTGTACAAATCAATTTCTAGACCTTCACCATAAGGATGCCGTGTTCGTTTTTATAGCAACCCTATCTGGTGCAGGTATATTGCTGATTCACTGAAAAAACTTTGTTAAAGGGAAGTTATGCTTAAGTTGCACTAATAAAAACCTATGAAATTCAGTAAAAAAAACATTGTTAAAAGGACGTTATCGTTACAAGTAAAATCGAAAAACCCCTCAAATTCGCCAGTTATGGTAAGCTAAGCAACCACAACTCGCGCCACCACCGTGCACTGCTAAGACTAACACACAGGACATCAAAGATGACATCACAAACATCACTGATGACATCACATGTCTAGCCCCTTCTTTTTTGTTCACTGCCATATCTAGGCCAGGTGGGTTTATTTACTGACAGTCAGAAACTTAACTTTCAAAAGGTATTACATTTATAGATATTGCTATTCTCACATGTTCGTACACTACTTTCCGTAGAATTTAATCCCATCTTATGATGTACATATATAGGGGAAGAAGCAGGCCTGAAACACAGCAATCATTTTTGTGCGTGAATACAATCACGTAGATTATACACAGTTGCTAATGATACTGCCTCTTGTTTGCTTACTTTACTCTCCATATATAAGCCCCATATTTGTATGCATTGTAGTCTATTTATGTTTTGTGTGTATTACTAGAAATATGTAGAAAGTGATGCATTATTAGCTACTTAGTACATGTTTCACAGACCGGAAAAGTCTGCTACAGAAGCATTCACCATTTTATTATATAACTTTGGAAAATTACAAATATAGCACCTCTGTGGTGTATGCTGCAGCCAATACCTACATTTCTGTATGAGTAGGTTCCTGTACTAGAAAGAACACTGCAATGGAATTTTCATTAGAACACTACATTGCGTGATGAAGTAGGTAGTTTATTACACATCTCCAGATAATCCCTGATACTTTTTTGCCAACATTACATTCACAACCCCTTGTATGAAAAGTAAATGCACATGTGATGTCATCAGTGATGTCATCAATGATATTTGTGATTTTATCTTTGATGTCCTGTGTGTTAGTCTTAGCAGTGCATGGTGGTGGCGTGAGTCATGAGGCCTCATTACAACCCAGGAGGTAAGTTCCCTACTTTACCACCATGGTGTAAACTCTGTTTACACCATGGTGGATGGCGGATTTACCGCCCCATTCCAAGGTGAGTGGGCCGGTAAATCCCCATTCCCCATTTACCCTTCCCCATTCCCATTTTTGCCCCATAGGGCATAATGGGAGTGGGGAAGGCGGTAATTACGGCACCGTAAATTACGGTGCCGTAATTAGCACCAAGGCGGGTTAGCGCCTTGCATTTTAACGCCTGCTAAAAGCAGGCATTAAAATGGTAATCAGGCGTTAAGGGTTAACGGCGCCGACGGCGCCGTTATACCCTTAACGCCTGGGTTGTAATGAGAAAATTTCCCTAGCACGTCCCCTACACCTTTTCGTACTCATTATCCATTACCGATCTAGTACACAGTACATACTTGGAAGACATTTATCAAAACTGCTATATATCTTAAAAATGGCATCAGCTATTGCCATCCCTCCTCCCCAAGAGCCACCACCACCACCTGCTGGAGGACTTTCACAACAAAAATAGCACAGTACTTTCAAAGACAATGAAGAGGACCAAGAAGATGAGGTAGAGGAAGTGCCTACTTCTAGCACCAAGATCGAATCATGGGTGTGCCAGTTCTTTGCTACTGTTGGGAGCGTGCAAAGGTTAAAGCTACCAAAGTGAAATGTACTGAGTGCAATTTTGTACTCAGTCGCAGATTACCTGGACAGTACTCCTACGGGACCACCTCCATGCGCCGCCACACCAAATCCAATGACCGCAATGCTCTCAGAAACGTTATTCCTTTCTCAGCAAGTAGTAAGCTGTCTTCCTCCACCTCATCTTCCGCAACAAATACTGTAACCACACAGCCTGATGTCTACGGGCATTGGAGCATTATAAATAAATAAATAAGGAGGGCTACGGACCATTATCGTCCATTGCAGGCCCTGAAATGGCGGATAAAGGCCATTAGCACCCCTGGTTTCCAAAGCGGGAACCCACGGTGCTAAAACATAGATTTTTCTTCCTATAGCCGGACGCCTGTGGCCTGTGGCGTCCCGCTGTAAGAAGGAAGGATTATTCTTCCTACAGCGGGGTGGCTGCGGCGTCCCGCTGTAGGAAGGAAAATCCTTTTCCAAGACAGCCAACATGGAAAGAGAAGGAGGGGCTCTATACACAGCCCCTCTTCCATTGCCATGGCAGCCCGCAAAACCCTTTGAACATATAACCACAAGCACTTTTTTCCCTTTCAAACCTATCCTACCTTCGAATAACTTTACCACATAGCCAGTCCCATGTAGACATAGCCACTTTAACACAATTTTTTGTCCCTAGAGTTCATGGCCAGTAGCCAGATTGTCCGTGTCATAACCTTATGACATGACCCAGACGATCTGGCTACTGCCCACGGCCACAGTCTAGACCTCAGTCACCAAAGGTATATGACTATTTTTTGTACCTACATTATTACAATTGTCAAAAAATAAAACACGGGCACATTTGCAAAACCATGCTTTAATTTCCTTGCCCATGGTCCTCACGAGTTTGCTCGAAATCCGCCCATGTTTTATTTTTTTTAAAGTGTCAAAATGTATGTACATACAATAGTCATATAATTTAGCCCCCACTCGACAAAATCCATTCAGTCTTTACACAAACATTGAAGGTTTGGTCTATAATCTTTCTCAAAACTTTTGTCCACATTCGTCAAATAGCAACAAAGTTATAAGCCATCAAAAAATGTTGAGACCACCCTCTAATTTCGCTCCCTCTTGAGAAAATCCCACCAAACTTTAGAAAACCATTTATATCTAGATCCAAAATCGTTTTGCCAAATGTTGTGCAGATTCGTCAAATGACACCACATTTATATGTCTTTACAATATTCTGGGACCCCCCCTATAATTTTGCCCCCTCTTGACAGAATCCCAAAACATTTTGCAAAACCATTCAGGATTAGTTCTAGAATATAATTGCAAAATTACATGCAGTTTCATTGAGTGGCGCAAAAGTTATAAGCCATCCAAAAACTGCTTTTCCCAAACCCTGTAATGAAGAAATAGGTACAGATGTCCTGGGACATCTGAAGTATCCGCGAACACCACAGGACTGCCCCAGGACATCTAGAGTGTTTGCGGACTTTCAGGGGGTGAAACAACCCGTTTTTTGGCTTCTTACGGCCATATCCAATCAAATCCTCATCCCTCCCACATCCCCAGAGATTGTTTGTCGAGTTTGACAAGTGAAATGCTGTTTTATTTTTAAGGTTTTCACTGCGCTGCTCGCGGACCCCAAAAAGTCCACAAATCCAAGATGGCGGGCGTTGCAGGGAAACAGACGCATTTCACGTTTTCTCACCATCTAATCAGCGGGCGAGTCCCGGTGTCCGCAGACCACGCAGAAGTCAGCACTTTTTTCTGGCCAATCGGAGGCCAGTCTGCGTACAGTGCAGCCAATCAGAGGCCAGTCCGCGAACTGAACAGGGAAGTGAGTCCGCGGAGCGGACATAGATATCACTAATTGTTTTGCCTTACGTTTTGGTCATTTTAAAAAAAAAACTACTGGACGGATTTACACCAAATTAACAAAAGCACGCTTTCGTGACCAGGCCGCCGCTCCTGCCGCAAATTTGGTGTAAATCCGTCCAACGGTTTGGGCTTTAGGCGTGAGCAAAGTTTTTTCCCATTATGTCTATGGGAAAAAAATTAATTTTGGGATCCCCCCTATAACTTTGCCCCCCCCCCCGGACCAAACCTCACCAAACTTTGCAGATCAATTCAGAGTTTTGCAAAGTTTGGTGAGGATTCGTCCAGGGGGAGCAAAGTTATAAGCCGCCCAAAAAAGTTCTCTTTCTATGGGATTAGCAACTTAACCATAACTACACAGCCACTAGTGTGGCTGTGTAATAATAGCACTTGTTGTGCTGTAAGACCAAATACATATGGAGGCAGGTCTATAAACTTCAGACATAGGAAAGGCTCAGCCAGCCTTACAGGAATGTGCTATTCTAATCTTGCATAGGAACACATATCACTGCAATGAGTGCTTAACATACTGGGCTAACTTCTGAACCATTGTGGCACTCAATTTACCAGTATGCATTTCAAATTTGGCTATTGAACATGATAAACATAATTCCCACAGGAAGGAAAGAATGCTACAGGATTTGTTCTGCAAGGAACACACAAACTCTATATTCTATAGTGAACACAGAAAGCATTACATGATGAATTGATTGAGGCAGAATGTACTTGCCAAAACAGAAAGGCAATAGCTTTAGAGCCTCAGCACCATGCCATACAATATCCTGATATGTGCTATTTAAATCTGGTGAACAAAGGAATCTTACTTAGGGCCCCTACCATAAAAATGTCTCTGGTTGAGACTTTCGCAGCCAAAAGGATCTGATTGGTTAGTTTACTCCTGGGGGAATGCAAAGAGAATGTTTTATCCTAATCTACAGAGCCTAGAAGGATAATCACAGTGTCGGGGGATACACGTACTTGAGTTATCTTTCAGATTAGTACCTGGTGAGAGTCAAGCAGAATGTAAAACACATTCTGATTGCCTCCCGCCGGCTCGTTACCCGGCCGGAATCCCTCAGCCGGGATCTCCCTGCTTTGTCCACGGCAGGGGATGTGGCAGCCCCTCTGTCAATGAAAAGGCTTGAAGCGGGGCCATCCCCGCTCCGAGCATCCACACGCCTGGTGGCTGCCATTGTCCACCGCCGGGGACTGAGGTCCAATTTCTTTTCTTCCCCCCCCCTCCCTTTCTCTGACCCCCACCCCACCCTCCCAACCCCATTTACCTTCTTATCTTTATTTTTTTGGGTGCGGGCGCGCTGGGAACAGAAGTGTTCCCAGCGCGTCCGCTCCCTATGTCCGCCATGGAAAGGGAAAACGGACTCCGTTTTCCCTTCCCCGGTGGCCATTTTCTCTGTCATTTTTTTTTTCTGTTTGAAACACTGCAGCGGGCCAGGGTACTAATAGTAATATGTGCCTCTTGTGGCCCAGGGCCTTCCTTAAGGCCTATAACTATGGGCCCGGGGGCATTACCTGACTCGGTAATGCCCCCGCCGTGAGGGGCATATTGCTTAATTAGTGCAATAATATCTGTCTAAAAGGAAAGCATTATTGGGCACAAGAACTAAATGCATGACAAAGAGCCCAGATCCCAACATCTTCCCCACCACCGAGGTTAGACTGATGGGGAAAACATGCTAAACATGCTAAACCAAACCAAGTTGTGTTCCAGCGAATCAGAGGTTTGATTGAAAATAAATAAATGAAACGGCACTCTCTGCCAGATCTTAGGCCAGACAGTCTGCCTCATTACGAGCCTGACAGTAATTAGGCAGTAAATCAGCTGAATGGACGCCACAATAATTTACTGCTACCGCCACCCGGTCCCGTAGGTTTACCACTGGATTACAAGGGGTGGTAGGGTGGTGTCATTCCCCATTTCTGGAGTCCATAGGATTCCATGGGGATTTTGCCGGATTTACCGCAAACTGTAATTCCGCAGAAGTGAATCATCTGATTCTTGGAGGAAAAGTGGAGGATTTACCTCCAGATTATTGCTCAAGGTCAATCCTCAATTTTTTCTCCAAACTCCAAAATTCAGCGGTGTTGTAAAAATGGTGGTAGTTCCAAAGCTGCAAAAAAAGATGGCAGCAACGGAATTACTGACACTTTTTTACCACACCACTAAACTCGTAATGAAGGCCGGTGCCCTCGTTCCTTTTCCCAGTTAAATCATGTACAATAATTTTATCTTGTCTGATGTGCAATCTAGCTCCTTGTAAACTCAAGCGTCTCGGGGGGATAGCTCAGGGGTAACGTGCTTGCCTAGGAAGCAAGATGACACAGAGTAACAGAGGTTCGATCCCAGGGTCCGCGCTTAGAAACCTCTGGGTATTAAGCGCGTTATAAATAACCTATCATAATTTTCAAAGAGACCGAATGGACTCATTACAAGTTTGGTGGTATTTCAGTGGTAAATCTGCCAGGATATTGCCAAATGGAATTACCATTACCGGCAGATTACAAACGGTGGCATGCCGGTGTTAGAGCCCATAGGACTCCATGGGGATTTCGGTGGGATTACCGCTGGCGGGGATTACACCGATTTTTGACAGTAAGGCGACAGAATTACCTCATTATGCTGAAGGTTTTTCATCCACCTCACTACCAAAGTTATTGTACAGCAGTGTGGTATTGCAGTGTTTTTACCCGCACCACCGTACATGTAATGAGGCCTGTAAAAGCTTTTTAAATGGTGTCAGATTCCTCCCCCCTCCTTTCCTGAGAGTGGGTTGAGTAATCTGATGCCGAATTTGTATACATATATAAACCTATCTGTTTCTAGTATTTGGCACTGCTCTAAGCATGCGAGAAAATCAAAGGGGCTACTCTCATGATATAGTTGCCCAAGCCTTGCCAGACCTCCTATGTGGCAAAGTGAAAAGATTCGTTCTGACATACCCGGGGAAAACAGAGATATCTGTGTTCTTATTTTATATTTCTTCATAGCTCTCCTACCATATTGTAATGCACCTGCAATGGTTGGAGGAGGAGTCGATGCCAGTTTGCTGTGTCCCTGTGAGATCTTGCATAGCAGATCATCGCTCAGATCGAGAGTCGCTTTGTACTCCAATTAGAACCACCGTTTATCATATGTGGTAGTTTTCCACTCTAGAAGTGTACCAAGGAGGCAGGCAAACATATATTTTTGTATATCTGGTGAAGATAGACCTCCCTTTGTGAAAACAAAGAAATAATATTGAGGCTGGGTAGCCCAAAAGGAAATACACCGAACACAGGTTACAAAGGAACATACAAAGGTCTTTATTTTATACTAAAAAGTTACAAAAAGTCAAAGACAAATCAGATAGCTATCAGCCCTCAGTACAACAAAGCAAACTCCAGCGTGTTTCGGTGTGCTCAGTGAGTGGGAATATACATTGAAATAGTCAGGCTTTTATACAATTTTCAGCATGATGTCCAGCCCTACTGCAAGTTAATATTACTCTAATACATTACTGATCTAGGGTCCATGCCAGGTTCGCTTCTAATTTGTTCATCTATATGTATCTAGTTCATCTTTGGTTTACACATCAACAAGTCACAATGGCAACAGTGTATTCTCTAGGTTTAACATTAAGCCTTAGGACATAGTTTATACAATGTAGTTAAACAGGCGTTCCCATTCAGTTATTCAAACTATCACCCTTCACCTCATTTACCGACCCCCTGGTCCAATCTCAACCTTCAAGGATATGATATGATGTGGCATTCATAACGCGCCTGTACACAAGTGTTTCTAGGCGTGACAAGACAAGGAGGAGGAAACAAGAGAGGACAAAATAACGATCTTACTAGGTCTTGTGACATTCAGATCTCACAAGTGTAGGGAAGAGGGAAGGGGAGAAGTGTCAGGGAGGAGGGGAATGGGGAAGAGCAGTTAACTCAAAAGTGCAGCCAGCGGGTGGCCCATAAGTGCAGAGAGAAGGGACTGTAGGGTTGCAGATACAGACCCTTAAGTGCTGGGGAGCCCAGAGGCAGTGCGAAAGCAACTGGATATGCAGGAGCCTGGGCCCGAGTTCAGAGGGTGACCTAGTGACCAGTGCGTGCAGCAGTCAGATGCATCAGCAGGGGAGAGGAAGAGAGAAAGCGGATGCAAAAAGGAAGGTCTTGAGTTGCTTCCGAAACCGCAGGTGGTTCTGCTCAAGTTTGAGAGGGGCGGGGAGGCTGTTCCAGAGGGAGGCCCCCGCCGAGGAGATAGATCTGCCCCAGACTCTCTGCTTGGAGAAGCATCTGACCCTCAGAGAGTTGGAGGTGGATGAGCGGAGAGCTCGAGAAGGAAGATGTTTTGGAAGAGAAAGTTGGAGGTAGAGCGGTCCCAGGCCCCAGAAAGCCTTGTGGACAAAGCAGAGGGTCTTGAAGTTGATCCTTGCAGCCACGGGGAGCCAGTGAAGAGATTTCAGAGCTGGAGAGATTCGATCCCTGGGCTTGATGCCAAGGACAAGTCTCGCAGTCCTGTTCTGGATAAATTGTAAAGGTTGAAGAATAGAGGCAGGAAGATTTTGAAAGAGGCTGTTGCAACAGTCCAGCCTAGAGAAGACCAGAGCCCTGGAGACAGTGAGCTTTTGGGGGAAAGTGAGAAAAGGAATACTACCTCTGAGGCAGTGCAGCTGATAGTTTGACTTCTTAGAGACGTCAGAGATGAGAGGAGAGAAGGAGAGGGTGGAGTCAAAGATGACACCAAGGTTCTTAGCCTCACAGGAAGGAGCAGGAAGAGGGCCCAGAGTGGGTGATGACCTCACCCAACTCATTGCTACTAATCTCAAAGCCTCCACCCAACTCCTACTCATGGGCAACCTGAATCTTGACTTCAACGACCCCTCAGACACAAATGCCACTGCCCTGTCCAAAAAGACTGCATCATTAGGTTGCACTCAATTCATATCCGATCCAACACACTCCCTAGGTTGCATCATATATTGGACCGTAGACCACGAGAGCAATATCACCTTTCTTTCAATATGCCCTGCCCCTGGTCAGCTCATCACACCATCACCTGTACCATCCCCATCCCAAGTAAACGTAGGCAACTATTGGCCAACCCATGGGTCCCCCAACTGACCATCTTGACCTGCAGCTACCGCAACCTGACTAGCGCATGGACCCTCCACTTCAATCCATCCCTCCCCCTCTCCACGAAGCCACTGACCTGGTAAACCACTACAATACTATGCTAGGCAAAGCTGTCGACGCCCTGAACCCCATCAAAAGTCAGAAAGCTAAAAACCCTACACACCAACAACTCATGCTTCACTCCCGACCTCCGTGCCACACAAGCAAATACAGAGCAGACCAAGCAGTCTGGCACAAAGAACCCAATGCAGCTCACAAAGACCACCTCACTGCAATCTCCTTGTACTATAAGCAAATGATTCACGCCACCAAAGCCGCTTCCTACAACAAAAGAATCACCAATGCATCCTCCAGCTCACATGAAGTGTTCACCATCCTCCGAGAGTTAGAGAACCCCATTACCCCCCCATCCACAGTCCTGAAAAACAATTCCTGATGCAGTAATGTCCAAGACACCTTCACAAACAAAATCACTCAACTACAAGCAAAAATGCCAGGTACTCTAGCACCCGCACCCCTCACCTTCCAGACTGGACCACCTAAAGACACCCCCCTCTTCCAGTTCTAACCCATCTGCACACCTGACCTCTCCACCATCATCAAAGGCCTCAGATCCTCTAGATGGACCCAGCAATCCCAACAAACTATCGGCCCATAACCACTGTCCCGTACTTCCTGAAAATTATTGATAGGGCTCATACCTCCAAATCCAGGACTTCCTTGAATCACTCCACATTCTGGGCACACGACAATCAGACTTCCACCAAGACATAGGACGGAAACCGCCCTCTTGGATCTCAAGAACCAACTGGATGAGGCAAACGACCATGGAAACCTTTCCCTAATTTTACTCCTCAACCTTTCGGCAGCCTTTCACCTCATCGACCACTCGGCGCTCTGCCACCACTTCAGCCTACTTCTCCCCAAATGCTGCCCAATGGATAGCCTCCTTCCTGGTTAATAGATCCTCATAACTCTTCGCTGGCGATGCCGCTGCCAGCCCCACTCCCATCTACTGCGGGTTGACCCATGGCTCCTGTGTCTTACCAACGCTATACAACATCCACACTAAGCTACTGTTTCCACCATCTCAACTCGCTAGGCATCTTCTACACCAACTATGCTGACGACACTCAAATTCGTACCCCCCTTACCGGCAACCCAACACAAGACACTATCAAAGTGAACACCATCTAGGAATCTATCCAATCCTGGAGGACCTCACACAGTCTCTGTCTTAACAACGAGAAAACAGAGTTGCTCCTGACTGGTACCCTGACCCGCATGGCCAAACTGGATCAATCATACAAGACCTTCTTCATCGAAAATCATAAAATCCCAGTCGCCACGTTGGTAAAAACAATGGGTGCTTACCTCGGCGCATAACTCAGTACGACACGACATATCAACCATATTGCTTCTTCATCAGATTACGCTACAAAACTCATCAATGCGAGCAAACCTTTCCTGTCAGCCGATAATTGGTTTGAAGATGGCCGAGCTCTCATTGGATCAAAACTAGACTATTGTAATGCTCTACTGTGCGGCACCTCGGAAAAAACTTCACAAAATATAGATTATACAGAACAATGCCCTAGGGGCCACGCTGGACATAGGCAAGCATGGCCATATCTCAGATGCCAGAAGGTCTGCCCATTGGCTCCCTGTCAAAGACAGAATCAATGTCAAGACCCTATCCATCGCTCACCACTGCCTATCCAACAACACCCCCCTTACCTGGCACAACAACTCAGGAGACATACCCCGTTGAGGGCCCAAAGACCCGTCTACAGACACTGTCTGATTATACCCAGATTCAACTGGAAAAGAGCATGTGGCACCAGCTTCCCAGTCTGCGCTGCCACGCTCTGGGACCCCCCGTCCCCCTCCCCCCGCAGAACAAATCCTCCTACATTTTGTTCAGGAAGACTAAAAAGCCATCTTTTCAACTAATGTCTTCCCTGGCCCCGATCCCTCTACTTACTTCACAAACTTATCTGTAACACTATAACTAGCGCCAAGATGCCCAAGGGCTTTGGGTGCTTGTACAAATGTTAAAATAAATGAATAAATAAATATGGACTTTCCACTTCTGTGATCACGCAGTAGAATATAAAATAATGAATTGAAAGCTGCACAGAACAATTGTCTGTGGTGATGTGGTGTGGTGATGATTGACACATCTTGTGTGACATGGGTCTGTTCTTGGGCAATATGCAGACTTGGGGAACTACAGAATCAAAGGAACGTGGCAAAGGGTAGGTCTTAGACCAATGAGATTGTCATGGGATATTCAGGGATCAATCGGATGTCACATGGGGCAGATCTGGGGCAATATTAGAATTGCTTTATTTAGACTGGCATCCAAATTTTCTTGAGGGAAATGTAGATAGCCACTGCTTGGTTGAGACTGGAATCAGAATTTTCATGGAGCAATGGTAGACACTGGCATGAGAATGTGCTTTATATGGACAACACTGGCAGGGCGTTTTTGAAACTGGAATCACTACTTTCTAGAGGCAACACTTCCACCAGAAAATTGTGATGCATGTTTAGAAAATCCTGTCCCAGTGTTTCCCTAGTATAACAAATAAAATGCTTTGCCACTCCTTTGCTTGTACGGCCATTACAATTGTCTAGGCGCAATATAGATCCAAACATTAAAATGTTTTTTACTGCTGAAACACTGGCATAAATGATGGTGTCAAAACTGTCAATACATTGATAATGTGTGATTTAACTGGGGAAGTCGGAAGCAGTCTTGCTAATGAGGAAATTGGCATGTCGATGTTTAAACTAGCACACTTAGCTGTGCTTTGGCATGTTTACTAACCTGACATGTGCTGGGAAACACAGCTAATTCTGATTGCAATTGATGTTCTGGCAGTTCTGATAGCTTTGTATTAACGAGCTTAGGAACAATGAGGTGAATTAAATAAAGTTAATTAAATGACAAATCTCCAGGATCAATATTTCAAACGATTGCAATTTCGACTGGTATATGACTATCGTTTGCATTTTTTTCAGTGTGGTAGTGGCACATTTTAACACGGCTTCAGTGATGGCCCGCAAATATATATTTGTCTCCTGTGCATCCAATGTTTCTACTGAGCAGACGATTCTCTAATTATTATGTACATGATTTTGTTGACCTGACATGTAAAGTATTACAATATGTCATGCGTTCCCCTACATAACTGCTTTTAAATTCTATAGGCCCTCATTACGAGAATGGCAGTAATTTACCATTGCTGCCGAGCATCCTGGCGGAATGTCCGCTGAATGATGAGTAGTAGGGGCGCGCACCACACATTGACGGTAACAGTAATTCAGCCAGCAGAATTATCACTGCAAAATAGAACACAAACGGTAATTCTGGCAATATTCAGTGGAATTACTGTCACCGCAATATATTGAGGTAGACACCCAATATTAACTCCGCCAGCGGAATAACCACTGAACGGGAAGTCATCATGACGTATATAGGAAGTTCCCCGGCGGTCATCTTTAAAAACTCAATCCATTTTAAAACCACCATTAAAGAAGTGCCATCCACCCCAGAAGACACAAAAAACATGTCAGGAGGCAAAGGCAAGGGAAAGGTGCCTGAAATGCGGCAACGCAAGCTGAAGTTCACTGAGCCGGAGCTCAGTGTGCTTGCGGAGCAGGTGCTGGCCCATGCAGAGGAGCTGTATGTGTCACAAAATCACAAAACAACCCAGCTGCGCAAGAACACCATCCGGGCCCGAAATCAGGGACAAGGCGGTGGCCATAGGACATGTCCCATGGGACAGTGAGGATATGCTGAAGAGGTGGAACGGCTTCAAATCCTGAGTCGGCACCCTCATCTGCAACCACTGTTGGGAGACAGCAGACACTGTTGGGGAAACATTTGCCCCACTGAAGCTGGCCCCCCTGAGAGGAGACGGTTAGCAGCATCCTCCAAATGGCGGGCCTGGAGGGTGTGGGTTCTGCAGAGGTCAGAGCCAGCAGTTAGAAAGACCCCAGTGAGTACATGAGTGAATGATGGGTCTATTGTACAAAAGTCCCAATAGCATGTTGACATTCACACACTGCCATGCATCCAGCTGAGAGTAGCCCTGACAATGCACAAGCCATCAATGTGACACTGCAGGTCAGTACATCAGGGGGAATGGAAGGTGTGAACCTCAAATATTCGGCATGTAGAATGAAGAGACCATGCTGTAGGACACATACAACTACAATGGAACAGCAAGTATTATGGATAGTCATCCAATTCCGTCACAACGCCACCACTCGTTGCCAGTATGCCGAGCACCCATGTGCAGGCACATCAGCCAAACTGCTGCCATGCATTTAATGTTTGGCAATCAATCAACACCCCTAGACGTATGGCTCAAACGTACAGCTAGTGCAACAGACCAGTAGCTGCAAAACCTCCATGAAGATTGTGTCCCACCTAATGGCGCAATCACACCGCCATAGCTAGCAGGGCTCCCCTCAGCTGACAGTACAACAGGTTACGCAAGTAACATTGGGCCTGCTCTACATGGGCACACGTGACCTTGTACAACTGTGAAGTACCTGACACCAAGCAAGGTGTCAGGTACTTCACATTCCCAACTGTCAATATTGTGAGAAGCCAGGAATGAGATGCGGACACAGAGGAGACATATTTTTGGTCATAAACCTTTATTAAAATAACTAGGGTATAGGCCAACCAGCAATGGAAGTCTAGTTGCTGTAGTTCCCGATCCAGTGACCCATAAAAGGGATCTCCCCCCAGACCCTCCATTGGTGGATGTGATGATTCCATAATGCTGTGTAAGCCTCGAGGAGCATTCAGCCCAAGTTTGGACGGTTTTGGTCGAACAAGGCCGGAGTTACCTGTGTCGTTTGCCTCTCCGGTGGCAGGGGGCTTCCCGGTTCCGAGGAAGAGTCTCGTGAGGGTTCTACTTTAGCCCGGGGCCACGGGCCACAGAGGGAAGCCCCTGATGCGGGACAGGGATCCCAGTGACTGGGGACCCTACTGCAGCGACCTGCTCTGCGGGGTGCCGAGCGGGCCTTGCATAGGGCTGCGTGTCTGGTGTGGCCCGCCGACCCTTGTGGGACTTCAATGACTGCAACAGGCAGAGGGCTGAGCTGTGCCCCGTTGGATGGCAGACTTTTGCTGTGCCTTGTTCGGTCCGCCGCACTGTGTGCTAGGAGGTGTGCACTGCGGGTGGTGGGCGAACAGTACCATTCTGGAGTGGGCAGGTGGAGGAAAGTGCTTTTTACCCAGTGAATGATCCTGCAGTATCTCTGTGCATAACAAGTAGTGAGAGAGACAGTCTCTGGGCCTGCAGGCATTCATTCTAACACTGTATTGGTGCCTGTTTCTTTCAGTGGACCCCAAACAGCTTGGGGGAGTGAGGAACCCTGTCGTGTTGGGAGTTCCTGACCATGAGCAAAGGACCTACTAAAAGCAGGGGCGAAGGGGGGTGCACTTCTGGTACCCTCTGGTGGAGCTCTAGGACCTGGTGGAGGAGTGCCCTGTTTGCCATTCTGCCCCAAGGCGGTGGCAGGCCCGAGGCCAGGTAAGGAGCTGTGGCCCCTGGGACGTGAGTGTTGTATCCTGAGTTTGTGACTCCCACTGTTACGATGGGGTCGAGGGACGTAACCCAGAGGACACAGGGAGGCCTGGAACGTGGGGTCCTGTGGCCGTGGCCTGGTGATGTGAGTGAAGCTGTGTCTCGCCGGGGCCCCCATGACTGTCACTCAGGGATGTTATATGGGACTGTCTGGATGCTGAGGCTACTATGGAGCAGTCTGTGGAGGTTGGTGGAGCACATTTATTTATTTATTTATTGTTCATTTGTAATGCGCCTATACACAAGTGTTTTGAGACGAAGCAAGGCAGGAGGGTTGTGGGGAACAGGACAGGTAGGAGAAGTTGCGATTCTAAAAGACCTTACAACATTCAGATTGTGCAAGTGCGGTAACGAGAAGTGAGGTGGGGAAGTGCAGAAACAGGTGGAAGGACCCATCAGAAGGAGAGGGCCAGGGAGGCCAGTTGGGCAGGGCCAGGGGAAGCAGAGAGTGAAGGGGGCACTACAATCAAGTGCAAGTTAAGGGGCTGGAATGGCTCCAAGGGGTGCAAGCCAACCAGCCTAGTGTAGGCAGGGGGGCCCGAGAGGGCAAGTGCAGGATGAGGGTTGGGGGCGGGGTCACGGCGGAACAAGTCCAGAGGTAAACTGGGCAGGGGGAGCCTGGCACCCTGTATGACTCGGAAGCAACCGGTCTTCTAGTCTCAGACGCAGATGACATTAGCAGAGGAGGTGGAGGGAAAAGGAAGAAGAGAAAAGTAAGGTCTTGAGAAGCTTCTGGAACTTAAGGAGATCCGGCTCAAGTCTGAGAGGGGCAAGGAGGCCATTCCCTGTGGTGTTGCTCTGGTGACTCTGGGGAGCCCCTGGGGTTCCGTGGTGGTGAAGACCCAAGTACCTGGGGTGGGAGGAGGGCCCACCAACTCCTGGACAGTTGAGGTGGCAAAAGTAATGCGCCTGGCCCCACGGGGGTGGAGAGTGTGAGGAGGGCAGTCAGCCTTCTAGGCTCAATGAGCTGGAGAGTCTCCCTGTAACAGATCAAATTCCCAGGCTCAATAGCACAGGGGATCCCTGTGGATAACACCTTATGTGGAGACATGGCAGAGGACCTTGTTCCAACAAAGAAAGATCTAGCAGCGCTTCTGGAAGAAATAAGGGGCCTTCTTGCTGACATTGGTCAGAGACTGGATAAGATGGATCAAAAGATGGACACCATGGACAACAGGATACAAGGGCTGGAGGCTAATCAATCCTCAATTGATACCATGGAAACCCACATTGACATGCGGCTCTCCGAACTCGAGAGAGGGGAATCCGAGATCTCCCTAAGAATAGATGACTTTGAAAATAGGGAGAGACGCAACAACCTGCACTTTTTTGTATTTCCAGAAAGGGAGGGGGAAACTGAGTGAGACATAAAGAGGTCCATCCCGGAGGTTCTGCGCACCCTGTTTAGGAATGATAGCATAGAAAACCCCACTATTGACAGAGCCTATTGTGCGGTGGAGAGTCCAGGGGCCCTACGACGATTCTCGCCACTTCCACTACTATTCTGAGAAGCGAAGATCCTCAAAAATAATGTATGAAAAGATCAAGACCAATTGCTTGGGGGGAGGCTCAGATCACAATCTCCCAGGACCTCTCCGATTTCACGCTGACCAGGAGGAGACTATGTGATCCCATCACTAAATGGTTGAATGAGAAAGGTGTGAGGTATCGCTGGGGGTTTCCCTTTTTAATCTCCTTTGAATACGAGGGCCACAAGTACTGATTGGTTACGGAGGATGACATTCAGAGGGTTTCTGTAGAGCTTATGGAGGCCCCTGGGCCCCGAGCGGGAGGACCCGGCAGGGATATGGGTGGCAGGCCTAGGCCAGAGGAGGCAAGGGTTAGACGGAGGGACCCTGGAGCATGCAAATTTAAAAACCTCAATATTCGTCCCGGGCAGGTGCAGGGGCGGAATAAGGTAGTGTGCGATATACAGCTTAAGAGGTGTTTATTCTAACAGCTGGTCAGTTGCCTGCAATGGGGGGGGGGCTGCCAAGGCTTGGGGATCTGTTTTATGGTTGTGGGGAGCCAGTCATTGTTGTGGAGAAGGGAGGGAATATGATATATTAGAACAGTTGGGTTTTGGAGTGGGCGGCCTCAGGAGAGTGGGGTTTTGGGAATGGTCCTGGTGTGTTGGGGACTTCTGGTGATCTAATCCTGGACTGTGGTTTACAGTGTTTCAGGGTTGGATGCTTGAAGAGGAGCAAGGGAGGTTTTTGTTGATGTTGACCTGTTTTCAGTTAATGCCAGTCATCCTAAGGGTTGGCTCTTATTGGCGCTGCAGCCCGTTCAGGTTATTTGATTTCCGTATATTCAGTCGGGGTGGGTCTCAGCGATGATAATGAGCTTCGGCAGGGTAGGAGAAGGAGTCCTGGGTTTGGGGGGTGATTTAGTGATTGGCTCCCTTAATGTGAAAGGGCTTAATTCTCCCGCCAAGGCGATCTATGGTTCTCCGGGAGTATCAAAGGTGAAACTGGGCGTTCTCCTATTACAGGAAATCCACTGGTCAAAGAGTGTTCATTAAAGGGCTTCTGAATGGTAGTAAGATCACTGTGGGTTCGGTCTACTGCCCTAATTCGGGACAAGGTGAGTTCTGCAAGGGTGTGAAGGCAATCTGCTCCTGGTTCTGGAAGGACATCCAGTGGTGGGGGGTGGAGGGACTTTAATATGGTGCTGGACCCGGTAAGAGATTGCAAGATGCGGGGGGAGGGACGGACGGACGTTTGGCCCAGCGGTACTGACTCCCAACGTTTTAGGAGACTGAATTAGGACCTGGGACTTACTGACTCTCTCATGACTTCAGATGAGGGAGATAGGCCATTCACATACTTCTCTTCTGTGCACAACTCATATTCGAGGATAGACTTAATACTGGTGGATATTGATTTGAAGGCCCAGCTCAGGGACGCCCAGGTGCTCCCGATCCTGTGGTCAAACAATGATCTGGTAAGGATATTCATAGGAAACGAGTTTCTGCAGAGGCACTCAGGAGGGTGGAGGTGCAATTATTTTCTGCTAAAGGACCAGACACTCCTCACCAAGATGAAAGAGTGCTTCATGCATAATGACACGGGAGAGATAGGGGCGCAGATCCTCTGGAAGGGATTTAAGGCCATAATACGATGGGTGCTTTTCAGAATGGGATCCCAGAAAAAGGAAGCCAGAAGGGAACACGGAACAAGGAATACCTTAGAAGGAAAATTGGAGAGATAAAACCGGGAGGGCCCAAGGGTGACTATCTCACCCCGACAAAAGATAGCAAGCTTCGATGCTATAAGGTGCAGCTCAAAGTCATTCCCGTTCAGGATACAGAGAAGAAGTTGCTATTCCTAAAGGAAAAGTACTGCTGGAAGGGAGATAAAGCTGATAAGATTCTGGCATGGTGGTTAAGGGAGAAGAGGAAAAGGAAAGCAATCAGGTCTAACCAGTCGGCCAAGGGGACTATGGTGTTCGATGCAGCCAGCATTGGGAGTGAGTTCACTAAATATTATGAAGAACTATATATCTCGTAATATGGGGGGGGGGGGCGATTTGCAGTTATCTATGTTTCTTGACAGACATCCTCTCCAGAGTATTTCACAGGAGGTGGCCGAAAATCTAGATGTGCCGATCACCCAGGAGGAAGTCATATGGACCATTAAAGGAATTAAGTCGGGCACAGAGCCGGGGTACGATGGGTTCTCTGTGAAGAAAAACATATAGATCCAGCCTAGCCCCCTATTTGGTGAGAGTGTTTAATTAGATAATAATGGGAGGCGCGCCGCCAAATACAATGATGGAGGCCATTATAGTGGCCACACACAAGGAAAGGAAGGAACTGTCGCGTTGTTCATCCTATCGCCCAATCTTCTTGTTGAATAACGATGTGAAGATTCTTGCCAAAATTTTAGGGGGTAGATTGGGGGCCTGCTTCAGACCTGTTAGCTATGCTTTTTTGTTTTTTACAATTTTTAAAGTAAAGAGAAGGAGGTGTTTTGAGTGAACTTTCCACGGCTTTATGAAACATATAAATTACACAATTGTAGCTGGCACAGTATAACTGCAGATTAGATTACATGAAACTGTCACTCAGGACACTGCAAATGTTTTCAACCTGGTCAAATCAATCTTGGTCGGAACTAATACGATATGGGGACCTGGATCCTGGTAAAGGATTTAGTAAAAAATATAAACCACTAAATCAAATGACCTTTGACTATGTAGTTTTGCGGTGCTTCCCCTATATAATCAAGAGATTGCCACACATATGTGAGGATCACTTTGAGCCAGTATCACAAGCATTTCACAATGTTAATACTAGGCTTTTTACTAGGACCACTGTGAAAATGGCCTATAAGTTACAGGACATTATTCTCTTTTGGATGGAAATCAGCCTTTCATTCACAGAAAGTTAAGCTATTGAACGGGTAAAAGGCTAAAATAAACCAAGGTTAGAGCTTGTTTTCATAACATAAAATAGTGATTACATAGCAAATGCCATGACTCGAACTGCTTCTAGGTCCTGAAACAAATGTGTTACTTTATCAGCCTCACAAGGTGGAAAGTCTACGTCCTGCCTGCTGGGATTTAAACCTTTGACCTCTATGTGTTTGGTGTGGTGTCACATTGAGAGGGTTCCACAAAGGGCTCAAGATGTCGTTTCAGAGTGTAACAATCACAGATTGCTGTGATGAACACATCAGGGTGGAAGAGAATGTGACATCATGGTTGTACATGTTTCAATATATAAGGGTAAGGTGAACAGAACAAGTGCTGGGAATATTCACAAGTCTGAGGTGACTTTCAAGCAACAGTTTTTTGTCAGGAGGAATGGCTCCAAAAGAGCCAGTAAAACAAAGTGATTCATAGTCCTTTAGGATTCACTGCTCCTGGAGCTCTTTGTAGCTCATGTTGATGAGAGATGATTTGTCCCAGCTGCAGATGATGGTAAATTTCTTCCACCTGCCTCCTACGTGGATCTCCAGGTTGTTACAATTTTAAGCCCCTGCCAGGGTTGATGTGACACCATTAATCCTCCTTTATGTTGTGCCAGCAAGTGTTCTTTAGTGTTGTTGCTTGACCTGCCAAAGACCCCAGAGCCAGAGAACAGCTGCCAGCTACTCTATCAGTCTTATCTTCAGAGTATCTGTGGTCTGTAGGCTTGGACCTACCAGGTGCCGGGTCCAGGAGTACAAGGCTTCAACTGTCATAGCTCATGGTTCCTACCTTTTTCCTAACTTGGGCTCCTCTGGTTCTGCCTTCCACCTGTAGGCACACCCTTTACCTCTGGGCCAATTTGGCTTGCTATGTCCTGGCATTTTCCCATAGTCCTACCTGTTTCTACCCTTCTCCTCATCCTCATTTTGGCTCTGATGGTACTGGGCCTTTTCCCCTCCTCTGACTCCTCTCCTTCCTTTCACCTCTGGGTCTTTTCCTCCTCCAGCTCCTTCCTTTCCCTGTCCTTGCCTCCTTCAATCATCATCCTTGTCACACCCTCCTCCATCTCCTTCCTTTTCCTGCTTTTAACTCCACCTGCCTGCTATCTCATTCTCCTGCTCCAACTCCGCTCAGACAACACATCTCCAAGCACCCTCACTCCCTGCTGCACCTTGCTCCTTTTATATCATGGGCCTCTGGGTAATGATGCCAATATGGATCTGAGTAGGAGCACCTGTGACTGCTTATCATTTGGGTTGGAGGATTGGCGTGTCATGTTTGTACCGCCTTCACCCTAGGTGGAGGCATGAGTCCTAAGGATCAATAAGCCAGACAGCTGTTTCACAGGCTGTAATTACAAAAATCAGCAACGCCATCTTGGAAGCAGACTGCCCTGTCATGGCTGCCATCTGATTTAGCAATGGCTTGCTTCTACATTTGCTCAAACTGCTCTCCCCACGTTTTAGGAGTCCCCAGCCGAAGCCACCACTGCCTGGTCTGTTCCTTTTGAGTAAGTGGTGATCCGCACCACTGGCCGAGGCATCTCATCTCTTCTTGTTTTGTCTCCTAACTGTGGACAGCAATCGCAAGTCACAGTGGTATAGAAGTTTAAATAAACACATTCACTTAAAAACTCCACAAATTAAAAGCAATCAAAACCTGTAGCTGCTCATACTCCCATCAAATCTTCCTCTTGCCAGTGGTTGTGTCATTTTAAGCTAACATTTTAAAACCTGCAAGTTTGACCGTTTCTAAATACTCTGGAAGATATTTGGTTAATTTAGATAAGCTCGTGCAATGCTGCTATATCTGTATAGGGACTCAATATTGTCTGAAGACTACCACTTTTTCTCCAGGATTTATGTGCCTAGATATGCCCCCGTTATGCTTAGCCAAACTGTTAAATACATGTTTTAAACCAATACAGAAATCACAATTCAAGCACAGATCCAACTTCTTGGAGGGAAGTGAATGTAAGTCTGGGCCAAGCTCCATACGTACCTTCAAGAGCGGCAAAATAGGATTCAGTAGCCTCCTTCTTACGAACTGTGAAACATGTAAAAATCGAGAATAAGGCAGAAGCAATATTTTATATTTTATCCTTGAATGCCCTCCTATGTCTGTTGCACTTCCATCTAAATTTTGCCTTCAACTCTTTGTGCCTCATCTTATCCCGACATCCTTCTCTGTTCTGTCATTTTCTTCTCTCCTCCATTTCAACCTCATCTGTAAAGATGTTCTGAAGAAAATTAACCAATTCATCGAACAGTCATTCCAACCTTAAAGTATGTAATTAATTGCTGAAATGCAAGTACCAACCACACACTTTGTCACCCAGTAATAGTGAATGCTGACGTGCAACTTTTTATTTGCTCAACCAAGGGGTCATAACAAGAAAAAGCAAACAGCAATATTATAGCATTATTGACCAAGCCCGAGGGCCGTACCGGGAATTATGGGCCCTGAAGAACAAGTTAAAGACCCGAGAGCAGTGAGGGCCTTTAACAAGGAATGAGGGCCCAAAACGACGGTAAAGCCCGAGGGCGAGGTCTATAAAGCTATTAGAACCCCTTGCCAAAACAAAAAAGTTCATGTAAACATTTGATTTTGCCATTATTATATTTTTGGGGGGACTTAAATATTCCATGTGGAATATTTAAGTTTTAAAGAAACATGAAAAATAACATGACAAAAATATAAGTCATGCTTATTAATAGTAAACTAGCAAAAAGTACCCGTTCTCCGAACGGGTTCTGTGGACAGACATGACAACACTCATCAATTGTTGAAAATCAATGATCCTGTAGGTCACGGCTCCAATTCGCTTATCGCTTGATGTGCTTTGCACTCTGAAGTAAACTCCACTGAGAAGGGGCGTGTGTGGCTGGCTGACATACCCCAGAGCAGACGTTGGGGTGTGACGAGAGTTGGTGTGCTGCTGCATACTGGCACCTACTGTGCTCTCTCCCCACCTGTTGCCTTACCCTGGCATGGTGTAGTTTGTTGTGGTACAAAAGTCCAAGACACTGTGCATTCTAGAGTTGAGGACCGATCCTTCTACGACCACATTGATGTTTCGCTGATTCGCCTTGAAACACTTGTGTATAGGTGCGTTATAAATGCCATATCATATCATATGTGAAAGTGCTGTATTCCGGGGAAAGCGGTGAGGTGTCCATATGTTATGAAGCCCGTAATGTCCGCATGGTCCTAACCGGTGACTGTGCAAAATGTGCTGCAGATTGGTGAAACAGTGTGGTATTGTATAAGGAACAACGCTTCACCAAGCCACAAACCCACAAAAAATGTTGAGTTTTGCTGAGGAACAACGCTTCACCAAGCCACAAACCCACAAAAAATGTTGAGTTTTGCTGGAATCTGGGGAAAGGGGTGAGGTATCCAAATGTCATGTAGCCAGTATTGTCTAGAAGGTTCTAACAGGTAACTATGCAGTTTGGTGCAGATTTGTTTAATGGTGTGGAATTGTATAAGGAACAATCTTTTGCCAAGCCACAAACCCACACATTTTCTCTTTTATAAATATAGATAGTTCTTTCACTAATTTAAAGTAACAATAAACAAAGACGGTATTTGTGGGAGCATGTATTTTTCACTTAAGCCACTAGAGGGGGTGAAGCACTATTCGTGCATAGCTTTCGGAGAAAAAGAAAGCAACGGTCAAATTTGAAGGCTGTAAGAAAACTGCGCGCTATACCGGTTCTCATTATAGCCCATTAACCAATGGGAAAGGGTTATTCACCGGGGTTCTAATAATGAGTACAAAGGGAAAAAATCCTGAACAAATGCTAAGGGCTGCCTGTTATAGTCCGCTATTGCCTATCGGGTACAGCAACAGTTGCTCAGCTCTATATTCATTAAACATATTTTAAAATAACTATATTATCTATTCAAGCTACTTGTTTTTAATAAAGCCCTTTTTAGTTGCTATTGAGGCCATATAGTTGTATACAAAAAAACAATGAAACAAACGTACACATACCATTAGATCTGCTCTTTTTCTTAGGTTTGTATTGGGTAGCAGCACCTTTTAAAAAAAAATCAACAAATAAATCGGTTAACAAATGAAGATGAATTAAGTATCGACATAATATTCTTCTCAGGTTGTTGTGAAATCTCGATTACAGTCCGCGCTCCTCATGAAGATAGGGTCGGCAGCGCAGTGGGCCGCGCAGGCAGGGGCAACGTGCAGTGCAATAGGAGTTCGGTCCCCAGGTCCAGCACTTAGAAGCTGGAGGAGTTCGACACCAAGCATAAATAACCAATTCAAAAACAATAATCATCTCTGCATATGAACACTTTCATTACCAGTTCTTACCATGAACTTCTACCATGAACTAAAATAATCTAATTTTATAAAACTGACTTGGAAAGTACACACAGCACATTACAAAACATGACAATTTTTAAAAACAAAATATTATAGAAGGGTGTCACACCGAATGACTCTAGCTTCATTCTCTCCATCATCAAGAGATGATGTACCAGCATTCCAATCATTGTGATTCATTTAACAGATTTAATCTGGGTTGGTCTTTTGTATTTTAAAGCTTTACATACTTCCAAAACACTGGCTTGTCAAATTGTCATTTATAAATGTGCAGAAAAATCTTTGACTTTTACAAAAATGCAAAGGGTTTTTTGTGTCAAACAAACAAACTTTAAAATATGCTTGCCTGAGTCCTTCACCATCTCGTCCGCTCCCTTCTGTCTACCACCCCTTCCACCTAAGAAGAAGGATCAAGTAATGGGCTAAACAATGCCACCAGCATGCGAGGAGGCAAACTGCACAGAAGACAGTACAATAATGTACGAGATATAAGATGATTGAAGGGGATCACGGTATTGTCTGCTGGCAAAGCCAGGATACAAGCATGAATGCTTTGGTTCCAAATTCTGATACTTATTCATCTCTTGGACTAACATTTTATGCTCATTGTTGCAGGTGATTGCCTAGGTTTTCCAACACCCCATCTGTACAAATCAATTTCTAGACCTTCACCATAAGGATGCCGTGTTCGTTTTTATAGCAACCCTATCTGGTGCAGGTATATTGCTGATTCACTGAAAAAACTTTGTTAAAGGGAAGTTATGCTTAAGTTGCACTAATAAAAACCTATGAAATTCAGTAAAAAAACATTGTTAAAAGGACGTTATCGTTACAAGTAAAATCGAAAAACCCCTCAAATTCGCCAGTTATGGTAAGCTAAGCAACCATAACTCGCGCCACCACCGTGCACTGCTAAGACTAACACACAGGACATCAAAGATGACATCACAAACATCACTGATGACATCACATGTCTAGCCCCTTCTTTTTTGTTCACTGCCATATCTAGGCCAGGTGGGTTTATTTACTGACAGTCAGAAACTTAACTTTCAAAAGGTATTACATTTATAGATATTGCTATTCTCACATGTTCGTACACTACTTTCCGTAGAATTTAATCCCATCTTATGATGTACATATATAGGGGAAGAAGCAGGCCTGAAACACAGCAATCATTTTTGTGCGTGAATACAATCACGTAGATTATACACAGTTGCTAATGATACTGCCTCTTGTTTGCTTACTTTACTCTCCATATATAAGCCCCATATTTGTATGCATTGTAGTCTATTTATGTTTTGTGTGTATTAGTAGAAATATGTAGAAAGTGATGCATTATTAGCTACTTAGTACATGTTTCACAGACCGGAAAAGTCTGCTACAGAAGCATTTTATTATTATATTTTATTATATAACTTTGGAAAATTACAAATATAGCACCTCTGTGGTGTATGCTGCAGCCAATACCTACATTTCTGTATGAGTAGGTTCCTGTACTAGAAAGAACACTGCAATGGAATTTTCATTAGAACACTACATTGCGTGATGAAGTAGGTAGTTTATTACACATCTCCAGATAATCCCTGATACTTTTTTGCCAACATTACATTCACAACCCCTTGTATGAAAAGTAAATGCACATGTGATGTCATCAGTGATGTCATCAATGATATTTGTGATTTTATCTTTGATGTCCTGTGTGTTAGTCTTAGCAGTGCATGGTGGTGGCGTGAGTCATGAGGCCTCATTACAACCCAGGAGGTAAGTTCCCTACTTTACCACCATGGTGTAAACTCTGTTTACACCATGGTGGATGGCGGATTTACCGCCCCATTCCAAGGTGAGTGGGGCGGTAAATCCCCATTCCCCATTTACCCTTCCCCATTCCCATTTTTGCCCCATAGGGCATAATGGGAGTGGGGAAGGCGGTAATTACGGCACCGTAAATTACGGTGCCGTAATTAGCACCAAGGCGGGTTAGCGCCTTGCATTTTAACGCCTGCTAAAAGCAGGCGTTAAAATGGTAATCAGGCGTTAAGGGTTAACGGTGCCGACGGCGCCGTTATACCCTTAACGCCTGGGTTGTAATGAGAAAATTTCCCTAGCACGTCCCCTACACCTTTTCATACTCATTATCCATTACCGATCTAGTACACAGTACATACTTGGAAGACATTTATCAAAACTGCTATATATCTTAAAAATGGCATCAGCTATTGCCATCCCTCCTCCCCAAGAGCCACCACCACCACCTGCTGGAGGACCTTCACAACAAAAATAGCACAGTACTTTCAAAGACAATGAAGAGGACCAAGAAGATGAGGTAGAGGAAGTGCCTACTTCTAGCACCAAGATCGAATCATGGGTGTGCCAGTTCTTTGCTACTGTTGGGAGTGTGCAAAGGTTAAAGCTACCAAAGTGAAATGTACTGAGTGCAATTTTGTACTCAGTCGCAGATTACCTGGACAGTACTCCTACGGGACCACCTCCATGCGCCGCCACACCAAATCCAATGACCGCAATGCTCTCAGAAACGTTATTCCTTTCTCAGCAAGTAGTAAGCTGTCTTCCTCCACCTCATCTTCCTCAACAAATACTGTAACCACACAGCCTGATGTCTACGGGCATTGGAGCAGTATAAATAAATAAATAAGGAGGGCTACGGACCATTATCGTCCATTGCAGGCCCTGAAATGGCGGATAAAGGCCATTAGCACCCCTGGTTTCCAAAGCGGGAACCCACGGTGCTAAAACATAGATTTTTCTTCCTATAGCCGGACGCCTGTGGCCTGTGGCGTCCCGCTGTAAGAAGGAAGGATTATTCTTCCTACAGCGGGGTGGCTGCGGCGTCCCGCTGTAGGAAGGAAAATCCTTTTCCAAGACAGCCAACATGGAAAGAGAAGGAGGGGCTCTATACACAGCCCCTCTTCCATTGCCATGGCAGCCCGCAAAACCCTTTGAACATATAACCACAAGCACTTTTTTCCCTTTCAAACCTATCCTACCTTCGAATAACTTTACCACATAGCCAGTCCCAGGTAGACATAGCCACTTTAACACAATTTTTTGTCCCTAGAGTTCATGGCCAGTAGCCAGATTGTCCGTGAAATAACCTTATGACATGACCCAGACGATCTGGCTACTGCCCACGGCCACAGTCTAGACCTCAGTCACCAAAGGTATATGACTATTTTTTGTACCTACATTATTACAATTGTCAAAAAATAAAACACGGGCACATTTGCAAAACCATGCTTTAATGTCCTTGCCCATGGTCCTCACGAGTTTGCTCGAAATCCGCCCATGTTTTATTTTTTTTAAAGTGTCAAAATGTATGTACATACAATAGTCATATAATTTAGCCCCCACTCGACAAAATCCATTCAGTCTTTACGCAAACATTGAAGGTTTGGTCTATAATCTTTCTCAAAACTTTTGTCCACATTCGTCAAATAGCAACAAAGTTATAAGCCATCAAAAAATTTTGAGACCACCCTCTAATTTCGCTCCCTCTTGAGAAAATCCCACCAAACTTTAGAAAACCATTTATATCTAGATCCAAAATCGTTTTGCCAAATGTTGTGCAGATTCGTCAAATGACACCACATTTATATGTCTTTACAATATTCTGGGACCCCCCATATAATTTTGCCCCCTCTTGACAGAATCCCAAAACATTTTGCAAAACCATTCAGGATTAGTTCTAGAATATAATTGCAAAATTACATGCAGTTTCATTGAGTGGCGCAAAAGTTATAAGCCATCCAAAAACTGCTTTTCCCAAACCCTGTAATGAAGAAATAGGAACAGATGTCCTGGGACATCTGAAGTATCCGCGAACACCACAGGACTGCCCCAGGACATCTAGAGTGTTTGCGGACTTTCAGGGGGTGAAACAACCCGTTTTTTGGCTTCTTACGGCCATATCCAATCAAATCATCATCCCTCCCACATCCCCAGAGATTGTTTGTCGAGTTTGACAAGTGAAATGCTGTTTTTTTTTTAAAGTTTTCACTGCGCTGCTCGCGGACCCCAAAAAGTCCACAAATCCAAGATGGCGGGCGTTGCAGGGAAACAGACGCATTTCACGTTTTCTCACCATCTAATCAGCGGGCGAGTCCCAGTGTCCGCAGACCACGCAGAAGTCAGCACTTTTTTCTGGCCAATCGGAGGCCAGTCTGCGTACAGTGCAGCCAATCAGAGGCCAGTCCGCGAACTGAACAGGGAAGTGAGTCCGCGGAGCGGACATAGATATCACTAATTGTGTTGCCTTATGTTTTGGTCATTTAAAAAAAAAAACTACTGGACGGATTTACACCAAATTAACAAAAGCACGCTTTCGTGACCAGGCCGCCGCTCCTGCCGCAAATTTGGTGTAAATCCGTCCAACGGTTTGGGCTTTAGGCGTGAGCAAAGTTTTTTCCCATTATGTCTATGGGAAAAAAATTAATTTTGGGATCCCCCTATAACTTTGCCCCCCCCCCGGACCAAACCTCACCAAACTTTGCAGATCAATTCAGAGTTTTGCAAAGTTTGGTGAGGATTCGTCCAGGGGGAGCAAAGTTATAAGCCGCCCAAAAAGTTCTCTTTCTATGGGATTAGCAACTTAACCATAACTACACAGCCACTAGTGTGGCTGTGTAATAATAGCACTTGTTGTGCTGTAAGACCAAATACATATGCAGGCAGGTCTATAAACTTCAGACATAGGAAAGGCTCAGCCAGCCTTACAGGAATGTGCTATTCTAATCTTGCATAGGAACACATATCACTGCAATGAGTGCTTAACATACTGGGCTAACTTCTGAACCATTGTGGCACTCAATTTACCAGTATGCATTTCAAATTTGGCTATTGAACATGATAAACATAATTCCCACAGGAAGGAAAGAATGCTACAGGATTTGTTCTGCAAGGAACACACAAACTCTATATTCTATAGTGAACACAGAAAGCATTACATGATGAATTGATTGAGGCAGAATGTACTTGCCAAAACAGAAAGGCAATAGCTTTAGAGCCTCAGCACCATGCCATACAATATCCTGATATGTGCTATTTAAATCTGGTGAACAAAGGAATCTTACTTAGGGCCCCTACCATAAAAATGTCTCTGGTTGAGACTTTCGCAGCCAAAAGGATCTGATTGGTTAGTTTACTCCTGGGGGAATGCAAAGAGAATGTTTTATCCTAATCTACAGAGCCTAGAAGGATAATCACAGTGTCGGGGGATACACGTACTTGAGTTATCTTTCAGATTAGTACCTGGTGAGAGTCAAGCAGAATGTAAAACACATTCTGATTGCCTCCCGCCGGCTCGTTACCCGGCCGGAATCCCTCAGCCGGGATCTCCCTGCTTTGTCCACGGCAGGGGATGTGGCAGCCCCTCTGTCAATGAAAAGGCTTGAAGCGGGGCCATCCCCGCTCCGAGCATCCACACGCCTGGTGGCTGCCATTGTCCACTGCCGGGGACTGAGGTCCAATTTCTTTTCTCCCCCCCCCCTCCCTTTCTCTGACCCCCACCCCACCCTCCCAACCCCATTTACCTTCTTATCTTTATTTTTTTGGGTGCGGGCGCGCTGGGAACAGAAGTGTTCCCAGCGCGTCCGCTCCCTATGTCCGCCATGGAAAGGGAAAACGGACTCCGTTTTCCCTTCCCCGGTGGCCATTTTCTCTGTCATTTTTTTTTTCTGTTTGAAACACTGCAGCGGGCCAGGGTACTAATAGTAATATGCCTCTTGTGGCCCAGGGCCTTCCTTAAGGCCTATAACTATGGGCCCGGGGGCATTACCTGACTCGGTAATGCCCCCGCCGTGAGGGGCATATTGCTTAATTAGTGCAATAATATCTGTCTAAAAGGAAAGCATTTTTGGGCACAAGAACTAAATGCATGACAAAGAGCCCAGATCCCAACATCTTCCCCACCACCGAGGTTAGACTGATGGGGAAAACATGCTAAACATGCTAAACCAAACCAAGTTGTGTTCCAGCGAATCAGAGGTTTGATTGAAAATAAATAAATGAAACGGCACTCTCTGCCAGATCTTAGGCCAGACAGTCTGCCTCATTACGAGCCTGACAGTAATTAGGCAGTAAATCAGCTGAATGGAAGCCACAATAATTTACTGCTACCGCCACCCGGTCCCGTGGGTTTACCACTGGATTACAAGGGGTGGTAGGGTGGTGTCATTCCCCATTTCTGGAGTCCATAGGATTCCATGGGGATTTTGGCGGATTTACCGCAAACTGTAATTCCACAGCAGTGAATCATCTGATTCTTGGGAGGAAAAGTAGAGGATTTACCTCCAGATTATTGCTCAAGGTCAATCCTCAATTTTTTCTCCAAACTCCAAAATTCAGCGGTGTTGTAAAAATGGTGGTAGTTCCAAAGCTGCAAAAAAAGATGGCAGCAACGGAATTACTGACACTTTTTTACCACACCACTAAACTCGTAATGAAGGCCGGTGCCCTCGTTCCTTTTCCCAGTTAAATCATGTACAATAATTTTATCTTGTCTGATGTGCAATCTAGCTCCTTGTAAACTCAAGCGTCTCGGGGGGATAGCTCAGGGGTAACGTGCTTGCCTAGGAAGCAAGATGACACAGAGTAACAGAGGTTCGATCCCAGGGTCCGCGCTTAGAAACCTCTGGGTATTAAGCGCGTTATAAATAACCTATCATAATTTTCAAAGAGACCGAATGGACTCATTGCAAGTTTGGTGGTATTTCAGTGGTAAATCTGCCAGGATATTGCCAAATGGAATTACCATTACCGGCAGATTACAAACTGTGGCATGCCGGTGTTAGAGCCCATAGGACTCCATGGGGATTTCTGTGGGATTACCGCTGGCGGGGATTACACCGATTTTTGGCAGTAAGGCGACAGAATTACCTCATTATGCTGAAGGTTTTTCATCCACCTCACTACCAAAGTTGTTGTACAGCAGTGTGGTATTGCAGTGTTTTTACCCGCACCACCGTACATGTAATGAGGCCTGTAAAAGCTTTTTAAATGGTGTCAGATTCCTCCCCCCTCCTTTCCTGAGAGTGGGTTGAGTAATCTGATGCCGAATTTGTATACATATATAAACCTATCTGTTTCTAGTATTTGGCACTGCTCTAAGCATGCGAGAAAATCAAAGGGGCTACTCTCATGATATAGTTGCCCAAGCCTTGCCAGACCTCCTATGTGGCAAAGTGAAAAGATTCGTTCTGACATACCCGGGGAAAACAGAGATATCTGTGTTCTTATTTTATATTTCTTCATAGCTCTCCTACCATATTGTAATGTACCTGCAATGGTTGGAGGAGGAGTCGATGCCAGTTTGCTGTGTCCCTGTGAGATCTTGCATAGCAGATCATCGCTCAGATCGAGAGTCGCTTTGTACTCCAATTAGAACCACCGTTTATCATATGTGGTAGTTTTCCACTCTAGAAGTGTACCAAGGAGGCAGGCAAACATATATTTTTGTATATCTGGTGAAGATAGACCTCCCTTTGTGAAAACAAAGAAATAATATTGAGGCTGGGTAGCCCAAAAGGAAATACACCGAACAAAGGTTACAAAGGAACATAGAAAGGTCTTTATTTTATACTAAAAAGTTACAAAAAGTCAAAGACAAATCAGATAGCTATCAGCCCTCAGTACAACAAAGCAAACTCCAGCGTGTTTCGGTGTGCTCAGTGAGTGGGAATATACATTGAAATAGTCAGGCTTTTATACAATTTTCAGCATGATGTCCAGCCCTACTGCAAGTTAATATTACTCTAATACATTACTGATCTAGGGTCCATGCCAGGTTCGCTTCTAATTTGTTCATCTATATGTATCTAGTTCATCTTTGGTTTACACATCAACAAGTCACAATGGCAACAGTGTATTCTCTAGGTTTAACATTAAGCCTTAGAACATAGTTTATACAATGTAGTTAAACAGGCGTTCCCATTCAGTTATTCAAACTATCACCCTTCACCTCATTTACCGACCCCCTGGTCCAATCTCAACCTTCAAGGATATGATATGATGTGGCATTCATAACGCGCCTGTACACAAGTGTTTCTAGGCGTGACAAGACAAGGAGGAGGAAACAAGAGAGGACAAAATAACGATCTTACTAGGTCTTGTGACATTCAGATCTCACAAGTGTAGGGAAGAGGGAAGGGGAGAAGTGTCAGGGAGGAGGGGAATGGGGAAGAGCAGTTAACTCAAAAGTGCAGCCAGCGGGTGGCCCATAAGTGCAGAGAGAAGGTACTGTAGGGTTGCAGATACAGACCCTTAAGTGCTGGGGAGCCCAGAGGCAGTGCGAAAGCAACTGGATATGCAGGAGCCTGGGCCCGAGTTCAGAGGGTGACCTGGTGACCAGTGCGTGCAGCAGTCAGGTGCATCAGCAGGGGAGAGGAAGAGAGAAAGCGGATGCAAAAAGGAAGGTCTTTAGTTGCTTCCGAAACCGCAGGTGGTTCTGCTCAAGTTTGAGAGGGGCGGGGAGGCTGTTCCAGAGGGAGGCCCCCGCCGAGGAGATAGATCTGCCCCAGACTCTCTGCTTGGAGAAGCATCTGACCCTCAGAGAGTTGGAGGTGGATGAGCGGAGAGCTCGAGAAGGAAGATGTTTTGGAAGAGAAAGTTGGAGGTAGAGCGGTCCCAGGCCCCAGAAAGCCTTGTGGACAAAGCAGAGGGTCTTGAAGTTGATCCTTGCAGCCACGGGGAGCCAGTGAAGAGATTTCAGAGCTGGAGAGATTCGATCCCTGGGCTTGATGCCAAGGACAAGTCTCGCAGTCCTGTTCTGGATAAATTGTAAAGGTTGAAGAATAGAGGCAGGAAGATTTTGAAAGAGGCTGTTGCAACAGTCCAGCCTAGAGAAGACCAGAGCCCTGGAGACAGTGAGCTTTTGGGGGAAAGTGAGAAAAGGAATACTACCTCTGAGGCAGTGCAGCTGATAGTTTGACTTCTTAGAGACGTCAGAGATGAGAGGAGAGAAGGAGAGGGTGGAGTCAAAGATGACACCAAGGTTCTTAGCCTCACAGGAAGGAGCAGGAAGAGGGCCCAGAGTGGGCGATGACCTCACCCAACTCATTGCTACTAATCTCAAAGCCTCCACCCAACTCCTACTCATGGGCAACCTGAATCTTGACTTCAACGACCCCTCAGACACAAATGCCACTGCCCTGTCCAAAAAGACTGCATCATTAGGTTGCACTCAATTCATATCCGATCCAACACACTCCCTAGGTTGCATCATATATTGGACCGTAGACCACGAGAGCAATATCACCTTTCTTTCAATATGCCCTGCCCCTGGTCAGCTCATCACACCATCACCTGTACCATCCCCATCCCAAGTAAACGTAGGCAACTATTGGCCAACCCATGGGTCCCCCAACTGACCATCTTGACCTGCAGCTACCGCAACCTGACTAGCGCATGGACCCTCCACTTCAGTCCATCCCTCCCCCTCTCCACGAAGCCACTGACCTGGTAAACCACTACAATACTATGCTAGGCAAAGCTGTCGGCACCCTGAACCCCATCAAAAGTCAGAAAGCTAAAAACCCTACACACCAACAACTCATGCTTCACTCCCGACCTCCGTGCCACACAAGCAAATACAGAGCAGACCAAGCAGTCTGGCACAAAGAACCCAATGCAGCTCACAAAGACCACCTCACTGTAATCTCCTTGTACTATAAGCAAATGATTCACGCCACCAAAGCCGCTTCCTACAACAAAAGAATCACCAATGCATCCTCCAGCTCACATGAAGTGTTCACCATCCTCCGAGAGTTAGAGAACCCCATTACCCCCCCATCCACAGTCCTGAAAAACAATTCCTGATGCAGTAATGTCCAAGACACCTTCACAAACAAAATCACTCAACTACAAGCAAAAATGCCAGGTACTCTAGCACCCGCACCCCTCACCTTCCAGACTGGACCACCTAAAGACACCCCCCTCTTCCAATTCCAACCCATCTGCACACCTGACCTCTCCACCATCATCAAAGGCCTCAGATCCTCTAGATGGACCCAGCAATCCCAACAAACTATCGGCCCATAACCACTGTCCCGTACTTCCTGAAAATTATTGATAGGGCTCATACCTCCAAATCCAGGACTTCCTTGAATCACTCCACATTCTGGGCACACGACAATCAGACTTCCACCAAGACATAGGACGGAAACCGCCCTCTTGGATCTCAAGAACCAACTGGATGAGGCAAACGACCATGGAAACCTTTCCCTAATTTTACTCCTCAACCTTTCGGCAGCCTTTCACCTCGTCGACCACTCGGCGCTCTGCAACCACTTCAGCCTACTTCTCCCCAAATGCTGCCCAATGGATAGCCTCCTTCCTGGTTAACAGATCCTCATAACTCTTCGCTGGCGATGCCGCTGCCAGCCCCACTCCCATCTACTGCGGGTTGACCCATGGCTCCTGTGTCTTACCAACGCTATACAACATCCACACTAAGCTACTGTTCCCACCATCTCAACTCGCTAGGCATCTTCTACACCAACTATGCTGACGACACTCAAATTCGTACCCCCCTTACCGGCAACCCAACACAAGACACTATCAAAGTGAACACCATCTAGGAATCTATCCAATCCTGGAGGACCTCACACAGTCTCTGTCTTAACAACGAGAAAACAGAGTTGCTCCTGACTGGTACCCTGACCCGCATGGCCAAACTGGATCAATCATACAAGACCTTCTTCATCGAAAATCATAAAATCCCAGTCGCCACGTTGGTAAAAACAATGGGTGCTTACCTCGGCGCATAACTCAGTACGACACGACATATCAACCATATTGCTTCTTCATCAGATTACGCTACAAAACTCATCAATGCGAGCAAACCTTTCCTGTCAGCCGATAATTGGTTTGAAGATGGCCGAGCTCTCATTGGATCAAAACTAGACTATTGTAACGCTCTACTGTGCGGCACCTCGGAAAAAACTTCACAAAATATAGATTATACAGAACAATGCCCTAGGGGCCACGCTGGACATAGGCAAGCATGGCCATATCTCAGATGCCAGAAGGTCTGCCCATTGGCTCCCTGTCAAAGACAGAATCAATGTCAAGACCCTATCCATCGCTCACCACTGCCTATCCAACAACACCCCCCCTTACCTGGCACAACAACTCAGGAGACATACCCCGTTGAGGGCCCAAAGACCCGTCTACAGACACTGTCTGATTATACCCAGATTCAACTGGAAAAGAGCATGTGGCACCAGCTTCCCAGTCTGCGCTGCCACGCTCTGGGACCCCCCGTCCCCCTTCCCCCGCAGAACAAATCCTCCTACATTTTGTTCAGGAAGACTAAAAAGCCATCTTTTCAACTAATGTCTTCCCTGGCCCCGATCCCTCTACTTACTTCACAAACTTATCTGTAACACTATAACTAGCGCCAAGATGCCCAAGGGCTTTGGGTGCTTGTACAAATGTTAAAATAAATGAATAAATAAATATGGACTTTCCACTTCTGTGATCACGCAGTAGAATATAAAATAATGAATTGAAAGCTGCACAGAACAATTGTCTGTGGTGATGTGGTGTGGTGATGATTGACACATCTTGTGTGACATGGGTCTGTTCTTGGGCAATATGCAGACTTGGGGAACTACAGAATCAAAGGAACGTGGCAAAGGGTAGGTCTTAGACCAATGAGATTGTCATGGGATATTCAGGGATCAATCGGATGTCACATGGGGCAGATCTGGGGCAATATTAGAATTGCTTTATTTAGACTGGCATCCCAATTTTCTTGAGGGAAATGTAGATAGCCACTGCTTGGTTGAGACTGGAATCAGAATTTTCATGGAGCAATGGTAGACACTGGCATGAGAATGTGCTTTATATGGACAACACTGGCAGGGCGTTTTTGAAACTGGAATCACTACTTTCTAGAGGCAACACTTCCACCAGAAAATTGTGATGCATGTTTAGAAAATCCTGTCCCAGTGTTTCCCTAGTATAACAAATAAAATGCTTTGCCACTCCTTTGCTTGTACGGCCATTACAATTGTCTAGGCGCAATATAGATCCAAACATTAAAATGTTTTTTACTGCTGAAACACTGGCATAAATGATGGTGTCAAAACTGTCAATACATTGATAATGTGTGATTTAACTGGGGAAGTCGGAAGCAGTCTTGCTAATGAGGAAATTGGCATGTCGATGTTTAAACTAGCACACTTAGCTGTGCTTTTGCATGTTTACTAACCTGACATGTGCTGGGAAACACAGCTAATTCTGATTGCAATTGATGTTCTGGCAGTTCTGATAGCTTTGTATTAACGAGCTTAGGAACAATGAGGTGAATTAAATAAAGTTAATTAAATGACAAATCTCCAGGATCAATATTTCAAACGATTGCAATTTCTACTGGTATATGTCTATCGTTTGCATTTTTTTCAGTGTGGAAGTGGCACATTTTAACACGGCTTCAGTGATGGCCCGCAAATATATATTTGTCTCCTGTGCATCCAATGTTTCTACTGAGCAGACGATTCTCTAATTATTATGTACATGATTTTGTTGACCTGGCATGTAAAGTATTACAATATGTCATGCGTTCCCCTACATAACTGCTTTTAAATTCTATAGGCCCTCATTACGAGAATGGCAGTAATTTACCATTGCTGCCGAGCATCCTGGCGGAATGTCCGCTGAATGATGAGTAGTAGGGGCGCGCACCACACATTGACGGTAACAGTAATTCAGCCAGCAGAATTATCACTGCAAAATAGAACACAAACGGTAATTCTGGCAATATTCAGTGGAATTACTGTCACCGCAATATATTGAGGTAGACACCCAATATTAACTCCGCCAGCGGAATAACCACTGAACGGGAAGTCATCATGACGTATATAGGAAGTTCCCCGGCGGTCATCTTTAAAAACTCAATCCATTTTAAACCACCATTAAAGAAGTGCCATCCACCCCAGAAGACACAAAAAACATGTCAGGAGGCAAAGGCAAGGGAAAGGTGCCTGAAATGCGGCAACGCAAGCTGAAGTTCACTGAGCCGGAGCTCAGTGTGCTTGCGGAGCAGGTGCTGGCCCATGCAGAGGAGCTGTATGTGTCACAAAATCACAAAACAACCCAGCTGCGCAAGAACACCATCCGGGCCCGAAATCAGGGACAAGGCGGTGGCCATAGGACATGTCCCATGGGACAGTGAGGATATGCTGAAGAGGTGGAACGGCTTCAAATCCTGAGTCGGCACCCTCATCTGCAACCACTGTTGGGAGACAGCAGACACTGTTGGGGAAACATTTGCCCCACTGAAGCTGGCCCCCCTGAGAGGAGACGGTTAGCAGCATCCTCCAAATGGCGGGCCTGGAGGGTGTGGGTTCTGCAGAGGTCAGAGCCAGCAGTTAGAAAGACCCCAGTGAGTACATGAGTGAATGATGGGTCTATTGTACAAAAGTCCCAATAGCATGTTGACATTCACACACTGCCATGCATCCAGCTGAGAGTAGCCCTGACAATGCACAAGCCATCAATGTGACACTGCAGGTCAGTACATCAGGGGGAATGGAAGGTGTGAACCCCAAATATTCGGCATGTAGAATGAAGAGACCATGCTGTAGGACACATACAACTACAATGGAACAGCAAGTATTATGGATAGTCATCCAATTCCGTCACAACGCCACCACTCGTTGCCAGTATGCCGAGCACCCATGTGCAGACACATCAGCCAAACTGCTGACATGCATTTAATGTTTGGCAATCAATCAACACCCCTAGACGTATGGCTCAAACGTACAGCTAGTGCAACAGACCAGTAGCTGCAAAACCTCCATGAAGATTGTGTCCCACCTAATGGCGCAATCACACCGCCATAGCTAGCAGGGCTCCCCTCAGCTGACAGTACAACAGGATACGCAAGTAACATTGGGCCTGCCCTACATGGGCACACGTGACCTTGTACAACCCTGAAATACCTGACACCAAGCAAGGTGTCAGGTACTTCACATTCCCAACTGTCAATATTGTGAGAAGCCAGGAATGAGATGCGGACACAGAGGAGACATATTTTTGGTCATAAACCTTTATTAAAATAACTAGGGTATAGGCCAACCAGCAATGGAAGTCTAGTTGCTGTAGTTCCCGATCCAGCGATCCATAAAAGGGATCTGAGCCCCTCCCCCAAGACCCTCCGTTGGTGGATGTGATGATTCCATAATGCTGTGTAAGCCTCGAGGAGCATTCAGCCCAAGTTTGGACGGTTTTGGTCGAACAAGGCCGGAGTTACCTGTGTCGTTTGCCTCTCCGGTGGCAGGGGGCTTCCCGGTTCCGAGGAAGAGTCTCGTGAGGGTTCTACTTTAGCCCGGGGCCACGGGCCACAGAGGGAAGCCCCTGATGCGGGACAGGGATCCCAGTGACTGGGGACCCTGCTGCAGCGACCTGCTCTGCGGGGTGCCGAGCGGGCCTTGCATAGGGCTGCGTGTCTGGTGTGGCCCGCCGACCCTTGTGGGACTTCAATGACTGCAACAGGCAGAGGGCTGAGCTGTGCCCCGTTGGATGGCAGACTTTTGCTGTGCCTTGTTCGGTCCGCCGCACTGTGTGCTAGGAGGTGTGCACTGCGGGTGGTGGGCGAACAGTACCATTCTGGAGTGGGCAGGTGGAGGAAAGTGCTTTTTACCCAGTGAATGATCCTGCAGTATCTCTGTGCATAACAAGTAGTGAGAGAGACAGTCTCTGGGCCTGCAGGCATTCATTCTAACACTGTATTGGTGCCTGTTTCTTTCAGTGGACCCCAAACAGCTTGGGGGAGTGAGGAACCCTGTCATGTTGGGAGTTCCTGACCATGAGCAAAGGACCTACTAAAAGCAGGGGCGAAGGGGGGTGCACTTCTGGTACCCTCTGGTGGAGCTCTAGGACCTGGTGGAGGAGTGCCCTGTTTGCCATTCTGCCCCAAGGCGGTGGCAGGCCCGAGGCCAGGTAAGGAGCTGTGGCCCCTGGGACGTGAGTGTTGTATCCTGAGTTTGTGATTCCCACTGTTACGATGGGGTCGAGGGACGTAACCCAGAGGACACAGGGAGGCCTGGAACGTGGGGTCCTGTGGCCGTGGCCTGGTGATGTGAGTGAAGCTGTGTCTCGCCGGGGCCCCCATGACTGTCACTCAGGGATGTTATATGGGACTGTCTGGATGCTGAGGCTACTATGGAGCAGTCTGTGGAGGTTGGTGGAGCACATTTATTTATTTATTTATTGTTCATTTGTAATGCGCCTATACACAAGTGTTTTGAGACGAAGCAAGGCAGGAGGGTTGTGGGGAACAGGACAGGTAGGAGAAGTTGCGATTCTAAAAGACCTTACGACATTCAGATTGTGCAAGTGCGGTAACGAGAAGTGAGGTGGGGAAGTGCAGAAACAGGTGGAAGGACCCATCAGAAGGAGAGGGCCAGGGAGGCCAGTTGGGCAGGGCCAGGGGAAGCAGAGAGTGAAGGGGGCACTACAATCAAGTGCAAGTTAAGGGGCTGGAATGGCTCCAAGGGGTGCAAGCCAACCAGCCTAGTGTAGGCAGGGGGGCCCGAGAGGGCAAGTGCAGGATGAGGGTTGGGGGCGGGGTCACGGCGGAACAAGTCCAGAGGTAAACTGGGCAGGGGGAGCCTGGCACCCTGTATGACTCGGAAGCAACCGGTCTTCTAGTCTCAGACGCAGATGACATTAGCAGAGGAGGTGGAGGGAAAAGGAAGAAGAGAAAAGGAAGGTCTTGAGAAGCTTCTGGAACTTAAGGAGATCCGGCTCAAGTCTGAGAGGGGCAAGGAGGCCATTCCCTGTGGTGTTGCTCTGGTGACTCTGGGGAGCCCCTGGGATTCCGTGGTGGTGAAGACCCAAGTACCTGGGGTGGGAGGAGGGCCCACCAACTCCTGGACAGTTGAGGTGGCAAAAGTAATGCGCCTGGCCCCACGGGGGTGGAGAGTGTGAGGAGGGCAGTCAGCCTTCTAGGCTCAATGAGCTGGAGAGTCTCCCTGTAACAGATCAAATTCCCAGGCTCAATAGCACAGGGGATCCCTGTGGATAACACCTTATGTGGAGACATGGCAGGGGACCTTGTTCCAACAAAGAAAGATCTAGCAGCGCTTCTGGAAGAAATAAGGGGCATTCTTGCTGACATTGGTCAGAGACTGGATAAGATGGATCAAAAGATGGACACCATGGACAACAGGATACAAGGGCTGGAGGCTAATCAATCCTCAATTGATACCATGGAAACCCACATTGACATGCGGCTCTCCGAACTCGAGAGAGGGGAATCCGAGATCTCCCTAAGAATAGATGACTTTGAAAATAGGGAGAGACGCAACAACCTGCACTTTTTTGTATTTCCAGAAAGGGAGGGGGAAACTGAGTGAGACATAAAGAGGTCCATCCCGGAGGTTCTGCGCACCCTGTTTAGGAATGATAGCATAGAAAACCCCACTATTGACAGAGCCTATTGTGCGGTGGAGAGTCCAGGGGCCCTACGACGATTCTCGCCACTTCCACTACTATTCTGAGAAGCGAAGATCCTCAAAAATAATGTATGAAAAGATCAAGACCAATTGCTTGGGGGGAGGCTCAGATCACAATCTCCCAGGACCTCTCCGATTTCATGCTGACCAGGAGGAGACTATGTGATCCCATCACTAAATGGTTGAATGAGAAAGGTGTGAGGTATCGCTGGGGGTTTCCCTTTTTAATCTCCTTTGAATACGAGGGCCACAAGTACTGATTGGTTACGGAGGATGACATTCAGAGGGTTTCTGTAGAGCTTATGGAGGCCCCTGGGCCCCGAGCGGGAGGACCCGGCAGGGATATGGGTGGCAGGCCTAGGCCAGAGGAGGCAAGGGTTAGACGGAGGGACCCTGGAGCATGCAAATTTAAAAACCTCAATATTCGTCCCGGGCAGGTGCAGGGGGGGAATAAGGTAGTGTGCGATATACCGCTTAAGAGGTGTTTATTCTAACAGCTGGTCAGTTGCCTGCAATGGGGGGGGGGGCTTCCAAGGATTGGGGATCTGTTTTATGGTTGTGGGGAGCCAGTCATTGTTGTGGAGAAGGGAGGGAATATGATATATTAGAACAGTTGGGTTTTGGAGTGGGCGGCCTCAGGAGAGTGGGGTTTTGGGAATGGTCCTGGTGTGTTGGGGACTTCTGGTGATCTAATCCTGGACTGTGGTTTACAGTGTTTCAGGGTTGGATGCTTGAAGAGGAGCAAGGGAGGGTTTTGTTGATGTTGACCTGTTTTCAGTTAATGCTAGTCATCCCAAGGGTTGGCTCTTATTGGCGCTGCAGCCCGTTCAGGTTATTTGATTTCCGTATATTCAGTCGGGGTGGGTCTCAGCGATGATAATGAGCTTCGGCAGGGTAGGAGAAGGAGTCCTGGGTTTGGGGGGTGATTTAGTGATTGGCTCCCTTAATGTGAAAGGGCTTAATTCTCCCGCCAAGGCGATCTATGGTTCTCCGGGAGTATCAAAGGTGAAACTGGGCGTTCTCCTATTACAGGAAATCCACTGGTCAAAGAGTGTTCATTAAAGGGCTTCTGAATGTTAGTAAGATCACTGTGGGTTCGGTCTACTGCCCTAATTCGGGACAAGGTGAGTTCTGCAAGGGTGTGAAGGCAATCTGCTCCTGGTTCTGGAAGGACATCCAGTGGTGGGGGGTGGAGGGACTTTAATATGGTGCTGGACCCGGTAAGAGATTGCAAGATGCGGGGGGAGGGACGGACGGACGTTTGGCCCAGCGGTACTGACTCCCAACGTTTTAGGAGACTGAATTAGGACCTGGGACTTACTGACTCTCTCATGACTTCAGATGAGGGAGATAGGCCATTCACATACTTCTCTTCTGTGCACAACTCATATTCGAGGATAGACTTAATACTGGTGGATATTGATTTGAAGGCCCAGCTCAGGGACGCCCAGGTGCTCCCGATCCTGTGGTCAAACAATGATCTGGTAAGGATATTCATAGGAAACGAGTTTCTGCAGAGGCACTCAGGAGGGTGGAGGTGCAATTATTTCCTGCTAAAGGACCAGACACTCCTCACCAAGATGAAAGAGTGCTTCATGCATAATGACACGGGAGAGATAGAGGCGCAGATCCTCTGGAAGGGATTTAAGGCCATAATACGATGGGTGCTTTTCAGAATGGGATCCCAGAAAAAGGAAGCCAGAAGGGAACACGGAACAAGGAATACCTTAGAAGGAAAATTGGAGAGATACAACCGGGAGGGCCCAAGGGTGACTATCTCACCCCGACAAAAGATAGCAAGCTTCGATGCTATAAGGTGCAGCTCAAAGTCATTCCCGTTCAGGATACAGAGAAGAAGTTGCTATTCCTAAAGGAAAAGTACTGCTGGAAGGGAGATAAAGCTGATAAGATTCTGGCATGGTGGTTAAGGGAGAAGAGGAAAAGGAAAGCAATCAGGTCTAACCAGTCGGCCAAGGGGAGTATGGTGTTCGATGCAGCCAGCATTGGGAGTGAGTTCACTAAATATTATGAAGAACTATATATGTCGTAATATGGGGGGGGGGGCGATTTGCAGTTATCTATGTTTCTTGACAGACATCCTCTCCAGAGTATTTCACAGGAGGTGGCCGAAAATCTAGATGTGCCGATCACCCAGGAGGAAGTCATATGGACCATTAAAGGAATTAAGTCGGGCACAGAGCCGGGGTACGATGGGTTCTCTGTGAAGAAAAACATATAGATCCAGCCTAGCCCCCTATTTGGTGAGAGTGTTTAATTAGATAATAATGGGAGGCGCGCCGCCAAATACAATGATGGAGGCCATTATAGTGGCCACACACAAGGAAAGGAAGGAACTGTCGCGTTGTTCATCCTATCGCCCAATCTTCTTGTTGAATAACGATGTGAAGATTCTTGCCAAAATTTTAGGGGGTAGATTGGGGGCCTGCTTCAGACCTGTTAGCTATGCTTTTTTGTTTTTTACAATTTTTAAAGTAAAGAGAAGGAGGTGTTTTGAGTGAACTTTCCACGGCTTTATGAAACATATAAATTACACAATTGTAGCTGGCACAGTATAACTGCAGATTAGATTACATGAAACTGTCACTCAGGACACTGCAAATGTTTTCAACCTGGTCAAATCAATCTTGGTCGGAACTAATACGATATGGGGACCTGGATCCTGGTAAAGGATTTAGTAAAAAATATAAACCACTAAATCAAATGACCTTTGACTATGTAGTTTTGCGGTGCTTCCCCTATATAATCAAGAGATTGCCACACATATGTGAGGATCACTTTGAGCCAGTATCACAAGCATTTCACAATGTTAATACTAGGCTTTTTACTAGGACCACTGTGAAAATGGCCTATAAGTTACAGGACATTATTCTCTCTTGGATGGAAATCAGCCTTTCATTCACAGAAAGTTAAGCTATTGAACGGGTAAAAGGCTAAAATAAACCAAGGTTAGAGCTTGTTTTCATAACATAAAATAGTGATTACATAGCAAATGCCATGACTCGAACTGCTTCTAGGTCCTGAAACAAATGTGTTACTTTATCAGCCTCACAAGGTGGAAAGTCTACGTCCTGCCTGCTGGGATTTAAACCTTTGACCTCTATGTGTTTGGTGTGGTGTCACATTGAGAGGGTTCCACAAAGGGCTCAAGATGTCGTTTCAGAGTGTAACAATCACAGATTGCTGTGATGAACACATCAGGGAGGAAAGAGAAAGTGACATCATGGTTGTACATGTTTCAATATATAAGGGTAAAGTGAACAGAACAAGTGCTGGGAATATTCACAAGTCTGAGGTGACGTTCAAGCAACAGTTTTTTGTCAGGAGGAATGGCTCCAAAAGAGCCAGTAAAACAAAATGATTCATAGTCCTTTAGGATTCACTGCTCCTGGAGCTCTTTGTAGCTCATGTTGATGCGAGATGATTTGTCCCAGCTGCAGATGATGGTAAATTTCTTCCACCTGCCTCCTACGTGGATCTCCAGGTTGTTACAATTTTAAGCCCCTGCCAGGGTTGATGTGACACCATTAATCCTCCTTTATGTTGTGCCAGCAAGTGTTCTTTAGTGTTGTTGCTTGACCTGCCAAAGACCCCAGAGCCAGAGAACAGCTGCCAGCTACTCTATCAGTCTTATCTTCAGAGTATCTGTGGTCTGTAGGCTTGGACCTACCAGGTGCCGGGTCCAGGAGTACAAGGCTTCAACTGTCATAGCTCATGGTTCCTACCTTTTTCCTAACTTGGGCTCCTCTGGTTCTGCCTTCCACCTGTAGGCACACCCTTTACCTCTGGGCCAATTTGGCTTGCTATGTCCTGGCATTTTCCCATAGTCCTACCTGTTTCTACCCTTCTCCTCATCCTCATTTTGGCTCTGATGGTACTGGGCCTTTTCCCCTCCTCTGACTCCTCTCCTTCCTTTCACCTCTGGGTCTTTTCCTCCTCCAGCTCCTTCCTTTCCCTGTCCTTGCCTCCTTCAATCATCATCCTGGTCACACCCTCCTCCATCTCCTTCCTTTTCCTGCTTTTAACTCCACCTGCCTGCTATCTCATTCTCCTGCTCCAACTCCGCTCAGACAACACATCTCCAAGCACCCTCACTCCCTGCTGCACCTTGCTCCTTTTATATCATGGGCCTCTGGGTAATGATGCCAATATGGATCTGAGTAGTAGCACCTGTGACTGCTTATCATTTGGGTTGGAGGATTGGCGTGTCATGTTTGTACCGCCTTCACCCTAGGTGGAGGCATGAGTCCTAAGGATCAATAAGCCAGACAGCTGTTTCACAGGCTGTAATTACAAAAATCAGCAACGCCATCTTGGAAGCAGACTGCCCTGTCATGGCTGCCATCTGATTTAGCAATGGCTTGCTTCTACATTTGCTCAAACTGCTCCCCCCACGTTTTAGGAGTCCCCAGCCGAAGCCACCACTGCCTGGTCTGTTCCTTTTGAGTAAGTGGTGATCCGCACCACTGGCCGAGGCATCTCATCTCTTCTTGTTTTGTCTCCTAACTGTGGACAGCAATCGCAAGTCACAGTGGTATAGAAGTTTAAATAAACACATTCACTTAAAAACTCCACAAATTAAAAGCAATCAAAACCTGTAGCTGCTCATACTCCCATCAAATCTTCCTCTTGCCAGTGGTTGTGTCATTTTAAGCTAACATTTTAAAACCTGCAAGTTTGACCGTTTCTAAATACTCTGGAAGATATTTGGTTAATTTAGATAAGCTCGTGCAATGCTGCTATATCTGTATAGGGACTCAATATTGTCTGAAGACTACCACTTTTTCTCCAGGATTTATGTGCCTAGATATGCCCCCGTTATGCTTAGCCAAACTGTTAAATACATGTTTTAAACCAATACAGAAATCACAATTCAAGCACAGATCCAACTTCTTGGAGGGAAGTGAATGTAAGTCTGGGCCAAGCTCCATACGTACCTTCAAGAGCGGCAAAATAGGATTCAGTAGCCTCCATCTTACGAACTGTGAAACATGTAAAAATAGAGAATAAGGCAGAAGCAATATTTTATATTTTATCCTTGAATGCCCTCCTATGTCTGTTGCACTTCCATCTAAATTTTGCCTTCAACTCTTTGTGCCTCATCTTATCCCGACATCCTTCTCTGTTCTGTCATTTTCATTTCTCCTCCATTTCAACCTCATCTGTAAAGATGTTCTGAAGAAAATTAACCACTTCATCGAACAGTCATTCCAACCTTAAAGCATGTAATTAATTGCTGAAATGCAAGTACCAACCACACACTTTGTCACCCAGTAATAGTGAATGCTGACGTGCAACTTTTTATTTGCTCAACCAAGGGGTCATAACAAGAAAAAGCAAACAGCAATATTATAGCATTATTGACCAAGCCCGAGGGCCGTACCGAGAATTATGGGCCCTGAAGAACAAGTTAAAGACCCGAGAGCAGTGAGGGCCTTTAACAAGGAATGAGGGCCCAAAACGACGGTAAAGCCCGAGGGCGAGGTCTATAAAGCTATTAGAACCCCTTGCCAAAACAAAAAAGTTCATGTAAACATTTGATTTTGTCATTATTATATTTTTGGGGGGACTTAAATATTCCATGTGGAATATTTAAGTTTTAAAGAAACATGAAAAATAACATGACAAAAATATAAGTCATGCTTATTAATAGTAAACTAGCAAAAAGTACCCGTTCTCCGAACGGGTTCTGTGGACAGACATGACAACACTCATCAATTGTTGAAAATCAATGATCCTGTAGGTCACGGCTCCAATTCGCTTATCGCTTGATGTGCTTTGCACTCTGAAGTAAACTCCACTGAGAAGGGGCGTGTGTGGCTGGCTGACATACCCCAGAGCAGACGTTGGGGTGTGACGAGAGTTGGTGTGCTGCTGCATACTGGCACCTACTGTGCTCTCTCCCCACCTGTTGCCTTACCCTGGCATGGTGTAGTTTGTTGTGGTACAAAAGTCCAAGACACTGTGCATTCTAGAGTTGAGGACCGATCCTTCTACGACCACATTGATGTTTCGCTGATTCGCCTTGAAACACTTGTGTATAGGTGCGTTATAAATGCCATATCATATCATATGTGAAAGTGCTGTATTCCGGGGAAAGCGGTGAGGTGTCCATATGTTATGAAGCCCGTAATGTCCGCATGGTCCTAACCGGTGACTGTGCAAAATGTGCTGCAGATTGGTGAAACAGTGTGGTATTGTATAAGGAACAACGCTTCACCAAGCCACAAACCCACAAAAAATGTTGAGTTTTGCTGAGGAACAACGCTTCACCAAGCCACAAACCCACAAAAAATGTTGAGTTTTGCTGGAATCTGGGGAAAGGGGTGAGGTATCCAAATGTCATGTAGCCAGTATTGTCTAGAAGGTTCTAACAGGTAACTATGCAGTTTGGTGCAGATTTGTTTAATGGTGTGGAATTGTATAAGGAACAATCTTTTGCCAAGCCACAAACCCATACATTTTCTCTTTTATAAATATAGATAGTTCTTTCACTAATTTAAAGTAACAATAAACAAAGACGGTATTTGTGGGAGCATGTATTTTTCATTTAAGCCACTAGAGGGGGTGAAGCACTATTCGTGCATAGCTTTCGGAGAAAAAGAAAGCAACGGTCAAATTTGAAGGCTGTAAGAAAACTGCGCGCTATACCGGTTCTCATTATAGCCCATTAACCAATGGGAAAGGGTTATTCACCGGGGTTCTAATAATGAGTACAAAGGGAAAAAATCCTGAACAAATGCTAAGGGCTGCCTGTTATAGTCCGCTATTGCCTATCGGTTACAGCAACAGTTGCTCAGCTCTATATTCATTAAACATATTTTAAAATAACTATATTATCTATTCAAGCTACTTGTTTTTAATAAAGCCCTTTTTAGTTGCTATTGAGGCCATATAGTTGTATACAAAAAAACAATGAAACAAACGTACACATACCATTAGATCTGCTCTTTTTCTTAAGTTTGTATTGGGTAGCAGCACCTTTTTAAAAAAAATCAACAAATAAATCGGTTAACAAATGAAGATGAATTAAGTATCGACATAATATTCTTCTCAGGTTGTTGTGAAATCTCGATTACACTCCGCGCTCCTCATGAAGATAGGGTCGGCAGCGCAGTGGGCCGCGCAGGCAGGGGCAACATGCAGTGCAATAGGAGTTCGGTCCCCAGGTCCAGCACTTAGAAGCTGGAGGAGTTCGACACCAAGCATAAATAACCAATTCAAAAACAATAATCATCTCTGCATATGAACACTTTCATTACCAGTTCTTACCATGAACTTCTACCATGAACTAAAATAATCTAATTTTATAAAACTGACTTGGAAAGTACACACAGCACATTACAAAACATGACAATTTTTAAAAACAAAATATTATAGAAGGGTGTCACACCGAATGACTCTAGCTTCATTCTCTCCATCATCAAGAGAGGATGTACCAGCATTCCAATCATTGTGATTAATTTAACAGATTTAATCTGGGTTGGTCTTTTGTATTTTAAAGCTTAACATACTTCCAAAACACTGGCTTGTCAAATTGTCATTTATAAATGTGCAGAAAAATCTTTGACTTTTACAAAAATGCAAAGGGTTTTTTGTGTCAAACAAACAAACTTTAAAATATGCTTGCCTGAGTCCTTCTCCATCTCGTCCGCTCCCTTCTGTCTACCACCCCTTCCACCTAAGAAGAAGGATCAAGTAATGGGCTAAACGATGCCACCAGCATGCGAGGAGGCAAACTTCACAGAAGACAGTACAATAATGTACGAGATATAAGATGATTGATCGGGATCACTGTATTGTCTGCTGGCAAAGCCAGGATACAAGCATGAATGCTTTGGTTCCAAATTCTGATACTTATTCATCTCTTGGACTAACATTTTATGCTCATTGTTGCAAATGATTGCCTAGGTTTTCCAACACCCCATCTGTACAAATCAATTTCTAGACCTTCACCATAAGGATGCCATGTTCGTTTTTATAGCAACCCTATCCGGTGCAGGTATATTGCTGATTCACTGAAAAAACTTTGTTAAAGGGAAGTTATGCTTAAGTTGCACTAATAAAAACCTATGAAATTCAGTAAAAAAACATTGTTAAAAGGACGTTATCGTTGCAAGTAAAATCGAAAAACCCCTGAAATTCGCCAGTTATGGTAAGCTAAGCAACCATAACTCGTGCCACCACCGTGCACTGCTAAGACTAACACACAGGACATCAAAGATGACATCACAAACATCACTGATGACATCACATGTCTAGCCCCTTCTTTTTTGTTCACTGCCATATCTAGGCCAGGTGGGTTTATTTACTGACAGTCAGAAACTTAACTTTCAAAAGGTATTACATTTATAGATATTGCTATTCTCACATGTTCGTACACTACTTTCCGTAGAACTTAATCCCATCTTATGATGTACATATATAGGGGAAGAAGCAGGCCTGAAACACAGCAATCATTTTTGTGCGTGAATACAATCATGTAGATTATACACAGTTGCTAATGATACTGCCTCTTGTTTGCTTACTTTACTCTCTATATATAAGCCCCATATTTGTATGCATTGTAGTCTATTTATGTTTTGTGTGTATTAGTAGAAATATGTAGAAAGTGATGCATTATTAGCTACTTAGTACATGTTTCACAGACCGGAAAAGTCTGATACAGAAGCATTCACCATTTTATTATATAACTTTGGAAAATTACAAATATAGCTCCTCTGTGGTGTATGCTGCAGCCAATACCTACATTTCTGTATGAGTAGGTTCCTGTACTAGAAAGAACACTGCAATGGAATTTTCATTAGAACACTACATTGCGTGATGAAGTAGGTAGTTTATTACACATCTCCTGATAATCCCTGATACTTTTTTGCCAACATTACATTCACAACCCCTTGTATGAAAAGTAAATGCAAATGTGATGTCATCAGTGATGTCATCAATGATATTTGTGATTTTATCTTTGATGTCCTGTGTGTTAGTCTTAGCAGTGCATGGTGGTGGCGTGAGTCATGAGGCCTCATTACAACCCAGGCGGTAAGTTCCCTACTTTACCACCATGGTGTAAACTCTGTTTACACCATGGTGGATGGCGGATTTACCGCCCCATACCAAGGTGACTGGGGCGGTAAATCCCCATTCCCCATTTACCCTTCCCCATTCCCATTTTTGCCCCATAGGGCATAATGGGAGTGGGGAAGGCGCTAATTACGGCACCGTAAATTACGGTGCCGTAATTAGCACCAAGGCGGGTTAGCGCCTTGCATTTTAACGCCTGCTAAAAGCAGGCGTTAAAATGGTAATCAGGCGTTAAGGGTTAACGGCGCTGACGGCGCTGTTAAACCCTTAACGCCTGGGTTGTAATGAGGCCCATGGTTGCTTAGCTTACCATAACTGGTGAATTTCAGGTGTTTTTCGATTTTACTTGTAACCATAACGTCCTTTTAACAACATTTTTTACTGAATTTCATAGGTTTTTATTAGTGCAACTTAACCATGACGTCCCCTTAACAAACAGGGTAATTCATAGAATTTCGCAGAAAAGTGTCGCAAGCGGCTGGCGCAGAGTGTCCGCGTGCGATTGACTGCGCCAGGCACGTGCGCTAAAACCGATTTCCGCGCACAGCGTATTCATGGATTTCAGGCTCCCAAACCAGCCGTGGCGCAGAGTATCGCAGCGACCCTGCAGCAGCGCCGGTAACGCCCCCAAGAACGCCCTCGCGCAAGGAAAAGCCATCAAAATCGCTAAATCATCGCAAAGGGCAGCGCTAACCCTGGACCAGTCCACAGGGCTGCCAAACAAGGAACGCAAAGCGGGTAACGTGCATATCAGGGGTACGCGTGAAGTTATACACGCGATTAGCCAGGGTACGTGTATTACAGGGGTACGCGTGAAGTTTTACACGCGATTAGCCAGGGCATGTGTATCACAGGGGTACGCAGGAATTATCACACGCGATTTGGCTGGGTACGTGTATTACAGGGGTGCGCGGGAATTATCACACGCGATTTGGCTGGGTACGTGTATTCCAGGGGTGCGCGGGAATTATCACACGCGATTTGGCTGGGTACGTGTATTCCAGGGGTGCGCGGGAATTATCACACGCGATTTGGCTGGGTAGGTGTATTACAGGGGTACACGGGAAGTTCTACACGCGATTCGGCTGGGTACGTGTATTACAGGGGTGCGCGGGAATTCTCACATGCGATTTGGCCAGGTACGTGTATTACAGGGGTGCGTGGGAATTATCACACGCGATTTGGCTTGGTACGTGTATTACAGGGGTGCGTGGGAAGTTCTACACGCGATTGGCCAGGGTACGTGTATTACAGGGGTATGTGGGAATTATCACACGCGATTTGGCTGGGTACGTGTATTACAGGGGTACACGGGAAGTTCTACACGCGATTCGGCTGGGTACGTGTATTACAGGGGTGCGCGGGAATTCTCACATGCGATTTGGCCAGGTACGTGTATTACAGGGGTGTGCGGGAATTATCACACGCAATTAGGCTGGGTGGGTCCTCACAGGTGTTCCCTGTACACCCTCCACAGCCCCTGCAGGCAGCCCACAAAACAGGGGACTACCCTGCACACCTGCTCATGTCCCCCTGCACCCCCACCCCCAGCAGTGCAGGGGCAGCCTCCACCAGGCCCCCACTCATGTCCCCTATCACCCCCACCCCCCCGCCACCAGGTTCACCCTCCACCAGGCCCCCACTCATGTCTCCCACCACCCCCACCCCCCAGCAGTGCAGGGGCAGCCTCCACCAGGCCCCCACTCATGTCTCCCACCACCCCCACACCCCAGCAGTGCAGGGGCAGCCTCCACCAGGCCCCCACTCATGTCTCCCACCACCCCCACACCCCAGCAGTGCAGGGGCACCCTCCACCAGGCCCCCACTCATGTCTCCCACCACCCCCAGACCCCAGCAGTGCAGGGGCACCCTCCACCAGGCCCCCACTCATGTCTCCCACCACCCCCACCCCCCAGCAGTGCAGGGGCAGCCTCCACCAGGCCCCCACTCATGTCACCCACCACCCCCACCCCCCAGCCACCAGGGTCACCCTCCACCAGGCCCCCACTCATGTCTCCCACCACCCCACACCCCAGCAGTGCAGGGGCAGCCTCCACCAGGCCCCCACTCATGTCTCCCACCACCCCCACACCCCAGCAGTGCAGGGGCAGCCTCCACCAGGCCCCCACTCATGTCTCCCACCACCCCCACACCCCAGCAGTGCAGGGGCACCCTCCACCAGGCCCCCACTCATGTCTCCCACCCCCCCCACACCCCAGCAGTGCAGGGGCACCCTCCACCAGGCCCCCACTCATGTCTCCCACCACCCCCACCCCCCAGCAGTGCAGGGGAAGCCTCCACCAGGCCCCCACTCATGTCACCCACCACCCCCACCCCCCAGCCACCAGGGTCACCCTCCACCAGGCCCCCACTCATGTCTCCCACCACCCCCACCCCCCAGCAGTGCAGGGGAAGCCTCCACCAGGCCCCCACTCATGTCACCCACCACCCCCACCCCCCAGCCACCAGGGTCACCCTCCACCAGGCCCCCACTCATGTCTCCCACCACCCCCACACCCCAGCAGTGCAGGGGCAGCCTCCACCAGGCCCCCACTCATGTCTCCCACCACCCCCACCCCCCAGCAGTGCAGGGTCACCCTCCACCAGGCCCCCACTCATGTCTCCCACCACCCCCACACCCCAGCAGTGCAGGGGCAGCCTCCACCAGGCCCCCACTCATGTCTCCCACCACCCCCACCCCCCAGCAGTGCAGGGGCAGCCTCCACCAGGCCCCCACTCATGTCTCCCACCACCCCCACACCCCAGCAGTGCAGGGGCAGCCTCCACCAGGCCCCCACTCATGTCTCCCACCACCCCCACCCCCCAGCAGTGCAGGGGCAGCCTCCACCAGGCCCCCACTCATGTCTCCCACCACCCCCACCCCCCAGCAGTGCAGGGGCACCCTCCACCAGGCCCCCACTCATGTCTCCCACCACCCCCACCCCCCTGCCACCATGTGCAGCCCCCACCAGGTCCTCACAATCCCCAATCATGTGCGTAATGGTCAGCCTCCACAGCCAAAAAGCCCTACCAAGTAACCCATTCACCCACATGGAAATGGAAATCACATGTTACACCCCCAATGTTCATGAAGCAAATGAACCCATGTCCGTCACACACATATTTTCCAATTGAATGGGAAAACACACAACATGACATGCATGAAACCAATGAGATGAAACCACACAGTGAACAATGGAAAAAAAAATGTATTTGAAAAAAATATGAATGCTAAAGAAAGAAAACTAACTACAATGTAAATGTGAAAAAAGAAGCTGCATGTCCGCATAAAAACACAAAACTAGAAAATCTAATCCAAAAAATGTTGTCCAAAGTGAAATGTCAAAACTCTCCGTGCAACAAAGAACTATGTACAAAAATAACAAGGGTCCATCATCACAACTGAACTAAGGAAACCTCCTAAAAAACCTACCTAAATATCAACTATATACAAAAAGTGGAGCAGTGTCCGTCGACTCCAAATCATAAGAAAAAACAAAGGAAACCTAAAACTAAAGAACTATATACAAAGGCGGCTGGCAAGTCTAGCGGCTCACTCTGTGGTGTTCCGGGCCAGGGCATCATCGAACTCCTGTTCGATGTCCCGGAGGCGGTCCAGTTCCATGGCCCCGAGGGTCCGCAGGGACGACGCCGTGTCCTCCTCCAACCCCCTGCGGATTGCCTTGAGGCACTCGGCCCGCCTCAGGGCCCTCCACATGGAGTTCTCCGCCCTGACCATTGTGAGCCGCGCCTCTTCCGCCCGCCGCCGCTCCGCACCTATGGCGTGGCCCAACCGCTGCCACACGGAAGACACTCTCTGTCCTGGGTCCTCTTGCCCTCCGGCCGATGCCTGCCCCTCCGATGTCGAAGGCCCCGAGCCTTCATGGCTCCCACCATGTTGCTGCTGCTGCTCTGCCTCTGCCCGTGCACTGCCTCCTGCTGCCTGCACATCCTCCGCCGGCTGGGGTGCAGTTGTTGATGTGGCCACCCCTGCTGGACGTCCGACTCCCGACTGTGGCAGGGATGCCTCCTCCACCAGCCTGGCCGCACTGTCAGAGGCAGCTCCACAGGGCACCCAGGTGACTGATGGGTGGGAAGATGGCACAGAGGACGACTGGCGCGTAGGGGGTCCAGTTGAGGAGGGGGTCGGAACAAGCCCCATCAGACGGAGGAATCCGGTCTGGGTGACCTGTCCCAGCAGGCTGACGTGGTCAACGAGCCATTCGAGATGACGTGCAGTCCATCCATGAAAAGACTGCAGGTCACCTCGCATGGCCCGTTGACGCAACGCCACACCAGCCAGGACAGGCTCAACCCGGACCTGGATAGCCACGTCCGCAGGCAGAGGAAGGCCAGTTGACGTCAGCTCATCCCCTGCCTGGAAACGGGTCTGGACGTAGGCATCCCTGCTGGTGCAAGATGATGCAGGGACAGGATCGGGGACAGGATTGCACACAGGCACCTCCGCGGCCGCCTGTGCTGCCTCCTGTCCCTGGTCCTGGACTGCACCACTAGCACCAGTGGGATCCCCACCTCCAGACCCCGTCTCTGGTGCTTGCACGGCCTCCTCCTCCACCAGACCCCCCACCAACCTGGATGACTCCGTGCCATCTTCCCCTGTTGGGCCCTGTGGGGTCCCAGCTGCCCCTTCTGTTGCCGAGGAGTCCAACTCCAACCTCCGCCTCTTGGACCTCCCCCCGGCAACTGCGGCCTGGGACGCGGCACCGGACTCCTCACTCCCCGACGAGATGACAACACGGGAGGGGAGCCGGGCCTTGCGTCTCCGGCTGGCGGTCGGATCCCCGCCGCTGTGCTCCACAGCACCTTCTCCGCCCTCTTCATCAGTTGACGCTGCAGACAGGGAGAAACAAAACACAGGCATCAGGGCACTGTACAATGGACACATACACGCATGACAGTTACACATGAGTGGCATTGGCAAACCTCAGACATGTCATCACAATCCCCAACACACATGTCATTGCAACTGGCACACATGAGCCATACCACAGCCATATCGCAACTGCCACCACCATCCCTACACATACAACAGCATCAGCAGCCAAAGGGGAGCCATACATCACATGCAACACAGGAAGTGCACCACACATGTACACACACCACCACACTTGCATGCATGTCTACACCTCTGCCAAGTGTCGCACTGTTCAGACGGGCATCCATGTCACATCTGCCAATCAGGCTTCCACATACCGCTGTCACATGCATCCATGTAGCATCACTGTTGCACCCTTGACAAATACACACACATGCACATGTACACAGTGCTCATACATGCAGCTGAAAACAACATACATGCCTGACATCACGGACATGTCTACTTACATACACATTCATCCAAACGTGTGCACGCACAACTGCATTTGCCATGCAAGCCCACACACACAAGCACCATCCATGTCTCACACATTACAGCCCTCGCATGTGTCAGCCCCACGGCCCTGTACACCCCCACCCATACTCCACCCCATACAAACAGATGTGCAACCGGCACAAGGGGGAATGATCACCACACGCCCTGCTCACAACCAGGATGCATGTACACTCACCGCTCGACTCCAGACGGCTCTGCTTCTCTAGGACCTGGACGTGGAGCGCTGGGGATATGCGTTCCAGGACCCCCATCTGTTCTTCCGACAAGTGGCCCCGGCGCCCCTTGGCATCCGCTGCCTTCAAGAGGCGCCGGGCCTTGTTCAGGGTCCTGGACCTGAAGTCCTCCCAGCGCTTCCTGACATGTTGTAAGTCCCGGACTGCCACCCCCTCCGCGTTGATGACAGTCACGATGTCAGTCCAGATCCGAGTCCGTCCTTCCTTGTCGGCGCGGGAACTTCCAAAGAGGGCATCATACTGCCCCAGGACTTGCTCCACCAGGACACCAACTTCGGTGGCACTGAAGCTGGTGCCCCTCTGCCTCTCTGGCCGGGGGTTGTCAGTGGTCACAGATGGTGTTAGCCCCGACATGACAACCCCAGAGGCAGGAGTGGGTGGGCAACTAGGTCCTGGGGCTGGGCTGTGGAGCGATGGAATTCCAGTCGGGAGTCTTCTGTTCCAGCTGGGGTGGTCACAGCAACAGCACCCCTGGCTGATGTGCAGGCAGCAAATGGCAGTGCACGTGGGCAGCAGGCAGTCAGGCAGCAGCAGATAGCAGGTGGGAGCGTGCTCGGGGCTCTGGGGGGCAGTAATTCGTCCTTCTGGGCAGGAGCGTGGTCTCCCGTGTGCTCACGCGTGGCCAGCTTGGTACGGAGTGAATTGGCACGTGAAAATCCTGCACGTCAGCGTGAAAACCGAGGAAAGGCCCTGAGCGCGTAAGCGCGTCAGCACGCATACGCGATTCCATTGGACCAAAGGCCCTCAGCGCGTAAGCGCGTCTGTGACGTGACCCGCACGGGTGTTTCCCACACAGCACGTGGTGACAGAGCACACGTGGAAAGACTGCACGTCAGAGTCTCATTGCGACAGTGACAGTGCGGCCAGGCTGGTGGAGGAGGCATCCCTGCCACAGTCGGGAGTCGGAGGTCCAGCAGGGGTGGCCACATCAACAGGTTCACCCCAGCCGGCGGAGGATGTGCAGGCAGCAGGAGGCAGTGCACGGGCAGAGGCAGAGCAGCAGCAGCAGCAAGATGGTGGGAGACATGAAGGCTCGGGGCTTTCAACATCGGAGGGGCAGGCATCGGCCGGAGGGCAGGGGGACCCAGGACAGAGAGTGTCTTCAGTGTGGCAGCGGTTGGGCCACGCCATAGGTGCGGAGCGGCGGCAGGCGGAAGAGGCGCGGCTCACAATGGTCAGGGCGGAGAACTCCATGCGGAGGGCCCTGAGGCGGGCCGAGTGCCTCGAGGCAATCCGCAGGGGGTTGGAGGAGGACACAGCGTCGTCCCTGCGGACCCTCGGGGCCATGAAACTGGACCGCCTCCGGGACATCGAACAGGAGTTCGATGATGCCCTGGCCCGGGACACCACAGAGTGAGCCGCTGGACTTGCCCGCCGCCTTTGTATATAGTTCTTTAGTTTTAGGTTTCCTTTCGTTCTTATTATGATTTGGAGTCGACGGACACTGCTCCACTTTTTGTATATAGTTGATATTTAGGTAGGTTTTTTAGGAGGTTTCCTTAGTTCAGTTGTGATGATGGACCCTTGTTATTTTTGTACATAGTTCTTTGTTGCATGGAGAGTTTTTACATTTCACTTTGGACAACATTTTTTTGATTTGATTTTCTAGTTTTGTGTTTTTATGCAGACATGCAGCTTATTTTTTCACATTTACATTGTAGTTAGTTTTCTTTCTTTGGCATTCGTATTTTTTTCAATACATTTTTTTTTCCATTGTTCACTGTGTGGTTTCATCTCATTGGTTTCATGCATGTCATGTTGTGTGTTTTCCCATTCAATTGGAAAATATGTGTGTGACGGACATGGGTTCATTTGCTTCATGTACATTGGGGGTGTAACATGTGATTTCCATTTCCATGTGGGTGAATGGGTTACTTGGTAGGGCTTTTTGGCTGTGGAGGCTGACCATTACGCACATGATTGGGGATTGTGAGGACCTGGTGGAGGGTGCCCCTCCTGGCAGGGGGGTGGGGGTGGTGGGAGACATGAGTGGGGGCCTGGTGGAGGGTGCCCCTGGTGGCTGGGGTGTGGGGGTGGTGGGTGACATGAGTGGGGGCCTGGTGGAGGCTGCCCCTGCACTGCTGGGGGGTGGGGGTGGTGGGAGACATGAGTGGGGGCCTGGTGGAGGGTGACCCTGCACTGCTGGGGTGTGGGGGTGGTGGGAGACATGAGTGGGGGCCTGGTGGAGGGTGACCCTGGTGGCTGGGGTGTGGGGGTGGTGGGTGACATGAGTGGGGGCCTGGTGGAGGCTGCCCCTGCACTGTTGGGGGGTGGGGGTGGTGGGAGACATGAGTGGGGGCCTGGTGGAGGGTGACCCTGCACTGCTGGGGGGTGGGGGTGGTGGGAGACATGAGTGGGGGCCTGGTGGAGGCTGCCCCTGCACTGCCGTGGGGTGGGGGTGCAGGGGGACATGAGTGGGGGCCTGGTGGAGGTTGAGCCTGCACTGCTGGGGGGTGGGGGTGGTGGGAGACATGAGTGGGGGCCTGGTGGAGGCTGCCCCTGCACTGCTGGGGGGTGGGGGTGGTGGGAGACATGAGTGGGGGCCTGGTGGAGGGTGCCCCTGGTGGCGGGGGGGTGGGGGTGATAGGGGACATGGGTGGGGGCCTGGTGGAGGCTGCCCCTGCACTGCTGGGGTGTGGGGGTGGTGGGAGACATGAGTGGGGGCCTGGTGGAGGCTGCCCCTGCACTGCTGGGGTTTGGGGGTGGTGGGAGACATGAGTGGGGGCCTGGTGGAGGGTGACCCTGCACTGCTGGGGTTTGGGGGTGGTGGGAGACATGAGTGGGGGCCTGGTGGAGGGTGCCCCTGGTGGCTGGGGGGTGGGGGTGGTGGGTGACATGAGTGGGGGCCTGGTGGAGGGTGACCCTGCACTGCTGGGGTTTGGGGGTGGTGGGAGACATGAGTGGGGGCCTGGTGGAGGGTGCCCCTGGTGGCTGGGGGGTGGGGGTGGTGGGAGACATGAGTGGGGGCCTGGTGGAGGGTGACCCTGCACTGCTGGGGTTTGGGGGTGGTGGGAGACATGAGTGGGGGCCTGGTGGAGGGTGCCCCTGGTGGCTGGGGGGTGGGGGTGGTGGGTGACATGAGTGGGGGCCTGGTGGAGGCTTCCCCTGGTGGCTGGGGGGTGGGGGTGGTGGGTGACATGAGTGGGGGCCTGGTGGAGGGTGCCCCTGGTGGCTGGGGTGTGGGGGTGGTGGGTGACATGAGTGGGGGCCTGGTGGAGGGTGCCCCCGGTGGCTGGGGGGTGGGGGTGGTGGGAGACATGAGTGGGGGCCTGGTGGAGGGTGACCCTGCACTGCTGGGGTGTGGGGGTGGTGGGTGACATGAGTGGGGGCCTGGTGGAGGGTGCCCCTGGTGGCTGGGGTGTGGGGGTGGTGGGAGACATGAGTGGGGGCCTGGTGGAGGGTGACCCTGGTGGCTGGGGGGTGGGGGTGGTGGGAGACATGAGTGGGGGCCTGGTGGAGGGTGACCCTGCACTGCTGGGGTGTGGGGGTGGTGGGAGACATGAGTGGGGGCCTGGTGGAGGGTGCCCCTGGTGGCTGGGGGGAGGGGGTGGTGGGAGACATGAGTGGGGGCCTGGTGGAGGGTGACCCTGCACTGCTGGGGTGTGGGGGTGGTGGGAGACATGAGTGGGGGCCTGGTGGAGGGTGACCCTGCACTGCTGGGGTGTGGGGGTGGTGGGAGACATGAGTGGGTGCCTGGTGGAGGGTGCCCCTGGTGGCTGGGGGGTGGGGGTGGTGGGAGACATGAGTGGGGGCCTGGTGGAGGGTGACCCTGCACTGCTGGGGTGTGGGGGTGATGGGAGACATGAGTGGGGGCCTGGTGGAGGGTGCCCCTGGTGGCTGGGGGGTGGGGGTGGTGGGAGACATGAGTGGGGGCCTGGTGGAGGGTGACCCTGGTGGCTGGGGGGTGGGGGTGGTGGGAGACATGAGTTGGACATGGGTGGGGGCCTGCTGGCAGGTGCCCCACAGTGCTGGGGGGTGGGGGTGGTGGGGGACATGAGTTGGACATGGGTGGGGGCCTGCTGGCAGGTGCCCCACAGTGCTGGGGGGTGGGGGTGCAAGGGGACATGAGTTGGTGTTCATTAGTTCAAGGAGACATGTGCCTTTGCTGGGGGGCATTCCCATGGTGGGTGGGCTGCCTGCGGGACATGACCAGGGATGCAGGGTAGTCCCCTGTGGTGTGGGCTGCCTGCAGGGGCCGTGGAGGGTGTACAGGGTACACCTGGGAGGACCCACACTGTCAAATCACATGTGGACGCGCACCCCTGAAATACACGCGCCCAGGCTATTCGCGTGTGGGACTTCCCGCGCACCCCTGAAATACACGCGCCCAGGCTATTCGCGTGTGCAACTTCCCGCGCACCCCTGAAATACACGCGCCCAGGCTATTCGCGTGTGGAACTTCCCGCGCACCCCTGAAATACACGCGCCCAGGCTATTCGCGTGTGGAACTTCCCGCGCACCCCTGAAATACACGCGCCCAGGCTATTCGCGTGTGGAACTTCCCGCGCACCCCTGAAATACACGCGCCCCCAGGCTATTCGCGTGTGGAACTTCCCACGCACCCCTGAAATACACGCGCCCAGGCTATTCGCGTGTGGAACTTCCCGCGCACCCCTGAAATACACGCGCCCAGGCTATTCGCGTGTGGAACTTCCCGCGCACCCCTGAAATACATGCGCCCAGGCTATTCGCGTGTGGAACTTCCCGCGCACTCCTGAAATACACGCGCCCCCAGGCTATTCGCGTGTGGAACTTCCCGCGCACCCCTGAAATACACGCGCCCAGGCTATTCGCGTGTGGAACTTCCCGCGCACCCCTGAAATACACGCGCCCAGGCTATTCGCGTGTGGAACTTCCCGCGCACCCCTGAAATACACGCGCCCAGGCTATTCGCGTGTGGAACTTCCCGCGCACCCCTGAAATACACGCGCCCAGGCTATTCGCGTGTGGAACTTCCCGCGCACCCCTGAAATACACGCGCCCAGGCTATTCGCGTGTGGAACTTCCCGCGCACCCCTGAAATACACGCGCCCAGGCTATTCGCGTGTGGAACTTCACGCGCACCCCTGGAATACACGCGCCCCCAGGCTATTCGCGTGTGGAACTTCACGCGCACCCCTGAAATACACGCGCCCAGGCTATTCGCGTGTGGAACTTCACGCGCACCCTTGGAATACACGTAGCCCGCTCCCCCAGGCCCGATCGCGTGAGGAACTTCACGCGAACCCCTGTAATACACGTAGCCCGCTACCCCAGGCCCGATCGCGTGAGGAACTTCACGCGAACCCCTGTAATACACGTAGCCCGCTCCCCCAGGCCCGATCGCGTGTGAAACTTCACGCGAACCCCTGAAATACACGTAGCACGCTCCCCCAGGCCCGATCGCGTGAGGAACTTCACGCGAACCCCTGTAATACACGTAGCCCGCTCCCCCAGACCCGATCGCGTGTGAAACTTCACGCGAACCCCTGAAATACACGTAGCCCGCTCCCCCAGGCCCGATCGCGTGTATAACTTCACGCGAACCCCTGTGATGCACGTACCCTGCTGAAATCGCGTGTTAGACTTCCCGCGCACCCCGGTATACACGCACACGTATTTTTTGTCAGCGGGTGTCCGTGTTTGTGGGTACCCCTTTGCACGTCATTTTTCCTGGAGGGCCACAGTATGGGACATTCATCATGGCAGTATATAGGTGCTATTTGTTGGCGCACCTTTTGGCGCACATTTCTTACAGCCTTTAATGTCCTTGCCCATAGTCCTCACGAGTTTGCTCGAAATCCGCCAATGTTTTATTTTTTTTAAAGTGTCAAAATGTATGTACATACAATAGTCATATAATTTAGCCCCCACTCGACAAAATCCATTCAGTCTTTACACAAACATTGAAGGTTTGGTCTATAATCTTTCTCAAAACTTTTGTCCACATTCGTCAAATAGCAACAAAGTTATAAGCCATCAAAAAATGTTGAGACCCCGCTCTAATTTCGCTCCCTGTTGAGAAAATCCCACCAAACTTTAGAAAACCATGTATATCTAGATCCAAAATCATTTTGCCTAATGTTGTGCAGATTCGTCAAATGACACCAAATTTATATGTCTTTACAATATTCTGGGACCCCTCCTATAATTTTGCCCCCTCTTGACAGAATCCCAAAACATTTTGCAAAACCATTCAGGATTAGTTCTAAAATATAATTGCAAAATTACATGCAGTTTCATTGAGTGGCGCAAAAGTTATAAGCCATCCAAAAACTGCTTTTCCCAAACCCTGTAATGAAGAAATAGGTACAGATGTCCTGGGACATCTGAAGTATCCGCGAACACCACAGGACTGCCCCAGGACATCTAGAGTGTTTGCGGACTTTCAGGGGGTGAAACAACCAGTTTTTTGGCTTCTTACGGCCATATCCAATCAAATCCTCATCCCTCCCACATCCCCAGAGATTGTTTGTCGAGTTTGACAAGTGAAATGCTGTTTTTTTTAAAGTTTTCACTGCGCTGCTCGCGGACCCCAAAAAGTCCACGAATCCAAGATGGCGGGCGTTGCAGGGAAACAGACGCATTTCACGTTTTCTCACCATCTAATCAGCGGGCGAGTCCCGGTGTCCACAGACCACGCAGAAGTCAGCACTTTTTTCTGGCCAATCGGAGGCCAGTCTGCGTACAGTGCAGCCAATCAGAGGCCAGTCCGTGGACTGAACAGGGAAGTGAGTCCGCGGAGCGGACATAGATATCACTAATTGTTTTGCCTTACGTTTTGGTCATTTAAAAAAAAAAACTACTGGACGGATTTACACCAAATTAACAAAAGCACGCTTTCGTGACCAGGCCGCCACTCCTGCCGCAAATTTGGTGTAAATCCGTCCAACGGTTTGGGCTTTAGGCGTGAGCAAAGTTTTTTCCCATTATGTCTATGGGAAAAAATAAATTTTGGGATCCCCCCTATAACTTTGCCCCCCCCCCAGACCAAACCTCACCAAACTTTGCAGATCAATTCAGAGTTTTGCAAAGTTTGGTGAGGATTCGCCCAGGGGGAGCAAAGTTATAAGCCGCCCAAAAAGTTCTCTTCCTATGGGATTAGCAACTTAACCATAACTACACAGCCACTGGCGTGGCTGTGTAATAATAGCACTTGTTGTGCTGTAAGACCAAATACATATGCAGGCAGGTCTATAAACTTCAGACATAGGAAAGGCAACACATATCACTGCAATGAGTGCTTAACATACTGGGCTAACTTCTGAACCATTGTGGCACTCAATTTACCAGTATGCATTTCAAATTTGGCTATTGAACATGATAAACATAATTCCCACAGGAAGGAAAGAATGCTACAGGATTTGTTCTGCAAGGAACACACAAACTCTATATTCTATAGTGAACACAGAAAGCATTACATGATGAATTGATTGAGGCAGAATGTACTTGCTAAAACAGAAAGGCAATAGCTTTAGAGCCTCAGCACCATGCCATACAATATCCTGATATGTGCTATTTAAATCTGGTGAACAAAGGAATCTTACTTAGGACCCCTACCATAAAAATGTCTCTGGTTGAGACTTTCGCAGCCAAAAGGATCTGATTGGTTAGTTTACTCCTGGGAGAATGTAAAGAGAATGTTTTATCCTAATCTACAGAGCCTAGAAGGATAATCACAGTGTTGGGGGATACACGTACTTGAGTTATCTTTCAGATTAGTACCTGGTGAGAGTCAAGCAGAATGTAAAACACATTCTGATTGCCTCCCGCCGGCTCGTTACCCGGCCGGAATCCCTCAGCCGGGATTTCCCTGCTTTGTCCACGGCAGGGGATGTGGCAGCCCCTCTGTCAATGAAGAGACTTGAAGCGGGGCCATCCCCGCTCCGAGCATCCACACGCCTGGTGGATGCCATTGTCCACCGCCGGGGACTGAGGTCCAATTTCTTTTCCTTTTTCCCCCCCTCCCTTTCTCTGACCCCCACCCCACCCTCCCAACCCCATTTACCTTCTTATCTTTATTTTTTTGGGTGCGGGCGCGCTGGGAACAGAAGTGTTCCCAGCGCGTCCGCTCCCTATGGCCGCCATGGAAAGGGAAAACGGACTCTGTTTTCCCTTCCCCGGTGGCCATTTTCTCTGTCATTTTTTTTTTCTGTTTGAAACACTGCAGCGTTTCGGGACAGAAAAAAATGCTTTTAGTACCCCGGTCTTGCGGGCCAGGGTACTAATAGTAATATGCCCCTTGTGGCGGGGGCATTACCGAGTCAGTTAATGCTCCAGGGCCTTCCTTAAGGCCTATAACTATGGGCCCCGGGGCATTACCTGACTCGGTAATGCCCCCGTCGTGAGGGGCATATTGCTTAATTAGTGCAATAATATCTGTCTAAAAGGAAAGCATTATGGGCACAAGAACTAAATGCATGACAAAGAGCCCAGATCCTAACATCTTCTCCACCACCGAGGTTAGACTGATGGGGAAAACATGCTAAACATGCTAAACCAAACCAAGTTGGGTTCCAGCGAATCAGAGGTTTGATTGAAAATAAATAAAAGACAACGGCACTCTCTGCCAGATCTTAGGCCAGACAGTCTGCCTCATTACGAGCCTGACAGTAATTAGGCAGTAAATCAGCTGAATGGCAGCCACAATAATTTACTGCTACCGCCACCCGGTCCCGTAGGTTTACCACTGGATTACGAGGGGTGGTAGGTTGGTGTCATTCCCCATTTCAGGAGTCCATAGGATTCCATGGGGATTTTGGCGGATTTACCGCAAACTGTAATTCCGCAGAAGTGAATCATCTGATTCTTGGAGGAAAAGTGGAGGATTTACCTCCAGATTATTGCTCAAGGTCAATCCTCAATTTTTTCTCCAAACTCCAAAATTCAGCGGTGTTGTAAAAATGGTGGTAGTTCCAAAGCTGCAAAAAAAGATGGCAGCAACGGAATTACTGACACTTTTTTACCACACCACTAAACTCGTAATGAAGGCCGGTGCCCTCGTTCCTTTTCCCAGTTAAATCATGTACAATAATTTTATCTTGTCTGATGTGCAATCTAGCTCCTTGTAAACTCAAGCGTCTCGGGGGGATAGCTCAGGGGTAACGTGCTTGCCTAGGAAGCAAGATGACACAGAGTAACAGAGGTTCGATCCCAGGGTCCGCGCTTAGAAACCTCTGGGTATTAAGCGCGTTATAAATAACCTATCATAATTTTCAAAGAGACCGAATGGACTCATTACAAGTTTGGTGGTATTTCAGTGGTAAATCTGCCAGGATATTGCCAAATGGAATTACCATTACCGGCAGATTACAAACGGTGGCATGCCGGTGTTAGAGCCCATAGGACTCCATGGGGATTTCGGTGGGATTACCGCTGGCGGTAATTACACCGATTTTTGGCAGTAAGGCGACAGAATAACCTCATTATGCTGAAGGTTTTTCATCCACCTCACTACCAAAGTTGTTGTACAGCAGTGTGGTATTGCAGTGTTTTACCCGCACCACCGTACATGTAATGAGGCCTGTAAAAGCTTTTTAAATAGTGTCAGATTCCTCCCCCCTCCTTTCCTGAGAGTGGGTTGAGTAATCTGATGCCGAATTTGTATACATATATAAACCTATCTGTTTCTAGTATTTGGCACTGCTCTAAGCATGCGAGAAAATCAAAGGGGCTACTCTCATGATATAGTTGCCCAAGCCTTGCCAGACCTCCTATGTGGCAAAGTGAAAAGATTCGTTCTGACATACCCGGGGAAAACAGAGATATCTGTGTTCTTATTTTATATTTCTTCATAGCTCTCCTACCATATTGTAATGTACCTGCAATGGTTGGAGGAGGAGTCGATGCCAGTTTGCTGTGTCCCTGTGAGATCTTGCATAGCAGATCATCGCTCAGATCGAGAGTCGCTTTGTACTCCAATTAGAACCACCGTTCATCATATGTGGTAGTTTTCCACTCTATAAGTGTACCAAGGAGGCAGGCAAACATATATCTTTTTATATCTGGTGAAGATAGACCTCCCTTTGTGAAAACAAAGAAATAATATTGAGGCTGGGTAGCCCAAAAGGAAATACACTGAACACAGGTTACAAAGGAACATACAAAGGTCTTTATTTTATACTAAACAGTTACAAAAAGTCAAAGACAAATCAGATAGCTATCAGCCCTCAGTACAACAAAGCGAACTCCAGCGTGTTTCGGTGTGCTCAGTGAGTGGGAATATACATTGAAATAGTCAGGCTTTTATACAATTTTCAGCATGATGTCCAGCCCTGCTGCAAGTTAATATTACTCTAATACATTACTGATCTAGGGTCCGTGCCAGGTTCGCTTCTAATTTGTTCGTCTATATGTATCTAGTTCATCTTTGGTTTACACATCAACAAGTCATAATGGCAACAGTGTATTCTCTAGGTTTAACATTAAGCCTTAGGACATAGTTTATACAATGTAGTTAAACAGGCGTTCCCATTCAGTTATTCAAACAACATTGCAGTTAATATATGTTCATGGATCAGTTTCGTTGACACAGGTGATCCTTGATCTGCAGGTCAATGAAGGACAAGGTCTCATTACCTGATCCTAACATTTAGCTTATGGCAGTTTAAACATTAACTTGTATGTAGATGTCAAGACCGCCAAGTTACAAACAGAAAAACACTGTCCACCATTTTAACTCACAGGGTGACTTTGCACAGAGAGAGAACCTAAAATGGAGGTTTACATTGATTCTAGGGTCAGGACCTTGCAACACGAATTTCCTCACAAGTAGCTCACGAGCAGCTTGGCGTAGGCCAATATACATATATTCAATGCAATAGGAGGCATGATCTAATTTCTAGTTTGACACCTTCTCTCTCTCTCTCTTGGATGCTGAAGAGTATTACGGGATAGCCAAGGTATGATGCCCCCCCATATGAACTTATCTTTTTGCTTTTGAATTCGATTGATGATTGAGCTTGGTACTTCGAGTGGGAGAGGCTGCAAAAATATAATAGCCGAGGCATAAAGTTTTTTTTCAGGCTATTAATCCTGCCCATTAATGAGATTTCTATTTGAGCCCACCTACTTAGTCTTGATACAGAGTAGCTTATAGGCGAGGACAATTGCATTTATACAGTGAGTCGAATGTGGGGGTAATGTCAACACCTAAGTATCTAATGTATTTGCTCACCTAAGTGAATGAAAACGATTCAGGTAATTCTACCAAATTCAGAGCCTTAGACTTATTTCAATTAATCATGTAACCCAACGGTATCTGAAACACCTGTAGTTCTCTAATGATCTCAGGTGTTTTGTAACTTTTATCTCTAATCATAAAAAGAATGCCATCGGGAAAAGATAGCCAGTTTGTGGTGCTTTGCGGGGCAATCATAACCCTAGATTCTGTCATTTTGTCTAATCGCCTGGTCGAATGGTTCCATCGCCAAAGAAAAACCAGGGGGGATAGAGGGCAATGTGCACTTGTACCCCCCCTTAGTTTTAAGAGATATGTCCATTTACCAACAGCCACGCAGGGGGATATTGGAAGTTATCTAATATTCATTAAGACATGTCTGGGACAAACCGAATTTAGCCAACACCTCAGCATGGTAACACTAGATGAACTGATTGGATGCCTACTCTGAGCCCAGGACCATTAAAGACTTTGAGAAAACACTCAAGTTAGCACAGGGTACAGCTAATACATCTAAGTCTTATATTATCTTTTTTTATTGATAAAATTGTTTTAGTTGAATTTACAACTTTTTCAATTATTTACAATTTCATTTCCATTTCGATATTGAACAGTTCGTCTTACAAAAAGATTTGGTTAGACACCCCACAGAGAGCTATACAGAATGATAATAAAAGCAATGAAACAAACCAAAGAATAAAGCACATAGACAAGGTACTGATTAAATTACAAGGTGCTAAGATTCTCAGGATATTTCTTAGATTAACTATTTTCAATCCAAGATAATGTAATTAACGCAGCAGTCATACAGTGCACCTTCCAACGTTCAGGAATGAGATTTTCGTGATTTAATCACGTATGGTAACCAGAAATAACATTAAGATATTGACATTCATTGAGTAGATTTCATACGGACAGTATCAGTCTAAGTTCTTTCGAAAATTGAATGATGTCTATAATAAGAGAAGTATTAGACGTATTGAATATCGACTCCCACAATTCATCTTGAGTTAACAGAGGTCGATGTTTAAAATGTTTGTGAAGATAACGAATCCTTATATCTGATAAGGATGAACAATCTATTACAAGATGTCTTGTTGTCTCCATGGATTCAGGAGCCTTACAATAGGTGCATACTCTAGATCACTTTAAAGACTTGTTATAGGAAGCAAGTCTATCTTTACTAGGGAGTAAATTAAACCGGAAGCGGAGAAAGGCATCCGCATACTTCCTATCTGGAAACTTGGTAAGATACTGCGGTAAGACATTTACAGCACGCAATTGGAAAGCGCCCTTTTTTTACAGCTTGATATACCTTGATTTGGTCGATAGTGTTTATCCAGTCACTTCTCCACAATTTCAATTTGGCCTTGTCAGGGAATTCTAACAATTGGTCTATAGAAATATTAGCTTCTTGAAGAATTAGAATACATATTTTTTTCCAATCTGTAAGAGGTTTAAAAATTGATTTGTTTAAAACTTTTTTCAACACTTGGAAGAAATTCTTATTTAAGTCAGTAGATAATAAACACTTCCTGTATAGAGCTAACATCATCCAGGAAACGGAGTCATTCAAGGATACGAGACCCAATTCAAACCTAATAAGGAAAATGGGAGTACATGTAGGAACTGGGAGGATGTGTTTCCAGTAAATACCTTCTAAAATATCCCATTTGACAGCTTTCGGATTTATCTTGGTTTGACTTCCATATGTTATGATTGGTAACACTTTTTGCAGGTAGAAAATCCTAGATGGAATGATAGAGAATTTTCCGTAATTTCTCTGGAGGGCTTTGCCTTGTTTGGCAAGTAATCTCATTCTGGCTGAGAATTCTCCTTGATATGGAAGATCTAAGGAATGTGTATTTATATTCACTCCCAGATAATTATATTCTTGTACTTGCCTCAAAATGCAATTTCCCAGTTTCCATTTAAAATTGTAGTCGGCTGATGAACGTTGATGTTGTAAAATAAGAACGTTAGATTGGGATGAGTTGATTATCAGTTCATTCGTCTGGGCATATTGTAATAACGCTGAAAGTTTCCTTTGAAGACCAATGGGAGTTCTATCTAATATCATAAGATCATCTGCATATAATAAATATGAACTTTCGTGATCATCCAATTTTGGTGCAAACGAACGCGTAGAATTAAAAGCATGATATATGTCGTTAATATAAAAATTGAATAACATTGAAGCAAATGGACATCCTTGTTTTAAACCAGGGTTGGTTTCTATTAATTCTGACAACTGACCATTGGATGTCAATTTGATTCTTATAGTAGTATTAGATATAAATTTGGAAATTAAGAACCTAATATACGGAGGACACTCTGCATCGAAGAGTTTTTGCCATAGGACTTGTCTCGACACTGAGTCAAAGGCTTGCTTAAAATCTATAAAAGCAATAAAAACCGGTTGTTTAGATAAAATTATCTGTTCCTTTAGTATCGATAAAATAAATAGATTTAGCGTAGTTCCAATACCCGGAACAAAACCCGATTGGTTCACATCAAGAAGATGGTGTTCAATGAGCCATTTTGAGAGGTCCCGAAGAAATCATTTGGCGAATATTTTCCCAGGTGCATCTAACAGTGCTATGGGTCTGTAATTGTTGGGATCAGACCTGTCACCTTTTTTAAATATGGGATTTATTATCGCCTGTTGCCAGGATGGTGAGATTTGATTTGAATCAATGACTCTAGAAGAAATCCTTTTCAACACGGATGCCCACATTTCATTTTTTTTAAAAAATATTGCATTATTAAGTTGATCGGGCCCCTTTAAGTATGTTATGGTCGCTAAACTTTGTTGGGAGAACCTGAAATGTCGCTACCAGCTTGTTAGCCTCTGAAGAAATATAAACATAGTCCAGAATGGATTTACTTTCATTTCGACTCCATGTTGGCTTAGCTGGAAAATCTTCCGGTGTTGAACCATTTAACATCGAAAGATTTAGACCATCTAAATACTCTTGAAGTGTACTTAATGTTAGGGGAAATGCAATTGAGGTTGAAGTCTCCGGCTATTATTACTGTTTTGATGTTGGGATTCATTAAGGATTGATTTAGGGGATTGTCTATTTTGTCAATAAACTGTGGTTCGGAAGGAAAGACCGGATTCCAATAAATGTTTATTATTAGACAGCTTGGAAACAAGGGATGGTGAATGTTTGTGGTGGACAATTCAACTACTTGAATCCCAATATCAGGCGGTGGCCAGGCTCTAAGCAACAATTGGCAGTCATTGCGGACAGCGGCAATTAGACCAGCAACTGGACGCCCTCTCGTAGGTTTGGATGCAGCAACTATATTGATTTGATGATCCTCCCAAATGGGAACAGATTGGATCCATGCCTCTTACAAGAGAACTATGTTGTACTTGTTTAAGTCTGATGAGTCGTTAAAAAGATGAGAAAAACCTCTAGTATTCCACAACATTAAAGAGCAACTGTGAAGAGCGCTCTGAGGTTTATTCTAATGACTCGTCTGATTTTGAGAATTCTTTGTCTTATTTCTTAGCCAGTCCCATTTCGATGGGGGGGGAGATATTAGTTGGCCATGAGCCTGACTTGCAGGTGCAACACGATATCTCTTTATTGTCATTTTGATTAGAGCTGGCATTTGCATTTTTTAAGATGGACTCTTTGAGTGCAGGGAGAGGAAAGAAGGCTTATAGGCATAGACCTCTGTTGAATAGTTCTTGCCTTTCATTCCATATTAGGTTTTTCACAATTCTTTAACAGACATTAATTGCACTAATGTCTTGCTGGGCTGGAATGGGATTCCACACTGATTCAATATCAGCAGAATTTATCTGCCGTAGTGATGGTATCGAATTCAAGATTAGTAGAATTGTTGTGCGGTTTGGGAATGGGTCCGAATAGACTCCATAAAGCATTTTGACTTGAATACACTCATCTTCTAGGATAGACGGATTTGGCAGATAAACCTCCGGTTTCTGCTCTTCATGAACAATATCCAGTGAAATTGATGACACAGGATTTAACAGGGCTCGCGAGGAAGCAGGCGATGTCAGTTTGAAAGTATTTACAATTGGCAGTTTCAAAGTTTTCTGATGATGAGCTGTATTCATATGGATGTTTGGCATGGATGAGGGAAGGGAGGTTGATGTTGTGGGCCTCTCCCTTATAGCAAATGCGCCTGGCTGAATTTCATTCCTTCTTTGATCCAGTGTTTTAAAGGGAAGGGAGTCAATATTAAAGTTTACATGAAATGACAGAATTACCTGTTGCTTAGTGGGCAGGATATTATGTAAACCGTGATAAACATCATCTATGATTGGATCATTGGGCTATACAGATAAGTTCATAAACTGATCATGTATGTCATTTGTAATTTCGTGACTTGATTCATCATCAACATTATTTACAGACGGCAAATGGTCAAGCTTCTTACCTTTGGAGAAGTCGTGGTTCAATTCAGGAGGCATAACAGAGGCTGGGGGAGCCATAGGCAGATTTAACACTTGTTCCGGCAGTTTGTTGGATGATTAGTCATTGGCCATTATTTCTCATCTTTGCAGGCGTCCCAAAGCATTAAAGTACCCGGCGAATATTCAGTATTAGTGCACAAAATGATTTAATAGCACTTCAAATTGCTTCTTGAAGAGTAAGAGCTCTCAGAATTGTGTTGTGTAGTTTCCATCTAAATTCTGTTTTTCAGACATCTCCTTGAACCTGGAGAATTAGACATATAGGTGCAGTGTGTGAAATAGTGAGTCGGCCTATTTCTGCTTGTGCCATTATCTCTGAGACTGCCTGAGTGACCAGAAATGTATCAATTGTGGAATATGATTTATGGGGTGGTAATAGCTGTAGGTACAATCCTTCTTACGGAAATATTTCCAGGGACCTGAAAGTATCAATCATGCTATTTGACGGGTCAGCACTACTGAACTGCGATTTTAGTACCAGTATGTGTTGGATCTAGGGCATTATTTATAATTGTGTTGAAACCTCCCCCACTATGAGCTTGCCTCTAGTAAACATGTTGATTTTTATGAAGTTATCTGCAAAGAAGGTGGTCTGGACATTGTTGGGAGCATATATCGAGCAGACTGTAAACATAAACCCATCAATAGTGCCCCTAATTGCTATCATTCTCTACTCTGTCTTTCAAGGATTTATCTAAAATGTGGGGCAATAGAGATCGGATAAAAATGACAACCCCTCTAGATCAGGAGACATAGGCTGAGAAGAACAGCAACATATAGCGTCTATGAAGAAATTGGTGTTCATCCGCCCTCAATAAGTGTGTAAAACGATGAAGTCTGGCTTTGACTGTTCACCACTTGACTGTGCAGTTACGTCCCTTTACAGTGAGGGACATCACTGTAACATAAATCATCTTAACACAAGGTTTCTCTGATGTCTGTACCTTGTCTGTGCTATCACCTTGCCACCTTTCAATCTAAGCCTATACACGGTCCAACAAAGTGTGACGATCCTTCGGTTGGTGTCACTTCTCCCCAGGAGGGAGCCTCTTTCCTTGAGGCCAGGGATGTGTGGCCACTAACCTATAGTAGCCTGATGGTGGTAACAAGAAGGAGGACTTCATGGGGAGAAACTCCCCTCCTGGGGATAAGTCTGATACATGCCCCTTTAACTACCAACCCCTCAAAGTTGGCAACCACACCACATCCACTTGATGATAAGAACCTGGCTCTGAGGCACTGCCTCGCTAACCCTCAACCCCACAATCCGATAATAACACCAGGTTGTTCTAAGGGTAACAATTATCATCCTATGACTGAGCCTTACCATTCTTTCTCTGTGCAGACCCCAAAGTCGATAAAGAGCTCCTTTAGCAATGCTAATATGTACCACTGCGATATCAGTTTTTCTAAGTCTGTTGGTCATGATGTTAAGAAGACTACACTGGACCGATAATCTAATTCTAGCCTTTTCCTGAACAGGACTGAGAAGACGAAGACTGATGACAATACAAATAGTATAGCTGACTCAAGTACTAGTATGAAGATGATCATCAGAAACGTCAAGATTACCAGCCATGCAAGTACTGAGAAGAAGTGGCCCTGAGGAGACATAAAGAACAGCCCAGGAAGAAGCAGGAACGTTATAGACTTCCGCTGAGGAGTGGTCACGTAGGTCTCATAAAAATAGACAAGGCACTAAACACTTGGTCTTGGGCAGCTGCGGAGGACCTAGCTTTTGAAAGGAGCCTGTCCGGAACACGCATTGTTGAAACTGTCTGGAAGGCCATCTAGATCAATAGAATGGCGATACACCAAGATATAGTTCACAAAATTAATGCAATTAATACAACTAAAGACTCCCTTATTCTCTGGTTAAAACTGAAAGACACATAAAACAGTAGGGTGACCAGAATAAGCACTGGGAAAATTCAGGAGGTGAACACCTTGACTCTAGGATTCTAGGGTATTCTAGCAGTCTTAGCCATTCAAATGTTTCTAGATACAGGCTTCCTTGTGGTGGTCCTAAACCCCCTTGCCAGTTCTTCCCTAATGCAAACACAAATGGTTGTCTCACTCGTGTATAGGCGCGTTACAAATACCATATCATATCATATCACTACCCGGTTCCAGGGCAGAACCATATGTGTAGTCCCAAGTCTTCCTTATTGAAGTGTAGGTCGGACCCTCCAGTTCTTTTGCCACTGTTGTGATCTTTTCAGTGGTTGGGTGTGAGACCTCTGGTCCAGCCAGAGGCCTAGCCCGGCCCTATCAACAAGAATGGTCCTGCCTTCCATGCTGTCCTGCCAAGTGCTTGTAACTTATATTTCCTCTTTGAAATTCACAGCTTCAGATCAGGGTCTTATCCCTAACCCCGCTCCTGCCGGCCGGTTTCTTCCTCCTCTTTCCACCTTCTTCAGTTCTCTAGCTCGGCAGTCTCCTCTGCCTCCTCGGGGGGTGAACCTTCTCCGCTCCTAGACTACTCTAGTCAGTGCATCACCTCTAGCTTCTTCCTTAGATAATAATTCCTCTCTCCAAACCTCCTCCTTTCACACTACTATGTTCTGCTCTCTACCTCCTCTTCTCACTGCTGGGTTTTGCCCAACCTCCTCCTCAAGTTCCTTATTACACTAACCATCCTACTTCTGCTGTTACACCACCCCTCTTCAAATACACTAACCTTCTCGTGTTCTACCACCTTCTCCTTAGCTGTACCAAGTGCTACAGATACAATTTTGTGGTGGGAGTATTTTACTCCCTATTTTGTAAACTTTGAGAGTAAATGTGATTTCAAGAGAGTACAAAGTGAAAACTGTATGGAACTCATTATCATGTGGCAGTAGTCCACATCATGACAAACATGCTTTTTTCTCACAATTACAGGTAAATCACAGTGTGCAGTAGAACAAAGACACTCTCACAAATAGAAGAGATGAGCACTAACACTCTGAGCATCCCCTGCATGCAATGCATAGGTACAACAGCAGCACAAGCTGTTTAACGCTTCCCTCCCACAGAGCAGGTCCGTTTAAGTAGGAGCCTCTCAAGCTTCCCACCCACAAACGGAAAAGCGAATAACTTCAACAGCAATACAAGTTGTCATCAAGTAAAACAGGTAGAGCGTATCATTGCAAAGTAAAGCAAGCGTAGAAGAAACCCACACAGAAAACCGATAAGCAATGGGACTCAAGTTCCTCTCACATAGAACAGGTGCAACATAGGCTTCAGGAGTGGACACTCTCCTCCCAATATAGAAACTCTATGCCATCAAACTCAGTAGATAATTCTTTCCTCAAATGCAACTGGAACGTCGTGGGTCTCAATAGTACAAGATAACTACAGGTAAGTCATCGGGAGAAGGAACTGCATGGGTCCCGGGATGCTGGTACACACAAGGCCCTGCAGGGCCTTTTAAAATAACAATTATCCAAATCTGTCACGATGCCCACTCCCGGGGAGCCGGCTCAGGCCCTGCATCCCCGAAAGCGGACATCAAGTCCCCGGGGAAGGTCCCAGCAACCCCTTATAGGGGCCCTTTGGACAGCGTCCTGGCGCCTATGGCGTCAGGCTCATAGAAAACGTCAGTCCTGGCGCCATAGGCGCCAGGCTCATTATGAAAATGTTTGGGTGCACTTACCTGATGCAGACCATGCTGCAGAAACCCGGCCTCCTTGAGGCCTGAAAGGAACTACTTTACCTGTGGGACTCATTTACCACCCGGGCGTGGTCGGGGAAGGATACATACCTGATTGGAGGAAGGACACATTCTAGGAGCTTCTTCCAAGGCTATTTAAACCACACCCGATCAGCCACACGTGCTTCGCGTTGTTCTGCATCTAGCAGCTGGACGCTCACCGTGTCTGCTCCTGCATCTTGACTTCTGCCACACCTGCCAGCATCCTGAATCACCTGCAAAGGAAGGGAACAAGAGAACAGAAGAAGGAAAAGGCCTCACCTGCTAAATCTGCATCCCAGAGACATTTCGCCGACAATCCTGAAAAGGAAGACATTTATTTTTAAAAGCACATTGCATCGATCGCTGCAGCGCCGCATTCTACTCAACTTTACAGGGCGCGTCCATGTTCAGCAGCGACCATCCGGATTCGCAGTCGCGCCCCCGCGCCTAGGGAGAAAAAGACAAGAACAAAGGTGAGAGAAAGAAGGGAAAAGGGAAGCTAAAACTCCATGTCAAGACTTATCTGTTGGGTCATTCCCTTTTCATTTCGGGTCCGTGCCGCATCCAGGCATTTTCGGACCCCGGCCCCTAAGGGGAAAAAGACATCAGCGTTAATGAGTGAATGAAAAGACATTACCAAAACACTCATTAAAGACTTACCTGATTTCCACAACGATTTCACCGCTCACCTCGGGTCGGTGCCTGTTCCCCGGCATTCCGTACCCCGGCCCCTATGGGGAAAAAGACACTAGCATTAGAACATTAATGCATGGACACAAGGGGAACCACTTATAGAAAAACTTACCTGGAAGCCAAGCAAGTTTGGTTCTCACCCATCCGAAAATCCAGTGACGTAACTGGATACCAACGCGCCCCTGCATCAGAAGCAGCATGGAGAGCTCGTCCTTCCAGACCCTAAGGTGAGACGCTACGGGGAAGCACAGAAGGGTTTTGAGGAGGGTGAGAGGGGTAAGTGGGAGGCCGATTGCATTACCCCACAGACAGTTAACCCCCTATTCTCACCTACAGAAGGATACTTCTGCGAATCAGACAAGCCAGATCTGGGGCCCGGTCTAGTCCGTCTTCCGAACCCTGCGCATCACCTTAGACGAGGTCACAGCAGCGCGAACCAGGCCAGCGCCCCCGTGGGTGTCAGGTGAGCGTTACAGAACGCGAAGCCTTCCTACAAATTCCCACCCAGGCGCTATGGAAACTTCTGAGACTGATCAGTTGGCCCAATTACTGGGGGAATTACGGGCTGAAGTACATGCCGCTCGTCAAGAGACTAATGCCCTCAAGAGGGAATTAATAATATCAAAGGAAAGAATTGATGACCTGGCCAGACAGCTTTTGCAAGGTCAAGCTGGACAAACTCCTCTACCCTGTTCCGGAGGGAACCCCGCTCCTGTGGTTCCCAGTAACCCTGTGCAGATTAATCTACCTGGAAACATGCCGCTGGCCCCACCTTAACGCTTTGCTGGGGACCCCAAACGATTCGCCGTATTCATGAATCAGTGTCGTTTGCACTTCCTATGCAGACCTGGGGCCTTCCCTAATGATCAGACCAAAGTAGCCTTGTATTGTCATATCTCAGCGGCTGCGCTGCCGATTGGTCAGTTCCACTGGTTATTCAAGATGACCCGATTCTCCGTGATTTTCAAGGATTTCAAGCAAGCATGGAAAGGTTATTTGCTCGACACTCTCAGGGGCAGGCTCTGGATGACGAACTTCTATCCCTGCGACAGGGCAATCAGGACCTCCTATCCTATATTGCAACCTTTAATAGACTAATTGTGGAAACGGGATGGCCAGAGGATAAAAGAGTCACGTTATTTTATCGAGGTCTACGCAGAGAACTTAAAGATGTCTTGGCCCAAGTTGTAAATCCGCCCCAAGAATGCACAGAATATATAGACTTAGTGGTCCAATTGGATCACAGACTTCAAAACAGAAAAGCACATCGGTCCAGGTTTGAGACCCGGCTGTTGGTCAAGACCCACGCTAACCCCAAGGGAGTTGATGTCTCTGAGCCTATGCAAATTGGAGGGGTTAAAGAACCCTTAACTCAAAAGGAACGTGAAAGGAGGCGGCAGTTAAAATGATGTCTTTATTGTGGGAACTCTGGACACTTTCTACGAGATTGCCCGGCAAAACCGCCCCGAAAAGCGGTAGGAGCCGCTGATAAAAACCATGAAGACTCTATTTCGGGAAACGACTCAGCCCGACAAGCGTAGGGGTCCGCTTGCCGAGCTTGAAAACTAACTCTCAGACCTCGCATTTCATTGTGCCAATGGTTCTCGTAGATCCAGAAAAGCCTAAGCGGTTGTATGCAATAAAGGCATACATCGATAGTGGGGCTATTGGAAACTATGTGGATCGTGAATTGGTCTCTAGGATTAACCTCCTTCTCCGTCCTAAAACCAGCAAAGATGTCATCACCACAGTCGATGGAACTGAAATTGCCTCTGGACCGGTAACACATTCCACTACTGAGGTGACTCTTATTGGTCCTGACGGCCATCGGGAGGCAGTTGTGTTTGATGTAATCAAGGCTCCACAGTTTCAGGTTATTCTTGGAATTCCTTGGTTAGAGACACATAAACCTCGAATTGATTGGCGAGCTAAGAGAATAACCTTCCCGGATTGTGCACAAACCTGCTACCCAGAAAACCTGAAGATTAATCTAGCATCTGTAATCTCTGCCTCCATGCAATTACCTCCGGAATACCAGGACTTTCAGGACGTCTTCCAAAAGGAACAGGCCAACACGTTACCTCCTCACCGATCGTACGATTGCCAAATTGATCTGGTGCCCGGTGCACAACCCCCTTGTAGCAGGATTTATGCCCTTACCGAACCTGAGAACCTACATTTGAGACAATATTTGGATCAATACCTCGGCAATGGTTTTATTCGCCCGTCAAAGTCCCCGGCATCCTCAGCTTTGTTCTTCGTGCCTAAAAAAGAAGGCGACCTTAGAACTTGTATCGATTACCGCGCATTGAACCAGATAACGGTTAAAAACCGTTATCCTCTGCCTCTGATTCCTGAACTCCTTGACCAGGTGAAGGACGCTTGCATATACACCAAGTTAGATCTCCGGGGGGCATATCATCTGGTGCGAGTAAAAGAAGGCGACGAGTGGAAAACAGCCTTCCGTACAAAATATGGATTATTCGAATACCAGGTAATGCCTTTCGGGTTGTGCAATGCGCCTGCTGCCTTCCAATTCTTCATGAATGATGTCCTTCGGGAACTCATCGATGTTTGTGTTGTCGTCTATATCGATGACATTCTAGTGTACTCCTCTTCGGAATCTGATTACAGAAAACACGTTAGGGCAGTTCTGGAAAAACTGCGCCAACACAAACTATTTGCTAAACTGGAAAAATGTGTTTTCCATACCACAGAAGATGAGTTTCTCGGTTTCATCCTGACACCCAAAGGAGTCCGAATGGACTCAAGAAAAGTGAATGCCATCCTCAAATGGCCATCACCTAGCTCTGTAAAAGGGGTTCAAAGCATGCTCGGCTTTGCCAATTTCTATCGCAGGTTTATCCTGGAATTTTCACGCATAGTAAAACCCATTACTGCACTCTTGAGGAAAAATAAATGTTTTGAATGGTCTGAAGAAGCCGAGCAGGCCTTCCAGGATTTAAAAGCTAAGTTTACCTCCGCACCTATATTGAAACACCCACATCCAGATCTCCCGTATGTCGTCGAAACTGACGCATCCAGCCTAGCAATGGGAGCAGTTCTGTCTCAAAGAGATCCTGAAACCAACCAACTGCATCCCGTAGCATTTTGCTCCAGAAAATTCTCGGCACCAGAGATTAATTACGCAATCACTGACAAAGAACTGTTAGCCATAAAGTCCGCTTTTAAAGCCTGGCGGCATTACCTGCTTGGCGCTCGACATACCATCACGGTGATCACTGATCACTGGAATTTACAGTATTTGAAAACCGCCAAGGCTCAGTCATCACGGCAGCTCCGATGGGCTTTGTTTTTCGCTGAATTTGATTTCGTGATTACCTATCGACCTGGCTGCAAGAACGGCAAAGCAGACGCCTTATCCCGAATTGGAATGGGAGAATCTGATACAAACTCAGAACCAGTACCAATAATTCCCGAACAGAGAATTCTAGGCATGACTTCGTTACAGACGCTTGAAGACATTCAAGTCAGAGTGAAACAACTCCTGGACCCTACAGTCCTACAGGATTGGATACAAAAGGGATCACACTTTACCATAGATAATGGTTTACCTTATTACCAAGGACGCTTATTCCTGCCGCACAAGGATTTACACGAACTAGTTATTTCAGGTTATCATGATACATTAATAGAGGGACACCCCGGTATTGCCAAGACAATGGAAAAGGTGAAACGACAATTCTGGTGGCCCTCTTGGCGAAAAAATGTTAAATCTTTTGTGATGTCCTGTGGTGTTTGCGCCCAAAATAAAGGTCAAAAGAAAAGACCAGCCGGTCTCCTTCAACCTCTAGACATACCGCCAGCACCCTGGCACACCTTATCAATGGATTTTATTACGGACTTGCCTCCTTGTTCGGGATACAATACCATTCTGGTAATTGTGGATTTGTTTTCCAAAATGGCCCACTTCATTCCTTTGAAAGGTTTACCTTCAGCTTCTGTCCTAGCCAAAGAATTCCTCGAAAATATTGTTCGGCTACATGGATTCCCATCTATACTAATCTCTGACCGGGGAAGCCAATTCATTTCCCACTTCTGGCGCAAATGTTGTCAAATGGCACAAATCGACGTAAGATTATCGACCAGTCACCACCCTCAGACCGATAGTCAGACCGAGAGGACAAATCAGACCCTTGAGCAGTACTTACGGTGTATGTTACAGCAATCTGAAAGCAACTGGAAAGACATTCTTTGGATAGCCAAATATGCATATAATAATTCGGTACACTCTGGAACTGGCCATAGTCCTTTTTATACCTTGTTTGGACATCACCATTGAACCTCAAACCTCGACTCACCTCAGAACCTCGGAGTGCCCGCAGTAGAACATCTGCATTCTACCATTACCCGAGCCTTCAAAGAGGCAACCACGCATTTACAACAAGCCAAGAGAAAATACAAGGAGAATGCTGACCTACATCGGAGTGAAGCACCTCCGTATCAGATTGGGGATCAAGTGTGGTTAGCTACCAGACATTTACCGCTCAAAGGGGCTCGAACTTTTAACCCAAAATATCTGGGACCTTATTCTATTACGGCAATAATTAACCCAGTAGCGGTTAAACTTGATTTACCAGATAATATGCGAATTCACCCTGTTTTTCATGTGTCACTTCTGAAACCTGTGGTACCCGGAACCCGACTACTCAAACCTCCAGAACCTATTCAAATAGATGGGGAACCCAAATTCGAAGTGAAGAACATTTTAGATTAAAAAATGTTTAGGTCAAAGCTTTTCTACCTAATTGATTGGAAGGGGTACAGACCTCAGGAGAGGTCGTGGGAACCCAGTGACCATGTGCATGCACCTCGATTAGTCAGGAAATTCCACCGACTCTTCCCAAACAAACCAAAACCCCCGGAGGGAACAACCTTGGGAGGGGCCTTGGGGGGGAGTGCTGTCACGATGCCCGCTCCCGGGGAGCCGGCTCAGGCCCTGCGTCCCCGAAAGCGGCCATCAAGTCCCCGGGGAAGGTCCCAGCAACCCCTTATAGGGGCCCTTTGGACAGAGTCCTGACGCCTATGGCGTCAGGCTCATAGAAAACGTCAGTCCTGGCGCCATAGGCGCCAGGCTCATTATGAAAGTGTTTGGGTGCACTTACCTGATGCAGACCATGCTGCAGAACCCCGGCCTCCTTGAGGCCTGAAAGGAACTACTTTACCTGTGGGACTCATTTACCACCCGGGCGTGGTCGGGGAAGGATACATACCTGATTGGAGGAAGGACACATTCTAGGAACTTCTTCCAAGGCTATTTAAACCACACCCGATCAGCCACACGTGCTTCGCGTTGTTCTGCATCTAGCAGCTGGACGCTCACCGTGTCTGCTCCTGCATCTTGACTTCTGCCACACCTGCCAGCATCCTGAATCACCTGCAAAGGAAGGGAACAAGAGAACAGAAGAAGGAAAAGGCCTCACCTGCTAAATCTGCATCCCAGAGACATTTCGCCGACAATCCTGAAAAGGAAGACATTTATTTTTAAAAGCACATCGCATCGATCGCTGCAGCGCCGCATTCTACTCACCTTTACAGGGCGCGTCCATGTTCAGCAGCGACCATCCGGATTCGCAGTCGCGCCCCCGCGCCTAGGGAGAAAAAGACAAGAACAAAGGTGAGAGAAAGAAGGGAAAAGGGAAGCTAAAACTCCATGTCAAGACTTACCTGTTGGGTCATTCCCTTTTCATTTCGGGTCCGCGCCGCATCCAGGCATTTTCGGACCCCGGCCCCTAAGGGGAAAAAGACATCAGCGTTAATGAGTGAATGAAAAGACATTACCAAAACACTCATTAAAGACTTACCTGATTTCCACAAGGATTTCACCGCTCACCTCGGGTCGGTGCCTGTTCCCCGGCATTCCGTACCCCGGCCCCTATGGGGAAAAAGACACTAGCATTAGAACATTAATGCATGGACACAAGGGGAACCACTTATAGAAAAACTTACCTGGAAGCCAAGCAAGTTTGGTTCTCACCCACCCGAAAATCCAGTGACGTAACTGGATACCAACGCGCCCCTGCATCAGAAGCAGGATGGAGAGCTTGTCCTTCCAGACCCTAAGGTGAGACGCTACGGGGAAGCACAGAAGGGTTTTGAGGAGGGTGAGAGGGGTAAGTGGGTGGCCGATTGCATTACCCCGCAGACAGTTAACCCCCTATTCTCACCTACAGAAGGATACTTCTGCGAGTCAGACAAGCCAGATCTGGGGCCCGGTCCAGTCCGTCTTCCGAACCCTGCGCATCACCTTAGACGAGGTCACAGCAGCGGGAACCAGGCCAGCGCCCCCGTGGGAGTCAGGTGAGCGTTACAAAATCCCTGGTGGCATAGTGGGTAAGGCCACCATGGGGCCTTCATTCCATTAAGAATCCCAATCCATAGTGGGCTAGTGGAATGAGGCCTTCATGGGGCCTGTCTTTATTAATTTGATCTCCCTGGTGGGTTAGTGGTTGCAGCCCTCCTTTTTGCAGGCTTCAGCTGTCAGCTGGAGCCGTGCTGCTGGCCCGGTGTTGTAGGTTAGCATGGCATCCCTTTGATGCCGTGCTTCCCTCATCGACATTCCCTGCCGTCGTTGCTGCTGAATGCAGCAACCCGCGGCAGGGACGATGCTATCGCAGAGGAACTCCTCCTCTCCCCGTGGCCTGGAGGCCGCCGTCGCTGCAGGTAAGGAGGTGTGGGGAGGGGTCAGCTTATACTCAGGCACCCGTGGATGGGCTCAGTACTCCCGACCGCCTTGACAGGGCCACAATGCTTTAGATTTTAAAAACAGTCTAGTCGACATTTAGCAAAATTGAATGAATTAGAAGGGTTTGTCTGTGCCCACGAAACATTTATGGCATTTAATGCCACCAAGACTGTAAAATCCTTTAAAGTCAGTGTGAAAACACAGAGCTCTCAAACCTCTAACATCTCTACTTGTGAGAGGTATATTCAAATAATCTCTATGCAGAATTTTTTAGTAAGATCATATGTGCAGGTCTTATCTAACTCCTCTCCTCTCCACTTGGAGGAAAACCATGACGAAATCACTCAGATGAGAAATACAGTGAGCCTTAACACTGCAAAAATGTAGCAGTTAGAATCTTTAATTAACGCTAGTCAAATGGTCACCTGCCATGCATATCAGAAGCATGATCACCCTGGCCAAGATTTGGATCTTGAACGGATCTACATCCCTGACAGTGCCTCAGCCCTCACTGATCTTATAGAACAGGAAGTAAGAGGAACTGAAGGCATTGCTGATGTACAGGTGGGTATAACAAACATAGTTGAAGGCACGTCACCTAGACATTTTTCATGTCGCAGGGAAAAAAGGATGTTCACCAGAGCCCTAAAGAGAGGAACTATGAGACATTTGCAGGGTCACGGGCGTGGAAAAAAAAATCTTGTTCCCCCTAAAATAAAAAAACATAATTTTCACATAAAAGATATCTGCAACCTAGCTAAACTACATGAAAACACAACCTATTCGATCAGAGTAAACCATCAAGGAGCTTTAACCCCTCCAATTCCCTTGGGTAGGGGTAAAACAAGGATGCAACCTAGCAGCGGTATTATTCAATCTCTATCATTCCGAAATCGATAAGATATGGATGCAATCTGTCACCTTCCCAGTGAGACTAGGCAGTCTTTATATACACTGGCTTGCGTTTGCTGACAACATCCTCCTGTTCGCCAGAACTTATGGCCTACAGAAAAAACTGGAAGTATTTGCACAATATGCACAAGAGAATAATCTCTTGTCCAACCCTTCTAAATCTAGGATTATTGTGTTTAACAACTTAAAGAGGAAAACCTCATCATATAAATGGACCCTCGACGGCCCACGTATCGAACGTGTACCATCTGTAAGATATCTGGGTTATGACCTGGGTGACGTGTTCTGTTACGATGTCGAAAAAGTCTCTGTTCCACAAAGCCAGTTCAGCCATCTCACAAATTAAGGTCATATATAAAAAAAAAAGTAAATTCTCTATGATACTACTCATAGAACTCTATTCTCTAAAAATGGAGGCAACTATACTATATGGCCTGGATTTGTGTTTGGCAAACATCAATAATATTCTAGACCAACTCCAAGGCAAAGTCTGGAATCAGACTTCAAGGATGGCAAACGCTCTACCCAATCCATTAATGCTCCATGAAGTTGGACTGGTTTCACTGTCGGCAAGATATAAGTGGAAGCTTTATTTTTAACCAATTTTATTTTCAATTTTACTACGACAAAAAAGATTGTAAACAGTTACAACTTGTACTATGAAACATTACTACCTCAAATCATTGTCAGCCATATTGGGAGCCTTCACATTGTTTCCAGTGATTGTCCTCTTGAACTTTCCCTTGTATTATTTTCTCCCCACCACCCCCCTCCACCCTCTCCCACCCTTCCCACCCACCCTTGCTGTTGTCTTTACCAAATGACCTTGGTTTTTGACCAGTTCATGTCTTTGAGCCCAACCATCTGCTGTGGTTCCTCTATGTCTCTTCATCGGATATGGATGTTTCGGAGCAGTCGCGGTTTAAAGTAGTGAGCCTCTCTTTCCCCTACGTACTCCTGGAGGGGGTCCCATATTGCAAGAAATTTTAGGTACCTTCCTGATTTCGTGGCACAGATGTTTTCCATTGCCATAACTCCTCACACTTTGACCCACCACCATGGAGGCTTTTAAACAATTTCGCTAAAATGCAAATGCCTCCTAGGAACTCCATATATGAGAACAGCCAGAATCAGCAAAGAAGGGAATGTTCAATCAATAACATTTTTTTTAAAAAATATGAATCAGCTGCTCAATCAGATTGATTCTAACTCCAATGATCTCTGCTTAAGAGCTGCTTTTGTGAAAAAGAAGTCATATGAATTTGACTGGCCTAAAACAATAGAAAGTATTGGGAAATATAAGCACTACAAAGAATTAGCACGATTTACAACCAAAAGAATACCTCGCCAACAATACATCACAAGATTTCCGTGTGACAGGGCCCGCACCCTGTATATTCATCTAAAATTAAACCAATTAAACACTGGGCATGTGTACCCCAAGAAGGTCCAAATGCAACTTGTTGATTCTGTAAAGAAATTGCACAAAGCAAAACGCTGAAACATCTTGTAATCTATTGTGACTACTTCAACATTCAAAGAAACAAACATTTTGGAAATTATAAAATCGGTCTAACTGTATTTTCAAGGGAATGGTTATGGGTCAGGTGTATGTGGGGCACAAACACTTTGTTAGTGCTATCTCTGACCTGGCTATTGAAGACCATTAATAATGAGCTAAAACTCAAAGTGAATCCAGTGAAATAAACTAGCATCTTACTTGTCTATTAGCGCAATGGGTTGGGGGTTCCGATGTGGTCTGGTTAATAGTTAAATCGAAACCTTTTCCCCAAGAAGTAATGGCTAATTGATGGAAGATCTAGAGTTCAGTCGATGGCAAGCAATCTTTAAAGCAGGTGCGCCTGACTCACAGTAGTGCTTACTACTAGTATAGAATGCTGCAGCAAACCTGATCTAATGAAAAAATCCCTAATTAATTCAATAAGTGATTAATTAAAGCACACTACTTTGTGTGTAAAACCACATAAAGTAAGAAGCAGATTATGTAAATGGGACTCTAAACATAGGAAATTTACAAATCCAGCTCGTGATATAGAAAATCAATGTATCTGAATTCTGCACCCGGTTTTGCTGTCAACATGCTAGTATTGGAGGTATACATGGCACAATATTGTCAAATGCAGGTGAACATATTCTATGCGAGTGACATAAGAATATGAAGGCGCAAATACTAATTTTGATGTTTTTAATCTCTATTATTAGATTCTTGTGCTAAAGTATTCTAATGTGCGATCCTTAATTAGCTTTACTGGAAATTATCAATAATGTAAACAAATGCAAATAGCTAAGTCAGCAAATGTGATATCTTATTCTCAAAGAAACGGGTATGCCAATCAATGATACCAATGAGTCTATTTTATCTATTATAAAAGCACTGACTGAGATAATTCCTATATTTCATTACAATTTTGTATGTTCTGTATGTTTTTAGAATTTTAAATTGTATCATGTTTTTAGATCATTTAAGTAATGTAATTTATAGAAATAATTTTATGCTATTGTGATCAAACGCAAGTATGTTGTAAAAGACTGTTAACAAACTAAATTCAACTAATAAACAAACAAAAAAAGAAACACTGACGACGCAGCACAATCTCTACTTGTTGGGCTTGTTACATGGTGTTAACATGGGGACACGCAACGTTCTTGTCGAAAGCCGCGAGGGAAGCACGGAGGGCTGCGCAGGCATTGAGCATTGCCTCAGTCTCCATGGCAACCTCCAGTAATGCTGAGTGAAAAGTTGCAGTGGGCCCCTTGTAGGCGCTGGCACAGCCAGTGATCTGCCATTCCTGACAAGTGGAAGGCCTCCCACTAGTTTTTTGTTTTGTTTTTTGTTTTCAGTTGTGTCTCAATGATGAGAAGACCAAACTCCTTCTTGTCTGCAACCCCTCCCACCTCACCAAGCTCAGCTCCAACTACCATCTGTTTACTATTGACAGTCACCCCATCCACGTCTCATCATCTGTCAAGACACTCAGCTTCCACCTCGATGCCACGCTATCGCTATCCTGGCAAGTCAACGCCACTGCCTCCTCGGCTGCCTACGTGACCAAACTTATGAACGAGTGCCAACCCTTCCTCTCAACCGGCAACTGCCTGAACATTGCCACAGGCATTATTGGTGTGAAAATGGACTATTGCACGGCCCTCCTGGGAGGCACTTCAGAGCAAAATGTGAACAAATTACGAACAATTCAGAATAACGCCCTGAAAGCCGCGCGGGGTCTCAACAAATGTGATCACATCACAACAGCCAGGAGAGCAGCACACTGGCTCCCAGTCTGAGAATGGATCAAATTTAAGATTCTCACCATCGCCCACCGATGCCTTGACAACACAGCCCCAGGCTACCTGTCCGAAAGACTGTCCAAACCAGGCCTGCCCAGTCAGCCCATGCCAACCGCCTCCTTATTCCTAGATTCACATGGACCAAAGCCGGAGGCTCCAGCTTCCCCATTTCTGCTGCCACTCTGTGGAACACCTTTTCATCTGCCTTGATATTGGAGCCTTCCTATTCTGTGTTGCGCAAGAAACTGAAATCCTACCAGTTTCACTAAAAGCACCGCTCGTGCTACCTGACTGTAACATTCTCAGCTGTCCTCATTAGCAGCACCCTTCCTGTTTTCTGCTTGTAACTTACTAAGCTGCTACCAGCGCTTAGACGCCCACAGGTTAAGTGCGCTATACAATTATTCAAATAAATAAAAAATATATTAACAATTGACCAACAGAACCTACATGGAGGTTGCAAACTGCATGTTCAGATAATGACAAACGTTGTAAACATATGGAAAGGAGATCCCTGTGAACTGTGTTTTGAGACATTGACACATTTTATAAACCTGCTGGAAAGATAACCAGGTGAATGGGCCAGGCAGATGCCGAAGACAGAGGCTATTGCTCCGGCCTCCTTCTTTTTGTTAATTTTTATAAGTGGTAGGGCCAGTTGGCTTCTAGGATGTGGACTCACGACTATTTAACTTCAGACTTTGACAAGCACCCTAAGTTTTAATTTCATTAGGCAGGGGATGTCCCTCATGGCAGTAAGACTAGATAGGCATTTTCTTTTTATTTTAAATAAAAAACTCTTAACATGACACATAGTAGCCAAGTCCTTCTTCTGGTTCATCACAGACCACTCTACAGATGCGAGAAACAACCCCTCAAGGAATGGAGACCGCAGAGCATTTCAGCTGATTAGGCTCTTCCACCTGGTTCCAAAATAGTAGAAACATGTTTTAAACCTTTGGACTCACTAAGAAAAGCTTAATTGAATTCAATTGCATTAGACGAGAACTTCCCTACAACTAGCTGGAAAAGCAAGGTGGGAAAACCCAAACAGCTGCGAAAACTAGGGCAAAACGAATCACAAGGTGACTGTGGAGGGCAACAAGGAAAATAAAACATGGGCCTTGTTGGATTATGAGACTAATCAAGAGTACTCTAAAAACCCAACAGTTAGAGACAGTGGGCTCATCACAGGTTTGGTGGTATCCCGGGAGATTTCACCCCGGGATACCACAAAACAGAATTACTGTTACTGCCACTTGATCCGGCGGTATTACTGCCAGATTACAAGTGGTGGCAATGTTAGTCCCCATTTAATTGGAGTCCATAGGACTAAATGGAGCATTTCAACGCAATTACCATGGCAGTAATTCCGCTGAAAACAGGCAGATGTTGACAGATGTATACACAGCTCATAGCTGGTGGTAAATCCTCCAACTTTCTGCTCAACTCATACTTGGACGGTGCAGTAATGCAGCGGTATATGGTAATACCTCCGCATTTAACCCTCACTGCTCAACTCATAATGAGGCCCAGTGAGAGCAGCAGACTGGCTTTCAAATGTTGTTCAGAGGGAGTCAGAAGGGGAGTCCAAACCCAGATACGGAGAGGATGCGGGAAGCCTGCTTAGGGCTCCATCTTAGACCTTGTCAGAGACTGAACTAAGAGGAATAATGAAAGCTGTATTTATTTTATTTTATAATATTTATAAAAGCTGTAAAATTATTGAAAACTATATCTCAGACATTGCCCGAATCAGGCCGAGGGGAAAGGAGAATGTTAACCGGCTATTGAGGGCAATATATCATACCCTGGCAGGAGCCAGAGACCAATGAGGAGAACTAAGAGACTATTAATGGCTGATAGCTTTGTCACAAGAGGGCGACCCTCTACTAGTGAGTGTGGCTTTTTATGCCATGCTAGTACAGTTGCAATGGGGAAGGATACTTGCTGGTAGATGTGTGTCAAAAGGTATCATTCTAAGCCCTGGAAGACAACAGGCAATTACAGTTTTATTATATTTACACCACACATGTGGCCTAAGCAAGGGGTGAAGGAAATACTTGCTGGTAGGAGGTGTTAAGATGGATTTCTGAACTCTGACCTGTTGGGCAGAGGTTCAGAAGGCCAGCCTAGTTTCTTTGAACAGGGCAACCTTCTGGAAAGCCAGACTAATCACGGTAGCATTGGCGGCGGTCAAGACTAGGTCTTAGGAGGGGTGAGGGTGATTGAAAGCCCACAATGAGCACACATAGCAAACAATAGCACCAATTACTCACTCAGGTGTATATTAAAATATAAATACATTTATAAAAGGCCTTTTAAGTAAAACGCAAAGTAAATATTCAGCAGTAATAACAAAACCAACACAACACTAATCTAGCAAACATATATACAGTCACCAATGTCCTAAAGGAATAGTGCACAGTATTGATCCACAACCTGCAAAGAAAAGGATCAATATCGTTTAGGTAGTCCTTCACAATTCAAACCCTAACTAAGAGGCCAGCCAGTCTCTAAGATGAGTGGAGCCTTGAGCTCAAAAGTACTTTTGGTGCTAGCACACGTGATTGTGCAGTGAAGTCAAACCGGGGTCTCTTCAAGGGGCTGCAGCGACTCAGGAAGGTGGGTGAGGCAGTGAAGAGTAAGTTCCCACTATTCGAGAAGGGTCACCCCAAGAGGGCAGGACAGGATGCAAGAGTTTGGAATAGTTCAGTAGTACAGGCTACCTTGATAAAGAAGAGTGGCCCTCAGGGGAAACTCGTATGTAAAAATTGATGGATGTGCAAGGGGCCACCGGTAAGGGTTGCAGGTACTCATCGACCCTCGATGTACTCTGGACCAAACTTTGGCAGTCAAGTCCACTTCGGTCACAGGTTCAAATCCTGCAATTGCGCAGCTCTGCAGCTTTCAGAGGCTGCATTCCAGGGATGGTTCTGTGGCGGGACAGTGGTGATTTCTCCACTCCTGGTGATGGGATCAGGCCAGTTCTGCTGCAGCGAGTCTGAGGGCACAGTGAATACGTATGCTCGGGTTCAGGCGTACTCTCCTAATTACAGACCTAGGTATGCCAGGTGTATGAAACTCAGCGTGAGAGTGCCTTATACCCAGAGTTTACAGTCTCCAAAGGCTCAAGTAATAACTCAAGACGGCAGTGGTCCTAGGGCAAAGGCCCCGTACGAGCTGGTCAGTTCACTGGGCGGTCCAGGAACACTTCCGAAAAGGCTCGTTTACAGGTTAAGTTGAAGGTGCCGAGAATAGTTTGTCCCACTATTCCAATGGGTAAAAGCACCCTTGCAGGCCTTCTAGGTTCTATCAGAAACACAGGGTCATATGGGACAACAGTGGGCTCAGGGTATGCCCAGACGTAGGTCCCGTGCCTGCTGGGCCTAGAGACCCAAGCTACTCCTCACTGATGAGACCCAACAAGGCCGAAGCATGTTTGGGGATGCTTGTGGCCTTGTGCAGAAGGGATGTGACCTAGCAGTTCGGGCTCGACTGACCAAGCCTGATTTGCATATGGTCTTTCCCCTTCTGTAATGGCTTGGCAGGCGAAGAACGATGGTCTGGAGGGTTGCCCCGAGTAATGCCAGTGGTTATGATTCAGTCTATACCTTCCAGACATCACCTCTTTGTTTTTACACTTGTACATTCACCAAAAATCCTTCAAGGGTTTCTAGGGCCTTAAAAATGAAAAAGGAACCCCAGCATACTGTAGTGAAAGGTACATTGTGCACTGATAAAATGCTACTAAAGAATAGCAACAAGTGAAAGACTAAGGGAAACAAAGTCTCCCAGTACTGATTGTCTTAAGGGCATGTCAGTGTCCTCATAACAAAATGAGCAAAAGCCCAGCGGAGTACAGCAGAAGGCTGAGCTCCACTGGCAAAAGTGAGGGTAGGGTGGTCAGACAACAGCAACACGTTGGGGGGTTCACAACTGGTGGGAAAATTACCCAAAAATGAAAATCCTTCCTAGCAGGAGTCAGTCAAGAAGCAAGCTGGCAGCTATGTCACTGAGACCGATTTTTGTGATGAATCTGATGATGTCATCACTCCTTTCCCTGAGATAGCCTCTCCTCATGTGGCCAGGGCATGGCAGCCGCTACCTGACCCTGAGGGGAACTATTTGAGGGAGGACCACATGGGGGGAGGCGACCCTCAGGGAATGACATGACATCATCAGATGAAGCACAATACCCCCTTTCCCTTTTAGGGATATTCCCTCCATCCCTCATGCCATAATGGCATACTGCTATCACCCCTTCAACAACTCAAGCAATGTGCAGCAAAGGAGACTGCAAGCCTAGCAAATTCTCTAGTGTTTGCTGGCACTCACCTGTGACCGGGAAATGAAAGCAGTCCAAAACAAGGAATGGAAGGCAGCTGCTGTGACGATTGGAGAGAGAGGCCTTCTCCAATCCACGAGAAGCAAGTAGCTGAGAAGCCAGGACCGATGTGGTGGTGTCAGACAGCTCACCACCGAAGGAAGAAGTAACTGCTGAACTGAGGGTCGCTGTGGGAAAACAAGGAGCCAGAGAAGAACTCCCAGGCATTCGCAGACGCTGGGGAACAGCATTTCTCTTACCTGAGCTGAGAAGATAGCAGGCATTGCTTGATCCTTCTTCTTCGTCCCAGTCGTTTGTGAATTCTGGGAACAGAAGTCCATTGTGAATGATTGACTTTTGGAATTCACATAAGCATTTTCAAAAGGTTTTGATGGCAAGTTAGTTCTGATTGATTGACAAGTGGAATTGACAGAGGTGATTTTATCACATTGGAAAATTAGACCATGGTTGGAATTTTGGTCAGATGTTTTGGTAGAAGGGTTTTCCCTGATCTTCATTGTGGATACATGACAATAGGCCATAAGGGTTTCAGACATGGGGATGTTATTTTCAAGGGAAACTGGGGCATACCATGTCTCATCCAATGGAACCACAATATCTTCCCGGGGCTGTCTCCTCCAATGTGATCCTTCCTCATATAGCTGCCCCAAGGGACAGGATCAGGTAGTGGCTGTCGTCCCCCGGCCACATGGGAGAAGGTCACTGTCGGGAAATCAGTGATGACTCCACCGGATTCATCACAGAGAACACACAGACGCTTGAGCCTACCTAAAATATGAAATTGTTGCACTTGACCAACAAAAGCCCAAAGAACTATTCTTGAAAGAAACCAAAATTGTGAAGCTAAATTGCTGTTGTACTTGGCCAAGAGAGGCCCAGAGACTGTGAAGTCAAACGGTTATGGTGCAAGTGTTGGACTTGGCCAAGAGAGATTCCAAAGCACTGTGGTGAATTAAACTCAAGGAGTAGAGAGGAATTCAGAGGAAGGGAACATCCCTCTGAAACAAAGACATTTAGCTTTAAGAGGTCCAGAGAACACCAATGTATGAAAACCTCAAGGAGTAAAGAAGAATCCAGGGGAAGAGAGCTACCTTCTAGAACCAAGAACGTTATCCTTGACAAAACATTTGTCCAGCTCATTTATCCTTCCTTCATGAACACTTTCTCCAAACCACGGAAGGTTAAAGACACTTCCCTTTTTCACCTTGGAGTTAAGTTTGTAGTGTGGGAGTCAGAATAGAACATTGGGCACAGGACAGTTTTGTTTTGACATCTTGACACGGACAGAGCCTTTGTTTTATTTAGGTACGGAAATTCCTCTACAGCAGGGTCAGCGAGACCTTTTCCCAACCCATTTTATTTTCAATAAACGACTCTAACCAACAACATAGCAAACTTATGTCTGGCTCTCATTTCGGACTCCTCACACCACTTTCATAATAACACACCTGGAGGGCACCTTTTTAGAGCTGACTGGTGCCGGTGAGATGTTGGTATGAGCCCCAGGTGACTGGTGCCCAACTCTTCCATAAGCCAATCCAAACATAAGATGGACAGGTGTCTCATCTACACTACCACTTTGAAAACTCCTCTGATGTCTGATCTTCTTTACTCCCTTCTCCAAAACTTACTTTCATGCCTCCTGTATTTTCCCACTCGATGCAATGTAACAATCACCCCTCTTCACCTGCCCTTTTAGCTTTACCTTCAATGCATTTTCTCCTCTCTCATCTGCTTCTAAGGGCACTAGATGGGTTGTTAACCTTTACTTCTCTCACTCTTTCATTCACTTATCTTGCTTTTGTTATGCCAGCCTGTTCATAATCAGAGACTTTCTTAACATTCCTTTCTCACCTCCCCCCTCTTCATTTCTCTCTAATTTATCTCTCCTACTTACCTTTACCTTCTCCTCCCATGTTATCAGGTTGCTTCATTCTCCTTCCCCCTCTTCCACTTTTCAGTCTCTTCCAGCTTCTGGTCCCTATTTAGCTCTTTAGCCTCTGTTCTCAAATATTTCACTCCTTTACCTCCTCAGATTGTCTCCCTCCACAGATCTTCCGACTACCCTCTCCTTTATTTATCTTCATCCTTCCTTCCTCCTCTTTGCCAACTATGTATCACTGCCTCTCTTCTGCTCACTCTACATTCATCGCCTCACTAGCCCTTGCATCTCACTCTTCACAACTATCAAACTTAAAATACTCATACTGTGCATGATTCGGAAGCTGCTGAAACACGAGAGTGGACCCACCTCCAGGACCCCCAAACACAAGAACACTCTCAGCTGTGGAGTCTTTGGTGCCAAAAATGGTGAGTTGTTTTTGAGATTTGAATTGTTCTGGGCTTCCCTTCCGGAGTGATTCACAATGACAGGTGCAGCTCTACGGACAGAGCCACATGAGTGTTTGCCATTTGAATCCCAGACAGTCTCTTCACAGCTGGCCACTGGCACTTCACTCGAGGTCGCCAGTCTGCGCCAATGGTTCGTTCGTATGATCGTGGAGGGTTTCTACAGACAACCTACAGGTAGATTATTGCTGGTCATCTGAAAGACAAACCAGTTTTTAATGCTGGATGTTATGGGGCTGCGGGATCCGTCATTCCTCTTTTATCCCACACTTCCTACTGTCACTAATTGCTTTCCTTTCCTGTAATGTAAACTCCAAGCAGACCTTGTTACTGGTACTCCGGTGCAAATCTGACCTCTCCTAGGCCTGACACTCAACACAAGGGCATGAAATAAATTTAATAGGGGTTGATGGGGCAAGAGAGTGAGAGTCTGAACATAGGGGTTCACCTACAGGCATGATAAATTCTTCTCATTTCTCTTCATTCTCTTTCCAGCTCTTACACCTCTTATGCTCTCTGGCCCCGCTCTCCAAGTATTTTCCATCTTACTCTCAAATCTTTCACTCCTTCCCTCCTCCTCCAACTGTCACCCTCCCCAGGTCTTTTCCCTCCATCCCAAAACCTTTTGCATTTTCATCTCATCTTCAAATGTCCCCTTCTACAGGTTTTGTCGCTCTCCTCTCCTTCCTTTCTCTTCCTCCCCTTCGTACATCTGTGTATTCGCCTCCCTCATACTTGCTCTCTTTTCTTCTCACTCGCCATTTCATCTCACTCTGCATCTGCACCACTCTTGTCTACCATCTTCTAACACTCACACTCTGAATGATCTGTAAGCTTTTCAAATATAAGCGGACCCATGTCCGTGGCCTGAAAATACTGTACCACACTCGGCTGTTGTGCCTTTTTGCGCCAAGTGTGTTTATTAGTCTATCAAATTTGAATCACCCTTTGCTCCTAATTAGTTCACACTGACAAGCACAATTCTGTGTAGTTCACAAGAGGGTGGCCTGCTGTTTTGAATCCCAGACAGTCTTCACATGGCTCACCACCATTCCCCTTTCTATAGACACCAGTCCTCTGTGAGTCACAAAATTGTGTATTCCAGTTGATGTGGGGGAGCAGGGCACTGCATTCCTGTCCCCCATCTCTGTTTGCTTTCTTGTTCTGTAATGTGAACTCCAAACAGACCTTACTCCTAGGTCAATGGTGCAAATGTAAACGGTATTAAGACCGGTTCAGCAATAGGGCATAATAACTTTATTAGGGTTTTTGGTGGGGCGAGATAGTCTGACCATATGGGTTTCATGCAGGCATCAGGGCTTCTGAGAAAGTGTTGGGAATAACAGGATGAGTTATTGACAAAATATTCTGGGGAACACTAAGGCAAGAAGGGGGAGCCCTTATACCCATGTATTCGGTTCTTACAATAAACAGTGTTTGCCACTCCATGAATTCGATCTAAGCATCTATTCAATTAAAACATGACTGGTTTGTTTATTGAAACCTAATAATAAAACAGGGAGAAACAGTGGTTCTCCCTATGGTATCCAGAAACTTGAGCACTTTTTTGTAAGTTCATTACCCATCATCCTGCACTTCATTCTTTATGAAGGAAAATCTTCTTATATAATGGTCTAAACCCTAAGAAATTCCACTATCAACCCTACACCAGGATAGATGATTCAATAACATAAAAAAAAATTTAGAATGAGAACTTGGAGAGACCATGTGAAGATTGATGTATTAAGTATTCTAGCGAGAAGGTATTCTTTTTAAGGCTGGTGATGTGTTGGGGCTAGGTGGCCCCTCCTCCAAACCCTATATTACAGAGTGGGTGGTGGGACCCAGCGTCTGGGGTCACCCCAGCCACATCCCCAAGCCTGATACACGGTAATTTGTTACACAGCCCTCATTATGCCTGTGAATTTCCATGCCAGTTCTATGTTCATAGGACCAAGAACACCCTTGCCATTATCAGCAGCTGGCGCTTGCTCCAATCTGGGGGTTTAAGCCCCATAGGAGGCCCTGAGCCTGAACGTGGCTCCCCCGGCTAAGCAAACAGCCAATAGGCTGCCCTGAAACGTAGTGACTGCTGTATCCTACATGCATCTGAGTGAACAGGAGGGCCCACGCCAGAAGTCAATTCAGTGGTCCTAGTGCCACCATCAGTGTCACTCCCATTCTGGGGCTTGAGACCCTGGGCCTGCACTTGGCTTCTCTGCCTAGCCTGCCTCTGAGAATCGGCATTATTAAAGCAGGCATACAGGCTAGAGGCTAATTAAGTAAAACATACCATTTATTTGTTTCTGCTGAACCAGGTTTTCTACAGCTAAGGGATCCAAACCAATGGTAGTTCCTGTTCAGCCTTGTTTGGGTCCGGACAGGCCTGTACTCTTAGGGCCTCCCTCCCTTTCATTCCCCACATCCTGGCTGCCACTCCTTTTTATTTTACAAATGTCCAGTATGTGAGTTTCATCACCAATGTCCATCAGCTGATTATTACAATCTATTTTACTCTCTTAACCACTCAGGTTACTGCAGTCTGCCTTAAAGTCCATCGTGATCAATTCTGTATTGTCTTGCCATTGCATTTTAGTGACCTATTGCCATTGTATTGTAATTGTCCTGCACATTGCATTTTAGTTGCCTTTGGCTCTTCCTTTCCTTCCCTCTCTAAATTCTCCATTTATAATACACCCATTGCTCCCCTTAATGCTACCACTCACTCTCTATTTACCTTTTAAACACTCCTTCCAAACGCTCGCCCCGCTACCCATCCCCATTCATCTCTACCTTCCCTATCTCCATCTCCTCCAAGTCCCTGAATTTCGCCCCTCTCACAAAAGACATTCTAACCATCCCACTTTTATTAATCTCATCTACCCGCTTTCCTCCCTTTTCTGCTCTTCCCACCATCCATTCTCTCCAGCTATGTATACGCTCTGGCATCTAAAGCTACCCCCTTCCTCCTCTGCTACCTGTGACACCCCCCAAAGCTACATCATTCTTTTGCCCTGGCTTTTTAACATATACCTTTTTCTACTGGCACAACTCATTTTCTCCTTCTCGGCCAACTTACAGTGCTACGCTGACGATACACAACTTTTCTTCAAACTTCCCACTGACACCCTTGCAGCCTCCTTCATCCCTGACTGCCTCTGTGCCATCCAGGCCTGGTGCACTGCCAATTACCTCTGCCTCAATGCCACCAACACTGAGATTCTCCCCATTGGGGCCCCTGCACCATACTTCTTTTATGAAGTTAGGTGGGGTTGTCACATAAAATGTATGATCTACAGTCTAGTAGCCACGGATATGGTTGGCCACTGTAATGACAATAGACAAACCAAGAAAGATTTTTATTTCACTTATTTTCTCTTTATTGTAAAATACAACTGGTATGGGGGGTAGTAAGGCCTAAGGGACACGCTACGTGGCTCCCTACTGGGGAGAGATTATCAGGTAGGTTAGTCTTAACAAGACAGTATGGTCAATGATTGACATAAATCAGGCGGTTTAAGCTTCTAAAGGACTGAGTTCCTGAGTCTGGCCCTATCTCTTGCTCAGGACCGTGCTGCACTGCATGGATGAGGCAGGCAATCAGGGTTCCTGGCAGTTTGCAGTTTGAAGCGCTCCAGGACACTTCCAACTTGGCTATTGGAGGTCTTTCTTGTGAAAGACAATGTTATGGTGATCCCTATGGATGTATTGGCACAAGGTATGTCCCCCCAATGCCCTTAGGTCTCATCAAGGGTCTACGCAGATACACCACATCACCCCGGCCCTCATCAACCTTCAATGGCTCCCACTGCAAGCACAAATCCCCTTCAAGCCTTGCTGCATCATCTATAGGGCAGTGACCCTCAAGTCACCCAGCTACCTTGCAGAGAAACTCAGCATCTCTGGCGGGCGGGGCACCACCAGAGCCAGGACACGTGCAGACCTGAAATCCGCTGCTGCAAAAAGGAAAATACCAGAAAACAAGCCTTGTATGCCTATGCCCCAAGACTATGGAACCTCCTCCCCGTCAGCATAAGACTCGCTCCCATGCTCCTACAATTCAGAAAAGAACTCATGTCCCACCTCTTCAAGGAATCTCTGCGCCTCAATACCTAGGCCATCACATCCCCCCTTGCGCCACCTGACTCACTAGACGCTGCCTGTCCCTCTGCTCCCCACCACACGGTACAGCTGTACACCTCCTCTGTGCCCCTCTGTATCCCACCCCCGCTGTATATCTGTCCTGTTGCTAACTCTGAAAAGCTATGTTATGAATCTGTACTGTTGTATACCTCTGTAAAGCACTCTGTTATGTATCTGTATTGTTGTATACCTCTGTAAAGCGCTCCTTTGCTTCTCAAAGCCAGTTTTGTGCTAAATAAATACCATAATAATAAATATTAATAATAATAGGTCATCTGACGGGCGTAAGGTACCCAAATCCTTGAGATAGCTGGACCCCAGGGTACCAGTGTGTTCCCCCCAATACAGCACTGGATGTGCCTCTGTTAAGTACTACTGCTGGTCTGGAGTTTTTTCACATTGGTACTTGGGATTGTGCCTTTTGTGCAACCACGACTGTAACTGTCTATGCACACACACTAAACCAAGCACTGTACCAAACCTCCCATAGCACTCTTTGCTGGGTGTCAGGAAAAATAACCATTTGCATATCATGCACCTATGACAACTTTTTCATCAACAAAACTTACTGGTAACAGCTTCCAATACTCTACATATAAAACACCAAGACCTGCCTAAAACCTCCATACATCCAGAAATACTGGGACAAGGAGGCTGAATGGAGTAATGCAGATCACCAGGAACGAGAAGCACCAGATACACTCTAGTGGCTGTGAGCGTATGATAGGTACCGAGATATTTAAAAACTTTACCCAGCATGAAGTGGTAGAACTCAACCTGAGAAAGCCGAGCCCTCTCGGTGTTGACCTAGGCTCTCTGGGGACGTTAAAATGACCTTAGAGCCCGCAGGCTCGGGAGGAAGGCAGGAGACAAAGGACTGCAGAGGCCAGTTCACCATGCAGCAAATGCAAGAGGGAAGGAAGAAGAAACTTCCTAGCAGCCACGGGAACCTGGACACAGCCTCACTACCACCCAAACACGGTGCGAGAGCCCAGAGGAAAGTGGGACATCAGAGTGCTGCCTCCTGTCTACAGCGAGGGAACCGAAGGACGCCACAAGAAATCTGTGAGTCCTAGAGAGAGAGAGAGAGAGAGAATGGCCCACCAAGGCGCTTCAGCAACAGTGCCAAAGAAAGACAAAAATGTATGCAGTGATTTGATTTTGATTTGATTTGATTTTATTCTTATAAAGCGCTGCTAACCCATAGGCCTCAGAGTGCTACACAAAAACAAAAACTTACAAACAACATGAAAAGAATAAATAGCATAAATACATAGGAGCAAAACACAAAAAACAAAGCATCAGAAGGATATAGAAATTAAGTGACATTAGCGAAAAGTTTAAAATAACACTACAAATCATAAAAGGGGAAATTACGCGACCCATTAGAACAAAGCACATCAAATTACAGCAAAAAAATAACAAAACAATAGATTAGACAATAAGCTCAAGATTCGTAGAGCCCATAGGCAAATATTTACAAAGTTTCAGATACATGGGCAGGGTACCAGCTCCACATCCCACCAAAATACAATCACTATTCCCCTGGTAACAACAGTTGGCTAAGTCAATTCTGCGCAAGAGTTTCAAATCAGAGGAACGCACTACGCCAAGCCCCGTCCTTGCACGTAGCCATGCAAGGACTTTATTACGGAGTGCGTCTCTGGGATTCGTTCTTAGCTGATCTGGGGACATTAGAAATAATGAAGTTCTGATTGTCCAACACAAGGGCCTTGATGTCTTCATTCTCCAGAGATGGCATGTTAGATTTCCTAAGGCGCACAGACCTTAGGTCTGTCCTTTTTGGCTTCTGCGCCTCCTGATAGCCGGCTAAACGTGCTGGCACAGGTAAAGTGGGGGGTTCCAGTAGAGCTATTCTCGGATTCTGTGGTGATATATTCACTAAAGGAGAGAGGGTGGATGATGAATCCTTACGAGGGGGGGACAGGTCAGCCCCGACGCCAGTACATTGAGCCCTCACTTTTTTGTGAAGAGGATCTGTTTGAGTAGAGCAGGTTACTTTAGCCGTGGGCCACATGCTACTATCTGATCAGTTTGGTAGGAGCAAGACACTTTAATATTGGACAACACAGTTGTAGATGGGACATTGGCTGCATGCGCATTTTTAAAGAAGTAAAACGCATGATATTTTTCTGCGGAAATATCTAAAGACACGAGCCATGCATCAAAGTCCTCAGACGTGTTACAATTGTTCAGCTCAGTTATGAGAGTCTCCTTCCAAAGGCTCCAATGCTCAGACACAGCAGTCATATCAGTGTTCTTCACTGAGACACAGGGCAAAGATGAGGAGGGGGTGAGATTATTCATACTCCCCTCTGGGGAGAAGGGAGCCACAAAGGTGCAGGGTAGCCAATCCCCATTAGTTTCAGAGATTGAGGATGGCACTTGAGAAATCTTGTTGGTGTTGTCTTCACAACTGAATAATCCCGGAGTGGTCAAAGTAGATGGGCTGGGGTCGTTAACCTGCAAGATGGAGCTGTTAGCACTGACTCCCCCATGGGCTGAGTAACTTTTGTTGGATATGCCCATAGTTACTGGGCTCCTTGAGAGAGGGGCCACACCGGTATCAGAGATAATGCAAGGATCCTCGGGAGAGCCCAAGGAGTCTGGCAATAACTTGACATGCTTGGTGCAAATACGCTGTCTTCTACGACAACTACGGGCTAGGACTTCAGCAAGACGATCTTTTTTATTGGCCCGTCATAGAAACCGGAGAATCAGCCATAGGTTGAAATAAAATGTCATACAGCAGAATGCAGCTACTAGCCAAGCACGGTGTGCTTTTAGAGGTAAAAGAAGAAAGAAAATGCTGTTTAAAAAAAACAAAACAACCACTGACTATAGACAGTGAAGGTATACCTGCTGGCAGTGGGGAGAACGGCCGTAGACTGCCGTAGGCTCAGAGCACCAAACTTTCCGTGGGTGCGACAGGGCACGGCAGGACACAGCGAGACGAAGCACAAGAACAATCCCCCTCCAGAAGGAGGGAGCCCGAGGCACCGTGCGCCAGAACATCAGCAAACGAAGCACAGGAACAGTCCCCCTCCCAGAGGAAAGAGCCTGAGGCACCGCGCACAGAGACGCCGGCAGGAGCGGTTAGAGGAAAGCACCTAGCAAACTAATGCCGTCAAGCCGCACTGCCGTAAGAAATGACAGCCGCTTCCGACAGTGAATGAGAAGGAATATGAAATTTAATATTAGCGAAAAAGGGTTTACAGATAAATGTGAGAGAAAAGCAAGTTTTGCAATTGTATAAAGTAAATAAGATGAAAAGCCCTAGGAAGAGAGTAAACCAGGGAAAGCATACTTTCAATTGTATAAAAGCAAGTTTGTAATTGTATAAAGTAAAAAAGATGAAAAGTCCTGGCTGGAGAGTAAACCAGGAAAAAGCAAGTCTGGAAGTGTGTGGAGTATATTACACGAAAAGCCCAGGAAAATATTCCAAGTAAGTCAAATTCGTAAGTCTACTAAGTAAATCATATAAAGAAGTCCTGGCAGGGGAATACACCAGGAAAAGTCAAACCTGAAAGCAAAGTTAAACAAAGTGGAAAAGAACCTGGCAGGGGAGTACACTAGGTATTCTACGAGGCTGGAACTTACATCCAAGTTGGTTTTTGTATACAAGTATTTTATTGAACATAGAGCCCTAAGGGGGGCGCTGTTGCACACACTGCCAGATGCAGCAACCCGCGTGAGCTCCGGTGGAAGCTGAGGCCAAAGAAGCTACAACTCGCAAAATGTAGCCTGATTTTATATAAAAATATCCTGAAGGTCGTCTGAATGGCTTTACTACATGCGGGCGAAAAATCAACACAATCGGTGCTGAATATCCGGATAAATACTGTGTGACAGGAGACAGGAGAGCTCCAGTGGAAAGCGCTCTCCAGGCCCTGGAGGGCACGAGAAACTAAGTTTTGCCTAATGAAGGACCAGCCGCTTCGCATTCATCGCCGGGAAGCTGTGAGAATACTGGATCACAACTGGGGGCCAGAAGCCACACTCCTTCCCTCCCATCCCTCGTGCAAAACCGCTGGCGCTCCGGGCGAGTCCCGTCGAGCACTGGCTGATAGGAGGACCGCCCAGCTCTGAGGTTAAGCCGCAACGCAGTGCCAACAGGCAGCCGGTAAAACACACGCACCTGGGGATAGTCTGCTTCGAATGATCACGCCCATTACGGAATGGACGCACGCAGCAGACTTTAAAGACACGCAGAATCCCCACAGATGATATCCCGACTCTGAGGAGCACAGCAACCTGTATCGCACCAGACGGTCTTCCCGCCTTTAATAATACACGTCCAGGCACGAATACCTGGGTACACCCGCAGGGCCCCCCAGCTTGAATGAGCGCACAGTGTGCGGCAGCAGTGGCACGGACTGATCCCAGAAGGGGAGATCAACACGAGAGCGCCAGGGCAACACATGATGCGCTCGTACTACCATAAGGCCTGAACGCATAAGCTGCTGCCGGGCCACTCACACAGGGCAACGCTGAGTTGGGAGACACCCAGCCCTGAGCAACTTCACCGCGGACACCAGCAGCATCTCTGCATGTCTGCTTCACAGGTTGTCCCGGGCACCCGAACTCAGGCAGGAGCTCATCATTTCAACACATTGAAACATCATTCACTGCCAGAATTAATCAACAATAACCTACCGTCCTAAGTTGTATCATACCAAGCTGTCGCCTCGCGAAACAATGCGACACCAGGCCGGGGATTTGAGGGCCTAGCCCTGACCTGAAAGGCATTGGGTGCACAAATCCATGGGGACACGGAGGGACAGTGGTGGTGCTGCCACGCCTAGCGAAAACAGACGCCTGGTGCCTGCACCCGACCGCTGATTCCCAAATCAGCATCGACTAGCTCACACAGAGAATCCTGGCACTGGTGGTACCACAAGAACTCATACAGCCCCACCATTAGAGTGTGAGCTGGTGCACCACCTGCAGAATACCGTGAGGCAATCCCATCGTGAATGTGCTGTAGCAACAATTCACAATCTACCGCCTGGGCGCTGTTGGACCTCAATAGTAAAACCTGACCCCCGAGACGCAAAGAGACTCAATAGTTACATTATTAGGACAGATCGCAGACATCTGGCAAGTGAAGGAGACAGCACAATGGCTACGCCAATGACTGGCATGAACCAGGGAACCTGCACTGCTTGAAATTCTAGGTTTCCACGTGGCCATATAACTGGCAGAGAATAAGCCTAATACTACAGAGAACCGCAGCAGAAGAACCTACAATCTGCACGGGTCACTAACCCATCATTAGAGGAGAAGAAGGGGCAGGCTCCAAAAAGGGAAAAGGTGCCATAGACAAGTTCACAACCACGGTTGTCAGGACAGACATGATGCCAACGTAAGAACTAAGCAGACCCTACAACCCATGCCCACCTTACCGGCAACCACTATGGACCCACAGGCAGTATTCGCGTCAATGCAGCAGAACTTTGTGGCTCTGAATGACAAACTGGATGGCATTAACATGAATGTGATGACTTTCAGGAATCAACTCGAAAAAGCCACCCGTCACATCACGGAAGCAGAGACGCGAATCAGCACAGCAGAGGACACACTAGAAGCACTACGCAACACAGTGACGGAGATGGCAAAAGGCCTGGAAGCGGTGAAACTTAAATGTGAGGACTTGGAGGCTAGGTCACGCCGCAATAATATATGCATAGTGGGGGTCCCGGAAGAAGAACTCAAAGGTCCTATGGAGCTTGCTGTGGAGGAATTACTCAAGGAACTGCTTGGGGACCAGGGCTGGTCCTCCATGTTTGTTGTGGAAAGTGCACACAGGTCACAGGCACCGCGCCCCAAGCCCGGTGCCTATCCTAGACCAATCATTGCAAGATTAATGAACTATAGAGATAGAGACCTGGTCTTACGTACTTCCAGAGACAACCAGGAACTGTGATTGGGCTCCAATGTGATTCAGATCTTCCCGGATTACACACTCGCGGTTCAGCAGGAGAGGCGTTCTTTTATAGGGGTCAAGAAAATGCTATGCGAGAGAAAAGTTCCCTAAGCGATGCTGTACCCAGCCAGACTTCGAATGCAGCATAACAATAAGACATATTTCTTCACTTTTCCGGAGGAGGCAGCCAGCTTCGTGGAAGCAAATATCCCAGGATAGCCAAAACAGACTCCGACCACCACAGAGGACAACAGAAGCAAGTCGCTGCAGCATGGACAGGACTGAGGGAATAATAGCACAGAAGACGAAGAAGTATAAATAGTTGGGAGGCGGCATCCAAAAAAAAAAAAAGAAACTTTAAAGACAAAGGATGCCTCTGTTTTTATTATGAGTGCAAGTAACAAGCAAGTAAAGAAATACTGAGGGCAGACAAGTGATGGGGCCTCATTACGAGTAGCGTGGTAAAAATGGGGTCATTACCGGCATGGCGGAACGAGCGGGTCCGTGCTCGTATGACCCCACTAATAGCGGGTGATTACGAGTGCGCGAGCGCGCGCGAACCTCCATGCCGGTAATGGCCATACCGGCATGCCGCAAAAGGCCCTCCAACCCCCCGATAGCGCAATCACAGGACCCACCGATACCGGCAGCGCCTAAGAGGAACCCCTAAATACCGACCCGGTAATACCAACATGCTAATACCGGGCTCGGAAAACCGGACCCGGAAATAATGTCATCGCGTCGGAACGGGAAATGGCCCGGTGGCCATCTTTAAAAACACAATTCATTGCCATCCTCCCGCACCACCAGTTGATTCCTGTTGAGCTCTGTGGCAATACTTTGAGGATGTCCAAGGCTAACAGGAAGACCACCCCCCGGCTGCGGAAACAGCGTTTCTCCGACGCTGAATTGAATATGTTAGCGGACACTCTTGCTGCACATGCAGACCTCATTAAATCCCATGACGTGAAGCGTGAGATCCAGCAGAAGAAAAAGGACATCTGGCAGGAGGTAGCCCGCAAGGTGTCGGCTGTGGGGACCACCCCACGTACTGTCAGGGATTGCCGTAAGAGGTGGGACGACCTCCGCTTGAGGGTCCGCAACATCATAGCAAGCAACAGGAGAGCGGCCATGGCCACAGGCGGGGGTCCCCACTCTCCTGCAAAAATGATGCCCTGGGAGGAGACCGCAAGCAGCTTCATCAATCCAGAGTCGATCGAGGGATTCAGGGAGATGGAGATGGCTGAGGCATGATCCCCAGAAGGAGGTGAGTGACCCTGCACATCCCTGTAGGGGAAACCATGACATAGCACAAGTGATGTGGAAGAGAGTCTAGGCAAGGCAATGCATGTCTCAACACCCACATTAACATATCCAAGTCCAGATTGCGGCCCAAACCCTGCCACACAGAAATGCATGCTGAGTGCCAATCCCATAACCAACACACGGCCAACACACCTGGACCGTTCCCATGTAACACATCACACAAACCCCAAATCAACGGCATGCCACCTGCCATGCAGTGAATGACAAAATGCCCCCTCAGAATACCCTGTGTGACACACCTGTAAGACATGAATGCATGAATGAATGAATATTGAACAGCACAATTTTATGCCTCTGGCATGTAACACTATCACTGATGCCCTGCATCTCTTCTACCCCCCAGGAACCGATGAGGAAGATGCCAGGCAAGAGAACACTGCGAGGGCATCCACGTCCCACTAAAAGAAAAGGGCTACCGCCACCACCACCTCCATGGCAGACAAGCAGGCCACACCCACAGGCAGTGTGCCTGACCGAGCCGAAACACAGCCAACAACACCTGCTGCCAGTGTGCCGGACACACTTCAGACCCAGCAGCCCACACCCACACCAGTTGGAGGGGAGTCCCTACATGCGCCGGCCACCACCGAGGATGACTTGGATGGCAATGTGGACCAGGAGTGAGTCACAGAAGTGACATGTCCACCCAACCCAAGCCCCCGAGTATATTGTTTTTTTGGGGGGTTTGTGGGGTGGGTTTGGGAGTTCACTGGGGTTTTTTGGGTGGGTTTGGGAGTTCACTGGGGGTTTGGGGGGGAGTGTTCACATTTCTGATGTTTGAACTAATACACACGTTGTGTGAAAAACATTCAATGGCTGGACATTGTTCATTTTGTGTGTATCCATTTAATGTGTGACGGTATTCAGTGGCCAACTCCCAACAATCCTTGTGTGCATGTCCACATGGACCCAGTGAGTCACTGACACATATCTATCATAGTCCCTGTGGTTCAGAAGTATTCGTGAATCAGTGCTTGGCGTACTGCATGGGCCTTCCCGTGCATCACGTACTGGCAGGGGGGCTACTTCACCTCCGTCTCCATCCTCATCATCGTCAGGTGGCAGTGACACATTTCTCCAGGCGCACATGTTGTGCAGCATGACACAGGCCATGGTGATCTTTGCAACCTTCTCAGGCCTATAAAGGAGTGCCACACCAGACCTGCTTAGGCAGCGGAAACGCGCCTTCAACAGGCCAAAGGTCTGCTCAATCACAACACGGGTACGGGTGTGAACACGATTGTACTCCTCTTCATGGCTGCTCTGTAGGTTCCACACAGGGGTAAGTAGCCACGCCCTCAAGGGATATCCTCCATCACCTGCAAGTGAATACAAATAGGTGTCTGTCACTCTGAGCTGCCACCTTCAAGAGGCACAGTCATGGGTGCAGCTATTTGGTGTGGACATGCACATGTCCCTGTACGTATGCAAGAATGTTAACTAGATGCATACTATACTGCTATGAGGTGTGGTAGTGTGGATGGCGTTCAATAGATGATGAAGGGTGAAATAATGCATGCTGAGGCGGATGTACTGTGGTTGTACAACAATGTTTAGCCTCCCATTTATGCTGTGTATTATACACTGTGCATGGTCACACCAGCCACATTGCCACAGTTGCAATACTGTTCAATCATGCATTGCTTGACATACCCATGGTGGCGTGGTTGTGCCTCTTACTTGTTGTCATCGATATGCATAATTGGTAAAATGTTTGCCAGTGATGTGTCATTTTGGGTTTGGGAGATTCAGGTCAGGAGTGTCTAGCTCTGCATGCATTCTCCAATCACCGTCAATTGCCACACAGGTGGAGTATGCATCCCCCCCTTTCCCACGCAGGTGGAGTATGCTTCTCCCCCCTTTCCCAGCCAGGTGGATTATGCACCCCACCCCCTCTCCCACCCAGGTGGAGTATGCATCCCCCCGTTCCAACCCAGGTGGAGTATGTATCCCCCCCTTTCCCACCCAGGTGGAGTATGCATCCCCTCTCTTTCCCACCCAGGTGGAGTATGCATCCCTACACATCAGTAGCCCATTGCACTGTCATGGCCCACTCAGGCAACTCACCAAGCAGCCAGGCACGTGGTCCAGCATGTCGCACCATGTGAGGGTGTAGCGTGGAGATACGCAGCACCATAGCATCATGTGTTGATCTGGGAAATTGGGCGCAGCATTGTGTGATGATCTTGCCGGAGTCACATGCCATTTGCACATTGATGGAATGGTATTGCTTGCAATTGCGGTACACCACCTCTATGGCATGGGGGACTACCAATTCCACATGGGTGCAGTCCAGGGCACCAACACAATTGGGCATGCCTGCCAGTGCATGGAAAGCTACTTTGGTTTCGGCTATCTCCTGGGCTGTCCGTGGTAGGGATATGGGGGTGCTTGCGTGCTTCAGGAGGGCATCCAGCACTTGGTTCAGCATTTGTGAAAATAGTGGTTGTGACATGCCATGCAGCTGCCCCACTGTGTGTTGATAGGTGCCTGTGGCCAGGAAGTGGAGCACAGACACCGCCTTTAGTAGCGGGGGGATGGCAGTGCATATTTCTATGAGGCTGCCAATGTCGCTGTGTATCATGTCCACTATGGTGGTGATGGTGTCCCGGTCCAACCGGTACAGGGTGTGGATCTTCTCAGGGGTTAGGTTGAATGGACTGGGTCTGATGCGAGGGATTGGTGGCTGCCTACGAGGCACTGCTGGCTGCACTGGTGGTAATTGCTGGCCCTGTCTCACCCTCCTTCTCCTGCGTCTCCTCTGTGCTGCCTGTGGTTACTGCTGTAGTTGTTGTAGTTGGTGTTGTTGCTGTAGTTGTAGCAGTGTGGGCATGTCCTCCAGCGCCATGATTGCAACAGCTAGTGGTAGCATTTTGGTGTAGGAAGGGGTGTGGTGTTTGGATGTACTCATTTTATACTGGCCCAGCCTCCATTGACTCCACATGTGGTGATTGTCTGCACCTGTGGCAGTTGGCTTGATTGCTGATTGCTGTTTGCGGGTGGTCCGTAATGCCTGTATGGCCGGCATCGTGCAGCCCCTGATTACCACCTCCGGGATGCCGGTATTTGCATGTCCGCGTGGGTTGTGATGTCCTCCTATTACCGGCATGCCGGCATTTCCTCCCCAAAGGGGCGCGTGTACGCGCCCATGCCGCTATTAGAGGCACTGTTATTTAGGGTGCCGCTAATAGCGGGTTGGCGGGTCATAATAGACCGGAGCGGTAAGTGATGCCGGTAATCCTTTACCGGCATCGTTTTTCCCTTACCTCCAACCTCGTAATGAGGCTCATGGTCTTTGGCCTTGGCTGCCAACGCAGCGACCCCCCGATGGATGTGCATAAATTATATGGACCATTAAGGAGAGTGGGATATGGGGGGCATAAGGAGTATGACATAGTTGAAGTTCGGGGAACTATGAGGGTGGAGGTGGGGGGAAGGGATGTTGGGTGGGGTGTTAAAGTTAAAAATGCACAGATACGGATCAAAAGGACATACGAGAATTTTATGGGACACTTGTACAACATGTACCTAATGGACGCCGCTGTCACATATGGCTAAGAAGGATCAGAACGGGATCACATTATTAAGCCGGAATGTACGAGGATTGGGGACACCAGTAAAGAGGAGGAAAATAATGGCGTACATTAACAGGCTGGGGGCCCAAATTGTGTACCTTCAGGAGACCCATCTGTTGGGATACCAAGCAGAAAGGATGGCACCTGGATGGGGGAATCATCACTTTTGCACGACATACTCCAGCAGAGCATGTGGTGTGCTAACGCTGATACACAGGTCAATACCATTTATGCACTATAACACGGAAAGCGACCCAGAGGGACACTATGTGCTAGTACACGGGAGGTTAGCTTAGAACATTGTCAGATCACTCCCCGATTTTGATAACTATGCATATCCCCAAAATCGCACCACAAAGATCACCATGGAGGTTCAAGGCAACAGCAATGTCAGACCACGTATACAAGAGAAGTTTTACCCAGCACATTAATGAATACTTTGAACACAATGATGGCACAGTGGGAAACCAGGCGATACTATGACATGCCTTTAAAGTGTATATAAGAGGCATAGCCATGTCTACAGAATTTGGGGTACTCAAAGATAACCGTAGGGAATTGAGAAGACGGGAGAAGGAAATTGCTAAATTACAGGAACAATACACCACAGACCCCAGACCACAAACTAAACTAGATATCAAGACCCAACTAGAGGAGTATAGAGCAGCAACGGACCGAGAGATTCGCTATTTCGATAGACCCGCCGCAGCGAGGCGATATGGGGAGCAGGAACGTCCTGGCAGGCTCCTAGCAAAGATGTTTAGAGGAGAGAAAGGAGGCACTATCATCTCCTGCATAACTCGGCCAGATGGGATAGTAGTGACAGACCAGAAAGAGATAGAGAAGGTTTTTTTAACTTTTACTCCCAGCTGTATTCTCCTACAGGCCGCTCTCATTGATAAAGACGGACGCAAACATATTCACGAAGATCCTTGCTACACGGCTAACCCCCCTGTACCACATATGGTCCATGAGGACCAAGCAGGCTTGATACCGGGCAGGTCCACGGGGACAAATATTTGCTGCTGCTATGTTATGTTATGATATGATATGGCATTTATAACGCGCCTATACACAAGTGTTTCAAGGCGCAATGAGGCAAGGGAGGGGGAACAGAGGGAAGACAGACAACGATCTTACTAGGCCAGGTGACATTCAGATTGCAAGGGAAGGGGGAAAAGGAAAGTGCGGGGGTAAGAGGGAGGTGGAAGTGCAGTACATAGGATAATAAATAACAAGATAAATAAAAGAACGGCCATCTGGTGGCAAGTGCAGGGTGAGTGCAGACATAAGTGCTGGTGGGGGGACTGTAGGGATACAGAAAGCAGTCCCCAGGTGCAGGGGTTGCCAGAGAGGCAGTGCAGGCGTGCAACTGGCAGGGCTTGGGCCCGAGATGAGATGGGTGGCCAGGTAATCCTGCACTATCAGTATCAGCAGGACTTCAGCAGGGGAGAGGGGGAGAGAAATCAGAAGCAAAGAGGAGGGTTTTAAGGTGCTTCCGGAACCAAAGATGGTTCTCCTCAAGTTTCAGGGACGCAGGGAGGCTGTTCAAGAAGGAGGCCCCAGCCGAAGAGAGAGATCTACCACCAACTTGTTGCTTGGCAAAGCGACTGACCCTGAGGGAGTTGGAGGCGGATGAGCGGAGAGCTCGAGAGGGAAGATATTTAGGACGAGAGAGTTGAAGGTATTGAGGCCCCATGCCCCAGAAGGCCTTGTGGACGATGCAAAGGGTTTTGAACTTAATCCTTGCAGCCACTGAGAGCCAGTGCAGAGATTTCAGTCCTGGAGAGATAAGACCCCTGGGCTTGAGGCCAAGGACAAGTCTTGCAGCCCTTTCACCCCGGGATACCACAAAACAGAAACAGAATTACTGTTACAAAACAGAAACAGAATTACTGTTACTGCCACTTGATCCGGCGGTATTACTGCCAGATTACAAGTGGTGGCAATGTTAGTCCCCATTTAATTGGAGTCCATAGGACTAAATGGAGCATTTCAACGCAATTACCATGGCAGTAATTCCGCTGAAAACAGGCAGATGTTGACAGATGTATACACAGCTCATAGCTGGTGGTAAATCCTCCAACTTTCTGCTCAACTCATACTTGGACGGTGCAGTAATGCAGCGGTATATGGTAATACCTCCGCATTTAACCCTCACTGCTCAACTCATAATGAGGCCCAGTGAGAGCAGCAGACTGGCTTTCAAATGTTGTTCAGAGGGAGTCAGAAGGGGAGTCCAAACCCAGATACGGAGAGGATGCGGGAAGCCTGCTTAGGGCTCCATCTTAGACCTTGTCAGAGACTGAACTAAGAGGAATAATGAAAGCTGTATTTATTTTATTTTATAATATTTATAAAAGCTGTAAAATTATTGAAAACTATATCTCAGACATTGCCCGAATCAGGCCGAGGGGAAAGGAGAATGTTAACCGGCTATTGAGGGCAATATATCATACCCTGGCAGGAGCCAGAGACCAATGAGGAGAACTAAGAGACTATTAATGGCTGATAGCTTTGTCACAAGAGGGCGACCCTCTACTAGTGAGTGTGGCTTTTTATGCCATGCTAGTACAGTTGCAATGGGGAAGGATACTTGCTGGTAGATGTGTGTCAAAAGGTATCATTCTAAGCCCTGGAAGACAACAGGCAATTACAGTTTTATTATATTTACACCACACATGTGGCCTAAGCAAGGGGTGAAGGAAATACTTGCTGGTAGGAGGTGTTAAAATGGATTTCTGAACTCTGACCTGTTGGGCAGAGGTTCAGAAGGCCAGCCTAGTTTCTTTGAACAGGGCAACCTTCTGGAAAGCCAGACTAATCACGGTAGCATTGGCGGCGGTCAAGACTAGGTCTTAGGAGGGGTGAGGGTGATTGAAAGCCCACAATGAGCACACATAGCAAACAATAGCACCAATTACTCACTCAGGTGTATATTAAAATATAAATACATTTATAAAAGGCCTTTTAAGTAAAACGCAAAGTAAATATTCAGCAGTAATAACAAAACCAACACAACACTAATCTAGCAAACATATATACAGTCACCAATGTCCTAAAGGAATAGTGCACAGTATTGATCCACAACCTGCAAAGAAAAGGATCAATATCGTTTAGGTAGTCCTTCACAATTCAAACCCTAACTAAGAGGCCAGCCAGTCTCTAAGATGAGTGGAGCCTTGAGCTCAAAAGTACTTTTGGTGCTAGCACACGTGATTGTGCAGTGAAGTCAAACCGGGGTCTCTTCAAGGGGCTGCAGCGACTCAGGAAGGTGGGTGAGGCAGTGAAGAGTAAGTTCCCACTATTCGAGAAGGGTCACCCCAAGAGGGCAGGACAGGATGCAAGAGTTTGGAATAGTTCAGTAGTACAGGCTACCTTGATAAAGAAGAGTGGCCCTCAGGGGAAACTCGTATGTAAAAATTGATGGATGTGCAAGGGGCCACCGGTAAGGGTTGCAGGTACTCATCGACCCTCGATGTACTCTGGACCAAACTTTGGCAGTCAAGTCCACTTCGGTCACAGGTTCAAATCCTGCAATTGCGCAGCTCTGCAGCTTTCAGAGGCTGCATTCCAGGGATGGTTCTGTGGCGGGACAGTGGTGATTTCTCCACTCCTGGTGATGGGATCAGGCCAGTTCTGCTGCAGCGAGTCTGAGGGCACAGTGAATACGTATGCTCGGGTTCAGGCGTACTCTCCTAATTACAGACCTAGGTATGCCAGGTGTATGAAACTCAGCGTGAGAGTGCCTTATACCCAGAGTTTACAGTCTCCAAAGGCTCAAGTAATAACTCAAGACGGCAGTGGTCCTAGGGCAAAGGCCCCGTACGAGCTGGTCAGTTCACTGGGCGGTCTAGGAACACTTCCGAAAAGGCTCGTTTACAGGTTAAGTTGAAGGTGCCGAGAATAGTTTGTCCCACTATTCCAATGGGTAAAAGCACCCTTGCAGGCCTTCTAGGTTCTATCAGAAACACAGGGTCATATGGGACAACAGTGGGCTCAGGGTATGCCCAGACGTAGGTCCCGTGCCTGCTGGGCCTAGAGACCCAAGCTACTCCTCACTGATGAGACCCAACAAGGCCGAAGCATGTTTGGGGATGCTTGTGGCCTTGTGCAGAAGGGATGTGACCTAGCAGTTCGGGCTCGACTGACCAAGCCTGATTTGCATATGGTCTTTCCCCTTCTGTAATGGCTTGGCAGGCGAAGAACGATGGTCTGGAGGGTTGCCCCGAGTAATGCCAGTGGTTATGATTCAGTCTATACCTTCCAGACATCACCTCTTTGTTTTTACACTTGTACATTCACCAAAAATCCTTCAAGGGTTTCTAGGGCCTTAAAAATGAAAAAGGAACCCCAGCATACTGTAGTGTAAGGTACATTGTGCACTGATAAAATGCTACTAAAGAATAGCAACAAGTGAAAGACTAAGGGAAACAAAGTCTCCCAGTACTGATTGTCTTAAGGGCATGTCAGTGTCCTCATAACAAAATGAGCAAAAGCCCAGCGGAGTACAGCAGAAGGCTGAGCTCCACTGGCAAAAGTGAGGGTAGGGTGGTCAGACAACAGCAACACGTTGGGGGGTTCACAACTGGTGGGAAAATTACCCAAAAATGAAAATCCTTCCTAGCAGGAGTCAGTCAAGAAGCAAGCTGGCAGCTATGTCACTGAGACCGATTTTTGTGATGAATCTGATGATGTCATCACTCCTTTCCCTGAGATAGCCTCTCCTCATGTGGCCAGGGCATGGCAGCCGCTACCTGACCCTGAGGGGAACTATTTGAGGGAGGACCACATGGGGGGAGGCGACCCTCAGGGAATGACATGACATCATCAGATGAAGCACAATACCCCCTTTCCCTTTTAGGGATATTCCCTCCATCCCTCATGCCATAATGGCATACTGCTATCACCCCTTCAACAACTCAAGCAATGTGCAGCAAAGGAGACTGCAAGCCTAGCAAATTCTCTAGTGTTTGCTGGCACTCACCTGTGACCGGGAAATGCAAGCAGTCCAAAACAAGGAATGGAAGGCAGCTGCTGTGACGATTGGAGAGAGAGGCCTTCTCCAATCCACGAGAAGCAAGTAGCTGAGAAGCCAGGACCGATGTGGTGGTGTCAGACAGCTCACCACCGAAGGAAGAAGTAACTGCTGAACTGAGGGTCGCTGTGGGAAAACAAGGAGCCAGAGAAGAACTCCCAGGCATTCGCAGACGCTGGGGAACAGCATTTCTCTTACCTAAGCTGAGAAGATCGCAGGCATTGCTTGATCCTTCTTCTTCGTCCCAGTAGTTTGTGAATTCTGGGAACAGAAGTCCATTGTGAATGATTGACTTTTGGAATTCACATAAGCATTTTCAAAAGGTTTTGATGGCAAGTTAGTTCTGATTGATTGACAAGTGGAATTGACAGAGGTGATTTTATCACATTGGAAAATTAGACCATGGTTGGAATTTTGGTCAGATGTTTTGGTAGAAGGGTTTTCCCTGATCTTCATTGTGGATACATGACAATAGGCCATAAGGGTTTCAGACATGGGGATGTTATTTTCAAGGGAAACTGGGGCATACCATGTCTCATCCAATGGAACCACAATATCTTCCCGGGGCTGTCTCCTCCAATGTGATCCTTCCTCATATAGCTGCCCCAAGGGACAGGATCAGGTAGTGGCTGTCGTCCCCCGGCCACATGGGAGAAGGTCACTGTCGGGAAATCAGTGATGACTCCACCGGATTCATCACAGAGAACACACAGACGCTTGAGCCTACCTAAAATATGAAATTGTTGCACTTGACCAACAAAAGCCCAAAGAACTATTCTTGAAAGAAACCAAAATTGTGAAGCTAAATTGCTGTTGTACTTGGCCAAGAGAGGCCCAGAGACTGTGAAGTCAAACGGTTATGGTGCAAGTGTTGGACTTGGCCAAGAGAGATTCCAAAGCACTGTGGTGAATTAAACTCAAGGAGTAGAGAGGAATTCAGAGGAAGGGAACATCCCTCTGAAACAAAGACATTTAGCTTTAAGAGGTCCAGAGAACACCAATGTATGAAAACCTCAAGGAGTAAAGAAGAATCCAGGGGAAGAGAGCTACCTTCTAGAACCAAGAACGTTATCCTTGACAAAACATTTGTCCAGCTCATTTATCCTTCCTTCATGAACACTTTCTCCAAACCACTGAAGGTTAAAGACACTTCCCTTTTTCACCTTGGAGTTAAGTTTGTAGTGTGGGAGTCAGAATAGAACATTGGGCACAGGACAGTTTTGTTTTGACATCTTGACACGGACAGAGCCTTTGTTTTATTTAGGTACGGAAATTCCTCTACAGCAGGGTCAGCGAGACCTTTTCCCAACCCATTTTATTTTCAATAAACGACTCTAACCAACAACATAGCAAACTTATGTCTGGCTCTCATTTCGGACTCCTCACACCACTTTCATAATAACACACCTGGAGGGCACCTTTTTAGAGCTGACTGGTGCCGGTGAGATGTTGGTATGAGCCCCAGGTGACTGGTGCCCAACTCTTCCATAAGCCAATCCAAACATAAGATGGACAGGTGTCTCATCTACACTACCACTTTGAAAACTCCTCTGATGTCTGATCTTCTTTACTCCCTTCTCCAAAACTTACTTTCATGCCTCCTGTATTTTCCCACTCGATGCAATGTAACAATCACCCCTCTTCACCTGCCCTTTTAGCTTTACCTTCAATGCATTTTCTCCTCTCTCATCTGCTTCTAAGGGCACTAGATGGGTTGTTAACCTTTACTTCTCTCACTCTTTCATTCACTTATCTTGCTTTTGTTATGCCAGCCTGTTCATAATCAGAGACTTTCTTAACATTCCTTTCTCACCTCCCCCCTCTTCATTTCTCTCTAATTTATCTCTCCTACTTACCTTTACCTTCTCCTCCCATGTTATCAGGTTGCTTCATTCTCCTTCCCCCTCTTCCACTTTTCAGTCTCTTCCAGCTTCTGGTCCCTATTTAGCTCTTTAGCCTCTGTTCTCAAATATTTCACTCCTTTACCTCCTCAGATTGTCTCCCTCCACAGATCTTCCGACTACCCTCTCCTTTATTTATCTTCATCCTTCCTTCCTCCTCTTTGCCAACTATGTATCACTGCCTCTCTTCTGCTCACTCTACATTCATCGCCTCACTAGCCCTTGCATCTCACTCTTCACAACTATCAAACTTAAAATACTCATACTGTGCATGATTCGGAAGCTGCTGAAACACGAGAGTGGACCCACCTCCAGGACCCCCAAACACAAGAACACTCTCAGCTGTGGAGTCTTTGGTGCCAAAAATGGTGAGTTGTTTTTGAGATTTGAATTGTTCTGGGCTTCCCTTCCGGAGTGATTCACAATGACAGGTGCAGCTCTACGGACAGAGCCACATGAGTGTTTGCCATTTGAATCCCAGACAGTCTCTTCACAGCTGGCCACTGGCACTTCACTCGCCAGTCTGCGCCAATGGTTCGTTCGTATGATCGTGGAGGGTTTCTACAGCAACCTACAGGTAGATTATTGCTGGTCATCTGAAAGACAAACCAGTTTTTAATGCTGGATGTTATGGGGCTGCGGGATCCGTCATTCCTCTTTTATCCCACACTTCCTACTGTCACTAATTGCTTTCCTTTCCTGTAATGTAAACTCCAAGCAGACCTTGTTACTGGTACTCCGGTGCAAATCTGACCTCTCCTAGGCCTGACACTCAACACAAGGGCATGAAATAAATTTAATAGGGGTTGATGGGGCAAGAGAGTGAGAGTCTGAACATAGGGGTTCACCTACAGGCATGATAAATTCTCATTTCTCTTCATTCTCTTTCCAGCTCTTACACCTCTTATGCTCTCTGGCCCCGCTCTCCAAGTATTTTCCATCTTACTCTCAAATCTTTCACTCCTTCCCTCCTCCTCCAACTGTCACCCTCCCCAGGTCTTTTCCCTCCATCCCAAAACCTTTTGCATTTTCATCTCATCTTCAAATGTCCCCTTCTACAGGTTTTGTCGCTCTCCTCTCCTTCCTTTCTCTTCCTCCCCTTCGTACATCTGTGTATTCGCCTCCCTCATACTTGCTCTCTTTTCTTCTCACTCGCCATTTCATCTCACTCTGCATCTGCACCACTCTTGTCTACCATCTTCTAACACTCACACTCTGAATGATCTGGAAGCTTTTCAAATATAAGCGGACCCATGTCCGTGGCCTGAAAATACTGTACCACACTCGGCTGTTGTGCCTTTTTGCGCCAAGTGTGTTTATTAGTCTATCAAATTTGAATCACCCTTTGCTCCTAATTAGTTCACACTGACAAGCACAATTCTGTGTAGTTCACAAGAGGGTGGCCTGCTGTTTTGAATCCCAGACAGTCTTCACATGGCTCACCACCATTCCCCTTTCTATAGACACCAGTCCTCTGTGAGTCACAAAATTGTGTATTCCAGTTGATGTGGGGGAGCAGGGCACTGCATTCCTGTCCCCCATCTCTGTTTGCTTTCTTGTTCTGTAATGTGAACTCCAAACAGACCTTACTCCTAGGTCAATGGTGCAAATGTAAACGGTATTAAGACCGGTTCAGCAATAGGGCATAATAACTTTATTAGGGTTTTTGGTGGGGCGAGATAGTCTGACCATATGGGTTTCATGCAGGCATCAGGGCTTCTGAGAAAGTGTTGGGAATAACAGGATGAGTTATTGACAAAATATTCTGGGGAACACTAAGGCAAGAAGGGGGAGCCCTTATACCCATGTATTCGGTTCTTACAATAAACAGTGTTTGCCACTCCATGAATTCGATCTAAGCATCTATTCAATTAAAACATGACTGGTTTGTTTATTGAAACCTAATAATAAAACAGGGAGAAACAGTGGTTCTCCCTATGGTATCCAGAAACTTGAGCACTTTTTTGTAAGTTCATTACCCATCATCCTGCACTTCATTCTTTATGAAGGAAAATCTTCTTATATAATGGTCTAAACCCTAAGAAATTCCACTATCAACCCTACACCAGGATAGATGATTCAATAACATAAAAAAAAATTTAGAATGAGAACTTGGAGAGACCATGTGAAGATTGATGTATTAAGTATTCTAGCGAGAAGGTATTCTTTTTAAGGCTGGTGATGTGTTGGGGCTAGGTGGCCCCTCCTCCAAACCCTATATTACAGAGTGGGTGGTGGGACCCAGCGTCTGGGGTCACCCCAGCCACATCCCCAAGCCTGATACACGGTAATTTGTTACACAGCCCTCATTATGCCTGTGAATTTCCATGCCAGTTCTATGTTCATAGGACCAAGAACACCCTTGCCATTATCAGCAGCTGGCGCTTGCTCCAATCTGGGGGTTTAAGCCCCATAGGAGGCCCTGAGCCTGAACGTGGCTCCCCCGGCTAAGCAAACAGCCAATAGGCTGCCCTGAAACGTAGTGACTGCTGTATCCTACATGCATCTGAGTGAACAGGAGGGCCCACGCCAGAAGTCAATTCAGTGGTCCTAGTGCCACCATCAGTGTCACTCCCATTCTGGGGCTTGAGACCCTGGGCCTGCACTTGGCTTCTCTGCCTAGCCTGCCTCTGAGAATCGGCATTATTAAAGCAGGCATACAGGCTAGAGGCTAATTAAGTAAAACATACCATTTATTTGTTTCTGCTGAACCAGGTTTTCTACAGCTAAGGGATCCAAACCAATGGTAGTTCCTGTTCAGCCTTGTTTGGGTCCGGACAGGCCTGTACTCTTAGGGCCTCCCTCCCTTTCATTCCCCACATCCTGGCTGCCACTCCTTTTTATTTTACAAATGTCCAGTATGTGAGTTTCATCACCAATGTCCATCAGCTGATTATTACAATCTATTTTACTCTCTTAACCACTCAGGTTACTGCAGTCTGCCTTAAAGTCCATCGTGATCAATTCTGTATTGTCTTGCCATTGCATTTTAGTGACCTATTGCCATTGTATTGTAATTGTCCTGCACATTGCATTTTAGTTGCCTTTGGCTCTTCCTTTCCTTCCCTCTCTAAATTCTCCATTTATAATACACCCATTGCTCCCCTTAATGCTACCACTCACTCTCTATTTACCTTTTAAACACTCCTTCCAAACGCTCGCCCCGCTACCCATCCCCATTCATCTCTACCTTCCCTATCTCCATCTCCTCCAAGTCCCTGAATTTCGCCCCTCTCACAAAAGACATTCTAACCATCCCACTTTTATTAATCTCATCTACCCGCTTTCCTCCCTTTTCTGCTCTTCCCACCATCCATTCTCTCCAGCTATGTATACGCTCTGGCATCTAAAGCTACCCCCTTCCTCCTCTGCTACCTGTGACACCCCCCAAAGCTACATCATTCTTTTGCCCTGGCTTTTTAACATATACCTTTTTCTACTGGCACAACTCATTTTCTCCTTCTCGGCCAACTTACAGTGCTACGCTGACGATACACAACTTTTCTTCAAACTTCCCACTGACACCCTTGCAGCCTCCTTCATCCCTGACTGCCTCTGTGCCATCCAGGCCTGGTGCACTGCCAATTACCTCTGCCTCAATGCCACCAACACTGAGATTCTCCCCATTGGGGCCCCTGCACCATACTTCTTTTATGAAGTTAGGTGGGGTTGTCACATAAAATGTATGATCTACAGTCTAGTAGCCACGGATATGGTTGGCCACTGTAATGACAATAGACAAACCAAGAAAGATTTTTATTTCACTTATTTTCTCTTTATTGTAAAATACAACTGGTATGGGGGGTAGTAAGGCCTAAGGGACACGCTACGTGGCTCCCTACTGGGGAGAGATTATCAGGTAGGTTAGTCTTAACAAGACAGTATGGTCAATGATTGACATAAATCAGGCGGTTTAAGCTTCTAAAGGACTGAGTTCCTGAGTCTGGCCCTATCTCTTGCTCAGGACCGTGCTGCACTGCATGGATGAGGCAGGCAATCAGGGTTCCTGGCAGTTTGCAGTTTGAAGCGCTCCAGGACACTTCCAACTTGGCTATTGGAGGTCTTTCTTGTGAAAGACAATGTTATGGTGATCCCTATGGATGTATTGGCACAAGGTATGTCCCCCCAATGCCCTTAGGTCTCATCAAGGGTCTACGCAGATACACCACATCACCCCGGCCCTCATCAACCTTCAATGGCTCCCACTGCAAGCACAAATCCCCTTCAAGCCTTGCTGCATCATCTATAGGGCAGTGACCCTCAAGTCACCCAGCTACCTTGCAGAGAAACTCAGCATCTCTGGCGGGCGGGGCACCACCAGAGCCAGGACACGTGCAGACCTGAAATCCGCTGCTGCAAAAAGGAAAATACCAGAAAACAAGCCTTGTATGCCTATGCCCCAAGACTATGGAACCTCCTCCCCGTCAGCATAAGACTCGCTCCCATGCTCCTACAATTCAGAAAAGAACTCATGTCCCACCTCTTCAAGGAATCTCTGCGCCTCAATACCTAGGCCATCACATCCCCCCTTGCGCCACCTGACTCACTAGACGCTGCCTGTCCCTCTGCTCCCCACCACACGGTACAGCTGTACACCTCCTCTGTGCCCCTCTGTATCCCACCCCCGCTGTATATCTGTCCTGTTGCTAACTCTGAAAAGCTATGTTATGAATCTGTACTGTTGTATACCTCTGTAAAGCACTCTGTTATGTATCTGTATTGTTGTATACCTCTGTAAAGCGCTCCTTTGCTTCTCAAAGCCAGTTTTGTGCTAAATAAATACCATAATAATAAATATTAATAATAATAGGTCATCTGACGGGCGTAAGGTACCCAAATCCTTGAGATAGTTGGACCCCAGGGTACCAGTGTGTTCCCCCCAATACAGCACTGGATGTGCCTCTGTTAAGTACTACTGCTGGTCTGGAGTTTTTTCACATTGGTACTTGGGATTGTGCCTTTTGTGCAACCACGACTGTAACTGTCTATGCACACACACTAAACCAAGCACTGTACCAAACCTCCCATAGCACTCTTTGCTGGGTGTCAGGAAAAATAACCATTTGCATATCTTGCACCTATGACAACTTTTTCATCAACAAAACTTACTGGTAACAGCTTCCAATACTCTACATATAAAACACCAAGACCTGCCTAAAACCTCCATACATCCAGAAATACTGGGACAAGGAGGCTGAATGGAGTAATGCAGATCACCAGGAACGAGAAGCACCAGATACACTCTAGTGGCTGTGAGCGTATGATAGGTACCGAGATATTTAAAAACTTTACCCAGCATGAAGTGGTAGAACTCAACCTGAGAAAGCCGAGCCCTCTCGGTGTTGACCGAGGCTCTCTGGGGACGTTAAAATGACCTTAGAGCCCGCAGGCTCGGGAGGAAGGCAGGAGACAAAGGACTGCAGAGGCCAGTTCACCATGCAGCAAATGCAAGAGGGAAGGAAGAAGAAACTTCCTAGCAGCCACGGGAACCTGGACACAGCCTCACTACCACCCAAACACGGTGCGAGAGCCCAGAGGAAAGTGGGACATCAGAGTGCTGCCTCCTGTCTACAGCGAGGGAACCGAAGGACGCCACAAGAAATCTGTGAGTCCTAGAGAGAGAGAGAGAGAGAGAATGGCCCACCAAGGCGCTTCAGCAACAGTGCCAAAGAAAGACAAAAATGTATGCAGTGATTTGATTTTGATTTGATTTGATTTTATTCTTATAAAGCGCTGCTAACCCATAGGCCTCAGAGTGCTACACAAAAACAAAAACTTACAAACAACATGAAAAGAATAAATAGCATAAATACATAGGAGCAAAACACAAAAAACAAAGCATCAGAAGGATATAGAAATTAAGTGACATTAGCGAAAAGTTTAAAATAACACTACAAATCATAAAAGGGGAAATTACGCGACCCATTAGAACAAAGCACATCAAATTACAGCAAAAAAATAACAAAACAATAGATTAGACAATAAGCTCAAGATTCGTAGAGCCCATAGGCAAATATTTACAAAGTTTCAGATACATGGGCAGGGTACCAGCTCCACATCCCACCAAAATACAATCACTATTCCCCTGGTAACAACAGTTGGCTAAGTCAATTCTGCGCAAGAGTTTCAAATCAGAGGAACGCACTACGCCAAGCCCCGTCCTTGCACGTAGCCATGCAAGGACTTTATTACGGAGTGCGTCTCTGGGATTCGTTCTTAGCTGATCTGGGGACATTAGAAATAATGAAGTTCTGATTGTCCAACACAAGGGCCTTGATGTCTTCATTCTCCAGAGATGGCATGTTAGATTTCCTAAGGCGCACAGACCTTAGGTCTGTCCTTTTTGGCTTCTGCGCCTCCTGATAGCCGGCTAAACGTGCTGGCACAGGTAAAGTGGGGGGTTCCAGTAGAGCTATTCTCGGATTCTGTGGTGATATATTCACTAAAGGAGAGAGGGTGGATGATGAATCCTTACGAGGGGGGGACAGGTCAGCCCCGACGCCAGTACATTGAGCCCTCACTTTTTTGTGAAGAGGATCTGTTTGAGTAGAGCAGGTTACTTTAGCCGTGGGCCACATGCTACTATCTGATCAGTTTGGTAGGAGCAAGACACTTTAATATTGGACAACACAGTTGTAGATGGGACATTGGCTGCATGCGCATTTTTAAAGAAGTAAAACGCATGATATTTTTCTGCGGAAATATCTAAAGACACGAGCCATGCATCAAAGTCCTCAGACGTGTTACAATTGTTCAGCTCAGTTATGAGAGTCTCCTTCCAAAGGCTCCAATGCTCAGACACAGCAGTCATATCAGTGTTCTTCACTGAGACACAGGGCAAAGATGAGGAGGGGGTGAGATTATTCATACTCCCCTCTGGGGAGAAGGGAGCCACAAAGGTGCAGGGTAGCCAATCCCCATTAGTTTCAGAGATTGAGGATGGCACTTGAGAAATCTTGTTGGTGTTGTCTTCACAACTGAATAATCCCGGAGTGGTCAAAGTAGATGGGCTGGGGTCGTTAACCTGCAAGATGGAGCTGTTAGCACTGACTCCCCCATGGGCTGAGTAACTTTTGTTGGATATGCCCATAGTTACTGGGCTCCTTGAGAGAGGGGCCACACCGGTATCAGAGATAATGCAAGGATCCTCGGGAGAGCCCAAGGAGTCTGGCAATAACTTGACATGCTTGGTGCAAATACGCTGTCTTCTACGACAACTACGGGCTAGGACTTCAGCAAGACGATCTTTTTTATTGGCCCGTCATAGAAACCGGAGAATCAGCCATAGGTTGAAATAAAATGTCATACAGCAGAATGCAGCTACTAGCCAAGCACGGTGTGCTTTTAGAGGTAAAAGAAGAAAGAAAATGCTGTTTAAAAAAAACAAAACAACCACTGACTATAGACAGTGAAGGTATACCTGCTGGCAGTGGGGAGAACGGCCGTAGACTGCCGTAGGCTCAGAGCACCAAACTTTCCGTGGGTGCGACAGGGCACGGCAGGACACAGCGAGACGAAGCACAAGAACAATCCCCCTCCAGAAGGAGGGAGCCCGAGGCACCGTGCGCCAGAACATCAGCAAACGAAGCACAGGAACAGTCCCCCTCCCAGAGGAAAGAGCCTGAGGCACCGCGCACAGAGACGCCGGCAGGAGCGGTTAGAGGAAAGCACCTAGCAAACTAATGCCGTCAAGCCGCACTGCCGTAAGAAATGACAGCCGCTTCCGACAGTGAATGAGAAGGAATATGAAATTTAATATTAGCGAAAAAGGGTTTACAGATAAATGTGAGAGAAAAGCAAGTTTTGCAATTGTATAAAGTAAATAAGATGAAAAGCCCTAGGAAGAGAGTAAACCAGGGAAAGCATACTTTCAATTGTATAAAAGCAAGTTTGTAATTGTATAAAGTAAAAAAGATGAAAAGTCCTGGCTGGAGAGTAAACCAGGAAAAAGCAAGTCTGGAAGTGTGTGGAGTATATTACACGAAAAGCCCAGGAAAATATTCCAAGTAAGTCAAATTCGTAAGTCTACTAAGTAAATCATATAAAGAAGTCCTGGCAGGGGAATACACCAGGAAAAGTCAAACCTGAAAGCAAAGTTAAACAAAGTGGAAAAGAACCTGGCAGGGGAGTACACTAGGTATTCTACGAGGCTGGAACTTACATCCAAGTTGGTTTTTGTATACAAGTATTTTATTGAACATAGAGCCCTAAGGGGGGCGCTGTTGCACACACTGCCAGATGCAGCAACCCGCGTGAGCTCCGGTGGAAGCTGAGGCCAAAGAAGCTACAACTCGCAAAATGTAGCCTGATTTTATATAAAAATATCCTGAAGGTCGTCTGAATGGCTTTACTACATGCGGGCGAAAAATCAACACAATCGGTGCTGAATATCCGGATAAATACTGTGTGACAGGAGACAGGAGAGCTCCAGTGGAAAGCGCTCTCCAGGCCCTGGAGGGCACGAGAAACTAAGTTTTGCCGAATGAAGGACCAGCCGCTTCGCATTCATCGCCGGGAAGCTGTGAGAATACTGGATCACAACTGGGGGCCAGAAGCCACACTCCTTCCCTCCCATCCCTCGTGCAAAACCGCTGGCGCTCCGGGCGAGTCCCGTCGAGCACTGGCTGATAGGAGGACCGCCCAGCTCTGAGGTTAAGCCGCAACGCAGTGCCAACAGGCAGCCGGTAAAACACACGCACCTGGGGATAGTCTGCTTCGAATGATCACGCCCATTACGGAATGGACGCACGCAGCAGACTTTAAAGACACGCAGAATCCCCACAGATGATATCCCGACTCTGAGGAGCACAGCAACCTGTATCGCACCAGACGGTCTTCCCGCCTTTAATAATACACGTCCAGGCACGAATACCTGGGTACACCCGCAGGGCCCCCCAGCTTGAATGAGCGCACAGTGTGCGGCAGCAGTGGCACGGACTGATCCCAGAAGGGGAGATCAACACGAGAGCGCCAGGGCAACACATGATGCGCTCGTACTACCATAAGGCCTGAACGCATAAGCTGCTGCCGGGCCACTCACACAGGGCAACGCTGAGTTGGGAGACACCCAGCCCTGAGCAACTTCACCGCGGACACCAGCAGCATCTCTGCATGTCTGCTTCACAGGTTGTCCCGGGCACCCGAACTCAGGCAGGAGCTCATCATTTCAACACATTGAAACATCATTCACTGCCAGAATTAATCAACAATAACCTACCGTCCTAAGTTGTATCATAACAAGCTGTCGCCTCGCGAAACAATGCGACACCAGGCCGGGGATTTGAGGGCCTAGCCCTGACCTGAAAGGCATTGGGTGCACAAATCCATGGGGACACGGAGGGACAGTGGTGGTGCTGCCACGCCTAGCGAAAACAGACGCCTGGTGCCTGCACCCGACCGCTGATTCCCAAATCAGCATCGACTAGCTCACACAGAGAATCCTGGCACTGGTGGTACCACAAGAACTCATACAGCCCCACCATTAGAGTGTGAGCTGGTGCACCACCTGCAGAATACCGTGAGGCAATCCCATCGTGAATGTGCTGTAGCAACAATTCACAATCTACCGCCTGGGCGCTGTTGGACCTCAATAGTAAAACCTGACCCCCGAGACGCAAAGAGACTCAATAGTTACATTATTAGGACAGATCGCAGACATCTGGCAAGTGAAGGAGACAGCACAATGGCTACGCCAATGACTGGCATGAACCAGGGAACCTGCACTGCTTGAAATTCTAGGTTTCCACGTGGCCATATAACTGGCAGAGAATAAGCCTAATACTACAGAGAACCGCAGCAGAAGAACCTACAATCTGCACGGGTCACTAACCCATCATTAGAGGAGAAGAAGGGGCAGGCTCCAAAAAGGGAAAAGGTGCCATAGACAAGTTCACAACCACGGTTGTCAGGACAGACATGATGCCAACGTAAGAACTAAGCAGACCCTACAACCCATGCCCACCTTACCGGCAACCACTATGGACCCACAGGCAGTATTCGCGTCAATGCAGCAGAACTTTGTGGCTCTGAATGACAAACTGGATGGCATTAACATGAATGTGATGACTTTCAGGAATCAACTCGAAAAAGCCACCCGTCACATCACGGAAGCAGAGACGCGAATCAGCACAGCAGAGGACACACTAGAAGCACTACGCAACACAGTGACGGAGATGGCAAAAGGCCTGGAAGTGGTGAAACTTAAATGTGAGGACTTGGAGGCTAGGTCACGCCGCAATAATATATGCATAGTGGGGGTCCCGGAAGAAGAACTCAAAGGTCCTATGGAGCTTGCTGTGGAGGAATTACTCAAGGAACTGCTTGGGGACCAGGGCTGGTCCTCCATGTTTGTTGTGGAAAGTGCACACAGGTCACAGGCACCGCGCCCCAAGCCCGGTGCCTATCCTAGACCAATCATTGCAAGATTAATGAACTATAGAGATAGAGACCTGGTCTTACGTACTTCCAGAGACAACCAGGAACTGTGATTGGGCTCCAATGTGATTCAGATCTTCCCGGATTACACACTCGCGGTTCAGCAGGAGAGGCGTTCTTTTATAGGGGTCAAGAAAATGCTATGCGAGAGAAAAGTTCCCTAAGCGATGCTGTACCCAGCCAGACTTCGAATGCAGCATAACAATAAGACATATTTCTTCACTTTTCCGGAGGAGGCAGCCAGCTTCGTGGAAGCAAATATCCCAGGATAGCCAAAACAGACTCCGACCACCACAGAGGACAACAGAAGCAAGTCGCTGCAGCATGGACAGGACTGAGGGAATAATAGCACAGAAGACGAAGAAGTATAAATAGTTGGGAGGCGGCATCCAAAAAAAAAAAAAGAAACTTTAAAGACAAAGGATGCCTCTGTTTTTATTATGAGTGCAAGTAACAAGCAAGTAAAGAAATACTGAGGGCAGACAAGTGATGGGGCCTCATTACGAGTAGCGTGGTAAAAATGGGGTCATTACCGGCATGGCGGAACGAGCGGGTCCGTGCTCGTATGACCCCACTAATAGCGGGTGATTACGAGTGCGCGAGCGCGCGCGAACCTCCATGCCGGTAATGGCCATACCGGCATGCCGCAAAAGGCCCTCCAACCCCCCGATAGCGCAATCACAGGACCCACCGATACCGGCAGCGCCTAAGAGGAACCCCTAAATACCGACCCGGTAATACCAACATGCTAATACCGGGCTCGGAAAACCGGACCCGGAAATAATGTCATCGCGTCGGAACGGGAAATGGCCCGGTGGCCATCTTTAAAAACACAATTCATTGCCATCCTCCCGCACCACCAGTTGATTCCTGTTGAGCTCTGTGGCAATACTTTGAGGATGTCCAAGGCTAACAGGAAGACCACCCCCCGGCTGCGGAAACAGCGTTTCTCCGACGCTGAATTGAATATGTTAGCGGACACTCTTGCTGCACATGCAGACCTCATTAAATCCCATGACGTGAAGCGTGAGATCCAGCAGAAGAAAAAGGACATCTGGCAGGAGGTAGCCCGCAAGGTGTCGGCTGTGGGGACCACCCCACGTACTGTCAGGGATTGCCGTAAGAGGTGGGACGACCTCCGCTTGAGGGTCCGCAACATCATAGCAAGCAACAGGAGAGCGGCCATGGCCACAGGCGGGGGTCCCCACTCTCCTGCAAAAATGATGCCCTGGGAGGAGACCGCAAGCAGCTTCATCAATCCAGAGTCGATCGAGGGATTCAGGGAGATGGAGATGGCTGAGGCATGATCCCCAGAAGGAGGTGAGTGACCCTGCACATCCCTGTAGGGGAAACCATGACATAGCACAAGTGATGTGGAAGAGAGTCTAGGCAAGGCAATGCATGTCTCAACACCCACATTAACATATCCAAGTCCAGATTGCGGCCCAAACCCTGCCACACAGAAATGCATGCTGAGTGCCAATCCCATAACCAACACACGGCCAACACACCTGGACCGTTCCCATGTAACACATCACACAAACCCCAAATCAACGGCATGCCACCTGCCATGCAGTGAATGACAAAATGCCCCCTCAGAATACCCTGTGTGACACACCTGTAAGACATGAATGCATGAATGAATGAATATTGAACAGCACAATTTTATGCCTCTGGCATGTAACACTATCACTGATGCCCTGCATCTCTTCTACCCCCCAGGAACCGATGAGGAAGATGCCAGGCAAGAGAACACTGCGAGGGCATCCACGTCCCACTAAAAGAAAAGGGCTACCGCCACCACCACCTCCATGGCAGACAAGCAGGCCACACCCACAGGCAGTGTGCCTGACCGAGCCGAAACACAGCCAACAACACCTGCTGCCAGTGTGCCGGACACACTTCAGACCCAGCAGCCCACACCCACACCAGTTGGAGGGGAGTCCCTACATGCGCCGGCCACCACCGAGGATGACTTGGATGGCAATGTGGACCAGGAGTGAGTCACAGAAGTGACATGTCCACCCAACCCAAGCCCCCGAGTATATTGTTTTTTTGGGGGGTTTGTGGGGTGGGTTTGGGAGTTCACTGGGGTTTTTTGGGTGGGTTTGGGAGTTCACTGGGGGTTTGGGGGGGAGTGTTCACATTTCTGATGTTTGAACTAATACACACGTTGTGTGAAAAACATTCAATGGCTGGACATTGTTCATTTTGTGTGTATCCATTTAATGTGTGACGGTATTCAGTGGCCAACTCCCAACAATCCTTGTGTGCATGTCCACATGGACCCAGTGAGTCACTGACACATAACTATCATAGTCCCTGTGGTTCAGAAGTATTCGTGAATCAGTGCTTGGCGTACTGCATGGGCCTTCCCGTGCATCACGTACTGGTAGGGGGGCTACTTCACCTCCGTCTCCATCCTCATCATCGTCAGGTTGCAGTGACACATTTCTCCAGGCGCACATGTTGTGCAGCATGATACAGGCCATGGTGATCTTTGCAACCTTCTCAGGCCTATAAAGGAGTGCCACACCAGACCTGCTTAGGCAGCGGAAACGCGCCTTCAACAGGCCAAAGGTCTGCTCAATCACAACACGGGTACGGGTGTGAACACGATTGTACTCCTCTTCATGGCTGCTCTGTAGGTTCCGCACAGGGGTAAGTAGCCACGCCCTCAAGGGATATCCTCCATCACCTGCAAGTGAATACAAATAGGTGTCTGTCACTCTGAGCTGCCACCTTCAAGAGGCACAGTCATGGGCGCAGCAATTTGGTGTGGACATGCACATGTCCCTGTACGTATGCAAGAATGTTAACTAGATGCATACTATACTGCTATGAGGTGTGGTAGTGTGGATGGCGTTCAATAGATGATGAAGGGTGAAATAATGCATGCTGAGGCGGATGTACTGTGGTTGTACAACAATGTTTAGCCTCCCATTTATGCTGTGTATTATACACTGTGCATGGTCACACCAGCCACATTGCCACAGTTGCAATACTGTTCAATCATGCATTGCTTGACATACCCATGGTGGCGTGGTTGTGCCTCTTACTTGTTGTCATCGATATGCATAATTGGTAAAATGTTTGCCAGTGATGTGTCATTTTGGGTTTGGGAGATTCAGGTCAGGAGTGTCTAGCTCTGCATGCATTCTCCAATCACCGTCAATTGCCACACAGGTGGAGTATGCATCCCCCCCTTTCCCACGCAGGTGGAGTATGCTTCTCCCCCCTTTCCCAGCCAGGTGGATTATGCACCCCACCCCCTCTCCCACCCAGGTGGAGTATGCATCCCCCCGTTCCAACCCAGGTGGAGTATGTATCCCCCCCTTTCCCACCCAGGTGGAGTATGCATCCCCTCTCTTTCCCACCAAGGTGGAGTATGCATCCCTACACATCAGTAGCCCATTGCACTGTCATGGCCCACTCAGGCAACTCACCAAGCAGCCAGGCACGTGGTCCAGCATGTCGCACCATGTGAGGGTGTAGCGTGGAGATACGCAGCACCATAGCATCATGTGTTGATCTGGGAAATTGGGCGCAGCATTGTGTGATGATCTTGCCGGAGTCACATGCCATTTGCACATTGATGGAATGGTATTGCTTGCAATTGCGGTACACCACCTCTATGGCATGGGGGACTACCAATTCCACATGGGTGCAGTCCAGGGCACCAACACAATTGGGCATGCCTGCCAGTGCATGGAAAGCTACTTTGGTTTCGGCTATCTCCTGGGCTGTCCGTGGTAGGGATATGGGGGTGCTTGCATGCTTCAGGAGGGCATCCAGCACTTGGTTCAGCATTTGTGAAAATAGTGGTTGTGACATGCCATGCAGCTGCCCCACTGTGTGTTGATAGGTGCCTGTGGCCAGGAAGTGGAGCACAGACACCGCCTTTAGTAGCGGGGGGATGGCAGTGCATATTTCTATGAGGCTGCCAATGTCGCTGTGTATCATGTCCACTATGGTGGTGATGGTGTCCCGGTCCAACCGGTACAGGGTGTGGATCTTCTCAGGGGTTAGGTTGAATGGACTGGGTCTGATGCGAGGGATTGGTGGCTGCCTACGAGGCACTGCTGGCTGCACTGGTGGTAATTGCTGGCCCTGTCTCACCCTCCTTCTCCTGCGTCTCCTCTGTGCTGCCTGTGGTTACTGCTGTAGTTGTTGTAGTTGGTGTTGTTGCTGTAGTTGTAGCAGTGTGGGCATGTCCTCCAGCGCCATGATTGCAACAGCTAGTGGTAGCATTTTGGTGTAGGAAGGGGTGTGGTGTTTGGATGTACTCATTTTATACTGGCCCAGCCTCCATTGACTCCACATGTGGTGATTGTCTGCACCTGTGGCAGTTGGCTTGATTGCTGATTGCTGTTTGCGGGTGGTCCGTAATGCCTGTATGGCCGGCATCGTGCAGCCCCTGATTACCACCTCCGGGATGCCGGTATTTGCATGTCCGCGTGGGTTGTGATGTCCTCCTATTACCGGCATGCCGGCATTTCCTCCCCAAAGGGGCGCGTGTACGCGCCCATGCCGCTATTAGAGGCACTGTTATTTAGGGTGCCGCTAATAGCGGGTTGGCGGGTCATAATAGACCGGAGCGGTAAGTGATGCCGGTAATCCTTTACCGGCATCGTTTTTCCCTTACCTCCAACCTCGTAATGAGGCTCATGGTCTTTGGCCTTGGCTGCCAACGCAGCGACCCCCCGATGGATGTGCATAAATTATATGGACCATTAAGGAGAGTGGGATATGGGGGGCATAAGGAGTATGACATAGTTGAAGTTCGGGGAACTATGAGGGTGGAGGTGGGGGGAAGGGATGTTGGGTGGGGTGTTAAAGTTAAAAATGCACAGATACGGATCAAAAGGACATACGAGAATTTTATGGGACACTTGTACAACATGTACCTAATGGACGCCGCTGTCACATATGGCTAAGAAGGATCAGAACGGGATCACATTATTAAGCCGGAATGTACGAGGATTGGGGACACCAGTAAAGAGGAGGAAAATAATGGCGTACATTAACAGGCTGGGGGCCCAAATTGTGTACCTTCAGGAGACCCATCTGTTGGGATACCAAGCAGAAAGGATGGCACCTGGATGGGGGAATCATCACTTTTGCACGACATACTCCAGCAGAGCATGTGGTGTGCTAACGCTGATACACAGGTCAATACCATTTATGCACTATAACACGGAAAGCGACCCAGAGGGACACTATGTGCTAGTACACGGGAGGTTAGCTTAGAACATTGTCAGATCACTCCCCGATTTTGATAACTATGCATATCCCCAAAATCGCACCACAAAGATCACCATGGAGGTTCAAGGCAACAGCAATGTCAGACCACGTATACAAGAGAAGTTTTACCCAGCACATTAATGAATACTTTGAACACAATGATGGCACAGTGGGAAACCAGGCGATACTATGACATGCCTTTAAAGTGTATATAAGAGGCATAGCCATGTCTACAGAATTTGGGGTACTCAAAGATAACCGTAGGGAATTGAGAAGACGGGAGAAGGAAATTGCTAAATTACAGGAACAATACACCACAGACCCCAGACCACAAACTAAACTAGATATCAAGACCCAACTAGAGGAGTATAGAGCAGCAACGGACCGAGAGATTCGCTATTTCGATAGACCCGCCGCAGCGAGGCGATATGGGGAGCAGGAACGTCCTGGCAGGCTCCTAGCAAAGATGTTTAGAGGAGAGAAAGGAGGCACTATCATCTCCTGCATAACTCGGCCAGATGGGATAGTAGTGACAGACCAGAAAGAGATAGAGAAGGTTTTTTTAACTTTTACTCCCAGCTGTATTCTCCTACAGGCCGCTCTCATTGATAAAGACGGACGCGAACATATTCACGAAGATCCTTGCTACACGGCTAACCCCCCTGTACCACATATGGTCCATGAGGACCAAGCAGGCTTGATACCGGGCAGGTCCACGGGGACAAATATTTGCTGCTGCTATGTTATGTTATGATATGATATGGCATTTATAACGCGCCTATACACAAGTGTTTCAAGGCGCAATGAGGCAAGGGAGGGGGAACAGAGGGAAGACAGACAACGATCTTACTAGGCCAGGTGACATTCAGATTGCAAGGGAAGGGGGAAAAGGAAAGTGCGGGGGTAAGAGGGAGGTGGAAGTGCAGTACATAGGATAATAAATAACAAGATAAATAAAAGAACGGCCATCTGGTGGCAAGTGCAGGGTGAGTGCAGACATAAGTGCTGGTGGGGGGACTGTAGGGATACAGAAAGCAGTCCCCAGGTGCAGGGGTTGCCAGAGAGGCAGTGCAGGCGTGCAACTGGCAGGGCTTGGGCCCGAGATGAGATGGGTGGCCAGGTAATCCTGCACTATCAGTATCAGCAGGACTTCAGCAGGGGAGAGGGGGAGAGAAATCAGAAGCAAAGAGGAGGGTTTTAAGGTGCTTCCGGAACCAAAGATGGTTCTCCTCAAGTTTCAGGGACGCAGGGAGGCTGTTCAAGAAGGAGGCCCCAGCCGAAGAGAGAGATCTACCACCAACTTGTTGCTTGGCAAAGCGACTGACCCTGAGGGAGTTGGAGGCGGATGAGCGGAGAGCTCGAGAGGGAAGATATTTAGGACGAGAGAGTTAAAGGTATTGAGGCCCCATGTCCCAGAAGGCCTTGTGGACGATGCAAAGGGTTTTGAACTTAATCCTTGCAGCCACTGAGAGCCAGTGCAGAGATTTCAGTCCTGGAGAGATAAGACCCCTGGGCTTGAGGCCAAGGACAAGTCTTGCAGCCCTGTTCTGGATGAGTTGCAGAGGGCGTACAGTAGAAGCAGGCAGATTTAGAAAGAGGCTGTTGCAATAGTCCAGTCAAGGGAGAACCAGAGCTCTAGAGACAGTGAGCTTCTGGGGGAAGGAGAGGAAGGGAAGAATACTCTAAGGAGGTTTAGCTGGTAGTATGACTTCTTAGAGATGTCAGAGATGTGAGGATAGAAAGAGAGTGTGGAGTCAAAGATGACCCTGAGGTTTTTAGCCTTGCAGGTGGGAGCAAGAAGAGGGCCAAGAGAGGCCGGCCAGAGAGCTACAGGAAATGAGGGAGTGGGTGTGCCGATGAGGAAAATCTCAGTCTTACTGGCATTAAGGCAGAGGTCATTGGCGGCACACTACTCCTGGATAGCCGACAGACAGTCAGAGATGAGGGACAGAGAAGAGGGGGCCGAAGGTAGCCTGAAGATGAGCTGAGTGTCATCCGCATAGCACTGAAAGTTGGGGCAGAGAGTGGCAATGCGGTGGGCAAGGAGTGCCAGATATTGGTTGAACAGCCAGGGAGAGAGGTTAGACCCCTGGGGGACACCACAGGTATAGAAAAAGATAGCAGAGAGGAAGGACCCAAGTTGGACCTGGGAGCTATAATATACTGGCTTCGATTCCCAAAGACATGCAAGGGGTGGCCCTAGCATTAGATATGCAAAAGGCTTTCAACACCGTCTACTGGCCTTTCCTATTCTGGGTTTTACATAATTACGGGTTTCACCTAATTCCATAAAATGGGTTAGAATATTGTACACACAACCATACACAAGAGTGTGCGTCAATGGGACATTATCAGCGATATTAGAACTGGCGGGCGGCACCCGTCAAGGCTGTCCGCTATCACCCCTCCTGTTTGCCTTAGTTATAGAACCGTAGCTGACCTATTAAGGGCTAGACACAGCAGGCTGGGGATTCCTTTAGCAGACAAAATGGAGATTATCACGATATAATGTTATACGTGAGAACTCGTGAGCGTAATCTGGGGAAAGTACTGGGTGCAGTTAAGAAATTCAGGGAGTATTCTGGTCTAAAGTTAAATTCTGCCAAATCCGAGATATTCCCCCTTACAGAAGCTACCTCAAAGCCTACAGAACTCCATGACCTGCAGTGGAATCCCAACCAGGTGAAATACTTGGGGTTACAGGTGGCAAGGTCATCGCAACTTGTTCGCACTCTAAACTATGAGACACTCACGGAACCGCTCTGTACTAAGCTTGAGCGATGGCGATCCCTACCGATCTCCCTTATGGGCAGACTTGCACTGGTCAAAATGATAGTTTTACCCAAATTATTTTACTTATTTAGTACTGTTCCTGTATGGCCGGGTAGATCCTTTTTCTCTAAAATTCAGGGAGCATGCGCAACATTTGTGTGGAACGGCCAACCCAGGGTAAGCTGGCAGACACTTACTAAATTATACACACAAGGGGGGCTGGCTGAACCCGACTTCGAATTATATTACCTGGCAGCACAGGCACACTATGATATGATATATGATAGGTTATTTATAACGCGCTTAAAACCCAGAGGTTCAACACAATGGGCAGGCGCCTATCTACAGGCACATCACACGTCCACTAAAGCGCATAAAAGAAACCCGGTGAAACTCCTACATAAAGCGGCAGAAGCCATTGTGGGAAGCACCCTACATTCCCCCCACACAGGACACAAAACTAGCTACGCACTGGAGAAGTAGAGGGATCAATCGTTTTGGAGACCTCTTCCCAGGTAAGCAATTCATCACCTGGGAGGAAGCTAACGGGATAGTGGGAGACACTCCATTGTATAAACTGTACTATCTCCGTTTGAGATCAGCCATGACAATTGGCTGGGGTACATTCCCGTCCGAACCCACAATACATTTGGGCCTGGGATATATGTTTACCACTGAGACGACCAAAACATCAGCCTCCACTCTATGTAAAATTGTGTCAACAGCCCGAGATCCATTAACCCATGGAGCTAGAGGGAAATTGGAATAGGACTTAGGCCACACCATCACTGATGTACAATGGGCACAGTTTTGTGGACTGACAAAAACATCTCATGCAATTCACAATACCGGCTAATACACTACAAAATAATAATACACAGAACACATTATACACTGTCCAGATTGAAGAGTACATTTCCCTCGACGGATGGTAAATGTCCCAGATGCAGGAGTGAAGACACAGATACATTTCACATGCTATGGGCATGCACTCGTCTAACTGCATATTGGGCGGATGTATGCGACACATTAGTTGCTATGGCAGACCAACCCATAGAATGGTGTCCAACTATGTGCCTACTTGGGGTAATGGGGAAAATGAATCCTACATGGCGCAAACTGCTTAACCTTGGCCTAGCGCTGGCAAGGCGAGCGATTTTGATGAGGTGGAAATGCATGGAACCTCCCACAAAAAATGACTGTAAAGTATGGAAGAAATGTGTTCAGACACAACGTAGCTATGTGTATAAAGTGTACCCAAGAAATGTAATGGTGAACAAGAGTATCGTGTACGCTGTAAAAAGGAAATATGATGATGTATCTGTTCAAGTTAAAATAAAGTTTTTTTTTTAAAAAGCAAAAAAAATAAACATAGAGTCCTAAGGAAGATTCATGCCCTTGGGAATTTTAAGTGTCTTGAAGAGAAACCTGTGGAAAAGGAGTTGTCCCCATTTATTTTGAATGAAAGTTTACAGCCAAAACTATGAACTCACTGTGTCCGCGAATCATTCCTGGCTCCTCACATAACCTATACCATTCTTCCAAGTGATGTAACTTTTCTGCTTCAGCTCCACTCTCTTGACTCTGTCCTGCTTCACTCTGGTCTCTCAGTAGTGCTACTCATTCCTTGCCCTTTCTTGACCCTCTTACTTCCTTGAAAAATGGTCTGTTCTCCTTTTCTCTTCCTTTCCCTTTCCTCCCTCCTCTTTCAATCCGTTATTTCTCTGCTTCTTCTTTGTCCTTTCCCTCTCTGGACCTCTTTACTTCCGTCAGGTGTTCACTCTTCAGTTTTTTCTTCCATCTCTTTTTTTCCTATTCCTTCTGAGATTCTTGTTCTTGCTTCTGCTCTCTTCAATTATGTCTCTCATCTCTTCCTCACCTTAGAGTGTCTCACAGGCACACTCTTATCAACTCCTTGGGGCCTCATTACGAGGCCGGCGGAAACCCTGCCGATGCTACCGGCGGGGTTGCCATGGACTAGCAACAAGTTACCAGCACCAAGCTTCCCAGAGCCACCGGGACATTACATGTCCTGGCGTACGGGGAATCTGGGTGCCGGTAAATGTTAGTCCCCATTCCCATGGAGTCCCATTGGACTCCATGGGAATGGGTTCACGGAAGCATCGGCACCGGTTGCTTCCGTGATGAGTCTGCCTACTGAGGCAGCTGTGCCCAGCAGGGGTAGACACTGCCCAGCCCCCAGGGCCTCCAGAATTCCATCCCATAGCCTCTTCTCAGTGGTTTTGTCACAGCACATCGCAAATTTCCCTGTTCTTGAGAGATTTGACATCACATGTTCTGCTCCCATAAGGCCTTAACAGAGCGTTTTACCACTGGCCTGTCTTACAGCAGATGTGCACACATATTAGATATGTGTCTAAAATGGGCTTGTACCATTGTCTGAACCACCAGAACTAAAGTACGTGGCCTGGAGAAGTTGTCTCATATTTTTTTTCAAAGCAGAATGAAGAACTGGAAGACAGTAAAGATGGCACATGAAATAGCACTGCAAAAAGGCACTGCAAGAATAAAGGGATACCGAACATATGGTCTGAATAAGTGCAGCTGTGATCCCACAGAGAGTAAAGAGATGTATCTTTATGGAGCACTGGAAGTACTGGACATACGTTTGGCAACACCTGTCCTTTAATACGGAACTGACAATGGTGGCCAGTGGCCAGCATTCTTCAGATACATTTCTTTTGTCAGAAAATCTTTGCAGTGTTATGTCATGCCATAGAGTTCAACATTTGAAACAAATGTAAGAGGGAGAGTTTGCACCAGAAACAGGGAGGTTTGTATTTTACCCATTAGCTTGCATTGAAGTAATGCCACAGCCTTCTTTTTAATCCCTTTGTCAAATGCAAATCCAAAGCCAGGATCAGGCTCCCAATGGGTGGATAACTAATTTACTGTTTATTTAAATATCCTTTCGGTGGTTCTATATATAACACATTAGGCAAAGCAGTTGCTTTTCCTTAGCTGCATATGACAAAGTTACCCCTTCAATGATCCAATATGCAGCGTATTTTGCTGCTACTATCAGAGAGCAAGGATACACGATTGTGACCACAAACCCCTTCTGACTTGCACTAAAAAGATTTTAATTTTCTCTAATAGCTTTACTCATAGATACAATCCACTCTGTAGGAGCAATTTTGGTATACACCTGGATCTCACGTGGGACTCCAGCACACACATAAAAGTAGAGAAATTCTACAGACAATGGCAGGGTTTCACGTCCACAATCACACCTTGAACTCTGTATGTTTCGGGTCCGAAGCTAGTAGTAAGTAGCCCGGGGACCCAAAAGTCCACTGGGGTGTACAGCCAGTGGACCTGCCCACAGGCCATGCCAGCGGCCACTTCAAATGCTAGATCAAGTCCAGAGGGCTAGGTGTAGCTGTTTGACCCACCATGACTACTGAAGGTGCCTGGGACAGGGCATAAGGTAAGAAAACCTCGGCATCATTGCCAGTGGGCTGTGATCTCCATAGATTCCATAACAGTTCATGAGCGGGATGGATTGCTTCTGAGAGGAGGACAAAAGTGACTTACATTTCTCTGCATTTCTGGATTTGGAACCCATTTGTAGTTGTTGTTGACAAGCAATGGCCTTCTGTGCTGGACAGGGAACTTAGCTACATTTGGCCCTGTTGGTCAGTGGTGACTTGTCCCCAACAGTCTTGGCCCCCCTGGGTGGGACAGATGCCTAGTTTCCAGATGACAGTTGATTTCTTCCCCATCTGTCCCCGGTTGATTGTCAGGCTGCAGTCATTGTTTTGGTATGCTAAACTGGCTGCTGGCTCAAGTCAGCCACACACCCTACAAAGATTGTGCATGGATGACTGATGCCTCTCTCTTTCCTTAAATGGATCAGCACGTGGTTGCCAATGTATACAATGCAGCATGAATCTTCCTTAGCAGTGGAATGCAAGCTATGATCCCCATACTGCCTTAGCAGTCAGGAGGCAAGCAGTACATGTTGTGTCTTTTCACTTAAGTGAAACATACAATGGTCACTCACTGCAGAATTATTAATTAAGAATCTAATCTGCTCCTTTGAGCTGTGAGCTAGCATTTCTACCACCAGCACCCATCTTATTCTTTATCGTCCCCAGGATCTCTGTGTAGGTACACCTATTCCTGAGTCGTATCTTAGCTGGGATGCATATAGCTTACTTCCTTTGGTTCCTCCTTAGGCAGCTCATGGCAGTCTTGGGCAATGTGACTCCTCTTACCACAAGAGTAGCATTTCCGGCCCAACCTGTTGGTAGCAGCGGGATAGGCTTTCCGAGTCATGGATCACTTCCTAGTGGAGGTTTAAATGTAAAGATCTTATTATTTCAACTGGGATACAGTATCCAAATTCTGACCCTAACCAAGGCTCTGCCCAGTGCCTATCACAAGAACAACACCTGTTGAAGTACTGATACCCAGAAAACCATGGACAGTAAGGTATCCATTGAGAAAACCCTACCAGCAAATGAGACGAAATGAAGATTACCTAAGTACCGTCCCGGAAGAAACCAAAAAGGCCTTAATGGAAGACTAATGGTGACGTCACGAGAGCCCAGACAGGCTCACAGATGGAAGAAATGACAACCAAAAAATGACACGCAGAGACGTAATGCCATGAATAACGATATTGTGAACCTAGAAGAAGAGAACGATGTTGAAATATCAAGAAGCTTAAGCTGTAAGCAGGATGAATATATTCAACCAGATAATGCCTGTACATATGCTTGAAACTGCAAGAAAGCTAAGGAAACAGTGTGACTTGCTATGCTAAGTAGAAGAATAGAGCGGCAAGCGCCATTATGCATAATCTCCCTCAAAACGAAGCACAGTATTATAAGTGTGATTCCACTTTGCACTAAAAGAAGAATCAACCCAGGTTACTAGAGTCCAAATCAGACAAGATTCATATTCTAGATAAACGAGAAGAGATGGCTGAATCGAAACTCAACAAATGCAACTTGTGCAAGGGGAGCCAAGGTCGTACCAATAGAAGGAGCGAACAGTAGCTACATATAATTGAAACTTAAGAACAGAATATCCTGTCCTTGGAAGGTCGAGATAAGGAGACGTAGGCAGGTGGCAAGCCGAATAAGAATTAAATGCACAAATTGAGAGAAACTCGGCAAATTCACGGTGTGGGTAGCACGTGACCATCCGAGCGAGAAAGAGCACAGGTTCACACCTATGCTTGGCATCCGCCCAGACAGAGATATCAGAACTTTCCCAGACAAGAAGATGCAGTTTCGAGGCCAACCACAGTGAACTATTTGACACATAGCCACTAAAGTCATGATTGATTGAGGGAAGGCCTCGTGAATCGAGGGGCACCCTGCACCTGGCTTACCATTCTGCGTGCTGCTAAGCAAAGTGGAAATGTATGCATGGGGTTGGTACCAACCCAATCACAATGGACCAAATAATCTAGGGTCCTATAGTTAGTAGAACCAATGGGACGTCATACTTTTAGTGACGTCTACAGTAGTCATTTCTGAAGGAAGGGCTTAGATGCCAACCTGACAGTGTTTACCCAATCCCCTCACCCCGTTACCATATACAGATATAGTACCTATAGTAAAGTTACCTTTTCCTAACCAATTGAATTGCATGTTAACTTTTGAGTGTTACACGTCAATGATGACGAGTTTTGAGAATAAATTTTACAACTTGTATGAAGTTCGTTGGAGTTGAAGCGAGACAGACTATCGCATCACTGCTGATTTCCATGACTGCCCGTTTTTTGTACTTGTCATTAAACGGACTCCCTTTGCCAAACCATTGAGTTGTCCTTATTTATTGGTGTTGGAGTAATAAATATGCACCCCATCCATCTCAAAGGTGCAGCTATCTCGTCTTAAAGTACTTCGGAGCAAACCTCGGGTCTATGGGCCGGCCGAGGGTCTCCCCAGTACACTTGGTAGCAGAGGATGGTTATCGACTATCGATTATTGATTAAAGTAAGACACCTATTGACCTTCGAAATAAAGTAACTCTAGGTCTTCGGCAATATCACGAGTCCTTTGCCATTTGGCTGAGTAGACCGTGAAGCTCCCCGTAGACAGTGGTAGTTTAAGAAGAACCTGCAGAGAGGGCATGAAGGGACCCGTGTTCCCCACACTTCCCTTCCCATTCCTACGGGCAGCTGAGCGGGTGAAAAGCTGAAGAAGGCGGTAACAAAGGCAGCGATCCTGAGGGTCCAGAGAGGAATTAAGCGAACGGTGAGTGAAACAAAAAATGGAATGTTTTGGCAAATAGTGCATGCCTTAGAACAAGTAAAGGGAAAAAGGTAACAGAGGGAGGGAAAACAAAATATAGTTATAGAAGACTGTAAATATATAAGGGGATAATGACTTGAGAATAATAAAAGTAAATAAAAGGTTACCGGGGTAGACACACGAGAAGAGAGAGGTTACCGGGGCAGAAACCTGAGAAGTGAGAAGATTTGCCTTATTCCTACGCTTTAATATAGCGGCTAGAAGAAACGTGTACCCAGAGTCCCACATAATGGGGAACAAATAGACTACCACAACGTTTAAAGACATTGTGAAAGGGGTATATTTACACTCCATGAAGGGATTATGAATAGAGGCAGAGATATCTGTGTCCAGCTGGTGTCCGTATAGTCTGTCAAGCGTCTGTCTTACATGTTTTGTTGTGACGTCATATGTAAAAAAAAAAAATGTCTTACAGAAAACTGATTTCAATTTTATGGGATTTAATAGTTGAGATAAAATCGCATATGAATTGATGTTTTTAAGTAAATCAGAAGGTATTCAATTTTGTGGAAAATTTGGATTGGAGCTTGCTATATTTGGTGCTCGCTCATATTGTTGGAAGTGTTTAAGTCACACGAAAGCATTGACAAGTGTCAAATAAGAGGAAAAGGCAGGGACGTCATTTAGGGGTCGCCAGAGGTCGCAACTGTGACCTCTGAGGTCTCCATTGCAACCTCTATGGTGTCCCTTGCGACCTCTATTGAAACAAAAAAAAACTTTTAATGCAAGCTCCTGGGCTGTGGCCAGCACCATGTGGCTCTTTTCCTCTGGAGTGGCCGGCTTTCTTGTTCAGGCCCATTAAAAAAATAAGAAAAATAACAACAGGAGCGCCACAAGTCTAACACTTTCAGCACTGACCCTAAATAAGAAAGAATAGGAATACCAAATAATGTGTCTTTCTGGAATTCTATACAATAATTGCTAGACTCATTAAAGGTTTATTTCAGGCACACTTCAGGAGTGAGTCACTGATTTAGTCTGTTCTTAAACGCCTCAACTCAGCCTTTCATCCTACTGAGGTCAATAAATGAGTACCAACACAGGTTGGGTGATATTGGGTGTATATTTTTCCTATATAATGCGCTTAAAGGCATGGTCTAGTAAAAATTTTTATTTCAAAAATAGATAGCCCACATTAAAAAAAAATACTAGCATCCTCTGTTTTAAAACTTCCTATGTAAAATTTTGAGATATTTAAGCTCAAAAGCAAGCACAAGGGCGCCGCCATTTTGTGAAATGGAGGCCCTCCTGTGCTGGCTTTTGCGGCACTAAAGAAGGAAAAGTCAGCCAGCTGTAGTAAATAAAGTCTACCGCTGGGTGGCTTTCCCTTCATTAGTGCCGGGACTCAGAGGACGCAGACCGGAGACCATAGCAGGAAAGCTGCAGCTGAATCTCGGTAAGTGCTATTTATTTATTTTTACAAAAAATAAGCACTAGCTGCGTTTTTTTTTCTAAGTTTTCCGGGCTGGAGGAGCCTGGAAAACTTAGAAATAAAACTGCAGCTTTAAAAAAGTTGTATTTATGTTTGCGGTCGCTTTTGAAGCGACCGCAAACATAAATACAACGTTATTGTGTTGGAAAACGCTGCGGTTTTAAAACCGCAGCGTTTTCCAACACAACCGTGTTGTGTCTGCCTGAATCTGCTTTACCATTTGGGGCTCTCGGGCTCCCCGGAGCCCGAGAGCCCCAAATGGTAAAGCTGATTCAGGCAGACACAACGCGGCGTTGCAGAAAACAAACGCGTTGTGTCTGCCTGAATCTGCTTTTCCATTTGGGGCTCTCGGGCTCCCCACGGGGAGCCCGAGAGCCCCAAATGGAAAAGCAGATTCAGGCAGACACAACGCGGCGTTGCGGAAAACAACCGCGTTGTGTCTGCCTGAATCTGCTTTTCCATTTGGGGCTCTCGGGCTCCCCACGGGGAGCCCGAGAGCCCCAAATGGAAAAGAAGATTCAGGCAGACAACGTAGCATTTCCCATTTGGGGCTCTCGGGCTCCCCACGGGGAGCCCGAGAGCCCCAAATGGGAAATCAGCTGCAGGTAGAAACACTACGCGGCATGTAAACATAACCGCGTGTGTTTCTGCCTGCTGTGGCTTTCACTTTGGGTCTCCGGTGCTCCCCTGGGAGTACCGGAGACCCAAAGTGATAGCCACAGCAGGCAGAAACACACGCGGTTGTGTTGGAAAACGCTGCGGTGTTTCTTTCCAAGTTTCTCAGGCTCCTCCGAGCCGGAGGAGCCTGAGAAACTTGGAACGAAAAACCGGAGGAGCCCGAGAAACTTGGAACGAAAAACCGCAGTGTTTTCCAACACAATAACGTTGTATTTATGTTTGCGGTCGCTTCAAAAGCGACCGCAAACATAAATACAACGTTTTTAAAGCTGCGGTTTTATTTCTAAGTTTTCTGGGCTCCTCCAGCCCGGAAAACTTAGAAAAAAAACCGCAGCTAGTGCTTATTTTTTGTAAAAAAAATAAATAGCACTTACCGAGATTCAGCTGCAGCTTTCCTGCTCTGGTCTCCGGTCCGCGTCCTCCGAGTCCCGGCACTAATGAAGGGAAAGCCACCCAGCGGTAGACTTTGTTTACTACAGCTGGCTGGCTTTTCCTTCATTAGTGCCGCAAAAGCAAAAGCCAGCACAGGAGGGCCTCCATTTCACAAAATGGCGGCGCCCCTGTGCTTGCTTTTTCGAATTTTGAGCTTGAATAGCTCAAAATTTTACATAGGAAGTTTTAAAACGGAGGATGCTAGTATTTTTTTTTTAATGTGGCCTATCTATTTTTGAAATACATTTTTTTACTAGACCATCCCTTTAAGCGTAAGTGCTATATAATAACACATCATTATCATTTGGTCATGGACATCTGATTGCATTCACAGTAATTTGGTAATATGGGCCTGTACACACTGATCTTAACAATACATATGGCGATCCATTCTTGTATGAAATGTACATCACATTATAGTCATATCGTAACCATATTTTTCGTAGTGTACAATGCTATGTGATGCCACTTCCTGTATTGTCAACGGGTGAAAGGTCGTGTTCCATTGCTTCCAGCGATATCAGTTCGGGGTGGGGTCAGATGACATCACTTCCTGTGATGTCATCAGGGGGTCAAGGGTCGTGTGATGTCACTTCCGCGACCCCTGGCATTTTGGTGAAATGACATCCCTGGGAAAGGGAACAGATTTAAGCATGGAAGACATGACTCCATTGGCACACTTATGCAAGCAATTGCCATAACACGCACCTAAGCTAAAGAAATATAGTACTGAGTGGGTTAAAGGTACTGCCCACAAGATGTTTATGCCATGGCCACAAAATGGGTCTTTAACTAAAGCCGTCTTACAACATATGACGACATATTTGCATGCCACATATACAGGCAAGAAGTTAGAAAAACGCCTTGCTGTTCTGGATTTATGGAAAATGTATGAACAGGGAAAGGAGGAAGAGCCAACAATGGATTGGATACTTAATGTATGCAGAGAGGGGGGTGAGACGCCTACCGCGCCACCTGCCCCGCCCGCAACGAAAGTTGAAGAAAGTAAGGACGAGGGATTATACCCGTTGAGGGAACTTAAAGCAGCCACGGGGTACAGCAACCCCGCATATGAGTCACCTACGCATAGTACCGACGAAAATCAAGGGAAAGATAAGGACAAGAATATTACATCCGCAGTCCCAAGGGACAAGGAGAGACGCGATGACAAAAGAAGAGATCAGGAACAGACAAGTGCATCTCTCGACAAGGAGAGAGAAGGGAAGAGATGGAAGGGAAGCGAAGACAGAACTGATGAGATAGCATTCGCAAAGGACGAATGGATGGGAGGATACATTTTATTGAAGTTCGATGGCAAAGGCATCAATGATGCGAGACAAAAGGAGAGGTTAGATGAGACACGGAGAAAGGAGAGACAAATTTAAGAGACGAAAGGATAAGGAAGAAGGACAGACAAAGGCGAGAACAGCTATACCACGAAGAGCATGAAACACAGCTTGATCGCAACCCAAGAGCAGCCAATGATCAAGACAGACAGATACAGCAAAGGTTAGAAGAAGAGCAAAGGATACGTGAAAAAAGAATAAGGAGACGAAGGGATGAGGAAATTCGAAGGGCAGATGAACGTAGAAATGAAAAGAGAAAGGAAAAGATAGGGTCAGAGAAGAGGCGGAGAAATGCAAAGAATTCTATGACGACGTAGAGCGTAAGCGAAGACAGAGAGCACGCAATCTTGAATATCTAGTGAGAGAGGTTAAAAAACCTGCTCCAGTCGTAGACTGGGAAGACATCGAAGAATTATTTCCTGCGTGCGATTCAGTACCAGGCACGTCTAGGGCAAATATTGACAATGATTTCGACACCAGAAGCATCGGAGAAACAATCAATAGAATATATGATTAAATGGGGCTAGAACAAATACCCCAAGGGGAGGGGGAAGACAAGCGCCTAGAGAGCACCCAGCTCTACGACACAGAGGATGTCACCCGACGTGGTGGGAATAGGGAACTATCCCTGGATAGATTAGAAATCAGTAGAAACAATGAAGATGCAAGAAGTTGTGTGAATTGGGGACGACTCTGAAAGGGAAGAGCGCAAGGAAAATGAAGAAGGGAGGCAAAATGAAAGACGACTCCCGAGGGAGAAGGAAATAAGTTGGTCAGACACTAGTGAGTCTGCACCAAGAGCATCAGAATCAGCCACTCAGTCAGACAGGCATGGATAAGTATCTCACGGTCGGAGGGGGGTGTCTTCACCGCCCTACATGGACAGACTTAGATCCCTACCAGGCAGGCGACAATGTGGGAATATTACCCCTGCCTTAGATAGGAGAACCATGCGGGAAGAAAGAGAGGGCTACACATTCCGTTCCCGTTGCTCGAGAAGGGGGAATAAGACCGCAATATATTCCATGGCCACACATGGATTGAGAAAATCTGAAAAACAAACTTCAGATGCTGACATCGGGAGCCGGAAAATTGATACATGAGCTAGAAAAAAATGACAGGAGGAAACACGCTAGCTATAGGGGACATCAAAGGTCTCCTGATCACCATACTTGGTGAGAGAGCAGACGATGTGTGGGCATGAGCAGGCTACCCTGGTGTAACCACAATTAATACCTCGCATGACGGAGCTCCATTTAACAATTGTAGAGCTGCAGTATGGAAAGCGCTACGAGTACTATACCCAGATACTTCTGATATGGGAGCTATAATGACACGAAAGATGAAGGAGTCTGAAGATCTGTTATTTTATATACAGAATTTTCAAGACACATGGGTGCTCGAGACTCATGAATCGTGGACGAAATCTATACCTGTGTTTTACCATATACTGTGCCAAGGGCTGCCAGAGCCGGTGAAGCAACAACACAAGAAATTGGTGGGAATCGAAGCCAAACCTTGGGCTAAAATACAGTTAACCATCGCACATTATTGTAGACTGTTGCAAGAAAAGAATCACAAAAAGGAAGCAACTCGTAAGGTTGAGGAAGCAAAATTGGTGCAAAAGAAATTGTCTAAATATGCTCTTGAGGGAGCCATGATAACGAGCACAGCTGAACCAAGCATGCAGCAGGTGGCTAGTCCACAGCAAAATAATCAGGGCAATATGGGATTTTATCCCAGGCGAAGAGGATTTAGGGGAAGAGGATGGCAGAGCAATCAGGGAGGTTTCCAAAACAATCAAGGAGGTTTTCAAAATATGCAAAATGGTAACCCAGATATGTCAACTGGGCAAATGGTCCGACCACCGCCAGTTTGTTGGCTGTGTGGAATTACAGGGCATTTGGTGCGCACATGCAGAAATCAAGGCATGATGTAGAGCGGCCAAGGAACAGGAGCAGGCATGACAAATCCACCTGCAGTTTTACAGCAGGACGGTACACAGAATCACACGGTGCAACAACAAGCACAAGGAGCGCAGCAAGGGGTGCAACCGCAAAGCATGGGAAATTTTCCACAAGGACAATCCCAACAGGCACCGCTGCAACTATCACAGACCATGAAACCTGGAATGGGAAGTAATAATGGGAATGGGGGAAATCCACCAACACACAATGTGCCGAATTTGTATATAAACTAGGACAGCTCACTGGGAACCCTGATGTGTTCTATCCTATCAGTGACACCAGACCCTCACAGGGAACCTAGGGTGGATGTCGTTATAGGGGATAAAGAATATTCCTTCCTAGTTGACATGGGTGCAACACGCTCATGCATACGTGAAGGCAAGTTTTCCTTGTCCGGCGAGGCCATAGATACTCAGAGTCTTACAGGAGCTAGCAGTCGTGTTCCCTTCACAAATGCACTACCAGTCTCCATAGGAGCGTGCAAAATGAATGTACCTTTATTACATTCTCGGCAGACCCCTGTAAACATTTTGGGTCAAGATTTAATGACAAAATTGAACATGACAATCTTGTTCACGGAGGAGGGCATAGTATGTTCAACTCCAGGAATGCAGTACTCAAATGTATGCAAAATTATTAGAGCATACTCAGGGCACATAGCCATGAGGGCCATACCATTAGAGCCAGAAATATTTGCATATGGTATGCGTGTGCTTATAGCAGGATTGCCAGGCCTTGCAGACAGAATCATGAGAACCCCTGATGAGTTCTTATTTAGAGCAAGAATACCGATGCACGAGGAGGAGGGACAAGTATTTCCCTTGATGATACATACAGCTGCAATACGAGGGAAAGTGGCCTTGGTTGACGGTTATGATGACGAGGGCAGACAATGGTGTGCAATAATTGCCATTGAAGAAGGATATCGAGTGACTGACATCACCGATGACGATCTGTTTGAAGAACAAGCAGAGAGGGGAGAGACAATGATGCAAGTAAGTCTCACCTTTTGGGTAAAGATGATTCAAAGAGAAGTACCTCAGAGAATGATGTTGGCCGTAAATCGTCCTGAATATTTTGATGACGACATAGCCAAGGTGCCTGTCTCAGTGTGGACTAAAGGACCCTAGGATGTAGGCCCTTGAAGGGGGTTGGAGAAGTGAAAATTAAACTGAAACCAGGAGCAATTCTAACAAGCGCCCGACAATATCCCATGTCCAGAGAGGCAGATGAGGGGATTTTCAAGACAATTTCTGCCATGAAGGACCAATGCATCTTAGTGACGTCAGAGTCACCATGTAATACGTCAGTGTACCCTGTGAAAAAAAGTAAAGGGGGGTCTTGGAGGCTAGTGCAAGACCTAAGGCCAATAAACAATATTGTTGAGGCTGAGTTCCATCTAGTCCCTAACCCGTCTACAATCCTATGTAATATAGCCATTGAGGTAAAATATTTCACGGTGATTGACTTGAAAAATGCATTTTTCTCAAACCCGTTGCTCACAAGATCTGACGTCATTCACGTTCAGACAAATGCGCCCGAAAAGCATGAGGTTGCCACAGGGGTACTGTGAGTCTCCTTCTATTTTCAACAGAGTCCTGCAGATGGACTTGAGTAATATTGCATTAAAAAGTGTCATCCTGCAGTACGTGGATGACATCTTAATCTGCAGCACAACAGAAGAGCAGTGCTGGCACGATTCTGTTCAGCTATTGACTATACTAGCTGAGAAAGGATATAAGGTTGACAAAGAAAAGTTACAATATTGTCAACAAGAAGTGCTGTACATAGGCCAGCTGATCTCACGTGAAGGAAAGAAAGTGACCCCAGAAAGGGCTGATGCCATACTGAACACGGCTAAGCCACACACGATACAGCAGATGCAGAGCTTTCTAGGCCTATGCAACTATGTCAGGAAACCAGGAGCAATTCTAACAAGCGCCCGACAATATCCCATGTCCAGAGAGGCAGATGAGGGGATTTTCAAGACAATTTCTGCCATGAAGGACCAATGCATCTTAGTGACGTCAGAGTCACCATGTAATACGTCAGTGTACCCTGTGAAAAAAAGTAAAGGGGGGTCTTGGAGGCTAGTGCAAGACCTAAGGCCAATAAACAATATTGTTGAGGCTGAGTTCCATCTAGTCCCTAACCCGTCTACAATCCTATGTAATATACCCGTTGAGGTAAAATATTTCACGGTGATTGACTTGAAAAATGCATTTTTCTCAAACCCGTTGCTCACAAGATCTGACGTCATTCACGTTCAGACAAATGCGCCCGAAAAGCATGAGGTTGCCACAGGGGTACTGTGAGTCTCCTTCTATTTTCAACAGAGTCCTGCAGATGGACTTGAGTAATATTGCATTAAAAAGTGTCATCCTGCAGTACGTGGATGACATCTTAATCTGCAGCACAACAGAAGAGCAGTGCTGGCACGATTCTGTTCAGCTATTGATTATACTAGCTGAGAAAGGATATAAGGTTGACAAAGAAAAGTTACAATATTGTCAACAAGAAGTGCTGTACATAGGCCAGCTGATCTCACGTGAAGGAAAGAAAGTGACCCCAGAAAGGGCTGATGCCATACTGAACACGGCTAAGCCACACACGATACAGCAGATGCACAGCTTTCTAGGCCTATGCAACTATGTCAGGGCATGGGTCTTCGATTACAGCTCCTATACTAAGCCTTTACTTCAGGTCCTGAAGAAGGCCCAAGTAACGAAAGAAAATATCAAATGGTCTGAGACCGCAGAGGAAGAGTTTGCTGAACTCAAATGAGCTATTTGCACAGCACCAGGTATCGGGATTCCCAATTATGCAGAGGAATTCTACCTGTTTCACACACGAATGGCAGCGTTATGATAGCAGTACTCACACAGAGAACCACATTGTGGTACAAGCCCCTGGCATAATACAGTGTGAATTTGGACCCAGTAATGAGAGGTCATTTTCCTTGTGAACAAAGTTCAGCTGCCGCAGCATTCGCCATAGGCCACAACTTTTGTAATGGGATGCTCAATGACGTTGTACGTCTAGCACTTGCTATTTGCCATTCTAGAGAAACCAAAGGGCACACAGACATCTCAAAGAGCTTCTGCTTATAAAATGATCATATCAAACGCATTAATGTAAAATAGTAAACCCAGCTACATTTATAGCAGAGCCAGTCACTGAAGGAGAACCGATACATGACTGTGTGCAAGTTATGAAGAATTCTATGATGAAATCCCCAGGGTGAAAGAAAATTCCTTGGCAAAAGGAGAGATTGTCTTGATTGACGGGTGTTCGAGAATCGATCAAAGTAACGGACAAAGATATACAGGCGTTGCTGTAATGAAACACACAGCAAATGGAGAATTTTGAGTGCTTCTTAGGGTACGAATACCATCTCATTATTCAGCACAGGCTGAATTATTGGCGTTGATACTCGCCATTGAGAATCATGTAGACCAGGAAGTAATGGGGTACAGTGACTCTGCCTATGTGACGTCGACAGTGCACACATGCTTAGCGTGCTGGAAAAGGAGGGGCTACCTCCGAGCAGATGGCACGCCAGTGCAGCACGCAGCCTTATTGGACAGGCTGATCAAGACACTACAGTTCCCAGTGGGCATAGCGGTCGTGAAATGCACCGCCCACACGAAAGGGACAGATTTTATCTCACGCAGAAATCAAGCAGCAGACACGGAAGCCAAGCGTATGGCATCCAAAGGTTAAACGATCATGGCAGTTGAATTTGTCCATGCCAACGAACAAATGAGGGTTACACGAACCGCACCTGAGAGTTATAGCAATTTGGGGCAAACACAGATAATGGAACTCCAAGGGGAGGCCCCACAAGAAGAAAAGAACCTGTGGAAATGTTGAGGGTGTTCTTTAAACCCCTCTGACAGCTTGTGGCAACAAGACAGCACTGGTAAACCAGTAATGCCTGTAGCCCTATTCAAAATAGCGCTGGAGCAACTACATTACCCAGCCCACATGACAAAGGAGAATCTAGCAGCAACGCTCACGGAAGACTGGTTCATACCGAATTTAGCGGAGCATGTTGCATTCTTTATGGTGAACTGTATAATCTGCCAGCAATTCACAGCTGGGCACACATTAAAAGTAATGAGAGGAGTCATCCCAAGGCCAAATGGGCCTTTTCAGTCAGCACTTGCATGTCGACTACGTCGACATGATTCAAGTATGCAACAGGTACAGATACTTAATTGTTGTGGTGTGTCCATTCTCTAGATGGATAGAGGCAGGTCCATGTACACACCCAGACTCTACCTGTGCGGCCACATTTTTAGTGAGTGAAGTGTTCCCAAGGTGGGGGGTATGCAAAGTCATGAGATCAGATAATGGCCCTCACTTTGTTAATTCAATATTTGAGCAGATTAACTTGCTGCTTGGTATAAAGCACAAGTTCTCATCGGCTTAACAACTGCAAGGTAATGGGATCTGTGAGAAGCTCAATGGCTTGTTAAAAGAAAGGATAGCCATGTTGAAGCTTACTCTAAGAAAGGGATGGTTGCACTGTCTTCCACTGGCACTGTATGCACTTCGGAACCAACCAGGCTCCGACCATCATCTTACGCCACACGAGATAGCCACAGGAAGAAGAATGAGAACTCCCCTGGCACCCCGAGATAGAGCTAGATGTGATGCCCAGTCAACAGGAGAGCTTTTAGGGTCTGAAATGCAAAACTATCTGAACTGCATGACATCTTGCTTTACTGTAATTTCAGACCAGCTGCAGCGACGACGAAAAGGATGCAGCGCAGCACAGAACACAGAAGGAGACACTGCAACAGACCAAGTTCAAGGTCTACGTGTTCCACTCATCTTCCCTGGAGATGCTGTCCTTGTGATGAATCATACAAGGAAAAAGTGGGACCAGCCAAGATTCAATGGTCCTTTTATCATGGAGGACTGCACTCCGTCTGCAGTGAAACTACAAGGCAAGAGAGCGTGGATTTTTCTCAGCGATATCAAACCTTACATCGGAGAAGGCCCCCTGCCTGCACCCCAATGAGAGGAATCGAGGAGCAAAGGGGAAGAACCACAGCACGTGCAGACGAGATCCATGACGAGGAAGAAGGATGCATGACCAGCAAAACAAGGATAAAGAACATTTTGCAAATTGTGGCTTAAATTGGACACTTCCTCTAAGCAAAAAAGTGGATAAGGACATAAAAACAGACATTCTGTGCATCCTAGTTGCAGGGTGAAGAAGAAAAATTCCACGTATAAGCCACAACATAATCTGTTGACTTTGAACTTTGGACTGAGGCACACTTAAGCCTTGATAAGAAAAGAATATGCCAAATTTTGACCAAGGACACTTAGATTGGAAGCAAATACAGTATCCCGACTCATTCAATACCAAGACCCTATTCGGAATCAATTATGGTGTCCCGCAGTAGCAACATCGCTAAGGATGTGGTCACCTATTTTGACCTAGTACTAAGATCATACCCGTCATTGGTAGGGAGATTCACCATGCCACAGACTTTTTACAAGATCCTGAAAACGGAAAGACAATAAGACAACTCCTCACTGTCATCGCCGAACAATTTATCATACTCCCTGAGTACAGTGAGAAAGAATCAAATGTTCCCAACAAAGGCGGAAATAAATGAGCTCATCAACACACTGTTCTTTCGTATACTTGAAGACTGTCCAACACTTATCGGGAGAACAACAGATACACTCACGTTTCTTCGAGACCCAGCAAACACTGAACATTTAAGCCATCTTTTAAAAAAGATCGTAATTCTAGTCGCACTCCACACGACTGGACAGTGCAGACATTGACTACATCAAGGAAAAAACATATAATCCTGAAACCAGTAAGACAGGACAGATGTCCCTGTCACCAGAAGACAGCCGATTGGCACACAATGTCCTTTTTCACCTAGTCACTGACTTTCCAGAACTAGTGGGGAGACCGATCAATGTTGATGTACTCACATTCATCAGAGATCCAGCTAATGTTGCACAGATGGGAAGGCTCCTGCATGGAATTGTGCTTCAAGTGGAACTTTCTAACCATCAGAGGAGCTATCTGAGAAGATTCTAAAAACCCTTCTGTCGAGGGACAGATAGAGGAAGCAGAGTCAAGAACTTTACTTGTTATATTTGTTGTTATTCTTCCCTATTTCTTCATACTGATCACAGTACAATATGTCTTCAGGACTGAAGCAATTCCGAGGAGTGGATTGGGAGCTTACGTACGTTGAACAAGCACAGTAAAAGTGACTCACTGAAGTATTATTTTAATTGATTTTCCCATAGTCTAGCAGAGGAACTGTATCCTGAAATAAAAGACAATTGTCACTCACAAGAGGGGGGACACTTGCATGACACTCTTAAACACAGAACTGAAAAGACGATATTGGGTGAGGGAATAATAACATTGACATTTGGCGAATGATCAAGATGGGGGTCCAGAGCAGCAACCTCGTCCTCCCACAAGCAGAGAGGCACCCGCGCTTCTCTGAAAGAAAATGCTGCCGCCTGACCTAAAAGGGCATTATGTACCTATGCATCATATTCATCATTATTTTATTGTCATTAACGATCAAAACTGCTTTCTTTATTGGTGCACAAAGTATTCCAATTTCAGTGCACCCACCTGATGATGCACGCATGAAACCCACAAAAGCACCTAGACCCTATATAGTCATTGCAGTCCCTAGAAGATCTGACGGTGGAGTAAATGAACTTGAAATGAATGTGATTAGCAATGATACACACACACCTGTGGTAACGAATGAGAAGAAAAGCCGGAGACAGGGTCGGCATGAAATGAATGAAGTAAAATCACTTACAACTACACACACACAAACACTGAATGCACATGAAACAGGCCTAGTGTCAATGACCGCAGAACCACAAACCAAAGCAGTAGAGAAACAGAGGCTGCCTGCCATAAAAGACTTCACAGCAGATGTTGTGAGAAAACAAGAAGAGTTAAGAGAAAAACCAACAGAAGCAGTCTTATCAGAAATTCTTAAGAAAACAAGAGCCAACTCAGTGAAACTCTGCACGGACACAACTGATAGTAGACTCATTATTCTCGCACATAGCCAAAGCAAGGAAACTGCAAGAGGAAATGAAGAACAAAACTGCAGAGACTGTATTGCCAAGGACATATGTCCTAACACAAGGGACAAGTACCAGTTCTACAACACAGCCATATACCGGACCAGCGTCAGGCTGGTTGGCATGGGCATCTGTAACCAGCAGGAAAAGGATGTATGAAGAAAAGGAAAGAGCTACCAGACTCTTGTTCACTCAAATGGTGCAGATGAGGAGGCCTGCACCATGCACCAGGATACCTGAAAATCCTCCAACGAAAAAAAGCCATTCCGATGCTTTCAGGGATGTCGTCATAGCCAACTACAGGAAAACATTAAGAATCAAAAGACATATCTATGGAGATGACTATTAACTAAACGACTACCTGGATAGCACAGCGCATCTGGGAAACAACATTTGGTACTAGTACATGAAGGAGGTTGGAAGACGAAATTCTGAAGGGGAATGCTTTGTTTGTGCACTCCTATCGTATGGCATGGGGAAGCCCAAGACCTTCGTAGCTGTAGAAATTGATGTCCCGACAGCACACCGTCTCTCACACGTAGCAATGTGTAAGGCCAGTTCATGGGAAGTGATGCCTCACTGATATGGGCAACTGAAACAGCTTATCCCGATGAAGATGATTATGTCCAAGACATTAAAACAAGAAACAGAGCACATACTAGGAACCATGTGATCCGGTACGAGAAGCCTGGAGTTAAAGGAGCAGGAATAAGATGGGAAGTAAACCCAAGACTAAATGTCCAAGGAAAAATTCCAGAAGAGGCTCAAATTTGGAAAAACATATTTGGGGAACAGTGCTCTCACCAGACCGATGGGAGAAAGGAGTAGTGATCTGCCGAGCATAGATGGTCCTCAGAGCCTGCAAGGAAGCAATTGAAAGCTCACAAAGACTGTGCAAGCCATTATGGCCAAAACTTGCAAAGCTGCTGACATGGGTCGAAGACAGAGGAGGACCCTTGCAGATAGTGCCAATAGAAAGCCCAGCATTGTGCTTCGGGAACAATGGCACAAGGAAGATGGGAGAGAATCAGATCTGTGGACACATTTTTGATGCTCTAGGAATGGATCACGGAACTGCAGTAATTATGGATCATTATTGGGCATGCGGATCCAAAGCATACATCAGACTACCGAAAAACTGGGGAGGCATATGCACAATAGTGAATGTCCACGTTCCAGCACTAGTAATCCCGAAAAGTGACCTGAATATTGACAGTTTCCCGAAAGCAGATGCTCACCTAAGAAAGAAGAGATCCGTGGAACTGATACCTCGAATGAAGAGAGAAAATTACTTCTCTGCTTAATCAGAAGCATTTCATGCGATCCCATATGAACACAGGCTGTTCAGCCTCACCTCATCAGTGTTCACAGGGCTCTTCGTGCCAAGGATCCAAGTTGGAGTAAATACTAAATGGTTGCAGATGGGAGTTGCTGCAGACGATCAACACAACCATAAAAGGATTTAATGCGATTAAGGAAGAGTTAAGAGCAATTCGACTGATGACTCTCCAGAACAGATATGTCCTTGACATGATCACAGCTATGGATGGAGGAGTTTGTGCAAAAATTGAAGAATCATGTTGCACATTTATACCTTCTCACGACAAAGAAAATGGAACTTTAACAGAAGCCATAGGTATGCTGAGGAAGCTAGAGAACCAGATGATAAATGAAACTGACAAAGTTGATGATGACATCTGGTTTGGATCACTGTTTTCATGGGTTCCACAATGGATGGCAGATGCATTTAAGTTCCTGGGAGCCCTGCTGGTGATGATATTGCTAGGATTTTGTGTTATCAAGATAATAATCTCGCAATGACAGAAAACTGCGAAGAAAGCCATAGGGATGAAGATCATGTTTGATGTCAAACCAGAATGGAAGCCCAAAGATCTGACTGATGAAGAAATAAGAGACTTTGTGAAGGCCAGCAGGCATGCACCTGAGGGAACAAAGTTTCTTTATCCCAGGAAATGCAGAATTTTTGTGGGAAGATGGATTTACTGTAGCCCAAATGGACAATGGGCCTCATTACGACCCCGGCGCTAAACCATGGTGCTATTAGCACCATGGTCCATGCCGGGGTCCGCCATGGTGAATGGCGGAATTACCGCCCCATTCCAAGGTTGGCGGGGCGGTAATTCCCCATTCACCATGGACTCTTCCCCATTCCCATTTTTGCCCCATAGGGCTCAATGGGAATGGGGAAGGCGCTAAGTACGGTGCCGCAAATTGCGGCACCGTACTTAGCACCAAGGTCCATTTGCGGCACCCTACTTTAACGCCTGCTAAAAGCAGGCGTTAAGGTCGGGTCCCGCAAAGGGAACTCGTAATCAGGCGTTAAGGGTTTAACGGCGCCGACACCTTTTACGGCGCCGTTAAACCCTTAACACCAGGGTCGTAATGAGGCCCAATGTCAACTAATGACTTGGAATAAAGACGAACATGTAAGGACAGCAGGAAGCCTGAAAGGAGTAATAAAAATATGGACTCCAAAGAGACACTTCTTCAAACCATCATCTACAGACCCAGAAGATGGAGAAGGAATGAACCCAGATGATGAAGTAAAAACGAATACAGAGGAACAAAGTGAGATGAATCCAAAGGAGGAAGTGGAAGTGGTCGATGAATCGCCCATAGGGGGGGAGTGTAGAAGAGGTCCCGAATAAAGCCTGCACTCCCATCGCCCATTTTGAAGTACCAGGAACATTCACACCAAAATATATGACGTATGATGAGCAAATAAACCAGCAGAGAGCCGCAGTAGGGCTCTGCCCAGTGCCTATCAGAAGAACAACACCTGTTGAAGTACCAATACCCAGAAAACCATGGACAGTAAGGTATCCATTGAGAAAACCCTACCAGCAAATGAGACGAAATGAAGATTACCTAAGTACCGTCCCGGAAGAAACCAAAAAGGCCATAATGGAAGACTAATGGTGACGTCACGAGAGCCCAGACAGGCTCACAGATGGAAGAAATGACAACCAAAAAATGACACGCAGAGACGAAATGCCATGAATAAGGATATCGTGGACCTAGAAGAAGAGAACGATGTTGAAATATCAAGAAGCTTAACCTGTAAGCAGATGAAGATATTCAACCAGATAACGCCTGTCCATATGCTTGAAACCGCAAAAATGCTAAGGAAACAGTGCGGCTTGCTATGCTAAGTAGAAGAATAGAGCGGCAAGCGCCATTATGCATAATCTCCCTCAAAACAAAGCACAGTATTATAAGTGTGATTCCACTTTGCACTAAAAGCAAAATCAACCCAGGTTACTAGAGGCCAAACCAGACAAGATTCATATTCTAGCTAAACGAGAAGAGACGGCTGAATCAAAACTCAGCAAATGCAACTCGTGCCAGGGGAACCAAGGTCGTACCAATAGAAGGAGCGCACAGTAGCTACATATAATTGACCATGTTTAACAATAATCCTGGGACCTGTGAATGCTACGTGCTTCAATGAAAACCTTTTAGTTATTGCACATTACATATATTATTAATACACTGACATGACAGAAACGTACCCATAGAACGTGGCATGGCACACTTTAATCGGGGGTTAGCAGCACCTTTAAGAAATAAGCAACAACAAATAAATCAGTGGACCAACACAAATAAACCAAGCAGTATTTCACAATTCTCTCTAATTTCTCTAATTCCTGTTCTACCTTACCTGCATTTTTCCACAATCATCTTTATGATTTGGCAATGTGCTAATAAAATGGATCACTTTTCACCTGATCTTGCCTTTTCAACCATTGCCCTAAGCCCTTTATTTTACTAAATAAATACAGCCACATTTCACAAACTGCTTTCCTTAAGATGTTGATCATAATGTGAGTTATGGGTTGGGGTCTTCTGTTAGCACTGTTATGAAGTCCCTTGCCTTAATTTGGTGACCAAATGTGGAGGGGAGGGGGAGGGGGGTCGAAGGAGCCATGGGCCACCCTGAGCTAAAGAATGCTGGACCCAGAGAGGGTTCATGGGGGGAGACCCCAGACCACCCCAATAGCTTCTCGGCACGAAGGCAGGGGGCACTCAACAGAGCACACACTCCTGCAGACCACAATGGCAAACAGGGAGAGAAGGAGGTCCTCTGAAGAGGCCCCTTTCCATTTGGTCCTCCCCGTCTCCCTCAGAGAGCCATTACAGCTCCATATGAAGACCCAAACGCTGTGTTGGATATTGAGGTTTCCCCTTTAAGAAAACAAACTTGCAGCCTTTCAAAGCCACCAGCGAGTGGGGAGATGAATGTTTTCCTCTGTACTAATGACAATGGAAATATTTCCCATTATGGATAATACTTGCGCAGATACAAAATTACATGAAAACTCATTCTACTGCTCCGGTGAATGTCGGAGGAGTTAAGAAGTTGCCACTCTACAGTGATGAAGAAGTTATAAATGCAACAGACAGCATCACAGACTTACTGGAGGGGTTTCTGACCTGTAATTAACACTCTAAGCAAGCAAAGGAATTGGGGTAAATCAGGCAATGCATACAGAGCTTCTTGGATGACAGAAAGAGTTCTCACACATACCCAGTCCAGTTTCAAAATGGTAAATGGGCTTAAAGGGGAAGTTCTCTCAGGAATTGTATTGGCACTATAGATTGGGCATGTATTTCTGAACATATATCGACCAATATGAATTTTTTCCAGTGCATCTTACCTTCGGTTTTCCCACATTTACACATGTGAAACTCAAGGGTCGGAAACCCCCATCTTGTGTTAATCTTATCCGTTGATCCATCGCCCTAAGTTCAAGTGCCCTCGCACAAGTAAATCAGATCACCCGCCCCTCAAGCTGACATCATTACACGCTTGCGCCCCTTGCCACAACGCCAGTGCTGCATGTCCATTGGAAATGCCAAGACGCCTCTTTCCTCGATACTGTGTCAACAAACCCTTTCTGACCAGACGACATTGAGTTTCTGCTGCCTTAGTGTCCATCTATTTTATTACAAGCCTCCACAACTTCTTTTTGCTGTGTTCAGCTATCTACCAAGTATAACATACTAAGAACAGGAACTTACACTACCTCAAATGAATTAACTGTGTTAGTGTTTTATATTTGAAACTTTTTCAATATAATTTACAAGTGTCTAGTAAACCATTTAAAAATGTTATATTTACATGACTTATTTTTTACATATGCCAATTCAAAATCTAATTTTGGGCCTATTCCTTTTGTCTTTGCACTATGGGTTTTCGAAAAATGTCTGTCTCTTTTCTTAATTTTATTTCACATTGCATTTTTAATTAAAACTTCATTGCTTTACTTTAGCCAAGTTACTGATTTTTTACTTTTTCACCGACAGTTGCTTTTATCCTTCTTCAATACTTAAGAATTGCAACCCTTTTGGATTCAGGATACATTTTTCATTTTTTGATTTTCTGTTCCCCTAATCAGGAAGACAGGGACCCCTGCTCTTCTTTTTAGCTGAGGATTACAAGCATTCATGCCAGGAGTGGCGAGATTCATCTGCTCGAAGCAAACTCTTCATAATTCTACCGCTGGCAAAAGCCTCCATTAATACCAAACTGTCTGCGGAGAAGACTGTGAAAAGTCTGCTGACTGGCCTTGGAGTGAGGCGCTCTAGGGCAGTAAAGAAAGCTGGAAGAGAGGTAGTGAAATTTGATATGGAATACAGGCACCGACCTTTGGGAAAAAGCCAGTAAAGTACTAAAGTGTCTGGAAAGAAGACTGTGAAACGCCTGCTTACTGGCACTGGTGTGTGGAGTGTTAGATCCAAGAAGAGCGCTAGATCGGAGTCACTGAAGATTGAGAAGGATCCCAGGCACTGAATCAGATGTTCAAAATATGCCTCTATGCACAAACATAGTTCGTGGGGAAGTGAAGGCAAAGTCACAGTTAAGCAGGACTATTTGCTTTTTTCATTGTGGTAAAGACGGCTATTGATTTCTGCGCTCTCTGCGCTGCCTGTGATCTTGGAGCCCGACTCGGCTGCTCTGCATTCCCGTAGCCTAGTCTGGGATCTCGGTGCTCGGCTTGGGTTGGCTTGCAGTGGGGAAGACTTCCCATAAAATCAAAAATCTGCGCAAAGCGTCCGCGAAAGCGGAAGGGAAGGTGTTAGGGAGAATTCTCTGTTTAGGCTGAATTTCCCTACCTAGTGAGTCCCCCAGCAGCTTTGCTGGATTTCTGGGGTTTCTTTTTTTTCTCCTGCCAAGAGTGAGACTCTTTTACCCTCACTCTTGCGCATGTTTGAAGAGTGTTTCTTTGGTTAACCTTGTGTTGTATGGGCTATGGGGTCTTTTACTCCATAGGGCCTCATGTATTTTTGTGATATGGGTTACACAGCACCCTCTGTGCAGTAACCCAGGGGTGTCCTAGGGACTCCCCAACATAGACTCCATACCCTGGGACTGACTACTGTCTCCCAGGGCATGTAAAGTCACCAATGACTTTACTAGTCTTAAATCCTGAACAGAACCAGTACAAACCATCATATTGTGGACGTACTGGCTGGGGCAATTCGATTGCCCCAGGGTCTGTTAGTCGAGGGGGCAAGTCTCCGTCCCCCCCGATCGAGTTTTGGCTGGTGGCAGTGGAAACTACTTTTTATATTCAACCGCAAATATTTTCCTATGGGATTTCCCATTGTTTTAGGCTAACACATTTATTTATTTATTTACGGTAGCCTCAAACATACCGCCGGTTTATATATTTATTATTATAACTCCGGTTGGGATTTTTTGCCAAAACTTGATTCTAAAATGGCGTTGGCGTTCGCCTCTGTAACTCTGACCCAAAGTGGAGCCCTTTGTTCCACTTTTGGCGGGCTTCTCCGCAGAAGCCCTCCAAAGTGGTGCCACTCTGTCTGGGGTACTTAGGAGGGGTGGAGGGGGATTTAGGCACCCTGGACTGAGTTACCTTGGTCGCACTCCGTCCTGATTGGCCCAAGTGGTGAGCCGGCCGGCATGTTTGAGTGACAGCTAGGCTGGGTGAATGGGGGTTTGCTGCATAAAAGCAGGGCTTTGGGGACTGGAACTTTAGAAGTCGCCACAGGACCTAAGAATCCGACGAGGGAAGAGCTGAGCCAACCTGCTACGACGACACCACCGGTGGAGCCCTGCTGAACCGTCTCACCACTTTTCCCGACGACCGAGGAGAGCTCTTAACAGAGTGTCTCCTTCCCTTGACTGGTGGGGACAACCAGTTTTCACCTTCTTTCCGCTTCTTCGAGGTATCTCGTGGCCACCTTGCCAGTGCCAAGCACCCCGGCAACCGGAATACCACACTTTTACCACAACCGCGAAAGTCGGTACAACCCTTTAACCGGAGGACTCCGCGGCTGGTTTCTTCCCGGGCAGTGCAACGACCTTCTTCGTCTGCTCTTCAGCGAGATCTTCTTCTTCCTTGACCGACGTCGAGCCTTGCTGCCACTGCCTGGAACAACTGCCTCCGCTGGAGGATCCTTCCCGTTTAAGGTACCGTGTTCTGCCTGGCTTCCCTTGCCACCGACTGTACGGGGTAGTTTTAGCCCCCGGCTTTCGAACCTGGGATTGCCTGGGACACCCTGGCTAAACTTTCTATGCCTCTCTAAACTCTTTCTGAACTCTTGTGCAAGACTCTGAATCCCTAATAACTGTGTGATCTTGGGCACATTTTCGCTCTGTCTGCTCTAAGAGTGGGCCCTGCCTAGTGACTCTTGCTCACCTGTGACTTTGTGCTTCCGTGAACTTACTGAAAGTGTTCTTGGCCTTAGAGTGGTGTGTTTATCCTAATTCTGCTCTTTCTTTTTTTTCCCTCCCTTCTTTGAACCTACTAGAGTGTCATCTAAAGTTAAGCACTCACCTCTGTTTGAATTATGTGGTGTTAACCAAGAGTTGTCTAGTTAGGAATAAGGGTTGGGACTGCTTTCCATATAACTGTGTTTGAAGTGTTTTACTATATATTGCTAGAGTGTTTCCAACGTATGTGTTCTTAACAATAAATAACTATATACTTTTGAAACCAAGCTCTGGTCAGTGCTTGCTTGTACTGTTGTGTTTGAGTACATATTGTGTATACTTTGCATACTGCCTAACTCTTCTTGAGGGAAGTCTGACTGCTCAGCCACAGCTACCAGGTAAATCTGGGTGGTACAGACTGCTACCAAGTGGGTTTACTGCTATACCTGTAGTCTTAAATCTTTTGCAGTGTTCCCCAAGGGAACTGCACAGGTTTCTGCCTAACACTGGTGTACAGCGGTGGGATTTGTATTGAGTATACATTTTAGTGTGCTTTAGATACCTTAGTGCAACTAACCACAAAGCTTAGCACTGTAAAAGTAATCCTCTAACATGTCAGTTATAGAAAGCTATAGTCAAGAGTCCCTTGCAGCCAAAACTGCTGATTGTTTAAGAGTGCTCTGTAAACATAAGGATCTCATGACTAAGGGCAAGAAAATGGAGCTGATTGAAAGATTGTTAGCTAACCAAAGTCTGGGTGATCGTTCAGAGGAACCTACCACTCCAGCAAATGTAGATGACAGTATTGAAATTGACATAGAACAAAATGTTGATGATTTTGAGGAAGAGTCAGAAGAGGAGGGTGAGGCTGTTGTGACTGTCCCCCCTAGGCCTCTGCCTGCTCTACCTGCTGTGCCTACTGGGCCTTTACCAGGTCCCACATTTAGTCCTCAGTACTATGAACTGGAGAAAATGAAACTAGAATTGGAGTATAAAAAACTTAATGCTCAAACTGAAAAGGAACTAAGGCTAAGGGAAATGGAGCTCAAGCATGAGCTAGAAATGAAGAAATTGTCTGTTGAGAATGCTTCTCTCTCTGGCTCCTCTAGAAGTTCCAGTCCTAAAAGACCCCGGATGCCTAAAGAATTGGTTGGTATGTATGAGCCTAAGTTGGATGTGTTGGATTGGTTGTCTCTGTTTGAATATAATCATGGGCTCCAGAACATCACAGGAAATGACTTACTCACCTGGTTGTTCTCTAGGCTTCCCCCTGTTGCAACTGATGTGGCAATGGAGATGGGGGAGGAGGATAAAAAGGACTATGAATGTGTGAAACTAGCTTTGATAGCTAGGTTTGGGAAGACCCCTTCCCAGTATCTTAAGAGGTTTAGGAGCCTCAAAAAGCATGATGGTACCCCTTGGGCTACCTGGGTGAGTGAAGGGTTGAAAAACTTAGAGGGATGGATTAAGGGTTACAAGGTGAACACTTATGAAGGTATGAAGAATTTGTTTATGTTGGAGACTATTTATGATGCCTGCTCTCCTGAGCTCAGACAACACTTGGCTGATTCCAGGGAATTAGATTCCCGGAAACTAGCTAAGGCTGCTGACTTGTGGGTTGCCAACAGGGCCACTCACAAGGATTCTGGGGTAACTCAGAAGAAGGATGGGGAGAAACAGCCTAAAAAGGACTCCAAAGAGAATTCTAATACTACAAATTCCAAAGAGGGCCCCAAACAAAACCATAAGGGTAAGCCACCAGGGAAACCAAATCAGGCTAGTGTACCTTCTGGTCTCAGACCAGAAGGAGGTCAGAACAAGCCTCCATTCCAGCGAGCCTTTGGCTCATGCTTTGTTTGTAAGGCTACTGACCATGTGAAAGGAGATCCCAGATGTAAGGGTAAACCTTCAGGGGTCCAGCTTGCCTCCTTAGCCTTCCCTCCAGAAGAGGAAGTACATATGGCAAGTGGAAACTTTCTATTACTGGCTGATGAACCCACTGGAGTCTCAGATAGTGTTTCTTTAGTCTCTCTGGGGTTGTGGGAACAACAGAATTTAGATGTCTATAACTCTATCCCAGATAATACTAAAGAGTATTATAAGGACAGTGTCCAGGTGAATGGTCAGGAGACTCCTGCCATTAGGGACACTGGAGCCAGCATAACTGTGGTGGATGAATCATTTTTCAAGGCAGAGGATGTTTCTAAGGCACCCAAATGCCTCACCAAGTTAGCTGGTGGGCCTGTGCAGATGTGTCCCCAGTTACCAGTTCTCATCCAGTGTAATGATATGGCTGTGAAAATACCTGTCAGTGTACAATGTGAAGTGCCAGGTAGGGTTCTGTTGGGTAATGACCTCAAAGCTCTTGGAATTGTGTCACATACCCCCAGACCACCTAGTAAAAGGTTACAGGAGCTCACAAAACCTGCAAGAGAGAAAACCCTGAGAGGGATATCTCAGGAGATGATGACAGAGATCCCTCCTCTCCCACTGGAGCAACTTACTGCAGTAACTACCAGATCAGGAGCCAAGGGGCAACCCAAGACTCCTAGGAAAAAGCCAGCAGCAGGCACTCCAGTGCTTCCAACAAGGACTTCCCCTAGGTTGTCCACAGTTACACCTGTAACTCCACCTCCAGCTGAGGCTGAGAGGGAGGTACAACCCTGTGTGGTTGAGCTAGACTCTGAAGAAGAGCTAGAAGGAGGCCCAAACCTTATTGGAGATTTGGACCCTGAAGACCATCCTGAGCTGCAGTCTTTACTGGCAGAAGGTGGGCCTAGCAGGGCAGCTTTTCGTAAGGGGCAAAGAGAATGTCCAACTCTGGAAGGCCTCTGCCACCAGGCAGCTTCTCAGGCTGATGGGCAAGAGCCTGGGAAGTATAGGTTACACTGGGAAGATGGCCTCTTCTACATTGAACCAACTGAGTCTGAACCTGGAGACTACAAGCGCCTTGTAGTCCCACAAGAGAACAGACAGCAGTTCTTACAACTAGCCCATGAGATACCTTTGGCTGGTCACTTGAGTTTCAAGAAGACCAAGGAAAGGCTCTCTCTCTACTTTTATTGGCCAAAGATGGGGGCTGAAGTAGATAGATATTGTAAGAGCTGCAATACCTGCCAGACTTCTGGTAAGGTTGGTTCCAAGAATGTGGCACCGTTAGTGCCTCTCCCAGTTGTGGGAGTCCCATTTGAGAGGGTAGGGATTGACATTGTTGGTCCCCTTGATCCCCCAACCTCCTCAGGCAACAGGTTTATACTTGTTGTAGTAGACCATGCTACTAGGTACCCTGAGGCAATTCCTATGAGGACTGTTACAGCTCTGGCTGTGGCTAAGTCCCTCCTTGGTATTTTTACCAGGGTTGGGTTTCCTAAGGAAGTAATCTCTGACAGGGGGTCAAACTTTATGTCCCACTACATGAAAGCCATGTGGAAAACCTGTGGAGTTACTTACAAGTTCTCAACAGCATACCACCCTCAGACAAACAGGTTGGTTGAGAGGTTCAACAGAACCATGAAGAGCATGATAGGTGCTTTAGAGGAACCCCTTAAAAAGAAATGGGACCTTCTACTGCCATGCCTTCTCTTTGCTTATAGAGAAGTCCCTCAGGAGGGAGTAGGTTATTCTCCCTTTGAGCTTCTCTATGGCCATCCGGTCAGAGGTCCATTGGCCCTGATTAAGGGGGGATTGGAAGGTGCTCCTCCCCTCAAGCCAGTCAGAGTGACTGACTATGTGATAGGTCTCCGGAGGAGAATGTCACACATGATGGCAGAAGCAAGTGACAACTTGAAAGCTGGTCAAGCTCTGGTCAAACATTGGCATGACCAGAAGGCTAACATGGTTGAGTTTACGCAAGACCAACTAGTTCTAGTTATGCTCCCAACAAGGCAGAGGGCCTTGCAAGACAAATGGATGGGACCCTTCAAGATTGTGGGAAAACTTGGAGAGGTCAACTATCTGGTGGATCTGGGCAGACCCAGGGAAGCTCCTAGAGTCTTCCACACCAACAGACTAAAAGCATACATCCCCAGACCTGACGTAGGAGCCTTGCTTCTAGCTTCAGCTGCAGAGGAAGAAGAGAGTGAATCTCTCCCTGATCTCCTCAGAGGTGTGCCTTTACATGAAAAAGTTGAAGGAGTCAATCTCTCTTCAGACCTGACACCTGAGCAACAAGAGGAGTGCAAGTCTATGTTAAATCAGTTTGCCTCCCTGTTCTCACTGTCACCAGGCTTGACCCCTTGGGGCCAGCATGATATACTCACTGGTGACTGTCTGCCAGTCAAAAGCAGAGGGTACAGAATGTCAGAACATATCAGAACCCACATCAAAGGAGAGGTCAAGAAGATGCTTGATCTCGGGGTAATAGAGCCTTCTACTAGTCCATGGTCTAGCCCAGTTGTGTTAGTACCAAAGGCAGGATCCAAAGACTTGAGATTCTGTGTGGACTATAGAGCTCTAAATGCAGTCACCAAGACTGATGCCCACCCTTTGCCCAGGACAGATGAGTTGGTGGATAAACTTGGGGCAGCCAAGTACCTCAGCACATTTGACCTTACGTCAGGCTATTGGCAAATAGCCCTGACAGACCATGCCAAGAAGAAAACTGCATGTTCAACCCCAGTTGGCTTGTACCAGTTTAAGGTCATGCCTTTTGGATTAAAAAATGCACCTGCCACATTCCAAAGGATGGTGAACCAAGTTCTAGCTGGGATGGAAGATTTCTGCATGGCATACTTGGATGACATTGCAGTCTTCAGCCACTCCTGGGAGGAACATGTGAACCACCTAGGACATGTGTTGCAGGCTCTTGAACAGGCCCATTTGACAATCAAAGCCAGTAAGTGCCAGATTGGTCAAAGTAAAGTGGTCTACCTTGGGCATGAGGTAGGAGGTGGAGAAATAAGGCCTTTGCTCAGCAAGATTGAAGCTGTGCAAACTTGGACAACACCAACTACTCAAACCCAAGTAAGAGCCTTCCTAGGCCTCACTGGGTATTACAGGAATTTTATTGAGAACTATGGGACCATAGCTTCTCCACTGAATGTAATCTCCTCTCCTAAATTCCCTAAAAAGGTAAAATGGAATGAGGAGTGCAATCAGGCCTTTGAAAAACTGAAGGATCCTGAGACAAGGTGGGCAACAATCGAAAGAGAATGCTTTGCTATTGTGTGGGCACTGAAGAAGTTTAGGCCATACTTGTATGGTTCTACTTTTGTTATTCAGACTGACCACCAACCCTTGAGATGGTTAATGCAAATGAAAGGGGAAAATCCAAAACTATTGAGATGGTCAATCTGCCTGCAAGGGTTTGATTTCACCATTGAGCACAGGTCAGGGTGTCACCATCAAAATGCTGATGGACTCTCTAGGATGTATATCATCGACTAGAGGTATGAGGTTCATCCAGGAGTGGATTAAATCCTCCTGTCCCTTAGTCTGGGGGGGCGAGTGTTAGGGAGAATTCTCTGTTTAGGCTGAATTTCCCTACCTAGTGAGTCCCCCAGCAGCTTTGCTGGATTTCTGGGGTTTCTTTTTTTTCTCCTGCCAAGAGTGAGACTCTTTTACCCTCACTCTTGGGCATGTTTGAAGAGTGTTTCTTTGGTTAACCTTGTGTTGAATGGGCTATGGGGTCTTTTACTCCATAGGGCCTCATGTATTTTTGTGATATGGGTTACACAGCACCCTCTGTGCAGTAACCCAGGGGTGTCCTAGGGACTCCCCAACATAGACTCCATACCCTGGGACTGACTACTGTCTCCCAGGGCATGTAAAGTCACCAATGACTTTACTAGTCTTAAATCCTGAACAGAACCAGTACAAACCATCATATTGTGGACGTACTGGCTGGGGCAATTCGATTGCCCCAGGGTCTGTTAGTCGAGGGGGCACGTCTCCGTCCCCCCCGATCGAGTTTTGGCTGGTGGCAGTGGAAACTACTTTTTATATTCAACCGCGAATATTTTCCTATGGGATTTCCCATTGTTTTAGGCTAACACATTTATTTATTTATTTACGGTAGCCTCAAACATACCGCCGGTTTATATATTTATTATTATAACTCCGGTTGGGATTTTTTGCCAAAACTTGATTCTAAAATGGCGTTGGCATTCGCCTCTGTAACTCTGACCCAAAGTGGAGCCCTTTGTTCCACTTTTGGCGGGCTTCTCCACAGGAGCCCTCCAAAGTGGTGCCACTCTGTCTGGGGTACCTAGGAGGGGTGGAGGGGGATTTAGGCACCCTGGACTGAGTTACCTTGGTAACTCAAGTCGCACTCCGTCCTGATTGGCCCAAGTGGTGAGCCGGCCGGCTCACCACTTAGCATGTTTGAGTGACAGCTAGGCTGGGTGAATGGGGGTTTGCTGCATAAAAGCAGGGCTTTGGGGACTGGAACTTTAGAAGTCGCCACAGGACCTAAGAATCCGACGAGGGAAGAGCGCAGCCGACCTGCTACGACGACACCACCGGTGGAGCCCTGCTGAACCGTCTCACCACTTTTCCCGACGACCGAGGAGAGCTCTTAACAGAGTGTCTCCTTCCCTTGACTGGTGGGGACAACCAGTTTTCACCTTCTTTCCGCTTCTTCGAGGTATCTCGTGGCCGCCTTGCCAGTGCCAAGCACCCCGGCAACCGGAATACCACACTTTTACCACAACCGCGAAAGTCGGTACAACCCTTTAACCGGAGGACTCCGCGGCTGGTTTCTTCCCGGGCAGTGCAACGACCTTCTTCGTCTGCTCTTCAGCGAGATCTTCTTCTTCCTTGACCGACGTCGAGCCTTGCTGCCACTGCCTGGAACAACTGCCACCGCTGGAGGATCCTTCCCGTTTAAGGTACCGTGTTCCGCCTGGCTTCCCTTGCCACCGACTGTACGGGGTAGTTTTAGCCCCCGGCTTTCGAACCTGGGATTGCCTGGGACACCCTGGCTAAACTTTCTATGCCTCTCTAAACTCTTTCTGAACTCTTGTGCAAGACTCTGAATCCCTAATAACTGTGTGATCTTGGGGACATTTTCGCTCTGTCTGCTCTAAGAGTGGGCCCCGCCTAGTGACTCTTGCTCACCTGTGACTTTGTGCTTCCGTGAACTTACTGAAAGTGTTCTTGGCCTTAGAGTGGTGTGTTTATCCTAATTCTGCTCTTTCTTTTTTTTCCCTCCCTTCTTTGAACCTACTAGAGTGTCATCTAAAGTTAAGCACTCACCTCTGTTTGAATTATGTGGTGTTAACCAAGAGTTGTCTAGTTAGGAATAAGGGTTGGGACTGCTTTCCATATAACTGTGTTTGAAGTGTTTTACTATATATTGCTAGAGTGTTTCCAACGTATGTGTTCTTAACAATAAATAACTATATACTTTTGAAACCAAGCTCTGGTCAGTGCTTGCTTGTACTGTTGTGTTTGAGTACATATTGTGTATACTTTGCATACTGCCTAACTCTTCTTGAGGGAAGTCTGACTGCTCAGCCACAGCTACCAGGTAAATCTGGGTGGTACAGACTGCTACCAAGTGGGTTTACTGCTATACCTGTAGTCTTAAATCTTTTGCAGTGTTCCCCAAGGGAACTGCACAGGTTTCTGCCTAACAGAAGGCTAAGTGACAGTTTGGCAGTTTGGAAAGAGGAGCGAGGCGCTGGTGAGTTGACACTATTTTGACTATTTTCCTATTATTGATTTTCGGTATATCTACCTGTGGGAAATTGGAAGGATAGACTCACCTCCTGCTGCAACTCTTGGTAAATAAATAATGGGTCTCAAATTACAGTCACAGAATACAAAACAAAAGAAGAGAAACCGGAGTGTGGCATTAGCAAGCTCTCCATCCTCCTCGATATGTGCCCAAAGTAAGAGAAGGGGTACGAGATCTGGTAGCGCTAAAACAAAGGGGAAAGAAAAAACATTAATGGAACAACCTAAAATCATTGGCTTTTAGAGTATACCCCAGGCAATTGAAAGGGAAGATGTATCTGAGGTAATGAATGATGGAGGGATTATACCCCTAAACAATAGCTCCATGGTTGACAATAATTCACTGCTTAATATGTCCAAAGCATTTAGGAGTCAATCCCTTGGGATATCATTGGAGCCTGTGAATGTAATAGTCAATAGAAGTGTGGAGGTCCTGGATGATATGGATAATCTCATTGAATCAAACCTATCCGGGACGCCAGATTTGGTACAAATGGCACAGGATACTTCAGCCCTAAGTGACGACAATAGTTAATGGGAAGACTCAGAAACCATACATGAAGGGACGAAGAATACGGCTAACAAACTGGAGGCTATTGCGGTGACATTGGACGCTGTATTTGGGCTTTGCCCCTACCTTATGAAGGAACAATGAGAACTGAATAAGATGGTGGGAAAGATTGTGGACATTGTTTTGCTTAATAGCAAATGTGTAGATGATCGAATTCTAGACAATGAGGCTGATTAAAGCCAATTTGCAGATACTTTGAGTGATTTATGCATAGCCCTAGTAGAGGATGAATTGGGGGAAGTGCATAAAATCATTGTGAGTGAGGAACAAATAACTGGTGGTAGCCTCCTAGAGAATCTGACTACTAGCTCTCTTCGGCGAGAAAGGCACTTCATATGGGAGCAGAAAGTGCACTTGTCACAAGCGTAATAATATAACATGGGCAAGCAAAAAGAGTAAACATGATTATACTGTCAAAATAAATCCTCCCAAAAAGAATAGTGCTTCACTGGCAGAGTCACAAAGCAAGAATGTTGTAGGTGTGACTAAAGGAGACAGGTTTGACTTAAGGATGATAAACCTGAAATAAGGCAGATGCCAGGAGATAATGGGGGACCGATGGATAAATGGTTGAAGGGGATAGAGAGCAATGATAACAGGAATATCACAATACCGGAGATGCATATAGCAGATAGACAACGTAGTGAAGCAGTATCGGTAAAACAGGTGAGTTATGTAAATATTGTTACAAACAAGATGATAGAATCACTCTCCTCTAGGGCAGAGGGATGTATTATGGAAAAATGGAAAGATTAGCTATGTGTAATATTAATAATGAAAGCAACGGATTACCTCAGCATAGAAATGAGGAAGGAAAAGGTAATGTGCTGAAACTGGGGAAGTGGTGTGGTGGAGCTGTAGGGGTATATGTCAACTGTGGCCTTCCTGAGCTTCGGAGTGTTTGGGAGGGAGTTGTACACCTCTTCACCTATTTATTTTAATCGTAGCTCCGCTATCTATCAGGTAGTCCACCGGCGTGCCGTTTACGTGCAGAGCCAGCACCGGACTGTGTTGAGTGCTGTGCTGTTGTTGAGGACCCAGACATATACCTTCTTCCTTTGATCCTCACTTGATGGCAGAGAGTCATTGCTGGATGGCGACCGCAATTCAACATAGGAGACATAGCGTCTGCGGCTACTTCTTAGGGGAATTTCGTCTGGCAGATAATCCTCACAGGTGTATGTCTTCCTACGGTCGCGTTCCTCCCGTCGTTGCCATTTTGCTTCCGGGTCCAAACCACCTTCCTGGGGACTTATCAGCATTGTTTTTCTGTGTTCACTCATGCTCCACCGACCACTCGGGAGAACGGGGGTGTTTTGCAGACTGCCCTGAAGTGGCCGTCGCCACTGCACAAGGCACATTTCTGTCCTAGAGCAGGGCAGTTGCCCATTTGGGGGTATTCATACCCACACCTGTAGCACGTGGCATCTGTACGTCTGGGTGGTACGGACGCCGGCATGGCGAAATGTTTGTTGGCGCGTCTGGGTGAGAGGCCTTTGGCTTTATTGTGACTGTGCCCAGATTGTCCAGTTGAGACTCGACTGCTGCTTCCATTCACGCCAGGGCAAGGATTTCATCTAGCGACCGCTGTTTCTGCTGAAGTTTCTTACAAAACGACAGGGATTCGCACCCCACTAACCTGCGATCATAGAGCTTCCTTGTTGCAGTAGCGATGGAATTCGCAGTGTTTTAGTTTGATGCGCAGTCGCATTACGTAGTTGTCGAGGGACTTCCCTTCATCTTGTCGTGTGATGTGGAAGAGGTGTCGGTTATAGTCGACATTGGTGTGGGGTGTGAAATATTCAGTCAGTTTGGTATGCAGGTCGTGGTGGGTCGCAGTGTCCAGGTTCACGATCTCCCCTGCGATGTCTCTAACTGCCAGTCCAATGGCCATAGATAAAGTGTTCTTGAGTCGGGTATCATCATCAAGTCCTATGGCTCCCACGTAGAATTTAAAATCAAGTAGCCATGTTGACCATCTGGGGCCCAGGTTGCTGGTGTCACGTACATCGAATGCGTGGGGCAGGTGCAGTACTTGGAAGCCCCCACCCACGGAGGGCACCTGCCCTGAGGGTCCGGCTCCCGTTGTGGATGAAGCCTCCCCATCGGACATGATTGTGTCTTAGGTGAACGTTGGTGGGCACTTGCTAGTGGTCTACAGCACGCGTAGGGTGGAGGAAGAAAAACTCCCCTTTTCGGTTGAGTCAAGGTGACCAGGTTTGTGTACTTGTTACTGGTCTGGTGTGGCCCGCGGGCCCAGTGTATCTGTGGCCCTGGATCAAACTGGCTTCATAGCAAGTAGGTCAACCGGGGACAACATCCGGCAAGCTCTACATTTAGTAGAAATAGCAGCCCTGGACTCTCATAAAATGGCGTTGTTAGCCTTAGACATGTCCAAAGCTTTTGATAAAGTGGACTGGTCCTTTCTACAGCTTACTCGTGAGTCCTTCCAGTTCAGCCCGAGCTTCCGCAAATTGGTCCTAGCCAACTACTGTTCCCCAAAAAACTCCCTGCGAGTTAACCAAAATCTAACAATGCCTATCCCTCTAATTTATGGAACCAGGCAGGGGTGCCCTCTATCCCCCCTCCTGTTTGCCCTGATAATGGAGCCGTTGGCTCAGCGGGTTCGCATGGACCCCAATATTAAAGGGATGCAAATTGATGCCTCACAGAACAATATTTTGCTGTACGTCGATGATGTCCTGCTGTCCATAACAAACATACAGCACTCCAAGAATTACACAAATTTGGAGAGGTCGCAGGGTTCACTATCAACTACAAAAAATCCTCAGCCGTGGGGGTGAGTCTGACTCCGGAGCAGGGGGAGGCCCTCAAACTGCTTTGCCCCATCCAATGGAATGGGAAATCCATAAATTACCTAGGTGTCCAGGCCCCGGCTCGCCCGGGAGAAGTTACTCAGCAAATCTCCCCTCCCCCCGCCGTTTTAAAGAATTAGAAAAAGATCTTGAGCGCTGGGCTTCCCAGGAGATATTGCTCCTTGGTCAGATCACGGCTTGTAAAATGAATCTACTCCCACAATTCCTCTACTTCTGCTCCTTCCTGCCCACCCCAATCCTGTTAGTCCGCCCTGCTACACTTACAGCAGAAAATGCTCTGACTTATATAGAGAGGGAAGAAAGCCAGGATTCGCCAAAAAGTAATGATGGACAATGCTCGCCTGGGGGCTTAGGGGTTCCCAATCTGCGTAAATACCAGGTGGCTTCACAACTGGATCGCTTACAAGCCTGGCTTCCATCGATGGAGCCACCGAAATGGGTGGAAATTGAACAGTGAAGACTGCCGCTACCCCTCTACTCTCTTCCCTACATTCCTCCCCAGTTGCGGAGGACCTGGCCAGGCATGCGTTCATCCACAAAAGGCACCCTACATGTGTGGGACCGGGCGTCGAAATCCAAAGGCATCAGACGTGGCCTGGGCCCAAATACCCTGATCTTCCATAATCCAGCCTTCTACCCAGGAACCCACCCCACAAACTTTAAGAACTGGGCAAGAGGGTGGCTGCACAACCTAGCACAACTGTTCGAGAATGGCCAACCTCACATGTTCGAAAACTATAAAACAGCCTTCCAGTTAGCTGAAACAGATAGGTTCTCCTATTCCCAACTCCGTCATTGGTGTACTCACCCTCCGGTCCAGCAAGCGGCCACTCAAAACCTTAGCCCTATTGAACTTACCTTGCAGGGGGCGCCAGCAAGAGGAAAGCTCTCCAGCCTCTATAAATTAATGCACGAGGACATGCTAACCCTCAGCGGACCGGCAGCGGCTGACCCATCTAAAAATTATTTTAGGTAACTCTTGTAAAATTGAACTTGTCCCATATGTGCAACCAAACCAAAATAAGATTGTTTTTAAAAAAAAAGATGTTTTGGAGGAACCGGATGGATGGTTTCTCTTCCTGAAGGGAATCTTGTTTGGGTGTTCGGTGACTTTGGGCACTTTATACATCCTGAACGATAATCAGCAGGAGTTCTTGGAGACTTTAGTCACCTCCATTGCGGGGTTTGTAGAGAGTGGATTACTCTTTGGCAGGGATTTCAATTCAATTCTGGACCCTATACTGGATAAGACACTCCTGCTGTCTGCCACAGACTACAGGAATACTCTGACTTTGATAAAAGCTTTCCATGAGCTGGGCTTGGTGGATGTCTGGAGGCTCCTCCATGGGAATGAAAGGGAGTACTCTCACTATTTGTATGCACACAGAGTTTTTTCCCCGATCAATCTCCTCTTGGTTTTGTCTACCTTACATCCCTACGTCTCGAGTGCTGTTATTGGTCCCAGATTGTTTTCCGATCATTATATGGTTTCATTGCAGTTGCAGGTTAGCAAGTTGCGACCTACTTGTCATCGCGAAAGGAAGATTTACGATCCCTTGCTTCAAGATCCCGTGGATCGTGAGGGAAATTGTGATGGCCATCGATAATTATTTAAGGGAAAATTAAAAGGATGGTATCTCCCATGGCATCCTGTGGGATGCAATAAAGGCTGTTACAAGGGGGACTTTATAAGTCGGTCATCTGCCTATTTTAAAGCCCAAGAGAGGGAACAATCGGAATCTCAAGTGCGTGAGCACGGGCGCTTCCATGCCCAAACAAGATTTCAGGGCGCTTTCAGGGATCTCTGACTTGCCAGGTCTATCTTGGAGGCATTGATGGCTTCAGAATCTGCCAACTCTCTACTACGCACAAAAAAATGTTATAACACTCCAATTAACAAGGCCAATAGGCTGTTCGCCTATAATCTGAAACAGCAGAAGAATAGGAATCATATCATGGGCATTCGGGGTGGGAACAGGGTGCGGAAGAAGGAAAGCTTGAGGTCTTTTCACATTCCTACGAGGAACTATTGGGTGCCGAAAGACCCGACTTGGAAGCAGGACTCTAATTTCACCCAACCCACGGTTTCCAGACTCTCCCAAGCACTGCGTCTTGAACTTCCTATCACAAAGGAGGAAACAGAGTTAGCCATCAACTCACTCTTAAATCAGAAGGTCCCGGGCCGGACAGATTCATGCCTCTCTTTAATAAAACGTTTGTCTTGAATGTTGCCCCCACTAACCGCCTTATTTAATTCCTTTCTTGTTTTGGGCAAGATATTTGATTCTATGGAGCAGTCTTTGCTCTTTTTGATTCTTAAACCAGGTAAGGATGCCACCATATCTGACTTGTACCACCAGACTTCTCTCCTTAATGCTGATGCCAAAATATACCCCAAGAATATTGCCTCCAGACTGATGGAGGGCCTGCCTTTTTTGGTTCATCCTAATCAAACCGGATTCATTATTGACGAAAGAATGCACAACAACATCAGACGGGCTATCAACGAGGTGGAGAGTGGTAGAAATCAGTGACTCCTGTTGACCTTGTTGGCGCTGGATGTTAACAAGGCCTTTGATAGGGGTGACTGGAGGTTCATCCTCTCAAATTTGCAGACGTTTGGCTTTGGACCTTCCTTTGTGGGACATATTATGGCCTGTTACCAATCCCTGAAGATCAGACTCTGCATCAATGGGCAGTACTCACGATTTATCTCTTTCCAGGGTAACGTGGCAGGACTACCCGCTCTCTTCCCTGATCTTTGACTTGGTGATGGAGCCCCTGGCGTTCCACATCCAGGCTGATCCATGTATTCGGGGTGTCCCTGAGGGTGATGTTGAGCATCACTCTCTGGAACTCACTCTCATCTGTTCCGAGTTAAGAACCATCCTACAGCACTTTCCGCAAACTCCAAAGACTCACCTCTTCTACTAGTGTAACCAATTGTATGTTAACTGTTTTGTGTTCCCGCATGTAACTAGTGCCTAGACGTCCCATGATTAAGCACGCACCTACAAATGAGAAATAAATATATAAAATAAATAAAATGCCCCTCGCGGCTGACAATATCCTGTTAATGATGTTGCACACTTTGTCAACACCCCAGGCCCTAAAGTCAGAACTAGGGTTGTTTAAAGACTTCTCAGGCTTTTCTACAAATTACAAGTCCAGAGGACTAGATATCTCGGAATCCCATGATAACATGGCCAGTAGCCAGTGAGAGTTCCAATTCTGTTGGGAAAAGGACAACCTTGACTACGTAGGCGCAAAGTTGACACCGTCCTTTTCTAGGCTGTATCGGGCCAATTTTCCAGCCTTCAATAAATCCTTCACTAATGATCTCCTACGCTGGGAGAATCAAGAGCTCTCCTGGATAGGTTGGATTTCGGAAGTGAAGATGAATATCATCCCTATGCTTCTCTATTACACACTGACCACCGCCGGTCTCCGCATTGATAGGCAGGTCCTACATTTGAATACATTTAATGGTGGACTGGAGCCAGCCATTCTTTAGTACTACGTTGTAGCAGCCAATGTCTCGCACATTATGGCTTGGCAGGCTGACCCTGAAATGGCCCTCTGGGTGGATGTCGAGCATCCCATTTCAATGCTCCTGTGCCTTGGTAAAGCTTACAGATGCGGCAGGGGCCATTTACTGCCCTCCACCCTGGTCTCCATGGCGTATTGGGACAAAGCACTTAAATTATGGAAGGTCCGACACAACCTTGGCCCCATATTGCCAGTCTTTGGAAACCCTTGCTTTTCTCGTGGGCTTGCTGCAGGGTCCTTTAGGGTTTCACACAGGGGCGGACTGCAACACTTGAGCCAGCTGTATTGTGAGGATGTTCCTCTCACATCTGAGGACTGCAAGGAGTTGGTTGGTGTCCCTGAGGTGGAATGTTTCAGATATTGTCAAATTAGACATTGGATTGAAAATCCAAAAATCCTAGAGGCTGGTACACGCTGCTCACCTCACTGGAACTTATGGTGCAGGAGGGGTTCCTCAAAAAGAAAGTCACTAGGTTGTATACACTCTTGGACAGATCGGATCCAGCTGCCTGACTCCCATATATGACGCGATGGGAGGAGGACCTGGGCTGCTCAATCATGGACGAGACATGGGGCAAGATATGGGTAAAGACTGCAACCGCGTTCCAAAGTCTGACAAACAAGGAGACTGCATACAAACCTTTGCATACACGGTTGGTACGTTTATCTAACCTGCTGGTGGGATTGTAGCCAGAGGGTTGGCTTTCTGCATCTGTAGTGGACCTTTGAAAAGGCCTAGCGATTCCGAAATGGGGTGCTGGCCTTGATTAAGGTTATAACTGGGTCCCCATAACCTATGGACCCCCTGACAATTCTGTTAGATGCGCCAGTGGAATCGATTTATCCAATGAGGGGCTCTAGGGCTCTGCTACTTACTCACTTGTTGCTGGCTGCTCGTAATGCTCTGGTCAGAAGCTGGAAGACTGTGGAGGGCCCACAGGTCAATGTTTGATGGTACAAGGCTTTGGAGATAGCTGCGGTAGAAAACGTTTGTGCTATTTCTCTCCGGTCCACAAATAAGCATCTTGTGTTCCTACTTCCCCTTCATGAGTTTGGTGAGAGGTTTCCCCCTCATGCTGTTATGCCACAACTGTTGAGATGCTTCTCTTTAATATGATGTCTGACCAATATGTTTGCATTGATGCATGACTTTCCTGATTCAGATGGCCTTCTTTGACTGCACCCTACTACCCTATAACCGCTGCTGTGATATCATATTTGCGTTGATACAACACATACCCTTTGTGCATATGTCTCATGTACCCCACTTGTTGAATTGGTTGTATTTTGATTTGTATTTTTCTTTAACCTTTTGTATTGTTAAAATGATAAACACACTCTTTTAAAAAAATGAATATTCTCCCACACATTCTTTATATCTTGTATACCAGTGAAAAATGTGGGTAAACTGAAGAGGGATGTAATCCTATTTATATGCAAAGTAAGAAGCCCTTTTAACTCCCCTACTACCTCACATATGTGTCGGAACGACATCTAAAGTGGAATTATGGCAATTGGAATGTGAGGAGGACTCTTCCACACACCAGTGAAAGGAAAAACAAGCGCAGGAGGAGAAACGAAAATACGAGGGTCCAGGATCCAAGATGGCGGGCGGAACGATGCAGAGCCTTCACAACCGCACACTGTAATGGCCGGGAGCTAAGGAAATTAAATGGAGCTGCAACACACTCTGAAGAAGCAACTGAATGCATGTGACGCACAGGAAGGGAGATCCATTGATATAGCAGGTGGAACTAGTGATCAGTACACAGGAGGAGCCAAAGAATAAATGTGACAGGCAATGCAATACATCTATGAAGCCCTGAGCCTTAAGTAATTGTCAAGTCAATGTATAAGAGAAAACTGCAAAGCGACCGGACCGCCCAATCTATGGTACAGGACTGTACTGTCACTTGCAATTAAACAAACACTCTCTGGAAGGCTAAATGCACCCGAGAGCAAGAGCTGAATGCCCCCAGCTCAATCAACAGTGTTGAAACGCAAGCAACTTTGGACATAAACAACACACTCCCCTTCCCAGTTAGCCTGGTCTCCAGGCGAAAGTAAACACTGGCGACCACACACAACGGGGGATAATAAGCAGGCAAGAGGAGAGCAAGTAAGCACAGATACTGCATAAAGCCAGGAATACAATGGGAATCCCTCGCACAAAATGGCAAAGAATGCTAATAAAGTTAAAAACCTTGTCTCAGGGGACATTAAAACTATGATACAGAACCAAGAACACACCAAAAAACAGATACAAACCCCAGCGCAAGTTCATGCACCTGCAAGCCCAAACTGGTCAGCAGAAACAGAAGATCCACCCACAAGAAGATCAGATCTACAGGATTTGCTTATGGAAATCAAAAAAGAAATTGAAGACTGTGCCATAGGCCTCACCAAATCCATTGCAGAGTTGCGTAAACAGGTCTTTACTATTGAACATAGAGTGGAGACCGAAAACAACCCTATGAGACCAAGCATACAAACAAGGGGAATTGGCTAAACGTCTGGAAACAGTAGAACAACAAATGGATTGGGTGGTGGCCAGGAAAGAGGAGGCCAAAAATAGATCAAGGAGGAATAACACCAGACTCAGGGGCATACCGAAGACAATTCCGGAAGCAGATTTACAAAGACACGTCCAAACACTGTTCTAACAGGTCCTGGGCAACACGGGAGGAGAACCTATCATACTGGACAGGACCCATAAGATATATAACGCCTATCAACAAAAGAATGACCTGATCCAAGATGTGATTACAAGAGTGCACTTTTACCAGGTAAAAGAACGAATAATGAAGGCGATCCGCAGTCAGGAAACCATCAAATATGAAGACGAATGCATCACGTTCTACCAAGACATGGCACAAGCAACATTACAGAGACACAAGAGACTCCGACTGGTGACAGGCTGGCTATGCCAGAAAGGAATCAAATATAGAGGGTCCTTCCCAGGCGGGATATGATTTCAATACCAGGATAAAGCCTACCACATCACAAACGAGGAAGAAATGTCAGAGCTGATGGGCACGAACGACTCCACTAGACCAAGCGACTCACGACTGGAGGAGGAGTTGGAAAATCGGACAAATCGCACAATCAGGAAAGACGGGTGGCGACAGGGGCGCCCTTATCTGAAGGGGAGAGGAAGAGGTGTGAAACAAAGAGGGGACACCTGAATGTATACCTAGAAATTATGGTGAACACACAAGTAAGCCAGAATAGGGATGAGGCACAAGAAGAACCGTAGTAATTTGGGGGTGATTGGATACTATGGGCAACAATGAAACGAGATGCGTTGGGGGAGGATAGAGGGGGCGCGGGTCTGGATAGAGGCCCTATTGGTCCGGATAGAAGGATCTTATAGCTGAGCAGATAAAATGTATGGGAAACATGAATGGGGAATGTTTGAAATGTTGGGGGGAATAAGCTAAGTTATATAGGTTATATAGGGGTAACAAGGGGGAACGATATGACACATACACAATATGGGAGAAATGGAATGAGATAAAGCAGACACATACTAGAGGACGACACAAGAGTGACCATGGCTGATATGAACGCAATAAACATTGTAACCCTGAACACCCAGGGCATGAATTCACCAATGAAAAGGCGCTCCATACTAAAACGACTGAGGGATCTACAGGCATCCATAGTATTTTTACAGGAGACCCACCTACTAGCTCTAGACAAGAAAAGAATGTGACACTGTGCGTTTCCTACCCAATATTTTGCAACAAGTGGGACCACAACTAGAGGGGTGGCAATCCTACTGGGGGCCTCATTAACATTTAAGAAATGGTTCTGCTAGAAAGATCCAGAAGGGAGATTACTTTTAGCAGGCATTAAAAAACCAACCCGCAAAGGGACCTAGCAGCTAATTACGGCACCGTAATTTACGGTGCCGTAATTAGCGCCTTCCCCATTCCTATTGAGCCCTATGGGGCAAAAATGGGGAAGGGCCATGGTGGCATGGGGAATTACCGCTCCACCAACCTTGGAATGGGGTGGTAATTCCCCATTCCGCCATGGCGGACTCCGGATGGACCATGGTGCTAATAGCACCATGGTTTAGCGCCAGAGTCCTAATGAGGCCCATAGACAAACCAAGAAGACGTCAGAGGTCTACTAAAAAATAGTATTTTAATACGATAAAATGCTCAAAATCGTGGTCTTCAGTCATGTGGAAGAAAGAGGTTGGACGAGCAAGATCCTCACACCTATGCATGAGGGCAAAGCGTGCCTCAACTCCCCTGATTCTCTACAGTACAAAACAAACTCAAGGCCGAGCTTCAAAGATTAATTGAATGACTGACCACTGAGGAGATGATAGATTGATATGCTAATTGGAGGGAAGCTGGGATTAAGACGAGCTCACCAGCACCTGGAAGGCCAGCCTGCGTGCTGCTAACGTAGGAGGAAAAGTGCTGACGAAGGTTAGGGTGCCAACCAATTGTAGAGGACCGTGTAATTAAGGGTCCTATAGGTTATGTAGTCAATGAGACGTTGTGTATTTAGTGACGTCTATAGGAGCCATTTTAAGGGAAGGGCTTAGTTGCCTCACCTGATGTTAAGAAGCCTATTACTCTTATTCACTATCCCACACTAGTATAGATCGTATACTTACAGGTTCATTAAGAGCCTATCACAGTCGCTATTAGGTTTTTGTAGTTTGCCACGTAGGGTGACATTGGTAATGACGCAGGTCAATGTCAATAATGACAAGTTTTTAGTATATAAGCTCATTTTTTTATGAAATTCGTTGAGTAAGAGGATCGAGCAAATTCGTTGATGTTCGTTGTGCTCCCTGTTTTAGAGAATTGAAAATAAAACAGCTATCCTTTTTGCCAGCTAACTGTCTCTGATTATTGATGTATGAATAACATCTGCATCCCCATTCATCTCCAAGGTAATTGCTACTCATCTTAATGGAGTGAGGTAAATCAGTTCAGAGCCCACATTGAACAAACGATAACTAACTACTTCAAAGAAAATGATACCGGAGTGGTGTACTGGAAGGTGGTATGGGATGCTGGAAAGGGGGTAACGAGGGGGGAATTCATCTCACAAGCAGCTATCTATGCCAAGAATAGAGAGTACAGCCGAATTGAATTAGAGAAAGAAATACAAAAAGCGGAAACGCAATGCAAGATCAAACAAACACAGAATTAATTGCGGGAATTGCGACAATTTAGGGCCCAAATGGAAGCTCATGTAGCAGAACGTTCGGCACAGTCCCTATTGAACACCAAAGAAAAGTACTACACTCAGGGAGGTGAGGCCTACCAATTACTTGCAGCAAAACTACGAAAAAAGACAGCCCGTAATCATATCACAGAACTGTGAGACGAAGAGGGGAACCTACAGGTTGGGGAAGGGGACAAAATAAAAATCATGGCAAGATTTCATGCACCCCTGTTAAAACGAGAAGAGCTAGACCCAACACTTCAGACACAATACATAGGGAAAGTGGACTTGCCACAGCTGACTGAGGAAGAACGAGAAGTTATGGAAAGCCCTGTCACAGTAGAGGAGGTCAATGAAGCCATAACTACGTTACCCTCCAATAAAACACTGGGGCCGGACGGATTCGGTAACGGATATTATAAGACCTTCAGAATACAATTAATACCAACCATGACGCACCTATTTAATAAAATCAGGGAGGAAGAGAGGGAGTCGGAGGATATGGCCAGGTCCATTACAATCCTAATTCCCAAACCAGGAAAGGATAAGCTGGTATGCGCTAGTTACCGCCCAATTTCCCTATTAAACAGTAACACCAAATTATATACCAAGATCCTGGCAAGGAGACTTGCGCCGATATTACCAAGAATCGTACATGAAAATCAGGCGTGATTTATAATGGGCAGGCATACTCAGGACAACATTAGACAGGTGGTGGACCTAATAGAAGTAGGTAAAAAGATGGAACAGAAATGCTCAATAGTGGCATTAGATGCAAGAAGAGCATTTGACAGTCTAGAGTGGGAATTCCTGGAACGAGTGTTAGAGATATTTGGCTGTGGATCAACATTTAGACGCATGGTGCTGGCTAACTTCCAGCTCCCATCCACAAAATTCATGGTAAATGGGGCATACACGGACCAGATAAAGATTCAGAGGGGGACTCGGCAAGGCTGCCCACTGCCGCCATTAATTTTCGCAGCCACAGTTAGACAGGATCCTGAAATTCTAGGGACAGAAGCCAAGGGAGAACCGCATAAATTTGCCCTTCATGCAGATGATGTCATCCTCTTCCTGAGGAATACAAAACGATCGCTACCAAGAGTGATGAATACATTACAGGAATTTGCTGAGGTCTTGGGATTTACAATCAAAATGAACAAGTCTAAAGACCTCAATATAACAGATAATCAGGATGAAATCCGGGAACTTAGCAAGGCATATCCACTAACCAGGGAAGATCAAACAATTGAATACTTGGGATAAAATTAACAAGGAATTATGAGACATTATATGGCGCAAACATCCCCCCCATGGAAGAAACTGTCATACGCAGGGGCGGCTCCTGCCGCATTAGCGGTTGTTTCACAGCATGCAGCTCCATTAGATCCGTCACGTTTTCTTCCTAACGTAACGTGCCGGTCTAGTTGCTTTCCAATATGGCCGCCACTGGGAGGTACTTATTCTCCCTTCTCCCAGCGGTCATTGCGTTGCAACCCTTCTGGTGTGTTTTTTCTCCTTTGGGCAACAACGCTAGTTTTCCATTTTTCTGCTTCTCTCACTACTTTGCATTTTCGAGCTACCGCCTTATTGCTCTTTTCTCCTTTCCTCCTCCCGGTCCCCGCTCTTGCGGCGACCCCTCCTCTTCCGGGTCTCCCGCTCCTCGGCGGCCCGGTGTCCTTACTCTCTCTCTCTCTGCTTTCCTTTCCCTACCCGTTCTACTTTATTCCCTTCTGTCTTCCGCTTCTCTGCGGTTTGATACTGTGCTGCCTGGATTTTCGCCTCCTCCACTCTGTGGTTCCGCACCCCGCTGGCTCTTATCCTGGTTTGGTTCAGCCCCAAATTCCTTACCTCTGTTCGATCCACACGCTCCCAAACCGAGCAAGTAACATCCTTGTTGATTCTATCTGGAACTGCTGGAGTATCAACCTTCGGAACTTGGACTCCTCCTCTTCAGCCACGGAAAGGTTTTTGTTTGCCTTCGGGCTTTTTCCCTTGTCTTGGCCTTTCACGGGAAAGGGGCCACAGGACTGCTGTTTCATAAGCATTCACTGTGGCCTCCTCCCGCGGCAGGCCTTTTCCACAAAGAAAGGAGAAGGATTACTTGACCCGGCGCCATCTACAATCCGAAGACTTGGAAACAAGTAGCTCAGGTGAGGAGAGTGGGGAGGAGAGAGGGTTAAAGAAAGAACACAAACTAGACAGTTTGCAACGCCTAAGGATCAAAGACGACAACCGAGGAACAAGTCCAGGAACTATGGAAAGCCATCCAAGGGATGTCACAGGAATTACAGACAGTGAAGTCAGAGAATACAGTCCTTAAACAACTGGTCACGGTACACGAACAATAACCTGTTGAGTTGCCACAAATGGCACTTTCCTCGGGAAAATTTGACGGGTCTCCTAAGAAGGTGAAATAATTCCTGGAAGCCTGTATTGTGTACTTCACCTTCAGACCTCGTGCTTTTTCCACTGATCAGTCACGTGTTGGCTTCCTTATTTCCAACATGACTGGCAATGCCCTTGCTTGGGCTACCCCGTTGGTTACAAGTGTGAATCCTATACTGCAGGACTTTGCAGGGCTTCAGACACTACTTAAGAAAACCTTTGAAAGACCAGAATTGACATTTACGGCTTGTGAAGACTTATTGGATGCTCGACAAGGTTCCTCTGACATCATATCTTACATATCTACCTTCAAAACATTGGCAGCCGGGCCCGGATGGCCAGAACAGGCTCAATATGCTATATTCCGGAGGGGATTAAAAGAGGAGATCAAATATGAACTTGCTAGGTCTCCCAGACCGTCAACCTTTCCTGATTTGCTGTCATCAGTATTACAAATCGAATACTGACTCCTGGAAAGGCGTTCGGAATGCCAAAGACAACAAGGAAATGTACCTTTCTCAGAGTCTCAGCCTCATCCGTCACCCTCTTCCTCCTACTCTCGTGAAGAAACGATGCAGATCAGAGCCACCAGGGCGCCCCTTTCAACGGAAGAAAGAAGACGACGGAAAGAGAACAGACTTTATGCCTATTGCGGATCTGACCAACATCTTCTCAAGGATGGTTCTGAAGTGCCAAACAAACGGTCGGGAAACGGTCACCCTCGGCCCCATTAGGGACTGGTCTCCGGGAGTCATCCATCACAACTCTCAGTCCCTATGTCTCACTCTCAGTCTCAGCATCAGAAACTAAGGAGGATTCCGAACTGATGGTTATTTCAGTTCTCATTGAGATAGATCACAAACCGGTGGAATCCTTAGCTCCTCTGGATTGTGGTGCTGCAGGCAATTTTGTTGACACCCTATGGGCCGATAAGGTGGGTCTTTGGAGAATCGCTCGCAAAGAAGGCCAAAAGGTAGGAGTTGATGCTCCCCCCATCTTCTGGACCCATAACACATACTACAGAGGCTCTGTGGGTTACCATCTTTCAGCATTCGGAAGTCCTTAAGTTCGATATCATTCGAGCTGCCCATTTCCCTATCATATTGGGGATCACATGGCTACGTAGGCATAATCCCCAGATCAACTGGGCAAACAATTTCAGTTCTACATTTTGTAAACAACATTGCCTCCCACTTACCGGCTATTGCAAATTTCAAACCATTAGTGCATCCATGGAAGACCACATTGGAGTGCATGCCATACCAAGGTATTGTTCTCCCTATCACCAAGTCTTTACGGAAAGGAAACCTGCTACGTTACCTCCACATCGGCCAGACGACTGCCCTATAGATTTGGAACCTGATGCTCTAGCTCCGTTTGGCCGGATGTTTTCCCTTTCACAGACAGAAAAACAAGTATTGAGAGACTATTTGGAAACCAATTTGCAAAATGGCCTCATCCAATCCTCTAAATCCCTTGCAGGAGCCCCTTTGTTTTTCATCAAGAAGAGATACTCAGCTGATCTCTGACCCTGCATTGACAATAAAGGTCTCAACAAAGTCACAGTCTGTGACTGCTAACCGATGGCATTAATAACCGACATAATCGAGGCTGTGCAAGGGGCACCGATTTTCACTAAACTCGACCTCAGGAATGTCTACCATCTACTTCGCATAGCTAAAGGGGACGAATGGAAGACTGCCTTCCGCATTATTCGAATACAAGGTGATGCCGTTTGGCTTGGTGACCGCCCCAGCTGTTTTACAGCGGTTCATGGACCGGATGTTCTCGGATTTGCTTTTGGTATCGGTAATAATATAGCTTGATGATATTCTTATTTTTTCCTCGAACATGACTGATCATATACTTCATGTGACACAAGTATTGGACCGGCTACAAAAGAATCAGCTACTGGTTAAACCAGAAAAATGTGTTTTTGGGGTTTCTTCAGTACCGTACTTAGGGTATATATTGTCCGAAGAAGGAATCTCTATGGACCAGAACAAAGTATCTGCCATATGGGATTGGGCCGCTCCTTCTACGGTCAAGGAAGTGCAAAGGTTCCTCGGGCTGTCCAATTTCTACAGAAGATTTATACCCAACTTCTCGGAAATCATTCTACCCATTACAGGATTACTCAAGAAGAACGCTGGTCCTTTCTTGTGGTCGACCGATGCTGAACAAAGTTTTTGCCATCCCAAGAAGCTCTTCTGTTCTGCTCCGATTTTACAACACCCCGACCAGACCAAACAGTTTATTGTAGAAACCAATGCCTCAGCAGCTGCTATAAGAGCAGTTCTTCTACAAGTAGCGGGAGGTCTAGAACATCCTGTGGCTTACTTTTCAAAAACTCTTTCCCCCAGTCAGATGAATTATTCAGTCCTCGAAAAAGAATGACTCGCTATGAAACAGGCCTGTGAAGAATGGCGTCATCTGTTGTTGGGGGCCCAACATGTGTTTATAATCAGAACTGATTATAAGAACTTGAGAGTCTTGCAAAATATGGAATGTGCCAACTCAAGGCAAGCCCGGTGGGCGTATTTCTTCTCTCAGTACAACTTCCAAATTACCTATCTTCCAGGAACTAACAACATGTTAGCAGATGCATTATCTCGCAAAGACTCTATTACGAGTTGTTTGGCACACCCAAGAGAGCGTATGTTCCCCAGAAACAGGATTCTGGGCCATATAAATTCCTTCCTTCAAGATGTAAAGACAGCTCTGGTCTCAGAGTTACCTGGACTACTTCGCCGCAAAAAGATATCTTATGTGGAGAAAGAAGGATTGCTGTTCTACCAGGATCCTCTTTTCATTCCCTCGGTCCTTTGCACAGAGAAATAATCAGTTGGTGCCACGAGTCTCTCACTGATGGAAAGAGAGGCCAGAACAACACTACTGAACTCATTGGAAGATCTTTCTACCGGCCTAACTTGAAAAAAGACATAAAAGAGTACCTCAATGCATGTCCTGTTTGTACCATGGCTAAATTTTAATCCTGTGTCTTTCAAGCTAAGATAACCCTCTAGTCTTAGCCGCATACACCCTGTCTTCCATTCATCTCTTCTCAAGCCTTTAGTACCTGACAACTCACGTAGACCTGTTGCTCGTAAAACAGAGTTTCATGGAAGGGGTAAAGATGAATATGAGGTTTCTTCCATCCGCGATTCCCAGTATTACAGGGGACGTTTGGAATATTTGATTTCATGGTAGGGATACCCTGAGTCGGAGGACTCATGGGAACCAGCTTCTCATGTGCATGCTCCACGGCTGCTTGCTCGTTTTCATCAATTGCACCCTAGTAAGCCTGGGGCCATTCGCACTGGAAGGGGGCATACTGTCATACGCCTCGGCAGCTGGCGGGTCCTGCCGCATTGGTGGTTGTTTCACAGGATGCATCTCCATTAGATCCGTCACGTTTTCTTCCTAAAGTAACATGCCGGTCTAGTTGCTTTCCAATATGGCCGCCATGGGAGGTACTTATTCTCCCTTCTCCCAGAGGTCATTGCGTTGCAACCCTTCTGGTGTGTTTTTTCTCCTTTGGGCAACAACGCGAGTTTTCCATTTTTCTGCTTCCTTTGAAGCTGCTTCTCTCGCTACTTTGCATTTTCGAGCTACCGCCTTATTGCTCTTTTCTCCTTTCCTCCTCCCGGTCCCCCACTCTTGAGGCGACCCCTCCTCTTCCGGGTCTCCCGCTCCTCGGTGGCCTGGTGTGCTTACTCTCTCTCTCTCTGCTTTCCTTTCCCTACCCGTTCTACTTTATTCCCTTCTGTCTTCCGCTTCTCTGCAGTTTGATACTGTGCTGCCTGGCTTTTCACCTCCTCCACTCTGGGGTTCCGCACCCCGCTGGCTCTTATCCTGGTTTGGTTCAGCCCCAAATTCCTTTCCTCTGTTCGATCCACATGCTCCCGAACCGTGCAAGTAACATCCTTGTTGATTCTATCTGGAACTGCTGGAGTATCAACCTACGGAACTTGGACTCCTCCTCTTCAGCCACGGAAAGGTTTTGTTTTGCCATCTGGCTTTTTCCCTTGTCTTGGCCTTTCACAGGAAAGGGGCCACAGGACTGCTGTTCCATAAGCATTTAATGTGGCTTTGTCCCGCGGCAGGCCTTTTCCACAAAGAAAGGAGAAGGATTACTTGACCCGGCGCCATCTACAATCCGGAGACTAGGAAACAAGTTGCTCAGGTGAGGAGAGTGGGGAGGAGAGAGGGTTGAAGAAAGAACACAAACTAGACAGAAACTTAGTGAGGATTTACACAGATGGGACACACAAGAACTCTCGTGGTTCGCTAGAATAGCCGCAGTCAAAATGGCAATCATCCCTCGACTACTATATGTCATTAGTTCACTTCCAATAAACATACCGGCCAAAATGATAAAAACCTTACAAGATGAGATTATCACATTTATCTGGAATTAAAAAAAAAACCTCAAATTTCGGAGGAATATACTACTCCGACCTTTGTGGACTGGAGGATTGGGCGTCCCTGATGTAATAAGGTACATACTGGCAGCCCAGATAGCACTCATGTTACGGTGGTCAGATCTAGACTCACCAAAAGGCTCGAGTAAAATACAGCAGTGAGCAACTAACATTCCCTTAACAGGTTACAATCAATATGAGCACAAAATAGGGGGACAGGAGGCGAGATGCTGAAGACAACAAAGGAATCGCTACTAAAGTGGGACTCTGCAATTAAATTGGGAGGGTCACCCCGGGATTGGGACCACACAGTCCAATGTGCCACAATGTGGACTTCACCCCAGGCATAAAGGGCGCCTATTGGGAAAGGTGGAAGGGAGGTGATACACTGAAATTAGGAGATTTTTATAAGGACGGTGAACCCCTTGTATTCGAGGAATGTGAACGTAAATTTCACATAGGGGAAACAAAAAGATCTAAATATATTCAAATTAGACACTGGATCTCTCAAAGGGAGGTAAAAAGAGCGGGTACCCGGACACCAGTGGGACTAGAGCTGACCATGCGAGAGGGGGTTCCAGAGAAAGGCATCTCGAGGCTATACAAACTGCTTGATAGAACACAACACACTGGATCTTCCATACATGAACAAATGGGAGGTAGACCTGGGTATTGTCATTACGGAAGAGGAATGGGGACAGATCTGGAAGAGGGCAGAGAAACTATTCAAATGCACTGTTATCAAAGAATCGGCTTATACAATTTGCCATAGGTGGCACCTGACACCCCAAAGACTGAACGCAATGAACAAGGACCACACCCCACTATGTTCGAGACAATGTGGGTAAATAAGGACACAAGGTCATATGTGATGGACATGCCCTAAAGCAAAAACCTTTTGGAAAGAAATTTTAGGCTACATCAAAGAGATTACAGGGACACACTTACCTGAATTGCACGTAGTGACACTCCTAGTTGCAGAGGAAGAAGGGATATACGCAGCAACAGGTGGGAATGCTACATTTATTACGCACCTATTGACGGCAGCTCGCATGACTCTGGCACAAAACTGGAAAGCGCCAGAAAGTCCCATAGTTGCATGTCGGTGGGTAAAAGTTTGGAGAGTATTAGAAATGGAGAAGGTATGTGCTCTTAAAGCAGGGACCTATCAAACATTTCTGAAAATCTGGCTCCCTTTTCATGAACATGTCAAGGATAGAGGATACCAATTTTATAAACCATGTATACTTGCAAAGGTCAGCGTAATTTGAAACTAATTGAAATGTCCTATGTAATGCAGACGGAAGGAATGGGAACAGCAAAAGAAAGATGTGGGAATGGGGAGGGGGTGAAATAGAGGGGAGTTCAATTATTATTTTATAATGTTGGCAATATCGCTGAGATACTGGTTGGACTATGCAAAATGACAAAAACTCAATGCATCATAAGAAGGTATCATAGAAGAAACTCACGGAAACTGATTTTGTAAATTTGATGTTGCAGTAACTATCTTTGGAGAACTCTATGTAATGTTCTGGAAGTGTTGATGCATTGATTATATAAATAAAGAATACAAAAAAAAAGAAGCTGAACGACTACTGTCTAGACTAGATTAGTTTCTGCAGGTACTATGAAGTTGCCTATATCAGTGTAGTTTTATCGTTGATACAGACTAGCTCTGAGAAATGCTGGGTCTTTGGGGAACAGGCTATTTCAGGAGAGGCGCTATTCGTTGTGTCATCACTCAAACGTATATTAAAATCTTACTCTCTCCAAAGCAATGCCATCACACAACAGTGCTGGATAAATGGCACAAAACTAAAAAGACATGGCCTCATTACAAGTATGCCGGAGTGGAATTAACAAGCTGGTATTTCCGTTTACTGGCACATTTCCACACCGTCATACATGTTTGCTGGTGGGGTGGCCTGATTTACCTACAGGCAAGAGCTAGAGGTAAGTCAGGCAACCCACCGATAAAAAACAGCCAGTATTACCGGTGCCGGTAATACTGGCAATCCCCCCATGGAGTCTTACGGGACTCCATGAAATGGGCATTCATCTACCCTTGCTGCCATTTGTATTTTGGCGGCAATTCAGGCAGACCAAACTTATAATGAAGCCTATTGGCCTTTGTCGCATTCTGCACACCTATACATAAAAATCCAAAATTCATGGAGGGGTGGTAGCACAATGGCTTGACTTGAGGAGGCAGTTTTGCTACATTAAGGTATGGGACATCTCAGTGAAGGTAGACATAAAATAGTTCAAAAGATGCAACAAGATGTTAGTGGTAGGAAAATGGATCAGATTCTGATCCGTAGTTTGCAGTGAGGATACTGGGTCTTAGTCCCCAGTATGAGGGAATTAGCTCTTAGAGAGTAGGCACCTATTGAAAAACGGACACAAACGGTTGACTGCACCGCAGATTTGAGATCAACTATATATATATTCAATTAAAAAACGTTGTTAAAGGGACGTTATGGTTACTGGTAAAACCGGAAAAAAACCTCAGAAATTCACCAGTTATGGTAAGCTAAGCAACCATAACTCACGCCACCACTGTGCACTGCTAAGAATAACACCCATGACATCAAAAATTACATCACAAATGTCATTAATGACATCACTGATGCCATCACATATCTGGCCCACTTGTTTTTGTTCACTGAAATTCTAGGCCAGGTGGTTTTGTTCACTGACAGTCAGAATTTTAAAATTCAAAAGGTGCTGTATATCTAGAGTTAATCTTGTCATATGTTCTTAAAGTACTAAACTTAGGGTTTGGTCTCAGCTCATGGTGCATGTACATGGGGCAATAGGCAGGCCTCAAACACACAATTCATTTGTATACATGAAGATAAACTTTAATGCTATTAACATTTTCTGATGATGTTTTTTCTTTCTTCCTTACTTTAGTTTCCCTGTGTGTGCCTCTTATTTGTATGCATTGTGGGTCTTCATATCTATTGTTTGTACCAGCACAAGTGTGTCGTAAATCTTGAATTGGCAGCTAGTTATTACATGTTTAGCATTACACAATCACCCCTGACAACTTGTTACCAACATTATAAACACAACCCCTTGTAGGGACTTTTCATCAAAATTAATTTCACATGTGATGTCATCAGTGATGTCCTCAATGACATTTGTGATGTCATCTTTGATGTCTTGGGTGTTAGTCTTAGCAGTACACGGTGGTGGCGCGCGTTATGTTTGCTTAGCTTACCATAACTGGCGAATTTCTGAGGTTTTTCAATTTTACCTGTAACCATAACGTCCCTTTAACAACGTTTTTTCATTGAATTTCATAGGTTTTCATTAGTGCAACTTAAGCATAATGTCCCTTTAACAAAGTATTTTCATTTAATATATATATATATTCAGTGAAAAAACGTTGTTAGAGTGACGTTATGGTTACAAGTAAGCTAAGCAACCATAACTCGCGCCACCACCGTGCACTGCTAAGACTAACACCGAGGACATCAAAGATGACATCATAAATGTCATTGATGACATCACTGATGACATCACATGTGAAATTAATTTTGATGAAAAGTCCCTACAAGGGGTAGGGGTAACTGGCGAATTTCTGGGGTTTTTCGGTTTTACTTGTAACCATAACGTCCCTTTAACAAAGTATTTTAATTGAATTTCTGAGGTTTTTATTAGTGCAACTTAAACATAAAATCCCTTTAACAAAGTATTTGCATTGAATTTCATAGGTTTTTAATTAGTGCAACTTTTCCATAACGTCCCTTTAACATAGTTTTTTCATTGAATTTCATAGGTTTTTATTAGTGCAACTTAACCATAACGTCCCTTTAACGGATTGTTTTCATTGAATTTCATAGGTTTTTATTAGTGCAACTTAACCATAATGTCCCTTTAATAAAGTTATTTCAGTGAATTTCAGGGGTTTTTACCACTGCATGCTATTTTCCTACAACTTCCTAATATCATACTTACCCAATATAGTAATATTTGTGTCCAATTTACAAAGTGTCACCTTAAAACTCTGCCATTTCCGACCTTCTAGAATCATTTTGAACACTTCTATACACTTTTTGCAACTATTTCGACTGGTTTTGCATCCCTAGAGGTCTATGAACATCTGACTTCATTGCGGACCTTTCGGACAGTGCCACATGACCATACGCTGGCGCGGGGCATGATGACATGTCCGAGAACCGGTCCGCACTTTACAATAAGATCTGTGCTTTGCGGACAGTTCGGAACTGCATTTTCTACTGATCTAGGAACTTTCAACTTCAAAATTTCCCTTGCACAGCTCCTACACCTATTCCTACTCATTATCCATTAACAATCTAGTACACAGTACATACTTAGAAGAATTTTAGCAAAACTGCTATTTATCTTAAAAATGGTATCAGCTAATGCGATCCATCCTCCCAAGAGCCACCACCATTGCTGTAATCAAGGAGCATGAGAAACACTGCCCCCTACCTTAGAAATAACACCTGAGCAACATTTTCCCCTGTCCACCTGCCCCTCCACATTACTGTCTGGTGCTTCTTGCCTCATTTCCCTCCCCACCTTTCGTTCTAAGCTCTCCTTTAAAAAAATAAATACATCTGAAAACAACAAAAGAAATGAACCACCTTTCAGTTAAAAAATAGAACTAAAAAAAATGTATAGACTCCATCTACTTTACATTTCTCAGTAAAGTACATAAGGTTTTCCAACATTTTCATTTGCATTTTGTGTTATGCTAATAGGAATATTGTGGTGTTCATCCCCCGTTCCAGAGACTGGAACGGTGGATACCGGCCCAGCAGCCCAAGTTATCAGCCCAAGCGAAGTAAAAGTGGATAACGAGGTCTCTGGACCACTATCCCCCCATTCCAGCCCCTGTAATGGGGGATAAAGGCCATTAGCACCCTAGGTTCCCAAAGCGGGAACCCGGGGTGCACAAAAAAGGATTTTTCTTCCTACTCCGGGACGCCTGCGGCATCCCGGTGTAAGAAGGAAAATCCTTTTCCAAGATGGCCACCATGGAAAGGGAAGGTGGGGTTCCATACAGGTCCCCTCTTTGCTTTCCATTATCCCCCCATTCCAGCCCCTGTAATGGGGGTAAAGGTCATTTTAGCACCCTAGGCTCCAAAAGCGGGAACCCGGGGTGCAAAAAAAAGGATTTTTCTTCCTACACCGGGATGCCTGCAGTGTCCCGGTGTAGGAAGGAAAACTCTTTTCCAAGATGGCCACCATGGAAAGGGAAGGTGGGGTCCCATACAGGGCCCCTCTTTGCTTTCCATGGCAGTCTGCAGAAGGCGAAAAGAGAACCCTATTACCATATCACCACAAGCACATTTTTCTTCCCTTTCAAACCTATCCCAATTTCGAATAACTTTACCACAAAGCCAGTCCGAGGTGGACATGGCCTCTTTAACCCCATGTCTGTGTCCCTCATGGTCATGGCCAGTAGCCAGATTGTCCGGATCATGACCTTATTCCATGACCAAAACAATCTGGCCACTGCCCATGGCCACAGGCTACACCTCCGTCACCAAAGGTATATCACTATTTTTTGTACCGACATTATGACACGTGACAAAAAATAAAACACGGACACATTAGCAAAACCATGCTTGTAGGTCCTTGCCAATGCTCCTTACACAAGTTTGCTGGAAATCCACCCATGTTTTATTTTTTCAAAAGGGTCAAAAATATGCACATACAATAGTCATATAACCTAGCCCTCACTTGACAAAATCCATTCAGACATTACGAAAACATTTATATCTAGATTTATAATCTTTTTGCAAACCTTTGTGTAGTTTCGTGAAATGGCAACCACATGTATAAGCCTTTACAATATTTTTGGGCCCCCTCCTTTAATTTAGCCCCCTCTTGACAAAATCTCACCAAACTCTGCAAAAACATGTGTATCTAGACCTATAATCTTTTTGCAAACCTTTGTGTAGATTTGTCAAATGGCACCTCATGTATAAGCCTTTACATTATTTTGGGAACCACCCTCTAATTTTGCACCCTCTTGACAGAATCACACCACACTTTGCAAACACATTCAGAATTAGGTCAAGAATATAATTGCAAAATTCCATGCAGTTTCATTAAGTGGCGCCAAAGTTGTAAGCCATCCAAGAACTGCTTTTCACCAACCCTGTAATGCAGAGGTGTCCGCGAACTTCACAGGACTGTTTGCGAACATCCGGACTATTCACTTTTTTTAATTGCGGAAAACACCTGTTTTACTGCTTCTTTCAGCCATATCCCATCCCATCCTCATCACCCCTCAACTCCCCAGAGATTATTTGATAAGTTTGACAATTACAATGTTGTGTTTTTTAATATGTTTTTACTGCGATGTCCATGGACACTGGCCGCTGTCTCTGAATCCAAGATGGTGGGCGTTTCCAAAAATATGACGCAGTTCACGCTTTTCACAATCCAATCAGTGGGCGCGTCCAATGTCCGCGAACACCACGTTGCCTTCTAGGCCAATCAGAGTCCAGTCCGCGGACCGGACAGGGAAATGAGTCAACGGACCGTACACAGATAACACACATTTTTTTAACTTATTTTTTGGTTGTTTAAAAAAAGAAAACTACTGGACGGATTTACACCAAATTAACAAAAGCACGATTTTGGAACCAAGCCGCCGCTCCTGCCGCAAATCTGGTGAAAATCCGTCCAGCGGTTTGGGCTGTAGGCATGAGCAAAGTTTTTTCCCCATTGTGTCTATGGAAAAAAAAACAATTTTGGGAGCCCCCTACAACTTTGCCCCCCCTAGACGAAACCTCACCAAACTTGGCAAATAAATTCAGAGTCGGCCATATACTTCATTTGCAATGTTTGGTGAGGATTCGTCCACGGGGAGCGAAGTTATAAGCCGCACAAAAAGTGCTCTTCATATGAGTTGAGCAGTTTAACCATAACTACACGGCTGCTACCGCAGGCCGTATCATATATATATCCACAGTCTTCCGCACCGTCTGCACGGTGCAGTTTTGAGCCGCACTCCCAGAGTGGTGTGCCAAAATTGGAGTCAATCCTTATGTTCTCCCAAAAAACTCCATGTAGCCAAATGCAGGTTCAAATTCTTCTTTAATGATACAAAAGTTAAAAAATCCATGTGGAAACCTCCAGCCCTCACCCAGTAACACTGAGGAAAACCTCGACGATGACGCGTTTCGCTACACCTCGTAGCTTGGTCACATGACATATATATATATCAACTTTTGCAAGCAGGGAAGGCTGGGACCCCAATAAGTGAAGAAACATGGGACTATCGAAATCTCATCATCGCCTTTGACCCGTCCCTCTTGTTCTCCCTCTTTATTTCTAACAGTGCTTGCACCTGTCGTTTCTATCTTTATAACCTTGGTCGTGCTCGCCAATTCCTCGCCTTCCCGAATTTCAAAAGTCTGTTGTAACAGGCTTGCAGTTGCTTTGTTGACATGCACAGAATGATCATCATGGCTCGCTGTTCTTTGTGCCGCCGTGACACAGCATGCTGTCACACGCAGGTGCAGCCATACTAGTATATACGTGGCATTTTAGGAAAGCATTTAAAGACAGTCTAGGGGGAACTACCGTACAGTTATTACAAGTTTGCCACGATACGCGAAATTCTTCAACATTTGAGGTATCTTTCAGCCACACATATACTGTCTTGGAGAGATAACACTTCAGCGTTATTTTATGGATCCTCTATATGATCATATTATGGAGGTGGATTCGATGAAAATACATGCAGTGCCATCAGTCATTTTTTTTACTTCTGAGTCTTCTTCATTGTAAACAGGTGTAACATTGTTTCTACTTTTGGTGGCAACAAGTGCCACCATTCTAGCTAATGTCTAGATTTTTTCTGTCACCTTTTACACCAGAACAGGCCCATTAATGGAGTTGTTTTTTCAGTCTAGATATTATTATGTATTACATCATTTCACAGTGAGACTGATCACATTGTACCATTTTATGATTTCTGTGTCCTGAGGAACCTGTGCTACTGAAGCAGGTAGGACAATTTGTGAGAATGGTGCTATCAACCCAAAGTCCTATTTGCTTTAGAGCAAGTGTTAGATACAAATGTAAACAGCCCACAGCATTCTTTCTTTGTCCCAATGTAGCAATAGGGCCTTTGAAGTGGGAAAGAGTTTTTGGTGTTAGAAGGACAGGTAGGAATGAGACATACATCAGAAATATATACTTATAGATGATACTTAAGCTTTTGGTTCAATATTCTAGTGTATGTAATTGAATATCAGTTGTATTATATGTTTTTCATAGAGCCAGTCCTGGAGATGGACGGAAATGCATCAGCAATGGTCGCTGCTGTTCTATAATGAAAATCACAAAGATCACTCCAATAAAAAGATGTATATGAAGATTCCTTTGACTATGATACTTTGATTCCAGAATTAATAGTGTTTAATTTGTAGTAGTATTTACTACACCATTGGCATCCACATTTCTGTTGAATTATTTATCAGAAATGTCTTTTGTGACAAAGTAAAGACATACATCCGTTAAAAACGACCAGTTTTCTTGGGACTCCTTAGTGTAACGGTTATCTTCCTCTGGTATCCCACTGCCTTCTGTCTGTGGGGACAAGCTTCTCCGAAGCAATGAAGTGGGGTTAAGACCTGTGGGTTTTAGCCAAACCCAAGAAGGACAGCTTGTCGTAACTGTGTCAAGAGGGGGGTGCAATAAAATAGGCACAGGGGATTGTTCTGAACCAGATCTAGTGTCTTAGCCCTGATTCCCCATCTTAAACAGGACCCAATGTCCAATTCCAAATTCCCTGATCTTACACAGTTGCTGCGGGACTGCTCCTGGCTTGATTATATGGTTCTTCATCAGTGGTTGCTTGGTTACGATATTTTTCCCGTCAGTGCATGGGTCACATTCTCAGGCTCCTTCTCATGGTGGATACAGCAAACGCCTAAAAGCAAGTACTAATTATTGCAACTTGAAAAGGGGGTACCTTGCCAGCACTATTGTCTCCCCATCTTGCCAGGGTCCTTTTTAGACTGCAAAGATTATAGCCAACAGTTTGGGCGCGAGCCATGAAATACAACAGGGATTGCTCCTAGCGGACATTTATATGTTTACTCTTTCATTGGGAGGGCTTTTTGGACACTGCCAAAAGAAGGGATCAGAAGGCATTTTGGGAGTTTGTGAAGGGTGGCTCTGTCGGGTGTTGGTCTAATGTGGGTAGTGGGACCTATGTGGAGGAAGGGGCATGGATAAAGTATTTTGGGAGTCTGTTTGGAGCAATGAACACTGAGGGATGTGTAGATCAAGCAGCGTCTTGTTTAAAATTTGAAGTGGAAGAGGTTAAGAAGGCCATTAATCACCAAGCCCATAATCGTGCGCCGGGCCCGGATATGATCCCATCAGACATGTTTCAGGATCCCTTGGATTTGCGGGCACCACTTTTAACGGATGTGTTCAATGCCTGTATGAAATCTGGTAACTATCCCCCCTCGTGGAAAAGGGCCATCATTTTTTCCAATTTTTAAAAAGGGGGACAAGGCAAGCACCAGTGCCTATAGACCAATCTCACTGTTGGACTCTTCCTTTAAAATCTTTGGGAGAGTCTTAGTACGCATTGAAACATGGTTGGCGGAACAATCAGTTTTATCAGACATCCAGTTTGGTTTCCGCCCAGGAGTTGGAACTATGGAGCAGAGCCTTAACCTATATCTTCTTGTGGCCAATTCGGTCTTTTGTAGGGGTGAGGTGGTGTACCTAGCGTTCATGGACCTGAGCACGGCCTTTGATAAGGTAGACAGGGCAAAGTTATCGGCCGTGCTCGGGTCCCTCGGTTGCCCGGGGGACATATTGAGGGTGTTGGTAGACATACACACCGACAACGAGGCGCGCGTGCGCAGTGGTCTGGGGGGACATTGCACGGCATGCTTCAGGGTCGGATGTGGTGTGCGGCAGGGTTGTGTGTTGGCCCCTATCTGCTTCTGTTTATATATTAATGGTCTTTCACTGGATCTTATAAACATCTTGGCTCACTTCTTGGTCCTGGGGGGATGGGCTTTTCCTGTTTTAGCGTACGCGGACGATACAGTATTGCTAGCTAGAACACCGAGAGCACTACAGACCTTGATAAATGCCTATACAGCCTTTATGTGTGAATTGGGGCTAAAAATGAACACCAAAAAATCGGCCGTGATGGCTTGTGTGGGTAGAAAACGGCCAGCGGCAATGAGACCGATGCTCTGTGCCAGAGAAGTCATACCCAGGGTAAAGGTTTTTGATTATCTGGGGATAAGCTTGTCGGAAGCTTTAACTGGGAAGGCCACCTGGCCAAACAATCGGCCAAAATGAGTCAGCAAATAGGGGGCATTTTTCGTTTCATGTCAAGGTGTGAGGGTCTGCCTCTGGAAGTGATCTCTAAGGTCTACGTTGCCCAAACAATGGCAGTCACAATGTATGGCGCCCCATTATGGGGCTTTCAGAGGGCTGATGAAATTCAAGTAAAGGAGAATAAATTTATGAAGAGACTGTTGGGGCTTCCGAACTCTGCAGCATGCATACCAATTCACTGCAAATTGGGAATGGAGTTCTGGGAGTACCAGTGGGCGCTGGCCCCGATTTTATTTTGGGTCCGGCTGTGGGCAAATGAATATGCCTCCCTTCGCCTCTTCATCATTCGGTCAGCATTGGACAGGGTGGGGTGGCAAGGAATCCCATGGCTTGATTACATTTCCAAAGCCCTTGGGGAGGCCAACCTCAGCGCTCTTTTCTCACCTGCTGTATTATTAACGAAGGCCGAGGGGAACAGCCACATATCTGTGTTGGGTGAGGCTGTCATGAGGAAAAGAATACTCTTAGAGTATGGAAATAAATGTGGCCAACTTCACACTATGAATAGTAGGCCTTTTGTGATTCAACCTTATCTAACATGGGGTTCCCACAAAAAAGATTGGTGGTTAAGAACTAGGGCGAGGTTTCACTGCCTCCTTTTGCAAGGGAACACAGCAAATTGGAAAGGGTTTCCAGACTCTGCTAGTGCCTGGGGACCGCACAGGGTTTTCAGACGATTTGGCTAGGGTGCGCCTGGGGATCATGCAGGGTTTTCACACGATTTTGCTGGGGTGCGGCCGGGGAACGTGCAGAGTTTTCACGTGATTTGGTTGGGGTGCGCCCGGTTTTCACACGATTTGGCTGGAGTCCGACTGGGGAATGCACAGAGTTTTCACTCAATTTGGCTGGGGTGCGGCCGGGGAAAGTGCAGAGTTTTCACGTGATTTGGTTGGGGTGCGCCCGGTTTTCACACGATTTGGCTGGGGTTCGCCCGGGGATCGCACAGAGTTTTCACTCAATTTGGCTGGGGTGCGGCCGGGGATCGTGCTGAGTTTTCACACGATTTGGCTGGGGTTCACCCAGGGATCGCACAGAGTTTTCACGCGATTTGACTGGGGTGTGGCCGGGGATCACTTAGAGTTTTCACGTGATTTCGCTAGGGGGGGCTGTATGCTGGTCGAGGGATGGCGCGGGGGCTTGCGGCGTGTTAGCATTTCACTTGCTTTTTACTGCGTGTGGGGGTGTGTTGGGGCGTTACTGGCGCATCTTGGTGTTCCGTTGCGCCACTGCTACTGATGCCTCCGAAAATCCATGAATACGCGTACCGCGCAATAATGTCTCTGCGCCACGGCTGGCGCACGCTTCTTCTCTGCCCTTTGTTTCTTGCACATTTTCTGCGCAAGATTCTATGAATCAGGCTCTTAGTGTCAAGGGAAAAGTATGCATGATTCTTTTATGATGATGATGTATTGATGTAATTTTTTATGAATATTGTGCTAACAAATACATTTTTGGTTTTATATATGATATTGAAAATGTTTTTTTCCTTTTTGTGACTGGTATGATGAATACCAAAAACACAACACAAAATACAATTTAAAATAATAAAAAAAGATGTCAGGAAGTCCAAAGTAAAAATGTCCTCCGTCCAAACAAACTCTACCTTACCCTACCACTATACATCATTTCATTAAATAGTCAAAGAGAATATCTTTTCTTCCCCTGGTCTGTACCAGGATTCTCTTTGGTACAGATATTTCTTAACATAATCTCCTTTGATAGTCTCTGTTCTCTACTCTTGTGGTTCTTCAAAAATACATGTTTTGTGCTTTCTGTTGTCCTATACATAGAATATCTTTCTTTCAAATGGTTACTCACACTCTTGTCACCACGATAGACTCCTCCCAGTCTATTAATTCCTATTTTCCTAATGTGGGTTGATCTTGATCCCCTTTTAGGTTTTCTTTGTCATGGATTGTCTCTCTTAAGCTGTCTCCTCTTTTTCCTTTTCACTTATTTCCTCTTTCTCATTGCGTGTTTCTAAGTGGCACACTCTCCAGTCCTCAACTCTGAAGACGTAGGGTATTTTCCCTTCCTCCCAGGGTTTTTGTTTGCACTGAGGACTGAAATCTCTGATCTGGCTCCCAGTAGCTGCGAGGATTAAGTTGAAAACCCTATGCATTGTCCAAAATGCCTTCTGGGGCCTCAATACCTTCAATTCTCTCTTCCTAAATATCTTCCTTCTCAAGTTCTTCGCTCATCCGCCTCCAACTTCCTCAGGGTCAGTCGCTTCTCCAAGCAATGACTTGGTGGTAGATCTCTATCTTTGGCTGGGGCCTCCCTCTGAACAGCCTCCATGCCTCCCTGAAACGTGAGGAGAACCATCTCCTGTTCTGGAAGCACCTCAAGACCTTCCTCTTTGCTTCTGCTTTCTCTCCTCCTCTCCCCCGCTGAACTCCTGACTGAAACTTCACTGGTCACCTAGCTACCCTCTGATCTCGGGCCCAGGTCCGCTGCCCCGCTAGTTGCACATCTGCACTGCCTCCCGGGCAATACCTGCACTTAGGGCCTGTTTCTGTATCCCTACAGTCCCCCACCTGCTCTTGACACTTAATGTCTGCACTTTTTACCTATTGTTCTTATTTATTTTATTTATTTTACTGTTGATCCTATGTATTGCACTGCTGCTTCCCCCCTTATCCCCTGCACTTTCCTTTCCACCCTCCCCTGCTCTTGTGCAATTTCAATGTCACCTGGCCTAGTGAGATCGTTGTCTTTGTCTTCCCTCTGTTCCCCCTTCCTTGCTCGTCGCACCTTGAAACACTTGTGCATAGGCGCGTTATAAATGCCATATCATATCATATCAGAAATCTGTTTGCTCCCCACCTTGGTTGGTCAAATCCCTCTTTTATATGTTGTTCACATCTCTTAACTGGTTTCTTTAATGTTATCTCTTCCTCAGGACTGGGATGAGTTTCTCTCTGCGTATGATACCCATCTTCCCAGACCGGGTTTTTACTTGCTTTTTCGGGTTTTACACAGTCTTATATTTACTCTCTTATCCTTAGGGCTGGTATGAGTTTCTTCACACATATAATGGTCCCACGGCAGCCTCCCACCTTTCCTGATTCCCGCAAGAAAATTTCATTAAGCAGGGGAAGGTTGGGGGCTCGGCTCTCACTGGGGCAAGGTTTCTCGCTCTTCTTGCGCTTTGTTTTCCTGTTCTCAGTTCGTCGTTGGGTTAATGATGTACACGGACACTGGTGATCGGAAGCTATTCACGCTTCCTATCACGGTAGCTTCAGCATCATTGTACGGGGTGTGCTGCCCACCACTCTGCAAGTGTGGCCATGCCACTACCAGGTACAACGTTCTCTCTCATAATGCTTTCTTTGCGGCTGTACACACCGGTCCTTCAGCGTTTCACACTGACCTGTTGCGACTTGTTGAATTTCGCAGGCTCTGTGACCTGCCTCGGCTCCACCTTTCTATGGCGTGATGATGTCAGGGGGCTTCACCTGCACATAGCACTCTCCTCTTCTCTACTTGCTCTGACTCGTCCCAGTTAAATATACGTCTCTCGTTAAAGAGACATCTTCCATACTTTTACCATATGGGTTTCTTTTTGCATTGCCTTCAGCCAATTGTACAGATACCACACTACTCTTGATAGCATAGAGTCCCATGTATGCAGCTATTGTAGGCGGTTTAGGGAGTTCCTCAGAGGAACAGGAGTCCTTGCCCCCAAAAGGAGACTCTCTCCCTGTGAGATCCCACTTGCCTCAACCGTTAACCCTAGGGAGAGCCACGCGGAGCAGACTCAACTCCCTAGCCTCACAGGGGGTGGCTCCCCCATGGAGAGAAGGGACAAATACCTGCGATTCATCACAATACAGATAACAAGGAGGTCCATGAAAAAAAGTACAATATAACACTGACCACAAGCCTAACAAGAGGCATAATAGCTCTGCAAAGAAGGCTCTAAAGATGTATCCTGAGTGTTTGGAAGAGCATGAGCAAAGAAATGTTTTCTTGCTTCAGTGAAAGTTCCAACTGGGTGGAGTTCTGAAAAGGAAATCCGTTAATTTGGAAAGGCATGAGAAGCAAATCATGCTTTCACCAAATTGAGTGACTTTTGTGCAAGGGTCTGTTGGCAAAGACCAAACACAGAGAATTGTGATGACCAATTATTTTCTATACTTATTATAAGAAGAGGAGATCCGCCACAAGATCCTAACACGCTTGGCGGGGGTTTTCTTGAGTTGTGTATCATTTGTGTTTAAGTGGTAGGGTCAGCTAGTTAGATTAGATGTCAGGCAGAGGACAGACTCTTTATGATGACCAAAAAGGCACTGACAAGCACCTTAGGTTGTCCTGATGAACCGGACTATAGCAATAGGGCCAGGTTAGGCAGTTTTGTAGTTCAGTTAATAAAAGTATTGTTCTGTTAAACGATGTCCAGTGGTCCGACTCCTATTTCTGAATTGTCACAATACCTATGCCAAAAAAGGATTACACGTATGTGGCTTTGCTGTGGGCCTCTGAGGTGTGTCTAAGTTTCCAAAATAACACAACTCATTGGGCAGGATCTCAAGTTGTTGTGAGAAACCTGAGGGTGTCTCCCTGTCTAGACTCTGGGGCAGTGGCGTAACACGAAATACGGGGGCCCCCTGCGAGCCATGCTGAAGGCCCCCCCCAACTAAGCAACAAATCAAGGGTCGCGCCACACTCTGGGGCGGCCTAGATTATCACACTTGCGCAATACGCACGAACGTGCTGCTGAAGGGATATGCTGCACACTGCACTAGGAGAAAGATACAAATATTTGTTTTAATATGGTGGGCAGTCATAATTTCGAAAAAAAATGTCGACAGACAAAAATGTCGACAAAAAAATGTCGAAAAAAAAAATGTCGACTTTCGTTTTTTTTAATTATATATTTATTTTAGGGGTTCGGGAGTTAAAAAAAAGGGAAAAATTTTTTAAAAAATTAAAAAAGGGGGGTTGGAGGGGGAACCCCCTATTTAAAAAAAAATGCATTGAAAAAAAAGTCGACATTTTTTTTTCGACATTTTTTTTTCGAAATTTTGACTGTCGACATTTTTGTTGTCGACATTATGACTATAAACCTTTTAATATAATATACAGCACACTTTCTGAGAAAAATTGGCTAAAAAGCCAGAGTGTTTGCAATTGTTTTGTAGGGTAACACCAATCCAATAGATGCAAGTAACCAACAGTGCACAGGAACATTAATGCTTTGCTATTAAAAATGCCATGCCACAATGAAAACATGTCCAACTGGCTGCACAATGTAGACCAGTGTAGACACGTAATAACAATATAGTAAAGTTTGCCAGGCCACATTTAGACATATCTAAATACCAAAATGCACCAAAATGCCAGTCGAAGCAATAACACTCATCAAGGAGAGAACACACGTTCAAGCCTGTGTCTCGGTGGCCTCTAACAACACGCCCAAACTCTTTAAAAGCTGAAAGGAACTGGTCAATACTGTTGCTGTCTTTACTTCTCATGTTTCCTCTCAGGCCCTTTATATAGCTATGTCATCTCACTTCTCTGCTAAAACTCAGGGCATCCTGTCCTCCATCTCCTCTTCCTCTCCCTCTTCCTCTCTCGGACCCCCTTTGGCCATCTCTACCTTTCTTCCTCCTTTCTCCTCTTTCTCTCTGACAACACCGTACGAGGTTTCTAGACAAGTCTGATCTATGAAAGTGTCATCCAAACAGGTGCTCTCCTGCTCCACCGGAATCATCAAGAACCATATTGACACCCTCGCTCCAGCCTTAATCGATTTCTGCAATCAACTTTTGCCACTGGAATGCTCCCCTCTCCTGTTAAGCACTCCTTTATGCACCCACTCCTCAAGAGGCCATCTGCCGATCCTGCCTCCCCGGAAAACTGTTGCCCAATCTCCATCACCCCTTTCCTGGGCAAACTGTTGGAAAAGCTGGCCATTGCCCAGTTTACTCTCCACACGGAATCTGTTGGTTGTCTCCATGACCATCAGTCTGGCTTCAGAGCTGCCAGAGGCACAGAAACTGCTGTCCTGAACACCTGTGAAGATCTGCTCTCTAACTTTGATTCCAGCATTACTTCTGTCCTCATCCTCCTTGATCTTTCCTCTGCTTTCGACATGGTCAACCATGTCATCCTGATCAATCCTGATCAATCGACTCCATGAGAACCTGGGCCTCACAGATCAGGCCCTTAAGTGGCTGACCTCTTTCCTCTTGGACTGCCCCTCCCAGGTCCAACTTGGTCCCTTTCTCTCCGCTCCATCCTCTCACTCTGGTTTTTCAACCTCTACACGGCCCTTTGGCCCGCCTGATCTCTACGTTCTCCTCTAAGTTTCAGTGTTATGCAGATGACACTCTGCTTTCCTTCAGGTTCCCCTCAGACTCCTCTCCTCTCTTGCTCATTCTCGACTGTCTATCCACGATTCAGGATTGGTGTGGTTGCAACGATCTTTGCCTTAATGTCAGTAAGATGGAGATCCTTCTGATTTGGACTCCTGCCCCTGCTTTCCCTCTCTCACTCTGGCCACCCACCTTGGGCCCTCTTCCTTCGCCTTCCTGCGAGGCAAACAACCCTGGTGTCATCTTTGACTCCACTCTCTCTTTCTCTCCTCACATCTCGGACATCGCCAAGAAGTCTCACTACCAGCTGCTCCTCCTCATAGGGACTCTTCCATTTCTCACTTTCCCCCAGAGGCTCACTGTCTCCAGAGCCCTGGTTCTCTCTAGGCTGGACTACTGCAACAGCCTCTTTCTCAATCTGCCTTCCTCTACCCTCCAACCTCCGCAACTAATCCAGAACAGGACTGCGAAACTTATCCTTGGCCTCAAGCCCAGGGATCGTATCTCTCCAGCCCTCTCCACTGGCTCCCAGCTGCTGCAAGTATCAAGTTCAAGACCCTTTGCATCGTCCACAAGGCTTTCTGGGCCTGGGGCCCGCACTACATCCAAAGCTCTCTTCCAAAATATCTTTCTTCTCAAGCCCTTCGCTCAGCTACCTACAAGTCTCTAAGGGTTAGACGCTTCTCCAGGCAGAGAGTGGGGGTAGATATCTCTCCTCTGCAGGTGCCTCCCTCTGGAGTAGACTCCCTATCCCTCTCAAACTTGAGCCGGAAAACCTGAAGTTCCAGAAGCAGCTCAAAACTTTCCTCTTCTCCCCTGCTTTCTCTCTCTCCCTCCCCTGCTGGCCTACCTGACTACCTGTCTGCTGTACCGACTGGTTGCTTGGCTACCCTCAGAGTCTCACTGAGTCCAGACTCTTTCTTGATCAGTCACCCTTGCACTGCCTCTGGGCCTAGCAATGCACTTAGGGGCTGTAACTGTAACCCTACAGTCCATTGTTCTCCTTGCACTACCCAGAGCCACGCTGCCCTGGCTGCACTTACTCAGAGCATTGCTGCCCTGTTTTTCCCTCCCCTCTCCCTTGCAATTCCCCCCTCCCTTTCCCCTTGCACTTCTTGTTCTCGCACTTGCACGATCTGAATGACACAAGGCCAAGTAAGATTGTTTGGCTTGTCCTCCCTCTATCTTTCCTCCCTTGTCTTGTCGCAGCTAGAAACACTTGTGTGCAGGCGCTTTATAAATGACTTATATCATATAATTTGATCACAGATGCCCAGAAAAATATACAATGCCGCAGTAAGAAACGGCTAGACTGGCAGCACCCAAATAGCAGTCTAGCCAGGTAATTCACTTAGCAGGACTGCTTTATCAGAAATGCCCAGTTAAAAAAAGCCATACCAAACTGTGGAATGACTAGACTGGCTGCACCAAAATGCCTCTCTAGTCACTAATACCACATATCATGCTTGCTTAGCCTGGACATGGACAGCCATTATGATTTGTCATACAATCCTGCCCCCCCACACATCCCCTCTGCCTCCCACCCCAACCTCCAAAATCAGCTCTTTGGCCCAGAATTACCTCCACGTCCCTCTTCCTTGCCCCAGAGCTTACCGTTGAGGCTCCTTGCCTTATAGGTAAGTACTGGGATGAGGATGAGTGGGACTAGGAGTAATGAACATTACAGGTAGCTAAGTGAGGTAGTACCTCCATGTACCTCTACCTCATCCCAGTACTTGTGTATGACGCAGAGTGCCTTATACTCAAGTACTGTCTCATACACACTGGGACGAGGAAGAATAGGGATAGGAGTAATGAAGATTACCAATAAGTAATCCAGGCATTAAACACAAGTATGGGTGCAACACCATTGTGTTGACTGGGATACAGCACCTCCCCCCCCCCGAAATGTTGGGCTATGTTGACTCGACCTGGCTGACCTTCGGAGCAGTTGCCAGACAGAACAGGACACAGATGTTAAACGGCACCTGGGTTTAGCTGTTAACAAGAACCCAGCAATTAATAACATAAAGCATTTCACTGTTAGTACCTGCATTCAAATGCCACATTTTTTAGGCAATTGAAATCGTGATGTGGGTTTAATACTTGCATGCCAGGGGAGTGATTGGAAGGTAGAGAGGGAACAGGAGACCACTCATTCTCACAGCAGTCCATAAGTGGGTGCTTTCAACCTTAAAGGAGAGAGTTAACTGCTTGTAACATTGAAGCTCCACTAGAATAGTCTCATTAAAATGTGTAAAGAAATTAGATGCCCCAAACAAATTAGTCTGCCCCTCCCCCACCGCCCACGAAGTTAGCGCATCTCCCAACATTTGAAGGGTTAACCCCCGAAATGTAGGTTTTGTTGCGCCTCTGAACGCAAGCACACACACCATTCACCATATACACAAACGCACACCCAGCCATCCATACATTTAAGTGTGTATTCTTTCACCATACTGGCACACCCAGGCAGCCATCCATACATTTAAGTGTGCACCCTTTCACCATACAGGCACACACACCCAGGCACCCACCCATACATTTAAGTGTGCACCTTTTCACCATACACTTACACAGGCAGCCACCTATACATTTAAGTGTGCACCCTTTCACCATACAGGCACACCCAGGCAGCCACCCGTACATTAAAGTGTGCACCCTTTCACCATACACTCACACAGGCAGCCACCTATACATTTAAGTGTGCACCCTTTCAACAAACACTCACACACGCACACGTCATGGGGTTGAGGGGAGCCCTAACACTTCAAAAAGAAATTGGGCCTCATTACAGCTATGCTGGACTGGAAACAACGGTGCCGTTAAGCTTACCGGGCCGGCATATTTCAGCTCTTCGGGCGGTTGTCGTCCTGCCTGGCAGGTCAGACCTGCAGGGCAGAACGGCACCCACCCGCATAGTTTTCACGGAAGCAGTGGCACCGTTATTAACAGTGCTGGTGCTTCCGTGGTCCCCATTCCCATAGAGTCTGATAGGACTTTATGGAAATTGGGACTTTCCATTTGCCGGCACCTGACTTCCCAGACCGCCAGGGTTTAGTTGTTACCAGGAAGTCGGGCACCGGTAAATCATTACGGGTCCGGCGGCAACCTGCTGGAAGCACCGGCACGGTTACCACCAAACGAGTAATGAGGCCCATTGTTTCTTTTTGAAGTCACTCTGACTTCATAAAGAAATTATTTCCGTTAAGGACCGAACCATAATGGAAATAATTTCTTTGTGAAGGCAGAGTGACTTCAAAAATAAACTATTTCTTTTTGAAGTCATAGGGCTCCCCCACCCCATGAAATGGAGGCCTCCAGCCTAGGGTCTTCCATGCCATGGGTAGGGTTCAGCCCTCGGACTTCAAAAAGAAAGTTTCTTTTTGTAGTTACTCTGCCTTCATAAAGAAATTATTTATGTTACAGAAATAATTTCTTTATGAATGCAGAGTGAATTCAAAAAGAAAAAAAAATCTTTTTGTGAAAATAAAATATTTTTCTTTTTTTTCTACAAGTGGGGCCCCCTCCCAGGACATGTGCTGGTGGGGCCCCGGCACCGCAGGGGCTGTGGGGGCCCCTGTTACGCCAGTGCTCTGGGGATCTCTTGCACAGGTGGTCAGGGCACAGCCATCGCCTTTGGATCCACACCCTGGGGGTGGAATAGTGCAGGAGGATCACCTGGGTGAGGGCTCCTCTGGAAGATGGGGTGGGACATCCAAAGGTGAGACGCGGTATCCCACCTTTCCGGAGCATCCCTACCCGACATCCCCCCAGCCTTCATGGGATATTCCAAACTAAGTCCCATCCTACCCCATCGTTTTCCCTTAAAGAGAAGAAGGCGAAAAAGCCTCATGGGAAACCAAAATGTATTCATCCACAATGACAAATGTATTCCCCTCTTTCTAACAATAACTTTCCCTCCCCTTCTAAGGGACACTACAAACCCCATAATCCCAATATTCTTATGGACGGATCTCCTGACAATTATTCAAATGACCACTTTTCAAAGTCTGCTTAACACTACATTTCCCAGAATCCCCTTCATTAATTCTATCCTTCAAGCACTAGGAAGAAGAAGAGTCAAACAGGAGTAATGAAGATTACCCAAGGGAAGGTATACACATCAACCAAACCAACTCTATGGCAATGTCCCAATAATGAGGCTAGGCAAGGTTAGGCCTCCCTCTACAATCATTCCCACCTGAAACCTGTTAAGCCTCCCAGTCACTATAAAAGGCAGAGCACACAGGCACATTGTGAGCTATCTGGGGATGCTGGAGGAAGCCCACAAGCCAGATGCCATGAGATAAGGTCTGCAGCTGGAGACACCCTTGAAGGCCTGTAGAAAGGAGGACTGCCAATCTACTGGGCCTGTGAGTACAGGGGAGGCTGCAGTATGGTGAGGGAGCTCTGACTCCACAGAGCAAAACCAGGGGCAGTTGTGGTAACCTGGCAGTGACCAAAGCACAGTTCCTCCCCTGGGTGAGACAGAAAAGCCCCAGCCTTTGAGGGGCAGGTGGAAAGACCCTGATCTCAGGAAAACATCCCATTAACACCCTCTGCAGCTTACCAAACCGTCTGGATGCCAAGTGGAAGCGAAAAATACTGTTGCATTCTGGGACTTGACGTCCAGAGACAATTATTTTTGCAAATCCAGAGGGGTCCGAACCCGGCTAAGGGAGACCCATGTGAGAGGTAAAGCATTATTGAACTTTAATCTGAAAGATCCAGAGTAGCGGAGTTTTCCGGTGAAAAGAGATTGCCCACTCGAAAGTCGCAGTGAAATGTTTCACTTTTGTGAAGCGGCAAGCATTGAATGAAAGAAACCAGATATAAGAAATTAACTTTGAATCGTGAAACTATTAGGTTTGATCCCGGCAGAGGGAAAACCTGGATGAAACGGTTGTCTTTGAACTTTTTCTGTGTTTGAAACTATGTGAAAACCAAGATCCTTTGGTGTAGAAGGGAAAAGTGATACATAAGCAAAAGTCGAAGTGGTCATGCTGAGGTACTTGGAGAAATCCTTGCACATTTGAAAGACTTTGACAGTGAAAGCAAGGTGAAGAGAGGCTTGATCCCGACTGAGGGGAGCCCAGAGAATGTGATTGAAGCTTGGGGAAGGGCACCCCTAGAAGTGCTACGATTGCGAGGTCTGAGCCTGGCTGAGGGAGACGTACGTTGAATCAGGTACTTTTTGTTCAAAGAGGTCTGCCCCCGACTGAGGGAGACCATATTAAATTGTGATTGAGAAGCCCGAGCCCAACTGAGGGAGACCTACGTGAACTTTTAATACCTTGAGAGGTCTGAGCCCGACTGAGGGAGACCTGCGTGAATTTCTGATACCTTGAAAGCTCCTAGCACGACAGAGGGAGACCTATGTGAACTTTTGGTAAGCTGTGAATGCACTTTTGGAACGCTGGAATAAATGACTTTAACGTGGAAGGCCAGACGGGCCTCGATCCAGGTTTTGAACTGGAGAATCGTGCTCACTGTCCGAAGTGTATCTCCAAACCACCGTGTTCTACCTGACCCTGTGCTATACAACGTGGGGAAGGGAGTTAGCTTTGGATAACACAGACATCCTGATATTTCTTTTGAAGACAGTCATATTTTCCTTTTTGAACTACACACCCCCATTTTCACATTTGTTGTATTAGAGTAAGGGCAGGAATTAGGTTTATTTAGTGTAGGCCATTTTTATTTGATATGGACTGACTAGGACTGCATTTTAGTGTATTTTGATGGTCGAGAATACTCCCATCTTAGTTGTAGGGCAAGATAGGAGTTTTCCAACGCCATTGAAAACGTTAATATATGTTTTGAACTTGCAGCTCTTGCGTCTGTCATACTTTTGATGCCATGCCTCCCTCACATTGCCCAATGCCAATTGTGACATAATCAGTCTCATCATTTAGGCTTGCTACATTTTACATTCTGGCACTTGTAGATCTCTATTTATAAACTGTACGGAAATGAGAAATGACATGTGCCTATGATGCCAAGACCTACAGAAGATGAGTCCTGTTTCAGCATATTATGACAAAAAATAAAAGTGTGAATGAGGTTTTTGGGTGAGAAAAGAGGGCTGTGTTTGTTTCTGCATTACTAGGTTTAGAATGTTTGCATTTCAACGGTTCTTCTGCATAGAGATAACTGTTGTGTGTCTGAAGAGAAAACATTTAGCCAAATATGTATGCACTATAAAAATCACCCACATCAGAATATGGGATTAATACAGTGCAAATTAGGATACCAAGCACTGTGCACTGTACACTGTACGAAAAAGGGACAATACAGAGGGAGACAGCTGGGGATATTTGGGGGAGGCAAGGCTGATTAGGAGGATTTAACCAGTTGGGCGAGCTTCACCTGTATGTATATCTCCAGAGAGCTGTGTGAAACTTGAATGCAAATGTTTGAATTTTGGCAAGGTCCTTTCTGCCTTTAATTGTTACACAGTCGATCAAATTAGTACCATTTAGTTTAGTAATAGTGACATCCGTTATTTACAATGCAATGAAGATATTTTACAAACACATAACTGTTGACCTGGTCACATGAGCAAGCAACAGAAAACACTCTCTTTAGGCACATTTCTCTCCCTAAGTTTATTGAGACGTATGCCCCAGGCCCACGTGAACATGGTACAAGGTTACCCAGAAGAGAAATTCTGGCAACACCACTGAGTGCATCCCAAACAATTGCTGAGAAAAGTGATTCTTATTGGAGCTCATTTGGAATACATTTGGGATACAACAAAAACGGTCACAATGTTAGCTGACCATATTTACAAATAAGGTGATCTGTGCATGCTACCTGCTGCAATAAAGTATTTTGAACTAATATCTAACTTACCTGGGGCACATGACATGGCCATGCAGGGTTGACGAGAAGCACCTTTAAAACATAAGCAATAAGACAAAATCAGTTAAGAAGTACAAAAAAAGTATGCAGCATTAAATGTTTCTCTTTAAAATTGTGTTATCATTCAACCTGAACTCCATTTTCCCTTTACTTTAGGTTTCAGAACTGTGTTAGTAAACTGGATCACTTTCCCATAGTCTTGCATGTTTAATGCTTGCCACATGTCCTTATGCCGTTTAAAATATACAAACACATTTTGCAAACATTAGGATGATCAAAATGTTAGCTGCAGTTTGCAGTTTTCTATTGAGTAGTGTTCGGAAACCCATAGTCCTTATCTCAGAACTTGAAGAATTCCCAATGGTCTCAGGCATAAATGAAAGGAAGTAGAAATCTTGAATTTGATGCTCTCTCAACAGGGATTATGATCCACTACTTTGCGGCACAAATAGATCCACAATATCTCTGTACAGCCAACAACCCTAAACTCCGTACATCAAACTCTGTGGGTTGTAATTGTATTTGGTAATTGGTTATTTACATTGTTAGGGTTGGGCTGACCCTTCCTAGGTTAGAGAGAGCAAGTTGCCCATTAGGCCTATTTGCTGAAGAAGAAAACAAAAACCCTTGAACTTTCTCTGTAAATTGGTGTGTTCTTGAGGCCATCTGTGACAGTAATTTGATGTTGGAAGATAAACAAACACATGTAGTCTTGAAGAAGTTCATCACCTTCCTGCAGAACTACCTACAACATCCTGTCAGGTAACTACTAAGACCTTCACTGGTGAGGGCAATTAAGAGAGCCATAGGCTTCCAGTGGGCCCAGTAGTGGAGACCATTCCTAATGGACACTACAACATTGAATCCCTTCTTCAATGCCACAAAGATGAGAACTGTCAAGGAATGTTTAGGGGTTAAGATTTGATGATTGATTATTGTGCCAACAAAGGACCTAATATCAGGTTCCTCTTCCTGATCAGACAGGTATGGCTGATCCTCACCTGATTGTTCTTGACTTGAAGAAGATTCCTTTCTTCTTCCCTTCTTCTTGCAGGACTGCTTCTTCTTCGTTTGGAAGAGGTAAGGTCTACCTCGGAGAGAAGCCACTATGTCTGCCGAGGAGAGCAGGCAGACTAGGGACCTTTTCCCGATATAGCCAAGGAGGGGAAAAACCTAATGAGACAGAAAAACCCCTGTTGTTGTTGTCCTGATGTGTAACTGGCGGGGTGTTTGAAGGTGTAACGCTCACCTGGCTCCCACTGAGGCGCTGGTCTGGTCTGGGTTGCTGTGGCCTCTTCAAGCGTGATGCGCAGAATTCGGACCACCGATTGAACAGGACCCCCAAATCTTGCTTGTCTGGCCCGTAGGAATATCCTTCTGCAGATGAGGAAGGGGATTAACTGTCTGCTGAATAGTGTGCTTGCTCCCCCCTTTCCCCCTTCGTTCTTCTCTGACTTCCTCCAAAACCCCCGGTTTAAGCTCACCTTATGGTTTGGAAGGATGAACTCTCCATCCTGCTTCTGGTGCAGGGGCGCGCGTTCGTCCAGTTACTTCACTGGTTTTCAGAATGGCGCTGGCAAATCCACTTGACTTTTTTGAGCGATACGCCGTAAGTATGAAGATGCAAAAGTTCAAGTGTGAGCCACCTTTTATGTTGTTTTTCCTAACCTGTGATCTGTCCTTTATTTCAGGTGCAGAACAAAGGCGATGCGTTGAGGGGTTAAATTGCCGGTGGTAAAATCAGGTGAGTTAGTGATGAGGGTGACCCCTCTAAATGTCTTTATAATTCCCTAGTAATGTCTTTTGTCCTTTCCCCATAGGGGCCGGGGTGCGGTACCTGCCAAAGATGCGGCGCCGACCCGAGATGTGGAATGGTTCACCAAGAAAAGCCGGTAAGTAATATGGCTGAAAATTCGGCTTTCCTCTTGTGTTCCCTTGCTCACCTTTTGTCTCTTCTTCTCTCCCCTAGGTGCAGAGATGTGGCGACCGGTGCTGAGAGCCGCGATGGAGTCGGGCGGCGTCTCGGAAACAGGTGAGTGAAGCGCGGCGCTGCAGCGAGCAACGCGGTGCTTTTAAATGGAAGTCTTCCTTCTGGAATGCTGGCATGAAGATTCTGGATGCAGGTAAGAAGGTTGAATAAGTTCTTGGTTTTCACCTTTCTCTTCTCTTCTTTCCTTACAGGTGTTCCAGGTTCGAGGCGGGCGTGGCTGGAGTCCAGGTGCAGCAGCAGACACGGTGAGCGTTCAGCTGCTGGGATGCAGAACAACGCGAAGCACGTGTGGCTGTCCGGGCGTGGCTTAAATAGCCTTGGAAGAAGTTCCAGGTGAGTATTCTTCCACAGCCCCACCCAAGTAACAAAATAGTTCCTTCAGAAAAATAGTCCCTCCTAAGCCTCATTTGGCTTGGTTCTTCATGCAGCATGGTCTGCATCAGGTGAGTGTGCAGCATGGTCTGCTTCAGGTAAGTGCACCAAACACTTCCCCTTATGAGCCTGGCGCCTATGGCGCCTATGGCGCCAGGACTGATGTCCAACATGAGCCTGGTGCCAACGGCACCAGGACAGAGTCCAAAGAGCCCCTATAAAGGGCTGCTGGGCTTTTACCCGGGGGCGTGATGCCTGCTCCCGGGGGTGCTGGGCCTGCTCTGGTGCTCCGGGGGTAGGCATCATGACAGCAGGCACTGCTGAATCCCTCAAGCAGCCAACGGAGAAAAAGGACTTTGGCGTTCTGCTGAGTATAATGAAGTCCAGTGAACAGTACCAGTGTTGTAGTCCACCAATGGAAGTGAGGCCAGGAATCCAGAGCAAGAGAAGAGGATACGGTATGGGTTGCAATACGCAGAGTCCGGATTGCTGAACTGCTTTATGGGACGCGACTGCGAGTCCAGAAACACTAGACCGCTGTGGCACGTTCTCGGTGAACGTAACATGCTTTCCCATGGTGGCTCCTCCATCGGTCCCACACCCGCCAGTGGTGGCCACGCGTGACACCTCATCCCAGACCTTTGCTTCTAACCCCTGTGGCACCAAAATCTAAAATGTCCAGCTCCTGGTAAGAGACAATGCTTTACCTGTGGGAAGCTAGAGCGCATGGCAAAGGCTTACACCACAGCTGCATCCCCAAGCCGACCGACACCAGTTATAAAGTCCCCCCGCGTCCAAGGAGACTGATTCAAGGTAGGACTAGTGGGTGGACACAAAAGCCTTGGAATTTGAGAATGAACCAGATGAGATTGATATGTTGGCCCAAGGAGAAACAGCCCAGAGTTATTACATTACTATAAAGCTGGACGGACAGTCTGTGATGCTCTTCCTGATTCAATAAGTAAACAGCTGTCCATTAGTCCTTAGTGTCGCCAACCAGCTGATATGCAACTGGTTGTTCTTAGTGACAGATGTACAAAGTGATACAGAAGTCTACTCAAAAGCACACCTGCATTTTGACATCGAAAACAAGTTATTCCTGGTGTGTCTGGTATTGATGGCTGGACTCCCAGAAGACGTATTCCTGGCACAGACCTCAAGGACATAGAAACGTGGTTCAAAAGGAGTAATGAGGGAGCCCTTTATATGCAAAACAGAGGCAGCAAGATGAGAACAAATGAGAAGAAGAGGTAGGAAAATGTTTGGCCCGGGGGATCCAAAGGAGGATGTATGTGGCCCCAGGATATTCTAGATATTCCTCCTCCTAGGAAAAACTCCCCAAAACTCTCACACGCCATTTAGAGTAGGGCTCAGCAGAAGGGGTACATGTGTCAAAGTCCCCTGTCTATACTAGAGAGAGGATTGTGGAGTTAGAAAGGAAAACCGGATGCTGGCACGAGCCAGCTGATGCAGGATCCAGGTGTGGCATGCAGAGTATCCCCTGGTTACCCACCCATAATCAGGACTTGTACTATAGGGACTAGCCAAAGCTATATGTGAAGCAAGAAATAGCCCTAAACCTACTGTAAGCAGTCAGGAATGAGACACGGACATATTATCACGCAAATTGTCAACGCCCCTACACACATTAAAGGTAGAATCTCGACTGTATCCTTGCCTTGAATGTGACTGCAGCCCTAGAATCCATGTCAGAAGTCACTTGGTTGGACCATTTCCTAATAAGATTTGATCTCTATGCCACAAAGTCACAAGATTTACCCCTAGCTGACCACAGTCCCACCTTCTACAGAAATACCCGTAAGCTCACTGATAAATGTCTCACACCTCTACTCACAGATGCACTCAAGACATATGCTCCTGGAGCCCCCAACCTCTGATAGTATATCTACCTTTTACAACTCATGCCTATAAACTACCCTTGACCTAGCAACCCCTCTGACTTTTAAGACCCAGCACAAACCAAAGCGAGCCAACTTCTGATTTGACGAAGAACTAGTACTCCTATGCCGTAACAAAAGAGCCTTGGAGCACTTACATAAAATGAACTTCTGTAAATACAGCATCCACACTGGCAACACTCACGGAAACCTATAAATAGACAGTGGTAGCTCATAAAGCTAACTCCTTTAACACTCGCATCGTGAATGCTTCATCCAACACTAAAGAACTATTTTCTATACTGAGGGAACTAGAATCACTGCTTCCCGCTGTAACACTTGTACATGCAGACAAAGGTTGGTGTACCACAATCCAAAATGCACTGGCACACAAAATCCATACTCTACAAGAGAAAATTAAGAACAAAAGAAACATACTAGCCAACAAAAGTTTGTCCACCCACCCACTTAACACCAACAGCCATCTCCGCTTCCCAATTAAAATTCAGTAATGTCATCCAGGATCAAGTTCTAGCTACTATCTCCTCTCTCAAACCATCTAATTATAAAGGCGATAGCTTCCCTGCCAGATTGGTTAAACTTTGCACGTTTGCCATAGTGACCATTATCATTGACTTTGTCAACGCCTCTTTTGCATCCAATTCTGTTCCATCTGACATTAAAGCAGCTTGGGTCACCCCTCTCCTCAAAAAATCATCTCTTGATCCCATGATACCCACTAACTACTGCCCGATCACTACCATCCCCTTCCTACTTAAAATAATTTTTAGGAGCTAGCCAATCAGGTATCCGCCCTAAGCACAGCACAGAAACTGCGCTACTTGACTTAAAAATCCAAATGGATAGCATCCGAGATTCAGGTAATATGACCTTATTACTCTTACTATAGACTTATCAGCGGCGTTTGACCTGGTAGACCATGACATACTGCGTCAAGCGCTAGCTGATAACTTCCACTTTTCACCAGAAGCCGCCCTGTGGAACAAATCCTTTCTATTGGAATGGACTTCTAGAGTCTTTATAGGCAACGAGGCTGCTGACCCCATCTCAGTACCCCTTGGTGTCCCCCAAGGTTCCTGCCTCTCACCTGACCTACCCTGTACAATATGTACACCAAGTCACTTTTCCAGCACTTGAAGCCATGGGTGTCATCTATACTAATTTTGCTGATGACACCCAGATACTGATTCCGATCACGGGCGACTACATACAAGTGACAACCACCATTAACAACATCTATGTGATTATCCAAAATTGGATGGCCATGCATCGCCTCTATTTAAACGATGAGAAAACTGAGATCCTCATTGTAGGTTCTCCAATCCGGCTAAAATCTTTAGAAGACAGCTACTCTGTCATAAATATTGACGGTACCACCATCCCTATCTCGAAACAAGTTAAAATTCTAGGTGTATACCTAGATGCCAACCTGACCATGGCCAAACACTTTAACACTCTTTGTTCCTCCACCGCTTACACCACAAAACTCATCTCACTCAGTCGACAATTTCTCACTCCACAGAACTGCCTCACCCCAGCCCGAGCCCTCATCCTCTCTAAACTAGACTATTGTAACATACTACTACTGGGAACCACAACCACCAACATTGCCAAACTGCAACTACTTGCAGCGGAGTATATCAAGACAAAATAATTCAAGGGGGGGCACTCGGCCAAGACAAATAGACCGACGAAGGAATTAGACTCCAGGTCCTTTGAGCTGCATATGGAGCTCAGACCAAACATAAACATCGAGCTAAACTTAAATCGGTCCAATTTAAACATGTTTAAGGCACTCCCTACTCTAAATAGAATATAATCAGAAGATATTAGGTCTGTAAGTTTTCCTTGTCAAACAAGGACAGATGTGGCGGAAATGCAACTGAAATCCTCATTCGTATTCAAATCTATATTGGACGAAAGAGTGGAACTGTTAAATTTAGGGTGTTTGATATACCAAGAGAGAAAGGAAATTAAATAGCTGCTTCAGAATACTAATAAAGGATTACACTTTCAGGGACAGGTGCGGCTGCAGACCACACATGAGGTAAAAACACCAGGTGAGTTGGGCAATGCTCTCCAGGACAAATGTAGGAATCTTTCTATGCTGGATGTGCAGGGCAATTAGGCATTCTCTTAAAAGTGACTTTGTGAAGGAACCTTTTGGGGAAGGTGATCTCTGACATTGGAATCACTAGGATTACTGGTGTGGAACACCAGAGGCTTTAATAGCTTTGTGAAGTATAAAAAACACAATAAGAGGTTTACATTGAGTGATGTTGTCATTTTTTAAGAAACTTGGCTTCTGAATCAAGTATGGATAGATGGTTTCCAAATATTCCAACAACTGGCTAACTGATCTTTAAAGGGCCGTCTCTCAGATGGCCTCCTTTGTGCATTCAGAAATACCAAATTACAGTCCATACAGATCATTTCCAATAAAATGCCTGGTATTTTAGTCATCACAGCGAAATATAAATCTCTAGTCAAATGGATGAACATCATGATTATTAATCTGTACTGGAATAAAAAGGTTATCAATTGCGAAGATTTTATTACCCATATTGAGGAGTGTATTGCGAGTTGGAGACTGAAAGGGTAAATGTATGTTACAAATGGGGATAGGGATCAGTTGTAAGGTGTATCTAGGTAACCTGGCCTAAGCAACACCCACCTTCTTAGCCCTGCCTCTTCCTTCAAGCTCTTACTCTTAACTCTTACATCAAGGGCGTCACTCCCCGGGAGTCCGAAGCGAAGGGCAGACAAAGAAAAGGGCAATTCCTGTTCGGACCAGGAGGACTTATGGCCCGACCCCCTGCTCAGATAGTAGGAAAAATAGCAGGTAAGCATGTACCAACATGCGTTTACTCCCTCTGTCCCCACAGCCATCCCCACCCTCTCTAGTCCCCCGTGATGTTCCCTTGTGCGCCCCACCCTTCTTGCACACAGGTGTTGCCTGTTTTGTTTGATTCTACCCTGCTGCCCCCCCCCCCAGCCTACTTCTGTAGGAGTCTGTCCTGATACATTCTGGTTTAACCATCACCGTCTTGTGGCCAAATGCTGGATTTTACTTTTATCGGCTTCATTGATTCACGGTTGTAAAGACCGGAGGGGGGTGTCTGTACTTCCGCTCTCTATAAGGCAGAGGAGAGGCACAGAGGACCCCAGCCAAGATTCTCTATTATTGGTACGTGGTCGAGGAATCAAAGCCTGGTTCTTAAGTACAGTGTAGTCCCCAAGTACCCACAAAGGAATGTCCGTACACTGTATTAGTTAAAACACAGTCTTTATATAATTAATATTCAAGGTTATGTACAATTTCACGATAACTCACTTTGTACTCGGTTATCTATAATGGCAAATATACAGTTCTTCGTGGTACCACAATTACTATTAGATCTCTTTAAAGTGCATCAACTGTACAGTTAAATGTCACACAAATCAGTTCGTAAAGGAAACCAACAATAGATATAAGAGGAAAGTAGTTAGTTAGAACAATTGGCAGAATACTGGCCCTGATACCTAGACACAGTTCTGTGTGGAGATCCCCCCACCTGGACAACCTGTAGAATAAAGATATATCACAAGCCCAGTCCATATATTATTCACAAGAGACTTTCCAATAGGTCTGCAACCCCAAAGTACCTGGCGTTGTAGCATTCCTCGTTGGGTAATCGACGTCCCTTCTTGAGTGCCCTCCCTTTAAGGCAGGAGTCACGGGTCGCCGAAAGTCTGACGGAGAACAGGGTGAACTACGACTGTGAAGTGGCAGCTTCTTTCCTAGCGGTGCTCGTCAACAGGGAAGCATAAACGTCCTGCAAGGAAGAGGGGTGCGGGGCACCTCAGTGTCGATAGTTCAGGACCGCAAAGAGTTTGAAGAACTGTGGACCAGCAAGGGCGTTGAGTCGTCGGCTTCTCTGTGGTCTCTGGGTGGCAGGAAACCCACCGGCCGATGCACCTCAGCGGGTCGACGGCCTGGCCTTCTCCGGCGGGATAAGGCGGGCGCGGTGCGGACGAGCGCATCCGTGAAATGAAAGTTCTTCGGCAACGGGAGCACGGCGGCTCCAGTCGGCAACGGCGGTCGTCAACAGTGGCAGACAACAGTCCGGGCGCTTCTCTTTGGAATTCCACGGCAGTCCCCGTCTCCAGTCGGCAGCCTGTCATAGGTCTGTTTACCAGGGAGCTTTGCAAAGATCAGCTGGTGCACGATGGTCCCTCGTAGCTCGGGAAGAGGGCGCCTTACAAGGTCCTCTCTGGGTCAGTCCTTGGAGACACAGCAGCTTTCAGATTGATGAAGAAGGGCAACAGCAATTCTTCTCTTCCAGCAGGGCTTCAAGGTTAAGCTTCATTTTCAACTCCAGTTTCTCTTCAGCTTCTGAACACGAATTCTAGCAGTGAGAGGTCCCCAGATATACTAGTTGATCTCCCATTCATTCTGCTGGGTCACACTCAACCAATCGGTCAGAAGGGCATTCATGAAGGCAGGCAGCCAATCAGGTGCATAGTGCATTCAGGCCCTTCACTTTTCTCCAGACACTCACAACAAGTTATGTGTATTTGGACAAGTACCCAGCCATTCAACACTCCACACTGCATTCATACCAGTTTCGGCCAGGGCTGTCTCAGTCATTGTGTCAAACACCAGAAACCAGACATCCACAACAATAAGTGCATATTGGTCACACACTCCATTCACCCAGGTCCCACCCACAGGGTGTACCCACATCATAGTCACTGGGAAGGCTCCAGTCAGTCTGGTCTGGACTTCACAACAACACCATATATGGAACTTCCCCCCAACAGCCAGTCAGGGGGAAGGGACAGAGTCAGGGCTTCCCAGGACTTTGGGAAAACAAAGTAACAGGCAATAGAAAGCAAGATGCTACAGGGGCCATCTTGTTTCCTATCAGGAATCAACTGATCCCAATGGCAGGGCCTGCGTATCCCAAACAGGGTTGTACCCCCCACCCATGGGTGCCATAAGGGTATCCCATGGGTCTGTACACCAAACCAAAGGAGAGAGCTGACCTGCCAGGAGTCCCACATGAACTACTGCGCGGAAAACACGACAGAACACACAATAAAAGGCAGTAAAGGACAAGGATATGGAGGCCCTGTCCCTCCGATGCATTTCCAGCATCACAACGGTGCGTCACCCTTTCTCAATTCTCATGCTGGACATCCTTTGCATCTTGTACTCATGGTGGCCCTGAATCATGCTGTTGCCATCTTCATCTTGTATCCTGGCTTGCAACATTATATGTTACTACTGACTTCGGCAATTTTATTTGCTCTCCCCTCTTGCTTTTCCACTCTTTTTGACTGCTTACTCTCTGTTCTCTCCTCTCCCTTTCTCCCTTTTCCTATCTAATCCCCTCCTCCCCTTATTTTCTTCTATGCACTTACTCTATCAGAATTGTCCCTGGACCTAGTATGATAGCAATTTCATCTGTCTCCTCCCCCACCTCCCCTTACTTACACATTGGGCCTCATTAAGACCCTGCCGGTCCAGAAACAATTGTGCCGGTAAACCTGCCACCACCGTTGTTTCTGGACCGGCAAACTACTCCCGGCGAGAGTAACACCACCCGCCTGCAGACGGAAATGGAATCACCGGCACCGTTAACTACGGTGCCGGTGTTTCCATGGTCCCCATCCCCATGGAGTCCTATGTGACTCCATGGGAACGGGGAGTAACATTATTCCGCTTCTGGAATTACCGGACTCTGTAATGCCCCAGTAAATCCAGCAAGTCCGGAGGCGGTAATTCATTCCAGGTCTGGCGGCAGCCTGCCGGTTTTTCCGTCACGGCTGCCGCCGGACTCGGAATGAGGACCATTGTGTATAGGTGCTATATAAATAAACTATCATATCATATCATACTTCAAAACAAAGCCTTGCGCATTGCGCCCAGCCCCAAATCGATAAAACCACATCTCCCATCACAGAAAAGAAGCTCATTGGCTCTCTGTCAAAGCAAGAATCCTTTTTAAAGCACTAATTTCTGCCCATAAATGTATTCTCAATGCTGCCCCATCTACCTGAATAACAGTGTAACCCAAAAGGTCTCTACACGCTCCCTTAGATCCTGTACCGGTACTTCTGTGAATGTTCCTCGCTACAAGAGCAAAAGGGCAGGTGGCTCAAGCTTTACAGTAGTTGCACCTTCACTGTGGAATACGCTTCCTATCCATATTAGAAATGAGCAGTCCCACCAGCGTTTCAAGAAAATTATTAAAACGTGGCTCTTCACAAATTTGATGAAGACCAATCTAGATTACAGAGCCCTGTAACTTATGGAATGTAAATGTATAGCTTTTAACTTTACCCTGCGATTGTCTTAACTTCCTTATTGCTGATACCTAGGATACACCTGTACCCTGGCTGTAACTTACTAACTCTGCTCCTTTCCACTTTGCCTCCACTAGGCCTCTGTAACCTGTATGCATTTAACCTTTCCTTCTGAGTGTAGATGTCTAGGTAATCTACACCATGATACCCTTGGGTTTGGGCATGTAACAGATGCAATAAATAAATTAAAAATGACAAAATTAAATAGAGGTCCTATTGATTGCTATAGACATTATTGAAACACAAAAGGGGTCGGAATATGCCTCGCTGTCCAGAAACTAGGAGGTATTTCCCTACCTCAACCAAAACCAAGGGTCTTTCAAGCATCAGGATGTCCAAAGCAAAAACCATCCTGTGTTCGTAATCCTATTCTAACCCTCACAAGTGTGAAGGGACAAGTTCAATCAAAAGGTATAACTCCAACAAAAGTTTCCAATGACCAATGTTCACATTTCCAAAGGGGATGACTCCCTTCCACAGGATTCTCTTCACAAAATAAAAGTTCACAGAACCAAGTTCTGTGGTTCAAGAGGATGCCTTTCCCTTCCTGTATTGCAATTCACTCCAGGGGAAATGACTCCCTTCCCCAGGATTCCACATTCAATACAGTTCCACTCTTTAGGGTATGCATTTTCCTTAGAAATCTCCTTTTCATCGAAACATACTCTGGGTGTGAGTCCCAGACTCTCAGACCACCTAGTGTACACCCCTGACAGATTCTGTTTTACTACATCATTTGGGTGTGAATCCCAGATCCGCTCTTCAACTGGTATACTCTCCTGCCAGGACTTTTTAACACAATCTCTCTTTTTCTGCAGAAGGGGGCATGGGACTTCCCAATGACACTTTGACAATTCTGCATAGGTGTGAATCCCAGATTCACTCTTCAACTGGTATACTCTCCTGCTGGGACTTTATAATGCAATGTCTCTTTCTCTTTCTCTCTCATTCAGCACAAGGGGTATGGGTCTTACTTTATGACCAAGTACTGGGATGATGAAGGTGAAACTGATCAATAGGGATTATGTGTTCCCCTAACTTTGGCAACTAATTCAATCTTTCAGGGTCTCTTCCGTGTTCGTTTCCCCCTTTGGGTTTTCCGACAACTTCTGCGCTCTTTCTGACCATTCACACTCGTTCGGGTACTTGCCTCGATTTCTGTGGTTGTCGAACAGATTACCCCTGCTGTCAGTACAGAGCGTTCTCGTTTCTGGTGCTCAAACAAAGCCTGCCCTGGCGTCGTGTTCCTGCCACAACTTCTCTTTCTCTTGGTGGCTTCTCAAGTTGACAGGCACTACTGTACTCGATGCGGACAGCGTTCGGGACCCATGGCTCTCGGTAATGCCTGCCCCTTTGTTTCTCTGGCTGGTGCACGGTGCTGAAGGTTGGCTCCCTTTATAGCCACCTCTTCTCGCGTGCCTGCAGGGTTCGCCTGCAGGTTGGGATACTGTCTGCTCTGCCCTGTACAATGCGTCTCCTGTCCGCTACCGAGCCGAAGCTGGGAAAAGGAAAATGTGTCCATTTTCCTATGGCAGCTGATTTAAACTCCTGCCTCCAAACTGGAAGGTGTTTCGAACCAATCACATTCTTCCAAACACTAGACTGCATGTCGTGGTTCACACTGTTGTTCATTGCAGCCCTCTTCCTCATTTCAGTACGTGTTTCAAAAGATGTTGTTATCAACTTTGGCAGGGTATTGAAGTGACTTATTATTTTTTTTATTTATTTGTATTTGGTTTAACAAAACCTTTACAAAATTCTTTTCCATGAAATACATAACTTACTTACGGCATAATTATTTACAATAAGACAGAATTAAGATAAGAGTCACTCAAATTAATGGAGCAACTCAATAAGCAATTGTCTTTTACAGCAATAATCTACTGATCAGTTGTGAGTATAATACCACAAACTTTGGTTAAAAACTTAACAATCGCCAATTTTAGCAGTACAGATGTCCCATGTAAAATTTCAAGCCATAAAGCATCCAGATCAACATTCTCCGAATTGATAAAAGATTTCACAAAGGCTTCAATACGTTGAGGACGAATCATCTAACAATCTATTAATAGATGTCTCATGGTCTACACTACTAAATGATTCTTACAAAATCGGCAGGTGATGCATTTATTTTCCATACCCTCTCATATTCCGCAAATTTCACTTGTCATAAGGACATTCAAGCGGAACCGCATATACTTAATACAAAGACTAGGCTCCCCAAAAGTTTCCCATGGAAAGCTAAATGATGATATAACTTTGATGCTCGTACTCTCTCAATTGTGTTAATCCAATCCATATTCTGAAGAGCTGTTTTCACCTTATTAAGATTGAGCATCAAAGTGGAGTATGAGGAACCTATGTTATCCAACATTTGCAGACAGTGGAGGTGTAAAGTAGTTAAACACAGTGATTTCGATGTTCCATTCCCCATCATCAGGCCTATAACTGCCATTAGGCTATTTTTATTAGACCCCAACAAATTTCTGAATAATGTTAGCGTTTTCCATTGTACCTCCCCAACTATTGATAATAAACCTAGTTCGTATCTCAGGGCAGCTAGTGGTACACTTTTAGGGAGAAAATAGATAATATTTCTCCAAATTTTAGATTCCAGATTGTTAAGAAATAACAAAGAGAAATCGATAATAGTTCGAGTCCATAGACAATTTTTGGAATAATTTTTTGCTTATAAAATCTTATCAATGGAGTTAACAAGTACCTACAGTACTTTCTTGCTACTTTTTTCAGCTGCGGTATGGAGTTTAATACTCTGTCCAGCACACAATTCCTATATAGACCAATTATTTTTGTGTCAAAAATAGGATAGCCCAAATAATGCAATAACCTAGTGTGTATTAAATGTTCTTTATTTTTACTCCATTTACATTTTTGGGCTCTTTTTTTCTGATGTGTCAAGCACATCATTACTGATTTTTTTCTTGTTTAATGATAATCTGTTTTCTTTTGTGTATTTTTCAAATGCTAAAAGTTTTCCTTGTAAGCCTATAGGTGTACCATCTATTAACAGGAAGTCATCAGAGTATGAACACTAGTTTATCGTAATTCCCTCTATTTTAGGTGAAATTAAAGATGCTTCGTCCAAAAACCTAACTGAATCTGACACATAAAGATTGAACAGTGTTGGCCCAAATAAACAGTCCTGGCGTAATCCGTTGGAAGTTTTGATTGGGCAGGATAGTGATCCTTCTGTATTTAATCTAACATGTACTGTGGATCCTTCATGAAGATGAATTTAAACTGCCAAAATCCCTGAGGGTAATCCCAAATAAAGGAGCTTAGTCCACAAAAGTGTTCTAACCACCTTATCAAAAGCGAGGGAAAGGTTGATCGCAGCTATATATATTGAAATGGCGGCCCTTTTACTTGCCTTTTCCAATAAAAGTTTGAAAATCAGACCTCAAGTTTGAGTACCCATTCCCTTCCGAAATCCAAATTGTTTTTTTAGAAAGTATGTCGTTAGAGTCTGCCCATGCTACAATATTTTTTAAGAATTAGTCCTACTAAATGTTTCGATTCTGGGCCCATAATTGCTATGGGCCGATACTTTAATGGAGATTGTCTGTCACCCTTCTTATAAATGGGCACTCTATAGGAAATATTCCAAGAGGTGGGTATCTGACGCTTCAACCTTACATCTGAAAAAAGCAAGTACAGAGCTTTCGCCCAAATTTCCGGATTGGCTTTATGATTTACATTAGAAAGACCATTTGGTCCACAAGACCTTGACGGGCTCGAGGATTTTATCTGTGTTTCTATCTCTGAGATCGCAAATTCGCGATCCCATGGATGTCCTATAATTTCTGAGAGTTCATTCGGAAGAGCATATTTTCCCGCATATAGGTGGTGAAAATGTGAAGTCCAGATCTCCTCTGAGATGCTATTTGATAAAAAAAAGTACCCTGTTGGGATTGCAATTTATTTATTAATATCCAAAATTGTCTTCCCGAAGTGTCTTTCAGAGTTTGAAGCATAGATTCATTGTCTGATTATAGCATTAACCCCTTATGTGATCTCAACCAAATTTTCCAGGCTTGTTTTTCTTTACAGAGATTTTTCAACTTTTGATCTTGATTTCCTCCACTTTTTAGAATAGACCTAATCATTCTATTTAAATGATTGTTCCCCTGTCTTACTAAAGGGTGATAAACATATAGCCTTGGGGGTTTACTTACTTTAGATTGTGAAAAGTTAAAGAAATTAGATAACAATGAACCTAAATACTCTGGAAATCTGTCAACGGAAAATAACAGTTATCTTTTTCCCTGGGGATTCTTTTGATGATCTTTGACAAATATTGCTTTGAATTTGTCCACATTTCCCTCATGCCATCTAATACGGATGCGTTGGGAATTTAGAATTGGTATATGTGCCATATTACTTATGTCATTTTCCCCCGAATCACCGACCATCTCCACTTGGAGGAATTTGTGATCACTTAAGTCAGACTCCACCACCTCAAAGTGTGTACAGCGGTCGAGCAGGTTTGTTGACAAAAACATGTGATCTATACAAGAGTTTTTGAATCCTGACGACCAAGTATCCACAATACTAGTATTAGTAAACAGGGCATTTACATGGTGCAAACCCCATTTACCAAAGAATTGCTTCCAGATATATACCTGAATTTTTTTCCTTGTTGTGCGTAGTGGTGCACCTTCAATCTTTTGACCTAATGTATTGCTTTGCAATGAAATTGCTGCATACTTTTTTGCTTAACCACTATCATAATTGATCTCAGCATTAAGGTCTACCGCCACAAAGAGTTCGAACTCCCTAAATTTCAGCATCATTTTTGTGAGGCATTCATTTTTCTTTGCTATGAAGTGTAGCAAATCTCCTAGAGGATTCCAATAGATATTTATTACCAATACCCTCACTGGAGTCCATTCCAATTACTGCCAGGGCTCCTATGTTGATGTCTATGGAATCTACAATTTTTGTTCCTGGTTCATTCTTAACTGCTATAAGTAAACCTCCAGATGGTCTACCCCAAATTCCTACATTTGCAAACTGGTGTATGGTTTCATACCCATAAAGTTGAAAGTTTGATGTCATCCAGGATTCCTGTATGAATATCAGATTACATTTTTTTCAATTTTTCACACAATCCCTCTGACGTCTGCAGATTTCTGTGACCTCTGGAGTTCCATGACAGGAATTTCTTTAAATTGGACCGAGTTTTGGGGTAAGGGTTTTTGGTGCCCTAATGACTTGATTTGGGAAATTGATTCCCTTAACGATAGTGCTAACCATCTTCACCCTTTATCCTCCTCCCCCTAAAAATCCGATCTCTTGTTATTTAATTCCATCTCATATTGCTCATGAGGATTTGGTTTGTTAAAATTCTCCTCACAACCCCTACCTGTCCCTGATCCTTTACTAAAGATAAGGACATCATATCCCATCCTATTAAACTGTTCATATTCCAAGAGGATTGCCTCAAACACACTTCTAGTGTTTAAAACAACCCTCACGTGATCCAATCAATCAGGATGTATGAAATCAATCAGTTTTATATTTGCCGTAGATACCAACCTCAGGCCTGGGATTTCATTCATTAAGGATAATACTCGCTCTCTGTGAAGGAAGGAAGGTCCCCCCTGATCACAGAGGTTATATAGAAGGATACTTGGTAGTTCAGGGTGTTTGGCTTTGCGCCATTGCACATTTCAAAGATCGCTATCCTTAACGTGGATTGGTAGTGTAGGTTTATCTTTTAATGAAGGTAGGCCGAATTCTTGGTCCACCTCTTGATTTGTCAATTTTGGATGCAAACCGCGTAATTCAGATTGAGATTCAACTCCTACATTTCTCTTACCAATTTCATTTACCCCTGGCTCCCCAGTCCTGATTGAATTGGTTCCTGTATTGGTGTCATGCATCAGCCCTGGAAATGCTGGCATAAGTGGAGGTACACCTAAGATGGTAGCCTTTGTTCCAATTTGACGGTCTATGCTATTTTCAAGATGGCCGCTGGAACATATTTACGTCTGTCCAGTCAGAGAGCCGGTGCGTTGTATCGTCTCTTGATTCGGACAGCTAGTCGCTGTTGTAGTGTTTCCTCCCTCGTATCAGTTCTTGTTAATTTCTTTTGTTTCTTTTTCTGTCATCCCACACACTCGGTATCTACTTCCAGCCTTAAGGTAATTCTCTTTGGGTTCTTTCGCTTTACTCGTCACTAGCCTTTGATTCTTGTTCCTAGCTATCCTTCCGGGTCCTCTGCCCGTCTGTCATCATTTTCTACTGTGCTCACTTTTGTTTCCTCTGTCCTTTGAGTTCCGAATGTATCTCTCCATCTTGATTCCGTCCCGTCCCTACGGCATCTCTTTAGTGCTATACTTTTGGCTGTCCTGTATATACTTCTTTCTAGTACTATTCTGTTTTTGTATATCGCAGTTTTCTTTCTTTAACCATTTTCGGAGGTCTTATCCTCTTTCCTTTCTGTCCGGTAGTTTTGTCTTCTGCTTCTGCGCTTTCCTCTGTTTAGTTTTCCCGTCCTGTACTGTTTAGCATTTATATACTTGCCACCGTATTGTTTTCACCCCTTGACTTACCTTTTTTCTGAAGCCGTCCCAGTCTAAGGTGCACGCTTCAGTCTGTTGCTGTTGCACCGTGCATCCCATTCACGCTAGCATTATCTTGTTCTCTAATACGTGCTGAATGGACTTTGGCTGGGTGCTCAGTCTACTCAGCGTACTCTGGACACTGGCCACAGAATGTTAATTGAACTTAAGGAGCATGTTTCTAGCACTCAGAGTCTCCATTGTGCTGCCAGAATGAAAGAAGGACAGATTCCAATTTATCCAGGGTTTTTTTTGCCAAAAGGCTTTTTCCCTGAAAGGGGACTTGCTCCTCTGTGGTCTCCCGGACCTGGATCACAATCCAGTCATGGTGGCCACCGAGAGAGCTCGTCCCTATCTGCATCACAAAAAGGAGAGAAAAGCAAGGAGAGCAGGACACCAAGTAGAAAGAAGACCTCTGAACCTCCAGGCAGCTCTCATGAAGATACAGGTGAGGAGGAGTTGGGGGAGACACTAGCCAGTCTTGACAATTGGCAGGCATACCAAATGAGCGTAGCCCAGGAATTAACTCCATTAAGGACGATTTAACGGGATTTGTGATCATTTTATGATTAACTATGTTACTTTCTGCCTCTAGCATAATACTATTTGATGGTGAACTTTCTATTTTCAGTTGCTGTCCTTTATTCATTACAAATTGATACTGAGTAGAAGAGCCATTATCTCCTTCTTTCCTTTCCATCTCCCCAACTTTAGTTTTAGGTTGAAGCTGACTTTGTCCTTTTACTGCCTAATGATCCTCTGCCACTCCTTTTTTGGCCTGTGGTTCAATCTCTGATCCATTTTCTCCCATAGTTCCATGCTCCCTTAAATTTGGGAATCCTGGGAAGAGATCCAACAGTGTTGAATTAATAAGATTTGTAATGTCAACCTGGTTTCCCTCATTATTTATCATATCTAGATTTCGAGATTAATACATTTCGGGAATATTACTTTATAATCGGCAAGGATGTTATTATTCCTTGCCGATTTCCCGTTCCCAAATTCACCTGACTTGGGGGAGACTTGTGTTGTTCACTCCCTTGGGATTTTTGTTGTATTTCCAACTCTGGTTTCTCACCCTCCTCTCGAAGCTGATGATTTAAAGTGTTTGTTACAGTTGATAATTCTATTGAGGACTTTTTTAGTGGGCAAGCCACTTGTCTAAATATCTTTGGTGATTGCTGTTTGTTAGATGAGTTCCCGTTTCCCCGTAATTCCCCAATGGTATGGGTACTATCTTTCCTTGATGTCGATTTTTCCACCATATGGTAGAAGGTAGATAGTTGAGATTGTTTGGATTCTTTTGATTCAAGTGGGGATTTTCCTTGTGGCAACTCAGTAATTACAGACTCCTTTAAAGTGGCATTTTGCAGGCTGGGATTGCCATTTTGTTGCTTAGTTTGTATTTTATTTTTATTTTTTAAATGTTTATTGTTTTTATGTTCCACAAGGATAAAATCCTTCTCTTGAAGTTGGAGGGCCCTTTGACTTTCCTCATCCAGCTATAGGAGGTCCGAAATAACGACCTCATTTGCAGAGCTATTTATTTTGAATTTTTTTCTTCACTCTTTTTTTTATTTTTCTGGTTTGATTTTTTCCTTGCCTTTAAGTCTAGGCGCTTTTGAAGCCTTGATAAATATATACCATTGAGTTTCCATCAATTAGTTTTGGATCTTGAATATATTCATTTTTTATATTTTTTCCATCATCTTCATTTTCTTTTTACAATAGATCTGTAAAACCTTAAGGGCTGTCAGGGGAGCCATTTGTATAAAGAATTTCCTCTCCAATGATAGTTTTGTAGTTCCTGGGCTCAAGCAATGTGGTAACTATAGAGGCTAATTCGGTAATTCCCAATTCTACGTTAGAAACTTTTTCCGAGACTCCCATCAAATGCTCCAGTATCTTTGCATACTGGATAGTATTCGATGGGAAATCATTTATTGCTTTTGGTGCCAGTATATCTGAATAGGATGGTATAGGGAGCAGATTCAAGCCCTGATCAGATATAATTAGCTGGGTTTGTTCACTCTGCTCCTTAGAAACTAAATGTAAGTTTGCCCGAGACTCTGATACATTTCTACATTGACATGCCTTTTGTCCCCCACCTTCAGAGACTGTTGCCCTTCCAATAAGGAAGCCCTCCAATTTATTTGTTTTATGTAAGTAGTCTGATACTAAACATTTGAGCTCTCTAATCTCCATGTGTGTTAGTTCATGGCCCTTGTCCAGTATTTAATATCCTTGTTATTTCTGGACAATTCTTCTCCCATTCCTCATTATCCAATGTGAGTAATGCCCTTGTTCCTGCTACTAGTGATGAGGCTTCCTGTGTTACAGTTCGAGGCTCTGCGGTATCCCGCAGTTAAAAGGATTTACTCGCCAGACATGGCATAATCCATCTATTAGACCTGGTGCCCTCCTATATAATAGAATCTGGCGCTTTTGAATCTGACACATAAAGATTGAACAGTGTTGGCCCAAATAAACAGTCCTGGCGTAATCCGTTGGAAGTTTTGATTGGGCAGGATAGTGATCCTTCTGTATTTAATCTAACATGTACTGTGGATCCTTCATGAAGATGAATTTAAACTGCCAAAATCCCTGAGGGTAATCCCAAATAAAGGAGCTTAGTCCACAAAAGTGTTCTATCCACCTTATCAAAAGCGAGGGAAAGGTTGATCGCAGCTATATATATTGCAATGGCGGCCCTTTTACTTGCCTTTTCCAATAAAAGTTTGAAAATCAGACCTCAAGTTTGAGTACCCATTCCCTTCCGAAATCCAAATTGTTTTTTTAGAAAGTATGTCGTTAGAGTCTGCCCATGCTACAATATTTTTTAAGAATTAGTCCTACTAAATGTTTCGATTCTGGGCCCATAATTGCTATGGGCCGATAATTTAATGGAGATTGTCTGTCACCCTTCTTATAAATGGGCACTCTATAGGAAATATTCCAAGAGGTGGGTATCTGACGCTTCAACCTTACATCTGAAAAAAGCAAGTACAGAGCTTTCGCCCAAATTTCCGGATTGGCTTTATGATTTACATTAGAAAGACCATTTGGTCCACAAGACCTTGACGGGCTCAAGGATTTTATCTGTGTTTCTATCTCTGAGATCGCAAATTCGCGATCCCATGGATGTCCTATAATTTCTGAGAGTTCATTCGGAAGAGCATATTTTCCCGCATATGGGTGGTGAAAATGTGAAGTCCAGATCTCCTCTGAGATGCTATTTGATAAAAAAAAAGTACCCTGTTGGGATTGCAATTTATTTATTAATATCCAAAATTGTCTTCCCGAAGTGTCTTTCAGAGTTTGAAGCATAGATTCATTGTCTGATTATAGCATTAACCCCTTATGTGATCTCAACCAAATTTTCCAGGCTTGTTTTTCTTTACAGAGATTTTTCAACTTTTGATCTTGATTTCCTCCACTTTTTAGAATAGACCTAATCATTCTATTTAAATGATTGTTCCCCTGTCTTACTAAAGGGTGATAAACATGTAGCCTTGGGGGTTTACTTACTTTAGATTGTGAAAAGTTAAAGAAATTAGATAACAATGAACCTAAATACTCTGGAAATCTGTCAACGGAAAATAACAGTTATCTTTTTCCCTGGGGATTCTTTTGATGATCTTTGACAAATATTGCTTTGAATTTGTCCACATTTCCCTCATGCCATCTAATACGGTTGCGTTGGGAATTTAGAATTGGTATATGTGCCATATTGCTTATGTCATTTTCCCCCGAATCACCGACTATCTCCACTTGGAGGAATTTGTGATCACTTAAGTCAGACTCCACCACCTCAAAGTGTGTACAGCGGTCGAGCAGGTTTGTTGACAAAAACATGTGATCTATACAAGAGTTTTTGAATCCTGACGACCAAGTATCCACAATACTAGTATTAGTAAACAGGGCATTTACATGGTGCAAACCCCATTTACCAAAGAATTGCTTCCAGATATATACCTGAATTTTTTTCCTTGTTGTGCGTAGTGGTGCACCTTCAATCTTTTGACCTAATGTATTGCTTTGCAATGAAATTGCTGCATACTTTTTTGCTTAACCACTATCATAATTGATCTCAGCATTAAGGTCTACCGCCACAAAGAGTTCGAACTCCCTAAATTTCAGCATCATTTTTGTGAGGCATTCATTTTTCTTTGCTATGAAGTCTAGCAAATCTCCTAGAGGATTCCAATAGATATTTATTACCAATACCCTCACTGGAGTCCATTCCAATTACTGCCAGGGCTCCTATGTTGATGTCTATGGAATCTACAATTTTTGTTCCTGGTTCATTCTTAACTGCTATAAGTAAACCTCCAGATGGTCTACCCCAAATTCCTACATTTGCAAACTGGTGTATGGTTTCATACCCATAAAGTTGAAAGTTTGATGTCATCCAGGATTCCTGTATGAATATCAGATTACATTTTTTTCAATTTTTCACACAATCCCTCTGACGTCGGCAGATTTCTGTGACCTCTGGAGTTCCATGACAGGAATTTCTTTAAATTGGACCGAGTTTTGGGGTAAGGGTTTTTGGTGCCCTAATGACTTGATTTGGGAAATTGATTCCCTTAAAGATAGTCCTAACGATCTCCACCCTTTATCCTCCTCCCCCTAAAAATCCGATCTCTTGTTATTTAATTCCATCTCATATCGCTCATGAGGATTTGGTTTGTTAAAATTCTCCTCACAACCCCTACCTGTCCCTGATCCTTTACTAAAGATAAGGACATCATATCCCATCCTATTAAACTGTTCATATTCCAAGAGGATTGCCTCAAACACACTTCTAGTGTTTAAAACAACCCTCACGTGATCCAATCAATCAGGATGTATGAAATCAATCAGTTTTATATTTGCCGTAGATACCAACCTCAGGCCTGGGATTTCATTCATTAAGGATAATACTCGCTCTCTGTGAAGGAAGGAAGGTCCCCCCTGATCACAGAGGTTATATAGAAGGATACTTGGTAGTTCAGGGTGTTTGGCTTTGCGCCATTGTACATTTCAAAGATCGCTATCCTTAACGTGGATTGGTAGTGTAGGTTTATCTTTTAATGAAGGTAGGCCGAATTCTTGGTCCACCTCTTGATTTGTCAATTTTGGATGCAAACCGCGTAATTCAGATTGAGATTCAACTCCTACATTTCTCTTACCAATTTCATTTACCCCTGGCTCCCCAGTCCTGATTGAATTGGTTCCTGTATTGGTGTCATGCATCAGCCCTGGAAATGCTGGCATAAGTGGAGGTACACCTAAGATGGTAGCCTTTGTTCCAATTTGACGGTCTATGCTATTTTCAAGATGGCCGCTGGAACATATTTACGTCTGTCCAGTCAGAGAGCCGGTGCGTTGTATCCTCTCTTGATTCGGACAGCTAGTCGCTGTTGTAGTGTTTCCTCCCTCGTATCAGTTCTTGTTAATTTCTTTTGTTTCTTTTTCTGTCATCCCACACACTCGGTATCTACTTCCAGCCTTAAGGTAATTCTCTTTGGGTTCTTTCGCTTTACTCGTCACTAGCCTTTGATTCTTGTTCCTAGCTATCCTTCCGGGTCCTCTGCCCGTCTGTCATCATTTTCTACTGTGCTCACTTTTGTTTCCTCTGTCCTTTGAGTTCCGAATGTATCTCTCCATCTTGATTCCGTCCCGTCCCTACGGCATCTCTTTAGTGCTATACTTTTCGCTGTCCTGTATATACTTCTTTCTAGTACTATTCTGTTTTTGTATATCGCAGTTTTCTTTCTTTAACCATTTTCGGAGGTCTTATCCTCTTTCCTTTCTGTCCGGTAGTTTTGTCTTCTGCTTCTGCGCTTTCCTCTGTTTAGTTTTCCCGTCCTGTACTGTTTAGCATTTATATACTTGCCACCGTATTGTTTTCACCCCTTGACTTACCTTTTTTCTGAAGCCGTCCCAGTCTAAGGTGCACGCTTCAGTCTGTTGCTGTTGCACCGTGCATCCCATTCACGCTAGCATTATCTTGTTCTCTAATACGTGCTGAATGGACTTTGGCTGGGTGCTCAGTCTACTCAGCGTACTCTGGACACTGGCCACAGAATGTTAATTGAACTTAAGGAGCATGTTTCTAGCACTCAGAGTCTCCATTGTGCTGCCAGAATGAAAGAAGGACAGATTTCAATTTATCCAGGGTTTTTTTTGCCAAAAGGCTTTTTCCCTGAAAGGGGACTTGCTCCTCTGTGGTCTCCCGGACCTGGATCACAATCCAGTTATGGTGGCCACCGAGAGAGCTCGTCCCTATCTGCATCACAAAAAGGAGAGAAAAGCAAGGAGAGCAGGACACCAAGTAGAAAGAAGACCTCTGAACCTCCAGGCAGCTCTCATGAAGATACAGGTGAGGAGGAGTTGGGGGAGACACTAGCCAGTCTTGACAATTGGCAGGCATACCAAATGAGCGTAGCCCAGGAATTAACTCCATTAAGGACGATTTAACGGGATTTGTGATCATTTTATGATTAACTATGTTACTTTCTGCCTCTAGCATAATACTATTTGATGGTGAACTTTCTATTTTCAGTTGCTGTCCTTTATTCATTACAAATTGATTCTGAGTAGAAGAGCCATTATCTCCTTCTTCCCTTTCCATCTCCCCAACTTTCAACTTTAGTTTTAGGTTGAAGCTGACTTTGTCCTTTTACTGCCTAATGATCCTCTGCCGCTCCTTTTTTGGCCTGTGGTTCAATCTCTGATCCATTTTCTCCCATAGTTCCATGCTCCCTTAAATTTGGGAATCCTGGGAAGAGATCCAACAGTGTTGAATTAATAAGATTTGTAATGTCAACCTGGTTTCCCTCATTATTTATCATATCTAGATTTCGAGATTAATACATTTCGGGAATATTACTTTATAATCGGCAAGGATGTTATTATTCCTTGCCGATTTTCCGTTCCCAAATTCACCTGACTTGGGGGAGACTTGTGTTGTTCACTCCCTTGGGATTTTTGTTGTATTTCCAACTCTGGTTTCTCACCCTCCTCTCGAAGCTGATGATTTAAAGTGTTTGTTACAGTTGATAATTCTATTGAGGACTTTTTTAGTGGGCAAGCCACTTGTCTAAATATCTTTGGTGATTGCTGTTTGTTAGATGAGTTCCCGTTTCCCCGTAATTCCCCAATGGTATGGGTACTATCTTTCCTTGATGTCGATTTTTCGACCATATGGTAGAAGGTAGATAGTTGAGATTGTTTGGATTCTTTTGATTCAAGTGGGGATTTTCCTTGTGGCAACTCAGTAATTACAGACTCCTTTAAAGTGGCATTTTGCAGGCTGGGATTGCCATTTTGTTGCTTAGTTTGTATTTTATTTTTATTTTTTAAATGTTTATTGTTTTTATGTTCCACAAGGATAAAATCCTTCTCTTGAAGTTGGAGGGCCCTTTGACTTTCCTCATCCAGCTATAGGAGGTCCGAAATAACGACCTCATTTGCAGAGCTATTTATTTTGAATTTTTTTTCTTCACTCTTTTTTTTATTTTTCTGGTTTGATTTTTTCCTTGCCTTTAAGTCTAGGTGCTTTTGAAGCCTTGATAAATATATACCATTTGAGTTTCCATCAATTAGTTTTGGATCTTGAATATATTCATTTTTTATATTTTTTCCATCATCTTCATTTTCTTTTTACAATAGATCTGTAAAACCTTAAGGGCTGTCAGGGGAGCCATTTGTATAAAGAATTTCCTCTCCAATGATAGTTTTGTAGTTCCTGGGCTCAAGCAATGTGGTAACTATAGAGGCTAATTCGGTAATTCCCAATTCTACGTTAGAAACTTTTTCCGAGACTCCCATCAAATGCTCCAGTATCTTTGCATACTGGATAGTATTCGATGGGAAATCATTTATTGCTTTTGGTGCCAGTATATCTGAATAGGATGGTATAGGGAGCAGATTCAAGCCCTGATCAGATATAATTAGCTGGGTTTGTTCACTCTGCTCCTTAGAAACTAAATGTAAGTTTGCCCGAGACTCTGATACATTTCTACATTGACATGCCTTTTGTCCCCCACCTTCAGAGACCGTTGCCCTTCCAATAAGGAAGCCCTCCAAATTATTTGTTTTATGTAAGTAGTCTGATACTAAACATTTGAGCTCTCTAATCTCCATGTGTGTTAGTTCATGGCCCTTGTCCAGTATTTAATATCCTTGTTATTTCTGGACAATTCTTCTCCCATTCCTCATTATCCAATGTGAGTAATGCCCTTGTTCCTGCTACTAGTGATGAGGCTTCCTGTGTTACGGTTCGGGGCTCTGCGGTATCCCGCAGTTAAAAGGATTTACTCGCCAGACATGGCATAATCCATCTATTAGACCTGGTGCCCTCCTATATAATAGAATCTGGCGCTTTTCAGCGCCATTCTATAGGCAGTGGAGGCTGCCATGGAAACGGGCTATTGCTGTGGCTGCTACTGCCTGCAGCACTGAAAGGACTACATGTCCCAGCATTCCTGCTTCCATTCCTGAATGCTGACAATGGGAAACCGAAGCCTCATTCTGAATCTTTCATTACACGGCGAGAAGGGTCGAACGTTGCTTCCTATTAAAGTTGTTCCCAGCTTGTTTCCGAAGTTCCGTCTTCACTCTCATCTGGTTCCGATCTTTTTCGCACCTAACGGACTGCTTTTTGGATTTCCCTCGGATTGGTTTATTCTGGATTGTGTACCAGACCCCTGCACACCTATACGGACTGCTTTGAACTGCCCTCTGTTTTGGTTTATTCAATTGTGTACCAGACCCCTGCACGGCTATACGGACAACTTTGATTTGCCCTCTGTTTTGGTTAATTCTGAATTGTGTACCAGACCCCTGCACGCCTAAACGGACTGCTTTTGAACTGCCCTAAGTCTTGTTTATGGAAAACTGTGTACTGGAACTTGGCTCGCCTATCGAACTGCATAAATCCTCCCTGCCTCGACTGCTACCAATCCACGTGTGATTACTGCAAGTATTCTTCGCTTTTTCACCTACCAGTTTAAAGTTGTTGGACTGCATAGTATTTACTCTCTTGCACTTATCTGTTACATGTTGCCTGATTCCCCTCACCCTGCCCTGTTGATAAGACTGCTACATCACCTTATTAAGGATTCTTTGGACCCTTCTTCTGCACTGCTTTCATTACTTGAGGAAGACATCTAATGCAAGTGCACTCTGGGACGCTTTGCATCATCGTGCACCATCCCGACCCTAGTGCGCCCCTCGTTTCGTCGGGTTAGTTCCTGTACTAACCAATCACATTTTTTTATTTGATCCCATTTGTTGTTGGACTTTTAAGTGACCTTCAATTAATTCCACTGGTAAGAACCTTCCTTCCTCTTAATTCTTCCTTATCTTATTTTTGCCTTAACACCTCTAGTGTTCTGCTAGTTACAGAGATTTTGTTCTTCCCTTCAGGAAATTGGGGTAGGGCTTATCAGGAAATAACTTGCCACCATAGCTCAGGTATATCTATAGTCTAAAAGGTCTTCATATCTCATTACTCTCGTCATACAACTAAACAGTGTTTTGTTTTCTTGTAGCTTGTGGTAATAGCAGTGTGTGCTCCCGCTCTTTTAAGTGATCGGCTCCTTGACTGTTTTCTAACGGTCTGGGGGCATATCATTGAAAAGAGTTTTTTCCCTCAACAGAGAGGAGGCCCCGGTTAGGTCTAACCGGGTTTCTACAATCAAATCCGCTCCGGGTCTTCTTGAGTCATTCCGTGAAAAGCATCCGGTGAGTGACATCCTGTTTGGCTAGGGAAATCGGTTCTTCAAATAAAGAGCTAGACATCGTAACTTGAGTGGAGAGTGATTGCTGATTTTCCTCCCCTTTTGATTCGAAATCTAATTGTGCTTCTAGGAATTCGGAGGCAGACGGTTGTGGGAAATATTTTCTTCCGTGGCCAAAGTCCCTAGAAGGAAATGTTTCCCGTAATGAGGTGTGAAATAAATGCACATTATCCACTCCGTTTCTTGATGCATTCACTGGGGCAGATGGACCTAGAGATAATCTTGTTCTTCTACCCAACTCCAATTTTAGCGGCCGAGCCATGATAGATGTATCATCTATATGTATGTTATCTGACTGTAAACTTCCATCAATTGCAGGGAGCTGTGGTAGCTTTTCACGCATACTCAAAAAACTATTTTGGAGTGTAAACTCCCTTTCTAATACCTTCTCTGAGGTCGGTAAGTCTAAAACATTTTCCACCTGTTTGGAAGATTTCGGGTTCAGTTTAATCTGAGTCTTCATAAAGTCAAACTCTGCCTCCTGTACTATTCCCCTTTTTTGCGAAATTACATGTCAGGGGACCCTATAGGATGAGGAGGCAAAGGAGGAAAAAATCCAAAGTACTACCCAGGTTGATCGGTGTTAAACCTTCTTCATTTTTTTTGTCATTGGGTGATAATGTCTGTAAATCATTACTCAAAGTAGGAGAAGGTTTTGTTATTGGTGCAGAAAGTTTTCCACTTCATAATAAAGTAGCCATATGATAGCCGAACTGATTATTTCAAATACTGTCTTATTTGCTCCTTTTGTACTATCACCCAGTGGTGATAGTATTCTGGCCCCAGTCCTCCACTCACTACAGTATTTATTTGGAATATGATGGCTCCACGGTACCTATGGCCACGGTCACCCCCCCCAAGTAGTGTTAATTATAAATGTTTTAGGTGTGGAGGTTCAAAGACACTCAGGCCGCAATCACCTCTCTCAGTTGTTATTCAATGTATTTGTTTCACACAATTTCTCATCTAGTGGGTCAAAAGTGGAGAGGCTCACAGTGTTAAGGTGAGCGTCGCGTGACCTTGTTGTACCTGTATTTCCGGAAGTAGTTCGTACTGTAGAAGCCAGGCTGGTTGATCCGAAAGCTGAATGATGAGAAAATAACGCAAGGAACCGGCCTCAACCCAGCCCTGAGGATACAGAGCAGGATGGGGACCAACCCCCAACGCCACAGAACTCATCCCTGTGGATTTGTGTGACGCCAAATCAGTGTAGCACTGACAGGGTAGGTAGTCCAAAAGTTCAAGGTTGTTGGTAGAAGAGGTGTCCTTAGAATCCTGGCTGAGAGATGCAGAAGGCACCCAAGGATCCGGTAGCAGAAGACACAATCCAAACGTTATTGGCAGGTAAGTCAATCTGTATCTGGTGTCCAACAAGGCAAGAGAACCAGTCCGAAAACAGTCTAAAGCAGACTTCCAACAAGGACTGGAGAACAGTCTGTGGCAGATCTTCAGCAAGGCAGGTAACACCGGTGAAGTGTGGCAGACAAGGAACTGGAGTTCAGTTGAACCAGGGGAACAACAGAAGGAACAGGCCAGAGCAGGTCCCCTACTGGACTGGGAAGTGAGGTAGCCTAAGGGAAAGCCAAAAGGAGGGAGAGCCAGCAAGGCGAACCCCAGGAGGGGAAGACCAAGGAGAAGGGAAACAAGGAACCAAGGAGAGGAGGGAACACAGACCCGGGAAGGGAAAAACAGGACCCAGAAAAGGGCAACAGGAACTGGAGCAGGGTCCAAAAAGGAACCAACAGGAGCGCGTAAGCCGGCAAAGAGCAGCGGCGAGTCAGGAACGAACCGCGTTAAGACGCGATTCATTCCTGCACTCGTACGCTACTTAAAGCACTTGGCATGAAGCCGAGGCTTGGAATGCGAGCAGCCCGCGCATGCGCCATGCCCCCACCGGAGTGGAGACGAGGCTTGGAACGCAAGCCTGCTCCGGCCTCCCCAGTGGTCCGCGGCGCCTGCGCATGCCCACGACCAGAAGGCAGCAGTGAGTTCGGGCTTCGGGAGAGCATTCTCCCGGCGAGCCGAACTCGGGAGATGAGCTGCCAGGGCTGGGGACGTCGTCCCACAGCCCTCCAGGTAGGTGTTCTAACACCATGCCCCCTCTTAGAAAGGCCAGGAGCACCCGGTTTCCAAGGGTTACTACTGTCAAATTCCCTCACTAAACGGGGTGCATGAACATTGCCCTCGGGTTCCCAAGTGCGATCACAAGCAGGATAACCCTTCCAATCCACCAAAAATTGCAATCTCCCCCTCAAATAACGAGAGTCATAAATCTCCTGGACCTCAAATTCAGGTGTTCCCCTAATGTCAATGGCTGCTGGTCTAGAATGGGCGTGACCATAGAGGTCGGGATGATAGACTTTTAGCAGGGCAACATGGAATACCGGATGAATTCTCCAAGATGCAGGTAGGGCTAATCGAAAGGCAACTGGGGAAACTTGTTTCGTTATGCGAAATGGGCCAAGGAATCTAGGGGCCAACTTCAAAGGGAGATTCTGGACTGGGAAATTCTTAGAGGATAACGACACTAGGTCTCCCACCTAAAATGAGGGCTCAAGACTCCAATTGTTTATCGGCAGTGCTCTTCATATTCTCTTGAGCCTGAGCCAGGGTATCAGCAGCCCGTTGGTGGAGGCTCTGAATCTCAGCAACCAATTGGTCAGCAGAGGGAACCAAGCTAGACTGGACAGGAGGAAGAGGCAGGAACTTAGGGTGAAGACCAAAGGAACAGAAAAAGGGACTGAGTCCGGTCGCGGAATGAACAGAATTGTTGTAAGCCACTTCGGCTAGAACAAGGTGCGACATCCAGTCTGACTGAGAGGCATTGGTAAAACAGCGTAGATACTGTTCCAAAGTCTGATTAGTCCTTTCGGTCTGTCCATTGGTTTGTGGATGATAACCAGAACTGAGGGCCCGATGAATACCTAGATGTTGGCAAAGCTGACCCCAAAAAGATGAAACAAACTGGAAACCTCGATCAGATATTATCTTTTCTGGAAGACCATGTAAACGGAAGATGTTATGTAAAAAGGACCTTGCCATTTGAGTTGCCGTAGGTATCCTCCCAAAAGGTATAAAATGTGCCATCTTAGAAAAGCAGTCCACCACCACCATGATACAGGTGTTACCTTCAGAGGGCGGGAGATCTACGATGAAATCTGTGGCAATGGTATGCCATGGGTATGGTGGTCTTTCAGTAGAATGTAATAAGCCCAAAGGTTTTCTACGCAGAATCTTGACTTGAGCACACACAGGGCAGCACTCTACATATTGCTTTACTTGGTTTGCCCATCCCGGCCACCAAAATTGTCGGGCAATGGTTTCCTGAGTTGACCGAATGCCACGGTGCCCTCCGATCTTGGAATCATGTAAGCCTTGTAATACGGCCTTTCGGAGGTCTTCTGTAAGGTAAATACAGCCTTCTACGGAAAAAAGTAGACCATCTCTCTCGCTTACTTGTGGATGTTTCAGCAAAGTTGGCCTTTTAGGATCTGACGAGGTTTCTTGAGCAACCTTCTGTAAGTAAGGCACCAAGGCCAGAAGGAAATGCTTTGGAGCCAACACAGGTTGACCCCGGCCTTCTTGTTTAATATCGTCCTCTAAGGAACGAGATAGGGCATCGGCTTTCACATTCTTGATGTTTGGGATATAAGTGATGTTGAAATCAAAATGTGAAAAGAAGAAGGCCCACCATGCTTGTCGCGATGTTCTACATTGGAGAGAGCGTAAATATTGCAGGTTACGATGATCTGTGCGTACTTCCACAGGAAACCGACCTCCCAAAAGATGATGACGCCATTCTTCAAAGGCGGTTTTAATGGCTAGAAGTTCTTTCTCGATTATTGGATAATTTTGCTCACTGGCGGTAAGCTTCCTGGAATAATATGCCTCGTATCCGGAGTCATATTGTAACAAAATGGCCCCTACTGCAAAGTCCGAAGCGTGTTACTCACCAGATTGGGGAGTACGCAAAACAGGCCGGACCTCTAGTGCTGGGGAGTTGCTTGAAGGAGCAAGGGTTGGAGCCTCTACCCAAGCCTCCTCTCTGTGAGGGAAAGAACTCTTTAAACCGATATGACCACCTGCTGAACTGTACAGACAAGGGGACCGATCGATCAAAAGAGCGGGGAGAACACACCGCCTCGAACCCAGGCTGTAAAGGAAAGGATAACAAGTTAAACTATATGTCAATTCTAAATCTGGTTTCCCCAAGACTATATCCCTTAAGTAGTACCTGGTTTAACTCCCCTTAAGCCAAAAGAACTGGAACAACCTATAAAGCAAAGAGGCTTTAGTATATAGCTAAATATGTAACTCTCCAATATTGAAAACCAAGAAAACTATACTTTACCACTGGTGGAAGTAAGATTGGTGTAAAGAATCCTGGGTAACAACAAAAGTATAAAATAAAAAAAAGGAAGGTTAGTAAGGCAGCTATCCCCGAGCGGAACGAGGGTCGCACTGGTTTCGGGATGGTGCACCACAGCAAAGCGTTCCAAAATGCACTTTAGAAATGAAGCCAAAATCCACAGACGTGATGACAGTCTGATGAAAGAGGGATTCCAATTATAGAGTTGTTCTTACCAGAGTAATCACTATCCAAGAGTCCAGGAAGCAGGCAAGAGGTCTGGTACACGGGCGGTCAGCAAACAAATCAAAATAAGGTTTAAGAAGAAGGAGTCTGTGTGCAGGCAGGGTCGGTACACGGGAAAACAGGAACTTCCAAAATCAAGGTACAGAGAGAGCACTTCGGAAAGTATGCCGGTTGTAACTTTAAACAGAAGCAGCGTTCTGCACGCCGCTGTGGAATAAGTAACAACAAGGAGGCGTACCGTTTGAAAATGAGGCTCCCATATCAACGCCGGGAACTACAACCCTTGACAGGTTTTCTGGGTAATGTAGTTCGTGTAGCAATTTTCCACGGCAGCTGCCAGCGCGATAAGAAGGGCGCATGCCGGCGCCGTAACCCTTTATGAAGGGCGATCACTTTCCTGTCCCTTATTCTGCCGTTACCTGGAACTCCCCAATTGTCCTTGTGTACACGGGAGGAACGAGGAAGAACCCGGGGAACGTGGTGCGGCTGAGGGCGAAGTGTAACAAAGCGTCAGCTTCCACAATGAATGGTCTATCCTCTTGAGGATGATGAAGAATGGGAGAAGTGCTGTAAGCTTGCTTAAGTTGTAGGAAAGAAGCAGCAGCCTCCGGTCCCCACTCAAAGGGCTTCTTGGTACTGGTCAGACTAGATAAAGGGGCGGTCAATCTGGAAAAAGATGGAATGAAGCGACGGTAGAAATTGATGAAACCAAGGAATCTTTGAAGAGAACGCCAATCACTAGGGGACTTCCATTCCAGTATGGCACGGACTTTAGCTGGGTCCATATGAATGCCAGAAGCACTGATTACATATCCCAAGAATTCGATATGGTCTTGATGAAAAAGACACTTCTCAGCCTTGGCATAGAGTTGATTCTGTTGTAACCTTCTAAGTACCTCTCTCACTTGAGTCGTATGTTCTTTAAGATCCTTGGAGAACACCAAAATGTCATCCAAATATACCCAAACAGAAATGCCAATCAAGTCAGTGAATATATGGTCCATGAAACGCTGAAAGACTGAAGGGGCATTGCATTGGCTAAAAGGCATAACTCGATATTCATAGTGCCCTAATGGTGTTTTAAACGCAGTCTTCCAATCATCTCCGGGTCTTATGCGCACCAGATGGTAGGCCCCTCTGAGATCAAACTTGGTAAACACTCTGGCGTTATGTAGAGATTCCATGATAGTTCGTATCAAAGGAAGTGGATATCTGTCTTTCCTGGTTATGTCATTCAACTGCCTGTAATCAACGCACAGCCTCAAGGTGCCCTCCTTTTTCTTGACAAAAAATAAGGGAAATCCTGCAGGTGACTTAGAGGGTGTTATATATCCTTTCTGAAGACACTCCCCTAGATACTCCTGTAACACCTCCTTCTCCTGAGTGGGTAAAGAATACACCTTGCCATGCGGAATCACCGAGCCTGGTAATAGATCAAAGGAACAATCAAAAGTTCTGTGAGGAGGTAAAGGAATCTCTTTGGGATCAGAAAAAACATCTTGAAATCCGGAATATTCAGATGGTATTGTGATAGCTGAATATAGTCGAGACCTGGTACTTCCATCTGTCTGAGTTGCAGTGGAAATTGTCGTGATAGAGAATTCAAAACCACAGCACTCCTGTAGACAGTGGTCTGAGCAGAATACTAGTGTCCGAGTTTCCCAATTGATATTCGGATTGTGATGTAACAGCCAAGGTAATCCCAGGATTATGGGATACATGGGTGTCTTGATAACATCTAAAGATATCTGTTCCAAATGTCCTTCAATCTGTAGGTGCAGGGACCCTGTATGTTGATGGACAGGACTAGAGGACAATGGAGCCCCATCTATAACCTCCACCATTGCGGCACATTTATTTTCAAGCAAGATGATGCCATTTTTGACGGCAAACTCTGCATCGATATAATTGCCGGAAGCACCGCAATACAACAACCCCAAAACCTCAATGGGTTCTTTACCCGGCCAGGTGACTTTAATACATAGGACCATAAGTACCACGGGTTGCATGGGTTTTTTAACCTGCTTATTATCCGGAAGGACTGAAGAAAAGATTGTTGGGCCCGTTGTTGCCTTCCCTACATACGACAGGCCATTTAGTTTTCCAACTTCCGGAGAGGTCGTAGAGGGCAAGTACTGAGATAATGACCAGAGGACCCACAATACAAACACAATCGGAGGTCTCTTCTCCGTTTCCTTTCAGCATCCGATAAGGGACCCCTGACGGCTCCCAATTGCATTGGGTCGGGTGCGGCCTCAGAGGAACCAGTAGCCCTTGGTGGTGTAGGCAAAAATCGTGAGAGCGTTCTTTCCGAACGCCGTCTCTCGCTCCATCTTTCTGCCAGCATGTGGTCGATTCGTAAAACTTGTTCCTGAAGAGACTGCAGTGTGTCTGGTTCTGGGATATGAAGCAACTCATCCTTATATTCGTCTCTCAACCCTCTTCGGAACAGTGTTTTCTGCGTAACCTCCGGCCACTGAGATTCGGTAGCCAACTGTCGAAAACGGCTAATGTAGGAAATTATGTCACTCGATCCTTGTCTTAGATCCATAAGCTGATTTTGGGCTGATGCAGCAAGATTTGGTGACTGAAAAACTTCCAAGAAGGCGTTTTCAAAAGCAACAAAATCCTCCAAAATGGGACTCTTGGCTACCACCAGGGGAGTAGCCCAGGCCAACGCATTCCCAGTCAAATTGCCCAAAATATATCCAATCTTGGCCTTTTCCTGGTTGAAATGAGTGGAACGACACAGAAAATTAATTCTTCAGTGATTGCAAAATTCGGCCACTCGCCGAGGATCGCCATCAAATTTCACCGGACTGGTCTGGGCCATCACCGATTCAACTGAAGTGCCGGAACTGACTCCTTGAGCCACCAACTGGCGTAAAGTAAGATTTTCCTGATGTAGGGCCGACATCTCCGTGCGTAAGGCCCAAATCTCATTCCTTAATTCTTCAGCATTATCCATCTCGGAATCTGAACTGGTTGGTAGGCGTCTTAATCTGTTAAGGTGAGCGTCGCGTGACCTTGTCGTACCTGTATTTCCGGAAGTAGCTCATACTGTAGAAGCCAGGCTGGTTGATCCGAAAGCTGAATGATGAGAAAGTAACGCAAGGAACCGGCCTCAACCCAGCCCTGAGGATACAGAGCAGAATGGGGACCAACCCCCAACGCCACAGAACTCATCCTGTGGATTTGTGTGACGCCAAATCAGTGTAGCACTGACAGGGTAGGTAGTCCAAAAGTTCAAGGTTGTTGGTAGAAGAGGTGTCCTTAGAATCCTGGCTGAGAGATGCGGAAGGCACCCAAGGATCCGGTAGCAGAAGACACAATCCAAACGTTATTGGCAGGTAAGTCAATCTGTATCTGGTGGCAGATCTTCGCTACTTAAAGCACTTGGCATGAAGCCGAGGCTTGGAACGCGAGCAGCCCGCGCATGCGCCACGCCCCCACCGGAGTGGAGACGAGGCTTGGAACGCAAGCCTGCTCCGGCCTCCCCAGTGGTCCGCGGCGCCTGCCCGCGACCAGAAGGCAGCAGTGAGTTCGGGCTTCGGGAGAGCATTCTCCCGGCGAGCCGAACTCGGGAGATGAGCTGCCAGGGCTGGGGACGTCGTCCCACAGCCCTCCAGGTAGGTGTTCTAACACCATGCCCCCTCTTAGAAAGGCCAGGAGCACCCGGTTTCCAAGGGTTACGACTGTCAAATTCCCTCACTAAACGGGGTGCATGAACATTGCCCTCGCGTTCCCAAGTGCGATCACAAGCAGGATAACCCTTCCAATCCACCAAAAATTGCAATCTCCCCCTAAAATAACGAGAGTCATAAATCTCCTGGACCTCAAATTCAGGTGTTTCCCTAATGTCAATGGCTGCTGGTCTAGAATGGGCGTGACCATAGGGGTCGGGATGATAGACTTTTAGCAGGGCAACATGGAATACCGGATGAATTCTCCAAGATGCAGGTAGGGCTAATCGAAAGGCAACTGGGGAAACTTGTTTCGTTATGCGAAATGGGCCAAGGAATCTAGGGGCCAACTTCAAAGGGAGATTCTGGACTGGGAAATTCTTAGAGGATAACGACACTAGGTCTCCCACCTAAAATGAGGGCTCAAGACTCCAATTGTTTATCGGCAGTGCTCTTCATATTCTCTTGAGCCTGAGCCAGGGTATCAGCAGCCCGTTGGTGGAGGCTCTGAATCTCAGCAACCAATTGGTCAGCAGAGGGAACCAAGCTAGACTGGACAGGAGGAAGAGGCAGGAACTTAGGATGAAGACCAAAGGAACAGAAAAAGGGACTGAGTCCGGTCGCGGAATGAACAGAATTGTTGTAAGCCACTTCGGCTAGAACAAGGTGCGACATCCAGTCTGACTGAGAGGCATTGGTAAAACAGCGTAGATACTGTTCCAAAGTCTGATTAGTCCTTTCGGTCTGTCCATTGGTTTGTGGATGATAACCAGAACTGAGGGCCCGATGAATACCTAGATGTTGGCAAAGCTGACCCCAAAAAGATGAAACAAACTGGAAACCTCGATCAGATATTATCTTTTCTGGAAGACCATGTAAACGGAAGATGTTATGTAAAAAGGACCTTGCCATTTGAGTTGCCGTAGGTATCCTCCCAAAAGGTATAAAATGTGCCATCTTAGAAAAGCAGTCCACCACCACCATGATACAGGTGTTACCTTCAGAGGGCGGGAGATCTACGATGAAATCTGTGGCAATGGTATGCCATGGGTATGGTGGTCTTTCAGTAGAATGTAATAAGCCCAAAGGTTTTCTACGCGGAATTTTGACTTGAGCACACACAGGGCAGCACTCTACATATTGCTTTACTTGGTTTGCCCATCCCGGCCACCAAAATTGTCGGGCAATGGTTTCCTGAGTTGACCGAATGCCACGGTGCCCTCCGATCTTGGAATCATGTAAGCCTTGTAATACGGCCTTTCGGAGGTCTTCTGTAAGGTAAATACAGCCTTCTACGGAAAAAAGTAGACCATCTCTCTCGCTTACTTGTGGATGTTTCAGCAAAGTTGGCCTTTTAGGATCTGACGAGGTTTCTTGAGCAACCTTCTGTAAGTAAGGCACCAAGGCCAGAAGGAAATGCTTTGGAGCCAACACAGGTTGACCCCGGCCTTCTTGTTTAATATCGTCCTCTAAGGAACGAGATAGGGCATCGGCTTTCACATTCTTGATGTTTGGGATATAAGTGATGTTGAAATCAAAATGTGAAAAGAAGAAGGCCCACCATGCTTGTCGCGATGTTCTACATTGGAGAGAGCGTAAATATTGCAGGTTACGATGATCTGTGCGTACTTCCACAGGAAACCGACCTCCCAAAAGATGATGACGCCATTCTTCAAAGGCGGTTTTAATGGCTAGAAGTTCTTTCTCGATTATTGGATAATTTTGCTCACTGGCGGTAAGCTTCCTGGAATAATATGCCAATGGGAATTATGCCTCGTATCCGGAGTCATATTGTAACAAAATGGCCCCTACTGCAAAGTCCAAAGCGTGTTACTCACCAGAATGGGGAGTACGTAAAACAGGCCGGACCTCTAGTGCTGGGGAGTTGCTTGAAGGAGCAAGGGTTGGAGCCTCTACCCAAGCCTCCTCTCTGTGAGGGAAAGAACTCTTTAAACCGATATGACCACCTGCTGAACTGTACAGACAAGGGGACCGATCGATCAAAAGAGCGGGGAGAACACACCGCCTCGAACCCAGGCTGTAAAGGAAAGGATAACAAGTTAAACTATATGTCAATTCTAAATCTGGTTTCCCCAAGACTATATCCCTTAAGTAGTACCTGGTTTAACTCCCCTTAAGCCAAAAGAACTGGAACAACCTATAAAGCAAAGAGGCTTTAGTATATAGCTAAATTTGTAACTCTCCAATATTGAAAACCAAGAAAACTATACTTTACCACTGGTGGAAGTAAGATTGGTGTAAAGAATCCTGGGTAACAACAAAAGTATAAAATAAAAAAAAGGAAGGTTAGTAAGGCAGCTATCCCCGAGCGGAACGAGGGTCGCACTGGTTTCGGGATGGTGCACCACAGCAAAGCGTTCCAAAATGCACTTTAGAAATGAAGCCAAAATCCACAGACGTGATGACAGTCTGATGAAAGAGGGATTCCAATTATAGAGTTGTTCTTACCAGAGTAATCACTATCAAGAGTCCAGGAAGCAGGTAAGAGGTCTGGTACACGGGCGGTCAGCAAACAAATCAAAATAAGGTTTAAGAAGAAGGAGTCTGTGTGCAGGCAGGGTCGGTACACGGGAAAACAGGAACTTCCAAAATCAAGGTACAGAGAGAGCACTTCGGAAAGTATGCCGGTTGTAACTTTAAACAGAAGCAGCGTTCTGCACGCCGCTGTGGAATAAGTAACAACAAGGAGGTGTACCGTTTGAAAATGAGGCTCCCATATCAACGCAGGGTACTACAACCCTTGACAGGTTTTCTGGGTAATGTAGTTCGTGTAGCAATTTTCCATGGCAGCTGCCAGCGCGATAAGAAGGGCGCATGCTGGCGCCGTAACCCTTTATGAAGGGCGATCACTTTCCTGTCCCTTATTCTGGCGTTACCTGGAACTCCCCAATTGTCCTTGTGTACACGGGAGGAACGAGGAAGAACCCGGGGAACGTGGTGCGGCTGAGGGCGAAGTGTAACAGCATCCACCCCCAAAGGTGGCGCAGACCCCCTCCGAGCATGGAAACGGCGTAAGAGAGCCGGAGAATGTATATTGCAGAAAGGCTCCCAGGACCTGTCTTCGGGACCGTACCCCTTCCAATCAACCAAATAAAAGGGGCGCCCCCTACGGAGATGAAAATCCAGGATGTCCGCCACTTCATATTCAGCATCCCCGTCCACCTGAACCGGAGGAGGGCGATCGGGCAACCGAACAGAGGGTGGACAAAATTTCAGGAGACAGACGTGAAATACAGGATGTTGATTCCAAGAGGTAGGTAAAGAAAGGCGTACAGCCACCGGATTTATAATCTCAGTAATGGGAAAAGGACCCACGAATCTAGGCAACAACAAGCGTTTGCCAGGAATTCGCAAATTACGGGTGGACAACCAGACTTTCATGGCCACCTTATAATTAGGCGCCGGTTTTCTGTGACGATCAGCATTTTTCTTTGCCCTTGCTTGAGCTTGAAGTAGATGTGAGCGAACCGTTCTACGGGTCGTCACCAGTTCCCTGACACAATCCCGAGCCGCCGGGTTGTCAATGGGAAGTGTAGGATCAAAAGGCAAAGACCGTGGATGGCAACCATATAGGGCAAAAAATGGCGAGACCCCTGAGGCAGTATGCATAGAATTATTGTAAGCGAATTCAGCAGAAGGAAGCATCGTCAACCAGGATGCTTGAAAACGAAGGCAGAGACACCGGAGAAATTGTTCAAGGGTGGCATTTACTCTTTCAGTTTGCCCGTCCGTCTGAGGATGATAAGCAGAACTGAACCGGTCGTCAATACCCAATGAAGCAGTCAAAGCCCTCCAGAAACGTGATGTAAATTGAGAGCCACGATCCGAAATCAGGATAGCAGGCAATCCAAAGAACCGGAAAACGTTCTGGAGAAAAAGGGAAGCCAAAACAGGAGCAGAAGGCAGGCCTGAACAGGGAATGAACAGTGCCATCTTGGTGAAATAATCAATGACTACCCATATGGTATCAAGGCCTTTCACAGGAGGTAAATCCACAATGAAGTCCATAGAAACCATGTACCATGGTTTGTGGGGCACAGGGAGAGGGCGTAACAGACCCACAGGTTTAGAACGGGAGACTTTGCATTGAGAACATACTGAACAGGATGCCAGATAGTCAATCACATCCCTTGACATAGTGGGCCACCAGGACCAACGGCGTAATGCCTCCAGCGTCTTTTGCTGACCCGGATGAGCCGCACTTAGGGAGTCATGAGACCAAGCCAGAGCACGTAGGCGTGCCTGACCTGGAGGCACAAACAAGCGTCCTTGAATGTAGGGTAGGCCTTGAACCACATCAAGATTGAGAGTTTCACACTCTTCCTTATGTGCGGAGACCCAATCCGAAATCAAAGTCCGCAGGCTAGGTTGAGGGGTGCAGGCACAAACAACGTTACAAGGTAACAAGAGAGGTTTGCCAGAGACATTGTTGTCAGAATGGAAGGCAATGCGTGACAAAGCGTCTGCACAAGAATTCAATCGGGCCGGTCGATACGTGATAGTGAAATAAAACTGAGAAAAGAAAAGATGCCAACGAGCCTGTCGGGCAGTAAGACATTTCATTGATTTAAATGCCAAAAGGCTCTGATGATCCGAAAAGACCGTGACCTGATGTCGAGCCCCCAAAAGATGATGCCGCCATTCGGAAAAAGCGTCTTTTATGGCTAGGAGTTCTCGTTCTGTGATTGGATAGTTGCGCTCATAAGGCGTCAATTTCCTTGAAAAGAATGCAATCGGATGGATTTCCCCCGAGTCTGGACATCTCTGGGATAGAACTGCCCCAATAGCCGAGCCAGAAGCATCGGCCTCCACCAAAAATGGGAGTAAGGGATTAGGATGCTGTAACACTGGAGCGGAAGTGAATGCTGCCTTAAGGGCATCAAAGGCTCGTTGTTCCATTGATAGGATTTCTTAGAACTGGTCAAAGCCGTCAGCGGTGCAGATATAGAAGAAAAAGAACGGTTGAAGCGCCTATAGAAGTTCGAGAACCCCAAAAAGGATTGCAAGGCTTTAATCGTTGTAGGAACGGGCCAATCCAAAACAGCCTTAACCTTGGAGCGACTCATTGGTATACCCCGACTAGTTAGATCATGCCAAGAAACTCCACCTCAGTGGAGTTGAAGACACACTTTTCAGCTTTGACAAATAGGTGGTTTTCCCTCAACCTTTGCAAGACAATTTGCACGTGTCTCGTGTGTTCCTCTCTGGAGGGTGAATATATGAGGATATCGTCCAAATATACTACCACAAATTGATCCAAACAGTCATGGAATATATCATTCATGAACGCCTGGAAAGTGGCCGGGGCGTTACAGAGACCAAATGGCATGACCAAATATTCATACAATCCATAGCGTGTTTTGAAGGCGGTTTTCCACTCGGCCCCTTTCCTGATTCGAATGAGGTTATATGCACCCCTAAGATCCAGCTTAGTAAAGACTACAGAAGTACCGAGTTGGTCTAAGAGCACTGAAATAAGCGGGAGGGGATATTGGTTTTTTACCGTCACCGTGTTTAATGCCCTATAATCGATACAGGGACGGAGGTCGCCCTCCTTCTTAGGGACGAAAAAGAGCAGAGAGGCCGCAGGGGACCTGGAAGGCCTAATGAACCCAATGGCCAATGCCTTGTCAATGTACTCCTTCAATACCTTATCTTCTGGAACCGTAAGAGAATAGACCCTACCCCCCGGGACCTTAGCACCTGGCAGTAAGTCGATGGGGCAGTCGTAAGGCCTATGAGGTGGCAATTGGTCTGCCCCTCCTTTGTCAAACACATCACAAAAAGACTTGTATTCAGGAGGGATTTCGGTTTCGGGAGACTTAGTGATGGCTCCAATTATAGACATAGATGCTACCAAGGCTCGACAAGAGGACTCAGGGGACACACTAGTGTCTAGGAAACACTTTTCGTTACACTCAGTGGAAGGAAACTGCACGGTTTTCCTTGTCCAATCGATGGCCGGATTATGATGTTGCAACCAAGGGATGCCCAAGATGACCTGGAATTGAGGGGCTTTAATTAGATCGAAGGAAATTGACTCAGCATGTCCTTCCTCTGTTTGCATATGAATTAAAGAGGTATTTTGTATAACTAGGCCAGAGATCAAGGATGTACCGTCCACAGCCTGAACAGCCTCGGGTTGGGCTTTAGAGACAATTGAAACATTCTTACTTGTGGCGTAATCGTAATCCATGTAATTCCCGGTGGCCCCAGAATCAATGATCGCCAAAGAAGAAAAAGTACTACCTTCAGTGGTGAACACCACAGGAAGGCTAACAGGAGCAGAAACAGCACCATGAGAGTCCAAGGAAAGCACCCCCGGCGTAGGGACCCTGTCTATTGCCGGGTTCTGGCGTTTCCCGGCTTTTTGACAGGTCTCTTAGGGCAATCCTTCAAGTGGTGTTCAGCAGATCCACAATACATACATAAATTATGTGACCTGCGATAATCTCGTTGTGCAGGAGTCAAAGGACCTCTTACTGCCCCGATTTGCATAGGTTCCGGAAGCGAAGTAGAAGGAGAAGACTGGTCCACCTGAGGAGTAACAGGGACTGGCGACTTGCGTTCGCCCCTTCTTTCGGTTCTTCTAGCGTCTATTTGTAAAACCAGGTCTAGCAATTCACCAAAAGTGGTAGGAACCACTGGTACTGTGGCGAAAACGTCCTTTAATTCTTCCGACAACCCTTTGTAAAACACGGCTGATTTTTTCTCTTCCGGCCAATCGGTTTCAGCCGCCAGTTGGTTAAATTTAGTAAGGTATGAAAACAAAGAGGATGTGCCTTGACGCAGATTGAGGAACTCCAGGTCAGTAGCCTGAGATTTATAGCGGGTGTCAAATACTCTGTTCATTGCAGTGATGAGAGCATCACAATCGTAAAGGACGTAGCTATTGGATTCAAGTAACTGATTAGCCCAAGCGGCTGCTGTACCCCCAAGATGAGAGAGAACAAAGGTTGCCTTAGTAGTAGAATTAGGAAAAGCAGTGGGCCGACAGAGGAAATGTAATTTACACTGGTTGATAAACGTGCGATAATGTTTAGGATCCCCAGAGAAACGTTCTGGGGGGGCCAGTGGGAACTGAGTAGCCATAAGCACCGGGGTAGCCGTAAAGCCAGAGGCAGAGGCTGTAGGACCGGTCGAACCTGATGCAGTAGCAGCAGACGTATCCACCCCTAGGGTGTGGGGGCTTGGAAAACTCTGCAAAGTGTTGATCCTTTGATGGATAGCACTATGTGCGGCTGTCATATCAGAACGAAGTTCAGATACCAAGCGAACCAAGGTGGTTAAAGGATCGACTTCTTCCATGGCTTCTGTTTTTGTTACTCACCAGAATGGGGAGTACGTAAAACAGGCCGGACCTCTAGTGCTGGGATGTTGCTTGAAGGAGCAAGGGTTGGAGCCTCCACCCAAGCCTCCTCTCTGTGAGGGAAAGAACTCTTTAAACCGATATGACCACCTGCTGAACTGTACAGACAAGGGGACCGATCGATCAAAAGAGCGGGGAGAACACACCGCCTCGAACCCAGGCTGTAAAGGAAAGGATAACAAGTTAAACTATATGTCAATTCTAAATCTGGCTTCCCCAAGACTATATCCCTTAAGTAGTACCTGGTTTAACTCCCCTTAAGCCAAAAGAACTGGAACAACCTATAAAGCAAAGAGGCTTTAGTATATAGCTAAATGTGTAACTCTCCAATATTGAAAACCAAGAAAACTATACTTTACCACTGGTGGAAGTAAGATTGGTGTAAAGAATCCTGGGTAACAACGAAAGTATAAAATAAAAAAAGGAAGGTTAGTAAGGCAGCTATCCCCGAGCGGAACGAGGGTCGCACTGGTTTCGGGATGGTGCACCACAGCAAAGCGTTCCAAAATGCACTTTAGAAATGAAGCCAAAATCCACAGACGTGATGACAGTCTGATGAAAGAGGGATTCCAATTATAGAGTTGTTCTTACCAGAGTAATCACTATCCAAGAGTCCAGGAAGCAGGCAAGAGGTCTGGTACACGGGCGGTCAATTAACACAGAAAAATCACTATCCAAGAGTCCAGGAAGCAGGCAAGAGGTCTGGTACACGGGCGGTCAGCAAACAAATCAAAATAAGGTTTAAGAAGAAGGAGTCCGTGTGCAGGCAGGGTTGGTACACGGGAAAACAGGAACTTCCAAAATCAAGGTACAGAGAGAGCACTTCGGAAAGTATGCCGGTTGTAACTTTAAACAGAAGCAGCGTTCTGCACGCCGCTGTGGAATAAGTAACAACAAGGAGGCGTACCGTTTGAAAATGAGGCTCCCATATCAACGCCGGGAACTACAACCCTTGACAGGTTTTCTGGGTAATGTAGTTCGTGTAGCAATTTTCCACGGCAGCTGCCAGCGCGATAAGAAGGGCGCATGCCGGCGCCGTAACCCTTTATGAAGGGCGATCACTTTCCTGTCCCTTATTCTGGCGTTACCTGGAACTCCCCAATTGTCCTTGTGAACACGGGAGGAACGAGGAAGAACCCGGGGAACGTGGTGCGGCTGAGGGCGAAGTGTAACAAAGCGTCAGCTTCCACAATGAATGGTCTATCCTCTTGAGGATGATGAAGAATCGGAGAAGTGCTGTAAGCTTGCTTAAGTTGTCCCCACTCAAAGGGCTTCTTGGTACTGGTCAGACTAGATAAAGGGGCGGTCAATCTGGAAAAAGATGGAATGAAGCGACGGTAGAAATTGATGAAACCAAGGAATCTTTGAAGAGATCGCCAATCACTAGGGGACTTCCATTCCAGTATGGCACAGACTTTAGCTGGGTCCATATGAATGCCAGAAGCACTGATTACATATCCCAAGAATTCGATATGGTCTTGATGAAAAAGACACTTCTCAGCCTTGGCATAGAGTTGATTCTGTTGTAACCTTCTAAGTACCTCTCCCACTTGAGTCGTATGTTCTTTAAGATCCTTGGAGAACACCAAAATGTCATCCAAATATACCCAAACAGAAATGCCAATCAAGTCAGTGAATATATGGTCCATGAAATGCTGAAAGACTGAAGGGGCATTGCTTTGGCTAAAAGGCATAACTCGATATTCATAGTGCCCTAATGGTGTTTTAAACGCAGTCTTCCAATCATCTCCGGGTCTTATGCGCACCAGATGGTAGGCCCCTCTGAGATCAAACTTGGTAAACACTCTGGCGTTATGTAGAGATTCCATGATAGTTCGTATCAAAGGAAGTGGATATCTGTCTTTCCTGGTTATGTCATTCAACAGCCTGTAATCAACGCACAGCCTCAAGGTGCCCTCCTTTTTCTTGACAAAAAATAAGGGAAATCCTGCAGGTGACTTAGAGGGTGTTATATATCCTTTCTGAAGACACTCCTCTAGATACTCCTGTAACACCTCCTTCTCCTGAGTGGTTAAAGAATACACCTTGCCATGCGGAATCACCGAGCCTGGTAATAGATCAAAGGAACAATCAAAAGTTCTGTGAGGAGGTAAAGGAATCTCTTTGGGTTCAGAAAAAACATCTTGAAATCCGGAATATTCAGATGGTATTGTGATAGCTGAATATAGTCGAGACCTGGTACTTCCATCTGTCTGAGTTGCAGTGGAAATTGTCGTGATAGAGGATTCAAAACCACAGCACTCCTGTACACAGTGGTCTGAGCAGAATACTAGTGTCCGAGTTTCCCAATTGATATTCGGATTGTGATGTAACAGCCAAGGTAATCCCAGGATTATGGGATACATCGATGTCTTGATAACATCTAAAGATATCTGTTCCAAATGTCCTTCAATCTGTAGGTGCAGGGACCCTGTATGTTGATGGACAGGACTAGAGGACAATGGAGCCCCATCTATAACCTCCACCATTGCGGCACATTTCTTTTTAAGCAAGATGATGCCATTCTTGACGGCAAACTCTGCATCGATATAATTGCCGGAAGCACCGCAATACAACAACCCCAAAACCTCAATGGGTTCTTTACCCGGCCAGGAGACTTTAATACATAGGACCATAAGTACCACGGGCTGCATGGGTTGTTTAACCTGCTTATTATCCGGAAGGACTGAAGAAAAGATTGTTGGGCCCGTTGTTGCCTTCCCTACATACGACAGGCCATTTAGTTTTCCAACTTCCGGAGAGGTTGTAGAGGGCAAGTACTGAGATAATGACCAGAGGACCCACAATACAAACACAATCGGAGGTCTCTTCTCCGTTTCCTTTCAGCATCCGATAAGGGACCCCTGACGGCTCCCAATTGCATTGGTTCGGGTGCGGCCTCAGAGGAACCAGTAGCCCTTGGTGGTGTAGGCAAAAATCGTGAGAGCGTTCTTTCCGAACGCCGTCTCTCGCTCCATCTTTTCTTTATTTCTGTGGTTGATTCGTAAAACTTGTTCCTGAAGAGACTGCAGTGTGTCTGGTTCTGGGATATGAAGCAACTCATCCTTATATTCGTCTCTCAACCCTCTTCGGAACAGTGTTTTCTGCGTAACCTCCGGCCACTGAGATTCGGTAGCCAACTGTCGAAAACGGCTAATGTAGGAAATTATGTCACTCGATCCTTGTCTTAGATCCATAAGCTGATTTTGGGCTGATGCAGCAAGATTTGGTGACTGAAACACTTCCAAGAAGGCTTTTTCAAAAGCAACAAAATCCTCCAAAATGGGACTCTTGGCTACCACCAGGGGAGTAGCCCAGGCCAACGCATTCCCAGTCAAATTGCCCAAAATATATCCAATCTTGCCCTTTTCCTGGTTGAAATGAGTGGAACGACACAGAAAATTAATTCTTCAGTGATTGCAAAATTCGGCCACTCGCCGAGGATCGCCATCAAATTTCACCGGACTGGTCTGGGCCATCACCGATTCAACTGAAGTGCCGGAACTGACTCCTTGAGCCACCAACTGGCGTAAAGTAAGATTTTCCTGATGTAGGGCCGACATCTCCGTGCGTAAGGCCCAAATCTCATTCCTTAATTCTTCAGCATCATCCATCTCGGAATCTGAACTGGTTGGTAGGCGTCTTAATCTGTTAAGGTGAGCGTCGCGTGACCTTGTCGTACCTGTATTTCCGGAAGTAGCTCATACTGTAGAAGCCAGGCTGGTTGATCCGAAAGCTGAATGATGAGAAAGTAACGCAAGGAACCGGCCTCAACCCAGCCCTGAGGATACAGAGCAGGATGGGGACCAACCCCCGACGCCACAGAACTCTTCCCTGTGGATCTGTGTGACGCCAAATCAGTGTAGCACTGACAGATTAGGTAGTCCAAAAGTTCAAGGTTTTTGGTAGAGGAGGTGTCCTTAGAATCCTGGCTGAGAGATGCGGAAGGCACCGAAGGATCCGGTAGCAGAAGACACAATCCAAACGTTATTGGCAGATAAGTCAATCTGTATCTGGTGTCCAACAAGGCAAGAGAACCAGTCCGAAAACAGTCTAAAGCAGACTTCCAACAAGGACTGGAGAACAGTCTGTGGCAGATCTTCAGCAAGGCAGGTAACAACGGTGAAGTGTGGCAGACAAGGAACTGGAGTTCAGTTGAACCAGGGGAACAACAGAAGGAACAGGCCAGAGCAGGTACCTTACTGTACTGGGAAGTGAGGTAGCCTAAGGGGAAGCCAAAAGGAGGGAGAGCCAGCAAGGCGAACCCCAGGAGGGGAAGACCAAGGAGAAGGGAAACAAGGAACCAAGGAGAGGAGGGAACACAGACCCGGGAAGGGAAAAACAGGACCCAGAAAAGGGCAACAGGAACTGGAGCAGGGTCCAAAAAGGAACCAACAGGAGCGCGTAAGCCGGCAAAGAGCAGCGGCGAGTCAGGAACGAACCGCGTTAAGACGCGATTCATTCCTGCACTCGTACGCTACTTAAAGCACTTGGCATGAAGCCGAGGCTTGGAATGCGAGCAGCCCGCGCATGCGCCATGCCCCCACCGGAGTGGAGACGAGGCTTGGAACGCAAGCCTGCTCCGGCCTCCCCAGTGGTCCGCGGCGCCTGCGCATGCCCACGACCAGAAGGCAGCAGTGAGTTCGGGCTTCGGGAGAGCATTCTCCCGGCGAGCCGAACTCGGGAGATGAGCTGCCAGGGCTGGGGACGTCGTCCCACAGCCCTCCAGGTAGGTGTTCTAACACCATGCCCCCTCTTAGAAAGGCCAGGAGCACCCGGTTTCCAAGGGTTACTACTGTCAAATTCCCTCACTAAACGGGGTGCATGAACATTGCCCTCGGGTTCCCAAGTGCGATCACAAGCAGGATAACCCTTCCAATCCACCAAAAATTGCAATCTCCCCCTCAAATAACGAGAGTCATAAATCTCCTGGACCTCAAATTCAGGTGTTCCCCTAATGTCAATGGCTGCTGGTCTAGAATGGGCGTGACCATAGAGGTCGGGATGATAGACTTTTAGCAGGGCAACATGGAATACCGGATGAATTCTCCAAGATGCAGGTAGGGCTAATCGAAAGGCAACTGGGGAAACTTGTTTCGTTATGCGAAATGGGCCAAGGAATCTAGGGGCCAACTTCAAAGGGAGATTCTGGACTGGGAAATTCTTAGAGGATAACGACACTAGGTCTCCCACCTAAAATGAGGGCTCAAGACTCCAATTGTTTATCGGCAGTGCTCTTCATATTCTCTTGAGCCTGAGCCAGGGTATCAGCAGCCCGTTGGTGGAGGCTCTGAATCTCAGCAACCAATTGGTCAGCAGAGGGAACCAAGCTAGACTGGACAGGAGGAAGAGGCAGGAACTTAGGGTGAAGACCAAAGGAACAGAAAAAGGGACTGAGTCCGGTCGCGGAATGAACAGAATTGTTGTAAGCCACTTCGGCTAGAACAAGGTGCGACATCCAGTCTGACTGAGAGGCATTGGTAAAACAGCGTAGATACTGTTCCAAAGTCTGATTAGTCCTTTCGGTCTGTCCATTGGTTTGTGGATGATAACCAGAACTGAGGGCCCGATGAATACCTAGATGTTGGCAAAGCTGACCCCAAAAAGATGAAACAAACTAGAAACCTCGATCAGATATTATCTTTTCTGGAAGACCATGTAAACGGAAGATGTTATGTAAAAAGGACCTTGCCATTTGAGTTGCCGTAGGTATCCTCCCAAAAGGTATAAAATGTGCCATCTTAGAAAAGCAGTCCACCACCACCATGATACAGGTGTTACCTTCAGAGGGCGGGAGATCTACGATGAAATCTGTGGCAATGGTATGCCATGGGTATGGTGGTCTTTCAGTAGAATGTAATAAGCCCAAAGGTTTTCTACGCAGAATCTTGACTTGAGCACACACAGGGCAGCACTCTACATATTGCTTTACTTGGTTTGCCCATCCCGGCCACCAAAATTGTCGGGCAATGGTTTCCTGAGTTGACCGAATGCCACGGTGCCCTCCGATCTTGGAATCATGTAAGCCTTGTAATACGGCCTTTCGGAGGTCTTCTGTAAGGTAAATACAGCCTTCTACGGAAAAAAGTAGACCATCTCTCTCGCTTACTTGTGGATGTTTCAGCAAAGTTGGCCTTTTAGGATCTGACGAGGTTTCTTGAGCAACCTTCTGTAAGTAAGGCACCAAGGCCAGAAGGAAATGCTTTGGAGCCAACACAGGTTGACCCCGGCCTTCTTGTTTAATATCGTCCTCTAAGGAACGAGATAGGGCATCGGCTTTCACATTCTTGATGTTTGGGATATAAGTGATGTTGAAATCAAAATGTGAAAAGAAGAAGGCCCACCATGCTTGTCGCGATGTTCTACATTGGAGAGAGCGTAAATATTGCAGGTTACGATGATCTGTGCGTACTTCCACAGGAAACCGACCTCCCAAAAGATGATGACGCCATTCTTCAAAGGCGGTTTTAATGGCTAGAAGTTCTTTCTCGATTATTGGATAATTTTGCTCACTGGCGGTAAGCTTCCTGGAATAATATGCCTCGTATCCGGAGTCATATTGTAACAAAATGGCCCCTACTGCAAAGTCCGAAGCGTGTTACTCACCAGATTGGGGAGTACGCAAAACAGGCCGGACCTCTAGTGCTGGGGAGTTGCTTGAAGGAGCAAGGGTTGGAGCCTCTACCCAAGCCTCCTCTCTGTGAGGGAAAGAACTCTTTAAACCGATATGACCACCTGCTGAACTGTACAGACAAGGGGACCGATCGATCAAAAGAGCGGGGAGAACACACCGCCTCGAACCCAGGCTGTAAAGGAAAGGATAACAAGTTAAACTATATGTCAATTCTAAATCTGGTTTCCCCAAGACTATATCCCTTAAGTAGTACCTGGTTTAACTCCCCTTAAGCCAAAAGAACTGGAACAACCTATAAAGCAAAGAGGCTTTAGTATATAGCTAAATATGTAACTCTCCAATATTGAAAACCAAGAAAACTATACTTTACCACTGGTGGAAGTAAGATTGGTGTAAAGAATCCTGGGTAACAACAAAAGTATAAAATAAAAAAAAGGAAGGTTAGTAAGGCAGCTATCCCCGAGCGGAACGAGGGTCGCACTGGTTTCGGGATGGTGCACCACAGCAAAGCGTTCCAAAATGCACTTTAGAAATGAAGCCAAAATCCACAGACGTGATGACAGTCTGATGAAAGAGGGATTCCAATTATAGAGTTGTTCTTACCAGAGTAATCACTATCCAAGAGTCCAGGAAGCAGGCAAGAGGTCTGGTACACGGGCGGTCAGCAAACAAATCAAAATAAGGTTTAAGAAGAAGGAGTCTGTGTGCAGGCAGGGTCGGTACACGGGAAAACAGGAACTTCCAAAATCAAGGTACAGAGAGAGCACTTCGGAAAGTATGCCGGTTGTAACTTTAAACAGAAGCAGCGTTCTGCACGCCGCTGTGGAATAAGTAACAACAAGGAGGCGTACCGTTTGAAAATGAGGCTCCCATATCAACGCCGGGAACTACAACCCTTGACAGGTTTTCTGGGTAATGTAGTTCGTGTAGCAATTTTCCACGGCAGCTGCCAGCGCGATAAGAAGGGCGCATGCCGGCGCCGTAACCCTTTATGAAGGGCGATCACTTTCCTGTCCCTTATTCTGCCGTTACCTGGAACTCCCCAATTGTCCTTGTGTACACGGGAGGAACGAGGAAGAACCCGGGGAACGTGGTGCGGCTGAGGGCGAAGTGTAACAAAGCGTCAGCTTCCACAATGAATGGTCTATCCTCTTGAGGATGATGAAGAATGGGAGAAGTGCTGTAAGCTTGCTTAAGTTGTAGGAAAGAAGCAGCAGCCTCCGGTCCCCACTCAAAGGGCTTCTTGGTACTGGTCAGACTAGATAAAGGGGCGGTCAATCTGGAAAAAGATGGAATGAAGCGACGGTAGAAATTGATGAAACCAAGGAATCTTTGAAGAGAACGCCAATCACTAGGGGACTTCCATTCCAGTATGGCACGGACTTTAGCTGGGTCCATATGAATGCCAGAAGCACTGATTACATATCCCAAGAATTCGATATGGTCTTGATGAAAAAGACACTTCTCAGCCTTGGCATAGAGTTGATTCTGTTGTAACCTTCTAAGTACCTCTCTCACTTGAGTCGTATGTTCTTTAAGATCCTTGGAGAACACCAAAATGTCATCCAAATATACCCAAACAGAAATGCCAATCAAGTCAGTGAATATATGGTCCATGAAACGCTGAAAGACTGAAGGGGCATTGCATTGGCTAAAAGGCATAACTCGATATTCATAGTGCCCTAATGGTGTTTTAAACGCAGTCTTCCAATCATCTCCGGGTCTTATGCGCACCAGATGGTAGGCCCCTCTGAGATCAAACTTGGTAAACACTCTGGCGTTATGTAGAGATTCCATGATAGTTCGTATCAAAGGAAGTGGATATCTGTCTTTCCTGGTTATGTCATTCAACTGCCTGTAATCAACGCACAGCCTCAAGGTGCCCTCCTTTTTCTTGACAAAAAATAAGGGAAATCCTGCAGGTGACTTAGAGGGTGTTATATATCCTTTCTGAAGACACTCCCCTAGATACTCCTGTAACACCTCCTTCTCCTGAGTGGGTAAAGAATACACCTTGCCATGCGGAATCACCGAGCCTGGTAATAGATCAAAGGAACAATCAAAAGTTCTGTGAGGAGGTAAAGGAATCTCTTTGGGATCAGAAAAAACATCTTGAAATCCGGAATATTCAGATGGTATTGTGATAGCTGAATATAGTCGAGACCTGGTACTTCCATCTGTCTGAGTTGCAGTGGAAATTGTCGTGATAGAGAATTCAAAACCACAGCACTCCTGTACACAGTGGTCTGAGCAGAATACTAGTGTCCGAGTTTCCCAATTGATATTCGGATTGTGATGTAACAGCCAAGGTAATCCCAGGATTATGGGATACATGGGTGTCTTGATAACATCTAAAGATATCTGTTCCAAATGTCCTTCAATCTGTAGGTGCAGGGACCCTGTATGTTGATGGACAGGACTAGAGGACAATGGAGCCCCATCTATAACCTCCACCATTGCGGCACATTTATTTTCAAGCAAGATGATGCCATTTTTGACGGCAAACTCTGCATCGATATAATTGCCGGAAGCACCGCAATACAACAACCCCAAAACCTCAATGGGTTCTTTACCCGGCCAGGTGACTTTAATACATAGGACCATAAGTACCACGGGTTGCATGGGTTTTTTAACCTGCTTATTATCCGGAAGGACTGAAGAAAAGATTGTTGGGCCCGTTGTTGCCTTCCCTACATACGACAGGCCATTTAGTTTTCCAACTTCCGGAGAGGTCGTAGAGGGCAAGTACTGAGATAATGACCAGAGGACCCACAATACAAACACAATCGGAGGTCTCTTCTCCGTTTCCTTTCAGCATCCGATAAGGGACCCCTGACGGCTCCCAATTGCATTGGGTCGGGTGCGGCCTCAGAGGAACCAGTAGCCCTTGGTGGTGTAGGCAAAAATCGTGAGAGCGTTCTTTCCGAACGCCGTCTCTCGCTCCATCTTTCTGCCAGCATGTGGTCGATTCGTAAAACTTGTTCCTGAAGAGACTGCAGTGTGTCTGGTTCTGGGATATGAAGCAACTCATCCTTATATTCGTCTCTCAACCCTCTTCGGAACAGTGTTTTCTGCGTAACCTCCGGCCACTGAGATTCGGTAGCCAACTGTCGAAAACGGCTAATGTAGGAAATTATGTCACTCGATCCTTGTCTTAGATCCATAAGCTGATTTTGGGCTGATGCAGCAAGATTTGGTGACTGAAAAACTTCCAAGAAGGCGTTTTCAAAAGCAACAAAATCCTCCAAAATGGGACTCTTGGCTACCACCAGGGGAGTAGCCCAGGCCAACGCATTCCCAGTCAAATTGCCCAAAATATATCCAATCTTGGCCTTTTCCTGGTTGAAATGAGTGGAACGACACAGAAAATTAATTCTTCAGTGATTGCAAAATTCGGCCACTCGCCGAGGATCGCCATCAAATTTCACCGGACTGGTCTGGGCCATCACCGATTCAACTGAAGTGCCGGAACTGACTCCTTGAGCCACCAACTGGCGTAAAGTAAGATTTTCCTGATGTAGGGCCGACATCTCCGTGCGTAAGGCCCAAATCTCATTCCTTAATTCTTCAGCATTATCCATCTCGGAATCTGAACTGGTTGGTAGGCGTCTTAATCTGTTAAGGTGAGCGTCGCGTGACCTTGTCGTACCTGTATTTCCGGAAGTAGCTCATACTGTAGAAGCCAGGCTGGTTGATCCGAAAGCTGAATGATGAGAAAGTAACGCAAGGAACCGGCCTCAACCCAGCCCTGAGGATACAGAGCAGAATGGGGACCAACCCCCAACGCCACAGAACTCATCCTGTGGATTTGTGTGACGCCAAATCAGTGTAGCACTGACAGGGTAGGTAGTCCAAAAGTTCAAGGTTGTTGGTAGAAGAGGTGTCCTTAGAATCCTGGCTGAGAGATGCGGAAGGCACCCAAGGATCCGGTAGCAGAAGACACAATCCAAACGTTATTGGCAGGTAAGTCAATCTGTATCTGGTGGCAGATCTTCGCTACTTAAAGCACTTGGCATGAAGCCGAGGCTTGGAACGCGAGCAGCCCGCGCATGCGCCACGCCCCCACCGGAGTGGAGACGAGGCTTGGAACGCAAGCCTGCTCCGGCCTCCCCAGTGGTCCGCGGCGCCTGCGCATGCCCGCGACCAGAAGGCAGCAGTGAGTTCGGGCTTCGGGAGAGCATTCTCCCGGCGAGCCGAACTCGGGAGATGAGCTGCCAGGGCTGGGGACGTCGTCCCACAGCCCTCCAGGTAGGTGTTCTAACACCATGCCCCCTCTTAGAAAGGCCAGGAGCACCCGGTTTCCAAGGGTTACGACTGTCAAATTCCCTCACTAAACGGGGTGCATGAACATTGCCCTCGCGTTCCCAAGTGCGATCACAAGCAGGATAACCCTTCCAATCCACCAAAAATTGCAATCTCCCCCTAAAATAACGAGAGTCATAAATCTCCTGGACCTCAAATTCAGGTGTTTCCCTAATGTCAATGGCTGCTGGTCTAGAATGGGCGTGACCATAGGGGTCGGGATGATAGACTTTTAGCAGGGCAACATGGAATACCGGATGAATTCTCCAAGATGCAGGTAGGGCTAATCGAAAGGCAACTGGGGAAACTTGTTTCGTTATGCGAAATGGGCCAAGGAATCTAGGGGCCAACTTCAAAGGGAGATTCTGGACTGGGAAATTCTTAGAGGATAACGACACTAGGTCTCCCACCTAAAATGAGGGCTCAAGACTCCAATTGTTTATCGGCAGTGCTCTTCATATTCTCTTGAGCCTGAGCCAGGGTATCAGCAGCCCGTTGGTGGAGGCTCTGAATCTCAGCAACCAATTGGTCAGCAGAGGGAACCAAGCTAGACTGGACAGGAGGAAGAGGCAGGAACTTAGGATGAAGACCAAAGGAACAGAAAAAGGGACTGAGTCCGGTCGCGGAATGAACAGAATTGTTGTAAGCCACTTCGGCTAGAACAAGGTGCGACATCCAGTCTGACTGAGAGGCATTGGTAAAACAGCGTAGATACTGTTCCAAAGTCTGATTAGTCCTTTCGGTCTGTCCATTGGTTTGTGGATGATAACCAGAACTGAGGGCCCGATGAATACCTAGATGTTGGCAAAGCTGACCCCAAAAAGATGAAACAAACTGGAAACCTCGATCAGATATTATCTTTTCTGGAAGACCATGTAAACGGAAGATGTTATGTAAAAAGGACCTTGCCATTTGAGTTGCCGTAGGTATCCTCCCAAAAGGTATAAAATGTGCCATCTTAGAAAAGCAGTCCACCACCACCATGATACAGGTGTTACCTTCAGAGGGCGGGAGATCTACGATGAAATCTGTGGCAATGGTATGCCATGGGTATGGTGGTCTTTCAGTAGAATGTAATAAGCCCAAAGGTTTTCTACGCGGAATCTTGACTTGAGCACACACAGGGCAGCACTCTACATATTGCTTTACTTGGTTTGCCCATCCCGGCCACCAAAATTGTCGGGCAATGGTTTCCTGAGTTGACCGAATGCCACGGTGCCCTCCGATCTTGGAATCATGTAAGCCTTGTAATACGGCCTTTCGGAGGTCTTCTGTAAGGTAAATACAGCCTTCTACGGAAAAAAGTAGACCATCTCTCTCGCTTACTTGTGGATGTTTCAGCAAAGTTGGCCTTTTAGGATCTGACGAGGTTTCTTGAGCAACCTTCTGTAAGTAAGGCACCAAGGCCAGAAGGAAATGCTTTGGAGCCAACACAGGTTGACCCCGGCCTTCTTGTTTAATATCGTCCTCTAAGGAACGAGATAGGGCATCGGCTTTCACATTCTTGATGTTTGGGATATAAGTGATGTTGAAATCAAAATGTGAAAAGAAGAAGGCCCACCATGCTTGTCGCGATGTTCTACATTGGAGAGAGCGTAAATATTGCAGGTTACGATGATCTGTGCGTACTTCCACAGGAAACCGACCTCCCAAAAGATGATGACGCCATTCTTCAAAGGCGGTTTTAATGGCTAGAAGTTCTTTCTCGATTATTGGATAATTTTGCTCACTGGCGGTAAGCTTCCTGGAATAATATGCCAATGGGAATTATGCCTCGTATCCGGAGTCATATTGTAACAAAATGGCCCCTACTGCAAAGTCCAAAGCGTGTTACTCACCAGAATGGGGAGTACGTAAAACAGGCCGGACCTCTAGTGCTGGGGAGTTGCTTGAAGGAGCAAGGGTTGGAGCCTCTACCCAAGCCTCCTCTCTGTGAGGGAAAGAACTCTTTAAACCGATATGACCACCTGCTGAACTGTACAGACAAGGGGACCGATCGATCAAAAGAGCGGGGAGAACACACCGCCTCGAACCCAGGCTGTAAAGGAAAGGATAACAAGTTAAACTATATGTCAATTCTAAATCTGGTTTCCCCAAGACTATATCCCTTAAGTAGTACCTGGTTTAACTCCCCTTAAGCCAAAAGAACTGGAACAACCTATAAAGCAAAGAGGCTTTAGTATATAGCTAAATTTGTAACTCTCCAATATTGAAAACCAAGAAAACTATACTTTACCACTGGTGGAAGTAAGATTGGTGTAAAGAATCCTGGGTAACAACAAAAGTATAAAATAAAAAAAAGGAAGGTTAGTAAGGCAGCTATCCCCGAGCGGAACGAGGGTCGCACTGGTTTCGGGATGGTGCACCACAGCAAAGCGTTCCAAAATGCACTTTAGAAATGAAGCCAAAATCCACAGACGTGATGACAGTCTGATGAAAGAGGGATTCCAATTATAGAGTTGTTCTTACCAGAGTAATCACTATCAAGAGTCCAGGAAGCAGGTAAGAGGTCTGGTACACGGGCGGTCAGCAAACAAATCAAAATAAGGTTTAAGAAGAAGGAGTCTGTGTGCAGGCAGGGTCGGTACACGGGAAAACAGGAACTTCCAAAATCAAGGTACAGAGAGAGCACTTCGGAAAGTATGCCGGTTGTAACTTTAAACAGAAGCAGCGTTCTGCACGCCGCTGTGGAATAAGTAACAACAAGGAGGTGTACCGTTTGAAAATGAGGCTCCCATATCAACGCAGGGTACTACAACCCTTGACAGGTTTTCTGGGTAATGTAGTTCGTGTAGCAATTTTCCATGGCAGCTGCCAGCGCGATAAGAAGGGCGCATGCTGGCGCCGTAACCCTTTATGAAGGGCGATCACTTTCCTGTCCCTTATTCTGGCGTTACCTGGAACTCCCCAATTGTCCTTGTGTACACGGGAGGAACGAGGAAGAACCCGGGGAACGTGGTGCGGCTGAGGGCGAAGTGTAACAGCATCCACCCCCAAAGGTGGCGCAGACCCCCTCCGAGCATGGAAACGGCGTAAGAGAGCCGGAGAATGTATATTGCAGAAAGGCTCCCAGGACCTGTCTTCGGGACCGTACCCCTTCCAATCAACCAAATAAAAGGGGCGCCCCCTACGGAGATGAAAATCCAGGATGTCCGCCACTTCATATTCAGCATCCCCGTCCACCTGAACCGGAGGAGGGCGATCGGGCAACCGAACAGAGGGTGGACAAAATTTCAGGAGACAGACGTGAAATACAGGATGTTGATTCCAAGAGGTAGGTAAAGAAAGGCGTACAGCCACCGGATTTATAATCTCAGTAATGGGAAAAGGACCCACGAATCTAGGCAACAACAAGCGTTTGCCAGGAATTCGCAAATTACGGGTGGACAACCAGACTTTCATGGCCACCTTATAATTAGGCGCCGGTTTTCTGTGACGATCAGCATTTTTCTTTGCCCTTGCTTGAGCTTGAAGTAGATGTGAGCGAACCGTTCTACGGGTCGTCACCAGTTCCCTGACACAATCCCGAGCCGCCGGGTTGTCAATGGGAAGTGTAGGATCAAAAGGCAAAGACCGTGGATGGCAACCATATAGGGCAAAAAATGGCGAGACCCCTGAGGCAGTATGCATAGAATTATTGTAAGCGAATTCAGCAGAAGGAAGCATCGTCAACCAGGATGCTTGAAAACGAAGGCAGAGACACCGGAGAAATTGTTCAAGGGTGGCATTTACTCTTTCAGTTTGCCCGTCCGTCTGAGGATGATAAGCAGAACTGAACCGGTCGTCAATACCCAATGAAGCAGTCAAAGCCCTCCAGAAACGTGATGTAAATTGAGAGCCACGATCCGAAATCAGGATAGCAGGCAATCCAAAGAACCGGAAAACGTTCTGGAGAAAAAGGGAAGCCAAAACAGGAGCAGAAGGCAGGCCTGAACAGGGAATGAACAGTGCCATCTTGGTGAAATAATCAATGACTACCCATATGGTATCAAGGCCTTTCACAGGAGGTAAATCCACAATGAAGTCCATAGAAACCATGTACCATGGTTTGTGGGGCACAGGGAGAGGGCGTAACAGACCCACAGGTTTAGAACGGGAGACTTTGCATTGAGAACATACTGAACAGGATGCCAGATAGTCAATCACATCCCTTGACATAGTGGGCCACCAGGACCAACGGCGTAATGCCTCCAGCGTCTTTTGCTGACCCGGATGAGCCGCACTTAGGGAGTCATGAGACCAAGCCAGAGCACGTAGGCGTGCCTGACCTGGAGGCACAAACAAGCGTCCTTGAATGTAGGGTAGGCCTTGAACCACATCAAGATTGAGAGTTTCACACTCTTCCTTATGTGCGGAGACCCAATCCGAAATCAAAGTCCGCAGGCTAGGTTGAGGGGTGCAGGCACAAACAACGTTACAAGGTAACAAGAGAGGTTTGCCAGAGACATTGTTGTCAGAATGGAAGGCAATGCGTGACAAAGCGTCTGCACAAGAATTCAATCGGGCCGGTCGATACGTGATAGTGAAATAAAACTGAGAAAAGAAAAGATGCCAACGAGCCTGTCGGGCAGTAAGACATTTCATTGATTTAAATGCCAAAAGGCTCTGATGATCCGAAAAGACCGTGACCTGATGTCGAGCCCCCAAAAGATGATGCCGCCATTCGGAAAAAGCGTCTTTTATGGCTAGGAGTTCTCGTTCTGTGATTGGATAGTTGCGCTCATAAGGCGTCAATTTCCTTGAAAAGAATGCAATCGGATGGATTTCCCCCGAGTCTGGACATCTCTGGGATAGAACTGCCCCAATAGCCGAGCCAGAAGCATCGGCCTCCACCAAAAATGGGAGTAAGGGATTAGGATGCTGTAACACTGGAGCGGAAGTGAATGCTGCCTTAAGGGCATCAAAGGCTCGTTGTTCCATTGATAGGATTTCTTAGAACTGGTCAAAGCCGTCAGCGGTGCAGATATAGAAGAAAAAGAACGGTTGAAGCGCCTATAGAAGTTCGAGAACCCCAAAAAGGATTGCAAGGCTTTAATCGTTGTAGGAACGGGCCAATCCAAAACAGCCTTAACCTTGGAGCGACTCATTGGTATACCCCGACTAGTTAGATCATGCCAAGAAACTCCACCTCAGTGGAGTTGAAGACACACTTTTCAGCTTTGACAAATAGGTGGTTTTCCCTCAACCTTTGCAAGACAATTTGCACGTGTCTCGTGTGTTCCTCTCTGGAGGGTGAATATATGAGGATATCGTCCAAATATACTACCACAAATTGATCCAAACAGTCATGGAATATATCATTCATGAACGCCTGGAAAGTGGCCGGGGCGTTACAGAGACCAAATGGCATGACCAAATATTCATACAATCCATAGCGTGTTTTGAAGGCGGTTTTCCACTCGGCCCCTTTCCTGATTCGAATGAGGTTATATGCACCCCTAAGATCCAGCTTAGTAAAGACTACAGAAGTACCGAGTTGGTCTAAGAGCACTGAAATAAGCGGGAGGGGATATTGGTTTTTTACCGTCACCGTGTTTAATGCCCTATAATCGATACAGGGACGGAGGTCGCCCTCCTTCTTAGGGACGAAAAAGAGCAGAGAGGCCGCAGGGGACCTGGAAGGCCTAATGAACCCAATGGCCAATGCCTTGTCAATGTACTCCTTCAATACCTTATCTTCTGGAACCGTAAGAGAATAGACCCTACCCCCCGGGACCTTAGCACCTGGCAGTAAGTCGATGGGGCAGTCGTAAGGCCTATGAGGTGGCAATTGGTCTGCCCCTCCTTTGTCAAACACATCACAAAAAGACTTGTATTCAGGAGGGATTTCGGTTTCGGGAGACTTAGTGATGGCTCCAATTATAGACATAGATGCTACCAAGGCTCGACAAGAGGACTCAGGGGACACACTAGTGTCTAGGAAACACTTTTCGTTACACTCAGTGGAAGGAAACTGCACGGTTTTCCTTGTCCAATCGATGGCCGGATTATGATGTTGCAACCAAGGGATGCCCAAGATGACCTGGAATTGAGGGGCTTTAATTAGATCGAAGGAAATTGACTCAGCATGTCCTTCCTCTGTTTGCATATGAATTAAAGAGGTATTTTGTATAACTAGGCCAGAGATCAAGGATGTACCGTCCACAGCCTGAACAGCCTCGGGTTGGGCTTTAGAGACAATTGAAACATTCTTACTTGTGGCGTAATCGTAATCCATGTAATTCCCGGTGGCCCCAGAATCAATGATCGCCAAAGAAGAAAAAGTACTACCTTCAGTGGTGAACACCACAGGAAGGCTAACAGGAGCAGAAACAGCACCATGAGAGTCCAAGGAAAGCACCCCCGGCGTAGGGACCCTGTCTATTGCCGGGTTCTGGCGTTTCCCGGCTTTTTGACAGGTCTCTTAGGGCAATCCTTCAAGTGGTGTTCAGCAGATCCACAATACATACATAAATTATGTGACCTGCGATAATCTCGTTGTGCAGGAGTCAAAGGACCTCTTACTGCCCCGATTTGCATAGGTTCCGGAAGCGAAGTAGAAGGAGAAGACTGGTCCACCTGAGGAGTAACAGGGACTGGCGACTTGCGTTCGCCCCTTCTTTCGGTTCTTCTAGCGTCTATTTGTAAAACCAGGTCTAGCAATTCACCAAAAGTGGTAGGAACCACTGGTACTGTGGCGAAAACGTCCTTTAATTCTTCCGACAACCCTTTGTAAAACACGGCTGATTTTTTCTCTTCCGGCCAATCGGTTTCAGCCGCCAGTTGGTTAAATTTAGTAAGGTATGAAAACAAAGAGGATGTGCCTTGACGCAGATTGAGGAACTCCAGGTCAGTAGCCTGAGATTTATAGCGGGTGTCAAATACTCTGTTCATTGCAGTGATGAGAGCATCACAATCGTAAAGGACGTAGCTATTGGATTCAAGTAACTGATTAGCCCAAGCGGCTGCTGTACCCCCAAGATGAGAGAGAACAAAGGTTGCCTTAGTAGTAGAATTAGGAAAAGCAGTGGGCCGACAGAGGAAATGTAATTTACACTGGTTGATAAACGTGCGATAATGTTTAGGATCCCCAGAGAAACGTTCTGGGGGGGCCAGTGGGAACTGAGTAGCCATAAGCACCGGGGTAGCCGTAAAGCCAGAGGCAGAGGCTGTAGGACCGGTCGAACCTGATGCAGTAGCAGCAGACGTATCCACCCCTAGGGTGTGGGGGCTTGGAAAACTCTGCAAAGTGTTGATCCTTTGATGGATAGCACTATGTGCGGCTGTCATATCAGAACGAAGTTCAGATACCAAGCGAACCAAGGTGGTTAAAGGATCGACTTCTTCCATGGCTTCTGTTTTTGTTACTCACCAGAATGGGGAGTACGTAAAACAGGCCGGACCTCTAGTGCTGGGATGTTGCTTGAAGGAGCAAGGGTTGGAGCCTCCACCCAAGCCTCCTCTCTGTGAGGGAAAGAACTCTTTAAACCGATATGACCACCTGCTGAACTGTACAGACAAGGGGACCGATCGATCAAAAGAGCGGGGAGAACACACCGCCTCGAACCCAGGCTGTAAAGGAAAGGATAACAAGTTAAACTATATGTCAATTCTAAATCTGGCTTCCCCAAGACTATATCCCTTAAGTAGTACCTGGTTTAACTCCCCTTAAGCCAAAAGAACTGGAACAACCTATAAAGCAAAGAGGCTTTAGTATATAGCTAAATGTGTAACTCTCCAATATTGAAAACCAAGAAAACTATACTTTACCACTGGTGGAAGTAAGATTGGTGTAAAGAATCCTGGGTAACAACGAAAGTATAAAATAAAAAAAGGAAGGTTAGTAAGGCAGCTATCCCCGAGCGGAACGAGGGTCGCACTGGTTTCGGGATGGTGCACCACAGCAAAGCGTTCCAAAATGCACTTTAGAAATGAAGCCAAAATCCACAGACGTGATGACAGTCTGATGAAAGAGGGATTCCAATTATAGAGTTGTTCTTACCAGAGTAATCACTATCCAAGAGTCCAGGAAGCAGGCAAGAGGTCTGGTACACGGGCGGTCAATTAACACAGAAAAATCACTATCCAAGAGTCCAGGAAGCAGGCAAGAGGTCTGGTACACGGGCGGTCAGCAAACAAATCAAAATAAGGTTTAAGAAGAAGGAGTCCGTGTGCAGGCAGGGTTGGTACACGGGAAAACAGGAACTTCCAAAATCAAGGTACAGAGAGAGCACTTCGGAAAGTATGCCGGTTGTAACTTTAAACAGAAGCAGCGTTCTGCACGCCGCTGTGGAATAAGTAACAACAAGGAGGCGTACCGTTTGAAAATGAGGCTCCCATATCAACGCCGGGAACTACAACCCTTGACAGGTTTTCTGGGTAATGTAGTTCGTGTAGCAATTTTCCACGGCAGCTGCCAGCGCGATAAGAAGGGCGCATGCCGGCGCCGTAACCCTTTATGAAGGGCGATCACTTTCCTGTCCCTTATTCTGGCGTTACCTGGAACTCCCCAATTGTCCTTGTGAACACGGGAGGAACGAGGAAGAACCCGGGGAACGTGGTGCGGCTGAGGGCGAAGTGTAACAAAGCGTCAGCTTCCACAATGAATGGTCTATCCTCTTGAGGATGATGAAGAATCGGAGAAGTGCTGTAAGCTTGCTTAAGTTGTCCCCACTCAAAGGGCTTCTTGGTACTGGTCAGACTAGATAAAGGGGCGGTCAATCTGGAAAAAGATGGAATGAAGCGACGGTAGAAATTGATGAAACCAAGGAATCTTTGAAGAGATCGCCAATCACTAGGGGACTTCCATTCCAGTATGGCACAGACTTTAGCTGGGTCCATATGAATGCCAGAAGCACTGATTACATATCCCAAGAATTCGATATGGTCTTGATGAAAAAGACACTTCTCAGCCTTGGCATAGAGTTGATTCTGTTGTAACCTTCTAAGTACCTCTCCCACTTGAGTCGTATGTTCTTTAAGATCCTTGGAGAACACCAAAATGTCATCCAAATATACCCAAACAGAAATGCCAATCAAGTCAGTGAATATATGGTCCATGAAATGCTGAAAGACTGAAGGGGCATTGCTTTGGCTAAAAGGCATAACTCGATATTCATAGTGCCCTAATGGTGTTTTAAACGCAGTCTTCCAATCATCTCCGGGTCTTATGCGCACCAGATGGTAGGCCCCTCTGAGATCAAACTTGGTAAACACTCTGGCGTTATGTAGAGATTCCATGATAGTTCGTATCAAAGGAAGTGGATATCTGTCTTTCCTGGTTATGTCATTCAACAGCCTGTAATCAACGCACAGCCTCAAGGTGCCCTCCTTTTTCTTGACAAAAAATAAGGGAAATCCTGCAGGTGACTTAGAGGGTGTTATATATCCTTTCTGAAGACACTCCTCTAGATACTCCTGTAACACCTCCTTCTCCTGAGTGGTTAAAGAATACACCTTGCCATGCGGAATCACCGAGCCTGGTAATAGATCAAAGGAACAATCAAAAGTTCTGTGAGGAGGTAAAGGAATCTCTTTGGGTTCAGAAAAAACATCTTGAAATCCGGAATATTCAGATGGTATTGTGATAGCTGAATATAGTCGAGACCTGGTACTTCCATCTGTCTGAGTTGCAGTGGAAATTGTCGTGATAGAGGATTCAAAACCACAGCACTCCTGTACACAGTGGTCTGAGCAGAATACTAGTGTCCGAGTTTCCCAATTGATATTCGGATTGTGATGTAACAGCCAAGGTAATCCCAGGATTATGGGATACATCGATGTCTTGATAACATCTAAAGATATCTGTTCCAAATGTCCTTCAATCTGTAGGTGCAGGGACCCTGTATGTTGATGGACAGGACTAGAGGACAATGGAGCCCCATCTATAACCTCCACCATTGCGGCACATTTCTTTTTAAGCAAGATGATGCCATTCTTGACGGCAAACTCTGCATCGATATAATTGCCGGAAGCACCGCAATACAACAACCCCAAAACCTCAATGGGTTCTTTACCCGGCCAGGAGACTTTAATACATAGGACCATAAGTACCACGGGCTGCATGGGTTGTTTAACCTGCTTATTATCCGGAAGGACTGAAGAAAAGATTGTTGGGCCCGTTGTTGCCTTCCCTACATACGACAGGCCATTTAGTTTTCCAACTTCCGGAGAGGTTGTAGAGGGCAAGTACTGAGATAATGACCAGAGGACCCACAATACAAACACAATCGGAGGTCTCTTCTCCGTTTCCTTTCAGCATCCGATAAGGGACCCCTGACGGCTCCCAATTGCATTGGTTCGGGTGCGGCCTCAGAGGAACCAGTAGCCCTTGGTGGTGTAGGCAAAAATCGTGAGAGCGTTCTTTCCGAACGCCGTCTCTCGCTCCATCTTTTCTTTATTTCTGTGGTTGATTCGTAAAACTTGTTCCTGAAGAGACTGCAGTGTGTCTGGTTCTGGGATATGAAGCAACTCATCCTTATATTCGTCTCTCAACCCTCTTCGGAACAGTGTTTTCTGCGTAACCTCCGGCCACTGAGATTCGGTAGCCAACTGTCGAAAACGGCTAATGTAGGAAATTATGTCACTCGATCCTTGTCTTAGATCCATAAGCTGATTTTGGGCTGATGCAGCAAGATTTGGTGACTGAAACACTTCCAAGAAGGCTTTTTCAAAAGCAACAAAATCCTCCAAAATGGGACTCTTGGCTACCACCAGGGGAGTAGCCCAGGCCAACGCATTCCCAGTCAAATTGCCCAAAATATATCCAATCTTGCCCTTTTCCTGGTTGAAATGAGTGGAACGACACAGAAAATTAATTCTTCAGTGATTGCAAAATTCGGCCACTCGCCGAGGATCGCCATCAAATTTCACCGGACTGGTCTGGGCCATCACCGATTCAACTGAAGTGCCGGAACTGACTCCTTGAGCCACCAACTGGCGTAAAGTAAGATTTTCCTGATGTAGGGCCGACATCTCCGTGCGTAAGGCCCAAATCTCATTCCTTAATTCTTCAGCATCATCCATCTCGGAATCTGAACTGGTTGGTAGGCGTCTTAATCTGTTAAGGTGAGCGTCGCGTGACCTTGTCGTACCTGTATTTCCGGAAGTAGCTCATACTGTAGAAGCCAGGCTGGTTGATCCGAAAGCTGAATGATGAGAAAGTAACGCAAGGAACCGGCCTCAACCCAGCCCTGAGGATACAGAGCAGGATGGGGACCAACCCCCGACGCCACAGAACTCTTCCCTGTGGATCTGTGTGACGCCAAATCAGTGTAGCACTGACAGGGTAGGTAGTCCAAAAGTTCAAGGTTTTTGGTAGAGGAGGTGTCCTTAGAATCCTGGCTGAGAGATGCGGAAGGCACCGAAGGATCCGGTAGCAGAAGACACAATCCAAACGTTATTGGCAGATAAGTCAATCTGTATCTGGTGTCCAACAAGGCAAGAGAACCAGTCCGAAAACAGTCTAAAGCAGACTTCCAACAAGGACTGGAGAACAGTCTGTGGCAGATCTTCAGCAAGGCAGGTAACAACGGTGAAGTGTGGCAGACAAGGAACTGGAGTTCAGTTGAACCAGGGGAACAACAGAAGGAACAGGCCAGAGCAGGTACCTTACTGTACTGGGAAGTGAGGTAGCCTAAGGGGAAGCCAAAAGGAGGGAGAGCCAGCAAGGCGATCCCCAGGAGGGAAACCCCAGGAGGGGAAGTCCAAGGAGAAGGGAAACCAGGAACCAAGGAGAGGAGGGAACCCATACCCGGGAAGGGAAAAACAGGACCCAGAAAAGGGCAACAGGAACTGGAGCAGGGTCCAAAAAGAACCAACAGGAGCAGGTAAGCTGGCGAAGAGCAACGGCGAGTCAGGAACGAACCGCGTTAAGACGCGATTCATTCCTGCACTCGTACGCTACTTAAAGCACTCGGCATGAATCCGAGGCTTGGAACGCGGGCAGCCCGCGCATGCGCCACGCCCCCACCGGAGCGGAGACGAGGCTTGGAACGCAAGCCTGCTCCGGCCTCCCCAGTGGTCCGCGGCGCCTGCGCATGTCCGCGACTCGAAGGCAGCAGTGAGTTCGGGCGTCGGGAGAGCATTCTCCCGGCGAGCCGAACTCGGGAGAAGAGCTGCCAGGGCTGGGGACGTCGTCCCACAGCCCTCCAGGTAGGTGCTCTAACACACAGTCAATCCTCCCAGCTGTTACACAGTATATTGGTTTCTCTTAAATTACTTTATCAGGGCTCAAAGGCACTAGGCCTGCAGTCAGCCCTTGAAAATGTTACACAACATGTTAAATTCACTCAATTTCTCGTATAGGGGTTCAAAGGCGCTAACACCTGCAGTCACCCATCACAATTGTTATTCAAAGTATTAGTTACACCCCTTTCAATTGTTATTCAGAGTATTTGTTTCACACTATTTCACATACAGTGGGTTAAAGGCACAAATGCCCACAATGCCCACAATCACCCCTCACAGCTGATACTCAGTGTATTACTTACTCACGGAATTTTTTTTTGTCAGGGCTTTAACGCACCAGGCCAGCAGTCACCCCTCCCAACTGGTACTCAGTATATTATTTTCTCACAAAATTGTTTTTATCGCGGCTTCAAGGCACATGGCATGCTGTCCACCCTCAGTGTTGTTACGCAGCGTGTTAATTTCAAACTGTTTCACATGTAGCGGGTCAAAGGCACTAAGGCCCACAGTCACCCCTCACAAATGATACACAGAAAATTGGTTGCACATGAATTATTGTATCAGGGCTCAAAGGCATGAAGCCTGCAGTTACCCCTCACAACTGATACAATAATTCACATGAAACCAATTTTCTGTGTATCAGGGCTGAAAGGCGCAAAGCCCACAGTCACCTCTCACAACGGATGCACCGGAAATTGGTTTCACGTGAATCATTGTATCAGGGCTCAAAGGCACGAAGCCCGCAGTCACCCCTCACAACTACTAACTTATTTAGCCAAATTCTGCCTCTATGTCAGCACAAACATCCTTGAGTTTCCGCCTAATTCAAGGAACTATTTGCCAATAGAGACCCTCCTTCTTTTTCCAAATGAAGACAAAACAAACTGTGGTCCCAGTTGATAGTAATCACTGTTTTTGCTAGAACAAAAGGTTCTCCAAATATCCAACAAGCATGTATTTGCTACTGTTTTCCAGGGCAGGTCAATAACAACCCACACAGGTAACCCTACGTAAGCAGTGTAGCCGAATTCTACATGCGTAGCCAAACAGTCATCAGAAATAGAACCAATTGTTAACAATCACTTTTTACTGAATCGAAGAACTCTGTTGGACATATAAAAACACGTATTTACTTCAGTGTTCTCGATAAAGTACAAACAGAAGGTTTCAAGGTGACAAGAAGGATTAACATATCCACTGGGCAGGTGAAGGTTGGAGCAGGTGTTTTCAAATGGATATTTCCTCAGAAGTCTTCTTTAGAAATGTAGGAGTTTAATACCGTTGTAAGCAATGTTAAAGTGAAAAGGCTAAGAGTTGACCAGAGGGGCATTTATCAGCTCAATGCTTATCCTCCAAATGATACAATATCCTCCAAACGATACAGGACCCTTACAGATAATCCTCTGCTTCTGCTGCCCCGCGAGCCCCCGAACACCGAATACACTTCTGGCACACCGCGCATGCGCTGTGTGTATGTAGGTTGATCGTCCAAGCAGTGGGAATAGAAAGAGGACTGCAGTGCAATCTAGGATCCAGGCAAAACAAAGAAGTAAGGCAGGATAAGCACGCAGACAGGACCTTCACCAGTAACACCGAACACACTGCTGAAGCATTCTCCTCTGAGTACTTTCCCTCTCTTGTGTACAGTGCCTTATAATATTCTTGAAAGGTCTCATTAATCTGCTGTGGTGTGGTCACCCTGACGCCCTCGCCATCTGTGTAATTGCGCCCCTTGGGTGTTCCTTATTAATCAGCCACACAAGCAGTCAACCCGCTTTATCCCACTCCCCATGTACTCGCTTGGTATAGCGGTCCCTGTCAAAGTTATTAAGGGCTGCTGGTTGCAAAGTTTGAGTCTTAATAGCTTCTACTCAGTCCTGTCCCACCTCTTCCCTCTTCCCCTAATCGTGTCTTCTGATTCCATGAGTTTCTGGGACAGTGACTTCCTTATCCCCACCATTTTCGAGATACACACCCCTCGGACTGTTACCTTAAGAGTTCCCATAGAACTCCCATCTCTTCCATTGATCCCTCATTATTACCCAGAAATTAGACTATCTCCTCCCTTAGTGTTACCTTAAAGGCTCTATCTTGGAGTTGTTCTGTTCCTAACCTCCAGGTTGGAATTGCCGGATGACATTGTCCCATCTGCAGCACCGTGATAAATGGGGCGTGATCAGAGATTATTTTCTCTAGGTATTCTGTCTGGGAGGATCTATGTGCGTCCGTGCTGCCCGTGAAGAGATAATCCAGGCGAGAGTGTGACCCATGCACCAGTGAGTAGTACAAGTACTCCCTGTCGTTTCCATGTCACTCCCTCCATAATTCCTGCAAGTCTAGCTCCTGTATTATTCTGTTAAGGGATCGTGTTGATCGGGGTCGTTGGTAGGTTCCTGTGCCTGCCCGATCTATGTTTGGATCTAGATAACAGTTAAAATCTCCCCCGCAAATGAGAATGTCTGGCCTGTGTTTGCCCAATAGTTCGCCCATTTTTTGGAAGTAGTCTTCATTGTCTGAGTTGAGTGCGTATGAGTTCACAATACTTAGAGCATGTCCCTCTATTATGCCCCTTGTAATAAATGTGCGAACTACATTGTCTCCTGCCGTAGTCTGTACTTGTAGTGGTGTTGAGGGAGTTACACAGGTGAGAACCCCTCTGGAGCATGACAAGTATGAGGTGCCTCCCCAATTCCTTTGTAATTCTTTGAGATCGTTCTTAGTCATGTGTGTCTGTTGTAGTTGTGCAATTTGGATACCATGTCTACATAGAAATTGTTTGATTTGGGCGCGTTTAGATCTTTTACCTAGGCCCTGTACTGTTAAGGATTTCAATCAGACGACACACTCCTTGGACTCGGCCTAGTATGCAGCGCACAACCGAAATGCTTATCCCTTTATATAGATTCAATATTGAGATGGTACACCACTCATATCACACCTCCTTTTCCAATGCCCTGGGTCACAAACCATGAACCAGGCTGGTTGGTAAAATACAATATTTATTTTAAAATTCAAAAAGAAATCATACACTTTTTAATATGGGGCAGCAATCACTAATGGGGTTTATAATTACAATGAGAATGTGAGCAATGCACGGGGTTTAACCTTCTAGTGGCACATATACACAGAACAGCGGAATAGTAGCACCTTTTGGTTTAGGAAAGATAGCACCCAAGTTAGAATTTTCCCTTGCAAGGTTCCCTCAACCCACAAATAATCAATTCTGAGTGGATAAACAGAAGCAGCAGGTAATCGCGAATAAGAAACAGGAAACGGAATTCAAATCTGACCTTCCCTCTCAAATAAGAGAGAAAAACGGATTTTAAACCCCTTGCAATGTTATGAAATGCCACTCGGAACAAATAAATAATGAATGTGTGTTAACAACCTTGAAGCAAATATAATTCTTCACTAAAGCAACAATGCAAAGACACTAACAATCACAAAGAATGGATTACCTAAAGCGTACAGTTCGAAAATGAGTAGAAAGTTTAAAACAGATTGCAGCAAAAGGACACGGAAACTTTGCAATTTTTCTAATTCCCGCCTGAAATTACCCAAACGGTTTTTAATAAAACGGGTGAAATGGTTTTTAATAAAAAAAGGTGAACTACACTGATTTTGGTTGGGGTATAGAGGTATATCACAGGAACAATATGGAAGTGAAATTAAGTCTCTAGCTGTTAAATTGGGGGAGTTATACAAGATATAAAATGATGCGCTTTGAATAAAATGAAGCTGTGAAATAGGAAGGGAAATCAGTTGTGCAAGAACAGTTTTACTTTACACTAGAGTATTCAGGCTTGGCCACCAATGATGGGCACAGTAAGAGCCAGGGTTGATTTGCAACTTCAACCCCGTCACCACAGCACCCAACCCTGGAGGAAACCAGTCTGATCACTCGAAATAGGACTAACGGCATAGGATTACACAAGACAACATTACTAAAGAAATGGCGCTACCACTAGAAATCAAAGGCTGGGTTGCATGAATGATTCTGACAGTTTTAACAAATGATCAGGATAAGGATAGGATGACTTAGAGAGTGGGATAAGGACAAAGAAAAGATATGCTATGGGTTTCTATGGGGTGGCGATTATACCTACAGTCCACTTTTTAGTTTGGGGATTTTTTGGACCGTCAACGGTTCTGGTCACTACACGGCAGCGCGCCTGGCAAACAGCTGGGTAGTTCTGGTCACCGGATGGCACTTCTGGACTGGCAATTCTGGTCACTGGATACTAAAGGTCAGCTAAATGGCAGGATGGCAGCGAGTATGCAGTTAGGGGTATCAGGATGCTTCCCAAAAACACCACAGCTTTCCCCTTTGGTTATTTGGGAATTTTAGTGGGATTTCAGAATTGAGGCCTTGCTGGGAAAAGGATCAGCACTGCTTGGGTTTTGCAGTGGGCCCTGGAGTATGGTCAGCAATGCTTTGGCCTTGTAGTTGTGATCTGGAATCTGGATGGATGGAACAAGAACCCAGCGCAGGAACGGAAGGAAGAGTGTGTGTCTAGAGTGTGTGTCTTCAAACTGTGGGGCGCGCCCCCCAAGGGGAGCACGGCCGCATCGCAGGGGTGTCGCCAGAGCCCAGCATGAAAGGTAAAAAAAAAACTTTTTTTTTTTGGTAGATTGGAGAAAATGGGAAGGGGCAGCTCACATGGTCAGACTGGACCATAAAACGGTTTTAGGCACCAATGAAACAATGGCCAGCAGTTGCAAATGGATATTCAGTCCTTTAGTCACAGACTGTTTGAATAGTACCCAAGGGGTTGTTTTTTGTTCAAATGTAAACAAATTGTGATATTTAAAGAATATTTATTCAGCAACAATGGTCAAAACTACTAGCTGCATGGTGAAGTAACTCATCAAACTGGCCCACATTGGCCAATAAAGTGGCCTATTTTGACTGGCCTACACTAACATTTTGCATTTTTGGTACGGTCATTGCCCTATTGTCCTATAGGCCAGTACAAGCCTGCCGGCTCATCCATAATGGGTGAGGGGGCGTCCACCCACTGGCCACCTCCCCCATTATGGAGGAGCCGAGGAGCCAGCCCAGTGAAACACTGAGCACTCCCTGGGCTGCTTTTTCCAGCTGAGGGAGTGCTCCTGGGCTGGCTGAACTGTCAAAGGGAAACACTGTTTGCCTTTGACAGTTCATTTCCCCAGCCACACATGATCACTGAGCCATGCAACGCTGGGGGTGTTTTGCTTCGCCAGCCTTGCATAGCTCATTGGAAATGCTGGCTGGGGCACTGCATGTATGTATATGCGAGGGGGTGCTCCTGCGCCTCCTCAGACATACAGGCAGGGCAACCTGGAGCGGGGCATTTTAGCAACAACGCACAGGCCCCTGCAGAGGGTACGTTTATGGCGATTTATTTTTTATTTAAATGTGTATGGATCTGTGTATGCTTGTGTTATGGGACTGTGGTGGGAGCAGGATGGGCGGCAGCACTGTGATAGTGGTGGGAGTAGGGTGGGGAGAGCCCAGGGTCTGTACTGGGAGTAGGGTGCAGTGACAGCACGCAAAAGTTCATAGTGATTTCTACATACTGTCCATCTGGCACTTTTGGGGGGCGCGGCCTGCCCAAACTTTGCTCAGGGGGGGCCCAGGCCAAAAAAGGTTGAAGACCACTGGTCTAGAGTCTTGTCAGGGACTCTTATTTATAATGCATAGTGACATAATAGACTATATTGCTGGGCCGGCTTAGCTAAGCACGCCTCTAAACAACTGGATTGGACAATCAATGTTGGTTGCCTCCCGTGGTATGTGACTCAGTTCAGGAGGTTGCATTTTATGATGTAAAAAGACTTCCCAAAGACGTTTTTGCCAAAAATCTGTCATACCAGAATTTACACATTTGTACAGTTGTGGCACCTTAATAAATAACATCATCAGGTTACATATTTTATGTAGAGCACAGCCGTCCAATCCTGCAATTTGTGAGACATCGTTTTGTCTTTTTATACTTTTTTGGCCATTTTCAAAGCGTAATATTCGGCCTAAAATTCCATAGCTTTATACATATGTGTGGATCATTATAGGAGATGTAAGTACAAAACTTCGCATTTGCAACAATGCTTTTCTTGTAATCCGCAATACTTTGCCATTTCTGTTCCCCATGCAGCAATTAAGTCTATGACGTCTTAACTGAAAGCCCATAAAATCACTTTAAAACTGTGAACTTTTAAATATTTTTACAAAGTCCTCCAGCAGAGATAAAATTCTTTAAAGTTTATTTATAAAATAGTCCTTGGAAGGAAAAGGCAGTCCTTTGTCTTGCACTGGACCATTTTTTTCCTTCTTCAGCTGCCATCAACTGTCACTTCTGCCCTGGGTGGGGTGGGCATTCCCAGTTTGATTGAATGTTTTATGGCCCCCTTCATTTCACAGGTTAGTGTCCCAGGACTTCTATTGTCCCAGCCTGTAGCACAGACGAATGTCTGACAAGTGTGTGAACTTTCTTTGTCCTGGTCCATACAATGTTTTTCAAGCTAGCAATTATCACTTTCATGTCCTGTAAGTTTATGGTGTGGCTCCCTTCCTAGGGGGAAGCTTTAACTCTGCCAACTGAAATAACCTGTTTTTGACAGCTTGCAAATCCAGCCAAAGCGGTATAAACCTTTATTGTCTGATATTTGGTCCTGAATTAAAACAAATCTGTGGAATAAAATAGCCCATGTATGTATTTTCACCAGCAACAAAACCCCTTCACATTGCTAAATAAGCAAGCTTTCATTCAAGAGTTTACTTTTTAAATGGGCATTTTTCTCCTTTAGTTTTGCAAAAGCCAATTTTTACACATGTGTTGAAAACGGCTAGCTTTTCCTTTCAAATTCGATTTTGCCATCTGACTTCCCAATATTGCCTTGCAGCCATAGTTATTTTCTTCTAGGCAGTAGTTTATTTGAAGCACAGATGCATTGAAACTGACATGGCTCAGATAGCTGGAGTCTCTTTTGAACTACTGAGCTTTGATACATGCGAGTAAAAGTGGAGTTCCTTGTTGATTTCTCTCAGAGTTGGTTTGACAGGGCCTGTCATTCCGAAATCATGCCTGGTTTTGCTGAGGCGCAATGAGATACGGGGCATGGCAGGACCTTATTAATCACAGTGATTTAAGGAAGAACAGATCAAAATAGCGCCAGCAGCATTATTTTAAAGGTGAAAAGTATCCTTTTTAATGGAGACCTTGGGCTTTCAGCAAAGCAGTGCTTCCTTTTCACTTCATTTCTTTTGTACAGTTAAGAACACACTGGCATGCTCCCTTAGTGTGTCCCCTTGTTCCATCCTGCCACTGTGTGCTGGGCAAGAAGGTGCAGCCATCTTTTTGTTGCTGCAAAAACAAAGTTTTGAGGCCATAGCACTCACAGGAGCCAGCACAGCTATTTTGCTGTTTTGGCAGCTTGGTGATGTGGCGAAATACTGTTAAGTTGGTCAATATATCCCACAGTACGTTCCATGTTCCTATCTTAAGTGACATTCAGCCTGTGGTTGTATTTTGGTCCCCCAGAGTATTCCCCTATCGAAGTTGCCTGAGTTCCCAGCTCTTTCCCTGCTTGTGTCGCTGTGTCACAGAGTGTGGTTATCCCCTCATTCGGGTTGTCTGCCTCCCCCTGTGCATGTCTATCTTGGTGTATATTGTTATTTTGGATATAGTCTGCATTCTGTAATGTGTTTGTGCAGTACCCACTACCCTTTTTTTAATCTCCCTCCCGTTCCCCCCCTCCCTGCCTCCTGGTTCCCTCCCCCGTTTGCTAGCCATATTACCCAAACTTTTTGGGCACAGGAGACAGGCTCCTGCCTCGAACTGTGACGGGGCTCTGACACCAAACATTATGAAAAAAGATACAGGTGGGACTGCTTAGTCCTTCAGTCTTGCTTGTGTTAGCCTGGTCGTCAGGGTCGCAGTCAGGGGTTCGGCCTCAGCGTTGGCTATAAAGTTCGATGCTTCCTTCCTCCCTCCTTCTTGATTCTATCTGATGTTGTCACTGTTGTATGTCCATAATAGTTCAGTCTTGCGTATCATTATCACTTTTTATCTTCTTTTCTGTTCAGTGCGTTTCAGTTGGCGGATTGGCCATATTTGGATTCCAACCAGTCCAAGGCGTCGTTTGGTGTGAGGAAGAAGTATGATTGGTTGTCTGCCTGCACTATTAGTTTGGCCGGAAAGAACATCATGTACCTCAAGCCATGTTCATGTTTACTTTTTACTGAAGCAAAGTCTTTTCTTTGCCTCTTTACCTCTTGTGTGAAATCTGGGAATATCAGGATCTGTGCATCTTCCATCATAATATTTCCTTGTTTCCGAGCTTCTTGTAGGATCACATCTCGGTCTCTGAAGTTAAGGAGCTTGGCCATTATGGGCCGTGGTGGTACTCCTGGAGACAAGGGGCAGCCTGGTACCCTGTGCGCTCTCTCCACCGTGAATAGTTTAGAGAGGCCACAGTGTCGTAGCATATCTAGTATCATCCTCTCCACAAAGAGCTCCGTGTTGTTTCCCTCCATCCATTCAGGGACCCCCACCAGTCGAATGTTACATCTTCTAGAACGTCCTTCAGCGTCTTCTGCCCTGTCCTCGAGAGTCCTTGTGGCGCCCACGAGGCCCTGGATTTTATTGCACATGATGTCCATGATGTCTTCCTGGTCACTTATCCTCTGTTCGGCTGAGGCCACTCTCTCGTTCACCTTTCCCAGGTCAGCGCATACTAATGAGACATCTACTCCCACTTCTTGGATTCTGGTTTCCAATTCCTTCCGTGTGTCTTGAATTGCCACCATTAGGTTCTCTAGGGTCACTCTCCCTGATTCTGTTGGTGCGCCTGGGTCTCTCTCTGGCCGGTCCGGGACCTGTTAAGCAGCTTTAGGTTTAGCGCCATCACACATCTCAATTTTTTGTTGGCCTTTCACCATTTTGTGGGTGGTTTTTCCTGTGGTTCCAACAGATATTTCTCGTTTTTCCTAATGGTATCGTGTTGGGCTTTCACTTACTGCGTCTCTTAAGTTCAGATCCCTCTTAGATCTTTTTAGATGCACCTTGGCCACTCGCTTTGCAAATATGTCGTAGGTGATTGGGTTTGTACTTGGCATCCAAGTTATCGCCCTGCCTGGCTGCTGTGTATTGTGTATTGTTTTCCCGTGATCCGTGGTGCCGGTTCTGGTCTGCTTCTCAAGTATCTCCCTATGTTGGGGTGGCTGTTTATTGGCTTTTTGGATTGTGGTTTATTGAAACACGTGTCATTGTTATAGTTATTCTGTGTGTTGCGTTGTACTTGATATCCTGCTCGGTGAACGCTCGGTAGCCAACTCTGTGATTTTCCTACGTCCATTTCTTGGGCTCCGTGCAACAGGGTCTGTTGACAGCAATGTTGGCGTGCCCAATGCAGCACTGATTACTTGTCCTATTATGCCTCCTAATGTCTGTGAGTCTTTGGGATAAATTAGATAGTCTATTTTATGGTTGGCCTCTATTCCTCCTCTGGTCTCCGTGCAGTGGGCCCCTTGTCAGCGATGTTGCAGTGCCCCACGCAGCATTAATTGTTGGTCCTCTTTGTTATTAGGTGTCCGTGGTTTCCAGTTCATGGTTTCCTCTCCGGTCCAGCTGCTGGGGAGGTTTAACGCTCATGTTGTCAATGCTTACCGGAGCAGCTCCCCCTCTGGTCCGGCTTTTCCAAAGTATTTGCAATATAGCCTTGTTGTTGATTGTAAAGACAGCCGTTTGTTTTAATCACTGCAAGAAAAGCGAGTAGTTTCTTTGCAACGCTGCTCTCGGCACGCGTTTTCAGACTGTGAGAACTACAATCCCCAGCAGGATTGTAGTCCTCCAATTAAATTTCACCTCAAACCCGGCGCTAACGCGCCGTTGCGCACGGGCAGGCACAGCCTGCTTCAGTCTGTGCAAGGAGGTGCCAGGCGGTTCCCTGAGGTAAGAGAGGTAGTCTCAGGATAACCACTTATACATTAGTAGTGTTGTGTAACTTTGAATCACCCAGCAACTTGCTAACCTGGTAGCCCACTGAACACTCTTTGGTACCCAGGGGGCGGGTCATAGGAAGAGATAATGGGGAAACTCCCTTTACGTTGAAAAGCAAGCTGGAAAGTGCTGTTCTGCAGCAACATCCCCATACACCATATCAACAATATAGTATTGGGAGCACAGAGCTCGCCATTAAACAGCCACATGATAAGGCAAAGCAGAGTACAGATCGCACACTTGACCCCACAAGCTTGAAAATAGGTCTCCTTAATACGCGCTCATTAAGTAAACATGCCCTCAGCGTCCACGACCTTATAAAAGAGAGGGATTTGTACTTACTCTGCCTAACAGAAACCTGGCTGAAGGACCCTATTGGCCCAGTAGTTTCTACTGCCGTCCCAGAGGGATACATTATGTATCCCTCTGGGACGGCAATAGAATAACAGGGAATGACAAAAATAGAGACAAGGGACAGGCAGTGGAGTGGCAATTATAGCAAAAGAAGCCTTACATCTTTTTAAAGCTAGTTTTGAATGTATAGTCTGTGAGGCTATCCAGTTAAAACTGACCTACACACCCAACAACTGTCTAAATATCGTTGTGGTTTACAGACCCCCTGCGTTAACCTCTGACATTGCAAATGAGGTTGCCAGTCAAATCAGTAAGCTAACCTCTGCTAACTCCTCTACTATTCTAGTAGGTGATATGAACAGGTGGAGGGGGGACCCGGTGGACAAAGAAGCATGGGCACTACAAAAGGCCTTGAATAACATGGGCTTCTATGTAATTAACAATGACCCTACAACACCCCAAGGAAACCAGCTAGACTGGATTTGCACTGACAACATACAATCAGAGCACGTTGCCACTGAGCCGTGTATCTGGTCTGATCACAGTCGGTTTCTTTTGAAATAATACTAGAACCTCCTCCTAAAAGACAGGAAAATCCACATATAGTAATTCGGAGCAGGAATTTCAAGAATTTAGGACCAGAACTTCTTAAACTCTGCTTAAGCAAGTTTTAGAGTCATTTACAGAAAATGACAGCTGTGAGATCATGCTAGCTAAATACTCTGCAAATCTGCAAAAATGAGTTGACAAGCACGCCCCATTGAAAAATAAGTCAGTTAGAAAAAATAACAACCAACGCAAATGGTATAACGATGAAATTAATACATTGAAACAAGAGAAGCGTGCCAAAGGAAGAGCATGGCTATGGAACCAATCGCAAGAGAATAGAAATGACTGGAAATGTAAGGACATGGAGTACAGAAAGGCAGTCAAAGAAGCCAAATTAAATTACTACAATAGAGAAATAGAGTCAGCTGCTAACTCAACAAGCAAACTCTTTGAAATTCTCAAGTCAATTGAAAAACCCAAGGCACTCTCACCACCCCATAACCCTTCCAAAGAAGACTGTGAGAGAGTACAAGAAGCCTTTGCGGCAAACATTTTAAAAGCCAGAACCAACATAATACAGGCAAGGGAGTCCACCAGCCCAATAACAGGCACCACCGAAGAGCCCAGATCAGGAAATAGAGAAAGCTTTCAGTTTGAAGCCATAACAGAGGAGAATTTTTGTCAGGTGCTGTCCAAAATGAAGCCTATATCCTGTGAGGAGAACATCTTGCCCACAAAGATCATTTTGGATAATAAAGAGCTTTTTGCACCCACCCTCACCAAAATAATGAACGCCTTGTTTTCTGAAGGGAAAATACCAAACACCATTAAAGAAGTAACGATAACTCCTCTGGTCAAAAAGGCGGGTCTGGATCCGAAAGATCCTTGCAACCTACGCCCGATAACAATTTCCAATTTTGTACTGAAGATTCTGGACAAAATTGCCACGAACAGTTACAAAAACATGTAGAAACGCTGGAGATGTTACACACCCAGCAATCGGGTTTTAGGACAGCCCATAGTACAGAGTCAGCCATGCTGGACCTACAATCCCACATGCTAGAGCTGATCGACCAGGGCAAAGCAGGGATGCTCATGCTGCTAGACCTTAGCGCAGTTTTCGATCTAGTGGATCACCAATTACTACAAGCTGCACTAGACAAAATTGTAGGCTGCTCCCCCTCAGCACTGGCATGGATAGCGTCCTTTCTAAGTGATAGGAAGGCACGTATCCATTGGGGAGATAAATTCTCAGAAGCAGCTCTCATCTTATTTGGAGTACCGCAGGGAGCCAGTCTGTCTCCTCTGCTCTTTAACCTTTACATGCGTAGTCTCTGTGACCTATTGCAAAGCATCAGTGTGTTTTTTACAAACTATGCCGAAGATACACAGCTGGTTTTCGAATTAACGGGAGATTACACGACAGATAGCGCTAAAATAGAGGAGGTTTATAAGATCATTTATATCTGGATGCAGAGGCACTGGATGTGTCTAAACAATAGCAAGACAGAGCTCATGATCTTTGGATCCCAGCAAGTAGGATCCAAGTTAGGAGACCAATACAGGGAATTTATGATAAAATAAGCCAACATTCTAGTGCTACCTCAAGTTAAAACATTAGGGATGATGGTAGAAGCATCAGTGGGGGCTGAAGCACAGGTAAATTATTTATTTAAAAATAATGCATATTGCTTGCGCCTGCTGAGAGCCATCAGACCATATATTACCGGAGCTAACGCGGCAAACATCGCAAGAGCGATCATTCTGTCCCATCTAGACTATGGCAATGCGTTACTAGTGGGTGCCACCAAGAGGGATTTGCAACGATGCCAGGTCATGCAAAATGATGCCGTTCGTATCGTCAAGAAAGCCAAATATGGAGAACATATATATCGGCTGCAAGGAGAGACCTCCATTGGCTCAGAATTGAAGAGAGAGTTAATTTTAAGGCCATGACGATTGTTCATAGATGCCTATATGGCAAGGCGCCAAGGTACTTCAAAGAGAAATTCTCACTCTACACACCCAGGAGAAACCTTAGGTCAGCCAACATTGGCCTCCTGGCCATCCAAAGGTTGAAACGAGCAGCAGGTGGAGGCAGATCCTTCCCGATCAGAGCAGCCAAGTTCTGGAATAGTCTCCCATGGAACCTAAGACGGGAGGGAATTTCCAGTAATTTCAGGAAATCACTGAAAACCCACCTATTTCAATAACCCCCAGACAATTCAGGTCGTTTTCTTCCGAGGCATTTCATGATAGACTTGATCTTCCTTTCTCTAAAACGGTCTTCCCACTTCCCATGCCTTCTTTTTCTTCCTTAGGATGTCTCCACGCCCTGATGCCTGCGGGCTGTCGGCGCGTTATAAACACATAGAAATATAAAATCGAAAAATATTATATTTTTGACGTTCTGTGGATGTGGAGATGGTCCCCCAATAATGAGCGCTGCCGAATCGCACCAATTCTCACCTTGGGGGTGCGTCTTCAAGTTTTGTTCGGGCTGCATCTAAAGGCGGGCGGTCTCTTGGAGCAGTGGGGAACCGCTCCTCACAGCCTCCCACTCGCCTCTCTCTCTGCTGTGTCCGGAGCATGGTTGACGTCCATGCTGGTGGATTGCTATGGTCAGGAAAGGGTGGTCGCACCCTCACCAACGTCCACAGTGTTCATGTTTCTCCTCTGGTGCCGCAGGGGACTTCTCTTCTGTCAGGATGCACGGTCCCTCACCGCTCGATGGTATTTCCAAGATGGCGATCGGCCCTGGGTACTTCTTATGCCGGATCGGCTCAGTGGGCAAACGTGGCTGCCACCTAAGGGTTTATCTCGCGGAGGAAGTCTTTAAAGGTCGTTTTCTTCATTTTTCAGGGTGAATAGTAGCCAATTTCAGGATGTTCCTACAGGATATCAGGCAGCCTCAGCGGAGCGACGTGGATCAGGACCTCATCCATGCGCTGCTAAACAGCACCCCCCATGTCTCATCTGATGATGCCCGAGTCCCTCCCTGAGGGTCGCCTTCCCTCATGTGATCCTCCCTCGTTTGGCCACCCCCAGGATCAGCATCAGGTAGTGGCTGCTGCCCCCTGGCCACATGAAGAGAGGCTACCTCAGGGAAAGGATTGATGGCACCATCAGATTCATCACATACCCTGCCCCTGTTGCTGCCGGTTCTCTCAGAATCTATTGGTAAATGGGAAAGGAAGTCTACATTCCCCTGATCACTTCCATTTCAGTGTTCTATCGTGAAGCAATAGGGCTGCATATCTAGGAACCAGCGCATGACTTGCACTTTGGTGTCTTTGTGAAGGCTAATCCATGTTAATCGAGAATGATTGGTTACCAACCGACATTTTCTGCCAGTGAGAAAGTATTTTAAGTTTGAAACTGTCCATTTTAGAGCCTCAAGCTCAATTGTGACATAGTTCTTTACTCTCAGGTATAATTTCTGACTGATATAAAGAATGTGATATTCGATGCCATGGTGATCTTGGGGAAGAACAGCCCCTAAACGTACATGTGAGGCGTCTGTTTGTAAGATAAATTCTTTGTTAAAATGAGTCACTTTTAATACCGGCTCGCTACACAGGATTTGTTGAGTTTTGATCCTCTGGGCTCCACTTTTTCCTTTGCGGTTCTGCATTTTTAAGCTTGTCAGTGAGACAAGAAGTAATAGAGGAATGACTGGGGATATATCACCTACACTACCCAACCAATCCTAAAAAGGCTTTCGAATCTTTCTTTGTCTTAGGTACCAGGGTTTCTTGCACAGTTTTTACCTTTTAATTTTGGGGTTGGACAAGTCCATTTCCAACAAAAAAAACGAGGTACTTGATTGCTGATTATGTCAAATTGAAATTGTTTTGTGTTTGCAGTAAGGCCAGCGTCCCTCAAGGCTCTGATGACTAAATAGAGATGGTACATATGTTTCCATGTTCTACTATGAATGATTATATCATCGATAAAAGCTCAACAGAAAGAGGAGTATGGCCGAAGGACATGGTCCATTAACCTTTGAAATGTGGCTGGTGCCCTGTGAAGTCCAAAGGGTAACATTTTAAACTGGAATAGCCGATAGGGTTTGAGAAGGCTGTCTTTTCCTTGTCATCTAGATTGACGGGAACTTGCCAGTAACCTTTTGCCAGATCAATCGTGGGGAGGAAGACAGCAGTTCCCAATCGATCAATTAGATCATCTATCCTTTGCATACGATAACTGTCGAACTGGGATACCGCGTTCACCTTTCTGTCAATACAGAACCTCCACGATTGATATGGCTAGGCAACGAGTACTATTGGAGAGGACCAAGCACTCTTGGGTGGTTCAATAATGTCAGAGTCTATCATCTCTCCACTTCCTCTATGACTTTTCCTTTCCAGGCCTCAGGGATACAATACGGTTTTAAATGGACAGCCTTCTGTAGGTGTGTGTGAATGTAATGAAAAAACACTTTTACTCTCCCAAGTACATTTTTGAAAACATCGGGAAAATGTTGTAACCAGTCTTGTAGATTTTGTTTCCGAGTCTGGGGTAAATGGGAAGAAATTGTGAGAAACCTGACGGTGTTCTCCCACCTACTCTCCCCAGATCATCTATTCAGGTGGCCAGGGATGGGCCATCGCTTTTGGATTCTTACCTGGGGGTGGACAAGCGAGGGAGGATCACCTGAGTGGAGGGTGACATGGGATTGGAGGAGAGCACACAAGGGCGAGACATGATATTCCCCCTTTTCCCATTTCACCTCAAAACCCTCTCCCTCAGCTTTTATAGGGCATTACCAAACCCATTCCATCTCCCCCTTCAAATTTCCAACCAATAATAGGACGAGGAAGAGGCAACTTGGAGTACTGAAGATTTCCCATAGAAAAAAAATGGGGATGTAAGGGAATCCGGCTATAGAAATAACTCACACTTTCCCACTGATAGAGTCAGGCAGAGTCAGGCATTTACTAATTATCACGAACACTTGATTCCACTTGACTATTTTCACAACTATAAAATGTGTGGTCTCTTTCCAAAGAATGAGCGAGGTGGGGATGTTGTCTGGACCAGAGAGGCCAAGGAGCAGAGAACAGCAGGACCTTAAGCCTGGAGAAGATCGGTGTGCCGAGACACTGCCCCTGTGTTTGAAAGGGGCTGCAGCGTGGCTAGGGAGCATTGTCTCCAGGGAGCCAGAGTAAGGCACCCTGCATCCTGCTGTTGGAGGTCTGAAAAGTGCTTGTTCTCTTAGGACGTGTGCCTGTCCCAAGGGTGTTTGAGGGGCAGGTGGTGAGACCCTGACCCCAAACCTGTGTATCAAAGAGGGACCGCTCGGCAACGCGATGCTGCCCGTTGAGTTTCATGTCAGTGAGAGAGAAACTCGGGAGCGTGCGGTTGACTGGAGCGTAGCGGGAGAAAAGACATGGCTTGTTAAGCGGCACTTAGTGGAAAAGTAAAATAAGCGAGAGAAAGCTTGTGGAGCAGCAAGAAGCGGAAAAGTTAAAGGAAATATGAGAAAGACAGAATACATAAGATATAGATAAGGAAATCAACCAAAGGAAAAGGGGCTAGCAGCTCAGACGGAATGTAAAGACATTAATAAGGTGCAAGTGTGCACAAGAAAGCTAAGAAGGTGCAAGTGTGCACAAGAAAGCAAAGAAAGTGCCAGTGTGTACAAGAAAGCAAAGAAGGGACAAGTGTGCACAAGAAAGAAAGGAAGGTGCAAGTGTGCATGAGAAGGAAGCAAAGGAAACAAAGAACAAGAAGGGGTGCAGGAGGCACCTGAAGGTGAAAGGTTAAAAAGGAAGAGCAAGGAATAAAGAGAGAGGTTACAGATCAGAGTGGTCACATCTAGGAATAGCAAATAACCTGGTGGTTTCGAAAGTCTCTGATTGTACCCCACATTTGAAGTAAGTGTGAAATTATAAATTACTCACCGTAGTGACTAACATAATCTTAGTCCATAGTCCCCTTTCCTCCATACTGCATGGGCATCCCTTCCAAGGGACGGGAGACGGAACCTTTGTCACCAGAAAAAACCTTCTTCCCCTTTAAATTTAGAGGCGCGTGGAGGTGCGGCCCTGGGAGCCTGCGCTGCCCTGACTCTGCTCTCCGGCACCACACCTGAGTGCCCATAGACGCATCGACAATAGATTAACATTGCCTAATGACACCAATATCATTAGGGGGGAGGCTGGTGGGACGTACCGAGGAAATGGCACTATGGACTATGAGTACGTTAGTCACTACAGTGAGTAAATTATAATTACTCTTACGTCCCGTTCCCTTTCCTCCTTACTGCATGGGCGATTACAACTGAATGTAGCCCCAGGGTGGAGAGTAGACCCTCCTTAAGCAAACAGGTTCCTAAGAACCGCCTGTCCGAAAGCCGCATCAGATCTAGAGCTGGCATCCAAACAGTAGTGCTTGCAAAAAGCAGAGGGAATGGCCCAAGTGACCGCCCTGCTTATGACTTGCCCAGGGACATGGCGCTGTAAAGCAATGGCTGTTGCCTTGGTCCTTACAGCGTGGGCGTGCATGTTTGCCGGAAGCGGCTTGTGCTGCCCCTCGTATGCCTCCTTGATGGCAGAGACCATCCAACGAGATATGGAGGCCTTTGAGGCCTGGTAGCCTGGTCTTGCATGACCAAAAGTGATAAATAGGGCGTCTGACTTGCGGAAGCCCTTGGTCATGTCAAGGTAGAATTTTAGGTCATGTCTGACATCTAGGCAGTGCAGAACTCTCTGTGCGTCATCCTTAGGATCGGCAAAAAATGTAGGAAGTACAATTTTCTCATTTAGATGGAAAGCAGACGGCACCTTAGGTAGGAACGCTGGGTGTGTCTGCAGTACTACCAAGTCCCTATGGAAGGTAGTATATGGTTCTGAGGTGACCAGCGCCTGTATTTCACTGACTCTGCGCACCGAGGTGAGGCTGTCCAGTAAGGCCTTCTTAATGGTGACCAGCCTGATATCTGCGGACGCCATTTGCGCAAAAGGTTTGTGCGCAAGGGCGCCCAAGACAATGTTCAAATCCCACACGGGGTGTGGCCTCTTGATGGGCGGGTAGAGCCTTGCGAGTCCCGCCAGATGTTTCTTGACAAAAGGGTTGGAGGAGGAGAAAGTCCCAACCTCCGAGGTTCTGTAAGCCCCGATAGCTGCGAGTTAAGTGCAGCATATGTCCACTTGCACGCCTGAGTGGGCGAGGTGCACGGAGAAGGAGAGCATGTCGTCCAAAGTACATGCCAGGGGGTCGATTTCCTTGGAGTCCGCCCAATGGCAGAACCTGGTCCATTTACTTTTATACTAGGCCCTGGTAGCCTTGCGCTCTGTATGATTTCCAGATTAGCCTGGGAGAGGCTGAGGTGCCAGAGCATCAGCTGCTCAGGCACCACGCTGTGAGGGCTAGTTTCTGATGGATGGTGTGTATGACTCTGCCCCCCTGCTGCACCAGAAGATGTGCTGGGCCCGTCAGCAGATGAATTGGAGGCATCTCCGAGAGGCTGAGCAGCTCCGAGAACCATGGCCTGGCTGGCCACCCTGGAGCTATTAGGATGATGTTGAGCTGGCGAGATTCCCTGATCTTTCAAATCACTCTGTGAATCAGAGGCATGGGCGGAAAGCCATATGCTGTCATGCCGTCCCACTGGATCCAGAATGCATTGCCCAGGGAACCGGGACCCTGACTCTGCCAGGAGGCGAACTGTTGGCACTTCCTATTGTGCCAGGTGGCAAAGAGATCCACCTGGGGAAGCCCCCATCTGCTGAAGATCTCCTGAGTTACGAGGTTGTTTAGCTGCCACTCATAATTGTCCGCTCCCAGCCTGCTGAGCATGTCCGCCTCCAGGTTGGATTCCCCCGGGAGGTGGACTGCAGTGAGGTAAATGTCATTTTCCAGGGCCCACTCCCACATGTTGACGGCCAGTCTGCAAATCGGAGGGGATCTCCCTGCTTGTTGACATAGTACATGCTTGTCGAGTTGTCCGTCTGGATGAGAACAACCTTGCCCTGGATCAGCGGGAGGAATGCTCTGAGCGCCAGCACAATGGCCTTCAGCTCCAACCAATTGATGTGGTACTCATGCTCCTGTGGGGTCCAGGTGCCCGTGGACTGAGTGGGCGTCCAGGGTGGCTCCCCAACCCTCGAGAGAGGAGTCTGTGGTGATGGTGACCTCCAGGGGGGGTACGAAAGGGCTTGCCCGACCACAGGTTGCAGCCCGCGCCCACCATGCGAGGTCCGAGCGGAGGAACGTCAGAACAGGGATCATTTCAGATTGAGAGCCCCGCTCCTGGTTCCATGATGCTGCAAAGTGCAGCTCTATCCTCCTCATCCTGAGTCTTGTTTGGGGGACAGCTAATAAGAGGCCCAGGAGATTCTGGTACCACCAGGCTGAGGTCACTTCTCGGCTGAGGAATGGCATAGTGGCTCTTTTGATGGCTGCAATCTTATCCTCCGAGGGAAACACCTTCTCGGAGCACGTGTTCCCAGATGATTCCCAAGAAGGTCTGCGTGTGTTGCAGCTGTGACTTCTTGAGTTTGAGCGAAAAGCCCAGATCATGAAGGGTGTTCATCAGAGCATGTGAGGTGTGGTGAACTGCTTCCGGAGACGTAGCCCTGGCGAGACAGTCGTCGAGGTATGGGTAGATGTGGAGGCCCTGTGGCCGGAGGAGGGAAACCACCGCATTCATGAGTCTGGTAAAGACCCTGGGGGCCGAGTTGAGGCCAAAAGGAAGGACCTTGTAATGGAAATGGAAGCCCATGATCCTGAACCGGATGAAAGAATAATGGGGCTGCCAAATCGGGACGTGTAAATAGGCGTCCTTCAGATCCAGGGAGCACATCTAGTCTCCCCTGCACAATGTCTCCGCTATAAAAGCTGGCGTAACCATCTTGAATTTTTGTAAAGGTAAGGAGAGGTTGAGGGTGGAAAGGTCCAGCACACCTTTCAGGACAGCCTGGTTCTTTTTCTGAATGGTGAAAATCCTGGAGTAAAAGCCCAAGCCCCGCTGGGAGGCTGGGACTTCTTCAATGGCCTGGCTCAGTATGAGCGACTGAATCTCCGCCAGAGGAGTTTCTGTCCCAAATTGAGGGTGTGGAGGGGAGGAAGGAAGAAAGGCAGGGATGGGTAAGCGATACCTTCTGAAGACTACGGAGAGGATCCAGGGGTCCGCGAACTTCTGGCACCAGAACTGTGGGTGAAGGGCAAGCCTGCCCCCACCGGAGACACGTGGACCCGGAGGGGTGTGTCATGCCTTTTTTCCCTCTGAGATTGTTGCAGAGGAGGGCGACTGGAAAAAGCCCTTACTCTCCCCCTTTTTGTTGCTTGCGCTGATGTTGATTCAGCGAGCGGTCAGGCGGCCTGGACCTCCGTTCCTGGAAGCCGCGGAACCCTCCGTATGTACGTCCCTTGTCGGAGCACTGCTGTGACTGGGTGTATGATTTGGATGTGGTCTTTGTCAGGATGGATAAAGACTTGGCCGTTTGTGAGCTGTTTTTCTTCTTGTCTAGCTCCTCGTCCGTGGTGGAGTGCAAGGGGTCTCCCCCTCGAACGGTAGATCTAGTATGCGTTCCTGGTATGTGGATCTGGGTTAAATGTAATAGCACCGAGCCAGGCTGTTCTTCTCATGTCTGTGGAGATGCAAATGGACCGGCCAGAGGTATCAATGTGGGCCACGGTGGATTCCATAACGTCTTGTGACACCATTTTGGCCTCTGCCAATCCTGCCTTAAAACGTGATTGGCTTTGCACCGGAAGTTCCGGGAGGAAGTCAGCAATTTCGCACCAAAGCCTCTGGTTGGTGGCAGCCAGCATGGCATTGGCGTCGGCCTGACGGAGATGCAGGGACACGTTGGAATACAGCTTCTTCCTGTACGCCTCCAAGGTCTTCTCCTCCTTGCCTAGCAGCGCTGCAGATGTAGAGTATGAGGACGACTGAGGTTTGGACTATAGTGATGCCACAGCTATCACGGAGGAGTGTGGCTGAGGATGGGCCGATAGCAAGAGTGTATTCCCCTCCATCTGCCTGTACTTGGCGTCCAGGCGTCGATTGATCAGCTGGACAGAGTGGGGCTTGAGCCAACCCTTCTTAGCCAGGGAGACTACATCGTTCTGCAGTGGAATCCCTGTTTTAGCAGAGGGGCGCCTCGTAAGGACGTCAGCGAGGAACCCCTGTGCTGGTGGTTCTACCTCGGGTTTTGGCAGGCCCAGGTACTCCGCCGGACCTGCAAGACATTCGAGGAAGGCCTTGGCCGATGAGGGAGTATCAGGGTCCTCCTCCTCATCCATGTCTTGGGGGTCTGGAGGATCCTGCACCAGAGGAGGAGTGCTGGGAGCCGGCGGCTGAGGTACGAGAACCGGAGCCGGAGGCTGCAACGGGGGCTGTTACGGAACCACCTGGACAATGGGCTGGGGGGCCGGGGCTGACGGCAGAGGCTGCGCCGGGGCCAGAGGCGTTGGCAGAGGCATTTGTGGTGCTGCTAGCATAGTCTGGAGGACTTCCCTGATGGCTTCCCTGAGGGTCCCCCCATTTGGGGCGATTTCATGAACCCAAGGAAATTAAAGAAGAAGCTGTGCTCCGAGACTGAAGAGGTGGTAGGCGATATAGAAAGAGTAGCGGGAGGCTGCTGGGGCCGGCGCATCCTCTGCCCATATGGACGCACAGGGAAGCTACCCTGTGCACATGAAGGATAGGCCATAGGCCACGTACCTGGTTGATGCCAGTTCCACCTTCACACTCGTTCTTTGCCGAATTTGTGGAATGGCATTGGATGGGTGCTGATGTCCGGCTTGGCGGCCATGTTGTCGAGCTGCCTGCCACGTGCCTGCGTCGTGTTGCTTGGCTCGCTGGGCCCAGCCTCCTCTAGGACTCTTGAGTGTGGATCATGAGGCCTACCTGCTCCTCGGGCCTAGTCCCGGTAGGTGTGGCACCCTCAGCCTGGGGGCCGGTACAGCTGCATTTAGGACCCCCTCGGCAGTATTGCCGGTATTAGGGCATGCTCCCTCAGACATAATGCCGGTAAAAGGGCATAGCCCCTCGGGTCTAGACCCGGTAAAAGAACCTTCCAGTACCTCAACACCTTCACCGGGAGGATCCGAGGATCCCTCTGCCTGTAGGCGGTAGCTGGAGCAGCCTCGGTGCATGTGCTGGTGCGAGAACCTGCACGGTCCCTCCTTCGTGGGCGAGTCCCTGGAAAGGAGTCTCCCTTGTGGGGTGCGATGGAAAACAAGGCCCTACCTTGGGCCTGGATCGATGGTAGACAAAGTCCTTAAGGTCCTCTGGAGGCGATTTCTGGAAGAGCTCCCTCCACCTGACAAGTCTGTTCTTCAGCGCCTTCGATGACAGAGTGTCACACGCTGTACAAGCTTGCCAGCTGTGGTCTGGGCCAAGGCAACATAGGCAGAAGGTGTGGGGTTCTGAAGTTGGAAAGAGCCTGTCGCAGGATGGACACCTGCTGAACCCTGTGGAGGTCGACATGCGCCGGGGAGGAGTGTCACGCCTGAGGCCCGAGTACCTGTGATAAAAGACAAAAAAGACAGAAGAAGTATCCGCGCATGGAATTACATGGCCGAAGCCAAACCCAGGAGCGCTGGTGAATTTGACCCGTTCCCGTCAATGCAGAAAAGGGGACTGAGGTGTGGCACCGGAGGGCAGAGTCAGGGCAGCACATGCTCGCAGGGGCACAGCCCTGCGCGCCTCTAATAAAGGGGAAAAAGGTTTTTTCTGGTGAAAAAGGTTCTGTCTCCTGTCCCTTGGAAGGGATGCCCATGCAGTATGGAGGAAAGGGGATGGAATGTAAGAGTAAGAACTGTATATAACAGGAAAGATACATCCTGACAAATTAAAATGATGTTTGGAACTGAAAGGGGCCTAAACTTGGGGAAGGGAACCCTGAGGGGCCTGACAAATTTGAACATTTATTGGTTTTTGATGTTGAAGGAGTTACAACTTGGGGAAGGGAACCCTGAGGAGCTTGAAGAGGAACTGTGTATATTATTTTTGGTTTAAACTTGGAAGAGTTAAAGATTGGGGAAGGGAATCCCAAAAAACTTAAGTCATTGAAAGTGTTTCAGACTACTGCAAGAACTCTGGAGAAGGTCTTATGAACAGCCTTGTATTGATTGAACCAATTCTGGTGAAACTGACCAACCTACACCTGGTGAGAAGACCACCTGAAACCAACCTTGGTTTCCTATTTTCTGTTGAACCACTATATTATTCTTTTAAGAGACTTCCTAGCACATTTTGTCAAAGAGGAAGGGCAATCATAAGTTTAAACACAGACAGATTTTTACTTTGACTACCCTTGAAACATAATTTAAGGGAACCATCCCTTTAGTTGTACACCAACCCAGGAAACTTAGTAAATAAAGGTTTTGAAACTAATATATTTGAGTCTGTGTCTCTCTTGATACTATGCCTGTATCACAGTATCAAGATGGTGGAGGTTTCTACGGGATCGTCTCTCTATTCCTTGAGGAGATTATTATGATATATATGGGTCTTGATTCACCTATCTGTTTGAGACACACAATAGTTGTATGGTCTGGTTTGTTCAATTACCTCATATGGTCCATGCTATTTTTGACAACCTCTTATTTTCAGATGTTGCCAAAAGAACCAGAACTTTCTGCGCAACTGAAAAAGACCTAAGTTGAGCTTTCTTATCATGAGAGTTCTTCTGGTTTTCTTGGGCTTTAGCTAGGTGATCCTGAACTATTGCTCACAAAATAGCCATGTACTCTCTCTCAAACGCTGGGCAGTTAGTGAACGTAGTAAAAGGGCTTCCTCCCTCTCCTCCCAAGTCTCCCTTAACATGTCAAGGACATCCCTTGGCTCCCTTCCATATAGTAATTCAAATGGTGACAACCCTGTTGAGGAGAGGGGGTTTCCGGATGGCAAAAAGGGCCCAACGTATCATAATATCCCAATGTTTGCCCTCAGCCTCAACCAATTTTCAAATTACATTTTTAAGGGTTTTTTTTAAACGCTCTACTAACTCGTCGGTTTGTGGGTGGTATATGGAGGTCCCAAGGGTTGTAATGTGTATGATCTCCTTCAACTCTGCTGTTAACCAACTCATGAAGGTAGTTCCTTGATCCGTTAGGATCTCCTTTGGGAAACCAACTCCTGAACATAATGTGATTAGATATTTTCAAATCTGTTGTGACATATTACATAAGGGAAAAGCCTCAGGATATCGAGCAGCATATTCTACGTAACCAAGATGTAACGATTCCCCAACCTGGATGGCTCAAGGGGCCCAACTATGTCCATACATATACGGCAAAAAGGAGCTGGAGGAGGTATTTGGGAGTTGGTCTTTTGATACAGGGCACAAGTAAGCACCACGTTTTTGACATCTGTATTGCGAAACCTGATAGAATGGAGAAGGCCTGGGTTGTTATCATTATGGAATCATTACTCATTGTTATGAAATCATTATCCATCATTACCCCTTTAGGAATCCAGTTATCCATTATTGCATCCTGATTAGTTATCCATTATCCACATATTTGTAGCCAGTTGCATTTGATAGAATGAGGCCTGTTAAGTGCCATGTAGAGACATTTAGAGACACGTTACATGTTATGTATTATGTATGCATGTGTAGAGACGCGCATTGAGTGTGCATTTAGAATATGCATTGAGCTTTAAGTATAGTGCTTGGTATGAATGAAAGCTTATAGGCACTACATTCGAGAATAGAGAGCATTTAGCTGGCATTATAAAGCCATTTCTGAATGGAGACACAGAGCGCCGCGGAGTGCAAAGTTGTTATGGTACACTGTGAAAGATTGGAATGCAAACAGAGATAACACGACCCTTGTCTGAGTGGGGAAGGTGAAGGAGGCTTATCAGCATGGCTGGCTGTGAGCTTCACAGAGAGAGAAAAGGTGGGGGCAGCGCCATATGGAGGGAGAGGAGCTTTGCAGGGAGTGCTTTTGCATGGAGAGGAGAGATGGTCTGTTCTCTGAGGAGAGAGGGATTTCATGGATATGAATGCAGAAATAGATGGTAGGATGCTTCGCAGACAGAAGGAGATATGCTAGTAGATATGATGACAAATGTCACAATGACAGAACATGCAGTGATTGACCAGAACACAGAGTGAAAGTACATGCAAACACAGACATTTAGGCATGGCTCAAATATAGAATGCTGACACACAGAGAAATTAAGGAATGCTTAATGTAACCATGAATGAAAGCTTATAGGCACTACATTCGAGAATAGAGAGCATTTAGCTGGCATTATAAAGCCATTTCTGAATGGAGACACAGAGCGCTGCGGAGTGCAAAGTTGTTATGGTACACTGTGAAAGATTGGAATGCAAACAGAGATAACACGACCCTTGTCCGAGTGGGGAAGGCTAAGGAGGCTTATCAGCATGGCTGGCTGTGAGCTTCGCAGAGAGAGAAAAGGTGGGGGCAGCGCCATATGGAGGGAGAGGAGCTTTGCAGGGAGTGCTTTTGCATGGAGAGGAGAGATCGTCTGTTCTCTGAGGAAAGAGGGATTTCATGGATATGAATGGAAAAATAGATGGTAGGATGTTTCGCAGACAGAAGGAGATATGCTAGTAGATATGATGACAAATGTCACGATGACAGAACACGCAGTGATTGACCAGAACACAGAGTGAAAGTACATGCAAACAAAGACAGTTAGGCACGGCTCAAATATAGAATGCTGACACACAGAGAAATTAAGGAATGCTTAATGTAACCATGGATATGTGCACGCCATTTAATAGTATAACCAGAGGTGAGGAGATTGGAGTTTTTGGATATAGATGGAGTTCGATGAGAGAGAGACGTCTGGTTGGCATGAGATGGAGAGGCAAATGAAACGAAGTTGCCATTAAGGGAGACGTGTTTTTGGTGCTGCAGAATCCGATGGCTTTGGGAGTTCAGAAACTTGGGGAAGCATTCTGACGAGAGGAGAGATCGAGAGCTTGGCAGAAGCTTGAGGCAGTTCGAGTGACCAGCCTTGGCACACAGAGCTGGAGAGGGGAGAGGTGCAAATGCAAATGGTAAGAATGGTTTATGGCCTAAACGGATTGATTAGGGCAGACACTCACACAGAGCTTTGGGTTTGGGGAAGGGGAAATCAGGTAGGGATTGTCTTAGAGAGAGAGTGTGAAGTATGGTGTGGAATGGAGGGGAATGGTGTGGCAATTAGATAGATTGTATTAGAAGCTTGTAAGGCTCACAGTTAGTACACTGCATGGTAGATTTGCACCAAAAGCATTGAAGGTGCAAATTCGAATTAGCATTATAGTAGGGTTCGCATCATGCATTGTTGTGTATAAATAAATGTATTCCATTGTATTATAATTGAAACTGACTTGTGTGTTTTCATTTGAGTATTTCTTGTGTTATTTCTTAGTGTTTGGCGTGCATGTTATTATGTGTATGTGTTTATTTTTATGGTTATGATAATAACTTATGTTAGTGTGTCCATAGCATAGTACTAACTCAGTGCACAAAGGCCCTGAGATACAGAGAAGCAGGGGGGCGGGGGGGGGCATAGTGGTCCAAACCCCCCCTAGGAGATTGTCTAAGACTGATACATGGTCGCCCACTAGGGGTAGGCCAAAGGCAGGTTAGTCTGAGATAGGCAGATTTGTTTTACGGTCTCACAGTATAGATTCCTGGCCAGTAGAAGTGGCTAATTACCTGCACCTGTTTCTTGGCGGTTCCTAAGTGATCACCTGTTAAGTGACAGTGGGCAATCTCCAACGCCATCCTCTTGTGACTTTTAAGGACCATAATCTGAGATCTAGGAGTAGCATCGGGCTAAAATAATAATAACACTACTTTTCTGTGAAATTGCGCTTTAATCTAAAGTGCTTTACATAGGACATATTTACATACATTACTATTATCATCCAATCGAAATTGGTTCTCATTTATCGACCTCGGAAGGATGAAAGTCTGAGTTGGACTTGCCAGGATTTGAACCTGCGACCTGCAGATCAAACACAGATCACAGCAACAAGTGTTTAACCTACTGAGCCATCTTACCAGCTCTTGGAACACTTCTATAGAGTAGCCCATGCCTTAGAAAGAAGGCAACCCTTTCAGTCTTCCCTCCTCTTAAGATGTCACATGTAGGAAAGCCTCTGCTAGTAAGGGGTCATTTTGTTGAGCAAACGATAAATCCGGAATGATTTCAGTTTCTTCAACCATGATTTGTGGTTGTACCACTTTAGATGTTACCGGGGAATCCTCATCTGCCTTTTCTCCCCTCTCTCAGTTTTATCTGCTTCCCAGATTTCTTCCATTTTGGGAAACAATGCTCTCTCCAGGATTCCCTGAGCTATCTTCTCTCCCGCCTTTATTTGATATGCCTCTTTCCCACTGTTTTAAATTAGGACCTTCACATCATCTCTATAGTTGGAGGCTATGACTTCTGACATCTGGGCCATATCGCCATGCTAAGACCAATTTAGAGGCTATCCTAATGTAAGTGCCTGGGAAGGTATCAGAACCAGGTCAGTGGGTATTAACATTCTGTCTCCCGGTTGCACCAACTCGCCCCTGCTAATACATAGATCAAACCACTCGGTTTTTTCTGTGGCCACGATCAGAGGCTCGGTTGCTGAGTTTTTCAAACCTAAGGGTTTGCAGGTTTGTGTCAACTGAGCCTGATCCCACTTCTGAGAGTCAGGAATGAGATACGACATATAGACGTCTTATTGATTGCTATAGAATCTTATTGAAACATAAAAGAGGTTGAAAAATGCCTCACTATCACTAATCTATGAGATTGTTTGTTTGTTTATTTATATAGCGCACCTAACCCTGAGGTATCTGGGCAGGTTGCAAGTGGTTACACATAGTATACATGACATTCAATACAACAACAGATGAATACAATACGCAGAAGAATTTACAAGCGTATCACATAATTCAGTGGGTTAAGATATATATATACAGGTGGCTAGAAGATGGATGCAATTATCGTGCCTCCTGACGTATAAGCCAATTTTTTGCATTGTTCCTGAAGCAGTGAAACAATGGTTCTACTCTCAAGGGTACAGGCAGTGAGTTCCAAAGTTTTGCCGCTAATTCAGGGTAGCTACTACCTCCCACTTTCTGTAGCTTGAATCTCGGAACTTTGAGACAATGGGCCTCATTACAACCCGGGCGTTAAGGGATTACCGGTACCGGTAATCCCTTACCGCCCAATTACGAGGTCCCTTTGCGGGTCCCCCTACCATAACGGCTGGTTTTACCAGCCGTTAAGTACGGGACCCGCAAAGGGACTTTGAAGGTAATTATGGTACCGCAATTTGCGTTACCGTAATTACCGCCTTCCCCATTCCCATTGAGCCCTATGGGGCAAAAATGGGAATGGGGAAGGGCCAATGGTGAATTACCCAACCTTGGAATGGGGCGGTAATTCCACCATTCACGATGGCGGAATCCGGCATCAACCATGGTGCTAATAGCGCCATGGTTTAACGCCCGGGTTGTAATGAAGCCCAATGTAACTGAGTGGTTCTGGTAGGCCGGTCCGAGAGGTTTCTTGAGAATTTACAGGCAAGATATTCTGGAACTGAGTTCGAGAGGCATTTATGGGTGAATGCTAATGTTTTAAATGCAATTCTGTCCTTAACTGAGAGCCACTGTACATTCCGTCTTACCCCAGAAATATGGTGTGTTTTTGGGATGTTTGTCAGTTTATTTTGTAGTATTTGCAATTCTTTTAAATTGATTTATTAGTTCCTAAGTAAAATGCATTACAATAATATAATTTAGATAAAATAAGCGCTCTGGCAATGATAGAGCGACTTGCTGTCGACAGGAAAGGTCTTCAGCCGTTTATTAGATTGCATGTATAGGCCGTGGAAGAGGCTATTACGTTGACTTGTCTAGTCAATGTTAGAGAGGAGTCAAGGTAGATACCAAGGGGGTAATTCATAGAATAAAGCGCACAAGTGGCGCCTGCGGCTGGCGCACAGTGTGCGCGTGCGAATCCCTGCGCCAGCCGCGTGCGCTAAAATCCATTTCCGCGCACAGCGTATTCATGGATTCCAGCCACCAAAACCAGCCGTGGCGCACAGTAGCGCAGCGACCCTGCAGCAGCACCAGTTAAGCCCCCAAGAACGCCTCTCGCGCAGGGAAAAGCCATCAATATACCCAATCCAGAGCAAAGGGCTGCGCTAACCCTGTACCAGCACGGCAAGCGGGCTACGTGTATCACTGGGGTGCACGGGAAGTACCTCACGCGATTGGCCCCGTGCGAGCAGGGTACGCGTATTTCAGGGGTGCGCGGGAAGTTCCACACGCGATTTCCGCAGGGTACGCGTATCACAGGGGTGCGTGGGAAGTACAACACGCGATTTCAGCAGGGTACGTGTATTTCAGGGGTGCGCAGGAATTTCCACACGCGATTGGGCCCGTGCAAGCAGGGTACGCGTATCTCAGGGGTGCGCGGGAAGTGCCACATGCGATTTCAGCAGGGTACGTGTATTTCAGGGGTGCGCGGGAAATTCCACACGCGATTTCATCATGATACGTGTATTTTAGGGTGCGGGGGAAGTTTCACACGCGACATCAGCAGGGCACGTGTGCGCGGGAAGTTCCACACGCGATCTCATCAGGGTACGTGTATTCTGTGGTGCGGGGGAAGTTTCACACGCGACATCAGCAGGGTACGTGTATTCCAGGGGTGCGCTGGAAGTTCCACACGCGATTCCATCAGGGTACGTGTATTCCAGGGGTGCGCGGGAAGTTCCACACGCGATTGGGCCCGTGCGAGCAGGGTACGCGCATTTCAGGGGTGCGCGGGAAGTTCCACACTCGATTCCATCAGGGTACGTGTATTACAGGGGTGCGTGGGGAGCACCACACGTGAATTGCACGTGTGGGTCCTCCCAGGTGTTCCCTCTACACCCTCCACGGCCCCAGCAGGTGGCTCACACCACAGGGGCCTACCCTGCACATGTCCTGCAGGCACACCATCCATCATGGCCATGACCCCCAGCCAACCCACATGTCAACTTGCACTACTGCCCACCAACCCATGTCCCCCTGCACCCCCAGTCACCAGGTGCACCCTCCACCAGGCCCCCACCCATGTCTCCCAGCACCCCCACCCCCCAGCACTGTGGGGCACCTGCCAGCAGGCCCCCACCCATGTCCAACTCATGTTCCCCACCACCCCCACTCCCCAGCACTGTGGGGCACCTGACAGCAGGCCCCCACCCATGTCCAACTCATGTTCCCCACCACCCCCACCCCCAGCACTGGGGGGCACCTGCCAGCAGGCCCCCACCCATGTCCAACTCATGTTCCCCACCCTCACCCCCCAGCACTGGGGGACACCTGCCAGCAGGCCCCCACCCATGTCCAACTCATGTCTCCCACCACCCCCACCCCCCAGCAGTGCAGGGGCACCCACCACCAGGCCCCTACCCATGTCTCCCACCACCCCCGCCCCCCAGTCACCAGGGGCAGCCTCCACCAGGCCCACACCCATGTCTCCCACCACCCCACCCCCCAGTCACCAGGGGCAGCCTCCACCAGGCCCCCACCCATGTCCCCCAGCACCCCCACCCCCCCAGCACTGTGGGGCACCTGCCAGCAGGCCCCCACCCATGTCTCCCATCACCCCCACCCCCCAGCAGTGCAGGGGCAGCCTCCACCAGGCCCCCACCCATGTCTCCTACCACCCCCACCCCCCAGCACTGTGGGGCACCTGCCAGCAGGCCCCCACCCATGTCCAACTCATGTTCCCCACCCCCCCCACCCCACAGCACTGTGGGGCACCCACCACCAGGCCCCCACCCATGTCTCCCATCACCCCCACGCCCCAGCAGTGCAGGGGCAGCCTTCACCAGGCCCCCACCCATGTCTCCCACCACCCCCACCCCCCAGTCACCAGGGGCAGCCTCCACCAGGCCCCCACCCATGTCCCCCAGCACCCCCACCCCCCAGCACTGTGGGGCACCTGCCAGCAGGCCTCCACCCATGTCTCCTACCGCCCCCACCCCCAGCAGTGCAGGGGCAGCCTCCACCAGGCCCCCACCCATGTCTCCCACCACCGCCACCCCCCAGCAGTGCAGGGACACCCACCACCAGGCCCCCACCCATGTCTCCCACCACACCCACCCCCAGTCACCAGGGGCAGCCTCCACCAGGCCCCCACCCATGTCCCCCAGCACCCCCACCCCCCAGCACTGTGGGGCACCTGCCAGCAGGCCTCCACCCATGTCTCCTACCGCCCCCACCCCCAGCAGTGCAGGGGCAGCCTCCACCAGGCCCCCACCCATGTCTCCCACCACCGCCACCCCCCAGCAGTGCAGGGACACCCACCACCAGGCCCCCACCCATGTCTCCCACCACACCCACCCCCAGTCACCAGGGGCAGCCTCCACCAGGCCCCCACCCATGTCTACCACCACCCCCACCCCCCCAGTCACCAGGGGCAGCCTCCACCAGGCCCCCACCCATGTCCTCCAGCACCCCCACCCCCCAGCACTGTGGGGCACCTGCCAGCAGGCCCCCACCCATGTCCAACTCATGTTCCCCACCACCCCCACCCCCCAGCAGTGCAGGGGCAGCCTCCACCAGGCCCCCACCCATGTCTCCCACCACCCCCACCCCCCAGCACTGTGGGGCACCTGCCAGCAGGCCCCCACCCATGTCCAACTCATGTTCCCCACCACCCCCACCCCCCAGCAGTGCAGGGGCAGCCTCCACCAGGCCCCCACCCATGTCTCCCACCACCCCCACCCCCCAGCAGTGCAGGGGCAGCCTCCACCAGGCCCCCACCCATGTCTCCCACCACCCCCACCCCCCCAGTCACCAGGGGCAACCTCCACCAGGCCCCCACCCATGTCTCCCACCACCCCCACCCCCAGCACTGGGGGGCACCTGCCAGCAGGCCCCCACCCATGTCCAACTCATGTTCCCCACCACCCCCACCCCCCAGCACTGTGGAGCACCTGCCAGCAGGCCCCCACCCATGTCTCCCACCACCCCGCCCCCCAGCAGTGCAGGGGCAGCCTCCACCAGGCCCCCACCCATGTCTCCCACCACCCCCACCCCCCAGCAGTGCAGGGGCACCCACCACCAGGCCCCTACCCATGTCTCCCACCAGCCCCATCCCCCAGTCACCAGGGGCAGCCTCCACCAGGCCCACACCCATGTCTCCCACCACCCCACCCCCCAGTCACCAGGGGCAGCCTCCACCAGGCCCCCACCCATGTCCCCCAGCACCCCCACCCCCCAGCACTGTGGGGCACCTGCCAGCAGGCCCCCACCCATGTCTCCCATCACCCCCACCCCCCAGCAGTGCAGGGGCAGCCTCCACCAGGCCCCCACCCATGTCTCCTACCACCCCCACCCCCCAGCACTGTGGGGCACCTGCCAGCAGGCCCCCACCCATGTCCAACTCATGTTCCCCACCCCCCCCCACCCCACAGCACTGTGGGGCACCCACCACCAGGCCCCCACCCATGTCTCCCATCACCCCCACCCCCCAGCAGTGCAGGGGCAGCCTTCACCAGGCCCCCACCCATGTCTCCCACCACCCCCACCCCCCAGTCACCAGGGGCAGCCTCCACCAGGCCCCCACCCATGTCCCCCAGCACCCCCACCCCCCAGCACTGTGGGGCACCTGCCAGCAGGCCCCCACCCATGTCTCCTACCACCCCCACCCCCAGCAGTGCAGGGGCAGCCTCCACCAGGCCCCCACCCATGTCTCCCACCACCGCCACCCCCCAGCAGTGCAGGGACACCCACCACCAGGCCCCCACCCATGTCTCCCACCACCCCCACCCCCAGTCACCAGGGGCAGCCTCCACCAGGCCCCCACCCATGTCTACCACCACCCCCACCCCCCCAGTCACCAGGGGCAGCCTCCACCAGGCCCCCACCCATGTCCTCCAGCACCCCCACCCCCCAGCACTGTGGGGCACCTGCCAGCAGGCCCCCACCCATGTCCAACTCATGTTCCCCACCACCCCCACCCCCCAGCAGTGCAGGGGCAGCCTCCACCAGGCCCCCACCCATGTCTCCCACCACCCCCACCCCCCAGCACTGTGGGGCACCTGCCAGCAGGCCCCCACCCATGTCCAACTCATGTTCCCCACCACCCCCACCCCCCAGCAGTGCAGGGGCAGCCTCCACCAGGCCCCCACCCATGTCTCCCACCACCCCCACCCCCCAGCAGTGCAGGGGCAGCCTCCACCAGGCCCCCACCCATGTCTCCCACCACCCCCACCCCCCCAGTCACCAGGGGCAACCTCCACCAGGCCCCCACCCATGTCTCCCACCACCCCCACCCCCCCAGTCACCAGGGGCAGCCTCCACCAGGCCCCCACCCATGTCTCCCACCACCCCCACCCCCCAGTCACCAGGGGCAGCCTCCACCAGGCCCCCACCCATGTCCCCTAGCACCCCCACCCCCAGCACTGTGGGGCACCTGCCAGCAGGCCCCCACCCATGTCCAACTCATGTTCCCCACCACCCCCACCCCCCAGCACTGTTTGGGCACCCGCCACCAGGCCCCCACCCATGTCTCCCATCACCCCCACACCCCAGCACTGTGGGGCACCCATCACCAGGCCCCCACCCATGTCTCCCACCACCCCCACCCCCCAGCACTGTGGGGCACCCATCACCAGGCCCCCACCCATGTCTCCCACCACCCCCACCCCCCAGTCACCAGGGGCAGCCTCCACCAGGCCCCCACCCATGTCCCCCAGCACCCCCACCCCCCAGCACTGTGGGGCTCCTGCCAGCAGGCCCCCACCCATGTCCAACTCATGTTCCCCACCACCTCCACCCCCCAGCACTGTGGGGCACCCGCCACCAGGCCCCCACCCATGTCTCCCATCACCCCCACCCCCCAGCACTGTGGGGCACCCATCACCAGGCCCCCACCCATGTCTCCCACCACCCCCACCCCCCAGCACTGTGGGGCACCCATCACCAGGCCCCCACCCATGTCTCCCACCACCCCCACCCCCCCAGTCACCAGGGGCAGCCTCCACCAGGCCCCCACCCATGTCCCCCAGCACCCCCACGCCCCAGCACTGTGGGGCACCTGCCAGCAGGCCCCCACCCATGTCCAACTCATGTTCCCCACCACCCCCACCCCCAGCACTGTGGGGCACCTGCCAGCAGGCCCCCACCCATGTCCAACTCATGTTCCCCACCCAACATGTCATCACAATCTAGATCCCTGGTCCCTTTGGTCAGCCTCCAAATGCAAAACACCCACCCGAGTATTGCATCCACCCACTCATAATTTGCAATTACATCACAGAACACCAATTGCAAGTTCCGAAACAAACACATGTCCCTCACATACACCCAATGGGTGTCAGTGAATCTCAAAACACATATCATGAAATGCATGAAACCAATGAGATACCACACATTGAAGTTCACCTAAAAAAATATGTATTAAAGGAAACATAAATAGAATCAAAAATGAAGAAACAGAAATGTGAATGTAAAAAAATGAAAAGAAGCATGTCCGTTCAAAAAAAGAAAAACCAAAAATAAAAATCCAAAGTAATGTTGTCCAATGTCAATGTCCACAAAACAAAATCCAATGGGAAATAAAAAAGAAAGCCATTGCTCCATGGTCAAAAAGTGAAAAAAAAATACAATCCAACTGTGAACTATGTACAATGCAACAAGCCAGGGTCCATTATCCCAACAAAATAAAGGAAACCTATCTAACTACACTAATAAAAAAAACTATATACAAAAATGTGGCCAATTTCCGAAAGGTCCAAATGAAATAAAAACTAAAATGAAACCTAACACTACCTACATAACTATGTACAAGGGCAGCGGGCTAGTTTCACGTCTCACTTGTGGATGTCCCGGGCCGGGCATCATCGAACTCCTCCTCAATGTCCCGGAGGCGGTCCTCCTCCATGGCTCTGAGGGTCCGCAGGGCCGTCGACGTCTCCACCTCCAAACCCCTGCGGATTGCCTCGAGGCACTCGGCCCGCCTCAGGGCCCTCCGCATGGAGTTCTCCACCCTGACCATTGTGAGCCGTGCCTCTTCCGCCCGCTGCCGCTCCGCATCTATGGCGTGGCCCAACCGCTGCCACACGGAAGACACTCTCTGTCCTGGGTCCTCCTGCCCTCCGGCCGATGCCTGCCCCTCCGATGTTGAAGGCCCCGAGCCTTCACGGCTCCCACCACGTTGCTGCTGCTGCTGTGCCTCTGCCCCTGCACTGCCTCCTGCTGCCTGCACATCCTCCGCCAGCTGGGGTGCAGTCGTTGACGTGGCCACCCCTGCTGGACGTCCGACTCCCGACTGTGGCAGGGATGCCTCCTCCACCAGCCTGGCCGCACCGTCAGAGGCAGCTCCACAGGGCACCCAGGTGACTGATGGGTGGGAAGATGGCACAGAGGACGACTGGCGCGTAGGGGGTCCAGCTGAGGAGGGGTCGTACCAAGCCCCATCAGACGGAGCAATCCGGCCTGGGTGACCTGTCCCAGCAGACTGACGTGGTCAACGAGCCATTCGAGATGACGTGCAGTCTCTTCATGAAAAGACTGCAGGTCACCTCGCATGGCCCGTTGACGCAATGCCACACCAGCCAGGACAGGCTCAACCCGGGCCTGGATAGCCACGTCCGCAGGCAGAGGAAGGCCAGTTGACGTCAGCTCATCCCCTGCCTGAAAACGGGTCTGGACGTAGGCATCCCTGCTGGTGCAAGATGATGCAGGGACAGGATCAGGGACAGGATTGCACACAGGCACCTCCGCGGCGGCCTGTGCTGCCTCCTGTCCCTGGTCCTGCACTGCACCACTAGCACCAGTGGGATCCCCACCTCCAGACCCCGTCTGTGGTGCTTGTACGGCCTCCTCCTCCACCAAACCCCCCACCAACCTGGATGACTCCGTGCCATCTTCCCCTGTTGGGCCCTGTGGGGTCCCAGCTGCCCCTTCTGCTGCCGAGGAGTCCAACTCCAACCTCCGCCTCTTGGACATCCCCCCGGCAGCTGCGGCCTGGGACGCGGCACCGGACTCCTCAGTCCCCGACGAGATGACAACATGGGAGGGGAGCCGGGCCTTGCGCCTCCGGCTGGCGGTGGGATCCCACCCGCTGTGCTCCACAGCACCTTCTCCGCCCTCTTCATCAGTTGACGCTGCAGACAGGGAGAAACAAAACACAGGCATCAGGGCACTGTACAATGGACACATACACACATGACAGTTGTACATGAGTGGCATTGGCAAACCTCAGACATGTCATCACAATCCCCAACACACATGTCATTACAACTCGCACACATGAGACATACCACAGCCATATCGCAACTGCCACCACCATCCATACACATACAACAGTATGAGCAGCCAAAGGTGAGCCAGACATCACATGCAACACAGGAAGTGCACCACACATGTACACACACCACCACACTTGCATGCATGTGTACACCTCTGGCAAGTGTCGCAGTGTTCAGACGGGCATCCATGTCACATCTGCCCATCAGGCTTCCACATACCGCTGTCACATGCATCCATGTTACATCACTGTTGCACCCTTGTCAAATACACACACATGCACATGTACACAGCGCTGATACATGCAGCCGAAAACAACATACATGCGTGACATCACGGACATGTCTACTCACATACACATTCATCCAAACATGTGTGCCCACACAACTGCATTTGGCATGCAAGCCCACACACACAAGCACCATCCATGTCTCACACATTACAGCCCTCGCATGTGTCAGCCCCACGGCCCTGTACACCCCCACCCATACTCGACCCCATACAAACAGATGTGCAACCTGCACACTACTGAACAATCACCACACGCACTGCTCACAATCAGGATGCATGTACACTCACCGCTCGACTCCAGACGGGTCTGCTTCTCAAGGACCTGGACGTGGAGCGCTGGGAATATGCGTTCCAGGACCCTCATCTGTTCTTCCGACAAGTGGCCCCGGCGCCCCTTGGCATCCGCTGCCCTCAAGAGGCGCCGGGCCTTGTTCAGGGTCCTCGACCTGAAGTCCTCCCAGCGCGTCCTGACATGTTGTAAGTCGCGGACTGCCACCCCCTCCGCGTTGATGGCAGTCACGATGTCAGTCCAGATCCGAGTCCGTCCTTCCTTGTCGGCGCGGGAACTTCCGAAGAGGGCATCATACTGCCCCAGGACTTGCTCCACCAGGACACCAACTTCGGTGGCACTGAAGCTGGTGCCCCTCTGCCTCTCTGGCCGGGGGTTGTCAGTGGTCACAGATGGTGTTTGCCCCGACATGACAACCCCAGAGGCAGGAGTGGGTGGGCAACTGGGTCCTGGGGCTGGGCTGTGGAGCGATGGAATCCCAGTCGGGAGTCTTCGGTTCCAGCAGGGGTGGTCACACCAACAGCACCCCTGGCTGATGTGCAGGCAGCAAATGGCAGGGCACGTGGGCAGCAGGCAGTCAGGCAGCAGCAGATGGCAGGTGGGAGCGTGCTCGGGGCTCTGGGGGGGCAGTAGTTCGGCCTTCTGGGCAGGAGCGTGGTCTTCCGTGTGCTTACGCGTGGCCAGCTTGATACGGAGTGATTTGGCACGTGAAATATCTGCACGTCAGTGTGTAATTCGAGGAAAGGCCCTTAGCGCGTAAGTGCGTCTGCACGCATACGCATTTTCATTGGACAGAAGGCCCCTCAAGCGCAAGCGCCCCTGTGACGTGACGCGTACAGACGTGCATGGGCATTACAGCGCGCGTGAAAAAATGCACGTCCGCGTGTAATACGAGGAAAGGGACCATGCGCGTAAGCGCGCGTGAAAAAATGCACATCTGCGTGTAATACGAGGAAAGGCCCATGCGCGTAAGCGCGCGTGAATAAATGCACGTCTGCGTGTAATACGAGGAAAGGCCCATGCGCGTAAGTGCACGTGAAAAAATGCACGTCCGCATGTGACTTGACGTGCGCGTGCATTTCCCTCAGCAGGGGTTAAAGGTGAGCGGGCCCAGCAGTTCGCTGTACGTGCCTTTCGTGGAGACCGACGTGTGTTGCTGCTTCCTGTTGTTTCGCGCGCCATCACAACTTCACAGCTCTCAAGGACGTATCTCTTCTTTTGGCGGAGGTATTGGCTACGCGTGTTTTTCTGCATCGCACTAGTCAGACGGTGAGTCGCACACGCTCTTTTTCCCACTGCGGGTGCCCCTGTGTATCGCACCCATTTTCGATGTCATAGTAGCCTGCGTGTCCCACGCGTACGCGTTATTCGTGTTACTGGGTGCCACCGCGTACTGCGGGAGGTTTGATCCACGCACGTAGGCTGCAGGGTTGTGTGCACGGTTTTACTGCAGTTTTGGGGTGCCTGAGCGTTGCGTGACCCGTCACCACATCACCGGGGTCACATACAGCCTTGCAGGTGCAGGGGGGCTGTTAACATCTTGCTTCCCACCCCCTTCACCCCAATTGCCTAGGTCAATTGTGCTGTATACCTCCCATTGGCACCACTCCATCTGTGCCAGCACTACTACATCTGTGCCATGGTTGGGAGGCCACCAAAGGTGAGGGGGGCCTCAGCTGGGCGTACTCCTCGTGGCGGGCGTGGTCGGGGACGTGGCCGTGGTGACCAGGGAGTAGGGGGACTCCAGGATGTCCAGGGCAGCCACAGAGGGGGAAGAGGCAGGGGTGCGCCAGCCTTGATGACGACTCTGGCGTCCATGTTGAGTTGGATGAGCATCAAGTCCATGTGTCAGGGGTGAGTGATTCTGATGTGGACACTCCTCTGTCTGCGACACCTGCACTGAGGGATCAGACAGTCTTGGTTCCTCCGCCCGTGGTGGATCGGGACGCAGGGTCACCCTCCACACCAGTCACTGATGTGCCTGGGACATCACGTCGACGGGGGCATGTAGTCGTGCAGCCGCAGGCGGTGCCAACACAGCGAGGACCCCCGGTCCTTGGGTCCTGCAGGGGTCAAGCCCGGCAACGCGGTCGCCGCACGCAACCGCTGTATACTGAGTGGGAGCAAGACATGACTGCCAATTCCGAACGGCAGGGGGCAGCAATGGAGAACATCGGTGAGAGCATGGAGCGTGTGGCCCGATCTGTGCTCCCCCCTGCTAGGCAGGTGCTTCTCCAGCAGCAGGCGGCACGGTCCACGGCCCGCTCGCTCAGGCTGGGCATGGCGGCCTCAGACAGGGCACGCCAGGCTGAAATGTCGTCTCTGCGTCAAGCAATTGCTGCTCACGCAGAGGTGCACATGGATGCCCTGAGGGAGGGGTATGCTTCCCTCAGATCCACTCTGGGTGTCCTTATGATGTCCCAGAGGCAGCAGGCAGAGGAGAGGTTTGCACAGCTTGAGCGCACCATCTCGGCTGAGCTACAGGCTTGCCGGGAGGTGCAGCGGTTGTCCAGCCAGGCCTTGCAGGAGGAACTCCGTGTTACACGTGCTACCTTGCAAGAGGAAGCACGTGTATCACGTGAGGTTCTGCATGCAGACCTATGTAACATCGCCACACAGAACCAGGCTCACCCGTCCGGCAGACTTGCTGCCGACGAGGGGCAAGCTGCGGCTAGGCGTGGCCAGGTTACTGTGCCACGTCCTCCTTTCCAGGATGAGCCACACTCGGACGACCATCTATCTCCCACATAGGTCGTGCTGTGCAGGCGTTGAGCCCATGGAGGATTTTTTTTTGGCTCAGCATCATCGCATGTGGATGTTGAGCAGCACCCTGTACCTCCCCCCTCCTGGGTGCCTCCCCTCCCCCCCGGGTCGTATGTGGCCATTTTTGATTTTTCTTTTAGTTTAGTTAGTTAAGTTTCTGTTTGATAGTTAGTTTAAATAGGTAATGTAGGTTTTCCATAGTTAGTGTAATTAGTTAATAGTTGAGTTAGTTTAAAATTGCTAGTCTATTGTGCTTTCATGTGACGGTGCGGTGCCTTGTGTCATGATCTCTGCTTCCAAAAGGTCAGGGTTTTCCCAACTCCCTTGGAAGCAGATCCATAACCCAGGTTCCGAGTGCCAACCAGTCCCAATTGGGACCTTTTGGACCCAGTCCTGGCGCCAGTGGCACCAGGCTCATAAATATGCCCAGTCCCAGCGCTGGAAGCGCCGGGCTCATAATGCTTGGGTGGACTTACCTGCAGCAGACCATGCTGCTTACTTGCCTGCCAGTTGAGCCTCTGATCCTCTTCTGTTTGGAACTACTTTTCCTGTTGGGTGGGGCAGGAGCCACTCCCTAGATTCAGAACACTGGAACTCTTCTGGAAAGCAGGAACTCTTTTCTTACCTAGGCGTGGCTGTGGAAGGAGACACCTAAGCACTACAGGAGGCTATTTAAACCACACCCGATGGATGAATCTTGCTTTGCGTTATTCTGCATCCTCTGCAGCAGAACGCTCATCGTGTCTTCTGCATCTGACCCTGGGCCTAAGGAACAAGGCTTACCATCCTGAATCCAGTCTTCAGCAACACCTATAAAGACAAGAAAGAACAGGTTAGCATTACGGTCTTCAGTGACAGCTCTTCACTTACCTGGTCCATCGGCTGTCACCAACGCCTCGCGCTGCATTCCGGCATCTGAAAGACAAAAGCTTACCAACTCTTCGCACGCTCCGGAGGCCTTTGGCGCTGCATCCCGCATCTGAAAGACAAAACAAGGTGCGTTTAAAGACATTGGGGAACTTTAATACTCACGTGCCATTACTCCTTTCCACATCTAACCCAGTGGGTATTCCGGCACCCTGCAGCCGCTCCGAACTTGTACCTGCAAAATAAAAAGACAGTTAGAGCGCATCGTGAAGCAGGCAACAAGCGCTTACTTACGTGCTTCCAGGCGCTTCTATTCATCACACGGGCTCCATCTTCAACTCACTTCAGCCCGTCATCCGCCATCGCCGGAACCCTGCAAATCAAGAGACATCATTACTGAAGACTTTAAAGACATTAGAATTACTCGAAACTTACAGTTCGTGCAGTAAACGACGGACAGCAGTCCTCTGAAGTCAAGAGGCCTGCGCTACCTATCCAGTGAAGAAACTGGTTACAGCACCCTGCCCCGAGGCAGATGGAGAGCTCGGCATTCACTTACCTAAGGTGAGAGCGTTAACCTTTGGGGTTCTACAGGAGAGGAGAAAAGGAAAGAGATAGAGACACCCCAATAACCCCAGTTCATTAATCCCATATTTTCTATCTGCAGACATCTTACTCTTCGAGTCAGGCATACAGTGCACAGAGGTCCAGCCCAAAGAGCCAACCGGGTGCTACACATCACTTTTGAAGATACGGTAGTCGCCCAGTCAAGACCGGCGCCTCTGCGAGAATCAGGTGAGCGTTACAGAACGCAAAGCCTACCGCAAAACTCTCGCCCAGGCGCTATGGAAACCTCGGATACCGACCACCTAGCCCGGTTACTTGGGGAACTAAGGGCAGAAGTGCATGCAGCTCGTCAGGAAACAAATGCTCTAAGAAGGGAACTAATTATTTCCAAGGAGAGAACAGACGATCTTGCTAGACAATTGCTACAGTCACAAGCCGGACAGACCCCGTTACCCACATCAGGGGCAAATCTTCCTTCAACATCCTCTATGAATCCAGTGCAGATCAACCTACCTGAGAATGTACCTCTGGCTCCGCCCAAACGATTTTCTGGTGACCCAAAGAGGTTTGCAGTATTTATCAATCAGTGCCGGTTGCATTTTTTATGCCGGCCAGCAGCCTTTCCAACTGATCAAGCTAAAGTAGCTTTTGTACTTTCGTACCTTAGTGGCAATGCGGCAGACTGGTCGATCCCTCTAGTTAATCAAGATGATCCGGTTCTCCATGATTTTCAAGCCTTTCAGCTTAGTATGGAAAAACTGTTCGCAAGACATTCACAGGGGCAGGCCTTGGACAATGAGCTTCTTTCGTTGCGACAGGGTAATCAAGACCTTTTGGCTTATATTGCATCTTTCAATAGACTAATAGTGGAAACTCAATGGCCTGAGGACAAAAGGATTACGCTGTTTTATAGAGGTCTACGTGGAGAGCTCAAAGACGTTTTAGCCCAAGTAGTGAATCCCCCACAAGACTGTTCGGATTATATAGACTTGGTCGTTCAAATAGATCACAGACTGCAGAACAGGAAGGCCGATCGTTCCAAGTTTGATGCTCGAGTATTTTCCAAACCGCCAACTCCTTCCAAAGGAGTAGACTCCGGGGAACCCATGCAAATAGGGGGTCTGAAAGGTCCTCTAACACAAAAGGAGCGGGAACGGAGAAAACAGTTGCAATTATGCCTCTATTGCGGAAACTCAGGGCACTTTCTTCGAGACTGTCCGGTGAAACCTGCCAAGAAGGCAGTAGGAGCTGCAGTTACCAAAGTTACAAACTCTGAGCAGGGAAACGACCTCGCCCGACAAGAATAGAGGTCCTCTTGCCGAGCGTGAAAACCAGTTCCGTGACCTCGCATCTCGTGATACCTATGGTCCTCATTAGCCCTGATAATCCGGATCGATTACATGCAATTGAAGCTTACGTCGACAGCGGTGCCATCGGCAATTATGTGGATCATGAAATGGTTTTGAGGATGAATCTAACTCTTTGTCCCAAGGCTGTAAAGGACGTCATTACTACGGTGGATGGTACGGAGATAGCCTCCGGGCCAGTAACGCATACCACTCAAGAGGTGACGCTAGTAAGTCAAGATGGACACCATGAGAAGATCGTGTTCGATGTGATCAAGGCCCCTCAGTTTCAGATTATTCTAGGAATACCTTGGTTAGAGAAACACAATCCTCTGATCGATTGGCGAGCAAGAACGGACCAGTTTCCAGAATGTGTCTCTACTTGTCACCCTCCACCTGGTGTTGCACTGGCAGCAATTTCTTCAGAGACTCCCCAGTTACCTCCCGAATACCTAGAATACCAAGATGTTTTCCGGAAGGATCAGGCTAACTCTCTACCTCCTCATAGGTCTTATGACTGCCAGATAGACCTGATACCTGGATCTACTCCTCCTTGTAGTAGAATTTATGCCCTCTCCGAGCCTGAGAACCTTCACCTTCGACAAACACTGGATCAATACCTGGCAAATGGGTTTATTCGTCCTTCCAAGTCCCCTGCTTCTTCAGCTTTGTTCTTCGTTCCAAAAAAGGAAGGAGACCTTAGAACTTGTATAGATTATCGCTCCCTGAACCAGATCACCGTTAAGAATAGATATCTGTTACCTTTGATCCCTGAACTCCTGGACCAAGACAGAAAAGCATGCATATATACAAAGCTGGATCTTAGAGGAGCTTACCACTTGGTACGAGTAAAAGAGGGCGATGAATGGAAGACGGCCTTCCGCACCAAGTATGGGCTATTTGAATATCAGGTCATGCCCTTCGGACTTTGCAATGCCCCGGCCGCCTTTCAATATCTTATGAACGATGTCCTCAGAGAGCTCATAGATGTGTGTGTTGTTGTTTACATTGACGACATCCTCGTTTATTCTTCATCGGAATCTGAACATCGGAAACACGTGAAAATGGTCCTCGAAAGATTGCGTCAACACAAACTTTTCGCTAAGTTGGAAAAATGTGTTTTCAACGTGACTGAAGTTGAATTCTTGGATTTCATATTTTCACCTGGCGGAGTGCGTATGGATTCAAAGAAGGTCGATGCAGTTCTCAAATGGCCATCACCGTCCTCCGTAAAAGGTGTGCAAAGCATGTTAGGCTTCGCTAACTTTTACCGCAGGTTTATCCCCGAAATCTCTCGAATAGTCCAGCCCATCACTGCCTTGTTAAAGAAAAACAAACGTTTTGAATGGTCTACCGAGGCGGAACAAGCTTTCCAGGATTTGAAGACTAAATTTATCTCTGCACCAATCTTAAAACACCCTCGCCCCGAACTCCCCTACATCGTGGAAACTTATGCTTCAAGCCTTGCCATGGGGGCAGTTCTATCACAAAAGGACCCGGTAACCAATCAGTTGCATCCCGTGGAATTTTGGTCCCGCAAATTCTCGCCTCCTGAAATCAATTACACGATTACTGACAAGGAACTTCTGGCTATCAAGTCTGCCTTTAAGGCTTGGCGGCATTATCTGCTGGGGGCCCGACACACCGTTACTGTGATTACGGATCACCGAAACCTGCAATATTTGAAAACCGCAAAAGCCCAATCCTCTAGACAACTCCGTTGGGCATTATTCTTTGCCGAGTTTGACTTGATAATTACCTATCGACCTGGTACAAAGAACGGTAAAGCTGATGCCCTTTCTCGGATGGGAGTGGAAGAACACTTGATCAACCCTAAACCTGTACCAATCATTCCCGAACAAAGAATTCTGGGTGTAATCGCCACAGAATCCATAGAGGAAGTTAAGGATAAAGCCAGGCAACTTGTAACTCCAGCAGACATACAGAATTGGCATCTGCAGGGAAAGGACTTTGCAGTAAAGGACAACTTATTGTATTTCCAAGAACGATTATACCTACCCAGCACAGATTTACAGAAAAAAGTAATCTCTTGTTATCACGATTCTTTAATGGAAGGTCATCCCGGTATGGCCAAGACCTCAGAAAAGATCAAGCGCTACTTCTGGTGGCCGTCTTGGAAAAAAGATATCAGAGACTTTATAATGTCCTGTGGAGTATGCGCCCGAAACAAGAGTCAAAAGGAAAGACCAGCAGGCCTCTTACGCCCTATTGACATCCCACCTCGCCCTTGGCATACGCTTTCTATGGACTTCATCACCGATCTACCTCCATGCTCCGGATACAATACGATTCTAGTAATCGTGGACTTATTCTCCAAGATGGCGCATTTCATTCCGCTCAAAGGCTTGCCAACAGCAGCAACTCTGGCCCGAGAGTTTCTCGAACACATCGTCCGACTGCACGGTTTTCCTTCGGTTCTAATTTCGGATCGAGGTAGTCAATTTATTTCTCATTTTTGGCGAAGTTGCTGTCGGTCGGCTCAAATTGATGTGAGACTATCGACCAGTCACCACCCTCAGACCGACGGACAAACCGAGAGGACCAATCAAACTCTGGAACAGTATTTACGCTGCATGCTGCAACAAACTGAAAAAACTTGGAAAGACATCCTTTGGATAGCCGAATATGCCTACAATAACTCTGTCCATTCGGGAACTGGGAAAACACAGTTTTTTCTTTTGTACGGCAGTCACCCTCGAACCTCGGAGTTGGATCCCCTCCAAGATCTTGAAACACCAGCAGTAGACTACCTGCATTCTACAATCACCCAAGCCTTTAAGGAAGCTGTTTCTCACCTTCAAAGGGCTAAAGAACAATACAAGAAAGGAGCAGATCAACATCGGAAGGAAGCCCCTCAATATCAAGTAGGGGATCAAGTCTGGTTATCCACCAAATATCTACCTCTAAAAGGGCCACACACATTCAACCCAAGATACCTTGGTCCCTATTCCATCACTACCATAGTAAACCCAGTAGCGGTCAAGTTGGACTTGCCCCCGCACATGAAGATACATCCGGTCTTCCACGTCTCTCTATTAAAACCCGTGCAACCTCAAACCCGACTAACTAAATCTCCAAAACCTATCCTAGTTGATGGAGAACTCGAGTTTGAAGTCAAAAGCATTCTGGACTCCAAGATCTCCAAATCTAAACTATTTTACCTAATTGACTGGAAAGGCTACGGCCCCCAGGAGAGATCCTGGGAACCTGCTGAATATGTCCACGCTCCTCGCCTAATCAAAAGATTTCACCGAACATTTCCTGACAAGCCAAAACCCCCGGAGAAGCCCGGTTTGGGAGGGGCCTTGAGGGGGGTACTGTCATGATCTCTGCTTCCAAAAGGTCAGGGTTTTCCCAACTCCCTTGGAAGCAGATCCATAACCCAGGTTCCGAGTGCCAACCAGTCCCAATTGGGACCTTTTGGACCCAGTCCTAGCGCCAGTGGCACCAGGCTCATAAATATGCCCAGTCCCAGCGCTGGAAGCGCCGGGCTCATAATGCTTGGGTGGACTTACCTGCAGCAGACCATGCTGCTTACTTGCCTGCCAGTTGAGCCTCTGATCCTCTTCTGTTTGGAACTACTTTTCCTGTTGGGTGGGGCAGGAGCCACTCCCTAGATTCAGAACACTGGAACTCTTCTGGAAAGCAGGAACTCTTTTCTTACCTAGGCGTGGCTGTGGAAGGAGACACCTAAGCACTACAGGAGGCTATTTAAACCACACCCGATGGATGAATCTTGCTTTGCGTTATTCTGCATCCTCTGCAGCAGAACGCTCATCGTGTCTTCTGCATCTGATCCTGGGCCTAAGGAACAAGGCTTACCATCCTGAATCCAGTCTTCAGCAACACCTATAAAGACAAGAAAGAACAGGTTAGGATTACGGTCTTCAGTGACAGCTCTTCACTTACCTGGTCCATCGGCTGTCACCAACGCCTCGCGCTGCATTCCGGCATCTGAAAGACAAAAGCTTACCAACTCTTCGCACGCTCCGGAGGCCTTCGGCGCTGCATCCCACATCTGAAAGACAAAACAAGGTGCGTTTAAAGACATTGGGGAACTTTAATACTCACGTGCCATTACTCCTTTCCACATCTAACCCAGTGGGTATTCCGGCACCCTGCAGCCGCTCCGAACTTGTACCTGCAAAATAAAAAGACAGTTAGACCGCATCGTGAAGCAGGCAACAAGCACTTACTTACGTGCTTGTAGGCGCTTCTATTCATCACACGGGCTCCATCTTCAACTCACTTCAGCCCGTCATCCGCCATCGCCGGAACCCTGCAAATCAAGAGACATCATTACTAAAGACTTTAAAGACATTAGAATTACTCGAAACTTACCGTTCGTGCAGTAAACGACGGACAGCAGTCCTCTGAAGTCAAGAGGCCTGCGCTACCTATCCAGTGAAGAAACTGGTTACAGCACCCTGCCCCGAGGCAGATGGAGGGCTCGGCATTCACTTACCTAAGGTGAGAGCGTTAACCTTTGGGGTTCTACAGGAGAGGAGAAAAGGAAAGAGATAGAGACACCCCAATAACCCCAGTTCATTAATCCCATATTTTCTATCTGCAGACATCTTACTCTTCGAGTCAGGCATACAGTGCACAGAGGTCCAGCCCAAAGAGCCAACCGGGTGCTACACATCACCTTTGAAGATACGGTAGTCGCCCAGTCAAGACCGGCGCCTCTGCGAGAATCAGGTGAGCGTTACACCTTGTGGCTTTTGAAGGCATCCACTGTCTGTTCCAGCTGGGCCCTTCATGGTTGTCTTGTGTATGTGTTTGCTGCTTGGGGTCCTTGACTCACATATGCCACTCCTGCCTCCCTTATCCATGGGCTCGCAAGGATGGTTCGGTGTTACAGAATTTTACACAAGGGCTTTGGACTGTCATATCTGTGGCATGTCTGGTGCTGTGTTACTTGTGTTGACACCCCTAGTGGGGATGATTTAGGTGTCATTGTCCACTGTTCAGCTTTTGCTAGATGGGGTGTGTCATGATTAATTTGGACATTGATTGCTATGCATTGTGTATTATGTTTCATATCTTTCCTGTACACGTGCTTGTTGCAAATCATGCTGTAGATAGTGTTCCACACTTTGGAGGTGAAAGACGGACTGATGGTGTGATTTGTGATGTGACTCTCTGACATGGTCAAGTAATGAGATGCCTGATGAGACACACACAGATCACTTTGAAGCATTAATGATGTGTTTCATGCCCTTTCTGCAGGGGGGTGAGCCTCCAGAGCACCTTTGCCAGCAGACATGGCCCATTGGACGACGGAATTCCTGACCCGTTTGTTGGTGCCCACATGCACATGTGTGCACAAGCAGAGGCACAGTGATTGCAGACCCACATCCTAGAACTGCTGACATGTTCCAAGGAACTCCAGGCAAGGTGAGCATCACAGGGGGGCCACGACACAGCAAAGCTTGCACCAGGCGAGTTGCACATGCAGGCTTAGTCACAGCACTGAGGGTGAGCTTAGACGAATATTGGTGTTGAAGCACACAATGCAGCTCAGATGTGTTGGTGGACTGATGGCTGTTGATAGTAGGGTTGTCTGGGACACATGCAGGGGCAGTGGCACATACCCTGCGGTACACCAAGGTTCATTGAGGCACTTGTATCAACCATGTAGCCTTCCGAGACATGGAAAGGGGCAGCTCAAAGGGACATACAGCAAGGGACATACTCGGGTGCAGTGCATGTCTTTTCCACGTACTTCATGATAAATGCACTGCCAACTTTGTTTCGGTCATGGTGGTACGCAACTTTTTCTTTAGTCATGGCTTGCTATATGGGTCTGTCTGCTTACCCAGGGAACATTGCATGTTGTGTGAATTGTGACACATTGGTGTTCCATTTGCCACGCACCCACCAGCGGCTGACTTACTGCATTGACTGTGTATGACCCGTCACAGGGGTGATGTTATATATGGGTACGAAGCATCGAGCACAGATTGTCTGTTTGTAGAGTAGTTTGTTGCTATGGGGCATGTTTGGTGTTGTGTTTTTGTGTAATTGGCACGTACAGGTTGTTGACTGTGGCTCTATTTGCAGCATTGCAGTGCTCCTGTAACCGGACCTGAGAGTGCGCAGGTAGGAGGCCAGCACTCAAAACCAGAGCTAAGTGTCTTGTTGTTTTTCTTTCGAACTGCTCTGCATAGGCTTGCTGGGGAGTGTACTGATGCATGGATGTATGTGTGGTTCAATTTGGTATGTTTTTTCTCCCTAATCACCCGTGATCCTATGCAATTTTGAAACCTGTACCCTCTACCCGGTGTTCCTGCTTCCCGTGCCTATCCAAGCAACGTTCACTGACCCCCTTTCCCCACTGGGGTTGCGGATGCCTGTGTAAGCCCCAAACTTGCAGGCGCCAAAACCCTAGAGGGGGTGGTTGGTTCGTACCACTCCTGAGCCTGGACTACAGAAGGCCATGACAATGATGTCCAAGTTTGTTTGGATTGTGTATGTGTTCATGCAGGTTGTACATTTTCGTGCATTCCCTAGTTTCATGTGTCATTCCTCCTCCCCTCTCCTGCCACTCATTCCAGTCATCCAGTGTGTCTACACCTGTCCCGACTGCATATCCCTGAACCTCATTCCCCACCAGGGTCTCAGGGGCCTGTGTGAGTTTGACCTTGCAGGCACCCGGGACATGGTGTGGGTGGTTGTTTCATGACACTCCCGCGCCTGTACAGGGGACCTGTGACAGTACACATCCATTCATGGTGCATCATCCTATGTCATGTACCACACATGTCTCACATCCTGTCGTGACATTGTTTTGCTGTGCTACCTTGGTTGTTGCATCATTGTGGTAGTACTTGGCGTTTGTGAGCTACTGCTACGTCAAGTCATCTACTGGAGGGTGTTCGGGTTCGTTTTCATGCCTTGGATTTCGTGATTTTGGAAATGAGTGTGGATTCTGAGGGTTCAGGCATCTTTTTACACACAAGGTGGGAGATGGCCACGAAGGGTAAAGGTGATCCTGTGGCCAGGCCAGGTGGAAAGGAGGGTTGGAGGCTCCATGACCCAGGTGCAGTTGTTCAGTGGGTCATGGTCATTTGTGAGGGAGGGGGGGGTTGTTGTTGATAGTTGCGTTGCCCTGCAGTGTGATGGGAACTCTGACATGGTAATGGTGTTATCCTATGTACATGTTGTGTTCTGCTGATCAATGCCTGTTCATGTGTTGTGTTTTCCTTTCAGGTGCGAGGGGATAGTTGTGGTTTGACATGCTGGGGTGTACACATGGTGGATGTTCACATGTGATGTGTAGGGAACACTGATGGTCACTTGAGTGCACATGCATATGTGGAGTGCATGTCCTTGCAGAACCACACACTTGCACTCGGATGCACTCCATGTACTCCCACCCTTGCATATCCACGTGTACACTGTTTGCCTTCTGGTGCCCACTGTGTCCCGACAGCACATGTTCTGTGACCAATTATGGTTCCAGTACATGCCTAATTTGATGTTTGATGTGGTCTGTCACTTAGATGTGATGCTCAGGGTGTGCATCACACACAATGGCTGTTCACTGTGCTGTGCGCTGAGCAGTGTGATGCAGGAGTAGGACACTGCACACATGAGCTGCAGTGTTGATTTTGTAATGCATAATGTGCATGTAGACAGGCATTCATTGTGATGTTACGTCTACGACTGTTGTAATGCATTTGGAATCGACTTATTTTGGGTGGGACATTTTGTTGGTCTGTCATTTCATCTGACTCCGGGTCAGGCATCATTGTCCGATGCCACTGTACATTTAGGACATGGCAATGTGTACCTTATCGTTACTGCGTCGGTTTATGGTTATTGCTTGCCATGTCATGTTGATGTTTGGGAGGGTTTGAGTGACATGACAGTGATGGCCATGGCCTGTTTTGCAGGTGTGTGTGATGCACACCTTGCATGTCCGGGTCATCCGCTTCTCAGAGCAACTAGCTGGGGGTAAGTTTCTCTCCGCAGCAGGGCCCTCCCCCTGGAACAGACTTCCTGCCTGACTTGAATTTGAGGGGAACCATCTCCAGTTCTGGAAGCACCTCAAGACCTTCCTCTTTGCTTCTGCTTACTCTCTGCCTCTCCCTTGCAGAATTCTTCACTGGAACTGCACAGGAGCTGCAACTGGGACACTCTCACCAACCTCGGTCCCTGGCCCAGCCACTCTCCACTTGCACTGCCTCCCTGGCAACCCCTGCACTGCAGTACTGTCTCTCTATCCCTACAGCCCTCCCTTCCCAGCACTTGTCTGCACTTACCTTTGCAGTTGCCACCAGGCGACCTATGTATTATTATTTTGGGCTACTTCCCCTGTACTTGACTCCCCCCCACCCTTCCCCTTGCATTTTTCCCTTCCCCCTACCCCTGCACTTGCACAATCTCAATGACACCTGGCCTAGTAGTACCGTTCTCTGTGTTCCCTTGTTCCCCCCCTCCCTGCCTCATTGCGCCTGGCAATACTTGTGTATGGCCCATATCATGTCATATGTCATATGTGTGCATTTTGGTCACACAGGATAGCTTGTGTTTAAGTAGCTAGGGATGCAGACGATGTGGCACTTCCATGGCAACTATCTCAGGGTGGTAGGGTTGTGACAGTTGACTGTCTCTTTGTCATCATCGGTTGTCACCTGGTATGTGCCAGGCCTGTGTGCACTCCGCAGGGGTGGGAGTTTAGGTGAAAAATGTGGCCACAAGCTGGGTCCGGGCTTCCTCGCCACGTGCCCTGTCCCCTCCCATGGGCAGCGCCTGTGCCTGGGGTTGGGGATGTGGGGGCACCACCATGTCCACCGGGACGCCCTGCCGTGTTGCAACATTGTGCAGGACACATGCTGCCACAATGATCCTGCACACTACTGGTGGTGCATAGAGTAGTTGCCCACCAGAGCGGTCAAGGGAGCGGAAACGTGACTTGAGCACTCCGAATGTGCGCTCCACTATGCCCCTGGTTGCAACATGGGCGGCGTTGTATCTTACCTGGGGTGGTGTGGTGGGGTTCCGGATTGGCGTCATCATGTGGTTGCTCAGAGGGTAGGCACTGTCCCCTGGGGAGGTGATAATAGTTGAGATTATTAGGGTTTGGATATTTGTCTGTGTGTGACTTGCATGCATGTGCAAGGGCATTTGTACTGACCTAGGAGCCATGTGTTGCCATGCTGCCCAGCTGCCAGGGCCCGGCTCAGGGCGGACATTCTGTATATGAAACTGTCATGGGTGGAGCCAGGGTAGTTTGCATAGACAGAGGTGATGATTCCCTTTGCATCGCATACCACCTGTACATTGATGGAATGCCAGTGCTTGCGGTTTCGGTAGATGTGCTCAGTGGCCCTAGGTGGACGTAGGGCCACATGGGTGCAATCTATGGCACCGAGCACTTTGGGGAAGTGTGCCACCCTGAAAAAATCCAGGACAACGGCCTGCCTTTCTGCGGGTGTTCTGGGCATGTATATGTGCCTGCGGACTGAGGGGCGCGCTGTCATGATTGCCAGTACCTGGTGTAGGCAGCGTGACTGCGTGGCCTGTGAGACCCCCCCCACAATGGCAGTGGTCTGCTGAAACGACCCAGTGGCCAAAAAATGCAGGACATTGAGCAGCTTCTCCAAGGGGCTCAATGCTTGGGAGCAGGGGGTGGGGGATGTGAGGTCATCTTCCCACTCCCTGACCAGGTCTAGGATGATATGGGGTGGAAACCTATACCTGCCGTAGACCTGGTCGTCAGGCATCCCAAAAAGACTTGTCCGTGGTGCAAAAATGCGTGCCCTGGCTATTCTCCTCCTCCTGCGGTGTCCCACGATCAGTGCAGCGACAAATGGGGCATTCATCGTAGCTGTATATACGCGTTTGTTGTTTGCGCGCACTTTTATGCTGTGCGCGGGGACGCCTCCGCCTGCCTTCGTGTGGGCGGACGCGTTGACGCCTGTGCACGTGTTTTGCCGTGCGCGGGTTTCCCGTATTCGGGTGTCATCGCGTGTGATCGGAGGGGAGTGAGCGTACACGCGATTGGCCTGGGTACGTGTGTTTCGGGGTGCGTGGGAAGTTCCACACGCGATTAGCCTGGGTACGTGTGTTCCGGGGTGCCGGGAACTTTCACACGCGATTGGTTGAAATCCACGTGTGTTCTGTCATCACGTGCAATGAGGGATACACCCGCGACGTCACGTCACAGACGCGCTCACGTGCTGAGGGCCTTTGGTCCAATGAAATCGCATATGCGTGCTGCCGTGCATACGCGCTAAGGGCCTTTCCTCGTATTACACGCGGACGTGCATTTTTTCACGCGCGCTGAAATGCCCATGCACGTCTGTACGCGTCACGTCACAGGGGCGCTTGCGCTTGAGGGGCCTTCTGTCCAATGAAAATGCGTATGCGTGCAGACGCGCTTACGCGCTAAGGGCCTTTCCTCGAATTACACGCTGACGTGCAGATTTTTCACGTGCCAAATCACTCCGTATCAAGCTGGCCACGCGTAAGCACACGGAAGACCACGCTCCTGCCCAGAAGCCCGAACTACTGCCCCCCAGAGCCCTGAGCACGCTCCCACCTGCCATCTGCTGCTGCCTGACTGCCTGCTGCCCACGTGCCCTGCCATTTGCTGCCTGCACATCAGCCAGGGGTGCTGTTGGTGTGACCACCCCTGCTGGAACCGAAGACTCCCGACTGGGATTCCATCGCTCCACAGCCCAGCCCCAGGACCCAGTTGCCCACCCACTCCTGCCTCTGGGGTTGTCATGTCGGGGCAAACACCATCTGTGACCACTGACAACCCCCTGCCAGAGAGGCAGAGGGGCACCAGCTTCAGTGCCACCGAAGTTGGTGTCCTGGTGGAGCAAGTCCTGGGGCAGTATGATGCCCTCTTCGGAAGTTCCCGCGCCGACAAGGAAGGACGGACTCGGATCTGGACTGACATTGTGACTGCCATCAACGCGGAGGGGGTGGCAGTCCGCGACTTACAACATGTCAAGAAGCGCTGGGAGGACTTCAGGTCCAGGACCCTGAACAAGGCCCGGCGCCTCTTGAAGGCAGCGGATGCCAAGGGGCGCCGGGCCCACTTGTCGGAAGAACAGATGAGGGTCCTGGAACGCATATCCCCAGCGCTCCACGTCCAGGTCCTTGTGAAGCAGACCCGTCTGGAGTCGAGCGGTGAGTGTACATGCATCCTGATTGTGAGCAGTGCGTGTGGTGATTGTTCAGTAGTGTGCAGGTTGCACATCTGTTTGTATGGGGTCGAGTATGGGTGGGGGTGTACAGGGCCGTAGGGCTGACACATGCGAGGGCTGTAATGTGTGAGACATGGATGGTGCCTGTGTGTGTGGGCTTGCATGCCAAATGCAGTTGTGTGGGCACACATGTTTGGATGAATGTGTATGTGAGTAGACATGTCCGTGATGTCACGCATGTATGTTGTTTTCGGCTGCATGTATCAGCGCTGTGTACATGTGCATGTGTGTGTATTTGGCAAGGGTGCAACAGTGATGCAACATGGATGCATGTGACAGCGGTATGTGGAAGCCTGATGGGCAGATGTGACATGGATGCCCGTCTGAACACTGCGACACTTGGCAGAGGTGTACACATGCATGCAAGTGTGGTGGTGTGTGTACATGTGTGGTGCACTTCCTGTGTTGCATGTGATGTCTGGCTCACCTTTGGCTGCTCATGCTGTTGTATGTGTATGGATGGTGGTGGCAGTTGCGATATGACTGTGGTATGGCTCATGGGTGCGAGTTGTAATGACATGTGTGTTGGGGATTGTGATGACATGTCTGAGGTTTGCCAATGCCACTCATGTGTAACTGTCATGCGTGTATGTGTCCATTGTACAGTGCCCTGATGCCTGTGTTTTGTTTCTCCCTGTCTGCAGCGTCAACTGATGAAGAGGGCGGAGAAGGTGCTGTGGAGCACAGCGGCGGGGATCCCACCGCCAGCCGGAGACGCAAGGCCCGGCTCCCCTCCCATGTTGTCATCTCGTTGGGGAGTGAGGAGTCCGGTGCCGCGTCCCAGGCCGCAGCTGCCGGGGGGAGGTCCAAGAGGCGGAGGTTGGAGTTGGACTCCTCGGCAGCAGGAGGGGCAGCTGGGACCCCACAGGGCCCAACAGGGGAAGATGGCACGGAGTCATCGAGGTTGGTGGGGGGTTTGGTGGAGGAGGAGGCCGTGCAAGCACCAGAGACGGGGTCTGGAGGTGGGGATCCCACTGGTGCTAGTGGTGCAGTGCAGGACCAGGGACAGGAGGCAGCACAGGCCGCCGCGGAGGTGCCTGTGTGCAATCCTGTCCCTGATCCTGTCCCTGCATCATCTTGCACCAGCAGGGATGCCGACGTCCAGACCCGTTTTCAGGCAGGGGATGAGCTGACGTCAACTGGCCTTCCTCTGCCTGCAGACGTGGCTATCCAGGCCCGGGTTGAGCCTGTCCTGGCTGGTGTGGCGTTGCGTCAACGGGCCATGCGAGGTGACCTGCAGTCTTTTCATGAAGAGACTGCACGTCATCTCGAATGGCTCGTTGACCACGTCAGCCTGCTGGGACAGGTCACCCAGGCCGGATTCCTCCGTCTGATGGGTCTTGCTACGACCCCCTCCTCAGCTGGACCCTCTACGCGCCAGTCGTCCTCTGTGCCATATTCCCACCCATCAGTCACCTGGGTGCCCTGTGGAGCTGCCTCTGACGGTGCGGCCAGGCTGGTGGAGGAGACATCCCTGCCACAGTCGGGAGTCGGACGTCCAGCAGGGGTGGCCACGTCAACGACTGCACCCCAGCCGGCGGAGGATGTGCAGGCAGCAGGAGGCAGTGCAGGGGCAGAGGCACAGCAGCAGCAGCACCGTGGTGGGAGCCATGAAGGCTCGGGGCCTTCAACATCGGAGGGGCAGGCATCGGCCGGAGGGCAGGAGGACCCAGGACAGAGAGTGTCTTCCGTGTGGCAGCGGTTGGGCCACGCCATAGATGCGGAGCGGCAGCGGGCGGAAGAGGCAGGGCTCACAATGGTCAGGGCGGAGAACTCCATGCGGAGGGCCCTGAGGCGGGCCGAGTGCCTCGAGGCAATCCGCAGGGGTTTGGAGGTGGAGACGTCGATGGCCCTGCAGACCCTCGGGGCCATGGAGGAAGACCGCCTCCGGGACATTGAGGAGGAGTTCGATGATGCCCTGGCCCGAGACATCCACAAGTAAGCCGTGAAACTAGCCCGCTGCACCTTGTACATAGTTATGTAGGTAGTGTTAGGTTTCATTTTTGTTTTTATTTCATTTGGACCTTTCGGACATTGGCCACATTTTTGTATATAGTTTTTTTTATTAGTTAGTGTAGTTAGATAGGTTTCCTTTATTTTGTTGGGATAATGGACCCTGGCTTGTTGCATTGTACATAGTTCACAGTTGGATTGTATTTTTTTTCACTTTTTGACCATGGAGCAATGGCTTTCTTTTTTATTTCCCATTGGATTTTGTTTTGTGGACATTGACTTTGGACAACATTACTTTGGATTTTTATTTTTGGTTTTTCTTTTTTTGAACGGACATGCTTCTTTTCATTTTTTTACATTCACATTTCTGTTTCTTCATTTTTGATTCTATTTATGTTTCCTTTAATACATAATTTTTTAGGTGAACTTCAATGTGTGGTATCTCATTGGTTTCATGCATTTCATGATATGTGTTTTGAGATTCACTGACACCCATTTGGTGTATGTGAGGGACATGTGTTTGTTTCGGAACTTGCAATTGGTGTTCTGTGATGTAATTGCAAATTATGAGTGGGTGGATGCAATACTCGGGTGGGTGTTTTGCATTTGGAGGCTGACCATAGGGACCTGGGATCTAGATTGTGATGACATGTTGGGTGGGGAACATGAGTTGGACATGGGTGGGGGCCTGCTGGCAGGTGCCCCACAGTGCTTGGGGGTGGGGGTGGTGGGGAACATGAGTTGGACATGGGTGGGGGCCTGCTGGCAGGTGCCCCACAGTGCTGGGGGGTGGGGGTGGTGGGGAACATGAGTTGGACATGGGTGGGGGCCTGCTGGCAGGTGCCCCACAGTGCTGGGGGGTGGTGGGGAACATGAGTTGGACATGGGTGGGGGCCTGCTGGCAGGTGCCCCACAGTGCTGGGGGGTGGGGGTGGTGGGAGACATGGGTGGGGGCCTGGTGGAGGCTGCCCCTGCACTGCTGGGGGGTGGGGGTGGTGGGGAACATGAGTTGGACATGGGTGGGGGCCTGCTGGCAGGTGCCCCACAGTGCTGGGGGGTTGGGGTGCTGGGGGACATGGGTGGGGGCCTGGTGGAGGCTGCCCCTGGTGACTGGGGGGGTGGGGGTGGTGGGAGACATGGGTGAGGGCCTGGTGGAGGCTGCCCCTGGTGACTGGGGGGGTGGGGGTGGTGGGGAACATGAGTTGGACATGGGTGGGGGCCTGCTGGCAGGTGCCCCACAGTGCTGGGGGGTGGGGGTGGTGGGAGACATGGGTGGGGGCCTGTTGGAGGCGGCCCCTGCACTGCTGGGGGGTGGGGGTGGTGGGAGACATGGGTGGGGGCCTGGTGGAGGCTGCCCCTGGTGACTGGGTGGTGGGGGTGGTGGGAGACATGGGTGGGGGCCTGGTGGAGGCTGCCCCTGGTGACTTGGGGGGTGGGGGTGGTGGGAGACATGGGTGGGGGCCTGGTGGAGGGTGCCCCTGGTGGCTGGGGGTGCAGGGGGACATGCGTTGGTGGGCAGTAGTGCTAGTTGACATGTGGTTTGGCTGGTGGGCATGGCCATGGTGGATGGGGTGCCTGCAGGACATGTGCTGGGTAGGCCCCTGTGGTGTGAGCCACCTGCAGGGGCCGTGGAGGGTGTAGAGGGTACACCTGGGAGGACCCACACGTGCAATTCACGTGTGCTGCTCCCCGTGCACCCCTGTAATACACGTACCCTGATGATATCGCGTGTGTAACTTCCCGCGCACCCCAGAAATACACATACCCCGCTCAATCGCGTGTGTGACTTCCAGCGCACCCCCGAGATACACGTACCCCGCTCAATCGTGTATTTAACTTCCCGCGCACCCCCGAAATACACGTACCCCGCTCAATCGCGTGTGTAACTTCCCGTGCACCCCCGAAATACACGTACCCTGCGCGCACCCCCGAAATACACGTACCCCGCTCAATCGCGTGTGTGACTTCCCGCCCAACCCCCAAAATACACGTACCCCGCTCAATCGCGTATTTAACTTCCCGCGCACCCCCGAAATACACGTACCCTGCTCAATTGCGTGTGTGACTTCCCGCGCACCCCCGAAATACACGTACCCCGCTCAATCACGTGTGTGACTTCCCGCGCACCCCCGAAATACACGTACCCCGCTCAATCGCGTATTTAACTTCCCGCGCACCCCCGAAATACACGTACCCCGCTCAATCGCTTGTGTAACTTCCCGCGCACCCCCGAAATACACGTACCCCGCTCAATCGCGTGTGTAACTTCCCGTGCGCCACTTTTTTGATGCGCTGGGACTCTACCGCCTGCCTTCGTGTGGCGGACGTGTTTCAGCTTGTGCGTGTCTTTGGCTGTGCGTGGCTTTGCCCTATTCGATTCCATGAATACGTGTGGTTCGAGTGCGTGTGGGCGTTCCGTCTGCTTCCCTGCAGTACATCCCCAGTTACGCCCTTATTTTCACGCGTTGTTCCCCATTCCGCACGTTACGCCCCGTGTCCCGCCCACTTTCTGGTGTGTGCGCTGAGGTTGTGCGCTTTCACTGTGCGCATCGCGCACGCCTTTCGGGATGTTGCAGTGACTTGTGCGCCATGCACGGGTTTGGCGCACATCCCGCGGTGAACACACGCAGGGACTTCCATGAATCGCACGCGTGCGCCTGTTTTTTTCCGCTTGCGCATGCTTGCGCCAAGATTTTCGGCGCACGTTTGTTCCATGAATCGGCCCCCAAGTGTTTTCACATCCTTGGATACATTGATGTTGATACCATCAATATTAAAAGATTTAAACTGGTTATCTAGTTTGTTTAATCTAGGCTGAGAGCCCACGAGGAGTATCTCGGTCCTGTCATCATTTAAGCGGATGCCGTGTGTGGCCATCCATGCTTGGATGATTAAATATATTCTGTTCAGCAGTTTAACATCAGTGTCGTAATCCCTGGTGATAGGGATGAGGATTTCGGTGTCATCTGCGCAATTTGTGTAGGTGACAGCCAAATGGTCAATGTTATCAAACAGGGGCTTAGTGAATATATTGTAGAGCGTCGGGGAAATGCAGGAACCCTGTGGTACGCCACATTGGACAGGCGCAGGACCGACATCTGTGGTTGGGAAAAACACTCTCATGGTTCTATTGTCCAGGAAGGATTGGATCCACGTTATTGCTTCTGCTGAAAAATGAGCCACTGAGGAAAAATCTTTACACAAGACTTTGTGATTGACCAAGTCGAAGGCAGCCGAGAGGTCAAGTAAGAGAATGAGTGCTAGTTTTCCTTTATCTTTTAGGTCATCCATCAGAGTTTTTAGGTCTAGCAAGAATGTTTCAGTACAATGTCTAGGTCTAAAGGCTGATTGTCTAAGGCCGAGAAGCTTATTAGCTTCAAGGTGTTTCTGTATCTGTAAGTAAGCTTTCCTGTCTAGGAACGGTACTGCGGTTATTGCTCTATAGTTAGAAGGAGAATCCGGATCGAGATTAGGTTTGTTTAATAGTGGGAGGACCCAGGCATCTTTCAGGTTGGATGGGACCATGCAGGTTTCAAAAGAAACGTTTCAAAAGAAGCGTTTATTAGTGTTGTGATGAATGGTGCAAATTCTGTAGCTGCCTCTTTGATGATTGTTGCTGGGAAGATGTCCCCTTGACATCTCAACGGTTTGAGGCTTGATATTATGCCTTCAACCTCTTTAATGGAGATGGGGGAAAATTTGAATGGGCTGCGATTTTGAGGATGACAGTTTAATCTCTGGAGGATGTGAATCGGCAGTGAGACTTGAGTTTTTTAGTTTTGATATTTGCTTGTAGGAGGGCTATTTTGTCAAGAAGAGCTTTTTGAATATTAGCGCACCAGGATTTATCCTTAGTACCAGTTTCTGGTGGTGATATGGGGGACTCTGATTCTCTCAAGATCGTGAATAGTTCTCTGGTTCCTGATTTAGCGTTAGTAATTCTATTGTTGTAAGTATCACATTTAGTCTGGCAAATGGCAGCTTTTGTAGTAATTGGAAGCATGGGTGAATTTGTCTTTATTCAATTGTGAAGGGCGGTTTTTCCATAAAGTTTCAGCACTTCTGTTATTGTTACGTAAGGATTTGAGGTTAGGGATGAACCATGAGTTTAGGTGGGCTTGGCTTTACGCATTTTCAAAGGTGCTACAGTATTGATAGCTTGGTTAACCGTGAGGTTATAGAGCTCAACTAATGAAGATGGGTCTGTGTTACTATTGGTATGGTTGAAGATGGGTTGTAGTAGGGGTCGTAGTTTCTCTACTGTAATATTATGGTTATTTCTGGTAAGTGCCGCTGGAGTGGATGCGTTGCAGTAGTTAGGTATAATGCTGTTATGTAAGGTGAAAGAGATGATGTGGTGGTCTGACCAGGCGCATGGAACATTGGCGAGTATATTGGTGCCACAATTAAGGTGAGCAATCCAGTCTAGGCTTCTCCCTTTGATGTGCGTAGGCTTGGTAACGCATTGTGTAAAGCCTAATACAGTGATTGTACTGGCCAGAGCTGATGCATTGTCATCAGTTGCTTTGTGGTGGTCTAAGGTGAGGTCTCCAAGTAACATCATTTGGGACTCTAGTTTAGTATTAGTGGAAAGGAGATGTGTTTTGTCTTCCTCAAATGTGGAGATTGTGCCTGGTGGTCTGTATATGAGGTGGATAGTAACTGTACGTGATACTCTAAGGGGTAATTTAATGGATAGTAGTTCTGATAGGAACGATTGATTTGGTAGAGCCCTTATGCCTAGTTGTTTTTTGGCAATAAAGGCTACTCCTCCACCTCTAGAGGATTCTCTGTCAAGTCTGATGATAGTGTAATTATCCGGAATAGCTAGAAATAGTGCAGGTCCTGAGGCTGCATGGATCCAAGTCTCTGTTATAGCTAAGAAGGTAAGCTCATTAGTGATTATCAGGTCCGCGATATCAAGCACATGAGCAGTACGGGATCTGGCATTTATCAGTGCTCCTTTGATAGGTGCTCTATTGATGCGTGGGGTAGAGTTGTCAAGGCTGGTTAATAGACTGGTGGTATTTGTTGCAAAAGTTATTCATCAATATGCTTTTATTAGGTTTAGTCATAGTTTTCTTTAGAGGGAGAGTCTTAGTATTCATTTTGCTTCTGCAATGCGTAAGTGGTAGATAAGGAGTCTTAAACCGAGTTCCTAATCTAAGGCTCCTGATTATGGTAGGGCATGGTTGGTTGGGTGTGGGTCTGTAAGTAAATCGCTCAATCCATTGGGCTGGTGTAAGAGATAAGGTGTTGTTGACTGAAGGCCTAGCAGTCAGAGCAGTAAGTATAGGTTGTGTAGACTCAAATTGCAAGGATGGCAGGAATTTTGTAGGTATTATAGTTTCAGAGTGAGGTAGTATAGTAGGCATTGTTAGGGAAATGTAAGGTTTGTTAGGCCTGGCGTGGTGGACCCTGGTTGGCTGCAGAGTGGCCTGCATGTCAATTTTAGCATTGGCAATTGGGGTGTGTGGTATCATTGTGAACAATGTTGTCATCCTGAGTGCTGACAGTATCCAAGAGAAGGTAATGTAGTTTATAAGCATGGTTTTATAGATATGGGCTAGTCAGGCTATGCCATAGTTTAGGCCATTCAGTATGTTATAGCTGGATTATTTATGCGTTGTTTAGCAGTTACTGTAAGAAAGCTGTGGGGTATGTATTATGCTGATGCGGCAAAAACAAAGAGGTGATGGCTGGAAGGTTTAGAATTAATCTTAAGCACTGGCATTGCTCTGGGCAACCCTGCAGACCATTGTTCTTCGTCTGCCAAGCCATTACAGAAGGGGAAAAACCATATGCAAATCAGGCTTGGTCCCACCTCAATGGGGCAGTCCAGCGCGAACTGCTAGGTCACATCCCTTCTGCACGAGACCACAAGCATCAACACAATATAGTAGATGGGTACCCCCTACGTCGCTGGCAAGAGGGGAAGCAACTAGTAACAAAGCACAAGAATCAAACCAGCGGATATACAAGCAAGTACACTGAAAGGAGCACAATCCCACCAGCAGAGACGGGAACGGACCGTCAATCAACCCCTCAGATCACTGCACATGAATCACAACAGTATTATTTAAATAGATTTCTTTATTAGATTAAAAACATTAAAATGATTATTAAATAAGTTAGAGCTCATACATGAATAAGAGTAAAAATATGACATTCACCGTCAGCCGGCCGTCCCGGCTCCATGTGTGGTTTGAAGTGGTCTGGGGAGTCCATCCGATATCTGGGGATACTTGTCTCACGTGGGAAACACATGCTGTACACAGACAACTACGATACCACACTACAGGCCTTGAAGACTAAATTGCTGTTATGGGACCGCCTGCCAATGTCTTTGCATGGTAGGGTAGCAGTCCTATAAATGATAGTCCTGCCCAAATTATTATATCTATTCGTGAAAATCCCGATATGGCCGGGAAGACCCTTCTTTAATAAACTTAGATCCATTGCGATGACCTTTCTTTGGAATGGGAAGACTCCAAGAATAGTGTGGGAAAAGCTAACTGAACCGTACTCTGCAGGCGGCTTAGCAGCACCTAACTTTGAACTTTACTATTATGTTTCCCTGGCCCAGTTCTCGAAATATTGGTATTCCAAGGACGAGGTTCCCCCACAAGTGGAGGTAGAGGAGCTCACCACTTCCCCCACGAACATACAGTCCATAATCTTTGATGCACACTACAGGGACTCATGCGACTTCAACCCGGTGAGCTGTACTATTGGCGCATGGAAAGCTATATTTAAAAGACTGGGAGTACTGGCCCCGTATAACACAGAGGTTTCCCTCTGGAACTACCCTAATATGATACCAACACATGACGCCAGCCTACGAGAGGCCTGGGATCCCAGTGGAGAGTTGAGACTGGGGGATATGTTTATAGATGGGAGGTTTGCGACCCTTCAGCTGATCATGGGGGCTCTTGGCGGGGGCCCTCTTAGGACACTGCAGTACTATCGTATGAGATTGGCCTTCCAGAAGTGCTGGGCGTCTTTCCCTGATGAACCCCCTACGCACCCATGCGTGTAGATGATAACAACGGGCGACCAACTGGGGGTGTCCAGTCTGTACACTGTAATACAGGCACACACACCCTCGACAAACCTGATCAAAGGTAAATGGGAGAGTGATCTCCAAATCCCTATAGACGATAAGACCTGGGAAAGGTACTGTTCCCTTACCAAGAGGGTTTCCCTGAACGCTGGGCTACGCCTTATACAATTTAAAATTATAAACAGATTACACTACACTCCGGCCAAGATAGCAAAGTTTGTTCCAGATAGTCCAGGCAAATGTCCCAAATGCAAAGCGGATCAGGCTGGTTCATTTCACATGTACTGGGGCTGTCCGTTGGTGGCTGGCTTTTGGAGGGAGGTGGCGGAGTTCCTTGAGGAGGTTACACAAATCCCCCCGGCATTGACCCCACAGAAATATTTATTCGGAGACATAGGCAAGTGCTCCGAAAAAACCAGAAGATTATTTAATGTCTCGTGCGCAGTTGCCAAAAAATGTATACTTCAACAATGGAAAAATGCTGCGCCACCCACTGTAAAGCAGTTCCTCCAAGAATTTACATATGTAAACGAGGCTGAAGAACAATTTGCCCTCACCCGCCCATCGGCTAGTAGACCTAAAGATATTTGGGGGCCCTTCAGAATGTTTTTGTGTGATATGATCTCCGATGAAGATGAAGCTATGTAGATGTACCACCTTGATGAGATGTATGATATCTGTACCGATTTTCTATTTTGTCATGTTTATTTCTAGCTTTAAGGTAAAGCTGTAACTGCCTTATGGATCTTCTGGACCACTAATAAAAAAAGTGTATAAAAAAATATGACATACAATTATAAACACAAATAAAGTGCATAATGTGAAGCAAATACTAATTTCCAAAAAAGACTGCTAAGAACCCAATGCCAAATCACAAATTGGAGAGCGATCACAATCATCCCCAAATATATCTGGATCAGTGCCAGTGAATTGGACACACTCGGGAGAATGGAATCTCTCGAGTGAAAAACTCCTGGTCAACTGAACAAGTCTGAATGATTTAGAAGTACATTCATAGGCTGGTTAAATCCTAAAAATGGCAGGAAAGAGGATTCGCTATTTCCAAATGTGGCAGTTCAATAATAGAACAAACAGCAGACTGAAAAGCATCACAAATTTAAACCCATACTCTAAAAATTCTAACATGGGATGCAATATGTCAACTACTGTGGTGACATGCAAATTAGAACGCAAATACATGAAAACAATATATTAAGCATGGCACCATAAAACAAGTAGTTTCGATGGAAAACACATCTAGCTGAATTGCAGATTATGTCCATCTTCGTCAGGACGACAAAAGTTACACATTAAAACACCCTTTCTACTGAAATTTTTTATCTTATAACAAATGTGATGATAATAAAACCTAAATTAAAGAAGAACATACATGTAAACAATACAATCATTCATACAGCATTCTTATATATAAAAAAAACAAGTGTTCTGAAGATCCCAAAAGAGGACCGGTCCCTCAACGCTAGGTCAGGACATGCAAAGTGACGAGGGGGAGAAAATCTAATTACCATGATCTCAAACCCTTCGGGAGCGGGCCCAGGAGCCTGACAAGAAGTCCAGGATGTAACGATCCGGCCACACCGAAGACAAATCTCAAATGAATTTGATCTGTAATGAATATAATAAAAAAGAAGAATGACCACGTGTGGTCATGAAATTTCTCTGTAGAAGAGCTCGAGTGAGATAAAAGGAGCCCAAAGAAAGGGTAAAACTTAGCTCCAAATGAAACAGACATTTGAAACCCAAGATGAGACCACCAGTGTGATAGAAATAAATCACCAGTATTAGGAATAAGTGATAAAGAAGAGAGAAAACCCTATACTCCCGAAACAAATGAGAATAGTACATGAACAGCATCCGAAATGTTCTCGGTATACTCATGCACAAGTCACATGAAACATCATTGTGCTCACCTATAATCAAAGTTACATCTGTCAATCGAGTACCATCAATTGGTCTTTCCTTGATCTGTGGTAGGGCCTCAAATGCACGAGCAGTTCAGGATTTCTGTAGGTTCCCAAAAAGGTGAACCTCACAATGTCATTCAGGACTAAACAAAGTCTATGGAATAATGGCAGACACAAAGAGCTGGTAAGTCATTTAATGTGCCCCAAATGTGATTGTACATAAACTTACTTTGTACATGTAAACCGACTATATGAGAAAAAGGAGAGAAAGAAAGTCAGTCCGGCTAACTGATCCAAATCAGTTTCCTCCGCCAATAACATAACATAAAAATAGCACCGCCAGGCTGTGTAAAGAAGTAATAAGAATTGTGCGGTCAAAGGAGATCGTAAAGTACCCAAATGAGCCTAGTCCAAGACCAGAAGCAAAGAAAATTCTGTCTAGCTAGCGGTTGTGGAACACTCACCTCTACAAAAAACGCCATAAACACCAGTGCAGGAAGTCGGAAACCGAACTTCCCACGTTTGTGTTCAGCTGGAGTTAAATACGCCAAAGAGCGTGTCAAAGCTGGCGTCACGAGCGTCTCAACTCGAATGAGCCATACGCGCGGCAGGGCGTGTCTAATATGACACCACGCGTCGCACGCGGTAAAGGAAGCTGAGCAAAGCATTACAGCCTTAGGGGCATAGCGGGTCTGCCGTCTCAAACGAAACGACCCGAAATTATCCAATGCACCAAAAACACGTTTAAAGTGACACGATAAATCGTACAATAAAACAAACCAAAACGCAAGGCTGGGGCTTGCAGAGCACCAATACACATGAATCACATGACATAACACGTGGTCCAATATAAACAAGCTCAAAAAAGCTCTTGTATTAAATTAGGAGAGTGTGGTAGACTGTGTTCAAAAACCGCATTGCCACGGTTATCGACCAGAAACACATACTGTCCCTGAATTGGGTACAGTGGAGTGCCCAAACCATGACAATAGTTGCAAGGCAGAAAACCACACAGATTGCCAAAGGGCTAAAGGGCCAAAAAGCTGGCTCTCAAGCTACGGGTCAGAGAAGTACCTTGGCATCAGGGGTCTATTGAGATAGCGCATGCCATTTTTCCTGGGCATTCAGGCCCAGTGTATGACTTTGTGTGTTGAATATCCACCACTGTTCCCTTCGGGATAATTTTGTGGCTATGGCAGAATGGTCTGGTCCCATGACTTTTTCTAAGCACCACCAACGTATATTTTCACAGTCATGTTGATGTTCGACAGAGTGAGCAACTAGAGGTGAAGAAAAAGAGACCACAAGCATCCCCAAACATGTTTCGGCCTTGATGGGCCTCATCAGTGAGGAGTAGCTTGGGTCTTTAAACCTTCAAGCCATCACCTCTTTTGTTTTTCTATTGTCACCCCGAGTGGGATGGGTATGCCCAGACGTGGGTCCCGTGCCTGCTGGGCCTAGAGACCCAAGCTACTGCTCACTGATGACGCCCAACAAGGCTGAAACATGTCTGGGGATGCTTGGGTTCTCGTGCAGAGTGTCCTAGCAGTTCGGGATGGACTACCCCTTTGGGGGTGGGACCAAGCCTGATTTGTATATGGTCTTTCCCCTTTTGTAATGGCTTGGCAGGCAAGGAACAATGGTCTGGATGGTTGCCCAGAGCAATGCCAGAGGTTAAATTTTATTCTAAACCTTCCAGTCATCACCTCTTTTGTTTTGCTATTGTCACACCGAGTGGGACGGGTATACCCATATGTGGGTATGGTTGAAGATGGGTTGTAGTAGGGGTCATAGTTTCTCTACTGTAATATTATGGTTATTTCTGGTAAGTGCCGCTGGAGTGGATGCGTTGCAGTGGTTAGGTATAATGCTGTTCTGTAAGGTGAAAGAGATGATTTGGTGGTCTGACTAGGCGCATGGAACATTGGCGAGTATATTGGTGCCACAATTAAGGTGAGCAATCCAGTCTAGGCTTCTCCCTTTGATGTGCGTAGGCTTGGTAACGCATTGTGTAAAGCCTAATACAGTGATTGTATTGGCCAGAGCTGATGCATTGTCATCAGTTGCTTTGTGGTGGTCTAAGGTGAGGTCTCCAAGTAACATCATTTGGGACTCTAGTTTAGTATTAGTGGAAAGGAGATGTGTTTTGTCTTCCTCAAATGTGGAGATTGTGCCTGGTGGTCTGTATATGAGGTGGATAGTAACTGTACGTGATACTCTAAGGGGTAATTTAATGGATAGTAGTTCTGATAGGAACGATTGATTTGGTAGAGCCCTTATGCCTAGTTGTTTTTTGGCAATAAAGGCTACTCCTCCACCTCTAGAGGATTCTCTGTCAAGTCTGATGATAGTGTAATTATCCAGAATAGCTAGAAATAGTGCAGGTCCTGAGGCTGCATGAATCCAAGTCTCTGTTATAGCTAAGAAGGTAAGCTCATTAGTGATTATCAGGTCCGCGATATCAAGCACATGAGTAGTACGGGATCTGGCATTTATCAGTGCTCCTTTGATAGGTGCTCTATTGATGCGTGGGGTAGAGTTGTCAAGGCTGGTTAATAGACTGGTGGTATTTGTTGCAAAGGTTAAGTTATTCATCAACATGCTTTTATTAGGTTTAGTCATAGTTTTCTTTAGAGGGAGAGTCTTAGTATTCATTTTGCTTCTGCAATGCGTAAGTGGTAGATAAGGAGTCTTAAATCGAGTTCCTAATCTAAGGCTCCTGATTATGGTAGGGCATGGTTGGTTAGGTGTGGGTCTGTAAGTGAATCGCTCAATCCATTGGGCTGGTGTAAGAGATAAGGTGTTGTTGACTGAAGGCCTAGCAGTCAGAGCAGTAAGTATAGGTTGTGTAGACTCAAATTGCAAGGATGGCAGGAATTTTGTAGGTATTATAGTATCAGAGTGAGGTAGTATAGTAGGCATTGTTAGGGAAATGTAAGGTTTGTTAGGCTTGGCGTGGTGGACCCTGGTTGGCTGCAGAGTGGCCTGCATCTCAATTTTAGCATTGGCAATTGGGGTGTGTGGTATCATTGTGAACAATGTTGTCATCCTGAGTGCTGACAGTATCCAAGAGAAGGTAATGTAGTTTATAAGCATGGTTTTATAGACATGGGCTAGTCAGGCTATGCCATAGTTTAGGCCATTCAGTATGTTATAGCTGGATTATTTATGCGTTGTTTAGCAGTTACTGTAAGAAAGCTGTGGGGTATGTATTATGCTGATGCGGCAAAAACAAAGAGGTGATGGCTGGAAGGTTTAGAATTGATCTTAAGCACTGGCATTGCTCTGGGTAACCCTGCAGACCATCGTTCTTCGTCTGCCAAGCCATTACAGAAGGGGAAAAACCATATGCAAATCAGGCTTGGTCCCACCTCAACGGCGCAGTCCAGAGCGAACTGATAGGTCACATCCCTTCTGCACGAGACCACAAGCATCAACACAATATAGTAGATGGGTACCCCCTACGTCGCTGGCAAGAGGGGAAGCAACTAGTAACAAAGCACAAGAATCAAACCAGCGGATATACAAGCAAGTACACTGAAAGGAGCACAATCCCACCAGCGGAGTCGGGAACAGACCCTCAATCAACCCCTCAGATCACTGCACATGAATCACAACAGTATTATTTAAATAGATTTCTTTATTAGATTAGAAACATTAAAATGATTATTAAATAAGTTAGAGCTCCTACATGAATAAGAGTAAAAATATGACATACACCGTCAGCCGGCCGTCCCGGCTCCATGTGTGGTTTGAAGTGGTCTGGGGAGTCCATCCGATATCTGGGGATACTTGTCTCACGTGGGAAACACATGCTGTACACAGACAACTACGATACCACACTACAGGCCTTGAAGACTAAATTGCTGTTATGGGACCGCCTGCCAATGTCTTTGCATGGTAGGGTAGCAGTCCTATAAATGATAGTCCTGCCCAAATTATTATATCTATTCGTGAACATCCTGATATGGCCGGGAAGACCCTTCTTTAATAAACTTAGATCCATTGCGATGACCTTTCTTTGGAATGGGAAGACTCCAAGAATAGTGTGGGAAAAGCTAACTGAACCGTACTCTGCAGGCGGCTTAGCAGCACCTAACTTTGAACCTTACTATTATGTTTCCCAGGCCCAGTTCTTGAAATATTGGTATTCCAAGGACGAGGTTCCCCCACATGTGGAGGTAGAGGAGCTCACCACTTCCTCCACGAACATACAGTCCATAATCTTTGATGCACACTACAGGGACTCATGCGACTTCAACCCGGTGAGCTGTACTATTGGCGCATGGAAAGCTATATTTAAAAGACTGGGAGTACTGGCCCCGTATAACCCCGAGGTTTCCCTCTGGAACTACCCTAATATGATACCAACACATGACGCCAGCCTACGAGAGGCCTGGGATCCCAGTGGAGAGTTGAGACTGGGGGATATGTTTATAGATGGGAGGTTTGCGACCCTTCAGCTGATCATGGGGGTTCTTGGCGGGGGCCCTCTTAGGACACTGCAGTACTATCGTATGAGATTGGCCTTCCAGAGGTGCTGGGCGTCTTTCCCTGATGAACCCCCTACGCACCCATGCGTGTAGATGATAACAACGGGCGACCAACTGGGGGTGTCCAGTCTGTACACTGTAATACAGGCACACACACCCTCGACCAACCTGATCAAAGGTAAATGGGAGAGTGATCTCCAAATCCCTATAGACGATAAGACCTGGGAAAGGTACTGTTCCCTTACCAAGAGGGTTTCCCTGAACGCTGGGCTACGCCTTATACAATTTAAAATTATAAACAGATTACACTACACTCCGGCCAAGATAGCAAAGTTTGTTCCAGATAGTCCAGGCAAATGTCCCAAATGCAAAGCTGATCAGGCTGGTTCATTTCACATGTACTGGGGCTGTCCGTTGGTGGCTGGCTTTTGGAGGGAGGTGGCGGAGTTCCTTGAGGAGGTTACACAAATCCCCCCGGCATTGACCCCACAGTAATATTTATTCGGAGACATAGGCAAGTGCTCCGAAAACAACAGAAGATTATTTAATGTCTCGTGCGCAGTTGCCAAAAAATGTATACTTCAACAATGGAAAAATGCTGCGCCACCCACTGTAAAGCAGTTCCTCCAAGAATTTACATATGTAAACGAGGCTGAAGAACAATTTGTCCTCACCCGCCCATCGGCTAGTAGACCTAAAGATATTTGGGGGCCCTTCAGAATGTTTTTGTGTGATATGATCTCCGATGAAGATGAAGCTATGTAGATGTACCACCTTGATGAGATGTATGATATCTGTACCGATTTTCTATTTTGTCATGTTTATTTCTAGCTTTAAGGTAAAGCTGTAACTGTGCTATGTATCTTCTGGACCACTAATAAAAAAAAGTGTATAGAAAAAATATGACATACAATTATAAACACAAATAAAGTGCATAATGTGAAGCAAATACTAATTTCCAAAAAAGACTGCTAAGAACCCAATGCCAAATCACAAATTGGAGAGCGATCACAATCATCCCCAAATATATCTGGATCAGTGCCAGTGAATTGGACACACTCAGGAGAATGGAATCTCTCGAGTGAAAAACTCCTGGTCAACTGAACAAGTCTGAATGATTTAGAAGTACATTCATAGGCTGGTTAAATCCTAAAAATGGCAGGAAAGAGGATTCGTTATTTCCAAATGTGGCAGTTCAATAATAGAACAAACAGGAGACTGAAAAGCATCACAAATCTAAACCCATACTCTAAAAATTCTAACATGGGATGCAATATGTCAACTACTGTGGTGACATGCAACACAAATACATGAAAACAATATAGTAAGCATGGCACCATAAAACAAGTAGTTTCGATGGAAAACACATCTAGCTGAATTGCAGATGATGTCCATCTTCGTCAGGACGACAAAAGTTACACATTAAAAAACACCCTTTCTACTGAAATTTTTTATCTTATAACAAATGTGATGATAATAAAACCTAAATTAAAGAAGAACATACATGTAAACAATACAATCATTCATACAGCATTCTTATATATAAAATAAACAAGTGTTCTGAAGATCCCGAAATAGGACCAGTCCCTCAACGCTAGGTCAGGACATGCAAAGTGACTAGGGGGAGAAAATCTAATTACCATGATCTCAAACCCTTCGGGGGCGGGCCCAGGAGCCTGACAAGAAGTCCAGGATGTAACAATCCGGCCACACCGAAGACAAATCTCAAATGAATTTGATCTGTAATGAATATAATAAAAAAGAAGAATGACCACGTGTGGTCATGAAATTTCTCTGTAGAAGAGCTCGAGTGAGATAAAAGGAGCCCAAAGAAAGGGTAAAACTTAGCTCCAAATGAAACAGACATTTGAAACCCAAGATGAGACCACCAGTGTGATAGAAATAAATCACCAGTATAAGGAATAAGTGATAAAGAAGAGAGAAAACCCTATACTCCAGAAACAGATGAGAATAGTACATAAACAGCATCCGAAATGTTCTCGGTATACTCATGCACAAGTCACATGAAACATCATTGTGCTCACCTATAATCAAAGTTACATCTGTCAATCGAGTACCATCAATTGGTCTTTCCTTGATCTGTGTTACGGCCTCAAATGCACGAGCAGTTCAGGATTTCTGTAGGTTCCCAAAAATATGAACCTCACAATGTCATTCAGGACTAAACAAAGTCTATGGAATAATGGCAGACACAAAGAGCTGGTAAGTCATTTAATGTGCCCCAAATGTGATTGTACATAAACTTACTTTGTACATGTAAACCGACTATATGAGAAAAAGGGGAGAAAGAAAGTCAGTCCGGCTAACTGATCCAAGTCAGTTTCCTCCGCCAATAACATAACATAAAAATAGCACCGCCAGGCTGTGTAAAGAAGTAATAAGAATTGTGTGGTCAAAGGAGATCGTAAAGTACCCAAATGAGCCTAGTCCAAGATCAGAAGCAAAGAAAATTCTGTCTAGCTAGCGGTTGTGGAACACTCACCTCTACAAAAAACGCCATAAACACCAGTGCAGGAAGTCGGAAACCGAACTTCCCGCGTTTGTGTTCAGCTGGAGTTAAATACGGCAAAGAGCGTGTCAAAGCTGGCGTCACGAGCGTCTCAACTCGAATGAGCCATACGCGCGGCAGGGCGTGTCTAATATGACACCACGCGTCGCACGCGGTAAAGGAAGCTGAGCAAAGCATTACAGCCTTAGGGGCATAGCCGGTCTGCCGTCTCAAACGAAACGACCCAAAATTATCCAACGCACCAAAAACACGTTTAAAGTGACACGATAAATCGTACAATAAAACAAACCAAAACGCAAGGCTGGGGCTTGCAGAGCACCAATACACATGAATCACGTGACATAACACGTGGTCCAATATAAACAAGCTCAAAAAAGCGCTTGTATTAAATTAGGAGAGTGTGGTAGACTGTGTTCAAAAACCGCATTGCCACGGTTATCGACCAGAAACACATACTGTCCCTGAATTGGGTACAGTGGAGTGCCCAAACCATGACAATGGTTGCAAGGCAGAAAACCACACAGATTGCCAAAGGGCTAAAGGGCCAAAAAGCTGGCTCTCAAGCTACGGGTCCGAGAAGTACCTTAGCATCAGGGGTCTATTGAGATAGCGCATGCCATTTTTCCTGGGCATTCAGGCCCAGTGTATGACTTTGTGTGTTGAATATCCACCACTGTTCCCTTCGGGATAATTTTGTGGCTATGGCAGAATGGTCTGGTCCCATGAATTTTTCTAAGCACCACCAACGTACATTTTCACAGTCATGTTGATGTTCGACAAAGTGAGCAACTAGAGGTGAAGAAAAAGAGACCACAAGCATCCCCAAACATGTTTCGGCCTTGATGGGCCTCATCAGTGAGGAGTAGCTTGGGTCTTTAAACCTTCAAGCCATCACCTCTTTTGTTTTTCTATTGTCACCCCGAGTGGGATGGGTATGCCCAGACGTGGGTCCCGTGCCTGCTGGGCCTAGAGACCCAAGCTACTGCTCACTGATGACGCCCAACAAGGCTGAAACATGTCTGGGGATGCTTGTGGTCTCGTGCAGAAGGGATGTGTCCTAGCAGTTCGGGATGGACTACCCCTTTGGGGGTGGGACCAAGCCTGATTTGCATATGGTCTTTCTCCTTTTGTAATGGCTTGGCAGGCGAAGAACGATGGTCTGGAGGGTTGCCCAGAGCAATGCCAGAGTTTAAGATATATTCTAAACCTTCCAGCATCACCTCCTTTGTTTTTCTATTGTCACCCCGAGTGGGATGGGTATGCCCAGACGAGGATCCTGTGCCTGCTGGGCCTAGAGACCCAAGCTACTCCTCACTGATGTGGCCCAACAAGGCTGAAACATGTCTGGGAATGCTTGTGGTCTCGTGCAGAAGGGATGTGACCTAGCAGTTCGGGCTGGACTATCCCTTTGGGGGTGGGACCAAGTCTGATTTGCATATGATCTTTCCCCTTTTGTAATGGCTTGGCAGGCGAAGAACGATGGTCTGGAGGGTTGCCCAGAGCAGTGCCAGAGGTTAAGATATATTCTAAACCTTCCAGCCATCACCTCTTTTGTTTTTCTATTGTCACCCCGAACGGGATGGGTATGCCCAGACATGGGTCCCGTGCCTGCTGGGCCTAGAGACCCAAGCTACTCCTCACTGATGTGGCCCAACAAGGCTGAAACATGTCTGGGGATGCTTGTGGTCTCGTGCAGAAGGGATGTGACCTAGCAGTTCGGGCTGGACTATCCCTTTGGGGGTGGGACCAAGTCTGATTTGCATATGATCTTTCCCCTTTTGTAATGGCTTGGCAGGCGAAGAACGATGGTCTGGAGGGTTGCCCAGAGCAGTGCCAGAGGTTAAGATATATTCTAAACCTTCCAGCCATCACCTCTTTTGTTTTTCTATTGTCACCCCGAACGGGATGGGTATGCCCAGACGTGGGTCCCGTGCCTGCTGGGCCTAGAGACCCAAGCTACTCCTCACTGATGACGCCCAACAAGGCTGAAACATGTCTGGGGATGCTTGTGGTCTTGTGCAGAAGGGATGTGACCTAGCAGTTCGGGGTGGACTACCCCTTTGGGGGTGGGACCAAGCCTGATTTCCATATGGTCTTTCCCTTTTTGTAATGGCTTGGCAGGCAAAGAACGATGGTCTGGATGGTTGCCCAGAGCAATGCCAGAAGTTAAGATTGATTTATTGTAAACCTTCCAGTCATCACCTTTTTTGTTTTGCTATTGTCACCCCGAGTGGGACAGGTATGTCCAGATGTGAGTCCCGTGCCTGCTGGGCCTAGAGACCCAAGCTACTCCTCACTGATGACGCCCAACAAGGCTGAAACATTTCTGGGGATGCTTGTGGTCTCGTGCAGAAGGGATGTGACCTAGCAGTTCGGATTGGACTACCCCTTTGCGGGTGGGACCAAGCCTGATTTGCATATGGTCTTTTTCCCTTTTGTAATGGCTTGACAGGGCAAAGAACGATGGTCTGGAGGGTTGCCCAGAGCAATGCCAGAGGTTAAGATTTATTCTAAACTTTCCAGCCATCACCTCTTTATTTTGCTATTGTCACCCAGAGTGGGACGGGTATGCCCAGATGTGGGTCCCATGCCTACTGGGCCTAGAGTCCCGAATTACTCCGCACTGATGATGCCCAACAAGGCTGAAATATGTCTGGGAATGCTTGTGGTCTCTGTTAGGGAGAATACTCTGTTAAGGCTGATTTCCCAAACCCAGTGAGTCCCCCAGCAGCTTTGCTTTATTTTTGGGGTTTATTTTTTTCTCCTGCTAAGAGTGAGACTCTTTTTCTCCCACTCTAAGGCATGATTTGAGAATGTCCTTTGACTCTGTAATGTGTTTTATGGGCTATGGGGTCTTTTACTCCATAGGGCTTCATGTGTTTTTGGTATGTGTGTTACACAGCACCTTCCGTGCAGTAACAGAGGGGTGTCATAGTGACCCCCAAACATAGACTCCATACCCTGGGACTGACTACTGTCTCCCAGGGCATGTAAAGTCACCACTGGCTTTTCTAGTCCTAAATTGTGAACCGAACCAGTACAAACCATCATATTGTGGACGTACTGGTAGGGGCAATTTGATTGCCCCTGGGTCTGTTGTTCGAGGGGGCACTGTCCCATCCCCCTGATCGAGTTTTGGCTGGTGGCAGTGGATACTACTTTTTATATTCGACCGCGAATATATTCCTATGGGATTTTCCCATTGTTCGAGGCTACCACTTTTTAGCATAGCCTCAAACATACCGCCGGTTTATTAAATGAATATTAATTCACCGGTTGGGATTTTTTGCCAGAACTCGCTGCCAAAATGGCGTCTGTGTTCGCTTTTGTAACTCTAACCCAAGTCGAGTCCTTTGTTCCACTTTTTGGCGGGCTTCTGCACAGAAACCCTCCAAAGTGGTGCCACTCTGTCTGGGTCTACAGGATGTGTGGGAGGGGGGTTTAGGCACCCTAGACTGAGTTGCCTCGTCAACTCAAGTCGCACTCATGTGTGATTGGCCCAGTGGTGAGCCGCCCGGCTCACCACTTAGCATGTTTGAGTGACATCTAGGACTGACGAATGGGGGTTTTCTGCATAAAAGCAGGGCTTTGGGGACTGGAACTTGAGAAGTCGCCACAGGATCAAACAATCCGAAGAGGGAGAAGCTGAGCCGACCTGCAACGACGACACCACCGGTGGAGCCCTGCTGAACTGCCTCACCACTTCCCGACGACAGGGAAGATCTTCATCCTGGAGAGTCTTCTTCCTTTGAACTGGTGGGGATAACCAGTTTGCCCTCTTTTTCACCTTCCTGGATCGTCTCGTGGTCGAATCGCCCGTGCCAAGAACCCCGGCGGCCGGATAGCCACGCTTCACCACTACCGCGACTAAAAGGGTAGTACCTTTTAACTGAGAAACTCCGTGGCTGGTTTCTTCCCTGGCAGTGCAACGACATCCAGCTTTCCTCCACGTCGAGATCTCCTCTTCCCTTGGACGAAGCAACGACTTGCAACTGCTGCCAGGAACAACTGCCCCGGCTGGAGCTTTCTCACCATTTCAGGTACTGTGTTCCGCCTGGTCTCCCTTGCAACAGACTGTTCAAGGTGTCCCGTAAATCCTTGACTCTCTATCCTGGGGTGACCTGGGACCTGTTAACTAACTTTTTCTGAACTGATCCAACTCCTTTTTTGAACTATCTGCAAAGACTCTTAAAAGTATAATTCAACTGTGTGATCTTGGACACATTCCGCCTTGCTCTCTCCAAGCGTGGGCCTGGCCTATGAACTTTCTTGCTCTACAGTAGACTCTGCCTTCCTTGCCTTGCTGTGGTTCTTTTAAAAGTGTTGGTATTGTGTGCTTTCCTAATTCTGCCTTTTCCCTCCCTTTTTAACTAAATTATTGGAGTGCCATCTTAGGTTAAGCGCTCACCTCTGTCTGCAAATAAGTGGTGTTTTAACTAAAACTTGTTCAATAAGTAATCAGGGATGTATATATATATTGATAGTGACTGTGTTTTGAACTTGCTTGCCATATTAGTGTTAGTGTATTTTTACAAGTGTGTTTTTAAATAAATAATTATATACTTTTATACCAAAGCTCTGGTCAGTGTTTGCTTGTGCTACTGTATTTTGGTACCTAATGTGTATACTCTATATACTGCCTAACTCTTCTTGAGAGAAGTCTGACTGCTCAGCCACAGCTACCAGGTAAATCTGGGTGGTGCAGACGGGTTTACCGCCAACACCTGTAGTCTTAAGCCTTTTTGCAGTGGTCCCTAAGGGAACTACACAGGTTTCTGCCTAACACTGGTGTACTGCGTGGGATTTGTATTGAGTATACATTTTAGTGTGCTTATAGATACCTTTGAAGTCTTTGCTGAAGAACCTTTGGGTCTTCAAGCAAGTGTAACAGTAGAGTCCATGGGTCTGGTTAGCAATCAGAATAGGAGTGTGTACAACTTCATACCAGAAAACTCTAAAGTTTATTATATGGACAGTGTTCTTGTCAATGGCTAGGATACTCCTGCCAGGAGAGACTCTGGGGCCAGCAGAACAGTAGTGGATGAAAGCTTTTTCAGTCCTGAGGATGTTGCTAAGGCACCCAAAGGTCCCACTAAGATGTATGGAGGCCCTGTCCAAATGGTTCCAATTCTACCAGCCCTCATTCAGTGTAATAACATGACAGTGATGATTCCTGTCAGTGTTCAGACTGAGGTGCCTGGGAGAGTCCTGTTGGGTTATGATCTAAGAACTCTAGGACTAGTATCCAGTACCCCCAGGCCTCCCAGTATGGAGACCCAGAACCAAACCAAATTGGCTAGAGAGGCCACCTTAAGGAACCACTCTAAACCTGTGGGAACCCCTACTGAGAACCCCACTACAAGCCCATGTGTTGGTGAGTTGACCTCTGACCCAGGCAAATTTCAGGCTAAAATGCTAGGGAAATGGGAGCCCGAACCAAGCTCCATCATTATTCCCCCAGTTTTAGAGTCTGTGACTCCCCCTGCTTCTGAGGAAGAGGTGGATAGACCAACTGGACCCCTAACTAGGCCTAAGAGAACTGGTAATTCTCAGTGCTGGTGGAAAACCAGAAAAGAAAAGTCTAAAGGCAAAAACCTTCAGACTGTTGGACCTTCCACTGAAGACTCCAACTGAATTCCTAGTCTTGGGAGAGAAACTCCTAAAGTAGGTAAGGGTAGATCTAAGTGGAAGGAGAAGCATGCACCTTGCTTATTGTTAGGGAGAATTCTCTCTTTAGGCTGAATTTCCTAACCTAGTGAGTCACACAGGGCTGTCATAGTGACACCCCACCATAGACTCCATACCCTGGGACTGACTACTGTCTCCCAGGGCATGTAAAGTCACCATTGGCTTTACTAGTCCCAAATTATTAACAGAAACCAGTACAAACCATCATATTGTGGACATACTGGTCGGGGCAATTCGATTGCCCCGGGGTCTGTTAGTCAAGGGGGTTTGTCTCCGTCCCCCCTGATCGAGTTTTGGCTGGTGGCAGTGGATACTACTTATTATATTCGACCGCGAATATATCCCTATGGGATTTTCCCATTGTTCGAGGCTACTAACTTTAATTATTTAATTCTCATAGCCTCGAACATACCGCCGGTTTATTTAATTAATATTAATTCGCCGGTTGGTATTTTTTGCCAGGACTCGATTCTAAAATGACATTTGTGTTGTCTTCTGTGACTCCAACCCAAGTCGAGCCCTTTGTTCCACTTTTTGGCGGGCTTCTCCACAGAAGCCTCCAAAAGTGGTGCCACTCTGTCTGGATACCACAGGGGGTGTGGGAGGGGGTTTAGGCACCCTGGACTGCGTTACCTTGGTAACTCAAGTCGCACTCTTGTGTAATTGGCCCAAGTGGTGAGCCGGCTGGCTCACCACTTAGCATGTTTGATTGACAGCTAGGCTGAGTGAATGGGGGTGTGCTGCATAAAAGCAGGGCTTTGGGGACTGGAATTTCAGAAGTCGCCACAGGACCTGAGAATCCGACGAGGGAGAAGCTGAGCCGACCTACCACGACGACACCACCGGTGGAGCCCTGCGGAACCGACTCACCACTTCCCGACGACAGAGAAGATCTCCCGACTGGAGAGGCTTCTTCCCCAGACTGGTGGGACCAACCAGTTTACCTTCTTCTCTTCGCATCCCAGGCCCTCTTGTGGTCGAATTGCCCGGGGCAAGCACCCCGGCAACCGGATAGCCACTTAACACTGGACCGCGAATAAAAGGACCGCTCCTTTTACCTGAGGACTCCGCGGCTGGTTTCTTCCTTGGCAGTGCAACGGACTCCTGTCTTCCTCCCCGACGATACCCTCTCTTCCCCTGGACGAAGCACCGACTTGCATCCGCTGCCAGGAACAACTGCCCCCGCTGGAGTATTCTCACCACGTTAAGGTACAGTGTCCGCCAGGCTTCCCTTTCTAAAGATTGCTACAAGGTAATAATAATCCCTTAACCTTCTGGACTGGGTTGGCCGCCTTGACCTTCTAACGGGTCCCTTTCTTTTGGTCCAACTCTTTTTTGAACCTTTGCAAGACTCTTGTGCACTTCAACCGTGTGACCTTGGACACATTTCGTTCTGATCCTCTTAAAGTGGATCCGGCCTTCTGAACTCTAACTTCACGGTTTTACTTGCCTCCCTCTCTTGTTTTGTTCTTATGAAAGGGTTGGGATCTGTTTCATATTATACTCTGCTTTTCTCTCCCTTTTAAAACGAATTATTAGAGTGCCATCTGCGTTAAGCGCTCACCGGTGTCTGAAAATAAGTGGGGCTTTACTTAAGACTTGTCTAAAATTCTTCTAAGGGAATGTATATCTTTTAGTGACCATGTTTTTGAATTGCTTACTATTAGTGCCTGTGTGTTTTTCTAGATGTGGTTTTAAATAAATAACTATATCTCTTTTACACCAAGCTCTGGTCAGTGTTTACTTGTTCTACTGTGCTCTTCTGACCTATTGTGAATACTCTGTATACTGCCTAACTCTTCTTGAGGGAAGGCTGACACTCTCAGCCACAGCTACCAAGTGAATCTGTGTGGTGCAGACTGCTACCAAGTGGGTTTACTGCCAAACACCTGTAGTCTTAAATCTTTTGCAGTGGTCCCAGAGGGAACTGCACAGGTTTCTGCCTAACACTTATCTTCATCCCCTCCAACCAAGAGGCCCAAAACCCAACCTTCTCCAAACAGAGAGGTGGTGAGGAACTCTGGAGGCCCCTCTAGATCTAAGGGAATCCTTTATAAGGTCCCCTTGAAAAACCCTAACACAGGTTCAGAAGTTGTACCAACTTCTGAGGGACTGGTCAACCAGATCCCCTATAGTTTTAAAAAAACTGATGTTCCTCAAAAGGTTTGTAGGTCATATAGCTTACAAAGGAAAACCTTTGATTTGACCATAGAACATAGGACAGGGTGTCACCACCAAAATGCTGATGGTCTCTCTAGGATGTATGTCATCGACTAGAGGTATGAGATTCATCCAGGAGTGGATTAAATCCTCCTGTCCCTTAGTCTGGGGGGGGGGGTGGGGGCGAGTGTTAGGGAGAATTCTCTGTTAAGGCTAATTTCCCAAACCTAGTGAGTCCCCCAGCAGCTTTGCTGGATTTTTGGGGTTTATTTTTTTCTCCTGCTAAGAGTGAGACTCTTTTTCTCCCACTCTTAGGCATGATTTGAGAATGTCCTTTGACTTTGTAATGTGTTTTATGGGCTATGGGGTCTTTTACTCCATAGGTCTTCATGTGTTTTTGGTATGTGTGTTACACAGCACCCTCCGTGCAGTAACACAGGGGTGTCATAGTGACCCCCAAACATAGACTCCATACCCTGGGACTGACTACTGTCTCCCAGGGCATGTAAAGTCACCATTGGCTGTTCTAGTCCTAAATTGTGAACAGAACCAGTACAAACCATCACATTGTGGACGTACTGGTAGGGGCAATTCGATTGCCCCTGGGTCTGTTGTTCGAGGGGGCACTGTCCCGTCCCCCTGATCGAGTTTTGGCTGGTGGCAGTGGATACTACTTTTTATATTCGACCGCAAATATATTCCTATGGGATTTTCCCATTGTTCGAGGCTACCACTTTTTAGCATAGCTTCAAACATACCGCCGGTTTATTAAATTAATATTAATTCACCGGTTGGGATTTTTTGCCAGAACTCAGTGCCAAAATGGCGTCTGTGTTTGCTTTTGTAACTCTAACCCAAGTCGAGCCCTTTGTTCCACTTTTTGGCGGGCTTCTGCACAGAAACCCTCCAAAGTGGTGCCACTCTGTCTGGGTCTACAGGATGTGTGGGAGGGGGGTTTAGGCACCCTGGACTGAGTTGCCTCGGCAACTCAAGTCGCACTCTTGTGTGATTGGCCCAGTGGTGAGCCGCCCGGCTCACCACTTAGCATGTTTGAGTGACAGCTAGGACTGATGAATCGGGGTTTTCTGCATAAAAGCAGGGCTTTGGGGACTGGAACTTGAGAAGTCGCCACAGGACCAAAGAATCCGAAGAGGGAGAAGCTGAGCTGACCTGCAACGACGACACCACCGGTGGAGCCCTGCTGAACCGCCTCACCACTTCCCGACGACAGAGAAGATCTTCATCCCGGAGAGTCTTCTTCCTTTGAACTGTGGGGATAACCAGTTCGCCCTCTTTTTCGCCTTCCTGGATCGTCTCGTGGTCGAATCGCCCATGCCAAGCACCCCGCCGGCCGAATAGCCACGCTTCACCACTACCGCGAATAAAAGGGTAGTACCTTTTAACCGAGAAACTCTGCGGCTGGTTTCTTACTTGGCAGTGCAACGACCTCCAGCTTTCCTCCACGTCGAGATCTCCTCTTCCCCTGGACGAAGCACTGACTTGCAACCACTGCCAGGAACAACTGCCCCCGCTGGAGCTTTCTCACCATTTCAGGTATTGTGTTCCGCCTGGTCTCCCTTGCAACAGACTGTTCAAGGTGTCCCATAAATCCTTGACTCTCTATCCTGGGGTGACCTGGGACCTGTTAACTAATTTTTCTGAACTGATCCAACTCCTTTTTGAACTATCAACTGTGTGATCTTGGTCACATTCCGCCTTGCTCTCTCCAAGCGTGGGCCTGGCCTATGAACTTTCTTGCTCTACAGTAGACTCTGCCTTCCTTGCCTTGCTGTGGTTCTTTTAAAAGTGCTGGTATTGTGTGCTTTCCTAATTCTGCCTTTTCCCTCCCTTTTTAACTAACTTATTGGAGTGCCATCTTAGGTTAAGCGCTCACCTCTATCTGCAAATAAGTGGTGTTTTAACTAAGACTTGTTCAATAAGTAATCAGGGATGTATATATATTGATAGTGACTGTGTTTTGAACTTGCTTGCCATATTAGTGTTAGCGTAATTTTACAAGTGTGTTTTTAAATAAATAATTATATACTTTTATACCAAAGCTCTGGTCAGTGTTTGCTTGTGCTACTGTATTTTCGTACCTAATGTGTATACTCTATATACTGCCTAACTCTTCTTGAGAGAAGTCTGACTGCTCAGCCACAGCTACCAGGTAAATCTGGGTGGTGCAGACTGCTACCAATTGGGTTTACTGCCAACACCTGTATTCTTAAACCTTTTGCAGTGGTCCCTAAGGGAACTACACAGGTTTCTGCCTAACAGTCTCATGCAGAAGGGATGTCACCTAGCAGTTCGGGCTGGACTACCCCTTTGAGGGTGGGACCAAGCCTGATTTGCATATGATCTTTCCCCTTTTGTAATGGCTTGGCAGCTGAAGAACGATGGTCTGGAGGGTTGCCCAGAGCAATGCCAGAGGTTAAGATGTATTGTAAACCTTCCAGCCATCACCTCTTTAGTTTGGATATTGTCACCTGAGTGGGATGGGTATGCCCAGACGTGGGTTCCTTGCCTGCTGGGCCTAGAGACCCAAGCTACTGCTCACTGATGACACCCAACAAGGCTGAAACATTGTTACGCTCACCTGGACCCCACAGGGGTGTCGATCGGATCCGGACAGCTGCGGTCTCCGTCAACGTGATGCGAAGTGCAGAGATGACTGTCTGGACTGGCCCACCTAGTCTTGTCTGTTGGACCCGAAGAAGTATTTTCATGCAAGTGGAGACAGGGATTAACCACCTGTGGGTTTTAGGGATGGACTCCCAACTGTTCTCGCTCTCCCCCACTAATCACCTCCAATATCCCCTTAGTAACCTCACCTTATGTTTGTAAAAGATGAGCTCTCCATCCTGCGTGTCTTGCAGGGGTGCGTAGATACCAGTTACTTACTGGTTTGAAGGCGTTGGGAGAGTTCCAGTAAGCATTGACTCTGAAGTCCCAGGAGGGATTGGTAAGTATCAAGTTCAAAGAGTTCAATGTGCCCGATGTTCACTCTTGTCCCCTTCCTTCCTTAAATTGCAACTGAGTTCGTGAGAAGAAGGTCTCGTAGCTGCTGCTGGCGTTCAGGTAAGAGTCTGTGTTACCCAACGCTGTCCGGTAACTATTGCATGCGTTAACGTGTTGTTTTTCTCCCTCTTTACAGATGCGGCATATGAAGATATGGAGAATAATACCGCCGGTGGTAAATCAGGTAAGTCTATGGTGGTAAGAGGTATTTGTTGATTCACTTGGCTCACCTTGTTATTCTTGTGCCCCTAGGTGCCGGAGTACGGCGAAGAAACGATGGAGACAGTGCCGGATCGAAAGATGCTGTGAGAACTGGTGAGTATGGTGCCGTGCTGGAGCTGGCGAAGCGACGCGTGCAGGACTGATGTACTTTCCAGGTCGGGAGATGAAATGGATCCGGAATCAGGTGAGGAATTTGAAATAAGTTTGTTTTCTAACCTTGCCCTTTTCTTCCTCTTTATTCTAGGAGCTCCGGATTCGAGGCGGGCGTGGCAGAAGACTGGATGCTGGCTGCAGGCACGCGGGCGTGGCAGAAGACTGGATGTTGGCTGCAGACAAGGTGAGAGTCACGCTGCTGGATGCAGAATAACACGAAGCATGTGCTGCTGTTCGGGCGTGGTTTAAATAGCCTCCAAAGTAGTCCCAGGAAAGAAGTTCCCCAGGACCACACCCGAGTAAAAAATAGTCCCTGTGGTAAAATAGTCCCATCCAGGCCTCACATTGGCTCGGATTTAATTGCAGCCTGGTCTGCATGAGGTAAGGATTTTTATTATGAGCCTGGTGCCTACGGTGCCAGGACTGAACCCAGACAGCCCCTAGCTGGGGCTGCTGGGGTTTATGTAAATGCCTGGATGCCTGCTCCCGGGGCTGATGGGCTAGATCCGGATGCCCGAGGGTAGGCATCATGAAAGCACTCCCCCTCAAGGCCCCTCCTAAAGTTGTTCTTCCCCTTGGCCCTGGTTTGTCTAGGAAGTTCCGATGGAATTTCTTCACCAACCGAGGTGCATGAGCGTGGTCACCAGGCTCCCATGACCTTTCCTGTGGTCCGTAACCTTTCCAGTCGATTAAATAAAAAAGTCTTGATTTAACCAACTTAGAGTCCAGGATATTCTTTACCTCGAATTCAGGTTCCCCATCTATTAGGATGGGGTCAGGTGGTTTGGCAAGTCTTGTCCCGGGTTGAACTGGTTTCAGAAGTGAAACATGAAAGACAGGATGGATCCGCATATTAGAGGGTAATTCCAACTTGACGGCCACCGGGTTGATAATGGCCTTAATAGTGTAAGGTTCCAAATACCTAGGATTAAAAGTCAGAGTTCCTTTTAGAGGTATGTGTTTTGTAGCCAGCCAAACTTGATCCCCAATCTGATATCGTGGAGCATCGCTTCTATGTTGATCAGCATTTTTCTTATATTTCTCTTTCGCTTGTTTCAAATGTTCTGTTGCCTCCTTAAAGGTTTGTGTAATAGTAGAGTGTAAATGACTAACTGCAGGCATTTCTAAGTGCTGAGGCGAATTGAGTTCTGAGGTTCGAGGGTGATGTCCGTACATGGTATAGAAGGGGCTTTGTCCGGTTCCAGAATGTACTGAGTTATTGTATGCATATTCGGAAATCCATAAAATATCCTTCCAATTGCTTTCGGTCTGGTGCAGCATGCAACATAGGTACTGTTCAAGGGTCTGGTTGGTCCTCTCCGTCTGACTATCAGTCTGGGGATGGTGACTGGTTGATAACCTCACGTCGATTTGTGCCAATTGACAACATTTCTTCCAAAATTGTGAAATGAATTGACTGCCTCGGTCAGAGACCAATACGGAAGGAAATCTGTGTATTCGAACAATGTTTTCGAGGTACTCCTTGGCCAAAATTGAAGCGGAAGGTAATCCTTTTAAAGGAATAAAGTGGGCCATCTTCGAAAAAAGATCCACAATAACTAGGATGGTGTTAAATCCATTACATGGAGGTAGATCTGTAATAAAGTCTAAAGACAAGGTGTGCCATGGTGTAGGTGGAATATCCAAAGGTTGTAAAAGGCCAGCAGGTTTTTTCTTCTGGCTTTTGTTTTGGGCGCAAATGCCACAAGACATCACAAATGACTTTACGTCTTTTCGCCAAGTGGGCCACCAGAACTGTCTCTTAATTTTCGCTTCAGTTTTTGCGATACCTGGGTGCCCTTCCATCAGGGTGTCATGGTAATTGGAGATGACTAGTTCTTGTATTTCCTTGTGTGGTAGAAATAGTCATCCTTGATAGTAAGGTAGGTCATTGACGACTGAGTAGTCTGGGCCTTTCTTTACCCAGTCCTGCAGGGTTGCTGGATCGAAGAGTTGTTGGATTTTTTAATGAATATCTTCTAGCGTCTGTTGAGTAGTTATGTCAAGAATTCTTTGCTCTGGAAATATTGGCACCGGTTCCGGGTTTGCATATGCTTCTCCCATCCCTATTCGGGATAAGGCATCTGCTTTGCCATTTTTGCGGCCTGGTCGATAAGTGATCACGAAATGGAATTCGGCAAAGAACAATGCCCATCGAAGTTGTCACGATGATTGGGCTTTGGCTGTTTTTAAATACTGCAGGTTCCGGTGATCAGTGATTACAGTAATGGTATGCCTGGCACCAAGAAGGTAGTGCCGCCAAGCCTTGAAGGCGGATTTGGACTGGCCACCAGGGGGCGCGCGGATGAGTATCTCTCCTGCGTGAGCTCCGTCCCTGTGGTCCCGAAAAGCGGAATGAGCCCCCGCTGATGGATCCCCCCCACGAAAGCTCGAAATTTTGTGATCTGAACGGATCCCCCCGCAACTGACAAAAAACCTGATGAAAATCGGACCCGCTTTGACCGAGAACTCGGCAGTCGCAGAAGTGCCTAATCACTGCGCCACGGAGGGCCCGAAGTCTGGCGTAGTCTGGCCCGTGCGATAGGCGTTACCCGCGGTGCGCATCTGTGACCTAAACTTGTGGTGGTGATCCCTCACCCGTGTGAGATAGCGTGCCCAAAGACTCCAAGGATACCGGGCGACTGCACGGGGTGAGTGAGAGACTTTTACGCAAAACACGTGTGACCCTCCAACCCGACCTGCACAACATACTACGCCGGAGGAAGAAGAGCGGTCGGTTGGACTTCCTCCAACTGCGCACCCCAGAACCACACATATCCGCCGTTTAGGGTCGGAGCTGCCCCACATCATACGAAGTGCTGGAGACCGGAGACAATACGGAGCCCACAATCCGAGCCTCCTCATAGAGGGTAGAGCCCCCTCCTCAGGGGCGTGTGCCTCCTCTACCCAGGATTGTGTCGCATGGACCTACGCCACAAACTGGCCAGATTTGCCTACGAACCGTACGTCTCGCCTTGCGGATCTACAGGTGCAATGACCACGGACCCATCAGAAGCGGGTGCCGCCGCCACCAAAGGTGACATCGCCACACTATTGAACGAAATAAAAAATATGGGAGCTAACCTCGGCGGCAAGATCGACAAAATCACACAGAGGATGGACAGATTCGAAGAACGCTTGGAAAGTGTGGAAAATAACCAGGCCTCGATCGACACCCTTGAGGTTCAGATGGACGTACGGATCCGAAACATCGAAAAAAGAGAAGTTGAGGCGAGGCTTAAGATGGATGACTTAGAAAACAGAGAAAGGAGAAACAACCTCCGCTTTTCCGGCATTCCGGAACGCGAAGGTGAAACTGAGAAAGATCTCAAAGACACCATCCACGACATCATTAGAATATTGACCGCCGATGAAGACATCGACGAGCCCAAAACCGAACGCATACATAGAGCCGGTGGACCAACCGGCGGCCCGCGGTCTGTTCTGGCCAGGTTTCACCGATATCAAGACAAAGCTAGAATTCTGGAGAAGGCCAGGTCTGGAGGCCCGCTCACAATGGGAGGCGCTCAAATCACCATCTTCCAAGATCTATCCTTGTTAACTTTAGCCCTGAGACGCCTCTGCAGCCCCCTCACGAAATGGCTCAAGGATCAGGGCACAAGGTATAGATGGGGATACCCCTTCTCGCTTACATTCGAGCACGACAGCAGGAAAATAGTTCTACGCTCTGAAGACGAGATCAAAGACTGCATCGCCGATCTCCTCGGTGCAGACCCACGGAGCAAGGAAGGCGGCGACGACGGACGACCGGGATCGCAGTGGGAGCTCCAGGGCCCGAGGCGTAAGAGGGTAAAGGGATCAAGAAAGTTTAGATGCCCCAACAACACCCCCGATCATGATTAACCAAAAGAAACAGCGCTGGAATTGTACTAGCTACAGTCACATCTAAAACACGTGGCAATGTCTCCCACGAGGGATGCAACATAGCGGAATCACACGCTGCGGCCTAAGCACCCCCCAGGAATGGAAGATGAAGTGGACTCCTGTGGAAAGTCCTGAAAGCCACATGTAACGTTGAAACTTTCATAAGTTTATGGTTATTACTGTTATAATTGCATAATGTTTGGGGGTAAGGGGGAAGAGATGGGGGCTCACCCTTAAGCTACGATGGTAAATTTGCTCGGGACCATAGGTCAATGGTCCTCACTGATGGTCCGCCGACGGACTGCAAATTCTTATTCAGTCTGTCCCGGACGCCGTCAACAGCTGCCAATGCAGCACTCCCTGTTTGCAAGCTCAAACGAGCACCACCATTTATGGTGGAATACGAGAAAAGGGGAGAGAGGTAACGAACACTTGGGACATGTACAGATAACAATAAGTTTGCTTCGAAGTATCACAGCCAAGATGACACAGGGCACCCACTTCCCCCTCTGCTCGCTGGTGGTGAGAGACCCTCATCTCCAAACCGCTGATGGCATCACATGAGAAGTCTAAGGGCAAGGGTCTCCTCAGAATTGGGACTATCAATGTGAAGGGACTGAACTCCCCTACTAAGAGATCGCTAGTGCGCAGAGAATTCCGAAGATCCGACATTGACATTCTCCTCATACAAGAGACGAAATTTGCCAGAGGAGAGGAGCGAGCGGTCCTGGGGAAACGGGGGGGTTTGGAATTCTGGGGCTCTGGCCCACTCAGGAAGGGAGGAGTTGGGATCCTCATCAGGAAAGGAGTAGGCTTTGAGATAGAAAAGACCTGGTCAGATGTGAGTGGACGAACCCTCCTGATAGTGGGGAAAATCGCAAGAGTTCAGGTCACGATCGCTACTATATACTCGCCTAATAACGGACAAGCTGCATTCCTTCGGAAGACAATTCTCAAAATAGTACTAGAGACTGCAGGCCACCTTATTATAGGAGGCGACTTTAATCAGTGTGTGAACCCGACTGTTGACTGGAAGCCAGGCAACCCGATACGCGGGCCCAGCATACGAGGGATCGCACTGAATTCGCTGCCATGATGGAACTTTACGATCTACGAGACGTGTGGAGAAAACAACACCCTGACGAAGGGGGTTTCACCTTCTACTCGAACCCCCATCGCACATTCTCACGCATAGACTATATATTCCTCGCACCTGACCTTGCAAGGTCAACAAGTTATACCAACATTATTCCGACAACATGGACAGATCATGACATGGTCCTAGCAGACGTCGACTGGAACGACCTGCCTGCCGCTGGGGGATCCTGGCGATGCAACGAGTCCCTCTGGACCGACGCGGCGTTCAGAAATGAAATGGAAACCGAGATTGAGGAATATTTCAAGACGAATGACAATGGGGAGGTCTCCAAACAGGTGATCTGGGAAGCGGGGAAGGCCACGTGGAGCGGTATCTTAATACGGGAGGGCTCCTCTAAAAAGAGAGAGCGTAAGATTGTAGAAAACAAACTCCGCAAAGAAATATACCAGCTGGAAGCGGGAATAAGAGACGAAACGACGGTGGACCCCTCCAAACTCGACATGGCCCAACGTAAAAGAGAGGAACTACGGCTGTTAGAACATGGACAGGTGGTGAGGAAGCTACAATTCCTGAAACAGACATATTATGAGCAGGGGGATAAGGCGGATGCACTCCTAGCCGCCAGGCTCAGGGAAAGGAGGGAAGAACGCAAGGTGAAAGAGATAAAAGAGCCCAGCAACCGCGCGATACATCCACCCCACTCGATACCCGAGAGCTTTGCCACCTTTTATGAAAACCTATATACCTCTGAGCTGCTTGCGGCTCACCCTGATATATCCGCTTACCTGTCCCCAATTACTATGCCCACAATATCACACACAGAGTCCGAACTCCTCGATAGCCCAATAACCGAACATGAGACACGAGAGGCGATCAAACGGCTTACACTGGGGAAGTCACCGGGCGAGGATGGTTATACGGTCGGCTTCTATAAGACCTTCGCCGAGCAGCTCTCACCCTTTCTCACGGAGCTCTTTAATGAGATAATGAGCTCTGGGATCGCACCAGATTCCTTTAGGAAAGCCCTCATAACTGTCATCCTTAAAGAGGGTAGGGATCCCAAATTATGTGGGTCATACCGCCCTATTTCCCTCCTCAACCTTGATGCGAAGATTTACGCACGAGTACTGGCAGCCAGACTGGACACTCTAATGCCCAACTTGGTCCACCCTGACCAGGTGGGATTTATCCTGGGGAGGCAGGGCGCCGACACAATGCGTAAAACCCTACACCTTGTCCACGCAGGGCACAGTATAGCAGATGACCCGGCCCTCCTATCGATCGACGCAGAAAAAGCCTTCGATAGGGTGGAATGGGAGTTCCTGGGTGCAGTACTCCAGAAAGTAGGGATAGGCTCAAAATTCCACGGTGGAGTGCGAGCAATATACACCTCTCCCAAAGCATCAATATTTGTGAACAGGGAATATTCCAGATGGTTTGAATTGCAACGGGGGACCAGACAAGGATGCCCACTCTCCGCGATCCTGTTTGCACTTTCCCTGGAGCCCCTAGCCCAAAAGATAAGGAACGACCCCCGAATAGAGGGAATTCGCCTGGGAGGGATGGAATACAAAGCAGGGCTGTATGCTGACGATATCCTTCTACACCTAACGAAACCGATGACCTCCATACCACATGCCCTAAATCTAATAAAAGAATACGGCCGGTTCTCCGGGTTTAAAGTAAACACGTCCAAATCCATACTCTTTCCACTCCAAGGTACCCCAGACGATAACGACACCAAGTTCCTCCCCTTAGGACTCGAGGTAGAACACTCAACATTACGATATCTGGGCATACAGATCACCAGAACCCTAGGCGAACTATATGAGGCTAACTTCCCCCCGCTCCTTCAAAGCTTTGAAGAGAGACCTTGAGAAATGGAGCAAACTGACGATCTCTTGGCTGGGGCGCATCAATGCCGTCAAGATGGTATGCCTCCCCCGCTTCCTCTACCCCTTTCAGATGCTACCGATAGAGATACCCCAAAAATTCTTCGTGGATGCCGGTAAGATCATGCTGCGGTTCCTCTGGCAGGGGAAAAGACCGAGGATCTCATATGACACGCTTATTCTCCCCAAGGACAGAGGTGGATTAGGGCTAGGGGTGTCACGGTATTAGTTTTATGACGGTACAATAACCTTATTGCCAAATGACGGTATATCATGGTTATCGCGGTATAGCAGGTGGCGTTAACTAATCTTAAATATTTTCTAAAAAGGTCATAAATGTCAGATTTATCATCGTAAACAAAACTAGGCACCTAAGGCCAGAATTGAGCTTTTCAACATACTTTCCACTGAAATGCCACCCCTTGCTTCCACCAAACACAAACACACATGTGGAGAGGAGGAGGAGGAGGGGGTGGAGGGGGAGCCCTGCTGCGACTGGCAAATCAAACTGAATAGCTTTTCTTAAGTGGTCATTTAGGCGCCAGGCTCATAGCGGACCCCAGTCCTGGCGCCTTAGGCGCCAGGCTCATAGAAGAGGATATGTGTTTAAGTGCTTGGGTGCACACTTACCTGATGCAGACCTTGCTGCTTCATGAAGGCCCTCTTGAGGCTTGAATGGGACTACTTTACCTGTAGGACTATTTCACCACCCGGGTGTGGTCGGGGAAGGATACATACCTGATTGGTGGAAGGATACATACCAGGAACTTCTTCCAAGGCTATTTAAACCCCACCCGAACAGCCACACGTGCTTCGCGTTGTTCTGCACCTAGCAGCTGGACGCTCACCGTGTCAGCTCCTGCATCCTGACTTCAGCCACGCCTGCCAGCACCCTGGAACACCTGTAAGGGGAGAAAGGAAGAGAATAGGAGAAGAAAAGCCCTTACCTGCTAAATCTGCATCCCGGAGTCATTTCTCCAACGGCCCTGAAAAGGAAGACATCATTTTAAAGGCATTTTGTTTCGATCGCTGCAGCGCTGCATTTTACTCACCTTTGCAAGGCGCTTCCATCTTCAGCAGCGATCTTCCGGATTCAGCTACGCCCCGGCGCCTAGAGGAAAAAAGACAAGAACAAAGGTGAGAGGGAGAAAAGGAATAAGGAAAGCTCAGTTTCCTTTTAAGTCTTACCTGTTGGATTATTCCCACTGCATTTCGGGTCCTGCCGCTTCCTGGCATCTCTGGACCCCGGCCCCTATGGGGAAAAAAGACAAAGACATTGAATGAGCGAATGCAAAGACATTACCTGAGCGCTCATCCAGAACTGTTCACTTCGGGTCGGCGCCATATCTCCGGCACTCCGAACCCCGGCCCCCAAGGGGAAAAAGACATAAGCATTAGCGCTTGCTGCAATTAGACAACGAACATTATTATTAAGCTTGAACTTTTGAACAGAACTTTTACAGCGCCTTACCTGAACAGTCAAGCTTACCTGAACTCCCATCAATCCTCAATCCAGTGAAGTAACTGGGTTTCAACGCGCCCCTGCATCAGAAGCAGGATGGAGAGCTCATCCTTCCAAACCCTAAGGAGGGTATCCAACGAGCCAGGGAAGCCAGAATAGAGGGGCCCTTCCTGTCCATCTTCAGAGTTCTGCGCCTTCGACACCGCGCCTCTGTGGGAACCAGGTGAGCGTTACAGAACGAAAAGCCTTACCACAATTTCCCACCTGGGCGCTATGGAGACTTCCGAGACAGATCAGCTGGCCCATCTTTTAGGGGAATTACGGGCAGAAGTGCACTCAGCCCGCCAGGAGACTAATGCTCTCAGAAGGGAACTAATCCTATCCAAGGAAAGAACTGATGATCTGGCCAAAAGGTTATTGCAGGGCCAGGCAGAGCACACTCCTTTACCTGTTTCCGGAGATATTTCTACAACAATGGGTTCGAATAACCCGGTACAAATCAATCTACCTGGACACATGCCTTTGGCCCCGCTCGGAACGTTTTGCGGGGGATCCCAAGAAATATGCCGTTTTTATGAACCAATGCCGTTTACACTTTTTATGCAGGCCCGGGGCCTTCCCCAACGCCCAGACCAAAGTAGCCTTTGTACTATCTTACCTCAGTGGCTGTGCTGCCGATTGGTCTATTCCATTGGTAAATCAGGATGATCCCATTCTCCGGATTTCCAGGGCTTCCAAGCCAGCATGGAAAGATTGTTCGCTCGACACTCGCTGGGACAGGCCCTTGACAACGAACTGCTATCCTTACGACAAGGTAATCAGGATCTTTTGTCCTATATCGCCACCTTTAATAGACTAGTTGTGGAAACCGGATGGCCTGAAAATAAAAGGATCACATTGTTTCATCGAGGCCTGCGCAGAGAGCTTAAAGATGTTATAGCTCAGATAGTAGATCCACCCCAGGCCTGCGCAGACTACATAGACTTAGTGGTTCAACTTGATCACAGACTTCAAAATAGAAAAGCAGATCGGCTCAAGTATGAAACCAGAGTACCTATCAAGACCCACGTTAACTCCAAGAGTACTGACGTTTCCGAACCTATGCAAATTGGCAGTGTTAAAGGACCATTAACGCAGAAGGAACGAGAGAGAAGGCGACAAATGCAACTTTGTCTGTATTGCGGAACTTCTGGTCACTTTCTTCAAGGTTGTCCAGTTAAACCACCCAAGAAGGTGGTTGGAGCCACTGATAACGAGTTATTGACACCTGGTTCAGGAAACGACCTAGCCCGACAAGCGTAGGGGTCCGCTTGCCGAGCTTGAAAACAAACTCTTTGACCTCGCATTTTGTCATGCCAATGGTGCTTGTGAACCCAAAACAGCCTCAGCAGTTGCATGCTATAAAAGCATACATAGACAGTGGAGCTATTGGAAATTACATAGACCGTGAATTGGCTTCCAGGATTAAGCTTCCTCTCCGCCCGAAAGTAACCCAAGATGTAATTACTACAGTTGATGGAACCGAAATAGCCTCAGGGCCTGTAACGCATTCCACAGTTGAAATCACTCTGGTGGGTCAGGACGGACATCGGGAAGCAATCGTGTTTGATGTGATCAAGGCCCCACAATTTCAAGTACTTCTTGGTATCCCTTGGTTAGAAACACATAATCCGAGAATAGACTGGCGAGCAAAGAAGATAACTTTTCCTGATTGTGAACCAACCTGTTACCCAAGGAATCCAGCTATGGGTCTAGCCTCTGTAACTTCCACCCCTGTACAGTTACCATCTGAATACCAAGAATTCCAAGACGTTTTTCAGAAAGAGCAGGCTAACACCTTACCTCCCCATCGATCTTACGATTGCCAAATCGACTTGGTACCCAATGCACAACTACCTTGTAGTAGGATTTATGCTCTTACTGAACCTGAGAACCTGCATTTGCGCCAGTATTTGGATCAATACCTGGCCAATGGCTTCATTCGCCCATCAAAGTCACCAGTCTCTTCCGCTTTGTTCTTTGTACCTAAAAAGGAAGGAGACCTTAGGGCCTGTATTGACTACTGCGCCCTAAATCAGATAACGATTAAGAATCGTTACCCTTTGCCCCTGATACCTGAGCTTATCGACCAAGTAAAAGATGCTCGTGTGTACACCAAGCTAGATCTCCGAGGAGCTTACCACCTGGCACGTATAAAAGAGGGCGACGAGTGGACCAAATTTGGGCTCTTCGAATATCAAGTAATGCCCTTCGGTTTGTGCAACGCACCTGCCGCCTTTCAGTACTTCATGAATGATGTTCTTCGGGAACTTATCGATGTTTGTGTCATCGTTTATATTGACGACATCCTGGTGTATTCCTTCTCAGAATCTGATCACAGAAACCATGTTAGGGCAGTTCTTGAGAAATTGCCCCAGCACAAATTATTTGCCAAGCTCGAAAAATGCATTTTTCATACCACAGAAGTGGAGTTTCTCGGATTCATCCTGACACCTCAAGGAATCCGAATGGACTCGCAGAAAGTGGACGCCATTCTCAAATGGCCATCTCCTAGCTCTGTGAAGGGAGTGCAAAGCATGCTTGGCTTTGCCAATTTCTATCGAAGGTTCATCCCGGAATTTTCTCGAACTGTTCAACCGATCACAGCTCTCCTAAAGAAAAATAAACACTTTGAATGGACTCTTGAGGCTGAACAAGCCTTTCAGGACCTGAAAACCAAATTCACCTCTGCACCTGTATTGAAGCACCCGCGCCCAGATCTCCCTTACATCGTGGAAACCGATGCATCAAGTTCGGCCATGGGAGCTGTCCTGTCGCAAAGAGACCCAGAAACTAACCAACTACACCCTGTAGCCTTTTGGTCCAGAAAATTCTCTCCACCTGAACTCAATTACGCAATTACCGACAAAGAACTACTGGCTATTAAATCAGCTTTCAAGGCTTGGCGTCACTATCTTCTCGGTGCAAGACACACCATCACCGTAATTACGGACCACAGAAATTTGCAGTATTTAAAGACGGCCAAAGCTCAATCTTCGCGACAACTCCGATGGGCTTTATTCTTTGCGGAGTTTAATTTTGTAATTACCTATCGCCCTGGCTGCAAGAATGGTAAGGCAGATGCCTTATCCCGGATAGGCATGGAAGAACCCAATTCGAGTTCAGAACCTGTGCCAATCATACCGGAACAAAGAATTCTGGGCTTGACTTCATTGCAAACCATTGAGGACATCCAAGCTCAAGTAAAACAGCTTTTTGACTCTTCTGCCTTACTGGAATGGAGTCAAAAGGGTCCTCACTACACCGTTAAGGATGATTTACCCTACTTCCAAGAGCGGTTATTTCTGCCAAGTAAAGAATTGCAGGAACTTGTCATTACCCGTCATCATGAATCATTAATGGAAGGACACCGCGGTATCGCGAAAACAGAAGAAAAGATCAAACGCCACTTCTGGTGGCCTTCTTGGAGAAAAGACATAAAGTCATTTGTGTTGTCTTGCGGAATCTGTGCCCAAAATAAGAGTCAAAAGAAAAGGCCAGCCGGCCTACTTCAACCTTTGGACATTCCACCAGCACCTTGGCACACCTTGTCAATGGACTTTATAACTGACCTGCCTCCTTGTGGTGGTTACAACACGATTCTCGTAATAGTGGATCTATTCTCGAAAATGGCCCATTTTATCCCTTTAAAAGGATTGCCGTCAGCTTCCACCTTGGCCAAGGAATGTATGGAAAATATAGTGCGGTTACATGGTTTCCCTTCCATATTAGTCTCAGACCGTGGAAGTCAATTTATCTCCCACTTTTGGAAGAAATGTTGCCAACTAGCACAAATAGACGTGCGGTTATCCACCAGCCACCACCCCCAGACCGACGGACAAACCGAGAGAACCAATCAGACTCTCGACCAATATCTGCGGTGCATGTTACACCAATCCGAGTTAAATTGGAAAGACATCCTTTGGATTGCAGAATATGCATACAACAATTCAGTGCATTCTGGAACCGGACAGACTCCTTTTTATACCCTGTATGGTCACCATCCTCGGACATCTGACCTAGATCCACCTCTGACTCTGGAGATGCCTGCAGTAAATCACCTACATTCCACAATAACCCAAGCCTTCAAAGAAGCTACAACCCACTTACAGCAAGCCAAGAAAAAGTATAAAGAAAACGCTGATTTGCACCGAAGTAAAACTCCTCCTTACCAAGTAGGAGATCAGGTATGGCTAGCAACTAAACATCTACCCCTCAAGGGTCAGCGAACTTTTAAACCCAGATTCATTGGGCCTTACCCCATCAAAGCTATTATCAACCCAGTGGCCTTTAAACTCGATTTACCATCCAACATGCGGATTCATCCCGTTTTTCACTCATCTCTTCTAAAACCAGAACAACCAGGAACAAGACTATCTGAGCCCCCAGGCCCTGTCCAAATTGATGGAGAATTAGAATTCGAAGTGAAAGACATTGTAGATTCCAAGATAGCTAAGTCGAAACTCTTCTATCTTGTTGATTGGAAAGGATATGGACCTCAGGAAAGATCTTGGGAACCCAGTAACTATGTTCACGCACCACGATTAATTCAACGATTCCATCGAAGATTCCCGCACAAACCAAAACCCCCGGAGGAAAAGACCTTGGGAGGGGCCTTGAGGGGGGATACTGTCATGATGCCTACCTCCAAGGAGCCAGGCCGGGCCCAGCAACCCCAGAGGCAGACATCATTTTCCCCAGGGAAGTCTCAGCGGGCCCAAGTCGGGGCCCTTTGGACTCAGTCCTGGCGCCTTAGGCGCCAGGCTCAAAGCGGACCCCAGTCCTGGCGCCTTAGGCGCCAGGCTCATAGAAGAGGATATGTGTTTAAGTGCTTGGGTGCACACTTACCTGATGCAGACCTTGCTGCTTCATCCAGGCCCTCTTGAGGCCTGAATGGGACTACTTTACCTGTAGGACTATTTCACCACCCGGGTGTGGTCGGGGAAGGATACATACCTGATTGGTGGAAGGATACATACCAGGAACTTCTTCCAAGGCTATTTAAACCCCACCCGAACAGCCACACGTGCTTCGCGTTGTTCTGCACCTAGCAGCTGGACGCTCACCGTGTCAGCTCCTGCATCCTGACTTCAGACACGCCTGCCAGCACCCTGGAACACCTGTAAGGGGAGAAAGGAAGAGAATAGGAGAAGAAAAGCCCTTACCTGCTAAATCTGCATCCCGGAGTCATTTCTCCAACGGCCCTGAAAAGGAAGACATCATTTTAAAGGCATTTTGTTTCGATCGCTGCAGCGCTGCATTTTACTCACCTTTGCAAGGCGCTTCCATCTTCAGCAGCGATCTTCCGGATTCAGCTACGCCCCGGCGCCTAGAGGAAAAAAGACAAGAACAAAGGTGAGAGGGAGAAAAGGAATAAGGAAAGCTCAGTTTCCTTTTAAGTCTTACCTGTTGGATTATTCCCACTGCATTTCGGGTCCTGCCGCTTCCTGGCATCTCCGGACCCCGGCCCCTATGGGGAAAAAAGACAAAGACATTGAATGAGCGAATGCAAAGACATTACCTGAGCGCTCATCCAGAACTGTTCACTTCGGGTCGGCGCCATATCTACGGCACTCCGAACCCCGGCCCCTAAGGGGAAAAAGACATAAGCATTAGCGCTTGCTGCAATTAGACAACGAACATTATTATTAAGCTTGAACTTTTGAACAGAACTTTTACAGCGCCTTACCTGAACAGTCAAGCTTACCTGAACTCCCATCAAGCCTCAATCCAGTGAAGTAACTGGGTTTCAACGCGCCCCTGCATCAGAAGCAGGATGGAGAGCTCATCCTTCCAAACCCTAAGGAGGGTATCCAACGAGCCAGGGAAGCCAGAATAGAGGGGCCCTTCCTGTCCATCTTCAGAGTTCTGCGCCTTCGACGCCACGCCTCTGTGGGAACCAGGTGAGCGTTACAGAACGCAAAGCCTTACCACAATTTCCCACCTGGGCGCTATGGAGACTTCCGAGACAGATGAGCTGGCCCATCTTTTAGGGGAATTACGGGCAGAAGTGCACTCAGCCCGCCAGGAGACTAATGCTCTCAGAAGGGAACTAATCCTATCCAAGGAAAGAACTGATGATCTGGCCAAAAGGTTATTGCAGGGCCAGGTAGAGCACACTCCTTTACCTGTTTCCGGAGATATTTCTACAACAATGGGTTCGAATAACCCGGTACAAATCAATCTACCTGGACACATGCCTTTGGCCCCGCCGGAACGTTTTGCGGGGGATCCCAAGAAATATGCCGTTTTTATGAACCAATGCCGTTTACACTTTTTATGCAGGCCCGGGGCCTTCCCCAACGACCAGACCAAAGTAGCCTTTGTACTATCTTACCTCAGTGGCTGTGCTGCCGATTGGTCTATTCCATTGGTAAATCAGGATGATCCCATTCTCCGGGATTTCCAGGGCTTCCAAGCCAGCATGGAAAGATTGTTCGCTCGACACTCGCAGGGACAGGCCCTTGACAACGAACTGCTATCCTTACGACAAGGTAATCAGGATCTTTTGTCCTATATCGCCACCTTTAATAGACTAGTTGTGGAAACCGGATGGCCTGAAAATAAAAGGATCACATTGTTTCATCGAGGCCTGCACGGAGAGCTTAAAGATGTTATAGCTCAGATAGTAGATCCACCCCAGGCCTGCGCAGACTACATAGACTTAGTGGTTCAACTTGATCACAGACTTCAAAATAGAAAAGCAGATCGGCTCAAGTATGAAACCAGAGTACCTATCAAGACCCACGTTAACTCCAAGAGTACTGACGTTTCCGAACCTATGCAAATTGGCAGTGTTAAAGGACCATTAACGCAGAAGGAACGAGAGAGAAGGCGACAAATGCAACTTTGTCTGTATTGCGGAACTTCCGGTCACTTTCTTCAAGGTTGTCCAGTTAAACCACCCAAGAAGGTGGTTGGAGCCACTGATAACGAGTTATTGACACCTGGTTCAGGAAACGACCTAGCCCGACAAGCGTAGGGGTCCGCTTGCCGAGCTTGAAAACAAACTCTTTCACCTCGCATTTTGTCATGCCAATGGTGCTTGTGCACCCAAAGCCGCCTCAGCAGTTGCATGCTATAAAAGCATACATAGACAGTGGAGCTATTGGAAATTACATAGACCGTGAATTGGCTTCCAGGATTAAGCTTCCTCTCCGCCCGAAAGTAACCCAAGATGTAATTACTACAGATGATGGAACCGAAATAGCCTCAGGGCCTGTAACGCATTCCACAGTTGAAATCACTCTGGTGGGTCAGGACGGACATCGGGAAGCAATCGTGTTTGATGTGATCAAGGCCCCACAATTTCAAGTACTTCTTGGTATCCCTTGGTTAGAAACACATAATCCGAGAATAGACTGGCGAGCAAAGAAGATAACTTTTCCTGATTGTGAACCAACCTGTTACCCAAGGAATCCAGCTATGGGTCTAGCCTCTGTAACTTCCACCCCTGTACAGTTACCATCTGAATACCAAGAATTCCAAGACGTTTTTCAGAAAGAGCAGGCTAACACCTTACCTCCCCATCGATCTTACGATTGCCAAATCGACTTGGTACCCAATGCACAACTACCTTGTAGTAGGATTTATGCTCTTACTGAACCTGAGAACCTGCATTTGCGCCAGTATTTGGATCAATACCTGGCCAATGGCTTCATTCGCCCATCAAAATCACCAGTCTCTTCCGCTTTGTTCTTCGTACCTAAAAAGGAAGGAGACCTTAGGGCCTGTATTGACTACCGCGTCCTAAATCAGATAACGATTAAGAATCGTTACCCTTTGCCCCTGATACCTGAGCTTATCGACCAAGTAAAAGATGCTCGTGTGTACACCAAGCTAGATCTCCGAGGAGCTTACCACCTGGTACGTATAAAAGAGGGCGACGAGTGGAAGACTGCATTCCGCACCAAATTTGGGCTCTTCGAATATCAAGTAATGCCCTTCGGTTTGTGCAACGCACCTGCCGCCTTTCAGTACTTCATGAATGATGTTCTTCGGGAACTTATCAATGTTTGTGTCATCGTTTATATTGACGACATCCTGGTGTATTCCTCCTCAGAATCTGATCACAGAAACCATGTTAGGGCAGTTCTTGAGAAATTGCGCCAGCACAAATTATTTGCCAAGCTCGAAAAATGCGTTTTTCATACCACAGAAGTGGAGTTTCTCGGATTCATCCTGACACCTCAAGGAATCCGAATGGACTCGCGGAAAGTGGACGCCATTCTCAAATGGCCATCTCCTAGCTCTGTGAAGGGAGTGCAAAGCATGCTTGGCTTTGCCAATTTCTATCGAAGGTTCATCCCGGAATTTTCTCGAACTGTTCAACCGATCACAGCTCTCCTAAAGAAAAATAAACGCTTTGAATGGACTCTTGAGGCTGAACAAGCCTTTCAGGACCTGAAAACCAAATTCACCTCTGCACCTGTATTGAAGCACCCGCGCCCAGATCTCCCTTACATCGTGGAAACCGATGCATCCAGTTCGGCCATGGGAGCTGTCCTGTCGCAAAGAGACCCAGAAACTAACCAACTACACCCTGTAGCCTTTTGGTCCAGAAAATTCTCTCCACCTGAACTCAATTACGCAATTACCGACAAAGAACTACTGGCTATTAAATCAGCTTTCAAGGCTTGGCGTCACTATCTTCTCGGTGCAAGACACACCATCACCGTAATTACGGACCACAGAAATTTGCAGTATTTAAAGACGGCCAAAGCTCAATCTTCGCGACAACTCCGATGGGCTTTATTCTTTGCGGAATTTAATTTTGTAATTACCTATCGCCCTGGCTGCAAGAATGGTAAGGCAGATGCCTTATCCCAGATAGGCATGGAAGAACCCAATTCGAGTTCAGAACCTGTGCCAATCATACCGGAACAAAGAATTCTGGGCTTGACTTCATTGCAAACCATTGAGGACATCCAAGCTCAAGTAAAACAGCTTTTTGACTCTTCTGCCTTACTGGAATGGAGTCAAAAGGGTCCTCACTACACCGTTAAGGATGATTTACCCTACTTCCAAGAGCGGTTATTTCTGCCAAGTAAAGAATTGCAGGAACTTGTCATTACCCGTCATCATGAATCATTAATGGAAGGACACCCCGGTATCGCGAAAACAGAAGAAAAGATCAAACGCCACTTCTGGTGGCCTTCTTGGAGAAAAGACATAAAGTCATTTGTGTTGTCTTGCGGAATCTGTGCCCAAAATAAGAGTCAAAAGAAAAGGCCAGCCGGCCTACTTCAACCTTTGGACATTCCACCAGCACCTTGGCACACCTTGTCAATGGACTTTATAACTGACCTGCCTCCTTGTGGTGGTTACAACACGATTCTCGTAATAGTGGATCTATTCTCCAAAATGGCCCATTTTATCCCTTTAAAAGGATTGCCGTCAGCTTCCACCTTGGCCAAGGAATTTATGGAAAATATAGTGCGGTTACATGGTTTCCCTTCCATATTAGTCTCAGACCGTGGAAGTCAATTTATCTCCCACTTTTGGAAGAAATGTTGCCAACTAGCACAAATAGACGTGCGGTTATCCACCAGCCACCACCCCCAGACCGACGGACAAACCGAGAGAACCAATCAGACTCTCGAGCAATATCTGCGGTGCATGTTACACCAATCCGAGTTAAATTGGAAAGACATCCTTTGGATTGCAGAATATGCATACAACAATTCAGTGCATTCTGGAACCGGACAGACTCCTTTTTATACCCTGTATGGTCACCATCCTCGGACCTCTGACCTAGATCCACCTCTGACTCTGGAGATGCCTGCAGTAAATCACCTACATTCCACAATAACCCAAGCCTTCAAAGAAGCTACAACCCACTTACAGCAAGCCAAGAAAAAGTATAAAGAAAACGCTGATTTGCACCGAAGTAAAACTCCTCCTTACCAAGTAGGAGATCAGGTATGGCTAGCAACTAAACATCTACCCCTCAAGGGTCAGCGAACTTTTAATCCCAGATTCATTGGGCCTTACCCCATCAAAGCTATTATCAACCCAGTGGCCTTTAAACTCGATTTACCATCCAACATGCGGATTCATCCCGTTTTTCACTCATCTCTTCTAAAACCAGTACAACCTGGAACCAGACTGTCTGAGCCCCCAGGCCCTGTCCAAATTGATGGAGAATTAGAATTCGAAGTGAAAGACATTTTAGATTCCAAGATAGTTAAGTCGAAACTCTTCTATCTTGTTGATTGGAAAGGATATGGACCTCAGGAAAGATCTTGGGAACCCAGTAACTATGTTCACGCACCACGATTAATTCAATGATTCCATCGAAGATTCCCGCACAAACCAAAACCCCCGGAGGAAAAGACCTTGGGAGGGGCCTTGAGGGGGGATACTGTCATGATGCCTACCTCCAAGGAGCCAGGCCGGGCCCAGCAACCCCAGAGGCAGACATCATTTTCCCCAGGGAAGTCTCAGCGGGCCCAAGTCGGGGCCCTTTGGACTCAGTTCTGGCGCCTTAGGCGCCAGGCTCATAGCGGACCCCAGTCCTGGCGCCTTAGGCGCCAGGCTCATAGAAGAGGATATGTGTTTAAGTGCTTGGTTGCACACTTACCTGATGCAGACCTTGCTGCTTCATCCAGGCCCTCTTGAGGCCTGAATGGGACTACTTTACCTGTAGGACTATTTCACCACCCGGGTGTGGTCGGGGAAGGATACATACCTGATTGGTGGAAGGATACATACTAGGAACTTCTTCCAAGGCTATTTAAACCCCACCCGAACAGCCACACGTGCTTCGCGTTGTTCTGCACCTAGCAGCTGGACGCTCACCGTGTCAGCTCCTGCATCCTGACTTCAGACACGCCTGCCAGCACCCTGGAACACCTGTAAGGGGAGAAAGGAAGAGAATAGGAGAAGAAAAGCCCTTACCTGCTAAATCTGCATCCCGGAGTCATTTCTCCAACGGCCCTGAAAAGGAAGACATCATTTTAAAGGCATTTTGTTTCGATCGCTGCAGCGCTGCATTTTACTCACCTTTGCAAGGCGCTTCCATCTTCAGCAGCGATCTTCCGGATTCAGCTACGGCCCGGCGCCTAGAGGAAAAAAGACAAGAACAAAGGTGAGAGGGAGAAAAGGAATAAGGAAAGCTCAGTTTCCTTTTAAGTCTTACCTGTTGGATTATTCCCACTGCATTTCGGGTCCTGCCGCTTCCTGGCATCTCCGGACCCCGGCCCCTACAGGGAAAAAAGACAAAGACATTGAATGAGCGAATGCAAAGACATTACCTGAGCGCTCACCCAGAACTGTTCACTTCGGGTCGGCGCCATATCTCCGGCACTCCGAACCCCGGCCCCTAAGGGGAAAAAGACATAAGCATTAGCGCTTGCTGCAATTAGACAACGAACATTATTATTAAGCTTGAACTTTTGAACAGAACTTTTACAGCGCCTTACCTGAACAGTCAAGCTTACCTGAACTCCCATCAATCCTCAATCCAGTGAAGTAACTGGGTTTCAACGCGCCCCTGCATCAGAAGCAGGATGGAGAGCTCATCCTTCCAAACCCTAAGGAGGGTATCCAACGAGCCAGGGAAGCCAGAATAGAGGGGCCCTTCCTGTCCATCTTCAGAGTTCTGCGCCTTCGACGCCGCGCCTCCGTGGGAACCAGGTGAGCAATACAATTTAGGCTTTTAGCTCCCCCACTGGCTACTGGTGAAGGTGAACATGTTGCCATCTTGATAACCTGCATTCCACAGATCAATGGAGTCTGATGGTATTTTACGCTTGTGCGCATACACACAAACACACGCACTCTCTCTTTACGTTACAGCCTTTAGTTTACTTGCGGGCCAAAAGGTGTTCAGTAATCACGGACATGTTACCCTTTGGTATGGTAGCAGGGATACCCACAGAGATGAGTAAATTTTGCAGTGTGACTTATTATATGTAAATTAAATGATAGAACTAGGGAAATCCCCCCATTGTCATATGTTTAGAAAACATTATCCATCATAAATATATAAACCCCAAAGCCGCCAACCCAAAGAAACCCTTTTCCTTCTTGGCACTGTATTTATTCTTCCTATTGCTAACATATTGATTTTGTGTCAGGCATGTGTGGTTTATGGAATGGCATTAAAAACTGCTCCAACTGAAACTAATTGGCAGACGGCACATCCAACAGTGAAAGACCAAGACTGTGCAGCACTTGCTTACTGCAGCCTTTTCAAATCAGATTGAAAAGCACGCTTAACGGTATGAACGGTATACCGGTATAAACAATGTGACGGTTATTATTGTTCTTTTAAGTGGTTCACGGTATCTTTAACGGTATACCGTAATACCATTACATCCCTAATTAGGGCTTCCCGATTTGAGAAAATACTACAATGCCACTCAGTTGCGCGTCCTAATCCCACACTTCAGAGACCACAAACACCTGCAATGGGTCCAGATGGACAACCACTACTTGTCCCCCGCCACGGTGGCGGAGTGGCTGTGGTCGCCAGACCAACGGGTCCAGAAGAGAATTAAACACCACCCCATACTATCCACCATATGGGCTATATGGCGCACTGGGAAAGAGATGCGCAAAGTCACCACCTGGCCATCCCCGCTCAGTCACTTGTGGTCTCCTGGCATAAATGACCAAATCCCGAACCTAGACCGGTTCCAGTCATGGTACGAGGCAGGACTGGAGAGGGTGGGACACCTCCAGAAAAAAGATGAGTATATCACACTACCTGAATTGACAACAGCACTGGGGATAGGCACTCTATCGACGTTCCACTTCATTCAGCTAAAAGGGGTGTTAACGAGAACCAAATGGAGGGAAAAACTAAGAAGAGATCTCACCGCCTTTGAGAAACTCCTAGACTCTAGAGCGGAAATGAAAGGCCTTATCTCAATAATGTACCAAACGCTATTGTGTGCAGGCGGCGGGAGCACGGAACTCCTTAGGGCCAGATGGGAAAAAGACCTAGGCAAAGAGATACTTCCCGAACAATGGGAATTAATGTGCAGAGCTGCGCCTAAATCCTCCATATCCAACCAATATAAGCTGCATGCAATAAAACTCCTACACCGATGGCAATACGATCCGCTTCGACTCTCCAAAATGTCCCAGTCCATGAGCCCAAAGTGCTGGAGAAATTGCGGAGAAACTGCCAACTACTGGCACATGTGGTGGAGCTGTCCGCACATCAAAGTGTTTTGGACCGAAGTCCTGGGATGGATCAAAGAAGTAGACGACATCCATAGACAACTTGACCCACTCCTTGTCCTGTTTGGCCTTGAGAGAGTTGAGGAGGATTGGTTCCGGGTCAAAGGCCTGGCTCCCCAGCTATTACTGCCTTCGAGGGCCCTAATAGCGACCAAGTGGAAATCCCCTCAGGTTCCAGGTAAGACCGAATGGATTAAATTGGCCACAAGCATTTATGTAATGGAAACAATCACTGCCTCCCTGCACAATAAATCAGTGAAATGCAAAACTCTATGGATGGACTTCAAGAATACATATATGATGCCTACTCATGACTCCCAACCTGAGGAGCCCCCAAAAAACCCGACCGAATGAAGCCACACCTAAGGAACACTACAAAGGACGAGACCCTTACTTCCAGCGACCATGGTACTATCGGATGCAACGCTGTGTCAATCATATGATACTAACACTTTTGTCAAACTATTGTACTTGTGAGATACACTAACCCAAGTGGGGGAGGGGGGTGGGAGTGGGCTTTGGCGAACAGTCGATGAGACTCTTCCAGACAACCGGGACTGTCGCACTACCAAGAGAATCTAGTATACTGTTTTTACTATTCATTGTTTGTTCGACTTACGCCTCTGGCAGATGTATGATCCTGTTTGAATACTGTTTGCTTCTTTTTGTTTTTTGTAAAACCAATAAAGCTAAATTAAAAAAAAAAAAAGGCGGATTTGATAGCTAATAGCTCTTTATCAGTAATCGCATCGTTTAACTCAGGTGCTGAGAACTTTCTGGACCAAAACGCTACTGGGTGAAGTTGACCAGTTTCAGGATCCTTCTAGGACAGGACAGCTCCCATGGCTAAACTGGATGCATCAGTTTCTACTATGTATGGAAGCTCAGGGCGTGGATGCTTTAAGACAGATGCTGATGTGAATTTCGCTTTCAGCTCTTGGAAGGCCTTTTCAGCCTCTTCGGTCCACAAGAAGCGTTTGTTTTTTCGCAAAAGTGCTGTGATGGGGTGTACAACATGGGGGAAGTCCGGAATGAATCTGCGGTAGAAATGAGCAAATACGAGCATGCTTTGTACCCCTTTGACTTAACTGGGTGATGGCCACTTGAGAATTGCGTCCACCTTTCGAGAGTCCATTCGGACTCCCTTTGGAGTCAGGATAAATCCAAGAAATTCAACTTCCGTAGCATGAAAAACACATTTTTCCAATTTTGCATATAACTTGTGCTGGCGTAGTTTCTCAAGGACGGCACGCACTTGCTTAACATGGTCTGATTCTGAGGAGGAGTACACTAGAATATCATCTATGTATACAACGACACAGAAGTCAATGAGTTCACGAAGGACATTGTTCATAAAATACTGGAAGGCTGCTGGTGCATTGCACAACCCGAAGGGCATCACCTGATATTCGAATAATCCGTACTTGGTGCGAAAGGCAGTCTTCCATTCGTCGCCTTTATTAACACGTACCAGATGATATGCCCCTCGGAGATCTAACTTAGTGTAGATACAAGCATCCTTTACTTGATCTAGTAATTCGGGGATCAGAGGCAATGGGTATCAGTTTTTTACCGTAATCTGATTTAATGCGTGGTAATCTATGCACGTTCTAAGGTCACCTTCCTTTTTTGGCACGAAGAATAAAGCTGAGGATGCAGGAGACTTGGAAGGACGAATAAAGCCATTAGCAAGGTATTGGTCCAAGTATTGCCGTAGGTGAAGATTTTCAGGTTCCGTGAGGGCGTAGATTCTACTGCATGGGGGTTGTGCACCGGGTAGGAGGTCAATTTGACAATCGTATGATCTGTGAGGAGGTAATGTATTGGCCTGTTCTTTTTGAAAAACATCCTGAAATTCTTGGTATTCCTGAGTTAACTGCACGATTGGGTTAACGACTGTAGCCAGGCCTTTGTTCAAAGTTTTCTCCGGGTAACAGGTGTGGGCACAATCCCGGAAGGTTATTCTCTTCTCTCGTCATTCTATACAAGGATTATGTGTTTCCAACCATGGCATCTCCAGTATTATCTGGAACTGTGGGGCTTTGATTAGATAAAACACAATAGTCTCTCGATGCCCATCTTGACTCAACAGTGTAATCTCTGTAGTGGAATGAGTTACAGACCCGAGGCAATCTCAGTTCCATCAACTGTGGTGATGACATCCGAAGTGATCTTTTTGCAAAGACCTAGTTTCATCCTTGACACCAATTTGTGGTCCATATAGTTTCCTACGGCCCCGCTATCTATGTATGCCCTTACTGCGTGCATACGTGATGGCTGCCTGGGATCAAGTAGGACCATTGGGATGATCAGATGCGAGGTCTGAGTGTCCTTCTTTAAGCTCGGCAAGCGGACCTCTACACTTGTCGGGCGTGGTCGTTTCCCGAATCAGGCTCTATGTGGCTTTTATCAGCAACTCCTACCACCTTCTTGGGTGGTTTTGTAGGGCAATCCCGTAGAAAATGTCCTGAGGTTCCACAGTACAGACACAACTGCATCTGTCGTCTTCTTTCTCTTTCCTTTTGAGTTAAGGGTCCTTTAACCCCCCCGATCTGCATAGGTTCAGATGCATCTGTTCCTTTGGGGGCAACGTTGGGTTTAACCAATACCCGATTCTCGAATTTAGCTCGATCAGTCTTTCGGTTCTGAAGTCGGTGGTCTAGCTGGACCACTAAGTCTATAAATTCTGTGCAATCCTGAGGTGGTTTTACAACTTGAGCCAAGACGTCTTTGAGTTCTCCCCAAAGTCCACGATGAAACAATGTAATTCGTTTTTCCTCTGGCCACCCGGTTTCCACCACCAACCTATTGAAGGTTGGAATATAGGTTAGCAGATCCTGGTTACCCTTTCGTAAGGATAAAAGTTCGTTGTCCAGGGCTTGACCCTGTGAGTGTCTGGCAAATAGTTTTTCCATGCTCCTTTGAAAACCCTGAAAATCCCGGAGAAGAGGATCATCCTGGTTGACTAACAGAATGGACCAATCCGCTGCGCTGCCACTAAGATATGACAATACAAAGGCTACTTTGGCTTGGTCATTTGGTCAAAGGCTCCTGGTCTGCATAAAAAGTGCAAGCGGCATTGGTTCATAAACACGGCAAACCTTTTGGGGTCCCCAGCAAAACGTTCGGGTGGAGCTAACCGAATATTTCCTGGTAAAACCACTTGCACAGGATTGTTTGATGAAACAGGGGTTGGTTTTCCCCCATATCCAGGTAGGGGCGTTTGCCCAGATTGGTTTTGCAGTAGTTGCCTAGCCAGATCATCAGTGCGCTCCTTTGAGACAATCAGTTCTCTCCTGAGGGCATTAGTCTCTTGGTGAGCGGCATGTACTTCCGCCCTAACTTCCCCCAATAATTTGGCCAGTTGGTCAGTTTCCGAGGTTTCCATAACACCCAGGTTGGTATTTTTAGAAAGGCTTTGTGTTCTGTTACGCTCACCTGGACCCCACAGGGGTGTCGATCGGATCCGGACAGCTGCGGTCTCCATCAACGTGATGCGTAGTGCAGAGATGACTGTCTGGACTGGCCGGCCTACTCTTGTCTGTTGGACCCGAAGAAGTATTTTCCTGCAAGTGGAGACAGGGATTAGCCACCTGTGGGTTTTAGGGATGGCCTCCCAACTGTTCTCGCTCTCCCCCACTAATCACCTCCGATATCCCCTTAGTAACCTCACCTTATGTTTGTAAAAGATGAGCTCTCCATCCTGCGTGTCTTGCAGGGGTGCGTAGATACCAGTTACTTCACTGGTTTGAAGGCGTTGGGAGAGTTCCGGTAAGCATTGACTCTGAAGTCCCAGGCGCGATTGGTAAGTATCAGGTTCAAAGAGTTCAATGTGCCCGATGTTCACTCTTGTCCCCTTCCTTCCTTAAGTTGCAACTGATTTTGTGAGAAGGTCTCGTAGCTGCTGCTGGCGTTCAGGTAAGAGTCTGTGTTACCCAACGCTGTCCGGTAACTATTGCATGCGTTAACGTGTTGTTTTTCTCCCTCTTTACAGATGCGGCATATGAAGATATGGAGAATAATACCGCCGGTGGTAAATCAGGTAAGTCTATGGTGGTAAGAGGTATTTGTTGATTCCCTTGGCTCACCTTGTTATTCTTGTGCCCCTAGGTGCCGGAGTACGGCGAAGAAACGATGGAGACAGTGCCGGATCGAAAGATGCTGTGAGAACTGGTGAGTATGGTGCCGTGCTGGAGCTGGCGAAGCGACGCGTGCAGGACTGATGTACTTTCCAGGTCGGGAGATGAAATGGATCCGGAATCAGGTGAGGAATTTGAAATAAGTTTGTTTTCTAACCTTGTCCTTTTCTTCCTCTTTATTCTAGGAGCTCCGGATTCGAGGCGGGCGTGGCAGAAGACTGGATGCTGGCTGCAGGCACGCGGGTGTGGCAGAAGACTGGATGCTGGCTGCAGGCACGGTGAGAGTCACGCTGCTGGATGCAGAATAACACAAAGCATGTGCTGCTGTTCGGGCGTGGTTTAAATAGCCTCCAAAGTAGTCCCAGGAAAGAAGTTCCCCAGGACCACACCCAAGTAAAAAATAGTCCCTGTAGTAAAATAGTCCCATCCAGGCCTCACGTTGGCTTGGATTTATTTGCAGCATGGTCTGCATGAGGTAAGTAATGTCTATTAGCCTGGCGCCTATGGCGCCAGGACTGAATTTTATTATGAGCCTGGTGCCTGCGGCACCAGGCCTGAACCCAGACAGCCCCTAGCTGGGGCTGCTGGGGTTTTTGGAAATGTCTGGATGCCTGCTTCCGGGGCTGATGGGCTTGATCCGGATGCCCGGGGGTAGGCATCATGACAAACATGTCTGGGGAGGCTTGTGGTCTCGTGCAGAAGGAATGTGACCTAGCAGTTCGGGCTGGACTACCCCTTTGGGGGTGGGACCAAGCTTGATTTGCATATGGTCTTTTCTCCTTTTGTAATGGCTTGACAGGGCAAAGAACGATGGTCTGGAGGGTTGCCCAGAGCAATGCCAGAGGTTAAGATTTATTCTAAACCTTCCAGCCATCACCTCTTTTGTTTTGCTATTGTCACCCAGAGTGGGACGGGTATGCCCAGATGTGGGTCCCAGGCCTACTGGGCCTAGAGTCCCGAATTACTCCGAACTGATGATGCCCAACAAGGCTGAAATATGTCTGGGAATGCTTGTGGTCTCATGCAGAAGGGATGTGACCTAGCATTTCGGGCTGGACTACCCCTTTGGGGGTGGGACCAAGCCTGATTTGCATATGATCTTTCCCCTTTTGTAATGGCTTGGCAGGTGAAGAACGATGGTCTGGAGGGTTGCCCAGAGCAATGCCAGAGGTTAAGATGTATTGTAAACCTTCCAGCCATCACCTCTTTTTTTTGGATATTGTCACCCGAGGGGATGGGTATGCCCAGACGTGGATCCCTTGCCTGCTGGGCCTAGAGACCCAAGCTACTCCTCACTGATGACACCCAACAAGGCTGAAACATGTCTGGGGAGGCTTGTGGTCTCGTGCAGAAGGGATGTGACCTAGCAATACGGGCTGGACTACCCCTTTGGGGGTGGGACCAAGCTTGATTTGCATATGGTCTTTCCTCTTTTGTAATGGCTTGGAAGGCAAAGAACAATGGTCTGGAGGGTTGCCCAGAGCAATGCCAGAGGTTAAGTTGTATTCTAAACCTTCCAGCCATCACCTCTTTTGTTTTGCTATTGTCACCCAGAGTGGGACGGGTGTGCCTGGGCGGCCTGACATAACATCATAGGGTCAAAACGCTACTAATATGAATAGTATTGCATGTTAAACATGATTGGCAAACCGCTATTGCTTTATGCTGCTAAACAGTGGCCTAGTTGGGCGCCAAAGGAACACAAAGGTACTGATGGTGTCCAATGTCCGTAATTTAGTAATTCAGTAAGTAAATGGCAAACAACAGGGTCAGATTACTGAGCAATGACTAAATGAGTGCATACAATTGTACATTTGATGCCCTAGATCTGTCATAGACAGGTGAGTCACAATCAATTATTTGTTAAAGGCAAAAGGTTGGCAACGCCGAGACGCGAGGCCATGGACAGACAGATGGTAAAGGAGTCGATGCTATGCAAGAGGCAATACTGTATTTCAGCTGCGGTGTGCGCTTATCGTAACCATCGACTGATCTGCAGTAGATGTCAGGATGTCACAGGAAGTAGGCCAGCACTGTATAAAATAATTTGAAATAAAGGTGCGATAAACAGATATCTGAATTTAAACCTTGTGCAGCGTGGTGAGCAGCAAGCAAAGGTGACCGCATATCTTAATCCGGCTCAAGGTAGTAGCGTGATGACGGTAAGAGGGGGGCATGGATTCATTGGTAGCTGGCAATTGAAGCTAGGTGAAGGTGTGTTTTGGAGCTTAAGTAGTGTAGCGCTCTGTTGTCTGTTCATGCATTAGGCATGATGAGAGTCAGGATACAGAACAGAAGTGGGGCCACACAATAGACACAGAGAATGTTAAAGTATAATTTGCTAGTATCTGAAGATGGTGTGTTCAAAGGTTGTCATCAGACGATATAGCGGGGCCGAACTAAAAATATTGTGATATTGAATGTGAGCATTGAAGGTATTGTAATACCAACAGTCACGTGCATTACAGCATATGGTACCTTGGTTACTGGGCTACCGATGAAAATTGTAATGGCTTGCCACAGGCAGTAAGTGGTCATGACAGAGAGGTTTCATTGGCTGGGAAGTTTGCTGACTGGGACGACGTGTTAAAGGGGCTTCAGAGCAGACGTCTGGTGTCGGATGGGCAGGATGTCTGGCTCATGGCTCCAGAAGGCCCGGACAGGCACAGACAGGGCCTTGTTGCTATCAGGTCTTAGTGAGAGGGGGCCGGCTCCGCCTACCAGCCAATGCTGTTGGCTGAAGTAGGGGAAGCTGGCCAATCAGGGCTCTGGCAATATGCGTCAAACTACACCTAGTAAGGTGTGAAGATGACGGAGGCCATTTTGTAATGGCAAAAATGAATTCCAAAATAAAGTAGCTACAACTTGTTGCACAGGATCTAATAGTTATAGTTGATCGTTGTGGCTTATAAATGGTGCAGATTCGTGCACTGGCATATACACGCAATTAAGATGATATCGGCAGCGGGTGGGCGGTAGGCAAGGGCTCCTCCAGATCTCACCGTTAAAATAGGAGATGTTGCTGTAGTAATTCTCCATGTCGGCCGAGGTGATTCTGATGGTGGAGAGGGATCCAACCCTCCATCATCACTGCAAGGTGTTCTGTGAGGTGTTCTGAAAGAGATATTTCCCTCCCTCAACCAAACTAATGGTCTGTCAAGCATCAGGATGTCCAAAGCAAAAAACATCCTGTGACCCTGTGACCGTAATCCGATCCTAACACTCAGATTCTATAACTAAGGCCCTCATCAGGGGTTGGGTGGAGCAGCAAAAATGTGGCGGTAATGCTATTACCGCCGCATTACTGCTCCGCCCAATACCGGGATTGCACTACTCGATCTGGCGCACTTTGCGCCAGATCCCGAGTAGTGGTAAGGCTGTAAATCCCCATTTTATTAACAGTGCATAGGACTCTATGGGACTTTTCAGTGCTATTACTGGCAGCGGTAATAGCGCCAGTGGCAATAGCACCAAAAATGGGTGGACATCTGGAGATTTACCTCCAGCTGTTTCCGTCCCAAACTCTGGTTTCGGCGGAACGGTAATGTGGCTGTAATAGCGTTAGATCCACATTTTTGCCACTCCACCTAGCCCGTGATGAGGCCCAATGTCTTTTACTCCAAAAGAAAGTGCACACATGTTCAAGTTCAATCAAAAGGTATAACTCCAACAAAAGGTGGTATGATGTGAATGGTATGATGTATACCTTAAACACAAATAAAAAATAAAATAAAATAATAAATAAAAATAACTCCAACAAAAGTCTCCAATGATCAATGTTCATAGTTCCAAAGGGGACAACTCCCTTCCCCAGGATTCTCTTCACAAAATGAAAGTTAACAGACTAACCAAGTTCTGATGTTCAAGAGGATACTTCTTTCCTCCTGTATTGCAATTCACTCAAGGGGGAAATGACTCCCTTCTCCAGGATTCCACATACAGTATAGTTCACTTCTTAAGTGTATGCATCATCCTTAGAATTCTCCTTTTCATAGAAACATCCCTGGGTATGAGTCCCAGACTCTCAGACCACCTGGTGTACCCCCCTGCCAGGTTCTATTTTACTATAGCTTTATAGACCAACAGCGAGAGCCGTACCAGGCATTATGGGCCCTGAAGACCAAGTTAAAGGCCCGAGCATAGCAGGGGCCTTTAACGAGGTATGAGGGACCATAACGCCGGATACGGCTCGAGCTGCAGGTCTATAAAGCTATTAGAACATCCACTTTATTTTATTCAATTAGAAAAAAAAATATGTGACTAATAAATGCTGCAGAAGTATTTTTTTTATTGGGAAAAGGGTTGGAGGATGGAAAGGGAAGTATTGTCAAGAATAAAATATATTTTAGATTTAAGTGTGTGGTGTCACAGAAATTAAGTAACTGCAGGTGCGAGTCATTTTTTTTCTTCTTTTCAGGCATGCAAATGTGGGGCCAAAGTAATTACAAATTAGTATAAATGAACCATAAATACTACTCTTCAAGAACATTTATCAGGTGGGTATTGGTATGATTCAAATCTGTGTGATGCGTACATTTGTACATGTGTTTCTTTTCATTGAGACATTGTAGTCCAACAGAATGCTTTTAGTTTGTTTCCGTGAGGGGTTGAAGGTGACGTTATGCCATGGTTGCACAGCAGGCAGGCAAACAATTACCAAAGGGGGCCAGGACAAGTTTGGCATGGTGAGCATACTGAGCATTTGGTAGTATTGCGCTATATATAGAAATAAATGTGTTGCCAGTGCGGAATGGAATACAGGGGCATTGGGAAGGCAGAGACTGAAAAGAAAGCATCTTTTCTGCTTACTTTCGTGAGGGGGCTGGGCCACCTCATGCACGGAAACACAGATAATTAACTGTTTCAGTTCCAGAATGGGATGCGGGCAAATCAGAAGGAACGCTGCAATGTACTTCCAGGCAGCAAGTGTGTTTTCCGGGCTACAATGGGCTGCAGTGGCGGCGGTGGCAGTGAAGGTAAGCGCATTCAATTACTTTCCAGGCTTTATTCAGTCTGTGGGCTATACCAGTTCATAAAGCCCGCAGATTGACCAATCACGTCACTGAAAACGTCACTAGGGTGTTCTTATACGTATTATGGGTACGAATCCCAGATTCACTCTTCTCCCAGTATACTCTCCTGCCAGGGCTTTATAACACAATCTATCTTATTCTGTAGAAGGGGACATGAGTCTTCTACGAGTTACTTTAACAATTGTGCATGGGTTTGAATCCCAGATTCACTCTTCACCTGGTATACTCTCCTGCTGGGACTTTATAATGCAATGCCTCTTTCACTTTCTTCCCCTCTCATTCAGCACAAGGGCTCTGGGTCTTCCTTATTTAACAAAGAAAGGGGTTTTTTTCCAGTCTTGCTGCGCCGACACCAAAAGATACTACAAACTGCTTCAATTGCAGGTTTATTGTGGTTTGAAAACAGCCTGACACGTGTTTCGAGCGATTCTTGCTCTTCATCTGAGGCTGATGGGTTTATACATAATACATTTAAGCAAAAACAAATTTAAACTTACAAACAATTATGTATCATTACGAAATTAATTGAAAGAAACATAAAATGCATGGAAGTGGGGGAGAAAACAAGAGGGGTTGGCATACCAACACAACCCCGTACCCAATATATACATTTAGACATTTTATACATGGAAACACATGGAGGGGCAGGACGACAAAAACAACCAATTTTTGGGGAAATATCCATACAATAATACAGAAAGACACGTAACAACCATAATCAAAAAAGTTCAATTAAACACGTACAAATTGGGGGGGGGGGAATTAAATGAAAATTCATTTGTACAATACCATTCCATTTTGATTGCAATTGTTGTTGATACATACGTGATTATAATTGGTGGATCCCGGTTGGGATTAGAGAGATTTATAAGCGGAGAATAGAGAAAGGAAAAAAGAGAGAGAGGAGAAAAGGAACAGAGCAAAGCTATTAGAGCATTGTAAACACAGGCTTTTGAGGTCTGAAATGACCAATTGTCTAAGATAGAAAACAAATTTCATATCATTTTTCGCATCCGCATGTCTGTGTTATTTCAGACAATGCGTGCATTTTCAATGTATTGGCTACTTATTTAAGTAGCCAATACATTGAAAATGCACGCATTGTCTGAAATAACACAGACATGCGGAATGCGAAAAATGATATGAAATTTGTTTTCATTCAAATGCAGGCCCCAATTAACTGTTGGGTCGGGTGAACAAATGAATAGGTGATCCACGAACCTCCGGTGATAAAGAAATTTGATACCATCACCCACTATGGCCATTTGTAGCCGTTCTTCTCACGTCCATCCAGGATGTAAGTTGTGGCTTGGTGATATATTTTGTGACTGTTGTCCCCGAAAGGGGGACCTTAGTGCTAGTTGTGATGTGTCTTTTTAACGTGTGTTTCTCTCTACCTTGTGTGTACTTTTTTGACCCATAGGAGAGATATAGCGTACAAACCTGTTAACATTGGTATAAGCAATCTTTTATGCTGGACAATTTAATATATGTTGTATTGGCATTGAAACCATTGTCGCTCACAAAATCTGTTGTTTGTTTATTTTTAGACTATGCAAAATTGACTGGGGTTTATGAAAGAGGTTTCCATTTTGAATAAAAGAAATTGTCTGTCCTGAAGAAGGCCGAAAAATCACAGGTGTAGAGACACTAGAGATAGTGTCTCAATCTCCAACAAGGCCGAAACATGTCGACACTTGACAAGACTTATCCATTTCTAAAGTCTTACATCTAGAATACTGCTTTATCAACATCAGCTAGTTTTTCATCAAATTTACTAACCCCTATCATGTTTTTAGGATTAGATTAAGCCGATTATGCAGTTATTGATTGATGACATATATCTGTATATTTCAGCTTTCTCTCTTTTTTAACTTTTCTAAATGTGTCTTAATAATAAATTGATTTAGACTCATTTATGACTATTGATTTGTAGCGTTCGGATTTTGTGAAGGTGTATAAGTGAGATGGTTGTGTACGTTGTTCTAATAATATGAGACTTGCATCACAAATAAGTTCGATAAATATATCACCCAGCCCAGCCTGCCTGGACTATGAGTGGGGTAGTCAATAGTCTCTTTTTGTATAAGTGCCCTGTGCCTTGTTCTCCCGTGCCGAGACTATGACCCCCCGTTAACAAAAATTAAGGGAGATTACCTAGTTAATCTACCTGATTAGTGTGAGGGTCAGATGTGTTTTGGACACTAGGCCAACTTATTTTAGTTTTGTTTTCATAGGTAGGGACATTTCCTTTTGGTGAGGTCAAGATAGGCCTGTTTCCAAACCCCTTTTTCTTTCAATAAAAATGCTGAATGTGGCAAACACTGCAACCTTGTGTCTGCCTCTCATTGCTGATCCCTCATGGTACGGAGCACTCACTCCTGGTGCTGGAACAAAGCCTGCCCTGGCTTTGTGTTCCTGCCATGACTTCTCTTTCTCGTAGTGGCTTCTCAAGTTGAAAAGCACCGCTAAACTACGTGGCCAGTCTGCAGCTCGGCTAGTCACATCTTCTCTCGCTGTGGACAGCGTTTGGCAATCTCGGCTCTCGGTTATACCTGCTCCTTGGATTCCCTAGCTGGCACAGTGTGCTGAGGTTGGCTCCCTTTCTCACTACCTCCTCTCGCCTGCCCTCTGGGTTTGCCTTCAGGTCAGGATACCGTCTGCTTTGTACTCTATGCTGCATCTCCTGCCCACTCCCAAGCTGATGCTTGGAAAAAGAAGCTTCATGTATTTTCCTATGGCAGCTGATTTAAACTCCTGCCTCCAAACTGGAAGGTGTTTTGGACCAATCACATTCTTCCAAACACTAGACTGCATGTCGTGGTTCACACTGTTGTTCATTGCAGTTCTCTACCTCGTTTCAGTACATGTTATTTTAAAAGATGAAACATTTTCATGAGTACTGTTATCAACTTGCAGCGTATTGAAGGGACTTATCACACTATGCCATTAAGGCATGGGGAATAGAGGGGTATCCATGAATGGAAAGGGGGGATACCATAGCCCTCATTCTGAGTTTGCCGGCCCAAAAACAACAGTGGCAGTAAGCCCACTGCCACCATTGTTTCCAGACCCGCTAAGTCCAAGTCTTCGGCCGTGTGGCGTTACACCCGCCAGGTCTGCCCTGGCAGGCGTAACGCCACCGGCCACAGACGGACGTGGAAACACTGGCACCATTACCACATGGTGCCAGTGTTTCTGCGGTCCCCATTCCCGTGGAGTCCTATGGGACTCGACAGGAATAGGGAGTAACGGAATGCCAGTGTCGGATTTACCGGACCACCGGGGCTGTAATGCCCCGGTAATTCCAGCAAGTCCGGCGCCGGTAACTCATTGCAGGTCTGACGGCAAACCTGCCAGTTTTTCCGGCACAGTTACAGCCGGATTTGTAATGAGGGCCCATATCTAGTCTGATGAAGTCTGAGTCCGCCCTTGAGGATCGCCTCCCCTCATGTGATCCTCCCTCATACAGCCACCCCAAGGGTCAGGATCAGGTAGCGGCTGCCATCCCCTGGCCACATGAGGAGAGGCTACCTCAGGCAAAGGAGTGATGACATCATAAGATTCATCACACTACCTACAGCACAATCTATGCACGACCTGTCAGCTTTTGTGCAGAAGACCTTAACGACTGACTTAAAGGATACTCCTTAGGTATGGCCAGCGAGGTTAGAATTGATCCATTTGTTTGCCAAGCTTACAACATCCATCTCATGAAGATGTGATAGTAGCATAGAGATAACTGTTGTGTGTCTGAAAAGAAAACATTTAGCTAGGTATGTATGCACTATAAAAATCACACACATCAGAGTATGGGATGAATACAGTGCAAATCAGGATTCCAAGCATTGCGCTCTGGACACTGTACGAAAAAGGGACAATACAGAGAGTGACAGCTGGGGATATTTGGGAGAGGCAAGGCTGATTAGGAGGATTTAACCAGTTGGGCTAGGGTCCCCTGTATGTATATCTCCAGAGAGCTGTGTGAAACTTGAATGCAAATGTTTGAATTTTGGCAAGGTCCTTTCCGCCTTTCATTGTTAGCCAGTCGATCAAATTAGTAACATTTAGTTTAGTAATAGTGACATCTGTTATTTACAATGCAATGAAGATATACTATAAACACACAAAGGTTAACCTGGTCACATGAGCGTGCAACACAAAACTCTCTTTAGGCAAATATATCTCCCTAAGATTATTGAGACACATGCCCTAGGCACACGTGAACATGGTACAAGGTTACCCTGAACAGAAATTCTGGCAACACCACTGAGTGCATCCCAAACAATTGCTGAGAAAAGTGTTTCTTGTTGGAGCTCATTTGGGATACAACAAAAACTGGCACAATGTTAGCTGACCATGTTTAAAATTAATGTGATCTATGCATGCTACCTGCTGCAATAAAGCATTTTAAAATAATAAATAACTTACCCCTGCAGTATGACCAAGGAAATGCACCTTTAAAACATAGGCAACAAGAAAAAATCAGCTAACAAGTACAAATAAAGCATGTCACATTCAATGGTTCTCTTTACAATTCTGTTATCATTCAACCTGAACTCCATTTTCCTTTTACTTTTGGATTCAGAATTGTGTTAGTAAACTGGATCACTTTTCCCCTAGTCTTGCCTGTTTAACGCACATCACAAGTCCTTATATCGTTTAAAATATACAGACACATTTTGCAAACTTTAGGATGATCAAAATGTTAGCAGCGGTTTGCAGTTTTCTATTGAGTAGTGTTCAGAAACCCCTTTGCCTTATCTCAGAACTTGAAGAATTCCTAATTGTCTCAGGCATATTTGAAAGGAAGTCAAAATCTTGAATTTGATGCTCTCTCAACAGGGATTATGATCCACTACTTTGCGGCACAAATAGATCTGCACTATCCCTGTACAGCCAACAACCCTAAACTCTGTACATCAATCTGTGTGGGTTAGGGTGGGACTGATCCTTCCTAGGTTAGAGAGAGCAGGTTGCCCATTAGGTCCCTTGGCTGAAGAAGAAAATAAAACCCTTGAACATTTTTTGGAAATTGGTGTGTTCTTGAGACCATCTGTGACAGTAATTTGATGTTGGAAGAAATAAAAACCCATGTAGTCTTGGAGAAGTTTGTCAACTTTCTGTGGAGCCACAAGGTTCAAGTGGGCCCAGTAGTGGAGACCATTCCTAATGCACACTACACCATGGAAACTCCTCTTGATGCAACAAGGATTAAAAATGTCAAGGAATGCAGAAACGTAGGGGTTGGGATTTGGTGATTGCTGATTGTGCCAGCAGAGGACCTCATCCCCGACTTTTGCTACTAACTCCCATGGCACCCAAAGCTAAAGATCCCAGCTCCTGTAAGAGACAATGCTTTACATGTGGGAAGCTAGGGCACATTTCAAATGCTTACACCACAGCTGTATCCCAGATGCTGAACAACACCAGTCATGAAGTACCCCTGCGTCCTAGGAGACTGATTCAAGGTAGGACTAGTGGGTGGACACAGACGCCTTGGAATCTGAGAATGAACGAGATGAAAAAGATATGTTGGGCCAAGGAGAAATGGGCCCAGAGTTATTACATTACTATAAAGCTGGAAGGATAATCTGCAATGCTCTTACTAATTCCATAAGTCAACAGTTCTTCGTTAGTACCCAACCAGCTGATATGCAACTGGTTGTTCCTAGTGACAGATGTACAAGGTGATAGAGAAGTCTACTCAAAAGCACACCTGCATTTTGACATTGAAGACATTTTTTTCCTGTGGATGGGACACTGATGCCTGAACTCCCAGAAGACATTATCCTGGCATTGACCTCAAGGACCTAGAAATGTGGTTCCAAAAGAGTAAGGAAGGAGCCCTTTATAAGCCAACAGAAAAAATCAGAAGAAGAGGAAGGAACATTTTTGGCAAGGGGGATCCAAAGGAGGGGATGTGTGTGGCCTCAGAATATTCTAGATCTTCTTCCCCCTAGAGAAAACGCCCCAAAACTCTTACAAGCTGTGTAGAGGGGGGCTCAGCGAAGGGGGTACATGGGTCAAAGTCCCCAGTATATATAGAGAGAGGATGGTGGAGTTAGCAAGGAAATGGGATGCTGCCACAAGCCAGCTGATGTGGGATCTTGGTATGGCATCAAGAGCATTCCCTGGTTACCCAACCATAATCAGGACTTGTACTATAGGGACTAGCTGTATGTGAAGCAAGAAATCGCCCTAAACCTACTGTGAGGAGTCGGGAAAGAGACACAGACACATAGAGGTTATATTGAATGAAAGACACTTTTATTGAAACACAAAAAGGGTTGGAAAATACCTCACTGTTCCTAATCTAGGAGGTATTTCCCCACCTCAATCAAAACCAAGGGTCTTTGAAGCATCAGGATGTCCAAAGCAAAAACCGTCCCGTACCCGTAACCCTCACAGTCTATAAGTATGAAGGGACAATGTCTTTTGCGCCAAAAGAAAGTGCACAAATGTTCGAGTTAAATCAAAAGGTATAACTCCAACAAAAGGTTCCATTGATTAATGTTCGCAGTTCCAGAGGAGACGACTCCCTTCCCCAGGATTCTCTTCGCAAAATAAAAGTTCACACAATATCCAAGTTGTGATGTTCGAGAGGATACCTTCCCCTCCTGTATTGCAATTCATGCCAGGGGAAAAGACTGCCTTCCCCAGGATTCCACATTCAGTATAGTTCAACTCTTAAGGGTATGCATCTTCTTTAGAAATCACTTTTTCATTGAAACATACTCTGGGTCTGAATCCCAGACTCCCAGTTGACCTGGTGTACTCCCTTGCCAGGTTCTATTTTACTACTTGCATGGGTGTGAATAGCAGATCCGCTCTTCACCTCGTATACTCTCCTGCCAGGACTTTATAACACAATGGGCCTCATTACTACCCTGGTAGTAGCCGTGCCAGTATAAACGTCACAGCTGCTGTCAGGGTTGTTTGTTTTCCGGCACTAGGCAATGGGGACTAACCGGGGCATTACAGCCCCGGCGCTTCCGATAATTCCTCATTGGCGGGCGCCGGAAAAAATTACTCCCCATTCCCATTTGCGTCCTATTGGACTCAATGGGAATGGGTAGGACGGATGCACCGACACCATTCGTGAATGGTGTCGGTGCATCCGTTTTGGTCTGCGAGCGGGTGCCTGAGTGGGTCAGACCTGGCGGGCGGATAAGTACCAGCTCGCAGACTCCTGCTTTGCTGGTCCGGTAACAACAGTGCTGGTAGCTTACCGGCACTATTGTTAACTGACCGGCAAACTTGTAATGAGGCCCAATCTCTTTCTGTAGAAGGGGGCATGGGTCTTCCCCAAGTTACTTTAACAATTCTGCATGGGTATGAATCCCAGATTCACTCCTCACCTGGTATACTTTCCTGCTGGGACTTCATATTACAATGTCTCTACCTATTTCACTCTGATTCAGCACAAGGGGTATGGGTCTTCCCATAGTTACTTTATGACCAAGTACTGGGATGATGAAGGTGACGCTGATCAATGAGAATTACGTGTTCCCCCTAACTTTGGCAACTAATTCACTCTTTGAGGGCCTCTTCGGCGTTCCCTTCTCCCCTTTGGTTTTTCCGATAACTTCTGCGTACTCTCTGACCATTCACACTTGTTTGGGTACTTGTCTCGATTTCTGTGGTTGTCGAACAGATTTTCCCTGCTGTTAGTACAGAGCGTTCACAATCCTGGTGCTGGAACAAAGCCTGCCCTGGCTTTGTGTTCCTGCCACGACTTCTCTTCCTCTTGGTGGCTTCGTCCATTTTGCTACGGCAGCTGATTCAAACTTGCGCCTCCAAACTCGAAGGTGTTTTGGATCAATCACATTCTTCCAAACACTAGACTGCTTGTCCTGGTTCACACTGTTGTTCATTGCAGTTCTCTTCCTCGTTTCAGTACATGTTGTTTTAAAAGATGAAAACTTTTCATGAGTACTGTTATCAACTTTGGCAGGGTATTGAAGGGACTTATCACAATATGCCATTAAAGCATGGGGAATGGGCGGGGTATCGCTCAATGGAAAGGGGGATACCATGTCTCGTCTGATGAAGTCTGTGTCCACCCCTTGAGGATCACCTTCCTTCATGTGATCCTTCCTCGTGTAGCCACCCCCAGGGTCAGCATCAGGTAGTGGCTACCGTTCCCTGGCCACATAAGGAGAGGCTACCTCAGGGACAGGATTGATGACATCATCAGATTCATCACACTACCCACAGCACAATCTCTGCACAACCTACCAGCTTTGAGCAGAAGGCCTTAACAACTGACTTAAAGGATACTCCTTAGGAATGGCCAGTGAGGTCAGAATTGATCCAGTTGTTTGCCAGGCTTACAACATCCATCTCATGAAGATGTGATAGTAGCAGGCAGCGATATTCAACAGTGTCAAACACAGCCAAAAAAATCTAGTAAAATAAGTGCTGCAATATCACGACCATCAGCTGTCATCTTCAGGTTATCAAGGACACTAAACATGATATATTCAGTTCTCACAAAAGAAAGCCTGAAGACTAGAGGTCCCCATGGGGCAGCCATGAAGGGGTTGTAGAAAAGAGGTGGGTTGGAAATATATACAAAATAATAAATATTAGGTGTCTTCTAACCTCACACCACCACAACCCAAAAAGGAGAAAGAAAATACCTGGAACAGAAAAAAAATGCAGCGATGTCCAGAAGGTGATTTTGAATGACATAGCCCAGTTCCATGACATCATAAAACTAGGATGCAGAATTTAGAATGAGAATACTTGCTAATCTTTCATATAGAAAACAACAAACGCATCTTTGGGGCATTTGAGGCTGTACTCGTGACAGCCAAAACCTATTGGCTGTGTCAATGTTTGCTGGATATTGTGTCATGTAGTTATCGGAGTGGTTAAATAATGGACCTCACCCTAAGGAGGCTTCAAAATCTCACAGAGAGGAGATTATAATTTCATGTAGGGTAGCTTGTGCATCTCGCTTAAGGGGAGCTTCCGTATCCAGATTTCCAAATTGTTAGGAGCTATGTAGCTCCTCTCTCTACCCTAAGAGAGCCTGGTTACCTTGCCAACAACAGTTTCCAGGAGTTACTTTTGGCTTTGAAGGCCAAATGGTGCCTTACAAACATGCATATGTGGCATTCACTTTGAGAGTTTGATTATGTAAAGAAGAATTGGGATATAGCTAGGACCCCTTTAAACATAATGGATCATACATAATGGCTAAAAAGTTAAAGTGTGCTTCTCATGTCTATGTTAGATTTATGGTACCCTGTGTCTTTGCTCCTCATTCCCCAGTGGTAGATCCTGCCTGCTGAGTGATGGCTAACACCCAAGAATAGGATTTAGTTCCTGTTCAGCAAACCTTAATTTCGAACCCTGCTTATCTCCCTGAGGGATGATTATGCATTGTACCGATGCAGGCATGTTCATCCTTCCGACGGAATCATGTGAACAAATAGGGTTATTTTGTGAATGCTGCTGACAGCAGTTTGTGTCCATCATTTAGAGGGTGATGTATCGAAATTCACTGGGCCTCATTACGGGTCCTGCAGCGGGTCCCGCTCTGGACGCCTGGTCAGACCAGACGTCCTTAGCGGGACCCGCTAGCAGTACAGGATGCTAACAACGGCCCCGTTATTAACGGGGCCATTGTTAGCATCCTCCCCATTCCCATTGAGCCCTATGGGGGCTCAATGGGAATGGAGACGTACTGGGTCTGGGTCCTGCGAAAGGGAATTACCGGGCCCTCCAAGGTCGGAATGGCCCGGTAAGTCCCCTTTTGCGGGACCCGGACCTGAGTTTGGAGGTAGCCATGCCACTAAAAACGGCATGGCTACCTCCAAACTCGTAATGAGGCCCACTGTGTTTAAACAGTTTTTTTTTATTGATTTATTTGTATTTGGCACATGTACCTTTACAAATCTTTCTTCAATAGTATATAAAAAGACATCTAAGAAATATCAGCATTTCCTTAAAAAAAAGAGCACAACAAAGACATATCATCTAAAACACAACAGAAGCGTATCATCTAAAACAGTTTACATATTTACATATTTACATAAAGGAAAAGCATTTATCTACTTCGTAGAGCAAAACATACTAGATCTTAAACGGTTCTATGTTCTTACATCCCCAGTTTATTTTTCGCTGCCTTCTTTGCCAAAAATGTTTTGCTGAAAATAATCATCTCATTTTATTTTTATTTGCGGGGTCGCCCCAATTACCCTCCCCTTATTCCCTATTCCCTATAAACGACCCCACCATGTCCCTTATATGTCTCCCATGCCCCCATATTTTTAGATTTTTTTTTCTCGGAAAAACATTTTCAGCAAACAATGGCGAGGAAAAAAAAAACAGGCAATGAATGAACGTCGTACCATTTAAACTGCACCTGCCGTACAGGTCCCATGGGTAACAGACTGGCTCATACATGTAATACATTACAAAGAAGTACCATCAGGAATACTTATAGAACATTTCAACAGCTAATGGGAAACACCATCTTTATGCATTCCCACAAACTCATAACCAGAACTAATTATCGCTGTGGTGAAACTATACAGTATCCAACTTGTGCAGTTACCTTACCCACCTATGAGGAATAGGAAAAACTACTCTTAATAATATCTAGCATTAAATCCCCAACATTTGGGGCCTCGTTACGAGTAGCGCGGTAAAAACGGGGTCATTACCGGCATGGAGGTACGAGCGGGTCCGTGCTCGAATGATGCCACTAATAGCGGGTGATTACAAGTGCGCGAGCACGCGCAAACCCCCATGCCGGTAATGGCCATACCGGCATGCCGCTAAAGGCCCTCCAACCCCCCCGATAGCGCCATCAAGGCACCCGCCGATACCGCCACTGCCTAGGAGGGACCCCTTAATACCGACCCGGTAATGACAACATGCTAATACCGGGCTCGTAATACTGGACCCGGAAGTAACGTCATTGCGTCGGAATGGGAAAAGCGCTGGCGGCCATCTTTAAAAACACAATCCATTGCAATCCTTCCAAACTACCAGTCGTTTCCTGGAGAGAGCTCAGTGGCCATTCTTTCACAATGTCTAAGGTAACCCGTAAGACCACCCCCGCCTGCGGAAACAGCGCTTTTCAGACGCTGAATTAAACATGCTTGCGGACACCCTTGCCACACATGCTGACGTGATCAAATCACAGAACCTGAAGCGTGAGGTGCAGCAGCGGAAGAAGGACATCTGGCAAGAGGTAGCCTGCAAGGTCTCCGCTGTTGGAACCACCCCACGGAGTGTCAAGGATTGCAGGAAGAGGTGGGATGACCTCCATCTCAGGGTCCTCAAAATCCTTGCGAGCAACAGGAGGGAGGCCATGGCCACAGGCAGGGGTCCACACTCTCCAGCCAAACTGACCACCTGGGAGGAGACGGCAAGCACCTTTATAAATCCCGAGTCCATCGAAGGATTTGAAGAGATGGAGATGGGTGCGGCAACATCACCAGAAGGAGGTGAGTGAACCTGCAGACCCCTGTAGGGGAAACCATGACATAGCGCGAGTGATGTGGAAGAGAGTGTAGGCAAGGCAATGCATGTCCCAACACCCACATGAACCTGTTCAAGTCCAGATGGAGGGCCAAACCCTGCCAGACAAAAAATGCATGCTGAGTGCTAATCCCATAACCAACACATAGCCAACAAACATGGACCATGCCCATGTAATACATCACACAAACCCCAATACAACGGCATGCCACCTGCCATGCAGCAAATGCCAAAATGCCCCCTCAGACTACCCTGTGTGACATACCTGTAAAACATGAATGCATGATTAATGAAATACTGCACAGCACCATAGTATGCATCTGGTATGTAACACCATCACTGATGCCCTGCATCTCTTCTACCCCCCAAGCACCGATGGAGAAGATGCCAGCCAAGACACCACCACGAGGGCATCCACATCCCGGTCACAAAGGGCAACCGAAACCACCACCTCCGGGTCAGCATCGCAGCCCACCCCTACAGCCAGTGCACCTGACACCATCAACACCCAGCTGCCCACACTAGTGGAAGGGGAGGCCCTAGAAGCACTGGCCACCACTGAAGATGACTTTGAGGACAATGTGGACCCGGAAGGAGTCACGGATGTGGCTTGTTCAGGCACCCCAGGCTCTGTGTCCACCCCCCACCCCAAACTCAGCCCTCACCCACCTACAGCCGTGCTGATCCCTGCCTGCACGACTCTGACCTGAGCCCCTTCCCCGAGGACAGCACTCAAGATGCAGGCCCCGTGTCAGCACCACCCACCACACCTGCTCCCACCAACAGCCTTGAGTCACGGCTGGTGAGGGTGGAGGCCCGACAGGAGTCGATGTTGGAGCTCCTGCGGCAATACATAGCGGATGGTGAGGACACCAGGCGGGAGATAGCCACAGCCATAGTGGGGACCACAGCCGCCATTACAGCCAACACAGCCGCAGTCAATGCCTCGGCAGTGCTGATGAGGGACTGTCTCGGGGCTTTCACCCAGGTACTAACATCAATCCTGCTGCACATGCAGCAACCACGACTTGCAGCAGGCATGGAAATCCCCACCGACTCCTCATCAGCCACCACACCCGCTTCCTCTGTCCCCACCAGCCCTGTGCGGCCTACCAGAAGGAGTGAGAGGCACACAGAAATGCTGCCTTCGCAAAGCAAGAAGGCCCGCAAATAGTGTGGGAGGACAATGGGAGTGGCTCACATGGTGTTGGGGTGAATGGGAGCATTTGGGGATTTGGGGAAGTTCACTGGGGGGGTTTGTAGTTTACTGGGGGGGGTTGGGAGTTCACTGGGGGGTTTGTAGTTTACTGGGGGGGTTTGGGAGTTCACTGGGGGGTTTGTAGTTTACTGGGGGGGGGGGTTTGGGAGTTCCCTGGGGGTTTGAGGGGGTGGGGGTTGTCACATATTAGCAGTTTGAACCAATAAACCCTTTGTGAGAAAAAACATTCAATGCCTGGACATTGTTCATTTTGTGTATATCCATTTAATGTATGACGGTGTTCAGTGTTCAGTGTCCAACTCCCAACATTCCCTGTGAGCATGTCCACATGGACCCAGTGTGTCACTGACACATGTCTATCATAGTCCCTGTGGTTCAGAAGTATTTGTGAATCAGTGATTGGCGTACTGCATGACCATCCTGTGCATCACGTACTGGCAGGGGTGCTGCTTCACCTTCGTCTCCATCCTCATCATCCTCACCCGGTGCATGCATGTCAATGTCAGGTGGCAGTGGTACATTTCTCCGGACGCACATGTTGTGCAGCATGACACAGGCCATGGTGATCTTTGCTACCTTCTCAGGCCTATAAAGGAGTGCTCCACCAGAACTGTTTAGGCAGCGGAACCGCTCCTTCAACAGGCCAAAGGTCTGCTCAATCACAACACGGGTAAGGGTGTGAACCCGATTGTACTCCTCTTCATGGCTGTTCTGCGGTTCCGCACAGGGGTAAGTAGGCACAGCCTCAAGGGATATCCTCCATCACCTGCAAGCAAATAAAAATAGGTGTGTGTCACTCTGAGCTGCCACCTTCAGGAAGCACAGTCATGCCCGCAGCTATTTGGTGTGTACATGCACATGTCCCTGTACGCATGCACAAATGTTATCTAGATGCATACTATACTGCTCTGAGGTGTGGTAGTCTGGATGGCGTTCAATGGATGAGGCAGGGTGAGATGATGCCTGCTGAGGCGGATGTACTGTGGTTGTACGACAATGTTTAGCCTCCCAATTATGCAGCGTATTCTACACTGTGCATGGTCACACTAGCCACATTGGCACAGTAGCGATCCTGTTTATTCATGCATTGCTTGACATACACATGGTGGTCAGGTCGTGCGTCTCACATGTGGTCATTGATATGTGTTAATGGTCAGATGTGTGCCAATGATGTGCCATGTTGGGGTTGGGAGGTTCAGGTCAGGTGTCATTAGCTCTGCGTGCATTCTCCAATCACCGTCCATTCCACCCAGGTTGGGTATGCATCCCCCCTCCCATTACCATCCAGGTGGTGTATGCATCCCCCCCATTCCCACCCAGGTGGTGTATGCATCCCCCCGCCCCATTCCCACCCAGGTAGGGTATGCATCGCAAAACATCCCTACCCCAATGCACTGCCATGGCCCACTCAGGCAACTCACCAAGTAGACAGGCACGTGGTCCAGCATGTCGCTCCATGTGATGGGGTAGCATGGAGTTACACAGCACCATGGCATCATGTGTTGATCCGGGAAATCTCGCACAGCAATGTGTGATGATCTTGCTGGAGTCACATACCATCTGCACATTGATGGGGTGGTATTGCTTGCGATTGCGGTACACCGCCTCTACGGCAGGGGGGACTACCAATTCTACATGTGTGCAGTCCAGGGCACCGACACAATTGTGCATGCCTGCCAGTGCATGGAAGCCTAATTTGGTGTAGGCTATCTCCTGGGCAGTCCGTAGTAGGGAAATGTGGGTGCTAGCGTGCTTCACGAAGGCATCCAGCACTTGGTTCAGCATGCGTGAAAATAGTGGTTGCGAAATGCCATGCAGCTGGCCCACTGTGTGCTGGTAGGTGCCTGTGGCCAGGAAGTGGAGCACAGACACCACCTTTAGTAGCGGGGGGATGGCAGTGCGTATTTCTATCAGGCTGACAATGTCATTGTGTATCATGTCCACTATGGTGGTGATGTTGTCCCGGTCCAACCGGTACAGGGTGTGGATCTACTCAGGGGTTAGATTGAATGGACTGGGTCTGATGCGAGGGATTGGTGGCTGCCTACGAGGAACTACTGGCTGCACTAGTGTTAATTGCTGGGCCAGTCTCACCCTCCTTCTCCTCCTACGTCTCCTCTGTGCTGCCTGTTGTTGCTGCTGTAGTTGTTGTTGTAGTTGCTGTTGTTGCTGTAGCTGTAGCAATATAGGCATGTCCTCCAGCGCCATGATTGAAACAGCTAGTGGTAGCATTCTCGTGTAGGAAGGGGTGTGGTGTGTGGGTGTACTCCTTTTATACTGGGCCAGACTCCATTGAGTCCACCTGTGGTGATTGTGTGCACCTGTGGCATTTGCCTTGATTGCTGATTGCTGTTTACGGGTGGTCCGCAATGCCTGTATGGCCGCCATCGTGCAGCCCCTAATTAATGCCTTCGAGATGCCGGTATTTGCATGCCCGCGTGGGTTGTGATGTCCTCCAATTACCGGCATGCCGGTATTTGCTCCCCGAAGGGGCGCATGTACGTGCTCATGCCGGTATGAGGGGGCTTGGTACGGGCGGTGCCGGTGTTGGCGGGTCGTAATGACCCGAACCTGTTAACGATGCCGCTATTACCATTCCGCCTCCCTTTTTTCATTACCTCCATTCCCGTAATGAGGCCCTGGGTCTTAACAAAAATTTGCATTTGATATGGAATGTACAAATTGGATCCTATTAGTGCATTATGAGATACATTGATTGGCTCTGAAGAAGTTCAAATATTGAGTAAAATATGTGTTGGCCATTCAGCATGTCAATTCAGTGGTTGTAAAATAGATACAATGGACCATAACCGACTGTCAGCAAAAAGTCTGGCACCATCTTGATTGAAGGGAGGCAACAGGGAGCGTCTCCCGGTTGCCTCCCCACATTCCCAGCCTCCCTAAATCCCCAAAAACGTATAACACCCTTTCCTCACCCCCTCCCCACTTAATTGCTGGATGCGATCTTAGTTCTCTGGTCGGGGCACTTCTCCCGTCCTCGGACGCCATGGAAATTGAAAAGGGAATCCATACCCTTTGCCTATGGTTGTTACACCTTTTTGCCGATGGCAGCTTAGGCGGCATTGGTCCCTGTGTGGAGCTATGATTCGAGGAAACTCCGATATAGCAAGAGATTCCTATGCCAGCAGTCTAGTTGTTTCACGTTGCCATCAGAAATCCGTGACCAGTCATCTGATCCCTCTTAAGGACCCCGGAACTCCGCTTCAACGCGTCGCTTCTGTTGAATGTGATGCTCCGTAACTTCGCTAAGATTAAGGACCTCGAACCCTATTCTATCGACAGCTATTCAATTCTCTTTTTCTCACTAACACTCCTTTTTGTTATAGAATTGTATCTCGTCTCGGCCTGCTCACTTCCTCTCCTTTGTTCAGTCCAGGAAATCCCCTCATCTCTTCAGGCAGGGCTCTCCATTTGATATTCCGCTCCAGTTAGAAGGTCCGCCTATCGGAAGTAAGTCCAATTCATACATTTGGTCTTTCTTTTCTTTGTTTAGAACCTCACTTACCATTCTCCCTTTGTCAGTTGTTACCCTCCTCTTTGGACTACCACTCCTTAAACTGCCCGAGAAGACCCATTCGAAGGATCTAACTCCAGTCATATCCAAAGTTAGTTCTGCACTTTCCTCATCAATTTATCTTTCATTCTGCTTTTCTTAAACTTACCTGTTATTCTCGTTCTGTAGGTCTCTTTCCACTTCGCCACATAGAGAAGGGCCATACTGAGAGACAACCAGTCCTGACTTCCAGAGTCTTTCCTTACAAGAAGGCTGATTCAAGATCTCCAGGGTTTTCTTCCCCAGAGGGTTTCCCTGGGGTCCGTGTTTCCCCTCACTGATTCTTTTATGTTTGGTACTAGGGGGAACAGGGATTCCGGGGTGATTCTTCTCTTCTGCTGTTGCTGCTCTGAACACATTGGCATCCGATCAGGTTAGTGTTTTTTCTGAATATCCTTTTTGGGAATTGATAACACAATACCTCAACGGAGTTAGAACTGTTACAATGGTGGCGGCCATTTTTTTTGTTATTTCTTTTACAGGAGATTGGGCTTTTGCAATACACGCATGGCCCACAGCCCTCGTGGATGCCCTCGCTTTGCCTAGGCTCGGGTTGGCGGGCTGTTACTGTCCATGTCCGCCCCCCAATGCAGGGGTGATTGGCATATTCATGGCCAGCCACAGTTTAATCACAGTGAATTTTATGTTAATTTCGATATACTATTAATGAGATTGGCTTGTGGGTATAAGGACATTCTTTGTTTTTATGCTGCTGGCAGTATTCATTATAATTGAGGCTACCTCAGGAGACACCACCTAAAAACTAGCACTCATCCCAAATCTACATTACACCTCAGTGTTTTTAATATGAGGAGGACTGTGCGCCGAAGTAAGCGACAAATATGCATTACAGCGGGCTGTATAGCTCACTCAGGAGGTTTGCAAGCCATTAAGAGGGGAGTCATTCCCATCGCTGCGTGATGTGTCCCTTGCTGCATTCCCTTTCCCTTACTGTACCTCATGTTCCTCACAGTGCATTATGTCAGACCTGTGACGATGTCTCCTGCCTCACCCTTGTGTTGTGTTGTGGGGTGACAATGGGGACAGGTTGCTGCCAACCGCTCTGTGATGCAAGGCCTGGGAGTGATGTGGGGATGATCCCTTGGTGACCCTCCCAACCTAGGTCAGGGGGCAGGGACTCAACACATTTTCACCCCATTAACATCTGATCCTTTAAAGAAGAACATGAAGAGCATTGTTGGATGCTGTAGCAAGTATCAGAGGTCTGCAGGCCTTTTAACACAGGTTCTGTGGCCAAGAAACATTTTGCATTCTGATACTGAAAACTGTATTACTGAAATAACAGCAACACTACCTACTGGCAAAGGGACAGAGAGAGTGATCCACAAACAGTCTGCCGCTGGAGCTGCACCCGCTCCACATGCCCAGCTAAGAATTCTCATGCTCATTTGTATGAGCAAAGTATTCCATGAATACAAGATCGTGGACCAGGAGTTTATAGGGTTGGTGGGGGTATGATTTTGGGAGACCATCCTATTGTGGTGAACATGGGGGACACAGAGAGGTTATCCAAGCCCAATCAAGGTAAGGTACCAGAGTGGCAAGGCTTAGTTTTAGGAAGGGTGTGAGAGTAGTCTAGGACTACATTGAGTCCACACAGTGTAACACCAGTAATTGCAGTTAGACAGACAAGTATAAAAATACAATTATTTATTAGACCTTAAGTTTGCACACTAAATAAAACATCTAGTCAAATATTGTCACACCAACACTTATAAAAACAGATATTTATTTATTTATTTATTCGTAATATACTTTCAGCCGAGTGGCTTTGTATGTACAACACAACACAATACAAAACATAGTTACATATATAGCACAGAGCATAAAACAATCACGCCTCTGAAAAACAATACAAATAGACTAACCACTCTTCAAAAAGCAACAGAAGTCATTGATAAAAGTTAGCAACATGCCTGCATGATAGAGAATTACAAAGATACAGTCAACAATTCAGCAATTTAATAATTTCAAGATTGCAACACATTTCCAATAAAATGTCACCATGTAAAAAATTAAATTACAATCATTTGCCGCTAAAAATCTCAGCCAAAGGGAGGACATATCTGTCATGCCCCGGGTTCTCCGACACGGACACCAGGGCAGCCAACGCAGTTCTTGGAGGCTGCTCTGGCCTCTTTCCCAGCGTCAGCTTGGCCGCAGACGTAGGCGAACTACGATTCCCAGCAGGCTCGGCAATAACTAGTTACGTGGGTGCGTGTTCAATGTGCCCTCTGCACCTTCCAGCGCCGCTGCATTTTAAACAGCTGACAGCCGCGGCTCAGTGCTTCTTACCCGTTGCTATTAGGGCCCCAGAAAAGTTGCATTTCGAGTTGCCTTTTTTCTTAGAATTCCTGAACTTCATAAGTTACCGAACTCAGGACTGTTGGGGCGCCGCTTCTACCTGAAGCGTCCCCTCTGAGAAGGCCCTGCTTGCGCAGGAATGATACGCGGGAGCCGGGTGTCATGCGACTTCTTTTATTCAACACGTCGGCGGAACTGCCGAACCTGCCCTCGTCCCTCCCCTTCCCCTGACGTCACGTCCGGGACGTCATGTCCTGTGGGACCCAACAGGGGTGCGCCCACACAACGATGTGGGCAACCTGACATCTCCCCCCTTTTTAACATGCTAGTTGAGGGGCTCCCCTGTTACCCTATCTCCTCGATGAGTCGCGTCGGCTTCATGCGACTCCTCTGCGGTCGTGTTGTCTCGATCGGGGTCGGTTCGTCCCTGGCGAGTGTGGGGAGGGGCGCCTCGCCTTCTGACTCTTCCCCGTCTCCTTGGTACGCTTCTTCGCGTGGTCTGTCCTCATCGCTATCTCTGTCCCAGGTCCATTGGCCTGCTGGAGTCAGTCTGACTCGTTTGAAGTGTGAGCTGTTCCTGGTTACCGTTGAGCGGTCGTCTCTTTGTGCTGTGACGATAGAGCCCTTCTTGTGTGTCACGACCAGAGGCGTGGGTGCAAAGGTGGCTTCTTCTTTCCGGTTCTTGGGTTGCCTGAGCCATACTTCGTCTCCTGGTTGCATTATGTTCTCCCGAGCCCTTCTTTTCCTGTCTGCAATCTCTTTTGTCTTTGCTTTCCTCGCGGTGTCATTTGCTTGCGCTTCTTGTTCAAGTGGTGTCAGATCTTGTGGTCTCGGGTCTTCAGGTAGTCGTGTGGTGATCGGTCTTCGGAACATCAGGTCTGCGGGGCATACTCCCGTCGTGCTGTGGGGCGTGTGCCTGTATTCTCGTAGTAATTGATTGAGGGCCTGTTCGAATGGCTTGTTTTGCACATGGGCTATTTGGAGGGTCCTCTTTACGTTGGCCATGAATCTCTCCACCATACCGTTGGCTTGTGGCCATCGGGGGGTTGTGCGTCGATGTTGAAACCCCATGTACTTTGCAAATTGCTGAAAGTCTTGACTTATAAATGTGGGACCGTTGTCGGACTTTATGATCTTGGGGATGCCATAGGCAGAGAGCATCCTGTCGATAACTGGAATGACACATGCTGTGGCACTGCTCTCTACTATTTGGGCGTCCGGGTATCTTGAATGTTCGTCCATAAGTACGACCATGTGTGTCCCGTTGTTCAGTGGTCCGACTAGGTCTATTGCTAGCTCTTCCCACACTTTGTTTGGCAGCGGTGAAGATTGTAATGGGTTTGGGTGTGGCGGGGGCGCCACTTGCGCAAAAACGTGGCAATTGCCCACTATGGTTTCCACCAAGCGATCGAGTTGAGGGAACCAAACTTTTTGGCAAAGGAGGCGCTTTGTGTCGACTACGCCTCTGTGTCCTAAATGCGCTAGGTGTACTATCCTCTCCCGGAGCGTTCTCGGGACGATGACCTTGCAGCCTTTTAGTAGGACGTTATCCTCTACCACGGTCAACTCTTCCCGGACTTGATCTAGCCACTTGATGTCTTCCCTCGTGGCGTCCGATTCACCTCTGGCTTGATGTTTCATGAGGGCCGTCTTGTCCATCTGTAGGCAGTGTCGGGCGATTCGCAGCGCTGGGTCTGCCTCTGATTGTATCGATAGCTCCAGCCACCCTACTGGGAGTGGTTGCAGGTGGTGTATGATGTAATTTATGTACGCGTCCGCTATGGACGGTTGAGACGCCGTCGTGGGCATGGGATGCCGGGAGAGGTAGTCCGCTGGGTTTTCTTCCTTTCCTGGCCGGTGCTGTATGCGGAACCTGTAGTCCTGTAAGCGGAGGCCCCATCTGGCAATTCTCAGTGGCATCCTGGCCTTCGGGCTGCCGTATATGGTAAGTAGGGCCTGGTGGTCCGTGATGATGGTGAACTCCTTGCCAAACAGGAAGAGATGAAAGTATTTGCAAGCCCAGACGACCGCGAGGCTCTCTTTTTCGGCCTGCGAGTATGCCTGTTCTGTGGTCGTCAGGCTCCGGCTGGCGTATGCTACCACGTGCGTGATGTGTGGCTCCTTGGGATCTTTCTGGGTCAATATGGCGCCGAGTCCCACCGGGCTGGCGCCCCCTATCAGCTCGGTGTCACGGCTGGCATCAAAGTATGCCATGTCTTCTGTCTGTGCGATGGCCTTCCTTATCGCTTCGAACGCTGCTTGGCACTCCTTCGACCATGTGAATGGCGTGTCCTTCCGGGTGAGTAGGCGCAGGGGATTACTTACTGTGGCGTAGTCTTTCAGGTATCTGGAGCAATAACTGGCCAGTCCTAGAAACGACCTGAGGTCGGTGGTGTTCACGGGGGGCGTGGCTGAGTTGAGGGCCTCTACTTTCTCCGGGTCGGGTCTCATGCCTTTATCTGAGAAGATGTGCCCGAAAAACCTCCGCGATCCTTTCGAGAACTCGCACTTGGATTTGTTCAAGGTTAGCCCTGCGTCGTCCAGTGCTTGGCATACCCTGTGTAGTGCTAGGTCATGTTCTTCCTGTGACTTGCCGTAGACTAGGACGTCGTCCGAATAGTTCAGACAGTTGGGGACATGGCTGATGACTTTGTGAATCTCCTCCTGAAAGATCTCGGCGGCCAAGGATATGCCAAAACTGAGTCTTTTGCATTGAAACAGGCCGAGATGAGTGACGAATGTGGTGATGTAACGGGATTCCGGTGCGATTTCAATTTGGTGGTATCCTTTTGTGAGGTCTAACTTGGAGAAAACTCTCGCCCCGTGAAGGAGGTGAATCATGTCCGTGATCCTGGGCGCTTGATGCCTCTCCCTTTCGATGGCTGTGTTGGCTCTGCGCATATCTACGCATAAACGTATGGATCCTTCTGGTGACTTCTTGGGGACGGGGACGATGGGCGATACCCATGGCGTCGAGCCCGATAAAGGTTCTATAACGTTCATTTTGATGAGCTTGTCCAACTCCTCTTCCACTTGTCTCTGGATATTGAACGGAATGCCTTGATAGTGTTGGGCCACTGGTTTGACCTGAGGGTTGATGTGGAGGTGCACTTTCCGGTTTCGCAGCTTGCCTAGGCCGGTGAAGAGTTTTGGCAACGATTGTTCGATTGAGTCCGGTTTTGTAAAGTACTTATGGGCCATCAGCTGGTATAAGATGTGTACCAGTCCCATGTCCACTGCTGTCCGGAAGCTCAGTATACACCCGCTGTTGGCTTCTGTGTCTAGAATGTACAGCGGGATCTTCGCTGAGCGTCCTTTATGTGTGCATCTGGCTGTGATCATGCCTTTGCATGACAGGGGTGTCGTGGAGCCATAGGGGTATATGTCAACCGTGGCCTTTCTGATCTTTGGCTTTGTGGTCAAGGACTGATATGCGCTTTCACTGATAATGTTGACCGTCGCTCCGGTATCCACGAGAAACTTCAGTGGGGTGTCATTCAACTGAAGTGTCAAAATGGGGCTGTGTTGGGTGGCCGCCGTGTTGTCCTGTAGGGCCCATACGTAACCTTTCCTTCTCTGATCCTCATTTGACGAAGGGGTGTCTGTACTGGTGGGGGATCTGGTCTCAACGTATCTTACAAAACGCCGCCTGTGTGATCGTCTCGTGTCCTCTGACGACCGTTTATCTTCGCGTGTATATCGGCTTCTGCGGTCGCTGTCTTCTTTCCTGGCGCGCCGTCTTTCGTTGTCCACTGCAGGTCTGGGCGGGCTCTGTGGGGTGGGCCGGCGCCTTTCTTGGTAGCGATGTTTGGGAGTTGTGTGGGTTGGGGCGTTCTTACACATGGCCCTGTAGTGGTCCATTCCCCCGCATGCGGCGCACTTTTGCCCTACAGCCGGGCATGTCCCTGTGTGTGGGTATTCATAGCCACATTTAAAACATGTGGCATCGGGGTGTTTGTTGGCTTGACTTGGGTGGGTATACAGTTTATTGATCGACTCGGTGTTGTCACTGGGTTGGTGTATGGACACTTTTCCTGGGCTGTCCAATTGCGAGTCCACCGCTGCTTCCATGCGAGCCAGCGCCAGGATTTCTTCTAGCGATCGTTGTTTCTGTAGGAGCTGTTTGCGAAAAGGCTGTGAGAGGCATCCGGCTATTACTTGGGACCTGAGCGCCTCTTCATTGGAGTATCTATGGAATTCGCAATGCTTCATTTTGATGCGGAGGCGCATCACAAAACTGTCTATTGATTCCCCTTTTTCCTGTCTTGTCGTGTGGAACATGTTTCGCTCATAATCCACGTTTGTGTGTGGTGCAAAGTATTCAGACAGCTTGGCGTGTAGCTCCCCGTATGTGACTGTTTCTACGTCCAGCAGCTCCCCCGCAATGTCTCTTACCGCTGGTCCCACTGCCATAAACAGTGTGTTTTTCAGCCTCGTGTCGTCCGTCAATCCTATGGCACCTGTGTAGAACTTGAAGTCCCGTAGCCATATGTTCCATCTGGGCCCCAGATTGGAGGTATCTCTGATTTCAAATGGGTTGGGCATGTGCATGATCCCATTTTAAATACACACTACCGCCGGCAGGCAGAACAGCCGGCGGCCTCCATAAGGCCTCCTGCCCTGTTTGCCCCTGTTCGCACCGGGAGCACTCTCATCAGCCCCCTGAAACATATCATGAACGCTACGTTGGACATACCTTATACTAGAGGAACACTACTACGCAATAGACGTGGATGATCGACCTAATACTGGACCGCAAAACTATGTGAGTACAGTCACTGGCTGCTCTAATGTCGCACAGTTGATATCGAGCTGATCACCACGATCATGTTTACTATTCCGCACTAGTTTAAGTTAATTCCAAGGTACATCTCATTTGTCATTCATTAGTATTTAATTGTCAATCAGGCAACTAACACTTATCGATGGTACCTATGTTCTGAAGTACGTTGCGAATACCACATACTGATTCATCACATTTTGTAGTTTGGCCTGTACTACTGTGCAGGCAGGTCATCAATTACCTGAGCCCTGCCCTTTTGGTCATAAGTTGCTTGCTATTTTTGCATATAAATATTCCGATAAAACTAGCCCATCTCTAACACCTTATGTAACTGACATTGGCCCTCATTACGACCCTTGCGGAATTCGACCGACCGGACCGCCATAGCGTAAATAGCGTTTCCGCCATTGCACGACGGAGCAAAGTGCGGCTCATTCCGACCCATCGGGCACGAGCACCACGCCATGGCGGAAGTGCAAAGTCCGCGATGGCGGAAATGTCCCCAAAACGCCCCTCACCGCCGTCGTACGGCGACCTAGGTGCAATACCGCCACCGGACATAGCGGTCACCGCAAAGAGCGGCAATCGGAAAATACGGTGACCGTAAATATACGGAAACGGAAGCAAAAACATGGACCCGGAACGGGAAGCAGCACGCCGTACACCTATAAAACCAGAACATACACACAACCATTAAAAATACTACCCTGAGAGACATCCCAACCCGACATCCACCCTCGTGAAACCAAAACAATGGGAAAAGTAGCGAAAAAAGCGTGCGACCGCAAGCGGCAGGTCCACTTCTCACGTGAGGAACTCACGGTGCTCACAGAGACCCTCCAGGAGAATGCTGCCGTCGTCTTCTCGACGCAAATGACCAGGACGGCACTTACGAACAAGAAGGCCATATGGGCCCTTGTGGTACAGCGGGTAAGTGCGGTGGGGACCGCACCCCGCAACCCACAGCAATGCAGAAAGCGATGGGACGACCTGCGGATCCGCGTCCGTAGCATACTTTCTGCAAACCGAAACATTGCCACAGCTACCGGGGGAGGATCGGAATCACCCATCAAGCTGACCCCCTGGGAAGAAATCTGTGCCTCCACCATTGGAATGGAGACCATAGAGGGAGTCGGAGGGATGGAGAAAGGAGTGCAGACATCCGAAGAATCAGGTAGGTGGCCCGAATAAAACTATGCTAAAACCACAATGTCCAATCATGTGAAGTACCATGTGTCCACATAGTGCAACAGAAACACATGTCCAGGAGAACGTCCACTTACATTGGCCTGATATCGGACATTAAAAGTCACATTAAATAAATAAATAATTAAAATCCCTAAAAACACCCTCTACACGTGCAGCAGGCACCCCCTAACTGCAGGCTGCAATACAACTGCACCCTCAATCCAGACAAAAATGAAACTACCTCCAAGGCCCTGACCCAAATCACCCTCAGGTACCACCCCAATGCATGTGATACATTGCCATTCCAATTTCCACAGACCCATTAATAACGCTCGCCCTCCTTTACTCCACCACAGGGTCTGATTCAAACGACGAGCACCAGGACACCCCTACCAGCACACCTGCAAAGAGGGCCAAGACCAACGGCCAAAGACCCTCCACCTCAGCCGCACGCATCAAGACACGGCTGCAGCACAAATCAAGTGGCAGCACACAGGAGGGGACTTCAACAGGCACCCCAGCAGCCAGCATGGCCACAACACCACCACCACCACAGGCCCCCCCAATGGATGCCACAGAAGGCACTGCTTCTGGTGGCAGCAGCAACATAGGTGACACTGCATTAATGGCAGCATGCTCCGACACAGAAAACGGTGATATCGATGTACGATCCATCCATGACCTGTCTCAATCCCCCTGTTTGTTTCATCCCGTACAACATGAGGATACCACGCAGGGGCACTCACAAGACGACGACTGGCCATCCCCCACAAGCCCTGTGGCAAGGCAACATCAGGTGATCAGCCCCTCTGTGACACCACCGCAAATGGCCATGGCCCAGCAGAGGCAACAGTCCCTCGACCAGGTGATCGAGCAACAGCAGCAACTGGCCACGCTCCTCAAGGAGCATGCTGATGAATGTGGGGGTACCAAGGCAGCCATAGAAACATGTACAGAGACACTAAGGGCAGAAATTGAGAGAAGCACCGAGAGCCTGAGAGAACAAATGGAGAGAAGCACCGAGAGCCTGAGAGTACAAATGGAGAGAAGCACCGAGAGCCTGAGGGGGGAACTGCATGCGACGTCCAAAGACGTATGTGCTGAACTTGCCGCTGTGCGCCGAGTGCTCACTGAGCTCTCACAAACCCTTAGGGACATGCATGGACGTGAGCAGGCAGAGACATCATCCGTTGCAAGTTCCGTCCAGGGCAGCCCCCAACGTAGATCTGGGAGGAACCTGCGCTCCACAGGCAGGGGTGCCCCTGATACCCGCAGAGGGGGCTTGCAATAGCGACAGGCCACTGACAATGAGCATCCTTGGACACTGGTGTTCGGGGGGGAGGTAGGAGGGTGGAGGGGGTGTGTTGGGCTCACTTGGGTGGCGGGTCGATGGGGTGTGTAACACAATTTCACATATGCTATAAACATTTCACAATCATCCAATGAGAAGTGTGGACATTGATCTTTGTGTACGAGGCCATCATAGGCGTACTGTCCATATTGTGCATGTTCCGGACACACACAGTGCCACAACTCCCCTGTCCATGTATCTGCCACCAGGCGTGAGTGCTAGAAGCATGAATCTATGATAATCTGACGAATTTCACGGCCCTCCTGTGCATCGCCGACTCCTTCAGGTTCTGCCACATCCCCACCCACATCATGACCATAATCTGGTGGTTGCAGTTCTGCGTCAGGGGGCATGGGCACATTTCTACGTATGCACATGTTGTGTAGCATGACACATGCCATGACCATTTTAGCAACCTTCTCATGGCGGTACAGGAGTGCCCCGCCAGACCTGCTGAGGCAGCGGAAACGAGCCTTCAGTAGGCCGAATGCCTGTTCTATGACTACACGGGGACGTGAGTGGGCATGGTTGTAGTCCTCCTCATGCTGGTCCTGTGGGTTCCGGAGTGGTGTAAGGAGCCATCTCTTCAGTGGATACCCGGCATCACCTGTATGTGGACAATAAAGGATGTTTGAGGAATGACATTACTACGTAAGCACCCCCCCCTTCCTGGCAGGTCATTGCCGCATCACATACCCCACATTATCATGCATGAAATGAGACTCACCGAGTAGCCAGGATCTGTTCCCTGCATGTCGCTCCATGTAGCGTGGTATTGTAGAGTTCCGTAAGACCATGGAATCATGGGTTGATCCAGGAAATCGGGCACAACAATGTGTAATGATCCCGTTTTAGTCACACACCATTTGTACATTAAGTGAATGATATTGTTTTCGGTTGCGGTACTGGGCCTCCATGGCATGTGGGACAACAAATTCCACAGGGGTGCAGTCGATGGCACCAATGCAACCCGGTATGCCGGCAAGTGCATGGAATCCCACTTTTGTGTTGGTAATTTCCTGCTCCGAGCGTGGTAGAGAGATGTAGTCGTCTGCGTGCTTCAGGAGGGCATCGGGCACTTGCAATAGTGTTTCCGTGAGAACAGTGGCTGTGATATGCCATGCAACTGTCCGACTGTGTGCTGGTAGGTGCCTGTGGCCAGGAAGTGGAGTACAGACACCACCTTCAGTAGGGGTGGGATGGCGGTTGGGCTATCTATCATGCTGACAAGGTCAGCCTGTGTCATGTCCACAATGGCGGTTATGGTGTCCCGTTCCAAACGGTAGAGGGTGTGGATCTGCTCATCAGTGAGGTTGGACGGATGTGCTCGGAGGCGTGGGATTGCGGGATGCCTGCGTGGTGGTAGTGGCTGTGCTGGTGGGCCTTGCTGGCCCTGCCTTGCCATCCTCCTCCTCCTGCGTCTCCTCTGTGCGGCCGTTGTTGTAGTAGTTGGTGTTCGTCTTCTTCTTGAAGTTGGAGTACTTGCAGTGCTATCAGGTCCCCCAGGGCCAACATCGCAAGTCCTGCCGGCAGCATTTTGGAGTGGGTGTGGTTGTGGGAGGGGTTTGGGTGTGCAATTTATGTGTTTCCAAGCTGTATAGCCTCCACCTGTGGTGATTCATTCCACCTGTGCAAGCTGCTCTCCCCTTTGGGCGAGCACGTCCCGCACACAACGCAGCAAATCGACGCATGGCATCTTGCTATTGCAATCATGTATTTCATCCCGATGGCAGTGAGATATCGCTTCATATGTTGATTCTGCTATGCTCCCATTGTTTCACATACTATATTCGCTGTATGGGTACAAACTTGTGAGGGGTCCGTGGAATGTAGTACTCGATTGACGGTGGACCCTCATGCAGCCCTGTACCGCGGTTCACCGACGGGCGGGGCGTCCCATTTGTGAGTGTAGCCAGTTGCCATTTTCACACACAGCCGCACTAGATGGATTATTTTGTGATTTCAAGCAGCCACAGATGCCTTTTCGACGTGATGTTGCAAATGAGGAATTCGAAGGGCGGCGCTTTCGGTTTTCAGCTAGCGGCGAGGAGATGGCCACAGGTCTGACTGTGAATATTACGTTCTATTGTTCAATGTCCTTGGGACAGGGGCCATGGCGAGGATGCAATGATTGATATTAATAGTATGGGATGCGCAATAGCGAAGTGGGCGATAAGGCCGGACGTTCCCAATTACATATTGCTTCACAACACTGGAATTACGGGCTGGGGCACAGTGGATTTTGCAGGCTGCATTACGCACAGTCTCAATGGAAGTTTCACATGTCATGTGAGTATGGAAGCAGGCGTTTGTGATAGTGTTTTCACCTCGATATAGATAGTTATGATTCGCTAGTGGTTTTTGGTTGGTGATGATCCTTTGGAGTGGGCTAGCATGCATATGGCTGTGGATTTGGTGTGATCATTGAAGTGGGTAATTCAAATGTAGTTCTGATGGCCATACTATTCTTTTTCATTCCGTTTGGGTGACAGGTGTCTCCTCCCCTTTTGCCACTGCCATCTGTATGCCACTCCTGCAGATGGATTTTACTCCCGACACCTGCTGCTTCGTGTTAATCAGTGGAGCAGCATTGAGATCTTATGGGACGATCGCCAATGGGCCACATGCCCTTACGCTGTACTAGTGGCGAGGAGCAACATTTCGGCCTTTCAGCTGGACTAGTGCCTCCCTATTGGGACGGCCCTGCGGGTCGAGGCGCTTCCATGTTGCCTTTTCGTACGAGAATGTAGCCCCTGTGTGCCATGAGGGTACAGGGCGTCACACAAGAAGTAGCTGGTCATTTCTTGCGGATGCAGCCCACAATGGTGAAATGTATTTTGGAGTTCATGGCCTGATGGCTGTATGAGCTTGGTGAATTTGTTGTGCATTTATTCCTATTCTGATATGAACCGTGTAGCGTTCTTCTTTGCAGGTGGTGTGTCATATTCCTATTTGGGGAGCGATGTATTGTGAGGAGATCTGCATTGGGTTCCAGCTTCGGAGTATAGTTGCGTGGTACTGTGCTGGGCGCGTTTGCCTACGAAGCTCAGTGAGGTCAGGGATGAGGGCTGCCAATGTGACTGTTTTGGTGATGTGATGCTCAGGGGCGGGGGAATGGCTTTTGTGTAACAGATGCCGGTCAGCCAGTTGGATTGGTGGTATGATGTGATTGTCAGAATATGGCTGGTCACAGGTGCCTGTGTTTGCGTGCGTTTCTTGGAGGGTGACTGAGGTCATGTCCATTTGTGTGGCTTCTGTATTCGTGCCATCTGTGCCCTGCAGCTTCCATTGGCCCCTCTTGAGATTCATTTGTTCGTTGGCAGGCATGGATGACTTGTACATTTCACTGGTTGCATTGTGTGGCTTCATTGCACCTACGGGGAGTTGTACTATGTGGCCAGGGAGCGGTGTACAGGCACTCAGTAGGGCCGTTTACGGTTGGTTCGCGATGCCGTACTTCTCACCATGGCGGAATGGTACTTTCCGCCGTGCTTGATGGCGTTAGGTGCATGTCCGCTGGGGTCAGAATTCACGTACCGTTGCGCCATGGTGGTAATTGCGGTTTGGCATGGCGCGCGCGTGCGTACTTGGTGCAGTTAGCGTTGGCGTTCACTGCGGTGTCGCTAATGGCATCGTACTTTGCGGTGACGGGTCATAATCGCACCGAGCGCTATTCGATGGCGGTATTGCATTTCCGCCATCGTTTTTCCATTTCCGCCAGGGTCGTAATGAGGGCCATTGTGTTACAGTGCACCTACCCAGAGTAAACACAAATAGCCTCTCCTTACCCCTTCTATCAGTGGTGACTAGGTGTAGAATTTGGATAAAGCTGATCCTTTTCAACTGTATTATTGACTACTATGTGCCTCATTTAGCCTAAAGAGAACTTGTCCTTCATTATTAACTGTATTGATGGTTATTATGCCTTACTTAGGAAAGTAGAACTAGTCTACCCCTATCATATGTATGAGTGGTTACTATGTGCCTCATTTGTTATGCAATGTTATGCATTTTGTACTAGTGCCTTTTTGGCTCCCACTGCAGAATTCGAACCTAGGTGACCCCATGTTATGCATTTTTTACTAGTGCCTTTCTGGCACCCACTGCAGAATTCTAATCTAGGTGACCTCATGTTATGCATTCTGTACTAGTGCCTTTCTGGCTCCCATTGCTAATTACTACCCTACCACGTGTGGTATCTGCTTAGCCCCCACTGTATAACACCTGTCCTTTATGCATCCTACTCTACTAGAACAGCCAGACCTACGCTGCCACTTATGCTATTTGCTAATAGCCTTACACTGCATTATCCCTAACTAGCTCCACAGATACAATGTATATCCCTTTGCTTTACACTGCTTTACTTAGATCACTCCTCTATATTATCAGTCTGCACTATCCCACTATGCTACTAAACTCACTCCCACTTGTGCCAGCGCATAACTTACTTAAACTGATAGACATGATCACCTCACCCTGCACCATTCTACAGAGGAACCTCAAATTACGTGCTAGACTCCCAAGGATCTATGACCCTTTAACCAATTTAGTGCAAAGCAATGCCGCTATCAGTCCTCGCAACACAAGCCTCTCCCAGCACCCTCTCCATCTTAACAGCAGACTATTCCGAGAAACCATCCTTGCCGCAAAAGGCACTCCCAAAATTCAGCCAGCACTCAGTACAGTCTGGGACAAAGGGCGCTCTTATAAATGCACGATCTATGGTAACCCACGCAACAGATATAGCCGACCTATTACATAATGAAGATTTAGATTTCCTAGCTGTTACTGAATCCTGGCTCCACCCAGGAGCTGGCCCAGCAATTATGCTAGCCTTACCAGATGATTATACTCTACTAAGACTTGATCGTACCACGTCTCGAGGTGGAGGTCTCGCCATAATAGCTAAAACTAAACTAACAATGAAACTTTCTCCACCTCACAATTCAGGATCATGTGAATCCCTAACTGCTAAGCTAACCCTATCAAACACGCAGTCTGTATCTATTCACCTCTTATACCGACCCCCAGGCCCTTTAGGATCTTTTGAAGAGGACCTCACAAATATCATTTCAAATAATCTCAAGAACTCCTCCCATAGCATCCTATTAGGAGACTTTACCCTGGGTCTCAGTGACCCTTTAGATTCTAATGCCACGCTAATTAAGAACACTGTAGAGGAATTAGGCTTTACCCAGAAGATCACAGGTCCTACACACATCAAAGGTAGAACTCTTGATTGGTTAGCTGTGCACAACTGCCCAATCATGGCCTCATCTATAATACCACAGCCTTGGTCTGATCATTACTTGATCACATTCTCCTTAGAGACTATACCATTGCAACAGGACAGTATAGCTCCAGCTGTCCCGACAAGAAACAAAAGAAACATTACTCCTGAAAACCTTATCCCCTTGATCCTTCCCACTCTTAACGCCATTCCGAGCCACACAGATCCTTCCACTATGGTAGACCTGTACAATAAAATAATGCTATCATCCCTTGATGACATAGCACCACTGAAGTTGAGAAAGAGTAAACCTTGCAAACGTGTGAACACTTGGTTCTCTCCCCATCTCAAGGCTATCAGACAGGAGAAACGACGCTGCGAAAAAATCTGGAGATCAGATCCTTCAGAAAACAATAAGAAAAACCTGAGCAAACTAGCCTCCCAGTATAAAAAAGAAATCATCCTTGCTAAACAAACATCCTATAACCTTCGAATCTCTCAAGCCAAATCCAATACCAGAGAGCTCTTTGTAATTCTGAGAGGTAGAATCCCCGGTCCAGACGCCTGACTCCTGCCTTAAGGATAAAAACTGGTGCACAGGTATACAAAACGCTCTAGCTAACAAAATTACCTCACTGCAGACTAAGATCAGTATAAAAAAAGACTCCCTTCTCTCCACCTCCAAATCCAACAACACTAGCTTCACCCTGAAGCCCACCCAGCGCCAACTCCCCACTTTAACTTCCGTAAAGTATCCACTAAAGAGGTTGAAAAAGTCATTCTTACTCTCAAACCCTCCAATTGCCATGGGGACCTATGCCCTGCATAATTGATAAAAGATGCAGCTCGCGATCTTGCACCGTTTATTACCAAACTAATAAATGCATCCTTTACATTAGGCACCATACTTAATAACTTGAAACAATCTTGGGTCCTCCCACTCCTTAAAAAACCCAATCTAGATCCCTCCACCCCCACCAACTACCGTCCTATCACTACAGTGCCGTTCCTACTCAAAATCCTCGCTAAAATAGCGTACCAACAAATCCAACACTACCCTGAATATTAGCACCTCCTAGGAGTCTGACAGTCAGGCTTCAGACCCCAGCATGGAACTGAGACTGCATTCATAGATCTCAAGGCACAGATTGATGAGTTGAGAGATGAGGGCAAGACAGCACTGCTGCTGCTTCTTGATCTCTCGGCTGCATTTGATCTGGTCGACCATGAGATCCTCTGCAACCACCTACAATCAGCAGCCCACTTTTCCCAAGAAGCAACCGACTGGATCCAATCCTTTCTCAACAATCATACTATGCAAGTCTTTTCCCCTCCAGCAGCTGCTGACCCAACGCCCATCACCTGCGGCGTGCCTCAGGGCTCTTGTGTCTCCCCTACACTGTACAGCATCTTCACAAAGCCCCTTTTCGATGATCTAGATGGTCTGGGTATCACCTACACAAACTATGCTGATGATACTCAGATCCTCATCCCGTTGATGGGGGATTATGACAAGGATTTGGCCTTTGTAAATAGAGTGTACCTCATCATCCAGGCATGGATGGCCTCACACGGTCTATGCCTGAATGATGACAAAACAGAACTCCTCATCCTAGGCACCACACCTAACATTATCAAACTAGGCCAAAATTACTCTTCCTTTGTAATTGATAATAACAACATCACAGTAGCCAAGGAGGTCAAAACTCTCGGCTTCTATTTAGACTCCACACTTACTCTGAAAAAACAAGTTAATGCCATGGCATCTGCCACATCCTGTACATGCAAACTTATTAGAGCAGCCAAACCATTCCTTTCATCCAGTAACTGTATTACCCTAGCCAGCGCTTTGATCCTGTCCAAGCTGGACTATTGCAATGCTCTCTATGTAGGCAGCAACAAATACATCACAAACAAAATTCAAATCCTACAAAATAATGCTCTAAGAGCTGCCCTAAGCCTCCCGAAGAAAGCCCACATCTCAGAGACTAGAAGATCAGTCAATTGGCTTTCAACAAGACCAAATCTTCCTGAAATATGTCTCTCTGACCCACAAATGCCTCCACCAAGCGGCCCCTCAATATTTGATAACGAGATTCGCTAGACCGGCATCCTGCCGTCCCTCCAGAAAGGCCAACTCTAACCTCCTCCTAGTGCCAAGATTCAAATGCACCATGTCTGGAGGGAACAGCTTCCACGTTAAAGCAGCACAATTTTGGAACACCCTTCCACCTTCCCTCAGGGAAGACCTTCCATACCCACAATTCAGATCCAGATCCAACACCATCCTCTGGCTCAAGGAACATGATACTTAACTTCCTTCCTCACCGCGCTATACCATAAACGCTGCAAACTATGTATATCTACTGATCCCCTATGTTTAGACACATTATATAAACCTGTAAATATTGTATATCTTTGTAATCATAACTTGTTGTATTGGTTCTAATTGTTTTTGATGCTTCTAGCAATGTAACCTGAGCTGGATTCATCTACTGCACTCCCTGCAACATAAGCTTTACAATCCTCTTGTTGCCTCTGCGCCCTGCTACCCCTGGGTTAGGCGCGCAATACAAATATTAAACAGAAAAACTGCTGTTTTTTTCTCCTCTGGCCAGTTCGTCTCAGCGACCAGCTGATTAAACCTGGCCAGATAAGTCAACAAGGGGGTACTCCTCTGACAAAGGTTCAAGAATTCAAGATCTTTTGCCTGGGTTTTACAGCGGGTATCGAAGACACTGTTCATGGCTGTGATCAAAGCATCACAGTCATATAAAACATAGCTGTTAGTTTCCAGAAGGGGATAAGCCCAGGCCGCAGAGGTACCCCCAAGATAGGACAGAACAAAGGCTACTTTCATTGTAGAGTTTGGAAAGGAGGAAGGGCGACAGAGGAAGTGCAATTTGCATTGGTTTATAAAGGTACGGTACTGTTTGGGGTCTCTCGTGAACAGTTCGGGAGGGGCCAAAGGAAACTGGGTGGACATAAGGACTGTTGTAGGGTTTTGTCTTGGTAGAGGATAGCTAGAAACAAAGGCAGTTGCCCCAGGCGTCTCACCCACCTGAGCACGGAACTGGGCCAGACCCTGTAAGGAATCAATCCTGTGACATAGAGCATCGTGAGCTGTGGACATGTCTGTCTGGAGGTCAGCAACCATCTGCATCAGAGTGGCCAGAGTGTCAGATGTTTCCATGGCTTCTGATCCGGTTACTCACCGAACAAAGTTCTCCGGTAGAGATGACGAGTGAGTGAGGGATTCCTGATTAATCCGATTTCATTGAAGAGCCTGGGTTATTCCTTAACCCAAACCTCCTCACTTGAGGGAACTCTTTTCTATGATACACCCATCTGATGTGAAAACAGAACAGTCAGACGGGCAGATAAAATAAAAGAGCGGGGAGAACACACTGCCACAAACCCAGATTCAAAGGAAAAGAACAAAGTGGCCAATGTTGGGTAAAGAAAGATGATTCTGACTATTCTCTGTGTAATAATCAGTCACCTGTTATTATTCCGTAGAGCATTCTGAAACATGCTGGAAGGCGAGGATGTCATAACCCTGGTTCCTAGAGATAATAAGGTATGTATTACCTAACGAATACAAGGACTCTAGTACAGTATGGTTCGTAGACGATATTTAATCTCTTACCAGTTTCTACTGAGCAGAGCGAACACTTGTGGAGGAACTGTAGTAGGAGGAAATCCAGTGGGAAACAACAAGGATAAAATAATAGGAAGCAAAGTTAGCAGGGTTGCGGAGCCCGGGCGGCATGAGGGACGCGCTAGTTCCCGGGTGGTGCAAGGAAAGATGGTTGTGAGCGTCTTGTATGTGCACTAAATCCTGAATGCGTGAGGATCCCAACAATGGGCTGCAGAGGTATGCAAGGAAGTCCTGGAAGTGTGCCAGCGTAATAGCAGGCAGTTCGAAGCTGTTTGTTGTAAGAGAAGAATTCCGTGAGACAAGAGCCGGACTGTACTGGAGTTCATGAGGTAGGCGCAGTCTGCAATGCCGTAGCGCAGGTACAGGAGCCAGAGTAAAAGGAGGTCTGTGAGATGGGAACAAGCAGGCAACAGTGGATCAAACGGTTCAGGAGTCAGAAGCAGAGGAGGTCCGTGAGACGGGCAAAAGTTGGCAACGGCGGAGCAAAAGGTACAGGAGCCAGAAGCAAGGGGAGTCCGTGAAACAGTCACACGTCGGCAATGGCATAGCAAGGCAGTACAAAATCAGAAGCCAGAAGAAGTCTGATTATACAGGCAATGGTCGGGTAGGAAAACAGGAAAATCAGAACACGAATAATCACGAGGATAGTGATCTAACTGCAATCAGAAGCAGCGATCGCCGGGTTTGTAAGTCTTTTATGTGGACGCAGGGGGCGGTCGCTGCGGCAGCAACCGGCTGATCCGATCATGTGACACAGTAGAAGTGGCTGCTATGGTAACCGGTTTCCTGACACAAAGCGTTGCCGCAGTTTGTTTTCAAGGCAATTTCCAACAACAAAAGAATGGGTCAGCTAAAGCCTCCTACAAACGGATGTGTGATGTACACCCCCCTCCATTTGGGGTGGGGGGAGAGGGCCCCCAGAAATGGTGGGACAGGCCCCCCAATACATGGGGCAGTAAGGTTTGGGCACCCTGGTGGCAGATTGGCACACTAATGTACCCATCTGCGGCAAGCGAAGTTGGGTAAACAAAGAAAATAATACAAAATTGTAGGCTGCATTTTAGGGGGGGCTGAGGGACACCCTAAGTTGGCAGCGAATGATGTACTGCAAGGGGGGGTGGCCCTCACCCCCCCACCCCAAATGGAGGGCCCCACCTCATGCAACCCTCCCTTTTTGTAGGGAGGGTTGCATGAGTTGGGGCCCTCCATTTGGGGTGGAGGGGGTGAGTGCCACCCCACGTTACATTAGAACTTTTGCCGGCAATGTAGGGTGCCCCTCATCCCCCCCTAAAAAGCAGCCTACAATTTTGTATTATTTTCTTTGTTTACCCAACTTCGCTTGGCGCAGATGGGTACATTAGTGTGCCAATCTGCCCCCAGGGTGCCCAAACCCTACTGCCCCATGCATTGGGGGGCCTGTCCCACCATTTTTGGGGGGCCCTCGGGTGGGGTGTACCTCACGCAGCCGTTTGTAGGAGGCCCAGGGAGGCCTGCATGAGGTGCCCCTGCCACCCATTTGGGGTGAGGGGGGAGAGGGCCCCCAAAAATGGTGGGACAGGCCCCCCAGTGGGTGGGGCAGTAAGGTTTGGACACCCCGGGGCCAGATTGGCACACCAATGTGCCCCTCTGCACCAGGGCAAGTTTCGTAAACAAAGAAAAAAATGGAAAATGGTGGAATGCTTTTTAGGGGGGGCTGTGGGGCACCCAAAAGGGTCAGGGAAGTTTCTAATGGGATGGGGCATTGACCCCCTCCCCCCAGCCGCAATGGAGTGGGTGCCATGTCATGCAGCCCTCCCTGGGACCAGATATCTGCTCCTAGGAACGGGCGACTGATCCCAGGGAGGTGTGCAGGACAGCCCCCCCCCCATTATCTGCCCCTGGGGAGGGCTACATGAGATGAGCCGCCCCTCCAATTTGGCCATGTGTGGGTTCCCACGGGTGTCCTCTTTTGGAAAATGCATGGGGTTCCCTGTTTTCCTTGCTGGCTTCGACACCCTAGGCCCATATCTATATGTTGTGCCGGTCGGCAGAGCGTCTGAAATTCCGGTCTGAAAACAGACTTGGGGTTACTTGTGTTTTAGGCTTTCCCCTTGGCGCCCAGGTAGGTGCACCCACACATATGAGGTACCATTTTCATCGGGACACCTCTGGGAATGCGGGACGGTAGACCATGTGTTGTTGGCGTGTTTCGATGGGTGAGCCGAGCGAAATGTGCGGAAAATGCGTTTTCTTTTTCCCCCCACATTTCGGACTTTGCAGGGGTGTCTGGGTAATAAATTCTGGGGCGATTTGCGCAAATCATACCTCTGCGGATTCTTACGGGTGTCCTCTTTTCGGAAATGCATGGGGTTCCCTGTTTTCCTTGGTGGCTTGGACACCCGAGCACCATATCTGTATGTTGTGCTGGTCGGCAGAGCGTCTGAAATTCCGGTCTGAAAACAGACTTGGGGTTACTTGTGTTTTAGGCTTTCCCCTTGGCGGCCAGGTAGGTGCACCCACACATGTGAGGTACCGTTTTCATCGGGACATCTGTGGGAACGCAGGACGGTAGGCCATGTGTTGTTGGGGGTGTGTTTTCGATGGGTGAGCCGAGCGAAATGTGCGGAAAATGCGTTTTTTTTTCTCCCACATTTCAGACTTTGCGGGGGTGTCTGGGTAATAAATTCTGGGGCGATGTGCGCAAATCATACCTCTGCGGTTTCCCACGGGTGTCCTCTTTTCGGAAATGCATGGGGTTGCCTGTTTTCCTTGGTGGCTTGGACACCCGAGGCCCATATCTATATGGTATGCCGGTCGGCAGAGCGTCTGAAATTCAGGTCGGAATACAGACTTGGGGTTACTTGTGTTTTAGGCTTTCCCCTTGGTGCCCAGGTAGGTGCACCCACACATGTGAGGTACCGTTTTCATCGGTACACCTGTGGGAACGTGGAACGGTATGCCATGTGTTGTCTTTGTGTGGTTTTCATAACGTTTTGACCCATTTGCTGGTGCCCTTTGTCACACAACCCTTTCATTTCCCAAATGTGCCCTACATTTAGTCGCTGCTTTAGGCACCATACACTTTTGTAACCTGCACAAGTCACCTACCCTTGAAAAGGTCTGCATGTGCTCTTCCAAAAAATGTATGCTTGCCATTCCTCACCACATTGGTTTTCCCGATTTACACATGCTAAGTGCGTCTGTTCAGGCCGTGATCGTAAACTCCTGTTTACCATGGCTCAGTGTTTGGCTTGTGGTATTGCTTGTTTTGTAAAACACTACAAAAAATGTGTGCTTTCCTAACTGCAAGAGTCGGGGGAATGTAGCGGAGCATTGCTTTTCTCAAAATTCATAGAAGCCATTGCCGTACCAAGCCAACCATGTCCAACACATACCTTTTTTTCGGTCATTTTCCCGCTTTTGCCCAAATCTATGGCATTTTCCCCTACCTAGTGTTTGCCTGACCTACGGAAATCACCCCTTCCTAAACTTGGAATTTTGTCTACTTTTCAGAAATATATGCCTTTCCGTCCTCCAATTCGGCTTTCATACCCTTTTCTCCCATTCTGTCCATGCATGTCCAATTGGCAAAAATGGCCAAAATCGCCTACCTCTCACAAAACAGTTGATAACCACATCAAAATAATTTATTTCCGTTTCCACTCAACCTGTTCTTGAAAGCCAGGAAATTGGGGAATTCAGCACAGCAAACCATTTGTTCCTAGCTCTCACAAGGAAAAAACCACAGTCTTCTTTGTACATCATTTTATTGGCATTTTTTGAAAAAAAAACACATTTTCCCCCTTTTTGCTTATTTTCTCTCACCCCCTACAGCAACCTAGGATTCCTGGGTGGAGTTACGACCGCCTACATGTGAGGAAAAAAAGGAGCAAAATTTGGCAGAGATATCTCATGTAACAAAAAGGTTACGAGGCTTTGAATGGCCACATACCGAAATCGCCAAAAAAGGCCCTGGCACTAGGGGGAAATACCCATGGCAGTTAAAGTGTTAATGGTTCCAATCCCTGTCCCTGAGATAAGTGACACCTTGCCTCCTGACGTCATACACAGAGTGCCTTGTTCTACAGGAAGTTAAGGGGACAGGATGGAAAGGGATGGCCAAAGAAAAGAAAGCTGGAGGAGTCCTTCCTCAAGTCCACTTGTTCTCTCTGACTGCCCTAACTCCATCCCCCTTTCAAGCCTACAGCTTCAAAGGCTCTCTTGCGTGCAGTCCCCTAGTGTGAGGCAGGTCTTTGACTTGGAAGTGCCTCTTCGAAGCCACACTCTCAGGAGATCTCCTGGTGGGAGCTAACGGGCATGAATGGGAGGACTTATTCATCTTCCCAGAGAGTGAAAAGAGGCAGGCATCCTGACTTTTGTCTCATTCACTGCAGTGCAAACAGTCAGGCTGCCTGGAATCGACATAACCTCTTATAGCTGGTTTGAGCTTATAGGGTGGTGTAAAGGTACAGAAGTAATGCTTGGACACAATGGTGGCATGTTTCCGATATAGAATTCTATTATTAATAAGAGAGTTGGAAAAATGCCTCGCTACACCTAAAGCTAAGAGGGGTTTCCCCAGCTCAAATGAAACTAGTGAAATTGTCAGGAAGTCCAAAACTAAAAGGTCATGTCCAAAAACCTACTACTGCCTCTAACACTAAGGGCCTCGTTACGACCCTGGCGGTATGGTTTTAATGGCGCCGGTAAAGGTGCCGGCGCCGTTAAACCCATACCGCCTCATTACGAGGTTCCCTCGCAGGACCGCTCTGGACGTCTGGTCAAACCAGATGTCCTTTGCAGGTCCTGCGAGGGGACCAGCATGCTAACAACGGGCCCGTTACTAGCATCATCCCCATTCACATTGAGCCCTATGGGGGCTCGAATGGGAATGGGGATGGTTCGGGTCCAGGTTCCCTGAATGGGGAAATAACGGGCCCTCTTAGGTCGGAATGACCCGGTAATTCCCCATTCAGGGAACCCAGACCCGAGTTTGGAGGCAGCCATGCCCTTATTAAGGGCATGGCTGCCTCCAAACTCGTAATGAGGCCCTAAGAATATAAGATAACTGCAAGGATGGCCTCTTCAAAGTAACAAGAGTTTGTTGTGCTTTCAACCAAACGTTTCCAGTTTTAAAATCATGTTCCAAAATGCAAGATTTCAATGCTAGGATTGTGCTCCTTTGCCCTAAACTTGTTCTTACCTTAAGTCCCTTGGATAACTCAAGAGGAACTGTTTATTGACTTGACAGTTGCTGTATCCTACCAGCTTGGCCCGTCACCAAGCTTAGGATTTCTTTCTCTCAGTCCTAGGGTCCTTGACCCTCTTATCCTCAAATTCTCATGTGGGTGCGGGTCCCAGAATCACAATTAGTTCCCTGTCCTGCCAAGCACGTGTTCTCTCTCATAGTGCCTCTCTTCTTTCCAGGTCCCGACCCTCTTTGCCTTAAACTTTGGGTGCAAGTCCCAGACTGGCAAGGTTGCGTTGGATCCACTTGGTTCACTCTCCAGCCAAGTATACTCCTCTCTTTCATTTACTGCAGGGTCCCAAACCCTCTCTTCCCTCTAGGTCCCAGACCCTTTTGCTTTTAGGTGCATGTCCCAGACTCGTATGGTTGTATTGTATCTGTTTGGTTCACTCTGCTGCCAATTGTACAACTGTCTCTTATTTATTTCAGGGTCTCAGACCCTGTCTTTCATCAGAGTCCCAGATTCTCTGTCTCTTGCGTGCGGGTCCCAGACTTGCATCTCTGCATTGTATACACTTGGTTCAAAGCTCCCTATATGATTTGTTAACCCAAACCCACTCGCCCACATATTTTTGCAGTCAAAACGGCCTAAAGAAAATCGGCCAAATAGGCAGCGAGCAAATCTCTGCGAGCAAATTGGGTATTACCATCCTCCCTAGGTGCACCACCCCCAAGGGAACTATTGTACTGTGGATGCACTGCCCGGGCTCTATGAAAAAGTTCTCCCCCTACGAAAGAAGCAACGACATCCTCAGATTTGTCACAGTGGACATTGGTATGATCCTAATTTAATGTGGCTTTAATCATTTTGTTTTTATCAGTCTGAAATAAGCATGCCAGATTCTTCGTCTACCCTGCCACCAGACTGATAGATACATGGTTATGGTATTTTCACTCAGAGGTGTTGAAGTTAATGCAGCCTCTGCTTGCAGAAGCTTTGTGCTACTAAAGAAATCAAAAAGGGCACATGTGACCTTTCACCTGCACTGTGCCACTGGAGAGCAGGTGCTGCAGCTCTGCCAGGAGATTGGTGGAGCAGGGCACGTGTGGACACTATGCTTTTCTCATGATGATTTGTGGAAGGGGGTATGATTAGCAGACCACCCTTTTTGATGGATTACTAGCATCATTTTATCATTGACAAAAATCAAAAAAGCTATGGATTCTACAGCCTTGTCGGATAACAATCCTTCACAGTAGCAGATTTAAAGATCAAAGCTACACCTGGCCCACATCCCTCCTTTCTGTCCATTTTCAAGGTAGAATACTTATGTGGTAGAACCAGAGATGCTGTTTATGGCCAATCATGCATCCTTTTCAACCCTCTGCATGGTCTCCCATGGAGCAGCATTATAGAGGAGCAGGGGCAAAATGAGAGGAGTGAAAGAACTTAAATACAAACATTAACAAATACCAGGTTTGCTCGCCCCTCATCCCACAGCAACCCTAAAAAGGAGTAAAGGAAATAACTGCCAGAGAAAATTCTGTGTTCACCTGCCACTATTGCAAAAAACATGTGCTTATGTATTCAATAATCCCCTGCCATAATGTCAGAGTAGGAGGATGCAGCATTCAGAAAGAGAAATAGTTGCTAATGGCGTCCTATAGAAGATATACACTGCATAAGCTATGAATGAGATACGTACATGAATTGCTCCTTTAGCCACACATCTGTAACTGAATTGTGCTGCTCACACATCCCGCACATCTTGTCATGAACCACCGCCTGCGTGCATTCTGGACTTCGTGGTCCTTGACCCATAGAGGACTGAATTCCGTGATCCTTACAACATGACCGTTTGGTGCAGAATGCAGCAGGCAGTCTTTACGGGCTATGTTCGACATTCTACAAAGCAGACACACCCCCGTGGTTCTGCGCGTCTCAACGCTACCGCTCGGAGCAGTCTGACGTGTGTTGCCAAAGTTCACTCGAACTTCCATCCTAGTCCTGATTCCTTGAATCTACTTCCTCCTTTTCCTTTCCTCAAACTTACCTTACTATTCTTCCGGGATCCTCGCCTGCGCTCAAGTCACGGCGTTCCGTGCCTCCGAGCTCGGGCTTAATCTCCTTCCTGGTTCCTGGTACTGGACATCCAACCGCCTCCTGGAGTATGACCGCTATCCCACGCTGGAACCAGACGACCAGCAGTCGAGTCTCTACAAATCCCGGACCGTGCAAAAGAAATCTTCAAAGAAGGTCGCAAGCAAGGAAAGACCGGCGAGAAGGGGAGAGACTTGTGACACATCTCTTCCCCTGCTCTCCATTTCTCTCTCTCATTATGATCCTCCTTAATCCAAACCAGTAATACTTCATAACATGCTTTCTGCTTCCAAGAAATGCTATAGTTCTACAATGCCTCGATCGGACTACTTTATAGAGCCTCCGCCCTCACCGGATTTGTAATTTCTATGGCCATTCTGTAACTCTTAGAGGGCTATCTAGAAATGCTGTGCTGTGGACCCAACCTTGCTTACAGCCTACTGCAGAATAGCACTATAGTTTCTTCTCTCTCTACCTACATTAGTTTGCTGCTCCCCTCCCATCCGTGCCCCTCTTCCGAGTAGTCCTTAATCTGAAAGGGGGAGGTATGGGTATACACAATCACCCAGAAAACCTGCTTAGTACTCAAAAGTCCAGGTACTCACTCATTGATAGTATCACACATGCAGTGAGAAATGCTGGTGCAAGTCGGCCAGATATCTCACACGGATCATGGACGTGGCTGCCCAGACCTCTATTTGTGACCTCAAATTGCAGAGTATTTGAATTCGGGCAGGTTAACCCAGACTTCAATTCTTCAGAAGTTGAAAAAATATGGATATTTATGAAAACAGGAAAACCAACAACTGTATTTATTCCCCACCTGCCAAAAATAGAAGTGCTGTGTCTAAGGCAGTCATTTATTAGAAAAAAACTAATTAAAGCTCTGGGCACTTACTTTTAGTCCAGAAATTCCCTGAATTCATGGTGCTGCCCAAATCACTGCTCTGAATGACCATTGGCCACTCTCTTGTGGCCCACCCCAAAAGCTCAAGGTACAGGTTTTAATAAATCTGTAGCCACATTTTCATTTCTAACCTCTGGTCTCCACACACATCAGATCTAGCATGTTCTTGCACTCACACCATCAGTCTGCTCAGTCGCTACTTACCATATATTGGTACGTTCCTTTGAATCAGGGGTCCCTGGATCGGTTGGTTCAAGTCTTTGTTGATGGCAATGAACCCGGTGAGAGAGCAGATGACTCCAGATTGAAGGCTCAGCTCCAGCATCCTTTTCTTCACCTCTTCTTGGCCACTGTCGCTGCCCCTCTCCATGTCTCGAAGCACAGCCTTTGCAGCGAGGCGGTGAATGGTTAATCTGTTGTGAGAACAACAGAGGAGTTAGTGCTTGTTTGCTATGGGTGAACTGGGAATGTGTCCAACTGGAGACTGCTACTGAGACAGATTATTATCTGAATTTAGAATGTATCTAAAAGCAAAAGGATTTAGGGAATGTTACTTTAATGCTCTTCGGAGCAAAAGACACAGCCTCCATCCACTAGAACGCCAGTCATAAAGAGCACCATTGACAACGACAAAAAAAAAACACAACCAGCAGAGGAGGAGTCCACTGAAAGGGCCTCCTTACCAGGAAGACTTAAGATTAACCCATCCTCAACAGTAAAAACCTATCAACTAAATGTTGACTTGATTTTGTGGTACGTTAGCGCTAGTTACATTTCAGTTGCTTAAGCTTAGTAGTTATTGGCTTTGGGTCCAGAATCCACACTACCTAACACAGATGCCTACCTAACAGCAGCTCAGTAAGTATATCCTCTGCACAAGCAGCTTGTTCGTTTTGCAGTCTCTCTCTCTCTCGCCACCATGGCTCATATATTTAGTCCAGTCTCATTCTGACTATGAGGAAATGACAGATCTTAGCCAATCGCAACCCTCTCACTGTTTAGGCCCACAGTTTCAGACCATCAGCCCTAGTTCCAATCAAGAGGAGGTGGCATGTTACTATATTAGCCAGGCAGCCCAGCACAGTGTGGTGGCTGACAGGAGCTAACACTCTGGAGACTGCTGCAGAGGAGAGCTGGAGAAGTGGCAGCAGGAGAGAGGAGAAGGTGATCTCTACAGAAGGCAAGGAAGTGGTGAGAGTAAAAGGGGTGAAAAAGGATGGAAGGATGGAGTAATTAAAACCAGGAGTGGAGTGGAAGGTGGTAGTAGGAACAGAGGAAAGGGGGAGGAAGCAAAACCAGGAGTGGAAGGCTGTAGTAGGAACAGTGTAAAGGAGACAGGAATCAAAACCAGGGGATGAGTGGAAGGAGGTAGTACGAACAGGGGAAAGGAGGGAGGGAGTAAAACCAGGAATGAAGTGGCACAATGTGACAAGGGCAGAGGGAACAGAGGCGGAACTAAAACCTGAAGTGGAGTTGAAGAAAGAAGTAACATTCGAAGGCATGGTGGAGGCCGTACAACCCAAAGTGAAAAGGATGGTGGCGACAACAGGCCATGGTGGTAGCATGGAGACAGTGAAAGAGCAGCAGAAGAAGGGGGAAGGTGAGAGAAGCATGAGGACTATACAGCTTCAGATGAGAAGAGCGAAGCAGATTGCTAGGGGTTGACGAGGAATGGAAGAGAAAAAAGAAATCGTGAAAGAAAAATAATGGCCCTTTATTAAGGTAGTGAAAAGAGAGATGAATGGCCAGAAGCAAGTAGGTCAGCTAGAGGTAGGAGGTTCCATAAGGCCATGTCAGACCTAGGCAGGTCTAACAGGTGGGAAGAGGTTCTAGTAGTGGTCAGGGAGCCTAGTGACAGTTTAGATAGAAGGTGGGGAGAAAAGAGTCAGGAAGGAAAATTAGTAACGATTGGTCCTTTTGCCTCTCTTCTGGCTGACCTCAGCGCCACCTGTAAGAGAGCCCAGAGGATCCTGCAGACATCAAGGACTGCCTTAGTCTTGGGATGTGGGGCTGTGTAAAGCCTGCACCTAGGCTCAAAGGAGCAGAAGGGCTTGGTACATCCTGAAGACTGTGGGGAGGAGTGAGGAGTGTTTTTATTTAAGTTGGCCCACCCCTGTACACAGTCCCTAATACAAATCTTAAACTTTAAGAAACTGATCTTGGCTTACGTCTTGGTCCCAAATGGCCAACCTGTGACACACACCTTCTGATGCTAGGCAGCTGACACAATCTCAGCCAGTATTTTCCCATGGGCTGTCAAGTGAGCACACTTGGTCATCAAGAGCAGCAAGGCCACTAATGGTGGTGAAAAGGGTGCTATACAAAAGCACTTGTTAAAATGGTTTTTCAGAATCTGGCCTGGTGGACAGAATTTAGGAGGCCACCCAAGTGATAGTGAAAAGGGAACTCTGAGAGGTTAGCCAAATCCCAATCAAGGTAGCAAGGCAGAGAAGTCATTGCTATTCTCAGGCGAGTGTGAATGGGGTGAGAGGTCATCAATGAGTCCACACATTATATCACACAATAATTCAGTTCAGACAGGTAAGTATCAAAATATTCTTATTTATTCTAGCCCTTCTGCACACACTGAAAAATGAAATTAACAGGTAATATTATCGCACAACACTCTATGATACAAATATATACATTCACCATAGGTTCATATATGCATTTAAATAACGTATTCAGAAAGCATGTAAGTAAATTCAATGCAGTCAATGTGTTGGTGATGAATCAAAATACTCTTCAATGATTTTACTAAGATAAGTAAATGTTCTTTTGTATTTTAGAAGTTACTAGCCTGGAATGGCATTTTACCCGCCTCACTGATATATATGCACATTTATCTACACAACCTACCGGATGCATATTTGAAATCAACATGAGCATACCATCAGACACTAAGTGAGTGCGCAATTAACGTATTGACATTATAAGTGCCCGCGCTGTGACCAAGCTATACCAGTGACCGCAGCATGTGCCGCTGACTACAATATTGCCTTAATAGTAATCGCCATATATACGGCCTTATAGCATTTACTACGACAAATCTGTGGACTAACCGATGCCTGCATAGACTGCTGCACATGTTGTTTTCCATTGCCTCCCATGATTATCAGATGTACACGTTGCCATTGCAGATTAATGTCTGTTGCTTATTCCAATCTCGTCCAATCTCTCAATCAATGTCGTAATACTGCATTGACCGCTGCCTAACTGATGCCAACTGCATTACTCGATTGCCAATTGTTATATACTGCTGTCTACTGCCACCACCTGCCTTCTGTTACAATTATAAGACTATCTTGCCCTCCAACATTCTAACTAAACCCTTATGAGATGTTCTGCCCCTAGTCAGCGCTGGTGGGCCGCTTATCTAGGGTGAGGATAAAGGAAGAAGAATCTAGCCCTTATCTAGTTCTAGTCGCCGTCAATTTCTTACGAAGACACCTTATAGAAATGTGTGTAATTTGCTTTGCAAATGAAATTACTCAATTTTATTTATTTTCTTTGCTCTGCATTTTCACACTTTTAAAATATATACAGAACAGGCAGCAATTTGCTCTGTTTTGATTCATAAAAAGTGAGCACCGTTTTCCCGGTGTTTTCAACGCAAACCCCTTGCACTCAGGTCTAGTTAATGGTGCAGTGTTTACTCTTCAAACAAATTTCCACCCATCTGGTTAGAACAAAATTGTGTTAAAACAAAATTTCTTTCATCTCTTGACCCCTATTTTCTAGTGTATAGGGTCACAACTGGCCTACCGGTTTCAGTGGTATCAAATCATTTACCCACTTTCTTCAAGGCCACAGCATGGGTGAGCATGCTGTCAAACAAGAGAGAGTTTGTCTCTGCACAAACCAGTAGGCCAGTTGTGACCCTATGTGCTAGAAACATTAGACTCTGGGCCAGACTACCCTGTCTTTATGAGCCGTGTAGTTGCAACATTAGGAATCCTTGCCTTCATTCCTACAAAAATGCCTCCAAATGCAAAGTTACCTACAGTCTAAACAACGAGGTCATGCCTAGAACCCTTAATCCTGCAACCAACCTCCTTTCTAAGAAAAAAAATAATCCACCAAAACCTAAACCCACTAAATTTCAGGATCCAAAAAACACTACCAATATCACTGCAGCACTAATTAATGCTAGATAGCTAGTGGCACATGCCACTGAAATAGCAGACCTGATCTCCACGGATGACCTTGACATCTTAGCTGTCACATAGTCATGGCTGCAGGCTGCAGCGGGCCCAGCCCTCACATTAGCAGTCCCTGATAACTACTAAATCCTTAGAGCGGACAGAACCGACGCCAGAGGAGGCGGCTTAGCCCTTATCGCTAAATCGAACCTTGCAATAAGACTAGCGCCATCACCTGCACTTAAATCCTGCAAACTACTCAATGCCAAAGTACCAATCTCTAACTGCCGCACTCGAACGATCTACCTAATTTATAGACCTCCGGGTCCAATTGGTACCTTCAAAGAAGATATCTCCAGCATTCTTGCAAATAAAACCAAAGATTCCTCACAAGTACTAATACTTGGTGATTTCAACCTTGGATTTAACGACCATGCTGACAAGAATGCTCAGGCAGTAGCTAATATCCTCTCAGAACAAGGAGTTACCCAAAGAGTATCTGTACCGACCCCTGCCAAAGGAAGGACATTAGACTGGGTGGCTGACACAAACTGCAAAACCTCTATCACTTCTATAACATCGCAACCATGGACCGACCACCTCCTGATTGCCTTCACCTTAACAATAAATAGACAAATGTCCAATAACAAAGTTATGGCACCACCCATCCCTACTAGGAGCAAAGAAATATCACGGCAGATAGGTTACTACCTTGTACCCTACCATCCCTAAACTCACTCCCAAGTGCCTCTGACCCCAACCTACTTGTCGAGGCCTATAATAATACCAGGTCCAAAGCTTCAGACATTATTACACCTACCAAAATGCGCAGAAGTAAACAGAGCGCACACTTGAATGCCTGGTTTACACCACAACTCAAAGCCCTTAGACTACAAAAAAGAAAACTGGAAACCTTATGGCGACATACCCCTTCCGACGAAAACAAGTTGAACTTAACTAACTTTGCGAACAACTATAAAAAAGAAATAATTCGCACCAAAAAAGAACTCTATAACAAAAGAATCGCTAATGCCAGCTCCAATACTAAGGAACTATTTGTGATTCTACGAGAAATGGAATCTCCTATTCCGCCCACAGACAACATGCTCAAGGACAAACCTTGGTGCCCAAGCATACAGAATGCCCTGGCAAACAAGATAACATCACTCCAAAATAAAATTGCTGACAAAAAAGCCATTCTGCCCAATCACGAGACACAACAGGCAAGCGCCATTGACTCTCCCATTACACTAGACCCATTTATAGTCTCAAAAGTATCCATCCTGGAAACGGAAATAATTATCTCCTCCCTGAAACCATCTAAGTGCCAGGGCGATAACTGTCCTGCCCAAATAATCAAAGATGCAGCTAGAGACTTAGCACCGTTCATCTCCAAATTAATCAACGCCTCCTTTGCAACTAATACTGTCCCAAGTAACCTAAAAGAATCCTGGGTCTTACCCTTGCTAAAAAAAACTCTGGACCCTTCCATCCCAACTAACTACCACCCTATTACAACAGTATCCTTTCTTCTTAAAATACTTGACAAAGTAACGTATCTTCAAATTCAGAAATACCTCAAATCTAACCATCTCCTAGGTACCCGCCAATCTGGATTCAGGCCACAACACGGCATGGAAACGGCACTAATCGACTTAAAAACCCAAATTGATGAGCTCAAGGACAAAGGGAAAACTGCCATGCTACTCCTCCTCAACCTGTTGGCCGCCTTTGACCTGGTGGATCACAAAGTTCTGTGCAAACACTTGGTCTCGACTGCCCACTTCTCGAAGGAAGCAACAGCATGGATGCAATCCTTTTTAAATAACAGGACTATGAGAGTCTTCTCCCCATCAGCGGCAGCAGATCCCATCCAGACTACCTGTGGCTTTCCACAAGAATCTTGCGTATCGCCAACTATGTACAATATATTTACATAGCCCTTGTTTGACAAATTGGTCAGACTGGGTGTCACTTACACTAATTATGCAGATGACACCCAGATCCTCATACCCCTTTCGGGTGATTATGACAAGGACACAGCTTTGGTAAATAAAATCTACCTCCTCATTCAGGCTTGGATGGCAGCCCATGGCCTCTGCCTGAATGACGACAAAACGGAGCTCCTGATTCTTGGAACAGCTGCCAATCTAAAATAAACTAACCCGAACTACTCCGCCTTCAACATCGACAGAAATACAATTAAGGTAGTAAAAGAAGCGCCAACCTTAGGCTTCTACCTCGACTCCACACTAATCCCAATTAAACTCCTTGGCATCAGCATCAGCTTACGCGTGTAAATTAATCAGAGCCTCCAGGCCATTCTTATCCAAAGCCAGTTGTATCATCCTTGCCAATACCTTGATACTCTCAAAATTGGATTATTGTAACACCTTATATCTAGGTGCTAACAAGTATATCCTAGACGAAATACAAATCTTACAGAATAATGCGCTAAGAACTGCTCTAAATATTCCCAATAGAGAACACGTATCCATACTCAAAAGAGAACATCATTGGCTGAGGATAAACAACAGAATCCTGCTCAAAACTGTCTCCCTCACCTTCAAATGCCCCACAAAGCGGCACCCCGTACCTAACTGAGGGAATAGTCAGAAAATCCTATACCCGCCCCTCCAGAGCTGCTAACTCTTTTTGCCTGAACATACCTAGATTCAACCTAATAAATCTGGGGGTAACAGCTTCCCAGTCAAAGCCGCATAGTCCTGGAACGCACTGCCTCTGTCTTTCTGTCTGGACCAATCCTTCCTCCGTTTTAGACGCAATACCTTGAACTGGTTGCGATCCAATGACATTTGATCCTGCTGTACCTCACTGCTTTCTGTATGCTCCACTGACCCTACTATGTGTAACTTATTGTATAATTTGTTTCTTGCATTCTTTCCTGTATAATCCTAGTGCCTAATTGATTCACAATGTAACCTAAGCTTAAAGGATTCTTGTAATCGATGCACCCTACAAATAAACAAGCAAACAGGTTCGCCGGCCAAAAGGCAGTGGAAAGGAAGTTTAGGACACAAAGGAACCTGTTCCCAATGTTATCCTATGGAGGACGGGGGGTGGGCGGATGCACCATGGCTACTTATCTGCCATGACTCCGATATTCCCAGATGATTTTGCAGATCCTCTGGGAGTCACTCGAGGTTGGATTTCCTGCCATTGGTTCCAGCGAGGGTGCCCAGGAGGTGCAGGTTCAAGTATTCTTCTGGTCGGGTACAGTTGCAAGGTGCAACCCCTGATGATGAAGAAATGCAAGAATCACTGATGCAGACCTCTTCAAGACACTTCACAGGATGGGGGAAGGAGAGTTCCAGTGACGGTTGTCACACACAGATGACGACAGGGATTCTTCCCAGTGTGGTTACAGAAGCTTCTCTAGGACAGGATCCCTTGATGCTGGGATGCTGGGATACTGAAATTTGGAGGGAAGGCAACTTGTGGCATGAGCTGCCGACTACCAAAGTTCCAGGTGCAACCGCAGAATGGCGACAGTTCTGGTGAGGAAGCCTACTAGAGAGGTAGCTAGTCCACTGGGTGGTCCAGGGACACTTCCGAAGGATCAGGATGGCCGGATCCTCGAGGGCATCAAGTCTAGTTGGTCCCACTAGTCCAAGGACTGTATCAGTGTCAGAGCTCACCTAAAGCTTGTTTGGCGAAGTCGAAGGCTCTGGAATAGGTTTTGGGGACCCCTGGTGAGTTGTGGATCGTCTCTTCTGGCTGGAGAGAATGTCTCAAAGAAAGGAACGATCCTCTCTGGCTGCAATTAAGAGGAAAACCCCCAAAGGGGAAAAAAGTCCTAACTTGGAAGTAAGACTTTAGTAAAGTATCTCAGTGGTTTGTAGATCCCCATTTCTTAGTTTCAGTCTGTACTACTCAAGGAACTTGGTAGAGTGGCAGAGCAGTCAGGCTTATCTTAAGAGGAAGATGTGAGCTGTAGGTAAGTACACTGAATCTAGCTAGCAATGTACATCAAAGAAACACTTACACATACATCTATATTAAAATATAGATTTATTATATTTACACCAGAGTCAACGTTAAATACTTAGCACAATAAGCCAACACACGTAGGTATACTCAACAATACTTTCAAAAGGCCACTTCTTACTTGGTAGTTGCTGAAGGCGCACAATTGTTGCAGGAGTTTGACAGGTCTACCGTACTATTGGTAACTACGCGCACCCACAAAGTAATACCATAATTGTATTTAGTCAGCATTGACATATAAAACAGTGATTTGTGGGAAGGAAAACCATTGGTTAGTGTTATCCTAGTAGAGCTTCAGGTTCTAGAGGTGGTTTCCCTGCACAGCAAGTCTTTTAAAGTCCAAACGCAACCCCAGCCAAAAGGCAGTTTACAGAGGCTTAAAGTCTTTAAAAGCAGCAGAAGTCAAAAGTTCTTGTGGGTACCTTCTAGTCTCTAGGAAGGAAGGTAGAAGAAGATTTAACCAACATTTGTGACCCTGTTAAAGGACACAGTAAAGGGACAAAAGCAGTAGCTTGGGTCAGAGGTAAGCCGGGTTGCCCTGAACATATATATGTGCACTCCAAAGCACTGGAGCGACTTTCTGAATATCAGGTAAGCAATAACCTTTTCCCCACAGTACCTTAGGTTTGAAGAAAGTGTTTTTGGTGGATGCTCTGCGATGTTGCAGCTCTGGATCCAACATCCGGATTCCTTGGTCTGATGAAGAAGGGGAGGACAATGGATGTGTTCTCTCACTGCCAGTCTCGGGGGAGGACCTCTGGCATGGCTTTCCTCAACTTCTTTGGTCACTCTGCGGTTTTGGTGCCTTTTCTGCAGTACCAAAAAAAAAGGACGCAATTCGCCCGGTCAATCTTGTTCGCTTCTTACAGTCCCACACTCTGCTGAGGGGGTCTGTGTGAGTTGGATCGGATCTCTGGAGTGTCCTTGAGGGCTCAGCAAAGATTTCAATGGATTCAGCCTTTCCACGACAAAGCACTCGAAATGGAACTGGGGTTCCGCAGCTCTGGAAACTCACAGGACCTCGGTCGATGGCTCAAAACAAAGTTCGTCTTGGGAATGGTTGTTCCCACCAGTCAAAGGGAAGGAATCATCCTCTTCGGAGTTCCTCTGTCGCACAGAAACGGGGTCAGGACAGCAGTGGTCGCTTCACAGTGTTGCAAAGGGTTTGCATGCTGGTTACTATAGCTTCCAGTGGTTGACTTGCTTTTCACTCCAGGAGCCTCACCTTTATACAGTTTCAGCACTCACTCCTCTGCAATCTTCCTCAGAAGTTTACAGAAAGGGGCGTTTGGCTGTCCAATATGGACAGACAGACTCCCAGTGGGAGCTGGTCCTATTCAGGCACTGTGGCAGACAAAGGACAGGGGGGTGGAAAACTCCTCCCTAACTTCCTGCCTGCCCGGACACTCTGGAGCCTAGGCCAGGACACCCAAGGGTGCCCAGCAAAAGAAAAGGCACACACAGGCATCCACCTCCCAGAATGGTAGAAGAACGGCTGAAAAAGAACAACCACGCTAGTAATGGTGAAAAAAGAAGGGAGGCCCCCAGTTGGTAATTGAGTGCCCCTATTGTGCAATGGCGTGGCGTAGAACACGTCCACAGCACCCAGACATACCTCAGAGATTGCCTGTGTGACAAAAAAAGTCACAGGAGCAGAGAGAAGGGGTATACTATGTATCACTTTGGTACTCCACATAAAGTGGTGTGTCCCAATCTCTCAGACTATAAAGTTTTTGGAGAGATTCTAAGAACGGAAGTTGCTATAGGATAAAGAAAGAATCTCAAAGGAGGACCCTAAGGGTCCCCAGCTACACGGCCCATAAGAAGCTGCATACTGCAAAAGTAAAATACAGATGCCTTTAATTTTGTATGGAGGAAAATAGACTCCATAGGACAGGTTAAATACAAAAAATAGAGTTCCAAAAGACAGAGCCCATAGGAATGAATGAGTGGAAAAAGCTCCACTCATTCAGGATTTCAGAAAAAGGTCCAGAGGTCCTGCAAAAAAGTGCTGGGGGTCTCATCAGGAGAGGGGATGAAGCATAAAAATGACAAATCTCCCTAGCTACGTCATACTTCCTCTTGACAGAATGTGCAGAGGGTGTCACAATGAAGTCTAGTACACTTCCAACATCTCCATAGCAGCCAGTGGCCTTCGGTGCAGCGAGAGCATCGGGATATGTTCTGTGAGCATCAAGGTATGACAGGCTGAAGCACTGCTCAGGGTCTTCGTAGATCAGGTAGTCCAACAAGGCTTCACAGACCAGACGCAGGAAAGGATGCCTCTACAGGAGTCGTCTTTGGAGCTTAAATTGGCTGTTCTTCTAAGAGGGATTTTTGGCTCCAACACTGATCGGAAGACATGACTGCAGAGGTGCTCTTCTTACCAAAGTCCAAGACCAATGGTAAGGAGATTGCCATTCAACCAGCCAGCAGCTGAGCAATCCAAGACAACTACTGGTTTTACTCTTGCCCCAAACCCAGGCTCTCTGGCGCCATGGATGTGGAGTGGGACCAGAGAGTCCCACCTCCTTCCTGGGCCACACACAAACATACGCACACAAAGGCAGCACTAGCCTGTGAAAGCAGCAGCTTTACCTGGAAAGTGCATGACCTTAGAAGGGATTTCCAGACCTGGCAGGCAGGAAGAAGTCCAACAACAATATGGTCACGGAAACAAGAGAAAATCTCGGGGCATGCCAGTTAAGGGCGTTACCCACTTTTAGTAGCCATATACAGCAAACGCGAATGTGCCCACTAAAAAGAATGCACAAATGGTAAAAATGTATCTGCTGCCAACAGCTTGTCTTTCGGCACATATTAAAGTAACCAGAAATCCCAAGTGTAAAAAGCTAGGGTGGTACAAAAGTATCCCCATTGCACGGCATTGTAAGATGCTGTGTACAATGTTGGTACTTACCTTTACCGGCACTCGGCCCGGCGGCATTCCGGACGGATTACGAATGCCGGCGGGACGATGTTAATCCCCACTCATGGAGTCCAACAGGACTCCATGAGGGGTTTTGTCGTCATTACCATAATGGCGCTTTTGTTTGCTGGTAGGGCACCTGGCTTACCTCCAGCTTTTAGCCAGAGGTAAGCCAAGGTGCCCCACCGGCAAACCCGTAGTCAGGCAGTCTGGTAAAGTGCCGGCATCCTAGGATACCGGCACTTTTTTACCAGACCGCCCGACCTGGAATGAGGCCCATAGTTTCCAAGTACTGATAGACTAAAGGACTGATGAGTTTCCCAAAACAAATTAGCAAAAGGCAAGGGAAGGGAAGCTGAAGTCAGAACAGGTTAGAAAAAAAGAGCAAAAAGAAAGGGGGTCCATAGAAAATATGGATGGAAAGTTGCAAAAAGTGAATCTTTCCCAACAGCACTTGCATATTTTTTGTTATTAAAAAAGATTTGTTTTACCAGTTTACAATACATTGACACTTTTCACACCAATTGCACAATATAAAAGAAACATCACATTACTAAAACTATATACAATAGCAAAAAAGGAGAAGAAAAAAAAGAAAGAAAGACAGATTGGCAGAGAAACAGACGACTATACACAATTGGACAACCTTAACATTACTACTCAACGGTTTACCCTTCTGCTTCAGCTTTGTCTCCAATTAGGAGTACTTGCCACCTCATTGAATCCGCTGAATTACAGAGTTCAATACATTCTAAGGCCCTTCTGCGTAACTGTATCTAGGTTTAGCTTCCCCAGAGCGCGTCTCACTCCCACTCTCCCTATGGCATTACCAAATTAAGTGCCAGAAAAAAGTTTTCCAGTAGTTTTGTCAAAGCTAGAATCGGGGCCTGATTTGAGGTTAGCATCAGCCTTCCCCATAAACAGTTTGTCAGGACCTGTGCAGTTGATTGAACAAACAGGCCTAAATGACTGATCCTGTCTTTCGTGAAAGCCGGACATTCCATTGTTAAGTGCAAGAGGGATTCCAGCAGGGCCTGACAGTACGAGCGGCAGCCTTGAAGTTTCTTGAGCAAGCCATTTTCATGGCAATGGGGGTCATTACGAGTTTGGAGGTAAACATGGCGCTATTGGCGCCATGGCTGCCTCCAAACCCATAGCGACTCCGTCCTGGTGAATGGAGGTATTACCGCCCCATTCCAAGATTGGCGGGGGCGGTAATTCCCCATTCACCAGGGCCCTTCCCCATTCCCATTTGAGCCCCCATAGGGCTCAATGGGAATGGGGAAGGCGGTAATAACAGTACTGCAAATTGCAGTACCGTTATTACCTCCAAAGTCCCTTTGCAGGTCCCGTCCTTAACGCCTGGTAAAACCAGGCGTTAAGAGAGGACCTGCAAAGGGACCTCGGAATAGGGCGGTAAGGGATTACCGGCACCGGTGCCATTACCGGTACCGGTAATCCCTTACCGCCCGGGTCGTAATGAGGCCCAATGTCTTCTAGCGTCCAGGGGGGGGGGGCATTTAGGCAGGATTTTAGATAAGATTCTCTGTTTTTGGGATGGAAATTTGAAAAGGTACGATCCGTGTTTATCTACAGGAAGGAAGTAGTTCATTTTTCCTTTAAATAACTTTAACCATCTAAATCTTCCCAGTCCATCTTCCAGTGCGAATGCATTATTTTCTTTTTCTTTGTATATTCAGAGTTTGATGCATGCACATTAATCATTTCTTGGAAGGCTGAACATCACTTCTGAAATATACTCAGAAACGGGCCCGACTCAGGTCTTTCTTTTAGACAATTATGCAAATAGAAGCCTAAAGGGGGTTTTCAGATTGTATTAATTGGCGTAGAAGGGACAGACTTTTTTAATGTATTGCGCATACCATGCACTTAAGCCCAATTCGAGTCTGATTAGGCTTGTTAGGACTGTCTTTGGAAGGCACAAGAATGTCTTCCAAATGTTCCCTTCCAGCCTGTCCAAAAATGTCCTGTTCTTGAATGACCATATAAGATCATTGATGTTACCTTTAATTTATAGAGCTCTATTAGCAGGACCAGGGATTGTGCACACAGTATGCATGTCAGCACTTTCATGAGTGAAATTGAGGATCGAAATTAATCCTCCATTTTTTCTCTTTGATTTTTAAATTGGCTTTGAGAAAATACAGGGAAACCCAGATAGCTTATGGTAGTTACCCTGGTTACCGGTAACTTACTCAGACTCCATGTATATGATTTATTTTTTTGACCAGTAGTAAATGTCATTACAAAAGATTTCAGGGGGTTTATCAACAGTTGATTTACTCCTAGAGTACCAATTTCGGTTGGGTGATATTGTATGTAAATATGTGTTCTGTACAGCGCTTTGGATTAAGGCGCTATATAAATAACACATCATTATCATCATTATCAGATAATTGTCCATTCCCTGTAGGAGGCTTTGAAGTCCTGCAGGGGTGTAGTCTAGCAGTACGAGATCATCAGCGTACGCAAAAATATTCACCCGCAAATCTAGCCATCTCAGGGCATAACCTTTCCATGATTTACTTTCTTCCGATAAATCAGCTAGATGGAGATTGAAGAGGGTGGGGGCTAGAACACACCCCTGGCGTACTCCTTTTGTTACCGGTATAAATCTGGACAGGTCTACCCGGGTATTCAGTCTAACTTTCATTGAATTATCAGAGTAACGTTACGGAATCATATGCAAGAGACCCAGATTGATGCCCCATTCAGTTAATTTACTCCATGGGTTTGTCATGCTGATGTTATCAAATGCGGCTGTTAGATCGATCACAGCCATATATAAGGATTTGCCAAACTTCCCACCTATGTTAGAGGTGCATATAGTGATAAGGCACTCACTAGAGTCCTTACACCTTTCCTGAACCAGGTTTGTAGCTGGCTAAGTTGCCTGGTGGACTCGACCCGATTAGTTAAGTCCTTCAGAACTAGTCTGGTGAATATTTTGGAGGAAAAATCAATGAAGGCGACTGGACGATAGCTTGATAGAGTAGCTCTGTGCCCCCTTTTGAACATGAGAACTAGCAGGGACTCTTGCCAAGAGCTAGGGATGTAATCCCCTACAGAAATGAGCGAAACAAGTTTAAACAAGATGTCTGCCCATAATACTGGATCATCTTTGTAGATTCTTGTTGAGAGTCCATCCGGGCCACTAGCTTTTAGAATTATCTAGTTTCCCAATTACCAGTTTGATATCTGTTTTATGAAATCGGAATGTCCAGCTAGCTCTCGAGCTGGCATCACTTTCAGAGTTTCCAAGATAGTCAGAGGCCGCTTTAAATGTACTTGTAAGATATTCTACCCAATCATTCTCTGCCACACAGCAGGACTGCATCTTCAATTGGTTACCATCTGCATCGTTCATAATTCGCCAAATTGCTCGAGAATCTTTATTTTCCAGTTCCTTAAAGAGAGCCTGATTTGTATTAACATATAATTGGATTCAGAGAGATTCAAGCCATCTGTGGAACGCCTGTTTTAGCATTCCTTTACCCTTACTTATTTCATCCCTATTTCCTGCAACAGATCTTTTCATCCAAAGTTTAATTGAGCTCTGCAGCTCCTTTTATTATCGTTTATCGATGTGTCAAACCAGTTTCTATGGCCTGAACCAAAGGGACAACCAGACAACTTTGTCTGGTCGATTGAAATTTTCCCCAGTTTGGATAATAGGTGGGGTAACTCTCTTGGGCAAGCAAATGCATCCTTACTCTCATTTGGTAAAGTCACCAAAAAATTTCCTAAGTTGGTATTTGCTTTGTTACTATTGCCAATTTGCCAGATCCTATCATTTGTTCCAGTCACCACTACTTTTTGTGGGTCCCCTGATTTGCCCACCTTTGACTGACCCACGCTAAGTGCTAAATATTTCATTGCATGGTCACTAAGAGGGGTGGGTATTATCTCAAAGCTACAAACAGTCACCATATCTATATTCCAAAGAAAAACATAGTCAGTCATGGATGCTGCTAGCGAGTTATGCCAGGTAGGGACTGATTACCATCACCCATCACATAGCTGGTTAGTTTGCAACAACCCCATCTTGCAAGAAAGGATGACCACATTCTAGCAGGGGAGCTCCACTTCCTTACACCACTCGCTTGTACAACAACTGCCGCTTTATCCCCATCGAATATATCCAAATCAACCTCATTCACGTTGCAATCACAGTTAACATCACCTCCTACAATAATCGGAATCTTTGGGTATTGGGCTCGCCACTTTATCAGAATATTTTGGAACTCATTCAACAAAACATCTATCTCTGATCGAAATGAGTTAAAATATATGTTCAGTATTAGAATATATGTGGTATTAGTATCAATTCTGTCCGTGATCTTAGTGATCAGCAAGGCCTCTGACGGACATTTCCAATTCTGTAGGAGGTGATTTTCGCAATTTGTTACAGCCGTTAGTAATCCTCCCATTGGTCACCCCAGTGGCTCTTTTTTTGCAAGCTTGCTGTTTATTATAAACCTTAAATATGCCAACATAAAAAACCCATTCCTGTCTGGGGGATAGAAATTGATTAAATACAGTGGCGGATCATACCCCTACTGTACCATGCACAAGATAATGCCAGGGTGTCTCAGGAATGACCGTCGGGTGCATTATATGGTAAAAGGAGTATGAAAGTGGCCATCTGGAAAAGCCATATCTTCGACCTATTTGGAAGTCCCCTTGCAGATTTGCATACCATAATTTGAAAGGACGACATCTGTTGTTATGCTGGGTTTGTTTTATACGTTGTGCAGTATATATGACCCCCCTAATGCAATGATGCATACGCAGAATATCTTAACAGTTGAAAAACTGATGGCTAATACGGAAACTCAGATTCCTATAGGTGTAGCTGGGGATTTTACCACGAAAATTCCGCCTGACCTGGCTGGTTTCATGGATAATAAAAAGACTCACCCCAAAGACGAGAAAAATTGGAATCAACAGGGCCTTGCCTGGGCTGAAATGCTTATGTTCACCATTTAATAATGCTAAATGGACATTGTGTTGGGGGATGAAAATAAAGCATTTACAAGAATAAGTGGAACGAGTGCTAATACGATTATGTTTTTGTAAATGAGGCAGCACTTGTATTAGTGGGAGATATGGCAATTTTAAATCGGGAAGAAAGTGATCAGCTTCGGGAGAATAAATGCCATTACGGTAAGAACGGGGACATTTATATTAATAAGGGAGCTAATAGTATATGGTGGGATGCAGGGACTTTATATAAGACGCTTGTGGTGGTTGAGAAAGATTTACAAAAGTACCCTGGCAACTGGTTAGGTAAGTAGGTATGTTAAGGATGAAACCACCCTAATCAATGACTTTGCAGTCGTGGTTAATCATATTAAAGAAGAAATTACGGCGAACAGAAATTATAAGAGCACCAATGAAAGATGGAATAGGGAAGGTTATAAAAGAAAATGCTATGATAAAAAAGTACAAGCAGCCAAGAGACAATTGCGCTGTGAGATAGCTTACATATTGGAACATATGAAAACATTTGGTGATACCTCGGAGATAGCTGAACAAATGAAAAGGCTGAAAGGAAGCTATTGTAGGGGGTTACGGAATCACGCTAGTGAACGTACTAATGGAGTTTGGAAGCAGTTGGCCTAATATGCTACGTCAAACAATAGAGGAATATAGCCGGTAATTAATGGTGAGAATAAAAAGACATTAACGATAAATAGGGTATGTGTATATATAGGCAGTTCATTAGGGGCTGTGATGCCTGAAGATGTAGAAAAGCCAAACGATGTAGCAGTGTGGACCTGCAAATGCTCAGTAGTTGAGATAGTGAAACTAATTCGAAAACTGAACTCATCATGAGCTCCGGGCCCAGACAGACTTGTAATGCTCTTATTAAACAGACACCATGGGCTTGGGCAATCGTGTTACATATTCTATTTGTAGGTATTGATAAATTGGGTGTAGTACCGCCCTTTTGCAAAGAGAGCAATATTTCACTGGTATATAACAGAGGTTGTTAGCGATGTTGGATATACCGGCGGAATTGTTTACTAGAGTTTTGTTAGACAAGTTAAACCAATGGATTGATTTTAGGAAAATCTTGCCGCTGAATAAGACCGGCTTCAGAGGGCAAACTAGCACAATACATACAAAAAAGGTAGCAGGCGCCACATCTCTAGAAAGAACATGGCATGATATCCTGTTCTGTGGTTTTTACCCACTATGAGAGTCCACAGCCATTGCTTTTTGCTCACTGTACTTTTCACAAAGGAGGAATATCCATTTGCATATCAGTCTTTGTCCAGCACCGAAATGCCAGGCAAACCTCCTTTGAACCAGAGTACCAACAGCAACCCCAGGCACGTGTTTCAGCCTTGTTGGGCCTCATCAGTGAGGTGCAGCTGTGGCTCTCTGAGCACAGCGAGCAAGAGGTCCACGTATGGGTATACACAGTTTGCTAACTTTGGTGTCTGTGGTTGAATTCAACTTGCTTCGTGATCGGCTGATTGGAATCTGTAAATATGTAAATGAAATATTATGAGTATGTGCTTAATTCTCTTATTTTTAATGGTTTGCATATATTGAATAGGGATGCGATTTTTGTACCTTTTTTTCTTTATAATATTCGATATGTATGTATTGGATGAATTATAATGTATGAATTGAATGTAATGTTTTAATTGTATTGAAATGTGATTGTGCAAAATGTTTTTTGTTAACCATAAGCACGTAAATAAAAAATAAATTAAAAAAATAATTACCACAAATCTCCATATTTGGCAAACATGTCTTTGATAAAAGGATTGCATGCTTGAAACACTTGGTCCTGATTCCATTTTTCACAATACCCAGTCTTACATTTAAGTGTTGGTAACATTAAGGCATCTATACTGATACAGACAGACCCAGAACTCGGATGTGAGGATAACATTTCTGCAGCATCAATAGGGCCCTCTGTGTTCTACGCCTGTGCACAATTCTAGCTGGGTCAGGGTAAGAATGGCTGTGCACGGGCTCAGTTCGCAATACGCAGACATCCCAAAGGAATTATGTATATAAAATGTACAGTCTCAGATATGGACTAAAATCAGAAATTTAGCAGTAAAAACAGTAAGGTGACCCATACAGGGGACGCACAAGTATTCACTAGATATTAGCAAGCAAGCAAAACACTTTTCAGGAAAATGTTAGATAGTTTAAAATTAACAGATTAAGTATGTCCAATAGATGTTACGTGGCAAAGGCAGCAGACGCCAAATCAAGGGAATGCATCACCAGAGACAGGTTTCCTCTGGTTTGAGAGAGGCAGAGCTTTACCTTAAGGAGGAGGATCAGCAACAGAGCTCCCTGAAAGGGCTCCTCAGTTACGTCTTTTTCTCCGAGCTATTTCAGGAGTACTTCCTATTGTCGATGGAAGCATGGCTGCTCTCCCCATAGTTACGGTACATAACAACACAGGGCTGGGGATGACCCCAGCCATCTAATCCCATCACATTTTTGAAACATTTGATGGCCTCCCAATCAGTGGAGACCAGTCTCACTCCTGTTGTGAAGACAGACACAAAAGGATGTTGATTGAAGTATCTGACAGACCCACATCGAGCTCAAACAGGAATGCAATGATTCTTGGAGATTTTGGTGAGCTCTCAATAAGAGCCCACAGGCAAATTGGCAAAGGTGGCAATTTCCACCATCAAACACGAACAAGAAGGAACACAACTCAATGGCTAGCTCAAAGGACTTAAAAACCACCTAGGATTCATTTTGCTCCTGCTCAGGGAGAAAATAGACAATAACTCATTAAAATTGCTAGACAACTATGCAGCATCTACAACATACAAATGAGCTGCACGTGCTGCCACTAGTCTGTCACACTAACACATATTCTGGTTGGGAAAACTCACAAAAGGATGGGACGCTTCTGATGTACCCCTGATTGGGTAAGCCTTATGGGTAACCAAGGAAGCAAATTTAAAAAACAGTTAGTGTCAGGTGTGGCGTTGGAGAACGTTTTGCTGCGAAATAAAAAAAGTCAGAACACAGAAAAAGCAAGTACATATACAACAGGGCTCACTCAGGTGAAAAAAAGAACATCCTACTCTACAAAGCCAGGTCCCTCAAGGGTTAGCTCTATCACTGACCCTGTTCAACATACATATTGCTCCACAAGCAAAGATCATCCGCAACTACTTATAGTATTTGATTCACCATGCATGCTAATGCTCCAGGCTAAATATCAAACTACAACAAAACTGCAGTAATGGCCAACGAGTTTGTGACAGCATCTTATGCATTCACATATGAATTATTGCTAACCATCTCTACACATATAAAACATGGATTTGACATGATTACTCTACCTTCCAAATGCCAAGTGTTCAAGGGTTGCACCATATTCCTCAAGCAGGAAACCTAGGAGTCATCTTCGAGACGAACTTGGCATTCAGCCCTTAAATGAATGTAGTCCCAACAGCAGCCTTTTAGCACACAGAGCTCAGTGATTCCTTTCCTTCTGCTGCCGCTGAAGATTCAGTTCCCCATTGCAGTGTTTTTTCCCCATCTGCACTATTGCAATGGCATCTATGCTCATCTTCTTGAAAAGTTGTTGTATAAATTGGAAGGACTCAAAACTTTGCTGTACACCTTATATTGTGGCTTAACTTTGCTGTACACCTTATATTGTGGCTTAAAGGGTCTGATCAATTGTCTTTTAAAATTCTATACCTCACTCACAATGCCATCCATGGTAGTTTGTCCAATTATTTGGCCAAAGCACCAGCACTCTAGCAGCTGACCACGCACCTATGGTTTCCTTCCACTAGTTTACTATTCTGGCATCAACTCCCATATGCTGGTTATGGGGGAACATTTGTACACTGTCAAGTCCCCACTCAGATATCATTATCTCTACAGCTTTGCCTCACACCTTATCGTATTAAGCTTAGAGGAGCACTAAAGAATCACCTGTACCTCGCTGCCATTGGACTTCAGACTGTCTTCCAAACTCTCCTTTACCTTCTCCACCCCACTTTCAACCGCAGTGCCCTGAAGCAACCGTGAGGTGGAGTTTTGTGCTATTTAAAAACATCTAATAGATAAACTGTGTGAACCTGCTCCGGATTTGGTGAGGTTGCCATATTAACTAAATCAGGGTTGTGCAACTCCAGGCCACGAGGGCCCGGAAACCTGACAGGTTTTCAGGCTATCGCTCATTAATATTCATGAGCAAGAATTTCCATACATTTAGAATCATTGTATGCAAATTTATCTCATGAATATTAGTGAGGGGTATCCTGAAAATCCGACATGGATCCAGCCCACGAGGCCTGGAGTTTGACAACCCTGAATTAAATGAAACTCGGTAAGTACAATATGTAACAACTTCCTGGGCATTACCTGGATTCTGCCTCTGGCCGAAGAGTGAACTGCAGCTTATTCCTGAACACCTCGTCCTTAAATGTATATTCCAAAGTGACATCAGCATCGGCTGCTTCATCAATCTAGAAGACAGAAGCGGAGACAAAAGAGGATAGGACTTGGATGGGAGAAAAATGTACAGGAAAAGGACTGGTGCTGACTACAATAATTGCAGCCCTAAGGAATGAATAAGCCTAGGGGAGATCCTCTGTCCTATTAAAGCACACAATCCTAAGAGAAGCAGAGGTGTGGCAAAAGGATAGGCATGAAGCTCTCTGCTCTTTAATGATATATCTCTGCCACAAGCGACCACAATGCCTGCATTGGAACAGAAGCCAACCCTTAAACAACAAAAGAAGATTCCTTTTTCACAGGGTCGCGGTTCATTTCAAACTCAGGTAGCCGGGTGAGGTCACTTACTGTTGCTCTTTATACCACAATTGTTTCATAAGTATTTTGCAAACAGAAATCCTCGAGATAGGAGCACTCAGAAATGTTGTTGTATTAATTCCGAGGCTGGAGAGGCAGCGTGAGGGAGTGTTTCAGAGCGCGAGGAGGCGAGGAAGGGGAACAAGGGAGAACAAAAACAACAATCTTACTTGTCACTGGGTCTAGTAAGATTGTTGTTTTTGTTCTCCCTTGTTCCCCTCCCTTGCCTCGTGGCACTCTGAAACACTTGTGTATGAGCTCGATACAAATAAAATATCAATATCGGGTATTTACTAGGGTGTGAGGCAGGAATGCAGGTATAGCTTGCGCACACCTGCATTCCGACTGTAGGGGGAAGTCCTGCCCCCGGAGGAGTCAGGGCACTTTATCTTAGTGTCCCTGGTAGAGGTACTGCTTTTCACAGGAGCATCAGAAAAGGTTGAGGAGAGTGGCCATTGCTACCAAATGGTGTATCTTTGACCAAGGTGTGTGTTTCTGGTAGGACAAGCAGCATGAAGCCCTTTAAATCAAAATAAAGGCTTAGGTCAGGACAGCTCCGATGCGTGACTGGTCGTCATGTTACTGAGACAGTACCCTTTAAAGTGAGGGCTTCTGTCTTCTAGTCCCATACTATTTACAACATTTCAGGACGTTGTTTACTGTAAGAAATGTTCAGACAGAATCTAAAGCCCCATCCATACACCAAGGGCATTTCTGCATCTAAGCTTGTCATTTCATATCTGCTTTGCACCTGTCTTCTTATCTGGTGGTGGTTGAAATGCTTTGATGAAGTAGGACAGTTTGTAGAGGTTTCACTTTATAACAAACTGCTGTTGGGCCATAGCCACCCATCTTTTTTTGGTATCATATCAAAACATCGAATCACACATTACTGCAAGTTCCAGAACATTTTTTTTTAACTCCCATTTTAACGGAAATATCGATGGAGGCTGGGATCTTTTAAGGTGGGAGGGATGTTGGGGGGGAGTGTGGAGGGGAACCTCCTTGCATATACTTGTGGTAAAAGAAAAACAAAAAATGTTCCTGGGACTCGCAGTAATATTTTCGATGATTTAAGGTAGATCCATTTCAACTTTAACTGTTAGTCGTCATCAGAGCGAGCCAATGCAAACTCACCTTTCCCTTTAACTGTGCATAGATAATGGACCTTTGGCCCCTGAAGATGGCATTAGGAAGATGGGAAAGGAGCGCAGACTCGAGGCCATTCGGAAGTGTCCACTTCACAGAGACATCCTTCACCACAGGCTGCAAGGAACATTTCAGGGTCTGGAGCACCTGCAACACAGCATGAAAACTAATTGCTATTCGTTCAGAGCAGGGAAAAAGAAAAAAAAGAACCCCCACTCGCCCACAATGGAGAAAGACCTGCTATTACATCAATGTTATAGGAGGGAACTATCGGCCATTTAAGGAAAGAATACAAGAAACTGCAGACTGCATCATCTAGCATGGTAAACGTGAAGGAAATTGATTTTTTTATATCTAGCATAAAATAATATATGGTGAAACTTAAGTGATCAAAAAAGTGGTAAACATCATTAGTACAGCATTCCAATGAGGAACAACAGCCTAAAAGTTCAATTCGGGATGAGTCCAAATTTGCATAAGTGGGAGCAGTTATAAAAAATATAAACTTGTTCCAAATGGATCAAACAAAGTATATTTCTATAGGGACTTGGCGCTGAGTGTGAAAATGCAAATAATTTTTGCCTCATATGACAAAGAGAGAGGTACATTGCAAAAATCGTTTCTTTTGACATGGTAGACCGAAATACTAACAAAGGCTGCAAATCTTAAAATGACAGGTTTTAGCATATGCCAAGCTGAGCAACATGACGCAAGCTGAGCAACATGACGCATGGTTCAAGCTTCTATAATGTTCCTAGAAATATGTATTGCTATAATACATGTTTATGATTATTTGAAAAATAAACAGAAGCATAAAAGGGGAGGAAGGAGAGCTCAGGGGCAACGTGTTTGTCTTGGAAACAAGGCAACTCATTTGAATCCCGATCCCGCGCTTAGAAACCACTCACTGGTATTGAGGGCGTTATAAATATAAAATTAAAATAAAACACTTCCTTTTCTTGGTTTTGGCACAAGCTTCAACAGTGTGCAAAGACATTTCGATACTTATTCCAGAAATCATACAAAGTTATGTGCAAGTTTAAACATACATACCATAATAGTCTTGAAAAATGAAATACAGGGCTATGAAGACATCAAATCAAATTCGGTCTGATGGCAGGAGATTCATGATAACAGAAACCAGAATGAAGAAAGGGACACGTGATGTATTTCCTGCTCAATCGCAGTATTCTTCAAAGGGTCTGAACATATTATTGCTACAAAGTGGGGGTTTCATGAAATGATCTTCAAAGTCGACGGCAGGAGATCTTTGCTTCTCACAGAGACAAGCCTTCTGATCAAACACATTAGTTGATAGACGCTCTTCCGAATTGAAGGAGTTAGTGGTAGTAGCCATCTATCTTTTCAGCGATGACCCTCACTTATATCTTTGAGTGACATGTCTGGTTTATGTCCACATTCTCAGGAGCTGTCTTGCTCCTTTAGTAGATGTACCGAAAATAAATTCAGTTTAAGTATAAAATCCTTCTTCGCCTCTGATTCAACAACAGTTTCACATGCCTTTGCCAATATATATATAAATATATATTTTCAATGAAAAAACCTTGTTAAAGGGATGTTATGGTTGCAAGTTAAACCGAAAAACCCCAGAAATTCGCCAATTATGCTAAGCTAAGCAACCATAACTTGCGCCACCACCTTGCACTGCTAAAACTAACACCCAGGACATCAAAGATGACATCACAAATGTCATGAGGTTGCATGAAGTGTAGCGCGAGTACAGATGTAATAAAGCAGAAACAGTGATAGTCCAGACAACATCTATGTGCCTTCTACTCCAGAAGGGGAGGAACGGTGGGCGCTGTGAATCTAAGCAGATACAAGCACCAGAAATACGATTATGGTGAGTAATGTATCCCTTCTGGAGCTTGTGGATCTGCTTAGATCACATGCTCTGCATAGATTAGCGAGCAGCATCTGGAGAAGGAGGTGGGAAGTGAAAAGGTACAGCGTAAAAGAGATGTTTTAGTACCGCTTGTCCCGCCTGTGAATCTGCTTTACAGCGTCTGTCAATGCAATAATGCTCTGTGAACGTATAGATGGAACTCGATGTAGCAGATTTGCAAATGGCGTCTAGAGGGACATTTGCAATGAAACCTAAGGTAACTCCTGTACCTTTGGTAGAGTGAGCCCTGGGGGTGAAGGGTAAGACTTCCTTGGATAGGGAATAGCAAAGTTCTATGCACTTGACTATCCATCTGGAGATGGCGTTATTTGATATGTTATCGCCTTCCCTTCCAGGTGCTATGGAAACAAAGAGTTGGTCTGTTTTCCTTAGAGGTTTAGTTTTATTTACTGTAACGCTCACCTGAATCCCTCGGAGGCGCAGGTCCGGGGTTGGAGATTTCAGTGTCTTCTAGGGTCACGCGCAGGCCTCTGGTAACACCCTGGATAGACCCTCTCCTCACCGTAATTTTGACCTGGAGGGTGAGGTGTCTGCAAGTAGGAGAACAAGGGGTTAATGAATGTCTGGTTGGCCAATCTGACCTTCCCCTTTCCTGGACTCCCCACGTTACTCGTAGGCTGAATGTGCTCACCTTATATAGGTGAAAGCGGAGCTCTCCATCCTGCGTCTGTGCAGGGGTGCTGATGCCAGTTGCTTCACTGGTTAATTGCCCAGCCTCTTGATTGCAGAGGATGAAGTCAGGGAGCAAGGCCGTCGTTAGCTGCACGAACGGTGATTGCTTGAATATGGAGTTTTATTTATATGACCCCTTAAATGTCTCTCGCCATTGCAGGTCCGGTATGTAATTAAGGTAAGCGAGAAGAATGCCGGAGTTCGTGAAGGCACGTAAGTAAAAGAATGTTATGCGAAGTTAAATGCACTTCTTAATGTCTCTTTTCCCTTTTTTCAGGTAGCCGTAGCTGTCGGCGTGGAGATGGACGCCGAGGTACGTGCCGGAGAATGGGCAAGCCGATGACAGCTAGAAGGCACATGAGTAGTGATGGCGTACAGTGCCCCTAATGATGTCCTTCTTGTTTTAGCAGGTGCGGACAAACAGCGCCTGACGAAGATCGAGGCGTACGTGGCACAGGTGAGCAGAATAATCACGGAGGTTCACTAACCAATGTCCTTTGTTTCCGCAGGATTGCCGGAGTATGAAGAGTGCGGCACGCGGCCTCGGGATGCTCCGATGGGCGAGGTAAGTGCTGCGCTGGTTTTGTATTGTCCTAACCTGGTGTCCTTGTTCTCTTTCAGACGCTGCTGAAGACTGAAGACTGATCTGCCGGGAGGTAAGACTGAAGATTTCTTGTTCACAGATGCAGAAGCTGAAGATTCTCTGGAGCTGACACGGTGAGCGTCCTGCTGCTAGTGCAGAATAACGCGAAGCACGTTGCACTGATCGGGTGTGGTTTAAATAGGCCACTGGAGTGCTTAGGTGTGTCCTTCCACAGCCTCGCCCAGACAAGAAAGAAGTTCCAGCTTCCAGCACAGTTTCAGTATCCAGTCCCAGGGAGTGGTGCTGGCCACACCCAGAAGGTAAAGTAGTTCCAGCCAGGAATGGATGAGGATATCATCCTGCAGGTAAGTGAGCAGCATGGTCTGCAGCAGGTAGGTCCACCCAAGCACCATTCCTCTCAATATGAGCCCGGCGCTTCCTGTGCCGGGACTGGGTTCCCTTATGAGCCTGGCGCCACTGGCGCCAGGACAAGGTCCAAAAGGCCCCTGTGGGGACCGGCTGGTGCCTGGAATGGAAGTTGTGACCCTGCTTCCAAGGATGTTGGGTTGGGTCTGACTCCTTGGAGGCAGCGGTCATGACAGCACCCCCCTTCAAGGCCCCTCCCAAGCCTGTCTTCTCCGGAGGCTTTGGCTTGTTGGGAAAAGTCCGATGAAACTTCCTGACTAGACGAGGTGCATGGACATATTCTGAAGGCTCCCAAGATCTCTCCTGGGGGCCAAATCCCTTCCAATCAATCAGGTAGTACAGTTCGATTTGGAAATTTTGGAATCCAAGATGTTTCGAATTTCAAATTCGAGTTCTCCATCCACCTGGATTGGCTCTGGAGGATTAGTCAAACGGGTTCGGGGTTGCATAGGTTTAAGGAGAGAAACATGGAAAACGGGATGTATCTTCATCCGAGTAGGTAGCTCCAATTTCACAGCCACCGGATTTATCACAGCCGAGATCGTGTAGGGTCCTAAATACCTTGGGTTGAAGGTGCGTGGTCCTTTTAGGGATAAATGCTTCGTGGACAGCCAGACTTGATCTCCTACTTGGTATTGAGGGGCCTCTTTTCGATGTTGATCCGCTCCTTTCTTATACCTTTCCTTGGCTCGTTGAAGGTGAGCTGTGGCTTCCTTGAATGCTTGAGTTATTGTCCCATACAGATGGTCTACCGCGGGCGTTCCGAGAGCATGAGGTGGATTCAAATTAGAGGTTCGAGGATGACTTCCATACAGCAGAAAGAAAGGGGTTTTTCCAGTTCCTGAATGGATTGAATTGTTGTAGGCGTATTCAGCAATCCAAAGGACATCCTTCCAAGTGCCGTCCGATTGTTGCAACATACAGCGTAGATATTGTTCCAGAGTTTGGTTAGTCCTCTCAGTTTGCCCGTCAGTTTGGGGGTGATGGCTGGTGGAAAGTCGTACATCAATTTGCGCTAAACGACAACAACTTCGCCAAAAATGGGAAATAAATTGGCTCCCTCGATCGGAGATTAACACTGAAAGGAAACCGTGCAACCGGACGATGTTTTCAAGGAATTCTCGGGCCAAAATGGGAGCTGTGGGTAAACCTTTCAGTGGAATAAAATGAGCCATTTTTGAAAAAAGGTCCACGATTACTAGAATTGTGTTGTATCCGGAGCAGGAGGGTAAATCCGTGATAAAATCCATTGAGAGAGTATGCCAAGGGCATGGTGGAATGTCTATTGGATGTAGCAGACCTGCTGGTCTTTCCTTTTGACTCTTGTTTTGTGCGCAGATGCCACAAGAAGCCACAAAATCTTTAATGTCTTTTCTCCAAGTCGGCCACCAAAATTGTCTTTTGATTTTCTCTAGGGTTTTGCCCACCCCAGGATGTCCTTCTATTAGAGAATCATGGTAGCAGGTGATGACCTGCTTCTGTAAGTCAACACATGGCAAATATAGTCGTCCTTGGAAATACAATAGATTCTGATCTATCGTAAAATCTTTCCCTTTCAGTTGCCAATTCAATGAATCTTCAGGAGTTATTAGTTGACTGACTTTTGCTTCGATATCTTCAAGGGATAGCGTGTTGATCACTCCCAGTATCTTTTGTTCGGGGATTATTGGTACCGGCTCTGAATTAGCTGTGCGTTCGTCTACCCCTATTCGGGAAAGGGCATCTGCTTTTCCGTTCTTATTGCCTGGCCGATACGTGATCACAAAATCAAATTCCGCGAAGAATAATGCCCAGCGGAGTTGTCTCGAAGATTGGGCCTTGGCTGACTTCAGATACTGGAGGTTGCGATGATCCGTGATTACAGTGACAGTGTGCCGGGCTCCCAGGAGATAATGCCGCCAGGCCTTAAAGGCGGACTTAATTGCCAGAAGTTCTTTGTCCGTAATTGTATAGTTGATTTCGGGGGCCGAAAATTTGCGGGACCAAAATGCCACAGGGTGTAATTGGTGTGTTTCGGGATCTCGTTGTGATAGCACAGCCCCCATTGCGAGGCTGGATGCGTCTGTCTCGACGATATACGGAAGTTCTGGACGAGGATGCTTTAAGACTGGAGCGGAGACAAATTTAGCTTTCAATTCTTGGAAGGCTTGTTCGGCCTCTGGAGTCCACTCGAATCTTTTATTCTTTTTCAGAAGGGCCGTGATGGGTTGAACAACTCGAGAAAATTCTGGAATGAATCTCCGGTAAAAATTAGCGAAGCCCAACATGCTCTGTACTCCTTTCACGGAAGTTGGGGATGGCCATTTGGTGATAGCGTCCACCTTTCTTGAATCCATGTGAACTCCATTGGGTGACAAGATGAACCCCAAGAATTCGACTTGCTTTACATGAAAAGTACACTTCTCCAATTTAGCAAACAAACGGTGTTGGCGAAGTCTCTGTAGAACCGCTGTGACATGTCTTCGGTGCTCAGCTTCTGAGGATGAGTATACCAGGATATCATCGATATAAACAATTACGCATACATCAATAAGTTCTCGGAAAACGTCATTCATAAAGAACTGAAAGGCGGCCGGTGCGTTACATAGTCCAAAGGGCATTACTTGATACTCAAACAATCCGTATTTAGTGCGAAAGGCCGTCTTCCATTCGTCACCCTCCTTAATGCGTACTAAGTGGTAAGCTCCTCTGAGATCTAGCTTTGTGTATATGCAGGCTCCTTTAACTTGTTCCAATAATTCGGGAATCAGAGGCAAAGGATATCTATTTTTGACTGTAATCTGGTTCAGGGCGCGATAATCGATACATGTTCTCAGGTCACCTTCTTTTTTCGGAACGAAGAACAAAGCTGAAGAAACTGGAGATTTCGAGGGACGAATGAATCCGTTAGCCAGGTACTGGTCCAGGTATTGCCTGAGATGGAGATTTTCTGGCTCAGTGAGAGCATATATTCTACTGCACGGAGGGGTAGATCCGGGTATTAGGTCTATCTGGCAGTCGTATGACCGATGCAGGGGCAAGGTATTGGCCTGATCTTTCTGGAAGACGTCGCGGAACTCTTGGTATTCTGGAGGCGGGCTCTCGGAAGCGATGGCTGCTAGCCTGATATCGGGTCGAGGGTAGCAAGTTGGGGCGCATTCTGGAAACCGGATTACCTTGGCTCGCCAGTCTATCTGAGGATTGTGCTTTTCCAACCAAGGAATTCCCAGGATTACTTGAAACTGCGGGGCCTTGATTACATCAAACACGATCTTCTCCCGATGTCCATCTTGGCATAGCAACATCACTTCCATGGTGGTGTGAGAAACCGGTCCGGAAGCTATTTCTGTACCATCCACTGTAGTGATTATGTCTTTAACCATCTTCGAACATAGAGGAAGATTCATCCTGGTTGCCATATCTTGATCTACATAGTTACCGATCGCTCCGCTATCAATGTATGCTTTAATTGCATGCATGCGATCTGGTCGATCTGGACTTATGAGGACCATAGGCATTACCAAATGCGAGGTCAAGGAACTGGTTTTAACGCTCGGCAAGCGGACCTCTACACTTGTCGGGCGAGGTCGTTTCCCGATTCTGGTTTTTCAGCATTCTTATCGGAAGCTCCTACAGCCTTCTTGACCGGTTTCACTGAACAATCACGAAGGAAATGTCCTGAATTCCCACAGTAGAGGCACAGCTGTAATTGTCTTCTCCTTTCCCGTTCCTTTTGGGTTAATGGTCCTTTAACAACCCCTATCTGCATGGGCTCCACGGAATCAGTTCCTTTAGCGGAGCTCTGAGGTCTTGAAAATTTTTGGGTTTCAAATCTGGAACAATCGGTCTTCCTGTTCTGTAGCCGGTGATCTAATTGTACTACTGGGTCGATATAATCGGAACAATCTTGCGGGGGATTCACCACCTGTGCTAAGACATCTTTAAGTTCTCCACGCAGCCCTCTGTAGAAAAGCGTGGTTCTCTTATCCTCAGGCCACCTAGTCTCAACCACCAGTCTGTTAAAAGATGCTATGTATGCTAGGAGATCCTGATTCCCTTGTCTTAGTGATAGGAGTTCATTGTCCAAGGCCTGCCCCTGTGAGTGTCTTGCGAACAACTTTTCCATACTGGTCTGGAAATCTTGAAAGTTATGGAGGATCGGATCATCTTGTGTCACAAGAGGAACGGACCAATCTGCAGCACTACCGCTAAGATAGGAAAGTACGAACGCTACTTTGGTTTGGTCAGTTGGGAATGCGGCGGGTCTACACAGAAAGTGCAAGCGGCATTGATTGATGAATACTGCAAACCGTTTTGGATCACCTGAAAAACGTTCGGGCGGGGCCAAAGGCACATTCCCTGGCAGATTAATTTGCACCGGATTATTTGAGGTTGTAGGAGTGTAGCTCCCTCCCGAGGCAGGCAGAGGCGTCTGTCCCGCTTGTGTGTGTAGCAACTGTCTGGCCAAATCATCCGTTCGTTCTTTTGAAACGATCAACTCCCTTCATAAAGCATTTGTCTCTTGGCGGGATGCCTGTACTTCAGCTCTCAGTGCCCCAAGCAATTGGGCCAACTGATCTGTGTCCGAGGTTTCCATTGCGCCTGGGTGGGAATTTTGCGGTAGGCTTCGCGTTCTGTAACGCTCACCTGAATCCCTCGGAGGCGCAGGTCCGGGGTTGGAGATTTCAGTGTCTTCTAGGGTCACGCGCAGGCCTCTGGTAACACCCTGGATAGACCCTCTCCTCACCGTAATTTTGACCTGGAGGGTGAGGTGTCTGCAAGTAGGAGAACAAGGGGTTAATGAATGTCTGGTTGGCCAATCTGACCTTCCCCTTTCCTGGAATCCCCACGTTACTCGTAGGCTGAATGTGCTCACCTTATATAGGTGAAAGCGGAACTCTCCATCCTGCGTCTGTGCAGGGGTGCTGATGCCAGTTGCTTCACTGGTTAATTGCCCAGCCTCTTGATTGCAGAGGATGAAGTCAGGGAGCAAGGCCGTCGTTAGCTGCACGAACGGTGATTGCTTGAATATGGAGTTTTATTTATATGACCCCTTAAATGTCTCTCGCCATTGCAGGTCCGGTATGTAATTAAGGTAAGCGAGAAGAATGCCGGAGTTCGTGAAGGCACGTAAGTAAAAGAATGTTATGCGAAGTTAAATGCACTTCTTAATGTCTCTTTTCCCTTTTTTCAGGTAGCCGTAGCTGTCGGCGTGGAGATGGACGCCGAGGTACGTGCCGGAGAATGGGCAAGCCGATGACAGCTAGAAGGCACGTGAGTAGTGATGGCGTACAGTGCCCCTAATGATGTCCTTCTTGTTTTAGCAGGTGCGGACAAACAGCGCCTGACGAAGATCGAGGCGTACGTGGCACAGGTGAGCAGAATAATCACGGAGGTTCACTAACCAATGTCCTTTGTTTCCGCAGGATTGCCGGAGTATGAAGAGTGCGGCACGCGGCCTCGGGATGCTCCGATGGACGAGGTAAGTGCTGCGCTGGTTTTGTATTGTCCTAACCTGGTGTCCTTGTTCTCTTTCAGACGCTGCTGAAGACTGAAGACTGATCTGCCGGGAGGTAAGACTGAAGATTTCTTGTTCACAGATGCAGAAGCTGAAGATTCTCTGGAGCTGACACGGTGAGCGTCCTGCTGCTAGTGCAGAATAACGCGAAGCACGTTGCACTGATCGGGTGTGGTTTAAATAGGCCACTGGAGTGCTTAGGTGTCTCCTTCCACAGCCTCGCCCAGACAAGAAAGAAGTTCCAGCTTCCAGCACAGTTTCAGTATCCAGTCCCAGGGAGTGGTGCTGGCCACACCCAGAAGGTAAAGTAGTTCCAGCCAGGAATGGATGAGGATATCATCCTGCAGGTAAGTGAGCAGCATGGTCTGCAGCAGGTAGGTCCACCCAAGCACCATTCCTCTCAATATGAGCCCGGCGCTTCCTGTGCCGGGACTGGGTTCCCTTATGAGCCTGGCGCCACTGGCGCCAGGACAAGGTCCAAAAGGCCCCTGTGGGGACCGGCTGGTGCCTGGAATGGAAGTTGTGACCCTGCTTCCAAGGATGTTGGGTTGGGTCTGACTCCTTGGAGGCAGCGGTCATGACATTTACATAGTACAAGACCGCCCTCCGGACATCAAGTGTATGGAGACTTCTTTCTGCTGAATTAGATGCATTTTGCAAGAAGGTAGGAAGTTCTATGGATTGATTTACATGGAACTTTGAAATGAACTTAGGTGAGAACCTAGGATGTGCTCTGAGGATATCATTGTCCTTGTGTATTATGAAGAAAGGGTCTTGTACAGACAAAGCTTGTAGCTCACTGACTCATAGAGGTGATATCTACTAGGAATGCAATGTTCTTGTAAGTCAGATGTTTTAGGCTGACCTTGTGCATAGGCTCAAAGGGTGGACCCAGCCTTTCTAACAGTCGAAATCACAAGGATCTCTGAGACTATAGAAGTGGCCTACTCCTTCCTTAAACCATGCACCGTTACCATCTGATGTTGAGACAAGGCCTAAGACCCTTGATAGTTTACCCCCACAAGGTGCTGACAAGGGAGGAAGAGACGTCAAGAGTCCTCTACAAACTTGGACTCTTCGAATTGTGGTTCACCTCCCTCTACAAGTAGAAGCGTAAGATCAAGGTTTCAAAGGTGCCCATCTGTACATCAGAGGAAGTACCCATTGAGCAAGGCCATTTATGTAGGTACAATGTCGGCGTTAACCATCACCTTAGTGCCTTTTTTGAAGTTATATGAATTCTTAAATGATAATCTTAAAGATCACTCTACCTTACTGGCTATGTTACATTCTAAGCTAATCTTCACTGAAGGATTTGCTTCGGCTGCCCAAGGAACCTTGGATAAAAACTCTAAGCAGACCCTACATATGTTCAAAGAATGTTCCAAAGAATGTTGGACCCATTAATTAATGTAAGGACAGAAGAGAACTGAGACTGCGCTCTGAGACAGAATGTCTGCTTAAGAATGTCTTAACCAGGAAATTAACCAACTCGGAAAAAGAATGTGAACAATCTATAGTCAATGAGAATGCTCAGGTCCAACTGCTAGCTTCAACAAACATCATACCTAAAGTAATAAATGAAGCCAAAGAAACAAATATACAGATTGTGGACGTTGACACTGATATCCTGCAGGAACTCCCCTTTTGTGATGTATCGATGCAGGAAATTGATCACAAGACCTTAAACATCTCAGGCAATGAGGCATCTTCAACGAGGGAATATTGTATTTTCTCAAGGAAAAACAAAAGAAATCCAGGGGTGAAACAAATCCAACAGCAAGGCACAAATAAACCAAAAATGTAAGTTCTGGAAAAATAAGATTTAAATCTGACGACCCAAGGAAGTTCCTAAAGAACCTGGTCCTCCCTCAAAGAACCTGGTCCTCCCTCCCAGCCAAAAATCTGTAGCGAAGAATTAATTAAGATCTACAGAACTTGCCAAGTACAGTCAGACTATACCTGGGGAGAACGAGCAGGAGGAATTAACATCAAACCAAAGAGGCATTAGCAGACAACACAATCCTCAGACAGCACACATGAATGAACTGTTGAACTTATCAACATATTCAATGGATGCTACATCAAGCAGATGAACCGTGTAATGAACCGGAAGAAACTTAGGCTCTTTGCACCAACCACGGGGAAGCCCACTAAAAAAATGCACATCAGAGGGGACCCAATTCACCTGCACTTCAGGTTTCCAAACTTTGGTCGACTGGGGTAAATGGTACTCCTACTGACCCAACCAGCATTACGTCCCCAATAACTGCCACCTAAGGGCGTTCAAACAACACGTCCAATGTACATGGCAGATTCATTCAGTTGGAAAGGGTTGTTGTTTCACAGGAGGCCCTGACACTAAACTGAGGGAACGTATTGAGGCTCTTCCATTATATTCCAAAACTAAGAGCAATATGCTCAAAGAATATAGAAATAGTTGCATTTTTAAATAAGATCTAGTTGGATAGAGTACTGCTACACCTATGCTCTAACTTTGTGATAGAAATGATCCTGGAAGAGGCTCCGGCCTCCTGCCATTGGGCTTCGACTTAAGGCTAGTTTTGCTCGAAGCACACTTGAGTTTCAATAGATCAGAGATCAACAAATCTTCTAGCTACAAGGCTACAATCACTAAGGACATTCCGAAAGCAACTTTGTTAAGGGAGGATCGAGCTTTGCTGTACAATAAAAGTAATGACACATTAACTATAAAACCGCCCTTCAAAATTACCGTGGGCACGAACGAGGGTGTTAAAAGAAAAATAGTGAATCAAACAGAGATTCAGAAAAACTTGGATAGTGAGGATTCCTGGGCATGGTTGGCACAGGCCTTGATCCTGAACAAAGGGAAATATTAACTTGAGGTACAAGGAGAAATAGAGGACTTCACCTGGGCATCGTGGAATACTAAGCGTTCCAACACCTGTTAATGAGAGGAGGATTTGACTGTGATGTTGTCACGATTTCACCATCTTGGAAGCTTTGGGATGTATGGAAATGCCGCCATTGAACTGTTCCTCACGCTGCATTTAATGCGTGGAGTAGTGGTCTAGTTGTTCTGCTAACATTATGCGCTCCTGCTTCCAAAACATCTCTGGATCCGCCCTCTCTTCGCACTCTTCCACTACCCTCGCTTTCTCCTTGTTGCCTTACCTGTTCTCTTCCTGTCCACACTGCTCTTACCGCCTTGCATTCCTGCCTGTCCAGCTGCCTACTTTCGGTGCCCGAATCGGCTGCCTCTTTTGCCTTCCTCTTGGACATCTCCCAGCAAAGCTCAGTTCATCGCTGCATTGGATTACCACAGCCGACTCATCTCTGGGTTTTTTACGCATGCTGGCCTTTTCCCTGTGAACGGGCTGATTCTGGACAGCATGCAACTTCTCAGGAAATTGTGGTGACCTCTGTGAACAGACCCCATCTCTTCGAGAAGATGAGTATGCCCATCAGAATCTGCATCAGGACAATCCAGTCAATCTGGTTCAACTTCTTCATCAGGTGAGAGTGAAGGGGAATTATCTGAGAAACGTGAGAGTTTGCAATGCCTTACGTATATGGATACTGCTGAGGAAGTCCAGGAACTGCTGTCAGCAGTACACAGCTTGTCTATGGAAGTACAAGGCCTGAAGGCTGAGAATACAATATTACGTCACTTAGTAGCAGCCAGAGACACCCACTAGACGGATTTACCTCCTTTGGGTCTGGCTTCAGGCAAATTTGATGGATCCCCACAAAGGTTAACAGAGTTTGTCGGCACCTGTGTTGTCTATTTGACCTTCAGACCCACTGCATATGCTGCAGATGGTCTAGAGTGGGATTTCTGATCTCAAACATGGTTGATTATGCCCTAGCCTGGGCAACTCCCCTTGTTACTTATGCCAACCCGGTACTTCAAGACTATAACGCCTTTATATCCCTGCTCCAACGGACATTTGAAAGACCAGAAATTGTATATTCAGCACAAGAATCTCTTCTGGACATACGACAGGGATCCACTGATCTAATGACCTACTCCTTTAAGCACCTTGCTACAGAGGCCGTTGGCCAAAACCAGTCCAATTTACTGTTTTTAGGAGAGGACTTCAAGAGGATCTGAAAGACCAGTTGGCACGTACTACTCACCCCAACTCACTAGAACTGTTCTCCTTAGCCGCAACTGCAGAAAGAAGGTGGAAACGAACATCAATCTCATCCGCTCTATTACCTACCCAGACGCCAACTCCGCTCCTGAGTCAAGGTTCCGAGGAACCTATGCAGCTTGGAACTGCAAGGGGACGCTTGACACCTTCTGAAAGGAAGAGGAGAAGAGATAAGAGCCTGTGTCTTTACTGCGCATCTGAGGGGCATTTATTACGAGATTGTCCAGAGGCTCTGCCTCCAAAGTCCGGAAATGGAAGACCCCGGTCCTAGGAGGGACCACTAACCAGGGTTTGCACAAGGGTCCCATTGGGTCTGACCAATCCAAGGAAGGAAGCGTGGACACCCATAAATGGTGGTTAGAATCACCTTACAGTGGGAAAACCAACAAAGAAAGGATGTGATGGCCTTGTTAGGCAGCGGGGCAGTTGGAAATGTCCTGGATGTTCATTGGGCTAATAAAGAAGGTGTTCCACAACTGACCAGAACTGATGATCAACTGGTGGAAGGTAGGGACGGATGCCCGATGAGTTCTGGCCCCATCACCCACACATCTGTACCTTTACAGGTTTCACTATTTGACCATCATGAGAAGATTTCTTTTGATGTCATCTGAGCAGCCCACTTTCCCATTATACTTGGTATACTGTAGTTGCGCATACACAACCCTCTCATTGACTGGTCTCTCAATACGGTATTATTTCACTCTGAATTTTGTGAATCTAATTGTCTAACCACATCTCACAGGAACTGCACTCCAGCCGCCTACTCCTCCCATGAAATTATCGAAGTAACCTGCATGCCACATCAGTCCCGGGAGTATTCAGATGTTCGAGGATAAGATCCCAAAGGATTTACCTGCTCATAGACCAGAGGATTTTTCCATCAAAGTACTCCCTCATACCGTGGTACCTTTTGGGTGAGTGTATTCATTGACAATTCCAGAAAAGAAGGCCCTCAGAGAATACCTCGACAGCAACATACAGAACATACTCCCGCCGGAGCTTCCTTATTTTTTATTCCTAAAAAAGACGCACGGGAACTTTGGCCTTGCATTGATAATAGAGGACTCAAAAAGTTCACAGTCCGTGACTACTACCCAATGCCTTTAATCAGAGCCATTCTCAAAGCTGTCATCTTCAGTAAATTGGATTTATGGGGAGCCTTCCACCTGTTAAGAATACGGGCTGGTGACGAGTGGAAAATGGCATTTTTGGACTCCCTATGGACATTACGAGTACCGAGTTATGCCATTTGGCCTGGTAACTCCCCTGCTATTTTCCAATGGTTTATGGATAGGCTGTCCACTGACCTCTTATACCAATCAGTGATCGTCTACTTAGACAATTTCCTAGTCTTCTCGTCCAATTTGAAACAACATCGTAAGCATCTTACCGAGGTACTGGAACGTCTTCGTTCCTATCATCTTTTGGCAAAACATGAAAAGTGTTTATTCCAGGTTTCAGCAGTGCCATACCTTGATTTTATTCTGTGTAACAATGCAGTGGCAATAGACCTGCAATAGACCTGCGAAAAGTCTCCTCAATACTTAATTGGCCCTCGCCTACTTCTGGTTGGCCAATTTCTATCAAAAGTTTTTTTTAATTTTTTTTTATTACTTGTACATAATCAAAATAAGATTTTTACAAGAACTCAAAAACAGTTCAGTAGCACGAAAGAGAAAGAAAAATTCATGAGAAACATCACCATGGGAACAAGAACAAGAACAATGCTTCCACCAATAGAGGTATACGAAAGTCAGATGACAGAGTTCGATTTAGTTTTTTCGATTGCTAAATTCAAAAGTTTAGCAGACGCCTTGTGCCATCGTGTCTTGTCCCCAGTGATTAGGCGATTCCACCAGATTTCTTCATTAAGTTTATAAGAGATTTCTCCCACATTGTCCATAACAGCCTTGCTAAAGAAAGACATGCCATTTGGTTAGAACACTAAGGCTGAACAAGCCTTCCAGAAGCTCAAGACCAAGTTTTGTTCAGCTCCCATCTTAAGACAACCTAACCAGGAACAACCCTTTATAGTGGAGACGGATGCTTCAGCTGGCGCTATTGGGGCTGTGTTGAAGCAATCCGAAGAGGGATAGGAATACCCTGCTGATTATTACTTGAAGACCTTAACCGCCAGCAAAACTGACTATTCAGTAATAGAAAAGGAGTTATTGGCCATCAAGCAGGCCTGTTTGGAATGGAGACATCTGCTTCAGGGTCCATTACACACTTTCGAAATAAGAACAGACCACTGCAACCTTCGAGTGTTACAACAGATGGAGTGTTACAATGCATAATTTATATTCCTGGAAGTAGGAACATGGTGGCACACAATCTATCCTGGTGTCTTTCATTATGTCCAGAAACAGTCTTTAACAGGGAACGCATGTTAAGAGAAGACAGTTTGTGTTTGTCATTACCTCTTTTTTTTACAAAAGATAAATGAAGCCACATTGAATAAGAAACACTTTCTCTTCCTTCCCATCTCCAATCCCGTCTAGAAAGAAAGGAAGGACTGCTCTTCCTTGGAGACTGTCTATTTGTGCCCACTCGTTCTCTCCAGCTACAGATCCTTACGTGGGGACACAATACCCGACTGGCAGGTCATAAGGGTACTGCAGCTACCACCAATCCTATTACTCGATCCTTCTGGTGGCCTACTATTAAACAGGACATAAGACGTTATGTACTATCTTGTCCGGTGTTTACCAGGAGCAAGTATTCCACCGCTAAGCAGGTTAGATTTTTGGAACAACCACTTTACATACTGAACCCTGGACCCATCTTTCCACTGATTTTGTGGTTGACCTCACACCTTCCCAGAGGTATTCATACATGGTGACAGTGGACAGTTTTAGTAAGGCAGCCCACTTTACACCCCTTAAAGATATAAGGCACCCGAGATGGCTCAAGTCTTTCTTAGAGACATATTCCGGTCTACATGGTTTGCCCGTTTGCATTATATCAGATCGGGGATCTCATTATACCTCTCGGTTCTTGAAGACTTTGTGTGATTTACTATGGATAGAACCAGCCTTAACCTCTGGATACCACCCCAATGCAACAGTCAAACTGAACATCTCAAAAGCACTATGGAACAATACATCAGATGTTTCACCAACTCTGAACAAGACGATTGGGTAAACATTTTGCTGACAGCTGAATTCGCTTATACCAATGCCATCCATTCAACTATAAAGATGAGTCCCTTTTATTGTCTTTACGGCAGGCATTCCAGGTCATTCCCAGCTCATTCCTCCCCTTCTTCCAATGTACGTCCATCGATTCCCTGTTGGAATCCATCTCTCCTGCCCAAAAAGAGGCCTATAGGAATTTGGGTGAAAGCAAATTACGTTACAAACGTCTAGCTGATATTCATCGGAGAAGAGTGCCCGAATGAAAGGTAGGGTCCAGAGTCTGGATATGTACCAAGTATCTGCCAAGGTGGGTCCATCCATCCAAGTTGTCCCCAAGATATATCGGGCCTTTTTTCCATTTCGGTACAAATCAACCCAGTCGCTTTCAGATTGAAGCTACTCAAGGATCTTCAACACATCCATCCTGTCTTTCGTGCCTCTTTGCTATGTACTTATATCCCAGATGAATTTCTGAGGAGAAACAGTCATAGGGGTCAAGTCAATACTTCTCCTGAAGACTTTGAAGTAGAAAGGATACTTGATTCCAGGTATCGGAAAGGAAGAGTACAGTGTCTGATTCTCATTTTCAGAGGACTCCTGGGAACCTGTATCTAATTTCAAGGCACCACAGGTTATTCGTCGTTTTCATAACCTACACCCGGGTAAGCCTGGAATCACCACCTGTAAAAGGGTCATACTGTCACAATTTCACCCTCTTGGAAGCTTTGGGATGTATGGAAACGCTGCCATTGAACTGTTCCTCATTCATTGTGTGGAGTAGCAGTCTAGTTGTTCCGCTAACGTTATGCGCTCCCGCTTCCAAAATATCACTTTGGGTCAGGCACTAGTTTGTTCTTAACTTTATGCTCTTCCACTCGCCTCACTTTCTCCTTGTTGCCTTACCTGTTCTCTTACTGTCCACGCAGCTCTTACTGCCTTGCATTGCTGCCTGCTTGTCCAGCTACCTACCTTCAGTGCCCGCAGCGGCTGCCTCTTTTGCCTTCCTCTTGGACATCTACCATCATTGCTCAGCCTGTCGCTGCATTGGATTACCACAGCCGACTTGCCTCTGTTTTTTTACGCCTGCTGGCTTTTTCCCCCGTGAACGGGCTGGTTCCGGAGGGCACGCTGTTCTTTCCTTCTGTAACAGCTTCTCAGGAAATTGTGGCAACCTCCCGGAACAGACCCTATCTCTTCGAGAAGAAAAGTATTTCCAAAAGACGCCCAGCAGAATCTGCATGAGGACAATCCGGTCAATCTGCTTCAGCTTTTTCCTCAGGTGAGAGCGAAGGGGAATTATCTGAGAAATGTGAGAGACGCTTACGACAAAATATGCTTTCAGCAAACCTAGTTAAGTACAGTGCCGGTCCTGGATGGTTACTCAACCTACTTTAACCCGGCTATAAAAGACCTGAAGGGGAGACTGGCATCCGGCCTTTTGATAGCACTGAGGAGTGGGTTGAGAATGGAGGTTTTGTCAATATACAACGCAAATCCTTATATTCAAATTATGCTGTTACAGCAGAACATAGGCGTCTAAAACAAAGTTATGCACTTTATAAGTGTCAATTTATATTGGAATCCAGAGGGTAATAAAGACCAAGGGCCTCATTACAGGTACAGTGGTAGCTGTGCTGGGAAAACCGGCAGGTAGCCGCCGGACCCATAATAAATTACTGGTGCCTGACTTCCCACTGCCACCGGGCTATTCCAGGTCCGGTAGCTGGAAAGTCAGGCGCTGGTCATTTTGTTAGTCCCCATTCTCATGGTGTCCCATAGGGCTCCATGGTAATGGGGATACGGGAGCACTGGCACCGTTAACTATGGGTACTCTGCGAACGGGTGCCGTCCCGCCCGACAAGTCTGACATTGGCGGGTGGGACAGCACCCACATGCAGAGTCGTAGTGTGCCGGTCTGGAAACAACGGTGCCGGTAGGCTTACCTGCATCGTTGTTTCCGTACCGCCACAATTATAATGAGGCCCCAAGTCTTTGTGGACATGGTTATTGACATATTGGATAAATGTGGTGAATTGGTGTGTGACCCGAATGTGATCATATGTGGTGACTTAAATATGTCATACCTGACTGGAAAAGGTGGGGGGCCCTATGGTAAAGGAAATTAGGTCAGAGAAACCGTCATTGCTTAAATGGGCAGACTAAAGTAGACACACCAACCAATGTGGAAAAAAAGTGAACAACGGGCGACCATCGTTTAGATCGTCATGTCAGATAACTTCTTCCCCAAAGGTTGTCACCCTTGAGGTAATCACCTCGCTCATTAGTGACCATAATATCCTAAAGATGTCATGGCGGTCTTACAACACATCCATGAGGGATGTTTACGAGGCAAGAATTGAAAATACCCAAGGGCGCAAGTGGTTAAAGATAAACTCATCGAAGATAACCAGGTTACACCAAAAACTCTGGGTAGGAATAAGAGAACATAGGGGCGAACATGTGCAGAATACTACTGAGTATGCCCACTTCTGGCAGAGGTTTTGGTGTCGAATAATAGAGGTAATAAGAAGGACTTCACCCATAAACACACGAACAACAAAGATTGAGTTTTGGAAAAAAGAATGCTGAAATCTGACTTAAAGAGAATAAAGTCTGAACTTGGTTTGGACATTGCTGGCTTAGTTAAAAAGCATAAACAAACATATAAAAACGGTTCTGTTGTTACCTCTGAAAAGCGCTCCGTTATGCATCTGTATGGTTGTATGCCGCTGAAAAGTGCTCTATGTATCTGTATTGTTGTATACCTCTGTAAAGCACTCTGTTGCTTCTCGAAGCCAGGTCTGTGCTCAATAAATACCATAATAATAATAATAATAATACTAATAAAAACTGGGTTTGATCCCATAGGGGATGATGTTCCAAACTGATGGCAAAACCATGTTGTTTAAAATCTGTAAAAATGATACTAAGGACATTTGGCAACTAATTCATTCTACAGGAACTCCCCAATCCGCCTTACTTCTTAATGCTGTCTCAGAGGAATTAAGGGTGAGGCACTTCACAACTCTTATTTGACACATATGACCAAAGCCAGGCCTGCGATTCGGTATGTTTAGGAACTGAATGGGCTATGACATTTCAAATGGAAGATATCATCACCCTGATCCACAATACTAGTAGCTCACGAGCACCCGGCCCGGATGGGCTTTCGAACATCATGCTAAAGGCCGACCCCCTTTTATGGGCAGACTTTCTCACAGTTTTATTCGGTCAGATTGTGAAGCTAAGATAAATCCTGTTGTCGTGGAAATCTTTGATAGTGGTTCCGATCTTCAAGAAGGGGGATAGGGCGGAGTCCAAGAATTACCGCCTTATCGCCCTTCTTGATGTGGTGGGAAAGCTGTTTGCTTCCCTCCTTTTGGAGAGGCTATCTGGTTGGGTGAAGTCGCCTGGACAGTTTGACATTTTTCAAACCGGCTTCATTAAGGAGGTGGGCATGAGCCTAAATATGTTTTTGCTCAACATGTTGAGGGCTAGAGCGATGATGAACAAGGGCAAAACATATCTAGCGTTCATCAACTTATAACAGGCCTTCGATTCAGTGGATAGGGAACTATTATCGTCCAAGTTGACGAGATGGGGAAATCCTCTTGATCTGGTGCAGGCAATTTGTGCCCTTTACTTAAGCACCTCCCTTAGAGTAAGGTTGGATGGGGCCAGATGATTTTCTCGTCCAATTGTGACTGGGCGGGGTTTGATACAGGGTTGTCATCTTGGCACAGCCCTATTCAAATTGTTTCTATCCGATATGGTGGATACCTTGGAGGTGGCAAGCGGCTTCCCTCCAAGAATAGGCGCAAGGGCAGTGGGACATCTCCTATATGCGGATGATCTTGTCTTCTGGACCAGACCCCCATAGGATTGCAGCGGCAACTGGACACCCTGCAATCCTATGCTGACCAAACAAGCTAAGGGTAAAGATGACAAAATCAACAGCACTGATATTTCAATCCGCTACTGGGAGGTGAGTGAAGCACTTAGTTTGGCATTTAAAAACGAGATATCTTTCTCCTTTTTTTGCATGTTGTTGAACATTCGCCTGAATGATGAACCAAGAGTCGTCCAACTGAAAGCTGAAGCTAAAACTCTGGCTTCCCAAGGGTTGCTCTTATTAACAATGTTTGGGAGATTCTCTATGGTTCTTTTAGTCTCCTTTTGCCAGCTAAAAGTGCTATCTATTTTAACTCATGGCGCAGAAAATATTTTTGCAACCTCAAGGCCAACTTTGGAGGGCCTTATTTGGAGAAAAGTCCTCGAACATCCTCACGGAACTCCTATCCATCTAGTGAGATATGAGCTAGGTCTCACCTCAATGAAAGCTGTGTTAAAATGGAAAACATTGTCCTTATATAGAAAATGTATAGCAGAGACCCTATGAGAGGCTTCTTAATTATCAAGGAGGCTCTGAACAATCACAGTGATCCCGTCCCTGAACTTTGGAGATCTGCATGTCGCCTGCCAATTGAGGAATTGAACACCTCTGAAGACAAACGTATGTTAACCCCGGTGGCTGTCAAAATCAAGTTATGGTGAATGGACTGGTCGGAAACACTGGAGCAAATATTGCAACTTAAGTTACATCAGAATTTCTGCTAGGATTTACGACCCAATAATACTCTTCCTAAGAACTTTCTGAAATGTCCATGTTCCCTCTACAGGTCCCAATTCCTAAGGTTTTCGTTTGAATTTATATCCTACTAAGGACATTTGAATCTCTAGGAGATTGTGGAGGGGCGAGGACTTGACATGCATGTTTTGTAGCAATGAGAATAGCAGCGAACGCTGCAACATCTATTGCTTCTTTTTCACAGGCTTAATAGCGAAAAAAACACTCCACCTGGGAAATGTTTTGGAGAAATTATTACGATTACTCCAGAGGAATGGTGGATTGTATTCAGGTGTGGAGAAAGAGTTTTAATGATCATAGCACTGATTACGTTTCTGGAGGATGTTTTAAGGGGCTGGACACCTTGATTGAGGAGAATTAAGTAATTATGTGATCGATTTTAACACAGCTGTAAGCACTGTGAGTAATGCACATGACTAGGATGCAGTTTTCTACTTGTTTGAATATTTTCGAATTATGACATTTTATAAGGAACTGCTTTTATAAATTGATGTCTTTTTTCTTTTTCGCTTTTTAATGGAAACAAAATGAAATTGGAAATATTAGATGTGATTTTATATGTGTTATATAAGTGAACGTTTTTTTTCAACCAAACACCAATAAATTAATAAAATAAGAAATGTCAACTCGCCTACAAAAACCAGAAGGAGACGTGGAGCTATTTAATGACATTTTCGATCATGCTCCTTAGAACAAATTATGGACAACCCCTAAACGAAAGATCAAAAACGTCCACTTGCTTCACCCTTCTGTTGTCACCCAGGTCTCAACAACTTAGTACATTGACCAAATAAGTACTAAGTCAAACCACATAAACCATAACACAAATATATATTCACAATTTTATTTCATATAGATCACAATTGCTCATACATCAATTTCATTAATTTGAATAAAAGATATGTAAAATTTCAAATCCTTCTAAAACCTTTACAAAATTTTCCTAAAATTTGAATACATCACCATTCGTAGAAAAAAATTAAAATTGTTATAGTTTTTTTAAAAAAAACCTAAAGTGTGCTAAACCCTATAACACCCTGCCTATACAAAACTAAATGATGTAAGACACCTTTATGGACACCACATTAGTTATACATAAAGGAACACAATGGTCAGTAGCGCATGGGTTCCTTTCTATTTAGAATACCTCATCTGAATCATACCATGATCAGAGTAAACTTCATCCCCATTTTTTGCTACCCTGGGGTTTATTTCAACTCAATATGTTAATCTACCATATTGTTAATAACTCACAATACTCTATCTTAACAACCCACCATGTTTCGTTCAACACAATATTGTTTCACACAATTCTTCTGAACTTCATCAGGGGGACCATATGTACCCTAATTCCATTATTTCAAGGGTGATTAAACACTGTTCATAACACAACTTAATGTGCTGTTAGTTCAGTAAAGTCTAACTTTATTACGCACAACTCTCGACCTGGGAAGACAAACAACAAGGGAACAAAACAAGAAACAACAGTCAGTAATATATATCATACTGTTGTTCTACTTAGTCAGCACCTATATCTGCCAAACTAAGGCTTATCGTGTATCACAATTCCACACAGTCTCTTGACCACGCTTCTAGGGGAGAGTCACAACAGCTATGTCGGACAACTCAATTTCTGAAAATCACAAAGGGGAATGGCAACTGAGAGGGTATCAAATCGGAAATGGAGATAGTCAAAATCCATTATTGGAACTTCTCTTTGTCTCCTTCTCTATTCCATGGTATTCCACATTTTTTTAAAAGTCCCAAAAAAAACAAAAAAAAACTTTTTTTGTTTCTATGTCATCTCTGTGCCTTCTACCTAGCCACACCACCATTCACAAACCATCCTCACTCTTTGTATAAATTAATTATACCCATACTACACAATCTACTGTACTAAATTACATAGTATACATCATATTGCTTGGGCCAAATTTTACCTTCATTTCTAAACGCTTTGTCGCTCGTATGCATTAATAGGTATCTGTACTGACGCCATAGCCGAGGCATTCATCCTCCTTTGGTAGTTCTGTCCACCTGCGGTGGCCGTATCATTCAAGTGACAAAGTGAATTCCTGCAGTCAAAAAACGGAACCACAATCAGTTCACGTGTGAGCCGCGGCTTACATTCGTAATATGCTGCAATCTTTTTTCCGTAACAAGCAAACAGACTTACCGACTTCGCGATGTTCGTCTTCCCCGTCTCTCAACTGTTCGCCATAGCTGTCCCAGCTGATTCCAGTCCGGTGTGTGTTCCGCCCCTATGTTATATCACGTGAGAGCTTCTGTGCTGGCCACAGGTTACCTATCACTTGTCATTCGCGTATCCAGATTTTAACTCCATACTGCCCGAGGTTTGCATCACTACTTCCTGTCATTGGTTCTAAGTATGGGACCCACACGCCGCCATGTGTCAAGGCTGCACACTCCAATCCGTGGCCACAATAATCACTGCCGGTTGCACATGCTGCCAATTGAGCCCATGAACTCTCAAGATGTCCGCTCTGGCTAAGCCAGAGACCACCAATATATCAGTACTCGACTCCAAACTGGACGCACTCCATTGGGCCTTGTCACCAACAACCAGTGGGAGAGCTCGGAAAGGCAACAACCTTCCCTGTTTTACACCCCCAACAGCCACCATCCAACAGTAAGGAGGACTCATTCATACTAAGTAATTGCCACGCACCATTGCGTCTAATCATTACTGGGTGCACTATCAATGCTTCCAATTGACTTGTTCATTCAGTCCCTTAGTTGCAGAGTCGGTTAAAAAAATCAACCATTGTTCCTTATACTGCAGTTTTTTCAAATCAGCCTCGCTGTTGCTAGTCCTTTCCAATTGCCACAAGACTGTCCATTTCAATCCTTCTAAATCATGTTCCATCATGGCAAAATGACTTGCCATTGGGGCAAGCGTATTCTGTTTATGGATGCAGCTTCTATGTTCACCTATCCGTTGGTCACTTTCCGTTCCGTAATGCCTGTATATACTTTCGGGCATGGGCACCATACTGCATAAATTATGAGTTGCAATTGGTGAAACTAGTTTGTTCCCACAGTTTCGGAAGTCCCAAATCAACCTCTTATGTTCTCCGGGTGTATTTACAGTTGACGCATTTCCCACACAGGGCATGCCCTACTATTGTGGGTAGCCCCCATGATTGCGTGATGCTCATTTGTTCTTTAGACTTTGAAGCAATGTCATTCTTAGTTCATAGTTCTTTCAAATTAGGAGCTCTCTTATATGCACACATTGGGCTTTCCAATGGACTTTGACCACCCGTCAATGCGTGCCAATTCTTTTTAATGATTTTAATAACTTCATTGGATCTCTCGTTGTAAGTGCTCACAAACACTACATCGTTTTTGTTCTGATTTTTGGGATGGTATTTCAATAGCGCTTTGCGATGATTATTAATTGATCTTTTATATGCTCTTTTGACAATTCTCTTAGGATAATTCCTTACAATCAGTTTCGTTTTTAATTGTTCAGCTTCCTCATGAAAAGTGGAGTTCAATGTGCTGTTCCTCTTTAACCGGAGGAACTGTCCAAAAGGTAAATGTTCTCGTGTATTCCTGGGATGGAATCTGTTAAAACTCAGCAAAGCATTCTTGTCTGTTTTTTTGTGAAAAGGCTTCACTTTCAATATTTTGTTAACTCTGTTAACCCAAATCGTGATATCCAAGAAATCTATTTTCTCTGTACTGTAGGTGCAAATAAACTTTAAATATTGGTTTGGTTGGTTAATCCATTCAAAGAACTCCAAGAAAGAGCTCACTGTTTCTTCCCATATTATCAAGACATCATCAATAAATCTACGCCATAAAATAATCTTTGAAAAATATGGGTTCGTGGTCTGATAAATGTGTTTTACCTCAACGTTTTCAACATAAAGGTTGGCTGCTGTTGGTGCTACTGGAGAGCCCATGGCCGTGCCATGAATCTGATGGTATAATTCCTTGTTAAACACAAAATAATTCTCTGTTAGGGCCATTTCGACACACCAAAGAATGAAACTATTCGATGTCACACCTGTGTTTCTCTTGGCAAGTAATACATTTTCTAGCACTTCTAGTGTGTCCTGTTGTGGTATGCAAGTATAAAGTGCTATTACAACTAAACTGACTAATAAATGAGTTTCGTGGTCAAAAGTCATGTGCTCGATGCAATTGATAACCTGTGTCGTGTCTTGTATGTATGAGAACATATTCATAACAAACGGTTTAACGAATTTATCTGCACATTTTGCCAGTGCTTCCAACAGCGATCCTGTCCCCAAAACAATCGGGTGTCCTGGAGGATTAAGCAATGAATTATGTATTTTAGGCAATGTGTAAAACTTAGGAACTGTAGGTCTAGACACCATAAGATATTCATATTCCTGTTTACAGATCCAGTCTCTTTCAAATGCCTTCTCAACTTTATAGTTGACTCGCCTTTATTTTCAACTCGCCTGCCAGGAATTTTGTTAGAGTTTCTCTGATCACCTGGTATACCCACCTGTCAGGAATCTTCATATAACATCAGCTGCCTGGTATCTTCGCCTGCCAGGACATTTCTTAATGTGTTTCACAATTCTTTACAATCTAACTTCAGCTGCCTGATATTTTCCCCTGCCAGAACTTTTCTTACGGTTTCTCAGACTACCTGGTAGACTCCACTGCCTGGAATCTTCATGTAACTTCAGCTGACTGTTATACTCACCTGCCAGGACTTTTCTTAAGCATTTCACAATTCGTTTCAATCTTCTCCCCACCTTGGCATCTCAAGCATCTCTACTTAAGTGGGGTTTGCTTTCATACTTTGTCTTGTCTGCATTCAAACAAACTTGGCTTTTGAACTTTGCCTTGTCTGCATTCAAACATTCTTCATGCCTTTTCTGCGTCGGCAATATTGTAGCATTCAAACACTTGATGGCATGCTTGTCGGAACACCCTGGGGTCCCAAGCTGTTTTGGGCAGACTCACTGGTTGCTCCCAGAGTCTCCGATGTTGCTTTCACCTCTGCAGCGTGATTCCTTCACCCACTTTACAGTTCTGAGTGTGCAGATGTCCTACCTGTGTCCTGCACGGCTCCACTGGCACAAGCCAACTCTCCTGCTTGGCCAGGGATGGAGAATGCTGTCGCGTGAAGTGGCCCAACCTCCAAGAGATCCAGTATGGTTCCCGGCATCTCCACAGCCCTTCGTGCTCGCACAGAGTACTTCTCTTCTCCCCAGCAGTTCTCTCCATTACGCCAGCTTTGTTGGTGCCTCGCATTCCTGAGCTACTGAGTGGGCGGCAACGTCTCCTCCTGCACTGCTCGACTTGACAGTGCACTTGCCGGCTTTAAATGTTGCACACATTGCAGGTTTGGAAAAACAACTAGTCTGCATGTTAAACTTCAAGCACTAGTCAGTTTGCACAACCTCCCTTGTCCTCCTTCTTGTCTCAGTACCTCAGTGGTTATGGGTGTTCGAGTCTATAGTGTTCTTATTCATTCCGCATAAAGGCACATTAGAGACAAAAGATGTTGTTTGTGAGTTGTGGGTGTTTGACCCAAAAGTGGAGGCCTGTCTGCAACAGTGTAATGAAAAGGTTTCTTCACTTTCTCTATGTGGGGGGACAGGGGGGAACTGCCAGCTGACAAAAGGCCATTAAGGCTGCCCCCATGGTCAGCATCAGGTTGCCGCTGCCATCCCCAGGCCACATGGGAGGAGGTCACTGGGAAAACAGTGATGAATCTATCGGATTCATCACAATATAGCTAAGCATCCTGGTGACAAGGCTTGCTATCAGAAGAAATAAATGTTATGAGTGTATCTTTGGACAATTTCTGCTTCCTTTTTCTTTTTTATTTCCTCTTAAGAATTTGCTGCCATGGCATGATTGTTTACAATTGCACTAAGCACTATAAGCACTATCACATTTCTGTATAAACCCCATATAACTAAGTAATTTATATTTGCTGAATTTAAATAATGTAACAATTGTTAGGACTGTATAATATAATAGTATTAGATAATTTTTGTAATTACACCATGCACTTTCAAATTTTGTATAAGTTTTATATAATTAAGTAATTATCATAGCAATCTATATTTGATGATTTCTAATTGTGCAAAGATTATTAGGAGTGTATGAATTGTAAATATTATTGTGTTAGATAAATTAGTTTATGTATAGATAATGTGAATTCATTATAAAGTTTGCTTGTAAACCAAATGCAATAATTAAAAGATACAAATCCCCAGCGCAGCGATGTAGAATGTGAGTGAGTGTCTGGGGGTTTACTGTCTCGAACGCTGCTGGGAGGTCACGTAGAACCAGTAGGCATGGCTGGCCATCATTGAGGATGTTAAGAGCATCGTCTATCAACTTGATGTTAACCATTCCTGTGCTGCATCTGGGTCTGAAGCCAGATTGGCAGGACTGAAGGTGGTGGTTAGCACTGATTTGTTGGAGAAGTTGCATGGCTAGATGGCTGGAGGTTTACTGTGTGTTTTGTGATATCATTTTAATTCCGTTTTATCTCTCTGCTTATATGGTAGCCGTGCTTCGTGTTGGGTGCAGCCAATCATCTTTGATGTTTCACAAAAAACTTTTTTTATTTCGCTTTATCCCTCCAATCCTGCTGCACATGTATAGCGGGCCTACTGTGTGTCACAGATGGCCTCAAGAACACATACATTTTCAAAGACCCAAGAAATCCAAAGGAATTGAAGTTGCACAATTCTGTAAGCAGCTGGCAACTTCCCTCTATACTAACTGGCAACCTTGTACGTGTAAATACCTCCTCTGTTCATAAGTATTCTCGAATCACTACTATGTTCTTTGTATGTCTGTAACCAATTGTAGTTCTTTCTTTCATGTAACCACCTCTGGTCTGCAACCAGTGTAACCACCAATTGTATGTAAACCAGCCCCCAGATGCATCCGGGTTCGGTGCACTTTACAAATGTCTAAATAAATAAATAAAGACAGTTCAAGGGGTTTTATAAAAATGTTTGCGTTGGAATCACTTAGGGCCGCCCCAATCTCCTTCATCTCCCATGGGTGTTGATCTCCATAGCACAAGTGTCCCTAAACCCCAAGTTGGTCACTGGAGATCGGTAATCCTAACTATGTTGGATCTGGCTGGCTTGTGGTGAGGGGGCTATTGGTGAGTGTCAGAAACCAGAAGGTGTCTCAACTGCTGGTCCCCGGGGATCTGTCATCCAGGTGGCACGGACACGGCCATCACTTTTGATTCCAATTCCTGGGGGTGGACCAGTGGGGGAGGATCACCTGGATGAGTAGTCCTCGGGGAGTGGAGGTGGGACACCAGAGGGTGAGACTCGGTATCCTCTTCCCAATAACACCTTTTCCCCATCCTACCAGGGAGGATACCTAGGAATTCACCAATTCAAAGAGACTTGGACACAGAAGGTCTTGAACTGTGGAAATGGAATTGTATCTTCCTGCCGCAGAAGCCAGAATGTGTGATTTTCTCGAGTGAACCGCCTTGTCCCGTGCTGAAAACGTGGGGAAGGAAGGCCAACGGCCCGAACATCCTGACTTATCATTTTATGAACACTTTATTATTTGTAAATTAGTAGGAAGGATTTGCAATAGTTTTTTTTTAGTATAGGCCATTTTAACTTGACAAGACTCCACTAGGACTGTATTATTATTATTTGATGGTCGAAGCTTGCTCCCATCTGTAGATTTAGGTTTAGATAGGTGTTTATCTCATCCGTGTGAAAGTTCAATAAACACTCTTGAACTGTAGTCACTTGTGTCTGTTTTACTGTTGATACCATACCTTACATGAGGGTCTAAGGGAAACTGTCTTATCTTTCTTACTACATCAGGGATCTTCATACAAGAAGCATGGTTTCCAGTCAACCAGGTATCAGTCGTTCTTTACTTCTCACGATCTTGTACTCCTTGCCCTGATGTTTTTTCCCTCGTTTTCCTTCCTCTTATTCTCTCCTTCCTTCTCTCAACTTTGTCTCCCTCTCGTGTCGTCCTTCTGCCCATCTGATGTTCTTCCCTTTACTGCTGCTCTCCCTCGTCCTTTACTATTTGCTCCTCCCACTCCTCTCTACTACACTCTCCTCCCACTACTCACTACTCTACTCTCCTCCCACTACTGTTACATGTTACTCCCACTACTCTCTACTACACTCTTCTCCAATTCTGCACTACACTCCACTCCTCTTTCTCTCAGTCACCCTACTTTCACTTTGTCATTAACTTTTCTCACGCAGCTTCACTTAATCCTCTTTACTCCCACCAAACAATACCTTACCTTGCACAAACTCTATGTAATCTTCCTCAACACTCTGCTGCAATGTCCTTCCCCTACCTGGTGCCTCAGCCCAACTTCTCCTCTCTTGGCCTCACCGGAACATCCCAAACTGGCCTGCTTCATGTGTTCTCTTTTATGCTACTCCCCCTCTTCTATTCCTTCTGGCGTCCACCTGGTTCTCCAGGCCAATCGCTACTTTGTTCCCCCCTAGTGGTTGAGTTACAGACATGAGATAACATGAAACTCTCTTTTAGCGTTGACCCTTTTTCGAATGCGGGTCCGCCCAAACAGACAATGGCCGCCCGCTACAATCAGAGTCTGCTCTAAAGAGATCCACAGCCATGCTGACTTTGATAGTGATGGGCAGCCGGTTCCAATGGTGCAGGGAGAAAGAACGGAAGTGAGAGGAGGCATAGCAGAGTGAGGTAGAACGCAGGGGAGGAGAGGAGGGAATGAGTTTTTGAGTAGACAGAGATACAATCAGGCAGGTACTGAGGAACAAGACTACTGATAGCTTTGTAGTCTGAAAAGAGAGCGATTCAGCATGGAGAGCCAACCAACATGGTGTGGATAGGTAGATGTGAGATCATGATAGGTTGTAAGTAGTGCGAAGTAGAGGCTTTGTCTAGAGGGAGGAAGGAGTCGAGTGGAAGGCCAAGGAGTAGGTTCAAACAATAGTTGAGTTTGCTAAGCACGAGGCTGAAGATTAGATTTCTCGTAAAGTGGTGAGTAGGAAAGGGTCACATTGTCCAAGTGTTGAGAGGTTGAATATGAGCAGCAGAGATGGTGATAGGGATGAATTGTTGCAGTCGGAGGTCGCTATTAAAGATGACGACAGGTTTTAAAGCCTTGGGCGAGGAAGTAAGGAGGTCAGTTGGGAAGGAGACAGGAGGAGGGTGGGTAGGGATGGCATTGAAATCCAGGAGAAATATGACTTAAATTTTTGAAGAGTTAAGCATGAGGCAGCAGAGAGCCATCTAGTGACAGATTGCAGTGAGACAGTTGGTAAATAATTATGAGATGGCTGGGATGAAGGAGGGTAAGGAGAAAAAGATTGCAGTTTCATCAGAAATGAGATGACAATGAAAGCCAAAGGATAAGATAAGTCTTCCTAAAGAAGAGTTATAGACAGAGGCTTTGCTAGGAGGGTGGCTGGGGGGCTATAGCCCCGGGTCTTTTGGTTGTAGCCCTGCATAAAAGCTCAGGGTCTACAACCAAAATGCTAGCTAGCCCTGAGTCCTGACAGTCCCGACATTAGTGTAGCCCCAGATCTTTTCCAGACCTAGCAACACCCTTGGATATAGAGGGTGAAGAGCAGCGATCCAAGGACTGAACCTCTATGGCTGCTGAAGGGAAAGGGGCAGTGTCAGAGGTTTGCAAGTTCCAGGAGATTTTAAAGGAGCGCCCCTCTAGGCGAGAGCAGATTCCCAAAACCAAAGGTCCTCAAGAGTGAGTAGGAAGGAGGAATGGTCCATAGTGTTGAAAGTGGCAGAAAGGTCCAAAATGATGATTATAGAAGAGAGTTTGAGGTGGTGAGCATCAGAGAGAAAGGTAGAGATATGTATGAGTGCCGTCCAGGTTGAGCGTTTACTATAGAAGCCATATTGAAGTGGATCTCCAAGGACATTATCCTCAATGTACTTAGTGATCCACATTCAAGACCTACCTGTCAGGGACCTTTGAATAATGGTGATGAAGATAAACTGGGTGTTCCGGTCAGCAAAGGGTTTCTACAAAAGAGGTAGGATATTTGCAGATTTGAAGGAGGAAGGGAAGAGCCCGGCAGTGAGAGAGGTCAAAGAGCTCACATACATAAGGGCAGGTGATTCAGAATACATTTCCGATAGTTTGATAATCAAATTGGTCGATAGTGCAACATGGGTTGGCGCTGGGAATGATGGGTGCTAATTTTGTAGGAGAGGTTGGGGAGAAAAAGCAGAGAGTATAATGGGAAGGGGGAGCAGATAGTGGACAGAAACAGAGTAGGGGAGGGACAAGAGAGGAGGGTTGTGAGAGTGGTTGCAAAGGGAGCAGATTAGGTTTGTGAAGTATGAGGATTTGTCAGAGGGGTCAGAGCAGCAAAGGACCTTTTATAGGCTTGGAGTAGGGTGGAAGTCTGTAAACTGCACCAGAATCGTAAGTCAAAGTGCATGATTGTTTTGAGGGTGTGGATCTCAGAGGTGATCAAGGGCAGAGGACATAGGTGTGAAGGTGTTCATGGATAATGTTGGTCAAAGAGAGTAATAAATCCATACTGAAAGGCAGAAAAAAACAGAGCAAGAGGGCAGTAATGAGGGCCTTACCCAACACCACCATCCTTCTCAACAAGTAAGGGAGAGAGGGAGAAGGTAGCCTCTTGTGGCTTTTTCCAGGGATGGTGTAGCACAATCCTGAAGGGATATCCAGGAATCTATAATAGCAAGAAGTGAAAGTTGAGGGGTGATACAAGCTGAAGTGGGCAGTGATGTAGGAAGAATGGTTGCAGAGTTATTGTGCATTCCAGAAGCCAAGTGAGAAAGTGAATCTGAGGTGGGGGAGAGGAGGTGGTGGTGTGAGATAGAAAAGGGGGGTAGTTGAGTTTGGAGGTTGTGGGGGGAGGGTGTGAGAGTGATTGAAAAGGGAGGACATTAGGTTTGTGAAGTAGGACGATTTGGCAAAGAGGTCAGGGAAGCAAGAGAACCTTTGTAGGCTAGGAGTAGTGTAGTGGTCTGTGATCTGCTCTGGCATCATAGGTCAATGTGCATGTTGTTTTGGGGGTCTGCATCTTAGATGCAATCAAGGGGAGAGGACCTAGATGGGAAGGTGTGAATGTGTGTGCAGGATAATGTTGATAAAAGAGAGTCATAAGTGCATACTGGAAGGTAGAAAAAGCATGGTCAAAGGAAAACACATGAATGGTGGAGAGAGAGAGGTCCTCACATCATCAAGGTAAGGGGCAAGGGAGACCTGAGACTGTATATTGTTAAGAACTATATGAAAGAAGTTGTAATAAACTCAGGGGAAGAGCAGCCCCCCCTTGAGCTTGTGGAATATTCAAAGATATCAAGCAAACAACTAGAAGGAATCTAGGGGAAGGGAAGGCCCCCTTTCCTGGTGGAACTTTATTGATCTTTCGTGTCTGCACTTAAGGACTTTATGTTTGGAACTCTTAAAAGAAGCTGTAGGTGTACAGCTAGCAGACATCCCTATTTTACACATTCTATTAGGTTTAATGTGTGAGGGTCAGTTTATGATTTTGGACACAGGACAGATGGCTTCCTTGATTTATAACATCCTGACACAGACGGTCCTTTGTTTTGTTGAGGCAGAGAAACCCATCTTAGAATTAGGGATAGGTAGGATTTCTCCAACCCCTTTTTCTTTTGTGATAATAAAAGTATATAACCAACACCAAACATGCCACTCTGTCCGAGTCATAGGGCCTCATTACACAGACGGCGGTGGACTAAGGTGCTATTAGCACCTTGGTCCATGCCGGTAAAATACCGGCACCGCCTTGGTGGAAAGGGGAATTACCGCCCTATTCCAAGATTGGTGGGGTGGTAATTCCCCCTTCCCCCATTGCCCTTCCCCATTCCCATTTTTGCCCCATAGGGCATAATGGGAATGGGGAAGGTGCTAATTACGGCACCGCAAATTGCGCTAAACTGGGCAGCACAATGAGGCCATCATGAGAACAATGGGAGTTTAGAGAGCCTTGTGGAAGCAAAGATGATCAGCCATTTCACAAAGATAGGATGGGAAAGAATTCCACAAAGTGGGAGCAACGATAGAGAAAGTGTGTCCTCCAGCCGGCACTCTGCAGTATCTCAGGATTCTCAGTAAGGTTTGGGAGGCCTAACAGAAAAGTCTAGAGGGATTGTAGAGAGCCGGTTTAGATTGAAGATAATCAGCACCAGATTTATAGATTGCACGATGCTTGACTCATAACATTTTTAAATGAATGCGAAATACGATACACATATCAAACTCCTGGGTCCCTTCCACCCAACAGATCTATATTCTTCTCTATTTCTTCTTTCTTTCTATAGATAGTCCTTTTCTCCATTCAGCCCCCCTGTGTCAATGCCCTGTCACACACATCGCCTTATTATAGCAAGTGTTGTTTATGCCTTTAATGGTTATGCATTTATCTTTCTAATGGTCGGTTCACCTATGACATGTCTACAATATTGTCATAGTTCAAGAAACGAAATCAAAAGATTTCAAAGTCAAACTGCAAGTAAAATAAGTCACTTACATGTAATCATAGTTTTCAATTATCGGTTGTTCATGTAAACCCGCATATTCTCCCCTCTGGAAGCCTTATAGCCTTATTGCTATAGCATTTCAGGATACATGTCTGTGGGCTGGGTGTAACTGTCCAACAGTGATTGGTTAAGGGTGGGCAACCCAGTTAGTATGTGGGCTCTTAAAGTCACATGCACTCACATCCATGCAAAATGTGTTTTAACAAAAGGAAAATGTGTTTTCTTGTACATTTCTGTTTTAAGCTTTTAGGACCACGCAGCCTGAGGGATTAGAATATTCAATGTATCATGCTGGAGTGGGAGAGAGGTGATAAATAGAGCAGATGAGACAGAATTATGTACAAGGCTATAAAAGGCATAACAAAACAAGAGGTGCCCCATAAGCCATTCATTATTATACCTTACGGCAAATGAAAATCATACCTTAGGTTGCATCTTCTCCTTTCCTGTGATAAACTCGGATGTGCCATTGCCTGCTCGAGCCATACCTTTAATAAGAGCTGTTGAGGCACCTTCTCCAATCCCAAATGCAAAGCACCTGTAAAATAATGTGAAAGTAATGGCACATCTGTGGCGAATTGTGTCAGTTTATGGGATCGTTTTTACCCACAAATTAGAATGTTTGGAAAAGTGTAAACAGAATCAGTTCTGCTTTTGAGCAATCAATCATTGAAAATGGAGCCCACACATCTGGCCTAGTGACCATCAACCGACAATCCATATGACTGACACTGATCATTCAGCCTACAGAGTATCACATTGTCAGCCTCTACAACTAAACTCTAATCAACAAACTGCCTGGCCAATCACTAATAACGTAACTAATGAACCTACAGACAATAGTGTATTATCAGACCAGGCCTGAAGAAAGAATTGTTCAAGCAACTGATCAAATCTTTCAGACTCTTCATCTGCTCTTACAGCTAGCACTTTTTCTTTTTAAATGATACTTTGATTACTTTTCATATACCGTACAATAATAAAAGATCTAGATATACAGACTTTGCTTCAGCATTTGATGGTATTGATCAACCTATATTATGGACCAAATTAGAACACCTCTTAATGGCAAGTCTTCTGTTGCATGCTTGCCAATTGCTGCATGAAAACAACGTGGCGAGGGTTAGAGTAAATGCACAGGGCGAGTAATAGGACCCAGTTACGATTGAGAGGGGTGTGAAACAGGGGTGCATGCTCGCCACTGTGTTGTTTAATAGTTTATGGCAGATTTCGGTGACTCTCTCCGAAATGAGGGAAAATTCCCATCCCGCTTAGGTAATGCTAAAATCTCTTGCATTGCCTATGCAGACAACCTTGTTATTTTTTACTCCACTTATATTGGAATCTCAAGAAGTCCTAGTGCAACTATGGAGTACGCAGAGGAAAATGGTATGAATGTAAACATGTCCAAATCAAAGTTAATGAGATTTGGAAAGGTGTTGCGGGACAAGCAGAGAATTTTGTTGGGAAATGGTGAAATAGACAGGCCCTCATTACGACCCTGGCGGAAAGTGACAGACCGGACAGCCACAGCGTAAATAGCGTTTCCGCCATTGCACGATGGAGCAAAGTGCGGCCCATTCCGACCCATCGGGCACGAGCACCACGGCATGGCGGAAGTGCAAAGTCCGCGATGGCGGAAATGACCCCAAAACGGCCCACACCGCCGCCGTACGGCGCCCTAGGTGCAATACCGCCACCCATCACAGCGGACACCGCAGTGAGCGCCAACCGGAAAGTACGGTGACCGTAAATATACGGAAACGGAAGTAAAAACATGGGCCCGGAACGGGAAACATCCCGCCGTACAACCTATAAAACCACAAAATCCACACAACCACTAAAAACACTACCCTGAAACACACCCCAACCCGTCATCCACCCTAGCGAAACCAAGAAAAATGGGAAAAGTAGCGAAGAAAGCGTGCGACCGCAAGCGGCAGGTCCACTTCTCCCGTGAGGAACTCACCGTGCTAACAGAGACCCTCCAGGAGAATGCTACCGTCGTCTTCTCCACGCAAATGACCAGGACGGCACTTGCGAACAAGAAGGCCATATGGGCTCTGGTGGCACAGCGGGTAAGTGATGTGGGGACCGCACCCCGCAACCCACAGCAATGCAGAAAGCGATGGGACGACCTGCGGATACGTGTCCGTAGCATACTTTCTGCCAACCGCAACATTGCCACAGCCACCGGGGGAGGATCGGAATCACCCATCAAGTTGACCCCCTGGGAAGAAATCTGTGCCTCCACCATTGGAATGGAGAGCATAGAGGGAGTCGGAGGGATGGAGAAAGGAGTGCAGACATCCGGAGAATCAGGTAGGTGGCCCAAATAAAACAATGCCAAATCCACAATGTCCAATCATGTGAAGTACCATGTGTCCACATAGTGCAACAGAAACACATGTCCAGGAGAACGTCCACACACATTGGCCTGATAGCGCACTTTAAAACTCACAATAAATACATAAATAATTAAAAACCCCTAAAACACCCACTACACGTGCAGCAGGCACACCCTAACTGCAGGCTGCCAAACAACTGCACCCTCACTCCACACACAAATGAAAGCACCTCCAAGGCCCCGACCCAAATCACCCTCAGGTACCACCCCAATGCATGTGATACATTGCCATTCCAATTCCCACAGACCCATTAATAACCCTCGCCCTCCTTTACTCCACCACAGGGTCCGATCCAAACGACGAGCATCAGGACACCCCTACCAGCACACCTGCAAAGAGGGCCAAGACCAACGGCCAAAGACCCTCCACCTCAGCTGCACGCATCAAGACACGGCAGCAGCACAAATCAGGTGGCAGCACAGAGGATGGAACATCAACAGGCACCCCAGCAGCCAGCATGCCCACAACACCACCACCACAGGTCCCCCCAATGGATGCCACAGAAGGCACTGCCTCTGGTGGCAGCAGCACCATAGGTGACACCCCATTGATGGCAGCATGCTCCGACACAGAAGACGGGGATGTCGAAGTCAGATCCATCCATGACCTGTCCCAATCCCCCTGTCTGTCCCATCCCGTACAACATGAGGATACCACGCAGGAGCACCCACAAGACGACGACTGGCCATCCCCCACAAGCCCTGTGGCAAGGCAACATGAGGTCACCAGCCCCTCTGTGACACCACCGCAAATGGCCATGGCCCAGCAGAGGCAACAGTCCCTCGACCAGTTAATCGTGCAACAGCAGCAACTGGCCACGCTCCTCAAGGACCATGCCGATGAATGTGGGGGCACTAAGGCAGACATAGAAACATCAACTGAGACACTTAGGGCAGAAATGGAGAGAAGTACAGAGACACTAAGGGCACAAATGGAGAGTAGCACCGAGAGCCTGAGAGTCCAAATGGAGAGTAGCACCGAGAGCCTGAGAGCCCAAATGGAGAGTAGCACCGAGAGCCTGAGAGCCCAAATGGAGAGAAGCACCGAGAGCCTGAGGGGGGAACTGCATGCGACGTCCAAAGACGTATGTGCCGAACTTGCCGCAGTGCGCCGTGTGCTCACTGAGCTCTCACAAACCCTTAGGGACATGCATGGACGTGAGCAGGCAGAGACATCATCCGTTGCAAGTTCCGTCCAGGGCAGCCCCCAACGTAGATCTGGGAGGAACCTGCGCTCCACAGGCAGGGGTGCCCCTGATACCCGCAGAGGGGGCTTGCAATAGCGACAGCCCACTGACAATGAGCATCTTTGGACACTGGTGTTCGGGGGGGAGGTAGGAGGGTGGAGGGGGTTTTTTGGGCTCACTTGGGTGGCGGGTCGATAGGGTGTTCAACATGATATCACATATGCCATAAACAGTGCACGATCAACCAATGAGATGTGTGGACAATGATCTTTGTGTACTAGGCCATCATAGGCGTACAGTCCATATTGTGCATGTACCAGACACACACATTGCCACGAGTACCGTGTCCATGTATCAGCCACCAGGCGTGAGTGCTAGAAGCATGCATCAATGAGATGCTGACGAATGTCACGGCCCTCCGGTGCCTCGCAGACTCCTTGAGGTGCTGCCACATCCCCACCCTCATCATGACCATCTTCTGGTGCTTGCAGTTCTGCGTCAGGGGGCATGGGCACATTTCTACGTACGCACATGTTGTGGAGCATGACACATGCCATGACCATCTTTGCAACCTTCTCATGGCGGTACAGGAGTGCCCCGCCAGACCTGCTGAGGCAGCGGAAACGAGTCTTCAGTAGGCCGAATGCCTGTTCAATGACTACACGGGTACGTGAGTGGGCATGGTTGTAGTCCTCCTCATGCTGGTCCCGTGGGTTCCGGACTGGTGTGAGGAGCCATCTCTTCAGTGGATATCCAGCATCACCTGTATGTGGACGATAAACGTATGATGTGGAATGCCATTGCTACGTACGCACACCCCCCCCCTTCCTGCCAGGTCATTGCCGAATCACATACCCCACATTATCATGCATGAAATGAGACTCACCGAGTAGCCAGGATCTGTTCCCTGCGTGTCGCTCCATGTAGCGTGGTATTGTAGAGTTCCTCAAGACCATAGAATCATGGGTTGATCCAGGGAATCGGGCACAACAATCGGTAATGATCCTGTTGGAGTCACACACCATTTGTACATTCAGGGAATGAAATTGTTTTCGGTTGCGGTACTGGGCCTCCATGGCATGTGGTACGACCAATTCCACATGGGTGCAGTCGATGGCACCAATGCAACCCGGTATGCCGGCAAGTGCATGGAATCCCACTTTTGTGTTGGTAATTTCCTGCTCCGAGCGTGGTAGGGAGATGTAGTCGTCTGCGTGCTGCAGGAGGGCATCGAGCACTTGCAATAGTGTCCGTGAGAACAGTGGCTGAGAAATGCCATGCAACTGTCCGACTGTGTGCTGGTAGGTGCCTGTGGCCAGGAAGTGTAGTACAGACACCACCTTCAGTAGGGGTGGGATGGCGGCTGGGCTATCTATCATGCTGACAAGGTCAGCCTGTGTCATGTCCACAATGGCGGCTATGGTGTCCCGGTCCAAACGGTAGAGGGTGTGGATCTGCTCATCAGTGAGGTTGAACGGATGTGCTCAGAGGCGTGGGATTGCGGGCTGCCTGCGTGGTGGTAGTGGCTGTGCTGGCGGCCCTTGCTGGCCCTGCCTTGGCCTCCTCCTCCTCCTGCGTCTCCTCCGTGCGGCCGGTTGTAGTTGGTGTTCGTCTTCTTCCTGGAGTTGGAGTACTTGCAGTGCTATCAGGTCCCCCAGGGCCAACATCGCGAGTCTTGCCGGTAGCATTTCGGAGTGGGTGTGGTTGTGGGAGGAGACTGGGTGTGCAATTTATGTGTTTTCAGGCTGTATGGCCTCCACCTGTGGTGATTCATTCCACCTGTACAAGCTGCTCTCCCCTTTGGCCGAGCACGTCCCGCACACAACGCTGCAATTCGAGTAATGGCATCTTGCTATTGCAATCATGTATTTGTACCCGATGGCCGTGTAACATTTGTTGATATGTACATTCGGCTATGGTCCCATTGTTTCACATACAATCTTTGCAGTCGCGAACAGACTTGTGAAGGGTCAGTGGAACGTAGTACTCGAGTAACGGTGGGCCCTCATGCATCACTGTACCGAGTTGCACCGACGGGCGGGGCGTCCCATTTGTGGGTGAAGGCAGTTGCCATTTTCACACACAGCCGCACTAGATGGATTAATTTGTGATTTCAAACGGCCACAGATGCCTTTTCGACGTGATGTTGCAAATGAGGAATTCGAAGGGCGGCGCTTTCGGTTTTCAGCTAGCGGCGAGGAGATGCCCACAGGTCTGACTGCAAATATAACGTTCTATTGTTCAATGTCCTTGAGACAGGGGCCATGGCGAGGATGCAATGATTGATATGAATAGTTTGGGATGCGCAATAGCGACGTGGGCGATGAGGCCGGACGTTTCCAAATACATGTTACTTCACAACACTGGAATAACGGGCTGGGGCACAGTGGATTTTGCAGGCTGCATAGCGCACAGACTTAATGGAAATTTCTAATGTTATGTGAGTAAATATTCAGGCGTTTTTATGCCGGGATGAGGGAATGATGAATGGATGCATGGGCAGATGATTTGATACAGAGTTTGCCATGTACAGGGCTTCTTTGAATCTGTCCGCCTCCCCTGCGCTATGTGATGCAGGGCTGCCATAGTGGGACCATCGTCTATCTGGCCTTGTTGAGCCCTCCCTGTCTCGACGCGCCTTCAGACACTTGTGTCCATGCACGTTAACATTCCCATCTGTCTGATGGATTCTGTTTTCACAGACGCATGCACAGGTACACTCATTTGTGATGGTGTTTACACCTCGATATAGATGGTTATGAGTCGCAAGTGGTTTTGGGGTGGTGATGATCCTTTGGAGTGGGCTAGCATGCATATGGCTGTGGATTTAGTGTGATCATTGAAGTGAGTTGTTCGAATGTAGTTCTGATGGCCATTTTGTTCTTTTTCTTTTCTTTTGGTTGACAGGTATCTCCTCCCCTTTTGCCACTGCCATCTGTATGCCACTCCTGCAGATGGCTTTTACTCCCGACACCTGCTGCTTCGTGTTAATCAGTGGAGCAGCATTACGATCTTATGGGACGATCGCCAATGGGCCACATGCCCTTACGCAGTACTAGTGGCTCGGAGCAACATTTCGGCCTTTCAGCTGGACTAGTGCCTCCCCATTGGGACGGCCCTGCGGTTCTGTGCGCTACCATGTTGCCTTTTCGTACGTGAATGTGGCTCTGTGTACCATGATGGAACAGGGCGTCACACAAGTAGTAGCTGGTCATTTCTTGCGGATGCAGCCCACAATGGTGAAATGTGTTTTGGAGTTCATGGCCTAATGGCTGTATGGGCTTGGTGATTTTGTTGTGCATTAAATTTCTATTCTGATATGGGCCGTGTAGCGTTCTTCTTTGCGAGTGATGTGGCATAATCCTATTTGGGGAGCGATGTATTGTGAGGAGATCTGCATTGGGTTCCAGCTTCGGAGTTTAGTTGCGTGGTACTGTGCTGGGCGCGTTTGCCTACGAAGCCCAGTGAGGTCAGGGATGGGGGCTGCCAATATGACTGTTTGAATGTTGTCATGCTCAGGGGCGGGGGATTGGGTTTTGTGTAACAGATGCCGGTCAGCCAGGTGGACTGGTGGAATAATGTGATTTTCGGAATATTGCTGGTCACAGGTGCCTGTGTTTGCGTGCGTTTCTTGGTGGGGGACTGTGGTCATGTCCATTGGAATGGCTTCTGTATTCGTGCCATCTGTGCCCTGCAGCTCCCATTGGCCCCTCTTGTGATTCTTTTGTTTGTTGGCATGCATGGGCGACTTGTACATTTCACTGGTTGCATTGTGACTTCATTGCACCTACGGGGAGTTGTACTTTGTGGGCAGGGAGCGGTGTACAGGCACTCAGTGGGGCCGTTTACGGTTGATTCGCGATGCCGTACTTCTCACCATGGCGGAATGGTACTTTCCGCCGTGCTTGATGGCGTTAGGTACATGTCCGCTAGGGTCGGAATTCGCGTACCCTTGCGCCATGGTGGTATTTACGGTTTGGCATGGCGCGCGCGCGTACTTGGTGCAGTTAGCGTTGGCGTTCACTACGGTGTCGCTAATGGCTTCGTACTTTGCGGTGACGGGTCATAGTCGCACCGAGCGCTATTCGATGGCGGTATTGCATTTCCGCCATCGTTTTTCGATTTCCGCCAGGGTCGTAATGAGGCCCACAGAGTTGAGCAGTATTGCTACATGGGCTATGAGATTTGTGCCAATAAGGTGCAAGTAGAGCTGCTGAAGAAGCGATACATGAATGCTGTGACTATTATGTAGTTAGTGAAGAACTTTGTTACGAGTGACGCAGGTTACAGTCTTAGTGGTATAATCACACTATATAAGCAAAAGATGGTTGCGAGTATTGCTTATGCCCTAGAATGCCTTTTTATGATTGTGACATATGGGCCAATCGCTTGGATGGTTCTATTTGCCGCCGCATCCTGGGGCTGTTTAGAGTGACCCCAACAGAAGCAGTGCTTCTTGGGTTTGGCTTCCTATCACTAACAACGCTAATAAAACTGAATAGAGAAAAACTCTACGTAGAGATGTGTTCTGAGGTCAATACAGTGTTAGCCATTTTAAAGGATGGGATTGTGAATTGTGTGAGCCCCGCGGTGTTGGAATTTAAGCTTTCCAATGTCTGTTTCTTTGAAGCAATTCCTCGTGCCCAGATTGAAATTAAGGTGAGGGTTTACTCTTAAAATCTTTGAAGAAAAAAGCATTGGGATGGGATTAGATTGTCAACTGTGATCATGTAGCTAAACTCTCCTCACGGAACACTTTTTCCAAAATGCACTTTACAATTGGCAAACCACAAAAATATATAATGCAATTCCTGTGCCCAGTCCTGCGAAGGTCTTTTTTATGTTATTCATATCATTACTGCCTATAAACCTATGAGTAAATACAGATATTACTACTTATAAATATTATTAGTAAATAATTATTACATTATTAGATATTACATGAAACATGCAGATGGATTATACGAAATGCAGAATGAATTATTTTAGTTAAATTGTGTTTGAGGTTGGAGCACCTGTGAGAAACCTGAAGGTGTCTCACCACCTAGTCCCCGGGTGTCATCCAGGTGGCCAGGACACAGCCATGGCTTTTGGATCCAGTTCCTGGGGGTGGACCAGTGTGGGAGGATCACCTGGATGAGGGGTCTTCGGGGAGTGGAAGTGGGACACTGAGGGTAAGACGCGGTATCCCCTTCCTTGTAACACCTTTTCCCCACCTACCAGGTAGGATACCTAGGAACCCAACCCCCACCCCCTTTACCGACACAAACACTTTCTCACGATCAGTTCACCGTGAGCGACAACGTGCAAACACCAGAGATGTGTACCTGACATGTCCGAACACTATGGTCAGGCAAGGTCAGGCAATTACGGATCATTACACACACCTGACTTCCATCACACTTCCTGACACGAATAAAAGGCGGAGTACGAAAGCACATTCTGAGCGAGGAAAAACACATGAGAGAACAGCAGTTCCAAGATTGCAGTTTAATACAAGGAGAAAGAAGGTGAGAACAGAGAGGGTTGCAAGGAGGGAAGTACCCTTGACCTGTAAAGACCATTACTTTCGTGAGCCTTGGAAAGTAAGAAACCGAAGACCAGGAACTAAGGCTGATCAAACCTGCACAGTGTGTCGGAGGTACCAGGGGTCCTTCTGCATCAATAACCAAGGCGGGGGAGGAGAGATTGCTGCTGTGGTACTATCCTTAGCTCCTACAACAAAGCAGCGTTAGAAAAGACAGTGCAGCTGGTGAGCCGGAGAGACTGATACCAAACCAGCTTGTGTTTTGAACCAAGCTTGCAAGCAGCAACATTGAATAAAGAGAACAGTGTGTGAGGCGCTTGGGATAAGCGCCGCAAATACAATTGGAAGCCAAAGGAAATTGAACTTTAAAATTGAACTTTGGGAGGCCAAGAAAAGATACATACACAGAGTGATCCGGCGCCTCGTGGGTGCTCATTTGAAAGTCTCTGTTAGATATCCAACTGATATGGAGTATCAGAGAAACAAAATATTGAGATCAAAGTGGTAATGGAATGGGTCAAGCTAAACCCTGTGCACATTCGCAAGTCTTTGATAGTTTAATAGATGTCACAATTGGTCCGAGCCTTGCTGTGGGAGACTAATTGAGCGAAAGAAAGGGATCTGAGCCCGGCAAAGGGGGATCCTGGTTGAACCGAGAGTCACCCGAAAAATAATTCTCTGAACCTTATTTTGAAAGGGATCTGAGCCCAGCATTGGGGGATCCAGGGTGAACAGCCAAATTGAACTGTGGAAAGGGAAAATAACATTTGGGTGTTGTTTTTGGTACAGGAGACCATCTGCGTCAAGAAACTTGCAAGAAGTAAAGAGACTTGGACACAGAAGGTCCTGAACTGGGAAAATTGAACTGTATCCTTGTGCCGCAAAAGCCAGTGTGCGTGCCTTGCTCGAGTGACCCACCTTGCCCCATGCTGAAAACGTGGGGAGGGGAGGCCAACGGCCCGAGTATCCTGGCAAATAATATTTTGTGAACACTTCTTTCTTTTTCATGAACATTACCCCAAATTATTTGTAAATTAATGGTAAGGATTGGAAAACGTTTTTTTTAGTATAGGCCCTTTTATTTTGACAAGACTCCACAAGGACTGCATTATTATTATTTGATGGCCATAGCTTGCTCCCATATGTAGATTTAGGTTTAGATAGGCGTTTATCACACCCTTGTATAAGTTCAATAAACACCCTTGAACTGTGGTCACTTGCGTCTGTCTTACTGTTGATACCATGACTTCCTTACATGCGGTGTCAGGAGTGGGATGTGAATCAATTGAAACAAATTGGGGAACCCTAGAATTTCAGAAGCTTAGTCATAGAGCCTCCAACAAAAGAATTGTCACAAAAGAATCAATAGGCTTCGATATCTGTAGCAGTAGAGAGACTACTATCCCTCCTGGGAAAAGAGCAATGATTCCCATTGACTTACTTTTGATACCGCTCTCCAGGGTGTTATATAAGATAGGCCCCAAAATCTGGCCTAGCCTGGAAGTTCGGTATAGATGTTCTAGCAGGCTTCACCGATCCCGATTTTCGGGGAGACATAAGGGTTCTCTTACAGAACCATGGCGAAGTCCCATTTGAGGTCCATCGTGAGGACAAAATTGACCAAGGCATTCTCGAAAAAGCTATATTTCCTCATTTTGAAGAAAGTAAACCAGAAGAAACAGAGAGAGGTAATTTAGGGTTTGGGGAAGCTGATAAACCATCAAGCACTGAAAAGAAAAAGGGAGAAGAACCTACCATCTATCCTGACCTAGCCTTTGCCCAGCGAAATTACCCAGCTTTCGGTGAGGATTTCTTACAAGTAATTCCCGAAGGAGTGGGTGTAGAGAAGGGAAGTCCTTTCTTTTTCCTAAAACAAGGATTGCTATATAGAAAAAAAACATCCACAGAAAGATCGGGCTAGAGACTCCGCATTCCCATGTGATCAGGGGACACTTGGGACAATCCAAAACACAGGCACACATCAGCAAGAAGTTTTACTGGCCAGGTATCCATGCTGATATAAAAACCTTTATTCAGAGGTTTGAAATATGTGAGAAAACCACTACTCACTTCACCTTGCCTGCCACTCTGAATCGTTTGCCAATCATAGAAGTCCCTTTTTCAAGAATTGGGACAGATATCATTGGACCTTAAGAAACATCTAGACTGTGTAACAAATATGTCCTTGTGATTGTCGATTACGCGACCCGATCCCCTGAGGCATTCCCTATGCGGAACAACACAACTCAGCAAATTCTAAAGCAACTCCTACCGCATTTTTCCAGGGTTGGCTTTCCTAAGGAAATACTGACGGATCAAGGTTAAAAAATTATGAGTAAGCTTATGGGAGAAGTCAAGGAACTACTCCATATTACCACCTTGCAAACTTCTGTGTACCTTTCCCAAACAGATGGTTTGGTAGAGAGATTGAATAATACGCTTAAAATGATCCTAGGAAAGTTGGTAGATAAGGATGGGAAGGACTGGGACTGAATGATCCCCTTGGCACTGTTTGCAGTGAAAAGAAACCCTAAGGCATCTATTGGATTCTCTACATTCGAGCTCCTCTATGGTAGAGAACCTAGAGATGTCGTGGACATGCTCCGGGAGACCTGGGATGAACGAGAAGAGGCACCCATTCCCCTTTCGCAGACTGCTACCAGACTGCGAGAGCATATGAAACTTGTTTGAAATCTAGTCTATACTCATATGGAAAAGGACGAAATGCAGCAAAAATCCACCTATGACAAAATGTGAGCTTAAGAATAGTTTTCCATAGGACAGAAAGTATTGGTCCTCTTGCCTGCCTCGGAAAACAAGCTTGTTTCTAAGTTGCATGGGCCATATGAAATACTGGAACAAACAGGAACCTGTACTTATAAGGTAGCACAACCTGACAGGAAATAGAAGATACATCTATATCACGTAAATCTATTAAAAGAGTGGAAGGAAAACCTGTCTGCCACCAATGCCACCATCCTGTTTGGTGCCAGAGGAGGTAGACAACTTTGATTTAATTCCGCAAGATCTATATAAGCAACAACAACAAGATTTGAAAGATTTAATTATCTCATTCCCCAATGTATTCTCGGAGAAACTAGGAAGAGTGAAAGGCACCTATCACTACATTAGAACACCTAAGGGAAAAGTGGTTCATCTGAAACCATATAACTTCATTTAACTAAGCCGATCTCCATGTAACAACGCCACAATGCCTCTGGGCTGTTTGTGTGCTTTATAAATGTAAAAAATAAAATAAATATAGACTCCCGGAAGCCCGCAAACAGATAGTGGTTGAGGAAGTGAATAAAATGTTAAGAGCAAACATTATCAAACCCTCTTCAAGCCCATGGTCCTCCCCTATCATATTGGTCACCAAACCTGACCATTGCTGGAGGTTTTGCATAGATTTTCGCCAAGGCAATGCCATTTCTGACTTTGATGCTTATCCCGTGACAGACATCAATGACCTAACCGATAAACTCGGAAACGCCACCTTTCTATCAAGCCTAGACTTAACAAAAGGGTACTGGCAGGTCCCATGTATGGACCTTATAAGGTAAAGACAGCTTTCTCGATACCCCTAGGACTGTTTCAGTTCAAGGTCCTCCCTTTTGGCTTGGACAGGGATCCAGCCACTTTCCAATGGCTTATGAACAAAATATTACAGCCCTACTCTGATTTCAGTGGAGCTTATATTGATGATATTGTTATTTATAATAAAGCTTGGGAAGACCTCCTTTTCCATTTCCTTACCATTATGAGGGCTCTCACAGAAGCTGGCCGAACTGCCAATACATCCAAATGCAGACTCGCCCAGCAGGCCGTGAAATACCTCGGCTTCTTTGTAGGGAATGGTAGTGTGCAACCTCAACACAAGAAAATGAAAGCTGTGCTAGATACCCCAAACCTAAAACTAAAAGAGATCTCTGAGCATTTCTAGGGTTAATCGGTTATTACCGTAGGTCTATCCCAAACTTCTCGGACCAGACAGCCAGGCTGACAGGTAAACTAAAGAATGTCAAACCCCAGAAAATTCATTGGACTGGTGAATATGATATATGTTACAACAACTTAAAACAAACCCTTTGCCAGAATCCGGTCCTAAAGGTAGTAGATTTCTCAAAAGAATTTGTATTGCAGACAGACGCCTTCCTTACAGGGCTAGGAGCAGTCTTATCACAAATTTGATATGGATTGGAACATCCCATCTTGTTTACAACGAGTCACAAACTTTTCCCACATGAAAAAAGTATTCTGTGCTGGAATTAGAGGCTCTTGTCATCAAGTGGGCCATTATCCATCTCAGATACTACCTCCTAGGAAGAAAGGTCACACTTGTCAAGGACCATTCTCCACTAGTTAGGATAAGCCAACAAAAAGACTCTAACCCTCAAGTCATGCGATGGTTCTTAGACCTGCAACCCTACTGTTTCAGCGTGGAGCACCGAAAAGCTAAAGACCAAGGGAACATGGATTTCCTCTCATGGTTCCCCTGTGAAACAGATGCGGTTACATTCCATAGGTGAAGGGTATGTGAGAAACCTGAAGGTGTCTGACCCGCTAGTCCCTGGGGATCTGTCATCCAGGTGGCCAGGACACGCCATTGCTTTTGGATCCAGTTCCTGGGGGTGGACCAGTGCGGGAGGATCACCTGGATGAGGGGTCTTGGGGAGTGGAAGTGGGACACCGGAGGGTGAGACGCGGTGTCCCCTTCCTTGTAACACCTTTTCCCCAAAGACACCAGGTGAGAGAAGCATATGAAACAGTTCTGTAAAATCAATGAAGTGAAACTTAGAAGTGAAGACCTGGCAGGCGAGTATACCAGGCAATTAGCGTTACAGAGAGAGTCCTGGCAGGAAAGTACGCCAGGCAGTTGGCATTGCAAAAGGGAACCTGGCAGGAGAGTAAAACAGACAATTTGCAAGCCCCAAGAAAGGTTAAAGGAAAGATTGGCGTTTATTTGTTGAACTCTGGAGAGTTGGTTGTAAAGGAAAGATATTGTTATCCAGACCAAGGAGAAAATTGCATCAAAGAAAGACTGTTAAAGACTTGTTTAACTCAACAGGAATCTTACGAGTCCAAACAAGACACCAAGTAACTGTTTACAAAAGTGACTATTCTTCTTATAATTCAAAATCCAGGGGAAGGGACCACCCTCTGGAACCACAGGCTTCCACCCTGAAGAACATTTCTGTTGAAATTATATTTGTTTCAGTTGTGAACACTTTTTGACCCGTTGAAGATATTTTCCTTACACATTTCCATTTGTTTATAATGTGAGGATCAGGATAAGACGTTTTGGACACAAGGACGTGTCTGCACATATTGACATCCTGACACACACAGCTCTTTAATTTTTGGGTTATAGGCAGGGAAACTCCTCTTTAGCATAGGGTAAGAGAGGCATTTTCCAACCCTTTTTCATTTAATAAATATCTTTGGTGAAAATATGATAGCCTTGTGACCGGCTCTCATTTCTGACCCCTCACAATTCCAATAACATAAAAAAGGTGGCTTTCTACGATGCACCACTGTAAGTCAAAATATGTTATGGTCACCTGGCTCCCACAGGGGCGTTGGTCGGACCCAGACAGCTGTGGTCTCCACCCACGTGATGCGTAGTGCAGTGATGACTGACTGGATCTGCCCTCCTAATCTTGTCTGCTTAACTCGTAGAAATATTCTCCTGCAAGTGGAGAGATGGATATAGCCACTTGTGGATTCAAGTGATGGCACCCCCACAGTCCTCCCCAACTAATCACCTCTGAAATGCCCTCACAGCAATCTCACCTTATATTCTTGAAAGATGAGCTCTCCATCCTGCGTGGATTTGCAGGGGCGCGTCGATTCCAGTTACTTCACTGGTTTGAAGGCTCGGGGGAGTTCCGGAGAGTATTGACTCTGAGGTTCCTGGTGAGGACCAGTAAGTATTAAGTTCATAGAGTTCAATATGTCCGATGTTCACTCTTGTCCCCCCCCCCTACCTTTCTTGTCTTGCAGCTGGCTTGTGAAAAGATGCTCTTGTGGCAGCTGGTGGCGCTCAGGTAAGAGTCTGTATTACCCGGCGCTGTCTGGTAAATGTTGCACATGGAAAATGTGTTGTTTTGTCTCTTTACAGATGCGGCACGTGAAAATATGGAGAGTCACAAAAGGATGCCTCCGGTGATAAATCAGGTAAGTCTATGGTGGTAAGAATTATATTTGTTGGTTCCCTGAGCTCACCTTGTGGTTTTCTTTTGTCTCCTAGGTGCCGAAGTTCGACGAAGAAATGATGGAGGCAGCGCCGACCCGAAGGATGCTGTGAAGACTGGTGAGTATGGCGTGGCGCTGCAGCTGGAGGTGCGGTGCGTGCAGAAATTATGTTCTTTACAACTCCAGAGACGAGATGGATCCAGAATCAGGTGTGGAATAGAAATAAGTTTGTTTTCTAACCTTGTCCCTTTCTTTCCTCTTTGTTTTAGGAGCTCCGGATTCGAGGCGGGCTTGGCAGAAGACTGGATGCAGGCTGCAGGCACGGTGAGCGTTACGCTGATGGATGCAGAATAACGCGAAGCGTGTTTTGCTGGTCGGGCGTGGTTTAAATAGCCTCAAAAATAGTCCCATGTAAGAAGTCCATAGAACCACACCCGAGTAAAAAATAGTCTCTGTAGAAAAATAGTCCCTTTCAGGCTTCATGTTGGATTGGAGTCATTTGCAGCATGGTCTGCCTGAGGACTATGAGCCTGGCGCCTTAGGCGCCAGGACTGGTTTCTACTATGAGCCTGGCGCCTAAGGCGCCAGGACTGAACCCAGATAGCCCCTAGCCGGGGCTGCTGAGGTTTTACTAAATGTCTAGATGCCTGCTCCCGGGGCTGATGGGCTTGGTCCAGATGCCTGGGGGTAGGCATCATGACAAAATAGGTGTCAGTGGCTGACACATTGTTCTATGCAAAACACTGTGCAGAAGGCTTTAAGCGCCACAGCAACAATAAAAACTGTGAAGCAGGGATAATGTATTAGTTAACAGCAATAACTGTAGCTTCATGATGCTAAAGTAATCTACAAAGCCTAGTTGAGAGTCCACCTCTTACAATCAGTTCTCTTATCTTCGTGGAAAGAAGGGCTCCGTGAAAGCATGTTAGGCAACATTTCTAGATTTCTAACTTGTGTTGATGCAGTTGTAAAATCCTGGTTGAATTGAGCCCTACCTTTCTAGTGGTTACTCATTACCATTTACAGAGCGAACCCAAACATACGTCTTTGATTTTTTATATGTACTCAATTTATTTAAATACAATCCTACTGTAAGTTGTTCTGTTTCTAAGACCGTGCATGTGACAAGGCTGGAATATGGCAACCCAGAATGGGAGCCTAATGGAGTGTTGACAGCTACTAGAGAATGGGACTGGTCACTCCCTTGGTGTCAGTGGAGAATGGACTGCGCTAAGTAGATGGTTGTTATTGTTAGGAAAGAGTTCTCTTTTAGAAACTTCCCCTCCATAGTTCTATGGAGGGGAAGGCATTTTGTTTTTGAACCTGTCCTGACTTTTTACAGGGAAGTGCAGCCTTCAGCTTCACTCCGCTGACCTTCTACTCATTTTGTTCTGGGGAAACCGATCAGTCCTGCAGACTATCAGCACTGGGAAACTATGTTTTCCCTTTTGTCTTTTTACCTTTGACCTCTTTGGTAACTTATTAACAGTGCACACAATGCAGTGCAGTGGGGATATTTTGTATCACCCTAGTCTTTTACTCTTAGGGGTTTTGGGTACATCTATATATGCCTGAAAACAGGCAGCAATTATATTCTTACCATTTCCGTAGTATTTCTAGTTTAACGCATATGGCTAATGAACGTGGCTAGTGCCCTTAAATGGCCAGGCTTCGAGATTTTAACTTTTTCGTTGGCCATATTTTGTTTGGCCTTCTTCCTGCCTTACCAGGTCAGAAAATCCCATACAAGGTCATGCACTTGCCTGGTAAAAGCTGGTGCTTTCATGGCCTAGTGATGCATTTGTGTGTGTGGCCCAGTAAGTGGGTGGAACTGTCTGGTCTCATTACACATCCATGGTGCCTCAAAATCTAGATGTGTAGCATGAGTGAAACCCACAGTGGTCTCTGACTGGACCACTGCCGGCTGTCTGAATGGTGCAGATCCTTACCACTGGTGGGCTTGGACTTGCTTCCAACCAGAATCTTGGATAAGAAGAGAACTCCTTGAGCCATCTCTTTAGATCAGTGTTGCAGCCAAGTATCTTGTGTAGAAGAGCAGATGACTGAAGATCAGTGAATGACTCCCGTAGAGGCCCAGCATCCCTTCCTGTGTTTGTCCTGCAGAAGCCCTGCTGGACTACCTGATCTGTAAAGGCCCTGAGCGGTGCTTCAACCCTTGTACTAGTGGGACCAAACAGTCTTGATGTGTTCTCGAGGATCCAGCCGTCCTGAGCCTTTGGAAGTGTCCCTGGACCACCCGGTAGAATAAGCAGCTCTCCAGTGGGCTACCACACTTGAAACGTGCTGTTTCGCATTCATCGCTGGAACTTCAGTAGTCGCCTGCTTGTGATGTAAGTCACCTTCCAGCCCAATTTCAGACTCCCAGCTTCACAGGATCCTGCTCTGGAAGGTCTTCTTCAACCGCGACTGGAATGATGCCTGCTGTCGCCTGTGTGCGGTCACCATTGCTGGAACTCGTTTTACCCTGTCTGGTTATGTGTCCTGAAGAGGTCTGCATCAGTGCCTTCTGCAATTCTTCTTCGACAAGGGTTCACTCTGCTCCTGGAACGGACAAGAAGAATCCTTGCGCCCGAAGCTCGAAACAATGACAGGAAAAACTACCTCCACTGACCCCCAGTCGACCCACATTGTTATCTGGGAAAATCTGAGTCAGGGTGAAAAGTAAACACACAGCATTTGTCTCCCCTGTTCCCCTTAGAATAAACCTTAGAATAACCTTTGGTTATTCCATTCCATCGCTTTTTGATCATTGCGTCTGAAAGCAGCTGTACCTAAAGGATAGAAACATAATTTTACCTGACTATAGCTTTGTGCTCATCTTCTCTGGAACATTCACCAACACAAGAACCTTACCTACTTAAGGCACTTTCTGGGGAGAATCTCTGTGACTTTTGGGCACAAGGCCCCACTCTTCATAGGGATTGGACTTCAGAAGTTAGGACACATTTCTTGTGACTTGGTTCCATCCTATTGCATCAATTAGTTACATTCTTATGTTGAATAAATAATTGAATGCATTAATATGAACCTATGGTGACTGTATGACATACATTACTCACCGTTATCATATTTCTGGTGCTTGTATCTGTTTAGATTCACATGCTGTGCATATAGTCTGACATCTAGTTGTAATCGCACAGTATCACATTTTGTTTTCGAACACTATCCCTACTGTGACATGTAGTTTACCCATGACCCCTCACGCGTCAAAGTCCCCCCGGCTGTTTTTGTTCTGCCATGAGGAAGCCTGAAGAGAATGCGTGAGCGAGTGCAGAAGGATAGGAAAGGTGAAAGATGTCTGTTTCTTCAACTCCAAGCAGGGAGGAAGGGTGGGTGCATGTAAATCCAAGCAGATACAAGTACCAGAAATATGATTACGTTGAGTAATGTATGTCTTCTGATGCTTGTGAATCTGCTTTGAATCACATGGTGTGCATAGACTTGCGAGCAGTACCAGGACATTATGGTGGGATGTTGGAAGGAACAGCAGCAAAAAGATGTTTTAAAACCACCTGTCCCACCAGAATCAGTCTTAGAATGTGTATCTAAGCAGTAATGTTGTGTAAAGGTGTGACTAGAACTTCAGCTAGCATCTAGAGAAATATTTGCAATGAAAGCTATAGTAGCTCCTGTGCCTCGAGTAGAATGTGCTCTAGGTATAAAAGGTAAAACTCTCTTTGAAAGAGAGTAACACATCTGGATACATTAAACAATCCATTTTGAGATTGCCGACTTAGAGACAGGATCCCCTTCTATACCACTAGCAATAGAGGCAAAGAATTGATCTGTCTTCTGAAGTGGTTTTGCTATCCTAACATCTAGTGTGCGGGGACTTCTTTCGCTGAATTAGTTTGATTTTGAAACAAAGATGGAAATCCTATGGATTGGTTTACATGGAATTTCCAGATTAATTTAGGTGCAAAGCGTGGATGTGTGCGCAAAACCACTTTGGCCTTATGAATGGTAACAAATGGGTCTTGAACTGAGAGAGCTTGCAGTTCACGTACACTCCTAATGGAACTAATAGCCCCCAGAAAAGGAGTCTTATAAGTGAGAACCATAAGACTAGCTTGATGTATTGGTTCAAAAGGAGGGCACATACGTTTAGTAAGTACAACATTAAACTCCCTTTCGGGAGTTGGATTACAAATAGGGGGTGAAGTCATTTTACCTCTTTCATGATTGCAGGGACTGTCCACCTGGAAATCTTGCCTTGAGAGGTGGTGTCAGCAGAAAGGGCAGCGAGGTGGACCTTTAGTGAGTTAAAAACTAGTCATGAGTCTAAGAGGTGAGTTAGGCAAAGGACTATGTGTGTGGGCGAACAATTGGGTAGTCAATTGGGTTGATGGTACGAGTAACACACCAAATGACAAAGCGTTTCCATTTATTGAAATAATATCTGGTATTTGGTTTATGTGCCTCTTTAAGAATGTCCATACATCTTTGAGGCAGCTAAAGATGCCCGAACTCTATGACCCCAGGAGCCAAGCTGCTAAGGTGAGAGTTTGAGGGCATGGGTGTAGTGTTGTCCCTTAGGCTTGGGGTAGCATGCTGTAGGGACAAGGCAGTTTCACTGGAGGGCAAAGTGACATTTTCTTGAGTTGCATGAACCATGGTTGACGAGCTCACATTGTTGCTATTAGGATCAGCGTAACTTGTTCCTGGTGCATCTTGTGAATTATCCTGTTTAGGAGAGGAGTTGGCGGAAAAGCGTAAGCACATTTCCCTGACTATTTGATCCAGACAGTGTTCCCCTTGGACATTATTTGGGGATACATGGATGCATTGTCTGGGCATTGTGTGTTCTCCAGTTTTGCCAAGAGGTGGATATCTGGATGCCCCCCTTCTGCAAAGACGTTGTGCAAAATGTGTTTGTGCAAACGCTACTCGTGTTCTAAGGGTAGTTGAACGTTTCTGCAGAGCATGTCTACAAGAGGATTGTGGTCCCTTGGAATGTGTTGTTACAGGGGGAACATGTTGTATTTGACTGCCCACTTCCAAATGTGTTGGGCCAGTTTGGACAACCCTGGAAAGTGTATGCCTCCCTGCTTGTTTATGTAAAACATAGCTGTGGTGCTGTCGGTTAGGACTAGAACGGTTCGCCCCTGAAGCTGTTGTTGGAAAACCTTTAGGGCTTTGAACCCTGCTAGAAGTTCTAACAGGTTGGTATGTTTGTTTGCCACTGATTGTGTCCACGTGCTGTGTGCTGTCTGGTGGAGAAGGCAAGCTCCCCACCCCGACAGGGATGCGTCAGTGGTGAGAGTGTACTCTACTGCAGGGGTGGGGAATGATTTCCCTTTCACAAGGTTTTCCCTTGTCCACCACTGCAGTGATAGTACAAGGGCTTTCAAGACAACCACTAGATCGTCACACTGACCAATTGCTTAACAGCATTGGCTCAAGAGCCACTTTTGCATTGGACGCATGTGCAGAAGGGCATGTGGAACCAGAAAAATGCAGGAAGCCATCATTCCTATCAGCCGCATGGCTTTTTGTATGGTTATCTGATCACCGGCTGCATATTGACGGATTTGGAACAACATGTTTTGGACCCTCTCGTTGGAGGAGAAGACAAGCCGTCTTCTGTCCGAATCAGAGCTCCCAGAAATAGTTTTACTTGACTGGGGACAAGGCTTGATATTACCTTGTTGATAGAGAACCCCAGTTGGAAGAGTAGGTCTACAGTCTTTTGGGTGTTCTCTAGATATGCCTGATGTGTGCCTCCTGTTATTAGCCAGTCGTCTAGAATGGACTGTCTGCGTAAGTGAGCTGCTGCCACTGCAGGAACTTTGGTAAAAAAAACCTTGGTGCTGAGGCAATACTGAAGGGAGGGACCTTGAATTGATAGTGAGTGTCCCCTATTTTGAACCTCAGGTACTTTCTGTGCGCTGGCAACATTGAAATATGAAAGTATGCATCTTTCATATCCATGGTTGCCATGTAATCCTTGTGCTTCAACAGTGGAATTACCTCATACAGAGTTGTCATCCTGAACTTTTGAGGCTTGACATACTTTCAGGCTGCAGGTTTAATTCAGGGTGCATGGTTAGATCCTTTTTGGGTACAAGGAAGTACATTGAATAGATACTATTGTTTACCTGGTGAGCAGGGACGAGTTCTATTGCTCCCTTTTGCAACATGGTCTCCACTTCTGCTTAAACAATATGGAGATTGTCTGGGTCATTCTTTTGGTTTTTGGTGGGGGATACCGAGATGTCTGGAGGAACTCGATGCAGTATCCCTTGGCCGCTGTCTTGAGAACCCAACTGTCTGAAGTAATCCCCTTCCATACGTGGGTGAAGTATGTTATCCGACCTCCTGGAGATGTATGGGAGTGGACCCGGACCAGAGAGTCGTTTGTTGGCTGGGGTAGTTGAGCCTCTGATGGGTGCACTCCTACCCGTTCCTTTGCCATGACAAAAACCTTGTTGTTAAATGGTTTGATGGTGCTGGTCGACCCTTGAGTGGAGTACCAGGGTGAACCTCCTGTGGTGTAAGAGGCCTGTGTAGGTTTGGAAAAGGACTGCCCATGAAAGGGCCCGTGGGTGTTGAAGAACCCACACTGCAGGTATGGTTTGTTGGATATTTGATTTAATAACTTTAGAGTGTTGTGCTCTTTTTTTGCTGTTGAGAAAGCTTCATTGACTGCCTTCCCAAATAAAGCAGACTCCTCTATTGGTTTGTGAATAAGGCAAGCCTGTGTCTCTGGTTTTAACCATGAGTTCCGTAACCATACGTGGCTCTTGATTACAGTTCCTTCAGCTAAAACTTGGCATAGCAGTTTCGGTAGAGTCTAAAGTTAAAATATTTTGGGTGACCTGCCAGCCCTCCTGAACAATAGTGAGCAGTTTTGACTTGGCTGGCTCAGGAACACTTTCCAAGCCTTCTTGTACAAGACCCCTTTGAACGACACTAAAACTGGCAAGCAAAGTAGTGTTGTTTGCAATATGGGTGGTATAGGCTGCTGAACTTGTGATCCTTTTGCTTAAGACATACAGTGGGCCTCATTCCGAGGTTGGCGGTAAGGGGTTAACGGCGCTGGTAAAGGTGCCGGAGCCGTCAACCACTTAATGTCCTATTACGAGTCTGCTTGCGGGATCCGCTAAGGGCACCTGGTAAAACCAGGCGCCCTTAGCAGGTCCCGCTAGAAGACCAGGGTGCTAACAATGGGCCCGTTATTAACGGGCCCATTGTTAGCACCCTCCCCATTCCCATTGAGCCCTATGGGGGCTCAAATGGGAATGGGGATGGACAGGGTCCGGGTTCCCTGAATGGGGAAATACCGGGCCCTCCAAGGTTGGAATGGCCCAGTACTTCCCCATTCAGGGAACCCGGACCCGGTACCAGGAATGGAGGTAGCCATGCCGCAAATTGCGGCATGGTTATCTCCAAGGTCGTAATGACCACATTCCTTGCTGGGAGGAGGTTCAGCTGAAGACAATGAAACTCCTGCACGCTTCCTGGTTGTAGTAACAACCAGATAATCAGGAAGAAGTGTCCCCGAATGTATAGGGGATCCGAGGAAGCAGGTCTAAAAATAAATTCAAACCCGCAGATTGAATGCTCCTGTCAGGGAAGACGTGAGCAGAGAGGGGGCAATCTGCTTCTTTAAAGAGTCAAGTAAAGGAATAGAGTAACTCACTGGCTTCTTCTCTTTAAGGATATCCTCAACAAAGTCAGGGTCAGGCACCGCCTCCTGAGTGAGTATCTTAAAATGTTCTGGTGCTTTTTTAAGAATACTACTGAACAGCAGCTGATCATCAATAGGGGATGTGTCTCGAGGCTGCACAAGAGGTGTAGCATCTGCAAAAATATTGTCTGGCTCTGCCTCATGAGTGGCGGTTGTAGGACAAGGCCCCTGGCTACCAGTGTCATCAAGCCATGTGTCTGAGTCCTGCGTAGTAGGATCCTGGGTGTTGTCTCCCTGGTCTCCCTGGTCTGGGAATATAAATCCTCATCCTGATCATCTTGATCATCGGGAAAAATAACCCCTGATCTATCAAGTGTGTTTAGGTATAGGAGGAGTAGTTTGAAAAACAAGGGGCTGAAGTCTAGATGACTTAAATGGCCTGGGATCTTCATCTAAGGGAAGAGAGCGTTTAGAGAAACAGAGAAATAAATAAACTCAGACACTTTCTCCATGGTCTCTTCAAATATTCCCCTTGTCCAAGTCTCTGTATTCTGAGTTTCAGGGAGTGTAAAGACTGAGACAAAGAGGAAAAGGTTTGTACATATCCTTGAGATAAAGCAGGAGGGGAAACCGGGGTCCCAGTACTATGGGAGTCAGTTTTCTTAGGTGTTTCAGATATTTGCTCTGCCCAATTTCCGGTGCGTTTTAATTATCGACAAGCATTTTGACGTGTCTGAAACGCCAGTGAAGATTTAGGAGAAGCACTATGAGAAGCCGTAGACTTCGAACAACGCTGCATGCGGAGGCGGGAGCGCAGTGGGTTGAGAACCGGTATGTTCTCCAGATTTTGCTGTGGATTTTGACATACCTGTAGGTGCAGTCGGCTTCTTCGACGGAACCATCGAGGATCGCCCATGGGTTATGTGTTTAGTCTTGGTGTGAGTGTGTGTGCACCTGTCGCCAGTGGGTGGGACCTAGGTAGCAGTGCGTTCGGCACGCTTAGTCGGGCTGGGGATTGGCAAGCGTGAGCCTGAAGACTCCACTACAATGTATTTGTCTTCTGAGCTGGATCCCTGGCTGCTGGATTGTTCCTCGTCCAACGCGTGAGCGCCGGAGGGGGAATTGGATTCGGGCTGCATGGCAAAGGCTGCCCACCACTTACTGCACTGGAGTTAGGCTTAAAGAGTTGACAGGCCTTGCAAAGCTATTTGTTGTGGTCACAAGCCAAACAGTTGGTACACTCTTTATGAGTGTCCCAACAAGGGAACTTCCTGTTACAGGAAAGGCAAACTTTAAACAGTTCTCTCCATCATCAAATATTTTTTAAAAAAAAGAGCAGCCAGACAAGGGAAAGTATAGGGAAGGACAAGAAAAGGCATTCTCTAATAAAGAAGAATGTCAAGAAGAAGTTCCCCACTCTCCCTACAGTCAAAGGCCGAAGCCCGATGGTGAAGGCCGCAGACAGTCATTGAGCGTGCAGAGGAAGTCTTCAGATGGTAGAGGTAAACAGTCGAAGGGGCGTCAAACGTACGATGAAAACGAGAAGTCGTTTGTAATATTATAATAGCAATATATCCATAGCATGCTACGAATTCTGCATTAGGTGGCCGACCAGTAAAAGTACGTTGAAAACTAGAAGTAGTTTGTAATATTATAATAGCAATATATCCGTAGCATGCTACGAGTTCCGGATTTCGTGACCGACCAGTATGGTGGAAAAAAAAAATGTGGGGACCTTGACGCGTGAGGGATCATGGGTACACTACACGTCACAGTAGGGACAGTGTTACAGACACGCCCAGGTCAACATCCCTTTTCAAACTTCAAAAACAAAATGCAATACTCCACGATTACCACTAGATGTCAGACTATATGCACAGCATGTGATTCTAAGCAGATTCACATGCATCAGAAATCGATTTATGATCGAGTGTTGCATAATATTATCACCTGCTTGTTTCGTTTCCGAGTGCGTGCTTTGGGTCTAGAATCAATATAGTATTTTCTTCTTACTTGTCTAAATTGAATTATTCTGTGCTTCACTGTGTGGACTTGCTGGGGACCTCTGACCCCCCTCACACTCTCCTGAGAATAGCTTTGACTGCTCTCCTCTGTTACCTATATTGGTTTTGGCTGACTTCTCAGAGTTACCCTGTTCACTGTAACTAGGGTGGCTTCCTAAAATCTGCCAATCAGGACAGATTCTAGACATCCATCTAAACCGTTATTAAGGAAGGACCGTGAGAGGATGAAAAAAGAGAACACAGGAGATGGCCTGAGTGGGCTACCGCACGGTGCTTCACCTCAGAGGGTTTGTTTGCTGGCCCATGGATGGAATCAACTAGAGCGCGGCACATAGAACCGCCTTGACCATGGCAGAAGGAAGTTGCCCCTCCAATGATATACATTGAGCCGGCAGACAGCTGTAGTTCGTATGGGCCCCGCAAATTATTTAATGTATTTTGATTGAATAACAAAACCATGGGTGACTGAAGCTGCCCACAGAGTAGATTCAGTTGGTGTAATTGAAGGGTCATTTGGGGTTTCCTTGCAGACTCTGCACAGTCTATAGTGCTTTCCTTACGTACCATTAAGAGAAGTGGGTGGGAGGGAATAATGCCAAACTGTGCTGATGTACCCTAAGATATTGTGATCATATGATGCAAATAAAGTGGGCAGATCACTAGCTTTACCAGATTTAATAACAATGCAATGTACATCTTCAGCGAATACATTTTCTAAGTAGAAGAACTGGTATTTACTGGAGTTCAGAAATCTAACACATGTTGCAAGGACATATAAGCCTTATAAGGGGTAATTGCTACAATTTTCATTGTGGGTGTGTTTGTTGGAGGAACTGTTTAGGGTGTCAGAGTGACTAAGGAGGAGCTGGGTTCAGTAAATCCAGTCCTGGGCACTCTCTCCAAGCCCCGACTTTGGAATTCAGCTGACTGAACAAACGTAACCAGGGTGGGCACCATGACTGTTAGTAAAATAATGCCATTGTCAAGAACGTTAGGCTGTCATCAGAGCACAAGCTCGATGGTGGGAAAAGTCAATTACTGTACTGATATAACATCCACATTCATATAAGGTTTCGGTTAAGTAAAAAGGAGAACTCCAGCATTGGGAGTTCTGCAAAAGACTTTCAGGGTGTGCTGTTCTTATTTATGGGTATTAACTCTGGGTTTATGTTACATATTAGCCAACATCCTACGCTATGAATCAGTCTTGTAGCCATCTGCTGTTTGCTTACTTTGCAGTTTGCCTAACAGCCTTTTCCTTTACAGATGGTCTGGGGAGGGAGTTGATACATAGTGTCCCCCTCCACTAAAAGGTGGAAATGTCCAGCCACCTAAAAAGACATACACCATATGCACAAGGGATTCTGATTTGCAACGTATGGGGCTAAACATTGAGTCATGTAAATAAATAAAGAACATTGAAAAAGTACAAAGTTAAATAGAAAGACAAAAACATTAGGAATTGGTGGTGGACAAGATAAGGGTGCATGATGTGCAGACTGTGATTTAAAAGGATGTTGTGAATGCTGGGACATACGAGGAACCAGTGCGTGCAGGGATTTCAGACAGACAAGAGCATAAAGAGAAGTGAAGACAAAGCAAGAATGAACAAAGGATAAAACTGTGCCCTGCAACATGGGACACAGGAGGGACAATGCAATGCTGGGATAGTGGAAATACAGTTAATTGTTTTTACCTGTGATTACTGCTATTGCCACTGACTTCTGCAATTACTGATTTAGTGTTACCAACTTCTCCATCAGTGAAAACAAAGAGCTGTTGAGCAGAAAACAATTATCAAAAGAGAGTATATCATTTGAATATCACATAAATGGTAAGGACAATTCATAGGTACTATGGAATAAAGGGATTTATTCAACAGGACAGTGGGACAGGGCCTGTAACCAGGCTCTGTCAGGGGAGGTTGTGAGCTGACCCCAAACAGCACGGTGTGCACTGGAACGTCTGTGCCCAGGTCCCCTCGCTGCCCATTCTTACCTGCTTGTGTGGCATTGTCTGGGCCCTGAAGAAACACTAAAGCGGCAGCGGCGCAGCATGGGCTGTCATGGAGGACACAGCTGGGGCCGATGCCTAGAAGAGGGGAGCAGCGCCACGGGATGTAGCAACCACAACAACACCGACTTCCAGAGGATCCTACCTGTCTACCCAACACCATGGGCTGCGGCAACTACGACAACACCCCTCGCCGCAGAAGAAGGAAGACGCGGCTCCAGCTGGCAACATCAGTTGGAGCCTGTGCAACTAGGTAAACCCTGCACCACCAGGGATTAAATATAGCAAATAACATACTTTATAATGGCTTCATTAAACCCTCCACTAACCCACCAGGGATATTTGAAATTATTAAAGAGCCTACAGAATCGCCTTGGGTAACAGACCTCCATGGGGTACCAGTACATGGTCCATATTGTAAAAGATGCAGGGCTTACAAGCTCTTTTAAGCCCTACTCAAGTCCTTCCCCTGTCACTCCCCCTCAACGAAGGTAAGGTATTGGATAGGATAAGTATCCAAACCTGGGAGAGGGGTGGGGTACTTTAGTAAGGGTGTGTGAATGATATAGTGTGGGTTAGTTGGGTAAGGACAGGAGGTGGAGGAGGATGTTCAAGACGCCCGAGGATCCGAGAGAAAGGAGTGCATGGGCTATTGGAGAGGGGTGGGGCCTGTGGAGTGTTTGCGTGCAAGAGTAAGGAGGGTGTGGACTAGTGATAGAGTACAAGATAGCGGTAGTAGAAAGTAGTAGTAGTAGTTGGCAGCGGTGCTAGTAGCAGGTAATGTTAGTTGTGGGAGGAGTCGAGTGCTAATGGGAGAAGGAAGTGGTACTTTTTTTTAAAACAATTTATTTTAAAGCAAGGCAGGACAGGTTACAGGTAACATTGCATGGCAACTTTGCATGTCATTAATAGTTCCTTCAAGTCCGTACTCTTTCCTCCCCTTTCCACTTTCCCAACCTCAAACCCCATTCCCCCTCCTCCAGTTCTCCCAAGCCACATTGCAGACCGCCGCTCCCACCTCTTAAGTGGCCTCCTGACCTCTCAGAGCCCATCGGGTGTTGATCGGTTTGAATGTCAAGGCGGGGAATCGCTGGTCATAGTCCAGTACTGGGGCCCAGATGTTCTGAAAGCGGTGCAGGACCCCTGCTCTCGCCGCAGTGACCTTTTCTGCGAACAGGATGTCCCAAACTTTACCTCACCAATGAGCCATGCAGGGACCGTCCGGGGACTTCCAGAAAAGGGCCAGCACAGTTTTGCCTGCTAAGAGGCATTGCGTTAGTAGTTTTGCTATGGAGCGGGGGTAGATCCCAGGGGTCGGGACCCCCAGTAGGATGGTTTCAGGATCCAGTGGGAGGGCGGTCCCGGTAATCTGTTCGATGGTCGACAGGCACCTAACCCAAAATTGCTGAATCTTGGGGCAGGTCCACCACATGTGAAAGAAGGAGCCAAGGTGGGCGCAGCCCCTCCAGCAGGAGGGGTCCACTCTTGGGTTCATATGGTGTAATCTGAGCGGGGTGTAGTACCATTGCAGCATGAGCTTGTATGCTCATTCCTTGTTGGTGACACAGGAGGATGAGGTATGGGTGCGTGTCCAGATGTCCACCCAAGTTTGATCGTCAAGTGAGTGACCGAAGTCCGTCTCCCACTGGGCCATGCATCGAGTCTTTGCCACTAGGAAGTCCCCCAGGAAGCGTCTGTATAGGGTCGAGGTTCTGCCTCTGGCTGGTAGGTCCTTAAGTGTTATCTCAAGGGACGTCAGAAGGCGAGTGGCCGCCTGGAGGGTCTCGGGGTGGGAGCACCAGTGGCCTACCTGGCAGTAGGTGAATATATCTCCCTCCTGGAGTTGAAACACCTCTTTGCATTGTCCGAAGGTGCAGGGTTTGTTCCCAAAGTATAGCTGTTTCAGGGTTTCGAGGCCCCCATCTATCCAATTTCGGAAGTTACGGGGATGAGCCCCCAGCGAGAAGTTCGGGTTATAAAAGATTGGTGAGAGAGGACTTTGGCCTCTCGGGATTCCCTTCCGTTTCAGGGCCCAGTTCCAGGAGCTTAGAGTGTGTTTGGTCGTCCGCAAAATGTTCCTCCAGCGCTCTCTGTGAGGAGGCTGGAAATGTGGGAGGAATCGCAGGGGGAGCGGAAGTTGAGCTTGTTCCAATTCCACCAATCTGGGGCGGGCTGTGCTTATCTGCCAGGCGTGAATGTGTGCTAACTGCGCTGCTGCCCTATATGCCTGGAGATCGGGGACCCCCAGTTCCCCGAGCCTGGCATTACCAACCAGGGTCTTGTGGGGGATCCTGGCCTTCTTGCCACTCCATATAAACTTTTACATTTTCCTTTGTAGATCCTGAAGGGCTGGTGTCGGGATGGCCACTGCAAGGGAGGAGCAGGTGTAGAGGAATCTCGGGAGCAAGTTAATTTTGGTGGCCGTGATCCATCCCATTAGTGAGATTTCTTGCGTGGTCCAGCATTTCAGGTCCCCCTCTAGTTCTCGAAATAGTCTGGGAAAGTTTGCCAGATAGGTGTCTTTTCGGGTTTGCCGAGATGTGAACTCCCAGATAGGGGATGGACCGTTCCCACCACCTGATTGGGCACAAGTTAGTGTTTCCCGTTCCTCTCGCCGGAGGCCGACGCCAAAGGCCACTGATTTGGAGCAGTTGACAGTGAAGACGGTGACCTCCCCGAAATTCTTTATTTCTGCCAAGGCTTGCCTCGCTGAAGTGCTAGCCTCAGAGTGTCAGCAGTACGTCGTCAGCATATAGTGCAATTTTGTGTTAAGATGGGCCACCTGCGGGCCCTTGATGAGTTTGTTCTGACTGATCCTCTGGGCAAAGGGTTTCATTGTGAGGGCGAAGAGAAGGGGAGACAGCGGACAGCCCTTTCTTGTCCCGCAGGACATGGGGATCAGAGTTGAAAGGGCGCCATTGATCCTCAGGATAGTTTTAGGCGCTTTGTAGTTGGCCAGAACCATGGACCGGAACGCTGGGCCAAAACCAAAAGCTTCCAGGGTGCACTCCATGAATGACCAGTCTACCCTGTCGAAATCTTTGGTGGCGTCTAAGGTCATCAGGGCAAGGCCTTGGGAGTTTCGGTGGGTGATGTCTATCGGGTTCAGGGTTCTCCGGATATTGTCTCTCGCGGTTCTATGCAAGATGAAGCCCGTCTGGTCGGGGTGGATTATGTCTGGAAGTATGTGTGACAGCCGGTTAGCCAGGATCTTAGAGTAGAGGTTGGCGTCTATGTTCAGTAGGGAGATAGGTCTGTACGAGGCTGGGTCTCTCGGGTCCTTCCCTGGCTTAGGAAGGAGGACAGTTGTGGACTCTTGCATTGAGGGGGTCACTGAGCCCGTCCCCTTGAATGAGTTGAAAAGTGTCACCATGTGGGGGATCAGTTGGGGTTTGAATATTTTATAGAATCTCGAGGAGAACCCGTCTGGGCCCGGAGCCCGCAATTTAAGGGCTTTGATAGCCTCATTGATCTCTTCGTCTGTTATTGGAGTCCCCAGCTTCTCTCACGCGGAATCGGGGAGGCGTGGCACGGCGGCCCTCCGCAGGTATTCCTTTTGTTTGGATCGGTCTCGTGGGGGTGCCGTCATGAAATGGGTTAGGTGGTCCACTGCTAGTTGTTGTTTCATTGTCTCAGAATAGTGAATCACCCCTTGTGGGTCTCGGAGCCCTGCGATGGTATTGGTGCGTCTCGTTTTGGCCAGCTTGGCGACCAGTAGCTTGTTAGCCTTGTTGTGCTTGGCATAATAAAATTGTCTGATCTTGGCCAGTAATTGTGCAGTATGCTCCGTGTAGTGGGCCTCCAGCTTCTTTCTGGCTGAGCGGAGGGCTCGTTGAGATCTGGGGACCACCCTTTCTTCTTTTGGGCTTCTTCTGCTGTTTGCAGTTCTTCTTCCAGGGCTTGCCGAATTCGCCTACGGTCCCGGTGGAATGCCACCCCTTGGGCCATCAGGGTTCCCCTAACCACTGCTTTCATGGCATCCCAGTTGTTAGCAGGGAAGGTGTATGGGACCGGGTTCTCCTCGAAGAAGTTCCTAATGGTGGTTGCGATTTTGTCCCTAGTTAGCATGTCATTGAGGATCGGGTCATAGAGCGACCATCTACGTGGGGTGTTAGCTTTGGGGTCCTGATGCAAAGTTCCATTATTATAGGAGCATGATCTGATAGGATCCTTGGGCCGATGGATACCTCGTTGGTGAAAGCGAGGGTTTGGGGCAAAGATAGGAGGAGGTCAATTCTAGAGAAGGTTCGATGAACATGGGAGAAAAAGGAATAATCTTTCTCGGGGGAGAGGGGGTGGAGAACCCACCATGAGTCCACTACATTCAGGGTCCTGAAAAGGCGCAGGGGTAGGGGGGTGGGATTTGTCATTGGTGGGGTCTGGTACTCCATTGAAGTCTCCTCCTATTATTGTTTGGCCTTCCACGAAGCCGAGAGGGAGGAACCCAGCGAGTCGTAAAAGGTTGCCTGCCCCGAATTGGGGGCGTATACTGATACAATGGTATAAAGGTCCCCAAGCAGAAGGCATTTGACAGCCACGAAGCGGCCCTCTGGGCAGGTTATAGAGTCCAATATCTGGGGATTTAGGTCTTTCCTAAACAGGATTGCCGTCCCCCCTTCTTAGAGTCTCCCGAGGCAAAGAACTGGCGTGAGTAGATACGGGATCGAAGGCGACCAAAGTCCGCCGGAAGGAGGTGAGTTTCTTGGAGCAATGCCACCCCGGCTTCCTCGTCCTGTAGTTTCTGTAAAATTGACTTGCGTTTGGGGGGGGGGGGCGTTAAGCCCGTTAACGTTCAATGAAAGGCATTTCAGCGTCTGATGCTCCTGGGTCAGGGCCTCAGTTACCCCCTGCTCCAAGGCAGGGGAGTCGTAGATCGCCCATTAGTTGCCATCATAGGGGTGATTTGGAGGCGTACTGTCCTGCTCTTGGGGCTTTAACATCGGCCCCCAACGGGAGGCCAACTTTTTAACTGGCGGGGTGGGCAACTTTGTGAGTGCAGCCCAACCCCTGGCCAACAGGGCCAATTGAGACATTAGGAATAACGTGTTTCCAAGGACTTTAAGATGGAACAAACCTTGGAATGGGCATAAACCGTGGGCGAAGCCTGCCATAATGGGTGACCGTAAATTTGTGCAGGGCCGGAGCTGATGCTTTGGGTTAGCAAAGGGGGGGTCGGGCGCCTAGGCAGGTAGTGTAGTAACGGGTCTTTTAGCATAATTCAAGGCCTGATTACCTCCTCCTGTTATTTCGGGATGCTTTCGACCATGAGGACCGCCTAGGTTGCGGGGCAGGGGCCGACTCAGGGCTCCCTGTTGCCTCCGGGCTCGGCGAGGCGGCCCCTTTGGGGGAGGACGGGTGCATGATTTTGGCGGCATCATCCAGGTGATTGACTCTCCGGAGAGAGCCATTACATGAAAATTGGAGTGCCGTAGGGAAAAGCCATCTGTACCGGACCTGTCGTTCCTGAAGGAAGAGGGCCAGAGGTTGGAGCGCCCTTCTTCTTTGAAGAGTCAGAAGCGAAAGGTCCTGATAGATCTGTATGGGCAAGCCCTGGAAGGAGAGATCATCACGAGAGCGGCTGATAGCGGAGATAGCTTCTTTCATGGAGAAGTAGTGGACTCTAGTGATGACATCTGGAGGGAGGTCTGAGTCCACTCCCCGGCACGGGCGCAGTCTGTGGGTCCAATCCAGAAGTAATTGGGATTTGTCCAGTTGCGGGAGGAGGGCCTGGAAGAAGTCTCCTTTATATTCTGGCAGATTTTTGTCTGGGACTGAGGATGGGACTCCCCGGATCCGAAGATTGTTGCGGCGGGCTCTGTTCTCCAAGTCCTCCTGCTTGAATTCGAGGATTTCACATTTGTTTTGGAGCACTTTTACTGCCTGTTGGATGTCCCCCAGTGTGGTTGCCTGGTCCGGGGAGCGGACCTCGACCTCACCTTGCCTTTGCTCCACCTCAGTTACCCTGTGGTCAGTTTGCTCCAATTTGGTGGTAAGTTCCGACATGCAGGACCGAAATTCAGCTTTAATGTCTGCCATAAAAGCCAGTAGGTCGCCCCTGGTGGCCGGGGCATCCCCCCTCCTGGGAAGGCTGTGGGATGGGCTTGGCAAGGTCTGGTTTTTTCCCCTTGTCTGGAGCGGTAAGCATGGTGGCAATGTCTGCGTTTTTTGGATGTTTTTGTTTGCTTGGACATAGTGCCGTGTCGTGGGGTGGAGGAGATATTGGAGAGGCTGACTTTGCGTCCAGCCACCAAGGCGCCGGTTATGGCTCGGGAGTGCTGTTCCGAGGTCAGCCGATGTGGGGCACCCCAGTGTGGAGGGTCAGGTTTGACAGTTCTGAGGGATTTGGGTGAAGGAAAAGTCCCCTCTGTCTGGTGGGGGGAGGAGGTAAGATACTCCGCCGCAGGGAGGCGAGAAGACTATTAGGTCCCCACTGGAATCTAGTTGGTGGAAGGAGCGTGAGTGGAGTAGTGGGCCCGGGGGGGCCTCAGGAAGTGGGTAGCTGGAGTGTGCCGCTTCTGAGGATGCTGTGGGTTAGAGCCTCACCCTAAAAGGGGATGGGAAGGGCCGAAGCAGGGTGACCAATTATGGGGTACAGACCTTCTGTACCCGGGACCAAGAGCACTACCACTGAGCCGGGGCACCAGGTGGCTAGCGTTGCTGCCTGATGGGTCCGCTTACCTCCAGTGAGTGGTAACAGAGGTTCCAGAGCTTGGGGCTGCAGGTTGGGTGGGCAGTAGAGCTGGAGATAGAAGATTGTGGACCCCCAACGTTGGCCGAGTGGGGTCTATTGTGCGCACAAGATCCCAACTTTATCTCAGATGTTGGAGGAGAGGGAGAAGAGGAGGCTCTGCTTCCCAGGCCAGAGGAGAGGCACAGAGTGTAGACATGGGCCGGGGTGCCCCAGGAATCAAGAGTGCGGGGTCCGGGTCAGATGTGCACCCTCCCACCCAGACGTTGATTAGGTGCCGAGAGAAGGCTGGAGCAAGTTCCAGGGGCCGCCGGGGGGGGCTGCCTCTCCATGTCACAGTGGAGCACGCACTGCAAGCTCCTCTGGTGGGGGCCCAGGAAGGGTGTGAAGAGGGCCCCCAACCCCGCCCTCATCCCCCAGCAGCCCCTACCTGATGGGGCACCGACTGTGCCGTTGTTCCCTCCGGTGCCGGAGCCGAAAGGTGCTGCACCCCGCAGGGACTGCGGTTCGGCCCTGGGTGGGGTGTGGGGGTGCCAGGGACCTCGTTGTGCCGCCCGCTGGAGGCTGCTTGCTTTGGGGTGGTTGCGGGAGGAGGATCCGGGGGACCACCCGATCGGCGCCTCTCAGTAGACCCAAGATCCAAGGCGAGCCGCGCGGATGCCGAGGGCAGTCTCGGGCGGCGTCAGCCACCTCTCCGGAGATCACAGATAGGCGCGGCCGGCATCTTGGATCATCCGACGCCGATACAAGCCCAGTGGTTCTGGGCAGATAACTTTGTTCGGCATGAGCGCTGCCCCAGGCGTTCCGACGCCCTGGGGGTTAATTGGGCTCCTGCTGGGCTACATGGGACTGCATTTATTTCGTTATTGCGGTGGGCTTCACACGGCTGGCCTCAAGGGAACAGCCACATCGATGGCGCTCCAAGCCACGCCGGAAGTGCTACTTTTTAGAAGCGGACATCAGGGAGTGCTAGTGACGGTAGTGGAAGTGATGATGGGAGTGAGAGAGAGGTGGTGAGATAAGTAGTGGTAATAGTAGTAGTAGGAACAGAAGAAGGGTATTCGTAGTAGCGTGGAACTAGTAGTAACAGCAGAGTGGGAGTAGAAGGTGTAGTAGTAGTGAGGAGGAAGGAAGGAGACAGTTGCAGAGGTATTAGTAGAGAGATGGTTGGAGGTAAAGGAATAGAGAGAGAGGTAACATCTAAGGGTGGAGGTAAGAAGGCAGAGTGTGAGACCGGAGGCACAGTAGGAATAATGGATGAGAACATCTTGCAGACCAGTATAGTGAAGGGTCAGGTATGAGTGGGTGTGACAGACATGAGAGTGAGAACGGGTGAAAGAAGGCACCATCCCTACTCTGTAGAATACTAAACAGGCTTGGTCAGAGAAAGACTAGAAGGCTTCTGCGGAGTCAGTTAGCCCAGGCAGTGGGCCAGCCACCAATAGTTATAGCTAGAATCCAAACTGATAAATGTCGTTGTTAACGAGCTACTAACATCCCGCTAAGGACACTTGGCCTAGTGAGGGTATAACCCGACGGGAGTGAGCTGGAGCGGGATGGCCTTAAATGCCAACTTCCCTTAAGAACACGGAAGGCCCTAAAGATCTTTAAGAATCAGCCTGCACACCGGTTGTAAAAGGTTCAATAAACACCCTTGGATTGCCATTAAGCGTCAGCATGGTTATTTGTTGCAGGCCTCCTCGTCACAATAGTCAACCTTTCTCAAGTATCTGATCCCCTGATTTAGTTAAGAACAAGGTAAAATATTAAACATAATCAAAAATGAAGGTGGATTCAACTGAATGTCCCATGCCGCTTTACCTGGGAGTACCGGAAAAATATAAAAATGACAAAAGCTTAACAAATTTTCACTAGGAAAGAGGACTTGTCATGATTTCAGTCGCAAAGAAATAGTCAAACACAGGTCCACAGCTTGCCATGGTCCTTTTGCCTAGATTTGTCATGCATTCCTGATGGCATACTTATATGTGATATTATTGTTAAAAAAAAAAATCATTGGGTAAACAATATTTTTTTTTCCACTCACTAAATACCCTTTCCAACATATTCCAGCACTAGTATGTACAATTATACAAACAAACTCAAGTCCAGGAATATATGTGAAAATTGCTGGAAAGAGTGACAAAAAAAATATTGTTCGCCCAACTATGTATTTTTTATAATGTTAATATCACTTGATAACACTCTTTGCAGCTCTTTTTTCTTGCATTATTATACGTTTTCAGTAGTTTTGTATATGTCGTAATATGCGAAGTTGCAGATAAGAATAGAGAGACATATGATCATTATTATTATTGTTGTTATTATTATTATTATTATTATTAATAAGGTATTTTAGGTATTTATTTAGCACGGACCTAGCTTTGGAAATCAACATAGCACTTTAGAAGTTGTATGAGGAAGTACACAGTGAGGAAAGCAGATCGCAAGGCCTCAATCCAAGGGAGCAGTGAGCTGACAATGGGGGAGGATGGGCAATTTGTCAGCAAGGGATATGCAGGGGGGAAATGATTGCTGAGTCTAAGATTAGGTGGACAGTAGGGGTGCCTATGTCTTAGGGAGGAGCCATTCCTTGAAGAGGGAGGGTCTTATGCTTCATCCAGAAATGTAGAAGCGAGAGGGAGACTCTGGTATTTACAGGCAGGAGATTCCAGTCTGGACTTACTAAACGAAAAACAAGCACAATAGGGTAAGTTATGAACATGGCCAAGGGAACTGATATGGACACTATAGGTTCTGGAGTGTGTGTAAAGGGAATATTAATGGCAGGGTTATGCACAGTGCAGATGACGTCATCGCGTTCTGACCACAGGGATCAGCTTTCACAAGCGAAACTCCAGTGTCACACGGCAGACAGAAGAATTTCTGGTAACTCAGGTGATTTTTGCAAAATAAACTTCAAAGTATTGAAAGATGGATTTAGGGAATTCCAAGTTAAGAAATATAAACCTATTGCAGGAGCTTTGGACACACTGTTTTGGGCACACTATTGAGTATTATACAGAGACATACAGAAAACAGGTATGCATCTTCAAAAAATACAGGCTACTTGCAAAGAAGATAAGCCAAAGTTTTCATAATTGAGTTGATAAATAAATATTTATGATTTTATGATTTGAACACAGATGCTTGGGTAAGTAAGCAAGGAGTTAACAGGAAGTCCATGTAGATATTCTATTTTATACACACATGACACAGCATGCGGATAAAACATCTAATCTTTGTAAGATTTAAAATAGAAAACAAGATTGTTTACATGGTGTTAATCCCCTGTTTCAAGGGCTGGAACAGGGGGTAACGGCCCGGCAGCCCAAGTTATCGTCCCGAGCTAAGCGAGATTGCTGGATTCAACCCGCGTTCCAAGCCACCTGATTGGCTGGCTCCCTCACCAGGGTGCTAATATCATAATATAATTACATATATCAAGATTCTATTTTGCTGTCAAACACTTACTATGAATAGGTTTGCAGGCCAATCTGTGAGTGCAGAGGGCACATGTGGTTGTTGCAGTAGCATACAAGGCGAAGAGGAAGTGCCAGGCATCATCCGCACTCCGGCCACCCCCTTCCAATTGCCAGAAACGTTCACGCCAAGATATGTGACGTACAGAGAACAGATAAACCAACAGAGAGTCGCAGTTGGGCTCTGCCCAGTGCCTATTGGAGTAACAGCACCTATTGAAGTACCGACACCGAAGAAAACCTGGAGAGTAAGGTACCGACTGAGAAATCCATATCTACAGACACGAGAAAGGGACGTTTGTCAGAATGGAATACCCAAAGAAGCCAAGAAGATACTAAAAGAAGACGACTGGTGACGTCATGAGAGATTGGACTGATGCACATATAGAGTATATAATGACCTGAGAATGCTGATAAAGAGACGAAATACCATGGATAAGTGACATCTTGAGCCTAAAGTGGAACAGTTGATTTCAAGATGAAGAAACTTATGCCATATGCACGATAAAGACATTAAGCCAGTTTAAACGTGTACATATGCAAGAAACTGCAAGAAGCAGAGTAAAATAGATTGCGGCAAGCACCAATTATATACATATCTACCTCAAAAGCACTTTATAAGATGAGTGAAAATCCACTATGCATATGAGCAGACTTGAATAGAGGTTACTAAAGGTCTCAAGAGGAGAGGGCCGCAGCAAACAAATCAAGAATTAAAGACAGAGAGAAACTCAGCTGAAGGTAACCATGCAAAGAAGCCACGGTCGTATCAGGCTGGAATAGGCTAGCAATGCCTACAATTAAAGAGAATAATAACAGAGTCTCCTGTTGAGAAAGGTCGAGATACGCCACAGATGGTAGAAGAATGGCAGATACACAAAAATGTATGAAGAGGAGGCCGATTTCATGGTGTCCTAGTCACGTGGCAAGGCAGGCAGAAAGGGATGAGACTTTCTGTCAATGTCCTCCCTCGACTCACCACTCTCCTCAACTGAATGTTCAGAGTCTGTCTCCTTGATTCCTTGTCGGTGGGCCAGATAGTCCTTCTTCGGTTTTGATGCCTGGGTCCTGTCACGAGAAGTAGCTATGGTGGATCCCAAACTGGACCACTCCACGACTGCAGTCCCGGAAGCAGGAAATGTATGGGGAAAAAGCCAAAGGCAGAAAAAACCCCCGTGAATATCCCTAGTTGCTGGCCAACAGGTACAGTGAAGTTCGATATCCAAGGCTGCACCGAATGCAGAAGCCCCGCTGAAATGGAGCCGGAGGCAGGCAGCGGTAAGAGGAAGAGAGCAAACCACAACAATGTGCGGAACGGTGTCCAACAAGAATGTCCCACTACAAGAGCAGAAAGAAAAATCCAGGCTGGAGCAAGCCAAAGGCGATGGCAGAAAAGGAACAGAAAAAGGTAAACAAGCTGAGCAGGTAAGAGGCAAGAGGAGGAAAGAGCGGGAAACTCACAAAGCGAGCGAGCCGAACGGGAGTTAAAGAAGGGCAGAAAGAACAGGTACGGAAAACAATAGAGAAAGGCAGGCTTCCGTGTGAAGCGAATAAAGGAGAAAACTTGCGTGTGATCGTAGTAGCAGAGATAAGACGGTTGCAACGCGCAGACCGCAAGGAAAGCTGGGAAGAAATACATTCGGCTGAGGCGAGCAGGACAACAACTAGAACGTTACAACAGCAACGTGAAAAGCGTGATGGAACCGATCAATGGCGGCGAAGCCGTAACCGTGGTAACCACCGCCATCCGAACGGGTTCATGACACTTTCACACCTACGCATGGAGCCTTGCCGTACCCATACTCCTTAACTTTCTCAGACCAAGAAGCAGACTCAAGGCCAAACTACAAAGCAGTAATTGACACACAGCCACTGAGGTGTTGAATGGTTGTTACATAAATTGGAGGGAAGCTGGGGTGCAGACTTACTCCCTGCACCTGGCTAATTATTCTGCATGCTGCTAAGCGCGAGTGGAAAAGTATGTGTGGGATCGATGCCAACCCAATCATAGTGGACGATGTAATCTAGGGTCCTATAGAGAGTAGAGCCAATGGGACGACGTACTTTTAGTGACGTTTACAGAGGACAGGTTGAAGGAAGGGCTTAGTCGCCCCACCTGGCATTATTATCCAATCCCCTCTCCCCGTTACCATATACAGATATAGTACCTATGTTAAAGTTACCTTCCTCTTACCAATCAAGTTGCATGTTAGATTTTTTAAGATTACACGTCAATGATGACGATTTTTTAGTATAAATGTTGTGTTTTATCGGAAATTAATTTGAGTTTAAGCGAGAAGGAAGATCGACTGGTTGCTGATGTCTTAAAGGGCTGTTTGGAGACCCCCAGTCTAGTGGGCCGGCTGGGGTCCATCCAGTTCATTTGTTAGCAGAGGATGGTTAGATTAGATAAGACACCCATTGACGGTCGACATAAGTAACTTCGGGTCCTCTGCAATATCACAAGTCCTTTGCCATCCGGCTGATAGAACGAGAAGCTCCCTGTAGATAGTGGCTAGTTTAATTGAAAACCCTGCAGGTTAGGTCTGAAGGAACCTTTGCTTTCCCCCAGAAATCCCTTCTGAATTCTACGAGCATCCGATCGGACAAGCAGCATGGAAAGGCAATAACGAAGGCGGTGATCCCAAGCGTCCAGAGAGGAAAACATGCGAACAGTGAGTGAAAAAGACTGAGGGCCTCATTATGAGTATGGAGGTAGCCATGCCCTTATGGCTGCCTCCATACCGGGTTCCAGGACCGTGTTCCTTCAGTGTAGAATTCCACACTTGGAGGACCCAGTAATTCCTCTTTGAAAAAACCCATCCCCATTCCCATTTGAGCCCCCATAGGGCTCAATGGGAATGGGGAGGGAGCTAATAACGGGCCCGTTAATAACGGGTCTGTTATTAGCTTGCTGGTCCCCTTGCGGGACCCGCTAAGGACGCCTGGTTTTTCCAGGTATCCTTACCAGGTCCCGCAAAGGGAACCTCGTAATAGGGCGTCCCGTAATGAACGGTGCCGGTCCCGTACCGGCACCCTTCATTGCGGGAGCACCAGGGTCGTAATGAGGCCCTGACTGCTTTGGCAAAAAGTTGCAGGCCTCGAAACAAGGGATGGTAACACAGGGAGGTGGGACAAAAGTAGCACCAGAGTAAGAGTATAATGTATATATAAGGGGAAAATATTGATTCGAGGGTGACCGAGCAATAGAGAGAGATACCGGGAGTGACCGAGGTAGAGAGTATACACCCATTTTCCTAGGTTTTAAAAGAGTGCTAGGAGAAGCCTTCATTTAAGGTCCTGAATTGATAGGATGACGTAGAAGACCAAAATCGATTAAAGACGATCTGAAAGAAATGGGCTTCAATTCCATGTCGGAATACAATTAGGAGCAGAATGCATCTGAAGAAGCACATGGCATGAGATTTGTGTAGCCGGCCGGAGTCTGTTTTGTCTGTTTCATGTTTTTTATCTATGACGTCAGAAGGTAAAAACTTTTTTTTTTAAATATAGCATGAAAATTGCATGATTGTGATAATATGATGTTACATGGCATGTATTGATGGTTGTAGTTGACAAAAGTAAAAATGAAATTTTTGTTGGGAAAAAACGGGATTGGAGCTTGCGACGACTGGTGCTCGCTCATATTGTTGATCATAATAAAGTGTTATACAAAGATAAGATAAACAGGTTAAGCATGGACGACATTACCCCATTGGCGCACATGTGCAAACAGCTGCCGAAACATGCACCCAAGCTTAAACAGTACAGTGCAGAATGGGTCAAAAGGACAGCAGATAAAATGTTTATGCCATGGCCCCAGGGAGGAACGCTATCTAAAACGGTCCTGCAGCACATGGCAACATGTTTGCACGCCACGTACACTGGCAAAAAGTTAGACAACGCCTAGCTAGTTTAGAACTTTGGAAGATGTATCAACAAGAAAAGGAGGAGGAGCCACCGATAGATTGGATATTGAATTGATGCACAGAGGGGGGTAAGGTGCCTTCTGCCCCACCTGCCCTGTCCGAAACAAAAAGCGAAGCTAGCAAAGACGAAGGATTATACCCGTTGATGTAACTTAAAGCAGCCACGGGATATAGCAACCGAGCATATGAGTCACCTACGCAAAGTAGTGACGAAAGCCCAGAGAAAGACAGAGATATTACCTCCAAGGTCCCAAGGGATAAGGAGAGGGGCGAAAAGGAAAAAGGAGACCAAACACAAGCAAACACATCTCCGGATACGGGAAGAGAGGGAAAGAGATGGAAAGGCGATGAGGATGGGTCTGATGAGATGGCATTTGCACAGAACTAATGGATGGGAGGTCAGATTTTATTGAAACTAAATGGTAAAGGCATTGAGGATATGAGACAAAAGGGAGAACGGGATGAATTAGAGAGGAAGGAAAAAGAAAACCGATCAAGAGACGAAGGGGCTAAGAAAAAGTTTAGACAGAAAAGAGAGCAGTTATATCGTGATGATCAGGTCATAAAACAGGAAAAGTCAGAAGAGCAGAGCAAACGCGATCATAAGCAGAGAACAGCTGATGATCGAGAACAAAGGAGGATAGAAGAAGAACAAAAGATACGGGACGGGAAAAGAGAATAAAAAGACGAAGGGATGAGGAAATGCAAAGGGCAAATGAACAAAGAGATGCGAGGAAAGAAGTAGAAGATGGGGTCAGAGAGGAAGCGAGGAAGCGTAGAGAGTTTGATGACGACATAGAACGTAAGCGAAGACAGAGCGCACGAAATCTCGAATATCTGGAAAGAGAGGTTAAAAAACCCGATCCAGTAGTAAGCTGGGAAGATATAGAAGAATTCTTCCCTGAGTACGATTCAGTACCAGCCACGTCTAGGGCACATATCAAAGATGACTTCAACACCAGAAGCATCAGAGAGATGATCGATAGAATATATGATGACCCCAAAGGGAAGGAGAGGATGAGCGTCTGAAGAGCACTCATTTGTACGATACTGAGGACGCCTCACAAAGTAGTAGAAGTAGAGAGCTGTCATAAGATAGGCTGACCTTAACCAGAAATGAGGAGGATGAGAGAAGCTGCACAAGTTGGGCACAGACAATGCCGGACGCAGAAAGAGAAGAATGTGAAAAAAGAGAAGTCGAGAGAAGATGCAAAAAACACTTTTCTAGGGGAAAGGGAATAAGATGGTCAGATTCTAGTGGATCTGCACCTAAGACATCAGAGTCAGCCACACAATGAGATTGGCATGAAGGAGTATCATATGGTCATAGGGGAATATTACCCATGCGGTAGACAGGAAAATGATGAGAGAGGAAAAGGAGTGTCATGTTTCACAGTTCCTTTTACTAGAAAAAGGAGGAACGAGACCACAATATATACCCTGGCCTCACATGGACAGAGAGAACCTGAAAAACTCCCAATGTTGACATCGGGAGTCGGAAAATGGATACATTAGTTAGAAAAAATGACAGGAGGGAACACGTTGGCTATTGGGGACATTAAGGGTCTTTTAATGGCCATACTTGGTAATGAGCTGACGATGTGTGGGCACGAGCAGGTTCCCCTGGAGTGACTACAGTTAATACTGTGCATGACAGAGCGCCGTTTAACAATTGCAGAACCGCGGTATGGAAAGCGCTTCGAGTGTTATACCCAGACACTTCTGATATAGGAGCTTTAATGACATGCAAGATGAAGGAGTCGGATGTGCTTTGCTTTACATTCAGAATTTCCAAGACACCTGGGTGCTGAAAACCCATGAATCTTGGGGGAAATCTATACCCGTGTTTTACCATATATTATGCCAAGGGCTGCCAGAACAGGTACAGAAGCAGCTCAAGAAATCGGTAGGGATTGAGGCAAAGCCATGGTCTGAAAAACAGTTGACCACCGCGCACTATTGCAGGCTGATGCAAGAGAAAAATTGCAAAAAGGATGCTGCACGAAAAGGTGAAGAGGCTAAATTGCTGCAGAAAAATGATCAAAGTATGCCATTGAGGGGGCAACGATAACTAACGCAGACGGATCTAACGCGCAGCAGATCAATAATCAAAGACAGTTTTATCAAAGCAATAACAGGCTTTACCCAAGGGGAAGAGGCCTTCGAGGAAGAGGATGGCAGAGTAATCTGGGAGGGTTTCAAAATATGCAAAATGGAAACCATGGTATGTAAAATGGGCAAATAATCAGACCACCGCCAACAGGTTGGACGTGTGGAATGACAGGGCATCTAGAACGCACATGCAGAAGTCAAGGCATGGTGCAAAATGACCAACTCACGAGGAGGGATGTTGAATCCATCTGTGTTCTCGCAGCAGGGTGGAAATGGAGTTGCGCAGAATCACATGGTTCAGCAGCAAGCGCCAGGAGTGCAACAAAATTTGCAACCCCAGAATGTGACACATTTTCCACAGGGACAGTCTAAACAGTCACCAATGCAACTGTCACAAACAACAGGTACAGGACAGATACAGAATTCAGGAATGAGAAATGCCACAAGTGATGGGGGAAATCTGTTCACTCAGAATGGGACAAGATTATATATAGACTACGACAGCTCAATGGGAGACCTGATGTGTTCTATCCTATCAGTGACACCGAACCCTCACGAGGAACCAAGGGTAGATGTCTGTATAGGGGATAAAGCATATTCTTTCTTAGTTGACACAGGTGCGACACGCTCGTGTATACGTAAAGGCATGTTTTCTTTGTCCGGCGATGCCATAAATACTCAGGGCTTCACAGGAGCAACAAGTCGTGTTCCTTTTACAAAAAAACTTCCAGTCTCCATAGGAGAATGCGACATGAATGTGCCTTTACTATATTCAAGGCAAGCCCCAGTGAATATATTGGGACGAGACCTAATGACAAAGTTAAAGATGACAATCTCGTTCACGGAAAAGGGCATAGTGTGTTCAACTCCAGGAATGCATTATTTGAACGTATGCGAAATGATTAGAGCATACACAGGACAAACGGCTATGAGAGCTATTCTATTGGAAACAGAAATATTCGCTTATGGAGTGTGCATATTAATGTCATGGCTACCAGGCCTTGCAGACAAAACCATGAGAACCCCAGATGAGTTTTTATTCAGACCAAGAATACCTATGCATGAGGAAAAGGGACAAGCGTTTCCCTTGACAATACAAGCAGCCATAGTGCAAGGAGAGATGGCTATGCTTGATGGTTGTGGTGATGAAGGCAGACAATGGTGTGCAGTAATCGCCATTGGGGAACGTTACAGATTGACTGACGTCACTGATGACGATCTATTTGAAGAACAAACAAGTGGAGAGGAGATGACAGTTAAGGTTAATCTCATCTATTTGGTGAACATCATCCAAAGAGAAGTGCCTCAGAGAATGATGCTGGCATAAAAACGTCCTGAGTATTTTGAGAACGACATGGCAAAGGTGCCTATCTCAGTATGGCTTACAGGCCCCTATGACGTAGGCTTACTGAAAGGAGTTGGAGAAGTGAAGATTAAATTGAAACCAGGAGCAATTTAACCAAAAGCACGACAGTATCCCATGTCTAGGGAAGCAGATGAAGGTATTTTTAAAACAATTTCTGCCATGATGGAGCAGGGCATCCTAGTGACGTTATTCGTCGAGCATGCATTATTTGCCATTTTAGAGAAACAAAAAGGCACGCTGACATCTCAGAGAGCTTCTGCTTATGAAGGGATCATATCAAATCCAAAGATTAAAACAATTTGATGCAAAATAGTGAACCCAGCTATGTTTATAGCAGAGCCAGTCATTGTGCGAACTATGAAGAATTCTATGATGAGATTCCCAGAGTAAAAGAAAATGCATTGGCTGAAGGAGAAATCGTCTTTGTTGATGGTTCTTCAAGGATCGATCAAAATGATGGACAAAGATATACGGGTGCTGCTGTAATGAAGCACACAGCAAATGGGGAATTTCGAGTACTTATTAGTGGATGATTACCCTCACATTATTCAGCACAAGCTGAAGAATTATTGCCATTGATACTCGCACTTGAGAATCACGCAGACCAGGAATTAACAATGTACAGTGACTCTGCCTATGTGACGTCAACAGTGCACGCAGGCCTAGCGCGCTGGAAAAGGAGGGGCTACCTCAGAGCGGACGGCACGCCAATGCAGCACGCAGCCTTATTAGACAGGCTCATTAAGGCACTACAGCTCCCCAGTGGGCATAGCGGTCGTGAAATGTGCCACCAACACAAAAGGGACATATTTTATCTCACAAGGAAATCAAGCAGCGGACACTGAAGCCAAGCGTGTGGCGACTAAAGATGAAATAATCATGAGTGTGGAAGTAACTGATGTGCACGAGAGAATGACTGTTGTACGAAGCGAGCCTGAAGGCTATAGCAATTTGGCAAACACTCAGTTAGTGGAGCTCCAGGGGGAGGCACCGCAGGAAAAGGAAGAACTTATGGAAGAAACAAGGGTGTTCTTGAAACCCCTCCGAGAGCTTGTGGTGACAAGACAGCACTGGTAAGCCGGTGATGCCTTTAGCCTTATTGAAAATAGCACTGGAACAGTTACACTATCCACCGCACATGACAAAGGAGAATCTAGCAGCAACGATTGCTGAAGACTGGTTCACACTGAACTTGGCAGAACACGTTGCATATTTTATGGTGAACTGTACAATTTGCCAGCAGCTCACGGCTGGGCATGCACTATGTGGCTACACTGTCTTCCACTGGTACTGTATGCACTCAGAAACCAGCCTGGTTCTGACCATCATCTCAAGCCGCACGTAATCGTGACAGGAAGAAGTATGCGCATGCCATTGACAACTCGAAAAAGAGATAGATGTGATGCCCAGCCAACAGGAGAAGTGTTAGCATTGGAAATGCAAAACTACTTAAATAGCATGACATCTTATTTTACTGTCATTTCATGACAGCTGCAGCGACGACAAGAAGGGCGCAGGGCAGCACAGAACACAGAAGGAGATACTACAACAGACCCAGTTCTGAAATTACATGTTCCTCCCATACTCCCTAGGGACACAGTCCTGGTGAGAAACCACACAAGAAAAAAGTGGGACGAGCCGAGGTTCAACGGCCCTGTTAGAGTGGAGGACGTTACACCCTCTGCAGTCAAACTACGGGGAAGAAGAGCTTGGATCTTTTTGGGTGACATCAAGCCATATCGGAGAAGACCCTCTGCCCGCACCCCACTGCGTAGAGACTACAGACGACGGGGAAGAACCACAGCACGTGCAGATGAAATCCATGACAAGGAGGAAGGACACATAACCAGAAAGCAGAGACAAGGAACATTTTTTTGCAAATTGTGGCTTAATTTTGGACACTTCCTTTGAGCAAAATAAGGGAAAAAAGGACATAAAAACACAGACACTCTGTGAATCCTAGTTGAGGGGTGAAGAAAAAGAATTGCGCGTATAAGCCACAGAATAGCTTGCTGACTTTGAACTTTGGACTGAGGCACACTGAAGCTGTGAAAAGAAAGGATTTGCCAGATTTTGATCAAGGATACATACATTGGAAGCGAATACAGTATCCTGATTCTTTCAATACAGAAGCCTTATTTGGACTTACTCATGGTGTCACGCAATAGTGCCCTCACCAAAGACATTCTGATCTATTTTGAGCTGGTATTGAGGTCATACGTATCATTGGTGGGATGAATCACAAGCATAACAGAGTTTCTTCAAGATCCTGAAAACGAAAAGACAATAAGGAGGCTGCTTACAGTGATTGCAGAGCAGTTTCTTTTACTTCCGGAATACAGCGAGGACAAGACAAAAGTCCCTGTCACGAGAAGATAGCAGACTAGCTAGTAATGTTTTCTTTCGCTTAATTGAAGACTTTCCAGAACTTGTGGGGAGACATGCCAGTGTGGATGTCCTCACTTTCATTAGAGACCCAGCGAACTCTGAACAGATGAGTATGCTCCTGCATGGTATCATAATGCAGGTTGAACTTTATAATCATCAGCAGAATCACCAGAGAAGATTGTAAAATTTCCTTCGAGGGACAGATCGTGAAGGTGTTGCCAAGGACTTTGCTTTTGTTTATGCTGACAAAAGGAGCGACATGTCATCTGGAGCGAAACAGATAAAAGACATTGGGGCTCATTACGACCCAGGCGTTAACCATGGCGGTATTAACACCATGGTTGATGCCGGTATTTTAATGATTGCGCCATGGTGGATGGCGGAATTACCGCCCCATTCCAAGGTTGGAGGGGCGGAAATTCCCCATTCACCATTGGCCCTTCCCCATTCCCATTTTTGCCCCCATAGGGCTCAATGGGAATGGGGAAGGCGGTAATTACGGTACCGCAAATTGCGGTACCGTAATTACCTCCAAGGTCCTTTTACGGGTCCAATCCTTAACGGCTGGTAAAAACCAGCCGTTAAGGTAGGGACCCGCAAAGGGACCCGTTAAGGTAGGGACCCGCAAAGGGACCTCGTAATTAGGCGGTAAGGGGTTAACGGCGCTGACACCTTTTACGGCGCTGTTAACCCCTTACCGCCTGGGTCGTAATGAGGCCCATTGACTGGAAACTGGCCTATCTTGAACACGCGAATTAAAGACTTGCTGACCTTATCGCCTCATTTGAAACTTTTGTTAACGGACAAGAACTGTTTCCAAGGACAAGAGACAACCTAGTACTCGGAAAAAAAAGAAGTTAATCAGTCCAGCATTTGTGGCCTGCGAACAGAGGCAACAGAATCCAGTGGCCATATGTAGCATGCATTAAAAGTAATTTTTTTGCCTCCTTAGATGATCGACATGGGAAACCAGAGCAGTAACGTTGTCCTCCATCATGAGGAGAGACGTTCATATTGGCCAAGGAACAAATGCTGTAAACTCACTTACAAGTGTATTATTTACATGTGCATAGTATTTATTATCATATTACTACCAGTGACGATTAGAACTGTATTTTTCATTGGTGCACAAAGCGCTCAGGTTCGCGTGCACCCACCTAATGATGTACGCATGCAACCTACAAGGGTACCCAGACCTTACATAGTCATTCCAGTTCCTAGAAAGAATGACAGAGTGACTGAACTTGAGATGGATGTGATAAATAATGAGACACGCATGAAACCTGGGGTATCAAATAAATTGCAATGCTGGAGACAGGGTCGGCAAAGTAAACCCAAGACGGGGTTGAGGGAAGGTACACATACACAAATAATGAGTACATACACACCTGGTCTAGTGTCAATAAGCTCAGAATCACATTCCAGAATGGGGGGAGCTTGGACAAACAATGATGAGAAGTCCCACACCAAGAGAAATTGAGAGGCAGATGGAGAAAGCTGAACTTTTAAAGAGACAAACGGCTTTAGAGAACAAGCAAATAGAGACAGCACCGACAAGCATGCCTGATCCAGTGAGTGATGAAAGGGTCAAGCTTAAATCCTGCAGTACAATCAAGTGCTGAGATACTGGCAGAAACAATATGGACATTTATAAACAGAGCCAGAAAGAACCAGAGGCATAAAAAAGAAAGACCTACTGAACCTTCTCCTACTCAAATGGTACAGATGAAAATGCCAGGAGCATTGATGAAGATACCTAAGAATCTTCCCGCAAGAAGAAGTTATACAGATGTGTTTAGGGATGTGGTTATAGCAAACTACAGAAACACCTTAAGAATTAGAAGGAGCACACAAGAAGACAATAACAAATTGAACGATTACTTGGACAGCACAGCACACTTGGGAAACAAAATATGGTACCAACACATGAAGGAAGTTGGGAGACAAACTTCAGAGGAAGAATGCTTTGTGTGTGCACTCCTACCTTACAGCATGGGGAAGTCAAAAATCTTCGTAGCTGTTGAAGTAGATGTGCAGACAGCACACTGTCTGTCACATATAGCAATGTGCAAGACCAGAGGTCAGTTCATGGGGAGGGATGCTTCACTCAAATGGGCAACTGAAGTGACTGATCCAGATGAATATGATTACGTACAAGACATAAAGACAAGAAACAATGGCAAAACAAAGAACATTGTGATAAGATATGAAAATCCTGGAGTTAAAGGAGCAGAAATCAGAAGAGAAACAAACAAAAAACTGAACGTCCAAGGGAAATCTCCAGAAGAAGCTTGAAGATGGAAGAACAGAGGTCAAATGCAAATCTGGGGAAAAGTGCTTTCACCAGACGGATGGGAAAAAGGAGTAGTGATCTGCAGAGCATGTATGATCATTGGACACTATAAGGAAACCATTGATAATGCACATATGGTATGCAAACCATTATGGCCGAGACTGGCAAGGCTACTAACATGGGTCAAAGACAGAGGAGGATCCCTACAGATAGTGCCATTGGAGAATTCCAAACTGTGCTTCAGAAACAATGGTACAAGAAAAATGGGAGAAAATAAGAACTGTGGACAAATCTTCGATGCCACAGGAATGGTACATGATACTGCAGCGATCATGGATCATTATTGGGCGTGTGGATCCAAAGCATATATTAGGTTGCCGAAGAATTGGGGAGGTATATGCACATTGGTGAATGTCCATGTACCAGCATTGGTGATTCCAAAAGGTGACCTGAATATTGACAGTTTCTCGAAAGCAGATGCTCACCTGAGGAAGAAGAGATCTGTGGAACTGATGAGCCGAATAAAGAGAGAGAATTACTTCTCTACCAAATCAGAAGAAGCCTTTCATGCAATCCCATATGAACATAGGTTGTTCAGTTTGACCTCATCAGTGTTCACGACAATCCTGATGCCAAGAGTCCAGATTGGAGCAAATACTAAATGGTTGCAGATAACCAGATGAGAGTTACTGCAGACCATCAGCACAACCATAAAGGGATTCAATGCAATCAAGGAAGAGTTAAGATTGATTCGACTAATAACCCTCCATAACAGATATGTCATAGACATGATCACAGCTATGGATGGAGGTGTTTGTGCAAAAATCGGAGAATCATTTTGCACATTTATACCATCTCGCGATGACGAAAATGGTACCTTAACAGAAGCCATAGGTATGTTGACAAAACTACAGAATCAGATGATCGATGAAGCTAACGAAGTTGATGATGACAGCTGGTTTGGATCGCTGTTTTCATGGGTTCGACAATGGATGGCAGATGCATTCAAGATCCTAGGAGCCCTGTGGGTGATGATATTGATTGAATTCTGTGTTATCAAGATAATAATCTCTCAGTGGCAGAAAACCGCGAAAAGGGCCATAGGGATGAAAATCATGATTGACGTTGAGTCAGGATGGAAGCCCAAAGACCTGACCGATGAAGAAATAAGAGACTTTGTGAAGGCCAGCATTTATGCACCAGAAGGAACAAAGTTTTGGTATCTGAAGAAACATAGAAAATATATGGGAAAATTGATCTATTGCAATCCAAGTGGAGAATTATCAACTAATGACATGGAACAAAGATGAGCACTTGAGAACAGCAGGATGTTAAAAAGGAGTGATAAAGATATGGACCCCAAAGGAACATTTCTGTAGACCTAGATGTCTAGGTCCAGAGGATGACAGAAAGATGAATACAAAGGAAGAAGTAGGTGTGGTCGATGAATCACCCACAGGAGGGAGTGAAGAGGAAGTGCCAGGCATCATCCACACTCCGGCCACCCCCTTCGAAGTGCCAGGAACGTTCACGCCAAGATATGTGACAAATGGAGAACAGTAAACCAAAAGAGAGCCGCAGTTGGGCTCTGCCCAGTGCCTATCTGAGTAACAGCACGTATTGAAGTACCTACACAGAAGAAAACCTGGACAGTAAGGTACCCACTGAGAAATCCATATCTACAGACACAACAAAAGGCTGTTTGTTAGAATGGAATACCCGAAGAAGCCAAGAAGATCCTAAAAGAAGAAGACTGGTGACGTCAAGAGAGATCAGACTGATGCACATACAGAGTATATAATGACCTGAGAATGCTGAAAAGAGACGAAATTCTGTGACATCTTGAGCCTAAAGTGGAACAGTTGATTTCAAGATGAAGAAACTTATGCCATATGCACGATGAAGACATTAAGCCAGTTTAAAGGTGTACATATGCAAGAAACCGCAAGAAGCAGAGAAATTGTAAAGCTTGCTTACTCTTAGTAGTGAAATAGATTGCGGCAAGCGCCAATTATACACATGTCTATCTCAAAAGCACTTTATAAGATGAGTGAAAATCCACTACGCATATTAGCAGAATTGAATAGAGGTTACTAAAGGTCTCAAGAGGAGAGGGCCGCAGCAAACAAATCAAGAATTAAATACAGAGAGAAACTCAGCTGAAGGTAACCATGCAAAGAAGCCAAGGTCGTATCAGGCTGGAACAGATTTTCATACCTACGCATGGAGCCTTGCTGTACCCATACTCCTTAACTTTCTCAGACCAAAAAGCAGACTCAAGGCCAAACTACAAAGCAGTAATTGACACACGGCCACTGAGGTGATGAATGGTTTTCACATAAATTGGAGGGAAGATGGGGTGCAGACTTACTCCCTGCACCTGGCTAATTATTCTGCATGCTGCTAAGCGCAAGTGGAAAAGTGTGTGTGGGATCGATGACAACCCAATCATAGTGGACCATGTAATCTAGGGTCCTATAGAGAGTAGAGTCAACGGAACATCGTACTTTTAGTGACGTTTACAGTGGCCAGGTTGAAGGAAGGGCTTAGTCGCCCCACCTGACTTTATTATCCAGTCCCCTCTCCCCGTTACCATATACAGATAAACTACCGATGTTAAAGTTACCTTCCTATAACCAATTAAGTTGCATGTTAGGTTTTTTAAGATTACACGTCAATGATGACGATTCTTTAGTATAAATGTTGTGTTTTATCTGAAATTAATTGGAGTTTAAACGAGAAGGAAGATCGAGCGGTTGCTGATGTTCATTGAACTCTCCGTTTTCTGTACTTGTCATTAAACTGACTCTCTTTGCCAAACTATTGCGTTGTCATTATTATTTGATGCAAGAGTACAAATCTGCATCCCTATCTAGCTCGAGGGTGCTGCTGCTCATCTTAAAGGGCTGTTTGAAGACCCTGTCTCATGGGCCGGCTGGGGTCCATCCAGTTCAAAGGGAAGATGGTCCAAGTCATTTGGGAGTTAGGATGGTTAATGGAGGCCAACATTTTATTTGGTGGGCAAACATAATGTAAACATATGGCAGTGTATTCCACATCATTTGTGCTGTATGCTAATGGTGCAGATGACAGATGCCATGTGAAGGGATGAAAAAAAAAGGTTCTACATAAAATAAATGTGATATAACCAGATTTCTTCTGTAGTAAACCGCACAGGGTCAATACATAAGCGGTGTACCATGAACAAAACAGAGTTACTTGGCAGTATTGAGTAGAAGCATCAACTAAAGGAGGTTTAATCTAAAAAGGTTTACCCAGTAGGCCTCACAGTATCAGGTATATGGGGGCAACCTCCAGTCTCAGCAGGGATGGTTCTCCCTCCCCCCTTTCTGCTCCCTGTTCGTAGAGCATTTATTGCACTGTGTGGGTTGTTGCAATACTTCCCGTTTCCTGAAGACAAGCACTTGGGTTAGGGCAGGGTGTGTCACACATTGTAACGTTGTCGTCACTATTGCAACAGTGGAAGATGAGCAGGAGAACATGATGAGTGAATGCGGTCTTGTAGTGGCATTTTATGGTTTCTTAAGTGTCCAATGCGCATTTTTGCACAATGCACAACACCAGCAGGAGACCACCAACACAGGCTACAAATCTGGGGGAATGAGGAACAATTCACATAGGGGTGCACACCACATAAAAATGGGAATACATCCCTCATTCTTTCAATCGTGCTATCAACATGGCGAGAGAAGAACTTGCATTGTCCATGAGGGTCAGAGTTTAAGTTGGAAAAGAGAAGGTGACAGACCGGGAGAGGTGCACCTATTTTGACTAAAGCAAGAGGGCCACAAAATGATAGGGAGGGAAAATGGCAGTTGGTTATGCCAATGGAGCCAAAGCCTCGGAGATGCTAGTGTGAGAGAACATACTAGGTAGAAAGGCGTTGTGGCGTTGGCTCAGACTCTGGTAAGAAATGCTGCTGTAAGTGCTAAGAGTAAATCTAGCTGAGAGCAATAGTCCAGTCTCTGTTGGGATAAGCGAGCCGTCAGCCCAACTAAATAAACCTTTCTAGGTGCTAAGGGAGCAATAATCCTGCCAGGGAGTAGGTAGGCCACCTGATTATATTAAGATGACTCGCCAACCCTTGAAATCTAGACGGTGAGACGTAAATCTTAACTGTGAGCCTACGGTTGGTGCGAGAATACATACCAGATAACAAGACAGCCCTAGAGCAAGAGGGGTAACACTAGGTCTTCCCCAGTGTAGTTGCTTGGAGGACATTGTTTGCCTTTCTAGGAGCAGAAAAAATCGACCTAGATTATGGCAAGAATCAAGACGCAGGCCAAAGCCAGGACAAAGTCCCAGCCACAACAGGAGCTCTAACACCATTAAAGAAATGCACTCCAAACCCTGTGAGTGACTTGCTGACTTTCACTCTGGGCAGATGCCTGGGAACTTTACGCAGACCAGGAATGGATTTTAAACTTCCGGCTCTTCAGTTTAGGGCCTCTTACTGACTTTGGGTTACTCAGAAGTTTCAATATTTTGGTAAAAATGTCCTCCTCTTGAGTTGCCTACCCAACCTTGTTCTACACTGAATAAAGGTGTTCAAACAAAATGCTGTATTTGTGTTCGGTGGTCATTACCCGTGACACCAATAAAAGCTTTTTTATCTGGCACCTTGTTAACAGGAATGCTTTATTAACCGGCACCGTCCATTGCTGGTAATAGTATCTTGATGGTTAAGCAAATGGGTGTAAAAACGTTTGAAAGACAGATAACCAAGGTTCTGTGTGGCAGAGCGCCGTTAAAAGAGCAGACACCCAGGAAGTTTTGCAAACCAGCCTTTTCACTCTGTTACCTTGCTCCTTGCGCCCCCCGCACCCCTCACTGGATAACCAACATTTGGCTAGCTAGCGTAATTGATAATCTGCCAGCACTGAGCTCCTTTGATGGTGGATAATTGAGCATCTACCGTATGTGTTGGTTTTCCATTCATTGTTATATGTTTGTATGCTGGCTGAGTCTGGTTTATTCTCTTGTGAAAAACGAACAGCTACAACATTTACCAGAAGCCAATGGAATTTCTCTGCAATTTACAGATTGCCCTCAAGTCCCATTGCTGTAGTGTTTTGGGAGCAGGTGATGGACAGCAGTGTACAGTGGCCTTAAACATGTAAGTCATTGTTGGAATTGAGATCCAGCAGCAATAATCAATATCATAAAGTAATTTTAAAACAGGCACAAACTGTGGATACTGCAATCCACGCAAGAACCCCTGCGCAAACTGCATGCACACTTTGATTCACCGAGAATTCCTGCTGCGAATAGAGATCAATTTGTGACTGCTGCAAATTGTAACTGAAAAAGTACAAAAAGAGCAGGCTTTCCAGGAGCAAGCCCCGATAGGGAATTTGATCATGAAAAAACTAAAGATTTACTGCAACAGGGTTTCAAAATAGAAATAAAATCTGACTTGGGCCCTACCGAAACGGGAGCAATTTGCAATCTGGGAGAATGAGTATGTGATTTGCTCTTTTTTTGTGAATCACCATGGCCCTCATTACGACCCTGGCGGAAATCGAAAAACGATGGCGGAAATCCAATACCGCCATCGAATAGCGCTCGGTGCGACTATGAACCGTCACCGCAAAGTACGATGCCATTAGCGACACCGTAGTGAACGCCAACGCTAACTGCACCAAGTACGCGCGCGCGTGCCATGCCAAACCGTAAATACCACCATGGCGCAAGGGTACGCGAATTCCGACCCTAGCGGACATGTACCTAACGCCATCAAGCACGGCGGAAAGTACCATTCCGCCATGGTGAGAAGTACGGCATCGCGAATCAACCGTAAACGGCCCCACTGAGTGCCTGTACACCGCTCCCTGCCCACAAAGTACAACTCCCCGTAGGTGCAATGAAGTCACAATGCAACCAGTGAAATGTACAAGTCACCCATGCATGCCAACGAACAAAAGATTCACAAGAGGGGCCAATGGGAGCTGCAGGGCACAGATGGCACGAATACAGAAGCCATTCCAATGGACATGACCACAGTCCCCCCCCCCCAGAAATGCACGCAAACACAGGCACCTGTGACCAGCAATATTCCGAAAATCACATCATTCCACCAGTCCACCTGGCTGACCGGCATCTGTTACACAAAACCCAATCCCCCGCCCCTGAGCATGACAACATTCAAACTGTCATATTGGCAGCCCCCATCCCTGACCTCACTGGGCTTCGTAGGCAAACGCGCCCAGCACAGTACCACGGAACTAAACTCCGAAGCTGGAACCCAATGCAGATCTCCTCACAATACATCGCTCCCCAAATAGGAATATGCCACATCACTCGCAAAGAAGAACGCTACACGGCCCATATCAGAATAGCAATTTAATGCACAACAAAATCACCAAGCCCATACAGCCATTAGGCCATGAACTCCAAAACACATTTCACCATTGTGGGCTGCATCCGCAAGAAATGACCAGCTACTACTTGTGTGACGCCCTGTTCCATCATGGTACACAGAGCCACATTCACGTACGAAAAGGCAACATGGAAGCGCACAGAACCGCAGGGCCGTCCCAATGGGGAGGCACTAGTCCAGCTGAAAGGCCGAAATGTTGCTCCGAGCCACTAGTACTGCGTAAGGGCATGTGGCCCATTGGCGATCGTCCCATAAGATCGTAATGCTGCTCCACTGATTAACACGAAGCAGCAGGTGTCGGGAGTAAAAGCCATCTGCAGGAGTGGCATACAGATGGCAGTGGCAAAAGGGGAGGAGATACCTGTCAACCAAAAGAAAAGAAAAAGAACAGAATGGCCATCAGAACTACATTCGAACAACTCACTTCAATGATCACACTAAATCCACAGCCAAATGCATGCTAGCCCACTCCAAAGGATCATCACCACCCCAAAACCACTTGCGACTCATAACCATCTATATCGAGGTGTAAACACCATCACAAACGAGTGTACCTGTGCATGCGTCTGTCAAAACAGAATCCATCAGATGGGAATGTTAACGTGCATGGACACAAGTGTCTGAAGGCGCGTCGAGAAAGGGAGGGCTCAACAAGGCCAGATAGACGATGGTCCCACTATGGCAGCCCTGCATCACATAGCGCAGGGGAGGCGGATAGATTCCAAGAAGCCCTGTACATGGCAAACTCTGTATCAAATCATCTGCCCATGCATCCATTCATCATTCCCTCATCCCGGTATAAAAACGCCTGAATATTTACTCACATAACATTAGAAATATCCATTGAGTCTGTGCGTTATGCAGCCTGCAAAATCCACAGTGCCCCAGCCCGTAATTCCAGTGTTGTGAAGTAACATGTATTTGGGAACGTCCGGCCTCATCGCCCACGTCGCTATTGCGCATCCCAAACTATTCATATCAATCATTGCATCCTCGCCATGGCCCCTGTCTCAAGGACATTGAACAATAGAACGTTATATTTGCAGTCAGACCTGTGGGCATCTCCTCGCCGCTAGCTGAAAACCGAAAGCGCCGCCCTTCGAATTCCTCATTTGCAACATCACGTCGAAAAGGCATCTGTGGCCGCTTGAAATCACAAATTAATCCATCTAGTGCGGCTGTGTGTGAAAATGGCAACTGCCTTCACCCACAAATGGGACGCCCCGCCCGTCGTTGCAACTCGGTACAGTGATGCATGAGGGCCCACCGTTACTCGAGTACTACGTTCCACTGACCCTTCACAAGTCTGTTCGCGACTGCAAAGATTGTATGTGAAACAATGGGACCATAGCCGAATGTACATATCAACAAATGTTACACGGCCATCGGGTACAAATACATGATTGCAATAGCAAGATGCCATTACTCGAATTGCAGCGTTGTGTGCGGGACGTGCTCGGCCAAAGGGGAGAGCAGCTTGCACAGGTGGAATGAATCACCACAGGTGGAGGCCATACAGCCTGAAAACACATAAATTGCACACCCAGTCTCCTCCCACAACCACACCCACTCCGAAATGCTACTGGCAGGACTGGCGATGTTGGCCCTGGGGGACCTGATAGCACTGCAAGTACTCCAACTCCAAGAAGAAGACGAACACCAACTACAACCGGCCGCACGGAGGGGACGCAGGAGGAGGAGGAGGCCAAGGCAGGGCCAGCAAGGGCCGCCAGCACAGCCACTACCACCACGCAGGCAGCCCGCAATCCCACGCCTCCGAGCACATCCGTTCAACCTCACTGATGAGCAGATCCACACCCTCTACCGTTTGGACCGGGACACCATAGCCGCCATTGTGGACATGACACAGGCTGACCTTGTCAGCATGATAGATAGCCCAACCGCCATCCCACCCCTACTGAAGGTGGTGTCTGTACTACACTTCCTGGCCACAGGCACCTACCAGCACACAGTCGGACAGTTGCATGGCATTTCTCAGCCACTGTTCTCACGGACACTATTGCAAGTGCTCGATGCCCTCCTGCAGCACGCAGACGACTACATCTCTCTACCACGCTCGGAGCAGGAAATTACAAACACAAAAGTGGGATTCCATGCACTTGCCGGCATACCGGGTTGCATTGGTGCCATCGACTGCACCCATGTGGAATTGGTCGTCCCACATGCCATGGAGGCCCAGTACCGCAACCGAAAACAATTTCATTCCCTGAATGTACAAATGGTGTGTGACTCCAACAGGATCATTACACATTGTTGTGCCCGATTCCCTGGATCAACCCATGATTCTATGGTCTTGAGGAACTCTACAATACCACGCTACATGGAGCGACACGCAGGGAACAGATCCTGGCTACTCAGTGAGTCTCATTACATGCATGATAATGTGGGGTATGTGATTCGGCAATGACCTGGCAGGAAGGGGGGGGGTGCGTACGTAGCAATGGCATTCCACATAATCCGTTTATCGTCCACATACAGGTGATGCTGGATATCCACTGAAGAGATGGCTCCTCACACCAGTCCGGAACCCACGGGACCAGCATGAGGAGGACTACAACCATGCCCACTCACGTACCCGTGTAGTCATTGAACAGGCATTCGGCCTACTGAAGACTCGTTTCCGCTGCCTCAGCAGGTCTGGCGGGGCACTCCTGTACCGCCATGAGAAGGTTGCAAAGATGGTGATGGCATGTGTCATGCTCCACAACATGTGCGTACGTAGAAATGTGCCCATGCCCCCTGACGCAGAACTGCAAGCACCTGATGATGGTCATGATGAGGGTGGGGATGTGGCAGCACCTCAAGGAGTCTGCGAGGCACCGGAGGGCCGTGACATTCGTCAGCATCTCATTGATGCATGCTTCTAGCACTCACGCCTGGTGGCTGATACATGGACACGGTACTCGTGGCACTGTGTGTGTCTGGTACATGCACAATATGGACTGTACGCCTATGATGGCCTAGTACACAAAGATCATTGTCCACACATCTCATTGGTTGATCGTGCACTGTTTATGGCATATGTGATATCATATTGAACACCCTATCGACCCGCCACCCAAGTGAGCCCAACACACCCCCTCCACCCTCCTACCTCCCCCCCGAACACCAGTGTCCAAAGATGCTCATTGTCAGTGGGCTGTCGCTATTGCAAGCCCCCTCTGCGGGTATCAGGGGCACCCCTGCCTGTGGAGCGCAGGTTCCTCCCAGATCTACGTTGGGGGCTGCCCTGGACGGAACTTGCAACGGATGATGTATCTGCCTGCTCACGTCCATGCATGTCCCTAAGTGTTTGTGAGAGCTCAGTGAGCACACGGCGCACTGCGGCAAGTTCGGCACATACGTCTTTGGACGTCGCATGCAGTTCCCCCCTCAGGCTCTCGGTGCTTCTCTCCATTTGGACTCTCAGGCTCTCGGTGCCACTCTCCATTTGGACTCTCAGGCTCTCGGTGCTACTCTCCATTTGGACTCTCAGGCTCTCGGTGCTACTCTCCATTTGTGCCCTTAGTGTCTCTGTACTTCTCTCCATTTCTGCCCTAAGTGTCTCAGTTGATGTTTCTATGTCTGCCTTAGTGCCCCCACATTCATCGGCATGGTCCTTGAGGAGCGTGGCCAGTTGCTGCTGTTGCACGATTAACTGGTCGAGGGACTGTTGCCTCTGCTGGGCCATGGCCATTTGCGGGGGTGTCACAGAGGGGCTGTTGACCTCATGTTGCCTTGCCACAGGGCTTGTGGGGGATGGCCAGTCGTCGTCTTGTGGGTGCCCCTGCGTGGTATCCTCATGTTGTACGGGATGGGACAGACAGGGGGATTGGGACAGGTCATGGATGGATCTGACTTCGACATCCCCGTCTTCTGTGTCGGAGCATGCTGCCATCAATGGGGTGTCACCTATGGTGCTGCTGCCACCAGAGGCAGTGCCTTCTGTGGCATCCGTTGGGGGGACCTGTGGTGGTGGTGTTGTGGGCATGCTGGCTGCTGGGGTGCCTGTTGATGTTCCCTCCTCTGTGCTGCCACCTGATTTGTGCTGCTGCCGTGTCTTGATGCGTGCAGCTGAGGTGGAGGGTCTTTGGCCGTTGGTCTTGGCCCTCTTTGCAGGTGTGCTGGTAGGGGTGTCCTGATGCTCGTCGTTTGGATCGGACCCTGTGGTGGAGTAAAGGAGGGCGAGGGTTATTAATGGGTCTGTGGGTATTGGAATGGCATTGTATCACATGCATTGGGGTGGTACCTGAGGGTGATTTGGGTCGGGGCCTTGGAGGTGCTTTCATTTGTGTGTGGAGTGAGGGTGCAGTTGTTTGGCAGCCTGCAGTTAGGGTGTGCCTGCTGCACGTGTAGTGGGTGTTTTAGGGGTTTTTAATTATTTATGTATTTATTGTGAGTTTTAAAGTGCGCTATCAGGCCGATGTGTGTGGACGTTCTCCTGGACATGTGTTTCTGTTGCACTATGTGGACACATGGTACTTCACATGATTGGACATTGTGGATTTAGCATTGTTTTATTTGGCCCACCTACCTGAATCTTCGGATGTCTGCACTCCTTTCTCCATCCCTCCGACTCCCTCTATGCTCTCCATTCCGATGGTGGAGGCACAGATTTCTTCCCAGGGGGTCAACTTGATGGGTGATTCAGGACCTCCCCCGGTGGCTGTGGCAATGTTGCGGTTGGCAGAAAGTATGCTGCGGACGCGTATCCGCAGGTCGTCCCATCGCTTTCTGCATTGCTGTGGGTTGCGGGGTGCGGTCCCCACCGCACTTACACGCTGTGCCACCAGAGCCCATATGGCCTTCTTGTTCGCAAGTGCCGTCCTGGTCATTTGCGTGGAGAAGACGACGGCAGCATTCTCCTGGAGGGTCTCTGTTAGCACGGTGAGTTCCTCACGGGAGAAGTGGACCTGCCGCTTGCGGTCGCACGCTTTCTTCGCTACTTTTCCCATTTTTCTTGGTTTCGCTAGGGTGGATGACGGGTTGGGGTGTGTCTCAGGGTAGTGTTTTTAGTGGTTGTGTGGATTTTGTGGTTTTATAGGTGTACGGCGGGATGTTTCCCGCTCCGGGCCCATGTTTTTACTTCCGTTTCCGTATATTTACGGTCACCGTACTTTCCGGTTGGCGCTCACTGCGGTGTCCGCTGTGATGGGTGGCGGTATTGCACCTAGGGCGCCGTACGGCGGCGGTGTGGGTCGTTTTGGGGTCATTTCCGCCATCGCGGACTTTGCACTTCCGCCATGGCGTGGTGCTCGTGCCCGATGGGTCGGAATGGGCCGCACTTTGCTCCATCGTGCAATGGCGGAAACGCTATTTACGCTGTGGCGGTCCGGTCAGTCACTTTCCGCCAGGGTCGTAATGAGGGCCCATGTCTTTTGTGGGCCTGCAGCTGTGTAATTAATCTGAGTTGCCTGACCAAGTCCAGACTCATTTTTCATTAGCAAGTTAGCAGTAACTGTGTGTACCTCTCCTTCCTGCCCACCCATTCATACATATGTGGGCATTTTGTGCAAATGTGGAACAATTTGCCCGTCCACATCAGACTCGTCCCCACCAATATGAAATCCAGACAAGAAATCATGACACTGTTCTTCAAGAAGCACCTTCTTCGCACCTAGTAAGATACCTGTGACCCCCCCACCCCACCCTCTTTCACTCTGCCTCCTTAAAATCGGGGCTTCCATGTGAAGCATTCAGGTTAAAAAATAATAATGTGGTGGTACAGGCAATAAACCCCATGAGCTACACCTAAAATAAATTGTCCCCCATCGCACCTGCCATGCGAGGGGCCTTTCAAATGAAAACAATATTGAATATTAAATAAGGCACAAGCAGAGTGCTGTTAAATCAGTTAGAGCCTGATCCCCCAATTCGGAGGTGAGGCCCGGCTCCACGGCTTATTAAAATGATATCTGGGTTGATCCTGTCTCAATCACTGTGGGGCCCAGACTGCCGCAGCCCGGGAATTCGATCAATGTGGCGCCCTGCAGCCAGGAGTAGTGGTGTGCATCTGTCACCACCAAAGCCCGGACCTCCTTTCCCTACGCAGATCACCATTGCCAAGAGGAGTGCAGCACAATGTTTTATCACTGTCTGCCAGGGTTCAGAGTATGGGAGCGCCACAGCCCACTGAGAGAACTCTGCGTCCATCTCCTCACTCGGGCGGGTCCCGCTCCCATCCTCACTTGGGTGGGCCCTGCTTCCCTTCCTGATCTGATCAAGACACGTTGCCAGGGAGTAAAACGTTGCCACTGCCCCCACCCCCAAGCATAAGATGCCCGGGCTGCTGCTGGCTTACACAATTGGGGCTCGGACACGTTCTCTGGCCCCTCCTGCGTGTGGTGAGAGATGTAACTCTGTCACAGGAATAAAAGGGGCATCCCCGCGCATGCGCACCAGAGCGCTAGGCGGAGCCCGGATGGAATTCCTGCGTCAGTGTCTGTGGGGCTCCTGGGTGTGATGTCCCAGTGTAACATAGCGCATGCGCGAGCCTCGGTTGGGCCCGCGCATGCGCAGGTGAATAAACGGCGTCCGTGCGGGCAGTTGCCGCCGGGACGCGTAACAGGCAGACTCGCGTCCCGTGCCTCTCTGTATGAGTGCGTGTGTGCATGCATGCGTGTGGGCTGCCCGCGGCACGGGTGGCCATATAACAACTGGAGACGAGGCGGGACGCCACCGGAGCGTTCGCTCGATGCACACGGCATGTTGACCATCAGCGACGTTACGACGTGGTGAGTCACGGACCCGGCGGGAGCATTTCGTTGATGTTCTAGCAGCTGGTATACAGCAGTAGCGGCCTGAAAAGGTGCTTGTGCGCTGCTTCTACCACCTCATAAACAATTTTTGGAAACTTTTGACCGTCTTCGACACCCAGAGGGCGGCCCACTTCTGACAGACACTAAGCGCCAGAAAGGGAGCAAGGACACGTTGTTTGTCACCGGACAGTAATTAGAGGTACGTGCACTGCCCACCCAAGTCAGGTTTGTGGCCTCTAAGCCACAGGGAGGTGCCTGTGCGACCTGTAAACATGGAAGGACCGACGGAGAGGCGGAAGTTGCGGCAGTGGTAGAGAAAACACAACAGGGGTCTTTACTGCCGATGCAAGAGTTTGATGTGTCAGGTCCCCCTTCGAAATTGGGCCCAAGATGGTTGCTATAGATGAAAAAACTTGATATGTACTTTACAGCGACCAGGATAACCGATGATGATGCGAAGAGGGCCACCCTGTTGTATTCGGCAGGTTTGGAGGTCATACGCATATGTGAGTCCCTTAACCTGGAGGTAGTCACCTATGCTGCAGTCAAGACTGCTTTGGAAAACTACTTTATACCGCTCTCCAATGTGGATTACGAGAGATTTCTCTTCTGTGGGGAGAAACAGCGGGAAGAGGAGTCACTTGATCAGTTTTGTGCTCGACTGCGATTGATGGCCACCACTTGTCGATGGGACAATGATGAATCTATGATAAGGAATCAGGATCTCCAAGGATGTATATCTGGCAAGTTACAGAGACAAGTGTTGAGGGAACCGGGCTGGATCCTGCAGCAAATCCTGGACAGTGGCAGAACGTACGAACTGGCAGAGTCGAGAGGTGCTAAAATGGACGCAGCAGTGCGTCCGGGGGCATCTGAGGATGCGTTTGCTGTCGGGAAACGGGCTATGGCGAAAGACAAGTGGGGGCAGAGAAAGCAAGAGACTCGCCCTCCAATGGGGTCTGACTCTATCTGCCAATACTGCGGATATGACTTGCCCCACTCGGAGGAGTGTCCGGCCAAGTCGAGGTCATGTGGCCGATGCAATGGACCCGGACACTATGCCCGGATGTGTCGCACCCCTGCTCCGGTGTCGGTGCAGAGGGGCCAGGCCAGGGCACGGGGTGGTGGTTCGAGGAGGCAGAGGAGCATCACAGTCTTGGAGCAGGAAATGCAAAGACTACAGTTAGCTGAAGAGGAAGAGAAGTTTTCTTCATCTCGAGCATTGCTTCAGGGGCAAGGAGTAAGAGGCAGCCCGAATGTGTTGTGGACATTCAGGGAGTGCCGACACAAGTACTCATCGACACAGGGGCCTCAGTCTTTGTGCTTGCCTCGGATTATTACCAGCGGATCCCGGGGCCTCCTGCGCTAGACGTTTCAACTGCAAAGATCTTCACGTTTGGCGGGGACACTCCGCTTCCTATCAGGGGCTTGTTCGTAGCGCCTGTGTCCAGGGGCCGGAAAACCATAAAGGCCCGATTCTTCGTCACAGATGTGAGTCCCCACTCTCTACTCAGCTGTGCGGCATCCTAAGCCCTGAGCCTGGTTCACTTTGCAAGGGAGGTCTATCAAGTGGACATTGAAACGCTGCTGGACAGGTTTGCAGGCATTTTTGAAGGGGTCGGGAAGCTGAAGGCACCCCCGGTGCGTCTACACATTGATGACACGATCAGGCCAACGGCCCTCAAGCATAGGCGGATCCCATTCCATCTTCGTGAAAAGGTGGAGGAGGAGCTTCGCTCGCTTGTCAGCATGGATATTATCGAGAGGGTGGAAGGGCCGACGCCCTGGGTTTCACCCATAGTGGTCGCACCCAAGCCAAAACAGCCGGGGGCAGTGAGAATTTGTGTAGACATGCGCCTCCCTAATGCCGCAATTAAGAGGGAGAGACACCTAACGCCGACCCTCGATGATATCATAGGGGAGTTGCAGGGGGCGAAAGTCTTCTCGAAATTGGATCTACGAGCGGGCTATCACCAGCTGGAGCTCCACCCTGACTCTAGATTCATCACTACTTTCACGACACACGAAGGTCTTTACCAATTTAAGCGCCTGAGTTTTGGCATTTCATCCGCTGCCGAAGTATTCCAGAACACCATAAGAGGGGCGCTCGCAGGATTAAAAGGCGTTTTGAACATGAGTGATGACATTTTGGTATTCGCCGACTTGGAAGCAGAGCACATGAAGAGGCTCGAGAACACGCTGAAAAGGCTGAACGATCTGGGTCTTACCCTGCACCATCAAAAGTGTCAATTCTTTAAAGACCGGATTGGGTTTTTCAGATTCATTTTTCACGCAGCGGGTGTGTCACCTGACTCGGCAAAGATCAGAGACATTCGTGAAGCAGCGGCACCATCGTCCCCCACGGAGGTAAGGAGCTTCCTGGGGATGGTGAATTACTGTGGGCGCTTCATCAAGGGTTTGGCTTCCTTATCTGAGCCCCTAAGACCATTGACCAGGAATGATGCCATGTGGAAGTGGGAAAGCAGAGAACAGGAGGCGTTCCAGGCCCTCAAGTACGCCCTGTCGGATGGGGACACGATGGCGTGTAAGAGGATTCAATTCAACACTACAGCTAAGTCAATGCCTAGTCTGGGATACTGAATGGAAACCCTTATTGATATATCTTTGTGTCCAGTTCATGAGTTCTGGATGACTACCCCTATATAACACCCCTCTCTTGGAATTCCCCTGACCCCACTGAGCCAAGAAGTAGTTCTGTTTTGCAAGTTTAAAAGGTTTATTTGAGAATTTAAACAATATATATATATATATCACACTTTTATAATGAATTAATAATTGAATATCACACTTAATCTGAGCAGTAATCAATAATGGATAGTCTGGCACTAGCACACTTCTTCATAATCAATGATGAGTGGGTATAGGGTGGATAAGATAGCAACAATACTTTTATGGTTTCAAATAGATGCAATGTGGAATGAAAATGCAGTACAGAAAATAACTTGATAGGATTTCAGCAAAAGACAATATAATCACTTTCTTGGACAATTCACCCCCCCCCCCTTTATGCAGTGTAAGGAGATGAAGCTGAGAGCACACAATTCTTAGGAATGCAATCAAATAGAATGCAGTTCAATTTCCCCCCCCCCCCCCCCCCCGCAGCTTATACAACAGATAGGAGTTTTGAAACACAGGCAAAGTGCTTTGAATATGGTGACAATGTAGTGAGAAATATGCTGAAAATGCTTTTAATTCCCTTTAGGAGGTTCAGGGTGAGTGAGAGATACTAGGGATGAGTTCAGGCTCACTTTAGCAATGATACAGAGATGGTGATTAAGAGGCAACAAATTTTTAGCAAGGAAAGAAATGACTGCTGATGGTTACACGTGGCTGGATTTTTAACCAAATCGCGGCAAAATTCACGAATGCGTGAATCACTTATTACGGCAAAAGTATAAGGAGTAGCAAGTCGGTCCTAAGCTTGTTGAAAAGCTGAGATTCTAAGCTTTCAGAGGAAAGTTAAATCAAGTTCACAATCGGTTACGGAGGTATGAACGATTTTGTGAAGGTTGTTTTTCGGATTTGAAATTTTAGAAGTTCAAAGCGACAGGTTACAGCTTTGCAGCTGCAGAATTGACAAATGACAGTGGTGCAGCTTTACAAATGACAGGTGACAGTTAGGAGGCAGTTCTGGTTAGATCAAAATAGTTTGGATTAGATTATTTTAACTAAGAGATTGGTTCTGCACAGTTCTGCTAGGTATTCACAATATATTTTTGAAATAGGCCTCGCCACGGATCTGGTCAGGTTTTGGACTGGACTCCGGTTCTGGTCTCGGCACTTCACAGTGATCTGGGTCAGCTCTCTGGTTCTGCTCACAGCGGTCTGGGTCACTCTGGATCTCTGGCCTCTGGTTCTGGATACTGCTCTGCTTTCTCTGGGTACAGCACTGCTTCTGGATCTTTCTGGCACAGGGTTTCAGGCCAGAATCAACAGCTGGGCCTGGCTGTGAATAGTCTGCAAATGATTTTTGGGCCTGCTGACAAATACTTTGCTTGCAGTGGGCCTTCTTGGTTCAAAGTTCTGTAGTCTCTGTTTAGCTTGGAAGTCTAAGTGTAGGATCTCTGGATGTGAAGTCGTCGGTCAGCATGCTCCGCAGCAAATGGAATTGAATCTCTACCTGTCCCAGCAGTCTCTTTTTACGTGTTTTGAAAGTGGGTGTGTGCCTGGGCCTAGCTAAGCCTGCCCCTTTCTACCTGTCATTGGCCCATTTCTCCCCTCTCCCATGATTGGGGGAAGGAAATGTGAGTCAGAGTGATGCTGTAGGTTTTATGGGTCAGAGGATCCTCCCCTGGTCCGTTTGCCCACAAATCTATATTTGATCAAAATACACATTTCTCAAATACACAGTGGTTTGTCATTGCATGTACATATTACCTATCACATGAGGTAGTCTCTGTCCCAAATCTGCTCTTCCTGAGGGCTTGCATTCAAAAATGGCAACTTATTTTCGATTTTAGTGGGTTATGCAACCTTGGTTCTTCATTAAAAGTTATACACATATACGCAGGCTGTCCATACCTACTCCAGTAAATTCCCATTCCTCTAGCTTAAACATAGAGTATGCGGTGTCAATAAATAGCGGGGTTTTGCCCCAGAACATCACACAAATTGGAGTTTGGGCTTGAATCGAAGGTACATTTTTTAAATCAAGGCTCTCAAAGTTATACATTCCTGTCATTTGATTACAAAGAGTTATCAGTGTTTCTGTAAAATATATATTTTGCTTTCAATTCAGTTCTCAGGGTGTTGGAGTCCGCCTCCAAGACTTGGGTGGGTCAGTGACCATGCCTCTGCTGGCAGGCAGGCCTTTGTTGACAGGAAACAGTCAAAATCAACATATTCTATTCAAGTGCAAGAGCCTATTGTGTGGTCTCCAGGAGGCTGAGGTCAGCAGACCAGGGGGTCACTTTGCATTTGGTTATTATGACCATGTGATATCCTGGGCTGTGGTGTGAATCTCTTGAGGTGAGAGGGTTTCCCAGGCTTCTGGCCTCTGGGAACAGCAGGTGGCTAATTTTTGATTAAAATGCAGCCTTTGAAGTCAGCTGAGTCAAATTCCTTTGTCAGCAACTGCACTCAGTTCTCCTGTCAGAGTTTAGACCGCTAGCGCCGCCTTGAGGATTTTGTTGGTACTGCATCCATTTTTGGGATCTTTCTTGGATTAATGCATTCCAAACAGGAATGGTTCTTACATGGTAGTAAATAATCCTTGCTTAACATTGTTGGGGCTCCTTACAGTAAAATGGTTATGTGGAACCCCACAAAAGGGTTGAATCTTTAAAGTGGTCCGATGGGCCACGATTTCAGCAACTTCTTGACATCAGTAACAGTGGATGTTTTTAACAAAGATCTTTCTTTACACTGGTGGGTGGCAAGTTAGGTAACCATTTTGGTGTGCGCACAAACTGCGTGGTTCTCCTGGATTCTGGCGCACATGTGGGCTTTTTGGCCATCTTGGATTTTCTAAGCCCACAGCACCAAATGTTGCAGCATGATAGCTCAAACATGGGTCAGGACACCCAACAGGCGTACTTTAACCCTGCCGTGGAATCGGAGATTGTGGTCGATGCCAGTCCCGTGGGTGTTGTGGCAGTACTATTGCAGCCAGATGAAAGAGGGGACATGCGGCCCATCGCGTATGTGAGCAAGGCTCTCTCCAACACCGAGTGGCGATATTCGCAAATTGAGAGAGAGGCACTGGCCATCCTGTGGGACTGTCACCATTTTCGCCTCTACATCCTGGGCAAGCTCGTGGTAGTGGTGACAGACCACAAGCAGCTGCTACCCATCCTAGTGGGTGTGTCGTCGAAGCCACCACCCAGGATTGAGAGGTGGATGCTGGCCCTGATGGAGTATGGGGTTCGACTGATATATAGACCGGGCACCAACAACCCGGCGGACTATCTCTCACGTCACCCGAATTCGGAGAACATCGACAAGGACAGCGGTGTGTCGGACTGCCAAGGGCTGCTCTGTCATGTGATAGATGGGGCGCTACCAGTGGCGCTGACAAGGCTAGCCATTGTGACTGAGTCCTCCAAGGATGAGGTCTTCGGCATAATCAAAGCAGCAGTAAGGAGTGGAGATTGGAGAGAGGTGCTGCGCAACAACTCCCGACGTCAGCCGGAAGCCCAAAGGGATCTTCAGGCACTCTGGAGGGTCAGGGATGAGCTCTCTATTTCGGATGATGGACTGATCCTCAGAGGGCGGCAAATCGTGATCCCACAGGCCTTAAGGATGCGGGTGTTGGAGCTAGCACACATCGGGCATCAAGGGGTTGTCAAGACCAAAGCGTGACTACGGCCTAAGGTGTGGTTTCCGGATTTGGAGGGGAGGGTCGAGAGTTTCGTGAGAAGGTGCCTGGCATGTCAGGCGGCAACCCCAGGAGACAAAGTCCCACCGATAAGCTCGATGGAGCGAAGTGAGAAGCCGTGGGGAACTGTCCACGTACATTTCGGCTCGACGGGTCGTGGCATGTATTTCCTGGTGGCCGTGGATCAATGGTCTAGATACCCGGAGGTGGATGTGGTGGAGTCGACGGCGACTGAGTTTACCACGAGAGCCCTGGACAAGATGTTCGCCACACATGGCTTTCCGAGATACTTTGCTCTGATAATGGACTGCTTTTTACCAGCAGCCAGTTTGCCCAATATCTCCGGGAAAGGGGGATACATCACCGCAAGGTATCCCCGCTATGGCCCCACGCCAACGGAGAGGCCGAAAGGCTAATGCGTACTTTAAACAAAGTACTCAGGATTTCTGCCACTGGGGGTGATGACCTTCCGATGAAGCTAGTGGAATTTTTGCGAGAGTACGAACCACGCCCCACCAGTCCACGGGGGTTGCCCCTGCGGAGGCGCTGTTTGGGCGGTGCCCGAGTGGAATGATACCGGAAGTTGAGGGGAGGAGTCCAGGCGTCATAGACAATGAGAAGGTTCGAGAAGAGCCCGCCACGTGCAATCAGAAGGAAAGCGAGAGACGAGGTCTGCAAGACAAGGAAGTGTGCATGGGGGACTCCGTGCTCGTTCGGAACAGACACCCTGTGGGCAAGCTATCTTTACCATATGAGCCCCGCCCGTGGAAAGTCACCCATGTGAAGGGACCATGGTGACGGCGGCCTGTGAAAGCGGCACGGTCACCCGCAACAGATCCTTTTTCAAAAAAGTGGACACGGCAACAGATACCGTGGGTCAGGAGGATGGGCCTAGCCAGGAGGCAGTCCCCGAGGGTCCGATTGATGATCCCACTGGTGCCGTCGCCCCTTCTGGGGACAGGGCCCCTGGAACACCAACGATCACTGCAAGGTATCCCAAGCGCAGTGGCCGGAGACTGCCTGCTCATCTCAAGGACTATGTCCTGGACTCAGGAGACTGAGCCGAGATTGCAATGGGCCGTCAACAGTGGCGGGTGGGATCCCGTTCATGTGTTACCAGTTATGTTTGGTGCTGCACCATAATGTTATGTTGTTTTGTTGTTAAAAAAAGAAGGGATGTGATGTCCCAGTGTAGCATAGCGCATGCGCGAGCCTCGGTTGGGCCCGCGCATGCGCAGGTGAATAAACGGCGTCCGTGCGGGCAGTTGCCGCCGGGACGCGTAACAGGCAGCCTCGCGTCCCGTGCCTCTCTGTATGAGTGCGTGTGTGCATGCATGCGTGTGGGCCGCCCGCGGCACGGGTGGCCATATAACACCGGGGGCGACCGCTATGCAAGGCCTCATTACAATAGAAACGAGGGGATAATTTGCTCCTACCGAGGTGATGAAAAAATTGACGGAGTAATGGAACTGGTGAGCGATCCACTCCGTAGCAGTGTCGGCACACGAGGGGAAGGTGAGACACACACTGTAATGCCGGCCAGGCAGAGGTTGCGGCTTCCTTGCTAAGGAAGTGCACATGTGCCTCTCGGATACTTTTTGCAGCACTGGAGAGTGCGCATTTTCAACAAAAAAAATGATTTTTTTCTTTTCTTTCCCCTTCTGACATGCAGTGGGAGTTTTAAACGTTTTTCTTTTCCTCCTACTCTAAGCGTGTTTGGAACTGTGGCTTGATTGGTGGAGGAATCGTGTGAAGACCTTACAGCGGTCCCACTGAGTTGCGGTCCTCTATCCACTCGGTGTGGCCTTGCTGAGCAGATTGCTGCGCCAGCATGCAGGACGGGCAGGTGGCAGCCGCGGGAGTGGTGGCCGCAGGTGTTCCAGCGGTGGTCCTAATGCATCGACAGCAGGGCTCACTGGCTCCAAAGCCAGAATTTGATGTATCTGGTGTGCCGGCAGCTCTGAGCTCCAGGTGGAAGCTATGGTTGAAGCGCCTGGAAATGTATTTTCGCAGCAGTAGGGGAGGTGAATGATCAGGCGATGAAGTTGACACTTTTGTACGCTGCAGGACCAGCGGTATTGAACATTTTTGAGACGCTGCAGCCGGAGGATGACTCCTATTGGGCGGCAAAAGACTGAAGGCCCATTTCATTCCACTGGTGAATGTGGATAGTGAGAGGTTTGTAATGTGCCCAGCTAAGCAGAGGGATGACGAGTTGCTGGACTATTTCCATGGCAGCTGGCAGCCACATGTGCTTGGAACTATGAGGAGGAGATGGTGCGCAACCAGTTAATTCAAGGGTGTGCCCTCGGAAAGATGCTGCGACAGGTCCTGAGGGAATCAGGGCTCACCCTGGGGCGAATTCTAGAACTGGGGCAATCCTATGAACTAGCAGACACGAATGCTTCCATGATGGATGAAGCCAGGAAGATGGTGAGGCTGGAGGACGTCTGTGCGATAGAGCGCCAAGAAGGCACCAGGGGTGTACAGCGTGGAAAGGACCCTAGAAGAGACGGGGGACCTGAGATGCCAACTCATTGCACTCTATGCGGATATGACCTTCCACACGTGGTTCAATGTCCTGCAAAAGGGCGAGTGTGTGGGAGATGTGGGGCAGTCGATCATTTTTTGCGCGTGTGCAAAGCCCCTGGGCCAGTAGTCGTACCAAGAGGCCCTGCCAAGCTGGGCATGTTTGTTCAGAGACATTTTCTGAGGCTGGCCCTGGTAGATCAAGATGAGGATCAGCCACACCAATGTCCCGATCCAGAGGACGAGGAGGATGTGTTCTTTATCTCCAGTCTCAGCGACCTACGGGCAAGAAAAAGAGGCAGCCGAGATGTGCAGTGTCTGTTGATGAATGTGAAATCCCGGTACCGATTTATACAGGGGCATCCGTGAGTGTGATGGCCATGGAACACTATGGGGCGTTACATGGCCTGACAGTCTTGGCCCGGGTGAAAGCGAGAATTTTCACCTTTGGAGGTACACAACTGTTGCCGCTCAAAGGGGCGTTCGTCTCATAAGTGGGTCATGGGCCAAACACCATCAAGGTGAGATTCTTTGTCACTGATGTCAGCAAGAACCCTCTGCTGAGTTGTGGCGCAGCAGAGGCCCTCAAGATTTTCTGTTTTACATATGGAGTCTACGTGGAGGACATTCACAAAGTGCTGTGGAAGTTCGAAACTGTGTGGGTTTGTGGGTCCATCCGCCCGGTGGCCCTTAAGCACAGGAGGGTGCTCCTGCCCAGGGATCGCATCTCTCCAGGACTGAAATCTCTGCACTGGATCCCAGTGGCGGTTAGGATTAAGTTCAAAACCCTCTGCATTGTCCAGAAGGCCTTTTGGGGTCTGGGACCTCAATAATTTCAACTAATATCTTCCTTCTGGAGCTCTTCGCTCATCCGCCTCCAACTCCCTTAGGGTTAGTCGCTTCTCCAAGCAGCGAGTTGGTGGCAGATCTCTTTTTTCTGCTGGGGCCTCCCTCTGGAACAGCCTCCCTGCCTCTCTGAAACTTGAGGAGAACCATCTCTGGTTCTGGAAACACATCAAGACCTTCCTCTTTGCTTCTGCTTTCTCTCCCCCTCTCCCATGCTGATCTCCTGGCTGAATCTGAAACTGCACTGGTTTACCTGGCTACCCTCTGATCTCAGGCCCAGGTCCCCCCGCCAGTTGCACACCTGCACTGCCCCCCTGGCAACCCTTGCACTCGGGGACTGTTTCTGTATCCCTACAGCCCCTACTAGGACTTGACACCTGATGTCTGCACTTACCCTGGCACTTGCCACCAGCTGGCTGCACTTCTGTTTATGTTCTTTATTTACTTACTGTCATCCTATGTACTGCATTGCACTGCCCCCTCCCCTTTCCCCTGCAGTTTTCCCCTTCCCTCATCCCTTGCACTTGTGCGATCTCAAAGACACCTGGCCTAGTAGGATTGCTGTCTCTGTCTTCCCTCTGTTTCCCATCCCTTGCCTTGTCGTGCCTTGAAACACTTGTGTATAGGCGCGTTATAAATGCCATATCATATCATACCATATTAGGGTGCCGTTTCATCTTAGGGACCAGGTGGACTAGACATGAGAACGCGTTGTGGCGATGGACATCATTGAGACAGTAGAGGGGTCGACCTCATGGGTGTCCCAATAGTGGTGGCACGGAAACCGAAACAACTGGAGTCAGTTTGGATTTGTGTATATATGTGCCTGTCCAACAAGGCCCTCAAGCGGGAAAGGCACCTCACCCCCAACCTGGATAATAGCATTGCAGAACTGCAAAGAGCAAGTTTTTTTCTATACTGGATCTGAGGGCGGGCTATCAGCAGGTGGTCCTTTACCCCGAGTCCTGTTACATTACGACTTTCACAACTCATAAGGTTTGTACCGGTACAAGCGACTCAGGCATATCATCGGCTGCTGAGGTTTTCACGAACATTATACGTGGAGTGCTGGCTGATCTGGAAGGGACCATAAATATCAGTGATGACATTTTAGTTTTAGCCGGGTTGCAGACTGAACATATGGATTGGGTAGAAAAGACACTTGAGAGGATCAAGTCGCTAGGGCTCACCCTCCACAAGGAGAAATGTGAATTCTTCAAGGAGAAGATTGAGTTTTTTGGGTTTGTGTTTTAGCAAGGAGGCGTGTCGCCAGATCCCAGAAAGGTGAAGAACATCAAGGAGGCAAAGCCCCCGGAGTCAGTCACGGAAGTAAGAAGTTTCCTCGGTATGGCGACATTCTCTGGGCGATTGATCAGGCATCTGGCAACGTTGTCCGAACCGTTACAAAATCTGACAAAGAAAGATACCGGGTGGCAGTGGGGCCCATTGGAACAGAGTGCATTTGAGGAAATCAAGACAGCCCTCACGGCCGATAGCGCAATGGCATTTCTTAACGCAGCTGTAGCATCGGAGATTGTGGTTGATGTGAGCCCTTTAGGACTAGGAGCTGTGCTGACCCAGCAAAACTCGAAGGGTGAGGTGCAGCCTGTGGCATTTGCGAGCAGAGCCTTGAAGGATACCGAGCAGCAGTATTGCCAGATTGAACACGAGGCACTGGCGGTGCTCTGGGGTGCATGCATTTCAGGCTATATGCGTTCGGGAGACCACTGACAGTTGTGACCGACCGTAAGCCATTGCTACCAATCATGACCAGATCGTCATCGAGGCCACTGGCTCGAATTGAGCATCGGATGCTGTCATTATTGGAGTACGTCTGCTTGGTGTACCGGCCAGGGGTGAACAATGCCGCAGATTACCTGCCCAGGCATCCAGGGAAGTCTGAAGTGGAGTCTGGTAGAGGAGAGATGGATGTTGCAGAATTTGTCAGGCTGGTGGAGTCCAGCACTCCGAACTCAATGTCCGTGCAAGAGTTGGCGCAGAGCTCCGCAAGGGACGAATGCTTCTGCCTACTCCATGAGGCCCTCGCCAAAGGTGATTGGAGGTAGGCTCTGATGGGGCTGGACAAACGCACACAGGATGCGAAGGTAGCGCTGGAGCAGCTGTGGAAGGTGAGGAACTAATTGTCCTTTACGGAATCAGGGCTGCTATCGAGAGGCCAGAGGCACTCGTGCAATCAGAGTTGGTCTCCTAAGTAATAACACTGGCTCATCAGCGGCATCAGGGGTCAGCCAAGATCAAGTCACGCTTAAGGATGAAGGTGTGGTTCCCCAACTTGGAAGAGCTGGTGGATGAGTTTGTGAAGCATTGTTTGTGGTGTCAGGCTGCAGCCCCTGTGTGGAGAGAACCACAAATTGAGTAGATGCCCAGGGGCACTGGACCATGGGAAGTGGTGCACATAGATTTTGGATCGGTAGAGGGAGATGTGTACTTCCTAGTGGTAATTGACGAATGGAGCAGGTATCCAGAGGTGGAGTTTGTGAACATTGTACCAATGTTGGAGAAGGTGTTTGCATCTCATGGATTTACGGGAGAAGTGTGTACCGATAATGGGCCGCCGTTTCACGGAGTTTTGCAAGCGTTTTAAAAGAGTGTGGAATCAGGCACAGGAAGATATCTCCATTGTGGCCTGAGCGAATGAGGAAGCAGAACGCTTCATGCGGACCCTGAACAAGGGGTTTAGGATCGCTCATGGACAAGGGCAATCCCTGCGTCGAGCGCTCTATCAGTTCCTGAGGGAATATAGGGCCACTCTGCACTGCTCCACAGTAGTTGCCTCCGCAGAAGCTCTCTTCAGAAGGTGCCCGCATGGGTTTTTGCAGGCAGTGAGGATAGGGCACCGGGAGTGATCGAGAAGAGCAGGTGGCCGAAGATCAAAGGATGCAGAATGAGACAGAGAATTCTAGGAGGAAACTGCAACCACCAGACATATCCCTGGGAGATGAGGTGCTGATCAGGAACCGGCACCCGGAAGGCAAGATCTCGCTACCATATGACCCAAAGCCGATGGATGTGGTAGGAGTAAAGGGGTCGATGGTGACTGCATCCGACGGGAGGACGACAGTGACCTGGAACTCTAGTTTTTTCAAGAAACTAGGTGGCCGGAGTACAGCAGACCTGAGCCCCGTAAGGGGTGAGGCAGACCAAAATAATCAGCAAAGGGGGGTCCCGCAAGAGTCAACAGATCCTGGCCCAGGTGTGGAAGAAGAGTCCGGGGGGAGCACAGGTAGGACGTACCCCCAATGAGAATCCAGGTGCTGTCCGTCCCATTTGAAGGTCTATGTGTTGGACAATTAATGAGTTGCCAGTTTTGCACCGGTGAAAACCAGAGATGGGTGTGGCGTGATTATTGATCCCACCAGCATTGCTAATGTGTGGTTAATGTGTTAACAGTTTTGGTTTGCATGTCATGTTAATTGTTATGGAAAAGGAGGAGTGTGGTGACATGGTCACTTTACGGCTGCGACGGAGTGATGTAACTCCGTTGTGGGAATAAAAGGAGCATCCCCGTGCATGCGCACCAGAGTGAAGGAGGAGCCTGGATGGATACCTGCGTCAGTGTCTGTCTGTAGGGGGCTTAGGTTCCACCGCTATGCAAGGCCGTGCAGCCTCATTACACTGCTGTCCCACCAGAGAGTATACCTCTCCCATACATGGCACAGCCTTAAGAACTCCTCGGGGCACCCCACATCGCCAGGACATACTGCAGGCAACCTCAGGTATACGCAGCCCAGATCAGGAATCTGCTGCGGGAACCCATCTGCTGCTGCTGCTCTCCTGGCTCATACAGCACACGTGCCCCAAGATTTTAAGACCACAGAGGAAAAAGATAGTTGCAGACATCAACTGGGCATGAAAGGACCCTTTGTTTTACATAAAGTTCACTTTACAGACTTTGTATATTTTTAGGACTATTTTTTATATTTTTATGCATCTCCTTTAGTTACGGATATTTTTAAAAGTAGGGATAGTTAGGTTTTAATGTTTGTGTTTAAATCCCCTCTTTATAAAAATGCCAACACTGCAAGTATACTGGAACGGCTTTGTCCATATCAGACCCAGAGGCAAAGCTGGAGACTGTATAAGACACATCATAATAATAAAGAAACCGTGCACCAGCACCCTTTTCCAGAGTATCCTTGGGTCGCCTTGTGAACTATAAATATAGTATTAAAGTTCCATCATTCCTTCTTTAATGGGACTGGGGTTCTTCCTTTATTACCCGCCCTCTACCCCTTTCAAAGCTGCAAAACCCTGGGGTGATCTACGAACCACAGGTTGAGCGTGGGCCTCTCGAGACAGGTAAGGGAAGGTTAAGACGGCTAAACAGAATTATGAATATGTAGTAAAGTGTTTCATCTTGCCTGCCTACACCTGTCTCTTGCCTAGGGTGCCATACAGCATCCCCCGTTAAATACCACCTAACCCATCCAGCCCAGTATGCGGCCTAATGATCACCCTTTACAGCCCACCCTACTGTTCCAAAACCGCCACCCATTACCCACCGCCACCTTCAACAGTGTTACAACTATAACTTGCTATCCAAAATGGTACGTCGGTAATAAATACTGTATTGTAAGGATTGTACACCATGTAACTACCTAATGTATGTCTACAACCCCATCTGATGTAAAGGACTACTTCCAGGAGCTAGGTAATCGCCCCCAAACACTGAAAATAAAATACATTAAATAATCTGCGGACACACTTGCTTCTCATCACCTCTGGTGTGTGACCCTCCCAAGTGTGTGTTGCCCCTTTAAGGGAATGTGTCCCTCCCCTGTGTAGTGCCCTTTTAACATAGGCCATGGCCCAAGCTAATAAAATGAGCCTCTGCAGACGTTATCACGGCGAAGACCTGGTGAAACAAGCCCTACTGTGACAAGTCCACAAAGACCAAGAAGAATTCTAACCCACGACTATACACTCAACCCGAGAAGATGGAGTAATGAGCCTCAAGCCTCCGTATCCAATAATCAGAGCTGATGGATAAACATCTATCAGCAAGAAGAAGAAGCTCACGTGCACCAGACCGGCTGCAGACTCCCGAAGAGGAACGACTGAGTCCATGTCTTAATCATGTAGGCCTGCAGGCCCTCCCCATGTGAGCTCGGGCCTGCAGGCTATGATGCCTTGGGAACCTCGTGCACTTTTTTAGGCGCACAAATGGGTCTGCACTTGCCAAAATGAACAGTAAGTCAGGCCCTATTAGTCCCCACATATGAGCATCAGCTAGCTGGTTGCTAAGGGCTCCATTTTAATTCCAGAGATTACCATCTCAGAATGTGAAGCATTGCATGTGCAGCACTCTGGCGCTGGCAGGGGACACAGTTCCGTTGTGTTGCTCTTTTAATGATTATTAATTTCCTCTAAACTGTCCATTCTACTCACATACTTCCTCGATTTCTTTCTGCATTGCATAGCTGGTAAGATAGCTCAGCGGGTTGAGCGCTCGCTACTGCGATCTGAGCGTGATTCGAATCCCGGCAAGTCCAACTCAGCCTTTCATCCTTCCGAGGATTAAGGCGCTATATAAATAACACATCATTATCCCGATTCCTTTCTTATCTATATGTTTTATCTCATCTCTCTTTCTTTCACAACATGCCATCCTTGCCACTTTCATCCCAATAGTTCCTCCTTAGTACATTACCTGCCGAGGATGTCCTGGTGTTTCAGCCTTGCTGTAAATATGCTTCAACGGCTGTAAGATCTCAGTGCCTCCGAAATCTGCTTTGATGCCTTCTATTTTCTTCAGAGCAGACGTCATGGAGTCCTGTGTGTATTGCACACTTTCTCTGCCAGAGACGAAAATCAAGGGTTCAAAACACGGCCACATTGGATGTATGTAATCATATAGGTCACATAATAGGATAGCAGAGTTGAAGGAAGCACCAAAGGGCACAAATAGCATAGTAAGAGGATAAACTAAGAAAGAGTGTGTCCATAACAAAACCCCTGTAATGGATTATATGTGATTTTACAGACGGAAATTACAGAGTGGTACATTTCATCGCAGTGAAAACACCAGAACACGCAGAATTTTATTTTATTAAAACATTTTGAATTGGGGGGTATTCCCTCTAAGCCCCCCGTTTTTCCACCCGTATAACGCCACCCCAACCTCCTCCTGACCCATTTTAACTCCTTACCCCAGTACCCTTTATATATTTATTTAATGTTTGCAGTGTTTTCGGCGTTACTGTCCATGGTGAAATAGACCACTCTCTAATGTTTTAGATGAATTGACTGGATACTACCCTAATGTGGAGTCAAACATCAGACACATTCCAAGAGAGCAGCCCAAAGGCACAGAACACAGATCAAACACACTCCGAAGAATGAATATGAACTAGCACAGAAAAAACTTCTGAGGCACAAAGATGGAATGTTCGAAAACTTCATGAAGAAATCATGGAGAGGGGATTATAGGTTCAATACGAGGTGCAAAACAACAAAAGAGTTTAATCAAAACTCGTTAACAATAATTTCACATAAAAAAATCACACAGAACCCCTTTAAACTACATGGGAAAACTCAAAAACATTGTGGCGGACTCCTCAATATCATGTTTGGATATAGCGATTCGTAACCCATCTCTTGCGTTTACAAGCAATTTAAGAATATCATTATCCTTACCCGCTTTAATTGTACTCAATGTATGGCTCTCAACAGGATGGAGCAAGTGCTTTACATACTAAGCTGTATTACTGTGTTATGTAACAAAAAAAGGAGTGATGCCTTTCTGATGCCACTTTGGTTGATGTTCATGTTGCTGCCTGACCACATTATTCCAAGCACTTTAAAAGAAAACAGGTCAAGATGATTCCTGACTAGAAACACAAGAAACCGGTTAAAAAGCGCTACATACAAACATGATACAAAATTCAATGTAATAATCCAGTTGGGTTCTTGTCGGTTATTCCTAAATAAGGCCCACTCATGTACCCAACAACCAAATATTTTGAAAAAAGCCAAAGAAAGAAGACTCCTAGCTATAATTGAATCTATTTGTTTTATCAGTCATCTGCCCAAAGTTTCCAGATATTTCTTCCTATTGCTAGGACAAAGAATGAACACCTCTTTCTGGATAGACATGTTTCGAGGGTCCATGGAAGCGAGTGGCCAAGACCTGGCTTCAGCGTAACTTCAGGAAAGCAAATATTATTTGTCTCTGAGCATTTGAGGCACAAAGGACAGTTTTTCTTCACATTCTCCCAGTGTATTTCTACATTTGAGATAATATAGTGGTTCAAACAGAAACACTGTATACAAGTAACAACATCAGCCTGCGTATTTCCAAATCTGGGTGCTATCCAATAACAGAGAAGCAAAATGAGCTTGTATCATAACCAAGTGATGTAGGGGAAGATTGGGAGCATAAAGAGGGACTAGTAGAGATTAACAGTTTAACTATATACAATAATTTACTGTTATGTACATGGAAGCAGATCTCAGGCTGGGTGGTAGAGGGAGCAGTGATTCCACTGTACACCTTGGAATCTCTTTCTTGAGACAGGAGGGACTAAATAAGCGTGATCTTGAAACCATGTACACTGAATATATGACATACATTACTCACCATATTGTTATTTCTGATGATTGTATCTACTTAGATTCACATGCTGTGCATATAGTCTGACATTTAGTGGTAATCGCAGCGTATTGCATCTTTCTTTCGAAGACCAAAAAGGGACGTCGACTTTGGCGACACTATCCCTAACGTGACATGTAGGGTACCCAAAATCCTCCACGCGTCAAGGTTCCACCAGATGTTTTGTTCTCCTGTGAGGGAGACTTACAAAATGTGTGATTGAGTACAGGAGAAAAGAACGTATAAGATGTCTATGTTCCTTTTATTCCAAGAGGGGAGGAAGGGTGGGCGCATGTGGATCTAAGCAGATACAATCATCAGAAATACGGTTATGGTGAGTAATGCATGTCTTCTGAAGCTTGTGAATCTGCTTAGAATCACATGCTGTGCATAGACTAGCGAGCAGGAGATGGTGGTGGAATGTGTAAAGGAACAGTAAAAGAGATGTCTTTGCACCGCATGTCTCACCTGAGAATCAGACTTAGAGTATGTGTCTAAGCAGCAATGTTGAGTGAAAGTGTGAACAGAATCAAGAGGAAGATTTGCAATAAATGCAATAGTAGCTACTGTGCTCGAGTCGAAAAAGCTCTAGGCGTAAAGGGTAAATCTCTTTCGGCAAGAGAGTAACACAGTGTGATGCATTTGGCAATCCATTTAGAAATAGCCGGCTTAGAGACAGGGTCCCCTCCTCTACCTGTGGCAACAGAGACCAAGAATATGTTTGTCTTTCTTAATGCCTCATCACGAGTTTGGCGGTAGCCCTTAAACCCAGCGGTAATGGAATTAGCGGCACCAATACCACTCTGCCGGATTACGAGTAGGCCCAAATACCGCTGAACTTAAAACGTAACAGCGCTATTACAGTCGGTGCTATCACAGCCGGCGCTAATCGCATCGACAACACAAAGCGCAATTACAGCCGTATCACAAGTGCATGTTCTGTGGTATTAGCACCAAAAACCGGCGCTAATACAGCCGGGAAATACCTCCAGCCTCCATCTGCAGGTAATTGAACACAGGTGCCAGGAATCAAGCCACAGGTGTGCACAATGCATACCAACGGGCTATATAAGACACACCCAGGCCCCAAACACTGTTTCCAACACCATGTTGCCATTATTTGCTGGAAGCTGGGACAGGCAACTGCTCATGCTGCACCTGGACCTTCAGATCCAGGCCAACAAGGCTAGGGAACAGAGAGTGCAGGGTCGGGGGGAGGAGGAAATTGAGGAGGATAGCGGCCCCAGCAAGGTGAGTGCCCATCCCCAGGATCAGGCCATCACCCTGGGCCCTCAGCGACACCCAGTTGGTTACTGAGTACCGCCTCAACAGGAAGACCATCACCGAGCTGCTGGCCGCAATCCAGGATGACACTGGGAGCAGGATCAATATTGTGAAGCTTGTGGCCGTCCGGCAGTTGCTGGGCGCAGGCCCCTTCCAGCACTCTGTGGCCATGATGCACATAATGGCACCTGGCCCACATTCTGTGCAGTCCTGGGCTAGGTGCTGGATGCCCTCCTGAACCATGTGAACCACCATATTGCACTGCCCACTACCAGGGACGTCATTTCACCAAAATGCCAGGGGTAGCGGAAGTGGCATCACGTGACCCTTGACCCCTGATGATATCACAGGAAATTATGTCATTTGACCCCACCCCGAAGTGATATGCAACACAACCTTTCACCTGTTGACAAAACAGGAATTGGCATCACATAGTATTGTACACTACAAAAAATATGGTTACGATATCACTATAATGTGATGAACATTTCATACAAGAATGGATCGCCATATGTATTGTTAAGATCAGTGTGTATAGGCCCATATTACCAAATAACTGTGATTGTGATTGCAGATGTCCATGACCAAATGATAATGATGAGTTAATATATAGCACTTACGCTTAAGCGCTTTATATAGAAAAACTATACACCCAATATCACCCAACCTGTTTTGGTACTCATTTATCGACCTCAGAAGGATGAAAGGCTGAGTTGAGGCATTTAAGAACAGACTAAATCAGTGACTCACCCCATGAAGTGTGCCTGAAATAAACATTTAATGAGTCTAGCAATTATTGTATAGAATTCACATTATTTGGCATTCCTATTCTTTCTTATTTAGGGTCAGTGCTGAAAGTGTTAGACTTGTGGCCCTCCTGTTCTTATTTTTCTTCTTTTTTTTAAGGGGCCTGAACAAGAAAGCCAGCCACTCCAAAAGTAAAGAGCCACATGGTGCTGGCCACAGCCCAGGAGCTTGAATTACTAAAGAAAAAAAAATATATATTTTTCAAACTTTTTTTTTTTTGTCAAAATCTTTTTTATTGAAATATCAGTTCACAATGCAAACTTTAACAGTATAAACAATGGCAAGGATATTTAAGTGCAGTTCAACATTATATCATTATTCTCCTGCCTAGAGCTCAACGAATAGCGCTGAGAGTGATTAATTTAACAGTGAGTTGACATTTCATTTTTAAGCATTATTATTCATTTGTAATATCATTGTTACTCTCGAGGATGTGTTGCTGCAATTATTTATGGAGGAAGGAGGAAAAAAAAAAAAGAAAAAAAAAAAAAAGGGAGGGGGGAAGGACCCCATTCTTTTCCACCTGCACCCCCCCCCCCCCCCGGTGGTCCGGGTGTTATTCCTAGTAGCCAGTATTGTCATGTTCTGGTGTTAGATCAGCCCTGTACCTTGTTTTTAGTGTGATCCTCAGGGCTGGAGGAGGCATTTGATTAGTTTTGGTTGGAAGAACATATGTTCCTTATCTTCCACGTGGTCTAAAAAAGGGCCCCAAATTTGTCGAAATTTGTCCGTTCGATTCAGTAATGTGGCTGTTAGTTTCTCCATTCCCAAGATTTCCCAGACCTTGACCCACCATTGAGCAATACAGGGGCCCTCCGGCTCTTTCCAAAAGCGCGCGCGCGTAAGGCGGGCTGCCATCAGTAGCTGGGTAATGAGCTGTGCTCTAGGGCCAGATTGCGGGTATGACCCATCCTCAGGAGAATCTCCCAGGACCATCACCATTGGGTCCAGCGGGAGGAGGGATCCGGAGATGTCTTTAATTTTGGAGCGAATCTCCAGCCAAAAAGATTGAATGGTTGGGCAGTGCCACCACATGTGACCCAGGTCCCCCTTCGCCCCGCACCCGTGCCAGCAAGTCTCGGGGTATTCAACGTTCATGGCATGCAGTCTCTGCGGAGTGAAATACCATCTATAGCATATTATGAGTGCACATTCCCTCACTGTCGTGCATCTGGAGGACTTGTGTGCTCTGGCCCAGATTCTCTGCCACGATTCAGGAGAAATCTCTTTCCCCAGCTCTTTCCCCCATGATGCCATGTACGGTAGTTCCTCCCCCTCTGGGGCTATTTCTGTGAGGCGGTAGCATGTAGCTACATTATGGGCACGTTGACCTTCGATCGCAGTTAGTTCAAGACCTATGGGGGGTCTGCTGGCGGCTTTCCTAACTAGTGGGTTGGTGATCCAGTGCCTAAGTTGGATGTATTTAAACCTTTCGGATTCTGGGAGGTTAAATTTCTCCTTACACTGAATAAATGTTAAGGGGACACCGTCCGCGTATGTCTCCTGCAGCCTCAGGGTTTTGTTTCCCGACCATTTATGATAGGATCTAGGTTGAAGCCCCGGGGTAAAGATGGGGTTCTGCGTGATCGGGGTCATAGGGCCCAGGCCCGGGGTCAGTCCTCTTAGGGTGAGCTGTCTGTCCCAGCATCTGAGTGAGGCGCACGTGGTTGGGAGGAGTGGGAATTGGGAGGCTCGCGCTTCCCGTGGCAGGAAAGGGAGATGAGATAGGGGGGTCGCAGTGAGTGTCTGTTCTATATCTCGCCACTTAGGGGGGTCCTCTTGGAGCGCCCATGTCAGGATAGGGGCTATCTGGGATGCACGATAGTATCTTACCGTAGACGGGAGCCCCAGGCCGCCAAGCTGTCTACTTCTAATGAGGATCTTGCGCTGTATTCTAGGTGTTTTACCTTGCCAGATGAATTGGGATATAGCTTTCTGGAGGCCTTGTAGGTCTCGCTCTGGGATATAAATTGGGAGCGCCTGGAATACATAGAGAAGGCAAGGTAATAGGGTCATGTTAACAGCTGACATTCGCCCCAGCCAGGAAATTTCCTGGGGGCCCCATTTTAGTAGTGATTCCTTAGCTTCTTTAAATAGTGGGGAAATATTGGCCTTCGCTAGCCCAGAATAACTTGCAGTCAAGGACACTCCCAGGTATGTTATTTTGGCGGTCTCCCAGCTGAGGGAGAATTTGTTCTGTAAGGCGTTTAATACCTCGGGGGTTTCGGACAGGTTCAGCCCCTTTGATTTGGCTGCGTTTATTGAGAAGCCCGAAGTCTGCTCAAATTTATCCAGCAGAGCCATGAGTGGGGGGACTGAGGTCTGGGCCTCTCGCAGGAAGCAGAGCACATCATCTGCGTATAAGGCCACTTTGTGCGTCTGGTCTTTTAGTGTGATCCCTAGGATTTCGGGGTGTAGGCGGATATGTTGGGCTAGTGGTTCCATTGCAAGCGCAAACACCAACGGCGATAGGGGGCAGCCCTGCCTGGTCCCTCTGCCCAGAGGTATCCTCGGCGTCCAAAGGGCGTTGACTCGGACCTGGGTGGTGGGGATCTGGAAATTGGCTAGTATCAGCTTAGAGAAATGCGGGCTAAACCCAAACCCCTTCAGGACCGAGTGTAGGTAATCCCATGACATGCTGTCAAAGGCACGATGGGCATCTAATGACAGTAGGGAGAGAGGAGCTGGAATGGAGGGGGCAAGGGCTATCAGGTCAATTGCTCTTCTAATGTTGTCATGGGCCGATCTACCCTGGATGAAGCCCGTCTGATCTCGATCTATTAGCTTAGGTAATACTTCCCCCAGACGGCGCGCTATGATTTTGCTGAAGATTTTGCCGTCGGTATTAAGCAGAGCTATGGGCCGATAGGAGGTGCAATCAGCTGGGTCTTTTCCAGGTTTTAGTATTAGGGTGGTAAATGATTCCGCCATGGATGTGGTGACTGACCCCACTTCCCACAGGGTGTTAAATAAAGTGGTTAGGTGTGGTGTGAGTTCCTTCACAAAGGTTTTATAGAACTTGTTTGTAAACCCATCTGGACCCGGGGCCTTCCCATTGGGGAGGGATTTGATGACTGCTTCTATTTCTTCCCCCGTTATTGGCGCTTCTAGGGTATCCTTCAGGGTTTGGGGTATTTGTGGGAGCTCCACTTTGTCTATGAACTCCTCAATGAGGGCCGGGTTCCCTATGTGCGGGGTAGCAAGTTCCGTGAAATAATCTTTTATGATGTGGCATTTACCCTCTTCTGAGAAAGTGCCTCTACCTGTCTTGTCCCTTAGGAAGTCTATTCTATTTTGTTTAGTCTGCTTCCCTATTTTGGCTGCTAATAGCCTGTTTGCTTTGTTCCCTTTTGTGTAAAAAAATTGTTTAGTGCGCATCATGCCATAGGCCGCCCTCCCCACGTGGTGTGCCTCCAGCGCTTTCTTGGCGACCCTCAAGTCCCTTAATGTGCGCCGAGTGGGTTTTTCCTTATGCAGCCCTTCCAGTCTGAGGACTTCCTCCTCTAGTTGCTCACGCAACAATTTCCTAGATCTCCCCCTTTGCGCGGCCTGATCTATTAGGTGGCCCCTGAATACCGCCTTCCCCGCATCCCAGACAGTTCCCAAACTCACGTCTCCCGTGCTATTCTCGCTATAATATAGCTCTATAGTTTCCTTGATGTGGGCCCGAATTATTGGGTCATCCAGTAGGAAGTCATTTAGCCTCCAGGGGGGTTTCATGGGAGGGGTGACTCGAGGGGGTGAGATAGATAATAGGACCTGGGAGTGATCCGCTAATGCCTCTGGGAGAATCTCTGCTTCTAACACGTTTGGGATCAATGAATCGGCTATCATGAACATGTCGAGTCTTGAGAACCCGCCATGTACTGGTGAAAAGTACGTGTAATTCCTTTCATCTTGGCGAAGATATCACCATACCTCAATCAGGGAATGTTCTCTCAGTATAGAGGTGAGGACCTTGAAGTTGTTACTATCGTTTTGTCGGCCATGGGGTTGATTACTGCATTAAAATCCCCTCCCATGATCACCTCCCCCTCAGCGTGATCGAATAAGGCTTTAGACAACTTCGTGAAGAACTGACTTTGATTAGAGTTTGGGCCATAGATGGAGACCAGAGTGACCTTGCGGCCATCCAGTGTAGCATTAACCAGTAGGAACCTCCCCTCTTCGTCCCGAAACTGTCCGTGAGTTTTGAAAGAGATCCCTTTGCGCACTAAGATGGCAACCCCACGCTTTTTCAGGCCGCTCGATGCAAAGAATCTAATGGGGTAATTTCTGTCATTCAGGCGGAATTCATCCGCTGGGCACAGATGTGTCTCTTGAAGAAACAGGAAGGAGGCGTCTAAAGACCTCAATCTGTGGAGAAGTGCTTTACGCTTTAGGGGGGAGTTCAGACCCTGCACTTTAAGTGAGATAAATTTATAGCTAGGGGTTGCCATGACTCAGTCGCTCAGGTTCCATGGGTAATAAGAGACTTCTGGCCATCACCGGATGGATGCATTTCTTTGAGTGGGGCACAGAGGTCCGACCGGGGTGAGGGCCATGGTGGGTCAGAGCATAAATCTTCTCTGGTAGCAGCAGGTGGGTATAAAACATAAGAAACTCAATAAAAAACTCAATAAAAAACTTATAAGAAGGGTCTATGGCAGCAAATACGTTAGTCATTTCCATCAATAACTACGATGATCAGAATCCCCGAGGTACGTTGATCTGAGTACTATCTTTGTCGGGCGCCATCCAGTCTGGCGCCCAAGTCAGTTGCAAATAAGGAATTTCGGAGCCCAACTACATTTAAACTTAAGGCTCAGGGGTAGCAAGTAGCTGCCGAGATTAAACTGGGGTTGAACATGGGAGAGTTGATCGTTAATTGCGGGTAACAGAGTGCTCAAGGGCCTTCAGTGAGACCGGGCAGCGAGGGGTGAAAACAGGGGAGAGTAGCATACCAGTGCGTGGGGGAGAACTTTGTTGGGAGTACTAAATCCAAGTATGGGGGAGAACTCCGTCGGGAGGTATGTATCACCCTCTCACAGCTGGGCTCCCGCCTCGGGTCTCGGCGGGGGGTAGGTGGCATCCTCGCAGGGAACCTTCCTTCTGGTGGGGCTAAAAGCCACTCCCTCACCTTCATCCCGTACAGATCGCTTCCCAACTCTTCTCCTCCGAGGACGCCGGCGAAGGAGCCCCGCCAGGGGTTATCGATGTCTTTCTCAGATCCGGTTCGCCGTCAGCGGCTGTCGCATCCCTCGGCCTACGGCGGGATCTTCCCCTCCTGGACGAGAGGTGGGCTCATCATCTACCGGAGGCCGTGGGTCGCGGTCAGCCCCGTCAGGAGTCTCTTCCATCAAGCTTTTCGCTTCCTCCTCGGTGGAAATTATGTGGTGTTGGTTGTTGAGTTCAAATATGAGTTTGCAGGGGAATCCTCTGATCCCTCAGCCAGGATGTCACTCTGTGCAGGCGCCGTCTGCGGGCCAGGGTGTATGGAGCCAGGTCCTGGAATAGGTGTATCTCAGTGCTCTGAAATCGGATTGAGTCTGCATTCCTGGCTGCCGCCATGATGTCTTCTTTCTGGCGGTAGAAATGCACTCGGGTAAGTACGTCTGGAGGCAAATTCTTCTTCAGTTGGGCTGAGGAGTACACCCGGTGTGTTCTGTCCAATATTAGTTCCTCATTCGGTGGCAGCTCCAAAAGGGATCTGAAGAACGTCCCGAAGTATTCCGCTAGGTCTCGGTCGGGGATCTTCCGGGGAACTCCACGCAGGCGAATGTTGTTCCGTCTCGACCTATTTTCAAGATCGGCTTGTTTTGCCCAGATGTCCTCCAGATGTTCTTCGACAATCTTAACTCTTTCCGCCAGGGCATGATTGTCGTGGGATTGCACGCAGGTGACATTTTCTAGATCATTGACCCTGTATTCCAGGCCTCCAAGGTGAGAGGTCAGGTCTGCAAGTGACTGGGCCAGAGAGTCCTTGGAGGTTTTGATCTCCTTTATTTCCTGGGTGATGTCTTGTTTAAGGGACTTGAACATATTCTCCAGATCCTCCCTGGACACAGCCATATTGGTATTCCGCTCTGAGGTTGGAGCACGGAACGTGGGTATGTCCCTTGGTTGTGGTGACAAATAGGCTTGTATGCTGCGTGTTTTCTGTTTAGTCCCAGATTTGGGCATCCCCAGGGTGCTGTGGATTGCGCTTGGTTGGCTTCTCGTGGAGATCTTAGATATCTGAGGAGGCGTGTGTAGGGGCACGTATTTTGATGTTGTTATGGGCTTCAGAAGTTATGTCCCAGCGTTGGGTATTTCTGGGCGCTTACATTCTCCCAGCGAGATCCCCAGACGCCCGGCCGTGTTTGTGGTTGCCCCCTATGCTTTAGTGCCTGATTGGCTTGCTGTATGCGGTACCTGGGTCCGTCCTCACGCTATCGTGGAGCAATGTGGCTTCGTGGTGTTGTAAGTCTGCTGGGCTGGTGGGTTGGACAGGGTCACTCTCCGCGGACCCCCCACCGCCAGGTCTCCCGGATCGGGCGCTGCGAGTGCTGGGTGGTCCGCCCCACGCCCCCCACCTCAAGAGCTGTTCCCGGGGCAGGTGAGCAAACAGAGCGCAGGGGGGGGACTCACCCGCAAGGCAAGGTCCGTTGCTGCACAGTCCGGTCCCCCGGGGCCAACCGGGCCTGTTCTCTGGCGCTGCTGGTGAGGGGCTGGCACTCTCGAGTCAACCAACCGTGAAGGTGAGGATGGGGTCACACCCGGGCGTCACCGACCACCAGGCCCGGTGTTGGGAGCCGGCCGGGTCCGCTCTCTGGCTCCGCAGGAACAGTGGTTGCAGCTTCAGCCTCAGGGCAGGGAGGCCAATGGTGAACCGGGTTGGAAAAGGCGGCAGCCCGCGGCGGATGTCTCCGGAAGACCCGTCCATCCCGTGCCTCACCGTCCCGCCGCCCCGAGCAACGCTCCCAGGGGCAAGGCAGGCAAGCGGGGGCACTCGAAAAGAGGGGGGGGGGCGGCGGCAGGAGACTCACCCGGGGGGCGGATCCGTCACCGCCCGGTCTGGTACTCCGGTAGGGGTCCGGGGCCGGTTCCGGGCAGGAGGCGGGGGACTCACCCGCGGGTCCGTCACCACCCGATCCGGTTCTCGAGTCAGGATCCGGGCCGGTTCTCCGGGGCCAGCGGGGGCTGTACACCAGTGCCGCTGGTCCGTTCCAGGAACGAGGAGTCACAGCCGGGTCCTCACGAGCGTCCCTCAGGCCCAACCGGGTCCGGTCCAGTTCTGGGGGGAGGGGGGGGCGGCTGGAATGGGGAGGCCGCAGCCGCTCCCACGGCGTTCGGGTTGGTTGTCTGGATCTCCGCTCTCCACCAGGCTCCGCTGCTGATTTCAGCGACGCCCGTGCTTCTGTTCTGCCCTCGGCATTCTGGAGCTGTCACAGCCACAGGGGCCCGTCGTCTTCCACCGGGGATTGCAGTGAAGGGTGCGATCCGCCATCTTGGATCTCCCCGTGCCAGGAACCTCGGCACTAAAAAAGCATAAATCCTGATTTCTCTGCTTCAAAAGTTCTGCATCGGGTCCCCCGCCATGTCAACTCAGCTTCGTGATAATGTAGGGCCGAAATTCTCCTTTTCGTAGCGTTGATACGGCCGACTTGGGCGCTACAGACCGGAGCTCAAAGGAGGCACGTCTGCATGGTGTGCCGCCTGGCCACTTCCTCTTCAAACGTTTTTTTATAGAGGTTGCAAGGGAGAACTCAGAGGTCGCAGTTGCGACCTCTGGTGACCCCTAAATGACGTCCCTGCCCACTACCCCGGCCCAGGTCAACGACGTGAAGGTTTGATGCCACGCCCAACTTCCCAATGTCATAGCAGCCATTGACTGTACCCATGTCGCCTTGGTGGCACCTCAGGCACATGAGGCTGTATACAGGAAGCGGAAGCACTACCACTCTCTCAACGTGCAGGTTACTTGCAGCTCTGACCTCATCATTACCCAATGCTGTTCCCGCTACCCAGTTTCCACACATGACATTGTTGTCCTATGCAACAGCACAATGACAGGATACATGGAGAGGCACAGAGGACAACGGACATGGAGAGTGGGTGAGTACAATCCCTGCCACATATGCACAGTGAAGAACCATCCAAGAAGGGTGTGTGTGGCAACAGAAAATCAAAGCATGGCATGACCGATAAGATAGCTCAGCGGCCACCTCAGCCTTTCATCCTTCCGAGGTCGGTAAATGAGTACCAATTTCGGTTGGGTGATATTGTATGTAAATATGTGCTCTGTGAAGCGCTTTGGAATTAAGGCGCTATATAAATAACACATCATTATCATTATGACAAGTGGCTGCACTGGCAGTACCCACCCAGCACCTGCAACAACAACAGGGGGCATCCAAGGGAGCATGCACACGTCAGACACACCTGGACACACGCGCTAACGTACACAAGCAGCTGCCATCACAATGACACATTACACCACATGAACCACAATGCATCAGTAATGCGGCACAGCGCAGATCCACACAGCAGCACCCACTAGCATGTCCACCCGTGCCACAGCCACATGACCATGTGCACTCTGTGAAGACTGGAGGGGGGTGTCTGTACTTCCGCTCTCTATATGGTAGAGGAGAGGCACAGAGGACCCCAGCCAAGATTCTCTATTATTGGTAACGTAGTCGAGCAATCAAGGCCTAGCTTCTCAGGAGGTGATGCAGGCTGATTCTTAAGTACAGTGTAGTCCCCGAACCGCACAAAGAAATGTCCACACACTGTATTACTGAAAACACAGTCTTTCTATAATTAATATTCAAAGGTATGTACACGATCACAATAACGCACTTTGCACTCGGAAATCAACAATGATAAATCTATACAATTCTAAAGTGGTACCACCAATGTTATCAAATCTCATTAAAGTGCATCAACTGTACGGTTAAAATGTCACACAGATCAATAACGAGGAAACCAGCAATAGAGATAGGAAGGAACTTAAGATGGATGAAACAATAGGCAGAATACCGGCCCCTACCGATCGACACAGTTCTGTGTGGAGATCCCCCCACCTGGGCAACCTGTAAAATAAAGATATATAGCACAAGCCCAGTCCATATATTGTTCAATAGCCTTATTTCCACCTATTAAGGTTTTACCCCCCCAATTAAGGTGTTACTCACTGGTATGGGGAGTGTGTAAAAACAGACCGGTCCTCTTGTGCTGGAGATTTGCTTGGAGGAGCTCGGGTTGGAGCCCCCTACCCAAGCCTCCTCTCTGTGAGGGAATGAACTCTTTAAACTCATATGACCACCTGCTGAACTATACAGACAAGGGGACCGATCAATCAAAAGAGCGGGGAGAACACACCACCACGGACCCAGCTGTAAAGAAAAGACAAGAGATGAATATTCTATCGAATTCAACCCTGGCTTTCCCCAAGACTATTACCCTTAATAGAGTACCTGAGTGAGTTCCCCTTAAGCCACAAAAAAGGTCCTGGAGCAACCTATAAAGCAGAAGAGACTTTAGATACTAGCTAAATGTGAAACTGCCCAATTAAGGTAATCAAGGAAATATACTTTACCACTGGTGGAGGTAAGAGTAGTACAAAGAATCCTGGGTAACAACGAAAGTATAAAACAAAAAAAAGGAAGGTTAGTAGGGTAGCTATCCCCAGGCGGAACGAGGGTCGCACTGGTTTCGGGATGGTGCACCACAGCAAAGCGTTCCAAAATGCACTTTAGTAATGAAGCAATGTTATCCAAAGATGAGGTAACAGTTCGATGAAGACAGGATTCCCAAAATGAAGAATTGTTCTTACCAATGTTATTCCCCAGAAGAACGGAAGCACTCTGAGGAATGGGTTCAATAGTCCGTGGCCAAGTGATATGGTATTCAAACAGGAAGTAGCAGTAGCAAAGTCACAATCCAGGAGTCCAGGAGCAGGCAAAAGGTCTGGTATACGGGCGGTCAGCAAACACAACAAAATCACAATCCAGGAGTCCAGGGAGCAGGCAAGGGGTCTGGTACACAGACGGTCAGCAAACAATACCAAAGGAGAATCAAGATGTAGGAGTCCGTGTGCAGGAAAGGTCGGTACACGGAAAAAACAGGAGACTTCCGGAATTAAGGTACAGAAGTAGCACTTCAGAAAATGCCAGTTGTAACTATAAACAGAAGCGATGTTCTGAAAACCGCTGTGGTTTAAATACAACAAGGAGGCATGACATAATCGAAAATGAGGCTCCCGTATTAATGCCGGGAACTACAACCCATGGCAGGTTTTTTGGGAAATGTAGTTTGTTGCAGCTATTCTCCATGGCAGCTGCCAGCGTGAGAAAAAAGGTGCATGACGGCGCCGTAGCCCCTTATGAAGAGCAACCACTTTCTTGTCCCTCTTTCTGGCCTTACATAGAGCTCCCCAACTGTCCTTGTTAATGTGGGAGACTGAAGAGGCACGGGGCAGACCCCGGGCAGTGTGATGCGGCAAAGGTCGGGGTGTAACAAGCGGTTACACAAACCTGCGAACCCTGGTCGACGGCAATAGACTTCGACAGCGGCGAAGTCCGGGTGCTTTGCTTCGTTCTCCTCAGCGGTCCCGTCTCGGGTCGGCAGCCTTTCAAGGGTCTGACTTCCAGGGAGCTTCAGCGAAGTTTAGCGGTGCTCGATGGTCCCTCGGAGCACGGGAAGAGGGTGCCTTACCAGGTCCTCTCTCAGACCAGTCCTTGACAAGTTCGGCAGCTTTCAGATCAGGTCGAAGCAAATGCAACAGCAAGTCTTCGTCTTCCAGCTGGGCATTGAGGATCAGCAGTTCCAGTTACTCTTCAAGTGCAGACACAGCTTCTGAACAATTTCCAGTGGTGAGAGGTCCCCAGATATACTAACTTGTCTCTCATCCACACTGCTGGGTCACTCTCAGCAGCCAATCATACAGAAGGGCATTCATGCAGTCAGTCAGCCAATCAGGCACACAGTGCATTCAGGCCCTCCTCCTCCCTCTCAGACACTCACAAGAAGGAATGTGGATTGGGACGAGTACCCATCCATTCAACACTACACACTGCATTCAGGCCAGTTTCGGGCAGGGCTATCTCAGTCTTTGTCTCTCATACCAGAAACCAGATAGCCACAACAAGAAGTGCATATTGGTCACACACTCCATTCATCCAGGTCCCACCCACAGGGCGTACCCATAACATACAGTCACTGGGAAGGCTCCAGTCAGTCTGGACTGGACTTCACAACAACACCATATATGGAACTTCCACCCAACAGCCAGTCAGGGGGAAGGGACAGAGTCAGGGCTTCCCAGGACTTTGGGAAAACAGGGTAATAGGTAATAGAAAGCAAGAGGCCACAGGGGCCATCTGGTTTTCCATCAGGAATCAACTGATTCCAATGGCAGGGCCTGGGATCCCAAAATGGAGGATACTCAGCGCACCTGTCAAATTCAGCATGGAGCTGCCACCAGCCCATACCCTGCTCTGCGGGCCACCCACAGGTACCCAAAAACATACACTAGGGGCACAGGGTTGTACCCCCACTCATGGGTGCCATAAGGGTATCCCACGGGTCCGTTCACCAAACCAAAAGAGAGAGAGCTGCACCGCCAGGAGTCCCACATGAACTCCTGCGTGGAAAATATGACTGAACAAACGATAAAAAGGCAGTAAAGGACAAGGATACGGAGGCCCTGTCCCTCCGATGCATTTCCAGCATCACACACTCACCTGGGACATGCCACAGACCACCTACCATATTGACACAGGGTGCATGTACAGGCAAAGGAATGCATGCCCCTATTTACAAATGCTGCACAGCCATCACACATTCACATTGCATGGGCAGGATGCACACATGCATGCACACGGCTAACAAAGCCCCAATACGTTTTGATAGCAAACCCAAGTATGAGACAATTGACTGATGTCTGTATTTCACCCCATGCAGGTGACTCTGGATATGCGCAGCTAGCAAGGCTGATGATCCCTGCGCATGACCCACAAACACTGCACAAGACCGCTTAAAACCATGCCCACAGCCAAGCCCGTGTATGCAATGAGCACACCTTTGGACTCCTCAAGGCACGATTACGTTGCCTAGATCGCACTGGTGGAGCCCTAATGTAGGCCCCTGAGAATGTTGGGAAAATTGTTCTGGTGTGTGCAATCCTCCATAACATTTGTATAAGGAGAAATGTGCCACTACCCCCCGACGCAGACAGGCCAAACCCAGGGAAGCCGCTGAGGAACAGCATGAGGCAGGAGCCAGAGCAGACAGTCACACGGATGACGTGAGGGAAAGGAGACTGGCCCGGCAGGCATTAATAGATTTTTTTTCTAGATTTTCTTTTTTTTTAATTGTGTTTGGTTAAAAATTAACCTTTTACAAAGAGTCATCACATTACAAAATAGATAAATAACATTTCACATCTGTGTCCAAATCAATCTAAAAATAGAATAGAAAAAAAAATTCTTAAAACCTATAAAACGTTTTGTACACACATATAACTGTTGAGCAAAATTTAACAGTTTCTCTCATCTAGTCTCAAGGAGCATATCACGGACGGAGTTAGTAAAAGGGATAAAGACATGACTACAAAGCAGTTAAACAAGACAGTGTTCCATATTCCCAATTATTCATCAACTCTGAAATTCAATCATTAGGTGGAATTTTGCATGTTATTCACAATACACCTCACCAGAGCTCCTATAGTTCCCTTTACATGCAGCACATTAGAATACAATATTACAACTTTTCAGCACCTGTACCACTGCGATTGAAAGGGCGTGATAGTGGCCTGAGATTAGACAGTCCCAAAACATTTCTGGAAAAAAGTTCTGCATGCCAACTCCAAATCTAGAAAATAGCAATGATCTTGCAGGTAGAGTTCCCCGACAATACTCTTAGAGAGGCACAGCTACACCCTACTGATGAGGTTCAACCAGACCGAAAAACGTGTCTGCGGTTGCTGTTGGTACTCTTGTTCAGAGGAGAATTGCCTAGCATTTCGGTGCTGGACTGCCCCAGGGCAGGACAAAGACTGATATGTTTGGGATATTTATTCTCTATGAAAGATAGTGAGCTAAAGACTCTGGGCAAGGCTCTTGTAACCAGGACTCATGTCTGGCAGAGAGTCTCCCAGGAACCCCCCTTGTTATCTGCATATTTCAAGTAACTTTGGGTCTCACCCTAAATTACTAGGGGCATCCAGACGTGGACCCCTTGCTCACTACTCTTAGAGAGGCACAGCTACACCCTACTGATGAGGTTCAACCAGACCGAAACACGTGTCTGGGGTTGCTGTTGGTACTCTTGTTCAGAGGAGAATTGTCTAGCATTTCGGTGCTGGACTGCCCTAGGGCAGGACAAAGACTGATATGTTTGGGATATTTCTTCTCTGTGAAAGATAGTGAGCTAAAGACTCTGGGTAAGGCTCTTGTAACCAGGACTCCTGTCTGGCAGAGAGTCTCCCAGGACCCCCCTTGTTATCTGCATATTTCAAGTAACTTTGGGTCTCACCCTAAATTACTAGGGGAATCCAGACGTGGACCCCTTGCTCACTACTCTTAGAGAGGCACAGCTACACCCTACTGATGAGGTTCAACCAGACCGAAACACGTGTCTGGGGTTGCTGTTGGTACTCTTGTTCAGAGGAGAATTGCCTAGCATTTCGGTGCTGGACTGCCCCAGGGCAGGACAAAGACTGCTATGTTTGGGATATTTCTTCTCTGTGAAAGATAGTGAGCTAAAGACTCTGGGTAAGGCTCTTGTAACCAGGACTCATGTCTGGCAGAGAGTCTCCCAGGACCCCCCTTGTTATCTGCATATTTCAAGTAACTTTGGGTCTCACCCTAAATTACTAGGGGAATCCAGACGTGGACCCCTTGCTCACTACTCTTAGAGAGGCACAGCTACACCCTACTGATGAGGTTCAACCAGACCGAAAAACGTGTCTGCGGTTGCTGTTGGTACTCTTGTTCAGAGGAGAATTGCCTAGCATTTCGGTGCTGGACTGCCCCAGGGCAGGACAAAGACTGATATGTTTGGGATATTTCTTCTCTGTGAAAGATAGTGAGCTAAAGACTCTGGGCAAGGCTCTTGTAACCAGGACTCATGTCTGGCAGAGAGTCTCCCAGGAACCCCCCTTGTTATCTGCATATTTCAAGTAACTTTGGGTCTCACCCTAAATTACTAGGGGAATCCAGACGTGGACCCCTTGCTCACTACTCTTAGACTGATGAGCTACACCCTACTGATGAGGTTCAACCAGACCGAAACACGTGTCTGGGGTTGCTGTTGGTACTCTTGTTGAGAGGAGAAATGCCTAGCATTTCGGTGCTGGACTGTCCTAGGGCAGGACAAAGACTGATATGTTTGGGATATTTCTTCTCTGTGAAAGATAGTGAGCTAAAGGCTCTGGGTAAGGCTCTTGTAACCAGGACTCGTGTCCGGCAGAGAGTCTCCCAAGACCCCCCTTGTTATCTGCATATTTCAAGTAACTTTGGGTCTCACCCTAAATTACTAGGGGAATCCAGACGTAGACCCCTTGCTCACTACTCTTAGAGAGGCACAGCTACACCCTACTGATGAGGTTCAACCAGACCGAAACACGTGTCTGGGGTTGCTGTTGGTACTCTTGTTCAGAGGAGAATTGCCTAGCATTTCGGTGCTGGACTCCCCCAGGGCAGAACAAAGACTGCTATGTTTGGGATATTTCTTCTCTTTGAAAGATAGTGAGCTAAAGACTCTGGGTAAGGCTCTTGTAACCAGGACTCATGTCTGGCAGAGAGTCTCCCAGGACCCCCCTTGTTATCTGCATATTTCAAGTAACTTTGGGTCTCACCCTAAATTACTAGGGGAATCCAGACGTGGACCCCTTGCTCACTACTCTTAGAGAGGCACAGCTACACCCTACTGATGAGGTTCAACCAGACCGAAACACGTGTCTGGGGTTGCTGTTGGTACTCTTGTTCAGAGGAGAATTGTCTAGCATTTCGGTGCTGGACCCCCCTTGTTATCTGCATATTTCAAGTAACTTTGGGTCTCACCCTAAATTACTAGGGGAATCCAGACGTGGACCCCTTGCTCACTACTCTTAGAGAGGCACAGCTACACCCTACTGATGAGGTTCAAAGACTGATATGTTTGGGATATTTCTTCTTTGTGAAAGATAGTGAGCTAAAGACTCTGGGTAAGGCTCTTGTAACCAGGACTCATGTCTGGCAGAGAGTCTCCCAGGACCCCCTTGTTATCTCCCCGACAATCCAATAGCAGATGTTTAAGAGTTTGGTCCTCTGAATTTTTACACCCATTACATAAGATTATCGCCAATTCTCCCAATCCTCTTTGTGAAAGAACCTCCCCATTCTGGCTATGTTTAACCATATTCTGAGGAAGTTGTTCCTGATCTTCCAATCAGGGAATTTCCACTAAGTATCTTGGGATATAGCCCTGTTTTTTCTCCACCACCATAAATTGGTTTGCTCCACCTGTGGCATGCATAGTATCTGTTCTGCTAATCCAATCCATTTCGTCCAATGCCTTTCTTTTACCTTGCATGGGTTTTGGATTGGTGTTTGGAGATCTGTGTTGGCTTTGACTAGCTCTTCTGTAGCCCACCCGCCAACGTCACTTAACATTTTAGATCTACTATTCTCTAGGTGGGCTTTGATGTCAGCATACAACGACTCCTCCTGAGTCGTGATAATCTGTCTATACAAAGACATCAGTTTCCAACCTGCTTGGGCCTTCAAAGAGTGCAGGCCTAGTCCAAACCTAAGAGACCACACAGAGAGGCTCATTGGGAGATTAAGAATGTTCTTCCATACCAGACCATCCCTTCTCTGCCAATCTGCATGCCACAGATGGGGCTTTGCTTCCAGCCCATTCAAAATTACCGGTATGACCTTAGCTTTGTAATATTTGGTCAATGGTAGAATTGAGAATCTACAGTACTTGGCTAATATTTTTTTCATCTGCAGGATGAGTTGCATGATCTTATTTTGCACATCCATCTCTACCTTACATGTGGTTGGTGAGGCATAGATTTTATACCCCAAGTATATCAGATACTCCACCCTTGTGATTCGCTGCTCTCCCATCTCCTAGTGGGGATAGATCACCTTTTAAAGGTTGTGTCTTCCAACCAAGATCCCAGATTCATTGAGATTGAGAGCAAGACCATTCTCTCTGGCATAGCAGTCTAATCTGTTCAGGAGCCGCTGCAGCCCCACGGCGGTATTATCCAGCAAAACTACATCATTAGCATAGGCCAGCCAGTGAATCTTAGATCTATTGATCACTGGACTGGCCAACGCCACCAACATCAAAAATTCCCCCATGTCTGCCAAATACACATTAAAGAATAGGGGAGCCCCCAAACAGCCCGGTCGGACCCATCTTTCTGCTCTGATCGACTTTGATAAATGCCCTTCCTCATCCAGGCGAACTTTGATTGTGGTGTCCCTATGGAATTCCACCAGCATTGCCAGAGGACCCTACAGGATACCCCACGTTCTTAGCTTCGACCACAATCGATTTCTATTGACCTGGTCGAATGCTCTTGAGAAGTCCATCCAGGCCCTGAAGAGTTGTTGTTCTCCCTTTTTCATTGTCTTTTCACTCATGTTGTTTAGAGCTACTGCATTTAGGGCAGTCGAGAGGCCCCTTCTGAATCCAGTTTGGTGCTTGGAAAGGATTTTTGCTTCTTTCACCCAGTTTTCCAATTCTACCAATAGAATTCTCATGAATAACTTACTATGAATGTCTAGGAGGGCGATCAGTCGGTAGTTTATTGGAACCGACCGACGACCCCCCCCCTTAAACAGCGGGATAACTATTGCCAATTTCCAAAACGGGGGGAACCTTTGGCTCGCCAGAATCTCATTAAATAGCCAATATAACAATTTTGCCCAGAGTGGAGGGTTATTTTTCAAGACTTGGTAAGTTAGCCTATTTGGGCAGGCTGCTTTGAAGTTCTGTTCATCTAATGGGAGGTGCCAATTTGCTCCCTTTGTTTCAAACTGCAAGGGTACTGAAGGTAACCTAAAGGCTGCGGAAAGATAATCAATCCAGTCCTTTTCTGGCACCAAATTACATAACATACTTTTTGAATTTCTCTCAAGTTGGTGGATAACCGACCAGAAATTGCCAGATCCTTTGTTTTCCACCAGCTTCAACATATGTTCACCATCCTGCTGGAAACGAACAATTTTTTCGAGAACACCCTGCACCTGTACACTACCAGCACTGTCAATAAATTACACATGTGCACAATAAAGAATGTCCACACATTATTGATGTTCAAGTAACTTTTACCTAACATTTTGTACAAACTGACTCCCCTCTCTCCACCAACTCCCCAGCACAATATCCGACCCTATTGCACGTGGGCTTATAGTGCAAGGTTGTCACTTGTACCTGCAGGGGGAAGGTGGTTCACTCACCTCCTGCCGCCTGACTGCTGCCTTGCGCTTCAGAACTGCCGACTTCCTCAATGCCCTCGAGGTCGAGCAATGTGCTGCATTTTTCTTCCCACGGTATCAGGATCAGTGGCTAGGCACTGCCTCCTCGAGTTGTAAGGGACTATTTGCTGTGTTATGCAAGCAGTCCCTGCACCCGTACCCTCAGGACGTTCCACCATTTCCAGCAGTCCTCACCATCATGAGGTACGCAGGACACGGCCAATACCTTCTGGGCAATGCTGGCCCATATGGCTGTGCACCATTGCCCACTGGGCTTCCTCTGGTCCATAGAGCTCATCGCTGTGGCCCACTAGCTCCCTAGCCAATACCACAAGTTAACATTCGCTGAACTTGGGCTTTCTGAGCCAATGTTCTGGCCCCTTGCCTCTCAGTCTTTCTTGTGACATTTTCTGCTCTCAGTTCTGCTGGATGGCTGCTGGAAGATGAGATTTTGAATGGATTGTTTTTTTATTTTTTTTTAATTTAAATTGATTTAGTTTATATATAACCTTTTCATTTCATATTTACGATACATTCACTGTCCTGGGTCAGACTGTTAGAGTGTTCATAATCTTCTCCCAGAATTTTGTGATAATGCATATCAGTTTTTTTTCTTGTCCCAGCAGTATTTGTGCCCATTTAGCTTCCGGGGTAGAGTTCTCATTAGAAATGCTGAAGTAGGTCCTGCATAGCGCTCTTTCTTCTTGCAGTTCTGGGCATATCATAATAACATGATGCAACGTCTCTATAGTTCCTTTGGCTTTGAAGAACCTGCAATATTAACTTTCTTTCTTTTGTTGTTTGGTTATTGTCAATCTGGGTCTCTTTGGCAAGATATTCAGTCTAAATTACGTGAATAAGGATCTGATTCTATTATCTGGAAAAGCCATCTGGTATGCAGGTAACTGATTGAGAGCTCTTATTCTTGTATCACATGTCAAATTTTCTTTATAGGTTGCTTTCTCTTCGCAGGTGTTTATCCAGTCATTCCGCATTATTTTCGTCTTTGCATACTGTGGTTGGTTTAGTAGCAAGGAGTTGTGCCATCTGCTTATTCCATTCAATCAGTGCTTTCGCACTTATGGGATTTTGATTTAATCTCAGTATCTCGATTGCTGGAATTTTTCTTTGCAGATTATCTTTCGATACAGATTCAGTTTCTTCCATATCACAATTGACCTCAATGATTGAATCGCCATCTCAAAGCGTATCCGTGCAAATAGAAATGATGTCGGCAGGTTCATGATTTTTCTCCAAAATATAGCCTCTGGTTTTGGCCATATAGTTTGTTGGAGTTTTATAAAAGTTTCGCTTCCATAGACTATTGCTGGAATTACTTTACTCCTATAGAAAGTAACGATTGGTAGAAAGGAGAACTTTCCAAATTTGCGATGAATAGCATATCCTCGTCTTGCTAAGGCATATGCTTTCTTTTTGAGTTTCTCAGACCATTACTTTTCTTCATTTGTTTGGTTAATCGTAAGCCCCAGATATTTGAATGACTGCACTATGTCTAGTATAAGGCCGTTGATTTTGAATATTGGGGCTTGCCCTTTCGGTTTGGCCTTCGTTATGGACATTATTTTGGTTTTTGTAACGTTTATTTTTAATTTGTTTTTGACCATATATGTTTCCATAGCATCCAAGCTGTATTGTAGGCCTCGTGAGGTTTTATCGAGCAAAACAATGTCATCGGCATACATCATCAGGGGCACTGAAGTTGAGTTTAGTCTAGGTGGATTCATTATTGTCAGCCACATGTCCTGTTCTAGATCTGTGGTAAACAGATTAAATAGGGTTGCTGCCAAAAGGCAGCCTTGCTTGAGACCATTCCATGTCTCGATGAATACGGTCTGCACCCCATCTTTGGTCAATCTTACTTGTATCTTGGTGCGCAAGTAGAGTAATTTGATAGGCTGTAGGATGTGAGCTGGGCATTTCCACTTTTCCAGTTTGTTCCATAATAGTTGCTGATTTACAGTGTCAAACGCCAAATGAAGATCTACAAATGCCATACAAACTGTTGTGTTTTTATTGATAGCTTCTTGTTTTATGAGATTAAGAAGGAAGAGATTGATATTCGTGCCCACTTGTTGAGTAAAACCTGTTTGTCTCTTAGCAAATCGATTTTCTTCATGTGCCCATGTAGAAAGATCCGTAACAGCATGGTTGCAAATATTTTCCCAAGTGGGTCTAAAAGGGCTATGGGCCTATAATTTGCTGGATTTTCTTTATCCCCCTGTTTGTAGATCGGTATTAGTGTGGCCGACCTCCAAGTTGATGGAATTTGTTTGTACTGATTGATTATGATGAGAATTTGAACCCTAATGTCTGCCCATTGTTCAGGTGACTTTTTGATGGTTTCATTGGACAGACCGTCAGGCCCAGGTGCTCTCGATGGATTTATCTTTTTAATGATTTGTATGATTTCTTCTTTTGTTCTGGGAATAGTCCAATTTGTTGTACTTTGGCAATGGGTATGCTCTGCACCCAATTTTCCACTATACAGTTCCGAAAAATAGTCTTTCCATCAGTTTTCTGTCACGTTTTGCATGAGATGTTGCTGGGTCATATATGGTGTATTTAAGAGACTCCATAGATCACAGGTGTTATGGTTCTTCAAACAATGCAGCATAGTAGGGTGCTTTTGTGTGTCTTAATCCAGTTTCGATAGGTCTGTTTTGCAGTTCTAATTGCTATCAGATCTTTTTTATGAGTGCTTTTCTCATAGAACCTGCATAATTTCCTGAGTTCACTTTTTTTTCTTTCATTTTTTAATCAAATTGGTGTTTATGAAACTGCTTCGTAATCCTTCCACTTTTCTTTACTTGTAAATGGGGATCTATAAGCCATTCATAGTTTAGCTTTGCGAGGGGTGATTTCTCAGAGTGTTGAAATTGACCCACTAGGTCATCCATCTGGCCTGGATTAATTCTTAAATGTGTTTGTTGCATATTAAGTTCCATTGCTGGGAGTAGTTGTTTTTGGCGCTGTACTCCATGCCCTGCCCAGATCAAGAGTAAAATATGATGGTCGCTATTCGGTGTTTGAATGATCTCCATTCTTCGTTTTGCAGACTGTATAGCTGGAGATGGGTATATGTAGTCAAGTATGGCTTTTGACGAACCCTGTGTCCATGTCGTAATCATTTGTTTTCGTTGTGTTTAGTAGTTTCCCACACTGGACAGACATCTCACGTCCATTTCTTTGACCCATAGTCTTTCTTTGGGTGTCAGAGTGTCTTTATATTTTAGGTTTTCAAATTTATCCACAAGATGAACATTCATATCACCGCAAATCACAATATCAATCCTATTGTATTTTGCTATTATAATGTCAAGCTCACTCATGACTGTGTCTATGAATATCATCTTGTTAATTGCCATTGGGTTCCAGTAAAGGTTGAACACAACTCAGGTTGGAGTGTCTCTTGGGTTACTGGCTAAGTTATTTTCTTTATCTGTGGTCTGCAGTAGAGTATATTGCGTCCATAGATTCATTTTATTTTACTCAATAGGGGACCATATACAGTCTATGTTGGTCAGCGTCAATTGACCTGAGGAAGGTCTTCCTTTTTGCTGGGTTTGGTCTGGATTTATGAAGACATTGTACCCATCACACACTGGAGGGTGGGACAGCCATGTCTCCTGTAAACAGATTATATGACCTCCTATCAAGATCGGATGCATCTGTTGAAATAGGTGCCCGTGGCCTCTTGTGTTCCATGAGATCAATTCCGTGTCATGTTGTTTTGTGGTTGTTGGTTGTTACAGATGGCGTGGACTTGTTTTCCTTCCTGCATGGAATTGGGAGCGATCTTCCTTTCGAATATGTTGTCTTCCATTTCTCTCATTTGTTGTGGTACAGTTCAAATTCTGTTGGCTCTGTCACTTTATAGATACATATGAGGCATCGCTATTCGCTTGATCTGTATAGAAACTGCGCTCACTTGATTCTCGAAAGAAAACTCTCTGATTTCTGGAGTCTCCATCAGCTGGCATCTTTCGTTCATTGAGACAGTCTGTTGTGCCTTTGGTGCATTGAAATCCTATGTATTCAAATTGTTTTGTTGTTTTTAGGATTTCATGCATTATGGTGCAGGTCTTTAATTCCAGTTCTACTCTGTCTAATGCCTCTTCGTCTATAAATTTCACCAGATTGATATCCTGTGTTCTTATGTGTTTCAATTCCGGAATAGCTCCTATTAGTCGTAATATGTTGGTGCGATTAAGTATGACCAGAGGTTTTGCATATTTGTGCTGAGCCAGTGTTATCACAAATGTTTCTTGTATTTTCAGAGGATCTATAAATGTAGGCGTTCTTAAATGTGGAAATGCCAGCTGTCTCTCTTCACGATTTACAGGCTTTGGTAGGTATGATGGTCTTTTCTCTCGGTCTGGCAATTTTATATTCTCCTCTGTGTGACTGTGTCTTGTTTCGTTACAGCATGTTCTCCCTGAGGCTTCGAGATTCTCCCGTTCCTCGTCTGATATCTCCTCACAGGTTCAATCGGTTATGAATCCTTTTGGTGACTTTATATCAGGATATTGATCTATAATAATCATCTCTACGATGGTGGATCCTTGTGTTTGTGCCGACTCATCTGTATCGGAGGTTACTTCGTATGTTGAGAGATCCATTAGTTCAGCTTGCTGTCTCGCTTCTTCTTCTTCTTGTTTTTGACAGGCTGGGATCTGTTTTCCAGTTGTCTTTACTGGATCTATTTGTTCTACAAGGGTTACTTTTACTGTCTTTTGGCTGGTCAATTGAGCTGAGATCGGCATCTGATTGGATTGAGGAAATGGAAGGTTTCGTAAGAACGCTTGTGAGCCCATCCGTCTTTTCTTTACCTTTTTCAACTGATTTTCTTTTAAACAGTGGATTTGTCACCTTCTGCTTTGCAAATATATGAAATGACTGTTGGTCGTATGGTTGTATCCCAGCTATCTTCTGCTGGGCCAGTGGTGTATCCTTTATCACACCTTTGTTCATCTGGTCTCCCTTCTTAGCTGGCTCTATCTGCGTAGCATTCATTACTGCAGGTTGTGATTCTGTCAATGTTGTGATTTTTGACATCTCCTTCATTAGAAACATCAAAGCTGTTGTGGATTGGATTCTCTCAAGTCGATCTGAACTGGCAATGTCAGCTAGTCCTGATTGCCAAATGTGGCTTGTCTCAGCTTCTTGTTCTAAACGCTGTTGTACCTGCACGATAAAACTTTCAATGTGTATCTGTTTGGTATGCCTGAGGGCTATAAGTGTCGCCTGATCTTTGATTGCCTCCACATTTGCCTCAGGCAGTTGGATAAATGGGATCAACGATTGAGAGGTTGTTGTAATCAGAAGATTTTGCAGCTCGTACATTGTTGTCGGTAGCTGCCCTAGAGGGTGGTTTCCAGACTGATTTCCCATCGAGTTGGATCCTGTCTATTAAATGAGGTCTGGTGGATCATCTCATGTTTTATTTGTCGCTGTGCCTTTTCTGTTATGCGCGAGTCATCGCTTTGTTCTTCAGGGTCCTTTGGAATGTCATTCGGTATAAAGGAAAAGTTCTGGTCACTCTGTTTTGCCGAAGGAGTGGATGTATGACAAGGTATGGACCTCTTTCCTTGTCCTTGTTCATGCATCTCTTCCCATATCTTTTCATGTGGACTCACAAGGGAATCTAATTCAGTAATATCTAAAGACAACTGGGGTGTCCGTTCAGACCTTTGATTTCTTACTTCAGGGGTCACTAGGTCTTTTATGATTTTCTTATCTTGAAGATGTAGCCAAAGTGCTTTAGCTCTCAGCTCCTTTTCTTTCCTGTTAGTTATCTTCTGCCGTTTATCTGTATGGGTATCAGGAGGTCTAGACTTTTGAAGGTTTGCATTTAGCTCTATTTGGTTGTTCTGGATGTTGGACTCTCCATCTATCCAAGAATTATTTCTTCTTGATTCTTCGACATCCTGGGCACATTTCTGAGGCTGAGGCTCAACCCCATTTTCTATATGTTGAGAGTTGATCAGTTCTGTCCAAATACGGTAACTAAGTTTGTTCCTTTCAAACAGTCTTGCTGGCCAGTAGAGGGTGAGTATATGGGTCCTTCTCTCACCTCCCCACCTCTCTGGGAGGAACGGGGCTGGCCTCCCAGTCCAGCCACCGCCGCAGGTATGTCTGAGATCGAGAACTGTACTTCTCCTGCCGCCACGCCATCGGCGCCTACAGCCTGTCTTCCGATTGCATCATCCAAGGCTGATGAAGATGCAATGTTTACCGTTGGTGTTTTGGGGATGGCAGGCAGGGAGTAGTTATGTTTATCTATGGGGGTGTGTAAACATGGTATAGATTGCGACCTGTTTGCATTCTGCATCGTAGAATTTGCACTTTGATCATCCGTCGTCCCTTTATGGGAATTCCTTGTCTTGTGAGTATCACGCAGGTTTTTCCCCGTAGGAGAAGATGTGGGATCTCTTACTCTGCGTCTTGCAACTTTGCCTCTTTGTCTTGTGACAGTAAATCAGGAGTGCCTTGAGTCTCTGATAGACGATAGAGACAGCACTTTCTTCTTTATGGTTTTGGAAAATACTTGAAGTATCGATGGTTGTCGCTCTTCCTTTGTGATTACTGCCATCATAGCGCGACGGTGTCTGTTTTCCCTCGGTGGCGTGTTCTTAGCCCCACAGGGTTCGACATGAGTATACTCAATAGCCACGAAAAGTAGGACGAGGAATTATCGTTAAATTAACAGGATGCACGGGCAGGCAGTCACACTTGAATTGTGTAGGTGGTTTTAGACACTTGGTGTTAGTGAGGAAAAGTATACAACGTGAACTGATAGGGGGTGGATGAAGTTACCCTAAAGGTGTAGTATGCCAGCCGGGGAGAATGGTATGCGGGATCAGTGTGTAGCGGGCTACGTGTCCCCACCGCGTGCCTCTCACGCAGTCGGGGGTTCAATTGCACACAGGGTTGTCGGGAGGGGTCTGGCTGACAAGCCGACTAGCTGTTTCTGGGAACCGTGAGCGGGATCAAAGGGACAAGCCCCGCAGTCTCACGCTCACGTCAGTCGTCCTTACCTTTGAGTAACAGCTAGTAAAGACAGTCAAAACAGGGTGACTTCGCTTACCTGTTTTCTCGGCAGGCAGCAGTCGGCGATTCTAGTCGAATGCGGGCACTCTGTTATTGTGGTAGGTCGCTCAGGTTCTTCGCCTCACGTCAATTAAACAGAGAGCTTTGGTCAACGAAGGCTTACTTCTCATGTCAGTTGGGCTGCCCACCTGCACCACCGAGCCAGAGACAAGAGACTCTGCTACCCGACTCTGTGGCCGGGTCAGGGTTTTATGGTGCTAGAGCAAAAAAGAGGACTGGAAACCAAACGGCAAAGAGCAAATAGTTTGTGGTATCTGGCAGTGTCAAAGACAAGAGACTCTGCTACCCGACTCCATGGCCCGCTCCGCGGCCGGCTCAGGGTTTTATGGTGGTAGAGAGAAAAAGAGGACTGGAAACCACACAGCAAACTAACCACTGCAATGCTTCCCATTCTGGCGATGAGGCAATTTTTGCTGTCGCTATTAGACCCGCTTCTCCGGTAGAGCTATTAGTGCCGGTTTGAAGGCACTAGCCTTATTTGGGTGCAATTACCGCCTGGCGCTAATATCGTTACCATCGAAGTTGGGGGCACATGCACGCCAGGTTGTGATGCAGCGTAGATACTGCCGCACGACAAAGCGGTAACGCTATTTGTGCCCAGCAGGAACTGCACCGATTTACCGCCGGACTCGTGATGAGGCTGTATTGGTGAATAGTCAATAGGGTTGTTTTTCTTACTATTGCACCAAATGATTAAGTGTTTCTATTTATTGGAGTAACACTGTCTGGGGATCTTGGAGTAGAGATTCGATGTCCATTGTTGGCGGTGATGTGATTCCCTTGTGTATTTTAGGGAGTGAATAAAAGGCTGCACACCTCAGATATAGTGGACATAAAAAATCAGCTTCTTTTTTACTTATATATCCTCCCGCTTCTGCACCACCACCAGGACCCCTAATCGTTTCGGGAATAGGTTCAATATTGGAACCATTGTCGCAATACATTGATTTCTTCATTAAAGACGAAGTCATGGGGATGAGGTCCTATATAAAGGGCTCTACAGCAGTACTGACACATTTGGGAGAGATGGTGCTTAATAGTGACAACATCCTCATTGTCACAATGGACATTGAATCTCTCTACTCCAAGACCCCTCAGGTTGAAACTCTCAAATAAAAATAAAAGAGAAAATATTACATAACAAACAACCAGCGATTGAGATAGTGATCACTTTTATTATGCAACTTGCAGAGATAGCATTGACTAAGAATTACTTTCTAGTCGAAGATAGATACTATGAGCAGATAGCAGGAACAGCAATGGGGGACAACGTTTGCCCCCACGTTTGCGAATCTGTACGTGGCAGACTTTGAAGAAAGAAACATATATCACGAACGGAACCCCTATTTGAAAAGCATTCTGAGTTGGCGTCAATATGTAGACGACGTTCTGATGTTCTTCGAAGGGGATCAGGCAACTCTGCTTAACTTCATGGGATGGCTGAATAGCCTAAATCCATTCCTCAAATTTACACATGAGTTCAGTAAAAAGAAAGCCACTTTCCTAGATTTGAAAATCATAAGGGCAAGCTATCAGATAGAAACAACAGTATACCATAAGTCTACGGACAGGAACACTCTCTTAGAGTACAATAGTTTTCACCAAAGGACTCTCAAGGAAAACTTGCCTTTTCGTCAGTTTCTCCGGTTTAGAAGAAACGGAATATGATTTACAAGCAGAGAGACTGCCCAACAATTTAAGGGAAAGGAATTATCCTAAGAAAATTATAAAACAAGCCAGAAAAAGAGCAAGAAACATCCCTAGAGACGTGACTTTAACACAACATGGGAAAAAAATCAGAGCTGATAATGAAATAACAGCTGTCTTCTGCCACTCACCAATTGTGAACTGTGTAAAAAAAGAAGTGAGGAAATTATGGCATATCATCAATGTGGGAGAGAGCCATCTGAAGCCACCACTCTTTGCAATCAAACGAATAAAAAACATCAGAGATGTATTAGTACATACATATAAGGAAAATAAGAAAGAGATTGTGAACCAGACTACCCTATGGGAAGCACCTAGGGCTCTTGGACACACCCCATGTGGAGGATGTTCAATATGCCACCTCACAAAAAGGACAACGAAAATAGATATAGACTGGAGACTGCCATGGGAGCAAAGAACGCTCACGAATTGCATATCACCTTACATGTCCGTGTGAAAAGAAATATATTGGTTGAAAAGAAATATATTGGCATGACTAAAAGAGCAATTAAGGTTCGGATCTGTGAACACAGATCTAACATCAGAACCAAAAGAATCACAGCACCACTTGTCACTCATTTCACACAGAAGAATCATTCAGAGAATGACATCAGCTGGACGATATTAGAAAAGGTGACGGTCCCGAAAAGTGGAGGAAATATAGGAGCCCTTTTGCTCAGAAGAGAACATATGTGGATTTTTAGGCTCAAAAGCCACCAAACTGGACTAAACGAAGAAATGTGTTGGCAAACCTTAGCCTTATAATAGCACTTAAACCAGTATTTAGTCATGATGGTAGTCACAGCCATTGAGGTTATACACATAGACAAGGAACAATTCTCCATCATACGGCATGGCGGAAGGACTTGTAGATGGAACTGGAAATATACCCACAATAGAGAAAATGTATATTTAGCAACTATGAAGATATAAATGCCTGGGTCTACAACATAATGACCAAAGTAGGCATCAAGGATGAAATTTTGATATAAATGTTTAAAAATACTGGATATGTGAACCATCAAGAGGATGAATGTGAGCAACCCTAAACTCTAATATTTACACAAAAGTGGATCCTGCAAACAGTAAGATAACTGCGTTACTGCAATGTTAAAAGATGCCCTCATGTATTTAGAACTACAATACCCATAAATGATGGCAGAGACTGAGGAAGTAACAACAAATAAATACATAAATTGACGTGTAGCTTTTGAGAATAAACATTGTGTGAGACATTGTAAGATTGATACATACGACAAAAGTAGTTAAAAATTAAAATCTATTTACAACTGCGATGATACGAGTCTGACACAAGTATCACGTGACGATATTTACATAAAGAAAGGCTCCCAAGATGGCCACCGTTATCGCGGACATCGAGGGAGAGAGGACGCCCGCACAGAGTTGGCAGCCGCAACCGCAGTCATCCAAGGAGTGAGAACACCCACACGAATTTAAAAGGTAGGAAACAGCGCCATAATAACAGACAGTGCTCAGGTGCATTACATTGGGCAGTGATACTTACGACCCAACACAGGGACGTTTGAAATATGGAATTGTCCTAAAAGATGACAAAAAACGTGAGTGAGATTTGAAGATACAGTGGGGTGGTAGTCAAATAGAATGGCGAAATAGGCAGCGTACACACACGAGAGCAGTAACAGCATATTGTGTGTAATACGGAGCTTATGTACACAAGATTAGTAACAGCATATCTCGGTAATAATCACATAGCTGACAACTGCCTTCGTACAGTATAGTGTGCAAGAAAAACAGCATGATTTAGAAATACAATATCCAAATCATTTTGGAGTTCCATCTCAGGCGCACTATAGATCCAATATCATCAAGTGGTTTAAAGAAAACGATCTGTAGCGCTTTCATTACCGGCTACTCCCAGCTCCTGACCTTGTAACTAGAAGGGTCCCTGCCTCTCAGCTGTGGATCCTACGCATAACTCCATATGTATTACATGTTGTATTTGTATTGACCTGAACCAATGTGACTTTGTAACCTTGTAAGCCTGTAAGCTGAAAGTATTCTTGTCTCCGCGCCCTGATACCTCCGGGTCTGGCATGCAGTAAAAATAAATAAACAAACAAACTACAATTGCAGGTAGAAGATGAGAGTGGCAATACAGACAGGATGATAATACGTCTACAAGAAAATCTGAATAATTACCTCATGCAACCGTAATAGGTAAGAGGATGACAACATAAGTAATATTTTAAGATTGGGACAAAAACATACAGAAAATCCAAACCTCTGATTTACAGGCGGTCCCCAGACATTTCCAAAAACAGACAAGAATAGACGAGAAATTACCATGCCCAATTATCGCAGGAAGTCGGGTAAGGAGTCTTTTAGAAACTGAAAATCAGTGATGCCATTAAGCCTTTAAAGATAGGATTCTCATGGTGCCCCTTTTGAATATTTCCTTTTAGGGCACTTGAAAGGAAATCAAGACGTCCAGCAGAGATACTAAAGAAGCTCCCGCAAGTCCGAAATTGAAGCACAAGACAAAACATGAATAGATTGTCTTTTTCATGGTTATATTGTGATTGACTAATGCATCACATATGTCCTGAAGAAAGCGGAATAAGACATAGAACCGCTGAAACCGGTCAACAATATCTAGGTCCAAGTGTGATGACTTGTTCCCTGAGACACACAACATCTATTGTGAGCTTGGTACAAACACATCGTTTTTAAAAGACAAGTGGAAGTAGAAACACCCAATAGACAATCCACATGTAGGATTGCAGTTTTAGCGTTTCATTATGAGTAATCAAATATATTGTAATTCAATAAGACACACATTTTGGAAGTGATAAGAATAAAGAAGAGTAATCGACTCCCAAAAAGTGTGCACTATTTTTAGCTTGGAAGGAAAATAGTGAGAGAGGATAGGGTGAGCCGCTTGTCTCCCTCACACTAGATAGGCGTTATTATAGCTCAATATAAGGATAGTACATTTGAGTGAGGGACAACAAGAATCTCTTTTTAGGGACAGTTACTTAGAGATAGGGACTCCAGAACTTTTACATTGAAGTGGTTCTGTCAATTTTGTGTTATAAAATAGCGGGTAGAGACAGAATAGGCTGACCTATTGATTCCAATTTGTACGCACAATATTTTGACACTACCCATGGCATACCAATGCAGTACCCTAATTAAACTATTGCTGATACCTAAAGAAGACTTTGCCATTCATAAATGTTTATTTTATCAATCTCAAGGTTGTGTCTTGCATCTGTGATGTCACTTGTTCTGATGTCACTAGGGGCAAAGGTCATGTGACTGTAGATCTGGCAATGTCAACAGGTGAGTTATGTCACTTCCGCTACCCCTGTTAGTTTGGTGAATTGACGCCCCTGCCGAAGTTCCCAGAGAAAAATAAAAGTAGCAGATTATATGAGTGTGGTTTCGGTGGCAATATGGACTTTAATCAGAGGTAAGAAAGATAAGGATGGAGTAAGAGAGGAGGACAGGTTCAATAGGGGAGGAACCGCAAAGGGATTTAATTAAAGTGAAGGGTAGGGAGATGATGGTTAGGATAAGGATGCACATTCTACTGGCAATTGGGTAACTAATACATAGGTTAGGCTGGGTGAGACCAAAGGTTTGCTCCATGTTAAACATTCATCTGCTTGCCAGCACAGTCTATGAACTTTCTCTTTCTATAATGCTAGCTTGTAGTTATGGCCAACATAGCCCACATACAAATCAGAAGAGGACACTTTGTCAATAAACAATTACATTCAATAATTCATTTCACTATACATTAATAAACTAAGAATGTCATTTCGTTATGTGCCAGAAAATATTCATGACTCTGCTGCAAACACAATCCTTTCCTGTAACTTACGGGAAGAATGACTCAAATCGCGAGCCAAAGCCAAAAATGTTGAAATAACAGCCAAGGGGCAAACTCTTCAGAAGTAGCACCATTGTTTCCTGAAAGAGAAAAGATAGTGAGATTGTGTTAAACTCAAAACATAAACTTCAGAACATTCTGTTCCGCTACACAGTTCAGGTACACTAGAGTCTTAACCAGTGCGGTTGGCCCAGCAAATTGGGTCTTATTGCTGTGTGGAGTGGGTTTCATTAAAGAAAAGGGAAGGGAAAGCTAAAGCTAAAATAAAGAACACTGGATGAATATAATGATTTTAAACTATTTTAAATCCACATAGACAGCACAAAAAGAGAACTGTCATTTCTAATTAAAAAGAGGCATCAGCAAATAGTGGCCAACAACATTTTTGTATACATTTGCACGCATTGTAGTTTTACAAAAATTTGTTTTGAGATTACAGATGAATAATCTTGTAACACAAAGTATGGCCACAGCAGTCACAGCCCGAAGATTGTACATAATGCTACACCTACTGCTAAAAGAGAAGCTTTCGAAATTTCAAGGAAACCGCATGTTGTCATAGAGGTTATTAAATATCAAGATACACCAAAACAAAAGATTGCACTGTTTTAGAAAGAAACTTCACAAGTTGTTACGATTCCTAAACCAAAGGAATGCCCTATAACACTGACACTCGTCTGACGTTTTTCAGCTTTTAGCTGTGAAGGCCTGTCCACACAAGAGTCTTGAGAATTCCATTTGCAAATCAATATTCTTTCTTAGTGTAGAGCAAAAACCCTATAAGAGGGAATACGTTCTATGGTACTGGAGAAGCAACGGCTGAGGTCCTTAATGCGCCACAAAATGACAATGTTAGGTATCTGCCATGCACCAGTGGTCAACCATGTCAGCTGTTGACAAACAGAATCTTACGGGTTTCCCCCAGTTACCTAAGACTGCTGGAAATGGAACAATCAATCCGAGTCTGTAAAGCTAGAGCTGGAGTGGCAAGAAGGAACGGTAGACCAGAGGGGAGAAACCATATTCCGCAAAGTTACCAAAAGGAGACAAGTGACTAAGAACAGGTGGACCTTGCATCAGAGTCCATGAACTGCATGAATCAAATCATATAGTGGTGTTTTCAAGCATAAGCTACATATAACATATTAGTGGGCTCCTGGATATCAGTTAGATCAGTTTGAGCCTTGTCAGAGGACAATTGTGATATAATCTCATCAAAGGATTCAAACCATGCAGTAAAGTCCAAACGGCTTTTACATTAAGATCATGAATAATCTTTTCTTTAATATATTGCCAACTGACAGACACAATAAAGCCCTCATTCAAACCCTTATTTTCAATAGAAGACTGATTGATGACATCCGTGATAACACTCTCCATACTCATCGAAGGGAGCTGCAATGCCGTACTCACGGCTTGGGAAATTCGAGCATGAACTCCCAATTGGCTATAAGCCGATACTTCACCTAATAGACACCCCAGATCCTTCTGTTTAGCAACGTCCTTCTCCAACCCGAGATTTATCATTGGGATAGTCTGTGTGTCCTTATTAACCTCACCAGTTAAATCCAAACTATTATTTTGTAGACATTGGGCCTCAATAAGAGTTAGGGGTCCACCCAATCTCGAGTTGGCAGAAAGTTTGGAGTTTTACCTCCAGCTTTTTAGACAAGGTCAAGCCTGTGATACTAACCTTGACTCGAAAATCAGAAAACGCCAAACAAGAAAGAGGCGCACACAGCCGGTGAGTTGGCAAGCGACCTGAGAGACCGGTTTGTGTTAAAGTGAATGAAGTAGCAACATCATATCACAAGTGAAGGCTGCACACCTGTGGATGAGACGCGAAGAAAGGCAGACCTGTGAATGAACTTTAATGTAAAGGACAGCTTGAAAATCAGCGATACTAAGTAACAGAGTGGCCAGTTGAAAGGAAGTAACCCACTCAAAAGTCTCAGTGAAAGGGACTTTGTTTAAAGCGAGAAAGCGAATGGATAGTGAAAGTAAAAGGAAGAAGATTAATTCCTAGAAAAGGGAAGAGTGAAAGTAACGTAGTGAACTTTTTTTTTTTAAACTATGTTTATTAACTTTTGATAAATTAAACATGACAATAGAACTCAACTTGGGGCCCACAGGCCCAAACCCTCCCACCCCCCACCTGCTTCCATTGTTTACCTACACCACAACTCAACTTCACTGAATATGGAATGAAACAATTCAACATGTTACGCCACACCGGACAGTTCCTTTTAAGTTCATGAGATCCACCCGTCATATCCCAAATAACACCAACCCAGTCAACCACTTGTAGTGGCCATCATGAGGGGCCAACATCGGGGGGCGTACCATGTGGATTCTGTACATCCGACCCATTAACTTGATCCTCTACCAAGGCCTGGTACCTCTGGAAGGCCACCCAATAGTCCCTTGGTTTGCAGTTTGACGGAAGAGTTAGGTTGTATTGGGTCTCTCTGCGTTCACAACTCGCCATAAGGTTAAGCCAGTGGTGGCACTTATGAGATGCAGGCGTCCCCCATGCGCGTGCCAGTAGTGTCTAGGCCACCACAGAGGCCATACCGACTAGGCGTTTCTCGTTCCTGGAACCAGTTGTAATTAGGGCCAGTAGCCACACCTCAGGGGAGGGATCGACTGGAATGTCAAGCATTTTCGCCACCACCTCTATGATGCTGGACCAGAAGAACTGGATCCAGGGGCAAAGCCAGGCCACGTGGTAAAAATCTGCTGGGGATTGGCGACATTGTTTACATCCGGAGGCTTAGAGGGGAACAATTTGTGCAGGGTAAGAGGGGAGTAGTACATTTGGTGTAGGAATTTAAAATGGATTAGGTGGTGTCTATTATTGGAGGAGATGGATTTGGTCTGGGCGCAGATCAACCCCCACCGGTCATCTGACAAGGTTTTCCTCATGGTGCCCTCCCATCTGACTCTGTACTGATCTGAGGAAGAATGCCCAAGCGCTCGAGCCATACCATACATTGTCGAAATCAACCTCCTAGTGGACGGTGGTACGGTGGTGTACGTCAGAAGTGCAGATATAGGGGGGGGCGTTCGGAAGTCTGGCCAGCAGGCCTTCAACATCACTTGCAACCGGTAATAGAGAAGTTGCGTGACTGGGGTCCATGCCCCTCTAGATGCAAGAACATCCCAGGGTAAGAAGACACCCTCTGGGGCGAGGTCGCCCAGTGTGTGTACTTGTAGGCCGGTGAAGTGTTGTTTGAATATATTTTCATGGGGAAGCGGTTTACCTCGAACATGATAAATAGCCATGTCAGGAGAGTACCATTGCGCTAGTCCGGCCCATTTCGCCAAATGCTCCCAAGCCCTAAGGGAAATATCTAAGGGTTGTACTTCTGCCCTCAGGCACCTCTCCCGCGCAGCCCACAAGAGTCCCCCGATATCATCTGGATGGGTAATAGCTCTCTCTCGTCGCACGTGGGGCAGATCAGCCGAGGGGGGCGACCAACATACAGCGTATTGAGTCTGGGCTACCAGGTAGTACAAAAAGAGATCAGGTAAGTCCAACCCACCCCGGGAGTACGGGCGTGTCAGAGTGTCCAGAGAGACATGGGGGTACTTCCCAGCCTAAATTAATTTGAGCATCAAACTCTTTATCTGTTTCCAGAAGGAAACAGGGGGGCCATATCGGGACATTATTAAAGATATAAAATAACTTCGGAAGAACCACCATCTTCGATAGCGATATTCGGGCAGCCTGTGAGATAGGGAGATGCGCCCATGTGTCCACTCTATGCTCCAAGTATTGCAGCGCTATAATTTTCTTCGTATAGCTTACTCGGGGACGTGGACACACAAACACCCAGATATCGGATACCCTGCGGACGCCAAGTGGAGGCATCCCCAACATCTTGCGGTGAGACACCTGCGGTGAGGGGGAGCACCTCGGATTTGGACCAGTTTATACAGAGACCAGATAGTGCACCAAATTTTGTGATCTCTTCCACCGCAGGCTCTAGATTAGTTTGTGGGTTCTTGATATAGATCAAAATATCGTCCGTGTATAGAGAAACTATGGCCGTGTGTGAGTGAAGCGTAACCCCCCTGTGGGCGTGATATTTATTCAGGGCACATGCCGCAGGTTCAATGGCTATGGCGAATAGGATAGGGGAGAAGGAACAGCCCTGTCTGGTACCCTGGGATGGATAGATAGGTTCAGACTGGACACTATTTGTGTATACACCAGGGCTCGTGAGCCTGTATAAAGCAGGCAGATCCAGTGCAGGAACGTGGTGCCCAAGCTGGCCCGATGGAGGACTTCGATCGGAAAAGGCCACTGGACCGAATCGAACGCCTTCTCGGCGTCGAGTGCGGCCACAAATATTGGTACCTCTGTGTTCACATTGTGCATCAGAGTGAACAACCTCCGTAGCTTATTCTCTGTGGAAAGGCCAGGTATAAAGCCTGCCTGGTCTGGAAGGACCAGTGCAGGCATGTGGGGTAACAGTCTGTCAGCAAGGAGCTTCGCCAGGATCTTATTGTTGGTGTAGGACAAACATTGTCGTGGCTCCTTGTCCGGTTTAAGAAACACTGTCACCAAGGCTGTCCTGGTGGATTCAGGGAGCACACCCGCCGAGCTCGCTGTCTCAAACATAATGCGTAAATGAGGAACAAGGAGAGAGGGGAAAGCTTTATATAATTCTGCGGTAATACGTCGGTCCCTGGGGCTTTGCCGTTAGGGAGGGAGTGAATGACTTTGAGAAATTCTTCATCTGTGGGGGGATCGTTCAGCAACAAGCCTACTGCTGGGTCCAGCCATCCCAGGGCAATTTTGTCTAGGTATTGAACAATATCATATTGCCTGGCCGTACTCTGGGATGTATATAATGTCTCATAATAGTGGCGGAATGTGTTATTTATCCCCCAGAGTCCCTAGTGAGGTCCCCCTCCTGTGTCTCGACCCTGATTATCGGGTCTAGGTGGCATTCCTGCCTTATGGCCCATGCCAAAGTTCTACTTGGGCGGTCGCCCTCGCCGTATCTAGCGGCAGCAATGATATTATATGATGTGATATGATATGGCATTTGTAACGCGCTTATACACAAGTGTTTCAAGGCGCGACGAGGCAGGGAGGGGGGAACAAGGGGAGACAGACAACGATCCTACTAGGCCAGGTGTCATTCAGATCGCGCAATTGGATCACCCAAGAATCTCTCCTCGTCAGCCATCAGCGAGCGGATTTCTTGTCTCGTCACCTTCAGCCTGGCCAGAAGTTCCAGAGACTTATTCTGAGCATAAAGGTCCTCCATACCTTTCAAGTCTTTTTTCAATCTACGAATACACTTCAAGACCCCCCCTTCTTGCGAGATACACCATCCCCGAACATACACTTTAAACATTTAACAGACCACGCTGGGGTCCGGAACGGAACCTGCATTTATCAGAAAAAATTCCAAAATGGCTTGTCGGATACCTTCCCGAAATGCAACATCTTCAAGCGCCCGGGCTCTGAATGTCCACCTGAGACGCCTAGGATGGGGGATGGACCCATGAACTGCACAAGGACTGGGGAATGATCAGATAGGGTACGAGGGAGGATGAAGGATCTGACAGATGTACGGGCCAGTTCCGGGGACAGGTGAGTATAATCAATCCTGGAAGAGCTCCCGTGTACGCTTGAGTAAAAGGTGAATTCGCAGCTATCTGGGTGGTGGAGATGCCATATATCAACCAGGGAGTAATCCGCAGCGATAGCTAACCATTTTTTTGCCGCTCGGGAGAGGGACATCTGGGCAGAAGTGGATCTATCATGTAACAGTGATATGGTCAAATTAAAGTCGCCCGCCCACTCTATCTCGTATCGGAGAAGGTTCGTAAATGGTCAGAGCAGGACTGGAAGAACTCTGGGGAGTCGAAGTTGGGACCATATACATTCACAAATAACACAGACCACCCCGCAATTTCCCCCACCACCAGGACAAACCAACCTTTGTCATTGGTTAACGCTTTGTGGAGTTTGAATTCCAGCTGGCGATGAATATATATTGCAACCCCTCTGGAGTGAGTAGTATATGATGACCCATACCTATGGATCCCCCATCCGGGCAGAGCGGGAAGCTTGTGCCCCTTCCCCAGGTGGGTTTCTTGAATACATAGAACATTCACGTGGTGGCTCCTAACATAGTTCGAGATAAGGCAAGTTTTTTTCCCGTTGGTGAACCCCCTAATGTTCCATGTGGCTAGGGTAATGGCCATGTTGAATTGGGGTGCAGCTCTCTGGTGATGCGCCACGACACCGCTGGGCCGAAGGTGGAATCTGATGGAAATGCTCTGAGCGGGCTGATTAGTGTGAAAAGAATTAAGAATATAGTAGTGGTTGTGAACAGGTGAAACCCCGGTGCCCTGAACAAGAAAGTCCTCCCATTTCTGTCCTTGGGACCAAGTATGGCAGCGTGGTGAACTTGTGTTTCAGTGAGTGCCCCATATGCGTGAAGAAGTAGGTATCTAAGAAACGCTTCCCACTTACCCCTCCCCTTAAGGCTCCATGCGCCAATGTTGCATAACCTAGAACTTACCCGCCCTCCCCCGACCCACACCAGAAACTCCAATCTACCGGCTGCTATTTCCCACCCACCTCCCACGTAACTTTGTAGTACAACCCCAAGATAAAGAAACTTGCCACTGGGCATGGGGGGGGGGGCGGGTGCTGGCGGTCGCTGCGCTCCTGCTGTCGAGAGGCCAGTTACCATGCCTATCAATCCACATTTACGTTCCATAAATATTGTATGGCACCAGAGGTAGCCGAACTGGGGGAAAACCCATCCCGCAAAGGAGAGGATCGCCTGGTAAGAATGGTGACCAGAAATTATTCTGACTCTGTTCAAGAAAATTCCCGGGGTGAGGGCCTGGAAGCTCCATAGCAAAACGCTCCGCCACCGCCTGGAATGTGAAGAAAAACGTCTTGCCATCATGGACGATTCGAAGTTTGGCCGGGTATATCAGTGCATACCATACTCCCTTCTTCCTGAGGACATTTTTGCCAATTTGAAATGGTTTTCTCTGTTCCTGTACCTGCTGACTGAAGTCTGGAAACAAACGGATTGTCGCGGATCCCCACTTCAAGGACCCTTTATCCCTTGCCGCTCGTAGCAGTATATCTCGATCACGGTAGTTGAAGATTTGTGCTATGGTGGTCCTCTCGGGGCACCCGGGGGGGGGGTCTAGCCACCAGCGAGCGGTGGGCTCGCTCCACCATGAAGAGGGGCGTGACCGGTGTGTTTTCAAGTACTTTCCGAAGTAGCTTCACGATAAATTGCTCCATGTTTTCAATCGAGGTACTCTCCGCCACCCCCATGATCCGTATATTATTTCGCCGGGATCTCCCTTCAAGATCATCATTCTTGGCGACCACTCTTTGCATGGATTGTTTGAGGGTAGCAACCTCACCTTGAAGCGTCCTTATATTATCTTCCCCCAGACCAAGCCTGTGTTCAGCTTCAGACATCCTGCTGCATAACTTCTCTATTTGGACAGCTGAAACATCCACCTTGCAGGTCAATGGGTCGATTTTTGCGCCAAGATTGTCTGTGCTGCCTTTCAATGCTAGCAGGGTCTGATTAAGTGCTGCGATGTCCAGCTGTGAGGGGGCCAGGGACTCCTCTTGTGGAGGAGGGTCACAATCTAATCTCACAAACTGCTCTATTTTAGACTGTTTCTTTTGGTTTCCCATCCCGGGGAAAGCCTCCGACGGCTGGGCAGGGGTAGTGCACAGGGTGACAGCTGGAGTTTCCAGAACCCTACCCTAGGAGAGGATTGGGTTAGTATTCTTGAGGTGACTCAGCACTGTTTGTCCGATTATTGAACGGGGTGGGGGAGCTCAGCCCAGCGCACCAAGTGTTGGGGTGGCCAAACCTCATTACCGAAGGGGTGGCCACACCCCCGTGGAGGACCGGGGGGGCAGAGGCAGCTATCAGTAGTCGTGGTGAAGATGGCACCTAGAGTCCGCGTAGGACGACACACCCCCCGATACCAAACAGGGTTCTGCACAATGCCTAGTGTTCCGGTGTGGGGCAACAATGCAGGGGGTGTATATAGGATGCATGCCCCTCCAATGCCAGTCCAGCTGGGGCCCAAGACCCGCACTCAAGGTGCAGCTCGGAGCAGGGTCTTCACAATTGGTTATATTTCCTAAATGGATGGGCCTGCCCTTTGCTGAGCCTCCCCCTCCTCTGCGATCGGTACAGGACGCATCTCCCAGTAAGCCAGGGAATCGAAGCAAGCCTGTGTTCAAAAGCAGGCGTGAAGGGGCAAGTGGGAGACACACACAGATGACCCCCCCTGTCCGTGCAGGCTCACCTCAGCCGGATCGGAGCAGTGTCCTCCAGCACTGCACAGCTCGGCACCGGCATGTAGATGTTGCAAGAGTGTTGGAGCAGCTGGTCTTCCCTGCCGGTCCATGCTCCCGGGTGCATCTCACGCCGCCTGCCTGAGCCCGGGCCAGGACCCTACGAACATCAGTGGGGCCGCCCCTGCCCGGATGGCACAGCCCCCAAAAGGTTCTGGTTGTGTACCGCAGAGGTAGTCCTCCACCGGCGCAGCCCGCCGTGGCACACAACACCACAGATGGCTCCCAAGTGAAAGGAGTAGCAGAATATTGTGGCACTGGGGAGCCGCGACAATGGGCAGTCCTGACAGCCCCAAAAGGTCCATGCAGGGCATCCAACAGCGGGCACACCCCACAGCAGCAAGCCCAGCCCAGGGGGGAAGACCCCCGGTCCAAGGCTCCACCGATGAATCGGCCGGTGGGGGATGGGCTCCCCAGCACCAGCCGGGCCTTCCGAATATCGCTGGTATCTCGTGAATGCGAGGGCCATATGAGTCCACCGCCGCCCCGGCGGGTACAGCAAATGTTCTGCCGTATTATACGCTTTCACTGACGAGCAAGCAGGTCACCAAAATATGGATTTATTAGCCAAATATTACAGCCATCGACAGAGCGCTCTCAGATGGCAGCTATCTTGCGTGCCGGGCAACAGCGCCCTGCAATGCAGTGTACGTTGAATCAAAGTGGTCCGGCAGTGGTCTGACAAGTAAGCCGCGCACATTCGAAAGTCTTCGACATCCGAATGTGGTACGAGCCCGACAGAGGGAGACCCAAAGTTTGTGTTGAAAGTTATTGTGAAAGGTCCAAGCCCGAGAGAGGGAGACCCGAAGTGAAATAAACTTGCGGAAGGGAGCCCCCCCTTGCAACTTGTGTTGAACTTTATCGAAGGAGATCTGAGCATAACAGAGGCAGATCTAAAAGAACTGTGTGGTAAAAGGTCTGATTCCAGCACAGGGGGATCTTTTGGATAAGACATTGGCCCTCATTACGAGTCCGGCAATAGCCATGACGGTAAATCTGGCAGGCTGCCGCCAGACCTGTTAACAGTTACAGGCGCCTTGCTTGCTGGTAACACTGGGGTATTACAACCTCGGCTGTCGGTAAGTCAGACGCCAGTAACTATGTTGTTCCCCATTCCCATAGAGTCCAGTTGGACTCTATGCGAGTGGACACCACTGAAACACTGGCACTGTTAATAACAGGGCTAGTGTTTCAGTGAACGTCTACGGGCGGAGGCCGGCCCGCCCGCAAACTCGTAGTTTGCCGGTCTGGAAACAACGGTGCCGGTAAGCTTACCGGCACCGTTGTTTCCGGACTGGCAAACTTGTAATGCGGGCCATTATTTTGGAAGAAAGAGAAAGAGTCTTGAGCGTGGAAGGCCAGACGGGCCTCAATCCACAGCTTTTTGAACTGTGTATATTATATGGAAAGTCGAGCCAGAGTGTGTCATCCTGCATACAAGGATCGCCTTACTCCTTGAGGCCTAACGTGGGGAGGAGAGTTGGTTCAACCACATTATCATTTGAACACTGACTTTTCCTAGGACTGCGTTATTTATTATTTGATGGTCGAGACTACTGCCATTTTAGTTATAGGGCAGAATAGGATTTTTTCCAATCCCAAACATTTAAATAAAGGTTTTACAAATTGTACCCATTGTGTCAGTCTCTGCTTTTGATAACATGCCTCCCCTACAATATCAGTACAGTTCACAAATAATTAATTCATATTCTATTTTACTTTAATTTCTTTCTGAATCAAGTTGGGGTCTCACTCGATCAACAGACTGTTGCCTTCATTTTCTAAGTACCTCTTATTAACAGGTGCCTCACTCAAACTGATTTTGCTTAATTGTGATCTAAAAATGCTGCATTGTAACTGTTAGAAATGACTGCACAATTTATTTAACATAGTCTAGTGGGATGTCAGCTTGCTCAATATGCCACAGCCCTGGATACACCTGTAGATACTCTCCCAACGACCTACACAGATCCTCCTCCCCATAAGCATGGTGACGTGAGCTCACATAGAGTATACAGAATGACTGTCCCAAAAGAGATCTCAGCAAAAATAACAAGGGCTTTCAGGGAAGAGGTCGTACAGACCCTGACTGAACCCAGTTATTAAGACACAGGTTTAGAAAGCATGATGAAGGCTACATCTTGGGTACTGGTAGAGACTGGATTCAAAGAAGGGGGTAGAGTGAACATGTTCCTGAAAGCTATATCTCAGACACTGGTGGAGACCAGATCCAAAGGAGAGAGAAAGCGGAAAGTCTGCTACGAGCTATACCACAGATACTGGTGGAGGCTAGACCCAAAGACGGAGAAAAAAGTAAAACGCCTGCCGAAGGCTATATCCCAGACACTGGCGGCACACGTTGCAAAGAAGCATAAATAGTGCAAAACTTGCACTACTTGCTAGGGGCTATATCTAAGATTTTGGTTGAGACCAGACCCGAAGAAGGAAGAGAGAGTGGAAAGCCTTCTGGGGCTCTAAACTGTATTCAGGGGCCCAGATAGAAATCAGCCTCGAGGGTGCTGTGATTGATTCAACCAAGGAGGATTGTGTCCGTCACTTGGAGGAATACCCAGGCCATGCAAAGAACAGCTGGATATATAATAAAAAAGAGGTCTCTACAAATCAACTAACCAGCCTTTAATCTACAGATTCCAGCGCAACTCAAACGCTGCAGACAAGGAAGGGTCCTTTGAAGTAACTCCTTTATACACCAGCGGTATCCAGTTATATTTTCGAAAAAAATAGTTTCTAGACACAAAAGTTTCTAATACAAAGTTTCGTAAAAAAAAAAATTCAAATGCATTTTTTTCATGTTACGGGTTTTATTTTAGTTTTGTATAGAAAAAAAGATTGTTTTAATAAGAAAACAAGGGGGTCAGGGGGAACCCCCCCATAAACAAAATGGATTCAAAACTTGTTTTTCGATGCTTTTGTGTGTCGAAACATTTGTATGTAGAAACTTTGACTGTCGAAAAAAAATCACTATAAACCTACACTGGCTACTACCTGATAGACACAGAAATACCTTCATTTGGATTTTGGAAATCGGCTATGTCCTGATGAAGGCCGCAAATTGACAGCAGCGAGAACTGCAGAGTTGGCCGAAAACAAACAGTGTTGACTTCTTTTCAAGAACTATTAACAACACTGCAAATAAGGGACATGTCAAAAATAAAAGTACTAATAATTTTGGATTGAGCCCTGAAACAAAACAGGGTTTTCATTACATTGAACACATGTCTGTGATATGTTTATAGATAACTTGTGTTTTTCTTAGTACATGAATAAAACATTGTTTGAATAAACCACCACAACAAATTTGATGGTTTAAGGGGGAGTGTAAATGACATGATGGCCTTGATCATTTTGTTTTTGTTTTTTGTAGGGGCTCTAAACCAGACACTAGTGTAGGCCAAACCCTAAGAATGAGAGAAAGGCAAAAGCTTGCTTGGTGCAGTATCTCAGACGCTGGACGAGCCCAGACCAAAAGAAAGAGCGAGAGCTCAAATACTATTGAGGGCTATATCTCGGACACTGACAGAGAACAGACCCAAAGAAGGAATCATTCTTTTTTTTCTGTTATTTCTTCCTCTTTGGTTCTTCCTACTTATTCTTCATTTGAATTTACTTATAAGACCTTTGCAAAACCCCATCCTATTTCTTTTGTTCTTGTTTACCGACCCCCTGGCCCTATTGATTCTTTTAGCGATGATATTGATTATCTTCTTTCTTAGATTCTCCCTATTTCCACCCCTGTAATACTGCTAGGGGACTTCAATCTCCATCTCTTGTCAACACACTCCATTCTCCCTTTTCTCTCGATTCTTGACTCTCATCTCTTTCATCCTCTCTCTACCCCTCCATTTCATATTTCTGGCTCCTCCCTTGATCTGATTTTTATTTCGTCCTTTTTAGCTTCTCCTGTATCTTCTCTCCCTGTCTATCTCTCTGACGGCTATCTTCTTTCTGTATCACTGTCTCCTCAAGACCCTGTACGTTCTTATGCTTTTTCTCCCACATCATCCTTTTCTTTATGTGATCTACACAACTTTAACCTCTCACTCTTTATTTCTGCTTGTACTTCCACTCTTCCTCCTCTTTCCTCTTTCTCATCTCTCACATCTGACAAGGTTGCTTCCTCCATTTCCTCATCTCTCTCTTACTCTCTTGACTTACTTTATCCTTTATCTCCCTTCTATCCTACCCGCAAACCTCCCCAACCTTGGCTCTCCCCTCATCTTTGTTCTATGCGCAGTTTCCTCCATCGCCTTGAAAGACGTTGGCTCAAGACCAAATCGACATCTGATCACTCATCTTATTTTTCCTACCATGCTCTCTATGATGACTGTCTTTTCTCTACTTTTCTGATCTCTTACATACTCAGTCTGCCCACCGTAGGTGTCTTTTTCAAATTCTCGCTTCTGTCTCCTCCTACTCTCGACTATTGTGTTAATTTTACTTTATCTGCTTCTGACTTTGCCCAATGTTTGTCCTCTAAAGTAACCTCTCTTTGTAATGACATCAAAGCTTCCATCTCATCTGAAGTTGCGAGTCCCTCTACCTCTGCTTCCCTCACTTCTATTTCTAGCTTCCAACCTATCTCTAATACTGATGTTTCTCTTCTATTAGCTAAAGTTCACCCTACTGCATCTCCTACTGACCCGATCCCTTCCACACATATTCTTAAGGTCTACCCTTCACTAGTGTCTTACCTTACCTCCTTCTTCAACGTCTGCCTCTCTACCTCTACTTTTCCCACTTCCTTCAAGCATGCTTCCATTATCCCAATTTTAAAGAAACCCACTGCTGATCCACTGATTTTCTCAAATGTTCACCCTATTTCCTTATTACCCTATCTCTCTAAATTACTAGAATGGCTGGTCTATTCTCAATTCCCTACATTTGTCTCCAACTCTTCTATTCTCCCACAATTCCCATCTGGCTTTCGTCCTCTCAACTCCACGAAAACTGCTCTCCTCTCGGTTTTGGACTCCCTTATTTCTGCGTGATATTACAAACACTAATTTGTTCTCATCCTCTTGGATCTATCCGCTGTATTTGACACTGTCAACCACTCTCTACTATTGGTGTCACTTTCTTCTTTTGGTTTCACAGGCTATGTCCTTTCTTGGTTTCAATCTTATTTATCTCAAAGAACATTTTCTGTTTCTTGGGCCGGCAAATCATCTAAATCTTTCCGGCTTGCCCACGATGTGCATCAAGGGTCAGTTTTGGGCTCTTTTCTGTTCTCTCTTTACACCTTCGCTCTTGCAGCTGTTATTTCTTACTTTGGTTTATCACATCACTTTTATGCTGACGACACTCAACTCTGTCTCTCTTTCTCTTGCTCCGCCTCTGAAATTCACAACATTTTTACACTTGTCTAGTAGCTATCAAATCTTTGATGTCCTCTCACTATCTTACACTCAATGCTGGGAAAACTGATGTCCTCTTTTTCTCTGCGAATACCCTCTCTCCTTCCCTCCCCCTTCCTTTATTTATTTTCCTCCATCCCAGCTTCCAAACTCACCCACAGCCCGAAATCCCCCACTTTGACTCGTCTTTCCTTTTCTCATCACATCTCTCTAACTTCGCGCACCTTTCGCTTTCACCTACACAATATTCGTAAAGCCTGTCCATTTCTCACCTTTCAAGCTTCTAAATGCCTAATTTCCCCCTTAATTTTATTCCAACACTTTTACTGTTCCACTGCCCTCTCTGGACTTCCTAGTTCCCATCTTTCCTCTCTCAAATCTATATTCAACTCTTCTATCCGTCTACTCTGTCTTCTCTCTTTCTGAGATTCTATCTCCTCTTCTCTTGCCAATCTTGGCTGGTTACCCTTTCACACTCAAATTAAATGTAATTGTCTCTGTCTTGTCTTTCAGTCCCTCTATGGTCTTGCTTCTATCTATCTCTCTGCTCTGATATCTTTCTATACTTCTTCTCGTTCTCTCTGCTCTTCTTCACAATTTCTATTGGTGGCACCTCGTCCCCCTTGTGCTCAATCCCATTTTTGCACTTTTAAGCTTTTAGCCTCTCTTCACTGGAATGCTCTTCCCTACTCTCTTCGTTCTATTTCAGTCTATTCTTTATTTCGTGGGTCGCTGAAGTCTCATTTGCTGCAACATCCTTGATTGATTGTTTTCTGAATGTATTGTTAATACATGATATATTGTACTGTTCCTTGTTCTCTGTACAGCGCCTTGGCTTAAGGCACTTTATAAACCACAAATAAAATACAAAAATACAAATACAAAGAACCAACAACTTGCTGGTGGCTATATATTAGACACTAAGACAGAGGCCAGAGACAAAGACCAAGAGAAGCATGAGGGTTTGTAGAGGCTTTGCTTTCTTTCAAAGGGAGGATTAAGATACAGAAAGAAATCCAAGGAGAACTTTGAATCTGATAGTGATCTATGACCAGTGGTTTACAAATGCAAAGCCAGGAGCGGGGGTGGAGCCGGCATGTGTCAATGATGGCTGCACTTTGGGAGTGCAGCCATGCACCCTTCCACTTTCTCACCAGCGGCTGAGCCACCTATGTCTGCTGTGGGTTCAGAAGTGTCTCATCCATATGCTGAGAATGTTGGGGTAAATTTCCGGTGCTTTGGCACGAAGGAGACCTTCCATGTGAAGGTCAAGCCTTCCTCTTCCTCACCTCAGGAAGATGAATTGAGGATGTGGTAAACCTCAACTGTTGTCCCAGTGGGGCTGAAAGGAATACAGAAAGAATCCTTGAGTGGGGAGGCCAGCACTGACATGATGACTGCTGTGCACTCTAAAGCAATACAGACAGCCTTAGCTGCAGCGAGGAAGAGCAGGGAGAATGGGAATGATACTTCCCACGTTATGTACTGGCCTATTACAGTGAAGGAGTTGAGTTCCTATCTGGTTCCTTCAGCGGGGCGTCTTCGGTACAAGCACAACGTGAATGCAGTGCAGGCTCATTTGAATGGTCAGCTGACTTTCTGAATACAGCCCTACCAACAATAGCTGACAGGAAGACACAAGGGCAAAGAAGAGTTCTTGTGAGCCCAAGGTATCTAAGAAATGCATGGCAGGAAAGAGGGTTACTGTGGATGGCTCCCCAGAGGAGCAAGAAAGTACAGCTGTTGAGAAATCCAAACTCAAATTATTGAACGCTGCCCTAGACCTGAAAATGGAGTCCATCACTACTACAGTCAAACCAGTGGAGAAGAAATTAGAGGAGATGCTTGAAAGGTTGACAACTGTGGAAAAGTGTATGCTGACAGTTGAATCCACATTGAATGTACTGGTGGCCCAAATGCAGCTCGATGTTACAAGGATGCTGTCAGTTGTAAGATTTCAACACGTGAGCAATAAAGAACATTCTGAGGCTAAGCTCCGAATTGGAGGTACTAAATATGCCAGGCAAGGTGCCCATTTGAGGATATTGTCCTTCATCCGTGATGTATTGAAGAAGGGCATGTAATCAGCAGTGGAAAGTATATTTGTGAGGGTCTGAATGAGATGGTGAAAGGGTTTTTTGTTAAACATGCGTACAGATTCCAGATGGGGGATCCAGTGGGGGTAGTAGTACAGTGGCGGCTGAGTTGTGCTCAACCGAAGAATGTGATGGGATTTTGCAATGAGTGATAACAAGGAAAGAGGTTTGGTTTAGGAGCTTTATGATACTTATATTTCTGGATCTTAGCCCTGAAACACTGTACAGCAACTTGTATGTATAACTAGAGTGGAATGCTAAAGGGATCAGAGCATCAGTTGGCTTCCAAGCCTAATTCAAGGTGGATTATAAAGGAAAATGCTTAGTCCTTACTCAAAAGTCAAGGGCAAAGTCATTTCTTGAGGACCTGAATTTGGAGGCGACTTGAATGTCTTTAACATACAATTGTTCTATCTGCTCACAAAGCTGAAGAATCCATCAGGGCTGCAGTCTCTTTGTACTTGAGAGTGGTGGAGATCCCCTAGGGGAGGTGGGCGTTTATGGGTTTGCCTTTTCAAAGTACAGTGATTTACAACTAGTGGTATTCCAAATGGTGTACGGGCAGGTCCACTGCCCTTCTACCCTCTATCCTTGGGTATTTCTCTTAGACCTGCTGAGGTATTACTCAGATAGAGCACATTTGGGTCAACTTATGACATATTGTAGAGAATGTTTTAGATGAGGATTTGATGTTTTATATCATAATTGTTCCTGAAACACTGATTCTTATCTGTTGTTCTGGCACCTTTTCTTTTCTTTTCTTTTTTGTTAAATAAAAACAGGTCAGTTAAACAGAAAAAAACACATTCTGACTAAAACGCCCAAACATCCCTAATATCTGGGAGGGGGTGGATTAATGCTGGTTGGTAGAAATCTGTAAAAAATATCATCTCTACCCCACGAGGGCAACCTGCAGCTAAAGGCTGATAATATCTGTCCCATACCCTAAAGCAAGTGGGAATAGAAGCCCCTGTTGGTAGGTGAAGCCAAGAAGCCTATGGGTTGCTATAACCTCAAGACTGTGAAGCCAAGAATCATACTGTGCTGTGTAGCCACGCAACTGTGAAGCCAAGAAGTTTCCAAGGTGCTAAAATCCGGAGACTGTGAAGCCAAGAATCTTGTTGGATGCTATGTCCCTGAGCCTGTGACTCTGAGCCATGAAGCCTACTGGATGCTATAACGCTGAGACTGCATAGTTGGTGGTATTAGTTCCAAAAAACAGTTGTTATGGTGTCAGTCATATTCTTGGACTTCAGAATGGGGAATAACAGAAATTCATGATTAGGTGTAGACGCGACTGTTATCACGGGTGGTAACTGTAATTATGTTTAGAGGTATTCGCACCACTAACACCTCCAAGCCTATGATGAGACCTAATGTCCCCCAGGTTCTTTTGGAGTAACGCCCAACAAACTGGTAGGGTTTAGTAAAAGTGTTAACCACATTTGGTGACTCTTTGTGTTCCATTAATTGCTGGCCACAATACATAGAAATATAATCAATGGATATAGCACTCTGGCTAACAAATGAATATGTGCTATGAATTAGCACAGAGAATTATAGCTACAGTAATGTATTTAGCGAAATAAGTATATCACTAGAACAAATATGTACTGAATATGTATTAAAAATGAGCAATGGTTACATTTATGTTATAAAAAACATTGACAATCAATGGAAAAACTTAAGTTAAAGGAATATGATTACACCACAACAAATAAGGACCACTGAAATGGTCCCACCATGTACTACTCAAGAGACCATAGATGGGGATGCTATTGAGCAGCCAGCTGATGTGGTCTTGAGCCCTTCCGGTCCACTGGGGCCGGCAGTATTCTTTAGTAAAAATCCTGGTTGCTGCATGAATCCTGCTAGAAACGAACTTTGATCGAGTAGCGGAAGTTTGCTGCTGTGTCCTCCTGCAATCCCGACAAGAATTGGTTCAGGGGAACCCCTGCACCGATGGATCTGCCAGGTGTGCGGTGGCCGCCTGCCATTTTGGCTGAGGCTGGAAGTCACCGCTGGCAGTGGGGGCGTGGTGTGTGCCCCGGCGACGGAGGCACTGCAGCATATTGAGTGGCAGTGGCAGGGAGCTCTCGTTTCATTTTGCTTTGAGGCTGGCAGAAGCACCATATTGAATACTTTGAGGGGGCCAACCACACTGGAGTGCTGACACAGCAGGAAGGAGCAAGAAGTCTAGGGACAGGGTGACATATTGGTCTGTAGAATATTCCCTGGAAACATCTGCACCTATCGGAGTCTGGCCACCGTACCTTACAAAAGTCAACAGAAGGAGGGCTGCCGAAGGAGGACATTGAGTGGGGCTCGCCCATACGTGTACCATCCTCTCTACAGTGAGCGCAGGACGGACCCCGAGGGGCAACCCCATCTATAAGACAGGCCGGCTGAGACTGGATCAGTGTTTTGTTTTTAACATACAATATATCTGTGTAGGTTTCATGTGTCATTTATTTCATTTCTTTGTTTTAACTTAAGGTCATCTTCCGGTCCTATCGAAGGTGGTGCATATTGCAGTTTCCACCAAAACGGGCGTTGCATGCCTCTGCCCACCCGACACTATTGTTGGGGGTTCTAGTTTAGGGGGCATCCGTAAAATAGACCATATTTTTACACAGCTCTGCTTTAGAACAGCAGTGGCTGTCCATCTTTTCTCTGTTTTTATTTAATGAGTTCATGGTTCTTCGTTTAGCTTTGGCATCTATTGAATCTCTGTAATATTCAAAACATCATGATTTGGTCTCTCTCCATGTTATTGTGTATATGTTAATTTTTCAGTTTACTCAGTCAAATTGTTCGTACTTGTACTAACATTTACTTATTTTCTTTGTTGAAATGGGTTTGATTAAATTCTATCAATATGTATATACTGATGTAAATAAATATCATTAGTTATGACAAATATGTGTTGTTATTATATGATTATTGTTGTATCTTAGTTTTTGATTTATTCTTAAAACATGGAACGCTATAGGGTTGCAACCTTGTAACTTCTGTTTGGAGGTACAGGAAGCCCAGTTTTCCACAAGTTCTGAAATCAGTTTTGAATCATTTCCAGTGGGCACATCCCTTTGTGTTTATAGATAAAGCTTAGGTGGACATGAGCCGCTACATCTGGCAGAGGCGCAGGGCGTCTCATTATTGAGGCAGCTGCTGCTGGGGTAGACCTAGTGCTGAAGGCTCCAGTGGTGATGGCGAAAGACAAACCCTGTAAGAGGAATCTCCAGAACAAAATGGACCGATATACGGTGAGTGCCCCTCCACCTTCAGCCGCGATGCAGGAAGGAGAGAAGCACTGTTTGCGTGCCTCAGGAGAAGGACAGCGGATTTCGCTCACAGACATCATGAGCGCCATTGGGGAATCAGGGCCCGCGCTAGAGGCGAAGATAGATGGGTTGGCCTCAGAGGTGTCTTTCCTGAAGCAGGACCTTCATAAACTGTCCTCGGTAGTCAGCGAAGCAGAGCAACGAATCTCAGACAACGAATATGCGCTTAAGAAAATGGAGAAAGCAGCTGGTATCTGTTTCGTAGAAACTTAGTTTCCTGGAAAACTGTGCTGAGGATAGTGTGGGCATTATGGAACTGTTTCTGGAGCGTTGGCTGACTGACCTGATGGCGCCCCAAAAACCTGATCATGTTTCGACGGGCTGGCTCATACCTGGAGCACCTCCACACACGGTGATAGCGCGTCTACTAAACTAAAGGGACCGGGACACCATCCTACACATGGCGAGGGTGAACAGCCCGATCATGTATAATGGGAATTGGATCAGTTTCTTCCCGGACTATACAAGGGAGGTACAATGAGCCAGACCGTCATTTGACTCTGTTAAACAGAAGCTGATGTCGCTAGGTATAAAGTACGCTCTTTCTTCCCAGCACTGCTCAATGTCTACCACAAGGGCACGGTTAATTTGTTCCACATGCCCAAGGACGCATGTGTGAAAAACCTTAACCGCTAGTCCATGGCGATCTGTTGTCCAGGTGGCCAGGACACGGCCATCGCTATTGGATCCAGTTCCTGGGGGTGGACCAGTGCGGGAGGATCACCTGGATGAGGGGTCCTTCGGGAGTGGAAGTGGGAAACCGAAGGGTGAGACGCGGTACCCCCTTCCCTTTAACACCATTTCCCCATCCTAGGTGTAATATTTAGGAACTCAACCCCTCACCCCTCTTCCCACACACAGATACTTTATCACATACAAATCACTGTGAGTGACAACAAGACTACCCTCCTTTCTCGACAGTATTTTTCTGGATTTTCCTAAATTTACTACTGCAAAACTACAATTACAAACAGGGAACCACAGACACATCTATAGCAGACTGTGCCATTAATGAGGCCAGGCTACGTCAGGCCTCCCTCTTTAATTACTCATACCTGACTCCATTTGTCTCTCCCAGGCAGCATAAAAGGCAGAGCAGGAAAGCACACTTAGAGCGAGTCGGGGATGCTGGAAGGTGCTGGAAAGAAAGAGAAAGCCCTTGTGAGCTGCAGAAGACCTGGAGGAGGAGGAAACCACACAAACACAGGCCCTGCTATTTGAGAGTAGACTGCTGTGTGGAGGAGGGAGCTGTACTTCCAGGAAGCAAGACCCGGGGCAGCTGAGGTTGCTTGGTGGTACCTATAGCAGACCTCCTCTCCTGGGGCCAGACAGGGGAACCCAGGTAGATGTGGGTCAGGAGATAAGACCCTGACCTCATTGGAACATCCCCCTTTAGGCTAAAACAGCTCCCAAAACATTGAATGCCATTTTGGGGAGCTGTGAAGTGGGGGCTAAATTATCACAAGTGCATTCTTGGACTGGGAGTCCAAAAACATACTTTTGAATATTGTGAACTTTGTGAGAGGGGTCCGAGCCCGGCAGAGGGAGACACCTGTGAACTTTGTGGGAGGGTTCCGAACCCGGTAGAGGGAGACCTGTGAATTTTTGTGAGAGAAACTGGCACCAGAGATAGAGTGGTCCGGTGCCATGTGGGCGCTCATTCGAAGGTCTCTGGCTGGTGCCCCCTCTCCCGAACCAGGAGAAACATCAAGTACCAAGAGGCCTTAGGGGAGGCCAGCGTAAGGTGTTAGGGTGTTCATATGAGGGTCAAACCAAACCCCTTGTACAGTCAAACGTCTTTGACACATTGTGGAGGCAAACGTGAACCCAACTGAGGGATGTCTGCGAATTGGGGTGAACCCTAACACACCCTAGAACATTGTGATGAATATACTGTGCGAAACCTGACTGGGGGTTATAGGGAAAACCTGTTGGGGGGCTTTTGAGAGGGCCTGACTGGGAGCTTAAGGGAAAGCCTGACTGGGGGCTGAGACCCGGACTTGGCTAAAAGGAAGAACCTAAGGGGCCTAGAATGACTTTTTGTCGAAATGTGAACTGTGGCAAATGTGAACCCGACGGAGGGATGCCAATAGAAATCTAGGGGAGGGGCACCCCCGCTTTCTGATGAGATTTTTCCTCGACTGAGGGAATTGTGAAACTGGCGTTTGCGCCCGGCTGAGGGGAACGCCATGCGCTCTGTGATATTGTGAAGCACGCACTTGCCATAGAATAACAGAGTGACCCAGCGAGATGTGATCTCCCTTCGGCAGCCTCTGTTTAAATTGGCAAGTGCTTTGAGAGGCTAACGCTGAAAGTAGAATTGGAGTCCGGCTGAGGGGATGCTAGGGTGAAGAGTAATCACCCAACATGAAGGTTTCAAGAAGGAACTGTTTGTTTTGTTGTTTTTGGTATATCAGGCCCTCTGAAGCAAGAGACTTAGCATGAGAAGAGGATTGGGCACAGAAGGCCCTGATATTGAGAAAAGGAACTGCAAGCGTGTGCCGGAGAAGCCCAGGAGTATGCTGTGCTCAAGTGGAAGGGAGACCCCAGCCATAGCATCCTGACTTATCATTTTGTGAACACTTCTTTCTTTTCTTGTGAACATTATCCCACACTATTTTGTAGCATAGCGGTAAGGACTGGAAATATTTTTTTTTAGTACAAGCCCTTTTTCTTTGACTAGACTCCATTTCGACTGTATTATTATTATTATTTAATGGTCGTAGCTTGTTCCCATCTTAGATTTAGGTTTAGATTAGGCGTTTATCTCACCCATTTCTACAGTTTAATAAACACCCTTGTACTTTGATCACTTGTGTCTGTCTTGCTTTGATACCGTGCCTTCCTTACACATGGGACTGGACGGAGACACATGTCCTGTCTGTGCCAGTTTCTGGAAGGCCTAAGGACCGAGCTGCTTTGCCTGTGATCGAGAATCGTCCTGGCCCTGTTCGAGACGCAATGGACCGATCTGGCCAGGTCCGCTGGAGACAGCCAAGAACATGAGGACACAGGCCGATTGGGGGCGAGGGGTGGTGTACCTCTCCCCGATTGACCTGAGGAGGACATCTTAGGGTTCCTATGGATAATATTGGTGTTACGTTTTGCAACTGAAGCTCCTATGGGCGGTGGTCCCCGGCTGGGGCTCAGTGGGGGCTCGGCTGGTGCTCGTAGGTAACCCTGATTATGTTTGAGTGGGTTGTATTATGTTGGGGTTCTTCAGGGTTGGGGCAACAGGTGCTTCTAGTTGTGAGGGGGAGTATGGGGTGGGGGAGTTGTTTACACAAAAGGGAGTTGGGGACGTGTAGGGAATGGAAGGGTTCTTTTGAAGATCGTGACATGGCGGGGAATGACAATCTCTGTGGTTTTTCTGTTTTAGGTCCGGGGCAGGGTAAGAGGGGTGGGTTTGGACGGATGGACCTAGGAAGTTCTCCTTTCTCACCTGGAATGGGAATGGGCGGGGGTCTGCTATTAAGAGGTGACTGGTACTGCAGTTTCTTAAGCGCCATTCACCTGATGTGGTCCTCCTTACTGAAACTCATCTGGCAGGATCTGAGTGTTGTTTCTTTAGGCGCAGGAATTACCGTTCTGCTGTACATGCTGGCTTCTCCAGGGGACCGAGGGGAGCTCTGATATTGGTGCCCAAGCAGATCCCCTTCCGGCTTTTAGATGGGAAACTGGACCTGGAAGAGCGATTTGTATTAGTGAAAGGGGAGCAGTGGGGGGAAGTTTGGGGGGTGGTATGTGTGTATGCCCCTCCCCCCAAGGCAATGGACATCCAGGCAGTGCTGTGCCGTATACAGGTGGATAGTTGGATTCTGGGAGGGGATTTCAACGATGTGATGGATCCAGCGCAGGATCGTCTGCACACTAGGGGTAGATTGGCTGGCATTCACACAAAACTGTACACAATCTCCCTCTCGCTGGGGTTGGTGGATGCCTGGAGAACGGTGCGTCCTGTTGATAAGGGGTTCTCCTTCTTGTCGGGAGTGCACAGCTCCTTAACTAGGCTAGATTACTTTTTTATCCAAGATGGGGACATGCATAGGTTCACATCGGCCACTTTCCTGGTGAGAAAAGGAGAGGCTTCCATGGCGCATGAATAGCTATTACCTGGAGTTTCCAGAGTATTTGAAGGGGATGACTACTAATACAAATGAGTACTTTGACATAAGTGAGCGGTCGGTACACAGCCCAGAGGTGTAATGAGAAGACAACAAGATGGTCCTATGGGGAGAGGGGATCTTCCTAGTGGCATCTCATAGAACTGTGCATAGGCAGGCAGTAAGGGAGGCAGGAGAGAACGAGAGTGCTCTGGGGGAGGCATACTTGGAAGAGGGTACCCCGGGTAGGCGAGAGAAGCTTTGGTGTGCTCAGGAACAACTGCAGCACATTGCCCTGGATCATGCCAATTTTGAGGTGCCCTGGATAATGCCAAACGAGCGCATTGGCTTAAGAGAAGTCACATTTATGAGATCAGGGATCGTGCTGGTGGATTGCTGGCCTGGTTGGAGAAAATGGAAGCGGGGCACAGGCACATGAGGGAGTTTGAGGATCTGGGAGTGGTCCGAATCATGGAGGATGATAGGATTGCAGAAGCGTTCGCTACCTTGTATGTCGAGCTCTACCTCTCCTGACAGTCGAGGGGCCAGGGGGAGGCTTTCCCTTCTTGGATGACCTTACCCTGCCATGGTTGCCCCTGCCCAAAGAGTTGACCTGGAGGCGGATATCACTGGGGAAGAGATAACAGCTGCAATATCACACCTTCAGTCAGGGAAGGCCCCCGGGCCCAAAGGATTTGCGGTGTGGGTCTGGAAAAGGTTGGCTGTAAAGACGGCTTCACACATGCATAATTTATTTAATCGCTCAAAGGCTACTGGCTTGCTTCCTCCGGATCCTAGGAGGGCCCGCATCTGTGCATCCTATAGGTCGATCTCCCTGATCAATGGGGAAGTTAAGATCCTGGCACGGGTATTGGCGGAAAGTCTATGGAGAGTGGTTGCTTCCTTGGTACATCCAGAGCAGTGTGGATTTATGCCCGACAAGTCCACCTGGATAAATACCCGCAGGCTGTTCACGCACATATCTCAGGTGCATGAATGAGCTGAAGAAGTCACTAGCCCTCCTCTCAGTGAACCTGGAAAAGGCCTTTGATTCTGTGGAATGGTGGTTCTTGTGGGAGGTGCAGAAGCGGGTGGGGTTCAGTGCGAGTTTTCTGAAGTGCATCCCCAAGTGCAGAGGTCTGGGTTAATGGAGTGGCCTCTCAGGCCTTCCCCCTGGAGAGGGGTATGAGACAGGGCTGCCCTCTCTCCCCTCTTATTCACGCTGGCTATTGAGTCGTTGGCCATCCGCCTGAGAATGGACCAGACGTGGTCAGGCTTCTGTTGGCAACATGGGGAGAGTATAAAGTTTCGCTGTACGTGGATGATCTTTTAGTGTATCTGAGCAAGCCACAGGAGGCCTGCGCCCCGGGTAACACTTATCCTGCAGGAATTCCAAGGGGCTAGTGGGCTGAGGGTGAACTGGGACAAGTCGATCTTCTTCCCACTTCAGGGGACGGATGAGGCTATTCCTCAGAACTGTCCATATCAGGTTTTGGCTGAGGGTCTCAAGTATTTGGGGGTGTGGGGGTGTCCTGATCTTAAAGACTATGTGCAGTGTATCTGCATTCATCACAGAAAGATTCACATGTGATCTCACACACTGGAAGTTTGTACCGTTGACACAGCTGGGGAAGGTGGCCCTTTTCAAGATAATAACCTACCACAGTATCTATACGTTCTTCAGAACGCCCCTCTGCAAATCCCCAAGGTTGAATTTGATAGAGCTGATGCTGCGCTTCAGACCCTTCTTTGAGGGGGTGGTCAACCCCATATTGCCCTGGCCACATTGCAGCGCTCAGTGTGGGAGAGGGGTATTGTCTCCATAATTTGCGCAGCTATTATTGGACTGGTCAATGGGCGGTTGTAAATGATTGGTTGCACAGGGATTTGCTACTTCTGCACATTGGGGTGGAGCGGGGATAGGTGACGTGTCTCCCTCCCCCCAGATTCTTTACAGTGGTCCAAAGAAGCAGCTGCTCCCGCCCATGATGGAGCACACCATACAGGTGTGGAGGGACTCTCATCACCATGTGGGGTGGAGGGTAGGGCTACCCTTATGCAACCCCTATGGGACAATGTTCACATCCCCGAGGTGGGCAAGGTCGGCAGCCTGAGGGTCTAGATGAGGTGTGGGGTATTGAGTGTGGCAGATGTGGTGAGGGAGGGGGTGCTAGTCCCATTTCTTGAGTTGTGTGAAACGTTTGGCTTGCCTGGGACTGAAATATACCATTATTTGCAGCTATCACATGCCTTGTTGGCTCAGTGTCAGTTACTCCAGGATATGCTGACCTGCTCCCCGACAGAGTCAAATCTCCACCCTCTACCAGGTCCTTACTGGCTTTGCCACAAAGGAATGGCTCACTCTTAAGGCACAGTGGGGGAGGGATCTGGGCCCACTGGAACCAGAAGATTGGGTGGAGGCCTTGCTTTCCCTGAGGGAAATAGGGATATCTGCTTGCATAAGGCTAATACAGTTTAAGATTCTGCATAGGGTCTATTACTCGCGTATTGCCCTATTCAAATGGGGACGGCGGGACACGCTGAGTGCCTCAGGTGCAGGAGGATGGAAGGTACCTTTTTTCATATTCTTTGGGAATGCCTGCATGTTTGCTGCTTTTGGCAGAAGTGTTTGGATGAAATCCACTCTGTTTTGGGATTTGTTATTCCATGGCTGCTGCTCTTGGGAGTGTGAGGAGAAACTGCATTCTCCAGGTATGAGAAATTGTTTGTGTCTATGGCCGCTGGACTGATGACGCAAATGATTGCAGCAATGTGGGGGGGGCAACGGATCGACCGCGGCTAGCGAAATGGGTCACTGAAATGGATTGCTGTATGACCATGGAGAAGAGATTGTACAATGCTAGAGACTGTCCCCAAAAATGGGCCAAGTTAATGGGGAAGTGGGGATGGGGGGTTAGGGAGAGGGGATCCAGTATTTTCAAAGGGGAATTATTTGTGTTGTTTCCGGACGGCTTTTCTATTGAAAGCAATCGCCCTGATCTATTGTTTGAGTACCTCGCAGTGTTTCCCGATCATGTTATGCTATTGTGTTTACTTTATGTTTATTTGTTTTATGCAAAAAGAGACCATACATGACAAGGGTTGGGCAATCATTACCCCCTTTTCAATGCGGTGTGTTTTTAGGATGTGGAGTACCACAAGGCTGTGTATTGTAACCCCTCCTTCTCAATGTGTACCTAACCATACTGATGTTAATCCGAACCATTGGTGTAGGTTCAATAACTGTATGCTATGTGATATGGCATTCTGGTCTTCCCTGAGCAATGAAATAGTGACCTATTTTGATACAGAGGAGAGAAAGATGAAGGGCTGGTAACTGAATGAGGATCCTTTAAGGTGATTGTTCAGAGCTTTTGTGTATCTTGCTTTTGGATGGATTCAAATTTCTTACTCAAAGGCTAACCAGAATGGAGGACCAGGCAAAGGATTATAGAGACAGGAGGCTTTCAGTGAGAGTTTTCAGCAGGAAATATGAGTGATGAGGGAACAAGTGCTGAAAGTGCAAGTAATCCTTAGCAATGTAATCCTAGGCATATGTGGTGAGGCAACACAACTAAAGAGGGAAAGCTAGTAGGTTATGGGCATGGTTGGTAAACAGGGAGAGGTGCTCTCAACAGAAATTTGAGATCCAAATGGTGAGCCCATAAGTAAGTATTACTAAGGCATTCAGTCTGTACTATAGTGATTTCTATGTGAGGCAGGTGAGAGTGAGCGAGGAACAGGTGGTGGAGTAACTAGAGGAGGATACCCTACTTCATGAGCCGATCATAGACAGAAATTTGGTGGGCAATCAAGAATTTAGGAACAGGCAAAAATCCTGGGACATATGGGATCATGGTGGAATTCTTTGTGGAATATAATGAAGTTCCTGAGCCCAAGTTACCAGAGGTATATAAAGAGATTCACAGAGTATGCTGCGTAGGGGATACAGGACAAGCATCAGTGCTGAAGCTTTTTATTATGGGTACAAAGAATAATGTTCAGGCAGGTTGAGAGTGGGAAATATCTCAAAACGAAAGGCTTGTCAATTACGAAATGAGAAGTCAGCTTTGCTTCAGCAGGATTTCTTTATAGAGTCCTCTTAGGTGTTCAGGATCCACAACCTAAATTACTGAAGAACATTATTCATTGAAAGGGGAAGGGTATAGAGGGAATATGGAAAACCTGTAATCTTGCTTCTTCAAAACAGTCTCTAAATGAAAATCATAGCAAAGAAAATCATTTTTTTACAAAGTCTCAGGCGCTGGCATCGGCCTGGCCCCCTTCAACTAGCCACTGAATGGCCCTTGTATTTGTCACTGGATTGCAGATTTTGTGGGGTTACCAAACCCTTGTTGGCCGAGTTATGTTCAGGGTATACGTGGACAACACGTTCCAGGATTGGAAAGAATCCGAAGAACTCCTGCATGATGGTGAGGTAATGGTTGTGCCGCTTCTGTGCTGGTTCAACTCGCCCCTTCCCCCCACAGAGTCACAGTGTTAGGCCCAGGGTGTTCTGTGTTCATAGATCACCTCCCTTCTCTAGGGTGCTGGTCCACTGGACACCTGCTTTTTGAGCACTCCTGCCGTAAATTCCCTAACCCGCTGTGAGAGTTCAATGTCTCATACCTCCTCCAACTGACTCTAGACTGCATATTGCACCAACCTGGTTTGCCGGAACCTACCAGGCCTTTTTCTCTCGTAGGCGTATCTGTTCTCTTCCAACCCCATCAGGTACCATATCTGTATCTCCCCCTCTAGCTTTCCTCTATCATTTTCCACAGATGGTAATATCTTTATTCCAAATCTCTCATCTACATTCTCAAGGGTCTCCCTTCAGCAATCAATCATCTCCTTGAGATGGACATTTTACTCTAACCTCCTCGCAACTCTCTCTCTCTTTCTCTGGATGTCAAACTACTCCATGTCCCAACAACTCTTTTCCTTTCTTGCGATAACAACATACCTCCTACTCTAAGTAAGCTTCTCCTTCAAACCCCCTTGGTTCACTTTCTCCAGCCTCAAATCTATTGCCCAGATGGCACTCCTATTCATCTAACCTCTTCAAGACTCTCCCTCCAGCCTCCAACTCCCCCCACCTGCTCTCTCAGTATTTCTCTCTTTCACCACTATGCGACAAACTCCTTCCTCCAACTACTAGTCAAACTCCCCACCTTGCTAGACTGAATTATTATTGTTTTTATTATATCTATCTTGGAATCAGCAGGAGTATGGTAACATCAACAGGGAAGAGTGTCAAGAGGCAGATAGTAATGCAGTACTGTGTGTGCGGGGGTGTACACAAAACAATGAACACAGTGACCCTGAGATGATTTGCAGATAGTCACCCAGTGACTGATGAGTAGCCTTGGGTTCTAAGTTCTGTCAAGGTGTGACTGAATGAGACAAGCTTTCAGCTCCTTCTGAATGGGCAGCCTTTTACAGTCAGATCTCTCATTCCCTTGGGTGGTGTTTAGGATATGTGTGACACTTATGTACTGAAGGCTGTGTTGCTTTGTGATTGGGTCATGTGCTGGTGGCCATGTGGTCTACTCAGTGTTGGCTTGCCTGACACTTTGTAACTCGCAGGCTTTCTTCTCTCATCTCAAGGCTCCTCCTCTTTCATATGCTACGTGGCCGTGGGGCTTCCCGGCGTAGCTTTGTATTCCTTTCTCTTTCTTCCATGGCTTCTCTTCTCATTCACCGGTCCTCATCCTCGTCTCAGTTAATGGCATTTTCTTAGTTAAAGGAATATTTACAGTTTCTTGTTTACAATAGAACTTATTGGTATTTTCTTCACAGGAATATTTATATGAAGAGGTAAAATTGGTATATTCTTGAGGGAGTTCCTCACAGGAACGGGAGTCCTTGTCTCCAAAGGGGGAGTGTCTCGCGGTGAGGTCCCACTTGTCTCGACCCTTAGGGAGGGTGTTGCGGAGTGGGCTCACCTCCCTAGTCTCACGGGGGGGGGCTTCCCCTTGGGAGAAGGGATGAATTCCTGCAATTCGTCACATACCTTTCCCCTTCATTTGGTGGCTTCCCCTTCGGCATTGATCGGAAATCAACTTAGAAAGTTCACATTTCCCTGTTCCTGTACCTTTCGATATTCCACAGTGAAGCAGAATGGTTGCAGATCCAAGAACCATCTCATGATTCTGGAATTGGTGTCTTTGCTTACGCTCATCCATGTCAAGGGAGAGTGATCTGTAACCAGTCAGAACTTTCTGCCAGTCAAATAATACCTTAAATGAGTAACAGCTTATTTGATGGCTAAAGCTTCCAATTCTACAGTGGCAGAAGATTGCTCCCTTGGAAAATGTTTTCTGTTTGCATACATCACTGGATGGCCTATGCGATCATGTAATTGGGAAAGTATGGGACCTAATCTAAGACCATGAGAGCAGAGCTTGCACGTAGTGAGGAGAACATTCGAGAGATAGAAGCGCCATTGGACCATTCTCTTGACCCTCTGCAAGACCAGCTGCATTAGGAACTAGAGTCCTTCCGCGAAGCGGCTCGTAGCCAGGTAAACTTTTTGAATAGGCGGATGTCAGCCCGGCAGTACGGCGAGGGTCAGTGCCCTGCCCAGTTACTGGCTCATCTGATAAGGGCTGAAGCTCCCAAAACCCATATTTCAGTCATCAGGGACAAATCAGGGGTTTTAAAACATACTTTTAGGGAGATTATTCAGACCTACAAAACTCTTTCTTCCTCCCACACAATGGTATCCCTGGAATCACTGGAGGGGTTTCTTGATTAGGTTGCACTTTACTGGTTTGATCACGGGGAATGTGAATGGTTGAGTAATCCCATCACGCTACAGGAAGTACTGGGGGCCATCTATTCACTACCTGCAAGTAAAGCCCTGAGTCCGGACGGCTTCTCGGCAGATTTGTATAAGGCCTACTGGGAGTGTCTTGCACCATATCTCCTGTGGGTATTTCAACAGACATTTCTGGATGGGAGGTTACCAGAAACCATGAGGGAGGCAGTAGTGATAACGGAATGACATATCCACTAGGGGGTCTGATATTTTACTCAAAAACGTGTGATCTCACTTTATGCGGATGATATGGTAGTATATGTTTCAAACTCTGCTGTTAACCTGGCAACCATTATTTCGGATGTCCTTGAATTTGGAAAATGTTCTGGACTAAAAATGTATCACACAAAGTCAGTAATCTCCCAATGACTGATTGGATGGAAAAGTATCAGGACAGACTAGAGTTCTAGTGGCACTTGGACAGTACCAGGTACTTGGGTATGGAACTGTCGAGATCCTCTGTCAACCTTTATCAACAAAAACTGTTGTCAAACTATTGGAGAAGGGCAGTGTTGTGACTGTGAGGTGGCAACATCTCCTGCTATCTCTGTTTGGGAGGATCTCCCTTGTCAAAATGGTAATTTTTCCCAGATTTCTCTACGTCTTCTTGAATGTACCCCTACGAATTCCATGTTCCTTGTTTTCAAAAGAGGTAAACTCCATATTATCAAGGTTTATCTGGGCGGGCAAAGAGCCTAGAGTGGGTCGGAACAAATTGATTGCTCCTTTGGATAAGGGTGGGCTTGCGCACCCCGATCTAGAAACCTATCATGATGCAGCACAGGCAGTGTATCTATCGTATTGGTTTGCTCCCAACCCGGACAGACCACATGTGTAAATTGAGCAGGCCGTAGCATCACCAGGGCTTTTAAGAGCGGTGATACTTCCCCGCGGTTCATAGGTAAGGCAGACCATTTAGTTGGGGCTACTTGCAGAGCATGGCAACAAATTAAAGTAAAATTGCATCATGAAGTCTTATATTCCCCTTGTTGCCGGTGGTGCATATTCCTGGGATGCCCTTAACCAGTGAAAAAGGATACATACAATGCTTGAGCAGGTTGGGTATTCCTTATTTCAAGGACCTCTTTCTGCAGGCGCAATTTCTTACTTTGGAAGACTTTAAACAGTTTGGTGTCACAATCCTGCTAGATTGTTTTTTGTACTTTAGTCCAGGACCACCCTACAGGATTTTTTCCCTTCCTTTCCAAAGGGTCCTGATACTGCTCCTTTCCTACACAACATGATAGTAGCGAAAGGCAAAGGGAAAGTGGTCTCAATCCTATGTGCCAAGAATATAGATATAAGGGTGGGATGGGCCACTGCGGCACGTGGGAAATGGGAAGACGTATTGATTGTATGATGAGGTGTGGCGGTACTGCTGCACTCAGATTTAAAGAGTGGATCTTAGTAGTCTGTTTAAGTTAATACAATTTAAGTTTTGGCAGCAGTTTTATTACACTCCTGTAGTATTGCATAGATTTTTCTCCAAAACCTCAGACGAATGTCAGAAATGTGCACACTCCCTGGCATCCTTTATTCATCTGTCCTGGCAGTGCCCTCTGGTATTTGACTTTTGGAAGCCGGTATTTGACACCCTGAGTGACATAGTTGTGGAAAGGGTGGTTCCCTCTCCAGTGGTGGCATTGCTAGGGTACACTAAGGAGCTTGTCTGGTATTCCAGGAGGCTGGCAGGATTTCTACTGCTCTTAGCAAAGAGAAGGGTGGCAGTAGTCTGGGGCCGGTGTTAGCCTCTGGACCTTGAAGAGTAGAAAACAGACATTATTTATTGTCACGATGTTGAAGATGAATATTGTGCCACCCTGCACCCAAGTACAAGACCCTGGAACATTTGGGATCCTTAGAAAGTGTACTTATTATCGAAGGCAAGAGGGAGGTCGACGCTGTCTGAGGTGGCCTCAGAGGAACATATTTATTAATCTGACAGAAGTGGGCTGTTTGCTTTATGTCTATAGGCTGTCGTGATTGTAATGCTGTTTTGCTTTTGTGTTCTATAATAGAAAATAAAGAGAATTAAAACAAAATAAGTATGGCAGCAAATCCTGTTTTGAGGGTATTCATATGTAGAATTCAATCTCTGTTGAGTTCTGGCATTTTTAAGACAGGTTCGCTAAATAAGATAATCTTCAGTCCATCGAAGTCTGCCTTGCCTTCTTTACTCCACTGGAGTTTCTGAGTTTGCACATTCTTTAGTTTATCTTTGAGGTTAGTGGCTAGACTCGCATACTTAGGTATAAACCTACGGTAGTAACAAGTTAGCCCTAAAAAGGTGCAAAGTTCTCTCTTGATTTTAGGTGGAGGAGTTTGATGGACTGCTTTGAATTTTTCACTCTGCACTGTACCAGACCATTTCTCAAAAAGAAGCCAAGATAGACCACAGACTGAGGCGATATGGTCTAACTGCTAACCTTCAGAAATGCCATCTTGCACAAAGCTTGTGTAATCTCATACAGATGGTATACATGGTTGGGCCAACTACTGTAGTGGATTACAATGCAGTCCACATATGTGCCACAGAATGCTGCGTAAGGCTTTAAGACTCTGTCCATGAGGTGTTGGAATGTGGCAGGTGCACAATGGAAGCTAAACGGCAACATCTTAAACTGAAACAGGCCTTGAGGTGTTTAAAAGGCTGTTTTCTCATGGTCAGATGGATTTAGTGGGCCCTGCGAGTAGCCTTTCATTAAGTCTACCGTGTAGATGTATTTAGCTGAGCCCTATACCTGGTTGTTCTATAAACAGTGTAGGAAACTGATATAATATATCCCTGATGTCTGCCTGTTGGGATTGTGCCATGTCAGGGAAACCAAGGGTCTTTTCTTTGTCAGAATCGGTAAGTTGTGTGGCCATACTAACAGTGGTGTCTTACCCTGGATCTACTCTCCACTCCTTAAGAAAATTAACATGATATAGTTGGATCTTCTGTCTCCTATCCGGCTGAGATATGAGATAGTTCAGGGTGCCCTTCTTCCCCTGTATTTTATATGGTATGAACCATTTGGACACCATTTTATTCTCTGAAGTGGGTAAGAGTACCAGTGCAGTTTGACCTACCGAGAATGTACAGATAATCTTTTTCTTATAATTAGCCTTTTAATGTTCTTGGGCTTCTCCCTGATGTTTCCGTCCAATTTCTCTCACCGTTGTAATCTATGATTCAAGCTTCTAGGCAGTTTGAGAAATTGGTAGGATGGACTCCTCCCTTTCTTCGCAGGTCTCTCTTAACATATTCAATATGTCTTGGGGTTCGCTCCCATATAGGAGTTCAAAGAGGAAGTATCCCAGAGAAGCTTAGGGAGTTGTTTTCCCTGGCTCCGAACAAAGTCCAGGGGAGCCACGCATCCAAGTTTTTCCTCCTGTCAGCCTCTACCAGTTTACTTAAGCACCTTTTTAGCATTTGGTTAAAACTCTCAACTAGGACATCGGTTTGTGGGTGGCACTCCGAGGTCCTTAGTGTTTTGACGTTAAGGATCTCTTTCACCTCATGCATTAGACATGACATAAAGGTGGTACCTTGGTCCATGAGGATCTCTTTAGGAAACACTACTCTCGAGCGGAAAGGTATTACATGATTAAAGATCTGTGAAGTGGCATTGTTCCGCAACAGTAAGGCTTCAGGGTAATGTGTAGCATAGTCAACTATTACTATGATAAATCGGTTACCCAACCTGAATGTTTCTAGTGGGCCCACTATATCCATTGCTATCCTTGAAAACGCAACATCAATGATGGTAATTGGATGTAAGGGGCAGGGGGAGTCGAAGTGGTTGTAGTCTTCTGACACATCGCACATGTCAGTACAATATTCTTCACATCTGCAAACACCCCTCGTGAACAAAACTTTGTGGTGTCCTGACTTTGAGTCTTCCCAACTCCTTGATGGATTGTAGTCAAATGGGAGTGGTCTAGTTCTAACACCACCTTCCTGTGACTTTGTGGGGCTACTAGTTCGGCACAAGGTACTCCCTCTGAAGTCATATTACCCCAATATAATAGACCCTTTTTTCAAGAACAAGGGGGGGGGGGGCAGTCTTGATTTCGTCCTTCCTCTGGGACAACTTTAGCAAAAACCTCAGTAAGGATTGGGTCATTTCCCTGAGCGAATGCCAGACCAGGGAGGAGATCAACTTATTCCATTTCTTACAGAGGTTTATCCCCAAATCTCTGTGCACCTCTATCTGTTTCCTTATGGGCACCAATCTCTTGGGGTATTGGCAATAGAGCTTTTTCTAGTATCCCATGGGCTATTGTTACACTCACCTGGTCTCTGTGGAGGCGTTGGGGCACGGTTGCAGCCCTCCCTGAACTTGAATCACCCCCTTCAGGCCCCTCCCTCAGTAGAAAAGCTCTGAGCATTGGTACGTGGTGATACTGCTCCTGCGTGGAGATAACAGTGTGTGAGTGCACCAATCTGTGATTGTTGTACCTCTCGAACCCTTGATAGCAAAGTACGGTTTCTGTGAGCATACGCCGGCCCATTAAGCTCACCTGTGAATTATGGAAGATAAGCTCTCTGTCCTGCTACTTCTGGCAGGGGCGCGTCGAATGGGATCTAGTTCCTTCAATGATCCCTGATAAGGATTAGTCCAGTCCAGCTGAAACAATGCTTCTCCTTATGATTGGTAAGTCTTTTTTGAGCTCTTATGATGCTGTTCGTTCTGTTTAATGTCTTTATATGCTGCTCCTATTTATGCTCGCAATAATGTCTCTCTTCTGTTTTCTTCCCTTAGATGGAAATGTGGCCTCAATGCAGCTTTGAGACGCGAGACGCGGCCGGTTGGAAGACGGATTCTACTGCAATGTTCGACAGCAGGTAAGTGATGGTTTAAGGAAAAACGCGAAGTATGGCGAAGCGCAACCTTAAACTGACTGTTTTTTCGATGTGTAACCTTGTCTTCTGTTTTTCCTTGCAGGCGCTGCTGTCGACGATGGAGCGCGTTGTGCTGCGATGACAAGATGATGATTTCGGCGTTCCGAAAAGTGTAAAGAGGAATACTTGGTTCCCCGGAGAGATTTACAGGTAAGAACAACTTCTCCCAGTTGGTAAGTATGCTGGCAAGAAGCAGGATGTCCAGGAAGCAGGATCTTGAAAGGTAAGTCTGACCTCAGGCGACGGTGAGCGTTACGCTGCTTGCAAGTACAGAATAACGCGAAGCGTCTGTCTTGAGGATCGGGGCAGCTTATATAGCTGAGACCGTGGGCACGCCCATTAGGGCCGGCTTACCAGCCACTCCCTGCCACTCCTAGAGAGTGAGCACGTGGGAAGGCAATCCATTAGCAGCCACACCCAAGAATACACTTGGGGCTGCTTAATGAATGGAACGTTCAAGGTTAATGCATCCTGCTTAATGGATGGAATGTTCAAGGTTAATGCATATGAAGTGATATGTCCATAACAAAAGCTTTTGGGTGTTAAATGGATGTTCTTGTTTACTTTTGTTCATGAGCCTGGTGCCAAAGGTGCCAGGACAGTGTCCACCCAGGTCTCCTGTGCATGCGACCCCTGCATGCCTGTGCCCCTGACTTCATGACCATGACAGCTATCTTCTCCCCCTCTTTTACTGTGTATGTATTATTTCTGTTATTGTGTAGGAGGACTATGATATTGCCTCTATGGTCAGGATTGATGATCTCAGCCATTCCATCTAATCCTTACCTCCAAGCTAATCTGGACTTTGAGGCTAGTATTATGTATGGTCCTTTAGAGGGAGCTAATATTAACCCAGTGGGGATTAAACATATTTAATCTGGGGGTATTACTATCTCAGTGGTGCTTTGTAGGTCAAAACCAATGGATTCTGCTGTAGTTACCATGGGTGGTTTGGCCTTGGGAGTTAACCTGGTAAATTGCACGAGTCCCCAACTTTTAGCAGTTGATTCCGATCCCACCCCTGACACCATATGTGACGGTCACAAGAAGCACGCGGACTCAGTTGCTTCATTTCACAGGTTTCTTTATTAAAGAAAAGGGTAAAGGCCTATCTATCCCTATACTACAAGGAGTCCCTACCTGACAAAACTAAGGTGCCCATCAGTTGTCAGTGAAAGTCTCAAAAAGGAATATGTTCGCCGTCCAAACTAACCCTATCTGACCCTATCACTAACCTAACAACTAGGGACAGTAGAATGACTCCCTTCTCCTGGTATATTGGCTTCTTGTGAACTTCAGTTCAATAGGTTATCCTCAAATAGTCTCTGGAGACTACTTTTATCAATTCACACAGTTCATTCAGTACTTTCCTCTCTCTTTTCTTTGGTTATAGATGTCTGTTCTTTTCCAGTTTTCCTGACTACTTTCGTTATCAATGATACTGTATCTCTTTTCCCCTTGTAGGGTTATCAGATGCTGGCAAGTCTATACTTTGATACTTTCTCCTTTGATACTTTCTCTGGTTCTTGGCCTCTCTTTCTTTATTCTTTCCTGATTGATCTCCGTATGAACATTCCAATGCTGCTTCTCATTCCCTCTTCTGAGTATTATCATGATATTTTCCTCTCTCTCACTGGGACAAGTATGAGCGGTCCACTAACGATTCTCAGTAATGATTCTCATTCACTTGTCTAGATATCAATGTAATATTTTCTTCTCCTTTACTGCCATCACTGGATTCCCGATTCTCTCCAGGTCGTCTCTTCAGTTTGTCAGGTTGGCTTCTGCTGGTACCTTTTCATCTCTCTCTCTGTGTCCCTGTAGTTGCAGGCACTGTGGTCTTTCAGTTACCGGCTTTTCCCGTATTGGTAGAGCAGTATCGGATTTGTTTACAGGACCCCTGGTCCACCACATGCCTCGTGTGGTCACACCACCAATCTCTGTCTCGTTTGCTTCCCAGCTGTTAGGATGTGGTGCATCCGATTTCACTTCTCTCCTTCTAGTCGTTATGAGACGTAGCACGGCTCCCTCCAGTTCCTGGGTTCTCCAGTTCAAGTCACAGAGTGTCCAGCCTCTGCTAAGTGTCGGCCTGCCAGCCACTTCTTAACTCGCAGGTTTTCTTCTCTCATCTCCAGGCTCCTCCCCTTTCATATGGTATACGACCGTGGGACTTCCCCCGGCGTAGCTTTGTATTTCTTTCTCACTTTCTCACATGGTTTCTCTGCTTCTCCACAGGTGTCGTCCTCCTCATCTCAGTTAATGGGATTTTCTTAGTTAAAGGAATATTTGCTGTTTCTATTTTACAAGAGCACATACTGGTATTTTCTTCGGATGTCTGTGATTATTTAGATTCTAAAAACTTCGAATCCGAAAAATACAAATTCAAAATTTTTGAAAAAGCAATAATCACGAACATCACCCTCCCTCCACCTCCCTAACCCTAATACTTACCTCCAGCACCCAACTCATCTTTTGTCCTTCACTCCTTCCCTGCAGCGCTCACCCTGGGACGCGGATTCTGCCTCCCCATTGAGTAGCAGTACTTCCGCTGCAGGGAAGGAGTGATACTTGTCCCCCGATTTCCTTTTTATGGAAGCAGGGGACACCCCTGCGACCCCCAAAGTCCTATAATTTTGATCAATTGGATTGGGGGACACCCTCGCAACCCCTGCTCCCCTTGATCAACATTATGGGAATTCGGTTATTTTTCCAGTGCTGAATTCGGCAGTGCCGAATTCAGCATTTGTGTTAATTCGTTTCCTTTTTCATTTATTTCTATTATATTCTTGAGGGAGTTCCTCCAAGGAACGTGAGTTCTTGTCCCCAAAGGGGGAGTCTCTCTCAGTTAAAGTCCCTCTTGCCTCAACCCCTAGGGTGGGTGTTGAAGAGCGGGCTCACCTACCTAGCCTCTGGGGGGGGGCTCCCCCTTGGGGACAAGGAATGAATTCCTACAATTTGTCACAGTTGGTTATAGCCCATCGCTGGAAGTTAAAGAAATACCGGGTCTCCTTGAAAGGTATAATATATTGGGGGAGATTTAATAAATGAGAAACATTTGTATTCCTTAAGAGAAGAGCTGGCTACTTACATGATGCTCTGCAACACCCTTATTGGACATGTTAAGATGTACAACACGAACTATACTTGTCCAAATAGGCTAAGGACACTTGGGCTCCTTAACATTTGAAGGTGAGGGAAAGACTCAAATGAAATCTGCCGATAAAACTTGAATGGCATGTGGTCTCCTGAACTGGAGAGAGAGTCGTGTTAAAAGAAGCTGTTAACTTTTTATTCAATTTATTTACTTAATGAACATTACAGGGAAAACCATGCAGGGAAAACCATGCATTTCTGGTACAGAAATGCTTACAAAACTTTGTAACATTGATTTAAAGAGCAGAGGACTGGTGTCCTTAACAATAGATGAGAGGGTGTAAATATAAGACCAGATGATGCAGGGGAGGTAGAAACATGAACCAGGGACAAGGAGAGTAGTGCATTATATCGGCATGGGATAATGGAGGAAGTGCTAAGTTTTAGTATGAAGGGGTGAGGGATAAGTGCCATTAGGTTGTCGCAGAGACATAGGGGGAAAGGAGAATAGGGAGATGTGGTGAGTAGAATGCTATACAAGGGGTTCTTCAGAAAGGAGGAGAGCAAGGAGTTTGGATTTAAATACAGAGAGAGTTGGAGTAGTGCAGAGAGGTTGAGGTAGAACATTCCAGAGTAAGGGAGCGAGGAGAGGAAAAGAGCGAAAATTAGACAGCGCGCAAGGGGCATGTGAGGTGTGTAAGGGAGCATTGGTATCACAAGTATGACACTAACACAAGAGCTACAAGTTTCAAAACCTTTATTAAATCCTTGGGTTTGGAAAACTCCTACTTTGCCCTATAGCTATAATGGGAGTAGTCTCTACCATCAAATAATAATAACAATACAGTCCTAGTCAGTCTATGTCAAATCAAAATGGCCTATACATAAAAAAAACAACGCCTGCCCTATGTCTTATACAAAAATTGTGTAATGGGGAATATGTATGCAAAGAAAAGTCAGTGTTATAACATAAAGGATCGAGGTGGCTGTATCAGCTCTCCTCACCACGTTGAACTGCACAGAGTAAGGCGGCCCCCGTAGACGGGATGACACACTCTGGCTCAGGTTATCAAAATAAAAGGCTGTTCAAAACATGGGTCGAGGCTCGCTTGGCCTTCCACGTTACAGTCACTTATTTTCAGTTCACTGCAAGTTCTTGCACAGTTCAACAAAAGTTCACGTATGTCTCCCTCTGCTCTGTCGGGCTCGGACCTCTCAATGCATCAACAGTTCATGTAGGTCTCCCTCAGTCGGGCTTGGACCTCTCAACAAAAGTATCTGATTCAACGTAGATCACCCTCAGCCGGTCTCGGACCGCGCAATCGCAGCACCTACAGGGGTACCCTTCCCCAAGCTTCATTCACATTTGACAGCGGTTCCCTTTCCCCAGCTTCATTCACCTTCCAGGTCTCCCCTTTCAGAGTTTGTTCGCTTTGTCGCTTCATAACAAAACATCAAACAATTTTCATAGACTTTCGAGTGGGCTATTTCCTTTCTCTGGACCACTCCGCTACTCTGTATCACTGGCACCACAGTTATCGGTATGTTTAAAAGTTCACTAGTGGTTTGCTTTATTTTGCGTATCATCAGCATATGTACAACCTTCAATTGTAAGATATACTGTTGCGGCTTCAATCTTTCCTTGACATAAACCGGCCTTTCATATCTTTCACTAACTCCTGGCTGTGTGCATTCTTTTCTTTTCTCTGCGGCTTTGATTCACAAGTCAAGGTTGATACCACAGGCTCGGCCTCGCCTCCCCAACTCTTCCGTTCACACGGGAGGGTTGCTAGCATCTTTGAAACACAACGCAGGCTTCTTCTTGTCTGGTATTTGGCTTTCTCTGCGTATCCTTCACCGTTTCCCGGAGGCAACAACCTCCTGCAGGGATCTTTAGGATTTTGCTACCCCTCGCTCTGTTCCCTCGATCGGTCGTCCTGCTCCAGTGGGTTTGCCTTTGCCTCAGAAGATCTGCTCCTTCTCGTGTCTCACCTTGCTTCCAGTGTGTCTCCATGTTCCGCCTTTTATCTGTGTGGGGGGAGCTAATGGGTATCATATGTATGTTATTAAGATCAAGTGCCTGACCTTATTAATGGGACATGTCCCATGAGGTATGCAAGTGTTGGCCTCTTTACTCGCAGTCCTCCTCTTCCTCGTCCCAGTGTTTGTGCAGAAAGGGGGGGGTTGGAACGTTGGAGAATCTTATAAAATAGGATGGGGTATGGGCACGGGAAAGGGGGGATCCTCCACCCAGGTGATCCTCCCGCACTGGCCCACCCCCAGGGTCTGGATCGAAAGGTGATGGCTGTGCCCTGGCCACCTGAGAGATCCCCGATGGCTAGCAAGTGAGACACCCTTTGGTTTCTCACAGGTGACAAGGAGGTAAGCCGAGGATGATCGTAGGGAGTGAGGGGGAATGTAGGGAGTGAGATGGGCCAATAGCTAGGTTGGGATAAGTCTGTGTATAGTTTTGGAGATAATGAGAATGAGTTCATACTTTACCCTCTGTCTCATAGATAAGCAGCCCAACTGACAATGGGCTAGGGTGATGGAGGTGAAGCGGGGAAGGTTGAAGAGTGTACAGACAACAAAGATGAGGACTTTGTCGAGAGTTGAAAAAGCATAGTTGGGAAGACCATAGAGTAGATTGGCACAGTAGTCAGATCCAGCGAGAACTAAAGAGGAGATTAGGTGCTCAGCAGTGTTGAAGGGAAGATGTCTTATTTTTCTGATGCTGAGGAGATTAAGTCCTTCTGCAGTGCCCAATTGTGTCTCCCTCTCCTCCCCACTCTCCTCACCTGATCGGTAATCCTACAATTCCTCTGTATTAAGATGCCGACGTGAGCAGAAGTCTCTCTTCGTAGCCGAAGACACTTGTCTACCACGAGAGGAAGCCACAGTGAATGCTTGAAACAAGCAGTCCTGGGACTCCTCTCCCGTAGCAGGCGACAAGGGAAAAAGCCTTAACAGCAGAAAAAACCCTTGTAAGGAAGGAGGCCAAACAGGAGTCTTCCAAGGAGATTGATGGTACGTAGGCTCCAGTGGTAGCGGAAGAGTGGGTGGTCGGCTTCTGAGGATTGGAGGAGGCAGACAGGAGCTGATAGGGGTGGAGACCAAGAGGCCCTCGCTCCGCAAGAAGGAGTAGCGAGAGAGACTCGTGCCGGCGGCCCGAGCGAGCCGCGGGAACAGAAGGGAAGCCAAAGCAAAACCAAAAGAGAGGAGAGAGAGAGAGAGCGAGAGAGAAGGAGAAAAAAAGCCTCGCCAGAAGCGAGGAGAGGCTAGAGGAATAGAGCGGAACAAGCCGCGAGACGGAAAAAACTAGCGTTCTCACCCAAAGGCAGTAAGCAGAAGCTACGGGGTTGCAACGCAGCGATCGCTGGGAGTGAGAGGCTGAAGTACCTCCCAGCGACCGCCATGTTGCAGGAGAGCTAGACCGAGACTGCACGTAAGCGGACACAACGTGCTGGAACTACGGTCTGCGCCGGAGCCCCCTCTCAAAGCGAAACCCCCCAGGCTTTCCCGGAAGAAGTCGATGGAAACCACTCAACAACCGGGGGGCATGAATGTGGGCGACCGGTTCCCAAGAGTCCTCCGACTCCGGGTAACCCTTCCACGAGACCAAGTATTCCAAGCGTCCCCTGTAGAATCTGGAGTCACGAATGGCCGAAACTTCGTATTCCTTTGTACTTCCAGAACCTTGAACCTGCAGACGGGGAAGGGATCTTAGGTGGGGATCCGGAACAAAAGGTTTGAGAAGGGAGGAGTGAAAAACAGGATGAATGCGACTGAGAGTGGGAGGCAATTTCAATCTGAAAGAGACAGGGTTGATCTTAGATAGAATATAAAAAGGTCCCAAAAAGCGAGGAGAAAGTTTGGAAAGGTGAACCCATCGAGGCAGAAATTTAGTAGAGAGCCACACCTTGTCTCCCTCCTTCCAATCGGGGCAGCCCTGCCGACGTTTGTCCGCCTGTTCCTTGTTTCGGATCCTGCTCCTTTTCAGACCGAATTCAGCAGTCTTATGCGCCTCCGCAATGGACTGAAGCACTGCTTCCGCGGTGGGAGAGTTTGTAGGAACTGGAATCATGGGAAAAATGGATCAAGGATGCACTCCATACGTGCAAAAAAAAGTAGTAAGACCTATCGCGGAATGTGTAGAATTGTTGTACGTAAATTCCGCGGTGGGTAACAATGACACCCAGTTGTCTTGATGTCGGTTGGTATAACATCTCAGATATTGCTCCAAGGTGGCGTTCAGTCGTTCTGTCTGGCCATTCAACTGAGGGTGGAAACCAGAAGAAAGTGCTCTTTCCACGCCAACTCTAGAACACAAAGCCTTCCAGAAGTTTGAGATTAACTGACTACCTCGATCGGAAATGATCTTGTCAGGTAAGCCATGTAGTCGAAAAACATCTCGTGTAAAGGTCTCTGCCATCTGAGTGGCGGTAGGTAAGCCAGGTAGCGGGGAAAAACGTGCCAATTTAGTGAAAGTATCTATTGTCACCATGATGCAATTCGGACTCTGGTAGATCCACTATAAAATCGGTAGAGATGAGACCCCATGGGCGTGTAGTCATCTCTGGTTGGGTCAGCAAACCTAAGGGCTTGCCAGATGGATATTTCGCTCTGGCGCATATTGGACAGGCCTTGATATATTCCTTAACCTCTCCTTTCAATTCAGGCCAGAAGAACCTTCTTGCAATAAGTTCAGTAGTGTTATGCACTCCTCTATGACCCGCGGTAAGTGGATCATGGCCCAAATGAATGATCTTCTTACGCCAAGGGCCATCTAGAATGTACAGTCGGTTACCGTAAAACACTAAACCTTCCTTCTCGGTATATTTCCCTCCTCGTAACCTAAGAAACTTCGGCCTTTCCGATGCCAACGCGGTCTTCACTTCTTGAAAGAAAACATTGACAAGTCCCAGGATCTTGTTTCTCTTGAACATAACTTCCCGAGAATGAGGGATACAGTCTCCAGGAACTTCCTTCCTTGACAAGGCATCTGCAACCTTATTTGAGGTACCTGGTGATATGAAAGTCGTATTGGGCAAAAAAATAAGCCCATCGGGCTTGCCTTGAATGTACGCACTCCATGTTTTGTAATGCCTTGAGATTCTTATGGCCCGTCCTAATGAGAAAAGGATGTCGCGCACCCATCAGTAAATGTCGCCAATCTTCACATGCCAACTTCATAGCGAGTAGTTCCTTTTCTAGAACCGAATAGTTGAGTTGGCTAGGAGACAAAGTCTTCGAGAGATAGGCGACTGGATGTTCCACCCCATTATAGGTTTGCAAAAGAACTGCCCCTATAGCCATGGCAGAGGCGTCAGTCTCAACAATGAACTGTCGGTTTTGATCCGGATGTCGAAGAATCGGAGCGGAACAGAACAATCTCTTTAAGTTCCTAAAACCATGTCAGCAACGGGAGACCATAGGAAAGGCCCCGAATCTTTCCTCAAGAGTCTTGTAATGGGAAGTACTATCTCTGAGAAGTTTGGAATGAACCTCCTGTAGAAATTTGAGAGACCAAGAAATCTTTGTACCTCCTTTACGTTGTCTGGGGAGGACCAATCGAGTATAGCAGCGACCTTGCCTGAATCCATGGAAATCCCTTCTCCAGGGAGAATGTATCCGAGATAGTGAACAGAGGAGACTGCAAATACGCACTTCTCGGGTTTGACCAGAAGTTTATAGCGTTGAAGGCGCTCCAGTACTTGAGTAACATGAATGATATGGGATTCCAAATCAGATGAGTAAATCAGAATGTCATGCAGATAAATGATGACCGTAACCAGTAGTAGATCAGAAAATAATCGATCCATGAATCGCTGAAATATGGCTGGGGCATTTACCAATCCGAATGGCATTACCTTGTATTCGTATAATCCGAACGGGGTACAAAATGCCGTCTTCCATTCATCTCCCTTGGCAATGCGAAGCAAATGGTATGCGTTCCGAAGGTCTAGTTTGGTGAATATGCGGGCCCCCTGTACGGCCTCTATGATCTCTGATATGAGCGGCATGGGATAGTGGTCTCTGATTGTAACCTTATTAAGTCCTCTATAATCTATGCAAGGACGCAAATCGGTGGAGTCCTTCTTTCTTATGAAAAATAAAGAAGCTCCTGCCCGAAACTTGGAAGGTTGAATAAGGCCGTTTTGCAGATTAGTATCCAAGTAGTTCCTTAATACCTGTCTCTCAGTTTGGGTTAAGGAAAACATCCTGCTGAAAGGAACCAAAGCATTAGGTTCTAGCTCCAAGGAGCAATCCTCAGGCCTGTGTGGAGGCAGATCCACAGGTATTGTCTCCTTGAAGACCTCCTGGTAGGGTAAACAATAATGTGGTAAGGCGTGGACTCCCACATGGTCACTTGTTAACACCGTCGAAGTAAGGTGATCACTCTGAAATGATCCTGAGAGACAATGCTGTCTGCAGAACAGAGACAAAAAACTCAACTGTTTGCTAGTCCAGTTTACCTGAGGATTGTGTTTGCGTAGCCAGGTAATTCCTAAAATTATAGGGAAATGCGCTGCTCGAATGATATTGAATTTGAGAACTTCTCTATGTTGGAAGATGGTGACTCCTAGTTTCTCCGTGGTATGGGTTATAAGACCCGAAGAGAGGGGAGATCCGTCCACACCCTCTACCTTTTGATCCTCTTTGCGGGCTACCCTATGAAGGCCCACCTTCTCTGCCCAGAGAGTGTCCACGAAGTTTCCGGCCGCCCCACAATCCAGGAGGGCTAGGGCATCTATAGACCTTCCCCGGGATTCAATATGTACAGGAATAACCATCAACCTGGAATCCTCCAAAGTGTTGGGAGCTGAAATTGAGAGAGAAACATAGGGACTTAATAAGTTGCAAGTTGATCCTCGGAACCAAGTCCCTACTGGCGCCGAGGAAGTTCGTTTCCCTGTGATCTGGTTGGAACCACCGGGCAATCTTTAAGCTGGTGCTGTTCGGACCCACAATAGGCACAAAGTCCCTTTTCCTTTCTCTGTCTTCGCTCAGCAAATGAAAGAGGACCCCTGGTAGCTCCGATCTGCATTGGCTCTTCGAGGGATTGGGAGGAGGAGTGAGAAGAAGACGTAGATGTATTGGATGCAGGAGGGCTTGTTGCAACGCGATGTTTGCGGCGTTCTGCTCGGCGTTCCTGAAGACGATATTCAATCTGCAATGTGGATGATAGCAGATCGGCAAAAGTCGGTGGTCGTCCTTGATCTCTTCTCTTAGGCCCCTTCTGAATATGGCATACTGGGCTTGCTCCGGCCAACCCGCTCCTGCCGCCAGAGTCTTGAATTGGGATATATATGTTAGAACATCTGAGGCCTCTTGCCGTACATCCAACAAGTCCTCGCATGCAGTGAAGGTTAGTTCCGGTCTCTCAAATGTCTGTTGCAGTAATGCCTGAAACCCGGCAAAGTCATGAAATATGGGATTGGCACTGGTCACCAATGGTGTGGCCCAAGCAAGGGCGTTACCAGTCATGTTTGAGATCAAAAAGCCTACCTTGGATTGATCGGTAGCAAAGGAACGAGGCCTAAATGTAAAGTACACCACACAAGCCTCCATAAATTCTTTTATCTTCTTTGGCGAACCGTCAAACTTCCCCGAGGGGAGCGACATTATCGGTAGTTCAGCAGGCGGAACCTCTCGAGTCATGGCAAGTTGTCGTAGAACTACGTTTTCAGCCTTAACCGTCTGTAATTCTTGTGACAAGCCCTGAACCGCCTTCCAGAGTTCCTGGATCTGTTCTTCTGCCGACATTGTGTTCTCTTGGCGTTGCAAGAGAGAGGGAGAAAAAAAGCCTCGCCAGAAGCGAGGAGAGGCTAGAGGAATAGAGCGGAACAAGCCGCGAGACGGAAAAAACTAGCGTTCTCACCCAAAGGCAGTAAGCATAAGCTACGGGGTTGCAACGCAGCGATCGCTGGGAGTGAGAGGCTGAAGTACCTCCCAGCGACCGCCATGTTGCAGGAGAGCTAGACCGAGACTGCACGTAAGCGGACACAACGTGCTGGAACTACGGTCTTCGCCGGAGCCTCCAATGCGGAAGTATCCGCCAATCGGCCCGGCTGCGTATGACATGCAGTGACTAGATCAGAACTGTTTATTTTAAGAGCACATATTTGAAAGTGGGTATCTTTTCTGAGATAAAGAACTTGATTTGATGGTGGTAAGAGCTTTGAACGAGCTGTTGTTTAGTGAGCCCAAGGTGGATGTTTGAAATTCTTTGTTCAATGGTTGTATTTTATGTATGAGTGTTAAGCCTCTCAAGTAATAGTTAATACAAAGATGATATACAAAAACTGTAATATACTAAGCATGCTCAAAATGTAAAGAAAAGACATTTAAAAAGAAAGCCCAGACAGTGATGCTTAACTTCTGTGAAAAAAAAAAGAATTGACTGTTTTCAGAAAGGGATGTAAAACACTGCACTGCTGCAAACGGGCTCCGGACCAAGACATTTTGATCCGTGTATAGCATACTTCAAATATCAATCAATTGGCGAGAGTTGGCATTGGCCGAGGACTAGCGGGGGTCATGGGTTTTGAGGAGAAAGAAGAAGTACAGTCATTATCAGGCAAGGGTAAGTGTAGAGCACTTAGGTTCTCTGGAATACTGATTAAACTTTGTATAGCGCTCCGTCTCTTTCCAGCCAGACTCACGATTTCTAAATCCCATACATCCATGTATACATAAACAGGAGGCTCTTGACCTATTTTCTGAGTTCGAGGATTGAGGGCATATCTGGAGTAGGGTGCCATTCAACAGTGTAAGTGCATAGGCGTGAGCTTATGTCTTAATTGGCTTGCCATTTTGAAGTTTGGAAAGCTTAGTTTTTGCTGGTGGAAATTATACCGAAAATGATGATGCCAGGTATGAAGGCAGTACATCCAACAGTAAGCATGGTGTTCAGCCGGTAAATGCTTTTTACATCCAACAGTAAGCATGGTGTTCAGCCGGTAAATGCTTTTTACATCCAACAGTAAGCATGGTGTTCAGACGGTAAATGCTTTTGACATCCAACAGTAAGCATTGTCTTCAGCAGGTCGATGCTTTTTTCCCTTGGTTTGAATGCCCGCCCAACTAGTTTCAGAGTGAGATTGGTATACAAATCGCATATGAAATCTGAGCATCAGATATGCTCAAAGAACCCTTTTTAACGGTTTCCTTATGCGGTGACCAACAGCAGTTGGAAAAACTCCAATCGAGGAAGCTAGCGCGTGAGTCTGACTCATGACATGGCAACAGGCATTCCTTTGCTGCCCACAACAAGAGTCGTTAAGACCTATAAGGCTGTCTCGTCTCTTTACAGCCATCTAAAACCTTCATTACATTGGACTGGAAATACTAAAAAGCTTCCAACGGAAATATAACTAACGAAACAAGTAAAATATAAATTGTACACAAATTGTTGCAAGAAAAATCTAAAAAAAGAAAGAAATTCAGTTATTGAAAAAGTTAATGACAATTTGTCCACACATCGCCTTTACACATTTTGAGATAAATGGATATTGGGTGGCTTGCTTTTGCTAAACATTACTGTGCACACATTAGGACAATTGCTAGTAGTAATGATCTCTTTTCAATAACTAACTGTGGTGGTTGCGGATGGTTATACTTTGTGACTCGTTTGCGTTCCTTCTTCCTTGTTTCAAAGCATATTTAAAAACATGAAAATAAATTGCTAGCCTTTGCTTTCTAGCACTGGAAAAATACTTTTGCAGGCTAGCGTGAGTTAGCTAAATGGACTATAAGCGTTGTGATATAAAATGGATTAAAACAAATATCCCCATGCGATTCTGTCTTTTTCACAAATTTATCGTATTACCACATCCGGACTTTTACATTGCCTCCAGTTATTTACATAGCAATTCATATATAACAGGTAATCCCGTTTCTATGCACTCATCACTTTGCCAGAAAAGGGAACTGAGGTAGAGGCAGATGAAAACATCTGCTCAAGATCACACACTGTTGTAATACAAAATGGGTACACCAGAATAGATCTTGGGTCTTCTTGTCCCACATTTGACAAGATTTCTGAATAAAACGGCTCGGAAAATAAATTCACCACAATTCCCACCTGTATATCCTTGATATGATCAATTACAATAAAGGGCAAGTATTGAATGACATGGCCTCGCATTGAACCATGAATGAGACTTGAATTACCTACTGTGATGTAGGCAACATTTTCTCAACACACACCAGAGGAATATTCTTAGCTGACAAGACCCATTACTCCCCTCCTTCTACGGTCCTTCATTTTTGGTCCATGAGGCATTAGATTTGCTTTTCCTTCTGACAGGCTGAATGGGGAGGATGTGTTTTGCACCCTTGCCCCCATTTGTGGTACCCCCTGCCTCTTAACATTTTAAACACAGAGGGCCTCGTGACAAATTTGACAAGTCCTGAGTATTTACCACCAACCTCAGATACTGTCATCGCCACTGAGTCTGTCGGATTTACCACCAGATTATGAGTGGGGTAATGGCAGCGTGAGCACCAATTCATGGGGATTTGGAGGAAATATTATGGATGGTAAATTCCATCACGGATGCCAGTACAGTGGAGGAGGTATATGCTCCACTTTACCACCCCACTTGACATTTGGAAGTGCAGAAAAATGCAGAAAAGTGGTCATAAAGTGGCAATAACTGAATTGCCACCACTTTACTGTCACGTTTTACTGCCCCGCCAAACTCGGAATGAGCCCCATAGAGACGCTTAACTTTCAGAGGAAGAGGCTCAATGTATGCAAAGCACTTTGCACCCGTAAAGGCAGCGTTGGGCAACTGGGTGGTGTGGCAAATGCAAGTTCACGAGGTGCATCGTATAAAAGGGAAAGATGGGCATTCCCCCGCCCTGCAACCTGCATATATTAAGTTCATCATGAGAGGCGTAGACAGGGCAGGGCCCACCCAAAATCTGTAAATGCCCACTCAGCAGCCTAGTGTGGACATTTACAGGTGCTAATGTCACTGCAGTGGTTCGACTACATTAGCTTCAGGCCCCACTTGTTAGACAATCCTGGCTACGCCTCTGATTGATGTGATCATGTTTGATCTTGGTTACTCTCAGAGTTCCATGAATTAACCTCAGATTTCTTTAAAGCACTCTCATCCTCGTGAAGGTGGCAAGTAACCCTTTCTAGAAATCCTCAATTTGTAGAGTTTCGAATTAATTTGCAATTGCTTAGTACTCATTTCCTCAGTGCCTTTAGACATTTCAGTGGCCAAAAGCATTGAGGAGTCGCTAGCCATATGTGTACTGAGATGATGCAGAACAGAACTGAAAGAGATGGCATCCTCACTTTCAGACCCATTATTAAGAATACTCTCCTTTCTAGGTCTTCCCTAGGTGTGGGCGTTTCAGAAACATGACACCGTTCCGCTCAAGAGCACAGAAAGGAAGCCCTTACTTACAACTCGATTATATGCTGCAAAACATTCTGACTGGATAGGACCGGTACCCAGAGACGATGCTTAAATCTGACCTTTCTAAAGATGGCAGCTGCTGATGCTTTAAAAGCCTGGGAGGTATTTTATCGCGCATGCTTCTGAAATGTAATTAAACCTATGACGGGTAATGCATGGCCAGGGACAGCAGGGATAATATCCAATAGGAAAGTGGTCCATGGGGATAGCTTCTACTTGATATGGACCAAGAACTGCTATCGGAGCAACTACCAGTATTCGGAGAGAAAGGCAGCAATCCTTTAATGTTGTATCTTAGCCTAAAGATCTCTCAGGCTCAGAGTCGCATCGCAAGCCTCTCCAGCCAACAGAGCATAGACACCATGCTGTTCCTTGTCCGGGCTCCACGGGTGCTCTGGCATGCACGTGCCGTGCCCCTTTTATTAACCACATGCGGCGGAGCTATGTAACTCCGCTGCGTGTGTCTTCTTAAAGACACAAACACCACACCCCTCCTTTATCATAACAACAAACACTGTAAACAAAATGATACTCAACAACCTTTGGAGTACCATGAAAGGCACTTTCCCCACCCCCCAACATGTGCGTAGTGCTCTACTGTAACTACCACAACAGGTGGTTTAGTTCTGTACACGACCATGCGGCTAAACTCAGGAGTTCAGTACATAGTCATTGCGGTTGGCAGGTCGCTCCCTCGTCGACGATCTCAAACCTTCTGCCCCCCTCCTGGCTCAGACTCTCCTCACCTGTGCCCCTTGACCCAGGGGAACCGGTGTACTTGCAGGACCTCCACCATCATCTGGTACCTCGGCACAGTCACTGCACAGGATGGCCTCTGGTGGGACACCATCCCCCACCTTCCTGAAGAAACTGGCATTTCTCGTAACTGTCGATCGCACATCAGATGCAGTTATCATCGACCCTCTCACTGCACCAATGTCCATGGGATTAGGCTGGTAATTCTGTGACATTTTCCCTTGGGGGTGACGGTTTCTTATTAGCACCTCGTCACCCAGGGCGAGCTGATGTTGGCAGAGGCCCCTCCTTACTTACTTTCCCTCCGGTCGCTGCCTTCGGTCCTGCTCCACCTGGACATAGTCTATTGTCACCGGTTCTCTAGGTACTACTTCTGTCAGAAGGCCTCTCGGGCATCTTTGAAACCTGGCTTTGGCAGGGGCGACTCTATTGGAGCCATGAGCGGTCGCTCTGTATTCCCAAAGGAACTGGTACAGTAATCGCTGTAGGCTCTGACCCTGTCCGTGGGTAATCCTGAAAACCTTATTTAACATCCTCATGAATCTCTATGCTCCACCATTAGCTTGTGGCCAAACTGGTGTGACTTTCCGGTGATGTATTCTGTATTCTTCCATTAGCTGGAGAAAGCTTCCACCCTGGAACGGCGGCCCATTGTCTGAGCACAGGGTCTCTGGTAGCCCATGTGTCACAAATATCTTCTCAAGAGCCACTGCTACATCATCAAATGCCACAGACTCTACAGACTCCACTTCGGGGTACCTTGACGATTTGTCCACCACCACTAGGAAGTGAACACCCCTTTCTGTGGATCCAATATCGACATGCACCGTTTCCTACGGCTGCGTACCACTAGGCATACACTCGATTTGAGGGTCACGTTGCACTGGCGAGGCCGCCTGGCACCACACACCAAAGACACAAACTCCTCCACTCGCCTTTCCAGGTCGAGGAACCACACCTTTAGACATCCCCTGGTGTCCTTGGTGTGCCAGCTCGATCACCTGGTGTATTTTGCCGGCTGACACGACCATCCGGTCTCCCCATAGCAGCACGCCTGATTCCACGAATTTCAGTTCCTCCCGTACTCTCCAGTGGTGCTCTAGGGTTGTACAAGCTTCTTGAGTTCTCTTCCCTAAACCCGCTAGCACTGGCTTTTTGGAATTTGGAAACACTTGTCACCTCCAGATGCCTTCTCCAGCTCTTGAATGGGCATGGAGTTTGGGTTGCAGACTCCACCAGGAGTTGGACATATTCATTGGCCTCATCGGCACTTGTTTCGTCTTCTTTGTCCCTCCTTACCCAGGGATGCCGCGACAAATATTTGGCTGCTTTTTTGGTCCCTGGCCGGTAGATCAGCGACACTCCGTACTCCAACAGGGCCAGCATCCATCGATCAATCTGCGCTGGTGGCTTGGCTGAAGATCCTGCCATGATCGGCAGCAAAGGCTTATAGTCCGTCACTACCATCACTGGCCTGCCAAGCATGAACAGGTAGAAGTGCTGGCTCCCCCGCAGTACTGCCAGAGCCTCATGCTCTATCTGGGAGTACCGTTGCTTGGTATCCGTCAGCGCTCGACTGGCATACGCTATGGGCAGGTCTTCTCCACGTCCGAACGGGCTGGCGTCCACCTCCACCTCTGATGGCAAAGAGGGGTAATAAAATGCCATGGTGTCATCGGCTGTGAGCGCTCCCTTCACGTCCTCGAATGCTGCCTGTTCAAGAGGGCCCCATTGCCAAGTGGAGTCCTCTTGGGTGAGGCTGCTCAGGGGTTCAGATCTTGTGGCCAGGTTTTTAATGAACTGGCCACATTACGTGACCATGCCCAGGAAGCTGCCGACCTCCGTCACATTTTCTGTGGACTTCGCCTCCATCATGTCTTTGTCTTTCCTGGGGTCTGGTGACACACCAGCCCTCCTTGAAGACAAACCCAAAGAATTCAATGCTTGTTCGCAGGAACTCGCTTTTCTCCTTGTGTAATGTCAGGCCCACCAAATGGATGTGCTCAAGGGTCTTCACGAGGCGTGACATGTTTCTGATTTGGCGAACACCAGGATGTCGTCACTAATGTTCAGGACTCCATCCAAGTCCAGCAGGGCTCCGTGTATTAGATTTTGTAATACTTTGGCTGCCGATGACACCCTGAAGCTCAGGGGTTTGTACCGATACAGTCCACGGTGCATGGTGAACATCGTAATATATCTAGAGTCGGGGTGTACTATGACCTGGTGGTATCCCGCTTGCGTTTGGAGAAGAAATTCAAACCCTGTAACTCTGCGATGATGTTGTCTATCGTCGGTGTGAGGTGCCTCTCCCTCTTAATGGCCTTGTTCGGTAGCCTCATGTCGACGCAGATCCTGACTGAGCCAGGCTGCTTCCCTTTGCGGATGACTACTATGGGGGACAACCAGGGCGCTGGATCGTGCACTTTTTCATTAATGTCTAACCTTACTAGGTTTTCCAGTTTCTGGTCCACCAGCTTTCACAGGTGAAATGGAATCCTTTGGTGTTTCAGTGCCACTGGCTGGATTGACTCATCTATGTGAAGCCTCACCGGCTCGCCAACCATCTGGCCAATCCCCTTCAAAGAGTTTCTCAAACGTCCAGAGAACGTTCTGCACACCTTCAACATACACTCTGTAGGCAAAGCTACCAGTTCCTAAGGCTTCTGTGGCCACACAGCTCAACAAGGTGTTGTGGCTCACATTTGTGACATAGAAATGTGCTTTGTTTGAACTGCCGCCATGCTCAACTTTTGCAACGAAAGCCCCCACGAGAGGAATAGGTTGTTCTCCGAATGTAAAAATGCAGGCTTTAGGCTGATGCAGACCCACGGACGTAATCATTGCTTCATAGTGCACTTCGGCCATCAGATTTACAGAGGCATCAGTGTCCACCAAAACTGGCACCGGCGAGCCGTACACTTACACAGTGCACTTTGGCTGTCGTTGGGCCTTCAATTTCAGTACATTTACACTTGAGATGAAAAAGATGTTTTCATGTTTTCATCATCCTCGTGAATATTGCTTTACCCCCCCCCCCCCAAGTTAGGATTCCAAAAATGTGTGTGTGGGAGGCACACAAGCACTCCCATCGGAGTCGCAACCCACCTCACCACATTGCAACAAAATGGCCACCCGGGCGCGTCACAGGTCCTGATCCCATGGCGTGAGACAAACGTTTGATGCTGCCGACATGCTTTGAACTCACCGCTGCTCCTCCTCCTCCTCGCCAATGTTGTATCTTGGCCTGAAGCTCTCTCAGGCCCAGCGTCGTGCCGCAAGCCCCCCCCAAGCCAACAGAGCAGACACGACAAGCTGCTGCTTGTCTGTGCTCCACAGGTGATCTGGCGTGCACGTGACGTGCCCCTTTTATTAACCACATGCGGTGGAGTTACATCACTCCACCGTGTGTGTCTTCTTAAAGACACAGACACCACATTTAGGACTTCTGTCCGCTCCTTCCCTAGTAGTTTCACAGTTGATGACAATTCTTTTAGGATTTGACCTACAAATTGCCATTTTAGAGCATTTTAAGAATAAAATAGACAGATTATGGGATTTAGCCCCTAACAATTAAAAAGTCAGGGTAACAATGCCTGCATGGTGTAAAAATGAAAGCAGGGAAAGGGGTCTGCTGGTCGCGCACCGCTTCTTTCATAGCTGTATAAAGCATTAGTGCATAGTCATCTTCATCAATATTTGTGAGATAGGGCCCATGCACCTTTTTGTGCACAGTCTCTTTGCCATCACCACGTTAGGACATTTGCTGCAAGGGAAAGAGCTGTCCCTCTGCAGCAATGCATTGAGAAGATTCTGTGCAGCTCTGCAATGGGGCAAGCTAGGGCATACAATGCCTCGTTCTTCGCTTTGCAAGCATGCACTTCAGAGATTTTGATTTTCCAAACAGGTTTTGGCTGATAGTTTTCAGCCCCAATAGGCCATATTTGGTCATCAGATAGTTTATGAAACAAATAGATTAAACCTGTAGTAATGATATCTCATAGAGGCACACCTCAAGCTTCATTGGCAAGGCTTTCAAAGGAACTGCATATGAGCCTTTTTCTTGTAGGCCAGACTTTCATCTCACGCTTTTCAGATCTCACAGAGGCTAAGGGTTGTACTTTCAGCAGCATAGTTTAAGTATGTCATTTAGCAATGCCTGCAGCTACGTTCACAAAGCCCATTAATGCCATATGAAACAATATTATAACAATTCTCCAGTTGACTACTGCATGCAGAATGGTATCCATCTTGCTGTATCCACACAAACCCCACAGTGGGACATCATATGCTAATATTCCAACGAGAAAGACACCTCACAAACTGAACCCCATTTGTACATATTCATCACAAATTAGAACCCTGTCTTGCCAGATGGAAAAAGGCAAGCAAAAGAGGGCAAGCATCTCACCTTTGCACTGTCAATGCGCCGTGGTGAGCTAGGGTCGCTGTTCATGCACGAGGTCATGCTTCCAGAGCGGTCCATAACGAAGATGAATTCCCCACAGGTGGAATGTTCTTGGCTCTCCGGGAAGTTGGGGTAAATATTTAGCATCACGGTCGCATCTGCCATCAGGGACCCTTCCAGAAACAGAGGAACAATTGTTTTAAAAAGAAGCTGCTGTGGATTATAGATAGATAGAAATTGATGAAAGAGTGGAGATAGAAAGTAGGGCCTGAAAGGTGAAGTAAGAGAAAAGACACAAAGGTAGGACAAAAACACATAAGGAAGATTTAGGAGGCACGGGGAGAACATGGGGTATGAAGATGGGCTATTATGACAATGGGGCATTTAATTGGCCAACCTGGAAGCGCACTTGGAAGCCCTGCTTCCACTATGACACTGGGTTTGTTCACTTCGTTGTAATAAATCAAGAGCTCCACATCTCTGTCAAACTTGTGTTCTTCCGCAAGAGATACCTGGTGAAAAACAGAAGCATTATAAGGCTTAGAAGGAAGAAAATACAGGTAGGGTTAAATGATAAGTGTGAATGTTATGTCAGATGATATTAATAGGCTGTTCTGCTGTGCCTCACTGCCACCGTAGAAGATTTAAAGCACCTAGGCTTGTCCGTGGAGTGGAGTGCTGTCTGCGGAGTGTACAAACACTGGAAGGAATGTTTTGTGATAGCATGATTGCACGTCAGTGCTGTTGGGTAGGGCATGGGTCTGCAAAAAAGAGAAAGGGGATGTGTTCTTAAGTGCTGTGATAGTTGGGTTTGGTTTTAGTGGCAGAGCTGGAGATTTCGAAGTTGGTATGACTGAGGGGCTCAGGAGGAAGTTTGGTGACTTATTTGTCCGGGTATTGTTATACTGTCACGATTGTGCCACTGGCACACCAATTGGCACCCATCGTGGACTATTTGGGACTCAATTGTTTCCGTAATACTCCCTGAACAACACCTATTCATATTATTGTCTTTAATTTCCATTTACAAGGCTTTGGAACTTTCGTATTTACTTTTACAAGCTACATGTCCCATGATGCACCTTGTGGCGGTTCCCATTTCCTGGTTATTCCTATACAGCAGTTCCAGCACTACAATCCCCAGAAGCCTTAGAGAACAGTGCAGCTTTCGCTTTCCCAGGACTAGAGAGGGCGGAGGCCAATTACATTCAGGAGTGCTGATCCAGGTGCTGCTAATTAGCCTACTTCAGTACAGGGCAGCTCAGTATTTAAGCAGCTGCCTGCAGGAGCACAGGCCTCTTGCATTGAGCTTTCTACCAGCCCTTTGTTGCCCTGTTCCTTGGATATTTGCTGTGTCCTGTGGCTTCCAGTTCCTGCTCTTGTTCCAGAGCTCTGTGCTTCCTGCCTTGCTGCCCTTCTTCTCAGTCCTCTCTCCCCTACCTTTTGCCTGTACCTCTGTGTCTTCCATACTGCAGCCCCGCTTCCTTGTTTGCAGCCCTCTGTTCCCTGGCTACAGCTCCCTTGCTCTCTTCCTTGTTTGCAGCCATCTGTTCCTTGGCTAAATCCCCCTTGCTCCCTTTCTTATTTAAAGCCCTCTGTTTCCTGGCTACTGCTCCCTTGGTCTCTCCCTTGCCTGTAGCCCTCTGTTCATGATTCCTGTTCTTGTCTTCATTGAGTCTTCAGTCCTCCCCTTTGGTTTTTCACTTCGGTTATACTGTTTCCTTAATTTCCCTCTGCTAGCCTTCTCTTGTCTTTCCAGCCCTGAGTTACTGTTCTTGATTCCTGTGTACAGTTTCCGGTCGCCATTCCCTGCATTTAGATACTAGGTTTCTGCCCTTCCTTTCTTCCGGTTCTCTGTTCTGAACCTTGCTCTCTTTGACTTCCTTTTCCCTCCATATTTCTGTTCTTGTCTTCACTTGTGTTTTATGTAAATCCTATGTACAGAGTTTGACTGTTGGACTCCAGCAGGCAATCTCTGCCCCTTCCCTTGTCGCGTTTCAGTGTTGTACTTCGTGCCATTGTTTACAGTGTACTGGTTCCTGTTTCAGGAAGCAGTCATTGTTCGGTTCCTGCTGGACCTGTACATGCTTCAGTCTTGTGAGTACTGTTACCTTGTTTGTGCCTTAGGGTTCAGGTACAGACACCCACTGCTGGTGATCCCAGCCATGAGCATTCAGAGTGGGCCCCTGTAATAGCAATCTGTGCAGAAGGCTGGAGTTTCCAAAGGTCTGGGGAACACTCTTTCCCCATTCTGCGTACACCCCAAGAGGGAACCCAGAGTGTTTGTATCTTTGTATTCACTGCCCCTTTTTGTTCACAGCATCTGTTGCCTATCCTCTCCTGTTTACAGGACTCCTTGTAGTCCAGCTTCTTGTGTGCCTTTCTCCCTTTAGCTTAGTGGGCACGCCCCTACCCTCAGGCCCTTCCTGACATATACACTGTAACGCAGGTCAAACTCTGCCACCAAGCCTGAGCCAAGAGTGGCTGAGATAAGAATAGACTGTGGACAAAGATGAATGCTGTAGGTAACTGAAGGACAGGGAATGGTGGAGATGTCAAACTCAATTGAAAAAGCCTAGCACTTTTATGTCAGAAAATGAGTTTGTTCCCTGCCATATCATGCAAGGCTTTGTTTTAGTTCATAGTGAGACAGTGTGGTGCCTTACTTGGGAGTAGGCTGTCAGAGTATAGCAGTATATTCCCACCTATACTGAGAAAATGTTCCCTGAACCCCCTATGAAGTCTATGTTCATTAGACTGTGTGAAAGCACTGGGAGGTAGAACAATCGGGGGAAGAAGGAAGAGACGAAGCGAGTCTCTATCCCCCTGTATGCAGTGACAGTCTGGCACCTTTCAGTGTGAAATGGTGATGTGAGACTATCCTTGGTTCGGGGGTTTTCAGGCTTGTAAATTCTTTGTTTGCTGCTTTTAGCCAAATAAGTTACATTTTACATTCTGTTCACTGACTGGATATATTTTCATATGGGAGTGTTTTTATCTAGTGCACAATTATGTATTTAGAGGCTTTTGTGTTTCACTGCCTAAGGGTTTTAAATGTGACCCTCTATGCTGGAGGGAGAACAGCTCTGCTATGCCAGGCTGGGAATCTTGCACTCCCTGAGCTCTGGGTCAGCTACTGAGCATCTGGGGAATGAAGCCGGACATTTCGACACCACCCGTTTTGGCGTAAGACATTGGGCGGAGGTCTCTTTTAGGCGCACCCTGTTGGCAGAGTCCAGCAGGGCACAGTGACCTACACACCGGGATATTGAAGATTGCCATTGTCAACCGAAGCACAGAAAAATGCAGTGCTATGGATGACAGTATATTTAAGCAAACGCTAGCCACTCAGTACATGGAGCTACACTGTGAGTGAATGGTCCATTCACAAATAGGTTGCTGTGTCCCACTTGTCATGTTTGTGAGACATATAAAACTATTTGGTCATGGAGCATTCAGTATAACAGCTCCATCTGCTGAGCGGATAGTGTTTGCTTAAATATACTGTCATCCAAAGCACTGCATTTTTTGGTGCTTCGGCAGGCAATATATTTAAGTAAATGTCAATATCCAGGAATGCGGGTCCTGGTGCCCTGCTGACTGGGGCCAACAGGGTGCGCATAAATGGGACCTGAGCCCATGGTGCTGTGCCAAAAGGGTTGCGCCCAAACACAGCGTACCGCCCTAGGAATCGGTCAATGATGCATGCCTAGCTGTTGACTTCCTTGCGCTTCCTGTTTGCACTCATTATTATTATTGTCGCTCATGTAGCTTTCAGATCGGGGTTTTACCAAATTCTCAGCCGGTCAGATATAACCTCTCATCTTGTGTGCTCTGCTGGTATCCAGAGACCACCCTTTCACGCCCTCCTCCTGCCCGTACTGACTAGCTGCGTGTGGGACTCGCATATTATAGTTTTGAGCACTTGCTGATTAAACATCACTGTCAAACCGTAGAAGACTCTGTTTGGATGATGGCAGTGCTGGAAATGGCAATTATTAACTGTGGGCTCCCACCAGCGACAGAATTTTTTAGAAATAAACATGGCTCCTTCTTAACTTGCTAACCTGCCGGCATTATATTGGCCCTTAAGTATTCCTTCAGTAAATGTCCATGCATTTTTGTCCTTAAATGTTCCTTTTTTAATCCCAAAAGTGAATCACTTGATATCTTATTTCCTAGTCCTTGGTGCAACACCAGAAATTCCAAAAATCGATTAAATGCTTATTAATGCTGAAACAACCTCTTCATAAAGAGGGTTCCTGATTGCCATTCCCAACATATTCTAAAAGAAATAGACAAGATTCTAAAGCATATACTTGACCAAGCAAAACCGAACCTCAATTAGAAGTGCATATCAAATCGTTTTCATAATGGAAATTGTTCAAACCAATTGAATGCTAAAAATACCTTCTCACTGAGTCCACTGTACCTAACTTATCTGTTAAACAAGAAAAAACGTATATATTCCGATATGTACCCGTAGTAACATCTATAAAATAAAACAAAACCATAACTCGGGATGAATCAAAAATGATTAATATAATTTATAACTTAATTACTTACGGCAATGTACCATATGATAACCATAACAGTGTTTGTGTTCAATAATGTCTTCTATTCACTGTATATATTTCTAAAAGCACCCATCCCTAGCAATCCATGTTATGTAAAAGACTACATTTAATCAAATCACCCAAATTACATTTTAGACTCACAACGTTAATACAAAAACAATGTTCCCTACATTTAAACAAACACACACAGTTACATAACACACCCACAGACCAAATACAAATAATTTCCTATAATTTCCCCTAAATACAAATTCATCATTGTTAAAATTCCATTCTCAATTGATAACAAGCAGTATAACTCCTCAACATTATTTTAGAGTAATTTTGCATCAACACTTCTGTTTATTGTTCTACATATTTCTATTCTATTTCATCCTTTATACATCCTCTAACTACTTTTGATGCCTAAGCCCTATAGGTGTATGGCCACATCTTCATGGTGGAGATCTCTCATTTGTAAATCAAAACACAAAAAAAGCTTGATATGAAATGACATATTCCAAAATATGTTTACCACTTCCAAACTCCCATATACTATAAATGACTACCTTACTGTTAAATGAGAGAAGATTATTTCTCAATAGAACCAAATTCCAAATTGTAATGTCCCACAAAACAAGACATACAAAGTTACATTAAGAATGCCTTTCTGAATTGTGACACACAATTGCCCCCTGTCCAGTGTAAATGGTTACTATGTCATACATGTACTCATCAATAGTGAGTCTCTTCATGCTCAAAATCTGTCTTCATATTCAAAAATGTGTGCTGAAAACATTATATTCCCTGCATCCTTTCAATCTAAAAAACAAAGATGAAAAGCCAAAACTAACTATAGCTTTTGTACAGTCTATGTCTAAATATAAACTACTTATTTATTTTCATTAACCCAACCATATGTAGCCCTCAGATCTCTTTCTTCAGCAGCACTTTATTATCCACTAAGTGCTTGTATACATCCAGTGCTTCCAAAACATATTTGAAAAAAGGCCAATCTCTTATAGAGTGGCATACGTCGTAAACGCGTACCAGCATTATTTCCTCTGCTGTACGGTTCTTTTTAAAAGAAAATTATCCTGCGCTCAAACTATTTATCACGTGATATAGCTTTTTCACATATACCACGCTACATGTTAGTGTGAGTCCCTTGCATGCGATCTCCCTCGAGTCAGCTTCAACAACTATACCGCTAAATGTCGCCTCTTCCTCGAGCTAAAGGAAATAATAGGCTGATTGCAATTTAACAAACCACATCTCATATATTACCAACTCATAGTAAGGGCCATTCAATCTGTCGATTAAGCCCCTCATACTTGTGGGCTCCCAATCTATATATACACTCTTGTTCTCTTCTCAAAAATGTAGTTTCCAAATTAGTAGTTGCACTAAGTTTCTCAATAGCCCACCATGTGAGATTGTTTACACAGCGTGCAAAGTGCATAAAATGCTGAACCAATAGTGCTTGTACATTTTTTCTGCAGATGTTGGATCTATGTTCTGCTATTTTATAATAAATGATGTCATTCCTATATAAATTCTGTTATATGGACACATAATCAAATACATCACATTCTTTGAAGTGCAGGTGTATGATCTTTTAAATAGCAAATTCTTCCCATGTGTTCAAACGATTTCAGTTTTTTAGAAAAATGACATGAAGTACATGAATCACACGGAAAGTTACCTTTGATTAAAGGCAGATTTAATAATGATCTTAAACAACCGTCCCTTTGATGTTTATTTGTCGTTAGGTATCTCACTATTGAGTCTTTTAAATAATTACCATTCTTTGAAGGCAGAGGATGAAGTTATCGTCAATAGTCTCTGAAATTCTCCAATTACTCTTAACCTCTGGATTGCTTGACTATTTCCACAATATGTGGTAACACAGACTAATTATTCTGTTTTCTCTTGATGAGACAAAAGGAATTCTCGATCTCTCCATCTTGCTCTTTTCAGTGACATATTCAACATGTTCTTAGGGTAAACCCTCATTAGTAGTCTTAATTTTAGAATGTCAGCATGCTTATAAAATTCCCCTATTAAGGTGCAATTCATTCTAATTCTGAGGAATTGACCATAGGGAATGTTCTCTCTATTAACAATTGTGTATGGAATTTTAATAAGGATTATTTGTATTTAGATGAAATTATAGGACACATGTTTTTGTATTTAGTCTGTGGATCTGCTATGTAACAATGTTGGTTTGTTTAAATGTAGTGAACAATTGTTTTGCATTAACTTTGTGAATCTGAAATGAAATTTTGGATGATTTGATTAAATGTAGTCTTTTACATGATAGTGTTTTTAGAAGTATGTATAGTGTATAGGGGGTGTTATTGAACACAAAGACTGTAATGATGATCATTAATTCTGTGTCCATGCTCACATCATGCGGCCAGCAATGCTAGTACAGAATTTGAGCAAGGGATTGGGAAAACCAATACACGGATAACTCCACTTGCCTAATTCAATTATCTCAAAATACTGACTGCATTCAGGTGCAGAAGCACCTGTGCCTTCACTTCATCTTTACAAACATGTATGTTTAATCTTTTCTCTACTGTAAGGGAGGCATGGCATCACTCACAAGTAGACACTGACACAAGAGTTGCACATTTCCAAAACCTTTATTGTTAGATTCAAGGGGGTTGGAAAAATTCCTGTCTGTCCCCATTACTAAAATGGGAGTAATCTCGACCATTGAATAATAAATACACAGTCCCAGTCAAACAATAAAGGCCTATATTAACAAAAACCGAATGCCCGATCTTACTCTAATACAAACTAATGTGACATAGGGATATGTAGCTAAAAAAGGAAAAATCAGTGGTGAAATGAAATTTCAGAATAGCAGTATAAATCAGTATTAATTCTTGTACCCAGAGGGTTAGATAGAACACTTGATGGATGAACACACTTTGGCTTGCAAACACAGTTTGCCCTCCAGAGCCTTCTTAGCCCTTCAAGTCTGAGTCACAAGTTCACAGTTTAACCTCCTGCATTCCCATCACCCAAGTCCAGGTAACCCTTCAAGCTTTTACACCGTTTCAAGAAAAAACTTTCGATGTATAGTATTTGGTTGCAGTTCACTATAGGTTTGCCTCAATCGGGCTCAAGCCTTTTCTCCTTGGTGGGGTTCCCTTCCCGCAAGCTTTCTTCACATTCAACACTATAGCTTCCCCTCAAGGGGGCGCCAACCTTTAACTTTCACTTCTCACATGGGTCTCCTTCACCTGGGTTCTGACCCTCTTTGCATTTCAGCCGTCGAAGACTTTTGAAACTGGGAGGATTTTTGCTCTCACCTCCACATGACCACTTTGACCCTCCTTTCTTTCTTTACTTCCACTTTACATATTTTCCTTCAGTTTCAATGTCTCTTGGAAAACGTACTTGCTACGCATGATTTGCTTTCATATCAATTGCTCCTAGATCAAGCCTTTCAAACTTTTCTTTCTTTTTTTGGTTACTTTTTTTCTCTCGCTTCCCGCTGCCTCTACAGCTTTAAAACATTTCAGAGACTTTCGATTGGGCAAACTCACTTCACCAGACCACCCTGCTACTTTGTATTTTGTAGTCACAGTTCTTACCAATGGAGTCACTTTCTCTTGCAGCTTATAAGCGCACGGGTAACCTTGATTCCTCAGATACTGTTGCAAGAATTTCAATTAAACACAGACCGGGCTTTCTTTGCTTCCACCCATGCACCGGTCGTGTTAAGATGCTTTCTGCCTTTCGTGCCTTTGATGTAGGAGTCAAGGTTGTTACTACTGCCGCTTCTGCGCCTCCCCAACTCTGCAGTTCACTCAGGAGGGTGGCTGGTAACTTTGTAGCACTCGGAAGACTCTTCCTCCCTTCCAGCTGGGCTGTCGTGTGCAATGCTCAAGGCCTTTCGGTAATTACGATCTCTTGCCAGGGGGTCTCTGGCTTCCTGCCCCTTTGGTTCAACCCCTCGGTATGTCGCTCTCCTTCACCTGGTTCGTCATAGCCCTGGAGGAACTGATCCTTCTTGTGCACCGTCTTGCTCAAAAGTTAAACCAAAAAAAAGTCTTTGGACTTCAAGCCTCACAATGCAATGTTTTTATTTTGCTCCCACTTCGCCAGCTCCCCTAAAAAAACACTTTGGTTGGTTTTGAAAGCTGCAAGGTTGTAAATGGGATGTTTCCTGAGGACAGGGTCTCACCACCTGCCCCCCAAAGGCCTGGGCTTTCCTGTCTGGCCCAGGGGAGGAGCTCTGGCTTGGGCACTGCCAGGTAAACCCAGCTGCCCCTGGTTTGGCTCCCTGGACTCAGAGCTCCCTCGCCATACTGCAGCCTTCACTGTACTCACAGGCTCAGTAATTTGGCAGGCCTTCCAGTGTTCCTCCAGCTTTGGTTCTTCACTCCCGGCCTCTGTGCTTCCTCTAACATCCCCAGATCACTCAAAGTGTTTGTTTGTGCTCCACCTTTTATACTGCCTGGGAGAGTTAACCAGAATAAAGTGAGAGTGGTTTCCCAGCCCAGCCTGACACTGCATGTCCTTGTTAACAGGACAAAGTGGAGACCGCCCATAGGAATTTATGACACATTGATTCCTATAGGTCATCTTCATATCTCCAGTCTGCCTCTTCCTCGTCCCAGTGGTTTTGGGGAAAAACCGTGGGGAGGAATAATGGGAGTTGTAGTATTCCTGAGTGGGGATAGGAAAAGGAGGACAAATATTATCAGGAGAAGGGTAACGATCTTGTTGTTGTAAAATATGGGGTGCTATGTTTGTTCTCCTTTTCCTGGTCCTCCTACGCCTCGCTTTGGTGTTGGTACCTGTTGGAATTGGGGAGGGGCAAAGGGACAAGACTTGCAATAATCTATAAAAAAAGGATGAAAGGTTGGGTGTAGGTGTGTCGAAAAAGCGGGAATATCATGTCTCTCCAGAGGGTGTTCCTCCCGCAATCCCCAAGAACCCCCTGCCCAGGTGATCCTCCCTTGTTTGTCCAGCCACAGCGTTGGGATCCAAGCGCGATGGCCCTCCCCTGGCCACCTGAACAAAGGATCCCCAGGGTCTACAAGTGAGAACACCCTCAGGTTTCTCATACTACCTAACAGAGAAAAACAATACTATTGTAAACATTAAAGGCCAATAAACTATTGTTAAGGTGGGAAGGATATCACAATTCGGCAATGAGGAAATTACCTTTACTGCCGTCTGTGATAGGGTGTAAGAGGACTCATCAAACTTCAGTTCACATTTCAAGGGCTGTGTATTGAACTACAAAGCCTGTCATCCAAACCTTACGCCAGTGGAACCAAAATAATTACAATACTCAAATGCATGCCTGGTCCTTGTTTGCTAGATGGATATTTCCATAATTATAAGTGATTTAAGCGTTGAGCTTTGCAGCAATTGTTCACCTGGGCAGATGTCTTATCCTCCTTAAGATAATTCAAGGGGCTCAGTCCACAGTTTGACTGCACACGGTCGATACCATAGGGTGATACTATTGTCGTTGACAGCTTAAGGGTATAAGGAAGTAGTCCTGACGGCAGTCGAGGAAGATGAGCAGTGACACTCTCTGCTCCAACATCTGTATATGGGAGAATTTGACAAAGTGAGACATAAATTAGCGAAGAATATGTTCATGTTAGCCAATTTAAATTAGTAATTAGTGTTAGATCTTCAGAGTAAATCCACCAGCATTGAGCCCAGTCAACTTTGAGACACATAAAATTTGACATAACCAGTTTGGGAGAGAATTGAATTCATTTGGCATTGACTGACTATAAAGGCTGCCTGGTTTATGGGTATGTCTTTAGTTTTTGGTGTTTTAAGCCCACAATTAATCTTTCCTGTGAAAAACATTTTTTGTTACATATTTTCTGTTGCTGGTATTTATGTTCAGGTTGGTTCTGCACCTAGCCCTGAAAAAATGTATTCACAACTGGATGGGCAGATGGAGAAGAAAGAAGAGAAGCCAACACTTCTGGTCGGAAGTGCAATGGTAAAGATTTAGCTGCCTAACTTGCATGACAAGGTTTCTTCTACACCCGGTTGAAAATGAAAGCTGGGCAAGACATTGTCAGAACAGCATGTGCATCATATGCATAACGTTTGCTTGTTGAGAAAATTCACATGTAATTGGAGGGTAATTGCAACCTCAAATGAATTTGCAGCTTCATGCATAGGGATAAAAAAAAAGAAGCGTTCAAGTGTTAACCCATAACTACTGGCCATTGCAACATCAACGCTGCAATCATTATACCAATCGGTGCACTTCTTAGTTAAGTGTGGCAAATTTGTTGTAAACTTTTCATGAAGGGAAATGTATATTACAACTTTGTGAGTGTTCACTAATGTATGCAGTACCTTTCCTTAACCTCTCCATTACACGCCAATGGGAATATCTAAAAATTGAGATCTACATGTAAGTTGCTGGTGTGCAATGTACGTACTTTAAACACTGGTAGGCCTGGAAAAGGCTTTGTGGCTAAGCCCTACTGTTTTTCTGTGCATCAGAGAAGGTGGCCAATTGGAACCGCCTGCCCTTGACATCTTTCGTTATGGAACATCTTCACATCAAATCCATGGAATAGCACAACATTCTGAGTGTGAGAACGACATAGGATGGAATACATATGTGGGAGTTCTCCAGACCTATCGGTTAAGTAACTAAAGATAAGGAGCAAGTAGGTTTGATTGAAAGTGCTTAAAAGATCCAAATGTGGGAGCAAATACGTGAAGTCTACACTTTCTACCTAGTTGACTCTGTTTTATCTGGTCTCTCACCTCGAGGGGTGAAACGCGGATTCAGGACAGCAGGCAAGACAAACCGGACAGCACCATCGGGTTCCAGTGGCAGCTCCTTCACAAAGGACAGTGTAACTGCGCACTCCTGATCAGGGGGGAGGTTACCAATGCTGCATGAGAAGATATCCCCAGAGCTGCTGTCCTCCTCCAGGAGAAAGGCCTCTTGTCCCTGGCTTATGGCTTCTTCATATGCCTCCTGGGCCTAGAAGATTAAGGAGACACAATGGTAGATTAATTACACAGCACCAAGTTATCTGCTTATCCATTAAACCTGAATCACATATCAAGAAAAAACTAGAGGCACTTATTTGGACAAGACCCATAATGGAATTAAGGGAAAGATGAAACCATCACCTGGGGATTTAAGAAACAGTTTTATACAAATTATATGATGGAAATTTTCCAAACATCAACAGAAAAGATACATCCTAAGAGGGTGAACGACTATGGGGCTCATTACAAGCATGCCAGTCCAGAAACAACGGTGCCAGTAAGCTTACCAGCAACATTGTTTCCGGACTGGCATGCTACAGGCCTGCCTGGAGCAGCTATGCCTGACAGGTCTGACCCTGCCGGGCACAGGGGCCATGGTAGGCAGACCATCACAGAAGCACCAGCACTGTTATTAACAGTGCTGGTGCTTCCGTGCTACCCACTCCCATAAAGTCCTACGGGACTCTATGGGAATGGGGATTTACAAACATACTGGCGCCTGACTTCCCGGCCGCCAGGGTTGTAATCCCCTGGTGTTACCGGGAAGTCAGGCACTGGTAAATCATGATGAAGAGTCTTTCTGTGATAAATTATTGTTTTTGTGTCTGGATGAATAAACTTATGTAACAAAAGACATACCATGTTGTAAAAAGACACATCTTTGCTAAGTAATGGCTTTGGTTAGTAGTGTTGAGTTTTCAGTCAATCGTCTTTAGTGGAAAACGTACAAAATCCAAATTCAATAATTGTTGCAGGTTGACCGGTTTACCTTCTTCTTCTCCTGAATCTCAGCTACAATTTTCTTCCCATCCACCATGGCTTCGAAACTATAGACTGCAGAGTCATCATCCATGGGAAAGACAAAGTCAGACTCCAAAGGGTTCTGCTCATCATTCTTGTACGTGAGAGTCGATGATACATCAGCCACAAAGCCTTTTATCTGGATGTCCACAGAAATACTCTTAAGAGGGACTGGGGAAGGAGAAACCAATCATATTAATTTCAAGTATAATATGGGACATCAATCTTGGTGTCCAGGGTAAGACATTGTAAAAAGCAAAATGTTTCAAGCACAGCAAAAAAAAGCATGCCACCGAAACGCAACTGGTAAAGTCAAGGACCAGCAAGAGCACAGCCCAGATATTCACAGGCCAGCATAGCCACATAATAATACGCCTTCCTGAATTTAATGGGTTCCACATGTTTCCCAAATCCCACGAAAGCACTACTACAAGTATATATCATAAAGTGTGAATAGGACCAAATTAGCAATGTATGACTTTTGAGAGCAACATACACAGAAAAAAACATTCAAAATAAACAAAATAGCAGGGCCATGATACAAAATTATTGAAACATCTCACCAACAAACTATACTTCAACATAGTTGAAATACCCAGAACATACAAGATCTAAACAAATGGACAATACAATTTAGCAAAGCATGGGCATCCAGAATAATGACCAATTCAATCCAAGCCTCCCATCATCAAGATGCCCAACTAAAGTAGAACCAAGAAAATCATAACATTAACCCCACAAATACAAGTGTCTCAAAAACGATCATCTGAATAAATCAGAGTTACCAAGAAGCGAGAACACAGAATATTGCACACCAAGTGCACCTCACACATGTATGGATTACTGATAGTGAGCGTAAAAGGATAGATGAGAACAAACAATGAATAAAATATTCCCCTACAGGGGACTAAAGCGGTATACATTATGTACTCCTTAATATGTGCAAAATATTTAAAATCAAAGCACTTTTTCTTTCATGTCATACATATAGATGTGTGTGAAAACTTTGTAGAATAGGTAAAAGATGCTGTAAACCAGAAGTAGAGCACATGCTGAATATGTGATACGAAGAGAGAATTAGGGCTGAGAGCATTAGTTGGAATGTTGAGGATGACTGACAAAGGGGCCCTGTTAGGGAGATTTACTAAAGCCCACCTAAGGTATGACTGTAGAAAATGCTCCTTTTAGTGTATAGGGCTCCAACTCTTAGTATAGGCCTGAACTACCCAAAAGGATTGGTAGCTATAGCTGAGCAGCCAGGCTTATTTTAGGAGAGAGAAGGGTTGCAGTAGAGTACACAGACCTTTGAGCACACACACAGTCAAGAAGACACTAACAGACTTGCATTTATATAAAAATATAATTATTTATTAAACATACTAGGCAGTGTTAAGCTAACTTTTCAATTAAGGTAAGTAAGAGAAAATGTGTATACATATATACAGTAAGGCATTTGCAGTTGTAACTCAATTCAATGGTAAAACTTAAGTTGGAATGCAGGTAAGTGAAAGAGTTTCTTTAGGTTAGCAAAAGTATTAACAACAACAAAAATAGGCTTAAGGGGACTGTTATAGAACATACACTTTGGTCATTCTTGTTTTCAAAACCATTCTCGGTTCCTTCAGTTTATTTATAAAACCACCTTGCTTATCAAAAAACAGTGTGTATTAGGATATGTTACAGAGACAACACTAGCGGTAATACATTATACCTTGATAGTGTTCAATCACAATAATTCATCATTTGTACATAAAATTCCTGTGCTACTCATGCTAGTGTGCACAGTTATACCATCATGTGTGAACAATTATTTATATAAAAACATTAAACCAACAACATGAAACTAACAATACTTATTTACTTTCCATGTTCCCCTAGGCCGTCTCTCTCTTCCATTAGGAAAGGGATGATTTCAACTCCTCCCCCATGATTTCTACCTCTAAACTCCTCCTCCTTGGATACTTCATCATCCAGCTTGACTTCACTGTCCCTAGCTCCACACTCGTACATGATCTGTGTACCACTCTCTTCCTTACTATTCTCCCTTCCGGCCCTACCCACTCTGCCGGACATACTCTTGATGCCTTCATCCCTCCTGATCTTTCGATCTCTAACCCTCTCACTACCCCTCTCTCCTGGTTGACAACTCCATCCTCTTTTCCGAATTGGGACCTCTCTGCCCCCTGACCGAGCATCCCCCAGCACTGCCAGCCTCCTTCGCGGTCATTCGACCGATGAAACGAGAGTCAGTTGCTGCGTTTGCCTCCAACTTCAACCCCCATCCCTCCCCCCCATTGACTCTCCCACTGTCTCTGTCCCTGCCAATCTTCCTCTTGCTATCACTAACACCCTTGACATGTTTGCCCCTGTCATGAGTACCCACCTGAAACCTGCCTCCAAGCGTAACAGCTGGTACGACTCTGATCTAGCCGCTCTGAAAAGCAAGTGCAGAGTTGCTGAACAGAAGTGGGATACCTTGGGCTCATCCTCTGACAAACTGGCCTGTCGCCTGCTCCATGTCATGCCTCTGCCTACCAGGGCATACTCACCCTTCAGCACATCCTCCCCTGGTGTGATTTTACAACGGAATCAATATGCATTTAAAACAGCAGTAAAGCCGTTCTATACAAGGTGGAGGCTTTTTGATGCTCTCCCGGGAAAGCAGCGTTACTTGCATAAATGTTGCTAAACGTTGCGTGGTGACGTTGAGTCATGTGACTACATTGAAGTATTTAGGTGCATTCCTCTAACAGGACGCTGCTTCTGATTGATGTTTTTCCATGTTCCTGAAGCTGCGGTGATAGTGCAAGTCTGTTATTTCCATGTTACCGGCATTTCTTGTTTAGCAACCATTTCCTCATCTCCTTAGCGGTTGCTGTTCTTGTCACGTCTCAAGACCGAAGGTTATCACCATAACTTTAATTTCCTTTCCGAGTCGGCTCGCGAGGCGGAATTAATTTCAGCTGATTTCTTCGTACGGCTGTCTCCTGCTGTGTCACACCAATCTGAGGAACGCTAGCTTCAGGTTTCCCCAGCGTTCTATTTGAAACGAGTGAAACTGAATGCGTGCTTCGGGTCTCCCCAGCGTTCTATTGGAATCAAATGACACAGAGTGATCCGGTGCTACTCCCCATGCAGTGGTAGAAGGGAGTTGCTCAATTCCAGACATTCACAGGTATCTAACATTTGTTGTTAAGACTATCCAAGGGCAGGGGGCGTGGCTACAGGGCCATGTAGACGGACATGCTCCGGAGGAGCTCCTGCAGACTTCTCACTGATCCGGCATATATGTGCACCAGAAATCACTGGAAACGTGTGGGAACAATACACCACACGTATGAAGGAATGAGGCAGACTCAGAGCGGGACACGGACTGTCTAACCTGCCTGAATCGGGAGATCTGCGCCCTGAAGTAGCAAGGGGGTCTGCCGCACGAAAATCCAAGATGGTGGGCAGGCACAAAGGAACGTAATATGCAGACAGAGGTCTGGCCAGTCTGGCCCACAAGCGCTGCAGGCGAACAGCCTTTGCAAAGGAAGATCGCTGGGCAGACCTGGCGTGTCCTGCCAGCTGGAGCGCAAGTAAACAGAAGGAAGCGAAAAGATTGCTGCTGCCGCCGGGCCCGCATACCAGGTAATGCTATCGGGTGGGCGTCCCGCCAGCCGGCGAATGTGCTTTGCCCCTGGGAGAGCATACGGGCTGCCATGGAAGCCATAACCCCCTCAGGGTGCACGCGCTGAGGAGTCCGAAACGAGCGCACGGCAAACAAAGGAGCGCACTGCTGCATGACATGCAGATGGGGGAAGCCCCATTATATACAGCAGAGTGTGGCTTCCGGCAGGAAGGTGGAGGGCGCAATGCCTGGCAAACAGACCGGTGAGAGGTGGGGACACCTCGCCTGCGCATAAGCGCCACTGGCACCACAGCAGTGCGGTTGGGGCTGCAGAGGGGCCCCAGTACATAACGGCGCATTGCACCTGTCTTGGGACACTAGCAGGAGAGCGTGGGGCAGGTGACGGACCACGTGAAATACACTGCACAGCGCTGATTCTGAGGAGGGCCAAGGGACTATGCCACAGGCTGTGACACGGTTGGCAGAAGGAGGCGGGTGCCCTTCCGACATCAGAGGAGAGCCAGCCAAGTATGAAAAAGTGTGTTCAATGGGATACAAAGAGATAAGATTGTACTGGAAGGGCAGTGGCAGGGGCAGACGCTGAACCACAGAGAACAAGATCACTGCCAGCAGAATCCAGGAGCAAATGCACCCCCAAATCCCACCAAGACGGAGGCATCCAGCTGAGACATAACACAAGGGCGGCAGCACCCCAGGTGTACATGCAATCACCTTTGCTGCTTAAGACAATGGAGCAAGGGGCCGGCAAGTCACTGCTGCGCATTTGGGGGAGCCCCAGGTGGATAGCACTTATGCAAATCTAGGCACCAGGATGACTACGTGGGAAAGCAAGCTGGAGACAGCCACAGCTGAACTCAAAGCAGCACTGGAGCTCAAGGTGGGCACAGTGGAGGAGGAAGTCAATATTCTTAGACAAGATGTGCGCAAAATAGCAGAATGTACCGATGAACTGGAAAATGAAGTGACCACAAACACGACAGCCCGCACATCGCATGCCGCGGAGATTCACATCCTGAAGCAACAAGTCAGCAACCTGGAGAACAGAGCGGAGGAGGCTGAAAGGCGGGCCCGGAAGAACAATGTACGCATAACAGGACTACTGGAGGGAGAAGAAGGCCCTAACCCGACGGCCTATGTTGAAAACATGTTGCTGCCGGAAATAGGAGTCGGGGCCCTCTCGCAAGGATTTGCAGTGGAGAGACCACATAGAGCACTCACAAGGAGACCTCTCCCAGGTGCCCCCCCAAGGCCGACCATTGCCAAGATAATGAATTATCGAGACAGAGAGAAGATATTGGAATATTTCCGGAAAGCGGGCACCATACAAAGGGCATCGGCGAACATTTTGGCATATCCGGACTACACGCTTCAGGTACAGAGACGGCGACTGAATTATGGGACAGTGAAGAGGACAATGCAGGAAGCGGGATTGCGGTACATGCTTATGTACCCAGCAAAACTGAAAGTGTTCCACAAGAACAAAGCTCTGTTCTTCGAGACCACGGAGGATGCAACGGAATGGCTGGACGCCCAAAATTGCCCAGAGGAAGCAGACAGTCGGAAAGAGGATGGAACAGATAAGTGAAGCCTGACCCTGAGATGGAGGTGCTGTATATATTGAGACTTTGGGACTTGAATATAAGACAGAGTAGGACTGTGTTTAACTTAAAGGGTCACAGATCGAGAAAGTAATACGGAAGGTGCACAACCTAGTGTGGCAGATAACAGGAGACGCGAAGGATGCACTCGTAAACCCCAAGAGATAGGAAGGTAAAGTTGCCAGTAGGGTGGCAACCCCCTGCTGGGTCCTAGTATCGGCATCGCCGAGGAGGTACTAAATGCGGGTGGGCCTGAGATCCAGGGATGGAGCTGGGCACCAGTTGGGGCTGGGAAGGGTGGGGGGCGGGGAACGGGAAGGGGGGGTGATGGGGTGTTTGTTTAAGTGGCGAGGGAAAGTTGGGAGTTGGGAAGCAGGTTGGGGTTGGGAAAGTAGAGGGAAGGTGGGGGTAAAGTTTGGGAGAGAGCCTACAGATCTGAGCGATGGGGCGCAAGTAAAACCTACAGACCCATATAAGGAGGGACGGGAAGGTATTGGATAATGAGGGATCTCAAAGTACTTACTTGGAATGTTAGGGGGCTCAATAGTTATTTGAAAAGGAATAAGGTCATAATGTAGCTGCATAGAGAGAAAATAGACATAGCCCTGATACAAGAGGCACATCTTACGAAAGAGATGCTGGAAGTTATCCAGAAGAAATGGAGGGGGACGGTGGTTGGCGCAACATATTCGGCTTATGCTAGAGGTGTGATCATCTGGGTGGCGCTGCATGTCCCGTTCCAGCTGTTACAATCCACAGTGGAAACACACGGGAGGATGGTTGCGGTAAGGGGATTGGTGGAAAACAAAGAAATATGTATTATAAATACTTACGCCCCAAATCAAGACACAGTGGCATATTTTAGGACCCTGTACACCAAACTGAGCACGTACTTGGGGGAGAAGGTGATTGGGGGGGGATTTTAACTGAACGCTTGACCCAAGAGTAGATAGATCGGATAACAAAATGGACAGGCCTGCCCAAGCTGCTAGAGTACTGCAGTCATTGTTAAAGGACTTCGGGTTTGAGGACGCTTGGAGGGTGCGCCACCTGCAGGACAGACAGTATTCACATTTCTCGGCCCCACAAAATTTGCACACCAGGCTAGATTATCTGTTTGTCACGCAATAGCTGATGGCAGAAATAGTACAGATAGAATACAAGGCAAGGGTCTTGTCGGACCACTCGCCATTGACCCTCACATGGCAATACAGACCCCCAAGAGCAAGGATACTGACGTGGCGCCTCATGTCTGAGGCTTTAAAAGATGTAATGTTTAGGGAGGATTTGAGAGAAGACATAGTGAGTTACTTTGAGACGAACACTGGCAGTGTTGAGTCGGCGGGTACGCTCTGGGAAACCTTCAAAGTGGTAATAAGGGGGATAGCCATAGTTAAGACTAAAGGATTGTAAGGAGGGATAGTAATAGCGCTGCAGGAAGCAGAAAGGGAGTTGGAGAAAATGATGAGCAGCGAAGGCAATACTAAAGAGGACACTGAAGCCATAAGCAGGTTGAAACAAGAATGTGCAGCACACTGGGAGAGACTGTGTAACTTAAATTATAAGAGATATGGGGAAAGACAACATGCGGGAGGAGATAAACCGGGAAGGGTGTTAGCATGGTTATATAAAAGTGAGACCCCAAGACCAACAATCAGGGCAATAGAGAAGGAAGATGGGCAGTTAGTGGACACCCAAGAGAGCGTGAACAGAGAATTTCTAGAGTATTATCAACAGCTGTATGGGGACGAAGGGGGAAGTGACCATAGGGACATAAGGGAAATACTGGAAGACGTAGGTAAGCCACAAATTAGTGTGGAGGAGCGGGAGGATCTAGACACCCCGATAACCCTGGAAGAACTAGACGAGGTGGTGACGCAGCTACCCACTTGCAAGACTCCGGGGGCCGACGGTCTCCCAAGTGAATTTTATAAATTATACAAAAAGGAGGTGGTCCCCCCCCCGCTTCTGGCAATGTTAAATGAAGCATACGAGATAGGAAGATTACCGGAATCCTTGAGAGAGGTGATTATTATACCACTCCCTAAACCCAATAAGCTGGGCAAAGATTGCGGTTCATTTAGACCGTTGTCAATGCTCAATCAAGATAGTAAGATGCTCATGGTGGTGCTGGCGAATAGGATGTAACGAATTATAGATAAACTAATACACCCTGACCAGACGGGGTATGTCCCACATAGAAACATAACTAATAACCTTAGGCGACTACATCGAGTTATAGAACACGCATAAGGGGAAACCTCGGAAATGGCAATTGTATCGCTAGACGCAATAAAAGCATTTGACTCAGTCAAATGGCATGGGTGATGGCAGCCCTGCCCAGTTATGGGATAGAACCAGGGTATCTTAAATGGGTCAAATTGTTGTACAGCGCACCGTTGGCCAGGGTTAAAACGGGAGTGATAATATCGGAAAGGTGGCAACTTAGCAGGGGTACTAGACAAGGATGCCCGTGGTCCCCCATGCTGTACATTCTGGCATTAGAACCTCTGGCGATATACCTAAGGCAACAGTACGACACGATAGGGATAAACATGAATGGAGAACAGCACTTGATTTCCTTGTATGCTGACGATATGCTGTTGTATTTACAATATCCAGAGGAAAACCTCCAATGTGTTCTGGAAGTAATGGCACCTTTTGCAGCGCTGTCGGGCATAGCGATAAATCCCAGTAAATCATGCATATTCCCTATGGGCAGATATGTTGGTATTCCACGAGAGAAACTGCCAGTCTTACAAATACCGTGGGAGGTTGACACATTTAGATACCTTGGGATAGACATCTACCACACGGTTGAGGCAGAGCGCCAGCATAATACTGAGAAGGCGGTCAATGGCATCGAAAACAGCATGAAGTTCTGGGTAAAGCTCCCTCTGGCGATGATGGTGAGAGGGGCGATGTTGAAAATGGTGGTCCTGCCCAGATTACTGCACTATTTTGGGAACATACCATATCTGATATCGAGATGATTTTTTGACAAGGTGCACAGCATGTGTAGGGGGTTCCTTTGGCACGGGACGAGCAGCAGGGTCGCCCTTTGAAAACTGCAAAATGCATATGATAAGGGGGACATAAACTTGCCAAACTTCGAAATTTACTATCTAGCGAGCCAGCTACAATATGTGGCGAAATGGCTATCAGAAGACCCAACCTCAGAAACCAGATTGTTTAGACAAGAATGTGCCCCATACTTTTTGAAGGAAATCATATAGCTGTCCAATCCAGACATGAAAGAGCACCCAAAGATGTTGATACTGGGGTGGAAGATATGGCGTAAGGTCTGCCAGCAAATGGAAAATCCGACCCTGTGTTCCCCGCAGGTGCCACTGGTGGTACTGGCAGGGAAAGAGGCGCAGCTAAGGAAGATTATCAGGAAGCACTGGGAACGTTTGGGGATAGCGACAATAGGAGATATCTGGCAGGAGGGGAAGATAAAGGAATTTGGGACGCTAGTGGAGGAAACAGGGTTATATACAGGACAATAGATTACATATCACAGGGTGGTCCAGCGGATTAAAGAAACATGGCCAGAAGTAGTATTGGAAGAAGAACCGGATACCACCATAGAGACAATATATGATATAGCAGAGGGAGGGCATGAGATAACCAGGCTATATGAGTTGGTAATGTCTAAAGTGGGGAAAGAAGTAGTACAACTACAACAGGACTGGGAGGAGGAGGTGGGTGCCCCAATGAGTGACGGAACGTGGGAGCGGGCCCAAGGGTACCACAAGAAAGTGTCAAGGAATGCGAGGTTGCAGAAAATACAGCTGTACATAACCCACCGGGCTTATATGACACCCCAAAGGATAGCCAAATTTAGTAATACGGAAAGGCAAATATGCCCCAAATGTGGCGAAGAAAACGCTGGGATGATACATATGTCCTGGGCGTGCCCGGAAATTGAGAAATTCTGGGGAGAAATAGCCCACAGATTGTAAGAAAAGGGGATTAAGATAACTGTAGGTATAGCGTGGGCGTGTCTGCTTGGGGCTTTCCCCAGGAACCATAAACTCAAACATGTAAGCAAACTGAAAGACTTGGCGTATATACTGGCGAAGCATAGGATCGCTATGGGATGGAAAGCATGTCACAGACCCAGGATCGAAATATGGTGGAAAGACCTCCAGAAATGGGCAGAAGCTGAAACTGTAGTATGGCAGGAGGCTAGTAAAGTGGGGGAGGATGAAGAAGTAGAAACCTTGATGAGCTGGAAACACTTAATAACTACACTATTTGGGTCCACACAAGAGTGGTCAGGCGACCAGGACCCGGAGGAGAGTGTGAGCAGAGGAACCCCTCTGCAAACTGTAGAAGGCGACCATGAAGAGACATAGGCTTGGGGGCGGGGCTTAGGAAAAAGCAGTCAACAAGGATTGTGGTGCTAAAAGTGTGATATATTATAAGACATACTGCAAGTTTGGTTGTTGTTTGTTGGTTGTTTTTGTTGATGTTAAACTAATAAAATAATTTTTTTTAAAAAAAGACTTTCCAAGGGCATTTTGTACTACTTCCAAGGGAGGATTTACTTTTGGTCTCCAGTGTGAACTGTTCATTTCCAAAGGGTTTTGGAATAAATTCAATAGAAGATTCAATTTGGATTTCTGTTTCTTTTTCTTTTTGTGCACTGAACTTGTGGATGCTTTCCTGGGTGCACCAACCCGGCTCTAGTTCGACCCTCATTCCGTGCGGGATTAGTTTCCTACTAACATTCCTCTCCCTGGTCGTTGTTTCTATTTGTGGATTACCTACACTGGGCCTCTTCTATGTTGAAGACTACCAATAAGATTAGTGGAGACATAGTGAAAGGTATATTCAAGAATCATTAGTAGACATATACTTATCTTGTTGTTTCTAACACACAACTTGGAGAGTGCTTTCGTTTCATACCCTTTCAATTGATTCCTTCGCAATAACTGTGAAGAACCAGTACCCATTACCATTAATCACAGTTCTTTTGGATCAACTGGGTTCATCAGTAATATACACAAAGCTTGATCTTAGAGGGGCGTACAATTTGGTACGCATACGTGGAGGCGATTAATGGAAAACCGCCTTTAAGACATGATACGGCATCTACGAGTATCTTGTTATGCCATTCGGCCTATGCAATGCCCCTGCCACTTTTCAGTTATTCATGAATGACATATTTAGAGATATCCTGGATCAATTCATGGTTATCTATCTGGACGATTTCCTGATATATTCGTCTTCATATCAAGAGCATGTCATTCATGTTTCCAAAGTGCTACAAATGCTACGAGAACACAAATTGTTTGTAAGAGCAGAAAAGCGCGTTTTTCATACTCAGGAGGTGGAGTTCTTGAGGTATGACATCAGTGGCGTAACACAAAATGTGGGGGCCCCCCTGCAAGCCATTTAGACATACCTAGACTAGTCGCGCCAAAATGCCAGTCGAAGCATTAACACTCATCAAGAAGAGAACATACATTCAAGCCTGTGGCCTCTAACAACACGGCCAAACTCTTTAAAATCTGCAAGGGATTGGTCAATCCTGTTGCAGTCTTTCCCTGTCTTGTTCCCTCCCAGGCCCTCTGTATGGCTCTGTCATCTCACTTCTCTGCAAAAACTCCTGTCCTTCATCTCCTCTTCCTCTCCCTCTTCCTCTCTCGGCCCCTGTTTGGCCATCTCTACCTCTCTTCCTCTCTGACAACACCTGACAAGGTTTCTAGACAAGTCTGATCTATGAAAGTGTCATCCAAACAGGTGCTCCTCTGCTCCTCCAAAACCATCAAGTACCATGTTGACAACCTCGCTCCAGCCTTGGCCGATTTCTGTAATCACTCTTTTGCCACTGAAACGTTCCCCTCTCCCCTCCCTTAACCACTCCCTTATGCACCCACTCCTCAAGAAGCCATCTGCTGATCCTGTCTGCCCGGCAAATTATCGCCCAGTCTCCGTCACCCCTTTCCTGGGCAAACTGTTGTAAAAGCTGGCCATCTCCCATCTTACTCTCCACACGGAGTGGCTGACCTCCTTCCTCTTCGACAGCCCCTCCCAGGACCAACTGGGTCCCTTTCTCTCCGCTCCATCCTCTCACCGTGGTTTTTCAACCTCTACTTGGCCCCTTTGGCCCACCTGAACTCTACCTTCTCCTCTAACTTTCAGTGTTATGCGGCTGACACTCTGCTTTCCTTCAGGCTCCCCTCAGACTCCTCTACTCTCTCGCTCATTCCTGACTGCCTATCCACGATTCAGGATTGGTGTTCCTCCAACAATCTCTGCCTTAATGTCAGTAAGATGGCGATCCTTCTCATTTGGACTCCTGCCCCTACTTTCCCTCTCTCGCTCTGGCTGCTCGCCTTGGGCCCTTCCTGTCAGGCAAACAACCTTGGTGTCATCTTTGAATCCACTCTCTCTTTCTCTCCTCACATCTTGGATGTCGCCAATAAGTCCCACTACCAGCTGCTCCTCCTCAAAGGAACTCTCCCCTTTCTCACTTTCCTCCAGAAGCTCACAGTCTCCAGCGCCCTGGTTCTCTCTAGGCTGGACTACTGCAACAGCCTCTTTCTCAATCTGCCTTCCTCTACTCTCCACCCTCTGCAAATAATCCAGAACAGGACTGCAAGATTTATCCTTGGCCTCAATCCCAAGGATCTTATCTCTCCAGCCCTGAAATATCTCCACTGGTTCCCAGTTGCTGCAAGGATCAAGTTCAACACCCTTTGCATTGTCCACAAGGCTTTCTGGGCCTGGGGCCCGCACTACATCCAACGCTCTCTTCCAAAATATCTTCCTTCTCAAGCCCTCCACTCAGCTACCTACAACTCTCTCAGGGTAAAACACTTCTCCAGGCAGAGAGTGGGGGTAGATCTCTCTCCTCTGCAGGTGCCTCCCTCTGGAATAGCCTCCCTGACCCTCTCAAACTTGAGCTGGACCACCTGAAGTTCCGGAAGCAGTTCAAAACTTTCCTCTTCTCCTCTGCTTTCTCTCTCTCCCTCCCCTGCTGGCCTACTTGACCTACCTGTCTGCTGTACCGACTGGTTGCTTGGCTACCCTCAGAGTCTCACTGAGTCCAGACTCTTTCTTGATCAGTCACCCTTGCACTGCCTCTGGGCCTACCAAGCACTTAGGGGCTGTAACTCTTAACCCTACAGTCCCTTTGTTCGCCTTGCAATACCCAGAGCCACGCTGCCCTGGCTGCACTTACTCCGAGCATTGCTGCCCTGTTTTTCCCACCCCTCTCCCTTGCACTTCCCCCTCCCTTCCCCTTGCACTTCTCGCACTTACATGATCTGAATGACACAAGGCTTAGTAAAATCATTTGTCTTGTCATCCCTCTATCTTCCCTCCCTTTTCTTATCGCGCCTAGAAACACTTGTGTACCGGCGCGTTATAAATTACTTATATCATATCATTTGATCACAGATGCCCAGGAAAATATACAATGCCGCAGTAAGAAATGGCTAGACTGGCAGCACCCAAATGGCAGTCTAGCCAGGTAATTCACTTAGCAGGACTGCTTTATCAGAAATGCCCAGTTAAAAAAAGTCATACCAAACTGAGGAATGACTAGACTGGCTGCACCAAAATGCCTCTCTAGCCACTAATACCACATATCATGCCTGCTTAACCTGGACATAGACAGCATTATGATTTGTTGCACATTCCTGCCTCCCCCCCACACATCTGCTCTCCCTACCACCCCTACCCCAACCTCCAAAATCATCTTCTTGGCCCAGAATTACCTCCATGTCACTCTTCCTTGTCCCAGAGTTTACGTATGAGGTTCTTTGCCTCATAGGTAAGTACTGGGATGAAGATGAGTGGGACTAGAAGTAATGAAGAGTGCAGTTAGCTAAGTCAGGCATTGCCTCCATTTACCTCTACCTCATCCCAGTACTTGTGTATGAGGCAGAGTGCCTTATACACAAGTACTTTCTCATACACACTGGGACGAGGACGAATAGGGCTAGGAGTAATGAGTCTGAAGACATTAAACACAAGTATTGGTACAACATCATTGAGTTGACTGGAACTCAGCACTCCCCCTGAAACTTTGGGCTATGTTTGTTGATTCGACCTGGCTGACCTTTAGAGCAGTTGCCAGGCAGAACAGGGCGCAGATGTTAAATGGCACCAGGGTTTCGCTGTTAACAAGAGCCCAGCAAATACTAACATAAAGCCTTTCATTGTTAATACCTGCTTTCAAATGCCAAATGTTTTATGCATTTGAAATCGTGATGTTGGTTTAATACTTGCATGCCAGGGGAGTGATTGGAAGGGTAGAGAGGGAACAGGAGACCACTCATTCTGACAGCAGTCCATAAGTGGGTGCTTTCAACCTTAAAGGAGAGAGTTAACTGCTTGTAACATTGAAGCTGCACTAGAATAGTCTCATTAAAATGAGTAAAGAAATTAGATGCCCCCACCAAATAAGTTTGCCCCTCCCCCACCGCCCATGAAGTTAGCGCCTCTCCAACATTTGAAGGGTTAGCCCCCCGAAATGTAGGTTTTGTTGCGCCCCTGAACGCAAACACACACACCAATCACCATATACACACATGCACACCCAGCCATCCATACATTTAAGTGTGCATTATTTCACCATACAGTCACACCCAGGCAGCCATCCAAGCATTTAAGTGTGCACCCTTTCACCATACATTCACACCAGGCAGCCACCTGTACATTTAAGTGTGCACCCTTTCACCATACAGTCACACACACCGAGGCACCCACCCATACATTTAAGTGTGCACCAGTTCACCATACATTCACACACGCACACATCATGGGGTTAAGTGGAGCCCTAATACTTAAAAATGAAAATGGGCCTCATTACAAATATGCCAGTCTGGAAACAACGGTGACGGTAAGCTTACTGGCACTGTTGTCTCCGAACCGGCATATTACATCTCTGCGGGCGGTTGCCGTCCCATCCGGGAGGTCAGATCTGCCGGGCAGAATGGCCCCCACCGACAGAGTTTTCATGGAAGCACCGCCACCGTTACTAACGGTGCCGGTGCTTCCGTGGTCCCCATTCCCATAGAGTCCAATAGGGCTCTATGGAAATTGGGACTTATCATTTGCCAGCACCTGACTTCCCGGACCGCTGGGGGTTGTAATCCCCTGGTGTTACTGGGAAGTTGGGCACCAGTAAATCATTACCGGTCTGACGGCAACCTGTCGGTAGCACCGGCACGGTTACCGCCAAACCTGTAATGAGGCTCTCTGACTTCATAAAGAAATTATTTCCTTTAAGGACCAAAACATAACAGAAATAATTTCTTTGTGAAGGTAGAGTGACTTCAAAAATAAAGTATTTCTTTTTGAAGTCATAGGGCTCCCCCTAACCCATGAGATGGAGGCCTCGAGCATAGCGCCTTCCATGCCATGGGGAGGGCGGAGCCCTCGGACTTCAAAAAGAAACTTTCTTTTTGTAGTCACTCTGCCTTGATAAAGAAATTATTTCTGTTAAAGAAATAATTTCTTTATGAATGAAGACTGAATTCAAAAAGAAAAAAAAGAAAATATTTGAAAAAAATAAAAATTCCCCATTGGGGCCCCCTCCTAGGACATGTGCTGGCGGGGCCCCCCGCACTGTGGGGGATGCGGGGGCCCCTGTTATGCCAGTGTATGACATTACTAGTACTGGGGTATGGATGAGTAGATCCAAAGTCAAGGCCATCATGAATTGGCCAATACCCAGCAGTACTAAGGCTCTGCAATCGTTTTTTAGGGTTCATAAACTTTTACCATCGATTTATCAAGTCGTTCTCCCAGACGGTAGCCCCTCTGACGGCACTGACCAGTTCCAAAGTTGCCTTTTGTTGGAACAAGGAGGCACAGAAGTCTTTGGATACTTTGAAGGAAGCTTTTACGACCGCTCCAGTTCTGCAGCACCCTAATATTGATCTTCCATTCATAGTGGAAGCGGATGCCTCTAGTGTTGCAATCAGTGCCATTCTCTACCAAACATGTCCACACAATAGCGAGGAGCATCCGGTTGCCTTTTTCTCACGTAAGCTAACACCATATGAACGTAACTACACAGTCACTGAAAGGGAACTGTTGGCAATTAAAGACACGCTATTAGAATGGCGTCATCATCTACTAGGGGCTAAATACCCTTTAACGGTTTATTCAGATCATCGCAATTTGCAGGCATTTAAGACAATGAAATGTCTTACTGCGCTTCGAGCCAGGTGGCACGCGCTCTTTACCCAGTTTGACTTTCAGATTACCTACCGTCCATCACGTGACATCATCAAAGCTGATGCGTTATCACATATCGGTGGTGATAAGTTTGAGGGCAGTACAGAGCAATTCCCTCTGTTGGCAAAACACGTTATCTGCAGTTGCTCTGCACAACCTACCCTTTAACAGGAACTTCAAGAGTGGGTGTCACGCAATCTACAAGAAGTAATGAATCTCAATCCGGATCTATATAATGGTCTGCCGTTCATGCAAGCGGTTTTGTATCTGCTTACAGAAGGCACACGCTCCAGAGCCATGCGATGGGGACATGATTCTGTAATGGCTGCTCATCCAGGCCAAAAGAAGACCTTGGAACTCCTCAGACGGTGGTGTTGGTGGTCTTCCATGACAAGAGATGTAACAGATTATGTTAATTCCTGTTCTGTATGTGCTCAATGCAAGACACGGCCGGGTAAACCAATGGGCTTGTTGCAACCGCTACCTGTACCTCATAAGCCCTGGTACATGATATCTATGGACTTCGTGTTTGAATTGCCGCTAGAACAGGGTTTTGACACGATATGGGTGGTAGTGGATTACTTCACCAAAGTCGCCCTTTATTCCTTGCAAGGGGTTACGCACAGCCGCTGTTCTGGCAGACCTTTTTCTATGACATGTGTTTCGTTTTTTTGGTTTACCTACTGTCATCATCACGGATAGAGGGTCTCAACTTGCCTCACATTTCTGGAAGGCCCTCACTTTGGCTCTCCTCATCGATGACAGGATGTCTAGTTCATATCATCCACAAACAGATAGGCAAACTGAGAGGACGAACGGTACTATGGAACAATATTTGAGGTGTCTATGTCTACAATATCAATCCATCTGGATATCTATGTTGCCATCGGCGGAGTTCGCATACAACAACTCCTTACATTCATCTATTGGTACCACTCCGTTTTTTGCTCTGTATGGTCAACATCCAAGGTCCATTCTTTTGGACCCAGATCTTTCATCGGACAATCCAGCGGCAGATGCCACTGTAAGGGACTTGTCGATACTACACAAGAGGATGAGAAGACAATTTACAAGGGCTCAACTGTTTCAAAGCGGTATGCAGACGCCAAAAGGGCACCTGCTCCGGAGTATCGGGTTGGAATGAAGGTTTGGCTATCAGCCAAGAACTTGAGGATACCCGGTAAAAAGAAGCTCCGTCCCCGGTTCATTGGTCCTTATGTGATTACAGGACTTGTTAATCCAGCAGATGTCCGCCTGGAATTACCGGCTCGATGTAGAGTGCATCCGGTTTTTCATGTTTCATTGGTTAAACCATGCCCTCCGGATACTCGATTGCCTGTCAGGCCTTTGGCGGTTAAGGTTAAAGAGTCTGAGGAGTATGAGGTGAAAGCCATTTTGGACATTAAGATGCGTGCGGGCAAGCCGTACTATTTGGTTGACTGGAGGGGGTAAGGTCCCGAGGATCGGTCTTGGGAACCGCTTGCTAACATTCATGCCCTGATCCTGCTCTGCAGATTATATGCCAGGAGGGGTGTGGCAGTTCCTTTGGGGGATGGTACTGTCATGCCTCTGCCTACCAGGGCATACTCACCCTTCAGAACATCCTCCCCTGGTGTGATTTTACAACGGAATCAATATGCATTTAGAACAGCAGTAAAGCCGTTCTATACAAGATGGAGGCTTTTTGATGCTCTCCCGGGAAAGCAGTGTTACTTGCATAAACGTTGCTAAACGTCACATGGTGACGTTGAGTCACGTGACTACATTGAAGTATTCAGGTGCATTCCTCTAACAGGACGCTGTTTGAGATTGATGTATTTCCATGTTCCTGAAGCTGCGGTGATAGTGCGAGTCTGTTATTTCCACGTTACCGGCATTTCTTGTTTAGCAACCATTTCCTCATCTCCTTAGCGGTTGCTGTTCTTGTCACGTCTCAAGACCGAGGGTTATCACCATAACTTTAATTTCCTTTCCGATTCGGCTTGCGAGGCAGAATTAATTTCAGCTGATTTCCTTGTACGGCTGTCTCCAGCTGTGTCACACCAATCCGAGGAACGCTAGCTTCAGGTCTTCCAGCGTTCCATTTGAAACGAGTGAAACTGAACGCGTGCTTCGGGTCTCCCCAGCGTTCCATTGGAATCAAATGACACAGAGTGAACCTCTGCTACTCTCCATGCACTGGTAGAAGGGAGTTGCTCAATTCCGGACATTCACAGGTATCTAACACCAGCCAGTAATACACACTTCCTTATTTGTTGTTAAGGCTATCCAAGGGCATTTTGTACTACTTCCAAGGGAGGATTTACTTTTGGTGTCCAGTGTGAACTGTTCGTTTCCAAAAGGATTTGGAATAAATTCAAGAGAGGATTAATTTTGGATTTCTGTTTCTTTTTCTTTTTGTGTACTAAACTTGTGGATGCTTTCCTGGGTGCACCAACCCGGCTCTAGTTCGACCCTCCTTCCGTGCGGGATTAGTTTCCTACTAACATTCCTCTCCCTGGTCGTTGTTTCTATTTGTGTATTAATTACCTACACTGGGCCTCTTCTATGTTCAAGACTCCCAGTCAGGTAAGTGGAAACATAGTGAAAGGTATATACTTATCTTGTTGTTTCTATCACACAGCTTGGAGAGTGTTTTCGTTTCATGCCCTTTCAATTGAGTCCTCGCTCTGACTGTGGTTATCTATCAGGTAGAGGGTGTCATCATTAGAAAGGTTTCTACCACGTTAATTAACCCTGTGTATATGGTGAAGGAATACCTCTGCACTCGCCACCCATTTCACCCCTAAAACGCAGGACATTTTGACCTCTCTCTCTTCTTCCCCCTCCTCCACTCTCTCCCTGCCCCCCTGCCTCCCATGGCCTCTCCACTCCCCCACCCACTCTCTCCTCGTTCTCACCTCTCACAACGGATGACGTTTCTAGAGTGGTCCGTTCTATGAAGGTCTCATTCAAACAGGTGTCTCTCTGTTCTTCCAGAACCATCAAGGACACCATCTCTTCCCTCACACCAGCTCCTGCTGACTTCTGCAACCACTCCTTAGCAGCTGGCTCTTTCCCTCCCTCTCTCAAGCACTCCCTTGTACACCCATTCATAGAAAAGACTTCAGCCGACCCGTTGTGTCTGGCCAACTACCGCCCTTACTCTACACACTTCCTTGGGAAACTCCTGGAGAAGTTGGTCTTCCTCCAACTGACACACACTAAGTTTGTTGGTTGTTACATGACCATCAAACTGGATTCCGAGCATTCAGATGCATGGAAACTGGTCCCCTAAACACCCATGAAGATAATTCTCCTGCTGTTCTCATTCTCCTTGACCTCTCTTCCACCGTTGACCCGGTCAACCACTCTATCCTAATGAAGCAGCTCCAAGATATTATTGGTATCAGAGAACGGGTACTGGATTGGCTTACCTCCTTCCTCACTGACTGCCCCTCCAAGGTGCTCCTGGGTTCCTTCTCCTCCACCAACACTCTCTCTACATGTGCTGTGCCCCAAGACTCTATCCTCTCGCCTTGGCTTTTCAACATCTACCTTGCACCTCTTGCTCACCTTATCTCTGCCATCTCTCCTCATTTCCAGTATTATGCAGACAATGCACAACTCTTCTTCAAGCTCCCCTCTTTCTCATCTTTTTCCTCCTCTATCACCCTCTTTTAGGGAGAACTGGGCTGGATTTTGAGGACTTGATTTTTTTAACCTGGAGAGAGTGAGACCCTTTTTCCCTCTCATGTATTTTAATGTGATTTTGAACACTGAGGTTCTTTTGTTGTGGAGTCTGACAAACCCCATAGGCATCCTCATTTACACCGTGTCACACAGCACCTTCAGCACAGTGGCACAGGGAAGTCTTTCAGATTTCCCAAAGGTTTAAAATACCTTCTCTGGGATAAACTACTGTTTCCCAGAGCAGTAAAGTGAAATTGACTTTACTTACATTTGTACATTTCTAGACCCAGCACACACTACCTTACAATAGGGTGCTGGAGGGGTTACCTAGTATCCCCTTTGTCTAGCTTCTCATGTAACAATTTTTATGTTACCCTTTTCTCACTGAATGTCTGGCTGGCAGTGGCTTCGTTTTAACTACCAAGGTGGGCATTTACCACAGGCTGCATTCGCATCTGCACTAAAGCATGCAAGAGTGCCATTTTTGTCAAAATGGCCCCAGTCTTCTTTTTTTCGCCATTTCTTTGTGGAAAGGTCCTTCTTGAGATTTACTCTGGGCACCAAACCAGGTTTGGTCCCATTGTTCGCTTTGCCTTGGCGGGATTCACAAGTGAAGCCCGCCTCTGGCTCCAGGGTGTCCGGGGTAGGCAGGAAGTGAGGGAGGTGCCTGAAACTCCCTGTGCTTAGTCTCCTAGGAGACCCAAAAGCACTCTGTGGTGATTGGCCAGCTGACTGTCTGGCAAGGATAGCCACCCTGCTGAGTGACTGACAGCTAGGCTGGAATGAATGGGAGAGAACTGAATAAAAGACGAGGCTTTTGGCTTGGAAGGCAGAGTCGACCACACGATGAAGGAACCGAAGAAGAACTTCAAGAGGACGCCTCTTCAACTCCTGGACCGTTGGATTGCCCAGTGAAGCCCTGCTGCTGTGCTGAAACTCCAAATTCGTATCAACAGAGAAACCCCTGCAAGGACAACTTATCCCCTTGAGTTGGTGGGACCAATCAACTCCAAAGTAAGCCACCTGGACATCCATCTCGGAGCTGGTTGAATTTCAACAGAGTTGCTGCTGGAAACCATATAGCCAGGGAGAGGAAGACCAGATTGTGTGCGTTGCTTTTAAGCTGGCCAAGAACTCCAGGAAGATCCTCCGGACTCCCCAGAAGCGAGCCTGAGCCCCCTCAACAGAGTGCGGGACCCCAGAAGCAAGGAAAGTCCATCTCGACAGCCAGAAACCGCAGTGTTGTTATTTGCGGTAGACGTCAGGATCTGAAGCACTGAACAGCCACTGATTTGAAGATTACCGGTTGCGAGCGGTGACCGTCCCATTGCAGTGCAGGAGTCTCCAGAAGTTCTCCCTCTTGTCCCCACGACTGAGGCCCAGGAACAGTGAGATCTGCAGAGCTGCACAGGAACAGAAGTCATCTGCTGAACTTTTTCTTCAATATAAAGGTACTGTAAAAACTCTGAGAGAACTAATTTCTTACTGTAGAGTTGCTTGCATATTCTACTACTCACAAGTCTAATCAGATTGTGGCCCTACATTTGGTTCTTCTTTTCTTCAAAGACTACTAAAACATTGTGCAAAGCATTTTCTACTTACCTACCAGAAGTGCTGCATTCCATATAAGACTTTTGACCATTGACTTTGGCTTAGCCTATTGCACTGAATTACTCTTCTTGGGGGATCCAAAAGTATTTGCCTGCTTAAGAATATGTGTGGTCTCTTGTTGTTCTAATAACATTTTCCTGTTACCAACTTCTAAGAGTATTCTAAATGCAAACAGTAAGATATTTATGTCCCCAGCACCCTAGCTACTGAAGTCACCTAAGGGTGTAGGTTGTGTATGTGGGCCATCCCAAAAGGGTATTTACTGATTTAGAAACTAAGAGTGCACAGTATTGAAGTGTATTTGTGGGTTACTATTATATTTCTCCCTTCTGAAGAAAGCTTATTCTAGCTGACTGATAAATAAATGAATAATTGTTTATTCAAGAAACCTTGAGTGTAGGAGTTTATTTGAATACTTGTCACTGTGAATCTCTGTGTATCTCCCCTACAGCTCACATTGACCCCTCTTGAGATAAGCCTGGCTGCTCAACATGCTACCAAAACTGTGTAGTACAAGCTTATACCAAAGGTTGGGTTTCCTATACCTGTAGTCAGAGTTGTTTGTAGTGTTCCCAGAGGGTACTGCATACAAACTTTGCCTAACACCGCCGACTGCCTGTCTGCTATTCAGTCCTTTTGCACCTCCAACGATCTCTGTCTTAATGCCAGTAAGAATGAGATTCTTCTTATCAGGAACCTTTACCCTGTTTCCCTCCTGCACTATGGCCATCTTCTATGGGCTCTCCTCTCTCTCATTTCACTGAAGCCAGACACCTTGGGGTCATTTTCGACTCCGCTCTCTCCTCTCCTTTATTCCTCAGATCTTGGACGTTGCCAAGGAGACCAACTTTCATCTTCACCTCCTTAGAGGCATTCTCCCTTTCCTCACCTTCCCCCAGAAGCTTAATGTCTCTAGAGCTCTGGTCTTCTCCAGGCTCGATTATTGCAACAACCTCTTCCTCGACCTGCCTCTTTCTTTCCTCCGCCCTCTTCAACTAATCTAGAATAGGGCTGCGAGACTTATCCTTGGCCTCAAGCCCAGGGACTGTATCTCTCCAGTCCTAGAATCTCTCCACTGGCTCTCGGTTGCTGCAAGGATAGAATTCAGGACCCTTTGCATCATCCACAAGGCTGTCTGGGCCCTGGGATCACGCTACCTGCAGCTCTCTCTTACTAAATATTTTCCTTCCAGATCCCTTACATCTTTTTACTCCAACTCACTGCTTGCTGATCAAATGTTTCTCCAAGCAGAGAGCTGGTATCAGATCTCTCTCCTTGGCTGGTTCCCTCCTCTGGAGGAGTCTCCCTCTCTCTCTCTCTCTCTCTCTCTCGCTCTGTCTTAAACCGGACCACCTCAAGTTCCGCAGATTTTTCTATGACTACCGAGTGTTTATAGTCACGTACAAGCATCGGAACGACTTCTTTACCGTCCAATACCGCCTGAACAGAAAAATCTGCAAGATATGCTTGCTGTAAGTGAAGTTCTTATTTGTTTAATATTGATGCAGTGCCGCACCGGTATGACAGACACTTAACTAATATTTTTTATCAATCCATGGAGTCACAGGACCGACAACCGGTCTAACAAACTTTACGGAGCCCCGGTATTTAGGAGTTCCTACTCAGAATTCCACATGCTTAGACTCTCCAACATCCATGTCATTATGGCACCAAACATATGTACGGCAGTAATAGGAACGCACAATGCATCCAGATAAACCTTGTACAGTCACTGAGTCAGAGAATGCTACGTGACTGGTGAGCGACTGTGTTAATTTAATGGAGTCCTTACCTTTAAGGTCTTACATGTATTACTCACAAAGATTATAAAGTGACTGTACACACGTTGTAACTTCTAACTGATTAGACAATGAGGTGTGTTGGTGGATATTAGTGGAAGTGTAGAGCCATACAAGGTTACAATCATGTCGTGTTTATGTTGTCCCATTTACATCATCAAGCGAGTGCTACAAGCATTTGTCACCTTGACAGACCTGAGCACACCACAGACTTCCACGCTCGTGACAGTGATGGCAAGCCATTGGAGGTTAATCTTCCTAAAATACACTATGTTGGATGTGGGAAAGATTGTAATTTTAATATACTAAATTGAATTATTATCATAAATTATAGGTACACAGACGAATTTGAAGTGTTACCTCAGAACAGAAATTTTACTAGATAAACCCTGATGATGGATGGAGAATCCGAAACGCATCGGCTATTTGTTTAAACTTCGAATGTGAATTAAGACACATAATTTGTGTAATCCTTCTTGAGTTGTTTTTGTATGTGAATGCATTTGAACCAGGACACAGTCCGTCCGATTTTGTAAAGCTATTTTGTACCAAACTGAACGTGGAATGTAGTTGAATTTGGCATGTTAAACTATACCACTTGGAACAATATTAAATACAGTTTGTGTGGAAAACCGTATATAATGGAGTAGTAAAACTGATTGACACATTTTATAACACTTTTATATTGTTCTGAATCAATGAATGTATGAGGTTACTTGCCCTCAAAAGAGTGAACAGGGATGGTTAGTGTATATCCTTCCGCAGAACACCACCCCCAGCGTCGGGATCAGAAAGCATCTGCCTTTCCGTGGCCACGAGAAGGGTCCCAGGCCACGCTTTCGGGGGGAATAATCTCTGATTCATCACAGAGGTCACCAAGGTTTTGGAAAGGCAGACAAACCCCAAAAAGACAAATCAATCCCCCAGGGAGAAGAAACAGAGCTCATTCCAGACTTAGCTTTCGCCCAACATAATGATCCCATTTTAGCAGAGGCTTTTGCTAAAGTGATACGGGAAGTGGAAGGTCAGGCTCAGTGTGCACCTTCTTTTTTTTTTAAAAAAAAAGGCCCCCTTTACAAAGGGGTCATAACACCAGAGGGCACATCCAGAACACAATTGGTAATGCCTCAAAGCCACCAGAAGGTAGTATTAGAGCTCGCCCATTCGCATTTACCGGCAGGAGACCGGGTGGTGAATAAAACGCAGGGCCAGATTATTCCAAGATTTTATTGGCCAGGGATCTACGCTGATGTTAAGAACTTTGTAGTAACCTGTGATCTATGCCAGAAAATTATAAGTCAATCAGTCCCTCCAGCACCCTTAAAATCACTCCCCATTATAGAAGTCCCCTTCTCTCACATTGGGATGGACATGGTCAGGCCTCTTAAATCATCTAGGAAAGGAAATACATTTATATTGGTTTTAGTAGATTATGCCAAAAGATACCCAGAAGCTTTTACCCTTCGAAATAACATTATTCAGCAGATATTAGAAAAACATATTCCTTTTCTATCACCATTGGCATTCCCTAGGGAAATCTTAACTGATCAAGGAACTAACTTCATGTCTAGAATCATGTCAGAAGTGCAGGAAATACAACAAATGAAAACCCTAAGAACCTGTATTTACCACCCGCAGACAGATGTCAAAGGCTTTAATCAGAAACTGAAGATCTTAAAAAGCTGGTAGAAGCGGACAGCAAAGATTAAGACACAATGGGCCTCATTACAAATCGCCCAGTATGGAAACAACGGTGGCGGTAAACCCGCCGCCACCGTTGTTTCCATGCCGGGCGATCACAACTCCTGCGGGCGAGCAGTGATGTTCCCGCCAGGTCTGACCTGGAGGGTTTAACACCGCACGCCTGCAGGCAGACGAGGAAACACCGGCAGCATTACGAGATGCTGCCGGTGTTTCCATGATCCCCATTCCCATTGAGTCCCAGAGGACTCAATGGGAATGCGGATTAACACCATTCCGCCTCCGTGATTCCCGGAAAACCGGGGTTGTAATGCCCCGGTAATTCCGGGAATCACGGAGGCGGAATGGTAATACAAGTCCGGCAGTAACCAGGCAGTTTTACCGCCTCGGTTACCGCTGGACTCGTAATGAGGCCCAATGATGCCTTGGGCACTAAGCAGTAAGAAAATCACCCCAGGTTTCTCTAGGATACTCCCCCTTCGAACTCCTTTATGGAAAGGAATCTAAGGGCGTCCTTGATATGCAGAGGGAAACCTGGGAGGAAAGAGAAGAGGCAGCTTTACCAATCTCCCAGACAGCCCAACATCTTAGGCAACCTATGACCATAGTATATTTACTGTGCATCAAGGGTAAAGTAAAAAAGAACACCAGGTCCCCAGCAGACGCACACCTACATTTGGCAGCCTACTCCACATTCACACATGCAGAAACACATGCTCTCATACACAAGCAATCAGACAACATACACTCTCTCTCATTCATCCAGACGTTCATACATCATTCAAACTCCTTGCATGCATGCATACATAAAAATAAACACAACAACATACACGCATACATACATACATGCAATCACATTTCAAACACACAAATCACTTAGCTTACCTGCTTGCATTCTCAGTACAAGTGGCCACAGAGGACTGGATGCCTCGCCCCTCATCTCCACAGTGTGCACACTGACAGTCAGCGAGTGTAAACTTTTAGCACAATAATGAGAGGTCGCGCAGCCGGACTTCTGACGCCCCACCAGCCTTTCATCATTGTGAGCTATGGTTGCTGAGAAGCCCAAAGGGGCTCTGCTTTACAAAAACAATATATAGCGGTGGACACTCCCCTGCTCAGAGGCAGGCAGCATAGTCCCCCTTGCAAATAAAGCACACTGGTTGAATATGCTTTATGAGTTGTCAGAAATGTGAGGCGGACAACTTGGTAAAGGTTTTTCACAAGATACCATTTTATTAATTGAAAAGGGTTGGATAAACGCCTGGCTATCCCTAACCTAACGAGGATTCCCTGCCTATCAAAATAAACTGAAGGGAACGCTGTAATAAAAGCAATCTGTCCCTCAAACGTGTACATACATTCAATATATAAAGGAAATATATGGCAGTTCAAATAAAACAGAAATAACAGGTTCAACACCGACCAAATAACTGTATGTCCTTGAAACCTGGGTCCGATTCCCCTTCCCCAGATTCAAAGAAGGACTTTCAACCAATATAGAACAATTCTGTTTTGTAACCAAGTCCCAATATATAAAGTTCTTCTTACTCCCCAGCTATGTTGTTCAGGATAATTCCACATAATCTCAACAACAATGTTTTTGTCTGGATTATTTCACAAAGCACTTTTTTGTTGTTTTGCCACTTCTTCTTCTTAATAACTTGTAACCACACCACAGTACGTTGAGGATTTCTTCCTGTTTCACTAACCTGCCAGGACTACTACAAGGTCCCTACTCTGGTATAATCACCTGCCACAGCTAACTAAAACTCCTAACACTGCTATAAGTACTTCTGTAGTAAGGTTCACTTCAAACCATTTAATAAAGTCTTTGACTTTCAACAATATCAAAAAGGTTACTACTTCTTCTGGGAAGACATAATACACATTGGTGCTATGTATTCCACCCTTGTGATTGCCACATGCAATTCAGGTTATGTTTCTCTCCTCCTGAATGCTTCCTATCATGTGGGCTTTCCCACTTTCACGGTACCAGGGTTAACTTATATTGGTAATCCCACTAGTTGCTGCATAGATGTCCTATCGCTCCGTTACCACAGCGTCTTCTGCTTCCTTCACTGCCTCCGGCCGACTGGGAATGGAGCGTTCCTTGCTTCAAGAGCACTTTGGTGCTCCCCTGCCACCAGAGCAAATGTCTTCTGGGGGAAAGCTTTTTACTATAATGCTTTCCGCCACACAACCAACCTCTGCATGCAAGGTCTTTAGGATTAGCGACCCTCTCAGAACCGGCATCTGCTCTGTAACTAGCGGCTGCCCCAGCGTCTCTGCTTTCCTGCTTCTACTGCTGCCACTGTAACGTGGAATCACAGCAATGACTCCACCTTCTGCTTCTTCTAATGGCCTGCACCTGAGGGGGTCTTATATACTCAGCAGTCCCTCTCAGGTGTGGGTCATTAGAACCATTAGATTGCACCTTGCAGTCCCATGCCTCTGAGTCCCTCTTCCTCATCCCAGTAATTTGGGCATTGTGGAACTTGAAGTCACCAATGTTCACATTACCTTTTTCTTCAACTTCACTCTTACCATTAGTTACATTTTTAGAAAGAGTTTTAAAAGGAGTTAATGTTTGGTTTGAACTTAAATGAGAATTAGCTTTGTCAGAGTTTAAGATGTCCACATTTATTATTTTCCTGTTTATCACAAGAGGTTGTATCACTACAAATGTGGGCAACTTTGTGAAGGGAAGTCTTTCTCTTGATAAGTGATGGATTCAGCTTTAAGGGAGAATAAAATTCATAAGTGGTCTAAATATTAATGTTCTGTTTCTTACATGGATTATGACCGTTTTTTCAACCCAAAAGATGGATAGCTTCTGGAAAGGAAACCTCACTCGGACAACAAGCCATTACATATTCTGGCATTATGGAAAGCTCTCCCCCTGAGGAAGACAAATACTGCATCTCTCCGAACTGAGTCCTCCTATTCCCTTGGGGCCCTTCTCCTCGCAGGTGATCCTCCCAGCTAATACCACCACTAGGGTTAGGATCAGGTAGTGTCTGCCTTCCCCTGGCCACCTGCGAGGAGACTTTAGTTAGGGTCTTTGTGAGGACTCCACAGGATTCATCATAGCTGCCTGCCCGTCAAGCAAGGAAGCGACCCCACTGGCCCCCCATAGTGAGGAGCCACCACTGGGTAGGGGAAGTGGAGATTCCTGTCTGTTAGGGACAAAAATGTCAGGACAGAAGGGAAGGAAACAGTGCTCAAGCAGACTTTATTTGTTGGTCCTCTATGAGGGGGCTGCCACATGCAGGCAGTGGCACCTATCAACATGGTCATTGGTCTCCCTGTCCCTTACACAGGGAAGATTGCAAGGGAAACATTGAGAATGCCGGTTTCATGTGAGGAAGAAGTATATGCTGGTCATTTTACAAATGGTCTTGCATGGGAGCCATTTGAAAATTGAAATGCAAGTGCTCCAAGCAAGATGGGCATCACTTCCTTCTTCAGTGCTAGGGGCAAGGGGCTATGGAAAGAGAGTTGGACAAAAAAAGAGGATAGGACCAAATAGTTTTATGTGAAAGGGCTCCTAAAACAATTGAGTTAGACAAGATAAATGATGACTGCCTATTTGGAAAAGAAAAGGGGATTTTGTTGGAGATCGGCTTTGTGCAATGATTTTGAATCCTGAACAAAGGGCTGGATGTGAGTAGATTGGATGGCAATTTGAAATCTGCAACAGAGGAGGGCGCTATTGTGCACGCGGAGAGATGGTTGCTCCTGTGTGAGCTCCAGAGACATCCTGGGCCGTAATGTAACCAGCATTGCCTGAACAGGCCGGTTCCGCCTGGAAATCACTATAGGTGCTCTGCTGATATAAGAGAACATTTCTGGAAAGTTTGGTCCAAAACCATAGCACGGGACAAGAGTTACACCATAAGAGCGCAACTACGTGGCCAGCGGGAGAAGCCAGCCAGTCCTCGCCGCGGCACAGGGGGAGGAGTCCAGCAGTGAGCAGACTTGAGGGCCAGAAGCCCAAACGGTGTGGCCTGCTAACACACGTAAGAAGGTTGCAGGCGCTCCGACACTCGTTGAGCGCCTGCAGACCCAACAAATCAGCCTCCCGAACATGGGCTGTGGCAAAGCAGCGGAGCCCAGAAGCGTCCAAAAGAACGGTAAGGGCAAGGGGTGCGGGTGGAGGGTGTGTACTACCTAGCCCGACTCACAGCGGCCCGGGCCCCTACCGACCGTCCCCTACCCAGCAGGCTGCCCCCACCCCCTCCACCAGATCAACTCACCTCAAAGAGACTGGGGTGATCCAGGAGCCAGTCGCCCACCAGTGTAGACACGTGGCTCTGCCCAGCCCGCACCTGGCTCCAAGGTGCAGCCGGCGCTGCGAGTCTGCTAACACGTGTAGCAGACGCGGGCGACAACAGTGGTGCTGCTCCCCATCCATCGCCCATTGCTCTGGATGAGCGAACACTTCCTAAAATCCAGGCAACGGCGCTGGACAAATCGCAGGCAAAGACACCCCATAGCCCACCTCAGCATCACGGCTAATTGTGGTACTGATCCTCAAGCAAAGTCAGCTGCACTAAGCCCTTGAATCCACGATCCAAAGCACACTAGTACCAGCCACTGCTCGCAACTCCTCAAGGCCACGTGGGGAATCTACCTACCTCCACAGAGAGGTACCCCACACAAATCCACGCGCATCTCACGCTGGACACATTACAAAGTGGAGCTTGCCCACTGACACTTCGGGGATAAGCCACTGCAGAGCCCACTGAGCAGCAACTAAAACAAAACGGACATAAAGGCCCCCCTGGGCAGGGCAAACCTAAGGCGCCCACGCCCAGGTGCGGATAGTTCCATTCTCAGGACAGATCACGGCCTTGGAGAAAGGGAACACGCTGAGGCGCAGTCCATCGCCGCCTAAAATTGCGGAGCCTTGACATACCCAGGCAGTCATCAGGACGAACAGTGGTCATCCTGCAGGGCCCAAGAGGGGTGTATCCTAGAACCAGACAAGGTCCATAATCTGCACAAGACCCATAAACCCTCGCCCTCTATACGCAATACACCATAAACACTAACAGTGCAACTGAAGGCAACAAAAGACGGCGACTGAGAATAGCCACATCAGACTTCACTGCAAATCGGACAATAGTAAGGCACGTCAGATGGGGCGGAGAGCCACCTTCCCTAGCCCCAACACCCCACCTCACCAAGCACGCTACAGGATCTAATAAAAGCGGCACGACCCTGGTGCAGGGCAACGAACCAACCAAATGCAGAACATCTACAAGGACCAGCCCCGAAGGAGCAAAAAGACGATGCCCAAGGGCTTCGGTCCCAAGAAAGGGAAAGGAGCTATAGAGAAATATACAACAATGATAAAGAGGTGCACGGAAGCCACGATGTCCACGGAAATACTACCGCAAACACAGCCAGCTACAACTGCTCCAGCGATGGACCCACAGGCAGTCTTCTTGGCTATGCAGCAAGGATTCTCCTCCCTTAATGAGAAATTAGATGGGATAACTGCAATGTCGCCTCCATTAAAACGCAACTGGATAAGACCACAAATCGTATCACGGAATCCGAGACACAAATCTCTTACACAGAGGACACATTGAAGGCATTAAAAACTACAGTGACAACAATGGCAAAGGAACTGGGAACGGTCAAAATTAAGTGCGAAGACTTAGAAGCTAGATCCCAACGGAACAACATCTGTGTAATTGGTATGCCGGAAGAAGCCCTGAAAGGACCCATGGAACAAGCGGTGGAAAAACTCTTACGAGATCTTCTGGGAGATCCCAGATGGCCACCTATGTTCCTTGTGGAGCACGCACATAGATCTTTGGCGCCACGTCCCAAGCCTGGAGCATACCCGAGGCCCATCATAGCGTGCATGATGAACTACAGAGACAGAGACTTAGGGCCTCATCACGAGTTTGGCGGTAACCCATAAAATCGGCGGTAACTCTATCAGCGCTGATTTTAAGGGTCCGTCGGATCACGAGTCCAAAAACCGCCGGCGCCATTACAGCCAGCGCAAGTACAGGCGGCTGTACAAGCGTCGGCTGTAAAAGCGCCAGTAACCATTTGCGCTAAAACATTGAAATCACGAGTCTGGCGTAGGCGCAATTAGCGCCAGAAAAGAGGCGGACAATCCGCCGAAAATATCCCCAGCAAAATGCTGGAGGTAAAAGAACACTGGCCACAGCAATAAGGGCCCAGGTGAAACCAATGCAAATCAGAGGCCTACAAAGGACCCACCCATGCACAACACACCCTCCCCAACACCATTACACCAGCAGGAGCAGGAAGGAGACAGCAATAAGCGCCCAGGTGAAACCAATGCAAATCAGAGGCCTACAAAGGACCCACCCATGCACAACACACCCTCCCCAACACCATTACACCAGAAGGAGCAGGGAGGAGACAGCAATTAGGGCCCAGGTGAAACCAATGCAAATCAGAGGCCTACAATGGACCCACCCATGAACAACACACACTTCCAAACACCATGCTGCCATTTGGAGCCGGGAGCCTTGATATGGACTTCTACCTGCTGCGCCTGGAGCTACAGAGGCCAGCCAACCAGTCCAGGGTCCTGGGAGCGCAGGGGGTGGTGGGGATGAGGAGAAGGAGGAGGAGGGCAGCACCAGCAAGGCGGCCAGCCATCCCCAGGGTCAGGCCAATACCCTGGGCCCTGACTGTTGGCCAGTTGGTGACTGAATATCGGCTAGACAAAGCAATCATCACCCAGTTGCTGGACACAATCCAGGCTGACATCGGCAGCCGCATAGCTATCAGCACAGCAGTACCTCCAATAGTGAAGCTCGTGTCTGTGCTACAATTCCTCAGGACTGGCAGCTACCAACACACCGTTGCCATGATGCATGGCATGGCCCAGTCCACATTCAGTGCCATGCTGGGACAGGTGCTGGATGCACTGTTGAATCATGTGAATGAGCACATTGCATTGCCAGCCACACAGGCACAGGTGAACCAGCTGAAGGGTCAATTCCATGCCATTGCCCAAGTCCCGAATGTAATAGCAGCGCTGGACTGCACACATGTAGCACTCGTACCACCCCAGGCACATGAGGCAGCCTACAGAAACCGGAAACATTACCATTCCCTGAATGTGCAGATGACATGTGGCCCTGATCTCACCTTCAGACACTGCTGTGCCCGATACCCAGGATCCACACACGACTCCATGGTCCTGCGCAACAGTACCCTGCCAGCGTACATGGAAGGCACCAAGGGCAAAACACATGGCCGCTGGGTGAGTACAAATGTATACCATAATGCATGTTAATCCACAACTGATGGGGCTGGTCACACACAATGAAATCCCTGAATCTCAATAGGCAGCACCATTAGTGCAGCATTTCCAATCAAGCACCTTGCACCAGAAACCTTGCACATGTCCAACACGGCAGAAGACACCCATTCAGGATGTAAGAGACATGTGGCAGCACAGTGACATATAGAAGGCCTACCACCACAAAGCCTCCTGTGTGAGTAGCACTATGGCTTCCCACACTGACACAGCACAGACATCCCACCCTTCCCACCCGACAGTCATGCAAATGTAACACAAAAGTCCCCACACATAGGTAGTCTGAGTAATTCTAATGTACATCCCACAAACACTGTCCCCTGAATGGCCAATGAAATGCCTGGAGAACAGTACACAATAGTGACAACCAGCAAATGCAACAGCAGCCAAAGGGAATGGCAATGACACATGAGGTAGCCACTTCTCGCATGCACAAGTAGATGGAAGGGCACCCTTCCCCAGTGAAAAGTGAATGAGTACTGTTACATACTGAAAAAGAGGCGCACCAAGTTGTGAGTACCTTATTGATTGAAGGCTGCTCCTAGTACAGCACACGCCACAATGTTAGTGACCAAATGACAAGTATGGTAAAATGACACTGATGACTGAGCCCTGTACACCCACTGAACTCACCTTGTCCCCAAACCTGCTTTCACTCCCCTGCAGGTGATTCTGGATATCCCCAGTACACATGGCTCATGACCCCTGTGCGTCATCCACACACTGAAGCAGAGCGGGCATACAACATAGCCCATACTCGTACACGGATCTGTGTAGAGAGGACATTTGGACTGCTGAAGGCATGCTTCCGTTGCCTAGACCGTACAGGAGGGGCAGTGATGTATGCACCTGAAAAAGTTGGAAAAATTGTATTGACATGTGCCATGCTGCACAACATCTGCTGTCGCAGGAATGTGCCACTGTCCCCGATGCTCATGTGCAGCCACCTGAGGATGGGAGTGACGGTGATGATGTGCCTGAAGGTGTTGCACGTGTACAAAGGGTTGGGCTGAGGGAGGGGAAGTTGGCCAGACAGGGCTTGATTGATGTATATTTTTGAAACCGGTGATGGCTACATTTTACACATGTCAATTCAACATTAAAGAGCACTTCATCACAATCACTACTGTCCATGCTTTGTGATTCTTGAAACGTGATTTAATCTCAGCATAACAATTGCCCCTCCCCCCAGTGAACACCCAGCACACAATCCCTCCTCCCCCCAGTGAACTCCCCACAACAGTCAGGTAGGTGGATGTTTGTTATCAGGGCACCCACAACGATGCCATGTCCAACTACGATGGGCGTGGGTGCTTTCCATGTCCAGGCCCCTCTTGTGTGTGTGACCTCAGGTGGCGCAGTGAACGGCGCCTAGGAGACGGCTCAAGGGATCCCTCCGTGGGTGTAGTGGAGGTTGATGGGGCTGACCCGGTTGCCTGCATGTGCTGACGGAGAAGGTTGTTCCCCTCCCTTGTCTGCTCAGCAAGTGCTGATACTGCCTCGCACAACTCCCTCAGCCTTTGTCCAAACCCTGTCAGGGCTGCGGTGCATTGCTCCACCACTCTGCGTGTGCGCGCATTGTCTCACGCAATGTACTTGCATCCATGGTGTATGGATGCACTGATGGCCTTGATGTTCCGGCTGTGCACCTTGGCCATGGATTCTACTTTGGCCTGTTTGGCCTCCATCACGTCCAGTCCCATCACTGCTGCCCCCGTGACAAAGGGTACCCCTGGTGTGGCAGGTACCGGCCTGCCAGTTGTGCGTTGTTGGGGGGGCTGCATGGGGACATGTTGCCGACTGGGATTGAGCTGCTGGGCTCTGAGTGCCGGTCTTCAGGGCTCCCATATGATGGCGTGTCTTCATCTGGCTGTGGTGTGCGGACACGACGCACATGCACAGGTGGGGTTTGTGCTAGCTGTGTGTCTGGCCCTGGGATCCACAGGTGACTCCCTCTGCATCGGGGCTATGCCTGGTGGCTTGGGGCGAGCTGGCCGTGATCTTCTTGCGGGCATGTGGGTGCTGCCGCGGTCTGGTTGGGCTACGTTGTGGCGAAGTGGGATGTAGCCTGCGTCAGTTCCCTTCCGTGCGGCCCCTTTGTGGGGTGGTGGTGCTGGACGAGGCACGCTGCCTCGGGCGCCGTGATGGTGTGGCCTCCTCCCCATCATCTTCATCCCGTGGGGTTTGCTGTGTGCCTGTGGAGTTCATAGGGTGTGGATTGTGTTAAAGGCAACCTACATTAGTATCATGCAGTTCATGCCATCAAGTGGGATTGAACACAGTATCAATCATGCATTCAACTTGCATTTAGTTCAGTCACCATGCGGTGCTTGGTGTGAGTGTGGAGGTACACTGCATAGGAATGTTTGTGTGACAAGATTACATGCGGGGTTGGGGTGCACTGCGCTCAGGGTTCTGGGGGTGTATTCTTGCACACTCACACTCTACATAGCTGTCCCATGTCTATGGATGTCTATCCCCTGCCCCTTCTATTGATGCACTGCACGTGCAGGGTAGTGTAGGCAGCACTATGGTTCAAATGGATCAAGGGATCACTTTTGGGTGTCTGCAGTGCCTCATAGGCATTTCTTCACATTCATTCACTCAGGGTCTGCATTTGTGGTACTTTCAATTGCATACATTTGGGGTGGGACTCACCTGCAGTTGGATCAATGCCAGTGCCTGACTCTGCTCCACCAATTCCCTCGATGGTGCCGATGTCAATCAGGGCACTCATCTTCACCTCCCAACAGATATCGCCAATAAACAGATCCAGTATGCACAATCACCGACTCCACAACTAGGACTGGAGATTAAAACCAAACTTGACGAATTTAAAGAAGCGGCCGATCGCGATATCTGCTACTTCGACAGGCCGCAGCAGCACGACGATACGGGGAGTGCAAGCTTTCTGGGAGACTGTTGGCCAGAATGGTGCGAGGCGAACGGGGACCGACTACCATCCCAGGAATAAAACGAATAGACGGTACTGTGACCACGGACAGGCAAGAGGTTATGGGGGCATTTTATGATTTCTATGAACAGCTATACTCCCCTCTGAGCAATGCCACTGATGAGGAAATAGACCAATATCTCTCCCACATACCAACAACATTATTAGCAGATGCCATCAGGGAGACCTTTCAAAACCCAATCTCAGAGGCCGAGATAGCTGAAGGTATAAAAGCGCTACCTAACGGGAAAGCACCAGGCACTGATGGCCTCGGGGCGGAATTCTACAAGGAATTTAGCCAGCTCCTCGTACCCAGGATATATGCAGTATGGACAGAGGCCTTAGAAAAAGGGGAATTACCCAAAACCACTAGAGAAGCGGTCATCACCTTACTGCTTAAGCATGCAAAACTGCCGGTAGAATGCGGCTCCTACAGACCGCTGTCATTAATAAACACTGACGGTAAACTCTTAGCGAAAATACTGGCCACCCGGCTAACCCCATTAATGCCCTATATGGTCCATGAGGACCAAGCGAGATTCATCATGGGCAGGTCCACTGCAACAAATATTAGACGTTGCCACAATATTTTGACGGCAATACCAGAAGAAACACAGGGGGTGGCGGTCTCTCTGGACATGTAAAAAGCTTTTGACACAGTATACTGGCCTTTTTTATTCAGGGTCTAACAGAACTATGGGTTCGGCCCTGACTTTATTAAATGGGTCAAAATATTATACACACACCCCTACACCAGGATAAGTATCAATGGCACCTTATCTGAATTACTGGAGTTATTAGGAGGCACCCGTCAAGGCTGCTCAATGTCACCCCTCCTATTCGCACTGGTGATAGAACCCCTGGCGGACATACTTAGGGCCCGTTACAGCGCGCAGGGACTGTGGCTCGAAGGCAAATTGGAAATCATCACATTGTATGCTGATGACATTTTATAATATCTGAAAAACCCAGACGGCACGCTCAGGAAGGTCCTATCAGAGGTCAAGATTTTCGGCGAGCACTCCGGCCTAAGACTCAATGCTAAAAAGTCTGAAATGTTCCCGCTTACAGAAGCAACGGTTGCACCGACTGACCTTCAAGGTCTCATCTAGAGCCTGATACACATTCAATATCTGGGGGTATATGTGGCTAGGACAGCTCAATTATCCCGCGCTCTGAACTACAACACCCTGGCCGATGCCCTGTGCGCCAAAATGGCACCCTGGAGCGCCCTGCCAATTTCAATGATGGGGAGAATCGACCATATCAAAATGATAATTCTTCCAAAACTCTTCTACCTATTTAGCACTGTTCCAATATGGCCAGGTTGAGCACTGTTCGCAAAAATAAAAAGTGCCTGTACCACATTCCTATGGGGAGGACATTCCAGATTGAGTTGGAGGGTGCTAACTGACCCATACCCACAGAGAGGCTTAGCGGCGCCTGATTTTGAACTCTACCACTTAGCACAAGCACACTACGCCGCCCAATGGGCTGCAGACTTCCTCAATCCCAAGGGCACAGTGAATGAACCCCACCTATCAAAACCAGCCACACTACTCCACAATATGACGATGTCGCACCCCAAATGTCACAAATCCACCGACCCCACGCAGGTCACAGCCACAGCTTGGGCCAGAATTGCCGATATATATGGTGTAGATAAACTATACCACCCGAGCATGCCGATCTGGGGCGACCCCCATATACCACCTACTTTGGATAAGGAGGCAGCTTCACATTGGGGCGCAAGGGGTATCGTCCAGTGGGGTCAATTGTTCCCAGACAAACGCTTTGTGACTTGGGAAATCCTCAAAGACATAGTAGGCAACGCGGTCAAACACAAGATGCACTATATGCACATAAAGTCATCCATTGCAAATCTATGGAGCGTCTTTCCAGCAGAGCCAGTGATAAACCTGGGTCTGTGGTACATGTTCACTGCAGGGAAAGGGAACATTTCGGCATCCACACTGTACAAGACCATTACTCAGACCCGCGCACCAGAGACACATAACGCCAAAATCAAGTGGGAACAAGACCTGGGGCATCAAATAGGGGACACCCAATGGCAACAGGCACTTTGACCAAACATATATCATGCAACGCCAGATATAAACTAATTCATTATAAAATTGTTCACAGGACACATTACACTCCTGCCAAACTGAAACGCATATACCCCACAGTAGTAAGTACATGCCCAAGATGTCAATCTGAAGATGCAGACACCTTCCATATGCTGTGGACATGTATAAAACTGAAAGAGTACTGGGAGGAGATCTGTAAAGCGTTAGATGAGATGGCTGATCAGCCTATCGAATGATCACCAATGCTGTGTTTACTGGGGGCTACAGGAAAGATGAACCCAACTTGGCGGAAACTACTGAACTTGAGTTTACTACTAGCTAAGAGGGCGATACTGCTGAAGTGGAAAAGCAATAACCCGCCAACAAAGGGGGACTGTGACAGAGATATGATATGGACAAACAATACAGAGGAACTATACATAGACTCATTACAGGTCACCTCTAGACCCAGGAATATATGGGCCAGATACAAACGATACCTGTCCGACAAAGCTGAGGCTGAGGAGCCAGAATAATATGTACTGCAATTTATTGTAATTTAAATGTTTCGTCATTGCTACATAATGTGTATGAGTCCTATCTGTGTGCAACAATAAATAAGGGTTTAAAAAAAAAAAGAAAACTGCAACAGAGTTTCCAAGGGCACACCGCAGACTCCTTCATGGGGCCATTTGATAATTTGATTACATGACTGGTAAATGTGGTCTTGAACATGGTTCTAGGGACACACTCCCGAAGGGAAGGAGGAGTGATTAGGAGTAATTGGAATATCTGCAACAAAGGTGATAGGTTTTTTAAGATGGCACTCAAAAAGATACATGGGCTTCCGTATATTAAACCAAAAAGGAGGGGCACTTGGGTGTAATAGGACCAAGGGGAATCAATAATACTTTTACAATAGTTCTTGTTGAACACATTTCAGGAGAGTTTCAGTGACTGGATTCTACTTGTGTTTGCCTGAAAAAATTTCCAGATAACAAATTAAGAGAGCAATTCTTGCGCATAAAACTCAACCTATTACCAACAAATGAAGTGAGATCCATTTGAAAATTGTGTACAAGTAACTTGTGCCTTCATTGTAAAAACAGTTTGGAGATTGAAACATTAAACCATTGGACTATTTATTGTCTTGCCCTAGTTGAGAGACGAACCACCTTCTTCCATCATTTATTCACCGACTTTATAAAAACGAGACATGGAGGCTTGCTGGTCAGCATTTATTAAAGGAAACAAAATAACTCACGTAATTGCACTGATAACATTCATAGAACCTTTATTCGTAGACCAGTAAAGAACTAGACCACATGAAGAAACAGTGCATTCAGAAGGATAAAGTTGTGATCCTCAAGATATACCAAAAAATAAGTCGGAAAGAAACAACTTTGAAGACAAGAGATTGACGAACGGGTTCAATTAAGACAGCAGATGAGCATGCATGACCTCTGAGATGGACTTGAGGGCAAGTCAACGATTTTAGAAGTGGTTTATGTTGTTTTTTTTGTTTCATATAGTGTGTGTATGCTTGGCTTGGTTGTTCGTTTGTTTGTCAGTTTGTATGTTTGTTCATATATACTTGTCTTTTAACGTAAGCGTTGTTTGGTTGTTTTTTGTTTGTCTGTTTAGTTGTACGCTCGATCTTTGGGTTTTTTTGCTTAAACAATCGTCATCTACAATTTAAATGCAAATAAAAAAATAAATAATAATAATAATACTTTGGTGATTTTTATAACTGACTGAAGTTACCTTTATAGAAGAAAAGAGAAATAGGGACAGATGCTATTGGCTGTGGATCTGCAAGCCCTCCAGTAGGAAGTGAGCTGGAGTTCAAACAGAGACAAAGTTATATGGACATTACCTGGGGTTTGAAGGAAGAACAGTGGAGGTAACATGGTCGGGGAGGGGAGTAACGTGATAGGTGGAGTACTTGCCAATGCTGACTGATTTGGGAGAGAAAAAGGGGCTCCTAATGGGGTTCTGATACATGCATGTGAAAACAGTCTAGTGCAAGGAACGGGTCTGAAGCTCATTTTAAGTCATGAAAAGTAATCTGTAAGAGGTAAGTAGATGATTTCCTGACACAAAATGAGTGTTGTCCCTACTGCTGCCACTTAGTGAGTGGGGTCGGGGTGCTAGGAAAGTGGTGGCCATGAATAGGACCCAGAAGGCAGTGATAAATGAGTGTGAGTTTGCAGTTGAGGGTGTTTGCATTTGGGTACGAAGTGGTTGGAGCGTGCAGAGAACGAGGCAAAGGAGGCTTATTACTACATGCAGGATAGAGTTCATCTGAAGCAGAAGGGGGGTCATTGAGATACACAGAAAAAACTGCACTTTTTTAGAAAGTAATTAAAGTATAGGAATTCAACTCAAAGACAAAACAGAATGGATTCTCCATGGGTTGATATAAATTACAAAATAATAGGATCTCCTGTAGTTGAAAGACGAAACCAAATGGAAAACAAATAAAAGTTTGCCTTCTCCTCAGATTGGAACAAGTAAACAAAACGTCAGTTTAAGGAATCATCACTCCTCTCAGCAATCCATAGGGGGTGATTGTTACTCAAGGTCTGAGGTGTTTTAAGTGCCCTCAACGCTTCTTCCCACAAGTTATTTAGTTGTCATTCTCTTTTGCTATACTGGCTCTGTAACGATTTGGTGTAGAGGTAACACACTGATGCAGTTCAAATATAGACGACAGCTGGAGGGAAGGTGATGTTCATAACTTTGAACACTGATTTGATTTGGTCAATCTGGACCGCGCACCTTCGAATAAACTCAAAGCCTTTCGCCAGTGGGATTGCATTTTGATATTATATGATAGGTTACTTATAAAGCGCTTAATACCCAGAGGTTTCTAAGCGCAGACGCGGGGATTGAACCTGTGTTGCTCCGTGTCATTTTGTTCAAAGGCGAGCATGTTGCCCCTGAGCTATCCTCCCGAGACTTGGGACATTTGAGCCATTGGCTCAAATGGCTCGACAGCGACTCAGCTATGGTCCAAAAACCTAGAAGCCCAGCAGAATGCGGTTGAGTGCCCAAGGCAAGACAAGGGTACATAAAGGTACTGTGAATAGGCACTCTCCCTCTGCTCCATATTTTGAGAGCATAGTCACTTTTAAGCTGCTTTCTCTATCTTGTTCTTCAAAGGCATATCCTCGAACAGTGACATTGGTATGATAGGTTATTTATAACGCGCTTAATACCCAGAGGTTTCTAAGCGCGGATGCAGGGATCAAACCTGTGTTGCTCCGTGTCGTCTTGCTTCCAAGGCGAGCACTTTGCCCCTATGCTATCCTCCCGAGACATTGTTGCCAATCAATTGCCTGGATGGCCCTGCTCATTTACCCAGAGTGCCATTTCACAAAAGCCTACATTCACTGTGTTTATTTTACACGGGTGGGTGTTTCTATTGTTTCTGATTAGTTGTTTGCACTTTGTTTGATTAAAGGTCTATATTTTTATAGAACCTTCACTGGACATTCTTTTATTTTGGGCCATTGTACTAACGTTGTTTGGGTTGCTACTGGTATCAGCTGGGACAAGGTCAGTACACTGGCCTTATCAGGATGAGATAGGGACCCCACTCAACCTGGTGTGGTAGGCCTGTAAAGGAGGAATCCAAAACCAGTCCCACCCGAGAAAGGGAAACTGGCAGTTGTAACAATTCCTGTCCTCTTCCCATGTGCTGGTGTATTCCTGCATAGTACCAAATTGCTTCACTCAATGACAATGAAGCCAATTACTGTCTGGGTCTTTTCTTCACATTTCAATGAAAAAACAACAAATCTGGAAGGAGAACACCCACGAGTCAGAGAGCCAACAGCACCCCATGTAGTGAACACTCTGGCAGAGAAAGAAAGCCAATAGAGAGGCAATTTCCCCATCAGAAATCAGCAGAGCGTGAAGGGAAGCAACAGAGACAGAACCCGGGGATCCTACGTGGCAGTCATCGAAGCTGTGCTGCGCACTGCAAGTCAGCCTCATTCCGCCTGAGGAGGAGGGTAGGGCAGTCCACCTAGACCACCAGGAACTTGAAAAAGAGTGTCAGCCACACTTAGAGACTATGCTTACCTTAGGTTTAACTGTGCTTCAGTCCCCTAACATGAACCCTTTACAGCATGGGCCACCAATCAAGCAGCATGACGGGCCCATGCTGAGAAATGTGGTGGGGCTTAACCTGCATTTTGAAACATTCTGTTACTCTGATCCATCTTGGGCAGGGAAGACTTGTCCATATTGGCCACGGTCAGAGAACCAATGAGTGGATAGGGAGGGGGTTACGAGAGGCAGCAGGAAAAAGGAAGAAGTTGTGGGTTGTTTAGGTGAGGTTGGGGGAGATGGAGATAGCAGTTCAAGATACCAGTATGAGGAAGGACAGTGAAGTGGACTGTGGAGGCTATTTATGAAGTAGGTGAAGCATTGCGAGTGAGTTCAAGTGGTACTGTTTTGTGAGTGTGCTTGAAAGAGTCTGGAGTCGGGAGGAGGGAGTAGAAGTATGGAGGAGGGAGGAGTAGCAGAGTGGGGAGTGAAAAGAAGGGTGGAGGAGGGATTAGTGTTGCGGAGAAAGTAGCAACATCAAAGGGTGGAGATAAGGCCGATATGGAGTGAGCGACATCGGAGCGACAGAGAAGGAAGACACAGTTAATAGAAAATGAACAGGCAGGTTTTTCGAAGAAGGTGACTAGTAAGAGCAGAACATCCGGAAGTGTGAGGGAGAGGAGCATGGGGGCATGAAAGAAAGGAGATCGAATTAGGCAGAGTACATTTAAGGTACAAGCTAATACCCCTTTTTAGATTTCTAACCACTAGATAGAGATGGGGCAGTCTAGAAAGTCCTTGAGGAAGGTTAGACATATAATGAGTTCTGCCTTTAGCTCATCACCTCTCGCACAAGTGAGAACGTAGACAGTATGGTCGAACCTGTGGCATATAATAACCTGGGGAGGAGGGATGCCTGGGCTATGGAGGATTGGTGCTTTTTAGATGTGAGAAAGATGGGTGGTCCTAGCCCCCTGATAATTCAAATAAAAACGTTTGAACCATCTCTAAGACACTAAGTATTTCTTGAGACATCTGTGACACTGCTCAAATCATTCCTGAAAATATAGCCTGTGCTCGCATTGTGCTACCACGCAATGCAGAGATGGTATATCCTTCGAGCTATGCATGTTTCGCCATTATGGTTGTAGTGACTGTTTGTTTGGTAGTATGTGTGGAGCCGAGTAGGAGGTTTGGCTACTACTTACAATGCTTCGAAGTGTCATATAGCCCACCTGTAAGACAGTAGTTCTTTCTCTATAATGGAATAGTTCCTCCCAGCAGAAATGTCTGAGAGAGGAATAACACAATTCAATGCTCACCATTTTGCTTTTAAGTCCGAGTGACTCCAGGTTCCATACATACTTGGTATGTGGCAATCAGGTTTTAGATCACGCCATGGGTTGAGACTGCCCTTCTCGATTTAAAATCCAGTTTGTCTGATATTGTTGAAAGTGGTCATCCTGCGCTCCTGATTTTGCTAGATCTGTCTACGGCTTTTGATTTGGTTGGTCATGGACTCCTGGTTGATAGGTTAAAATCTTTGGCTGGCTGCACTGAAGCTACAGTGCATTGGTTCTCTTCTTTTTTGGGACCACGCTCATGTAGGGTGGCAGTGGAGGGGGCGTAGTCCATGCCCTGTTGAGTGCTTCAGGGCTTCTGTATTGTACCTACTTTGTTTAATGTCTATATTAAACCGCTCTCGGACCTTCTTGATCTCCTGGATGTCCGCTATACCAACTATGCTGATGTTAATGTTAAAGGTAGTTGTACTGCGCACCGTCACCACCGGAGTGGTCCCTAGGCGCTCGGGCAGATCTGAAAAAGGGGGATAGTAGGGAGTTAGTAGGGTGTAGGGGGAATATGACAGTGAGAGTTGTAATGTCCTGTTGGCAGCTTCAGTTCGTTTTGCACCGTTCGCTAAGTTTAAGTGTGGTTTTTGGGTCAGTGCGAATTCCCATGTGCTGTTGTGCTGGGATTATGTGTTTGTCTGTAGTTGCAATGTAGTGAAGTACGTGCGGATTGCTGTGCAGAGAAGTGGTTGTATGAGTTTCTGTATGAGAAGTGTATGCAGAAAGATGAGGTTTTTGAGTTGGGTTAGTGGGTTTTCCTTACATCTTTATCTGGGAAAAAGGCCTAAAGGCAAGGTACAGCCATCAAGGCCAAACACACCTAGATTTGATATTCCTGGATAGTGGGGAAAAAGCCTAAATGCAAGGTACAGCAGTCAGCACGTAACAGACCTAGATTTGATATTCCTGGATAGTGGGGAAAGGCCTAAATGCAAGGTACAGCAGTCAGTCCGTAACGCACCTAGATTTGACATTCCTGGATAGTGGGAAAAATGCCTAAATGCAAGGTACAGCAGTCAATGCAAAGGACTAAATGCAAGGTGTGGCAGTCAATGCAGAAGAATTTAGATTCTAGCAGTATTACGGGTGATTACTGAATGAAGGGGTAATGTTAATAAGAGTAATAAGAGTAATAAGAGGGGTGGGGCAACAGTGATTGCTGTCTCCTCTCCTCTGTGTTGTGGTGTTGGGACTAGAGGTGGGTGCGGGTCTGCTCAACCCCGCAAATCCGTACAGGGTGCGTCCCTGGCGCTTCAGGGCATGGACCACATCCATGACGGTGACCGTCTTCCTCTTGGCGTGCTCGGTGTATGTGATGGCGTCCCAGATCACGTGCTCCAGGAAATCCTTCAGCACGCCCTGGGTCTCCTCGTAGATGAGGCCGGAGATGCGCTTGACTCCACCACCGCGGGCCAGGCGGTGGATGGTGGGCTTGGTGATGCCCTAGATGTTGTCTTGCAGCACTTTCCTGTGCCTCTTGGTGCCGCCTTTGCCGCGTCCAGACTTGGTGACCCTTCCCTTCTTCACAAGTGAGCAGAGAACTGGCGATAAATATCTTATCCACCCAGACTTGCTGGTGTCATTATTTCACACTAATCTGTACGACTACCAATTAAACACGCATGGCCTCTGGGCACATCCTGAGAACCTGCTTGAAACCCATATACCATCTGTTCATTCTGCCCTTAATCATCCCTTGCGCCCGGTTTGAATAACAGGCTCCCATCTACTTAAAAAGATTGCATCTCCTCTCCACAATAGTATCAAGTTGTAAAAACATGAGCCTGGCTGTAGCAGACCATCTGATATTATCGCAGCTGCCTGCTTCCCTTCCTCAACCTTCAAACTTGCTAAACCAGTTTTCCCAGTCAAACTAAATTCATCTTGTCAACCCCAGGCTTCTGGGCCTGCACAATCCATAACTACGAGAGGATTTGCGGCATACAGATTTGTGTTATTCACCATGTACCCCAACTGTCCCAAACACATGTCCCTAAACACCCCATGCATGTATGTCTGTGCATGTATGTTGAAGACTACCACATCCTCTCACAGTGGTTTCTCCATTGCAAATCTCCTTTCTCACGTGCACATATGAAGCTACTCGCTGCCCAACATTTAGGCGCTATGAGCCACACCACACACCTTCATTATGTTTATATTGCATCAGCAGATTTAACATTTTCTTACTGCCTGCATGCACATCTAAAATGTATCAATTTAAACACAAAGTAACACTAAAAGTAACACTTACCCTTCCTTATTAACTACACTAGATACATGCTAAATCACAACATCGCGTCAACATTGCCATCCCCCCAGTCTCCAATATGGCGTGTGCGCAACGCGAACCCCCCTTTCTCATTGGGACCTTTATCGACCACCCCAACAGGTGCGAGTTGGGCAGTCTTTCACTTGTGGCCCAGTAGCTAATTATGCAATGTACATTTTATGTGAAATTACTACAGAAGGATACATAGGCCAACTCTCTCCTAGAGCTACTGGCTAAGGAAGCTAAAAATTATTGCCAGAATCCTCTATTTCTGGATTTAGGGCAATCTGTCGTGGAACATCTTTTGGCTATTTCTCTATCTCTACCAACAGAGGAAAACTATCACCAATTTGCTATTGTCCTTAAACGTAAAACAAAGAAATGGGATCGAGAGTCGAATACTCTGAAATTAAGTACGAAGCAAAATTATCGGGAGTACTGAACACAGGGTTTGAGCCTTTGAAGCAAGTTATTATATACCTGCACCTAGGAATCCTGCCTATAGTCGAACATACGGGCGCATTGCAGGACATTTATCAGGAAGCAAGACTATGCAGCCTTTGTGGAACTATGATACAGAAGAGTAGGACTTGATATTGCAATGTCTGGTTCTGGCTGATTCCTACTATAAAGGCTATAGCAAATTGGTGGTAGGCTCTGAAAGGCTGTATTCGAATCAGGAGTGCTATTTTTTCTACAGAATCCTTGGTTATAACGGCTGCTGCATATCATGTATGGAAAATGGTGCTCCGTAAATTAGCATGGCCTAGTTCATACTTTTCAAACTAACATAATGTAACTAGTTGGTGAAAATGGATAGAACTTTTAAATTAACTTTAGTGGAAAAAATGGATTACCATTTTAGTATCTATAATGTATTTTGTATGCTATATGGTTTTATAATTTTATGATTAGGATGTTAATCAATTGTTAGATTATATTATTTGTGGATTGTTATTTGAAACGCAATTTGCATTTTGCTATTGCTTTACTGCCTTTTTGTTTATTATGTATATAGTGTTAAGGTTGTACAATGAAACCATATACACTTAAATCAAATAAAATTGTTTTTTTAAAAAACAAGTTCAGAGGTACTAGGGATGACACAGTTAGCTTCCCATATTCCCATACCTACTGCCGTTGTTTTATTGCAGATAATGTGAATTCCTGAATACAATTGTTAATGTATACATTTATTTATATTTATTTTTCAGAAATTGGTCACAGGTCTGACTAAGTGTACGAAAAGGTGGGAAACACCTGTCGGGCAAACTTAATAAAATGATTATATCTCAATAATATATCCAAAAGATGCATTGCTAAAAGGGAACACTCTTAATTACATGGCCAAAACCGAACACCCATTTCAAAAACCATAAAAGAACACTGCTGAATGTGATGTATGCTTGTAATGACAAGGAGCATCAACAAATGCTGGATGTATTCCTCTGAATTATATATTTTTTAGATACATTTAATAGAGTCAGAAGAAAAAGTGTGTCACTACATTTTACAGTGGCGTCGCTAGGGGGGCGGCTGGGTGGGGCCGGGCCCCCCCTCTGTGAAGCCCTGTGCCCCCCTTGTGCCCCCCTACCTAAAACGAGCAGTGACCATGTTCTCCCCCTACTTTTGTCTGTGCCCCCTCCCCCCACTTTTGTCTTTGACCGCCTCTATGCCCCTCCTAAATTTGATTTCTGGCGACGCCACTGATTATGAATTATCTAGTGCAGCAAAAGATCAATAACGTGCAGAGGATTCTTTTTTTAACCACTAAGACAGTTTATCCCTGACGTGCTTGGATTCATGTATAAATTACGCCAATTTTGAACATTGTGCCAAGCGATTCATCATTTATTGCACATCAGACATATGTTTGGCGCAAGTTAATAAAATGCAGACATAATTCCCAGATTATAAATCACAATCAGACTTAGCTGCTGGGGCACTGCCACCACATGCCAGGATAAATCGGTACATCTGAATGTTGTTCTAATAAGCATCAGTGATGGAATCATTTTAGTGCATTTCTCAAATATTTTAGGGTGCTGCTTGACAGGATGCTTAAGGACCTATCCCGCCAGGGGTGATGTTCAAATACACCAAGGTACTCTTATGTTCGGCAGGGTCAGCGTGCCAGCCTGTCGGTTTAAGATTGCCAATCGCGTTTTTCAAGTTAGAAATGGCCGTCACTATTCACATATTTCAACAGTGCCATGCAAGTGTTGCCCCTTTATAGCACATTGTCATGCTGGTGTTTATGTTGCCCCTAAGAAATTGTGATGCCGGTTTCAACAATGTTTATGTCATAGTTGCCTTAGACAAAAAAAACTGTCATGTACACATCTACACTGATCCCCAATAATGTTGATAGCATTCTCAAATGCTATGACAGACAGTGCTACCCCAGTTAAACAGAGTGCCATGCTGTGGTTCACACTGACCCAGTGAAACATTATGATTCCGGTTTCAACTCTGCCATGCTATATTTGCCCATTTTAAGCACACTGTCAACATGGCGTCTATCGTCCCCCACCTAAAAATATGTCCATATAAAGAGTGACATAACAGTGAGGCTGCAGTTAATCACTTTGTCAAGCTGGTGTCTACATTGCACGCAGAACATATGAATGCCGGTCGTGAAAATACCATGCTTCTGATTTAACCGTAAAACACATTGGGCCTCATTACGACCCTGGCGGAAATTGACTGACCGGACCGCAACAGCGTAAATAGCGTTTCCGCCATTGCACGAAGGAGCAAAGTGCGGCTAATTACGACCCATCGGGCACGAGCATTACGCCATGGCGGAATCCGAAAGGCTGCGATGGCGGAAATGACCCCAAAACGGCCCTCACCGCCGCCGTACGCTGCACCAGGTGCAATACCGCCACCCATCTTAGCGGTCACCGTAATGAGCGGTCACCGTAACGAGCGGGCACCGCAAATTACGGCCACCGTAAATATACGGAAACGGAAGTAAAAGCATGTGGCCGGAACGGGAAACAGCACGCCGCACAACTATAAAATCCGAATCCCAACACAACCATAAAAATCCGACCCTGACACACATCCCAACCCGTTAGCAACCCCAGTCAAAAAAATAAATATGGGAAAGGTAGCCAAGAAAGCGTGTGACCGCAAGCGGCAGGTACACTTCTCCCGAGAGGAACTGACCGTGCTCACCGAGACCCTCCAGGAAAATGCCGCCGTCGTCTTCTCCAGTCAAATGACCAGGACGGCCCTTGCCAACAAGAAGGCCATATGGGCCCTGGTGGCACAGCGCGTAAGTGCGGTGGGGACAACACCCCGCACGCCACAGCAATGTCGCAAGCGGTGGGACGACCTGCGGATCCGCGTACGCAGCATACTTTCTGCGAACAGGAACATCGCCACAGCTACCGGGGGGGGTTCAGAGTCGCCCATCAAGTTGACCCCCTGGGAGGAAATCTGCGCCTCCACCATAGGAATGGAGAGCATAGAGGGAGTCGGAGGGATGGAGAAAGGAGTGCCGACATCCGGAGAATCAGGTAGGTTGGCCAAGAGAAACAATGCGAAATCCACAAACCACGAACATGTGCAGTACCATGTGACCCCATAGTGCAATACATACTTTGCCCTGACAGCGCCCTCTAAAAGTCAGAATGAACAAACAAATCAATCAAGAAGCCATAAACAACCCCTACATGTGCAGCATGCACCCCCTAACTGCAGGCAGCCAAATGAATGCATCCTCAATCCACACGAAAATGAGACCACCTCCAAGGCCCAGTCCCAAATCAGCCTCATGTACCACCCCAATGCATTTGATACGTTGCCATTCCAAATCCGACAGACCCATAACTAACGCTCGCCCCTCTTTACTCCACCACAGGGTCCGATACCAACGACGAGCTGCAGGACACCCCTACCAGCACGCCTGCAAAGAGGGCCAGGACCAACGTCCCAAGAGCCTCCACCTCAGGTGCAAGGATCAAGACACGGCAGCAGCAGGAATCAAGTGGCAGCACACTGGAGGGGACTGCAACAGGCACCCCAGCAGCCAGCAAGTCCACAACCCCAGCACCACAGGTCCCCCCCAAGAACGTATCTGATGGCACTGCCTCTGGTGGTAGCAGCACCATAGGTGACACAGCTGTCATGCCAGCATGCTCCGACACGGAAAACAGTGCTGGCGACGTAGGTACCATCCATGACCTTTCCCAATCCCCCTGCATGTTCCATCCCCTACACCATGACGAAACCACGCAGGGGCACCCTGAAGACGACGACTGGCCAACCCCCACAAGTCCTGTGCCAAGGCAACATGTGTTGAGCAGCCCCCCTGTCACACCACCGCAAATGTCCATGGCCCAGCAGAGGCAACAGTCCCTCGACCTGCTGATCGAGCAACAGCAGGAAGCGTCCACGCTACTCAAGGACCATGCAAATGAATGCGGGGGTTCCAGGGCAGCCATGGAAACATCCACCGAGACACTCAGGGCACAAATAGAGAAAAGTAGTGAGAGCCTCAGGGGAGAAATGGAGAGAAGCACCGAGAGCCTGAGAGCACAAATGGAGAAAAGCACCGAGAGCCTGAGGGGGGAACTGCATGCGACGTCCAAAGACGTTTGTGCTGAACTTGCTGCTGTGCGCCGTGTGCTCTCGGAGCTCTCACAAACCCTCAGAGACATGCATGGACGCGAGCAGGCAGAGACATCATCCGTGGCAAGTTCCGTCCAGGGCAGCCCCCAACGCAGATCTGGCAGGAACCTGCGCTCCACGGGCAGGGGTGCCCCTGATACCCGTAGAGGGGGCTTGCAATAGCGTCTACCCACGGACAGCATGCATATTCGGACACTGGTGTTGGGGGGGGAGGGAGTAGGGTGGAGGGGGTGTGTTGGGCTTCACTGGGTGGCGGGTCCATAGGGTGTATAAATCAATTCACATTAACAATACAGCACCTCATTATCATCCAATGACATGTGTGGACATTGATATTTGCGTACGAGGCCTTCATAGGCGTACAGTCCACAATGTGCCTGTACTACACACACACAGTGCCACAGGTCCCCTTTCCGTGTAATAGGCACCATGCGTGGTTGCTAGAAGCATGCATCTATGATGCTCTGTCGGTTTGCACGTACATCCTGTGCCTCATGGACTCCTTGAGGTGCCTCCACATCCCCACCCTCATCATCATCATCATCTTCAGGTGCATGCAGTACAGCGTCAGGGGGCATGGGCACATTCCTACGTATGCACATGTTGTGCAGCATGACACATGCCATGACCATCTTAGAAACCTTCTCATGGCTGTACATGAGTGCCCCGCCAGACCTGCTGAGGCTGCGGAAACGAGCCTTCAGTAGGCCGAATGCCTGTTCAATGACCACACGGGTACGTGAGTGGGCATGGTTGTAGTCCTCCTCATGCTCGTTCTGTGGGTTCCGGATTGGTGTAAGGAGCCATCTCTTCAGTGGATACCCGGCATCACCTGTATGAGACGAATAAAGGGTGTCAGTGGAATGATAGTGCTAAGTAGCCCCCCCCCCCCCCTGCAAGGTCATTGACGCATCAAATGGGCCACGATGTCATGCATGGAATGAGACTCACCGAGTAGCCAGGATCTGTGCCCTGCGTGTCGCTCCATGTAGCGTGGTATTCTTGTGTTCCTCAGGACCATGGAATCATGGGTAGATCCTGGAAATCTGGCACAACAATGCGTAAATATCTTGTTGGAGTCACACACCATTTGCACATTGATTGAATGAAATTGTTTCCGGTTGCGGTACTGGACCTCCATGGCATGTGGGACAACCAATTCAACATGGGTGCAGTCGATGGCACCAATGCAACCCGGGATGCCGCCAAGTGCATGGAATCCCACTTTAGCGTTGGTAATCTCCTGGTACGTGCGTGGTAGTGTGATGTGGTCGTCGGCGTGCTTCAGGAGGGCATCGTGCACTTGGAAGAGTGTCCGTGAGAACAGTGGCTGTGAAATGCCATGCAACTGTCCCACTGTGTGCTGGTAGGTGCCTGTGGCCAGGAAGTGGAGTGCAGACACCACCTTCAGTAGGGGTGGGATGGCGGTTGGGCTATCTATCATGCTCACGAGGTCAGCATGTGTCATGTCCACAATGGCGATTATGGTGTCCCGGTCCAAACGGTAGAGGGTGTGGATCTGCTCAGCAGTGAGGTTGAACGGATCGGCTCGGAGGCGTGGGATTGCGGGCCGCCTGCGTGGTGGTAGTGGCAGTGCTTGTGGGCCTTGCTGACCCTGCCTTGCCCTCCTCCTCCTCCTTCTCCTCCGTCTCCCCTGTGCGCCCGGTTGTTGTACCTGTTGTTGTTCGTCGTCTTCTTGTAGTTGTAGCACTTGCAGTGCTATCTGGTACCCCAGGCCCAACATCGCTAGTCCTGCCGGTAGCATTTTGGAGTGGGAGTGGTTGTGGGAGGGGTTTGGGTCTGCAATATATGTGCTGTCGGCCTGTATGGCCTCCACCTGTGCTGATTGAATGAATCTGTGGCAGATGCAATCCCTTCTGGCCGAGCACGTCCCGCCCGTAAGGCTGCATTTGGCCGCATGGCATCTTGGGATTTGAATCATGTATCAAATCCCGATGGCAGTGTGATGTACTTTGACTGATCTTCATGCTATGCTCCCATTGTTACACATGCTATGATTGCAGCTGCTTACATACCTGTGAAGAGTCAGTGGCATGTAGGGCTCGATCGATGGCCGACCCTCATGCAGCACAGTAACGTACTTCACCGACGGGCGTGGCGTGCCATTTGTGAATGCAGCCAGTTAGCATCATGACACACAGCCGCACTACATTGATGTAATTGTGAATGCAAGCGTTCACAGAAGCATTTTCGACGTAATGTTGCAAGTGAGGAATTCGAAGGCCAGCATTTTGGGTTTTGAAGTAGCGGCGAGGATACGCCCACAGGTCTGGCTGGAAATGTAACGTTCTATTGTAGAATGTCCTTGGGACATGGCCCATAACGAGCAGGCAATGAATGATATGAATTGAATGGGATGCGCAATAGCGTTGTGGACGATAAGGCAGGACGTTCCCAAATCCATCTTGCTTCACAACACTACAGATCCGGCCAGGGGCACAGTGGTTTTTGCGGACTGCATTACGCACAGACGCGATGGAAGTTTCACATATTATGTGAGTGAATATTCATGCGTTTTCATTGCGGGATGAGGGAATGATGTGTGGATGCATGGACTGATGATTCCGTTTAGGGTCTGCCATGTACATGGGTTTTTTGATTCACTCCCCTTCCCCTGCGTTATGTGATGCAAGGCTGCCATAGTGGGACATACGTCTATCTGCCCTTGTCGGATCCTCCCTGTCTCGACGCGCCTTCATACACTTGTGTCTAGGCACGTTACTAATCCCATGTCATGGGTTCTATCTTGACGGACGCATGCACAGTAACCGACGTTGACAGTGGTGTATTTAGCTCGATTGGTTTCGTTATGATTCGATACTGATTTAGGGGTGTGTATATTCCTTTGGAGTGGGCTAGCATGCATATGGGTGTGGATTTGGTGTGTTGAATGAAAATTGTAATGCATCATGAGTCCCGTAATGCAATCGGTTGATTTGTGTTTCTTTTGGGTGACAGGTATCTCCTGCCCTATTGCAGATGCCATCTCTACGCCACTCCTCCAGATGGTTTTTACTCTCGACTCCTGCAGCTTCGGGTGAATCAGTGGAGCACCATTTCGATCATATGGGACGATCGCCAATGGGCCACATGCCCTTACGCTGTACTGGTGGCTAGGTGCAACATTTCGGCCTTTCAGCTCGACTAGTGCCTGCCTCATGGGACGGACCTGCGGTTCTTGCCGCTTCCATGTTGCCTTTTGGAACGTTGATGTAGGCCCTGTGTGCCATGATGGTACAGGGCGTCACACAAGTGGAAGCCGGTCAATTATTGCAGATGCAGCCCTCGGTGATGATGGTTGTTTTGGTGGTATTTTGCAAATTGCTGTGGGGCCTTTGTCATTTGGATGTGCATTTAAATTGTATTCCGATATTTGTCGTGTTGCGTTGTTCTTTGCAGGTGATGTGGCGAGTTTTCGCTTTGTGGCGGTATGTATTGCGTGATGATCTGCATTGTGTTCCGCCTTCTGAGTTGAGTTGTGTGGTACAGTACTGGCCGCGTTTGCCTACGTAGCACAGTATGGTCACGGATGGGGGCTGCCATTGTGACTGTTTACATGATGTGCTGTTCAGGGGCGGGGGATTGGCTTTTGGCCGACTGGTGCCTGTCAGCCAGGTCGATTGGTGGAATGATGGGTTGTTCAGAATGTGGCTGGTCACAGGTGACTGTGTTTGCGTGCGTTTGTTGGAGGGGGACTGGGGTCATGTCCATTGGAATAGCTTCTGTATTGATGCCATCTGTGCCCTGCAGCTCCCATCGGCCCTTCTTGGGATGAGCCTGGCTGCTCAGTCACTCTGCCGACTTGTGTGGTACATGCTTCTGCTGATGGTTGGTTTGTTTGCTGGCATGAGTACAGGGCTGGTGCAATCCCCCTCAGGATGCTGTTTTGGATGTTGCCTTGCGCTGGTGGCAAGCGATGGGGGTCTACTGTTGTTTTGTGTCATGTGTTCTTGATTTTCATTTTGATGTATTGTACCTTCACATGCCTGTGCTGCGTCAGTACGGCTATGGTGACATGCCGTACATGGATGCCCACTCACGGGGCGCTTTGAGCCCCTGCATGCTTTTCTACGTTGGCATGCATGGGTGAATTGTGGATTTCACTGGTTGGATAGTGTGAGTACATTGCGCCTGCCAGGAGTTGTGCAATGAGGCCAGGGAGTGGAGTACAGGCACTCAGTGGGCCATTTACGGTTGGTTCGCGTTGCCGTATTTCTCGCCATGGCGGAATGGTACTTTACGACGTGCTTGATGGCGTTCAGTACATGTCCGCTAGGGTCAGAATTCGCGTACCGTTGCGCCATGGCGGTGATTCCGGTTTTGCAAGGCGCGCGTGCGCGTACTTGGTGCAGTTAGCGTTGCCGTTCAATGCGGTGTCGCTATTGGCATCGTACTTTACGGTGACGGGTCATGATCGCAACGAGCGGTGTTCGATGGCGGTATTGCATTTCCGCCATCATTTTTCCATTTCCGCCAGGGTCGTAATGAGGCCCATTGTCATGATCATGTCTGCAGTGCCCCCTGATATTTGCCAATTTCGTCATAGTTAACGACAGTATCAAAGAAACATGTGATGCCACTTTCGAACACGCCATCTGTGTGCTACACATTTTAGGCACACTGTCAAGGTGTCATCAACATTGCCCGCAGAAAGTACTCATGCTAGTTTCAACAATGCCATACAGTGTTGCCCCAAATAACACATTACCATGCTGCTATTTAGATTTCCCCTATAGATCTGTGATGCCAGTTGTATCACTGCCATGCCAGGATTGCCACAGTGGAACACTTTATCAAGCTGGTGTGCACATTCCTCACAGGAAATGTTGATGTATCGCTCGAGGCTGCCATGTCAGTGTTGCCCTAGTAGATCATATGCTGATCGTGGTAGCAAATTCCCTACATCAAAACTTGATGGCACTGGCAACTCTCCCATGACATTGTTGCCTCAGATAAGTACATTTTCAAGATTGTACATAGTTCTCCCAGAAGTGTGTGATGCCAGTTTCAAAAATGGCATCCACTGAGTACACATTTAAGCACACTGTCAAGCTGCTGTTTACATTGTCCCCAGAACATACTGATGCTAGCTTCAACAATGCCATACAGTATTGCTCTGTGGAACACATTGCCATGCTGTTGCTTAGATTGCTCCTGGAGAAACTTGATGCCAGCTTTATCACTGCCATGCTTGTGTTGCTTAAATTAAGCACATTGTCAATATGGTGTCTACACTGACAGGCAGTCTACGCTGACAGGCACAGAAATTGTGATGGCAATCTCAGAAATGTCATGCTAGTGTTTCTGAAGTTAATCATTTTACCATGCTGCTGTCTGCATACCAATAGCAAACTGTGATGTCACTCTATAAAATGCCTTTCCAGTCACCATTTAGGACTGTCCTGTGCTATTAAACAAGCTTTCTGAGGGTTTATATTGAGAGTCTTTTAGCCTCAAGAGTTCTACCAAATTATAATTACTCCTTCTGGAACATGGGCAAAGAAAATACAAAGCGAGCAAAATGTGTAGCATAATTAATACGACGACTATGGGATCTAGGGTCTAATGAAACTCATTCCTCAGATATTTAATCACCCCTAATATGAAGAGTTTAGTAATACAGATTATAGTACAAAAATGAGGAGGGTGAAATCCCGAGACAGTAAAATATACAGCCAGTATTGAAGAATTTTATGGAAACCGAATGCAGAGATACTTAGAGCACGTAATAATGGTTAGAGGACGCACCTGGTTTCTTGGCAGCGGTGAGAAGTCCACAACACCTATTCATGTCGGCCATCTTCTCTAAAAACAAAGGAAAGAAACATGAGTGACCTTTTGGGAATCAAATCAAGGTATGACATTCTCTCTTCAATTTTGCTCCCTTCCACTCCTCTGAAAGAGAGTACAGCCTTTATGGAGTTGACAAATTAAACATGCAAGATTCAGTTTGGTGTGCAAGAACAGGGGATTAGAAATACTCACTGAGGGCAGAAAACAATTCAAAAGTGTCCCATGAAGCCATTCTTGCTTTTACTTTACTTTACTTTATTGCATTTATAGTGCGTATCCATAGACCCATGGGTGTGAGGGCGCGGACAAAAAGACGAACATGACAAAAAACAGGCAGAAGCTGTCCTGGGACAAAAAGGTTGACCTGAGGGAGGCTATCAGATGGGGAGTTAATTAAAGAGAAAAGTTTTAAGACCCTTTTTGAAAATAATCAAAACTGGAGAGCTTCTCAAGTGGCTGGGCAGAGCATTCCAAGATGCCAGGGCCATGAACGCAAAGGCACCCAGTCGCGCGTTTTTGGTTTTAATTCTTGGCTGGCAGAAAAGATTTTGATTGTTAGAGTGGAGATTTCTAAGGCATGTTTTTTTTTACTATGTACCTTTGTAAGTAGGGTGGCATAGTCTGAAAGATATCCGAGCCTCCACTGGGACCCAATGAAGGGCTCGACGTGCTTCCGAAACATGGGCCCTATAAGAGAGGCCAACTACGACTCGAACCGCACCATTCTGAACCACCTGAAGATGATTAATGGTAGCTTTGCTAGAGCCTGCCAGCAGACTGCAGCAATAATCAAGCTTGGCTCCTACAATCGCCCTGACAATAGATTTGGCATTCTATTAGAAATGAATGGTCTCAGATGGGCCAGTAGTTTGATATAGTAAGTGGCAGATGCCACTGTACCAGCTACGTAGGGCTTCATATTAAGCGACTGATCCAGGACCACTCCCAAGATCTTTACTTTGGGGAGGGTGGGGGTTTGAACTTCCCCCAGCTGAAAATGCTTACAGGCTGAATCAAGTTTGGCTAAGATGCCCTCTGATCCCACCACCATGAGTTCGGTCTTACTGCGATTAAGTGCTAGGTTATTTAGCATCATCCATTTTTCAATAATGGAGAATGTGCGATTGAGTTCACTCTCGTCCCGGTTGTGCTGACCCATGAGGGGGATGACATATTGTGTGTCATCTGCGTAGTTAGAAAAGAGTACACCCTCTTGAGCGAGATGAGCAAAGAAGGGAGCCATGAAGATATTATAGATGCAAGGTGAAAGACTGGCTCCTTGCGGGACTCCAAAGCGTACCTGAATAGCCGGTGCCTTCGCCTCGTTGGCACACACCCTACTAGATCTGTTAGATAAAAAGAAGAGAAGCCATTTGGTAGCGGCCTGTGAGCAATTCGCTACCGACATGAACCTGTCCGCTAGGATGGAATGATCGACAAGGTCGAACGCTGCCGATTGATCTAAGGATATTAAAAGTGAGATCTGCTGGTTCTCCAATCTCTGTAGGAGTTGGTATTTAAGGTCGAGTAATGAAGTCTCAGTACCAAAACCTTGTCTGAATCCTGATTGAAAGGGGTTAAGGATAGGGTACGAATTAAGATGTTGAGCAATTTGAATGTACGCAAATCTATCCAAAATCTTCAGAAGGAAAGGGGTATTGGTTATCGGCCTGTGATTGGTGGGGGCAGTCTGATCCAAATTTGTTTTTTTTTAAGAGGGGTGTGACCCATGCTTGCTTCAACTCATCTGGAACAACACCATTGAGGAGAGAGGAGTTAACAAATTTACATATGGGCTGTACCAATGAAGGAGGGCAGGCTTTAATAATAGTAGAGGCACAGGGGTCACCTGTGCAGTTAGTAGCTTTAAGTTTGGTGATAATGGATGATAATTCCTCCTCCGAGATGGGAGAAAAGTCAAAAATAGGGATATCCGGGTTCCTAGTAAATGTATGGCCAACATTGTGGGTGCCATGTGTGTCGGATGCATTCTTTTTTATAGCTATGCCTTCCCGAATTCCATCAAGTTTCTTTGACATGGCATTCTGGAAATCAGCGCACCAATCATCATTTTTGATAATAATAAATGCTACAGGCTCTGCAACTGCCTCTTGTTCTTTAAGGATTTTAAACAATTCCTTGGCGCTAGATGTTGCATGTGAGATTCTGACATCCAGATGTGATTTCTTAGATTCCAAAATGGCTGTTTTGTAAGTGTTGGATGCTTTTTTATAGTCAGATAATGCTGACTAACTTTCCAGACATAAAAAAGCTTAAGAGAGGCAGCTTTAAGGGTTTTGCGTTCAGGAGAGAACTATAAATTGGTTCTTTTGGTTTCTGCAGGTTTTTTTTGTTTTTAAGAGGCGCAAGGGAGTTAACCACCAGATTCAGGGCGGACTTGATTTTCTTGGCTATATCGCCTGTGTCATCCGTCTCCAGGATCGGTCGAACCTGAGATGTCAGGGCTTCTATTCTTTCCTTAGTCAAAGATTTAGTATTGCGATATGAAGTCGCTTCAGAGTGGCACAACTTAACTTTAGAAGTGAAAGGGACTGTAATCGAGAAGTGGACAAAACCATGGTCTGACCACGGGCAAGTATCTACCCTCACATCATGATATGGACTATTGATGGTCAATACCCAATCCAAGGTATGACCCAAGTTATGGGTAGGTGCTTGGACCATTTGTATAACGCCCATGTCATTGAAATATTGCGCTAATTCAGAAGCGATATGATCATCTGTGTGTTCCAGCCAGTGATTGAAATCGCCCAGCACTATAAAGCGGGTGTTAGGTTTCAATAGTGGGAGGAGAAAACTAGAGAGTGCCAGAGAAAGGTTACCTGCACATGAGGGTGGGCGGTAGATCAAAATAAAATTGACAGTAGTTTTAGTATTCATCCCAATTTTTATGTGCAGGAATTCCATTCCTTCCATAAGATATCCCTGAATCTTCCAAGCTGATAGGGATTTTCTCAAAATATAGGCTACACCTCCCCCTCTCCCTGACTCTCTGTCCTGTCTAAGCATGCAGTATCCGTCTGGAATGGCTAAATGGAGTGAGGAGCCAGCAGCAGCCGAGCCCCACGTTTCAGTAATAGTACAAACATCGAGATTTCTTTCTTCGATGTAGGGGGATACTTGTCTCTGTCGCGCCGGCGCGTTCGCGCTGGGTTTAAGGAGAAGTAGCAGCAGAGATTACAAGACTGCTGGGAAGTGTATCTTACTTCCCAGTCAGTACGAGCAGGGAAGCTGAGCCCTGTTTAAATCGTGCTGTTGTTGAATCAGGTGCCAGAAAGCAATTTACAGTTAACACGTAATCTAGTAAGTACAATTTCTATATTAAGCAAAATAAAACTAATAGCAACAAATTCCTATGAGATTAAAGTTAAAAGGTTTAAAAAGCGTAATGCGGCGGTATAAAATGCGGCGCTCCTAAAATAAAATAAACTTGAGGAAGAGGGAGGCTGCAGTGGGCTTTATAGCCCGGCCAGACTGGCACAGACCGGCTTGTCTCCTTCGCGCCAGCTAACTCACCTTGCCATCTAATAACAGATGGAACACACCGATGGTAAGGTAAGCAGCACATTCTTTATTAATACAAAGATCCCATGCGCATCCTGTCAACAAGAAGGATAATAACAGATAGATCACAGCGAGGGGAAGGTAAGCAACACAAGCTTTATTAATATAAAGACCCCATGCTGGTCCTGTCACCAAGAAAGCCAGGGGATTGTTATGAGCCGTTGGCCCCAACTGTCACTTGATATTAGCGATGCGCACGTATTGGCATTCTATGTGGATTGCTGAAGTGCGATCGCGTGCGTGTGAAGCAAAGCAGATACAACATATGTTTCCTCTTACATATAGCAGGTATGAACAAAAATGAGATTACATGGGAATGGTGGTGAATAAAATGCAGTCACAAAAAGTGATAAGTACAATAATTGGTAAAAAGAACGTGTGGTGCAGAGATGATAAAAACACAGAAAAACGCTTAAATTACATAATCATTGAATTTCACTAGTCTCCTTCTCAACCGACCAGTGGTGCCCTCATCACACTTTCCCATATCAGGATGTTCCAATATCTCTTCATGTCCACCATGTGCCCCTTCCTGTAAGTTATCGCAAAACTCACCAGAATCAATGACATGTGGTGAGGAAAGCACCCCGACACTCTACCTCATGCGGTTGTCACTGTCATCATCTCCCTTGTACCACTCATCCTCCATCTCTCTAAATCCATCACTGCTCCCCTGCACAGAATCACTCTCCATCACGTGAGGATGACGCACAATGGCAACACGATCTTTACTCCATCTTCTGCCATCACTGGTCACAACTTGTCTTTTCCCGACTCCCACTACTTCAATGGGATCAAAATAACAGGAACACCATTTTGGCACACCAAAAGGCTTCTTTACTCGTACCACATCACCTACCTATACCCTGCTCTCATCCACATAAATCTGCTCATTAGCACACTGTTTGCCCGCGACTAGCCAGTGAGGGTATATATCTGAGCGAATTTTTCAGCCACTTATCTTCTCAAATGGAGTAACACCAGTCAATACGTGTGGTGTGTCTCTGAACGCCCTCATCTTTTCCTGTATACATATGCTCCAATCAAAGCCATTGGCAAACACCAACTGAATAGTTTCCTTAATAATGCCATTGGTACGTTCAACTAGCCCATTAGCCTTGGGATTATATAAGGCAGTGCAGTGATTTTCAATGCCATTCCCTTCCAGGTATTCCTGCATCTCCCTTGACACTAATTGAACACCATTATCGGAAATCACAACCTTGGGATATCCCTCTCTAGCAAACAACCTTTCCATAAAGTGAATAACGAATTTAGTGGAAATGTTTTCCACAAACTCCACCTTGATGCATAATCAATGATAACAATGGCAAATCTATGTTCCTGTCCTAACACAGTCATGGGTCCCATGAAGTTGATAGTAACTTTCTCCCATGCATGCTCTGTTACCTCCACATTCCCAATCTCCATCTTCTGGGTTTTTAGCGATTTATCACTCGCACCACAAGGAAGGCAAACACCCACTTCCTCGTCCACCATGTCATCCATGCAGGTACACCAAAACTTTGCTCTTAACCTACGCTTGGTGCCAAGATGCCCTTCATGCGCATACTTAACCATCTCTCTCTGAAGTGTTGTAGGGGGACCTAACCTTTCAACTCTAGCCAAACCCCACCTGGAACTGCTCAGGTCATCCCGATCTTATAGAAAGGTGAATTTACCTCCTCTCCATACCGCCAATCCCGTTCAGTCCTGGACAAGACTTCCTTCAACTCACAATCATTATCAATACCTTCCAATCAGATCTCTTTGTAAAATGCCCTGTCCCGGTATCAACCATCTGCGCAATCTACTAATCACTCACTGCCTCTACTTCCACCGGACTCATTTTAGGGGACCTTGAAAAGCAATCTGCAACATAATTACAATGCCCCAGAACAAATCTGACCTGAAAGTTGAAACCCTGCAGGGCCGATAACCATTTGGCAATCCTAGGCCTGGCTAGACCTGAACCCCTTGTTGTAAACAAATGCACCAAGGGCTTGAGGTCGCTTTTGATAACATACAGAATACCCCAACCGTAGGAAGTAGTTTTAAGCCCAATAACATGCCAAACTCTCCCTCTCAATGGTAGAATACCTGGATTCAATAGCAGTAAATGCCTGCGATGCAAATGTTACCAGTACTTCCATGCCCTTCCTGTACTGACTTAGAACCGCAACCAGGCAACGATTACAAGCATCCACAGTAATAGTGGTTTCTGCTGAGGGATAAAACCTAGTAGTGTAGGAACATTGGCCACTTCCTCCTTCATTTTCCTAAAAACCGTCTCTTCTTTCTCTCCCCACACAAATTCTGCCCTTACTTTCAACAAATCCCTTAATACGGCACACTTGGGCTGAAAAATTCTCCACAAACTTGCCATAAAATTCTATCAGACCTAGGAACAACTTCAACTTGTCCTTGTTTGCTGGATCTCTAATCTCTAATATGACATCAACCATCTCTAGGTGAGTTTCTAGGCTACTTGCAGACAGGCTGTGACCCAAGAATGATACTTTGTGTACCTTAAACTGGCATTTGTCCCTCTTAACAGTCCTTTCTGCCACTTCAAGCCTTTTCAAGACCTCATTCACTCTCAGATCATGCTCCAATTCAGTCCTTCCTCCCACACAATATCATCCTGGAAGCATCCTATGCCAGGAATATCCCTTAACAGATCTTCCATAATTTTCAGAAAGGCAGCAGACGGTGATGCCAAGCCAAAAGGTAGTCCCTTCAACTGGTACGCACCCATGGGCGTGATAAAAGCAGTGAGTGCTCTTGATGTTTGGTGCAAATCCACCTGGTGGTAGGCTGCCGACATCTCCATAGTAGAAAACCACTCTGCCTCCTCCATAGTTGACAGCATTTCATTAACTTTGGGTAAAGGTTGTCTTTTGACCAACATATTGCGATTTAAGTCTCTTAAATCAACGCAAAACCTAATCCTTCCATCAGGACGCTGGGTAACAACAATGGGAAATAACCATTCGCTGCATTTGATTAGTTCAATAACCCCCTGTTGGCACAAACACTGCAACTCCAACCTCACTTTTTCCCTAATCCCAAATGGCAGATTTCTCACCTTATCTTCACATGGCCAGGCACCCTCCACCAACTGAATTTTGTGGCAATATCCTTGCAAGTTATCAATCCCTTTGCGGAACACCTTGCCAAACCTCCTCCCTACCTACTGACTTTCTCTGAGTTGTCCTTATCAATCAGCCTTACTTGTATTTCTTTTCCGGGGTGTAATTCCAATCCGAGCTTTACCTGGTGCTTCCACCCCAATAAACAAAGCCCTTTTGTGGCAACATACACCTTAGCATGGATGTGTAGGGCCATATGCAACATTGCACCAAACAAAACCTTGTATATCAATGTTGTTACCACCATACGGTTTGGACCGTATGTCAGACGTATGCACCGTGTGACCTTTGCCACCCCAGATATCCTTGTATTTTGCATCTAAAATGATTGTGTACGGCGATCCTGAATCTGCTAATGCCTTCACAGGGCACCCAGCCACCACAATCTACACCTCCGTTTGGGTGTATTCTCCTTCATCTTCTCTCACCTCCCCCACAATATGTACACATTTGTTAGACCACTCATTCTTTTTCTCTAACACACACTTTTCACCAGCCTCACCCTCCGCCACGCTACTGTTGGATTTGCAAAATCTGGCAGTCTGCTGCACTTTCTGCATTTCCCTCATATTGATGGGCACTCTTTAGGGTTCAGAGCATGCTTCCCAAACCCACATCTGGGGCAATGTGCATTTCGGCTAATCTGCTATGCATTTTGACCACCCCCTATTCTATTAAACCTTTTTATTGCACACACATTCTCCGCCTCGCTAACAGATTCCTTTATTCCCTCACAGTCCTTCACAACATTCTCACTTTCCTTAAAAAAAATTGCATTTACCTCCTTCCAACATTTGATTGTGAGTTGCATACCCTTCACTATTGTTAAAGCTTCCTGTAATGGGGGGTTCTTCGCCTGCCATAACCGTTATTGGATTTTGGGATTAGATGTGTACATCATTAGTTTATCATGGATGTATTCATCCTCCACCCCGTGAATTCACACAAAGCCAATAACCCTCTTAAGTCAGCCATAAACGCATCCACTGATTCACCAATTCCTTGCTTCCTCGAAAAGAACGTATACCTTTCTAACATAACATTTACCTGTTTACCATACTGAACCTCCAATTTCTACATTGCCTTGTCATACAAACCGTCACCATCCCCATTCGCACCATCCCCATCCAGCAGTTTTTTTTTTATCTCTCCCTGCCTCAGCCCCCACACAACACATGAGAGTAGAGAATTTCCTTTCATCAGAAAATCGCTCGAACCTCGAAGCTACGAAACTAAATTTAAAAAGGTCTTTCCAATCCGCCCATTGTACTGGCGATGTTTCGGGGGTGGTTCTAAATTCTGCAGGACGTTGGTACAGCAAACAACAAGAAAGATAATAATGCGCCCACCCCGCACCTCAGTGAAAATAGTATGCAGTAAGATAAAGCTGTGCAAAGGTACCCAATCTCCTAGAAGACAATATAATACACAGCACTCGTGTATAGTTACTTATGATTGTGAAGTCCCACCTGATATACACTTTCCATCAACCATTTGGAAAACTAGTTAAAAGGACCTGTCTTCAAAATTCCGCTAAAATGTGTTAGGACTCAGCACACTTAATAACTTGGTGTAGTGCCTTCTCAAAGCCCTTCAGATGTTCTCTAAATTGTGCACACCCACAACAAACTCCAAAGAAGTGTTCTCTCTGGGAGAGCAAGAAATAAATGCAGTTTACCAGTGCTGCCAATAGATACCTACCAATATAAATTAACTCAGAAACGAACCACACTTTGCATAACCTGACCATTTGTATGAATTGTTTTCTGACACTCTGAAATATAGATTATAATTATTTTTTTTTATTCAAAATTATTTCCTCCTGAATACAAATTATAAGTCCCCACAATACAGTCTAGCTGTAAAAGAGTTGTCTCTTTTGTAATTCCAATATGTCACCTCACAAACAGGAACCACTGCTGGCTCCTGATACAGTGGGATGAGGGAGGAGGAGTCTTCGTTGCCGTTATGTGCTGATAGATAGAAATCCCTTGATTGCGCCTCCTCTGCACATGTGAAAAAATACACTGAACATAACAAACTAAAATAACAAGCTAAAACAAAAACCACTACTTTCCCGAGCCCTCTAATTATACAGGGCTCCTAATTTCTCCTTAATCTTATTTTCCAGCACTGGTCGGGACAGTGCACTGTGGCTGCCAGGTTCTATCCATGCTCGAATAGGTTCCCTTTCCTTCCGCTTCTATATTATGCATGTAACTTAGAAATTGAAGTGAATAAAAAATGGCCATAAAAATGTCAAAAATCAAAAATCCACATTATCCATCCACTATCAGGCATCGCGTGTTCACCTCTTTCATACTGCTCCTTACCCCAACCCAAACATTGTTATTCCTTGCAATCTATACTCATGTGTTGACGTTCTTCCGACAGCTTCCGTTCGCGGGGAATCCACAACAGGTCTAGGCCTCTCCCTGGGGCCATACCAGGCTCCAACGAGCAGCCAGGTTTCTACAAAGCTGGCACCCTTAAGGACCACCTCTACTGCACACGCGTTTTGGGGAACTGGTCACTGAAGGTGGGCACAGCCCTTCCGGAGAGGCCACCTGGATATCGCTGCATGTACAGGGGCTGAGGAATCACGTCTCGGGGTCACCAAATGAAGGTTCAATCAAAACCAACAAGGCTGCATTGTTGTTACGAAGTTCGTTGGTCGTGTAGAGTATGGACAACCCCTCTGTCCCCAAGAAACACCCTGACCGATTTTGTTATATGGTCAGTGTGAATATTAAGGCCACAGGTGGAAGTCCGGAAAGCCAGGACGCGGGAACAGCCGGAAGAACCCCTTGAGCGCTGCAAAGCAAGATACAGTGGTTAAGCAATGAAACAGGGCCCTAATACCTTCATGTACATAAACCCCAAAGCTACCAGAATACCTGTGAGAACTTGGGTCAAGGCGTGGGTCTCCTAGCTTAGGCTGGAAACGTGCTGTAGGGTAGAACAGGCAACCACCTATTTGTAGGACCGAGGTCCTAGCCAATGAAGTGCTTAAGCAAGAGGAATCCGTGGAGCAGGCGTGAGTCGGTAACAGGCAAATCCAAAAGTACTTGAAGGGTTAAGCAAGAGGAGTCCGTGGAGCAGGCGTGAGTCGGTAACAGGCAAATCCAAAAGTACTTGAAGGGTTAAGCAAGAGGAGTCCGTGGAGCAGGCGTGAGTCGGTAACAGGCAAATCCAAAAGTACTTGAAGGGTTAAGCAAGAGGAGTCCGTGGAGCAAGCCGAGGTCAGAATCAGAGCAGGTCCTTGAACAAAGAGAGAAGTCACGTGATCCGAAACTAAACAGCTGTGAAGCAACGCCTTCGGTTCACCGACTCCTTTTATCCTCGGAAGGGACGCACGTATAGTCACGTGTGATGTGACCCGAAAGCGTTGCATTGCTGCTAGGCAACCAAAGTCACGTGATCCGTAAAGCGCTGGGAAGCGCCGGTCTCCGCAAAGGACGTAAGTTCCTGAAGTGACGGAGCTTCCAGTTGATCTGCCACCGCTGTGAAGGGCGATAAACACCCGCTCCCCCAAACATGCCATGCCGTGCCCTGATGTGTGCGACGTGAGTGGGGGGCACGGTGCACGAGTGTTGGGGAGTGCGGGAATGGGTAGGCAAGGAGGGGCGAGTGGGGAGGTGTGTCCGTGGTCTAGGAAGCGGCGTGACAGAATCCCCCCTCAAAGGCCCACGACCCCGTGGGCTAGCAGGACTGTCCCTGTGAAAGCGGGAAACTAAAAGCGGGGCATGGACATCCCGGGCGGGAACCCAAGAGCGATCTTCGGGACCATAGCCCAGCCAATCCACCAGGTATTGAAGCCGACCCCGATGGAAACGGGACCCAAGGATGGCACTGACCTCATAAACATCCCGTGAATCCACCGAGACAGGAGCGGGCGGGACCAGGACACGGGTAGGAGCCAGGTAAGGTTTCAAGAGAGAAGTATGGAAGACCGGGTGAATCCTCCAAGAAAGGGGAACCGAAAGCTTGAGGGCCACAGGATTCAAAACCCTGGAGATCCTATAAGGGCCCACAAAACGAGGCAACAACTTGCGACAGCCAGGGATCCGCAAATGCCTGGTCGAAAGCCACACCCGATCGCCCACCCGATACTCCGGGGCTGCGGCCCGTTTGCGGTCCGCTTTAGTCTTCATAACTGTCTGGGCCTCATGGAGATGGACCAAGGTCTGGGCATGGACACCGGCCAGATCCCGAACACAGGCATTAGCAGCGGGAGTAGTAGAGGGGAAATCAGGAAGTGGGAGGGCACGTGGGTGCTGCCCGTATAAAGCATAAAAGGGGGAAAAACCTGTGGTCGAATGACGGGAGTTATTATACACAAATTCAGCAATATACAGCAGATTGGCCCATGAGTCCTGATACTGGAGGGACAAACACCGCAAGTACTGCTCCAAAGCCTGGTTTACCCGCTCGGTCTGCCCGTCACTCTCGGGGTGATAAGCTGAAGAGAAGCGAGCATAGATCCCCAGGAGTCTGGTGAGCGCGCGCCAGAAACAGGACGTGAATTGAGACCCACGGTCTGATATGATGACCTGTGGTAAACCAAAGAGGCAGAAGACAGATCTGAAGAATAAGCGAGCCAGAGTTGGAGCAGAGGGTATACCAGTACAGGGGATAAAGCGGGCCATTTTGGTGTATGAATCGACAATAACCCATATGGTGTCGTAGCCCTGTTTGCGGGGTAGGTCAGTGATGAGATCCATCGAGACGGTGTGCCAAGGTCTGGGAGGTACGGGAAGAGGTAAGAGCAGCCCTAAAGGCCGTCCTTTGCGTGTTTTACATTGGGCACATATGGAACAAGTGTTAACATAATGTTCGACATCTTTTCTCATGGAAGGCCACCAGCACCAGCGTTGCAACAGGTCCAGAGTACGCTGTTGCCCGGGATGGCCGTTTACAGCAGCATCGTGTGACCATGCTAACGCCTGGTTGCGGACGTCACACGTGGGAAGGAACAGTTTGTCGTGGATGAAAGGCAACCCCTCGTGAAGAGCAATGTCCCATTCGTTGAGAGCCTGAGGATTCTGGGAAACCCAACGCCTGATGTCGATAAGCATGGTGGGGGATGGGGTACAAGTACAGATGACATGGCCCTTTCCTAGCAGTGTGTCGGGGTACACGGACAAGGACTCCCCTCCGGGAGAACGGGACAAGGCATCAGCTTTGCCATGACTGCGACCTGGTCTGTGTTTGACCACAAAATCAAACGCGGCAAAAAATAAATGCCAGCGCACCTGTCTGCTGTTAGCACATTTTAATGAGGCCAGGTCCTGTAGGTTTTTGTGGTCTGTATACACCACTGTCTGATGTTTCGCACCCATGAGGTGATGACGCCACGTTTGTAAAGCATCCTTGATGGCCAACAATTCTTTTTCGGTTACTGTATAGTGCGCTTCAGCCACCGAAAACTTTCGTGAGTGAAAGGCCACTGGATGTAGACAACCCGTGGTTGGGCAAGGTTGAGACAATACTGCGCCTAGAGCAAACGAGGAGGCATCTGCCTCCAGAATGTAGGGGAGTTCTGGATCAGGATGCTGTAAAACAGGGGCGGACACGAACCTGGCCTTGAGTTCCTCAAAAGCCTTCTGATGGGCGGAGGTCCAAGTGAACGGGACAAGGGGGCTGGTCAGGGCGGTCAGTGGAGCAACAATAGAAGAGAAGCCGGCGATGAATCGCCGATAGAAATTTGCGAAGCCGAGAAAAGATTGGAGTTGTTTCAGAGTAACAGGAGTCGGCCATTCGGTGACGGCATGGACCTTAGATAAATTCATGGACAGGCCCCCAGGGGATATGCGAAAACCCAGAAACTCCACTTCCTTGGAATGAAACAGACATTTTTCAGGCTTGGCAAACAAGGCATTGGTCTTAAGGCGAGAGAGCACCTCCCTAACATGCCCGACATGTTCCTCCAGGGAGGACGAATAGATCAGAATATCGTCCAGATATACCACCACGAACGTGTCCAGGATGTCTGAGAACACTTCGTTGACAAAACGTTGGAACGTGGCAGGGGCATTACAAAGCCCGAAGGGCATTACCGTGTATTCATATAACCCCTGTCGGGAGCAAAACGCCGTCTTCCACTCATCCCCAAGCCGCATACGAATCAGATTGTACGCCCCCCTCAGGTCCAGCTTGGTAAAAACAGATGCTTTAGTCAACCTGTCTAGTAGCGTGGATATGAGCGGAAGAGGGTACCTGTTCTTAATGGTAATGGCATTTAACCGTCTGTAGTCCACACATGGACGGAGATCGCCCTCCTTTTTCGGCACAAAGAAAATCGGACTAGCAGCAGGAGAACAAGAAGGACGTATATGACCCAACTCCAGAGCTTTTTGTATGTAATCCTTAAGGCTTGCTCCTCTGACCGTGACAATGAATAAACCCTACCCCTGGGTACAGGAGCGTCTGGGACCAGGTCAATCGGACAATCGTACGGTCTATGAGGGGGGAGACCCTCAGCAGTGGCCTTATCGAACACCGTGTGGAAATCGTGATAGGCCGCAGGGATGTTGGCTGTGACAGCCCCCACAGTGTGTGAAGGCACCGGGTCTGAAGCACTATCGTTGACATGGGTGGCAGCCATGGCACCAAGAATCGTGGCAGGAGTGGACAAGGAATCAGTGTCGATGAGACAGAAATGTTGACATACCTCCGACTCAAACGTGACCTGTCCGTTGCCCCAGTTGATCAATGGGTTATGTTGTCGTAACCATGGTATTCCCAGTATTATGCCGAACAGTGGTGTATTGATCAAATCAAATGCCAGGGTTTCTCTATGGATGTTTTGGATCACCACTTCCATAGGAGCAGTTTGGAACTTAATCGGACCGGAGGAAAGCGAAGTACCGTCTACAGCATGTACTGGTTCCGGATGTTCTTTCCTAACCAAGGGCAGATTGAGGCGACGGGCCATGGAAATATCGATGAAACAACCAGTGGCCCCGGAATCGATCACAATATGGACTGTGTGTTTGATCTCTCCAGCGGGTTTTAACAGAGCCTGGACCTCTATCGGTCTAATAGGGCCAAAGGCAGGTTCGGAGGGGGTCGAAGACAGGCTCGCCGGTGCCCCCTGTATCATGGGCGAGCCTTCGGAAAACCCGGTGTTTTGTTCTTGGGACGTCGGGGGCATTCCCTTACAAAGTGTCCGTTTAACCCACAATAGAAACAGGCATTGTCGTTTCTCCGGCGTTCTCGTTCTAATGGGGTTATCGGGCTACGGATACCTCCTATTTGCATGGGTTCAACAGGGGTGGTGGATACGGAAGGTCCGGAGTGTACAGAGAAGGATGTTTCGGCCCTTCTCTCGGATCTCCTTGCGTCTACTTGTAAAGCAAGATCCACCAAATCTGAGAACCCTGAAGGAAGGGCAGGAACTACTGAGAGGGCATCTTTCATGGAGTTGCATAGACCACGATAGAACACGATTGCCTTTTTCTCCTCAGGCCAGGAGGTCTCAGCAGCGAGTTGGTTGTACTTGGTGATATATTCTATCAGAGTCTGTTTGCCTTGTGTTAGATCCAAGAGTTCCAGATCTCTAGAATGGGCTTTATGTCGTGTATCAAAGACTTTGGCCATTTCTGATACAAGAAGGTCGAAGTCATAGAGAGCAGGATGGTCATTCTCTAACATCGGGTTGGCCCAGGTGGCCGCTACCCCGGACAAATGGGATAGAAGAAACGCAGCCTTAGTACAAGAGTCGGGGAACGCTAGGGGTCTGCACAAAAAATGTAATCTACATTGATTAATGAAAGTGCGATACTTCCGAGGATCCCCTTGATAACGTTCGGGGGCAGCAAGGGGAACAGGTGTAGGTAGCAGTATAGGAGTGGGTGCAGGGGCCATGGCTGGGGCTGGCTGGTCTGAGGGGACTGTGTCACCGAATTCTGCATCCGTGGGTAACGGAAAACGTGTGCTTTGTAGGGCATCCAGACGGTGGTGTATTGCTGTCATGTCAGCCCTAAGAGCCGCTACTGCTTGTAACAAGGCGGTCACTGGATCCCCGGCGGAGGGATTCATACTCTGGACGACCAAAAAATGGGCTTCACAGTCTGTTACGAAGTTCGTTGGTCGTGTAGAGTATGGACAACCCCTCTGTCCCCAAGAAACACCCTGACCGATTTTGTTATATGGTCAGTGTGAATATTAAGGCCACAGGTGGAAGTCCGGAAAGCCAGGACGCGGGAACAGCCGGAAGAACCCCTTGAGCGCTGCAAAGCAAGATACAGTGGTTAAGCAATGAAACAGGGCCCGAATACCTTCATGTACATAAACCCCAAAGCTACCAGAATACCTGTGAGAACTTGGGTCAAGGCGTGGGTCTCCTAGCTTAGGCTGGAAACGTGCTGTAGGGTAGAACAGGCAACCACCTATTTGTAGGACCGAGGTCCTAGCCAATGAAGTGCTTAAGCAAGAGGAATCCATGGAGCAGGCGTGAGTCGGTAACAGGCAAATCCAAAAGTACTTGAAGGGTTAAGCAAGAGGAGTCCGTGGAGCAGGCGTGAGTCGGTAACAGGCAAATCCAAAAGTACTTGAAGGGTTAAGCAAGAGGAGTCCGTGGAGCAGGCGTGAGTCGGTAACAGGCAAATCCAAAAGTACTTGAAGGGTTAAGCAAGAGGAGTCCGTGGAGCAGGCGTGAGTCGGTAACAGGCAAATCCAAAAGTACTTGAAGGGTTAAGCAAGAGGAGTCCGTGGAGCAAGCCGAGGTCAGAATCAGAGCAGGTCCTTGAACAAAGAGAGAAGTCACGTGATCCAAAACTAAACAGCTGTGAAGCAACGCCTTCGGTTCACCGACTCCTTTTATCCTCGGAAGGGACGCACGTATAGTCACGTGTGACGTGACCCGAAAGCGTTGCAATGCTGCTAGGCAACCAAAGTCACGTGATCCGTAAAGCGCCGGGAAGCGCCGGTCTCCGCAAAGGACGTAAGTTCCTGAAGTGACGGAGCTTCCAGTTGATCTGCCACCGCCGTGAAGGGCGATAAACACCCGCTCCCCCAAACATGCCATGCCGTGCCCTGATGTGTGCGACGTGAGTGGGGGGCACGGTGCACGAGTGTTGGGGAGTGCGGGAATGGGTAGACAAGGAGGGGCGAGTGGGGAGGTGTGTCCGTGGTCTAGGAAGCGGCGTGACAATTGTGATAGCAGGGGACCTTAGTTGTCAGTGCTCAGTCTCTGAATTTGACTTGGACGATCTAGAAGGATGAGGGGAAACATGTACCAACAACACACACAGTGGGAAAGGCAAACCTGGGATAGATATGATCAAGATTCCTCTGAAGGTGGTCCTTCACCCAAATAAATCTATTAAACGAAGGCCCAGTTAATGATACACAAACATGGTTGAATTCTTTTTCGTCCTCCGTCATTGATTATATCTTTGTTAAAAGTTTCTAGGTGGAGGAAGTGGGAGCACTGGACATAGTGAAAACTAAGTTCAGCGACCACTTTATGCGGCAAATCTCTCTAATATTGAAAGATTCAAGGTAGGAAGTGACCCAAAGATCATAAAATCACAGGTAGTCTCCAATTTAAGAAATAGGGTGGCACAGTACTGCCATAATCCGAGCGCCGCAAACTAAGATTTACTAGAGTGGTGGAATATTTTGACTAGTCATGACAAATGTGCACAATCCTCCCCTGAGTATTTCCCCAAATGAATAGCCAGACTCAGGAGACCGACAGAGAAATGGCTACCCACTCGATAGCATCTGCCTTGTCATCCTCATAGGAATAAACAAGATAACGAAATACAAAGCCATAAATGCACTATGCGGACAGAGATTAGGAAGGTGCTCAAACGTAGTGATCTGACCTGGGCAGATAAGGCTGATAAGAAAAAACGGAGCTATAGAAACTGGTGTAAATTAAATAACACCCCAAAATACATCGAGGGCAATCAAGAACTGCTACACAAAATCTTGAAACAGGACAGACTATCAATTTGGTGGACACTAAACAACAAGAACAAATGACAGACAGTGGCCCAGGCCACAGGTGTCAGTGAGGGGGTGTGGGTAGAGTATTTTCCAACAAAATACAACGTTAACAGTAATGCTTCAAATCAATCAACATGTCACAGGCCCATTACCACCTCCAACTCTCTCGCATTCGATCGAAAGTATATTGAAATTATAATAAGTAAATCCAAGAATTCAAGAGCGAATGGTCCAGGCGGAGTAATGATTGGCATCTTTAAAGACAACCCAGAACTTTGGGCAGACATCCTGTTTTACTTATTCACTCATGTAATTCAAGAAAATACCTGCCCAACGTCATGGTCAGACTCAATACTAGTCTAATTTTCAAAAAGGGAAGTAGAATCGAAGCCAGCTAGCTATAGACTAATCTTACTTCTGGATACATCCTCTAAAGTATTTGCAAACATAGTATTAAAGGAACTAACATTGTGGGCAGAGAAAAATTATCGACTAAGCCCGTTGCAGACAGGTTACAGAAATGGTGTGGGCACAATACTGAGTGGCTTTGCTTTCATGGGCGTGTTTGTCAGACCAGGTCCACATTCTGGGCACTCCCTATATGTTGCAGCAATTGACTAGTTCTCTGCGTTTGACAATGTCGAAACAGCAAGGTTATGGGAGAAGTTGCCAGAGTGGGGAATAAGTCCATCTCTCCTTAGCTAGCATGATACAACTGCTATACTCTAACAACACCACAAGGGTCAGGCTAAACACACAAGGAGAATTATCCCATAAAATACTCTTTAAAAAAGGAGTGAGACAGGGTTGCGTGTTAGCCCCCACCCTATTTAACTTGGATTTGTCGGATTTGTGGGATGAAAGTGAGGAGTGGGGGGCTTGTTCCAACATGGTCAGGGCTGAAATGGTATCCCTTTTGCCGATGACATCCCACTTATGGATTACAACCCGCCAGGCCTTCAATATCAACTGCTGGGCGTTGAAAGGTATCTTAAAGCTAATTCTCTGCAAATAAACACTGAAAAATCATATATCATGGTTAGCACCACTAAAAGAAAGGGCAGGGAATAGTCCTGGAAGCTGAACAATGTGACAATATGGCGAGTGAACTCAATTCCCTACTTGGGCTTCGGAATTGCTGTAAAAAAAACAGCGTGAGAAACAAGTGGCGAGGATAAAAGAGAAAATCTTGTCGTGTATGTCACTGTTAAAAATGGTAAAGTGAAAACTGTGCCACTACTCTCTAGCTCCAATGATCGACTTCTATAGAGTAAAACCATCTCCGATAGTCCTATATGGGTGTGAGTTGATGAACATAACTGACAGACTTTTTTTGATGCTTTCGAGGGAAAGATCCTGAAACTAGTTCTGGGTCTTGCGACCTCAGTTCCAATAAGTATCATTAGATTGGAACTAGGCCTAACATCATGGTGGTCTCAGTACATCAGCAGGACCATAGCCCTAGTCAACACTCTCGAAAGAGCAGATGAGTACACAATTGGGTTCTATTTAAATGCCCTATTAGCACAAAGCACTAACCCATTTTTAAAAATCTTAGGAGAAGATGCGACAAGTTTCGAACATTGGTTGATCTGCATGGCTCTGAATCTGCTGCAGTTGTTAAGAACAAAATCAAGAGATGGGACTGATCAATGGACCTGTCAGATCTTGCCCGCCTGAAATTGTCTGAGGGTAAGGGTCTATTCAAATTTCCAGCTAAAAACCTAAAACTGTATCTAGTAAAGTTTCCATCCTCCACCTATCACGATTGGTACTTAAAGTTCAGATTGAACTGTCTTCCCATGCTAGAGGTCCTTGGTCCGAAAGTGGGAGTCAAGAGAGAATTACGTACCTGCAGAATGTGCAGTTCAGACTCGATCGAGTCACTGTTTCACTTGGTGATGTCATGCCCAGCCTTTCTCAACCTCAGAAGGCAAAGTTTTGAACGGTTTATCCATTCAGCCTCTGCGGTTCTAACAGATGACTTATGGTATAGATTAATGACCACTTCTCTCAGATCATTATTGTTAGCGCTGATAAAAATGTTAATCACTTTTTTTTAGAAATTGATAAAGTCATGGAGAAAGGAACCCTTGACTTAATCAAAGTATGTGAATTTTAACAGACTGATTTGCAGACGAAAGTCGTTAAGATCTTAGAAGACATGAAAATTAAGACTTAGCCTATATGCGGTCTTCAGCTGTATCATTTTATTGTTTGTCATGTGTTGATTTGGAAGATAGGTCTTTTATGGAATGGTGTCAATGTATATTTCGTACAACAAAACACAATAAAAAAAATAATAATAAAAGTTATTTTACAAAAAATTCAACAATTGCTTCATGGATAAGGCTTTAGAGTTCCAACTACCACAATGGGTTTATAAATTCTTCTACAAGGAATGCAGCACACATTGACAATGTCTCTCACACTGAGTCATTTGCCCCAGGCAATGCAGATTATATTTCTCTCCCCCTTGATGATGGTTACAAGGAGGGCTTCTATTCTGCCAACATTGGTTTTCTTTGCCTTTCTTTGGCTTAGGCAATGCTGGTTATAATCTCCTTTTACAAGTGATCTTCCTTTTTGTAAATCACATTCACCTTGCTTGAATATTGTTCCCCTTTTGCTTTGGTAATGGCAGTTACAATATTCTTTAATTCGATTTCTCTTAAAATAAGAGTTGTGCACAAATTGCTTCAATTCAATAGTTCGGTATTCAAAAGTTTTGTTTTAAGCCAGCAGTCTGTTTCGGAGTGCTCCCGGGTTACCTTACAAAAGCCAACTCTCCAGTCTTTCTGTGCATCCCTGCTGGACGAGCTGCTCCCACTTCTTCTTTCATCGGGTTTGCACAGGCGTCGGACAGTTGTGGAAAAGTTTCCGTTGCTTGCGCCTCCTGTAGTTGGAGCTTTCTCCACTCCACTTGCACTCCGGTGAACGCCACACAGCGGTGTAACAATCAGAACCAGGAGAGCTTGTCTCTCCCACGGTACAGTTACCATTAGTGCCGCTTCCCCATGCGTGTCCTCTGTATTCAGGATTCTCGACTTCTGCCACTTGTTCAACACGGCGTCCCGCTTGTAACACAGCGGTGGCTCCAGCTTCTTCCTCTCCCACCAGCGTCTGCTGCTTCCACTGCTTCTTCTCCATGGCCCGCACCTGAAGGACCTTTAAATGTTTAAAGGTCCCACTCAGATGTGGGTCATTGCAACCACTAGACTGCACACTACAGTTTTTTTTTAAAACAAGTTTTATTGGTTTAGCCGAACAAACATACATTCCAATCCTAATATGTACAATGAACATTTCTAGCCCCAGTCCCTTAACCGTACCTGGGTGTCAGCACTACAAACAACATAACTCCCAAAATACCCCCCTCCCTCCAGCTCTCCCCATCTGTGTTCCTTGTCAAATCTCAATTCTCTATTCCCAACTTGTCCTGCGATGGCAGGACAGTCTGTACTGTCTGTAGGGGCCGACCCTCTTCCACAAAGCTCAGGAAGGCCGGTCGAAATAATGCTTGTATGAGCGTATTCCATGCCATGACCTCAGCATTATTGTCGGTGGAGCTGCCACGTGCTGCCCTCTGCCAGACTATAGTCTCTGCTTTTGCCCATTTCTTAAGGTCCCTCCACCAGTCATCTCAGCGGGGGCCTCTTGCTGACTTCCAAGACATTGCTATATGACGTTTGGCTAGTATAAACCCAAAGTCTTTCATTTTAGAAGCCTAACATAATTGTTTGGGTCGCCTAAAGCACCCGAGCAAGCAGGCCTCGGGTGAGAGCGGATGCACTCTAAGGCCACCCCTGTGCATTCTGTCTGCAATCCTGCCCCAGTACTGTGTGAACCTTGTACAGGACCAGAACATATGTAGCATACCAGCATCTGTGGCTTCACATCTAGGACAGAGTTGTGCCGCAGCTCCAGGGAATTTAGTTATGTTTAGAGGAGTCAGATATGCCATATGCGTTATATACAATTTGATCAGCTGCAGTCTTGCATTTCGTGACATTTTTTATGTTACTGCAATATTTGGTCCCATTGCGTATCCGGGAGCTCAAACCCCAGGTCTTCCTCCCAGCTGGGCTTTATGCTTGCACTTGAGGTGGGCATGCCCTCCAGGAGGAAACCATACAGCCTAGAAATTGTATATGGACCTTCGGCTATATCATATATAGTGTCTATCAAGGAGAGTGCACCTGCTGTTTCAGGAAACGTTGGCCACCTGCACCCAATCAGGTTCTTTTAGCGCAATGTAACAAATACTGGCCCCTGTGCAACCCTATGGTGCTGACCAACTCTGGGAAGGGTGTGAAGGAGGTGCCTGTAAGCAGGACCCCTATTGTAGCGTTGCCCCTGGGTTCCTAGAATGTTCTAATCCCCACGTGCACCTGGGATGCCTCTGGAGTCAGGGCAGCCAGAGGGATCTGCGCTGTGAACGGTCTTTCAGTTTTATTAATGTCATCGCCCTATGCCATATTTGTATGCCCAATGACACCAGGTAAGGATAATGGTTTGCCTGTGGCCTCTTACTCCACAATAGCTCCTTCAGAAAAACCTGTGGCACCGCCGGCTCTAGGAGCTGTGTGTTGGAAGTAAATTAATCGGCAAGCCAACCCACCACAAACAGGAGCTGCCCTGCTATATAGTACAACTCAAAATGCGGGACCTTGATGCCCCCCTCCTCGCATGGTCTCTGTAGTGAGGCCAATAATTCCCGACATCTACCCCTATGCCACAGAAATTCCCTACACAGGTAATCCAGCACTTCGAAGAAGGCCTTTGGTATATTGAATGGGACATTTGTAAAGTAATGTAAAAGCCTAGGGAGTACAATCATTTTTAACACTGCCGCTCTGCCCATCACCGAGAGGGGGAGTTTGTTCCAAAAAGCCATAGCATTTTTTTATCCCTATCAGGGCTCTCTGTGTGTTGTTGTCACTCTCCCTGGCCGGGTCGTGAAAAATGTCCACCCCCAAGTAACGAAATGTAGTCAGGCTCCACTTTAAGGCTAGTACGGGCAGATTGTTGGGTTGTATCATCACAAGCCCGAAATAGAGAAGATTTTTCCATGCTGATTGTGATGCCCGACATCTGGGCAAAGCTATCCAGGGCCTCAATTATCAATTCCAGGTTAACTTTGGGGTTTTGCACATTTATGAGCGTATCATCTGCATACATAGAAATCAGATGATGTGTCCCCAAAGCTGGTATACCCACCATAATGTATTCCGACCGTAGATATGTGACCACCGGCTCCATTGTCAGGACATACAAAAGTGGGGACAATGGGCAGCCCTGTCTAGTACCTTTCTCCAACACCTATGGCTTAGAGAAGTGCCTACCCATTTTTACTCTTGCCACCGGCTCCTTATTTATTACCTCCACCCACTGTAAAAAGGGCCGAAGCCCAACAACATAGAGTAGTATATAACCAATCACACCTAATGGAGTCAAATGTTTTAATCGTGTCTAGGGCAGCGATAGTGCACAGTGTCTCCCAGGAGGCCGTGCTATGCATGATATGGTGCAATCGTCTCAGGTTTCAGTTTTTCTTTCCTCCCCGGCACATACCCAGTCTGGTCCCGGTGTATCAGTGTGTGTATTACTTTCTTAAGCCTGTTAGCCAATGTTGCCGTCAAGATCTTACTATCCTGATTAAGCATAGACAGGGGCCTATATGAGCTACATTCCAGTGAAGACTTATTAGGTTTAAATGGGGGTATTATCACTGACTCTCTTAGGCTAATCGGGAGGAGGTTAGAAGTGTGCGCCACACTGAGGGCATTCAACAGATGGGGGCTAATTCCGCCGCAAACTCTTTTATAAAACTCTCCGGGCAATCCATCTGTGCCCAGGGTTTTCCCTGTGGGTAGTGACCGTATAGTATGAATCAGTTCCTCAGCCGTGATTGGGGCGTCCAACTCGCTAGCCGCTTCCTCTTCCAGTCTAGGAAGATCTATTTCACTTAGTATCTCGTCTAACAATGGGTTAGTGGGTTGTGGCGATTCCCGGTATAGACCACAATAAAAGTAATAGAATATCCTGTTGATGCCTTCCTGAGCATTGCACATAGTGCCGTGCAGCGATTGTACTGAGTGAATGGGTGTGCACCTTTCCTCCAGACTGCACACTACAGTTCTGCAACTCTGAACCCCTCTTCCTCATCTCAGTACTAAGTGAAGTCCCTAAGGTTTTTACAATATGCCATCAGTACGGTATGGTCATTAGGAAAATTATTCAGTATTCTCCCATTCTTCCCAACCATAACCTCCTCTCATGTGATCCCCCCACATAATACCACCCCCAGGGTCAGGATCAGATAATGGCTGCCTTTCCATAGCCACATGAGAAGGGGTCCAGGCCAGGGTTTCTGGGATGATCACCTGATTCATCACACCCTCTCTCCAACAACCTCCACACTCCTTCCACAATGTTCTCCTCTGGTCTCTCGGATGTCCTCCTGTCCTCACCCAACTAACCCAACCTAAACACCCAGTCTACCTTTAAACAGCCCCTCCCCTCACAGGATTGGCCCACTTTCCCAAGCCAATTAGCTACTTGGCTTCAGGGGGTTCAACAGGGGAGGCTTCTTAAGGGTGTGTAAGCCCTGCCCCTTCTCCACGTGGCCCTGCCACTTTTCTAATATGGGTCAAGCCTTGGGCTATAGGGAAATGCCGTTCCCTATTATTAAGGCCTTCTTGCAGGCCTGCTTTTGACATTATATTAAATGGAGGGCTAGTGGTTTCTCTCCTTGCGCGGACTCCAGCCGATGAAGCCTGCATGAGTTGCACTCTTCTTGCAGGAGCTGTGCTGGTTCACGGCTTCCTTGCAGCCCCTCTCGCATTGCTGGTGCCGCCTCCTCACCTCTCTTATAGGGGCCTGCTGGTGTAGCTGCTGCATCCCACAATGCAGCACTGGCGTCCCGCTGCTTGTCACACTGGGCCAAAACCACAAAGATGTTTTCAGCCCCCGGAGCTCCCACTGCTCCCGTGTCCCAGGAGCTGTCACCACTGTGGATGCCACGCTGGCCCAGCTGGTGCGACCCAGCCTTTCTGCTGTCCTATTACGGCATGTGTGCCACTGTCAGAACAGGTAGGGAGGGGCTGGGAGGGGGACTGCCCACACTTGTTGAAGCACCCGAAGGGATGTTAGGGTTGAGCTCCCTCTCTCCCCTGATAGGGCTGTATAAGTGACCCCCATTGCATATAGTTCTCGAAAAGCCTGCAGGATGCAGGATAGGTTAGTGCCGGTGTCCCTGACATGCAGGAGCATATTGTCTGTGTAAATATACACTTAGTGTCTCACTCCTCCAACTGTCACTACAGCATCTGCAAATATTATTTCCCGAAATAGGGAAGTTAGCGGTTCAAGTGCAAACAGTATCAAGGATAGTGGGACCCCCTCTCTGGTGCTATTTCCTATCTCTAAGGGCTCTGACACATTGCAACCTATCCTAACTATCCACAAGCATAGTATAAAGGAGTCAAATCCAACTTAGAAACCCCTCTCCCACTCCAAATCTGTGAAAGATCGCAAACAGTCTCTCCAAGCTAACTGAGACAATAATGTAAATAAAAAGCGACTGCATAGTTGCCAGGCTCGAGTGAGGTATGGGTTATTACATGCTGCAATCGATGCAGGTTGTGTTTTGTGCTTTCACCAGGAATAGCGGGCATCTGGCAGGGTGAATAAGTGATGTCATTATTCTTTGAATCTTCTCGCTAGTATTCTACTAAGGTTCTTAACATCCTGATTGAGCATAGACAGTGGCCTATATGATTAACACCTGAGGGCATCCTTGCCAGCCTTTAAAATAGGAACTATGACAGCCACCCCGATACTCTGCAGATGGCTCCCTATTCATATGAGCAATGGTACACCTTCAGGAGCCTCTGTGCTAATATCTGTCCGTAAGCCTTCGAGAAATCTGCAGGAATTCCATCGCCTCCTGAGGACTTCTGTGTGGGGAGCCTGGATATTAAAAACATGATTTCTTGTTCAGATATAGGAGTCTCAAGCTCCTGTGCTTCCTCAACTGACAGAGCGGGCAAGCCGATATTCTGCAGTGTATCACTTCCTACAGTATAAGGCTTTGTTATACCTCATAAAGACACTATTTATCTTGGTCTATGCTCTCCAGATGTCCCCACATTCATAAGCTATGCACACTATATTGTTCTAGGGTGCTCATTCTGAATCAGCCAAGATAGGAGTCTGCAGGTTTTGTCTCAATGCAAGTGGAGCTTCTCTGTGTATATCAGGTAATCATGTTTTCCGAATCTGTCCCAAGCCACTACACATTGTTGTCTAAAGTCTACTAACTTAGATTCAACCATCGCCCCCCCCAACCCTTAAATCTTCTCAATCTCTCTTCTTAGGTTATCTGCATCTCGGGTCAGTGGGGCCTTGACTCCTACTGACGAGGAGATGCACTCTCCTCTTATCACTACCATGCATGTTTCCCTAACTACACTATAATCAGAGACACTCCCTTCGTTAACATTTCAGCAATCTTCTCTCCCATACTCTTTCTGAATGCTGAGTCAGTTAAAGCATTAGATCCACGCCTCCACGTCGGCACAGAGGGCCTCTGTCGTCACCAGGCTCGCATCGCCATCAGCGGTGCATGATTCAATATTGTCCACCCCTCATAATGCGTATTATTAAATGCATGTACATGTTCGATCGAAGTGAATAAAAACTCTATATGGGTGTGCACTCTAAATGGGGCAGAGTAGAATGAATAAGGCCAAGCATTTGAGTTGAGTGCCCTCCATATTTCGTGTCACTGGCTACTCCTGCTATTGCCTTGGCTGCAGGAGGTGGTTGTAAATGTTTCTAATTTGATCGGTGCACACTAGTGTTGAGTCTAGTGTGCAATTAAATATCTGCCCCAGATCCACAATGCTAGGGTGCTGCTGCCTTAAGAAACGTATGAAGAAATGAGGCCTTGTCACAGTTTGGGGGGTCTTCTTTCCCCAATACTATTATCATTGTGCCCTGTAGGTCTTTGTGCACTCTCTCCTGTATAAATGGGACTTTGTCTGATATCCAAGTAAGCACTCCCTTGAGCATGTCAAGTAAGTCGCTCTGTATCATGGCCCAGACCACCTTTTTAGTAGTATTTCCTGGCTAGTTTGGAACAAAGGGGTTCCTAGCAACAATGCCACAGATATTCGTTTCCACTTCAGGCAAGAATACATTCTGTTCCTTTTAATATAGCCATTGAGCCCTCTAACTTTCCAAATGAATACATTAATGCTCAATCCCATAGTATCGCTGCACACAATATGGGTTTCCTAACCCCATCAACCTGAACGGTGGCGACAATTCTTACTGTTACCTAATCCCTCGATCTAGGTGCTACTTTCTATCCCCTTTTCCCATCGAGATTCAACAAACCCCAAAACTTTACAAAAAAGAAATACATTATTCCCCAAAAAATTAAGATAAGGATGAGTCTAATCAACAAAGTAATAAACAATTAAAAATAATAGCTCAACAGTAGATATGCACACGATGTTTTCAGCAGGGGGCGGGTTCTCAAATTGATCTTCTGTCACTTTGATGTGTGGGATTGTTAGAGACACCAAGTTACATGCATACGTTTGGGGGGAGCAGAGAGGTCGGTTGCTCGCTATAGCAACCGTTGCATCTTCTGGCAAAGTGACTGTGTTGTTCCACTCATGAAGCTTGCGCGCCTCACCACCCTTTCACCTCATGAAGCTACAGCCTCAATGAGGAAAGGTGACCCTAGTGATACCATCCCTGAGCCACATAACGAGTCCTATCATTTCATTTGTGTCCCATCATATCACTATTCTTAAAGATGTCAAGGTGTTTTTGTCAAGTGATGTCGTTAAGTATCCCCCACAATTGGGAATTCAAACCAAGGATCAAACAGTGTCCTAAGCACAGTTCTCAGTTCACAGATGGAGGAGGTTGCAAAGAGCTGCCCAAGTCACAGTCATCTCGTTGCCCCCACCCCTTATTAATTTTCAACTTTCTGGTCTGCCATTGTTCTTCCTTCATCCATTGTTCCCCATTGCTGTCATAGCTCTGCGGGGTTTGCATATTGTTATTTTCCATCCACTGATGAGCCTCCTTAGGACTATCAAAGAAAACCGACTTGCCGCTGAATGTCACTCTTAGCTTGACTGCATATATTAACATATACTTGATATGTAGCTTATGTAGCCTTTATTGATGCACACATGCTGCGACGTTTCTGTACCTGTCTTGTGCAGTGTAGTCTGGGTAAATTGCTAGGTCGCAGTTACCTTGCAGAATCCTGCCCCTTGTCTTGAGAATTTCAGTATCCCTTATCTACCTATCTATCTGTCTATCTATCCATATCGGTCTATCTAGCCTGGAGGAGGTCTTTCAGATAGGGTCCTATATGCTCTTTCTATTCTGAATCCTTGAGAGAATTTGCCACCCCTATTTTCTAGAGAAGCAGGATCTCTATATAGTTGGTAGAATTGGATTCCTCATCTTCCTCAAGTAAGCTGAGCACACTGATATTATTCCTTCTGGCTCTCCCTTCAGCCTCCTCTATTCTCTTTTCAGGAATAATAGTTCTCTAAGTAACTTGGTTCCACAGGGCCATCGTTTGTGCTGTTGTCTCTGCAATATGCGCACCTGAGGCCCCCACTCTCTCCGACAGTGGTCACAGGTCCAGACGCTGCAATGTGGCATCTACCTTCACTTCCCCATTCATAGTTTGCCTGAAGGTTGTGAGTAAGCTTCTATCATCTATCAGGTGTCTTCTGCTTTCGTTTTGTCTTGCTTCCTGTGTGGTTTGGCCTTTTCTTTTTTTGGCTTGAGGTCTAGGCCTGATTCTGACATTTGCACTGCCCTAGAATAGTGTTTTCACAGATATTTGTTCACAGAATCCCTGTCGTCTTTTGGATTTTAAATTCACTAGCTATCTCTCCCTGTTGCTCTGGTTCAACACATAAATCTGTAGAGGGTGTTAAAGACTCTAGCTGTAAAGATTGCAAGATCAATTTACTGTATTATTTAACTGCCTGCTTGACATGGGCTGTCTCAACACTGAGGGGCCACTATTCTCTACCTGCTAGAGAGAGGGTTATCCAACCACTCAGAAGGAGGTCTTATAGTTCCTGAACAGTGCTTCTGCTCTCCCTCTGCCTCACTCACCATTCCCCTGCAGGACTTCTCACACTCCTTCTATTCTGTAGCTGCACAGGGTGTTTTGTCCAGTCAGAAGCCATCTTTCAGGGGGTGTTTCCTATAAGATTTGAGATTCCTCATGGCTATCAGTCCTCCTGCTCTTGCCCGCGAATGTGCACAGTGCTCTCCCTTTCCAGTGCAACGCCATGCTTAATGTCCTTACCTCATCTGTCTAAGTACTCCCTCTACACTGAAATACATAGGATCACTGCCAGGCAGCCTTGGTACTGTCCTTATCCCAGTGCCATATCAGATCACTGCAGTATCACTTAGATTACAAAACAACATGTTTCTTGGCTGGATTATTTTTCTCTGTTTTCAGGAAGCGAGTGGCCAACTAGAGTATGGTGTCTGTCCTGATCTTGTCTTGCCCAGGTCCCGTCTGAACTGTCACGCTGCTGTTCTCTTACTCTGCTTTTCAGTTTTTTTTTTTGCCAGGCCAGAGGTTGCTCCTAATATATTGTTTCCACTGGCCCTTCCCGGCGATCTGTCGAGCTGTTGTAACAGCTTTTCCCTTCGGCCCACCAGCAGGAGCACCTCCCCCAGTGTCTAACGCCATACTGCACTTTTCGGCAGACCAGGTGCATGTTAGTCACCTCAGCAACCAAGCACTCCTTCCACACTGTCATGCAGGGGCTTGAGGCCAAGCTGTATTCAGCACTGTCTCATCCCTTCCACAGCCCAGAACCACCTTCAATTGCTCCAGCATCATCTTAGTCTACTCCCCAGCATGCATCTTTGGCTGGAGTGTTTCACCCGTTTTCACGTCATTGGAGGGTGAGTTTCAAGTCTGCATACTGTCTCGATACTCACATTTTGCAATCCATTGTGGTTGGCCACATCCCCCATACACATGAAAAGTTAATTAACCTCAATCATTTTAAAATCTTAGCCTATCTGAAGGAGCAGATGGAAAGATGGTGAGGGCTCCCTCCTATGCTGGTCATAATTTCCATTCTTTACACGGTGGAGCTCCGTAAGCAGTTATATCTATTTTTTGAATATCCTAATCCGGCTGCTGACTTGCTTTTCCTCGTGACTCAGAAAGATGCGCCGCAGAATGGCAAGGGGATCAGTACAGACAAGTCTGAGTTGGGGTATATCGCTGGAACGACTGAACTTGGGAGGTTTGGGGATTGCAGACTTACAGCTGTATTACTAAATCGCACAGTATGTTTTGATTGTTACTGGTTCACATCTGCAAATTCTCTGCCTCATTTGCACCTGGAGAATGCAATTTTGATCTCCTCTTTCACGTACTAGCCCTTTATCAGAACCTGACAGGGGGGGGGGGGCTTTCTTAAATTGCATCAATTGATGCAATGGAGTGGGCCTGCTGGAAATGACAAGAAAGACTGTGAGACTTCCAAGATGTTACTCCTCACATGTCTATCTGGATCAAATTGAGGGGCTTCCAGTTACCTTTGATTCAATTTTCTTTAAGAGCTTTGCCTCTATGGGATTGATAGCCAGATGACCAGAGTAACATGCGATGTACCTCTGTGGTAGAGCTGAATCGGCCATGTACTATCGGAGGTAGAGGAGGTACAGAATAAGCGTAGTGAAGGAACTTTATCACCATGATGCCTCCATGATGACAATTAATGCATTTTTGGGGGGGATGAACACACCAAAAGAACCTCAAACCCAGTCTAGTTGCCCACATATAAAATAGGTAAACCAGCTGTTCATTGCATATATGCTGGGGTTGCCACCACAGCTGGATTGGGTTTGGGCACCATTGAATTTGACAGCAGGTCCGTGTGTGAGGTTCCCCTCTTATACAGGTAGGTAGGATACTTCCAAACATTTAGACAAACAATTGATTTCTGAAGCAGTAGGCCCTTGATAGTCCCTGAAAGCCCTTTCAAACATGTGATGTCTGGGTAGCAATAAAGCAGAGGGCTGATGGTCACATACATCCATGTTGTCTGTTTTGTCTGTTTTGGGGGAACCGCAATAATAAAGGGTACTGAACATTACATTGATTTCCCCAATAAATCCCACTCTTGTTTAGTTGGACTTTTAAAAGTTCATATGGCATTTGTCACTTTGTGTGTGCTTTTAGTATTTGACATTGGAAAAAATGAAAGGAGTGAGATTTATGACGATGCCGTTTAAACATGTCTCCCATCCAAAACAGTAAACTTCAATGATGGGGGCAAATAGTTTCTCCCTTCCCACTATATACCAACTCCTTTCACATACTTTTGGAGTGGGGTGCTGGGCAGGCAGCATTTGGAGTGGGGTGCTGGGCAGACAGCATTTGGAGTGGGGTGCTGGGCGGGCAGCATTTGGAGTGGGGTGCTGGGCAGACTGCAGTCCCTGTTCTTCTGGCTGTGAGAAGAAGGGCACTCATCTTTGAGTTTTGACTGTAGTGGAGGTGAGAAGCATCTTTGTGCTGGTCTTGGGTAATGAACAGGTTGCTGTGTGCATGAGTAAATGTACAGAGACTACCTTCATTCCTTAGTGTGGCGTCTCTGCTTTGTGTGTTTGAAAACGCGAGTCTAACAATGCACTTACGTTTAAAATGATGCGAACACTTTTTTTCGAGACATACCATGCTGGCTGCCCATAAAATCTACGGATGCCCTGAGAGTACATGTGTTTCATTGATTTCTTCAATTAATGCCACCCCTGCCTTTGTGGATTTCTAAAGGCTCACTTTGGCACTGCCACTTCTTATATGCTTTTATTTTAGTCTATGGCATTTGGAAATCGTGAGAGGGTTATGTGATACTTGAGGCCATGTAAACATTCCCCCAACCACACACACAACAACAACTGCAATTCTGGAGGCATTTCCCCTGTCCCATTACATTCCTACTGAAGGGTTACCTTTCACCGCCTTTGGAAGTAGAGGATGGGCAGTCACTGTTCTGCTGGTTGTCTTTTACAGCCATGCGGCTGAAGAGGTACAACCGTCTTTGACCTTACTGGAGGTGGGAGGCATGTTTGTGCTGTTCTTGGGTAATGTGCATTTTGCAGAGGGCGTGGGTGAATCAACAGAGATAAACTGCATTCCTCGGTGTGGTGCCTCTGCCTCTGCTCACAAAGAATGCATGCACTCTGCCCCAATGGCAGCCTCTGTAGCTCTGAAAGAGGGATTAACAGCATCCTCGGATGACGGGTTCACAGAGGGCGAGGCAGAATGCAGCCTGTCAATCATTAGCGCCAACGGTGCAGGCATGCAGGGTTTAAAAATAACCTGCAATTCAACATGTTCAACACTGACCACACGTTTAGCTGAGTTTCGGTGTGTGAGGCTTTCTGCCACCATACAACAAACACTCAAGAGTGTCTGCGTGGGGAAGAGTCAATAACGGCAAATTCTGTTACAGCCAGTAAAACAGAAACTTGACTGCATAAATTGGTGCAGAAACCACATACCCCCAGGACAATATATGGAGTTATGTAGGACGTGAGGGAAGGTTGGTGCTCCTTCTATGCAAGGGAGTATTACCCAGGGTTGCATATACTCGCAATTGAAAGTAATGCTGGCAGGGGTGTAACAGACACCCGTGCAGCCCCTATGGTGCACGGGTGCCTCTATTAAGGTACACACATATGTGCCTGACTCTTGATATGTCAATCACTGGAGGGAATCACTGAGACCCCTTCACCACACTTTGCAGGGAATCCTATTCATGTTTTGTTACACCACTCCTCGAATGTGGGAAGGAACAATTTCAGCTAAACTGGAGGAACCTCAGAAAAGAACCGTAACACCCACATGAAAAATTCCTAATGCGGAAACCCTGAAAAGAGAAAACAGCCTTGAGAGTGAATGCGCAATACTAGACGCCGTTGTGATCAGCAGATGCTGCTTTGTTTAGGACAGTTTTACTTGTGCATTCCATTTTACACCCCCACGATATGTAATCAGGGGTGAACTGGTTTATATGGAACTCTGGAGATGTCCCTGTAGGCCTCTGCACCCTTGGCCTATTTTATGTGGTAACCTATATTATTTCCAAATTTTCTCTTAGGAAAAGGGTTGGGCTTGCTGAAAATATCCACTATGGGGCCACTTTGAACATTATTTCCAGGACCTCTTTTGGTTCCCAGTCCACATGTGTTAATGCCCATTTCGGATAACCCCTACTTCTTCCGTCAATATATCCATTTTTTTCTGTCTAGACAATCTTTCACCCATGCTGCTTCTATAGGCTTTCGTAGCGCCTGACATATTCTGCCCCCCCACCTCCCATCCCCCTTTATTTTTTTTCAGGACCAGTTTTCTTCCTTAATCTCTTCCCCGTTTTTTGGATCACCTTCCCGCTCCTGGACACTTGTGTACATCAACCAAATTAAACTTCAATTCTTTACTTATCAAACATCATTTATGGAACCTCTCAAACCTGCCTTACCAATAAACCATGCAACAACAAAAAACTGCAAAACGAACTTGCCTCCAATCAGCACATAATATTTGGCGACATCCTAAAGCCGTGGTGGACCATCTCACTTCAATTCTCGACTAAAAAGGCCTTCCCTTCTCTAACAGTCACCTTGCACAGGGGGGAGGAATCTGCCAAGCAATCGCCAATCGGTCACCATTGATGCCTGAACTCAGAACACAATGTGCCCAGGCTCGGACTGGTCTATAGGGCGATAGGCCCATGGCTGAACCAAAAATGCAAAATGCTGGTGTGGGCCAGTTTATTTGGTCAAAGTGGGCCACTTTTTTGGCCAATGTGGGCCAGTTTGATAAGTTACTTCACTGTGCAGTTTTGACCAGTGTTACTGAATAACTCTTCTTTAAAATACCATATTTGCATCACATTCCATCAAAAAACTCCCCCTTGGGTACTATTCCAAAAGTGTCACAAAAGGAACGAACTGTCCGCCACTTTTTCATTGGTGCCCGAGACAATTTTATGGCCCAATCCGACCCTGGATGTGCCCCACCCCCATTGGCTCTGCAGACCATTAACAGGCTCCTTTGTCCCATCCCTCTTGTCAAAATTGAGAAACAAGATGTGAGGTCACGAGTAAGATGTATATGTTAGCAGTGTTGAAAGTGTAGCAAGACTCCTTTATCCCAGAAAACCAAATGTTTGGAAAAAGATGTTGGAAACCAGGAATCTGCAAGGAGCTCACAATGGCCTGGTAGAAACGTGTCACCACCTATAGCATTTCCTCCCGGAAGGGGTTGCTATATGCATCCCTCACCCCACCAATCATGTTGCTGGTATGCCAGCATTCTGGTTATGTCACAGGGCCTCTAGTGAGATGCAGGTTAGTCGTAGGCATGAATAGACCATTCCAATTAGGAATCACTCAATGTCTGACTGCTATTACCCAATCACTGTAATTTATCAGTCTCATTTAGTTTGTCATCAAAGAGGTCAGACGGTATAAGTCAAGGATTTCTCTAAGGCCTGTGACAAATTCCTGGATGTCGTCACTGCTTCCATAGGCCAGGGGGGAGAGGCCGCTACCTGATAGTCCCCTATGGGGGGGTGCTCAGCGGGTGGATCTCTTGGGAGGGCAAACCCTCTTTGGAACCAGCAACAACTATTGTGGGAGAACGCAGTATCCATCTAAAACCTGCACCTCCCCTTCACCCTCACTCTCCTCACCCCTAACCTCCTATGCCAAATACTTCTTTAGTAAGCAAGAAGTAAGAAGGACTGAAACGAGGAAAAATGGGGATGACTATAATGAAGATCCAGATTCAGACACTGTGATGAGGAAAAGGCGCAGATCCGCAGGGATCACTCAGAGAAACCTGTCTGAATGGTCTAGCCTTCAGCCACAGACTTTACCAGATATGCATATAAAAACTGACAACAGACTCACACGAATGTCAGACGCTCAGGAGAGGAGCCCAGAGAGGGACCTTTGTTCAGCGAAGAAGACAGCGACAGCAGGAGTAGATCTAGGTGTGGAGACGCTGAAGTGGCAGCCTCCACGGTACACGCTGAACGGACCAGGAGGCTGGCTGGGAAAAGCACGAGCTGCACAGCACTACAGGATCATGCGGTCTGCCTGGAACGACACCGAACAGGATCAGAAGCTGCAGAGCCACTGCTGCAAACCAGTAGGTGCTCCACTGTGACAGTGAGGCAGAGAAAGACCTGGGAAAGCCTGCAACTCACCTCAGTGCTGCTGCCAAGACTCTAAAGGTATTTGGTTGGCTGAGCCTATGGTTGGGGGTCCCCACAGTGTGGAAAAACCCCTTGTGTGGAAAGTGGGGGAAGGAGAATAACCCCCATGTGACAATAAGAGGAACATCAGCACATTGTAACAAGAGGAATATGATTTGGGACCCTTATCAGAAAATCTCATAGCAAGTAGTAAGAAGACTAAATCTTCCTCATGACAGTACTTTGAGGGAAGGTGACCCAGGGCTGTCAACCAGAGGGAAGAAGATGAAGAGAACTATGAGAATAAGACAAATAAATGTAGTACTTGGCATGAGCGTAAACAAAGTCTACATTAGAAATCATGAGACTGCAAAGAGTACTGTGAGTGCAATACATTGTGCGAAACCTGAGGGTATTTTCACTCCTATTCTCCGTGGATCCTCTGCACAGGTGGCCAAGGAAAGGCAATAGCTATTGGGTCGTGGCCAAGGAAAGGCAATAGCTATTGGATCCCGACCCTGCGGGCAAAGAAGTGAGGGAGGATCATGTGGGTGGAGGGTCTGTGCCGACTAGGAGTGGGATGCCCTTGGGAGAGACATGGTATCCCTCTTTTCCTACTAATGACCAATGTAGAGACGCAGACATGTACGTCATTGTTAGAAACCCCCCCCTCACCGCCAACATATTGGATGAAGAATAAGAAGACACTATGCATGACACCAGGTATCATTCCAATACAGCATTGAGTGTATGAGAGACGGTATGCACTCAGACAACCATACCGAATGTACCCTTGAACTGAAGTGATAGTAGGATATTTGCAGACACCACTGAACATCGAAGAGCTGTAAAGAAGATCTGGGAAGTACGTTGTTTTGGATTGACCGAAGTTTGCACAGGTTTCTGATGAAGGTGCCACAGAGCAGTAAGTTGCAATAGTCCTGTTTTGGGCAGACAAGTGCACATGCCACTTCTAATCATTTTTTGGTCGAAAGGAAAGGTCAGCTGGCAGTGATCAGTTTTGTGGCGTATGCAGATGTGGAGGCAATGCGGTTGATGTGGCGTGTCATGTTAAGGGAGGTATCGAAATATACTCAGGATTTTTACTGTGGTGGTGACTACAATAATGTGGCCATCAATAGTGAATGCTTCATATGCCGGGGGAAGCTTGGCTAGGCGTAGGGGGACTGATGAGGAGCAGCTATGTCTTGTCATTGTTCAGAGAAAGACTGTGTGTGGCCATCTGCGTTTCAATGGTTTCATAGATTGAGTTTATCCTGAGCGAGTCCTATGGATGGTTACCAGAGAGGGGACAAGGATCTGCGTGTCATCGGCATAGTTGGTGTATGATGTGCCTGATGAGACCAGAAGATCAAAAAGGGGTTTTGTGTATATGTTGTATAGTATTGGGGGGATGCAGGAGCCTTGTGGTAAACCACAGCGGGTAGAGGTAGGGTGTGCAGAGGCTTTGCGGGCAAAGACTAAAGAAGATCTATCAGCTAGGAAGGAGGCGATCCAGTTGGCTGCATCAATGGAGAAGTGGGCTGCTGATGTGAGGTGGCATCATAGCATTTGGTGGTCCACCAAATACAACACTACGGAGAGGTCTAGGAGTAGGAGAAGGAAGAGGTTGCCATGGCCGTTGGCATCATCTAGCTGGTTCTTGAGATCCACTAAGGTGGCTTCGGTTCCGTGCTGTGGGTGGAATCCAGATTGCCGACTGCCCAAGATGTGATGGGATTCTAGGAATTCCTGTATTTGTAGGTAAGCGACTCTGTCAATGATTTTTAACAGCTGACGATTACACTTTTCTTAGAGCAGACAGACTTGAGGCTTGTGGAGGAGGCATAGCTCTCATAGCTAAATCTACTCTAGCCATGAGGCTAGACCCCTCTCCTGACGTTAAATCCTGTGAATCCCTCACTGCTAAACTACCCATCTCTGACTCCCAAACGCTCACCATTCATCTAATATACAGACCTCAAGGCCCCATCGGGTCATTTGAGGAGGACATATCCACCATTCTCTCTTACAATTTGAAAAACACCTTGCAAGTACTCCTACTAGGGGATCTCAATCTAGGATTTAATGACCCTAAAGACCAGCAAGCAGCAATAATCGCCAATGTTCTTACTGAATTTGGCCTCACACAGTTATGGACAGACCACCACCTCTTATCATTTACTACATTAGCAGCCAAAATTCTCACTACAAAAAACAACCCATCTGCTCCTCCTACCCTAACAAGGAATAAAAAGAATATTACGGTAGATAAACTCTTACCCATAATATTACCAACCCTCAACTCACTACCAGATACCACTGATCCCACCACGTTAGTTGACGACTATAATAAAACTATGACTGAAGCCTTAGACACCATTGACCCTCTAAAAATGAGAAAAAGTCAACCCTATGGCCATCTTAACTGCTGGTTCACCCCACACCTCAAAACCCTGAAAATGCGAAGTCATATGGAGGCAACTACTCTCTGATGAAAATAGAACCAACCATATCAATATCTCATCCCTCTACAAGAAAGAAATGTTTCTTTCCAAACAGGAAACATATAACAATAGATTTCTGCAAGCAAACTCAAGCACAAAGGAACTATTTGAAATCCTAAAAGAACTTGAAACTCCGGTCCCGGTGCCAGACAACTGTTTGAAGGACAAAACCTGGTGCTCCAATATACAGAAAGCCCTATCTAACAAAGTAACCACCCTTCAGGATAAGATTGCTAAAATAAAAGCCAACCTAGCTAATATGGTCTCACCGGCCAGTACTCCCACGCTTTCTCATAAACCATCTCACAACTTTAGTTTTTCAAAAGTATCATTTCTGGATCTACGTGAAATTTCCGAGGCAGAATAACCTGCAACGGAAATGTTCGCATGGGAAATGTAACAGTGAAGGAAAAGACTAAGTATGGCCAACTTAGTCACACAGCCAGAGCGGCTCCGTTATACCCAAAACAACGGGTTATGAAGTTAAAAAGACTTTCTTCAAAATATTCCTGTATATAGGTAAACATGCTTCTATCCAATTTCAAAAATGATAGTCAAAAAGAATCCAAGTCAGAAATAAATTCAATAATAATTTATCAAAAGATCATTGATAAGAGCACAACACTAATGGAATCTTAGTGAGGCTGCAGCTACACATCACATGTTAGGTATGGACTTAATATGCCAATGCATTTCGGAGTATACAAACTCCTTCATCAGGGCAAGTCTGTATTGAAATAATGTGAACACACAACATAAAAACACATGCATAAATCAATAAAGAAAATTTAAACACATACCAGAGTGTGGAATGTTCATATGAGCGTTGGAATATATGTTTGGAAATAAACAACAAAATAAATGCAGTAAGGAACAAGTAAATCAACAACATAATAAGGCTAAAGGAGTGAAAAACAAATAACAAATGGTACCTCTATACCGGTGTGTAGCCAGTGTAGCTTTTTTTAGGAGTGTCAGGCTGTCAGTAACACCCGTGGTCCAATAAAGGACAGCGGTCACAACGGCTTTCTAAAAGCATGAAAGTTAGAGTAATCAGAGGGCTACATGTGTTTAAGTGAAGCAGTTTATCTATTACAATCTAAAATGCAAAGATACCTGTAAACGCAGCACGGCCATGAGACAAGCCGTCTGAATGCTGCAGTGCATCGCCGTATTGTGGTGTTGCTAGGAAACGGGTTATTTACATAACCACGTGACCGCATCGCGTCTATAAGACGACGTGATGCGTGTGACTTTCAAATAGCTATGCTATCTCGATTTGTAAGTCCCTAAGGTGTAAACTAAGTAATTATATAGTCTAATGGTGGTCAAGTACTAATTCTAGGGTGCATAATGTCTAAAATAAAATTATAGAATCAGCATAGAAATGAAAAAAATACTCAGTGAAAACAGCTATGTTGTTTACATACAAAATGGCAAATATAAACAGAATCAACAAAAATAAATAAAATCTGCAGCTAATGGTGGCATTGAAAACAATGCCACCTTGGGTCCCAGACTGGACATCCGGGAGGCACGGCAGCAAAGTGTATACATCTATGTAAATATAAATCAACCAATTTAGCAGATTTAGAGCGACATGAAAATTTCTCAATCAGGGAAACAAACATAAATATTATATATCACCTGGAAACCCAGGCATCAAATACAGAAAAAAAACAACTTCTAAAGCAGATGAAATAGCACAAGACAGTGGAATACTGTCATACGTAAAGCATGATGTCCATGTACAACAAATCTGAGGTTCAAGGGAAAGTCTATAGAGTATACTGAACCTTCAATATTGGTTGCCACTGAATCACTATGTCATAGTTAAATGTAGCAATGATAGTTAATCTCTTCATTGAGTCCATGAGGAGATAAACTACCAAGTTTATCTATCCAAAAGGTTTCTCTCCTATTAAGCCGCAGTCCAAGGTCCTCATGTGGATTTTTCTTGCTCAATAACTCTAAGATCAAAAACTTAATTTGGGTTAGGTGATATCTATTTTCGATCCAGTGGCGGGCCACCGCTGAATTCGAATTGCAGTTCCGGATACAAGAACGATGTTCATTCCAACGTACTTTCGCTGCTCTTGTGGACTGACCTACATAGTACTTCCCGCAGGGACACTTGATACCATATATAATGTTCGTGCTATTGCAAGTTCCAAATGTTCTCAACAGGATTTTTTGACCTGTACGGGGATGGTGTATTGTGTTCCCTTTCAATATTAAATTACAGTTGGCACAATGAAGACAAGGATATGTCCCCGTGCGTTGGGTATGGGAAATGTACACACTACAAAATCTTCATCCATTTCAAAACCCTACAAACTTATACCCACACCCACAACACCCCCCCAAAATACCCCCACGCACACCCTACTTACCTTTTCTGTGTCCCTGCAGCCTTTTTTAAAATTCTTTCTTTTCATACCGACCCCACCAAAACACCTAACCACATACCACAATAAGTTAGAACTTTTGGCAGTTAGAACTTTTCATGGTGTATGTTTTGGGTCTTTTGGTGGGATCGATAATTTTTTTTCAGACATTTCGCCCTCTTCCTCAATTCTCGAGGTTGAAAAAGTCATCCTCTCCCTCAAACCTACGAACTGCCAGGGAGATAAATGCCCAGCCCAAATAATTAAAGATGCTGCTAGAGACTTGGCACCCTTCATATCAAAGCTAATCAATGCATCATTCTCTCCTGGCACCATCCCTAGCAACTTAAAGGAGTCCTGGGTACTCCCTCTTCGCAATAAACAGACATTAGCAATGCTGGACTGGCCCACTGGGAAACCAGGACTTTCCCTGGTAGGCCACAGGGGCATAGGGCCTCTTTTCTTGCTTGGGAAGTTGGGGGAAGGATACATAATTATGAGCGAATTCGTTATTACACTGGCTGTGGCTGGTGATTTCATTTCTGCCTGGGGCCCGGCGTGTGCCTGAACATTTGTGAGGGGCGCCGCCTGGGGAATGAACTGTATGTGCCCTGCAGCCCTGGGTTGCCTGCTGTGCGCAATATGATGAGCAGGTGCACTGCAGCACATGCCAGAGGGAGATCTGACAGGTCAGCCACGCTCCTCGCACCTGCAGGAGACACAACGGTAAGGATGATCTCCTCTTCTCGCCTGTCTCTTTAGTGTGCTGTATCTTTTCAATCTTCTACTCTGTCTCTTGTCTATCTTTCTCCTTGTGGCCCCTACAGATTGTATGAGTGCAGGTTGCATACTATATCTTTGTGTATTATCCCAGACTGCCAAACCCCTGCCTGGCCTCCCATTTCACAGTATGTGCCCCGGGTAATGACTTTCTTCCGGCTCCTATCTTCTCCTGTCTGTTTAAAGCTAGTTGCTCACATATCATTAGCCTGGGTTGAAACAAAGCCAATGGGTTCATTCCATCATTTTCTCAAGTCGTTGCGACCTTGTCCTCTCTTAAAAGGTATAACTGTAATGTCAGCGCCTGGCACATAGTGCACGCTGTGGTGCTCTTCTAAAAAGTTCGGCCCCTACAGGAGGGATGACCCGTCTGGGTGAAAGGTCGAGTTGGCATTCGGGTAGCCTTCAAATAGGATCCCTGCTAATGTATGGACCCTTACACATGCTCACCACAGTGCCGGAATCTGAGGTGTGCCTGCTTCTAAGCGCTCCCATGTTCAGCAATAACTCAAGTGGAGACACACAGAGGCTCCCGGACACGGAAGGCGGGCTTAGCTCCGGGTTTATTATTCATGGCACTAAAACTGTCCGAAATGTGTGTAGAGGCGAACACTGCACGTCTTTGGAAAGAACAGCACAGCACAAGGCCAAACTCGAAGGGAGAGTGAGTTTGAACATTAATATAGAGGTGCCATGTTTTTGCCTCCATTAACTTGCCACATTACATGGGTCTCTGGATTTTGGACACGGGTCTCCTGATGAAGAGCAATAATTTTCCCGTTTGGAGTGTTTTTTCCGTTTGGAATGTGCGTTATACATGGTAGGTATGTTAAATACATTATCTTGTCACATAAACGTTGAACTGTAACATGTGGGTGAAGCACACATAACACATGAACGAACACAGTGTACACTGGCCAGGCTAGGTAAAGAAAAGTCACAGACATATACAAAATGTCGCCCACATTCAGAAATTACATTTTCTTCTTTTTTGTGGTTGAGGAGTAATTCTTTGTCGTACAACGTTGAATTTTCAAACAGGTTGAGTCCTTAAAAACAGTAACACTAGCCTTGGAGGACCCCGGGAAGTCACTACCACTCACATTGCAAGAAGACATTAGGGGAGATATCAGGCCTGAAAATCAATAGGAACAAACTCCGAAATACTACTTCTAGCAGGGGATAAAGAGGCACAGGAACGGATGGCGGGATCACTTGGTCTAAACATTGCAAAAGAAGCAATTAGGTACCTGGGTATAACACTCATGCATAGGGTGGGCTTACTGTACAAGGAGAACTACCCCTCACTGTTGGATAGAGTGAAAAAGGACCTGGAGCGATGGTGTCCGCTAAGAACATCATGGTAGGGTAGAATTCAGTCGGTGAAAATGAACATTCTACCTAAGCTGCTATATTACTTCCATGCCCTCCCGATATCAATTCCAAACTCATTCTTCAAGGCACTGTCAAAGACAATTTTGTCATATATCTGGAATAAGAAGCCCCCTAGGGTTGCAAGATCGGTTCTTACGACACACGTCAGAGAGGGGGGAATGTCACTACCACACTTCAGGAAATACTACCAAGCAGCGCAATTGTGGGTCCTGAAGGAATGGCTGGGGGATGACCAACAAACGATCTGGGTAGCCCAAGATAGGGTGGTCGCCAGAACCCCTCTAGAAGATATCCTTTGGAAACTAAAACAACATAGACACCTGAATCTTCGCATTAGTGAAATCATGAAAACTACACTGAACGCCTGGGATGAACAGACACGGAAGGGTACCTTGACCACGGTGACAGCACCATTCACACCCATTTGCAGAAACCCACAATTCCTTCAGGACAAGAGTCCGGGGCCTTTGAGAAATGGGAAGAGGCGGGATGCAGGAAAATAGGAGAAATGTTCCTCGATAAGGAAGTAAGGACTTTTACAGAATGTAAAACCCTGTGGAACTTGACAAAGGCGGATAGGTACAAATATGAACAGCTCAGACACTGGCTGGTAACACCAGAGATTACTCAGGCGGCCACAAGGGAGTTAACCCCATTTGAGAAATACATTGTAAACAACGCAGGAACCAAGAAACTGATCTCCACACTCTATAACTTCATCAATATGCAGGTGGAGGATGGAGGAATAAAATGGACTTACATGAAAAGATGGGGTAGAAATTCCGATTCAGCAGTGGCAGAAGTTGTGGACGGGCATTCCTAAACTAACACGAGCAGTGCAGACCAGGGAAATGTGGATAAAAGTAGTCACCCAATGGCACTACACACCTGAGAGGCTCCACAACATGTACCAGGAATCGCCCGACCGCTGCTGGAGAGGTTGCCCAGAAGCTGGCACGTGGAGGCACATATTGTGGGACTGCCAAGGGGTCAAAGGATTCTGGTTGGAACTGATAACGGAGACGAAAAAGATGTTCCCGGAGGCGGATCAACTGGGGGAGAAAGTGTGGCTATGCGGCATGATAGGGCTACAGTCCAAGAAATATAACAAGGCACAATGGAGAAGTTTCATGGCCCGGTCATAGCGGCATGGGCCACTATCGCACAAAACTGGAAAAAACAAGACCCGCCACTAATATTCACATGGGTGCAAAAAGTCTGGTCGCAAATGACTATGGAAAAGCTCACACATCATCTACAGGGCTCAAATGCGTCATTCTTGAAGGAATGGGGGGGGGAGTTCTGGATTACCTACAATCAGATTACATGGAACAATGGTGCCCGCACAACATCAGAATCACAGACATATTTACTTCATAGACGCTACTGAGGAAAGTTAGAACGAGGACCGGTCCTCATTACGACCCAGGCGGTAAGTTACCGCCTGGGTCGTACCTTTACCACCATGGCGTAAACTATGTTTACGCCATGGTGGTTGGCGGACTTACCGCCCCATTCCGAGGTTGGCGGGCGGTAAGTCCCCAATCCCCATTTACCCTTCCCCATTCCCATTTTTGCCCCATAGGGCATAATGGGAGTGGGGAAGGCGTTAATTACACCACCGTAAATTACGGTGGCGTAATTAACAACAAGGTCCCTTAGCGCCATGGATTTTAACACCTGCTAAAAGCAGGTGTTAAATCCTCCATGGCACTAAGGGACCTCGGAATCAGGCGGTAAGGGTCGGTGCTGTTTACGCTGCCGTAAACCCCTTACCGCCTGGGTCGTAATGAGGCCCATGGAACCAAGGGGATGTTAATTTGTTATATTGTACTATGTTACATGGTAAAACAATAAAAACATATTTTAAAAATAAATCGTAAAAGAAAAAAAATACAGTAACACATACCAGGTACACAAATTGTGCAGCATGCCCCACACATCATACCCAGGCTGACCTGTCAGTATATCCCTTTGGGCATTTAACTATTGTCAATAGACCAGCAGGGTTTGGGTGAGGTTTATCAACAATTACCACTGAGGGTGGGGATTCTGGTTCATGGAGTCCAGGCCATCCCCCTCCACTGGTGATCCATGTATCATTTCTCCACTAATATTGTGCCCACCCCTGCCAGGGATGTCCTGGACGGTAGGGAAGTCTGGAGATTTGTCTGGTAGGCCTCTGCACCTTCGGCCTCCTGTGTGGTTACCTATTGAATTTTACACATTTTCTCGTAAGAAAAGGGTTGGACTTTCAGAAAAGTTTTAATATGGGGACACTTTGAAAATTATTTCCTGGGCCACCTTTGCTTCCCAGTCCCACCCTGGACATTAGATCCAACTATACCTACTAACTACAGGCTCATAACAACAGTGCAATTTTTACTCAAAATCTTAGACATGGTAGCCCATCTCCAAATACAGGAGTACCTAGAGTACAACCAGCTCCGAGGAGCCCGCCAATCAGGCTTTAGGCCTCAACATGGCACCAAAACAGAGCTGATTGATCTCAAGGCCTAAATCGACGAGCTTAGGGGCAAAGGGAAACCAGCCTTACTACTTCTCCTTTATCTCTCAGCTGATTTCAACTTGGTGGACCACAAGGTCCTATGCAATCACCTCGTCTCAGAAGCCCACTTCTCTCAGGAGGCCAAAGTTTGGATCCAATCCTTTTTGAGCAATAGGACTATGAGAGTCTTCTCACCATCAGCAGCAGCAGACCCTATTCCGATTACTTGTGGAATGCCCCATGGCTCCTGTTTCTCACCCACAATGTACAATATATCTCCTATGCCCCTTTTCGATGATCTGGACCTTCTTGGTATCACCTACACTAACTATGCAGGTTATACCCAGATTCTCATACCACTTACTGGGGATTATGCCAAGGATTTGGCCTTGGTAAATAGAATCTACCTCATCATCCAGGCATGGATGGCTGTCCACGGTCTATGCCTCAATGATCACAAAACTGAGCTCATCATTTTGGGAACTACCTCTAACCTCAATAAACTTGGCCTCAAATACACCTCCTTTAATATCGATGGCAACAATATTAAAGTTGCCAAAGAGGTAAAAACTTTAGGCTTTTATCTAGACTCCACCCTCACCTTTGCCAAAAAGGTTAACTCCTTGGCCTCTGCCTCGGCATACACATGCAAGCTAATTAGAGCCAGTAAACCATTCCTATCCAAGAATAGCTGTACCATTCTGGCCAGAGCTCTAATCTTGTCCAAACTGGACTATTGTAACCCCCTTTACCTTGGTGCCAATAAGTACATTGTCAGCAAAATTCAGACTCTCGGCGAGAAAAGAACACATATCAGATATAAGGAGACAGAATAACTGGCTCTCTACCAGGGACAAAATCCTGCTAAAAACTGCCTCGCTAACACACAAGTGCCTTAACAACGCTGCACCCCGCTATCTGACAGAGAGATTGAATAGAACTGCCAAAACAAACTGTCTGATCATACCAAGGTTCAAATTGACTAAAGCTGGGGGGAGTAGCTTCCCATTTAAAGCCGCACTGCTCTGGGACTCCCTACCCCGCTCCCTGAGAGCGGACCAAACCTACTTGAACTCAGACATAACATCATCAATTGGCTTAAAGAAAATGACCACTAATGCATTCCAGTTACTATCCTCGTCTCTAACCTTATCTTGCACTGTAAATAGATATCATAATGCCCAGTTTATGTTGAATCATATTCTAACTATGTAATGATGTATTGCTTATTCCTATTGTATGTACATACCACTGCCTGCATATATTGTCTATCCTCTTATATAACTGTGTAACCCTAAGCTGAAAGTATTCATGTATCTTCTGCTCCCTGAAATCCTCGGCTCCGGCGTGCATTACAAATAAATAAAACAAACAAACAAACAGGAATGGGACAGTGGTGATGGGCTGGTAGTTGGTGGGGATTTAAGGGATGAGGATTTTTTTATTTTAGTAGCAGGGAGATCTAAGATTCCTTGAGGACAGGAGGGACAGAGCATGACGCAAAGGAAGTGTTGGTGATGGCTGTAATAAGAGGGAGTAGTGGTTTGGAACATTCTTTTATGATGGGTGCTGGGCAGATGTCGCCTTTACACCGCAAGGGTTTTAGGCCTTTGATGATTCTGTCAAGAATGGAGGTATTGGTGGGTTTAAACTTGAAGAGTGGGATGCTTTGGTGTGTTTCTGGTTCTGGGGCGAACGGTGTGACTTTTGGAATGCTGGACCATTTGGTTGCAATATTCTTTTGCAATAGTATAATTTTGTTGGTGAGGGTGTCTTAGACAGTGTTGCACCAGGAGTTGTCTTTGAGAATGGTGGCGGGGGGTGGAAAGTGTTTCGAGGTCTCGAAGGATGGTGAATAGTTAATGGGGGCGGGAGGGTGTCTTTGAGATGCTGTCGTTGTAGGCAGCTGCTTTGGCAATATGAATAGCCCGTCTGTAGTTACAGGAAACTGTGGTGAAGCAGTCTTTATTTGTAGTGGAGGTGTCTTTGCGCCAGGTGGCTTCAGCTGCTCTTTTGGTGGTGCGGATGTCTCTGAGCTCAGATGTGAACTAGGAGTTGAGGTGTGATGGGTTTTTATGTTTCTTGGCTTTGAGGGCAAGCCAGGTGGTCCAAGGTGTTGACGAGCAAGTTGTTGTAGTGGTCTACAAGGGCGGTGGTGTCCTTGGTGAGCGGGATTGGGTGCTGCCAGAGCAGAGTAACGCTGGCGCTGGTGAGGTTCCGGGCCATGATGAAGCCTGGTGTAGTGAGTTGAGAAGAAGGTAGTTTGTGTTGACTGGGGGATGGAACATTAAAGGTGATAGTATTATGGTCAGACCGTAGATGGGATGGTGGTGTTACAGTTGTGATCCAGGATCCAGTCTAGTGTGCAGCCATGGTCATGAGTGGGGTGGGTAACCAATTGCGTGAAGTCTAGGGCTGGCAGGGTGGTAACCTCTGTATACAGCGGGTCGTTGTATCCGAGGTTAATGTCACCCAGGGTTAGGTGTTGGGAGGCAGGGTTGAGGTTAGTTAGAGCAAGCTGGGAGAGGTCATCCTCAAAGGTAGTAAGGTGGCCGGGAGACCGGTAGACGAGGTGGAGGGTGATGGAGCCTGCTGAGGGAGTAGATTGTGATGGTGTTTTTGTAGATAAGGGCTACCCCACCTCCTTTTTTCGAAGCTCTGTCATATGGGATGGCGATGGAGAGTGCTCAGCCAGAGGTGGATGTGAGCCAAATTTCTGTGACCGCAAGGGATGTCCAAGTTGTTGGTGATGAGTAGGTGCAGGATGTTGTGCGTGTGTGCCACCAGAGATCTGGTGTTGAGAAGGGTGCAGTGGGGCCTGGTGGTCAGGGGGTGCAGGGCTTGGGTGCCATTGGTGGTCTGAGGCAGAGCAGGTGCCTGGGAGCCATTGGTGGTGTGAGGAAAGGTAGGTGTCTGGGTGCCATAGGTGGTGTGAATCAAGGCAGGTGCCTGGGTGCCATCAGAGGTGTGGGACAAGGCAGGCATCTGGGTGCCATTGGTGGGGTGAGGGAGGAGACGTGCCTCGAGAAAGCACACCTAGTGGGTAGTGCGTTGTTGAGAGCTACAGCTCTGTCCTTGGCCAAAGTCAGTGGCAAGGCCTACAAATTGCCAAGCTGAAGACATTTTAACAGTCACTGATGCAGACCAGCTGGAGGAGCAAGAAACTAGCTGGCATTCTGGGGTCTATATTCCAAACACTGACAGGAGCCAGTGGACAAAAAGAGAGACGCATAGCTTGTGAAGACCCATAATCTGGAGGGCGAGCCCTGGCTAATGGGTGAGAATAATTTCTACCTAAAAAGACTCTGGCAAGGTGGAAGAAATACATGCTGGTAAAAGTCATGATAATATAAATCGGGTGGGGGCAGAATTCCTACTGGTAAATTATGTAGATTAGGGAACCTAGGATATTTGTGACAATTCCATAGCCAGAAAGAAACTGGGGAAGTACCAAAGAACAGTGCTGGGTGCAAAATCTCAGGTAGGGAATTGGATTTAAACATTGAATCCTATTTCGCAGAGCCCCTTGTTGGTGGTTTAATTCCCCGCCATTACACCCTGAGCTTTAGGTGTTCTTTTTTGTGTTGCAGGGATAAACCTAAGACCCTATAGGCATCCACACCTGCTGTGCACCTCAGAAGTTGGGGATCTAGATCGGAATGGGGAGGTAATCTGCTAATTGCACATTTGTTCCCTAGGAAGAGTTGATGGAAACAACAAAGGCATTACACCTGATCCATTCCTTTCCCCACCATTCTAATTACTGTTATTATAATAGAACAGTGAGCGCATCCTCTTTGTGTTTACCAAAACCCTACAACCAGTGACGTAATTCAGCCAACAAAAAGAGAGAATGTAACCCTTGCGAAAGGCGTCTGTTGGGTCTGGCAAGACCCCATTAAGCGAGTCCAGTGACGAGAAAGAACTCGTTGTAATGGGGACTGCCACTTAGGAGTCGTGGATTACATGTAACTAACTACTCTTTCATCACTACCAGTTCTATGCTGTACTGTGAACACACGAGAGGTGTTAAGCATTGTAATATGGTTCGTATGTTTGACACTGGCAAATGAGAGGTCACGCCTGGCAGGACGCCCGGGGTCCATTAATACCACTTTTTTGGAAGTTAATAACCCGTATACACGTTTCTTTGAAATTTAGGGAACAAAGTTCTGGATTATTTAGCATTGTGAAATGTGCTCGAACACATGGTTACAAGAATTAAAGCTGCCCGATTAATTCCAACGTTCTCACGCGACCAGTTGTCCCACTATGCAGATGCCGAGACCTCCTCGCGTACGCACTAACGCATGCGCCGAAGCATAGATGAACAGAGACAAATGCAGATGTGTGCACAGTGACACGCACTTCTGTTAAGCAAACACATCGCGTTAGGTGCGCCGCCGCACCTTTCTGGAGGGAGCTTTGCAGCTATGAACCGATAACTTTCCATTTTCAGTTTTAGAAATACGATTTGGATATTGTGTTTACAAAAAAAAACTTGGGGCGGCGGGGGAGCAAACCTTACACCTGATCATAGATACACAATTTAAGTCATTAGTGCATATTTGTTTAATGCTCCAGCTTACCTCAGTCCTTTTGTTTCGTTTCTGCTGCTACAGTACAACCACTACTCAGCTGGTTATTAGTTTGACAAATCTGCTTCATGCAACAGTAGGGAGCTTTGCGTCAGCGTTGCTGCTTCGCCACTTTTACCTCAGAGCATCGGCGCCGGGTGTTCTAGCCCCCCGTGCTGCCAGTCCCTGTAGAGCAGAGCGATCTCACTGCTACAGAGCCTTTGGCTATCAGAAACGCTTCCTTGATAAACCCAGCCCACTGCTCGGAAACGTCTCCCTGGTGTCAGCCGATGAGTCATAGTGTAGCAAAAGCAAGGCGTGTCTAGAAAATACCAACCCACACAGAAGAGGTCTTTTTCAGTTCAGACTGTACAACTATCACATTTTCGAAATGTAGGTTCCAGCAAAACCATGGCCCGTTAAAAAGGTCAGCAGGAAATGACATTCGGATATTTTCCAGAGAGCTTGAGTTACAGCAATGCATGCAACAATGGCTAACCCCCACATTAATGTGATAGTTAATTTCACATTCTCATTGTTCATGGCCTTGTACGAATGTCATTGTATCTTCCCTTGTTCCCTCCCTTGCCTTGAAGAGCTTTAAAACACATTGTGTATAGGCGCTATATAAATAAACTATCATATCATATATATGGTGATATCCTGTGTGGGGACGGGTAGTGGGGATGTCCCCTGTTCTCATTTTTAAAAAAATACAGGGTTTGGTGGGGGGGGCGCATGTTCAATCTAATGTCTGTGCAAAAAACAGCGACATTTTTGCAGGGAAATTATTACATGGAACCAATCAGGCAAAGTGCAAGGCAAACCCAGTATAAAATGCCCTAGCTCTCATCAAAAATAACAGATTATATACTCAATATTTGTCATAACTGACATTTTACTGTAATCTTAGCTAGCAAAAAACAGATGGTACGGCAATTGGTTAAGGCGATTGACTACATATACATTCTATAGGGGTTAAACTTCTGATTGGGTAACAACAATCTGATGGCTCCTCCTGGTACCACCTCTAAATTGATAGTAGTAGAAAGTCATCTATACAATAAACGATTGTTTGGCATAATATGTGCTTGGTGATCTAACATCAGGGCTTGGCAGGCTAACATCAGCGGTTCTGATTGGTTGGCTTCTTACTGACCAACCTCGGACAAATTACAGGGCATCAAGACATGAACCAAACAGGAGTAGGGGGAGAGAGGTCCACAAACTGCTTTGCTTTCAATTAAAGAAAATACCATCCCTCATTTCTAGGCCATGAACCAAAGTGATCCCTTTTTATTTGGCCTTCTGTGGTGTCTCCTGTCTGGGGATATGTGTAGGGAGTAAGGCAGGTGTCTTATCTGTGTTCACTACTAATGAGTAGACAGTGTTCTTCAATTATGAGTCACATGTTATGGGACCATGTTTGGAATTATTTCAACCTGTATCTATTAGTATTTTAGCTAAAAACATATCTACACGGACACCGACCCATTCAGGAAGAACATCAAGAAGTGGACCCGGTACTTAGACGACATCCTCATCATATGGGAAGGCTCCACACAAAACACTGCCACATTTTTCAACTGGCTGAACTCACTCAACCCACATGTAAAATTCACCATGACTGTTAATAACCAAACAATCAATTTTTTGGACCTCACCATTTTTCAAAAAGAAGGCAAACTTCTAGTGAAACCTTGCCATAAACCCACGGACAGGAACTCATTGCTAGACTGTACAAGCCACCACATCAAGCACCTCTGTGATAACTTGCCCTTCGGCAGTTTCTTAGGCTGAAATGAAACAGCTCTCAGAACACCACTTTTGATGAAGAATCACAGATGCTGGCCACTAAACTACGTAAAAGAGGCTACCCGAAGAAAATGATCAGGAAGGCCTCAAAAAGGGCTAATAACAACAACAGGGAAGCCCTCCTGGAAAGAAAACAAGAGAAACCACCTGAAACAAGAATTGTGTGTGTCAGCACCTTTATAGATCTGAGCCTCAAAATTAGAAACGTCATCGAGAAAAATTGGTGAATCTTCAGCACCACCAAGAATCACCTGGAAAACCCAGTGTTCGCATACAAAAAAAGCCTCTCCATTGGCAATAAAGTCAGTCGCAGCAAACTCAAAACCACTAGTAAAGCTGGCCAGAATACCACACCATTGTGGGGGATGGAAAAACCTAAAGGACACTACCCATGTGATATGTGCAGCATCTGCAAACTTACCAAAAGAAGCAAGGTGGTCGAAATCGGCACAAACAAAAAATGGGTACAAAAGACTTTTTCTAATTGCAACTCAGATCACGTGATTTACATGATTGCATGCCCGTGTGGATTGCCCTACATGGGGAAGACCAACAGGAAAATAAAAACCTGAATAATGGAACACCGGAGCTGCCTGAAGAACAAGACAGAAAAAGCAGCCATGGTCAAACACTTTACGGAGAAAAAACATGGTTTTGAAGACTTCTCATGGACCGTCCTCCAAACCTTCAAAGGTGAGAACACAATACTATTGGAAAAGCTATTGCTGAAAAAGGAACAAGAAATTATATATATCCTAGGCAGCGACACATGTGGATTAAACAAGGCCATTGAGTGCCACAAGATTAAGGACTAATGGATGTCACATGAGACTAATGCACATGCCACCACCAACCATCACCTACTGTTAGGAAAGATTTCATAATTGTATGTAATTTTCCCTCCATGTGTCAACCCCCACACTTTTTGCTGCTGTTTAGACACCATTGACTGACTTTGCCAGAGAAGCACAGCCTTCAGCTGCACTCCTCTGGGCTTTCGCTCACTTTTTAATGGGGAAACTGACATGCCCTTAAGACAGTCAGTACTGGGAGACTTTGCTTCCCTTAGTCCTTTCCTCATGTTGCAACCTTTGTGCAACATTTAACAAGTGTGTAATGTATCTTACCATACAGCACACTTGGGTCTATAGTCATTTCCTAAGGCCTTAGAAACTCTCGCTGGACTTTTTATGAACTGTGCAGATGTGTCATCGACAGGACTGGTGGCAGCTATCTTTTCACATTATTTGTAACCCTTTCCTGCCATGTTAACTGCATTAACCGCATTTGGCACAAATAGGGGGCCTGGCTCCAAAATGGCCATGCCACGGGGCTCTTTGTCCTGTCCTTTGGCCATCTTGCCGCTTCACCTTCCCCAGGTCGAGTCGACCCGGATCAGTCCTTATTTGGTCATGCACTTTCCCACGAAATCCAATGCATTCGCGGGCTTCTACAAGCAGGGGAGTTGCTAGGTCTTGAAAAGACCCGGGGCTAAGCTGATGTCGGAACTTTTGGGACTGGGGGCTAGCTAGTCTTTTGGCTGTAGCTCCTGAGATTCTATCCGGGGCTACAACCAAAAGATTAGGGGCTATAGCCCCCTTAGCCCCCCCCAGCAACGCCCCTGTCTATGTGCCTCCAGCATGTGGTCTGGAACGTCTGGTTCCAATACACATCCTGGGTGCCAGAGAGTCTGGAGTGCCCTGAATGCCTGGGACCACCGTGGTCCATGATTGGTCCACGTATGGAGTGTGTGTTTGTGAGAAGATCTCCCAGTGGGTCCTCTTCGTTTTGGCGCAAAGGGAACTTTGGATAAGAGGAAGCTGAAAACACCACTACCACGTCGATCTCCTGAGTGCTCACTGAACAAAGGATAGGATCCAAGTATCCTGTAACTACAAAGCTGAGTTGAGGAACCGCTGGTGACCCGCTGGAAGGTTTGGCACCCTGAACCCGCTATCGTCCCGTGGGACCCCCCTGGATCTGGTTGTCCTAGAAGGTCTGCAAAGATGCTTCGACCCATTGGAATAGTGGGACCAACTATTCTCGGCACCTTCATCAAACCCTGCAAGTAAGCTTTCTCGGAAGTGTCCTTGGGCAAACCAGTGGCCTAACCAGCTTACCCAGTTGCTTTGCTCTGTCACCGCTGCCGTTTCGAGGAGGCCCTCGAAATGTTGTATACTGCTAGCTCTGTGTCCCCGACACCATAACACCGAATTTCGTACACTTGGCATTCCCAGGTCTGAAGTGAGACGAGTGCACCAGGACCGGAGTGAACGCAGATACCGTGTTGCCCAGCCGCGGCAACATCCTTTGCAAGTCCACTGCATTTGTGACCTTCTTGCCCCTGAAGCCTGCTGCAGTGAAACTGGGTCGATTCATCTACCCGGAGTGGAGAAATCGCCACTGTCCCGTTTGGGACTCATCGCTGTATCTCAGGAACTGAAAGGTGCCGAGACGTCCTTTTTGTTGCATTCGAACCTGCAAGCAAAGTGGACTGAACTGGCGAAGTTTGGGCCCGCTTGCGTCGGGGTCCGGTGAGTACTCCATACCCAAACCGGTGGCCCCTAGCACAAGGGACCATTTTTATGCATAAGTGGCCCCTGGGGGCCCCTCTCCTTTCCACTGCTATTGCGAAATAACGACTCCATCCTGAACTCTCGAACTGCCTCTGCCTTCAAGTGGAGCTCCTTCTTGAATAGTGGGAACTTGTTCTGCATCGCCTCATCCACCTTCCCGAGCTGCTAGAGACCCCTGAAGAGACAATCTTCTGCCCATTGGAACAACCGTGTGCGCTTGCATTGCATGTACTATTGAGCACAAGGCTCTTCTCTTATTAGGGCTTGTACTGCCTCTTAGTTATATGTATTTTCGATGTCGAACTGGGCCTAAAGACTATCTGCAATGCCTGTTTCCTTCCCCTCTAGGTCGTCAACATATTTTGTGCATTTAACCCTTTAGACCCCAATTGTCAGGAATGGCATTCTGTCAAGAGTGGCACGGGGTACCCAGGTAGGGTTTGGGTGGCTGTGCTGAAGTAAGGTAGCAGATAAGCACACACAGCAGGAAGTTCAACAAGAAAGAAGAGTAGGAAACTGTAGCTTTGAGCCAAAAGGGGAAAAAGATACAAAGGTACAAACAAACTGGATTCCCTCTTGGGGTGTATGCTGAAATGGGAAAGAGTGTTCCACGAACCTTAGGAAACTCAAGCCTTCTGCACAGATTGCTATAGCAGAGGCCCACGCTGTATGCTCATGGCTGGGAACAACAGCAGTGGGTGTCTGTAACACTGAAAACGAGACAAAGGAAGGGACAGAGGTTGCCTGCCGGAAACCAACAGGCAAGCTCTGTACAAAGGGATTACATAAGACACATGAGAAGACAAGAACAGAAATATCCAGCGAAAAGGAAGTCAATGAGCAATCTCGCAGAAGGAAATGAAGGAAAGGCAGTTAGACTGAAATAGATAACCTAAGGTGGAGTACAGAGGACTCAAGGAAGAGAACAAGGGAGCAGCAGTCAGGAAAACAGAAGGGCTGTAAAGTAGGAAGCAGGTCTGCAGTCAAGAGTGGCACTAGGTGCAGGCAAACTGTAGTGGACTTCAGAGGACTGTAGTAGGCTGCAAGGCAGGGAGTCCAGAAGAACAGGACAGAGAGAGATTAGTAGTAGGCGACAGACAGAGAGCCCAAAAGAATAGGGCCGCGAGGAAGGGAGCCCAGAGGAGCAGGGCTGTAGGCAGCTAAGTGTAAAACAGGCTGTAAGGCAGAGGAGTGTAGCAAGCTGCAAGGCAGGGAGCCCAGAGGACAAGGGTTGTAGGCAGCGGAGGGAGACAGGCTGTAAGGAAGGAGCCCAGAGGACACGGGCTGAAGGCAGCGGAGGGAGCAGGCTGCAAGGAAGGAGCCCAGAGGACAAGGGCTGTAGGAAGCGAAGAGGTGCAAGCTTCAAGGTAGGGAGCCCAGAGGACAAGGGCTGTAGGCAGCCAGAGTGAGGCAGGCTGCAGGGCAGGGAGCCCAGAGGACAAGGACTGTAGGCAGCCGGAGTGAGGCAGGCTGCAAGGCAAGGAGCCCAGAAGAGCAGGGCAGCAAGACGTGAGCCCAGAGGAGCCGGGCCGCTGACTGTAGAGGGCTGCAGAGGACTGTAGTAGGCTGCAAGGCAGGAAGCTCAGAGTACAAGGGCTGTTGGTAGAAGGCAGCGGAGCGTGATCGGCTGCAAGGCAGGGAGCCCGGAAAGGGCACTGGGTCAAAACAGGATAATGCTGCAACAGGAACAGCACAAAGTAGAGGTTCAAGGCACACAGGAGCAGAGAGATCTCAAGATGCAAGACACTGTGCTCCTGCAGGCAGCTGCTTATATACAGCCCTGCCCTGTTCTGAGGCAGGCTAATTGACAGCACCTGGAGTAGCACACCTGAAGACAATCTGCCTCCTCTCTCTCTTTTCCTGAGCAGGTGGAAGCAGCACTGGTTGCTAGGGCTTCGATGAATGAGAATAGCCAGGAATTGAGGACTGTAGCCAGGTGCATTATGGTAAATGTAGTTAATTGAATAAAATAAGAAAGAACCAAAGTTGAGCAAATGGAAATAAAAGACCAAGGCGTGGAAAGGAGTTTTTCAAGGAGTATTAGGAGGAAAAATGAGTACCAACTAGTCCATGATGGTTGCCAATGCGTGCGCCAGCGGCACGGGTATGACACCAATGGTCTTGTATATACATTGTATTGATAGCGTTGTGTTGGTTTACTTAGTGTTACTGTGATTCTTTTGCTATGGTCTATGTTACAAAGGCCTTGTAATAAATGTGTCTATATTTTTGAAATAACACCTGTCTGGAGTAATTTGTAAGTGTCCTTGCTTTGTGTGCTCATTGAGGTCCCTCAGTCACCCTCACCCCTCCTGAGACTTAGGGCCTCATTAGGACCCAGGCGGTAAGGGGTTTACGGCGGCGTAAACAGCGCCGACCCTTACCGCCTGATTCCGAGGTCCCTTAGCGCCATGGAGGATTTAACACCTGCTTTTAGCAGGTGTTAAAATCCATGGCGCTAAGGGACCATGTTGTTAATTATGCCACCGTAATTTACGGTGGCGTAATTAACGCCTTCCCCACTCCCATTATGCCCTATGGGGCAAAAATGGGAATGGGGAAGGGTAAATGGGGATTGGGGACTTATCGGCCCGCCAACCTCGGAATGGGGCGGTAAGTCCGCCAACCACCATGGCGTAAACGTAGTTTATGCCATGGTGGTAAAGGTACGACCCAGGCGGTAACTTACCGCCTGGGTCGTAATGAGGCCCTTAGTCTTTACCGCCTGCCATAGCTACCCTGATTGGTCTGTCTTGTCCAGAGGTTACCCTGTTCCAAGAAACTAGGCTGGCCTTCTGAACCTCTGCCCCTCCAGGTCAGAGTTCAGAAATCCATCTTAACACCTACCAAGATGACTTCAATGGTTGGCCCATCCTCACACTACCACACCTATACAGATGGGCATTTCCCAATATAGGACAAACGTAGTAGAGATACCAAGGTTGGGACTGCCTGTGCCCAGGGCAAACCCCTGACACACGAGTGGAGACAACGTTCAGCAGGACAGTAGAATAGTATACCAAAAATGAGGTAGAGGGAATGCATTGTCAATAGAGAGGGGCACACCAGGAACCACTGGGGGCGGTCCACTGCCAATTGCTGGCTGTCCGAAACAGATCATAAGGGATGAAGCCACCCTACACGAGAAGAGAATAAGAAACGATTAAAGTAATAAAAATGTTGCATCACCATAACCACAAGTGATACCAAAACCAGAACGAGAAAGCCAGTTCCATAGGGGAATGCCCACTCCAAGATGGCACCCATGGGACATGCTCAACTGTTAACATCGAAGAAGGACTAAGAAAATCTGACGCGAGGAGCGGTAGCCTAGCAACCGATGCTAGTCGCTGGCGAACCAGACAAGTGAAACACTGCTGCAGCTCTGCGTGCAGTGTAATCTGAAAGCCTCGGGCACTGCCAGATATCACGCGCTGAGTAGCGGTCCATGCAGGTACTCTACAGCTGTCACGCATCTCACGTGCCTGCCTTCCTGGCGACTTTGGAATACGTGGCAGCTTCACCGGCATTAGATCGTGCCATTTCGCTTCTGCTCATTTCCTGGTTTTCCGCTCTAGTCTTTCTGCTGTCTGTCATCTATTTTCTATTTAGCCACGCCTCTTCCTCGGCTCGGCGCATTGCAACCCTTTCGCATTTCGCTTCCGGGTTTACGCGCTAAAGTTGTGCCATCTCTTGTGACTTATCTTTTGTCTACTTTGCCTTCTTTCTGACTTATTTTACCTATGTAGCAGCACTCTGCAGTTCCGTAACGGGTCCCACCCCGTGCTTCTCCGCAGCAGCAGTTCCCTGCAGTTTCACTTCAGGTCTCGGCCCGTTCTTCTTCCTTTTTCTCGTGTGCCTCCACGTTCCATTATGTTCTATTATCTTACCTTCCTTCTTGCTTTCCCTCATATTTCGCTACTCTCTCTCTACTCTTGCCTTCTATCTTTCCTGTGGTTCTTAGCCGCAGTCCCTCTCGCCTTCTCTCGAGGGCCACGAGCTCTCCTTTGCTTCGCTGCGGTTCCCACCTATAGCGGGTTACCCTGTTCCTCTCCGGAACGCCCCCCACCTTCTTACTTGTGGCAAGTTCCCCGTATAATTTGGCTTCACAGAAGTCGCTGCTCTCGAAAAGGAGGGGGACATTACAGAGACCCTCTACGTCCTCTCTGCTGGGTAGTTCATACTACAGAGCTATACTTACCGCTCCTCTACCGACGGACCTCTGGCTGCAACAACCTATCAAAAGAACAATTTGAGGAGCTGTCGCTTCTCCTACCTGCTGTCACCCGGCGAGGTTTCGTCCAGAACTTTACACATAAGAGGTTTTTTCTGCCATCGGCTTTTTCCTCTCTCTGGCGCTCTCGGGAGGGGGTCCTTTGCCCACCTTCAACATAAAGGTGGCAGAGTGACTTCTACCCAAGGGAGGCCATACCTCTTTAGAAAAAAGCAAAGGGACCGGATAAAGAAGGGCTGTCTGCAGTATTTTCCATCCGAAGACACAGGTGAGGAGGAGGTGGTCCTTGACCTTAGTGATGAGCAGGAAGACACAGACAAACCTGATAACAGCAAACATGGCGGGAAATCAACTTTGGACCCCGTGCATTTGGGAATACATACAGGGATTAATTAGCCCGGATCGGCCACAGGAAGATCTGCCACGCCGCACACTGATTGCATCCTTTTGTCATTTCAGCACCTATGTGAACGCGCTTCTACCAACCAGTTGACAAAGCCAAAGCAAGCGCTGGCAGTTCCTGCATCGCTACCATGCGTGGCAGAGGATTGAAAACTGCGAGGTAGGACTCCCCTCTTTCCACCACAGAAATGGCGATATAATGTATGAAGGTTATTCAGGACACCATGAAAACCACTAGAGTAACACTCTTTCCACTGCGTCTTCCGTTTTAGGAATTAATTCCCTCATCATACTACTGTCCAAAAATTCTAACTACCAGATGAACACAGTATACTGTACCTGCGAGACCACACCAATAGGTGCCACTTTAGCCGTAGCACAGGATTAATCCGCAGAAAGCACTTCATGAGACTGATGCGAGGTGGGTGCTGTCTTGTTCCTAATTACAGTCGAGCTGTAGGTTATTGTTGTAGCACTGGATGCTAACCTAGAGGGCTTACTATAGCGACAGCTTAAGCATATTCTGATGCTTTTTCCCTAATTAGGCACAGAAAAGGACCTTCTCAGAAGTCCCGAAAACCACTAATTACAGTGCGCTCGCCCTCATGAAGCCTATGCAGGTACCCATTCACCTACTAAGGCTTCTCTCTCTATTATGAGCACATGTAGATACTTAGCAACATTAGCTTACACTACCTTTGTTTTGTGTTTTATCTGGCAGGTGAAGAAAGTGTATTAGAAACACCACCAGTGAACATTTACTTACACCGCAACGTATTCAAGCGATTTTAAATTGCTGGGTGAACCACACCTGAAGAATGCTCGACATTCATGTACAAGAACTGAAACAGGTTGAGAAAAGAACCTGTGAATTAACTGACAGTGTTAAAAGATCATTGTGAGCACTAAGCTCGTGTATGTCTTTAAGTTCCTCTTAACTATGAACTATAAGACACCCATGTTATGAAATTCACCATACATTTTTTGTATGTTTTGTTGCCCAGACCACTGTTTGTGGAAATTGTAAACAACTAAACTAGCGACTAGCACCTAGTGGTTGTGTTTTAGAAAATCATATGTGGATGAATTTTTGTGTGTGTAATAATTATGTTATTGATGATTAATTGTTTTTAACAATGCTGAAAGAGTTAATGGTATAATCCTTTCAGTGTTCTAACCTGTCACAGATGTCTCTATCTCATTATTGTTAATAACCAACATATCTGAGAAACATCTCTCGAATTCCAACACCAGATGACTGGGGGAGTCTGAGGCAGATGTTGATGACATAAAAGATAGAAGGCAAATCCTACATCACATAGCCCTAATGATTGCATCTGTCTAGGGTCTACTTGTTAGGAGAAATCCATACAACCTAGAGATAATCTGTGTACCTTGCGCAATGTCATACAAGGTGTCAATTATGAAGTGTGCTTCCACTACCTCTCTGTACGCTGACCATCTACGTACAATCATGTTTTTTATGGAGCAGTGTATCAAGTATTGACCCTGATGTAGGCCAGTGTTATCTGCTAACTCTTGAAAGGGTGTGAAGGAGGTGTCTGTAAGTAGGTCCCCTATTGTAGCAATGCCCTTGGGTTCCCAATGTGTCTGAATTCCCAAGTGCACCTGAGTTGCTTCTGGGGCTAGAGAGGCCAAGGGAATCTGTACCGAAAACGGGTCCTTCAGTTTAATTAATGCTAATACCCTGTCCCACAGTTGGATGCCCAGTGTCACTAACTATGAGTAAAGCACTGCTAGTGGGCATTTGCTCCACAGCATTTCTTTCAGAAACGTACGCGGCGCTGCAGGTTGTAGTAGTCAAGTGTCTGAGGTAGGTTCATCCGCTAACCATTTTACCATGAATTGCAGCTGCTGTCCAATGTAATACAGCTCAAAGTGAGGCACCCTTGCATCTACCATTATGCCACATGAATTCTCTGCACAAATATTCAATAGTTATAAAGAAGACTTTGGGTATTTTATATGGGAAGTTTGCAAAGTAATCTAGGAGCCTTGGGAAGGCAACCATCTTTAACAGTGCAGCTCTGCCCATCAATGAAAGGGATAATTTGGTCCAGAATGTCACAGAGCTCTTTACCCCCTCAAGAGATTTCTGTGTGTTGTTGTCGTGTTCTTTGGCTGGGTCATGGAATATATCCACGCCATAAATAACAAAATGTAGTGGTGCTCCATTTTAGGGCCATCACTGGGAGTTTATTTTTGTTCAGTTTTGGCTAGTCCGGCCAATGGAAACAGAGATGACTTTTCCATACTGACTGTAAAGCCGGAGAACTGAGCAAAGTTAGCAAGGGCTTCTATTAAAAGTTCTAAGTTGTCTTCCGGGTTTAGCACATATATGACCAGGTCAATAACGTACATGGAGATCAGGTGATGAGTCACTTGGACCAGTATGCCTGCTGTCATGTATTCCGTTTGTTGATATGTAGCCACTGGCTCCATAGTCAAGATGTACAGCAGTGGGGACAATGTGCAGCCCCGTCTAGTGCCTTTTTCTAGCACCCAGGGCTTTGAGAAGTGCTTGCCTGTCTTGACTCTTGCTACTAGGTCCTTGTATATTATTTCCACCCATCGTAGATAGTACAGGCCGAAGCCTAACTTGCGTAAAGTGGTGTGCAGCCAGTCTCATTTAATAGAATCAAATGCTTTTATAGCGTCCAAAGCTGTTATGGAGCATGGTGCATTCCAAGAGTCAGTGCAGTACATGATATGATGCAAACGTCTCAAGTTCCAGGACATATTTCTACCTGGCACATATCCTGTTTGATCGGGGTGTACCAGTGTCTGTATCACCTTTTTTAGTCTGTTGGCTAGTGTTTCTGTAAGGATTTTGCTGTCCTGGTTAAGCATGGACAAAGGTATATAGGAACTACATTCCTGTTGCGGCTTATTAGGTTTCATCAGGGGTACTATTGTAGATTCCCTTAGGCGCAGCGGGAGGAGGCCGGAATCATACGCCTTGTTCAGGGCGTTCAGAAGATGGGGGGCCAATTCCGTAGCAAATTCCTTATAAAACTCACCTGGCAGGCACTGGCATAATGGGTGCCCCCGCAGCTGGTGCGGAGCGGTGGGCCCCGCTAGCACATGCCCTGGGAGGGGGCCCCACTTGGAAAAAACCAAAATGAAAACAAATATTTTTCAAAATGTTTTTTTATGTTACTTTTTGAATTCACTCTGCATTCATAAAGAAATCATTTCTTTAACAGAAGTAATTTCTTTATGATGGCAGAGTGACTACAAAAAGAAACTTTCTTTTTTAAGTCCCAGGGCTCCACCCACCCCATGACATGAAAGACCCCAGGATGGAGGCCTCCATGTCATGGGGTGGAGGGAGCCCTATTACTTAAAAAAGAAATCGTTTATTTTTGAAGTCACTGTGCCTTCATAAAAAATTATTAATGGAAATCATTTCTTTATGAAGTCAGAGTGACTTCAAAATTTCTTTTTGAGTAATAGGGCTCCCCTCAACCCCATGATGTGTGCATGTGTGAGCGGATTTTGACAAGGTTGTACACTTAAATGTGTAGGTGGCTGCCTGTGTGAGTGTATGGTGAAAGGGTGCACACAAATGTATTGCCCATGTGTGCGTTGTTAGGCAGAATTATATGCAATACCCTTTGGGAACACCACACACAATTAAGACTACAAGTGACAGTACAAATTCACCTTTGGTACAAGCCAGTACTACACAGTTAAAATGGTAGTGATGGCTGAGCAGCCAGACTTATCTCAAGAGCAAGTGAGCAGTATCAAATAGTTACACAAAGGACAGCAATTACTATGTTTCAAACAAACACTGACTCAAGGTTTCCAAGTAAAAGAATATACATTTATTTACTCTTTAGTTATATAACATTTCACTATCATAAAGCAGTTTCAAAATCACAATCTTAATACACCACACCGCTCCCAATAAGTTCCAGACAAGTTAAGCTCACAAAATGAAGTGGGAGCAAAAGGGCACTCCAGCAATTTAAAAGGGAGGGAAAGAAAAAGTTAATAGAAATTGAACCACACCAACAGGTAAGTACTCAGGGCAATTGAGCAAGAGGAACTACAGTGATAGAATCAGGTAGAAAAGGTTTAGGGCCAAAGTCAATGGGTCAAAAGTCTTTTGCTCAAGATCACACAGTTCAGGGTAGTTCGCAGTAAAGTTCGTGCCACGGGTTCCGGACGAGGTTGGTTGGCAGAAAAGTTAGTTCAAAGAGAAGAGAAGGACAAGCCCGTGGATTGGAGAAAGATTTCTAACACTTTCACCGTGGTTGAATGAAACGAGCAACCGGATTTGCACAGTACCTTAAAACGGAGAAGAAGCTGTATCTGAGGCGGACGTTCCTGGTAGTTACTGCAGGCTCACGGTTCCTGAAGCGACTGTCGGACTGACAAGAAGTAGGAAGACTGGAGGGTCCTGCACTACCTAGGGAAGAAACCAGCAGCAGAGTGAAACAACGAATAAAAGGTGCGCTCCTTAAAACCCAAGCAGGGTCCTACCTTCCTGGCTATCCCGCCCACTGTAGCTCTGTACAGCGAATTCGACCAGAGGAGGGGTCCTGGCTTGAAGTTTGGGTGAACTGGTTGGTCCCACCAGCTCAAGGGAAGAGGTTTCCTGGAGGATTTTCTCTGTCGTCGGATTCTGAAGATTCAGATCTGCAGCAGGGTTTCTCTGGGCGGTTCAGTCGTTGTAGGGGTCCTCTTCTGTCAGCTCCTCATTGGTTCTTTCGTTCCAGTGGCGACTCTGCCTTTCCAGTCCCAGAGACCTTCTTTTTATGCAGTTTTCCCCCATTCACACAGCATGGCTGTCAATCACACAGCAGGGTGGCTGCCCTGGCAAGGACAGTCACCTAGCCAATCAAACAGGAGTGTGACTTGGGCAGAAGCCCACGAAAAGACGGCGAACAAAGGGACCAAACCTGCTTTGGCGCGCAGAGTAGAACACGAGAAAGACTTTAACAAAAAGAAACGGCGAATAAACCCAGCCAGAGCCGAAATAAAATATATTTGGTCAAGCAGGTTTATGTTCAAGGCTAATAAAATAGCCTAAAACAATACCATGGTTATTTAAGATAACCGCGGTATCAAACATAGGGTAGTTACCACTGCCACCAGCCAAGTCTTGATGAAAAGGGAGCGAAACAGTGCTCCAAAAGAAACAGACAAAAAGGGTTGAGAATGAATCCTTCCCAATACTCCATGTAAAATGGGGTGTATTGGGTCTGTGGTTTAAAGAGACTACATAAAGTTAATGGCAACTTGACATGTTTCTGGGAGACAGCAGTCAGTCCCAGAAAAATGGAGTCAGTGGGAAGTCTGAAAGACAACCCTGTGTCACTGCACTGAAGGTGCTGTGTTACACACACCAAAATGATGCTCATGGAGTAGGTGAGGCTCCAGAGCCCAAGATAACACACCTGGTAGAAACACACACAGTAAAACTCCTGTAAGAGTGGGAAAAAGGCTCACATTCTTACCAGGTGAAAAAAATAAACCCTAGAAATCCAGCAAAGCTGCTGAGGGACTCAATAGGTAAGGGAAATCAGCCATTTATGAGAATTCTCCCTAAAACTCGCCCCAACCCTCCAGACTAAGGGACAGGAGGATTTAATCCACTCCTAGATGAATCTCTACCTCTAGTCAGTTAAAAACATCCTAGAGAGACCATCAGCATTTTGGTGGTGAAATCCTGCTCTGTGCTCAATGGTGAAATCAAACCCTTGCAGGCAGATTGACCATCTTAGTAGTTTTGGGTTCTCCCCTTTCATTTGCATTAACCATCTCAAGGGTTGGTGGTCTGTCTGAATGACAAAGGTAGATCCGTACAAGTATGGTCTAAACCTCTTCTGAGCCACACAGTGCCGAAACATTCACGCTCTATGGTTGCCCACCTTGTTTCTGGTTCCTTCAATTTCCTACTGAGGAAGCAAATGGGGTGGTCCCTACCTTTCCCATCCAGTTGACTAAGGACTGCACCTATACCTATATTGGAGGCATCTGTCTGCACAAAGAAGGGTTTGTGATAATCAGGAGCTCTTAGGACTGGAGCTTGACAAAGGGCTTTCTTCAGGTTTTCAAAGGCTTAGGTGTACTCCTCATTCCATCTAACCTTTTTAGGGAATTTTGGAGAGGAGATCACATTCAAGGGAGAAGCTATGGACCCATAGTTCTCTATGAAATTCCTGTAGTACCCAGTGAGACCTAGGAAAGCTCTCACTTGGGTTTGAGTAGTAGGGGTGGCCCAGTTTTGCACAGCTTGTACTTTGCTGGGCAATGGCCTTATTTCACCTCCTCCTACCTTATGACCAAGGTAGACCACTTTACTCTGACCAATTTGACATTTGCTTGCCTTTATGGTCAGATGGGCCTACTCAAGAGCCTGTAAAACATATCCCAGGTGATCAATATGTTATTTCCATACAGGGCTGAACACTGCAATGTCATCCAAGTATGCCATGCAGAAGTCCTCCATCCCATTCAGAACTTTATTAACCATCCTTTGAAATGTAGCAGGTGCATTCTTTAGTCCAAAGGGCATAACCTTAAACTGTTAGAGGCCTGCTGGGGTGTAGAATGCAGTTTTCTCCTTGGCATGGTCTGTCAGTCCTATTTGCCAATAGCCTGAGGTTAGGTCAAATGTACTGAGGTACCTGGCTGAACCAAGTCTATCCACCAGTTCATCTGGCATCAGTCTTAGTGACTGCATTTAGAGCTCTATAGTCCACACAGAATCTCAACTCCTTGTATCCTGCCTTTGGTACTAGAACAACTGGACTAGACCATGGACTTGTAGATGGCTCTATAACCCCGAGATCAAGCATCTTATTGACCTCTCCTTTGATGTGGGATCTCACATGTTCTGATATTCTGTAACCTCTGTTTTTCACAGGTAAACAGTCACCAGTGAGAATATCATGCTGGCCCGAAGGGGTCAAGCCTGGTGATAGTGAAAACAGGGAGGCAAACTCCTGTTGTCCAGATGTCAGCTGAGAAGAGAGATTAACTCCTTCTTTTTTCATCTAAAGGTTGGCCTCTGAGGAGGTCAGGTAGAGGTTCACTCTCCTCTTCCTCTTGAGCTGAAGCTAGAAGCAAAGCTCATACTTCTGCTCTTGAGACATAAGCCTTTAAACGGTGGGTGTGAAAGACTCTGGGAGCCTCCTTAGGTCTGCCTAAGTCCACCTAATAGTTCACCTCTCCAAGTTTGCCCACAACCTTGAAGGGTCCTATCAATTTGTCCTGCAAGGCCCTCTGCCTTGTTGGCGCCATAACCAATACAAGCTGGTCTTGAGTAAGCTCAACCATGCTGGCCTTCTGGTCATGCCAATGTTTGACCAGAGCCTGACCTGCTTTCAAGTTATTACTTGCTTCTGCTATCATGTGTGACATTCTCCTCCGTAGACCTATCACATAGTCAGTCACTCTGACTGGCTTGGGGGAAGGAGCACTCTCCAACCCCTCCTTGATCAGGGCCAATAGACATCTGACTGGATGGCCATAGAGAAGTTCAAAGGGACTGTAACCAACTCCCTCCTGAGGGACTTCTCTATATGCAAAGAGAAGGCATGGCAGTAGAAGGTCCCACTTTTTCTTAAGGGGTTCTTCTAAAGCAGCTATCATGCGCTTCATAGTACGATTAAACCTCTCTACCAGTCTATTTGTCTGTGGATGGTAGGCTGTAGAGAACTTGTAAGTGACACCACAGTTTTTCCACATGGCTTGCATGTAGTGGGACATAAAATTGGGTCCCCTGTTGGATATAACTTCCTTAGGAAACCCTACTCTGGTAAAAAAAAATACCAAGTAGAGCCTTAGCCACAGCCTGAGCTGTAACCTTTCTCATAGGTATGGGTTCTGGGTATCTTGTAGCATGGTCTACTACAACCAGGATAAACCTGTTCCCTGAAGATGTGGGAGGGTCAAGGGGACTGACAATGTCAATGCCCACCCTCTCAAAAGGAACTCCCACCACTGGGAGAGGCACCAGGGGTGCCACATTCTTGCCAGAAGTTTGGCAAGTGTGACATCTCCTACAGAATCTGTCAACTTCTGAACCCATCTTAGGCCAGTAGAAGTAGAGAGAGAGCCTTTCCTTGGTCTTCTTGAAACTCAAGTGACCAGCCAAAGGTATCTCATAGGCTAACTGTAGGAACTGGAGTCTGTTGCCAAGGGACACTACAATTCTTTTGAAGTCCCCAGGGATAGACTCAGTTGGTGCACTGTAGAAGAGGCTATCTTCCCAGCTTAACCTGTGCTTTCCAACTTCTTGCCCATCAAGTTGGTCAGCAGACTGTTTTTGAAGACCTTCAAGAGTAGGGCACTCTCTCTGTCCTTTGCTGAAGTCTGCCCTGTTGGGGCCACCTTCTGCCAGTAAAAATTGCAGCTCAGGATGGTCAACAGGGTCAAGATCTCCCACTAAGACAGTGTCTTCTTCCAGATCTGATTCTTCAGATACTGGCTCAACCACACAAGGTTGCACCTCACACTCTGCCTCAGCAGATGTGGAGTCACAGGTGTGACTTTGGACAATCTCGTGGATGTCCTTGTTGGTAGCACAGGGGTGCTGTCTTATTTCTTCCTGGAGCTCTTATGTTTCCCCTTTGACTCTGTTTTCCTGGAAATAGCAGTGAGCAACTCCTGTGGAGTGGGAGTGATAGTTTCCTCTATCAACTCCTCTGGAGAGCCTCTCAAGGTTCTCTCCCTTGCAGACCTAGTGAACTCCTGTTTCCTTTTACTGGGAGGCCTGGGAGTGCTTGGCACAACTCCAAGAGTTTTCAGGTCATAACCCAACAGGACTCTCCCAGGCACTTCACTCTGCACACTAGCAGGGATTTTGACAGTCTTATCATTACACTGGATGAGAGCTGGTAACTGGGGAAGCATTTGCATGGGCCTCCAGCTAACTTGGTGAGGTGTTTGGGTTACCTTAGCAACATCCTCCACCTTGAAAAATGATTCATCTACCACAGTTATGCTGGGTCCACTGTCTCTGATGGCAGGGGTTTCCTGACCATTCACAAGAACACTATCTTTATAATACTCTTTAGTATTATCTGGGATGGAATTATAGACATCTAAATTATGTTGTTCCCACAAGCCCAGGGACACTAAAGAAACACTAGCTGAGACTCTCACGGGGTCATCAGCCAGTAGGTGAACGTTTCCACTTGCCATAGGTACTTATTCCTCTGGGGAGAAGGCTAAGGAGACAGTGTGGATCCCTGAAGGTTTACCCTTGCATCTGGGATCCCCTTTCACATGGTCAGTTGACCCACAAACATAACATTTCCCAAATGTCTTGATAAATGGGGGTTTGTTCAGACCTCCATCTGGTTTGGGTCCAGATGGTACACTAGCCTGATTTGGTTTCCCTTGTGGTTTCCCCTTATGTTGCTGTTTCTGGCCCTCTTTTGGTTTGGAGGTATTAGAATTCTCTTTGTTATCTTTCTTTGGCTGTTTTCCCTCCTCCTTTTTCCGAGTAGCCCCAGAATCCTTGTCAGTCGCCCTGTTGGCAACCCACAAGTCAGCAGCCTTAGCTAGTTTCTTTGGATCTATCTCCTTAGAATCAGCTAAGTGCTGTCTGAGTTCAGGAGAGCACACATCAAAAATAGACTCCAAAGTAACAAGATTTCTCATTCCTTCATATGTGTTTACTGTGTAACCCTTAATCCAACCATTTAAGTTTTTCAAACATTCACATACCCAGGTAGCCCAAGGGGTATCATCATGCTTTCTGAGGGTCCTAAACCTTTTAAGGTACTGGGAAGGGGTCTTCCCAAATCTAGCAATTAAAGCTAGCTTCACATACTCATAATCCATCCTATCCACCTCCCCCAACTCTATCACAACATCAGATGCAACAGTGGGTAGCCTAGAGAAGAGCCAGGGAAGCAATTGATTCCCTGTAAGACCTTGAATGCCATGGTTATATTCAAAGATTGCCAACCAATCCAAAATGTCAAGCTTAACCTCATACATACCCACAATTTCTTTAGGCATCCAGGGTCTCTTAGGACTGTAAGACCTAGAAGACTCTGGGAGAGAAGCATTTTCGAAGAAATAATCTTTTCATTTCTAGTTCATGATTCAACTCCATTTCACTGAGCTTAAGTTCTTGGTGTTTTTGTTCAGTTTCAGCATTTAAATGTTTGAATTCCAGTTCAAGCCTCATTTTCTCTAGAGAAATGCATTCAGGATTGAGTGTAGAACCTGTGCGGGTCCCAGTGGACAAGGGTTGAGGTTGCTGAGCAGGCAAGGGAGCCGAGTGGCCTACATTAGGAGACAAATCTGTCTCTTCCAACTCATCATTAACAGAAATATTACCATCCTCAACACTTTCCACATTTGCTAGAAAGTCAGGTATTTCAGACCCACTCTCCAGACTTTGGTTCTTTAACAACTTTTCAATCAATTCAGTCTTTTTGCCTTTGGCAAAGAGTTTCCTTTCTTTACACAGATTTCTTAGATAATCAGCAGTGTAACTCAGAAGGGTCTCCTGACTGTGGCTTTCCATATCAGACATGATTAATATTGCTTTTTAGTGATGTTAGCCTTGTGGTTAGTTGATCCAAGGTAATAGTAGCACTCTAAGTGTAATTACTATACTTTGATACTCACCGCTGTACACCAGTGTTATGCAGAATGATATGCAGTACCCTTTGGGAACACCACACACAATTAAGACTACAAGTGACAGTACAAATCCACCTTTGGTACAAGCAGGGCCGTCACGAGGGGTGTTGAGGGGGGGCAAACTGCCCCAGGCCTCGCTCTTGGGAGGGGGCTTGCGGCACCACTCTGCACTAGAGTGAAAGGCAGCACAGTCCATCCGTGTTCTTTATTGATACGGGGGATGTTGCTGCCTGCCTCTCAGCAGATTCCTGCCCCCTTTAAAATGCTTTTTTTTTGGAACTGATAAATGATAAGAGACGGCGGGGCTCAGAAGTGAGCTCCGCCACCTCTCATTACTGTGCTGGCAGCTCAGGCACACTGAATGAAATATAAAAGATGACACAACACATGTCATTGATGCCATCACTGACACCATCACATTTTTAGCCCCTTTCTTTTATGTCAGCTAAGCAACCATAACTCTCACCACCACCGTGCACTGCTAAGACTAACACCCACGATATCAAAGATGACATGAAAAATGTCATTGATGACATCACTGATGACATCACATGTGAAAATAATGCCACTTTACAATGCATACCTGCAATGGGGTTGTGTGTCTTATGTTGGTAGCAAGATGTGAGGGGTGTTTATGTAATGGTAAACATGCAATAACTAGCTAACAATGCAAAACTGCATATACACTTGTGGTAGTAGAAGCAATACATATGAGGACCCACAATTCATACAAATTAGCGGCACACACAGGGCTGTTAAATGAAGGAAGAAATAAACAGTCTTGTCACCAAAATGTTAATGGCATTAAAGTTTATCTTCCTGTATGCAAAGTAAGTCTGTGTTGGATGCCTCCTATTGCCCCATGCATGTGCACCATGATCTGCGCGTATACCCTAAGGCATGTACTTTAAGAACATATGAGAAGGTTAACGTTTTCATGTACAGCACCTTGTGAATTTTTATATTGCATTGTTAGTGCAGAAAACCACCTGGCCTACATTTTTCAATGATACAATGTAAGTAAGCCCGACAAGTGATGTCATCAATGACATTTGTCATGTCATCTTTAATATCGTGGGTGTTAGTCTTAGCAGTGCACGGTGGTGGTGTGAGTTATGGTTGCTTAGCTGACATAAAAGAAAGGGGCTAAAGATGTGATGGCATCAGTGATGGCATCAATGACATGTGTTGTGGCATCTTTTATGTTTGGGGTGGTAGTGGTAGCTGTGGAGAGAGTTGATGGGAAAAATGGGTGATTAGCCTACCATAACTCCCGAATTTCAGTGGTTTTTAGATTTTACTTGTAATCATAACGTCCTTTTGTACAAGGTTTTTGTGCAGAATGGCATAGGTTTTTAATAGGGCAACTTAACCATAACGCCCCTTTAACAAAGTTTTTTTTAGTGAATTTTGGACGTTTTTAGTAGGGCAACATAACCGTAATGTCCCTTAGAGAAATGTTTTTTGAATGATTTGCATAGGCTGTCAGTACTGAAAGTGATCAATAACATAAAAAACCTGCAGGTCCTAACTATAAAATATGGCGCAAAGAATTCGAAAGATGGGCAAACGCTGAAACAAGAGCATGGGAGGACAGCGTAACCAGATCTACTGAAGACTCGAGCATGGCCCTAGCAGTTTGGAAGGACACCATGTCTAGATTGTCCCGCTCCTCGGACGATAAACTCCCTGAACGATTCACCCAACTGACCATTCGACCCACACGGTCAACTAAGATGCCGACACCTAGACCACAACACCCCAGATGGGGGCCAGAGAAGAACTCGCCCACTCCCACCAGCTGCCCAACCACCTGTCTTTTCTGGAAACCTGACAACTGTTACCCCCCCTTTACTATAGAGACAGTTACTGTTAATTTGTTGTTTGTATGTTGTTGTTTGTTTAACAAGGCACAACTTCTGCGTAAGAGTCGGATAATCTGATTAAGGATTCCGGCCAATATACTGTATGATGTTGGAAAACGTTAAATGCCAATAAACAAATTTTAAAATAAATAACATTAGGTAACCAACATTTTTATTGAGCATTTAGAAGGGTTCCAATAGTAACACATAAGCATAATGTAAAGCAACATTTGACTTCACTGCCCATCTGTCTACGAATAGCACTGTAGCATATGCAGTTGCATAGCATCGCCACATGGTGCAGAACTCATACACACTTCACAATGGTACGGGTGAGTCGTTCACAGTGCGGAAGGACATTGCATATTGTCGTACGAACCTGTAACTGAAACAATTCCCGTGCACAACTGAACAGAGCAAGTTTACACGGCAATAGAAGCAAGAGTGCATACCGAGGTATTTTATTCAGTGAACCCCATTGCACCCTAAAAAAATGGGGGATGAATGCCATTGCCAATACCTATTTTGCGACACTAACCCATTGCACCAAAAAAAAAGGGATTTTTTATCTTCAACCGGAACGCCTCCGGCGTTCCCGATTGAAGAAAACAAATCCTTTTCCAAGATGGCCACCATTGAAAGGGAAAGCGGCCGTTGCATACAAAGTCTTTTTTCGCTTTCCATTACAGATGCCAGAAAGTAAAAAAGGGAAACGTGTGACCGTAGTGGGCGAAGGAGATTTGTATTCTTTCTAAAATGTGTGGTTATGAGCAATACCTGTAACAGCAAGCCAGTGCCTGGTGGACATGGCGACTGCAAAGCAATGTTTTATCGCAACTAGTAAATGGCAGTATTTACCTCCCCGACATTGTGGTCAGTAAGCATACCTACATCATACCCTTCAGAGACGAAAGGCGTACTGTTCATTTATTATGTACATGACGACACTTAGGAAATATGAAAACAGTATTACATGCAAAACACAAAAGGTGTTTTTTTGTGCGCAATGACCTTTACATAAATGTGTGCAATATACAGGGATTATGTTTGGCAAAAATGCACTAATGGCAGAAATATTGCAAGCAGCACCATTACCACTGACCTGTGCACACATTTTAGTGTAAGTGTCACAAGGTGAAATGGGTGCCGAAAGGTGTACTGAGAAGGTATAATGAAGCATTGCTTTTGAAACGTTTCTGTACAGCAAACACTTTCACTGCACCTGATCTCATTTTTCCACTGATACAAATAGACCAAATCTGACAACATAGCGTCTTCATGCAGAACTGATCTCGGTAATTGGGGCATCAGGGTTTCAGAAAGTACCCTAACGGCACGAAAGCATAATAGATGGCCCTGAGCCTAACGTTGACAACAGAAGTGGTGTCCAATAGTGCTCTGGATAACGTGCCTTGGCAGCATAAAGAAATGATTCCATAAAAGCTCACGTAGCGTGATACGCCACCTATTATAGAACACACTACGACCTGCAGCGTACCATGGCAGATTATGAAGGGGAACATGAAATGGTTAAAAAACACACTAGCATGTGAGCAGTAGTAAGGGACTGTTATTTCACAATGCACAGTGTTAAATCATCGCCCTGTTCTCAGTTGCAAAGAAATTGGAAGTTTGTGTCTCTGATGCACAATTAAAATGTTACTTTTGACGGTCATGTAGATGTTTTCACACACAGCGACCATGCGTTGGCACCACAGTTCTTAACACACACACAGTATGCAGTGGAGACAGAGTAGTCGGTTTCCTCTCACATTCATTGTGAAGACGGCGTCAATCGCTGTGATGTAGTCCATCAGAAAGTAAGGTATGGTACTTATGACGTTACTGGCAATGGTGACGTTGTAGTTTAAGCATACTGAAATTATGCATTGTTGGCACAGAAGGCATATTCCTGCTACAGTGATTTACAAGGCGACGTGAATAGGTGCAAACTATGACACCAGAAAGGATGGTATGTTGCTTCTTACTGCTACAACCGCGTAAGGACATAGAGGTCCAATGCGGTCATCCCATTCAATGATGACGCACATACAGCCGGTGACGAAAAGCTGCACTTGACGGTTAAAGAAACCGTCAGTCGGACGCTGAAGGCCATGACATTCGCAGTACGGAAGGAAGTAGCTGAGGGCAAAAATTAAAGAAAAATCTATCAATACAAAGCCTTTGCGGAAATGTAAAGGGCAACAAATTACATTTCTATAGACAATTATTTTTATATGTTAATGTTAAAGGACATTTGTACCGCGCACTATCACCACCAGAGTGGTCCCCTGGCGCTCTGGCGGCTTTGAAAGAGGAGGGGAGGTTGAGTTAGTGGGAGGAAGCAGGAAAAGTGCAAGAGAGCAGTGATGTGCGGTTGGCGGCCTCAGCCCGGTGGGTCCGTTGGCTGGGCCTGGGTTGTTTGCAGCCGGTAGTCGTTGTGTACTGTTGTGCAAGGCTATGTGTGTTTTTGTTTTGTTGTTGCGATGTAGTGAAGTTTGTGTGGTTTGTTGTGCTGTAGGTTTTGGTTGTGTTTGGTTTGGAGTTTGAGAGGTGTATGCAGAAAGGGAAATTGTTAGTAGGGTTGGTTAGTTTGCGTCTCTATCCTCAATTGATGCGCTCGGCTTGCGTAGTCTCCCCTGATGCGGTTATGTCCTGATCTGGGTCCGACTGGCATACAGGTTCCTTACTACTCTGGCCCCCACCTCTAAAATGCTCTCTCATAGCTCCCCTTATCCTCCCTTCATACTCCTGTGGTCAGTGTACCTGCCAATGACAACCTCTCAGGTAGTGGGGTGATTGCCAATATCTCAATAATTCCACACCACTGTTAAGGGGTGGGCAAAAGTGTTGGTGGGATTGTCTGGGGTAGTTGACTCAGTCTCTGTGCGTGCCGCCTGTGTTCCAGTCTATTCAGTGTCACCCGTCCAGGTGCCGTGGGAGTTACTCTCTCGGGTCGGGGATGTCCGTGTCTTTTCGGTTTAGTCATCCTTTTTCCAGTTTTGGTTTCCAGTTTAGTCTGTGGTGCTGTAGAGCCAGGTTTTTAGTGATTTCCTGATTTTTAGGTGATCTTCAGTGTTTCTTATTTCTTTTGGGATGTTGTTCCAGGTTTTTGCGGCTAAGTGGTAGAAGGAGGTGCCTCCAAGTTTTTTCTTAAGGTATGGTTTGAGTTTCAGGCGGATTTCGTTGCTTGATCGGAGGGGTCTTGTTGGTTTGTAGACTGTTATTTTCTTTTGTAGGAATTCTGCTCCTTGTCTGCTGATTGCCCTGTGCGTTATGCACATTGTTTTGAAGGTGATGCAATGTTTTACTGGGAGCCAGTGTAGTGTTTTTAGGGCTGGAGTGATGTGGTCTCTTCTGGATAGTTTGAGGAGTAGTCTTGCTGCTGCATTTTGCATCTGTTGCAGTTTCTTCAGGAGGTATTCTGGTATTCCGAGGTAGAGGCTGTTTGCATAGTCGATTTTTGACATGATCAGGGCGACGATAGTGAGTGTTTTGTGCGTGAAGGAGAGGAAAGGTAGAATTCTTCTTGCCATGTGGAGGAGGAAAAAGCATTTCTTCACTGTTGCATTCATTTGTGGTTCCAGGGTTAGGTTGTTGTCCATTAGGACTCCCAGATTTTATACTACCGTCGATGGTGTTGGTGCGTTTCCCATTTCCGTAGGCCATGGGATGGTGGTTTTGTTCTCTTGGTCTTTGGATACAATCATGATTTCTGTCTTTCCTGGGTTCATTTTCAGGTTGTTGGCATCCATCCAGTTGAAGACTTCTTTTAGACAGTCGGTTAGGGTTGAATGGTTGGCATCGGTGTCTTTGATTTTGTAGATGATCTGAGTGTCATCTGCGTAGTTGTAACATGTAATGTTGTATTTTTTGAAGATTCTGATGAACGGAGTCTGATAGATGTTGAAATATAGTGGAGATAGTGAGGATCCTTGTGGTACTCCACAGTCGTTAACTCGTGGGGTGGATTTCAAAGGTTTTATCCATACGGTTTCTGTTCTGTCTGCTAGGAATGATTCGGTCCAGCGTAGTGCTGTGTCTGTTATGCCTATGTCTTCTAGTCTTTTGGTCAGGGTGTCGTGGCTAACTTTGTCAAAGGCTGCAGAGAGGTCGAGCAGAATAAGGGCTGAGGTAGTGTTTGAGTCTGCGTTAGTTTTGAGGTCGTCCCAGATGGATAGTAGTGCTGTTTCCGTTCCTCTCGCTGGTCTGAAACCGATTTGAGGTTGGTTCAGCAGGTGGTGTTTTTCTACGTGTTCTTGGGTTAGTTTATATACGTAGGTTTCTAGAAGTTTTGCTGGGTAGGGGATGTCAGAGATCGGTCTGTAGTTGGAAAGGTCATCTACGTCACCACTTGTGTTTTTCAAGAGTAGCTTAATGTATGCTGATTTGAAGATCTTCGGTACAGTCCCTGTTGATAGTGATAGATTTAGAAGGTTTCTGTAGTGTTCTGCTGGCGATCCTTGTGCGAGGATTGATTTGTAGATGTCTGGGGGACATGGGTCCATGGGTGATCCCGCTTTATTGCTTCGTTTTACCAGCATTGCGAATGCCTCTGCTGATATTTCAGGAAAGCTTTGGAGTTTGTGTTGTAGTTCCGTGTTAGGTTCGTTGGGTTGTATGTTGTGGTTGGTTGGTCGCTTTTTTATGGTTTGACGGATGTCGTTGATTTTTTTTTGGAAGTGATCTGCCAGGTCGTTGCATAGTTTTTCTGAGGGGTTTGGGGGGTTATCGCAGCCTGGTAGGTTTCTCATTTCTTGAATGATGCTAAACATTTCTTTTCTATGTTGGTGGCATTGTTGATTCTGTCGTCGTAATGTCTTCCCTTTGCCTTTTGAATTTCCTTCTTGTATGCACGGATTTGTTTCTGGTACAGTGTTTTTTTCCCTGGGTTGTATTCTTTCCTCCATTCCAATTCCATCTTTTTGTTTTCCTTTTTTATGTCGTTTAATAGTGGGCGGAACCATTTTGCCATTGCTCTTTTTTTTGATGGGGTGAATGTTTTTTCTGGGGCGATCTTTTCTATTGTATCTGCGATCCATTTGTGCAGTATCTCTGCTTTCTGGTGTAGGCCAGCTAGCTCCAGTTCTGTAGTTGAGGGTTTCATTAATTCCAGTTGTTCGAATAGGTTGCTTTCTTTGATGTGTTTCCAGTTTCTTTTGGTGGTGGTTGTGAGTTTTGGATATTGGATGTAGGCTTGGGTAGGCAGAGTGATCACGAATGGGATGATGAGATGGTCGCTCCATAGTATTTGTATCGGAGGTGCCGTGGTGATGAGGTTTTTGTTGGTGAAAATTGCATCTAGGGTGTGTCCTGCGGAGTGCGTTGCTCCTTTGACTAGTTGTCATAGTTTCATGGTGCTGAGTTGTTCAATTAGTGAGTTTTGGGAGTTGGCGTGGCTGTCTTCAAACCAGATGTTGAAGTCCCCCAGGATGATTAGGTGTTCGTGGTTGATGGCTAAGTTGGTGATGGCTTCTATGTAGTTATCGATGAATGTTGCATCATATGTTGGTGGTCTGTATACCAGGATGAATGTGATGTTGGTTTTTGGGCTTGCTGTTAGGTGTATTACCATGGTTTCGCAGTGGAGGATGTTGAGTGGTTTGTCAGTTTTTATTGTCAGGTGTTCTTTGAATGCTATAGCGATGCCTCCTCCTTTTTTTGTTTTTTCAGTTTATTTGTAGGCATTTGAAGTCGGTCGGAAGGCAGCTTTGGAGTGTGATTTTGTAGTTGTCGTCCAGCCATGTTTCTCTGATGAACAGGATGTCAATGCCGTTGTCGTCAAGTAGGTCGAAGATCTCTGTTGAGTGTTTTGACATGGATCTTGCGTTTATTAGATTGCAGTGAAGTTTGGAGGTGTTGTTTGGTTTGGGCTTTGTCGAGGTCGTCTTCCGCTCGGTGTTGAGGTTTCCTTCCTAGTCGGTCACTTGTTGGGCAGTGGGATTCGGGGTGTCAGCGTCTTCGAAGAGTTCTTATAGGTTTCGTCTTGGGTTTTTTGTGTTTTCATCAGGTTCCTCTTCCGGGGGTTGTGGTTGTTGATTGCAAGTTCCTCTTGCTTTGGTGATGTAGGGGGTTATTGGGTTGGTCGTCTGTTTGTTGTATGTGTTGGTCATCCTTCTTCTACTTGCTTGTGTTAGGTTGTTTGATGTTGCTGCTTCTTATGTTGGGTTGGATTGCCGTGGTGGCCAGATGTCTGCGAGGTATGGAGTTAAGTAGAGGAATTCTTCTCTTCTCTCAGAGTTCCTTCGTTTTGTGTTCCTGTCTGTGGGGGTCCAGTCTATGGTTGTTGTTCTAAATTGCTGTTCTGGAGTATTTGTTCTTTCATCTCTTCGTCTTTTCCTTGGAATGGGTCGTTTGCTCTGCATTTTAGGATTGTGAGTTGGTTAGTCTTTGTTTGGTGATATCTAGTTGGTCATGCTTTGGTCTAGTTGTCTTGTGGTGTAGTGGCGGGTGAGGGGGTGTCCGCTACTAGTTTGGGCTTCGTCTGTGGGTGGTATTAGGGCTGGAGTTGGCGACTCGTTCAGTCGCTGTCCTAGGAGGGGAAGGGGGGTGCTAAGGGTTATTAAGTTGGGTGTTATCTGTGGCTCTCTTTACTGTCCGTCTCCCTGAGCGCGGTTCACTGTGGAGAGCAGGCTGTGTGGGTTGGGAAGGTTATCTGCTGGTTGGAGGGTGGCTTGGACGGGCATAGCTTGGACTTTCGCCTTGTGATGCGAGAGGCCCTAGTCAGAGTGACCCACCACCGTAATTCGCTGGTGGCTTCTGTCTCACTTGAGAGTTTGCTAAATTTGCGAGTGAGCTAGATTTGGGATACCTGTATAGTGGGAGAGAGGCTTGTCAAATGTGAGACACCTGTACAGTGGGAGAGAGGCCTATCAATGCGATTTGGAGATCAGACAGTGCAACTTGGGCACAGAGGTCCTCCTAAGTTTGAGACACCTGTATAGTGGGAGTTTGGAGATCACACAATGCAATTTGGGCACAGAGGCCCTGCTATCAATGCAGTTTGGGATCACACAATGCAATATGGGCACAGAGGTCCTGTTAAGTTTGAGACACCTGTATAGAGGGAGAGAGGCCTATCAGTGCAGTTTGGAGATCACACAATGCAATTTATGCACAGAGGCCGTGCTATCAATGTAGTTTGAGATCACACAATGCAATTTGGGCACAGAGGCCCTGCTATCAATGCAGTTTGAGATCACACAATGCAATTTGGGCACAGAGGCCCTGCTATCAATGCAGTTTGGGATCACACAATGCAATTTGTGAGCCCAAACTCACAGATTCTAAAGGAGTGGACTTATAAAGTAGACCAAATAATGACGACCGCTGACATCGAAATAGAGTCCTTGCAACTCCACCCGCAGATTGTCAAAAAACGTCTTCAATGGTGGGGTGGATTCAGAATAGCGAAAAAAGAGCACTCCTTAAATGTACACTCCCGTCAGGATCCGCACCAAATAGACTAAATGTACAGCCGAAATACTTACTCAAATGTCCATCGCGCCACCACCGAGATCAATTTTTGTGAATGCGACTAAATGCACTGCAAACAAATGAAATGAGATGGATGAGAAAAAACCTGGATCAAAACAAAAAAAAAAAAAGATGACTTATGCAGACATTGCAATAAAGATACAGAATCACTTTACCACCTGATCATAAACTGCGATGCAATCTCGAGTCAAAGGACCCTACATCTAGACTTTTGCTTTCCAATAAATGGAAATATAGAAGACTGGTGGTCGCGTGTGACAGCAGGTCACAATATGAAAATAACCTGCGCGATAATTAATTTCTTAGACACAATTTTGAAAGAATAATAGAAGTTCCAAATGTTAAACCCTTGAACCCAAGTCACACGCGCTTAGGAAGACTTTAACACTCAATGACGAATACTAACCACATAGAGATTCGGTGATAAAAGTTTGAATAAACTAAAAGATCAGAAAAAAAACAAAAAAAAACAATGCAATTTGGCCACAGAGGCCCTGCTATCAATGCAGTTTGAGATCACACAATGCAATCTGGGTACAGAGCCCCTGCTATCAATGCAGTTTGGGATCACACAATGAAATTCGGTCACAGAGGCCCTGCTAGGTTTGAGACACCTGTATAGTGGGAGAGAGACCTGTCAATGCAGTCTGGGATCACACAATGCAATTTGGGCACAGAGGCCCTGCTATCAATGCAGTTTGAGATCAAACAATGCAATTTGGGCACAGAGGCCTTGCTATCAATGCAGTTTGAGATCACACAATGCAATTTGGGCACAGAGGCCCTGCTATCAATGCAGTTTGAGATCACACAATGCAATCTGGGTACAGAGACCCTGCTATAAATGCAGTTTGAGATCACACAATGCAATTTGGGCACAGAGGCCCTGCTATGTTTGAGAAACCTGTATTGCGGGAGAGAGGCCTATCAATGCAGTTTGGGGCAATGGGGGTTGATCACATTGATAGACATTGGTTTTGCCTAGTGGTCAGGTATCTAGGGTAGAGCTGTACCTCTCCCCAACCCAAGCCACCCTACCTTACAGGTCCTTGTAGTTGCTGGTTGACGGCTGGCCCCTGGCTTCCCCTGCGGACACCTGCTGACACTTCCTGGAGCCGCCTCTGTTGGAGCCGCCCTTGGCCTTGGGGCCCTTAGCCACAGGGGGCTGCCGGGCAGAGGGCTGCCCTGGGAGGACCAGTGATGAAGGGCTCAAGGCCCAATCAGAGCCAGGGATGGGCGGGACGGGAGGCGGGATGGACAGAGACCAGGAAGAGGGTGCGGGGTGGGAGAGGGACGCTTCGGGGGCCTGGGGGCCTAGTGTTGGGCCAGAAAAAACACACGAGTGGCCAGAGATGGGCTGCTCACCTCACGCCGGCTGCCTGCAGTGGATGCAGGGGCCGGTGTGAGAAGGGTCGCTAGACCCTTTCGAATAGGGCTCGAGGCCCAATCAGAGCGGGGATGGGCGGGACGGGAGGCAGGAGGGACAGAGACAAGGAAGAGGGTTCGGGGTGGGAGAGGGACGCTTCGGGGGCCTGGGGCCTAGTCTTGGGCCAGAAAACACACGAGTGCCCAGAGATGGGCTGCTCACCTCGCGCCAGCTGACTGCAGTGGATGCAGGGGCCGGTGTGAGGAGGGTCGCTAGGCCCTTTCGAATAGGGCTCGAGGCCCAAACAGAGCGGGTATGGGCGGGACGGGAGGTGGGAGGGACAGAGACCAGGAAGAGGTTGTAGGGTGGTAGAGGGACGCTTTGGGGGCCTCGGGGCCTCGGGGCCTAGTCTTGGGCCAGAAAAACACACGAGTGTGCAGAGATGGGCTACTCACCTCGCGCCGGCTGCCTGCATTGGATGCAGGGGCCGGTATGAGGAGGGTCGCTAGACCCTTTCGAATAGGGCTCGAGACCCAATCAGAGCGGGGAAGGGTGGGAAAGGAGGCGGGAGGGACAGAGACCAGGAAGAGGGTGCGGGGTGGGAGAGGGACGCTTCGGGGGCCTGAGGGCCTAATCTTGGGCCAGAAAAAACACACGAATGCCCAGAGATGGGCTGCTCACCTTGCACCAGCTGCGTGCAGTGGATGCAGGGGCCGGTGTGAGGAGGGTCGCTAGACCCTTTCGAATAGGGCTCGAGGCCCAACCAGAGTGGGGATGGGTGGGACGGGAGGCGGGAGGGACAGAGACCAGGAAGGGGGTGCGGGGTGGGAGAGGGACGCTTCGGGGGCCTGGGGGCCTAGTCTTGGGCCAGAAAAAACACATGAGTGCCCAGAGATGGGCTGCTCACCTCGCGCCGGCTGCCTGCAGTGGATGCAGGGGCCGGTGTGAGGAGGGTCGCTAGACCCTTTTGAATAGGGCTCGAGGCCTAATCAGAGCGGGGATAGGCGGGACGGGAGGCGGGAGGGACAGAGACCAGGAAGAGGGTGCGGGGTGGGAGAGGGACACTTCGGGGGCCTGGGGGCCTAGTTTTGGGCCAGAAAAAACACAAGTGTCCAGAGATGGGCTGCTCACCTCGTGCCGGCTGCTTGCGCGAGGTGGGGAAATATGGGGGAAATTTATTGACTCCTTAGAAAAGGCGACAATGTACAATCTGCATAGTAGGCAAAAAAATGTGATTGTCACATAAATGTCGTAGTTAATAATGGAAATTGTACTGACATTGTACAGACGGCGCTAATGTACGATATGAAATTTGAACGGCACACAAACTTTCAAAAGAGCGCTAATGTGCAACATGAAATTTCAACGGCACACAAACTTCCAAAAGCATTAACAGTAATACATTTTTTTTTCAGACTAAGGTAATAATGGCAGGTTGGTGTACAGGCCTCTAAAATAAGCTTACATGATATGCACCGGCTCCCTTTCGACCTCCTCAGTTACACAGTAGTTCTTTGCTAGAAGACTTCCACGGGAACTGATATTGCATGTGCCTCACAAACCTTTTTGAAGCATAAGTTATCAAAGGGAATGTTTCACAAACTGTGACTCCCTACATTCTTTCTGTCTCTATTCCCTGTATGTCAAGGTCGAAAAACAATTGAACCTTATGAGGTTTGGTACGTGCGCGACTATACCGAGCGCCTACTGAAAAAATGCAATGCGATGAACTGACCTTCACTGCGAACGCAAATAAATTCTCTTTTTGCTACTACATATCAGCAGTCACTCATGAGAACCGTTTCTCCTGACCACGTGCAGACACGCTCTGTTTATGAAACCGTGCAGGTGGCTGCCTCACATTCCAAAATATAGGACGGCAGGCTAACCGCAGTAATGTTGGAGTTGGCTTTGTACATAGACGCAGTAAATAATTGTAGTAAAATGTCTACCAAGTTCCAGTGCACGGTACGATAGTGGTAACAAGAATAAAGTACTGTTTCACTTTCTACTGCCACTTGTAAGTAATGCTTACCTTTCGACACAACGTTCCATGAGGGTTTGTTTGCGGTGATTTCGGCATAGAACTCAAAAACTAAGTGACCATGGCGGCCGTATCAAAAGAATGCTACGCACTTGACGTTGCGTCAGACCCAATCGGTGAAAGGGTAACATCTTGACGTACAGCATGCCAATTGGATTAGCCAATAGAAATTTACTCCACTGAGCGAACAGGGAAGTGGGTCCGCAGAGCGGACATAGATATCACTCATTTTTTAGAGTGCTATTTTTTGATCATTTTAAAGGAAGCGACAATAAGATTTATCACAAAATTTACTAAAGCACGCTTTGGGGAACAAGCCCCTGCCGCAAAATTGATGAAAATCCGTCCAGTGGTTTGGCCTGTAGCCGTGCGCAAAGTTTTTGCCCCATTCAGTCTATGGGAAAAAAAGATGTTTTGGGACCACCCCTATAACTTTGCCCCCCCCTTGACGAATCCTTACCAAACTTTGGAAAGAAATTCAGAGTGGCCCATATACTTTTTTTGCAAACTTTGGTAAGGATTCTTCCAGTGGGAGCCGAGTTATAAGCCGCCCAAAAAGTGCTCTTCCTATGGAAACAGCAACTTAACCATAACAACATGGCCACTAACGTGGCCATGTAATGTGTGTGTGTGTGTGTGTGTGTGTGTGTGTGTGTGTGTGTGTGTGTGTGTGTGTGTGTGTGTGTATTTAAATTAACTGTGGTTGTTGTCAATGGGGTGTTTATTTGTATGCATGCGTGCATGCAAGGAGTTGTGTGACTGGTGGGTGTATGCGTAGGTGAAAGTGTTATATATATGTGCCAGTCCCCACACTTAAATTTACTGGGCCGGGTGACACTACATTTAGGGGTGGGGGGGGTGCTGGGTTGCTCTATGGAGGCAAGTGTTTTTTTTTAAATTAAATGTGTGTTTGTGTGTGCATATATATGTATTTCAATTAACAGTGAAAATTATGTGTTTGTTTTTATGTATGCGTGCATGCAAGGAGTTGTGTGACTGGTGGATGAAAGTGTTGTATGTGCCAGTCCCCACCCCTAAATTAAGGCTGTTGGGTTGCTTTAACCAGGATGCATGGAACCAAATATAAGGCTATAGCTAGGGACAGCGTCAGGGCCTTTCAGACTTTTCAGTTGAAAGGGTCCTCGGGGGGAACCATATCAAATGCCCCCATGTTGCCAGTCATCAGTCTTGTAACACAGCAATATATTCTTTTTTATATTCCATTTATTCTGGAGCTTGAAATTACCGCTTTTGGGTGCCCGCTTTACAGGGTGCGATTGATGAAGCCCTTCCGGCCGTCACTTCCCTGGGGTTCACATACGTATTATCACCTTGTTACCTTTTGACACTGGTTCCTCCACATCAGCCACTTCCTGACAAAGGAGGATTTAAATATTTTCAGCTGGCATTTGGTGTTTCAGCTCCCTGCTAGCTAGCTGTCTGGCCGGGGCCTTTCAGCTCTTTCAATTGAAAGTGGCTTTGGGGGACACCAGCAAATGCCTCCATGGTGCCAGTCATCAGTCTTGTAACACCGCAATATATTCCTCTTTATATATTGCTTTCGTTCTGGGGCTGAAAATGAGCGCTTTGAAATGCTTGCCTTACAGCGGCGTTTGCTGGAGCCCTTTCAACTTGCCTTTTAACACTGGTTCCTCCACATCAGCCAACTTCTGACAAAGGCGATTTAAAGAATTTCAGTGGGCATTTAGTGTTTCAGCTCCCTGCTAGCTGGTTGTCTTGTGATAATCAGTGTCTACTAACTCCTGGCTGTGTTTCTTTGTCTCCATTATGATGTATGCACCCAATGGGTGCCTCAGTCTGTTTTCCGTTCTAAGCAATTGGGGTCCCCCAACCGTTATGTTGAAATGGACCCCAACTTCAGTCAGGCCTAGGTAAAGAAAAGATAAGTGTTATCAGGTGGCTAGTCTGGCCTACATTGAATATTGCCCAGTCTAGCCAGTAATAAGACTAATGGGGCACATCCAGTCTGGATATACTTTTCGTGGCATGGTATTTTTTACCGGCTGTGAGTCCTTATAGGTAATACTGGCATATATTGATGCAGCCCGCATGGACATGTATGTATGGGAACAGCCAACATGAAACAAAATTCATACTGGCATATTTTGTGGGCAAAGGCGGCATGCAATGCAATGGAAAATGCTCCTGTGCAAGTTTCGTGACTTACATGTATTGGGTTTTTTCCATGTGCTACCATACAAAACCAATTGCAAACTCGATGGCTTTTTTTTTTAATTTGTCTTTATTCAGTTTACAAACAGAAGTCATGGTACAAAAACAGAAAAAAGAAAAACTTTAAGGCTTTGACATACAAGACAAATCAGTGAAGCTCAATAACAGCAAATGTTCATGTTGACAAGCCCATTGTCTCTGATTAAGTTCTGTATGAGTACCCGACTTCACCATTCCCCCCGTCCCACCCCCACCCCCCAGTTGGTCATGCAGCATTCAGTTCGATCGTTGCAGCGTTTTACAAATGGCAGTCAAGGTCTCTTATTTGTCAAAGTAACAGCTTCATCGGTGAGAGTAGGGTGATGGATCATGGCGGGTCGCTTCCTATTTTTATTTTCAAGTTTACACAGGAGGGGTCGATGGTGGACCTCGATAGAGTCCGTTGGAGAGATATTTGGTTTTGTAGTCCATTCATAGGCCCTCTACCTGCGCTGACCTTCCATGGAGCGATGCTGTGATATGCTCCATTATGCATATATTTGTGGCGACGTTAGCCCATTTGTTTTTGGTGGGCAGTGAAGTTGATTTCCATTTCGTAACAAGTACGGCTCGAGCTGCTAGCAGTAACTGTGGGGACAGGTCTCTCACTCTAGTCCAGTCGTCATCATTTTTTTTGAGGACAAATAGAATAAAATAGGGGTCTAACGTTCTGGAGATGCCGTCGATTTCTTTTATCCAGCCCAGGACCTCGTTCCAGAAAATTGTTACATGAGTGCAGCTCCACCACATGTGCCAGTAATCTGCTTTTTCTCCACATCCTCTCCAGCATTCGGGACTGGTAGTTTGGAACATCTTAGATAGTTTGTTGGGGTCATATTGCCACCTATGGAGTAATTTGATGGCGTGAAGTCTGTATTGGTTCGCAATGGAAGTTTGCGTGGCTGCTTTGCATATGGTTCCCCATAACTCTGGGGTGAACTGTTCACCAAAGTCTCTTCCCCATTTGTTTCTCAATAGGTCAGTGTTCCCCCCTCACTTTCTATCAATTCTTTATACATCGCGATATTAGGCCTTTTATCTCTGTTCTTGAGTCCAATATCTTCTCGAAGGGTGTGAGGTCCATCATCAGGTACTGCTTCCACCCCGGTCTCGTCAAAACGCCTTTTATTTGGATGTAGTGGAATGTGGGCAGGGGGCCAATTCCGAAGGCTTCGGTTAGTTCTGGAAGGGATATGAAAGAGTCCTTTCTCTGTAGTTGTCCAACTCTCTCTAGCCCAGCTTCGTACCATGTTTGGAACCTTTCAACATTCGGGATGTGGTCGTTGATTCCGGGTGACCATAGGTGGCTCAGAGGGAAGGGCCATGTGGTGATGTTGAGCATATTCTTGCTCGGGGTCCAAATGTTCCATATGGTACTGAGTATTGGGTGATTGTTGATCTTCCTGGAGATCCTTCGTATGGGGGACCAGAGCCATTCTGACAACGTGGCTGGTGCGAAGTAATGATTATCCATGTTGACCCATTGTAGGCTCGTGAGGTTGCGTAAGTGGGGGATCAGGACTCTGAGTTGGGAAGCTTCGTAGTATTTTTGCAGGTTGGGGAGGCTAACACCTCCTTTTTCTTTTGGGAGTGTTAGAGTCCTATACGAGACCCTTGCTTTCTTTCCTTGCCAGAGAAATTTAAGGATGGCCCTTTTAATGTCAACGAAGAAGCTGGCTGGGATTCTGATCGGTAGCATTTGGAAAGGGTATAGGAATCGGGGAAGGGACACCATTTTGATCGCATTGAGTCGACCCAGCCATGAGATTGTGAGTTTCTCCCATCTCACCAGTTCGGCCCGGAACTGCTGTAATAAGGGAGGGAAATTCGCCTCGTAAAGATTGTCAAGATGTTTAGTGATCAATATCCCTAGGTATCGCAGTTTTGCGTGTTCAATATTGAGGCCCAGCGTGGAAAATTTGGTGTTGTTAGCCTCTTCTTGGCCTTGGAGTGGGAAGAGGGTAGATTTCTGTTTATTCACCTTGAACCCCGAGAGCTTGCCATATTCATCCAGAAGGAAGAGAGCCCGGGGGACCGAGGTCATAGGGTTGGTGATGTGGAGGAGGATATCATCCGCGTAAAGTGCCACTTTATATTCTGTCGTCCCCAGGTGAATATCCTCCACAGTTGGATCAGACCTTATTACCGTCACCAGGGGCTCTAGGGAGAGGGCAAAGAGGATCGCGGAGCGAGGGCACCCCTGACGAGTCCCTCTTTCCAGGTTGAACCATCTAGAGTACTCGCCATTCACAAATGTCGCCGCTCTAGGGTCTGTGTATACCTCTTGTATTGCCCTTCTGAACCTCGGACCCATTCCAACTTTACGCAGCACCGCTTTTAGGAATCTCCATTCGACCCTATCGAAAGCTTTCTCTGCATCTATGGATAGGAGAGTAGGGTCGTTGCTCATGGTTTGGGATGCATAAATTAAATGTAGGGTCTTGCGCATTGTGTCGGCCCCCTGTCTCCCCAGTATGAACCCCACCTGTCAGAGTGTATAAGTTGGGGCATTAGTGTTTCAAGCCTTGCAGCCAGTACCCTTGCGTAAATCTTTGCATCTAAATTAAGTAATGTAATGGGACGGTAACAGCTGCATTTTGTCGGGTCCCTCCCATCTTTGGGGATTACTGTAATGAGAGCCCTGACAAAGGAGTCGGGGGGTTTACCGGTTTCAAGGATTTCGTTGAAAAGTTCTGTTAAGAAGGGGGTGAGGAGAGAACTAAAGGTTTTGTAGAATCCGGCTGTGTAGCCGTCTTCTCCCGGTGACTTGCCTAAAGTGAGCCTCTTTATAGCAGCCTGAACTTCCAGATCAGTTATCGGGGATTCCAGCAGTTCGACATCTAGGGAGGGGATGCGGGGCATGTGTATTGAAGACAGGTAAGATTCTATTTCTGGCTGTTCGAGGTCTGACTCTGAGGAATATAAGGCTTCATAAAAGTTTGCAAAGCTTTCCGGGATAGTGGGGCAAGGGCGTGAGTCAGGGGAAGTGTCGTCGGATATGTGTAGTACCCTTCGTTCGGCTCTTTGTTCTCGGAACCTGCCGGCAAGAAGCGCATCTGCCTTGTCTCCCTTCTCGTAGAATTTTTGCTTCAAAAATCTCAACTTGCGTGCAATCTGTTCGTGTTCTAAGAGTTTCAGTTCGTTTCTTTTTCCCCTTGCTTCGTTCAGTTTTGTTCGGTCGGATTCTGATTCTCCCCAGTTGTTAGACTCCAGCTGAGTGATTTTGGTTTGTAACCTGTGTTCAATAATGTTTCTCTCTCTTTTTTTCGACGCGCCTTCCCTTATCAGGATCCCTCTCCAGGTGGCTTTGACGGCTTCCCATACAGTTTGCTTGGATACTTCGCCATTGTCGTTAGTGTCGAAAAACTGCGTGATTTCAGACTCCATCTCAGCCTTAAAGGCCACGTCTTTCCAGAGGGTCTCATTGCATCGCCATTTTCCACTCTTGACAGGTAAGTTTGACCATTGGATGTCTGTGCGGACCATGTCATGGTCAGACCAAGAGATCGGGGTAATCTTTGAATGTGACACCATCTCTGCGAGCTCGTTAGTTACGTATAGGTAGTCTATTCTGGTGTATGTATTATGGGGGGCGGAGTAGAAAGTGAAGCCTTGCTCGTCTGGGTGATGGTCTCTCCACACATGCCTCATGTTGTACGTTTCCATCATGGCAGCAAGCCCTGTTTAGTTGGTTCTGTCGTTGAGTTTCACATTGTGGTTGCCAGGCTTACGGTCTCTGACAGGATCGGCCCATTGATTGAAATCGCTACCTAGAATGACATGGCCTCGAGTAGAATCTTCGGGACAGTCTTAGTGAGGAATCTGGATTGACCTGTATTTTGGGAGTAGAGGGTCGCAATGGTTACATCTATTTTCCCAATGTGGCTACTCACTAGAAGTGCTCTGCCCTCTACGTCGGACCATGACTTGGTGAGTTCAAATTCGGTGCCCTTTCTGATGAGGATTCCGACTCCCCCCTTTCGTAATGGGCCGGAGCCCCAAAATTCTGTTCCGACCTGTTTCGGTAAGATTCGCTGTTCCTCGCCTTTCATGTACTTGGTTTCTTGGAGGAGAAGAATATCAAGCTGGGCCCTGCGGAATTCTCTGGCCACTAGTGATCTTTTCGTTGGAGAATTAAGGCCTTTAACATTGAGTGTCCCTACTCTCAGGGGAGTGGCATGCCCTGCATCAATGTTTGCTGCCATTGATTGCGTTCAAAGGAAGATGACTACTATTGACTGCTCGTTGATGCATGTCTGCTCTAGATCCCACGCTGCATTGGTATGTATACGAGACGGTGAGTACTGCATTGACCATTACAAAGTTCTTTAACCATTCCTTGTATTTCCCCTTTTCTTTACCCATTTCCGGTTGGTGGCGTTCGATCGTACCCGGGTAAGGACACCGAGTCGGTATCAAACCACCCATAGGGGCCGTTACATCACACCCCTTGTCCAAATATGACATCATTGTTTGAGTTGAGCCCTTTCATGGTCCCCCCTAATTGTAGTCATTAGGGTCACGGGGTTGTATCAATGTCAACACTTATTACATATGCAATATAGTTCACTCCATTGGTTTGATCTTACCGATATTGTGAAATCTTCAGTTTTCCCCCTCTGGGGAAAGGTTGCCTCTTCGGAATTTCCACGATCCCTTCACCCTCTTCCTCCGAGCGCCCTGAGTATGCCATTCTTGATCTTCTCTTTGTTTCTCGTCTCAATTAGGATCGCCGTCAGGGGGACCAAGAAGGTCACAGATGCATGCTTTTATTTCCTTTTCGGATCTTACTCTATGTCTGGTTCCTTCGTATTCAAACGTTAGTGAGAAAGGGTAGCCCCACCTGTATCTGACATTTTTCTCCTTAAGTTTCTTAGTGAGGGGGCCACACATCTTTCTGAGAGCCAGCGTCAGCGAAGATAAGTCCTGATAGATCGCAATCTGGGATCCTCCTAGTGTGATCATGTCACTTTTCCTGGCTTTTTTGAGGATTCGGGCCTTGTCTCGAAAGCGATGGAATCGGGCCAGGACTGATCGTGGTCCGCCCGAAGGGCCTCCCGCTCTGTGAATTTGTTCCGTGATTGGTTCGTCCACCTCATTATCAGCTGTGAGAAGCTTAATAATATTGTGTAGAGTTTCCTTGAGGTCCGCCTCTGTTTCGCCTTCTCTTTCTGGAATACCAAAAATGCGGATATTGTTACGTCTCTCTCTGTTTTCTAGATCATCAAGCTTAAGCTTAAAGTCCTCTTCTCAGCGTTCTAACTCCGTCATCCTATGATCGAGTTGTGTTTCGAGAGTATCAATGGAGGATTGATTGTTCTCCACTCCTTCGAGTCTATCCTCCATGCTGTCAAGCCGCTGCGTAATCCTGTCTATTTTGCCTCCTATGTTAGTGCCCAAGTTCTTTATTTCACCCAGAAGGGCAGCGATGTCTCCTTTTGTCACAGCCGCTAGGTCATTCGCCGTGGTGGTGCTGTTCGCCATTGGGGGCTCGGAAGGTGCAGGTGAAGCAGGGGTGAGCGACAGTCTGTGCCTAGCGGTCATAGGCGTTTCCAATGGCTGGATGGAACGGGCAGTGCGTGGGGTGAACAGGATGGTAATCGCTTCTGCTACTGGTACGTCGTAGCGAACCCCAGCGTCGTCAGATTCTTTCGCATTACGGTGTCCAAGGCTACCTTCTTCCAGTGGAGGTACGGTGGTGAGGGCGTAATGAAATAATGCGTCCCCTTAAGAGGTCACCGGAAGGTCGGAGACCGCTGTAGCTGGATTGCACGTGTCGTCGTGGGTTCCCACCGTGGTCTGCTCCCTCGTCCGTGTTACGTTGTGGGCCGGCCTGGTTGTGGGTGTCTGCCGCACCGTCCAAGGACCGCACTGTGGCCTACTCCCCTGTTCGTGTCTGGGTGCGGGCCCGAGAGTCCAGGCGCAAGTGCACACTGCTCCACTTGAGGTGCGGGGATAGGGCAGAGGACAACGCAGATCTCTGATGACAGTCCCTGTGGAGGCGAGGGAGTCCAATAGAGGAGGCCGGTAGAAAGCGTTCACCCGGACCTCTACACACTTCACAACACGCGGATGTCTAGGCCCATTCAACATTGAGGAGTGGGGTCCGTGGCGGTTGGCGATGGTACCTGTGCGTCTTGGAGTTCAGAGGGAGGCGATCTCTGCGCCGCGTAATATGGCTCCATGGGTCCTTCCCTCCGGGGAGTCGTGTCGGGGGGATGGTGTTACAGAGGCCAGTAGATCTTCTGCGTGGCAACGTTCGGGGGTGCTGTCTCTGGGCACCGAGGGTGTGGGCCCTCCGCTTCTCTTCGTATGGGCCAGAAGCTGGTCCCTGTCGGCGTAGTGCGACTCTGCGGGGCCTACACGCGGGGCCTCGGGTCTCGTTGACACGCTGCCTGCGCGTGTGGTGGCGTTGTCTCGAGGGCTCTTCTTCCTCCGGCTGTTTCAGGGGGTGCGGAGGTCCGTTTCTCCTCAGGATTTTTCCCAGGCCGAGGGGGGGTGTTCGCCAACACTATCTCGTCGAATTTTCGGGGGGGGGTACCAGGAAGAGGGGGCTCATATCATCTTCCGGGGTGATGCTGACGGAGCTCACGCAGAGAGTGTGTTCATCTCTGCGCCCCCTGGTGGCCAGTCACTCTAGGGCTTTTTAATCTAATTTTTCAAGAAAGTGCTGTCAAATGCACTATTTTCATTGGTTTCAAAACAATTTTGGGGCGGGAAACCCTCTCAAGCACCCCTTGTTTGGTTTGGGCTCCCTCACTGTGCTCTGTCAATCCCACATGATTGGTGCAAACATTTAGGGCTCTCCAGTTCAAAAATGTATCAGCCACCAGTGAACATCATCTACCTGTCACTATGTATGATGTGTGTATTAATGCGCACAAAGGGACAGGGCGCTGCCTAAAGCGGGCGTCACACATCACCCGCCGTCACGCCATCCTATATATATTTATGCATATGGCAGAATTGTTATTCTGGAGTGAACTTGTCTTCAGTACAGAAACATCACTTTGCTGTAGTTGATTTGCTGTCATAATAATGAACCATATTTGGGTTCCTCCACACAAACTCAAGGGGAGATTTCCCGCGTCTCCTGTTTATGGCAGCAGCGCCGCTGTTCCAGTGCAAAAAATTATAAAGGGGCCTCACCAACCATTTTGCCCCGGGCCTCACATCACCATGTGACAGCCCTGGGTACAAGCCCGTACTACACAGTTAAAGTGGTAGCGATGGCTGAGCAGCCAGACTTATCTCAAGAGCAAGTGAGCAGTATCAAATAGTTACACAAAGGACAGCAATTACTGTGATTCAAACAAACACTGATTCAAGGTTTCCAAGTAAAATAATATACATTTATTTACTCTTTAGTTATATAACATTTCACTAACATAAAGCAGTTTAAAAATCACAATCTTAATACACCACACGGCTCCCAATAAGTTCCAGTCAAGTTAAGCTCAACCTAGTTCTTCCAATGTCTTTTTGGCATTGCTGACCCAGTTTGTTAACAAGGGGGACGCTCCTTTCCTCAGTTCTTGGTGAATTAGTTGTAGGATAGTCAGGTTGGAAGATGATATCACCTTTCTTAGCAGGTCCAACTCTTTCCATTCCACTGAAGCCTTCAGTGACGTGAGGCCTAGTTCTCTTCTGATTATTGCAATTTGTACGGCATGTGGTAGGTTCCGAATTCTTTTCCATCACGCCTTCAATTTTAGGCCATAGGTCCGTCAAGATCTGATGAAATGCCTCCATGCCATATGTAAGAGTCGGAGCAATCTTGCATTTGTAGAATTGAATGGCTGCCAGGAGCGAAAACTGTCCATATTTGTTAAACCACGAGTTTTGCCTACCTCACCAATGTTTTAGATTTTGTTAGCAATACTTCCTGCAGCGGGTTTCAACTCTACTGTTATTGATTGTTATTCCAAGGTATTTGAATGTGTCCTCCTTTTCGATACTGTTTTGCCACAAGGACCATTTAAATGGTTTGTTCTTTAGTTTTCCTGGTTGGAAAGACATTATGTTGGTTTTCTCCTGGTTTATCTCCAGCAGGTTTAGTTTTACGTATCTGTTTAAACTATCCAGCTGTCTTTGGAGGCAAATTTTGGTCTGATCAATTAGGATAAGATCATCCTCATAAAGGAGTCGAGTTACTTTCTCTTTAACAATTGTTGGAGGAAACGATCTTAACTGAGGTTCAAATCTTTTTATATCAGAGATTTTAAAAAGTTATAGATCGCTGGGGCCAAGGGGCATGCCTGTTTGACTCCTTGAAAAGTTGGTATTGATGCGGACAGTAGGCCTGCTTGGTTTAGACAAACTCTTATGGTAGTGTCCGTGTGAAGAGCGATTAAAGGATCCAGGACTTTGGGTAGGCATTCTCTTTCTTTGAATTTTTCCCACAACCAATTTCGGTCCACCCGATTGAATGCCTGGACTAGGTCTACAAATGCCACAAAGGTCCTTCCTTTTCCTCTGTGGGATTTATCTTTCAAGATGTTAAGTATCACAATGTTAGGGGCAGTTCCTAGCGTTTTCACGAAGCCAGCGTGAAGTGGGTCTATTGAACCAGAAACCTTAGTCCAGGCATGGAACTTCTCTAATAAGAAGGACCCAAAGATCTTACCTATCACGTCCAATAATGCGATAGGTCTGTAGTTTATGGGGTCCTCCCTTGCCCCGTTTTTGAACATGGGGACTATTGTGGCACATCTCCATGAAACTGGAATTTCCCCTTGTTGGAAGATGTTTGAGAATACTACATGGATAAAGGAAGACCATTCTTCTGGATTTTCTCTCAGTAACATCTTAGTTTGGCCATCCGGCCCCGCCGCTCTCGATGGATTGAGATTGCGATTTTTTCTAAGATGTCGTTTTGTCATGGTCATCGGTCCAAGGACGCAGACCTTACAGGGTCACACACACAGGGGGCCCGGATGGACACAGTCCTGGTGCCTTTGGCGCCAGGCTCATAAAGAACAATAAACAAGACATTCTTTTGGTTAAGAAATACTTTTATTATGGACATGGCACTTTCATTTCGCGTGGATAGTGTATTTAACATGGAAATTTCATCTTTAATGCAGCCCCACATGTATTCTTGGGTGGGGCTACTGTTATTGGATTGCCTGGAATGTGGTGACTCACTAGGAGTGGCAAGGTGTGGCAGGAAAGCCAAGCCAAATGGGCGTGCCCACAATCACAGCTATAAAAAGCTGCTCCGATCCCTGAGGCAGACGCTTTGTGTTATTCTGCACTTCCATGTAGTGTAACGCTCACCACCGCATGGGATTCAACTTATCTTGGAAATCTTGTCTCCTGCCTCCATACTTACCACCTGGAGGATCCTGCTCTCACCTGTGCGCGTCTTCTGGAGCGCAGACGTCTTCCTCTTGGCACCGCGGCTCACCTCCAAATCTTCTGGAGCACAGGCATCTTCATCTTGGCGCCGCGGCTCACCTCCAAATTATCCGGGATGCTGAAATCTTCATCTGGACAACGCAGCACGACGCACTTCACCCGCAACCGCAGCACCTGCAAATAAAAACGAAAGGCAAGGTTAGACACTAAACAGGCATTACCTTTAAGGTTGCACTTCCACCGAACCTCGTGCTTTCCCTTAAACCATCACTCACCTGTTGTCGGACATTGCGGTTTCAGTTATCTTTCTCCTGGCCGCGTTCTGCTCCTCCACAGCTGATTTGGGCCACACTTCCAGCTATTGGGAAGAAAACAGACGAGAAAACGTTATTCAGGAATTAACAACAGCATCGAGAGCAATAACATCAAGACAGAAAACAGAAAGGGGAAAAGGCAAAAGACATTGGGGGTCATTACGAGTTTGGAGGTAACCATGGCTCTATTAGTACCATGGCTGCCTCCAAACCCATACCGACTCTGCCCTGGTGAATGGAGCTATTACCGCCCCATTCCAAGGTTGGCGGGGGCGGTAATTCCCCATTCACCAGGGCCCTTCCCCATTCCCATTTGAGCCCATGGGAATGGGGAAGGCGCTAATAACGGTACCGCAAATTGCGGTACCGTTATTAGCACCAAAGTCCCTTTGCGGGTCCCGTCCTTAACGCCTTGTGAAACCAGGCGTTAAGGGAGTACCCGCAAAGGGAACTCGTAATAGGGCAGTAAAGGATTACCGGTGCTGGTGCCCTTACCAATACCGGTAATCCCTTACCACCCGGGTCGTAATGAGGCCCATTGAGAGCAAAGAGAAAGGGGAAAAGGCAAGAGACATTGATAGGCACTTACCACCAACCCGGAGAAGCATAGTCACAGCTGGACTGGACTATTACTTACCGGGGATGAGTGAAGGAACTAGATCCCATCAACAAGCGCCCCTGTCAGAAGTCGCAGAACGGAGAGATCATCATCCATACTTACCAGGTGAGCCTTATGGGCCAGTACGTGCCCACAGAAATCACACCTTGGGTAGAAGGGTTGGAGAGGTACAACAGTCACCAATCAGCGCACTCACGTTTTCTCGTATCCACCCAGGAGCAGTGCCACAAATTGTTGCCGCCCACAGCTTATCCGCAAGGGGGAGATACCTGAAGGGGTTGATTTAATTCCTGGGAGGGCTGCAAACGTGCCCTAACGCCTCCGCAGAGACCAGGTAAGCGTAACACTTTTTCATTGTACTGATATGGCCAAGATTTCCCTTCATGTAAGGCTTGAGTGGTATCTACTGTGAGCAGTGACCCTTTATACAATTCTGTTAGGTGAGTAATCCAAGTTGTTTCTCTCACATGATTGCAACGAGGGTCGTTCATGTTAGATGCTAATTGCTTTATTAATGACCAAAAATAGTTCAATTCTTTCCCGCTTAGTGCCTTCAGCATGTTTTCAGACACCTGTTGGATCAAGATGTGTCATCTTGCACTGGTCCAGGATTTGTATTCTCTGCATAATTTCACTGTGTTTTCTTTAATACGTTCCTCTGTGGAAAATGCAGCTCTTTGCTTTATTCGCCTCATATGTCTCTTTTTTTCCACCAGAACTTGGTCATAAGTAAGAAGATGTTGCTTTGTCATACCACAGTTTGGTGGATTGTTTCTCATGTACAATTGCAACAAGGGAGTATATCCAACGCGGTAAAACCCTACCTCTCTGCCAAGAACTGTCTCAACATTGCCAGAGCCACCATAGGAGCCAAACTGGACTATTGCAATGTCCTTCTGCTAGGGACCTCTGCCAAGAACATTAACAGGCTACAAATTGCACAAAATAATGCTCTCCGAGCTGTTCTCAGTATCCCCAGGAGAGAGCATATCTCCCAGGCCAGACAAGATGCCCACTGGCTCCCTATCAAAGAACGCATATTGTTCAAGGCGCTCACAATCACACACAGATGTCTTTCCCAATCAGCGCCCCAATACCTAGCTGATCGGATGCACCCTGCACAATCACTCAGACCCAAGCGAGAACTCTACTCTGACCAACTCGCGGTGCCTGTCTTTAACAGAGCCAAAGCCGGCGGTACTAGCTTTGAAGTATTGGCACCAAAATCCTGGAACCTCCTACCCCCCAAACTCAGGAAGGAAACATCACTCCTAGCCTTTAGAAAGTCTCTGAAAACCATATTATTCAAATAACTGTTTGTTCCACTGTAACCAAGGAACTGTCTATCGCCTAATATGTATGACCCTCTTATCGCCTAATACGTTATGACCCTGAACGGGAACTGTACACTGCTTTTTGCCTGCACCCAAGTGGATATGATGTAACAGCGCCACGATGCCCTAGGGCAGTTGCGTGCTTTATAAATGGAAATAAATAAATAAATAAATAAATAAATAAACCCGGTCCAACGTAGACTTTCCCCCCGTCTTTTTTTCCATGTAGGCCCTTGTTAGGGTCTTTATGTCTTGTTGATTGATCTTCAAGCGGTTCCCCCTGTTATTATGGTCACTGTTCACCGTTCTTGTTACATTAAAGCTTGAGGTTATTTGAAGTAGGTCACTTGAGATATAGATGTGATCTAAATCAGCCCACTGCTCTCCTCTTTCCCAGGTCGTGGTCAGGTTTGGTACTTTGCGCTCCTTCATTTTTAGATGGTGCATGTCCCAAGATTTCATTGATTGTGTCCACAAAGTTCCTCTCTGGCGTGCCATAATATTGTTATTTTTTTCCCCTTTAATGCGGGGCGGCACACAAACAGCGTTTAGATCCCTGCAGATCAAAATATATGCCATGTTGTAACTTTCCCAGATCTTTTCCATGATGTTGTTAATTTTCTCAATAAAGTTGCTGTTTGTGATGACCTGGGGGTTCCAGTAGCACGTTATTATCACCATGTTTCCTCTCTAATTGAGAGTGGAACCATCTGGGGCGTCTGTCCAGTTCACTAGAATCGCTAAGCAGTGCTGGTCTGAGCTCAAGGTTTCCATTACATGTAACCCATACCACACACCATGGGTAATAATAAGCAGCGCTCAGATACCCGAGGGTTTGTAGCTCTGTATAAATGCTAAATTATTATTATTATTATTTATCTATCCGCTAACGAAGCCCGCGACCTTCACGCGGAAGGAAGCTCAAATGCACGCATTCAATCTGGAACGTTGAGCCCCCCGCGCTCACTGACGCCGTGGAATGTTCTGGCAGGCCGTGTATTTTCCACAATACGATCTAAAACCTATAAAAGAGTGTTGGGATGGGATGCACTAGGAATGCTCAGCTCCGAATCTCTCAGACCCGCAGTGCCGATGCTAGTGAATAAAGGGTTTCTAACATGTAATGGTCCCTCCAATAGCACGTTGGGACCTTAACTATGGTGAAAAGCGCTATAAAAAATGAATGAATAAATGCTAGTTAATTTCTCATTGGGTGGACATCTCTCGAATCTAGGGCTCATCTCCCACATGGGGGCAGCCGGCACAATAAAAGATCGAATGCCAACAGGGCAAACTCAACCGGTCATCCAGGGACATTAAGACTGAATGCCCATATCTTCTCCATCTCTGTTAAAGCTCCCCTAGAGGTCATCACTGCGGCACTATATGGGGTGGAGTTACGGGGGTTCGCTCCTTGACTCAAGCAAGTTTGTGATGTGGAAGTCTTCTTGAGATGCCTTCTGAGCTTAGGTTCAGGCACCCCAGTTCCTCCTTGAAGACGGAGCTGGGGATCCCGCTGGGGTCCGAGGAGGACCTTCTGGAATCCTTTTGGATTGGATTAGACAGTGACTTGTGCCTAGTGATTCAGTTTGAGGAGCTCGAACTGTTCAGGGTGCTCAGTCACTCGCTTGGATGAGGCATATTAGTGTCTGGAGTTAGTGTCTGGATGTGGGCCACTTGTAGGGTCGCCCAGAGAGAAGGACTCATTGGAAAGAGGCTTTTTGGCACCACTGCAGGGATCGGTCGCGGAAGGCGAGTAGCTACATCACCCAGAAGCAGCTTCAGGGAACTGGCTTATTTTGGCCCTGGGTGTCATTCCACGCTGCAATCCTCTTAGCAACTATTACATTGCATTTGAGTGAAGACAGCTGTGACCACCTGAGCAGCAAAACCACAGCCCAATGTTTTTTCTTCGGCCCAATGTATGTGCCACTACAGTGGCGTGTGTCTTGTGAGATCACATCTATGTTGTCCCTTTCAGCTATCTGCACAGTTTTTATACATACCTTTATGTGTTTTTAATATTTTCTCTATTTTGGATATGTTGTGTTGATTGTAATTGTAACGCTGTGATATAAACAATACATTATTATTAGTATTACTGCTGCTGTTGCTACTTGTCCAGTATATATTCACCATGTGTATATTTCAGCCTCGCATGTCCATCTAATGCTATGAATTGTATAGTGGCAATTGGGTTGCCTGGGAATTCGGACTTCACTCTGAATGCTGCAGAATTGCTTTGGCAGACTGGTGACCAGTACTGTAACTTATTGAGTGACCTACATAATCGATATCACAATGCAACTTAAAAATGCAATTATGATTTGGCAGCTGTTCATTAACATCTGAAAACCTAGAAGGGCTGGGGCAGAAAGGGTCTCCTAACATGGGCTAGACTCTGCTTCGGCAATGCATTGCATACGATGTTGCACTTATTTATTTGCATTTTTAAAAAGCCCGGGGGCATCGAGGCGCTGTTCTTTGAATATGTCTTAGTGCGTATTTATAACGCGCTTAGTACCCAGAGATTTCTAAGTGCCGACCCTGGGGATCGAACCTGTGTTGCTTCGTGTCGTCTTGTTTCCAAGGCGAGCGTGGTGACCCTGAGCTATCCTCCTTTCGTCTGTGATGGTAGCATTTCAGTATTTGACGATGCAGTGGGCATCTGGACTTATAGGGTCATAGCTATACCTTCTATATGCCGTTGTATGTGGCATAGTAGATCAGTGCAGGGCATGTGAGGCTTCACTGAACATATGATGGAGTCCTTGGACATGTGAACCTTTTCCTGTACCTGGCAAATGGGGCTTTACATGACATTAGATTTAGCTCTCGACTCCCCCATCTGATGCCACACTTGGCATATTCCGGCAGCACCTGGACATGTGAGGTTGCACCTATTCTGTCAAGTATGAAAGTGTATGCATAAATATATATACACTCATGACAGCTTGGCAGTGCACCAGTCCTCCCCTGCAGTAGTGGGCATGGGCAAACGGGTGCTGGTGTGTCTGTGTGGTGAATTAGAGGGTGGAACTTAGCATTATGGACACATTTCGGCTGGAGATAAACTCCAAACGTTTGGCCTCGAAAGCAAATGAGGTTTGGCTCTGGTTGCAATTCCGGCTGGGGCTCGCTGGCAGTAGTTCCTGGCAGCCTGTGTCAGCCAGCAGCATGTCAGCCAATGCACAGGGCTGGTACCTGCTTTGATAACAGATGTCCGCAGGTTCTGCCCTCACACCTTTGACCACCTAGCAGTGCACAGAGGCAGGGCTCCCCTCCCTGTGCTCTGATGCACTGTCTACACTGCCTGTGGAGTGGACCCTCAGTAAAATGCATATACCACCACTTCAAGGTGTTGTAATGCTGGCTGTGCCAATGTACGCCAGTATTGCCATATTCTAATTCATGTCATGTTTTAAACTTCAAAGGTACAGTACTAAAATTATTTCCTTGTACTCTGCCTTTTCAGGTTCACAATCCACAAAAAGAGGATGCCACAAGCCAGCGGTTTTCAAGTCTATCTGAATGAAATGCTCTGAATGAAAGGCTCTGCTCCTGCTAAGTTAAGTTTTAGCAAAGAAAAAAAAGCCAATCAATACATGATCTCACAATGAGGCGTTCATATGAAAGTGGAGCTGCCAAAAGGAAAAAAGTAGAAAGAAAAGAGAAGCATGGTAATCAACAAAAACTGTCTTCCTTTTTCTCTGTACAGCCAAAACCATCTAGTAGTGATACTTCTATTGAGGAGCAACCACAAAGCGAAAGTGCGCACACTGAGGCCCATGCTGAGTCCATAGAAGAGTCCACTGAGGGGTTATTTGCTGCTCCCACTTCACCTAGCAGTGGACATCTACAAATAGTGGCTGAGCAGCATTCCCCTGCACCAGGAGGAGAAGAAGATGACAACCAGCCTGCAGAAATATTGGAAACTGCATCAGTGAGCAGTAGTGGTCATCTACAAATAGTGGCTGAGCAGCATTCCCCTGCACCAGGAGGAGAAGAAGATGACAACCAGCCTGCAGAAATATTGGAAACTGCATCAGTGAGCGTCACATGTTCTTCCACAGATCCCGCACTATGGGATCCTATCACAAACGAATTGCGGTACTATTGGATTAAAAAAGGTTCGGCAGCCTGTCAAAACCTCAACAGCAATTTTTCCAAGTCAACCCGTGTTTATGTACTTGGTGACAAAAGAATAAAAAGATGCTTAACACAAGCATTATTTAAGCGAAAAATGCGGAATGGCGAACTTGTAAACCGCGAATGGTTCCTATACTCCCCATCACAAGGTTCAGTTTACTGCTTTGTCTGCCGTTTGTTTTCTAGTACTGATTCCGCATTCAGTACAACTGGTTTTAATGACTGGAAGCATGCATCTTCCCGCATTCATGAACATGAACATGCTCCTGAACATGAAAGGTGCAATGTAATACTTTGGAAACGTCAAAAGGAAACTGGCCGCATTGACTCAGCATTAGCTGAACAGTTAAAACATGGACAAACCTACTGGCACGATGTGCTTAAAAAAGTTGTAGCAGTTGTAAAGTTCATGTCATCGCGGGGTCTAGCATTCCGAGGAGAAAATCAGATTATAGGATCACAGCACAATGGAAATTATTTAGGGATTTTGGAGCTGATCAGCCAATTTGATCCCTTCCTGGACGAACACATCAAAAAATATGGAAATGCTGGTAAGGGAAATCCATCCTATCTGTCAGCAAATATTTGTGAAGAATTCATCACACTGATGAGCAAAAAGGTTTTCTCTGCTATTATTTCAGAACTGAGAGAAGCAAAGTATTATTCATTTAGCGTCGACTCCACTCCAGATGTGTGTCACATTGACCAGTTGACTTTTACGGTGCGATATGTAAAGGATGATGCTCCAAAGGAGAGATTTCTGGAGTTTCTCCCAATTCATGGCCATGGAGCAGAGTACCTTGCAGATGTTGTCGTCCAGTTCTTGAAAGGGGCAGGGATCCCCATATCAGATTGCCGTGGCCAATCATACGATAATGCATCCAATATGGCAGGACAGTACTCAGGCTTGCAGGCAAGGATAAAAGAGATCAACAAATTTGCTGTTTATGTTCCCTGTGCAGGACATTCCTTGAATCTAGTTGGTGTCAAGGCTGCTGAGTGCAACATGCAGGTAGTATCTTATTTTGACTTTGTTCAACATTTGTACACATTTTTCTCTGCTTCTACTCATCGCTGGAATGTGTTGGTGTCTTCTGTAGGTCCAGCTCACAAGATTGTGAAGCGCTTGTCTGACACTAGATGGTCAGCTCATGCAGATGCAGTTAATGCTCTGTGTGATGGCTATGAAAGAATTCAAGCTGCTCTTGATTCACTGAGTAGTGATAACACACAAACAAAAGACACCGCACACGATGCACTAAGTCTTCTTAAAAACATGGAGAAGCTGGAAACCATTTTTCTAACCATTGTTTGGAATGACATTCTGTTACGTTTCAATGAAACAAGCAAAACTGTTCAGAAAGAAGATATCAACCTCTCTGTTGCAGTTAATATCATCCAGTCATTGAAGTTGTATGTACAAGAAACAAGAGACAAATTTAATGAATATGAAGTCAAGGCAAAGGCAAAAGCGCCAGCGGCAGATTACAGTGACCAAGGTAAACGTGTGAAACAGCGAAGCTCTCGTCTAACTGGCTTTGAAGGAGCTGCTAGTGACACTGTCCTTCAAGGACGGCAGAGGTTTCACATAGAAACATACTTGCCAATCATGGACTCAATAATTAATGGGTTAACAAGACGAGGTGACGCATACAAAGATATCAGCAATAGATTTGGATTCCTCGTGAACCTGAGAGACATGGATGGAAAAGAAATGAGTGCACATTGTATAAAGCTGGCCTCTTACTACCACCAAGATCTTGAGAAATCCAACCTAATTTCTGAATGCCAACAATTTAAGCATTATACATTTGAAAAGAAAGAAACCATGTCACTTTCGTGTATTTACAAGATAATAAACAATGATAAGCTTGGCCCTGCAATTCCTCTCTATGATGGTGACAAATTGCAGTGGGGAGCGTTCATTTTCAAAATTGAAGTTGATAAAAAGTGAGCTACGAAATTGTACGCTTCAAGCCAGGCTGAATTCTTTGGCTCTGTTAAGCATTGAATCTGAAATGGTTCAAGAGATAGAATTTTCAGACATAATTAAGGATTTTGCAATACGCAAATCTAGAAGGAAACACATAGTTTAATGTGGGTGGTGTAGAAAGCATATCCTCACTGTCATCTCATTCTTTCTAGGATTACTTGAATTTGTTTGCTGTGCGGGCCTGAACTGAAATGCCAAGTGAATTTTGATGTTTTGTTACATGCTTTTGTCATGCTTTTGTCATTTCTGTACTGCCTTATTTATTTCATGTTTTTCCAAGTGCTTTGGACACATTCATACAGGCAAAAAAGTTCATGTTGAACTGTTAGGTTTTCATTTTGTTTAATAAATGCTTGCTTAAAATCCTTTTCCTTTATTTTCTTACAAAATATATTATTCGAAAGAAAAACAAAGTGAAATGTCCTTAATATAGCATCCTATTGGGGAAACAGATCACAGATGTATAATGGTATAATGTTTATATTTTATTAACTAGATAATCCATTTAAAGCTTAGATGAGTATCTGTTGAATTAGACTCGAGATATGGAGGGGGCATGGGTGTCGTGTCGCGGGGGCGACATGGGTTTGGAGGGGGGTGGGAGTAGGACATGGGTTTTGGGGGGCAACATCGGTTTCGGGGGGTGGAGGGGGCCCCCAAGGCTGTCTGTGCCCCGGGCCCCCAAAACTGTTAAAATGGCCCTGAACCCAGAACCCGCTTTTCAGACAATTAGAAGGCCAGAAAACGGACGACCCGTTTCGCCTCTCTTTACTGGGGCTGTGTTCACTTCAAATCCATCAAGGTGCGCAGCGTTCAACAACCCAGTTTCTTGGAGACAGATTAGGTCATATAGACCTAGGTTGACGTCGCTGGGTCTAGTCAAATGTTCGAATCCTCTGATATTCCAGGATACTAGGTTCAAGTCTTTTTTGTTATTGTCATACCCGTCCGTAACCTTCTCCTCGCTCCAAGTGTTTATTTATTTATTTATTACGCGCCGAAGCTCGCAAGCATCAGGGTGCGAAGAAAACACGAGGATGGCGATTTACAGGACAACATAAATAGAGAGATGAGAGGGGAAGTAGAAAGAGGGCGAACTGGTGCGGTGGTAGTTGCCTAATTATTTGAAGAGAAAGGTCTTCAATTGCTTCCTGAAGAGTTGGATATTGCTTTCCAGTCTAAGGCTGCAAGGCAGTTTATTCCAGTGGGAAATCGCCAGGCTCGGAAAAGCTCGACCGAGGCCAGTGACTTTACCTGGGAGACTGGAATTGATCAATCGTTGTTTAGAGGATCTCAAACTACGGCTTGGCTCATACCAGCTGAATTTTTTTCTTAGATATGCTGGCGCTGTGCCATAAAGACATCGGTGGGTTAGGGTCAGTGATTTAAACAAGATCCGTTCTTTCGCTGCCAACCAATGAAGATCATTTCTGTCCTTAGTGATGTGTTCTCGCTTAGATTTGTTTGCGATGGACCTGACAGTATTATGCTGGATAGTCTGGCATTGTTTCAGGCAGTTTTTGCTAGCGCCAAGCATTAATGCGTTGCCATAATCCAAGCGGGACAAAATGGTAGCTCTCCCTATCGTGGCGCTATTCTTGATGTTTAGAAATGGTCTAATTAGGCAGAGGAGCCTTTGGTAGTATTGACAATTTCGCTTCAAATAAGCGGTTTGGGCTTCCGCACCTAGGGAAGATTGTAAATAAATACCTAGGGTTTTGACCTTATTTGATACCTTGATGGTGGAGTCTTTTATAGAGAATGCAGAGTAGTCCGGGCCAAGGTTGTTTAAGGCTTTAGCGTTTCCAAAGGTCATAAGTTCCGTTTTGGAACTATTAAAACACATCCAGTGTGTTAACATCCAGTTTTCAATGGTGTTATAGATAACTGATAACTTGTCGTTGTCTATGGAATGGTTTCCACTCAATTCTAGAAGTAGCGTGAGCGAAGTTGGTGAAAAAGATTCCAAGCTGTGATAAGAGGGTACACAGGCAACGGATATATAAATTGAAAAGTAAGGGAGAGAAGCTGTCTCCCTGAGGGACGCCGCAATCTACAGGTTTGGATGAGGTGGAATGACCTCCCCAATTGATTTTTGAGTGCCTGTCTTCTAGAAATGATGATACCCAATCTATTGCGGCTTGGGAGCAATTTCCAGCTGCACCTAGGGCCTCTCGGAGCTTTCCGTGATCTAACAAATCGAAAGCCGCCGAGAGGTCCAAGAGGATTAACAGTCCTGTTTTTCCTCTGTCCAAAATGCTCAACATTTCTGTCTGCAGGTCCAGCAATACTGACTCTGTGCTGTGGGCACTTCTAAAACCTGATTGTTGGGGGTGTAGCAGGCTGTGTTGATCTACATAATCTTGCAGCTGCTTGGTCGCTATTTTGTCGAGTACTTTCAACAGAAAGTTGCAATTAGTGATGGGTCTGAGGTTAGTGGGGTCTTGTTGATCTAGTACAGGTTTCTTAACTAGAGGGATGACTGTGACTGTTTTAATTCCTGTCGGTACTTTCCGGTCCCTGAAGGAAGCATTTGTCATACGACGGAGAAAAGGGGAAAAGATTTCAGTGTTTTCTAGGATCAGTTTTGGAGGTATGATGTTTTCAGCGCAAGTGGTGCACTTCATAGAAGAAAGAATGTCATTCATGTCTTTGATTGAAACTGGTGAAAATGTGAATTTAGGGATGTTTGGGACAGGGTTTGTCACCTTAGGTTGCGCAGGTAGTGACAAGTCCGATGCTTTGCAACTTATAATGGAGTCTCTGGCTTTTTTAATTTTATTTATAACATTTTATTTTAAGGCTTTTTTAATTTTATTTATAACATTTTGTTATAAGGCAAGTTGAACTGCTTCGCAGTCAGTCAAGGTTGGTTGAAAGGGTGGAGAAAGTGTGGGTGGTTTTTTGAGTGATTTAAGGATTTGGAATAATTTCCCAGTCGAGTTAGAGGCACTGGTAATTTGAGTATTGTAGTATTCTTTTTTTACTATTTTGGTGCTATTAGAACCATGGCTGGCTCCAAACCGGGCTCCATTACTGGGTTCCTGCAATGGGGACTTACCGGGTTATTCCGACATAGGAGGACCCGGTAATTCCTCCTTGCAGGAACCATTCCCCATTCCCATTTGAGCCCCCATAGGGCTGAATGGGAATGGGGAGGGAGGTAATAATGGGCACATTACAAGTGACCCGTTATTATCTCCCTCTTCCCATCGCGGGATCCGGAAAGACGTCTGGTTTTACCAGACATCTGGTCCGGGTCCCGCAAAGGGAACCTGGTAATCGGCGCTGACGGAATGAAGGGGGCAGGTCCCGTACCGGCCCACTTCATTCCGTGAACGGCAGGGTCATAATGAGGCCCATAAGATTCGTAAATTCATAGATTTGTATAGCTTGGAAAATGGGGCTAGAGATATTGTTACAGTTGACATTATTGAAAATAAATAGTTTTTCTTTGACTGCTCCCCAGACCTAGCATTGTGTAATTCGTCAGCGGTTTTATAGCCTGCCTTAGGAGTATTCGACGTGGTGTTTTTGCTCTCACGGTGTAAACCTGTTATGAGTGGGCTGCCATTTTTGTTACGTAGCCGACTCGATGTTACAGGATCCGAACATCGAGTCGGCGAGCGAAAAGATCCACTCATTTCAAGACTTCTATGGGGAACTGAAAGGCCCCTCGATCGAAAAAGGGGAAGTGTAGGGGTTTGGCTATCGACCACCTTTGTGGACCTTACGTTGGGGAGAGAGCCCAATTCCTGATGTCTCCACACTTCTTTCAGCGATGATGGAGTTATAGGTGTTGTTGGTTGTGGACCGCTCACTTTCTTTTTTGGCAACTGCCCCGCAGTTAATTCAGGTGTAGAAAAAAGGCTGGGCCCATTATGGATAATTTGCCCTTCCAAAATGATAGTTGAGCATCCGGTCGACCAGTTTCTCGGAGCGAGTTTCTCCGACCCTCTACCGCCAATAGGTTGGGTCATGTGTATATTGTGCTGTTCTATCGTTAAGTCGCCATTTAATTTGACAATCCTTTTTGGTGGGGACTTCCTTGGTTTGAGCTCATGATCATGCGTCCCCACTTCAGAGTTTGCTCTGTTTGGATTTAAGATGTACAGGTCCGAGTCCAACTTTTTTTCCAACTTGCCTTGTGTCTGGTGAGGTTGCACAGTTGTTATTCTTTTTTTTGGGGGTGATTTTATCAAGATCCTTTGTTGCATTCGGTGGAATTTGTGCCCCTCTGTCGAGGGCATCCCCTGCTCCTTCTAGAAGTTCTGCTTCCGAGATTTCATGGGGCAGGACCATTAATGAGTCTTCTAATTGGATCTTTTGATTTATGAAATACTTTCTCAAACTCTGGGAAAGAACGGTACCTTCGGCTAAATTTTCCGGTAGATTCTGGTGGTAGCGTTTTTACTTTCTCCTTAGCAATATTCAAATTTAGGTGGTTCGTCTTTACCTGTATTTTGTTCAGGCTTTTCTGTTTGAATCCTTTTTTTTTTTGTTTGCCCCTTTGTGCCCTCTGGTTTGAAGCCGGCTCTCGGCACTACTGGCCTTTTTAGATTCAAAACATTAGTTTCTGGCGTGGGGTTTCCGAGGGGTCAAAATTGTCGGTTCTTGTAGTGGTGCCTCCAGTATAACTTCAGAGTGCAGCTGGAGAATTTTCTCGGGGCTTAGGGGGTTGATGGGGATAGTACTGTCACCACGAATTTCCTCTAACAGTTCACTCTCATACTCCTTCTCCACAAGCTTGTCAAGCTTATCAGGTGTTTGTTTTAGCTCCATGTTAAGTTTGTCAAAAACAATGTTTCTTGGTGACTCCAGAGTGGGTCTGTAGCTGCAGGGTGTAACCCCATTACTAGCACTTTGCCACTAGATGGTAGACTGTTTATTGCAGCTTGAATTTACGCAGTGATACACACTACCGAGTTCGCTAGTGTGTTTGCTTTATCAATAATGGGGGTTGCATTGCCCATAGATGAAAATCCCTCCTTTGAATATGGGTAAGGGCTGTTGCAGTTTTTTACTAGTGCAGCTGATGTTGTCGATTTTGGTACACTTTCACCTCCAGGTGTATAACCTTCCGTGCCTTCCGTAGCCCCTTCAGTGTCCGCGGCAGTTCCACCCCCTGCTCAAACCACGAGTCCGAGGCTGCACGCGGAGCACAATCCACTCGCTCCACCAGGTCCCTCCACCCCCCTGATTTCACCCCACCTTGGTCTCCTTCATCAAAGCCGCCGACAGCCAGAGCCGAGGAGCTACCCAGTTCTCGTAAATGTGCTCAAGGCACTTATCGCTTTGTGGGGGGGGGGTGTATTCTTGAGGGGTGATGGGGATGAGTTCATTCTTGAGGTGTTGTAAAAGTGCTTACATTCCACCGCTGTGTTGCTGAGAGTTCTAGCAAGTTTTAATGTTGTAGGCAGTAGAGGTTGTTCCGACATTCCGATGATTTCCTTGTTTGGGTCCCACTCATGCTTTCGATCAAGGTGGGCGGGACAATCTCTCCCATTCTCCAAGTCCTCACTTAAGGGTTGTATGCTACCTTTCTCCATCGCCGGGTAGCGTTGTTTGGTGCTACGCAGCAGGCACCCCTCGTCCATTCTGGATGATTTTTCATAAGTGACTGTTGGCGCAGATAGCAACGGGGGACGAGAGCGAAGACGTTGGTAATTGACAGACCAACAGTCCAACAATCTAGCAAGACTGTCACTCTCCATCACTCTGCGGCCGCTCCGTGGCAGGAAGCAGGTTTTGAAGAGTGGGTCCAACCATTGAAATGGAGGTAGGAGACAGACTCAAGGACTCTGTAGTGCCAGACAGTACTGCAAGACTGTCACTCTCCGTCACTCCACGTCCGCTCCGCGGCAGGAAGCAGGTTTTGAAGAGTGGGTCCACCCACTGGAATGGAGGTAGGAGACAGACTCTTGGACTCTGTAGTGCCAGACAGTACTGCAAGACGGTCACTCTCTGTCACTCCGCGGCCACTCTGCGGCAGGAAGCAGGTTTTGAAGAGTGGGTCCACCCATTGGAATGGAGGTAGGAGACATCCTCTAGGACTCTGTAGTGCCAGACAGTACTGCAAGACTGTCACTCTCCGTCAATCCGCGGGCGCTCCGTGGCAGGAAGCAGGTTTTGAAGAGTGGGTCCACCCACTGGAATGGAGGTAGGAGACAGACTCTAGGACTCTGTAGTGCCAGACAGTACTGCAAGACTGTCACTCTGCGGCCTCTCCGCGGCAGGAAGCAGGTTTTGAAGAGTGGGTCCCCCCAGGGTCGGACTGGGACAAGAAATAGGCCCGGACAACAAAAAAATAGTTGCCCACCCCTCGCCTCAAAAAAGTTGCCCTCAAACTATCATCCGTGAATCGCGTCAATTCATGACTTTTACAGAAAATGCTACATATTGAAGGTTCATGTGTCGGTTACATTACAACACAACTCATAAAATAACATTACCTAGCATACAGTTCTGTGACAGGGTCCGTCCACAGCTCTGAAACGCAGGAGTGGCACGAACCAACCACCCCCACTGCGGTTTTGGGACCTGCTGCAAGTCAATGCTTACACAGGGCTCCGCAACCCCAGCAGGGATGGAGGGTTAGGGTGATGATGGTTGGATAGGAGAGGGGTAGGGAAACCGGAGTGAGGTTTAGGGAGAGGTCAGAAAATGCTACATATTGAGGGTTCACGTGTCTGTTACATTACAACACAACTCATAAAATAACATTACTTTGCATACCGTTCTGTGACAGGGTCCCTCCACAGCTCTGAGGCGCAGGAGTGGCATGAACCAACCACCCCCACTGCGGTTTTGGGACCTGCTGCAAGTCAATGCTTATACAGGGCTCCGCAACCCCAGCAGGGATGGAGGGTTAGGGTGACGATGGTTGGATAGGAGGGGGGGTAGGGAAACCGGAATGAGGTTTAGGCAGAGGTCAGAAAATGCTACGTATGGAGGGTTCGTGTTTCTGTTAACTTACAACACAACTCATAAAATAACATTACTTTGCATACAGTTCTGTGACAGGGTCCGTCCACAGCTCCGAGGCGCAGGAGTGGCATGAACCAACCACCCCCGCTGCGGTTTTGGGACCTGCTGCAAGTCAATGCTTATACAGGGCTCCGCAACCCCAGCAGGGAAGGAGGGTTAGGGTAGGGTGACAATGGTTGGATAGGAGGGGGGGTAGGGAAATCGGAATGAGGTTTAGGGAGAGGTTATGGATAGGTTGGGGATGTTAGCGTAAGGTTTTGATCACTACGCATGCTTCCAGCTAGCTGTTACACTCATAGAAACACACGTCTCTGCGTCTGACTCTATACCCATATACAATATCACTATAGCAGTATACAAAGGCACAACAACATAATAAACACACATGAGGTAGTGCACACGTAGCTTAGGTTAGTTGTCACCATGGTGTCCCTTGTTGTCTCTTGCGATTTCGTTGTGCCAGGATGTGTCGTAGTAGCTGTTCAAATGCTGCAATAAAGTGCTACAATTAGTGCACATATCAAACACTACCACATGTTGCTGTTCACATGCTTGTACACATGCAAGAGATTTAGAGTGGCGCCGTACGCACGTGGCTACTAAACATGCACAGTAGGGCCGCATGTGGCTCCGGTAAGTGGTGGTAAAGTGTTAGTGCATGCAGGAGTAAGCAGTAATAGTAACGCCTTAGGAAAGTGTTCTGAAATTGTGTTCACACAACTAGCAAGCCGGCCCGCTATCCAATGATTTATGGTGCTGCGAATGGCTGGGAAGCGCTGATTAGTGTTGTGCTCTGTTACGTGGCATGCGGTGTCTTACTGGTACAGTTACCTTTGCAGGAAGCAGGTGCCAGTTGTCTCTGTCTGGTGGGGCTGGCTGGGCCCCCCTGCGTGACCCCACTGCTCCCCGTGGTTATGCAGAGCGTTGCAGCACTTATCTGTGTCAGGCGAGGGTCCGGGATGTCGATCCGGTGGGCCATGGCCCCTCGCAATGATATGAAGCCGGAGTTGCTCTGAGACATGTCTTCTCAGCAAGAGGACTTGAGCACAAGCCCTGTGCCTTTGCTCCTGGGCATGAACGATGACGTGCCACTCCCAACGTGGCCTTCCTGTAGTTCCGGGCCAGGTGCTCGTGGTGCTGGGAAACAGTTTGCTGGGTGGTTGCCATACAAAAAGGGCAGAGAGAAGTCTTTTAAAAATCTGGATTGTCCATTTGGGGGTGCATTTGAGTTGTTGCTGTGTCTTTGGCACTATTACAATGTCTTTGGACTGACTATATATTGCTTGCTTGCCTTTCTTGCTTGTTGGGTGGCGCCTCATCTTGGCCCCCAGCCCGATCATCTGTGGAAAGTCTTTTTCTGTTGAAAGTCATGTAGCTGGCCTGGACTCCAAATCTGATGATACACTAAAATATAAAGCTGAATGATTCATATATTGTCCTCACTGATGTTAACACTGTCTTGATGAACGGTACCGTCTTCACAGACACTTTATGATTCTAAGTACTGTGTCACCCTTCCCACTTTGGTCTTTGATTGGACACATCATCATGATTTCAGAATCAGAGTACATGATGTATTGCACATTTCAACTGAAACAAGTCAAGGTCCTAGTGATTGAAGTGATGATGGTCAAATGTGAGTCCTGAAGGATCCATACAGTAAGTTTTTAAGATGTTAGTTGGTGACTTATGCAAACTTAAATGTTTTGTTTTACTTTAAAAGATGATATTCGACTGTTTGTCTTCAAGAAGATTGTTGCATGCATTGACAAGCTGGCTCTAAAGTCTTCGTGGAAATCCTGAAAAATCACTCAATCAAGAGTCCCTTCAATAATGCACTTTTTTGTGCAATCAGGTCGATTATGTCTGAATTTTGCAATTGGAAAAGCAAATTCCGCTCCACAGACATGAGCATAAAGGATTCGAGGTTGTCCTGGCTGAAGTGGTTTCTAAGGCGGGTTTTAGTATTCTTCAATTTCAAAAAACTTTTTTCACATGCTACCTGTGTGCAAGATAAGGTCAAGATGAACTTGTATGCCAAATATTGCCGGTAAGCACTACTAAAAAGTTCATACTTTTTTAGAATTTTGTAGCAACATACTGCACAGTTACAGCATGTATTGCATTTCTGTACTAAATGTTTAGGTAGCTCTCCATATTCTTCTTGTAGTGCTGGATCTTCACCATGTAGGGCGTCAAAGGCATACTCTTCTGGTAGTGTACTCTTCATTTTAGTCCACTTGCTTGCAAAGTCTGAGAGTTCTTCCCTTAACCCCTGTAGCGTTATGGAGTCATCCAGTCTTTCAAACAAGGAGCACATATTTGTAAGAGCATTGTTGGGTAGACTTTCATTGAAGTTTTTGGGATCCAGGCATGCTATATCTGCGGCAAGAGATGAGTGGGGTTTAAAATGACTAGTTAGGCTTTGAAGAATGTTGTCCATAATGGCATTATGTACAGTAACTCTAAAGCGGTCTTTAGCCAAGGTGATTGGCTCATCCCTTGTACTCATTCCAGGCATCCTCTTTTTGTGGGACACTCTCCCCTCTGGAAGTGCAGTTTCCACTCCTTTATAATAGCCTCTCTCTTCCAATCCCATATTGGCCCATTCTGCACATTTTTCTGCTGCACAGTACACAGAATCAACATTTCTTGACTGTGCAGCAAGCGTTTTCGTTGTGTCCGAGACCATTCTTTGTGCCAGGAGGTTGTCCAGTCCACTTGTCTGGAGGTACTTAGATAATGGGGTTGTCGAATTAAATACTCAGAGATGTAACTGGGCTGTGAGCATGGTTTGGAATTTGCACAGAGCCTCAGAAAGGCATAAAGCTTGGTAACGGATGTGTGTATTGAATTTATCTGTATTTGAGCAATTATTACTGAGTGCTACTACCACATCGATGAACATTGCTTTGTTTGGGTTATTAAATGAGACAAAAACTTTCCGTAGTGCTGCATCCTTTGCCCACCACCTTGTTTCTCCTATTATTTGGATTGTGCGGCCTTCCACAGACAGCTCACGCCACACATCCATCCTTTTGTAAGACTCCCAGAAAGAAACGGCACAGGAGTTTAACAAGCCAAACAAAGACGTGGATTCATTTGATACTTGTGTCCCTTCTACAAGTACAAGATTTAATACATGTGCATAGCACCAGACATGTATTTGACCAGGGGATTCCTTACTGAGCCAGGATGTGAGACCATTGTACTGGCCCTGCATATTGGATGCCCCATCGGTTGAATTTCCAATGAACTTGCGTAGGTCCAGACCATTATCTTTAATAACACTCTGCACCAACTCAAACAGCCCATTTCCAGTAGACAAAGTGCAGTTGGTTACTGCTAGCAGGCGTTCATGTACAGTGTCAGTAACATATCTAATAATTATAGAGCACTGATCAGTAACACTCACATCTTGGGTTGAGTCTATCTGAATGGAAAATATTCCTGCTTCCTTTATTTCTTGACTGATTACCAATTTAATCAGTTTGGAAATGGCTTCAATCACATACCCAACTGTAGTCTTTGACATGAAGGTCACAGAAGCACCCCGTCCTTGCCCGGTTTTCTTTTTGGACTTGGCTTGAATGGCCTCAATATGTTCATTTAGAGGTCTGATTTACTTAGGAGCCGAAGAATTTCAAGAAAGTTACCATGATCCAGGTCTTCGTTATCCAGCTCAAATATGGACTCTGATTTCCCACGAAAACTGAGCCCCCTTTTCCCAATGGCTTTTACAACTTCAATGACGCGCTCCAATACTTCTCTCCTTTTTCTGATTTTCTCACTTCGAGCTAATTTCTGTTGGTGAAAGAGCAGACCGCCTATGTCGACCCCTGAAAAGGTCATCATATATGAATCCGTGCACCTGCGATGACCTTGGCCTGCCTCATGTTCTGCAATGCGCTGGTAAATATGCCTCCAGTTTTTCATCCCGTTGATGAAAAGACCCCTCTCTCCGCATTTAGTAAACGCTAAACAAACTGTGTAAAAAAGGGCCTTTTGTATTTCAGAGTAACTTACCCAATGCTGTTTACTCCCATCTTTTCTCCAATATGCTAACTCTGCTTTAATGCGTCTATGTTTGGGAGGTTGAATTGGATGGTGCTGAAAGAAATGGGAAAGTTGATCTGCTTTTGGACGTTGAAACAAATAGTCTGCCACCTGTGGATCATCTTTCCATGCTCTGTGCTTCACACCCCCGTTCCCTGAGTCTTCAGTATGTGGTAAAGCAGATAAAGATTCTTCTGAATTACTACAACCTGCCACTTCCTCTGGGGGGGGGTGATGTCTTCCCCAATTATTACAGGCACACTGGTTTCCAACACTTCCTCCTTGGAGGAATCTTCAATTGTTTGTGACAGACTGGTACCACCACTGGCTGCCACACCCTCAAGACGGACATCCTCAATTATTTCTGGCACACTGGTTTCCAACACTTCCTCTCGGGGGGCACCTTCAATGATTGCTGACATTGTAGTTGCTGCTGCATCTGCCTCTGTTGAGATGTCACCAATAACTGCAGAGACGCCGGATTCTGTTACTTCCTCTGTTCTCACATCTTGAGCTCCTGATGGCTGCAGTGGAGAACCAGGTTCAACACTTGTACAAGATGATGCCTGGTCACCCTCCTCCACTTTTCTCCCAGCAATACCATGTGAAACTTTGTGGGTCTGACCTGTAAACAGATCTTCAATTTTTTTGTTTTGCCGGAATTCCTCTTCAATCTGCTTTTTCTTCTTTTCCCTTAATTTTTCTGCTCCTCCCTTTCTTTTTTTAATCCATTTCTCTCCTAAAATATAAAATTACCCTAAATGGGCATCAAATTCCTGCCTTTATCACAGTAGGTCTAAGTAACCTGGCTGCCAACATCCAAAATAGCATTTCATTAAGAGGAAACAAGTGCTTTCCATTAGATGTCAGCATTTTCAGATTTGACTGTTCCCCAGCCCCACCATAACCTCCCTCCCGAAGAAAGAGAACTATATCCAGCTGAGTCTAACAGTAATCCAGTCCCATGGCATAGTAAATGAACTGGATGCATTCATTTTATTTATCGTGGCCAGCAGTGGCCTGGACGTTGTATTATGGTCTGACGTCTCTGAAAGAAATAGTAGCCAAAGAGGAAAACTGCATTGTAATTAACTATGAAAAACACCAATGATGTATGCAGCAATACATACTTACAGCAAGTGAATTGTTAAAGTGACATGCCAATTGTATAGTTTAAAGAATATTTATTCACCAACACTGTTCAAAATTACTAGTCGCAGTGTGAATTAACTCATCAAACTGGCCCACATGGGCCAATAAGGGTCCCACTTTGGCCAAATAAACGGGCCCACACCAGCATTTTGTGTTTTTGGTTGGCCCTGGGCCTATTGTCCTACAGGCCAGTCCGAGGCTGCTCCCAACTCAACTGACTTTTCAGTACTGACACTTTTTCCCTCATCTTTTCCCCCAGTTGCAACCCCTCCCCACAGAAAAAAAGTCATGTTTTACCATGGGCAGGGCCACAATCCATCTCTATCAAGGAAGCCTAAATGCTTTGAGAGCAATGTTGCAGCATGCAATACTCTTTACATAACTATTCATGCCAATGAACAGGTACAGCCAGCTTCCAAAATGGATACGTTTACATTTCGCTCATGCCCACATTGCCCAGCAACAAATACAACCAGCTCTGTTGCCCAAGGGGCCGTACAGCATAACTCGTACAACCTGCTCCCAGCTATGGTAAAGCCAGCTCACCTAACACAATCGGCTCCTGATCATTTTCTGTGAACGTTGCTGCACCCATTTAGTAACAAGTAGAGGAGCGAATTCCCACATATGTCAGGCAATAGATAGCTGTGTTTAAAGAGGAGACAGAGCTATAGTGTAGATGCCACACATATAAAGAGCTCCCATTGGGAGAGCCACAAAAGGACCAGTCGTAGTTAAAATGATAAACATCAGATTTAATAGAATTATGACCTAAAAAGTGATTAAATAGTGTGGTCCACAGTACATACAATTCATAAACATTTAAACATATATCAAACAGTCGTTACGTGATAAGCTAGAATTAGCTAATTGACAGTGTATCAAAAACAGGGATACACTCAACATCAAGAGGTACGCTTTACAGAAAGTGCAACGTACTCTACAGTAATTAGAATCAGTATGTCAAAAAACGTAATAACTCTGGTGCCAGTACAGAGTATTAGCTCGACATGTTTCAGTTCCTACAGTTATTATGGAACATTCATCAGGAGATATACAGGTGACCACGTAACCAAGACAACATTTAAAAACGAAATGATGACATTTGAAGTATTCGTAGCATCTGCAAAGTAAAGAACAAAAAAAGCGCAAAACATGAGCTTCAAATTAGCCATTATTGTTGCATGTTCAAAATACATGAACCAAGGCATCTAAATAGAGGGAAATAAATACCTCCACTGATGCCTGTGGGTGCTCTCTACTCGAAAGGTAGTAGGCGGTGTAGAACTGAGGGTCGTCTTTACCTAGGATATAGAAAAAACATCCAAATGAGCACTGAGTAGTGGCTCACTAAAAAAGCAGGATATGTGCTTAGGCTTAGCAAATAGCGAAACTAGTATCGCATAAAAAACATATGAAAAGGTGTCTGGGTGAGAGAAACCCAGTGCTGAGAGACAAAACGAATTATCCACAGTATGCCCCATATAATTCCAGAAGTTGAGAAGAAGTCGGTGACTAGAACCTAAAGAGGTAGTTCAAGGTATAGTCTCTAATCTCGTGTGTTTATAGGAGACAGAAGGCGGCTAGTAACACTCAAAAGTAAACAACTACCCCACAGGCAATACCTTCAAGTTGGCAGTAAGAGTGTCAGTCGTGACCAAATCCGACAGCCCCAGGATATAATCCTGCCGCCAGCGCTAGTGCTGTGTGGATAGTACGGAGAGTGCCGTCTGTTATGCGGGCAGCAGTGCAGCAGGACTGGGCGACCGATGTGCGAGTGGTAGTCAGGGAAATACAGTAGTCCTACAACTATGTTGGAAGAGAAAAGAGATGTAGAGCAATGTCATTAGTCATGGCAGCCATCATGGAATGGCTCAGACCGGACAAGGAATTAGTACACTAGGTAGCACACAGTCTACAAAAAACGATGGTAAGGGATCAAGTGAGTGTAAACGATTATATGTTATACCATTCAATAGATTCGTTAAGACCCCTGATGTCACTCTGCAGAGTATATATCATCTTTTGTTCCATATAAAGCAATTTTTTCTCCCGGGTGGCATAGTTAGATCCTTTAAGTGATAACAATATTGTCCATTTGAAATCCTCGTGATGATGCTTCAGAAGATTGAAATGTTTCACCATGGGGGCATTTTCAGTTCTGTTCTTGAGACAGCTCCGGTGTTCCATGATACGAGTTTTGGCTTTGCGGGTTGTTTTCCCTACATAGTGCAGTCCACATTTACAAGTGATCAGGTACACCACAAATTCAGTGTTACAATTAGTCAAGTTTTTCTGTGTCCAGAGTTTTGACAGGCCAACATCTACATTTTTAGTTATAGAGGTCAACTTACAGACCCCGCACGAGCCACAAGGATAGTGACCGGTAGGTTCAGGTAGACCCCATAGGGTGGTTAATCTGGGTTCCTGGATAGGGATAGGTTTAAGTTTGCTGTTACTAACCCTGTTACCTATTGTCGTGCTCCTTTTATAAGCAAAGATCGGCACACTCATAGAGGGGGAGGTCGTTTGAAAGATTTTCCAATTCTTCTTAATGATGTTGGTGATCTCAAAGCTCTGGTTAGAAAAGGTATTCACACACACAATACGATCATCTTTAGGTTTAACAGGTTTTGGTTCCAATAGTCCTTCTCGGTTGTTATTAAAAGCCCTTTTGGCTGATTTTTTCACCAGTTTATTAGGGTACCCTCTCTGTCTCAGTTTTTTCACAAGAGTGTTCGCCTCCGCCTCGTATATTTCTTTCGTAGAACTATTCCTTTTAAGGCGTAAAAACTGGCCAAAGGGAAGATTATCACGAAGATGTTTAATGTGATGGCTGGAATAATCAAGAAGAGAATTTTTATCGGTGGGTTTATGATAAGGCTTAATTTTCAAGACTCCATTGGTTGCAAAAATGGTTAGGTCGAGAAAATTAATAAACTCGTTACTAGACGTCATAGTAAACTGAAGGTGAGGATTAAGATTGTTAAGCCAGTTGAAAAAATTGTTAGCTTCAGTCAAGGTGCCTCTCCATATGACCAAGATGTCGTCAATGTAGCGACTCCACTTCACGATGTTATTACTATAGGGATTGAGGTTGCTGTAGACGTTGCTTTTCTCAAAGGTCTCTACGTACAAGTTAGCAACACTCGGAGCCATAGTGGCGCCCATCGCGTTCCCTTCAACTTGTTGGAAAATCTTACCATTGAACTCAAAGTAGTTACGTTTTAATGCTAGTTCAACGCACCAAAGGATAAACGAAGTAGGGACCGGATCATTATCAATGCGGCCCAGAAGTATTTCTTCAATCGCATCAAGGGATGCTTGTTGGGGGATATTGGTGTAGAGGGATACGATGTCAAAACCTAGTAGCAACTGGGTATTTGTATCGAAAGCCAAGTTTTCATGACTGTTAATAACATCTCGAGAGTCTTTTACATAGGATAGCATGTTTTGCACAAATCCCTTCAAATAGTGGTCCGCAAAAGTAGAGAGGGGTTCAAGTACAGAATTAATCCCTGCCACAATGGGTCGACCTGGAGGGTTCACCAAGGTTTTATGCACTTTGGGTAGAGTGTAGAAAGTGGGGATGCTTGGTTTTTTATTGATGAGGAAATCCGCCTCTTGTTTCGAGATCCACTCTCGGTCTTTAGCTTTAGAAACTTTATCTGCAACGAGTGCCATGAGTTCCGGTGTCGGGTCCAGAGCGAGAGGGCGATAATAGTGGTTATCACTAAGTTGTCTTTCGCATTCCGTGACATAATCGATGCGATTAAGAACCACAATACCTCCACCTTTATCTGCTTTCTTGATGACAATTTGGGAGTTTTTGGCCAAAGAGTCGAGTGCTTTAAGTTCTGAATTAGAGAGATTGTGGAAAGGTCTTGATGGTTTATTTTCCAGGGCTTTAACTTCTGCGATCACTTTCTTTTCAAAGACTAACGACTCAGGAGAAAAACTCTGAGAAGGAGGGTAGAAAGTGGAAGGTTTACGGAGTCCCGTGCAGTTGAGAGGTTCTTCCAAGGGGATAACGTTATCAGCAGAGAAGAATTCTTTCAGGTGGATTTTCCTCATTAGTTTTTTGAAATCAATTAGAAATTCAAAAGGATCATGTAGTTTCGTCATCACGAATCCCAAGCCTTTGTTGAGGACTTGTTGTTCTATATCTGGAGGAGCGAATTCCCACATATGTCAGGCAATAGATAGCGCAAGGTAACACCATTTCCAGTAACAGGTACAGCGAGCTAATGCTCACGTCCAGTAGCTTTTACAACCCAACCAAACTCCTCGCACTCATCACCGGAACTGGTACAGCTATAGCCTTCAACATGCCCAGCCCCACCCCACGCCCCTTAGCTCACAATGTTCATACTATAGGCTCTGTTTCGAAAGGCATGTAACACTGGAAACTGAATGTGGAAAGAAATTAAAAAGAAAAAAGGAAACACACCGTGGATGCACTTCCAGGTTGTTTCTTTTTTTACATCTTTCAACTTGACGTGTAATCAAATGCAATAAACGTATCCCTTCCTTTCCATAACAACGACCATGCCACAAGGCAAATAGAAAATCCCCACCATATGAGCCAGTTCCCAAAAGGTTTCCAACTGCATTTAATGTAGGTGGAGAGCATTCTGCTATGCTAATGACCCCTGGGGTGGGTAAGAACGCAATTGCAGCAAGTCATCAAAAGGCTGCAGGAAGCCAGCGTGTGTCATTACATGACAATAGAAAGCTGTGAAAGGACGAACGTTAGTTCTCCTTTCATGCGTGTGTTTACATGCAGAACACAATCAGGTCGATAAGCAGACAAAAACCGCAACAAGCGACCTGACAAAATTATAAGCGACTTTGGGAAAAAAGAAGCCCAAAGTCGCTTATAATAAGCGTGCATGGCAACACTGGTGTACAGATGAGGCCAGCAGTCGTAAACCTCGCTTGTCACATGTCCCACGCGGGCATCCCATGAAATCACTCTCCCCTCTCACTGGCGTGAAGTGTCACTTAGAGGCACGCGACTTCCTGTAGCGGCCACACCTGTCACCGTGTATATTTAGAGCACCCCGGGCCCGGTTATAGGGAGACAAAGGACGGGCGCACCAAGCAACACTTGTGGCGGCACTGTAACAGGTGCGGCCAGGAATAGGAGTCCAAAAGAAACTCCCACATGTAGTACCCGGAAATGCCACAGCCCAAGATCACCCTCCTCGAGTCACCCGACTCTTGCCAGAGCCTTGCTTTGTTCAGGCAAACCTCGAAATGTGAACGCTCAAATGTTCACAATCGTAACAGCACGGTCAGATGACTCCATGCCAAAGGGCACAGCCGATTCCAGTCCCGCGCTTTGCTTTGATCTTAGTCCATTGTATTCGATAGAAGTGAAACAAAACTACAACTCCCAGAATGCAATTCACCAAGAAGTGAAAGTCTATGGCTGGGGCAATGCTGTACCAGGCAGCATAGGTCTCAGTGGTGGGTGGAAATTGCACTTTTTCATAGAGACCTGTTTAACCCCTAAATGCACACAGTTTTTGGCATATTTAAGAGCTGGGAGTTGAGAGACAGGGAGATTAAATGATTTGCCCAGGATCACACCGTTTAAGTCAAGTGCGGGAAGTCAGTATTACAGCACACAGTAGGTGTTCTAGAAACAGGGCACACACTCCTAATTTTCTTGGCAAACTCTCCTTAAGAAGTCTCCTGATGTCATTCTTTTACAAAAGAACATGTTTTTATTTGGACAAGGAAGTACACGGGCTCATAACTGCCAAGTGAAACCAAGTCATGCGTGACACCTTGAGCCAGTCCTGGCGTTTAACTTTGCATGATGGGACGTATAGGCCCATACTTGGAATGAGAAAAATGGAACTACAACTCCCAGAGTGCAATTGTAATTGGCACGCGAGTGCTCCCTGTCATGATTTCAGATACACTCACGTAATTATATAAGTGGAATGGAAATTAGAAACGGGTGGCAACGATCTGAATTGACTTCCTATCCCAGAACCTGCCAATTATCTCTTTGTAAACGTGGGCATTGAATGGGGAATATGCCAATAAAATAGCTCAGCAGGTTAAGTGAGTAGCACTCCGCTCTGAGTGTGATCTGCAGGTCGCAGGTCCGAATCCCGCCATGGCCAACTCAGCCTTTCACCCTTCTGAGGTCGATAAGTGAGTACCAAATTCGGTTGGGTGATAACTGCATGTAAATAGGTTCTCTGTAAAGCGCTATATTAAGACCATACCATTATAAATATCCCATCCAGTCACACCAAGGTGAACGACCCCCCCACCTACCAACGACCCCTTCTCCCTCTCGTGTGGCCTTTAGGGGGTCTGGAACAAAAAACAATGTTTTAACAGAATACATATGGATTTCCAGGTGTGAGGCGCTATGTAATTCAAAGTGGGCCATTTTTACTTGGCACGGGGGCTTCAGCTAGTCCGCGGATCACAACACAATGAGTGATACTGGGCTCTAAAGTGTGATACTCGACCCCAGTGAGGTTTCCGATTAGGAGGTGTACAAGTCAAAACCAACGAGTGAGACTCCAATAAAGTAAATGGGGCCATTTGAAGCTGTCCATGGATGAGGCTGTCTCCCCCCACTAGTCCCTAGACTCCTTACCTCAGTGACTGGCTGGCTGTTGGCTGCTGTCTGTGGGCTGTGGCTGGCACTGGGCACTGTCTGCTGGCCGCCTCAGTGCTGCCTGGTGGTCCTCCTGTGTGGGCACTGGGCACTGTCGGCCTCCAAGTTGTCTGGTGAGCTGAGGTGCACTGGTGACGGTGTGTGCTTGCTTGCACTGGGACTCAGCTCAACTGGTGCCGTGCCTGGTGGCACTGGTGGCTCTCTCTCTCAGTCTCTCTGCCAGAGTCAGACAGTGCTGCCTGCTGCAGTGCTGTGCTGTGTCGGTGTGACTGAGGCGTCCGGCGCGGTGTGCCCAAATAAATCAGGGCCAGCCCAGGGTGAGTCAGAGGCGAGCGAGGCCCAAGGCAATTAGCAAAGAATTAAATAGCAGCATTGGCGGCAATATTGGGTGGGCAGGGGCAGCCTGCCCAGCCGAATTTTCATTGGCTTATATTCCACGGCGCTGGCGGCCCCGGGCCCCAGCCCAGCCCCCAAGCACAAGTTGAAGACAGTTGCTTTCAATTTTGCAAAGAAGTGTTACTTACTTCGTGCAAAGTTGTAGCAAGTGTGAAATGTGTCACTGTGTTCTGGCAGTGCCGGCCTCAGCTCAGCCCTCAGCCCTGCAGGCAGGCTGCACCCCTAGGGTCAGGACTCAGAGGCAGGCAGGTGTTACAATTGCTTTAGTGTGTGTTTGCAATTGCATTCAGCCTGCCTCCCTCCGCTCCCACAAATCAAACTAACGTTCTCTGGCCGCCGCAGGCCAGAGCAGAGCATGAGCCGGTGAGCACACATGGCACCGGCCCCCTGCAGTGGAGGCACGGCCGCCGGCCTGGTGGCCCACCGACGCTGTGAATGAATTATGCACATGCATCTGCATGCATCATAAATGATGATGCACGCATGATGCAGATGCAATCATCAAAGCAAGGTAACATCTAGTGTTACCTTGCTATGATGATTGTGCAGAGACTGCAGACAGTGCCGCCGGCGCGCGGCGCCTCCCCCTCCTGGCTCCCTGCCATGTCCTGCTGCTGCGCAGCCCAGCCCAAGCGGCTCAAACCCCCCCCATCTGACTTCCTGGCAGCGGACAGCCTGCGGTGAGCCTGGAGCCACACAGACAGCGACGCACACACACACACACACACACACACACTAGGCCGGTGCCGCCGGCCCGGCCTGCCAATAAAAAAAAATGACATAATTTTTTTTTTTTTTTAAAACTGGCCCAGAGGTAGCTGCCGGAAAACCGGCCCCAGGGGACCCCAAAGTCGTTCGGCCACGGGCCGAAAGACCGAAAGGGCCAGTCCAACCCTGGGTCCCCCCAATGGAATGAGGTAGGAGACAGGCTCTAGGACTCTGTAGTGCCAGACAGTATTGCAAGACTGTCACTCTCTGTCACTCCACGGCCGCCCTGCGGCACGAAGCAGGTTTTGAAGAGTGGGTCCACCCACTGGAATGGAGGTAGGAGACAGACTGTAGGACTCTGTAGTGCCAGACAGTACTGCAAAACTGCCACTCTCCGTCACTCTGCACAGAGCCTCATACGTAAACTCTGGGACAAGGAAGAGGGACATGAAGGTAATTCTGGGCCAAGGAGCTGATTTTGGTGGTTGGGGTAGTGGGTGGGAGGGAGAGGGGATGTTTAGGGGTGGGATTGTGCGATAAATCATAATGGTTGTCTATGTCCAGGCTAAGCAGGCATGATATGTGGTATTAGTGGCTAGAGAGACATTTTGGTGCAGCCAGTCTAGTCATTCCTCAGTTTGGTATGACTTTTTTTTTTAACTGCGCATTTCTGATAAAGCAGTCCTGCTAAGTGTAATTACCTGGCTAGACTTGTATTTGGGTGCTGCCAGTCTAGCCGTTTCTTACTGCGCCATTGTATATTTTTCTGGGCATCTGCAATAAAATGATATGTTATGATATAAGTCTTTTACAACACGCCTGTACACAAGTGTTTCTAGACGCGACAAGACAAGGGAGGGAAGATAGAGGGAGGACAAGACAAACAATCTTACTAGGCCTTGTGTCATTCAGATTGTGCAAGTGCGAGAACGAGAAATGCAAAGGGAAAGGGAGGGGGGAAGTGCAAGGAAGAGGGGAGAGGAAAACAGGGCAATAATGCTCTGAGTAAGTGCAGCCAGGGCAGTGCAGCTCTGTGTAGTGCAAGGAGAACAAGGGACTCTAGGGTAACAGTTACAGTCCCTAAGAGGGTGGTAGGCCTGGAGGTAGTGCCAGGGTGACTGATCGAGAAAGAGCCTGGACTCAGTGAGACTCTGAGGGTAGCCAAGCAACCAGTCAGTACAGCAGACACGTAGGTCAGGTAGGTCAGCAGGGGAGGGAGAGAGAGAAAGCAGAGGAGAAGAGGAAAGTTTTGAGCTGCTACCGGAACTTCAGGTGGCCCACTCAAGTTTTAGAGGGGCAGGGAAGCCATTCCATAGGGAGGCACCTGCAGAGGAGAGAGATCTACCCCCCACTCTCTGCCAGGAGAAGCGTCTAACCCTTAGAAAGTTGGAGGTAGCTGGGGAAAGAGCTCTAGAAGGAAGGCATTTTGGAAGAGAGTATAGGATGCAGTGTGGGCCCGATCCCAGAAAGCCTTGTGGACAATGCAAAGGGTCTTGAACTTGATCCTTGCAGCCACCGGGAGCCAGTGGAGAGATTTCAGGGCTGGAGAGATACGATCCCTGGGTTTGAGGCCAAGGAAGTCTTGCAGTCCTAATCTGGATTAGTTGCAGAGGGAGGAGAGTAGAGGAAGGCAGATTGCGCAGTCAAGGACCCTAGCACACAAGCAATGCAAGAAGGACTATCTCCAGGAGGCCTGTGGGACCAAGCATAATGCCCAGATGTCACAAGCTGGGACATAAGAAAAGCCCTCTGATTGTGTGCTCCCCAACCACTGTGTTCCCTCGTATTATTAACGTTGTCCCCATGCAGTGACTGTCCTATTACCTAGCAATTGGACTCAAGGTTCCTGGACATGGAGCAACTCACAATATAAATGGTTTCCAAGCAAATGACAAAGGGAAACAGGAACAAGAGAAATAACTTTGGGGGTGGGGAGTGAATTTGGGGGTGGCAACTGTTAAAAGAAAAGAATTACAAATGGTATGATGGGTCCAACTAGGAGTACTGGAGCGTCTCTTAAGTGGCCTCCCTTGCTCGTGGTGGCAAGGGTCACCTGTTGTGCATCGAGTAATTAAAATAATGGGTAGCTAGGAAATTACACAATTGCAACCTGTGGAATTTCACAGCTGGAAAACATTGGATCTATGTTTGTTTTATATTCTGCTGTCTCTACTTCTGTCCCCTCCTACGAGTAAGAAAACAAACAATTTATTTTTCTGCATTATGCACCTGAACGAACATGTCCCCTAGATTTTTACATTAATTATCTGACCCCTTACTAGTGTAGCAAAGAGATGAAGCAGCACCAATAGCGCATCATTATCAATTTTAAAAACATGAGTGCTTGTATGGCCAATTTGGGCCACACCACTAATGATAAATATATAGTACCAGCACGTGACCTGTTTGGAGAGGGAAGCTTCAGGGGAGGGCTGCCACGTGAACTCTCCCACTTCTCTGGCCATAAGCATCTACAAGACCTCTATGGCGGTTCCAAAGAAAGCATGCTACACTTCGATGAATGACGCAGAAGATATTGCCCCATGAGGACAGTTACATGAAAACTTGGACAATGATAGAGGATTCCTTGAATGCAAATGACCTGTTACAATACATACTGAAGGGGCCAGAAAAGGGAAATGTAACACACGGGGAGTTGCAGTGCCTCAAGAGCGGAAGAAGAGAGGTGGGAGGACTGCCTGAATGCAGCAAGAAACACCAGCTACCAGCATATGGACAGGAGTTTGCAAGAGAAGACTGGGTCAAATGGCTGAAGGAATGCATGACACAATCGCTCCTGGGAGCTCCAGTGGAGATAGTGCAGAGAGGAAACGATAAATACCTCAAAGGGTGGGCAAGGAAATTCAAGCCGCTCACATGGGTAGAAAGCAAGGAAGGCCTATGTCCAGAATGCAGTCACGAATAACACCACCATGTTGCCAGAATGAAGGTTCAGTTAAGATTGGAGAGAAAAGAAACTGCAGACACATTTCAAGGGTACATGGCACGAGAGGAGGCACAGCAATATTCACAGATCACTGTTGGGCCTGACGCTCACATGCAGGTGCCACCCAACTGGAAGAGAAGAATGTACCCTGGCGCCATTGAACACACCAGCCTTGATGATGCCCTAGAAAGACACAGAAATGTATGGATTCCCCGAACTGGATGCATAGCAGAGGAAGAAGACGTAGCTGAAGCTGAGCATGGTGAAGAGGAGAGGTCCTGGAACACGAACAAACACAGAAGGAGCGCTAGTGACCTAAAGAGGTAAGCTGAGGTGTGCTACTACAAGACACCTACCAGTGGGGAGGAGCTTTTATGTGCTCCATATGCATGGACAAGAGGGGGGATTGTTGAGGGGGTCTCAACCCCCCCTCTCTCCAGCATACCCTCAAGATGACAGATGTCACCCACTGAAGTAGCCCCATAGACAATAACTTGATGAGATCACCAAAGTAATCATGAAGAGGTGACATGGCTGAACACACACGTAGAGACATTAGGCAGGTGCAAAAGAGCACACATAAACTGTCAGTCAGTAAAGTTTATTTGGCAGGTTTGCCTTTAGCACACACATGCACATTCATAGTGGACATAAATATAAAATACACAGATCTTAAAATAACATCAATAAAAGCCTACAAGAAAGGATTAAAAAAACAGACTGAGTTAATCAAGTGACCTGAGGCAACAACCTACGAAGCCAATCACAGTAAATACATTTGGCTACAAAGTATACATTGTTCACTACAGCAGTGGATTTGCATAAATTAATGGTTTCTTGCGTGGTTTTAACGGATGCTTTTCTGAACAGTGGTAACAGGTGTATCTTCCTCAAGTCACAATAGCACTCGTTCATAGAAAAGCAGGCAATGGGTAACAGATTCCGTCTCTAGACCACACTTTAGACATGTTTCATGAATTGCTGCGATTCCATCCACAAGTAAAGGTCGTGACCTGCAGTGTACCAGATCTAAACTCCAAAAATATGGTATGGGCACTGGCAGGTGATATCAAATCCAGATATCTCTCTTCATCTAAGACTAGTTTCGTAGAGCGATGGGTCAGCCCTACTTTCAGGTTCAGGCATGAAACAAGGAGGCGTTCTTGGGTCTCGCATTTAGCAAACTGCTTATATCTCCTTTGATGCCACAATGCAGGTTGTGCGGATTACACCATGATTCTTCCATGCCAGCCAGTTTGAGTTGTTGCCTGGCGTGGGCCGACCATTGGGGTGAGCGTCCACCAGGATGATTCAACAAATCTACATATGCTGCTTTATACTTTGCAAGCACAGGAGACCCCCAAAGTCTGCTCCAATAGGAGACCAGTTTCCATGCCAGCTGGTAGATAATGGGGTCAAGCCCACATTCCATGTGGAGAGGGGCACTTGAGAAGCTATACAGCAGTCTAAGTAGCTTTTTCAGACACGTATTCCCTGCTACTTCTAGGTTCGGACAATTAGTGTGGCCCCATATCTCAGCTCCATAGAGTAATGCTGGTGCGGTTTGGTCGGAGCAAATATTTATTGCTGGTGACACAGCACGCTCTCCATGGGAGACGGAGAATTTCTTAAGGCTACCACCATTTCTTTCAAGGATAGACTGTGACCTGTTGGACTGAGCTGCCCACAAGCCTGTGTACGTGAACCTCACTCACTCCTAGGTAGTCATAGTGGGTGACTTGTTCCAGTACAGTACCATTGACCTCCAAGCGGAGTGCCACAGGCTTGGTTCTCCTTGGCCTAAACATTAGAACCTTGGTTTTGGTCCTGTTGAGCATCAAGCCCAACTGTAAACACTTAGAGATAAAATGCTCCAGGCCTTTTTTGATCCCCATGGTCGATATAGCCAGCATAACTGAGTCTTCAGCGAAAAAAGTATGCCGGATAGACATCAGTGCAAGTTTGGTAGGGTCCAGCTCACCTCTGGAACATTCTGCCACCAAGTCCAGGATGGTTTTGTTGATGTAAGGGCAAAACAGGAGCAATGCAAGCACACAGCCTTGCCGCACGCCTCTGTTAACCGGAAACTTCTTGGTAATTTCCCCTCCCAGGCTCCACCTCACCACCGCTGTGTTGTTGGAATAGAGCTTGGTGATCAGGGATACCAATTCAGCCGGAACCCTGCGCCTCAAGAGAACCTGCCATAGCTGGGCCCTGGGTATGCTGTCAAAGGCCGTCTGCAGGTCTATAAACACAGCATAAACCTGCATACATTTCAGTACAGTCAATTTCTGCATGATGGTGGACAGGCAAAAACACTGGTTTACTGTACTCAGCCCTTGCTGAAATCCGGCCTGTAGGTGGGAGATCAACCCATTACTGGTCACCTACTCCTGCAGATGTTGTAGAACCACTATGGCAAATAATTTTCCTAAGGCATCAAGCAATGAGACGGGCCTATAATTGCCCTGGCTTTGTCACCCCCTTTTTTTGTATATGGGTACTATCTCTGCCCAACGCCAAGATTCCGGGATGCCATTGCAGCTAACCACTGCTTGAAATAACCTTGCTAGGATGGGGGCCCACATTTCGGGCTCGTCCTTCAGAATATCGATCAGGATTTTCTCAGGGCTGGGAACCTTCCTTCCCTTGGAGTTTGCTAAGACATTTTTGACTGCTGTCGTGGAAATAATAATGGGTGACCCCATGAAAGTCAACAGCTGTCCTGCCTCTGGTGATCCCTCTAGGTCAGAACCTTCCAGAGGAGTTTCATTGAGATATAGTTCATGGAAATGGGAAGACCATTTTGCTTTGGTGATCATGCAAAGAAGCCTATTGTCTTTGCACTCCTAGCGGTTTGCTACAAGAGCCAAAAAGGTCTTGCTGTCCTTATTAAGGGCAGCTTACCTAAGGGCTTCCCATTCTGATTTCAAGGATTCTGTTTTCCTGGACTTCACTGCGTTTTTGTAGGCACTCTTTTTAGTTTGCAGGACCTCCTTGTCCACCTTTCCACTTGTTGCAAGGTATAGCATGAGGTCCTTTTTTTACCTGCCTGCAAAAGTTGTCAAACCACACAGGTTTCTGCCCCTTTCTCTGTTTGGGAAAGGTTGCTGGACTGGAGAACCGGGACCGAGTTCATACGTCAAACTGACAAATTCAGCCAATACCTCATTTAGCCCACTTCTATGATCACATAAGTGTTCAATAAAGGGGAGGATTGAGTTGTAAATGGAGTGTTTTAGTACTTTCATCAGAATATTGTCCCATTTGACAGCCCTTCTGGTGTTTCCAATTATCTCTATTGGCACCGAGATCACACTACTAGTAACCGCCTTGCCCTGCCACTTTAATTTTATGAGCAGGGTTTTGTGGTCGCTGTCCACACGATCAAGGATGGGAAACTCTTCCACCTTGGCCCAGTCGCTCAACACGACCAGGATGTAGTCTACCCTAGAGGAGCGTTCAAAGCCAAAGAAGGCATCCCTCCCTGGTCTCTTCGGTGCGACTTTTATTGCAGACCCTTAGGTTTAAGCCATAGAGAATCTGTGCTGACTCCAGGGCAGGTTTATGTGCCCAAGCAGAAAAACTAGCTTCTACAGGAGGAATATCCCAGGCCACATCCACGTCCTCCCATAATCCTTCTAGTTCTCGGAGAGGCTCAAACTGAAGCTTAAAGTCTCCTCCGACAACAATATGAAGTGTGCCCGGCACTTTAGATTCCCAGCTGGATACTAAATCATGCATTAAGGTCAGTGTCCCCACCAATGGTTGGAGCCGTAAAGGCCTATTGTTTACATTAAAGATCAGTATGGTCAGACCTTCTGTGTTTGTACCAACAATAAATTGCAAGTCCGCAGAGCTTTCGACACTCATTATCACTTCCCAGCCTGACCCTACTGCCACCAAGGTCAATAACCCCCCCAAGGTCTTCCTCTAGGACCTTTAACCGGTGGGATGTTAAACGTCTTGGAGCCCTGCATCTCAATGGGTGCCACATCCCACGTTTCCTGGAAGCATACAAACTTGTTTGAGAATACCAAGGCTAACCAGTCAGGGTCCACCAGATGATTGGCAATCCCGGCCACATTCCAGAATAGCACCTTCATGCCTCCAGACCCAGTCACGATTTCAAGTGGGGGAGGTGAAGGATGTCATTCCACCTCGTCCAGACCTTCACCCCTTCTGGGAGGGATCCGATCAAGATTGGCTGTTGCTGGTCCCAAAGGGCGACTATGCCATCTGTTTGGATCAAATGTTCTCAGAGAAATTGATGAACCCTGTGGGGGAGGGGGAGGTTCTTGCTTCTACTGCCAATAATTCCTCCACAAAAATAGGATTCCTCAGATCCAGTTCGATATAATCATTCTGCTCAGGGGCCATGTTCACTCGACCAGCCCAGATAATATCCTCTCTAATAACAGAGGTACAACCCCTCACATGGCAAATCCAATGAATGCTCTTATTCATGAGGATGTCCTCGTTTTCATATGCACCCGATCTTAGTTTGATACATTGCATATAAAGATTGGGTGACCATTCTGTGCTCTGGGGAACTTCTGAATGATTGTTGGACGAGTTTCGTCCCTGGGGGGTTGGTTGCGGGCGTTGAGCCCACAGCTCTTTGTTCAGGGTGGGTGGGACACTGCTTGCCTGTTGATGATATCGGTTATGGGTTTAACCCACTGAGGGTCCTTTGTAGCTCCTACTTTTGGAATTAGCAGGGGGACTCTTCGTTCCCTGTAACTACCATCCCCACCATGGTGCTGACGATCCGGGCCGCCTCAGCCCCGTTTGTAAGAGCATGTGAACTATGGTCAGGCTGTGGATTATGTAGATCGCTTGAAGATCCTTTCCAGGCTAGTTCAAGCTGGTTCCCCTCTTCAATTACAGTTTTCGTTAAACTAGCCACCAGTTCTCTAAGGTTACCAAACTCCACCATTGTATTCCTCGATGTAACTGTGCTCTTGACAGCAAAGCACTACTTAAGTTTGCATACTCCAACAGCGTAACAGTTGATGGCACTAGGAGTGTGAGAGGAAGTAGCATCAGGGGCAAGAGTTAAGGAGCTGGGAAGTTCTGTGGCTTACCCGCCCTCATTTGGGCTCGGGTTGAATAGTTCTGCTACCTCTTATGCACCAGTCAATGCAACTAAAACCTGCTCAAGATTGTGATCAGTGTTATTCGATAATTTTACTGTGTAAAAAAGAAAAGAATGCAGGACTCTGCGCCATCAAAATGTGTGTATATTTAATAATATTGCATAATCACACATTAAAAATACCTATTCAAGGAATTGTAAGGTGTAGCCCTCCAGAGCAACTTATACTAAAGCCACCCTTTTCAGTTACGATAATTTTACTGGTCTGCAAGATGGAGCAGTAATGAAGTGCACTTCAATTATGCTACTTGTTTTGTGGTCCATACAGCAAGATGGGTTGGGTGGCAGAGGACTGGGAGGCAATAACTTTTCCCACCTTCCTTGTTAGTGGGATTGTCAACCATAAACTTAGCTAATGGATCCTCTTTGGCTTGATTCCTTAGGCCACTGGGTGCTTGTAGTTAGGATTTGTCTTTCGCACAAGTAACACCGCTCTCGTCCCATGTTCTATTACATCTACAAGGTTGCAATCCTCATCTTGGATCACTTAGTTGGAGTTGACCTTCGGGCGGGCCGGCACATCGGTCACCCCTCCATCCAAGTCAAACAGAAACCCCTTGATATCCGAAATTAAAACATTAACTTTCTGGGTGGGTTCAAAGAGTGTATAAACCCTTTTCGATCCCACCCCTGGAGAAATGGAGGAATTTGCCTTGCATTTAACCATCCTTCTTCCCAGGAAATGCCAAATAGTGACCGGTTAGTGGGCCAATTGGAATCTATGGGAATCATTACACGGTAGGCCGTAAACCATGGTGCTATTAGCACCATGGTTGCTGCCGGTACCATACCGGTACCACAATGGAGAAAAGGGCAATTACCACCCCATTCCAAGGTTGACGGGGCAGTAATTCCCCCTTTCTCCATGGCCCTTCCCCATTCCCATTTTTGCCCCATAGGGCATAATGGGAATGGGGAAGGAGCTAATTAGCACCAAGGTCCCTTTGCGGGTCCCAACTTTAACGGCTGGTCTACACCAGCTGTTAAGGTCGGGTCCCGCAAAGGGACCTCGTAGTAAGGCGGTAAGGGTTAACGGTCACCGGTACCCTTACCGGTGACCGTTAACCCTTACTGCCTTCCGTGTAATGAGGCCCTATAGGTGGAAAAGTGAAAGATCAAAGCCCCTGGTGGGGATACTCACAACGCTGGTTTTAAACAAATATACAAATTTCTAGTTAGCTGTTCAGAAGACTAATGATAGAGTGTGCAACTAAATTTGTGCAAGTTACAAATGCAAGAGAGTAAAAGCGTGCAAATAGTGCCGAAACAAAGCGAGCCAACAAGTTTTTGAAATGGAATACAAAAAGATGTCATCAATTAAAAAACATTAGACATGCTAATACATTACCAAAAGTTATTAAAAACATTAAAAGTTCAGAAAAATAAAAATGATGGCTGTCCCTGTTATAAGGGTAAGAACGGCAAATCACAGTCAATGGTGCCCTATGAGCTTTAGGGACTAGTGGTGCCAGGGTCCAGGGTAAGTCTCAATCAACAGTTGCTTGTACCCTTACCCAGTAGAAAAATGTGCATGCATAGAAGAGGCAGCCGGTGGGCAGGGAACGCCCGACATCTGAAAGAGCTGCTAGAGTCCGACTCTCCCCCCCCCTTCCCCACCTTTGAGACCAGAGACTTTGGGCCTGGTGTACGATGATCTGGCCAGTTATCCCTCAACAATCCCAGACTGGGCCTATCAATGGTAGTGAACAGTGAGCCGCACCTCTGAGGTACCAAAGCATGGTTTTAGTACATCCAAAACTGGCAAGCTTGGGGCAGCCTGCAGGGATCGGTATAGCTGATACAATTCCAGTCCACCTAAGAGTTGAACATTGATAGTTGCCTCTGCCCCGACTCCCTGACTCCTAGGGTCACCAAAACAAAATACCTCACTGGAGAGCTACACGGACTGGTCCACCGCCGACACAGTGTGACCACCAAGACTCCACCAGCCGTTCCACCTCTCCCCCTCCCTGTACGAAGAGGCATGGGGGGCAGGAAGGGGCGGGAGACTCCTCCAATCTAGGTGGTGTTTGGGAAGGTCAACAGTCAACAAGACCAATTTGAGAGGTTCATACAGTTGCCTACAATTGCCTGCAATGACACACAGAGCATAGGGGGTTCAGGGAAAAAATAATTAGGGGTTGTGCCCACCTTCAGACCATGCCAGTTAGTCGCACACCCACCGAGCAAGGCAAACATTGGCAGAAGCAAGAGGACAAATCGTCCCCGGACCCAAGGGCAGTGCTGTAGGTCCCAAGCCAAATACCTCCAAAATGCACAAAGTCCGGAGGTTGTGCAAAATAAGAAAATCAGAACGGAGACAGCCAACAAGCAAATGAATACAGAACATTGTACCGATCCGGAGAAGACACCATTGTTATGGGAGGAGGGACTCGTTAGTACTCACACAAGCGTTAGCAGTTGGAGGAGTGCGTGAATCCGACAGACATCAAGCGGGACTCCAGGGGCACTTCCCCCCACCTCCAGCCACCGGACAGCACCAGACAGTGCTACCCTTCACCACGGCAGGCTTATGCCTCAAAGGTGGCATGCTGGAGTTTTTGTACCCTCCTCTTCCTGTTACGCTCACCTGGTCTCAGCGGAGGCGTTGGAGCATAGTTGCAGCCCTCCCTGGAATTAGATCACCCTCTTCAGGTTTGTTCCTTGCGAATCAGCTGTGGGTGGTGACAATTGGTGGCACTGCTCCTGGTAAATGTGAATGATGAGCTCTCTGTCCTGCTGCTTCTGGCAGGGGTGCTTGTTAATGGAATCGGGTTTCTTCACTGATTCCTGAGAATTATTCCAGTCCTGCTGCGACTAAGCTCCACTTTCTGCTTTCTTGCAATGTCTCTTGTCTTTTCCCCTTTTTCTGCTTTCTTGCAATGTCTCTTGTCTTTTCCCCTTTTTCTGCTTTCTTGCAATTTCTTTTGTCTTTTCCCCCTTTTCTGCTGCAGATGCTCCGAGTTCGGATGATGCGCATCGTGCCGCAGTGCCCAGATGATGCTGTCTGCGTTCCAAAATGCTTACAGGTGAGCCACGGTGCCAGGAAGAAGATGACTGCGCCTCAAGATGTTTGCAGGTGAGCCGCAGTGCCAGGAAGATGACTGCGCTCCAAGATGTTTGCAGGTGAGCCGCAGTGCCAGAAGGAAGCGTTCAGGAGAGAGCAGAATCCGCCGGATGGTGAGTATGATTCTGGATGGCAGGATCTCTTCAGGTAAGTTGAATCTCAGGCGACGGTGAGCGTTACGCTGCCCTGAGGTGCAGAATAACGCATCTGTCTTGAGGATCGGGGCAGCTTATATAGCTGAGATCTTGGGCATGCCCATTAGGGCCGGCTTACCAGCCACACCCTGCCACTCCTAGAGAGTGAGCACGTGCAAAGGCAATCCATTAGCAGACACACCCAAGAATACACTGGGGGCTGCTTAATGGATGGAATGTTTAAGGTTAATGCATCCTGCTTAATGGATGGAATGTTCAAGGTTAATGGATCCTGCTTAATGGATGGAATGTTCAAGGTTGATGCATCTGAAGTGCTATGTCCATAATAAAAGCTTCTTGGTGTTAAATTGATGTTTTTGTTTACTTTTGTTCATGAGCCTGGTGCCAAAGGCACCAGGACAGTGTCCACCCAGGTCTCCTGTGCATGCGACCCCTGCATGCCTGTTCCCCTGACTTCATGACCATGACACTTCCTTCGTGCTGGAGGGGGTGAAGCCAAATGCCACAGCAATTCACAGGGCTGGGCAGCAGACAGCAGCGCCCTTCACCGCGGCGGATTTACACCGCAAGTGTGACCCGCTGGAGTTTTTGTACCCTCCTCTTCCTCTTCCTTCGTGCTGGAGGGGGCGGAGTCAAATGCCACAGCAATTCACAGGGCCGGGGCAACAGACAGCACCAGAGGGTGGCGCCCTTCACCACAGCGGGCTTACGCTACAAGGTGGCCCACTGGAGTTTTTATACCTTCCTCTTCCTTCGTGCTGAAGGGGACAGAGCCAAATGCCACGGCAATTCACAGCGCCAGGGCAGCAGATAGCACGAGGCAGCAGCGGCCTTCACCACAGCGGGCTTACACATGAACTGCTTGAAGAAACCAAAAAGCAACTACCATGAACAGCCATTAAAATAAAGTCAAAGACACAACTGCATTAAAGTGATTGGAAGGCACAGAGTAGGCTTAAAACAAAGGCAGAGGCCTGACACACTGATTTCCCTGAGAAAAGCAAAGCAGAGCTGTGTGAGACACCAAAGGGTGTCTCACCTGCTAGGCCCCGTGGATCTCTCTCTCAGGTGGCCACGGCATGGCCATCACCTTTGGATCCAGACCGTGGGGGTGGACCAGTGCAGGAGGATCATTGGGGATTGGGGTGAGGCAGCCGATGGTAGGACGCGGTATTCCTCCCTTTTCCGTACCCATGATCCCTCCTATTTTATAGGATTCTCCGATGTCTCACCCCCCCCTCTTTTCACACAAACACTGGGCCGGGGAAGAAGGCGACTGAGAGTAACAATGCTAACTCTTACATATTGCATTGCATATGTCCCACTAATTGGGTCAGACAAAGTCAGGCACTTGACTTTAAGTGCATACATCGTATACCAATTAGCTCACCTCACACGGATAAAAGGCAGAACATAGAGACACACTCTGAGCAAGGTGGAACACGAGTAAGAGCAGAACTTTTAAAGGCAAAGGCGAACCTACTGGAGCAGAGCAACGGACCGAGGGATAAGAGCCATGGGTGGAGGACCCCAGGAGTTCCCTGCAGGAGGTCGTTGCCTACAAAAGGCTACATTGTGTTTCAAGGATGCCAGCAACCCTCCCAGATGAACAACAGAGTTGGGGAGGCGAGGCCAAGCCTGTGGTACTAACATTGACTTGTAAACTGGAAGAAAGTAACAACAAGAAAGAAATGCACACAGCCAGTGAGTTGGCAAGTGGGATCAGAGACTGGTGTGTGCTAAAGAAAGATTGAAGTGGCAACGTTATATTGCGCAATTGAAGGCTGCATGCATGTGGATGAGACGTGAAGAAATGCAGACCTGCTAATGAACCTTGAGGTAACGATAGCTGTAATGTCAGTAATACTGAGTAACGGAGTGGTCTGGCGAAAGGAAGTAGCCAACTCAAAAGTCTCAGTGAAAGGTGAAAAGTTTGTAGCGATAAAGTGAATGAACTGTAAAAGCGAGGTGATCAAGATTAACCCTGAGAAAAGGGGAGAGTAAAAAGGTGAATGTTGAACTTTGGTGCATAATACAGTGAACTATCCAGACCAGGAAGCACTGAGGCAAGTAACATAGGAGTGTGAGTTGAAAGCTGGAAAGATGAAGTGGTCCTGCGGAGGTCTTTAAAAAATAAAAATAACGCACAACCGAAAGTCTTTGACATCATGAAACAGTCCAAGCCTGAATGAGGGAGACCGGAAGTGTAATAAGCTTGGACAAGGGAGCCCCTGCAAGTGTTTTGTTTTGCTGTGAAAAGGTCTGAGCCCGACTGAGGGAGACCAACGTGAACTTGTGCTTTAAGAGGTCTGAGTCAAACAGACAGGGACCAACGTGAACTTTATGGTAAACTGTGTTTTGGAACTTGGAAAGTAAGACTTTAGGGTGGCAGGCCAGGCGGGCCTCAATCCACGTTTTGAACCTTCTTTCATGTTAAGAACTTGAGCCAGAGTGTGTCATCTTTTTTTTTTTAACTTTTTTTATTAAACAGCTTGGCAGCAGGACACAGGCGAACAATACACAAGGTAAGCACAAGTTAGGAACAGTTAAACCAATACAGGCATACAGACAGTGCATCTAGCATTAACATTTTCCATCGAGGGTGCATACAGTGTAAACGCAGTATAAGAGAGCCCTTGGCTCAGGATAGATCACCCGCATGGGTGGGTGTAGTAGTTGGGGAAGTTGTATCAGGTGTCGCACCTAAATCTGACATATAGGAGCGAAACTGGATCCAGACATCCCTAGGCCTCGAGTGGGCTGGTTGTAGACAGGTCCATGCCTCCTCAGCGTCTGAGGCCCATGTAAGAGCCCTGAGCCATTGCGCATGGGTGGGGGGTGCGGGGCGAAGCCAGCAAAGCAGAATAGCTCGTACCGCAAGGAGCCAGTTTCCTGGAATTTCGGGGTAGCTCTGGAAAGTCATGGAATAGGCCCTTCATTGGGGAGGAATCGATAGTTTGATCAAGTATAGCAGATACGGTTGTGAACACCGTCTCCCAAAATTGGGAGAGGCGGGTGCAGTCCCAGATCATGTGCATATAGTCCGCGCCATCCTGCCCACACCTGGGGCATCTTGGGGAGTGATCCCCAAGCATGCGATGCAACCTGCTCGGGGTATAATGAAACCTATGCAACACCTTTAGTTGAATCAATTTAAAACGGGAATTGAAAGATACCTGGTGTATACGGGTGCACATGTGAGTCCAGCGCTCGTCCGTCACCTCCACCCCGAGGTCCCCCTCCCACGCCCGCCTCAGCCCAGTGAATTTCGGAGTGGTTCTGGATTGCATCATTGTGTATAGCATAGATATTTTCCCTCTGGCAGGTGTGGGGGAAGTCAGTTCCTCGATGGCGGGATCATCCGGTGGCATTGCCGGAAACATGGGGTAGTGTCTTTTAAGGGTTTTACGTAGAGCTGAATACTGAAGCCAAGCACTCGGACCACCCCTCAAGGGCAGCGGCATGTCAGGCCACTCAACAAAGCTGCCCTGCTCGAATATGTCACGGAGCAACTCGTATCCCGCCTCAGCCCATCTGCGTGCAGTCGACGGCGGTACTCGTGGGATCCCGGGGAGAAAGTTCCACAGTGGGAGATTGCAATGAAAAGGATGAGGAGTATCTAGCAATTTCCACGTTTTTGTTAGCGCCAGGGAGGTGCAAGCCACTGGATTCAGTGTATCCCGTACAAGAGGAATGGGCTGAATCACCAGGGAGCGGATGTCTCGGTCGCTGACCGCCAGCCTTTCAAGTCTAACATGCGGGGGAGGGTCTGCTGTGTTAAACCAGTAGGACGTGTATTGGATTTGCGAGACCAACCAGTATTTAAGAAAATCGGGGGCCCCAAAGCCGCTGTCAGCCATCGGGGTGGACAAGGTCCCGAGCTTGAGCCTGACCGCGCCCGAGTGCCACAGAAAAGAGTTGATGCTGCGTGTCAATGCTTGGAAGAAACCCTCGCCCTGCCACAGGGGAACGTTGGTGAACCTGTATAGTAGTTGGGGTAATATTATCATTTTTAACAACCTTATTCTACCCGCCAGGCAGATCGGCAATTTGCTCCATGCCAAAGTCTTAGTCGCCAGGTGCGCAAGGTAGTTATGGTAGTTCTCCTCGAGGGTCGTCTCAAACTGACGTGTTATTTAAATCCCCAGATATGTGAACTTCGACTGCGCCCACAAGAACCCCATGGTGTCAGGAGGGGGAAGGGTGCATTCCGTGAGCGGAAAGAGCGTAGATTTTGTGCAGTTCACCTTGAGGCCTGAGATGTACCCGAAGTGGATAACATCTTTCATTATTGGAGGTAAATTAGTGGAGGGGGACCGCACAAGAAGGAGTGCATCATGAGCGTAGAGGGATACAATATCGGCTTGACCCGCCGAGCGAAGCCCTCTGTGCGAGTGAAGTTGTCGAAGCATGTCGGCAAAAGGTTCTATCGCTAAAGCGAAGATCAGAGGAGAGAACGGACAGGCAATATTAAAGAATGGGGAGCATCTGTCCTCCGTGCAGACACAGGCCACAGGCCCTAAGTAAAGTACCTTAACCCAGGAGCGAAAAGCCGGCCCGAATTTGCATTGTTCGAGCACCCGCCAGAGGTATCTCCAAGAAACTGAGTCGAACGCCTTCTGCATGTCGAGGGTTGCGGCGACCGCCTGCACATTGGGGCTGATCCTGCTGATTATGTTGAAGAGCCGTCTAATGTTCAGAGCGGTGGAGCGGCCTGGAATGAACCCCGCCTTATCTGGGTGTATGATGGATGGCATACAGGGAGCGAGCCTGGTCGGAAAGTGGACGATATGAGCTGCACTGGGTGGCAGGTTTACCAGGTTTAAGCAGTACCGTAATTGTGGCTTCGCGGAGTGATGAGGGGAGTGTGCCTGCCTCTACCGATTCCTCCCAGAGAGCTATTAGGTGAGGGAGTAAGAGAGTCTTATAACATTTATAGAATTGAACCGGGATGCCATCAGAACCGGGGGCCTTCCCAGAGGAGAGAGAGTCTATGGCCTCTGTAAACTCTTCCGGGGCGAGTGGAGAGTCAAGGGAACCAGCGGTCTCAGGAGAGAGGACCATTAGGGGGAGAGCCGTAAGATAGGAGTCCACCTCCTCCTCCGTGGCCTCGTCCGAATTGGAGTATAGGGCTTCGTAAAAGGCGAAGAACTCAGAGTTGATGGCCTGTGACGTGGTCCCTGGTCCAGCAGCTCGCAAATCGTAGCAGTCTGGTACAAGTTGTAGATCGTAAATGCCCAAGATCAGGATCGAGCGATCTGCCTGCCACGGAGCTCACATTTCAGGCGGCCATCTTGTTCGGCGCACAACAGCGCCCCCCCCAGAGTGTGTCATCTTAACACCAACTTCCTTTGCATACATATTCCCCTTTTCACACTTTTTGCACAATATATAGGCATTAGGTGTTGTTAGTATATGCCATTTAGATTTGACAGACTCCACTAGGACTGTTTATGTATTATTTGGTGGTCAAGACTACTCCCATCCTAGCTATAGGGCAAAGTAGGAGTTTTCCAACCTCATTGAAACTTCAATAAAGGTTTTAAAATTGTACCTTTTGTCACACTCACCTGGGTCTCTGTGGGAGCGATCGTGCCTTCGACCTCTTCCCCAGTTTCCAGGCTGCCCTGTCTAGTCGAGGGGTCATTTGCCTGTCAAAGAAGAGGGAAAATGCTAAGATGCGGGAAGGAATCTACCAACTTGTTCCCCCCTCCCTCCTATAGTTCCGTGTGTAGTGAGAGTTCAGTTAAGCTACCAGCCCTGGGCTCACCTTAAGGTTTAGTTGGGCAAGATCTCCATCCTGCAGTTTGCAGGGGCGAAAGTCTCGGGATCCAATGGAACTGGTGCCTCTCTTGGATCTTTTGGAGCCGCTTTGGTTCTGTTTGGGTTGCTGTTCCAGATCACAGCTGCTTGCCCCGGGTATTGCTGCAGAGTGTTTCGGGATCCAGTTACTTCAAGGGAACCCCTGAGCTGGCTGGCTATGCAGGTAAGTGTCTATAGTGCCAGCGTATGTGGCCGCTGAACAACTCAGATTGCGGTGTTAGCAGCTGCACAGGTAAGTGTCATTGGGTTATGTGCGGCATTGAGAGGGTGCTGCGCTCTGAGGAGTGATTCTAATCTTCTGTTATCTGTATTCCACAGGTTCCGATAGGTTCGTGAGCGGAGTCGGTGGAGAGTTCCGTGTGCTAAGAGTTCTGGTAAGTATGCGCTGCGGGCTGCTAGCGCTGACTGCGGAAGAGAGTAGTTGAGCGGGTGCGCTACCTGACTTCTTGTTTTCCTTTTCTCTTGCAGTGCTGAAATGCTGAAGCGTTCACGTGGTGATCCTGAATGCCGGAGACTGAAAACGAATGCGCACGTGGGCTGGAAGTTCCTTCAAAAGGCTTGGGCTGGAACGCAGTGAGCGTGTTGCTAGTAGAGCTACAGGAAGCAAAATGAAGCACGGAACGGTCTTCGGGCGTGGCTTATAAATCCAACCACGCCCAATGACTAGATCACGCATCTAGTTCAAGAATGGGCCCTCAGTGGCCATGTAAAGGGAACAGGAAGTAAACAGGAAGTGATGTTGCTTTTATCTAATACAGGCACAATAAAGAGTTCTAAGCGAACAGTGTCATGGGGAGTAATCAGTGTGCCTCACGAATACAAATGGGAGGTTATTGTTACTTACAGTGAATGCAAAGCCTGCCAAGCACTCATCCACCTTGTCCCTGCGAGATTCCCAATGCTCATGACAGTCTTCCCCCGCAAAACCCCTCCTAACGGTGTGTTCCCTATGCTGGGTTTGGTGGGATTGTCCCGGTGGAATGTGCGTAGCAATCGAGGGGCGTGTAAGTTTTAGCTGGGTTCCCATTATCTATCCTGGGGTCCATACCCCTTCCAGTCTACCAGGTAGTACAAAGTGTTTCGTAGAACTTCAGAGTCTAGGATACATTTTATCTCGTATTCGGGTTCTTCATCGTCAATCACTTCTGGTGTTGGAGGCGTTGATATCCGGGTTCCAGGGTGCACCGGTTTCAGTAATGAGACATGGAATACCGGGTGTATCCGCATGTGGGGCGGCAGTGCCAATTTCATGGCCAACGGATTGATCATGGCCTCAATTGTGTATGGACCGATGTATCTGGGCTGACATTTTTTGCGTCCTTTAATTGTTATGTACTTTGCTGCTAACCATACCAAATCCCCAACTTGATAGGTCGGGTCTTTCTGCCTATGTAGGTCGGCATGCCTTTTCTGTGTTTCCTTGGCCACTTGTAGATGCGTGAATGTGTTTCTTGTTGCTTGGGAAATGCGTTTGTGTAATGTCTTGACCGCAGGCATCTCGATTGTCTCTGGTGGGTCATACACCGAAGTTCAGGGGTTTTGACCATACAAGGTGAAAAATGGGGTTGCCTGTGTTGAAGTATGCGTGGAGTTGTTGTAGGCATACTCAGCCATCCATAAGACTTCTGTCCAAGCCTGACTTGTTTGGTGTAAGAGACAGCGCAGATATTGCTCCATGGTTTGATTTGTACGTTCTGTCTGCCCGTCTGGTTGGGGATGGTGACTGGTGGATAAACAGACTTCAACTCCTGCCAAGGCGCAACATTTTCTCCAGAAACGAGACACAAACTAGCTGCCTCTGTCAGAGATGATTACGGAGGGAAACCCGTGCAGTTTCACAATTCGATCTAGAAAGATGTGGGCTAGACCCTGGGCTGATGGAAGTCCCTTCAGTGCGATAAAATGGGCAATTTTGGAAAAGAGAGCGACGACCACAAGGATGGTGTTATACTCTGAACTGGGAGGTAGATCGGTAACGAAATCCATCAAAATAGTATGCCAGGGAACAGGTGGAATGGCCAGCGGTTGTAAGAGACCAGTCGGCTTCTGTCTTGATGATTTATATTGAGCGCAGACTTCCGAGGAATTGATGAATGTGCTAACATCCTCTCGCCACGTGGGCCACCAGTACGCTTTTTTTCATTTTCTTAAGGGTCTTTGTCACACAGGGATGAACTTCCAGGGGTGAACTATGGTAACTGACTATCACTTCTTTCTGGAGGGCCTGTGTTGGGAGGTAAAGGCATTTCTGGTGATACAGTAGCCAGTTTAGAATAGTAAACTGATTCCTTTTTTTATTCCACCCGTGCATTGCCTCCCTGGATAAACTTCTTCTGACCGCTTCTTGAAGAGCGTCTAGCAAGGAGGGCGGCCCTTTACAGAGTCCCAGGAACTTGTGACCGGGAATGAGGTTTACTGGATCGGGTGTGATGCAGGCGTCTTCACCCGTGCTGATGCAGGGCAAGGCATCCGCCTTACCATTCTTGACTCCAGGGCGGTATATAATCACGAAATCATACTCCATCAAGAACAAGGCCCAGCGGAGTTGTCTGGTCGACTGAGCCTTGGCAGAATGTAGGTATTGTAGATTCCGATGATCGGTAATTATGGTAATTGTGTGTTTGGCTCTGAGCAAGTAATGCCTCCATTCACTGAGGGCGTCCCTGATTGCGAGTAATTCCTTATCTGTGACCGCATAATTTAGTTCTGCTGAGGAGAACTTTTTGGACTAGAAAGCTACTGGGTGGAGGCAACCTGTTTCCGGATCCTGTTGAGACAAGACAGCACCCATTGCGACACTTGAGGCGTCGATTTCAACTATGTAAAATAGGGCAGGTTGCAGTACGAGAGCTGTGGTAAACTTGTCCTTCAAAGCTCGAAACGCTTTTTCTGCTGTGGTTGTCCATTCAAACTTCTGGTGTTTATGCAGTAGGGATATAATGGGGTGCAGCAGGTGGGAGAATCCAGGTATAAACCGCCAATAAAAATGTGTGAAACCAAGGAAGCTCTGTACCCCTTTCAGGGATGTAGGCGAAGGCCAGGTGAGGATTGCTTCCACCTTTCTGTTGTCCATTGTGATGCATGTGGTGAAAGTTCATACTGTTACACATTACCAACGTTGGTCATGGTGGCAGTGCAGGAGAATAGGAAGAACGGCTCATAATGTATTCATGCAGGCTCCCAAAGCGACGGTTCTTCAGGTAGAAGACAGCGGTCTAGTTGTTTCACGTACATCTGACGTACCCGTACCTGTTCACGTGACTCCTGATAAGTAACAAAGTGTTACTAGCTTACGCAATGCTACTGCCTTTACCGATGCTCCATAAGTTTGCATCTAGGATATCCAAATTCTGATACTTCAGACTCTCTCACCTTCTTATTTCTAACTTCTGCCTTCTCTCTGCATCTCATACCCACAGGCATTCACTCTGGCCGTATTCCACATACACCATTAGTTTTGTGTCAGGAGTTCCACCCTTGTCAGTGAGTGCAACAAAACTATACTTCCCCTGCAGCTCTCTCTCTCCCACCTTGACTCACACTTCACTCTCCATTCCTGTTCGCTTTAGCACGACAGCTCTAACAAACCGGCACAGACTCCTTGGACTTCTGGACATCTCCGAGAATATCCGGACTCCATTAAGGACCCCATTCTAAATTCCTTGTACATCACATCTCCTATACTCAGAGCTCTTCTTTTTTCGCAGTCTTTCTTGCTGGCACTTACCTGTCCTGTCTTGTTTCCTTGGTAAGGTCTTCGATCCACTTCGCGTTCCACCTCGTCTAGAGGGTCCCGTCCAGGCTTCTACCGTCCAGACCGAAGAGTTCCAGCCACCCAGGGTTTTTTCCCCCAGAAGGGTTTCCCTGGGGGTCTTGCCTTCCTCCTCACTGGTATCCTTTACAGGGAGAGAGGGAGCAAGATTCCCACGGGGGATTTTCCATTTTTTGCCAGTTGCTTCCGTTGCTGACCGCCGTCTGCCCAAGTTAGTGATATTTCCATCGATAATTCAATATCAGTTGACACTTACCCTAGGAACTCCACTTTGGTGACACGGAAGGAGCATTTTTCAAGTTTAGCGTAGAGATGGTTTTCACGTAATTTATGGAGTACCGGCCGTACATGCGGCACATGTTCTTGCAGAGTAGATTAGAATGTCATAGATTTAGACTACTGCGCAAATATCTAGAAACTCCGGTAGCACATCATTCATAAAGTGTTGGAATGCTGCCGGGGCGTTACAAAGCCCGAACGGCATTACCTTGTACTCGTAAAGACCGTACCGGGTGCGGAATCCGGTCTTCCATTCATCGCCCTTTTTCATGCGTACCAAGTGGCAAGCCCCCCGGAGGTCTAGTTTTGTGAAGATTTGTGCCTGCCTCACCTGGTCGAGCAGTACGGGAATTAACGGCAACGGATACTTGTTCTTTACCGTAACCTGGTTCAGTGCCCGGTAGTCAATACATGTTCTTAAGTCTCCCTCTTTTTTGGGTACAGAAAAGAGTGGAGCGGCAGCGGGTGACTTCGAGGGTCTGATGAAACCGTTCGCCAGATATTGATCCAGGTAACTCCCCAAATGTGCATTTTCTTCCTCGGTCAAGGCGTAGATTCGGCTGCAAGGTTCTTGTGCTCCTGGTATTAGGTCAATCTGAGAGTCATAAGCATGGTGTGGCGGCAGGGTGTTGGCCTGCTCCTTGGCAAAAACACCCTAGAATTCGTGGTACTCTGTGGATAGGACCCCCCATTAGCCCTAACCCGGATATTGTCTGCAGTGAGGCTGGTAACATATCCTCCCACACACGTTCTTTGCTGTAACAGTAATTGCATTCTTTGGGAAAAGTTAATGTTCTTGCTCGCCAGTCTATACATGGATTATGTAACTCTAGCCAAGGTATACCGAGAATCATCTGAAATTGGGGTGCAGCAATGAGGTCAAATGTGATGCTTTCTCTATGACCATCTTCACAGAGTAATGTGACCTTAGTAGTGCATTGCGTTACGGGGCCGGAAAGTAGCTGTGTTCTGTCCACAGTGTTCCGTTCTATGGAGGCTTTTGGTCAGACCAATAGGCCCATCTTTCCTGCAGTCTCTATGTCCAAATAATTTCTGACCGCCCCACTGTTCATGACTGCCTTAAGTGCACGCATCTTGGTGGGTTGTTGCTGGTTTACCAAGACCACTGGAATGGCAAAATGTGAGGTCTGATTAACCTTTTCTATGCTCGACAGACTGACCTCTAAGTGTGCTGGGCATTGGAGTTTTCCGCTTCCTTGCTTTCTTTGGTGTTATCCATAGCTCTGACCGCCTTTCGAGGGGGTTTTGCTGGGCAATTCCAGAGGAAGTGACCGGACTGGCCACAATATAAGCATAGTTGTTCTTGACGCCTCCGTTCCTGTTCCGCCTTAGTAAGCAGACCGCCCAATTGCATGGGTTCAGGATGTGCCTCAGTGGATTGGCGAATCAGACTTTCCTTGGGGCGAACGTAAATGGGCCTGTTCTCTGAACGAGCACGATCGGCTTTGCAGTTCTGTAGTCGATGGTCCAGTTGCATAACTAGATCAATGTCCTCGGCACAGCCATTGGGGGGGGTTGACTACTTGTCCCAGGACGTCCTTTAATTCACCACGCAACTGCCTGGTAAAACAACGTGATGTGTTTTTCTTCTGGCCAACCTGATTCGGCAACCAGACGATTGAATGTGGCAACATACACAATGAGATCCTGACTGCCCTGTCTGAGCGATAGTAGCTCGTCATCTAAAGCTTGGTCCTGGGTACGATGAGCAAATCATTTCTCCAGTTTGTGCTGGAAACCGGTGTAATTTGCGAAGCATAGGGTCATCTCTGTTTACCAATGGAACTGACCAATCCGCTGCATGCCCCCCAAGGTACGAGAGGACAAAAGCTACCCTAGCCTGATCAGTTGGGAATCACTCAGATTTACATAAAAAGTACAAGCAACATTGGTTCATAAAGGTTCTGAACTTCTTGGTGTCTCCCATAAACCTCTCAGGGGAAGCTAAAGGGATATTGCCTGGAATGCCCACCTGAAGCGGAGCCACAGGTGGCAATGTTGGAGTCGGTCCCAGGGCAGCCCCACCTGGCAAAGGAGTTAATCCTGCTTGTGTCTGCAGCAGTTGTCTGGCTAGCTCATAAGTCTTGTCCTTATTTACTACAAGTTCTCGCCTTAAGGCGGTAGTCTCGGTGCAGGCCGCATGCACCTCTGCCCGCAACTCCCCCAGTAATTGTGCCAATTGGTCTACGTTTGAGGTCTGAGGTCTCCATCGCTCAGGCAGAGTGGTTTGGGAAGGCCTTGTGTTCTGTCACACTCACCTGCGTCTCTGTGGGCGCAATGGTGCCTTGAACCTCTTCCTCAGTTTCCAAGCTGCCCTGTCTAGTCGGGTGGTAATTTGCCTGCCAAAGAAGAGGGAAACTGAGGGACGTGGCTTGGCGCCATGGTGAACGGTCGGGTCTGGTGAGAGCTCCCGGCCGCGACCGAGTGTTACCTAAAATGCCCCAGTAAATTGTAAGTTTAGGCGAAGGAAATCGATACCCTGCAGAGCCTGGAGGCTCGGGCTGCTCATGCCTTAATTTAGCGGTTCGGAGCGTCGGGGGGGCCGAGTTGGGACCGTCTTCTCCCAGTGGGGTATTCCGACGTGCGCGGCGAGTCAAGATGGCGGACGGCGGATTGACATAATGAAGGCCCCTCCGATGTCCGAGTTGAATGGGAACTGAGGGAGCAACCCTCTCCGAAGCACACAACAATGGATCTGCCTTGAAGAGACTGATTGGCAACACCGCCAGTACCCCCTGATTGTGGAAGCGGGGGCTGACCTCGGCCCAAGGAGCATCGGTGTGGGATCCCCCCCTCTGCCGGCGGTTCCGAGACTGAGGGTGCGAGTCCTGCTGAGCCCCGCGACTATCCACAGCCGCCCACCTCTCGGGGGACTGCCGGGGGGAGCGGCGATGAGCGGGGGGCCTGCCCCGAGCTCCGTCATCATCCGCTGAATCCTGAAGCGAGCTGAAGCCTCCCCCTCTCCGGCCCGAGAGAACCGCCGCCAAGGCGGACCCAAATCTCCCGCTCTTGCCACCCTTGAACAGTTGGGCCCGCGCCTACACCTGCGCTTCTACAATTGTCGGCCGCCACTAGGAACACCGGAGAGGCAGAAGGCAATCTACAACGTCCTCGGACGAACTCCGTGACCCCCTCCAGCAACCGCCAGCGGAGGGCACGGGACCTGGCCTTCCTCTGGGGGCTTGCTGGCACTTCTTCCGCCCCAAACCAGCGGCTGCGGCGGTTCCGGCGGCACGGGCCTCACCCCTGGACAGAGCAACTCAGCAGGCGCAGCCCTGAACAGTGGAAAAGAGGCTGAAGGTGACCCCCCCTCGGCGGGAGTGAATTCCCCCCACCTGACGGCCCGGTGGGGTCGGGGCGGGAAGATCCTCGCCCCCCCCCGGCGGCCCCTGCGATCTGGGAGGGCCCAATCCGCCAGCTTCCCGGGGGCGCAGATCCTGGAGAACGCTCCTGGGGGGAAGGTAAGGCGGCAAACTGTGGGAGTTTCCTGGCCCCTCAGGCCTATCCTTGCGCCGCAGGGCCCAGTGGGGTGACCAAGCCAGCCACACAGACGCGGTCCCTCCGGGGAGCGGACCTGAGACTTGAATTGGCGGCGGAGGCCGTGCCGGGTCCCTAGTATCGGCGCTCCCGGCCCCTCCTTCCCCGGGAGACATCAATAGGCCGGGAGAGCTACTGAAGGTCCGGAGTCACTTCACCCGAACTTTGAGATCTGAATAGAACCGAGTAGCCACGTATGCAAAGAGGACTCCAGCAAAGACTCCACAGCGGCCTGTCTGGCCTGTAGAAAGGGTGAAGGGGGGCCCTAAGAGGGGACCAAGCGCTCTATAACAGACACTCTACCCCCGAGCGGTTCGGGCCCCGGCGTAGTCCACAAGAAGTAATGTCCAGAAATCTGAAAGTAACCAAACAAACAGACATTGCGACACTGCTGTCCACTAACAGAACTTTGAGATCGGGTAGGGGGCTGATAGACTCTCCGCTCTGGAGGCCAGATGTGAGTCCCTCGAGAACAAATAAGAAGAGGCTGAAAATAGGTCCAGACGCAACAATATTCGCTTGAGGGGAATCCCGAGGTCGGTCTCCGACGAGAAGCTCAATTCCTATGTCAACGACTTATTTCGCTTCATCATAATGCTCCCAGATGGAGCTCCTTTGGAACTGGATAGGGTCCACAGAGTTAGAGCCAGACAAAACGCAAATGTTGCGCCGGATGTCTTAGCAAGAATCCACTTCTATAAAGTAAAGGAAGAAATTATGCAGGAAGCCAGAAGTTCTGCCCGAATTCTCTTCCGGGATGCCGAAATATCCCTATACCAGGACCTAGCTGCGACCACCCTCGCAAAAAGAAAGGCTCTTAAGCCACTAGCCGAGTGGTTGCGTGAACGAAAAACAACATACCGATGGGGCTTTCCCACCTCTTTACTCTTCACCTGGGAGGGTAGGTCTTGGTCTATCCCTTCCCCCAAAGAAGCCGAGAGGTTCATGAATCCGGAAAGCGAAGAGGGGGCCCTCCCTGAAGTTGCCGAGGCCCCCGGAAGAACCCGTGGGGAATCCACCAGAGCCTGGACCAAGGTGCCTAGCCGCCGTAGACCCCGTGGCCCTGCGGGCAAGCTCAAAAGGGACAACAACCGCTGAAGGGGCAGCCTAGAACATGGAAAACACAAGCTCCCCCCTGGCCGAGCTTTCTGCTCCCCCGCTGGGTGGGGCCAAGCTACCTCGAGATGCCTTTTATCACTCAAATCAGTTAAGCTTATTCTGAACATTTACTGGCCAAAGGAAGAGGCAAAGTTTGCCTCCATGCTGAGTTTACACACCGGTCCGGCCGTATGCCCTGTTGGTTGAAGGCTGGCCCGGAAACCTTGTTATGGTTGGGTGGGTGGGGGGTGGGGAGACGGGGGGTGACGAGGTGCAGAGGAAAGCATCATAAAGATGGAAGGACAGAGAATTTCGTCACGCAAAAACAAGGAACAAGAGAGCTTCAAGGAACAATCTGAACCGATCTATGTGAAATCCAAAAGATGGGTTCGCTAGACAAAACCCTAACCATCACAACCTGGAACGTGCAGGGGCTTAATGCACCTAGAAAGCGGAAAGCAGTGGAACACAAACTAGACCAACTAGCAGCTGACATTGTCTGCATCCAGGAAACCCACCTCATTGCGGACGACGAAAGCCGACTAAGGTTTTGGCGCTACCCGAAACGCTACTTTGCTTCAGCCACACAGACAAAGAGAGGCGTAGCTATGCTACTAAAAAGAGACCTCCCACTAACACAGATCACCATCAAAAGAGACCCCGAGGGCAGATTCCTACTTTTGAAAGGCCTCCTAGTTGAGCTACCGATCACCTTGGTGGCCATTTATGCGCCAAACAAAGAACAAGACAAATTCCTTCTCAGCCTTCTTCCAACCATCACGTCCTTCACAGCGGGCTGCCTAATAATTGGAGGGGACTTCAATATCCCCCCGGATCCGACGATGGATAAGACGCTTCCAGCCTCAAGGGAGGACTTCTGCAAATCCCTCGCCCTGGCTAAAATTCTTGCGGGAAACCGAGACAATAGACATATGGAGATTCCACAACCAAGGGGAAAGGGACTACACCTTCTTTTCGCACGTGCATAAAGGCTACTCACGGATCGACCTCTTGCTTGCCACGAACAACTTGGCCCCCTGCGTGGAGAAGATTCAAATCGGACCGATTGCAATATCGGACCATGCTCCAGTCACGATGGTGGTGTCTATCCACGGGGCCCCGGAACCTAACCAGCGGCAATGGAAACTGCAAGATTACATCCTGACCGATATAACGGCTAGCTCGGATCTCACTGAGGCGATTCGGAATTACTTCTCCGAGAACACAACCCCCGACTCCTCAACAACAATGGTGTGGGACGCCATGAAACCGGTGATTCGAGGGGTCGCAATGGATCTAACAGCCAGACTCAAGCGCCAAAACCTACTGAAGCAACAAAAGCTCGAGCAAAGTCTCACAGCCTTGGAAAACAAACTCAAGGCCTGTTACAGGAAAACAACGCACCAAGAACTTAAAAGAACTAAAAGAGAGCTCGAGATCCACCTGGCGGACCGGGCCGCTAAAGCATTAACTTATACCAAACAATACTATTACCTGAACAGTAACAAAGCAAACAGGCTCCTAGCACACAAACTGAAAAAGCTTCAGACTAGGAACCACATCCAATCTCTGCAGGACAGGAATGGCACCTTATACCACCGGGACCCCGCAAAACTTGTGTTAATGGTGCAACACCACGAAAAAATCATGGCAGGGCCCCCGACAGCCACTTCAGCCATCACCCAATTCTTGACCTTAATGCCAAAGAAACAGCCACCTCCATCCCTAGTGGACTTAGAGGGCCCTATCTCAGAGGAGGAAGTTAGCGAAATGATCCGTCACCTGAAGAACACAACACCTGGCCCGGACGGGTTATCGGCAAAATTTGACAAAAAATTTGCTCACCTGCTAGCCCCACAGTTGGCAAATCTATTCAATTCATTCCTGTCTACTGGTTCCACGTCCCTTTCTGTGAACGAGTCAATAACAGTGCTGATCCCTAAACCAGGAAAAGACCGAACACAATGTGCATCGTACAGGCCCATAACGCTCCTAAACAACGATGCGAAAATATTTGCAAAAATGTTAGCAAACCGGCTGTCCCCCTTCCTCCCAGAGCTCATCCACCCGGACCAGACCGGATTCATCCCGGGCCGGGGCACCCAAGACAACATCCGCAGAACCATCAACATCATTGAATCAGCGAACAGACTGGGCACAAAGCTGGCAGTTCTCTCCTTAGACGCGCACAAAGCTTTCGACATGCTCGACTGGGGCTATGTTGGGAACATTCTAGAGCACTTCGGCTTTGGCCCGAACTTCACAAAATGGGTCCTGGCCATCTACCAAAGACCCTCTACAAATCTTCACCTCAAGGGGGCCAAATCCAGTAGAATAAACATAACTAGAGGCACGAGACAGGGATGTCCTCTCTCCCCACTTATATTTGCCCTATCTATGGAACCATTCGCTGAAAGGGTCGCCGAAATGCATCGATATCCGGCCTAACGTTTAAAAAAGAATCCTACAAAATCGCGCTATACGCGGACGATGTGCTCCTCACACTTACTAGTCCAGAAGAGTCAATAAGAGCCCTATGGCAAACGCTCGAAGAATTCCGAGTAGCATCGGGATTCACAATAAACATCACCAAATCCGTCGCACTGGGCATAAACATCCCAAGAAAGACCAAAGCTCATCTCGAAGAGGAGTTCCAAATCCCCTGGGCAGGAAGCAGCTTCAACTATCTAGGGGTGCATATACCCAATAAAACTGAGAAGCTGTATAAGACCAACTTCCCGGCATTCTTCAGAGATCTGAGAAATGACATCAACCGCTGGAAAAAACAGGAAATCTCCTGGTTCGGCCGAACTACTGCGATAAAAATGAACCTCACGCACGGCTGCTATACTACGCCCAAGCCCTGCCGGTGTCGATCCGGGAAAAGGCCCTGCAAAAACTGCAAGGAGAGGTACTGAATCTAGTCTGGGAAGGAAAGAAATCTCGTATCCCAAAACGCATCATGCTCCGAAGTACCGCTCTGGGCGGCCTAGGGGTCCCAGATGTGTCAAGGTACTGCCTCGCGGCCCAACTGGCCCCGGCCTTTGCCTGGAACCTTCCAACCAACCGACCCCGGTGGTTAAAACTGGAGGAAGATTGGTGCCAGACCCCACTAGAATCCTTGCCCCACTCCAGGGAGCCCAAAGGGGCCCGGGATCTGGGCCCCCTACCAGCAAAAAGGAACATAGTCGCCAGCTGGAAAGCGGCTGCACGCCGGTGGAAATGCAGGAGCACAATGGGTCCACTCACGGCAATTTGGAACAATCCCGACTTCTCCCCCGGAATTACACCAAATCAGTTCACGGAGTGGCGAGCCGGCGGCTTAGAAACTATCTCCGACTTCTTCGAGAACGGCCTCCCTTTGAACTTCGAAGAGTGCAAAGCAAAGTTCAAGATCCAGGAAACAGAAAGGTTCCGCTATTCCCAGCTGAGGCACTGGCTATCGCACCCTCAGGTTAGGAAACTAGGCAGCAGGGAGCTAACGGCATTGGAACACACCCTCTCGACAACCCCCCCCTAGGGGAAAAATATCCGCCCTGTACAAAATACTAGACAGAACAGATCCCACAAAAAAAGAGCCATATATGGTGAAATGGGAAGAGGATATCGGGAGACCAATTGAACTGGAGGAATGGCAACACATCTGGTCCCGCGCACTGAAAAGCTCAAAATGTGTGACGAACAAAGAAAGTGTGCTTAAAGTTTGCTACAGATGGTACAGAACCCCGTCAATCCTTAACAAATGTAACCCGGCTATCCCAGCGCAATGCTGGAGGGGATGCCCGGACCGCGGAACCCTATTCCACCTCTTCTAGTCATACCCTAAAGCCACCCTATTTTGGAAAAACATCCTGGAACAAATTAAAACAATCACCGGACTCAACATCCCCTGGGATCCAGGGATTGTGCTACTGGGGACGACAGGAGAAGGCCAATTCCCCCTAACCGGCAATCTGGTGGACCTATGCTCCCATCTCCTGACAGCCGCCAAAATTACCATCGCCAGACTCTGGAAAAACCCGGAGGGTCCGTCCACACAGATGTGGTGGTCCAAATGCTGGGAAATCGTAGCAGCGGAGAAAGTCACAGCCATCATGTCAGGCAATAAACCCAAATTTGAACGCACATGGGCGCCCTTTCTGGACTATGGGCAGAAATTCCCTGGGGTGGCGAGTGTAACGCTCACCTGATTCCCGCAGAGGCGCCGCTCTTGACTGGGTGAATGCCGTATCTTCAAAGGTGATGTGTAACACACGGTTGGCTCTTTGGGCTGGACCTCTGTGCACTGTATGTCTGAGTCGAAGAGTAAGATGTTTTAGGAGATGTCTTAGGTAAGTGAACGCCGAGCTCCCCATCTGCCTCGGGGCAGGGTGCCGTAACCAGTTTCTTCACTGGATAAGGGTGCAGGCCTCTTGACCTCAGAGGACTGCTGTCCGTCGTTAACTGCACGAACGGTAAGTTCTGGGCACTTCAAATGTCTTAAAAGTCTTTTGTAATGATATCTCTTGTTTTGCAGGGTTCCGGCGATGGCGGATGGCGGGCTGATGAGAGTTGAGGATCGAACCCGCGTGAGGAATAGAAGCGCCTGGAAGCACGTAAGTAAGCGCTTGTAGCCTGCTTCACGAAGCGCACTAACTGTCCCTTTTATCTTGCAGGTACAAGTTCGGAGCTTTAGAGAAGCTGAAGGGTGCTGGAATACCCACTAGATTCGGTGTGGGAAGGAGTAATGGCATGTGAGTAATAAAGTTGCCCAATGTCTTTAAACGCACCTTCTTTTGTCTTTCAGATGCGGGATGCAGCGCCGAAGGCCTCCGGAGCGTGCGAAGAGCTGGTAAGCTTTTGTCTTTCAGATGCCGGAATGCAGTGCGAAGACCTCCGGAGCATGCGAAGAGTAGGTAAGCCTTTGTCTTTCAGATGCCGGAATGCAGCACGAGGCGTTGGTGACAGCCGATGGACCAGGTAAGAGATGCGCTGCCACTGAAGACCGTAGTGCTAACCTGTTCTTTCTTTGTCTTTACAGGTGCTGCTGAAGACTGGATTCCAGGATGGTAAGCCTTTGTTCCCTTAGGCCCAGGATCAGAAGCAGAAGACACGATGAGCGTTCTGCTGCAGAGAATGCAGAATAATGCAAAGCAAGATTCATCCATCGGGTGTGGATTAAATAGCCTCCTGTAGTGCTTAGGTGTCTCCTTCCACAGCCACGCCTAAGAAAAGAGTTCCTGCTTTCCAGAAGAGTTCCAGTGTTCTGAACCTAGGGAGTGGCTCCTGCCCCACCCAACAGGAAAAGTAGTCCCAAACAGAAGAGGATCAGGGGTTCAACTGGCAGGTAAGTAAGCAGCATGGTCTGCTGCAGGTAAGTCCACCCAAGCATTATGAGCCCAGCGCTTCCAGCGCTGGGACTGGGCATCTTTATGAGCCTGGTGCCACTGGCGCCAGGACAGGGTCCAAAAGGTCCCAATTGGGACTGGCTGGCACTCGGAACCGGGGTTATGGGTCTGCTTCCAAGGGAGTCGGGCAAGTCCTGATCTTTTGGAAGCAGAGATCATGACAGCACCCCCCCTCAAGGCCCTCCCAAACCGGGCTTCTCCGGGGGTTTGGGCTTGTTAGGAAATGTTCGATGAAATCTTTTGATTAGACGAGGCGCGTGGACATATTCTGCAGGTTCCCAGGATCTTTCTTGGGGACCGTAGCCTTTCCAGTCAATCAGGTAAAATAGTTTAGATTTGGAGATCTTGGAATCCAGGATGCTTTTGACTTCAAACTCGAGTTCTCCATCAACTAGAATAGGTTTTGGAGATGTAGTTAGTCGGGTTTGAGGTTGCACGGGTTTTAATAGAGAGACGTGGAAGACCGGATGTATCTTCATGTGAGGGGGCAAGTCCAACTTGACCGCTACTGGATTTACTATGGTAGTGATGGAATAGGGACCAAGGTATCTTGGGTTGAATGTGCGTGGTCCTTTTAGAGGTAGATATTTGGTGGATAACCAGACTTGATCTCCTACTTGATATTTGGGGGCTTCCTTCCGATGTTGGTCTGCTCCTTTCTTGTATTGTTCTTTAGCCCTTTGAAGGTGAGAAACGGCTTCCTTAAAGGCTTGGGTGATTGTAGAATGCAGGTGGTCTACTGCTGATGTTCCAAGATCTTGGAGTGGATCCAACTCCGAGGTTCGAGGGTGACTACCGTATAAAAGAAAAAAACGGGGTCTTCCCAGTTCCCGAGTGGACAGAGTTATTGTAGGCATATTCGGCTATCCAAAGGATATCTTTCCAAGTTTTTTCAGTTTGTTGTAGCATGCAGCGCAAATACTGTTCCAGAGTTTGATTGGTCCTCTCGGTTTGTCCGTCGGTTTGAGGGTGGTGGCTGGTCGAAAGTCTCACATCAATTTGAGCCGACCGACAGCAACTTCGCCAAAAATGAGAAATAAATTGACTACCTCGATCCGAAATTAGAACTGAAGGAAAACCGTGCAGTCGGACGATGTTTTCGAGAAATTCTCGGGCCAGAGTTGCTGCTGTTGGTAAGCCTTTGAGTGGAATGAAATGCGCCATCTTGGAGAATAGGTCCACGATTACTAGGATCGTATTGTATCCGGAGCATGGAGGTAGATCGGTGATGAAGTCCATAGAAAGCGTATGCCAAGGGCGAGGCGGGATGTCAATAGGGCGTAAGAGGCCGGCTGGTTTTTCCTTTTGACTCTTGTTTTGGGCGCATACTCCACAGGACATTATAAAGTCTCTGATATCTTTTTTCCAAGACGGCCACCAGAAGTAGCGCTTGATCTTTTCCGAGGTCTTGGTCATACCGGGATGTCCTTCCATTAAAGAATCGTGATAACAAGAGATTACCTTTTTCTGTAAATCTGTGCTGGGCAGGTATAACCGTTCTTGGAAATATAATAGGTTGTCCTTCACAGTAAAGTCCTTTCCCTGCAGATGCCAATTCTGTATGTCTGCTGGAGTTACCAGTAGTCTGGCTTTATCCTTAACTTCCTCTATGGATTGTGTGGCGATTACACCTAGAATTCTTTGTTCGGGAATGATAGGTACAGGTTTAGGATTGATCAAATGTTCTTCCACTCCCATCCGAGAAAGGGCATCAGCTTTACCATTTTTTGTACCAGGTCGATAGGTAATTATGAAGTCAAACTCGGCAAAGAATAGTGCCCAACGGAGTTGCCTAGAGGATTGAGCTTTTGCGGTTTTCAAATATTGCAGGTTTCGGTGATCTGTAATCACAGTAACGGTGTGTCGGGCCCCCAGAAGATAATGCCGCCAAGCCTTAAAGGCGGACTTGATAGCTAGAAGTTCCTTATCAGTAATAGTGTAATTGATTTCAGGAGGCGAGAATTTGCGGGACCAAAATGCCACGGGATGCAACTGATTGGTTACTGGGTCCTTTTGTGATAGAACTGCCCCCATGGCAAGGCTCGAAGCATCAGTTTCAACGATGTAGGGGAGTTCTGGGCGAGGATGTTTTAAGATCGGTGCAGAGATAAATCTAGTCTTCAAATTCTGGAAAGCTTGTTCCGCCTCGGTAGACCATTCAAAACGTTTGTTTTTCTTTAACAAGGCGGTGATGAGCCGGACTATTCGAGAGAATTCGGGGATAAACCTGCGGTAAAAGTTAGCGAAGCCTAACATGCTTTGAACACCTTTTACGGAGGATGGCGATGGCCATTTGAGAATTGCATCGACCTTCTTTGAATCCATACGCACTCCGCTAGGTGATAATATGAATCCCAAGAATTCAACTTCAGCACGTTGATGTTATGGCTGTTAGTAGGAATCCAGCCTATATAAATGGCGTCCCTCAATAGGAGGGATGCGCCGACAATCACCTTCTCAAAATTACACGAGTATATGAACAAGGCGTCTCCTACCTGGTCTTCGGAGGGTATTCGGAGGAAGGGAGTGATTCACCTGACACCCTCTCTCGGCGCTGATCAATCGGCGCAGAGTGAAGACGCCAGGGAAACCCTCAAGGGGGAGAAAACCCTCGCTGGTGGAATCCAACGGAGAAAAGGCTGGACGGGACGGGATACAGATGCGTATCCCCGTAGAGTAGGTTTGGCGTTTTATTCCTTTGTGTTGAATTCAACGTCTCCTTCCCTCAGCTGTCTGTGTTGGCTGAAAAATGAGAGGGGAGAGATTATACCTGATAGAAAAGTAAGTGAGAAAGGAAAATAGGTTCAAGCAAGTGGAACCTACCCTTGGATTGACACTGTATGGAGATGCGGAGAGATTGGATCCCACGTGCAGGACGAAGGGTAATATCTATGTGAAAACAGACACTTTGGTATGAATGCAGTTTCTAAGAGAGAAGGAATGGTGATGACGGAAGTCTACCTTCCTTCCCGTACCGTAATCCCGACTGGGTGCTGGAACTAGTATCTGGAGGCCAGGACTTGGTTTCCAACCGCAGTGGCAGTCGGGAGGTGTGGTCCATGTGCGTGCAAGATGTGGGTTGAGCTGTGCAGAGAGAACAGAGGAGAGGGTTAACAAGCGCTGGTGGAGGGAATATATTATGGAAGACTGATGAGGAATGCTGCCTACTTAATGTGGAAGGGTCCCGGAGGTTTCCGTGTTGAGTTGGGCTACGAAAGGGCTGGCTCAAGAGTTCCGGGGGGTGGATGTGAGGATTCCTAACGGAAGGGAGTAAAGAATAAAGGCAGTGAGATAAAGTCCTCTTGATGCTCGGGGTCCGAGAAATCTAGAAGCGATACTCACGAAGCGTGACTTCTGTGTACAGTAGCAACGCGATGCATTGATGGATCCGGAACCGGAAATACGTTCCTGTGATGAATGGGAGGAGCTTGTTCTGCGGTCTCCCGAAACACTGCACTGTCCACCGGTGAAACCCCGGCCATCTTGGATTGGGGGAATTGTATATTCGAGATACGCCGCCAACGGAGGCAGAATGACGATTTGCCAAGAACACAATGATTGTTCGTAACAATATGCCCCCTCTTATACGCGACAAAGCCGGGTTTACCTGGATGGAAGCGATAAAATGATCGCACCAGTCTAGGGGCGTGAACTGCAGAAGCCGGTTCCCAAGATCGTTCGGCCAGGGAATATCCCTTTCAGTCCACTAAAAACTGTAACCTCCCTCTATTGTAGCGGGAATCGCAGATTTCAGACACCTCATATTCAGGGCCGGTGTCCGTAAGCACTGGAAGAGGATTTTTAGTGGTTTGTAAATGGAATTCGTTCCGTATGTCTGGTTTTAACTGAGAAACATGAAATGTGGGATGTATACGTTTCCAGGAGTATGGAAGTTTCAATTGAAAGGCTGCCTGACCTTTTTGTTTGACAACTATAAAAGGGCCGAAATACTTGGGGGATAACTTGGAGGTGACCAGTCTCTTAGGGAGAAATTTATTCGATAGCCACACTTTGTCTCCCACTTGTATTGGGGGGCTGGAGTTCGATGCTTATCTACTTGTATCTTGCCTTTGAGTCGTGCCTCTATCAAGGCTTCCCTTGCCTCTTTCTGTCCTTTCTGAATGATGTCTATCATCCCGTTGATGTCCGGAAAGGATGACGGAGAATAGGAAAGCGGTGTGAATACCGAAGGGTGAAATCCGTAGGTACAAAAAAACGGGCTGAGAAGTATTGCTGAATGTGGGGCATTGTTATAAGCGAATTCGGCCAGGGGTAATAGACTCTTCCAATTATCTTGTGCGGCTGATATGTAACATCTGAGGTAGGCTTCCAGGGTTTGGTTGAGTCTTTCTGTCTGTCCATTTGTCTGGGGATGGTACCCAGAACTTAGAGCTCTGGAGATTCCGAGGATATGACATAACTGTTTCCAGTATTTGGATGTGTACTGAGAGCCTCGATCTGATATGATGACTTCCGGAAGTCCATGCAGAGAGAATATGCGATCCAAGAACACCCTAGCCATCACAGCAGCGGATGGAATATTTTGGAGTGGAATAAAATGAGCCATCTTTGTAATTGAGTCTACTGTCACCATGATGGTATTACATCCTTCCGAGATCGGGAGGTCCACTATAAAATCAGTGGATATGATTTGCCAAGGTTTGGAGGGTATCTGCATTTGGACCTGTTCTCCCAAGGGAGGTCGTTTAGGGCTCTTGGTTTGGAGACAGATAGGACATGATGCTATGTATTCCCGGACGTCCTCTTTGACATTTGGCCACCAGAACTGTCTTTGTATAAGATCTAACGTACCTGCCCAGCCTCGATGACCAGCCGAGTTAGAATCGTGACAGAGACGTAATACTTCTAGATGCAAATCTCTGCGAGGGATAAAGATTCTTTGATCTTTGAGGAATAGTCCTTGGCTGGGAATCAAGTGGTATTTCCCAATTAAGTCTAACTGTGAGGCTTCCCATTCTCTTGACGCATCTATGATCTTTTGCAGGAAGTCTCGGATCACTGTTACCCTCATGGGTTTAGGGAACATAGGTTCGGACCTGAATGGAGTCTCCTCCACCGGGTCTCTCCGAGACAATGCATCTGCCTTCAGATTTGTTGAACCTGGGATAAAAGTAAACTTGATGCGGAAGGGAGAAAAAAAATGTGCCCACCGGGCTTGGCGACTGTTACAAGTTTGGGCATATTGTAATATGCGGAGATTGTGGTGATCCGTTCTCACCTCAACTGGGAATCGGGCTCCCAACAACAGATGTCGCCATTCCTCAAAGGCACGTTTGATGGCCAGTAATTATTTTTCCAGGACGGTATAATTAAGTTCAGCTGGAGTAAGGGTCTTTGATAGATAGGCTATGGGTTGTTCCACGTTATTAGTCCCTGGTTGGAGGAGGACAGCTCCCAGAGCCTGGTGTGATGCATCCGATTCTACAATATACCTCTTCTGTTGGTCAGGCATGGATAGTATTGGAGCTTTGGTAAAGAGTTCTTTCAGTTCCATGAATGAGAGTTGTACTTCTGATGACCAATGGAAGAGCACCCCTTTCTTTAGGAGATGAGTCAAAGGATGTGTAAGAGAGGAAAAATGGGGAATGAAACGCCTATAAAAATTGGCGAATCCCAGGAATCTTTGGATGTCTTTGACTGATTTCGGAATTGGCCATTCTGTGATTGCTGAGATTTTGGAAGGGTCCATCGCAATGCCTTCCCCTGAAAGTATGTATCCTAGATAAGCGACAGAGGGTTTATGGAACTCGCACTTCTCTATTTTACAAAAAAGGTGGTTTTGTTGTAAGCGGGAGAGAACTTCCTGTACATGGTGGATATGTTCAGATAATGAGGGGGAAAAGACCAGGATATCGTCTAGATAAATTATTACATAGTGTAGGGAAATATCTGCAAATAGGTGATCCATAAACCGCTGAAACACGGCTGGGGCGTTGGATAAACCAAAAGGCATAACTCTGTATTGGTAATGGCCAAATGGAGTGCGGAAGGCCGTTTTCCATTCGTCCCCTGGCTTAATTCGGATAAGGTGGTAAGCCCCCCGCAGATCGAGTTTGGTGTAAACGCGTGCGCCCCTTACGGCCTCCAATATGTCTGGGATGAGTGGCATTGGATACTTGTCTGGCACCGTAATCTTGTTCAAGCCTCGATAGTCAATCCACGGGCGGAGCTCTGAGGTGTTCTTTTTTGGTATAAAAAAGAGGGAAGCTGCCGCCGGGGAAGTTGATTCCATGATTAGACCATTTTTGATATGGGTTCGTAGATACTCCTTCAGCACCTCCTTCTCTTTGGCTGAGAGTATATACATGCGTCCGAATGGGAGAGGACTGTTGGGTACTAAATCTATGGCACAGTCATCTCTTCGGTGAGGAGGTAATTCCGTGTATTCAGATTGGGTAAAGACAGGTTGGAATTGCTGGTATTCTGGAGGTATAATGGAGATTTGGTTTAGGAGGGTTCCAGGAGGTTTCACGTTTCCTGCCTCACAGGTTCCAGAATCGGTCTTCCTTCCCGTAAGGCATTGCTGGACACACCTCTCGGAACCCAAGAATAAAGTTCCTGCTGCCCAATTAATGTACGGGTTATGTTTTTTTAACCACGGAATCCCCAATATGATGGGATAGTGAGCTGTCCGTATGATTTCTAACACAATTGGTTCTTGGTTTGTCGTAATTGTCAAGACCAGGGAACCCGTATGATCTTTAATGGGGCCAGAAATGAGGGGACTACCGTCTACACTCTCTACAGGGATGGAAATAGTTTTTGCGGTTCTTGGAATGTTATGCCTTTGAGCCCAGGAATCATCTATAAAATTACCCGCGGCTCCACTATCTACCAGAGCAAGAACGTTTTCCAGTCGGATGTTATTCCAGGCGATGGATACTCCTAAAACCACCATACCGTTCTCGGGATTTGGGCTCTGGGGATCAGAAAAAGCACTAAAGAGGGAACTATTTGAATGGAATGGGCCCTGTACCGTCGTTCCCCTTACGGCCGGGCACTGGCGTTTCCCGTCTTTTTGGTGGGGATTAGAAGACATTCTTTGACTGAATGAGTGTTTGCCCCGCAATACATGCAGAGCCCAAGAGACTTTCTTCTAAATCGTTCTTCAGGGGTGAGTGGTCCGCGTGAGGCACCCAACTGCATGGGTTCTTCTGTGGAAACAGATTTGTGTGGCATAACGTTTCCCTCCAAGTGGTGTCTACTGCTCCTTCCCTTTCTTTTCTCTCTGTTTCTCTCCTGGAGTCTATAGTCCAACTGCATTATCAGGGCTATGAATTCACTCATGTTGTAGGGTCGAGGTACCCTTGAGACCTCATCCTTTAATTCCTCAGAGAGACCTCTACGGAACAACGTTATTAAGGCATCATCTGCCCAGGCCGTATCCGCCGCCATCTGCTTGAAACGGGTGATATACGTCAGGATATCTTGAGAGCCTTGTTTTAGGTCCAAAAGACGTTCTTGAGAGGCTATAGTCACCTCTTGTCTGCCAAACATGTTCTTTACGCTATTACAAAAGGCAGTGTAAGAATCCAAAATAGGATTGTTACTGGTCACTAACGGAGTGGCCCAGGCTAAGGCTGCTCCGGTCATTTGAGAAATCATATGACCTACCTTATCACGGTCTGTTGGGAAAAAGGCTGCCTTAAAGGCAAATTGAACAGTGCATGATTCTAGGAATTCTTTCACAAGATGAGGGTTTCCATCGAACCTGCCAGAGGAAAGTGGACCAGGGGGTACCTCTGAGCATTGAGCCGATCTACCCACTTGACTCTTTAAAGAGGCATTTTCCTGTTTGAGATTCTGTACCTCGGTGGACAAGGCCTGCATGGCTGCCGCGAGTTGTTGGATCTGTTGATCCATGGTTCAAAGAGATTTCCTGCCCGGATACTCGTGGGGAAGGTGATCGAGTAGAATACTGTTTTTTTTTTTTTTTTAATGGGCATTGCTAGCTGTTATGGCTGTTAGTAGGAATCCAGCCTATATAAATGGCGTCCCTCAATAGGAGGGATGCGCCGACAATCACCTTCTCAAAATTACACGAGTATATGAACAAGGCGTCTCCTACCTGGTCTTCGGAGGGTATTCGGAGGAAGGGAGTGATTCACCTGACACCCTCTCTCGGCGCTGATCAATCGGCGCAGAGTGAAGACGCCAGGGAAACCCTCAAGGGGGAGAAAACCCTCGCTGGTGGAATCCAACGGAGAAGAGGCTGGATGGGACGGGATACAGATGCGTATCCCCGTAGAGTAGGTTTGGCGTTTTATTCCTTTGTGTTGAATTCAACGTCTCCTTCCCTCAGCTGTCTGTGTTGGCTGAAAAATGAGAGGGGAGAGATTATACCTGATAGAAAAGTAAGTGAGAAAGGAAAATAGGTTCAAGCAAGTGGAACCTACCCTTGGATTGAGACTGTATGGAGATGCGGAGAGATTGGATCCCACGTGCAGGACGAAGGGTAATATCTATGTGAAAACAGACACTTTGGTATGAATGCAGTTTGTAAGAGAGAAGGAATGGTGATGACGGAAGTCTACCTTCCTTCCCGTACCGTAATCCCGACTGGGTGCTGGAACTAGTATCTGGAGGCCAGGACTTGGTTTCCAACCGCAGTGGCAGTCGGGAGGTGTGGTCCGTGTGCGTGCAAGATGTGGGTTGAGCTGTGCAGAGAGAACAGAGGAGAGGGTTAACAAGCGCTGGTGGAGGGAATATATTATGGAAGACTGATGAGGAATGGTGCCTACTTAATGTGGAAGGGTCCCGGAGGTTTCCGTGTTGAGTTGAGCTACGAAAGGGCTGGCTCAAGAGTTCCGGGGGGTGGATGTGAGGATTCCTAACGGAAGGGAGTAAAGAATAAAGGCAGTGAGATAAAGTCCTCTTGATGCTCGGGGTCCGAGAAATCTAGAAGCGATACTCACGAAGCGTGACTTCTGTGTACAGTAGCAACGCGATGCATTGATGGATCCGGAACCGGAAATACGTTCCTGTGATGAATGGGAGGAGCTTGTTCTGCGGTCTCCCGAAACACTGCACTGTCCACCGGTGAAACCCCAGCCATCTTGGATTGGGGGAATTGTATATTCGAGATACGCCGCCAACGGCGCCAGAATGACCATTTGCCAAGAACACTATGATTGTTCGTAACGGTTGAAAACACATTTTTCCAACTTAGCGAAAAGTTTGTGTTGACGCAATCTCTCGAGGACCATTTTCACGTGTTTCCGATGTTCAGTTTCCGATGAAGAATAAACGTGGATGTCGTCAACGTAAACAACAACACACACATCTATGAGCTCTCTGAGGACATCGTTCATAAAATATTGAAAGGCGGCCGGGGCATTGCAAAGTCCGAAGGGCATGACCTGATATTCAAATAGCCCATACTTGGTGCGGAAGGCCGTCTTCCATTCATCGCCCTCTTTTACTCGTACCAAGTGGTAGGCTCCTCTAAGATCCAGCTTTGTATATATGCATGCTTTTCTGACTTGGTCCAGGAGTTCAGGGATCAAAGGTAACGGATATCTATTCTTAACGGTGATCTGGTTCAGGGCGCGATAATCTATACAAGTTCTAAGGTCCCCTTCTTTTTTTGGAACGAAGAACAAAGCTGAGGAAGCAGGGGACTTGGAAGGACGAATAAACCCATTCGCTAGGTATTGATCCAGGTATTGTCGGAGGTGAAGATTCTCAGGCTCGGTGAGGGCATAAATTCTACTACAAGGAGGAGTAGATCCAGGTATCAGGTCTATCTGGCAGTCATAAGACCTATGAGGAGGTAGAGAGTTAGCCTGATCCTTCCGGAAAACATCTTGGAATTCTAGGTATTCAGGAGGTAACTGAGGAGCCTCCGAGGAAATTGCTGCCAGTGCAACACCAGGTCGAGGGTGACAAGTAGAGACACATTCTGGAAACTGAACAGTTCTTGCTCGCCAATCGATCTGAGGATTGTGCTTCTCTAACCAAGGAATTCCTAGAATAATCTGGAACTGGGGGGCCTTGATCACATCGAACACGATCTTCTCATGGTGTCCATCTTGACTTACTAGCGTCACTTCTTGGGTGGTATGCGTTACTGGTCCAGAGGCTATCTCCGTACCATCCACCGTAGTAATGACGTCCTTTACAGCCTTTGGACAAAGAGTCAGATTCATCCTCAAAACCATTTCATGATCCACATAATTGCCGATGGCACCGCTGTCGACGTAAGCTTCAATCGCATGTAATCGATCCGGATGTTCAGGGCTAATGAGGACCATAGGTATCACGAAATGCGAGGTCACAGAACTGGTTTTAACGCTCAGCAAGAGGACCTCTATTCTTGTCGGGCGAGGTCGTTTCCCTGCTCAGAGTTTGTGACCCTGGTAACTGCAGCTCCTACTGCCTTCTTGGCTGGTTTCACCGGACAGTCTCGAAGAAAGTGCCCCGAGTTTCCGCAATAGAGGCATAATTGCAGCTGTTTTCTCCTTTCCCGCTCCTTTTGTGTTAGTGGTCCTTTCAGGCCCCCTATTTGCATGGGTTCCCCGGAGTCTACTCCTTTGGTAGGAGTTGGTGGTTTGGAAAATACTAGAGCATCAACCTTGGAACGATCGGCCTTCCTGTTCTGCAGTCTGTGGTCAATTTGAACGACTAAGTCAATGTAGTCCGAACAGTCTTGCGGGGGATTCACTACTTGGGCTAACACATCTTTGAGCTCTCCACGTAGACCTCTATAAAACAGCGTAATCCTTTTGTCCTCAGGCCATCGAGTTTCCACTATCAGTCTGTTGAAAGACGCAATATAAGCCAAAAGGTCTTGATTACCCTGTCGCAATGAAAGGAGCTCATTGTCCAAGGCCTGCCCCTGTGAATGTCTTGCAAACAGTTTTTCCATACTGAGCTGAAAAGCTCGAAAATCATGGAGAACCGGATCATCTTGATTAACTAGAGGGATCGACCAGTCTGCCGCATTGCCACTAAGGTACGAAAGCACGAAAGCTACCTTAGCTTGATCAGTTGGAAAGGCTGCTGGCCGGCATAAGAAGTGCAACCGGCACTGATTAATAAATACTGCAAACCTCTTTGGGTCACCAGAAAATCGTTCGGGCGGAGCCAGAGGTACATTCCCAGGTAGGTTGATCTGCACTGGGTTCGTAGAGGATGTTGAAGGAAGATTTGCCCCTGATGCGGGTAACGGAGTTTGTCCGGCTTGTGACTGTAGCAATTGTCTAGCGAGATCGTCTGTTCGCTCCTTGGAAATAATCAGTTCCCTTCTTAGAGCATTCGTTTCCTGACGGGCTGCATGCACTTCTGCTCTTAGTTCCCCAAGTAACTGGGCTAGCTGGTCGGTATCCGAGGTTTCCATAGCGCCTGGGTGGGAGTTTTGCGATAGGCTTTGCGTTCTGTAACGCTCACCTGATTCCCGCAGAGGCGCCGGTCTTGACTGGGTGAATGCCGTATCTTCAAAGGTGATGTGTAACACACGGTTGGCTCTTTGGGCTGGACCTCTGTGCACTGTATGTCTGACTCGAAGAGTAAGATGTCTTAGGTAAGTGAACGCCGAGCTCTCCATCTGCCTCGGGGCAGGGTGCCGTAACCAGTTTCTTCACTGGATAAGGGTGCAGGCCTCTTGACCTCAGAGGACTGCTGTCCGTCGTTAACTGCACGAACGGTAAGTTCTGGGCACTTCAAATGTCTTAAAAGTCTTTTGTAATGATATCTCTTGTTTTGCAGGGTTCCGGCGATGGCGGATGGCGGGCTGATGAGAGTTGAGGATCGAACCCGCATGAGGAATAGAAGCGCCTGGAAGCACGTAAGTAAGCGCTTGTAGCCTGCTTCACGAAGCGCACTAACTGTCCCTTTTATCTTGCAGGTACAAGTTCGGAGCTTTAGAGAAGCTGAAGGGTGCTGGAATACCCACTAGATTCGGTGTGGGAAGGAGTAATGGCATGTGAGTAATAAAGTTGCCCAATGTCTTTAAACACACCTTCTTTTGTCTTTCAGATGCGGGATGCAGCGCCGAAGGCCTCCGGAGCGTGCGAAGAGCTGGTAAGCTTTTGTCTTTCAGATGCCGGAATGCAATGCGAAGACCTCCGGAGCATGCGAAGAGTAGGTAAGCCTTTGTCTTTCAGATGCCGGAATGCAGCGCGAGGCGTTGGTGACAGCCGATGGACCAGGTAAGAGATGCGCTGCCACTGAAGACCTTAGTGCTAACCTGTTCTTTCTTTGTCTTTACAGGTGCTGCTGAAGACTGGATTCCAGGATGGTAAGCCTTTGTTCCCGTAGGCCCAGGATCAGAAGCAGAAGACACGATGAGCGTTCTGCTGCAGAGAATGCAGAATAACGCAAAGCAAGATTCATCCATCGGGTGTGGTTTAAATAGCCTCCTGTAGTGCTTAGGTGTCTCCTTCCACAGTCACGCCTAAGAAAAGAGTTCCTGCTTTCCAGAAGAGTGCCAGTGTTCTGAACCTAGGGAGTGGCTCCTGCCCCACCCAACAGGAAACGTAGTCCCAAACAGAAGAGGATCAGGGGTTCAACTGGCAGGTAAGTAAGCAGCATGGTCTGCTGCAGGTAAGTCCACCCAAGCATTATGAGCCCGGCGCTTCCAGCGCTGGGACTGGGCATCTTTATGAGCCTGGTGCCACTGGCGCCAGGACAGGGTCGAAAAGGTCCCAATTGGGACTGGCTGGCACTCGGAACCGGGGTTATGGGTCTGCTTCCAAGGGAGTCGGGCAAGTCCTGATCTTTTGGAAGCAGAGATCATGACAGCGAGGCAGTCACCTAACTTACGCTGGATGGAAACCCAAGACTGAAAAAGAAAGCACAACCCCAAGCCGGACAGGCAGCTGAGTTCCTCCAGTCCTCTGAAGTGCCACGAATGATCAATCGATTTACCCCGACTCGGAAGATCCGGCGCTAAAGTACCCTGAAGAAATCTAGTGAAAGTGTCACCTCGAACCCTTGAACTTGTCTCCTTGCCGAAATGGACAATAATCTGTTCTTATGTGAAAACAGCTCCTTGTGAAAACTGCTCCTTGTCTCTTGCTCCCCTCTCCTCCCCCCCACCCTGTTGTAGTTATTACTTTTATTATTTTTTATTATCGAAGAGAACGCAAGACTAGCTAAGACCAAAGCACGCAAAGTATTGTTCTCCTAATTATATGTTCTAACAAGCTGGCAAACATGTAATAATCTTAACTTCTGCATGACTTGTTATGTTTAAAACAATAAAAACAAGTTGGGAAAAAAAAAAAGAAGAGGGAAACTGCTAAGATACAGGAAGGAATCTACCACATGTTCCCCCCTCCCTCCTATAGTTCTGTGTGTAGCGAGAGTTCAGTTAGGTTACCAGCCCTGGGCTCACCTTAAGGTTTAGTTGGGTGAGCTCTCCATCCTGCGGTTCGCTGGGGTGCAAGTCTCGGGATCCAATGGAACTGGTGCCTCTCTTGGATCTTTTGGAGCCGCTTTGGTTCTGTTTGGGTTACTGTTCCAGATCACAGCTGCTTGCCCAGGGTATTGCTGCAGAGTGTTTCGGGATCCAGTTACTTCACAGGAACCCCTGAGCTGGCTGGCTATGCAGGTAAGTGTCTATAGTGCCAGCGTGTGCGGCCGCTGTACAACTCAGATTGCGGCGTTAGCAGCTGCACAGGTAAGTGTCATTGGGTTATGCGCGGCATTGAGAGGGTGCTGCGCTCTGAGGAGTGATTCTAATCTTCTGTTATCTGTATTACACAGGTTCCGATAGGTTTGTGAGAGGAGTCAGTGGAGAGTTCCGGGTGCTAAGAGTTCTGGTAAGTACGCGCTGCGGGCTGCCAGCGCTGACTGCGGAAGGGAGTAGTTGAGCGGGTGCGCTACCTGACTTCTTGTTTTCCTTTTCTCTTGCAGGTGCTGGAATGCTGAAGCGTTCGCGAAGCGATCCTGACCACCAGAGACTGAAAACGAACGCGCACGTGGGCTGGAAGTTCCTTCAAAAGGCTCGGGCTGGAACGCGGTGAGCGTGTTGCTAGTAGAGCTACAGGAAGCAACACGAAGCGCGGAACGGTCTCCGGGCGTGGATTATAAAGCCAATCATGCCCAATGACTAGAGTGCGCATCTAGTTCAAGAATGGGCCCTCAGTGGCCATGTACAGGGGACAGGAAGTAAACAGGAAGTGATGTTGCTCTTATCTAATACAGGCACAATAAAGAGTGCTAAGTGAACAGTGTCATGGGGAGTAATCAGTGTGCCTCTCAAATACAAATGGGAGGTCGTGTTTACTTGCAGTGAATGCAAAGTCTGCCAAGCCCTCACCCACCTTACCCCTGCCAGATTCCCAATGCTCATTACACCTTTTGTGTTTGTGTCATACTTGTGATACAGCTGGCAATGTAGTCACTGTGCCCAACTGTGCCAAGGACACTGATAGAGAGTGTTTGAGTCAGCAGAAAAGGTAAAACACCTGCAAGGGCTGGGAGCTGAAATTCTTCATAAATGCAAACATGGTCCCTAAACACGTGATCCGAACCTGGGGAGCAAGTTCCATTTATCCGAGGCATGCAGAAACTGTTGTTCCCATCAAACTGGAGACAGAAGATGCAAAACTGTAACACAGCATGAAGTTGGAGACTTGAAAGTCCTTGCCCAGGGCCAGAGAAGTCATAGAAGTGGTAACTTTAGTGGGAAACAGGCAGTACTCTGAGGCCATTCTCCCTACCCATCATTTTTGCTCACATGTGGGTAAATTTCCCAAGTTGACAAGGCTCACACTGGCCTCCTGTGGGTGGTGATAGACGGAGCTACCCGATATGGCCAGACAAATCAGATCATCTGTCCCCTATTGGATGTACACATGTCTATACTGTTCACCCAATCCCATCTTGCCCAGAGCCCAGGAATGTAACTTTTGGTTGTGATGTCACATCACTTTAAAACCTCACTGTCAGCCTGTAATGAGTTGAGAATGCATTGGAACTACAGTATTCCGTGTGCCTTCCCTGCTTTTGGAGATGTATTAATAAAAGCAGTAATTTGTCACATTTCAGGGCTCCTCCGGTTCTTGGCATGGGGGATTTCCCTCAAACCAGCCTCTGGATTCTAAATTCTGCTTCAATCCTTCAATGCTAGGGCTTCTCTTTCTACCACTGAATACTTCTTCTCAGCCTCCTTGAGTACCCTTGATGCAAATTCAATGGCAGTTCTCCATTACTCTCCTGCATAAGAACTGCTCCAAGACCACAATCACTCGCCTCTGTGTAAATCGTTTTCTCCCTTCCATGAAACCAACTAATAGTGGCACCTGAAATATACAATGTTTGACACACTCAAATTCCTTGGCACACTCATCATCCCAATGAAACACTACAACTTTCTTCGTAAGGTGCCTTATGTTCTTAGTCTTGGCTGCAAGATCCTTAATAATCTTACTGTAAAACTCTACTAGCCCAAGAACAATGCCACATTACTTTTACTCCTGGGCTCATGCATCTTAATTTCTTCCACTTTGTCATTCTTCGGTTTTACTCCTTGCCCTGTGATCTCATGACCAAGATATGTAACTTTGTCAGCCCTGAATGTACATTTCTCTTTAGCTATGGTCAAACCAGCTTCTTTCAAGATCTCTAGCACCCTCTTCAACCAACCATCATGCTCCTCCATTGACACACCACACACCAACACATCATCTTGATAAAACATCAGCCCCACTTCATTCTCCAACAACATGTGCATCACATTTTGAAATACAATCGCTGCTGAGACAAGCTAAAATGGCATGCTCCTGAATCTGAACAAACCAACAGGTGTTATAAAAGTAATAAAATCCATTGAATCTTTGTGTTACTCAATTTGATGGTAGGCAGCTCTCAAGTCTAAAATAGAAAACACTTGTGCTCCAGCGACACCCGCCAAAAGATCAGCAATCCTAGTGGAAATTTCTCAGCTACCACATTCCCATTTAAGTTTCTGAGGTTGATACAACGTCTTACAGTGCCATTGGGGTTCTGCACAACCACAAATGGGCTGACCCATTCGGAAGCTTCAACTTCCTCAATGATTTCCATTTGCATTTGCTTTGATCATCTCTCCACACTCATACACCCACCGCTGTATATTCTGCCCCACTGTCAATTAACATGGGTATTTAAACACCATTTACTGAGACCAATGCATATGGCTTCTTCCTCTTAACCTTCCTGACACTGCCTGGACAGAATGAATTACTTGCCTCGCCATCTCCTCATATTCATCACCATCTTCCTCCTCATAAACTTCTCTTATCTGACCAAAAACTCTGAAATTCGTGCAGCACCGAGCAAAATCTCCTCTAAGGCCAAACTCATGACAATGTGTACTGCCAGACACTCCTTGTCATATGCCAAGTGATTCCCACTACCACATCGATAGCATTTTCTCCCTGGCATATTTCTGACCTCCACCTTTGGTGGACACCACGGACGTCAAGCGCTCTTGGCACTTTGAGTCATCAGGCTACCTTGGTTGGAGCTGTCCTTCCCTCTCTGGTCACACTTCTTCTGATTGCTGGCACCTTGCCTTTGAGCTGCTTTAGACATCTTTTTGACCATACCATCCTCCACCCACGTCTTGTGACTATCACCACTTTTTGTGTGTAACTATTTGATACACAGTGCAGTGTACGCAATATTTTTCGCAACCGCAATCGCCCCATCAAGAGTACGATCACAATCTTTCCACACCTCCTGCCCGATCTTGCCATTGATGCATTTGATCATCAACTGGTCCCTAATATGTTTGTCTTGACAATGGGTAAAAAAAACATTTGATGGCCAAACTCCTCAAGACTGTGACAAATTCCTCAATCGATTTACCCATTTCTTTCTCCCTGGTGGCAAAGTGATAACGTGCAAGAATATTGTTTGCTAGCACTGTCAGGAATGGCACTCTGTCAAGAGTGGCACAGGGTACCCAGGTAGGTGTTGGGTGGCTGTGCTGAAGTAAAGTAGCAGAAAAGCACACACAGCAGGAAGTTCAACAAGAAAGAAAAGTAGGAAACTGTAGCTGTGAGCCAAAAGGGGCAAAAGATACAAAGGTACAAACAAACTGGATTGGGGTGTATGCTGAAATGGGAAAGAGTGTTCCACGAACCTTAGGAAACTCCAGCCTTCTGCACAGATTGCTATAACAGAGGCCCACGCTGTATGCTCATGGCTTGGAACAACAGCAGTGGGTGTCTGTAACACTGAAAACGCGACAAGGGAAGGGGCAGAGGTTGCCTGCCGGAAACCAACAGGCAAGCTCTGTACAAAGGGATTACATAAGACACATGAGAAGACAAGAACAGAAATATCCAGCGAAAAGGAAGTCAATGAGCAATCTAGCAGAAGGAAATGAAGGAAAGGCAGTTAGACTGAAGTAGATAACCTAAGGTGGAGTACAGAGGACTCAAGGAAGAGAACAAGGGAGCAGCAGTCAGGAAAACAGAAGGGCTGCAAAGTAGAAAGCAGGTCTGCAGTCAAGAGCGGCACTAAGTGCAGGCAAACTGTAGTGGACTGCGGAGGACTGTAGTAGGTTGCAAGGCAGGGAGTCCAGAAGAACAGGACAGAGAGAGATTAGTAGTAGGCGACAGACAGAGAGCCCAAAAGAATAGGGCCGCGAGGTAGGGAGCCCAGAGGAGCAGGGCTGTAGGCAGCTAAGTGTAAAACAGGCTGTAAGGCAGAGGAGTGTAGCAAGCCGCAAGGCAGGGAGCCCAGAGGACAAGGGCTGCAGGCAGCGGAGGGAGACAGGCTGCGAGGAAGGAGCCCAGAGGACACGGGCTGTAGGCAGCGGAGGGAGCAGGCTGCAAGGAAGGAGACCAGAGGACAAGGGCTGTAGGCAGTGAAGAGGTTCAGGCTGCAAGGTAGGGAGCCCAGAGGACAAGGGCTTGGAGACAACAGAGGGTTGCAAGCTGCAAGGTAGGGAGCCCAGAGGACAAGGGCTGTAGGCAGCCGGAGTGAGGCAGGCTGCAGGGCAGGGAGCCCAGAGGACAAGTACTGTAGGCATCCAGAGTGAGGCAGGCTGCAGTGCAGGGAGCCCAGAGGACAAGGACCGTAGGTAGCCAGAGTGAGGCAGGCTGCAGGGCAGGGAGCCCAGAGGACAAGGACTGTAGGCAGCTGGAGTGAGGCAGGCTGCAGGGCAGGGAGCCCAGAGGACAAGGACTGTAGGCAGCCAGAGTGAGGCAGGCTGCAAGGCAAGGAGCCCAGAAGAGCAGGGCAGCAAGGAGTGAGCCCAGAGGAGCAGGGCCGCTGACTGTAGAGGGCTGCAGAGGACTGTAATAGGCTGCAAGGCAGGAAGCCCAGAGGACAAGGGCTGTAGGTAGAAGGCAGCGGAGCGTGATCGGCTGCAAGGCTGGGAGCCCGGAAAGGGCACTGGATCAAAACAGGATAATGCAGCAACAGGAACAGCATACAAAGTAAAGGGTCAGGGCAAACAGGAGCGGGGAGATCTCAAGATGCAAGACACTGTGCTCCTGCAGGCAGCTGCTTATATGCAGCCCTGCCCTGTTCTGAGGCAGGCTAATTGACAGCACCTGGAGCAGCACACCTGAAGACAATCTGCCTCCTCCCTCTCTGGTCCTGAGCAGGTGGAAGCAGCACTGGCCGCTAGGGATTGTGGTCCCAATAACGAGGAATGAGAATAGCCAGGAAATGAGGACTGTAGCCAGGTGCATTATGGGAAATGTAGGTAATTGAATAAAACAAGAAAGAACCAAAGTTGAGCAAATGGAAATAAAAGACCACGGCGTGAATAGGAGTTGTTCAAAGAGGATTAGGAGGATAAATGAGTACCAAGTGGTCCATGATGGTTGCCAATGCGTGCGCCAGCGGCGCGGGCATGACAAGCACATGATAATGGTTGTCCAACTTAGCAATACTCCTCTCGAATTGTCCCACATCATCAAGTCCCAAGAGCTCCGGCACTTTTGTTAGCACCAAGGGAACAGCATAGCTTCCTTCCTGTTCTTAGAGTAGTTGGCGCTAAACACAGCTAGAAAATACTTATTGAAACCGTTCCTCCAATCCATCAAACCTTGGGCTCACCAGGTGATGGTAGGAAAAACACTCATTCAGGCACACGCGCCATACTTCCAAGACAAGCAGGCCAGGCTGTCTCCAGAAAATAAAAGTAACCAACAGTTGAGAGCTAATGGTAGCCGTGTACGCCGAGCCACTAAGCATGGAGACAGTCTTGACAGAACAAAGTTATTTCTAAGAAGGGCAAGTTGTTTCTGCACAGCTTGCACATAAATATACACCAAGTACTGGGACGAGGCGGAGCGGGGAAATGCTGATCACAAATCCTTATTCAGAATACCTGGACGAAGAAGATGCCGGCAGATCAATGTAGATTAGCACTTTGAAATCACCAAAATGGCCAAACGTTTATTCACGCATGCGGGTGCTTTCCTCTAAGCACTCTGCAGTGTATCAGAGCCTCCTTTCCCTTCACGAAACAGGGCCAATGTCAGCATACCACAGAATACAGCGGTTGGGACAGCTCTCACCAGCCTGCAATGATGTCCACAACGGGCACCCGCTCACGTGCCCCAGCACCCACAGTCCTGGGCACTTTTTCCACACTTGCCAAATGTGGGACGCCAGTCGCAGCAACCCAGAGTCCGCCGAGCGGATCACCTTATAATGAACGCCCTCTCCAATCCGGCGATCCGGATCCAATTCCTCAGGATGACGTACCGGTCTGCCACCACAGGGACATCAGCAATATAGCCGGAGGTCGCTGCATCCAATTAGCTTGTCGCCAGTTGTTCTTTATTTATCTATTAAGGTAGGTCTGTAAGATTGACTTCTAGTGAATTTGTTCACCAAGCATTTTGGTGCTGAGTTTGAGAGGCACTTATGTGTTATAGCTAGTGTTTTAAATTTGATTCTGTCTTGCACTGGAAGTTAATGGACATTGCGTGTTGTTGAGGAGACGTGGTTGGCTCTCGGAATGTTGAGCACCGCTCTTAGTGCATTATTTAGAAGCACTTGCAATTTTTTCACATTGCGACTGTACGTGCCTAGGTACAGAGCATTGCAGTAATCTAGTTTAGATAATATAACTGCTCTGGCAAGGGTATTGCAGCTGTCAGGGGACAGGAAGGGTCTGCAGGCATTGATCAGTTTAGACGTGTAGGCTGTTGCTGAGGCCGTAGCGTTAACTTGTCTAGTAAGTGTGAAGGTGGAGTTAAGATAATTGGCAAGTGTTTTGACTTCATTAGAGACTTTGATATCGATGCCATCAATATTGAAGGATTTGAATCTGTTTTCTAGCTTATTTAGTCGAGTCTGCGAGTAGCTCTGTCTTATCGTCATGAAGACAGAGGCTGTGGATAGACATCCATGCCTGAATAAATTGGTATATTTCATTGAGCAATTTAGTGTCTATATCGTGAGAGCCTGTAATGGGAATGAGGATTTGGGTGTCATTCGCATAGTTGGTGTAGGTGACACCCAAGTCGTCTAGGTGGTCAAATAGTGGCTTAGTGAAGATATTATATAATGTGTGGGAGACGCAAGAGCCCTGCGGTACTCCACAGGAGACTGGGACAGGCTCTGCCAACGTAGTCGGTGCGAATACGCTTATGGTTCTATTGGCAAGGAAGGACTGTATCTGCATTTGCATTTTTTTTTTTATTTTAAAGCGCTCACACAGCCCAGGGGCATTGAGGCGCTGTTACAGGAATATGTCTCTTAGTGGCATATTTATAACGCGCTTAGTACCCAGAGGTTTCTAAGCGCGGACCCGGGGATCGAACATGTGTTGTTTTGTGTTGTCTTGTTTCCAAGGCGAGCACGTTGCACTGAGCTATCCTCCTGGAACATGCAGCAGCATTCGGGGAGAAATGGGCTGCCGAAGTCAGGTGTTTGCAGAGGACTTTATGGTTGACTTAAGAAAGGTACTTTAGGATGTTGGGGTCAAGGCTTGGTTTTTTGAGTAACGGAAGGACCCAGGCATCTTTCAAGTTAGACGGAACAGTGCTCATTTCAAAGGAGGCATTTATTAAGGAGGTGATGAATGGAGCAAACTCCTACCCCGCCTCTTTGATGATTGTTGGCTGTCAGATATCCCCTTGGCATCTTGATGGTTTAAGGCTAGATATAATTCCTTCTACTTCCCTTATGGAGACAGGGGCAAACTCAAATGGACTGCAGGGTTTGGTAGATAGGTCGCGTGGCTCTAAGAATTTTGTGTCAGCTGGCAGGCTAAGTTTTGAAGTTTCTATTTGAGTTTGTAAAAGAGACATTTTATCTAGAAGCACTTTTTGTATATTTGCGCACCAGGTCGCGTCTTTAATACAAGATTCTAGCATGGTGTAAGGGATTCTAATTCTCTAAGGATGGTGAGCAAGTCTTTGGATCCGGAGTTAGCGTTCGTAACTCTGTCATTGTAGGTGTCCCTTTTGGTTTGTAAGATAGCAGCTTTATAGTTGTTGGAGGCAGTTGTGAATTTTTCATTGCTCAGGTCTGTAGGTTTGTTTTCCAATTTGCTTCTATAATTCTTTTGGTGCTGCGGAGGGATTTCAGGTTAGTAGTAAACCACGTGTTTAGGTGTGCAAGTGGCTTGGCTTTACACATTTCTAAAGGAGCTACTTTATCTATAGCCTGAAGTAGAGTGTGATTGTACAATTCCATGAGAGAAGATGGGTCCATGCTCGTAAGCTTGGGTTGATTGGTAATAGGCTGTTATAATGGCAGTAATTTCTCAGATGTGATATTGCGATTATTCCTGGTGAGTGCTGGTGGTACTTGTGTATTTCCAGAGTTTGAGCGCAGGCTGTCCTGAATGGTGAAGGAGATAACATGGTGGTCAGACCAGGCGCAAGGTGTGTTGGACAAGATCTTAGTGTTGCAGTTTAGGTCTGCTAGCCAGTCCAAGGTTCTACCTTTGCTGTTCGTAGGATTGGTGATGCGGTGAGAGAAGTCTAGCTCAGTAATTGCATTGGCTAGTGCTATTGCATTATCATTGTTGGAATCATTGAGGCCTAAATTTAGGTCACCCAGCAGCATAATTTGGGAGCCAGGTTTAGTGTTAAAGGTGAGGAGTTGTGTAATGTCTTCCTCAAATGAGGATATTGGGCTTGGAGGTCTGTACATAAGGTGGATTGTTATGGTGCGAGCGGTAGTGAGGGGCAATTTGACGGATAGAAGTTCTCCTGAAGGGAACCGTTGATTCAGGAGTTCTCTTAGCCCAAGATTATTTTTGGCAATGAAGGCTACTCCACCACCTCTAGTGGCTTCTCTGTCGGATCTGAGGATCGTGTCATTTTCGGGTATGGCTAGTGATAGAGTTGGGCCTGCTGCAGAGTTTAGCCAGGTTTCAGAAATTGTTAGTAAGTCCAGGTTATTAGTTACAATGAGATCAGCTATATCTAGCGCATGTGTTAGAATTGATCTTGCGTTTATGAGAGCACCCTTAATTGGTGGGGCATCTGAGATAGAAATGTCTGTGAGTGGAAGATTATTGGCAGGAGAGGGCAGGTTGCTACTATTATTGTGGTAATCATGATTACCCCTCATTGTCCTAGTGGGAGTATCCTTCGTACTTGGACAAGTTCTGCGGTCAGCAGGAAACAACTGGCCATTCTTTAGTCAGGATCCTAGTCTACAGTTCCTAATGTGTACAGGACATGATTGATTGGGTGTAGGCCGAGTGGCATATAGCTGGATCCATTGGATAGGTGTGAGAGGGCAATGGCTACTCAATGTAGTTCCTAGTTTAAAATTGGTTTTAGTCTTGTCAGGTTGCAGTGCAGGTAGGAACTTAGTAGGTATTATGGCATGAGTTGGTGTTAGTAATGTAGACATGGTTAGTGTTACCCTATGTGAGTTAGCCATGTATTGATAATAGACAGCGGGGGCTGTATATTGAACCTCTAATAAGGGGAGCTAGTACATAGCATCAGTAGATCAAAGGTGAATAAGTGTTTAGTGGCAGGAGCTAAGTACATTCATCAGTAGTGGGCTTATAGGGACACCAGGAGAGCAGAGGTGAGCCATAGATGGCGGACCGCAAGCAAGGTGTGGCAGTTTGGGCCGCTAGAAGCAAATATACAGTCATGTCATGTCACAGGCTTGGCGTTAAACTATCGACTATTTAGCAGGTCTAAGGTTAGGCAATGACATTCGAGGCACATGGGCAATTCGCCATTCACAGTTCATAAAGTGGTAATTCAGTGTGTAATAATTAGCAAATCTCGGGCCTGGCAGTGGCATTGGAGACACGATGGTCCTTCACAGGATGGCAATTACGTGGCAACGAGTTAACAGTTCAAGTGTTAGGCAATGACATTGAAGGCACGTAGGCATTTCACCATACAAATATAATACAAGTCACTGGGCTGTAAACACAATCCTATACTTGTATAATATACACTGTATGAATATACTGCTAACCCCTAACATAGGCCATTTCCAGTCCGTGCAACAGCACGTAGCAACTCAGCTATCCTTGGCTTTCGCCCCACAGACTGCCCCAACTGCACTTCTGCAGGCCTGATCCTTCTCTAAACCTTGGATTTTAAGCCCGACTCTAAAGAGAAACAAATAAAAAGGGTGCTTGTCAGGATGTCAGATTGTATAAACATAAATAAAGTCCTCTATCTAGAAAACCTAATGTAACCTAGTTTCTTTCCGGGTCTTCTAAAATGGAAAACAGAAAACAGCCAAATCATGTTTGGGGAATTTGCTCAAGGAAAGGGATGGTTGATGGCTTCTGACCCGCACCCCTTTGACTCTTTACTATAGGCATTTGCCTATCTTCATAGTTCATCGAGTGCTGGAATATTGTCCAGGGTTCCAGCCAGGTCTTGCTCTTCCTTTACAAATCTATAAGTCTCACGGTTGTTCTCCCTTCAGGAAGACTGCTGTCTTTCTTGTTTCTTCAGCCACTTTTAGTCTCTTTCTCCCCAATCTGGGCACTGTTCCTTCTGATTGCCCAATATAAGGTTCAGAAACACTGCCCCCCTTTTTCCACACGAAAACTTTTGCACACCACAAAAGACAAAGGATTAAGACCACAGCCGTTTACCTGACATGTCACAACACAAGGGTCAGGCAGAGTCAGGCAGTGGACCAGAATCACATGCACCTGACGGCCCTTTCCCTTCCCCACAGGGATAAAAGGTGGAGCACAATACAAGCAAGGCAGACGGCACGAAGAGAGAGCTATCCAAACATGGCAGTTCAGGAGAAGGAAAAAAGCAGCGAGAACCGAAGGGGCGACAAGGAAAGACGCAACCTTGCCCTTTTTGACCCAGACCTGGAAAGCTTCTGCAGAAGGAAACATAAGAACGCAGACAATAGTCCAGGTGTGTTGCAGCAGATGTCAACGGTACACAGAGCATGCCTACGCTTATAAGCAGGACAGAGGGAGATGCCTGCTACCATGGTACCATTCTTGACTCCAGATACAAGTAAATCCAAGCGGTTCATTACAGCCAGTGAATCGAGGGGAGAACCGATAAGAAACCGAACTGTGTTGAATGAAAGTGGCAAAGTATGAAAAGTACAAAGAACTGTGAAGATTGAAGGAAGGCCAGCTGCAGAGGGTGTCCGGCACCAGGTGGGTGCTCACTCAAGAGACTCTGGTTAATCCTGTGTTTGTTGAACTATCGATACCAGAAGGCCCTAGGAGAGTCGCAAGGAGGCTCTAAGAGAGCCGCAAATAAAAGGTCAAAGTGGTCATACAGGGGTCTAGCAAAACCCCCTGTATATTCGAAAGTCTTTGACCTGCACGTAATTGGAAAACTAAGGGAGGTGAATCCCGCATAGTCAATTCAAGGAAAGAATTGTGTAAAAGGAAAGAACTGGCAACAGTGAACCCGGCGGAAGGATGCCGATAGAACGGGACGAAGTCTAAAGTCCCAATGAATAGTGTGTTCACGAAAGTGAACCCGGCAGAGGGGTGTCCACAGCAAACTGTTTAAAAAGACACTAAGAATTCTGAGGGTCACAGGTGAAATTGTTCTGAAAAGCCGTAGTGAACCAGACGGAGGGAGGCTGAGATTTGAGAAGGGTCTGAGCCCAGAAGAGGGAGATCCAAGGGTGAAAAGCTGTCACCCAAAGAACTGTGAAACCAAAAGAGGAAAGCGTGTGAATGAAAACCAGAGTGAACCCGATGGAGGGAGGCAAACATTCGAGAGGGGTCTAAGACCAGAAGTGGGAGACCCAGGGGTGACGATTCGTCACCTCAAGTACAGTTTGAAAGGAACTTTTCATTTGTTATGTGAACCTATCAGGTCCTCACAAGTAGGAGAAACAACCTCTGAAGGTCCTCATTGATAAAAAAAACTGTTTGAGGGGTCTGCACCCGGAAGAGGGGGATCCAGGGGTGGATGTACCCAACGTACATTTAAAACAGAACTTCTTTTTGTATGTTATTCATGAAATCCATCAGATCCCCGGATTCAAGAGACTTTTTTGTATAGAAAAGAGACGTAACCACCGAAGGTCCTGATATTTGAAGCGGAACTGTTGTCTCGTGCTGGGAAAGCTCGAGAGTGTGCTGTGCTCAGGAGTCACACCTTGTACCATGCTCAAAACGAGGGGAAGAGAGACCCTCGGCTAACACACCCTGACTTATCATTTGTGAACACTACTTTCTTTCTTGTGAACCCTATCCCACACTCTTTTTGTATTTAGCATAAGGATTGGCAATAGATTTTTCTTAGTATAGGCCCTTTTATTTGACACAATAGCACTAGGACTGCCTTATTATTACTTGATGGTCATAGCGTGCTCCCATTTTAGATTTAGGTTTAGAGTAGGCATTTTTCCAACCTGCCTCTACAGTTTAATAAACACCCTTGAACTGTGATCACTTGTTTCTGTCTATTCTTGATACCATGCCTTCCTTACACTCTTCTTTCATGCTCGCTTTGTGCAGGGATGCGACTACGACTTCTTGGGCCTCTGCCTTGGCACTCCAAGGTTCTTCTTCATCTGCATCGTTGAACTGGATTCTTCCGGTTACTCCTCTGGTGTGCCTCTCTGCAATCCTGCAGCACAGACCAGGGTAATTGTGTCCCTGGCATCAGACATGGCGAACAACACAGGGGTAGACCTTACCTCTCAAAATTCTCAGCACGTCCTGGAGTGTTACAGCTGAATGATGTGCAAATGTTGTGTACATTATATATAACAAGAAGTTGCATGGGCTCTTCTGGGGTTTTCTAAGTCTTGAACTTATTAAGACATGTAGGACCGTTTAGGGAGACCTCTTGTTTTCCAATGTCACGTTTGAAATAATTAAACATTCCTGGCTTTTAGGCTTATAAAAAAAGATAAAAGCTACGTTTAAAAATGGTTTCATTGTGTGTGTCTGTGGCAGAGTTTGTGGTGATGGAGAGTGACATGATGTAGAACTAGGGGCAAAATGGGCATATAACGAGAAGGACTGCAGAATTTAATTAGGCACTAGCAGCAGGAAAGGCTGGCAGGACAGGCATATATTGTTGAGACAGGCCTCATGTTTTATTTGGGCACTAGCAGCATTAACGTGTGATTTTCAGTGGCAACAATGGCATGGGTTGTTGAGACTAGCTTCATTACTTCTAACCAGAATGGAAGGTGGAGAACCCTCATGCATACCTCTCAACTGGCACTTTTTTGCCAGGTGTCACCTTCCTTGGAATAGGTTCTCTCACCCGCCAAGCACCTTACACATCCATTCAGTTCAAAGGGTTCTCACCCACCCAAAATGAAACTGTCATTTTTAACCTGGCCAGGGGACTAAAAAGTCCAGAGGTATACGTCAAGATCTGATTTGGACAGATCCTTCTTGAAAGCAGGGCAGTGCTGGAATATATTGTAGTGATATTTCTTTGGGCAGAGCCAGCATCAACACGTGTTGCAAAAGGCTCCTGTCTACTGTTGGTGACCTTGCATCTATTGGATTATTTCATGGGTTGCCGTGCACAACAGAGTGTAAATTCTACTTTATTAGTCAACTATTCTGAAAGTTTAGGTAAGCTCACTTGTCAAATTCAGGGAAAAGCCTTACACCCCGCCACTTTACAAATTCACCATCTGTAACTAGACTGTGGTAGTATTGTCGGAGTGGGGCAGGGAAGCCCATGAAGATGGCTGGTTAGGTCTTTCTCCCTTATTTCACCAAACATTGGCAGAATCCGATGTCCCCCATCAAAAAAACAGGATATTCTTCCATAATTCAGTTATTTCCCCACTTCTACCATGCTACATACCCACTGTTATCTCTGGATCTCAGAGGCACCGGGGCCAGACACACAGTTGCTGGGGGTACCCAGCCCACACACGCTGTTGCAGGGACACCCTGTTGGACTGTGGGCACATGGTTGGATCATGGCTTGGGGGCACCCATGCCATCCCTCATACACAGCCAGAGTTGCCATGCGGGGGCTTGTTGTATCGACCCCCATGGGGTTGTGCGCACAGCGAGCCCCCCCCAGTCCAACAGATGACACTAGGCACACTGTTATTCGTCCGGGCTCTGCACGTGCTCTGGCGCACCACGGGCCATGCCCCATTTATTAACTCTCACTCGCGACGGAGTACGTCACTACGCCGTATGTGTTTCTTAAAGGAACACCACACTCCTCCTTTTTCATAACAACAAAACAAATGAAGAACTAGTCCACCAGATAAACAACTGGTAATTTAAACACACACAGCAAACTTAGTTACTCAGTTACTAGGTACATCGCCCACTGTTCGGTTCATGTGTCCAGCACATAATCCTCCAAGTTAGCAGGTCTCCCCCGACCTGCATGGTGTGGATACCGCTGGCCCCCTTTCCAGCTCGGCCTCTCCTCACCTGCGACCCCTTGGTCTGGGGGAATCTGAGAATGATCAGTCCCTCCACCTTCATCAGACTTTTCTGCGGGTCTTCTTCCGGGGTATGCCACTGGCTGGTCGTTCTCCCTAATTCTCTTGAAGAAACTGGCATTTCTCGTGACCGTTGCAGTCCCATCAGAGGCAGTAACCAAGGATTCCTTTACAGCTACCACGCCCATCGGGTTGGGTTCATATGGCAAGGACAGTTTCCCTTGGGTTTGCCTGTCTCTCACAATCACCTTGTTTCATGGCGCTAGTGTATATGGTCTGAGTCTTCTTTTAGCGTTCCCACTCTCATTCCTGGATCTCCTTTCCTCCGCCACTCGGTCGTCTTCGATCACCGCCGGATCCTGGTCCCCTGTGACTGGCAAGAGCCCTCTTGTACATCGCTTGAACATGGACCCTGCCGGCACCACCCCTGTGGAGCATTGGGACGTCGCCCGGTACTCCCTCAGGTACTGATAGAAGGCACTTCTGAGACAATGGGCCTCATTGTGAGTGTGCCGGTCCGGAAACAAGGGTGCCGGTAAGCCTACCGGCACCCTTGTTTCCGTAACGCCACACTACGAGTCTGCCTGCTGGGGCAGTCATGCCTGGTAGGTCTGGCATGCCGGGTGCAGCGACCCGGCTAGGCAGACTTGTCACGGAAGTACCGCCACTGTTAGCAACGGTGCTGGTGGTCCGTCTCTCCACTCCCATAGAGTCCTATAGGACTCCCAGGTGCTTTGGAATGTTGACATGTATGCGTTGGGCAGGCAAGGTTCAGTAGGCCCTGCCGTCAGAAGCTCCACCCAGCGCCGGCCCTCGTGCTGCCGTTGACAACACAGCTGGGTGTGGGGAAGGCAGGGGCCGCCTGGTGGCGCCCGGAGGGACGAGGAGTGCTGGAGCTCCCGCTCAGGACGGCACGCCTGGGGTCCCAGTTCTTGTCACCAGTTGTTATGTGGCAGGTCACTCCGGGCCGCTGAAGCACGACCCGAGACATCTTTGGAGTGTGACGGGGAACGACTGCCCCGAGGCGGGAAGCCCTCCCCCTTTTATAAAAAGTAGTGCGTGGGTCACCTGACATGGTGCCCACGCGCACCGTAACAGTGCTAGGGTAGTAAGAAATTAAATAAGAGTGGCAGGTTATTGAACCACGGGAGGAGAGGGAATTTATTGTTATGCAACATAGAAAATGCTTACTTTCAGTTGGGACAGAGCGATGAAAATGAATGTAAACGAAAACAGCATCTGATGGGTTGTACTACAGAGTGACTGCCCAGATTAAAAGCATCTTTTCCGATCAATACATTACGTGATCTCATCATGTTAGAGGGCATTGGATATCATGCCATTATTGTGTTACTAATTTTGAAACTTGAAAAATCCTACTTCTTTTTGTTAAAAGAATGTTGGAAAGTATGTTGCCACTATTTAGGACCAAAACCTGAGTCACGTCAAATCGACCTGGAAAACGTACAGGCAGCTAATTAGGTTTCTCTCCTTGGCACAGGAAAGCCCGTGTACGCATGCGGAAACTGCACGGTGCCTGTTACTCAAACTACTGCCTTCAAACGGGTTAAGGAGCACGAGCTGCGATCTCTGTGATGGCACGTGATCAGGAGGCTTTGCTAGGTACATTCCTCTAATAGGAACTAATGACTCTCGTCACAATAGTTCAGTCTGACTGGGCTGGAGCAGTGTGGAGATGGTGCAGCTGTACAACTGTCATCCCTTCGGTTCGCAACAGATCGTGCCAGCGCGGCAGGAGCCCGAGTTATGTTGCTGCGGTCGGGACTGCATCTTCGTGGTGTGCGCTGGCGGCTGCAAAGTGGAAGTCTTCACATCTCGTGGAGAGGACTGGAGTCTTCTTTGCACCTTCAGTACTTTGGGAAGAGTGCTGCAGATGAGTTACAGTGACAAAGGTAAGGGTCAGTTTGCATTGCCAACTCTCCACAAATATTAGATGGGTTGCTGAAGTTGCGAATGTCTGCGACGTTTCTACTATATTTAAACATCGGATCGTCTGGTATTTGACATATATACTGTTATGTTCCAAGGGGAGGGGAGAGGCGGGAGGGAAGAATGGGGGCGAGGGGGAGCACACAGAACAAGGGCACTTTTTCTGCCCCCAGCCAAATGCACAGGAATGACAGAGAGTGGTGTGGGAGGGGGAACCAATAAAGGGGGGGTGGCGGTTGTCCTCTTAAGAACCTTTTTTGAATAATAGGTTAAAATAATTTTTCAGTACACTTTCTGTGATAAATTAGGTAAAAAGCCACACAGTTTACAATCGTTTTTTGCAGGCTAAAACATAACAAGTCCGTTAGATGCCAAGCCACCAATAATGCACAGGAGCATTTTCAAACACATTTTCATAGTGACTTAACCTACTATATGCCAGTACACTGCAAGTGTAAAAAAAGCATTTTCATATCGATTGTGCTCACACATGTCCATTCTGGTGCACCTATATATGCCACTATTCCCACATAAGAAACTAATCATGTTTGCTCTGTCCATAATGACAGTAACGATACTATAACAAAGGATGGGGGCATGGCTAACTAGCCATGAAGTAGGACGTGCTCCGGTGCAGCAGCTCCTGTTGATCCAACGGCGATCCGTGGTAATGCGCTTAAATTGATCTAAAAGTTTCTGGAAATATTAGCAAAGGAGTCGGAATGTGTGCCCCACGACATCAGCAAACTACAAGCCTATCGGTGTAAGCATGCCGGAGATATAGTCTTTTATGCGTGGGACTTGGTGGGCACGTATTCCCACAAAATTGCGGACAACAAAGGCATCGAGACTCCACCCCCGAAATTGGGCTGTTAGCAGTAAGCGAAGAGCTGGCTCCAGACGGGGTACCCAGCGGAGCACATATTTATCACAGTATCAGCTCGCGTTGAGCAGCAGGGTGCGGCAAGCCTGCGAGCGGAGGATCGAAGAGATACTGTAGCCGCATGTGGCGCTCCCCGAGCGTTCCATCGGAGGGAGCTGGCTGCACGAAGCTGATGTGGCTGGGCGCCGCGGGACAGAGATTATTCGGAGCGGCTATCCGAACGCTTCCTCGTGCGGAGAACAGGCGCAGCGGACCAGAACTGCCCGATACATTGTAGTGGAGGCAGCGGGTGCACCGCAGGAATGCGTGGCAACATTAGTAGTGGATGCCTGGACTGGGATGAAGGAGTTCGGGACGGCCGCGCAGAGGACGGAGGTGCGCGAGAGTCGAGCTGGAAGACAGATTATTGGGATTCCAGCAGAAAGGGCAGCTGGTGCAAAAGGCGGCTGCTCATTAATAATATCAGCAGCTGATAACTGTGGAAACGGACACCTTGTAGATACGGGAGGACATATTAACAGACCACTGGGCTGGCACTGATGGAGGGGATCTTGTGCTCGTAGAGACAAACAGGAGTACAATATTGGGAGCTGTGGGCACTCTGTGGGGCTGAAGACAAGCAGACAACCCCGAGGAGTGAAAGAGCCAGAAAGTGGACGCCACCATAGAAAGGCACGGCATACAGGGTGGATCCAAGCTGATGATGATATAAGAGAGACTGCTGCGGATACAGGCAGTAGTGTGAAGATTGCAAAGAGCCCAAAAGCTGGATGATCACGATAGGGGAAAAGAGTAGTTTCCAAGACGCAGCAAGACAATTTGAAACGTGGGAGGACACAACCCACTCAGTGAAATATCCCAACAAACACAAGCTTATACAGGGGCTCCTCTAGGATAATTGCCCCAGACTTGGAGCGATACACTGGTGCCGCATCAAAACAGAGGAGCAGGATTGATACACCAGAGAACAAGCAACCTCAGACACATAACTGAGGCCGCAAGATGGCAGGGCGAGAGGCCGTAAGCAAGAACAAGAACAAACCATCCACAATGGAAGCATTCGCCAAAACGCAGAAATCTCCTGCGACCACAGTGCCCAAAGGCGCGACAGCACCGGTGGAGAGAATCGTAGCGACTGAAAATCACCAGATATTAGCAGCTATTATGGAGCTGAGAGACTCATGGGGGATAGCGATGTTAGACCTGCGCACTTCCCTGGAGGCTAAAATAGATGCAGTAGGCATAGAAGTCACCCTACTGCGACAAGATGTTAGGGCGTTGGCAGAGAGAACAAGCAGCCTGGAGAGTGCAGTGAAAACCAACGCGGATACTAGCATCAACAATGCAAAGGAGGTTCACATACTGAAGCAACAGGTAGCTAACCTGGAGAATCGTGCGGAGGAAGTGGAAGGGAGAGCAAGAAGGAACAATACCCGCGTGGTCGGCCTGCCGGAGGGGGAGGAAGGCCAAGACCCTACAGACTATGTTGAGAACCTAATCTTACAAGAAATAGGGGCCGAAAAACTCTCGCAAGGATTTGCAGTGGAGCGCGCACACAGAGTCCTTATGAGAAAGCCGAAGCCTAGGGCCCCTCCCCGGGAGATAATCGCAAAGATACTGAACTATAAAGATCGCAAGAAGATTTTGGAGTACTTTCGTAAAGGGGGAACGATTGAAAGGGCTTCAAGCACCATCACAGCGTATCCTGACTATACAATGTTGGTCCAGAGGCAACGGTACAGCTATGTGGCAATCAAAAGGAGGTTATGCATGGCCCGGAATCAAATACATGCTTCTGTACCCCGCGAAATTGAAAGTGTTGCACAAAAGCAGGATGTACTTTTTTGACACTCCGGAAGAAGCAACGACATGGCTGGATCTTCAGGGTTGCCCGGAACGAGATATGGAGCAGGCTCAAGAGGAACACGATAAGTGATTGGGATATTGCATGAATATTGATGTCACGATGAGTGGGTACCCCAGCAGTGACTATGATAGAGATTAAGATAAAGGGGGTGCGACCGAGTAAAGTTGATATTTGGTTGTGATACCTTTGACTGTGTCAAATTTAAGGGTCTGGAATATAGCAGTTCATATACATACGTAAATTGAGTAGCAATGTGTGGTTGAACTGAAGCAAACAGGAGCGGCAGGATGAAAGCACCCTACCTCCCGAGCAATAGTAGTAGTAGGAGTAGGTTAGCCATTAGGGCGACCTCACCCTGCGGAGCTTCGAGTACAGGCGATAGCCAGAAAGAGCTAGATGCGGGGGTGCCTGAGATCCAGGGATGGAGCTGGGCAATAGTTGTGGGGGGTGATGTTGCGGAGGGGATGGGATGGGAGGTGGGAGGGGGGAACGGGGAGTTTGGTGTGTTTTTGGTTAAGGGGAGTTTAAACCGGGGAACAAGCTTATACAGAATGGAATGGAACTTAGATTTAGACTGCACCTGTGGGAGGTGGAATGGAACTTGAATAAGCCACGGGGGACCTTAAAATAGTTACATGGAATGTAAGGGGGCTCAATAGTTATCTAAAGAGAAATAAGGTCATGTTGTACCTGCGTAGGCAAAAAACAGACATTGGGGAGAAAATGGATACGATTGCTGGGAAGTGGAAGGGGGTGATGGTGGGCTCATCATATTCTGCTTATGCCAGGGGAGTGCTTATTTGGGTGGCGCCACATGTCCCATTTCAACGGTTGCAAGAGCTAGCTGAGACAGATGGGAGGATGGTTATATTGAGGCGACTGGTGGAAAATAGGGAGATAAGCAAACTAAATACGTACGCCCCGAACCAGAACACAGCGGCGTACATCAGAACATTGTGTACTAATCTGAGCACGTGTGTGGGGAGCGCAGTGATTTGGGGAGGGGACTTTAACTGCGTACTTAACCCAAGGGTGGATAGATCGGATGGGAAGATGGAAAGACCCGCCCCTGCTGCCAAAGCGCTGCAGACATCGCTTAGTGACTTTGGTCTAGAAGATGCATGGAGAATGAGACACCCCCAGGAGAGGCAATATTCATGTTATTCTGCCCCGTAGCAGTTACACACGAGGTTGGACTATGTCTTTACTATACCTGAAGTGATAACAGAGATTACACAAATGGAATATAAAGCAAGGGTTCTTTCGGACCACTCGCCCCTGATCCTCGGATGGCAATACTGCCCCCCCCCCCGAGAGCGAGGATTCCGACATGGCGCCTACGAGCGGAAGCACTGAGAGACCCCTTCTTTAGGGAGGACATGAGGGAGGAGATTGTAAACTATTTTGAGACGAAAATTGGTAGTGTGGACTCGGCAGGAACACTGTGGGAGGCCTTCAAAGTTGTGATGAGAGTGGTAACCATAGCAAAATCTAAAGGTCTACAAGGTGGGATTCTAGCTGATCTAGGAGAGACGGAGGAGAAACTGGAAGAGGCTTTAAGGGGCGAAGATGGCACTAAGGAGAAATTAGAATTGATACTCATGCTACAGCAAAAATGTGCGGAGAACTGGGATAGATTGTGTAACCTCAATTATAAAAAAATATGTAGAGAGACAGCATGCGGGGAGGGGATAAACCAGGAAGACTCTTGTCGTGGCTATATAAGAGCGAGACCCCCAGAGTCACAATCAGGACCATAATGAGGGAAGATGGTAGTGTAGCGGACACCCAAGAGGGAGTTAACCAAGAGTTTGCAGACTATTATAAGTTATTATATGGAGACGACGGTAAGAGCAGTTGCGCTATGATAACAGAAACATTGGAGGATATAGGATTGCCAAAGATAAGTGCGAAGGAGAAACAGGAGCTAGATGCACCAATTACCCTAGAAGAACTGGGGGAGGTGGTGAGACAGTTGACTACTAGCAAGACCCCGGGGGCGGATGGACCCCCAAGTGAATTTTATAAAGTATACATGGAAGAGGTTCTCCCCCCCCACTTTTAGAAATGTTAAATGAAGCGTTTGAGACGGAGAGCTTGCCAGAGTCACGGAGAGAAGCGATTATAATACCGCTTCCCAAACCTATCACCTACACTAATTACGCCGATGATACCCAGATCCTCATCCCGTTGACGGGAGATTACAACCATGATTTGGCCTTGGTGAACACGGTGTACCTCATCATCCATGCATGGATGGCATCTCACATTCTATGCCTGAATGATGACAAGACTGAACTCATTATACTTGGTTCCACCACAAACATAACCAAATTGGACCACAACTACACCAGCTTCATTATAGATGGGAACCCGATCAAAGTAGCTAAGGGAGTGAAAACCCTAGGAATATACATCGACTCCTCCCTCTCCTTCCACAAACAGGTTAGCTGTATGGCATCCTCCACAGCCTACACATGTAAGCTTATAAGAGCAGCCAAACCCTTCTTATCCTCCCAGAGCTGCATTACACTAGCCAGAGACCTCGTATAATCAAAACTGGACTATTGTAATGCGCTCTACGTAGGAGCTAGCAAACAGGTTACTAACAAAATACAGATGTTACAAAATAACGCTCTCAGAGCAGCGCTCAGCATCCCCAAGAGAGAACATATCTCCAACATTAGGAGAGCCCATAACTGGCTCAACACAACAGATAAAATCCTGCTCAAAGTAGACTCACTAACACACAAATGCCTCAACAACGCTCCCCCCCGCTACATAGTCGATAGAATAAGTAAACACAGCCCAACAGACCTACCAGAATCTCCAACGCTAATCTTATCACAGTTCCCAGATTCAAACGTACCAAAATGGGTGGAAACCGCTTCCAGGTGAAAGCAGCCCAACACTGGAACTCCCTACCACCTTCTCTAAGGACACCCCAAACCTACACACACTTTAGACGCAACTACATACACTGATTAAAGAACAATGACCGCTAACTCCATCCATCCCACCTCACCGCTATCCTCCTTGTAAATATGTATATTTGTAAATCCGTAAACTTTTGCCTTTTGCATGACTGCTTCAACCATCTATTATCCATTGTATTTACTGTATTGTATCTATAAAACCATTGTAATTACTGTACTGCACTATAACATGTAACCACGCTACGAATAACCTTGTTGCTGCTGCACCCTCATACCCTCGGGTCCGGTGCCCAATACAAATGAATCAACTAAACTAAACTAATAAGCCTGGGCACAGCTGCAGCTCCTATCAACCTTTGTCGATGCTGAATCAAGACAGCAAGATATTGACGGCTGTCTTGGCAAATAGATTGAAGAGGGTTATTGGTAGACTAATACACCCTGATCAGACGGGTTATGTCCCAAATAGGAACATCGCTAATAATCATAGACGACTCCAACGAATTATTGAGAGCGGTAGCGAAAATGCAGGTGAAATGGCAATCGTGTCCTTGGACGCAATAAAGGCCTTTGATTCGGTCAAGTGGCCATGGCTGCTGGCGGCCCTGGAGTGCTATGGGTTGGGGCCTAGATACGTACGGTGGGCGGAAATACTGTATAGTGAACCGCTGGCTAGAGTCAAGACAGGATCATTGATATCAGAAAGGTGGCAGCTTCGCAGCGGCACCAGACGGGGATGTCCATGGTCTCCAATGCTCTACATACTGGCCCTGGAACCTTTAGCAATATACTTGAGACAACAATATGATACCATAGGCATTGAGGTGAAAAGGGAACGACATCTGATCTCCCTATACGCAGATGATATGCTGCTGTAATTGCGGCACCCGGAAGAAAATCTCCAATATATTCTAGAAGTAATGGAGAGATATGCAGGGTTGTCTGGTATAGCGGTGAACCCTCAGAAGTCTAGCATGTTCCCACTAGGTGGGTACAAAGGGATCCCATTGGAGCAGTTACCCGTATTGCAGGTACCATGGGCGGTCAGTACATTTCGGTACTTAGGGATAGACATACCACACAGTGGATGAGGAGCATAGGTGTAACACAGAGGTGGCCATTAAAAAAATTGAAAATTGCTTGCGATTTTGGGTGAGGTTGCCCTTAGCAATGATGGGGCGTGGAGCACTGCTCAAGATGGTGGTCCTGTCTAGGCTCCTGCACTACTTTGGGAACATACCATACCTGATACCTAAGAAGTTATTCACAAAACTGAACAGTATGTGCAGGGATTTCCTGTGGCATGGCACGCGGAACAGAGTGGTGCTATGGAAGCTACAGAATTTCTGTGAAAAAGGGGGGATAAAACTGCCCAACTATGAGGTTTATTATGTAGCGAGCCAACTGCAGTATGTTGCCAAATGGCTCTCTGATGAAGAGACCTCTGAATCCAGGCTGTTTGGACAAGATTGTGCACCATTTTATTTGAAAGAGATGATGTGGGTACCCAAGGCAGGAATGAAAGGGTGCCCCAAGATGATGTTACTGGGGTGGAAGATGTGGCGTAGGGCATGCCAGATGATGGAAAACCCATCTCCATGCTCTCCGCAGGTACCACTGGTTGCATTAACAGGGACAGATGAACAGCTAAGAATGATAATCAGAAACCACTGGGAACCGGTTGTGTTAGCAACAATGGGTGATATTTGACGGGAGGGTTCTATTATTACCTTTGAGGGGCTGTGGGAAGAAACTGGGTTGAACGCGGGCCAGTATATTATATCACAGAATGGTGCAGAGAATGAAGAGAATATGGCCCGAAACCGTGCTGGAGGAAGAACCAGATGCCACCATAGATATGATATACAACAAAGCGGAAGGGGGCCATGAGATATCTAGAGTATATGAGATGTTGATGTTCAAAGTAGGGAAGGAGGTCACACAGTTGAGACTAGATTGGGAAACGGAAGTAGGAGCACCGATGGAGGACGGGATGTGGAACCGGCTCAGAGGTATCATAAGAAGGTATCTAGAAATGCGAGATTGAAACAGATACAACTGTATATTGCGCACAGGGCATATATGACACCCCAGAGGATATTGAGGTTTGAGAATGCAGGACGGCAAGCATGCCCCAAGTGTGATGAGGAGAACGCGGGCATGGTGCATGTGTTCTGGTCATGCCCAGTCATTGAACGCTTTTGGAGCGACGTGAAGCGGAAACTGGCAGAGAAGGGGGTCAAGATTGTAGTGGACACAGTGTGGGCCTGTTTGTTGGGGGGGGTTCCCAAAATCACAGAAGCTCAAGCTGGTGGGTAAACTGAGAGATCTGGCATATGGCTTGCAAAGAGGAGAATCGCTATGGGGTGGAAGACATGCCATAGACCGAGAGGGGAGGTGTGGTGGAAAGATTTGCAGAAAATGGGCAGAGGCAGAAACCATGGTATGGCAAGAAACGAGCAATGCTGGGGAGGAGGAGGAGGAGGAGACAGAGTCCCTGATGGCCTGGAAATCATTGATAGCAGAGATGTTTGGGTCAGTACGAGACCCAGCAGAACCCATGGAAGGAGAGACCCTACCACAGGAAGCAGAAACGGAATGTGTAAAGTAATAAGTTCGAAATGGGGGGTGGGATAAGGGAAGCAGTGGCTAGTAGTAAGCAATGTACAATGGAACTGTTGATCTATGCACTGCCTGTTTGGTTTGTATTGTTTGGTTGAAATTAATAAAATGTTTTTTTAAAAAAAACGATACTATAACGAAGCATGTTTATGCTGGCTCTGACAATACATGCTAGTATCCCCATGTAAGAACATACTCCTTTTGGCTTTGCCTTAATGGCAATGAAAAAATGACATGCCACAGTAAAAAAACATTGCTTTGCAGGCTTCATGAATGCCACCAACCAAATGTAAGAATACTTATGTTGCCTTTAGCCTTAACACCACTAATAAACGGCAATGCCACAGTAAGAAAACATGCTCTAGCTGGCTAGCCAGTACGACTGCTCAGCAGGCTATCAAGAAAAAAACGTGTGGGATCCTCATTCTCCCACCAGGCAGCAAAAACTTGGAATACCCTTCCGAAAGAAATGTGCAATACAAAGGACCACCTAAATACTCAAAACCTGGCTTTTCACCTCCGAACCAGACGGAATCAACTAACAGACACCAATGGAAATGGTGCGTGTCACAAACAAACACATGTGGCAAGAAGTAGCTGGGGAGGGAGGAGGCCCACGATTCTCCCTCTCCCAAGCCAAACCCCTATGCCAGGCAAAGCCCAAGGGACAGGGACCATAGTTGGAGATGAATGAGCATTAATCATAAACTAGCACCCAACAGGACAGGGAGCGCTTAGGACTGGGAGGGCGTGGACCGCGCCCGAAGAGCTCAGGAAGGCAGTGGCAGGCAGACCCCACTGACAACCAAAAAGCAACCTGCAACCTTTTGTGATTTCAACCTTGGGAGGGGACGCCCTAACCAAATTCCCGCCCACAGATCACTAGCCAGTCACAGAGACATGCCACTGCGAACCACCAAGGAACACTCCAGCAGACAGCACAGATGTCAGAAACGGGGTAACCACTAACACACATGCTAAAAAACTCAACTCTCGGTTTACACCGCTTCGCACCCTAAACAAACAAAACCATTTTCTTGCACAGCAAACCGCACGCACTTAACTACACTGCAATAACAAAACAAACCACACATAGTCTTGCACAACAGCACATGGGAGCCTCCTGATCAGTAAACCACACTCATGATCAGCGAACAGTGTTAACCCGAAATGAAGCTGCCAACAGGACATTACAAATTTCACTCTATCTTTATCCCGCTACACCCTACTAACCCTCCCCTACCCTCTTATTTTTTCAGATTTCCCAAAGCGCCAGGGGACCACCCCGGTGGTGGTAGTGTGCAGTATAAATGTCCTTTAACGTTAACATGTAAGAATATTTATGTTGCTTTTGACCTTAACACTAGTAAAATAAAAAGCCAAGTCAAAATAAGGAAACATGCCCTCCCCATGTAAGAATACTCATGTTGGCTTTACCCTTAATGCGAGTACAACATTCGATGCCACAGTAAGACCCAGCCCCCCTGTACTATTTCCCCCCCCCCCACTCCAACCCCACCATCACATAAAAGCACTCAAGTTGGCTTTCCTTTTCCCAAAAACTGCATGCTCTTGTCAAAAAATGTTCATGCTCCAATGCGCCTCGCCAGGCCCCAGCGTGCATACACACAGAGATATAGACACATTAAGACACCTTCACCCACACAGCTGATCTGTCATTCACAGAAGCACCCATAATATTTAGACTGTGGGCTCAATAACAAGCGCAGTCACACCCATTTACACCATTCACATTGCCTTCATTCATAGGTGTGCACTTGCATACATCTCCGAGCATACAAACATACACCCACTTACACACTCCCTCGCATACATGCATGCATAGATACAATCCCTGCATGCACACAAATACACTTTTTTTTAGTAAATTGTAATTATTGGAAGCATGGGCCATGTAAAAGCTGAGCTTGCAGTTAAAGGCATGGTCTAGTAAAAATGTTTATTGTCCCTATGGGTCGGCCATGTTTTTTTAAGCCTAAGTGGCTCGATTTTAGAAAACTTTCCTATGGACCTTACCCGAGTTTTCGTCCATTAAACGCACGCGAAAACAAGCACCAGGGAGCTGCCATTTTCTGATAATCCTATCATTTCCCCCATCGCCCTGGCTGACCTGCTTTTGCGGCACTAAATCAATTCCCCCGCCCCTGAGCCTGACATTATCCAAACATTAATATTCCCCGCCTCTCTCCGTGACGTTACTGTGCTGCGTAGGCAAACGCGCCCAGTCGTCTTCTACGCGACTCCACACAGAACCTGGAAACCAACACAGACCATCTCACAACACAGCGCGCCACAATTCGGAATATGAAACTGTACTTTAAAATCAAACAGCAACACGGTACATTTGGTAAAGTACATCTATTTTACATTAAATGTTTAGCGAATATTCAGCAATTGCCATATGAACTCCGAAAGCCCTTTATTTTCTTTTATCTGTATCCGCCATGGTACACAGGGTGTTGCTTTTCGTTAAAAGAAGCACTTTGGAAGCACGGTGAACCGCAAGGCTGTTCCATCAACTAGGCACTAGTCCATCGTAAAGGTTGATATGTTGCTTATAGCCACTAGTACAGCGTAAGGGCATGTGGGCCCTTGGCGATCGTCCCATAAAATTGTCAGTGTGCTCCAGTTGTTCACACGAAGCTGCAGGTGTCTACTGTAAAAGCCATCTGCTGGTGTCTCAAATCGATGGCAGTGGCAGAAGGGGAGCAAATACATGTTATGAAAACAAAAAAATTATATTTAGTCTCGCCAGCCGATCTTCATTAATATTACTTATTTTATTTATTACAGCCGATCAGAAACTATTTGCTTGCAAGGATAGTTCAATGGAGTATGTTTGGCTCTAAAATCAATGCGAAAAGTAACGAAATAAATCGAGGCCAACACACAATGATAAACGACAGTTGGTCTACATGCGTGAGGAATGATATGATATATGATATGGCATTTGTAACGCGCCTATACTCAAGTGTTTCTAGGCGCGACGAGGCAGGTGGGGACCAAGGGCAGACAGACAACGATCCTACTAGGCCAGGTGTCTTTCTGATCGCGCATGGGGAAAGGGGGAGGGGGGAAAAGTGCTCTACATGGTTAGTTGAATACAAATTAAATAATAGGGCCAGCTGGTGGCAAGTGCAAGGTAAATGCCGGGAGACGGGGCTGAAGGTTACAGAGACAGTCCCGTAGTGCAGGTCGGGAGTGCAGGGAAAAGTGGCTGGGCCAAGGACCGAGACCGGTGAGACCAGTGGACCTGCATGCCCATGTGCCCACTACAAACACGTTTTCCATGCTTTTCCCAGCTCTTCATTCATTCATTCATTCCTTTATTCATGCATCCATTCATTAAATCTTCATTCCGGTATAAAAGCGTGTAAACATTTACTTACATTATATTTGAAATTTCCATTGTGTCTCTTCGTAATGCAGTCTGTAAAACGGACCGTGCTCTTGACAACGATTTTTCGTGTACTGAACTAAAATGAAACTCGGTCTAGTTTCTGAATTTTCTGCCTTATCGTCTCTTACGTTATTGCGCACCCCCTTCAAATGTAGTTCTTTCGGCATGGTCCCTGTCTCAAGGTCAAAAAACAATAGACCCTTATACTTCCAGTGCGACTTGTGGGCCTCATCTGGGCGCGATCTGAAAATCAAAGCCGCTGTCCTTCGCATTCTTTATTTGCAACATCACGTAATATAGGCATCTGTGAGAACTTGAAGTTTAGAATCCGTCTATGTAGTGCGCCTCAATGTGCAAATGCGAACTGGCTTCTCTTCCCAAATGCCACGGCCCGCTTGGCTGGCGCGTTCTAAGTGCCCAAATTTTGTCCCCGTTGTCTGCGAGCTTTGCAGCCAAAATTGAGACATTTAATTTTTGGCGGAAGGTCAGGGAAAGTATAAAGTACCACAGGAGTTGAGTTAAAAGTGAGATTTATTGTTTGTTTGTTTGTTTTATTATTTGCAATACGCAAGCCTCCCCTCCGTTAACAGTGCGCAGCATTTACATTTACATGAGATGAGACATGAGAAAAATATATACATAAACATATATGAGGTGAATAGAGAGAATTCAAAGATGACACCCAGCTTGTTCGCCACTCATGATGGTGAAGGTAGGGGGTAGGGTTACAGGTACACTGTACAATAACATTTATTTACAAAAAGACAATCGTATTGCAATTATTTAAACCGGGATTTGTACTTCACAATCAGCTGTGCTTCGGGTGGGCATGGCACAGTCGCAATGTTCGGTGGCAATGGATCACTGCTCTGCACAGAAACGTCCAAAATTCCGTATCTGTGCTTCTCTAACACAGCAACAATAAGGCCTTTCACAAAGTCGAACTGCATTTCATCATAGACTGGTTTGATCACCCATTGCTTACTTCGTTTTGAAAACACCTTAGTGTAGCGAGGCATCCTTACTTTACCCCTACTCCTAGATTGTTCACGTCCGACATTGCTGTTATGGGCCAAGACCGCTAGTAGAGTGCGATGTTTCATGCCCCGAAAGCTAAAATGCAAGCGCTTTGGCCTGTACTTTAGGCCCATATTGTGGTACACCTCCAAATCTCCTGTGTGACAGAATTCTGTCAGTCCTCTCAAATCTCTTGATAGAGTTTTGTCAAACAATCTTCTCAATGGCTTTGTGTCTCGGTGAAGATGGAATCAACCACTTCTTCTTCTGTGCCTCCTCTGGGGACAAAGGGCCATGTTCACATTGGTGGAAATGTTGATTTGCTGTCCAGCGGTGAACGTTGGTACAATGGTGCATCAGTGACCGCCATTTTTCAAGTAGTATTTCCACTGACCCTTCACAAGTTTTTGAGCTCCACCAAAGATGGTTGGTGATAGAATGGGACCACTGCAAAATACTTTCAAAACCTTTTTTTTCCTAGCAGCCGAGATTTTCTTATTGATTGATTTAGCAAGATGCCATACGTCAAATTGATGTTTAATATGTGGGAACTGCTCTCTCATTGTATTGGCAATTGAAACGTTCCTATCCGTGGCTATGAGGTCGATGTGCATCCCCCTCGATTGTAGATATTCCACTGATTTTATAAATCCTAGTTTCTCCATGGCCACTGACGATGTACATTGTGTTACCTGCACGACCACCGAACTCACAATTTTCTTACTATCCATGTCCTGAAAGCGGTAGGTGCAGTACTTGGCAGAAAATCCAGGGCTGTCGCACTGTCCATCGCCGGCTAGCCTGAATCGTTTGCCTTCGAATGTACTTGCTAGAGACAATTGTTCAATTTTCCAAGCATCACTAATGGCCGGAAACAGATAATCACGTTGGTATATGTAGTACAGCGCTTTAGAAATTAAATGGAGTCCCACAAACTGAAAGAAAGCCTCTAACTTTCTAAAACTGGAGCCACTAAAAAGTGATGCAGCTGCACACAGTAGATCGCCTGCTGGCAGTTTTCCCCAGCATCGGTTGTGCAGACCATGAGAACCTGTGATTTAATCTACAGGTGGCATTTATTTTGACGTTACTGCCTTTTTATTTGACGAGTCACATTAATCAATGGCTTGCCACATACTTTCCCTCTAATGGAATGCACACATTTCAGCATGCTTATATTTTCCATCAAACAACTGTCGAATACAATGTATTTGCTCTCTTTCATTAGACTGTCATCCTGCGTCAACGTTGTTTCGGCCTGTGACGTTGTGGAGATTTCAACACATTGGAAAGTAATATCGCTGATATCAAGTTCTGATGCGTCTATGGATGCTGCGGCTGGTTCATTCTCTGTCATTTCGACATCTATTACTTCAACATTGATGGGAGAACACAACAATGTCGACAGGTTTTTTGGTGGCAAATTTGTTGCGGGTGTAGATTGTGTGAATTGATCTGCAACTACTTCAGAGCTATCTTCAATACATTCAATAACATCTTCTTGTGGTGGTGCGGTCGCACTGTAGCTATTGTCCAATGCAACTTTGCTGTAGTCTCCAAACACAGTTAATTCATGTTCTGGCCATTGGACATGAGCATCTCGAGCCAGAACACGCCTCGCCTCAATTAATAGTTCCTCCATAGTGTACATGGTCTGGCAAGCAACATCTCTCATTCGCTTCACTGTCTGTGTATGTATAGTTCTGACACCCACGGGTAACTGGAGGAGAGATTGGAAAAGGGATGTTCAGTTTAAACACAAGATAAAGTGTAGTCCAATTGACTGGAAAAAAACATAAAATAGTCCCCAGCACAAAATTTTTTTTAAAGTTATGAACTGTTTGTAACCTTTTCTTTGCAACTTTTTTGACTCGACCTTCAACATCTGCACGCTGTAGCTCTGATTCGTTTCCTCATGTCCTCCCTTCCTCTTGCGCTGCAATGACTATATTTTCTGTATCCGCATAGACAGCATGGAATGAGGCTCCATCGTCTCCCTGAAACATAGTACTTTCATTACTATGTATCAAAATATTGTTAGCATAAAACACACGTGAGGGCGAACACACGGGTACATCTCAATAGCCAAACACGATTTAAACATTGTGTGCAACAATCAAACGACAAGTATTCGACCAGTGATGATCTATTTTGATGGAGCTGTCAGTATCCATACCTCTGGCTCTGCATGGACTGCCATGAATGGTTGTATTGGAGAGGAGGCATCCGCATCTCCCTGACACACAGTACTTGCATTAGTATGATTTTCAATATTGGAAACACAACACACACTTGGGGTCGACGGCACAGGTACATATAAAGAGATAACCACAAATGATGCATTGTCCAAAAGAATCAAGGAAAATCTAAATATGATCACATTTCATCGACTTATTTCTCCGATTCCTTTACATCTGCATCATCTAAATGAGATGTTGTGATTGTGGTGGAAGCTCCGTCGTCTCCCTGGAACACAGCACTTGCGTTAATAGGGAAGAAAGTATAGCAAATGGAATCACGTTATATGATGGAGCTGTCATTATCCATACCTCGTGCTGCTGAAGAATATCTATGGATGTTGCAAATGTAGTGCGCACCACCGAAAGCTGTTGCGCCGATTCGTATACGCATGGTCCCGCTTCCACTTCCCCTGGAATTACTTGAATGTCAGGCTCTGCATCAAGTGCAGGGGTTGACGCTCCATCAACTGCCTGAAACATAGTACTTGCATTAGTGAGGATTACAATAGTGAAAACATAACACACACCTGGGGTCGACAGCACAGGTACATATCAACGGCTAACCACGAATGAAACATTGTGTAGAACAATCAAACAACAAGAATTCCAGCTCTGATGATGACGCTCGATGGAGCTGTCAGTATCCATACCTCCTGCTGGTGAAGAACATCTAGAAGTGTTGTAGATGTGGCGGACGCTTCAGCATCTCCCTGAAAGACAGTACTTGCATTAGTATGGATAACACTAATTATAACTGAAAACAAACACCAGTGGACGATAACTAAGGTGTATATCAATTGGAAAGCACTAACCAAACATTTGGTAAAATAATTACACAATAAAATAAAACTATTACTTGACATGCATAAAACAAGTCTGTAGCGGATTAGCCTAGTAAGATTACCTGATACGCGCTAGAAGTGGTTGATAACTGCGACCACGTCAAGGATGTAGAATGTTCTTGCTTCAGATTCAAGGGATAGTCAAGAAGTTGTAAAGGTAAATTAATGATTGATAATGAAATGCCAATATTAAAAATAGCCATGTAAGGCGACAGAATACTTGAAAAATGCTCAATACAGCACAGTTCCCTGTTCCCATATATATACATTGCGTTTGTGGGTTATGAAATCGAAAAAGAATATATTGATAAATGTCATTATTCAAAAAACTATACACTCATATCAATATCGAAATTATTACAAGGGATAGAACACCTACAATATCAATTAATCAGTTCGGATACCTACACACTACCGCAAGGCCTAAAGCTAAATCCGGACACTTGACTCACCGGTGGTGGAATGTGGACGAATAGAGTGGGAATAGTGTTTTCGAGCAATTTCCGTGTCGTTCGCCGTTTATTCTTCTTTGTTACCCAAGATGTTGTGTACATGTCCAAGGAAAAGTGCCGGCTGCAGATGCGGTATCGATCACCCCTCTTGTCCTGTAAGACTTGTTGGACTCTACTTTCCAGCTCATCCAGTGGATATGCGCAATGTCTGACCCATTCTCTTATTCGATCAACAGTTTTCGGGAATACATGCATTTTAGTGCCTTCAGATTTCGCATGGGTCTTCGAAGGGCAACCGCTAATCGAACAGGCAGGCATTGTTGATAAATCTGAAAAGAAACAGGCCGATTCATGGAATAATTAGCGCGGCGCAAGTGGGCAAAAACGTGCGAATCGCAGTGGAATAGCGAAAATCGCAGTGCAAGTGCGAAAATCGCACCAAAAGCAGCGCACGTCGATTCATGGAAGGCCGTGCGCGAGAAAACCAGCGGATGTGCGAAAAAAAAGTGCGCGGCGCACGTTGGCACACAGGCCATCTAACAGCGTGCGCCAGGTCACAGCGAAAATCGCACAGGCCACAGCGAAATTCGCACATAGCGCGGCGCACGCAACAAAAGTAGGCGGAACACGGGCGTAACATTCGGAATGGGGAACAACTTGCCAAAACGTGGGCGTCACGGGGGAAGTACAGGGCACAAGTGCGCGGAACGCCCACACGCTCGCCTACAACACGTATTCATGGAATAGAATAGGGCAAAAAAGCGCACGCTCAAACCAGCGCACAGGCACAAACACGACCGCCACAAGAAAGCAGACGGTAGCGTCTCTGCGGCTGTAAGAAATGTGCGCCAAAAGGTGCGCCAACAAATAGCACCTATATACTGCCATGATGAATGTCCCATACTGTGGCCCTCCAGGAAAAATGACGTGCAAAGGGGTACCCACAAACACGGACACCCGCTGACAAAAAATATGTGTGCATGTATACCGGGGTGCGCGGGAAGTCTCACACGCGATTTGCAGGGTACGTGCATCACAGGGGTTCGCGTGAAGTAATTCACGCGATCGGGCCTGGGGTAGCGTGCTACGTGTATTTCAGGGGTTCGCGTGAAGTTTCACACGCGATCGGGCCTGGGGGAGCGGGCTACGTGTATTACAGGGGTGCGCGGGAAGTTCCACACGCGAATAGCCTGGGCGCGTGTATTTGAGGGGTGCGCGGGAAGTTCCACACGCGAATAGCCTGGGCGCGTGTATTTCAGGGGTGCGCGGGAAGTTCCACACGCGAATAGCCTGGGCGCGTGTATTTCAGGGGTGCGCGGGGAGTTCCACACGCGAATAGCCTGGGTGCGTGTATTTCAGGGGTTCGCGTGAAGTTCCTCACGCGATCGGGCCTGGGGGAGCGTGCTACGTGTATTTCAGGGGTTCGCGTGAAGTTTCACACGCGATCGGGCCTGGGGGAGCGGGCTATGTGTATTACAGGGGTTCGCGTGAAGTTCCTCACGCGATCGGGCCTGGGGGAGCGGGCTACGTGTATTACAGGGGTGCGCGGGAAGTTCCACACGCGAATAGCCTGGGCGCGTGTATTTGAGGGGTGCGCGGGAAGTTCCACACGTGAATAGCCTGGCCGCGTGTATTTCAGGGGTGCGCGGGAAGTTCCACATGCGAATAGCCTGGGTGCGTGTATTTCAGGGGTGCGCGGGAAGTTCCACACGCGAATAGCCTGGGCGCGTGTATTTCAGGGGTGCGCGGGAAGTTCCACACGCGAATAGCCTGGGCGCGTGTATTTCAGGGGTGCGCGGGAAGTTCCACACGCGAATAGCCTGGGCGCGTGTATTTCAGGGGTGCGCGGGAAGTTCCACACGCGAATAGCCTGGGCGCGTGTATTTCAGGGGTGCGCGGGAAGTTCCACACGCGAATAGCCTGGGCGCGTGTATTTCAGGGGTACGCGGGAAGTTCCACACGCGAATAGCCTGGGCGCGTGTATTTCAGGGGTGCGCGGGAAGTTCCACACGCGAACAGCCTGGGCGCGTGTATTTCAGGGGTGCGCGGGAAGTTCCACACGCGAATAGCCTGGGCGCGTGTATTTCAGGGGTGCGCGGGAAGTTCCACACGCGAATAGCCTGGGCGCGTATTTCAGGGGTGCGCGGGAAGTTCCACACGCGAATAGCCTGGGCGCGTGTATTTCAGGGGTGCGCGGGAAGTTTTACACGCGATTTCTGCACGGTACGTGTATTTCAGGGGTGCCGGGGAGTCCCACATGTGATTTGACAGTGTGGGTCCTCCCAGGTGTACCCTGTACACCCTCCACGGCCCCTGCAGGCAGCCCACACCACAGGGGACTACCCTGCATCCCTGGTCATGTCCTGCAGGCAGCCCACCCAACATGGGCATGCCCCCCAGCAAAGGCACATGTCTCCTTGAACTAATGAACACCAACTCATGTCCCCTTGCACCCCCACCCCCCAGCACTGTGGGGCACCTGCCAGCAGGCCCCCACCCATGTCCAACTCATGTCCCCCACCACCCTCACCCCCCAGCACTGTGGGGCACCTGCCAGCAGGCCCCCACCCATGTCCAACTCATGTCTCCCACCACCCCCACCCCCCAGCCACCAGGGTCACCCTCCACCAGGCCCCCACTCATGTCTCCCACCACCCCCACACCCCAGCAGTGCAGGGGCAGCCTCCACCAGGCCCCCACTCATGTCACCCACCACCCCCACCCCCCCAGCCACCAGGGGCACCCTCGACCAGGCCCCCACTCATGTCTCCCACCACCCCCACACCCCAGCAGTGCAGGGTCACCCTCCACCAGGCCCCCACTCATGTCTCCCACCACCCCCACACCCCAGCAGTGCAGGGGCAGCCTCCACCAGGCCCCCACTCATGTCACCCACCACCCCCACCCCCCAGCCACCAGGGGCACCCTCCACCAGGCCCCCACTCATGTCTACCACCACCCCCACACCCCAGCCACCAGGGGCACCCTCCACCAGGCCCCCACTCATGTCTCCCACCACCCCCACACCCCAGCAGTGCAGGGGCACCCTCCACCAGGCCCCCACTCATGTCTCCCACCACCCCCACACCCCAGCAGTGCAGGGGCAGCCTCCACCTGGCCCCCACTCATGTCACCCACCACCCCCACCCACCAGGGGCACCCTCCACCAGGCCCCCACTCATGTCTACCACCACCCCCACACCCCAGCAGTGCAGGGGCACCCTCCACCAGGCCCCCACTCATGTCTCCCACCACCCCCCAACCCCAGCAGTGCAGGGGCAGCCTCCACCAGGCCCCCACTCATGTCCCCCTGCCCCCAGGTCCTGACGATACTCAATCATGGCAGTAATGGGCAGCATTCCCAGCACAAACACCCAGGCAAGGATTGCATCCACCCACATAGTGAATGCAATTACATGATACAACCCCAATGGCAAGTCTGTAAATTAACACATGTCCGTCACACACACATACACAATGGGTGCAAGTCAATGTCAAAACCCATATCATGACATGTATGAAACGAATGAGAAAATACCACAAGTGAAAGTTAAAAAGAACATGTATTGAAGATGAAAAATAAGTAAAAAAATCAAACATACAACAATGGCGATAACAAAATAAATGGTCCATGTCCGAGAACAAATGTAAAAATAAAAAAAAAAAAGTAATCCAAAAACAAATGTTGTCCAAAGCAAAATCATGTGGAATTAAAATAATGAAAAACCATTTCCTCATGGTGAACACAATAATTAATAAAAAAAATGTTTCTTCCAAAAGCAAACTATATACACGAAAATTCCAGGGTCCATGAGCCCAACACCATAAATGAAACCTACTACTACCTAATGAAAATAATATATACAAAAAAGTGGCCATTGTCCGAGCGGTCCAAAAAAAAAAGAAATTAATAAAGGAAACCTAACACTAACTAACTAAATAACTATATACAAAGGCAGCGGGCAAGTCCTGCGGCTCACTCGGTGATGTTGCTGGCCAGGGCATCCTCGAACTCCATGTCGATGTCCTGGAGGCGGGACTCTGTCCTGGCCCCGAGGTCTCGCACGGATAACCCCCATGTCCAGCTCAAACTCCCTGCGAGCTTCCTCGAGGCACTCAGCCCGCCTCAACTCCCGACGCATGGAGAACTCCGCCCTGACCATGGTGAGCCGCTCCTCTTCCGCCCGCTGCCGCTCCGCACCTATCCGCTGGACCAACTGCTCCCACACGGAAGACACCACCATCCCAGGGTTGCCCTGCCCTCCGGCCGATGCCTGCCCCTCTGATCTTGAAGGCCCTGAGCCATGATGCCTCCCACGTCGAGCCTGCTGCTGCCAGCACGACGGCATCCAGGCTGATGGAAACCACCGACGCCGTCGTGCACGTGCCCTGCCTGATGATGCTGTCACATTTTCCACCTGCTGGGGTCCAGTTGCTGTGTTGTCCACCCCTGCTGGACCTCCGACTAACTGTGGCAGGGATGGGATCCCCACCGAGCTGGCTGCATTGGTCGGGGCAGGTCCACAGGGGGCCCTGGTGGCATCTGGGCCGGAAGACGGCAAGGAGAACGACTGGTGTATAGCCTGCACAGAGGAGGAGAGGGCCGCCAGATTGGACAACACATGCAGAAAACCCCCGAACATGGCCAATCCCAATTGGGCCACGTCGGCACGGTGCACTTCGTGATGACGTGCGTCGTCCTCCCGGGAAGCACGCACGGCATCACGAATCACAGCCGTGCGCATCGCGACCCCAATCAGGACCTTCTCCACACGGCCAGGGGTTCCCACGTCCGCAGGTGGAGGGGAGTCAGGTGACATGGACATCCCCTCTACCTGCGGACGGGCCTGGGACGGGGCATCCCTGCTGGTGCATGGTGGTGCACTCACAGGGTCAGGGACAGCGACATGCACAGGCCCCTCCACGGTGACCTGTGCTGCCTCCTGCCCCTGGCCCTGGACTGCACCACTTGCACCAGCAGGGATGCCCCCACCAGGCCCCATGTGTGCCCCAGTGGCGGCCTCCTCCTCCTCTGTGCAAACCACCAACCTGGATGGCTCCTCACCGTCTCCCACCGTAGCAGGCCCCTGTGGGGGCTCACCCACCCCTTCCGCTGCAGCCGTGGGGGCATCCCCGCCGCCTTGCTCCACAGCGCCGTCTCCGCCCTCTTCTTCACTAGCCGCTGCGTAGAGGGAGACAAAGAACACAAGCATCAGGGCACTGTACAATGGTCCCCTAGACAGGAAGCAATAGCAGATGAGCACCACTGTCAAAGTACACTTCCATCATGTCCCTCCACAACACATGGGTCAGTCCAGGCAAAACACACACAGTAACAGGCATGGTGCATGCCATGGACATTTCCATGCATGTCCAATGGACTCTTGAAACATTCAATGATATGTAACTCACATGCATCATGGCTCATGCCTATCACATGCACACACTTCACCTCAGTCACATCCATCTGGCCTCAAACACAGCGGATACAAGGGTAATTTGGCTGCTTCACTGAATCTGTGCATTGTCACACACATGTGTCATGCATCCATGGCATGCACAAGTCACAGACACGCAGGTCAGGCACACAGACATGGCTACCATATATGTACCTGGCATCAGCACCCATCCCTCACCCCCACCCATGTCCAGGTACAGAGACTGGCATGCTCTCATGTTCAAAATCTGCATAGGGCTCCCCATGCGGCATTTGAACACATGCAACAACCATGTGGGTCACACATCACTGGTCGCACATGCATTACCATGATGTCCCTGCACACATACATGCATACATGGCCTATGGCACACATACAGGCAAGAATCATAGAACCAGCACACCGCAACATGCCCTGTCTCACACAGTAATGCTTGGACACTTACCCCTCAACTCCAGACGGGCCTCCCTCTCAAGGATCTGGGCGTGGAGGGCTGGGCGCACGCGTTCCAGGACCCTCATCTGGATGGAACTCATGCGGACCCGGCCCCCCTCCACGAGGCGCCAGGCCTTCACAAGGGTCCTGGACCTCAAGTCCTCCCAGCGCTTCTTGATCTTCAGGACGTTGCGGGTTGCCACCCCCTCCGCGTTGATGGCAACCACACAGTCGGCCCAGATCCTCTGCCGTCCTTCCTTGCTGCCGCGGGACGATCCAAAGAGGGCATCATACTGCCCCAGGACATGCTCCACCAGGACACCAACTTCGGTGTCAGTGAAGCTGGTGCCCCTCTGGCCTGGGGTTGCCACTGGTGCCAGATGTGGAAGTGCCCGACATGGCAACCCCAGAGGCAGGTGTGGGTGGGCAACTGGGTCCTGGGGCTGGGCTGTGGAGCGATGTAATCCCAGTCGGGAGTCTTCAGTTCCAGCAGGGGTGGACACAGCAACTGGACCCCTGCAGATGGCTGATGTGCAGGCACCAAATGGCAGGGCACGGTGGCAGCAGGCAGGCAGGCAGCAGCAGATGGCACGTGGGAGGCTGCTCGGGGCACTGGGGGGCAGTAACTCGGCCTTCTGGGCAGGAGCGTGGTCTTCCGTGTGTTTTCGCGTGGCCAGCTTGATACGGAGTGATTTGGCACGTGAAAATCCTGCACGTCAGCGTGAAATCCGAGGAAAGGCCCTTAGCGCGTAAGCGCGTCAGCACGCATACGCGATTCTATTGGACCAGAGTCCCTCAGTGCGTAAGCGCGTCTGTGACGTGACCCGCACGGGTGTTCCCCACTCAGCACGTGATGACGGGGCACACGTGGAAATACTGCAGGTCAGAGTGTCATCACGTGTAATTGGACAAAAGTGCGCGTACACGCGATTGGCCTATGTACGTGTATTTAATGGGTGCGCGGGCACTTACACACGCAAGTACGTCAGCGAACCTGTATCCCGTGGTGCGTGTGAATTTCCACACGCTATTGGACTGGGAACTGGATTCCAGGGGTGCGCGGGTCACACGCTGTATCCCGTGGTGCGTGTGAATTTCCACACGCTATTGGACTGGGAACTGGATTCCAGGGGTGCGCGGGTCACACGCTGTATCCCGTGGTGCGTGTGAATTTCCACACGCTATTGGACTGGGAACTGGATTCCAGGGGTGCGCGGGTCACACGCTGTATCCCGTGGTGCGTGTGAATTTCCACACGCTATTGGACTGGGAACTGGATTCCAGGGGTGCGCGGGTCTCACGCTCGCCTAGAATACACGCAAAGCATAAATTTGCGCACTTTAACAATAACAAGCTCAGACGCCAGGATGAACATACCGTTCCTAGCAGCAGTGGCAGTGGGCTACCAGAGGAGGAGGAGGAGGAGGATAGTCAGGGCCAGAATATTCACACCCAGAACCAGCCTTTTCGGGATGCCTGATGACCAGGTGTATGGGAGGTACAGGTTTCCACCACACAATATACTGGACCTGGTGAGTGAGTGGGAGGATGACCTCACATCACCCACCCTGTGCTCCCAAGCACTCAGCCCCCTGGAGAATGTCCTCAATGTACTGCACTTCTTAGCCACTGGATCATTTCAGCGGACAAGTGCCATAGTGGGTGGGGTGTCACAGGCCACCCAGTCACGCTGCCTACACCAGGTCTTGAACATCATGACTGCACGCCTATCAGTCCGCAGGCACATATACCTGCCCAGAACACCTGCAGAAAGGCATGCTGTCGCCCTGGATTTTTACGGTGTGGCACGATTCCCCAAAGTGCTAGGTGTCATCGACTGCACCCATGTGGCTCTACGTCCCCCAGGGCATCTGAGCACATCTATAGGAACCGCAAGCACTGGCATTCCATCAACGTGCAGGTAGCATGTAATGCCAAGGGAATCATCACCTCAGTATATGCCAACTATCCCGGCTCCACCCACGACAGCTTCATTTACCGAATGTCCACCCTAAGCCGGGACCTAGAAGCTGGGCGGCATGGCGATACATGGCTGCTTGGTGAGTATGTATGCCACTGCACATGCATGCATGTTGGATACTGAGCAAGGTCACAACCCCACCAATGATACCAATCACCACCTCCACAGGGGACAGTGCCTACCCTCTCAGCCCCCACATGATGACGCCTATTCGGAACCCCACCACGCCACCCGAGGTAAGATATAACACAGCCCACATTACGACCCGGGGCATAGTGGAGCGCACATTCGGAGTGCTAAAGTCACGCTTTCGCTCCCTTGACCGTTCTGGCGGGCAGCTGTTATACGCTCCCCCAGTAGTGTGCAGGATCATAGTGGCAGCATGTGTCCTGCACAACGTTGCAACACGCCGGGGCCTGGCCGTGGACATGGTGGTGGCCCCACATCCCCAACCACATGCACAGCCGCTGCGCCTGGGAGGGGAAAGGGCACGGGGGGAGGCAGCCCGTACACAGCTAGTGGCTAATTACTTCACATAGAAATCACACCCCTGTGGAGTGCACACTGCCCTGGCACATTCCATCTGACAATCAATGATGACTCAACCTGACACTGATCCTGAATGTCTGGAGAATGAACCGTGAATACCATATCAGCCTGAGATTGTTCACCTGGAAGTGTCACAATGTGTGCATCCCTACCCACACAGACACCACCAATGCAGTTTTGTGAAGTTACACATTCAAGCAGCTAAAATGATTACCCACTTGCAAAATGCAACAAGAGGACAGTGCCATGTCAGCCAACCCAACCCCAGCACCGCCACACGACACACCGTGCCATGTCATGCTAATTGCAGGTAAACAAAGTAATCCCCACAACATGACACTAGTCTCACTATGTACAGTGTCCCTATTAGAAACCTGCAACACCTGAAATGCTCACAGCAATGCCGGACCAACAACATACTTGAGCACGTAGTACCATTAACATGACATCACAAATGTTACATATTAGTAGTCTCACCACCTGGAAATGCCTGCACTCCCACCACTACCAACTGTGCAGTGTTGGCGCCATGTAGAGTTGTAGGTGCACTGCTGCCAACATGGACCCCATCTCCAGACTAGAGGTCCTTGTGTAGACATGAGGAAGGGACCTGCAAATTGGGAGGTAGACACAGAAGATGAGTTTCACATCAATGCAACATGCAGTGTACAACACAACAGCAATATGCACTAGGAATGTATACACAGTATTGACTACAGACTGCCCACACAGCTCATGGGAGTCCAACGTCACTGTGTAATTCACTGTCACTTGGGCACACCCTTTGCAAGCCCATGGAAACGGGAAGCAGGAGGGGTGTGTGTGACTCAAACCCAAGCATCTGAACCCAAATACATGACAAGCTTGCATGTGCCCAGCCACAATGCAGCGTATGCCCACAGGAACCACGGAAGCCAACAAATCGTCCCAAAAAAATAGGGAATAAAATAAATAACAATAAAAATAAAAATAAGAAACAATCAAAAATGGCCATTGATGGGCCCGGGGGGGTTTGGGAGGCCACCCAGGAGGTCCGTGGACAGGATGCACACCAGAACCCACCTGCGTGGATCCTGGGAAAATAAAACATCTCCATGGGCTCATGGCCCACACGGCTACCCTGTTGTGGGAGTATCACTGCTGTCGCTATTATCACCCTGTGCAGCTGCATCCGGAGGTGGTTGCACTATGGGAGGCAGCCCACGCAAGGCCCTAGTCTGCTCCTCCATGGCTGCAAGCATGCGGGTGTGGTAGGTCTGGTTCTGGAAGATGAGTGTGCGGAGGTCCCCATGCAACAACTCACGGGATGCCCGGACCTCCGCCCTCGTTGCCTGCATCTCAGCTGAGAGCGTACGGGTGAGACGCTCCAGCTGCTGTTCTGTCCTTTGGTGTGTTGAAGCCTCAAGCTCAACAAGAGTCGTCCTGAGGTGAAGGAGCTCCTGCCTCAGGGCTTCCCTGTGGCCCTGGGACTCAATGGAGATGGCCTCCTGCAGAGTCGCCAGTGCCGCCCGCCTGTCCCTGTTGGACCCCAACATGTCCTCCCTGTGTGACTGGCAGATGGAGTCGGTTGCCTGCTCTAGTCGCTCCATCAGCCTTTCTGGGGGGACAATGGAAGTGGCCACCCTATCCATGGCCTGAGCCATCATCTCGGATGATGCAGCCTGTTGGGTTGCCATACCGTAAATGGATTGCTCCCATGCGGTATTGCCGGGTGGCGTACGGCCACCACGTCGGCGGGCACCACACCTGTCTGGGGCAAGACGAACTGCGCCTTGCTGTGCCAGCACTGCCTGAGGCTGCAGGACTGCATTCCCCCTCTGATCTGCTGGCCCAGGAACAGGATCAGATGTCGCGGAGTGTGACCCTGCATCCGTAACCACCGAAGGCGTAGCTGCCAACACTGACATCCCCATGGAGGGTTCTGACCCTGGTGCAGGTGGGTGAGACAGAACAGAATCCCTCCCTGGAACACTCACCTGCGACGGCACATAGGTCTCATCTGAATCAACACCTGAGTACAGCTCGGGGGAGGTGCAGCCAGAGACACCCCTTGAGAGCACGACCTGCAGCACTTGTGGGTTCTCCCCCACCACCACACCACGTCCCTCACTGGTGGTTGGTCGGCCCTCGGACCCCTCCTGGGTCTGCACCATCTCCACAACCCCAGCAGTATCAGGTGCGTCTTCCCCTTCAAAGACATGAAAACAAAGAAATGGAAACCGGCATTAGCACCATGGCACACAATGAGGGCTGAGAAGCAAGAGAACCAGTACTTGATTGACACATGTCCCACATGACTAAAACCCTCCCATGCATGCACCCTCACTGCGTATGAAGTGCAGGCAAATGGCACACACTGATGACACCAAGATGGAAAATGAACACATTTTCTGCATGCTGCCTGGCAGTGGCATCACACATTGGCCTGTGATTGCCAGGTGAAACACACATGCCATCACACAGATGGCATGTATCATTGCTATTGAGTGAAGATGGAGAGGAGGGCAGCACCTATTCATTCAGTCCAGTTCCCGCATGTAATTGCTTTTCTAATTCTAACAGGTCAGATTTTTCACCTGGAGCTGCCAGTCTGAAATGGTCCAATTGCACAGGGACATGTGTGTACAAATGATATCCAGGTAACAAAGTCACTCCACTTCACCATTGCCATGTCAGACATGTGACTAGTGGACAGCGACATGGCTAGTAAAAGTGGGGGAATGCAAACAATCTGACTGAATGAACAGTGAAAAATAAGCAACAATGTTGTGGCAAGGTGACACTTCAAGGGTAACTGGCGTGCAGTTGGGCTAGATGTCTACTGTTGGCAGAAGGGATACTGCTATGGCCAAATGCAGCTGCGCAGGAAGTATTGCATGAAGCACATGGCTGACCCATACGACTCAGGCGCACACACTCTCACCTGGCACACAAACAGAAGCGCTCACACACACACCATGCACATGGATGACACACACATGCATGTGCACTCACCGGACAATGCCTCGTAATCAGCCAGATCTCCCACGCCTTGGATCTGTTCCTCCGTGACGTAGGTCCCAGCGACTGACTCATGTGGAGTGAGTTCCATGTCTACTACTGGAGACCCACCTCCAGTCACTAGAGTTGCGGCATGACTTGAGGCCAGCTTACTCTTTGCCCTGCGCTTTAGGTCATTCCAGCGCTTATAGCAATCATTGGCTGTGCGCCTCACGATTCCAAGGGCACTTACGATGTCCGCAACGGTCTGCCAGTGTGCCTGGCGTTGTGCAGGTGTGGTCTTGGATCCTGCAACAATGACCATCTCGTTGTCATGTCCGGACACATACTGGACAAGTGCATTCAGTTCGTCATCCGTGAAGCTGGGCTTCCTGGACGGGCCGGACTGTGTAGCCGTGTCTGGGGCATCAGCCTGTGCCGGACGAGCACTCTTCCTCTTCCGCTTGGAAGGTGGTGGTGATCCTGAGTGTCCTGCGCCGCTCTGGACACTAGGGGCAGGAGCCCTGGTGGACTCTGTATCAGGAGTGTGGGATTGCACACTCAGCATGGGAGTTGGTGCAGGCATTGGCTCTAGTGTGATGGTGTCAGGGGGAATGTCAGCAGCATGGACTAGGACCGACACTGTCCTGGCTGGGTGTGTGAGGGCTGGGGTGGATGGAGCCGCAGCTGCCCCTGCAGCCTCTCCGCCCTGCCTCCTTGGTGCAGCAGATGACCTTGCTGCCCCAGATCCACGTGGCATGATGGCATCAACGTGCACCAGCGCACGTGTCGTAGCCCTGCTGACCTGGAAGTCAGCCATGGAGTCAGCCAGGTCTGGTGCCACAATGGGCTGGTCCAACAAGGGCTGAGCATGGATGGTGTCAGCCGCATCAGCCTCAACGGGAGGGGGGGGGATTATGGGTGCCCGTGACTGGTCCTCCACACATGGGGGGACAGGCTCACCCTGCAAGTTACGACCACGTCCCCTACCGGATCCACCACGGCCACCACTTGTGGCTCTTCCACCTTTGCCACCCTTACGGAATCCTCGCCTCCCAGCCATGGCACTGATGTTAATGTGCGTATGGGAGTGGATGTAGACTATTGTCCTGGGCAATTGGGGGTCAAAGGGGTTGGGTACCAGATGGTAATTGTACCCTAGTGCTCTAGCAAGGCTGAATGTAACCCCTGGGGAAAGATGACGGGTCACGCAACGCACAGGAGGCCCAAAAAAGGGAGATGACGTGCACGCAACCCCTCCTAGACCACGTGTGCAGAAAGAAAAACCTGCACTACGCTGTGGCACCCAGTAACACAAGAATGAACGTATGCATGTCACACGCAGCCTAGAATGACCTCTGAAGGGGTAGGCTACACACGGGGCAAGCACAGATGTTAGATACGTGCGTGACTCACCGTCTGCCTGGTAAACGAGCGTGTAAAAGGAGCACGTTTGGTTGGCAACACCCCCGCCAAAAGAAGATTTGTACGCTGTCTGAGGAGACAGGACAACAGTAGAAGGGAACACTGTTTGAGGGAACAGGCCCAGGTAAACCAGTAAAAGAGAAAAAAGAGAAAAATCTGTCAGAGGTAACAGGGAATACGAACTTGAAACGCCGTGAAGTAAATCGCGTGTGAAACGACAAGAAGTACAGAATTCACCCACTCGCTCTCCACGAAAAGCACGTACAAGGAAAACGTGTTCTACACGTACCTTTTATACAGGCCCACACGTCCAGCGTCACTTACGCGGCGTGTACTCGCTAGGGCCATTTCCACCAATTACATGCTTTGTCACTTCTGCGTGTAGGGCCATTTCCACCAATCACACGCTTTGTCACTTCTGCGTGTAGGGCCATTTCCACGCGATTACACTCTAACGTGCAGTCTTTCCACGTGTGCTCTGTCATCACGTGCTGTGTGGGAAACACCTGTGCGGGTCACGTCACAGACGCGCTTACGCGCTGAGGGCCTTTCCTCAGTTTTCACGCTGACGTGCAGGATTTTCACGTGCCAAATCACTCCGTACCAAGCTGGCCACGCGTACGCACACGGAATACCACACTCCTGCCCGGAAGGCCGAACTACTGCCCCCCAGAGCCCGAGCACGCTCCCACCTGCTGCTGCCTGACTGCCTGCTGCCCCTGCACTGCTGGGGGGTGGGGGTGGTGGGTGACATGAGTGGGTGCCTGGTGGAGGGTGCCCCTGCACTGCTGGGGGGTGGGGGTGGTGGGAGACATGAGTGGGGGCCTGGTGGAGGGTTCCCCTGGTGACTGGGGGGGTGGGGGTGGTGGGAGACATGAGTGGGGGCCTGGTTGAGGGTGCCCCTGGTGGCGGGGGGGTGGGGGTGATAGGGGACATGAGTGGGGGCCTGGTGGAGTGTGCCCCTGGTGACTGGGGGGGTGGGGGTGATAGGGGACATGAGTGGGGGCCTGGTGGAGGGTGCCCCTGGTGACTGGGGGGGTGGGGGTGGTGGGAGACATGAGTGGGGGCCTGGTTGAGGGTGCCCCTGGTGGCGGGGGGTGGGGGTGATAGGGGACATGAGTGGGTGCCTGGTGGAGGCTGCCCCTGCACTGCTGGGGGGTGGGGGTGGTGGGAGACATGAGTGGGGGCCTGGTGGAGGGTGCCCCTGGTGACTGGGGGGGTGGGGGTGATAGGGGACATGAGTGGGTGCCTGGTGGAGGCTGCCCCTGCACTGCTGGGGGGTGGGGGTGGTGGGAGACATGGGTGTGGGCCTGGTGGAGGGTGCCCCTGGTGACTGGGGGGGTGGGGGTGATAGGGGACATGAGTGGGGGCCTGGTGGAGGGTGCCCCTGGTGACTGGGGGGGTGGGGGTGGTGGGAGACATGGGTGGGGGCCTGGTGGAGGGTGCCCCTGGTGACTGGGGGGGTGGGGGGGATAGGGGACATGAGTGGGGGCCTGGTGGTGGGTGCCCCTGGTGACTGGGGGGGTGGGGGTGGTGGGAGACATGAGTGGGGGCCTGGTGGAGGGTGCCCCTGGTGACTGGGGGGGTGGGGGTGGTGGGAGACATGGGTGGGGGCCTGGTGGAGGGTGCCCCTGGTGACTGGGGGGTGGGGGTGGTGGGAGACATGAGTGGGGGCCTGGTGGAGGGTGCCCCTGGTGACTGGGGGGTGGGGGTGATAGGGGACATGAGTGGGGGCCTGGTGGAGGCTGCCCCTGCACTGCTGGGGGGTGGGGGGGTGGGAGACATGAGTGGGGGCCTGGTGGAGGCTGCCCCTGGTGACTGGGGGGTGGGGATGGTGGGAGACATGAGTGGGGGCCTGGTTGAGGGTGCCCCTGGTGACTGGGGGGGTGGGGGTGATAGGAAACATGAGTGGGGGCCTGGTGGAGGCTGCCCCTGCACTGCTGGGGGGTGGGGGTGGTGGGAGACATGGGTGGGGGCCTGGTGGAGGGTGCCCCTGGTGACTGGGGGGGTGGGGGGGATAGGGGACATGAGTGGGGGCCTGGTGGTGGGTGCCCCTGGTGACTGGGGGGGTGGGGGTGGTGGGAGACATGAGTGGGGGCCTGGTGGAGGGTGCCCCTGGTGGCGGGGGGGTGGGGGTGGTGGGAGACATGAGTGGGGGCCTGGTGGAGGGTGCCCCTGGTGGCGGGGGGGGTGGGGGTGATAGGGGACATGAGTGGGGGCCTGGTGGAGGGTGCCCCTGGTGACTGGGGGGGTGGGGGTGGTGGGAGACATGGGTGGGGGCCTGGTGGAGGGTGCCCCTGGTGGCGGGGGGGTGGGGGTGGTGGGAGACATGAGTGGGGGCCTGGTGGAGGGTGCCCCTGGTGGCGGGGGGGTGGGGGTGATAGGGGACATGAGTGGGGGCCTGGTGGAGGGTGCCCCTGGTGACTGGGGGGGTGGGGGTGGTGGGAGACATGGGTGGGGGCCTGGTGGAGGGTGCCCCTGGTGACTGGGGGGTGGGGGTGGTGGGAGACATGAGTGGGGGCCTGGTGGAGGGTGCCCCTGGTGACTGGGGGGGTGGGGGTGATAGGGGACATGAGTGGGGGTCTGGTGGAGGCTGCCCCTGCACTGCTGGGGGGTGGGGGTGGTGGGAGACATGAGTGGGGGCCTGGTGGAGGCTGCCCCTGGTGACTGGGGGGTGGGGATGGTGGGAGACATGAGTGGGGGCCTGGTTGAGGGTGCCCCTGGTGACTGGGGGGGTGGGGGTGATAGGAAACATGAGTGGGGGCCTGGTGGAGGCTGCCCCTGCACTGCTGGGGGGTGGGGGTGGTGGGAGACATGGGTGGGGGCCTGGTGGAGGGTGCCCCTGGTGACTGGGGGGGTGGGGGGGATAGGGGACATGAGTGGGGGCCTGGTGGTGGGTGCCCCTGGTGACTGGGGGGGTGGGGGTGGTGGGAGACATGAGTGGGGGCCTGGTGGAGGGTGCCCCTGGTGGCGGGGGGGTGGGGGTGGTGGGAGACATGAGTGGGGGCCTGGTGGAGGGTGCCCCTGGTGGCGGGGGGGTGGGGGTGATAGGGGACATGAGTGGGGGCCTGGTGGAGGGTGCCCCTGGTGACTGGGGGGGTGGGGGTGGTGGGAGACATGGGTGGGGGCCTGGTGGAGGGTGCCCCTGGTGACTGGGGGGTGGGGGTGGTGGGAGACATGAGTGGGGGCCTGGTGGAGGGTGCCCCTGGTGACTGGGGGGGTGGGGGTGATAGGGGACATGAGTGGGGGTCTGGTGGAGGCTGCCCCTGCACTGCTGGGGGGTGGGGGTGGTGGGAGACATGAGTGGGGGCCTGGTGGAGGCTGCCCCTGGTGACTGGGGGGGGTGGGGGTGGTGGGAGACATGAGTGGGGGCCTGGTTGAGGGTGCCCCTGGTGACTGGGGGGGTGGGGGTGATGGGGGACATGAGTGGGGGCCTGGTGGAGGGTGCCCCTGCACTGCTGGGGGGTGGGGGTGGTGGGAGACATGAGTGGGGGCCTGGTGGAGGGTGCCCCTGGTGACTGGGGGGGTGGGGGTGGTGGGAGACATGAGTGGGGGCCTGGTTGAGGGTGCCCCTGGTGGCGGGGGGTGGGGGTGATAGGGGACATGAGTGGGTGCCTGGTGGAGGCTGCCCCTGCACTGCTGGGGGGTGGGGGTGGTGGGAGACATGGGTGGGGGCCTGGTGGAGGGTGCCCCTGGTGACTGGGGGGGTGGGGGTGATACGGGACATGAGTGGGGGCCTGGTGGAGGGTGCCCCTGGTGACTGGGGGGGTGGGGGTGATAGGGGACATGAGTGGGGGCCTGGTGGAGGGTGCCCCTGGTGACTGGGGGGGTGGGGGTGGTGGGAGACATGGGTGGGGGCCTGGTGGAGGGTGCCCCTGGTGACTGGGGGGGTGGGGGTGGTGGGAGACATGAGTGGGGGCCTGGTGGAGGGTGCCCCTGGTGACTGGGGGGGTGGGGGTGATAGGGGACATGAGTGGGGGCCTGGTGGAGGCTGCCCCTGCACTGCTGGGGGGTGGGGGTGGTGGGAGACATGAGTGGGGGCCTGGTGGAGGCTGCCCCTGGTGACTGGGGGGGTGGGGGTGGTGGGAGACATGAGTGGGGGCCTGGTTGAGGGTGCCCCTGGTGACTGGGGGGGGTGGGGGTGATAGAGGACATGAGTGGGGGCCTGGTGGAGGGTGCCCCTGCACTGCTGGGGGGTGGGGGTGGTGGGAGACATGAGCAGGTGTGCAGGGTAGTCCCCTGTTTTGTGGGCTGCCTGCAGGGGCCGTGGAGGGTGTACAGGGATCACCTGTGAGGACCCACCCAGCCTAATCGCGTGTGTAACTTCCCACGCACCCCTGTAATACACGTACCAAGCCAAATCGCGTGTGAGAATTCCCGCGCACCCCTGAAATACACGTACTCTGCTGAAATCGCGTGTAAAACTTCCCGCGCACCCCTGAAATGCATGCGCCCAGGCTATTCGCGTGTGGAACTTCCCGCGCACCCCTGAAATACACGCGCCCAGGCTATTCGCGTGTGGAACTTCCAGCGCACCCCTGAAATACACGCGCCCAGGCTATTCGCGAGTGGAACTTCCCGCGCACCTCTGAAATACACGTAGCACGCTGGGAGACATGAGTGGGGGCATGGTGGAGGGTGCCCCTTGTGGCGGGGGGGTGGGGGTGATAGGGGACATGAGTGTGGGCCTGGTGGAGGATGCCCCTGCACTGCTGGGGGGTGGGGGTGGTGGGAGACATGGGTGGGGGCCTGGTGGAGGATGCCCCTGCACTGCTGGGGGGTGGGGGTGGTGGGAGACATGGGTGGGGGCCTGGTGGAGGATGCCCCTGCACTGCTGGGGGGTGGGGGTGGTGGGAGACATGGGTGGGGGCCTGGTGGAGGCTGCCCCTGCACTGCTTGGGGGTGGGGGTGGTGGGAGACATGGGTGTGGGCCTCGTGGAGGCTGCACCTGCACTGCTGGGGGGTGGGGGTGGTGGGAGACATGGGTGGGGGCCTGGTGGAGGCTGCCCCTGCACTGCTGGGGGGTGGGGGTGCAGGGGGACATGAGCAGGTGTGCAGGGTAGTCCCCTGTTTTGTGGGCTGCCTGCAGGGGCCGTGGAGGGTGTACAGGGAACACCTGTGAGGACCCACCCAGCCTAATCGCGTGTGTAACTTCCCACGCACCCCTGTAATACACGTACCAAGCCAAATTGCGTGTGAGAATTCCCGCGCACCCCTGAAATACACGTACCCTGCTGAAATTGCGTGTAAAACTTCCCGCGCACCCCTGAAATGCATGCGCCCAGGCTATTCGCGTGTGGAACTTCCCGCGCACCCCTGAAATACACGCGCCCAGGCTATTCGCGTGTGGAACTTCCCGCGCACCCCTGAAATACACGCGCCCAGGCTATTCGCGAGTGGAACTTCCCGCGCACCCCTGAAATACACGTAGCACGCTGGGAGACATGAGTGGGGGCCTGGTGGAGGCTGCCCCTGCACTGCTGGGGGGTGGGGGTGATAGGGGACATGAGTGTGGGCCTGGTGGAGGATGCCCCTGCACTGCTGGGGGGTGGGGGTGGTGGGTGACATGGGTTGGGGCCTGCTGGCAGGTGCCCCACAGTGCTGGGGGGTGGGGGTGGTGGGAGACATGAGTCGGGCATGAGTGGGGGGCCTGGTGGAGGCTGCCCCTGCACTGCTGAGGGGTGGGGGTGGTAGGAGACATGGGTGGGGGCCTGGTGGTGGGCGCCCCTGGTGGCTGGGGGTGGGGGTGCAGGGGGACATGAGCAGGTGTGCAGGGTAGTCCCCTGTTTTGTGGGCTGCCTGCAGGGGCCGTGGAGGGTGTACAGGGAACACCTGTGAGGACCCACCCAGCCTAATCGCGTGTGATAATTCCCACGCACCCCTGTAATACACGTACCCAGCAAAATGGCGTGTGATAATTCCCACGCAACCCTGTAATTCACGTACCCTGCCAAATCGCGTGTGATAATTCCCGCGTACCCCTGTATTACACGTCCCCTGGCTAATCGCATGTAAGACTTCCCGCGTACCCCTGTAATACACGTTCCCTGGACACACGTTCCCTGGACAATCGCGTGTTGAACTTCCCGCGTACCCCTGTAATACACGTTCCCTGGACAATCGCGTGTTGAACTTCCCGCGTACCCCTGTAATACACGTTCCCTGGACTATCGCGTGTTGAACTTCCGGCGCACCCCTGAAATACACGTACCCTGGCACCCTGCCTAATCGCGTGTATAACTTCACGCGTACCCCTGATATGCACGTTACCCGCTTTGCGTTCCTTGTTTGGCAGCCCTGTAAACTGGTCCAGGGTTAGCGCAGCCCTTTGCGATGATTTAGCGATTTTGATGGCTTTTCCTTGCGCGAGGGCGTTCTTGGGGGCGTTACTGGCGCTGCTGCAAGGTCGCTGCGATACTCTGCGCCACGGCTGGTTTGGGAGCCTGAAATCCATGAATACGCTGTGCGCGGAAATCGGTTTTAGCGCAGGTGCCTGGCGCAGACAATCGCACGCGGACACTCTGCGCCAGCCGCTTGCAACACTTTTCGGCGAAATTCTATGAATTACCCTGTAAATATCGACATTATTATACAATCTTCAAGAATAAAGATTTGATACAAAAGTAAATGAATCATACAATGATCAATGCAAGGTTTGTTTTGGTCGCAGGAACTATACCAGTTCATTATGTGCGGCTTAGTATTTGCATAAGTTCCAGAAATGTATAAATGATGTGACTAAAATCTGAACATGTGACTCATCCCTTGGATGTTCTGTATTGCACGAGAAGGAAACATGCTTACATTATAGACTGGACCCCCGAAGGATGCAATTCGATGACAATAGACACAGATGAAAATAAATAGATCTATTGATAGCATAGCAATGGAAACTCAAGTCAATAGCAATGAGACCAATGAACATAGCACTATTGTGTACTCAACTCGCAAATAGATAGAAATGTAAACATCTGCGAAATATGACTAGGATACATGGCCTTACCTTGCCCAACTAACAGTTGGATTCAGCAAGTAGAGCAGTATGTTGCAGGAGAATAGGTGGGTGGCCACAGGTAGCACACTGATGGGTTTGCTCTAAGCGGTCACAGAAGTTCACGGATAGCATGATGACGAGCAGATTAGCGTAGATCTCATTGGTTGCCAGGTAACACGTTCAGGAGTTGACTTGGAAAGCACAAAGATGTTCTCATGAGACATATCAAGTGGTTTATAAAGTATTAGAAACAGGGGTGTGTTTGTGAATGAATGACGTATGTATGTCGTGGTCTGAGGAGGTCATGTGACCGATGGCCCCTTGGCGTGGGATACCTTTTGAAGTGTACATGTAGTTTGGCACCTTGGCCTTTCGCGCCCCTGACAGCCCCCCATGCCAGCGCTCATCCACTGGCGCGAACCGCCTTTATATCAATATATAGTATATCGCCTTTATATCAATGATAGTATATCGTTGCTTATCAATAACAAATGCCACATACCGGAGATTCTTGTGAGCACAGACCCACACTTCAACCGGTGTATTATAGTGGTCAAGACCCTAAGGCCTGTATAATCCAATGGTAATTGTTAGTATAGATATATGTGTGACTTTTATAGAGACATAACCTACTGAAAGACTTTGAACAAGTGTTATTTAGTGCATGCATTATCGAGAATATGTTATGTTAGCTTAGATAGATAGTGACCACCCTGCTTCACAGCGACCAGACCTTCACCCATTCGGAGCACAGATGTCTGACGTCCATCCTTGAATGGAGACACACTTGATTCATTTAAAAAATCGAAACAACCGTTGTTAAAATATATGTGGTGTTTTATTTTGTATCTTATTTTCATGACACAAAAATACAAGACTTTAAAGATTATACAGGTCAGGTTGCAGCACAGCGAGAGAAAATCCCCTGTACTGACCGCTGTCACTCGCGAACGTTTCTCTAATGGCACGAACGGCACAGGCGGGTATCACTCTTCGAATGCGGTGTCCAAGCCTCCCGTGGAGCCACTATGTAAAGGAACGATAGGCCACTAGCCTGTACCACCTGTGAAAAGGAATGAAACAAACTGTTTTTAAATGACCAAGATAAGTTTAATAAACGTTTGTTGTCAATGACAATTCTTTTAACTACTGGCATTCTGCACGGACAAATGCTATCTAGACCATGCACACTATTGAACGACTTACATGCGTAACAATGATATGTAGATGTAATTTTGGGTATAGTAGAAGAACATGAAATGGGAGTGGCATGACAAGCAGAGTATACTTACTCGTTACTCGGATTACGAGGACAAACAGTTGCGCGAAGTTCGTGCATAAGCACCATCATTATTCTCAACACGGCCCGTGTGAGGCAGGCTGCCCTGAAGTCTGGCAGCTCGGTGATGCATTGCGGTCGTGGCTCGCCTTCCGAAATGTAGGCCAGGGCCAGGCATCCCGAGTTTTCTCGGCAGCAGCAGTTCTCGTCCTCAGTTGGCATTAGCTCGCACCAATTGCATGTGAACCAGGTGGAGACGTCGTCCATGCGACTAGGCCCAGGCTCTTCATCTGTTGATTCGTCCTGCCAACTGCCGTCCGAATCCCCATCGTTTTCGTGTGCTTCCCTTTCCAGTAGTTCCTCCTCGGTATACTCGGGCTCGTACATGTAGGGCCTTATTGTAGCCATTGTGTGTTAAACAAACTAAAATAATTTATAGCGGTGGTACTGGTATCTGTTCACACGGGGTACAAGCAGCGAATGTAGCTGACCAGAGCACTGAAACGAGTCACAGAATACTCAAAGTAACACAGAGAGAGGAATGGAATCGAAAATCTGCTGCTGTGTGTTGTGAAACGGTCTGTTTATACTTATTGAGGAAAGAGGCGTCCTGCCATTTCCATGGCGACACGTCATTAGCTGAAGTGCAGCGAATGTTGACGCAAGACGTGCTTTGGCGTTGGGAAATGGGCGGTACGAGCCTGCTGATGACCGGCTCAGGGGCGGGGGAATTTCATTTAGTGCCGCAAAAGCAGGTCAGCCAGGGCGATGGGGGAAATGATAGGATTATCAGAAAATGGCGGCTCTCTGGTGCTTGTTTTCGCGTGCGTTTAATGGACGAAAACTCGGGTAAGGTCCATAGGAAAGTTTTCTAAAATCGAGCCACTTAGAAAAACATGGCCGACCCGTAGGGACAATAAACATTTTTACTAGACCATGCCTTTAAGCCTTTAGCTGCAACATGGGGACGGGGGTCTACCGATGGCAGATCTTTGTCCTCTGCCTCTACCTTCACTTCAATGCTTGTTTTCTTACCTCAGAGAGTGGTGTATTTGCTTAAGTACATGCACCGCTCTCTGAGGTGAAAAATGTGACGGGTTCTAGCGGTCTGAGCCCGAGCTGGGCGTAAGAGCACAGTGTTGCCTGCTGCTTTAAAGTGGGGGGGGCTTTAGCCCTCCCTAGCCCATGCATGACGCCGCCTCTGGAGGACCAGTGGTACCAAGTTCAGGGCCTAGACAAGAAGGGAGACAGAGCAACAACAACAACTGTCCAGATGCCATCCGAGGCCATGATGGATCCTTTGACTTCAACGACTTGGATTGTGGCTCGTACTTGTGGGATAGCTTCCCTGTGGGATTTCGGGTCCGTGCTAGAACTCTTTTTCTCCCAGCATCACTGGGTAATCCCAAAGGTATCTTCTCCGGTTTTCTCGCTCACTGATCCTAACTCTTTCTTCCCTCACCTCATCATTGTTGATGGTCTCAGGCGATCTTTGCCCATTGTCTGGGATGAGACCCTGAGGGCAGCGTTGGAAGAGGGCCTCAGCAGGTGCCACTTCAGCAGAACAGTTTGTAGTCATGCAGTAAAAACGGAACTAAAGCTCTCTTGCACGTGCCTTGCCTGTGGGCGATGCAAAAGGCTTTATTCAGTGTCTGCAAGAAGCATTGCGGTTCGCCATTGGCACATGGCCACACAGGGGTGACCTTACTAGTGCGCACTCCGCTCCCTTCCAGGAACTCTCAGAACCCACCACTGTGAAACAGGGGCCCGTTGTCCGAGCACAGCATGCCGGGAAACCCATGAGCGGCAAATATCTTCTCCAATACAGGGATTACATCTTGTAGGGCTGTTGACGGCACAAATTCGACCTCCGGGTATCGGGACCGCTGGTCCACCACGTTCAAAAAGTGAGTGGAGCCAAAATTCACATGTTCCGTTTCCCATGGTGCCTCGCTCCTATCCATGCACTCGATGCGAGTCTCAGTGTGTTTGGGGGAGGCCACCTGGTACCATATGCACCCCTTCACAAATTCTTCAACCTTTTCTTCCAGCGCCGGGAACCACACATTGAGGCAGAGTCGGGCCTTTGTCTTTGCAACTCCATGGTGAGCCAGTTGTATGACCCTCTGCACCAGTGCAGTTGGCATCACTATTCTGGAGCCCGCAGCAGGAGTCCAATCTCTGTGAAGGTTTGTTCATGCTGCACATGCCACAGGTGTGTCTGGGTGGTTTTAGCTTCTTGGGTGCGCTTGTCGAGGTTCCCTAGGATGTTTTTCCACTTGCCTTGTGGCATGGCGTCTTCCAGTATGCCGAATCACTCGTCATTCTTGGACATTCTTTTCAACTCCTCAATTTCCATTGAGTTTAGGATGGCCACAACCGTGACCAGCCACACATATTCCTGTGTTTTCATCTGCACCCTCATCCTGTACGGGTGACCTCCCAGCAGTTGCCGAGATAGGTAGTCGGCAGCGTTCCCTGTACCTGGTCTGTACACCAGGGTCACGCTGTACTTCTGCAATGCCTGGCTAGGGGGGGGGCGTTTTCAGATGCGCCAGACATTATGGGGAGTAGCGGCGTGTGATTGGTCACTACCCACACTGACGTGCCAAAAATGTATAAATAGTATTATTGACAGCCTCACAATACCGCTAATGTCTCCCTCTCAATTTGGGAGTAGTGCTGTTCCGGGACACTCGGGGCTTTGCTTGCATAAGGAATTTTCTGGACATCATCCCGCCAGGTAATTTGAGTGAGGACCACTCCCAGGCTGAAAGGGCTGGTGTCTCCAACCAGTTTGGTCTCGAGATAGTGGTCAAAGAACTCCAATGTGCATTTTTCCGACAGGGCTTTCTTAAGGTCATCAAACGCCTGCTATTCTAGTGGCATCCTTTGCCATGCTTTTTCCCTCCGGGTGAGGCTCCTCAGTGGTTCCGATATTACCAGCAGGTTTTTAATGAAACGGCCACAGTAGGGGACCATCCGGGTGAGGCTCCTCACCTCGGATACCGTCTCTGGAGCTTTGGCCATGCGAATGTCCTGGACTTTAGCAGAGTCAGCGGAAACACCTCCTTCCTGAAAAATGAATCGGAAGAATTTGATTCTCCAGTTTAGGAACTTACACTTTTCTTCATGCAATGTCAGTCTAAGAGCACAAATGTATTCTAGTACCATGTTCAGGCACTCCAGATGTTCAGACTCACATCGGGCAAACATAGGAATATCATCACTGATGTTCAGTGCCCCTGACAGGCCGGAAAGGGCACCACAAATAGTGTTCTGAAAAACCTCTGCGGCCAAGGATATTCCGTTGAGCCTCTTGTATCTAAAGAGTCATTTGCGGATCGAAAAAGGTGGGGATCTATCTTGACTCTGGGTGCAAGACTAGCTTATGGTAGCCAGTTCGGAGGTCTAACTTGGAAAAGAACGTGGCTCCCCGTAGGTCAGTGATGATGTCATCAATAGTGGGCATAATGTACGCTCCCTTTTAATAGCCTTATTTGGAAGGACGCATGTCGACACATATTCTAACAGAATCCGGCTGCTTGGCCGATCACGATGGGGGAGACCCAAGGGGTGGGGCCCTCCACTGGCTCAAAGATGTCTAGGTCGTTTTTGAAGTTCCTGTTCCACTTGTTCTCCCAGGTGAAATGGCACCCTCCGGTGTTTCAGTGCTACAGGCTGAACAGTTTTATGAATGTGGAGTCTCACCGGATCACTTACCATCTGTCCGATGCCTGCAAAAACATCACTGAATCTCCCTACCAGTGTTTGTACATCTTCCACAAATACACAGTAGGCGCAAAGTGGTCTGGTCGCTCACTCGGGATTACGAAAAATCATGCTTTGATGGATACCCGATCATATCGGACGGGAGCCACAAGGGCGCCTTCCAGGAGCAGTGGGATCTTGCCTCCAAACGTGAATAAGCATACTCCCGTTTTCTTCAGTGGTGGGGGAGGTTGTAATGCCTGATAGTGGGCGTCCGCCATAACACTGACAAATGTGCCAGTGTTGGTGAGTATGGGGAAATGCATGTCCAGTATTTTCACCACGCACTTGGGCTGGTGCTTCCTTCTTCCATTGATTGTCAGTACAGACGAAATAAAGAAGACATCCTCTTCATCCTAATTTTCTTGAAAAAAGGTTGCCTCTTGTGGAGCTTCTTACACTGCCACGACTTGAGCGATGTTGCATTGAATCAGTACTCTCTGACGTTCTCTAACTCTCAAATGGGCCGGGGGAGCCTGTGCTCTGCATACGCAAGCAAAATGGTTCTGCATACCACATCTGCCACAGGGGTGTCCTTAACTGGGCATTAATTTAGGTGGGGTAGGTCATAGCCACACAGGGTGCATGCTGTATTGTTGGCTGCACAAGGCTGATCCCTTCATTGCCATGGGGACCTTCTCCCCCCTCTGCCAGACTGTGTCTGCACACAGCATATACGTCCTCCAATTTGACTGACTTAAGTGCTGACTCCATCCGGGATGCTCTGGCATCTGCTAACTCGTGTGAGCATCCCAGTTGGAATGTACGGGGTATGGTGATGCCCGGCTCATGCAGGATCTGTCGCTGCAGTTCTGTCGTCAGGCACCCTATTATTAGCTGCAGACGCACCTCCTCATCTTCATCAGTCCATGCACAAGTAGATGCAAGGTGGTGCAGACACCAGTGGTAACTGTCCAAACTTTCACCAGCTTTTTGCGTAGCTGACCTCATGTTAAACTTTTCGTAGTCCGTTTTCACCATGGGGGCGAAGTAATTATTTAGGACGAATAAGGCTGCAGCAAAAGTGCCGTCTGTGGGGCGTAAGGGCTCGAAGATACGGTGAACCGCGGGGCCCGCAGAGTAAAGTAGCATGGACTTTATGGGCGTGGTCACTCAGTTCACTAGTCTCATCAAAATACATGTTGAGACATTTAATCCACATGCTCCGTTTAGGGGCTAATGTTGCAGGCGAGCTGTCTGCATCAACTTCAGGAATAGGTGCCAAGGACCCTTGCAGTGGGGGGGGGGGGGAGTCTTCCTCTTGGGACTGCTGCTCCTTCGTCTCTAAACATGGTGTAAATGTGTGTTGACACATAGACCAGCACAGATTGTTCAGCAACCGTGTTCTATGGGCACCACTGTGGTGACGGCACACAGGCACTCCACTATGAGCTCAATCCTCAGAAACCTGTATCTTTATGGGCAAATTGTGTCAGGTAGGTGCACAGGCACTCCTCCAGGAGCCGTAACCCTACACCGACAACAGTCACGCACCCATCAGAGACACTGAGCCCCAGGGCACACTTGCACTCTCCAACAGAGAGCCGCAACCCCAATCGTGGAGGCATGCTGGTCTTCCCATGTAGATTTGTTGCAGAGAGAGAGAGAGAGAGAGAGAGAGGGACTGCCGGTGTCCTGCTATGTGAACAGTGCAGCTTGATCAGTATGACGAGAATGGGGGGCCAGAGTCTCAATATAGATCTTTTCAATAGTATAATTTGCCATACCACCAGTATCGGATAGAATGCTATAAACGTGGGGAATTGTCGCGTTCTTACCGGTGGGATACCGTTACGTGAAACGTCATGGTGGCAGGATGGAGAGCGCGCTGTCGCACACGGTTGTCGGGACACTGCCACTATTCCTGCCGGCAGCGGATGATAGTGCAGATCCGCGTAGCCCAGGACACTCGGCTGCCTTCAACTCCTGCCCGTCGCAAGTGTTGTGTCCCAAGGGGGAGGACCGGCGGTACATAGGCGCGGGGCCTAGACAAGAAGAGAAACAGAGACAGAGGTGCTGCTTTCACGGTCTCCGCTTGTGCACTAAAGACATGCCGAAGCGAGGGCGTCTTTATTGGTATGTGTGCTGATGGCACGTCACCACACGCTACAGCCTGCCACATGACATCTACTACGACGCTTCTCATAGTAGTATGGGCGGAACCAGCCTCAACCCCTTGGGGGTGCTGGCAGACAACGCCGAACCAAGTGCTGTATGCTCACCATCAGTTGTGTCTTTGTGCACTCTAGCCCTTGCTGGCTCTGTGCTCCCGACTGTTCTGAAAAAGTTGGAGTCAGTGCAGATAAGTTAGTTGTGCTGAGAATCAACCTGGGCACATTCTTAAGGAGTCTGCATTTCCCAGAATAGAATGCAAACCTGTATCAGTATCTCACAAGGAACTGGATGTGTTGGCTTGAAGTAGGTGCATCAGACCCATTTCTTGGGGTGGGGGTGGCTGCCCGGTGAGCAGAGCTAAATTGCTCGGGGCGGGGGGAGGAGGCAGGGCAGGTTGTGTGCAAGAAGGGTCTGTCCACCCAGACAGCTGTCTCTGAGCTTGTGGCCTGAGAAAAAGCTAAGGATTCTTTTGTTACAAAGGAATGCTTATTCTGTACTGCTCTGGAGACACACACCCTATACCTCTTGCACTTTGTGTTGACAGCCTTTAAAGTGGGGGCAATTTGTAAGTGATGGGTCATTTAACAAGCCATTTGTTAAAATGGTACTCCCTTACAGGAATGAGACTGCACAGGTAGGAATTATAACTTCTTTAATTCATGGTCTTGTTACAAGTTATCAGGTTACATGTATCGGGTAAGTGCATTTAGGTTATGTAGACACAGAGACATCCACTGACACCCTCCTTCTCAGGCAGCTGACTTCCAACTGACATTCAAGGAACACTCAAAGGAAAACACTCTGCATTCCATGTTCCAACATTCCACAGGCATTCACAGCTCACACGCTCACAGCATAAGACACAAGGGGAAAAGCACATTACAACATATCTCCCTCCTTTAAACCAGAAATCAAAGAGTAAAAGCAACGAGAGCTTCCAGAATTCTTAAATTCACCAAGACCAAAGTCTCTGAAACAGTAAACTCCATTCCGTAACAACACAACAAGGAGGTAAACTCCCATTCCAAGACAACCCCTCATCGTCCTTACACATGGATCAACAGGACAAACACACACTCGCCCTAGGGGACTAGCCTCAATCTCTCTGAACTGCTACTGGCTACCCACTACCAGCCAGCCAACCAAGCCACCTCCATACCGCCATATCCACAAACGGTGGTGCACTGGATAGCACACCTGGTGACGAACACCACTAGAACCACAACTACCAAAAGGCACCAAACACAACAAACCTCCATGGTAAAAACACCCCATTGGCTAAAACTCATGGCAGCAGAAACCCCAAAACCAGCTAGGTCTATGGTGCTCCAATTCCACTACCGGGTGTCTAACACCCCAACCCTGGATGTACAACACCCCAACTAAACCAGGCATCTAATGCCTACCTTCCACATGAGTGTCCAACACTCCCAGAGCTCGAATGGTACCTGTTTACCAACCCCAAAAAATACCGGCATGACACGTAAGTAGGCCAGAGCCCCCAACGGTTGCCACTACTCTACAACAACACAACTACACTGGCTGCCCCAACTTAACTAATGGTTTACTAGGCCTCCAGTCAAGTTACAAACAAGACACACAACACGCATCCTCAGCCCAGACAGCGTGCTGTAATCGGACCACATGGGGACACAGTAAATGAAGGCATAATTATCCTTGACAAGTGCGTGCCGCAGCCTAAAGTCCACAATTGCTGTTGGATTCCTGTTGAGGCAAAAGTTAAACACATACAAATCACAACTGATGTACTTAAAGTAAGAATTGCCTGGATAAACAGAGGTCGCTTCACGCACCAGCGACACTAAAAATGTTCTATCATACTATACACTGAATCTTAACTTGCCCCACTGGCAACAAATGTGCACACAGAAACAGATCCAACATACGTCCAAAACAGGCCTCACATTACAGCGCTAAACTGCTAAAACATTTCCAAGATAAACTAACCTCACACCACAATCTAAACTTAGGTTGCACTCCTCAGCCTCACAGTTGAACTCATATTTCAACAGCCACAGATCAGAACATCCAATGTGAGGATGAACCGGTTCCGAAGCAATAATAAAACACTGGCAGCATTCCAATAACCTTTCATAAGATACCACCCAAAAATAAATACTGATCTTGCCCTTGGAAGACCAACATTTCATTCATAGTACCAACAGGGTAAGAGCCATATGTGTGATAACACAGAGAAGTGAACCATTTTAATTTTCATTTATGCTGTCTTTCTAAAGAATATTAATTGATTTCATGTAACACCAATTTGTGTTTCTTCTTGTTTGTTAGTACTTATGCCCCGGGTGTTGGCTTAGCCACCTTCTTTTCAGGAGGTTCAGTGTAAAGTCTCTTGCATGATTCTGATGCCACAACCTATCGATGCTAGTAATGGTCACTTTAAATCACATGTATGAATCTGCTGACACATAAACTATCTATTCCAGCAGTCCCTGCAAGGGATTTACAGTGACCAACCTTGCACATTTTACATTCACCTGTTTGGCCACAAATAGTCGCTCATCACTGGACCTCGTCTCAAACCACTGAAAGCATTGTGTCACGCATCAACCCGAACCAGTAGTTATCAATGATTCAAACCGACTCTACATCAAATAATTGAATTGCTATCTCATCAAACCGCATGTCAGAACATTAGGATCACAGGTTCATGCCCTGACAGGACCTCAACTCGAACCGCTGGAACGTTATTCGCCGACCCTAACCAGCAGTTACTACATATCAGACAAGACCGATATTCGAACCGATCCTGGTAAGCCCTCTGAACTACATCACTCGAACACTGCATTCAAACTGCTCTGAGCCACAGATTTGTACCGACTCTCTGCCTGCTTGCTGCTTGGAGCTACAGGTATCGTCTTGCATCTACAGGTATCGTGAAGCGCCTTGAAACACCATGTGATGTATATGTGCATTATAAATGCCCAATAAATGGATCTTCGTGATTATTATGTTACCCACTTCCCCATAGCCGCTACACCCCCCCGTCCTACTTACCTTTTGGCGGCCCACTTCTTTGTGTGCTGCCAACTCCCCTGTCTCCCTGCGACTCTAGTTCCCTTCCCTTCCCTTCTCTTACGTGGATGGGAACTGATGCCACAGAGTCCTTTTTTGATTTCCCCTCCACCTGCTTTAAATTTAAGGAAAGCGGGGGATACCCCCACCCCCACAAACTCTGCTCCCCCTGTTCTCAATAATGGGATAGTATGGAATAATTATTCAACATTTTGGGATGTACGGAATTTTAGTACAGCCGCAATTCTAAAAATGATACCATACGCACATTTATTTTCAAAATTTTGGGGGGAAATGCAATAAATAAATTGTTGCACCCAAACTTGATTCTATCCACTTGCGCAAGAAGAAGCCTGGTTTGTCATAGTTGAACCGCCCAAGAACAGCGAGAGGAGAGTGTTGACTCCTAATTGCCTGAAAGCCTATTTTTTAGAAGACACTTATGAGGAATGTGCTTCTGGTAAAAACAATATATGTCACATCAACAGGATTACATGTAATTTAATTTTTCATTCATTAATTCACATACTGATTTTGTTTCCTCTCAACATGTGTTTCCCCAGGTTTTGTGCACGTGGTTCATCAGGAGAGATACTGAATAGAAAGAGAATATGAAAGAGAATAAGAAAAAAAATTAAGTACATTTTAGTTGTGTTATGTATATTTAAATCATGAGTGATAGTGGTGAAATGCGGTGAACAATTATGATTACATTGCTTATTAGTTATACTCACCTAGATTCTTCATTAGGCACTTATATCTCTAATTTATTTATTCCGTTTTCATTTTTGACTCACTCATTTGAGAAGATATTGTTTAGTAAGTTTTCTGTAAATAATGTGAGAAGGTATCATAAGTTTAGCCCAAACTCTATTGTAGTTTCCCAGACTTTATTTTAAACCTTCTTTAAGGTAGTGGAATTCATGGTTTCCATAAATCTCTCCATGGTACCCAAAGCTAAATATTACCAAAAATATATAAGGTATCTTTCCAGCCCGGAGTCTATTACTTGCTTTCCCTATTCAAAAGAAAACTACCTTCAGTTCAACTCGGTACGATTGCCTCCAGTCTGCCAGGATCCGCGCTGCCTTTCTACTAAATTTTCTGTCCTTTATAAAGACTGCGATCGTGTGACGCATGATGTCACCGCGTCACGTTACGCGATGGCGTCCAGCGTCACGCCATAGCGTCAAGCGGCCATTTTGATTTACTGTTTTTGCCGTGATACCAGACTAATTCATCCATTTTTATTTATTACAAAATTCTGATATAGCTATAATAAATGTATGTCTTTTTAGTATGTTCCTTATTTTAGTGTATCCTTCCTTTGAGGCCTCTTATATATGGATCAAAGATTTGTATGGGACCAGACAGATGCAGCTTTACAGGTAAAAGGTAAGGAACAAAAAGAAAGTGGGAAAAGGAAAGATGGATAAATCAGTCCATTAAAAAGAAAACCTTTTAACATACATAATCAACAATCTATACTTGTGTTAATGCATTCGATAATAATGATACACAGCAAAGGAATAAGCAATTATATTAAAAATCAAGAATTATCGGCATAAAGCATGGAAATAATAAGAAAAGAAATTATATATTTGAAAAGTCTAGCACTCTATTTTCAAAATTAAGCTTTCTATAGCCAATAAGCCATCTCATGCTCTGAGTTCAGTCCAGAGTGACACGTATCCAGGGTACATATCCATTTGGCTTCTCTTCTTCTTAACTGAAGTTCTCTATTTCCTCCTCTTTCCATTGTGTCAACTCTTTCAATGCCTAGAAATTTGATTTCTTTAATTTCAGTTATTTGATGTTCTTGATTGTAATGCACTGGCATAGGGTATCTCATATAATTATTCTTAATAGCTCTTATGTGTTCTTGAAGTCTGATCTTTAGTGTTCTGATAGTACTTCCCACATATCTTTTTTTGCAAATACACGTAATTGCATAGATCACATATTTTGTGTTACAATTAATATATTGTTTTATCTTTTCATATCTTCCATTTGGTAATCTTATTTCTTTAATTCCATTTTCCATTTGATTACATGTTACACAATTTCCACAGCTGTAAGTTCCTGTTGGTGCCGGCACTTTTAGAAATTGACTGAGAATCTCAGTTCTATCTTCTTTGAGATGACTTGGGCTGACTTTTTGTTTCAATGTTGGAGCTCTCCGATAAATTATCCTTGGTTTAGCTTCTATATTATATTTGACCGTATCATCACTTTGTAGAATATTCCAATGTTTTTTCAGAATTTTCTTTAGAATGTATGCTTCACTATTATAAGTGGTAATGAAGTCTACCTTTGTTTCTTTATTTTTCAACTTTGGTTTGTCTTTCAGCAATTCAGTTCTGGGTATTTTTTCAGCTCTTCTTATGGCTCTTTCTACTTCCTCAGTTTTATAGCCTCTCTTTATAAACTTTTCTTTGAGAAGTAGAACATGTTCCTCATATTTTTCTTTTGAGCTGCAATATCGTTTTGTTCTTAGAATTTCACCATAAGTTATATTTTTAATTATGTGCTTCACATGGTTACTTTCTGCATGTAACACTTTGTTTACTGCTGTAGGTTTTATATATAGATCAGTCAAGATCTTATCTCCATCCTTGTAGATTTGTATATCCAAGAATTCTATGCTCTCTGGGCTTATTTTGTCCGTGAATTTAATGTTGTAATCATTTGTGTTCAAATAACTGATGTATTCATGTAGTTTCCTTGTGTCACCATTCCATATCATTAATATGTCGTCAATATAGCCTCCCCGGTAAACGATATATCTTTCTGTGAATGCTGGATGTTGCCATGCGTGATTGATCTCAAAATGTCCCATGAACAGGTTTGCGTATGAGGGTGCAAACTTGGCCCCCATCGCCGTACCCTGCTCTTGTCTATATATTATTTTGTTGAACATGAAAATGTTATTGGTTAAACCAAAATGCAACATTTCTAGAATCATTTTGTTTTGTTGAAAAAATGAAATTGATCTTGTTTTTAGAAAAAATTCAGTCGTTTCTAAACCTTTAAGATGTTCAATACTGGTATATAAAGACACCACGTCTAAAGTTACAAAAATAAAGCTTTTCTCCCAAGGGATTTCTTCCAACTGTTGTATTGCATGTTTACTGTCTCTCAAGAACGATGCTAGGTTGGTTGTTAATGGCTGTAGATGATGATCAATGTATTGTGAGGCTCTCTCTGTTAGTGAGCCTATGCCATTTATTATTGGTCTACATACTAGAAATTGGTTGAATGTTTTGTGAATTTTCGGTAAAAAATATATTAAGGGCATTATTGGGTAGGTGTTATCTAAGTAGTTGTATTCTTCTTCTGAGAGTAGGCCCATTTCTTCCCAGTTTTTAATCATAAGATGCCATCGAGTCTGCAGTTCTTTAATTGGATTTTTTTGGAGTATGCAATAGCAATTCCTGTCACTCAAATGTCTATTTCCTTCAGTTATGTAGTCATTTCTTTGCATGAGAACGATGTTACCTCCTTTTGTCAGCGGATTTGGTTACCCTTTTTTTGTTTTTAGCAAGAGCGTCAATAGCTTTTGATTCTTTAAGTGAAAGATTATGTTTGAATTTCGCTGGTTTATTTTTGAGATAATTTTGTCTCAGATCTTCACTAACCATTTTTTGAAAAACATCTATCACATTGTTTTCTGTCATTTTAGAAATTAATTTTGATTTCAATTTCAAATTTGATTCTTGCGTTTGAAAAGGATTAATATTCTGTTCTTTTTTTTTTTTTTTTTTTTTTTAATATGGTTTATAATAAACCTTTAAAAAAAAAACAGAAAAGGAAGATAGAACTCATCAGACAAACACAAGCGAGTTACAAAACTTCACACTCGATCGATCCCAACTTAATACATCAAATACGACCACAGGAACATGAACTTGGAACAGTGTTTAGACACGAGGCACGCTCGTAGTTTCTAAGTTGTATGTTCCCTCATCCTCAAGCTGTTCAAGTCGTGATGCCATAGCTTCCAAGAAAAAGGTTAACGCTAAAATTGGTCTTTGATCGGTTGCATGAAACATTAGTTGCCACCAGTCTTTTACACGATAGGTCGCTCTTTCCAACGAGATACTTCCAAATTGTCGAGTTCTATCCTCAGTGAGACCCACGCAAAATAGAACAAGATGTTTTAAAGTTTCTTTGGTTTCATTACACAATCGACAAACATCAGAATGCAACTCATTTTTTACCCAACAGTTAGTTCTTTCGCGAGTTTTAAAAATATTAAAACGAAACATCATATAAAGTCTTCTTTTCCTTTCATCAGGAAATTGTTTCCAAGGAATGTGTATCTCGTTTAACGCTCGTTTTTCACCTGGAGCATCTTGCATAAGTTTATAGGTGCGTCTAAGATCACAGGTCTCACACCAATCACGTCTCCAAAGTTTGTTTTTGACATGATCAGGATTAATATGTAGTGTGTCGAGGTCTGTGTCTAGTTCTATGAGCACGTTTTTACATTGTTGCACCCATAAATACAGTACAGAGTTTTTATTGATTTCTCCTGGATTTAAAAGAATTTTAAACTGCAAGGTAAGATCTTTAAGAGACATTTTTCGAAACAAGGTCAATGAATTCCAAATCACTCTTGCATTGATAGATGTTACTCAGCTCATATCGTATACATGCAGAGGGAGTGCTTCTAGGTAAACCAAGGACTTTAGTCCAAAAGATGTTTTCGATCGAGTTCCACAAGTCGCTTGAGCAGCCAAAAGCACATTCTGCCCCACAGAACATATTCTGTTCTTCCAAAAACATTTCTGTAGCGCAATTTTCCTCAGTAAGGTTCATGATATTCAATGTTCCTTCTACAATTTCAACCGTGAGTGGTGAAATTTCTTGTTCTGCCCTTTTTTCTTTTTTGTTCATTACTTCAGCAAAATATTTTTTCAATTTCAATTTTCTACAGAATTTGAACAAATCCACTTGTGTATGAAGATCTGCTTTGTTTGATGGACTGTAGTTTAATCCTTTATTGAGCACTGTATTTAATGTTTTGTCCACTTGTTCTCCAGTTAAGTTCATTACTAAATTCACTTGGTCTTTTTGTTTTGTGATCTGGTTTGCATTCCTACTTCTCCTCCTCCTTTGTTTTTGCGTTCCTCCTCTTTTTCCTCTCTTGTTTTTGGTAAGTTGGTTGATGTACTTTCGCTTATACCTGATCTCATGCCTCTTATATTCATCATCCCTTGTTGAAAATTTGCTTTTGTGATGGACTTGTGCCTGTGGAATTCTTCTAAAAAATTGAATTCTTGTATTTTGTTTGATGTACTTGGTACTTCTTCTGTTTCTATTTCCATTTCACTGTACGTTTCTGTATCTGATGATTGAGTAGTTGTGTATTAACATATTTCTTAATTTTTGGATAAGCTTTTGAAATCAGTGTAGTTTTTCCTTTTATGTCATATTTTCTCTGATAAGTATATACTTTTCAAATCTTATAATCAATTTCATCCTTTAGAAATGCTTTTTGTTTTTTGGATTTCAGTTCCTCTGTGAATTTGTTTAAATAATCATCCAATATCTGATAATTTTTAAAAGTTATTTCAGGAAGATTTAATTTTTCAATTGTTTCTTTTAGTACTTTTATTTCTTCTAATGCTTTCTCATGTGCAATTGCTGAATGATTTATAATTCTAATAATCATATCTTTTGATGTTTTTGTGAGGAGTGTCTCCCAATCTTGGAAATCTTCTATGTCTTCATCCTCGAAGGATGGGAAGATACATATCCTTAAGCCTCGTGGGATTCTTCCCATATCCATGTACATTCTTAAAGTTTTCATCTCCCACCACTTCGCTAGTTCTTTTTTAGAAACTTCTTCTAATATTTCAAATAGGTTCCTCATTGACGTTGAGGTCTGAGATGCTCGTACATCTCCAGGTGTCTGTCTATGTCGTAAGAACAATTCTTCTGCTTCTCGGCTTTCAAAGATGTCTGCCATTTTCTTTTTCCTTTTTTTCAAAATATGAGCGCACGAGATCTGCCTTTAGGAAAGCCTATTATCAAAGTTTTGTTTAACATGTTGCAGACCTTGCCGGCTTTTGCTTCCTATTTCTGCGATTTCTGAGTGCAAAAATTAACTATTACCTTACCTGGATGCTGCACCCTTAAGTGTATATTGCGGCTGTTGCAATATTTTATTCAATTTTCCTTTTTAGAAGACACTTTTGCACCCTCATACGCAAAACCTGTTCATGGGACATTTTGAGATCAATCAAGCATGGCAACATCCAGCATTCACAGAAAGATATATTGTTTACTGGGGGCGCTATATTGACGACATATTAATGATATGGAATGCTTGAAGCAAAAGCCGGCAAGGTATTGCATCATGCACATTAGTAAGCTCATCCGGAACAGAATTCTTGAAGCTAGTATTCAGATATCCCGAATAAGATGGCTCTCTGCACTTTCCATCCCAGTACCGTCAGATTTTTGTTGAAAGTACTTTTCCACGGGTAGTCTATGAGCACTGTGCTATTTTATTGTGCACTGATGAGGTTCTTGCAATCTGAGATGTTTTCGCATATGCTGCTAGTGTGCATGGTTCCTATCAATTGGATATTGCACTCAGGGGTTTATATTATGGTATTAACTTAGAACTATGCCTAATGAATTAGCACATTGCTCTTGGCTATGACTAAGGTCTTATTTAAAATACGACTCCTTTGTGACCTTTTGCACTTTAGATGCAGGCAGCATTTGATTTCAGCTATCATGTTCATTTCTTTGCCGTTTGCACATTGCGTATTGCACACTGGACATTTCACGTTGCACTTTAGAGGCTTTTAAGAATTCAACGCTACTATTATGCTCCTGTGCTGCATGTTCTAGCTTAATATTCTATATCATAGCGTATGTGTCTTTTAAATGTAATCTGCATTTTGCTTTCCAGCGTCTGTGCTTTGGGCTTCAGATGTAGATATGAATTCCATGCTCCTAGAATTGTGTTAATTGCACATTGCACAATTGTTTCTGCACACTGCACTTTAAAGGCAGATCGTGACCGGTAATTGCGGGGCCTGCCAAGATTATGCTGAGAGCATATGGCAAAGCTTTTTCTACACATGCAAAATGCATTTGAACTTGCCACACCACCCATGCATCGCAGTTTGGGATAAAGATTGGGATATGCAATATTTTACTTTTGATGCTGCTCATTATGCCACACAATGACAACTATAGGCTGCCATCATGCTCTTATTTTGTCAAGTTTATTCCTTCTTCTTGCAAAGCGAATGTGACCTTTTAACTGCACTCTGCACCTTTGATTCCAGTCACTGTATTTTATGCTTTGCATGGTATGGTATGGTCATATTTATTTGTAAAGCGCCTTTGCACAAAGCAAAGCGCTCAAGGAGGGAAGGAACGGGGGGGGGGAAACAGTCATTCTGTGCCCTTGAATTTCTGAATGATACAAGTCTGCATGGGCAGAGTAAGTGCACATAATACAATTAACAGTGAAGATAACAGCAAATATGTCTGATGACGATTCTGCAGTTTTTCCAAGTGCATTGAGGCATCACAATGCAAGGAGGGGAGATAAGGGAATAAGACCATCTTCAAGGCATGGTATGTTCAGATCGTGCAAGTGCACAGATGGTACAGGAGAGGGTGGGGGGGCAAGTGCCGGAGGGGTGGGGGACCAAGTGCGCCCAGTCAGTCAGAAGCTGGGGTAAGTGCTGAGAGATGCTACTCTCATGGGCCATTGACCAAGTGGAGTAACAATGAGTCAAGTGCAAGGTCTGGAGGCAAGTGCAAGAGGACTGGCGAGGGTGCTTGGGACCCGTGAGACTGTAAGGCAGCCAGTCAGCAAGCAGTGCGGAAAACGATAGAGAGAAGGGTAGAGCACAGGGAGAGGTTAGCAGGGTAGAGGTAGAGGGAAGTAGGAGGAGCAGAGGAATGTCTTAAGGAGTTTCTGGAACTTAAGGAGATCAGGCTCAAGATGGAGGGGGGCAGGGAGGCTGTTCCAAAGGGATACCCCTGCAGAGGATAAAGATCTCCCTCCAAATCCCTGCTTGGAGAACCGGCAGGACATTATTTAGGTAGGCATTGTTGCTGATGGGTAGGTCCTAGGCCCCAGAAAGCTTTGTGGACAATGCAGAGGGTCTTGAACTTGATCCTTGCAGCCACAGGGAGCCAGTGGAGAGATTTCAGCACTGTAGAGATGCGGTCCAAGGGCTTAAAGCCAAGCATAAATCTTGCAGTTCTGTTGTGAATGAGTTGCAGAGGGCGCAAAGCAGAGGCAGGGAGGTTGAGAAAGAGGCTGTTGCAGAAGTGCAGCCTTGAGAGAACCAGTGCTCTGGAGACAGTGAGCCGCTGGGGGAAGGTGAGAAAAGGAAGAGTACCTCTGAGGCGTTGCATATGGTAGTTGGACTTTTTAGAGATGTTTGAGATGTGAGTGTAGAAGGAGAGAGAGTGGAGTTGAAGATGACCCCAAGGTTTTTTGCTTCTCAGGTGGGTGCGGGCGCAGGGCCAAGGGAGGTCGGCCAGAGTGACAGTGGGAAAGCGGGAGCAGGAGTCCCAATGAGAATGATCTCAGTCTTACTGGCGTTGAGGCAGCGGTCATTCGCAGCACACAATGACTGAATATTGTAGACAGACAGTGAGATATGAGCGAGGTAGAGGAGGTGACTGAGGATAGCCTGAGGGAGAGTTGTGTGTCATCTGCATAACACTGCAAGTTAGAGATGAAAGTGGCAATCACACATGCCAGGGCAGCCATGTAGACATTGCCGAACCAGGGGGATTGGTTATAACCCTGGGGAACGCTACAGGTTGAAAGAGTGATAGTAGAGAGAAAGGACCCAAGTTCCACCTGGGATGGGCAGTCGGAAAGGAAGGAGGTTAACCACGCAAGAGCCTGACCTGTGATTCCCAGGGTGTCACAGAGACATGAGATCAGGATGTTGTGGTTTACTGTGTCAAGGGCAGAGGAGACGTCAAGAAGAATGAGGACCGAGGGAGTGTTAGCGTCAAGATTTGAGAGCAGGTCTTCAAGGGTGTTCAGAAGAGCAGTTTACGTGCCTCTGGATGCTCTAAAGCCAGGCTGATGGTTGTGGAGACAACCAGCAGATTCAGTGCGGAGGGTGAGCTGAGGGATAGCCAGCTTCTCCAGAGGTTTGCCCATGATGGAGATAGGGCAGTAGTCTGCCAGAATGGAGGGGTCGACAGAGAGTTTCTTAAGCAGAGGGTGCACAAGGGAGTGCTTCAGAGAGGTTGGGGAAACTCCAGTGGCAAAAGAGAGATTGCAGAGATCAGCCAAGGCTGGAGCGAGAGAGTCCATGTTGTCCTTAATGCTTCTAGAGGGGCAGGGGTCCACCTGTTTGGATGAATCCTTCATAGACCAGACTTGTCTAGCGACCTCATCGGGTGTGACGGGAGTGAGAAAAGATGGAGAGCAGGTGGACGGGCCAAGTGAGGTTCCAGAGGTGTTGATGTATCGTGTGGTGTGGGGGTGAGAGAGGAAAGGATGACTTGAGTTTTTGCGATGAAGTGTGCAGCCAGGGCCGTGCAAAGTTCCTGGGTGGGTGTGACAGAGGAGGAGGCTGCTATAGGATTGGCCAGTTCCTTACAGACTTTGAAGAGTTTGGCTGTGTTGTTTGAGGCCGCGGAGATGCAGGCTTGAATAAACACTCTTTTCTTGGTGTGGATGCAGAGTCAATATTGCCTTTTAAGGAGGCGGCAGGCCAGTTTCAGAGGGTCCGCCTGACAAATACCATTTCCTCTCAGCTGCCCTAGACCTGCGTTTAAGGGCACCCAGATCGGAGTCGTACCAAGAGTTTCACTTTTTGGAAGGCTTCAGTCGGACCCACATGACAGGGGCAAGAGTATCAAGGGGGTTAGAGATAGAGAGGTTAAAGTTAGCAAGGGTTGTGTTGGTGTGGGAGTCAGCCGCAGCCGCAGGAGTAGGAGGAGGAGGGTACGTAGAGGCAAAGGCAGCCGCTGTTCCTCTTTTCATGGGTCTGGTGACTTTGAAACTGAGTGGCTGCGCCGAGTGTGGCGATGCAAGAGGAGAGCTTCAAGTGCGAAGAGAGTGGTCCGTCCAAGAGAGCGAGGTAGTGAGAGGGATAGAGAGAGGGATGTCGGTGGAGATGTGACCCTCTGTGTGCGTGAATCCAGAGGGTAAGATAGAGAGCGAGAGAGAATCGCATAGGTTGTGGAAAGGTCCTGAGGAGTCTGGAGAGTCCAGATGTATATTGAGGTCACCCAGCAGGAGGAGTTGAGAGGAGGCGGAGAGTAGAGAGGAGGCCAGGTCTGCCCATTCCGAGAGGAAGAGAGTGGACTGTGCTAGTGGCCGATAGAAGGTGGCCATAAAGAGAGAAGATTTAGGTGAGAGTGGGAGCCTGCAGATTAGGCACTCGAAGAAGGAGTAGGCATGAGTAGGGATGATGGAAGATCAATGCCACTCCCCTGCCTGTCCCCTTGGGCCTTGGCACAGAGAGGGTCCTGTATCCTTCAGGGAGGAGTGTGTCAAAGCTTGTGACAGAGCTGTCCTTAAACCATGTCTCTGTGATGGCGAACACATCGAGAGCCAGAGTTAAGCGTGTCAATATGGAGCAACTTGCCATCTTTGAAGGTCTTCGGCGGGGGGCGCAGGGAATCGTGGTCCCCCACTAGGGTGACAAGCGATTCAGAGGGATAGTGGAGGGTGGCAGAGAAGCCAAGGCCGACAAGGGAGCCTGGACAGTGAGGCAAGGAAAGAGAGCCTGTGCAGATTAGGCGTGAGGCACAACAGGCAAGAGAGCCTGTGCAGAGGAGGAGTGAGGCACAACAGGCAAGGGAGCCTGTGCAGAGGAGGAGGGAGCCACAGTAGGCAAGGGGGCCTGTGTGGAGGAGGAGGAGGACGAGGAGGAGGAGGAGGAGGAGGAGGAGGAAGGCATAGCAGGCAAGGGAGCCTGTCTAGGGGGGGGAGGTAAGGTTTGAGATTAGATTTCCATGCTGCTAGAATTATTATGATTGTGCTTCTTGTACACTGCATACTGAATACTGGCTTATGCACTTTAGACTGATTTACTGTCAGGTGTGCTTGAATGCAGCTAGTTGGCTTGTGGAATAAAAGGTAGCTCCTGGTACCTATGAGCTAACGAGGCTTTTCCAGGTTCAAAGCAAGAGCTAAATAGCCCCCAGCAATTTCAATCAATTATTCTGGTTTAAACTATCCAGGTTCTTCTCAACTACAAGCAGGGGCCAATGGCACCTAGATATTTGATACCTGCATTGCAATACCAGTTACTTTGGCATATGTGTGAATGACTGAATACAAACTATAACTGATTCATGCTTTAGAGGCGCGCCTTTGAAGGCTGTTTTTACAGAATTAAATACATTCACTGGTTTCGAAATTGAGGGGCACTGGGAATATTTAGCTCCTGCTTTTTGCCTTGTAGAACCTGGTTAGCTCGCTACCAATATCTATCAGGAGCTGCGTTTGGCTCCCCAGGTTAACTAATGCCGAACAAACACAACTATGCAAATTTAACTCTGTGCGTTTGGGACAATCTATAAATAATGATTAGGACACATCCATACAACATTTAAAGCATAAGTGGTCATAAATAACGGACACAATTATATGTTTTTATTTTGTGTGGAAGTTAGATTTGCGGTACACTATGTACAAGGTCCTCGTTCCCCAGTGGTAGCTCCTTGTTACTGGTTAATCTTGGATCCACAGGAGCTACATTTAGCAGCTGCGTATCAATCTTAATGTAATTCCCTATAGAGGGGTACATTCACTTTTATTCTCAGTCAAACGCACTTCATTCTTCATAGACCAAACCCAAGGATACATCTTAAATCAATAGCTGGCCATGCGCTACAACTTTAAGACACACAGGTAAATGTCCCTATCCCCAGGATCATATGGTGTTCGCCTTTCCAGACTTCCATTGCTATCTCCATTTGCCTCAAATCCAGATGTGGTTAATATGGATCAGGGGGTCTAGTCTCTGGCCTGCCATTTACTTTAATCCCCTTCCGGACTCCAGATCAGGGTTAGTGGGGGGAACCTCCTATTCGCTCTACAGTATGTTAACTCAAACACATAAGGAAAGGCTCTATTGTAAGTGTCATCATGGAGGACTGATGGAGGTGGTGCATGGGTCTAGTCTAAAGTGACCTAATGTCCTTGATCCAATTTACAATTCCCTAACCAACAAGATCTCAGGGTTGTTGTACCCTGAAAATGCACTTTAGATCACTCAGTCTAGTTGTGTTTAAAGTACTCGAGCATTCTTCTTTCTTGGCTTTGACTCTTCTTCCAAGGCAAGACCTTGGGCTTTCTCCATTTGCCCTGAGAAGCTGGAGAATAACCTTTAGAGAGTACTAGGGATCCTTGGCTGGTAAGCACACAATAACTGGTTAACAGTCTCCTAATGCTTTTGGATGTTTGTTTCCATACCTTACCATGGCACACCAGAATATGGGCAGGATTCCTCTGCCCCCTCCCCATGTGCTTTTCATTCTGCAGGTATTATCCCTTGACTTCACTACAGGTGTTTCTTCAGATGCTTCTTAGGAACTGGCAGGCTCGAGCCTGAACAGGCTATGATTGTTTTAGTACTCTTCTGCAAATCTGGCAGACTCTCTACTTCCACCACAATTTGGACTATAGACTTTAGTAGGCTAATCAAGCTTCTTCTAAGTAGTTCCTGGCTCCTTACAGCCTCTGGGTTGTAACACCAGTAGGTGCCTTGCATCAAGTCTCTAAATTCTCTCAGAAAATTAGTTATTTGGCTTAGACCCATCCTGTTTTCTCCTCCTACTCTTACCTCTAATGATCCATTTTTCTGGAACAGCATCCAGACTCCAACACCACTGGCATACCTCTGATTTGGTACATTGTGGCACAAGATTCAAATGTGTCAATAGGGCCTTTGATTGGTTGGCCACTATCAGCCCTAATTCAGGGTCCTGGCATTTCGTGGGTCACCTCTTTGAGAAAATTACTATTGCTCTGAAGGAGTACAGGGATCAGTAGTGGCTAAACCCGGCCACACACTTCTACTAAACACAGCTGTAACCCCAATCGTGAAGGTAAAACCGACACAGCCCAACAGCAGTTTTGAAATTATGATTCAGTGAGCAGGAGTTAAAACCAGTTCCTGCGTGTCAGGCTTCACCCAGTGTGTAGGAGCTGCCGCTAGGGAAACAAGGAGCGAGTACACAGCACACCGCAATTTCCACAGGAGAGGCAAACTACAAATGCATACTAGATGTGTCCTAATTCTTCTTTATTAACATTCTCAATTACTCAAAGTTAATGTAACATATGTATGTTTGTAAAGTGCCAGCAAGCCTGGGAGACAAAGGTAGCACCTAGTGACTGCTGATTTGAGCTAACTAGGTCCTCCTAGACTAGCAGCAGGAACTAATTATCTCCCTGTAATTTCAAACCATGCAATGGGTATTCCTCCTTTGCCTTTTGTGGTAACCTAGGCTGATAGCGGGCTGTATTATCAGGAGGGGTGAAAGTTGATAACAGTAGCAACCCAATTGGCAATAGTACAAATGTCTCAAATAGACGAATGTCCAGTCAAGTTTCCATAAACGTATATTTACTTTAATTAAACAAAAATGCAAGGAAACCAAAACCAAAACTCACACATGTAAGAGAATACAGAAAATGCAGAACTGGTATAGGCTAGCACTCTGGGTACCTGAGCTGGGGTGATCAGGCAAGCAATTACAACAATGTCACTGTTCAAAGGATGTCTTTTCCAAGAAAAAAGGTTTGAAAAGGGGGCTTATAGCCACTATGGTCCTGAAAGTGCACAAAGAGGGAGGGTTTTTTAATAGTACCTAGTTCTTGGTCTTAGGTGGTTTGAGAGTGTTGAACTGTGTTTCGCGTTCCTCTCCCTTTGGTCAAACCAGGATTGAGATCCACCGAGCCACGTGGTTCCAGCGCAGAGTCTTCTCCAGAACAGGGCATTGTGAGCTTTGATATAATGCGATTTGAATGGTACAACAGGTTCGGGTCGGCGGTTGAATCAAATGTTACTGCACAGTTGAATTGGCCCATGACCTGATAGTTCTAGTTGAGTGGGGTCAAATATTTCTGTAGCGTTGAGCTAATGGTCGAGGCACAAGATGAGCACCATTTATGCAAAGCGATGTCAAGCCGGTTCGAAGATAGAAAGAGTGCTGAAAGCAGCACAGCATGCGCCTATCGACTCGAAGGGCATCAGATGTGTTATGAATGCGGTTTGAAGGTGTGCAAACAGGATTCCAGCTGCCCTCGGATTTTCAGTTTCTGGGAGTCCCAATTGAGAAGCTCCAGGACAGAGTAAGTCCTTTTGTTCTGAATGACTACTCTAGGGAAGGTAACTGTCCCCTAGAGGTGATTGTTCACCCGCAGTGTGTGGCCTGGTTCCAGTTCAGCTTGCATAGGAGGAGACCAAACAGCAGTCACCCCCCCCCCAATGTTCCATTGGGATGCTTTGGGGACAGAGCTCTACTCTACCTTGGATGCCTTCTGTCTTCACCTCACTGCTTAAGGATTTTGGAATAGACTGCACTCCCAGCAAAGGTCCAGTGAATTATTTTTGTCTTGGAACATCCAAAATTAATCAAGGAAGGAGTGGAATACACCTTTCTTATAAAGACACATTGTTACTGGGAAGTGGACAAAAGTAAGCCCCGTCTAATGTGTTCAATAACCGTTGCTGCGACAAATGACACTTGGGTTCTTGCATCATATCCAGAGTGCCTTGTTCTATAGAAAATGGAGTGGACAGGGAGGAAAGGGAGCACAACACAAACGCAAGGAGGTGGTCCCACGTTCTTGGATCCAGCTCCCCCCCCTTTGGCTATTCTTACTCTGTCCCCTTCCCAAGCCAGCAGACTTCAAATGCCATTTGGCGTTCAACATCCTGGTGATAGGCTGGTCTTTGTTATGCAAGTTCCCCTTTTGAAGGACGGTTTTCAGGAGAGTTGGTGAGAGCTCATATCCCTGTGAGGAGGTGTTACATTTCCTTCTGAGGATTCAAAGGAAGGCAGCATCCTACCTGTTGTCTCACTTGCTGAAGTGGAGACCGCTAGTCTGCCATGAATACACATCACTCACATATCTGGTCTGGGCTAACGGAGCTGACCCTTATTTGATAAATGATTACAACTTTAATAATTGTGTGCTCTTATCAATCACCATAACGTACCTAGGTATAGTTTATTATTTGAGACTGCACTGCCATCAGACTGATAAGGTGACATTTTGAATCAGAGGTGGCAATAGTTAAAATGCCACCTTTGGCGGCAGTGCCTTTGGGCCACAGCAGATGTTGGGCATGCACATGTGACCTTTGAACCTGCCCTGTGCCACTGAAGAGCAGGTGCTGCAGATGTCTATTGACTTGTCCAGCAAGGGCACATGTATGCACTGTGTTCTTGGCATGGAGTTTTATGAAAGGTGGTTTGATTAGCAGACAGAAATACTCATGTCATTTAATATGAATAAAAAAAAAAAAGAAAAAGCTAGGGCATTTACACCCTGTCCAGTTGGCGTTCTTCCACAAACTTCCTCTCATGTGTTTTCCTTTATCATGTGATGCATGATGCATGTTTGTCATTTGATCTCAATAGCCGAGTGCGTAAATTCGTGGTCCGCCATTGTGAAATAATTCTGGACTTAAGTAGTGGCCCGTCAGCTTCCTGCACAGCTGGCGATAATCTGTTGGTATCCCTTTGTTCGTAAAACTGTGTTTCCCCCTTGATCTCTGATTCCTCCTGCCGCTCTGGGGGCTTTTCAACTTTAGGATGCATGGCACTGGGCGAGTTCAAGGGGATCGGCAGGCTTGCCTTGCATGCAGAGTTTCTCATAAATCCCCTCATAATTTGAGTTGCTGTGTCTACATTCTCTGGTTCTCTTTAGGCTGGACTACTGCAACAGCCTCTTTCTAAATCTGCTTGCTTCTACTCTCCGCCCTCTTGCACTCTTCCATAACAGGACTGCAAGACTTGTCCTTGGTCTCAAGCCCAGGGATCGTATCTCTCCAACACTGAAATTTCTGCATTGGCTCCCAGTGGCTGTGAGGATTAAGTTCAAGACCCTCTGCATTATCCACAAGACCTTCTGTGGCCTGGGTCCTAAATACCTCCAACTCTCTTCGTAAATACCTTCCTACTTGAGCTCTTCGCTCCTCCAACTTCCTCTGGGTCAGTGGCTTCTCCAAGCAAAGAGTTGGTGGTAGATATCTTTCTTTGGCTGGGGCCTCCCTCTGGAACAGCCTCACTGGCTCTCTGAAACTGGAGGAGAATCTGATTCCGGAAGCATCTCAAGACCTTCCTCTCTGTTTCTGCCTTCTCTCTTCCTCTCCCCTGCTGATTTCCTGTTGTATAATGCACTGGTCACCTGGATACCCTCTGATTGCAGGCCCAGGTCCCTGCCCGCCCAGTAGCACTCCTGCACTGCCTCCCGGCAATCCTTGCTCTTGGGTCTGTATCTGTAACCCTGCAGTCCCCTACTTGCACTTTTGAACACTTGCTGTCTGCACTTACCCTTGCACCTGCCACCTGCTGGCCACGCTTCTTGTTATTGTTTTGATCCCATATACAGCACTGCCCTACTCCCTTTTCCCCTGGCACTTTCCCCTCCCCTGCACTTGCGCGATCTCAGTGTCACTTGGAATAGTAAGATCGTTGTCTCTGTCCTCCCTCTGTTCCCCCTCACTTGCCTTGTCATGCCTTGAAACACTTCTGTTTAAGCACGTTATAAATGCCATATTATATATCCTACATTTGGGCATCCCTCGCTACTACCAACCTTACAGATCTTAACGTAGCTCACCAGTGTGACATTTTTCCTTATGTGTGGTGGTAGATGTGAGGTTTGCTTTAGAGTGAGTGGCAGTGGACTGAATGGGCTCTGAGGGATCCCCCATATACCATCTCCAGGGATCGTATCTCCGTGAAGGCAGTTTCCCCTGGCCCTCAGAATTCCTTCATGCGACTTCATAAGTGAATCTTATCACACAGGATTGTGACTTACCTGCAGGCCGATACTAGATCTGTGGTTTCATTAACAGGATTTTTTTTTTATCGGCAGATGAACAAACAAGCACTATAGTCTTTTCTTTTCCTTGCAAAAGCTGTTGTTTAAAATGATCTGTGGTCCAGGTGAGGTGACATAACTTGTAAAGTTAGCAACAAACATAAATTCCCTGTGACCATGCACCCCCATGCAGGCTGTCCCCACGTTAGACAGACTTGCCACATTGAAAGTAGGACACTAAATGGTGACATTTAAGGCTGACTGGGCTAGTGTGAGTAGACCACTAGAGGGAAGATTAATCCTAGAATGTAGATTTTATATTATTTTGCTATTAGAGGACATCTTTTATGTGGTGCAAAGTAGTGTAAAGATAAATAGCACTTATTGACTTGTAGCAAATGTGTTTGTGCATACTTGAATACTTTCATTGCATGGAGTACATTTTCTTTTTCTTTTCTTTCAGGGGATTACTTGGTTACCATCGAGGAGAAAAACAAGGTTGCCACCCTAAGGACCTATATGAACTGGAGGTGCAAATCGAATGGGAACTCGCGGGTTAGTGTCCGGATGGTAGGGTTGAAGCTCGAGACATCCTGCAGTGGAGTCTCTAGAGATCAGATGGAAATTGTGGAATTGCCTCTTTCCGAGCCCCCACTTTGCATCTCTTGTTGTTCTTTTCAAGGAGATCTCCTGGTTGGCTGCAGAAATAAGCTTGTCCTGTTTTCCTTGAAGCATGAGATTGCTAGTAATGACTTGGAGATGTTGGATTTTGAACGCTCCCTCATCTTGCATATCAACGTTACCCCTCTACAGATTGCTTTGTGTGCTGGTTACGTATCCTTTGTTACCGAATTTGAAGTTGTAATTTTTCAAGTGTTGCTGGGTTCAGAGGAGACAAGTAACATTGAATTGGAAAATATGAACAGGACCACAAAGCAGCAAGCAGAAGGTAAAATCATTCAAAGTGAACAACTTTCCATATGTTCCAGCATGGTATGCCACCCAGACATTTGTGTGCGTATAAGTATATGTGTATATATAAACTAACTAGCAAAAATAGCCGGCGCCGCCCGGGCTTGAAAAGTGACCAAACATTTAACATGGTTTTCCACAGATTTACAAACAGACATAAGAATTGGCTAAAAAGTTCTGCATTCTTCATCAACGCACAGTCATACATTTTACACACTTTGGAATTATTAACTTTGTCACTGAACACCTCAGTATACACAATGCTGCATGTCTTTCCATTAGGGACATAAACAAAAACATTACCTTGTCTGTCCGTTTTACTTTGGAGGCTTGTTGGATGTTGATGTGGTGTATCTTGCTGTCGTTTTGAAGTATCCCTAGCTTCATCGAGACGGTGTCTATTTTGCCTTTTTTTGTGGGGTCTCTTGCGGCCTTTGTGCTGCCTGTCTGGCTGCATCAGCTTGTTGTCTGGCTTGTCTCTATTCTGGTATCTCCAAAAGTAGATCGACTCTTGGGTGGCATTAAGACTAAAAGATCGGATTCTCTTGTCTTAAATTTCCAATATTTCTTGTACTAATGTTTGGAACATTTTTAGCTTTTGTTATGGTCGTTTTTAAGTACATTATTATTTTTTGTTAGGCATGTTTGTTGAGCAAAATAGCTATGTTTGTTTATTAAGCAAAAGGAGCATCAGTTCTAAGTTTATCACCAGTGGCGCCACTTCAGCAACCGTAAATTAAGCAAAATAAGTATTATTTGACTAGGCTTGCCAATTTAGCAACTTTCAACCACACCATCCGATTGCTCGTAAAAGGTACCCATGTTTGGACTTCTTTAGGACTTCTTTAGGGCTTCATTTCTATATTAGATAAACAGACAGACCCACTTTCAAAAATAAACATTAGAAGATATAATATAAAATGTAAATTCTGCACTTTTAGCCACAAAAGACTCTCCCAGACAGTAGTTCAGAAAATGGAACAATAAAGAATTTAAAGATTTAAATCAGATGAGCTAAAAGAGTGGTGTTACAAATAACTTATTAATGTCTTAAAGTAATCCACAAATCCACAGTGGCTGCTGGTCGAATAGCATAGATTATATGTAAATTAGCACCCAAAATGACCCACAGACTCATTTGTTTTAATTACGTTTTGTCACAATGCAGCCCCTCACCAAGTAACAAGAACAGATTGACTGGGAGCCTGACATTGTTCAGCTGAGGCTCCATCCTTTTACTAAAATATACAAAGTTCCATGTTGCGTCACTTCATTACTCAGTAGATAATATAATTGGCACATACATTTCTTTTTGTAAAAAAAAGTTATTTATTAAGAGATTCATGTCTCAAACCATCCAACAGTACATGAATACAGTGGAATACAGAGGCAGAAACACAAATTAAGTAGATTACCAACAGGGAGGCAGCAGGGTCAAACAGGCCCGCTCGCAAGTCGTCCTTTGGCGCAGCATTGTCTTCTTCTGCATAGCTTACAATCTAACCAGTTACCTGCGGTGCAGTCAATGGCTCCCCCAGCTCCGACTCAGAGCCAGCAGATAGGACACAAAAGGACCCCAAATGTTCTTGGGTCTGTTCTGCTGCCCACATAGAAGGCCATATTCGTTATCAGTGTTGCTAAGCCAGACCAAGTCTCTGAGTCAGGACCTTATTCCTAGGGTGGTCGGGCTAGTGTATCACAACAGAATACCTCGCTGTGCACCTATCATGCATGTCGTTAGCAGTTTCCAGCCCTGATTGGGCGCTCCAGGGAGCCAGCCAAACATACAACACAGCAAGGTACAGGTTACTTCTCGGCTCAGCATACTTGAGACTGCCTTCACCACCCCTCCCAAATGTCCCGCAGCTTAGGGCACAACAACAACATATGAATAAAATCAGCAGATTCAGCATTACATCTCGGGCATCTATCCGCCCTGGTGTGATTAAACGGGTGGAGGTGACCTGGAGCGTGGTACGCCCATGCAGGGGCTTGAATTGAATCAATTGTAACCTTGTGTTAAATGCCCCGCTATGCATGCCCTCGCAGAGCATTGCCCATTGTTGGTTTGAGAAGGGTGCTTCCTCCCAGGATGGTCTACACTTCAGGGTCTCCCGGGGAGAATCGTGTTGGATTAGCCCATACAGTGCGGAGACCACCCGCCTTGCAGCGGGAGACCCCAGCAGGTATTTGAGCAATGGGTGTGCGGGAGGCATATCAGGAAACTACGGGGACCACTCTCTAAAAGTGGCCCGGATTGTGAAGTACTGTAGTCTCTGTCGGAACCCTACGCCCATTTTAGCAGAGAATTGTTCCTGTGATACAAATGTCTCTTCAGGATATAGATAAGCCATGCATTATATCCCCATGCCCCTCCCCTCCTGAGCCACAGCCTTGTCATATATCGGTACTAAGCACTCAATATTCCATAGCTGAAGACCCGGGTCAAAGGGAATATCAACCAGCAATCGCCTCAAAAACCCTGTTCCATGCATGCACTGTACACACTACTGGGTCGAATTTGCATTTATCTGACACTCTACCCGACACCAGAACCCCTTGTAGTGCGAAAGGGCGCACCAATCATTTTCCTTTACGCACGTGCGGGTAGTATGGGGCACTCGGCATCCAAAATTACGCGAAGTACAACTGCGCCACCAGAAAGTACAACACAATGTCTGGGGGCACCAGCATTGCCACACTCCCTGGGGAGAACCAAAGTGTCCCAGCTAACTTGGGGGGCACGTGGGTACCATGCCAGCTTAACTGACTGGGCCTTTTGCTCAGCAAAGAAGCTTACTCCCAGCCACCCATGGATATTTTGGAAAATGTAGAGCTGTTTGGGGACCACTACCATTTTGGCAACCGCAATCCGGCCCAGTAGTGAGAGAGGTAGTCTGCAGCACCCCCTCTACTGTGGTCTTCAGAGTATGAAGGTACCTTAGGTGATTATCCTCCAGCAACGATCGAGCATCTCGGCTTACCCGCACCTCCAAGTATGTGACTGACGTCTGCTCCCATCTGTAACCTCCAATATCAAGGGGCCTAACAGTAGACTTATTTAACGGGAACAGGATCGACTTTGACCAGTTTATTCTAAGCCCCGAGAACCGACCAAACTCTGCTACCTCCTGCAACAGCAAATTTATCATCAGGTCTTTAAAGTACAAGATTGCGTTGTCCGCATACAATGACACTAACTCCCTAGCCCCTCCCAACTCCAGGCCCCTTGTCAGGTGACACTTGCGCAGTCTGGCCGCCAATGGCTCAATCACGATTGCGAAGAGCGGTGGTGATAGCATGCACCTCTGTCCGGCCCCGCTATCCAAGTTAAAAGCCCTGGAGCGCTTGCCGCCCAGACCTATCCGAGCGTTCACCCATGCGTAAAGCAGGTGCGCCACCTTCGAGTAGTATTCCGGGATGCTCACCAGCTGCAATTCCTCAAATAGGTAATTCCATTTGACAGTCGATTGCTTTCTCCATGTCAAGCAGCGCTGCCATTGCCTGCACCTTGGGGTCGATCATGGCCAGTATGGCAAAGAGCCTGCGCAGATTCAGAGAGGTTGATCTCCCAGGTATGAAGCCAGACTGGTCTGTATGGACAAGGGTCGAGACAAACCGGAGCAGTCAATCTGCCAACACTTTGGTGAAGATTTTGGTATCCAAGTTTAGCAAAGAAATAGGACGGTACGAGGCACAGTCATAGGATCCTTCTCAGGCTTCAACATCAGTTATGACCGCCTCTCGCATAGTGGAGGGGAGATAGCCCATCTTCGACGCCTCCTCCCACACAGACAGTAGGTATTTAACTACCTCCGGCCAAGTTCCTTCTAAAATTCTGCCATTCTACCATCTGTGCCGGGCGCTTTAGCAGAAGGCAAAGCTTGTATTGCCTGTAGGATGTTGTTTTGTGTAATTGGTTTAGCCGACACCTCGACTGCTTCCCGCTGTAGCACAGGGAGGGACGCTTTGCTCACATGCCCCGCTATTCTTCTGTGGCCAATGTCCCCCTAGATGCGTATAATTGTTCATAGTATAGACGGAGAGCGTCCAGTATGGCGTCCGGTTCTACCACCACATGACAAGATAACAAGGCATAAAATAAGCAGTGTCGCATAGCAATTTTCTGTGCAATTCTGTAGGTTTGCTAATCAAATGGACACTTGTGTAGTAAAGTTAGCTATTTCAGTTGTCCTCTTCGATGAAAGCACAGCTCACCCTGCATTCCTCTCTTACAGTTGGTGCTCTTTTCACCCTCTTTTCTATGTTCACTTCAAGTGCTAATGGAGAGAAAGTGAAGAAGTAATCGTCTCCTCCATTCTTGAGCTTTTTATATCCTGGCTGGCAAAAAGATGTATGTGTCAACTTTATATATTTTTTTAAAGACAGTGATGCAATTCCATTCCTAAAATTTAAGTGCTTACATAATGCATAATTACAGTATTGATACTGTAAAACACTGCATCATCTCCATGCGTTGCAGTAATGTTTAGGTTAGTGTATCTAAATGTCATAGTGTGAACTGTATTTAATTTTGTTGGGAAAGATGCATCATATTGACGAGTGAACACTTTTGAAAATGCACATGATCACATGATCAAATGCTTTTGATGACAAACCTGGTTCTGTAACCTGCAGGTTGCATACATCTTGCAACTGGTGCTCAACCCATGAGCGTACCCATACTCCTCGACATTCTATATTATCACCCTGTTGCTTTATACCAGGTACCCTGAAAGTGAGATGACCACAAACTACTATATTCCACCTAATTTGCCCAGTTTCTGTCTGCTACCCAATCCACTCTGCTTAGTCTCTTTGTTGCCTCTTACATAATGATACACAAAGCAAACTAGATGCGTATGCAAAGTAGTGATCAGTAGTTCCATCCAGTCTGTACATCCCCTGATCTACTGCAATACCAAAACTGTAGTTGGCCTTCAGAGCTCGCTTTGCTTTATGCTTATGATTGTATTATATATTACCACCTGTGGGAGACAACTGGCCAAACTGTTTTCAGAGCCTTTTTTATGATATTTATTTGTGTCCATTCATACAGCTGACCTTTAACATTTGACAGACTAATCTATGGCTCGCAAAGTCTTTTTGCCTACTCGCATAGTCGAGTAGATTTTATGAAGGGCGAGTAGCATTTATAAAAGAAGTTTGAAACTTTTATTTAACATTGCAGTAAATATCAAATAAAAGTTGACCTGTGCATGGCTGGGCTCTGGGGAGAAGCAGTGTGCCAAAGAAAGTGGGTTCGTAGTAAGATGCACCGTTTGACAGAAATCACATTTTAAATTTGTTGCCCTCCATTCCTATGGGTCGAGTGCATTTCTCTTAGGCTGAATAGGTAAACTAAGTTACCCGACCTGCAGGTCTAGCTGAAATGTAAAGAATTGGCAAGCCCTGACTCCTCTCACGAACGTCTTATTTCAGCGGCACGTAGAACTGCTGTATTGTTTCTCATTTCATGTCTTGAGTACAAATAACGTCTTGTGACATTAATATTAGTACAAAATTGCTAATCAAATGGGTCTGTTTGCTAATCAAAATACATTTAATTAGCAAACTCTGCGAATCAATTTTTGAAAACTAATTTATGCCTTGCATGAACATCCATGGCACGTATGGCTGCAATATCTGTGGCACCCCCTTCGTGACGAAGCATTGCTGCTACTTTGATTAATTGTCTTCGAATCATCTTCAACACTCCCAGTTCCAATGACATACATGCCCCACCCCCGCAGAACTACCTTAAATTCTTCCCACGTGGAGCCTGTCGTGGATACCGAACCCATGTTTTCTTGAAAATACAGCTTGACGAGGCTAAGCACTTCACTCCGGAATATTATGTCAGATAGGGGCGGGCTCGCCAGCATATAGTCCAAACGCGAGTAGAACGAATATTCGCTACACTCTGGGTGGAGCAACATCCAAACATCCCGCAGCTCCATCTCATACATGCACCTCCGGACCATCTCTGCTGCCCGGGATAGAGGGTGAGTCCCACTGGCAGAACCCTTGAGTGTCCTTTAAGATGAGGTAACAGTATCTGAGATGGATGGTGATACAGATGTTACTCATACATCAATAATCAGACTAACTCAGGAAGTTTGGCAAAAACAATAACTGTTTTAATAACAATAAATGGGGGGTACAACGGACATCAACAGACACCTCAGAGCTCGCTCAACGAGATCTCAAAACATTTAATAAAAAACCCAACTTTATACTAAAAATGTGTCATTACTGACGTCCTGCTACGCGGCAAAATAAGAAAACCCACAGGGGTTTGTGATAGGCTTAAAGGGAACATCAAAGTATACTTTCTATGGGGTATGGGGTCGTGATTGGGTCTCTAAGGTCAGGTGGACAACTAAGTCCACCACTAGTGCAAGTCCTCTTCCGTGTCATACTAATACACAACGTTCTATTGACTTCTCAAACTATAGGGCTCCTCTACAATTGGTTGGCACGCTTGTACGCCTCTGGAACATTCCTTTTGCTAGCAGCACGCAATCTGGTTACCCCAGGTGCATGTGGGTTGGCGTGGTCATGCCTCCTCACCCAATTAGCCCAACATCCATCATCACTCCTGCTGTCTTCAGTTAAGTCTTTGAACTCGGCCTTGCAGTTGCTCCTCGTCTCTGGGAATAAAAGGGAGTGAGAGCATGACCTTATCTTCTGGTGTCGGTGTAGCTCGACCCAAAGTCTATTTCCAACTTGATCATGTGACAGGAGACCACGTTTTGAGCTCCTTCGTTGTATTTAATAATGTTAAATGAATAACACCTGGCAGTTCCATTGCACCTCAAACAAAAGCACGTCTTACTTCCCACGTTCATTATAGCTCCTCGAGTAGATAACCAGGCTCTTGGCGGCACCGACTCTTGAAACTGGGCCAGCAAGCCATCTCTAATCTTCCTTGCCGTCAGCTATTTTATTCAACTGCACCACACTTTCAGCCCGCCTATGCACAGGGTCCAAGTTTGCTAAAAATGCGTTGTGGAACATCCAGATTCTATACACACCTATACATATTGGTGCATTGCCTGCAATCTATTCACTGTGTTTAGCCAGCCTTATGATTACCTGGTCTACTTGTGTTACTGCATCTGTACAACAGCTTTGCATTTTCTTCATTGCTTCTCTGCACATGCAATCTTCACTTGGTTCTCAAAATGTTGCTCAATTCTATCGACATCTCTTCTGGGTTGGTCATTTCTGTTTCTTGTGACGTCACTAGTCTTCCCTTTCACTCATCTACACATTTGTTTCGGGAACTTCCTTCAGAAGACAGTAATTTTTTTGCAGAAACACTATATAGGGCTTTCTCAATGGATACCTTTTTTCAAGGACTTTTTGCGGTTTAGGTACCCTCACTGGAATTGCGCATGTCGCAATTTCCGGTTCCCAACATAAAGGCAACATGGGGGCGGGACCTCCGGTAGAGGTACTTAGCTCCTCCTCTACACTCCCGCCTCTGGTTGATTCATCGACCAATCTCCCATCAGTCTTCACATCTAGACATCCTCTTCTGAAGAAGTGCTTCTTTGGAGTCCATATCTTTATTATTCCTTTCAGACATCCTGCTGATTTCACATGGTCATCAACACTCCAGGTCATTAGACTGCATTGTCCATTCGGGCTGCAGTAGATCCATCTTCCCACATACTTCTTGTGGTTTCTCAGATACAGGAACTTCGTTCCATCAGGTGCGTGAATACTTGCCATTACATAGTCTCTGATTTCTTCATCTATCAACTCTTTGATATGATATGGCATTTATAAAACACCTATGCACAAGTGTATCAAGGTGCGACGAGGCAAGGGAGGGGGAACAAGAAAAGACAGACCAGGATCTTACTAGGCCAAGTGTCATTCAGATCGCGCAAGTGCATGGGAAGGGGGAAAGGGAAAAGTGCAAGGGGGAAGGCAATGGGGAAAGTGCAGTACATGGGATAGTAGAATAAATAAGATATTAAAATGGTTCAAACCCTGACTCGACATTGATCATGATCTTCATTCCTATTGCTTTCTTGACTGCCTTCTTGCACTGTGTGATTATTATTCTGGCCACACAGAATCCAAACATGATCATCACCAACAAGGCTCCAAGAAGCTCAAAGATATTCGCCATCCATTGCGGAACCCATGAAAAGATTGGCGCAAACCAGCTGTCATCTGCAATGTCTTCTACTTCATCTTCCATCTTGACGTGTAAATTCGTCAGCATCGTTATGGTCTCTGTCAAGGTTCCATTCTCCATCGTGAGAAGGTATAAAAGTGCAACATGATTCTCTAATTTTTGCACAAACTCCTCCATCCATAGCTGTAATCATGTCCAAGACATATCTATTCTGTAGAGTCATCAGTCTTATGGCTCGCAGCTCTTCTTTGAAAGCATTGAATCCCATTATGGTAGTATTGATAGTCTGCAGTAGCTCCCATCTGGTTATCTGTAACCATTTTGCATTTGCCATCGTCTGGATCCCTTGCATGAAGATTGTTGCAAACACTGCTGAAGTATGACTGAACAACCTGTGTTCATATGAAATAGAGTTAAAGGCTTCTATTGATTTAGCTGATAAATAGTTCTCCCTCTTTGTTCGATTTAGGAATCCAATTGAATTCCTCTTCCTCAGGTGAGCATCTGCTTTTGGAAACTCACCAATGTTCAGGTCACTCTTCGGAATCACCAATGCTGGAACATGAACAATTACTATAGAACACAGTCCTCCCCAGTCTCTGAGCAGCTTCATATATGCTCTGGATCCACAAGCCCAGTAGTGGTCCATATCACTACTGTTCCATCCTTCATTCCTGGTACATCAAAGATTCGACCGCACTGCTGGTTCTTTCCAACTTTTCTGGTGATTAGTGCTCCCTTCATCCCAGGCTGTTCCTATCTTATCACACGATCTCTGGTGTGTGGTCTTTCTCTTGTCTTTACATTTTGAACGTAATCATCTTCTTCTGGAGCTGTCCATTCGGTTGCCCATACTAAGGATGCTGTTCAACCCTGGAACTGACCTCTTGTATGGCAGAGTGCAAGGTGAGTCGGGCAATGAGCTGTCTGGACATCTATTTCTATAGCTATGAATATCTTGGACTTCCCCATAGCATAAAGTAGGAGAGCATACACATAGTAGCTCCTTAAAGGTTCTTTTTCCCACTTCTTTTATGTCCTGATACCACATGTTGTTCCCCAAATGTGCTGTGCTATCTAGATAATCATTTAACTCCTAATCGTCTTCCCTTGCGCTTCTCTTAGGTCTCTTTCTTGTAAAACGAGTGTGCACATAATGATCATGGAGTATATCAAAAACGGTCCTTCCTACAGGGGAATGGTAGGAACACTTGTCAGAGAAATGGGTGACTTCACATAAGTCACTGGTGTAGGAATAATCACATATGGCCTTGGTCTCTTTGCAACAGTTACTTCTACATACGTCACTGGAGTGGGAAGGATCAAAGGAACTGCTACCTTTCGGGAACCAACAAAGTAAGCAGTGTGGATTAGCAGAAACAGAAAAATAATAATAAATGCTGAGCACGCATGTATTATACACCAATACATGAGACCCCACCACTGGCGTCCCTCCACACGTTGTTGAGTCTGCTCACTTTCTGGAACTGCAAACAAAGCATGCTCAACAAATAAAGTCGTGGAACACCCCATCACAATGCTGGTAGACTTCTCAATAGCGAATGCGGCTGCTGCCAACTATTGTTCGCAAGGAAAGTGTCCTCTCATAACTGGATCTAATTTTCCACTGTAATATGCGAGGGGTTTATACCCCTATGTGGTCCTCTGTGTTAGCACTGCTGTCATGACTGTTCCATTTGTGTGTGAAAACAGAAAGAACAGAAAAAACGGCAAGATCCTCTCTGCACCCCTGCTGCTTCTCACACTGCTCACCCAGCGCCCAGCAGACTGCTTCTTGGACTCCTCCCAGCAACCCTGGTCCTTCTCGCACCGCTCACCCAGCCCTCAGCAAACTGCTTCTTGGGCCCATCTCTGCACCCTTGGTCCTTCTCACACTGCTCACCCAGCCCCTAGCAGACTGCTTCCTGGGCGCTGCTCAGCATGTCCGCGAACAGCCACGATGACCGCAGACACCGCAACCACATCATAGCCTTTTCCCACATAAACAAATACAGCATTTGACCCATCTCTCACTCCACCACCCTCTCCAGCCATTCTTCCACACCAACACACTCCCCAAAATTGGATTCCAGCTCTGTTCCACGCCCCGATGTCCGTGGATGTCCACGGATCCAACATGGCGGGCGCATCGAGAAAATATGACACACCTTACGCTTCACTCCAACCAATCAGTGAGCATGTTGCCTGTCCGTGGACATGACGCTCACCCACCGACCAATAGGTGTCCTGACCGCGGAGTGAACGGGGAAGTGTGTCCGCAGACAGGACACAGAAATCACTCGTTTTTTGGCACCTACTTTTTAGTTGTTTAAAAAAAAAACTACTGGACGGATTTCCACCAAATTTACAAAAGCACACTTTTGCGATTAAGCCGCTGCTGCTGCCGCAAATTTGGTGAAAATCCGTCCAGCAGTTTCGGCTGTAGGCGTGAGCAAAGTTTTTCTGCATTCAGTCTATGGGTAAAAAAAGAAATGTTGGGCCCCCCCGTATAACTTTGCCCCCCCTTGACCACACCTCACCAAACTTTGCAAAGAAATTCAGAGCCGGCCATGTACTTTTTTTTTTTTTTTGCAAAGTTAGGTGAGGATTCGTCTAGAGGGAGCAAAGTTAAAAGCCACTCAAAAAGTGCTCTTCCTATGAGATGAGCAACTGAACCATAACTACTTGGCCGCTACTGCAGGCCCAGTAATATATATATCAGTGAAAAAACTTTGTTAAAGGGAAGTTATGGTTACAAGTCAAACTGAAACCCCCCTGAAATTCGCCAGTTATGATCAGCTAAGCAACCATAACTCGCGCCACCACTGTGCACTGCAAAGAATAACACCCGTGACATCAAAGATTACATCACAAATATCATTGATGATATCACTGATGACCTCACATGTCTAGCACCTTCTTTTTTTGTTCACTGACATATCTAGACCAGGTGGGTTTATTCACTGACAGGCAGACACTTAAAATTCAAAAGGTATTACATTTGTAGAGGTTGCCGTTCTCACATGTTCTTACACTAATTTCCTTAGAGTTCAATTGCATCTTATGATGCACATACATTGTGTGTGAAAATAATCATGTAGGTTATACACAGTTGCTAATGATACTGCCTCTTGTTTGCTTATTTTACTCTCCCTACATAAGCCACATATTTGTATGCATTGTGGTCTCTTTATGTTTTGTGTGTATTAGTACAAGTATGTAGTAAGTGATGCATTATTAGCTACCTAGTACATGTTTCACAGTACGGAAAAGTCTGATACAGAAGCATTTTCTGTTTTACTATCTAACATTGGACAATTACAAATATTGCACCTCTATGGTGTATGCTGAAGCTAATGCCTACGTTTCTGTATGAGTAAGTTTCTGTACTAGAAAGAACACTGCAATGGAATGTTCTTTGAAACAGTACATTGCATAATCAAGTATGTAGTTCATTACACATCTCCCGAACATCCCTGACACTTTTTTGCCAACATTACATTCACAACCCCTAGTAGGGACTTCCTATGAAAAGTAAATGCACATGTGCTGTCATCAGTGTTGTCATCAATGATATTTGTGATGTCATCTTAGATGTCATGGGTGTTATTCTTAGCAGTGCACAGTGGTGGCGCAAGTTATGTTTGCTTAGCTTACCATAACTGGTAAATTTCAGGGGTTATTCGGTTTTACTTGTAATCATAACGTCCCTTTTAACAAAAATGTTTCACTGAATTTCATAGGTTTTTAGTAACGCAACTTAACCATAACGTCCCTCAAACAATTTTTTTTTCACTGTGTCAGTCTAGGAAAATGGATACCTCTACTTTGTGACCACAAACATATTTTGGTGGCCGTGGGCCAACCGTCTCATGCACGATATGACAGAATATAGGTTTTCGAGTTTGCCAATGAACGGCCATTTTTGATGTAACAAGAATCCCCATTTTGTTTTCTAACCATTGTTCATTGCTTTCTGTTCCTATTGCTTTGCAGTATATTTTCTGCTTACACTGCTCGACTGTAAAACATTGTTGTCTGCACGTAAAAAGGACAAGGCCGCAGGGCCGTGAGGATAACAAGAGTTCGTTGAAACACGACGTAGGCAGCGCCAGGAAGAATGCCCCGCTCCCTCCCGAATGTAGCCTTGAAGCAGAGCTGCAGGGCATTTAATCATTTCGCAGCTGCCAGCCATTCTCGTTATATGGTAGAATATGTTAGAATAATATAGCTAAAGGCTTGAATTATGCTTTTCTTACGGCCCCCCTTTGCTGAGCCCGCTAGAGCGTGTCGGCTCCCAGGACACGAATAGCACCTAATAGATAGCAAGGTTTGGAATGCAACTCTTCCCCCCTGTATGTAGCTTGCTTCCAAGAACAGAAGCGCTGTGTTCTATTCAACAACTGAAAGATGCCTCCGCACTCACAAATTGCAAATTGTTACTAGAATAGATGTTTGAAGGTGTCATAGTTGTCAGAGATGTCCATCATCACACCAAGTTCAAAAAAACCCAATAAAAGGGGGGTGTTAAACATGTCATAGCTGATTGTTTGATATGCATTTTGTATATATGTAACTGATGTACGTAATTCACTCTCTTGCGTCCCTCGAGGTCTAGAGATACACGTCACGGGGCGTGAGACCGAGTTGGCCAACTGAGACTTTTGCTTTGCAATAAACCCTAGCTTTGGGAATACAACCTCGTGTCTGGCGTATCTATCGTATGTGGTGACTCGCCTTGTTTCCATAGACGTTAGGGACCCCTAGGGGCCCCTTTCAAGATGGCGCCCGAGTAGGGACCCTCCCCCACTTGTTCCATCGCATAACGTTGTAATTGAATACGGCGGAGAACGGCGAGGACAGGACAATCAAGCCGGGATGAAGAGGTGTTCGGGGTGCCCTGTAGAAGTGATGAGAGACTCCTTTGCAGATCTGCACACATCTGATCCCTGATCGACGTGCCTGGCTAGAGAACAAGGAGGCGAGGGTCCCGAAACGAGGCGGAAGCCAGGAAACGCAGACACAACGTCATTTGGTGCGTCAGTATACAGACGACTTGATCTATCAGGTGAGTCATTCCACGATTCAAAGTAATCCTGATATTGGTTGAGAGTTGACTTTGCAAAATCAAACGCCCTAGGTAAGGTTGATTAACCAGGGGGAAGGTTGAAACATGCTTGGGGTATTGTCCACCTTAGCAGGGTTTTTCCGCTGTGGTAGACAATCTTTGGAAGATGGCCAAATTGTACCACCTGGGGGAACGCTGGCATATGAGATGTATGTGAAGTATGGAGAGGGTGCGATAATATTCTGTGAGACTTGGCATAGGCAAACTAGAAAGCAACAAGACCATCAGTGGCTGATTAATGGTAGTTTTGAGATAGCGAGAATAGATAACTTGGAAAGGGTGTTGATGAGAAAGAAAGCGCGTTCTGCAGCATTTGAGACTATTAAAGACTGGAGAAGGGAAGCAATGCTCCGATTTAAAAGCAGAGCGAAGCATGCGCGCAGGCATAAATTGAAAGGTGAAGTAGCAGAAGAGAAAGAAGAGGAGGAGTGGACTGAGAGTCTAAGAAGGGCAGGTAGGCGTGACCAGTTGAATATAGAAAAGATATATCCACAACGAGAATTACACATAGCAGATGAATTGATAGAAAACATATTGACCCATGCACAACAAGGCCCAACATCAGAAGTGAGGCCAGGCACGTCAGTAGCTATTGCCCAAACCCCACCCGTAGCCCAAGCACTCCCTTCGTTAGCTCGAGCCCTCCCACAGCCACAGACCGCGCACGTAGCACTTCCTATTAGCCAACCAGGCCCACTACAGACACTCCCTGTTCCCATTGTCCCATCCGCACCTCCCGCCTCAGACACAGACTCGGGACTGTCAGTTCCTCCCGGGGTTGAAGTTGAAACCGCGGGGGCAAGAAGCGGGACTGACCAACAGGGATGCACGAGGGTAACTCACAGTGCGATCAGCAAAGAAAGGAAGGTGGAATTGCAGCAACAGACAGAGATGTATAAAGACGAGAATGATGGGATGGCAGCATTGGCTTCGATGTATGACTTTCGAAGAAGCAACAAAAGACAGGTAGTGTTGGAATGCATGGGTGAATATTTGGTGGAGAAATGGAAACAGTTAATTGGGAAATTACCACCGCAGCGATTGTTAGATTTGAATGCATCAGCACGCTCTAGGGAGAGGGATGAAGAAGTGAGAGAACATGTATATGGACATTTTGAACTTAAAAATGAATTGGATAATGATTATGCCGAAATGTTTGCTACACCTGGGTACAGGAGTAGGGATATCAGGAGACATAGGAAGGAAACTGTAGCGCCGTATATACAACGATGACATTCAATGTCGTCAGTGCAGAGGGGCGACAAATTAAAAGTATGTATACGAGAAGCGTTTAGATGGATGTCGGATCCCAGTATTCCCACAATGGAGATACATGAGATATTTGATGAATATTCCATGCCCATTAAAAGAAAAGCACTACAGTCGATGGCTGAACATTTATTAGATAAAGATATAAAAAATGATAAGGCCAGCCCACCCGAAATAATGGCAGTATATAGAAGAGTACTAGAGCGAGGGACAGGAGAAACAGCCCTATTGCAGGATCTGGGAATATTGTTACACCTGAGAGAAGGGGGAGGGACAGTAAGTGGGGCATTTCCTATGAGAGAGGTCCCACCTACCTTTGTGCCCAAAGTATAGGTTACCGCAGCGGGCAATGTAGCGGCGCAGGTAACACCAGCCCATTACACCGCCCAATATGTGCATGTCCCCTTTTACAGACAGGAGGTGAACAACATAAAGCAGACGATTCCTGATATAAGAAAGAATCCTGCAGGGTTTTACAAGGAAGTAGAGTCCTACCTGCAATAATCCGTGCTTACCATGGGTGACATAGACCTAATATTCCCGGTGATTCTGCCAGACATATGGAAACAAATAAGGAAGGTAGATGATGTAACGGCCTTTGGCGCCACATGGGCGGACTTGATAATAGAAGACAGGAATAAAGCGGTTGGAGGAACACCAGGACCGAACTTGGTAGCATTACCAGCACGTATAGTGCAGAAATTAAAAGAAATTGTCCCAGAGAAAAGAATTCAATGGGACAAATTGACTGCATGTGTACACGCAAGGATGAGTTGGCTACAGATTATTTTAATAGATTTGAAGAAGTATTCACAGACTTCAGTGGGCAGGATGTGGGCTCGGAAGCGGGAAAGAGGTTATTTGTTGACAAATATGTGAGGGGGTTAAAACTTCCAATCCAGGAGCTAATAATGACATCAGAGAGTGCATGGCAAGCAAAAACGTTGGGCGAAGTATTACACATGGCCCAATATTATGAGCACAGAGTGACTGCGGGAAAAGAGAAAGACGAGAGGGATAGGGTAAATCTGAAAACACGGGTACTACTGCAGCAAGTAGTAGGACATAATAGAGAGCGAGGGAACGCACAAGGAAGGAGTAATTCGAATATGCATGGGGGCACAGTGGGACCAAATCAGTGTGCGTATTGTAAGGAGGAAGGATATTGGCGAGTGCAATGTCCGCATCTGCAGAATAGAAATGGGTCTGGTCAGAGGAGACAGCATAGAGGGCACCAAGGAGCAAATGGACCAAATAGGAATAGTATGCCGCAGCATCACAATAATGGAGGTAATCAAAACCAAGACCAAAACCAAAATGCCCCAAACCAGAGTCTGGGACAGCGAAACCAGAGTGGGGGAAATAGAGGAAAGAGTGGGAACGTTTTCGATACACTGCCAAACACGTATTACAGTAACAGCAATGATTACACATCGGACGATGTGCTATTTCCCCAATAGGACAGCCCAGGACAGGGGTCAGAAACAGTGTCTATGCCCGTGAATCAGAGAGGACCCTACGTAGAAATGAGAGTCGGGAATGAGGAGCACCGCTTTCTTGTAGATACAGGAGCGCAGAAGTGTTCAATAGACCACCACTTGGTTCCGGATATACCACTGTCAGGGCAAAATAATGTTTCCGTATGGTTCGCAGGTACACCAGTCATAAATCCAGTGTCCAAACCAGTCACAGTTACAATAGGACCATTTACTGAACATTGTCCTTTCCTTTTAACATAAAATTGTGGGGAGAACTTGTTGGGATTAAATTTGTGGAAATAAATAAGGTTCCGTTATACATTGCACGGCAGACAGAGTGTTCCTAACGATTTGGCCACACGATGCCCCTGTGTCAGAATTCATGTCTGAAACTTTACCAGGAGAACTAAGTAAAGTGCCAACCTGTATATGGGAAATGCATGACAATGATGTAGGATGCTTAAAGATGGAGCCAGTAAAGATAATTTTGAAAGAAGGTGTTACCCTACTGCGAATGCCCCAATACAGAATTTCGGATGAAGGTGAGAAAGGATTGAAGAGTATTGTTACAGATTTGGTGAAACTAGGGGTAATCGAGGAAATTACAGGCAGTACATGCAACAGCCCGATTCTTCCAGTTTATAAAAAAGGAGGCAATGAAGTACCATACCGTTTTATAATTGATTTGCGCGCATTGAACAAGGTAGTAAATCCACAATTTCCTCTAGTGCCAGATGTCACTGCAATATTGATAATGATACCTGTTTCAGCAGAATATTTAGTGTAGTGGATTTGAAAAACACGTTCTTCAGTATTCCAGTGGACAAGGGCAGCAGATATTTGTTCGCGTTCACATTAGGAGGACGATCATTTACATTTACGCGGATTCCGCAAGGTTACACGGAAAGCCCAAGTATTTACAGTAGAGCATTAAAAGAGCAGCTAGACATGCTAGAATTACCAGTTTGTTGTGTACTCTTGCAATACATAGACAATCTATTATTAGCTGCAGACACAGAGGAGATTTGTAAAGAAAGCACTGTTTTACTACTGTCACACCTAGCGGCACATGGCCATAAAGCTAGTTTGAAGAAATTTCAATATAATCGAAAGGAGGTGGCCTATTTAGGCTACCTACTTTCGAAAGAAGGGAGAAGGCTAACGCCAGAATACATAGAAAGTATTTCTTGTATGCCTATTCCAAAGACACAAAAAGGAGTCAGAGCCATAATAGGCATGGCTTCATATTGCCGACCATGGATTGGTAATTTTGCGTTAATTGTAAAGCCGATGGTGAATTTGACTAAAAAAGATGCGGTTATGCCGTTACAGTGAGATGAGGAATGTCAGAAAGCATTTGATGAATTGAAAACTGCATTATGCTCGGCTCCAGTTTTGGGTACGCCGAATTATGAGAAGATTTTTAGACTGTTTGTGTGTGAAAGTGAAGGATGTGCGTTGGCGGTTTTGACACAGGAACAAGGTGGAAGAAATAGGCCATGCGGCTATTTTTCTTCTGCGCTGGACCCTGTAGCACGCGCACTACCACGATGTTTGCGATCTTTCGCGGCGGCTGCTGCGTCAGTGAAACAAACGGAAGGGATGGTATTGGGGCACACTTTAATTTTGATTGTGCCACATGCCATAGACGTTCTATTAAATAGGACACAGACGCAACACCTCACCTCTGCTAGATTGACAAGATATGAGATTATCTTGTTCGCACCCCATATCCAAATTATGAGGTGTAGCGCTTTGAATCCTGCAGAATTAATGCCACTACGCATAAAAGAAATTGGGGAGGATGAATCACCCCCCCATGATTGCTTAGTGGTCACTGAGGAAGAAACCAAGGGGAGAGTTGATTTAAGTGATACCCCACAGAAAGAGCCAGATGGAGAGTTATTTTGTGACGGCTCATGTCTTAAATAACCAGATGGCACGACAACTGCTGCATATGCTATCACTACCCTAGAGAGCGTTGTAGAAAGCAAAAGAATTCCCTACAATTCGGCACAAGCCGCAGAGATAAGAGGATTAACCAGAGCCTGCGAGATTTCTGAAAATTTGAATGTGAATATATATACTGATAGCCAGTATGCTTTTGGCGTGGTTCATAACTTTGGTCGACTCTGGGCTGAGAGAGGGTTTTTGACATCACATGGCGCCAGAATTCAACAAGGCCCTTTGATCGTACGATTGCTGTCTGCACTCACGCTTCCAAAACGCCTGGCAATAGTGAAATACGAGGCACACAAAAAGGTAACATGCAAAGTAGGAGAGGGAAACGTGTTCGCAGACAGAATTGCGAAACAAACTGCCACTGATTTAAATACCAAAATGATGACGGTTCAAACAGAGCAAGTACCCTGTATGATAGAAAATGGAGTTGCCACTGTCAAAGAAATGCAGGCCGAAGCTACGGCCAATGAAATACAGGGGTGGGCAGATGTATGGTGCGCACCACAGCCAAAACGACTTAGTGAGGTAGAACATTGTGTGCTTAGTCCTTATTGTGGCCTTTTAATGCAGAAATTGCGTTTTGATTCATCAGCAGGTGCAAGAGGCTTTACCAGTGAGATACACTGGTCCGGGGCATGCGCTGGAGCCTGGAGACTTGGTGCTGCTAAAGAATTTTGAAAGAAAGTCCTCGTTGGCACCCAGGTGGCGCGGGCCCTATCAAGTACTCTTGGCAACGCAGATGGCAATACAGGTGGATGGAAGGAAGTCGTGGATCCATGCCACCCATGCCAAGAAGATTCCAACTTCACTGAAAGACTTGCCTGACCCTGATGACCGGAAAGAGACAGCGGTCCCAGGAACGGAAGAAACTGTTGCCAGTAAGCAGCCAACAAATCTGCCAAAACGAGAAGTGAAACTCGAAACAAAGCCTGAGACGATTGTCAAAGAGGGGGAAGGGCAAAGAGTGCCCCAACGTTGCCCAGCAGAATCAACATCACTGCTGGCCGACACGAAATCTGCCTTGCAAATACCAGCAGAAACAAATCGTGTACCCCTTTGGCGCCCACTAGCACTTGCCAGCACGCCAAAGAACGGATCTGCATCATTGGCGCGGTGCACACCAGCACCTGCAGTAGCGCCACAGGCCGACTTTGAGCCTGAATCTGGAAGTGCACCAGCACTGTTCACAGATCACACAATACCAGGAGTAAGGCGATACAACTTGCGGCCTCGAAAGACAAAGTGATCCGCAGTTCTTTTTTGGTGTTTATGTCAACCTCTCTCTGGTTCAGCTCATGGACGGAGAAGGAACTAGAGGTGTAGAGGAGAGAAGCGTGAGAATTGTGCAAGTCGGACAATTCAAGACTTGCGGCTCCTCGGTGCGATCATAAAAGTACATGTGTCAGGAACCAGAGCGCACATGGTACTAAGGCAATAAGATAACTGATCAAAGGTCCTCTGAAAAGTATGAGAAAGGACAAGTGATCTTGCCTAAAAATGAATAAACAAATCAAGGCTATTAAGGACTGGCAGAACTGAACTGTGACAATTCCGTTGAACTTATTGACATCTGAGCAGGCGCGACGAAGAGAGATATCCACGACGAACTGTGATAAGGAAGAAGAAGGACGACGAGAAACATGCCGGGACCGGTTCCAGCCGCCTCCTGCACCACCACTGCTGAGAATGAGTCAATTATAAAGACTGTAAGCTTAAGAAAAACGCATGGTAAAACGAATTGTATGCTGGCACTGACAATAATAATGTGCTTTATGATCGTGGTAGCACCAATATCGACAGCCCTAATATTATGGTATGTGGAAGCGATACACCCATTAGAAATGTTTTTACCAATAATTAATATATCCACTACTGAAAGCCCGGTTCAGGTGATTACCTATACCCTGCCCCCAATGGAAGAAAGACACAGGGAAGGTTTTGGGAATAATACTTTGTTATTAATCATGAAAATGACACATGCAATTCTGAAGAAAACAAATTGCTGGGTATGTGCCCATTTGTCATGATGCCTACCCCCGAGGAACCAGACCAGGTCCAGCAGCCCCGGGAGCAGGCATCACGTTCCCGGGGAAAGGCCCAGCGACCCCTGTTAGGGGCCATCTGGACACAGTCCTAGCGCCTTTGGCGCCAGGCACATATGAGACTTCAGTCCTGGCGCCATAGGTGCCAGGCTCATAAGGGGAAAACTTACCTCGACTTACCTGATGCAGACCATGCTGCAAGGGATCCAAGCCCTCAAGAGGCCTAGAAGAGACTACTTTACCTAGGGACTCTTTTGCCACTCTGTGTGGCGGTGGAGGAATACTTACCTGGAACTACTTTGGTGGCTATTTAAACCACGCCCGAAGAGCAGCACACGCTTCGCGTTATTCTGCATCCAGCAGCGTAACGCTCACCATGCCTGCCGCAGCATCCAGACTTCAGCCACGCCTGCCTCGAACCCGGAGCACCTAGAAACAAGGGAAAGAAGGAGAATGGTTAGAACCAGAACATTTACCAGCTTCTTACCTGATTCCAGAGCCATCGCATCGTCGAACCAAAGGAAAGACTTTAATTTTAAACACGTTACATCGCCAGCAGCAGCGCCACGCTGCACTCACGGTTCCTCGCAGCATCTTCACGTTTCACCGCAGCCTCCTGCATGTGCCCGCCGCATTCCGGCACCTAGAGGGAGATACAGACAATAAGGTGAGCCAAGGGAACATATAGAGGAATACTGGTTACCACCCTAAGACCTACCTGATTTTCCACCGGGGGAACCATTCCTCTCCTCGGGTTGGCGCACCTCCCACTGCACCATCGCCGCACCCCGGCCCCTAAGGGGAAACAAAAGCACAACAGGGTGAATCAAAGGACAATCAAGGGGAGCCACCTCCCGCCATAGACTTACCTAATTTTACCGCCGGAGGTATAACTCCTCGACTCTGGTTTTCCCTCAGCACCTGAATAAACGAGAAGACCACAGATTACGGGTTTGGATAGGAGTGATGGCCAGGCATTTGAACTCTTACAAACTGCATACTTACGGCGTCTTGCTGGGAGAGGCAAAATAGCCCTGGAACTCACCAATTCCTTAGACCAGTGGAGCAACTGGACCATCACGCGCCCCTGCGCTCGAAGCAGGATGGAGAGCTCACCCTTTCAAACCATAAGGTGAGACTTTAGAGGGGACATCGGAGGTGGTCAGTGGGGAGAACAACAGGGGGTGGGGGAAATTTACGCTCAACTCCACGGGTGGCTAATTCCCCTTTCTCCATTCACAGAAGAGTACTCCTACCAGCCAGACAAACGACACAACTCGGCCCTACGCATTACGCTGGAGGAATCCACAGCAGCCCAGATCAGACTGGCGCTTCTGTGGGAGTCGCGTGAGCGTAAGAGAACGCGAAGCCTACCTACAATTTCCCACCCGGGCGTTATGGAGACCTCAGAAACTGACCACCTGGCCCAGTTACTGGGGGAACTGAGGGTCGAAGTGCATCCCGCCCGTCAAGAGACCAATACTCTTAGGAGAGAACTGATCTTGTCAAAGGAGCGAACTGATGACCTTGCGAGGCAACTATTGCAAAGTCAAGCTGGACAAGCACCCCTACCTGGTTCCGGGGGAAATCCAGACCCTGTGGTATCAAGTAACCCTGTGCAAATAAACCTACCTGGGAATATTCCGTTCGCTCCACCGAACGCTTTGCCGGAGATCCCAAAAGGTTTGCCGTATTTATGAACCAATGCCGCTTGCACTTTTTATGCAGACCTGGAGCCTTTCCAAACGATCAAGCCAAGGTAGCTTTTGTATTGTCGTACCTCAGCGGCAGTGCAGCCGATTGGTCTATCCTACTGGTGACTCAGGATGACCCAATGCTCCGGGATTTTCAGGGCTTTCAAACCAGCATGGAAAGACTATTTGCCCGGCACTCTCAAGGACAGGTCCTGGATAACAAACTTTTGTCCCTACGGCAGGGTAACCAGGATCTCCTATCCTACATCGCGACCTTTGATAGGTTGATTGTAGAAACTGGGTGGCCTGAGGAAAAACGGATCACGTTATTTCATCGAGGACTTCGAGGAGAACTAAAAGATGTCTTGGCTCAAGTCGTGAATCCACCTCAAGACTGCGCTGAATATATAGACCTAGTGGTCCAGTTAGATCATAGACTTCAGAACAGAAAAGCAGATCGAACCAGGTTTGAGAACCGGGTGTTGGTCAAAACCCCCGCTAACTCCAAAGGAGCCGATGCTTCAGAACCCATGCAAATCGGAGGAGTTAAAGGACCCTTAACCCAGAAGGAAAGAGAAAGGAGACGGCACATGCAAATGTGCCTTTATTGTGGGACCTCTGGGCATTGTCTACGGGATTGCCCTGTAAATCCGCCCAAGAAGGCGGTAGGAGCCGCTGATAACAAGCCATATGGAGTCAGACTCGGGAAACGACCACGCCCGACAAGCGTAGAGGTCTGCTTGCCGAGCTTGAAGAAGGACACTCAGACCTCGCATTTCATCATGCCAATGGTCCTCGTAGATCCTGAGCAACCATCACGTATGCATGCCGTAAAAGCATACATCGATAGCAGGGCCATAGGAAACTATGTGGACTACGAATTGGTTTCCAGGATGAATATGCCTCTCTGCCGTAAAACCACCTCAGATGTCATCACCACAGTCGATGGAACCGTAATCGCCTCTGGGCCTGTAATTCATTCCACCGCAGAGATGACACTAGTGGGTCAGGATGGGCATCGAGAGACTATTGTGTTTGATGTAATCAAAGCCCGACAGTTCCAGATAATACTGGGGATACCTTGGTTGGAAACACATAATCCTAGTATTGATTGGCGAGAAAAGAGAATAACCTTCCCGGGTTGTGCACAAACCTGTTATCCAAAGAAAAACCTGAATGCAGGCCTGGCTACAGTAACCACAGCAGTCATGCAACTACCTCCAGAGTACCAAGAAATCCAAGACGTCTTCCAAAAGGAACAGGCTAACACCTTACCTCCTCACAGATCATACGATTGTCAAATCGATCTCATACCCGGTGTACAACCCCCTTGTAGCAGTATCTATGCCCTTAGGGAACCTGAGAACCTCCACCTACGACAATATTTAGACCAGTACCTTGCCAATGGTTTTATTCACCCATCCAAGTCCTCTGCATCTTCAGCTTTGTTCTTCATGCCCAAAAAGGAAGGTGACCTTAGGACGTGCATAGACTACTGCTTATTGAACCAGATAACGGTAAAAAAATGATACCCATTGCCTCTGATCCCTGAACTACTAGACCAGGTGAAGGACGCTTGCATATATACCAAACTAGATATCCGGGGGGCATACCATCTGGTACGAGTAAAAGAAGGCAACGAATGGAAGACTGCCTTCCGCACCAAATATGGATTATTCGAATACCAGGTGATGCCTTTCGGGCTGTGCAACGCACCAGCAGCCTTCCAATACTTCATGAATTATGTCCTTCGTGAACTCATTGAGGTTTGTGTTGTCGTATATATCGATGACATTCTGGCATACTCCTCTTCGGAATCTGATCATGTGAGACACGTCCGAGCAGTCCTTGAGAAATTGCGCCAGCACAAACTATATGCTAAACTAGAAAAATGCGTTTTCCATGCCACAGAAGTTGAATTCCTTGGGTTTATCCTAACACAGGAGGGAGTCCGAATGGACTCACAAAAAGTAGACGCAATCCTTAAGTGGCCATCACCAAGCTCAGTTAAAGGAGTTCAAAGCATGCTCGGCTTTGCCAATTTCTACCGCAGATTCATCCCAGATTTTTCACATGTTGTACATCCCATCACAGCACTCTTGCGGAAAAATAAACGCTTTATGTGGACTGAAGAAGCCGAAAAGGCCTTCCAAGAACTGAAAGCGAAATTCACGTCTGCACCTGTATTAAACCATCCGCGCCCTGAACTTCCATACATAGTGGAAACTGATGCATCCAGTCTAGCCATGGGAGCTGTTCTGTCTCAAAGGGACCCTGAAACTGGCCAGCTTCACCCAGTAGCGTTTTGGTCCAGAAAATTTGCGGCGCCTGAGTTAAATTATGCAGTTACCGACAAGGAGCTATTAGCCATTAAGTCTGCCTTCAAGGCTTGGCGGCACTATCGTCTCGGTGCCAGGCATACCATCACTGTGATCACCGGAACTTACAATATTTAAAAACAGCCAAGGCTCAATCATCACGTCAACTCCGATGGGCATTGTTCTTTGCCGAGTTCGATTTCGTAATCACCTAGCGCCCAGGTTGTAAGAACGGTAAAGCTGACGCTCTATCCCGAATAGGGATGGGAGAGACTGAAGTGAACTCAGAACCAGTACCTATAATTTCCGAACAAAGGATTCTTGGCATGACCACTCTACAAACCACAGAGGACATTCAGAGTAAAATCCAGCAACTCTTTGATCCTACAGCCTTGCAGGACTGGGTAAAGAGAGGCCCGAACTTTTCAGTCAGCAATGACCTACCTTATTACCAAGGGCGCCTGTTTCTGCCACACAAGGAACTACAAGAGCTAGTCATTTCCCGTTATCATGATACCCTGATGGAGGGGCACCCAGGTATTGCAAAAACCGAAGCAAAAACCAAAAGACAATTCTGGTGGCCGACCTGGCGAAAGGACATTAAGTTATTTGTGATGTCTTGCGGCGTTTGCGCCCAAAACAAAAGTCAGAAGAAAAAGCCAGCTGGACTCTTACAACCATTAGACATTCCGCCTGCACCATGGCATTCCTTATCATTGGACTTTATTACTAACCTACCTCCTTGCAATGGGTTTAACACCATTCTTGTTACTGTGGATGTTTTTTCCAAAATGGCCCACTTTATTCCTTTAAAGGGGCTACCTTCAGCTTCAATCCTAGCCAAGGAAGTTCTTGAAAACATTGTTTGTATACATGGATTTCCATCCGTACTGGTCTCTAACCGGGGCAGTCGATTCATTTCTCGTTTTTGGAGAAAATGTTGTCAACTGGCGCAAATCGACGTGAGGTTATCAACCAGTCACCACCCCCAGACCAATGGTCAAACGGAGAGGACTAACCAGACTCTTGAACAATACCTGCGTTGCATGTTGCATCAGACTGAGAGTAATTGGAAGGACATTCTTTGGATCGCTGAATATGCATACAATAATTCAGTTAATTCTGGAACTGGGCAAAGCCCTTTTCATACCCTATACGGGCACCACCCTCGAACTTCAGACCTTGACTCACCCCAACACCTAGAAATGCATGCAGTGGACCATTTACGCTCCATGATTACACAAGCCTTTAAGGAAGCAACAGCACATTTGAGGCAAGTGAAGGAGAAATACAAGTAGGATGCGGATTGGCATAGAAGTGATGCTCCACAATATCAGATAGGAGACCAAGTATGGTTGGCCACAAAACACATACCGCTAAAGGGAACACAGACCTTTAACCCGAGATATTTGGGACCTTACTCTATTAAGGCCATTATCAACCCGGTGGCCGTCAAGTTGGACTTACCGACTAATATGCGGATTCACCCCGTCTTTCATGTGTCACTTTTGAAGCCAGTGCAACCAGGGACAAGACTAACCAAGCCACCTGACCCCATCCTTATAGACGGGGAACCCGAATTTGAGGTTAAAAACATCCTGTACTCCAAGATGGTGAAATCAAAACTTTTTTATTTGATTGACTGGAAAGGTTATGGACCACAGGAAAGGTCTTGGGAATCTAGTGACCACGTACATGCACCTCGGTTGGTGAAAAGATTCCACTGAAATTTCCCGGACAAACCTAAACCACCGGGAAGAACGACGTTAGGAGGGGCCTTGGGTGGGTGAGTGCTGTCATGATGCCTACCCCCGGGGAACCAGGCCAGGTCCAGCAGCCCCGGGAGCAGGCATCACGTTCCCGGGGAAAGGCCCAGCGACCCCTGTTAGGGGCCATCTGGACACAGTCCTGGCGCCTTTGGCGCCAGGCTCATAAGGGGAAAACTTATCTGGCCTTACCTGATGCAGACCATGCTGCAAGGGATCCAAGCCCTCAAGAGGCCTAGAAGGGACTACTTTACCTTGGGACTCTTTTGCCACTCGGGTGTGGCGGTGGAGGAATACTTACCTGGAACTTCTTTGGAGGCTATTTAAACCACGCCCGAAGAGCAGCACACGCTTCGCGTTATTCTGCATCCAGCAGCGTAACGCTCACGGTGCCTGCAGCAGCATCCAGACTTCAGCCACGCCCGCCTCGAACCCAAAGCACCTAGAAACAAGGGAAAGAAGGAGAAAGGTTAGAACCAGAACATTTACCAGCTTCTTACCTGATTCCAGAGCCATCGCATCATCGAACCAAAGGAAAGACTTTAATTCTAAACACGTCACATCGCCAGCAGCAGCGCTGCGCTGCACTCACCGTTCCTCGCAGCATCTTCACGTTTCACCGCAGCCTCCTGCATGTTCCCGCCGCATTCCGGCACCTAGGGGGAGATGAAGACAATAAGGTGAGCCAAGGTAACATATAGAGGAATACTGGTTACCACCCTAAGACCTACCTGATTTACCACCGGGGGAACCATTCCTATCCTCGGGTCGGCGCAGCTCCCACTGCAACATCGCCGCACCCTGGCCCCTAAGGGGAAACAAAAGCACAACAGGGTGAATCAAAGGACAATCAAGGGGAGCCACTTCCCCCATAGACTTACCTAATTTTACTGCCGGAAGTATAACTCCTCGACTCTGGTTTTCTCTCAGCATCTGAATAAAGGAGAAGACCACAGATTACGGGATTGGATAGGAGTGATGGTCAGGCATTTGAACTCTTACGAACTGCATACTTACGGCGTCTTGCCGGGAGAGTCAAAATAGCCCTGGAACTCACCAATTCTTTCGACCAGTGGAGCAACTGGTCCATCACGCGCCCCTGCGCTCGAAGCAGGATGGAGAGCTCACCCTTTCAAACCATAAGGTGAGACTTTAGAGGGGACATCGGAGTTGGTCAGTGGGGAGAACAACGGGGGGTGGGGAGAATTTACGCTCAACTCCACGGGTGGCTAATTCCCATTTCTCCATTCACAGAAGAGTACTCCTATCGGCCAGACAAACGACACAACTCGGCCCTACGCGTTACGCTGGAGGAGGCCGCAGCAGCCCAGATCAGACCGGCGCCTCTGTGGGAGTCAAGTGAGCGTAACACCATTTACCACAGCATGCTGGGAAAGGAATAGGGTTGTATGTACAGCCATTACCATTAAGTTCTGCATGTAGTGCATCTTTAGGTGCAATGTTTTATGGGAAATGGAATGAGAGTAGTACGGGTCAATTAGACAGAACCAACATGAATGAGTTTGAAGAGATAATAATGAAGCCTGTGAGTTGTTCAATTTTCCATAAAGCACAAGGAATAGCCCCTTAGCCCACGAGGAAAAGTACACGAAAGATAACACGACAAAATAGACGAGATAGATTGTCCCCACCAGAAAAGACATCTGTAATGACGTTTTGTGTACGAACAGAAGGGGACAAAGATGCAATCCCCCCCATTTTACACGGTGAATTATAGCCCAAGAACTGTCCCTTTTTGTCTAAAAAAGAAAGGCTCTTTTTTTCAGTCGGAACATATACTGGATGTATGAATACAGTGGTATTAAAATGGGAAATAGAACCAGTATATGTAGGAGATCCAGTTTATTTTATATGTGGAGAGAAAGCGTATCCTTGGTTGCCCAGAAACTGGGGAGGTACATGTTACCTAGGTCTACTGTTCCCAGGAGTATTCCTCTTAGAAACAGCAGAAATGACCAGACTATCCAGAACTAGAGTTAAAAGGACTGACGAGGGTGTTTTGATAGCAACTGATGTAGCGAAATCATTTATTCCATTCTTAGGGCAGATAGTGAACTCCTATAATATAAGGCAGTTGTCCAGAATTCTAAAAAATACCATAAACACAACAACAGATATACTATTTAACATGACGTTGGAAGAAAGAGGAATCGGGTTAATGATGCTGCAAAATAGAATGGCTCTCGATGTGATCCTGGTTGATTGTTGGGGAATTTGCAAAATAGTGGGATCAGCGTATTGCGTTTATGTCGAAGACTATTCCCCTACGATCTTTGAATCGATAAAGAAAATACATGTCCTAAGCTCTGAACTGCCTACTGAAGAAGGGGGCTGGGGAATAGGATCTTGGTTTTGGGGAATACTACGTTCTTGGGGATGGAAGTTGATTTCAATATTAGTAGTGGTGTTTGGAATATTCCTAACGTGCTGTTGTTGCATACATTGCCTACCAATAGTTTGCGCTGAGGAAACTGAGGGATGTACGGAAGGATGTATGCATATGATGACAAAAACAACCTCATGGTCGAGCTGACCAAGACCCAAATGAGATGAAAACCGTAAAAGAGTTGATGGCAAAAGATATTGATGAAGACGATGATGTTTACGATTCATGCAAAATTCAGACACAAGTACTTCAGACTCATCATCACTAGAGGAGGTTTCAATAAATAGATGAGACGTTTGGCATACGGCCAAAGGAGGGTTTGTCAGTCTAGAAAAATGGATATCTCTACTTTGTGACCAGAAACATATTTTGGTGGCCGTGGGCCAACCGTCTCATGCACGATATGACAGAATATAGGTTTTCGAGTTTGCCAATGAACGGCCATTTTTGATGTAACATGAATTGCCATTTTGTTTTCTAACCATTGCTCATTGCTTTCTGTTCCTATTGCTTCGCAGTATATTTTCTGCTTACACTGCTTGACTGTAAAACACTGTTGTTTGCACGTAAAAAGGAAAAGGCCGCAGGGCCGTGAGGATAACAAGAGTTGTTGAAACACGACGTAGGCAGCGCCAGGAAGAATGCCCGGCTCCCTCCCAAATGTAGCCTTGAAGCACAGCTGCAGGGCATTTAATCATTTCGCAGCTGCCAGCCAGTCTCCATATATGGTAGAATATGTTAGAATAATACAGCAAAAGGCTTGAATTATGCTTTTCTTACGGCCCCCTTTTGCTGAGCCCCGCTAGAGCGTGTCGGCTGCCAGGACACGAATAGCACCTAATAGATAGCAAGGTTTGGAATGCAACTCTTCCCCCCCCGTATGTAGCTCGCTTCCAAGAACAGACGCGCTGTGTTCTACTCAACAACAGAAAGATGCCTCCGCGCTCACAAATTGCAAATTGTTACTAGAATAGATATTTGAAGGTGTCATAGTTGTCGGAGATGTCCATCATCACACCAAGTTCAAAGAAACCCAATAAAAGGGGGGTGTTAAACATGTCATAGCTGATTGTTTGATATGCATTTTGTATATATGTAACTGAGGAACGTAATTCACTCTCTTGCGTCCCTCGAGGTCTAGAGATACACGTTGTGGGGCGTGAGACCGAGTTGGCCAACTGAGACTTTTGCTTTGCAATAAACCCTAGCTTTGGGAATACAACCTTGTGTCTGGCATATCTATCGTGTGTGGTGACTCGCCTTGTTTCCATAGACGTTAGGGACCCCTAGGGGCCCCTTTCAACTTAATATAGATATAGATGATATGAATTTGATAGGTTTTTACTAGGATACCCTTAGTTTATATAGATATACCATACAACATACTGAACCCCCTGACCCATGCTAGTGGCTGCAATGTCCGCGGACCACGCGAATGTCCGCGGACGGTCTCGGTCAACATCAACACTGTCCAAAAGCTCACAGGGTATCTTACATTGTTGTATCATACAGCAAACACACTGAATCATGTTCAAAGAGCAGCATATAAATAAATGACATTAAAAAAGTACAAACTGTATATGTAAGACACCAACAGTCCAATTACATAGCATATGAAACATAATGGAACATACCAACAAAAGAAAAAAAATATATGCCTTCAGCAGAATTACCTCACTGATACTTTATACAGAAACTGCACAACAAATATCAACAGCACACCTACAAACAGTAACAGGAAAACTGAAAAAACAACTGTTCAGTACCCTACATTAATTCCTATAGTTATAAACTTTCTTTAGTAGGATACACTAAAAAAGAATTTCTTTTTTTTTTTACACAGAATGCCTAGCAATCTGGAGTGGCTTGAAGAACATTTTCCCTGGGATGAACTGAGTGAAAACAGTGATACTAATGGCAGTCACTGCAGTTGTCAAAGTAAGCCAATGAATACACATTATTTTATATGTACCGAACACATTTTTATTTATCTAACAGAACATATAGAAAATAAGAATAATACTGAAACAGTACATCATGTACTAATGGAACAGCAAACAGACACTGTGGAAAATCATCTACAGCATTTAGAACAAAAAATGGATCATTTAATGACCAATTTCATTATTTTGAAGAACTTTGTAGAAAACCATATCATGGAAAAAATTAAATATCACTGTCCCACGTGCACCTGTACCCCTTCTCCATGTCCCAGTCAACCAGCCCCAAAAAATCCCCATCACCAAAAACGTTATGATGAGACCTCAGTCCCTTCCTCCCCTACCATCCAACTTGTAGAAAACCCATATTCCCCTGTATATGTCTGAATTTCTGCTTCCCTCTCTCTTTCATAATTTCTATATTTTTGTACAATAATAAAGTATTATGTATACTGTTCCTATATTTCTCTGTGTTTTTAAAAAAAAAAGGCTGTTAGGGTGTTCGCGGACGGCGCGGCAGTCTGGAATATCAGAAATTAACCAAAATGGGGGTGTCATGAGGACACTATGAGCCTCATTACAACTTTGGAGGCAGCCATGGCGCTATTAGCGCCATGGCTGTCTCCAAAATCGTGTCCGGGTCCGGTCTGGTGGAGTGGGGACTTACTGGGACATTCCGCCCTAGGTCGACCTGCTAAATCGCCATTCCCCATTCCCATTTGAGCCCCCATACGGCTCAATGGGAAGGCGCTAATAATGGGCCTGCTAATTGCGGGCCCGTTATTAGCTCCAAGGTCCCTTCACGGGTGTGTAAAGAACGTGTGGTCAGACCACACGTCCTTTATGGTTCCCGCTAAGGGACCTCGAAATTGGGCGGTAAGGGATTACCGGCACCGGTCTCCTTAACGGTGCCCGGTATCCCTTACCGCCCACCTCGTAATGAGGCCCTATGTCTGTTCGCACTGTCCACAATCAAAATGGAGGTTCCATAGGACACATAATCTGTCCGCCTGTCCGTCACTAATCAAAATGGTGCGGCCTAAGAACACCCCCCCTGTTTGTATTGTCCGCAATCGAAATGCAGGTGTCCATCGAACACATAACCCGTCCGCAAAGTTGTGACGCACCTTTAATCAGTTCGGGGACCTGACCCTGTCCGGCAGAGACTTGTGCGCATGCACATCCCACCCTCGGGTCCCACGAACATTGTGCCTGTCTGTAACTGTCCGCTGCACGTGTGTCACACTTTTAATTAGTTCGGGGACCCAAACGCTGTCCGTAGAACACCCGTGCACATGCGTACAACCGACGCCGCGCATTCGGTGTCCTACAGACAGCCGTCCCATTCGCGAATGTGTCCGCGATGTCGTCATGTGACCGCACCCATGCTAAACGCAGGTCCTTGTCCACGGACAGAGTCTGGGCCTCCAGACCCTAAAGAAGCCCTTTTTTGAGCCGTCCAACATGTTTTTCAATGAAACTTCACCCTTGTAGAGGTCCCAATCTATGCCCCTACAGATCTGGATACATTTTGGAACGCTTTGAGCCCTTTTTCGTGTATGAATTTGCTGCGGATGGCGTGGCTGTCCGCGGAGCGCTCCCCTGCATCCCTATAAAAGGCCACTCCCCAGAGCTGCTCCTCATTCTGCTTTTGTATTTCCAAGACAGAGCACTGCTTCTATTTGGCATTTACTGGCATTGACGGTCATTCCTGTCTTCACAGCTATTGCTAATAGCTCAACAGGACAATTGGTGCAGGTTGCTGTTGTGTTCCTGCTGTTCCTGGTTCTTGATAACCTTCCTGATGGCATCCCAGGCTGCTCCTGCTGCTACTGCCTCTACCTCAGCAGCACCTCCACCGCCACCACCTCCCCAAGGGCCTGGAGAGGGGAACAGGCACGAAGATGCAGAGAGTGATGAAGATGATGACGCAGTTGAGGTAGTGGAAGTCCCTACTACTCGCAGCCCCTGTGGATCTTGGGTGTGGAGGCTGTTTACCACCGTTGGAGGGGTACCCAAAGCTTGTGCACACAAGGTGCGCTGTACTGAGTGCCAGATGGACGTCAGTAGCGGCAAACCGGGTTTGTACACTTATGGGACTACTTCCATGCGGTGACACCTAAGATCGTTCCACACGGGGGCAATTCGGAGGGTCGTCACCTGCGATAAAAGTAGTAGGTTGAGTTCCTCTACAGCATGCTCAGTTTCTGCTCCTGTCACCACAAGAAACACCCCTGTCGGGCAGCGCATCCCTGAGCCAGCCTCGCAGGCCATACGCTCTGCAGAAGACCCTTACCTTTCGAGGGTCACGGTATTGTGTATGTACTGCGACGCAGTACTCTGCAGGGGGGAGACACTTCGAAGTGCTTTCGAGGCTAAGGTCCATTAGCATGAGAATGTCTGCCACCTACCTGATTAAGGCCCAACCAACATCTTCTCTTCACCTGCCCTTTCTCATCCCCATGGTTGGTGCCCCTTCCTTACCCTCCCTCCCTTCCCTTCCCTTCCTTTCCTTGTGTGTCTTGTTAAAAAAAACAAAATAAATACAAAACAACAAAAAAACGACAAAGAAAGGCTCTTTTCAGAGCCGCCCTTCACAGTTTAAAAATAGAAGTGGCAATGAAATGCTGCTGGGCCCTGTGCATTTTGAAAAGTCTGCAGACAGTCCGCGGACATGTACATTTTTGGGGTGCTGCGCTATCAAAATCATTGCACTCTTCTCTGGGATGAAGTGGCGGCTCTGAAAAGAGCCTTTTTGTGGTGTTTTTTGTGTTTCGAAAACTTCAAGTGGTCAACACCTACTGGAAAAAGGATTGCTATAATTCCAAAAAGGGTTGCAATGCATTTTGTATATTTTGCTGAAAAATCTGATTCCCAGCATGAGTAAGATGTACTCCGTCTCTGCGGAAAATGCGTGTGCTTCGAAACATAATATTTTCATTGTGAAAAGAGGACATATCAACATCTCTCAAAAAAGCGCGAACAGCCTTGTGGACATTGGTGCAATATGAGAAAAAATTACTCTGGAGTTTGGAAACATGTCCTTCTTTCATTGCAAACTGCAAGGAGATTCCAGTAATATGTCCTAAACGGTTCCCTCCACAATGAATAATAATAGTGTCTGGATGACGGTGTGTCATCAAAGTAGCACAAAAAAAAAACAAATCCAGCCATTTTATTCCTCGCACTCAATGTCAGTGCACATCCACATGAGGGAATCCAAGATGTTCAGCCACTCCACAGTGATCTGCATGCACCTCCAACCAATTTATCCATGAGTCGCCCAAAAACTAGACATTCTGCCTTCTGAAAAACACTGCCATAGCTATCTGCTCTCCTCTCAGGAAACAGACTTTCTGCCAAAGTCTCCCCTTACACATCACACCCAGTAAACCTTATTGACCAATCCCTTGGCCTGCACAGTCTCATTTGCATGGCTCTCAGCCTCAAAATCTATGTATGTAACACGCGCGATCGTTAAATCTGAGAGTGGTAAATGAAAATTTAAATTGTGTACTCCACCTCCCCTTTGATGTTGGCTATGAAAAGAGCCTTTTTTTGGGAGTTCTTTCTGGCTTTTTTCAGATTTTGTCTGCTACATGACTTCACAAGAACTTTCGGATTGAGTTCTGAATATTACTAAGGTATATTGCATTACCACAATCTGTTAAAGTCATTGCATCACAAAAAAAAATGGTACCATATTCCGAAAGGTTCTCATTTTGGAATGATGACATGCCTACAGAATACATAAAACAAGATATTCCTTTATTAACGAGAGATCTTGGTATGTCTTGTTGAGGATTAAAGACATGACAATACATCCATTCAGTCCTAGGTGGTATATGGGAAAGAATTATCTTTGCAGATGGAAATAGGTCTTTCAGTTCCTTTAGCAACTGCTTCGGTGCACCCTGCAAACTTATTGCACTCAGTTACCCCAAATACATTCCTCCATAATTTACCACTAAGTTATCTGGAGTGTGAAAAAGAGCCATATTTTTACAAAGTGAAAATACACCTTGCAAATGTCTGCCTGGCACATAACACCACATAGCCTCCACTCCCTGCAATCCAAGATTGTCAGAAAAGCCACACATGTTTGCATACCACTGCAGATAAGTGACAAAACCATCTCCCACTATCCACACTCTGACTCTGTCCATCTCTGCAACCACAGCCATCTTCTCCGCATAAAGCAATGAAAATAATGATTACCCTCTGTCCCTATGAATGACACTATCAGCACCTGATTGGCTAATGCCCACAGTCCTATTTCTATGCCAGGTATGCTGAGAAGCCCTGGATGTGGCACGCCCTGTCCACAAACAGCCGTGGTGTCTGTGGACCCCGTAACACGGGGGCAGCCCTTCTTCCCTTTCCACTTCACTCTCTACACCATTCTCTCATTGGCTACTGTCAAACAGTCACACAACCATCCACCAATCCCATCCAAGAACTCTACATCTAACTCTGTCATCACAGTTTAGCACTTTAGATGTACTGTTCATCACTCTGAGTACAAGTGTCCTGTGATTGCAAAGCACCTAAAGCTAAAACTACTGTAAAACTCGTCAAGATTTCTCCTGCCAGATTCATCAACATCTACATACATCTATACAAACTACAGGTCTGAATATTTTGGTTACAGTACATTTGCAACTCTTTTATAAATGCATATGAACAGGATACCTGCATTGACCCTGCATAATCTGCAAAAAAGCATACTCTAATGTCTCCCATCTCCTATAATCAAGTTCACTTACAAATCTGTCTGCTTTCCAAATTTTAATTTACCCATATTACTCCTTGCAATGTCCAACCTATCTTTTTCTTATTTCCTTCTGTCATATTAACAACCACTTACCCCTTAACACACTATTATAAATTCCTAGAATGCACACAAAACAGGAGACCAGCTTTTATCTTACAAACGCATTGCAAGTACATAAAATGCATTTATTTAAACAGAATGTCTGACACTTGCCATACTTGCAAAACCAAACAAATACAAGTGTACGTTCAGAACAGTGCTAATAGGAATGTGGATAACAAAGTCAAAGAACTGAAAGGTTTCCAGCACTCGTGTAGGAAACATCTATGCACAAAAATAATTAATGGAAGTACAAACACAAAAACATTCTCACTTTCAATCGGTACATTTTTCCAAGCTTTTTTTCCTCACCCTACTCCAACTTCTACTAATCTATTACCACACTAAACAGTGCAACAGCAACACGTACTTTCAAAAGTGCACCTCATAGGACACACCTATAAATACTCCACTAACCCCCTTAGCAATGAAGCTGATGCTCCAAAATCCCCATTCATACACAAAGCTACGCAGTTTAACACATACAGTACCTCTTTCTTGAATGAACTCCTTTCGCAAATGTAACTAATCTATTCTTCAAGGGAAATTACTGTGACATTCACACACATGTGCTAACTTTCTTCTTCCACAATTGTAGTGAAGACCACACTCCTGAAAACCTGCAGCATCTGAAATACAAGACAGAACCCAGAAGAAACCTACTCTTTGCATCCAACAAAGTAAGTGCAATACTGTCATAATGTTCTAACTGTTACTCAAACATTGTAAAATTCTAGTATTGTAGAACAATTGTATCAAGCCTACAGCATTAAATTCAGTATTAGTAATTGCACCTCAACAGGTGCACACTTTGTATTGTTATCTCAACACCAGTATAGTAAAACACAAATTCGAGAATAGCCTTCCCAACCTGAAGTAACCGCCCATTCAACAATCGCAAACCTGTACATACATGCCTACCATCATACTCACACACTCATGCACAATGCACACATACATTGCACATTGTCCCAACCCAGACTTTCTTTTTGTCTCCAACAGACACCAAAGAATGCCTACCAAAAAGCAACTCTGTAGAAAGCAACGCAAACATAGAGCAAATCAAAATAAAAGTGTACAAAATAGGCATCTGCCTCTAGCAGAATGTATACAAAAAATTCAAACAAAACAGCTAATACAGTCACTAAGCGAAACTAAAGCAGCTTGCAGTAAAGAAACTTTGACTCCTCTTTCAAAATGTAAAACTAAACCGACAGTTGTTAAAAAGACTGCAGCTACCACTAGTGCTAACACTGCACCTATAAATATTGATGTAGCCACAAGTAAGCATACCAAAAAAATGATTTTACAAAAAATGTTCCACCATAGAGTCCTTCAAAAACTTATAAAAACAGGAGAGAAATCATGATCAACCCTTAAAACCTACCGCAGAAAACTAATTCTAGAAGCTCTCAAAAGGAAATTATTTATATTTGTTTTAAACAGAATGAAACCACTAACAAAAATGACTACTAAACTACAATAAGGACTTCTCAACAAACGGAATATCAACAAAGATAGCTTCGCAAACATCTGTGCAGGTTAGTGGAGTCGCACCACCAGCACAGAACCATATTTCAATGAAGAAACGTACAAACAAAAGCAAACAAACCCAATTGCCCTACATAGCAGTGGATGAGGGTATGAAAAGGTTAATAATACCATCGTGGAACAAGAAATGTTGCTCACACAAATATCTCCAGCAAACTTAGCATCAACTCTCCATTCCACTGAACCAATCTGTCCAGTCTACAAATGGCCCTGCACATCAATGTGTAACATAGGCAAAAAATCTTTCACATCTTTATGCCAGTTCCTCAATCAGTATGTAAAAGGCAAAGACAAATTGAAAATAAAACTATTACAAACTATGGACTACAAGGACATTCATTAGCCTGCGTTTCTGGACCTATTTGCAAAAGCACCTTCCACCATATCAAAATCATAGGAACACACCATTCAACTGTAAGAAATCTCGTTCATAAACTGTACTATGCCAAAAGTCCTGCTTTAGTACTGGCCAATTTAAATAACATTCTTCTACATGGTGCAGCCAAAGAACTACTCGAAGAAATAGAGCACATCCAGAGAAAATATTTGTGAAAGCTACTTAAAAAATTCAATATCTTTAGAACAGACTAGCAACAACTTTACAACCTACTACTACACACATACACAAAAGAAATACTAAAGTTTAAAAGTACACCTGCTGAAGTACCAAACAATGTGTGTGTGTGTTTTGCCGCAGGACATTTTATAAAAATAGTACAACAACTGTAGCCATAATGTACAAAATAGAAGACAAGGAAGATTCCAAGTAGTTCCAATTGGCTCTCTATCTTATAGCAGAAAACAAATCCGAAATTACTAATCCCTCCAATACTTTGCAAATACTGCACTGCAAAACTTGACAACAACCAAATACCTTCAGGTGCTATCACTAATAACTTGGAATTATTCCCACTATCAAAACCACTGCAACAATTTAACCCATGCACCCATTTCAAGCAATAATACGCCTTCAACCAAAAACAGCAAAACTACCTCCCTCTGAAATACTAGAAGGCATTCATGCCAAAGTAGTTTATTTGGCATTAGATCTCAGAGAAAATGTGCACACTCTGGGAGTGCAACGGCCAATAGAACAATCTTTGATTATCCTAGTAAAAGGGGTACCTACAAAAGACAATAAAAATTGGCAGCAACTAGTGGACTTACATAAAGTTAGAGAAGTCCTGCAATATCTAAAAGACAACAATGAATACTACAAAGAAATAGACATTGAAGAAAACCTGAGGGAAACCACCGAAATAATTCAAGACTCATCAGAAACTGGCCAATTTCAACTTCTAGATGCTACGACAGAATCCAATATTTTAGACCATTATACAATTCACCCATTGCACTCTAAAGACACCATAGATGATGCACTGAAAACTTACCAAATGCGGCAAGCCAAAGGATCTCCAATCGGCATATGGGAAAAAAGGATAGAAGTACTAGCCTTCCCTCTACTCTTTCCGACTGGAAAAGGAGGAAGGTACGATGAAAGACCCACACAAATAACAGCATCAGAATGCCGCTCTTTACGAATGTATTCTGAAGACCCCCGATTCAGACAAAACGTGGAATACATATTCCACCTTCTCTTTGAAAGTGAACTAGCAACTCTATGCTACGGAGTTGCACACACATTGAAATCGGGTACCAATTTTCAAAATATGTCTGCTACGCAATCACTACAAAAAGTGCAAGAAAAAGATTAAGTTTTACTGTTGAGCATTACAAACCTTTTAGCAAACATGCGTGGTACAAAAGAATACTGGTTTCGACAACACGCAGAATTACAGTGTATGATAAGAAACCTTGGCCCACCCACATGGTTTGTGACATTAAGTTGTGCAGAATATACATGGGAAGATTTGCACGATTTCCTACGCACAGAAAAAGACAAAACAAATATAGATATCAAAACACCAGGAGAACTCTGCTCTCTAGATCCTGTAAATGTATCAAGATATTTCCATCATTGCTTTATTGCCATGCTACACTTCATTTGTAATAATACAGTGCCTCCCCTCAGAGAAGTGCAACACTTCTTTGGAGAAAAGAATACCAAGCCAGAGGAGCACCGCACATCCACATGCTTTTGTGGATTAAAGATACTCCTAATTTTGGTCAGAACAGTGATGCCACTGTTTTGCAGTTCATTCAGAAATATGTCACTTGTAGAATCCCTTCACAAATTACACATAGTGGCCTACATGCACACATTTTACAATTTCAAAGACACAAGTGTCAGAAATATTGTCAGCGCAAATATAAAAACAAAGGGAAATACTATACCAAATGCCGCTTTGGTTTCCCTAGACCAGTTGCAACAACAGGTCAAGTGAACAACTTCATGTCTTCAGTTAGACACAGGGTCAAAGGTAAATCACCTAGGAACACATACTGCATAAATAAAACAGAAGGATCAAAGTACATCAATGATTACAATGTAATCATTGCCTTCCTATGGAATGCAAATGTAGATGTGCAATTAATTGCAGAAAATTCCAGTGCAGTTGCATGATATGTCACAGCCTACCTAACCAAAGCAGAAAAACCAGAGCTCAAAGACCTCTGGGATGACCTATCAGAAATTGTACAGCTTAGGCATAAAAATGCTCCTCCATAGAGAATGTGGCTGCTACGAAGCCGCAAACCATTTAACATGTACTGCCTTGTATGGAAAATCTGAAAACATAGTATGGCCAAGGCTTGGTCCTGCTAAATTCAGAAAAAGAGTTCTCAAATCATATGAAGTCATAGAAACAATAGCCAAAAATGATCCCAACAGCCAAGACATTTTGAAAATCAATTTTCCAGACACATACTACCCAAACAGGAGTACCACTTTGGAACCCATTTGTCTATACCACGTAGCCCAAACCTTCACATACAAAAATAATATTAAACCAGATGTGTAGAAAGGTAGATGCAGAGTGGAAAATTGTGAAGGCAGCTTAGTGAAACTTACCAAACGAAGCTTCATTAATCATATCAAATTGCCATTAAAATCTTCTCAACATAAAGAACTGCAATTACATGTCCCTGCTACAACGTTTTAAACCATGGAGAAACGAAGAAGATTTACTAGATACCTATGACTCCTATGAAGACGCTTTCAAAGAAAATGAAAGCACTATAGCAGGCGTAAAATTTACACAGTACAAAACAATGTTGCACAATGAACATCAACAAGAAGAACTACTCCAGGCGCAACTAGATAAGGACACTCCCGACAGTAGTCAACCTTCTGTAACAGGAAGCCAAGAACCACTTGGACAGCCACTAATAGCAAATGAGGCAGAATTAGCCATGACTGAAGTAGAAAACGCCATGTGTCCGTATGAGCAATCTACAGAAGACTTTGCTCTACTAAAATCACAACTAAACAATGAACAGCGTAGCATTTTTCCAAGAAATAACAAAATAAATTGAACATGGTATGAAGCACGAAACTAAAACTTGTACCTGCCAAAACTACAAACCTATACTTCTATATGTGAGTGGTCATGCTGGTTCAGGGAAAACATTCTTAATGAAAATCATCAGCAAGTTCCTCCAACAATTGACAAACAACAAACTGTCAGCTGTTGTAACTGCCCCCACAGGTTTAGCTGCCTACAACATAGGCAGTGTCACTTTACACTGATTACTACTCCTTCCAGTAGAACACCAAAACAAATGAGACTACTACAAACTTTCTCCAGAAGCTGCAATAGAACTACGCAGAGTTTTGAAACAAATGCAAATGCTGCTAATAGATGAGGTGAGCATGGTCTCCAACCTAATGTTGGCTTTGCTTCACCTCAGATTACAAGAGGTCCTCAAAACAGACTACGAAGAGCTCTTTGGAGGAAAACAAATTATTGTTTTCGGAGATCATCTTCAATTAATACCAGTTAAAGGTGAACCTATTTTTAGAACCTTAGCGCACAAACTATGCTGTAAAACTGTTGGCAGCATAGGAAATGTCAATCTTTGGCAACATTTCCAATACAAAGAATTAACTGAAAACATGCGTCAGTCTACAGACCTCACCTATGCCAACATTTTGAAAAGTATTTGGATTGGTGTTCTATCTAAAGAAGCACAGAGTCTCTTGATACCAGACGCATCCATGACCTATACGGCCATAACTCATGTGCTACTGATGTCATTGAAGAATTAGCACACAAAAATGTAAACTGAATGCAACCAATAGTTCAAATTTGCTCCACAGACAAACAGGACGTGCACGGTCTGACACAGCACGACTAAATACCTTAGAAAATATCTCGAACACAGCTGGTTTAGAGAAAATATTAAAATCTTTAAACTGTAGAGTAATGCTAAAACGTAACCCTGACGTGGAGCAAGGAATAGTTAATGGAGCACTTGGTACAGTTGTTGGCTTTCAAACATACCCACGTGACAACAACATTCAGTTTGTCCATATTCACTTTGACAAACTATCAGAGATTAAAAGGATAGGATGCTCAACAGCCCGATTCCTTCTTTTCAAAGACATGTATGCACTCGGAGAACAATGTTCTCTATCTCTAGCATACGCAGTCACCATTCATAAATCACAAGGTCTTACCCTAGATCAAGCATTGAAAGATATTGGCAGCACAGTGTTTAAAGAAGGCATGAGCTATGTAGCACTATCACGCATACGGGCACTTGAAGGACTAGTTCTAGACAACTTTGATGCAAGTCAAGTAAACGCTGATATTCCTTGCATTCTAGAATACAATAGACTATGTGCACTCTACGCACCCCATCTCAAAACCTATCCTGTTCCTCTTAAAGCAAATGTTTGTAAAATAAACCTAGTTCAGACTCAAATTATACAGGATCTAACAACCATACCTCCAAAGAAATTATAAGAAGCTAATACTTCATCAATGACCACAACCAAAGAAGGATCTACTGCACAAACCAAACCAACTACCTCTTCAAAGAAACAACGCACACTTCCAACAAATTACTTGGACACAGAACTGTCTGGTCCATTCATATTTTCAAATACAACTCGTGTAAATTGCTATGCAAATGTAGCAATCAATATTCTATTCCAATTGCCACCAATTATTGAAAACATTTACTTAAACGGGACAGACCAATTATGTTTGCAATGTGTGTACTGTGTTTCTGGAATAAGGCAGGAATTGGACTAATGTGCTGGAATGGTCAGATTCACTATAAACACACAAGAAGATCCACAAGAATATCTAATGTACTTACTACAAGAACATACCTATAAATGAAATCTTCCAGATTTCATACATATGGAAACATACATGCACTCTCTGCAACCACGCGACAGAGGAACAAATCCCTAATTAACGCTTTGTGTATGTATCCATACCTGTGAATCCATTCCATTTCAGCAACTTGTACAAAATGCAAACCATGGCAGATTATGTACTATTTGCAATTCTGATAATCGTTCCACTTTACAAATTCAGTCACATAGTGAATACGTAATAGTAATGCTTTTGCGTTGCAATGCAGATGGTACCAAAAACAACTGCTAGCTGACTGGATTCACGCATGGACAAGTATCACTTTGTAAGAAAACCTTCAAAACTGTAGGCATAATCTACCACACAGCAGCCACAACCAATGCAGGTCACTACACTGCATACATAAAAAAGAAATGTGGCTGGTTCGAATGTAATGATACTTCCATTACTCTAAAACAAAGATTACCAGCAATTCTTGTAAATGCTTACTTAATATTCTTAAAACCAAAATGTATTTACTAATCTGAGTATAAACATCTACAAAATGTCCTCAATAACCTTTAAATCCATAAATAATAGAATAAGACAACAGCTATCTAACAGTGAAAAACTATAAACAGTTAGAATATGCCAACCGGTATCTAACTACAACCAGACAACTGCAATATACATTTTTCTAAGGAAACCCTTCAACACTTATTTTGTATAAAAATACTCTCGACAACTTCAAAACTATCAACAGTTAGAATACGCCAACAGGTATCTAACTGCCCCAAAATTCTGCAACAACCAAACAAACCGATAAATGAATACTACTAAAATGTAACAAGAAAGAAACAATTAGAATACGCCAACTGGTATCTAATTACAATAGTACCACCACTTCCAAACCAAAAACCATACACCTATTCAATTCCTCCTACTGAAATCAACCACCAAAAATATAGTACCATAAAACCAAAAACCATAAACCTATTCAATTCATCCGACTGAAATCAACCACTGAAATATATTGTACCATAACGTAGAAAGTTTTTTTTTTAATACTGCATGGATTTCTTTTCCCACAGACCTAATGATTTTACGAACAAACACAGGAACTGGGCAAATTGCACAGTACACTGGTTTGAAGCATAGTGCTTGTAAAGTACTAACTATGAGGCCCGACAAAGTACAGAAATGTCTACTGTGCAATGCAATAACTCATTACAAACTACCTTAACTAACGTGATCTTTTCTTTTATCACAGAGAATGAAAAAACAATGTCTGCTCCAATTTCCCATACCATGAAAAAACTGCATGCAACTTCAAGAAAGCAAACAGTAAGTATACAGTGATTGGAGTCACAAACACCGCAACATAATACACCCATGAAGCAAACACCTGGCCACTCGCCACAATCCAAAATGTTTGCTTGCATGGGTGTCTTATGCTGCGATGGTTGTAACCAGTGCCTACAGTCTTGGGTGCATGGCATGGACAAAACACTGCATACAGCCTCAACAAAGCAAACAGTAAGTATACAATGATTGGAGTCACAACCACTTCAACATAACACACCCATGCAAGCGAACACCTGGCCACTAACTACAACCCAAAATGCCTAGAGTCTTACATACCAACATTCTGAACACAGTCCAACAAACCAACTACCACACACCATGTCCAGTGTCATATAAATACTATTACACTACTGGCAACCAGTACAAAACGTTTGAAATCATACCCCCTATGCAGCCCACATACCACAGTCAAAATGTTTGTTTGCATGGGTGTGTTATGCTGTGGTGATTGTGGACATGGTCTAGAGTCTTGGGTTCATTTAGGCCTTTGGCCATGAACCTTGGGTGCATTTAGGCCTTCGTCCATGCACCCAAGACTCTAGGCCCTGACCACAACCACTGCAGCATAACTCACCCATTCAAGCAAACATCTGCCAACTGACCACAACCCAAAAACATAACACAAGCTCCCCAAACCCTATCCACTTCACTTGACATACTAATACAGTACTTGCAGCCAATGCACAAAGTTTTCAATGCATGCCCTCTCCACCCTATACTCGACTAACTACCCAAAACCAATACATCAGAGCATAATACAATACCCAGTAGTGCAGTCAACGATTGGTATGCCCGCGAACAGCCGCGATGACCGCGGACACCGCAGTCACATCACAGCCTTTTCCAACCTAAACAAGTACAGCATTGGACCCATCTCTCACTCCCCCACCCTCTCCAACCATTCTTCCACACCACACACTCCCAAAATTGGATTCCTGCTCTATTCCACGCTGCGCTGTCCGCGGATGTTCGCGGATCCATCATGGTGGGCGCATCGTGAAAATGTGGGGCACCTCACGCTTCACTCCAACCAATCAGCGAACACGTTGCCTGTCTGCGGACATGATGTACACCCTCTTGCCAATCAGTGTCCTGTCCGCGGAGCGAACAGGGAAGTGTTTCCGCGGACCAGACACAGATATCACAAATTTTTTTGGACCTACTTTTTTGTCTTTATAAAAACAAACTACTGGACGGATTTCCACCAAATTTACAAATGCACGCTTTCGAGACCAAGCTGCTGCTCTTGCTGCAAATTTGGTGAAAATCCGCCCAGCGGTTTCGGCTGTAAGTTTGAGCAATGTTTTTCTCCATTCAGTCTATGGGAAAAAATACATTTTGAGACCCCCACTATAACTTTGCCCCCCCTTGACCAAACCTCACCAAACTTTCCCAAAAAATTCAGAGCCGGCCATATTCTTCTGCAGTAACCGGTTTAGCCCATTTACAGAAAAACTAAATTAAGATGAGTCAATAACTTGGGGGCTTATCATGTTTCATTGATATGTGCCAAGGTCAATCCTAAGGTATGATCTTGAAGGTCTGTGAGACCAAGTGCGAGGTCGCCACATATGGTGCTACGCTGTGGGGTTATGTCAATCCTGCGGAAATGCACATTTTTGAAAATCAACTTTTCAAGCGATTATTGGGCCTCTCGGGTTTAGCTCACAATTTCACAGCAGCACATTATGAACTCGGAGCAGGCTATTTGAAGATGCCTAGCGACTTGCTCCACTGTGCATTGGCTACGTATATAGTGTAACCCTAATGGGGTTTTAACACATTTTATCATAAGAACCTTGCTGGACAGAGTTGATTGGTGGAAACCTCCGGAGCTATTTTTCTTCTACAAACAATTGACACTACTACAGGTTACAATACTTTTTTCCTCATCTAACATCCGTTCAGCCGCACAAGAACATTTATACAGGGCTCTGTTTACCCTTTGAGTCAGAAATAAGCAAGAGTCCATGGAGCTTCTGGTTAATGCTAACAGATCTTTAGCAGCCTTAGTCAGATTGATGCATTACAGCCCTATCCTACCTGAATTCATACAAAATCGGACAGGTGACTGATTACAAGAGCTAGATTCAATTGTTTGATTTTGAGGGCAAATGCTGTTAGCCGGACTGGATTTCCAGATACCCCAGGCTGCCTTTTGTGTGGGGAACCTGTTGAAGATATTCTGTATTTGGTAATGTTGTCCGACCTTTTTTTTATCTTCTTTTGACTGACTCTCCGTATGTATCCTGGGCCTTCCTATGTTTTTTAAAGAGGGCAATGTTTGTTAGAAAAGCTGTAATCAGCAATCAGCCGTAAATTGCTATGTGTGCCTTGGTCTTGACCCTTACCTGTTTTAATATTTGATTCCAACTGGTGTTTTCTCATTCTTACTTGATGTGTCGCATTTATCTTGATTTTGTTTAATGACCTTTCACCCAAAGAAATATATGAACTATAAGAATTGTTATGCCACTTAGCACAGTATTTATTGAATTACTTTTCTTCCTTTCTTTTCTTGCAATATTGGCACAATTGTTCAGAATGTTGAAAATTGGTTTAACATATTTAGATTTAAGATTGGAACTGTATGCTCATTTTGTATAGCATGTATAGTTTTTATGGAGGCACTTTTTGCATAATTTGCACACATTGCACATCTGGCACAATTTGTAATGTTGACTGTATGTCATTCAATGTTTTTCTTTTTTTTTCTTTTATTGACTGTATTTGATCTGGTTTTTATTTTGTGCTGTATGGCTTTTATGACCTATCGGTCGAAAATAAAGTGGAATGATGATATCTTCGACATCTTATGTGACATTACCAATAGTTGGAATGTCATCAATGGGAGTGTTTATTTCAACTTCGTGTTGGCTGGTGATATGTTCGCTTTTAAGTTCCCTTTTTGTGTCCCTTTTTGAAAGAATGTTTGTGGTGATTTCTTTTTTTTTCTTTTACCGCTTTCTATTCAGGCTTGTGTTTTCCAGCTGAAATCAAATAACAAGGGACTGTTTGTTTATTAAAGGACCATGTGTTTCATTTTTTAATTTTTTTTTTGTTTATTGTGAGAAACGTACATTTTCTTTAACCATTATTTCACTGAAATATTGTTTTACTTTTGTTACAATTCCACATATTGTACCATACAATTTGGGTTTACTTTTGTTAATTTTGCAGGTTTTACTTGTAAAAAAATGTTTTTATCATATATCCTACTTACAAGATTTGATGATGTTTATGTTCTTTCCTTTTCCCAATATTCTCATCTTCTCTTCATGTTGATGTTTCACCTATAAAAAAAGAACTTGTGTTAAAATAGTAAAATGTGTCTTTTAATGACCTTTATAGTAATAGTAACATTAGAATATTTATTGTAAAATATATATGTAAAATGTTATCAATAAATTACATATTAGAAGATTGTTTGATTTAGTGCACTAAGTAGTTTAAGCGTACAATTTTACAAGCTGCACATTATGTTTAATGTGGGTACTTTTTTATTTGTACGTTGATGATTTTGTACGTACTGTGTGTTTAAGCTGCTACTAAAATTTGTATGCATTTAACAAGAGTTGAAAGTAGACATTATACAAGTATAGCATTTATTATGTATGCTGATGATGTTATATGTACTGTTTGGCATATGCACCTGTCAAAGGTGTAAAGTGCATCACATGTATGCCGTGTTACTAACGTTACATAAGGTATATTATTTTAAGTAGTCACATGTATACATAAATACACTTACCAATGTGAAGCGCATACTTTACAAGTTGTATATTGTGTATTATGCTATTTTTCCTGGTTAGCTTACTCACTTCTATATTATAATTGTAAGGACAAATGTTAAATATGAGATGTACTGTTTACCGTTGTGAGAAACCTGACAGGGTCTCACCCGCTAGTCCCCGGAGATCGATCATCCAGGTGGCCAGGACACAGCGTTCGCTGTTGGATCCAGTTCCTGAGGGTAGACCCAGCGGGAGGATCACCTGGATGGGTGGTCTCCGGGGAGTGGAAGTGGGACATAGTAGGGTGAGACTGGGCATCCCCTTCCTTAGGACACCTATTCCCTGCCTTGCCCAGTAGAATACTTAGAAATTATACCCCCACACCCCTTTTTCTGACACAAACACTTTCTCACGCCGTAAGTGACAACGGACTAACACCAGAGCCGTTTACCTGACCTGTCCCAACACACGTGTCAGCAGAGTCAGGCAATTGCCGATAACCACACAGACGCCTGACTTCCCTTTCCCTTCGGGATAAAAGGCGGAGCACAAGAGCACACTCTGAACAAGGCTGAACGCACAAGGAAGAAGCTACTCTGGATGGCAGGTCAAACAGAGGAAAAAGGCGGTGAAATCCGAAAGGACGACAAGGAGGGAATTGCCATTGCCCTTTTCAACCCAGACCTGTGAAGCCTCTGAGAAAGGAAACATAAGACCGGAAGTCGCAGCTGGTGAATGGTGTGACCGATATCAACGGTACATGGGACCCTCCTGCACTGATAGCCAGGGCGGGGAGATGCGGTTGCCATTGTGGTACTGTCCTGGACTCAGGCGGCAAAAGAAACGCCAATGAGTTCAGCACAGCCTGTGAGTTGGAAGATCGGATAGCAGACTTGACTGTGATAGGCTGAAGGTTGCAGTGGCAACGTCATACATGAAGGAAGAAGATTATTAGACAGAGCTCTTTTTTGTGAATGAACTTGGTATCAGAAATGCAGTGGTCCGGGGCCTTGTGGGAGCTCATTCGAAGGTCACTAGCTGGTACCCCTCTCCTGAACAAAGGGATCGCAGTGAGCTAGGATTGTTGAAACTACAAGTACCAAGAGGCCTTAGGGGAGACTGGCGTGAGGTGTGGAAGTGGTCATGCAATGGTTAAGCCAAACCCCTTGTACAATCGAAATACTCCTACGTCCTGTCCTCTTTCCTCCTTACTTGTGGGACATTCCATCCTTCGGGACCGGCCCGGATCACTTTTGTAAAAAGCATCAAAAATTGTAATTTTTTGGCCTTCTTCTATTTTTACATGGGTTACCACACGTGGCCGTAATCCAGCCCTCCTGAGTTCTGCCCCGCGCATCGCCAATCAGTCCTTTTCTCCGTGCGGTTGGGGCTGGACGCACTAGCATCACTGAGAAGTTTATTTTTTATTCCCTTTGTCCTTCGTTCCTGCTCTGGTTCCTCAGTCATCTAGTCCTCTTTCTATGCTGGAGCATCTGGGATTCGTGTCCTGTTCTTCATGCGAACGTCGCTTCGCTAGGGCGGATCCCCACTCTCTTTGCTTGGAGTGCCTAGGCCCGGAACGTTGTTGGGATTCGTGCTTCTACTGCGACTCCCTCTCCGTCCGGCACTCCAGCGTCATCGTCTTCTTCGGTGGGAGGAGGTGTTTCAGTGCATTCCTCCACCTCATTTCCAGCTTTTCATCAATGAAAAGAAGAAACGCCCAGTAAGTTCTTTACTTTTTAGTGCACCCCGGCCAGGGGATTCGTTCCCGGGGTCTTCCAGGTCCGGGAGGGGCTTGTGTAGCTCTGTCACCAGGGGTTCCTCTGAGGTGCCCTAGGGGCTAATAGGCGTACCGGTGTTCTCCGAGGGTTCCTGCAGCGGACCTGCCAGTACCGGACATAGTTCTGAGGTTCACCTTTTGGGTGCTAATGTTAAGCCCAGCTCGTCTGTGGCTCTGGATACCAGGGTACGCCCTGAGGTCTCTGTTTCTGGGGCTTTCCATACCGAGTCACGGCTCCAATGATGTTGTGATGTGATCTTTCCGAAACATATTGTTGCATGCTTGAACATTACCAGGGTGCCATACAATTCGATTTTTTGCACAATTCAAACCTAGATCTGGAGAAGTGTTTTGATAAGAACAAGCACCTCTTAAGAGGTTTATGTCTCCTTCTAGCATTTTATGATCGCTCAAAGTTGTCGCAGTTATATTGAATGTTTCTACTAGGCTAACAATAATTTCCGTACTAAAGATGTAATCAGTTGCTGAGGTCTTATTGCCCGATGACCAAGTACTGTAAGGCACTTCCGGTTTGAGTATGGAATGTAATGAGACAAGACCCCATGAGATGAATAACAAATTCCAGATTAGCAAGTCATTTTTTTTTTGAATGCCGCCGCTGTAATTTTTCAAAGAGAATCTCCCTCATGCTTTGACTCGTTAAAACTTTCTCTAGGTGTCACTGATAGATTCTCTATGACTAGATCACTGTCTGAATGCAAATCACCCCGAGTCATATTTGGATTAAAGTTACCCATAACCAGTATGTGAAGAGCTTTACATTTCGAAGAGCATTTTTCCATAATTGCTTCCATTTTCAGAATTGGCTCATACAACTTTGCACCAGGAGACCATTACACCTTCAGAATCAGCAAATGAGAAATTCCCTCATTACCCTCCACCTTTACCAATGAGCTCAAAACACGAGGAGCAATTACAAATGTTTCAACCATGTGCAAACCCATACCCAGCTTTAAGGTGGTCAAGAGGCCTCCAGACGGGCGGCCCCTTGATCCCTTAGTAGCTGAAATATAGCAACGCACAAAGCCATCAAGATGCACTGGTGTAAGTAACCATGTTTCCTGAATGCACAAGAGATTCTTACTCCTCAATTTTTTACATAGTTCATGCAAGGAGAATAAATGTGTGTTACCTCTTGAGTTCCAACACAAAATTGCTAATCTATTGTCTTGGTTAAAGCTGTTGTTTCAGTGTTTGAAGCTGGCAGATAGAATCTCTTAATGTTAAGGCTAGCCATCGCCAGCTGGATTCTTGATCCCCACTGAATTCCCCTTCAATTTTTTGTTGTTGATTAGAATTGTCTTGTGACAAACGTGGTGCGATTTGGGGAAAGGCCTCCCTCTCTAAGTTGCCTTCACTGAAAATCAGCAAGTCAAAGCCCAAACTATTCAGCTGCTCAACCTCTGCCAGTACTTTTTGGAAGACCATTTTTAATGAAAAACTAGTCTTACATGATCAAAGCACATAGGATGGATGAAGTCAACTCTCTTAATATCCACACTTGATAGATTTTTTAGTGACGATATGTCATTTAATAGGGCAAGAGAGCGTGCTCTATTCATGATATCTGCAATCGAATAGAGGATATAAAGGACACTAGGGGGGTCCGGATCGGCCGACTTTCTCCACGTTATGTATCGTAAGTCTGTCTGGAGATAGCTTTTTGGACTAAACTCTGTTTTTTTCACCTGTTTGATGCCTGCATTTACCTTTGTCTAAAACTGGTAGAGACACCCCTGTGGAGCTTTGTACTGGCTCTGTAGTATTTTGGATGGAGATTGGTATAATAGGCTGCAAGGTTGCCTTTGGGTCCCTCATTGGAGCGGCATATGCTTCCGCGTTGACATTCGTTTGGGTTTTAAGGGGCGGAATAATGGGACCCTTTATTTTCTGTAAGTCTACTGCTCCCCCTTCTTTCCTAAATTGTTCTTCTATAGTAGGCCGAATGAGAGAATTTATGTTACTTTCATTAGGCCTGTCGGATGCCAATCGATACTCTGATTGTACACTTGCATCCTTGTCACTTGTCAAATCAACTATCTGGTTAGGCACGGGGAAACTTTCTGGCCCAGTGATAGGCTTATGCAACTGTTGATGGAGGGGTAGTGTGGAGTCAGTTTGTGCGCTATCCGATTCTGTTTCTGCAAGTTTAATTGCTATTGCTGGAGTCGGAGTTCCTAGCACAGCCGCTGCAATGTCGGTAGAAAGAATTTTTGGTTTTGCAAACAATTCATACATTTCCCGCTGCTCTCCCATTTGAGAGTGTGGCTTCTATGATTGAAAAGGATTTGAATTGTTGTGGGTGAGAACAATCTGAACCCTTTGGAACTGCTATATTTTTTTTCTTTGCTGCTTTATGGTGCATCTCCTCTGAAAGGGTGTTAGAAGGAAGGCTATACGTGCCAATATTCGTTTCAGGGGGAGTGATCACCCCTCCCTTCTTTACCACTACTATCCCGGGTGTATGTAATAGGTCCTTTTCCTCTATAATACATTTTCTCCAGGTATTTTTGGAAGCTTTTTTCCTTCGATCATGAAGAGCGGACAGCAATTTGTTTTTCTTACTTTTTTGCGATTTTATTTATTTTTGTATTTTTTTTTCTCACTTTTTGAAGAAGTTGATTTTTGTATATGAGGAATAGAGTTTCCAAAACTGAAGGTAACTCTGTAGATGGAGCTGCTACCCCCTGTTTGTTATTCTGAAGTCCAAATGAGTTTTTAGGAATATTAGTTTTGTCTCCCCATAGCTGAACAAGCTTATTTGGGAGAGCTTCTAAAATATTTGTACCCATTTTAGATGTTGCTAATAGACACTCCAATAGAATTCTCATTTCAAAATAGCAAGTGGATTGATCTTTTAACTCCTTCAATATTAATAGGAAAGTCCCCGTCTTGTCCACTTGCTGAGAAGATTGCTTACTGGCCTTTATGGTCAAGTGGGTCTTCTGAAGAGCCTGCGACACAATTCTAAGGTGTTTCACATGATCCTCCCAGGTGGCACTGAAAACTACTATATTATCCAGATATGCAAGACGGAATTCATCCAACCCATTAAGGACATGATTCACAAGTCTCTGAAAAATGGCAGATGCATTTCCTAACCCAAAGAGCATTACCCTGAACTAGTAAAGGCCTTCTGGAGTTGAGAATGCTGTCTTCTCCATGACATGTTCTGCTAGGGCTATTTGCCAATAACCTGCAGTGATGTCAAATGTGCTCAGGTACTTGGAGGTACCCAAAGTATCCACCAGCTCATCAGTGCTAGGTAAGGGGTGTACATCTGTCTTGGTGACAGCATTCAGAGCCCTGTAATCCACACAGAACCTCAACTCAGAGGAACCTGCTTTTGGTACCAGAACCACAGGACTGGACCAAGGACTACTGGAGGGTTCAATCGCCCAAGGATCTAACATTTTGTTGATCGCTGCCTTGATGTAAGATATTGCCTTATCTGTCATCCTGTATCCCCTACATTTTGGTAGGTACACGATCTTGTGTGTCAATATCATGTTTGCACCAAGGTGTCAAACCAGGAGCTAGGGAAAACAAGGGGGAGAATTGCCTCAGCAAGCTTCTCACCTCATCTTGCTGAACAGAAGTCAGGTGAGGGGCCACTTTGACGCCCTCAATGGAGCTGTCTGAAGGACTGCCCTGGAACAGATCAGGAAGGGGTTCCGACTCTTCCTCCTCTACATCTGAAGCCAACAGCGTTTCAACTCTTGGGATGAATGCCTTCAGCCTATTCACATATCACATTTTTGGAGCCTGTCCAGCCCTTCCAAGGTCCACTAAATATTAACCTCACCCAGTGACTCCCCCACTGTATAAGGGCCTGACCCATCACCCTGTAAAGCTCTAGGCTTTACAGGGTTCATGATCAGAACTTGCTGGCATGGTGTAAAGTTGATCAGGGAAGCCTTCTGATCATACTAGTGTTTCACCAGAGCTTGCCCAGCCTTCAACTTCTCACTAGCCTGACCCATCAGGAGGACTATTGTTTTTCTTAGACCTAGCACATAGTCCACTACATTGGTAATGATAGGGGGAGTAGGCATCTCCCATCCCTCCTTGACTATAGCTAAGGGTCCCACCCCTTCTTGAGGTACCTCTGTAGGCAAACAACAAGCAGAGTAAAAAGAGATCCAATTTCCTCCTCTGGTGCTCCTCCAGAGCCCCAATCATGCTTTTGAGGGTTCTATTGAACCTCTCAACTAAACCATTGGTGTGAGGGGGATATGCTGGGAAAAACGTGTAAGTAACCTCACACCCCTTCCACATGGCTTGCATGTACTTGGACATGAAGTTGCTGCCCCTATCAGGCACAAGTTCTTTAGGGAAGCCAACCCGAGTGAATAAGCCAATTAAAGCTTTTGCAACTGACTTGGGAGTTGATCTTTAATGGGATGGCCTCAGGATACCTGGTGGCATGGCTGGCCAGGATAAACCTATTGCCTGAGGATGTTGGAGGGTCAAGGGGACCAACTATGTCAATCCCTACCCTTTTAAATGGTAACCCCACAACTTGAAGTGTTACCTGAGGAGCTTGGATTGTTGTGCCTTTTTTTCCAGATAACTGGCATGTGGCACAACTCCAGCAGTGACTTTCTACTTGCACGCCATCTTGGGCCAGTAGATGTGCATGGCTAACCTTAGCTTGGTTCTCTTGATGCCAAGGTGACCAGCAAGGGGGACTTCATGCACCAGCCAGCTGCAAGAGGAAGGGTCTTACATGAAAAGGAACCACCAATCCACTATGGTCTCCTTCTGTAGACTCTGTGGGCTCACTGTAGAGGAGTCCACCATGTGCTTCCCAGGACGTTCACCCTCAAGCTGGGAGCAGGCCTGTCTCCTTAGGCCTTCCAAAGATGGGCACTCACGTTGGCCCATACTAAACTCAACTCTATCAGGACCACCTTCCACCATTCAACTTTGGAGTTCAGGTTGGTCATTTGGATTAAGAATTTCAGGCAACACCTCTTCCTCGTCAGGTTCAGGTGTTTTGCCAACTACCTCCACCTCAGTGCTAGGTGAGTTAGGGAGGATGTGTTCTTTACCTCTCCTGCCTTTCCTGACTCCTTTAGCCTTGGGTTTGCCCTTTAGCTTTGGGCTTTGCCAATGCAGCACTAGTTCTTGACTTTGTGCATGGTTTCTCTGCTGTGTCACTTACAAGGCCGAAGTCTCTGAGATCATTCCCCAGCAGGACCTTACCTGGGACTTGCCTCTGTATGCTCACTGGAATCCTGACCATAGTACCATGTATAGTAATATTTACAGGCATTACTGTGAACTTGAGAGGTGGGCCTTCAGCTAACTTGGTGGGCATCAAAGGAGCTCTGACAAGTTCCTCTGGGTTTACCAATGTGGAATTCACCACAGTTCTGCTGGACCCACTATCCCTAAGGGCAGGAGTATCTACTCCATTGATTAGCACACTGTCCTTAAAGTAGTGCTTTGCATTATCTGAAATGCTAGCATAAGCCTCTGAGACTTTCTGGCTCCCAGGAACCCTGGAGAACTAGGACTAACTCAAATTCTATCCCACTGGGGAAGGAGTCTGAGGAGAGGGATACCCCTGTGATCAACCCTTCCTCATAGGAGGGGAAGGCCAGACTCAGAGTGGACCCCCATAGTTTTGACCTTACATCTGGGGTCCCCCTTCACATGGTCATTTGCTCCACATGCCACACAAGATCCACTGGGTCTTGGGGCATAGGGAGGCCTACTATAACCAGAGTTCTATCTGGGAGGATAACTCCCACTAACTACCCTGAACATTCTCTTGTGAATTACCCTTGAATTTTGTTTTGTGGCTCTTTTGAGAGGAAGTTTTATCAGATCCCGACCCTCTTTATCTTTGTGCTTTTTCCCCTCCTCCTGCTTACCAGGAGTAGTCTTGTCCTTATGGGACACTCTGTGTGACATCCATAAATCTGCTTCAATGGCCAGCTTCTTATGATATAACTCCTTTGAATCAGCCAAGTGCTGCTTAAGCTCAGGGGAACAAGATGCAAAAATATGTTCAAGCATGACTAAACATATCAGACCCTCAAAGGTGGAGACATTTTAGCCTTCAATATAGCCAGTCAAGTTTTTCAAGGAATCAGTAACATAGGACACCCAAGTGTTACCTTTTTTCTTTTTTTGTCATTCTTTGAATCTTTTTAAGTATTGGACAGGAGTCTTCCCAAACTTTAAGCTGAGAGTTTGCTTTAATTTTGCAAAGTCTACTCTTTCAGCCTTAGACATTTCCATAATGGCACAGGAGCCAGAATGGGGTAGTTGGCTGAGCAAAACAGAAAGGTGATGGCTGGAAGGTTTTGAATTAATCATAACCACGGGCGAAGCTCTTGGCAACTCTCCAGACCATCGTTCTTCAGCCTGCCAGGCCATTACAGAAGGGGAAAAACCATATGCAAATCAGGCTTGGTCCTACACCAAAAGGGGCAGTCCAGCCCGAACTGCAAGGTCACATCCCTTCTGCACAAGACCACAAGCATCCCCAGACATGTTTCAGCCTTGTTGGGCGTCATCAGTGAGGAGTAGCTTGGCAAAAAACGGTGGTGTGGAAGGTTGCCCAGAGCAATTGCCAGTGGTTTAGATTCATTCGAAACCTTCCACCCATCACTTTTGTGGTCAGTTTGTTTCTCCTTGTGAGAGAGGGTATGCCCAGACGTGGATTCCCTTGCTCGCTGCGCCACAGGCAACCAGGCTGCACCTCACAGAGGAGGTCCAACAAGGCCGAAACATGTCTGGGGTTGCTTGGTTTTCTGTGCAGAAGGGACCTGGCCTAGCAGTTCGGGCTGGGCTGCTACCTTTGGTGGCGGCAGCTGCTGACTGATTTGCACATGGCTGGTCCCCTTTTGCAATGGCGCAGACGGGCTAAAAAACGGTGGTGTGGAAGGTTGCCCAGAGCAATTGCCAGTGGTTTAGATTCATTTGAAACCTTCCACCCATGTGGTCAGTTTGTTTCTCCTTGTGAGAGAGGGTATGCCCAACGTGGGTCCCTTGCTCGCTGCGCCACAGGGAACCAGGCTGCACCTCACTGAGGAGGTCCAACAAGGCCGAAACATGTCTGGGGTTGCTTGGTTTTCTGTGCAGAAGGGACCTGGCCTAGCAGTTCGGGCTGGGCTGCTACCTTCGGTGGCGGCAGCTGCTGACTGATTTGCACATGGCTGGTCCCCTTTTGCAATGGCGCAGACGGGCTAAAAAACGGTGGTGTGGAAGGTTGCCTAGAGCAATTGCCAGTGGTTTAGATTCATTCGACACCTTCCACCCATCACTTTTGTGGTCAGTAGTTGACTGAGCAGCCATGCAATCTTGTCAGCATCCACAACCTCTTGAAATTCACTTGTATACTCAAATGCAGTCACCCAGTCCATAATGTCATTCTTCTCGTCATATACATTGAGCAGATCTTAGATCTTTAGGAAATTGTGGATGAGAGGAGGACCCAGACCCATGTACAGATCCCTTGGAGGAGCCAGTTGTAGCCTGAAGCTTGGTCAGTTCCAACTGGTGATCCCTGTCCTTCAGTTTTTCTACCTGCTCAACTTTCAGCGTTGCCATGTTGAACTCCTGCTCCTTCTGCTTAAACAGCACTTCTTGCTTCTTGGATTCAAGCATGGCATCAGCATCAGAGCTGGCAGAGAAAACTTGGGACAACACATCCTCCCTGTCATCGTGGGCCCCATGGATGAGTGCAGCGACAGACTTGTCAGATCTGTCAGTGAGAGCAGCCCCACCGGCTTCTGCACTTTCATCTGAGGTAATGGCATCAAGTTGCACCTCTTGCCAATCCTTGATCCTTTGTCTCATTTCAATCTTTGTACCTTGAGCAGGCAAGCCTCTCTCAGTACACATCATTCTCAATGTTTCTGACTTGGAAGCATTCAAGGTTATGTTGGTTATTGTTTCCATGTTTTAGGTTGTTAGCTTTTACTGTTACGTTACTACTAAGGTCAATATGTGTCCTGTGTAAGTGTAATCAGAGTACTTTTACCAGTGCGCAACACAGGATGCCTTTGATCCTATCCCACCACTGCCATCAATTTGTTAAGATGGATTTCTGAACCTCTGCCCACCAGGTCAAAGTTCAGAAATTCATCTTAACAGCCGTTCTGGAAATAAGGGTGCCGGTAAACTCACCGGCACCCTTGTTTCTGGACCGGCAAACTAGGGGTTTGCCTGCCGTAGCCGCTGTGCTTCAACAGGTCTTACCCTGCTGGCACATCGGTCACAGTAGGAAAAGCCGTCACGGAGCTTCCGTGTCCCCACTTCCATAGCGTCCTATTGGATTCTATGGGAGTGGGTATTAACAAAATTACTGGCGCCTGACTTCCTGGCCGCCGGACTTGTAATAGCGCTGTGGCACCGAGAAGTCAAGCACCTGTAATTTTTTATGGGTCTGGCGGCAACCCGCCGGTAGCACCGGCAGTGTTTCTGCCAGACTGGTAATGAAGCCCACTGGCTTCAAATATGAGAGGATGCTCGACTCATAATAAATGATATCCTGTCAAAATAACCAACAAGAAGGACAATCACGATAGGAAAGGAAGACAACATGATCATCTACATGAAACATCCTTTCAATAATAATATGTTAATGTTAAAGGATATTTGTACCACGCACTATCACCACCGGAGTGGTTCCTTGGCGATCTGGCGGCTCTGAAAGAGGGAGAGGGGGCTGAGTTAGTGGGAATAAGCTGGAAAAGTGCAAGAGAGCAGTGATGTGCTGATGGCAGCCTCAGCCCAGTGGGTCCGTCGGCTGGGTTTGGGGTGTTTTATGGTCGGTAATCGTGTGCTGTTGTGCAAGTCTATGTGGGGTTCTGTTTGTTGTTGCAGTGTAGTGAAGTTAGTGCGGATTGCTGCGTTTTAGGCTTGTGGTTGTGTTTGGTTAGAATTTGAGAAGTGTATGCAGAGGGATGAAATTGTTAGTGGATTGGTTAGTTGGCATTGCTTTCCTTGCAGTTATGTCTGTCTGATGTTTGCTATCATTCACTATTCCATCGTTGCTAATTTTCAATATTCTGTCTAGAAGTGAGGCAGGCTGATGATCACGATTCCAATCAAGTGTTGCACTTGCCATCATTTACAGTTTCATCCAAGTGTGGCGCATGCTTACATTCACATTTCTATCTAGATGTGACGCAAGTTAAAGTTAGGAATTTCATCGAAGTGTGGTGCATGCTAACATTGTTACACCTGTCTAAAGATGACGCGGGCTAATCTTAACATTTCTGTATAGATATGGCACTAGTTAACATTGGCTAGTGTGTTAGTGCGCAATGCAATGCAACATTTACAGTCAGGCCAAGAATGGAATTAGGCTTGTGGTCACAAATCTCTCTATGAATGCATGGCGTAATTCTATGGTAGTCTACGTTATGGAGAGGTGAGGTAGAGTGGCGAGGGCTTTCTAGAGTAGAGTAATTGCTCTGCACCCCACCCATGCCACACTTAGTTTTGTTGGTGTTTGTTGGCTGCTTTTGATTGATTGATATTTTATTTCTATCGCGCTCATACACAATTGTTTCAGAGCGCGACAACTTGGGGCTGCTGGCTTCCTTTGCTTCTCCTGCGGACACCTGTAGACATGCGTTGGAGCCGCTACTGTAGGAGCTGCCCTTTGCCAAGGACCATTAGCTGAGGGGGCTGCCGGGCAGAGGGCTGCCCTGGGAAGGTCAGTTATGACCAGGTGGACGCACCAATCAGGTGAGGTGGGTGGCTTGGAGGGGGAGGTTGGGACTGTGAAAAGGCCAGACACAAACAAAGGACTAGACCCCACAGACGGCACCCTTTGGATGCAGCCCAGAACAGAAACAACGGGCTCAGAAGCCAAAAGAAACACTAGACAGACAACAGATTGGCACACAGTGCTCACCAAAAAATATAGATATATAAAAAATTAAATAAATTAAAACATTTTTTAAAAAAATATATATATTAGAAAAAACACACACCACTCCAAAAGAGTGCATAAAGCATGCCAAAAACGGATTACAATCATTGTGAAACTACTCACTCAGAATCAACCAGCCCCTAAAGGTGCTTCCACACTGGTTTCTCCTGCACATAAAAGTCCTACAGACAGAACTAGTCATCTCTGCTAAAAAGTGCCCATTGGGATGCAATCGAAAATGTAGAATAGCATGCAACGCACTCCTTATCTGCATGTGACCGGGCATGCATAATAGCATGTGCATTATCTTGCAGTGCACTATTTATTAGGTATGTTCGGACTTCGTTCTGTCAAAACTCCCCCACAACCCCAAGGTCTTTGAGGCCATGACAATTACAAATGTCACATAAAGTAGCAACCTATGCATGACCCCTGCCTCGCTGTGCACCCCGCCCCCCTTTCAGTAAAGCAGGTGCACCTGTACTTTCATAGAAGGAAACCTTATCCGGGGGTTAAACTTGACCTTTGACTTTGAAACCAAAGGTAGCTGTCTAGACCGTCTGTTTATTTTTTTGTCAGCCGGTGACGGGGGCAAATTGTTATTGTGGGCTCAAGGTGGGGCTGTCATTGAAAACCAAGTTACGCTTTCCATCTCCAGGAAAACACGGATGTCGATGGATTCTGCATCCGCCTGCGGTGTTTAGTCAAAGATGGGTCTCAATTTCAAGACTTTGAAGATGAGCGGTCACCCCCGGGACATGATAATGATCCCTTTCACGGATGGCGGGAGCCCCATGGGGTGCAATCGCAGCCCAGGCTTGGGCGATGGCCTGTCCGGCTGGACATTGACATTTGCATTCTGCAATTAACCATGGAACAGCTCAGACAGCTAGTAGGCCAAACAGGCAGCGGGCAGGTCTGCTCGGGTCAAGGTCATGGTAACCGATTATGGTGGATGTAAAATGGATGTGGTCCCAGTCATAACTTCAAGAAGAGTTCAGGGGCCCTGAGAGATGCACGAGTAGACTGCTACACTCCAAAAATAAAAACAGCTCACCTAGAGTGCAGCAGTACCAATGGGCAGAGCTATCGCTAGGTGGGGCCTGGAGGGGAGGGTGGTTATATCCCCGGGTCTTTTGGTTGTAGCCCTGGATAAAAGCTCAGGGGCTACAACCAAACGGCCAGCCAGCCCTGACATTAGCATAGCCTAGATCAACACACCTGCCAACAGGTACGAACCGGAAGCCAAATTATGCTTTTTAATTTGTTGGTAAGCATTTCCTCAGCCGAAGAACAATTCTACTCGTGGCGTTCTGAACTGTAAGCAGATGTATCATTTCATAAGAAGGGAGTTCCCAAATTTCCCAAAAATGTAATTGTATTATTTCCACAATAAACTTCATGGTACTTTATAGACCTGGAAAGGAAGACAGGGCGGGTCCCTGCGGGGATATGAATGGAAGGTGAACACATATTTCTGTAGCGTGCGCTTAACTTGATGAGCTATCCTTGCAGCTTAACTTGCTGAGCTATCCTCGAGGCTATGTTAAAAGATCAACCTCAATCAAAGTTGACATGATATGGCATTTATAACGCGCCTATACACAAGTGTTTCAATGCGCGATGAGGCAAGGGAGGGGAACAGAGGGAAGACAGAGACAACGATTTTACGGGGCCAGGTGACATTGAGATTCCGAAAGTGCAGGGGAGGGGGGTCGAAGGGGAAATGCAGTACATAGGATAAACAGTAAATAATAAAAACCAAACGATAAATAAGTGCGGCCAGCTGGTGGCAGGTGCTAGGGTAAGTGCAGACATCAGGTGTCAAGTGCTGGTAGGGGGGTTTAGGGCTACAGAAATAACCCCAGGGGGGCATTGCCTGGGCCCGAGAATAGAGGGTAGCAAGGTGACCAGTGGAGTTTCAGTTAGGAGTTAAGCAGGGGAGAGGAGGAGAGAAAGCAGAAGCAAAGGAAGGTGCTTCCCGAACCAGAGATGGAATAATAGATAATAGAATACCATTTGATAAGGACGTAGGAAACACTGGTTAGTAAATCCATTTTAACAGTATTTATTGTAAAGCTGAAGCTGCAGTATGTTGATACACAGATTGCAAATGTGCTTACATCTCGAGCTATCAAAACGAGCAAAGTTAAAGCCATAATAATTTAACATGCTAATAGTCTGAGTGCTTAATCTGAAGATTGCAAAGCGGTTCAGAACGGTTGCATGCAGTAACATCGGGTAGTTACTGCAACACCAAAAAGATGCCAGTGATTACAATGCAAACTTTTCTGACGCTCGAAAATCTATATTTTGTTTCATAAACCACATCTCTGTTTACGAGTCTTTCTTGTCGTATCACTCTATTTACTAGTGTTCCATTTGTTTCTAAGCACTTTCAAATTTGATAGGCATACCTACTCATCACTATTGCTAATTCCCTGCTTGCTGTTATTGTTGATCGCTTGCTTGCTTGTAAGTGTTGCAGATTCTGCTTGATAGCCTTATTCTAATCACATCTGTCTGGAGAATAGGGAGATCAAATGATTTGCCCATGGCCAGAGCGTTTTGATAGGTAGCTGGGAATGGTTCCAAAGTCTGCAAGTGTACTGCTAGGCTGCATCATCCCCCTTCTGCAAATCTTCAATCATTTTGAATCGCTTCGAGTAAATGTAAACTGTTATATTGGTCTACAGTTTTTTTCTTAATATAACGTAAGGCAATTCATTGCTTTACAAAGAGCATAATGGTAATGTGCCCAATATCACACAATTTTGGTCAAGCGGGAGTGGAATTCATATCCCCTTGTTCCGAATCCAGTAGTTTTGCCACTAGGCCACATCCCCTCTCTCTTGGCCAGCCTTTTTGCTTTCATAAAGGGCTTTATTTTGGACTTCATTTTATTTTCTAAGCAGCCCAACTTTGATGGACAAGTAAACAAAAGGGCTTGGAGGTATAGCGATTTGTTGAAAAACACACAATTTTGCTCAAGTGTGGCGGCCAGGTTTAAAATTCAGAACGTCTGTTTCCAAAATTGTCTACTTATCCACTAGAATTGTTCATTTCCATCCTTCATTTCCCTTTCCTCCCTCTCTCTCTGTACCCCCTCGCAGCTCTCCTCTCCAACGCTTTAACTCTCTGCTGCCTATTTACACTCCTCCCAAGTACCTGTATGAACGATCTCACTACCTCAACAACTGCCTCGTGTAGCATTCCACTTCCCCTTTTTTGTACATTTGCCTTCTGAACTGTACCAGGCTCCCACTGCCCCAAAACCGACCTAGCCCATTGCCTTTGAACTGGCCATGCCACTCTCGCTGCTCGTGCAACTGCCCCATGTACCGGTCTTGTGCCCTTTGATTTACTTAATATCACTTATTGCTCCAGAACTATTGTATTGCCCCTGTCGTTCATTACCTACAGAACTGGCCATGCCCTTTTCTGCTACTCTCTAATTTTCCCCATGTCTCTCTCATTGCCCTCAAATTGCTCCATAGCTGAACTGCACGATGGCAGGTTTTACTGGGCGCCAGTGTGCTCCGCGCCACTCGCATTGCTTCTAAAAATGCTGCATGGCAGGTTCCTCTGCCTCATGCCATTCCCCTGCACCCCAAAACTAAACTGCCCCATTGTCCCTGATATGGCTAATTTCACTGGCATTTTCCCAAAACTGCCCATTTCACATCCCACTCCCTCTAACTTGCCCCATTTTATTTATTAATAATGTGATTTAATTAATTACAACTTTACACATTTACGTAAAAAACGTTTAGCTTATACAGATTCCAAAAAGAACAATACATTACCTTACTCCCTCATTTGTCCAATGAGCACCTACCACTACCCAATTCTATAGTTGCCCCAGAACTGCTCCAAGGCCCCTGAACCGCAGCATGGGCCTACACCGAGTGGTGATCAAATTCTGCAGAGCTACCCAGAGCTACCCAAGTGATAGCAGTGTTTTTGCTTGAACCCCTTTAACTGACTTTGACCTCCAACCTGGAGGGACTGCTTTGCACTCTTAATACATGCGAGGGAACTTCACAGAGTACCTTTTTAGTTACTCAAAGCGTTCTGCAAATATTTAGATTTCCCCACCCCCTGGCAAATCAGGCTAACCAAATACATGTGTGGGTCATTGGAGTCCCCAAGTTCCACCACGAACCGGGAGTTTGGTTTTGGGAGCCTTCCTGCTGCTAATGCGACAGCATTAGAAATGGAATGCATTTTTATTACTAGCACAAGTCTGGCGCAGTGGGTGGCTGGGTACTACCATGTGGTTGCTGTCTCGAGATGTTACTGTGATTGACCACCAGAAACGGCAAGAAGAACATGTGAATAGTTGTAATAAGAGAAAAAAAATCACGTCAGGTTCTCCAACTTCTGTTAGTAAACATGTGTGAGTTTGCATCACTTTACAAACAAGCATGCATTGATTATATGTAAACCACTTTATTCTCCTTGGTGTCAAAACCGTGTGAGGTACGCGTGCCAATTGTTCGAAATGTATTGGGAACCCTTCCCTCCCTCCATTGATGCTACTGCTGTGACAAAATGCCATTCATTGCATTTGTTTATTTATAGACCCAAAAGCCTCAATGTTGGAGGCACCACCGTCTACAGATGAGTTGGACGAATTTGTTATCTGCCAGAGGCCGGTAGAGCTCATTGGAAAAGAAAGTAAATCTTCTCGAATTTCGGTCAAGTTAGAATCGACAGGGCTCACCGAAGAAGGCACCATAGATTACCAACTTCACTACATATTGTACAGGTGAGGTGTAGCATGGGTTTAATGATCATTTGTCATTATTCATTTTGCATATTCCAAATTCTAAGTCCTTGGTAAAGTGAGCTTACTTGTTTCTATTTGTATTTTGCATATTTTCTCAACTTGAATATTTCATACCAGACTTTCTAATATAGCTACCATTGTTCTGACTACATTCTTACCAAATATAGGTCAGAGTGTTTACCAGGATGCACCATTTCATTTTCATAGGACAGCTGGTGTTATATGCCTCACATTAATTTACGATATTATATTTTTTAAGTGCAAACCTTTTAACATTCTGTGTTAAAGCGAGATTCGGATTGGTGGGTAGTTTGAAATCTAAATGAGGATTACTCATGTCACTGTAATACATTCTGCATTGCCTCCTTAAACTTGCTGTACTGTGCTAAAACGTAGGCTGGAAACAGAATAGCTGGTGAGAATATTCAACTGTAAGGTTTCTGATACCTTATGAGACATTCCACTTTCAAAACTTTGGATTAGTGGGTAACGCAGTTAAAAATGATATTTTGTAGCCGGTGAGAGAGGTGCACAAAATAGAACATTATGCAGAGTGATGAAAACAAAACCAGACCTAACACTTTTTGGATAAAGTAATGCACTGTTAAAATAGATCTCTTGGGAATTTCCCAGAGATGTTGCAGCTTGACGGTAAAACACCTATGCAGTTTTTCTCTTTGACGGTTGACAAGCATAAAGATGAACAGTGGGACATTCGTTTTCTCAAAATGGATAGTTGGTTCTGTGCTGTATTCCATTTAAGCAAAGTTATGAACCAGAATGGAGCAGTACAGTGGTGATGAAACCAACGGTTGTGTAACCATGTTTCTGGTATGCCTTTTTTGTGAACTGTGTGCCGAATGCTTGGAGGATTCTGTAAAAGGGATCAATGATGTCGGGGAGGAACCTACTCTGCCCTTTCTTTTCTCTATCACAGGTAGAAGGTATTCCATTTCAATGGCGTGTGGTAGGTCTCCATTTTGAACCTCTGAAGTCTGCCTGCCCTGTTCTATGTTTCTGGAAGTTCATCATAAAAGCAGTCTTTATGAAACTCCCCAATGGCATTGCTGTTTTTCCTGGGTTTTCGTTATGGCGTTACAATGTTTTAGAAATGGATTTGTGGGCATAGAATTCTTAGAAAAAGATGTCTAATCCGGCTGTAGTTGTACAGAATTCACGAGTTGCACTTTAAATCACCTTTTAGCAAATTGATTCCTCAAGGGTTCTTGGATTCATATAGATGTACACTATTGAGTGGCTGGGTGAGCTATTTTTCTGTGAGTAGTTCAGTGCCAAAGCTTTATTTGGTGTGACGCATTGTGCTGTATTTTCTCACACGAATTTATTCATGTACATTAATTTAGAGTTGTGTATCAAAAGTAGTCGAACGACCAATTCAGTGATGTTTAAAGGTGTACTGCTCAGATACATTTGGAGGAGGACTGGGGTGGGATGTCAAGAAAAAGTGGTGACAGCTTCTGCAAAAACCTACAAGTGCACTGACACTTGTGGGTTTTGATGTGAAGATTTACAATGGGCGGTCTTTATCAAATGCGAAATAGTCAATTGAAATGACTTCTGAATTAATGTAATACCTAAGCTATAAATAGGAGCTAAAGAAAGAAGGTCTCTTGGTACGAGTTTAGCACATTAAAAAGAAGGCTCTATTCCTAAAAGCGTTGTATGCACAAAGCTTAGTTTATGCTTAAGTATGAGAGTTTACTGAAGAAAAAGTTGTCCGTTTTACTAGATGAGCTTCTGAGCAAATTGATTTCCACCGTTTCACTTCTAGCTATGATACAAATCTACGCTGTGTAAAAACGCAATTGCTATAAATCGTTATTGATCGAATTATACTTTTTCTTTAGATATTTTACACCCGACCTTTCCCAAGTGTGCCCTGTTGAAGAAACGCGATTGCACTCTCTTCAAATGTTGCCTATGTACAGGACAGGTAAAAACACTTTTCTCCAACTTTAATATCTTTGTTTGAGGCCTAACATATCTTCTATGTGCCTGACTTTTACACTTATCATCGAATGTAGAAATTCCACAGGCAGATCAAACAGTGGGCCCGAATATAGACCTTCACCTTTGTATGAAATTATGCTATATGTTTTAAACTAATAGCATTTGTCTCGAAAAATATGACAGCAGTGTGTTTGCTTTCTTAGCGTAGATAATATGCGGGATTGAATTATGTTTGCTCATGAATAGTGACATGTTGCTAGATAGTCTAAGGGGAATGCCCTGCTGATTCTTACTCCAGAGCAGAAGCATTGTCGTCCACATGCTTTTAAGAAGTGTAGAAATAGATTGGCTTGCTCTTGAAAGGTAAGGTCATGGCACAGCAATAATTCTTTAGACAATTTGTATGCATGGTCCGCCGTTATCTTACTGTGTCTACTATTTCACCTTTTTTTATAAAAAAAAAAAGAAAATGACAAGCAGGTTCAACACAACTTTTTACTAGTCGTTTCCAGTTTGCACCAGTCCACCACAGAAATGAAGCCACATTCAACATTTTGGATACAAGTATAACTGCAAATTAAATTGATATTTAAAGATGACACATTTAACTGCAATTCTGGTAATAAGTAGTTTACACCGTTGGAAGGCCTGTGATGCACAAGTTACTTTATATACTCATTCAAAATATGAGACCAACAATTAATGGCTTTTGTATAGCAATCTCTTCAAGGACGGCGAGAAGGAAGTCAGGAATGAGATTAGATAAAGGCATGGATGACGTGCTGAAATGAATGGAAAGAAGGAAGGAAGTAATTAGATATAAATTAAAACGGGTGGGAGAGATAAATGGGTGTCGTTGGTCTGTCTGTCCCAGCCTTTAAGCTTGCCCACTTTGGAACTAGCTGATCTTGGTTATGCTGTAATACTCAGAATAGTGTCAGCTTGTGCAAATCACTTTATATATTATATGGCTTTGCATCTGCAGAAATTGATATTTAAAAAAAAAGTAATGAACAATTTAAAACAAACAGATTGAAAGAAAGGGATTAACAATTAAAATGAAAGAAGGGAAGTATATGAGCCTGCCCCCACCCAGTTTACATTTTTAGTACTTGTTTTACATTTTTTTAAAACTACTTTATTGCTGTTTCAGCACTAATATTCAAATCCCTTGCATCCTTTCCAGAAGTTAGAAATGCTTCTTTCTTAAAAGAAGCCAGCATGCCTTGTGGACGGGAAAGTGTTCACATTCTACAACCAGTATTGACCTATAGCACAACTGGGACGGAACGTCGCCACAGCATATACAGTGTACCCACCACACCCACACCTTTAGTGTTTACAAGTGGGTGTCCACGTCTGCAATGGGGGAGTAACCGGGATATCTCAACAATGAAGTGTTACAAGCTTGTATGGCACTACGTTTATAGACTGTGTCATATTGTACCAAGTGAAGGTTGACCGTTGTGTTGGATGTTTTACATTGAGCCCAGATGCTGCCACGCTACATCTTGATGCTAGATGGGTCAGCTCATTTGTTAAACGCTACATACAATAAGACTTTTTTTTCCGGTCTTGGAAGATTGTTGTTGGAGCATCCTTTAGTCTAAGCACCTTAGCTAAGAAAAGCAGCACTTAAGAAGCTTATAAAACAGCATTACTTATGCCGCATCTCTAGGACCTAACCTGTGCTGTCAGTTTTATGAACAGAACACACAATGCAATTCGACTGTACCTGAGTAAACCAATGGAAGTATCGTCTATGTAATGCTTACAGCATGAAAAGATATAGTAGTGCTCCTGTGACATCAGTGTGAGTGCAATGTAAATATCACGTGTACAAATCACGCCAGTATTATGCCTGCAATTGAACTGGGTCACATAAACCACTTGTGTCTACAGTGCTTGGAACTGCAGGCCTCCAGTAGCAAGTGTTCTATACACAATCTTTTATTATTACTCCAACATTTTCCAGTCATGTCTATATAACAAAAGTCGATTTTACTACATGGTAACGTATTTACCAAGTGCATTCTACAAGGTGTGCAGTCTGACTGTGTGCGAAATACACCTTTCTGTCACCTGCCCAACTGCAGTTTTTTTTTAACACTTTCTTTATTGGTACACTTGGTAAGATATGGTACAAGTTCAAAGAAATTACATTATTGACAGTGGCGTCAGGTCGGTTGACAATTACATACAGGCGTTTTCAGACCACAATTGAGGATATAAGGATAGACCATTGGGATGGGCTGATTCAACTTATGTCTAGAAAGACCAGATAGTGGGCGGGATGTAGCTCACGTGAACAGTGAGCTAGTGGGTGACGCAGGTTCTGGCTTTTTGTGCAGAAGATATGACTTAAGTGGAGTCCAATATCAATGGGATGGGATTGGGGTGGTTGCATATGCGCCCACTCGTCCTCCATTTTGTTTGTCCACACTGCATCTCTTAACCAATGGTCTTTATTGGTGGTGTGTGGACTAATCCATTGTAGTAGGATACATCGTTTGGCCAAAACAAGACACAGTCGTACATATTTACACATAGTTAATGATGGGGGGTAAGAAATGTGGAACAGGCACATTAGGGACAAAGGGGCAACAGTTTTACAAACGTTTTCAGATAATATCGCACATATATCTTTCCAAAAGGTTGCGAGTCCTGGGCAATCCCATATCATACGAACATATTTGGCATTGAGAACATGCGGGCGTGGACATGCCCCGGCACCTTCCCTGGAGAACAACCGAAGGCGACCTTGGGTGTAGTGATACCTATGCAACACCTTTAGTTGTATCAGCCTGAAACAGGAGTTGTATGATACATTATTTATTTTTGTGCACATATCGGACCAAAGGTCATCGCCTATATCTAGTTGGAGGTCTGTTGGCCATTTGACTAGTGCATTGTAGTGTGGTGTGGTGGAATGAGTTTGGATTAGGTGGTGCAATGATGAGACATGTCTGCGGTTGTCTTCTGAGGCCACCACGTATCCTAGCATGGGTCGTTTTCGGGATTAACTGGGAAGAAATCCCATAATTTCTTGGTAGCCTTGCGGACGCCAGCGTATTGCAGCCATTGTGAGGTTTGGCCACGCATTAATTCAGGAACTTCAGACGATTGGATGAAGTTACCCTCTATGAGCAGCAACCCCAGTGTAGAGAATCCGTGTTGCATCCAAATATTAATAGATCTGGAGTCTACTTGCGGCAGGGAGGGGATGCAAGTCCAAACAGGAAAGTCCTCATGACGCTGACGGGGTCGAAGCTGCAATCATCCGTGATCCCAGGTGGGAGAACCAACGATCGGAGATCTTAGTCTCCCGCTGAGAGTTTCTATAGTTGTACATTGGGGGTGCAAGAGTCATCACTGAACCAGTGAACCGCGCACTGCGCCTCTGCCGCCATCCAACATAATCTGAAGTTAGGTGCGGCAAACCCTCCCCAGTCAAATGGTTGAGTCATCGTCTCCCATTTCAATCTGAGTGCGCGTGATTGCCAGACAAATTTACTGATTTCGCTGTCCAGATCAATGAACAGTGCCGTGCCATGCCATAGAGGTATGTTTAAAAACAAGTATAGGAGTTTAGGAAGTATTGTCATCTTCAGGAGCTCTATTCTACTGGTGATTGTGATGGGTAGGCAGGACCAGTTGGCAAATTTAGGACGCAGTTGCGCCATGTAGGTTGTGTAGTTGTGGTTTTGCAGGGAGAGGCAGTTTCATGCAATCGTCAGCCCCAGGTATCGGATGGTTTCTGGGGACCTTTTAAACCCCTGAAGGTCTGGAGGTGGTTTAGTAGCTTCTGTGAGGGGTAAGATATTGCAGTCTACTCAGAGGCCCAAAATCTTTCCGAAGGTCAAAATGTCTTGCCTAACGGTTGTTAGGTGCACCCTCGGATACCGGATATATAGCAGCGCATCGTCTGCATAGAGTGAAATTATTTGCGGGTCTATCGACATTCGGACCCCCCCCACCGGTGACTATGTTTAAGACTAATCATATCTGCCAAGGGTTTAATGATAATAGTGAGTACCAGGGGAGGCAAGGGGCAGCCCTGTCAAGTACCCTTACCTATCTTCAACTAAGGAGATAATAACCAGTTTCTGTTGACCCTAGCAACTGGTGATGCATAAAGGAGGGAGATGGCATCTAGGAACCTACAGCCGAACCCGCAACGCACCAATACAGCGTACATGAACTTCCATGACACAGAATCGAATGCTTTCTGGATATTTAAGGTGACAGCCACAGCTTGAGCCTCAGGGTCTATCCGTGCTAAAATGTTGAAAAGGCGTCACAGATCCAGAGCTGTGGATCTGCCCGGAATGAATGAAGCCCTATTGGTCAGGATAAATAATGTGTGGCTTAACTGGCATAAATCGAGTAGCAAGTATTTTGGCAAATGCTTTCACGTCCGTGTTAATTAAGGAGAGCGGGCGGTAGGATCCACATTGGTCTGCAGGTTTCCCAGGCTTGAGCAAAACCATGACGACTGCCTCCCACATGGTGGTGGGGGGGGGAGTGAACAGGACTTGAGCGATTCCTGCCACACCTGCAAAAGGTGAGGTGCTAGGGTTTCTTTGTGGCGTTTATATAGCTCAGCCGTGAGGCTGTCAGTGCTGGGGCTTTCCCAGTGGACAATAGATTAATAGCTTGCGTAATGTCAGCGAGGGTGATCGGGAGATCAAGCAGGGTTTTAGTGTCATTGGAGAGTTGGCTGAGCGGTAAAGCGTTAAGAAACATGTCAATTTGCTCCGTTCTGCATGTGTCTTGGTTGGTGTAAAGTTCCATATAGCACTGTGTGACTACTTCATTGATGGCTTTGGGAGTGTGTACTGAGGCACCGGCAGGGTGGGTCTCGACCGAGATGCACCCACTGCCGTTTTCTTGGCGTGCCATGTGAGCAAGTAGTTTGCCAGGTCTGTCACCCTCCCCATATTTCCTAGCCGCCGCAGGGGTATCGAAGAACTTCACTTCGCGTTCAGCGTTGAAGGTGTCGATGGCCTCTTTAATTTGTGTCAGTGTGTCCAAAGGGGGGTCAGAAGTTAGGCCCCGCTCCAGTTGTTAAGTGTCTCCTCGCACAGAGTTATGCTCCGCCGGATTGCTTTAAGAACACTAAACTCTGAGGACATCACGATTCCCCTAATGTAGACCTTGAAAGTCTCCCAGAGTGTACCAGCCGAATTCACCAGAGCCCACATTTTCCTCAAAGAATAGTCGTACATGTTCATCGATTGTAAATGCAAATGCAGTGTCTTGAAGTGCTAGAGACTTAAACCTCCAGGTATTGCAGGGCTTAGCCAGTGTCGTAAGTGTTAGGGTGATTGGAGCATGGTCAGAAAAGGTAGCATGCATGCTTCTAGAACCCCAGGAGCGTATCCGAGATGAGCCACAAATCGATACGAGAAGAGGAATCGTGGATCGATGAATAGAAAGAGTAGGATCGATCTACCCCATGTAATGCTCTCCATGCGTCCACAAGTCGTAGTGAGAGCATGCCCTCCTTGATAGCGGAGGCCGCTCGCCTAGAGGCTCTGTGAGTGTGGGTGAACCTGTCAAAGCATGGGTTCAGAATGGTGTTAGTCACCTCCCCATATTATCGGTATCCATGGATACTGATCAGGTTCACCAATTACGTTCCTGTAGAATTGAGGGTCGTCCACATTGGAGCCATGAACATTAATTAGCACTAATTCTCTCCCCGCGAGGGATCCGTACACCAGTACATATCTACCCAATGGGTCTGTTTTGGAGTGTTTGCCCTGGAATGGCAGGGACTTGTGAATCAGGGTCATGACACCTCCAGATTGTGAGCAATAGGATGAATAGAAGCGGTGTGGACCCCAGTTCTTAGTGAACCCGTCACAAGTTACAGAGAGGGCATGGTTTCTGGCAAAAAAAGGATTTTGACTTTGTCTTTCCACATATAAATGCATTTTACGATGTTTGACCGGGTTGCCCAGTCCCCGAACATTCCAACTAAGGAGAGTTATGTCTCCCACTGCGGTACGCACAGTGTCTTGATCCAACCTGTGCCGATCTCAATGCTTCGTCTAGTTCCCAAATCTTACTTGCCCATGTTAATGGCTTGTACCAAGTGTTTTTGTCTTTTAAAGAACAACCCCAACATTCCCTCCAACCCCCCACCCACATCGCCCACAGAAATGGGGCAATGATAACACACAGGTAACTCCCACAACTTTGAGTGCAACATGAGGCATTGTTGGACTTCATGTATACAGAAACAAGGAAATGTACCAACATAATTCGTACAATGAGTTACAGAATAGTATTACGATCACCCCATCATAACTACGTGGAGTAGGAGACCTTCATTTAGGATTCTTGGATAGTGTTGTGGCGGCAGGACAGTCTTACCGGGTCGACCCCGCAACAGGTTCTCCGCTATGGTGTAAGTATAAGGTGCGACATCCTTTCATCGCCCTTCTTTTTTTTTGCTGCAGATTTTTTACCCAAAAAAAAACATTGAAAAATATGGGAGGGGGTGGGTAGAGGGATATGTTTCTGGGGGTTTGGGGTGCTAGATTCTAAATAGGTGAGAAGGGGAGTTTGGGGGTTAACCCCCCATACAGCATTTTTTAAAATAAATTGATGCGTATTTGCGGGAAAAAATATGCAGCAAAAAATGCTGCAAAATAAAAACAGGCGATGGAATGACATGGAACCAAGTATAGGTATGATTAGTCAATGAAGGACAAATACCGCTAATGAGCTATGTAGCCAGGATTTGCAGTTGTGGCAAGGCTTCGTCCAGAAATGTTATAGCCTCCCCAGGTATAGTGAAGAAATACGTTTTATTACTCCATTCGATCCTCAGTTTGGCAGGATATAGCATTGCATATTTCATGTCGTTATCCCGCAGCCACTTCTACACTGCCAGGAAGGACTTCCTCTCTTATTGGACGGCTGCCAAGAAGTCTGGGTATATATGTATTCTGTTGGAGCCCAGTATGAGGTCCCCTGGCTCCTGGGCCGCCCGCAGCATTGCATCTCAGTTGCGGTAGTTAAGTATGCAGGCTATAATGGGTTGTGGAGGCACCCCAGGCCTGGGTTTGGGAGCTAGGGATCTGTGAGCCCGCTCAACTTCAAAGTGTGATTACAGTGAGGGGTTCCTTAGGAGTGGCAGTGGAGTGTACTCAATCTGGAGCTCGAGGGAGGGTTCAGAGCTGCATTCGGGGACTCCAATGATGCAAATGTTGTTATGGCGAGATTGCAATTCCAATTCATCATTCTTCTTCTCCACTTGGAGTACATGCTTGGAGAGTGTAGCCAGTACCACCGTCATGGTGGACATGTCGTCCTCGACCGTGCCGACTCTCGTGTCAGCCTCCGACAAACGCAGGTCCATTTTATCAATGCGCGTCTTTATAGTGTATGGTGCTTGTCATATCATCAAGTTTGCTATGCACTTTGGCGAATGCCTCCTGCATACTGTGACTGGCGCTGGGTCTCGGAGGGTTTCATCAGGACAGCCTCGGGCTCTGCATCAACGGTTGCTGTGGACGTGGTAACGGTCCTAGGTGTGTATTTAGTATATTGATTCATAGAGTGCCGATTCTTAGCTCCTCCCTTGGTCATCCTATGTATCAGGGTAGGTATGGAGAACAAAAGCTGCAGGCCCAGCGATAGTATTGGGCGCCTCAGCTAGGACCATACTGGTATGTAAAATGTATCAAGGTGTTGTATCTCGTATCCAGGAGTCAAGAGGGTGAGGTAGAAGAGGGCAGGGCTCGAGGTAGCTGAGCAATGTGCCCGTACAGACGAGTACAGCGAAGCTCCGACCATTTGTAGTGGGGCACAGACAGTGTAAAGGGGTCAGCCCCTGCTTTTACTTGGGCTGTGTCAGTTTGAATGGGTGGCTGTGTAGGTGGTCACAGCCATCAGAAGCCTGTATTGGATCCAGCGGTCAGGGCACCCCCAATTGATCTTCTATTTGGATGGTGTGGCAGCAAAGTCTTGGGTACACAGAAATAGTATAGAGATTGGGGTTGACTCTGGGGTTGCCAGTTGCTCAGAAGAAAAACGCTGGAGAAGTTGGAGCTGGCCAGCTAGCCAGTGCACTCACTTTATCATGTAGGGTTGAGGAGCTGGAGGCACCCCAGGCTGCAGTAGAATGAGGGCGTTTGTGGGTGATTTGCCCTGGTTTTCTTCCAGGATGGGCTGTGGCGCTGTGGCCTCGGAAGGGTGGTGAGGTGGGGAGGATTCCCTAGGGAGGGGCTCACCCCAGCACCATGCATTGTGTCACAGTTTGTAGTCTGGCGGCCACCCCGGATTCAGAGGTACACTGCGTTTTATTTGCTGGGCCGTTAGGTGCAGGTATTTGGCACAGCTGCAGGATTGCAGGGTGGAAGAGAAAGGAGTGTCGCTGTAAGGTCTGCCACATGGCCTCCCAGCGCACCCATGCAGAGTTGAGGAGCAGCAAAGCAGGTAGCAGGAAAAAGAGGGGGATTTTATGGATTTTGGAGTGATTAATCTCAGTGTCTCTGAGAAGGGGCTGTGGCACCGGGGCTCCCCTGTTGGTCCCGCTAGAATGGCATGGTGTGGAAGGTCTCTAGCAAGGAATCACCTCTGGCATGCTGTGCTGCCTCCAGTTGCTCAGAAGGGCGGCCGCTCCAGGTCCAGCGGGACGGCTGTTCAGTGCCGATCAGGTCGACCCTCACAGCAGGAGCGCCGCCCACCGATCGGGGGGCCGCCAGCAGTGCAGCACACGGGTGGAATGTGTCCCAAGCCTGGGTTTGTGCCTCGGCTGAAGTTAGACCTCAATGGCAGACGAGCGGTACAGAGCACCCTTCGTTGGCCGCTCTGCCAAATGTACAGTGGCCAATCCACTGTGATCCGGTATCGCAGCGGGGTCAAAGAAGGGTCTCCAAGTTGGTGGGCATGTAGGGATTCTTCCAGCAATCTTTAAATGGCACCAAAGCAGTTGGGAGGATGAATATTAGTCCTTGGTTAGCGCCAGGTGCGGGAGCTCTAGAAGAGAGTCGCTATCTTCGCCGCAGTGCAACAGCAACCCCAACTGCAGTTTTTTTAAATGCTGTGCACTGAGCTGTAGATTAACTAATAATAAACCTTGGTTTTTCAGCAGGGGAAGAGGTGAATGTCATTGCTTGTGAGCTAGGAACTTTGCTTCAAAGCTGTTTGGGTGTCTGGCAAGCCCCTCCTATTTTCTATGAAGGTGTATTATTTAATTGACCGGAAACATTTACAGTATCTGTTTCACCATAGACCCCTAAGTTTAATTCCATAACAATATGAGGCACTGTGCTTAATTTGCCTCAAGCTCTCCACACTTAATCTCTGTGATGTTGGTGGAACTCTGCAGATCTGTTTCTCAAGGTGTAAAAGCTTGCAGATTTATGGGAACGTTTTGTGAGTGTTAACTGTTGCCATTGGATAATTCTGGAGGCAGTGTTTGGTGCCATGGGGCAATTCTGCGCTGCGTATTTCATTGTCGGTGCAAAGTAGCACAGCCTAAATCTGGAGGAATTGTGAAGTGGTTTTAGTCAATTGTGAAAATGACACGGGGTAATGTTTTGCTTGCAATATGAAATTAGCCTGGCTATATCCTAGCTACGGTTACAAATGCATAACACTGAAGCTGACAAACGCTCTGTGGACAATGTAAATGTGGCGACAGAGTGAAGCTGTCATGGTAATATTCTTGGTACAATGTACAAACTAACCTGGCAAACCTGCTTAACATATAGGTGAACTGTGGTTTATTTAGAAGTACAATTGTGTATTTAAGCAGCACCCTTTTTAGTTTGCACACTGGGAAGACTATATCAGAGAGAATGTACTTCGATTGAGCGAGAGAACAAGAGAAAACACACACTCACACTGACTTTGCAAGAGGCCAGTGGTAGGAGTCCACAGAGGACATCTGGTATTTTGGTTTTGAAGCACCTACACCTTTGCCCCCCACCCCAAATAAATAACCCTCCTAAATGTATTACCCCCTTACACTACATTCACAACCCCCCCATAAACTGCCACCAAAGACCTAGCTGTTACACGTCAACAGTAATCAAGGTATGTCCAGCTCTCCTCTTTGGTACTATTGCACTCCTCCACATCATTGGTTAACCACATCCCAAACACTTCAACCTATCAGTCCTTTGGGTTCACTCCTTCAGATTACCTATCCCGAAGTGCCTATGACAAACCCACAGAAGTAGAATGGCAACCGCGTATTTCTGACCTGCATCCATCAAAACCACAGGTTTTGCATCTGCCTCTCCTGGTACCTCACTAACAACCCCCTCCCTTTTTTCTTACAGTCCCGTGCAGCGAGGCCAACGAAAATGGCAGAAGGTTAATGTAGCTTTCACGCCCCAGCTGGGGGGTGGCATGGCGTTTAAAGGCCTGGCAATCCCGAGTTTTGGAAGGCCTGTATTTTTGGGCCTACCAAAGCTCAGGCTGGCGGCCCGTTAAATGCCATGTCCACCCCTCCCCCCCAGCCATGTTCACCCCCCCACATGGGGCTTGATAGCTATTTGCACTGCGCGATTTCCCAGGGTGTGGATAGTTTAAATTATTTTCTTTTCCACGGGAGATGAGCTCTGTGTTATGTTATGTTAACCATTTTATGAAGCGTCGTAGGCCCGTTGCGCATCTTGGCACTGAGAACATCTGACAAGCAACCCCAACCAGTGTTTAAAAAAGGAACATTTTCAAAAGACGTCTAAACTGCAAATGGTTAAGAGTACATCTAAGAACAACAGGGAGTGCATTCCAGAGTTTGCCAGCTGCCACACAGAAGGCACGACCACCGACTCAGGACAGAAGAAACCCTGGGACCAGAGACTAGACAAGCACTCCCAGAACATAGGGCTCGCGCAGGAAGATAAGGGGGGAAGCTATTGCATGGATAGTTGATGATAAAAAGCCTAATGAACTAAACAAAGGGCCTTACATTCCACATGTCTAGCCACTGGAAGACAGTGGAGAGAGCGCAAAACAGGAGTAATATGGGCACCACAAGGAGTGTTGGTCGCCACCCCAGCCGCCAGATTCTGCAACAGATGAAGCTGGTGGATAAGCCTCACTGGCTGAGCCAAAAACAAGGAGTTATAGTAGTCTATACTGGTCAAAACTAGTGAGGCCACCCCCAAAGGCTGCAGATGACTAGGTAAAAAAGGCAAGACCTTGCGCAGAATCCTTATATGGAAATGTCCAAATATCCAGCCTTACAGACTGCCCTCACCTGTGTAGCCATAGATAACGTCGAAGACAGGATAACCCCAAGATTCCTAACAGCCGTCGCAGGAAGAGGAAAATCACCAAGTGCAACAGGCCAAAAAGAGGGAGTCCAAAGAGTGGGATTAAGAGGAGAACCCACCACCAGGACCTCAGTCTTGTCCCCATTTTGACCTCAGCCAGTTCCTGCCCATCCAGGCCCCCAGGCACTGACTCAAGCGCAACAACACCTCCACCTGGTCCAGTTCTAAACGAGCCAGAATCTGGGTGTCATTGGCATACGAGTAGCAACTGAAGCCGAAGCAGCGGATAAGACAGACAAGAGGCTGAATATAAAGATTACAAAGAGTAGAGAACAAAGTGGAGCCTTGAGGGACTTTGCAAGACGAAGGACAAGAAACAGAAGAAAAAGGGGCAAGAGAGAGATTTCCCCCTATCAGCCAGGAAAGATAACATAATAGGGTGTTTAACGGTGTCGAAGGCTGCAGAAATATCTTACAATATCAGCCCAGCCACTCAACCGCCGTTCACCAGCCTGGCCATGTCGTCAACGACGGATACTAAGACACCCTCCGTGCCATGTCCCGGAAGGAATCCTGACTGAAAGGGGGTCAAAGAACCCAGGGGTGTTCAAGAAGGAAGAAAGAAGAGGAGGCGCCAAAGATTCCAAATGTTTCATAAACAGAGGTAGAAGAGAACTAGGACGAAAATTAGCAAGCACCATGGAATCCAGTGATGGATTCTTGAGAAGAGGAATAACTACAGACTGTTTAAGCTCCAAAGGAATATGGCCAGAGTGACATGAAAAATTAATAGCTTGGGTAACCCAAGTAATCATGGCAGGAAAAATATCTTTAACGGGTTCTATGTCATATTGACAGTAGTTTTTCGACTGGTGTTTTTATGAAAAATGTTGCTGAAAAGTCATACAAATGTGTTAATTTTTATTTGGGGGATCCCCCCATCCTTCAAGTACCCACTACCGTGCCTATTGTTTACTGTTCTGACCACCGCAACCATTTATCGGCCCTTTTCCACCAATCCCCCCAAATATTTTGAGGAGGTTTTTCGTAAAAACACCCGACAGAAAAAACGACTGTCGATGAAACGACCTCATACCCTTTAAAGACCACCCGAGGAAAAGGATCAGAAGGAGATGCCTATTTAAGTTGAAAAACTGCCTTCCCCACCGCTTTGTCAGAAAACGATGGGAATTTCGACCAGGCATGTGTGGAGCAAATGACATCAGCAGCTAAAACAGGACTGACGAGAGTTCCAATGTGCCAAATGAATATCAGCCCCAATAGTGTCCAAATTAGAAATAAAGAATTGGGCCAACGAATCGCAAAATAGTTGTATATGCATAGCTATAGGCAAGGAGTTAGCAGTAGATAATAATTATCTAACAATAGAAAATACCTCCTTAGGCTGGTTAATAGCATTAACAACTTTCTGAGTAAGAAGGTTTGCTTAGCCGCAAAAATGGCTTTATGATAATTCTATGCCTTTTTTTTAGCATGGAACCGATACGCCGCCTTCTCGGGTATCCCATATTAGCGCCGCTATTTGCGTTCAGCCTGACTTACCTCAAGGCGAGCAGCCTTGATTTTATCGGAGAACCAATGGTCCGACGAGTGATTACGGAGCTGAGTTAATTTTAGAGGTGCAACCAAATCAACTGCATCCCCTAGCCATTTAGTCAGCAATGATAAACTGACAATAGGGCTAGTATTGCATTCTTTCCCAACATTAGATAACACAGTGGTCTGGTTAGCAGAGAGCCTATTGCGCCAAAGGGCTAATGAAACCAGGGTTTTGGGCAAAGCAGCAGAGAGACCTAACATAAATGGCACTAAATGATGGTTAGACCATATCACCGGCTCCACAGGGAGGGCAATAATGTGAGACTCCATCGAAAACACTAAATCGGGAATATTGCCTAGATTTAAAAAACTGACTAAAACAGGTCCACAGGGAAGATTAAACTTAATATTAAAATCACCCAGAATAACTAATTTCGAATATTTCACCTGAAGCTCAGCCACAAGTTCAAGAAACGAGTTTAGAAACCCAGTATGAGTTCCAGGTGGTCTATAGATAATCAATACATGCACTGAGCAGGTAGGAGATGCAGTAACCCCTACAACAGTGTGGCGAAGTGGAATATTAAATACACTGAAAACAAATCCAAATATACTTGTAACACCCCCACCAGGGTTGGGCCCAGTCCTATCTAAGTGAATGATTTTGTAATTCTCCAGAAGTGCCTGTAGCAAGTCAGGCACAGAAGCTACCCCAAGCAATGTCTCAGTAAGGCACATAAAGACTGAGCACCCAAAATATCATTAACAAAAGCTGCATGAGCAGCTAAAGACAGTACATTAGCCAAAATAATTTTAAAACTAGGACCAGCCTCCTCCACAACATTAGTAGAAACTTCCAAGTCATACCTCCAATTTGCGTGACCATATCTCCCATTGGAAAAAAAAAAAAAAGTTTACAAAAATGTCTGTCACCATTAAAATACAAAAGGGACTAGGTCCCTTTTCGGATGACGGCGGCCATGGAAAACAGGTTCCAAAAAGGTTCCCTTTTCTATGTTGTTTTCACGGGCATTGACTGCACAAACGCGCCTGGGAAAGGAGAATTGTGATTGGTCAATTTGTCTTTCCCGGGTGCGAATGCTTTATAAAATCAGTTTGCATTGTTTCAGTCACTGTAGTTGTGTTCTTACTTGAATTTTTGTTGCTTCCCCATAGAGTATTTTTGTTGGGTGAACCTTTTTCTGATGGTTGCATACGTGAAATGCTGCTTTTTGTACTGTGGAAGATTTGACATTGGAGGTATTGGAATAGCACATGGGTTCCTCTTTAGGATAGCAGCCAACAAAGGAAGGGTTAAGCTAACCCGCTTTGCTGTACTGCGTGCTTCAATCCGAATTGGCTGTTGCATCACCACCTGTTTCAAGATCCCAGCCATCACGTTATATGTATGTTGTATAAAAGTGTAACGCTGGTTTCCCGTTGTATTTCCTGCCCTTAGCATGGAGGCTGTCTTTCTATTTATTTTAAGTAATGACACACTTCACAGGTTAACATCTTCTGAGGTCGCAAGTCTTTTTCTGAGGTTACATGTCCAGCCCACTCTATTTTCTCAGTGAGGAAGTTCGCCTGACTGTTGGAAATAAGTGCAACTATGCACATTATTCAAGTTTCCGCCCGACTGCTTTCTTTTCAATGTTCACCAGCTGTGGGAAACGCGCTCTTTGCAGATTATTTGTTGGATAAAGACAGGCCTGCTTCCTCACATGTGTACCTGATACTTCTGTGGTTGAGCTTTCGGTAAGAATGCCTAAAGCTCAGTTATGTGTTTTAAGGGAAATCTTTTTGACATTTTCAGGTGACTGTTCTTTTTTTTCTTGAACAGGTTGTTTTGGTAAAGAAGATGGGGACCCTTCAGCTCAGGGAAGAGAACTCTTGAGTCTTTTTTGCTTTTTTTCCATGCCCCATGTTGGCTATCTTTACACAATTGGAAAGTCACCAGCGTTGATTTCCACTTATCAGTATCCAGAACGGTGTCAGCAGGCAGTGCTTACTCCACAGTTTCTACATGTCATTACAAGGTATGCTATGTTCTGTTACTATACAGTAGCAGTCGAAATTTAGATTTGATGGGCTGGAGCCAAAAAGCTCCTGGGTATTGGGCATCACCCAGTAGGCAGCAGCTACCTCACAAGAGCTTGAAGCTAGTACAAGGCGCACCAAAATTCTAACTTGCCCATAAGATGCAAACACTATATTTCTTTCCATGATGTATGTTCCATTCTGCTTTATTTGTCAATTAGATGTGTCCTTTATTCACCTTTATATTACCAAACATACAGAGCTAATATCACATATGTATTTTTGTATGTGCCAGTTGCCGTGTGGAGTCAAAAGTAGCCTCTGGTAACTCATGTTTCAAGTTAACCAGCCTTTCCTAAGATAGAAGCAGGAGCTAAATAGCTCCCATCGATTTTGAACCCTGTACAGTGCATTTTCTTCAATTGACTTGTCTCTATTCCAGTAACCAAATCACCGTCACGAGCTTTCACTTAGTCTGTGTTTTCTCTGACCATCTGAACAAATTCCTCACGGTCTTGTGACTGTCATTTGCGATTCCACTTAGAGGCTGAGAGTTGAATTTGCTCGTAAACGAGTGACCCCTTCCTCTCAAACACTTCTACATTAACTGTACAGTGTAATAAAGGGGAACACAACGGAACGTTGTACTTTTGTTGACGGGCCTGAGGTGGAGATCCGTTTTTTTTTACCTTTTGGATGTCTAACACCGCAAATAAATTCATAGCAATAAATTGACAGTGTATTTTAAAACGAGCACACCAGAAAAAGAATACATTTAAGAAATGTCCAGTGTGGATGTGTAGATTTATGTGTCACTTTATTTCGTGCAGAAAGTATGTCTGAAGTATGTGTGTGTGTTTGAAATGATTTCTGAGTGTGCTGGTCTTTGTGTACCCTATTTAAGAGACGATTGAGCTACACGTTGCAGTTCTTTGTTTAAAATGTTTTCTTATAACTACGTACCGCAGATGGCAAGCAAAAAAAGATTTGTCTGAGGGTTTCCCATGGCATGGCTGTGTAGAGACACGTGGAGATCGATGGAAGCCTTCCTACATGTTATGCTATCTTAACAGGCTTTTACACTGCAACAATGCACAACCATAGTACACTCCGAGCTATTAAGCTTTTCTGTAGGGGTATGTATCGTGCCCCCTCCCCTTTCAGGTGTTTGCAGACATTTTAGTGAAAGAGCAGCATGCTGAAGAAATTGATTTGTTCAAAATCTGGGCACTGGCTGCAGTTGAACACAGAACGGCACGGGTACAAACGAATTAAGAAGGAATTGAACACGTTAACCTCACTCTGATCTGTTATTTAGTCCATAGGCATCTATGTGCTAGTTGCATGTACAGCAAACAGAAGTCAGTGGGGGCAGGGCGGGGGGGGGAGTAAGTTTAAGGGCAATGTTTTAAGATGCTTTCTGAAAACATTGTAGGAAGATGCTGCAGGCAGGTGAGGGGGTAGCTTGTTCCAGAGAGATGGCGCCCGGACTGGGAAAATGGAGCCCCTTGCTTTAGCACGTTTGAACCTTGGGTTGACGAGGCCGTGACTGTAAGCGGCCCCAGTGGGTCTTTCTGAGGCGTTTTTTCTTAGATAGGCAGCAAGGTAGCCTGGAGAGTCATTCAAAAGACAGCGGTGTGTGAGGGATAGGATTTTGAGATAGATTATATCCTTAACTGGAAGCCAGTGGGCTGATCTCCTGGCATCTAATATATGGTCCTGTTTGCCAATGTTAAGGGCGGCTCTGAGCGCATTGTTCTGGTTAGTTTGAAGTTTGCAAAGGTTTTTTTTCAGAGGTGCCGCAAAGCAGGGAGTTGCAACTGTCAATTTTCAAGCATATTAGTGCGTGTGCAACTTCCATACGGTTAGTGGTAGTGAGGAAAGGTTTGCTAGTGTTGATTAGTTTAATCGCATAGCCTGATGTCGAGGCGATATGGTTGACATGGTGGGACATGGAGAGAGATGAGGCGAGGTAGACCACAAGTGTCTTAACAGAGGGTGCGACGAGGATCTTGTGGCCGTCGATGACGAAGGATGTGTAGTCCTGGGGGAGACTCTTCAAACGGGCAGGGGGCCCAATGAGTAGGAGTACAGTTATTTCACCTGCTTTATTCTTTTCAATCTTGGCCATCATTGCTGTAAGATTAGTTACTGGGTGTGGAGGCAAGTCTATCCTTGCCCACGGTATATTTTGTGTTTGATTAACATATAACATGAAAACGCATTGTCCATTTACATGTTCATCTAAATGTAACCAACACATAGATTATTTTGCAGAACAGGAAGGGTCAATTTAGTGGCCTGTATGGCCAAGTTTGTGACATACATGTAAAGGGCCTGACTTGCTGATGAAGGCTGCAGTGTGCTACGTAAATGCCTCTTGGTAGCCCTGTAGATGAGCTTCTGCACGTCATTTTTCCTTCTAAAAAATAGGGCAAAGGCTTCATCAACTCCCCAAAATAATACATAGATGCGCATCTCGTCCTGTTGTGTTGATGTCATCAGACCGTAGGCATATTTTCATTTGTGGTAACTAATGGGGGCAAAGAAAGCCTGTTAAAACAAAAATACTTCTGTTTTACTTGTCTAAAAAAAAAAACAATAACTCAGTCAACAAAGAGATTTATTTGCTACCTAACAAACCTTTTACGTCCCAACTTTCCAAATAGAGATTCAAACTGCAAGGTGCCCTGTAGCCAGGAATTCCCATCCGACAGGCCACCACATCACCGGTCACTGCACCCATTCATCCACATTGTTCACAATTGCTGGACTATTCCCACCTCCCACCTTAGAGCAGAAGGCCTTGATTGTTCAGCACGGCAGCTCGTGTAACCAGCCCTTAATCTTCTCTGTTACTAGAGCATCCATCACAGGGTAGCCAAGTCAAGGTCTGCCACCCATCTCTCAAGAACACTGGATCTGGATATGGGTTCCCTTTGTACCCCATGCGTTCTCTCAACCCCTAGGTTGTTTCAGAATTCCTGTTGCAACCCACCCCACCCATCCTCCCCCTATCCTTTGGCTGGATGTTTCTGGGCTCCCTTCATTCCCCGCTCTCACTCCCCAAAATACTTTGACTGGGCTAGTCTCTGGTTCAGGATTCCTTCTGCTCCTCAACCCTCCATCCCAGAGCTTGTTTTGGTCTCCTGTTGCACCCCATCCCTCCTTTCAACCTGTGGGCAGGTTCAGATTCCCTTTTTTCCCTTATCCACATCTCCCCAAGCTGGCTCTGGGCTACCTTTGCACTCCACCAGCCTTGGAATGGTTTTAGGCACCTTTCACTGCCCACCCCCCAACAGCTCCTGGGCTGCTTCATTGTTTTTGTTTGCCATCCCTTGATCTACATATACTAATCATAACATGGCGTTGCAAGCATTCAAAGATTCATGAGATGCATAACAAAACATTAGACATCATAGCAAGGCATGATAAAATGCCTAACAAGGCGAAACAGCCTAGTCGATTCCCCACACCTCTACCACTGGCCTCGGCAGGAAACCCTCATTTTGCTTTCAAAATGTTGCACTGTTGAACTCCCCACTCAGTCCCTCTACCTCTCCTCATCTCTCAAATGCATACATTGAACCCTCTGCGGGACAAGGCTTTGGAAATTGGCATAAACCTTTGGCTTCAAGAAGGGTTGTCTGAGATATGAAAACCCTAGGTGCTCATTTAATTTACCTTCCTTATTATGTTATAATTGTTCTTTTATAACACGCTTAATACCAATGAGTGGTTTCTAAGTGCAGGATCGGGATTCAAACGGTATCGGGTAATATTTCCGCCAGCAAAAATATTGCCGTACATATGGTCGTCGGGAACGGCCATAGGCAATATTTTTGGTGGCGAAAATATTAGTTGCGGGGGTGACCCCCGCACATAAAAAAATTATGCGGGGGTGTCCCCCGCAGGGTCCATGTGTTATTTTCGCCGCATAAATATGGCGATATTTTTGCATCGCGATATTTTTTCGGCGAAAATATCGCATGGAACCGATTCAAACCTGTTCTGCACTGCATTGTCTTGCTTCCAAGACAAACGTGTTGCCCCTGAGCTATCCTTCCTCAAGATGAGGGGCATCTCAAACGTCACATACATTTGTATGACTAGTTGTCTCGGGTGTTTGTGCCACAGGCAAAGTGACTCGTTTTCCTCTATAGCTAACGACGGCAAGATGGATGGGCTGGCTGTACTCCAGATAAGCGAGTATGCAGGAGACAGTTACAAACAATAGTGAGGCAAGTACCAAAACAAAAGGCATGTCCGTGCACGGTCCTACAAAAATACAGGATTTACTCAAATCGCAGAAAAAGAACTAAAACAGTAAAACCCCACTTCTGCAGCAGAAGATACAACCATACAAGCTGGCTATAGATGCCCTGAGGCAAAACTACAGTTGCCAGAGTGCAAAGGATGAAACCTGGACTTGGCGGAACACACACACTTGACATGCTTTAAGTTGAGCGCTATGTCTGAACATTCACTGTTGTATCCTTGTAGGAGCTGGCTGTTCTTCCCGAAGGGGAATTCTAATGCCACATTCTAAAATAGCACTCCATACGAGATTCCCCACACTTATAAACACAAAGGGAAAAAACTTGAAGGCTTTGTTTGGAGAAACATTTTGTGCCTGCCGTCATCCACTCCGGTGGCATCAATCAGGAGTGAACTAAGCCTGGTGTCTTTAAAAGTTCCGGAAAATTCAAATTTCATATTCAAAAATGCACGAGATGATCCGGGAAGAACAAAAAAAGGGATCAAACAAAATGCTAACTCTTTGGTTTCGTAACAATCTTACTTTGCTTGAAGAAATCGGTAGCTCTGAGGAGGAACTATACAACAACCCAACAAAATCGGCAAAGAAATGTCAAGAACATGACTGGTGTAACACCTTGGAGGAGGCTGCAAGAAACACATTAACCAGACACCAACCAATTAACGCCCAAAAACTGAATTAACCCATAAACTATCTGTTGAAGTTCCCCAACAAAAGGATCCTATCAACCTTTCTGAGAGCAAGGTTAAATGTCTTAAAAACCAACAAAATACTGGCAATCGGAGACAAAGCAAGGGAGAACACGTGTCATTTTTGTTTTGAGACTAATGAAACTCTAAGTCATCTGATCCTCAAATGCACTGGCCTATCGTCTAACAGAAAGATTCACCTAAGTCACCTGTTTTCCAAGTTCTGTAAACTGGACGAAGAGTACTGGTGGACCTACTTAATGAATGGGGCCAAGTGGAAACCAGTGATCACAGTGGGCAATTTATTGGAAAGCTTTAACTTAGAAATCTTATAAACAAATAAGGGGAAGATAAAGAGACTTCCATTCAATTATTTTATTAATTCTAGGAGACACTTATGGAAACACACAGATGGGAACTTACTTGTAAAAACTGTTGAAATGCAGTTAAACCAAGAATAAAATAAATAAAAGGTGTGAAAGTGAGAGACCCCCAAAACTGCTGGCAATTCACCCAACAGAGTCAATAAAGGTACATCCCAGGAGGGAATAAGACCAAGTGAGAGTGCGGTTAAAGGCTTTATCTAAATTAGGGCAAACAGAATCTACTCTGCTCACGCCGAGAGCGCTCTGCAGAAAACATGTTGCAACTTATTTTTATACAGTTTTCATCATTCAAGAGGGGGGGCCTAAGGGGCACAAAATCAATTGGGATTGGAAACTAAGAACAAGCACCTATAGGGGTGGCGATAGCTGATTGGTCCTCAGGCACGTGGTGGGGTGACATGGGGTGTGGGTCAAACGTTCAGCTGAGCTCATCTCTTGTTGCTTCTTGACATCCTATTGTTGTAACATTTTGCCCTTGTAGCCACGCATTCTCATCCATTCAAAACTCTGTCCCGTTTGTCCAGCGGTAAGGCTGGTATATCTTTTTTTTTTTTTTTACTTTTATTTTTGTTGGCAGAGGCATATAGCAAACACATACATCAGAGCAACCAATGATTACAATACATGCATCAGGGGATACATTAACAAGTCAGAAAAGACCGGGACAATGATACATCACCAGGTGGGGATTAGGACATTACGGTAGATTATGATGTAACAGTACTTCAATGAGAGGGCTGGGAGGACCCCGTTGCGGACGAGATCTCATCCAGACTATGAAGGTAGGTGTTAGAAGCAGTCCAAATGCTCTTGGGTCGTAAACGAGCAGGGATCATATTAAGGTACTCCTCTTCACAGTTACGGGACCATGTGAGTAGGTTTAGCCACTTCTGGAAAGAGGGGGTAGGGAGGCTCTTCCAATTCTGCAGAACACACTTTTTGGCAACTACACAGCCCACATTCAGAAATGTAGCCATTTGTTTGGCCCCGTCAGGCAAGGCTGGTATCTTAACACTTCTGAAAACATAGCTATAAGGCAGGCTTATTTACTGCTGGTCGTGAATTATTCACCTTATCAAAGTTATTACACTAATGTCAATACACATACAAAATATACTAGACAAGAGGGTAGAGGTTGAGGGGTCATTGTATGGTCAGAGGTGTCCATTCAGCATCAATAAAAATAATTTCAAATATATAGCCAGGATGACTGGGTCACAAAGGCACATAATATGTTGGGCATGCACTTCATTATGGGGGCTCGTGTTCAAATGTCCAAACATCACTAACTCCTTGTTGCCCTCGAAATGAGCTGAGGCGTCTAGAGGCCCCCTCTGTTTGTCTGGGTTCATAATATGCAGTGACATTTAACATAAGGTTTTTTAGCACGTGGCTTGCTGTCTGCACTAAAATCACATAGACTCAGATCATACTTTTATCTTCTCATAACTAACTAGCTTTATTACAGACGAGAAACAAGGGGTTTGTCACTAAGCAGCCAACTAATAAAACATGTCTTTGACTCGAAAAATCACTTGTCCATAAACACACATTATGATTAAAGATCTATGTGACTACCAGCGCGGAGCGGCTAACTTAAGGATCATATTTATCAGACATTATAATTGCAAGTACAGTCAGTTTTGTCAAAAAGTGAGGTAGCATTGTGCAAACACATGCACATCTACATTTCATTATTCGTTAACCTTTGTAATTAGTGTTATGAATGTTTCAAAGTTTATGGGTTACCATGTTTTATGCTTTTGATGTAGCAAGGTTGCATAGGAATTTTCAACTATACACATGTATACATATTTAAATTGTTTATTCTTAGGCCCTCTTGGTTTATCAGCAGGTTTATGCAATTTTGCACGAGGTGAGAAAGCATGCTTGCTTTTATCTATATCAATGGAAAAAATAGGTTTGTGGGTTTAAGGGTATTTTCCAACTGTTGACTTTGTCCTAATGTGCACGGGGATTATGTTTTATAGGGCCTGGGTCTTGTAGGGTGCGAGGCAGGTTTTCAGAGATGGATAGCTTTTGTTCTGGCCTTTGCAATGGGTTGTATCTTAGTCAGTGAAGGGAGTCGGAAGGCAAATGACACAGTGGGGATATTGTTGCGTTCTCGCAGCCAGCCTTCTCATGGGAACCGGGCAGTTTGTGTGGATGGCAGAGGGGAGGAGGTGGGGGGAGGATCTGGCTCACTGTGTGCTGCGCTTGGCGGGGATGGCTACAGGCTGGGGCGAAATCTCAATAGCCATTTACTAAGATGGAGTCCCTATTTACAAAATGGAGTCTCATTTACGCCTGGATTTATTCATGTTCAGGTGGGCATAAGGGTATCACAGTCCTTATTGATATTTGTGTATGAAAGGGTTCATGGTTCCTAAAGGTGTTCCCGCACGAGTGCCCCGGGGACGCGGCCCTGGACCCAAAGCAGACGTGGCTGGGCCTACCCAGGAAGCATAGGAATAAGGGAGGGGGGTCTCAAATGCCCCCTCCGTCCACTCATTCCCCCCTTTCGTTACTTAAGTAACGAATACCACAACTGTCTCAATCCCTTATGTTCCTCCTCTTCTGCCACTGCTTCGTCCCATGCAGGTGTCCCTTTTATTGGCATCCATGCCCTGCATACTGCCCTGAGGCTGTGTCCCCTTCAAGCATATTCATCCGGAGTACAGCTCATATAAATACACCCTCCATCACCCTCCAGATCTACCCATGTCTCCTTATACCATTCTAACTCTCTGGGCTCTTTTATAGTTGTGTGGTATAAACTATCTACTATGTGTCCTGTACTGTATACAGCAGTCATTCTGTATTTCGGCTCTGTGTGTTCTCCAGTTTGTACTTCAGCCTCATGTTTTATTTGTGCCACACCATTTGCACGTCCCATTGTTACCATCATCAGTGCACCATTTGGCACTGTGTTTGCGCAGTATCGGAGTCCTAATTGATACACACAAAAAATGAGGAGTAAAAAGATGATGTGTGGCACCAGGAGCTTCACGGTCATCCCAAACTAAGAGGGCACCCACGAAAAAAGATTGTCAAACCAGGTGCTAGGCTTCGCCCCTCCTTCATTATTCATCCGCTCGCCAAGGTCTTGTACTGCAGCTATGACGTGCGGGAGGGGACCGTTCTCAGCATCTGCAGATGGTACAAATGTGCAACATGCGCTCCCGAGTCTTCAGCAAACACCTCCATCGATTGCTGTTAATAAGTCTAATACGTATTGATTCTGCATTGTCATTAACCGTAAGGCTCGGAGTTCTACCTTAATGACATTAAATCCTTCTTCAGTGTCGTTGGCCAATTGGATGAGCTCCCATCGAGTGATCTGGAGCCACCTGACATTTGCTCTCAACTGGATGCTAGGAATGAGGGACGCAAAGAATGTCTCTACGGAGCTGAAAAGTCGAATCCGTCTGGTATTTGGGCCAGGAGCTCGGAAGACTTAGCTGAGATGTAGTTGGATGATCTTTTCCTTCTCCGATGTGGGTCTTGGGTACCTTCTTCGTCTATGGCATATGCTGGTTCTGCCCCGGGTAGAGTTGGGGATGGTTCACCTTCGATCACTGCATGCCTGCTCTCTCCGTTGATATGGCTCTCGGCGATTACCATCAGTGCTGAGTGCAACGTTGCCAGGGAGCACGTCCCTTTCCAGGATTGTGGAAGGTGCAGGTATACCATGTTGCCACAGACCCCATATGTGTCCATTAGTGCTGCTGTTCCCTTCTTCATGTCCGGTATTATGAGAGTCTTGCTGCAGTTCTCGTTTCTTCCGATGTCCCTCTTTCCTTCACCATGGAAACACAATTCATACAAAATGTTTTTCTGCAGCTTAAAGGGTCTCTCGATGGCATTGACCCACGTGAGTTTACTTATATGTTCAGTCCATATGGGAGCGTATGTTCTCTGTACCCAGAATAGTTTTTCCTCAGACAATCCTTGCAGCACTTCTGCTTTGCACTGTATTTCTTCCTTCTGCTAATTGTCCAGGTGCAATGTCCCTTTTATTACCAAAAACAGCTCTTTTACACAAATTACTCCTTGCGGCCGGGAGTAACATGTTCGTTCATTTTGCAAAAGTTCAAAAGTAACTGTGTGTGCTTGAAAAGTATTTTTAATTTGACACAGTGCAAGATGTAGGAGACACTGGACCTCTGCAAATAGGATTTCCTGCAGCAGTAGTACTTTGGGAGTCCCTGAGGCATGAGGAATGAGTGAGCAGACATAGCAGCTCTCATTTGTTGTTTGTTTTGCTGTTTGGCTCATGTCTGCATACCATTTATTTGTCTGGTGGGCGTGCTGTGGATCATCAATTGTGTCCAGGCCAAATCTATATTGTTCTTCCCATTTATCCTGTGCAGTTTCCCTCCTTCTTCTCCTTGGCTATTCCCCCTCAGTCCTCTGGCCCCTTGTGTCGTCCCACTGTGTATATAAACTGTAATAAGTACTTGACATGGGTTTGCTCTTATTACCTCCTTCACTACTAGCTGGGTCATTAGACATTGCTACTTCTGGGATTGGTACCATTGTTGGATATGGATGATTTTGCACCCAAGTTAGTTATGATGGGGTTCGGTCATTCATCGTGTACACATTGACCTGGGAATTATGTGCCGGTAAAGTAGCTTGCATAGTTCTATTGTGAGGAGTACTTGTATTATCACTATTATGTTCATCCTCGGGAACCCTGTGACACCATATCAGTTTAGCTCCATCCCAAATTAAATGAGTTTCCTTTTTTTTTTTTTTTTAAACTTTGATTTTTATTAGCATTTTGTAAAACATAAAGACAGAAAACGGGGCCTAACTGAGGCGACCCTCCTTCTCCCTCCCCCTCACCATGTCCAAACCAAACATAACAGCAGAAAAGAGACCAAACCTTCACATCTTTTCCCAGGTCTTTGAAGCGCCGCAACATGTGACCCATTCAGTTACTGGCTTGAAGCCGACGTCGCCCGAGGTTGTGGGGAGCCCCCATTTGGGTATTGTCCTTCACAGCGGTGGTCGCGCCCCGACCAACCGGGGGCATGATTTCGGGACTAGTGGACATCCCATATCCATGTCTGCTGGACCCCATACCATTCAGCGTGGAATGAGCATGAGTCATTGTCCATCAAGAACATGTTCTTAGGTTTTTTTGTCCAATCTTCTTTGGAAGGTGTTTCCGGGCTCTTCCACCTCTGGGCTAGGGCCACTCTGCCTGCTCTCAAGATAGTTTCCCACATCCTTGGGTACCAGTGTATTTCCGCTTCCTCCGGGGGAGGCCCAGCAGCATGGTCAGCGGGTTGAGGGGTAGAGGGTCCTCTGTTACCTTCGCTATCCAATCTCTCACCGCTTCCCAATAGGTCTGTACCTTCGGACATAGCCACCACATATGACTTCTAGTCCCTAACTGGCCGCAGCCCCTCGGGCATTCAGGTGATACCCCTGTGAACATTTTCGAGAGTTTTACTGGGTCCCTGTGCCACCCCTGCAGGATTTTAAAGTTGTGTTCCATATCTGAGGCGAAAAGATTGCCATGAAACGATATCTTGAAAATGCAAGCCCAGGCGTCCTCTGATATCTCCTCTCCCGCTAGATCACTCCAAAAAACACGGAAACCTCGCCTAGTCTGGAGGTCATGGGTGTTTAGGACAGTGTACATGCGGGAGACCGCTCCCTTTCTAGAGGTTGCTGAGTGAAGGAGTTTCTGGAAGGGAGTTAGTTGTCTCCGCAGGTTAGGGCCCCACGCGGGGTCATTGAGGATTCCCTTGAGACGGATGTATTCGAAAATGGAGAGGGTCCCGCCTCCCATTCCCTCCCGGAGGTCCTCATAACTCAAGAATTCTCCCTCCCTGAACAGCTGGCCCGCCCATTCCAGTCCCGCATCTGACCAGCTCTGGGATTGTCTAAACCCTCTGCTGCCCAATTTGAGGGGGGGCCCCCAAAAGGAGGTCATGGGGGACGGCCATGAAGAAAGATGTGCTGTCCGGGGGCATTCCCTCCAAATGTCCCAGAGAACACCCAGGGTAGGGTGGGATAGAACTTGTTTTCGGGATAGACCTGCGAGGAGCCCACAGGAGGTCACAGACTTTCAGAGGGTGGACATCCATGTCCTCTAGGTATGACCAATATGTCCGTAAACCTTCCTTCATGTGTTCTAGAAGGACCCGTAGTTGCGCTGCGTGATAGTACAGTTGGAAATCTGGGAGACCGAAATCCCCCTCCTCTCTTGGAAGCGTCAAGGTGGCCCTACCAATCCGCGGGGTGTTCCCCTGCCAAATGAAGTCTCGGACCCCTTTTGTAAGTCTATAAATGTTTGAGCGGGTGCCTGGGTTGGGAGGGCTGTAAAAAGGTATAAAAGCCGAGGCAGTATGTTCATTTTGACTGCCGTCATCCGACCGTACCATGAGAGGATCATTCCTCCCCATCTTCTCAAGTCAGAGGCGATCTCAGTTAGCATGGGCTCATAGTTGGAAGACCCTAGTTTTGTTAAATCCCTAGTGAGGAGAACCCCCAGGTATTTTATGTTGTTCTTGCCCACCGCTATCGCATTAAACCTAGTCAGGGGGTCTAGTACCGGGTCCACCAGGCGCATCGGAAGGAGGACAGACTTGGCGGTATTTATTTTCAGGCCTGAGAACCTCCCGAACGAACTAACCAGGGACAGGAGGGGAGGGACCGAAGAGCCCGGGTCCACTAGATATGCTAGGATATCATCCGCAAATAGGGATAGCTTAAATTCCACCTCTCCCCTTCCGATACCCCTGATATCTGGGTGGGACCTAACCGCTATGGCCAAAGCCTCCATCGTGAGGACATACAGAAGGAGGGAAGAGGGCAGCCCTGTCTAGTCCCTCGGGTGAGGGGGAAAGATTCTGACAGCACTCCATTCACCTGGACCCTTGCGGTAGGGGCTCTGTAGAGGGCGGTAACCCAGGTCAGGATGTGCGTCCCAAAGCCCATTCGTTGGAGGACGAGGGTCGTGTATCTCCATTCTACTCTGTCGAAAGCTTTTTCCGAGTCCAGGGACAGAATGCATGCCTCGAGAATTGAATTTTGGGCGAAGTGGACCAAGTCTATCGTTTTGCGGATATTATCCGAACCCTGTCTGCCCCTAATGAAACCCACCTGGTCCCCGTGGACTAGCTTCTGCATTATCCCCTCCATCCGCCTACCCACCACCTTAGCCAAGATTTTGACATTGATGTTGAGCAACGATATGGGTCGATAGGACGAACACTCCCTCGGGTCTTTAACTTCCTTGGGAAGGACCACTATAATGGCTCCCATCATGGTGTCGGGGAGAGTGCCCCCTCCCAATACCGAGTTGAAAACTTTCGCCAGGTATGGAGACAGGGTGGACCGGAACCTCTTATAGAAATACACCGAAAAGCCATCCTCCCCCTCCGCTCTCTGCACCAGTCCCCTGCCAAGGTGACCCTAACCAAGTCGTGGTCAGACCAGGGGACGGGGTCTACCCTGTAACCCGCTATGTGTGGTCGGAGTACCTCGTCCGCAAGGATATAGTCTATTCTGGAGAAGGCTTTGTGGGTGGAGGAGTAGTACGAGAAAGAGGGAGTCCCCACTCGGGGGGGGGGGGGGGGGGGGTGGGTAATGTGTCCACCAGATTCAGGTCATCATTCACCCTTTGGAAGCAGCGAGCCGTGGCGTCTCCAGCGGGTCTGGGGTTTGGTGCACCTACCCGTTGTCTATCTCTGGATGGGTCTAGGACCATATTAAAATCGCCTCCCACCCCCAATGGGCATTGGACAAAGGTTTTCAGTCTTTCCCCCACTCCCTCCCAGAATTGGGCCGGGCCCTCGTTCGGGGCATATACAACCACCAGGGTTATGGGTGATCCCTGTAGGAAGCCTCGTACGAAGAGGTAGCGGCCTTCGGGGTCCCTTAGGATGGAGTCTTTCTCGAAACTCAACCCCCTAGCGATCAGAATTGCAACCCCTCTTTTCTTCCCCTTGTGGGATGCATAGAATATCTCTTCAATTCCGCCACCCCGGAGCCTGGGCTCCCTCCCCCTCGCCCAGTGTGTTTCCTGCACAAAGAGTATGTCCAGCTTAGCCCTCCTAAACTCCCTACTGATTAGGGATCTTTTCGTGGGGGTGTTCAAGCCCCGCACATTCAGGGTTCCCACCCCTAGGGCCGGTCGGTCGTCAGCCATAGTCGCTGTCGCCTTTCCCCTTGGTCACCGGTGTCGCATGGACGCTCCCTCCCTGCTTACTGTATTTTCTTGTTTGGATCTCTTTGAAACGTTTCCCCAACATCCCCCCCAACTCATTCCCCGCCCTAAAACCCCCAACTTGTAAACAAACCCCCACACCCCTCCGCGGCATCCAGCCATGTAGTTCTTCCATTCCTGGATTGTTGGCTGGACCACCAGCCGGTTCCCCTCGGCCAGGCGTCAGATCCCAAGCTCGCTACCGTGAGTCCCCCCCCTTCCCCCCCTCTCGGCGCTCCCCCGAACCTCCCAATTTGGTTACTCTCCCGGGCCTTGGTTGGTGCATCTCTCGGTTCCCACAGTTATGATCCCCTCTATGCCCCCTTATACTTGCAGTACAAGGGGGTGCAGCAAACCAGGCATCTCCAGTGTCTTTCTGCTTTCTAGACCTAATGATCTCCGTGGGGTCGCTGGTGTCACCCCCCTGAGTCGGCCCGGTCCTCCTCCATTGGTGTTGGTGGTGTGTTCAATTTATTGAACTTCCTCGTGCCGGTTTTCCTCCTTCTGGGGTTGGGCTGCCCGGGGGTACCCCCTCTGAGCGCCTCCGGACCCACTGGTTCCCTCCGGGGGGCGGGTTCGCCCACATAATCTTGAATAGCGCCTTTAATGTCTTCTTCGGTTACCAACGTTGTGCGTTGGCCAGAGTATTCAAAGGACAGGGAGAAGGGATATCCCCATCTGTAGCAGACACCCTTCCCTTTCAGTTGTTGTGTCAGAGGGCGGCACATCCTCCGTTTGGCTAGGGTGTAAGCTGAAAGATCTTGAAAAATGGCGATCTGTGCGCCGTTATAGGTTATCGCCCCCGCTTTCCTCGCAGCCTCCTGAACTTTGGCTTTCTCCGTGTAATAGTGGAAGCGGGCCAGAACCGTTCTGGGGCCCCCCGCTCTTCCCCCGGCCCTGTGTACCCGGTCAAACGTGAGTTCCGTCGTCATTTCCTCAACAAACAAAAGGGTGATGTCAGCTCTCTCCGTCTCACCCTTCGTCTCCTGAATTCCAAAGAACCTTAGATTGTTCCGCCTTTCCCTGTTTTCATAGTCGTCCATGATCCTGGCTCTCTCTTCATCCCTCTTCTCCAAAGCCGCAAGCCGTGTGCCAAATTGGATTTCCTGAGATGTAAAGGACGTTTGATAGTTTTCCACTTGTAGGACCCTATCCTCAATTTTGTCTACCCTTTGGTCCAGTTTCTCGAACTTCTGGGCAATGTCGGATCTCATTTCTCTGATCTCCTGAAGGATGGAGGCGAAGCCCTTTTCCATCGTCATTGCGGGTTGGCCTGCGGGTTCCGTGTGGGCCATGGCTCCGGAGACAGTGTGGGCCTCAGTCGTGTTTGCTGTTTCTTGGAAGCGAAACGTTTGTAGGGCCTTCTTCCAGCTCATGGGGTGTTGTTGGTCCTTTGCCGCGGGGTCCGCTGCTGTCCGGGGGGCTCTAGGGGGTAATGCCGTGCCACCCCAGGATCAGTCCGTAGTGCGTCGCATCAGTGGGTTTTGTAGTCGATGGAATGTCCCCTGCAAGGGGGTGGGGCGGCCCTCCAGGCGGGCACTCGCCCCGCCAACTGAGGACGGGGGCCTCTCACCTGGGTCACGGGCAGCCTGCTAGTTCAGGGTGGGCCGGGGTTGCGATGATGCGGAGGACGCCGGAGGTGTGTGTCAGTTCTCTTGGGCGGCGTGATCGTGGGGTCTCCCTCCGGGGCTAGGGTGCTTATTGCCCCCCAGCTGCTTGGTGGGTCGTGGCCCAGTGGGCCCCTGAGGTTGTGCTGCGCTGATCCGGGGTCGAGTTGTTGTGGGTCTCTTATGCGTGGGGTCTGGTCCTAATTAAAGGTGGGGCAGCCCCCCAATCGGGCCTGTTGGGCGGGAGGAGGCCTCTGGGCGGGCACACGCCCCACCGGGTCCCGGCGGGGGCCACACACCCAGGTCAACCTCTTTGGTTGGTTAGGTCCTGGCAGACTGCAAACGGGCACACGCCCCACGGGTTGGCACAGGGGCCTCCACTTGCTGGAAGAAGTAGAGGGTAAAACCCCACTCTCCTCCTATTCCTCCGCCCAGCAGCGTGGTATGCCCAGATTTGGATGGTCTTTATAGGTGGATTCCGCTGACCCAGGGACGTGCCAGTGTGCGTTGCTCGGGTGGGGCCTACAGGATCAGGCTATTCTTCCCAGTAGGGATGGGGTAGGCCGCCCAGACAGGCACACGCCCCACCGGCTGCCGGCAGGGGCCTCTCACCTGGGCCGTAGAGTTGCTGTCGTCTCCCAGGGGGGTGTCCTCCGCTGTGTAGCTGGGCCTAGCCCTGCTTTGTCCACGAGGCACTGTGTGGGGTCAAAATGGGATCCTGGCCGGGGCCGTGCACTCCCTGTGTGCCTCCGGAGTAGTTCTGCGTGGTAGGTAGCCCTGTGTGAGGTGGCTACGTAGATGTTTTCTGCCCCCGTGGCGGGAGGGCCGGTCCGCCGCTCCCCCGGGGTGCTGCGGGGTTCTTTTCCTGATCCTTCCCCAGCGGGGTCCTGCCCCCGGCGTTATTTTCTTCTTATTATTATTATTTTTATTATTTTTTTAATGTTTTTTTTCGCCCTTCCGATATGTTTTGCTGGGAGAGGGCTGCGTAGGCCTGCCGAACGCGGTGCCGGGTTTACAGATTTATTTGCTGTATGCTGGGTTGCATGTGGGGAGCGTTGTGAGCCAGCTCCAGGTCCGTGGACAGCACGTGATCTGGTTGCCTTGCTGGTGTGCGTCTCGTTCAGCAGCTCAGATGGGAAAGAGTACAAAGCGGTATGCGGTAGTACAGTGAGACATTAGCAGCAGCTCCCAGGGACGGGCGGGACTCACCGTTCATCTTCCCTCTGGCGCTTCCACAGCACGTAGAACCAGCGCTGTGTCTATTTCAATTTGCGTTCCGCCCCTGTAGACAGCCGTGACGGTGACCACCGGCTTCAGAGCCAGTGCCCACATCCCGTTGAGAACCTCGGTCAGGGGGTGTCTTCTGATAGTCTACCTTTGTTCTCCGGCACACACTGTCTCCAAACAGGCCCGCCTCCGAATGTCCAGCAGGCACGCTGCTTTCAGTTTCGCTTCATCTATGTCGTGTTGGCCGATGCAGGGGCGCACCGCTTCCTTGATGGATTTTGAGGTGATTTTGTGTCCGATTTTCTTCGGGTCTTCTCCATGTGAGGGAGGGGATATTCATGCATCCACTCCAGCCATAATTTTAGGGTGGGGGGGTCGGTAAGTGGGGGCTCAAACCACTTATTTGACCGAAGGGGACAGAGCTCACACAGAGGCTGAGGACATCTGTGCGCCCCCTGGTGGCCACCTGAGTTTCCTTTTTAATTGTTTCAAGGCCCACACCCCCCTGGCTGGCACCTATTGAAATGAAAGCGATCACCCAGTATAGAAACAGGCCAAACAATGTTGAAACGAATACTACTGCACACACAAACAACATGCATTCATATGACTAGGTTTATAGTCATAATGTAGAAAAAAAAATGTCGACTTACAAAAATGTAGAAAAAAAAATGTAGAAAACAATGTCGAAAACCTATACATATAATGAAAAGAGTCAATTTTTAGAAAAAAAAATGTCGGAAAAAAAGTCAATTAGCACTATCAATAAATAAATAAGAAGAGTATCATTTACTAGGGGGGGTTCCCACCCCAACCCCCCTCACCCAACACCCCCCGGCCACCCCCCCACCCCCCACCACCCTCTCACCTCCTCACCACCCTCTTACCCCTCATACTCAACACATTTTAATTATATATATATTTATTTATTTTTTTTGAAAAAATTCTAAAAAATGTAGAAGTAGAAAAAATTCGACATTATTGTTTTTCGACATTGTTTTCTAAAAAAAAAAATCGACATTTTGACTTTCTACATTATTGCATTCTACATTATGACTGACCACCATATGACTAGCTAGGCTACGTCCCTCTCTCCAGGAAACCCCTGGACCAAACTCCACCCCGTTCCCCCCCCCTCACCCACCTCCCACTCAACCTAAACCATACCTAGAGGAACTAAGGAGAGAAAACATCACACAAAATCGGGACCAAAATTACAATCAATACTGGCATAATGGGCTCAAATTATAGAAACAAAGGCCGGTCCATGACATCATGTGCGGTAACACAAATATTCGAGGCATATGAAAAGTCTCATAAATCAAAGTCTCATTGATTCACATTCTTCATGAAGCAAAACCACCATCCAGTTTTGCAAAAAGGAGTTCATGGTGTCGTGAGTAATCGCCAAAAGTTTTTCATACGTAAAGATCACCCAGAGTTTTGCTAACCAGTCTGCTTTAGAAGGCATCACAGCACATTTCCCCCTCTGAGCCAAAGCAAGCCTCCCCGCCCGTAACATGGCCTGGGCCACTCGTGATAAGGGCAATTCTTCCTCCTCCGAGGCCAGAACACCAAAGAGAAGTACAAGAGGCTGCAAGGGTAAATCAGCCCCCGTAATCTCCTTAATTCAGCTCAGGAGTTCAGACCAGAAAAACTGGACAGAAGGGCAACCCCACCAAAGATGAAACCAGGACCCCCGTTGACCACAACCTCTCGGGCAGAGTGGGGAGGACCCCGTGTACATTTTGGCAATTCTCTCTGGAGAAAGGTGCCATGCGTGCAGCATCTTCAAATCATGTTCCATTGCCGCTGTGTACAGGGATCCCGAAAAAAGGACCTTAAAAACGGCCGACCAAGTAGCTGCCCCTATTTCCCCCTCTACCCAACCCTCCCAATGTTTCTTAAAAGGCTGCCTGAACTCTACATCTGCCGTAATCAGCGCTTTGTAAATTTTAGAAAGGGAACCTTTCCTACTATTGGAATCGATAATCACTCTCTCCAACAGAGTGCGGGGGGGGCGAGTTAGGTCTGCGACCCAGTGGGGGTCGGTAATAATGCCCTTCTCTCATACATAGTCAAAAATAGAAATCGGAGGAGCGCCCAGAGATTCCACGAGACTATCATAGTCTATAAATACACCCTGCCTAAACAGCTGGGCTGCACGTTCCAGACCCCCGTCCGACCAACTCTGCCCACACCGAGGACAGGGGGGAGGGCCAAGAAGAAAGGGACGCATTCCCCCTATCATTCTTCCACAGCTGTTGTTATGTTATGTTACCTGGACTTGTAAAGCGCACGGTCGCCCAAGGGCATCATGGCGCTGGTGAGGAAGCTACCAAACAGGAAGGGCAGTAATAGTCAGAGAGCTAAAATAAAGTAGTTTTCAGGGCTTTCGTGAAAGCCAAATGGTTAGAGGTAGACTTGAGTGGCAGTGGGAGGGTGTTCCACAGCCTGGCTGCAGCAATGGAAAAGGCTCTGCCACCGAGTCTTTCCCGGTTATACCTAGGAACCACCAAGAGGTTGGTATTCAGGGAGCGAAGATTACGTTCCGGGATATATCGGGCAAATTTGGTTTGAAGAAACTCAGCACCTAGGCCCTGGATTGCTCGGTGGACAATACACAGTGACTTAAACTTAACTCGCTGGGCCACTGGAAGCCAGTGAAGTTGGCGAAGCACTGGCGAGATATGTGCTCCATAGGGAGAACCTGTGGCCAATCTAGCTGCCAGGTTCTGCATGCGTTGGAGACGTTGGAGAAGGCCCACCGGCTGAGCGAGGTATAGGGAGTTGCAATAGTCCAACCGTGAGAGGACTAATGCAGCCACCACAGGAGGGCGCATAGCTTCTGGGATCATAGGAAGGACCCTCTTAAGTACCCTAATCTGGTGGTGGGTAGATTGACAGACCGTTGAGACCTGATTTGTCATGGACAGGGAGGTGGAGAGAATGACCCCTAAGTTCTTTACTTTGTCCACTGGACAGGGCAGAGGGCTCAGTGAAGTAGGCCAAAAAGCAGGGGTCCACAGCGACCACAACACTGACAAGGTGGGGTGTACTTTTACAGCTCTGGGAAATGGGGTTCCCACTGCCCACAGGAGGTCTCTCACTTTTCTGGGATGAGCATGGACATCTTCAATATATGACCAGTACGTTCTCATCTCATCCCTTAAGTGCTCCAGGAACACCCTCAACTGAACTGCCTTACGGTATCGACAAAAATCAGGCAGCTCAAAGCCCCTGAATGAACGCGGAAGAGTCAAAGTATCGTATCTAACCCTCGGTTTCTTTCCCCTCCAGATAAAGCGGACCACCTCCGACTGAAGAGCTTTAAAGAATGACTCTGGGATAATGACCGGGAGGGAGGAAAACAAGTAAAGCAGACGGGGAAGCACGCTCATCTTGATCGACACCATACGGCCGAACCAAGATAGCGTCAAGGGGGACCACCGCCGGAGGTCGGCAAGAATCTTCACCAAAACCAGAGGGAAATTGACCTCATAAAGCTTCGTTAGATCCCTCGGAATCAAAACCCCCAAATAATGCGTCGCCTCCCGTTCAACTCTGATACCCTCCCAAGTGGGCCCCTACCCCACCTCCAAGTCAGAGCTTGCCATAGGCATCAAACACGATTTCGTACGATTAATTCTCAACCCGGATAAGGAACCAAAAGTGCTAATTAGATTGAAGAGACTCGGAAGCGACTGCCTAAGATTAGTTACATACACCAAAAGGTTGTCCGCAAACAGCGAGAGTTTAAACTCCAGCTCACCACACCTGACCTCTGCTGTACCCAATGCTCTCTAACCGCTATCGCTAGGGGCTCAATCGCCAGAGCATAAAACAGAGGCGCAACCGGACACCCCTGGTTTGTTCGTCGGGAAAGAAAGAAGGGAGACGAGGTCACTCCATTAACTGCCACCCTGGCCAAGTTGCTACCCATTTACAAAATCTAGCCCCCAAACCCATTTTCACTAAAACCTTGCTCAGGTAGGCCCACTCAACCCGGTCAAAAGCTTTTTCCGAGTCCAAATATAACAGATAAGCCTCCACCCCCGAAAGAGCCACTTCATGCATCAACCCGAGTGACTTCCTAATATTGTCGCTTCCCTGCCTCCCTGGTACAAAACCCACCTGGTCACCATGCACTAGGCCAGGGAGATGGGTCGCTAACCTGTTCGCCAAAAGCTTAGCTAAAATCTTCACGTCCGTGTTAAGCAAGGAAATTGGACGGAACGACTGACAACTTCTCGGGTCCTTTCCTTCCTTAGGGATTACAACAATCCGGGCCGAAAGCATGGATGAGGGGAGATGCCCCAAGTCCAGAACACCATTAAACAATTTAGCTAGAAATGAGGCCAAAGCATCCCGAAATGTTTTATAAAAAAAAAAGAAAACCCATCATCCCCCGGGGCCTTACCCGATTTAATAGCACCTATAGTGTCTATCACCTCCTGGGGTGAAATAGGGCTCTCCAGGAGGGTGGCTTTCTCGGAGGGAAGGGAGGGAATTGGTAAAGCCTCCAAAAAATCGTCTATATCTGCCCCATCTCCATCGTATTCAGATTTGTATAGGCTTTCATAATACCTCCCAAATTTGTCAGCAATCGCAGAATCCTCTCGGCAGAGCATACCATCTGGCAGGGCAAGAGCCTCCACTTGCCTACTCTCCCTAAGCTCACAAGTCTCCATGCTAGAATTTTGTCAGCTTTTTCACCCTTCTCCATGTACTTCTGCTTAAGGAAGGACAACTTCCTTTCGGTCTGCCCCACCAGCAGAGCAGCTAGTTTCGCCATGAGCTGCTGAAGATCTGCCAACTTACCCGGGAAGATCTGGGACCTTAATTTACCCTTCGGCTGGATAGCCTCCATTTTGTCCCTAAGAAGCATTTCCTCCTTACCCCTCTCTCGCTTCCTCGCCGCCCCCAACCCAATAAGGAACACCCCTGATTGTAACCTTAAAGCCTTCCCAGACCACGTCAAGGCCCACCTGCCCGTCGTCGTTGAACTAAAAAAAAATCTTCAATAGAGGTCAGAACAGTCCGAGCTAACTCCTTATCTTTCAACAGGAGGTCATTGCATGTCCACTGCCTCCGCCCTGGGAGAACAACGGGAATCCCTAATTGTGCCCTCACCATGTCGTGGTCAGACCACGGAGTCACCTCCACAGAAACCTCTGAGATTCTGTTGTAAAGCCCCCTTTCGACCAGGATATAATCAATTCTAGAGAATGAAGAATAAGGCTTCGAGAAAAAAGTGAAAAGGGTGTCAGGGTCTTCCTGCGCCAAGTCCCAAAGCCCTAGCTCCTCATTGGTGCTCTGGAAGGAAGACGCAAAGCTTCTTTGCAGCTGGGAATCCACCACCAGCGACTGGGCATCCTATCACACAAGTAATCAAGAACCATGTTAAAATCACCCCTCACCACTAACGCACCTTCAGTAAAGGTAATAATTTTGAGCTTCATCTCCGACCAGGAGCGATCTGTGTCATCATTTGGCGCATAAATGGAGACCAGCGTGACAATCAATATTTTGACACTCCATTCTTTGTCAATTTGGGTCATCCCTTTTTCAACATAATTAGTTTCGTGACCATATTCGGTTTTACACTTTTACACCCTCTCTGGGTTACTGCATCCCTCTGTTTCCCTCCTCCACATTTTATTCTGGGGGAGGAGAACCGAGGGAGGCAAGGAGCGGTGGTATCACTTTGTTGGGAAAAGAAAGGTGTTATTCTTAACTGGCATTTCAGGTGCTTAAGAAACCAAACCATAAACAGAGTAGGGAGAGGACAGGTCAGGGAAGGAATCAATTGTTAGCACTTCATCATTAACTTATTATTGTTCAACAGGCATAAGACGATATTTACTTATTCAATTATGTACACATTCATCGCTACTGAGTTGTCTTCCTGTTTACTTGACACTTGTCCTTGGGTACCCTTATTTTCTATGATTGTATGCTAACCTCATTCTCACCCCCTTGATTGTCTGGATCATTTATGTTTCCATGGGCTCTACACACATCGGTGAAGTGCACCCAGTACCGCCGTCCCTGCACCTTGACTGAGGTGGGTATGCAAAAGATTACCTTGTAATGGCCGTGAAATCTCGGCCCATTCCATCTCCGCACAAAACTTCTTACATATACCATGTCACCGGTCATCAGCTGGCAGTCTGTACTCTCTGCGGCTAAGGCCGCTGTGTCAGTGGAGGTGTCTTGTGTGAAGGCGGGGTGCCATTTGCTTTGCTATCGCTCGTGCTGTTTTTGTCAAATTTCTGAGATATTCATGGAATTCTTCACCTAAGACAGTGGCACTTTGATGGGCATCTGATTGTCTGCGCAGGGGTGAATGGGCTGTATGCATCCTCCGACCTGTCACTATCTCATGCGTTGACAGGTGGTTGGTTTCTCATTTCAAAAAGCGCCAGGGATAAACAATACACCCAGTTCTTTTTGAGTGTGTGGCATAGTTTGGACAATCTACTCTTGAGTAATCCATTCATCTTCTCCACAGCGCCATTCGATTGTGGATGATAAATCGCGCAGAGTTTATGGGTTATGCCTAGCATTGCAATGATGTGTTGCTTTGCATTGTGGGCTGGAAAATGTAGCTGTTTGAATGCTACATCTAGCAGGGTCATTGGCATAACTACTGTGCCGGTGTTGTTTTGTCTCCATAACAAATCAGTGGATGACTGACTACATCCCCTCTTCAGCCACATCTCCTTCTCTTTGTTAGGCGCATTGTGCTGGAGATCAATTATCTGAGAAATTGGTATGGAGTTAAAGCCCTCTCGCTATATCTCTTCTACTATTTTTTGCAGTATATAATCACCTGCTGGTACCTTTGGTAAATAAGATGCTTTGTTTGCGGCAGCGTCCGCTGCCGTATTCCCTAATGAGATGACGTCATCACCTCTGGTATGGGCTTGGCACTTTACCACTGCGACAAGTGTGGGTTCCTTTAGGGCATCACTCAATTCTCCTAGTAATGCTGCGTGTTGTACCGGGGACCCATCTGCTCTTTGGAACCCTATTCTCCCCCATCTCGCTAGTCCCCCATGTACTGTTGTTGCTATATATGCAGAGTCTGTGTAAATGGTGACCATACAACCTTTTGCCGCATGGAGTGCTTCTATGCGTGCCACTAGTTCTGCTGCTTTAGCTGAAAAATGTGGGGGCAGTCTTTTCTGCACGATTACTTCAATTTCCCCATCTTCTACCCGCACTACTGCTGCTACCACATGCTTTTCTCCTGTTTCGCAATCTATGGAGGTAGACCCATCCACAAAGTAAATTTCCCTTTCTGTCAATGCATTTTCATGTGTTTTAGACGTGTCATCCTCATTTCCTGTGTATGTGGTGCAGTCGTGCTGTTGCATGTCTTCCACAGTGCATGCTTCTGTGATAAATGTGGCTGGGTTTACGGTCTTGCATCGGACAATATGAATGTTGGCACTAGAAATAATCAGTTCATATGCTGTGGCTTTTTGAGTGGTCAAAGTGCTTTTTGACCTTTCAAGGATTGCAAACAGAGAGTGCTCCACATATAGCGTGACGGAGCATCCCATCACGATTGCGAGCTCTTTTCAATCGTGAATGCAGCGGCTGCGAGAGCTTGTTCGGACGCGAAGTGTCCCTGCATCACTGCGTCTAGTGTCCCGCTGTAGAACGCCAGAGGCTTATGGCCCATGGATGTTTTTTGTGTCAGTACAGCGCTCATGAGTGTGCCATTGCAGTGTGAGAATAGGTAAAACTCCTGCTCATAATTAGTGGTCCTGAGGACTGGGGCAGTAGATATTAGTTCTTTAAGTGTATTGAAGGCTGTGTGCATCTCCTGTGTCCATTGCAAGTTTGCGTTTTCTCCCTGTGCTTCCTTAAGTGGTTCCAGTAGAGGCCTTGTGTATGCTGCATAATCCAAAATCCAGGCACGTCAATAGTTACACATGCCAAGAAATGTTTGCATTTCTTTTACAATATTGGGTTCCTTCACTGCTCTTATTGCCGATGCCCTGTCTGGTATGATTCTCTTGCCGTCTCTGGAAATTAACTGTCCTAGATACAGTACTTCTGTTAGACAGTACTGCAGCTTCTGCCTGTATACCTTGTACCCCTTTTGTGCCAAGTGTGTCAGTAGGATGATAGTCATCTCTGCACGCATCCTCGCTTTTTCCGCAGACCAATAGATCGTCTACGTATTGAATTATGGGACTCGTTGTGTGTATATTCCCAAGGTCTTTGTGCAATACTCTGTTGAAAATGCTGGGGCTCTCGCAATACCCTTGGGGCAACCTGCAATGTTCATACCTTTTCCCCCCTAGCGTGAATGCTGTCGGGTACCAGGAACCTTGGTCAAGTGGGATCAAAAAGAATGCATTCTTTAGATCCACCACCGTAAAATGGGTTGCTTCGGTGGGAATACTGCACAGAATTGAGGCAGGATTTGGAACAAGAGGGAACTCCTTCTGTAACACGTCATTGAGTGGGCGTAGATCTTGAATCATCCTCCACGTCCCTCCCTTGGCTTTTTTGATTGGGTAAATGCACGTGTTGCAGGGCAAGTTAGATGGCACTATTATATCCTGTGACATTAATGCATATATTGTGTCTTTTATACCTTCTTCAGCTTCTTTCGATATGGGGTAATGCTTCACCCGTGGCAAAATGGCTCCGGGTTTGAGCTTAATCTTTACAGGGGTCACTTCGTGCAATAACCCTACATCATGCGGGCCTGTGGTCCAGAGTTGCTGTGGGACTCGGGACATGTCTTCCTCAAAGTATGCGGGCGGGGGTTTTGATCTCGGCCATGAGGGGAGATTGCACCTCCCTCCTTTGAATCATGACTCACAAGGAATTGCAATTTCCATTACTATCTCCCTGTTGCCCTCTGTATCACAAAAGAGTTCTTCATCAGTTAAATCTTGCAAGGCCTTATTGGCGTTGATGCACAGCACTGTTCTCCACTGGCATCCCTGCATGTCGATTGCTATCACCGCTATTCTCTGGGCTGATACTTGTACTGCGTGTATGTCCAGGGACACAATTGATCCTGGCACTATTTCTAGGTCTGCTACTGGACGAAAGATGTACTCTGAGGGGACCCTCCATTTTTTTGTTTTTTAGTTCTGGTACTACTCGCGCTAATATTCTTAGCCCTTGGAGAAACATGTCAGGGTTTACAGGTACGCCTTGTGTTTGTGGAAAATCTGCCTCTGTGTGTATCACTAACATGCCACGAATTGTGCATATGCCTGGCGTAGAGCACACTATTCCCCTCTCGGTAAACAAGATGGTCATGTTGAGCTTGCTGAGAAGGTCTCTTCCCAGCAGGTTGACGGGTGATTCCTCATAGTATAACACTGGGGCCCGTACAGTTTTCCCTCCCACTGTTATGTCTAACTCTTCAGTGAATGGAACCTTGACCACCGCCCCAGAGAACCCCTGAGTTTCCAAAGTCCGATTAGAAAGCGGAAACCTGCCTTCACTGAGGTACGTTTTTTCCGCTCCCGAATCTACCATGAAAATGAATTGTTTGTTTCCTATCGCTGCCCCAACAAGTGGTTCCTCTGCTGCGTTACGGGTTATCGATAGTACTGGACACGCAAGTGCTCTCTGTAGCCTGTCCTATGCTGAATGCCATGGAAGTTTGTCTACATCGAAAACATTCCTGTTTACCATTGCTGGCCCCCTACATGGAGCAGTCGGTGCCCCATTTGCTGTGGTGGCATAGGTGTTGTTCCGTGTGGGAGCGGTATTGTTCTGGCACTGGGGGATGTGAAGATGTGTCGTGCGGAGGTAATGGGCGCTCATTCATGTCCCGCGGGTCGGCCTGGTAGGCCTGCCGGTTTCCGCCAATTGGTAGCCCATAAGGGCTTCCCGGATGGGGGTGTCCAGCCTGATGTTTGTTTGGGTACGAATTGTTAGGCCTGCTTCGGCAATCCCTCATAAAATGTCCCCACTTCCCGCAGTTCCATCATTGCCCTTGCATTCCCCCTCTGGGCCCTCCATACCCTGCACCCCCTCCTCTTGATCCCCTGAATCCTCCCCTGTTACCTCGCCCCCCTCTCGCTGGCCACTGTGGTCCCTCATACTGGTTTTCCCCTGCCCACTGGTCCTGACCATTACCTGTCCAGTTTTCCACATCTGCATTGGTATGCCCAGATGTTCTCCTTCCTCCTCCAGATCCTGTCACTGACCTTCAGTAGCTTACTTTGCACTAATTTTGCTTCATCTGCCAACTGCCGCTGAGCTATCTTTTTTCTTTCTCTTTGATCCTCTTGCAGTGGTGCACTATGATGCTTTGAATTTCAGGCCACCCCTTGGCTTCTATCCCAGCTATTTTGTCAAGGGCCTTCTGTACTTCCTTTGGGAGCCACTTCTTGATTATGAAATAGAACAGGGACATTGATTGGTCCCAGGCCGTACACGTTTCCGCTCTCCACATGTCCTGCACCCGGAGAATGAAGGACATCGCATCTTCCTCATCATTCATCATGCATTGCATCACTGACTGTAAGTCGGGGGTGTCTGGGAATATTTCCCTCAACACATCCACACGCGCGCTCATACTGTATTAAATTAGGCCCCATCGTGGAGGTCACAATCTAATGTTATTCCTGGGAACCCTGCCTTTGCCCAGACCCTGTTCGCCTGGTTCCCCACTGCTGATACGAGCTGACTTTTGACATCCGCCACTGCCAGGGGTACTCCCGCTGTGTGTTTTTCGAAGGCATATATCCATTTACTGGCACCTCCGGATAGTGGGGGTTGTTGTTTGAGTAAGTTGGCCTTGTCCATCTGCGCCCATGTTATGTAGTTTGGCCTTCCCACCCCCCTGTGTATTCATGGCAACTGTAAATTCTTTCCTCTCTTCTTAATACTCACCTTCTTCCCTTTCTTACCGATCACAGCCATACACCCTGTTCTGTTTCTCAACCTCCCCCTCCATTCTTCCATGGGAGACCACCCCTCCCCGCTTGAGGCTCCACCAGTGGCTAGTCCTAACCTTCTCCATTCTTCCTCCTGCTCCTCTAAGTCACTCCAATATTCCTCCTCTCAGTCCGACACTACCCCTCCTTCTTCTATCTCCTTCTCGCTGTCCGCTGTATGTATCTCTATGATTTGCGTAGGAGTGTCATTGATTCGAAAAAGTATCTCCCCTTTTTTCCATCCATCTTCCTCTGCCCTCACGTTCAGTTGGGGCATTTCAGTTTGCTCTGCTTGGGGGTTGACCCTCCCTGCTCTCCCATAGTTCTTAAGCGAGATAACTCGGCCCGAGCTATCGTCAATCACAAATCTAAATCTTGTGTGAGTTTGTTGATATCAATTGTAGGGACATTTGGTAGTCCTTGGATCTCATACGGGGATGGTGCTGCGCGGGACAGCTTAATGGCGGGGGGTGCGGTGGGTTGCGCTAGGATCACTATATCCTTCTGCGGGCACTGGCTTTGACAATAAGGGGTAAATATGTGTTACTTCTACTACCTTTTCATCTTGTGGGGGGGCCCTGTGCTGCCAGCTGTTGTCAGGGAGTTGTACCATGTTCATTATCCTTGCTTGGGGGCACCTCCTCAAATGGGCGCCAGAGGTCCAAGATCTCTCTCCTGTTCTGCAATTATTTTCCCTTATACTTAATAAATAAACAAGTGGCAACCATGTCTAACACCTCCTTGGCAAAGGAGCTTCCTTCAGGCCACACCTGGGGTAGTCCCTCCCCTTTCAACTCCTTGATCCACTGGTTGTGATATTTTCTTATCTTATCCGCATATCCCAGTAAAGTTTTGCAAATATGGCAAGGGGCGTTTCTGCACCCATTATACTTTTACTCTTAATACACCTTACCTGACACTTCCGTTCTAAGCCTGTTTCCTCCTCCAATCAACAATCTAACACATTTTACGCTCCTTCTCAATAGTTAATTTTAAACGTTCACTTCCTTTCTCAATATTCTTAAACCACATTCGGCACACATTCAAACTTTTCGTATGACGTTAATGTTACTTTTTGTTGTCGTACATAAGGATACGCTTTTCACACAGAAGACAGACGTTTAACAATTCACATAGACACCAAAAACATAAACAACACAAAGTGCTTCCCCCTGCCCCTTACACCTCTTCTATCTTTGCCCAGTTCTCTGTTCTTCACTATATTTAATATCTCCTTCCACTTTACTTCAGGTCCTTTGCTTAAGAGAGAGAGAATAGATGAAGTTGGAAAAAAGCGTTTCTAAGAACTACTCCGGGTCTCCCCTTGGACTCCTACTTTATCTTATTTTACCTCAATTTCTCATACTCATGTATCCTGTACTAGTCGAGACAGCGCCGCCTTCCACCCCCCAAAGGAGATAGGATTACCCTTCACCACTTCTCACTTTATACTTCGTCACGTGTCCTAATGGCCATATGTGATAGATTGAGAATAGTATGGAATATAGAAAAGACCCAGATTCCCAGAGCTCCCTCTTCTCCCTCTAGTTACAACCCTCCACACTTTGTTCATCTTAATACTCACGTGTCCGTCTTTATCCGAGACCCTCTGGACCCGATCGGTCAGTGCGCCGCTCCTCGCTCAAAGACCACGCCCGGCTCTGGCGAGTGGTACGTTAGGTTTTGTTAAGAGGGATCTCGTACCGGCTCGCCCTACTGCGTGCGCACGTCTAAGTGTACCGGTTGCCGTTGGCGGGTAGCACTTGAGGGAGCGCGCTCTCGGTCAAAGCCGTGGGGCGCCTCGTGCCAGAAGGACGGGGAAGAAAGCTATCGCGTCAGGGTCACCAATGAAAGTGTGAAACCCCCAAAACTGCTGGCAATTCACCCAACAGAGTCAATAAAGGTACATCCCAGGAGGGAATAAGACCAAGACCAGGTGAGAGTGCGGTTAAAGGCTTTACTAAATTAGGGCAAACAGAATCTACTCTGCTCACGCCGAGAGCGCTCTACAGAAAACATGTTGGAACTTATTTTTATACAGTTTTCATCATTCAAGAGGGGGAGGCCTAAGGGGCACAAAAATCAATCGGGATTGGACACTAAGAACAAGCACCTATAGGGGCAGCGATAGCTGATTGGTCCGCAGGCACGTGGTGATGTGACATGGGATGTGGGGTCAAAAATTCAGCTGGGCTCATCTCTTGTTGCTTCCTGACATCCTATCGTTGTAACATTTTGCTCTTGTGGCCATGCATTCTCATCCATTCAAAACTCTGACCCGTTTGTCCGGCGGCAAGGCTGGTATCTTAACACTTGTGAAAACATAGCTATAAGGCAGGCTTATTTACTGCTGGTCGTGAATTATTCACCTTATCAAAGGTATTACTCTAATGTCAATACACATTCAAAATATACTAGACAAGAGGGTAGAGGTTGAGGGGTCATTGTATGGTCAGAGGTGTCCATTCAGCATCAATAAAAAATAATTTCAAATATGTAGCCAGGATGACTGGGTCACAAAGGCACATAATATGGTGGGCATGCACTTCATTATGGGGGCTCGTGTTCAAATGTCCAAACATCACTAACTCCTTGTTGCCCTCGAAATGAGCTGAGGCGTCTAGAGGCCCCCTCTAGCTGTCTGGGTTCATAATATGCAGTGACATTTAACATAAGGTTTTTAGCATGTGGCTTGCTGTTATGTACTAAAATCACATAGACTCAGATCATACTTTTATCTTCTCATAACTAACTAGCTTTATTACAGACGAGAAACAAGTGGTTTGTCACTAAGCAGCCAACTAACAAAACATGTCTGACTCGAAAAATCACTTGTCCATAAACACACATTATGATTAAAGATCTATGTGACCACCAGCGAGGAGCGGATAAGTTAAGGATCATATTTATCAGACATTATACTTGCAGTTACAGTCAGTTTTGTCAAAAAGTGAGGTAGTATTGTGCGAACAAATACACATCTACATTTCGTTATTCGTTAACCTTTGTAATTAGTGTTATGAATGTTTCAAAGTTTATGGGTTACCATGTTTTATGCTTTCGATGTAGCAAGGTTGCATACGAATTTTCAACTATACACACACATATATATATATTTACATTGTTTATTCATAGGCCCTCTTGGTTTATCGGCAGGTTTATGCAATTTTGCACGAGGTGAGAAAGCATGCTTGCTTTTATCTATATCAAAGAAAAAAAAAGGTTTGCGGGTTTAAAGGTCTTTTCCAACTGTTGACTTTGTCCTAATGTGCACGGGGATTATGTTTTTTATGGCCGGGGTCTTGTAGGGTGCGAGGCAGGTTTACAGAGACGGATAGCTTTTGTTCTGGCCTTTGCAATGGGTTGTATCTGAGTCAGTGAAGGGAGTCGGAAGGCAAATGATACATTGGGGATATTGTTGCGTTCTCGCAGCCAGCTTTCTCATGGGAAGCAGGCAGATTGTGTGGATGGCAGAGGGGAGGAGTTGGGGGGAGGATCTGGCTCACTGTGTGCGCTTAGCGGGGATGGCTACAGGCTGGGGCGAAATCTCAGTAGCCATTTACTAAGACAGAGTCAGTATTTACAAAATGGAGTCTCTTTTACCCCTGGATTTATTCATGTTCAGGTGGGCATAAGAGTATCACAGTCCTTATTGATATTTGTGTATGAAAGGGTTCATGGTTCCTAAAGGTGTTCCAGCATGAGAGCCCCGGGGCCGCGGCCCTGGACCCAAAGCAGCCGTGACTGGGCCTACCCAGGAAGCATAGGAATAAGGGAGGGGGGGTCTCAAATGCCCCCTCCGTCCACTCAGTTGTTATTAATGCTGAGTTCCCACTGCCTGGATTCGTGCCTAGGACTGATGGTTGTGCTTCGATCTCTGACGGGAGAGAATCTCTAGCCTGATGAGAAATGTTATCGTCTAGTGTGCTGAGAAAAGTAGATTTTTGAATCATAAAGTATATTTATTTCACCTTTTACTGAAAGTGTTTCAGGATTGCATAACTATAAATAGACATACACATATGCAGCAGTGTACCACGTTGGCAGGAATTTTAAATTGCATAAAATAAATTAAATGTTGTCGCTGGGAGACACCTCACATCGTTAATACTGGGCGTACGGTTAGGATTTCATCTGGAGATTCTATAATTTTGTGCAAATGTGTTCCAGGCAAATCTCCTTTTGGCCTTGACATCTCTGAAGAGATCTACTTAAAATGGGTTTTTGCATACCTTCAAGTGTGTACACTGCTCCATTTCGCGTTGAGCCGTCACCCTTGTGTTGGAAAATTTGCGCACGGGATGATTCACGGAAAACCAATCCACAACGACCTTTTTAGGGAAGGGCACCTTGAGGTATTCCACAGGACTTTGGGTTTTTGCCCATCTATCTGTAAATCCACATGGAAGACATATTGGGTCCTCCTGCGGGTATCCACGTAAAGATGTCTTTCAGTCACATACTGTAGGTCAGTCTGCAAAATGAGAGACTTCAGATTTGTATTAACTGCAACTCGCACTATCCTTTGACATTGCTGGCTAGAGCTAATGGAAGTTGTAGTCTAAAGCGTCTGGTGAGTCAGAGGTTACAGACTCCTACGGTATGCTTTTTAGAGAATTGACTTTTTCAACTTGCACTTTTTAAAATCGTGTTGCCAAAACCTTTGTGTTTTGTATGCTTTTATGGCACTTTGCAAAATTTGTGAATGGATTACACTGACTGTTGTATCCTACTCTGGAGCACCCAAGCAGGACACACAGCAGCCCGGGATCACCCGGTTGGACAAAAGTGCTGGGGCTCACGCAGCGTATCACTCGGCAGGGGTCACCCTGCCGAGTTGGAATCCCCCGACATGATACCAACACTGGAGTCACCCAGCGTATGGGCTCCTCGGCTCTGTGGTTACACAGGCCGAGGATCCAACACAGGCTGTGATCACATGGCAAGCACACAATAGTAAATGACACAGACACAGGGTTGCCGCTTTCTGGGTCTCTGCCACAGTGCCCGCAGAGAGCCCTTTTATTACCTCGAGTCATTGTGTTCTTAAAGGGGCAACACGCCCCAGTAAAAGCAGCCACACACCACACTAACTAGATGAAAGTAACATAAACTGAACAAATATTTTTTGCAGTCTCGATCCATAATTCATCCTCTGAGTAATACATTTTATGAACCACTGTATTGCTCGGCTAAGGGCCAGAGTCTACTAATCAGGTCTGTGGCGGAAAAAATGTGCCCTTTTCTCATCACAGCAAGGCCCAGACGTCTGTCGGAAATGTTCTTACTTTTTCCCCTTGCGTTGCTGAGTGACTTTCATGCAGATATCCCTTGTAGAAGACTTCTTTATAGCTCCTTTATTGGAGCCATTTGAAATTATTTAATTACAATTGGTAGGCATGTTCCTGCTTGTAAAGTAGTGCACAGTCAGCCCCGGATTTAATCGCTCGTTAGTACAGAAGAAACACAGCCCATTTTCTTTTCCTCTCGTAACTAGGGCAGGCTATGCAAGCTCACTATGTCTAGTGATGAATGAACACATTACTTTAGTGTCTGGTTTTCGCTTTGCCTACCGAGCTGAAATGCATTCTAGGACTTGCAGTTCTGTCAGACACCAGAATTAAATACGCTGGTTGTGTTTTGGGAAGAGGTGTCCTTGTCGGTTTTGTCAAATTTTTGTAACGTAAACCACACATTTGTCAAAACTATTGTTACAAAAGAGAGGGGGAGTAAAATGAGGTTCTGAACGGAGAATATCTGGTTGGCACCAGAAATGCCACGGCATGAAATGACCAACTCACATTTTTTTTTTCAAAACTCCTCCGCAGTACTACCCAAAGAGGAGCTCCCTAACAGGATTTGCTGTGATCAGCAGCTTTGTAAGAAGCAAGTCGGCCAGGTTTTTCCATTTCCCAGCTGCGGAGTGATTTGCTGCATTGGGCTATTTTGGGCAATTTTGCATGCAGGCTGGGAATGTAAACTTGCACAAGCCATTTTCTATGCCTTTGGTCTTGATAGCCCCAAAGCTCTGTCGATTCTCAGTGTTTGCCCCTCCTGGCTTTAGAACGTGGTCAGCATAGGACGAACGAAGAAGTAGCACAAGCCCTGGTGTTGGTATCTGAGCGTACCTTTGCCGCTTTGAGGATGCTGGTTAGGGCTTTGGGGAGTTGGCAAGTTCAGGCTGTTAATTGTACTTGAAAGAAAGAGGAACGCTACTGGGCTTGATGAAAGACCATGGGAGGTGTTCTGTTTCTCTTGTGTAGTACAGGGCCCACATGGATGCAGTGTTAAAGTCTGAGGTCTTAGCTCTTTGTATATGGTATATGAGGGAAAGGTGGTAGACTCCAACTGTGGTTTAGAAGGCCCTGTGTACAAATCTTGTGAGGACGATCTATGCAATGTTGTGGGGAGCCATTGCACATTCACGATTTGAGTGATTGTGGCAGTGACAACAAAGGGGCACAAGGATAACGGTGCCTTGGCCCCCTCAGGGAATCAGGAGCGGAAGTCAGGCCTCAAGCCTGTGAAATTGTGCGGGGCGGCTAGCAAAGCCTGGGAAAACAGGCTGCAAGCCCGCAAAAGGAACAAACGCTGGTGGGCTGTGGGTAATGCTGCCGGACAGGGGGGCTTTTATTCTCCCTAGGGATAAAGGGAGGTTGGCTGCAGAGGGCAGCATTAGTTTCCTCCCTGGTGCTGCTGTCTCCATCATGCAAGCAACGAAATTGAAACATTTTCAAGACTGACCCTCTGAAGCTGAAGTGCTGCATAACCGAAGAGAGCTGTGCAGAGATGCAGTCTACAGCTCTGTGGGCTTGAGCAGTGTGTGTGCCTTTTTCTAGGCCGCTTCTGGATTCGTCAGTCAGGCCCCTGAAGCCGTGGAGAATCCACCGGCTCATACAGAGTTAACCGCGTGAACTGCGAGTTAACGAAGAAAAGAAGGTTCCAGGCATTCGGAAGGAGTCGCTTCGACAGCACAGACCTGGCAGCGGGAACCTTTTGTACAGCGGTTGGACCGGCCGCGCTGGTGCGGATCACTTGGGATTTCGCTGCGAAGACAGCGTGAGCAGCTCTGCATCACATCCGAGCAGCGTGGTCCTTTATACTGTTATCGGTCTGGCCGCAGCAGTGTTTAAACACGGGTGACGAAGTTTGGCTGCAGAGACATCGAGACAGAAGAGCGCTGAAACTGGCTCACTGGAGCCTGGACAGAGCGCGTACTAGGGATTGTTTGTTGAGAGCAGCAGCCAGGGAATTGCAGCTAGATATCAAACCTCCATAGAACTAGCAGAACACAGGTTCAGAGCAAGCAAGTAACCGTATATACTAACCAACCATTTTCAGTGAGTGTGCCATGAGGGGCAAGTCGTGCCTCAAAGCCCTCTGCAGGACACCTAGGGGAAAGTGAAGTGAAATCTGGGAAGTTCTCCTCTGAATAATCCAGACCAGAAAGGCATAGGAACTAAGACAATTGAGAGGTCATTAATGCTGGGGAGCAGGCTTTAAGGAATGGAGGCACAGAGGGAAGCTACCTTGGGCACAGGGAAGGCTGAGCTCGTATTGGAGCAGTTCCTCCACATGGAAAGATCGGCTGCATCCAGACATGGCTCCAACTGGCTTCAGGGAATGGCAACAAAGTTTGACAGGGGCACACCAGGACCATCCAGTAGCTGGTTGCAGTCCCCACTTCTGTTTCCGGCATCAAATGAGGAACAGGTGCTAGAAGAACTGATTTCTTTGGGAGAAGAGGAGCCAGTGGTTAAGAGTAGGAAAACCTTAATGGGAAGACAATGGACAAAGGCAGCTAAGACAGAGAGAGAGGCTGGGAAAACAAAAGTGGGACAGATGAGCAGAGGAAGAAAGCAGGGGTTTGCAGCCACCTTGGCAGCTCCTGTTGGAGAAGGACCATAGGAGAGCAGCAGTGAGCGCAGCACGCATGCAGCCATCTCAGCAGTGAAGGCATCAGAGGTACCTGCATCCTTGGAGCATGTAAAAGGTATCATAATGCAGTGCTTACAAGCATGGGCAATGGTAATAATGGGCACTGTTATGTGGAAATGTTAATGCATTTAATTAAGTATGGGGAAATACACTGTTGGTTAACCAACAAGGGGAGACAGAGAGAGCAGTTGATAACATGGGCGACAGGGGGGCCTGGTGCCATTGCGACAAGTCAATTAGATGATATGGGAGGTCACTGGTACAGGGGGAGCTATCACACCTGCAGAGTTTGCAGCCATTGCCATGCAACAGTCAGTGTCAAGGGGATAGCGCCAGAGGCAGTACTACTTATGGGAGAGGCTTGCCAGGGTTGGCACCTCTACGTACAAAAGGGAATGCATTAGTATGGCACATCCCTTCTCACATTAAGGAGAGGATATGGCAGAAGGAATTCATAGACATTTTGACCCTGTTGGAACTAGAACAGACGGACTTGGACATGCGCCAATTGTCAGAAAAAGATATGGAGAAGAAAGAGAGAGACAGGGTGAAAAAGGATTTAACAATACACAATTGGTTGGCTGATTTCAGGATGCGTGCATCCATCATGGTGGAAAAATACCCAGGGGCCGCTGGAGCTTTATGGGTTTATGAGCAGTATATTCATGATGCTTATTTAACCTATGATGGGGATGCATGGCTGTAATATGTTCGGGATTCCAGGTTAAAAATGCTGATTTGGCCCGCAATAGCATGGAATGAGGTAGATGCCATAATTTTCATCAAGAAAATGGTAGCCGCTAAGGAATTTGGGAACAGGGTGCAAGCTGAGAAGCCTTATTATAATAAAGAAAAATTGTCTCATATTGGGATGAAAGGAGGGGATTCTTTCGTTGTCGCTCTTCCTGGAACAATAGGTCCAGCTATCAGCAGGGAGAGCAAGCCATATGCTGGAAATTCGAGCCCCTTTGGCAAGTCATGTAGATCTAAGCATGCATGCACCAAGTGCTAAGGGGGGGGGGGCACAGCACAGGCTCTTGTAGGGCTGTTAAGAAGACCACTGGCGCAAAGCAAAAGGAGGCTCCCAAGCGGAAGTAATCTGATTCCTCCAGGTGGCAGCAGTACACTACCCTCCCCAATAAAACTGCACAGAATACTTCCTCTAATAAATTATTACCAGAACTCCACGGATGCTAAAATTATTTGGGAAGGGTTTTTAGGGTGTTTTGTTGTTCCCTGCATCCGGGACCATGGGTCACAGAGAGGCCGAGAATCTGAAGTCTGAAATAAAGGTGGTGAAACAATAAATTGTGAAAAGAATTATTAGGGAAGGTAGCAGGTCCATTTTCAGTACCTCAGATGGACAATTTCAAAGTTTCCCCTCTAGGCATTGTACCAAAGAAGAAGAGGCAGTTTTGCCTCATCCATCACCTCTCCTTCCCTGTCATGTGAATCAACCTCTGTCAGAATCGTTTGTTCCACTCTCTTCCTCACCTGAAGAAAGTGTGGCGGGGGTCTTCGTCTTCTTCTTATCTCTTTCTGTATCTTTCTTTTTATGCAGGTATGGTCGGCCGCGGTACGAAGCCACGCTGGTTGCCGGAGAATATCCGGGAAAAAGAGGCCCCGGATCCGCAGCCGCCAGAAGGGGAAAAAGCCGCGAGGGCAAAAAACCCCAGAGAATACGGATCTGTCGGTGGAGATCTTCCAAACCCTCAGGTAAGTAATGAATCCAGGAATAGAACTGCTCGACACCGTTACGAGAGAAGGGAATGAGAGCGAGGGGGAAAGGAAACCCCAGGAGAGTGGAGGGAGAACGGGGAAGCCCAGGACACAGGAGCCGAGGCGGGACAGGCAGACGCCGATCCGAAGCAAGGCAGAGAGGCGCCGAGAGCAAGAGAGCCAAAGGGCGACAGGAAGGAGAGAAGGATCAAAAAAGGAGAAAGGCGAAGACGCCAGATAGGAGGGCGGTAAGCCAAGGAGAAAACTCACGGAAGCGCTGGCAACGAAGGAGAAACAAACCAGTTGCAACGCAACCGCCGCCGGTCGGGAGTGAAGAAAAAGCCGGCGGCGGCGGCCATGACAGAAGGGAAAACTAGACCGCTGAAAGCACAGCGGCGTAACGTAGCGGAGCAATTCAATGGCGGCTGCGTCTCCATCGGTCCCATACCCTTACATAGAAGGGGTGCATGACAGTATGCCCCCACCCAGTGCGGGCGAAACCTGGTTTACCCGGATGGGCCCGGTAGAATCTCTTCGCCAAAAGTGGGGCTTGGACATGAGAACTGGGTTCCCAAGAGTCTTCTGATGATGGATAACCTTTCCAGGAAAAAAGGAATTCCAATCTCCCTCTGTGGTAACGTGAGTCTTTGATCTTTTCCACTTCATATTCTTCTTCAGCCGTGTCCTCCACTCCCCTGCGCCGAGGTACCGGGGTAGTGGGAATGTCTGCGGAGGCAGGACGCAACAAGGAGGAGTGAAAAACAAGATGTATTTTACTCATGTTCTTGGGTAGCCGGAGGCGAAAGGCCACCGGATTGATGCGAGATACTACAGTAAAAGGACCTATGAACCTAGGAGATAACTTGGAAGGGCGTACCCATCGAGGTAGGTATTTGGTGGATAACCAAACTCTGGAGCCCGGTCTAAAAGGTGGGACTTCCGTTCTTTTTCGATCCGCCCATCTCTTGTAACTTGAGCGAGCCTCAACCAAAGCTTGTTCAGCTGTCTTGTGGGCTTCCTGGATCTGCAATAAACGAGCCTCAATGCAAGGGCACACGACTTCGGAGGATGATATTGGCAGAATGCCCTTGGGGTGTTGCCCATAGGTACAAAAGAAAGGACTGAGTTCAAGAGCGGAATGTGTGGAATTGTTATATGCATATTCTGCAAAGGGTAACACATCATACCAGTCCTCTTGGGCCTTGTTGACATAGCATCGAAGGTATTGTTCAAGAGTTCCATTAAGTCTTTCGGTTTGACCATTAGTCTGTGGGTGGAAGCCTGATGAGAGGGCCCGAGTGATTCCTAACCGATGACATAAGGCTTTCCAGAATTTGGAGGTAAATTGACTCCCCCTATCCGAAATGATCTTGTTGGGTAATCCGTGAAGGCGAAAAATATCTCGGATGAAAACTTCCGCCATTTTGAATGCGGAGGGTAGTCCCAGAAGTGGGGAGAAGTGGGCTAACTTAGTGAGGGAATCCACAGTAACCATTATGCAAGTGTGCCCCCCGAGATGCTGTTAGATCTACGATGAAATCTGTGGATATCTGTTCCCAGGGTCTTGAAAGTAGTGGGATTTGCTCAAGAAGACCAATGGGTTTCTGGTATCGATGCTTACCACGGGCACAAGGGAGACAGGATTGTATATGTCTTCTGACATCGGGAGAGATTTCGGGCCAAAAGAAAGAACTTTTGACCAGATCTTCTGTATTCTTTATTCCTCAATGTCCTGCTGTTTTATGGTCATGGCACCATGATAATATTTGATTGCGCAGATCCGGTAACGGAATGTACAACTTATTGTCGACGAATACCAACCCCTCTTTCTTTACAACCTTATACTTGGTGGCTACAGAGTCAGGAGGTGGTAATCTTTCATTGGCGGACCTAACCTGAGAGAGGAATGACACCGTGGTTCCAATGAATACCTGATCCGGGAAAAATTTCTCTTTGATCGGGTCGAGTGTTCTTTGGTATTCCATCGACGTGAAAGCGAGTCGGCTACCACATTCTGGGCTCCCGGAACATATGTAATCTTAAAATCATACTGAGCAAAGAAATGAGCCCAACGTGCCTGTCTGGCCTTCGTGCATTCCAAGTTCCTTAAAGATCTCAGATTCTTATGGTCTGTTCTAATGGTGAATGGACCGACTCCCCCTTGAAGAAGATGCCTCCAATCCTCACACGCCAGTTTGATGGCCAGAAGCTCTCGCTCAATCACACAGTAATTCTTCTGACTAGGGTTTAAAGTCTTGGAGAGATAGGCCACTGGATGCTCTACTCCTTCATGCTCCTGCAAAAGGACTGCTCCCACCGCGTCCGCTGAAGCATCGGCTTCCACAATAAATCTTTTAGTCTGGTCTGATTGTTTTAGAATGGGGGCTGAACAAAACTTTCCCTTTAAACTTCTGAAAGCCTCTTCCGCTTCCGAAGACCATTTGAAAGGTAGTTGATCTTTCTTAAGAAGAGAAGTGATGGGAGCCACTGTAGAGGAAAAATCTTTGATGAATTTGCGATAGAAGTTCGAGAAACCCAAGAATCTTTGAACGTCCTTTATGGAAGAAGGAGAGGGCCATTCAGTGATTGCAGACACCTTCTTGGGATCCATCTGAACTCTATCCCTGGAAACAATAAACCCCAAATAAGGAACTGAGGATACTTGAAAAAGGCATTTACTGGATTTGACCAATAGACGATTATCTTGAAGGCGCCTGAATACTTCATGTAAGTGGTGAGTGTGTTCTTGGGCTGATTTGGAAAAGACTAGAATATCATCTAAATAGATGATGACCGAATGGAAAAGTAGGTCAGAAAAGGTTTGGTCCATAAACCGTTGAAAGACCGCAGGGGCATTGACTAATCCAAAGGGCATAACCCTGTATTCATAAAGCCCATACGGGGTTCAAAATGCCGTCTTCCATTCATCTCCAGCGCGGATGCGTAGGAGATGATAAGCATTCCTCAGATCCAGCTTGGTAAAAATCACTGCCCCTTTGACTGCCTTGATTATGTCGGATATCAAGGGCATGGGATATCTGTCTCTGATGGTGACCTTGTTGAGACCCCGATAATCAATGCAAGGCCAAAGCTCCTCAGAATCCTTCTTAGAGATAAAGAAAAGTGATGCTCCAGCGGGCGATTTGGAGGGTTGGATTAAGCCATTTTTGAGGTTGGCATCCAGGTACTGTCGAAGAACCGATTTCTCCTTGAGGTATAAGGCAAACATCCTACTAAATGGAACCAATGCCTCAGGAATAAGCTCAATGGCACAGTCCTCCGGGCGATGTGGGGGAAGATCGTGTTCCATCTTTTCAACAAACACTTGGGAATATTCAGAAAATAACGGTGGAACTGAGTGAATGGTACGAATGGGAGACTCTGAAGTCCGTAATACCGCTGTCTGATATCTTTGAGAACTCGAGCACGACTGGCTGCAGTAGGGAGAGAGAAAGCTGAGTGTATTAGTGGCCCAGTCGATGGTCGGATTGTGACGGCGTAGCCAAGAAATGCCCAGAATTATGGGGAAGTGGGCGGCCCTAAAGATATCAAACGACATCTCTTCCTTATGTTCCTGAATGGTCACCTGAATGGTTTCTGTGGAGTGGGTGATCGGCCCAGAACAGAGAGGAGTGCCAGCCACACCTTCTACCTTGAGGTTCTCCTTATTCTGGATTTGTTGGATACCCATCTTGCTGGCCCATACTGTGTCCATAAAGCTTCCCGCGGCGCCACAGTCTATTAGAGCCAGCGTGTCCACAGATTTTTTCCCCCAGGACAAATGCAATGAAACCACCATAAGACGAGCGTCTTCGTTCATGCGGGAAGGGGCGACTGACAAGGTTACATAGGGACCCTTGTTTATTCCTCGAACCGAGGTCCCATTTAGGTTCGAGGCAATACGTTTCCCGACCTCCTTGGAGGGACATCGGGGCAATCCCTAAGCAGATGAGATGCAGAACCACAATACATGCAGAGACCCGCTTCACTGCGTCTTTTTCTTTCTTCTGGAGTGAGTGGCGCCCTCATTGAGCCAATCTGCATGGGTTCATCTTTAGAGAAATTCGGGGAAATCCTCGGAGTAACTGAGGGACTGGGAAGGCTGAAAGCCCCTCTAGCCTTCTTCTTCTCTTGCTTCCTTTCATTGATACGATGTTCAATCCGTAGAGTGAAAAACAAAAGTTCTGAAAACGAGGCCGGTCGAGGAATCCTTGCAAGTTCGTCCTTCAATTCCTCCTTAAGTCCCCTCTTGAAGATGGTGAATTGGACTTGCTCCTGCCAGTTAGCCTCTGTAGCAAGCTGTTTAAATTTGGTGATGTAGGATAGAAGATCCATTTGTCCTTGATGGACCTCCAGCAATTCTTCACAAGCCATATATGTGACTTCTGGCCCTTCAAAGGTCTGTTTAAACCTTGCAAGGAAAGCGTCCCGATTCCTCAAAATTGGATCGTCTGCTATGACCAAGGGACTGACCCAGGCCAAAGCGTTTCCTGATAAATTAGAAACCAAAAACCCGATCTTACTTAGATCGGCGGAAAATGTAGTAGGTCGAAAGGCAAATTGTATATTACAGGCCTCTATAAATTCCTTGAGTTTCTTAGAAGATCCGTTGAACTTTCTCGATGAAAGTGGCATGGGAGGAAGATCCGTATTGCGGGGCTCTCTAGTCGCCACTAACTGTCGGAGTACAGTGTTTTCGGCCTTGATATTTTGTAACTCCTGGTTTAAATTTCGCACTTCCATATTCAAGGACTGCACAGCTGCTACCAGCTCTTGGACCTGTTCAGCGGTTGCCATCACGGGATCTTTGTGGCGTTGCAAGCTGTCATGTGAATCAACCTCTATGTCAAAATCGTTTGTTCCACTCTCTTCCTCACCTGAAGAAAGTGTGGCGGGGGTCTTCATCTTCTTCTTATCTCTTTCTTTAGCTTTCTTTTTATGCAGGTATGGCCGGCCGCGGTACGAAGCCACGCTGGTTGCCGGAGAATATCCGGGAACCAGAGGCCCCGGATCCGCAGCCGCGAGAGGGGGAAAAAGCCGCGAGGGCAAAAAACCCCAGAGAGTACGGATCTGTCGGTGGAGATCTTCCGAACCCTCAGGTAAGTAATGAATCCAGGAATAGAACTGCTCGACACCGTTACGAGAGAAGGGAATGAGAGCGAGGGGGGAAAGGAAACCCCAGGAGAGTGGAGGGAGAACGGGGAAGCCCAGGACGCAGGAGCCGAGGCGGGACAGGCAGACGCCGATCTGAAGCAAGGCAGAGAGGCGCCGAGAGCAAGAGACCCAAAGGGCGACAGGAAGATTAGAAGGATCAAAAAAGGAGAAAGGCGAAGACGCCAGATAGGAGGGCGGTAAGCCAAGGAGAAAACTCACGGAAGCGCTGGCAACGAAGGAGAAACAAACCAGTTGCAACGCAACCGCCGCTGGTCGGGAGTGAAGAAAAAGCCGGCGGCGGCGGCCATGACAGAAGGGAAAACTAGACCGCTGAAAGCACAGCGGTGTAACGTAGCGGAGCAATTCAATGGCGGCTGCGTCTCCATCGTTCCCATACCCTTACATAGAAGGGGCGCATGACATTCCCGGCTGGGGAGTCAGTATTTGATGGCCTTAAAGAGGAGATGCACAGGGTGACCTACATGACGTTTGACAACTCTGTGAAACTAGTCGGGGCCACCGGCAAAGGGGCGATGCTGGGAAAAGTGGACATGGAGTCAGCCTTCAGACTCTTGCTAATCAGCAAAGAGAGTTAGAAACCTAAAGGTGTCTCACCCGCTAGTCCCCAGAGACCTGTCATCCAGGTGGCCAGGACAAGGCCATCACTATTGGATCCAGTTCCTGGGGGTGGACCATGGGGGGGTGTGAATGGTCACCTGGATGGGGGGGGTCTTTGGTGAGTAAAAGTGGGACACCGACGGGCGAAAATGCAGTATCCCCTTCCTTATAACATCTTTTCCCCATCCTACCCCGTAGGATATTTAGAAGCTCTACCACACGCCCTTTTCCAACACAAACACTTTCTTACACTGTGAAAGACAACGGACTAACACTAGACCCATTTACCTGATGTCTCCCAACACAAGGATCAGGTAGAGCCAGGCAATTGACAATCACAACACACACCTGACAGCCCTTTCTCTTCACCACAGGAATAAAAGGCGGAGCATGGGAGCGCACTTTGTGCAAGTACAAATGCACAAGGAAGCGGCTATTCCAGGTCGGCAGTTCAAACGGAGAAGGAAGACGGTGAGACTGGAAAGGACAACAAGGAGGGAAGTGCCCTTGCCCTTTTCGACCCAAGACCGCAAAGCCTGCATGAAAAGAATCATAAGACTGCTGTGAGAAACCTGAGGTTATTCTCCGGAGTAGATCCTGGGAATCCCTTATTCAGGTGGCCAGAGAAGAACTAGCCCTCTCTTATCCAAACCCTAGGAGTAGCCAAGTGAGGGAAGGACCAGCTGGGTAGGGGAACTCGGGGTTGTGCTCAGGGGAATACGCCAGGTGAGATGCAGAATTCTACCGAGGAAGGAGGAGAGGACGATGAGATCCATGAGGCCTTTGTAGGCTGTACTACACCTGCCTACCTTCCTCTCATTGTACATCTTTTGCCCAAAGCCAACCAACCATCCGCCTATGGTAAACCCTCTAAGAATCTAAACCCCAGTGCCGTGGGAAATTACATCTCCCAGGATCCCTCTCTTTGTGTTAGGTACCTGAATACTCCCGATCAGTCTTTTCCACGTTACTCTAGTTATTTTCCAAACTCACAATCTGCTTTGACAAATCACCATCCCCCCATTCATTTTACAAACCCGACCAAACGTACCCTTCCAAAATCACCTACCCATCCTAGTACCAGGACTATAATTCCATATAACCTCTCTTCCCCATCCTACCACGCAGAATACTTGGAAACTCGATCTCTCCCCTTTTCCCGACACGAAAGACAACTGACTAATACTAAAGCTTTTTACCTGACCTGTCCCACCCAAGGGCCAGGCAACATCAGGCAATTAACCAGAATCACACACAGACCTGACAGCCCTTTCCCTTCCACACAGGGATAAAAGGTGGAGCACGAGAGCACAATACGAGCAAGGCAGACTGCATGACGAAACAGCTATCCAGACATGGCAGTTCAAGAGGAGGAGAAAGATGGCGCAAACTGAAAGGGTGACCAGGAGAGAAGCGACCTTGCCCTTTCCGACCAAGGTCTGTGATACCTCTGGGAAGGAACCGTAAGACCGCAAACAATAGCCCAAGTGTGTTGTAGCAGATGTCAACGGTACACAGAGCGTGCCTACGCTGATGAGTAGGACAGAGGGAGACGCCTGCTACTGTGGTACCGGCCTTGACTCCCGATACGAAGAAAGCCAAGCGGTTCATCACAGCCGGTGAGTCGAGGGGAGAACTGATAAAGAAACCGAACTGTGTTGAACAAAAGTAGCAAATGGCTGATTGCAGAAAGTACATAGAACTAGATGAGCCTGGCACCATGTGGATGCTCACTCGAGAAACTCTGAACGATTACCCGGACAAACTACTATTACCAGAAGGCCTTGGGAAAGGCGAGAAGAGGTCAAAGTGGTCATAGAGGGGTCTAGTAAAATCCTCTGTACAGTCGAAAGTCTTTGACCGGCAGATGATCGTGAATCTAAGGGAAGTGAATCCCACATCGTAAGAAAGTAGAAGGAACTGTGTGATTGTCAAAAGTGAACCCGACGGAGGGATGCCAATAGAAAGAGACAAAGCCTAAAGTCCCAAAGAACAGTGTATTTCCAAGAATGAACCCAGCAGAGGGTTGTCCACAGTGAACTGTTTAAAACATTAAGATTTGTGAATATCACAAAGGAGATTGTATAGAAAGCTGTAGTGAACCTGACTTAGGGAGGCAAACAGTTGAGAAGGATCTGCGCCCGGAAGAGGGGGATCCAGGAGTGAGAAACCATCACCCCAACAGCACTTGAATGAAACCAAGAAATCGTTTTTGAATACAAGCCAGACTGAACCCAACAGAGGGAGGCAGGTGTACGAGAGGAGTCTGAGGCCTGGAAGAGGGGGACCCAGGGGTAAAGAAACATCACCTCAAGTGCAACCTTAAAGGAACTTTTTGTTTGTTAACATTAAATCTATGAGGCCATCGGAAGCAGGAAAGCTAGCCTCTGAAGGTCCTGATATCGCTAAGAACTGTTTAGGAATCTGAACCCGGAAGAGGGGGATCCAATGGTGAAAAGGCATCACCCAACGTAACCTTGCAAAGGAACTTTTTGTTGTTATTTTGAACACATCAGGTCCTTGAAGGCAAGAGACTTTTTACATAGAAAGACACTTGGCCATCAACGGTCCTGATAATTGAGAACGGAACTGTCGTCTTGTGCTGGGAACGCTAGAGCGTGTGCTGTGCTCCAGACTCCCGCCTTGTCCCATGCTGAAAACGTGGGGAAGGGAGACCATGAATACCGCATCCTGACTTATCATTTGTGAACACTTCTTTATTTCTTGTGAACCCTTTTATTTGACACAGCGCCAATAGACTGCCTTATTTTGATTTTGATGGTCATAGCTTGCTCGCATCTTAGATTTAGGTTTAGATTAGGTGTTTTTCAACCCGTAAAATACAGTTTAATAAACACCCTTGAACTGTGATCACTTGTGTCTGTCTATTCTTGATACCATGTCATCCTTACACCGGAAACTACAGCTTAAGTGTGCTGTAACAGATGTCTACGGTGCACAGGACCCTCCCGCACTGATAACCAAGGCAGGGAGGCACGCTTGCTACCGTGGCACAGTGCTTGACTCCAGAGACAAGAAACGACAAGGAGGGCAGCACAGCCGGTGAGTCGTAGGGAGAGCCGATAGTAAACTGAACAGGTGCAGGAAGAGGTGGTGGGCACAGAAGGGGTTATAAAAGGCTTTGAAAAGTTTTATGCAGCGTTGTATTCCTCTGAAAGACAACAGGAGGGTCTGATAAATAAATATTTGGCTGGTATATCTCTTCCAAAGCTATCGGGAATGGATAGGGAGGAGCTTGAGGAGGATATTACAGAAGAGGAAGTGATTGCGGCCATAAGGAACCTTCCATCAAAATAGGCCCCGGGCCCAGATGGTTTTACAGCCATTTTTTCTAAAAAAAATATGGACAAATTCTGACCCCCTCCCTCCACTTGACGAGCCTATATAATTCTTTTGAAAAAAGTGGGCAGGTAACAGCATCAATGGACGAAACCAAACTGATAGTAATCCCGAAACCGGGCAAAGACCTGGCATGGTGTGGGTTGTATAGACCAATAGCGTTAATTAACATTACTGCAAATATCTATACTAAGATTTTAGCCACGCGAATGGAGGATAGACTTTATATATCAATAAGGCCAGATCAAGCAATTTATTAATAACCGCCAGACCTTTGATAATTTAAGAAGGGTATGTCAACTATTGGAGAAAGTGGAGTGAAGGGGTATCCCTCCGATGCTCCTCGCATTAGATGCTGGAAAAGCATTTGATAGGGTGGAGTGGCCTTTCCTCTTTCAAACAATGCTAAAAATGAGGTTTGGCGCGCATTTAAAAAAGAGATACAGGCAATAATCATTCCCCAATTGTGCCGCTGTCCATCAGTGGGCAACTATCACGTCCGATACTCTTGGAGGTGGGCACCAGACAGGGGGGGTTTATAACTAAATCTGTGACAATGCTATATGAGGCTAACTTTCCTAAACTGCTGGATGCTTTGAGAAGGGATTTACATAAATGAAATCCTTTATATATATATCTTGGATGGGATGTATGGCCTCTATATAAATGTTGACTTTACCACGGTTTCTCTATTACTTTCAGGCATTACCGGATCCAATTCCTACACTTTTTTTAAAACACTCCACTGCATTTTTCCAACTTTGTCTGGCAGAAGAAAAAACCATGGGTGGCCTTACGGACGATGATGGCACCGAAAAATAGAGGACGGAAGGTCTTCCAGAACTTTAGAATCTATTACTGGGCAGCACAGTTAAGGATACTGAAACAATGGTTGACAGGAGATGATAGCAAATATTGGTTCGCTATGGATAGGGCAGTGGTGGGGGAGCTCCATTAGCCAAGGTTCTTTGGTTATCTAAAGTAGATCTCCCTTTAAGTATGAATGCATCATAAATTACGGTTCTGGTGAGCGATATATGGGATGAAGTAGTGAGACAAAAACACATAACAACGATCCCTGGCCCGTTTACACCAATATTTGGGAACCCACCGTTTTCCCGTGGCTGGAGATTAAGGCTTTTGCAAAATGGAATGGAGGGGGTTGTACAAGGCTTAAAGATCTAAAATTAGGCCAGGAAATTAAAACTTTTGAACAATGCAAATAGTTCTTCATTCTGTCAGAAATGTACCGATTTAGCTATTATCAGTTTCGGCACTGGGCTATGTACCCCCCCCCCAAATAAAACTCAAGGAGGAAGACAACTAACAGCATTTGAGAAATATATCACATCACATAAGGGAGATACCCACTTGATTTAATCGATGTACACATTGTTTAATGGGGGGGGGGGGTCCCCGAATGGAGTGGCTATACATGACTAAATGGGAAGGCACTTTAAAACGCCCAATTGCAGAGGGAGAATGGGAATCACTTTGGGACAATATTCCAAAACTGACACGGTCTATCCACTTAACGGATCTCTGGTATAAAATGCGTCCTCAATGGTACTACACCCCAGAGAGACTTAATAGAATTTTCAAATGGACGTCATCAGATTGTTGGCGAAATGGCAAGAAAAAGGGCGATTGACTGCATGTATGGTGGTCATGCCCAGTTGTGCAGCCCTTTTGGTGGCAGGTTAATTGAACAATACGGGAAGTTCTGGGGGCCAATACACCAGTAGGGGCAGATGAATGCTTATTGGGCCTTTGGTTGACGCGATGAGTCACATAAAAAGGCATTTGTGATTCTGATGCTAACTGCTCAACTGGTGATTGCACGGTACTGGAAGAAGGAGGTGGCACCAATTTACCATGAGTGGCTTTATAAACTTTGGCAAACATTAGCCATGGAATGGGTGACCTACAACTTGCAAGGGGATGGTAGTAGATTTAGGTCTGAATGGGGCATACTGCTGGATTACTTAAAAGATGATTATAGAATATATTTATGTCCACAGAATATTAGGATTTTGAACATTGCCTAAGGCTCCACTAAATTACGGGACATAAGATGAATGCTTTGCTAAAGTTCAGTTGAATTACGAAAGACACCGCTGGTCGTGGGAAGGGGGATGGGGTTGTGGTGTGTGGTATGTAACCGAAGAAATTCCCCCCCAAAAAAAAAGAAATGAAATACATCGCTTGATCTGTTGGCTTTGAGTCAAGTATTTGGAAAAGAACACCATCAATGGTGAATTACATTTGGTCTTCTTCTGTACCAGATTTTTGCATGTATGTAAAGTTGTCTTAGTAGCTGCTGTCATCAGGTCTTGTTCAAGAGTTTTCTTTCAGTTTCTCGCAAAGTCTGGCTACTTCGGCTTCATATTTTATTGGGTCGCTCACAATCCTTTCCTTTTAATTCTGGGCATCTACCCTTAAGGTAGGTTCTTAAGAGTATTTTGAGGATAAAAACTATGGTGGGAATCTTGCATTCATATATTCTTACTTGGACATCTAAAAAGTATATGTCAGGGTTGCCCACTTCTCCTGTGAATTGGATCCTTTGGTCTATTGCGTTTATGTATAGTAGAATGTTATCCAACATTTCCCTGCTTACATTCCAGACTCCAAAGATATCATCAATGTAGTGTAGCCACTTTTTGATGTATTTCTGCCAAACTGGGTGTTTCAATATGTGTGTTGTTTCAAACTTATACATGAAGCTGTTCACATATGCTGGTAACATGGTCACTCTCATATCTGTCACTGATGTTTGAAGGAAAAAAGTGTTGTTCTATTCGACGTAAAAATTGAATGCAATAAAATTCAGTAGTATCATAATGAATTCTTTGGATGCTCTGATCGACTCTTCTTGTAATAACCATTCAACGGTCTCCTGTCCTTGATCATGTGGAATGCTCGTATACAAACTACTTACATCAATGGTGAATAAAATGTCTTTTTCCCTCAAGTTGATCTTATCCAATGTGAGCAAGAAGTGGGTAGTATCTTTGATGTTAGTGGGTGTTTTTTGTATGATCATTTGGAGAAAGAAGTCAGTGGAAGTGCCTAGGGGTTGCAGGATTCCTCCCGTGGCTGCAACGATGGGTTGTCCTGGTGGTTCCTGCATACTTTTGTGGATTTTGGGAAATAGATAGAAATGCAGTGCCAGTGGAGGTTGGGTAAATAGAAATACTTTTGTCTTGTGTGGGGTCCAGTCCATTTCTACAGCTGTTGCCAAAACGTTCTCCAGATCGATCATGATCTCAATGGTAGTGTCGTGGTCCAGGACTGCATAGATTGTTTGATTGTTCAATTGTCGATCGCATTCGTTCATGTAGTCTTCGGTATTGAGTTTTACCAGGGCGCCCTTGTCTCCCTGGCATTTGGTGGTAATTTTGTCTGAATACAATGTTCTTATCTGAGACAGTTCTCCTCTACTGAGGTTGTTGTTTTTAGGTGTACCAAAGTGTAGTTTCTACTCTGTCCCTGTCACTACAATAAATGATATAAAGTTTTGCTCATACTGTAACCCAGGAGAATGACTCCCTTCTCCTGGATGTAACATGTCCCAAAGATTCACAGGTTGTTCAGAACAAAAGTTCCATAAAAGTTCCAGCTTCTAAAAAGCAAACAAAACAATTCTACGGGATCCTCTTGATGCTACGAGAATGACTCCCTTCTCCTAGCTGGATTCCCAATGTCTTTCACAGTTCTCAACAATACTTGTAATTCCCTTATAGCGGTTTTCACTGGCTTAACTTGCTTTATGTTCTTTATTCTGTCCCCACTGGGACTACAACATGCTCCCTGAATCCTCTCGACTCTCCAGCACCACACTCTTGTGGAACTGGCCAGGGATTTGTTACAAAATGGTTCACTACTCCTTTTACCTCTTTACTGTTTACAATCTCGCATCTTCAACCAAGGGTGGGTTCCCAACATGCTTATGCAAGTTCCTAGTGAGGAAAAATGCTTCAAAACAAAACAAGTATTGAGGCTGAGGTGAACAGGTGCAATGTCCTCAGCCTGAGGAAGAACAACAAGAGAAACCAAGAACCTGTTTTAGATCTGAAAAAACACTCTTACAGGTATACAAGTTGTCCATAATAGTGGAGTAGCTGAAATGAGAAACAGTCTACATTGTTGTAATTTTTTCAAAATATTGATGTTCGTATTTAATCAAGACATCTTTTAACATGAGATGGGTGTACGCCATCAAACATAATTTATAAATAAATGCATACAAACCATTATGATACTAAAAACAAAACGCAAAGTGTACATATGTTACCGAAGTATAAACCAGTCAAACAAACATGTGCGTCAAACAGAATTATATGCTATTACATTTCTTTAGTCCATAACATCAGTTACAAAGCATATACATTCTATGTGTGTAGTTGGAGTTGTACAAAACGTGGAACAGTGGATCAACTCAACATTGACATAAATCTATCTGCGAGTCAGCCTTTGTTCAATTTTCAGGTTCCAGTCTCTCCTGTGATTAGGTAGCTGAACTGAAAAGATATCTAATATTGCATCACGTATATATTTAATATATATGTGTGAATGTGTATATGTACCCCTATCGTAGCCGTAGGCTGTGATTTCAGACACCCTATATACTGTAGGGGTGCTCTCGCATCTTCCTGGTTCCCCAGACGTATTCCTGTTCCCGTTACCTTATGCCGCAGGACCCTTCATCTGTTTCACCACGGGTCGTGGGTCCACTTTCTCTGCTTCCACTTCTTTCTCCATGCTTTTTCTACACCCTTCTTCTTTCCATGCACAGCTACTGCTGGTGGTTTCGCGTAGTTGTTGGACATCTCGGTCTACCAACAACGGGTCATGCCACCACCACAGTCTCTTGCCTTCTCCACATATTCACCTGCGTGGCTCTGCTGTAGGCTATGGTAGGCGGTCTCTGCACCGTTGTTGGATTAGAAGGTCCACCCACTACAGGTTGCGCCACTGTCTCTACAGGTTCACTACGCCGTTTCCCATCCAACTCGCAAGACGCTTCTCGGCGTCCCAACGCTTCCCTCAGCAGATTTGGAGACGTGTCTCACTGCCATTTCCCGGAACCCAAGCCCAGTCTTAAGGGATTTGCTCCCTTCAGGGGCCAGGTTCTCCTTCTGGACATATCACAGCTTTCAGCATGCTAGATCTGCACTGGTCATCGCCGGACGGGTCAGAGTAAAACAAAGAAGACAGTCCTTCTTTGCTGTTCAGTTTAAATAGCGGGGACAGCTCCAGCGTAACGTCAGTCCAATTGACAGAAGCTGATCGAGCCTTCATCCTACTCGATTGTAGCATTCTGAAGCTTGTCTTCATCCCAGTACCTATGACATCAGGATAGTTTGATATTTCACAATAACACATAGTTTCAGACGTGTGCTTATGTGTGGAAGATTCAGGCATTAACATCAGCCTGCAGGGTTGGGGTTTAAAGGGGCTAGAAAAGTTTTCTCTGCAGGGAGTATGGGCCAAGTTCACTTTTATGGGATTGTATTGCGATGGTGGCTGAACATAACCCTGAAGGGGAAGAACAAGACTTTTTTTAAACCTGGTCAAGGATGGGGAAAGATGCAATGTGTAAATCCCTCCAGACTGGTCTTGACTCTGCGGACAGTATCGGCGAGCAATGGCAGATAGCACTGTAACATGTAGATTTGCCCGGTTGAGAAAGTATGGATGTGCTCCAGATGTACAGTCTAGACTTCTTAACATGCCCTTTGACGGGCACTCATTTAATTGGCAGCAAGGCTTACGAGAGCCTGGAGAAGCTGCAGACCTCCAAAGCTGCAGTCAAATCCCTTGGCGCAGCAATCGGACAGCCACCTACTTGCCCCACTTGTACAGTTTGGAGGGGCAGGTCCTCTCGCTATTACTGAGTTGGAAGAGGGAGAGGACAGGTTGAATGAAAGAGGTCAGAAAAGATTCCCCTGTGGTGGACAGGGAAGAGGTGCTAAGATCGCCCAAGCAGGAGCTCCTTTACCCTCAGCCTCTGCATCAGCTGCCTCAAAACCTGTCTGAGGCCTTAGTCCATAAGACCCTGGTGGGAGGCAGACTTTCAAAGCATCTAAAAGAATGGCAGGGTATTACTTCAGATGCATGGGCATTGGAAACAGTGGCCCAAGGTCTCTGCCTTCCCTTTTTAAAAAGGCCTCAGGATCATCCACCGTGGTACAGCTCTTTGAGTTCCAGATCCGCTCCTTATGCAGGAATACTTGACCCTGCAAGAGAAAGGTGCTATACAACCGGTACCTGTAGCTGAGAGGATCAAGGATTGGTGGTCCCCTTACTACCTAATCCCCAAGAAGGACGGAGGATTGAAACCCATCTTCGACTTAAGAGACTTGAACAAGTTCCTCAGGAAGGACAAGTTCAAGATGGTTACCCTTTCTCGGATCCTTCAGGCCCTTCAGCTTCAGGACGGGATGGTGTCATTGGACATTCAGGATGCTTGCTTTCATGTGCCAATCCATCACAAGCACAGAGAAAGTACCTGAGGTTCGCCGTTGGCGCGATTGGCTGATCAGGACACATTCTCCCAAACAGGTCCTGGAACATCTCAGCTCCTCCTGTCACTTCCTTCACAAACTGGGCTTCTCCCTCAACTTCAAGAAGTCCCACAAGATACATCTCAAAGGCTCCAATTCATCGGACGCCCTGGACTCATCCTTGGGAAAAGCCTCACCACCCGAGGTGAGGTCTCAAGACAATCTGCAGATGGTCAACAAATTCCAAAATGCCCAGAGTCTTCCGGCCTTCGATTTTCTGAGGTTGTTCAGCTTTATGGGATCTTGCATTCTTCTGGTGCCAGAGGCTCACCAGAGAATTAGATGCATCCAATGGGCTCTCAGGACTCAACGGTCACAATTCTCAGGCAAAATGTCAGACGACCTTAAGGTTCCAAGCAGAGTAGCACAAGATCTTCTGTGGTGGACCGATCAAGAAAACATTCTTAAAGGAGAACCTTTTTTTGCAACCATGCCCGGAGATAATTGTAGTGATGGACGCCTCACTCACGGCTTGGCAAGCCCACACCAACAATCTGACAATCTGCAGTCATTGGTCTCCATCGGAATCCAAACTACAAATAAATCTTTTGTAGCTGAGGGTGATCAGAGTAGTGCTGAAGGCCTTTCTGCCCCCTGTACGGGGGAAGAATGTCCTGATAATGACGGACAACACAATGGCCATGTACTACCTGAACAAGAGAGTAGGCGTAGGGTCACTACCGCTGTGCAGAGAAGCAGTGCAGCTCCGACTTTGGGCAATTCAAGAAGTAATCTCTCTATCGGCAGTTCACCTAGCCAGAGAGGAGAACACGGCGGCGGACGCTCTGAGCAGGCAGAGCACAGGAGGACGTGGTACAGGGACCTTATGGACATGTCCATCTGTCCTCCAATACGTCTTCTACAAAGAGAGCACCTTCTCTCGCGAGATGAGGGTCGGGTTCTCCATCCAGAGTTCAAGACACTCAACCTTCATACATGGTTTCTGAGAGGTTGATATATAAGGATTGGGACCTCCTGTACGAAATAATGGAGATTTTGCTTTCGGCCAGAAGGCCGGCAACAAAGTCTTTGTACCGCTGCCATTGGAAGAAGTTCTGCAGCTGGTGCAGGGATAAGAATGTGGACCCTTTTACATGCAGTACACCTATGTTTTTTTTTTTTTTAAACAATTTTTATTATTTTAAACAACACACCAAGCATTACAACTTTTAGGACGTTCATAATCGGTGTCAAACCATCACATTATAAATTTCCCGTCCTCCCCCCTCCCTCCCCACAAACTCGAGCCATCTTTTCAGTGTCATCTGCATGAGCATTTTCAGGAATCTCAGTGCTTATCGATTCATCTGAGGCTTCTGTTTCATGATTGACCTGGTGAGGGGTTGCCATTGAGGTCACTAGTTGCCTCCAGGCTATCAGGGGACCCACCTCCTCTTCCCCCCTGGTGGCAGCTTCAAACCAAACCGCATTTTCTGCTTCTGCCCATCTCAGGAGGTCCGCTCACCATGTCTCCACTGTAGGCCTATGGGCCGCCTTCCAACACATTGCAATCCTGCGCTTGGCCAGCATATAGGCCAGATCCTTCATTTTGTTGATATGCTTTAGATTACGTAGCCTGGGGAAATTCCCAAGCATGCATTCCCCAGGAGACCCCACATCCAGCACCACACCCCCACCGGCCATTTTCATCTTTATTTCTTCCCAGAATCTGTGCACCTCCGGGCAAGCCCAGAACATGTGCAGCAACCCTGCTTCCTCCTCAACGCACCTGGGGCATTTCTGTATGGCTGAGCCTCCAAACCTGGCTATTCTTCCAGGGGTCAGATAGGCCCTGTGGGTAACATACAGTTGGATCTGCTGGAGTCTCGCATTCCGGGACACCTTTTTATGGTACCTTTGAGCTCTATCCCACTGCCATCTGTCATGGGTTCTCCTATCTCCTCCTCCCAATCATGCCTCAGCTGAGGCAGTGTCATAAAGCACCAAAGTATTGACTGAAAAGGATACGGTACTCAAAAGTATACAGGTGGTAGGGTCTTCTGGATCCCTGTTCACACGATTTGATAGTTGTGAAGTCAAGTTTAGACCTTCCAAATGATACAACTCTCTGACTGATGAAACAGGCAGAGAGATGGATCACTGGAAAGGGCGTGGGTAAAGTATAGGAAGTCAGCCTAGAACAAAATAAAGTATCATAAGAAACTGCCCCAAATCGACTCTCTATTATAGAACAGTATTTGGCATTAATTCACACACTGACCTTATGACTAGGGTAGAAGAATCCAGCAGAAGTCTCTTGAGGAAAATCCAGAAATAGAACAAACGACAAGGAAGGGAAGATTAGTAAGGGAGACTTATCCCGAACGGCACGAGGCTCACGCTAGATACCGGGTTGGTGCACCACAGGATAGCATCCAAAGTACTGTTCATTATCACCTTCCAACAGTCCTTGAAAAGCTTCCTTCCCACGTAGAAAAAAGTATAGAAATGAATAAATCCACCTGTTAATATCACAGGTGCCAGGAGTTGGAAATAGCGCCCTTTTGTGGAATAAACAAAGTACATGCGGTTCTGAACAGCCGCAAAGAAAATAGTGTGCGCGTGTGGAATTACACGCGAATAGGATTCACGCAGTCTTGGAAGCAGGCTTGAAGACAACGTGTGCGTGTGGAATTACACGCGAACAGGATTCACGCAGTCCAGGCCAGCCGCGCTTGAAGACAGCGTGCGCTTGTGGAATTGCACGTGAACAGGATTCACGCAGCCCAGGCCAGCAGAGCTTGAAGACAACGTGTGCGTGTGGAATTACACACGAACAGGATTCACGCAGTCCGGGCCAGCCGCGCTTGAAGACAGCGTGCGCGTGTGGAATTACACGCGAACAGGATTCACGCAGCCCAGGCCAGCCTTGCTTGAATACAACGTGCGCGTGTGGAATTACACGCGAACAAACAGCTCCAGGAATCAGCGTGTGGTGGAAAACACACTATAGAAGGCCCAAGAAGCAGCTGAGGAACTGCAAGGACGCAGATCGGAGGTTCAGCTATACAACGCCAAATGATTCGATCAGAAGCAGCGAGTGAAGTTTCCACGCTACTTATATACGTAATGCCGTAGTTCACGTGACGAAGCAGAATTCACGTGAATTTAGCGACGTGAAAAGTGCAGTCGTCTTCCCGGCAATGCATCGAACAACCGCCATTTGGAATAGAACGGTCTAGCTGTTCTATGAGCGTAAGAGGTAGAACCACGTCCAGCATGCATGACAGTGCCATCCCCCAAAGGGGCAACCTCTCCCCTCTTCGAGTGAAAACGCTTCAATAAAGCAGGAGCATGTATATTGGAAAGAGGTTCCCAGGACCTATCTTCGGGACCGTAGCCCTTCCAATCCACCAGATAATACGGCCTACCAGAACGTAGCCTCATATCCAGTATGTCCTGTACCTCGTATTCATCTGAATCCCTCACAGAAATAGCAACAGGCTGTACAGGCAATCTGGTAGCTTCAGAACACGGCTTAATGAGTGACACGTGGAATACAGGATGCACTCGCCATCGTTGCGGCAAAGCCAGACGGACAGCAGCCGGATTAATTACTTGGAGTACTGCATACAGACCAATGTATTTAGGCAACAATTTCTTTTTGCCTGGTATCCTCAAGTTCTTAGTGGACAACCATACTTTCATACCAACCTTGTAGACAGGTGCAGGTACTCTATGAGCATCGGCATAGAATTTGTCGCGTCTTTTAGCTTGCTCCAATTGCTGCTTCACTTTCCTCTGTAGATTCTTAAGATCACGAAAAGTATGACCTGCGGCAGGAGTATCCAAAGACAAACTGGAATCCAAAGGTATTGATCGGGGGTGTTGTCCGTAAAGAGCATAGAAAGGTGAAGTGCCTATGGCACTATGATAGGAGGAGTTGTAGGCGAATTCTGCTGCCGGCAGGACCTTGAGCCAATCTGATTGAAACTGCAGACACAAACACCGCAGATATTGTTCCATAGTGCTATTGACTCTTTCGGTCTGTCCATCAGTTTGAGGGTGATAAGCACTGGACATTCTGTCATCAATCAGTAATGCTGAAGTTAGTGCTCTCCAAAAGCGTGACGCAAATTGTGAGCCCCTGTCCGTGATGACTACTGACGGTAGACCAAAGAAACGGAAAATATGTCGAACTAATAGGTCCGCCAGAACAGCAGCTGTTGGTAAACCAATACAGGGAATATAAAGAGCCATTTTAGTGAAGTAGTCCACCACAACCCATATGGTATCGTATTCATGGTTTTGTGGGAGTTCTACCACAAAGTCCATAGATATCATGTCCCATGGTTTGTTAGGGACAGGTAGGGACTGGAGTAAGCCCACTGGTTTACCAGGAGTGTTTTTGCATTGGATGCATACAGAACATGTTGATACATGATTTATGACATCTTTTGTCATGGATGGCCACCAACACCATCTTTTAAGCAGCTCTAGTGTTTTCTTCTGTCCAGGATGGGCTGCGATCAAGGAATCATAATTCCACTTGAGGGCCTTATTCCGCGTCGAAAACGTTGGTAAGTAGAGCACTCCTTGTGTGAAAGGTAAACCGTTATGTACGTCCAGATTCATATCCTGGATCACTTGTGGATGATTTTTCACCCACTCCTGTACTTCGTTTTTAAGGATGGTTGAACAGAACAACTACATATTACATGATCTGCCAACAACTGATTGTGCACCAGTGATTCTTCCTTCGCCTCCTCACCAATGCGAGACAAAGCGTCCGACTTAACGTGTTCTCTGGCAGGACGATATGTGACCTGGAAATCGTATTGAGCAAAAAAGACATGCCATCTGGCCTGTCGAGCCGTAAGACATTTCATAGATTTGAATGCTTGAAGATTTCTATGGTCAGAGTACACCAACACCTGATGTTTGGCCCCAAGAAGATGATGTTGCCATTCTCGGAAAGCATCCTTGATTGCCAGTAATTCCCGCTCAGTGACGGTGTAATTTTGTTCATATGGGGTAAGTTTGCGAGAGAAGAAAGCCACTGGGTGCTCCTCCTTGGTTTCTGTGCAAACTTGTGAGCGCACCGCTCCAGTAGCGACACTGGATGCATCCGCTTCAACGATAAACTGGCGATCTGGATCTGGATGTTGAAGCACAGGTGCGGTGGTAAATGCTTCCTTTAACATCTCGAAAGATGCTTGGGCATTCTGGTTCCAACAGAAAGGAACTTTGGAACTAGTTAAAGCCGTCAAAGGAGCCACTGTTTTGGAGAAGGAACGAATAAACCTGCGATAAAAATTTGCAAAGCCTAGGAAAGACTGTAATGACTTGACATTGTGCAGAATAGGCCAATTCAATATGGCCTTCACTTTGGAACGACTCATTCGAGCACCTAGATTGGTAATGTCGTAACCCAGGAATTCCACTTCCTGTGAATGAAAGACACATTTCTCGGCTTGCACAAAAAGAAGGTTCTCCCTGAGTCTTTGTAAGACTGTAGAAACGTGTTTGACGTGTTCTGAAAAAGACGATGAATAAATCAGTATATCATCCAAATAAATCACCATGAATTGGTCTATTATATCCCTGAAAATATCGTTCATGAAGAACTGAAAAGTAGCGGGAGCGTTGCACAGACCAAAAGGCATCACCAAATATTCGTAAAGACCATACCGCATCTTGAAAGCGGTCTTCCATTCATCGCCCTCACGAATGCGGACTAAATTGTATGCTCCTCGCAAGTCCAATTTAGTGAAGTACCTGGAAGTACCTAATTGATCCAATAGAACGTTTATCAGCGGTAAAGGATACTGATTTTTTATGGTGATATCGTTAAGTGCCCTGTAATCAATGCAAGGCCTTAGATCTCGCTCTTTCTTCGGAACAAACAAAAGAGGAGATGCAGCAGGTGATTGCGATGGCCGTATGAATCCCATCGCTAGAGCTTTATCGATGTATTCTTTCAACACAACGTCTTCTTTTGGAGTCAATGAATATACACGACCTGTAGGAATTTTAGCTCCAGGAATCAGTTCAATCGGACAGTCATACTGTCGATGTGGAGGCAGTTGTTCTGCCTGGCCTTTATCAAAAACATCAGCGTACTCAGTGTATTCGCATGGTATAGTTGTATCGCTTTGATGTACCACACTAATAGTTGAACCTCCCCCCATAGAGGCCAATATATGTGAATTGTTTGACACCTCCTGACTGGTTAAGCAATGTTCATTGCAAAAAATTGAAGGATACTGGAGCAATCCCGAAACCTAGTCAATGGCGGGATTATGAAGGGTCAACCAGGCAAGACCAAGTATTATTTTGTACTGCGGAGCAGCTATGACATCGAAGACGATTTCTTCCGAATGACTATTAGATAATGTCATCTGAATAGGTACCGTATCCTGGGTTACCATACCAGAAATCAAAACAGATCCGTCCACTGTATTAACCGTTTCAGGTGTGTTCTTGTTTACAAGGGGTATGGAACAATTCTTGGCATATGTGATGTCTATGTAATTGTTAGTGGCTCCGGAATCAACCCTGGCCTTGGAAACCAATTCTTGGTCATCACAACGTAATATCACCTCGACAGCTATAGGTGCGTGATTAGGAATGGTACTGGAGTCCGATGAAACACTCGACACAGGGACTCCTGCTACTGTCGAGTTTTGGCGTTTCCCGAACGCTTGACTGGTTTCTTAGGACATGTCGCTAATAAATGCTCGGATGAACCGCAATACATACATAAATTGTTCTTTCTTCGGTTCTCTCTTTCTGCATTGGACAACCGGCCTCTCACAGCACCAATCTGCATTGGTTCAGGGTCGTTCGAGGGAACTGCCGGTGCCTCCGAACGAACCGATGCTTGTAAGAATGGTTTTTTCTCTCCTTTCCGAGCATTTCTTCGGGCATCGATTTGTAGAACCAAATCGAGCAACTCTGTGAATCCCGTAGGAACCACCGGAACCGTGGATAAGGCATCTTTCAGTTCTTCTGAAAGACCCTTGTAGAAAACAGCCGTTTTCTTGCCTTCAGGCCATTGAGTTTCGGCTGTTAGTTGATTGAATCGGGCAATGTAAGGCAAAAGAGGTTGACTGCCTTGTTGTAGATTAAGTAACTCCAGATCCATGGCTTGAGTAGCATAACGCATGTCAAAGACTTTACTCATAGCAGCCAAAAGATCATCACAGTCGTATAACAAAGGGCTATTTGATTCCAACAAAGGGTTAGCCCAAGCAGCAGCTGTACCCCCTAAATGGGAAAGCACAAATGCTGCTTTTGTGGTTAGGTCAGGAAACGATGTAGGACGGCAAAGAAAATGGAGTCGGCACTGATTAACGAAGGTTCTATAGGTTTTGGGGTCGCCTGTGAACCGTTCCGGAGGAGCCAAGGGAAACTGAGTGGGCATAACCACGTTAATAGTTTCCTGTGGGAGTGTCGTAGTCCCAGATCCAGATGCAGTGGCCATTGGAATCTGTGCTCCCTGAGGACTAGCGTGCATGGCGTCTTGCATAACGTCCATGCGGTGCCGTAACATGTCCTGTGCCGTAACCATTTCATTTCTCAAATCGCTGATCAACTGAGTCAAAACAGTTAAAGGATCTGTACCCTCCATGGCTTCTGATTCTGTCATAAAGCACCAAAGTATTGACTGAAAAGGATACGGTACTCAAAAGGATACAGGTGGTAGGGTCTTCCGGATCCCTGTTCACACGATTTGATAGTTGTGAAGTCAAGTTTAGACCTTCCAAATGATACAACTCTCTGACTGATGAAACAGGCAGAGAGATGGATCACTGGAAAGGGCGTGGGTAAAGTATAGGAAGTCAGCCTAGAACAAAATAAAGTATCATAAGAAACTGCCCCAAATCGACTCTCTATGATAGAACAGTATTTGGCATTAATTCACACACTGACCTTATGACTAGGGTAGAAGAATCCAGCAGAAGTCTCTTGAGGAAAATCCAGAAATAGAACAAACGACAAGGAAGGGAAGATTAGTAAGGGAGACTTATCCCGAACGGCACGAGGCTCACGCTAGATACCGGGTTGGTGCACCACAGGATAGCGTCCAAAGTACTGTTCATTATCACCTTCCAACAGTCCTTGAAAAGCTTCCTTCCCACGTAGAAAAAAGTATAGAAATGAATAAATCCACCTGTTAATATCACAGGTGCCAGGAGTTGGAAATAGCGCCCTTTTGTGGAATAAACAAAGTACACGCGGTTCTGAACAGCCGCGAAGAAAATAGTGTGCGCGTGTGGAATTACACGCGAATAGGATTCACGCAGTCTTGGAAGCAGGCTTGAAGACAACGTGTGCGTATGAAATTACACGCGAACAGGATTCACGCAGCCCAGGCCAGCCGCGCTTGAAGACAGCGTGCGCTTGTGGAATTGCACGCGAACAGGATTCACGCAGCCCAGGCCAGCCGCGCTTGAAGACAACGTGCGCGTGTGGAATTACACGCGAACAGGATTCACGCAGCCCAGCCAGCCGCGCTTGAAGACAACGTGCGCTTGTGGATTTGCACGCTAACCGGATACACGCAGCCCAGGACAGCAGCGCTTGAAGACAACGTGCGCGTGTGGAATTACACGCGAACAAACAGCTCCAGGAATCAGCGTGTGGCGGAAAACACGCTATAGAAGGCCCAAGAAGCAGCTGAGGAACTGCAAGGACGCAGATCGGAGGTTCAGCTATACAACGCCAAATGATTCGATCAGAAGCAGCGAGTGAAGTTTCCACGCTACTTATATACGTAATGCCGTAGTTCACGTGACGAAGCAGAATTTACGTGAATTTAGCGACGTGAAAAGTGCAGTCGTCGTTTTCCCGGCAATGCATCGAACAACCGTCATTTGGAATAGAACGATCTAGCTGTTCTATGAGCGTAAGAGGTAGAACCACGTCCAGCATGCATGACAGGCAGCTCCCCCTCTGCCTTCGCTCTTAAGAGCTCATATATCCTAGATATTTCATGCCCACCCTGTGAGATATCATACATCATTTCCAGGGTGGCATCAGGTTCTTCCGCTAGTACCGTCTCAGGCCACCTGCCTCTTACCCGTTTAATGAGCCTGATATATGTAATGTATTGGCCTCTATGTACCCCTGTCTCCTCCTGCAACCTCTGAAATTCCAATACCTCCCCTTCTTGCCATACATCTCCGAGGGTGGCTAGATCCACCGGTTCCCAGTGTCTGCGAACCGCTTCGAACAATTGGGGGTCATCCCCACATAGCGCCACTAGCGGGGCTTGCTGAGAGAGCGAGTCTGGGTCGCCCACCGTTTTCCATGCCCTACGCCAAACTTCCCAGCCCAGCTCCAATAGTCTCCCCCTCCCAACCATCTTGGTTTTATGCATCCACACTGTCTCTCTTAGGAAGTATGGGGCTGAGTCACCCTGCAAAAGCCTAGCTTCCCCCTAGTCCTCCACACACAACCACCTGGCCACATACAACAGCTGTCCCGCCAAGTAATACAGTTCAAAATTTGGCAGGTTTATGTCCCTCTTTTCACAAGTGTTCTGTAGCTTCCACAGGGCCACCCTATTCCTGGAGTTGCCCCATATGAAACCCCTGCACATGCCATGGAGTCTCACAAAAAAGCGTCTGGGGATCAAGTACGGGACATTCAGAAAAAAATGCAAGAGTCTGGGCAAAACAACCATTTTGAGCAGAGCTGCTCTCCCCATCATGGCTAGGGGTAATCTAGACCAGAACGCCATGCTATTCCTAATTCCCTCGATCGCTTTCTCTGTATTATGTTTGTGCTCTATTTCTATCTTATGGTAAATGTTCACGCCCAGGTACCTGAATGTCACGGTCTGCCAGGGTATCTTCAGGACGGGTAGCCTCTCCGAAGAGGTGCTCCTATACCCTCCCGGGGGAACAAGCTAGATTTCCCGGAGTTCACCGATATGCCCGAGAAGGTGGCGTAACGATCCATCACCTCCAGCACATATTGCAGGTTTTCTTCCGGGTAGCACAAGTAGAGGAGCATGTCATCTGCATATAGTGATATCAGGTGTGTGCCCCCTGTCGTGCGAATCCCCACCTCCCCATATTGTTGCCGTAGGCATATTGCCAGCGGCTCTAATGCCAAAATGTATAACATGGGTGACCAGGGGCAACCCTGTCTGGTCCCCCTGCTGAGTTGCCATTTATCTGAAATTGTGGGTCCAGTTTTAACTCTCGCAGTCGGGGAACTGTATAACAAATGGACCCATCTAATATATCCTAGTCCCATTCCATATCCTTTCAGGGTTGCTTTCAACCACGACCACCGCATCAAAGGCTTTAAACGCGTCCAACGACACGATAGCCATCTCGCTCAAATCTTCCTTGGTTTGATCAATGATATGGTGCAGCCCCCTCTGGTTGTCTGTGATATTTCTACCGGGGACATAACCTGTTTGGTCTGGGTGTATCAACTTGCCAATTACCCTCTTTACCCTTTTGGCTAGCACTGCCGTGAGTATTTTGCTATCCTGATTAAGCATGGACAAGTGCCTGTAAGATCCACATTCCACGTCCGGCTTACTTGGTTTCAGGAGCGGGACGATCACTGCCTCGCGGAGGGACACCGGCAGTTCCCTCCGCTCATAGACTTCATTAAACATGACCAGCAGTGGCTGGAGTAGCTCCTGCTTGTATGTTTTATAAAACTCGCTAGGTAGCCCATCGGACTCGGGCGCTTTACATGTAGGGAGGTGTTGGATCACTCCTCCAGTTCGTCCAAGGTAATGGGGGCGTCTAGATCTGCGCGTTCTAGGTCATCCAAGATGGGCAGCCCCACATCCTCTATTGTTTCCAGTATTTCCTGGCTCATATCCTCTCCTGTATCCTCATATAATCGTCTATAGTACTTGAGAAACTCCCCGTTTACCCCTTCTGGGTGTTATAGATTTGACCTTTCGTATCCCTGACCTCTCTGATCACCGAATGGGCGGTCTCATTTTTGTATAGCCAGGCCAGTAGTCTACCCGGATTATCCCCCCTGCGTGTAACCTCTCCGTATATTTCTTATAATATAATTTGCATAATCTGTCCCAGAGTTCACTACAAGCTAACTATAAGTCCCTTATCTTGGCGCTGTTCTCTCGGGCGGTCCCCTCGCTTTGAACAAGGCCTTCCAGCTCTCTTTCTGTATCTAGCAGTTTCCGTTCAATACACCCTTGGAGCCCCTTAGATTTTGATATGGCTACCCCTTGAAAGCCTCCCATACTGTTCCCACAGAACGTACACTGCCCGTGTTAATCTCAAAGTATTCCTCGATGGCCTCCCTCAGGTCCTCTCGAAATTCCACATCCTGTAGAGCCTCAGTTCTGAGCCTCCATGTCGGGATACGCGCTCTGGGGTGTTGATGTTGCCACTCTACAACCAAAGGTGAATGGTCGGATAATACCCTGGCCTTGTATTCGGCCCCCAGCATTTCTCCCACTATCTCCGCAGCAGCAAACGCGTAATCCAACCTTGTATGCAGGTCATGTGGCGCTGCATAGTGCGAATACTGCCTTTCCATTGGGTGTAGCCTTTTCCACACATCCTCTAGACCGAGGTCTATCAACAGTGTTCTCAATGCTTTAGCTGCTGGCGCCGGCTTTCCTGATTTGTCATCTGACATGTCTACCCTAGGGTTCAGGGTACAATTGAAATCCCCTCCCCACACCATCACGCCACCCACCAGGGGGCTAATTTTACTGTATAGGGACCTAAAATATGCCGCTGTGTCATGGTTAGGGGCATACAGATTTATGATATTCACCTCCCTATTTTCCAGGAGTCCCGCCGCCGCCACCATTCTGCCCTCTGGGTCTATTGTCGAGCTGAGCAGCTGAAACGGCATGTGCGGTGCCACCCAAGTGATCACCCCTCTTGCATATGCCGAGTATGTGGCACCTATGACATTACCCTTCCATTTTCTACTGACCACCTCCAACTTCTCCTTGGTGAGGTGGGTCTCCTGTAGCAAGGCTATGTCAATGCACATCCTCTTTAGGTACATCATCACTTTGTTGCATTTTAGATAACTGTTAAGGCCCCACACATTCCAGGTCGCCACTCTGAGATTACCCGATGCCATCTATTCGATGTACTCCCCCTCCACCCTCCACTCCGATGTCTTCCCTGATGCCCGTTGTCCGACTCTTAGCCCTCCCAACCTCCATAACTCCCCCTTCCCCTTCCCAAAACTCCACCCCACTGCACACAACCCTCCCCCCCCCACCCTCCCCACCCCCAACAAATGCCCATCTCCATCCCTGGATCTCAGGCCCACCCGCGTCTGGTCCTATCTCGAAGCCGAGGACTAGGACCCAGCGGGGCGTCGCCGATCTAACAGTGACCTAACTAAATGTACTACTAAGGGGTTCAAGGATTGTCTCCCTGGAGCTCCCACTAGTCTGAATGGGATAGCTGCATCCAACGGAACCTGCCAGCACACATCTGCTGCAGCACACTGCCCACAAGCTTATTTAACACTATATTCAAGTCCCAATGTCTTAGCTATGTCACCAAAGATGACTCAGCTGCATACTACTTATCTTCTGCGACTCCCGTCTGGACATCCGGCTCCTGAGGGCGACCCTGCATATCCAGCCATTCCATAGCGTCCTTGGGCGTCTCGAAAAACAGGGTTTTGTTCTTGTAGAACACTTTCAATTTGGCTGGGTAGAGCAACATATAGCGGTGGCCGGCATCTCTCAACTTTCTTTTCACCGCCCCGTAGTTCATCCTGCAAAGTATAGTCCGGGTACACCGTGATTTTCGCCGGCCCCCTTTCGATCGTTCCTCCCTTCCGGAAAAATTAGAGTATCTTCTCCCGATAATTTAGGATCTTTGCGATCAGCGGCTGTGGGGGGACTCCTGGGGGCGGTCTCCTCGTCAAGGCCCTATGCGCCCTCTCAATTGCAAACCCTTGGGTCAGTGCTCTGCCAGTTATCTCCTGCAGGAGCATGTTTTCTACATATTCTGTCGGATTAGGTCCTTCCGTTCCTTCTGGCAAACCAACAATACGAATGTTATTGCATCGGGCGCGCCCTTCTGCCTCCTCCGCCCTGTACTCCAGGTTGTCCACCCGCTGCACAAGGGCATGCAGCTCCGATCCGTGGGCGGCACATGCCGCCGTGTTTGGGGCTATTTTTTTTTCCAAGTTTCCGGTGCACTCTGCAAGCGTACGCACGTCCTGTCTCAGCAAATTAATTTCCTCCTGGACCGCACCAATTTTGAGGTCCAGGCCCACTTTCAGATCGTTCATTGCCAGGCCCAGTTTAGTCTCCCAGGCAACTTTCAGGACTGCTAGCACTTCCTGGATCGTGCCCGGTGTCTCAGCTACTGCCGTACTCGTGTCTTTACTTTTGCTCCCTTCTGCGCCCTGGGGCGACTTAACAAAGGCCTCCAGCATGGGCTGCTTGTTCCTGGGCTTGACAACTTTGGAAGACATCCTACTATGTTGTCTGTGCGCAAGCTGGCAGCATTACCCCACGTGCAAGAAGTCCACGTGGCGCCAGGCCGCTCTTGGCGTTGCAGGGGCCAATACAGCTGTGTCCAGATGTGTCCTTATTGCACGCCCCCCTCCTCGAGTGGGCTGTGTCCTCCCACGTACCTGCGCTCACTCAGTGTAGCACCGCCGGTCTGTGCAGTAATCCCTCAGGAGCCAGTGGTCATGTGCACCCATTGGCCCAGAGCTCTCCCCAACTCGGCTCTCTGTCGGCCCTGAGGCCATCCAGTCCTCAGTCCAGCCCAAGGTGTTGTCCTCACTCTCCTTAGCTGGGGAGGCCGCCTTGCGGTGTATATGGGGACCAGCAAGTGCCCCGGGTATTGTTGGGCTCTGTCTGCCCAGTCTGTGAGTGCTTCCGTACAGGATTAGTCTAATCCACCTTCCAGCATGTGTCTGCTTTCTTCGTTCTTTGTCTTGGCCGGTGTTGTGCCCTTTTGTTTCGGTTCCCCTCGCTCTCTCTCTTCGAAGTCTCAAGCTACCATCTCACGCTCTTGCCCTTGATACATTGTAGCACGAACATAGTAATACCGTCGCGTTTCAGCAGTTCTAGTGTCCGGACCTTTACCTCCTGGTGGTGCAATACGGCAGTCTGCACCTCCGAACCTTTTATGCACCTCTTGTCCACAATCATAAGGGCGGGTTGTTCCACCCTGTGCACTTTGCTATCTCTTGCCGTGCTTGTGCCAGTCCGGCCTGCCTGTTGGGGTTTGCTTGGTTGGTGTCTACGGGCGCCCAGCCGCTATACTCTTTTCCTCAGGGCAGCGTTTCCGCTTTTATTCTGTGTGCTCCTGCTTTTATGGACGCCGTCCGCCGTGTTTTGTAGTGTTATCTTGCTGCACACGTTACCAACCAAGTGCTGAAAGTCAGTTTGCATGCTCCCTGTGGCTGTTAATTAGCATTCCCATCCGGTTTCGTTTCTCAGTTCCAATTCGGTTGCAACCTCAACTGTTTGCAGAATAGGTCGCTGGCATCTCTCTTTGTTTAAGGTGACCGCCATCTTGTTTCACTCTCCGCCAGCCCGTGTTACTTTCATCTTCGATGTATCTTCAGTTCTGCATCTCTGTTCCGTTCATGAAAGCAATCACTGCATTCCTCGCATATTCCCTCAGCTGTGGGTATATTTTCATATTGCGCATGTACCGCCATACAGATGTGCGCCCCAGGATCGTGCAGGATCTACAGGACCTCCACTGAAACACAACCTATTACATGGCTATTAAGCCATGCCCCCCCAGTACACCTATGTTGTTATCGTTCTTTTTACACCTGGCTAATCTGGGGCTCCAGGTTGGTGCAATTAATGGTTATCTGGCAGCGCCATCTATTTCCAAGCGCTGCTCTGAAGAGGTATCTTTCTTTAAGATTCCACTGGTCATAAAATTCTTGACAGGATTGTCAAATGTCTTTCCTCCGGTCCCTTTTCAAGTCTCGGTTTGGGATCTCAACCTAGTTCTAAAATTCCTAATGTGTGCTCCATTCGAGCCTATCCACTCCTGTCCATTACGATTGTTGACTTTAAAGACCATTCTTTAAGTGGCCCTTACATCAGCCCTTAGGGTGAGTTAACTGCAAACCTTGTCCTGTAAGCCTCCTTACACAGTCTTCTTTATGGTCCTTAAAGTTAAACCTATCTTTCTACCAGAAATTGTGTCTGAGTTTCATTTAACTCAGAAAATTCATTCTACCTTCTTTCTATCCCCCACCTAAAATGTGCACTTAGCTTTTGTATTTCCAGAATGTCTAAATTAAGACAGGACAATCTACTTTTTATTGGATATACGGGCCAAAAGGTGTGTATGGCGGTGTCAAAACAAATGTTGTCTAGGCGGATCATCCTTGCAATCTCTGAATGCTACAAGTTAGCTGGAAAGGATCCTCCTGAGGGTCTCCGAGCACATTCGACCAGGGGCATGGCTACTTCCTCTGCCTTACAGAGGGGAGTCCCAATGCAGGACAGGGGAAGGTGGTTTTGGGAAGATAGTGTTACATGCTGTACACACAGGCCAATAGGAACTAACAAATCCTATTTTGAAACTGAAAATTCTGACTACCTCCTCCAGAAATACAAACACTGCTCTGGGAGTCTATCATAAATGAGGAATCCGTGGGAGGACACAATCCATTCGAAGAACAAGTTACTTACCCGTGGTAACCTTCTTTCAACTGGATGTTCCTCCCACGTATTCCTCATTGCCCCTTCCTGTCTTCTCCGCAATTGAATTTCCATGTTATTATAGTTTACGTTCTTTCAGGGTGGGTAGCTGTCGGGTGTAGGATAATCCAATACACGTAAACATCAGAACTGAAGCCAATGGTTGCTGCGCGCGCTATATACCATCGATGATGTTGGCACTGAGACGGAGGCCCTCCAGGGACATCGAGTCGACAGGCATCAACGCGCAGCACCCCTGCTGGAAAAAAATTCTGAAGCAGCTAAAGCTGGATATGGAAATATCATAAGATCAGGAATACATTGGAGGAACATCCAGTCAAAAGAACATTACCACGGGTATGTAATCTTCTGGAGGATCGTTGCACCTGTAGTGTTCCTGGTGTCTGCCTACAGTCCTGTTAGTGTTTTTAACCAACATTGAGTGTCCTCAGCGTTTGTCTTTTACCATCCAGCAGTTGCCAGGCCTATCGACATTGCATGGCTTTTCTCAGTCTTGGTGGACTTCTGGTGTACTCTATGTGCTGGTTTACATCATGTGCTCTTCAGTGTCCTTCCTCTGTTCATCTGAGGAGGTTGTTTGTGGCCTGATCGCCTCCTGGTCAGAATCACACCAGTTCTTTGATGTTATGACAATGGATAAGTGCAATGGAGATAAGGGTGACAAACTCTGGGACAGTTGCTCCTCCTTCTGCCCAGCCTCTGGAGCCGATCCCCATAGATACATTGCCTGTCCTACCTCCAGTTGCTCCAGTGCCAAATGTCCCTGATGTTCTTCCTAACCGGGTTAATACTATTAGGAAATGTATCTGCCAGCTCCATCTGTTAAGCAGTTGAAGTGCATGATGCCAAAAAGCTTTGTATCCTCCAGAGAAACCACAGGCCTGGGACATTTTCCCAAAGTCAAACTGACAGTCTCTCTTTTGACCATCTTTAGTTCTCTGTTGCACTTTGATGCTCCACCACGAACACAAATATAATTCTTTAATAGAGGACGCTTGTAGTTCAAGGGTATTTGTCTGCTTAGTCAGACATGGTTACTGCAGCCGATTGGGAAGGGCAAGGTCCTGACTCTGCAAGTTTTTCATTTTCTGGTGAAGGTGAGCCAGAGCTGGGATCTGGCTGGTAAGCATTTTCTATCAGTATTCAGTCTTAGCTCTTAAAGAGGTCAACATCTTCACCATCCTCACTTGTTAATCATCCCACTTATTTGATGAAATGGGCACGTTTTCTCCACTTTTGCCTCTGAATGGTGCCAAAGAGTTTTCCAACATTTAACCTTGTGAAGGAGACTAACTTGCAGCAGCTCTCTGTAAGCAAAGACAAAAAGCGATACAGCAGACTGGGGTATGTGTCATGTTCCGAGTCGATAGGCGTCTCTGGGACCGCTGGCGTTTGAACAGCCATGACAGTGCTGTTTAGTTCTCGGGATCACGTCGAGCGGTCTAGTTGTTCCGACACTGTCTTGCCGGCGGGTATATCTCTCCTCCCCTTCAGGCGGAAAGTGCGTTGCAACCATTGGCTCGTCGTCCCGTCTTTCCTCTTTGGGAGGCATCGCTTAGTTTCTTCTGCTTCAGTACACACGGTACTCTGCCTTTGGCTCTCCTCCCCTATCCCCGCTACGGCGGCCTTCTTCTTTCTGTCTTCTCCCCTTCTTAGCTCCCCTCTCCTTCCGCTCCTTCGTAGCTTGTCAACTTTGTTTCGTTTGATTGTTCTCCTTTGGTGCTCTGGCCGCCCCGCCTCCACTTTCACTCTGACTTACCTTCTTTTTGCTGCTGCTCCTCCTAGCGAGTTTTGGTTCTGTTTTCTTCTCGCCTCTCTCCGTCCGCTCCGCCCTTGGCCACATACTCACACGGCGGCTTCCTGATACCGGTCTCACCTGCAGCTTCATTGAGAAAGGGTTTTTTTGTGCCTAAGAGCTTTTTCCCCTGTTCCGGAAAGGGGCCCCTGGGTGGTTGTCTTCAACTCCCACGGTGGCTTCATCCCATGACAAGCCACATCTGCAAATAAAAAAAAAGAAGCATATGGGAAGGAAGACGGTTGTAGGTCAACTGGTCGAATCTAAATGGTCGACAGGACAAATGGTCGACACCAAAAGGTCGACAGGTCAAATGGTCGAATTTTTGTTTTATTTTTTTCACATTTTTTTTATTTTTTGGTGGGGGTCCCCCCCAACTCCATTTTTTTTGCTAAAAACCCCTTTTTTCCCTAAACGAAAACCTAAAAAAATATATAACTTAAAAAAAAAAATTCAATCATTTGTCCTGTCGACCAAATTGTGTCGACCATTTGACTAGACACCAAGGAAGCCTACAGAAATTACAGCAGGAGGACCCGGACTCCGGTGAGAAGGAGGCTGATTCACCTCAAATCTTTAAAGAAGGCGGCAACGCTGACAGTATGCCCCTAGCAGTGGCAATGTGGTGCGTGCCTACTTGAAAGCTTCAAATTTGAAAACTTGTGCAGCAAAACTTTTGGACCTGCTTTTTGATCACAAAAAAAGTTTGTTTCCACCACTGCAATACAACAGCATACACAGTTAAAAGAGCAAACTGATAGGTCTAATTATGTAATTTGGGTGATTTGCTGCTGTCCAGGTTAAAGCAGTCTACTTTCGAGCTGTAGCCCCAAACACTTTAGCACTACACACAAGGGGGGTGAAAACATGCATTCACAAAAATGGAAAACAAATTCTAGTATAATAAAAACACATGTGTGTTAATCATCTACACACAACGTGGCCAGAACAGCTTGGAAATATGAAGCATTTGGCTACATACAACACAAGGAAGCAAAACTCTTGACATAAGTACACGTACATTGGGAGCTGGTCCAGCATTCACTTTCCTGACCTCTTGCTTCAAATAATGTAAAGTGAACCCAAACCTGTGACTAGCCAGGTGTTGTTAGGTCATTATCCTTGGCTTTGTCACGAAAGGGGAGTGAGGCATACAACTCGGGGCCAGTCGTGGCCCTGAGGTAAAAGGCAGCCAAGGAGAGTTCAACCCTTACCCCTTGTGCCTATCTACAAGTTTAGCACTACACCTTTGTCTGACACCATGCCACTTTGTCCAGCTACTCGCCAATCTTTTTCTCTCTTTTGTGGAGAAATAAGGCGAGCAGACAAGCGCCAAACCTTACCTAACACACCTTGTTTGCGTCACAATCACAGAGACTGAGATATCCATGAACAGAAGCAACCCTCCCTCATGCCATACATCTAGTGTACCGCGACAGCAGCAAGGAGAGCCTGATAAAGCGAGGGTGGTGTTGATGTACCTATGCAAGAATACAACAATTAGCGTCTTGTTTTGGCACCCATGCGGATGAGCTACCAGAGACTTCTTTTCAATCTTTGCCCACCATGGACATGAGGGGTGCCTGACACCCCTCAGAGACTTTACTTACCAGGAAGAATGAATGCCATGGAAACCCTGATGCAGACTGGGACACTGACCCGGAAGACACCAACCCGATGTGGCTCTGTGCAGAGAGTGGGGGTGGCGCTTATCCACATTCTTAAGCTTTTGTTTCCACATACACGCCCTGGAGGGAAAAGAGATAGGCTGACTGGCTAGGGAAAACTTACTGATGACCGGAAGAAGGGAGGTATAAAGAAGGGGACAGGAAACGGGAAGTTGAGGGTTGTAAAGGTGAGGCCAGAGGAAGAGACCAGCAGGAGCAAGGAGGAATCAGTGGACAGTTATTTGAAAAGTTGAGGCATTGGTTTAATGAGTGGAAGGGTACTGAAGTGTGAGCTTGTGTGTTTGCGTGGTGAGTATTTAGTAAGACTAGTGTAGAGTGTATGTGAAGCGTATGACAGCAGGGTGAAAGGAGGGTGTTTGAGTAGGAGTATTGCGCGTGGGGACTGTAGAATGTGGGAGGGGCAGCAGAGTGTGCAAGGGGCAGCAGAGTGGAGGAGGGGGTAGTATAGTGAAGGTGTTAGGAGAGGTAACATCAAAGAGTGCATCAAACAATTGTATCATCCCAATGCGCCAGAAACTAAATGTATGAGTCTTCTAATTTAGCACAGTAAATCAACAAAAAATGGCTAATGAACAGTTGTCATTGATACACAAGTATTGTTTTTAATATTCAGCCACTGTATGGTGCGTAACATTAATGTGTAAACATTGGGAAATCCTAACATTAAATCCTGATCTAGGAGATTAGATTGAAGACAGACCAAGTATAGTCTACCCGAAAGCACCAACACTAAAGATTGTTTTAAGTCCATCTTTTTTAAAAGCGATACATGCTAAAAGGACATGGCTGCATCATAATTTATGCAGATTCCACAAATGTGGCAATTGTAGCATGTGTCAATATACACAAGAATGTAAATGTTTGAAGATCAATATACATGAGGAACTACAAATAACAGATTTCATTAATTGCAGGACAAAATTTGAGGTTTATGGAATTATTTGCCTGTGCGGTCTTGTTCATATAGGGAGCATGATACGGGAACTCCGTACAAGAATAAGGGAGCATTTAAATGCACTACACAAAGAAGATAAATTGCCATTAGCGGTTCAGTTGCAGGAATGCATCAATTGGATGACAAGGCAGGAATCAGATTTATTGGTTTAAGAACAATATATAAAAACCCAAAAGGCGGTAACGGAAAGGGTGCTCCGAAGGCTGGAAGCAAAAATTATATGTAAATACAGAACTGTTGTTAGAGGTCTCAATTCAGATTATGAAATGGGTTATTTTCTGTGAATGAGGTTAGCAGAAGAACCAACTCAATGTATTTTGCTAACATTGCAGATGTCTAAGTGTATGTTTTGCGACAAGCCTTTGAAATTATGGAAGAACAACAATTGGCATAAAAGATTGAGATATGATTGACATTTAAATATGGCTACTAACTGTTGGACTGGTAAAAAAAATAACAGTGGATATAAGTATGTCTGTGGAAGCTTTTCCCTTGAAAGCACTGAATGATGATAATTGTTTTTTTCTGTTATAATTTTACCAAGAAAGAGGATCGGTACCAATTGTTGAATTAGTAGCGCTAATGTTTCTGACCTAGAAGAGCATATGAGTATATGGCCCTCATTACGACCCTGGCGGAAAGGGGAAAACGATGGCGGAAATGCAATACCGCCATCGAATAGCGCTCGGTGCGACTATGACCCGTCACCGCAAAGTACAAAGCCATTAGCGACACCGTAGTGAACGCCAACGCTAACTGCACTAAGCACGCGCGCGCGCGCCATGCCAAACCGCAAACACCACCATGGTGCAACGGTACGCCAATTCCGACCCTAGCGGACATGTACCTAACGCCATCAGGCATGGCGGAATGGACCATTCCGCCATGGCGAGAAGTACGGCATCACGAATCAACCGTAAACGGCCCCACTGAGTGCCTGTACACCGCTCCCTGCCCACAAAGTACAACTCCCTGTAGGTGCAATGAAGTCACAATGCAACCATTGAAATGTACAAAGCACCCATGCATGCCAACGAACAAAAGCAACACAAGAGGGGCCAATGGGAGCTGCAGGTCACAGATGGCACGAATACAGAAGCCATCCCAATGGACATGACCACAGTCCCCCACCAAGAAACGCACGCAAACACAGGCACCTGTGCCCAGCAACATTCCGAAAATCACATCATTCCACCAGTCCACCTGGCTGACCGCCATCTGTTACACAAAACCCAATCCCCCGCCCCTGAGCATGACAACATTCAAACTGTCATATAGGCAGCCCCCATCCCTGACCTCACGGGCTCAGTAGGCAAACGCGCCCAGTACAGTACCACGCAACTAAACCCCGAAGCAGGAACCCAATGCAGATCTCCTCACAATACATCGCCCCACAAATAGGCACATGCCACATCACTTGCAAAGAAAAACGCTACACGGGCCAAATCAGAATAGAAATTTAATGCACAACAAAATCACCAAGCCCATACAGCCATCAGGCCATGAACTCCAAAACACATTTCACCATTGTGGGCTGCATCCGCAAGAAATGACCAGCCACTACTTGTGTGACGCCCTGTACCATCATGGTACACAGAGCCACATTCACGTACGAAAAGGCAACATGGAAGCGCACACAACCGCAGGGCCGTCCCAATGGGGAGGCACTAGTCCAGCTGAAAGGCCGAAATGTTGCTCCGAGCCACCAGTACTGCGTAAGGGCATGTGGGCCACTGGCGATCGTCCCATAAGATCGTAATGCTGCTCCACCGATTAACACGAAGCAGCAGGTGTCGGGAGTAAAATCCATCTGCAGGAGTGGCATACAGATGGCAGTGGCAAAAGGGGAGGAGATACCTGTCAACCAAAAGAAAAGAACAAGAACAGAATGGCCATCAGAACTACATTCGAACAACTCACTTCAATGAGCACACGAAATCCACAGCCATATGCATGCTAGCCCACTCAAAAGGATCATCACCACCCCAAAGCCACTTGCGACTCATAACCATCTATACCTAGGTGTAAACACCATCACGAACGAGTGTACCTGTGCATGCGTCTGCCAAAACAGAATCCATCAGATGGGAATGTTAACGTGCATGGACACAAGTGTCTGAGGGCGCGTCGAGACAGGGAGGGCCCAACAAGGCCAGATAGACGATGGTCCCACTATGGCAGCCCTGCATCACATAGCGTAGGGGAGGCGGATAGATCCCAAGAAGCCCTGTACATGGCAAACTCTGTATCAAATCACCTGCCCATGCATCCATTCATCATTCCCTCATCCCGGGATCAAAACGCCTGAATGATTACTCACATGACAATAGAAACATCCATTGAGTCTGTGCGTAATGCAGCCTGCTAAATCCACAGTGCCCCAGCCCGTAAATCCAGTGATGTGAAGTAACATGTATTTGGGAATGGCCGGCCTCATCGCCCACGTAGCCATTGCGCATCCCAAACTATTCATATCAATCATTGCTCCCTCGCCATGGGCCTTGTCTCAAGGACATAGAACAATAGAACGTTATATTTGCAGTCAGACCTGTGGGCATCTCCTCGCCGCTAGCTGGAAACCGAAAGCGCCGCCCTTCGAATTCCTCATTTGCAACATCACGTCGAGAAGGCATCTGTGGCCGTTTGAGATCACTAATTATTCCATCGAGTGCGGCTGTGTGTGAAAATGGCAACTGCCTTCACCCACAAATGGGAAGCCACGCCCGTCGTTGCAACTCGGTACAGTGATGCATGAGGGCCCACCGTTACTCGAGTACTACGTTCCACTGACCCTTCACAAGTCCGTTCGCGACTGCACAGATAGTATGGGAAACAATGGGACCACAGCAGAATGAACATATCAACCAATCTTACACGGCCATCGGGTACAAATACATGAATGCAATAGCAAGATACAATTACCCGATTTGCAGCGTTGTGCGCGGGACATGCTCGGCCAAAGGGGAGAGCAGTTTGCACAGGTGGAATCAATCACCACAGGTGGAGGCCATACAGCCTGGAAACACATAAATTGCACACCCAGTCTCCTCCCACAACCACACCGAAATGCTACCGGCAGGACTCGCGATGTTGGCCCTGGGGGACCTGATAGCACTGCAAGTGCTCCGACTCCAAGAAGAAGACGAACAACAACTACAACCAGCCGCACGGAGGAGACGCAGGAGGAGGAGGAGGCCAAGGCAGGGCCAGCAAGGCCCAGCAGCACAGCCACTACCACCACGCAGGCAGCCCGCAATCCCACGCCTCCGAGCACATCCGTTCAACCTCACTGATGAGCAGATCCACACCCTCTACCGTCTGGACCGGGACACCATAGCCGCCATTGTGGACATGACACAGGCTGACCTAGTCAGCATGATAGATAGCCCAACCGCCATCCCACCCCTACTGAAGGTGGTGTCTGTACTCCACTTCCTGGCCACAGGCACCTACCAGCACACAGTCGGACAGTTGCATGGCATTTCTCAGCCACTGTTCTCACGGACACTATTCCAAGTGCTCGATGCCCTCCTGCAGCACGCAGACGACTACATCTCTCTACCACGCTCGGAGCAGGAAATAACCAACACAAAAGTGGGATTCCATGCACTTGCCGGCATACCGGGTTGCATTGGTGCCATCGACTGCACCCATGTTGAATTGGTCGTCCCACATGCCATGGAGGCCCAGTACCGCAACCGAAAACAATTTCATTCCCTGAATGTACAAATGGTGTGTGACTCCAACAGGATCTTTACGCATTGTTGTGCCCGATTCCCTGGATCAACCCATGATTCCATGGTCTTGAGGAACTCTACCATACCACGCTACATGGAGCGACACGCAGGGAACAGATCCTGGCTACTCGGTGAGTCTCATTGCATGCATGATGATGTGGGGTATGTGATTTGGCAATGTACTGGCAGGAAGGGGGGGGGGTGTGCGTACGTATCAATGGCATTCCACATCCTACGTTTCTCGTCCACATACAGGTGATGCTGGATATCCACTGAAGAGATGGCTCCTCACACCAGTCCGGAACCCACGGGACCAGCATGAGGAGGACTACAACCATGCCCACTCACGTACCCGTGTAGTCATTGAGCAGGCATTCGGCCTACTGAAGGGCCGTTTCCGCTGCCTCAGCAGGTCTGGCGGGGCACTCCTGTACCGCCATGAGAAGGTTGCAAAGATGGTGATGGCATGTGTCATGCTCCACAACATGTGCGTACGTAGAAATGTGCCCATGCCCCCTGACGCAGAACTGCAAGCACCGGATGATGGTCATGATGAGGGTGGGGATGTGGCAGCACCTCAAGGAGTCTGCGAGGCACCGGAGGCCCGTGACATTCGTCAGCATCTCATTGATGTATGCTTCTAGCACTCATGCCTGGTGGATGATACATGGACACGGGACACGTGGCACTGTGTGTGTCTGGAACATGCACAAAATGGACTGTACGCCTATGATGGCCTAGTACACAAAGATCAATGTCCACACATCTCATTGGTTGATCGTGCACTGTTTATGGCATATGTGATATTATGTTGAACACCCTATCGACCCGCCACCCAAGTGAGCCCAACACACCCCCTCCACCCTCCTACCTCCCCCCCGAACACCAGTGTCCAAAGATGCTCATTGTCAGTGGGCTGTCGCTATTGCATGCCCCCTCTGCGGGTATCAGGGGCACCCCTGCCTGTGGAGCGCCGGGTCCTCCCAGATCTACGTTGGGGGCTGCCCTGGACGGAACTTGCAACGGATGATGTGTCTGCCTGCTCACGTCCATGCATGTCCCTAAGGGTTTGCGAGAGCTCAGTGAGCACACGGCGCACTGCGGCAAGTTCGGCACATACGTCTTTGGACGTCGCATGCAGTTCCCCCCTCAGGCTCTCGGTGCTTCTCTCAATTTGTGACCTTAGCGTCTCTGTGCCTCTCTCCATTTCTGCCCTAAGTGTCTCAGTTGATGTTTCTATGTCTGCCTTGGTGCCCCCACATTCATCGGCATGGTCCTTGAGGAGTGTGGCCAGTTGCTGCTGTTGTTCGATCAACTGGTCGAGGGACTGTTGCCTCTGCTGGGCCATGGCCATTTGCGGGGGTGTCGCAGAGGGGCTGTTGACCTCATGTTGCCTTGCCACAGGGCTTGGGCGGGATGGCCAGTCGTCGTCTTGTGGGTGCCCCTGCGTGGTATCCTCATGTTGTACGGGATGGGACAGACAGGGGGATTGGGACAGGTCATGGATGGATCTGACTTCGGCATCCCCGTTTTCTGTGTCCGAGCATGCTGCCATCAATGGGGTGTCACCTATGGTGCTGCTGCCACCAGAGGCAGTGCCTTCTGTGGCATCCATTGGGGGGACCTGTGGTGGTGGTGTTGTGGGCATGCTGGCTGCTGGGGTGCCTGTTGATGTTCCCTCCTCTGTGCTGCCACCTGATTTGTGCTGCTGCCGTGTCTTGATGCGTGCAGCTGAGGTGGAGGGTCTCTGGCCGTTGGTCTTGGCCCTCTTTGCAGGTGTGCTGGTAGGGGTGTCCTGTAGCTCGTCGTTTGGATCGGACCCTGTGGTGGAGTAAAGGAGGGCGAGGGTTATTGATGGGTCTGTGGGAATTGGAATGGCATTGTATCACATGCTTTGGGGTGGTACATGAGGGTGATTTGGGTCGGGGCCTTGGAGGTGCTTTCATTTGTGTGTGGAGTGAGGGTGCAGTTGTTTGGCAGCCTGCAGTTAGGGTGTGCCTGCTGCACGTGTAGTGCGTGTTTTAGGGGTTTTTAATTATTTATGTATTTATTGTGGTTTTTAACGTGCGCTATCAGGCCGATGTGTGTGGACGTTCTCCTGGACATGTGTTTCTGTTGCACTATGTGGACGCATGGTACTTCACATGGATGGACTGTGTGGATTTGTCATTGTTTTATCTGGCCCACCTACCTGAATCTTCGGATGTCTGCACTCCTTTCTCCATCCCTCCGACTCCCTCTATGCTCTCCATTCCGATGGTGGAGGCACAGATTTCTTCCCAGGGGGTCAACTTGATGGGTGATTCAGGACCTCCCCCGGTGGCTGTGGCAATGTTGCGGTTGGCAGAGAGTATGCTGCGGACGCGTAACCGCAGGTCGTCCCATCGCTTGCGGCATTGCTGTGGGGTGCGGGGTGCGGTCCCCACCGCACTTACCCGCTGTGCCACCAGAGCCCATATGGCCTTCTTGTTTGCAAGTGCCGTCCTGGTCATTTGCGTGGAGAAGACGACGGCAGCATTCTCCTGGAGGGTCTCTGTTAGCACGGTGAGTTCCTCACGGGAGAAGTGGACCTGCCGCTTGCGGTCGCACGCTTTCTTCGCTACTTTTCCCATTTTTCTTGGTTTCGCTAGGGTGGTTGACGGGGTGGGGTGTGTCTCAGGGTAGTGTTTTTAGTGGTTGTGTGGTTTTAGTGTATTTATAGGTGTACGCCGGGATGTTTCCCGTTCCGGGCCCGTGTTTTAACTTCCGTTTCCGTATATTTCCGGCCACCGTACTTTCCGGTAGGCGCACACTGCGGTGACCGCTAAGAGGGGTGGCGGTATTGCACCTGGGGCGCCGTACGGCGGCGGTGTGGGCCGTTTTGGGGTCATTTCCGCCATCGCGGACTTTGCACTTCCGCCATGCCGTGGTGCTCGTGCCCGATGGGTCGGAATGGGCCGCACTTTGCTCCTTCGTGCAATGGCGGAAACGCTATTTACGCTGTGGCGGTCCGGTCAGTCGCTTTCCGCAAGGGTCGTAATGAGGGCCTATGTAAACATAAAATATCATTTATGGTGTTCTTTTAATGGATTGGGCAAAATTAGTATAAGTAAAGTGGTATTCATACCCTTTGCCTGCACAGTATTGTGGAAAACAAATGCAATGTGAATCAAAGGAAACACAGACACAAATGCAGTAATGAAAGCATAATTGGTGAATGCACTGGTGCAATTTCTTGTCCACCAACAAGACTCAACCATATTTTATAATACGATTTAAGATGTAGATGAGACATGCAGTGAAATGAAGAACCTACAGTAGCAAAGCTAGCAAAATAATAATTGGGCTAACTGTTAGCATAATCTTGTGACATTAGTTTTGTTTGTTGAAGGGAATTGGACTTTAACGTTCAACACGCACTGCATCGGTTTGTGTGAGCGTCACTGTTTACACATGTTAATGACCTATGACATCAGACGTTGCCGTCTGACATCATGGCCGCTATGTAAAGGTAAGGAAAAAAAGGTGGCACCCTTGCGCCGTGCGGAACGCCGATTTCTGTTGCCCTGTAGAGGCCTTGTGGCTTATTTAAGCCTGACAGAAGTAAGTACAAATGACAGTAACATTTTAATAGCATATTTGTTTTTTTGGGGTAAAATTGTGTGTGAACAGAATTGCTTTGTGTATTCTACACAAACTGAACGTGCTTCCAATATTAAACATATTCTCGTGCTGCTACATCTGCATTTATTATGAGCCGAATTGAAAATTAATACTAACTTGTGTACAAACCTGGTACTTATTAATGCTAACAATATCTGAAGCAAGATATCAGTGTTGGATGTAATCTTTGTGAATATGTAGCTTTAGAATACTAAAAGCCGCGTGTGCGCTATGTAGAATGCCCAGCCTTTTCATTGTTTGGCAGGGGCCCATTGATAGAATCAGGTTGTTGTAGCATGAGATTGGGTAAGGGTAACGGTCCAGGCTTATTGGAAGACACTTACTGATATATAGGTGTGGTGCTTATTGTTTCTAGGAACTGTGTGTGGGGAACTAACGCGCTGAATTTGTGAGATGATCCATACATTCATTTTACTGAGATTGAAAGGTTGGGCAGAGCTATTAGGTAAGAATATTGACATCTATATATTTGTCAGTTCAATTTTGACAATTGGTTAAGGGTTGCTGAGTTTGTTACTCATAGACCATATTTATTGGTAGGGGCACAAGAATGCATTAGGGCTGTTTTGGAATTTGTGGAATGAGTAAAAGATGTTTGGTAGAATAGACAAAATGTGATATATAATTTGTACCGGTCTCATCTCAAGATTTATGTCGAGGATTAGACCAAGGAACGTTAAGAACATTTTAGCTCAATAATGCAAGGAATGATTTAGGTAAGATATATTTGACTACTGGAACTAAATCAGTAAAAAGGTTTTTTGGTATAAGATATGTTATGCCTTTCTCCTTTTCTGATAGAATTGTTGGGAGAGTATATGATGTTCCAGATGAGTGAGAATAGCATACCAATCGGAAGACTTTGATTGTGAGCAGCACAAACGGTAAAACTATATTTAATATTTAATTTGATTAGCATTCTCACAGCCTTAATTAAGGTAGTGTTGATCACTGATAGGGTGATGGTGTAGGAGCAGAATTGTACAGCCGCATGTTTTTGAAATCAAACTATGTGGAGTGTTGGTGGTGGACACAGGAGTGCGCTTGTGCATTTGGACTCAAGTCAATGCACCACTGATAACAATGCACAGGTTTTAACAGCTAACAGTAGAGTCCAATTTAATCAGATTAGCTTATAAGTATGTAGATTGTCAATGCATTTTTCCTTTTCTTTTTCCCCTTTCGTGTGACTCCTCACTGGCCTGTCTTCTGGTTTGTACTTTTGTAATTCTTATATGGTTTTTTCGTACACTGATAATTGTGTGTAATGTGTGGTTTAATGGTCTAACCACACCGTATTAATTTTGTTGTGAATTTGATTTTTTGGTTTTAACGTTCATATATAATTCCTTTTTTTGCAACCCAAATGTGTATCATTTTTAAATGTATTATGATACAATAGCCCAGACGAAACCCTGTGGCCATAATGTCGAAACACCTGTTGGCTGTGGCTGAATATTAAAAACAATACTTGTGTATCAATGACAACCGTTTATTAGCCATTTTTGGTTGATTTACTGCGCTAAATTAGGAGAAGACTCTTATACATAATGGGGCCGATTCATGGAACAAACGTGCGCCGAAAAAAGTGGCGCAAGCTGGTGCAAGCGTGAAAAAGAAAGCACACGCGCAAGCGTGCGATTCATGGAAGTCCCTGCGCTTGTCTTTCTCGGGATGTGCGCCAAACCCGTGTGTGGTGCACACGGGCGCACACATCATTGCATCATCCCGAACGTCATGCGCAACGCGCACAGGGAAAGCGCACAACGTCCGTGCACACACCAAAAAGGGGGCGGGACACGGGGCGTAAGACGTGGCATGGGGAACAACGCATGAAAAAGAAGGCGTAACTGGGGAAGTACTGCAGGGAAATACACGGAATGCCCACACGCACGCGAACAACCCGTATTCATGGATTCGAATACGGGAAACCCGCGCACGGCAAAAGACGCACATAAGCGCCAACACGTCCGCCACACGAAGGCAGGCGGAAGCATCCCCGCGCACAGTATAAAAGTGTGTGCAAACAACAAACACGTATATACAGCTACGATGAATGCCCCATTTGTCACAGTACTGATCGTGGGACACCACAGGAGGAGGAGAATAGCCAGGGCCCGCATTTTTTTTACCCCAGACCAGTCTTTTTGGGATGCCTGACAACCACGTCTATGGGAGGTATAGGTTTCCACCTCGTATCATCCTAGACCTCGTCAGGGAGTGGGAAGATGACCTTACATCCCCCACCCTGTGCTCCCAAGCATTGAGGCCCTTGGAGAAGGTTCTCAATGCCTTGTATTTTTTGGCCACTGGGACATTTCAGCGGACTACTGCCATAGTGGGTGGAGTCTCACAGTCTACACCAGGTGTTGGCAATCATCAGTGCACGCCCCTCAGTCCGCAGGCACATATACCGTGGTCCAGGACTTTTACAGGGTGGCACACTTCCCCAAAGTGCTTGGTGCCATAGATTGCACCCATGTGGCCCTACGTCCACCTAGGGCCACTGAGCACATGAGCACATCTATCGAAACCGCAAGCACTGGCATTCCATCAACGTGCAGGTTGTATGCGATGCTAAAGTAATCATCACCTCTGTCTATGCAAACTACCCTGGCTCCACACATGACAGTTTAATATGCAGATTGTCCGCCCTGAGCCGGGCCCTAGAAGCTGGGTAGCAGGATGACACATGGCTCCTAGGTGAGTACAAATGCCTGTGCACATGCATGCAAGTCACACACAGACAAATACCCAAACCCTAATAATCTCAACTATTATCACCTCCCCAGGGGACAGTGCCTACCCTCTGAGCAACCACATGATGATGCCAATCCGGAACCCCACCACACCACCCCAGCTAAGATACAACGATGCCCATATTGCAACCAGGGGCATAGTGGAGCACACATTCAGAGTGCTCAAGTCACGCTTCCGCTCCCTTGACCACTCTGGTGGGCTGCTACTATATGCACCCCCAGTAGTGTGCAGGATCATTGTGCCAGCATGTGTCCTGCACAATGTTGCAACACGGCAGGAGGTACCGGTGGACATGGTGGTTCCCCCACATCCCCAACCACAGGCACAGGCCCATGGGAGTGGACAGGGCACGTGGTGAGGCAGCCCGGTCCCAGCTTGTGGCCACATTCTTCATCTAAACTCCCACCCCTGCGGAGTGCATACAGTCCTGGCACATACCAGGTGACAATCGATGATGACAAAGAGACAGTCAACTGTCACAACCTTACCACCCTGAGAATGTTGCCACAGAAGTGCTACATTGTGTGCATCCCTAGCTACTTAAACATAACCAATCCTGTGTGACCAAAAGGAACACATGTATCACACACCCCTGCAAAACAGTCAATCACAATCCCTGGTATGTCACCCAAACCCTCCCAAACCACATCACCCTTGTCTGCTACACCATCACATGGCATGCAATAGCAAAAGGCCAACACATGACCAATAATATACAAATTGACATGTCATAAATGAAAACTGGCATGAGACAATGAGGTCTGACATGGAATCAGATGAAATGACTGACCAACAACCTCCCACACATACAAAGTCAGACACAAATGCTTTCCAACAGTCGTAGCATGAACACAACACTGAATGCCCGTTCACATGCACATTGGACATGGTAAAATCTTGATTTCCGAACCCGTGTGCTGTGTGTGTCTCCTGCAACACACTGCTCAGCACACAGCACTTTGAGCAGCCATAGTGTTGCAGATGCGCCTTGAGCATCACATGAAAAGGACTAATGAAATCTAGAACCAAATGGCGCATGTACAGGGTACCCAAATGGTAATAGATCATGTGCTGCATGGACACCGCGGGCATGAGAATGCAATCTGTGTGCACCTGTGGCCATGGAAGTGTGGATGTACGTGTGGTGGATCATTGTGCAACTGTGTGTGTCATTAGGGACATGCACTCAATATATGCATGTGAAATCAAGTGACCCTCGGTGTCCTGTACACATCACATGTGAACATTGGCCATGTGAACACCCCAGCATGTTAAACCACACCAGTCCCCTGACACCTGAAAAGTAAAGACAACACAGGAACAGGCATTGAGCAGCACAACACATCATGTACATAGTACCCCACAATTACAATGTCAGAGTGCCCAAAACACTGTAGGCCAAGCCAACTGTCCAACAACAACATGCCCTCCCTTACACATTACTGTGACCTTCTGAACAACTGTCTCTGGGGTATGCAGCCTTCTTCCTCCAAGTCTACCTGGCTACAGGATCACCCTACCCCTTGGTCTCCATGTTCCAGCTTGCGTGTACATAGGGTCCAGCCCCCTCAGAGTCCACCTTGACTACTAAAAATACCAAATCGCATAGAACTCCAAGTAGGCAAACCCACAAACCAGGGAAAAAGGCTGTAAGCACCAAAAATCCCTGGAAGAGTCTCTAGTTGATGACTTGAAGTAGCAGGAAATGTCAAAGCACAAGTACAAGCACAATGATGGAACAACCAAGGTAGCACAGTTGAACAATGGTCCAACAGGATGGGTACCATTTGCGGTACCTTACATACAATGATTATTTTTAAAACGTATTTTATTAGCATTTAAATATAGTTAACATTTAACAAAAAATGAGGTGTTAAACAAACAAACAAAACAGTCTTCATTAGGAGTTGTGGTATCTTTGGTGTCTATACAAGGGCAGAGGTAGGTGAATTTGTGAGTTTGGGTGTCGAGGTTGGGGCAAGTTGGGCGTCTTTGGAAGTTTAGGTGAACCTCTTCCTGGCATTATGTTGTTTCTGGGGTTCCCTTCAGGGGGGTTTGTGGTCTGCAGTAAAGGGCACATCTCTTAGGAGGGCCTTCCACGATTCAAGGTTGTTGTTTGCTTCGTCTGTTCCATAGTTGGCCGTTTCCTGCCATGCTCTGGTCTCTGCCTCGGACCACCTTTCTAGTTCCTTAATCCAGCGTTCATATCTCGGGCCCCCTGGGGACGTCCAGGCCATAGCTATAGTTTTTTTTCGCAAGGATGCAGGATAGGTCCATCAGTTTGACTACGTGTCTGTATTTGCTTATTTTGGGGTGAGCTCCTAATAAGCAGACTTTAGGGTCCCACTCATATCTGGTTATGCCAGCAGTTGTGCAGGTCTGCCTAACTTTGGACCAGAGTGTCTTTACCCTATTGCAGGTCCAAAACATGTGGATCATGTCGGCTGTGTCGCTGCCGCACCAGGGGCAATTCGGTGAGACTTTCTTGTTGAATTTAGCCACTCGCTGTGGGGTCATGTACGTCCTGTATAGGGTATTCAGTTGTATCGGCCTGAACCTGGCGTTGCGGGACACCTCTTTTGGGTACAACAAAATTCTTTCCCATTCTTTGTTGGTTAGTGTGATGCCCAGGTCCATTTCCCATCTCTCCTTGAGTGCTATGCCTTTGGGGTCAGGTTTATCCATCAGTCGGCTTTAGAGCCGGGTTACCGGTTTCCATCCATCCGCTAGCTCGTACATCTCCTGTAATAACGGGTCCGGAGTGGGTTCCTCGGGCCAGCTGTCCCATTTGCTTCTGGCGATCTGTTTGAGTCGGTGATACCATACAAATTGGCCGCTGGAGAGTCCTTCAACCTCCTGCATCGATTCAAAGTCTCTGAATTTGTCCTCTTCGAACATGTCCCCCCATACATAGATCCCGACACTCTCCCAGCTTCTTGCTACCCTCAGATCCGTCGTGGTTTTACATGCATCCGCTAGGATGGGAGAGTTGGGTGAATATGGATGGCTCGATTGAAGAATGGAGCGAGTTCTGGTCCAGATCTGTCTTCCTAATTTCGCTATCATGGGGACATTCTGTGTCTGCTTGAGGGGGTTCCAGAGTACTTCCTTGGGGAAGAGATTGGAGGGTACTTGTCTCAATAGCGCAGATTCATTATTTTGTTCGTCTTGAAGCCACCTTGTCACGTGGCTGAGCTGTGCAGCTAAGTAGTATATCTGAAAGTCGGGGAGTTGTATTCCGCCTTCTTTGTGTCGTAGCGTGAGGACTGTGAGGGGTAGTTTGTGTCTGGAAGGGCCCCATAGGAAGTCTCGGATTAATATTTCAAGTGTCTTGAAGAAGGTGGGGCGGATATAGTAACAGATGTTCGTGAAGAAGTATAGGAAGCGGGGGAGAATTATCATTTTTGTAATGGCCGCCCGACCCATCATAGCAAGTGGCAGTTTTGACCAGAATTTCATAGAATTGCGGAGTCCCTTCAGCGCCATTTCGGTGTTGTGGTCGCGTGTGAGTTCTGGGGTGTGATGGATGTTTATTCCCAGGTATCAGAATGCTTCGGGTTGCCATTTTATCCCAACTACTGGTAAATCAGTTTTTGCCAGGCGTCTTGGGTCTTGCCAGCGGGAATGCACAGGATTTCGATCTGCTAAACTTGATTCCTGAGTAAAGTGCGTAGTTGTCGAGGACGTCTAGTATGACTTGTGCATTTATTTGTGGGTCCTTCACATACAAGAGTACATCGTCGGCGTACAGGGATATTATGGAGTGTTGGTCGCCCAGTTTAATGCCTGCGTTGAAGATCTGTTGTCTAAAATAGATGGCAATTGGTTCCAGGCCCAAGATGTATAGCATCGGTGATAGCGGGCACTCTTGCCTAGTGCCTCTCTGGATCTCCCAGGGCTTCGAGATCATCCCTCCAGTTTTCACTCTTGCCATTGGTGAGTTGTAGAGCACCTTGATCCATCTCACAAAACCCTCTCCAAATCCAAACTCCCTCAGCACCTCGACCAACCATTCCCAGAATATGGAGTCGAAGGCCTTGACAGCGTCGAGTGAGAGTACCGCAAGATCCTCGTCTCTCGCGGCGGTCTCCGCCATAGTGTGTTGAAGTCTTCTTAGGTTGGCCGTGGTGTTGCGTCCTGGGATGAAGCCATTTTGGTCGTCGTGAATCAGGGTTCCCACCACCTTTGCAAGTCTGTTGGCTAGGATAGTGGTTAGGATCTTACTGTCGTAGTTTAGCATTGCTAATGGGCGGTATCAATCGCAGTCCGTGGGCGGTTTGTTGGGCTTAAGCATGGGGATTATGATTGTTTCTTTCATAGTGTTAGGGAGTATCCCTACTTCGTATGCCTCCGTGTAGACCTCATGTAGTATCGGAGTGATGATATCTTCGTAAGCTTTATAAAATTCAGACGGGAGGCCGTCACTGCCAGGAGTCTTACAGGTGGCCAGCGACCTGATAGCTTCCTTAACATCCTCTGTAGTGATCTCCATTTCCAAAGCTTCTCTCTGTTCCTCGGATAGTCTCGGTAGCCCAATCTCTTCCAGTGTGTTCTTGATTTCCTCTCTGGATATTTGCCTATCGTGGGAATATAGTTTATAGTAGAACTCCGCAAAGGCGTTGTTGATATCTTGCTGGGTCCTGCATGTTGTCCCGTTCTCAGTTATGATCTCTGTAGGAGTGTGTCTGGTTGTTCTCGCTTGCATAACCAGGCTAGTATCCTGCCTGGTTTATCGGCTTCTTTGTGGGTTTTGGCGGTGTTTGTTGCAAAGTCAAATTTGGCTAGCCTGTCCCAGGTTGTGCGAAATTCTTCGCAAATTTCTTGTAGGTTCTTTTCCATTTCCGGGGTGGCGACAGTGCATGCCTCGAGGCGTGTTATTTCAGCTTCTCGTTCTTCTAGGGCTGCCGTCAGGTGTTTCCGGATGCCTCCAGCGCCCGCTATCACCTCTCCTCTTATCACTACCTTCATCGCCTCCCAAAGCGTGCTCCAGATTGATACAGAACCTTTATTATTGTCTATGTAGTCCCCAAGTTTGTTGCTGAGGGCTTCCCTGAATTCTTGATCCGTGAGGGCTGCGGTGGGCATTTTCTATGTCGGGATCGGTGGTCTTGGTCCCCTTAATTTCCATTCCATAATTAATGGAGAATGATCGCAGATCGATCAGCCTAGGTATGCTGTTGCGTCAACCATTGAGGTTTGCTCTCTGTTGATGAACAGATAATCGATCCTTGTGTGAATCTTGTGAGGGGCCGAGTAATATGAGTAGCTTCTTTCGTTGGGGTGTTGTTCTCTCCAAATGTCAACCAAGTTGAGGTGATCCAGCGCATCGTTGAGTGCTTGAGTGGCGGCGTTTCTCGTTTGCTGGGGGGGGGTGTGGATCTATCCATGTTTCCGTTTCTGTAGCAGTTAAAGTCGCCAGCCCATATGAAGGTGCCTTCCCTGTGATGCGTAATTTTGGCACAGAGCATTTCAAGGTGTGAGGGAATTCCGTGTTGTGGAAAGTAGGAGTTCACTATACAGACCGCCGTATGTTCAATGGTTCCCCATATTACTAGATACCTGCCTTCAGGGTCTGCCTCCGAGCCCAGTAGGCAGAATGGCACGTTCGGGTTCACCCACGTGAAAACTCCTCGAGCATTGCTAGAGTAGGGTGCTCCTTTCCCGGTGCCTCCCCACCGCTCAGCTAACTTGGACGAGGACTCCTTCGACGGGTGGGTCTCTTGGAGTAGTGCAATGGATACCTTCTTTCTGCGGAGATAGGATTGGATCCTATTCCTTCTCAAGTATGATCCCATACCATGTACATTCCAAGTTATCACTTTCAATTGTGTCGCCATTGGGATGGAGTGTTGGATTCTGTGCGTCTGCCCTTTCCTGTGGTTCCCATCGGTTGTTGATCGTCCTCGGTGGTTCCCAGATCTCGGTTCTTAGTTCTGGTTTTGCTTGTGATCTGTCTTGCCCTCTGCCTTGTTGGTTGCGCTAGTGTGAAGACTGTGTAACTAGAATAACATTTAACAAAACTGGAACTGGTGCGCCCAGCGACTGCGTTTTTCTCACGGTGCTCAGGCGCTCTCGCGCCGTCAGGTCCCATCCAGGTATCAGGTATCAGGCTCAAGCCTTGTGTGAGTTTTCCTGCGCCTACTTCTTGTTGTAGGAAGGCCTCTACGTAAGCTGTTGGGTTCGGGCCTTCGTCGCCTTCTGGCACTCCCAGTATCCTGGCACGTCCCTCGGCCTCCTCTGCTCTGGCCTCGCGGATGCAACCTGCCTTTCAAGGTCTGCGACTTTGGATTTCAGTTTGACTGTTTCTTCCGTCGTCTCTTTTATGGCCGATTCGGAGTTCGTCACCCTTTCTGTTAAATTTCTAGCATCCTGGTGCATCAGTTGGATGTCTGATCTGAATTCGTCTATTCTGGAATCGATGAATGTGCGCAGCGATGCTATGGCTTCTAGTACTGTGGTTTGATTTTCGGCGGAATAAGCACCCTTTGATTGTGCAGGTTCTGGAGTGTGGAGGTGTGGGGTGGCTGAGTTTTTTGACTTGGTGGTGACGTACGTGTCCATTGTGTAGGGTTTCGGTTTGCTCCTGGAGGACATGTTAAAGTCTGGCGCTTTAGCGCTGGGCCTGTCTGGTGAGATTCGTGCCTCAGTTCTCGCTTATGGCCCTTATGCTGGTGATTCGAATAGCCCCCTTAGTCTGGTGGCCTGCCCCCCCAGGTCTCCTCACCTCAGTGACTTTGGCTCCGCTCTCCACGGGACTTGGCAACGTAGTGGTCTCGTTGATGGCAGGGAGCCGATGCTGTGTCTCCTCGCGGTTTCCTCCTTGCGTTTTTGGGCTTCCGCGGTCAGACCCGGGGAAAGAGCTGCGTCCGGCCCTCCGATGCCCGGTGCGTTTCGTGTTGTAAGGGGCGGTAAATCGTAGCAGTCTTCAGAGCGTGCCTCGACCGCGGTCTTGGTGCCTTTCTCCTCCTGCGGGCGCTGCGGCGGGAATAGCTGACTGCCTGGTCTCGAGTTGGTGCGGCGTCATGGAACGGCTGCCATCTTAGGTGCCGGCGGGGACGGGGGGGGGGTAGGGCAGAACGGCGGGATTGTGGACATTCTGCGTCCCGATTTCTTATCGGAGGCACTACTTCTTGATGAGGATTGGTTTCCGCACCACCGTGGTTCAGTGTGGCCCCGGAGGTATGCCTGCTTACGGCGAAAAAGGATCAAGATGCGGCGTCTTGGCCGGAGCTCGGCGCCTCAGCCTCTGTCCACCATGAGCTCCAGGCCACGCCCTCACCTTACATACAATGATGATGCAACAACTGATGGGTAGTGTCACAGCTCCGGTGTCCAGGCGCAGGAGTAGCACGAACCAACCACCCCCTCTGTGGTCTGGGCACCTGCAAGGTCAAACTAACACAGGCCTCTGAGACCCCGGCGGGGCAGGAGGGTCAGGGATATGTTGCATGGACAAGCATTGTTATTCAGGACAACCGGAAAGAGGTGCAGGAGAGTGGATGTGGATTTGCAAGGGAAAGTAGGCAAAATACAACTAATAACAAAAACACATACTCAATCAGAGAAAACATGTTCATCATGCACATTGTACCAAATTAGTCAAATGCACGCCAAAGAGACACTTATCTCTGGGGTGAGTGCTGGCCTCCTGCCTCCACACCCACAGGTCCGGTAACAGGAGCACTTCAATGCTGCAAAGAGAGGGTGAGTTACTGATCTGAATGTGTGTGTACAACACACACACACACACAACCCCATCCATGCCCCAAATGAAGTGACTTCTCCACAAACAAACAGCCCTGTCTGCTGCCATGTACCCATACGTTAGTTTGGGCCACCGATGGTTCATACACTGTCAATGCAGTAAGGCCGGCGCATTTGGCTGCGCGGGAAATGGAAGACCAATGGGTCAAGAATCAGACATGATAGAATGGTCCCTGGTTGAGCTGCAAGACGCGTATAGCAAGGTGCAACTTCAGTACAAGTTGTGTCTTGGCCGCCGCAGATTTAAATAGGCAGTGCACGTGGCAATTTGCACATACAAATGACATGCACTCACCGCGAGTCTGAGCCTCGCTGGTCGTCCCTGTGCGCTGTATCAGTTTCTGGCTAGGAACGCTACTACCCTAATTACTCAGCTTCAATGGAGCAGGGGGTACTGGAGGACATGTTTGATGGTCCCTGCGCGTGTCCCTGACAACTTGTAAAGGCAATTGGCATTTGGCCCTCAACGCATGTCAGCTGTACTGTGTGTTTCCCCAACAATGCCTGGCAAACCTCCCCAGCACTGGTGCTACTTAGCATCCATGTGCAAGTGGCCTGGTGGGAGGTAGTCTGCGGTGTGGGCCCTTGTGTTGCTCACCTTGGCAGGAGCTCCTGGCTCTTGCAAGGTAACACGTGTAACACGGAGTTCTTCCTGCGTGGTCTGGCTGGACAACTGATACACCTCCTGGCAAGCACGTAGCTCAGCCGAGATGTTACACTCACGCTGCTCAAACCTCTCCTCGGACCGCACCCTCTGGGACGTCAAGAGGGCACCCAGAGTGGATCTGAGGGACTGATACTCAGCCCTCAGGTCTCCATGTGTGCCTCCTGCTGAGCAGTAATTGCTTGACGCAGAGACAACATTTCAGCCTGGCGTGCCCTATCTGAGCGAGCAGGCCGTGGACTGCGCCGCCTGCCGCTGGAGAAGCACCTACAGGGGGAGCACGGATTGGGCCACACGTTCCATGCTCACAGCAATGTTATCAGTGCTGCCCCCTGACGTTCTGAATTGGCAGTCATGTCTTGCTCCCACTCAGTATACCTCGGTGGCGCGCGCCCACCGCGTTGCTGGGCTTGACACCTGCGGGACCCAAGGACCGGGTGTCCTCGTTGGGTTGGCACCGCCCGCGGCTGTACGACTACATGCCCCCATCTACGTAATGCCCCAGGCACATCAGCGACTGGTGTGGAGGGTGACCCTGCGTCCCGATCCACCACAGGCGGAGGTCCCACCGCTGTCTGGCCTCTCTCTGCAGGTGTCGCGGTAAGAGGAGTCTTCACATTAGAATCACTCACTCCTGACGTATGGACCTGATGCACATGCAACTCAACATGGTCGTCAGAGTGGTCATCTGGGCTGGACTCATTGCCAGCCAAAGACAAGATGGACTGTAGCACACGTGGGTTCTCGTGGTCTACCACCCCACGACCCTCACTTGTGCCGGGTTGCGGTTGTAATAACAACCCTGTGCCTGGCATGACAACACCATCCTCTGCCTCCATTGCGTCATCATCTGTAAAGTGGAGAGAAAGAAACATTAGTACACATGTTAGAAGCACTTACCACAGTCACACATGGACATCACACAGACAGCCAACACATGAAGCAGACATGTCACACACAAAAGAGAACCTGCCATGCATGCCTGGACAATTTGACATTGCATCAGTGAGTACGCATGTAGAACGGTGTTACATGGCTCCGAAGTAGGTTGATGCAATGCAGAACATGTGTACGTTACTCACTATCTACATGAACAAGTACTTCATGATGTGCATCAAAATATGTGAAGGCAGTGCATGGGCAAGTTCAGGCATCACGTGCAATGTGCATGCAATGGGTTGCATGGCTACAAGCAACCCCCCCCCCACCGAGTGAAAATGCAGGGATGCCTTGCATGGTGGCAAAAGGGTGACCAGAGACCTGTGTATTGGCAGCCAGTGTTGACTAGCATCAATGGCATCATCTGAGTCAACTAACACAGCAGATGATGATGGGACAGTAAGCAAGACACATGACGAACCCTCAGTAGTACACCCATGTGTGCAAAACCCACTACACCAGTTGGACAGAGTCAGTGGGCCTGAAACTGGGGGAGGACTGTGCCCCACACAGACTGTGACACCGTAAACATGTGTGTGATGCAGGACTGGGCCAGAGTGGCCATGGGATGGATGTAGGAATGGCATGAAATGTCGGTCACCCTGGACACGTACTACAATGAGCATCCAGTCAAGGACACATAGGGGGACCCGTGGAATGCACATGGAGCATGAATGGGCAATCAGGTCCCTGCGGAACATCTGCCATCTGCACAGTCCAAGTGAGACGCCCTGCATGAAGGACAGAGGATGTACCCCACTGCATGTGTCTGGCAGGTTGGCTGGTGGAAGTTCGCATGCACACAGGAGGCTTGATCAGGCCATTGCAGTACCGCAAAATGATGCACAACAGTGCAATGGTGAAATTGGGGTGCAGGGGAGGTGGGGGGGGCAAAGGAGCATGCCTACGTGGAGTACCCACATGCAGGCAGTGGACACATGCACGTCAGTCATGCAATGACATAGTCTTAGTGCTGAGAGGAAGGACACCCCAGGCTACATGCAGAAGGACCAGTGAGCTGGAACATGGACCGGAGGGGCATACGGGTGACTAGCATATGAGTATGGTGCAAGTGTGGTGATGAGGACAGTCCCTGTCTGCTCAACATGTCCACCATCCTGCACAGCAGGCAAGCATCAGTGAAGCATTGCATGACTTGCACATGAAAACGGTTCTAGGTCAAATGTTCGAATGCAAACGATCGAATGACCAAAGGGTCGAAACAAAAGGACCAAAAAACCAAAGGGTCGATTTTTTTTGGGCCAATAGTTTGGGGGTTCCCCCCCCAATTACTGTAGCATAAACCACTTTTATTTTTAACTACACGAAAACCATTAACCATATATATTCTGTATGAGAAATTCGACCCTTTTGTCTTAGGTCCAATTACCTCGACCCTTTCATTATTCAATCCTTTTGGTGTTGAATCTTTGACAGGACACCCATGAGAACCATGTACACATGACATGTAGTGGCAGTCATGCCCAACACATGACACGAATAAAACAACCATGGCCTCGACAAACATGCAGCAGCACTCCCTGGACTGGGCATCAAAGTCCTGCATCTCTCCCACTCCTTCGACCAATTCTGGTGGTATGAACTCCGCAACGTGTGACTTGTGCGGAGTGAAGTCTACCTCCTCAGGTGCCGGCCCACTGCCAGTCACCAGAGTCATGTTGTAATTTGAGGCACGCTTCGCCTTGGCGCTGCATTTGAGGTCATTTGAACGCTTTTTGCACTCTTGGGCTGTGCGCACCTCATGGCCGAATGCACTCACATCTTCTGCAACTTGCTTCCACTGGGTATCACAATGGGCAGCCGTAGTTTGACAATTTGGCCCCACTATCATGTCACGGTTGTGGTCCCCCACGTAGTCCACGAGGTAGTCCAGTTCCTGCTTGCAGAAAGACTAGGTGCAACCCGCCTCTTCTTGGGTGCTGCTCCGGACCCTGGCTGGCAAATGCTGCCCTGATCAGTATGGGCAGTGGCACTGGTGGAGTGAGCAGAGAGAGTGGAACATGGAGTGAGGCCCTGACTTGCATCAGTGGCTGCTGGGTGCCCTGGAATGGACCCTGCAAAGCAACATCTGCTGGGCCAGGGTCATTGACCGGGACTGTCCTGGTTGGTAGACTCACAACCGGGGTCGTGTTGGCTGCATCTGCCCCTGCAGTTGCCAACACCTGGCTGGTCGGGGCAGCAGATGGGATTACTGCCCCAGGGACACATGCCTCGGTCTGGGCAGCCCTGCGTGCACCTACGGTGTGCCTCCTGACCACCTGTAAATCTTCCATGGACTCTTCAAGTGCCAACGCAGCCTGTGCTGGCAGACCCTGAGCCTGGGCGGTGGTGTCCACAGCTGCACCTGCAGCTACCACTACCCTTGGGCCCATGGCATTCGATGAAACAGACTGCCGGGTCACACAGGCGCCAGTGCCAGATGCAAGAACTGCATCTCCTGGAGCCGCAGGGGGTGGTGACATGACTGCACCAACATGTGGCACAACATTGTCCGGAGCTGGTGGACCCCTGCCTCTTCCCCGTCTGCAGCCAGCCTGGACACCCTGGAGTCCCCCTACTCCCTGGTCACCCCGGCCACATCCCTGACCACACCTGCCACAAGGAGTACGCCCAGCTGAGGCGCCCCTCACCTTTGGTGGCCTCCCAACCATGGCATAGATGGAGAAGTGCCAATGAGAGGTGTAAGCGACAATTGTCCTGGGCAATTGGGGTGGAGGGGGTGGGATACAAGATGTTATAAGCACCCCTGCACCTGCAAGGCTGTATGTGACCCCGGTGATGAAATGACGGGTCACGCAACTCTCAGGCACCCCATAACTGCAGTAAAACCGTGCACGCACCCCAGTAGCCCACGTGTGTGGAATTAAGCTCCTGCAGTACGCGGTGGCACCCAGGGACACGAAAAACACGTATGCGTGGGACACGCATGCTACTATGACCTCTAAAACGGGTATGCGATACACAGGGGCACCCGAAGTGGGATAAATAGCATGCGCGACTCACCGTCAGACTAGCGTGATAATGAAAAACACGCGTAGCTAATACCCCCGCCAAAAGAAGAGACACGTCCTTGATGCGCTGTGAAGTAGTGATGGTGCGCGAAACAACACGAAGTAGCAACACACACGTCGGTCTCCACGAAAGGCACATACAGCGAACTGCCGGAAGCCGCTCACCTTTAACACGTGCTGAGGGAAAAGCCTGCGCGCGTCACGTCACTTACGTGCGTAGGCCCTTTCCTCGGATTACACGCATTAACATGCGGACGTGCAGTTTTTTCACGTGCTGATTCACTATGCACCCATCACGAGGGGAACCCCCGTGCACGTAACATCACAGACGCGCTTACGTGCTAAGGTCCTTTCCTCGATTTACACGCTGACTTGCACTTTTTTCACGTGCCAAATCACTCCGTATCAAGCTGGCCACGCGACAACACACGGAAGACCATGCTCCTGCCCAAAAGGCCATTGTCCTGCCCCGCAGAGCCCCGAGCACGCTCCCACCTGCCATCTGCTGCTGCCTGCCTGCCTGCCTGCTGCCCACGTGCCCTGCTATTTGGTGCCTGCACGTCAGCCATCTGCAGGGGTGCAGTTGCTGTGACCACCCTGCTGGAACAGAAGACTCCCGACTGGGATACCATCACTCCACACCCCATCCCCAGGACCCAGTTGCCCACCCACACCTGCCTCTGGGGTTGCCATGTTGGACACAACACCATCTGGCACCACTGGCAACCCCCAGCTAGAGAGGCAGAGGGCTACCAGCTTCAGTGCCAGTGAAGTTGGTATGCTGGTGGAGCAAGTCCTGGGGCAGTATGATGCCCTCTTTGGAAGTTTGCGCACCGACAATGAAGGACGAAAGAGAATCTGGATGGACATTGTGACTGCCATCAACGAGGAGGGGGTGGCAGTCTGCGACATTCAACACGTCTGGAAGCGCTGGGAGGACTTCAGGTCTAGGACCCTCAACAAGGCCCAGCGCCTCTTGAAGGCAGCAGATGCCAAGGGGTGCCGGGTCCGCCTAAACAACAACCAAATGAGGGTCCTGGAACGTATACGCCCAGCGTTCCACATCCAGGTCCTGGAGAGGTGTTAGGAAAGATTTCGTAATTGTAGGTAATTTTCCTTCCATGTGGCAACCCCTAAACTTTTTGCTGTTGTTTTTCACCTTGTTCTTGACTTTGCCAGAGAAGTGCAGCCTTCTGCCGCACTCCTCTGGGCTTTTGCTCCTTTCTTATGGGGAAACTGACATGCCCTTAAGACAGTCAGTACCGGGGAACGCTGTTTCCCGTAGTTTCTTTTATCGTGTTGCGGCTTTAGTGCAACATGACACAAGAGGGCACTGTAAGCTAAGTTACAGCTCTCTTGGGTCTCTAGCCTTCTACAGGCCCTAGATACTCGTTTAGGATTGTATTTGATCGGTGCAAGTCATGTATTGTGTATTTTGAGCTCCTTTTGGCGTTCTGAGCGCATTTTTCGCGATGAACCCAAAATGGTGGCCTGGCTCCCAAAATTGCCAGACCACGAGGCTCCTTTGTCCTGTCCACTGACCGTCTTGCTCCCTTCACCTTCCCCAGGTCGAGCGACCCGGGGCCTTCCTTATTTGGGCATGTACTTTCCCGCGAAACACGGATGCTTTTGCGGGCTTCTACATGTCTTTTGTGTGCCTCCAGGGTGTGGGCTGGGATGTCTGGTCCCAATACACATCCTGGGTGCCAGAGAGTCTAGGGTAGTGTGAATGCCTGGGACCACCGTGGTCCGTGATTGGTCCACGAATGGTGTGTGTGTTGATGAGCGGATCTCCCATTGGCTCCCCTCCGTTTTGGTGCGAAGGGAACCGTGGATAAGAGGGGGCTGGAAACACCACTACCATGTCGATCTCCTGAGTTCTCACGAACGAAGGAATACAGGAGCCAAGTATCCTGCAAACGAGAGGCTGGACTGAGGAATCGCTGGTGTCCCGCTGAAGGACTTCTGCTCTGCACTGCTGTCGCCTTGTGAAACCCTTTTCACCTTTGATCGAACCAGAAGGCCTGTACTGGTACTTCGACCTTTGGAATAGCGGGAACAGCTATTCTCAGCATCTTCATCATCTCCTGCCAGTAAGCCTTCGGAAGCGTCTCTGGGCCATCCAGTTGACTGACCAGCTTACACGGGAGTTCTGCTCTGTAACCGCCGCCAGGTTGTGTTGTATTTCGAGTCCTGGTCACTCTCACACGCTTCGTACACTTGGCGTTCCCAAGTCTGAAGTGAGTAGTGTACATTTGGCTCAGATACACAAGGCCGCTCCGTTGCCCTGCTGTGGTGACAAAATTGTGCAGGTTTCTTCGATTGGGACGTCTTTTTTCTCTACACGACGACGAGGCATTCCCGGCTCTTCTGAACCTGCCAGCTGCTGAAACTAACGTGGAGAAGCCTGGGTCTGCTTGCATCGGGGACCGGTGAGTAGTATAGCTAGGATCTGGTCGCCCTCCTGCAGTAGCCCATTGCTTTTCCCCGCTGTGTAAAAACAGCACCCTTTTGTCCGTACTCGCGCTCTGCTTCTGCTCACTGTGGAGGCTGCGCTTGAGTAGCGGAACCTGTTCTTCTTCTGTGGTGCACTAACCCGAACTGCCTGACTTCCTCCGAAGAGCTTCTCCTTTTGCCCGTTGGCACCAGCGTGTGCAGGTACTTTGAGCACAAGGCTCCACTCGTCGCAGGGCTCGGACTTCCATCTAGTTAGGTGCCTCTGAAGGCGAACTGAGTCTAAAGCATTATTGCACCGCCTGTCTTTCTTCCCTTTTAGGCGGACTACCCATTTCGTGCATATAACGCTTGTGACTGACGTATTTGTATATATATTGTATTGGTATGGTATTGGTATGTGTTGGCTTAATATTGTGATATTGTGATTTTCTCGCTACGGTCATTATTTTTAAAGGCCTTAAAATAAATGTGTATATATTTTTGATATAACAACTGTTTGGAGTAGTTTGTAAGCTCTCTTGCTTTGTGTGCTCATTGCGGGCTTTCAGTCACCCTCACCCCTCTTGAGACCTAGTCTTGACCGCCGCGATCGCTACCTTGATTGGTCTGGCTCGTCCAGAGGTTACCCTGTTCCAAGTAATTAGGTTGGCCTTCTGAACTTCTGCGCCACCAGGACAGAGTTCAGAAATCCGTCTTAACAAGAGGCAGTGTACATGGGTACTGATTGGACGTTGTGCGTGTTGTGGTGTGCCAGGAGTGTGCAGGTTGCACATATGTCTTTGTAGGGCCATGTATGGATGCGTATGTACAGGGACATGAACCAGCCACATGTGATTCCTCTCATGTGTGAGACACATCAATGGTGTATGTGTTGGCAAGCATGATGGGCAAATGCATGTGTGGGTGCACACGTGTAAAAATTATGTGTATGTACTGTGGCATGGTTGTGGTGTCACGCATGGATGCTGGTTCCTGCTGCATGTATCTGCACTATGTACATGTGCATGTGTTTGTATTTGACAAGTGTGCAACTGTGATGCAACATGGATGCATGTGACACTGACATGTAGGAGGCTGAATGCCAGATGTGACATGGATGCCGATGTCATCACTGCGACAGGTGGTGGAGATGTACAGATGCATGTAAGTCTGGTGGCGTGTGTGCATGTGTTCTGCACTCCCCGTGTTGCATGTGATGTCAGGCTCACCTTCGGCTGCCCGTGCTGTTGTTTGTGTGTATGGATGGCGCTGCCTGGTGCAACATTCCTGTTGATTTGCTCATGTGTGTGAGTTGAAATGACATTTGTGTTGGGGAGTGTGATGCCATGTCTGAAGTTTGACACTGCCACTCATGTACAACTGTCATATGTGTATCAGTCCATTGTACAGTGCCCTGATGCCTGTGTTCTATCTCTCCCTGTCTGCAGCGTCAACTGATGAAGAGGGCGGAGAGGGTGCTGTGGAGCAAAGCGGCAGGGATCGCACCGCCAGCCGGAGACGCAAGGCCCAGCTCCCCTCCCATGTTGTCATCTCGTCGGGGAGTGAGGAGTCTGGTGCCGCGTCCCAGGCCGCAGCTGCCGAGGGTAGGTCCAAGAGGCGGAGGTCGGAGGTGGACTCCTCGGCAGCAGAAGGGGCATCTGAGACCCCACTGGGTCCAACGGAGGAAGATGGCACGGAGTCATCCAGGTTGGTGGGGGGTTTGGTGGAGGAGGAGGCTGTGGAAGGGACACACACGGGGTCTGGAGGTGAGGATTCCACTGGTGCTAGTGGTGCAGTGCAGGAGCAGGGACAGGAGGCAGCACAGGCTGCCACGGAGGTGCCTGTGTGTAATGCTGTCCCCGATCCTGTGACTGCATCATCCCGCACCAGCAGGGATGCCTACGTCCAGACCCGTTTTCAGGGAGGGGATGAGCGCACAACAACTGGCCTTCCTCTCCCTACGGACGTGGCAATCCGGGAACGGGTTGAGCCTGTCCTGGCTGGGATAGCATTGCGTCAACGGGGTATACGAGGTGACCTGCAGTGTTTTCGTGAAGACACTTCACGTCATCTCGGATGCCTCTTTGACCGTGTTAACCTACTGGGACTGGTCACCAGTGCTGGATTTCTCCATGTGCTGGACCTTCTTCCGACCACCTCCTCACCTGAACCCCCTATGCGCCAGTCGTCCTCCATGCCATCTTCCCATCCATGTATCACCTGGGTAACCTGTGGAGCTGCCACTGACCCAGCGGCCAGGCTGGTGGAGGACACATCCCTGCCACAGTCGGGAGTCAGACGTCCAGCAGGGGTGGCCACCACAACAACTGCACCCCAGCCGGAGGAGGACGTGCAGGCAGCAAGAGCCAAGACACAGGCACAGCAGCAGCAGGCACAAGGTCGGAGCGATGATGGCTCGGGGTCAACAACATCCGAGGGGCAGGCATTGGCCAAAGGGCAGGAGGACCCAGGATTGGGAGTGTCTTCCGTGTGGCAGCAGTTGGTCCAGGCCATAGGTGCAGAGCGGCGGCGGGCAGAAGAGGCACGGCTCACAATGGCCAGGGCAGGGAACTCCATGCGGAGGGCGCTGAGGCGGGCCGAGTGCCTCGAGGCAATTCGCATGGAGTTGGAGTTGAACATGTCATTGTCCCTGCGAACCCTCAGGGCCATGGAGGAGGGCTGCCTCCAGGACATTAGAGCAGGACTTTGATGATGCCCTGGCCCGGGAAATTGGAAAGTGAGCCGTCGTACTAGCCCGCCGCCATTGTATATAGTTTTTAGTGTTAGGTTTCATTTTCGTTTTGCTTTATTTTGGGGTGATTGGACTATGCCCCACACATTTGTATATAGTTATTTATTAGGTAGTTTCTTTGATAGGTTTAATTTCTTTCGTTGGGCTCATGGACCCTTTGAAAATTCGTTGTACATAGTTGAACATTGGATTTATGAGAACTTATTTTTGGAAATTCACCATGGATCAATGGATTTTACATTTTACGTTTCCTTTGGGGTTTTTTGGTGGACGGAGAGTTTGGACGATAATTTTTTTGGAATTCTTTGGATTGCTTCTACATTTCATTTTATTATGTTTTGGACATGCATTTCATTTCATGTTTGACATTTTTTTATGCTTTCATTTCATTACATTCTTTTTGATCATAATACATTTTGATATTTTACTTCCATGTTGTGCTATTCCCTCATTGGGTTAATGCATGTGAAAATGTGGGTTTACACAATCAGTGTGTGTGTGTGTGTGTGTGTGTGTTTTTGACGAACATGTGTTGATGTACATAGTTGACTATTGGTTTGTGTCATCGGATAGGCATGTCAGTGTGGGGTGGATTGGAAAATTCATTGCATCTCAAGACTGGGGTGGCGTGCTGTGGGATTTTGGTGGACATGAGGCCCATGATTGTGCATCTTTCTGACATGTTGGGGGGGGGACATGAGTCGGGGCCTGCTGGCAGGTGCCTGTCACCGCTGGGTGGGTGGGGGTACAGGCGGACATGAGTCGGGGCCTGCTGGCAGGTGCCTGTCACTGCTGGGTGGGTGGGGGTGCAGGGGGACATGTGTCGGTTGTCACTTGTGCATGATGACATGTGGGCTGGCTCGGGGGCATGGCCAGGGTGTATGGGCTGCCTGCGGGGCATGGCCAGGGGTGCAGGGTAGTCCCCTGGGCTGTGGGCTGCCTGCAGGCCCTGGGGAGGGTGGTGGGGGCCTCACCTGGGAGGACATACACTGCCAATTCGCGTTGGGGCACCCCTGGAATACAAGTACCACGCTCGACCAAGGCCTATCGCGTATGACACTTCCCACGCACCCCATAAATACACGTACCCCACTCAACCAAGGCCTATCGCGTGTGAAACTTCCCGCGCACCCCAGAAATACACATACCCCGCTCGCACAAGGCCTATCGCGTGTGTAACTTCCCGCGCACCCCAGGAATACACGTACCCCGCTTGCCCCTGGCCTATCGCATGTGTAATTTCCCACGCACCCCAGGAATACACGTATCCCGCTTGCCCAAGGCCTATCGCGTGTGACACTTCCCGTGCACCCCAGAAATACACGTATCCCGCTCGCCCAAGGCCTATCGCATGTGAAACTTCCCGTGCACCCCAGAAATACACGTACCCTGCTCGCCCAAGGCCTATCGCGTGTGAAACTTCCCTTGCACCCCAGAAATACACATACCCCGCTCGACCAAGGCCTATCACGTGTGAAATTTCCCGCGCACCCCAGGAATACACGTACCCCACTCGACCAAGGCCTATCACGTGTGACACTTCCCACGCACCCCAGAAATACACGTACCCCGCTCCCCCAAGACCTATTGCGTGCGTGTGTAACTTCCTGCGCTCCCCAGAAATCCACGTATTCTGCTCGCCCAAGGCCTATCGCGTGTGTAACTTCCTGCGCACCCCAGGAATACACGTACCCCGCTCGCCCAGGGCCTATCGCGTGTGAAACTTCATGCGCACCCCAGGATTACACGTTCCCCGCTCGCGCGATTGCAGTGTAGCGGCCCTGTTAGCTGGTGCAGGGTTAGCACGGCCCTTTGCGCTGCATTGGGGATTTCATTGGTTTTTCCTTGCGCAAGGGGCGTTCTTGGGGGCGTAAGTGGCACTGCGGGATGTTCTCTGCGCCAGTGCTCAAAATGGCTTGGTAATTCCATGAATACGCGGTGCGCCAGAATGCTGTTTGGCACGTACGCTGGCGCAAGCTCCCTCTCTGTGCTGCTCGCATGCGCTGCCTCTGCGCTGTAATCTATGAATTACCCCCTTAGTGTCTGGCGCATTGAGATGATACAATTGTTTGATCTATTTAACCTAAGAGACATTGGCCCTCATTACAACTGAGGTGCTAAGTGCACCAACTTTACCACCATGGTGTAAACTACGTTTACACCATGGCGGATGGAGGATTTACCGCCCCATTACAAGGTGAGTGGGGCGGTAAATCCCCATTTCCCATTTTCCCTTCCCCATTCCCATTTTTGCCCCATAGGGCATAATGGGAGTGGGGAAGGCGCTAATTACGGCACCGTAAATTACGGTACCGTAATTAGCACCAAGGTGCCTTAGCACCATGGAACTTAACGCCTGCAAAAAGCAGGCGTTAAGGTGGGAATCAGGCGTTAAGGGTTAACGGTGGCGTTAACCCTTAACGCCTGAGTTGTAATGAGGGCCATTGGGTTTAGAGTTGCAATCAAGAACCTATGCTGCCTATCCACGTCAAATAAAAATAGGATTTTATATTGATAAACAAAATCACATTTGTTTTACTCAGTATATATGGTGCTGAGCGCAGAGGAGTATTAGCCCCTTATTTCTGATTTTTTGTAACATCAAAGAGTGGAGGCGATAACTAAGAGTGTTGAAACATCGGCGGGACAGAGAATTGGTGGGAGGAGTAAGGAGAAATGGGGACATTGAGACTAGAAGAGGAAAGGTGAGCGTGGGCTTGAGTGAACAAGCCTGAATTGAACTGAGCAAGTGCAAGACACTTAACTAATTCCCTCAGAAAAATAACAACTGGATAGAGTACAGACATATGGAAGTCCCTGAGGAAGTTGTAGAGAGCCAGCGTCTTGGGGAGTCATCCGTAGCATAAGACAGAAAACAGACAGAAGGGATTGCCGGTCAATAGTGCTAACCTGCGGTTATGAAACTTGGGTTAGGAAGGACAGCCCATGGGAGACATGTGAGAGAGGATGTGATTTGAGCGCCATCTGTGACAAGAGCTAATGAATAGTTAAGTTTACAATTTCAGAACGCACTTGACAGCTATGCCCTAACATGACCAGTCATACCCTCAACATTTGCAAATCTGGATCCATTTACTTTATCTATGCCTGTTATAGCTGTGTCATTGAAGAGACATGCCAACGCTTCAACTTTAAAATGTCTGCCAAATTACCAACTTCCCCGTTTGCACTGTTGCCTCACTCATTTTAATTTGAGAACAGCATCTATACTGCATGTTGCAGAAAACAGCCATGTCTCATTTTTCGTAACCACAAAGCCTTGTTGTTTGGATGGCACAGTTTCTTTCTGGCTGCAAATAGGATGGACTGCAAAGGTTGGAGTGAGAGACTTCAGTAGATGGACAGTGGTGTGAGAATAAACATGGTCACCTTAAGTTTCATATTTTTCATAAATGGGGCTGAATATACTTATTTGAGCTACTTTGGAAAGCCTTACTCCATTCACTATACTGACAAGACATATTGGGGGTTGTATTCACAAACGAAAGGCACAACACTGCCTCACCATCAAAAGCAGCTGTATAGGTCAAGGGACCTTTGACACAAAGCTTGTGACTTTAAAAAATGTCACTTGTCACCTTGTGCTCCCTCATAACATGGTTCCATTAAGACGTAGATAGGCTGTCTCTGTTATCATTCCACTTAATCGTCTGCTATCTTTGGTGCCTTGGGGAGAGCAAATAGCCCTTAATTAGTTTCCTATTGGAACCTGAGGTAAAAGGACGGGGCCTCGCATGGTCAACAGATTTTGACCCTAAAAGAAATGTCTGGTCCCTATGTCAGGTTCAAGAGGGCTTTGCATGAGGTTAGGACAAACCCCAAACTCAAGGATGTGCGTCAGGTTAAGAGTACATCCCACTACTCTGTCATCTACCCGTCCAGTGATGATCCAACTGGTATCCCCATTGCCCTGGCCTCTCTGTTACTTAACTCTACCTTTAACCATTTGAATTCCTATAATCCTAGTCGCCCTCCGCCGTTTCTCTTATTTGTCTCCTCTGTCCCATACTCCTTACCCTGTTTCACAAGAGTACACTGCTTAATCAAAACGTTCCCGTCTAAGGCTTTCACCTTCTTCTCCACTGTCATTGTTCTCACCATCTTCACCCCTTTGGGAACTGCTGCCACTATCCTTCCCTTATTTACTCCTTTGAGCACCACCCTCCTCTTCTCTGGTATGACTTTTAAGAGCTTCACCCCTTTGGGATCCTTCTTCACTCATGTGGGCACCACCCTCAACTGTACCATTATCACCACTCGCTGCCCTTCTTTGCTCCTGTTAGCACCACCCTCCTCACTAGGGAACCCTCCTTATCCATTCCTCTCACCTTCCTGGTGTCTTGGCCCAATACCTCTTTCAGTCTTTTGGAATCATGTGCAGCCCCTCTCTAGGCTACTGTCCCATCCTCTCTACTGAACTCTGTGGTACCAATGTGGTCCACCACTCCAGATCTCTCCAGTCCCCTGGGTCTTGAGCAACCTCCTGCTCTCTCCTCTGACCAGATCCAAAATAGCACTTGCCTCCTCTCTCAAGTCTCCAGATCCTTCCCCCAATTCCCACACTTGCAGAGTGAGGCAGTATGTTTTATAGAACTGTGTTCTCGGATCCCAGCGCCTCTGGTGAAAGGGGGGGATGGTTCAGGTGTGTTAGCTGGCATGTTGGTTAGATATCTGGCTCTGCCCCCTCAGGTGGATTACAGTTTGGTTATGGGCCTTGGGTTTGGCTCACAACTCCCATTGGGTTATCCTCCCTGTACCCGACAGCCTGGTCCTACCCTTCCAGTTTCTCCCTGGATAAAGAAACTCTGGTGTGTCACTTCAGGAAGCTGATGTTTGATGTTGGGATCGCATGGGGTGGTCGGCTCCCAGTGGATGGATTCGATTTTCGATGTGGTAGTTGGGTTTGGCTTATTCTCCCCCTAGGCAGTGTGCTTTCTGGTTATCCTCCCCAAACCCGGTCTCTAGGGTGGACTCCGTTGTCTCTGTTCTCAACTGTTTGAGAGTGGAGGCAATGGATAGCTGGTTGACCGTCCAATTTCCCCTTCCTACTTCAGATCCCTCTCTAGAATTAGATGGGATTTCTGCGGGAGAAGTGCTTGGTGTACAGCCACTGTCGGTCCTGTGGGATCACAGTACCTCACCTCCCTTAAAAGGGCAGTAGCTATTGAGTTGCCAGTGGCATTGAGAATACTGTGTTTTGTGGTGAGACAGATTTACCTTCTACTAGATGGTCTACACCTCCCAGGTGTATGCCTCCATGGTTGGTTCAAGTGACCTGAGCAAGTACTGCTGGGGCCCTTTAGGTACAGGGGACCCAAAACGTCCCTGATCCTTTGTCCCATTAAGCTCGCAGCCCTTCCAAAAAGGAAGGGTGTCTACTAGGGATCCTGTGAGTGAACCCTGCCTTGGGATAGGGGTTCAGTGAGCATGACCAGAAGATCCTCCCAAGACTGCTCCCAGCCCCATAATCTTCTTTCATGGGTGGTACTCTGTTCCCTTGGCCACCCCACTAATGAACTCCACAAATGGGCAGGAAACTTAGACACAGCATCAATGATGCTCTGCTTCAGGCTGTGTATGCCTTCCGGGTTCTGTATTTGATACTATTCTTGGCATGTTATGAAGACTTCCAGAGGCTTGTGATGCATGAATCACTTTGTACACTACCTGCCTCATACATAACATTTTAAAGTAGCTCAACGTTGTATTTTCAAAGTAGAAGTTCACAAGCTTGCCTTCTGCTGCATTGACTGCATTTGACTGAAAGTAAAATTAATTGCTAATCCTCATTCTCTCAACATGAGGAATACTGTTTAGTTTTCTGACTGTGTCTTGACGGAGTATAATTGTAAACACTGCATGACTGTTGTTTCTGGACTAATTGTAAATTAACTGTTCTTGTTACTCTTTTGCAGTACGAACCTGCAGTGTTTCACTGTACGTTGCAGCGCAGCAGCAGCTCGGGATGATGATCCATATATTGATACCACGATGAAGGTACCTTCTAGCTATTGTTTAAAATACTGTTGATTTTCTGTGACGGGTTTTGACTTGATCAGAATAATAAAACGTGTTTGCAAAATAGTTCAATGCTTTGTCAATTCTCTTCTCTGATGCTTTTGCTAAATGTCGAAAGGTCTGACTGCATGGAAGTCTTAGTCATGGAATCAATTGGTTAGAAATCTACTGTAAGGCTGCTTGTTGTGCGCTACGTGTTTTGCTACAAAGTACTTTTAGATCACAACCTGGTTGAAGCTGGCTATAGTTGATTACAATATTTCACCCAGATGATGGTGTGATATTTTAATTAAATGTGTCTTTTTATCTTGGACTCCAGAGTGTCAAATGTATCACCTGGCACCAGACTCCTGCCTCCCTTCCACACTCAGTGGTTGAACTAAAATTACAGTAGCTCTTGAAATCTGAAGCTTTCCTGTCAATACATCTGATACTTAGGACGACTTGTATGCCTTGTCCATGACCTCAGTGACACAGTTCAACCATCACAGCTTTTGGCAGGAATTGGGTTAGTTGTCTAAGTATCTAATCAAACAAAAAAAAGAAATCCTCTTTGGTTTCAAATAAATAACATTGTTCCACTGTTCTTATTAAGCCATATTCCCCTTTGTTTAAACCCATGCACAATGGAGGATGGATTCCTTGACTACATCGTTGTACTGCTTAGTCTGCCAGCAACCTCCCAGGAGTGACGACTCTCTAGTTCTATTCTTGATTGGACAATATTGCCTGTGTAGAAGATGAATCTATGTTGTTTTATTAGGTCATATTTTACCAGAATTCAATTTCTCTGACCTTTGCACTCGAATAGCACAATTTGTAATGTAATATAATTGAACATCGTTTTTCCTTTCCAAACACAACTTCCCTCTCCACCTCATTTGCAAATATTTTTTTTTGGTTTTTCTAAATTTTGTATTTTCTTAGACAATACCTTACATTCTAACCCTACTTCTAAACCCCAAGCAGTTAATGGCTTTCTTTTCTTTGAATATCTCTTGCACAGGTTCTTTCTAATTTTGATATTGATCTGTGGCTTGTGTTTGTTCTCTCTGTGCATTTAAGTTTGCTTTGCTATTCTAAAATTGATACGCAAAAAATTCCAAAACAAATGAAGCCACTCTTTATACCTAATTCTAATTGAGCCCTAAACACTTGCCCCTATTAATTTCTCTAACCCTAGCGCTGACCCTATCACTTTACAACTCATCACTTTAATTAACAGGGTATTTTCTGTGGTGTAATGTTTTTTCAATTACAAGTTTGTATTGAAATGTATTTAGGTGAAAAAAGATTCAGTGAAATGGCAGGAGGTCATACACAACAGTCATTGGAATCTGCAGTTCCATGTGATTGTGAATAGTATTTAATTTCTTATGTGAGCTTACTTGACTTCCATCTTTCTGTATTGTATAATCTACTACTGTTGAACACATTATGCAAATTAATTTTGAAAAAATGCACAAAACGATATGGTCTCTAGCTTTGTTGCACTAACTGGAAATAACATGCTATGATCATACACTCTATAGGCTTCGATGGTCCCACATATGTCTTTATTCTATGACATTAACACATTGGAAAGGAGGGATGGGATATGCATGGGACAAACTTAAATTGTTTGCCTACTATAGTGCATGCATTTACTTGCATTGGGTCAGAAAGTAGTACACAGAAAGCCAACCTCTAAGCCTATACAGGGTATAGTGTTTATTTCAAATATTAAACTTCGAAAGCTTGAAAACACTGTAAAGTTTGCAAACCAAAAGTGAGAAAAGGTTTGAAAAAATGAAGGCTCCACATTATTAATGAATAGGAGTTGTGTGGTTGCAGGACAGAGGGGAATGGAAAATACCAAGCAGTTGTAATATAAAATAAACATAGTGTAGGACACCTACATGCCGTGAAAATACGAGGAGCTGTCCGAAGGACAAAAAGAAGATAAATGGGGTACCTGCCATTAGTCAAATAAAATGCATGACTAGAGAGCGAGGAACATGAATTATAGGACAGGAGAGGGGTTGGGACAGCTGAAAGCTGAAGGGCAGCAGAAGAAAAATCACTTTAAACATAAGGGGATTGGCTATGCCGAGTGTCGAGCTGGAGGAGCTCAATGTTGGCTCCTTGATGCTGGACAAGGCAGTTGTCCTACTGTACTTCTAGGGGCCACCCGCATAGCTGGCTTGCACTGCTCCACAGTCATTCTGCCCTGAAGAATGTGGAGGGGGGCAGTCGACACCAGGTATCGATCTTGCGCAGAGGAGCTGGAAGATTTGTGCCCTTGGCAGCAGTCGCTGCCCAAGATGTTGACTTAGTGAGTGTGCGCTCATTATCCCGCAGCATTGACTCTGCTGCTTTTGCTAGGGCCCAGGCAGCTTTCCTGGGTATGCAGGAGAGTTTTCCCCTCGGAGGCAGCGCACCTGGAGGATTAAGGGAGTAAAACAGTGCGTGTGTGACCCTGCAGAATGGTTCCCGGAGAGGAATTCTCCATGGCGGCTGCTCCCTGGTAATCCTGGAGAGGCCCTGTTGGAGGTTGGACCCTGCTCATCTCCCTCCATATTGAATCTCTTTGGGTATAAATGCTGGCAACATGCTTGTTTTGAGCAGCATTAAGGGAACCCCTGTCATCCTGTCTGTGGTCTGTGAGGACTTTCTTGCGGGTGAACTACAGGGCTCGCACTTTTCCACGATGCCCCATGAAATCCCCCTTCCTGATTAAGCACTCATTCAAATGGAGTCTACAGAGCAGGGCTGCTCCCCTATCCTCTGGTCTATGTAGAGCCTCCCTTCTCCGGCAGAGTTCCTGCAGGATTTCACCCACTCCTGTCCTGCTTGATAGGCATTGACGTCGACCACCTGCCTCTATGTAACTGGTTTGCCTTGCTGCGTGCAGCTGAGTTCCACACCCTCTGACATCTCCCTGATGCCAGAAGTGCCTGGAGGTGGTACCTACTTTTGGGATGGTGCCCAAATCCATGAAATCTGGCAAGTGTGTTGATGTCATCGCCATGATGCACGTTCAGGACAAGCTGTGTTAGACTGAACCCTCAGTGCATGTTCAAGAGGTGGATGTCCCAAAGATCAGGGTGACTTGGCGGCTCCCGCCACCAAACAGGATCTCCTGCAGATGGTGGCTGAAATGAAGCGAGAGTTCCAGAGCGCAGTTTTGTAGTTCACCCAGAAGGTCACGGCCATTGACCAAGAGGGTTGAGGTTGCTGAATCCCAGTTCGATGATGTAGAGAACACAACCTTTGAACTTAGTTAGGACCTATCGCTCATTGACAATACAATTTCCGTCCAGGATGAACAGCAGCGGCTCCTACAGGAGTGTCAGGAGGATGCTGAGAACAGGTCCAAGTGGGATAACATCTGGATTCATGGAATACCCACTCAGGTTCAAGGTTCGGGCTACTCTTAAGTTTGGGACCTCTTGAACACTCTTCTCTTGGGTTCGGAACATTTGGAGTCAGTGGAACTCGACCGCACACACAGTGTATACTAGGCAACTCAGCTACGGAATAGCTTAATTTCCAGATGTTTTAATGAAAGTCCACCTCTACAAGGTGAAAAAAGATCACGAAGGAGGCCCACGCTCAGAGTTTTCCTATAATGGTGTAAAGTTGATGCTCCTTCAAGATCTTGCTCCATTGACATTGTCAAAGAGAAGCAAATGCAGCGGTTCTCCTCATGGTTGCAAGGGAGCAAAGTTAAATATAGATGGGGATTTCCATGCTCCTTGATCTATGAAGTCGACGGAGAGCGGAAAGTGGTCAGGTACATGATGGAAGCTATTCTCATTTTGAATCTCCCCTCCAGTAGCTCCTGCCCGTGCCCATCCGTGGAGAATGCATCCACTCAGTCCAAGACTAGTCAGCCACGTGCAGGGCCTTGGTTCAGGGTCAGCAGTCCCAGGTGTCGGAGAGGGGATAGTTGGTGCCCAGGGTTTGTTGCTAGTCAGAAAAAGGACACAGACACTTTGTGGACATGATTAATGAATTTGTATTAAAATAAAGGATAATGCCTAACTTTCCCTATCTCTATGGGATGTTGCTGCCTATATTTCTAATTAAGGTGCTCAACAATCAGTCGTGAAAGTCCAAAAGAAATGGTCTGTAGTCCAAAACTATCATAATTGACCCTACCACTAGGAAAACATATATTCCACGAGCGACTCCATTCTCCTTGAGCTTACTTTAATACCAATCTGTAGACTGGTTTACTAATATGACATTCTCAGACAGCCTCTTGTAACTTCTTTTATTACTCTCTGTAACTATTCCGTTTCTTTTTGGAATCCCTTTTCGGCCTCTTTTCCAATATATATATAGATATATATATATATCTTTGTTGCTATTTCCTACGTATCCTACAAGGATACTATTACTCAGGTAGCCTTTCCCTCTGAGTGAATGATAACTCAACTTTTTTTAGAAACTTTTTGTTTAGATTTTCTGCATAAAAACAAACAAGAATTCACCAATAGGGTGCATCAACAACAATTACGCCACTTGGCTCACCATCTCATGCTTCCCTCCCACCCTTGCCTGTGTATCGAATGGCTGTTTCTGGTGGCTCGTTCCCTTTTTTTCCACAGTTCGTGGTTAGTTGTGCTTCAAGTTGGTTCATGTCCATTTGCAGACTTTATGGGGTCTGCAATTGTGAGTCTGTGTTAGCTGCTGTCAAGAGTAGATATGCAACGTAGGGTCCCCATATGTTGGGAGGTTGTGCGTGCAGGGGTAGCGTTCGCAGGAATTCAGTGTCTAGATCTTGACAGTACAAAATGTCTTTTTTCCAGGCTGCTAGAGTGGGAACTGGTCCCCGACCCCACGTCATAGCGATTCTCCTGCGTGCGAGTACCAGGAGGAGGGCCGCAAATTTTCTTGTTGAGGAGTGTAAGTATTTGGTCAGACTAAGGAGGGCCACTGCAGGGAGTGGCAACAGCTCCTCACCTATTATTGCGGCTGTTGTTTCTAGGACTTGCATCCAGAATTGGGATACCTCAGGGCAGTCCCAGGCGAGGTGGACAAAGTCAGGGCCGTGAGTCCACACCTTTCGCATTGTGCTGCTGATTCTGGGTGTTGTGTGTGTTTTTTGGCTGGTGTAAAGTAAGTTTGATGCACGAAATTGAAGTGGATTTGCTTAAAACGTGTGTTGATCGCTACTTTTTGGGTTTGACGCTCTATATAGGTCCAATCTTCTTCAGGTATTGTGGCTTGGATGGCTGTTTCCCATCGTGTTTTTGTGCGAGTGTCGATGGTTGCTGTGTCTGTTAGTAGGGTTTTGTATATCAGTGAGACTAACCGCCCTTCGCCTGGATTGTGTTGTGCAGTATATCCCATGTTGCTGGTTGACGAGGGAATGATGGAAAAAGAGCTTGCAGGGTGTATCGTAGTCTAAAGTAGATGAACGTGTCGAGTGCAGAGCCACCTCCTTTTTCTCTGGCCATCTGGGGTGTTATAAATGTGCCATCGGGGAAAAGGTCGCAGAGAGATTGGATGTTGACCTTGTTGAGCCATTGATGGAAGACCTTCTCCGCTGTTAGAGGGACACCCGGGATGAATTTGATTGGCAGCAAGGGAGAAAATCTGGTTTGTACCCCGTATTTTTGTGCTATTTTTTCCAAATTGAGTAGGTGGCCAGGACAGTGTACATTATGTTATGAGGTACCGGAATGTGGGAAATGATGACTGTTCGTAGTAAGTTAGGAGATGCTAGGGCCCTTTCTATCTGGACGTGTGGCCGTATAAAATGTGTGATGTACCAGTGGCTTAAGAATTGTGCCTGGGCCGCCCAGAAGTATCTCTCGATGTCCGGGAGAGCGAGGCCCCCGTGTGATGTTGGTAGTACTAATGTTGCGAGGGCTACTCTAGCTGGTTTTCCCGCCCATAGTAAATCCAGAATCAGGCTTTTAACTTTTTTTTTAAAAAGGACCGTGGGAGATGTAGTGGTATATTTGTGAATAGGTAGAGGAGTTTGGGGAGGATCACCATTTTGATCAGTGAGGCTCTGCCCCAGAGTGTTAGCGGGAGTGTTCTCCACCTGTGTATACGCTCTTGGAGTGCTCCCAGTGTAGTCTCGTAGTTGTCTTTAAATATATCGCTGTGATTAAGAGACATAAGCATACCCAGGTAGCGGACATGGGAGCATTCCCACCTGAAACCGTGGTCATCTGAGAATTTAGTAGTATGCAGTGTCAGGGGGAATATCACTGATTTGGAATGATCAGTTTTGAGACCAGAGATGTTACTAAACTTAATCACTTCACGCATTAGCGGGTTGAGGTTGGTCTGGGGGTCATGGACAAACAGGATCACCTCTGCGTAACGTGAGACCACTAATTTATGGGGTCCGATGGTGAGGCCCCTATGGGGTTGTTGGGCGCACAGCCATGAGGCAAGGGGTTCCATTATCAGAGCGAAAATGAGTGCTGATAAAGGGCAACCCTGTCTGGTCCCACGTTCTAGTTTTATACTGGAGGATTTCGTATTACCTATCGTGATGGAGGAGCGAGGCTCATTGTAGAGCACCAAGACCATTTTGATGAAGAAGTTTCCCAGTTGTTTGAGTACCGCAAAGAAAGAGATAGGGCCACTCGACAGGGTCGAAGGCCTTCTCTGCGTCGAGTAGGACGGCTATCGCCTGTTGTGAGAGTTCGAGTGCCTCTATGACGCCGAACAGTCTTCTGATACCATAAGTTGTGCTGCACCCAGGAATGAAACCTGCCTGATCGCCTAGCACTAATGCGGCCTAGCACTAATGCGGGCATAAGAGGGAGTAGTCGTGTCGCTAGAATTTTGCCCAGTATTTTACTGTCCAGGTTAATCAGGGAGATTGGCCCATACGAGGCGCAGTCTTCTGGGGATTTGCCTGCTTTTTGTAGAAGGATAACGTTGGCTTCACGCAGCGTTGGTGGGAGTATCCCTCGGTCTAGGGCTTCCTCATAGACTTGCAGTAATAGCAGGGCTATGGTGGTCGCAAAGGCCTTGTAGAATTGACCCGTAAGGCCATCCGGGCCTGGGGCTTCGGTATTTGGGAGAGTTTTAATGGCTGACGTAATTTCTTCCAATGATATCGGTGCGTTTAAAGGTTCACGAAGTTCGCTGGCCACCCAATAGAGTTCAGTGTCATTTAAGAAGTCCTGTAATATCTCGGGATGTGGGGTTTGTTTAGCGCTATATAGGTCTTGATAGAAGGTACGAAACGTATCTTCAATTTCTTCCTCTCGTATACTAGAGTCCCTTGTGGGTTGCAGACTCGTTCTTCGCACGTAGGTTTTCTGTCAATAGCTATTAAGCGGGCTAGCAGTGCTCCTGGTTTTTGGCCTTTGCCGTATTGACGGATTTGCTGTCTGCGCCCCAGAAACTTTAGCTCTCGATTTGCTGTTTCTTTAAACTTCAGCAGCTCTTCTTTTAGGTCGGCTTGGGGCTGTGATTCCTCGGAGATGGTGCATTCGTGTTCTAGCTCCGTTAGACGGAGCTCGCTGCTTGTCAGTTCTCGTCTTATCAATTTCAGAATACCATTCTCCTTCGCCATCCATATGCCACGTATATAGCATTTTAGTGTTTCCCACAAAGCCCAAGCCTTGGTTCACCTCTAGGAAGGATGTAATTTCTTGTTGTAGTTCGGTTGCGAACACGCGGTCCGAAAGCGATCCGGGCTTGAATCTCCAGTTAAGTGCTGTTGGTTTGGCATTAGATAGCGTACATTCAAGTGTTACCATAGAGTGATCGGAGAAGGATCTGGGGAGAATTTGGCTGGGGCCCCATCGGAATGGGCTTTGAGCCGATAGCATCAGGTAGTCGATGCGCAAACTGGTATTGTGGACGGCTGAGTGAAACGTGTATTCTCTCGAGTCCTGGTTGGAGTGTCTCCAAATGTCAATTAGGTCAAATGTTTGGCAGATTTCTTTAACCTGGAGACTAGCCTTGGAAGGACGACCAAGTGTATTGTGTGATTTGTCTATTTGGGGGTCTAATGGTGTGTTAAGATCTGCTCCCCAGATGATTGTTGCTGAGCTGGTCGTTGCCAAGTGTGACATGACCCAGTTGAAGTTATTCGGGCCGTCTGTATGGGGGGAGTATGAGTTTACCAGGACTACTTCTTTCCCTGCGAGGATCCCCCTCACCAATAGTGGTTCTTCCTTCTGTATCTCTCTTAGAATCTATCAGGCTGAAGTTGGCCTTTCTGTCAATCAGGATAGCTAACCCTCTCGCGTAGGAAGAATATGATGAAAAGTACCTGTGGCAACCCCATAGCCTGGCCCAGTGATGTTCTGATTCTGGAAGGAGATGGGTCTCTTGCAGCAAGACTATATTAATTTTGTGTCTCTTGATGGAGGATTCTCAGCGTTTTCGCTGGATGATTGCCTCACCGGATGTTCCAGGTGGCTACTTTAAGCTGTTCTGGCGGATGGTGGCTGAATGCTTAATTATGGTTGTATGGTAGACGGCAGAACTTGGTGGAACCATGATGGTGTGTAAGGAACTGTTTGATTTCTTGAGTGGCGTGATGGGAGCCTGAGGTTGACTTATGATAGAGATTAGGTGAGCTGTCGAAGGCGACTTCATATAACAGTTATCCCTCACCTGCGTAGGCAAACCCCAACTGGCCCACGTTGATCCCCCCCTTATGAACATGAAAGTTAACAGTGCCGTGCTCGGGGCGCTAGAAGCCTTCCAAGGGGAAGGGCTCCCTTGAATTGTAGAGTTATGATTCTGTGGTAGCGTTCTTGTGGTTGTGATTGTGCCTTGATTTTACATCTTGCTATGTGCTAGTGGTGGTTTATGGTGGATCTCTCCTCATCCGGTTTCTGCGCTGTGGCCTCGGGTTGGTAGAGGCAGGTCTGCAGCCAGCTTGGTCGAGGTAGTGACCGGCCTCCTCCGGCGAATTGAAAAATTGGGTTTTGCCTTCATAATGGATGCGTAATTCTGCAGGAAAGAACATTGAATACAGTATTTGGTTATGACGTTTGACGGCTGTGTATGACCTTTTTTGTGCTTGGACAGCCGGGGAGAAATCCGGATAGAATTGAATGTTGTCCCCATCGTAATGGAGGTCCCCTTTTTCCCTGGCTGACTTGAGTATCGACTCACAATCTTTAAAATTTAAAAGTTTCGATATAATCGGGCGTGGGTTTGCTCCTGGGATCGGTTTAGTGTTAGGAACCCTGTGTGCCCTTTCCACCACAAACAGCTGGGAGAGGGTTTCGGCTCCAAACAGTTCCATGCAGATTTTTTCTACATGAGCTTCCATTTTGATTCCGAGCTGTTGCTCTCTGACCCCAACGATCCTAATATTGTTTCTTCGGGATCGTCCTTCTAAATCTTCAGTTTTTGCGCACACAGTCTTCATTTGTGTCTCTAGCGCTGACACTCTTGAGGCCAGAGACGTTGCACCATCGTCCAGGTCTGATGCGCGTTGTTCGACTGTATCCAGTCTATCGCATGTTTATCCAGGCGATACTGCAGTTGGTCGACCTTTGAGGCTAGCGTATCGAGTTTGCAGCCAAGACCTCCTATGCCTGCTTTCAGGTCTAGTAAGATTTCCCTGATGTCAGAGTTCCGAGACTGCTCCTCTTTATGGATAATTTCCTGCACAGGTGACTCTGGTCTGCTCTTTGGTTTGGCTGACTGGCTTCGAGGTTTCGACTGCTGTGTAGAGATAGTCTATTATTGGGAGTATTAGTGATGGAAGCCTGGTGGAGTTGGCACCGTACGTCGTACTGCCCGTGCGTTGTGGGCGCCCCAGGAGGGTTCGACCAGGGATTGCGGAATACTGTGATGGGTCCGCGCTTGAAGGTGTCTCGGCGCCCATGGGGTATTTTTGCCGCACATCGGCGCTAGTTTTGATTTCCTGTGTTGAATGTTTCTTAGTGCACGCAGCTCTGCGGTATCGTTGTTAGGGGGATGCCGTGGGGCCTGTGACCCTGTTGACTGGCGTTGTCTGTAGGCTTTACTTTGGTGGGGTTCACGGTGCTTTGGCCAAAGCGGAGATTTAATGCCAGAGTGGCGAGGGGGGTCACCCCTGCTCTGGTGAGTGTCTTTGGTGGCCGTGGATTAAGTTTTTGGTAGTGATTCTTATCCCTGTAGTATTAGAGGGGGGATGTCCAGATGGTTCATCGTTGGTTCCGGTTGTGGAGACCGGCGCTGGGGTCTGGAATGGGTTGGGTGATGCCAGTGGGAGCTACGGTTCCGTGTGGTTTAGGATGGTGATGCACTCTTGTTTTCGCTGCCCTCCGCACACCACTTTGATCTAAGGGGTAGGGGTGACGCAACCAGTTATCTGTGCTTAGTGCGAGAGAGTGTGGGGAGCAGCCTTCCGCTGCCCGCCCGCCAGCGCTTCAATCCTTGATTTGCGTTCTTTTTCATCCTGGTGCGAGGGATGGACGTTTCTCAGAGTTTGTCCAGGAGGTGGAGGGGGGGTGGGCCGATGCCTGATGGAGCGCAGCGCTATGCTGGCTAGGTGCAGGGTGGGAGAGTCGGTGTGCCAGCAGCGTCGCGCTCGACTTGGGATGCTCTTACCTCCTTGTCTTGTGAGGTTCGCTTATGGGCGGCAGCCCCTGCTTCCCCCGCCGCACTGGATTGGCGGATGAGGCCCGCTTCCAATGACGGGCACACCCACGTTTCTGTCCCTCTGGGTGCCTGGGCTGGCTCCGTTCACCGACACAGCTGATGCGGCCGGGGTCGCTCGGCAAACCTTAATACGCGGCATTTGGGATCCCCGCAGTTGATCGGCGGCTCCTCCGCCACACCGGCAGCGCGATCACGCTCAGGCCCCTCCTCCATCAGTGTCGTCTGCGGCGCCGCCAACAAGGCCTCCATGTGTGAGGGCCCTCAGGCCTCTGACAGCTGCCTTTTTGAAATGGATCTTTCGTCAAGGGGAGCCCTGTCAGCCACGACAATGGGCTTGTTATGAATGGTAGCACCTACTGCAATCTTCCAGCAGTATGAAAGCTATAGAGGTCACCACAGAAGTGCAGATTGATCTTGATTTTGTCGGGAGCTGCACGGAGCTCTTTAGGGAGCCGCCATCTTGGTCGGCTCTCTAGCACCCTCTCAATTAGAATTCAACATGATTTGTTCTTCTGGCTTATTTATTTGGCCTTCTGGTATATTTTTTGATTCACAATGTCCAGTTTTTCTGACATCTTCTTCTGATATAAAACATTTTATGGGCTTTCCCTTCTCCCAGGGTATTGTTATTCCTTGTTTTAACACTTTAATCTTTAGCTTCTTAGTGCCTCTATTTCTGTCTTCCTGATAATTTAGTTTGTCTCCTAGTTTATACTGGAACGAGTTATCCTCCCAATATAATCTCTCCCTTGTTGTCCTCGTTGTCCTCCATTTCCCTGTTACCTTTTCTTATGAGCGGGAACGTCCTTGGGAGCCTTGTTCCTTGGTAACCTATTCTCGAGCCTGGGAACGGGCTCGATTTGCTGCCTTTGCCATTGCTGGGTTTGCAGGTCTGTTCTACTGTCTTAGCTTCTGCCCTGTGGTTTTCTTGTGTCTGTGCTGCGCTGTGACTTTGGCGTCTCAGCCTCCTGCACCAGGCTCCTGCCCGGATGCTCTCTCATGCCGATCTGGTGCCATAACCTCGGTGTTCCAGCTTATCTTCTCAAGCAAGTTTCAAACTCGTAGTTCTCATCTCTGGTGCATACTCCGCCTCCTCCCAGGGTTATGCAGTGTGTGCCCTCTTTAGACCGCATAGATGAGTTCGTCTCTCTGTCTCCACCCAGGGTACTGTATTGCTCGCCCAGAGTGCATGGACAGTCATTAATCACCAGTGCAATTACGGAGCCAATACTTTAAACACAGGTAGACGACGCAATGACTTACAACCACACACACTCTTAGAAATTAATGAACACTTATACGGCTATTTATTCAAAGCTTGGAAGCAACAAGTGATAACACAGAAATAAATCACAGAAGAAAAACAGAGAATTCAAAGGAAAATAAATCACCGTGGGCGTAACTGAATCCCTCATCTAGCCAGAAGCAGCTGTAAGGCCCACAGGTATGCCGGACAGAGGCGTCCCCCCTCCGACTGAGGTCCCGTCTGACCGTTAAGGGGTTCCGCATATATGCACTCCTCAAAAAGGGGTGGTAATTTCTCGAACCTTCTGGCAGCGCACTTGCGCATTGATGGGCAGCCATTGGTTGCCAGCTGGGTCAACAGACAGTAACCTCAAGGAGCAAAGTACTTCCCTCCTCTAAAAACAAGCGCCACGGAAAACAGTCCCATAACTCATAACAAGACATAACAAAGCCAGCTTTCCCAGCAGAATGTCCTTGACTGCATACCAGGTTTGGAAAGCATGTTTTCTTCAGCATAGTAAATCCAGCTCTCATCAAAATGAGTACAGCTTTTCACTGCGGCATGAAGTAAATATCCATTATGGCTCTGAGTGCTCCCAGAATACACTGCGCACCAGCGCCATGTTTTAGCTCAAGCATAATAGGTACGTTATTTAACAGTGCATTGCCTATTTGGACTTAAAGGGACACATTAATTTCCAATAAGATAATGTTATCTCTGAGGAGTTTCTTCGTTCCAGTCTTGATACACAAAGGTCTTTGGTATTGTGAAGCTTGTCATGTAGGCCTTAGTGTGTGCAACTGTAGGGAGTTTCTCATGGGAACGTGAGTCCTTGTCTCCTAAGGGGGAGTCTCTCCCGGTGAAGTCCCACTTTCCTTGACCTCTATGTGTGTTGCAGAGCGGTCTCACCTCCCTAGCCTCACATGAAGGGGCGCTCCCCCTTTGGGGAATTACTAAATCCCTCCATTCATCACAGGTTCCTCAAATCAGGTGCCCGCCCACAGCACGGAACGCTGATCACATGGACTCACCTACCCGGCTGGTTGTGAACTTGTTTTGCTTTGCCTTTTAAGCTAGTTGAACTGGTCGTGGCCAGTGTTAGCAAGGCTTTTGTGCAAGTGTTGAAAGCTTAATTTGGTGAGTCATGAGCAGGCAGCGGGTCGGGCACTTTCACTCACTGCCCCAAAGCCACCTTAGGCATAAAGTTAGTTTTATTTGTTTGCTTTCAGCACCCAAGTTCCTATCCCGGTAGTTGTTTAGAGGTCTGAGTTTTCCAACAAAATGTCATTGGGGTGTTAAATGTTCATTGGTGGGTGGTTCCCCCGTCGTCCTGAGGTGGTTGGCCCTGTTTTTTCATTCATAGCTTCAGCTATGATTTGCTTGTAGGGACACAGATGGAAACGTTTGGCTTAGTCACCCTCCATGGCCAGGGTATGAATTAACTGGTTAAAAGCAAGTCTTTATTGAATAGATTCCAATCTCTCTGGGTTGTGGTGGTAATGCTCCAAGAAACTTGTCTACATGTAAAGGATGAAAAGACTCTATAATCAATTCTTTGCTTCCTGTTCATCTAAAAAAGAGAGGCACAGCGATCCTGCTCTCCAGTGCTACTCCTTTCATAACATTGGGGTATTGAGGGATCTTCATGGCAGATTTATTTTGGTGATGGGACACTTGTTCAGTCACCTTATGACCCTGACATCGGTTTACCTTCCTGATCAGGGCACAGTCTTATTACCTGCTTTTGCTATTGCCGTCACCATCCCTCGCCTCTTTTGCAGAAGGCGAGATCCTCATGTAGAGGCGATTTTAATTTAGTGCCTGATCCTGCCATTGACAAGTCATTGCCCCTTACATCAGTGTACTACAAGAATACCACTGCCCTGCCGAGACGTCTGCAGGAGTTTGGGTTGGTAGATTTGGAGGTTCTCTCACGACAAGTAGATAAACTACACACACTTCTCCCATGTACATTGGGGCCTCTCTCAAATTGATCTCCTGCTGTTTTGTTCATTATTGCTTCCATATTTGGAGGGCATCCATATTGTTCTCAAATTATTCTCCGACCATGCGACAGTGACTGCCTCAGTCAGAATTCAAATAACTACCCATCTGGTGGCCTGGAAATAGAGGCTATATGATCCCCTTCTCCAAGACCGTTTTCTGCTGGGATATTGGTGACGTAATTCAAAATTACCTCTGGGATAATGCTGACTGTGGTTCCCTCCTGGATGTGATTTGGGATGCTACGAAGGCAGTTGTCAGAGGATAGATCATCAGTTCTTCCTTGTCCCTTTTCTTGGCCAAATATAAGTCTAGACAGTCTTTGGAAGACAAGATAGAGGGGGAAGAGTGTATCCATTAATGTTTATGTTCCAAGAAGGCTTATAGGTAGGTGCAACTGGTCAAGAGCTTAGTTGGAGGCGGCCTTGGCTACAGAGACAGCTACTTCGTTACTCCGTACAATACAATTTTATTACTCACAAGGCAACAAGGCTAATAGCCTATTGGGTTACAAAATGTGTCTGCTTAGGTACAGGAATTATGTGGCCATCGTCAAGTTCCGTCCTGTCTCTTAGGTTGATGGAGGTGCTTCCATCTGTTATAGACCCAGATCAGATCAGCTTTTTTTGGACCATAACACTCAGGACAGTATATGCCGGGTGATTATTATCGATTACAGTAAGCGCACCGGCACTCCCATGGTGCTGCTGCCACTTGATGCTAACAGAGCATTTGACTGGGTGGACTGGGGGTTGTGACGAATTGAGGGTATTTGTCTGTTCTCCTCCTTAAGGGACAAGGACTCCTGTTACTGTGAGGATCTCCCTAGACCATCCACCATAGCAGAATATATGGGACTATCTGTTGAGAAGAGCACTGTACTGCCTTGCTGTTTGGCTGAAAACAAAACTAAAATACACTACTATGCGCAAGTAAAAGAAGCTGGCTCTTTAAGGAGAAGAACACATTTAACTGAGATGAAAAGGCTGAAGAGAGAGAACAAGCAGCAGAGATGCAGAGAGAGAAGAGCATAAGATGGGCAAACCCCCTGACATCAGGTCACTGCGGAGAGACAAGACGGAGAAGGAGATGGAGGATCATAATTGTCATTGTAAAACCTTTATCCGGCATCGGCCATCAGGTACAAAATAAAGCAATTCTGACAGACATAAATACAAAGTAACTAGTTAAAATCCTTAAAAGCACAGTTGCACAACAAATTCTCCCAATCATCGCTCTAAGGCATGAAACATAACTCATTGATTAAGACAGAAGTTATAAAGTGCAAATGCATATGTCACAGTAGATCACATTTCAGTGCTTGTCAGTTAAAAATGTGTTCCTTTTTAGCTATGCCCGATGAATTTACTTTGAGACCAAAAATACTACATTCAAATTGTCTGGTGATTTGCATCATTGCATGGCCTCCCTGGTCGTTCAGATATTGAACAATGTAAACAATGGTTTTAAGTATTTTCCTCTCAAATCTCCAACGCCCTCAAATATGAGAAGAAAGTGAAAGGGACTCTCGGTCACGGTGCCACAGATCAAGCAGCTTTCGCCCAACGACTTGTCCCATTTGCAGGTGTAAGACATTACTGGCAACCATCCCAATCGGACTCTAATGTGTAATGCCTAGGCATACATCTTGGGCGATGACATCGAGGTATTCCTCGTACCCTGGCATGCTCTTACAATTTAAGTATTCAGGCCCACTAGCCTGTGCGGAGCACATTACAACTAGTCTGTTCCTCTTATACTGTATGTCATTTTTGCAGTTGCCTTAGCATTTGTGGAATCCAGTGCCGGGACATTCCCATAGTCACTTATCCCTAGTGTCATGAGCCATTATTTCAAATGGAGAAGCCATGGAATGTCATGCCCATCCCTCCCAAGGACATCACATACACAAGGGCCTCCTGGCATTTGGCCAGACCGGGGTTACTCCGCACCCTTAACCAATAATATATTGGCCATTATAAGGGGAAGCTCCCTGACATCATCACGCCTTGGAGAGGCAGAGCGAAGGAGACCCACCAAGCCCATGACTTTCAGAGGAGTCCTGAATGGAGGCCCAGCGTTAACGAGAAACCACAGAGAAAGGAATCATAACCCGGTGGTGGCGTTACCGCGAAGACTTTGTGGTGTGATGTGTGCCCATCGAACTATGCCGAAACCATCTAGGTGGGGAGTGGATGAGACTCTCTGGTACCTGCAACCCTAACCGGTCACACAGAGAGAGAAGACCAAAGGGGCGATGCCGGAAATATCGAGAAGCACGAGATCCAGAGCAGAGGAAGCAAACTCGTGCAAGCGCTGAGCCTGACAGCATTCTCCTGCAGACACATGGGTAACTGGGAGAATGGGAGACCCAGAAGGACGCTGGACATCATTATGAAGCAGGAAAAACCTGTCCCAGTGAAAATGACAAATTGTCCAGCATGGGGCCTGGCATGGATTCACATGCTCATGAATTTTCCCCGTCGTCAGCCTGGAATCCTGTGTAAAAGAAGAAACAGCTTCACTTTCACTTCCAAACTGTATTTCGAAGGGATTGTGTCCTCCGACGTATTCCTCATCTTAGATATATCCTTCCAGCTCTGCTGGCCTCGGAAATTTTTTTCTCTAGAGGGCGCTGCGCGTCGACGTCCCTCGAGTCGATGTCCCTCGACAGCCGCCGTATCGACGCTCGACGTCATCCTGCCTATAAAGGCCGCGCGCAGCGTCCGTTGCTCAGTTCCGTTTTTCCGCGCTTACTCGGTGCCTCGGAATACCGTTGCTCAGTTCTTAGTCAGATCAATCCTATTTTCCTCGAGTTATTCGATCCGTACTCGATGGCTTCCTCGTCGGAACCGACAACTCCTCGATCCGGCTTCAAAAAATGTCGAGATTGTGGGAAAAAGATGTCGTTGACCGATCCTCACAGAAATTGTCTGTGGTGCTTGGGAGCTGAACACCATTGTTCGGAATGCGAGGACTGTATGTCCATGACAGTTAAGGCCCTGAAGGAGCGAAGGGGGAAGCTGGAGAAAGGTAAGACTTTTAAAGCTTCTTCTTCGTCGACGAAGTCGAGACATTCGTCTCCTCGTCACCATTCGCGCTCCAGGTCTCGGAGTGGGTCTCATCACTCCTCGAGATCGAAGCACTCGAAGAGGAGACGTCGAAGATCCCCTTCTCAGTCTTCCTCTTCCTCTGTTTCGCCAAAAAGAATCCCTTGCCCCACGAAACATAGTTCCCGGGCTGAATGGGAGGAATTCCGAAAAAATATGATGAGCGTCTTCGAGAAAGCGGCCTCGACCCCCTCGAAGACTGCCGAGAGCGATGCTCTGGTCGAAAGACCCGAAGGTCAAAAACGCCGCGAGTCGCAGTACCCGGCGAAAGAAACCTCTCGAGCGCGTCTCGAACCCTCGAGCAGGACTATGACCTCCAAACCTTCCTCGAAGGTTCCGTCGACGCCGTCGACGAAGGTTCCGTCGACATCGAGGTCGATGTCTTCGACGCCGTTGTCGAAGGGACCTTCGACACACGGGTCTGTCGACTCGACGCCGGCCTCGACACCGGCCTCGACACCGGCGTCGACGCCAAGAAAAGTCACGGTGACCACACATCCAGTGACTATCCCCAGGCCCTCGACGTCGATATTGTCGAGTAGAATTCCAATTCTGTCGAGGTCCTCGAGGCCTCCACCTCTGTTTTCGACGCCACGCTCGAAGCCTTCGACGTCGGCGTCGACGACATCGACGTTTTCGAGGCCAATAATGACAAGTTCGGCACCCTCTGCCTTGGAAATGGGATTTACTCCCTTTATGAGTTCAGAACAATTGAGAACTATATCCTCAATTTTAGAAGAGGGTGATTTGTCTGAACAAGCCACTTTTGAGTTACAGGGACCTGTAACCCCAGTTAGAGAGGAATTTTCCTCTGAAGAGCGCAGATTAAAGGATCTTCATGATTCTTTACATGAGGCAAGTGGGTTAGACACTTCCCCTGAGGTGGATTTTGCTAAGCCAGACCCGGGGGAGCATGCTGAAACCCCCTACAGAGCCTTAATGGCCAGGATTACAGAGTTCATGGGGTGGTCTGCACCTTTACAATCTTTCCAGCAAGATGACCTCACGGATATTCTTGACAAAGGCCCACAAGAGGATCCTGTGGTGCCCTTTCATAAAGCTCTTCAGAGAAAGATCATGACAAACTGGGAAACCCCAGATGTAATATCAGCAGTAAATAAAAAACTGTCTGCAAAGTACAGGGTATCTTCCACAGACCCAGAGTTTTTGTCTAAACATCCATCCCCAGAAAGTCTGGTGGTACAAGCAGCATCCTCTACCGATGTCAAGACGGTTTATCCTACAGTCCCACAGGACAGGAACGATAAAAAATATGATGCTATGGCAAAGAAAGTCTTTTCAGCTTGTAGCATGGCATTAAAGTCTGTTAATGCTACTTGCACCCTTGCTAGGTTCAGCCATACACTTTGGGAGTGTGCTTCTACAGCGGCTGACTGCATCCCAGAGGGAGAAGAAAGGGATGCGTTCCTGAATATTATACAGGACGGTAAAGACGCTATGTGCGAATCCCTCCAGACGGGCATTGATTCGGCTGACAGCAGGGCCGGACTGGGAATGAAAAGTGGCCCTGGAAAATGTTTTCAAAGTGGCCCCATATTCTGCTGAACGAGCGAGCACAGCGTGTGAGCCCAACCCTTCTATGAGGGTATTGGCAGTATCCTCCAAGAAAATGTTGAATAAAATTAGTCAAAATGAGTGCATTTAAAGCATGTTTTAAAGATATATGGATTAAAAAGTTAGTTTTAAATAAGTTCATGATCTCTCAAAGTAGATCTTCAATGATAGAGGGGCCTGTGACATTACACGTTTTGCAGATGTGAAAAACTAATTGTGGTATTAAAGGTGCCCAGAGAACACGCATCCCTATCCATGTCATCCTATTCCCGTGCTGGTAAGTGCACACAGATAATAGACATTCTTAAACGAGCATTGGCAATGCCATCAGTTTTGGCTTTTGTGTAGGCGTGGGAAAGGCATTTGCCAAGCACTTTCGTAATGGTATTAACTGTCCATTGATAGTAGCAGCTGCAAAGTGGTGAGAGTACGTGGGCATATAATAGCACAGCCTGGTGAATGCCTAATATTGATACACAAGCTCAAACGGTTGGCTTTGCCAATGCTTGTTTTTAAAAGGACTTCAGTGAAGGACACGCATAGTACTTATAAATTGAGTGGCTGAAGGCAGACCCGGTCGACATGTTTATTTCACAAGTAGCACTTTTACAGTTCCAATAAAATCATTAACTCTCAGAAGACTGCTTTGAGAAAACACTGGCAGGCACTTTAGGCACACAGTTTGATGGTAAGGCTTGATAAAGCTAGCTCAAATACAGCATAGGAGGACGTGTTTTGGGTGAACAGGGGCAGAAAGCTGGTAGAAATGGCCATAGGGATTAGCAAAGCCATGGCCAGTCAATGGGTGGGTAAATAACCAAACAATATGTACAAGCTTTGTGTCCCGCCTCACATGCTATTTCTTCCTAGCTGTACTCTAATGCAATAGTTTCAGCTTATAGGTGGCACTTTAGCCAAAACTAACAAAAAGGTTGACTTGGTATGAGATCAGTGAGTTATGCCAATGAAGCGCCCGCAATGCTGCAACAAAGTGGTTCGGCACATGTGCCATCAACCATAGTGGTTTGCTTTTCGGTGGCTCCACTTCGCCAATGCCAATGTGTTTGGAGAGTTTGGGGCCTCATTCAGCACCATACATGCGGCAAGGGGGTGTTTTTTTTTTTAACCTGTGCCCGTTTCACCTTTTTGATTGGAATCACTGTTGTTTTGTAGAAGTGAGAGGGCTGAGTAGGCGGGCTAGACACTACTCATCCTTGTACTTCTGCGGGCAGTAGTCATTTTGTCACTAGCGGGAAAGTGCAAGGCTGCTCCGACCTCAGGTGGAACGAGTGGTTGTAGAAAGGTCAGATGCACAAAGCAAAGTGATGAGTCAAAAGGTACAGTACGAGGTCGCTCTCACCTCCCTGCAGGTGGATGGCACAGAATGTGACAGCTTGCCGACCACAAACCCCACATTCAAACAATAGCTACATTTTTCCTTACAAAAAATGTTTGTTTATTGTATTTGTATTTATTATTCTTATATAGCGCTTTACTCCAAAGCGCTTATAGCTGAGTCAATTTGGCAGACTGTCACACAAGACATCCTGGTTTGTGGTCCTAGCTTCAAGTCCACTCTATTCTGCCTCTACCTATATTTAGCAGGAATTTCACCAACTACAACAGCAGCGAGACAGGACAGTGATGTCAAGAAGCTACAAGAATACTTTGCTAACGTTAGGCCTAGCACAAACATAACTATTTACTAAGTCAGACAACTCAAGATACAAAAGATGTGCGCAGATGCTAGGTCCACTCTAGTGGGTAATTACACAACTCACTCCATCAATCTCCACAGCCCACTGACTCATGCCTGCATTGTACACAGCAGACAAATCGGTGCTTTGCATGCTGCACACTCCCGAATTGTAATTCCCTGCACAGGACACAACGCTCCCTGTGAAGACTCTTCCCTGTTCAAAGTAAATCATCCATGCAAGATTATTGCGCAATGTCACCAGGCACATGGTCCTTCCACTTGACTGCAGTTGAAAGTACCTACGCCTTCTCTGTTAATCGCTTTGCTTTCCATCCCATCCCATAGGTTTCCGATTGCCTTTTGTTCCCCGCCTCCCTCTGCCAATTGAAACGCGTGGCCCAATTCCTTGCTCTTGTAGAATGTGTGGAAAGGTTGCCGCTTAACGCCCCAAGAACCGGTCCTTTAAACCCCAAGTCTGGCCCCTTGCCAATATACATAAATTGGCCACAAAGAAAACCAATAACCAGGACGCCAAAAATAAATAAAGTGCAAGTATTAGCAACAAGTCATAAAGAAAACAGAGGAGAAACGCGATATACGATAATCAATGAGTCCACCCAATTACCAATTGGTCATCCAGCAATGCACTCCAAGAAATTCCAGAGGAATAGGTGGCCTGGCTACCTTACCCTGAAACAGCAACATGACTGACTGACTGACTGAGCTATTCCTTGAACGTGACAAAGCAGGAAAGTGCACCCATTTATAATGCCTTTCTCATCATCAAAAATTAAATAATATAAATAAGTATAAAATTGCTACTATAAAAGGCCAATGTATAATCATACCATCTCCCACTAAAACTTCGATCTATGTGCTTGCTCTGGCATTGCCACATCCTTTGTGCCAACTCAAGGCCACGCAAATTAAGGCACCACGTGCACAACAGACTAAATAAGCACTACCACACCATTGATACATTACCATTCGTATGCTCCATTATATCTGCAAAATAAATAAATAACAAGTGGTAGCCGTGAGTGTGTGGCAAGCGCAACTGGCGCCGGTGCCATGGCAGCACATGGCAACTTGCCGAAGTGAGCGTGCCCTCCATTCCCTGTAACAATGTAAAACCATTTGCTGTTGTTGCTCTGTATTCATGCAGTGTCACAGCCTGCACAGGGCCTGCTAGTACCATTATGGCACTACCTGGCAAATGCCTATCTCATGCCTACACAAAAGCCAAAACAGTTGGCTGTAACAATGCTTGTTTTTAAGGCATACTTCTAACACCTTTACCAGTTATGGATTCATATGTTCCCATCAGGGCTTCGTGTCTGGCCTGTATCACTCTTATAAAAATATGAAATATAATGAATGGGATTGAGCGAGCGAGAGCGACCACAGGCGCAGGAGAATGTGTGGTCCGGTGTGAGGGGCAGAGGAGGGGTGGACAGCCTAAGGGAGAGCCGAAGGTGTGCTGCGGGGGGAGCGCAGGTGGTGTAAAATTTGAGCTCTGGACACAGGGTGGGGGAGGGACAGGAACAGTACAATCTTCGGGTTTTAAACTAAACATTTGGCAGCAGAGCTCAGGCGCATGGGATCATGGAGGCGACATCTTAGGAGACAAGGAGAGCACAAGACCGTGCGAGTCAAAGAGAGATGGAACCTAGAGAGGGAGGGCGAGAGCCAGAGTGAGAAAGAGAGCGGGAGAGGTAGGGGGTGAGGGTGCAGAGAGAAAGTGACAGTGTGAGGCACTGGGGGCTAGTTTGTGCCCACACCCAGGGCGCCACGAGGGGAGCCTGAAGAGTCTTGCAGCTTACCTGACACTCAATATTCTTGACTTGCGTCTTGCAAGTTGCTATTAGGCCTCATGCAGCCCAGGCCAGCTCCCTGCAGCCTGCCCTTCTGACCCCGCTGCCAGTGCCAATGTGTGCTCAGTGCACGTGACGCAGCCTGAGCTGCCCAGCCCAGAAGGCCCTCATGCACAGGTGCGGGGCGGGCCCAGCCCAGCACTGCTGCTGGGAAGAAAAAAAATTGCAGCGCATGCCTCGGTCGCACTGTGGTGGCAGCCAATTCAAGGCAAACCACCCAGGCGGAGCCGAGGCAAAATCAGTGCAATGTTTTTAATGAAGTGTATCCTTCCACTCATAAAAGAGGCCCTACGGCCCTAAGGCCTACAGGGGGATGTCCCGGTGGGGCAGTCCATCCCTTGGCTCGGCACAGACGATGCCAGGAGCCTCGCGCTCGCTGGCTCTGATCGAGCACATCTCGGGGTTGCCAAGCCCCCAAACAACCAATGGCGTGTACCCTACCCATCCGAGGATACAGTAATAGTGATTTGTGGAATGAACCCCTGTGTCTGACATAGTGCTAGTGTAAGCTTCAAGTGTACCAGCACACAGTTAGTTGGAGCTCGAGTGTATAACAATAACTGTGTAAGCTTCAGTTACACAGTTTGTGACAGAATAATAGTGAATGGCACATATGTCAGAGTACAATACAGTAATGGTACACGTTTCATGTGTGCAATTTTAGATACAGTTATTGCTTACTGCAACTGCATGATACAGTGACAGTGCAACCTTATGCTGTGCATTTTTTACACAGTTATAGCCAATGGCAGATTAGCCAGTTAATCACACAGTGACAGTACAAGCTTCTGGTATACATTTCTGGACACAGTTATAGTTAATGGCAAGTAGCCAGTTAATCACACAGTGACAGTGAAAACATTTGGTATACAGTTCAACACAGTTATAGCCAATGACAGAGTTCCCAATTAATCATACAGTGACAGCCCGGTTCGCCACTACAACAGTTTTAACAAAAAGGTGCAACCCACAATTCTTTTCAATTGCAGCACGTTAACAGGCACAGTATCTGTCAACGTGCTACATTTGAAAAGAATTATGCTTTTGAATTTGGCGTGAGGGAGTTTAGACATGGCTGCATTGTCAGCCACGTCCAAACGTCCCTCGCGCCAATTCAGCTGTGCCAGAAAGGCTCCTGCGCCAAAATGGGTGCGCCGAACTGGCCGGTGGCGAAAAAGCAGTGCCAAAAGAGGGTGTACCGGGCCTGGGGTCACGCGGCAGCATTTATATTTGCCGGGGGTCTTTTTCAGGTGTGCAGTCACTGTTTGAAAGGATTAGCGCTTCTCACGGGCGCCAATGGAAAGTAGCCACATTGGCGAATGGAAATGAATTACTTTTGGGGGGTGGGTGGGAGGGGGCCGGAGTGTGGCTCAAGAGGGAACAGTTATTTAATTTTGATAAAATGTGTTGGAATTTGTGCAATGAGCGAACTTGACACAGCCTTTCAAAAAAACTTGCATTGTAAAACCGCACACATGTTAAACATACAATGCATTTTAGTTTAAAGTGTCGGATCTAAAAAAGTGCAAGGTTATATATAATGGGTCTAAACGTGTACTGATGTATAGCACAAGTGCACGGGTCGGTATTGGAGTCAATGCGGAACGCGTGGCACGGGGGTGCAGGCACTAAAATGCCAGCACTGGTGTGTGAATAACGCCAGGGGCTTCGCCTTGTGTTGTGCGCGGAGCCGGCTGTGGGTGTTGCCGGAATGCAGCGGGGGAAGGGGGAGGGGGCGGGAGGGTTGGGTGGCCTTGTTTTGGTGCATTTTGGGATACTCCGAGGTGTATGGGCGGTGGGAATCTGGGTCCTCCGGGGAGGAGTTGTGCGCCTTCGCTGCAAGGCCCAAGGAGCCCGACCTCCCTGCACGGGCACTCGGACACCTAGGAAGGGTCGGCACTGTGGCACAGCTGGCTAATGCCGTGGTGAGTGATTGTTCAAGTAGAGCCCGGGAGAAAGTTAACTGCTTTTAACAATGACGCTGCCCTAGAGCACTTTCATTAGAATGTGTAAAGGAGTAAGATGGCCCCAACCTTGGTGGGTTAGCCCCTCCACCCCCCACCGAAATGTAGGTTTGATGCACCCCTGGTGCTGACTTGTGTCCTTGCTCCTGGTTCATGATAGCTGCAGCAGGGGGCCAGGGGCACGCACGTGCGGTTCCTCTCGTGCCCAGCACATGAGGCCCTCATGCACAGGTGCGGGGCGGGCACAGCCCAGCCCAGCTGCTGGGAAGAAAAAAAATTGCAGCGCATGCTTCGGTCGCACTGTGGTGGCAGCCAATTCAAGGCAAACCACCCAGGCGGAACCGAGGCAAAATAAATGCGATGTCCTTCCGCTCAAAAAAGAGGCCCTACGTGCCTGAGGCCTACCGGGGGATGTCCCGGTGTCCCAGTGGGGCAGTCCAGCCCTGGCTGACAGTATCAGCAGAGCAATGGCGGCAAGTACATCAACCAGGAGATTCGCTTGGTTGAGAAAGTCGGGTTTTGCCCCAGATGTGCAAGCCAGGCTCTTGAACATGCCATTCGATGGCTCTTCTTTGTTCGGGAAAAAGACGGATGACAGTTTAGAGAAACTGCAAACTTCAAAAGCTGCAGCAAAATCCCTAGGAGCTGCAATCCATCAGACTCCTTTTCGTCCCACAGGAACCTCTGCGAGGGGCAAGTCCTTTCGCTTCTACTCCGCATTCGGAAGAGGTAGAGGACGACCGGCTCAAAGGGGTCAAAGAAGAACTACCCGAGGTGGACGGGGTAGATATTCTAAAGCCGCAGCAACAGCAGGTGCCTCTTTACCATCGGCATCTGCATCAGCCGCCCCAAAACCACTCTGAGGACTCCCCTCACAGGACACCTGTAGGAGGCAGGTTGACTCAACATCTGACGGTATGGCAGGCTATCACGTCAGATGCTTTGGCATTGGAAACAGTCGCCCAAGGTTACTGCCTGCCTTTCCTACGTATACCTCAGAGTCATCCACCGGGGATCAGCTCTCAGAAAGCTCCAGATCCGCTCCTCTTGCAGGAAATTTTGGACCTGCTAGAGAAAGGTGCCATAGAACCGGTACCTGTAGCGGAGAGGGACAAGGGCTGGTACTCCCCTTACTTTCTCATTCTGAAGAAAGACGGAGGACTGAGACCCATCTTGGACTTGCGAGAATTGAACAAATTCCTCAGAAAAGACAAATTCAAGATGGTCACTCTTTCTCAGATCCTCCAGGCCCTTCAGTTTCAGGACTGGTTGGTATCTCTGGACCTTCAGGACGCTTATTTCTATGTGCCTATCCATCTCAAACACAGGAAATACCTGAGGTTCGCAATTGGCAACTCTCACTATCAATTTCGAGTACTGCCATTTGGGCTGACCTCCGTCCCGAGGGTCTTCACCAAGTTAATGTCGGTAGTGGCTGCAAGTCTAAGGAGGGAAGGGATTCACGTCTACCCCTACCTGGACGATTGGCTGATCAGGGCTGTTTCTCCGGAGCAAGCTCAGATCCAGCTAAATCACGTGTGCCATTTCCTTCACAGACTGGGCTTCTCCCTCAATTTAAAGAAGTCACAAATGATACCATCGCAGAGACTCCAGTTCATAGGAGCGATCCTGGATACTTCCCTGGGAAAAGCCTCGCCCCCAGAGGTGAGGGCTCAAGATATTCTACAGATGGTTACCAAGTTCCAGCATGCCCAACGTCTCCCAGCCTTCGACTTTTTGAGGTTGCTAGGCCTCATGGCATCCTGCATTTTCCTTGTGCCAGAGGCTCGCCTGAAAATGAGATCCCTCCAGTAGGCACTGAGGACTCAGTGGTCACAATTCTCAGGAAGAATGACAGATCTTCTTCAGGTTCCCGGCAGGGTGGCTCGAGACCTTCAGTGGTGGGCCTGTCAGGAGAACATTCTGAAAGGAGAACAGTTTTGGCAACCCTGGCCGGAGATAACAGTAGTCACGGATGCCTCACTCACGGGGTGGGGAGCCCACGCCAACGACTTCACCATCAGCGGTCGTTGGTCTCCATCGGAGTCCAGACTACATATCAACCTGTTAGAGCTGAGAGCCATCAGACTTGCGTTGAAGGCTTTCCTGCCAGCTGTACAAGGGAAGAACGTCCTGATAATGACGGACAACACGGTGGCCATGCATTACCTCAACAAAAGAGGAGGCGTAGGATCACTACCCCTGTGCAGAGAGGCGATGCAGCTCTGATTTTGGGCAATCCAAGAAGGAATCTCTCTATCGGCAGTTCACCTAGCCGGACAGAAGAACTTGACAGCGGACGCTCTGAGCAGGCAGAACACAGTCTCCCACGAGTGGGAGCTAGCTCAGGAAGTCCTTCAAGAGATCTTCGCCCTTTGGGGAACCCCTCAGGTAGATCTGTTCGCCACCAGCCTAAACAGGAAATGCGACCTGTTCTGCTCAAGGGAATTTCCTCTGAGAGGAGCTCTGGGAGACGCGTTCATAGTGGACTGGGAGTTTCCGCTTCTGTACGCGTTCCCACCGGTCCCTGTCATTCCTCAAATGATCAGGAGGTTGAGAAGATTCCGGCGAACCATGATCCTAATTGCCCCGGATTGGGCCAGGAGAACGTGGTACCCGGACCTTCTAGACTTGTCCATCTGCCCTCCAATTCGACTTCCTCTCAGAGAGAACCTACTCTCACAGAAGGGAGGTCAGGTTTTCCATCCAGACATCAAAACCCTCAACCTTCACGCTTGGCTTCTGAACGGCTGAGGTACAAGGATTGGGACCTCCCTGATGATGTTATGGAGGTGTTGCTTTCGGCAAGGAGGCCAGCAACAAAGTCTTTATACCGCTGCCGTTGGAACAGATTTTGCAGCTGGTGTAGAGAACAGAATATCGACCCATTTTCATGTGGTACACCAATGGTTTTGTCCTTCCTACTATATTTGGCAAATTCAGGCCTTCAAGTTGGCACCATTAAGGGCTATCTCGCAGCGCTATCTATCTTTAAGCGTACTGCGGAAGAACCATCCTATTTCAAATTACCCTTGGTAATACAGTTTCTAAAGGGGTTAACCAATGTTTATCCCCCAAGACCATTCCAAGTTCCCCTATGGGATTTAAACTTAGTACTAACTTTCCTGATGGGTACACCTTTCGAACCTCTCCATTCTTGTTCGTTAAGATTCCTTACCCTTAAAACTGTTTTATTAATAGCACTTACATCTGCTAGAAGGGTGAGCGAATTACAAGCTCTTTCTTGTAAACCCCCTCATACAATCTTTCACAAAGACAAAGTTGTCCTGCAAGTGAAGCCTAATTTCCTTCCAAAGGTGGTTTCTGAATTCCATATCACTCAGAAGATTACCCTACCATCTTTCTATCCTCCTCCTCACCCGGGGAAAGAGGAAGAGAGGTTACACAGACTAGACCCTAGGAGGGTTTTAAGTTTTTACATTAGCAGACTAGCCAGGATAAGACGGGCAGACCAGCTGTTTGTAGGTTACGCAGGTCACAAGCTGGGGTTACCAATAACTAAGCAGACCATTTCCAGATGGATCATTCTAGCCATTCTGGAATGTTATAAACTGGCAGGGAAAGAGCCCCCTCAAAACCTTAGGGCTCATTCGACCAGAGGTATTGCAGCTTCATCGGCCCTCAAAAGAGGCGTGCCGGTTAAAGACATATGTGCGGCCGCTACATGGTCGTCTGTCCATACCTTTAAACGTTTTTACAATCTGGATTCCTCCTCCAGTCAAGAGACTAGGTTTGGAAGGGCTGTACTGCATTCTATTCATCAATAGAAGACAGCGTGAAGTCAGTACTCCCTCCTCCGAATATAGAATACTGCTATGGGAGCCTATCTAAGATGAGGAATACGTCGGAGGACACAATCCCTTCGAAGAACAAGTTACTTCTTACCTTGTAAGGTTCTTTCGACGGGATGTTCCTCCGACGTATTCCTCATCGACCCTCCCATCCATCCCCACAGTTCTACTTCCCTTGTTGTTGCAGCTTACACTCCTTCAGGGTGATTAGTCTAGTCCAGACAGTAATACTGTGGGCTACAAAACGGAACTGAGCAACGGACGCTGCGCGCGGCCTTTATAGGCAGGATGACGTCGAGCGTCGATACGGCGGCTGTCGAGGGACATCGACTCGAGGGACTTCGACGCGCAGCGCCCTCTAGAGAAAAATTTTTCCGAGGCCAGCAGAGCTGGAAGGATATATCTAAGATGAGGAATACGTTGGAGGAACATCCCTTCGAAAGAACGTTACAAGGTAAGAAGTAACTTGTTCTTCTCCTTTAAACCAATCACTGTCCCCCGGGTCATACTGCCCCCATCCAATGACAGTCCTCTCCTTAAGCCCCTCCTCTGGCAGCCATCTTCAGATTTTTCCTGCACGCTTCAGTGTTTTCAATGGAAAAAGGTTCTATTTGTGTTCTAAAAGAGCCAATGTGGTCTCTTCTCCATGTGCCGACAGTGGGAATCCGTTGTCAGTGAATTTCCCCTTAAGGGGGAAGATAGTCAAAGATTCTAGAAGGCCATCAGGCCTACTTCGTGCCCTCCGACCATGACGGAGAAGGAGGGAAGGTCCCTCTTCGAGCCCTGCTACAAATGCGGGCTACGGAATGTGTTTCTAGAAGACGAGCACCTGCAATACCTCTACTGCCTGCATACAGACCATAAGGGGGTGGAGTGCGAAATATGCCTCGGGTTCTACAAGAAGATGACGAGACACAGGCACAGTAGACTGGCGGCGTGGCTTAATGATAGCACCTCTGTCCCATGCTCCGAGCAGGGTCATGCCTCATCCAGGACCGGCCGGTTCGAGGACCGACTTCTAAGTCCTTTGAGGACGCCTCATCCGTGGGGGCACAAGACAAGGCTAAGAAGCGCAAGTCCGAGTCCACCAGGTTTGCTGCGGAATCGGATCCAACGTGGAAAGGGCGCAATCGCCATCACCCTCCGCCTCCATTGCCAGCCGGCAAGCAAGCTCCTCCTCAGAAAGGAAATCATATAGCCAGGCTAAACTGTGGAAAAAGTCTGAGAAGCGCGGACTGAGGAGAAGAAGGCTGAACAGCCTAGGCCCAAGCGGTACAGGCTAAGACTTTGTTGACGATGGAATTGGTTACAGCTGCCATCACGACTGCTAAGGGGGCTGACCCTGTGAAGGTAGCCCACGCAGCACAGAAGGTATCCCTGGCCCCAAGGTGTGACACCGCCACAATGACTTCAGACCTTGGTTCAAGTCTCGCCGGGAAGTGGAGGGTGGTGGGGGGGCTGAGGAGGCCCCAAAACAGCCCTCCCAGGCTGTGGCTCAAGCCATGGATGTCTTGTCCATGGACAACGAGGAACAGGAGTCCTTGCACACAGTCCAGGAGGACGTGGAAGAGGACGACGACTGTGACAACGGTGCAGGGCCTAGTTTTCCGATCCTGCCAGCTCAGCCGAGGGACTTGTCTCTGGACATTCTGTCGACCCTGCACACCTTGGTGTCAGAGATCCAGTTGGGGGATGCCTGTCACGACCCTCAGCCCTGATCCCCACTGGCAAGCCCATTGGTCAGGTGGAATCAGGGCTCGGATCACTAATAAGGCCTGGCATCCACTTCTCAGGCCCTCTTGGGGCCAGTCCTGGCGCCTTTGGCGCCAGACTCATCAGTAAGGAAAGACATCTGCTTGAGGAACTACTTTATTTAGGCTTTCAGCCAACATGGAGGCATCCACATAGCTTGATTCCTAGAACCTAGCTATGCGGTCTAGTGTTTTAGGTGTGGTGGCCTTGGGACTACTTTACCTGGACTCCTTTACAGTGGCTATTTAAACCACACCCGAACAAGACAACACGCTTCGTGTTACTTTGCTTCTAGCAACGTGACTCTCACCGTGTCCAGCGTTCTCACGAGCCTGGTGAATTCCGGACCTGCAGAAAAACCAAGAACATTGTTAGCAGCAGAATCTTACCTGCATTCATCATCCTTCACTGCTCGCAGCTCCTGAGAAGCTCTGTTGGTGGAGTTCACTGCCCGAAAAGGAGAAAAGGAGGAAGACATCATTAAAGGAGGTAGTGGAGACATTACAACCACAAAGCGCTTAAAGACTTACCTGGTTGGTTGCTTTTCGGCCGGCATAGCTCCGAAACTCCATCTGCGCTGGGAACTCACTGCGACCTACAAAAAGAGAAAAGCACAGGTCAGTGCACCTCCTTACCGCATCATAGCGCTATAGTGCGCCATCATCTCCTGGTGAGAACCAGCATATCCAGCTCTCCAAGTGGACATTCCGCGCTCTTAGGGAGATAAAAAAAAGAGACATTTAGAACAGAGAAAAGGCATGCAAGAATTATGACGCCATCAATTGCAATAAGAGCTACCTAAAAGACACTACAAGGGCAGCAGTCGGTGAAGTAACTGGACCGCCCGCACCCACAAAAGACAACGCGCCCCTGCCCAGAGAGCAGGACGGAGAGCCCACCGATTCCGACAACCAGGCAGAATTCCATCGACACCGAGACCACACCAGGGAATAATTGGGAAGGGCACCAACGACCAACTGGCTGGGTGGCGTCCCCATGGATACCAGGTGAGCGTAACAGAACACAAAGCCTCACATAAATAATCCACCTGGGCGCCATGGAAACATCAGAAATCAACCAATTGGCCCAATTGTTGGGGGACCTTCGTGCTGAGGTTCATTCAGCCCGACAAGAGACTAATGCACTCCGGAGAGACCTAATAGTGACCAAGGAGCGCACCAACAAAATCGGCAGACAATTCTTGCAATCGCAGGCAGGGCAGACTCCTATGCCTGGAGGAAATCCACCGATGCAAACACCTATCTCACCATCTTATACCCCCACACCAGTACAGATCACGCTGCCTAGAACAGTTCCCCTGGCACCACCAGAAAAGTTTTCGGGCGACCCACGGAAGTATGCAGCATTCATAAATCAGTGTCGCCTTCACTTTCTTTGTCGCCCTGGGGCATTTCCAAATGACCAAGCTCGGGTAGCTTTCATCCTATCATACTGGAGTGGAAGGGCAGCGGATTGGTCGGTGCCGTTGGTGACCCATAATGATCCGTTGTTACAGGACTATGGGGGGTTCCAGAGAAAAACGAAAAAAACTGTTTGCTCGCCATACCCAGGAACAAGCAGTGGATAACAAACTTTTATCCCGGGGGAACCAAGAATTGTTAACTTACATTGCAACTTTCAATAGACTGGTTGCTGAAGCCAGGTGGCCAGAAAACAAAAGAACCACGTTATTCCATCGAGGCTTTCGAGGCGAATTAAAGGACGTCTTGGCCCAGGTAGTTGATCCCCCCCAGAGACTGTACCGAATTCATAAATCTGGTCGTGCAGCTAGACCATCGGTTGCAGGACCGAAAAGCAGACCGGTCCAAAGCAGACTCTCGAGTATAGTTTATGTTCGGCCTAAAGACAATGCGCCACGGGGGCCAGACAACGCCGTAGAACCCTTGCAGATCGGAGGGATACGACCTCCATTAACAATACAAGAGCGGGATAACAGAAGACAACAGCAACTTTGTTTGTATTGTGGAAAACAAGGACATTTTCTGAAAGACTGCCCAATAAAACCCCCAAGGAGGACAGTCGGGGCCACATAAAAGGATGAAGTTAAGGAATCGTAAAACTACCAAGCTCGGCAACCGTAGAGGTCAGTTTGTCGAGTGATGAGAAAGAGCCACTGACCTCACACTTTGCGATACCCGTGATCTTAATAAATCACCAACAATCGTCAAAGATGCATGCCGTAGAAGCATACATCGACAGCGAAGCAGTTGGGAACTATATAGATCAAGAGTTGGCAGCAGAGATGGGGGTCCCTTTGTGTTCTAAATCTACCAGGGACAAGGTGACTGTCATGATCTCTGCTTCCAAAAGGTCAGGGTTTTCCCAACTCCCTTGGAAGCAGATCCATAACCCAGGTTCCGAGTGCCAACCAGTCCCAATTGGGACCTTTTGGACCCAGTCCTGGCGCCAGTGGCACCAGGCTCATAAATATGCCCAGTCCCAGCGCTGGAAGCGCCGGGCTCATAATGCTTGGGTGGACTTACCTGCAGCAGACCATGCTGCTTACTTGCCTGCCAGTTGAGCCTCTGATCCTCTTCTGTTTGGAACTACTTTTCCTGTTGGGTGGGGCAGGAGCCACTCCCTAGATTCAGAACACTGGAACTCTTCTGGAAAGCAGGAACTCTTTTCTTACCTAGGCGTGGCTGTGGAAGGAGACACCTAAGCACTACAGGAGGCTATTTAAACCACACCCGATGGATGAATCTTGCTTTGCGTTATTCTGCATCCTCTGCAGCAGAACGCTCATCGTGTCTTCTGCATCTGATCCTGGGCCTAAGGAAAAAGGCTTACCATCCTGAATCCAGTCTTCAGCAACACCTATAAAGACAAGAAAGAACAGGTTAGCATTACGGTCTTCAGTGACAGCTCTTCACTTACCTGGTCCATCGGCTGTCACCAACGCCTCGCGCTGCATTCCGGCATCTGAAAGACAAAGGCTTACCTACTCTTCGTGCGCTCCGGAGGTCTTCACACTGCATTCCGGCATCTGAAAGACAAAAGCTTACCAACTCTTCGCACGCTCCGGAGGCCTTCGGCGATGCATCCCGCATCTGAAAGACAAAACAAGGTGCGTTTAAAGACATTGGGGAACTTTAATACTCACGTGCCATTACTCCTTTCCACATCTAACCCAGTGGGTATTCCGGCACCTTGCAGCCGCTCCGAACTTGTACCTGCAAAATAAAAAGACAGAGCGCATCGTGAAGCAGGCAACAAGCGCTTACTTACGTGCTTCCAGGCGCTTCTATTCATCACACGGGCTCCATCTTCAACTCACCTCAGCCCGTCATCCGCCATCGCCGGAACCCTGCAAAACAAGAAACATCATTACTAAAGACTTTAAAGACATTAGAATTACTCAAAACTTACTGTTCGTGCAGTAAACGACGGACAGCAGTCCTCTGAAGTCAAGAGGCCTGCTCCCCTTATCCAGTGAAGAAACTGGTTACAGCACCCTGCCCCGAGGCAGATGGAGAGCACGGCGTTCACTTACCTAAGGTGAGAGCGTTAACCTTTGGGGTTCTACAGGAGAAGAGAAAGGGAAGAAGAGAGAGACATTCAATAACCCAGTTCCTTAATCCCATATTTTCTATCTGCAGACATCTCACCCTTCGAGTAAGGTATACAGTGCACAGAGGTCCAGCCCAAAGAGCCAGCCGTGTGTTACACATCACCTTTGAAGATACGGTATACGCCAGTCAAGACAGGCGCCTCTACGGGAATCAGGTGAGCGTTACAGTGACTACCGTGGATGGGACAGAAATCGCCTCCGGACCAGTAACCCAGTGCACAGCAGTAGTAACCTTGCTGTGCCAGGATGGATATTGGGAGTGTATTTCGTTTGATCTTATAAAGGCACCTCAGTTCCGGTTGATACTAGGGATGCCATGGTTGGTTGCTCACAACCCTTTGATAGACTGGCAGGCACGGAAATTAACCTTCTCCAGCAACTGCTCCCTAACTTGCTACTCTCCTGACCCGGAACCCGACTCCTGTGTCTCCAAGACTTCCAATACTAGAGCCTCTACTCTGGGAGTAACTAATACTTTGCCAGATGAATATCGTGACTTTCAAGATGTATTCCAAAAAGAGCAGGCTAACACATTGCCGCCGCTTAGGCCTTATGATTGTCAAATTGACTTTATTCCTGGGGTACAAATCCCTTGCGGCAGGGTCTACGCTCTTACCGAACCAGAGAACCTTCACCTGAAATCCTATTTGGACCAGTACCCTGCAAATGGATTTATCCGCCCATCTAAGTGCCCAGCAGCCAGTCCTTTGTTCTTCGTACCGAAAAAGGAAGGGGACTTGAGGACCTGTATTGATTACAGCGCAATAAACCAGATAACCTTGAAAAACCGCTACCCCTTGCCTCTTATCCCGGAAATGCTAGACCAAGTCAAAGATGCCCAGATCGTTACCAAATTAGACCTTCAGGGAGCATACCACCTAGTCTGGGTCAGAAACGGAGATGAGTGGAAAACCGCTTTCCGTACCAAATATGGCTTGTTTGAATATCAAGTCATGCCTTTTGGCTTATGTAACGCTCCCGCAGCGTTTCAATATTTCAAGAATGTTGTCTTGAGAGAACTGATTGACGTTTGCGCCTTAGTGTACATTGATGACATCTTGGTCTACTCAGCCTCAGAACAAGATCATATCAGGCATGTTCGTTCAGTCCTCACCAAGCTCCGCCAACATCGTTTGTATGCAAAGCTGGAGAAATGTTTTTTTCACGTCACCGAAGTAGAATTCCTTGGTTTCATCCTTTCGCCGAAAGACATCAGAATGGATGTACATAAGGTTGACAATATTCTAAAATGGCCATCACCAGCATCTCTGAAGGGGATACAGAGCATGCTAGGCTTTGCAAACTTTTACCGCCGGTTTATCCCAGACTTCTCTCAGGTTGTGCACCCAATCACAGTACTGCTACGAAAAAGCAATAAAAAGTTTGCTTGGACTGAGGAAGCAAAAAGAGCCTTTCTGGAACTGAAACAAAGGTTCACCTCCGCTCCAATCCTGCGGCACCCACGTCCAGACCGCCCTTATGTCGTAGAAACTGATTCTTCCAGTATGGCAATGGGAGCGGTCCTTTCACAAAGGGATCCAGAAACTGGCAAGCTGCATCCTGTGGCCTTCTGGTCAAAAAAATTCTCTCCCCAGGAAATTAATCATGCTATCACGGGCGGGGGGCGCTGATGCGCACGGAACAAAATGGCGGCATCCATGTAAGCTCCGGCGATATCCTGGGCCACAAAGCCTGCTTACAACATTTATACACTCCGGTTCGGCACGAAGTTTAAGGAAAATATGCTTCAGTGAACCAAGACCACCCACACAAAATCTTGGGAAAAAAGGAACAGTGGCTCGCAGAATCGGGACTCTGTAACTGAACGGGACACAACGTGATGCACTCGCCCAAGATTGAGAGGAGGAGTCCGGCGCGGGAGCTGCTGGAGGGGAGGCGGCGACCGATGCACGGAGATCTCTCAGCACGGCGGGAAGTGTCGTGGGTGCTCCGCTCCTCGTAGAGCGCCCCGCCGACCCCCTGCCGCCCACAACAAAGTGACTTCCCCACACAAGAAGAGAATATCCGGGAGACCCGGCCCACAACAGAAAAGGTAGGCCGCACGGCCATGCTGCGTATCACCGCGACCGCCGCTGGTTGCGGGTAGGGCCGGGGTTCAGCTGACGAGTGGGGAAGGAGGGCGGACGACTGTCGATTTGCCGGTGCTTGCCTTAAGAGACTGATGATTGAAAACCGGAGTAAGGCTGGCTGGAGGTCGCTCCCGCCGCATTTAAAGAGTGATTAAATAAGAGGCACGAATAACGTTGCCTCCCCTACCACAGAGGTGACACGGTACTATACAAACCCACCCCTCGGCGACCCGACAGGAAAGCCATGGAGAACATAGAAACGCGGAGTGAAGCCACTGCAGCCCACTATGGGGGGTGGGCAAGGGCACCCACACTGAACTGTGCTCTAACAAAACCCCCGGTCGGCCGGTAATACCCTGATCCTAGCAGAGAACTACGCAAGGAATATCGGGGCACCAACCAAACCCATACTAAGTGAACATAATAACAAGGTATGCAGAGGAGACATACCCTGGGCTCACCGCATCAGTGATCCTCCAGCTGAAGACACCGGCATAATTCTCAGACCAGAGACAATGCCCAAAAGCTTTGGCCCGAAAAGGAACAAAGGTACAATTGAGAAATAAACAACCACAATGCCTAAAGGCTCCGAGCCCGAGGGAGAGGAAGCAATGCTAACACAGGTTGAGACCCACAAGCGGTGTTCCAAGCTATGGAACAGGGATTTGCAACGCTAACAGACAAACTGGACGGAATCACGGCAAGTGTTGCAAGCATCAAAACACAGCTGGACAAAACAACGGCTCGCATGACGGAGGCAGAAACCAGAATATCGGGAGTAGAAGACAAGATGGAAACACTGCAGAACACGGTATCCACGATGGCCATTGAACTGGGGACAGTTAAATCTAAGTGTGAAGACTTAGAGGCGAGATCAAGGAGAAACAACATCCGTATAATAGGTGTTCCGGAAGAGGCAATTAAAGGAACGATGGAGAAAGCGGTGGAAAATCTTCTGCGAACACTGTTTGGAGAACCAGGATGGTCGTCTGTATTCATGGTGGAAAGGGCGCACAGAACATTGGCCCCGAAACCGAAACCAGGAGCATACCCCAGGCCCATTATAGCTCGTATACTTAACTACAGACACAGAGACCTGATCCTAAAAACTGCAAGAGAGAAACAAGAGCTTAAGTGGGAAACCAGCACAATATGCATCTACTCAGACTTCACCCTAGCAGTCCAGCAGGAGAGAAAGCTTTTCACAGGAATCAAAAAGATGCTACGTGATCGGCAGATACAATATGCAATGCTCTATCCTGCCAGACTCAAGATCCAACATCAAAATAAGGCGTACTTTTTTACATTCCCTGAGGAAGCTGCGACCTTCATAGAGACGCACATACCGCTGAATAAAGGACAATCCTGAATTGGAAGTAAAACCAATAGGAGAAATCTGAGTCAGCTTCGCAGACATTATGATCAAGAAGAAAATAGGACCAGCGAAGAGACAGCTCCAAGTTGGGAGCCACATACTACAGTTGTCGAGAAACAATGTAAAGAAACATAACACAAATGCTGATTCGAAGATGCCAAAATAAAGGAGAGTAACAAGCCAGAACTGGAGACAACGCTTATAATTATGGATGGCTTGGGCGCAGGAGACGCGGCAGCCCCCCTTGTAGCAGGTGCTTGAGAAGATGTGGGGTGGAGTGTTGGGAGGAAACCAAGGCACGGTTGAAGTTCGGGGAACTGTGAGGGAGGGGGGGAGGGAAAAGACTGGGAGAGTTAGATTATTGTTTAAAAAAGCAAGGTTGTAAGCACAAAAAGCACACAGGGTCCGGGCACAGAATCTTTCAGGCCAAATTACAGACACATCGAGACACACAACATGGCAAATACTACATAGATAATGGATAAGCCTAACACCGAAATTATCAATGCTCTGAGCTGGAATGTCAGGGGGTTGGGATCTAAGATTAAGCCAAGGAAGATCATGGCTTACCTCAATAGACAAAAAGCTAAGATAATTTTCCTCCAGGAGACGCATTATAGGCCCTCGACAAGGTGACCAATTGATTTCGAACTGGGGCACTCATCAATACTTCACGACCTACTCCACTAGGGCAAGGGGGGCGGCGATACTAATACACAAAACACTTCAGTTTGTATGTAATGGGACTGAACGCGACCCCGATGCCATCAGATAATAACCTCCATACCTGCTACCACTCAGGGGATAGCGGTGTCCCTAGACATGAGAAAAGCGTTCGACGCAGTCTCGTGGCCCTTTCTATTCGGAGTGCTGCGAAACTATGCGTTTGGCCCACAATTTATAAAGTGGATTAAGGAGCTATATACTCGGCCACACACGAGGATAAAAGTGAATGGAGCCCTCACGGGCATACTGGAGCTGTTGGGAGGTACCAGACAAGGTTGCCCGCTTTCCCCCTTGCTTTTTGCCTTAGTTATAGAACCACTGGCAGATATTCTCAGATCACGTTACAGCTTATTTGGGATATTATTTGAAGGCAAATTGCAAATTATAACGCTATATGCGGATGACATTCTTTTATACCTAAAAAACCCAGACAGTACGCTCGGCAAGGTCCTGGCAGAGGTTGGAAAATTCGGCGAATACTCGGGGCTACGTCTCAACCCCCACAAATCAGAAATATTCCCGCTCACAGACGCCACACCACAACCCCGGAACCTTCACGGACTTATATGGAGTCCGATACACATAGTGTATCTAGGGGCCCACATAGCCAGAACGGCCCAACTATCCCGAGCATTGAATTACACGACACTTGCAGACACCCTGTGCGCTAAAATGAAACGATGGAATGTACTCCCAATATCAATGGCAGGACGGTTAGCCTTAATCAAAATGGTGATACTACCGAAACTTTTCTACCTCTTTAGTACGGTTCCGGTATAGCCCGGCCGCGCTCTGTTCACCAAAATCAATAGCGCCTGTGCAAAGTTTGCCTGGGGCGGACACCCCAGACTAAACTCGAGAGTCCTGACAGACACATATCCAAGGGGAGGACTGATGGCACCGGACATGGAACTTTATTACTTGACGGCACAGGCACAACAAGCGGCAAGATGGGCCACATCCTTTCTTAACTTTACTGACGTTTCCCTGTCGCCACAAGAGAGAGAGGCGATAGGGGCGCTGCAAAGGATGACCAGGCCCACCCCGAAGCAGTACAATACAACCAACCCCTCCAAAGTCACAACCACGGCATAGTCCAGAATTACTGACATATATGGTGCCAGTAAACTATATCATCCAAGTATGCCAATATGGGGAGATCCACACACACCACTCAGTGTTGATAGTGAAATAGCAAGGCACTGGAGCGCTAAAGGTATCACACAGTGGGGCCAGTTATTCTTGGACCAACACTTTATACCCTGGGAGGATATTAAGGATACACTGGGAAACACACACACGCATAAACAGCAATACCATAAGGTTGCAGCCATGGCACAACGAATCCACCCAACATTCCCAGAAGAACCAGAAATAAATATGGCATTAGGCTATATATTTACAGGAGGTACCCAAAAGGTCACTGCCTCTACGCTATACAAAACTATAACACAAACACGCCCTGCGGTAACCCACACAGCTAAAGGGAGATGGGAGCAAGATTTGGGGCAACTGATAGACGATCAAGAGTGGTCTCGGATTTGCGCACTGACTAAAGGGATATCATGCAACTCAAGGTTTAAACTGATACACTATAAAATAGTGTACAGGATACATTACACTCCATTAAGGCTTAAGCAGCTATATCCCACATCGAATGGTGCCTGTCCAAGATGTAATGCTGGAAATGCTAACATATTTCATATGCTGTGGGACTGTACCAAATTGAGACACTATTGGTCAGAGGTATGCGGGGCTCTAGACAAGATGGCAGACCAGCCGGTGACATGGACACCACGGATTTGCATGTTGGGGGCAGAAGGGAAACTGAATCCGATGTGGCGGAAATTATTGAATCTGAGTCTGCTCATAGCCAAAAGGGTCATATTGATGAGATGGAAGAATGTACAACCCCCTACAATAGAGGACTGGAACAGAGATATGGTGTGGATTAATGACACTGAAGAACTGTATATTGACTTGGTCACACCACAAAGTAGACCCATAAACATATGGTCGCGATACAAGCAATATCTGGCTGACCTCAGTGAACCGGAAAACCTGAAAACAGAAGGCTATTGAACTGTATATGTAGTATGTCTGTATAATCAAAGAAAGTTGCTAATGTATGTGCATAACGTGTGTGCAAATATAAATAAAGTTGTTAAAAAAAAAAATTATGCTATCACGGACAAAGAACTCCTAGCCATCAAGTCCGCTTTCAAGGCGTGGCAACACTATCTTCTGGGAGCTAGACACACCATTACAGTGATCACAGACCACCGGAACCTGCAATATCTCAAAACAGCCAAAGCCCAGTCTTCACGCCAGTTACGGTGGGCCCTCTTCTTTGCCGAATATCACTACGTGATCACCTTTCGAATAGGGGTCAAGAATGGGAAAGCTGACGCCTTATCTCGAATGGGCACTGATGAAATGGTGTATACAACTCCAGACCCGGTACCCATCATACCTGAAGACAAACTCTTGGGTATCACAACAGCGTTATCACAAGCCGAATTACAAAACAAAATTCGACAGTCAATGAATCCAGATGCTTTCCTTGCATGGCAAACTCAAGGAGAACAATATTGCATCAAGGATCAGTTACCTTATTTTAGAGGCCGGCTATATGTACCCGAAATGGAGTTACAACAGCATATAATTTTAGGTTCTCATGACGCTGATCGAAGGACACCCTGGAATCGCTAAAACTTTAGCCAAGGAAAAAAGAACTTTTGGTGGCCTACCTGGTGTCACGCTGTCCTCTCTTTCTGTCCCTTTTTCGCAAACATCTAGGTCAGACAATAGGACAGGCAACACTCACAATACACCAGTTTCCCCAGTCAGGTTTCCACTCCATGTCCCTCACAGTGGAAGGTTGTCACGTGAGCGGGTTTACCCCAAGGGCCACACATGCAGACTCAGGGGTTCTCCATTCCTTCATTGGCGTCTGCCATGGCGTCTGCAACATGGAGCTTGCAGACGCCGGCTACAGGACGCTGCTTGCAGAAAGTCAAGTCCGCGATCATGGAGACCACGCTCACGTGACGCGTCGCGGATCAGGTGACGCTGAAGCTTCTGCTATTTAAGCGTTGAACTTCCGCACATCTGCGCTTCACAGCTGTTCTTTGGAGGACTCTGTACAGCGTTTAGATACCTTGTGTTTTCACAGCTTCTTGACTCTTGGATTGTTTTTGGATTTGCTTTTGCTCATGTCTTTGGCTCTGTTTGCTGGATCATCTCGAACTCGGAACGCCTTTTGGACTGTCTTGGATTACCCTGAATTGGACTTGGCATTTGTCTCTTCGCTGCATTATGTTATCAAGTACTTTGGATTTTGGTCCTTTTGTTTCATCAAGTTACAGGAGGGCAAGTTGGGTTTTAACCCAGCCTACGGTTCTTCTCCCTACTGTCATCGGGGAAACCAGCTCACGTGCCCATCCACGGAATTACCAACTATCTTAGGTTCTGGGCTTCCTCACCAATCAGTTTAGGTAAGCCCTGTTCTTTATTCTGCCTGTTTGCTTGTACTGTGCTCAGTTGATTGCTAATAAAGATTTTCTTTACAGCTGCCTTGGGTTTCAACATTTCCCGTGGATCCGAGCTGCAAGAACTACCCACCTGTGGCCTCAATGATCGCATAGGGAGTAATTTTGTATTCTCTCTCTATGGTACTTGGGGACGGAGGTTTCAATACTGTTCACGACAATCAAGCAACCTGACACCTGGCGTAAGGACATTGTCCAGTATGTTCAGTCCTGTGGCGTCTGTGCACAAAATAAATCACAGAAAAAGAAACCATCGGGTCTCTTACAACCACTGGACATCCCTCCCGCTCCATGGCACACTCTTTCTCTCGACTTTATCACTGATCTGCCACCGAGTCAAGGCTTTAACACCATTCTTGTAATCGTGGATTTGTTCTCAAAGATGGCACATTTTATTCCTCTCAAGGGTCTCCCGGACGCATCCACCTTAGCAGAAGTATTTTTGGAAAACATTGTCAAGCTGCATGGCTTTCCATCAGTTCTGGTCTCCGATCGAGGCAGCCAATTCGTATCCAATTTTTGGAGAAAATGTTGCGCAATGGCACAGATTGACGTCCAGCTATCCACCAGTCACCACCCCCAGACAGACGGCCAAACCGAGAGGACCAACCAGACCCTCAAGCAGTATTTACGTTGCATGCTGCACCATGAATTGAGAGATTGGAAGAACTTACTGTGGATAGCCGAGTACGCATATAACAACTCTGTACATTCTAGCGCGGGCCAAACACCTTTTTACAACTTGTATGGTAGACATCCACGTACATCAGAACTTGACCTTCCTGCCAGCTTGGAAATGCCTGCAGTAAAGACTCTTCATACAACCATCACTCAGGCGTTCAGAAAGGCGAAGGAACATCTTATTCATGCTAAAGAAAAACAAAAGCACTTCGCCGACCATCATCGGAAAAAGGTCTTACGCTCACCTGGTATCCATGGGGACGCCACCCAGCCAGCTGGTCGCTGATGCAGTTCCTGATGGTTCTCCTGTGGTCTCGGTGTCAAGGGAAATCTGCCTGGAAAATGAAGACTGTCGGGACTGGGTGACCAAGGTAAGCAGTTTAATCCCCCACCTCCTTATCTTTCCAGCCCCTCCAGGTTCTCTTCTCACCTGGTTACCGGAATCGGTGGGCTCTCCGTCCTGCTCTCTGGGCAGAGGCGCATTGGCTTTTGTGGGCGCTGGTGGTCCAGTTACTTCACTGACTGCTGCCCTTGTAGTGTCTTTCAGGTAGGTCTTATTGCAATTAATGGCGTCGTATTTCTTGCATGCCTTTTATCTGTTCTAATGTCTCTTTTATCTCCTCTAGGGGCGTGGAGTGTCCACTCGGAGAACGGGATGTGCTGGTTCTCACCGGGAGATGATGGCACGCTGTAGCGCTATGATGCGGTAAGGAGGCACTTTGCATAGCGCTGCGATGCCTTGTCCTCACTGACCTGTGTTTTTCCCTTTTCGTAGGTCGCGGAGAGTACCTAGCGCAGACTGGGTTTCCGGAGCAGTGCCGGTCGAGAAGTAACCAGCCAGGTAAGTCTTTAAGCGCTTTTATGGTTGTAATGTTTCTAGTACCTCCGTTAATAATGTCTTTCTCCTTTTCTCAGGTCCCTCGATCCGGGCGGCAAACTCCTCCAACAGAGATGCCCAGGAGCTGTGGGCAGAGATGGATGAAGATTGCAGGTAAGATTCTGCTGCTAACGATGTTTCTTTGTTTTTTCTGCAGGTCCGGAATTCGTCGGGTTTGCGAGAAGCTGGACACGGTGAGCGTCACGTTGCTAGAAGCAAAGTAACGCGAAGCATGTGTTCTTGTTCGGGTGTGGTTTAAATAGCCTCTGTAAAGTAGTCCAGGTAAAGGAGTCCCTAGGCCACCACACTCAAAACACTAGACTGCATAGCTTGGTTCTAGAAACCCAGCTATGTGGATGCCTCCATGTTGGATGAAAGCCTTAATAAAGTAGTCCCTTAAGCAGATGCCTCTCCCAACTGATGAGCCTGGCGCCAAAGGTGCCAGGACTAGCCCCAAGAGGGCTTGAAAAGTGGAAGTCTGGCCTTATTAAAGATCCAAGCCCTGATTCCACCTGGCTTGTGGGCTTGCCAGTGGGGGTCAGGGCTGAGGGTTGTGACAAAAGGCCCCAGACTATTAAGTAGGAGACCAGGTTTGGTTAGCCGCCAAATACGTACCCAACAAAGGGACCCGGACCTTCCATCCTTGATATTTGGGACCCTATACCATCAAGGCAATTATCAACCCAGCAGCCGTCAAATTGGACTTACCACCTAATCTACAAATCCATCCGGTATTCCATTTGTCCCTCTTAAAACCAATGCAACCCGGTATACGAATCAAGACACCACCTCAACCTATACTAATAGATGGAGAACCAGAATTCGAAGTCAAGGGCAAGCTGGACTCTAAGTACTCTAGAGCCAAGTTGTACTATCTCGACGATTGGAAGGGGTTTGGGCCTCAAGATAGATCCTGGGAACCCAGTGAGAACATCCATGCACCACGTCTGATCAAGAAGTTTCATCAGAACTTCCCAACTAAACCTGGACCAGGCAGGAGACACACCTTGGGGGGGAGTGCTGTCACGCCCCTCAGCCCTGATCCCCACTGACAAGCCCATTGGCCAGGTGGAATCAGGGCTCGGATCCCTAATAAGGCCTGGCATCCACTTCTCAGGCCCTCTTGGGGCCAGTCCTGGCGCCTTTGGCGCCTGGCTCAACAGTAAGGAAAGACATCTGCTTGAGGAACTACTTTATTTAGGCTTTCAGCCAACATGGAGGCATCCATATAGCTTGATTCCTAGAACCAAGCTTTGCGGTCTAGTGTTTTAGGTGTGGTGGCCTAGGGACTACTTTAAATGGACTACTTTAAAGTGGCTATTTAAACCACACCCGAACAAGACAACACGCTTCGTGTTACTTTGCTTCTAGCAACGTGACGCTCACCGTGTCCAGCTTTCTCACGAGCCTGGTGAATTCCGGACCTGCAGAAAAACCAAGAACATTGTTAGCAGCAGAATCTTACCTGCATTCATCATCCTTCACTGCTCGCAGCTCCTGAGCAGCTCTGTTGGTGGAGTTCACCGCCCGGATCGAAGGACCTGAGAAAAGGAGGAAGACATAATTAAAGGAGGTAGTGGAGACATTACAACCACAAAGCGCTTAAAGACTTACCTGGTTGGTTGCTTTTCGGCCGGCATAGCTCTGGAACTCCATCTGCGCTGGGAACTCACTGCGACCTACGAAAAGAGAAAAGCCCAGGTCAGTGAGGACAAGACATCGCTGCGCTACGCAAAGCGCCTCCTTACCGCATCATAGCGCTGTAGCGCGCCACCATCTTCCGGTGAGAACCAGCATATCCAGTTCTCCAACTGGACACTCCGCGTTCCTAGGGAGATAAAAAAAAAGACATTTAGAACAGAGAAAAGGCATGCAAGAATTATGACGCCATCAATCGCAATAAGACCTACCTGAAAGACACTACAAGGGCAGCAGTCAGTGAAGTAACTGGACCGCCCGCACCCAGAAAAGACAATGCACCCCTGCCCAGAGAGCAGGACGGAGAGCCCACCGATTCCGACAACCAGGCGGAATCCCATCGACAACGAGACCACACCAGGAAATCATTGGGAAGGGCACCAACGACCAACTGGCTGGGTGGCGTCCCCGTGGATACCAGGTGAGTGTAACAATGCCCCTGTGCCCAGTTCCGGTGGCCCCTCAGGGCCCTGTTAAGCCTCCAACGAAGAAGAGGAAGCGTCATCTGACGCCCCCATTTCAGCCTCCTCATCCCAGCAGACACGGGGACAGATACGCCATGACCATGGACGACGACGAAGATATTGTCGCAGCAGATGGCGAGTCACCACATTTGGATGCTCCACCTAGGGTGTCCCCATCGGACGAGGTGGGGTTGTTCCACCCCATGATCTCCAGAGCCTCCGAGCTCTTCCAGCTTGTGCACGAGGAAACCAGGAAGGAGGGTTTCTTGTACGAGAGGCGCAAGGCCAAGAGGAAGACAATCATGGCGGTGCCCCTTCTGGATGACGTGTGGGAAGAGGGCCTGGCCTTTATGAAGAACCCTTGCACGGGCTCCAGCAAAACGGGATAGGCTGGAGAAGATGTATCGGTGCCGGACTCCGCACCCAAGTGCCTGAGGTCGCAACCATCGATGGATTCTGTGGCATCGGTGGCCATGAGGAAACGGTCGGCTAACCCATCCTCATCTTTGGTCCCTTCAGACAGCGAGGGTAAGAGGATGGACGCCATGGGAAGGAAGGTTATTTACACCGCAGCATCCACTATCAAGGCGGCCAACGCACTGGCGATCCTAGCCAGGTACGACAAGGAGCTGTGGTACAAGCTGGGTCCTATTCTGGAGTTCCTCTCCGACAATAACAGGATGGAGGCAATCACTCTCTTCCAGGAAGGGGAAGTAGCGTCTGATCACACCATCACAGTGGCTTTGGACGTCGCTGACACAGGATTCTGGCAGATGGGGAACAGTGTCTGACTTCTTTGACAAGGCTGGATGAAGGCCACACATTTCCGGCAGGAGGTCTAGGCGAAGGTGTTGGACATGCCCTTCGAAGGAGAGAACTTGTTTGGGAAGGTCGTCATCGAGTCCCTCTAGGCCATCAAGGTGGATACTGTGACGGCCCGTTCCCTGTGCACTCTCCAGCAGCATTGCTCTTCTTTTCGCTCCTCGAGGGGAAAGTCAAGCAGGTCTGCCAAAGGTTTCTCCTCTCTGTACCACAAGCCATCCAGATCCACGACTCAGGAAGCCTACAGAGGCCATTCCCAGGCATACGGTAGTGGACAGGACACCAGGCCCCCACGTGTGCACCGCAGTGGGAGGCTGGCTGGCTGACGAGGTTCATCAGCGAGTGGAAGAAGATCACCGACAGATGGGTGATGGGCGCTCTCGCCTAGGGACACACCCTGGAGTTTCAACGCAGGTGTCCGCGGATCCCTCTGATTACCTGTCAGGAGCAGCACATCCATGCTGCAAAAAGGGGCGATAGAGCTAGTTGCCCAACGGCTCCAAGTCTCCGGAGTCTATTCCAGATACTTTCTAGTCAGAAAGAAGACAGGGGATTGGAGGCCCATCCTAGACCTGCAACGTCTCAACAAATACTTGAGGTCCCAAAAGTTCAGGATGGTCACGTTGCAACACGTGCTCAGTCAACTGGCGGAAGGAGACTTCTTGACGTCACTGGACCAGGAACACGCCTATTGCCACGTCCCCATTCACAAGAAACATCAGATGTTTCTGTGTTTTGTAGTGCAGGGTCAGCACTACCAGTTCAAGCCTCTAACTTTCTGATTGAAGTCGGCCCCCAGAGTGTTCAGAAAATGCATAGCGTCGGTGGCTGCCCATCTACGTCTATGGGGCATACACGTATACTCATACCTCGACGACTGGGTCATCCCTGCCCGCTCGTGGGATTTGGCCATTGCACACACAGAGACGACCGTCCAAGTACTGACGGATCTGGGATTCTCCATCAACTATCCAAAGTCCTTCTTAACACCATTGCAGAATGCACTGTTCCTAGGAGCCAGAATCCATACAGTGTCCTGCCTGGCATCACCCTCTGAAGAGATGGTAGCGGCCATTCAAGGGAAGGTGCAGCGACTGTCGTCGATGAAGACAGCCACAGTGCTAGCCTTTAAGTCGTTGCTCGGCATGATGTCGTCCTGCATCTACCCCGTTCGCCTCTGCAGGTTGGAAATGCAACCTCTTCAGGAGTTCCTGGACGCTCGCTGGATACATGTGTCCGGAAGCTTTGCAGACAAGATCCTGCTCGACGACAAGTTCCGTTGGGCGATAGGATGGTGGGGCGTCGCCTGGACATGTCGTTTCAAAACCCTCCATATCAGGAGACGGTCACCACGGATGCTTCCCTCGAAGGCTGGGAAGCCCACATCGGACGCCTGCACGCCAGAGGCATGTGGCTGCCGGAGAAGGATCTCCATATCAACATCCTGGAGCTACGGTCAGTGTTCTGGCCCCTCAAGTCATTCCTTCTGTCTCTGAAGAGCAAAGTGGTGAGGATCTTCACGGACAACACCACTACCATGTTCTACATGAGGAAACAGGGGGGCACTCGATCCCCAGTGCTCTCCAAAGAAGCAAAGGACTTGTGGCGCTGGACCGTCGGACAAGAGATGTTCCTCGTCCATCTTCACCTAGCGGGAGTCAAGAACACCATTGCAGACTCCCTCAGCAGGGAATTGCACTCCTGCCACAAGTGGGAACTTCAGCAGGACCAGGTGGACCACATTTTCATCAAGTGGGGCAGGCCCCAGATCGATCTCTTTGCGACGGCAGCGAACTACAAATGCCAGAAGTTTGACGGCAGATTCCACCAACCGAGGAGCCTGGGGAACACACATTCTCCTGCCCCTGGGAAGGGGCGTTTCTGTACAAGTTTCCTCCATTACCTCTCCTGCTACGAGTCATCGACACACTCCGACAGTGCCAATGCAGGACGATACTCATTGCTGGGCGTGGCCGAGGCAGATTTGTTACCCAGACCTTCTCAGCCTGTCGGCATCGCCTAGACCAAGCTGCCAGTGGTTCCGGATCTTCTCACTAGATAAGGAGGTGCAATCCAACATCACAATCCAGGAACCTGAGGGCTTGGCTTCTGCAGCCCTAAAGTTTGGGGGAATATGAGTTGCCAGCGGACTGCAGGGAGGTCCTCTCAAAATCTAGGGCGTTGTTGACCTTGAAGTGCTACGGTCACAAGTGGAAGCGTTTTGCTACGTGGTGCCAGTCACAAAAAGATGACCCCTTTCGTATCCTTGGCTAAGGTCTGATTGGCATACGCCTCCATCAAAGTGCATCTAGCAGCTATCTCATCGCTACACCAGGTTGCCAGGAAGATCTTCGAGATCTTCGCTTTTGTCCCATTGGGCCTCATTACGACCCAGGCGCTAATGGTTTAACAGCGCCGTAAAAGGCTGCGGCGCCGTTAACCTATTAGCGCCTAATTATGAGGTCCCTTTGCGGGACCCGACCTTAACGGCTGGTTTTACCAGCCGTTAAAGTAGGGACCGGCAAAGGGACCTTGGTGCTAAGTACGGTGCCGCAATTTGCGGCACCGTACTTAGCGCCTTCCCCATTCCCATTGAGCCCTATGGGGCAAAAATGGGAATGGGGAAGGGCCATGGAGGAAGGGGGAATTACCGCCCTGCCAACCTTGTAATGGGGTGGTAATTCCCCCTTTCTCCCTGGCGGAGTCGGTGACTTACCGGTATGGACCATGGTGCTAATAGCACCAAGGTCCTCCGACTGGGTCGTAATGAGGCCCATTGACTTGTCAAGGAGTTTCTCAAAGCACTTTTCAGATCTTTCCCGCCGGTGAAGGCTCCTGCCCCGTCATGGGAACTCACTGAAGTTCTACGTCACACAGACAAAGAGTATTCGGAAGACTTCACAACTGTCTATGAACTTTGGTCCTGTGAACTATGGGTAGGCCTTGTCCAAGACTTCCATTTCAAGATCGCTCTCCGGCTGCATCATGCACTTTCATCGTTTGGCTAACCGACTGCTGCCTTGTCGTCTGAGAGCCCACTCCACCAGAGCGATCGCTGTGAGGACGGCATTCCTGTCTGGTGTGCCCCTGCTCGACATCTGTAGGGCTGCTACGCTGTGCTCCACACGCACCTTCACAAAATTCTACTGCATCGACAGGGATTCCATGGAGGAGTCCAGAGTCAGCCAGGCAGTGCTACGCAACCAACTTACTTGAGGTGAGTCTGTTCCAGGGATAAGTGTAATTGCTTCTGTTGTGCCTTGCCACCTCCTGTGGTTGTGTAATGTTGTACTGCTATATATTTGTTATTCAAGAGCATGTGAATCCATGCCAGACCCCATGCTGGAGAAGGTGTAAGTTACTTACCTGTAACTATTGTTGTTCAGCATGGGTCTGGCATGGATTCACATGCAAACCCTCCCTCCGACCCCTCAGCGGCTCTTCTTGGTCATACTGCCTCTTCAAGTGCTTTCTAAATCTGAAGATGGCTGCGAGAGAAGGGGCTTAGGGAGATCATTGTCATTGGATGGGGGCAGTATGACCCAGAGGACAGTGATTGGTTTAAAGGAGAAATACAGTTTGTAAGTGAAAGTGAAACTGTTTTTTCTTTTACTGAAGATTCCCCGCCTGACGACAGGGAATATTCATGAGAATGTGAATCCATGCCAGACCCATGCTTCAGAACAATAGTTACTGGTAAGTGACTTAATACCACCTATAAAAACATTTAAGTGGATCTGTAATTAAGCAATAAAGAGAATAATGAATAAGTCTGAAAGAGAAGTCATTAAGGACTGGCAACCAATGCCGTGGGAAGAGAGGAAATATCCCATGGTTTAACAAGTAAAGAGTGGAACCAACCAGAGAGAGAATCCTAAAAGTATGAATGGGAAGTGAAATGAAGTGAACCAGATAGGAGCAGACATAATCAAATTGAGAAGTCCCAGGAAAGTGGGAAGGTCAAAGTACACCCAAACTGAGAAGGTCTGGGATAAAGGACTCGGAAAGGCACACAAGTCTGGAACCAACTATAAAAAAAGGGCTTCAAGAAGGACTGTCAAAAGTCGGACCCTGAAGAGGAGAAAAGACACAAGTGAAGTGTGAAAGTGTTGCTAGAACTTATCCAGAAGGTGGCACGAGACTATCTAAAGATATCATACTAAAGAGAACTTTTGAGTAAAGAAGAAACATTTCAATAAGGGACTACCAGGGAGATATTCTCCTGATCTACTTAGTTAAAATAGTGGTAGGGTCAATTAGAACTACTTTGCACTGTGGACATATTCATTTGAGACTTCCTGACAACTAACTATCACATTTCGTTTATTTAGGTAGGCATGGATTCCCCTCTAACAATAGGGAAAGGTATGCCTTATCCTATTTTAATAAACAGAAGTAGAAATGTCCCTCAAGTGTACGTCTATTCCTTCTAACCTGCCACATGGTTTATTTGCTAGATGCTTCAGACATTTGGATTCAGTGCTAACTTCATCAGATTGATTATGGCTGCTTGTCGTGCCCCCAAATCTAGAATTCGGATCAATGGTTGACTGTCTCCCCTGATTGCAATCTCGAGGGGTATGCACCAGGAATGCCCACTTTCACCTTTAATGTTCACCCTGATAATGGAACCGCTAGCGGATGGATCCGCCCGAATGACGATATACGTGTTATCCATTGTGGCGGGTCAGAAGAAGGATGCGGACTGTTATGTGATTTTTGAACTGGACTTTATTAAAGAAAAGAAATACCTTTCGGTCCCTACTTTTATGGGGTGTTCCCTACCTAAAAAACTGGCTAAGGTACTTGTCAGTAAATGTCTTAAAATAATATATCCACCGTCCAAACTAACTGAACTTACCACTATCAGAACAACTAAGGACAGTAGAATGACTCCCATCTCTTCGGTTTGACCTATTGCCAGCTTTGGTTCTATAGCTGATTTTCAAATAGTCTCTTTTGACTTCTTTGATCAAGTGATATCCTTTCCTTGCCAAGGCTTTCTTTACTTTGATTGTGACGAGTAGGATTATTTGTATAACAATTACCCTTCACTTCCATTGGGTTTACTGTTATTGTCTTAGTCTAAGATGGATCCAAGGCTTCTCACAATAATTCCCATTCACTTCTCTGGCTTTCTTAGTAATAGTCTCTTTATCCTGACTGAGACGAGTATAATCATTCCTGTAATTATTCTCATCCACTTGTCTTGCTTTCTCTATTATCGTCTCTGTTTCTTGACTGAGGAGGTTAGGACAACTTTTGTAATGATTCTCCTTCACTTGCTCTCGTTGCTATCGTCTCTCTGTCGTGAATGATATGATTATGAATGTTCCCGATTCTCTGTTTCCCTCCCGGGTCTGTCATGCCTGCGCCATGGGCGCATCCATTTGCGCTCAATATGGACTATTTGTTTATCATTTATTTACAAGAGACTCTTGGATCAATCTATATTTACTTTGGGGACTTTATTTCCCATTTGCGAGACTTTGGTGCTTTATTATTTTTTCCAACAAACTACGCATACCACAATGCACTTGGCTATAAGCATCGATTCCTGGCTGTTCCTATTGGTCATCAAAGGAACTACACCCCCCAGAAGCCCTAGGGATTGGCTCTGCTTCCACCAACTCAGGAACAGAGAGGGAGGTGGCCGATTGTCTGCAGGTGTGCTTAGCCAGGTGCAACCAATTAGCCTGCCTCTGTGCTGGACTAGGCAGTATAAAAGTCTGCTGCCTGCAGTGGCTCAGCCTCTTGCATTGAGAGACCTTCCTCCACCTTTCGTGTCTTTCTACGGATCTTTGTATGCTGTTTACCATCACTCCTGCTTGGACCCTGCCTTGCAGCTTGCTACACCCTGCTGCCTACAGCCCTAGCCTTCTGGGCTCCCTGCCTCAGTCCAGCTCCTCTGGGCTTCCTGCCTTGCAGCCTGTTACTCTTCGCTGCCTACAGCCATAGCCTTCCAGGCTCTCTTCCTCACAGCCCTGCTCCTCCGGGCTCTCCACATTGCAGCCGATCACGCTCTGCTGCCTTCCAGCCTCCGCCCTTGCCCTACCGTGCTTTCTACATTGCAGCTGATCACGCTCTGCTGCCTTCCAGCCTCCGCCCTTGCCCTGCCGGGCTCTCCACATTGCAGCCGATCACGCTCTGCTGCCTTCCAGCCTCCGCCCTTGCCCTGCCGGGCTCTCCACATTGCAGCCGATCACGCTCTGCTGCCTTCCAGCCTCCGCCCTTGCCCTACCAGGCTTTCTACATTGCAGCTGATCACGCTCTGCTGCTTTCCAGTCTCAGCCCTTGTCCTCTGGGCTGCCTGCTCTGCAGCCTGCCTCACTCCGGCTGCCTACAGCCCTTGTCCTCTGGGCTTCCTACTTTGCAGCTGATCACGCTCCGCTGCTTACTACCTACCTTTTTCCACTGGGTTCTCGGCCTAGCAGCCCTCTACAGTCCTCTGCAACCTTCTACGGTCAGCGGCCCTGCCCCTCAGGGCTCACTCCTTGCTGCCCGGTCCTTCTGGGTTCCTTGCCGTGCAGCCTGCTTTACTCTGCTGCCCTAAGCCCTTTCCCTCTGGACTCTCTACCTTACAGCCCTGCTCCTGTGGGCTTGCTCATTGCTTTCCTGCTCCTCTGAGCTCTCAACCTTGTTCCTTACTGTCCTCTGCTATCCTATCCTGTTACACGACTTTCCCTTCATTTCCTTCTGCTAGTTTGCTATCAACCTCCTCTTCCTGGATTTGTCTGCAAGTATCTTCTCTTGTCCTGTTTGTAGACCCTTTTGTACAGAGCTTGTCTATTGGTTCCCATCAGTCAACCTCTGCCCCTTCCATTGTCTCGTTTCTACATTACAGACACCCATAGCTGCTGTTCCAAGTCATGAGCAAACAGCATGGGCCTCTGTTATAGCAAACTGTGCAGAAGGCTTGAGTATTTCCTAAGGTTCGTGGAATACTCTTTTCCTATATCTGCATACACCCCAAGAGGGAATTCATTCTGTACCTTTCCTTGCTACTCTTCGTTCTCTTTCCTTTCTGCTGTGTGTGTGCTTCTCTGTCCACTTTATTTAGGCACAACCACTCAAACCCTTTTTTGGGTATCCTGTGCCACTCTTAATAGAGTGCCATCCCTGACAGCGTCTCCCGCTTTTCCTGTTGCCTTTCAATCTCAGAGATAACGTCACCGGGCTTCTTTTTGGTCAGGTTGGAGTTCCCTGTTCACTTGGCAGACTTTTTGTCTTCTTTCGTTCTCATGTACTTCACAATATCACCTACGATGGCTTTCTGGTGTCCCATTCACTGGGGCGTTTTTCAACTCCAGCCGTGTAGTGGTCTCTGCATCATTGCAAGGACCATTGGTCTACTGCGGTCCCTCAGTGGTCACGCCACCGCTAGCTGCTTCTCTTAATCTCCAGTAACAGATTCCCATGTCTGACGATAAAGCGCCCAACTGGCAGTTGAAATACTTTGCTCTGCTTTGATCTCGGATGGGCTCTATTCGGGCTGGGCCCAGTGACGCGTCGAGGTGTTGCACCCTTTGTTCTTCCTGTCCGCTCTTTCTGCTCCTGGACTGGGTGTGTAACTCGGAAGCTCGTTTGTTTGATGTGGCTAACATGTATGTTATTGTTATCTATATCCTGGGGCATAGACCCTACCTACCACTGTATGTATGTTCTGGTTGTTATCTCGATATTTATTATTTATTTATTTGTATTTTTGTATTGAGCACCGAACCTGTAGGCATTAAAACTGCCATGGGGTTTTTTGGTGATGTTGGTATTTCACCATTAAAAGTCTTCTAACATTTTCTCCTGTATTAAACCCTTAAGTGCCAAGGACGAGCTATCTCGTCCTTGCCACTGGGGAGGTAATCCCAAGGACGAGATACCTCGTCCTTGGCACTGAAGGGGTGTAGCTTGCATGGGAGAAAGGTAAACAAATAATAAGACAATTGAAAGATAGTTACTAGAACAGTGTTACAGAGAATGAGCAAAGTTGTTTGTCTGAAGGCAAGACGACAAGGTCTGTTACGTGAATAGCCACGTTTTCATTTGTTTCCGGAACACCCAATGGGATTGTTCTGCTCTGACTGAAAAATGAAGCCATAAAAAAATAACATAAACTAAATGCACCAATGAAATTATTTTTAAACTTATCATTTCAAATTGGGTGCAGAGCAGTGCTAAATATATCAAAAGTGTATTTTTGAACTTTCATTTTCGAGTTTTCATTTTCAAAGTTTGGTGTTTTCAAACTGAATGCCTATAATCTGCTATACTATCCATGGAGCCTTAATTCATTAGGGTCCTTTTGCTGTGTGTAATTTGGGCGCATGGAACAGTGGAACATAAACCAGTAAAAGAGAAGGCACTCTGCTACTAAAATACGTTGTCATTTTTCTCCAACAGCTCTGTGCTGCAAATTCACCTACATCACATTTTGATGAGGGCTTAGATGTTGTAGTCCTTATGGATTTGGCATTTTTTTCCACCTGTAAAAAACAATTCGAGTTCATAGGGATTCCGGTTCCCAAGGATCCCAAGGCAGGCAGCTTTAAAAATGCATTTTGTTTGTACCGGATATAAAAAGTCTCTGGAACCAGGTTTCCTTGTCTTATTTAAACCCACTGCAAAAAAACAAAGTTGCTTAGGAGAAGGCAGCAGACACACAACTGTTCCTTTCATGGTCCTTTCAGTGTACTTTGCGTTTCATAAATATTGAGTCTACGTGAATCATGTTTGAAAAGATAAACTAACATTTTATTGTGCAAAAAATGGGGACTTAAAGCTGCTCGGGCATTCAACTTTTAAAACTATTAGTTGCAAAGCACTGAAGTGGCATGTTATGCAAATAAATTGTGAACTATTTCTAAAGATGTAAGGAATCACGTTACCTTGACCACTGTTTCTGGTTAGACAACCAAATTATCTGAAGTCTGTTGTAATACATTTCTCTCATAATGCGAAAACATAAGGTAACTTTCAATGCATTTTGGCATATAACCCCCAGGGTCCAACAGACTAACCCTTTATTACAGGTAATGATTTAAAGCATATTAGTACATAGAGAACGTTATTGACCTCCTTTCAAACAATGAGAAGGTTCAGAGTGCAGCCAGTAACTGCTAGCATTGACTGTATTTTGAACATTCTGACTTCAAAAGCAAACATGGAAACCATAATGTATTTTCCAGGCAAGGTTTCTCTCAATAGAAACTTTATCTCTGGGAGGATTTTTTTCCTGGCAACATCCTATTTAATACAAAGGAGAGAAAGCTAAAATATGTGAATATGCTTTCACTTTGTTATAGATAAACCGTTTATTTGTACATGATGCTTGATGCATGCTTATTTTAAACCAACTCCAGTTTAACCAAATTTGCAATAAAAATGCTTAACTTATGAAGACAACCTTGTTATTTAAACCCTCCAAAATAAAATCACATTCAATTTACTAACTCAGTGGGACTCATTCCGAGGTTGGTGCTAGTCATGGCGCTACTAGCGCCATGATTAGCACCAATACGGGTACCGCCACCGACTTGGTGGTATGGGGAGTTACCGGTCCATTCCGACCTTTGCGGGACCGGTAAATCCCCATTTGAAAAGCCATTTCCCATTCCCATTTGAGCCCACATGGGGCTCAATGGGAAGGGGGAAGGCATCAATAACGGTACCGCAAATTTTGACCCTGGTATCCCTTTGGGGGTCCCGTCCATAACGCCTGGTAAAACCAAGCGTTAAGGGAGGAACCCGCAAAGGGACCTCGGAATAGGGCGCAAAGGGATTACAGGCACCTGTGTCATTACCGGTGCCCAGTATCCCTTGGCGCCCAGGTCGTAATGACCCCCATTGTGTCTATTTACATTACTCACTATCAAAGTAACGTTTTTATTTCACCCCCAAAACTCCAAGACATGTATTACTCTTAGCACCATGTGCCAATAGGCCTTGGGAGTAGTCATTATCGCTTGAGAAAATGACCCTTCCCGAACTTCTCCCCCTCAGCATTACCTTGGGCCATAACTTGGTGGCAGGTCATTATCCCTTGGTGTATACTGGTCTATAATTAAATGGATTGACAGTCGACAGTCTCGTGTACAGTAAACTCCAGTTCTGTCAGAAGAATGCACTAATGCTGTGAGGCTCTGTTGCCATTGTCCGTGTATGAAAAAGATGTTGTACTGGGCTGTTGCTTTTAACCCTCTTCCGTGAGTTGCTACCCTATCACCAGGTTTATGGGCTTTTAAAATAGTATGAATTGCACCATTTTATCATTCCCATAGTCAAATAAGAGCTATTAGAAATTGTAACATTTTTGGAATTTGTAGTCTAGGCTAGCACATTATTCAACCTTTTGTCCATGGTCCTGACTGTAAAGAATTCGGGTGCATCATCATGACAATATGATGGGCAATAGTGCTTATACTGTTGCTGAGGAAATTACATACAATAACTTTAAATTGCTTCTTGTCGATGAGAACAATGTGTTCATGTTTACAACATTGTTGTTAATACTCACTTGGAAAAGCTACACAGTAACAACAATTCAGCAGAAATAACCAATAATGTAAATATTAAAACAAAGGAAAATTGGCTTGGTGGTATTTCCAAAAATATTTCTGCTTCAGTATTTTAAATAACCATAATCTAATTAAAAAAAAGCACACATATGATCAGGTGAAGCTGCCAGACTGGAGTTTGGAAGGTGATGATGACACAGACTCTTCAAAATATAGCTTAGTTAAAATAGGCACATTCAAAAGAAGAGATGAGTAAATTAGGTTTGTATAGGACATTTAGCAACTTCTACTTAGTCAAAAATAAAGCAGATGTACGTTTTTGAAACCGAACATCTATTTGGACGGGCCTTTTTCCCAAAAAGTAAAGTAATACATTTGGTTAATTTTACTTTAAGTTGTCTGTATTTTTACATTGTGTGTTACTTTTGATGAGAAATTCATTATTTTCACCTCTCCAATGTATGTCTGAGCTCTAATTGACATGGCTGTTATTGTAAAGAAAACATGAAAACCTTGACGCAGAATGAAGTATCAATATTCGGTCATTATATCTGATGAGTCAACTTTTTGTTGATTCTTCAAATTTACAATTATGGCACAAGTTCAATATATATGTATAAACATAAATCGCACTGATGTGTATATACACTGTAATAATTGAATAATTAAAATCAGCTACATGTTACTCACTCAACAGTGTGCAGTAGTAACTTATTGTGAAAAGTGAATTATACGATTAACGTATATATGAATGCGCAAAGGGCTACATAGCTAAACCTTATCTGTATGTTTGTTTCCCATTTGCAGACTTGTCCACCAGTGACACTGGATGTGTGTGCCTTACGAATGCAGCTCTTTATAGGACTGAAAGCTATTTGCCATTTCAGAAACCATGTGATTCTTCTAACAAAAGCAAACACAGAAGATGTAACAGAGAGAGAGAAGACACCTAAAAGAAAAGTGTAAGTAGCAATGCCATCTGTCCACATGAAGGTGATTTTAACGACCTGTTTGGGACCATTTCTTACTCTACGTCTCCTTGTGATTCAGAGTACATGGAGTAACCAAATCAAGTCCAATAGTCATAGTATTATGCTACAGTTAGCCATTTTGTCTCAATTTGGGGGCCTAGTGATTCCACCGGGTTCATTGTTGGATATAGTGGAAGGTCACAGACCCTCAGCCAAACACAAAGTTTAAAAATAAGTAAGTCAGGGAAATAATATGTTTTAATTGGGGATGAATGGGATCCCCACATATGGAGTGGATGGGTCCGGGAGGCTCTTCCTCGATAAAAGATAAGAAGGAAGAGAAACGCCTCTTTTTTATGTACACCTTGTCATTATACTATCCTGTGTGCCCTCAATGTTTATTGTTGTCCTTAAATCTCAGCTGGCTTTTGGCTATGGTACCCTGTTTGTATTCGCACCAGGCAACTCTGGTTGCCATTGTAGTCGCTGATCACAGGGACAAGGCCACCAGTTCAGTGCCAATGGATGCTGCCGGGATAAACTGGTTTGCGCAAAGAGTTGTTAATCTATGATGGAAACTGTAATTGGGGTGGAGCCCTGCGCTCCTCGCCTGAGGAGGGTGCCACTGAAATTCCGTAATTGCTGCTATATTGTATACAGCACTGGTTAGTCAGGTGACCTAAACATAAATGAGGGACTATTCCCCAGGGACAAAGACAATCAATGTTCTAAATGAGGCAGGAATAGTGGACCGGAAAGCCTGGTAAGTGCCTTTCACCATTGTGCGGTTGGTTGTCTTGTGCACACACAAGGAGCTCTTTTAGTTGGTTTGGGATTCGGTTAATGCTAGGATGCTATTTGATTTAGCAAGACGACATTCATAAACCCTTTTGCTCATCCCATAAAGAGAGTTAAGACTATTAAACATACGATTTAACATAAATAATGTAATAATGAAAACACATTGCATTCCTGAGCTGCTGAGCACTCCAGTTTTTTTATTTGTACTTCTTTTTAGGTGTATTTGGAATTTGATTTCAAAAGGAAAATGTTAACTTTAAGGTTTCCCCAGGCGATACGTTATTAGATGGGGCCTCATGTCAAAAGTGTAGCAACTATTTGCATTTTCCCATTTATGTCTCCTGATAATATAGTAAGCTGAATCAGGTTTCTAGATTGCTTTGATTCTCCATTACCATGGATGCCAGAGTAGCTGATCCATAATGTTAGTTGATGGGGCAACTATACAGCTATTGTCCTTCATGCAAAGCTAAAGCAATTCAGAACTCGATAAAAATGAAGTTTAATTAAGTACATTGAGACACAAAGGGACCTTATGTCATTGTGAAGGTGTCAAAACTTACAACTTCCCCTTTCTCTATGCCCAAATCCTACTCACCTGAATCTCCGGTAGAGCTAGTAGAAGTGGACCAATCCTGTCTTCTTCGGTATTTCTTTGATTCCTTCTTCTCTTTGGTTCTTTTTTGACGTAAATAAGGACGTGGCTCCTCGGAGGCCACCTTGACCGGATGGGTACCAAATCCGGTGATCTCCCAGGAGCCAGTCCCAAAACTCCAGGGAAAAAGCCGTTGGCAAAAAACCCTGTGTAGCGGATCTTCTCAAATGTGGGAAGGAGTATCCAATATGCTAACAGTGATTCCGCCGTGGTGACAAAGGGTCTTTAGGGGTTGTAGATATGCTGAAGAATGTCAAGCAATCAAGGACAAGAACAGACTTGTAGTATGGAGAAACTACAAGATCCAGCATGCACCGCAGGAGGCAGACACTGTTCGAAGAGAACTGTAATCCAGAAGGCACCGCAGAAGGCAGATGTTGTCTGGGGATACTGCAAGACTCGGCAGGTACCGTAGAAGACAGGCGGTGCGTAGGACCAGCGGCTTCGTAGGAAACTACGGTACCGGGAGCTGCGGCACCGTAGTATAATTGCAGCAGTGAGTGAGTTCACTGGTAGAGGAACTGGAAGCAGACAGAGCCTCGGAAAGGCGAAAAGGTAGAGCAAAAAGGAATAATGAGAAAAAAGGTAGTGGATAAGGCAGAATTAGAAAGATAGTAAAATACAAGTAAAGGAACAGAAAACCGAAGAAATGAGAAAATAAACTCCCGTGAACTTACCAGAATAAACCGCTGATGAGTAATACACCTGAAAGGGGTAACACCGCGAGTGATTGCAGAAAGGGAGAAAAGGCTAAGGCAAGAAGGAAGGAGGAGGTACATTTTCTGTGTGACAGAAAAACACGAGCAAAGGGGCAACGAACAAAGTTAGAAATTAACGATGATACAACGCACCGTTGTTACTGTGCGTGATCCGTATATACGCTCCGGACGCCATCTTGGTGGAAGGCTAGACCATTAACTGGACATAGAAAGGCATCCATGTTAGGTGTATCTCCACCTATACCATAACTTCCATGGCTGGTGCATAACAGAAGGGCCCTGAGAGGGTGGAAGACTGTTGATCTGGATTGGGTGGAGAGGGCTGAGCTGGAGAACAGCGGAGCTGCATGGCCTGAAACATACAGGAGCTATTTCTAACTCTTGCTGCAAATGCTAGGCGTTGTCCTGGTGCTGCTGTTCCGGATTGCACTCCTCGCAGCCATCATCACGCTTCAGTGGAAGATGAGCTCCTAAGCTGAAGACCCATCACAAAGGTGGTGGCTGTGTATCAGGGACTGTGGATGAGTTGCACCTCAGAGAGCATGAGACAGATCCAGTTCAAGGTGTATTAAAGCATGCTGAAGCTGGACACTAATGTGCAGGCTCCACAGGCTCTGATTGTGTTGTCAGTTGTGCTGGGTGCTATTGGCATGGGTATAACTACCATGGGCATGATGTACACAAAGTGCAGTGGATATGACCAGTTAAAGAAGGCTTGCATTGCCATGACTGGGGGCCTGCTGTTCCCTTTTGTGGTATGGAAATACAATTATTTGGGACAAAGTATGAGTTTGGAACTGCAATAATTATCAGCTGGGCAATGTCACTGGTCCTCTGTGTGGCCTGCCTTTCCTGTCCCAGGAGGACTGGGTCTAGTGGCCAAAACTACCCCAAATCTAAGGTTGCCTTTAGTAGTGGCATGCAAAATGTATTGGAGCATTCACCGGCACCTAATCAACCATTACAGCCTGTTCCGGGATACCAGGCCTATTCAGTTGGGGCAAAACAAACTGGGATCTTTCTTGTTATCTGAGCAAATTGGGGAGCTGTGAAACTGATCCCATGTAGTATGCTTATTCTGGACCCTGTGGCTTGACCTCTTTCGATTGTAACTTTCAAAGTGTACTTTAGGGTTTAGTATCCCATTAATCCTTCAACTATATTGTGGGCCCCTTCAGCTTTCTTAGGCAAATGTGTATGAAGGGTGCACTGGCCCTTCATGCCAGGCCCCTCAGTGGGGAACACACTTTCTTTTCACTTTAAGGGTAGAAATCTATATTCTAAAGCCAACTGTTGGGGTAAAGAGGGACAGAGTTGAGACATGTGTACAGTGCATTTTGGGTTCTGTCACTTAGAGCAAAATAATCACTCCATCTCTCAGAGGCGGTTTAAAGTTTTATGGTTGAAGTATTTGTGAGCCTTAGTACCATCCCTCTCTCGTCGTATAACCCAGGCATCCCTGACCCCACGCTAGTATATACAGATGTTTGACTCCTATTGTGTAGTTCTGTCTTTGGCTAGTTGGGAGGACCTGAATTAAGAATCCATTATCTCTCTAAACTCCCTATGGGACAGCTAAACTTTCCCTACTCTGTCCAGTTGTTGGTGTTACTGGGATATGGGAATGGTGCCTTACAGATAAGATGTTGGATTCGGTCTTCCATTTATCATGCTCACTCTCACCTCTCCCTTTTCTCCTTACCTACTTTCTTACTCCTCCCTCCAATCTTCTATCGCCTGTTGTTTCTCACTCCCTCTACGCCTCGCCTCCACTCTTGCACTTCTACTCCCTCCCCTGCACTACTACTCCCTCCCCTGCACTACTACTACCTCCTCCACACTACTACTCCCTTCTCTGCACTACGACTCCCTCCCTTCAACTACTCAAACACCATCCTTTCACTCAGTGACAACACTTAACTATCACCTCTTGCACTAGTATTTCTAACCACACTCTCCATAAAAACATGTACACACACACACAAGCAGTACCACTTTCACCCACTAGTCAATACATCCCCATCTTCAAAAATCGGCTCCACACTCTGCTGCTCATCCCTCCTGAAGGTCTCTTGGTTATTCACCTCCTCCATTGACCGGTCCTGGGTAACCCACACTTTTGCTTTCTGTTGCTCCCTTAAATTCCCTCCTCCCTTTTTTGATGGGGCCAAATCGGCAAGGGAAAGAGGACCAGTCTTCCCAACCCATGGTGGTGGGCTAAGGCCTGCCTACTTTCGCCACATGCGCTCACCATAGAACAGCTCTGGCGGCTCAGAGGTGTTAGACGGCCTGCGCATCGGTCGGGTGCAGTGGGCACGTCTGTGCCCGTCCGGGACTGTTCCGGTCCCTGGGCCCTACCAGACACACCAAAATACTAATGTCCATATACACGACACATCTATGCGCATAACAAACGTACTGCCCTAGCCCCAATAGATCTTCGCTGGCCTAGAGGCTTCACTGTCACCCTACTCCCAGAGGTCCTGGTAGAAACAAGCATCTTTGACGTGCCCTTCCTGAAAGGCTTTCTAATTAATGCTAGGTTAGCTGTTTCTCATTGTGACAACATTCATTCAATTTTGGAGGAATTTCAGCCTGATGTTCTATATCCGACCAAGACGACTTGTCTGACTACTACTTCTGGCCCAGGCATAGTCCAAATCCCCCCCTCCCCCGACTACCAATATAGCATTTTGCAATTCGATTGTCCTGCACCTAAATCCGGTGCAGGAGTTGCCATCATATTTAAGAGCTTGCTTGGTTGCTCTACTGCTCGGACTCACAAAATCCCATTTGAACTATTGCTAGTTAGGATCCAGCCCTCAGCTGAGAGTTCGACTCATTTCCCAATAGTTTATCGCCCACTTGAACATGTAACTTATTAGTTCTTGGATAATTTAGTAGAGCTTGTTGCTGACCTTTCTCTGATGCACTCTAAATTGGTCATCCTTGGTGATTTTGATCTGCACCCTAACAATTCTAATGACCAGCAAGTCGACAGATTGGTTTCTTCTTTGGCCGACTGCACTTTTACTCCGAGAAATCACAGTCCCACCCATATGGGAGGCAATCGGCTAGATGTAATATTTTCTGAATTTGACGGCCTTTGCATCTTTCCTCCCCGGCTTCTGCTATTGTCGGATCACTATATTATCTTCTACCTTTCTGCCTCTCTTTCCCAAAATCCAAACATAGACCTGTGGTTCTACTCAAGGCTTGTTGACATTGGTCCAAAGTTTCTCTTGATTATATCTCAGATTCAATCACAGTCCTCACTCAAAGAGGAATAACAAGCGAAACAAAAAATCCTTGTTGCGCCCTATCAATGCCACACAGACGACAGCAGACACTGTGGCCCCCTCCAGGCGCTCAGCAGGACATGTTAAGCCTTCTGCTCCATGGTTTTCTTCAGCACTTAGGCTGTTGAGGCAACAATGCCGACAAGCTGAACGGAGGTAGCATAATGGCTATCTTGAATTGTCTGCTAAATTAGCCTATATACAGGCACGCACCACACATCACACTGCAATTAAAATAAGCTAAAACTTGTCATTTTGTGGAGGGCATTATAACAGCATCTTGTTTTGTCTGGAACTGTTTCTAGTTGCTAAGGAGTAGACCCCTCCTACACAACTTCCTTTAAAGATCTTGAAAATACAAGCACACTGTGATCGTATTGCATCATTTTTCAGGGCCACAATTTGTAGCATTTGGGAATTGATAAATAGAGGAAGGCCAGTTCATGTAGACCCTCCTGCATTGATTTATTTTCAATACTGAAGAAACCTCACCTAGTGCCTTTCAATTCAGTATAATGACAGGCAGTATAGTCTCTTCTGCACTGCTGAAACTTAGGTTTGCCTCCTCTACTGATCCAATTCCCAATCGCACTCTTCAAGCTGCTTTTAGCAAGTCTATCTCTGTGTTTACTGTGCACTTCAATACTCTTTCTCGACAGGACACATTCCTTAGCCCCTCAAACATGCTCTGATTTCTCCTCTACTAAAAAAGGCACATTCGAGGGGATTGGGTCCTCCGACGTATTCCATATCTATGACATGTAATCACCACAGCTGTGCTGCTTCGGAAACTTTTTCGGCTCTGCGTCCTGCGTCGATGACGTCGATGCGCCGTCGTCGAGGACCTCCTCCAACGTCCGACGTCATCCGATGTGATAAGTAGGACGCACGACGCCCATAGCCTCAGTTCCGTTTTTTCCGCGAACGTGTTGTTTCGTGTTTCTCGGTTTAAAAGCCTCGACTCTTTGGAGTTCTGTTCTATCTCGGTTCTTCGAGCCTGTTCGTTTGAAAATCCTTCTGAAGATGTCTACTTCGTCTTCGACCCCGCGTCCGGGTTTCATGAAGTGCGAGGAGTGTGGGTCCAAGATGTTGGTGACGGACCTCACAACGCCTGCCTCTGGTGCCTCGGGGAGGCCCACGACACGGATGACTGTATCGACTGCCAGTCGCTCACGTCCAAAGCCTTACGCGAACGTAAGAAGAAGTTGTCGGTAGGTCGGGTGTCCAAGCCCCGGAAGTCGAAGTCTGCGGGGCTTTCGACGGATGATTCGAGGGGTGACTCTCCGTGTCATCGTCGGAAGTCTCGTGGGTCTCCTTCTAGTAGTCGGTCTCGCCACTCCTCAGCCTCTTCGAGGCATTCTCGGAAGCGCCGTCACCGGTCGTCTTCCAGGTCCTCTTCGGAGGGCTCTGCCCGGCACGTCGCTTACCCCTCTAGCCTTGCGACGCCAGAGGAATGGGCTTCCTTCGGGAAGAAGATGCTGGCGATTCTTGAGTCGCAGGGTACTCAGCCGTCCGCGCCCCCGAGTGGGGTCGGTCGTGTGAGGTCGAGAGACACCGCTCGCAAGAGTGGTCGGCACGAGTCACGGGAGAGGTCCCGTTCGGACAAGGGGACTCGTTCTCGGCGTACCCGTTCCAGGTCCCGGTCCTCGACGCGTTCGAGACCGTGTGCTCCTGTGAGGTCTTCGAAGAAGGCATCGACGTCTGTGGCGTCGAGGGCGTCGACAGGCTTTCTCGAGGCTCCGGCTTCGAGGGAGTCGTCGAGGCCGTCGACGCTCGGGTCGTCGAGGGACACGCATGGGGCTCCGGCCTCGAGGGCTGTGTCGACGCCGCCGATTCTGGAGGCGCTGCATCTGACGTCGACGCCGATTTCCTCGACGTCGACGCCGATCCTCTCGGCGCCGGTGCCGGTTCTCTCGACGCTGGCGCCGATTCGCTCGACGCCTTTCGTGACGGAGGTACCCCGGGGCACGGGTGGACCCCCTAGGAAGGCTCTGGTTAAGAGCAAGCACTCTCGAGTGCCTTCTTTTCGCCACCTGGACTATATTTCAGAGGCGGATGAGGATTCTGATGGCCTGGTTCCTAGTCAGGTTCCGGATGACATTGTCTCGGGCCATAGTCAGTTTGACGAGTTGAGACAGTCACTGCATGATGCCAGTGGACTGGACACCTCTCCGGAGGTGGAGTTTTGTAGGCCTGAGCCTGGCTCCCATGCTGATTCCTCGTACCGGCGCCTTATGGCTAGGGTTTCTGAGTACTTGGGATGGTCTGCTCCCCCAGGGGAGTTTGTGCAGGATGATCTGACAGACATCCTTGATGTTGGTCCCCCAACTGACCCGGTTCTGCCGTTCCATAGGGCTTTACAGAGAAGGGTGGCGGCGGCTTGGACTGCTCCGGAGAGTCTCCCGGCGGTGGGCAGATCCTTGTCGCGAAAATACCGTCCAGCCAGTGGCGACCCCTGCTACTTGACCAGGCACCCCACTCCGGAGAGTTTGGTGGTGCAGGCGGCCACGGCCCCGGCGAAGCAGGCGTCGTACCCTACCATCCCTCCTGATAGGGACAACAAACGTTTTGATGGTTGGGCGAAGAAAGTGTTTTCTTCTGGTGGTATGGCGCTTCAGGCGGCCAACTCCATTTGTGCCTTGTCACGTTTCACGCACACTCTGTGGAACTGTGTTGCGTTAGCGGCTGAACATGTTCCCGAAGGGGACGAACGGGATGGTTTCCTTGCTATGGTCCAGGATGGTAAGGATGCCATGTGTGAGTCCGTTCAGTCGGGTTTGGACTTAGCTGAATGCGTCAGTAGGTCCATGGCGGCGAGCACCGTAATGCACAGGTTTGCGTGGTTGCGGAAGTCGGGGTTTGCTCCTGATGTGCAGTCCCGGCTCCTCAACATGCCCTTTGACGGGGAACACCGTTTTGGCAGCAAGGCTGACGAGAGCCTTGAGAGGTTGCAGACCTCAAAAGCTGCAGCGAAGTCGTTGGGCGCTGCAGTTCGCCAACCTCCGCCTTTTCGTCCTATGGGACAGCAGTGGAGGGGTGATTCCTTTCGCTATTACTCATCCTTCAGTAAAGCGAGAGGAGCTGGCAGTCAAAGAGGCCAACGCAGGGGTACCAGAGGTGGACGACAGGGTACCCGTGGTGCCAAGGCCGCTCGGGCAGTTGCCTCTTTGCCCTCAGGTAACGCCGCAGCCGCTCCCACTCTGTCGTGAGGCCATGTCCCATGGTTTGCCGGTTGGGGGAAGGCTGGCGCAGCATCTTGTAGAGTGGCAAGCCATTACTTCAGATGTGTGGGTTCTGGAGATCATAACCCACGGCTACTGTCTTCCTTTTCGGCACAGGCCTCGCGACAATCCATTGGGGAACCTCTCTTTGCAGAGTCCGGATCCGCTCCTTACGCAGGAAATTCAAGCCCTGCTGGAGAAAGGCGCCATAGAACTGGTGCCTGTAGTGGAGAGGAACAAGGGATGGTATTCCCCTTATTTTTTGATTTCGAAGTAAGACGGGGGATTGAGACCCATCATGGACTTGCGAGGTTTGAACAAACTCCTCAGGAAGGACAAGTTCAAGATGGTTACTCTCTCTCAAGTCCTCCAGGCCCTTCAGCTTCAGGACTGGTTGGTGTCACTCGACCTCAAGGATGCTTACTTCCATGTGCCGATCCATCCCAAGCACAACAAGTACCTGAGGTTCGCGGTTGGCGACTCGCACTTTCAGTTTCGGGTCCTGCCGTTCGGATTGACCTCCGCCCCGAGGGTTTTCACCAAGCTCATGGTGGTGGTGGCAGCGCATCTCAGGCAAGGGGGGATTCACGTCTACCCCTACCTGGACGATTGGTTGATCAGGGGGAGCTCTCCCGAGCAAGTCCTGGATCATCTATCGGTCACCTGTCGCTCCCTTCACAGGCTGGGCTTCTCCCTCAATTTATAGAAGTCCCAGTTGACGCCAACGCAGCGGCTCCAGTACATCGTAGCAGTGCTCGACACTTCCCTGGGGCAGTGTTTTCCTCCCCAGATGAGGGCTCTTCACATTCAGCAGATGGTGCACAAGTTTCAGCATGCCCAGACGCTCCCAGCGTTCGAGTTCTTGAGGTTGCTCGGCCTCATGGCATCCTGCATTCTTCTGGTGCCAGAGGCTCGCCTGCGGATGAGATCTTTGCAGTGGGCACTCAAGACGCAATGGTCGCAGTCCTCCGGCAGGATGTCGGACTCGATTCAGGTGCCGTCCTCGGTCGCCCGGGACCTTCTGTGGTGGGCCGTCGAAGGCAACTTGATGAAGGGGGCTCCATTTTGGCTTCCCTGGCCGGAGATGACGATCGTGACGGATGCATCCCTCACGGGATGGGGAGCTCATGCCAACGGGCTGACAGTCAGTGGTCGTTGGTCTCCGTCGGAGTCCAGACTCCATATCAATCTGTTGGAGCTGAGGGCCGTCAGGCTAGCCCTGAAGGCTTTTCTGCCGTCTGTGCGAGGGAAGAATGTCCTGATCCTGACGGACAATACAGTGGCCATGCACTACCTCAACAAAAAGGGGGGGCAGGGTCACTTCCTCTATGCAGGGAGGCGATGCAGCTCGAGTTCTGGGCCATCCGGCAGGAAGTTTCGATCTCGGCAGTTCATCTGGCCGGAGCCGAAAACGTGACGGCGGACGCTCTGAGCAGGCAGAGCGCGATCTCTCACGAGTGGGAATTGGCTCAGGAGATTCTCCTGGAGATCTTTGCCCTTTGGAGGACCCCTCAAGTGGATCTCTTCGCCTCCAGTGTCAACCGGAAGTGCGAAAGGTTTTGCTCGCGGGAATTTCCTCCAAAAGGAGCCTTAGGAGACGCGTTCGTGGTGGATTGGTCATTCCCGCTGCTGTACGCGTTTCCTCCAGTCCCCGTCATCCCGCAAGTGCTGCGGAGGTTACGGAAGTTCGGTTCCCGGATGATCCTCATTGCCCCGGCGTGGGCTCGGAGGACATGGTACCCGGACCTTCTCGACTTATCCATCTGCCCTCCATGTCGTCTTCCCTACCGAGACGATCTGCTCTCACGGGAGGGGGGTCAGGTTCTCCATCCAGAGGTCAGATCCCTCATCCTTCACGCTTGGCTTCTGAAAGGTTGAGGTATAAGGATTGGGACCTCCCTGAGGACGTGATGGAGGTGTTGCTTTCGGCCCGGAGGCCAGCAACAAAGTCTCTGTACCGTTGCTGTTGGCGTAAGTTCTGCGACTGGTGCAGAGTTCAGAATGTGGATCCTTTTGCATGTGACATCCCCATGGTTCTGTCCTTTTTACTTTCTTTGGCCCACAGGGGCTTGCAAGTGGGTACCGTTAAGGGTTACCTGGCGGCGCTGTCCATCTTTAAGCGCTCGTCTGAAGAGTGTTCTTACTTTAAAATACCTTTGATTTCACAGTTCCTGAAAGGGCTCACTAATGTGCTCCCTCCGTCACCTTTCCTGGTGCCCGGTTGGGATTTGAACCTTGTTCTTAAGTTTCTTATGGGTGCTCCGTTTGAGCCTTTACATTCTTGCCCTCTGAGACTGTTAACTCTGAAAACTGTGTTTTTAGTTGCGGTTACTTCCGCTCGCAGAGTGAGTGAGTTACAGGCACTTTCAGTTAAGCCTCCCTTCACTGTATTTCACAAGGACAGGGTTGTCCTAAGAGTTCGTCCTTCTTTTCTTCCGAAGGTAGTGACGGAATTTCATTTGGCCCAGAAGGTTGTTCTTCCGGCATTCTATCCTCCTCCGCATCCTGGTAAGGAAGAGGAGAGGCTCCATAGGCTTGATCCTAGGACAGCTTTAAGCTTTTATGTTTCACGCATGTCCCGGGTCAGAGTGGATGATCAACTCTTTATTGGTTACGCTGGAAGGCGTTTGGGGCAAGCTGTGACGAAACAGACTTAGTCTCGCTGGATTATTTTGGCCATCTCGGAGTGCTACCGCTTGGCGGGTAAGGACCCACCGGCTGGCTTGCGGGCCCATTCTACCAGGGGTATGGCTGCGTCTACTGCCCTGCAGAGGGGTGTTCCTATTCGCAACATCTGTGATGCAGCCACCTGAGCTTCAGTACATACATTTGTACGTCACTATTCCCTCGATTCCATCCGAGCACAGGATCTGGCCTTTGGCAAGGCGGTCCTTTGCTCTGCCATTTGATTGGCTATTCTACATTTTGTTTCTAAATTCTTTCCCTCCTCCTTGCTTTGGTACTGCTTTGGGAGTCTGTCATAGATATGGAATACGTCGGAGGACCCAATCCCCTCGAAGAACAAGTTACTTTCTTACCTGGTAACGTTCTTTCGATGGGATGGTCCGACGACGTATTCCATATCGCTCCCGCCTGGCCTTCCCCGCTGCAGAATTTCTTTTGCGATTGCAGCTTACGTTCCGCAAGGCTTTGTGTCTGACTGGCAGTTGACTTAAGTCACACGTTCTGGGGGAAAAAACTATAACTGAGGCTATGGGCGTCGTGCGTCCTACTTATCACATCGGATGACGTCGGACGTCGGAGGAGGTCCTCGACGACGGCGCATCGACGTCATCGACGCAGGACGCAGACGCCGAAAAAGTTTCCGAAGCAGCACAGCTGTGGTGATTACATGTCATAGATATGGAATACGTCGTCGGACCATCCCATCGAAAGACCGTTACCAGGTAAGAAAGTAACTTGTTCTTCTGATCCTGCAATAGTGGAGAACTACCTGCCGATCTCGCTGCTTCCAGTCCTCATGAAATTGAGGGAATCTATTGTGACCCCTCAGTTTTCTGCCTTCCTGGAACCTAATCACTTGCGTCATCCCTTACAGTCCGGCTTCCGTACCGATATGGGTACAGAATCCGTGATGGTTGCTCTCATGGACGATCTTGCTCTGCTTCAGGACCGCAGAGAGGTGTGGGCTCTAATTCTCCTTGATCTTGCTGCAGCCTTTAACACTGTTGGCCATGAGAGCCTGCTTCATTGTTTTCGGAAGGCAGGAATCGCGGGCATCCTGCTGAAGTAGTTCTTCTTCTTTTTGTCTAACCGTGTTCAAACTGTTTCCTTTCCCCCTTTTACTTCTCTGCCCATGGCTTTCAATTGTGGAGCCCCCCAGAGGTACGCTTTGTCTCCCCTTCTGTTTAACTTAGACATATGGGCTCTGGCAAATTTGACTGAGTGCATTTTTATTCATATGCTGATGACACGCAGATTCTCTTTCGCCTTGACGTACCATCATCTGACCCCATCAAAAATTGAAGGACTGTTTGTCTGCAGCAGCGGATTGGATGGCCAATAATTGGCTCAAACGTAATGGAGATAAAATCGAGATCCTCTTAGTTGGCTTAAATACTATAGGACAGCCCTGGACCTGTGATTACTGGCCAAACTATTTGGGCCCATATCTGGAATCTGCTCCAATAGTGAAGAGCCTTGGGATCAAACTAATGGCCACGGGCTCTAGAGAAGCCCAGATTTCTGCAGTTTACCAATTCGGCTACGCCAAATTGAAAGTATTGAAAAAAGTGTTGCCATTCCTGCCGCTCAAACCTAGGTCCAAAATTGTGACTGCATCTATTATGAGTTCCCTGGACTATTGCAATGGCATTTATTTGGGCCAACCTGACGCTCTATTACAACGTCTGCAAACTCTCCAAAATGCAGACACCCTCCTTGCTCTGAGAGCCCCCAGACCAACTCATTCTCAGGGCCTACTTCATCCACTTCACCTACTCCCCACCAGGTGCCGGGTCAAGTTTAAAATCCTCTGTCTTGTTCATCGGGCCATTCATGATTGTGGGGCAATGTTTTTACAATCCAGACTTGTGCCCTACATTCCTAGCAGACCTCCACGATCGGCCAATCAATCTTTGCTGTGCATTCCTAGGATCCGTCGTGCCAGAGCGGGTGTAAGATCCTTTACGGTGATGGCCCCATGCTCTGGAGCCCTTTGCCTTCCGATCTTTGTACTATTTCTGAATATCTTCTCTTTCAAAAGGCTTTAAAAATATATTTGTTCTAGCTTTGCTTTTGATGGCACCCTCATTTTTCTCTCACTCAACCTAGTGCCTTCTTGCCTTTTTAGTCTTTGCCTTACTCTATAAATATCCTTACAATACAATATATACAATTCATGGGTCCCATTGGTAGATAAGTTCCAAGAGGATGAGGGATTTAGTTCCCTCAATTTCCTGGTGGTCCAGGGTAGCTGGTGGTGGCGGATTCAGCCTGTGGCAATCACCTGGTTGTTCTCTCTGCCCCATGCCGGCATTGTGGATTTGTTGCTCTCTCTCTCCATTGTTTTCTCCCAGTAGGACATACCTGGCGAGAGATTGGGTAACTGCTGGTTTGCAGTCGGTTTGCTGGTTTTTTGCTGCTATCGGGTGCTCGACACAGCCCTCCCTTGGAAGCTTCTTGTTGGTTTCTTGCTTTGATGTTGAGTCTCTGGGAAAGATAGAAAAAAACTGGCAAGGATGTTGTTGAGGTTGTATGCCATGAGAAAAAGATGCACTGCACAGAAGCATGCTGGCACAACAGGAGGAGGGGTGTAATTGGGGTCCCTCTAAACTGCCACAGACCCCCCTAAGGGGTAGGATTGGCTCTGGGTTTCTCCCTGGTAGGCCTCCCATCCTGGGCTGATAGGGGTTCCTGCCTCTGCACTGTTGTTGTCAAAGTTCCATTTGGGAAGTCTAACAATTATCTTTTTGGGCGGGGTGAGTGGTGGCATTTTAAATGCTGTCCAGAGATGGTAATGACACAGGTAATTTGAGAGATCGCCTGGTAAACACCAGACAAACTGAAAAACGTTTGTCAACTAAAAAAAACTGTAAGTTCCCATGCCTCCATTGTACCAACTGTGGGTTTGTAGCTAAGGGCAACACTGTTAACCACCCGAGATCAGGAGAGAAAATGAAGATCAGACGTTATGCAACATGTGATAAAAACAACGTGATCTACGCAATCAAATGCCCCTGTGGAATATATTATGTTGGACAGTTGAAACGACCATGCAAACAACGTTGGAATGAGCACTGTTTGTGTATATGGACCAGAAATATGAATTCAGCAGTGGCAAGACACTGGATAGAAAAAAGGCATGAAATATCCCAGATCCGATTCCAGGTGGTGGATATGATCATAAGGAGAGACACTCATGAGGATTTGGCAAAAAGTTTGGACCAAATGGAAACCTTTTGGATCGAGAGACTAGATGCTTTAACCCCCAGTGGAATCAACGAAGAAGTGAATTACATTTGTTTTGTTTGAAGCAGCTTTTTCCTATAAGCTTGGTTATTTGTCCGTATTCTGGATGTAATGGTGCAGAAATAAATCTTTATGCTGGTATCGAGTGTAAAAGCAGCTGACATTATGATGGTCATGTATTAGTTTGGTGATTGTCAATTTATCATGGATGTTATCACACTTCAGAGGTCAGTGAATGTACATGCCCACTGCAGTGACATGTACTTGACACCGAGCTTTATTTAGTTACATTAATAACATTGTTTATCTTATTAGATTGTTATCCATGAGTTAGACACTAAGATTACTGCTTGTTAATGTGTATGGTTTTTCCCATTTCAATTGTATACATGTTCTCATTATGAGATCTACCAGGATCCATTACTTGGCTAATGTGATCTATACTGTATTCTTAAATCATCTTTTGTAGACCTTTCAGTTATATATTTTAAACAACTCGAGCTACCGAGATGTATCTCACATTCACAGTCATCTATTTGCTGTTAGTGTCCTCATGAAGAAAAACACTGGTAGATGGACATTATGTGAACTGCAGACTTTTTTCTTTTCTTTTTTTATTATTATTGCATTAAGTTTACATAAAACTTTTAGCAATTAAACGAGCTAAACAAAAGAGGTGCAAATGAGTATCCTATGTATTGGTCATTTCGCTCGTCTTCCTTCTTTCTTGGCCCCTCTTGTCCAAAATGTCCCATCTATGTTCCGAGGTCATCAACACTGTGTTTCGCTCTGAGCTCTTTTTCCAAGACTGATCTATAAAAGCCCACTGTAGTGATTACCGTTGGAGTTTTCAGAACGGTCAGCGTCTGCTGTTACTGTTCGATAGTCTTTTAGGAGATGCCCAAAGAATCGTGTCCTTTGTATTGAGAAGAACAAACAGATGGTGAAGAGGTGCATCAAGGTTTCTTTCATATCAATTTGCTTACAGAATCTACCAGATGGGCTCTTACAATGAGAGGGATCTCTGGCATCTAGGATTTCTCCCGTATTGTAGAGGTTGAGGTCCGGGCATCAATTTAGGGTTACTTCCCCTATTGTAATGATCCTGTGTCTGTGTCTTCATTTTTTATTCATTTTCGCTGGGGTTTGAATCCACTCTTCCAGTTGGGTTTCAAAGTCTTCTAATGTTTTACACACTCTTTGACCCATTTCCTAATCACAGGGTTTGTGCCATGTAGAAGCTCCTGTTGGATCCCTTCCATCATAGACATATGGGGATGGTTTAGACATTTTGCAAACTGGTTCAGTTTCTTCCACTGAACCGACATAGATAGTGAGCATAGGCCTAGTTCTTTCCTGATGACCATGTCCCTCTGTATGCTCCCCCATACCCCTGTGTCCCTCTGTGTGCCCCCTCATGCCCCCATGTCCCTCTGTGTGCCCCATGCCCACATGCTCCTCTGTGTGCCCCCTCATGCACCCATGTCCCTCGGTGTGCCCCCCTTGTCCCTCTGTGCCCCTCATGCCTCCTTGTCCCTCTGTGCCCCCCATGCCCCCATGTTCCTCTGTGTCCCCATGCCCCCATGTTCCTCTGTGTGCCCCCATACCTCCATGACCCTGTGTGCCCCCTCATGCCTGCATGTCCCTCTGTGCGCCCCCCATGTCCCTCTGTGTGCCCCCTCATACCCCCATGTCCCTCTGTGTGCCCCCATGTCCCCCCTCATGCCCCCATGTTACTCTGTGTGCCCCCATGCCCCTCTGTGTGCCCCCATGCCCCTCTGTGTGCCCCCATGCCCCTCTGTGTGCCCCCATGCCCCTCTGTGTGCCCCCAATGTCCCTCTGTGTGCCCCCAATGTCCCTCTGTGTGCCCCCAATGTCCCTCTGTGTGCCCCCAACGTCCCTCTGTATGCCCCTAATGTCCCTCAGTGTGCCCCCCATGCCCCGATCTCTGTGATCCCTCCCATACACCCATGTCCCTCCGCGTGTCCCCTCATGCCCCCATGTCCCTCTGCTCCCCCCATACCCCAATGTCCGCCTGTGTGCCCCCATGCCCCTTCTGTGTGCCCCCATCATGCCCCTCTGTGTGCCTCCCCATTCCCTCTGTGTACCCCCTCATGCCCCCATGTCCCTCTGTGTGGCCCTCAAGCCCTCCATTCTCCCATGTCCCTCTGTGTTACCCCCATGCTGCCATGTCCCTCTGTGTTCCCTCCCATACCCCTGAGTCCTTCGGATGTGCCCCCCATGCTCCTGAGTCTGTCTGTGCACCCCTCTCCCCCTCAACTCCCCTCAATATTGCTCCCTCTCCCACCCAATGCCTTCTGTGTGGGTCTCTCTGCTCCCTGTGATGGTTTGCCCCCACCCCTTGCCTGCTTTTCCATCCTGTGCGCCCTCCATTTTAGCCTCCCCCTCCCCTCCTTCCCTTCCTTCCCTCCTTCTGTCAAACTTCAGGCACTACCCCAAATGTCATTTGGAATAGTAATTGTAGTCGCCTGACCTTTCCTGCCGCCTGCCCTCCACTCCTTCCTCTCCCTCCCCTTGTCCTGTGAAAGGTTGCAGCACTACCTCAATTGCTGTCAGGCATAGTAATTGTAGCTGCCCGCCCCTCAGCTGCCATCATGCCCTCCCCTTTCCCTCTTCACCTTTCTTTTATCTTAGCACTTACTCTTATCAATGTTCCGATCTTTGATAACAGCTTGTCTGTCTCCCCTTTTTCCTCTTTGTCTTCTCCTCCCACTCCCTCCCCAGTACTACCTTGATCAGTCGCTGACCCTTAAGCTAGTCACTTGTTTGTTCCTAACCTTTTACCCTCTCTCCCCTCCCCACACCTCTCCTCCTCCCCCGCCTCTTGTCACTCTTGCACTGCAACAGTTGTCGTCAGGCATAGCAATGTTACTGCTAGTATTGTCTCCTTTTTTCCTCCCTCACCTCTCCCTTATTTTTCCATGCACTTGTACTATCTATTATGATATGATAGATATTCTCACATTCTGATTTGCTTCAAGGACCTTTAAGAATGTAACTGTATTTTGAATGGATTGTGCCCTCCCACGTATTCCTCATCTTAGATATATCCTTATCTTCAGCTTTGCTGCTTCAGAATTTTTTTCCCTCTCTCTCCACCAGAGGGCGCTCCTCTCGAGGTCGCAGTATCGATGTCCCTCGGCGGCATCCGTCGAGCACCAACGTCATCCACTGTATAAATGCCTCGAGCGCATCTGTTGGCTTTAGTTCCGTTTTTCCGTTAGCTTCGCTTTGGATCGTTACAAACGGCGCTTCAGTCTTTGTGAAGAAAAATAATTTCGTCTTCATCGAACCCTTCCACACCGAAGACGGGTTTTAAAAAATGTCTAAAATGTGGAAAGAAAATGTCCTTAACCGATCCACATAAAAATTGCCTCTGGTGTCTCGGTTCCGACCACCGAATTGAAGACTGCGGTTCGTGCCAGTCGATGACCCATAAGGCCTTAAAAGAACGCAGAGGTAAACTGGTGATGGGGGAGGGTTCATCTAAGTCTACTTCGAAGGGGAAAGACTCGGCCGAGTCTTCGGTAAAACATAAGAAATATAGATCGAGGAGTAGATCCGGGAAGTCTTCCTCTTCGTCCTCTAAAAAGACAAAGAAAAGACGGCACAGATCTCCCTCTCCCTCTTCTTCCTCAACATCATCTGAGGAAGTGATAGCATGCCCTTCGAAGCATGACTCTCTGAGTAAATGGGAAGCCTTTAAAGTTTCCATGTTAAAGATTTTTGAGGACGTGCCCCCAGACCCCCTCAAAAAAATCTAAAGAAGACCATGCACCTACTCAAGAGAAACGTGACAGGGGAAAATCCAAAACAAGGAAGTCTGACAAAAAGTTGTCATGGGTGTCCAGGGACTCTTCCCGGTCACCTCATAAAAAAGACCTAATGGTGCATAAAGCGGCGGTAGAGGGAAACGAGATGGCGTCAAGCTATCATACGCCATCAAAGTCGACATCGACGCCATCGAAGTCTTCGAAGACTCTCGAGTACAAGGCGTCGACACCTTCTAAAAAGGTTATGTCGAGTACGCAGTCGACATATTCAAAGGCTCCTTCTACAGTGTCGATGGTTCCTACAAATCCTTAGACGACTGCCTCGAGATCATCGAAGATTGTTGTAACAGCATCGGCACCACCAACGTTTTCGTCGACACCCAAGCCTTTAACAAGGGAAAAACCTACATTACCTGAAAAAGTTTTTCACCCTGAGAATAGGCATGATTTTTTTAGGACCATGTCATCTATCTACGAGGGAGAATCATCAGCAGATGAAGAAATCACCTCTGCTGGTGTTAAATTTGGCACAAGGCCTGTTCCGGAGGAATTAATTGATCCTCAATCCAAAATTCAGGATTTACAGGAATGCCTGTACAGCAAGTGGTCTTGACACCTCTCCAGAATACGAATTTGATAAACCAGACCCATCAGAGCATGTTGATGCGGGCTACAGAAAACTAATGAATAGAGTCATTGAATTAATGGTAGAAATTCACCAGTCTATCAAGATGATGATATGACTGATATTCTATCAGGAACACCTCAGCAAGACCCCATTCTCCCATTTCATATTGGCTTGCAAAGGAGGGTTAATTCTGCATGGGAACACCCTGAAGCCATCCCGGCAGTTAATAAAAAGTTTGTATCTAAATATAGACCCTGTAATTCTGATCCAGAATACTTAAGCAAACATCCATCTCCAGAAGGTCTGGTAGTTCAAGCAGCTACCTCCACTAGAAATGCTGCATACCCCACAATCCCTGCAGATAGGGACGACAAAAAGGTTGATGCATGGTCTAGGAGTATTTTTTTCATCAGGGAGTATGGCTTTGAAATCCACTAATGTAACCTGCACCTTGGCAAGCTTTACATATACCCTGTGGGACTGCATGTCAGCGGCAGCTGAAAACATCCCACAAGGTGAAGAACGTGATTGCTTTCTTGCTAAGGGATGGAAAGGAGGCTTCGGGAGAATGCCTTCATTTGGACACAGCTGACAGTATCAGTAGGTCCATGGCAACTCGCACGGTGCTACGTTGAATTTGCGTGGCTAAGAAAGTCTGGTTTTGCGCCGGATGTGCAATCCAGGCTTTTTAATATGCCTTTTGACGGCTCGAGGTTGTTTGGCAGCAAGGCGGATGAAAGTTTGGAGAAGCTGTAGACCTCCAAAGCAGCGGCTTAATCTCTCAGTGCCGCTATAAGACAACCCCAACAGTGCCCCTACACAGGCTCATCTTCCTGGAGGGGTCGTCCTTTTCGTTATTATTCCTCAATCGGAAGAGGAAGAGGACAGGCCAGTCAGAGAGGTCGAAGAAAGTTTCCTCAGGGCGAGGAAAAGGTGCTAGATCTGCCCCAGCAGCGGCATCTGTCCCTTCAGCTGCAGCTGCAGCTGCTGCAAAACTACTCTGAGGTTTTGATCCACAAGACCCCAGTGGGAGGCAGGATCTCACAGCATCTGGAAGAATGGCGGGGCATTACTTCAGATGCTTGAGCACTGGAAGCAGTATCCCAAGGTTACTGCCTTCCTTTTCAAAAGAAACCTCAGAATCACCCACTGGGATACAACTCTGTCAAACATCCAGATCCGCTCATGTTGCAGGAAGTCTTAACCCTGCTACAGAAAGGTGCAATAGAACATGTACCTGTAGCGGAAAGGAACAAGGGTTGGTATTCCCCATATTTCCTCATTCCAAAGAAGTACGGAGGACTGAGACCCATCTTGGACTTTTTTTTTATTAAAAAAAATACGTTGTTTATAGTTCGATTAACAAACTTTTGCAAATTTTCCATATTCATTGCGTTGATCAGTTTCGAGTTCTGCCATTCGGGTAAACCTCTGCCCCAAGAGTTTTCGCCAAGTTGATGGCGGTGGTGGCAGCGAGTCTCAGGAGAGGGGGGGATTCATGTCTACCCCTATCTAGACGATTGGATGATCAGGGCACATACCCCAGAACAAGCCCAGGATCATCTGTCCAAGACTTGCCACTTCCTTCACAAACTAGGGTTTTCTCTGAATTAAAAAAGTCAAACATGATACCATCACAGAAACTACAGTTTATCGGAGCAGTCCTGGATACTTGGTCAGGCAAAGCTTCGCCTCCCGAAGAGAGAGCTCACCACATTCTGCAGATGGTAAAAAAATTTCAGAATGCCCAGTATCTTCCGGCCTTCCATTTTCTTGGGTTGCTCGGTCTGATGCCATCCTGCATTTTTCTGGTGCCAGAAGCCAGATTGAGAATGAGATCCCTTCAATGGGCTCTCAGGACTCAATGGTCCCAATTCTCAGGGGAAATGTCAGATCTTTTGCAAGTTCCAGCCAAAGTAGCACAAGATCTACAATGGTGGGCTTGCAGACAACATATCCTCAGAGGAGAATCTTTTTGGCAACCATGGCCGGAGATAACAGTAGTGACGGACGTCTCTCTCACGGGATGGGGAGCCCATACCAATGATCTAACAATCAGAGGTCGTTGGACTCCATCGGAGTCCAAACTACACATCAACTATTGGAGCTGAGAGCGATCAGACTAGCGCTGAAGGCCTTCCTGCCCTCGGTACAGGGAAAGAAAGTCCTGATAATGACAGACAACGCGGTGGCCATGTACTACCTCAACAAAAGAGGAGGAGTGGGGTCATTACCACTGTGCAGAGAGGCAATGCAGCTCTGGTTCTGGGCAATACAAGAAGGGATCTCTTTATCGGCAATTCATCCAGCCGGAGAGCAAAACACAGCAGCGGACGATCTGAGCAGGCAGAGCACAGTCTCCCACGAGTGGGAACTAGCTCAGGAAGTCATTCAAGAGATCTTCTCCATTTGGGGCACCCCTCAAATGGATCTGTTTGCGGCTGTTACCAACCGGAAGTGCGAACTGTACTGCTCAAGGGAATTTCCTCTGAGAGGAGCTCTAGGGGACGCATTTGTGGTGGACTGTACACATTCCCTCCAGTCCCTGTGATCCCTCAAGTAATCAGGAGGTTGGGAAAGTAAAGGAAAACCATGATCCTAATTGCCCCGGATTGGGCCAGGAGAACGTGGTACCCAGACCTTCTGGACATGTCCATCTGCCCTTCAATACGTCTTCCAAGAAGAGAGGATCTTCTATTACGAGAGGAAGGTCATGTTCTCCATCCGGAGGTCAACACACTCAACCTTCGCGCATGGCTTCTGAGAGGTTGAAATATAACGATTGGGATCTTCCGAATGACGTGATGGAGATTTTGCTTTCGGCCAGAAGGCCAGCAACCAAATCTCTGTATCTGTGTCGTTGGAACAAGTTCAGTGACTGGTGCAGAGAAAAGAATGTGGACCCATTTCAATGTAATATCCCCACAATTTTATCTTTTCTATTCCATTTAGCTAATCTGGGACTCCAGGTTGGTACGATAAAGGGATACTTGGCAGCGCTATCCCTTTTCAAGTGCTCTTCAGAGGAAGAATCTTACTTCAAAATACCTTTTTAATCAATTCTTAAGAGGTCTAAATAATGTATTTCCACCAATACCTTTTCAGGTTCCAGTGTGGGATTTGAACTTAGTTCTGAAATTCCTCACATGCATTCCATTTGAGCCTTTACACCCTTGTCCGCTAAGGCTCCTTACTTTGAAAACAATACTTCTTGTGGCATTGACATCAGCCCGCAGGGTGAGTGAGTTCCAGGCGCTTTCTAGCGGTCCTCCTCACACCATCTAATAAAGACAAAGTAGTTCTTAGAGTTAAACCATCTTTTTTGCCAAAAATTGTTTCGGATTTTCATCTGTCACAAAAAATAACTTTGCCTACTTTTTACCCCCCTCCTCACGCAAGTAAGGAGGAGGAGCGACTACATAGACTAGATACCAGATTTCAAGATTGGCAAAAATACATCAGTGTGATCAACTTTGTGTAGGGTACACTGGCCGCATATTGGGACTTGCTGTAACTAAACAAACATTATCTAGATGGATAATTTTGGCTATAACAGAATGCTATAGATTGGCTGGGAAAGAACCACCAGATGGACTGAGAGCTCATTCAACCAGGAGCATGGCAACTTCAACAGCACTAAAAAGGGGTGTCCCTGTACAAGGTATTTGTGCAGCAGCCACATGGTCATCCATGCATAACTTTATAAAACATTATGCCCTGGACTCAACTTCTTCTCAAGGAAGTCTGTTTGCTAAATATGTACTACATTCTGTAAACGATTATAAATATTCTGTACTCCCACCTCCGGGATGAAACTGCTTTGGGAGTCTATCTAAGATGAGGAATACGTGGGAGGACACAATCCATTCGAAGAACAAGTTACTTACCAACTGTAACGTTCTTTCGATTGGATGTTCCTGCCACGTATTCCTCATCGACCCTCCTAGCCGACCCTGCAGTACAGTTTACGTGAATTACACTCTAAATTCTTTTAAGGCTTCGGTCAAAAGAGGCATGCCATTAACTATAATCCATGGACTACAATATATGAAAAAACAGAACTGAAGCCAACGGGCGCACACGAGGCATTTATACAGCGGATGACGTCGGTGCTCGACGGATGCCGCCGAGGGACATCGACGCCGCAAACTCCAGAGGAGCGCCCTCTGGTGGAGAGAGAGAGACATTTTTTTTCCAAAGCAGCAAAGCTGAAGGTAAGGATATATCTAAGATGAAGAATATGTGGGAGGAACATCCAATCGAAAAAACGTTACAGTTGGTAAGTAACTTGTTCTTCTCCCATGTTCCCCTCCCTCCTTGAAGAGCTTTGAAACACATTGTGTATAGGCGCAATATAAATAATCAATTCAATTCAATCAATTCAAAGCAAGTACTTTTTTCCAAAAACGACCCTCCATTCGGGGCCACCATTTCAATGGTAAGTTAATAAATACTTTGGATCCATAAGTGAGCGTGGGGGTTACTTTGGATCTGTAGAAATCTAATATTGGTGTTAATGAATATCTGCAGTATTTCTGCTTCGAGATCAAGGCTTGACTTGCCAAGGCCCTGGTCTTGGTGTTGTGCATGTCCAGAGCTTGGGTCTCTACTACGCTGTTTCAAATCGTAATTCCCAGATATTTAAATGAGGGAGTGCTTACTATTTCTATGTTTTTCAGAAACCATTTGAATAGTTTCTTTTTGTGTTTGTTGCTTCTTTTCATAGTTAAGATTTTCGTTTTTTTTTGTTGACTTCTAAGTTGTTATTGTCCGCATATTTCTGCTAGCCGTCCAGGTGGCGTTGTAGGCCTATTTCAGTGCAGACTATGTATTTACATTTCCTTTTTATTTTCAGTAAAAAAAAATCTATTACTAGAAGCCGCGCTAATGTTCAACAGGCAATGTAATACGCTTAGAGATACAAACAGGTAAGACAAGGCCGCGTTAGCAGCATGGCTTCGTCATTTCCAGGCTTCTGACTCGTTTCAGAGAGACTTTGAGGACTCCAGGTAACACAAGGGAGTTTTCACAGCACATTTTTGCAAACATTATGGCCCCACATGGGATATTTGACTATTAAAATTGACAGTATATTTCCTATTGTCCTTTTCTCAACTTTTTCCGTGTGGATTAATCTAGTGTGTAGTTCTTATCAACCCCACCCTGGTTGCAAGAACTACTCGCGTAACGCCTGCACTAAATTTTATTTTTCATTACTGATTACAATTTTAGACACCATCTGGAGTTTAAGTCGAGCACATTATTATACATATGTTTTCTCTCTATTTTTTCTCTTTTGTGCTTAGTTCCCGATTCGGATATGCATGTGCAGGTATTTAACAAGTACATATGTGCTTTCTATGAGATTTACAATTGGTGCATTGACTTGATACTAATATATTTTTCTCCTATATGTATTTTTCTTTTCTATTGTGAATTGTTGTTTTGATGCACTCTTATGGTTGATTATACACTCGCATATTTGGTTGATATTCTCCGATTTTATTGATGCATGATTTAATAGTGTTTTTCGCCCTGAAGACGGACCAGGTTCTGAAATCCATTGGCTTGAGGACACACTGTATTGCATACTGCCTTTTATGATGGAATAAAAGAACTGAGTTCTTATATTTGACTAGGGGAATACGATTTATGATGATGTGAACTCTAATCAACTGGGTGACAGAAAATAGAAAACATTAATTGAATGATACTGTGAGAGCATATGGTTACTCCAGACGGAACTCTGAACGTTTATTTTGATATTGTATACCCTTGTGCCAAAGGTATTTTCCACCATTTTGCTCCAAAACTATTAGATTGATTCTATAATTTTTTTTACATATTTTATTAGTTTCACAGCTGAAGCAATAACATAACATTTCAATCTTTAGAAAACCTCCGAAGATATATATCACATGCAATCTGCAGGGCTTCCCTTTACCCCCTCCCATCTTCCTGCCAATTGTCCCTCAGTGTTCAGATTGTCTCTCTCAACTACGCCTCTTCGGGCCCAAGTATAACTGTATCAGCAATGGTTTAGAGGTCAGGGCTGGGAATTTGCGGTCGTGTTCCAGTAGGGGTGCTCAGACTGCTTGGAATTGGTGGAGCTTTTTCCGTCCTTTTGCAGCTGAAACCCTCTCAGCAACCAAAATGTCCCAAACTGTAATCCACCAGTGCCCCAGGTTCGGGTCTTCTGCCGATTTCCAACAGTGGGTGGTAGTGATGCGCGCTGCCAGCAGCAAGTGGGTCATTCATTTCACCCGCTTCCCTGATTTCAGATAAATCCCTTCGCAAGGCGTCCCGAGGAGTCTTTAGGCATAGTGGGAGATGCCTGCCAGTAATCTCGTGAGTCACCTGTATAATGTTCTCCCAGAAGGTTCGTATTAGGGGGCAATCCCACCACATGTGGAAATACGAGCCTGTGCCCCACAATTTCGGCAACAGGTGGTGCAATCTGCGGCCTGGAATTGGTGGATCTGCATCACACATTTGGACGAGGCTCAGCTTCTAGCCCAGATCTCCCCCTATGCCCCGTCATCAAGTTGGAGGGCGACACAGGGACAGGAGGTCCTCCTCCAACAGTGTACAATTTTGAGATCCCCCTTATGCATGGGCTCCCTAATGTTCAGTTCTAATAAGCTTACGGGTCTTGTGGCTTTCTCTTATTTCGGGGTGTGTAATCCAGTGGTAGAGCTTGGGTGTATGTGAACCTGTCACCTCAGAGAGTTTAGATTGTTTTTTTACAATCTTCATAAGTGTGCGGTTGGCCCTCTGAAAAGAGTTGCCCCAAGATGCTTAGGCCTCCCTCTTTCCATCTCTTAAACGCTCTCTGCCGGATGCCAGGTGTGAAGGCCGGATTGCCAAAGACGGGAGTAAGAGGGCCCACCTCCCTAGCAATATTTTTCCCCCCGCAGAACCCTGTCCCATACCCGCAGGGTGACTTTTGTTGATGATAATAGGTGGGGCCATTGCTTGCACATTGCGTGGGGAATAAAGGACAAAAAGCGGAGGGGCAGGACACATTGTGCTTGTTCTATTTCCAACCATCTTGGGGGCAGGGTCTCCACCGACCACATGGGCAAGTGGGACAGTTGGGCGGCTACTGCATATTTTGATAGATTTGGGACCCCCACACCTCCCAACACGGATCTTCCCATCAACACCCTCTTAGGAATCCTAGGTCTCTTCCCCCACCAAACGAACCCCAATAGTTTGCGTTGGAGTCTTTCAATTACGGGTTTGGGGACTTCTATAGGGAGGAATGAGCAGTGGTTTAGCAACCGGGGGAGGAAGTTCATCTTGACGGCAGCAATCCGTCCAATCAGTGAGATTTCTTGCTTTGCCCTACTTTCCAGGTGCTGCTCTATTGCCTTAATCACAGGAGGGAAAATTGCCCCGTAGAGATCTCTCGTCGAAGCTGTCAAGTGGACCCCTAGATAGGCTATGGCAGTCATACTCCAGCGGATCGGGCAGATAGTCCGAACCGCCCTTAACTTTTGTGCGGACAGGCCCACCCCCAGTGCCTCCGATTTCCTGAAATTGATTGCAAAGCCAGCGACCTGCCCAAAGGCATGGAGTTCCCGTAAGGCCGCCTGTAGGGAGGGAACTATGTTAAGAATTCTTAACTAAATTGGTTTAAGTATTACTGGTGCCCACCTTTCTTTACCTTGCTAATGGCACAGGTGGGGCCACTTTGCCTGGGAGGGTTGAGCAGGATACTGTTTGTTCCTGGGAATGGGAGGGTGGGATCCTAGTAGAGGGACCAGCTCTAGCCCAGTTTCTGACTTGGCCAACTGTTGCCGAGTTGTCTCGTAATACCACATCACCTGTGTCCTAGGTGACCCATCACTAAACGCATGTGGCAAAAGCTCTGCAAAATTGGTTGGATTGTTTTAAAACGGTTGTGCGTATTCCAGAACCAGTATGTGTTATACGTAGAAAACAGCATTGCATCTGTAAATTGTTAACTGATTTTAAAGAGTCAATATAATATAAGAAGCAAGGTTGAAAACGACTTCATTATAGATTATATGAATATTTAGCAGGTCAAGACTGTTAAAGTTCATTCCCCTTACACTATGGTCCAACCTTTTAAATACTGTGAGAAACCAGAGGGTCTCTCACTCGTTACTCTCCGGGGAGATTGGAGAAACCCGTGCAGTTCCCTCTGGGACCACTGCAAAAGATTTAAGACTACAGGTGTTTGGCAGTAACCCACTTGGTAGCAGTCTGTACCACACAGATTCACTTGGTAGCTGTGGCTGAGCAGTCAGACTTCCCTCAAGAAGAGTTAGGCAGTATGCAAAGTATACACAATAGGCACTCAGATACAATAGCACAAGCAAACACTGACCAGAGCTTTGGTATCAAGGTATATAATTATTTATTTAAAAACACACTGATTGAAACACTCCTGCACTATTATTGTATATCACTCTCAACACAGTTACTATTATTATATATACATCCATTATTCCTTATCAGACAAGTCTTAGTTAACACCACTTATTTCCAGACAGAGGTGAGCGCTTAACTATAGATGGCACTCCAATAAGTTAACAAAAAAGGGAGGGAAAAAGGCAGAATGTAGGAAAATACACCACACTAATACTTAGGAACTCTTAAGCAAGGCAGGAAAGTCAAAAGTTACTTGTGAGCCAAAGTCCATAGGCCGGGCCAACTCTTGGAGAGAGCAGGGCACAGATGCACCCAAGATCACACAATGACAACAGGCTTAAAAAGTCTTGCAGGGAGTTCAGGAAGGTTTTAGTTAGGCTCAGAAAAGTTTAGCCAGGGTGTCCCAGGCTAACCCAGGTTCGACAGCCGGGGGCTAAATCTACCCCGTACAGTCGGTTGCAAGGGAAGCCAGGCGGAACACGGTACCTTATGTGGAAAGGATCCTCCAGCGGGGGCAGTTGTTCCTGGCAGCGGGTGCAAATCGCGGCGTCGTCCAGAGGAAGAGAAGATCTCGACGTGGAGGAAAGATGAAGGTTGTTGCACTGCCAGGGAAGAAACCAGCCGCGGAGTTTTCCGGTTCAAGGTACTACCCTTTGATTCGCGGTAGTGGTAAAACGTGGTATCCGGGTTGCCGGGGTGCTTGGCACAGGCAAGGCGGCCACGAGATGCTCCAGGAAGCGAAAAAGGAAGCAGACTGGTTATCCCCACCAGTCGAAGGAAGAAGACTCTCCGGGCTGGAGATCTCCTCTGTCGTTGGGAAAAGTGGTGAGACGGTCCAGCAGGGCTCCACCGGTGGTGTCGTCGTAGCAGGTCGGCTCAGCTTGTCCCTCGTCGGATTCTTAGGTCCTGTGGCGACTTCTAAAGTTCCAGTCCCCCAAAGCCCTGCTTTTATACAGAAAACCCCCATTCACTCAGCCTAGCTGTAACTCAAACATGCTAAGTGGTGAGCCAGGACGGAGTGCGACTTGAGTTGCCTAGGCAACTCAGTCCAGGGTGCCTAAATCCCCCTCCACCCCTCCTAAGTACCCCAGACAGAGTGGCACCACTTTGGAGGGCTTCTGTGGAGAAGCCCGTGAAAAAGTGGAACAAAGGGCTCAACTTGGGTTGGAGTCACAGAAGCGAACAAAAACGCCATTTTAGAACCGAGTTCTCGCAAAATGTACCAACCGGAGAATGAATATTAAATAAATAAACCAGCGGTATGTTCGAGGCTATAGGAATTAAATAATTAAAGTTGGTAGCCTCGAACAATGGGAAATCCCATAGGGATATACTCGCGGTCGAATATAAAAAGTAGTATCCACTGCCACCAGCCAAAACTAGATCAGGGGGGACGGAGATGTGCCCCCTCGACTAACAGACCCCGGGGCAATTGAATTGCCATGGCCAGTACATCCACAATATGATGGTTTGTACTGGTCCTGTTCAGAATTTAAGACTAGTAAAGTCAATGGTGACTTTACATGCCCTGGGAGACAGTAGTCCGTCCCAGGGTATGGAGTCTATATTGGGGGGTCACTATGACACCCATGTGTTACTGCACTGAGGGTGCTGTGTAACACACATCACAAAAACACATGAAGCCCTATGGAGTAAAAGACCCCATAGCCCATTAAGCACATCTAGAGTCAAAGAAACACCCTCAAATCATGCCCAAGAGTGAGGGTAAAAGAGTCTCACTCTTGGCAGGAGAAAAAAATAAACCCCAAATATCCAGCAAAGCTGCTGGGGGACTCACTAGGTTAGGAAATTCAGCCTAAACCTGAGAATTCTCCCTAACAACTAGTGCGGGAGGATCACCTGGTGAGGGGTCTTCGTGGAGTGGGGGTGAGACGCAGTATTCCCCCTCTTTTTTGTTCATCTACCCCATGCTATTTTGTAGGATTTTGAGATGTCCCAACTCCCCCGCCCCCCTTTTTACACAATCACTGGGCCGAGGAAGAGGGTGACTGAGAGTAACCAGACTAACTCTCTCACATCGTACTGGACATGTCTCGTTAATCGGGTCAGGCAAAAACAGGCACTTCACACCAAGTGCATACACCTGATACCATTTAGCTCTCCTATTATGAATAAAAGGCAACACCTAAAGACACACTCTGAGCAAGGCGGTACATGAGTAGAACTTACGGGACAAAGGCATACCTACTGGAGCAGAGCAACGGACCAAGGGATGAGAGCAGCAGGCTGAAAACCCAGAGGGTTCCCTACTGGAGGTTGTTACCTCCAAAGACACGCAGAGAAGGCTAGATCTCACAAGTGAAGATGGCATTGTGTTTCAAGGACGCCAGCGACCCTCCTGGGTTAAAGGCAGAGTTGGGGAGGTGAGACCAAACCTGTGGTACTAACCTTGACTTGTGAATTGGAAGTAGCAAAACAAGAAAGAAGTGCACGCAGCCGGTGAGTTGGCAAGCGACCTGAGCCCGGTGTGCTTTAAAGCGAATGAAGTAGAAACATTATAGCATATTTGAAGGCTGCACGTGTGTGGATGAGATGCGAAGAAAGGCAGAGCTGTGAATGAACTTTGAAGTAAAAGGCAGCTGTGAGATCAGTGATACTAAGTAACAGAGTGGTCTGGCAAAAGGAAGTAGCCCTTTCGAAAGTCTCAGTGAAAGGTACATTGTTTGAAGTTATAAAGGGAACAAACAACAAAAGTGAATTAAGCGAGAATAAAGGTGAAGTTTGAGTCGAAGTGGTCCTGCTGTGGTCTTTAAAGAGAGCCAAGCACATTTGAAAGTCTTCGACATCCGAAAGTGGTCTGAGCCCGATTGAGGGCAACCCGAAGTACAATAAGCTTGGGGAAGGGAGCCCTACGGCAAGTTTGTATTGAACTGTGATGTGAAAGGTCTGAGACAGACAGAGGAGGACCTTTGTGAACTTTACGTTGGAATACAATGTTGAAAGTCAAGAAAGAAACTTTAAAGTGCAAGGCCAGCCGGGCCTCAATCCAAGGTTTGGAACTGCTTAGAGTGTCAGAAACCGAGCCACAGTGCATCATCCTGCCTACAAGAACATCCTTACTTTGTGAGGTTTAACGTGAGGAGGAGAGCTGGCTCAGCTACTTTTATTTTTTTGAACACTGATTGAATCTTTGCATAAATTTCTCCTTTTTACACTTTTTGTACAAGATATGGGGCAGGCATTAGGTTTTTGTTAGCATAGTCCATTTTGATTTGAGAGACTCCACAACAACTGTTTTGTTTACCGTTTGATGGTTGAGACTACTCCCGTGTTAGTTGTAGGGCAAAATAGGAGTTTCTCCGACTCCAACATTTTCAGTAAAGGTTTTACAAATTGTATCCATTGTGTCAGTGTCATGCTTATGATACCATGCCTTCCCTACAATACTTAATCGATGTCACCAAGCTCTTACTGCAACTTCCTGTTTTTCTACTTAGTGGAGAGCCAGGCTCTGCTCCATTGCTAGTTGTTCTTTTGCCTGGGACATTTCGTCTGTACTCTGTTAAGAAATGTTATGTAAAACACAGTTATCTTTACATTTTTCACATTTGTTTCTCCTGCTTCAGTGATTGGGCTTTTTGTAAATGGATTTAATCCAGGCATCACATTTGTGCAACAGTTTTAAGCTGCTGATTCTCATTGAGCCTTGGTCATCTGCTTTGGCAATTTGCATTTAGTTGTGAGCTGTCAGTTTTGTGTTGACAGACCATGTGTGTTTTTCATGCAGACTGATAAGTATGAAAGTCAGCAGAAGAGGATCTTTTTCACAGTAACTTTCGACTGCACCAACGACAAGCTCACCTCTGACATCAATTGGAGGGATTTTGTACAATTTTCGGTAGTGCTTGTTGGCAGTGGTGCACATTTTATTACAATTCACAATTGAGAAGTGGTTAAGCACACCTTATTTTATCATTAGTATTCTATTTGTTCATCAATTTAGAGCTATGACGTAGCTCTTACGGAATTTGTTAATGTTGAGGGTGCAGGGGAGAAATAGCTGACTCTGGTATCAAAAGTTCTTAGCTTTGCCCATTTTTCTGAGGTAATAAAATGTGCAGAACAAACCAAGTGTCCATATTTCATGGACATTCCCGTCCCTTGCACTATGGTCACTGAAAAGAATCTTTCAGTCCTATTTTAAGAGTGCTTTCAATCTTATTACACAATTTTACCAACCGAGTAAATGGTAGAACAATTTTTAGGAAAGTATCAGAATTACCACAACTGGCAATTTATTCAAGATGTATACAATATCACACACATAAATCATATCGGTTCATCAAGTTCACATCACGACATAGAATGTCGGTGGCTGACGTCCAGAAGCCATTCATTATTTAACCAATGAGTTAGCAGAGGAGCAGCACTCAATTTGAAATACTTGCCTTTTAGGTAACCTTATGCACTCTCTACTACTTCAAGAAGTGACGCCAATATTCAAACTGAACGGATATCAGTTATAGATTAAAGACATCTCTAATACAAATGGCGGGTAATTGGTTTGTTAACACCAACACATTTTTATAACGCTACATCCAACATAGCATAATTAACGCACAATAAATGTGAATTTCACAGATGAATCTTGAGACTGAGACACGGTACCAGTGACCCCATAAGAAAAATAATTTAAGAAGTACCCATAAATTCACATAGGTATCAGCAGCCGAAACACAAAGCACAGAGAAACCATGCTAATTCATGAACTGCTGTGATTTACGTTCTAGAAATGTGAACCTAATGCGATAACTGAAGATTTAAAATATTAACTTTTTGCTCCTGAAGAAGAGAGAACTCTCTCGAAACGCGTGGATCTTTATTCTTTGATATGTATTTGTTTTAAACATTTTTCTTTGTTGATTGATATCACTGAACAAGCAAACTCAAATTGATGCAATGAATACTACATTAAGCAATGCAACGATTTACATGAATTTGATGAACTGATATGATTTATATGATTTATATGTGTGATATTGCATACCTCATGAATAAATTGCCAGTTGTGGTAATTCAGATACTTTCCTAAAAATTGTTATACCATTTACTCGGTTGGTAAAATTGTGTAATAAGATTGAAAGCACTCTTAAAATTTGACTGAAAGATTCTTTTCAGTGACCATAGGTGTGCAAGGGATGAGAGTGTCCATGAAATATGGACACTTTGTTTGTTCTGCAAATTTTACTACCCCAGAAAAATGGTGTTGTGTATCAAAGCTAAGAAGGTGGTGTGATAGCCGCACACCATTGATGTCAGTCTTGAGTGTTTGATTTCAAGTAACCCATCACAAGTTTGATGTCCTCCATTATTGCATACACCGCATCAGATGGAGGGTCTAGGGAATAGAAGGTGCAGCATCACTTCACTTTTAATAGACCTGCATACACTTAAACATTTTGTCTTGTGTAACTATATTTTCGGATGCATGTTAATCTGCCTAGAATCACATGCTGTGCATATAGTGTGGCATCTAGTGGTAATCGCACAGTATTGCCTTTTTCTTTCGAGCATCGAAAGGGGACGTTAAGATGGTCGTGACTGTAATACTATCCCTAACGTGTTGTGTAGTGTATCCAAAACCCCTCACGCGTCGAGATCCCTCAGATTGTTTTTTTCTGCCCAACTAGTTGGTCGCCTTATGTGGAGCTCGTCAGAGTTAATATTGCCAGAGTCATTATTAGTTGTCCCACGACCAATGCTCGTTTATTCATTCAATTCTCTTCGAATACCACTGCGTGATTCTCTATGCCGACGCCACCCAACTGCTGTTTCAGCGACTTGTGCATCGATCGATGTCTGTTGACCGCATGGCCTCGGCCCTCTGGCCAGGCCCTTACAGTAGGGAGAGTGGGGCCCTGGGTTGCTTCTTTTCTGAGAATGCATTTTCTCTTCCCCTCTCTTTCCTTTTCTGGTCTGACTGCTGCCTTTTACCTCTGCTATGGTGAGGATTCCATTTAAGTTTTGTCCAACTTGCAACGGAAAATACCCCTAGAAGGACACCAATTGCAAATGCAATAGGTGCTTACCTCGTGACCACGACGAGCGATCCTGTAATCCTGCAAACTCTTTCATCCTAAGACGTTAATAGATGGGCAGACAAAGTGGTGGGAGGCCTACACGATGTAGGACGAAAAAGTCAATCCCCCGTTGGCGCCGTCGCCTCGAGTGACGAGGACTCTAGCGGCAGCCATGGCTCCGATGTGGAGGCCACAGACCTTTCGGCTGAACCGTCCAGTTCCCAGGTGCCCATCCCCAGCCCCGACAGGCAGGCCACCGGTACTGCTATGGGGAGATCACACCCCGGCATGCACCCTCCGAGCTTCCTCGATGGATACTTTGACGAAGCATCAGACGCCAACAGCCCCGCCAAAAACTTCGACGTGACTGCTGAACCTCACGGTCCGGCGCCCTCCCCGCATCCGTCTTCTCGGCATGCGTCCAGGCAGTCCTCTCATAAGGGCGTCTCTTCTAAAAAGCACACAAGTGCCGACACGCAGTCTAAGAGCATGTCAGCTCCAAAGGTTTCGGCGGAGCCGGTAACCGCGACGACGCCTACAGGCATGTCAAAATCCCTCATGCAGCCGCCAAAGTTACGCAAGAGTCTTGCGGCTATTGTTTCAGTGGCGGAACGTCCAAAAAGCACCACCTCTTGTCGAGAGGAGTATTCTGAAGGGCCCCAACCCCTCTCTAGTGCTTTATCTGATAATTCCCCTCCCTCTAGAAAGCCTTTCCTTCCTCCAGACACCTCTGCTTCATCCCTGTGGACCAGAGAGAGGTTCGAAAAGAAGTTTTGATTTTTCTGAACCAGAGAAACATATTACGAGGATCCCTACAGTCATGAGGACAATACTTTTGGGCAGGACACAACTGATCAGTGCCCAGATTGGGGACAAGATCAGCCAGCAGAGGGAAGCACCTTGGCTCTCACCCCCTCCAGCTCGTGACCCAGAAGTCATTTGTCTGGACCCGCCCTCCTCGCCTCAACAGAGGCAGCCATCGCCTATTGACGACCAAATGGCTTTCAGTGCCATCCTGAAGAGTGCCGCAGACCACTTCCATATTGCCACACAGGAAGCTGTCGAGGACTCTGATTTTGTTAAGGGCATTCTGAAGGAAAGATCTCCTACAAGTCAAGCCATTCCCTGCAGAATTCCATTAAGCAGCGCCTTACACCTTCCTTACTCTCCCCTTGCCTTACAAGGGCTGTCAGCACTTGGGTTGAGAAACTATTTCGCCCCTCCCCATCTGACCCTAAGTACATTAGGGGGAATGCCACACCAGACTCCCTGGTTGTTACCACCACCAGAAAAAGGGCTGGGGTGCCACTGTCTACTGCAGAGGCTCCCCCGACAAAGACTGCTAGAAACTCTATGCCCTTGGCAAGCGTATCACCACGTAGGCAGCATATTCTACGAGAATTGCACATAATAGTACTCATCTCGTGAGTTATGGTGCAGTGGAACCTGCTTCAAGAAGGCTTCCAAGAGGTCCCTGAATCTGTGCGATCACGCCTGCCGGCGGTTGTCTCTGAGGGAAGGCAGGTGACCCACAATATCCTTAAAAACATGCTAGACGCTGCAGAGACGGCAAGACGCATCCTAGCACAGGGCACTCTTCTCAAGAGGCAAGCCTGGCTAAAGAATTCAGGTTTTAAGCCAGAGACTAAGGCCTCTTTGATGAACAAGCCTGTGGAAGAATCAAACTTGTTCGGTAAGGCTGTGGATGATGCCTTGGAAACAGCGAAAAAAGAGCATGAGACACTAAAAATCTCTCAACCAAATCACAGCCAAACCTTTTCAACAGCGGGGAGGTGCAAACTCTCGCCATTCATTTTGGGCAAGTCCTTCTCCCGATTTCCTCATGGACAGTATGGTGCAGGAAGTACCCGATGGTCGTCCGATTTAGTTTCAACTGGCAGCAGCAAATACCAGCAGAGGGTGCAACGCAGACGCAAGGGTAGAGCCAGAAATTCCATCCCAAGAGGCTCCCCGCCCTCCGCATCAAAACCACTCGCCAGTCTGGGTCCCCTCCCATACCTCCCCGGTGCCTGGACGGTTGTCATCATTCCTTCACGCATGGGAGGGGGTTGCATCAGACCAGTGGTTGCTCAAGACCGTCTCCCGCAGATTCCTCATCATGATAGATATCCATCTCCTGCTTTGCTGTTCAGAGACTTTTCGCCAGGGGGCGTAGTGGACCTCGACTCGGCCGTCGATTTGTCTTGTCGTCGGCTCCGGACATGTCCGGCATCGTATATATACCACGTCACTACGCCCCATGATTTAGTTCCTTTTTTCTGCGTGTTTGCATGCTGCATCAGGAACATAACTCGAGTTTACTCGACATTCTTATTGTACTTTGTAAGCTTTTTTCTCGAAAACATCAACGCAATGTCGTCCCACAGGGTTTCTGGCTTCAGGCGATGCCACGATTTCTGACCGCCATGACGTCTGTCTATGGTGTCTCGGTGCTAGTCACGACACGGACGCCTGCATGTCGTGCACAAAGATGTAGCTGAAATCCCTGCGTGAGAGGCCCGGAAACTGGCTTTGGGCTGACCTGTCGGCAAGTCTCCGGCATGGTCACACGTCCATTCCTCGAAGGCCGAGACGGAGGAGCCCACCCCTGTCAAGGGGGGAAAGACCGACATCGTAAGAAGACCAAGAAACCACCACCACAATACTGAACATTGGAGTACTAGAATTTACCACCATGATCCTTCTTAAACTATGTGGTAGGATCCACAAAGATTTGAGACAGGGGAAGCCATTCTTCATTTAACAAACCTGCTTGAGCAAAATGCAGCCAGTAATCGCTTTACTAATGCTCAAAGCAACATTGAAGAGGCCTCCAGTAACTACACTAACGATGGCGACAAGAAACAAGACTCGCAATTAGAAGTGGTGATGGACGAGGGCTTTTTGTTTTCTATCAACTACAAAACCTAAGAGAGGCACTGTTACGCTCACCTGGCTCCCACAGAGGCGTCGATCGGAACTGGACAGCTGCGGTCTCCACCAATGTGATGCGTAGGGCCGAGATGACGGACTGGACTGGCCCACCTAGCTTCGTTTGCTTGGCCCGTAGGAATATTCTTCTGCAAATGGAGAAAGGGCATTAACCACCCGTGGAGTTGAGCCTAAATCCCCTCACCCCCACTGTTCTCCCCACAGATCACCTTTGATGTCCCCTCTTATAGTCTCACCTGATGGTTTGAAAAGATGAGCTCTCCATCCTGTATTGAGCGCAGGGGCGCGTTGATAACCAGTTGCTTCACTGGCTCGAAGGAATTGGTGAGTTCCAGAACAATATTGACTCAGAGATTCCCGGCAAGATGCCGTAAGTATAAAGTTCGTAAGAGTTCAAATGCCTGACTTTCACTCTTGTCCGATTCCTTGCAGGTTGCAGCTTGACCCTAATGAAAAGTTCCTTGTGGCAACCGGTAGTATTCTGGTAAAGATTTGTATTTTCCAACACAGTTTGATAAAATAATGTCTATATGTAACCTGCTGCTTTCTCCCTTATTCAGGCGCTGAGAGAAAGTATGAAGTCTCGGGGAATAATACCTCCGGTGGTAAAATCAGGTAAGTCTATTGTGGTGAGGAGGGTTCCCCTTGTTAGTCCCTTTGTTTCACCTTGCTGTCCTTTTGTTTCCCCTTAGGGGCCGGGTTCGGCGAAGATGCAGTGGAAGCTGCGCCGACTGTGAAGAGGAATAATACCCCCAGTGGTAAAATCAGGTAAGTCTATGGGGGTAACTAATATTCCTCTGTGTATTCCCTTGGCTCACCTTGCTGTTCTTGTCTTCTCCTTAGGTGCCGGAGTGCGGCGAGAACATGCAGGAGGATGCGGTGGAATGTGAAGATGCTGCGAAGGCCGGTGGCGCTGCAGGAGGCGAGGCGACGCGCATAAAATAAGTTCTTTCTTGGAAGGCGCGATGGATCGGGAATTCAGGTAAGGATCAAAGGTATTGCTCTTGTTCTAACCTTTTCTCCTTCTTTCTCACTTTTTCTAGGAGCTCCAAACTCGAGGCGGGCGTGGCAGAAGGCTGGATGCAGACTTGCAGGCACGATGAGCGTTACGCTGCTGGATGCAGAATAACGCGAAGCGTGTGCTGCTCGTCGGGCGTGGTTTAAATAGCCTCCAAAGTAGTCCCAGGTAAGTATTCCTCCCCAGCCCCGCCCGAGTAAAAAAATAGTCCCTAAGTAAAGTAGTCCCTTCCAAGCCTCTTTTGGCTTGGAGCTCTTGCAGCATGGTCTGCATCAGGTAAGTTTTGCAGCATGGTCTGCATCAGGTAAGTTTTAATCTATGAGCCTGGCGCCTATGGCACCAGGACTGACTCTCCATATGAGCCCGGCGCCATAGGCGCCAGGACTGGACCCAAATAGCCCCTAGCAGGGCTTGTTAGGCTTGCTTAGGATAACTTGATGCCTGCTTCTGGGGATGCTGGACTTGGTCTGGGTCCTCGGGGGTAGGCATCATGACAGCACTCCCCCATCCGCCCCACAAGGCCCCTCCTAAAGTCGTTCTTCCCTGTGGTTTCAGTTTGTCTGGGAAATTTCTGTGGAATTTTTTCACCAATCGGGGTGCATGAACATGGTCACTAGGTTCCCATGACCTTTCCTGTGGTCAGTAACCTTTCCAGTCGATTAAATAAAAGAGTTTTGACTTTATCAGCTTGGAGTCCAGGATGTTCTTAACTTCAAATTCGGGTTCTCCGTCTACAAGGATAGGGTTTGGTGGCTTGGTTAGTCTTGTCCCTGGTTGCACTGGCTTCAAAAGTGACACATGAAAGACGGGGTGAACTCGCATTTTAGCAGGTAAGTCCAACTTGACAGCCACCGGGTTGATAATGGCTTTAGAGTAAGGCCCCAAATATCTGGGGTTAAAGGTCTGTGTTCCCTTTAGAGGTATGTTTTGTGGCTAACCATACTTGGTCCCCTATCTGGTATTGTGGAGTATCACTTCTATGCCGATCAGCATCTTTCTTTCGCCCGTTTTAAATGTGTAGTTGCTTCCTTAAAGGCTTGTGTAATCGTAGCGTGCAGATGGTCCACTGCGGGCATTTCTAAATGTTGGGGTGAGTCAAGGTCTGAGGTTCGAGGATGGTGCCCATATAAGGTATAAAAGGGGCTTTGTCCAGTTCCAGAGTGTACTGAGTTATTGTATGCATATCCGGCGATCCAAAAAATGTCTTTCCAATTACTCTCAGTCTGATGTAACATACAACGCAGGTATTGTTCCAGAGTCTGGTTGGTCCTCTCCGTTTGACCATCGGTCTGGGGGTGGTGACTGGTCGATAACCTCACATCGAATTGCGCCAATTGACAGCATTTTTTCCAAAAATGTGAAATGAATTGACTGCCCCGGTCAGAGACCAATATGGACGGAAATCCGGTTATGTGAACAATGTTTTCGAGGAACTCTTTGGCCAGGATTGAAGCTGAGGGTAATCCCTTTAAAGGAATAAAGTGGGCCATCTTGGAAAAAAGATCCACAATAACTAGAATGGTGTTAAATCCATTGCATGGGGGTAGATCAGTAATAACGTCTAACGATAAGGTGTGCCATGGTGTAGGCGGAATGTCTAAAGGTTGTAAGAGTCCAGCTGGTTTTTTCTTTTGACTTTTGTTTTGGGCGCAAATGCCACAAGACATCCCAAATGATTTAAGATCCTTTCGCCAGGTGGGCCACCAGAATTGTCTTTTAATTTTAGCTTCAGTTTTTGCAATACCTGGGTGCCCCTCCATTAGGGTATCATGATAACGGGAGATGACTAGCTCTTGTAGTTCCTTGTGTGGCAGAAATAGCCACCCTTGGTAATAAGGCAGATCATTGGTGACAGAGTAGTCCGGGCCTTTTTTTACCCAGTCCTGCAGGGCTGTAGGATCAAAGAGTTGCTGTATCTTTACCTGAATGTCCTCTAGTGTCTGAAGAGTAGTCATGCCAAGAATTCTTTGTTCGGAAATTATAGGTACTGGTTCTGGGTTCACTTCTGCCTCTCCCATCCCTATTCGGGATAAGGCGTCTGCTTTACCATTCTTACAACCTGGTCGATAGGTTATTACAAAATCGAACTCGGCAAAGAACAATGCCCATCGGAGTTGACGTGACGATTGGGCCTTGGCTGTCTTTAAATACTGTAAGTTCCGGTGATTGGTGATCACAGTAATGGTATGCCTGGCACCGAGAAGATAGTGCCTCCAAGCCTTGAAGGCGGATTTAATGGCTAATAACTCCTTGTCGGTAAACGCATAGTTTAACTCGGGTGCCGAGAACTTTCTGGACCAAAATGCTACTGGATGAAGCTGGCCAGATTCAGGGTCCTTTTGAGACAGGACAGCTCCCATGGCTAGACTGGATGCATCAGTTTCCAGTATGTATGGAAGTTCGGGGCGCCGGTGATTTAATACAGGTGCAGACGTGAATTTCGCTTTCAGCTATTGGAAGGCATTTTCAGCTTCTTTAGTCCACATAAAGCGTTTATTTTTTCGCAAGAGTGCTGTGATGGGATGTACAACATGTGAAAAACCCGGGATGAATCTGCGGTAGAAATTGGCAAAGCCGAGCATGCTTTGTACTCCTTTAACTGATCTTGGCGATGGCCACTTAAGGATTGCATCTACCTTTCGTGAGTCCATTCGGACTCCTTTTGGGGTCAGGATAAACCCAAGGAATTCAACTTCTGTGGCATGAAAAATGCATTTTTCCAGTTTTGCATATAGTTTGTGCTGGCGCAATTTCTCAAGGACTGCTCGGACGTGCTTCACATGGTCAGATTCTGAAGAGGAGTATACTAGAATATCATCGATATATACGACAACACAAACGTCAATGAGTTCACGAAGGACATCGTTCATGAAGTATTGGAAGGCTGCTAGTGCATTGCACAACCCGAAAGGCATCACCTGGTATTCGAATAACCCATACTTAGTGCGGAAAGCAGTCTTCCTTCCATTCATCGCCTTCTTTTACACGTACCAGATGGTATGCCCCTCGGAGATCTAATTTAGTGTATATACAAGCATCCTTCACTTGGTCTAGTAGTTCAGGGATCAGAGGCAATGGGTATCGGTTCTTAACAGTTATCTGGTTCAATGCGCGATAGTCTATGCACGTTCTGAGGTCACCTTCCTTTTTGGGCACGAAGAACAAAGCTGAAGATGCAGGGGACTTGGATGGGCGATAAAGCCATTGGCAAGGTACTGGTCTAAGTATTGTCGTAGGTGAAGGTTCTCAGGTTCCGTAAGGGCATAGATCCTGCTACAAGGGGGTTGTGCACCGGGTATGAGATCGATTTGACAATCGTACGATCTGTGAGGAGGTAAGGTGTTTGCCTGTTCTTTTTGGAAGACATCCTGGAATTCTTGGTATTCTGGAGGTAGTTGCATGACTGCTGTGGTTACTGTGGCCAGGCCTGCGTTCTGACTTTTCTTTGGGTAACAGGTTTGTGCACAATCCGGGAAGGTTATTCTCTTCTCTCGCCAATCAATACAAGGATTATGTGTTTCCAACCAAGGTATCCCCAGTATTATTTGGAACTGTGGGGCTTTGATTAGATCAAACACAATAGTCTCTCGATGCCCATCCTGACCCAATAGTGTCATCTCTGCGGTGGAATGAGTTACAGGCACAGAGGCAATTTCAGTTCCATCGACTGTGGTGATGACATCTGAGGTGGTTTTTTAGCAGAGAGGTAGATTCATCCTGGAAGCCAATTCATAGTCCACATAGTTTCCCATGGCCCCGCTATCAATGTATGCCCTTACTGCTTGCATACGCGATGGCTGCCCTGGATCTACGAGGACCATTGGTATGATGAAATGCGAGGTCTGAGTATCCTTCTTCAAGCTCGGCAAGCGGACCTCTACGCTTGTTGGGCGTGGTCGTTCCCGAGTCTGACTCTATATGGCTTTTATCAGCAGCTCCTACCACCTTCTTGGGTGGTTTTACAGGGCAATCCCATAAAAAATGCCCAGAAGTTCCACAATATAAACACAATTGCATTTGCCGTCTCCTTTCTCTTTCCTTCTGGGTTAAGGATCCTTTAACCCCCTCCGATTTGCATGGGTTCTGAAGCATCTGCTCCTTTGGGGTTAGCGTGGGTTTTGACCAACACCCGATTCTCAAACTTGGCTCGATCAGCCTTTCTGTTCTGAAGTCTGTGATCTAACTGGACCACTAAGTCTATATATTCAGCGCAGTCTTGAGGTGGGTTCACGACTTGAGCCAAGACATCCTTGAGTTCTCCTCGAAGCCCTCGATGAAATAACTTGATTCGTTTTACCTCAGGCAATCCCGTTTCCACTATCAACCTATTAAAAGTTGTGATGGAGGATAGAAGGTCCTGGTTACCCTGTGGTAGGGACCAAAGTTCGTTATCCAGGGCCTGTCCTTGGAAATGCCGGGCAAATAGTCTTTCCATGCACGTTTGAAAGCCCTGAAAATCCCGAAGAATTGGGTCATCCTGAGTAACTAGTGGAATTGACCAATCAGCTGCACTGCCGCTGAGATATGACAATACAAAGGCTACCTTGGCTTGATCGTTTGGGAAGGCTCCAGGTCTGCATAAAAAGTGCAAGCGGCATTGGTTCATAAACACGGCAAACCTTTTGGGATCTCCAGCAAAGCGTTCAGGTGGAGCTAATGGAATATTTCCTGGTAGGTTTATTTGCACAGGGTAACTCGATAACACAGGAGCTGGATTTCCCCCGGAACCAGGTAGGGGTGCTTGTCCAGCCTGGCTTTGCAATAGTTGCCTAACAAGGTCATCAGTTCGCTCCTTTGACAAAATCAGTTCTCTCCTAAGAGCATTGGTTTCTTGACGGCGGAATGCACTTCAGCCCTCAGTTCCCCTAGTAATTGGGCCAATTGGTCAGTCTCTGAGGTATCCATAACACCCGGGTGGGAATTTGTGGGTAGGCTTCGCGTTCTGTTACGCTCACCTGGCTCCCACAGAGGCGTCGATCGGAACTGGACAGCTGCGGTCTCCACCAATGTGACGCGTAGGGCCGAGATGACGGACTGGACTGGCCCAGCTAGCTTCGTTTGCTTGGCCCGTAGGAATATTCTTCTGCAAATGGAGAAAGGGCATTAACCACTCGTGGAGTTGAGCATAAATCCTCCCACCCCCGCTGTTCTCCCCACCGATCACCTTTGATGTCCCCTCTTATAGTCTCACCTGATGGTTTGAAAAGATGAGCTCTCCATCCTGCATTGAGCGCAGGGGCGCGTTGATAACCGGTTGCTTCACTGGCTCGAAGGAATTGACGAGTTCCAGAACAATATTGACTCCGAGATTCCCGGCAAGACGCCGTAAGTATAAAGTTTGTAAGAGTTCAAATGCCTGACTTTCACTCTTGTCCGATTCCTTGCAGGTTGCAGCTTGACCCTAATGAAAAGTTCCTTGTGGCAACCAGTAGTATTCTGGTAAGGATTTGTATTTTCCAACACAGTTCGATAAAATAATGTCAATATGTAACCTGCTGCTTTCTCCCTTATTCAGGCGCTGAGAGAAAGTATGAAGTCTCAGGGAATAATACCTCCGGCGATAAAATTAGGTAAGTCTATTGTGGTGAGGAGGGTTCCCCTTGTCAGTCCCTTTGTTTCACCTTTCTGTCCTTTTGTTTCCCCTTAGTGACCGGGGTTCAGCGAAGATGCAGTGGAAGCTGCGCCGACCCGTGAAGAGGAATAGTACCCCCGGTGGTAAAATCAGGTAAGTCTATGGGGGGGGGTAACTAATATTCCTCTGTGTATTCTCTTGGCTCACCTTGCTGTTCTTGTCTTCTCTTTAGGTCCCGGAGTGCGGCGGGAACATGCAGGAGGATGCGGTGGAATGTGAAGATGCTGCGAAGGCCGGTGAGATCAGTGCGGCGCTGCAGCAGGCGAGGCTACGCGCATAAAATAACTTCTTTCTTCCAGCTCGAAGGCGCGATGGATCGGGAATTCAGGTAAGGATCAAAGGTATTGTTCTTGTTCTAACCTTTTCTCCTTCTTTCTCCCTTTTTCTAGGAGCTCCAAACTCGAGGCGGGCATGGCAGAAGGCTGGATGCAGACTTGCAGGCACGGTAGGCGTTACGCTGCTGGATGCAGAATAACGCGAAGCGTGTGCTGCTCTTCGGGCGTGGTTTAAATAGCCTCCAAAGTAGTCCCAGGTAAGTATACCTCCCCAGCCCCGCCCGAGTAAAAAATAGTCCGTAAGTAAAGTAGTCCCTTCCAAGCCTTTTTTTGGCTTGGAGCTCTTCCATCATGGTCTGCATCAGGTAAGTTTGCAGCATGGTCTGCATCAGGTAAGTTTTAATCTATGAGCCTGGCAGGACTGCCTCTCCATATGGGCCTGGCGCCATAGGCACCAGGACTGGACCCAAATAGCCCCTAGCAGGGGTTGTTGGGCTTGCTTAGGATAACTTGATGCCTGCTTCCGGGGTTGCTGGACTTGGTCTGGGTCCCCGGGGGTAGGCATCATGACAGGCGCCAGGCAAAGCGACTTGGACGCATAGCAGTTAAAATGTTACCAGTGTTTCCACCACCCGGTGATGTCAGCACGAACAAGCCTTTAAACTCCACAATAGTCTCCCCCCCACTCAAAAATCTAAAAAGCAAAAAAGAAGAGACTCTCGAAGGAAGAAAAGGCAGGAAAGGAATGCTGATACATTAACCAGCTAGCTGGTCAAAGATGATGAGCCAGCGCATGTAATAGACACTGCGGATTCCGCAAATCACCTTTCGTATGAATCTTTGTCAAAAATTATAACTTGCTCTATGCACATTGCTGCAGAGAGTGTCGCGAAAAATAAATTCAAAAAGAAAGCAAGAAGGAGAACATTCTAATAATATACCACAACAAACCATGCCTGATGCAGAGCCAACAAAGCTGGATCCAAAAATCCTCACAATTGGGCCTGAGCCGGTCACTAAAGCCTCAAGCAGATAAAATCTATCTGCTTTTCTGAAATTGCTGAGAAAGATACCAACTCTCAGGATCTTGAATACAAGTGACTTTGACTATGTTTAACAACTGATCCAGGATGAGGGAGGTGTACTTGAATCCACTGCTGTCTAGTAGAAACAGCCACAATGATTCAAGCTGGATTACACATTAGATCATAAGGAATGTAGTGCTCTCGGCACGGTGTGCTGTCCCAAAGGTTTGGGCGGTTCGAAAACTGGCCAATTAACATCAAAATCTAACACTGGTCCATCTCCCACCCAAGTCGAGAATGCCCTTGGCTGGGAATGGCTGAAGAGTTTCCTACCTACGCCGCATATGATGAACAAATGATTATGAATCATTGCTAGCTGGAATACAAAAGGACATACACATTTTTTGGCCGAGGGATGCTCTTTACACATTTCTTGGCCGAGGGATGCTCTTTGTCTAATCTCTTGGAACATGATATATTCATGCTCCAAGAAACGTGATTGACTCCTCCCATTAGCATTGATGGATATTGCTTGTTTCAAGAACCAGCAAAAAAGGCACCCAAGGGATGCCGCTCTGGGTATCTCATAAAGGGGATAAAATCGACTCTAAGTACCAGTATAATTGCACTAAAGGAAGTTAACAATAATGTGCTTACCACAGGGGTATTATTTAAGACTGGTTTCCGAAATTAGGCACATATTGCTAATCAATGTTTTTGATACCCTTGGGTGCTTACATACTGACACACATTTTGTATATATTGATGTACTGTGCTGTTCAGTGGGTGGGCACAGCAGATCATCATTTACAGATTGTTGGCAGGGATTTGAATGATTGTTATCCCGATAGCGACCCTGTGCTACTTTTACCAATGTTGCTGGTGTGTGTTCTCTTTTGCAAAAAAATCTTAACGGACAGGGTCAAAAATGTATCACTTTTTTAAAAGAATGGGAACTAGTATTTCTAAATGACAGCACTAGGGGAGAACAACCAAGACAAGTAACCTGGAGCTGTGGCAAAAGTTTTCCAACTGTCGACTATATTTTCAGGAGCAATGCCATTCTGGAACTAGTCACTGAGTTTGTCGTCATGCCAAATGAAAATGGAGATCTGTTTGAACAAACCCACAAAGTCTGGTATAGAAGGCACTACTACCAACCATGCAGGCAGTAAAATATACTGGCCAAAAGAAAATATAGACGGGGTCACACAAATTATACATGACACAGTGTTGTGGTGTGCCACAAGGATCAGCACTTTCTCCACTGCTATTTAATATCTATCTTCGTGGCCGTATGGATATCTTGGAGAAATATCATCTAAGATTCCATTTTTATGCCGACGATACCCAGCTATGCATTAGGCTTTATGATGTGGAGGGTGCTATTGTTCTGGTCGGCAAGGGTTTGGAAGAAATAGGGACCTGGATCGGAAAAAAACTGGTTGCTACTTAATCCCAAAAAAACGGAGGTGATACTATTTCGCCCAAAACATCGGCTGGAAGGAAAAAGCTGCCCTCCAACTCCCCAGTTTTTGGAAACCAGCCTTAAGTACTCCACCAAGGTAAAGAATCTTGGTTGTATTTGGCAGTGTTATCTGGGCTGTAATGGTCAGATCTCGGCCAAAGTACATGGTCTTCTACAACATCCGCCTCTTACGCCAAGCACTACCCTATTTACCTGCCTCTGACCGTGCTGTGGTTGTGGGGGCTCTAGTCAATTCTAATTTAGACTATTGTAATGGACTTTTGGCTAGAGCCCCAGGCAAACAGATTAATCACCTTCAAAAAGCCCAAAATGCAGGAGTAAGGCTGGTCTTTGATGTTGCCAAGAAAACTCCTATCTGTGGGCTGCGTCGGTCATTACATTGCTTAGCGGTGGAAGACCGTATAAAATTTAAAATAGGATGTTTGGTCTACAAATGTATGAATGGGTTGGCACCAATCTATCTGATAAATAAATTGAAGCGCTATCAACCAACCCGTGCCCTCAGGTCTGAAGATCAACTCCTTCTTATCATTCCTAGGACTAACTGTGTCTCAAGAGGAGATCGTAGCTTCTCAATGGCTGAACCAAGACTGTGGAACAGCCTCCCACTGAATTTAAGAAAGGCAAATTCTTTATTGAGCTTTAGAGTGAGTCTAAAGACTTACCTGTTTAAATAGAGATGGTTGACACGGTTCCCTGTTGTATTTCAGTGGCATCATTACTCATTAGGCTAATTCTTCTTCTTTCAGAAGGTACCATCTGCGCCAGGACTCGATTAAGTTTGTTGTGTGCACGATACAAATTCTTCAAATTACTCTAAATTGCAGCGCAGAGAGAAGTTTACATTTCTTATGGCGAATGAAATTGAGAAGTGGATTGCCTGGTCAGTAGTACAGGTAGGTGCTCTGGAAGGTGTGTAACACCTGGTCACTGATAAAGTACAAACAAAGCCATTTCATAATATGATTCATGACTCCAGCGTAAGATGGGAAGGGAGATACTCAATCTTAAATCATCTATAGATTCATAAACTGAAAGAGAGATACAGATACATAAAGTTAAGTCTCAGTATAGAAATTGGGTCATAAACTGGAAATTCTCTATATAAAACATAGAATGGCAATGGATGATAGGTGCTCTGAGGCATAAATATGCGCATTTTGACAAATACCTACTTACTTACGCTAAAGGATCAAAAGAAAAGCAAGCCATTAATCCGATAGATGAAGAGGCACGGATGTCATATCTAAGACCAAAAATGAAGAGCACTAAAATCTGCCCATTGCAAGAGCCTTTGACGAGTGCTCGGTGGCCTTTGGATACTAGCATTGATATGCGCAAGGCATTAATTACTAAACTAAACAATTCTAGGACGCCCGGCCCAAACGGGCTTGCAAACATAGTACTCAAGAAAGACCCTGAAGGCTTGGATAGTCTCTAGGAGATAATGTTTGTCAGAGTCCAAACCCTTCATTATGAATGTTGATTTTGCAACTACGAATATCAGAGATTCTGTAGGGTTAGCAAACTATCTCATACTGTTGAAACAGCAAAGCTTTTATTCACCAAATATGCGAATTCGGGTGCTCTATATATGTATACATATGAAGGTTTAGTACATAATTATGACACAATTAGATCTACCGACTTGTTGTGCTATTTTCTTAATTATGCCACAACGTCAATATACAAAGCACTTTATTGCCTATTTTATTTTTATTTTGTAATTTGTAGAGCATACTGCAGCCCACGGGCATAGAGGCACAATCAAGGATACTTAAAGGCATGGTCTAGGAAAAATGTTTATTGTGCCTACGGGTCGGCCATGTTTTTTTAAGCCTAAGTGGCTTGATTTTAGAAAACTTTCCTATGGACCTTACCCGAGTTTTCGTCCATTAAACGCACGCGAAAACAAGCACCAGGGAGCCGCCATTTTGTGATAATCCTATCTTTTCCCCGATCGCCCTGGCTGACCTGCCTTTGCGGCACTAAATCAATTCCCCCGCCCCTGAGCCTGACATTATCAAAACATTCATATTCCCCGCCTCTCCCCGTGACGTTACTGTGCTGCGTAGGCAAACGCGCCCAGTCGTCTTCTGCACGACTCCACACAGAACCCGGAAACCAACACAGATCAACTCACAACACAGCGCGCCACAATTCGGAATATGAAACTGTACTTTAAAATGAAACAGCAACACAATACATTTGGTAAAGTACATTTATTTGACATTAAATGTTTAGAGAATATTCAGCAATTGCCATATGAACTCCGAAAGCCATTTATTTTCTTTTATCTGCATCTGCAATAACTGTTCCGATTCATCTTGAGTCACATGCTGTTCCTTTATGGTACACAGGGTGTTCATTTTCGTAAAAAGAATCAATTTGGAAGCACAGTGAACCGCAAGGCTGTTCCATCAACTAGGCACTAGTCCAGCCTAAAGGTTGTTATGTTGCTTCTAGCCACTAGTACAGCGTAAGGGCATGTGGGCCCTTGGCGATCGTCCCATAATATGGTGATCGGGCTCCAGTTGTTGACACAAAGCTGCAGGTGTCTGCTGAAGAATCCATCCGCCGGTGTCTCAAACAGATGGCAGTGGCAGAATGGGATCAAATACCTGTTATGAAAACAAAAAAATGATAATTAGTCTCGCTAGCCGAACTTCATTAATATTACTCATTTTATTTATTACGGCCGATCAGAAACTATTTGCTTGCAAGGATAGTTCAATGGAGTATGTTCGTCTCTAAAATCAATGCGAAAAGTAACGAGATAAATCGAGGCCAACACACAATGATAAACGACAGTTAGTCTACATGCGTGAGGAATGATATGATATATGATATGGCATTTGTAACGCGCCTATACACAAGTGTTTCTAGGCGTGACGAGGCAGGTGGGGAACAAGGGCAGACAGACAACGATCCTACTAGGCCAGGTGTCTTTCTGATCGCGCATGGGGAAGGGCTGTACATGGTTAGATGAATACAAATTAAATAATAGGGCCAGCTGCGGGCAAGTGCAAGGTAAATGCCGGGAGAAGGTGCTGAAGGATACAGAGACAGTCCCGTAGTGCAGGTAGGTAGTGCAGGGAAAAGTGGCTGGGCAAAGGACCGGGATCGGTGAGACCAGTGCACCTGCATGCCCATGTGCCCACTACGTACATGTTTTACTTGCTTTTCCTAGCTCTTCATTCATTCATTTATTCATGCATCCATTCACTAAATCTTCATTCCGGTATAAAAGCGTGTAAAGATTTACTTACATTATATTTGAAATTTCCATTGTGTCTCTTCGTAATGCAGTCTGTAAAACGGACCGTGCTCTTGACAACGATTTTTCGTATACTGACCTAAAATGAAACTCGGTCTAGTTTCTGAATTTTCTGCCTTATCGTCTTACGTTATTGCGCACTCCCTTCAAATGTAGTTCTTTCGGCATGGTCCCAGTCTCAAGGTCAAAAAACAATAGACCCTTATACTTCCAGTGCGACTTGTGGGCCTCATCTGGGCGCTGTCCTTCGCATTCTTTATTTGCAACATCACATAGTATAGGCATCTGTGAGAACTTGAAGTTTAGAATCTGTCTATGTAGTGCGCCTCAATGTGCAAATGCGAACTGGCTTCTCTCCCAAATGCCACGGTCCGCTTGGCTGGCGCGTTCTAAGTGCCCCAATTTTGTCCCTGTTGTCTGCGAGCTTTGCAGCCCAAATTGAGACATTTAATTTTTGGCGGAAGGTCAGGGAAAGTATAAAGCACCACAGGAGTTGAGTTAAAAGTGAGATTTATTGTTTGTTTGTTTGTTTTATTATTTGCAATACGCAAGCCTCCCCTCCGTTAACAGTGCGCAGCATTTAAATTTACATGAGATGAGACATTTGAAAAATATATACATACACATATGTGAGGTGAATAGAGAGAATTCAAAGATGACACCCAGCTTGTTCGCCACCCATAATGGTGAAGGTAGGGGTTAGGTTTACAGGTACACTGTACAATAACATTTATTTACAAAAAGACAATCGTATTGCAATTATTTAAACCGGGATTTGTACTTCACAATCAGCTGTGCTTCGGGTGGGCATGGCACAGTCGCAATGTTCGGTGGCAATGGATCACTGCTCTGCACAGAAAAGTCCAAAATTCCATATCTGTGCTTCTCTAACACAGCAACAATAAGGCCTTTCACAAAGTCGAACTGCATTTCATCATAGACTGGTTTGATCACCCATTGCTTACTTCGTTTTGAAAACACCTTAGTGTAGCGAGGTATGCTTACTTTACCCCTAGTCCTAGATTGTTCACGTCCGACATTGCTGTTATGGGCCAAGACCGCTAGTAGAGTGCGATGTTTCATGCCCCGAAAGCTAAAATGCAAGCGCTTTGGCCTGTACTTTAGGCACATATTGTGGAACACCTCCAAATCTCCTGTGTGACAGAATTCTGTCAGTCCTCTCAAATCTCTTGATAGAGTTTTGTCGAAAACAATCTTCTCAATGGCTTTGTGTGTCGGTGAAGATGGAATCAACCACTTCTTCTTCCGTGCCTCCTCTGGGGACAAAGGGCCATGTTCACATTGGTGGAAATGTTCATTTGCTGTCCAAAAGTGAACGTTGGTACAGTGGTGCCTCAGTGACCTCCATTTTTCAAGTAGTATTTCCACTGACCCCTCACAAGTTTCTGAGCTCCACCAAAGATGGTTGGTGATAGAATGTGACCACTGCAAAATACTTTCAAAACCTTTTTTTTTTTCCCTCTTATTGATTGATTTAGCAAGATGCCATACGTCAAATTGATGTTTAATATGTGGGAACTGCTCTCTCATTGTCTTGGCAATTGAAACGTGTCTATCCGTGGCTATGAGGTCGATGTGCATTCCCCTCGATTGTAGATATTCCACTGATTTTTATAAAACCTAGTTTCTCCATGGCCACTGAGGTTGTACATTGTGTTACCTGCACGACCACCGAACTCACAATTTTCTTTCGTGGTAGGTGCAGTACTTGGCAGAAAATCCAGGGCTGTCGCACTGTCCATCGCCGGCTAGCCTGAATCGTTTGCCTTCGTATGTACTTGCTAAAGACAATTGTTCAATTTTCCAAGCATCACTAATGGCCGGAAACAGATAATCACGTTGGTATATGTAGTACAGCGCTTTAGAAATGAAATGGAGTCCCACAAACTGAAAGAAAGCCTCTAACTTTCTAAAACTGGAGCCACTAAAAAGTGATGCAGCTGCACACAGTAGATTGCCTGCTGGCAGTTTCCCCAGCATCGGTTGTGCAGACCATGAGAACCTATGATTTAATCCACAGGCGGCATTTATTTTGACGTTACTGCCTTTTATTTGACGAGTCACATTAATCAATGGCTTCCCACATACTTTCCCTCTAATGGAATGCACACATTTCAGGATACTTATAATTTCCATCAAACAACTGTCGAATACAATGTATTTGCTCTCTTTCATTAGACTGTCATCCTGCGTCAACGTTGTTTCGGCCTTTGACGTTGTGGAGATTTCAACACATTGGAAAGTAATATCGCTGATATCAAGTTCTGATGCGTCTCTGGATGCTGCGGCTGGTTCATTCTCTGTCAATTCAACATCTATTACTTCAACATTGATGGGAGAACAGAACAATGTCGACAGGTTTTTTGGTGGCAAATCTTTGGCGGGTGTAGATTGTGTAAATTGATCTGCAACTACTCCAGAGCTATCTTCAATACATTCAATAACATCTTCTTGTGGTGGTGCGGTCGCACTGTAGCTATGGTCCAATGCAACTTTGCTGTAGTCTCCAAACACAGTTAATTCATGTTCTGGCCATTGGACATGAGCATCTCGAGCCTGAACACGTCTCGCCTCAATTAATAATTTCTCCATAGTGTACACGGTCTGGCATGCCACATCTCTCATTCGCTTCACTGTCTGTGTGTGTATAGTTCTGACACCCACGGGTAACTGGAGGAGAGATTGGAAAAGGGATGTTCAGTTTAAACACAAGATGGAGTGTAGTAGAATTGACTGAAAAAAAAACATAAAATAGTCCCCAGCACAAACATTTTTTTAAAGTTATGAACTGTTTGTAACTAACCTTTTTTTGTTTTTTTTTCTTTGCAACTTTTTTGACTAGACCTTCAACATCTGCACGCTGTAGCTCCGATTCGTTTCCGCATGTCCTCCCTTCCTCTTGCGCTGCAACGACTATATTTTCTGTATCCGCATAGACAGCACAGAATGAGGCTCCATCGTCTCCCTGAAACATAGCACTTTCATTACTATGTATCAAAATATTGTTAGCATAAAACACACGTGAGGATGAACACACAGGTACATCTCAATAGCCAAACACGTTTTAAACATTGTGTGCAACAATCAAACGACAAGTATTCGACCAGTGATGATCTATTTCGATGGAACTGTCAGTATCCATACCTCTGGCTCTGCATGGACTGCCATGAATGGTTGTATTGGAGAGGAGGCATCCACATCTCCCTGAAACACAGTACTTGCATTAGTATGCTTTTCAATATTGGAAACACAACACACACTTGGGGTCGACGGCACAGGTACATATAAAGAGATAACCACAAATGATGCATTGTCCAAAAGAATCAAGGAAAATCTAAATATGATCACATTTCATCGACTTATTTCAACGATTCCTTTACATCTGCATCATCTAAATGAGATGTTGTGATTGTGGTGGAAGCTCCGTCGTCTCCCTGAAACACAGTACTTGGATTAGTATGGTTTTCAATATTGGAAACATAACACACACTTGGGGTCGAACGCACAGGTACATATAAAGAGATAACCGCAAATGATGCATTGTCCAAAAGAATCAAGGAAAATCTAAATATGATCACATTTCATCGACTTTTTTCAACAAATTATTTACATCTGCATCATCTAAATTGGGTGTTGTGATTGCAGTGGAAGCTTCGTCGTCTCCCTGAAACACAGCACTTGCTTTAATAGGGAAGAAAGTATAGCAAATGGAATCACGTTATATGATCATGCATGATGGAGCTGTCATTATCCATACCTCGTGCTGCTGAAGAATATCTATGGATGTTGCAAATGTAGTGCGCACTTCAGAAAGCTGTTGCGCCGATTCGTATACTTGAATGTCAGGCTCTGCATCAAGTGCAGGGGTTGACGCTCCATCAACTGCCTGAAACATAGTACTTGCATTAGTGAGGATTACAATTGTGAAAACATAACACACACCTGGGGTCGACATCACAGGTACATATCAACGGCTAACCACGAATGAAACATTGTGTAGAACAATCAAACGACAAGAATTCCAGCTCTGATGATGACGCTCGATGGAGCTGTCAGTATCCATACCTCCTGCTGTTGAAGAACATCTAGAAATGTTGTAGATGTGGCGGACGCTTCAGCATCTCCCTGAAAGACAGTACTTGCATTAGTATGGATAACAATAATTATAACTGAAAACAAACACCACTGGACGATAAATAAGGTGTATATCAATTGGAAAGCACTAACCAAACATTTGGTAAAATAATTACACGATAGAATAAAACTATTACTTGACATGCATAAAACAAGTATGTAGCGGATTAGCCTAGTAAGATTACCTGATACGCGCTAGAAGTGGTTGATAACTGCGACCACGTCAAGGATGTAGAATGTTCTTGCTTCAGATTCAAGGGATAGTCAAGAAGTTGTAAAGGTCAATTAATGATTGATAATGAAATGCCAATATTAAAAATAGCCATGTAAGGCGACAGAATACTTGAAAAATGCTCAATACAGCACAGTTCCCTGTCCCCATATATATATTCATTGCGTTTGTGGGTTATGAAATCGAAAAAGAATATATTGATAAATGTCATTATTCAAAAAACTGTACACTCATATCAATATCGAAATTATTACAAGGGATAGAACACCTACAATATCAATTAATCCATTTGGCTACCTGCACACTACCGCAAGGCCTAAAGCTAAATCCGGACACTTGACTCACCGGTGGCGGAATGTGGACGAATAGAGTGGGAATAGCGTTTTCGCGCAATTTCTGTGTCGTTCGCCATTTATTCTTCTTTGTTACCCAAGATGTTGTGTACATGTCCAAGGAAAAGTGCCGGCTGCAGATGCGGTATCGATCACCCCTCTTGTCCTGTAAGACTTGTTGGACTCTACTTTCCAGCTCATCCAGTGGATATCCGCAATGTCTGACCCATTCTCTTATTCGATCAACAGTTTTCGGGAATACATGCATTGTAGTGCCTTCAGATTTAGCATGGGTCTTCGAAGGGCAACCGCTAATCGAACAGGCAGGCATTGTTGATAAATCTGAAAAGTAAATATCGACATTATTATACAATCTTCAAGAATAAAGATTTGATACAAAAGTAAATGAATCATACAATGATCAATGCAAGGTTTGTTTTGGTCGCAGGAACTAAACCAGTTCATTATGTGCGGCTTAGTATTTGCATAAGTTGCAGAAATGTATAAATGATGTGACTAAAAACTGAACGTGTGAGTCATCCCTTGGATGTTCTGTATTGCACGAGAAGGAAACATGCTTACATTATAGACTGGACCCCAAAGGATGCAATTCGATGACAATAGACACAGATGAAAATAAATAGATCTATTAATAGCATAGCAATGGAAACTCAAGTCAATAGCAATGAGACCAATGAACCTAGCACTATTGTGTACTCAACTCGTAAATAGATAGAAATTTAAAAATCTGTGAAATATGACTAGGATACATGGCCTTACCTTGACCAACAAACAGTTTCAGGCCTAAGGCCTGTATAATCCAATGGTAATTGTTAGTATAGATATATGTGTGACTTTTATAGAGACATAACCTACTGAAAGACTTTGAACAAGTGTTATTTAGTGCATGCATTATCGAGAATATGTTATGTTAGCTTAGATAGATAGTGACCACCCTGCTTCACAGCGACCAGACCTTCACCCATTCGGAGCACAGATGTCTGACGTCCATCCTTGAATGGAGACACACTTGATTCATTTAAAAAATCGAAACAACCGTTGTTAAAATATATGTGGTGTTTTATTTTGTATCTTATTTTCATGACACAAAAATACAAGACTTTAAAGATTATACAGGTCAGGTTGCAGCACAGCGAGAGAAAATCCCCTGTACTGACCGCTGTCACTCGGGAACGTTTCTCTAATGGCACAGACGGGTATCACTCTTCGAACGCGGTGTCCAAGCCTCCCGTGAAGCCTCCATGTAAAGGAACGATAGGCCACCAGCCTGTACCACCTGTGAAAAGGAATGAAACAAACTGTTTTTAAATGACCAAGATAAGTTTAATAAACGTTTGTTGTCAATGACAATTCTTGTAACTAATGGCATTTTACACGGACAAATGCTATCTAGACAATGCACACTATTGAACGACTTACATGCGTTACAATGATATGTAGATGTAATTTTGGATATAGTAGAAGAACATGAAATAGGAGTGGCATGACAAGCAGAGTATACTTACTCGTTACTCGGATTACGAGGACGAACAGTTGCGCGAAGTTCGTGCATAAGCACCATCATTATTCTCAACACGGCCCGTGTGAGGCAGGCTGCCCTGAAGTCTGGCAGCTCGGTGATGCATTGCGGTCGTGGCTCGCCTTCCGAAAAGTAGGCCAGGCATCCCGAGTTTTCTCGGCAGCAGCAGTTCTCGTCCTCAGTTGGCATTAGCTTGCACCGATTGCATGGGCACCAGGTGGAGACGCCGTCCATTCGACTAGGCCCAGGCTCTTCATCTGTTGATTCGTCCTGCCAACTGACGTCCGAATCCCCATCGTTTTCGCGTGCTTCCCTTTCCAGTAGTTCCTCCTCGGTATACTCGGGCTCGTACATGTAGGGCATTATTGTAGCCATTGTGTGTTAAACAAACTAAAATAATTTATAGCGGTGGTACTGGTATCTGTTCACACGGGCTACAAGCGGCGAAGGTAGCTGACCAGAGCACTGAAACGAGTCACAGAATACTCAAAGTAACGCAGAGAGAGGAATGGAATCGAAAATCTGCTGCTGTGTGTTGTGAAACGGTCTGTTTATACTTATTGAGGAAAGAGGCGTCCTGCCATTTCCATGGCGACACGTCATTAGCTGAAGCGCAGCGAATGTTGACACGAGACGTGCTTTGGCGTTGGGAAATGGGCGGTACGAGTCTGCTGATGACAGGCTCAGGGGCGGGGGAATTGATTTAGTGCCGCAAAAGCAGGTCAGCCAGGGCGATCGGGGAAAAGATAGGATTATCAGACAATGGCGGCTCCCTGGTGCTTGTTTTCGCGTGCGTTTAATGGACGAAAACTCGGGTAAGGTCCATAGGAAAGTTTTCTAAAATCGAGCCACTTAGGCTTAAAAAAACATGGCCGACCCGTAGGGACAATAGAAATTTTTACTAGACCATGCCTTTAAGAAGGCTTGCTTGAGGGTTACAATTAGCGGCTCAAGAAAAAGTATATAAAGTTTGCTTAGGTAGGTACAGTTGCAGAGAAACAGTATTATACATTGTAAGGAGTGACACAGTCAGAGAAACAGTATTATACATTGTAAGGTGTGACACATTCAGTGAGGGAGCATATGTCAGGAATCGTACATGGGTAAGACCTCTAGACAAAGAGCCTAGTTTTTAAGGCCTTACGGAAGGCAGCATGGGATTCGATTGATCTGATCTTGTTCGGAGGTTGTTCCAGAGAGAAGCTGCCATTGTTGGGAAGCTCGAGCCCCCAGCATGCACTCTACGCATGTGAGGAATCAGGATGCAGTTGGCATAGGCGGCCCTGGAGGGTCTGGTCGCTGTTTGTTTGGAGATCCTTTGTTCGAGATACAGGAGTGCGAGCCCTATAGCTTTGTAATTTTAATTGGTTTTGGCTACAAATAGAAAAGCGTTTAAGCCATTAAATAAATAATCTTGCCATAATTTGCACTGTGCACACCCACGTTTAAAGTATGCATATCAATCTCAATAGAAGTTAAATATGGTCAAAAATGGAAAACAATAATTGATTCAATAATTTTATGTAAATAATAGCAACGTGATCGTATATAATGGTAATGTGTTGAAAGTTCTATTAATTGTCTCTTTTGTATGTATTTTTTGTTTTTATGTATATTATGCATTTATATTTATTATAATTATGTCTATGTAATTTTAATTTGTAGAAGTCATAATTGTCTAAATACAAATAAATATCATTATTATACTCAAAGTGGCTCTTTATGCCGATAACATCCTTTTATTTCTCAAGCGAACTGAGAAATCTTTTACCCCTGAGATTGAAACCTTGACTTGAATTTAGTTCAGTAGCAAGATTTCTGGAGAACATTTCCAAATAGCGGGGCCTAAACCTCTCCAAAAACAATTAAATACTGTAATTTCTCAAAAAGAAATATAATTTAAGCTGGTCAAACACATCTCTCAACTATTTAGAAGTCAAACCAACCCTACGAAATAAAAATGTATTAAAACATAACATCATCCCTCTTTTCAAAGACTGTCCCAGGATTTAACAATATGGTCCCACTAGATATTTCATGGATATGAAGAATACATAAACTCAAAATGAACATCATGCCGAGACTCATTTACACTTTTAGTAGCCTCCCTACTAAAAATCCTAATCGCAATCTTCAACTCCACCAAAACAATCTTTTTGAATTTATTTGGCAAAGCAAGTTCACCAGAATCTCAGTCAATTCTGCTTTACTCACAAGCAATTGGCACCTTATGGATAACATCAGAAGATACTAGCTTCTCAAATCAAGCACATTTTCCAATGGAGAACCTCTTCTCCCTCCAAAAGCTGGGTTAACATTGAGGAAAATGCTGCATCAATCCCATTATCTTCTATCCTGTTTCTGGAGAAATCGTCCAGCTTAGCTAGACGTTCCCCCACAAGACAATATTAAATATACTATAATATGCACAGAGAATCCATAGGGTGACCCTAGGCATTGGTCCCTGTTATGATGGATTTCTAAACTCTGACCTGGTGGCTAGAGTTTAGAAGGCCACCCCAGTTATAGTGAACATGGAAACTCTGGGAGTTTAGAAGTAGTAGTCATGTATATAGCACATTTTCCCATTTGTATGGCCTCACCGCGCTTGTGGTGGGAACGCCCTCGGGGACCGAAGTCCAGCTAAGGGAGAATTCTCAGAAAAGGCTTAGAATGCGTGTAGGGATTTCACCAAGATTATGCATTTGGTCAGATGGCTAGGCTCCAGAAAGCAAACCAAGAGGTAAGGCACGTGCATGGGTGCTGAGGGAGGTCACGAGAGTGCGCTAGTGCAAGAGGCTTATTATGTGTCCAGGTAGACCAAATTTGTCATAGGTTGTCGCTGTATTTGAATGGCAAATGTGTTGAGGCAAGTCTGGTGTAAGGAGGCGAAGACATAAGTGTCCAGTTAGACCAAATTTGTTGTAGTCGTAGCTGCATTCTAATGTGTGTGAATGGATAGCCGGGCCTGCGGCAGATGTTCAACGAAGTGGTGTGTTATACGTACCTTATACTCAGATGAAGTTTATCTTTGATCTCGCTGTGTGGTCTGGTTGTCTTGTGTGAAAAGAGCAGGTACCCTCCTAGCCTCTTCTAGACACTATGCACAGGCTACTGTGAGGGAACAGAAATGAAAGCCGGACATAAAGTTGTCATGATTTTGGTTAAAGACCTTTATTTAACTGAAATGGGTTGGGAAAATGCCTCCCTGACCTTGCACTAAAAGGAGTTTTCCTACCAAAAACGAAGAAACTGTCTGTGTCAGGATGTCGGAAATCAAAGGCCGTCCTCGTGTCCAAACATTCTATCCTGACCCTCACACTACAAACAAAATAATAAAGTGAGAAGGGGAAATGTCTTTAACCTGATATCTGCAAAAAGTGTTCATAAATAAAAATAGAACAGCTCCAACGTAAATGTTCCCCAAGATGGAAAGACCTTGGTTCCAGAGAGGGCTTCGGTTCCCCTGGATTCTTCAATGTATAACAATGACTTTGTCGAACAATTCTCGGAATCTATCTTGTTGGGTATAAAGCTGTTTAGGCTTATAAATCCTTTTCTTTAACAAAACGTCCTTCTTTGTTCAACAAACACTGTCTAGTCTTGAGACTCTTTATAGGTTTGCAATTTGCCTGGTGTACTCCCCTGCCAGATCTCTTTATGCACTTAAAATTGCCCTGTGTTCTCTCTTGCCAGGACTTCTTATATACTTGGCACATCCTGGTATACTCTCCTGCCAGGATTTCTCATATTGCTTATGTTTCTTCTTTATATTCAAAATTGCATATACTTTCCTTGATTCGGTATAGCATTGTGTTTTATTGTGTTACGCTCATCTGGTATCCACAGGGACGCCACCCAGCTGGGTTACTTGCTGGTATGCTTCTCAGCTTTGCCCTGATGTGGTCTGCGGGGAAGGTTCTGCCTGAAAATACGGGAGGACTGTGTTCAAGACTGACCGACTGGGGTCATTATCCTCCCTCCACCCCCGTATGATTTCAGTCCCTCTTGCGCCCTCTCCTCACCTTGTGGTAGAATTAGGCGTGCTCTCCGTCCTGCCTTCTTTGCAGGGGCGCGTTGTCTTTCATGGGCTAGTGCGGTCCAGTTACTTCACTGACGCCGGCCCGTTTGATATTGTTCAGGTAGGTTTTATTGCTGTTCTTTATTTTTGTTTCTATCCTGCATGCCTTTCTTTGTTTAAAAAGTCTCTTTTTTTCTCCCTTAGGTATGCAGAGCTTCAGCGCAGCGGACTGGCTTGGTTGAGCCCCGCTGGTAAATGATGGCGCATTAAGAGCGCTATGATGCGGTAAGTAAGCGCAATGCACAGCGCTGCGAAGTCTTGCCTTTGCTGAGCTGTGTTTTCCTTCCTTGTAGGTCGCAGTGTTCTTCAGCGCAAGTGGAATGTCCGGAGTGGTGCCAGCCGAGAGGCGACCAGCCAGGTAAGCCTTTTGAGCAGTTTGTAATTTGTAAATGTCTCTACTGCTTTCTTTAATGTTGCCTCTATCTTCCTCTTTCAGGTTGTTCTGTCCGGGAGGCGTGCAGATTTGAGGAAGCTGTTCTCAGTAGCTGCAGGTGTTTAAAGATGAAGACTGCAGGTAAGATGCTGCTGCTAATGATGTTCCTTTTGTCTCCTTGCAGGTTCTGCTTCTCTGAGGTTCGAGGGAATACCTGGACACAGTGAGCGTCACCTTGCAAGCTGCAAAGTAACGCGAAGAGTGTTGTCTTGCTCGGGTGTGGTTTAAATAGCCCCAACAAAATAGTCTAGGTAAAGTAGTCTCTAGGCTACCACACCCAAAACACTAGACCGCATAGCTTGGTTCTTAGGAACCAAGCTATGTGGATGCCTCCATGTTGGCTGACAATACAATAAAGTAGTTCCCAAGCACATTGTTTTTCATGGTGTATGAGCCTGACGCCATAGGAGCCAGGACTGGCCCCATGAGGGCTTTTGAAGAGTATGCCAGGCTCTAGAGGCCCGAGTCCTGACTCCACCTGGCCAATGGGTTTGCCAGAGGGGGTTTTGGGTGAGGGTCGTGACACAATGTTGGTTTCAAGCTTTCCCTCCATTTGCATTCCTGCATTTCGTGCACTCATGTGTTATTAGGATGTGTGTTTGTACTCTGTCCTTCCTACTTCTAATCCAATCTTCTTATTGTTTCTGTATCTTCAGCTTTCCAATATCCAAACTTTGGCTGGCGCAGTCGCCAAAACGCCCTGGGCCCCAACTTTGCATGGGCTGACTCACCCGTTCTGTGTTGTGTCTTCGGTCTTATTCGCACATATGCAGCATAGCTTTGCCACTTGCTTTCTTCTTGGTACTGCTCCAATGTCTCTCCCACTCCTCTCGCCGCTCTGCACCTGCACACCTGCTTTCCTTCAGGCTCCAGTAAGGGCAACGCAGCTTCTCTGAGCTGGCGAACACCCAGGGACCCTCTCGTGGTTCCTGGCATCTCCACAGCACGACTTGCTCTCACAACGTTCCTTCCCTTCACTTTCTTTTCTGGTGAGCCCTTTTGCTCCGCCAGACCGGTTCCTGCCTCCAGTTTCCATAAGCCTCCGAAGGAGAGGCAGCGCCTTCTCTCAAGCAGCTTGACTCTCTGCAATAGAGAGGGCGAGCCCTCTCTCTCTAGCAAAGTTCTGTGGTCTTGTTACCATCAACTTCAACGGGTCTCACCCCAGCTGGGGAAGACAACAAATTGTCTCTGGTCTCCCTACCAGTGAGGGATACTGCATTCTCTTCTGGGCTGGGGCACTCTGCTGATGCCCAGGGGTTCCACTTGCTCCTGGACGGCGTGGACCAGCTTCCTTGACACCTCTAGTGCTTTCCAGCTCCCCACAGGCAGTTGGAGGGCAAGGGTGCCTCCTTTATTGTCTTGGCACAGGAGTTATCAGCCTTTCTACCCTTCTCCAGCACAGTATTCCTGCAGCTAGGTCCTCCAGGGACCCCTCTCTCACTTCCCTGAGCCTCTCCTCCTTTTTGTATTGGCTTTGGCCAATAGGATTTGGGAAAGGACTAGAATACTGACAGTGGGAAGTGATCATCATTGCCCCTCTCCTCTTTCCTCGTCCCAGTGTTGTCGGAACAGTTGTCCCTTTCTGAGAATACTGTATACATGTTTGAAATAGGATTTAAAGGCAAACTATGTCTGGAAGAAGAGTATTTGGAGCTGGGAAAAGTCTTTCATAATTTTATGAGGCCGTTTAGTTGAGAGTTGGCTTTTGGGTTGTGACCAAAACTTTCCACAAACTCTCCCTAGGTGAAAGAGGGAAGATACCACAATGGGCCATTAGATTGTTGCAAATAGGGGATTCATCCTGAGAGGGGAAAGGGGATACTGCGTCTCACCCGATGAAGTCTGCATATCTGCACAGAGGTTGTCTTCCCCCCCACCCCCATGTGATCCTCTCTCATACAGCAGCTCCCAGGGTCAGGATCAGGTAGTGGCTGCCATCCCCTGGCCACGTGGGAGGTGGTCACCGCCAGGAAAACAGTGATGAGTCCATCGGATTTATCACACTACCCTCAAAGTCTTAAAAGCGCACTAGAATGGCTACCTTAAACAAGCTACCATAAGATCTTGGGATCATAGGAATCTCTAAACTCAAGACAGGCTACCCTTACAGTCTTACTATGGCCCTCATTACGACCCTGGCGGAAAGCGTAAATAGCGTTTCCGCCATTGCACAAAGGAGCAAAGTGCGGCCCATTCCGACCCATCGGGCACGAGCACCACGGCATGGCGGAAGTGCAAAGTCCGCGATGGCGGAAATGACCCCAAAACGGCCCACACCGCCGCCGTACGGCGCCCTAGGTGCAATACCGCCACCCATCACAGCGGACACCGCACTGTGCGCCTACCGGCAAGTACGGTGACCGTAAATATACGGAAACGGAAGTAAAAACATGGGCCCGGAACGGGAAACATCCCGCCGTACACCTATAAAACCACTAAAACCACACAACCACTAAAAACACTACCCCGAGACACACCCCAACCCGTCATCCACCCTAGCGAAACCAAGAAAAATGGGAAAAGTAGCGAAGAAAGCGTGCGACCGCAAGCGGCAGGTCCACTTCTCCCGTGAGGAACTCACCGTGCTAACAGAGACCCTCCAGGAGAATGCTGCCGTCGTCTTCTCCACGCAAATGACCAGGACGGCACTTGCGAACAAGAAGGCCATATGGGCTCTGGTGGCACAGCGGGTAAGTGCGGTGGGGACCGCACCCCGCAACCCACAGCAATGCAGAAAGCGATGGGACGACCTGCGGATACGCGTCCGCAGCATACTCTCTGCCAACCGCAACATTGCCACAGCCACCGGGGGAGGTCCTGAATCACCCATCAAGTTGACCCCCTGGGAAGAAATCTGTGCCTCCACCATCGGAATGGAGAGCATAGAGGGAGTCGGAGGGATGGAGAAAGGAGTGCAGACATCCGAAGATTCAGGTAGGTGGGCCAGATAAAACAATGCTAAATCCACAATGTCCAATCATGTGAAGTACCATGTGTCCACATAGTGCAACAGAAACACATGTCCAGGAGAACGTCCACACACATCGCCCTGATAGCGCACTTTAAAACTCACAATAAATACATAAATAATTAAAAACCCCTAAAACACCCACCACACGTCCAGCAGGCACACCCTAACTGCAGGCTGCCAAACAACTGCACCCTCACTCCACACACAAATGAAAGCACCTCCAAGGCACCGACCCAAATCACCCTCATGTACCACCCCAATGCATGTGATACAATGCCATTCCAATACCCACAGACCCATTAATAACCCTCGCCCTCCTTTACTCCACCACAGGGTCCGATCCAAACGACGAGCATCAGGACACCCCTACCAGCACACCTGCAAAGAGGGCCAAGACCAACGGCCAAAGACCCTCCACCTCAGCTGCACGCATCAAGACACGGCAGCTGCACACAACAGGTGGCAGCACAGAGGAGGGGACATCAACAGGCACCCCAGCAGCCAGCATGCCCACAACACCACCACCACAGGTCCCCCCAACGGATGCCACAGAAGGCACTGCCTCTGGTGGCAGCAGCACCATAGGTGACACCCCATTGATGGCAGCATGCTCCGACACAGAAGACGGGGATGTCGAAGTCAGATCCATCCATGACCTGTCCCATTCCCCCTGTTTGTCCCATCCCGTACAACATGAGGATACCACGCAGGGGCACCCACAAGACGACGACTGGCCATCCCCCACAAGCCCTGTGGCAAGGCAACATGAGGTCAACAGCCCCTCTGTGACACCCCCGCAAATGGCCATGGCCCAGCAGAGGCAACAGACCCTCGACCAGTTAATCGTGCAATAGCAGCAACTGGCCACGCTCCTCAAGGACCATGCCGATGAATGTGGGCGCACTAAGGCAGACATAGAAACATCAACTGAGACACTCAGGGCAGAAATGGAGAGAAGTACAGAGACACTAAGGGCACAAATGGAGAGTAGCACCGAGAGCCTGAGAGTCCAAATGGAGAGAAGCACCGAGAGCCTGAGGGGGGAACTGCATGCGACGTCCAAAGACGTATGTGCCGAACTTGCCGCAGTGCGCCGTGTGCTCACTGAGCTCTCACAAACCCTTAGGGACATGCATGGACGTGAGCAGGCAGAGACATCATCCGTTGCAAGTTCCGTCCAGGGCAGCCCCCAACGTAGATCTGGGAGGAACCTGCGCTCCACAGGCAGGGGTGCCCCTGATACCCGCAGAGGGGGCCTGCAATAGCGACAGCCCACTGACAATGAGCTTCTTTGGACACTGGTGTTCGGGTAGGAGGGTGGAGGGGGTGTGTTGGGCTCACTTGGGTGGCGGGTCGATAGGGTGTTCAACATGATATCACATATGCCATAAACAGTGCACGATCAACCAATGAGATGTGTGGACAATGATCTTAGTGTACTAGGCCATCATAGGCGTACAGTCCATATTGTGCATGTACCAGACACACACAGTGCCACGAGTCCCGTGTCCATGTATCAGCCACCAGGCGTGAGTGCTAGAAGCATGCATCAATGACATGCTGACGAATGTCACGGCCCTCCGGTGCCTCGCAGACTCCTTGAGGTGCTGCCACATCCCCACCCTCATCATGACCATCATCAGGTGCTTGCAGTTCTGCGTCAGGGGGCATGGGCACATTTCTACGTACGCACATGTTGTGGAGCATGACACATGCCATGACCATCTTTGCAACCTTCTCATGGCGGTACAGGAGTGCCCCGCCAGACCTGCTGAGGCAGCGGAAACGAGTCTTCAGTAGGCCGAATGCCTGTTCAATGACTACACGGGTACGTGAGTGGGCATGGTTGTAGTCCTCCTCATGCTGGTCCCGTGGGTTCCGGACTGGTGTGAGGAGCCATCTCTTCAGTGGATACCCAGCATCACCTGTATGTGGACGATAAACGTATGATGTGGAATGCCATTGCTACGTACGCACACCCCCCCCCCCCTTCCTGCCAGGTCATTGCCGCATCACATACCCCACATCATCATGCATGAAATGAGACTCACCGAGTAGCCAGGATCTGTTCCCTGCGTGTCGCTCCATGTAGCGTGGTATAGTAGAGTTCCTCAAGACCATAGAATCATGGGTTGATCCAGGGAATCTGGCACAACAATGTGTAATGATCCTGTTGGAGTCACACACCATTTGTACATTCAGGGAATGAAATTGTTTTCGGTTGCGGTACTGGGCCTCCATGGCATGTGGGACGACCAATTCCACATGGGTGCAGTCGATGGCACCAATGCAACCCGGTATGCCGGCAAGTGCATGGAATCCCACTTTTGTGTTGGTAATTTCCTGCTCCGAGCGTGGTAGAGAGATGTAGTCGTCTGCGTGCTGCAGGAGGGCATCGAGCACTTGCAATAGTGTCCGTGAGAACAGTGGCTGAGAAATGCCATGCAACTGTCCGACTGTGTGCTGGTAGGTGCCTGTGGCCAGGAAGTGTAGTACAGACACCACCTTCAGTAGGGGTGGGATGGCGGTTGGGCTATCTATCATGCTGACAAGGTCAGCCTGTGTCATGTCCACAATGGCGGCTATGGTGTCCCGGTCCAAACGGTAGAGGGTGTGGATCTGCTCATCAGTGAGGTTGAACGGATGTGCTCGGAGGCGTGGGATTGCGGGCTGCCTGCGTGGTGGTAGTGGCTGTGCTGGCGGCCCTTGCTGGCCCTGCCTTGGCCTCCTCCTCCTCCTGCGTCTCCTCCGTGCGGCCGGTTGTAGTTGGTGTTCGTCTTCTTCTTGGAGTTGGAGTACTTGCAGTGCTATCAGGTCCCCCAGGGCCAACATCGCGAGTCCTGCCGGGAGCATTTCGGAGTGGGTGTGGTTGTGGGAGGAGACTGGGTGTGCAATGTATGTGTTTTCAGGCTGTATGGCCTCCACCTGTGGTGATTCATTCCACCTGTGCAAGCTGCTCTCCCCTTTGGGCGAGCACGTCCCGCACACAACCCTGCAATTCGAGGAATGGCATCTTGCTATTGCATTCATGTATTTGTACCCGATGGCCGTGTAACATTTGTTGATATGTACATTCGGCTATGGTCCCATTGGTTCACATACAATCTTTGCAGTCGCGAACAGACTTGTGATGGGTCAGTGGAACGTAGTACTCTAGTAACGGTGGGCCCTCATGCATCACTGTACCGAGTTGCAACGACGGGCGGGGCGTCCCAATCGTGGGTGAAGGGAGTTGCCATTTTCACACACAGCCGCAATAGATGGATTAATTTGTGATTTCAAACGGCCACAGATGCCTTTCCGACGTGATGTTGCAAATGAGGAATTCGAAGGGCGGCGCTTTCGGTTTTCAGCTAGCGCCGGGGAGATGCCCACAGGTCTGACTGCAAATATAACGTTCTATTGTTCAATGTCCTTGAGACAGGGGCCATGGCGAGGAAGCAATGATTGATATGAATAGTTTGGGATGCGCAATAGCGACGTGGCCGATGAGGCCGGACGTTCCCAAATACATGTTACTTCACAACACTGGAATTACGGGCTGGGGCACTGTGGATTTTGCAGGCTGCATGACGCACAGACTCAATGGAAATTTCTAATCTCATGTGAGTAAATATTCAGGCGTTTTTATACCGGGATGAGGGAATGATGCATGGATGCATGGGCAGGTGATTTGATACAGGGTTTGCCATGTACAGGGCTTCTTGGAATCTATCTGCCTCCCCTGCGCTATGTGATGCAGGGCTGCCATAGTGGGACCATCGTCTATCTGGCCTTGGTGAGCCCTCCCTGTCTCGACGCGCCTTCAGACACTTGTGTCCATGCACGTTAACATTCCCATCTGATGGAATCTGTTTTGACAGATGCATGCACAGGTACACTCGTTTGTGATGGTGTTTACACCTCGATATAGATGGTTATGAGTCGCAAGTGGTTTTGGGGTGGTGATGATCCTTTGGAGTGGGCTAGCATGCATATGGCTGTGGATTTAGTGTGATCATTGAAGTGAGTTGTTGGAATGTAGTTCTGATGGCCATTCTGTTCTTTTTCTTTTCTTTTGGTTGACAGGTATCTCCTCCCCTTTTGCCACTGCCATCTGTATGCCACTCCTGCAGATGGCTTTTACTCCCGACACCTGCTGCTTCGTGTTAATCAGTGGAGCAGCATTACGATCTTATGGGACGATCGCCAATGGGCCACATGCCCTTACGCAGTACTAGTGGCTCGGAGCAACATTTCGGCCTTTCAGCTGGACTAGTGCCTCCCCATTGGGAAGGCCCTGCGGTTCTGTGCGCTTCCATGTTGCCTTTTCGTACGTGAATGTGGCTCTGTGTACCATGATGGAACAGGGCGTCACACAAGTAGTAGCTGGTCATTCCTTGCGGATGCAGCACACAATGGTGATATGTGTTTTGGAGTTCATGGACTAATGGCTGTATGGGCTTGGTGATTTTGTTGTGCATTAAATTTCTATTCTGATATGGGCCGTGTAGCGTTCTTCTTTGCGAGTGATGTGGCATATTCCTATTTGGGGAGAGATGTATTGTGAGGAGATCTGCATTGGGTTTCAGCTTCGGAGTTTAGTTGCGTGGTACTGTGCTGGGCGCGTTTGCCTACGGAGTGAGGTCAGGGATGGGGGCTGCCAATATGACTGTTTGAATGTTGTCATGCTCAGGGGCGGGGGATTGGGTTTTGTGTAACAGATGCCGGTCAGCCAGGTGGACTGGTGGAATGTTGTGTTTTTCGGAATATTGCTGGTCACAGGTGCCTGTGTTTGCGTGCGTTTCGGGGGGGGGGGGATTGTGGTCATGTCCATTGGAATGGCTTCTGTATTCGTGCCATCTGTGCCCTGCAGCTCCCATTGACCCCTCTTGTGATTCTTTTGTTCGTTGGCATGCATGGGTGACTTGTACTTTTCACTGGTTGCATTGTGACTTCATTGCACCTACGGGGAGTTGTACTTTGTGGGCAGGGAGCGGTGTACAGGCACTCAGTGGGGCCGTTTACGGTTGATTCGCGATGCCGTACTTCTCACCATGGCGGAATGGTACTTTCCGCCATGCTTGATGGCGTTAGGTACATGTCCCCTAGGGTCGGAATTCGCGTACCCTTGCGCCATGGTGGTATTTACGGTTTGGCATGGGGCGCGCGCGCGTACTTGGTGCAGTTAGCGTTGGCGTTCACTACGATGGCGCTAATGGCTCCGTACTTTGCGGTGACGGGTCATAGTCGCACCGAGCGCTATTCGATGGCGGTATTCCATTTCCGCCATCGTTTTTCGATTTCCGCCAGGGTCGTAATGAGGCCCTATATATCTTATAAGTTCTATAATAGGCTACCTTAGGTATCTTCTAAGTGCAATATCAAGGATACTGCATATGTCTTTGTGTTACAATGGCTAACTTATTGATCTAAGTGCAATGGATAGGTTATCGTCATATATCTTTGGGTGCAATGGACAGGCTAACATAATAAAGAAAACTACTGAGCAATAGACAAGCGGACGCTAGAAGAATTGAAACGCTGTCCTCTGCTAACAAACACTAGAGGCATTACTCTCGATGCTGCCAATGTAAACAGTTCTTACGCGTTTACAACCAACCAAGCAGTACAGAAGCAGAGAATACTGAAGATTCATCTATATCAAGAAGCTTAGTGGCTCCTGACAAGGGGTAAAATAGAAGATACCCTACAACTCTAGCTCCGTGGTCCAGAATAATATTTTTCGACCACAGATTTGGCTTTTCGTATGGAAAAGAAAGGGGTGAAGACTTCAAGTTTCTAAAAAAATCATCACTGTCCTGAAGATGGCCCATTAAAGATTCCTTAGACTACCGTAGACAACGGTGGTACTAGCATAAGGGGCCAAAACATATGTCGACCTATAGAAAAAACAATTGTTTTTTAGGATGTCATGTATATTATCAACAACTAATATGCCAAAAGAAAATTTAAATTGTCAAACCCTGATGTCACAGTACGAATTAATTGTTACGAAAGGTATGAGTGGTGTATGAAAAAGCCTATAAATGTAAAAAAAAAATTAAAAAATATGTGGTTTTTAACCAATTATTAAAATGATCTATATCTTCATAATTTAACGGTCTGTGTTAAATAAATCGCTCTCTCAAAAAGTACTTACTGTAGATTTACGCAACAGTATTCTAGCACCTGCATCTGTGTTATCGAAGGACCTCAGAGAGAGGGGTAGTCAGTCTGTTTTGTTTCCTTAACATTATAAAGTGCCACACAAGTGCCCACTTCAAGTCCATCTAAGTGCAGCACGCTGCCAGCCTAAACCAATCAAGGGAAGCGTGGAGGTCACAGTTAGTTAATTAAACTTACCTGAAGGGAAAGGTAAGTAGTTGGGCAATTGTATCAACAGTCCACAGGGCTAGAAGCCCTAAATTGGGAAAACGTTAGAAAATGTTCCTGTGGGTGTGAAGATTGGCTCAGAAGTCTTTCAAAGGGATTTATAGGTAAGTACATTACTTTTCCCAACTTCTAGAGCAGCATTTGCAACTAACATGTTAAATGCAATGGCATGGAATATAAATCAAAGTTCTTACAAACTTTATAATGGAGGAGATGGGGGCACCGGCATGTATTGTGACTAGTCACTGTCCGTACTCTGATTTTCCCAAATGACTTGACAGGCCGAATGGGGATCGCTGGAGATGTCTAGAAGCTGCTGGTGCAAGCAAGGTTCTGGTCGGGTCCGAGACCTGATTGAAACCCTTTACAATGGAGAAATGCAGCAGTTACCGATGTAAGACTATTTGGGAGACTCTACCAGACGGGGGATGGCCGGTTCCAGCGACAGTCACTGCACACAGGCGACAACAAGTGTCTCAGTAGCCTCCAACAAAGGGTGCCTCCCAGAACAGGACCCGTCAATGCTGGAATGCTGAAACGTGGCAGGAAGGCGACTTTTAGGACTAGCTGGAGACCAGCAAAATTCCAGGCCAAAAAGCAGAACGGCGACGCTTCCTGCATGGTAGCCCAAAACGGAGCTGGTCTGCCCACCAGTTGGTCCAGAGACACTTCCGAAGGCTCCAGGTTGCAGGTTCATGAGAAAGCTTCGAGACTGGTTGGTCCCACCAGTTCAAAGGGCCGAAACCACCAGCAATGGTCTTCTGAGATCAGGTAGTCCAGCAGGGCTTCAGGGGACAGCAGCAAGAATTGTCGCTAGGCCTCGTCAGGATTCGTCCTCCGGTCTTTCGTCCTCTGCACAGCTACACAGGATACTTGGCTCCTCTTCCTATCTGCTGAAGTAGTTGCAGGACTCCTCTTATTCTAAATTCAGATGAGTGATGTGAGAGAGGCATGGTATCAAGAGAGACACAGACACAGGTGATACAGTTTGAAAACCTTTATTTATAATATCAGGATGGGTGAAATGCCTACCAGGCCCTATCGCTATGGCGGAGATACCCCCCCTAAAGAAATTAAGGAAGGTCAAAGTGTCCAAATCAAAAAGTCTCTCTGGGTCCAAACCTATGCTTGCCCTCACAACTAAGAGAAAAAAAACTATAGTGAAGGGATAGTCTAACTGAAAAGTTGATAACACAAATTCTGGCCCAATCACAAGCTCCCAATCCCAGGTCGGGAAACAGTTCTTTTCACAGGATCTAGCCAGACGTGTACCTTGTGCTGGGTCAGTCTCTATTTTCAATCCATCTGAGCTTTTAATAACCAAGTTCAGTTCAACACAAAGGTTGACAAAGAGTACAGGGTTCCCTTCCTCAAATCTCAGGCACCATTTCATGAAATCCTTATATGGTTAAAGTTGACCAATCATAAAGTTCACAGAAAATAGTAACGGAGTATGCACTTCAAACTCAGGGCTCCCTTCCCCAAGTTTTACACTGTTCTCCTTCACTGCACAGCACTTGCATGCTCTTCTCACCTGATGGTTCTTTCGATGGAGCACCCCCCCCGACCCCCTGGTTGTGGCGCAGTTTTCAGACCGCACGGTCCACCCATTGCAGGTTGCGCAACCAGTGGCTCTTTTATGCTTGGCACAATGTCAGGCCTCAGGGCTTTTCACAATGCGTTAGCGCTTCCTGGTTTAGGCGCAGTTTTAGACCACACGATCCACCTATAACAGGTTATGCAACCAGTCACCCCGGCTTTGCCCTTCGCCCCTTCTTTCTCTTGGCAGTTCAGTTCACGTGTTCCAGGCACCTCTCTGGACCCCTTTAATTTTTGAGGAACTTCACCTTCTTTCAAAGTTCTGTTTGCATCATCATTCGCTCCTAGCGGTTCTTTCTCAACAACCTACACTCTCTTTCTGGCTCTCTTGCCTAGTTCTGGCTTCCTTAACTTCTGTTATGTACTTTTCTATTTTTGCTCCCACTTCGCCAGCTCCCCTCAGCAGCTTCTTCCCTTTTTGTTCAGCGATCTTGGGAGTTGCAATCGGCTACAATGTCTTGTTCATTTGTCAATTACTGGCTAGGCGTTTCCTTTGCTCTGGCACTTCTGTGTTTCTCAGAGCCTGCCATACATGATCATTCAGTTACCGTGTATCAACACACACAAGACGCGCGCCAGGTTTCCTTCCTGCTTGAAAACTCACCGGCGGTAGCGTCTGGCTTTCTCATCCTTCACTAAAGTCAGGGTTCTTTCTCCTGCCCTTTTGAATGCCCTGAGCTGCTGCTCCCAGCCACGGTAACGGGCAGTCTCTGGCCACAATAAAGGGGGGCGCTTGCACATGCAACTCCCTGTTACTCTTCTTTCCGGCTCCCTGTAGACACGGCTTCCTCGCCACATCAACACCGTCTGCATTCCTGTGCAGACCTCCAGCGCCTCAGTACTCTCTTCTCTCTGGGACACACTCAGCTCAGATCAACCTTCTTGCTCTTCCTCACGCGCTCTCTCTGTGTGCTGATGCTTAGACTTTTATACACCTGTACCCTGTTAAGGGCTCTCAGGTGTATCTGCTTTGATTGGCTTGTCTGACTCCAATCAAGCCAATCACTGGGACATGCCTGACCTTCAAAGCCTCCAGACCTCGCCTTCTTCGTCCCAGTACCATAGTGGTTTTCCATCCAGCTAATCTTCCTTGCTCGAGGATGCTTCTTCCTCTTCTCAGTACTTTGCACATTGTCAAGGGATAAGGTACAGTCACAGTAGCCTACAAAGGCAAAGGGGGTTAGGATGGATCGTCAGGAACGGGGGGAATACCATGTCTCGACCCCTAAATACTCTCTTCTTTTTCTTGGAACTCTGTGGGATTAAATGAGAATTGTTGATGTGGGTTTTATAAAAGGAAGTGTATGTCCCTTGTGATTGTTTGTCTCCTTTTCTACTCTCAGGACGTTTTCTGAGATGGGTAGTAGACTTTGTTCCTCACTGTTCTGTTCTTGTCTCAGTATATTCTGCAAACCTGGAGGAGGGAGGTTTATGCAGGGTTGACAACCTGCAAAGGCCGACAGATGGTAAGATAGTTTGGGATGGGAAAGAAATTAATTCCATGTCTCGTACTCAGGGATCCTCTTCCCACACCCCAGGTACCCCCTACCCAGGTCATCGTCCCTTCCTTGTCCACCCACAGTGTCAGGATCCAAAAGCGATGGCCCTTCCCTGGCCACCTGAGCAAATGATCCTAGGGAAGTAAATGTGAGGACGTCCTCAGGTTTCTCAGTGATCAAACTCAGTCCTCCAGTAGCAAGATCTGCACCACTCCTATACACCAGCAGTGGTCCAATCAGGCACCACTATGGGGATGACTCCTGTATGCACACCAGTCATACAGGCACCAGTATGTGGATTGGGACGAGACTATTCCAGCCTACTTCCTGAGCCGATACACACATGGCAACTTTCTAGGGCAGTTGCATGGCCATACAAGGGTATTCGTGACCCGAGAAGGCAGGAAGACGGCCAAAGAACAAAGTGGCCAAAGAACAAGTGAAAAACCTTGTGGCACCTTGTGGCACAGCCATTTTAGGACACTAGCCACTGTTAGCTCATTCGCGTTTACCACATCTATCTGACTACTAACTAAAAATATAGGAAAAATGATAAAAATGTAATTGCTGCCACCAGCTTGTATTTAGGCACATTTAAAAGTAGTCAATAATCACTTTGGTGTAAGTCTAGGTTGAAACATTGCACTACGTTGAAGGATACTGTGTGCAATATGAAAAGGTTACCCAAAGAGATAACAAGTAAAAAGACAAAAGGTATGCTTAGTTTTCCAGTACTGCCAGTCTGAAGAAGTAGCCCATTTCCCCATAAGAAATGAGCATAAGTCCAGTGAAAACAAAAGCAAAAGGTGAGGAGGTCGTACACTACAGAGGAAAAGTTGCCTAAAAGAGAAACTTTCCCAACAGTCCCCTTTCCTCAGTCATCACCAATCCTTAATTTACCCCTGGTCTCAAATGTATGACCGTCCAAAATTCATTTAATGGTTGCCTCGGAAAACTAAGTAATTATTTTAGTCAAAGAGTGCCCCTTTCCTTTTGAAGATTGTACAAATAATGATTCCCCATTGTTAATTGGCAGCTTTGACATTGGATATCTAGCATAGGGGTCCGAGCAGCTGCTGGCAGACAATCAAGCCCTCTAGAATTGGCAGTAGGACTCCATAAAAAAGGACATGGTCTTGCCACTTTATAAACTATTGGATAAAATTAATCAAGATGAGGAAACACCCCATTTGCTTCAATGGGACAAAAGTCTCTCGATTTACATTTCAACTGACTCCTGGACCCGGATATGGACAAGAGGTAAAACAAAGTGCCAGAAGCACTTTTACCAAAGAATGCGCATATTAGATCATGTCCCATTGATACTGTACCTCACAACGTCTCCAAAGATTCCTAACTAACTATTTGCCTCTTAGTTGAAGAAACTGCAGGGAGACAGGCACTATGGGACAGATGTGGTGGCATTGTCTGTGAATACACCATTTGGGAGGAGATCCTTTTTTAGAATCAAAGATATCACTAATACTCCATTCGCTTTGAAACCACTGCTTCTGATCCTGGGCGACTCAAACCAGGAGGGGGGAATATGGAACCTCTGAAAATGAGGCAGCTTTAATAACACACCTTCTAAATGCAGCCAGATTAACAATTGCCTAACCCAGAAAAAACCTTGAAGTAGACTTGATAGCTTACAGGTGACATAAATCGCGAGACACCTGGGCCAATGAAAAAGAGACCACATGGACTGAAACCCTCCCAAAGTTATACTAAGTATGGGCCAGTTTTCTGGACACTGCCAAACTTCTTTAAGTGACATTTATTAGACGCTTCTTGTTAAAACATTATTTCTCTGCCATAAATATCCCCCTCCGACCCCCCGCACCCCACATCGATATTGGTTTAACTATTTCATACAATCAACCTACGGCACATTCAACATTTACTCCGATGAGAGAGGTTGAATATGTACCTGTCAAATCACCTGATCGCCTTTATGTACATCTTCTTAAACACCGAACTGCATGTTTGTTGAGACACTTTTCCTAATTTTCTTAGTTTGTTTTGATATTGTTTACTTATCACTGTTTTCTAAAAGGAATAAACAAAGTTGAGCCAAACAAAATGTGCATTGGTAGCATAAAACCCTAACCCTGAAATATCACCTTTTGTGTCACTGTCCATATTGATGTAATACCACAGAATAACGTCTCTGAATACATTGAATACATTCAAAGCTATATATTTTGTGTTTTTATTCAGTGATGTAACATTTTTAAGCCTTTGAATATTTGTTATGTGTTTAATAGATTGCTGTGTTTCAGTTCTAGGAAGTCTGTCTTCTCAAAACGTGAGACACTTGCCGAGGCAGAGCCTGGATGGAATTTATATGTAGTAAACTCAATTTCGACCAGCCAACTTTACAAGGAAATGGTAGTATACCCAAATTCTGCTTTAAGCAATGAAACAACTTGAATTTATTTTTCCTGTGTACAAATGTGCATATTTGCAGCTCTTCTGATGCTTGCTTCACAAAAGTAGATTTTATGTATTTGATTGTAAGTCCTGCATTTGAAAATTGGAGTGGTGTTTAAACAACTGCATCTTTCTAGGTTGAGTACAGCAAGAATTATACAACCATCAGAACACAGAGCAGCATCCATCTTTTGAGTGAGGCTCATTTGTTGGTAAGGGCAGCTCTAATGGACCACAACCTAATAGACATGGAAGAAAAGGAGAACCTGTTAAAAGCATTCAAAGATAGCTGCGTACTGCTGGGAGACTGCTTTAGCAGGTATTTACGTTTTGTTCTAATTACATTTTTTACACTTTTTAAACTGGGTTTTCGATTTGTCATGCTAACTGGCTGCATCACAGATTTGTTATGCTTATGCTCACAATTCTTTCTTTTAGTTCTTCCTCTTAATCCTAGTTCTTTCCTTTTTGTCATTGCCCTCCTTTATCCCTGATCCCAGTCCTCTTGGTTGTGGTACAGCTTCTCCTTCATCAAACTCCTTTGTCCTAGTCCTCCCTCCTGATAGCCCTTTGTCCTAGCCTCTCTAAATAATTGTCATTTGTCCTAGTCCTTCTCAGTCATCGCAGTCCTTCATCATAGTATTTGTCCTTATCCTTTGTTTTAGTCCTTTGTAATAGTCTTTTTGATTCGTCTTTGTCACAATCTTTAAACTTTATCATAGTCGTTTGTCCTAGTACTTCCCCTTCATCCTAGCCCTTTCCCTTTCACCTAGCCCTTTCTTTGTATCCTAGTACTTTGTCGTAGTTCTTTTGGCCTTCATCCTTCTTCATCCTATTAATTTTCCTTAATCATAAACCTTCATCATGATCCTACTTGATAGTCCTTCTATTTTATCCTCGCCCTTCTCAATAACATCATTTTTCTTCATCATGGTCCTTCTTCCTGGTCCACCTTCATTGTACTTCTTTGTCTCAGTTCTTCTCCATCGTTGTCCTTCATTCTAGTCCTCCTTCATGATAGTCCTTCGGCTAGTTCTTCTGCATCTTAACAGTTTTGTCCTAACCCCCTAGTTCTTTCTTTGTATCCTAGTAATTTGCCCTAGTCTTTTGTCCATCAGTCTTCTTCATCCTATTCCTTCGCCTTAACCATAATCCGTCGTCATTATCCTACTTGATAATCCTTCTCTTTTTTCATGTTCTTCTCCATTATGCTTTTTCTTCCTCATGGTCCTTCATCCAATTCCTTCTATATCTTAGTGCTTCATCCCAGTTCTTCTCCATCATAGTACTTCGGCCTAGTCCTTCCCCTTTGTCCCATTCCTTTGGCATAGTCCTTCTCCGTAGTCAGTCATTCATCTTCGACACAGTCGTTCCACTTTGCCCTAGTCCTTCCCCTTTGCCCTAGCTGTGTTCATTTGCCTTTGTCCTTGTACTTTGACCTTGGGCAAAGCCGCTACAGGTGTGTCCTTATAAGGGTAAATGCTTGCATGCTGGGGCAAAGCTATCATGAGTGTTCTCACAGGTGCAATTCTGGCAATTTATTTTGGTATCAATACTGCATATCTAAAAACTGTTCAAGCTTGCGTACAGGCATCTACTTGTGCTTCTGCGTATGTACTACATGTTTATTCCTGGGTAGAGTTACTTATTTGTCCCTGTTTTTTCGCTCTGATGTGCCCTTTGGTAGAAGTCGATGCATCCTTTCAGTGACTCAAAATAATATCTACATATTAACACACAACTCAGTTTCCTCCTATGTCCTTTCTCTACATACTGTATGGGCATCCCTGCATGGGAACATAACCTTTTTTCCCCTCACAAAAGAACATTTCCCTTGTTATTAAATTTAGAGCGTGCAGTGACATGGCACAGCACCTATGCTCAGCCCCTTGTGCTGCACCAACGGAAACGGTCCTGCACTCTGTGAGCGTGTGAGTTTAAACAAAAAAAATCTGCCAAACAAATTGTCCCTGCTTTCTTTTTAATCATAAGTAGCCGGCGGTGCCTTGCTCCCCCAGTGATTGTCGGTCCTGAGAGACTTCAGCAGGTGTGCATCCTGTGAGGGATCCTTCCCGGCCTCTAATCCCCAACGGGATCTGGCTTGAGTGCCTTACCTCAAGGTTGCTTTAAAACAGTCTCCCCAGTTGTTGTGAGATTCTTGCAAGATTCCAAAGCATCGAAGCCTTTGTGCAACGCAAGTCGAAGTCTGTCAAGCAAGGCAAGGTGAATCACCTTTTTTTTCCAGAGCACTTAAGACGGAGGGTTCCTTTCCAGGGAGTTCCCCTCCTGAGAAGGGTCCACTCAATCCTCTTACCGGCAGACATCCTGAGGTTTGCAAGGCAGCCAATGCTCATGTCGAGGGTTCTATGGACTTTACCTGGTCCAGCGCAGAGGGGTCTGCTGGATCTTGAACCAGGCACTGGCTTCAAAGCCCTAGCACTGGGCTCACCCCTGAGAGGTGCCTAAACACAGTCAGATTACCAGGCCAACACCTGAGTGCAGCATGACTCCCAGAGTTTCCTCTGAGGTCTGCTGCACTACCAAGTCAAGACCTGAGGGCCTCCATAGGCCTAGACTTCAAGGTTCTGCACCAAACTCTAGTTTCCTGTGCATTCCTGTTAGCAGTACCAGAATAATGGCAGCAAAGCAATCTGGTGTATCAGTGTCTTTTCTTCAGAGGAGGAGGGGCACTCTTCATGTGGCCCATACCCTCAGCATGGGCTACTCAGTCAAATAGGAAGTTGGTACTATCGGCACCACCTTCATACAGAGAATGATGTGCAATGGTGGGTTGGTCAGGGGCTAAAATACTTTGGTGCACTTTATACCCCTCATCTTTGTCATCTTTGAGTTACTTGGAAGAGGGAGTGTATCCGTCTAAACAGGCCCCTCGGAAGCCTTCAGCTACATGGACGCCTTCAGCACTGGCTCAGGCTTCAAGCCGCATGTGAGGAGAGATTGTTTGATAGATTTCAGAATGTCATGAAACCGCTGCATATGACTGGCATCATCAAGGGCCTGTTTAGAGAGGCAATTCCTCAGATGGAGCCCCATCCTCCACCTCAACCAGTGCCACCTCCTCCACCTCTGTTGTCCCCAACACCGTCGACTTCGACCCTACATCCTCAGCTGATTGAGCCCATATCGCCACAGCCCCCACAAGCCCCAGTAGCACTTCAGGAGGACTCTATTTGGGATCCAATTCCGACTATCCATACTACAAAGGGAGACAAGTCATCTATACACTGTCCTCAACAAAGTCCTTTCATGCCCTGATGGAAGGCCTTGAAGAATTTTTAGGGTATCTACCCCACAGCAGGAACAACCTTAAGCAGGGATAATGGCAGATTTTAATGCTCTGAGCAGCCAATGGCTCTGCAATTCTGCTCCACAATGATATGCTAATGCTGGCAAAAAAGATATTGCAAAAGCCCACACAACCCTGCCAGTAAATAAGAGTCTGAATGCTAGATTTAGACCATTCTGTTGTTTCTGCATCCTTAACCAAAGCCCTTCGTGGTGGCAGCGGCTTCTCTATATTCAAGACGTCCACGGCAGCGTCTTCGACTGCTTCCTCATCCTCCTAGTGCTTAGCCAGGGAAGACAGACTGCTGGAAGCCTATCGCAGGAAGGTCTATCTCAACCTAGGCCTGCATCTCAGACAGGCCCATGCAGATGTTATGCTGGCAGCTGCCAACCAAAAGCTTTATGCAGTCTTCCACAGGGACAAGTGGTGCTTTGTACTCACCACAGCTTTTTGCCCAAGGTCCTCAGCTTTGCATATTAATCAAGAAATATTTCTTCATGCACTTTTTTCAGATGCGAAATCTGATGTAGACAAAACTTTGCATTGTTTGGATTTGCAAAGGAGGTAACGTTTTACCTTAGTGGGACTAAGATGCTCAGAAATTCGAGCATTCTTTTTATCACTTTTGGTGGAGCTTTTTCAGTCAAACAAGCTTTTAAAGCTTCCATAGCCATGCGGATGGTGTCTGCTATTTGAGCAGCATAACCTGCCCCTGAATGAATTCATGGACATAGAGTCAAAGCTAAGACCACAGTAGTAGTCATTCAGAGCCATTTGTGATAAGCAAGGAAGCTACCTGGGCTTCCACCTCCTCCTTTTGTAAACATTACTGTCTAGACACCAGCTCCACGTCAGGTGCTGCTTTCTGATAGGCAGTTCTAAAGAACTTGTTTGCAACCAAAGCACAATAATCTTCCTCGCATCTTAGTGGGTGCATGGAAATCACCCATACTGTATGTAGGCAAGGGGACAGAGGTTTTAGGAGTAATAATACGTTTTTCATCGTAGTAACTGAAGTAATTCTTTTCTATGAACCCCTTTCCTCCATATGACTTGCCATCTATTCCCCCCAAAAAATAAGTAGGCTAGACAGAGGCCTCGTGCCAGACGCTATAGAGAGGGGCTGTGGTGTGTTTGAGGGCTGGGCTATCATCTGCATGCTCTAAATTTAAATGGAAAATTTGCTTTTTTACTGGGCAAAAGGTTCCGGTCCCTCCTCTATTCTGAGATGCCCATGCAGTAGAGAGGATAAGGGACTATGGACTAGGAGTACTTCACTCACTATAATGAGTAACTCATACTCTTTACATACTTATAATAAGATTAATACAATTAAGTCAAGACTAAATCAGACAGACTTCTGTCAATATGAAACAAAAATATTAAATCATGAAAATATTTGCTGCCTAATAGTGGCATTGTGCTTTCATTTTTGTTGTGGCTGCCAAATTTGATTTCTTTTCTCCTTGGAATGTTCATCCATAACTTGTGCCCCCAATTTTTATTTTTTTATTTTTTCGAGTGCAACATATTTCCTTTTCTATAGCCTAATTTTTCTAATTTTTCTATAACTAACAACAGTTATTTGTGTCATAATAGACCATATAGCCTTCATTATATAATATCTACAGGACTTCATCAAATGGGATCTCCCATCGTAAACATATTGTGTTATTTTCTTTTGATGTTGACAAGGTTTCAAAAGTCACACTAATAGCCATTTTCTTTTGTTATTTCTTTTCTGGACTTTTTTGCTAGCATCCGTTTTTTTACGCTTCATTTATATATGGCTCCATTTCTCACTGCACTGTTGAATAAACTGCTCTCTTTTGTTGTTGTTGTTGATACAAACACAAAAGTGCAGAATATGGAGGCAATAGTGGCATTGGAGGCCCCTCTCAGAAGCCATTCAGGAAAGATGGTTGCGTCTTTCATGTCAATCCCCATTTCACCCAGTCCGTGTGATTGCTGGCACTTCAAAATCACCAGAGTATTGCAAGAAGGTGGTGAGAAAAAGAATGAGTGGAAGAAAGGAGCACATCTGCTGGTGAAGGATGAAGCATGTTGTCCTGAAAGGGGCAAGCAATCTAGAGGAGTTTTTTTCAGGGAGGATTAGCAAAGATATAGATGTAATTGGTGCTAGGAGAGTCTACTGGGCGGTAGGGGCTGGACAGGAGGCAGGAGTTCACCGACCAGATCACTGAGCCTGTACATGAAAGTGGCACCAGCTGACACAGAGCCTGGTGATGGTGTGAAAGAGAGAATGAGAGTCAAACATGGAGAACCAGAGCAGCTTGGCTATTGAGACTGTATCCGATCGTGAGCCATGAAGAGTGTTGAGGTGGAACAGAGGTTCAAGTTGTGAGAAAGAAGGCTTCCGAGAGTCATCGAGGAGCTGAAACAGACAAAATGGATACATGATGCAGATGGAGGTCAACACACATGGGGAAACTAATGGTAGCAGTCATAGGGGGAACAAAGTCCTGAGCCCGGGCAAAGTTTACTGTGAGTGCTACCATGAAAAAAAAAACAAATACATGACAGATTATTCTGTGGTCATTTTATCAAAACAAGCAGTATCTGCTTGATGTGCCCTGGTGCACAGTCCGAAACCACTACTCGCAGCTCCCACTTTCTATGATATTTTCCCTTGTAGTCTGTGAAATGACTTCTGAACACCTTCCTCTGTTTAATGTGAGAAACCAGAGGGTGTCTCACCCGCTAGTCCCCAGGGATATCTCCCTCAGGAGGCCAGGACATGGCCATCGCTTTTGGATCTAGACCTTGTGGGTGGACCAGTGCGGGCGGATCACCTGGGTGAGGGGTCTTCAGGGAGTGGGGGTGAGACAGCCGATGGTGAGACGCGGTATTCCTTCCTATTTTGTTTATCTAACCCATCCTATTTGTTATACAAACACTGGGCCGAGGAAGAGGATGACTGAGAGTAACAACATTAACTTTCACACATCGTACTGGATATGTCCCACTAATTGGGTCAGGCAAAGTCAGGCACTTTATTCTAACTGCATACACCTGATACCAATTAGCTCTCCTCACACGAATAAAAGACAGAACCCAAAGACACAGTCTTTCCCCTTCTCACCTGTTTTTTTTGTTTGCTTGCGACCTTCTGTGGTGTCTTCTTTCGCACGGTCCGGGATTTGTATAAACCTGTGTGCTGATCCTCGGATTCCTGCGTTAGGTTGACAATCGAACTCCAGAATACATTCAGATATCCAGGACGGAGACTAGGAAGGAACAATGTCCGAACTTGGAGGCATGGAACGCTGTGACCCGTGCGTGGGCGAAAATCCAGGAGGTTCAGAGGTAAGTTGGAGGAAAGGAAAGAAGGAAGGGGGATTCAAGGAACCGGGAACCAGGATTCAGAATGAAGCCCCGAGCGAACTCCGGCAACACATGTCCAACTACAGCAAGCGGTAGCGTTGAGATGCGCAGAGCCACTGGGTCGTGTCTGTTTTGTAGAGCGTGGAGCGAAGAGACTGCCAAGCAGCGTTCCCGTATCAAGCGGCCATGTTGGAAGGATTATTGCATTCAATCCCCTATGGTCAGGGACCACGAAGTCCAGAAGGGATGCAGACAACGGTTCATGACAAGAGCGACGGACCAAGGAACAAGAGCAGGTGGTCAAAAACCCCAAGAGTTCCCTACTGGAGGTCGTTGCCTCCGTCAGGCCGCAAAAGACACATGGAGAAGGCCAGATCCCACAAGTGAAGACTGCATTATGTTTCAGGGACGCCAGCAACCCTCCCTGGCGAAAGGCAGAGTTGGGGAGGCAAGGCAAAGCCTGTGGTACTAACCTTGACTTGTGAATTGGGAATCGCAAAATCAAGAAGAGACGCACACAGCCAGTGATATGGCAAGCGACCTGAAAAACCGGTGTGTGTTGCAGTATGAAGTAGCAACATTATAATCGCAATTGAAGGCTGCCCAAGTGTGAATGAGACGCGAGGAAAGGCAGACCAGTGAACGAACTTTGAAGTGAAAGACAACTGCAATACTAAGTAACGGAGTGGTCCTGTGAAAGGAAGTAGCCCACTCGAAAGTCTCTGTGAAAAGTACATTGTTTGAAGTGAAATAAAGAAGTTTAACTCCTAGAGAAGGTCAAAGTGGTCCTGCAGTGGTCTGTAAAGAAAGCCACGCACATTCAAAAGTCTTAGACCTCCGGAAGTGGTCCGAGCACGACACAGGGAGACCCAAAGTGAAATATGCTTAGGGAAGGGAGTCCCCGATCCCCCTTGAAAGTTTGTGTTGAACTCTATTGTGAGAGGTCTGAGCCCGGCAGAGGGAGACCTACGAGAACTGTGTGGTGAAAGGTCTGAACCCGACAGAGAGGGACCTTTATTGAATTTTTTGGTTGAAACATTATTTTGGAAGTCGAGAAAAGAGACTTAAACGTGGAAGGCCAGATGGGCCTCAATCCACGTTTTGGAACTGTTTGTGTTGGAAGCCGAGCCAGAGTGTGTCATCCTGCCTACAGGGACAGCCTTGCTCTGTGAGGTCTAACGTGGGGAGGAGAGCTGGTTCAATCACATTTATTCATTTAAATACTGATTTTTTCCTTTTGCATACATTTCTCCTTTTTACACTTTTTGTACAAGAGATAGGGCAGGCATTAGGTTTTGTTAGCATAGGCCATTTTAATTTGACAGACTCCACTAGCACTGTGTTATTTATTATTTGATGGTCGAGATTGCTCACATCTTAGTTATAGGGCAAAATAGGAGTTTCTCCAACCACAACGATTTCCATAAAGGTTTTACAAATTGTACCCATTGTGTCAGTGTCATACTTGTGATACCTTGCCTCCCCTACAGTAAGCGGAGCATTTTAGCTGGAGAGATTAGCGGCCGATGGCCCAGAAAGAGTAGTGAGTGGACCTTTGAGCAGAGGGCCTGTTGTCCCTTAAAGGATGTAAATGGACAAGATAGGAAATGGAAAGAGTGCCTACATTGCTGCATGCTATGTGGAATTACTACAGTTTCAAAACCCAAGAATTTGTTTAGGCTCGCAACTTTGGTTGACAATACCTCAGTCTTTTATTCAGAATTTGGAAAATAAAACTAAAACTATAGACCTTTTGCTCAACTTATTTCTTGAATGATTTCAATTGCCACGTTACTTGTAATTTGTGTATTTTCAAGTTATGCTATAAAACACTTCTACTAAAGCTCATCAAACCCAAATGTTCACAAATATTTATATTAATTAAAGCATTAATTAAAGCTGGGAAGGTATGTGGTTAAGTGCATGAATCACGGACAGGGCCAAAGTGGTGGCTTGACCACCTAACCAAAGTGTGTGATCCTGAGCAGATCTTTAAATCTGTTTTAACTGTGTCTTCTCAGAGTTGTCCTGGAAGTGGTTCATTTTGAATATTTTGCTTTTAAAAAAGACTCACTGTTTACTATATTATAGGTTTGCGGAATGTATGTCCAGTCATGTTTAATAATGTAATGTATATTTTGTACTTCCCTTTAGTATAAAGTACTCCACTCTCCCAAGGGTAGTATTACCTTTGTGCAAATCACTTGTTTCTTATTTAAAAAAACGTGTATTTATTTTTTAAAACCCTCATAAAGTTGCTCACCACATGTTAGTGTGTGCTATATATGCCTCTGCCATCTGTAAATGTGTTATTGTAAGTATTTTCTAATCAAAATTACATCCATGTTCTTCAAAAAAATACAAATGTAGTCCAAGTCGAGAGGCACTTGATATTTGAACACCTTTTTATAATTGCGATGCATGATAAGGGCTCTGTCGTTCCTTTTTTGTCTGGATTGGCAACTGTGGTTAAGATCTGTCGAGATAGAAGGTCCTTAAATCATGAGCCCTACATCGAAAGGACACCTAGCCATGCTCCTGGAGTAGTTAACTCTGGATGAGGTTGGCGAAATGACAGTGTTCTAGAAGATTTATTTGAAGGAAATTGTTAGCAAAAATCTTCATTCTCCATTTGGGTCAGAAAAGAGGAGTGCTCTCGGAGGTAGGTGGAGAAGGAATGATTATGGGCGGGCTTGATCCTCCAGGCCTTCCGCCAGATTTTATGGTGAGCAATCACTGCTGACATTAGGCCACTGCTGTGAAGCAAAGTACAGTCACTGTACTGTCTAGCACAGAGGTAGCCACTGTCTCCATCCAGATGTTTTGTTCTGCAACTCCCTTGATCCCTTACCACAGACTATACTGGCTGGGGCTGATGGAAGCTGTAGGCCAGGGAATCTGCAGGGTGGTATTTTGGACACTGCTTGAACTCTAACAGGAATCTGGTTTATGGGTGCTTTGAAGAAAGAGTTACAGCAAAGGGTCCTTGCTGTTGAGTGCTATCATAGAGTAAACAGACATCTTTAGTAATGGATGGTGCTGTAATCACTGCAAAACCTCTTTTCAAAGTTATCTCCATTTTCTTAAATGTGCAGCCTTGATGGGGAGGCATCAGTTCAAGAAACTCTGAACCGAAAGGTTGCAAGCTATGGAAACAACTTTCATCACTAGTGGAAAATTCGGCTTCAAATGCAAATGACATAGATTGCTTTAACCAGGGATCGTGATAGTACTTGCTTATTGACATCTTTCCAGTTGGTCAACAGCAGGTGTTGAACTGCTTTATGATGAGGCAGACATGTCGGGTTCTACGGATTGGTAGGACTAAAATAGGTTGTCATTCTCATCCCACAATGCCGGCAAACTTTTCCCCATGTGCTGTACACAATTACTCGTATTGCACACATCTCACCTTCTTAAGGGGTTCAGCTCCTGCCTCTTGGGATAAAGACTATCTTCATAATTTGCAAAGAATACAGATGCTGCCACCACAAGGATATGTTATGTTATGTTATGTTACTTTACATTTATATAGCGCCTTATGTACTATTGGTATGATCTGAAGGCGCTGGTAGGTTGAACGCGCCATTTTACTCCCGGGTCCGGAGCGCTATAGAAATAAAATAAACAAACAAACGCCCTTGGGAACCGGAGTTCAAGTCAGTAGAGAGAGTCAAATGGTGCGTGTGAGCACACGATATGTGTGCAGCTGGTGTGACATTTGTGTAATAGCTGCTTCTTAGCAGTAGGTGTGGTGGTTGAGAGATCAGGAGCATGTGTTCATTCTGGAAGGATTTATCCAGACCGAGTGTGGCTGCGTTAGGCCTGGGGAGAACGCCTGGCTGGGGGGTGTGTAACCAGCATTGTTTACTTAGAGCGATGGGGAGTATGCAGCAGATGTTGGTATGAGAACAGTTATACCGAATGGTGTCATAGTATCTCTGTGTTCTAGTTGAATGGTGGTGTAGAGAAGAGAGTAAGCGTGGCAATGTGATATGATGGGTTACATGTTCTTTCAAACGCTCCATGCACTCCGAACCATTCCATGCATGTCACACAATTCCATGCACCTCCAGTCTGCTCCACGCACTCCAGTCTGCTCCACGCACTCCAGTCCTCCCCATGCACTCCAGTCCGCCCCACGCACTCCAGTCCGCCCCAGGCACTCAGTACGTTCCCCGCACTCCAATCTGTTCCCCGCACTCCAAACCGTTCCACGCACTCCACTCCACATGCACTCCGCACTCATCCGCTCTACGCACTCATCCGCTCTACGCACTCATCCGCTCTACGCACTCATCCGCTCTACGCACTCATCCGCTCTACGCACTCATCCGCTCTACGCACTCATCTGCTCTGCGCACTCATCTGCTCTGCGCACTCATCTGCTCTGCGCACTCATCTGCTCTGCGCACTCATCCGCTCTACGCACTCATCCGCTCTACGCACTCATCCGCTCTACGCACTCATCCGCTCTACGCACTCATCCGCTCTACGCACTCATCCGCTCTACGCACTCATCCGCTCTACGCACTCATCCGCTCTACGCACTCATCTGCTCTACGCACTCATCTGCTCTACGCACTCATCTGCTCTACGCACTCATCTGCTCTACGCACTCATCTGCTCTACGCACTCATCTGCTCTACGCACTCATCTGCTCTACGCACTCATCTGCTCTACGCACTCATCTGCTCTACGCACTCATCTGCTCTACGCACTCATCTGCTCTACGCACTCATCTGCTCTACGCACTCATCTGCTCTACGCACTCATCTGCTCTACGCACTCATCTGCTCTACGCACTCATCTGCTCTACGCACTCATCTGCTCTACGCACTCATCTGCTCTACGCACTCATCTGCTCTACGCACTCATCTGCTCTACGCACTCATCTGCTCTACGCACTCATCTGCTCTACGCACTCATCTGCTCTACGCACTCATCTGCTCTACGCACTCATCTGCTCTACGCACTCATCTGCTCTACGCACTCATCCGCTCTACGCACTCATCCGCTCTACGCACTCACTCGCACCTACGCACCCCTCTTTTCTTATGCACTCATTCGCTAATCCGCTCTATGCACTCGTCCGCTCTACGCACTCACTCTACACACCCCTCCTTTCTTACGCACTCATTCGCTCTGCACACTGCTCCACTCTACGCACATCCACTTGCTCTATGCACTTACTCGCTCTTACGCACCCCTCCTTTCTTATGCACTCAAACGCTCATACGTACTCGTCTGCTCCATACACTAGTCGGCTCTACCCACTAGTCTGTTCTACACAATCATCCGCTCTACACACTCCTTCATTCTTACACACTCCTCCGCTCTGCGCACTCTTCCGCTCTGCTAACCCATCCGTTCTGCTCACCCATCCGTTCTGCTCACCCATCCGTTCTGCTCACCCATCCGTTCTGCTCACCCATCCGCTCTGCGCACTCCTCCGCTCTGCGCACTCCTCCGCTCTGCGCACTCCTCCGCTCTGCGCACTCCTCCGCTCCAAGCACTCCTCCGCTCCATCTGTTCCACATACTCATCCGCTCCTCACACATCTGCTCTATGCACTTGTTCTTTCCACGCGTTCATCTGCTATATGCACTCATCAGCTCTACAAAGTCGTTCGCTCATACGCAGTTATCCGCTCTATACACTCATCCGCCCTATACACTCATCCGCTCTATACACTCATCTGGTCTGCACATTCATCTGCTCCAGCGTTCTACACACACTTCCGCACCCATCCGCTCTACACCCTCATCCGCTCTACAACCTCATCCGCTCTACACACACGACCGCTCTACACACTCATCCGCTCAACATACTCATCCGTTCTATACACTCATCCGATCTACACACTCATCTGCTCAACGCATTCATCTGCTTAGCGCATTCATCCGTTCCATACGCTTCATCCATTCTAGTGATTTTATCCACTCCATTCACTTCATTCATTCATGCATTTCATCCATTTCATTGATTTAAATCTTGTTACTGTTTTCGTACGATTTATTCTTATTATCCACTTCACAGCTTTGATCTACTTTACTCATTCTATTCTTTTTGTCCTTTTATTTTATATTAGCGGTTATTAGATGTCAATTTCTCGCATCTAGTAGTTTGTTAGATTGGTGTAATTGAGATGCTGTTATTCTGTTTGGGTTAGTTTGCGTACGGGTTGGTTTTAGGGGAAGAGCCAGATTTTCAGTAGTTTGCGGAAAAACATTAGATCTTCAGTTAGGCAGATGTGGGGTGCGAGTGCGTTCCACAGCGTGGGGGCCAAGGATGAGAATGATGATCTGCCTAACCTGACTGAGTTTGTCTTCGGAATGACTAGAAGGCCGGCTGAGCTTGATCTTAGAGTTTGTGGAGGGTGATGGGGTTTTAGCTTGTCTTGAAGATATTGAGGTCCGGTTTTATGTAACGCTCGATGGGAGATGCATAAGGTTTTGAAAGTCACCCTTCTGGCCACTGGATGCCAGTGCAGAGTCTTAAGGGCTGGGGAGATGTGGTCTCTTGGGCCGAGCGCAAGTAGCAGTTTGGCTGCAGCGTTTTGTGCCGTTTGAAGTTTATTCAGTTGATAAGCGTGGACTCCGGGGTAGAGAGGGTTTGCGTAGTCCAGTCTTGATATAACAATGATTGGACCGCGGTGAGTCTGTTGGGAAAGGAGAGATATGGAAGGATGTGCCTAAGGGTTTTAAGGTGGTAGTGGCAGGACTTTGATACATTGTTGACTTGGCGTGAGAGTGTTAGGTCAGAGTCAAGGGTGCATCCACGGTTTTTCACTGAGTTAGAGGGGGTTGGTGAGTTGCCCATGGCGGATGGCCGGGGTAGTGGGTGTGGTAGAAGTTCGGAGTTGCCTCATAACATGATTTCAGTTTTGGAGGGGTTTAACAAGAGGTGGCTTTGGGTCATCCAGAGCTCTATGTCAAGGGGGCAGGATGCGAGGTCAGGTTGGCAGTTGGGCTTTCAGTTCAGGAGTTTTAGAATTAGTTGAGTGTCATCCGCGTAGTTGTAACACAGGATGTTGTGTGAACAAATTATTGGCGGGAGGGTTATCAAGTAGAGTTTGAACAGGAGGGCAGATAGGCATGCTCCTTGTGGGACTCCTGTGTCGACTGGTTGGGCTTGGGAGGAATAGGTGTAGAGTATAGTAATTTGGTACCTATCTTTGAGGAATGAAGCTATCCATTTAAGAGCGGTTCCACAAATTCCTAGGGAGTGGAGGCGGTCAAGGAGGATTGAGTGATTGATCGTGTCGAAGGTGGCGGATAGGTCAAGAAGGATTAGTGCGGGGCATCCCGCGGAGTCTGCCGTCATTTTAAGGTCATCCCAGATTGAGGTTAGGGTGGTATCAGTTCAGTGACCGGCTCTGAAACCTGATTGTGTGGGGTCTAGGAGATTGTTGGCCTCGACAAAGGCATTTAGTTGGGAGTAGGCGGTTTGGTCAATGAGTTTGGCAAGGAACCTGGTGTTTGAGATGGGGCAGTAGTTTTTGGGCTTGAGAGGATCGAGGGAAGTTTTTTTTAATTAGAGGTTTGACATGAACCGTTTTGAATGCGTCGGGAAAAATACCCGAGGAAAGGGAGTCATTTATGATGGATCTTGCGTGTTCTCCTGCGCAGGTGGAACATTTCTTTGAGGGTTGTGGCCGGGCAAGGGTCTAGCGGAGACCCGGATGGTTTGCGCGCAGATACAAGTTCGAGAAATTGGTCTGGTCATATTGGACTAAAGGATTTGAACGTTGGTTGCGTGGTGATCGCAGGCGGTGGGTTGGCAGGTGTAGGGGGGGTTGCCTGGTGGATGTAAGAGAGCCAGTTTGGTGGTTAGAGCATTTGTTCTTTCGAGAGCCATGGCGTAAAAGTGGAGAGAGAGAGAGAGTCACACAGTGATTGTGAGGTGGTCGGGATGGTCGTAGTGCATGCCGGTTGGGTGAATTCAGAGATGATTTTGGGAAGTTCTTTGCTGGGGATTTTGCAGTTTAGGATTCGGGAGTTGTAGTGGGCTTTTTTTGCTTTCTGGATTTCGGCCTTGTACTGATGGAGGTGTCGGGCCAGGTTGGCTCTGCTCTCTTGGGTTTTGTCTTTCTGCCATTTGCGTTCTAGGTATTTATATAGTTGTTTAGTAGTTTTCAACTCAGGTGTGAACCATCTAGGGAACAGGCCACGGCGGACTGATGGTTTGCAAGAGGGTGTGATCCGCATTAGTGAGGTGTTGAGCCATGAGTCAAAGGCGTCGGGGGGGGGTTAGTTGTTTATTGAGTTGGCAGGTAGGTGTGGAGACTGGAGGAGTGCGTTGGCTAGGTCAGGAATGATTATTAGTTTTTACCAGCATTTGCGTAGCTTCGGAGGTTCAGATTCGGGTACGAGAAGGGGGTCGGGTGAGCGAATGGCGAAGAAACAATGAAGTGATCAGACCAGATGATAGAGCGGGGGTTAGGTGTATCCGGTTGTCGGAGCTAAAGATGGCATCCAGAGTGTGTCCTTTATAGTGAGTCTGGCCATTTATGTGGGGTTGCAGGTTAATTGCGTCTAGACCGTCAACCATAGAGTGTGTCATAGGGTTGGTGGGGATGTCGAGCCATATGTTGAAGTCTCCAAGGAGGGTGAGGTCGGGATAGTTTAGTTGAAGGGTGGCAATAGAGTCGCAGAGGTTGTTTGAGAATTAGCCAGGGGTCTGTAGATTATTAGGAAACAGAAGATGGGGAGAGGGATAGTTTAACGAGGAGTGATTTGCAGGAAGGAATGGAAGGTTGGTTGTCGATGATTGAGGCGTGGAAGTGAGACTTGAAGACGAATGCTATTCCCCCACCTCTAGAGGGAGAGTTCAGTAGGATGAGGGAGTAGTCAGGGGGGAAGGCTTCATTGGCGATTGGGGCAAAGTCATCAGAGAACCAAGTTTCGGTGATGAAAACCAGGTCTGGTTTGTCAGAGGTGAGGAGGTCAAAGATGCAATGTCTGTTTTTTGCTACGGATCGGGAATTAAATAGGATGCAGTTCACTTCGGTAGGTGAGGTTGGTGTTGGATCTGGAGCGGAAGGGGGTGGGCGGAGAGAGCGGAAGCTGGGGAGGGAGAGGGGTAGGGTGGTTGATGATCGATGGGAAAAGTGGGCGAGCAGAAAAGTTGGCGGGTTTCGGGTCAGAGTGGGTGGATGCGTGTGTTAAGATGATTGGGTTTGGCCCGGGGGATTTGAAGGTGGGGTGTGGGCGGTTAGGAGTTTCAGTTGCAGTTGGTGAGAAATCGAGGGAAAGGGGTTTCAGGAAGGGTGAAGCGAGGAGAGAAGGTGGTGATCGGGGGAAAGAGGTGGTGGGTCGGGACAGAAGAGGCAAAGAGTGCTGAGAGATTGAGCGGGACCAGGTACGTTTCCTCTTTAGTGTCTTTGTTAGGATTGGTGTGTGAGAGAGGGTGGGGTGGTCAGAGGGGGAGAGGGATGAGGCTTCTGTTCTTGTTAGGGCTAGCCGTGCCGTTTTTAGGGAGGGGAAAGGGTGTGGTCGGGGGAAGATGGTGGGGGATTGTGGGAAAGGCGGGGGTGGATGATTGCAGGACAGGGTGTTCCGGTATGATAGTGAGGGGAGCGGGTATGATCAACGTGGGCTGGTCGGTGGTGAGGTTCGGGGGAGCAGTGGTCTTAGGGTGGCTGGCTCGCCATCGTGCCCCTCTGGCTCGGTTTTGGAAGGGGTAAGGGTAAGGGATGTGAAGGTGCGTGGGTTGATTTTGGGAAGGGGGGATGGGAGGCAAGGCAGACGGGAGAGTGGAGGCGGTCCACGGTGTTCGTTTCCGGCAAACCCTGGTGTAGTGGGTGCACTCATGGTTAGTATGAGCTGTTAGGTGTAGTTTCAGGTGGAACTTACACTTTATTGGACTTTATAAGTTCGGCTATATCACTGGATGAGATTAGTCTTGGTTTCAGGGTTCCACTAAGCAGGGTGATATTATTCACTTATTCTAGGTTTTAGTGTATTAGTTGTACTAGGCTGCAGATATTAGGCCGTTTTGAAGTGTAGCTAGACCTTAGGATATGCTGATTAGGTGGCCTATTTGGTTACCAATACAGCACAGTTACGCTGTTGGGTAGGCTTTCTTCTAGTAAGCTAGAATACAGGTAAGCTATTAGGGAGAAATTGAATGTAGCAACACCACAGGTATGGTTTTAGATGGACATTTAAGTGCAGTTTAGGAGGGCTTTCTAATTGTGGTTCTGAATTCAATGGGGGCACGCTATTAGGTACACTTCTAGATTCGAGCAAGGGGCGGTATTCGGCCCACTTCTTAATTTGAGTTTTGTACAGATAGGCTATTAGAGATGCTTCTATATTCAGCTAATAACTCAACGCTACTGGGCACACTATTGCACAGAGAGGGATATTATGTACACAGAGAGGATATTAGGCATACTTCCGAGTTCAACGTACACAGAGAGTATACTAGGCACACTTCCAAGTTTGATTTGCACAGAGAGGGTATTTAGGAATACTTCTGAATTCAACTAGGGTAAGTTATTAGGCACACTTCTAAATTCAGGCCAGGTGCGCTATTAGGTCCACTTCTAAATTTAGCATTGCACAGAGGGGACACTTCTAAATTCAACTTTGGGCAGAGGGGATATTTAGGCACACTTTTAAATTCAAGTTTTGCACAGAGACACTTTTAGGCACACTTCTAGATTTAACTTTACACAGAGATGATATTAGACTATTAGGTACACTTCTAAATTAAACTGTACATTCAACCTTCTGCAGAGAGGGTATTAGGCATGATTCTAAAATCAACTTTGCACAGCAAGGTTATTAGGGAGATTAGTCGGTTCAACCAGGCACGCTATTAGGCACGGTTCTAAATTCAATTTTACACAGAGAGGCTATTAGGCACAATCCTAAAGTCAATTTTTCACAGAGAGGTTGTTAGATACAAATCTAAATTCAAGTCTTGCACATAGAGGAAATTCAACTATGCACTGAGAGGTATTAGACACACTTCTAAATTCAACTTTTCACATGGAGGCTACTAGGCACACTCATAAATGCAACTTATGCACTGAGAGGTATTAGAGGGGTATTAGACAGGTATTATACACACTTCTAATTTCAACTTTTCACATGGAGGGTACTAGGCACACTTATGCATTGAGAGGTATTAGACACACTCCTAAATTCGACTTTTCACTGAGAGGTATTAGACACACTTCATAGTTCAACTTTCACATGGAGGGTACTAGGCACACTCCTAAATTCAGTTAGACACACTTCTAAATTTAATTTTTCACATGGCGGATACTAGGCACTCATAAGTGCAACTTATGCACTGAGAGGTATTAGACACAACTTTTCACATGGAGGGTACTAGGCACACAACATAAATGCAACTTATTCACTGAGAGGTATTAGAGGGGTATTAGAGAGGTATTAGACACACTTCTAAATTCAACTTTATACTGAGAGGTATTAGACACACCCCTAAATTCAACTTTATACTGAGAGGTATTAGACACACTCCTAAATTTAACTTTTCACATGGAGGATATTAGGCACTTGTACATTCAAATTTTCACTGGGCGGATACTATGCACACTTCTAAAGTCAACTTGGCACTGAGAGGTATTAGACACACTTCTAAATTCAACTTGGCACTGGTGGTATTAGACACTTCTAAATTCAACTTTTCACATGGAGGATACTAGGCACTTCTAAATTCAACTTTCCACTGGGAGGTAATGGACACACTTCTAAATTCAACTTTTCACTGGGAGGTAATGGACACACTTCTAAATTCACCTTTTCATTGGGAGGTATTAGCCACACTTCTAAATTCAACTATGCACTGAGAGGTGTTAGACACACTCCTAGATTCAGATTTTCACTGGGCGGATACTATGCACACTTCTAAATTCAACTTGGCACTGGGAGATAATGGACACACTTCTAAATTCAACTTTTCACTGGGAGTTAATGGGCACACTTCTAAATTCCACTATGCACACTTCTAAAATCAACTATGCACTGAGTGGTATTAGACACACTTCTAGATTCAACTTTTCATATGGAGGATACTTCTAAATTCAACTTTTCACTGGGACGTATTAGACACACTTCTAAGTTCAACTATGCTCTGAGAGGTGTTAGACACACTCCTAGATTCAGCTTTGGCACTGGGGGTATTAGACACTTCTAAATTCAACTTTTCACATGGAGGATACTAGGCACTTCTAAATTCAACTTTCCACTGGGAGGTAATGGATACACTTCTAAATTCAACTTTTCACTGGGAGGTAATGGACACACTTCTAAATTCATCTTTTCATTGGGAGGTATTAGCCACACTTCTAAATTCAACTATGCACTGAGAGGTGTTAGACACACTCCTAGATTCAGATTTTCACTGGGAGGTAATGGACACACTTCTTAGTTCAGCTTTTCACTGGGAGGATACTATGCACACTTCTAAATTCAACTTGGCACTGTGAGGTAATGGACACACTTCTAAATTAAATTTTTCACTGGGAGGTAATGGACACACTTCTAAATTCAACTATGCACACTTCTAAAATCAACTATGCACGGAGGGGTATTAGACACACTTCTAGATTCAACTTTTCATATGGAGGATACTTCTAAATTCAACTTTTCACTGGGAGGTAATGGACACACTTCTAGATTCAACAATCGCAATCGCCAGTGCTTGGGATTTAGTCGAGCAAGTCTGAGCTCCACTGAGGCCTGCTGGGCCTAGAGACCCAAGCGACTCCTCACTGATGTTGCCCAACGAGGACAAAACATGTTTGGGGAGGCTTCTGGTCTCGTGCAGAAGGGATTTGACCTAGCAGTTCGGGCTGACATGCCCCTTTTGGGGTTGGGCCAAGCCTGATTTGCATATGATCTTTCCCCTTTTGTAATGGCTTAGCAGGTGAAGTATGATTAATTCTAAACCTTCTAGCCATGGCCTCTTTTGTTTTGCTGATATTGACCATTCGATAATTAATTGATCCTTTATTTTGGGGCTTAACTATTGGAGTAGCTCTGTAGTTAAAGTTTATCTACTAACCGCGTCATCGACACAGCCCCAAGGGATCCTGTCAACAGATTTCAGGATGAAGCCTCCTACCCTATGTGCTTGGAACTTTTCAGTGATTCGGCAGCTGGACAACATGGCAGAGCTTGCTGAACAATTGCTCGCAGGAAGGTGGGCTGCTGCCCAAAATTGCTACTCGCCACTACAGTTGTGCTGTGAGGAGGAGCAATAAGCCACGTGCCTTGCATGTTTGATCATTTTCGACTACTACCTGGGTTTGGACTGGGACACTCCAAATTTTTCAGACGGTTGGCTACTCTGTCAATTTTTATATTAATACCTGTTGTAAATCCCGATTTAGAAGAACAAAATACACACGCAAACTAGTTTCATCATTTCCCTTTTCCCCAGAGTGGAGCCACCACTTTGTGGTAGGGAGGTGGGCCTGCTAGGCAAGAACCTCCCTAGGAGTCTGGGGAAGAGAGACCTTACTTGGAGTGACTCCCCTCTTGGGGACAAGGACTCCCATTCCAGAGCCGAACTCCCAGTCCATACCATCTTGTCTGCATATATGGATGTGGAAAAGACTTTAATATCTCCAATTACTATATTCTACAAAGCTCCTTCTTTATATGTATTGGCTACATGCAATGCTGAACACAGGCTGAATGCCATGGTCAGCGAAGGACACTGTTCTGTTTATTCCTGTGGTATGTATAAAAGCGGACACTCCTACAGAGGGAACCGAACCGCTACGCAGAGGTGAGCCTCCGCATCATTGACGTCCTGGAGGGGCAGACTCGCACTAGGCCACAGACCCAGTGGCAGCAAGGAAGGCGAGCATGGCACGAACCGATCGCCTGAGGGTTGGTGTTCTACCCAAACGAGGAGCCGAGGTCAGAGAGGGAGCAGAGATGGGAATGGCCACATCTCATCTGGTGGTGTGACCATGAATGTGTGGTGGGGGGCCGGTAATGAACGCTGAAAAAAGATCATATGGGGGAGCCCATGTCCCCAAGCTCTGCACACGTTGGACCGTAGCTACAGAAACAAGTAGCCACGGGGAAACCTGACGATATTATGGGAACCTGAGTAACCCAACCGTGAGCATATTGTTGCAAGTACGAACAATGTGATTAATGGCTGTCAAAGCTATCAAGGTTACGGAAGCCTGAAAAACCTGAGTGTGCAAATATCTTAGGAAAGGGGGATTGATTAAAATACGAATAATGTGAATAACAGCTGGCAAAGCTTTAAAGGGTACGGCAGCCTGAGAAACCTGAGTGTGCAAATACTCTATGAAAGGGGGATTGAGGAAGAGATATGAACACGTTGAATTAAGGCTCAGAGAGCTACAGAAGGTCCAGAGCTCTGGTCCAGAGCTCTAATAGGACAGGGTGGACAGCCACCCTACGTGAAACAACTTTAGTGAAAGTAAATAACCCTCATTAGGATAACAGGACTTTGGGGAAAACACAAGGTCTCAAAGAAGGAAGTGTGTTTTTTTTGTTAGTTTACAATAAATCCTGTCGGAAAGGAAATAGAGACAATTTTCTTTATAAACATGAGAGAGTGAAACCCATACCTTGAAAGAAAGACTGGGAAGAATATCCTGTTGCGGAAAAAGGAACTTTGAAACCCAGAACAAACCAAGTATAAATTGGGCCAGGCAGATGCCCCGCTGAAGCTATTGTACAAAGCCTCCCTTTTCCATTTTAGTTCAATTTTTTGTTTTCCTAAAGTGGTAGGGCCAGTTAGTCCGATATGATTTCAGACTGAAGAACTTTATTTTGGACTTTAAAGTACACTCTTAGTTTTTGTTTTATTAGGTAGGAAACTTCCCTCATAGCGATAGGAATAGTCAGGTGTTTTGGTTCTTTTATTTTAATAAAACGCCTTCAAAACGCCTCTAATCGTCCGTGTCATCCTTCTGGTTCACCACACCTCATGGTGCCATGTCTCGCAAGGCATACATGCGCTAGGGTTACTGGGGAAAATAGGCGAAGGCAATATGCAAAACCTCACAATAGCCATTTGTGCTGTACGCAATGGTGTGCTATATGTGTGTGTAGAACTGACAGTAATGCCAGGTGATCTTAATGCTTTGCTAGTTGCTTGCAGTTTTGGCTGGCCAGTGTATTTAAGTATTGGGTGGTTTGGGGGGAGGGCGATATGAAGGATGAGCAGGACATGTTATGTTGAGGGACTTTTATGCTGTGCCAGACTACCACCAAAGCAGTCTCAGAGCACCTGGCCTGTCTCAAAAAAAATTGCCATATTGTGCCCTTGTCCAGGCTATCCAGACCATTAGTCTGTGGAAGCAAAAGAAAGAACTTGGGAACATAAGAGGATGGTAAAGAGGGTGAGCATGTGGATACTTTGGGTGGACCAGGTGGCGTTATGAAGATGGTTTTTTTTTTTAAAATATTTATTTTAAACAGGCAGGTTTAAGCAATACAAAACGATCAATTCCGACAAATGGCATAAAGAAGATACAGTAGATTGTTCACCCCCTCCCACCCTCGTGTCTTAACATTCCTCTTCTTCCCGTTGCCACTGGGAGTTATCTTCCTGTAGAGTCCTCCTGGCTATTTGGGGCTTGTATGTCAGGGCTGGATAATTCCGATCAAAGTCTAGGAGTGGGCCCCAAATGTTTTCGAAGCGATGTAGGCGGCCTGCCCCGGCAGCCGTCACCTTCTCTGCGATTAAGATGTCCCAGATTTTAACCCACCAGAAGGGCATTAGCGGTCCTTCTACTGTTTTCCAAGTGCGAGCTATTACGTTTCTGCCCGCCAATAGGCATTGGGATAGCAGTTTGGCCATATGGCCAGATCTGGGGTAGATTCCGGGGACTGGGGCTCCCAGGAGGATGGGCTCGGGCTCCAGGGGAAGTCGCACCTGAGTGATGTCTGTGATTGTTGCTAGGCATTGTTTCCAGAAAGCCTGGGCCTTCGGGCATGACCACCACATATGAAGGAAAGTCCCTACTTGGCCACATTGCCTCCAGCAATTCGGGTTGAGTGTGGGGTTCATATGGTGTAGCCTTAGGGGAGGATAATACCAGCGGAGGAGGATTTTATAGGCGCCTTCCCTGTTCGTAATGCAAGATGAAGAAGTATGAGCCCGCGACCAAATGTCAACCCACAGCTGGTCTTCGACTGGGCGGCCCAGGTCTGCTTCCCATTGGGCCATATACCGGGTTTTAGAGACTAGGAAGTCAGTTTGGAGGCGTTTGTATAGGGTGGAGATGCTCCCCCTAGTTGGGAGGTCAATTAGAGTCAGTTCCATGGCTGTGGGGGGGCGGGTGGCAGCTTGGCGGGTCTGTGGATGGGAGCACCAGTGGCGCAGCTGAATGTATGTAAATCTGTCCTGCTCACGAAGTTGGAAGAGTTCCTTACATCGCCTAAAGGTGCAGGGCTGTCCTCTTTCGAAAAGTTGGCCCAGGGTCACCAGGCCTCCCGCTATCCAGGATCTGAAGTTTCGGGTGGCCCAGCCAGGCGCGAAGGCCGGGTTCAGGAACACCGGTGAGGAGGGGCTAAGTCCCACTGGGGTTTTCTTTTGTTTCAGCGCTTTGTCCCAGGTAGCCACCGTGTGTTTGGTGGACCTCAGGAGGTTCTGCCACTGGCGGCGCTCGGAGGGATTGATATGTGGGAGAAAACGTAGCGGGAGCGGCAGTTGCGCCTGTTCAAGATCCACCCATCTCGGGCGGTTGGTAAGTATCTGCCATGTTCGAATACAGGCTAGTTGGGCCGCCAACTGATATTTTTGTAGGTCTGGGACTCCGAGGCCACCTAGTTTAGTATTGCCCAGCATCGTGGTCCTAGGGATTCTGGGCTTTCTCCCTTTCCAAATGAACCGTGACATTTCCTTCTGCAGATTCTGAAGGGCCGGTGCCGGGATTGGTACTGGGAGCGAAGAGCAAGCATATAGAAACCTCGGCAGCAAGTTCATTTTACAGGCCGTGATACGACCCATCAGTGAGATTTCTTGCGCCGTCCACCGTTTTAAGTCCGCCACGAGTTCCGTGAACAGTGGGGGAAAGTTTGCCCGGTAGACTTCCCCCGGGTCAGCTGGGATCTGGACCCCTAGATAGCTGATGCTCTTAGTTGACCATTGTATCGGGCATAGTGGGACCAGGGCCTCCCGCATCTCCCGGGAAAGGGCCACCCCCATGGCAGCTGATTTCTGAAAGTTGATGGCAAAGCCGGTGACCTTTCCATAGCTCTCTATCTCGGCTAGGACCTGAGGGAAGGAAGTGCGAGGTTCTGTGATGGTTAGTAAGACGTCGTCTGCATATAGGGCCAGTTTATGGTGTGATGTGTTCGATTGGAAGCCCTTGATTTCCGGGTTTCGCCTGATCCGTTGGGCGAATGGTTCCATGATTAGTGCAAAAAGCAGTGGCGACAACGGGCAGCCCTGTCTGGTTCCACAGGTCAGGCCAATAGGGGAAGAAAGGATGCCATTGACTCTGAGAAAGGTTTTGGGCGCAGAATAGTTAGCCAGAGTCATGGCGCAGAACTCTGGGCCAAAGCCAAAGGCCTCGAGAGTAAGCCTCATGAAGTTCCAGTCCACTTTGTCAAAGGCCTTAACTGCGTCCAGGGCCAGGAGTACCAGTTCCCGGGAGTCTCGGGAGGCCAGCTCCACCAGGTTTAAAGCTCTGCGAATATTATCAGCTGTAGAACGGTGTGTGATGAAGCCACTCTGGTCGGCGTCGATTATCTCTGGTAGGATCCGGGACAGGCGGGTTGCTAGGATTTTGGAGTATATGTTGGCGTCTATATTGAGCAGAGCAATCGGTCTGTAGGACGCAGGATTCTTTGGGTCGCCGCCAGGTTTAGGCAGCAGGACGGTGATTGATTCTTGCATTGACGGGGTTATAGTGCCCGTGGTTCTAAATGAATTAAAGAGCTGTACCAGGGGTGGGAGGAGTTGTGGTTTGAAAATTTTATAAAATCTTGTCGTGTAGCCATCCGGGCCGGGGGCTCGAGACTTGAGGGATTTTATCGCCTCATCGACTTCTTCGCCGGTGATCGGGGCTTCCAGCGAGTCCCGGGCTGCGTCCTCCAGTCGGGGGAGCGCCGCGCTTTGCAGGTATTCCCTCTGTTCTTCGGCCTTCCGAGGCGGGGCGGCCATTACCTGGGTCAGGTGGGCCGATGCAATTCGAAGCTTGTCGTGATCTAAGTATTGCGTCTTGCCCTGCAGGTCCCGTAGGCCCACGATTGTGTTATTTCTTCTTATCTTAGCGAGTTTAGCCACCAGTAGTTTGTTTGCTTTATTATTTTTGGCATAATAGAACTGTTTGGCTTTCGTCATTTGATGGGCGGTGTGTTCCGCATAGTGGGCTTCAATTTTCTGTTTTGCTGTCCGGAGAGCTCGCTGCGTTTTAGGGGTCCAGCCTTTTTCCTTGTGGGTTTTTCCTGCCCTCTCCAGTTCTTCTTCCAGGGCCTGACGAGTTCGTTGTTTATGTCTATGATAGGCTGCCCCTTTGGCAATCAGTTCTCCCCGCAGCACTGCCTTCATTGCATCCCAGGTGTTAGCTAAGGAGGTATCTCCGCTGGGGTTTTCCTTGAAGAAATTGACGATTGTGGTTGCGATAGCGTCTCTGAGTGGCATCTCATTAAGGATGGGGTCGTATAGTGTCCATCTACGTCTCTGGGGATCAGGGGGACCCTGAACTCGGAGTTCCAAGGTGACCGGTGCGTGATCGGATAGGATTCTGGAGCCTATGGTCACCTCTTCAGTGAAGGCGAAGATTTGCGGGGAAATTAGCAAGAGATCTATCCTGGAGAATGTCCGGTGAACATAAGAATAGAAGGAGAAGTCTTTTTCAGATGGGTGGAGCACTCTCCATGAGTCCACCACCCCCAAAGTCCTGAACAAGCGCAGAAGGGCTAAGGCCGTGGCGAAGTCTCCGGGGGAGGGTGGGTGCGATTTGTCCTTTACGGGGTCCGGGACCCCATTAAAGTCCCCACCGATCACTATCTGGCCCTCCAGAAAGGGAGAGAGAGTTGTGGTGAGCGAATCATAGAAGGGTGCTTGGCCTAGGTTCGGCGCGTATACGGAGACCAGGGAGAACAGCTGTCCTGCCAGCAGGCATTTCACCGCTATGTAGCGTCCCTCCGGGCAGCTTATGGTGTCTAGAATCTGGGGATTCAGCCCTCTCCGGAACAGGATTGCAGTGCCACCTCGCTTGGAGTTGCCGGATGCGAAGAGTTGCTTTGGAAAGTCACGAGAGTGTAGGCGGCTGAAGTCTGCCGGTAGCAGGTGAGTTTCCTGTAGCATGGCCACGGCGGCGGCCTCATTCTGGAGTTTTTGTAGAATTGATTTGCGTTTGGCCGGTGAGTTCAGGCCCCTGACGTTTAGAGAGACGAACTTCCAGGATTGCTGTTCCGGAGCGGGACCTGGGGTCGCTGATGAAGCTTGTGGGAGGGGGGGAGCCACTGGAGGATCAGCCATTATGTCGTGGGAGATGTGACCATCTGTTAACCTGCTTCTGAAACTTTTGCTCAGACCACCAACGGGAGGTCCAAGTTTTAACTGGGGGTAGGGGACCCGTTATGGGGTTGGGCCCTCCCCTGGCCAACGGGGCCGTAAACCAAGGAATAGCCAACATGGCTGGAAACGTAAGTGGTTTGCTCCAAGGACTCATAGGTGGAATGTACCTTGAAGCTGGGCATGGGCCGTGGGGGAGAGGCCCGCTGCATCAGGGATGAAATCCATCCGTGTTTTCAAGAGAAGCGATTGGTTCCGCTGCGCCAGGATCGCTGAGCTGGGTCACAGGGGTCAGAGGGGTCCCTTGCGGGGTCGTTCCAGGTTATCTTTTCCTCCTAAATCTCGGAACCCTCGACCATGTATTTTGTTTGGACCTAGGGGAGGCTATGAGGTCCGAGTCAATTGCCGCTTCAGTGGCCTGTGCGGGCGAGGAGTCAGTGGGGGCCGGCTGCAATATACTTCCAGCGTCATCTAGGTGACTGATCCTGCGTATGGTGCCCTTGTAGGAGAATTGCAAGGCTGTAGGAAAGAGCCATTTATAGCGAACCTTTTGGGCTTGAAGGAAGGTGGTTAGTGGGCGAAGGGCTCGCCTTTTTTGAAGGGTCAGCGGAGATAGGTCTTGGTAAATTTGAAGGGGAGTCCCTTGGAAGGTGATTTCATTCTCAGAGCGACTTATTGCTGATATGGCTTCCTTAGTTGTATAGAAGTGCACCCTGGTGATCACATCAGGAGGTCCGTCTGACTCAACTCCACGGCGAGGGTTTAGTCTGTGAGTGCGATCCAGTAGCAACAGTGAATCCGCCATATCTGGGAGGAGAGACTGAAAGAAGAGGCCCACGTATCCGGCAAGCTCTTGGTCTGGAACCGACATAGGGACCCCTCGAATGCGAAGGTTATTGCGCCGGGCTCTGTTCTCCAAGTTTTCCTGCTTATACTCCAGGATTTCGCATTTGTCTTGCAAAAGCCCGACGGAGCGCTGAATCTCCGACAGGGAAGAGGCGTGGTCCTGGGCTCGGTCCTCAATCTCCCCCACTCTTTGTTCTATCTCCGAGACCCTTTTGTCGGTGGTCTCCAACTTGGCCGTAAGTTCCGACATACATGATCGGAATTCGGTTTTAATGTCAGCCATGAAATCTCGAATGTCCTCTTTAGTTGCTAACGGTCCCCTGTTGTCCTGAGATTCTTGTGAGGCGGGGGGAGGGGTGTCCAGTTTCTTTGCTCTGTCGGATGACATTAGCATTGTCGCTATGTCCGAGGACTTGGCGGATTTCGGTTGCCTAGACATGGCGTGGTCCAGCAAGCGTGGGTCAGGGACCACAGGTAGTCTGTCCGCAGTAGTGGCGATGGCTTAAGGGTAGCCTGGGTCCCTCTAGGGGCTAGAATGGGTGTTCCGATGTCCTGGTTGCACGTAGGGGCTTCTGGTGCATTAAGATGTCGTCCCGGTCTCACTGGAATGGTGGGTGTGGGCCGGGGCGCCCCAGGAAGCAAACGAAGGGACGAGCGGGAGCAGATCAGGTGCCGGGGCCCGCTAGTTCAGGCCTAGCTCTCATGAAGGAGGGCGCGGGTCCAGATCGCCACGGGCGCCCGCCGGATTCCTGGTGGTCGTGCTGGCAGTGCAGGGTTGCTCGCCTCCGAACTCTTCGGTCCCAGCCCCCTCCTCCAGAGTGACGGCGGGGCGTAGCGGAGGGCGAGAGCCGGGGGACCGCCGCTGCGCGGTGAGGTGCGCCCCCGGTGTGTTTGAGGTGGCTGCAGGTCTTCCTCTCCCGGGACAGAGGCGGATGCAAAAGGGGGGGGGGGGCCCGGGGCCCGAGGCTCCTACCTCGTCTCCCGCCGCCTGGGAAGTCAGCCGGGTCGCCGGTGCGCTCAGGGGTCCATCTGAAGAGCTCCGATGATGAGGCCGCGTCTCGGCCGTCGTCGCTGGGTCCCGTCCGCCATCTTGGATTGCGCGGCGGAGGGGCCGCGAAATGCAGGCGGTCCGATCTTCGTTGTCTCGGTAAATCTGGGCTCCGGCAGCTCAGCGGCGGGGCTCCGGACCCTCCCACGTCCCCTCATCGAGTTGGGATCCAAAACGCTGCCTGGGAACCTTCATAAGCTGGGATGCAGCGGGCTTCCCACGGAGGCCATCAAGGAGGCGACTGCATAGTCCGCGCTCCAGGCCACGCCCCCGTTATGAAGATGGTTTAACATAAATACTTGAGATATGTGAGGCAGTTTCAAGGTATGATATTTATGTAATGTTATAGTGTTTGATTGCGTGATGGACTCAAGAAGTACTCAAACCCCTTCTAGTTTGATAGGTAGAGGCCTTTGATACCGTTTGTTTTCCAATATATGAAAGTAAGTCCGTTCTTTCTGTAATTGTAATTTCAGGAGTGTCTCGGTCAAGAATAGACAATTTTAAAGTCATAATGTGGTTGGAGAACATAAGGGCAGGATAGTATTCTAGGAGATGTTGTGAGCCTGGGACTACAATGAGATTGGCTTGTTGACTGAAATCAAAAAGGTAATGCTTGATGCCTGTGGTTCGCTATTAGTGGTTGTAATAGGGGTGGAGGTATATAATAGAAATAAATAAGGTGAAGGGGGAATTTTTTATAGTCTTGTTTTAATAATTGGGAATAATGGAAGATTAACTTCTATGCTACCACATCCTTCAGGTTGATCTTTAATAGAGTAACCAAACTTCTAGTTATGCAATGCTAAATTAAAGGTTCTTCTGAAATGACAAATCTGACGATGACGGAGGGTTGATAGGGCTGATAGAGAGACCCCGAGATGGAGCAGCTCAGGGGAAAGAAACCAAGCTTCTCGGGACTGAGATAATGCACATAGTCGTCCATGGACAGACAGACAGAGAGAGAGAGGTTAGGGCCAATTAGGGATAGAGAGGTAAAGGGGGGAGAGTGATGGGGCAGAGCGAGAGAAGGGAGGTTTCTTGGCCATAGAGACCCAGCCTAAGGAGAGTCGGTCTGGAGAAGAACACAAAGAAGTTCAGGATTGATGTACTCTGGGGAGAGGGGCATGAGAAGAGCCAAATAGAGAGAAATAGAGGCTCATGGAGGATGGGGAGGCTGACTGGAACAGGGTGCGATGCAGATGGGTGTAAAGAAAGAGTCTCTGGAGATTGGCATAGGGGTTAGAAAGTATGTCTTAAGCAGACTAGGTCACATGAGGGGAAAGGTTTGTGACTGGAGAGGTTCAGACCTTGACTGCAAGGGATAAGGAATCTGAAGAGTGCAGTAACTTGCGGCTGGTGTTACGTGCATCTGAAGGATTCTGAGAATATTGCTAACAATGGTAAGGCTCATACAACTTTAAAATAATAGCTCATTCTGTATGCACACATGGCTGGCTGAGTTGTCGGGCCATTGAAAGTCATATAGCTTTGGTAATTCTCTAATTTGATCTGACAAGTGAGGATGCATGGACTATATCTGACAAATTGTGCATGTAATTGCATGTCAAGTATAGCCGAGCCCTCAACTGTAGTCAGTTGCCCTTGGGGTTGATACACAGATTTAAACCATCTCTCTTTCCACCACTACTGTTGTGCCCCTTTGAATATGACTGAGTCCCATGAAAAATGTGACCCGGCTGTCACATAGTCTCTAACATTGCTATGTTAGAGACTATGCCGTGCCTTAACACTCTTCACTCTACAAGTTAGATAATATCATTTCTGCTAATAATTGTACAGTTGCTTAAATTACAACTACTATTTGCATGCAATGTGTTTGCTTTGTTTCCTCTCGACTCTTCAGATTAATGTCTGACGAAGGGCCATTCAACCTACATAGCTTCAAAGCCTTAATGTATGGCAATAGGTGCTTTATAAATATGAAGTAAAATAACATAACTTATTTAATGCTGGCCTATCAAGTCTAATTCCCCAGGCAAAGTCTAAATTGCGAACGGAAAAAGCATACATAGAGACTTTAAACAATTATTAATGCTGGACATGTAATCTAATTCCCCAAGGCAAGTCTGTGAATAGTAAGAAGGACAAAAGTAATGCATGCTGAGATACAAAATTCCATGAAAGACCAAGAAACCAAGTATTATTAAATACAAGGAGCCAAGTGTTATGTACACATTGTCTTGTCATAAACCAAAAGCTGTTATCAAACGTGAGCCTTAAATTGTGTATGCCGGAAACAAAGCCTCCTCTAAGGTCAGGAGACGGCGAGCCATTGTTTTGCAACAATGTAACAGTTAAAATGAATGCATGCTGGCAAATTACTTTTTATTTTTATTTTTTATTGGCCTTTCAAGTTATACAAACAAAAACAGTTTTCCCTCCCCACCTTCCCACCTGGATCCACCTTCGGTCTCCATCCCCCATCGCAACCATCCTTTTCCCTCCTTCCTTCCCGCAGACTAGGAATATCAAGAGTCAAAGTCTATGTAATTCCTAGAAACCACAGTTTGTGTGAACAAAGAGTAACATTGTAATAATTTTATAGGAATTGAAGAACCATTTCCCATTCTTTCAAGAAAGCCGCTTGCACCCCCTGAACAGTATAAGTCAACCATTCTAAAGCCACACAATTCCAAACCTTCACGAACCAGTCTTTAACCTTTTAGTGTTGGGCTATGACTACCAAGGCCACCACCTGCAAGATACAGTATTCTTTCCGTTTTTGTTTGGCCCATTTTCTTTGTTCTGATGTTGCATTTCCCAACAACAGGTCCTTTATATGGCCCTGGGGCCGCCCTCCAAACATTTGTTAGATATGTTTATTAATGGTTCCCCAGTAGTTAGTCAGCTTGGGACCATCCAACCACACATGTAACCAGTCACCTTTGCCATTGCATTCCCCCCCAACACATATCTGTATTAGTTAGTTTCATTTTATATAGCCTATATGGGGTATAGTGCCAGTCTAGCATTGCCTTATACCAAGCTTCTCTAATCTGCAGGGAGCGTGTACATTTAGAATATCCCTCCATAATGTCTCCCATTCCTACGCGCCCCGGTATCTGCTGCCAGTTCTGTACATGTCTCAAGTTGCCCACTGGGAATCCCTCCTGTATAAAGCAATAGAGATTGGAAATAAGTGCTTTATCCCCCGGATTTGAAATTAAGAATTTCTCAAATGTTGTTAGCAGTCTGGAGGCCGCTGTTTTGTTCCAGGGGGGCCAGTAGCCATTGTCGAATCTGAAAGTATTGAAATCTGTCTTGTTTTTGATAGACCTAGTTCCCTTTTACAATGTTCGAAAGATTTGAGGTCAGTGCCCTGAAACCTGTCTCGAATTTTAGTGCAGTTTGTTTCTTTCCATTTGGGGAAGGAACCCTTTTCCAAGCCTGGTGTAAACTGTGGATAGTCCCGAATATTGGTGTGAAAGGGGAGGGATATGTTATAATTTGGAGTTGTTTAACTAATGTACCCCAAATATTTTCAACTATATGTGTCATTTGGCTAGCGTGGATGTTTGTGGGGCAATCTTGTTTAGGGAGCCAAAGTTGTTCCGCTCTACGGGTACCACAGATTGCCCTTTCCACGTTAACCCCTTTTTTCTTGGTTGCTGAAGAGAACCAGTCACACAGCACCTGTAGGTGTGCTGCCTGGTAGTACTTAATGAAGTTAGGAAGTCTCAGGCCCCCTTTATATGTAGGAATCATTAGTGTTTTCATTGCAATCCGTGTGGTTTTATTGTTCCAGATAAATTTAGAAATCATCGATCATGAAAGAATGACGAGGGTATAGGTATTGGAAGAGCCTGAAATAAGTACAGCACCTTGGGTAAGACTGACATTTTCACTGTGTTTATCGGCCCTAGCCATGACACTGTAAGTGGACCCCATCTTAAAAGCAAGCGTCAAAGTTCCTCAAGAATGGGGGGGGGGGGGGCGTTTATTTTATATAATAACTGTAAAGTATTAGTCAAATATACTCATATTAGTTTCATTTTATCCTCCGCCCAAACATATGTAGTGTTTGCCGACACTTGAGCTAGCTCGGTCGAATTAAGGGACACATTCAGTATTTCAGATTTGGTCATATTTATTTTTAAACCAGCTACTTTGCCGTATTCCTCCAATTCCCTCGTGACCGCCAACAAGGATTCTACCGGGTTTGTAACCGTAATCAGTATATCTTCTGCGTATGCCAATATTTTATGATCATCTCCCCCAAACGGTATCCCATGAATCTGGGCGGTTTGCCTAATTTTAGCTAAGAGAGGTTCCAAATGTATTGCAGAAGGGTGATGGTGGGCATCTCTGTTTAGTTCTGCAATGTAATTATTTGGTGCAGATACCTGACCATTAACTAATAACCTTATTTTGTATTTTGGGATCTTTGTTATTCAGTTGAATCATATTAATACATTTTGGACCGAACCCCATTGCTTCTAAAGTTTGAAACAGGAAGGACCATTCGACTCTGTCAAACGCTTTCTCACCCTCTAAGGACAGGAAGAACGCTGGTTGTTTCTTCTTAGTTATTTTCTCTATCAAGTGTAACGCCCTTCTGATGTTATCATGGGTTTGTCGATGTTTAATGAACCCTGATTGGTCAGAGTGGATTAGGGACGGTAAAATGTCCACTAGTCTGTTAGCAAGGATTTTTGTGTAAATTTTAGCGTCAAGATTAATCAAGGCAATAGGTCTGTATGAACCACATGCTGTCGCGTCTTTATTACGTTTTGGAAAAAGAATCATTTTAGCTTGTTCCATAGAGGGGTTTATGTGTCTGGTGTCTTTAAATGAATTATACAGTTTTCTCAGTATAGGGGCCAGTATTGATTTATACGTTTTGAAAAATAGGGCTGAGTATCCTTCGGGGCCTGGAGCCTTATTGGGGGGAGGCCTGAATTACCTGTGAAACCTCTGCAATCGTAATCTCACGTTCAAGCTGTTCACGTTCCAAAGCCGTAATAGTTGGAAGCTTAACCGTTTGTAAATATGTCTTTTGGGCTGTGGTGTTTGGGGTATCTGATAGAGTAGAATAAAACAACACATTGTGTAAGTATCTGTGGGGTTGTTGTAACCAGTTTCGTGTGAGTATCTTTTATACCTAAAATAGTACGGGATACCCTGTTTTGTTTTAGCTGCCTGGCCAGCAATCGATCAGCTTTATTTGCTTTTCAGAAATATTTTTGATTCGCGTATACACTTTTTAAAGCTTTTGACATTTGCAAAAGCTGTAGTCTACCACTTATATTTCTATATGCCTTTCTAGTGGCTAACCTGCCGTCCATTTCCATTTTTTTCATCATTTGCTTCAGTTCGCCCTTCAGCTCAGACTCTAAAGCGCCCCTTTGCCTATGTCTAAGAGCCCCCTCTGAAATAAGTTCCCCGTGAAACGTTGCCTTGAAAGCATGCCATTTCGTATTTGTCGCTATTTCACCTGTATCATTCAGCTCGAAGAATTCCAAAATCTTTCCCCCCAATCCCTCTCACCAGAGTCCAGAAAAAGATCTGTGGGACAAACCCAGGGCCATATTCCATATGTTGTTCCTGGAACGGTGAGCTCGATTTCTGGTGCATGATGCTATTGAATGAATCTCCATTTTTGTAATATAGCCTAGTAACGTGGTTGATGACCAAATACTATGCGTGAAAATGATTTGTGGACGTATGAGAAATGTGTGTACCCTTTCTCTGTCCCTTTCAAAGTAAACCACACATCAGAGATCGCCAGTTGTTCTTCTTTTAAGTGTAGCCCTTGCGAGAAAGGGTGGTGGCCATACTGGATCTTCACACTTCTATCTTGACATGGGTCCCATGCCAAATTGAAATCCCCAGGTATCAATATTTCCCCTGCCATAAACGTTTCCACCTCCGTTTCCACCTCCATAAATGTTTTTCCCCAGTTTGGGCCATAGATCGAAGCCAGGGTAATTGTTTTTTATTCTATTTCAGCTATAATAAATAACGGTCTTCCTTATCTGCCTTAATATAAATTATTTTAACTTGCACCCCAATTCTAATAGCTATTAAAACGCTGGCCGCCTTCTTTTGCATGTTGGCTTGTATGATTATGGGATAATGCTGTACATGGATTCTACACTTGTCCTGCTGTCTCTTCCCTGAGTGGATTCCTGCCTCTGACATTCCTACGCAGGCCTACTCCTCTTTCGAATTCCTCGTCTGCAAGCTCTCTCTCTCTCGCTCTCTCCTAGCCATTCTCTTACTTTGGCTACGATCTACCGGCCACCTGGTCAGATCTCCTCCTCCCTCAGTGAGTGGGCGGACCTCTCCTCTTCCCTCCTGGTCTCGTCAACTCAACTCCTCCTCCTTGGAGACTTTGACATCCATCTGGATGCTTCATGTCCTTCCTCTGGACTCTTACGCGACCTCTGCGAGTCACTCTCACTCTCTACCCTCCCCTCTGTCCCGACTCATTCTGCAGGGCACACTCTGGATGCTCTGATCGCTACAGAACTTCCAATTTATATCCATATCACCACTCCTCTCTCCTGGAGTGATCACTTTCTCCTTTCCTCCCAGCTCACTCTCTCCACCCCTCAGGCCAAACCAACACAGCACTGCCACCTACCTTCTCGGTTATCCAACCCATGAAGTGTGTGTCAGTTGAGGCTTTCACTGCCACTTTCTCACCTCCCTCACCCTTCGGCCGGCTCACACCCTTACACAGCCCTTTCTATGCTCCACTATGCTATATCTGATATTCTTGATGTCTTTGCCCCTATCATGAGGATCCGCATGTAGCCCAAAGCTAAGTGCAACTCCTGGTACGACTCAGACCTCGTCACTCTTAAACGCAAGTGCAGGGTGGCTGAGAGGAAATGGCGTGCTTCCTGTACATCCTCTGACAAACTGGCCTGCCGCCTGCTCCAAAGGCAATACCGGCTCTCTGTCCGCACCAAGAAGAGAGCCCTTATCCAAGCCCGCGTCTCTGCGGCATCCAACAACTCGGCCAAACTCTTTAAAATCTGCAAGGAACTGGCCAATCCTGCTGCAGTCTCTACCTCTCCTGTTCTCTCCCTAACCCTGGCTTCTCATTTCATCTATAAAACTCAGGACATCCTGTCCTCTCTTTCTTACTCTCCTCTTCCTCCCTCTACTCCCCTCTCTTCCTCTGGCCCTTCTGTGGCCACCTCTCCTCCCTCCTTCTCTGCCTTTCCCCTGTTCTCCCTAAATGAGGTTTCTAGACAAGTTTGATCTATGAAAGTCTTGTCAAAACAGGTTCTCCCCTGTTCCTCTAAAACCCAAGGACCACATTGACACCCTTGCTCTGGCTCTGGCTGGCTTCTGCAACCACTCCTTCGCCACCGGAGTCTTCCCTGCCCCCTTGAAGCACTCCCTTGTGCACCCTCCTCTTAAGAATCCCTCAGCCGACCCCTCCTGCCCTGGAAAAGCTGGCCATCTCCCAGCTTAATCTTCACACTGAATTGGTTGGTTTTCTCCATGACCATCAGTCTGGCTTCAGTGCTGCCAGAAGCACGGAAACTGCTCTCCTGAACATCTGTGAAGACCTGCTCTCTAACTGACTCCAATACCCGTGTCCTCATCTTACTTGATCTCTCTTCTGCCTTTGACATGGTTAACCATGCCATCCTGCTCAACCGTCGCCATATAACCTGGGTATCACTGATCAGGCCCTGGCTTGGCTGACCTCTTTTCTCTCTGATCGACCCTCCCAGGTCCAACTTGGGTCCTTCCTCTCCTCTATCTCTATCTCTACCTTTGCTGTTCCCCAGGGGGTCTAGCCTCTCTCCCTGGCTGTTCAACCAATAGTTTGCACTTTTTACCCACCGCATTGCCACTCTCTGGGCCAACTTTCAGTGCTATGCAGACGACTCGGCTCATCTTCACGCTCCCTTCCGCCACCTCTTCTCCTTCTCTCATCTCTGACCATGTGGCCGCTTTCCAGGCGTGGTGTGCCACCAATGATCTCTGCCTTAATGCCAGTAAGAGTGATATTCTCCTCATCGGCACACCTGCTCCCTCCTTTCCTGTCGCTTTCTGGCCGTCCTCTCTTGGCCCTCTTCCTTCTCCCGCCTGTGAGGCTAAAAACCTCAGGGTTATCTTCGACTCCACTCTCTCCTTCTTTCCTCACATCTCTTACGTCTCTAAGAAGTCACACTTCCAGCTGCACCTCCTAAGAGGTATTCTTCCTTTCCTCTCCTTCCCCTTGAAGCTCACTGTCTCCAGAGCTCTGGTTCTCTCCAGGCTGGACTACTTCAACAGCCTCTTTTAAAATCTAAATTCTATTCTCTGCCCTCTGCAACTCATCCAGAACAGGACTGCGAGACTTGTCCTTGGCCTCAAGCCCAGGGATCGTATCTCTCCAGGACTGAAATCTCTGCACTGGCTCCCAGTGGCTGCGAGGATTAAGTTCAAAACCCTCTGCATTGTCCACAAAGCCTTCTTGGGCCTGGGGCCTCACTACCTCCAACTCTCTTCCTAAATATCTTCCCTCTCGAGCTCTTAGCTCATCCGCCTCCAACTCCCTCAGGGTCACTCGCTTCTCCAAGCAACGAGTTGGTGGTAGATCTCTTTCTTCGGCTGGGGTCTCCCTCTGGAACAGCCTCCCTGCCTCCCTGAAACTTGAGGAGAACCATCACTGGTTCCGGAAGCACCTCAAGACCTTCCTCTTTGCTTCTGCTTTCTCTACTTCTCTCCCCTGCTGAACTCCTGACTGAAACTGCACTGGTCATCTGGCTACCCTCTGATCTCGGGCCCAGGTCTCCTACCCCGCCAGCTGCTCATCTGCACTGCCTCTCTGGCAACTCTTGCACTTGGGGGCTGTTTCTGTATCCCTACAGTCCCCACCAGCCCATGACAATGGATGTCTGCACTTACTCCACTTTCCACTAGCTGGCCGCACTTTTACCTATTGCCTTATTATTTTATTTATTCTTTACTGTTGACCCTATGTGTTGCACTGCCTACATCCCCTCACCACCGCACTTACCCTTTCCCCCCTCCCCTGCACTTGCGCGATCTCAATGTCACCTGGCCTAGTAAGATCGTTTGTCTTTGTCTCCCCTTTGTTCCCCCACCCTTGCCTCGTCGCGCCTTGAAACACTTTTGTGTAGGTGCGTTATAAATGCCATATCATATTATATCAGATCATTATGTGGGTCTCCTCAATGCCAATACATCTGGAAAACGTTGCGCTAAAAACCCCTCAAATTTTTTTCGTTTCACAGGGGTATTTAACCCCTGAATAGTAAGTGATGTACACTTGAATGTGCTGTCCTGTTAATATTGTAAATGTGCCCGTTGCCCAAAGCCTAAACATTGCCCTTGGTTTCTGATTCCTCCTCTTCTTGCCGGTCTCCCCTGACACTGATTGATCCACCCCCCCTTTTAACCCTTAACTGTAACACCCTTTGTCCTCCCTCCCCACTCCCTGGTGTGACCCATTGTACCTATTGTGTCTTCGGGCACTGGCCCTCCACCGTGGTTCACCATTTCCTCCAGGGTTCCCCATAGGGTATCCTAAAACCTGCTTTGCCTCCTCGCCTCAGATTCCTAGTCAGAGCGCCTCATCTCAAGCTCCCGTTGCAGTAACACAAATAGCACATAGCTCAAAAGTCTCCTCTCGCTTCACACAGGTGGTATCACTTTTTGGGACTTTCCATCGAGCCTTTAAGGCTGCATTTCCATCGATTTCAGCTTGATCCTTTGTGTCGAGTGCTTTCTACATCCCCGCTCAGCCTTTCACGCAGTCTCGCAAGAAGTTGATGTCCAGGCGCTTGTTGTCAACTTCGAAGGGTGTCTCCATCATCTTCTTCAATGTTTAGCAGTTCTATTCCTTCTTCCCGAGAGGTGATCCTGTGCTGCTTCCCATCCACTGCTAATTTCACGCCAAATGGGAATGTTCATCTATATTTTATCTTTTCGTTTTGTAATGTTTTTACCACAATCCGCATCTCCCTATGTTTTTGAAGAGTAAGTGGAGAAACATCCTGATACAGTTGTATGTTTGAGCCATTGTATGAGATTGGGGTCTGCTTGTCTGGCTGCCCTTAAAATGTGATCCTTTTGTGGGTACACACCACACGCTGCCAACACATCTATAGGGCTCACCCCTGGATTGGATCTCTTCGGGCCTACCCTGTGGACACGGTCCAGGGGAATCTTTTCTTCTGCATTGTTACCTAGTAGGTCTTTGAAGATAGAAATAACTGCTTCTCTTAAGTCTGGGTCAGCGACTGATTCAGGGAGATTCTTGATACAAATGAGCTCCCTAAGAGACCTGTTTTCTAAGTCTTCACATTGTATTTCGAGATTATGCTTTGATCTTGCCAAATGTTCCATCAGTTTCTCTGATTGCGTGTTATCTTGAATCTTTCATTTGCATCCGTATGCTCACCCAGGTTTGATCTCGGATGTGAATGCTGTAAATTGCGTCTGGAATGCAGCTGTGAGTGACACTTGAAAGTCTTCCTTGGGTCCCGCCATTGTTGTTGCACCCTCAGTGGCTAGAGTAGGGGTACAGATTCTGGTAGTTCTAGCCCAAACATCTTGTAGCGGACTCTCTTTTGTTGTTTGAGGATTGGAGCATCCCGGCAGAGCGACTTTCTTTTCTGTACCCGCCATAGAGTGCCTGCCTTAACGGAGGCACTTCCTGTGCGTCGGTTGCGTTTTCCAGGCGGACACACCTCCTAACCCAAGACATCTGCCTTGTCTTCAGTTGTTTCTGGTCTTCCCGCGTGCCCTGGGGGTCCATTGCTTTGTGCACCATCTATTCACCGTTATCTGCCTCCCAATAGCCTGTGCGTCCCCACAGTAATAAGGGAGAAGCTCTGCTGTGTTAAGTTAGGCTTGTGACCAGCCGTGATAGCTGTCTGTTTAACTACCAGTCCCCTTATCTTGAATCGCCGCCTCCAATAAGTTGCATCCCTGCAGGATGTGTAGAGAATCCGAACTCGCTTTCAAACGGGTTACTGGCAAATTCCTCAGCCCGTTGGATGTCGTGCTGCAATGCCCCCTCTGGCCACTCGTTCTCATGTCCTAGTTTTACAGAATATTAGGAGAGAGGGGGACATTCTACTTGGTCCCTGCGGTGTACACGGGCCAATTCAAATGTCCTTAAATGAAAGGCACGCCATGCTGTCCCTCACTTCTGACCTTTCTTTGTTTGTTTGAGGTCACAGGTGGATCAGTGTTTTGTATCTTTCCGGATTGTGTCCCACACAGCTAGCAAAGCCTCCTTCTGTCCTTTATTAAGGGTGAGCTACTTTCCCGCCTCACACAAGATTTCTATTTCTTGGTTCCACTGTGTCGGTGCTCGGGCACGGTTACACTGTGTATCACCGTTTCTTCCAGCTTTAGTCGGACTTTCCTCCTTTGGGTACCAGCAGGGAGGCCCCATACCCTAATAGAGCATCCTCGTTATCGGGCCTCCACACGTCTTCAGTGCACGGCGGCCATCTTGGAATCCCAAAAATTAAGTTATTCTAAACACAAATCAACCTTAATATTGAAACTAAGCGTTGGCAAATACCAAGCATCAAATGTGATAAACAAAGTTGATGCAGGCTTGTAAACCAGAAAGTATAGTTGTTGAAATAATTCTTACCACAAGTCACCTGTGATAATCAAAATTAATGCATACTTGGCAATAATCGTATCCAAAACCTAGAGTCTGAGTCATTGATGTTGAACCCACGTCTTACCAAATATCAAGAGTCCAATGTTGTAATCAAGACTGATGTATGCTGCAAAACAAAGCCTTATCCAAAACAATCATTGTTGTTACAAGTAAGTCTTAACGTACAACAGTCAAGTTTGATACTCGAACCTTAAGATGTTGGAAAGAGAGATTGCATCAGAAGGTAAGAACCCAGTGTTATTTGAACCAAATCCTATCAACGGTCATGGTTCAAGGAAATGCAACATAAACCAGAGACTGCAAGCCATTCTGATATTAAAATCTATTCTATTCTAATGTTTGCTGTGAACCGAAGCCTTTTTAGGGAATCATGAGTGATTGCTGTTAAAACACAGCTGTTATTAAAGAACTGGAGCAATTGCAATACACCTGCCTACCATTCATTTAGCAATAAACATCAGCAAAACAATAGGAATGAAGGTTGCAAGTTTGCAAACAAGGGACATTGGACACAAGACTGACACCCTCTGCAAAGGGCAAGAGGAATTCAGCGGTTGTCAAATAAAGTGAGACTTGATCCAAAAAGACCTAAACTGAGAAAGATATTATTGACAAATGTGCAGTACTTGGACTCAGCAACAAAGGGAGCCCGGAGTGAGGGGGCAGGGGGCTAATGGGTGTGCCTCTTGGATCCTTAGTAGAAACACAAAGGAAGTATGCCTCATTATAAATACAGCGGTCCAGGAACAAACGGCAGCAAAACTGAAGTAACTCTGTTACTGCTGCATTACTGCACTGCTGTACTACAACTTTGTTCGCGAATTGGGGGGATTTTCCTCCAGCTTAAAGCTGGAGGAAAACCCACCACCTTACCGCCAAAAAATCAGCAAAGTTACTGCCGGTGGTAATTCTGCCGAAATCCCCATGGAGCTATGGTTGCCAATAAATGGGGACGAACACCCCCTACCACCACCTATAATCTGGTGCTAATTCTGAGGGACCAAGTGGTGGTAACGGAAAATCTGTTTGGTGGTATTTCGGTGGATATACCGCAGAAAAACCACCAGACTTGTAAAGAGGCCCTTTATGTTGTAGTAAATAAATCATTTTATTTTATAATACTTATTGAGTTGAGATTGTTTTTTTTTGGCAAAGGAATAATCATATGGCAGATTAACTTCCTTTATACTGTCCATCCTGCAACAAAAAGTATAGTTAAATTTCATTCAGTGACACTAGGTATGTCTTATCTCTTAAGTTTGAAATATGAGCCTTGTACAGAAAAGTCGGTGTGATAAATGTCCTGCTCATCGGCAGGGCAGTTGTCGGACGGACAATGGGCCCCCTTCCTAACATCGGATGCTGCCTGATGCAGCTTGAACACACCATGGACATGAAGGTAAGGCCTCCCTGGGCCCTCATAGGCACGCTCACGGCGGCGCTGCCATGATTCCTAATTGCCTCCCTGCAACTAAGATCGAGGCACTATTACTCTGTGTGCTGGACTACCTTGTGTTTTTGCACATGTGCGTGCATTCTCGTCTACAACTGCATTATCACCTTCTCATGGATCTGCGAGCCACCATTATAAGATGGCGGCCTGCACATTTTGTTGTGGTCTGCTTTCTCTGGGCTGTTGGAACCTTGCCCCCATTGGCTCATGTTCCACTCTAGTGGTCCAATGAGAAGCCGCCAGGCTTGGCCGGCCCGCCTCCGAAGGCCTGATCCTAAGGCCCCTGTCAGCTACCTGTCCGATACAGGTGTGCAAAGGTCACCAGTGTGCTTGTGTGCTGTCTCACCCACCCCCTTGGTCGCCCGTTTGTTTGTGTGCTGTCTCCCCCCACCCCCTTGGTTGCCCGAATGCTTGTGTGCTGTCTCCCCCCACCCCCTTGGTCACCCGTATGCTTGTGTGCTGTCTCCCCCACCCTCTTGGTTGCCCGTATGCTTGTGTGCTGCCTCCCCACCCCCTTGGTCGCCCGTATGCTTGTGTGCTGTCTCCCCCACCCCCTTAGTCACCTGTATGCTTGTGCGCTGCCTCCCCACCCCCTTGGTCGCTCGTATGCTTGTGTGCTGTATCTGCACCCCCTTGGTTGCTCATATGCTTGTGTGCTATCTTCCCCTACCCCCTTGGTCACCCGTTTGCTTGTATGCTGTCTCCCCCACCCCCTTGGTCACCCGTATGATTGTGTGCTGTCTCCCCCCACCCCCTTGGTCACCCGTATGCTTGTATGCTGTCTCCCCCCACCCCCTTGGTCACCCGTATGCTTGTGCGGTGTCTCCCCCCCTCATCTCCCCCTTGGTCGCCCTTATGCTTGTGCGCTGTCTTCCCCCCCCCAGGTCACCTGTATGCTTGTGCGCTGTCTCTCTCTCTCCCCCCCCCCTTGGTCGCCCGTATGCTTGTGTGTTGTCTCCCTCCAACCCCCTTGGTTGCCCGTATACTTGTGCGCTGTCTCCCCCCACCCCCTTTGTCATTCGTATGCTTGTGTTTTCCCCCACCTCCTCGTCACCCGTATGCTTGTGCGCTGTCTCCCCCCACCGCCTTGGTCATCCGTATGCTTGTGCGCTGTCTCCCCCCACCGCCTTGGTCGCCCATATGCTTGTGTGGTGTCTCCCCACCCCATTGGTCGCCCGTATGCTTGTGTGCTGTCTCCCCCCACCCCCTTCGTTACCCCTATGCTTGTGTGCTGTCCCCCCCCCCATCTTCCCCTTGGTCGCCCTTATGCTTGTGCACTGTCTCCCCTCACCCCCTTGGTCACCTGTATGCTTGTGCACTGTCTCCCCACCCCCTTGGTCGCCCTTATGCTTGTGCGCTGTCTCCCCCCAACCCTCTTGGTCGCCCGTATGCTTGTGCGCTGTCTCCCCCCACCCCCTTGGTCACTCGTGTGCTTGTGCTTCCCCCCACCCCCTCTGTCACCCGTACGCTTGTGCGCTGTCTCCCCCCACCGCCTTGGTCACCCGTGTGCTTGTATGCTGTCTCCCCCCACTGCCTTGGTAGCCTGTATGCTTGTGTGCTGTCTCCCCACTCCCTTGGTCGCCTGTATGCTTGTGTGCTGTCTCCCCCCACCCCTTTGGTCATCTGTATCCTTGTGTGCTGTCTCCCCCCACCCCCTTGGTCACCTGTATGCTTGTGCGCTGTCTCCCCCCCCCCCCAGGTCACCTGTATGCTTGTGCGCTGTCTCTCTCCCCCCCACCCCCTTGGTTGCCCGTATACTTGTGCGCTGTCTCCCCCCACCCCCTTTGTCATTCGTATGCTTGTGTTTTCCCCCACCTCCTCGTCACCCGTATGCTTGTGCGCTGTCTCCCCCCACCGCCTTGGTCATCGGTATGCTTGTGCGCTGTCTCCCCCCACCGCCTTGGTCGCCCATATGCTTGTGTGGTGTCTCCCCACCCCATTGGTCGCCCGTATGCTTGTGTGCTGTCTCCCCCCACCCCCTTCGTTACCCCTATGCTTGTGTGTTGTCTCCCCCCACACCCTTGGTCACCCATATGCTTGTGCGCTGTCTCCCCCCCATCTTCCCCTTGGTCGCCCTTATGCTTGTGCGCTGTCTCCCCTCACCCCCTTGGTCACCTGTATGCTTGTGCACTGTCTCCCCACCCCCTTGGTCGCCCTTATGCTTGTGCGCTGTCTCCCCCCAACCCTCTTGGTCGCCCGTATGCTTGTGCGCTGTCTCCCCCCACCCCCTTGGTCACTCGTGTGCTTGTGCTTCCCCCCCACCCCCTCGTCACCCGTACGCTTGTGCGCTGTCTCCCCCCACCGCCTTGGTCACCCGTGTGCTTGTATGCTGTCTCCCCCCACTGCCTTGGTAGCCTGTATGCTTGTGTGCTGTCTCCCCACTCCCTTGGTCGCCTGTATGCTTGTGTGCTGTCTCCCCCCACCCCTTTGGTCATCTGTATCCTTGTGTGCTGTCTCCCCCCACCCCCTTGGTCACCTGTATGCTTGTGCGCTGTCTCCCCCCCCCCCCAGGTCACCTGTATGCTTGTGCGCTGTCTCTCTCCCCCCCACCCCCTTGGTTGCCCGTATACTTGTGCGCTGTCTCCCCCCACCCCCTTTGTCATTCGTATGCTTGTGTTTTCCCCCACCTCCTCGTCACCCGTATGCTTGTGCGCTGTCTCCCCCCACCGCCTTGGTCATCCGTATGCTTGTGCGCTGTCTCCCCCCACCGCCTTGGTCGCCCATATGCTTGTGTGGTGTCTCCCCACCCCATTGGTCGCCCGTATGCTTGTGTGCTGTCTCCCCCCACCCCCTTCGTTACCCCTATGCTTGTGTGTTGTCTCCCCCCACACCCTTGGTCACCCATATGCTTGTGCGCTGTCTCCCCCCCATCTTCCCCTTGGTCGCCCTTATGCTTGTGCGCTGTCTCCCCTCACCCCCTTGGTCACCTGTATGCTTGTGCACTGTCTCCCCACCCCCTTGGTCGCCCTTATGCTTGTGCGCTGTCTCCCCCCAACCCTCTTGGTCGCCCGTATGCTTGTGCGCTGTCTCCCCCCACCCCCTTGGTCACTCGTGTGCTTGTGCTTCCCCCCACCCCCTCTGTCACCCGTACGCTTGTGCGCTGTCTCCCCCCACCGCCTTGGTCACCCGTGTGCTTGTACGCTGTCTCCCCCCACTGCCTTGGTAGCCTGTATGCTTGTGTGCTGTCTCCCCACTCCCTTGGTCGCCTGTATGCTTGTGTGCTGTCTCCTCACCCCTTTGGTCATCTGTATCCTTGTGTGCTGTCTCCCCCCACCCCCTTGGTCGCCTGTATGCTGTCTCCCCACCCCTTTGGTCACCAGTATCCTTGTGTGTTGTCTCCCCCCCACCCCCTTGTTTGCCCATATGCTTGTGCGCTATCTCCCCAGCCCCTCGGTCACCCGTATGCTTGTGCGCTGTCTCCCCGCCCCCTTTGTCACCCGTATGCTTGTGCACTGTCTCTGCACCACTTGGTTACCCATATGCTTGTGTGCTGTCTCCCCCCACCCCCTTGGTCACCCGTATGCTTGTGCGCTGTTTCCCCCACCCCCTTGGTCACCCGTATGCTTGTGTGCTATCTCCCCCACCCTCTTGGACGCCTATATGCTTGTGTTCTCTCCCCACACCCTTTGTCACCCGTATGTTTGTCCTGTCTCCCCCCACCCCCAATATTTATTTTGGTCACCCGTATGCTGCACCAGTTCGCCATCCACACCCCCCCATCCCACCTCTCCTCCCCCTGTCTAAAATGTCTCAACGCATCAGCACACTGCTATACAAGAAGGGGTTGGGCAACATGTCTGTGCCACCTATTTTTGACCTTGCATTTGAATACTGCTGCCGCCCTGCAACATGGGGCTGGGCAACATGTCTGTGCCACCCGATCTGACCTCTGCATTTATATGTTGCTGCCACCCTACAAGAAGTGGTTGGGCAACATGCCTGTCCCACCTAATCTGACTTACGCATTTGTATCCTGCTGCTGACCTGCGAGATGGGTTACGCAAACTGTTTGTCTTTGCAAGCACTATGTAACTAAATATGCCGCACCCTACTACATGGGGCTTTGTAACATGTATGCATGGATGTCTTCACAAGCACTTATGCAACCAAGTAAGCCTTCTTTAATAGCGCTGCGATGCCTGAGGGCAGTTGTGCGCTCTATAAATGTAAATAAATAAATACATTTAGTCAGCTATATTTACAATGGACTATCTAACTGCACATCCTGCGGCATTGGATGGCATGTTTTTAGAGCACCATTCAAGCCCTGTACTATTCCACTTGTCCCACCTGCGAGACCAAGCACCTAGTTCCCATGTGACTTTCCTTCTCATTCTCAGGCAGTCCAGCTTGAATTCATATTTGATGTGGAGTTGTAACACTGGGTGTACCTGAACCCTGGACAGCGCCCGAGATAGCCTACTTGCAGCCTATTGAACTTCCGGGTGTGTGAGCCACCCAGTTCACATTCTCTCTGTGCCACCTGCCCTAATATGGCTGCGGCTGCCTCATCATCTGCTCTCATGGATGTGGCTTCACTATGTCCATGTCCTATGTACGTAAACAACTCGTACAGAAATAAAGTGCTGTCAGCTTTGAAATTTCCACCAGGCACTCCTATTTCCTGACCTTTATTTTGCACTTCTGCAGGTTTCTCTAGCTTTTTCTGAATGGACTTTTTCTTTGACCAGTCTTAATTAGGTGCTGCCTTTGCAAGTGCTTGTGCTTCCAGTTTGTTGGTACCCACTCTGTACAGGCAAAGGCATTTGTCCATAGGTGTACTCCCTCATACCAGAAGTAAACCCTGTAATAGGTCATTCCTCATTCCCAGGATGCAATCCTGCAATTGTCTCCCTGCCAAACTGCATTTGACCACGTCTTCTACCACAGCGACTTTTAATTTAGAGATATATTATGCATACTCCTTTTCATGTGCTGTGTTGCTAATTTCACAGGCATTTAAGTCTCCATGTTCTCTCAGCTGATGCCCGGCACAATAAAGAAATTAAAACACGCAAAGCTAGCAGGTACATCAGGACCATTGATTGTCGCATTGCTGATTTATATTGACTAAGATGGATTAACGTTGGTGCATTCTTGCAGCGTATCGCATTATTAGTAGTCAACAAGATTTTATGGCTAGAACAAGTGACACAACGATGCTGGCCTCCTCAGTGGCACCTCTTGCACCTGCCGATAAACACATTTCACAACCTTTCCTAATTCTCTGCAGTAATTAAGTACTGTAGCATCCTTCAATTGCATGTTGCCCTGACTAAGGGGAGTGGTAAAACCTCTGTAAGACGCATCCGCCTGCCAATAAATGTCTCACCTGATTTCAAACCTGCATCCTTATTTGCTTTGCCCCACATGCCCACCAGAGTCTAGCAGCAGTGCATCTGGCCTCTTCTTCAAACCATTTTCTACCTGTATTATTGCAATATTGTTTTTAAGGATGCCATTGTGTCTTTCCGTCAACCCCTTAATTGTGGGTGATAAGTTTAATGGAGCTTCTGCTACGTATTTAGTTCCTTAGACAGCTTCTCTATTCATTTCCCTGTGAAGTGTGTGCCACTATGAAAATTGATAATCATGGGTACCCTGAACCATGGCATAACATTTTGTATCAACACCTTCACCTCAGCGAGTGTCTGGCTTACGAGTCGGGTAAGTGTCAACCCATTCCAAGAACATGTTGGCAATTATCAATATGAACTCCAGGCTTGCCACTTTCGGTAAGCTTGTGAAATTGCCCTGGAGTTGTGAAAATGGCACCCATGGAGCCTGGTGTACCCCCCCGCCCCCCGCCCGCTCCACTTTCGCTGAATGGTCTACATTTTGTTGCTAGAAAATCAAACACTGGTGAACTAATTGTTTTGCTATTGATGAAATACCTGGAACATGCCATTCCTTCCTCATCTGTGCCGTCACTCCCCCTTTTGTCATGTGGACCATACCATGTAGTATACGCACCAAATAATATGGAGTGCTTGGCAAGCCACTAAATGTTTTTCACATGACTTCCAAAGCTTATCATTGTGAAAGGAACATCGAGATCTATTCCATGCATGCTTTCCTGTATTTGGAACTTTCGACTAGTTTTCTGCAAAATGTTACAGTGCATCATGTTGTGGGATTTTGGACAGCATTTGCCTTAGGGGCATACACTTCTCTGACAAGGTTCCAAGAGAAAGAGCAGTCTTTCTCACAGTTTCATCTGCAAGCTCATTCCCTCCATTGACATACTCTGGGGGTTTGGTGTGCTGCACATTTTATGATTGGGATTTATTTGGGTGGCATTATTTATTCTAATAGAGCATGTACAAAATGGGCTTTCTTTATTGTAGACCATGCTACTTTCAGCCTCTTTCTTTCCACAGACTTTGGTAATCATGCACTATTCCAAGAACATAGCTAGAATCTGGAAAAATGCTTACCCGCTTGTCCTTTGATATGATATGATACACAGTCCTATTCTTCCCCATTTGCTGAGCATAGCAGTAACAAGACTGTATTTAACATTGGACAACTTGTTAGGGCAACATTTTCCGAATTCAACATCAGCAATTCATGTTTTTGTCTTGATGTGGACAAATGTTGTGTTGTGGTTTTCAGCAATAATGCTGGGATCATATGTGGTACTGCTGTTACAAAGGGCGATCCTAACACTTTTTTAAAAGCTTTGTACTGCTAGTGCAGCTATGGCCACAGACTGCAGGCAGGGTGCTAACTCTGCCTCTCAGGGATCCAGTGCTTTGCAGTAGAACACGATTGGGCAATGTTTAGCCCTACGTGTCTGTGTTAACACTGCTTGTGTGTATCCTTTTCTGTGACAATATTGAATTCATGGGTTTGTAATTGGGCAGCCCAAGGGCAGACACGGTTGCCAATGCTTGCCATCTTTAAGAGATGAATCCCCTGTGAGTAAAAGAAGATGGCTGTAGGGTACTTATGGTGGGGTATTTTGATTATTGTGGTTTGAGAGTGCACTCATATTTGTTTTGCAGACTTTTATTCGGTTTTGCATACCTTCAAGTCAATACATACATTGCCTAGTCACATAAATAATTGCATTTAAAAAAGTTAAAAAACACAGGTTTAAAAAAAGAATGATACAATCAATTAATAAAAACACTTACATAAAAGAGAATCTGAAAAATAATCTCTCAGAACCTCATATTTGTTTCATGCATAGTGGTTGATGACGTCAGAAGGAAATTGTAAATAGGACATAGCACATTAATAGGAGGTTGTCAGCCCGGAGTGGGGCACAGAGATGGTGGTGAAGAAAAGGGGAAAAGGCATTGTTTTATAGCGGTATGAGGTGTTGATTGAGGAGCAGAGGCTTGGCTAGCTTAAGAGTTTGAGGTTGTTGAGGACAAAGAGATTGTAGTACCATTGGGTTGGGTTCTGGGAGCACTTAGAGGTTTGGATTGGCCTTTTTGTGGGTGGAAGTTAAGTGTGGGTGGATTGTGGTATGCACCCTCCCCTCAGACATGTGTGCAAGTCCCTTTTATGAAATAAGGACCAGATATCCAAATATAGCGCAGAATGGACTTGCAAAATAGAGGGCAAAATGATGAGGCTGTGGCCCCAAAGAGGCAGTATTTCGAAATCTGTGCTGCAACACATGACCACATATTTGCATGCTGCATACAAAGGAAAGAAATTGAGTAATAGATTAGCGATATTGGAGCTATGGAAGATGTTAGAGGACGAGGAGGCGGAACCACCCAAGAGACAGTGGATGCTCAGCCAGCATGATGTGGCGGGCAAAGCACCCACGGCTACTCCTCCTCTTTAAACAACTGACTCACCGACAGGAGGTCAGGGATTTTACCCCTTGAAGGAACTAAAAGCAGCGGCAGGTTACTCTAACCCTGTCTATGCACCTCCTGCGTACAGTAGCGAAGACGCAGTTGGTGGAGCTAAGCTGACGAATCATAAAGTAGGCACCATGAATGGCAAATGTAAAGAGCGCTGCAAGCTGCATGCAAAGTTGCTGTGGGTTGAGGAAGCGACTCAATGATGAAGAGACAACCGAATGAGTTGGTGGGAGGGCAAATATTGCTTAAACTAGATGGAGGGGTGTAACGGAGCTCGAAAATCAAGAGGAGGAAAGCTAAGAAAGGAAGGGAAAAGGAGGAGGAGAATAAACAAAAGAGAAGAGAGGAGGGGGAAAGAGAATGGGTAGGACTAATGGGGGAAGAGAAAGAGAAGAGAAAGGGACAGGAACAGATGAGCGAATTAGAGAAGTTAGAGAAGGAGAAAGAGATAGAAGAAACTGAGGAGGAGAAAACAAAAGGAAGCAGAGGAGAGGGCAACAAGAAAGGCTGAAGAGGAAGAAGAGGGACAGTTCAAGTTGAGAAGGGAAAAGAGGAAAACAGAACTTTAGAGAAGTAGCAAAGAACAAAGGCTCAGACAGAAGGAGGAATGGGGTGAAAAGCAAGAGTGGGAAAGAGAGGAAACCAGAAAGAGACACTTTAAGGAAATGGAGCACATAATGAAGGCTGAACTCGCTACCCACTCACATCAGAAACAAGTGATCTTTTTCCACTTTTAAAAACTAGTCAAGGCCTGGTTGTTTCATAAATACGAATAATATCATACCTTGGTTTGCATACCCTGGCCGTTCTTTGTTTTTTCTCTGCTACCCTATCTATGTAATGTACAACGCTGTGATACCAATGGGTCTGGGCGTTTTCATAAATTTAATAAATAAACTGCCATTGCTGACTGCAGGGGCGGGAAAAGGGATTTACAAGCTTGAAAGGTTGACAGCAGGGACAAAATTAACAGTGTGCAACATGAAGAGCTTGCTCTCTGCCATTCTTGGGGAGGTAGCTGACGATGTTAAGAAGCAAGCAGGGTATCCTTGAGTGACAGCACAAAACACAGCGCATGACGGAGCGTCTTTCAATAACTGTAGGGCGGCCGTATGGCAGGCCCTGAGAGTACAATACCCAGACACATCTGACATAAGCGCCATTATGGCACACAAAATGCGGGAGGACAAAGACCCAATTCAATATATTCAGGAGATACAAGAACATTGGCGTCTTGAGACTCGTGAACCATGTGACAAAACTGTGGGTTTATTTTACCACATACTAAGTCAGGGATGACCAGAGCAAGTACAGAACCAATTGAAGAAAATAGTGGGGATGGAGGAAAACCTGTGGCCGGAAATTCAGTCGATATAGGACATTATTGTCTGCTGATGCAAGAGAACGCAAGAAAGTAACGCGAGGAAAGGAAGCAAGAAGAAGTGAAGTCATTTCAGAAAAAATGATCTAACTATCAATGGAAGGGGCAATGTTGACAAGTGCAGAGGGAGTGGTTACTCAAAGTACACAGAACCAGCAGCAAGTGTTGCAGGAAGAGGGGACGCTAACTATTGGCCACAGGGAAGAGGAGGCGTGCCCAGGGCGAGAGGAGCAGGATACCAAGCGCAACAAGGAGGGGAAGGAATTAACAAGGGACAGCCTCAGTGCCACAGTGTTGGACATGCAGGAAGTCTGGCTTCATAGCCCGGGTTTGTAGAAGGAGGGGAGGGATGTAACAGAATTGGCAAGACTCAAGAGGGGGGACGACACATCCACCAGCATACACTACAGAGCAACCTGACTATTATGCCCAAGATCACACACAGACACAGACCTATGCTCCACAAATGGCACCAGCACAACACACATTGGCACAGTCACAACAACCCATTATGCAGGCACTGCAAGCACCAGTATAAGCACAGAAACCAAAGACATCACTGCAAACACTGGCACGGCAGAACATCATAACCACGAGGAATGTGGACACCACAGTACAGACTCCCACACCGAGGCTAGGGTATGTGGCCATAGTGGGAGGGAATCCTTTCACAGCGACAGGGATGAGAATATACCCACAATAGGACAGCCCACAGACTGACTTGATGTGTTCAATCAGATCTGTTACATCCGACCAGAAAGAGGAACCATGAGTGGGGAGGTAACCTTAGGTATCAAGACTTTCTCCTTTCTCGTAGATAGGGGACCCACTAGGTCCTGTGTTAGGATTTAATTTACTGAGCAGGGGATAGTGTGTTTCACTCCATGGATTCACTATATGAATGCACGAGAATGTATCCAAGCATCATGCTGCCAAACTGTACAGATGGAGGTGCCCCTAGATCCCGAGGTGTTCCAGTAGGGAGCTAATAAAATGCTAGCATGGCTCACAGGGATACAGGGCAAACTACTTTGCCTACGAGGCGAGATTTTGTTCAGGCCAGAAATTCCCCTGGACGAGGAGGATGGACATATATTCCCATTAGAATTGGAAACAGTTATATTAAGGGATGACAGAATAGTAATTCACTGACTGATGATGCAGGGAAAGCTTGGAGAGCAGTAATCACAGTAGAAGGACACAGACTGACTTGACAGGCGAAGAACTGTTTCAGGATGACTTTTCAGATAATGAGACAATATTTTTCATGAGCATTACTTACTGGATGAGAGTTAATTACAGGGCAGTCCCACCGAGGATGGCCCTGATGAAAAACACCATCTTTTCTCGAGGAAGACCTAGCACAGGTGCCAAGCATATTATCGACCAACAGCTCGTATGACGCTGCCCTGTTGAAAGGATTAGGAGCAGTTAAAATCAAACTGAAGCGAGGAGCGATCTATCTGAGGGAAAAACAATACCGTGTCTAAAGAGGCAGAAAAGGGAATTTTTTAAACCAGCTTCACGCTAGTTCAACAGGGAATACTAGTACCATGAGAGTCCCAATGCAACACTGCTGTATACCCAGTGGAGAAGGCGACAGGGGTTCATGGCATTTCATTCAGCATTTACGCCCTCTGAATAATATTGTTGAAGCAGAGTTTCTTATAGTTCCCAATCCAGCGACAATCTTAGGTAGTATTTCATCAGAAGCCACACATTTCACGGTGATTAGAGGAAAGCGTTCTTCTCAATTCCCCTCCATCAAGAATCTCAGGACCTGGCCTTGTTTCTATATAGAAATAAAAAGTGGAAACCTACAAGGCTACCACAGGGGTACTGTGAATTTCCTTCCATATTTAATAGTGTCCTTCAAATGGACCTGGGAAATGTACATTTAGACAGCACATTGATCCAACACATGGACGACATTCTTATATGTAGCAGGACAGAAGAGCAGTGTCGAAAAGACTCAGTACAGTTGCAGAGAAGGGATATAAGGTGGACAAGGCAAAATTACAGTACCGCCAGGAAGAGGTTCTATATATTGGACAGTTTTTCTCACAGGAAGGTAACCCCTGAAAGGGCAGAGGCGATTATGAAAACACCACCACCAAAGACTGTGAGGGAGATTCAGCAATTTTTTGGTCTTTGCAATTATTGTAGGTGTTAGGGAGAATTCCAGGAGTGGATTCAATCCTTGTGTCCCTTAGTCTGGGGGGGGGGTGAGTGTTAGGGAGAATTATTTTATAAGGCTAATTTCCCAAACCTAGTGAGTTCCCCAGCAGCTTTGCTGGATTTTTGGTCTTTTTTTTTCTCCTGCTAAGAGTGAGACTCTTTTACTCCCACTCTTAGACATGATTTGAGGTATGTCTTTGACATATTGTGGAAGTACTGGTAATGGGGTAATTCGATTGCCCCTGGGTCTGTTTTCGAGGGGGCACTGGCCAGTCCCCCCTCGTCGAGTTTCTGGCTGGTGGCAGTGGTTACTACACGAAATATTCCTCTGGAATATTCTCTATGGGATTTTCCCATTGATTTTAAACGCACCACTTTTTGGTGCAATGTTAAAGATACCGCCGGGTTATTTATTTAATATTAAATCCCCGGTTGGGTCTTTTTGCCAGAACTCGATTCAAAAATGGCGTTTGTGTCTGTCTCTGTAACTCTGACCAAGGTCGAGCCCTTTGTTCCACTATTTTGGCGGTCTTCTCCACGGAAGCCCTCCAAATGGTGCCACTCTGTCTGGGTTCCACAGGAAGGATGGAGGGGGGAATTGGCACCCTGGACTGCGTTGCCTTAGCAACCCAAGTCGCACTCTACTCTGATTGGCCCAGTGGTGAGCCACCCGACTCACCACTTAGCATGTGTGATTGGCAGCTAGGCTGATGAATGGGGGGTTTTCTGCATAAAAGCAGGGCCTTTGGGACTGGAACTTCAGAAGTCGCCACAGGACCTAAGAATCCGAAGAGGGAAGAAGCTGAGCCACCTGCAACCGACGACACCACCGGTGAAGCCCTGCTGCAACGAACTCGCCACTTTTCCAACGACAAGAGAAGATCTTCTGCTGGAGAGTCTTCTCCCTTTGAGCTGGTAGGACCAACCAGTTCGCCCTTTTTCCCTTCCAAAGATGTCACTTGGTCGAATCGCCCGTGCCAAGCACCCCGGCGGCCTGATAGCCAAGCTCACCACTTTTGACCGCACCTTTTAATCGGGAACTCCGCGGCTCGTTTCATCCCTGTACAGTGCAACGATTCCACGTTCCCTCCCCGACGAGATCTTCTCTTCCCCTAGTCGGAACCACGAACCTCAACCACTGCCAGGAACAACTGCCTCCGCTGGAGCTTCCTTCTCTTTAAGGTACTGTGTCCTGCCTGGCCTCCCTTTCTACAGATTGCTAAAGGTGACCCTTAAATCTGTGGCTTCTAAACTGGGTTGGCTCCAGACCTTCTATCTATATCTTTTGACTCACCCCAACCTCTTTTGAACGCACTGCAAAGACTTTCAGTGCACTTTAAACCATGTGATCCTGGGCACATTTCGCTTTGCTCCATTTAAAGTGGGCCTGGCCTATTAACTTTGGCTCTACAGTATAACCTGCCTTTCTCCCTTTGCTCTGAACTCTTAAAAGTGTTGGCAACTGTTTTATTTTATGCTCTGCCTTTTCTCTCCTTTTTAACCTAAACTGTTGGAGTGCCATCTAGGTTAAGCGCTCACTTCTGTCCTAACAAATAGTTGTGCTTTAACCCCGACTTGTCTGATAGTTATCATGGGAGGTGTGTATACTTACCTGACTGTGTTTTAGATTACTTTTCATTTAGAGTGCTAGTGTATTGCCTAAAGTGTGTTTTAAATAAATAACTATATATTTTTTATACAAAGCTCTGGTCAGTGATTGTTTGCTCTACTGTGTTTTGACCCTATTGTGTATACTCTGCATACTGCCCTACTCTTCTTGAGAGAAGTCTCACTGCTCAGCCACAGCTACTAGGTAAATCTGGGTGGTGCAGACTGCTACCAATTGGGTTTACTGCTGCTCCTGTAGTCTTATTCTTTTTGCAGTGTTCCCCAAGGGAACTGCACAGGATTCTGCCTAACACTGGTGTACAGCGATGGGATGCGTATTGAGTATCTAGAGTGTCTAAATACCTTAGTGCAACTAACCTCAAAGCTTAGCACTGTAAAAGTTCATTTTTAACACGTCAAACTATGGAAAGTTACAGCCAGGAGTGCCTTTCTGCAAAAACTGCTGATTCTTTAAGAGTTCTTTGTAGACATAAGGATCTTCCTGTTAAAGGCAAGAAACTGGAACTAATAGAAAGATTGTTAGAAAACCAAAGTCTGGGTAGTGGTTCAGAGGAACCTACCTCCCCAGCAAATGTAGACCACAGTGATGAAGGTAATATGGATCAAAGTATTGATAATGTTGTTGTAGATTCAGAAGAGGAAATTGAGGCTAATGTAACTGTCCCCACTGCCCCTCTGCTTGCTCTAGCACCTCAAGCTATGTCTACTGGACCTTTGTCAGGTCCCATATTAAGTCCTGAATTCATTGAACTAGAAAAAATGAGACTTGAATTAGAGTTCAAAGGAATGAGTGCCCAATCTGAACAAAAGCACCAAGAACTAATGCTCAGAGAAATGGAACTCAAGCATGAACTGGAGATGAAGAAATTATCTGTTGAAACTGCTTCTCTCCCCGGATCCGCTAGGAGTGCCAGTCCCAAAAGACCCCGGATGCCTAAAGAGATTGTGGGTATGTATGAACCTAAGTTGGATGTGTTAGATTGGTTGGCTATGTTTGAATATAATCATGGGCTCCAGGACATCACAGGGAATCAGTTGCTTCCTTGGGTGTTCTCTAGGCTCCCCCCTGTTGCATCTGATGTGGTAATGGAGTTGGAGGAGGTGGATAGGATGGACTATGAATGTGTGAAGTTAGCTTTAATAGCTAGATTTAGGAAAACCCCTTCCCAGTATCTTAAGAGGTTTAGGACCCTCAAAAGCATGATGGTACCCCTTGGGCTACCTGGGTTAATGAAAGTTTGAAGAACTTAGAGGGATGGATTAAGGGTTACAGAATGAATACTTATGAGGGAACGAGAAATCTTGTGATGTTGGGGTGAATTTATGATGCCTGCTCTCCTGAGCTCAGACAGCACTTAGCTGATTCAAAGGAAATAGATCATAGCAAGCTGGCTAAGGCTGCTGACTTGTGGGTTGCGAACAGGGCTACTCACAAGGATTCAGGGGTCACTCAGAAAAAGGATGAGGGAAAGCAGCCACCAAAAGTGAATCCAGAGAATTCTAATAACTCCCATACCAAAGAGGGCCAGAAACAACAAAATAACCAGGATAAGCCACCAGGGAAACCCCATCAGGCTAGTGTACCCTCTGGTCACAAACCAGAAGGAGGTCAGAACAAGCCACCATTCCAGAGAGCATTTGGAACATGCTATCTCTGTGGGGCCACTGACAACATCAAAGGAGATCCCAGATGTAAGGGTAAACCTGCAGGGATCAGCACATTCTCCTTAGCCTTCACTCCTGAGGAGGAAGTCCAAATGGCTAGTGCTCACTTTGAAGTCTTTGCTGAAGAACCTTTGGGTCTTCAAGCAAGTGTATCATTGGGGTCCATGGGTCTGGTTAGTAATCAGAATAGGAGTGTGTATGACTCCATACCAGAAAACTCTAAAGTTTATTACATAGACAGTGTTCTTGTCAATGGCCAGGATACTCCTGCCAGGCGAGACTCTGTGGCCAGCAGAACAGTAGTGGATGAAAGCTTATTCAGGCCTGGGATGTTGCTAAGGCACCCAAAGGTCCCACTAAGATGTCTAGAGGCCCTGTCCAAATGGTTCCTATTCTACCAGTCCTCATACAGTGTAACAAAATGACAGTAATGATTCCTGTCAGTGTTCAGACTGAGGTGCCTGGGAGAGTCCTGTTAGGGAATGATCTAAGATCTTTAGGAGTAGTGTCCAGTACCCCCAGGCCTCCCAGTATGGAACAACAGAACCTAACCAAATTGGCTAGAGAGGCCACCTTGATGACCACTCTAAGCATGTGGGAACCTCTACTGAGAACCCCACTACAAGCCCTGGTGTTAGTAAGTTGACCTCTAACCCAGGCACATTTCAGGCTAAAATGTTAGGGAAATGGGAGCCCGAACCAAGCTCCATCATTATTCCCCCAGTTTTAGAGTCTCTGACTCCCCCCCCTGCTTCTGAGGAAGAGGAGGATAGACCAACTGGAACCCTACCTAGACCTAAGAGAACTGGTAATTCTCAGTGCTGGTGGAAAACCAGAAAAGAAAGGTCTAAGGCCAAAAACTTTGAGACTGTTGGACCTTCTACTGAAGATTCCAACCCAAACCCTACTATTGTGAGTGAAACTCCTGAAGTAGGTATGGTAAGATCTAAGAGGAATGGGAAGCAGGTACATTGCCTAACACCAACCCCTCCAACCAAGAGGACTTAGATCCAACCTGCACCCAACAGAGAGGTGGTGAGGAACCTTGGAGGCCCCTCTAGATCTAAGGGGATCCTTTATAAGGACCCCTTGAAAAAGCCTAACACAGGTTCAGAAGTTGTACTAACTTCTGAGGGACTGGTCAATCAGATCCCCTATAAAATTAACAAGAAAGATGTTCCTCAAAGGGTTTGTGGGTCATATAGCTTACAAAGGAAAAGCTTTGGTTTATCCATTGAACACAGGTCAAGGTGTTACCACCAAAATGCTGATATGGTCTCTCTAGGATGTTTACAACCAACTAGAGGTATGAGATTCATCCAGGAGTGGATTCAATCCTTGTGTCCCTTAGTCTGGGGGGGGGGGGGGTGAGTGTTAGGGAGAATTCTCTTATAAGGCTAATTTCCCAAACCTAGTGAGTTCCCCAGCAGCTTTGCTGGATTTTTGGTCTTTTTTTCTCCTGCTAAGAGTGAGACTCTTTTACTCCCACTCTTAGACATGATTTGAGGTATGTCTTTGACTTATGTGCTTATGGGCTATGGGGTTTCTTTTTACTCCATAGGGTATCATCTATTTTTCTGTATGTGTGGTACACAGCACCCTCAGTGCAGTACCACAGGGGTGTCACAGTGATCCCCAAACATAGACTCCCTACCCTCGGACTGACTACTGTCTCCCAGGGCATGTAAAGTCACCATTGGCTTTACTAGTCCAAAATTGTGAACAGAACCAGTGCAAACTATCATATTGTCGAAGTACTGGTAAGGGGTAATTCGATTACCCCTGGGTCTGTTTTCGAGGGGGCACTGTCCGATCCCCCCTCGTCGAGTTTCTGGCTGGTGGCAGTGGTTACCACGCGAAATATTCCTCCGGAATATTCTCTACGGGATTTTCCCATTGATTTTAAACGCACCACTTTTTGTTTTGGTGCAATGTTAAAGATACCGCCGGGTTATTTATTTAATTTTAAATCCCCGGTTGGGTCTTTTTGCCAGAACTCAATTCTAAAATGGCGTTTGTGTATGTCTCTGTAACTCTGACCAAGGTCGAGCCCTTTGTTCCACTATTTTGGCGGGCTTCTCCACAGAAGCCCTCCAAATGGTGCCACTCTGTCTGGGTTCCACAGGAAGGGTGGAGGGGGGGAATTGGCACCCTTGACTGCGTTGCCTTAGCAACCCAAGTCGCACTCTACTCTGATTGGCCCAGTGGTGAGCCGCCTGGCTCACCACTTAACATGTGTGATTGACAGCTAGGCTGATGAATGGGGGTTTTTGTGCATAAAAGCAGGGCCTTTGGGACTGGAACTTCAGAAGTCGCCACAGGACCTCAGAATCCGAAGAGGGAAGAAGCTGAGCCGCCTGCAACCGACGACACCACCGGTGAAGCCCTGCTGCAACGAACTCACCACTTTTCCAGCGACAAGAGAAGATCTTCTGCTGGAGAGTCTTCTCCCTTTGAGCTGGTAGGACCAACTAGTTCGCCCCTTTTCGCTTCCAAAGACGTCACTTGGTCGAATCGCCCGTGCCAAGCACCCCGGCGGCCGGATAGCCAAGCTCACCACTTTTGACCGCAAATAAAAGGACTGCACCTTTTAATCGGGAACTCCGCGACTGGTTTCATCCCTGTGCAGTGCAACGACTCCACATTCCCTCCACGACGAGATCTTCTCTTCCCCTAGTCGGAACCACGAACCTCAACCACTGCCAGGAACAACTGCCCCCCTCTGGAGCTTCCTTCTCTTTAAGGTACTGTGTCCTGCCTGGCCTCGCTTTCTACAGATTGCTAAAGGTGACACTTAAATCCTTGGCTTCCAAACTGGGTTGGCTCCAGGCCTTCTAACTATATCTTTTGACTCACCCCAACCTCTATTGAACACTCTGCAAAGACTTTCAGTGCACTTTAAACCGTGTGATCCTGGGCACATTTTGCTTTGCTCCATTTAAAGTGGGCCTGGCCTATGAACTTTGGCTCTACAGTATAACCTGCCTTTCTCCCCTTGCTCTGAACTCTTGAAAGTGTTCGGAACTGTTTTATTTTATGCTCTGCCTTTTCTCTCCCTTTTTAACCTACACTATTGGAGTGCCATCTAGGTTAAGCGCTCACTTCTGCCTTAACTAATAGTTATGCTTTAACCCTGACTTGTCTGATAGTTATCAAGGGAGGTGTGTATACTTACCTGACTGTGTTTTAGATTACTTTTCATTTAGAGTGCTAGTGTATTGCCTAAAGTGTGTTTTAAATAAATAACTATATACTTTTTATACAAAGCTCTGGTCAGTGTTTGCTCTACTGTGTTTTGACCCTATTGTGTATACTCTGCTTACTGCCCTACTCTTCTTGAGAGAAGTCTGACTACTCAGCCACAGCTACCAGGTAAATCTGGGTGGTGCAGACTGCTACCAATTGGGTTTACTGCTGCTCCTGTAGTCTTAATCTTTTTGCAGTGTTCCATAAGGGAACTGCACAGGATTCTGCCTAACAGTAGGGCCTGGGTGTTCAACTACAGCTCATACACTAGACCCCTCTTAAACAGACTTAAGGAAGCTCAAAGGGATCGCAGCAAATTAATCTGGACAGGTGGAATGACAGAAGCATTTGATGAATGGAAAAGGGCAATATGCACAGCCCCAGTTTTGGGAATCCCCGATTACAGTGCAGAATGTTTCTTGCACTGAAATGGAGTAGTGATGATAGCAGTGCTCACACATAAAACCACCTTGGGGCACAAACCAATAGCCTACTACAGTGGGCATCTGGATCCAGTGATGAGAGGCCATTATCATTGCAAACAAGCATTGGCTGCTGCTGCCTTTGCATTGAAAGATCAGCAAGTATCACAATGGGCTGAAGCACAACTTTCTACGTGAATCATGCCCGCTTTGCCATTCTTGAGAAGCCCAAAAGCACACTGACCACACAGAGAGCATTTGGATACGAGGTAATCAGATGCAGAGTTGTAAACCCAGTGACATTCATAGTAGAGCCAGTGGAGGAAGGAAACTAAGTACATGACTGCACCAACTACACAGAATATGGTAACAATATCCCATGGGTCAGAGAAAATGCCCTCTTGGAGGGGGAAATACTCTTTATTGACGGGTACTCAACCATTGACCAGATATCAGGGGAACGACATACTGGGATGGCAGTGGTGAAATGGAGACAGAACAGGACATTTGAAATAGTGGCAAGTGCCAGGTTACCCTTGCGTTTCTGAGCACAAAAAGCTGAATTGGTAGCACTGAAAATAGCATTAGGAACACATGAGTATGAGGCGATAACAGTGTACTCCGACTCTGCGTACGTGACGTCAATAGTAAATGCAGGACGGTCACGATAGAAAAGGCTAAGCTTCTGACGTGCTGGCCGCACGCTGGTGCCGCATGCGCTCCTATTGGACAGACTCATAGATGCACTACAACTCCCATAAACTATTGAGCTACCAAGCCCACATGAGGGGGGAGGACATGGTTTCCCATGGCAACAAAGCTGCAGATGCAGCATTGAAAAAATCTGCATACTTTCCAGAAATAAAGGAGTTTGATATAGAGACACACATGTGCGAAGCATGGTAATACAAGAAAGGTTTAGTTCATTGCCCAGTACCCAGATAATGGAGTTACAGGGACGAGCACCAGTAGAAGAGAAGGAATTGTGGATAAGGATGGGGTGTTCAGTATCCCCCACGGATGCGATGTGACAAGAGAGCACCGGGAAGACGGTCATGAACCTCGCATTACTCCAGACAGCTTTAACGAAGCTCCACTACCCGACCTATTTAAGTAAAGAGGGTCTTGCAGCGCATAAAGCGGAAGACTGGTTCTGTCCCATCTTGACGGAGCATGTTTCTGCCTACTTAAATAACTGCATTGTTTGCCAAAGATTCACAGCAGGACACACACTGCGAGTAGTGAGAGGAGCAACACCCCACCCTAATGGGCCCTTCCAACATTTACACATAGATTACGTGGTGTGAGACAGGTATGGTATCAAGAGATACACAAACGCAAAAGCAACAGTTCGAAAACCTTTATTGAAAATCTTTGTTGGTTTGGTGTAATGCCTACCTGGCCCTAACTCTAAAGGGGTTGTTCCCTCAACTGATGTTTCTAAGTGCTGTCAATGTCCGCAAGTTCAAAACCAAAGCCTGTCGGTGTCAAAACCGATGCTTGTCCTAACTCTTAGACAAAATGTGTTCTGGGGTCTTCTTAAAGAAAAAAACGGTGGCTCAAAAAGAAATGTGAATGTAAACTACAACTGTTTTCACGTGGCCTTACCATCGGGTGTAGTTCTTCCAGTTTCAGAAAAAAGATAGTTCAACACAAAAAAAGGATGGCCTTGGTACCTTCCCCGTGGGGCTCTTGCAGCAAATAAAGTTCACAATGTCTCTGGGTTGCCTGGCGGTATATGGCCCAAGCTTTACTCCTTCCAGTTCCAAACAAAATAGTTCTGTTCAGGCCTCTCAGGCTTCCCTTCCCCAAGTCTAGGCCGCTCCTGCAAAGGTTCAAAATTTATCTGCAGAACTCTCAGGGTCCCTTGCCCAAGCTTAAGACCCTCTGGCCTCAAACAAAAGTTCACACAGTTCCTTCCATGGGGCAGTGTGAGAGATTTTCGAAAACGCTGGGCTTTTGCTCCATTCCTGCGCGACCACTCTGACTTCTGACTCCTCTCCTCACGCTTTGTATCTTTTCTTCTGTCTTGTTTTTCTTTCCACTTTGCAGTGCACTCCTCCACCTTCTTTCTCTTTGCTGTGCCTCTTGCACACTCCTCTTGCTTTATCGTGCCCCTGGCACACTTTTCACTTTGCTGTGCACCTTTGCACCTTCTTCTCTTACTTTTGGGTTGCTCGTACCCTCTCGTCTGCTTTCGGGTCACTCACACCCTCTTTACTTTACAGTTCTTTCAAATGCACTCTTTAAGTCTTTCGGGTCGCTCGTGCCCTCTTTGCTTTGCTTCAACTTTCAAATACACTCTTTCTGTCTTTCGGGTCGCTTGCACCCTCTCTTCTGCTTTCGGTTCGCTCGCGCCCTCGCTTCTGTCTTTTCCTGTCTCTGCACTGCTTGTGCAACTTGTTTTCCTTGCTTTCCTTTTCCTGTGCCACTTTCCACTTTCAAATCTCTGCTCCCCCTCCAGCCACAGGTGCGCTACTGAGTCTCTCTCTCTCTCTCTCTCTCTCTCTCTCTCTCTCTCTCTCTCTCTCTCTCTCTCTCTCTCTCTCCAGCTACAAAACTCACCTGCATGGCGCAGCATTGGCACGCAGCTTCTTCGGGTTCTGTGGGCCGAGTTAAGGGTCTCACCACCTGCTCCTCAGATACCCCTGCGACTAGCACACATCCCAGTGGAACAAGCACTGGCCTGGAAGTCACACTATCAGCTCTACCTCCTGAAAGGTATTCTGCCTTTTTTCACCTTCCCCCCAGAAGCTCACGGTCCTGGTACTTTCTAGGCTGGATTATTGCAACAGCCTCTTTCTGAATATCCCTGGCTCGACTCTTCGATCTTTGCAACTTATCCAGAACAGGAATTCAAGACTTGTCCTTGGCCTCAAGCTTCTGGTTCGTATCTCTCCAGCTCTGAAATCTCTCCACTGGCTCCCTGTGGCTGCAAGGATCAAGTTCAAGACCCTTTACATCGTCCACAAGGCTTTCTGGGGCCTGGGACCACACTACCTCCAACTTTCTCTTCCTAAACATCTTCATTCTCGAGCCCTGCGCTCATCCACCTCCAACTCTCTGAGGGTCAGACGCCTCTCCAAGCAGAGAGTGGTGTGGGGTAGATCTTTTTCATCAGCTGGGGCTTCCCTCTGGAATAGCCTCTCTGCCTCTCTCAAACTTGAGCAGCACCACCTCCGGTTCCGGAAGTTACTGAAGAGCTTCCTTTTCAAATGGATTGTGTCCTCCCACGTATTCCGTATCTTTGATATATCAATTTCCAGCTCGCTGCCTCAGAATTTATTTTTCATTAGAGAGCGCTGCGCGTTGACTTCCCTCGAGTCGATGTCCATCGGAGGCCTCCGTGTCGACGTCATCACAGGCATAAATAGTCGCGGGCAGTGTCCGTCGCTCAGTTCCGTTTTTCTGCGCTTCATGAGCCTTGGGAACGTAACGCTCGGTTTGTCAGTGAATCCAAATCTTTGAAATTTTTGTGAAGAAAAAACATCAAATTCTTCAATCCACAATGGCATCTTCGTCTGTTCCTTCGACGCCCTGATCCGGGTTTAAAAAATGCCGGGATTGTGGGACAAAGATGTCCTTGACTGATCCCCACAGGATCTGTCTATGATGCCTTTGGCCAGAGCACCCGTGTTCAGAGTGTGAAGAAAGTCTATCGATGACGGCGAAAGCCTTGAAGGAGCGCAGAGGGAAGCTGGCAAGAGGTAGGATCGTAAAATATGTTACCCCTTCAAAATTGACCTTTGACGAGTCAAGACTGTCGTCTGCTCGTCAAAAAAGAAAGCACTCCATTTGAGATCTCGAAATGGATTGCATCACTCATCCGCGTCGAGACACAGTAAGAAGAGGCGCCATAGATCGCCCTCATCTTCGTCCTCCAGTTCACCAGAAAAAGTTGCATGCCCCAACAAGTACAGCTCCCCGGCTCAGTGGGAGGAGTTTCGTTTAAAAATGTTAAGGGTCAGGGGGGCGTGGCTCGGAGCGCCATCGATGTGGCTGCTCCGTTGAAGCCTCCCGTGTGATGCCCGCTGAGCGAGCCCAATAATGAAGCTTTCCGAGATCCTACCGAGGCTCCAGTAACACCGGGGGCCGTCGGAGGATATGGAGCAGTGATTCCCCAAAAATCGGAGCATACCGCTCCGCGGGGACCCAGCGGGACCAACGTCTCCTCGCGGCGTGGGACTCCGCATATCCAAGATGGCGGTGGCGGGTGCTCTCGGCCCACGGACCCAAAGACGGCGCTGTGACCTTCGGAGGTGGCCCTGTGCTTGAGGGCCTCCCTTCCCCCCCCTCTCGCCCATCCAGCACTGAAGTGCCCGACACCGGCACGGCGGGAGAGAAGTCCGCCCTTCGCTCCGGTGCGGAGCCAGCTCTTCACCACTGGCGCAATAGCGCAGGACTACCTGCGGCGTGGCCCCCGGCCCTGAGGGGGGCGCCCGCTAGGAGGGTTGGCGCTGGAGGCCGTGGCACTTCTTACCTGGGAGCCCGCCGCGGTTGCCGGCTCTTTGGTCTCCTCCTCCTGCGGTCTTCCCCCGCCTGCCTGGCTCCGCGCTGGAAGGCGCCGCCGACACCAGTGGCTGCAGGCCTGCGGGCCTAACTCCAGGGGCACCCCAGCCCATTTTGACTTCGGTCCCACTTCCGTGGACCCCAGCTATCCCCCCGGGTGTTGCCCCGCCCGGGGGCCCAAGCCTGCATTACCCTTCCGCTGAGGGCTTCTTCTGCATGGGGCGGCCCGGGTGAGGGGTCCCCCAGCGGCCTGAGGGACCCGCGCCGGCGCCTATTTGCCCCGTCCGGAGCCAGCCTCATCCCATTTCACCCGCAGCGGACTCCTCCCCTCCATCCCCCGCTCCTGAGGGAATCCACGGCCGGCTGAGCCGTCACACATCCTGCCCTGTTGGGGGAAAGCCCCGGGCCCTCTTTGAGGCACGCATTCAGGACTCCGGGCGGAGGGGGCTCTGTGGTGGGCCCCTGAGGACTCTTCTTCTTCCTGGGGCGCCCCGGCCCATCTCGCTCCCCTCGTCGCTGCTGGCTGCCTCCTGAGCTACCCTGGTGGGCGGTCTCCGGACCCACTGCTCCTCGCCTTGGGACAACACCCACAAGACAATACCTTGGGCTGATCAAGCTGAACATAAGTAAAGAACATATCCTTCCACTTAATCCCATCTCCCGCCTCTCTCCTGGCACTATGTCCAAACAAGCGAAAGTCACCAAAAATGCGGACATTGCTGCCATGCTGATGGCGTCAGACAAGGGGAGGAAGCCCGATACCATCAGACCCGCCATACAAGACCAGCAAAAGGAGGGCGATCCCCCGGCCACCAGGGGCGACCTACTAGCATTTATGGCGGACATCAAAGCCGAATTCAGAGCTTGCATGACAGAGCTATCCACCAACCTGGAACAAACCAACAACGGAGTCGCTGAGGTGGAGCAGAGACTGGGAGAGGTCGAGGACCACACACAGGACCACACAATGGCACTGGACGAAGTCCAGCAAGCAGTTAGAGCCCTTCAGGATAGATGTGAAATTTTGGAGTTCAAGCAGGAGGACTTGGAGAACAGGGCCCGACGCAATAACCTCCCAATCCGGGGTGTTCCCTCCTCGGTCTCGGATAAGCAACTGGCAGAATACATGGGGGATTTCTTCCAGGCCCTCCTCCCGGATCTGGACAAGCACCTGCTATTGCTGGACCGCACCCACAGGTTCCGCCCTCGCCGCGGGGTGGAAACAGACCCACCCCCAGATGTCATCACCAGGGTCCACTTCTATTCGACTAAAGAGGCCATATCCTCCATCAGCCTCTCAAAGGATGAGTTCACCTTCTTGGGCTGACGCCTCCATATCTACCAGGATCTCTCTCCCCTAACCCTTCAGAAGAGGAAAGCCCTTCGACCCCTAACCCTCTCCCTGCAAGAATGCCAGGTCCGATACAGGTGGCTCTTTCCAACAGCCCTGCAATTCTCATTCAACGGCTCCCTGCGGAGAATTGCCCATCTAGAAGACGCCAACAAAATCATGAACCCTTCCTCCCCCGCGGGGGCCGCCCCGTCATCCTCAGAGGCAACAGATAACCAGGAGCACTCCCCCACCCCGCAGCCCAAGCGACCCGCATGGTCTAGGACCGCCCGCGCAACAGAAGAAGGTGAAAGACACACAGGCAGATAACGGGAATCAATCCCACACGATCAAGTCAGGGGCCTTGGTACCCTACACAATTACTTGGCCACTCCGAAGCAATCGTAGGTTCTCACAGCTTGATCCGGCGGGCTTCACTTACGGCTCATGCCCATTCCAAGGTTTGTCCCACCTTTATGTCCTTGGAAATTCAAGTCACTTTAATGTTGCAACTGGCCCCGTTGGCCAAGGGGAAGGCCGCACTCACAATGTCAACCTCCCCGCCAGTTAAAATGTTAGCCCCCCGTTGGGGGCTCTCTTTAAAACCCCAAGAGCAGGTCCTCTCAAGCGTATCCAACACCAAAGATAGCATCTGACGACCTACCCCCCAGCTCCCTTGCACCAAAACTCAATACAGCGGGGTTCCTGACCCAAGAAGCTTAGACATTACAAGGCCTCTCGCTAAACGTCAACGGGCTGAACTCCCCCACTAAGCGGAAATCGATCCTCCAAAAACTACAGGATGAGGACACCGGAGTGGCAATGTTGCAAGAGACTCGCCTCCTCCCAGCGGACTTTGGGCGTCTTCGATTACGGCTATACCCACTGCAGTTCCTCGCCTCTGGGGGATCCAAGAAGGGGGGCACAACGATCCTCTTCAAGAAAGGCCTCAACCCCCAGATCTTGGACTCTATATCGTGCCCAGAGGGTCGCTTCATGGCAGTAAAATGCCTCCTGCTGGGGGATCAATATACTTTTGTCTCCGTCTATGCGCCCAATTCGGGACAAGCAAGCTTCTATGATTCCCTGGGTTCCGCCCTCTCGGGCTTAACGGAAGGCCAGACGATTCTGGGTGGGGGGGACTTCAACCGAGTGCCAGACCCCACCAAGGACAAATCTCACCCTCCGGCCCCTGGCTATTTTGCCATAGCCCTCAGCCTCCTACGCTTATTTAGAACTCTGGATGTGGTGGATGCGTGGCGGGTGCTTCACCCCGCAGAGAGGGACTTCTCCTTTTTCTCCCATGTCCACCGAACCTCCTCGAGGATAGATCTCCTCCTGACTTCGCCTCAAACCCTCTCCGCAGCTAAGGATATCTCCATCGGCCCTATCATTCTGTCAGACCACGCACCGATAATCATGGAGCTTCGAACCCAGGACCCCAGATCCAACCCCACGCGCAGATGGTCACTCTATGACCCCATCCTTAACGACATGCTGGCCAGGGATAGGATAGCAACCACAATTAAAAACTTCCTCGAAGACAATCCCACTACGGACACTTCCCTCGCAAATAACTGGGTTGCGATGAAAACAGTGATCAGGGGAGCCCTGATAGCCCAAGGGGTGGCGTTCCACCACCAGCGCCGACAGACCCGGCAAACCCTCGAAAAAGACCTGCAATCAGCGGAGGCGGCCCGGAAAAAGAAGGGATGGTCGCCCAAATCTCACTGAGCCGTCCGTATAGCCAGAAAGAATTTGGAGGCCCACTACGCTGATCACACTGCACAGTTGATGGCCAAGACTAGGCAATTCTACTACGCCAAAAGCAATAAAGCTAATAAGCTCCTAGTTGCCAAACTGGCCAAAACAAGACATGCTAATACCATTGTGGGGCTTCGAGACCCGCTGGGTAGGACACACTACGGCGAACTAGAGAAACAGCGGTTGGCAGTGGACCACCTGACTCAAGTAATGACTGCGCCCCCGCGGGACCAGTCTCGACAAGAGGAATACCTTTGAGGGGCGGCCCTACCACGCTTGCCTACTGCAACGAGGGACATCCTTGAAGCCCCAATAATGGACGAGGAGGTCGATGAAGCCATTAAAGCTCTCAAAACTCAGGCCCCGGGCCCAGACGGCTTCACATCCAGATTCTACAAGATATTCAAACGCCAGCTAATCCCCCCCTATGGTAACACTCTTCAACTCATTCAAGGAAACTGGGTCAGTGACACCATCGATGCAAGAGTCCACAACTATCCTCCTCCCCAAGCCCGGGAAGGACCCCAAGGATCCAGCCTCGTATAGGCCAATTGCCTTGCTGAACATAGTCGTGAGCCTCTATTCCAAGATCCTGGCCAACCGGCTTTCACACATCCTTCCGACCCTAATCTATCCCGACCAAACGGGCTTCATTCAGAACAGAGCGGCCAGGGACAATATCAGAAGAACCCTGAACCTGGTTGAAAACACCCACCGGTCCGCCCAGGGTATCGCATTGATGGCCTTGGATGCCACCAAGGCGTTCAATAGAGTTGACTGGACATTCATGAAACTCACCCTGGGTGGCTTTTGGCTTTGGCCCAACCTTCCAATCTATGGTGATGGCCAACTACGCATCCCCCAAAACCCTCTTGAGAATCAACGGCTTGCTGTCATCCCCGATCCCCATGTCCTGCGGAACGAGACAAGGCTGCCCTTTATCCCCCCTCCTCTTCGCACTAACGATGGAGCCATTTGCCCAAAGAATCAGACGGAATGAGTTTATTAAGGGACCCCAGGTTGGGCTCTCCCAACATAAAATCGCTTTGTACGCCGACGGCGTTCTTCTGATTCTCTCAAATCCCAATACCTCAGCCAAACACGCCTTGGAGGAAATAGCTAACTTCGGAAAGGTCACTGGCTTCGCTGTCAGTTTCTCTAAGTCAGTGGGTCTGGGCGTAGGCCTTCGTCAGGAGGACAGGAGGCCGTGTCCAGGCTATGCCCGATCAGATGGGAGAAACAAGCTTTCCCCTACTTGGGAGTCCATATACCAGCGAACCCAAAGGACACATACCAGGTGAACTTCCCCAGATTATTCAGCGAGTTGGAGGCAGACCTGAGGCGCTGGTCCACCCAGGAAATCTCTTTAATTGGGCGGATCATGGCTGCAAAAATGAACCTGCTTCCGCGGTTTCTCTATGCATGCTCCGCCCTGGCGGTGGCCATCCCTAGGCAGACGCTCCAGGACCTACAAAGGAAAATGCTCAGGTTCATCTGGAGAGGTAGGAGAGCCAGGATCCCCCTCAAAACCCTGCTGGGGAGTTCGACGTTGGGGGGCCTGGGGGTTCCCGATCTTCAGGCTTATAGGGCGACAGCACAGCTAGCACACATTCATGCCTGGCAAATCCTCTCGGACCGCCCTAGATGGGTAGACCTGGAGCAAGCCCAACTGCCGCTCACCCTGTGATTCCTCCCACACATCCAGGCCCCCCTGAGAGATCGCTGGAAGACACTCCTCCTAACTACTAAACGTACGCTGAGCTCATGGGACTGGGCCCTGAAACAAAAAGGCATCCCAAGAGGACAAGGCCCTCTCTCCCCTATTTTCCACAATCCAAACTTCTCCCTGGGGTCAAACCCCCGGAACTTACAGAACTGGATCGATGGAGGCCTAGAGACCCTGGAGCAACTATATGCCGGGAGCGTCTCACGCACCTTTGAACAATGCAAGACGATGTTTCAACTCCAGGAAAGGGACAGATTCACATACTGCCCACTCCGTCACTGGTGCTCTCACCCCCAGACTCTCCAGGCGGCGGTCCGCCCTCTCACCGGTCTGGAACTAACGCTGAAGGCTCTGCCATCCCGGGGTAGGATTTCATCCCTGTACAGACGCTTCCTGACCGACTTCTTGAACGTACGGACACGAGCCATGGCCCAATGGGAGGCCGACCTGGGCCACCCGCTCGAGGAGCAAGCCTGGGTAGACATTTGGACCCGCACCCACTCCTCATCCACCTGTGTGACCAATAAGGAATGTGCATATAAGCTATTGCTTCGATGGTACTACCCCCCCCCCCTCAGATTACACCACATGAACCCCCAGGTCGAGCCTTCCTGCTGGAGGGGATGCTCCCAACCGGGCTCCGTTTTTCACATGTGGTGGACTTGCCCCAAGATCCAGCGATTCTGGGAATAGTGCCTGACGACAATCGATCACATCACAGGGGCTTCCCTCCACTTGGAGCCCGAGACAGTTCTACTGGGGGTTCCGACCCCTGGGGTCTATCCATGCTCTGGGAATAGAGCGAAACTAGTGACACAATGCCTCCTGGCGGGCAAAACCGTGCTAGCCCGCTTCTGGAAGTCCCCTGACGGCCCGTGCGAGGCCCATTGGTGGGGTAAACTTTGGGACATCCTGATTGCTGAAAAAGTGACAGCGGCTAGGGCGGGGGTTCTGCACCGCTTCCAGAACCTATGGCCCCCGGTGCTGGAGTTCGATCAGCGTTTTCCCACCTTAACATTTAAACCCCTCAGCGCGCGATGGACTTTGAGAGACCAAGGGCCTACTTGAGGGGTAGGGCCTACAGAGGGCCAGCCATCTGGGGTCCGAGGACGAGGGGGGAGCGAGGGGTTCCAAAAAGGGGAGGGGAGGAGGGGGGGGTGAACATGAGCGAAGAAGAAAGAATTTTGGTGTAATATCCTTATGCAATGTGTTATGTAAATTGTCCTGCCTTGGTTTAAAATAAACATATTTAAAAAAAAAAATGTTAAGGGTCTTCGAGAACGCATCCTTGTCCCCCTCAGTGATGCCTAGAGGCGATACCCCGGGTAGAAAATACCCGATAAACATAAAAGCCGTGAGTCGTTGACCTTGGCAAAACATACTCCTCGAGAGCATCATGACCCCTCTAGTACAGAAAAAGCCTCCTCGACGCAAAAGGTGTCGACATTACACTCGAAGTCGAAAACTGCATCATCGACGCGATCAGCGACTTCGTCGAAGGAAAAGTTACTGACGCATCGTGCGCCCACTCCTTCGAACACCGCCTACGCCTGAGCCGTCGAAGTCTCCGAGGACGTCGAGACTGCTGTCGGCCCTATCGGCAACATCGAAGAAAACCTCGAATCCCTCAACAACATTGAGGCCAATCTCGAGTACATCAATGCCTTTTACAATTCCATCGAGACCTATGACTTCTACTTCGACAATTTTGAGTATTTCTCAGCCAGTAATGTTGCCCCCTCATCACTTGAAAAAACATACACACCTCTCGAACATTCTGATTATTTCAGAACCTTATCTTCCATATATGAAGAAGGGGAAGACTCCGGTTCAGAAAAGCCTTTTGGTTTAGAATCTATAAGACCTCCTGTACCAGAGGAATTCATACCAGAAGAGGTCAAGCTAAAGGATCTGCAAGAATTAGAATTCTTACAGGAGGCAACTGGTCTTGATACCTCTCCAGAAGTAGACTTCAGTAAACCGGAGCCTGGTGACCATGCAGAAGGAAACTATGGATAATTTATGAACAGGGTAATGGAGTAAATGGGGTGGTCTAGGCCCACACCCACTTTCGGCCAAGATGACCTAACGGATATTTTAGATAAGCGACCTCAAGCAGACCCTATAGTTCCCTTACACAAAGCCTTGCAGAAAGAGGTGTCCGCAAATTGGGAGACTCCGGAGGTGATTCCTGCAGTCAGTAAAAAGCTCTCTGCAAAATATAGGGCGTCGGCTGCAGACTCTCTGTATTTATCCAAACACCCGACTCCAGAGAGTCTAGTACTCCAAGCTGCAACTTCATCTGGCAGACAGTCGGCATACCCCACAATCCTGCAGGAATGTGACGACAAAAAATGTGACGCCATGACCAAGAAGGTCTTCTCGGCTTGCAGCATGGCACTTAAGTCTGCTAACGCCACATGCACGCTGGCAAGATTCAGCCACACCCTTTGGGAGTGTGCTTACCTCCCCCAAGGAGAGAGACGTTTTTTTGAGCATTATCAAGGACGGGGGGAGCGGCGATGTGTGCGCCCCTCCAGACCGGTCTCGACTCTGTTGACCGCATCAGCAGAGCCATGGCGGCTAGTACCACAATCTGCAGATTTGCGTGGTTGCGGAAATCTGGGTTTGCTCCTGATGTGCAATCCAGACTTCTGAATATGCCCTTTGACGGCACCCATCTATTTGGTAAGAAAGCTGATGAGTTTGGAGAAGTTTAAAACTTCCAAAGCGGTGGCCAAATCCCTTGGAGCTGCAATTAGACACACTCCAAACCGCCCCACAGGTACACCCTGGAGGGGTAGGTCCATTTCGCTATTACTCCGCATTTGGAAAAGGCAGAGGACAGCCAGCTCAAATGGGCCAAAGACGATTCACCTGTAGTGGACGGGGCAACGTTACCAAGTCTGCATCCGCAGGTGCTGCCTTACCCTCAGCATCTGATTCAGCCTCCCCAAAACATCTCTGAGGTCTTACTACACCAGTAGGAGGCAGGCTAACTCAACATCTGACAGAATGGCAGGCTATTACTTCAGATGCTTGGGCATTGGAAACAGTTGCCCAGGGTTACTGCCTGCCTTTCCTATGCACGCCTCAGAGTCATCCACCGGGGAACAACTCTTTGATGTTTCCAGACCTGCTCCTTATGCAGGAGATTCTAGACCTGCTAGAGAAAGGTGCTAGAGAACCGGTACCTGCAGCGGAGAGGAACAGGGCTTGGTACTTGCTATATTTTCTAATTCCGAAAAAGGACGGAGGAATGAGACCCATCTTGGACTTGCAAGAATTGAACAAATTCCTCAGGAAAGACAAGTTCATGATGGTAACCCTTTCTCAGATCCTTCAGGCCCTCCAACTTCAGGATTGGATGGTATCTCTGGACCTTCAGGATGCTTACTTTCATGTGCCAATCCATCTCAAGCACAGAAAGTACCTGAGGTTCGCCATTGGCAGCTCTCACTATCAGTTTCGGGTTCTGCCATTTGGGCTGACCTCCGCCCCAAGGGTTTTCACCAAGCTGATGGCGGTTGTAGCAGCAAGTCTCAGTAGAGGGGGGATTCATATCTATCCCTATCTGGACGACTGGTTGATTAGAGCGGTGTGTCCCCGGAACAAGCTCGAGATCGGCTGGACTATGTTTGCCACTTCCTCCACAAGCTCGACTTCTCCCTCAACTTCAAGAAGTCTCATATGATACCATTACAGAAGCTCCAATTTATTGGAGCAGTCCTGAACACACCACTGGGAAAAGCCTAGTCACCAGAGGTGAGGGCTCAAGACATTCTACAGATTGTGACCAAATTTCAGAATGCCCAACGTCTTCGGGCCTTCGATTCTTTTGAGGTTGCTCGGCCTCATGGCATCCTGCATTTTCTAGTGCCAGAGGCTCGACTGAGAATGAGATCTCTTCAGTGGGCTCTCAGGACCCAGTGGTCACAATTCTCAGGAAGGATGTCAGATCTCCTACAAATTCCAAACAGAGTCCTTTTGGAAACCATGGCCGGAGATAACAGTAGTGACGGACGCCACACTCACTGGGTGGGGAGCCCATGCCAATGATTTAACCATCAGCGGTCGTTGGTCTCCATCAGAGTCCAAACTACACATCAACCTATTGGAGCTGAGACCAATCAGGTAAGCACTAAAGGCTTTCCTGCCATCGGTACAGGGAAGAAATGTTCTGATAATGATGGACAACACAGTTGCCATGCACTACCTCAACAAAAGAGGAGTCGTAGGGTCACTGCCACTGTGCAGAGAGGCAATGCAGCTTTGGTTTTGGCCAATTCAAGAAGGAATCTCTCTATCGGCAGTTCACCTAGCCAGAGAAAAGAACACGGCGGCGGACGCTCTGAGCAGGCAGACCACAGTCTCCCACGAGTGGGAACTAGCTCAGCAAGTCCGTCAAGAGATCTTCGCCCTTTGGGGAACCCCTCAAGTGGATCTGTTTGCAACGAGTCTCAACAGGAAATGCAAACTGTACTGCTCCAGGGAATTTCCCTCGAGAGTAGCTCTAGGAGATGCGTTTGTGGTGGACTGGGAGTTTCCGCTTCTATACGCATTTCCTCCAGTCTACGTCATTCCTCATGTAGTAAGGAGGTTAAGAAGATTCAGGTAGACCATTATATGATCCTAATTGCCCCAGACTGGGCCAGGTGAACGTGGTACCCAGATCTTCTAGACATGTTCATCTGTCCACAAAGAGAGGATCTTCTCTCGCGAGGTTCTCCATCCGGATATCAGAACTCTCAGCCTTCACGCATGGTTTCTGAAAGGCTGAAGTACAAAGATTGGGACCTCCCGGATGACGTTATGGAGGTGTTGCTTTCGGCCAGAAGACCAGCAACCAAATCACTATACCGCTGGAACAAATTCTGCAGCTTGTGTAGAGATAAGAATATTGACCCTTTTTCATGCAATACACCGATGGTGTTATCTTTCCTGCTACACTTAGCAAATCTAGGGCTACAAGTCGGCACAATCAAAGGTTACCTAGCTGCGCTATCAATTTTCAAACGCACAGATGAAGAACTCCATACTTTAAGATGACTTTAGTCGTTCCATTTTAGAAAGGGTTGACTAATGTCTACCCTCCAACTCCTTTCCAAGTTCCCCTGTGGGGCTTAAATCTAGAACTAAAATGTCTAATGGGTACTCCCTTTGAACCCCTCCATTTGTGCCTATTAAGATTTCTTACTTTCAAAACTGTCTTTGTAGTGGCTATAACTTCCGCCAGAAGATTGAGCAAGCTACAAGCTTTAGCTTGCACACCTCCACACCCTATCTTCCACAAGGATAAAGTCGTTCTTCAAGTGAAGCCTTATTTCCTCCCAAAAGTCGTTCCGGAGTTTCATATCACTCAAAAAAAAACCTCTACCTTCCTTTTACCCTCCTCCACACTCTGGAAAAGACTAAGAAAGGCTGCACAGATTTGACCCTAGGCTAGCTTTGAGTTTCCATGTTAGCAGACTGGCGAAGTTAAGACAAGCAGACCAATTGTTTGTGGGATACACAGGACATAAACTGGACCTAGCCATCACCAAACAAACCATCTCAAGATGGATTATCCTAACAATTCTGGAATGCTATAAATTGACGAGTAAAGACCCTCCTCAACATCTAAGCGCTCATTCGACCAGGGGTATCACAGCTTCATCAGCTCTCCAGAGGGGAGTTCCAATAAAAGACATTTGTGCAGCTGAAACATGGTCATCTACACATAGCTTTACAAAATTCTATAGTTTGGACTCCTCCACTAGCCAAGAAACAAAATTCGGTAAAGCTGTATTGACTCTGTGCACACTTAAAGCAATCTAATTGTACTCCCTCCTCCTATACATTACTGCTTTGGGAGTGTATCAAAGATAAGGAATACGTGGGAGGACACAATCCATTTGAAGAACAAGTTACTTACCCATGGTAACGTTCTTTCGACTGGATTTTGCTGCCACGTATTCCTTATCGCCCCTCCCATCCTTCCCTGCAGTAAAACTTCCCTTGTACTTGCAGTCTGCGCTCCTTCAAGGGTAGTAACCATCTCATCCTGGACAAGTCTAACACTTCAAAACGGAACTGAGCAATGGACGCTGCGCGCGGCTATTTATGCCTGTGATGACGTCGACGTCGATACGGAGGCCTCCGATGGACATCAACTCGAGGGATGTCGACGCGCAGCGCCGTCTACTGAAAATAAAATTCAGAGGCAGCAAGCTGGAAATGGATGTATCAAAGATAAGGAATACGTGGGAGGAACAGCCAGTCGAAAGAACGTTACCATGGGTAAGTAACTTGTTCTTCTCTTCCGCTTTCTCTCTCCATGTCCCTTGCTGATGTCCCCGACTGCTCAGCACACTGGTCACCTAACTACCCACTCAAACTAGGGCCCAGGCTCCTGTATGTCTAGTTGTCCTTGCACTGCCCCCGGGCTCCCCCAGCACTTAAGTGTCTGTATCTGCAACCCTACAGTCCCTTACACTAGTACACAGGTGTGTTATAAATGACTTATCAGATATCAATAATTAGCAACTCGCCTGACTCCGGCTCCATGCAGACACAGCTCCCTCGCCATGCTGCAACCCTCCAGGCACACAAGGTCAGCGTCTCGGCTTCCTGCTCTCCTCTGGACTTTCCAGGCTTCTTGTACTGCTGCCTCCATGTGCCAACCAGCAAACTTAGCTCATTCATCTTCTCTGGCAGTGCCACACCTGTTATACCATAACGGAGGGTCAAGTGGAGTCAGGTGTGAATGGTTAAGGTAAACAGCCTGACCTTGCCTGACTCGGGACAGCCTAATGGTATAATGTGGTAGGCTTCTCTCTATGTCTATGGGTAATTTCTACTGCTCCCGGTCGCCTCTCCCTCATCCCAGTACTTGTTGGAAATGGGAAGGGGGAGACAGGACAAGACGGGAATGGAAATTTATATGTTAAATTATGATAAGTTAATTGGCAGAGTAGAGAGGGGAATCCCCTGGCCCTGTTATACAACAGGGTTGATTCCCCTTTTGTTTGGTTACTTCCTACCCCAGACATCCTATCATGATAGTACTGGTCTTGATAATACTCCCTATGGTATGAACCAGGGGAAGACAAAGATATGTTGAGGTTAGAACCAGGTTCTTGTCTCATCTGGCCTTCCTCCTTGCCAGGTTTTGTTCTGGCATGATATTTCAGCCTCCTACTTGGATCAGGGACAATGGTACATGCGTATTCCATGAAGGCTTCGGGGACTTCTTCCTCCTTACCTTCCATCCTGTTCGAATACTGTGTCTCGCCTGGGGTATTCCCATGAGCGCGACACCGTACTCACCTACCCAGGTGATCCTCCCTCGCTCGTCCACCCCAGGGTTGGGATCCAAAAGCAATGGCCCGCCCATGGCCACCTGAATAGAGGATTCTCAGAGTCTACATGGGAGAATACCCCTAGGTTTCTGACAGTGGACATGGTTCAAAATTGTAATGGCTACAGGTATATGCTAGTGATCGTTTGCCCATTTTCTCAATGGATCGAAGCCGGTCTATGCACCCACCTCGATGCCACCTGTGCTGCAAAGTTACTCGTTATAGAGGTATTCCCACTATGGGGTGTGTGCAAAGTCCTCTGCTCCGAAAATGAGCCGCACTTCGTAAACAAAGTATTTGAACATATCGCAAGGGATTAAGCACAAGTTTTCCTGCGCTGATCACCCACAGGCGAACGGGATCTGTCAACGCCTCAACGGCCTGCCCAAAGAAAAGATTGCAAAAGGGAAAATTACTCTGAAAAAGGGGTGGCTTCATGGACAACCCACAGCCTTGTTTGCATTCCGCAGCCAGCCTGCCTCTGACCACCATTTAACTCTCCATGAGGTGGTTAGTTGACCATGCATGCGCCTCCCACTTGCTCCTCCCACTAGAGCGCTGACGGATGACCAGAATGCAGCTACTGTTTCGCCTATTGAAATGTACGAATATCTCGCTTCGATGACGCTGGTGCTTCTTTCATCTCCCAACAACTACAGGCTCGGCAGGGGAGGCCAAAGAAGAATGATGAAGACGGTGCATCAGTAGAACGGTCCCTTTATTGTAGAGGAAGACACTGAGAGAGCTGTAAAGTTTGTAGGGAAAAAGGCTTGGAATTATCTGGGAGATCCCCCTTGCCCAAGATGCAGACGGTGCCACACAGGAAGAAGTGCGACAGATCCAGACATGCTCCAGGACTAGGGCTAGACAGGAGCATGCAGAAAATTAGCTTAGGTACACTGTCCTTTTTTACACTAGCAACCAGAAAACCTGCATGAACTGAGTTTCGATGAGCAATTTTGTACCTTCACAATACAAAAGAGAAGCACTTTTGAATTTACAGAGACAAGAATCAAATGTTGCCAGTAAAACTCTTTGTTTATGATTTTTTTATCTACGTTGCAAGCAGCTATCCGATACTTAAAAGAAGTGAAGTGCCTATTATCGCCTTGCTTAGTAATCCTAAAGTTCATCGTACCAAGGATTTTGAATTTTGGTAAGCATCAATTACGTGCTCATGGACAACGCCAATGGCGTACATACACGCAACACATGGACACCAAGGGTTATTGTATTGAAATGTTTTGCATTCTGCTGTCGCTACCTCTTTACCCTCTTTGCACTGCAGAGAGCTGCATTGTATTATACACACACTCAAGCACATGCTAACACAACACCCATTCCATTGGTGATCGAAGCTATAACTAAGCTGCTCACCAGCGCTGCCCAAGAAGTAAAAATGCTTAAGTGAAGCGTTAACACTCATTTTTAGTATGTGCATGCCTATATGACCAATTCGGCTCACATCACCAATAACGTGTGGTACCAGCACATTTATTTATTTATTGTTTATTTATATATCGCTTGTACACAGGTGAAGCGCTTCAAGGCCGGAAGGTAACAAGGGAATACAGTAATCATTCTTAGGTCTTGAGGATTCCGAATGATCTAAACGGAAAAACTAGCATACTAGGTCTGACGACATTTCTCCTAGTACAAGTGCATGTGCATGAAGTGGTACAGCTGAGACCAAGCTCGGGAGGGGGGCGACGGAAAAACGTTGGGGGAGGGAGGACACAGGACAGACTAACTAACTGGTCCTAGTACATTTAGGTCGTTCATACATACAGACGGAGGTGCAGAGACTGGAGGGTGGGTGGGGGGAACAAGGACTCCGGTCCTGCAGGGCCATGGGCTAAGTGCAGAGAGGTTGCCCCTCTCAAGGAGCGTAAGCTGAAAGTACAGTAATGTTAAACAAAGTGCAGCGGCCCAGAGGCAAGTACAAAAAACTGGCAGGGGGGGGCCTGTGACCTGTAGGCTCTGGAAAAAAACTGACCAGAGTTAGGGAGGAGAAGGGGGTGGAGCAAAAAGAAAGGAGGTTGGCATTTTCGTAACTTCAGGTGCTCCGGCTCAAGACGTAGAGAGGCAGGGAGGCTGTTCCAGAGGGAGGTACCTGCAGTGGATAAAGATCTACCCCGAAATCTCTGTTTGTGAAAGCGGCTCACCCACAGAGAGTTGGAGGAGGACGCACAGTGGACTCTTGAGGGAAGAGTATTTCGGAAGAGAGCGTTGTAGATAGTGCGGGCCTCAGCCCCAGAAAGCCTTGTGGATTATGCAAAGGGTCTTGCACTTGATGCTTACAGCCAAGGGGAGCCAGTGAAGGGATTTCAGCTCAGGAGAGATGCGGCCCCAGGGCTTGAGGCCAAGGATAGGTCTTGCGGTACTTTTCTGGATGAGTTCTAGAGGACAGAGAGTAGAAGTAGGAAGATTGAGAAAGAGGCGGTTGCAGTAGTCCAGCCTAGAGAGAACCAGGGCTCTCGCGGTGATGAGCTTCTGGGGGAAAGTGAGAAAAGGTAGAATACCTCTGAGGAGGTGCAGTTGGTAGTTGGTCTTTTTGGAGATGTCGGAGATGTGAGAAGAGAAGAAGAGAGTGGAGTCGAAGATGACACCAATATTTTTTACCTCATTGGTAGGTGAGGGCGCAGGGCCAAGGGAGGCAGGCCAGAGAAAAAGTGGGAAAGCAGGAGTAGGGGTCCCATTAGGACCATCTGTCTTACTGGCATTCAGGTATAGATCGTTTGCAGCAAACCAAGCCTGAATTGCGGATAGACAGTCAGGGATGAGCGAGGAGGGGGAGGAGGAGAAGGCCGAGGGTAGCCTGAAGAGAGCTGCGTGTCATCCGCATAACACTGAAAGTTAGAGGTAAAGGTAGAGATCCTGTGGGCCAAGGGAGACATGTAGATATTGAAGAACCGGGGGGAAAGGTTAGATCCCTGGGGGACACCACAAGTAGAGAGAGTGGTAGAGGAGAGAAAGGGGCCTTGTTCCACCTGAGAGGGCCGGTCAGAGAGAAAGGAGGCGAGCCACGCCAGGGCCTGATCTGTGATGCCCAGGGTATCACGGAGACGGGTGATCAGGAGGTTGTGGTTTACCGTATAGAAAGCAGAAGAGAGGTCAACAAGAATGAGGACAGAGGTAGAGTTGGAGTCACAGGTGTTCAGAAGAGCAGTTTCCGTGCCTCTGGATGCTCTATAGCCAGACTGATGGTCATGGAGACAACCAACAGATTCAGTATGGGAGGGTAAGTTGAGTGGTAGCCAGTTTCTTCAGGATATTTCCTAGGAAAAGGGTGATGGAGATCCAACCAACTAGGTGATAGTTTGCCGGAATGGACGGATCAGCAGAGGGTTTTTTGAGCAGAGGGTGCACAAGAGAGTGCCCGAGAGAAGAACAGAAAGCTCCAGTGGTGAAGGAGAGGTTGCAGAGGTCAGCCAAGGCTGGAGCGAGAGTGTCAATATTGTCCTTGATGATTTTGAAGGAGTCCAACTGTTTGGAGGAGGCTTTCATAGACCGGACTTGTCTAGAGTCCTAATCAGGTGTGACAGGGGAGAGGGAGGAGAGCAGAGGGGGACCGGTGGGGGCAGTCAAGGGGGGCCCAAGTGATGTTGCTGCATGGCGGAGCAGAAGAGAGAGAGGAAAGGATGTCCTGTATTTTGGGTGTGAAGTGTGCAGCCAGGGCCAAGCAACGTGCCTGGGTAGGTGTAGAGGATGCGGTAGGGTTGGCCAGTTCCTTGCAGACTTTGAAGAGTTTGGCCGTTTTATTAGACGCTGCGGAGATGCAGACTTGAATGTAGACTCTTCTCTTGGATGCAGAGTCTATATTGCCTTTGAAGAAGGCTGCAGCCCAGTTTGTCAGAGGGGTGCACCTGAAGATGCCCATTTCCGTTCCGCTATTCTGCACTTGCTTTTAAGGGCAGCCACATTGGAGTCGTACCAGGAGTTGCACTTTTTGGCAGGCTTCAGTCGGACCCTCATGACAAGGGCAAGAATGTCAAGAGTGTTGGAGATGGAAATGTGAAAATTAGAGAGGGCTGTATCAGGGTGGGAGTCAGCTGCAGGAGTAGAAGGAGGAGAGTATGAGGAGGCAAAGTCAACCACTGACACTCTTTTCATGGGTTGGATGACCTTGAAGGCAGGAGGTGGTGAGAACTTCAAGTGAGAAGAGAGAATAGAATGATCAGTCCAAGAGAGTGGGGTAGTGAGAGGAATAGAGAGTGGGATGTCTGGGGAAATAAGAGCATCCAAGGTGTGGCCAGCAGTGTGCGTTGGACCAGAGAGTTGAATTGGAAAGAGCAAGGGAGTCACACAGGTTGCGGAAAGGTCCTGAGGAGTCCGGAGAGTCAAGATGGATGTTAACATCACCCAGCAAGAGAAGCTTGGAGGAGGAGGAGAGGAGAGAAGAAGCCAGGTCAGCCCATTCTGAGAGGAAGAGGGTGAACTGGCCCGGTGGCCGATAGAAGGTGGCCAGAGTAAGAGAGGAGACAGGGGAGAGAGAGAGAGAGAGACTGCAGGTCAGGCTTTCAAAGGAGGAGTAGACCTGAGTGGGGATAATGGAAACAGGGATCCACTCAGGAAAGATCAAGGCTACTCCACCTCCTGTCCTGTTGGGCCTAGGCATGTAGAGAATCATATAGCCTTCAAGGATAAGTGTGTCAAAACTTGTGAGAGACGTGTCCTTAAACCATGACTCAGTAAGAGCAAGAACATCAAGGTCCAGGTGTTCAAGGAGGTGGCAGATGTCATAGAAGTGCTTGACATCTGAGGGAGAGTTTAGTGTGGCAACACGGAGCAGGTTGCCACTTTTGAAAGACTTACGGGGGGTAAAGGGGGCAGAGGTCTCCCCTGTAAGCGGCAACAGTGCCTGAGGGATAGATTTAGGGGGAGGCAGGGGACGCAAGGCTGACAAGGGTGTCAGTAAGGGGGGTGCAGGCAAGGGAGCCAGGATAGTGGAAGATTGCAACGGAGACAGTATGCAAGGGGCTGCAGGAGGGCTCCAGATGTGGCAGCAGTGGGTGGCCAAGGCAGTAGGGTAGGAGAGGCTGATGAGGTTGTCAGTGTAGTGAGAGTAGGCATGGGAGCCTGTACAGTTGAAAGTGACAGTTCGGGAGTTGTGATGGATGTGGTGAGGATAGTAGATACCAAGAAAGCCCAGGTGGGCATAGTTGACAGGGGAGCCTGGACGGCTGTAGAAGTAGGTGACAAGGGAGCCAGTGAGGAGGAAAGAGGAAGGTTGATAAGGCGAGGAAGAAGCCTATCAAAAGGTAAGAGTTCGGGTTGAGACCCTTGTATCAGGATGGCACAATTTCGATAGACATTTATGATGGCTATGGAGATGGAAAAGGAGGCCAGAAGGGCCTCCCAGCGGGTGCCACCATTTATGTGTGAGGAAGAGTATGGAGAGAGCAAAGCGACCAAATGGAGAAGCGCACAGAGAGACCCACAGGATAGGGAAGAAATGATGAGAGATGACAAGGGTAGGGGAACAGATAACAGACAAGACAGAGGACACGGTGGTAACCTGTCATCACATTCCCATGAAAAGCAGGATGTGCACACGGCTAAAACGATTTTAAACAGCAGCAAGACAATTATAATGTGCACACAGCCAAATTCGATTTTTTTATCAGCAAAACAATCAGGATGGGAGCACAGCTAAATACGATTTTCTTTTTAGGTCAACAGGTATAGCAGCACAGCAGTACAGGGGTGTAGGCAGTGGAGGTGAAAGTCCAAGAAGGAAGCTTGGTGCTTGGAAACAAAAAGAGAAAAGAAAGGAAAGGTGCCTTCCGAAGATAGTTTATAGAGATTGTCATGAGAGGCACAACGTCCGGAGGATGATGCAGGCAGTATAGCAATAGCCCACACTTAACATGATAGCTGAGGGGGCGATCACATATACCAAGAGCACCTGGATGAGGTACCAAGCCTCCAGGTGCATAATGATGGGTTGAGAAGGGGTAGTGTGACCCACAATGCACAGCCAGGACCGGACAGGAGCCTAAGGAGTTGGGCCTTTGGGAGGTGGGCCGGCAAGCCTGCTGGTTCTGTGATTGGCCCATTAAAGAATGGCTTCAGCCAATCACTGCCCATCCATGAACAAGCAGCAAGGCCCTCCAGTGGATTCGAGGGGGGCCGTCCATCTTGGAATGGCAAACCAATTGCTAAAGTAAAGATAGAACAGGTGGCCTCACATAGATGCAGGCACTTGTACACAGAATAATGAACTGCAAGTGAGGCAATCTTCTTTTTAAAACAAATTAAAGTTGCTATGTCCCTGGAGTGTGCCGCAAGCGATGCTCATTCCAGGGGGGCTGACCTTATTTGCTGTATGCCTGACTTGTGGTGGTAGAGGATGCACTGCAGCAGCCTTGCATCATGCTGCCATCGTCATAGCAGACCAGGAAGGAAAAAAAATATGACCAAGGTGGGGAGAGAAACCTCAAGTGAGGGCTGCTACATGTGTTCTCTCAACCCCTACGCCATGACGGCCTCCAGGACTTTCGTAGTGACAGAAATTCCAGCAGCCAGGGCACAGTGCCTTATGTACTTGCCACTGTGCACGACAAGCGGCGAGTTTCAAGGGAAATGGGCCACACTGCGGTGGATATCACAAAAGTAGGTTCCCTATGTGGACAGCTATATAACAACTCAAACGATGATAGAAGACTATTGGAGCTCAGACAAAATGATACAATACATACTGGACGGCCCAAACCGAGGGGAAGCTAGAGTAGTAACACTAAAGGAGTTGCAGTGCCTTGAAAAGTGGGAAAAGGGAAATAGGGGGAATGCCAGGCTGCTGGGAGAGCCCTCAACTGTTGGTGTATGAACAAGTATTCTACCAAAGAGGAATGGGAAGAAGGGCCGATGGGACATAGAGCACAAGCGCTCCTGACGGTTATAGTGGAAGTGGTTCAGAAAGAGAATGATGAATGCCTCAAGGAATGGTCGGCAAGTGCTAGACTGCTCACATGGGTCGTAAACAAAGCACTGATGAGGTAGTGGGTGCTGTCCGGTAATTGGCAGACTTGGGGGGAATGGGACAAAAGTGAAGATAAGACACAAGAGATAGAGAAGAACTGAAGGTAGTAGGCAAGATAGTAGAGACTCCTGAGTGTCTAGAAAGGATATGTTTTTGGCCTTGTTGAAAGATGGTGTGCCACGAGAAGAAACTGATGGCATTGAAACAAGGGCGATGTACGAACTTTACATAAAGAGAGGGTTTGCATTGAAAGAGTGCTATAAACCGGTTAAGAGACAGGTGGTGACTAAGTTACAGAGGGACATCTCACCTTCAGTTCCTCCTGAGAAGGAACAGGAAGAAGGGTCTAAGGGGATCCCTTCCCTGTACCAGCCAACATAAGCTGATTTGAGGAAGATGGTGAGTGCCATGTTAGAGTCAGAGTCTGGATACGCTCATTCGAAATTTGACTTAGGGCGAGCTCTGGCAGTGTCTGCTCGCATAAAAGTTGATAGGCGACCTCATGTTAATGTTAAGATTTTTTTAGGGCCTGGAAACACACGAGGTGCAGGCATTGATTGATAGCGGGCGGAGGCCTCTTTGATTCACGGAAATCTGATACGATTTTAAGATAGACACTTTACCATTACAGGGCTGAGGGGGAAGGAAACCCCAGCAGTACAAACAGGAGTGGAGATGAAAATAGGCAATTTCACAAAGCAGAAATCTCAAGTGTTGATTGTCCCGATACCTGAGTAAATAATTGGGTTTGACATTTTGGAAGGGTTGATTCTGGGACTTGGAGGTGAAACCTATCAGTTTGGAGTGAGTTCATTGACTTGTACACCAGATACCGTAGTCAAATTGAAAAAGCCCTCAGTGCGTGTGCCCTTGGCAACCAAGCGTGTATCGATGAAGCAATACTGCATTCCTGGGGGGCATAAGGAAATTTCAGACACCATCAAAGGGTATGTAGAGGCAGGAGTGTTACGCCCTCTGGCTACGGCTTGGAACAATCCCCTTTGGCCTCTCAAAAAGGGTGGGTGGAAGCTGGCAGATGACTGTGGATTATCGCAAGCTGAATATACACACTCCTCCTTTAGTGCCTATATTCCCAGATGCCATTACTTTGTTAGAGAAAGTACAAAGGTTTGAGGGAACCTGGTATGCAGTGGTAGACTTTGCCAATGCATTTTTCTCTGTGCCAATTGATGAGAAGTGCCACAAGCAGTTTGCATTTTCTTGGAACAGTCGTCCGTTCACCTTCACGAGATTACCTATGGGGTACCTACATAGCCCGAGCATATGTCACTGTCTGGTGGCAGAACACTTAGACAAGATACCATGTAAACCTGACATACAAATCTCTCACTACATTGACAATATTTTTATTCAGAGGAAAGATGAGCAAAGTGTGCGAACTTAGTTAGAAGTCATCATGGAAGGGTTGACGAAGGAAGGGTGGGAGATAAACCCTAACAAAATTCAAGGGCCAGTTGAGACGGTGGTATTCTTAGGGATTCAGTGGCATACATGGCATCGAGAGATGGTGCAGAAGGCCTGACAGAAAATCCTTGAGTTCACCACTCTGATGAACAAAAAACAAGCTCAGCAGTTCATAGGGCTGTTTGGGTTTTGGAGACAGCACATACCCCATCTAGGGCAGATACTGGCCCTCTTATGTAAAGTGACACGAAAGAAATATGAATTTCAGTAGGGGGAGGCGCAGCAAAGAGCATTTGATTTGCCAAAAGACACAGTGCAGCAGGTCCTTGATTTGTGGCCATTGGAGGAAGGCGAAGTGGAGTTAAATGTGTCTGTACAAGACGATTATGCTAACTGGAGTGTGTGGCAGAAATAGGACAGAAAACGTGTTCCATTAGGATTCTGGAGTTGTAAGTTGCCTGAGGCTGGTAACACATACCTTCCGTTTGAGAAGCAGTTGCTGGCATGTTATTGGGCTCTTGTCGATACTGAGCAAATGACAGTGGGGCATGATGTATTGATGCAATTCTTTCTCCCTCTCCATCTTACCCTCTGGCTCTGTGCACATAGCGGGCCACACTTTGGATGCTCTCATCTCCTCCGACATCCCTCTATCTATCCCTCTCACCACCTCTCTCTTGGATGGACCACTCTCTTCTCTCTTCACACTTGAAGCTCTCCTCTCCTTTTGCATCAGCACACCCGGCGCAGCCACTCGGATTCAAAGTCACCAGACCCATGAAAAAAGTGACAGCGGCTGCCTTTGCCGCCACATACTCTCTGCCTCCTACTTCTACGGCTGACTCCCACCCCGACACATCCCTCGCTAACTTCAATCTCTCTATCTCTAGCACCCTTGATACTCTTGTCCTGTCATGAGGGTCCGACTGAAGCCTTCCAAAAAGACAACTCTTGGTTCAACACTTATCTGGCTGCCCTTAAACGCAAGTGTAGGGCAGCTGAGCGGAAATGGAATTCGTCAGGCGGACCCTCTGCCAAACTGGCCTGCCTCCTCCTTCAAAGGCAATATCGACTCTGCATCCACACCAAGAAAATAACCTTTATTCACGTGGCATCAAACAACACAGCTAAACTGTTTAAGGTCTGTAAGGAACTGGCCAATCCTACAGCAGCCTCCTCATCTGTCACACCCACCCAGGACCTCTGCTCGGCCCTGGCAGCACACTTCACCTGGAAAACCCAAGACGTCCTTTCCTCTCTCACTTCCATGCCACATCATACACCAACACCTCTGGAGCCTCCCTTGGCCCCTCCACCACTTCTCTCTTCTCTCACTCCCATCTCACTTGATGAGGTCGCTAGACAAATCCGGTCTATGAAGGCCTCTTCCAAACAACTGGACCCCTGCCCCTCCAAATCCATTAAGGACAACATTGACTCTCTCGCTCCAGCCTTGGCTGATCTCTGCAATCTTTCTTTTGCCACTGGAATTTTCCCAACCTCTCTGAAGCACTCCCTTGTGCACCCTCTGCTTGAGAAACCCTCTGCCGACCCCTCAGTTCTGGCAAACTACCACCCCATCTCTATCACCCCTTTCCTGGGCAAACTCCTGGAGAAGCTGGCTATCTCTCAGCTCACCCTACACACTGAATCTGCTAGTTGCCTCCACGACCATTAGTCTGTCTTCAGAGCATCTAGTGGCACGGAAACTGCTCTTCTGAACACCTGTGAAGACTTGCTCTCAAATCTTGACACTAACACTCCCTCTATCCTCATTCTTCTTGACCTCTCCTCTGCCTTTGACACGGTAAACCACAACATCCTGATCGCATGTCCCCGTGACACCCTGGAAATCACAGGTCCGGCTCTAGCATGGTTAACCTCCTTCCTTTCCGACCGCCCATACCAGGTGGAACTTGGGCCCTTTCTCTCTACTGTCACTCTTTCAACCTGTGACGTTCCCCAGGGTTCTAACCTGTACCCCTTGTTCTTCAGTGTCTACATGGCTGCCCTGGCACGTGTGATTGCCACTTTCATCTCTAACTTCCAGTGTTATGCGGATGACACGCAACTGTCCTTCAGGCTACCCTCAGCCACCTCCTCTACCTCGCTTATATGTGACTGCCTGTCCACAATTTGGTTATGGTGTGCTGCAAACTATCTCTGCCTCAACGCCAGTAAGATTGAGATCATTCGCACTGGGACTCCTGCTCCCTCTTTCCCACTCTCTCTGCCTGGCGTCCCTTGGCCCTGCGCCCACACCCACCTGCGAGACAAAAAGCCTTGGGGTCATCTTTGACTCCTCTCTCTCCTCCCTTCACATTTTGGCCATCCCTAAAAAGTCTAACTACCATCTGCACCTCCTTCCTTCTCTCACCTTCCCCCAGCAGCTCACTGTCTCCAGAGCCCTGGTTCTCTCCAGGCTGGACTACTGCAACAGCCTCTTTCGAATGGATTTTGTCCTCCCATGTATTCCTTATCTTTGATATTTCCAACATCCAGTTTTGCTGCTTTGGAATTTATTTTCAGCAGGGAGCGGCGTCGTTGCCTATCGACGCAATGTCGACATCACTGATGGTATATGTAGCACGCGCAGCACCAGTTGGCTTCAGTTCCGTTGTTCTGTGCTTACGCTTCGGAATCGGTACGCTTCATTCCTTGAGAGGAAAGTCTTTGATAATTTCTTCGAGTAAAATCTTTAATTCTTCAAGTGGATTTGTGAAGAATGGCTTTGTCTTCAGCGTCTTCTACTCCCAAGTCGGGTTTCATGAAATGATGCTGTGACTGTGGTGCGAAGATGTCCATTACGGACCCTCATAGGATCGGTCTATGGTGTCTGGGGTCGACTCATCCCTCATCGGAGTGTGAGGACTGCCTGTCCATGATGTCAAAAGTCCTTAGAGAGCGTAGAGGGAAGCTTGTCGAAAAAACCAACAACTTCGGACGAGTCGAACGGTTTCTCCTCGTCGCAAGAAGAACAAACGCTCCCGATCACGTAATGGTTCACACCACTCATCATAATCTAGACATGAAAAGAAACGGCGACGTAGATCGCCATCTTCCTCGTCTACCAGTTCCTCACCGAACGGGTTGTTTGCCCCACTAAATCTGCCTCACTGGCCCAGTGGGAAGAGTTTAGATAAAAAATTTTAAAGGTGTTCGAGAACGCAGCCTTGTCCCCCTCGACTACACCCAAAAGCCATGCTCTGGTCGAAAGATCTCATAAGCACAAAAGCCGTACGTCTTCAGACCCGGTGGGCAAGATTCCTCGAGCAGTCGAAGGATCCCTCGAGTCAAGCAAAAGTCCCCTCGAGGACTGAGTCGTCAACGTCATCGACGCCGAAAGAATCGACGTCGACACCTTCAGGGTCGAAAGGTGCGTCATCGACTCCATCGGTGCCAATAACTTACGAGAAGCCATCTATGCTTCGAATATCGACCTCCTCGACGCTACATGTGTCGAAGCCATCGACGCAGCCTTCGAAGCCGTCAACGTTTAGTCTTGTCGATTTCGGCTCCTTTGACCACTAATATAATGACGGCATCTACAATGGAGAAGATATATGCGCCATTGCCCACGGCTGACTATTTCAAGTCCCTCTCCTCTTATTTATGAGGATGCAGAAGAATCCGTTGATGAATCCAGACCTTTTAGTTTACAGTATGGAACACCATCAGTGCCTGAGGCATTAATTTCAGAGGACTTTAGAATTTAAAACTTACAAAAATGCCTGCATGATGCCAGGGAGTTAGACACCTCACCAGAGGTTGTGTTCGGAAGGGCAGACCCCGGTGACCATGCAGACGTGACATACAGACAATTGATGTCAAGAGTTATGGAGTATATGGTTTGGTCGAGACCAACTCCAGTCTTTGAGCAAGACTATTTAACTGACATTTGGACAGGGGAACCACAAGAGGACCCAATTGTGCCTTTCCATCAAGCCTTACGATGGTGTGTGGCTGCCATCTGGGAGTCACTTGAGGTTATTCAGGCTGTCAACAAGAAGTTGACTTCAAAATACAGAGTTTCAAGCTCTGATCAGTTTTATTTGTCCAAACACCCAACACCAGAGTCTGGTGGTTCCAGCTGCCACCTCCACCATTAGGCAGAATGCCTATCCTACAATCCCTCCAGATAGGGATGACAAGCGGTACGACCCCCTCGCCAAAAATGTTTTTTTGGCTGGGTGTATGGCCTTGAAATCGGCTAATGCTACGTGCACGTGAGCAAGGTTTACTTGCACCCTTTGGGAGTGCATTTATATGGCGGCTGAGCATATCCCCGAAGAGGAAGAGTGAGACAGGCTTTTAAACATTGTCAAGGATGGGAAAGTTGCAATGTGTCAATCCCCCCAGACTGGTCTCGACTCTGCTGACAGTATCAGCAGAGCTATGGCAGCAAGTACAGTGATGCGCAGGTTTGCCTGGTTGAGATAGTCAGGATTTTACCCATACAATCCAGACTTCTCAACATGCTCTTTGATGGCACTCATTTATTCGGAAGCAAGGCTGATGAGAGTTTGGAGAAGCTGCAAACTTGGTGCTGCAATTAGACAACCTCCAAACCGCCCCACGGGTACACCCTGGAGAGATAGGTCCTTTTGTCACTACTACACACTTGGAAGGGGCAGAGGACAGCCAGCTCAAAGGGGGCAAAGAAGATTCCCCTGCGGTGGACGGGGAAGAAGTACTAAGACTGCAACAGCAGCGGCTGCCTTACATTCAGCCACTGTGTCAGCCGCCCCAAAACCTCTCTGAGGACTTGCTTCACAAGACTGCAGTGGGAGACATACTGTCACAGCATCTGAAAGAATGGCAGGCTATTACTTCAGTTGCATGGGCACTGGAAGCAGTTGCCCAAGGTTACTGCCTACCTTTTCTGTAAAAACCTCAGTGTCAACCACCAGGGAACAGCTCTTTCAAAGTTGCAGATCCTCTGCTTATGCAGGAGATACTAACCCTGCTAGAGAAAGGTGCTATAGAACCAGTACCTGTAGCGGAGGGGAACAAGGTTTGTTACTCCCCGTATGTTCTAATCCCCAAAATGGATGGAGGATTGCGACCCATCTTGGACTTAAGAGACTTGAACAAGTTCCTCAGGAAGGAAAAGTTCAAGATGGTAACCCTTTCTCAGATCCTTCAGGCCCTCCAGCTTCAGGACTGGATGGTATTATTGGACCTCCAGGATGCTTACTTTTATGTGCCGATCCATCCCAAGCACAGACAGTACCTGGGGTTCGCCGTTGGTGGTTCTCATTATCAGTTTCGAGTTCTGCCATTTGGGCTGACCTTCGCCCGGAGGGTGTTCACCAAACTGATGGCGGTTGTGGCAGCAAGTCTCAGGAGAGGGGGAATTCACGTTTCTCCCTACCTATACGCTTGGCTGATCAGGGCCAGTTCCCCAGAACAGGCCTTGGAACATCTCAGCTATATCTGTCACTCCCTTCACAGACTGGGCTTCTCCATCAACTTCAAGAAGTCCCACATGATACCATCACAAAGGCGCCAATTCATTGGGCAGTCCTGGATGCATCCCTGGGAAAAGCCTTGCCACCAGTGGTAGGGCTCTAGACATTCTGTAGATGGTGACCAAATTCCAGAATGCCCAGCATCTACCAGCCTTTGATATTCTGAGGTTTCTCAGCCTCATGGCATCCTGCATTTTTCTGGTGCCAGAGGCTCGCCTGAGAATGAGATCTCTTCAATGGGCTCTCAGGACTCAGTGGTCCCAATTCCCAGAAAAGATGTCAGACGTCCTAGAAATCCCGACCAGAGTCTCACAAGACCTTCAGTGGTGGGCCTGTCAGGAGAACATCTTGAAAAGCTCCGGATTGGGCCAGGAGGACGTGGTACACGGACCTTCTGGACATGTCCATCTGCCCTCCGATACGTCTTCCACAAAGAGAGGATCTTCTCTCCCTAGAAGAGGGTCGGGTTCTCCATCCGTATATCAGGACGCTCAGCCTTCACTCATGGTTTTTGTGAGGGTGAGATACAAGGATTGGGACCTCCTGGATGACTTAATGGATTTTTGCTTTTGGCCAGAAGGCCAGCAACTAAATCTTTGTACCGCTGCTGTTAGAATACGTTCTGCAGCTGGTGTAGAGATAAGAACGTTGACCCATTTACATGTAATACACTTATGGTGTTATCCTTTTTGTTTCATCTGGCCAATCTGGGGCTCCAGATACCATCAAGGGATTCTAAGCTGCGCTTTCTATTTTTAAGCGCACTTCAGTAGACGTTTCTTACTTTAAAATATCATTAATAGTACAATTTTTAAAAAGTCTGACAAATGTTTTCCCTACAATCCCTTTTAAAGTCCCAGTTTGGGATTTCAACTTAGTGTTGAAGTTTATGATGGGGGCTCCTTTCAAGCCAGTACACTCCTGTCTTTTGAGGCTACTGACCCTCAAAACCATTGTTTTAGTAGCGATTACATCTGCCCGAAGGGTGAGTGAGCTACAGGCTTTATCCTGCAAGCCTCCTTACACTATCTTTTACAAAGCTAAAGTGGTGCTGAAGGTGAAACCCACTTTTCTACCCAACATTTTCTGTGAGTTTCATCTCACACAAAAGATCTTTTTATCCTACTCCACATCCTGGGAAGGAAAAGGAGAGACTTCACAGGCTTAACCCTAAACCTGCACTGAGCTTTTATATATCTAGAAAGTTAAGACAGGATGACCAATTTTTCGTGGGCTTTTCAGGTCACAAATTGGGTATGGCTATTACCAAACAAACACTATCCAGATGGATTATATTGGCAATATCAAAATGTCACAAACCTGCGGGAAAGGAACCTCCAGAAGGCACCTTCCTCTGCTTTACAGAGGGGAGTACCAATAAAGGAAATATGTGCGGCTGCCACATGGTCGCCTGTACACACCTTTACTAAACTTTATAGTTTAGACTCTTCCTCAGGCCAGGAATCGGCATTTGGCAAAGCAGCGTTGCATTCCGTGCACTCACACCCATGCAAACGATTCAAATGTCATAAAAAATTCGGACTCCCTCCTCCAAATTCTATAAACTGCTTTGGTAATGTATCAAAGATAAGCAATACGTGGGAGGACACAATCCATTCGAAGAACAAGTTTCTTACCCCTGGTAACGTTCTTTCGACTGGATGTTCCTCCCACGTATTCTTAATCACCCCTCCCAACCTACCGCGCAGTAGAATTTCCTTTGCGATTACAGTCTGCGCTCTCTCAGGAGGAGTAACCTTCAGGTACAAGATAAATCCTTCACTCGTAAAAAACGGAACTGAAGCCAACGGGTGCTGCGCATGCTACATATACCTTCGTTGACGTCGACATCGAGACGGAGGCCTCCGAGGGACATCGAGTAGACTGGCGTCGACGTACAGCGCCCCCTGCTGAAATTCTTTTTCCAAAGCAGCAAAGCTGGATATTGGAAATATCAAAGATAAGGAATATGTGGGAAGGACATCCAGTCGGAAGAACTTTACCAGGGGTAAGTAACTTGATCTTCTCAACCTCCCTGCCTCTGCTTTGCGCCCTCTGCAACTCATCCAAAACAGAACTGCAAGACGTATCCTTGGCCTCAATCCCGGGGACTGCATCTCTCCGACGCTGAAATCCCCCCACTGGCTCCCTGTGGATGCAAGGATCAAGTTCAAAACCCTCTCCATTGTCCATAAGGCTTTCTGGGGCTAGGGACCTTTCTATCTGCAATGATGCCTACTTAAATGCTGTCCTCCCTGAGCCCTCCGTTCATCTACTTCCAACGTTCTGCGTGTTAGCTGGTTCTCCAAGCAGAGATTTGGATGGAGATCTTTATCCTCAGCAGGGGTCTCCCTCTGTAATAGCCTCCCTGCCGCCCTCCGTCGTGAGCCTGATCCCCTTAAGTTCCAGAAACTACTTAAGACATTCCTCTTCTCCTCCTCCTTCTCTCTCCCTCTACCCTGCTAACCTCTCTCTCTGCTCTATCCCTCTCCTTCTCCATTTCCAGACGTCTTGCTTACTAGCCGCCTGGTGCACCTCAAAGTCTCACAGGTCCCTGGCACCCTCGCCAGTCCTCTCGCACTGCCTCCTGGCCTGCACTTGCCTCATAGCCACTGCACTAGGTCAATGGTCACTAGGTCTCAGGAGGATAGCTCAGGGGCAACGTAGTCGCCTCGGAAGCAAGAAGACACGTAGCACCACAGGTTTGATTCCTAGGTCTGCGCTTGGAAACATCTGGGTATTAAGCGTGTTATAAATAACCAAACCTAACCTATCATATCAATGACCTATGAGAGTGGCATCTCTCAGCACTTACCCCAGTTTCTGACTGACTGGGTGCACTTGGGCTTCTCCCCAGCCCCTCCTGCACTTATTCCCCCCTCCCCTCTCCTGTACCGTCTGTGCACTTGCACAATCTGAATGTACCATGCCTTGTAGATTGTCTATCTTCCTTGTCTCCACTCTTTGCATGTTGGATCGTCGTCAGACCTATTTGCTGTTCTCCAGCATGGGGTCTGGCATGGATTCACATGCTCATGAATATTCCCCGTCGTCAGGCTGGGAATCCTCGGTAAAGAAAAAAACAGTATCAGTTTTGTTTCTGATCTGTCTTTCGTAGTAATAACCAATCACTGGTCTCTGCGTCATACTGACCACAGCCAATGACTGCCCTCTACCTAAGCACCGCCTCCGGCAGCCATCTTCAGATTTTTACCGCACGTTCATGTGTTGGGATCCTCGTGCTATTGCTCTCGAGAGTTAGTGCTATTTTTTTTCACGTTTTTTTCTCAAAAACTTCGTTTTTCGGTCAAAAGAGCCTCAAGCTCCACCGACTCACCATCCGATCAACGGGGACCCGTTTCGGATTCGTCTGCGCCCCTCAAGGGTGAAGATTTCGTCGAGCTACGCTTTTGGAGGACTCCAGAAGTTTCTCAGGCCCGGCCATGGCCCAGGAGAAGGGAAGCTCGACGCCCGGAAAGCTGTTCAGGGTCTGCCCTGGATGCCAGCTGCAGAACGTCTTCAAGGAGGACGAACACTCTTTTTGTCTTTACTGCCTACATGAGGACAAGACGCACGTGGAGAAGGACTGTGCGTTTTGCGGCAACATGTCGGAGCGGACCATGAAGGACCGCCATCGTCTCGCCAACTGGCTAGAAGGGAAGAGCCCGTCCGGCGAGAAGAAGAGGAAGAAATCCGAGCGGTCTTCTAAGACCTTTGAGGACGCCCCGGCGACTGGGGTCCAACATAAGGCCAAGCACCGCGAGTCCGCTGGCACCGGGAGCGCCGAACGGTCGGGCTCTACGGGCACCAGGCAGGGCGCACCCTCCCCGGCACCATCAACCACGAGCCAACGCTCTGGGTCGGGTAAGAGGAAGGCCGAGCACCCGGCGAAGCTCCTGGAGAGGCCCCGGTCGAGCTCAAAGGCGGAGGGAGAGCGAGGCAGTGTCCCCCCCCCCTCAAGGATAAGGCGGTGAGCGCACCTAAGGTGGTGAAGGCCTTAATCCATCCGGCCAAGCCCTCTATCGAAACTGTCGCGGCGGCCCTGGCTCAGCCTGTGGAGGCTACACCAGTGGTGGCGACCTCGGGGCTCAGTCTCCCTGCCACCTCGGAGGGAGTCCTCTTTTGTGCCCATCGATAGGACCCCCGTGAAATCCCCCGTGGGGAAGAAAAAGGGGGGGCAGGGCGTGTCGTAGATTCGGCCTCAACCTCGGAGGAGGAACTGGTCGAGGTCTTAAGCCACGGCCTCGGCGTGGAAGAAGACCGGCCCGTCGGGATGGATCCCGACGCAGGTGACTACGACATCGTCGAGGGTACCGTCGGGGCCCCTGATCGCCCGTCGGATTTCTCTCTGCCAGCGCCGCGAGACAACTCGGCGGCCATTTTGTTGGCTATACAGTCCTTATGCTCTGAGATAAGGACGAGACTACCGTTGCCGATGGAACCTCTCCCGTCGGGGGACCCAGAACCGGCACCTTCTGGTGTTCCCCCTACCAAGAAAAGAAGGATGCACCCTCCACCTCCTTTTCAGCCGTTGCGCCCCCTTCAGCCTTCCTCCCCGTCCACCCGATGGGATGATACGGGGACTGACACGGCAGCGACGGGTACGGACGAGGAGGTATACGACGAGGATGTACCGTCGTCGCCTCCCACCAGGGCTTCTCCGCCCGATGAGATTGGATCGTTCCACTCAATGATCGCCAGGGCATCCGAGCTTTTCCAACTCTGCCCTGAGGAGAAGAAGAAGGAAGGTTTCCTTTATCAGCGGCGCGAGGCCAAGAGGAAGACGGTCCTCGCGGTGCCTCTATTGGACGACATTTGGGATGAGGGCCTCACCCTCCTCAAGAACCCGTCCACGACGCCAGCTAGAAGAGACCGGTACGAGTAAAAGTACCGGGTCCCGGACACGGCCCCCCTGTGCCTCCGGGCGCAGCCTACTCCGGACTCCGTCATCTCCGCGGCGGCCAGGAAAAAAGCGGGGGGGGTGCGGCCTCCACATCGACTTCCCCACCGGACGGCGAGGGAAAGAAATTGGACGCTATGGGACGCAGAGTCATCTCGTCTGCAGCGACGACGATTAAAGCTGCCAACGCCTTGGCTATCGTGGCCCGATACGACAGGGAGCTCTGGTACAAACTGGCTCCCCTGCTGGACTTCTTGCCGGACGACAAGAGGGCAGAGGCCCTGGAGATCCTGCAGGAAGGTGAGATGGCTTCGGACCACGCCATTACCGTTGCGGCGGACATCGCCGACACTGGGTTCCGCCAGTTGGGCAACGGTGTTTGCCTTAGGCGGCGTGGATGGCTCAAGGCTACGGACTACCGTCAAGACGTTCAGACCAGAGTCCTGGACATGCCCTTCGATGGGAACAACCTGTTTGGGAAGACGGTGGACGATTCCCTTCAGGCCATTAAAGCGGACACCGAGACGGCCCGGGCCCTTGGAGTTCTGCAACAGCGACGGACGCCCTTTCGGAGCAGCGGAGGCAAGGGTGCCTCCAAAGGTTCCGGCGGCGGTTTCTCCTCCTACCGTCAAGCGGCCCGCTCATCATCTCAGGAGGCCTACAGAGGACGAGGCAAGCCTGGCGGACCCCGCCGTCGTCGCCAAGGACAAGGCGCTAAAGCCTCGTCGAAGCAGGATTGAACCGGCCGGGGGGTCGGGCCCCCACCGAAGCACCCCGGTGGGAGGCCGGCTGGCGAGCTTCGTCAGCGTGTGGGAGTCCATCTCCACCGACCGTTGGGTGCTGGACGCCTTGGCCCGGGGCCACGCGCTCGAGTTTCAAAGAAAGTGTCCGCGCGTCCCCCCCCGTGGCCAGGAAAGAACTTCACGTCCCTCAACTTCTCCTGGAGGTGAAGGCGATGCTCAAGGAGCCATCAAACTCGTCCCAAAGAGGCTTCGGGGCTCCGGAGTCTACTCGAGATACTTCCTCGTGAAGAAGAAGACGGGGGGTGGCGCCCCATCCTGGACCTGCGACGTCTGAACAAGTTCATCAAGACGCAAAAGTTCCGGATGGTCACCCTCCAGCACGTCCTGGGTCAGCTGGAGGAAGGAGACTTCCTGTCATCGTTGGATTTGGAGGATGCCTACTTCCATATTCCCATCTTGAAGGGGCACCGAAAATTCCTCAGGTTTGTGGTCCAAGGGCGGCATTACCAGTTCAAAGCCCTCCCCTTCGGTCTACGGTCGGCACCCAGGGTGTTCACCAAGTGCCTCGCACCGGTGGCGGCTCAGCTGCGCCGCGAAGGGATCCACGTCTACCCCTACCTGGACGACTGGCTCATCCGGGCCAAGACAAGGGAGCTTGCCGTGGTTCACACGGCAAGGACTGTCCAACTTCTCACGGACCTGGGATTCTCCGTGAACTACGCCAAATCCCACCTGGTACCCGCGCAAGACACTCTGTTTCTGGGAGCGAGGCTCAACACAGTGTCCCTTCTGGCCTCCCCGTCGGAGGAGAGGACCAGGACCATCCTGGGCAAGGTGCAGCGGATGTTGGTGGCCGACACGGCCAAGGTGAGGTCCATCAAGTCCCTCCTCGGAATGATGTCTTCCTGCATCTACCTCATTCCCATGTGCAGGCTCCGGATGCGCCCGTTGCAGGAGTTCCTGGACGCGCGCTGGATCCAAACGACGGGCAGCTTCGAGGAAAGGATCACACTCGACGAGAGTTTCCGACGAGCGATCCGGTGGTGGGGCACCCGCGCGCATCTGACGGCGGGCATGGACTTCCAGACCCCAGCCCACCAGGAGACAGTGACCACGGATGCCTCCCTGGAAGGGTGGGGAGCGCACACGGAAAATCTGCACCCAAGGTGCCTTTGGCTCCCGACGGAGAAATCCTTACATATCAACGTCCTGGAGCTCCGTGCAGTGTTTTGGGCCCTCAGGTCCTTCCTTCCGTCCCTCAAGGGCAAGGTGGTGAGGATCTTCACCGACAACACCACCACCATGTTTTACATCAGAAAACAGGGCGGAACCAGGTCCCCAGCACTGTCCAAGGAGGCGCAGGACCTGTGGGATTGGGCAGTCGCCCAAGGGATGTTTCTGGTGCCGTTTCATCTGGCAGGGATAAGAAACACCATCGCCGACTCACTCAGCAGGGAGCTGCGCTCGTGCCACGAGTGGGAACTACGGCAGGATCTAGTGGATCGCCTCTTCCAACGGTGGGGCACACCCCAGATCGACCTGTTTGCGACGGCGTCGAACTCCAAGTGCCGGAGGTTCGCCAGCAGGTATCCCCAGGCGAGGAGCATGGGCGATGCTTTCTCGTTCCCCTGGGAGGGCCTGTTCCTCTACGCGTTCCCTCCTTTGCCACTGCTAATCCGGCTCGTCAACCAGCTCAAGAGGTCACGGTGCAGGATGATCCTCGTCGCACCTGCGTGGCCGAGGCAGATATGGTTCCCGGACCTTCTGGACTTGTCAGCGTCCCCGCCAATCAAGCTGCCGGTGGACGCGGATCTGCTCTCCAGGGAAGGAGGCGCCATCCTCCACCACGACCCGAAATCGCTGAATTTGCAGGCCTGGCTCCTGCAGCGCTAGAGTTTGGAGGATACGATATACCGGCCGACTGCAGAGAGGTTCTTGCAAAGGCCAGGGCGTCCTCGACTCTTAAATGCTACGGACACAAATGGAAGAGGTTCTCTGTCTGGTGCCACGCACAGAAGATTAACCCTCTACGGATTACGGCTCCCCAAGTTCTGCCGTGCTGGCTAAAGCTGGACTGGCACACGCGTCCATCAAGATTCATCTTGCTGCGATCTCCCGATACACCAGAACCACGGGACGGACGTCCTTGTGGTCTCTTCGTCTGGTGAAAGAGTTCATGAAGGGACTGTTCAGATCGTTCCCGCCGGTGAAGGCTCCGGCCCCGGCGTGGGAGCTCAACGTGGTGCTGACCAAGCTCATGGGACCTTCGTTCGAGCCTCTGCACTCGGCCCCGTTGAAGTTTCTGTCGTGGAAAACAGCGTTTCTTGTGGCCATCACCTCCGCACGACGAGTGGGAGAGATCCAGGCCCTTTCCTGCAAGGCCCCGTACTTGACTTTTCACGACACAAGGGTAGTGCTCAGGACGCACCCCTCCTTCATGCCCAAGGTACCGTCGGACTTCCATCTCAACGAACCCTTGGTGTTGCCTGTATTCTTCCCGTCGCCTTTGTCGCCGGCTGAGAGGACTTTGCACTCGCTGGATGTGGCTAGAGCGCTGAAGTTCTACGTGGACCGCACGAAGTGTTTTCGGAAGACGTCACAACTCTTTGTGAACTTTGGACCTGTCAATCAGGGGAAGGCTCTCTCGAAGGCTTCCATTTCCAGATGGCTCTCCGGCTGTATCATGTACTGTCATCGGTTGGCAAACCGACCGCTGCCCGGCCGTCCGAGAGCCCATTCCACCAGAGCGATCGCAGCTACTACGGCGTTCCTTTCTGGTGTGCCCCTGCTGGACATATGCAGGGCTGCTACGTGGAGGTCGACGCACACCTTCACGAAGTTCTACTGCGTCGATCGGGATTCCAGGGAGGAGTCCAGGGTCGGCCAAGCAGTGCTGCGCAACCTGTTCGCCTGAGGTGAGCCTGGTGAGGAGGTAAGATGCTTAATGTTGAGTTTGATGCAATGCTTAATGTTGAGCCTTTGCCACCTCCCGTGGTTGTGCATGTGTGTACTGCTATGTATTCTTTATTCATGAGCATGTGAATCCATGCCAGACCCCATGCTGGAGAAGGAACAAGTTACTTACCTGTAACTGTTGTTCTCCAGCATGGGTCTGGCATGGATTCACATGCGAACCCTCCCGCCTACCCCTCTGCGGCTCTTCACTTGGTCATACTGCCACTTCACGTGCTTCCAAATCTGAAGATGGCTGCCGGAGGCGGTGCTTAGGTAGAGGGCAGTCATTGGCTGTGGTCAGTATGACGCAGAGACCAGTGATTGGTTATTACTACGAAAGACAGATCAGAAACAAAACTGATACTGGTTTTTTCTTTACCGAGGATTCCCAGCCTGACGACGGGGAATATTCATGAGCATGTGAATCCATGCCAGACGCATGCTGGAGAACAACAGTTACAGGTAAGTAACTTGTTCCTTATCTACACTGTCAGTTGTATTATATGTACTTACTCTGCCTCTGCAGACTTGTATCTTTCAGAAATTCAAGGGCTCTGAATGACTGTTGTTTTTTTCCCTTGTTCCCTCCCTCTTTGAGTGCCTTGAAACACTTGCCTTGTGTATAGGCGCTTTACAAATAAACATTACCATACCATATCATGAGGCCTGAAAACCTGATATGCAATAGGTATTGAGCTCTCCTAAGACACACAGAACAGGACACACTTAAGAAGCCAGCATAATCAAGTGGAAGTGGTACATTCAAGACAGAGCTAAATCAGGAAAGGGTGGAGTTGCAAAATTGCATGAGCAAGTGGCCAACATACCACCCACAGATTACATACCACAGGAAGAGACTGAAAAACGTGAGTCTCCCGTAAAATGGGGAGTACGTTATGGTGATCTGACAGTAGAGCAGACAGAACATGCCTGGTTTACGGATGGCTTGGCTCGCTATGTGGGAACCGAGCGATATTGGAAAGCGGTGTTGTACAATCCGTAGACAAAAAAGATTTTGACAACATCAGGGAAAGGAAATAGCAGTCAGTTTGCAGAACTCTATGCAGTTTACCAAGCATTGAAACAAGAGACCCCTGGTCAATGTCATTTGTACACAGATTCATGGTCAGTGGCAAATGGGTTGGCAGTGTGGCTGCCAACATGGCAAAAGAATGGATAGGAAATTCATTAAAAAGAGTTGTCGGCAAAGGAACTGTGGCAAGATATTGTTGAAATGGTATCACAAAGTGAAGTCACTGGGTATCTTGTAGATGCACATTGTGCTTCAGATTCATTAGAACTTTGGTTTCATTCTGTTGCAAATGAACACACAAAGATTTTATCTGTGGACGCAGAGGCTCACAAGGATGATTTGGAGGGTCTGGCCAAGTGGGCTCACCAGAAATGTAGGCACCTTGGAGAAAAAGCTACTCTTGGGTGGGCACAAGCTCGAGGGATCAGTGTCCCTTTAGAGGTAGTGAAAACAATCATTGTGCTATGTCCGTTGTGTCAACACCAACAGAATAGACCCATCCCTCAAACTGTCCAGGATACATTGCGAAGAGGAAAGTTACCAGGGCAAATCTGGCAGATTGATTAGATCTGTCCTATGGCAATCAGCAAAGGCTGTCAATATGCATACACCATTGTGGATACATCCGATATTTTATGGTATTGCCGTGTAAACATGCTACACAACTGAACACCATTAAGTTGTTACATCAGATTACGCTGTAATAGGTGTACCCTTGCAAATTCAGAGTGACAACAGGTCACACTTTAAAGGCAAATTGATTCAGGAATATTGTCAGGAAAAGAGCATTGAGTGGGTGTACCACGTCCCTTACCACCCAGCGGCGTCAGGTCTGATTGAGAGAATGAATGGGTTGTTGAAAGAACAGCTGCACAAATCTGGCAATGGCAGTTTAGCAGGCTGGCCTGATCGAGAGTTTGATGCGGTTCAGGTGTTGAATAATAGACCAGTGAATAACCATGATACCCCAATGCTGCGATTAATGACCCCTGCTTTACAGATTCAACCCAATTCAGCTATAGAGACTTTAATGTACTGGGAATTTGCACCTTGTTCTTTAACTCCCTACCGAGCAATCCCAGAATCAGCAGGGGTAGACTTGCATTCTCATGAAGAGATCAGGTTAGAACCAAGAGGCATAATTGTGATTCAAAGAGGGATTGGAGTACAGATTCCACCAGAACATATGGGATGGATTGCCCCTAGGTCTGGACTAGTATTGAAAGGCATTCAAGTGATAGGAGGGGTCATAGATGCAGATTACCAAGGAGAAATCAAAATCATTTGAATGAACAGTGGAGGCCAAGTGTTGCCGATTCATTAGGTAGATAGAGTAGCCCAATTGGTTATTCTACCAGTTATGTTGTCCATGATCAAAAAAGGGGAGCCCCCCACAGTGTTAACTACCCGTGGGGATCGTGGTTTCTGCTCTTCAGACAACATGGTACCGGGCGCCAAAGTGTGTGTCGAAAAACCAAGTGGCCCACCGGTACCCGCAGATGTTATTGCATCAGGCAAGGACCAAGTAGTCTTAGTGATGGAACTTGGCAAGGAAAGATGGGGTTATGTGCCCGCAGCCAAATGTTACTTGTATCAACACTGATATCTCTTTTCTGGATTTGTTTTGTAGATCCTATGTCTGGCTGGTGTAACAGTGGGACTAAATGGACTCCTTTCGGGAGAGTCAAACGGCATGCTGCAACCAATGCAAAATGTCACATCTGTGGCATTGATCCATAGGAGTCTGATGATGTTGAGAAATGATGTCCAAAGGCAGCCATATGCTGATTCCAAAAACCCGGCCAGACCGAAGAACGGGATTTGTGGAAAGCGAAGGATGGGTCAGTTGCAAACACAGAATACATTGATGTCGGCTGTGCAAGAGATTTCCTTAGGGCGACGAAGATATTGACCAATGATTGCCCAAACGGAGAACATATGGGCATATCTAGCACGGCAAATTTTAAACATTTCTGCCTGACTGACATGCATCATGCAGAAGTTTTGTTGACTACCTGTTTAGTAGCAGTGCCAACTCCTGCTCCGATCCTGAGGCAAATTTTCAGGGTCATGCATAATGATTCTTCAGTACAGGATTCCGATGTATGGCAGTGCTTTTCCGTCTATGAGCATTGCACGTTTTGCCAAGAAACAAATTGCAAATGGAGAAACCTGACACAAATTTTAACCTACAATATTACTCAAGGCAATGTTTGCTATCATATGACCTGTGAACTGAAAGAAATTGGCAAATGCCAACATCTGAGCCTAACTAAACAGAAAAATCCAACTGTGTTCGAGTAGAAATTGTGTGCATGAGTTCCAAGCACATGTACCAATGTAAATAACACCATGACTTGTAATTACACAGAGGTAGCTGCCAGTCATCTGAATCATGTGAAACTTCCTACGGCATGGCTTTCTTCATGTGGCAACATCACATACACGTACATTCCAGCTAACATTTCTGGAGGTCCATGTGCCTTAACATGATTAGGATTAATGATGTTTCCGTTACACCCAAATGTATATCGAAGCAAGCAAAAGATCAACTTTCGAATCTGTAGGGCTATCCTCAAATTGTGATTCACATGTGCATTTGTTATCAGAGACCGAGGTATTAACGCTGGCCTATTCATTAGTGGGAGTTTGGGGTTTAGCTGCTGGGGGCTATGCATCTTTAATCAAATTAGTATGTTTAGTCGTGAAAGGACTCAATCACACTTCTCAGGCTTTCGAGAAGTTGCTTCTTGATAGCAAAATTATTAGAAAGGCAGCTTTGCAAAACCAAGCTGCCATTGATTATTTGTTGCTGAATCATAACCTAGTTTGTTACGCAGTTGAAGGTATGTGTTTTAATCTGAGCGATCATTCACAATCTATTGAAAAGCATGTTCAAGGTTTGAAAGACTTGATATCCCATGTGTCTCAAGATTATATTGGGAATTGGTGGGACTGGCTATTTTCGTGGATTCCTGATATCGGGGGTACCCTCCGTTACACCTTGCATGCTGTTGTATTCAATGCATTCCCAACTTAATTATGATGCTTCAGCGGTTTCAGAAACCGATTCCAATGTCACTGGGCTATGGAAGTCAAATATCCAAGGGTGGATTGTAATGCTTTGAGCTGAAATATGGTGCTGGTGCGCAGTGCATTCTGGTGCGTTCGGAGCCATGATGGATATTTGCTCCATGCCTCAGTGAAAGCTGCACTTGCTGTGAATTGTACACAGATTTTCAGCATCGTTAGCATTATTTTACTGGAACACATTTTTTTTTGCAACATTATTCGTTGCTGATGTTAGTTTGCATTTCTCATCCAAGGACACAGGGCGCGAGAAGACGTTGATCCGCAGGTGCAGGCCGGTGCTTGATAAGGTTGCCATGGACGGTCAAAGTTGAGGATGCATTACAAAGTTTTTGTCTTGGCTGTTTTCTGAAAGGGAAGAGCTGAGGCGGAGTCTGGCTTCAGAGACTTTTGGAGTGCCTGCCTCTCCTGTGTCCTGTGAGGAACTCTGTCCTCTTTTGCTGTTCACTACTATCCAAGTGAAATACCCAGATACACTCCGGAGCGGGCCGCGGAGTCCGGCTGCAGAGTCTTTTGGTGTGCCTGCCTCTCCAGTGTCCTGTGAGGAACCCTGTCCTCTTTTGCTGTTCACTACTATCCAAGTAAAATACCCAGATACACTGCAGATTGGGCCGTGCAGTCCAGATGCAGAGTCTTTTGGTCTGTGGGCTCTGCGGGCTCCGCGGCCCCGCTAACATTATCCAGATAGGACCTTGACTTTCTTCACCCCCGGAAGCCTCCCGAGACCTGCTGCTAGTAGCCTGAGGCACAGCAGAAGACAAGCATCCTCCGGTCCCTCCCAAGTGAACGAAGATCCTATCTGCCTCTCAACCCCGGTGAGCAGAACTCGCATAGGTCCGCCCCTTCTGCGCCACCCGTCAACGAACCCCTCCACCTTTTGCTACCAGAGCTGCAACAGCGGTTTTGCTTTCAAATACAAAAGACTGCTGAACAGGTCCTTTCGGATTTCGTTAGCTGCTGCAAGCCTATCCCAGAACTGAACCAATCTGCTATTGCAGGGACGCAGACCGTGTGTGCAAGTCTCTCTTTTTTGTTACCACCTCTTTGTGAACGTGAGACCACGGGCCCGTGCCCCTTCGATCCCCCATACTACCACAATCTATCTCAGTAACTGTGCGAACGAGAGACTACAGGGGAGCGCCTCTTGGATCTCGTGCGCTGCTTGAATCCACTGCAGTACCAGTGTGACCTAGTGACTGCAGGGGAGTGCTAGCTGGAGCGTTGGGACACGTTTATTGCCACCTACAGCTGAATGAGAGACTGAGAGACTGCGGGGCAAGGCCCCTTTTTATCTTGCTTGCTTCCCCTATCTACATCGGTGACTACGAGCATGAGAGACTGTTGGGGAGGACCCCTTTGATCTTGTGCACAGTCTAAACTCCCTTTGTACCCCTCTGATTATAGCACATATTGCTACCATTGCTAGACTTACACGCTTTGCCCATACCAAGAACATCGCCAACAACTCAGGACCACGAATTAGGCAGAATGGCAGAATCGTGACGAACACGCTGCCGCTTTCTCCACACCCTGCGGCGCAATTGACAATGGAACAAGTGCTACTCAAAAACATAGAAAAGTAGCTAACATGAAAGAATCCACAAATGACAAATCACCATCTCTCCTTACAACACCCGCGTCTACAGCAGAGACATGCACCAAGCCTGCTGATTTCACACCCGTGAAATTGAATCCGAAACCCTATGATAGCGTGAATGGTCGTGGATTCAGCGACGGCGAGGCCACACCTCACAAAGAGCAAAGAGGGGGGATACCAAGAGGACACCCGTGAGAACCAAGCTATCAAGACTGATACAATAAGCGAAGATCACCTATTCCACCATCGAGCGCCGTATACCATGGTACCCAGAGCCCGCGTCTCTCCTCGCTCGTTGTGTTTCCCCCAGATGTGATATATTACAACAACCAAGATTCCGTCCTCTTCCTAAGCCCAATGCTGATACGAAAGACAACCAACAGAGGCATCTTACTCCTCAGATTAGGGGAGAGACAAGCCCGTCTAACGATCAGAACAAAAGTAAGCAGCAGATTCAGACAAATAGGAACATAAATCCTACACTCTCGATTGATCCGTCGAGGGGAAAAAGAACTCAAAGCTTTACCCATCTACCTAGCAGAAGCTATCTCGGAGACCCAGTGACTCAAAGCGAATAACAACACGCAAAGGATCAGCAAGACGGACCGGGCAATTCTATACAATCTGGCGTTGTTTGCCAAATCAGATCAACCAACAACCAATTCGATCGATCATTGCATGTCTGACTTGAATCAACAGGTTGACATCTCGAAAAAATAAAAGGCCAAGCTAGCCTAGCAAAAATGGCAACAACTCTATAATCCAGAGTCAAAACCGGAAGACGCCACACTACGACCACATTACTTTCCTAACACCAAGGCTGCCCGGCTGTCCCTAGACATTATGGAAATAGAGTCTCAGATGAGCTGCTTAGAAAAAAGGAAGGATGTTTTTGGACGTTTATGATACAAGGACAAAGGACTCCCAAGCTACCTCAACTCCGATTGACAGAAGACCTCAAAGAAACACACTGGCGCATCTTCAAACCAATAACGAAATACAGATTCTTATAAGCCAACAGAAAACAGCACAGAACCAGTTTACATATGAAATAGAAATAGAACAGAAGCATACTACTTAGTCTGGAAAAAGACTGCAATACAAGAAAAAAACCAACACTGCAGATCCAAGAGAGGCATGTAATGAAATTAGATGCCAATGTGAAAGTCCTGAAGCATGCCAACAACATAGAATTCCGACAAATTTGATAGACCTCCAAAACATGTTAATCGCAATCACCTCACAGTCCATGATTCCCTTCTTAAAATTACACAAAACCAACAACGATAACATCGCAGAACAAGCAACGCTTTTGGCCCTGATCCACACCAAACAGATCCACATAGAAAATGTCATTATTAACATTGAGAACAGACTAGACACAGAAGCAGAACAAACAAAGATCTGGCAATCAAGACTTTTTGATATGGCACGAGCAGACCAAGCAGAAAAAATAAAACTGACCTCAGACCGGTTGATGTGGATGAAAGATATTCCGCAGAGACAGACAAACCCTCAGACTGACCATGCGAATAGCAGTGATAAAAACAACCCTATGCCACAACCCCAAACAGTTTCAGCAACTACACTTCCAACGAATGAAAAAGCAACGGAAATAATGGTTCCAGCCATGAACCCAACAACGCATTCTGCCACAATACCGAAGCCAGCAGAGAACAAATCATTGACGAAACAAGTCGACACATTCCAAATTTTCTCTCGAACCAACAATAATACCATTTAAAAAACGACTAAAGGAAAGGGGGAAAAAAAGAACAGACAAGATCAAGAGAATTTCTTAGGAACTTAACGTTGCCACAACAACACCTTCAAAACAGACCAAAAAAGAATTTAGATGCTGGAGAGAGGGCTGTCAAGTCAACACAAACCGGATCACTCAATAACAAACAACCTACAACAGACCCTCATCTAACAGTCCAAGACGAAGACAGAGTCTGAGACAATCGATCTATCCACGAGTCCAAACTACTCCTCGTTAATCATCATTGATCAATATGACATTGAAATCTCTGTGCATTCAGTCTCAATAGACTTCACCAGTGAAGACATTTAATATATTACTTCAGATTACCTACCCAACAGAATATACCGGATCTGCAACAGCGAGGTTTGAGGAAGACGACACCCTAACATCTTGGCAGAGCACGAATACACGAAACCACCAAAACAACAGAAATGCTGATAACCAGATACAAAGAAAAAGACAAGAGCCTCAGCTACCGACGTTTATCAACCCACAGAAACAAAAAGCTGAATTATTTATCAATCTAGCCAGAGTGGAGCGAAGAACCAACCCTTTGATACTCAATAGGACGAACGTGCTACGACTATCCCCTTATCTGAAGACAATACGATCGGATGACATCAAAGTCGTGATATTTGATGATGATACTACACTGGACAAGGTACAGATTGAACTCCTAGAGAAAGATGTCTTGAAGCATATTTTAACAATGAAACATACCCTATATAGCTTGGATTTCCAATATTTGGAAGTCACAGACCCACCCACGCAAATTAAAACAAATGCAGGAAAACATAAAACAAGAACCAATAGACACAGTGGATAGAGGTAGCAGGAAACAGCAACAAAGAAGGCACACAAGTCAGCCCAACGATAATTCCCTAACAATCGCTCAACGGCTCCAAAGAGAAAGTCCTTACTACAGACTGAAAACTAATTATACAAAACATTTCATATGGCAAGAATACGATGACAACCAAGAGCAATGGTCAAACGACGAGGGAAATTAGTCATAACCATCAACGACCCAACATAATTATAGCTGGTCGCTGTGCTCGTGGAACACCAGAGAACATTGCCATCTATATGACCAAGCAGCTCCTGATCTTGAGAGGTTATACATTATATGCCTACAGGAAATTTGGATCGCGCAAACACCTTGCTACGAAGGGTACGTAACCCTTCTGAATCCAGCTATACAACGACACCAAGGAAGACCCTCTTCTGGTCTACTGACCATGATTAAAATTGACCCAGTTTGGACGATAGCTGATACTACTAATACGAACTCATGGACTCAATGTTCCATCATAAGGATCTTAGATGAAGCCCAACATAGAAGCCAACCACACACAAGACTATTCCAACTCAGATTTTTGGCAATTCTAAACCTGTATTGGAGTCCATTGGCCATTAATAATGACATATTCCTAGACGGCGTCTTCACCACCATCGATGAAGCTGCTGCCAAGTATCAGAATATTGACTTTATTATATGCGGCAACCTCACTATTCACCTTTTTGACAGAAACGGCCATCATCTAGAACACAGCGACCTAAAGTCCAGAACCCGTAGATGGAATAAAGAAATCACAGTGAGAAATATGAGCCTTGCAGAAAAAGCTGTAGATGATCAAAACAACATAATACCCACTTGAACCTGAGGGAATTCCAGAGCCATAATTGATTACATTTATGGGGGTCATTACGACCCAGGCGGTAAACATGGCACTAGTAGCGCCATGGTTGCCACCGGTATTTTACCGATTGCGCCATGGTGAATGGCGTAATTACTGCCCCATTCCAAGGTTGGTGGGGCGGTAATTCCCCATTCCCCATTGGCCCTTCCCCATTCCCATTTTTGCCACCATAGGGCTCAATGGAAATGGGGAAGGCGGTAGTTACGGTACCGCAAATTGCGGTACCGTAAATACCTCCAAGGTCCCTTTGCGGGTCCAATCCTTAACGGCTGGTAAAAAACAGCCGTTAAGGTCGGGACCCGCAAAGGGACCTGGTAATTAGGTGGTAAGGGGTTAACGGCGCCGCCACCTTTTACGGCGCCGTTAACCCCTTACCGCCTGGGTCGTAATGAGGCCCTATGTGTCTACTGGTCTCGACCTCGAATTGCGACCACCGCAAACTCACTGTATTCGGATCAGGTCACACTTCGAGGAGAAAGAAACAACTGGAACAAGAAAGACTGAGAATAAACCAAACACAAATAACCGGCCTACCGAATTCCTTTAAAAACTCGACCATGGAAGACAATGCAAAATTGAAATATGAATGGCTTCTGATCCAGTTCCAAAAAAAGGTGTCCCATACAGGGAAAAAGATTCACAAACACCATTACAATACTGAAATCGCAGATAAAAAGAAAGAACTGCGAAAACAACTCAGATTATTGAGGAAAAACATCAACGAAGATAATATCAAAAAAATCTTTTTGATATTATCTAAACAAACCTATACCAACTGGAAGAAAATGCATATAATGTCATTACAGCAAACGGATGCAGAAGCCATCCTTGCAACATTTAAAAACCGAAATTTGAGAGGGCTATGGAACTTGCTTAATAACAACTCACAACATCAGAACCAGCTGATATCAAACGTGACAGATACCAAATGGATACAACACTTTTCTACGATCTACAAACTGTGACCTTCAGATTTCCCTAATATTGAACCACATCATCCCAGGTATGGAATTTAGTATGGGATAAAAAAGACATACTGGGAATGATTAACAAGCTCAACTCATCCTGTGCCCCGGGCCCTGAAGGCTATCGAATGCCACCATCAAACAAGCCCCCGAGATGTGGGCGAATCTGACGGATTAACTATTCACCCTCATCGACAAACTCAATCAAATCCCTTCGACTTGGAAAATGCAACGCTAATTCCAATTTTTAAACAAAGTGATAGGGACGATCCGACCAATTATCGACCGATTTCCTTACTCGATCCCTTGGGCAAACTGTTTGCCACCTTTCTTCTGAACAAACTAACTGAGTTGGCAAAAAAGGAAAACAGATTTGCGATCAGACGAACCGGATTCATGGCCATTGTTGGAACCTACGTGAACGTAATGATTCTTAACCTTATTAAGCACGAAGCCATCCAGAATAAAACCCAAGTCTGCGTGGCTTTCGTTGATCTTCATATGGCATTCGATGCAATAAATAGACAAAAACTGTGGGACAAATTAACGGCCTGGAAATGCCCAATGAGATCATTGCGCCTATAAAGCTCTTATACTCTAATACCTCGATCTCTATTAGGCTAACAAAAGGTGGGGTTACAGCAACTCCTATAAAGACATGGAATGGACTGAAACAAGGTTGCCCCTTCACGGCAGCCCTATATAGCTTGTTTACAGCCGACTTCAAAGACGATATGAGAGCACACTCACTCAGCCCTCCCAAGATCAACTCAGTGGCAATCCCTATAATGATGTACGCCAATGACATCGTCCTGATGGACAAACGACCTCTGGCCTACGAACAAGCCTGTAGATGATGGGCGATTACGTGAAAACCAACAAACTTCAAATCAACGCCAAGAAAACCAAAATCATGAATTTAACGAATTTACCAAACAGGAAAAAAAGACACCCCACTCTTTACTTAGATGGCAAAGACCTTATAGCAGTGACTACCTTTAAATATCTTGGCATCCTCCTAAATCAATCCAGAATGGAAAACGAATAGGTGCGCAACCTTGAAGGAAAAATACAGTGTCTAGCCAGACAAGGTAGTTTTTGTCACCGAAAATATGGAACATTTTCGCTCAAGCCTACCATCTCATTTTATAGACGAAAAGTAATTCCTATAATTACTTATGGGAATGAAACAATGATCAATTCCGCACATCTTAAGTGGCAAAAGTTCAAAGCAACGTTCTGGCGGAAGATCTTTGCTCTACCCAAAAACTATCCGATGGCAAGAATAAGATTTGAAATTGCAACACTGTCCCTAGCATCCATTATTTTATGGAAACAACTTGACCTGTTTCACAAACTAACGAACAACGACAAAACTCTGGCCATGCAAATTCTTCAGACAATTCCCAATGCGATAAATAACACTGTACTGAATACATGGAAACATAATATGGAACAACAACTGATAAAGGAAGACATCTCTGTAGAAATGCTACTACAACGCCCGCAGCACGCAAAAATAAAGATAGGGCGGAATGACTGGGCCAACACCATCAGAGAAAAAACATTTCACATGAATCTACACTGCAAAATAGACATAAGGGCTATCAATGACTTTCCAAGCTACCTAAATCTTTCCAGATTCTAAAATTCGAGACATATTCATGAAAGTCTGCTTGAAAATGATCCCCACGAGAGACAGACTGGCGAAAATGAGACAAATCATCATGACAGAGCGATATTGCCGCTTCTGCCTCGCAAGAAACACTGCACCACATCATTATAGTGTGCCCGGTACTTGCCCAAAAGAGAGAGCTCTTTGGAGAACATTTTAAGATCTCTGCACAACAAATGGACACAGAAACCAGATGGTCAAAGATCCTAGTCGGCAAAGACAAAAAACTAATATACACAATTGCCCACTTCTTAACCAACATACTGGATCTCGACAAGCCCCGGACCTGACAGTAATCACTGTGACTTTGCTATCCCTTTATTCTTTTTTTTTGTCTATTAGATCTTTCCTAATGTTTGTAATCTGAAAACAATGTAAGAAGACTCACAATATCAAAACTGACAAATGAAAAGTTTCATATGTAAACTATATCAGTTTAAATAAAAAAAAATAAAAAAAGAAAGGGAAGAGCTCTGCTCCTTGAGGTTACCGTAGGTCACTTCAGCCGGGGACAAACGGTAAACCACCAATGCGCAGATGCTCATGCCAGAAGGTTAAAAAAAAATGCCATCCGCCTTTGCAGAGTGCTTATAATGCAGTACTCTGGAAAGGTCAGACAGAAAGCAAAGGCCTCAGTCGGAGGGGGGATACTTCACTCCGGGCATGTTGGTTGGTGCTCACTGCCTGACGACTGTTTCTGGGGCTCTCCAGCCGCTTCTGGCAAGATGAAGATGTTTAATGCACCAACGGTGATGTATTCTTATTAGATTACTGTCTTTTCTGTGATTTGTTCCTGTTGCAGTTTATTCAGTTATGTATTCCTTTTTTGAATAAATAGCCGTATAGAGCTAACTTATCTTCTAACTGTGTGTGTATGTGTGAATCATTGCCTACCTGTGTCCAAGGTTTGCCCTTCAGTGTACTGGTGATAAAAAAGATATATGTCTGTGTGCACTTTTTGGCAAGCAGTACACCTGGCCTTGACCCAAACCCATTTGAACTGATTTGACCTGCTTGCCGGCGCCGCACTACTGTTGAAGAGTTTTGTGAAGAAAAGAGAAACTCTGTAGTGTCCGGGTGGCCGGAGCGGGGACAGGAGCGATGTGAAAGGAAGAGCTCAAAGAGCGAAAGTGTAAAGAAAGCAAAGTGAAAGAAGGTAAAGTCAAAGCGCAGCAGGCGAAAGCTGAAAAGCAGCAAGAGAAAGAAAAGCGGTATATCAGAAAAAGTGCGCTAGAGGCACAGGAGTAAAGAAAGACAGAGCAAGTGCGCCAGCGGCAAGAAAGCAGCTAAGAGGGGGTGTGAATGACGCGAAGATAAGGAGAGGGGCAGAAGCGACCCAAAACAGAGAGAGACAGCAAAGGGACAGTGAGAAGGAAAATTGACAATGAAGAGAGGGTGAATGTAACCCGAACATGAGAAAAGGGTGCAAGCAACCCAAAACAAACACAGAGTGCAAGAGAGCACAGTGAGAAAAAAGAAGGTGCAACAGAGCACCGTGAAAAGAAGTTGAAGTGTGCACGTCAGGAAAAGGTGGTGTGCAGGGCGCACAATAAAGTAAAGAAAGGAAAGAGTGAAAGAGACACAGGAGAGGAAAAGGTACCAGAGAATAAGAGGGGTTAGAGGTCAGAGTGGTCACGCCTGGGAGGAGCAAAGAACCCAGCGTTCTCGAAAGTCTCTGATAGTACCCCCGTGAAAGAACTGTACAGTGAAAGTTACATTCTGACAAGAGGAACTTTTTTTCGTTTGGGTGAAACCAGAGGGGCTTAAGCTTGGGGAAGGGAACCCTATGAAGCCCACCAAAGACATTGTTGAACCCTGTGTAGAGAGGCCTAGACTTGGGGAAGGGAACCCTGAGAAGCTTAACAGGAACTGTGTCTTTTTGTTTGGAGCTGGAAGGATCGAAAGTTGCGGGAGGGAATCCCAAGAGACCCAGAGACATTGTCAACGTTATTGATTTGCTGCAAGAGCCCTGCGTGGAAGGTTCCAAGGTCAACCCTTTTGAGTTGAGCTATTTTGAACTGGCAGAACTACACCTTTTGATTGGTAAGACTACCTGAAAGCAACTGTGGTTTACATTTTCTTTTGAATCACCATTTTTCCTTTAAGAAGACCCCCTATCATATTTGGTTTAAGAGTTAAGGCAAGCATAGGTTTGGTCACAGACAAACTTTGGTTTTGGACTTATGGACATCAATGACCCTCAGAAACATCAGTTGAGGGAACAACCCACTTAGTGTTAGGGTCAGAGAGGCATTACATCAACTACCTACATCAACCCCAGAAAGTTTGATAATAAAGGTTTTCAAATTGTTACTTTTGAGTCTGTGTATCTCTTGATAACGTGCCTGTCTCATAGTAGGCGTCCAGCGATTCTGTTTTTGTTGGAGCTGTCGCACCCTTCCCACTGCCTTCCTGCATGGTTTTCTATGTGTGTTTGTCGTGGCGACATTCAATTGTTTCTTTGGCGTTCCGCGCTGCTGAAGACCCTCCGAGACCGGGCTTATCCGGTCACCATCTCGGCAGGGGAGCTGGGGTTTCCCATGGGCTGATTTGTGCTTTGGTCTGCCTCCCCAGGAGTGTGCTTGCCTCTCTCAGCCACACCTCCCAGGAGAAGGTCTTGCTTCCTGTGCTGACCCGTGAGCATTGCTCTCGCCTGTACCTCTGTGGGCTTTCCTTCCCTGGTTCACTGCTGATTGGTGTCTTATTTTCCAAGCAACGAGAGGATGTCATTTCCTCTCATTCTCCGTCTCAGGTTGAAGACTGTGCCTGAAATGGGCTAGAAACCATTGGTGTGCGAAATGTGAAGTCATAATACAAGTTAATTCCCATGCAACCAAAATAATTGGTTGATACCTGAAATGCCCCCAAAAGGGTGGGTGTAGTGGGTCCTCACCCCTCGTTCCTATAACAACCCTACTTTAAACTCGACTCCCATGAGCAAGCCAAGACAAAAAGCCTTTGAGAAAGTCTAAAGTCCCCAGAAAGCCATAGGGGGGTTCAGCAATCAGACTGCAGAGACAACCCATGATCAATTAACTTTTACTCACAAGCGTGATCATGTATCAGGAAAGGAGAAAGCAGAGGGAAGACCTGTTCGCTTACATTCCGTTGAGATGGAGAAGATGCACATTTTTGCCTGTAGACTCTGGATGACTGCAGAATGCTGCAGAGCTGCAGCATCGTGTTTTCCTGATGCTAAGATTGTGCCGACTGTGTCAGAGCCCTATTAAGCTATGCAAAAGGATGGGTGTCCCCTTCAGCGTGGACATCGGGGAATGAAACATTGAAAACTACAATCGGTGATGTCTCACGGAACTGAACTAATATTCATTATTTCATATTCAGCACTCAGATAGTAAAGAAGAGTGTGATAGGCCAGTATTCATATTATAAAAATGTATTCATTCTTTACTAGTTTCTTCTTTCTGGCATGGACACGGGACAGATCGATTTTTTTTCTCTGCAGATAAATTGTAAAGTATTGTGCACATCTTTTGGCGGGTGGATGGAGGTCTTTCCGTGTCCATACCAGGAAGAAGAAACTCGGGTACTTCTATTAAATTGAATTTTAGGATCTCAAGTGATTGTAGGAACAGCGAATGGTCCGTTTTTTATTGTTTGTTTTAAATGTTTGTATCCATTTTAGAACTTGTTTAACACACTTGATTACAAGATGGTGCTAAAGAATCAAAAGAAAAAATACTTAAGAAAATATTAGATCACGTCTACAAATTATAAGTGGTTGGTAATTTTTCAACTCCTGAAGAAGACGAACATCAGTTCTTGAATAGAATTAGATGGTTTTGTTGTCGAAACTAAGCATATAGGGATATTCAGTAATTAACGATTAGATTAATATTGGTTATACTTCTCTGGAATACGTCTAGTTGACTTAAATTTGACATGTAACAGAACAGTGAGATTAGATGATATATAGATGTTTTAGAGTAAAGTGAAGGGAATTTCTATCTCCTTGAGTCGTTGTTGTATACAACATAATTGGCTTTTTTTTTGCTCATTGTATATATTGTTAGATTATGTTTTCAGGAATATGTGAGAAACATGTATGTTTTTAGTGTTATCACTGGTTTATATGGAATAATAGAATGATATTGTGTGACAAAAACGTTTTAATGCATAGATTATAACAAAGAATGAATAATGTTTCCCCATCTGCGGAAGTGCACTGCTAAGTGTATTGTTTTGCTGTTGGGATACACTGTTTTGGAGTTTTGAAAGAGATACAGAGTATCTAGAGTGAATCAGCAAGCCACTCCCTCATTTCCCAGCAACCCTATTTCAGACGGGCTTGCGCACATCCACGGAAGTGCACTGCTAAGTGTACTTGTTGGCTGGTTTGCGCTAGTGCAGTGATAGCTTTTTACTCCATTTAGTCTATCATGATTGTCCCGTGAACTCGTAAAGAAATATGATCTGCTGTTGGCAACTGGCAGGATTGTATTAAAGTAGAAACGCGGCAGATTCTCAAACATCAAGTATGCATACAACGGGTGTGTGCCATCAGAACTAGTGCTTGCGAATGAATCTTGCCCAGAGTGGAGTAGAAGATTTACAAACAAGCAGCAGTTGGTCGCTATAGTTGCCGTGATTGTTTTATCCAGTCCGCTGTGTTTGTTTGGGAAGTAACAGTGTAACGTGTGAAAGTGACGACCTATTACAAGCAATATGATTCAAAGTAAAAACCCAAAAGATGTACCATTGTACTCGTCAGTGTTACGTGAGAACGTTCGGGTTAGAAACATGGATCGCTATGATCAAAACGATTCGGAAAATAAAGCCTGTCCCAAACACCCAAGTTGCGCAAGCGCGCATAAATCCATACATAAACAAGGCCTTCTTAATGACTCGTGGCCAACAAAAATGACACGTTTTTGGGCAAAAAAAGAACATTCAGAGGGAGACAAGAAACACACTCTTAGTAATATAGAAGAAGAGGCAACATTATGTTCCCTATCTGAAGGATACAGCGCAGCACTGCCATGTATGGGAACACAATTCATTACCCAAATGCTAAATATCCTTCCCTCAGATACTGAGATTATGAATATTACAGTGCCCATGACCTTGACTAACATGATAGATATAACAAAAGACAACAAAAGAGATGAGCATTCCAAATCCTTAGGCAGGTTTAGGCGATACACTTGAAGAACAGGTTAATGTAAAATCGAATATTCACAAAATTCCGGTCATAATCCATAAAATGTATATTGAATATGAATATGTAGAACAAGAACTCCTATTGGACACAGAAAAGGAAATAACACCACTACTTGATGAAAATGAGATCTGGGCAAACACTGTGGGTGATAATGAAATAAATTATGCTGACCCCCAAGAAACTATGGATGTGTCTAGTGAAGATACCATAGGTACTATAAGCACTGTAGATGATCTCCCAGAAACTCATGTAAAAGCTATCGAAAGAATTGAAGTTGATCCGGAAACTGGGCAGCTTGTTGCAATTGCAGATCAGACTGATGAAATTCCATCATCTAACCCCATACAACCTGGTAGCACAGAATCTCTGACCCACATAGATCTCACCGACGAGAAACTAAGGGATGTAATGGATGTAAGTACTACAAGTATGCAGTCGAATGAAATGTTTGAGGCACTGGAAAATCTGTTAGCCACTTTTTAGTGGACAAATGTGAAAATATTGAACAGAAACTTGACATTGACTCATTACTTTTGCATAAAAGCATTAATAAAGGGCGGAAAATACTCAGATACTAGCACAAACACAGACACAGTAATCCTGTCACCAAATAAATGTTGTGATATTGTCTGTAATGAAGATAGTCATATAGAATTTGTTGGAGGCTCTCAGGCCAGTAATTACATGACAACAGAGAGTAGTAATAAGTCACATGTACAAAGCGAAGGGTAGCATAAAGACCCTCAAAAGAAAACAAATAACATTGTTCTCTCAAGCAGCAATGTACACAGATAGAAGATTGAAGAAGAGAAAAAATTGATGTATCATTCACGCTCGGATAGGGACCGATATTACTAGTATTGTTGAAGAACAACCTACACATAATATGTGTTGCAATGATGCTAGTAAAATGGTGAACTCTCCGATAAGACTTAATAATAAGAAAAAAGATTTGTGATACCAGATCATGTACCATCTATACCCAAAGATAAGCACATTAAGAACAAGAAAAGTAAAAGACCTAATGACATAAGTGACTATCTAGCAGATGCAAAACTTTCAATGCAAAATGCCCCAGTAACATTGGGCCAAAAAGAATGTAAGATAGTTAAAGTAAGGAAGAAAAAAGTTTTAAAAAACACTGATAATTAGAAAGTGAACTACCTAATCTGCAACATATTTTCATTGAAATAGCTGAAAATGAAGCTCCAAGTGCAATGGCTGTTGAGAATGAAAAGCCGGATCGGGCCAATCCTTCCAAACTAAATGAAATAACAAATAATGATCTTGTGTTTAGCAAGATACGTGCCCTTCAACTTCAAGTTGATGATACAAAGAATGATGGTATATTTCTCAATAGAAAACGGATTCTTGACTTATGTCACCAAATCGTTTAATTGAGAATGATTACTTCAAAAGATTTACGTATTGTCGACCAGCTAGTTGATACGAATAGAGTGACCTCAAAGATATGGTGTACTAATGAGGTGATTCTTGATTACATGTTACAATATGGTATGGAATTTTAAAAAATTGGATTATTTGTGTCAAGAGACATATATGAATCTAACTAAACATGAGCCTATTAAGACTCAAAATTATCAGAAACACAGCGATGTTGTAGTGAAAAACAGTAAGCAGCCAGACCTTAAATGTTACCAAAAAATGCCAAAAACAAATGTGAACTTAGAACAAACAGACTCTGATACTGATATATCTGAAGGCTACTGGCAATGGCTCCCCGTAGCCTTTAAAGCACGATTCCATAAACAATCTCCATAACACTGACTTAGTCTTATCTTGGAACACTAGAGGGAATTCCCGTTATATAGCCGAAGAGGGATTATTAGAAAATATGAACTTATTTGTCGTAGTTGTTCTACAAGAGACGTGGATGTGAGGAGACTCTGAGATTGATGGTTGTACCACCATACGTAGACCAATTAAAAAAAGGCCTGCTAGGACATCCCAAAGGAGGTCTCTTGACATCTATACGCCACCCGTGGATAGGAGCTGATACTAAATGGTCAACAGACATGGTTTTTGCTGTGATGATTCAAACTGAAAATGATGAATATCCATCTATGCTAGTGATTAAGCTATATAATCCACCTAATGGCAGTTTTAAAAAGGTGAATATTCAAACGATTCATAAAATTGATAGAATACAATTCAAAATACCTGATTATCTTGATAGGTGACTTTAATGCTGTCCTAGTTGATGTTTCTAAGGCAGACACGATAAATTGTAAATCAGGACCATATAAACCTGAGTCTAGTAATAGACATGCCAAGGGCTGGAACCAGCTGATTTGGAATTTTAAGATAAAGTACTGAATGGCACAAGCATAAGTGATCCTATGAGACAACCAATGAAAATAGGAAGATTTAGCATGTCTACTATTGACTATATTGTAATTAATGAGATGCTGAAGATATTGTCTGTGACATGTCCATTGGTAGTAGAGAATAGAGTGATCACCTCCCTCTCTTCCTACTCTTAATGAATGATAAATTAGAGAAGAATGACTATGATATGGTTGGAAACATTACATTGAATAATGCGGGTAATCGTATAACATGGAATCCCACAAATTTGGTAAAGGGCAATCAGATAGTTGAAATAGAACTTGCTAATTTCATTGATCATTTTCAATCAATAACAGACATTACCTGAAAATGTTAGAAGCCTATGAAAAAGCAATAGTCTCAATAAAATATGTCTTTGCACATAAACGAAAAATCCTTGTCAACTAGTGAACGGTGGAATGTGAACCACCGGAACATGCCTAAATACTACAATGATATTCACAATGCAACAAAACGGTTGCGTCAAACAATTAGTACAATCATAGATACTAATGTGCAAGATGTACATTTGAAAATCAAGTTTAAGACTGAACATAGGAAATGGCTGTGATGGCATAAAAGAGAGAAAGCAAATGAAATATGGCGCACTTTGTAACTGTGTGACTGAATCTGAATGGTCTAATCATATCGGAAGAACGCTAGGTGCAGCAGAACCCCTGATGAAACAGCAATGATGCTGGCTAGTAAATGGGAATGCAGTCTATCATTAGAGAAAATCAAAGAACTAATCTCAAAACTCTCTTCTTCAAGGACTATGGGACCTAACTGTATGTGTAGTGCACTATTGAAAGTATCACCAAACAAATGGGCTAATGCGCTATACATATTGTTTGGATGGATAGGAAAGAACAACAAGGTGCCAAAAACATGGCAGGAAAGCTCCATACTACCGGTACATTAAAAAAGGCTGTAGCAAAGACCAAGGCAATTATCAGATGTTAATGATGCTGGATATACCAGCGAATATCGTCGCTAAAATATTGCATATTGAACTGACCGAATGGATTAATGATTATCAAATATGACCTTCAAATCAATCCGGATTTAAAGCGAAATCATCTACTTTGCATAACATCTCCATTGTAGATCAGCTATTGAATACACCTGGGCAAGACAACAGCTTCCGGTATATGCAGTATTTATAGATTTCTCTGCCACGTTTGACACTATCTTAAGAAATAGACTTTGGAATAAGTTGATGCGTTGCAATATCCCCCCAGTGACCAGACTTGTATACACAAATACCTCTGTAAAAGTAAGATTAGATGGAGAGGGTAAGGTATCTGGGCTTTTTGCAACATCCATAGGTATTAAGCAGGGGTGTAGTTTAGCTGCAACTCTCTTTAAAGTATACCTAGCAGACTTAATGGAGGCTTTCAACAAAATATTGGCAAATGATTTAAAGATGGGTCCCTTGAGAATTTGCTGGCTTGGCTATGCGGACAATCTTCTCTTATTAGACTATACACCGGCTGGTCTTCAGTACAAACTATCAGTATTAGAAGCATTTGCGCTGAAGAACAGACTTAAGATGAATCTTAGAAAGACAAAGGTTGTAGTCTTTTCAGAAAGCTCTAACCGCGTACCTCATAAAAATGTAAAATGGACCATTGATATTCAAAAAATTAGAATTGTTGAATGCTATAGATACCTAGGGGTGATCTTGTATCGGCATTTTTCATGGAAGCAACAGTGGACCGCTATTAAGACAAGATGTGTGAATAGCACTACGGCATTAAGTAATTTCATTGGAAAGCAAGCAGGGATATCTATCAAGAAAATACTGTTGTTATATGAGGCAAAAACTTGCATCGTGTTTACTATATGGAGCTGAGTTTTGGGGCTCAAAATTAATAATTGAATTGAACAGTTTTGAAGGAAACATTTTAAAAATAGTTCTTCATATGCCGAAAGCCCTACCTATTGAATACATTAATTCTAGAGTGCAACTTAATGCAGATCTGTGATGTTGTGGAATACAGATCTGCCATGTTATACACAAAGCTATGTATTTTAGCTAATGGAACATTAATGGTTGACATGATCCAGACATTCAATACAATAGACTCGAATAATGTATTTTATACTGATTGGTGGAAATCTACATATTATAAATGGGCAAAAGAGTATGTCATTGGTTGGTTGGCATATTCCCCAGCGAAGGGAGACTTTGGCTTTTGGCCAAGAAAGAGACACAATGCAATTAGCAACGAAAACTAACAGCGGGATGTTTTTACAATATAGAGCAAATTGTACTGTTATCCCGTCTTATCTAACTGCATACCCTGATCCTCGCACAATTCATTGTTACCTAATGTTTAAATTTAACATGTCTGAATGCCTTGAAATTTTGGGATCTAGACTTGGTATCATGAGGAAAAAATAGAAGATGTTGGCTATGTGGGAATGATCTCATTGAGACAGCATATCATCTGATCTGTGTATGTGAAAGTTTATGTGCCATAAGACTAAGATATATTAAAGCATACAACAACAGCTGTGACCTAAATAATATGGATGAGGTCTGTTAGAAACTTCTTAAAGGACATGATCTTAATATTAGCTATCATATGATGCACTTTTATGAGTATTGCCTTGCAATTCTTAAATAATTATCTCAGGATGTTTTCTTTACTAAATTTTAGAGTTGTTCTATATGCTTTTTATTGTATTTTATGTAGTGTTGTATTTTTATAGAGAATGCCTATTGTGATGTATGATAAAATGATGATTTTAGAATGTCATATGTAAAGTAAAGCCTATTGTGGCTATATGCATATTAAATAAATAATATTTTTTTATAATATGAATACTGACCTATCGCACTCTTCTTTACTATCTGAGTCCTGAATATGAAATAATTATTATTAGTTCAGTTCCGTGAGACATCACCCATTGTAATTTTCAAGAGGCCTATTAATCCTCACACACTTCTTTTTGGTCCATAAGGGAAAGTAAGGGTCCTAAATTAAGTCTTGACCAATCACAGAAACACTTACATTATTGATGGATAAAATGTAGGACCCTACCCGTCCTGACCAATCGAGAGTGCCAGGGGCAGGTTGCCGTAGGAGAGAGCCAATCACAAACTAGGTTTCAAAGTGTTCCACTGAACTATGATCATAAATTGATGTTAGGATGAATCAGTATACTTGGTGCATCCTGAGGAAGCAGCTGTGCTCTTCAAAGCTCCATTGATGAAAAAGGAGGCCCCTGCCTGGAGGAAGTTGTCTAATGTTTGGAGACCCTGTAGAGAGTGGGTGGGAAAATACTTGAAGCCGCATCGGGTGAGATTGACTGTTTGGACTCACCGCAACAGAAGTAGAGAACAAACTAAGGCCTGTGGCAGCAAGGTGAAATCAGCTGGCTGACGAGCACTCCCATGGTTGAGAGGGGAGCTAGCTCAACTTCACTCCCTTGCTAGCAGTCACTGCTGGCAGAGCACCTGTGGGTGTTTGAAGTATTTAGGGAAGCTTGTGAGAGGAACACGTAGCTTAGTTGAGAGTGAGATTATGTACTAGACTCACCCCATTAAACTACCCGGCCTTTAGAGGGAGATTGGAGATCCTGAAGCCTGAGTTTTCCACCTGTAAATCCTGATCGAGAGGAGGCAAGACTCATGTGACAAATACCTTCAGATTAGCAGAGGAGAGAATGCTCCTAGATTTGAGCTGTTAAATGTGAGGTTCCAACTATGTGGGGGGAATTGGAGGGCCTGGAGCGTGGACTTTGCACCAGCAACCCTTTGGAAGAGAGAGAATTACGCAAGACGTGGCAGGAGGGTAAGGTCAGCTGCTTGACAAGGACCCTCTGCCTGAAGATTACTCTGTGTGGATTGAGAGTGCTCCCATGCTAGAATAACCCGCTAGTTGGGTGGGGAGATACTTCAACTTCAAGTTAGCGAACGGTAGGTGAGTGTATGGCCTGAGAGATGATGTGGAGGTGTGACGAATCTTAGGATGTCTTCACTTCTCTCCTTAGGGGAGATCTTTCCCGTGGAGCCAGGGTGGTGCGTCCAGAGTGCAATAGTCCACCTGCGGGTGGTACACAGGGTGAGGATCACATGGGAGAGGAAGCCCCTTATGGGATTAGGGACGACCCTACCCAGGGAACACAGTATAATCTGGCTTTATCTCAAACCATTTACTGAAGACCAACTCGTCTTTCCTATCTTCAGATAGGGCCAACATCCTTTGTTGTACAGTGAGTCAACTTAATACCTCGGACCTGACTAGACTACCAGGGTTCACTATTGTTTTCTGTGTAAAGATTACACAATTACTGTGAAGAAGAAGATGCTCAGGAGGATTCAGATCGCGCTAGAGAACTGGAGTGAATGGTCTAGTCTTCTGCAATATTTGATTGGTCCAGAACAATCCAACAGGGAGGTGGAGGAGTTAAAATGTTAAAATCCCTGTCAGCTGGGACACCGAGAGAGAGCATCCGCGATAACCGCATCAGAAAGCCCAGTAGCAAAGGGGGAGACACTGCGCACGGATGACAGAGGTACACCGTTGGTAGTCCAGGAAGAAGGGACGGTATGAGTAGATACCAGTATCAACCTTCGGGCATCCCCCAAACCGGAGAGCTGCAATGCGGAACTTAGCCGCTCTCAGAGGGACGCCAAAGGCTGCAAAGTGACGAACAGCGAAGCCAAGTCTCCAATTGCTGCCGGAGCCTCACAGAAGAGGACCATTCCTCGGGAGACACTAACCAAGAGAAAAGGTACGCAGGCATACCGAGAAAAGCTGAAGGTCCGAAGGTGATGCGCACCCCCATGAGAAACAGACAACGAGATGGTCTGGGACCTTGAAAGTAACTGAAGGAAGTGAATGAGAACCACAGGGGTGGCAGGAGATTGAACCAAGCTGTGGTGATCACGTATTGTGACTCTATAACCACCACCCATATAAGAGACCAATTCTGCAAACCACAAAAGGATCTGGGACCCTGAAGAGTGTTAAGACATTTGAAAGGGACATGCATACTTGGCAGGAGAGTAAACCTAGTCGTGGAGTTGCTGCATTGTGAGTCTGGAACCCGCACCCGTATGAAAGTGACACACATGTTTTGCTTTTCTGTCAAGTGTAATGAGCTCAGAACCATTCAACTTATTACACTGACCAAATGCTCTTGGACTCCGGGAGGCAATCACACATAGTTAGAATATAAACGGCTCTTTACAGGCCCTTTATTCATATAAGATATAAAAATACAAACAACTCTGAAAATGAATAGATCTGGTTATACAAAGACATATACATAAGTAAAGATAGACAAGTTACATCACTGTTAGTGCAGTCGAAGGAGAAAACTTAATCTTGCCCACTACGACGCTACCCAGTCCCAAAGCAGGTGGGCAAGGAGATCAGATGTGCTAACAGGGTCTGGAGCGGAGCGTCCTCCCTCTCAGCAAGACTTCATCACTCAGGGTTCCAAATCTGTCTACCACCCGGATACCTCTTCTCTTATGGGGAACAAATCCCTGCCCACCTCAGGTTGCCAACCGTTCCTGGTCGAAGGACAGAATGCAAGCATGGTGAGCACACAGCAGAAAAATCCAGTTAATAGTGGAAAAACCCAGTTTGTCTTCCGCACGCTCGTTCCCAGCACCCCTTATCATTGCACCTGCACAACTCTGACTCCCTTCTTGGCGTGTCCTTGTTTGAACAATTTGCCAACTAGCCTTCCATAATGAGCTCATCTGCTTCGAAATATACATATCGCAGCCGTGGCAGAACTCATGTCTGCTAACTGAACTCACAGAAACGTAGACTTCCATTGCGGTTTTGGAAGTGAATGTCCAAAATGGCTGCACAACAGCGCCATGTTTTTTTAGCTACTTTTTGCGCACGCATTACAACATACTTGGCAGGAAAGTAAAACAAGACTTTTTGTTACAGCCTTGCGAGTCTGGGCCCTAAACCCACATGAGGATCAAATAAGAGCGTCTGGGACCTTACGGGAAACAGAGACTGTCCAGGCGGAAGTATATATTTGTCAAGAGAATAACTGAACATTTTGTGATACAGCTTTGCGAGTCTGGCACCTGCACCCAGATGAAGACCTGAGAATAAGAGGGTCTGAATACCTAAGAGTAGAAAAGACCGTCCACTACTGAAAAGGAGAAGATAAGCTCCTAATCAAAACCCCTTAAAAGAAAGGGGAAAGGAACAAAAATCTGGTCAATGGAATTTTGTTTGTTAAGAAACTGAATATTTGTTTTCCTTTGAACACTTGTGACTTTGAGAACTTTGAAATGGCAAGAACTGTCACTAGTAGTTTGCTTTGGCGTTTTGGAGCCCTTGCACATTAGTCATTAGTTAATAGTGTTAGGGGTCAGAAGTAGGGTGTTGGGACACAACAGTGACAGACTATTTTCATTTGGACATTCTGACAGTTTTCCTTAGTTTCTTTGATGCGGGGAAACTCCTCTTTGTTTTAGGGATAGAAAAGGCCTTTTTCCAACCTCCTTTTTTTTCTGAATAAATGTTTATAACCAAAATAATGCCATACTTGTGTCCGAACCTTACTCCTGCACCCTCACTGGAGGGCACCATATTTCTGTGTATATGAACACATGAAATACTTAAGTAATGGAAACCCTTGCTGCTGGTCGTATTCTGAGGGGCTTCTGTACCAGAAAACACACTTGTGATTCTATTTAGGATAAAGGCTGGACTTGCTTACAATTAGTTTGGAGACCCCTTGGTCATTTTCTTTTAGAATAGGTTTAGCCTGGAGGCTGAAAGACTTGATAAGCTTGTAGTTGGAACTTGTGTTGCCCATCGTTGGATTTTGGCTAGGATTAGATTAGGGCGGGATAGAGAACAGTTAAGAATAAGATCTTTATCATTGTTTCAAAACAAAGAGGGCAACCTGAGGTGTGACAACAGCAGCTACCAAACTCACTTTTTATGTTATCAAACTTTTTATGATGATGAAGAAAATAAAAAGCCTTCACTAGAAGTAATTGCACAACTGTTTAACACCTTTTCTAACTCAGCCCAGATTAATTGGCTTCTGTCGGCTCATCTCTCTTCTGGCTTGATTTCTGCATGTTGTGTGTCCTGTCTATGTTTTATGTGCGCCCTGAGGCCTGTGGACATGCAGCGCGATACAAAAATTAAAATAAATAAAATAAATAAATAAAAACGTTAGTGAAAAACAAGACATAATTAAGCCGGGACAACAATCCGATGTTACCTTAATTGACATTAACATGAATGCGATTTTGCACATTGGTTCAAAACAAAGAGAGCAACCTGAGGTGTGACGGCAGTACCTACCAAACCCACTTTTTATGTTATCCCCACTGTTGCATTTTTTCAGACGTTGCTCCTTAATGTTGTTTACATAACCCCTTGGCGCTTGAAGTGTTTATTCATTCAACTCTTAACAATAAACCCGACTAACCACCTTAAAGGCATACTCTAGTAAAAAAAGTTACTGTCCCTATGGGTCGGCCATGTTTTTTTAAGGCTAAGTGGCTCGATTTTAGAAAACTTTCCTATGGACCTTACCTGAGTTTTTCGTCCATTAAACGCACGCGAAAACAAGCACCTGGGAGCCGCCATTTTCTGATAATCCTATCTTTCCCCGATCGCCCTGGCTCACCTGCTTTTGCGGCACTAAATCAATTCCCCCGCCCCTGAGCCTGACATTATCAAAACATTCATATTCCCCGCCTCTCCCCGTGATGTTACTGTGCTGCGTAGGCAAACGCGCCCAGTCGTCTTCTGCGTGACTCCACACAGAACCCGGAAACCAACACAGATCAACTCACAACACAGCGCGCCACAATTCGGAATATGAAACTGTACTTTACAATGAAACAGCAACACGGTACATTTGGTAAAGTACATTTATTTGGCATCAAATGTTTAGAGAATATTCATATGAACTCCGGAAGACATTTATTTTCTTTTATCTGTATCCGCAATAACTGTTCCGTTTCATCTTGGGTCACGCGCTGTTCCATTATGGCACACAGGGTGTTCATTTTCGTAAAAAGAATCACTTTGGAAGCACGGTGAACCGCAAGGCTGTTCCATCAACTAGGCACTAGTCCAGCCTAAAGTTTGTTATGTTACTTCTAGCCACTAGTACAGCGTAAGGGCGATCGTCCCATAATATGGTGATCGTGCTCCAGTTGTTGACACGAAGCTGCAGGTGTCTGCTGAAGAATCCGTCCGCCGGTGTCTCAAACAGGTGGCAGTTGCAGAACGGGATCAAATACCTGTTAAGAAAACAAATAAATGATAATTAGTCTCACTAGCCGAACTTCATCAATATTACTCATTTCATTCATTACGGCCGATCAGAAACTATTTGCTTGCAAGGGTAGTTCAATGGAGTATGTTCTTCTCTAACATAAATGCGAAAAGTAACGAGATAAATCTAGGGCAACACACAATGATAAACGACACTCTACATGCATGAGGAATGATATGATATGGCATTTGTAACGCGCGTATACTCAAGTGTATAGTGATACTGAGTGTCAAGTGTATACTGATCGCGCATGGGGATGGGCTGTACAAGGATAGTTGAATACAAATTAAATAATAGGGCCAGCTGGTGGCAAGTGCAAGGTAAATGCCGGGACAAGGGGCTGAAGGATACAGAGACAGTCCCGTAGTGCAGGGAAAAGTGGCTGGGCCAAGGAGCGAGATCGGTGACACCAGTGAACCTGCATGCCCATGTGCCCACTACGAACAGTTTTAACATCTTTTACAGTCTTCATTCATTCACTTATTCATGCATCCATTCACTAAATCTTCATTCCGGTATAAAAGCGTGTAAAGATTTACTTACATTATATTTGAAATTTCCATTGTGTCTCTTCGTAATGCAGTCTGTAAAACGGACCGTGCTCTTGACAATGATTTTTCGTATACTGACCTAAAACTGAAACTCGGTCTAGTTTCTGAATTTTCTGCCTTATCGTCTCTTACGTTATTGCGCACTCCCTTCAAATGTAGTTCTTTCTGCATGGTCCCTGTCTCAAGGTCAAAAAACAATAGACCCTTATACTTCCAGTGCGACTTGTGGGCCTCATCTGTGCACTGTCCTTCGCATTCTTTATTTGCAACATCACGTAGTATAGGCATCTGTGAGAACTTGAAGTTTAGAATCCGTCTATGTAGTGCGCCTCAATGTGCAAATGCGAACTGGCTTCTCTCCCAAATGCCACGGCCTGCTTGGCTGGCGCGTTCTAAGTGCCCCAATTTTGTCCCCGTTGTCTGCGAGCTTTGCAGCCCAAATTGAAACATTTAATTTTTTGCGGAAGGTCAGGGAAAGAATAAAGTACCACAGGAGTTGAGTTAAAAGTGAGATTTATTGTTTGTTTGTTTGTTTTATTTTTTGCAATACGCAAGCCTCCCCTCCGTTAACAGTGCGCAGCATTTACATTTACATGAGATGAGACATGAGAAAAATATATACATACACATGTGAGGTGAATAGAGAGAATTCAAAGATGACACCCAGCTTCTTCGCCACCCATGATGGTGAAGTTGGGGGTTAGGTTTACTGGTACAATGTACAATAACATTTATTTACAAAAATACAATCCTATTGCAATTATTTAAACCGCGATTTGTACTTTACAATCAGCTGTGCATCGGGTGGGCATGGCACAGTCGCAATGTTTGGTGGCAATGGATCACTGCTCTGTACAGAAACGTCCAAAATTCCATATCTGTGCTTCTCTAACACAGCAACAATAAGGCCTTTCACAAAGTCGAACTGCATTTCATCATAGACTGATTTGATCACCCATTGCTTATTTCGTTTTGAAAACACCATGGTGTAGCGAGGCATCCTTACTTTGCCCCTAGTCCTAGATTGTTCACGTCCGACATTGCTGTTATGGGCCAAGACGGCTAGTAGAGTGCGATGTTTCATGCCCCAAAAGCTAAAATGCAAGCGCTTTGGCCTGTACTTTAGGCACATATTGTGGAACACCTCCAAATCTCCTGTGTGACAGAATTCTGTCAGTCCTCTCAAATCTCTTGATAGAGTTTTGTCGAAAACAATCTTCTCAATGGCTTTGTGTGTCGGTGATGATGGAATCAACCACTTCTTCTTCCGTGCCTCCTCTGGGGACAAAGGGCCATGTTCACATTGGTGGAAATGTTCATTTGCTTTCCAGCGGTGAACGTTGGTACAGTGGTGCATCAGTGACCGCCATTTTTCAAGTAGTATTTCCACTGACCCCTCGCAAGTTTTTGAGCTCCACCAAAGATGGTTGGTGATAGAATGTGACCACTGCAAAATACTTTCAAAACCTTTTTTTTTTCCTGCAGCCGAGATTTTCTTATTGATTGATTTAGCAAGATGCCATACGTCAAATTGATGTTTAATATATGGGAACTGCTCTCTCATTGTCTTGGCAATTGAAACGTGTCTATCCGTGGCTATGAGCTCGATGTCCATCCCCATGTTCCACTGATTTTATAAATCCTAGTTTCTCCATGGCCACTGAGGATGTACATTGTGTTACCTGCACGACCTCCGAACTCACAATTTTCTTACTATCCATGTCCTGAAAGTGGTAGGTGCAGTACTTGGCAGAAAACCCAGGGCTATCGCACTGTCCATCGCCGGCTAGCCTGAATCGTTTGCCTTCGAATGTACTTGCTAGAGACAATTGTTCAATTCTCCAAGCATCACTAAAGGCCGGATACAGATAATCACGTTGGTATGTGTAGTACAGCGCACTAGAAATGAAATGGAGTCCCACAAACTGAAAAAAAGCCTCTAACTTTCTAAAACTGGAGCCACTAAAAAGTGATGCAGCTGCACACAGTAGATTGCCTGCTGGCAGTTTCCCCAGTATCGGTTGTGCAGACCATGAGAACCTATGATTTAATCTACAGGCGGCATTTATTTTGACGTTAGTGCCTTTCATTTTACGAGTCACATTAATCAATGGCTTCCCACATACTTTCCCTCTAACGGAATGCACACATTTCAGCATACTTATAATTTCCATCAAGCAACTGTCGAATACAATGTATTTGCTCTCTTTCATTAGACTGTCATCCTGCATCAACGTTGTTTCAGCTTTTGATGCTGTGGAGATGTCAACACATTGAAAAGTAATATCGCTGCTATCAAGTATTGTTGCGTCTATGGATGCTGCGGCTGGTTCATTCTCTCTCATTTCAACATCTGCTAATTCAACATTGATGGGAGAACACAACAATGTCGACATGTTTTTTGGTGGCAATTTTTTGGCTGGTGTAGATTGTGTAAATTGATCTGCAACTACTTCAGAGCTATCTCCAATACATTCAATAACATCTTCTTGTGGTGGTCCGGTCGCACAGTAGCTATGGTCCAATGCAACTTTGCTGTAGTCTCCAAACAGAGCTAATTCATGTTCTGGCCATTGGACATGAGCATCTCGAGCCTGAACACGCCTCGCCTCAATTAATAGTTCCTCCATAGTGTACATGGTCTGGCAAGCCACATCTCTCATTCGCTTCAATGTCTGTGTGTGTATAGTTCTGATGCCCACGGGTAACTGGAGGAGAGATTGGAAAAGGGATGTTCAGTTTAAACACAAGATGGAGTGTAGTAGAATTGACTAGAAAAAAACATAAAATAGTCCCCACCACAAATTTTTTTTTAAAGTTATTAACTGTTTGTAACTAACCTTTTTTTGTTTTTTTTTTCTTTGCAACTTTTTTGACTCGACCTTCAACATCTGCACGCTGTAGCTCTGATTCGTTTCCGCATGTCCTCCCTTCCTCTTGCGCTGCAACGAGTATATTTTCTGTATCCGCATAGACAGCAAGGAATGAGGCTCCATCGTCTCCCTGAAACATAGTACTTTCATTACTATGTATCAAAATATTGTTAGCATAAAACACGTGAGGACGAACACACAGGTACATCTCAATAGCCAAATACGATTTAAACATTGTGTGCAACAATCAAACGACAAGTATTCGACCAGTGATGATCTATTTCGATGGAACTGTCAGTATCCATACCTCCGGCTCTGCATGGACAGCCATGAATGGTTGTATTGGAGAGGAGGCATCCGCATCTCCCTGAAACACAATACTTGCATTAGTATGCTTTTCAATATTGGAAACATAACACACACTTGGGGTCGACGGCACAGGTACATATAAAGAGATAACTGCAAATGATGCATTGTCCAAAAGAATCAAGGAAAATCCAAATATGATCACATTTCATCGACTTATTTCAACGATTCCTTTACATCTGCATCATCTAAATGAGATGTTGTGATTGGGGTGGAAGCTCCGTCGTCTCCCTGAAACACAGTACCTGGATTAGTATGGTTTTCAATATTGGAAACATAACACACACTTGGGGTCGAACGCACAGGTACATATAAAGAGATAACCGCGAAAGATGCATTGTCCAAAAGAATCAAGGAAAATCCAAATATGATCACATTTCATCGACTTATTTCAACGATTCCTTTACATCCGCATCATCTAAATGAGATGTTGTGATTGGGGTGGAAGCTCCGTCGTCTCCCTGAAACACAGCACTTGCGTTTATAGGGAAGAAAGTATAGCAAATGGAATCACGTTATATGATCACGCATGATGGAGCTGTCAGTATCCATACCTCGTGCTGCTGAAGAATATCTATGGATGTTGCAAATGTAGTGCGCACTTCCGAAAGCTGTTGCGCCGATTCGTATACTTGAATGTCAGGCTCTGCATCAAGTGTAGGGGTTGACGCTCCATCGACTGCCTGAAACATAGTACTTGCATTAGTGAGGATTACAATTGTGAAAACATAACATACACATGGGGTCGACAGCACAGGTACATATCAACGGCTAACCACGAATGAAACATTGTGTAGAACAATCAAACGACAAGAATTCCAGCTCTGATGATGATGCTCGATGGAGCTGTCAGTATCCATACCTCCTGATGTTGAAAAACATCTAGAAATGTTGTAGATGTGGCGGACGCTTCAGCATCTCCCTGAAAGACAGTACTTGCATTAGTATGGATAACACTAATTATAACTGAAAACAAACACCAGTGGACGATAACTAAGGTGTATAACAATTGGAAAGCAGTAACCAAACATTCGGTAAAATAATTACACGATAGAATAAAACTATTACTTGACATGCATAAAACAAGTATGTAGCGGATTAGCCTAATAAGATTACCTGATACGCGCTAGAAGTGGTTGATAACTGCGACCACGTCAAGGATATAGAATGTTCTTGCTTCAGATTCAAGGGATAGTCAAGAAGTTGTAAAGGTAAATTAATGATTGATAATGAAATGCCAATATTAAAAATAGCCATGTAAGCCGACAGAATACTTGAAAAATGCTCAATACAGCACAGTTCCCTGTTCCCATATATATACACATTTCGTTTGTGGGTTATGAAATCGAAAAAGAATATATTGATAAATGTCATTATTCAAAAAACTATACACTCATATCAATATCGAAATTATTACAAGGGATAGAACACCTACAATATCAATTAATCCATTCGGCTACACACTACCGCAAGGCCGAAAGCTAAATCCGGAGACTTGACTCACCGGTGGCGGAATGTGGACGAATAGAGTGGGAATAGCTTTTTCGATCAATTTCCGTGTAGTTCGCCGTTTATTCTTCTTTGTTAGCCAAGAAGTTGTGTACATGTCCAAGGAAAAGTGCTGGCTGCAGATGCGGTATCGATCGCCCCTCTTGTCCTGTAAGACTTGTTGGACTCTACTTTCCAGCTCATCCAGTGGATATCCGCAATGTCTGACCCATTCTCTTATTCGATCAACAGTTTTCGGGAATACATGCATTGTAGTTTCTTCAGATTTCGCATGGGTCTTCGAAGGGCAACCGCTAATCGAACAGGCAGGCATTGTTGATAAATCTGAAAAGTAAATATCGACATTATTATACAATCTTCAAGAATAAAGATTTGATACAAAAGTAAATGAATCATACAATGATCAATGCAACGTTTGTTTTGGTCGCAGGAACTGTACCAGTTCATTTTGTGCAGCTTAGTATTTGCATAAATTGCAGAAATGTATAAATGATGTGACTAAAATCTGAACATGTGACTCATCCCTTGGATGTTCTGTATTGCACGAGAAGGAAACATGCTTACATCATAGACTGGATCCCCGAAGGATGCAATTCGATGACAATAGACACAGATGAAAATAAATAGATCTATTGATAGCATAGCAATGGAAACTCTAGTCAATAGCAATGAGACCAATGAACATAGCACTATTGTGTACTCTACTCGCAAATAGATAGAAATTTGAAAATCTGCGAAATATGACTAGGATACATGGCCTTACCTTGACCAACAAACAGTCGGATTCAGCAAGCAGAGCAGTATGTTGCAGGAGAATAGGTGGGTGGCCACAGGTAGCACACTGATGGGTTTGCTCTAAGCGGTCACAGAAGTTCACGGATAGCACGACGACGACCAGATTAGCGTAGATCTCGGTGGTTGCCAGGTAACACGTTCAGGAGTTGACTTGCAAAGCACAAAGATGTTCTCATGAGACATATCAAGTGGTTTATAAAGTATTTGGAACAGGGGTGTGTTTGTGAATGAATGACGTATGTATGTCGTGGTCTTAGGGGGGCGGCCTGCTTCAAGGGGAGGCCTGGCTGGAGACACGGGGTCTGAGGAGGCCATGTGACCGATGGCCCCTTGGCGTGGGACACCTTTTGAAGTGTACATGTTGTTTGGCACCTTGGCCTTTCGCGCCCCGGACAGCCCCCCCCCATGCCAGCGAGCATCCACCAGCGCGAACCGCCTTTGATAGAGGGTGGTGGGATGGATGGGCCTGGGGCGTGCAGATAAGGCACAGGAAGACTGCTGAATGGAGACACACTTATGTGGATTGCAGAGAGCGGCCTGCTTCAAGGGGAGGCCTGGATGGAGACACGGGGTCTGAGGAGGCCATGTGCCGATGGCCCCTTGGCGTGGGACACCTTTTGAAGTGTACATGTAGTTTGGCACCTTGGCCTTTCGCGCCCCGGACAGCCCCCCCATGCCAGCGAGCATCCACCGGCGCGAACCGCCTTTGATACAGGGGGGTGGGATGGATGGGCCTGGGGTGTGCAGATAAGGCACAGGAAGACTGCTGAATGGAGACACACTTATGTGGATTGCAGGGGGGCGGCCTGCTTCAAGGGGAGGCCTGGCTGGAGACACGGGGTCTGAGGAGGCCATGTGACCGATGGCCCCTTGGCGTGGGACACCTTTTGAAGTGTACATGTAGTTTGGCACCTTGGCCTTTCGTGCCCCGGACAGCCCCCCCCATGCCAGCGAGCATCCACCGACGCGAACCGCCTTTGATACAGGGGGGTGGGATGGATGGGCCTGGGGCGTGCAGATAAGGCACAGGAAGACTGCTGAATGGAGACACACTTATGTGGATTGCAGGGGGGCGGCCTGCTTCAAGGGGAGGCCTGGCTGGAGACACGGGGTCTGAGGAGGCCATGTGACCGATGGCCCCTTGGCGTGGGACACCTTTTGAAGTGTACATGTAGTTTGGCACCTTGGCCTTTCGCGCCCCGGACAGCCCCCCCCCATGCCAGCGAGCATCCACCGGCGCGAACCGCCTTTATATCAATATACAGTATATCGCCTTTATATGAATGATAGTATATCGTTGCTTATCAATAACAAATGCCACATACCGCAGATTCTTGTGAGCACAGACCCAGACTTCAACCAGTGTATTATAGTGGCCAAGACCCGAAGGTCTGTATAATCCAATGGTAATTGATAGTATAGATATATGTGATTCATTTAAAAAATCGAGACAAACGTTGTTAAAATAAATGTGGTGTTTTATTTTGTATCTTATTTTCATGAGACAAAAATACAAGACTTTAAAGACTATACAGGTCAGGTTGCAGCACAGCGAGAGAAAATCCCCTGTACTGACCGCTGTCACTCGGGAACGTTTCTCTAATGGCACGAACGGCACAGGCGGGTATCACTCTTCGAACGCGGTGTCCAAGCCTCCCGTGAAGCCACCATGTATAGGAACGATAGGCCACCAGCCTGTACCACCTGTGAAAAGGAATGAAACAAACTGTTTTTAAATGACCCAGATAAGTTTAATAAACGTTTGTTGTCAATGACAATTCTTGTAACTAATGGCATTTTACACGGACAAATGCTATCTAGACAATGCACACTATTCAACGCCTTACATGCGTTACAATGATATGTAGATGTAATTTTGGATGTAGTAGAAGAACATGAAATAGGAGTCGCATGACAAGCAGAGTATACTTACTCGTTACTCGGATTACGAGGACGAACAGTTGCTCGAAGTTCGTGCATAAGCACCATCAAGATTCTCAACACGGCCCGTGTGAGGCAGGCTGCTCTGAAGTCTGGCAGCTCGGTGATGCATTGCGGTCGTGGCTCGCCTTCCGAAATGTAGGCCAGGCATCCCGAGTTTTCTCGGCAGCAGCAGTTCTCGTCCTCGGTTGGCATTAGCTCGCACCGATTGCATGTGCACCAGGTGGAGATGCCGTCCATGCGACTAGGCCCAGGCTCTTCATCTGTTGAATCGTCCTCCCAACTGCCGTCCGAATCCCCATCGTTTTCGCGTGCTTCCCTTTCCAGTAGTTCCTCCTCGGTATACTCAGGCTCGTACATGTAGGGCATTATTGTAGCCATTGTGTGGTAAACAGAGTAAAATAATTTACCGAGATGGTACAGGTGTTCACACGGGCTACAAGCGGCGAAGGTAGCTGACCAGAGCACTGAAACGAGTCACAGAATCCTCAAAGTAACACAGAGAGAGGAATGGAATCGAAAATCTGCTGCTGTGTGTTGTGAAACGGTCTGTTTATACTTATTGAGGAAAGAGGAGTCCTGCCATTTCCATGGCGACACGTCATTAGCTGAAGCGCAGCGAATGTTGACACTAGACGTGCTTTGGCGTTGGGAAATGGGCGGTACGAGTCTGCTGATGACAGGCTCAGGGGCGGGGGAATTGATTTAGTGCCGCAAAAGCTGGTGAGCCAGGGCGATCGGGGAAAAGATAGGATTATCAGAAAATGGCGGCTCCCAGGTGCTTGTTTTCGCGTGCGTTTAATGGACGAAAACTCAGGTAAGGTCCATAGGAAAGTTTTCTAAAATCGAGCCACTTAGCCTTAAAAAAACATGGCCGACCCATAGGGACAATACAATTTTTTACTCGAGTATGCCTTTAATATGACGTTTGTAAATCACTTTTCAGCATCCTTCCACTCTTTCTGTGTTTTTCTCTCAGGAGCGTCCTCACTACACCCATTGTTTTTTCTAACTTGCACTTTTGCCCTATATCCCTTCCCTCTGCCCCTCTACCCCATGATCCCTTAAGATAGAAACGTTTCCTTACTATGCAAAACCTAAACTATTGGCTTTGTCAAAGTGTTGTTCAAAAATATTTTGGGTTTCATTTGAAAATGTCTTAACATCTAAAACATGTGCAGCTAGTTATATATTATTAATTTCAATGTTGCACTGTATTGTTTCTAAATGTTTTTCTAGGTTTGACACAAAATATTCTCATCTTGCCCTGCCCTACTACAAAATGTCTGGTTTATCAATGTCTGACATTCTGAGCAGAACAAGCTTAGATGAAGAATCGCAGAAATATGGAAAGGGGTTTATTTTTTATCTAAAGCATTCTCTTTTTGAAGACCTAGATGAAGAGTTAAATGAAGTAAGTGTTTCATCCTTACTAAAATTATATGATGCAACTACTTAACTGCGTTCTTTTTAAATGATGGAAGAAAATACGTAGATTTTGTTTTCTGATTTGTACAGGAAGCTGCAACAAAAGCACTGCATATATTAAATGACGCAGAGAAAAATCAGATACCTCATGCTTTATGCAGTCCTTGTATGCAGAACGTGTGCCCAAAAATTGCAATGAAATATCTGCAGAACTTGGAGAGAGCTGCGCCATCCACTCTAGTGACGCTTACAAAGGCTGTCATTGCCCTGAAAATGCAAGACTTCAAAGTTTTCGAAACAGAAATGGAAAAACATACAGAGGTGAGTTAATGTATTTGGTATTGATTACTCAAAATAACTAAATATTGAGAACCCATTCTGGTAAATTATGCCATTTTTTGTGTTTTAATTGGGAAAATATTTTTAACTAAACGGGTGCACTAAAAACTGTTAATGGTTTCATTATTTAATTGTTTTTTGTTTTATAATACCATATACATTACCTGGGTTTTCATTACATCTTTTGCTGGAATCCTACTTTTGTTAGAAGAATAGTTTTCTTTATATTTTCTTTCCAACCAAAGAATGAACGTGTGTTTGCATTTACTTTTCCTTTCATGTTTTTATTGATGTTTGGTGTCAAGTAGAACGCTTTGATAAGAGTTTTTATAATTGTTTATGATGAGGGAGAATATATTTCTATTACCTTTAGTCTACTCAGAATCATTGCGTCTACCTTCACCTTTTCAAGATCCACTTTCCAACACACACAAAAAGTTGGTAAAGATGCACCTTGAAATACTAATTAAACTTAGTGATCTTAATGTTCAGAATTATTTCTCCATACAAATGAGACAAGGTACCGTTATACAAGATAGAACCCCCCCCTAGCCTGCCCACACAAACAAAATAAAAAGTCTTAACTAGACGTCATTAAGGTAATGCAAGACAAAATTCTCGGGACAACAATCAGATGTTACCTTATTTAACATTATGACCCTGTTCTTCTCCATAGCACAATAGACAGCTGAGTTGGCACATGAAAGATATTACACAATTTGGAAAAAACAGTATTCTATTTGATAGTCCTGAGCAAATTCAATGTGAGCCCGGGGCTAATGCAACAAAAAATGGTGTTCTGTAATTAACTGAACACCTGTTAACATGGCCAGATTGGCACTCTGTGTGTCTGATCTTTGTTAGGGCTGTTCACGGGTTCCTGGAACTCTGGCGCATCTCTTAGGGAATGCGTTAAGGTCTATAATAATTTTAGGGGTCGGGGCAAAAATGATTACAGGATCGCTGTTAATCGAAGTATAGATCATCGATGTTGTCCCAGATTTGATCATATTGTTTTCTTATTTAGGGGACACTGTCAGGCAGCCGGCTGCATGGCTGCATTTCACTGAAGCTCCAGTGCTCAACTGGCAGATCCTTTAAAAATCCTCCTTTTAGAGCAGTGGTCGGCCGCAGTGCTGGACCAATAAGTAGTGTACAGCTGATAGAGATCGCTGGGTCTAGGTCTGGTACCTGCCGGAGCTGCCGCTGCTCATCAATGCTCCGAGACCTGGAGGACGCCGTGAGACACCGGACTCGTGCCCAGATACGGCTCGAGAAGTTAACGGTTGCCTGCGTTGCTGGAGAGGGATCAGTGGCAAGTAAGTGCAACCGCTGCACTACTGGGTGCCCTTGTGGGCGATCGAGCTGGAGGTGCCTGCCTCGGAGGCTGGGGGTCCACCCAACCGGGGACCGCGCCGGCTTTGGTGTGGCATGCCGTGGGCTCCTGTGGTGGGTTCTGTGTGGTGCGCCCTTGTTCTTGGTGCTGGTAGAGGTTTGTGCGGGGCTCAAGGTAGACCCTCTGGAGATCTGCTCATTCCACGCGGGGCGGGCGAATGTGCAAGCAGACATCAGCAGAGCAGTTGAATATACGATGTGAGCCGCCGGGCCTTTAGAGGGACATTGGGTGAACTGACCCGCCGATCTGATATGGCCTCTTTCCGATTTTCCAAGTCTAGTCACCGCCCATGATGCAGCTTGGAGGCTATGCTGTCTTTGTGGATCTATCCTCTGGGTTAACTGGGCGGCACTGGCCTAGTCCCACTATTGCCCCTCAAGAGGGTCAGATACGTGAAAAGCATCTGTATTCGCACTACTATCAGGAGTCTGGTGTGCACTTAGGAGCGATGGCACACAAACATAACCCCTCAAAGGAGCAGGCTAAGTTATATAATTTTACAAAGACAATGACCCAGCCACCCAATCAATCTGATACTGACCTTTGCAATAACTACGACGATTCCGACAGAATCCATCGGAGTATCCAATCATGCTGGTCATGCGCACCCTGCAGGATAGTATTGGCTCAATTGGCGAAAAGATTGATACCCTGTCGGCAAAGGTGGAGTCTTCTAATGTCAAGATTGATAAGCTGTGTGGCAGGATGAATTAAGCTGAACAAAGCATTTCCAAAAATGAGGATTGAATTGCTGGCCTTTAATTGGCGGTGAAATCCCTTTGCTCAGAGTTAAGTGGTGCAGGCAAAGGCAGATGACCCGAAAACTGATCGTGCAGAAATAATATCCACATTCTGGGTCTTCCAACAACATCTACACCTGGCCCACTGGAAATATTCCTGGAAAAGCACTTATCCCCGATCCTAGGCAACTCTGTCTTCGCCAAGCACTTCCAGACTGAGCGGGCACACAGGTTGTTGGGTCCCAGACCTGCCCCAGGATAGCCACCCATGCCGATCATCACCAAGATTTTGAATTTCTGGGACCGATTTAATCCTTAAGGCGGCTATAGAAAAAGGAGCACTGCAATACAACTCTGCCACCCTTCAGGTATTCCCGAACTTTAGTCCTATTGTGCAGTCTCTGAGGAAAATGTTAAACAATGTGAATACGTTTCTATGCGACTGACATATTGCATATCCAATGCTATCTCCTGTCAAGTTTAAAAATATCCACGCAAATATGTCTCACTTCTTCACTTCCCCGGCAAACGCCATGGATTTCTTTGTTGCCAACATAAGAGTTCTGGCCACATCGCTGAGGTTTCCAGAGAATCTAGCTTGGTTATGTGATGAGGACTGGTCCAGCTTGGACAGGCGCTCGGGGAAACATTCTTCAAGTCTAACTGGTCGAACTGGAGCCACCCCCTAAAGTCTTATGATGACCCTTTGTTTAGTTCTTGTGTTTTGTTTGTACACTCTGTATTGTATTTTAGTTAAAAGCACCATTCACCTGTTGCTGTGTTGTCCCATTAGCATGCCTAGCCAGGGATATGTAAGAGTTCCCCTGCATGACTGGCTATGTATTTACGTATATTTGATTTGTGTCCTCCCACATATTCCTCATCTTTAGATATCTACCCTTCCTGCTGTAGCTGCTTCAGAAAAACAAATTTAGCAGAGGGCGCTGTGCGTCGATGCGGTCGACTCGATGCCCCGCAAGGGCCTGCGTCTCGAGTTCAACATCATCACTGGTATATATAGTATGCACAGCGCCTGTTGGCTTCAGTTCTGTTTTTCTGCAATAGCCAACGCTTCGAGGATTACGGTGCGCTTCGGTTTCCTCTGAAACTGCGACATCTCAAAATGGCCTCGTCATCGGCTTCATCTACCCCAATGACCAGGTTTAAAAAGTGCCTTGACTGCAGCACCAAGATGCCTCTCACAGATCCTATCGGTGTGCCTGTGGTACCTTGTTGTCGAGCACAGGACGGCAGAATGTTGGTCTTGCCAGTTCATGACAAGTAGGGCTTTGTAGGAGCGTAAGGGGAAGTTAGTTGCGGGTAGGCCCCCTACACAATTCCCCTCGACAACCCCGTCGAATATGGTGCTCGTCTGATAAGTCGAGAGGCTACTCTCCTCGGAGGAAATGCCCCCCGTTCTAGGAGCAGTTCACACCATTCCTCATCTTCATCGAGAAAGATGAAGCAAAGGCACCATATGTCTCCTTTCACTTCCTCAGATTCCTCGCCTGAGAGAAAAATAGCCTGCCCAAGTAAGTCGGCAACTCCTGCCAAATGGGAGGTGTTCCGGGAAAAAATGCTGGAAATCTTCTGAGAAAGCGGCCACAGCCCCCTCGAAGGAGAAAACCAAAGCCATGCTCCTGTCGCGCTGTCAAAAGCCGACAAGTAAAGTGCTAAGGCTAAATCCTGCGTGCCCTCAAGCCCGGGAGACAATCCTGAAACCCCCTCGAGAACCGTCGAAGACTCTATCGAGTTGGGGGGGGGGTCAAGACCCTCGAAGGCTTCATCGATGCCAAAATTACCAAAGCCATCACGCAGAAACCATCGACATCATCAGCGTCGGAGTCATCCACGCCATTACCAACAAAACCTTCGATTTCCTCGAAGGAGGTTGAAGAAACCTACAAGCCACTCCCAAGCAAGGATTTTTTCAACTCTTTATCCTCCATTTGTGAGGAACATGAACCATCAGACCAAGATACTCCTCTGTTTTGTTTAGAATTTGGAACTCCCAATGTTCCTGAGGCCCTTATTTCGGAGGAGTCCAGAATAAAAGACCTCTATGAGAACTTTCAGTCGGCAAGTGGCATAGACACATCGTCAGAGCTTGATTTTGGCAAACCAGACCCGGCAGAGTAGACAGATGCTTTATACAGACAACTTATGTCCAGGGTGATAGACTTTTTTGGATGGGGCAGGCCTTCTCCTCCACTTGAGCAGGACAACCTTACAGATATTCTGAATAAGGGTCCTCAGAAGGACCCTGCACTACCATTTCATATTGTCCTACAAAAAAGGGTTAAGGCAAATTGGGAGGCAGTAAATGAAAACCTCACCAAAAAGTACAGGGCCTCAAGTAGTAATCCAGACTACTTGTTTAAATACCCAACACCAGAGAGCGTAGTAGTTCTCACAGCTACATCGAAGCAAGTTGCATATTCAAACATACCGCCAGATAGGGGCGATAAGCGTTTAAATAAAATGGCGAAAATAGTATTTTCTGCTGGAAGCATGGCGCTAAAATCAGCTAATGCCACTTGTAGCAAAGGTTTCATATACAAAAAAAGTCAGCTTCCTGAACATTGTGAGAGACAGAAAGGAGGCGATGTGCGAGTCTTTTCAGTCAGGATGGGACTCTGCAGACCGCATCAGCAGAGCCATGGCGGCACGCACAGTGTTTCGTAGGTTTGCGTGGTTGACGAAGTCGGGATTTGCACCCGACGTGCAGTCTAGACTCCTCAACATGCCCTTTGACAGCACTCAGCTGTTTGGTAGCAAGGCTGACGAGAGCCTGGAGAAGCTGCAGACCTCGAAGGCAGCAGCCAAATCACTTGGCGCCACTATCAGACAGCCACAACCGTTGCATCCCAGTGGACCTGCTTGGAGGTGTAGGTCCTTCTGTTACTACTACTCCTCCTTTGGTAGAGTGAGAGCATTGGCTGGTCGAAGGAGCCAAAGAAAATCCTCATGGTGGATGAGGGAGAGATGCTAAGTCTGCGCAAGCAACTGCTACTTTACCCTCAACCGCTGCTTCAGCTGCCTCAAAACCTCTCTGAGGCCTTAGCCCGCAAAACCCCAGTGGGAGGCAGACTCTCACAGCATCTACAAGAATGGCGGGGCATTACTTCAGATGCGTTGGTGTTGGAAACCATAGCCCAGGGTTACTGCCTCCCCTTTTTAAGAAGACCTCAGAATCATCCACTGGGGAGACACTCATTCAAAGTTCCGGATCTGTTCCTTTTGCAGGAAATTTTGAGTCTGCTGGAGAAAGGTGCTATAGAACCAGTATCTGTGACAGAGAGGCACAAAGGGTGATACTCTCATTATTTCCTAATCGCCAAGAAGGACAGAGGATTGAGACCCATCTTGGACATGAGATGCTTGAATAGGTTCCTCAGGAAGGACAAGTTGGAGAAGGTCACCCTTCTCATATCCTTCCGGCCCTCCAGCTCCAGGATTGGATCGTGCCATTGGACCTTCAGGATGCTTACTTTCATGTGCCTATCCATCACAAGCACAGAAAGTACCATTCAGGCTGAACTCCGCCCAAGGGTTTTCACCAAGTTGATGGCTGTGGTGGCAGCAGGTTTCAGGAGAGGGGGGGATTTGCGTCTACCTCTACCTGGATGATTGGCTAATCACGGCTTGTTCTCCCGTACAAGCCCTGGAACATCTCAGCGTAACCTGCCACTCTCTCCACAGACTGGGCTTCTCCCTGAATTACAAGAAGTTCCACATGATACCATCTCGAAGTGTGCAGTGTGCCCAGCCTCTTCTGGGCTTCGCCTTTTTGAGGTTCACCGGCCTCATTGCAGGACACAGTGGTCTCAGTTCTCGGGCAAGTTGTCAGATCTGCTTCAGGTTCCAAACAGGGTTGCACAGACAATATACTGAATGGAGAACCTTTTTGGCAGCCATAGCCAGAGATAACAGTAGTTATGGATGCCTCACTCATGGGTGGGGAGCCCATGCCAATGATCTGACGGTCAAAGTTTGTTGGTCTCCATCGGAGTTCAAACTACACATCAACCTTTTGGAGCTGAGGGCAATCAGACTTGCGCCGAATGCCTTTCTGCCCTCTGTATGGGGAAACAATGTACTGATAATGACAGACAATACAGTGGCCGTATACTACCTCAACAAGAGAGGATGTGTAGGGTCACTACCACTGTGCAGAGAGGCAATGCAGCTCTGTTTCTGGGCAATTCAAGAAGGAATCTCTCTATCGGCAGTTCACCAAGCCGGAGAGGAGAATAAGGCGGCAGATGCCCTGAGCAGGCAGAGCACAGTGTCTCACGAGTGGGAGCTAGCTCAGGAAGTCCTTCAAGAGATCTTTGCTCTTTGGGGCATCCCTCAAGTAGATCTGTTTGCGGTGACCAGTGTCAACCGGAAGTGCTAACTGTTCTGCTCCAGAGAATTTCCCCAAAGGGGAGCTCTAGGGGACGCATTCATAGTGGACTGAGAGTTTCCTTTCTTGTACACATTTCCACCAGTCCCTGTCATTCCTCACATGATCAGGAGGTTGAGAAAGTTCAGGAAATACATGATCCTAATTTCTCTGGATTGGACCATGAAGACTTAGAACCTGGACCTTTCTGATAAGTTCATCTGCCTTCCTATACGTCTTCCACAAAGAGAGGACCTTCTCTCGCGAGAGGAGGGTTGAGTTCTCCATCCAGAGGTCAAGGCACTCTCATACAATTATTTACTATGCAGACTGAAATCTCAGCAGCTAGACCAAGGTGGGAGCTTGGTTTATGATCCCCCATTGATAGCACACGCTGGGCCAAGAGCTTAGCAGTGCCGGTAGATTTCCCTGAAATGTAAACATTGGGCACTGCAGTACCGATTCTTGGACCAGGCGCACTATACCCCACTTAAATTAAAATAATGGACCCCACGGCGACTGGTGCATGTCCTAACTGTAAGCAGATGGGCGCTGACTTTATCCATATGACCTGGCCATGCCCACCTTGCACAATTATGGAGCCAGATTGCAGAGACACTGGCCGCTGTCACTGGCACTGAAGCTATAGAGTGCCCTCTGATATGTCTTTTGGGCCCTCCCCCCATTTACCAAAAACATTAAGTCGATTTGTGGCCCTGGCATTTGTGGTTGGCTAGAAAATGTATTGCTTGGAAATGGATGGATAAGAGCACACCATTCAATCATCAATGTCTGTGAGAGCTGCTCAAAGAGAACAAGTGCAAGGAGATATACAGGGAAATAGTGCATCCGACAGCCAGGCCAAAGGACATTTGGGGCTACTTCTGATTTTATTTGATGAAAGAGGCTGCGGAAGAGCCCAAGGTTTCTAACTAACTGGACATTGCAGTGCTACCTTTTACCCCTGCAGTAGAGTAAAAGGTAGCACTGCATTGATACAGCAATACTGAAATACTGTCCATGAGGTAGTTCAATGTGAAAGTTGGCTTATATTCAATTGACAGGATGGACCTGGAGAAATTGGAGGAACGCTAGCTGGCACTGTTTTATAATGTGATTTCTGTTTGGTGCCACTGTGTTGAAATGGCGCTGTTAATAAAAACTGTAAAAAAATTTAATAATACTAAAGGCTTTTGATTTTGCATTGATGATAATGTATGTGTTTATACTTTGAGAGTAACAAAGTGTTATCAACCACATTATCTATTTTGGATTGTACCTTCCCCTTTCAAGCCCTCTAATATTTGTTTCTTGCCAACTATCAAAGCTCTAAATTTATAATTTTTGTGGATTTGAAAAATCTTTTGAAATGCTTTGTTTAAAATAGCTGAATTGGGGATTATGCTATTTGGGACTCCAAGACCAAATCTATACAATCATCCTAACGCGTTCCTAGAAGAGATGCACCAGAGTTCCAGGCGCACGGGATCAACCCCATTAAAGAGTACTAATTTGGCTATATTAACAGGTGTCCAGTAATTATAGAACACCACTTTTTGTTGTATTGGCCTCAGGCCCACATTTAATGTGCTCATGACAATCAAATAGCACACTTTATTTTCCAAATGATGTAATCTCTTTCATATACCAACTCAGCTGTCCATTGTGCACTTCATTTCGTGAAGTCGCGAATAGAAGCATCTCTCCCACATAGTCTCTCTTTATATAAAGTAGAACATCTGTTAGTTTGTTCCTTCTACAATCTGCACCAAATGTTGCATAGTTACCTGTTAGGACCTTCCGGACATTACTGGCTGCATGACATTTGGACACCCCACCCTTTTCCGGTATTTCAACCCCTTCACAGATGAGACGGTTGCCTGAAATTGGCGAAACAACAATATGGTTATAGAAGGACTGGACAAAGCTAATTTTAAGCATCTCGACAAGAGGAACTAAACTCCTTGAAAACCACATTTCTAGGCCCTAGGACTCACTGTTTCTGAGATATTTGTAATGCACTGCACTGTGCCAGGGTGAGGAGACCGGTGGGAGAGTTCCCAGAAGTTCCCAGTATGCTCTGGGGTATGTCAGCCACATGTGCCCATTCTCAGTCCACTTTACTTCAGAATGCAAAGCACATCAAGCGATTCAGAACAGCGACCTACAGGATCATTGATTTTCGACAATTGATGAATGTTATCATGCCATTCTAAAGAACCCGTGTGGAGTATGGGTACTTTTTGCTAGTTGCTTATAAATACTAGAAGCTAAAGGCATTTTTTCTCTCGCTACTCTGCAAAGGCTCAGACTAGCAGCTACCTCACCCTCAACCATAACAGACAGTTGTTCAAGTAAGGAGCCCAATTCACAATATGAAGTTTCTTCCATCTGTCCCAGCTTATATTTGTAGCCGCTTATATTCAAGTGAAAGTTGAAAGTTATCAGCCCACTTGTATGTGTGATAGGGTACATTATGTTCTCCCCCCCCAGGTTACTTTAGTCAAGGAAAGTATAGTCGGCAGTAGAAAGGTTTCTACAAATGCTCTCTCCAGTCAGTGCCATCCAGGTTTTCCATTGTCCTCCTCAATAAACCAATGATGTGAGGATTGCAGTGTGAAGCCCTGCTGCTATACATTTAGCATTGGCATGCATAAACCCCCTCTTGCATTGGTCTGAACATGCAAGACCGCAGTATTGCTGACTCCCCTAGTATCCTATTAAATCCAGAATACAATTTGTATTAAGGTTGTTTTGGGAAAGAGACTGGAAAGAAATGTTGTTAATGTACACAGTTTAATGGCATTTACCTTCCTCTATAATGAAAGGTTTAGAGCTCTCCAAAGTTCATAGGAAGCAGCCAATTTATACATAATAGGACATAGATTTGTTTTAATCAAATTATTCACTTTCCACCTCAATCAGATACCAAGATGTTTGAATGTCCACTGAAGCTTTCATGGATTATACATAGCCCTCCTGCAAGAAAATGTTCATGGGAATACTACCCTTTTACTCCAATCTATGGCATATACAGAGACTTTACCAAACCACAGCAGTATTTTTAGAAGGTAATCTTTTGAATTTTCAGGTTGAGAGTAACCGCAGCATCTGCATTTAATAGTACTTTCATTTCTCCATCTCCACTAGGTTTCCGCCTAGTATTTGCGTGATTTTGGTGGCAGCCTCCCAGCTGCCGGGGGAGACCCGCTCTCCGGGTTTGGGCGTGCCGTGTGGAAGCGGGGGCCCCCCACGCTCGTCACACAGCAGACCGGCGCAGAGGAAGCAAGGAGCAGGGACCTCACAAGGCCTCGCTTGGGGGAGGAAAAGCAAGAACAACTCTGTGTGGCCTCTGGTTGCCAAAGTGGCGCCTCAAGCACTGCTGACTTCAACAAAGGACTTGCAGCGATCTCTTGATGATCCCGCACAAGCAGGAGCATGGCTCACTGTTTGAACATCCTGGCTTGAAGACAGGTGGTTACTAAACAAGAGGGCAAATTATATAAAGTTAACAGGGTATTGCCCTTAGTAGATTACGTTCACACAATAAACAGGCAAAACACATCTGTGTTATGAACTATTAGCAGCCAAATGGAACCCGGGATTGGTTCAGTTGGCAAGGCCAAAACCTGTGGTATGGACTACAAGTAAAGCTAGTTCTAGCTAAAGTAGAGTCAAGGCTGTGAAGGAAGACAGTAGGATATAGCGAAAAAAAAGCTATCCCTGCCTAATGTGCACTCTCAACTAGGTTGCGGTGTTACAACGCCTGTCTAATAGTAACAGAATAAGAGTGAAATTACCCGCTTCTATAGTATGTAACACATTCAGCCTTGGAAGTCCTGTACCGCTCTCTTCCAAGTGTATGTAAATTGGAAGAGACTAAAGTGAAGGGGAAACGCACCAGAGAAGGTAAAAGGATCTTATTCCTTTTTAAGCACTCGTGGGGCATCTAATGGGATAACAACATTTTTAGTGACCCATAGATAGTCTCACTGACCCGGGATTGCTAAGGTTAAAAAGACACAAATACAAGGAATTAGGAGACTTTCCTTTTCCTCAAACACAAAGACAATACAATCACTACTTCCCGTCTAGAGCTGGTTTTTACTGAGGGGAAGTAGGACAATGTAAAAAGGTTTGCTCAAACTCTCAACAAAAGGCGAATTGGCGCCTTTTTAAGTGTAGCAAACACCGTCAGCCGGTTTCAGTGGCATAATTTTGATAAAGCCACATTCATTAGGGCAGTCTTAGGTTCCTCAAAACTAGTATACTTCGTAAATTGAAAACCAGTCTGTGAAGCAAAATACGGTAGATGGAATAGTACTTTACCACCTTGCCGTAGGTGTCATAGGACTGGAACAGTCTGGGAGGGAGCCTGTGGGATCAAAACAAAGTAAACCACAGTCACTATAAGGCTGCTAAATACCATGCACTGGATTATGAATAGACACATTAGTATGTGTCATTCATCTATACAATCAAAGACTGTTTGAACACCACTTCTTTCTTCAATCATAGTATGTCACTATCAATGTCCTCATTGTATTGCGTTTATAACAATTGCACCATGGGATGAGGCCACAGCATTGTATACACCAAGCATTTATTCAATTGTCATTAGAATGTAGTGATCATTCCATTAATTAAATGCAGAAGTACACTCACCATGTGTTTAATTCCCTTTAGATCGGTAAATTGGATATATACCTCAAACAGAGGCACAACATGACTGACCAGTCACCATGCTTCTAATCTGTAAGTGAATATGAAAGTATAGGAGCATTAGGGGCAATGATTCGTACTTATGTAACTGTCCACATGTATCATGATCTTAGCATCAATTGTGGGTCAGTATTGCTAGTAGTTTTAGCAAGGTCTGAGGGAATCAGGATTGGAGGCAGGGATAAGCTGACTCTTTAAGGGAACAAGTTCCCTGCACTCAATGAAACCATGTCCCGTTCGTATGGCTGGTAAGCTATAACAGGCCCAATTAATCTCCAGGACTTACTTGCATGCACCTTCCTTGACGAGCGCCGTGATAGAAATGCAACGGCAAAGACGAGCGCGAACACGACTATGTCGCGCTCGCTGTTTGATGAGTCTTTCGTTTCTGTGTCACGTGACATGCTCGAGCGTGTCACGTGAGCGCGCTTGTCTGTGCGCGCGGTCAGCCCGGAAGTCAGGCAGACGCGTTGGGACCAGAGCGGGCATACTCGTATGCTGATATGCGCGGACAATAAAACGGCCGGAACAATCTAAGGATGAGGTCCCTATGTATGCTGATAATTTAGACAGCAGACATATAATGATATTGTCTGTCTGTTCGGTGATTGTATTACTTCTAATTCACGTGACAGCCCGGAAGTAAGGCAGGCTTATTGTGACCAGGTCAGGCACACTGATGTACTGCTATATGCTATATCTCTATGTGGATTTCCCTTTATCAAAAAAAAGGGAAAGGACAGTTAGAATATGTCAAAGATGGACCATGACCCAAAGTGATAGATAGTCAGTTGGAATGTGCTCCATACAAAAATGCCAGGAGTCTGTGTGCATATCCAGTTTAAATCACTAATTTTAGTGTCTGTCCTTGCCATGATGATTGTATGGCATCCATTCTATAGATGACGGATGGAGAGACGCCTAAGGGGTGTGTCACGTGATATCTACAATGTGGTGGGGTGGTCTCACATGTCATAGCTCAGTCGACAACAACCCCAGAAAATATGTAATTTTAAGGGCTTAGGCAATGACTTAAGTAATCATGGCCAGGGAATGCCACGGTATGCTCTCATTCAGGCCAAACTTATCTGTTTTTAAGCGGAACACCCATTTTTGTTCACGTTTTAAGAGGAGATGGCTCATATCCCCTCCTCTTCTTGGACATTTCACTTTTTCTATGATCGTCCACTCAAGTTCATTGGCCTGATGGTTCAGCCTGGTAAAGTGATCAACCAGTGATGCATTGTCCCGGTGGATCCTAATGCATGATAAGTGCTCTTGGATACGTTTCTTTATTGGCCAAGTTGTCATGCCAATATATCTCTTATCACAAGGGCACTTTATCATATAAATAAGATTAGAGGTATTGCAGTTGGTTAGAGCAATTTGTTTCCACGGTGTCTTTAAACCTAGGTCTAGGGTCTTTGTGCGTTTGGTAAGTGTACATACATTGCACTGACCACAAGGTGTATGTCCCTGTGGAGCCGTATTGTTCCTATAGGGTTGTCTGCCCGATGGTCTCCACGGCCGGTGTGTATGAATGTATCAAAGTGTCCCTCAGGTTCTTTCTTTTTTTCATTGCAAACCGTGGTACAGGTAGAGTGACTGGTCCTACATTGAGTATCGGCCACAGTTTGATGATTTCCCTTTTGATAAGGTTGATCTTGTTAGAATAACTGAAACTGTCGTAATGGTTTTTTCTCCGGCTGGTCGTGTTTTTGTTGCAAGGTTATATCCCGAGGGATATATCTTCCACGTTTCCTTGCTATTCTCACAGTTTTCTTGGGATATCCACGTTCCAATAGGCGGTCTGTGAGTACGTGTGGCTGTACATCATACTCCTGTGTGGTTGAGCAATTGCGCCTATATCGCAGAAACTGGCCAAAAGGTAGATTTTCGCGAAGACTCCTCGGATGGAAGCTGGAATATTCTGAAAGGGAATAGCGATCAGTAGGTTTTCGAAAGACCGTGGTGGCCAAGTGGCCCAATGTTGATGTTATTTCTGCATCAAGGAAATGGATGATCTTTTTAGAAATGCAATGTGTAAATTTCAGATATCTATCTCTTGAATTGAGCCAAGTCAGAAATTCTCTGAATGTTGATTCTGTTCCTGTGAAGATGGCCAGAACGTCATCTATATACCGCGTCCTCAAGGTGACCTGTGTCCTGAAGGGATTGGATAACTGGTATATATGAGTCTCCTCAAATTCTGCAACGTATAGGTTGGCTATAGGTTGGCCGAGGAAGGGGCGAAGGTAGCGCCCATAGCAGTGCCAGAGCATTGTTCATAGAAGGTCTCTTTGTAAAGAAAAAAGTTCTTAGTAAGTGCAAGCTCTGCCAGTTGTACTATGAGCTCAATAGGGACCACTGGAGGGACCACTAAATCTGTAAGAGCTTTTCCTACTATCTAAAGGGTGGGTGCCTGAGGGATGTTGGTATAAAGGGCTTCTATGTCCAACGTCACCAAAAATTGAGTAGTAGGATCAAATGTCACACTCTGGAGCATATTCAGAATGCTCATGGTATCCTTGGTGTATCATCGCATTTTGGGAATTAGTGGCCTCAAGAAGAAATCTACGAATTGGGAGAGTGGTTCCAAAATGGAATCGATCCCGGCTACAATTGGTCTACCAGGGGGTGGTCATATCCCCTTACGCACATTTGGTAGTGCATAGAACACCGGAATTTTGGGAAATTTGGAAACTACTGAAACAGGCCGCCAACAACACCTGTCCTACCTTCCCACATTCCCAAAGGTGTCCAGATGAAAACAGTACCTCACATGTGTGGGTGCACCTACCTGGGCGGAAAAGAAAGTGTCGCCGTCCACAAGTCCAGCAGCAATCCCAGGGACACCTGGCAGGATCCCCGTCCATTCCCTAAGGAAAAATCTGTAATGCTGCCTACCCAGAGCTCCTGAATGGTCAGGGGTGAGGTCCCTGGCCTTGGGTGGGTGTCCCTCATGGGGGTTGACCGTCCACAAGTCCAGCCTGGAGCTGTGGCTGGGCTGCATTACAGCCTTTCCCTATGGGTAAGAATGGGGACCCTGCCGGAACTACCACTGGACTTGGGCCGGTCGACCAACATGGGAGACAGCTGCACAAGGCCAGGGACAAGGCTACCTGGTGGGGAGAAGCTGTAACGCAGGCCAGCCAGAGCTCCAGGATGGTCGGGGTTATATCACCGGCCATGGGCGACAGTCTCCCATGTGGGTTGACCATCCCGAAGCACAGCGGCAGTCCCAGGGAGCCCTAGCAGGGTGGGTAAAACATACTGTCCATGCTTTGGGGACCAGGGGGGGGGAGAGGGGCGCTTACTATGTAAGCGGCCCCCTAGCCCCCGCTTCAAAAACAGATCCCTGGTCGTCTAGTGGCATTGCTGGGCGCGGATCGAGCGATCCGGGCCAGTAATACTTCAAGGAAGGTGTCGTTGGAAAAGGGAGAGTCTCCCCTTTCCAACGACACCTCCCTCGATTTCAACGGCACAATAATGCTGGAGATCGAGGGAGAAAAAGAAGGAAACTCACCTTCTCTTTCACTGCGGCAGCCGAAAATGGCTGCCGCAGTGAAATTTACTTTGTTTCACGTCAGCATGCATTATGCATGCTGACGTGAAACTGAAGGAAATCCAACCACTGGGCCGTGAGGAGGAACCTCCCCCTCACATCGCCCGGGAGCTGGATTTTACTTTTGTGCGATTGCTGCTTTGCAGCGATCGCACAAAGTGAAGTGCCAAAAAAGGACAAGGTATTTCGTCCTTGGCACTGCAAACGTAATGCCAAGGACGAGATGCCTTGTCCTTGGCACTTAAGGGGTTAAAGCCCCCAGCCAGGCTTCACGCAGTCCTATTAATATCTGGTTCTCGGATGTGTCACTGGTTACTTTGATTCTTAGGCATCCCTCGGTCGGTTTCACTTTTGCCTATTTCACAGATCACTCCAATTTTGTATCCACTTTGGCACGTTACACTAACCTCTCCTAGACCTCTTGATCTTTGTAGTTTCAACAAAAACATTTCACCAAAAAGGCTTCAGTCCGAGTCCTTCGACTGAGCATCTCGCGACACCTGACCATTCTGCTTGTGAACTTTTTCCTAGGGTTCCTTTAAAGTTCAATTACACAAGTCCTTTGTTCAACAAGGTTGCCTCCTGCAACCTTGGGCCCAGCACAGTTCGGTTTCACTATCGGTCTTCTTTGACTCACCAGCTGTGCTGAACTGTTAGTCTCTTGTCTCGGTAGTCAAGGGCGGCACCACGGTGGCAAGCACTTCTCCCCGTTTTGACCATCAAAGCGGGAGGGCCCTGTGTGCCATTGACACCTATTACACCGCACGCCAGCTCGACTTCCCGGTCTTATGATTCCCCTTTTGGAGGCTTTGCAGGTCTGAGTTGAAAAGGGCAAGGGCGATTCCCTTCAGGTCATCCCTCCAGGTCTCTCCGCCTTTCTCCTCCTTTTGAACTGCCGGTCCAGAATAACTACTTCAGTGTGCGTTCGGCCTTGCTCGAAGTGTGCTTTCGTGCTCTGCCTTTTATCCTTCTGGGGAAGGGAAAGGGCCGTCGGGTGTGCATAGTTTTTGTCAATTGCCTGACTCTGCCTGACCTTTGTGTTGGGACATGTCTGGTAAACGGCTCGGGTGTTAGTCCGTTGCTTGTCATGGTGTAGGAAAGTGTTCATGTTGGAAAAGGGGGGAGGGTAGAACTTCTGAATATCCAGCAGCAGGAAATCATCTGCATAGTCCATCCACAACATTCATATCTGTCCTATTTTAGGAGAAGTGAATGCTGAATGTTCAATAGCTTCTCCCAAATATGAGACACAGATCGAAAAGACAGTGGGTCAAAATGCACCCCTGTCTTAATTTATTCTTAGCTGGGGTTTCTTTAGTCATTTGCCCATATGTATTTAAACTAACTTGTACCACTGTGGAAGTATGAAGCCTAGTTATGAGCTTTAAAAGACCAGATGGAATACCCCACACATTCAATTTTGGCCATAGCAAGTTTCTGCTTACCAAGTCAAAGGCAGGCCTAAGGTCTATTGTTGCAACACAGATGGATGTATAGCTCCCATCTAGTACCAGTTGCTGACAATGCTTCAGAATGTACCCATTCAATGTTCCATGGCCTTTACTGAATCATGTTTGCCATTTACTAAGAGACCCAGCAGTTACAGCCCAATGCTTGAGTTGTTTTAAGAACATTTCAGCCTATATCTTGCTGCCCGCGTCAAGAATTGATATGGGAGATAATTTCGTGGCTCAGAACACAAGCCATGTTTATAAATTGGGATTATTTGTAAAAATGTCCATGTGGCAGTGAAAAGTTATTTTTTTCCTATCTCCTGGAACAAAACGGACAAGATGGTTGGCCAACATAAAGGTTTTTTCTTAAAAATGTTGTTTGATAATTTATTGGGACCTGGAGCTCTAGACTCACTCGCCCCTTTAATAGTGTCAAGGACATTCTGTGGTGAACAGTTGATGCTAAAAGGTCCCTTTCCTCAAACTTTAATAGGTTTGAGTTAAATTCTTCGGCCTTGTCTTCACTGCACAAAGACTCAGCGTATCACCCATGAACTTTCTGCCACCACGTTTATTCTGGCATTTTATTTTTGCATTCTTTACTGAAATGACCCAAGACCTAACATTTTCTAAGTTGTTACCTCTAAGACAACCCAGCATTTGCACTCAGTCCATGTATTGCAGCCTAGCTCTCTGGCCTTTGGTCCAGGTTTTACATTTCAAAGTTAGTCCAGATAGCATTCGCTTTTTTTCCACAACAGTAAAACTGTCTCTCCTAACCGATCTAATTGCAACCCTCAATTCTTGCTTCTTTGCTGCTATGCTTGTCATGTGATTGTGTGTTCCCCTTAGTCGTATTTGAAGAGGTATTTTTATAGTTCCTCGGAACCAAATTTGAGGATATAACTTGTTCTAAGCAGTCAATAGAAAACATCCCCATTTTATGTTGAAAATATGTAGAATCAAAAAAGTGCTTTATCACTTCGTTGAATTTGTTAATGGTTCCAGTATTCCATGTAACTCGGTTACCACCCATATTGGCCACCACCTCAAATGTAAACAGTCTAAAGAGACGAATGTTCCGGATGAAGATTAGTCAGACAACTCAAGTTACAGTGGTAATTCCAAGGGGTAGCCGTGACACCTAGTTCTAAACAGGTATTAAGCAGCGATTCATCCATACAGATATAATCAAGAGTAGATTTTGCGTTCCCCCTGAACCCGGTAAAGATTTCCAGTACATCACCTTTATCTACACCCATTAACCTTAAGGCGGCCCAATGAACTCATACATGCAGACGAAAGGGCCCCATCACCAACCTTTTTCGTCCCACAAACTCCATGGCATTCAGTTTTATTGCCTTTACTGTCATGATCAAATGTCTTACAAGTGGAGTTTGGTCACCTAAGATTATGATTTGGCCCATCGCCCCCTATGACACCAACTCTTAATCAACATTTGCAGTCTGTACAGAACATTTTCTAGCTGACCCAATTTCTCCTGCCAATCTTCTCCTTTTTTGGCATGCATTTTAAATTCCACCGCCAAATCACCAGTCTGGAAGAACAACTCTTACTGCTGAGATCCCATAGCCACTTTTATGAGTGTGATTAATCCCCCCCCTTTGGTCTGCCCAAGGACCCCTTCTGGGCTGACTGAGAACAGGAGGAATACCTCTTAACAGGGTTGTATCAACTAATGCTACTGCATACAGACTATGCTATGGTTTCTTAATATACTATTGAGCCTAGTATTGTTTAACCATTTTGAGTGGCCCTTAGAATTCCAAGACATTATCCTAAAAGGGAATTCAGTTACTAGAGGGTATGGTTTACTACTTTGTCTTTCTTGTCACTTACAAGAGCATGCGACAACCAAGACCAGTCGCAATCGTCACCACTCCTCCCACCCCCTACCTCTGTGAAATTAGCCACTCTATAGTTAGGCCCATGCTGACAACTGCTACCTTAATTTCATTATATTTTGTGTTTCTGTGCCACAGCATCATTTTACCTTAAGGTCTTGGCTAGAGTCAATTCACTTACCATAAGGCCTAGAGAGCGAAGATGGGGTTTCTCATGGAGTATCACCTCTGCAACCAAATTTGATTCCACATGACGATATTAGTGCGCACAGGGTGATTAAATTCCATGCGTTCAATGTCCCTAGTATTGATTGTGAACAGATTCAGAATCTCAGAAAACACTGTTAAGATTGCTGTTCTGTTCAGAATCAAACCTAGGTCGTCCCTAAAAACACATTCTATTGTGAACATACGCTTCATGGGCACCAAAGTCCCACATCCAATGTCCTGCTTATGCTGTTCAGTCGTGGGATCTTTCTTATGATTTGTGTCTCCCAGGATATTGTTTTGAACAGAAACTCCCCTGAGAATACTAAAAACATTTTGTTTTTTACCTGGACCTACACCTATTTGAACTGTTACTTTGGGAACATTCAAAGCAAACAATTTAGCATGCAGGTTTTCTGCATTCTTTCCCACACCCAATCTACCATTTGTCTGGTTTATAGGAGCGCAGCACCCATTATTCCCACTATCCATTTCCCCCACTTTATAACCTTTTAGGAACTCCCCACTCTCTTCTTTATGTTTAATATAAGGTTGAGTCACGTTAATTGAGGTACAGCATCCTTCGACATTCTTGGGCCCTATTGGTTTGAAAACTGCAAAAGCTCTATCTTCAGGAATAGATGTTAAAGGCACGACTTTAAGGTTGGTTTGCACGGGCACAGTTATTCTATGAGCCACTGTATGTTCCCCTGTTACCACTGCCATTTGAGGTTGGGCCAATAAATCCTCACACAATGACACAGTGGACAGGTTTTTTTTTTTTATCTGTTAACTGCGCAAACTGCTGACGTAAATCATTCCTATAAGGTTCGTGCCTGTGTTGGTATGTGTATTCCATTCCATGGGAATCTTGATCTTCGCTCTCTGAAATGTCTCTTCCCTCTGAGAAAGTATTCATTATTACTCTCGGGAGTGGGTGGGGGGGGAAGTTTCTCCCTCGGAATTAAACTTAGGTCGTATAGATTTAGAGTTTGCAATTTTTGAGCCTTGCAATTCTTGGTCTTTTTTCCCCCCTTGGATGATATTATTTTGCTTTCGTGTTGCCTTTTTCTATGAGGGTTCTTTACCAATTTCAGAACCCCCTTTTAAGTCAGCAACAATCAATGGTAATAGAGCAGAATTTAAATATGTCAATGGATCAGACTCCATTTGCGATGCCCCTTCATCACATTGCAACATTAGAATAGCTTGCAAATGATCCTATGTTCCTTTTTGTAGTGAGGCGTATTTTGGCAGGAAGAAAGTCTTAAACTCAGATTCATTAGTTTTTGTATCTAACTTTCTTTGAATCCCTTATAGAACAATTGAGTGGTGCTGCAACTCCTTGCTTAATTCCTTTATATAAAGGGACAAAGGAAGACAGAACGTAATTTAAAGCAACCAGTGGTTTCTCTGCACTCTTGAGTGTTTTTGGGAGAAGTACTTGTTATATTTGTAGCAGAATTCGCATGTGGTTCCCGAAAAGGTGTGAAGGCATAGGAGGTAGCTGAAGTATCTGTTGCATTTCCGACCTCTTTATTATCAGAGTAAATTGGGGGGATCACGGAGGGTTTCCCTGAATGAAATCACCCTGTTTGTCCAGAAGGTTAACCAGTTCGTCACTTGCCGCCAGATTGTTTGCAACCTCTGTGTTTAGCACCCCACCTTCTATTTCCATCTCAACCTGTTCACACTGTAGAATTTGAGCTGCAGTCCCACCAGTCGATCTAGTAGGGATCACATGGGGAAAAGCTGTAGCATTGTTGGGGGACGTAGGTAGGGGCATATTGCGTGCCATTTCAAACATTTGTTCTGTGCTTATGGAATCAGTATGTTTTGACAGACTTCGGAGAGTACATATTAAAATGAAAATAAGATAGTAAGAAAATAAAGGCACAGGTTCTACCTGCCCTCCACTTGTGTGTGCGCTTTCGCAGTAATGGCCGGCGTTTTTAGATAGCTAAGGCTAATGTACAGATTGCCAAGCACCACCCCCAAGCACAGTAGCAGGCACCAGAGCTCGTCGCTGAGTAAAGTCTGGGGATTACTGCAGAACTGCTTTACACTTCCACACACTTTCGCATTGTTGCCTCATTGGTATTGGTATGGTATGGTATGGTATTGTAGTATTACTGGCATGCCCTGTCGACGTCCCTTTTCGAGTTTCGAAAACAACAACTGTAATACTCTGCAGCTTCCACTAGATGTCGGCCTATGCACAGCATGTGAATCTAAGCAGATACTAGGGTCAGAAATACGATTACGTTGAGTAATGTATCCCTTATATAGCGCCTATATACAGGCAAATGTTTCAAAGCGCTCAAGGAAGCTGAGAACAAGGGGGGAAAAACAGTCGCTCAGAGTCCTTGAATTTCTGAGACGATAATAGTCTGTACAGGTAGCATAAGTGCATAAAAAATACATTTAACAGTGTGAGATACGGTAAATGGTCCTAACAGCGATTCTGCTGTTTTACCAGTGCGATTAAGGGGTGAATACAAGGGAGAAACAGACAGACGAACTTCAGGCGCAGAGCGTAGGGATCATGCAAGTGCACAGAAGGTCACAAGGAGGGGGGAGGATCAAGTGCACCCAGTCGGTTGAGACTGGGGTAAGTGCAGAGAAAGCCACTGTCTTGGGTTAATTCTCAAGTGCAGTGAATGTGGAAGGGGTGTAGGGCTCTGAGGCGAGTGCAAAAGAGGACTGGCGGGGCTGCCAGGGACCTGTGAGACTCTGAGGTACACCATGTGGCCAGTCAGCAAGCTGGAAGGAAGAGGAGGGAGAGAGGGAAAGAACAGAGAACTAGGTTAGCAGGGTAGGGGGGGAGAGAAGGAAGAGGAAAGTCTTGAGGAGTTTCCAGAACTTAAGGAGATCCGGCTCAAGACAGAGGGCGGTAGGGAGGCTATTCCAGAGGGAGGTACCTGCTGAGGATATGGATCTCCCTCCAAATCTGTGCTTGGAGAACCGTCTCACTTGGAGGTAGATGAGCGAAGGGCTTGTGAGGGACAGTATTTAAGTAGGAAGTGTAAATTCCCTGTTTTACAATTTGGCTTTACTGTGTACAAAGGTTAAAAGCAGCAGAAAAAGGGAAGTGTTTCTGCCGGTCTCGTTGTATTAATAAAATGGTTTACTGTAAATTTCTCATTAATGTCAGCAGAATTTTCTCACATCTGGGATGAGCTGATGTACTTTCAACACGCATATCTCGGTGAGAGGTCATACTGTTTATCTTGAATTCCAGCAAGCGTAAGCAAGTTTTATGCATTGTGCAGTTTTAAGCAGGGACCTCTAACGTGAGGCCTAATGTTTTAGCTTTGTGTGTTAAAGCAAGGAGGCCTAATCTTTTGAATGGCATTTGTAATTGGCTCCTACCAGATTGTTTTGTAGCAAGCTCTCCTTTAAGCCATATTGTTATGAACTGATTAACAGATAAAATTGACATTTCCACAGAAGCGTTGCAGGTGGAAAGGTCCCAGGCCCCAGAATGCCTTGTGAACAATGCAGAGGGTCTTGAACTTGATCCTTGCAGCCACGGGGAGGCAGTGAAGGGATTTCAGCGCTGGAGAGATGCGGTCCATGGGCTTGAGGCCAAGGATAAGTCTTGCGGTTCTGTTCTGGATGAGTATATTACCATGTTGCCCATGGGAATATGCATCAAAGGAATTCTGATAGCAGAAGGGTCTTCCCGTGATCGCAATCTGCGATCCCTGCTTGTGAACACAGAGCGAATCCTGGGGAGAAAGACATTCTTCTAGTCCACAGATGGGAACAAGATTGCAAGATCACCAGGTACTTGCTTCTGCAAATCAGACGGCAGGTTTGCAGTTACCCACATGCCGCAGTTGGGCGATAGCAGACAATGCACACTAGCTGAAGGGAATGGTGGTAGAATCAGGTGGCTACTATGATGGGCCTGCTTGATTCCAAGATAGCAGCCCCATCTTTTGTAAATTCAACCTGCTGTGCCGTGGAACACCCACAAGTAGTTGAGATCCACCAGGGCCAAAGGAGAGCCCTAGAAGTCGACTTGAAAGGAAGGTGTTGGAGACGGAACAGAGGAAGTTCAGGCATAGGAAGGAGGATGATAGAGGAAGATGTGCTGGTATTGTACCGCAAGATGGCAATGAAGACATCTCTGTTGTCCAGTCCAAGAGTGCCATAGACTGAAAGAAGTGCAGAGATGAAAGGTAAAGACAAAGCTGCAGCATAGCATGTGTGTCTGCGTGCATGTAGTCATTGTAGGTTGTACAAAAGACTGACGTCAGAAAGGACCGTTCACATACTTCGATTGATATACACAGTAATGAGATTGGGTAAAAGAAAGCTAGTACGATGAAAATAAAAACCAATTCTCACACTGGGAATGATAATGTCTCACCTCCTAATGGTGGTGCCAGTTTTTCAGTAGTCCAGAACCATATCTTCTGACCTCATTCCTCAAATTTAACAAGTCTAAGTCAGTTGGACAGTCTTTTATGCCAGCTCATGGTATAGCTGCAATGTCTTTGTTAGGGCGAAGATGGACCAGGGCTTGCTATCTCTGACCGCTAACACTTTGCCTCTCTTTGAGTCTGGGCTCCCTCCTTCCTCATGTTTCATGCCCGCTCACTATTACCATGGTAACTCCTTCTCTGTTCTCCTTGTCTATGCCTTAGTCCACATTCCGCCATGCCATTCTGCCTTGGTCCAACCTGTCATTGTGTGAACAGGGCAAGATATCTGTCAGTTTCAGGTAATGTAGGCGTTCTTGTATAGCGCCAGTCTGCCCAGTCTATCTTTACTGACTGGGTGTTGAAAGATAAGTTAGATATATGTTTTTCTCTGCTCCTTTCATCTGATAACATTCTAGTCAAAACTCAATTAGCTCTGGAACCCTATCTTGATTTTCCTGTTCAACCACAAGTGAAAACTTTATTCACACAATGTTGCCTTGGTATATTGTCACTTGCAATGTTTACAGCCCACTAGGGAACGGATGCCCCTTATGTAACTTCCCAGTCGAGTATGAACTGCACTCTTTTTTCACATGTCCTTTACATGAAATAGTTAGACGTACATGACTGATTCTGATTTTTTTTTCTCAATAAGGCATAAGAACCAGAAGTGAAGCTGTTAAACGTATGAAATTGAGCCTAGTCTTCCCTTTGTTTTTTGCTGTATCGTCATTTTTAATTGGTGCTTTCCATTGGAGAAAGAGTTTTGTGAATAACAGTTGTAAGGATGACATGGTATCAAGAATAGACAGACACAAGTGATCACAGTTCAAGGGTGTTTATTACACTGTATCGGTGGGGTGGAAAAATGCCTAATCTAAACCTAAATCTAAGATGGGAGCAAGCTACGACCATCAAATGAAAACTAAGGCAGTTCTAGTGGCATCTTGTCAAATAAAAAGGTACTATACTAAGAAAAACCTTTTGCCAATCCTTACTACTAATACAAAAGGGTGTGGGATAAGATTTTCAAGAAAGGTAGAAGTGTTCACAAATGATACGTCTGGATGTGGTTACCGGGGGTCTTCCCTTCCCCCCCCGTTTTGAGCATGGGACAAGGCGGGACTCCTGAGCACAGCACACACTCGAGCTTTCCAAGCACGAGACATCAGTTCCAGCTTCAGCTGTCAGGACCTTTGGTGGTTAAGTGTCTTTTCTACAAAAGTCTCTTGCCTCTGAGGACCTGATGTACTCCAAGAATAACAAACAAAAGTTCCTTTCAAAGGTGCATTGGGTGATGGCTTTTCACCCTTGGATCCCCCTCTTCCGGGCTTAGATCCACAAACAGTTCCTTTCTATGTCAGGACCTTCGGTGGTTGACTTTCTCGCTTCCAAGGGTCTGATAGATTCAAATATTACAAACAAAAAGTTCCTTTCAGATTACTCTTGAGATGAGGATTCTTCACCCCTGGGTCCCGCTCTTCTGAGCGCATACCCCTCTCGAATATCAGCCTCCCTCCCTCCCGTTGGGTTCATTTCGCGACCGCATTCATTTGTCGTTGGGGTGATGGCTTCTCACCCCTCGATCCCCCTCTTCTGGGCTTGGACCCCTTCAAACATTTGCCTCCCTCCGTCGGGTTCACTACGGCCTTTTGCAAGGATATTTCCACCTTGGCATTCACAATTCTTAATGTCCACAGTAAACTGTTATACAGTTTACTGTGGACATTCCTCTGCCGGGTTCACTTTTGTCAGCACACTGTTCGTTGGGACTTTAGAATTCGCCCCTCTTTATTGGCGTCACTCCCTCGGGTTCACTCTTGACATTTCACAATTCCTTTTGCTTTCTCTTAATTTGGGATCCACATGCCTTGTGTTTCTTAATGTTGTTTCGGTCAAAGACTTTCAACTGTACAGGGACTTTGCTAGACTCCTCTATGACCTCTTTGACCTTCCTTGGCAGCTCTCCTACGGCTTTCTGTTATCAGTAGTTTCCTTCAAACACAGGATCAACCAGAGTCTCTCGAGTGAGCAACCACGTGGTGCTGGACTTGTCTGCAGCTGGTCTTCCCTAAAAAATGTACAGTTCTTTGAACTTTCCTCAATGTGCCACTTTGCGGCTTTCATTGAACAAAGTTCGGTTTCTTTATCGGTGCTCCCCTGGACTCACCGGCTGTGATGAACCGCTTGGCTTTCTTCGTATCTGGAGTCAAAGCTGGTACCACAATAGCAAGCGTCTCCACACTCCCTGTACCGTTGACATCTGCTGCAACACACTTGGGCTATTGTTCGCGGTCTTATGATTCCATCCACGGAGGTCTCGCGGGGCTGGGTCAGAAAGGGCAAGGTCGCTTCTCTCCTTGCAGCCTTTCGGTTCTCGCCGCCTTTCTCCACCTCTTGAACTGCCGGTCTTGGATAACTGTCTCGTCGTGCTGTTTGCCTTGCTCGTTTTGTGCTCTCGTGCTCCACCTTTTATCCCCGTGGGGAAGGGAAAGGGCTATCTGGTGTGTGCGATTCTGGTCAATTGCCTGGCTTTGCCTGACCCTTGTATTGTGACATGTCAGGTAAACAGCTCTAGTGTTAGTCCGTTGTCTGTCTTTTGTGGTGTGTGAAAGTATTTGTGCAGAAAAATGGGGCGGGGCAATGTTTCTGAATGTCCTACATGGTAGGATGGGGAAAAGGTGTTGGAAGAAGGGGTACACCACGTCTCACCCGTCGGTGTCCCACTTCCACTCCCCGAGGACCCCCCATCCAGGTGATCCTCGCTCACTAGTCCATCCCCAGGAACTGGATCCAATAGCGATTGCCGTGTCCTGGCCACCTGGATGACAGACCCCCTGGGACTATTCGCAGAGACACCTTCAGGTTTCTCACACAGTGGACCCAGGCTTACGGACCTAGGTCCCTATAAAGTGTTTCCCACTACAATTTAGGGTTTGGTTTTATTAATTTCTTTGCTCTACTGCGCCAACATTTTTATTTATTTATTTTATTTTTTGCATTTATAAAAGCGCACTAAATCCGGAGGCATCAAGGCGCTGGTTACAACATGGTAAAATCAAGTAGGTGACAAGTAGTTTCAGTTCATGTCCAAACGTGACATGGTAGATCAGGGTGGCTTTCTGAGAGAATAGTAGAGTCTTCATATGTTTCTAGAATGTCCAGTAGGATTGTTCTGATCTCGGGGACAAGGGTAACGAGTTCCAATTCTTAGAAGCGATAACTGGGAAACTCTGCCCCAGATCTCTTCAGCTTGAATCTCGGGATGATGTGTCTGTGGGAGTAGTATGAACAGGGTGTGGGGGGTGGAGGGGATCTGTCTGATTGAACTTTTTTTAGTTTCTGAGAGCAGTATCTGGGGTCAGTGTCCGCAAAGCATCTGTGCATGATGGCCAAAGTTTTGAAAATAATGCTCCCACGAATCGGTAACCAGTGTACATTTCTGGCAGCAGAAATGTGGTCACGCAGTGGGATATTTAGTGCGGCTCTTAGTGCGTTATTTTGGATGACCTGGAGTTTAGAAATGTTATGAGAGGAGGATCTTACAAATAAAGCATTGCAATAATCCAGCCTGCAGCCAATAAGGGCACGGCTATGGTAAGACAACTGTCAGTAGACAAAAAGAGTATGCAGGCATTGATTAGCTTAGTGGTGTGTGCCCCTGAAGAAGCAATGGAATTGACTTGCCTTGTTAGTGATAGGGTGGCATCTAGGTACACGCCCAGGTTCTTGACCGTACTGGATACTGGGATAGTATTGCCATCAATAGAGAAAGATTTTGAAGTATGGGTCTAGAATGCTGAGTGTATTGTGCATGAGGACTGTAAGAATTTCCGTCTTGTCATCATTCAAACATAGATGGTGGGAGGCCATCCATCCCTGTATAGTTTGGTAGGCTGACTGTAGAGTGAATCTAACAAAGGAGTAGATTCCAGTTAGGGGGGAGTAGGAACTGCGTATCATCGGCGTAGTTTGTGTAGTATATCCCAGAGACATCCAGAAGATCGAACAGAGGCTTGGTGAAGATATTGTAGAGCGTGGGGGAGACGCAGGAACCTTTTTTGATGCCACAGGTGATAGGGGCAGGTGAGGCGGTAGTTGTAGCTGAAAAGACCCTCGTAGATCCGTCCGAAAAAGGATGAGATCCAGGCGATGGCTGCAGGTGAAAAGTGAGCTGCCGGTGCCAGGTGGTGCCCCAAGATCTGATGGTCCACCAGGTCAAAGGAGGCTGACAGGTCGAGCAGCAGGAGAAGGGCTGCCTGTTAGTAATTGATAAGGGGACATTCTAATTCTTGATTAACTATGCTGCTATATTTTGGTTGAGGTTTTCTGGATTAATATGGTATTGTTTAGTTGCTCCTTTGTTGGAGCAGAAACATAGCATTGCAGAAATTGAGGATTCCTAGATGAAAATGAATGACTGGAGTAACTGTTTTAAACGGAAATGCACCTTATACATTGTAATTTTCTATCCCACTGCTATTTGAATGCAAATAACTATTGAAGATTTTGTGTTTTTAATCCATTGTTTATTAATTTGTTTTATTCATATGTTGTATGTATTTGTATGCTTTAATGGCCTAGTGCTGAAATCAAGCTTCATTTTGATTGGTATAGCCGCAATGTATTTGTCAGGGTGAAGAGGGACCAGGACTTGCTACCTCTGACCGCTAACACATAGCCTCTCTTTGAGTCTGGGCTCCCTCCTTTCTCATATTTCATGCCCACACACTATTATCCTGGTAATTCCTTCTCTGTTCTCCTTTCCTATGTCTCAGTCCTCATCCCACCTTGTCATTCTGCCTTGAGCCAACCTGTCAAACAAGGGATCTGTCCGTTTCAGGTAATGGAGGTGTTCTTATATAACACCTGTCTGCTTCGCTGCTCTTTGCTCTGTAAAATAAATGTGGCTTGGGGTTTATTAGTAGGACTTTGGGAAAGGCAGATACAAAACCTGTAGTGTTGATGGCTGCAGGTCCGAACTACCCGGTTCCTGAGTGCCAATCTGCTGTCTATGGGTTTGGCATAGAAACCTGAAAGTATGTTATCTACAGGGAGAGCCCAAGATCTGATGGACTACCGCGCTTTGGGCCTGGTTAGCCACTGATGTGGGACAGTTCGCCAGGGCCAAAGAGGAGAACTTAATTGTGGCTTGGTTAATGTTGATGTGCTTCTATGCCTGTGGTGGCTGTCTGAGTTGGGGTTTGTGTGCATAGTGTAAGGTGGTAGATCTTACAGGGGAGTTGGTCATTAGGTGGAAGGTGGCCATTTACAGAAGGTTCCCATTTTTCAAGCTCCTAATATCATATCTTTCTCTCTTTCTCTTTTATCTTTCCTTCTTTCTCTTTCTTTTTCTTTCTCTGGCTCTTCCCCCTTTTTCGTTCTCTGTTTCTCTCTCCGTCACTGTCTCTCTCTCTCTTTGTCTCTATCTTTCTAATAGATACATTGCACCCCTTGAGAAACAAAACAAGCTTCTACTAGTTGCCATCGGCAGATGAGGGAAAGGTGTTGTGTGGGAACTCGGATATTAACATAACCTGCTACGGTTCAGTGGAAGGCAGCATGAAACTTGAGAAACACAGTCACCAATTTCACCTTCCTCAATATGTTGGTTAGCAGGCTTAGCAATGCCACAAACCTCATTCTACCATGCTAAAGTGCTACTCTCCATAACCTGCTGGGACAATTGCTTGTTAAGAGCACGGCAAGGCGTTTGTCAGGGGTTTGTCATGTCAGGGGCCAGAATCCCTGTTCATTTTGTGCACATGGCTACCCCGCTGTCTCCCACAAGCTCCAAGCTCTTCTCACTCAGTACATAATGAAATACCCACCTTCCACCACCACAAGCAGACACAACTTCCAGTTTTCGATGCAGCACCAGGCCTTTGGTATTGGAGTGATGCTGCAACTCTGCAGAGGATTGTTCACAATGAAACGAGTTGCAGAAAAGAGGGAAGGTTGAGTGTGGATTCCTCAAATAAATGTGCAGCACCTTGGCCTTAAAAGGGGGACTGAGCAGTGCAACGGCTGCAGGATACTGAAGAGCAGTGTGTTGTGTTGGGTTTTACGGGATATGATTGACGTTCTAATAAGACCCCATTCTTGAGTTTGCAGTCTTTCTGGCCCCTTGCTAGCTAAGGGTCTCAGGCAGAATTCCTTTCTTGTGCCAAAGCTATATGTTGGGACCAGGGCAAACCCAGCTATGCTTTGTTCATCCAGATTTAAGCGCTGTCCTTACAAAGGTATGAATTGGCTGTCTGTGATTATCAAATGCACAAAGTGTGAGCTGTTGCCCACGGGGTCTCCTTGAGCCAGGGATGGTACTGCCTCACCCATTAACAGCTAGTTGCACTACAGAAGAAAGGAAGGAGGAGCGAGACTGTTGGGCAGTCTCACTGAAGGGTTGTTGACTAAATTGTGCTCTTAAATTTACAAATTTTACACAAGTTGCTAAGATATCTGAGGAAAATGTCAGCGAAGGCAGCAGAACTAACACTCTCTCTCTTAAACTGGGCAGCTGCTGTGTGTGGCGTATGTGATCACAAAAGCAAGTGCACATTTCCTGCACATCGATCCCATGCTATACCAGCTGAGAAATGTCAACAGGGGATGTGCAACACAGCGAAGCAGCTTAGTGTGGGTAGGAACAGCCATTTTGTAAATGCGTGGGCTACTCTGTAAACTGGGTCTAGGGTTGTAGAATGTTGTCTGTAAGAGTTCCTTTAGTCTACCCTGCCCAATGTACGTCCTATATACACATGCAACTACAAAGCGTGTAGGTCCATGAAATCAAGCAAAACAACATTTGTATGGAAAGGATCAGCCATTTTGTAAATGCCTAGAGTACTGTGTATGCTGCATCTGTGGTTGCAGAATGTTGCTGTAAGGCAGGGGTCTGCAACCCATGGCTCTGTAGATGTTTTGGACTATGATTCCATTGATCCCTCCTCATTGACTATGATGACTAGGACTAATGAAAGTTGTAGTAGCACCTGACTTCCTGAGTCATCCTTGTGGCAGGTGTGAGTGGGTGTGAGCGTAGTCCAGATTCTGTGGGACTGGAAAGCCCACCAAGGATAATTAACACCACTTGCTGGGAGAAACAAAGAAAAAGGGACCAAGAAAAACATTAGGGAGACATACTTTAGACTCTGGTGGGAAATCTAACTATAGTTGTCCTGTTGAAAATCAGAGCATGGGTACATTTGAGCTGAAGGTACTACTGGTAACCCCCAAGTCAGAAGGGGGAAGCTGGTCATGAAATCCAGATGACTCAGTGGAAACCAGAATCCAGAGAACTTGCTTTTCACGTGTGACTAGAGAGGAACCTGTGATGCGCAGGACATCTGTGCCTGCAGTGCCCTTCGATAGACCAGGTAACTGGTGAAATCCCCATTGACTATGGGATAACCACTCCCAGTCAAGTGTGATATCATGGGACAGATGGAGAAGAAATCAAACAGTGGCCCTCATTACAACCCAGGCGTTAAGGGGATAACGGCGCCGTAAAAGGTGGCGGCGCCGTTAAACCCTTAACGCCTGATTACGAGTTCCCTTTGCGGGTTGGAGACTTTAACGCCTGCTTTTTACCAACCCGCAAAGGGACGCAATTTGCGGCACCGTACTTAGCGCCTTCCCCATTCCCATTGAGCCCTATGGGGCAAAATTGGAATGGGGAAGGGCCATGGCGGCATGGGGAATTACCGCCCGCCAACCTCGGAATGGGGCGGTAATCCACATTCCGCCATGGCGGAGTCGGTAAGTTACCGTCATGGACCATGGTGCCATTAGCACCATGGTCCAACGCCAGGGTCGTAATGAGGGCCAGTATCTGAAAGTTAAGCCATTATTACATCACAGGAGGGTCAATGTGCTCCAGCAATAGATGGATTCAGGAGCAGCCAACCCCAGAGAACTGTGCTCGACTTTGCATAAAACCTTCAGAGAAGGTACGTTCTAACCACGGTTCAATATATAGGTGAAGCTATTTGGATCCTGGTCATAAAGTAACTTAATATTACTGCTTATAGCCATTCCTCATAATTATTTTCTTCAGCTTAAACTTGCACCCTTTCTCAAGGTGAAGTTTGTGTTAGGTCTGTCTGTACTTGGTCCGACCCCCTTGTTTTGAGTTGAATAAAGTCTAATCCTCACATCAATTGAACGAAAGTGTGTGGTCTTGGTCAAATCACTTTTCTCTCATGGAATCATTACCATTAAGAAAATTAAAATCTAAGCGCTGCATATGGATCAGTTAGAGCCTTGCAGTGTGAAATAGATCTTTGAATTAAAGTCTTTTAAACTCTAAAAAGTAATTTCTTTTTTTAATAAAGTTATTAAGTGATATATTAAGAGACTAATTTTGGCAGAAAATGTTGGCACAGTACTGAGCTGTTGCCTGTTTAGAAATACCCTCTGTCCGTTTTTAAGTCCATTGTGCTGAGCTCAGGCACAAGGGTGCACAAATGGCAGCATAAACCAATACCATTGAAACACTGGCCCACGCCTTTCATACTTAATATCTTCAGCTCATCTGAAGGTTTCTGTCCATTACGTGAGGGTTGTAATGAGTGCCTCTTTGAATGCTGAAAGTCCTTAAGGACAACAGTGGTACTTATCGGTTGCTTCTATCTCAAGGGTTTCTGAATCACCAATAATATGTCAAAGGCGCTGTTTTGATGGTCTACATTAGCACCATTTTTGGACTTATGGAACCTGTCTTAACATTGTAAAGAGGTGAAGAAGAGCAGACATGTTGTTTTGGATACGTTTTTAATAGTGAGGCACTGGATGTTTCTTTGCCCATTGGCTCCCCAGCCAGAGGTACTTTAACCTGTGGTCTTCACATTGCTGTGACTCTTCTACGGACCCGGTCACTGCCTTTTACTTCCTAATCAAAATTCCCCATTCAGTTGTCAGATGCAGTGTCTGACTTGCAGAATGTGGGTATCAACCATACTGGAGCGGTTCTTTATGGTAAATTGGCAGCTCAGATGGCAGCTCAGATGAAGTACATTCTTACCATTTGTATAGCAAAACCTCCTCTGATGCTCCTACATAAATCTTTTTGGAAATGATTTCAAAAATAGATGCGGTTAAATACACATAAATCACAAAATCCATTGGAAGGTTTTTTTCAACCATTCTTTCGATTATCAATAGATCTGTAAGAGATCCAAAAATTAAATGAGTTGGAGTTGTTCATGTGGAAAGAGTGGAATCAGTGTTTAATGCTTACTTTTCCATAGATTCTCCGTAGTTAATTCTCCCTCCCTTCATTAACAATGGAGACTTAAAAACCACGACTTCCAAAATGCAAAGAAAAAACACAATTAGATGATTTAGATGTATTACTTTAAACTTACATGGCTTATCCACAGATCGCTGCACATTAAGTGTTGTTTTAATGGCTGCAGGTGACTGCCTCTGAGGTGGAGATAGAAACATGAGTTGAAAAATAAGTTTGATGGTTGATCTTGTGTCGATGGGATTAGGTGCAAGAGAGACACAGATCACCCTTCCTTCTTTCTAATGTTGAAAGGTACTAAGTTGGACTTGTTTGGTCAAAAGGAGGAACATGTGCACCTATTCATTTTAAAGTCAAAGACAGAATGCAATTTTATCCAGGAAAGAACATCAAAAATGTAAATAAATAGTGACAATCTTTTTAAAAGAAAAATGAGAACAACATAGAATTTAAATAAAAGGCATTTTTTTTCCAAACTGTTTTTATTACAATTTTATATTGAAAAACAAATCAAAAAATTGAAAAAAAAGGAACTGAACCATAGTCCTAAACTCTTCCCCTCCCATCCATATCCCCCCTCCCACCGGATTGTGGATATTGTCTCTGATCCGGATTCAAGACCTCTAGAGTTTTAGTTTATTTAAACAGGTCCAAGATGCAGAGTTTGTGGTGGCACCATTGTAGCATATAATCGCTCTGTAGATGTTCTAGTGCTGTTCCCCAGTCTGTGATGCATTTTTGGGCTTCTCCCTGGATGTTGTACGTAATTCTTTCCATGGCGATATGGGTCCAGATTCTTCTGAGCCAATCCAGGTTGGTCGGTGGAGATTGGTGTTTCCATTTTTGTGCTATTTCTAGCCAGGCCGCTGTTAGGAATCCCATGAACTTCTTTTTTTGGGAAATTGTCAGTGTCTTATCTCTAGGGTTCCACAGCACACACAACCATACCTCTTCTTGCAGATTTTCGGCCCCGTTGAACATGGTTTGCATGTGAGTTTTTACGTCTGACCAGAATTGTGATAGTTTTGGGTAGTCCCACCAAATGTGTCTCCAGTTCCCTGCGGAGTTGCATCCCATCCAGCATTTGTTTCGGGTGGAATGATACATTTTATGTAGTCTTTCGGGGGTGTAATGTCATTGGATCATGATTTTTGTCCATGCTTCCCTCACCTGGGTGGCTTTAGACCATTTTGGGATAATGCGCCATACGTAGTCCCATTGTTCTTTTGTTATCGCTTTCTCCAGCGTAGTTTCCCATAACTTCATGTATTGCCACTTGACATTTTCTGTTGGTGTATTGAGAAATCTGTATGTGGCCGATACATTTTTTGGTTCCGGTGAGTCAGTATGTATTTCTCAAATGGGCTCGGCTCTCTGCTCACAGCTTGTTTTATCCGTGGAGAGGAAAGCCAATGGCAGAGTTGGTTGTATTTGCAATCTACTTCTTCCCATTTCTGGTAAGCACCCTTCTCCATGCCTGGTTGGAATTCTGGGTAGTCTTGTATAGGCATAAAGGGGGCTGGGTCGATTGTCAGAATTTCTTTTCTGGTTGATTTGTTCCATATGTCTAGTGGAGTTCTCATCACTTCACTGATCTGGACATTCTGATGTCTATGCTCTGGCTTAGTCCAGAGGAGTTTGCGGAGTCGGTTCTTAGCCACCGCTCCGTCTTGTGACTCCCATATCTTTGGGGAGTTGTCAGGGATCCATTCTTTGAGGACCCACAAGTGGGCCGCTTCATAGTATCTTCTGAAGTGTGGAAGCGCCATTGGGGGGGTACCCTGCCCCGGGTGTCTTGGCTTTGATCGATCTGTGCATGGGTCCCATGCAATGTTGAAGTCTCCTGTTAAGATGATCTCTGCCTTCGCAAAGGATTCCAATTTGTCTATACAATCCCTTATGAATCCGTCTTGGCCCACATTGAGGGCGTATATCATTGCTATTGTCAATGGGAAGCCTTTGATTTGTACATTTGCAAACAGGTATCTACCTTGTTTGTCCAGTAGCGTTTCCTGAATGTGTACGTTTAGGGTGTTAGCAAATGCTATTAGTACCCCTCTTTTCTTCTCTAGGTCATTGGCTTGGAGGATATGTGTGTATCCTTTGATTCGGGTTTTCCCTTTGTCTTGTTTTTTTATATGAGTTTCCTGAAGCGTCAGGATATTGAATCTCTCTTTCTGTAGGCAGTGTTCCACCTTTTTTGTATTTACATGGGAGTTTAGCCCACCTATGCTATATGTGAGGATTTTTAGGCCCATTTTTTATATGAGTTCTCTTGTCTTGTATGTCTCGCCGAGATCTTTTGTCTTAAACCTTCTGCCTTCCGGTGTGTTTCCCCTCCCCCTTTCCAACTTCCCCTTTAACAATTCCCTTAACTCCCCCCTCCCCCCATAACAACCCTGAGGAGGGCTCAGGGCCCTATGATCGCTCGGGCGTGTTGCCACTCACGCCATGCCCTCTTTAACTCAGGTGACCTGGTTGTGAGGGGTCCTAAACCCCACTTGGGATTTTCGCAGTAATTCTGTTCTTCCCGGTTCTGGCCGACCATGTTGGTTGCCGGCGGTCCCGTCCTTTTCTGCCTCCTCCTGTTGTTTACACTGGTGTTCTAAGTGGTTTCTCCTTGATTCAATGGGGATGATGGCTTCTTGTGTTCCTGGTTCGTAATGGCTCACTTCCCTTTGGATATTGTGGTTTGCCAGCTTCTCTGGGCCCTTCCCCCTTTCGTGGGCTCTCTGGGTCGTGCATTCCCCTCAGGGTCTCCCTGCATATTCATAATTCTCTGGCCTTCCTCGCACGTGGTTATTCGCTGTTGGGCGCCCTCCCATGTAAACAGGAGGCCGAATGGGAAAGTCCATTTGTATCGGATTTGTCTTGTAGTGAGTTCTTTTGTGATTGGGGCCATTTCTCTATGCTTTTGGAGAGTTGATTGAGCCAAGTCTTGGTATAGTTGAATGTTGGCTCCATTCATTCTTATCTGATTAGCGTCCTAGCCTTTTGTAGGCTGTGCTCCTTCTGTGTGTATGAGGCCATTGCTACTAGCACATCTCTGGGGCGATTTCTGGGTTCCCCTTCCCGTCGCGGGCCCACTCTATGGACTCCATCTATGAGAATTGCTGACTCTTCTTCTTCATCGATTATGTCTTTGAACACTTGTTGCACTGCGGTTTTTTAGGTCTTTATCTCCGACCGACTCTACCATGTTCTTAATTCGTATGTTTGATCTCCGAGACCTGTTTTCTAAGTCTTCGCATTGTATCTCCAAATTGTGTGAGAGTCTGGCCAGGTGCTCTTGCGTTTCTGCATATTGCTGGGTTTCATCGTCCAAGTTCTGGAGCATTCTCTCTAATATATCGGTTCTCTCTTCTAGTTTGCCCATGTCTAGTTTCAGCTCTTGCACTGTTTGTTTCAGTTCGCCCTTCATGGTATTGAATTGTTTATGCATTGAGGCCATAAATTGTTCCTGGAATTCTTTAAACCAGTCTCTCATGTCTTCCTTAGTGGCCATGTCGGTTCTTCCCTTTTCGGCGCTTGGGAACTTTGTTTTGTCCTTGTGAGCGGACGTTTTCGAAAGGCCTTGTGTGTCCGTCCCCCAGAGTAGAGCCAGATTCTGGTCCTGCTTCCCTTTTGATGTTGTTGCGTGTGATTGCCTGCTCCTAGACTTTGACATGTGTGCTATCTTAGCTCCACACGTGTGTCGGGTCACGCTCTGCGTGTTCTTTTTTACTGGGACTATTTTAGGTATATCGTGCTGGTGTTATGGCCTAGGTGTTCCTTGTGCCTCCTCTCTTTGCCCACGTTGTGGCTTCACTTGTCTGTGGGATTGTTGGGGTTTTCTTAAGGTGGGGGCAGGGGGGGCATCCCCACACGTCCCTCCTGTGCCGCTTTGGTATTGTGTCTTATTCTGCTATGGTTTTTGGACCCTTTCTAGGCCCGCGTTATGAGGCCCAAGTCTATGGGGAGATGGATTGTGTGTCCTGCTTATTGCGCCTCTTGCCCGTTCCTCTCGGGAAACTCCCTCCACATGCCACCTCACCTCACCTCTTATCTTGTGGGTGTCCCCACCTGTGTGCCGCTGCCACCTACTCCTTTGTCATCTGGAGGTGGGTGGGCTGTTCCCTCCGGGTGCCTTCTCCTCTTTCGGGGCACGGGGCCTGCTGGGGAAGCCTTCTCACTGCTCTGGCTCCTCTGTGGGTTCCGCTTTTCCCCGGTATACGTTGTGGGGGTCCGCTCTGCCGAATGCGGGCGGGGGAGGGGCCGCACTGCTCCAGGCCTCTCCTCGCCTCGCCGGCACCCCCTCTCCTCGGTTCTCCACGTGTCAGCACAGGTACTGTTGGCTGGGCCTGTCCGGCATCCGGCTCCGCTTATCCTGGCGTCTCCCTCTTGGGCCGCACGGTGCTTCTTTCCCCCTCTGCTCCCCGCTGGTCGAGGTGAGTGCCTGTCCCTCTGGGTGTGGGGGGGACCTCTACCTCACAAACGCAGGCTGGTTGACTTATCTCCTCCCGATGGGCACTCTGGTACGCCAGCGGCTCCAGTCTTCGTCGGCATCCAGTATCCGGGTGCATAGGGCGCCATGTTTCCATATTGTGTGTTGGCGTAGCCTGAGGGAGGCAGTTCGAGCATGCACGCTCGCCTCTTCTTTCGTTGCTCCTCACTGCTTATAATCTTTTCCACCAGTCACACTGTTATCCCGGGGACCGCAGCTGCATGAATTATTAAGCTACGCTGTGTAGGCCTCGAGCCGGGAGACAGAGCACCGCTCACGCACGTCTACCCTGCTCAGCGGCCATCTTGGAATTCCCAATAAAAGGCATTATAAATTGTAAACCTTTGAAGCAGTAATAGGCAAAGAAAGGCAGAGAAAAGAGAGAAGAGAATGAAAAAAAGATGATGGCCCTATGAAGAATAATGGTTGTGAAGAGATAGAGGGTTTTCGGAATGCAGAATGAAAAAGCAATGTTACATGGACATGAGGGTGACTAGTCTTTAATATTTAACTTTATTAACATTCAGTACACTGCTTCTATTATTCTGACCTCTATCGTAATATTTAATAATGATGTTTAGAGATGTTTACACAGCTTACAAAATGGTCCTGCTGCTGAAATGAGAGAGGAAACCCACAACTAACATTAAAAAGATAAGAAAAACTTTAGCATTACCTATGTTTTTTAAATAAATAACCTACAATAAAGAAGTAAAACACATTTGAAAAATCTCACAGAAGTATATGTAACCTCAATATTTATTTATTCAAAGATATTTCTATGTACATATGAATAACACATTTATTCTTATTCATTTAAGCTATGTGCATTTCCAAATCTCAAAAGTGTATTCCAACATATGCTTAATATATTATTCAGATATAAACAATGTTTTCAAATTCACTGGCCAATGGTGATTTTAAATGAACAAAAAGATGCTTTATGGGAATAATGTTCCAAATTAGATAAACCAGCAAAAGAAGCATACTATTTATAAACAAGGCAGACTTATGATTTCACTTAGACTACCAACATGCAAACATGTTTCGATTAATTGTAGTATTGTATTACTCTTGGTAAGGGAGGATGTGGTTGAGATAGCAGTTCCTGCTTTTATAAATCATTTTCCAATCTGGTTTGGGAAAAGCAAAATACAATAGAAATGTATGCAACAGTACAGATAAAGGAAGTCATAGTTTCCATTGTAAAAGGGACACAAAATTCCATAGGATAGTGGATACCTAGTTAATTACCAGGGAGAATGTTCTGGATGTTTATTATATGGATTACTTCACTTCGGTCCACATAAATTAATTGCGTCAAAAGTGTGTTTTAGCTGAGATAAATTTCAGGAAATATTGTTTTTATATTTCTAGTAATTAGAATGCTTTAAAGTAAGTTATTAAACTAAAGTCTTACCTTGTTCTCATCACCATAGGTGAAACACATTCAAGTTACAACACCCTAAGTGAAAACCGATTATTTCAGATGTTCCCATGCATCAAATTTAGTATTTCCTAATACCAAAGGAATATATAGTGTTGTAAACAACTAGTGTTGCTCTCAATGGAAAATGCAAATAGAGCTAGCATGCAGAAATCTTATATGGATAGCAAAAAGGAAGTTAGTTTATTCGTAAAAAGAAAACCTCACCCCATGTATCCTCATATATTACCAGAATATATGATGGGAAAATCTCTTTTTAAACTGCCAAAAAATTCTGTGGAAGCAAAACGGGCGATGGAAGTACATTGAACCGGGGTATTGTTTAGTTGTCTTTAAAAATTGCCATACTGCTTGGGCATCAATGGGAACCTCGGCCATTTGCTATGGCTTGAACCCTTTACTGACATTTGGAGGTAAGTAAATTATTTTTGTTTTACTTCCCTGGCTTGACATCTTATGTTGGGGACACTAGTCACCCCTTATGGTCTCCAGTGCATGGGGGCTTTGTTACCTGTGCGATGTTCTTGTATTTGTTTTCATGTATTATATCTCACATTATAGAGGAGTGCTACTGGGGTACTTTGTATCCCTTTTCTTAATAACAATTTTGTTACCTTTTTGAGCTGCCTTGGTCAGGCTGGTGGAAGTAGATTGTGATCCACCATTTGTTTCAGTGCATGCACATTATTGTTCAATGTGCAATGCCATTTTGATTACCCATATACTCAAAATGGCTGTGCCATGTGGTTTTTTCCCTCTCCTTCGGCCATCTTGCCCTTTGGCCTGGAAAAGCATGCACTTTGTATGAATTCACGGGCAAAGTTAGGGTGTGTGTGAGCTTGCACTGGCCAGATATGGAGGACAGTGCTGACTTGTCCGAATCTACACTGCAACCAGGGGATATCTGTTATCTCAGGAATGGGGTTTGTGGCTGTCCATGCCTGGACAGCCCTTAAATTGTTCAGATCCTTGCCATTGGTGGACTGGGGCAGATCCCATACTGAATTTGGGATGAGAAGAGAATTGTCCACTCGAGTCAAGTCCCAGAAAAAGAGGAGCCTGTGCTGCAAACCCGGGAGACTGCTGCTAGGTGGGCAACCATCATTGCCAAAGTCAAGTCCAAGTGAAGTCATGCCTCTCTTGTTGCGATTCCAGAAGCTCCTTGTCTGTGCTCTGACCCTTTGACTGGTGGGACCACCCAGACCCAGATCCTTATACGAGAAGCCCACCGTCAGAATTCTTCAGAGTGCTTCTGGACCCTCCTGTGGGCTATTCAGCTGCCGCCAAGGCTTCTCCACTGTACCGGTCACAGTCCTGATCTAGAGCTTGGGACTCGGCAGGTCGATGACTTATGGTTGAACACCATATCTCCTGCTTCTCCAGACTGAAGAGGGACCTGCCTAGAGCTCTCTCTTCTTTCCTGTTGTCCATCTCTGCCATATCCTGGGGGTCTCCTCTTGTTGTGGGACCTGATTTACCTGCTGTCCTGAGGTTTCTGGGCCATCCCGCTGATTCTTTGGAACCATCCCATTGGCGGTGGCAACCTCTGTCTTGTCCGAACCATACTCTACACTGACTTTGGCCTCTGAAATTGCGGCCCATGGACACCCTGCAACCAAATCAATGGCAGAAAGAAGTGGCCCCAGCAATGAGTATCCTATGGGTGGTCACTCAGAAAATCACAGCATGGGGAATGAGCTTGCATACCTTATTTCAGCCTCCCTCATAGCTAATACATTTCTCGTGTTTATCACATCCAGGGACCAATGATTATCCATAATAAAATGGACTGATATATTTAAAAACAGTAGTCACATGCCATAGTTTAAGAACAACAAAACAATAAAATCCTTATATAGTCAAACTTTGTTCAGTTGCCCAATCAAATAGTTCTTGCAATACCACGCTCGGTAGATATATCTTGCCACAAAGTGTATATCATTGACAGTTCTAGTTGATTGACATATATTTTTTTTTTACTAAAACATTTTTTATTATTTTCATGAAAAAAAACAAGACCCAGAAAGAAAAAACAGACAAATCCCACCATAAACATATCAACATTGCTTGACATAACAGCTTTGAACCCTTACCCAAAAAATAAAGTTGCTGGATATTTTGCAGAAGTTCCGCGAGACAGTCAGTCACGAATGTATCGAACATCTCTACATGCCCATTGAACTCCCCTACCCGCCACCACCCTCCTCCCATTTACCCCAAACCTTCATAAACTTTGCTGGACATCCCTTTTTATTATACACACACACCATTCCAAGGCCATACACATGTCCATCTCAGCAGACCAGTTGACCATCCGAGGGCGCTCCGATGAGCCCCTTTTTAAGACAATGACTTTCTTAATTAGTCCCAAGTCAACAACAAGAAAGATCTTCTTGTGCTTAGTGAACCCCTCCTCCCCCATATCCCAAGTAATGCACTTTCGGGTGTCTGGGGACCTCCACATTCATTACTGTTGACAACATGCGTATACATTTCCCCCACAATAGTTGAGTCCGAGGACATTACCATAGGGTATGAAAGAATGTGCATGCCAGTCCCCCGCATCTTAAGCATCCATCATTCTCAGCTCGCCCCCACTCAAATAATTTGATGCAAGAGTAGTAAACCCGGTGCACTATCTTATATTGTATGAGGTGGAGCCCGGCAGATATACCAATCTCACGAGGGAACATCAGCGCCTCCACCCATTCCTCGGGCTCCATGGGGCTTATATCCTCTTACCATTTTTCCCTGAGGCTGGACAGTTTCTGAGCGCCGTAGGCCGATATTTCTTGATACAACGTGGACGTGAATGATTGACATAGTTTTAAGGCTTCTGCGACTCCGTTTACACAAGCCTTCTTGAGCAGTGGCAACAACTATGTTCTTTATATTTCTCGCTGAATAACAAAACATGCACTATCGTCTCAGAGCATGCATCACACAATGGGCAAATTCCAGAAGTATGGCCTTTCCATCCTCGGATGAATTTTGCAACCTTGAGGATACCAATTCTGAATTGCATAAATAGTGTACAAGCATAGGCTTGTGGTATTAAATCACGGTATTGCTCAGTGCCTTTTTCAGTTTTCACAGTCAAATAATTCAGTCCTACTTTCAAGTGTAGGCACAAACTTACAAGGTGTTCATAAATAGCCTGTCGGGCAGCCAACTTCAGCTCCTTTTTAACACAGCTAGTTACATTCTGTGGGTTCTGCCAAAGTTCATTGAGGCCCAGTACACATAACTGCTGCCATACATGTTTGGGCCATGGCAGCAAATTCCCTCCTGGAAAGCTAAGCAAACCCGTAAGAGCCTCTTGCTATTTTCTCAGCTCTGGTATCACCCAGAGTCTTGCCCAATATAATACCAGTTTCCAGGCTATTTGGGATACAATCGGTTCGAGACCATATTTCAACAATAGCAGGACATTGGGAAAACTCCTTGGTAGCCTAAACATCCTTTTCAAAAACATGTTCTCCACAGTCCCCAAATTCTGACAATTGCTATACCATCACAGTTCAGCTCTATATAGGGCTGCAGAGGTGGTCTGTAGTCTATAGATATTGATGGTGCGAGATATGGCTGCCTGCACATGCTCCACCAAAAGAAATCTCAAACCACCACTGTTTTTTCCCAAAACAATCTGGGACCGTTTAGACTGGCCATACCATGCCCCGGTATCGGTAAACCTTACTCCCAGGTAGTCATAGTGGCTTACTTGTTCAAGGCTAGTTCCATCTACAATCAAGGAGCATACACAGGGCTTTGTTCTCGATGGTCTGAACACCAGTGTTTGTCTTGTTCTTGCTTAGGGTCAGGCCCAGTTGACAACATTTGGTGGTGAAACATTCCAGGCGTCGCCTGATTCCCATTGGTAATTTTGCCAGCAGCACTGCATCATCAGCAAGGAATAATGCAGGAATGATGTCACTGCCGAGCTTTGAGGGTTCAAGCCTGCCCCAGAACATTCAGCCACCAATTTTCAAAATGACTTTGTTAATATAAAGGCGAAACAGGAGCGGGGCAAGGACACTTGCTCAACTGTGCTTGTTACTTTTTGGAATCCTGTGGCATTGAGAAGAGAAAAAGACAGGTAATTGCCAGACTTTTCTCTGTGTCCTTTTTTGTAAATCTGTACTATTTTGGCACTGTGCCAACTATCTGGAATATCGTTAGTTTTCACCACTGCTAAAAACAACTTCAATAGAACCGGTGCCCATATATCCGGTTCATCCCAAAATAAATAAATCAGTAGCTTATCCAGCCCTGCCACTTTTCTGGACTTTGGAATTCAAGATTGCATTTTTTACCTCCACGGGTGATCATCATAGATCTCTTATAGTAACTCAACACTAAGCTTTTTGCTGAAGGTCCCTCTCTAATGATGCACCCATGGACCATGGCATCTTTATGTAGTCCACTAAAATGGTTAAGCCAATTTTTAGGTGGACTATGACAATGAAACCTATTGTCGTTTGTTCCCTTCTTATCTGTGATCAGGGTCCAGAAAGCCTTGGCATCCCTCTTGATGGCTGCCTCCAGGAGATCGTCCCATTTCGCTCTATGGTGTCCCTCTTTTTTCACCCTTATTTTCTTTTTGTAATGGGACTCCGTAAGTGCAGCTCCTCTCTGGCCACCTTCCCTTCAGTGACTAGACATTCCACTAGCTGTTTCTTTGCCAGTCTACAGTCGTTGACAAACCAATCTGGCTTCCCTGTTGCTCTTTGTTTTAGCTCATTCGCTGGTCTTGTGAATAATGAGTAGAGACTGGCTACCAGGTTATCATATTCAGCCAGGACATTGTTATCAATAAGGTCACCGTCACATATATTCTCGATATTTGGCATGGTCGTTTGGTAAATAACATGTTTTAGTCCTGCTGCCTCTATGTAATCCCATTTGAAGACCCGTTGGGTGTTTCCAGAGCTCCTAACTGGCACAGCCAGCGGCAATATTTCACCCTGCTTGCTAAATAATCTCATTGACAACTAAAGTGGTTTATGATTGCTTTCTCTACCATCGATGATACAAAAATCATCCAATAGGTCATTTGCACATGGATAAAATCTATATGTGTGGAACGTTCAAACTCAAAGAAGGTATTCCTTCCAGGTTGGTCGCCACTACACCTCCCATTGCACACCCTTAAGTTTAGTCCGTGCAGTATTTTTGCTGTGTCTAATGCATATCAGAAGGAGGGATAACTGGCCTCTAGTAATGGTATCTCCCACACTGAATCTATTTCATCCCATAGTCCTTCCAGTTCTTTCAGGAGTTCGAACTGCAATTTGAAACCACCCCCAACTAGCATGTGGAGTTTCCTGTGCTTGTCATGCTCCCAACTATCAACCAGTTACTTTAAAAGTACTAGGGTCCCCAGTGGGTGCATTCCGTATGGTCTGTTCTGTATATATTAAATATGAGTAGAGTATACCCCTCTCTGTTTTTAAGGATTACCAGTTGGAGATTAGGTGAACCCAAGTCACTTTTTTCTGTTTCCCACCCTGATCCTGCTGACACCAAGGTCAATAGACCCCCCATCACCTCCCTCTTGTGCCTTTGGCTGCTGGAGAGCTGAATGCCTTGAACCCCTGTTCCCTCAATTGGTGATAGGGCCCAATTGTTTTGGATACATATGATCTTGCAGCTATCTGTCAAGGCAATCCAGTCTGGGTCATTCAGATGGCTCTCTGTCCCGGCAATATTCCAGGACAGCACCCTTATTCCCATAGTCATAGTGGGACATTTTGGCATGGGGGGGGCAGGGTGTCAATCCACCTCTTCTAACCCTTCACCTGGGGGGGCTAAGTTGGGCCTCCCAATATTTGTTGGTTGCCCAAGTATTGTCTGTTGCCGCTCATTAGAGGGGCAGGATCTCAGTGAGACTGAGGTCCCAGGTTTAGGATAGGTTCTGGACTCAATTGCCAATAACCCTTCAACCAATATCTTGTCCTTCAAGGGAAACCCTAAATCCTTTTTGGTTTTGGCACATTTGGTGGCGCTAGTGCCACCTAATGCTTAAAACATTGGTACTGTAGAAGAGGAAGAAGAAAGGGGAGTTCGGGAGCAATCTATGGCGTTGGCATGGCAACTTGCTGTCTCTAGGCGATGAAATGGCAGAAGCACCAGCTGGGCCTTTTTTTTCAAGGAGGGCTGTGCTTTCGCCATTTTCGCCCGTGCTTTAATGAGTTCCAAGCTAGTATAAACTTTTAGTAAATTAAGTGTATTCAATTATCGTTTTAATGAAATCAAATATTATGAACATTATATACATACACTATAATTTATTTAAATTTTAAATCTGTTGTTAACTTTAATCATGTTTGAAAATCATCAAAAATCAATGATGTATTTCAAAAATATGTTTTTAATTTGGAATACTTGTGTGAACTATCATTAGAATTAAGGAGAGCAAGCGTAGCTATGCAATGGCGATTACTAGTTCAGGGTGATTACCTAACGCTCCATACCAGGAAAAGAGGACTGGTAATCCCACCAGACAGAGCGGCTGTCAGTCAGCTGCTGGACAATGACTCCTCCCCAGTCCCCCGCAGGAAGCAGCTCATCACGCCGGCAAAGCCGCGCGTCAACAATTAAACCCAGAGTACTAGGCACTAGAACTGCATCCCAGTGAGCGGATTATTCAGTGACAGTATGGCCAACGTGGCTAAGAAGCTGTTATGGTCCGGGCGCGGGGAAGCGTAGGAGAACTGCAGGTTTGGGGGGCAGCATACGTCGAGGGTTCTGAGCACAGCGAGTGCTCCCTCTTGCTAAATGGAGATCCCAGGACACGCGAGGATGAAGGGACAAGTGGTAGTGTAGGGCTATCATAATTTGTGTGTTTATTCCTGGCGTGGTGGTATTGTTGGGGACATTGACTGGAATGCATATTACATATTGGTTGTTGATGGGAAGAGGGGTATGCTCAGAATGAAGTGAGTGTTGTCATGAGTTTAAATGGTGTTTGTGTAATACAGCGTGTAGTGCAGACAGGTCCGTAAACCACACAAAGGCGTTGAGTTCTTGCTCAACTGTGTTTGTGTTTTGGCCTTTGCATCTCTGTTGGGCTGCATTTTAGGTGGCAGGATTTGACATAGCATGTTATTTACTACATTAGCCTTACATTTTCACAGGTTTGGTTGATTTGCTTGCATTGGTGATTTCCCCATGGTTGTCTTGTGTTTTGCCTTCACCTCAATCATAGCGATTGGGTTATAGAATGGGAGCTCAGCTGGTGTGCACTTACTGTTTTGTTGAGTTTTACTTATAGCACTCGATGTAACTTGGTTAAAACCTGCCCAGTTTAGCAGCCCCTGCTTGTGAAATGTGTCTTCTTGTGATCAGATTCTTCTAAGATCTCGGCACACTTCATCTCAGGACAGCCTAATTGCAGTTTTTCATTATATCCGTTATGGATGGCCATTCCAAATGTCACTTTTAGAAAATACATGAATTGCCTTAACTAAGTAGCAGCTAACGGCAAACCTCTGAGATGGTGGATGGGCGGCTAGTTCTGCAACTCAAATTGTGAATTGTTTCAATTCTCTTTTATTTCAGCTAAAAACTGTCACGCCGCCCGCGCCACTTACCTTTTCGAGGGGTCGGGGTCCTCGGCTCCTGCAGTCTCCCTCCTGGAGACTGTATCCACACTGGCGTCTTCGTCGGCTTCCCGCGGTCCGGGCTCCCGGCTCCCTGGGCGCAGCCATCGTGAATGTCCTGCGCATGCGCGAACATCAGCGTTCGACGTTCCGCGTATGCGCAGAGACAGAGGTTTGAGCTCCAAGCCTCGTTCTGACCCCAGGCTATGAATAGCCTCTGCAGACAGGGAAACATTGCGTCGTGTTTGCGCTCCTGGGGGCCTGCCTTGCCTGAGACCCTAGTTCCTGTTTTGCTACCCTTGAGCCTTGCTCTGCGTGTCTAGCTTGCTCCTGCCTTGTTCCCTTGGGGTCCCTGTCCAGTTCTTGGTCCCTGCCTTCTCTGTTCCCCTGCCTAGTCCTTGATTCTTGGGGTCCGGTCCTGGGGTGGATAAGTTCCGAATTCCACCCCTTGCTGTAGTCCTTCATTTCTTGGAGGGTCAGCTTTCACATTACCAAATTCCTTCAGTCATCTACTGGTCTTGTGCCCTGCTGGTATCTGTGCCTGCGCCTACATCCAAGAATACTCTGAAGATCAGACCATCCATCAGCAAGTTCTGCAGCGGACTACACCAAGCCTTCTCTGTCAGTGTTTAGACTTTCCTGACGTCACGATAATCAGAGAAGTGCTACCCGTGGCGTTGGGAGCTGGTTCAGCTCAATCCTGTTGTTTAGTGTCAGGAGGGTGTTGGATCAGTACCCTGCGTCGCCCTTTTCATCTTGCGAAGATTCACCGACAGACTGGCAGCCAAACCGTCTCGCTCCCCAGGAAGAAAAGGTAACCAGCGATCTCGTGACGCCTTGTATAACAAAAACTCCTGCATTGTAAAACACGAGATGCTGTATCGAACAAGTAATGCAAAATGCAACCCTGACGACTTATACTGTTTTAGCATTTCCTTTGTTAACTAGCCTTTGACTTCCACGTTTAGAGTTGAGGGTCCACGGCAGCGGTACCATGAGGCATTCCATTCATATGAGGCTAGATTGAGATCTAGTGAGGCAGGTAGCTCTCATTATAGCTGTTCACAGGCTGGGTGCTCTACTATATGTGGGGCCCACTCACCATAGGGCTACCTGCATGAGCAGTGCTTAGGGTGAGCAGGCCCATCCTTAGTCTGTGACTGTGCCCAACGCTGAGTTCAGGCTAAGCTCCTCATACCTCTTGTGTTCTGCAGTGTCTTTGCCAGGGAAGTGCTCTCTCTGGGGCTTGCCCGGCCCCTTCCTCATGCCACGGCATCCCATTTGCATTGTTTCTCAGCTGTCTGATTTTCATGGAGTCTGTGCCGCTCCTCAGCCGTGTCTCCTGTCATCTTAACATGGCACGCTGCAGTCCAGCACCATCTCCTCATTGGGCCACCCAGCTCACATAGCCCAAGATGTACTCTTCACCCAGGCTGCTTTGGGTGTCACTGCCACTTGAGGATATCATTCTACCAGTGGTGGATTCTCAAGATGACATGATCCATGGTGCACTTGTCGTCCCACAGTTCACCAACTGTGGGAGAGCATGCTTGAAGCGGTCTTCTTCCTGGGCTGTCCCCAATGCTAAGGGCCTTGCTATTCTTTGCTTCACTCCGGTGGTGCTATTCTTGTGCACACAGTGGGCGCTTTTCAGCAGTTGGTGGGGCTAGGGACCACTTTGCAGCACATTGCCTCCTGTGCCTTATGGCACTGCCTGAGCCAGCAGCCGCCAGGAAACCATGCTTTCCCCATGCTCTCCTTTTCTGTCCCTCCTTAAGTCTTTCCCAATAGTCGTTTATTCCCTCAACATTGCTGGGCACACATCATTGCGGCCAGTCCATTATCCCTTTATCATCAGAGTTCCAAAAACTCCTATACAAGACATCCATAGTGCAGCTCAGTCTCCAGCAGATTGATTACCTAAATACATTCAGTACTATTGTATTCAAATAATAATTCAAAAGTAGAGTGTGTACTGACTCTGTATTTTATTTGTATAAGATGAATGTCAGTGTGGGGGCGGTGTTGAGAGGAAAAGAGATAAAGCATGCAATGGTTTTGGGTGCAATGGGTGGTTGTATATGAGGAGCCTGGTGATGACAGCATTGAAAAGCATGTGACCATCATAGCGGAATGCCAATTTCTGGCTGACTAATGTCTGCTGGAGATGCGTGTATCTTAGACACGTCCCAAGGTGCCACTGCAGGCCACCTTTTGGGAACCACCTTTAGAGCTTTCGTATCCTGACACATGTTCAGAACTAGTCTAGGAGGATAGAAAACAAACCAACACAAGAACGTTTCAAAGATACTTGTCATCTATTGCACATCTAATGATGGTAGACAGTTGATCATGCATGCCTTGTGTGGGATGCATGTCTTTGTCTTCAGCATTCACTTTGCTGTCCATTCACTGTGTAACATTTACTCCCTCAGACCTTTTTAATTTCAATCTTTTCAAACTTTCACTTCTTCTTACATTCACTTCGTCATTACAGGGGTAGAATCCCTGTGCCCCCCCCTTTGTTTTCTAACCCATATTATTCACACCAACCCCTTCTTGGTACCAACCTTACAGCTAACCTTACCATATCCATTGACACCTTGACAATATGAAAATGCAAACCAAGTAAATGCATATAGAAGATACCCTTTCTCGTTCATATTTCCTCTTGCTCATCATCGATGACACCCTCCAACAATGGCTTCCTTCCTTACTCTATTCCTCTTCTCGTTCTATTGCACAACTGCACCCCTTATCGCATGCACCTTTCAAACTTTGCCCTCTCCTTGCACGTAGGTGCCTATAAATGCAAAACGCAAAGAACAATAAACGCCAAAACTATTAGCATTGCCAATGCTTGTTTTACTTAACTTCACAACTCTTTAAGAACTTAATCTTGAACTGTGCTCAACATATATACTTTTCCAAAGCTTTTTGTAGGGGGAAGTTCAAGACTTCCTTCTCCTTACTTATGTTCTTCCCTGGAACTCTGATTCTCTTGCAGCACTAGGCCTATTAAGAGTAAATATTTTGAGTATGAAACAGTAACGTGAAGTTCCACACAATGTATCTTAAAAAATATATTCTTCATAATAAAGGTGTGCATAGGAAATAAGTATGAAATATAGAGGTAAGTAATACAGTAATAACATTTTAGAATATGATGACAAATGAAAGCTAGTGCCCTTAGAATATCAGAAAATGTAGTTCAATGCCCACAAAGTCCAAATGAACCTTGTGTAAGTTCACAGGCCTCACCAGGGGCCTACTCCGCACCTCCCAACCCTAAGTGCAGTGTTCTTCTATGGCCCCCAATGGAAGTCAATGGCCCAATGTTTTTCACGAACAAATGGCAGGCTAAAGAAGGCCTTTTGAAGGACAGGGCGAACCATTCAAAGAGTTGAGCTGCGCAGTGTCACTCACTCCTCTACAGAATGGAAGATTGCAGAAATGAGTAGTGACATGAGCAGTCAGAAGGTTGTGATTCGGTTCTGGATGGGAAGTCTGCTTGGAACAACACAAGTTCAGAGCCTGCAGAAGTAGCCTCTGGAGCAGGGGAGATTGGGGTTTTCTGCTGGATGGACAGGTGTCTTCCTTGAATCTAGGGATCTCGGCGAAGAATTTGTGATGAAGAAGAGATGTTGGAGCAACACTGTTGAGGAGCCTGCATAATTAAGTACTTGGAAAAGTTTTAGAAAAGGTTGCAGTTTTCTGCTGGATGTGAAACGTCAGCAACTGTACACTCTGACCCTAGGAGCTTAGCTGAGGCTAAGGAGATCTCCTGAAGACATGCAGTTAATTAAGCTGGAGCTCAGCAACTGTGGATTGATGGTTCAACAGTCGTCGCTGGGGTTACTTTTGAAGAAAGTGCACCAGGATCCATCATTTAAAGCCTCCATTCCGGGAGGACGTTACAAGGCTCTCGGTACACATATTCATTTATCAGGCAAAAGGTCCAGCTGAGGTGATGGCCACCTTGGGATGTCACAAGGGTGCAGTGCTAGGTCAAAAATGCCATCTGAAGAACGGATCCAGATGGCCCATCTGGATCTAGTGAAAGGAGCACTGGAAACGATTCAGGAGAGGCAGAGCTTCAATGTCTGGTTTCCATTGCTCAAAAGATCCTTGTGCAGTGCTTCCATTACTACTGTACTTAGGTCAGTTGACTTTATGGATACTTCAGGATGAAATCCCAGCAGTTAACAAAACTCTTGGTGCAAAGTTTCAGTTTTTCATGCTAAACTGGAGGGTAGAGGGTACCCCTATCGTCAGTCATACATACATGCGCCCTTCCAACCTTTTTGTGAACATCCAATCAGTGCTGTCCAAAGCACACTGACTTTCATGGGCAACTCCAGCAGCTGTAGATCCCAGAAATTCATCCCTTTCAGCCGCTCCCAAGGGACGTCCATGGTAATTCCTGATCGTCACCAAATCATACTCCAGGGCAGCAAAGTGTAGTTCCCTGGACATAGAGGTGGTGCCCTGCTCTGTTGGGATCTATTTTGCGAACCAAACCCTCGAGAGGAAATGAATGAAATGCTTGCAGATCTTTTGCGTGATATTATTACGTAATGGGAAGGTTGCAGGATAACATGTTGCATAATCAACCATCACGAAGATGAAACGATTACTCAGTCTGTATGTTTCTAGAGGGCCACTATATCCACTGCTATCTTTGAAAATGGAACGTCGGTGATAGGGCATGGTTGTAATGGGGGCAGGGGGGGTCGAAGTGGTTGCAGTTTTCTGACAGATCTCGCATATCATTACAAAGTTATTGACATCGGCAAATACCCCTGGCCAGTACAACTTTGGTGTTTTCTGGCTTTGAGTCTTTCCAAACTTCTTGATGGGCTGTAGTCAAGTGGAAGTGGGCTTGTTCTCACACCACCTTCCTGTGACTTCGTGGGATTACCAATTGGGCACGGGGTACTCCTTCTGAACTCGTGTCTCCCCGATGCAATAAATCCTTTTATTTAGGCAGAAGGGCCTGGCCTGATTTTGTCTTTCCTCTGGGACCACCTTGGAAAAAGCCTTAGTAGGAATCGGGTCATTTCATTGAGCAAATGCCAGATTGGGAAGGAGATCAACATCTTCATTTCTTGTTGAGGTTTATGTTTTCAGAGGAGTGTGGGGGAATGGGGTCTGTTTCCTCCAAATCCCTGTGTACCGCCATCTGTTTCCTTGTGGGTATCAACCGCTTGTGGTATTAGGAATAGAGATTTTTCTAGTATCCCTTGGGCTATCTTTCCCCCCTCTTTTACAGTGTATGAATTATTTCTGTGATTGTGTAGAAGGACTGTAGTCTGGATCGATGATCCCTGCGATCATATCTAGTCCATACATCCAGGCTAACCCGGACTTGGAGGCTAACCTTATATGTGTTCCTTTAGGGAGGCTAATATCAGCCCAGTAGGGATTAGGCGTCTTTCACCTGGTGGTATTACAATCTCAGTGGTGCTTTTGAGTTCAGTACCAATGGATTCTGGGGTGGCTTTGGGAGTTAACTTAGTAAATTGCACGGGTCCCCATCTTTGATCAGTTGGTCCCAGTTCCACTCTTGACACCGTATATGGTGGGTCAGAAGGAGAGTGCGGACTCTGATCATTCATTTAGCTGAATAGTTTATTTAAACAAAAGATAACCTGTGTGTCTTTCCCTTTCCCTATACTATGAGGTTTCCCTACCTAATTAACTAAGGTACTCGTCAGTCGTCAGTGAAAGTCTAAAGTAATAAGTCCACTGTCCAAACTAATCTTATCTTACCCTACCGCTAACCTAATAACTAAAGACAGGAGAATGACTCACTTCTCCTGGTGTGTTCACTTCTTGCATGTTCAATAGTGTATTTTCAAATAGTCTCTGGTGACTGCTTTTATCATTGCATGCAGTTCATTCTACTCCCTCTACTCCCTGCTCTTCCTCTGGCCCTTCTGCTGCCACGTCGCCTCCCTCCTTCTCTGCCTTTCCCCTGTTCTCCACCAACGAGATTTCTAGACAAGTCCGATCTATGAAAGTGTCATCAAAATAGGTTCAACCCCGTTCCTCGAAAACCATCAAGGACCACATAGACACCCTGGCTGACTTCTGCTACCACTCCTTCACCACTGGAGTCTTCCCATCCCCCCTGAAGTACTCCCTTGTGCACCCTCTTCTTAAGAAACCCTCTGCTGATCCCTCCTGCCCGGATAACTATCACCCAATCTCCATCACTCCATTCCTGGGCAAGCTCCTCGAGAAACTGCCCATCTCCCAGCTTAATCTCCACACTGAATCTGTTGGTTGCCTTCATGACCATCAGTCTGGCTTCAGAGCTGCCAGAAGCACGGAAACTGCTCTCCTGAACCTCTGTGAAGACCTGCTCTCCCACCTTGACTCTAACACCCCCTGTGTCCTCATCTTGCTTGATCTCTCTTCTGCCTTTGACACTGTCATCCATGCCATCCTGCTTAATTGTCTCCGCGATAACCTTGGTATCACCGGTCATGCCCTGGCGTGGCTGACTTCCTTCCTCTCTGACCGACCCTCCCAGGTCCAACTTGGGTCCTTCCTCTCTATCTTTTTCTCTACCTGTGGTGTCCCCCAGGGGTCTAACCTCTCTCCCTGACTCTTCAACCTCTACCTGGCACTTCTTGCCCACCGCATTGCCGCTTTCTGCCCCAGGTTTCAGTGCTATGCGGATGACACTCAGCTAATTTTCAGGCTACCTTCCGCCTCCTCTTCTCCTTCCCTCATCTCTGACTGTCTGTTTGCTATCCAGGAGTGGTGTGCCGCCAATGACCTCTGCCTTAATTCCATTAAGACTGAGATTCTCCTCATCGGCACACCCACTCCCTCCTTTCCTGTCACACTCTGGCCGGCCTCCCTGGGCCCTCCTCCTGCTCCCACCTGTGAGGCTAAATACCTTGGGGTCATCTTCGACCCCACACTCTCCTTCTCTCCTCACATCTCTGACATCTCTAAGAAGTCACACTACCAACTCCACCTCCTCAGAGGTATTCTTCCTTTCCTCTCATTCCTCCAGAAGCTCACTATCTCCATAGCTCTGGTTCTCTCTAGGCTAGACTACTGCAACAGCCTCTTTCTAAGTCTGCCTGCCTCTACTCTCTGCCCTCTGTAACTCATCCAAAACAGGGCTGCGGAATTTGTCCTTGGCCTCGAGCCCAGGGATCGTATCTCTCCAGGACTGAAATCTCTGCACTGGTTCAAAATCATTTGCATTGTCCGCAAGGTCTTCTGGGGCCGCAATATCTTCAACTCTCTCTTCCTAAATATCTCCCTTCTCGAGCTCTTTGCTCATCCGCCTCCTACTCCCTCAGGGTCTGTTGCTTCACCAAGCAATGAGTTGGTGGTAGATCTCTTTCTTCGGCTGGGGCTTCTCTCTGGAACAGCCTCCCTGCCTCCCTGAAACATGAGAACCAGCTTCGGTTCCGGAAGCACTTTAAAACCTTCCTCTTTGTTTCTGCTTTCTCTCCCCCTCTCCCCTGCTGAAGTCCTGCTGATACTGTTACTGCAGGGTTACCTGGCCACCTGTCTGATCTCGGGCCCATGCCCTGCCAGTTGCACGCCTGCACTGCCTCCCTGGCAACCCCTGCACCTGAGGGCTGTTTTCGGTATCCCTACAGTCCCCCCACCTGCAGTCTGTCTGCACTCACCCTGCATTTGCCACCAGCTGGCCGTTCTTTTATTTATCTTGTTATTTATTATCCTATGTACTGCACTTTCCCTCCCATCACCCCTCTCCCCCCAGGACTTTCCTTTCCCCCTTCCCCTGCACTTGCTCGATCTGAATGACACCTGGCCTAGTAATATCGTTGTCTGTCTTCCCTCTCTTCCCCCACCCTTGACTCATCGGACTTGAAACACTTGTGTATTGGCGCGTTATAAATGTCATATCATATCATTCTGGATGTTCATGGACTTTCCTTTCTTTTGCTCTTATATTCTAGTTCTCCACTTCTTGCTTGTTTTCCTTGTAACTTCCTTTATCAATAGGGTTTTTCCTCTTTTCCCCTGATGAGATTATTATGGATTTGCAATTCTCTCCTTTGATTCCTTTTCTGGCTTTTGGTCTCCCTTCTTTACTTAGTCCCTCTTGATTGAGCGGAGTATGAAGGTTTGCCCTTCTCGGTATTAATGGAATGTTTTCCTCTCTCTCACTGAGACAAGTAAGAGCATATGATTATTATAATAATGATTCTCATTCACTTTTCTAAGCATCAACTTCATATACTCTTCTTCTTCACTGGAACGAGTTTGAGTATTCCAATAATGATTCTTATTGGTTTCACTGGTTTTTAAAATGATAGTGTTTTTTTTGTACTAGGACGAGTTTGAGTATTCCCCTAGGGTTTATCATTTACCTCCCTGGTTTTTAATATTGTAGTTGCTTTTTCTGTAATGGGACGAGTGTGAAAATTCCCATTCGCTTCTCAATCCCCCTCCCAGGTCTCCTGTATTCACTGTTACCCGTGACTGGCAAGGATAACGTCGCTGGGGTTTTCGTTCTCTTTTCTTTGTCAGGTGGGCCTTTAAAATGTCCTTCATATCTCTTCCTCCGAGCCTTGCGGCCTCTCCGGTCTCTCTTACCGGTTTGTTTCTTTGTGTGGTATCGGCGTGGTTTAAAGGACTGCAAGTCCAGTACTAGTTTCTTGTGGTCATGCCACCACTCTCCTTCTAATTTGTTTTCCAGCTTCTGGGACACTGTCAATTTCGGTTATTTTCCTTGCGTCATTGTGAGACGCTGTGCCCCTCAGTCTTGTTCCTCTTCTTTCGATCTTTCGAGATACCGATTATTCAGCCTCTGCTCAGTGCTGGCATGCGATCAATTTTGTAACTCAGTTTTTTCTCCCAGTCCTCTATGCTTCTCCCTTTTCAGACACTACGTAGCCATGGGACTTCTCCGGGGTAATACCATATTCCTTTCTCTCTTTCTCGTATTGCTTGTCTTCTTCGTCTTAGTCTATAGGAATTCTGTAATTAAAATAATAGTAACTGTTTCCAGTTTGCAATAACACATATTGTTTTCTTCACACAACACTTAACAAGATACATCTGAAGAGGTATTATTGATATGTTCTCTAGGGAGTTCTTCGTCGGAATCGGAGTCTTTGTCCCCAAAGCGTGAGTCTTTCCTGGTGAAGTCACACTTGCCTCTACCGCTAGGGAGGGTATTGCTATGCAGGCTCACCTCCCTAGTCTCAAGTGGGGGCTCCCCCATGAGGTTGTGGGGCAAATTACCTCAATTCGTCACATACTATATTAAAGTATGCTGCCACCATTCAGATCAGTATAACCTTTTGTGTCAAGTTACTGACCCAGGTAGACTAAGGGGCCCTTTACCTTAACCTTAAGGGCCACAAACATATAAGAGTTGCGACCCATGTTGGTTCTCGATGGAACTTAATGCTAAAAAATATTCATGACATAAAGCTGAAGCAAAGGTGGAAGGGACTCTTAAGACTTTCTTGCGTACAATGAGTACCTACGTCTAGCTTTACATTTGTATATGGTTAGCCTGTTATGTCCTGTGGGGACATTACAGAAACATGATACCCTCTACATTTACAAAGCCAGACTTTTTGGCTTTGTAAATTCTTATTTGTTCATTTATTCTGCATTTCTTCAAATTAAATTACCTAGCTTTCTCATTTTTTTTATTGCATTTCCTTTTTCAATGTTTCTTTGTCAGACTGTAGTATTCCATTTTCTCCAGCATGTTTCGTAGTTTGCTTAGGTCTGTGATTGAAAGCAAAGGCAGTTCCTTAAAGATGCCCTCTACCAACACTATGCTGCCAAATCACTACTCAGTCCGGTGACTTTGAGCGAGTGAGGATGCTGGGACAGGTAGTGATCTAGTTTAATTTTTAGTGACCACATATCACATGACATTATACGTTTTGCAATTTGCATGTGATTAGTAGGGCCCAAAGGCAGCATGCGCTAAGTGTGTTTCTATGTCACATTTAGAACACATTTTGTGCTTGATTTTAGTTGCTACTTTTGCATATCCAAGGGTATTTGAGAATTACATTTATTTTGCCGTTGGCAAGTTCTCTACCTATTAGCGGTCTCCAAGTTTGATTGTAGTCCAGTTTAAATTTTATTTTTCTGGTATGTGATTTATTAAAACATTTCTATGCTTTGGTTCTGCTGTTTGAAATAAAAGTAGATAATGTGTGAATGCCACTGCTCAGTATCGGAAATTGTTCTACATTGTAGGTATCTGGCATCCCGAACCTGAAGATAGGGAGTGTTATTCGCTATTTAGCACAAAACATGTTGCCCTTTTATGTTGATAGATACCTGTCATTTTTTAATACCTAACTTGTGCATGATTTTGCATTTGCATAGATGATGCTGGTGTGCGGGTTATTAGATGAACCACGGCTGCTACTTCACCGCAGAAAAGAACAAATTCATCCCACGCAACTGGCCCTTTCCCTCAAGGATTCGCGGCCTGGTGTGCTGGTGGCATCAATGGTGACTTTACATGAACACAGCAAAATCGAGCTAAATGAAGCAACGCTGTATTTTAAGGTTTGTTTGTATGCTGTTAGTAGATTTGTTGCATCTGCCTGTTTGGACACATTGTGTTTAGCTTGGTGTGACGTTAACATCTCTTTTAAAAATCACCTAACATAAAAAAGATCGATTTAGAAAGACAGCTTGGAGGCTTCTGCAAGCATTTTTAAAAATCGAACTGACACGTGCCTGGACGCACACTAATGCATGCAAGGGCTGACGGGTGTGGCTGGGCGGAAGAAGGAAGTCTTAGGTGGCTAAGGTAAGTGTGTGTCTGTGTGTGGCAGGAGAGTGAGGGTGGAGAATTAAACTCTGTAGTCTAAGCTTGCACTATTGTTTCATGTATAACACTATTTATTTTTATAATAATAGACTTAGAAAATCTTTTATTTGTGGGGCAGAATTGAAGTTGGCCCCCCAAATCAAAAACATGAACTGTGAATTATTTAACAGTAGGAAAAGGCCAAGTTAGCAATATTCAAATAAGATTAACCTGCTTGTATAATGCTGGATCGTAGGGGTGGGGTGGGGTTGGGTTTGGGGGCACAATTAAGTAGCTGTTACTGATAATTGGCAGATCATGAAGGTATTTTATGGTAGGTCCACACGTTTGCACACTACCCCTGGGAAGGCCGCCATAATGTGAATGCACCTGCATCAGTTCATATTTCCTCAGCCAAGTAGCCAAGCACTAATATGTGGCTGGTTGTTTTGTTGCAATATCAGTAAGGAAAGGCTTGTAGTTTGAGGGATCAAGGTGTTGAATCTAATCCTTAATGTGTTACAAGTTACTCATGGTGTCAAAGCAGCAACTGTCTCTCCCCCCGAGCCCTCCTAAATTCATGCTAACCCAAAAATACAATCTTAATGTGCTTGGTTCAGATGTACACCTTCTCCTTGCTTTTATGATAGCTCCACCCCCATAGTCCCCTTGGACTTTGACTTTATCTCCCATCCATCTATACCTAATGCTGCTGCAACCCCCCCTGTGTTTTCCTCAAATGTCAATTATGATACTGAAATGCATTTTTTTTATTTAAATAACTTTATTAGCAATGATCAAAAACTCTTAACGTCATTACTTGTCTTATAATATTGATCAATGCATGCAATTGGTCTGGAAAGAAAACCTCCCACGTTCCCCTCCATACCCCCTCTCTCTGGTCATGCATGAAAGATGCAGTACAGGTCTCTCACAACAGAGTGATCCAGCCACAGTCATCTTCGCCCTATCCCGGTGTTGTTATAGCATTACATTCAGCAATTGAAATGTATAACATGTCCTTGTGGGGCCATATCATCAGAAGGATACAATCGCCTGCTAAGTAATGCTGCCCTTATATGCTACCAGCTATTACTGTACAGGGGTTTCTCTCCCCAATCCTGAGCAAAGCTGTGAGCCGTTCCCTCATCCGGTCTGTTGTTTTAAGCCCACCTTGGTTGTACCATGCCATGGCGATAAGTCTTTTGGCCAATATCGATGCCAGGTCAACCAATTCGTCCAGCCATCTCACTGCTTGCATTTTTCGGTTTTAAGTTAATTCTGGGTATGATCATTGATCAGGTGATCATGGTTATTTCTGTCAGATACAAAACACTATTGTAATTAATGTTACTTACAGTTTTTGCAGTTAGTGAATGAGATGTCAGGAAGTATCAAAGTTAGTAGATTTTGAGGTGGTGAGGGAGAGGACTAGCTGTCAATTCAAAATGTGGCTGAGTAAGGTATGTTGAGCTTGGTTCACACCAAAATGATTTCTGAATTACTTGGTCTTGCACCCAGATTGGGCCCCCCTTCCCTGTGCACTATGTGCAGCTGGTAGTGCTTCTGCATCCTTTGGCTTTTCAACACAGTGACTGTGTTCTTAAAGATTCAATAGAAAATGAGCTTGCTCTCGCAACTGACAATCACGCTTTTGTGATCAAGTGTCTTATTTTGATTTTGAACCGTCTATTGAATGTTTGGATTGAGATTCTTTTTCCATGTTTCACCATTCATGTCGGTAAAGGATCCAGGTTTTCCCCTTTTGCAATAAATACAGGAACTCCTGCAGGAGCTTTATTCTTGATGTTTTTTTACTCATTGGTATACAGAGAGCTAATTACAGCAAGATGTACATTTTAAGAGCTATCAGATAACAACGACCATTTTGACTGGGATTTTACAGTAAATGCTTTCCATTGATGATTACCTTTGTGCTTCTGCTTTAGGAGCTGTGTGAAAGTTATGAAGACGACAATGTGCCACAGTTGTTGGTCGATTTCTGGGAATCCCTTGTCGTTTCTTGTCCTCAAGAGTCTATTCTTCAAGACCTTCTGCACAAACTTACTTCTCATTATATTGACATGATATCAAAAGTAAAACATCCTGATACCAAGCCACTGAAGACAACCGAAGATCTGGTAAAGGATATACTTCTTTCATGTTTTTTTATTACCAGTTCTGTACCAATGCACCCAATGGAACCTATTTTGTGGTGGTTTACTTATTTTGGGCACAGAAGAGAGAGAGACCTCTGTTGCATTTCCCTATCTACTGTGAGTGTTTATAGTTGTGTATTGCTGTCCTGGAGGTGGGGGAGAGGGTGAAGTATTTAAACTGACTAGATCAGAATTGTAAACCATTGAACATGGTCTCAATTTTCTGTTACCCTGCATCAGTGAGCGTGTGAAGACTTGCATAGCTCATTATACAGAGTTATCCATTGCTTAGCACTGAACTGCTTAGTTCAACATATAAATGTGCTGGACTCACTGCAAATTAGATGGAATGCTTGGAGGATCTTCGTCAGCCCTTAGGCTGAGTCAGTAGGCAGACATTTTTTTATAAAAGCACACTTAGCAACCTGCCAAGAGTAGGCATTTACAAAGCTGTTAGTTGTGGCGGCTATCCTCTGCCAACCGATTTGTAAAATCGGGAACTTTTTCAGAATATCTTTAGATGTGTTTACAAGTTTGACCTAAAATTATTTTCATTGGAGGGTAAATGCTATTTATTTTTGATTCTAAAAACCCCAAATAGATTTTGAAATGTGTTGACTTAATGAGATCATCCCTATATTCAAGGCTGTCTTTACTTTACCACACTGACCAGAGATGGGCTGCTTGCCTTATGCATATCTTTTACGAGTGCATGTAGTGGTCGATAGACTTAAAAATAAAATGGCTAATAGTACTCCAACTGAAAATGCTTCACTGTACATCCCTTCACACACATGAAGCAAACATGTGTTGATATTTTTCTTATGTTGCACCAGATACAGTCTTCTGTCGGTTCAATGTTGAAAAATTCCCATGGGAAAAAGTCGGCAGATACACGATTTTTTTTTCTTTCTCTGTTAACCCCTAAAAGCCTTCCCCCACATATTATAGTGCAGATATGAATTACTATTTTAACTCAAGTCCTAGACTATTTCGGGAAGTGCTTGATTTTCATGGGAGTGCAAACTTTGGTGGTGTCAGGTACTGTCAGGTTGGAGTGACATATTCTTTTACATACAGTAACATATACTCATTTACATTGGGTCAGGGGAGACACATATTTAGTATAGAAAGGTTTTGGGAAGTTATTATGGGTTATATTTTTAAACAGCCAATTTTGCCCTTAACCTTCATTGCAGTCTATGGAAAATGCCCCAAGCCAAGATGGAGGTTCTCAGTCTAAATTCTAATTGGCTGGAGTTTATAGGGAGGACAGTGAACATTCTAAACTGCCTTTCATCGTCTTTGCCCAGCTGAGAGGTCGTGTGCTAAGCTGCTCCTTCTTAACTTGTTCAGGGGTGTCAAGTTTCAAGCAGTCGAGCGGCATCTTTGAAAATATAACAGGAGTCGTGTATGGAGTTTCGTGGAGACACAGGACAGGAGTGAGAAATTTCCAATTTTCTGAGAAAAGAAGTTTTCAAGACTCTATCACGAGATAAGTGACTTTCCATGTTTTGATAAACTTTGTAAAAAGGTTATATTAATTTAAAAGGATTGAAATCGCAAACTCGTATCTAAAAACTGTAGCGCGTACGTTTGTTTTCTTTCCTACGTATCATTTCAAACTAGCGCGTGATTTTTCCGTTACCTTGAGCCTGCGCGAGTGACTCTGCGCGTGAGAGTGAAGCGCGAGCGTGAACTTTTGACTCGCGTTTTCTGTTCATATACGCGAGGGTTTTGCTACGCGAGTTTGCGTGTGTATTTTATTACGCGTTTCGAATCTGCGCATGCGCAAGAACAAATCTATGTGGAGCTTCCGCGCGAGCTCTCAGAAGTGTCACGTGATAAAATAAAAGCGCGTGTGCTTTTTCCCGCGATTTGGTTTTTGCGCGTGTGCGTATTTTTTTGTGGGTTGGACTTTAGCGCGAGTGTGTTTAACTCGCGTCGTGGACTTTAGCGCGTGTGTGTTTACCCGCTATTTGGATTTTCAGCGCGTGTGCGTATTTCCCGCGACTTGGATTAAAGCGCGTGTGTTTTATCCCACGGTTTGGATTTTCAGCGCGTATGCGTTTTACCCGCGGTTTGGATTTTTAGCGTGTGTGCAGGATTTTTCCACGTGAAAATTTCATCGCAAGTTTAAAACCGTTCAAGAGTAAAAGACACTCTAAAAAGAAAATATAAAACGAAATACAAGAACTTAAAAGAACTTCCTTAAACTTATTTAAAGAACTTAAGACTTTGTTCAAGAATCTTGAGGTTAAAAAGACGAACTACAAAGTTAAATATTACATTCATGGACCTACTGAGAAGGCTGAATGATCTTTAAGATTCTGGTCAACAAGTAAGGAAGTCTTGTCTGCTTATCACTTCTCTGGGCATTCTGAAGAGAAGTACCAGGTGAAGAACCAGCTAGTCGATAGCTTCCAGCCTGGTGTTTGTTAATTTGTCCTTTCCCCCTTTCCCCTGGAAGTGAGGTAAACTGAGCGGTTATATATATTATCAGCTCAGAGTGCCACATTTTGGGTGGATTGTCGGGGGTTCAGCAGCTTCCGCAGACACCAGGATCTCAGCCTGACAGGTGGCAACCTTTTCCCAGGCAAATTCATCACTGGATACCCTTCTGGCCATACTAGCTGAGTTTTTGATGGTGCTGGGAGTGGGTTTATTGTGAGTCTGTGCACCTTCCAGGAAGAACCTAATTTTGATGATGGCAGCATGCATTTCTAAAGCAGGATTGAGCTCTGCTGGTCCCACTAGATCCCAGATCCTTGCTCCTGTCAGTTCTACTCCAAGCCATAATCCTTCATCTGTGCTCAAAGAGGAACTCCCTACCTCTTTTGATGAAAGAAGCAAGTCACAGAACACTGGATTAGACTGGACGCTACTTCTTGTGAACACCATAGGGTGTGTAGAGTGGAACTTGCTATGGTCTCCTTCCACTAGAGTTTCGATATTGAACAGCTGGCCAATTAGTGGTCATTTAACTACCAGGTCAAGTACCCAAGTTCAACATTGCATCAGGGTTCCTGGGAAGATGTCACAACCCCACATCCAAGAATGCCACGAGAACCCCAATTCCCAGAGAACATTGCCAGGGATTAAAAAAGGTCAGCGTACCGGAGCAGCAAACATTTTACAGCTGAGGACTGTTTGTGAACCTGCAGTTTTTGCGAACCCCCTTTGCCTTTGGGCTTAATCTGCTAGTTTACCTCAAGAGAAACAGGTGCATAAGTGATTGCAGACCACACCTGTTAGCTCTCATATAGCCGAGGATATCCGAAAATGAGTTTATCAGCCAAGTGAGACAGTGGGATGCTGCTCAGCCTCTGACAGGGCTGAAAACAATTCCAAGATGATGTATGGCCACATGCACCCTGGAAACCTGGTAGCTGCATATTACCATTAATAGAAGGCCTCCAATACCAAACCTAGATTAACAATGACATATTGAGAGGAATTGATAATCCAAAGGGGAATAACCAATCACAGACGAGAATATAAAACCACATGGGGAAGAGACAACCTCAGGAACTATTCCCCAGCCTAAGGACTATCAAACAGGTTGGAAAAGTTCTGTAAGAGGGAGAATCCCGGAGGAAGCAAACATGATTGTGGGTGCTGCCTGGATTCAAAAGGAGACTGCGAAAGGAAGAAGCTTAGGGGAGTGCTTGGGAGGAAGCCACATGCTTCCACACCTACCCTGGATACACAGGGGAAGCTGCTACCTGGAAAGAGGTAGTCTGTGCCATTGCCAGCCTTCGGCAGTCACCTTAGAGAGGACTTATCCATAGAAGGGCAGTTCCATTCTATGCCTCGTCAGATAATCATAGGAGGAGTTCACGTAATAACAAACTGTCTAGCAAACCCAGGGGAGAAAACGTTTTTGAGTCCAAGTTGAAGGGGTCTGCCAAGCCTCGGACTCGTGCTACATTGTTTCTTGCGCATCCTTTTACAGAACGCTATGGGTTACCATGGAAATGCTGGCGGCCATGGTATTCGCGTAGATGTTCAGGCCTATGGTGCAGTCCTGTGCGTACGGTCAGGTGACCAGTACTTAAGCCGCGTCTCCGCGCACAGCGGCGCGTCTGAATTTATCTATTTTCAAAGCTACGTACCTTGTACCTTGTTTTCTTGACTTCTTGAATCCCCTGCCCGCCTTGTGACCTACCTTGCTCCTTCCATGTCATCGCTCTCAAGTCTTACCTGCTCATACCCGACCCGGAACGGCCAAGGACTGCATACGCTTATTCCCTCACGTCTTACCTGCTCATACCAGACCCGGAACGGCGACGGACTGCACTTGGCTAATCCCTCATGTCTTACCTGCTCAAACCAGACCCGGAACGGCCATGGACTGCACTCGGCTAACCCCTCAAGTCTTGCCTGCTCATATCCTACCCTGAATGGCCACGGACTGCACACGGCTAATCCCTCAAGTCTTACCTGCTCATATCCGACCCGGAACGGCCACGGACTGTACGCGGCTAATCCCCCAAGTCTTACCTGTTCATACCGAATCCGGAATGGCCACGGACTCCATCCATCTATCCCCTCAAGTGTTACCTGCTCAAACCAGACCATGAACGGCCACAGACTGCACTCGGCTAATCCCTCAAGTCTTACCGGCTCATATCCGACACGGAACGGCCACAGACTGCACTTGTCTAATCCTCCAAGTCTTACCTGCTCATAACGAACCTGGAACGTCCACGGATTGCAATTACACCATTTCACAACTCTTACCTGTCTCATATCTTTTTCTGGAACTGTCAAAATACACTTTGGACATTCAGGACTGCTGCGCATCGACGCAAGGACCAAAGGACATTGGCGCATCGGCGCAGGATCAAAGAGACATCAGCCCAACAGCGCCAGGATCAATTAACTCTTTAGGCGTCCTCGTGCTGGCGGGTATAGGAAAACAGAACATTGTGTTTCTCGGACTGCAATTTCATTCCCAACTCTTCTGCAGCAACTATCCAGGGCACTCATTTGGTAAGCTGAAGACTACTTTTTTATTCCTTTCTTGCTATTTCCAATTCGGTCCCAGTCTGATTTTCTTGTTTTTGAGTATCAGTTCAGTATCTTGCTTTGGAACATCCATTGCCTTATTCCTCATGTTAATGTCTGATTAATTATCTTGCAGCCAGCTGTTGGAGTACCAGGATGTACCATATTTTCTGGCAATACTCACCTCAATCTGTCCTTTCGTACTCTTGAAGGGTATATTGTCAGAAAGCCTGAATTGCATCACGACGTGTCAAGCCACCACTACCATATTGCGCCTCTGTGTCCTAACAGGCAGACTGCTACGAGAAAGGCGGACCTAGGAAATGTTCCTGAACAGAGAAGAAAGTCTGAAAGTGAAGCGCTTGTTGCAGAGAGCTCTGCGATAGGAGAATGACATAGTATAGTCTGCCTGAAAAGGACCTTGAATTGAGGGTGGGGGAAATTTCCATAAAAGATAATGCTGAGAAGCCCAAAGTCTGGGAGAGACTACAAGTGAATGTTGTGAAACCCAACGTTTAGGTGAGACCTCAAGTGAATGCTGCAAAACCCAAGATCAAGAAGAGACCTCCAGTAATTCTGTGAAACTGAAGGACCCGAAGGAGACCCACATTCTGCAAGGTGTGTGGCAGGATAGTAAATGAATGTTGAAGAAACTAGAAGCTTGGGCAAGCCTGAAAGAAGGATCCTCAGAAAAGGAACCAAAGAACCTGACACCTGGGAAAAGTCATCTGAGGCATTTTGAAAGCAGAAAGACTGAAGAGTGGTCCAGACTGTGAGTAAACCCTTGAAGAGCCTTCACAGGAGAACCTATCAGTTTTGCTTTTCTTAGTTTAGGGCTGGACATTTAGACTAGGAATTGTTAATACTTTTGTTGGCTGAACATTTTGCTGAAAGCTTAGGGTAGGTAGGAGGCTGAAGACTTGCTAAGACTAGGATTAAAAACTTTCTGTCGGCCACATATTTGAAAATTGTTTTGTTGTGTATGTTGCTGCAGGAGGGCAAGATCTCTTAACGTTATGATTTGGGCATGCATCCTTGAAATTGTTGGACACTTAACAAGAACCCACTTTACATTGGTAAATCACTGACAATATTTGGTTAATGGTTAATAAAAACATTTTGTGGCACTATGCTCCTGTGTGTAGTGTGTAAACTACTTGTCCTCACCATGTCTCTCAACTGCTTTTTCGATATTTACCTCTGCACTTTAGTCTAGTTAATTTGTTCTTCGGAAATCATTTACTAGTCATATGCCAACAACTCCCATACACTGATCACAAACCCTTAAATGTTTGTGTGCAGTTCATGACTGGAGCACCAAAAACTGTCGCAAAACTAAAACCGATCCTTGCACAGTAAAAACAATGAAACATTTGCCCTTGTTAGCTAAGATCTTACTTCAAGCACATTACATTTCTTCAAAATGAAGTCTTGGTTCGACCAAACTTGCAGAATGCCATAGGCTTTTATTTAGAATACAATGGCTATTAGTGTTATAGTAGAAATTGAGATAGAATTCTTTATTCTAATACATCTTTCCTACCAAACATACACATTATATATATATTTCTGAGGCTTGTGAATCTGCTTACAGTCACATGCTTTGTACAGGCAGCCATCTAGTGTTTGTCCTGGAGTATATCGAAGAAGAAGTGGCATTGGAAGGGTGTTCCTGTCACACTATCCTTATTACTTGTGTACAGAGACCCATGATCCTTCATGCTTGTTTTCTTTTCTGCAGTCTGTTGGCCACAAGTATTTGGGGTGGAGAAAGTGTCCTTCATTCAACGGCAGAATGCTTCTTTGAGTCTGATGGACAAAAGATTAACACTGGGAAGGATCACAAAAGATTAACACTGGGAAGGATCTGACAGTACTCAAAACCGGTCGATGACCAATGCTGCCAAGGCATACAATATAATAGGGAGCGCTAGGGGGGGTCAGTTTTTTCTATGGTTATGCCCTTAGAGAGTACCTCTTTTCCCTTCCCTGTCCTTTCCCAAGGCTCTGCCTAATTCCAGACACCCTAATTGATAACACCCCGTTAAAATGATATCCCGACTGCAGCTCCAGAGTCCCTAGGAAGGATACATATAAAGTGTGCATTAATAGCCTTTCAAGGAATCATGCTCAAGAACCTCAAGAACCTTAATGGGAATCCAAAAAAGACTGGGTGGCATACGCCATGCAACCTGGACTGGTGCCTCGGCAGAGGGTCTCAACATCAGGGTTTTGGCGGCAGGGATTGACGGTGACCCCGAGAAGGAAGCCATGTGTTGAGGCATTCAACAGGGAAGGCCTCGCAGCTGGCCCCCAGCTCCGAAGACCTGGTGTCACATTGCACTGTGGAGAAGTCCTCTGGTGAGCGAGACGTTGCCTGTCCTCAAAAGGAAAAACACAGACACGAGTGGGAACCCATTACAAGAGGCTCACTGAGAAAACAGGATTGACTCTAAGTCACAAGGAGTCAGACCGGGCCCAGGTGTCCAGCACAGTAAGTGCAGACGTCGATAAACAAAAACTCAATTCACCAGCCTAACTCCCTGGGGAAAAACCTAAGGGTTCAAGAAAAGGGATTCCATAAGAAAACAACATCCAACCCCACAGAAAACACCTATCGAGGAAGGGCCTACTCCTCCCTAGTTTATTAAAAGAAAAAAGGGCAGTTTTGAACTCTCAGAACCCCTGCGTAGTTTGGGGACATTACGAGGTGGAAGTGGTTGAGATAAAAAAAACTCCCACTTAATCACCAGTCATCTCAGAGACTACACTTCATGCCCAAAAGTGTGGAGTATGAAGGATTTTAAGGACACTATGGCCAAGGTTGTAACGTTCATTGAGGAAAGTAAGCGTAGGTCATAGAAAAGACATTCAGACATGTTCACTGCTGATGCACAACAAACTTAACAAAAACACTGCAAGACCCCACTGGCATGTCGGGGGCCTACACAATGTGGTGTGAGAAGCATTTGTGCAGCCAGCAATAACTGGTTTTCTTCAGGTGGCATGAGATGGCAATAAGGGCAGAGCCATCTAAAGTGTTGTCTTTCATGAGGATGCTAGCATATATTGGCAGAGACAGCATGAACATGTTTTCTTATTACAACATTACTGTGCATAATATTACTGGCCACGCAGAGTGGCTGTTGCATTTGGATCCCAGGGACCAGGTACCGCTCCTTTGCTTCTACACTAGGTGAAAAATGTAAGGTTTGATTAATAATCTTTTATCTTTCACCGAGTGCAGTGCACAGCGTGCCCCTGCAGCAGAATTATCTTAATGGGCATTGCACATATGTGGGGTCCTAGCTGGCCCGGAGTGTGGGTGGCCCGTGATTTGTATAAAGCTTGGAGGGAGGCCCTCATTATTGCTCACAGGTGGCCCCCACATTTTGCTAGGCTGCTGCCAGACCCTGCTCCTGTGAATGAGGGTGATGCATACCTAGACACAAAGGATGATGATGTAGATCAGGGGGAATACTCCCCAGATGAGGAAGAGCATGTAGACCCCAACGATCAGATGGTGCCACCAGATGAAGACGAACTGCCTTTAGCATCCTTGCCAACAGAGGACAACTTTCAGTACACAACCTTACCTAAAAGGTCTGCATCTGATGGGGTCATGGATTTTATTCAGGATGTCCTGGAAGAAAAGCAAACCGGCACCCATTGCAGGTCATTCATTGCATATCATTACTAAAATCACTAAAGAAACGCATTGAAAACTCTCTCCGCCATCCTGTGAAAAATACAAGCCTTCTCCATGTGATCCTATGTACATCCCGGGTCCCTCAGGCCAGCACCAACTAGCAGCAACCACAGCCCACAAACGGGCCAATGCACCACTCCCTAATACCGAACACTGCCTGGAAAGAGAAAGTAGAAGGGTACATACTTTTGGCAGAAAGATTGCCACCTTGGCAGATTATAGCACACTCTTAGCCAACACGACTAATGCGCAGATATAATGGACTGTCTGTCATGGAAACCATCAACCTGAACCTCTTCATCCAAATAGTGATCATTGAACATTAACCCACTGGTGGGCAGGAGAAAATGACAGTGATCATATTGAATTTATGTTTCAGCCCAGAGAAGTACACTCTTAAGAGATTCATGACAAGTATAACAGACAAAGCGGACGGGAGATCCACACATAATATCATGCAGATATCTAAACATGAGACTCATAAGCAAACAAGGAAACCCCCTCCCCAAGATCAACCTACTGTAAGGAACTCATGGTGGCAACAGTAAAGACAGACACAAGTGATCACAGTTCAAGAGTGTTTATTAAACTGTATATACGGGTTGGGAAAACGCCTAATCTAAACCTAAATCTAAGATGGGAGCAAGCTACGACCATCAAATAATAGTCAGTCTTAGGGGCGTGTTGTCAAAATAAAAGGGCCTATACTAAGAAAAACCTATTGCCAATCCTTACAACTAATACGAAAAGAGTGTGGGATTGGATTCACAGGGAAGAAAGAAGTGTTCAAAACTGATAAGTCAGGATGCGGTAGCCGGGGGTCTCCCTTTGTCGTGACACGCTGTAATTTAGCCCCAGAGGCGGATGGCTTTACTCGTGGACACGACCTTCTTCACGTGGACACAACCCTGGAACCTGGCTAGACCAGTAGGCTCAGGTCTCCTCCGACAGGAGGGAGATCTTTCTATCAATGTATCCTTGTCATGCTCAATTGTACAGGCAAGAGATTAATTGATCAAAAGAGCAGTGTGACAGTTCAGATAGGTCACGGACACCAGCTGTAAACCAAAGGAACAGGTATCAGCTGAGGTATACCCAAACTAGACAGTGAATTGCTAAGCAGTTTGGACTAACCTGAGTCTTCAGATCAACCACTCCGGACCAGAATACTGATCAATGTTTTGCAGGCCTGGATGTTGGCATACTGGCTCTTATTTGGATGGCAGACCCTATAGGAACAGAAGACCAATAAGAGCCAATCCGGGTGAGGGGTAAATGGAGGATGCAAGGAGTGTCCCTTACCTAAATGGCAAATGACAGGAATCAGTAAGATGCTGTAGTTGTGGTAATCCAAAGGTTAAGCAAATGGTAACAAACAACAGCAAAGGAGGGAGGATTAGTAAGGTAAGGGGCCTTCTTCCCGGTCAGCATGAGGACGTACTAGCAACGGGATGGAGCACGTGGAGGAGCAGGATAGAGTCTTTAGTTCTGTGCTCAGATAGAAATCCAGGACCAAACCCGAAGGAAACCATGAGGAAGAAGGAGGTTCGCAACATGCCAGCATAACTAAACAATCTGTTAAGCAATTGGAGCCCAGAAAGCTTAGCAGGGGTCTAACAGGTTGCGGGCAGCTGAGGTACAGAATGTTAGGCAGGCGGAGTCCCTAGAGACGTGGCAGCGGTCTATCAGGTTGTGAGCAGGTAAGGTACAAAACGTTATGCAGGCGGAGTCCAGGTACGTAGCAAAGTCAGCGTTGGTGGAGTCAAAGGCAAAAACAGAAGGACAAGCAGGAGGAGTTTGGAACTACGGCTGCTTTCCTGACCAGGAACACACAAGGATGGATACTGGACTGGGAAACAAGGTCAGAGACCGCGAGCATGGGACGAAAATGGGAAACGACGATGGGCCGCAACTTCAAACAGAAGCAAGGAGTTACGACCCGCCAAGATTTTAAAGAGAGCAAGAGGTGGGGCGAGCGGCATCAGCCGCAAGCAACTGAACCAGCTTGCGTCTTGTTCCCCTGGCAACGGTACGTGCAGCCAAGCGCCTTGCACTACCGTACTGTCCCCAAGGTTGCCAGGGCAACCTTCAACGCTGCAGGAATGAAGCATTTTGGGAATGTGAAATATGAGGGGCCTTAAGCCTGGGGCATGGCGAGACCGTGTATTCTTGTGAGGGGTATTCTGGTGAGGGAGTGCCACATTCCTGACACCCTTCCCCACGTTTTGAGCACGGGACAAGGTGGGACTCCGAAGCACAGCACAGGCTCGAGCTTTACCAGCACAAGTTTACAGTTCTGTTCTTAGATATCAGGGCCTTCGTTGGTTAAATCTCTTTTCTACAAAAAGTCTCTTGCCTCCGAGAACCTGATGTGTTCCAAAATAATAAACAAAAGTTCCTTTCTGCTTGCACGTTGGGTGATGCCTATTCACCCCTTGATCTCCCTCTTCCGGGCTCAGTTCCACAAAAGTTCCTTTTGATGTTGGGACCTTCGGTGGTTAACTCTCTTGGTTCCGAGGGCCTGATAGGTTCAAAACCTACAAAAGTTCCTTTCGGATTGCACTTGGGGGTGATGATTCTTCACCCCTGGCTCCCCCTCTTCTGGGCTCAGACCGCTCTCGAATATGAGCCTCCCTCCATCGGGTTAGCTATGGTTTGGATTCAAACACTTTTATCTGTTACATTCACATGTCGTTGGGTGATGGCTTTTCACCCCTGGATCCCCCTCTTCCGGGCTCAGACCCTTCTCGAATGTTTGCCTCCCTCCATCGGGTTCACTATGGCTTTTCTTGGTGGCTGTTGACTTCTCACCCTTGGATCCCCCTGTTCCGTGCTCAGACCCCTCTCAAATATTGGCCTCCCTCAGTTGCGTTCACTACAGCTTTTCAAATCAATTCCTCTTATGGCATTCACAAATCTTAATATCTTTTTAAACAGTTCACTGTGGGCACCCCTCTTTCTGCCATTTTCTAACTTTCATTTATCACAGTTCGGTTTCTTATCGGCTCTCCCCTCGACTCACTGGCTGTGATGAACCGCTTTGCTTTTCCTGTCTCTGGACAAACTTTTAATTACATTTCCTTTTAAGTAAAAATAAAATCTCATTTTACATCTCCCCTATATTGCACATCTCTCCCATCTAAACAATGTAGTTGAATCGTTATTTCATAATTACAGTACTTCAAGCCCTCCATTTCATTATTGTATTATTATCCTTCGTGTATTCCATAATTAAATCAAGAACTTTTATCTCTTACAGCCACTAGTTGTTACTCAGGATTTTGTCCAGAAAATCAATTACCGTGCATGTGCACATTTGATTTCTACCCAACAGAATTAATTGCCTCCACGTTTCCATATCCAAGTTCTTCGGAGCAAACTTTCCCAGGAAAAAAACACCTTTGTATATTCAGTGCAGTGCACTCGATTATCAGGTGTTTTACTGACTCCACATTAATTTTGCAGAAGCGACTATGGTTATCCAAAACTTCCACATAGTGTCTCAAGTGCATCATCTCTTTAGTTGGGTACAGGTTCAATCGCAGCCACAGAAACTGATTGCGATGATAGTATCTAGGGAACCTCTCCAAATAGTTTGGGATACTTTGAATTGCTCTAGGTTCACACATTAAATCCAATGAGGACATGTATTTTAATCTTTTATTAATGGTTTCAATCCAGTCCATATAGGTCAGCTTTCTCTTCAAAGCACAGGGATTGTTTTTAAGTGTATCAATCGAAATGTCTAAATGATCTAACTGTTGTAGACATTTCTTATGCCATGTGCTCAATAGTCCTGTATATGACTCAGATGTTGGTAAATCTAGTATATGGTATGGTTTTGCTGATGACGTCATCACTTTGCGCAATAGTGACACTTTTTTCCATAGTACTATTGCTTGCAATGAGTGTAGCCCCAATTCGTAGTGGATTGGTACAATCAGAACATGTCTTGGCATATGCAGGACCTTTCTCCAGAAGTAGCTTTCCAACCCATTCCATAGTGTCCAGCTTCTATTTAAGCCTGTTTCACTGTCGAATGTTATTGTAGCTGTTACCTTCTGCCAATGAAATTTATTGAAATAGTGCTACCCAAACTGCAGCCCAGGACAAACAAAACATATATTTAGAAACCAGCATGCGGGCACGACATGGAACATGAACATAATGGCAACAAAGCAATCTAGGAGGACCAGTGAATGAAACATTAAACATGTCTATTCTGTGTCATGGACTCTTGTATTTTATAAGGGTTTCAATAAACCATAAATAATAATACAAAATAAAAAAAATAAGCTCACAAGCTATCAACCCACCAGAAACCTCAGATCTGGTTTTGCTCTTCTCCTTTTTATCCCCCACTACAACTCCACCAAATTGGGCGGATCACCTATCTCTGTCCAATCCCCCTCCATCTGGATCTCCCTTCCACTCTGTATCCGTCACATTGACAACTATCTCTCCTTCAGAAAGGCCCTAAAAACTTGGCTATTCCCCACAGCAACCTGAAACGTTCTCCCCCACCCCCATTTCTGTCATCACGGCATCGTTCACATGCATCTGCCTCAACCACTTCACAACACCAACAAGTCATGTATACATACACCAACAGGCGGATGCCGGCCGTTGAAGCAATGTCCAGCCCTGCACACTCAATCCCCACACCCCCCATTGTATATTAACACACAACAGCCCACCTGACCACCTTCTCTCTGCCTGCTCTGCACACGCATCCTGTATATAGCTCCTGACAGTCTAAGGGTAGGCGCTATACTACTCAAGAAAGGTTTTAGGATAGCCTACCCAGGGCATGAAATAAGTACTGGGTTCTCATCTATTGCACCCCTCCTTGACTGCACATTTAGAGGTTCCATACTGATAGGCTGTCTACTGTCATAGGGATTGATGATAAATGCACTCAGAATATATTTGGTACTTGAATCATAAGGTCCAGGATGCCAGCTTGTCTATCACGCTTAGAAGATGTACTTGTCCATCATATTCTATTCCACCAAGAGATAGCGCAGCCTCTTATAGATGACTTTAGCACCCAACTGCTTGAAACACTAGGCTCCGTCCAAGCCTGAAGGTCTGTATGCGTGCACCTCTTAAGTGAATTTCGGCCACAGACATGGCTTCCCACCTGCATGCATTACAATGCAGTGACGACTACGACAAAATCCGGTCTTGCTGGACACTTAACAAGTCTTTCTTGCTATCACACATACTCCCCTCCCCCACTCGGCACCCATCCTTGTGCCTGACTTCATGGGTAGCTTTTTGGAGCTCAGCCAGCCCTCATAACTCCTTATCCTGGCCTAATGCGCACATGCAATCTAGCCCTCACACAATTTTCCACCAGGACTTCGGTCCCCCGAGGGCATTCCCATCCTAAGCCTAATGAGGCCATAATAATGGGATAAAGGCGCTATACAAATGACGACTACTACTATTCCGGTGTTGGCTCAGAATGCCCCCACAATTCTCCAATTTCACCAATCTCTCAAAACATGGCTATTTCAACAACACCTGACCAAGGACTAATTCCAGTGTACGCACATATTGACGCACAGACCTCGCAGTACTGCCCTACTGTTAAAAGATGTCAGTCCAAATGCTGGCTCTCATACTCCGTACAGCGCTCCGCTGCTCTCTAGCTAGATGCGCACTTAAAAATCAAAATGAAAAAAAAATAAAATTCACCAGGCCACTTTGACTTCCCGTTCGGTCTCATAGGAAGTCCCTGAGGAAGTTGAAAAAGCTATGGCCTTTAAGCCTCCGTGCAATAGGGCTAATTCATCTGGCAAAAGAGGGCATCTGTACTGTTACCCGACCTTCTTGAGCAGTGAGCGTGGGAGCCCCTTTCAAGGTTGAGGGAAATTATGCCGGGACGCCCCCCTAGACCTGGACCCTCAATTGGCTTGTTTTGTACAAATATTTACATAGTGAAAGTGGAAAACCTATTCCGATTGTCTTGTAACTCTTTGAGAATATTGTCACATCTTTTATGGTGATGTTAGATACAACATGTTTATTATTGCACTAATGTTATTTACCAAATATTAGGCAGTCTATTATAAATAAATCTTTTCCAGTGGCTTGGCTAGTGAGTTGGCTTTTAAGGCCAAGCCAGACTTTCGGTTTCACTCTGTCCCGGTCCTCATATACATTTCGTAGCTTGCCCATCTCTACCAGCATGCTATGATACCTTGTTTTATGTCATGCTATATTATGTCATGTTTTGTGATGTCAGATTTGCAATGTCCTGCTGCTGTGTACAAGGTCAACATGGGCTGTAAAGGAGCTGGAAGGTGATATATGAAACCAAATAAATGCTCAAATAATTGAATGCATGTTAAAAGCACAACGTTCAAATAAAGGACCACAACACTGAATGCAGACCTTCAAATATAAGCTTCTAAGCAGACCCTGCAACCCTTCTAAGCCTATAATTCCCCTGGCGTCCACCATTAACAGAACAAGCTAACTGTAGCCCAGATTATTTTTTTTTATTGTAATATTCAGTTAATACAAACTTTTGTTACAAAGAACACTCCTATCTCGTCTAGCAAGGCAGAAACGTTAAACATAATCGGACGCAGAAAGAAAAGAAGAAGAAAGAATAGAAAAAGAAGAAGAAAAATCCTACTAATCAGTAGTTGGTATCACGTCCATGAAATAGACAACAGCACATAATAGTTTGATGTTATGCCGTGACAACACCTGGATCCACCAATCTTTCATGTTTCCGTTTAATGGAGCAAAAAGTCTGAGAAAAAGACATCTCTGTTTAGTGATTTCCACACATTCTGTTAAGTGCATTAGTGTTTCTGGTTCTGCCTTGCAATGTCTGTATAGGTTGTCTTTTTTGTCTTTGTCTTTCCTTAACCACAGCATCTCTTTTGTGTTTAACGCGTTGAGCCGAAGTTTTAGAAACTGGTCTCGATGATGCCGAGACACATCGTAGCAGATAATTTGGTTGTTTGTCGAGACCATTTTCAACGGCTCCAAGCTTAAGTGCAGATCGAAATTTTGCTCTTTTGTCTGTATTTTGAATCCAGAACCAATATTGCACCTTTTTTTGACAAGCTGTAGATGTGTTATGAGAGTCTCTATTTTTATGTCTGCTGAATTCAAAAGGTTGTCTAATTTAATTGTCCAGCGTTTCAGCAGATCATTGTCTTTGGTTGACGCTCTTGGAGCAAGTATTTTGTAGGGTAGCGAAGGAGTGCTTACTATCATTTTCCTCAAGACTGCACAAGATTTCCACACTTTTGTACTGTATAGGGAATTTAGTGCGAGTTTGTGTCGCAAAAGTGTCATTGAAACATATCTCGGCAGTCTAAGCACTCTTCGCCAAAATTGGCCTTCGGGGATTTGCCAGATTTATTTATCCAGATTCCAGGCTGTTTCTCCTCCAAAAGTCATTGCTGGAATTACTTTTTTTGTGTAAAACATCAGGATCGGACATAATGAGAATTTTCCATACTCTTTATGTAGTTTTGCTCCTTGTATAGCATAGGTGGTCATTCGACTTGTTAGGTCTTGTTGCCAGGGCCATTCGCAAATTGATGTATTAAATATCACTCCAAGGGAACGAATGGCTGTTGTTGTTTCAATGCGGTCTCCCGCTTCCAGCCATTTCAAATTTTTGTTTTTTGCTCCTTCTTGCAGGCACATTTTCATTATTTTCGTTTGTGTTGTATTTATATTCAAGTTGTTTTTAATTAAGTACTCATGCAGTTTGAATAGTAATCGCTGCAGCCCTATTTGAGTGCTGTCTGTCAGCACCAAGTCGTCAGCGTACTTTACACAGCTGATTTGATGACCATTTACTTTTGGTGGAAAACAGTTTACTTCCTCTAGGGCCAATGGCAGGTCAGAAATGAATAGCTTGAACAGTTGTGCCGCCAACGGGCATCCTTGTTTTACCCCTTTTGATGTCGCAATCTCGTCTGTTAATTCTTCTGTCTGATTTAAGCGAACATGAATAGTAGTTTCAGCATGTAGGGCTTTCACAGGATTGAGTAACTCTGGCAGACACTTCCAGCTTATCAATTTCTGCCAAAGGAGCCCACTGTTTACACTGTTAAAAAATTGTTGCATGTCCACAAATGCGAGGAACAGTTTCTTCTTACTTTTCAATGTTTCTAGTAGCACAGATTTAGAAGGATAGACTAGGCTAGATCATGCAGAACGACTCCCAGAGGAGCCCAGTCTCAGCCCAAGAGGAATGCAGCATCCCACACCACCATTACCATCCCCATAAAGATCCTTCCAGGCCCCAAGAACTTCCAGACAGCTAGGTCGAGAGCCTTACTTCCAGAGGAGTCTCACATCAAAACAAACTCACCCTTGCAGTATCTTCCGGCTTTTTTGTCTATAGAACTTGGTCATTGGGAGCCTACAGAATAAGTAGACGTGTGTGTACTCTCCCGTTCCCTCAGCCTTCAGATTGAGCACAGCTATGCAGTGCAGGAAGGCCTTCCAAGTTTATACCTAAGGTGAAAGGCAGTCTCTGCATTTCAGGCCTCCAAATTCACAGTTACCTTTCTAGACTGTTGTGTTTAATGTGAAGAGCCCCTTTGACCTAGCAAACCTGTCATGCATTATTTTACAAAGGTACCTCTAATTTACTTCTCTTGTTTTGCATTCCACTGGTTCACTATGTATGGGGAGACGGGAGGGGCTCTGGTGCTCACTTCTCTATGGGAGGCCAGTCTGGTATGGCTAGGTTTATGGGACACTTACTTTTTTGATTTAATTTTTCCTTTTTTGGTGTTTGGGTTTCTGAATTTATTTTGGAAATCAGGGGGACTTTTGCTGAGGACCCCCTGTCACTAGATACCTTTTTACTCCTTAAAGGTGGTTCTAGGTTGCTCTTAAGGCTCTCAGGACCAGGGATGCTTCTTGAGCTAGGCTGGTGACTACTAATATTTAGGTTTGTATTCCCCAGGCATGCAAGCCCGCTTGTGTAGCCCATTGTACCTTTATAGTAACCATTGGGGTACTAATGGGTATTTTCTATTCCTACTTTCTGCCATTTTGTAGTTTATTGTCCTCGGGGTGGTCTGGGCTGTGTGGCAGTTCTAATAGCCAACCATAATGGTTGGCCACCTATTGCCTTTGTGATTGTTGGGCTGGCCGCAGACAGCCCCTTTGAACAGTGGTAGTTAAGGGTCCTCACAGTCCCTGCTCACTCTCTTGTTGCTGTATTTTGGAAGAAGCAGATATGCTGACCTGCAGGAGACGTTTCCTACCAGTGCTGTATTATTAGGCCCTGATTTGTCCATATTGCCTGGATTCAGTAGCTTAAACACATCTCAGTCTGAGTTTTCTGCTGTTAGACATCCTCCTGCAGACTCCACTATGTTGTTTGTTTGGGCCTTCAGTCCTGGGGCTGTTGTGTAGGATGTTCTACACTGCTATTAGCCTTTGGACTGTAGCACCTGCTTCTCTGGGCAGTCCTGAGTTGCTGCAGCCATTTTCCTGCGGCAGAGGCCGCTTTGCTGGTGTACCATAGACGTTAGCCTGCTTTTTCACCAGTGTCTGCCATGCACAGGTTCCTCTGTCCTCCTGCGGCCACCCCTGTCACAGATTCCACTTCTGGATGGTGGCTCCTACTCCTGTGAAGGACAATTTTTCTTCCTTTGGGCCATCAGGGTTGTCGTTGGCACAATGTTCAAGTTACTGGGTAACTGGAGCCTTCAACTTGCACTGCAAAAAAGATGAATGCTTCTTATTGGGTTGTTTCACCAGCTTTCTGGAAGCAAACAACATGCGTACCTCTCTATGGTCCTTGGGTAGAGATGGGTTATTGAAAATTCTCACCCTTCGGGGTCTTTACAGTCTTTGGGTTTTGAAAGAATATTTTGTAACTCTTTTTTTTTTCATAACAAAATAACATGATATGATATGGCATTTATAACGCGTCTATACACAAGTGTTTCAAGGCGTGACAGTGCAAGGGAGTGGGACAGAGGGAGGACAGAGACAGCGATCTTACTAGGCCAAGTGACATTGAGATCGCGCAAGTGCAGCGGAGAAGGAAGGGAAAAGGGGAGGGTGGAAGTGCTGTACAAGGGATCAAAAACATTAACAAGAAGGACGACCAACGGGTAGCAGGTGCAAGGGTAAGTGCAGACAACAGGTGTCCAAGTGCAGGTAGGGGACTGTAGGGTTACAGATACACATATAAATAGAAAATAAATCAGGATGAGAGATCCTACAAGCAACTGTGTGGTTCTGAACATATACATTTATTTCAAGAACACAAATTTCTTTGAAGACGAATTCTTAATTATTTTACACAACTTTCGATGTTTGTTTTTATTATTTATATTGCGCACCAGACCCAGGGGTATTCGGGCGCAAAGGCATAAAGAGGGTTGTTCAGCTTAGGTTACAGGTTACAGATTAAACATAGGGGTACATCTACGGTTACAATGCTGTAGATATGTATTATCAAAGAATCACAGATGTATATACAGTAAGTTTACAAGAATGCAGGTCTGACATAAACAAGGCAGAGCAAATATACAAAAAATACATGAGATCCTAGATGTCGGAAGGGTGAAGTTAGGCATCATGATCTTTTAGCCATTGAATCAGATTGGATCTGAATTGCCGGTAGGGGAGATCTTCCCTTAGGGCAGGGGAAGGGAGTTCCAATATTGTGCTGCTTTAACAGTGAAGCTACTCCCGCCAGATTTAGTGAGTTTGAATCTGGGTACTAACAAAAGGTTGGAGTTAGCTTTTCTTAGGTGGCGAGAGGCTGTTTGTCTGGTGAATCTGTCTATAAGGTATTGCAGGGCTGCGTGATTGAGACATTTGTGTGTAAGGGATGCTGTTTTGAGGAGAGTTTTGTCATTAGTGGTGAGACAGTTAGTAGATCTCCTGAGGTCTGATATATGGGCGTTTTTAGGGAAGTTTAGGGCGGCTCTCAGGGCATTATTTTGAAGTGTCTGTATTTGTTACTACCTATGTAGAGGGCGTTGCAGTAATCTAATTTCGATAGGATTAGTGCCCTTGCTTGAATGACGCAATTGTTGGGTGAGAGGAAGGGCTTGGCTGCTCTAATTAACTTGCAGGTGTAGGAGGTGGCTGAGTCCATGGCATTCACTTGTTTACCAAAGGTAAGCGTGGAGTCTATGTAGAAGCCGAGGGTTTTGACTACTTTGGCCACAGTGATGATGTTATTGTCGATTATGAAGGAGTCATAGTTGGGACCTAGTTTTTTGATGTTGGAGGAAGTGCCTAGAATGAGGAGTTCAGTTTTGTCATCATTCAGGCATAGACCGTGAGAGGCCATCCATGCCTGGATGATGAGGTAGACTTTATTCACAAAGGCCAAATTCTTGTCATAATCTCCCGTCAACGGGATGAGGATCTGTGTATCTTCTGCATAGTTAGTGTAGGTGATACCTAGACCGTCTAGTTCATCGAAAAGGGGCTTTGTGAAAATATTGTAGAGGGTGGGAGATACACATGATCCTTGGAGTACGCCGCATGAGATAGGTGCGGGGTCTGCAGCTGCTAGAGGAGAGAAAACTCGCATTGTCCTGTTATCTAAGAAGGACTGGATCCATGTGACTGCTTCATGGGAGAAGCAGGCTGCCGTGACCAGATGATTGCAAAGTATTGCCTGGTCTACTAAATCAAATGCGGCAGACAGGTCAAGGAGTATTAGGAGTGAAGTTGTACCTTTATCTCTTAGGGTGTCTATTTGTGCCTTAAGGTCTAGGAGTGCAGTCTCAGTACCATGCTGTGGTCTGAAGCCGGACTGTCGAACTCCTAGGAGGTGGTTTAGTTCCAGGTGGTGCTGAATTTGTAGGTAAGCTTCTTTGTCCAGAATTTTCAGTAGGAACGGCACAGTGGTTATGGGGCGGTAATTAGTTGGGATGGAAGGGTCCAAAGTTTGCTTTTTTCAGGAAGGGGAGGACTCGGGAGTGTTTCAGCTTGCTAGGTATGGTGCCTGATGTGAAAGAGGCATTTATGAGTTTAGTGATGAAGGGTGAGAGTTCACGGGCAGCGTCTTTTATGATTTGGGCTGGACATGGGTCGCCCTGGCAATTGGAGGGTTTGAGAATGAGGATGACTTTCTCGACTTCTTTAGTGGAAATTTTACGAAAGTAGAAGGGAGGGGTGTCAAGTGTGGGTGGAGAAGGAGTAGATTTCAGAGTTGGTAATGAATTTGTGGTAGCCTTGGAGGGGGTGCCTATGTTGACAGTATTTGGGATAGTTATGGAAGCTTTTTTGTTGTGGATCTTCGCCTGGAGCATTGTTATCTTGTTGGCCAGGGCATTTTGTATGCCTGTGCACCTGTCTTTATCCTTGAGGCAAGAATCTGGAGCTTGGATAGGGAATTCTACTTCCTTTAGGATGGCGAACAATTCTTTGGTGTTGGATTTGCCTTGAGTGATGCGGGTGTTGTAGGAGGTTCGTTTCGCAAGGATTATTTCGTTTTTGTAGAGGGTAGCTAATTTCTTCAGGTTATTTTTATTGATGTCTGAGGGGTCTGATCTCCACGTTTTTTCACTTAGTCGTTTCTTTTGTCTAATGTCTGTCAGTAGGGGTGTGAACGAGGTATTTGGGTGTTGGCAGGGTTTGCTCTTCCTAATTTTCAGTGGTGCGATAGCGTCCAGAGAGGCAAGCATCACTTCATTGTACTTTTCTACCATGGAGGCAGGGTCAGATTGATCTGAGATGGAGTTTAAGGTGGGGAGAATAGGGGGGATAAGATTTTCAGGGGTAATATTTTTTTTATTTCTGGTAGGTGCGGTGGGAGCTAGGATGCTGTTGTTCATGGGTGTGGTGGCTTCTAGGGTGAAGGGTACCATGTGGTGGTCGGACCAGAGCTGAGGCATTATCGAAGTGATGGTGGTTGGGCAGTTATGTTCGGCAATCCAATTGAGGGTCCTTCCTTTGATATGTGTAGGATCTGTAATCTTTTGGGTAAATCCTAGTTCCTCAAGGGTGCTGTTAATTTGTAAGGCATTGGGGTCACGTGGGTCATTGAATCCAAGGTTGAAGTCGCTTAGGATGAGATATTGAGTGGATTTTTTTAGATTGTCAGATAATAGGTTCATGAGGTCTTCTTCAAAGGAACCTAGGGGGCCTGGTGGTCGGTATATCAGGTGGATAGTGATTGTTTGGTTGTTGGCAGTGGTGAGTTTAGCTGTGAGGGATTCACAGGAGTTGCTATTATGGGGTGAGGAGAGTCTTAGGGCTAGGTGATTTTTGACAATTATAGCAAGGCCGCCACCTCTAGACGTGGTGCGATCCATGCTTATAAGAGTATATTTATCTGGGATGGCTAACATGATGGCTGGTCCTGCTGCGGCATGAAGCCAGGATTGCGTAATGGCCAGGTGATCTAAGTTTTCATTTTGGATTATGTCTGCTATTTCAGTGGCATGGGCTACCATAGAGCGGGCGTTTATTAGGGCGCCTTTTATTCCAGGTAGGGTAGTTGGGGCAGAGGTAGGCTGGACTTTGTGTTGGCATTTTGGGGGGGAGGTGGATTCTCTAAAGATTCGACTGTTGAGTTGTAGTCGGTGTTGGCCAATGTTGTCTATGTGTGGTAGAGTGTTGGTGGTATGAAAGGTGTGCCTATTGTGATTAGATGTGGGTTGGGCCTTAGATAGTGGGTCATAAATTCTTGGGAGTCTGGCGCAGAGTCTTACGGTACGCTGTTGGAGGCTGCAAGGATTGGTGGCCATGATGGTTTGCTCCTGGGGTACACTTCCGTGAGGTAGCTGAGTCTGTGGCTGGGATAGGTTTGAGATGTGAAGGGTGGTCAAATAGAGGATGAATCTGAGTAGAACTGTGTAGAATAGTGGTAGATACATAGTAATCTAGTGTAGTTAGCTTGGAGTGCAGGCCACCTACATGCAACTTAGTAGTGCAGGTGAAGGTAGGTAAGCATTGTCTGATAACTGTTGGGCAATTACAGGTGACCTAAATGCAAGATTACTGAGATGGGCAGGAATAGGTGGGCTGGTAGCTAGTAGACAGATGCAGGCAACCTAGGTGCAAGTTTACTAAGACAGGCAACCTAGATGCGAGTTTGCTAGAACATGCAAGAATAGGTGGGCTGGTGGTTGGTGGACAAATACAAGCAATCTAAATTTGCTAGAACAGGCAACCTAAATGCAAGTTTAATAGAACAGGCAACCTAAAAGCAGATTTACTAGAACAGGCAACCTAAAAGCAAATTTACTAGAACAGGCAACCTAAAAGCAAATTTACTGGAACAGGCAACCTAAATGTGAATTTACTAGAAAAGGCAACCTAAATGCAAGTTTACTAGAACAGGCAAATTTACTAGAATTTACTAGAACAGGCAACCAAATGCAAATTTACCAGAACAGGCATGGGTGGGCTGGTAGCTAGTGGATACATAACAGGCGACCTGAATACGGGTTCTCAGAGCAAAAATAGCTGAGGCAACAGGTAAGACTAGCTGACTAGTTCTTATGGGTAAGTAAAATCAATTCAACTAGTATTACAATATTGGCAGTATGTCACAGTGGAGCGCATTTAGACAAAAACAGTGTAACGCATTTAAACAGGAACACTGCCAAGCGTAAACCACTAGAAAGGGGTACAGTTCAGAGCAGACAGTAGGAACAACTGTGCATAGACGCATGAGGCACTTAATGCAGCTAATGCGGACATTCATAAGGAGCAGTGGCGAGTGCCTGCAAAGTTGGGAGTTGACTCAGGGAGCACATAAAAGTATTTGAGGGGGGATCGGGCGCTCATCTAAGAACATGGAAGAAAATGGAAGTATCAGGCAAGTTACAGTATGCATAAATGTTGGATCATCTAGATTTGATTTATCTACAATCAGGGCTAAAGTAGAGCCAGTTACAGTAAGCATAAACATTAGATCAACTAGATTCGTTTTTTCTGCAATCAGGTTAAAGGTAGTAGATATGCAACAAAAACGGGCAATGATCAGGCAGGTTACAACAGTCTAAATGCAATTGCTAAGGAGGCAATCTAGGTGCGATTTCAGCTAGTCGAGCAGAATCAGGGTGCTTTAGGTGCAAATTGCTGATGTAGTTGCCAGTGTGGCCAAGCAAGTGGTAGCAATATGAATACCTTTACTAGGAGGCACTCTAAATGCAGTTATAGTGTCAGTCGAGCAGAATCAGGCTGCTTTGAATGCAATTCACAAGTGTGACTGTTAATCATGGCAGTTTCAAATGATCAAGATACAGTTAACTAGGCAGGCAATCAAAGGGCAATTTTTAAAACAGTTTTAAGATAGTCCAGCAATGAGCACTTCTTGCACTCTATTTGCCATTTCCTGGTGTGCCACAAGCGAATGTGGTACTAGGCAGCCGTAGGGGAATGTAACTAGGCAATGTGCCACAGTGATAATGCAGTCTGAGCGTAAAAGTTACCTGGTGTATGACAGACAGGGGGTCTGGCAGACGGCAGACACAGGCACAAACAGGCATCGAACAGGTGCTGGCCTTGTAGCAGTGGGCCTTGATAGATGTGGGCCGGCTTCGCTTGCCGGCAGCCAATGCGGGATAAAATAGGCAGGACAGCCTATCGGTGTAGCTTGCAGGAGTAGCCTTAGGCAAGCTGGTCAGCCGGTGGAAAAGCAGTCGGCCATTTTTAAAATCAAGTACCTTGTGTACTTCAATGGCGATTCCGGTGCGGGAGCGCTGTTTCAAGCGATTCGGTAGTATCTAAGCAGCACGTTGGCCTGGCCTTCATTCAAATATGATGAGATTCAAATAAAGTTGCAGATGCAATGCTGAAGATGGATACATTTCGGTAATGGCGCTACAGTCTAGCGCTTACCTTAATTGTGGAATTGGTCAGGTCGGCTTGCTATTAGGTGCCCGCTGCTCCTGCAGGGGCAGAAGCTGGTCCGAGGAACTCCTGCTCCTTTGCACTGGCGAGAGGGCTGGATAAGCACGAAAGCGAATGTCAACGGACAGGTGTGATTATATACAGTGGAAATACAAGGTGAGTATCAACCTCTGTGATGTTGAGGTAAACGCTCCAGATAGGGGCACAGTCACATATGACAGTAGGATAGACCTACAGTTGAACAAAAGTGCACCCAGGACGAAAAATGGTCCAGGGCGTAGTTAACACAGGGTGTACACAACAATATCTACAGAACATACACAAAGAGGGGTTTTTTCAGTTGTGTCACAGGAGATCGACACAGGAGTGTTTCGGCCATGGAGGGCTGGATTGGAGCCTGTCTGAGTGTTGGCCTTCATCAGGATTGACCCGGATGTGGTGCTGTCCGTAATATCTGTGGGTGAGATAACATGCCCAGTGATAAGCAAGTCCCTGTGTGACTTGGGAGCCAATGGGGATGCAAGGACGTGCTGGGAGGGGTATGCCTAAACCAATCCTCATTCGCCACATGGATTAGTGGAGGTCACCCAATAGAGGACGAGCCGGGAAGCGAAAATGAAAGCAGCCGCCTCGGGGGAGCGCGGACTACTGGGAGCCCAGGTGGTCTGGGACATGTAGTCTGGTATACATAACAGCCGGATAGAAGTGAGTAAATTCCAAAGTCTGAGAGTTCCAACACGTTGGCAATTGTGGTAGCCGTATTGTGAACAATCCTCAAGGATAAGTCACACTGTATTAGAGCGTCAATGGTCACATAACAAAACCAGCAGCAATAAAACATGGGGGTGCGCTTCGTTAATAAGGCATGCGGTTTGGTATAACTGAATACAAAAGAACGTGAGCAATCCGCAAGGATAAGTCACGCTGTATTAGAACGTCAATGGTCACATAACAAACCGGCAGCAATGAAACATGTGATAATGCAACATAGTACATAGAATTCTTTGCAAAGTCTAAAACATTCATACGCACAGGGCCATGTGTAATTCACAACAGTGCGTGCTTCCAAGACATTTATATCCTGTGTACATTGACTGTCGTGGTATTGACATTGAAAAAAGGTATTTTCTCAATTAGGAGATGATTACACGTGAGTACATGCTTGGTTAACATTGCATGTGGTGGTGCATTCCAGGACAGGAACAAGATGACTTCATACATCGTCCCTCAGTGTTGGGGGCATGTGTTTTTCTGTGGTGGGTTGTTGAAGGCAGAACAGGGGGGTGCTCATAATTGTGGGCTCCTCAGACGATGCTAGAGGAGTGGAAAGAAGGACATGGTATCTCATGAGTGGATGGATTTCATTCCCAGAAGTGTTTCCATTCCACGGTGATGTTAAGACCATTGCGGACTGAATCGAGTTTGGGGACCCATTTTTGTTCCAGTTTGATGAGGGCCAAGTTGATGTCGTCTCCGCGTCTCTGTGGCTGTAGTTGTAAAACAGTCCAGGTACATTGTTTGTGTGTGTGGCCTTTTCTGTTGAAGTGTTCGACCAAGGGTTGTCTTGTACTTGATTTCTGATGCAAGATCTACGCTCATTAATCCTCTGTTTCACGGGTTTCATGGTTTTGCCGATGTATACCAGGTTGCACGGGCATCTGATGGCATAAATCACATATCTGCTTTCGCAATTGGTGTGGTTGTTCATGTTCCATGTAAAGTCCTTATGGGTGAAGGTTTTGCTGTTGGTGGTGTAACGGCACGCGACACAATGGCCGCAGCTGTGATGGCCCACAACTGGTGGAAGATTCCACAGTGTAGCTGGTGTCTTTGTGGGCTCCATAAAAGTATGGACCAAAGTGTCTTTAAGGTTTTTGTTTTTCCTGAAGGCGAACAAAGGTTTTTTTGCTAGGTTGCCCTCGTTTTTGATCAGGTGCCAGTGTTTATTGATCGTAGTCTTGATGAGATTGCTCACAGGATTGAATGTGGTGACACAGACAGTCCTGTCTATGGGATCTTTTTTTCTTGTGGTGAGACAGATGGCGCGGTTGGTGTTAGCTGCTCTTTTCTTGGCCATTCTGATTGATTTCTTTGGGTAGCCTCTCTGTCCTAGACGTGTCTGCAGTTGTTTGGCATGTAGTTCGAATTTCTCTTTGTCCGTGAAGATCCTGCGAATGCGGAGGAATTGTCCATAGGGGAGATTGTATTTCAACCCTTGGGGGTGGTAGCTGGAAAAATGAAGGAGACTGTTTCTATCAGTAGGTTTTCGGAAGAGTTCAGTTTTCAATAGGTCTCCGGAGCGGTAGATATGCAGGTCGAGGAAATTAATGGCTTGAAAGTCCTAGTCTATGGTGAACTTGATGTGAGTATTTTGTAGATTAAGCCAATGGTGAAAGTCCAATAGTGAGTCCTTGCTGCCTTGCCAAATCAAGAGGACGCCATTGATGTAGCGATGCCATATCTTGATGTGCGCCCTGCAAGGGTTGTTATCGTGATAGATGTTGTCGTCCTCATACTGGGCCATATAGAGGTTGGCCACGTCTGGTGCGAATGTTGCACCCATGCTCACGCCTTTGATTTGTAGGTACATCTGTTGTCCAAATAGAAAAAAAGTTTTCTCCCATGGCTATGCAAATGCACTCCAGGATGAAATTGGTGGGAGTAGTTGTTACATCTGTCCTTTTTTCGAGGCAGGTGGCAAGTGCTTGTAATCCTTCTTGTTGGGGGGGATAGAGGTGTACAAGGCCTCGACGTCCATTGTGACAAGGATAGAGTCGGTGGTCAGATTGACGGTGTCCAAGATCTTAATGGTTTCTGTGCTGTCCTTGATGTAGGATTGCATCTTGCCAACGAAAGGTTTCATGAAGTAGTCTGTGCATAATGATAGAGGTTCTAGTAGGGAGTCACACGCTTAGACAATGGGTCTACCAGGTGGTTTAGTCGCATGTTTATTTATTTTGGGCAAAATGTAGAATGCTGGTGTCCTGGGATGTATCTTGTTCAGAAAAATGCGTTCATCAGGGCAAATCCATCCTTCTTCTTCAGCGTGTTTGGTGAGACTGCTGATTCCTTCTTGTAGGCGTTGCGTGGGGTCCCTATTGAGTTTCTTGTACGATGTGGTGTCATCTAGAAGGTGCTGGCACTCTTTGTTGTAGTCTTCGGTATTCATGACCACGATCCCACCGCCTTTGTCGGCTGGTTTTATGGTTATGGTTTTATCCACATTCAGGTTACTGAGGGATTGCCTTTCTTCTTTGTTCAAATTATCATGGTAGACATTTTTAGGTTCTAATCCGCTGGTGATTGTTTTCATGACTATTTCCTTGAAAGTGTCGAACTCCCCTGGGATAGTATGGGGGGGGAGTGAAGTTGGACTTGGGTTTCAAGCCTGTCGCATTGTCTGATGATGTATCAGGTTTTTGGATGATGATGTTTTCAGAATCCTGTTTCTCTGGTAAGTATACCTCAAAAAAGTATTTTAGTCTTAGAGTACGAAAGAATCTTCTTAGTTCGGCCTCTGTTTTGAAAGGATCTGCCTTTGTTGCAGGAACAAATGATAGCCCTCTTTCAAGGAGGGTCTGTTCTGCTTGGTTCCATGTTCTTGATGACAAATTGAAAATGGGGATTGATGTTAAGGCTGATTGGAGTACCATTGGCATGTCCTCATGTATTGGCCCGTTTGTTGTGGGCAACTCTTCGGTCTGCCCCGTTGGCCCCCTCTCTGGAAAAAAAGGGTGTTGTGGTGGTGGTCCAGTCATCCTGTTGCCACCAGTTGAACTGGTGGAACTGCCGCTAGAAGATCCCGAGCTTCCCGAAAGATTTATGACACGGTTACGTCTGTTGTAATTTGTTTGTTGTTGTTGCTGTAGATCGCTATAATAGGTATCTTTGAGGTATGGGTATGTCTTTTCCTCAGCATAGTTTGCGAGATCCTTCCTGAATTTCTGTACCTTGCGATCTACGGTGAGTTGTTTGAATTTGGCCAATTCCTCTTCTAGTTTTTCTAATTTCTTTTTTGCATCATTGATGGTTGTATCCTCAATTAATTTTTTCTCCAATACAGCCAGATCTTCTCCTTGTTTCTTGCATTCTTCTTGGGTGGTGTCAATGATAAGGATAAACCAATCGCGGCTGCATTTGTTGCCAACCCCACTGACGTTTGTCTTAAACGTGGGATTGTCCGTGAAGACCCGGGTAATGTTTTTCACTTGTAGCCCTTCCGGTATGAGGTATTCGACCATGAAAGTTCCATGCATCTCTGTATGTATGATTTTTTTTCTCTTTTGATGAATGGTGTCCAGTTGATCTTTGTTTGCACCTTGTGCAATTGCTCCGCCTTCTGATCCTATGGCGGATGTCGTGCCCAGTAGTTTCTGAAAGTACTTGTCCGTATAGGACACAATGTTTACTTTGTCCATATTGGGTAGTGTCGGAGTATAAGGATCTAGTGTATACTCTCGATTATTGAATAGCCCTACAACCACGGGTTGTGCTAAATCAAGTTAATATAAGGGCGCCTGGCAGGGTCCTGATATACCCAGGAGGGTACACATATAAATATCAAAAAATCAGGATGAGAGATCGTACAAGCAACTGTGTGGTTCTGAAGATATACATTTATTTCAAGTACACACATTTCTTTGAAGACGCAAGGGTTGCCAGGAGGCAGTGCGGATGTGCAACTGGGCGGCAGGGACCAGTGCAGTTCCAGACAGTAATCAGCAGGGGAGAGGAAGAGAGAAGGCAGAAGCAAAGAGGAATGTCTTGAGGTGCTTCCTTAACCAGAGATGGTTCTCAAGTTTCAGAGAGACAGGGAGGCTGTTCCAGAGGGGGAGGCCCCAGCTAAAGAAAGAGATCTACCACCAACTTGTTGCTTGGAGAAGCGACTGACCCTGAGGGAGTTGGAGGAGCAAAGAGCTTGAGTAGGAAGGTATTTACGAAGAGAGAGTTTGAGGTATTTAGGCTCCAGCCCCCAGAAGGCTGTGTGGACAATACAGAGGGTCTTGAACTTAATCCTTGCAGCCACTGGGAGCCAATGCAGAGATTTCAGTGCTAGAGAGATACGATCCCTGGGCTTGAGGTCAAGGACAAGTCTCACAGTCCTGTTCTGGATGAGATGCAGAGGGCAGAGAGTAGAGGCAGACAGATTTAGAAAGAGACTGTTGCAGTAGTCCAGCCTAGAGAGAACCACAGCTCTGGAGACAGTGAGCTTCTGGGGGAAGCAGAGTAAAGGAAGAATACATCTGAGGAGTTGCAGTTGGTAGTTTGACTTCTTAGAGAAGTCAGATGTGGGGAGAAAAGGAGAGTGTGGAGTCGAAGATGACCCTGAGGGCCAGGAAAGGAGGGTGCAGGTGTGCCAATGAGGAGAATCTCCGTCTTACTGGCATTAAGGCATAGATCATTGGCGGCACACCAATCCTGGATAGCAGACGGACAGTCAGAGATGAGAGAAGAAGAGGTGGCAGAGGAGAGCCTGAAAACGAGCTGAGAGTCATCGGCATAGCACTGAAAGTTGGGGCAGAGAGTGGCAATGCGGTGGGCAAGAGGTGCCAGGTATTGGTTGAACAGCCAGGGAGAGAGGTTAGACCCCTGGAGAACACCACAGGTAGAGAGTGAGATAGAGTAAAGGAAGGACCCAAGTTGGAACTGGGAGGGTCGATCAGAGAGGAAGAGGTCAGCCAGGCCAGGCCCTGATCGGCGATGCCCCAGTTATCATGGAGACGATTGAGCAGGCTGACATGGTTGACCATGTCAAAGGCAGAAGAGGGATTGAGTAAGATGATAACAGAGGGAAGATTAGAATCGAGGTTAGAGAGCAGGTGTTCACGGATGTTGAGGAGAGCAGTTTACGTGCTTCTGGCTGCTCTGAAGAAAAACTGAGGGTCATTGTGACAACCAACAGATTCAGTGTGAAGTTCAAGCTGGGACATAGCCAGCTTTTCCAGGAGTAAGACAGCAGTTCTTCCATAATCATCAAAAACATAATTAGGACAGTAGCATCATGCCATGTCGTATCAGGGACATGAGTCACTGGCTGAGTCCACAGAAACATTAGAATTATGCTGTGTGTGGGACACAGGGTAAGCAATGTATGGACCACATATATTCTTCGGTCTGGCAGAAGGGTGCAAAATGGCACAGTATTCAGCCTCCAAATCGTGACAGTACAAAATATCAGTTTTCCAAAGATCATGCAGCAGAGAACAGCATCTACCCCATATCATGACCTTCCTTCTCCTCGCAAGAACCTAGAGGAGACCCATATGGCGTCTAACATATACCTTTTTATAAATAAAGGGGTTTACCTGCAATCAAATCCCTGGTCCCTCAGGTAAAGTACATCATACAATAGCAAAAGGTGGACCAGTAGATCAGGATGACGCAGATAATTCCAAAAATACCAAATGTATTCAATAAATCATTAAATCAACATATAACTGTATGTACTTACTAAAAACTGTTCTTCCATTTTGCAGACATAATCACATAACTTTCTCATCTCAGACATAAATTCTCAAACCCACATTCTCTCATTCATACATTCGTACATAAAATCATTATCATGTATAGTCTGCATACAACTATGGCAGGCTTTCCTCCCTTCCCTTTGTGTGTGAGCTCCTGGTGGCGGTTGTCTGGTCAGGGAACGGTGCGCCCTCTCGATAGTGAACCCCTGTGTTAGGCCTCCTGATCCAATTTTATGCAGTAGCAAGTTTTCGACAAACGTGGTGGGGTCCGACCCCTCCATTCCCTCCAGCAGGCCCACTATCCTGATATTGTTCCACCACGCTCGTCCCTCAGCGTCTTCCGCCCTATCTTCAAGCAATTTCACTTTTTGCAGCAGGGCATCGACGTCCCTGGATGTTTGCACTCTTGCGGTAGTGTTTTCTCGGACCTTGCCGGTGCGTTCTGCCAAGGCTCTGACATCCTGCTGCAAGAGGCCTACATTAATTCCTACTGCATCAATCTTGGCTTCCAGTGTTGCATGTAGTGTAGCAATTGCCTCTAGAATCTGCTGGTTTCCTGCGTCCATAGGCTCTCTTGGGTGCGCAGTGGGCCCTCCCTTTTTTCCTTCGATGCCCGCATCGGTGGGGCTTGCTTGCTCTCTTACATATGCTTCTATCGTGGTCTGTTTGTTCTTTGTTTTACTACCTTTTGACGCCATCTTTTCACTTTCTACCGTGCCCAGCTCTTTGAATCAGCCCAAATCATGTGGCTACCAAGTGCTCCTTTTACAGTTACTATCCGTGATTCTCGTGTTTATCTTGAGGCTGGAATACTACTGTCTTTGGTAGCCACGCAACCTTCTTTTGGGACAGTCTTTTGTCAGATCTGGTTATGTTGCCCCTTCCCCGCTCACTGCCCTTGCAAGGGCCACTGGGTGGGTGTTTGGTGTTATTCGCAGTACTGTTATCCAGGGGCTATCGTACTCTGCTCACGGTCAGCAGTCTCTTATTGCGTCCTCCCCTGTGTCTTCCCCGCTGTGGTTGCAGCTTGTTTGTGCACTATATTCAGCTTGCGCACTACTACCTCTGAGCATCCTTTGTTTGTGCTTGACCCACTGCAATTGCTACTGCAGACCAGCAAGGTGGGCCCCAGTCGCACTTATTTGCCCACTTTAATATGCTGTGTCTTCTCTGAGCACTCTGGGCCCAGCCCTGCGTATGCTTCTCTTTTACACACTGCTCCTTCGAGTAGTGATGAATGCAGCCAACTTCGGCCCCCTGCTGCAAGTGTTACCAATCCGTGATAGTTATTAACAGTCTTTTCATGCACATCTCTGCAGGGTGGTTACCAGGTGAGGGGAGGCACTTTGTCTACAGACCAGTCTCTCCAGGTTACGTCTGTGTGCTTCAAGTCCCTCCCATGTCTTGCGCTTCCCCCGAGGGGACTGTGAATGGGAGAGCGTTTTCCCAAAGTTAGTGCTGTGGCGGGCTGTGGCGGGCTGTTCACTACTTCACCATTATTCCCCTTTGTTCTGTGTGTGGGCTATAGGCGCCACACGTTGCAGCTCGCCGCACCTCATTATACGGTTCGCAGGGTTTTCCTCTCCCCCACTCCTTACCGCTTCGTCATCACCAGCGCTTAACAGCCACTGCCTCCCGCTCGGGGTCTCGTAATTCGCCTTCGTGATTACTGTTGGCAGCTTCGGATGTTCGCAGCCGTGGGCCTTTTTGACTTGTTTAACTGCAGCAGGGAACGTAGCCGAAAGCCTTTGTAATCAGTATGGGTAGGAAGGCGCTCTCTGCAAGTCTTCTATCTCTGCTTCCACTGTTTCCCGGTGCTGGCCCCCGACACCTCCCTTGAAAGTCCGCAATTGCACCTCGTCTCTCCTGCTCCTCCTGGTTCCCAACCGCCCATGAGAACAATGGTCACCGTTGTTGGTAAGGAGACGATCCTTACCCCCCACCCTTTCGTCACTCTAGAAACATACCATATGTAATAACCAAGGTAGGAGGCATCGCCACCCCACACCATTCGGCACTTAGTCTTATCTTCTAGAATCTATAGGGTACAAAGTGAACGAAAAAATGAACAAAAAAAATGAATTCAAAAGGTTGTCTGTGATATGTTTCCATATCCGGACTTTTTCTTCCATACTAGGCTACTGACCTGTAAGTAATTCACATGCAGGGAATGGTGGTGCATTTCTTTTCCTTGAAATGCTCTTATTGGCTACGTGGTGAATCACGATTCATCAATAGGTGAGGCTTGGAACACTACTGTCTCACCTACAAAAATAACAATTTGATTACATTAGACCCAACCATCTGTTTTGGGTTCTTCATTTATTATATGCAATTGCTCTTCTATTTTATTTAGACAGGATGATTCTTACAATATGTACTAACCTTCATTTATAGGTGGCTATGCGTGGTGGTACATTTCTCTTTCTTGCAAAACTATTGTTAGCTGCATGGTAAGTCACAATTCATCGGTGGGTAAGCTTGGAAAACTACTCTCTCACCTGCAGGGATGACAGTTTGATTTAATTATATCCAAACATCTGTATTTCTGTATTGCTGTCTTCATATCTGATGTGCAATTACTTTTCTTAAACAAGGAAGTTCTATCAACATGTATTGGCCTTCATTTCTGGTCAGCCAGTTTGTGCTTGTTTAGATAAGCTTCCATAAATCACCTATGTTGTCTCCCATTAACATGGACCCTAGCCCTTATGGCTTTACGAATTCCCAATTCTTTGGCTATACATACTCCACAGAGTACACACTTGAACGCCTGCCAGAGCACAGAATAAAAGGCCGCTGTGCCCTCATTGTCTTGAAAAAATTGACAATATTTTCCTGAGTGGATTCACGGAACAGCTCGTCGGTAAAGCTGGAATTCTTAAAAAAACAACTGTTACCACCTTGCATCCTACCCAGAATAACCACATCTGCAACCATGGGCGCATGGTCTGACCAGGTACGCACCAAAATATCACATTCAGTTACACAGCCAGTCTCCTCCAAGAAACCAATATATAATCCAATCTGGGCGCCGAGTGGTGTACTGCTGAGTTAAATGTGTAACTCCTATCTAGTAGATGACGATCCCTCCACATATCCACCAGTTAACCAGTGATGGATATCTGCTGAATCTTAAGCGTGGCCCTTGAGACGGGTCTAGTACCCCCACCCGCCCCCCTGATCTATCCAGGTCAGGATTCATGACTGCTGCATTGAAATCCCCTGCCCATATAACAATATTGGCCGGATATTTCCGCAGATGAGTTTCAATAAACTCCAAAGTGTCAAGGGAATCGGTGTAAGGGCCATAATAATTTATAAATGTGACTCCCTGGCCTTCTACCACCCCAGAGAGAAGCAGCGCCCTCCCCTCTGTGTTCCTCACCAGGTCAGAGAAGCGAAACCCTAATGTTCCCTGTATAGCTATGCAGACACCATTAGAGTAATGTGAGAAAGACGAGAAATACCTATGGCAGCAGCAAGATTTGGCTAATTTAGCTTCATCTGACGGGCAGAGGTGGGTCTCCTGCAAAAAGGCGACATCTACCTGGTGCCTTTGCATATACAGTAACACCTTCCTAGTTTTGGAGGGACAATTAAGGCCTCAACATTCCAAGTCATACATATTCCAAGTCATACATTTAACCCCCCCCTACAAGCCATGAAAATCCCTAAAGACCATCTTTAAAGCAGGTTTACTAGTGGTGCTTGTTTGCTCCATAGGCCATGTGGAACCATAGGGCGATTAGTATAGTCACCCCTACTGGCTCCTGCTGTGCCAAGGATATTAGTAGGCAGATTACCAAAATTCATACTGAGCCATTATATCCAGCTGTCTGAGCAATCAACAAAAGTCCTGCTGTTTGAACAATCAACAACAAAAAAACAAATTCAACATACCCAACCTCACGCCCGCCTCCCCGACCCCCACAAGCAACACCAACATGTCTGTTGAAACCCCACCCTATTGACCAACCTTAGGCTGAGGGTATACGTTCCACCATCAGCCACTCCCTCCTGAACTACTCCTGGAGGAGTTTGAGCCTGCAAACGATGAATCCAAAAAGTCTGCAGCCTCTTCTGGTGTATGAAAGAGCATTGCCTTGCTTTGTATTCTACCCGGAGATTGGTGGGAAAAGGCATGGGATACTTGAAGCCTTTCTCTTGCAGCTGCCGCTTGATGTCCAAAAAGGTTTTCCTGGAGGCTTGGGCCTTGTTAGAGAAGTCCGGGAACAGGCACATCGTATCACCTTTGAATGTAAGGACTCCATGTTCCCGAGATCGATGCTGGGCAAAATCCCTGTCCCGGTAATTAAGTAGCCGAGCAATAATGGGTCATGCCAGAGCTGCAGGAACAGGCTTTCTTCCACTAGGGATACAATGAGCCCTCTCAACAACAAATGATAATAAAAAGCCATTCTGGCCTAACGTATCAGGAAGGATAGTTTCCACAAAGAGTTCCATAGGTTTGGAAGTGTCCGATTCTGATATTCCAATCATCCGAAGATTGTTCCTACAGGAACGTGATTCAAGGTCGTCTTGCTTCTCAGGCACATTTTGAAATGCCTTCCGCAGCTTGGCTGTTTCTCTTGAGGCTGCCAAGGATTCATCCTCCACAGTGGACGAGCGCTTTTCAGTTTCATTCAACATGTCACGATGTTTAAGTCTGACCTGCACATGATCCACTTTGCAGGTCAGGGTATCTAATTTAGTGTCTAGAGCCTGAATTCTAGTCTGTATTTGGGCAAACATATCCTTGATAATCCTGCATGTCTTCAGGTGAGCTCTTGGGAGCAGGTCTCAGAGCTTCAGCTGTCTCCAATCATGACGCCCTCGTCGCCTTACTGTGGGCTGATGACGCAAATTGCAGCTTGGTCTGTCGCCGTTCTAGCTTATCCATAGCACAACGTGCTAGATATGGATGAATTCAGCCACTTATCTCACCAAATCTTCAGGTTGAGACCACAGAATGAATAAGCAGCAATGGGCAAAGATCCACCAGCCCTATGTAGGGGAATCCTCCCCTTACGTCAGGACTGGCAAATGTTCTGTGACCCTGTGAAGCAACTACAGTCAGCCCCCATTTATGAGCTCCAGGCCTCAGTTTGCAGATATAATTTACAACCCCAAGATGAAGTTGTGTGCAGGTATTCCAGGGCAAAGGATGATATCCAGCAATGCAAAGTATGGAGGGAACCCCTGCAGTACCCAGCGCATAGGAGAGCAGAAACGCCAGGATATGAAAAGTACACCAGACATTGCTGTGCACCCGCTCCGGCAGGCTGCGATGCCTGACTAAACCTTCCAGAGCCACCTGGTAATGCCAAGCTGCGAGCAGCCATGGAGGACTCCAGTAAATGCTCCCAGCATGCCTCCACTCCAGACAACCACTGCTCCAGCACCAGAGGGCTGCACAGCGAGTCCCGCCTCGCTCTCCAAGGCGCTTCGTGTTTGTGGAGGTCCCACTTGACTCTGGTGTAATCCAAGGCTTAAATGAGCAGCGTTGCCAGCAGCAACTGTATGCAGGCCCTGCCGGGCTGATGATCAAGACACAGGCTTCCTGGTGATCAAATCAGGAGCATCTGGAAAACTATGGTGGCGTCAGTCATTGGGGCGAGGCATCCGCCGACCCGTGTAAGATACTGCTGACATGCTTCTAGTGTCCCCAGCCCCTGCGGTACGGCTCACACGTGCGGTTCGTGGATGAAAAAGCTGGAAGAAGCATTCAGCAGAGGGCGAGCAGCACGGGCAGGCACCGGCAACAGCCTCTGTCAGAGCTGTATAAGAGCTCAAATTGTGCTCTGCATGTTCGCACCCGCAGTAGGCAATGACTTTGGCAGTTTGCCTCAGGACTATAGGATAAAGACCAGATAGATGAGGGCAGAATGGAAGCTCACACCAAGGCGGATATTCTGGCTGGGCTCTTGAGCGCCCACCTCAGTGATATTCGTGTTTTGCTGGTCCCCCACAATTGCATTTCTCCCTTGCTATACATCGGGGTCTAAATATTGCTCAGCTTTTCTTCTCCTGGATTGATGGGACTTGGACCCAGCATTGGGTCACTTATTTAGGGTCTCTACTGGTGTTCCCTGGGGGCAGCTGCATTCTTCTTTATACTTAAAAAAACTCAACCTTTATCTGAGTTCTGCTTTCATGCACAGACATCTTTCCTCTCATTGACTATCCATTCACTGCAGATTCTGTTACCTCACAGGACAAAGGAACATCACTGTTTTGGGTCTGTTAACTGTCATTTGGTTACCCATAGCCCATTCTAGCCCAACTCAGAATTTACACTTCCTTCTTATCAGCAAGCCACTCACACCTTTCCTTTCTGATTCCCCACCTACCCTATCCCTCTCTTGGGCTGCACCCTTTCTTCATTGTCTTCACTTGCCTATTTCTTCTACCATCCATCATGTTTCTTGATTTCACTCCATTCCTCCTTATTTAGCTTATCTTCTGCACCAGTCTCCGTCCTCCCCATCTTCCTTCTTCCCTCCTTCCCCCACACCCTGCTTCCATGCTTCCAGGATCTCCAGCCTCATCTATCCCCCCTCGCATACTGCTCAACAGCTGCTCCTCTCTCCCACGTCCTGTCACTCTTTCACTTGGCCTCTGGAATGCACAATCTTTCTACAAGTCTTCCTACATCACTGACCACTTTGACTCTTATCACCCTCAACAGAAACCTGAATCTGCCCTCTTGCTACACTTGTAGATCTCCACACCGACTCTGCTACCTTCTCAGATTCTCCAAGATCTATTGAAAAAGATGGTGGTGTGGGGCTCCTTATCAATAAGACCCTCAGCACTGCCCCTCTACCCCTTCTGACAACTCCTCTTTGGAATAGGCCACTATTCAACTCCTCCCTCCGACACCTGTCACTGTACTGGCTCTCTATCAACACTCTGGTTCCCTCCACTGCTTGTTCCTTGATGTGACTCTTCTCCTTGAGTCACTTCCTACCAGCATCCCCATTGACGTGCTGAGGTACCGTATCCTTGCCAAGTTCTCTGAAGCCACCTGCCTTGAGCATAAATCCCTCTTTCTGACCACGCCCAGCCCACCGACTCTGGCGGGAACTCTTGACCATGTCTTTCTCGCTAATTCACTATTCTCATCTTGAACATCTTGGTTTTTCCACCTTCTGCTCCTTATCTCCCTTCTTTAATGACTAAGAGATAATCAGACAGGACTCTCTTGGGCCCCTACCTTAATGCTGTGAAGATCTTACTCTTGTCTCTTTCCCCTATTCATGCTTCTTCTATTGACCATGCTTTCTCTGACTTGCACTATGCACTTATGACTCCATTTGGCCAACAATATCCTACCCACACATTCACACCTTGCCATCCTCAGCCTTTCATCACCTGAAATTCAGATCCTTAAAACAAACATGTGCTGTGACCTACAATGCTGGTGCAAGTTACGGACACCTTCCCTACTCCTAGCCTACAAAATTCCCTTGCTGTCCTAACCCCTCCACTGGACACTGCCAAATCCTCCAATTCAGTAAACCTAATTCCTCTCCCTTTGCAATCACACCTGTGAACTTTCATCTACCTCCGATCTTTGCTCACACCTCCAGAGCCAATATCCATCCCCTCCTCCCTTTGTGCTAAGGACTTTCCTCACTACATTTCCTCTAAAATCTCTAACATTCGGGACACTCTCACAGTCCTTTTCCTCTCTCCCTCCCCAACCCTCCTTCTGTCGGCACCTCTCCCCCTACCTCTTCTATTCTTTACTACTTTGCCCCTACCTCTCCTATTTAATTAGCAGGCATCCTTCGCAGTGCCACTCCATCTTGCACTACTATCGACCCTTTTGTTTTCCAAATGGTCCAAGATTTAACCTCAATCCCTTGTTCGTATCTCTGAGTTCTTTAACCTCTCTCTCCCAGTTGGACTCGTCCCCCTCCTTCATTCTGCAAATGTCTTACCCATATTGAGAAACCCTCTTCAGACCCAAACATACCAGTAAACTATCGCCCAGTTTCTCTTCTTCCCCATTATTTAAAAGTCCTCGAGTGGGTGGTCTTTAACTGGATCACTAAGTACCTCAAGGAGAATGGCCTTGGAGATCTACTTCAATCTGGCTTCCGTAGTAAACACTCCACCAAGACTGCACTCATGAATGTCTCCACATTTCTCTCTAATGGTCACCACTACACACTCTCTTCTATACTCAACCTGTTTGACACTATCGACCACTCCTCTCTACAGGACCTGGGGTTTGCAAATCTGCTGTTGCCTGGATTTCCTCCTACCTGGAAGGTTCATCCTTTAAAATCTCTTGAAACTTGCAACCCTCTAACCCCATCCCTCTCCCTGTCGGCGTCCCCCAAGGATCAGTCCTTCGACCTCTGCTTTTAACTCTCTATAAATCTTCTCTAGCAAGACATATCTCATCCTTTGTCTTTCAAAATCACCCTTTTGCTGATGACACTCAAACATTTTTTGTACTTTCTCTCCATCACCCCAACCATCTCGGAAGAGATTACAAAGTGTCTCACTGCAATTCATCACTGGATGGCTATCCGCTGCCTCATGCTGAATGCTTTAAAAATGGATGACCTCTTTCTCCCGGCTTCTAATGTCAACCCTCCCTTCCCCTTTCCTCTCTTATCTCGTTCCCATTTGACTTTCTTGCTCCCTCATGCAAGGCTCGCAATCTTGGGGTCCTCTTTCATAGCGAGCTACCACTGACTGCAACAATTCATCACTATCACTGGCTCTGCCACTCGAATGAACCTCTTCATCATTCAGAAAATTCATCCTTTCCAAACTAACCACTCTACAAAAACTCTAATGTCCACTCTTTAGCTTAGAAAATTGGACTACTATTCAAGCCTACTCATTGGCCTTCCTCTCTACTCTTTCCTCCCTCCAGACAAAGTCCTCCACATTTGTACCTGCACTCTCTACAACCTACCCAGATCCTCCCACATTTCTGCCTATGCCATTTGGCTCTCCATACACAACTGCTCTCTTTCAAGTTCCTTCTCCTAATCTATAAACTGGTCAATAGTCCAGCTCCTCGGTACCTGTCTCACTGTATCTCAGTTTACTCACCCTGTCGTCCGTCAATCCTCCTATGCACTTAACTTACAGTTCCAATCCCTCCCTGTGCCTCTTTTTCTCCCATCTTGCCCCGCTCCCCTGTAACCAGCTACCCATAACGGTCAAAGCTAGCCCAACCTTGATCACTTCAAAGCTTAGCATAAACTTCACTTACTTGCTTAAGAGGTTGTTCCCCCTGCCTTCTCCGGTACATGACCCCACCACTACATCCAGTGATGCTTAATAATGTAATTTTGTATATTGAATTAGTACTTCTCTTTATTTTGGAGTACTTGCCCGCTTAGGTTAATGCTACCTTTATTAGTCACCTGTTTTCTTACATACATTTTGTTTCTGTTTGTTTTGTACCTGGTATATTTCCAAATTGTTTACACCCATATAAACTGGCACACTACTTGTTCTCATCTTTATGCTATTGTAACGTCTCCCTTTGTGGCAATGCTTCCGCCATCTGTAAATTAATACTGTGGGGATGAACTTGGGACTAAGCTTGGCTTTTCATAATACTGCAGGTCAGCCTACAGACTTTGTCCTGTTATTTCATAAGGCATAAGGGGGTGCTTTTTACAACATTAGAGCTCCTAGACAGTGACATTAGTACTTACCTGATCGTTGACATTTTCTAGAATCCTTGGAGTTCTCCATCAAGCTCTGGATTTTAGTCACTTCCTCTGATTTATGAGGGATTTTTAAATCTATGTATTTCACGTCTGGTTTAGGATTTGCAGCATATCAAGGAGTGTGGATGTGTTTTCCCTCCTTGGAGTGTAATACTGTCTGTCTAAAATATATACTAGACTTTTGCAGCCCTCCTCGCTGTGTTGGACATTATTTCCTTATTTACTACCTCTAAGTGTTATCACTGCTTTGTGTCCATATGTATTATGAATAATACTTTTATTTAGAGTGCAGCAGGAAACCACTGATTAGATTCTGTGTAGCACCCTTGATCCCGACTATGGCAATACATCCTGTGTCTTTTATTGTCTATTGGACTGCCCTCTACTTTCTACACTGCTATAAGACTTTATGTATAGTGTCTTCCACCAGAAAGGAAGCTTGCATTTTTGTGTAAAGAATAAGTCAAGTCTTAACTGACAATGTACTTGCTGTGCAGTGTTATGTTTCACCTGAGTACCTATTTTCCCCAACAAAGATATTATATGTGTGACCGTGTAATAAAAGTGTACATTGTTCAGTAAATCAGTGTGATGTAATGTTTTGTGGTGATTATTAGGAATACTTTTATTTTCCTCACTCCAGAAGCTAAGCCTGGTTGCTGTGCTACAACTTCCTTTGGAGAGTCAGGTATTTACTTTGGGGTGACATAGAGTTCTATCATTAGATTAGATGGTTACATTATCTTCAACAGAGGAGTGTGCAAAAATCTCCCCAACACTGAGTGGTGGAGATCCTCCAACAAACACTCGGTGTGTGTCCCTCAGCAATTATCCTGCACACAGCCAATTCCTCGCTATGACAGCTCAGACAACCCACTCCAGCTATCAGCCAGAGGTAATCCAATAAGGTTCTTTGATTAGTAGCCCCCACAACTGCCAGGCACTCTTGAGCACATTTTAGGGCCCCTGCACATCCACAGCTTGACTTAACATAATCTCATTACCCTACTAGTAACTGTCTCCATAAAATCTCTGCTAGTCAATAAGGAAAGCTCCCATCCCTTCTTTTCATTCCATTTTCTTTTGGTCAAAACTTTTAAAAACTATAAATTCATCTCAATGATCACTATCCCTTACCTTTCTGTTTACATTTTCCTTTATGTGAGTTAACTGTACATTTTTGTCACCCTAACCTTTCCCACTCTCCTTGATTCCTTGCAGACCACAGTCTGGCTGCCACCCTGGGTGGTTTTGCCAGTTGGTCTCTACATGGACAAGGCTCAGTGCTTCTAAGACCACTACACCGGTGACGATTGCAGTATAAAAGACTAATAACATAACATACATCTGCAAAGGGGCAGAGTCCTATTATGCTCTTCAACCACCCCAACAAATGTATATCTGAAATAACACCTGTGAATAGTCCTAATTGCTACATCGAAATGGTCATCTGGAACATCAGACAAATGCCACCATTTACTATTCTGCCCCTTATGTAAGAGAAACTGAAAAAGGTAGTTGATGCCCTTATTTCATATTTTACATTCTGAATGGTAACAATTGCTTTAAAACTGTTTATGCTTGAAAGTTAGTATATGCCATGCAGTTTCGAATTATCATCATGCCCTATGGAGACTGATAGGTAAACAATTTGTTTAGCAAAATGTTTTACATTAACTAAATTGTATGTTGAATGTAGGACATATGTGCTGTTTGTTAATGTTCTTTGTGTTTGCCCTATTTTAAAAAGTATGAGGCTAAAAGTATGTACTGGATTATCCTATTTTATGTTTTGCTATGAAGAATTCATGTATTTAATTAACTGAATTGTACGCACTATTATATTTTGAAATGTTTCTGTTGTATTTATGTTGTTTTTATGGATATGTTCTTATCAAAAAAAGTATAACAGTGTATGTTTTTAAATTATACAAATGGTAAAATGTATTCTTTTTGTATTATTTAACATGAGACAGTAATGTTTAGAATCATTTCTTTTAAAGTATTTTTCTCTAAACGCAAGTATTTGTACCTGCAAGCTACTAAGAGTGTTTAGTGTGATTTACAGTTTACTTAAACATGTTTCTTTCAGAGTTTTTTTTTAATGAAGATTTGTCTGTTTCAGATTAATTCATGCAGCCATTTTGGCTTAATTTACCCTTGGATAACTTTGATGCCACTTGAATCATTACCAGAAACATATAGTATGGGACTTGCCAAACTACAGGTATTTGTCAAGTAATAACCAGAAGCATTTTCTATTTTCTTTTTTTTTGTAGTCACCCATGTGTAGCATCCAGTATGGTGTGCGCATTATTGATTAAAAAAGTTCCTGCTAAAAGTGTTTTTGGGGGCCATTAAGTAACAGAGCATACACATTTTATGACACGTTACTATCATAAAAGCTAATTAGTTCCACCAACGCCTGAGTGGCATGCACCCCACACGATTTGAAGTGCAAAAATGGTTTGCTAAAAAGCCTTTCTAGTGTCTGTCATATCCTTTCCAATTGCGTTCTTTTACCAGATGTAATGAAGTCTTGCCTATCCTTGGGGACTGACAATGGAGTGGCCAAAGGGGAGAGGGGCCCCTACAAGCTTGTGCATTCCGAATCTGGAGAGTGTTTATGGGCATCCCACACCATGCTCACTCAGTTATCACACAAAGATTTGGTTGTCACAGGGGCAATCACACATCAACTGACATTGGAAACAACCAGTCATTAAGGAGGGTCGAAGACGGACACATGTGGGGCAGTCCTGCTTGTAAGGGTGCCGAAGAAGGAAGCTGGCACAATGGTGGCTTGGTGGTGATTATAGACTTTTATTTGTGCACAAAAAAACCCTCACTATCTCCATCTTTTTAGAGTGGTTTCCCTCCCTCAAAACCAATAGTAAAGGGTCTGTCCAAATGTCTGCCAAATCAAACTCCATTGTCCTGTGTCAACCTACTGTTATCCATCACACTACAACTAAAGGATAATCTAACAGAAATGTCCTTTAGGAGAAAGTCTCTCTTTTCTTGATGCTCGGATTGTGTTTAAAAGAATGTTCTCTTGCAACAAGAATGCCAGGGGGAATTTCTCCCTTCCCCTGGCTTGCGGGTTTCACACAGCCTTTATGCAATTGAACATCTATGAGAATGGATCCCTTCTCCTGGTATAGATCTATACAGCTTCTAACAAAGCCAGGGGGAATGGCTCACTTTGCCTGGCGTCTAAAAAGTTATTTCTCACAATCTTCAGCTTGATGTACAGTTTGCCACTCTGTTTTGGTGTTAACAAAGTCCCAGATCCTTCTTTGTTGATGACTGGGCTTAGTGCCACCCTTGCGACAAGGAAGTTCTCCTTGCTTGCTCAGTTCCCTTCTGTTGGTGTCCCAGACAGGGATGTGGTTTGGCGGTCGCCAGGGGTTGCAACTGCGACCCCTGGGGAGGCGCAGTTGCAACCCCTGGGGATTCCCTTGTAACCTCAACTTTTTTTCCACAAAAATAAATAGAATATTCTGTTGAAGCGGGGGCCCTCTGCAATGTGTGTGGTCCTGCTACAACAGGTCTAGTGGGTCCCTGGCCCAGTGCTCACCCATTAGGGTGAAGGCTGAGCCGGGTAGGTGCTCAGTGAGGGTTGGCGCTGACCATGACCTGTGGCACATGTCACATGCCATGTTCGGCTCCAATCGCTTGTCCCTCAGCTTCCTGACAGCTCACACACATTAACCAGTAAGCTCTTGCAGCTTCCTGGTTCCTGTTTGTGAGCAGCACGGAGGAGCCGAGTGTGGCCTGGAAGGACAGACCAAAGCTGCAAGAAAAAGGTAAGAAGGCTTTTAAAAGAAATGTGTACATGATGTGAAGTGTGTTTTTGAATATACTGGGTGGGTGGGTGGATGTGTGCGCCTCTGTAGAGAATGGAAGGAGTGGATATAAGAGAAAGTGTGAGTGATTGGTGGGTGAATGAGAAGTGATGTGATGTGTGTTTTTGAATATGGTGGGTGGGTGTGTGCCTGTGTAGAGAATGCTATGTGTGTCTGAGTGACTGGTGAGTGAATGACAAGTGATGTGATGTGTGTTTTTTAATGTTCTAGGTGAGTGGGCGAGTGCCTGTTTTATGGAAGGCATGGTATCAAACAGTGAATATAGAGACAAGTGATCACAGTTCAATGGGCGTTTATTGAATTTCAATTGAAAAATGCCTATCTAATCCTAAATCTAAAGATGGGAGCAAGCCACAACCATCAAATTATAATAACGTATTCCTAGTAGTCTGGTCAAAATAAAAGGGTCTATACTAATAAACCTTTTGCCAATCCATACTTCTAAATACAAATAGCGTGGGAAATAATGTTATGCAAAAGAAAAGTGTTCAAGAAACGATATGTCAGGATAGGTGAGCCGTTAGCGTCCCTTCCACATGTTTTCAGCGCGGGCAAGGCAGCACACTTGAGCTTAGCACATACTCTGATTTTTCCAGCATGAGCATGCAGTTCAAAATCTCTGGTCGGGACCTTCTGTGCCAAAGTCTATTTGCCATTCAAAGAGCCTCATTATGAGTATGGCGGTAATTCAGCGGTAAATCCACAGAAAACAAATTACTGTTACAGCTACTTGGTCAGACAGAATTTCCGCCTGATTACAAGTGGTAGCGGTGTAAATCCCCATTTATTTTGGGTCCATTGGACCCAATAGGTTTTTTTGTGGAATTACTGGCAGGGTTATTCCGCCAATTCTGCTGATATTTTTGGAGTTTAGTGGAAAGATCTACCTCCAGGGTTTTGCTGGAGGTAAATCCTCCACTCAACACCAAAACTCATAATTTGGCATAGTGGTAAAATTGGAGGTAACCTAGTTACCTCCAATTTTACCACTTACCGCCATACTCGTATTGAGGTCCAAACTCACTTATTTCAGTTGACCTGATGCAACAAACAAACATTCAAAGTTCCTTCCTCTTCAGGATTCTCATATGCACAACTTCTCTGGTGATTCACTATTCACCCCGGGTCTCCTCTGTCGGGCTCAGAACCACTTTAACACAAAACCTTCAATTAGTCTCCATCCTCCTGGCTCGCACCAAATGTATCTCTTTTCCAAACTATCTTTAGTGTATCAAAATCAAGGACTTTCGACTGTGCATACGATTTTGACCTGACCTGTTGCAGGACCACTTCAAATCATAATTCTTGATTATCTTCTTAATATAGCCCTTTAACTTTCACTTCTGTACTTCTCAGCTGGATACCTTACAGAGACCTTCTATTGTGCACACACGCTGTGCCGGACCACTCTGTCAAAGGTATTGTATTAAAGTCTCTTGTTCAAACACTCATCAGCAGTTCAACTTTACTTCAACTTTAGTTGCGTCTTTTATCATATGCGTTTTAACAATGTTCATTCCAGCACTCGCCATACAGTGTTGCTTCTTGCAACCTTGGCTTCAATACAAACCAGTCTTTTATCGGTTTCCATAACTCACCGGCTGTGTTGATTTCACTAACGCTACTTTGGTCTTGGAGCCAAGGACGGTACCATGGCGCCTGCTGCTTCTCCCCGTCTTGATTAGTGACTCGGAAGGCCCCCGGGTATCTCCAACACACAATAGAGGATTCTTCAGCCTTGTTTGCTGATCTTATACTTTCCAATCTTGAGGGCTCTTGAAAATAACGGTTTCCTGTTGGAAAGGTCAAGGGAACTTCCCTACTTGTGATCCCATCCTGGTTTGCCGTCTTTCTTCTCTCGTTCAGCTGCTGTCTTGAAATTGCTGTTTCCTCGTGTGCTTTACCTCGCTCAGCGTGTGCTTTTGTGCTCTACCTTTTATCCGTGTGGGGAAACTTAATGGAAGTCAGGTGTGAGTGATGGTCAGTAATTGCCTGACTTCGCCTGACTATTTTATTGGGACAAGTCAGACATACTGCTCGGGTGTTAGTCTGTTTTCTCCTAGAGCGGGCTGCCCATGTGAAAGCGTTTGTGTAGGAAGTGGGGTGGGTAGAGTTCCTACATATCCTATCTGAAAGGGTGGGGTAAAGGTTTTACAGGGAAGGGCATACTGTGTCTCGCCATCTGGTGCCCCACTCCCAATGCCCAAAGATCCCTCACCCAGGTGATCCTCCCGCACTTGTCCACCCCCAGGAACTGGATCCAAAAGCGATGGCCGTGTCCTGGCCACCTCGATGACCGATCCCCAGGGACTACTGGGTGAGACACCTTCCGGTTTCTCACATGCCCTTCCCTTATGCGATGTAGCCACATCTGTTTCACAGGGAAACCGAGAAAGGAAATCGATGTTCCTCTGGTCTCTACCTTTTCGGTGCTCCACAGTGAAACAGTAGGGTTGCGGGTCTAAGAACCATTGCATGACTCGAGCGTTAGTCCATTAGTTTGCTTATCCATACTAAAGGAGAATGATCTGTGAACTTCTGTCCTAGGAGATAGTATCTCAAATGGGTGATGGCCCATTTGATGGCAAGGACCTCTAATTGCAACACAGAGTAGTGTTTTATAGGTGGGAAGAGTGTTTGACTAGTGAATAGGATAGGGTGTTCTAATGCATCACAAATGTGTGACAAAACTGCTCCTAACTCTGTGAGGGAGGCATCAGTTTATAGCACAGACTCTTTTGAAAAGTCTACCACCTTTTGGATCGGGTACTGGCACAAGGTTTGCTTTAAGTTGTTGTAACATACATTGTCCTCGTCAGTCTAATGAATCTTCTGGGGTTCAGAATTCTTTAATTTGTCTGTGAACCTAAGTGTTCTGTCTGAGAAATTGGAGATAAATCTAGGCTAATAACCAAATAATCCTAAGAATGCCCTGAGGTCTCTCTTGGTCTTTGGCATTGGGGTGTCTGGGACGGCCTTCACTTTTTCTTGTTGTGGCTGGACACTGCCATTCCCTACAAAGAAGCCAAGGTATTTCACGGCTAATGGAGCCAGCTTACATTTGGATGCATTGTCAGTTTAGCCGGCTTCTCTAAGGGCTCTCGTAATAGTAAAGAGATGGAAAAGATGGTCTTACCAAGTCTTACTACAACTGACTATGTTGTCAATATAAGCCCCACAGAAATCAGAGTAGGGCTGTAATATCCTGTCCATAAGCCATTGGAAAGTGCTGGGGGCCCTGGGTAAGCCAAAAGGGAGGACTTTGAACTGGAATAGTCCCAGGGGCATCGAGAAAGCTGTCAGTTCCTTATCAGGTCTGTGTACTGGGACCTGCCAATTCCCCTTGGTTAAGTCTAGGGTTGATAGGAATGTGGCATTTTCGAGTTTACGGATCAATTCGTCGATGCGCTACATAGGATAGGCATCGAAGTAGGAGATGGTGTTGACCTGCCAGAAGTCTATGCAAAACCTCCAGGAATTATTGGGGTTAGTGACTAACACAATAGGAGAGGACCATGGGCTTGAAGAGGGTTGATAATGTTTGCCCTCAGCATTTTTTCCATTTCCTCAACCATGATCTGTGTTCGGGCTTCCAGGAGTCTATATGGTTTCGAATTAACCATTTTTTTGGCGTTCTGATATAATGATAGGTGCTGTGTACTCTCCCTGGTTTCTCGCCGAATATATCAGGAAATGTTGTGACTAGATCGTTTAAGTCTTCTTGTTTTTGTCTAGATAGCTCTTGGGGAATCAGCTCAAAATTATTTATTTTCTCTGGTACCAAACAAGACATTGAGGCAGTGGCTGTGGAAGGATTTTCTTTCCACTCTGTGCTAAAGGTGGGTCTTTTGCTTCCTGTCAGGTTGCGTTATTTTATAGGTACAGGTCCCTGTTTGCTCTAGTACCGCATATGGCCCATGCCACTTTGAGACAAGTTTATTTTTTCAGAGTTAGGTAAGAGGACTAATACCTTTTATCCTACTGAAAAGGATCTTAAGTTTACCTTCTAGTCGTAAGTGGACTTTTTTGGACTTGGGCTTTTTCCATGGGAATATAGACTAGATTTTGAATGAGTTTCATATACTCTTGCAGTCGAGTAGCTCTTTGTGAGAGGGGAATAGCTGCCTCTTCTCTCTCTTCCCAGGTCTCCTGGAGCATATCTAGGACATCTCTTGGTTCTATACCATAAATGAGTTCAAAGGGAGAGAATCCGGTGGGCGCCTGAGGGGTCTTTCCTACTGCAAATAGGGCCCAGGGGATCATGCAATGCTAGTCTTTTCCCATCTTTATCTGCCAACTTTCTCAAGATCATCTTAAGGGTTTTGTTAAATATCTCTCTACCAGTCCATCCATTTGGGGGTGGTAAACAGAGGTTCTTAAGGTGGAAATATGAAGTAATTCCTTGACTTCACCCATGAGTTTGCTTATAAAATTGGACCCCTAATCCGTTAGAATTTCCTTGGGGAAACCAACCCTAGAAGAAAATGGCAATAGGTGTTTTAAGATTTGTTGTGTTGTGTTGGAATGCCTCTGGGTATCGTGTAGCGTAATCAACGATTACGAGTACATATTTGTTACCCGGTCTAGAGGTTTCCAACAGTCCAATTCTATCCATCCCAATTCAGGAGAAAGGGATTTCTATTATTGGTCAGGTGTTCAGAGGGGCAGGTAAGGGAATATGCGCACTGGTTTTCTGGCATATTTCACATGTCTGAATGAAGTTCTTTATGTCGGCATGGATACCTGGCTAGTAGAACCTCCCACTGATGTGAGCTCGTGTCTTCGATTGTCATAAATGTCCCCCTGTCAAATGAAAATTTGCCATCTCTAGTACGATCTTCCGATGGGTTTTGGGGATTACTAATTCAGTTTTACTTGGGCCTTCTCTGGAGGTTTTCTTTCTATACAGTAATTCTTGCTTTAAGAAGAAAAAAGGGCTTCCCTTCCCTTCCATTCAGGAATCAGCTGTAAGAAAGCCTCTGCGGGTGCTGGATCATTTTGCTGGCCGAAGACTAGATCGAGAATGATGGTATGTTCTTCTTCTATCTTTGCCTCAGTGGTGAATGGTTCATTGGCTTCTCCAAAGACAAAGCTACCTTTCTCAGTTTCTTCTGGTTCACTTTCTTGAAAACGGGGAAATAAAGCCCTTGCAAGAATTCCCTGTGCAATTTTTGTTCCTACAACGTGCTTCAAATGCAGTTTCGCCATGGTTCTGCATGAGAACCTTTATGTCTCCCCGGAAGTTGGGTCTATGACACCAGCTAGGACATCCATACCGAACTTCCAGGCCAGGTATTAGGACTAAGTGTGTGGGAATCATTCCTTTTTTTCTGGAGGGATAGTATCTTCTCTGCTTCTGCAGATATCAAAGCCTATGGATTCTTCCTTAGCGATAGAGGGATCTGAGGCTCTTTGACTAAGCTTCTGGAATTTTAGGGTCCCCCAGTTTGTCTCAATTGAGTCAAATCAAGGAAGGAATGGTATCAAACAGTGAAGACAGACACAAGTGATCACAGTTCAAGGGTGTTTATTGAACTTCAATTGGATTTGAAAAACACCTATATAATCCTAAATCTAAAGATTGGAGCAAGCTACGACCATCAAATAATAATAATGCAGTCCTAGTAGAGTGTGGACAAAATAAAAGGGCCTATACTAATAAACGTATTGCCAATCCTTAATTCTAAATACAAATAGTGTGGGACACAATGTAATGCAAAAGAAAAGTGTTCAAGAAATGATATGTCAGGATAGTTGAGCCGTTCTCTAGCATGGAGTCTGGCATGGATTCACATGCTCATGAATATTCCCCGTCGTCAGGATGGGAACCTCAGTAAAGAAAAAATCAGTATCAGTTTCGTTTCTGATCTGTCTTTCTTAGTAGTAACCAATCACTGGTCTCTTGGTCATACTGCCCCCAGCCAATGACTGCCCTCTCCCTACGCCCCTCCCCTGGCAGCCATGCTCAGATTTTTACCGCACATTCAAGTGTTGGGAGTCCTCGTGTTTTAGCTCTTGAGCTTTTACTGTGTTTTGTGTTTTTTCAAAGAGTTTAATCTCATTTTCTTTCGGTCAATCGAGCCTCAAGCTCCACCGTTTATACTTCCGATCAACGGGGACCCGTTTCGGAATTTTCTACGCCCCGCAAGGGTGAAGTTTTCGTTGAGTTACGCTTCTTGGAAGATTCCAGAAGATCTGAGGCCTGCCCCGTGGACATGGCCCAGAACAAGGGAAGCTCGACGCCCGCATCCAAGCTGTTCAGGAACTGCCCTGGAAGCAGATTACAGAATGTTTTCATGGAGGATGAGCATTCGAGATGTCTCTACTGCCTTCACGAAGACAAGACGCACGTGGAGAAGGACTGTGCATTTTGCAAGAATATGTTTGAAACGGACCATGAAGGATCGGCGTATCCACCTCACCAACTGGCTGGAAGGAAAGAGCCTGGCAGGTGAGAAGAAGAAGAGGTCCGAGCAGTCTTCTAAGTCCTTTGAGGGCACTCTGGCGACAGGGGCCCAACAGAAGGCAAAGCACCACGTGTCCGCGGGCACCAGGAGTGCCAAAGGGTCGGGCTCCTTGGCTGCCAGGCAGGGCGCACTTTCACCGACGCCATCAACCACGAGCCAACGCTCTGGCTCGGGGAAGAGAAAATCTGAGAACCGGGTAAGCTTCTGGACAAGCCCTAGTCGATCTCGAAGGAGTCAGCCGAGGGGGAGCGAGGCAGTGACCCTCCCCCCAAGGTGAAGGTCTCAAGCACGCCCAAGGTGGTGAAGGCCTTGATTCACCCGGCTAAGGCCTCTATCGAGGGAGTCATGGCGGCCCTGGCGAAGCCTGTGTAGGCTACACCAGAGGAGGCGACCTCGGGGCCCAGAGTTTCCCTGCCACCGCGGAGGGAATCCTCTTTTCAGCGCATCGATAAGACCCCCGTGGGAAAAGAGGGGGGGGCGGTGGCCATTACGGACACGGATACAGCCTCTGAGGAGGAGATGGTTGAAATCGTGAAGGGCCTCAACAAGAGGTTTGAGGAGGTCCGGTCCCACGGGAGGAATCCCGAGGAGGTGGATGAGGAGAGCGACGGTGGTGCCGACGAGGCTCCTGTGGAGGAGGAGCAACTATCGCGCCCGTCGCAACCAGTGCCCGTGCCTCAGGACAACTCGGCGGCCATTTTGATGGCAATTCAAACCTTATGCACAGAGATAAGGACGAGGTTGCCTCTACCCCCCAACGGATGACCCAGCAGAACCGGGCCTGCCGGGAAGCTCTCCAAACAAGTGGAGGAGAGTTCCCCCTCCCCCTTCCAGACCTTCATCTCCATCCCCTGATCCTAGGCAGGACGCTGTCATGATCCATCTATCACGCCCTTTCTGGTCTTCCTGGTCCCTGGCACGTCGGGGATTACTTGCGGTAGCACACCCAACATGGCCGTATACACGGAACGCAGTCTATCGACCTTTACGTCCTAGGCAGCACGCTCTATAAATTAGCCACTCCCCTGCGGCTCTGCGCGTCTCAACGCTACCGTTAGTTGTGGCTTGACGTGTGTCGTAGTTCGTGCTCCTGGAACTGTGTTGCTTCCCAAATTCCCGGAACCCATTCTTTACTCCTTTTCCTTCCCCTCTCCTTGTACCTTATCCTTCCGCGTTCCACGCGGTCCGCCCCAGAAGGTTGCCTTACTTCCTGGTCTTCCTGGAGTTCCTTGATCCCGGACGAAGAAGGTGAACGAATCCTGGAATCCGAAGGTGGCCGAGCGGGCTTATACAAGACCCGAACAGCACGGAAGAAAACCCCGGCGAAGGATTCCGCCAAGCAGCGAAAACAGGTGAGAAACAGTGAAACCTGTGACAGACACGGGAACAGATACGGCCACGGCGGGTACGGATGACGACGGTGGTGACAACGGGATGGACCTTCCATCACCACCCCCTCGGGTCGCCCCGCCCGACGAAATTGGCTCCTTCCATGCCATGATTGCCAAGGGATCCAAGCTTTTCCAGCTCTGCCCTGAAGAACAGAAGAAGGAAGGCTTCCACTATCAACGGCACGAGGCCAAGAGGAAGACGGTCCTCGCGGTGCCGTTGCTTGACGACATCTCGGATGAGGGACTTGCTCTCCTGAAGAACCCGTTCACAACACCTGCCAAGAGGGATCGGTACGAGAAGTACCGCGTCCCCGATTCCGCCCCTTTGTGCCTTAGGGCACAGCCGATCCCGGATTCGGTCGTCTCGGCGGCGGCCAAGAAGAAAGTGGCGGGGGCGACTGCTTCAACTTCAACCTCTCGACCTGACGGCGAGGGAAAGAAACTGGACGGCATGGGACGACGAGTCATCTTGTCTGCGGCGATGACAATTAAGGCGGCCAACGCCCTAGCGATTGTGGCCCGCTATGACAGGGAGTTGTGGTCCAAGATGGCTCCCCTGCTGGACTTCCTGCCAGACGACAAAAGGGCGGAGGCCATGGAGATCCTGCAGGAAGGTGAAGTGGCTTCGGACCACGCCATAACAGTGGCCACAGACATCGCTGACACCGGGTTCCGCCAGTTGGGCTACAGTGTTTGCCTCCGACGGCAGGGATGGCTCAAGACAACAGATTTCCACCAGGACGTGCAAACCAGAGTTTTGGACATACCCTTCGACGGGATCAACTTGTTTGGAAAAACAGTGGATGAGTCACTTCAGGCCATCAAGACCGACACAGAGACGGCTCGGGCCTTGGGAGTTTTAGAGCAACGACAGCCACCCTTTCGGAACTCCGGAGGCAAGCAAGGTGCTTCCAAAGGATTCAGCGGTGGTTCTTCTGCGTACCGCCAGGCAGCCCGGTCCTCGTCGCAAGAGGCCTACAGATAGCGCGGCAAGTCAGGAGGATCTCGTCGCCGTCGCCAGGGAGGCCAGGGCGGCAAGGCCACCTCCAAGCAGGACTGAACCAGCCGTAGCGTCGAGCCCTCACCTGAGCACACTGATGGGAGGCCGGCTGGCAAAGTTCGTCAGAGTGTGGGAGTTCATCTCCAACGACCATTGGATGCTGGATGCCCTGGCCCACGGGCACACTCTCGAATTTCTAAAGAAGTGCCCCTGTATTCCTCCCGAGTCCAAGAAGAAAAATCACGTCCCTCAACTGCTGTTAGAAGTAAGGGCGATGCTCAAGAAAGGTGCCATAGAGCTCGTCCCGAAGAGGCTCTGGGGCTCCGGAGTATATTCAAGATACTTCCTCATCAGAAAGAAGACAGGTGGTTGGCGCCCCATCCTGGACCTGCGTCGGTTAAACAAATACATCAAGGCCCAAAAGTTCCAGATGGTCACCCTCCAGCACGTGCTGGGACAGCTGGAGGAAGGTGACTTCCTATTGTTGCTGGACTTGGAGGATGCTTACTTCCACATCCCCATTCTAAAAGGACATCGAAAGTTTCTCAGATTTGTATTCCACAGACGGCACTACCAATTCAAGGCCCTGCCATTCGCATTGAAGTCAGCGCCCAGGGTATTTACCAAGTGCCTAGCACCAGTGGCAGCACGGCTGTGCCTGCATGTGATCCACGTTTACCCCTACCTGGACGATTGGCTCATCCGAGCAAGGACAAGGGAGATCGCCATCGAGCACACAGCGATGACTGTCAAACTGCTCACGGATCTGGGATTCTCCATCAACTTCCCCAAATCCCACCTGGTGCCGTCACAGGTTGCACTGTTTCTGGGAGCCAAGCACGATACAGTGGCGCGATTGGCTTCTCTGTCGGAGGAAAGGACGAAGGCCATCCTGGGCAAGGTGCAGCGCCTGCTGGCCACAAACGTGGCCAGGGTGTGGTCCATCAAGTCCCTCCTCGGCATGATGTCCTCTTGCATCTACCTGGTGCGACTAGGCAGGCTGCGGATGCGACCTCTACAGGAATTCCTCGATGCCCGTTGGATGGAAGTGGCGGGCAGCTTCGAAGACAAGATCCTGCTCAACGGGGTCTTCCTCCAAGCTATTCGGTGGTGGGGCACCCGCGCGACTCTCGCGGCGCGCACAGACTTTCAAACCCCAGCACACCAGGAGACGGTGACGACGGATGCCTCCCTGGAAGGATGCGGAGTGCACACCGGACATCTTCACGTGCCTTTGGCTCCCAGAGGAGAGGTCTCTCCACATCAACATCCTGGAGCTCCGAGCAGTGTTCTGGCCCCTCCGGTCGTTTCTTCAGTCCCTCAAGGGCAAGGTGGTGAGGATCTTCACCGACAACACCACCACGATGTTCTTCATCCGGAAGCAGGGAGGAACCAGGACCCCGGCCCTATCCAAGGAGGCCCAGGATCTGTGGCATTGGGCCGTTGCCCAGGGGATGTTTCTGGTGCCCTTCCACCTAGCAGGGATAAAGAACACCATTGCCGCCTCGCTCAGCAGGGAGCTGCGTTCGTGCAACGAGTGGGAACTGCGTCAGGACCAAGTGAATCGGCTTTTCCGACGATGGGGCAAACCCCAGATCGACCTGTTCGCGATGGCGGCGAACTCCAAGTGTCAGAGGTTCGCCATCAGGTTTCCCTAGCCGAGGAGCATGGGCAATGCTTTCTCGTTCCCCTGGGACGGCCTGTTCCTGTATGCGTTCCCTCCGTTGCCGTTGCTACTGCGACTCGTCAACCAACTCAAGAGGTCCCAGTGCAGGATGATCCTTGTCGCACCGGCGTGGCCGAGACAGATCTGGTTCCCAGACCTTCTGGACTTGTCAGCGTCCCCCCCCAGTCAAACTACCGACGGATGCAGATCTTCTCTCCAGAGAAGGAGGCGCCATTCTCCATCACGACCCGGGGTCACTGAATTTACAGGCCTGGCTCCTGTGGCACTAGAGTTTGGAGGGTACGATATCCCAGCAGACTGCAAGGAGGTGCTTGCAAAGGCCAACTCTCAACTCTCCTCAACTCTCAAGTGCTATGGACACAAATGGAAGAGGTTCTCTGTCTGGTGCCGTGCACAGAAGATTAACCCTCTGCAAATTACGGCCCCTCAAGTACTGCCGTACCTGCTGTCGCTGGCCAAGGCGGGGCTGGCTCATGCCTCCATCAAAATACATCTGGCGGCGATATCCCGCTACACCAGGACTACAGGACGATCATACCTGTGGTCTCATCGCCTGGTTAAGGAGTTTATGAAGGGACTGTTCCGTTCAGTCCCGCCGGTGAAGGCTCCGGCATCGGAGCTCAACGTGGTGCTGACCAGACTCATGGGGGCGCCCTTCGTATCATGATTCCTGCCCCTCATGTCCCCAGCCCTCCAAGATGTCAGGCTGGAGCCAGGCCACGATCACCTACATGGCCCTCAAGGGCCTCTCAATCCCTCCAAAGACCCACTTGGAGTCAGACTTGGCGCTTGTGGCACCAGATTCACTCATTCCCATAGGATAACATTGGGGATTGGACTTGTAGTGCATTGATGGGGACAAGATGGATGCCCCCACATATTTCGGTTCCCAGAACTGCATGTGCAGTCTAGTCTTTTGGGTGTGGTTCAGCCCAGAGACACCTGGGATACCCAGAGACTATTTAAGCCACGCTCAGGCTGAGAAACATGCTTTGCGTTTTCTGCACCTGCAGCGTGACACTCACCGTGTTCGGATCGGTCTCCAGTAGGCCTGCATCTTTCTTCTGCGCTCAGCTCCTGCAGGAACAAGAACACTGTTAGGAACAGCCTTACCTTGCGGCGCTTCTGCCCATCATTCATCGCTCCTTCTATTCTGCGGGCATCTTCGGCGGTGTCATTCCAATCCCGGCACACCGCTTCCTAAGGAAAAGGGAAAAGAATAGAAAAAGGCATTAGTAAGCATTCAGCAAATCTTTGCTTATTTTTAAAGACTGTACGAGCTTCAAACGCTTACCTGAATCCCAGCTGCTATGGGGGAACTCTGTCTCCGGAACTTCTCATCCATCTGCAAGAGGGAAAAGACACTCCAGGTTAGTGTGGAAACATCTAGAGGCGCCGCATACCGCACTTACTCACTGCATTTCTTCTTCATAACCGGCATCCACAGTGAAAACGTTGCGGCACCTAAAAGACACAGAAAAAGAACTCCGTTCAATACAAATACGAAAGAGTCGCATCGTGCATCGCGCTCTCACTCACCTTCAACGCTAAGCAGCATGTCGCCATCGCAGGACGCCGGCCATCATCTAAGGAAGGAAAGGAAAGAAGTTAGAGAACTGTTCAAAAGACTCATTATACTTACCTGTCGGACTCTTGCCAGTGAAGTAACTAGGCAGCAACGAGCCCGCATCAATCAACGCGGCCCTGCGCTGAAAGCAGGACGCAGGGCACACTTTCCAAGAAAACAAGGTGAGCTGTGGATTAAAGAGAAGGGTTGACCCCAGGGAAGAAGGGGTTCAAGCACACAGAGACAATAGGGAGTTAAACTCTACCAATCCTGTGTTTCAGGCCCAGTCTCCAGTCGAGTAGACTCCAGGGAAGGGTTAGAGGTCGTAAGAGGTCAGAACAGGCTGAGTCACGTCCCTGTGGATACCAGGTGACCGTTACACTTCGAGCCTCTGCATTCGGCACTGTTGAAGTGCCTGTCGTGGAAAACAGCATTTCTTGTGGCCATCACCTCCGCACGACGAGTGGGAGAGATCCAGGCCCTTTCCTGCAAGCCTCCATACTTGACTTTTCACGAGACGGGGGTGGTGCTCAGGACGCACCCCTCCTTCATGCCCAAGGTGCCGTCGGACTTCCATCTCAATGAGCCCTTGGTGTTACCAGTTTTCTTCCCGTCGCCTTCATCGCCGGCTAGAGCGCTGAAGTTCTACGTGGACCGCACAAAGAGTTTTCGGAAGCCATCACAACCGTTTGTGAACTTTGGACCTGTGAATCAAGGGAAGGCCCTCTCGAAGGCTTCCATTTCCAGATGGCTCTTTGGCTGTATCATGCACTGTCACCGGTTGGCAAAACGACCGTTGCCAGGCCGTCCGAGAGCCCATTCGACCAGAGCGATCGCTACTACCACGGCGCTCTTGTCTGGTGTACCCTTGCTGGATGTGTGCAGGGCTGCTACGTGGAGGTAGACGCACACCTTCACGAGATTCTACTGCGTTGACTGGGATTCCAGGGAGGAGTCCAGAGTCGGCCAAGCAGTGCTGCGCAACCTGTTCGCCTGAAGGTGGTCCTGGTGAGGAGGTAAGAGATGCTTAATGTTGAGTTCATGTAATGCTTAATGTTGAGCCTTGCCACCTCCTTTGGTTGTGCATGTGTGTACTGCTATGTATTCTTATATTCATGAGCATGTGAATCCATACCAGACCCCATGCTGGAGAAGGAACAAGTTACTTACCTATAACGGTTGTTCTCCAGAAGGGGTCTGGCATGGATTCACATGCGAACCCTCCCTCCTTCCCCTCTGCGGCTTTTCACTTGGTCATATTAACACTTTACGTGCTACCAAATCTGTGGATGGCTGCCAGGGGAGGGGCTTATGGAGAGGGCAGTCATTGGCTGGGGGCAGTATGACCCAGAGACCAGTGATTGGTTACTACTAAGAAAGACAGATCAGAAACGAAACTGATACTGATTTTTTCTTTACTGAGGATTGCCAGCCTGACGACAGGGAATATTCATGAGCATGTGAATCCATGCCAGACCCATGCTGGAGAACAACAGTTACAGGTAAGTAACTTGTTCCTTAGCTTCGTTTTCAGCACAGGACAAGGCAGCACACTCAAGGTTAGCACATACTCTGGCTTTTCTAGCATGAGGATGGAGTTCAAAATCTCAGTATCAGGACCTTCTGAGCCAAAGTCTCTTTGCCATTCAAAGTCTCTTATTTCAGAGGGCTTAATGCAACAAACAAACATTCAAAGTGCCTTCCTCTTCAGGATTCTCATATGTACAACTTCTCTAGTGATTCACTTTTCACCCCGGGTACCCCTCCGCCGGGCTCAGACCCACTTTAACACAAAACCTTCCATTGGTCTCCCTCAACCGGGCTCGACCAAATTTCTCTTTTTTTTTTCAAATCTTTTTTTACTGCATCAAATTCGAAGACAACACCAGTTTTGGCTTGACCTATCATAGGATCTCTTTGATTCACAATTCTTGATTCTCTTCTTAATATAACCCTTTAACTTTCACTTCTCTACTTCTCAGCTGGATACCTTACTGTTAGGGAGAATTCTCTGTATAGGCTAATTTCCCAAACCTAGTGAGTCCCCCATCAGCTTTGCTGGATGTTTGGGGTTTATTTTTTTTCTCCTGCTAAGAGTGAGACTCTTTTTCTCCCACTCTTAGGCATGATTTGAGAATGTCCTTTGACTTTGTAATGTGTTTTATGGGCTATGGGGTCTTTTACTCCATAGGGCTTCATGTGTTTTTGATAAGTGTGTTACACAGCACCCTCAGTGCAGTAACACAGGGGTGTCATAGTGACCCCCAAACATAGAATCCATACCTTGGGACTGACTACTGTCTCCCAGGGCAGGTAAAGTCACCATTGACTTTACTAGTCTTAAATTGTGAACAGAACCAGTACAAACCATCATATTGTGGAAGTACTGGTAGGGGTAATTAGATTTCCCCTTGGTCTGTTTTTCGAGGGGGCACTGTGCAGTCCCCCCCTCGTCGAGTTTCTGGCTGGTGGCAGTGGTTACCACACGAAATATTCCACTGGAATATTTCCTGTGGGATTTTCCCATTCATTTTAAACGCACCACTTTTTTGGTGCAATGTTAAAGATACCACCGGGTTATTTATTTAATTTTTAATCCCCGGTTGGGTCTTTTCGCCAGGACTCGGTTTTAAAATGGGGTTTGTGTTTGCCTCTGTAACTCCAAACCCAAGTCGAGCCCTTTTGGCAGGCTTCTGCACAGAAGCCTCCAAAAGTGGTGCCACTCTGTCTGGGTCTACAGGATGTGTGGGAGGGGGGGAATAGGCACCCTGGACTGAGTTGCCTTGGCAACTCAAGTCGCACTCTTGTGTGATTGGCCCAGTGGTGAGCCGCCCAGCTCACCACTTAGCATGTTTGAGTAACAGCTAGGACTGATGAATGGGGGTTTTCTGCATAAAAGCAGGGCTTTGGGGACTGGAACTTCAGAAGTCGCCACAGGACCTAAAGAATCTGAAAAGGGAGAAGCTGAGCCGACCTGCAACAACGACACCACCGGTGGAGCCCTGCTGAACCGACTCACCACTTCCCGACGACAGAGAAGATCTTCATCCTGGAGAGTCTTCTTCCTTTGAACTGGTGGGGTTAACCAGTTCGCCCTCTTTTCGCCTTCCTGGATCGTCTCGTGGTCGAATTGCCTGTGCCAAGCACCCCTGGACGAAGCACCGACTTGCACCCGCTGCCAGGAACAACTGCCCCGCTGGAGCTTTCTCACCATTTAAGGTACTGTGTACCGCCTGGTCTCCCTTGCAACAGACTGTTCAAGGTGTCCCTTAAATCCTTGACTCTCTATCCTGGGGTGACCTGGAACCTGTTAACTAACTTTTCTGAACTGATCCAACTCCTTTTGAACTATCTGCAAAGACGTTTAAAGTGTACTTCAACTGTGTGATCTTGGGCACATTCCGCCTTGCTCTCTCCAAGAGTGGGCCTGGCCTATGAACTTTTTGCTCTACAGTAGACCCTGCCTTTCTTGACTTGCTGTGGTTCTTTTAAAGTGTTGGTATTGTGTGTTTTCATATTTCTGCCTTTTCCCTCCCTTTTTAAATAATTATTGGAGTGCCATCTTGGTTAAGCGCTCACCTCTGTGTTGATAAGTGGTGTTATTTTCTTAAGACTTGTCGAATAATTAATCAGGGAGGTTTACATATTTCTAGTGACTGTGTTTGAACTTGATTGACATATTAGTGCCAGTGTATTTTTACAAGTGTGTTTTTAAATAAATCATTATATACTTTTATACCAAAGCTCTGGTCAGTGTTTGCTTGTGCTACTGTATTTTGGTACCTAATGTGTATCCTCTATATACTGCCTAACTCTTCCTGAGAGAAGTCTGACTGCTCAGCCACAACTACCAGGTAAATCTGGGTGGTACAGATTGCTACCAATTGGGTTTACTGCCAACAGCTGTAGTCTTAAGCTTTTTGCTGTGGTCCCTAAGGGAACTGCACATGTTTCTGCCTAACACTTACAGAGACCTTCGATTGAGCACACACGCGGTGCCGGACCACTCTGTCAAAGGTATCATTTCAAAAGTCTCTTCAAAGTTCAAACACTCATCATCAGTTTAACTTTATCATACGCGTTTTAATAATGTTAGTGCACGCCATACAATGTTGCTACTTGCAACCTTGTCTTCAACACAAAGCAGTCTTGTAACGGTCTCCACAGTTCAGTGTCTGTGTTGATTTCACTGACACTGCTTTGTTCCTGGAGCCAAGGACGGTACCACAGCGGCTGCTGCTGCTTCTCCCCGCCTTGATTAGTGAAGCAGGAGGACCCCGGGTATCTCCGACACACAATACAAGATTCTTCAGCCTGGTTTCCTGGTCTTATGCTTTCCAATCTCGGGGGCTTTTGAAAATAACGGTTTCCTGTTGGAAAGACCAAGGGAACTTCCTCCCCTTACAATCCCCTCCTGGTTTGCTTCTTTCTTCTCTCGTTCAGCTGCCGTCTCGAAACTGCTGTTTCCGCGTGTGCTTTGCCTCGCTCAGAGTGTGCTTTCGTGCTCCACCTTTTATCCGGGTGCGGAAGATTAATGAAAGTCCAAGTGTAAGTGATGGTCAGTAAGTGCCTGATTAATGTATTGGGACACGTCCGGTATACTGCTCGGGTGTTAGTCTGTTTTCTCCCAGAGCGGGCTATCTGTGTGAAAGTGTTTGTGTGTTTGTGTATGAAAAGGGGGCGGGGGCAATAGAGTTCCTATGTTTCCTATCTGATATGATGGGGTAAAGTGATCTGAATGACACCTGGCCTAGTAGGATCGTTGTCTCTGTCTTTCCTATTTTCCCCCTCCCTGGCCTCATCGCGCCTTGAAACACTTGTGTATAAGCCTGTTATAAATGCCATATCATATCATGACAAAGGTGTTACAGGGAAGCTGATACCGTGTCTCGCCATCCAGTGTCTCACTCCCACTCCCCGAAGACCCCTCACCCAGATGATCCTCCCTCACTGGTCCACCCCCAGGAACTGGATCCAAAAGCGATAGCCGTGTCCTGGCCACCTGGATGACAGATCCCTGGGGACTAGTGACTGAGACACCATCTGGTTTATCACACTGTGTAGAGATGCAATGAGTGGATGTAAGAGAAGGTGTGAATGAGAAGTGATGTGATGTGTGTTTTTGAATGTTCTGAGTGGGTGGGTGTGTGCCTGTGTAGAGAATGCAATACGTGGATGTAAGAGAAGGTGTAAGTGACTGGTGGCTGAATGAGAAGTGATGTGATGTGTGTGTTTGAATGTTCTGCATGGCGTTTGGTGTGTGCCTTTGTGGTGAATCCAGTGTGAGTGAATGTGAGAGTGGATGTATGGGTGAGTGATCGGTGGGTGAACAGGGATGCATGTGGGACACTGGGAATCACTGGAGCATTTTTGCCACATCGTTTATTGACTGCATGTTTTATTGATATTTTCGGGCAGAGCCAAGTTCATGTGCGTCATTACCTGGCTAGACTGGCATTTTGGTGCAGTCAGTCTAGCTATTGCTTACCGTTTCATTACTTTTATTACTTGGCATCTTTAAAAAAGCAAGCTTTGCTGTAGCGGCCTGTATATTTTTTTTACTGTAGCATGACTTTTTATTAACTGAGCATCAATGATGAATCAAGCATAAGTGTTCTTATGGGTCTAGACAGGCTTTCTTTGGAACCAGTTTGGACAGGTTTTCCTATTGTGACGTGTCACTTTTAATGGCTAAACCAATGGGAGTATGTTCTTACATAGGAGTACTGGCATATACATTGGCAGAGCTAGTTATGTGCCCAGTGCCAGTAATGATACTATAAAAAGAATATCTTAAAGCGAACATGAAGCGAACATCGGAAGAGCACGCAACCAGTATTGCCCGCACCGTCATAAATTCATGTTTGAACTATGGCATTTCTCTATTGCTCAATGCACTGAAATATGTTGTAAATAAATTACAAATGATTCAAGATGCAGCAGCACGTGTAGTTGTTGGATTCCCTTCTAGCTTGCACATTTCCTCTGCCCTGAGAAAACGTCACCTGTGTCAAGCAGAATTTGGTTCAAAGCACTTACATTAGTTTTCAAAGCTGTGCAGAATACTGTCCCCAGCTACCTTATTAGAATATTTAAGCGATATTCCCCCTCGTGGAATAAACGTTCATTACATGCTTCCCTTCTTCTGGATAATTGTTTTAAGCATTCCAGGGCGCTGGGTTGATCTTTACTAGTTCTGGCAGCCAAGCTTTGGAACATTTTACCACCAGATTTACGGAGCTGTCGCAGCATCATAACTTTGTAGGAAGGAATTGAAAACCTTCCTATTCCCGTAACTTCCTTCCTCCCACACTGCATATCCGTCCCAGTGCTGAAACAGTGCTTTGATGATTTGGCCGTTCACACTCTATAAGAGACCATGGGCCATAAACCTGTTGAATCACCTTGTAATTAACCAATGCTGAACTTGGACTTATAACAACGTAAGAAATATAATTAGAGGTCCTGAAGAGAGTAACTAATTACAAGATGGAATAACCAATCAAAGGAAGACTTGGGACACACCCTCCAACTCTGTATATTAAAAGGGTGGAATAAAGAACAGTCGGGTAGAGAATGTCGGTACAAACAGACATGCAGAACACTGCTCCCTAGATAGAAAGGAATACTACAGGGGGAAGACCAGACCAGAGGTTGACAGCATTGGCAAAGGCTGAATTCTGGGGAGTCGTTACCTGAAGGTTTGGCACAAAGCTGCTAAGCACTGGAAACCTAGAGGAGGGTGGATTGCCTGAATGTGGATTTACGCACCTCCCATAATGCTAGAGGAATTGGCAATCCACAAACATGCTAACCACCAACAGCTTGTGGAGGATGCGTGAGCGCTAGCCCATGGGACAAGCTTGACAAAAAATTGAGTGCCTGACAAGGAAAGAGAAAAGAAATAACCATTTGATTTGTCTTGAAGCCTGACGAAGATCGATTTGTTATGAAGTCTGAGAAAGGCACGGTCCATGGAGGACTGCTTGTGAAATCTGCGAAAGCGAAGGTCCAGGAAGGGTCTGTTACCAAATCTCAGACCTTGAACGTCCAGGACGGTCTTGTTTCCGAAGTAGCTAAGATCAAAGAAATATCATTTTTTGTGGATTCTGAAAACTGCTTGGCTGGGGAGAAATATAGCAGTCGACATTGCCAGGCTTTGGGCGGCTTGTGGCTTATGGAACAGAAGCGTGAGAAGTAAAATCCTGTGAAATGTCCTGAAGTCTAGAGTCGAAAGCAAGTCTTTTTGTATTAACTTTAAGATGGACTCTTTAGAGTAAGTTTGAAAATTGTTGTGTTATCCAAAGTTTTGACCATTTATGTTGTGAAGACTATGTTGAAATCATTCTGTTGGCCACTTCATTTTGGGACATTGCTTTGTAGAATGGGGTGGCAGGGAGTTTTAAGATTAGGATTTCGGAACTTTACCATTTAGAAGACTAATGTGTAGAACACCAGAGGAAACCACACTTTTGCTTTAACCCATCACTGACACCATTTTAGTAGAAAGCCCTTATTGTTTATAGAGAACCCCTTTAATAGTAATACACATTTGACCCAAGTCATTCCTTACTGAAACTGAGAATAAATATCTAACTGTTACAACTCTTAACTTGGGTGACACGTGTGTCATTGCTTAACCAGCCAGGTGGTTCTCTGCTGTCTTCTGATTGGAAATTAGGCTGTTATTGAGAACCCAGGAGAGGCGGGAGGAAGCTTTGGAAAGGCTGGTGGCCATTTTTAATTTATTCCATGTTCTCTTGCCGTTTCTTTGGTGAGCAGCCTCTGCCCCTCTCACCATTGTTTGCTGCTGCCTTCTCAGGTAGAGGGGTTTTCACCTGGGGATTTATGCATTTCTGGCACCTGCTTGTTTCTATTTTACTTTGGAATTTAGAGTTTGTTTCCTGTGTGGTTTTAGAGCCCGTTAAGTGTGTTTTTAAAAAAACAACGTTGATTATGCCAACCAGTGCATACAAAAAAAGAAGACATGACATTTCAACCAAGTTGTTTCAGCAATTCCATATCTACACCATAATGGAGATTGCCCAAGCTTACAGCGCATGAAGTCTTGATTCTATTAAAGACACAGAGGCAAGCATTATGCTTAACTTCTTTAATCACTGCTTCCAGCAGCTCTTTAAAACTCTTAATTTTTTTTTAACATCAGCCACTGACTGTATAACAAAAAATCACCATTTAAACCAAAAGAGCAGAGAATCTATGAATCCCCATGATCCTCTCCTTCTTTGTAGTCCTGAGACTCTCTCCTTATCCTCCTATCGGACCCCTTCCATAATACACAACATGCCCCCACTAGGTCCTTTCCTCTTCTTTTGTATGCTTCTATTAGGGTTATTGATCAACAGTGTATTGAACACAAAGTAAACTTCTTTTAGCGTCCTCAGAGATCGCTCATCTGTCCAACTAGCTTCTTATCCTCTGAGGATCAGCTATCCTCCCTGCCACCATTGTCTACAGTTACTCTTGGGAGCTCTTATGGTCATCGCCTCCATTAATAGAGACACATACTGTTAGGCAGGGGAATACGCTACCAATTACTCAATTATATACTGTATAATAAATTACATTGCATATTCTCTGGGTGGGATAATGCTTGCCTCTGTGTCTTTAATAGAATCAAGACTTCCTGCGCTGTAAGCCTGGGCAATCTTCATTCTATGTCAAGACCGGATGCAAGCATTATGCTTCTTCAAAGCTCGCTACCACTTCCGTAGCAATAGCTGAAATCGCCTTAAAGTAGAAAGTTTTGAAAACCGAGTCACTAGACCAATCGGCTGCTTTCATGATCTCCTACAGCGGGACTCCTGCCGCAAAAGCCTTGGAAGCCATAGCTCCTCTTGCGGAATGAGCTCCGAACAATGATATATCAATTCCTGCTAAGGTCATAATCTCTCTCACCCATCTTGCTACAGTAGTTGTCACTAACGCGTGATACGGCTTCCTCTGCACTATCAATAATTGGACCAAGCCTTGCAGCCTTACCCCTGCTGTTGCAGTCTCGTATCTCTTAAGGCACTGGGCTATGCATAACTTGCTGTTTGGAAAATAGGTGTACGAGATAACCAACGTGCCGGTTTTTGTGTGCTACGCAATGCTAAACGCCACTCCCTCTGGGTAAAAGACTTTCCTGTCAATCTCTAACACTTTTACTTCTGACACACGTCTACAGGATACTAGACATAGTAGGGTTGCAAGCTTCCCTGATAGCTGTTTCGTCGATAGGAGGTCGTTATTTGGCCATTGTTCGAAAAGGTTTAGCACCATGTTCACATCCCACAAGGAAGAGTACCTCGGCTGAGGAGGTTTGCTCACTTTCACTCCTTTAATTAATCTAGCTACTGCTGGATGTTCTCCTACTGGTGCGCTGTCGACTAATTCATATCCGGCTGAGATGGCTGATCTGCATACTCCCACTGTCTTGAAATCCCTTCCTTGACTGGGCAGGCTCGCTAGAAAGTTTATCAGTTGCACTGTAAGGTCTGAAATTGGAGGAAACCCCCGTCCCCCTGCACCATATCTCCCAGGCTTGCCAAGCGGTACTATAGCTCCTTACGGTGGAGGGAGCCCAGGACACACTGGTGAGCACTGTAGCTTCTTCTGAAAGTCCTGACAAACTCCATCTGCACCTGAAACTCTGCATGCAATCAAGGCTAGAGTTTGTTCCTGCAATAGTGGATGCACTGACCCGGACTGATCCGTCAGGAGATCTGCTTGATGCAAAATCCTCCGGGGAAAATCCGAAGAAAGTTCCATCAGAACTGGAAACCATGTTTGCGATCTCAATTCTGGTGTCATAATCACTATTTCTGCTCTGTCCCTTCACACTTTTGCTAGTACCCTCGCCAGCATTGCGAATCGGGCAAAAGGGCAATGGACTTGCCCTGTCCAGTAGTGTAGGAAGGCGTCCGTCCCTAGCGCCTCCGGATCCAGTCTCCAGCTGAAATACTTTGGCAGTTCTTAGAGAGGCACAGCTCCACCTCCCTGATTAGGCCCCACCAGGCTGAAACACGTGTATGGGGTTGCTGTTGGTACTCTTGTTAAGAAGAGAACTGCCAGGTATTTCGGTGCTGGACTGCCCTTGGGCAGGACAAAGACTGATATGTAGTGGAAATTTCTCTTCTGTGAAAGGACGGTGAGCTAAAGACTCTGGTTGAGACTCTAACCTGGGATGTAGGCCGGTAGTAGAGAAACTCTCAGAACCCCCCCCCCCCCCTTGTTTTTGCATTTCCTGAAGGGGTTTCACTCCTTGTGTGACTACTCTTTTGAAGCTCTGGGAGAGGTCTGCTTCCTTGTCCCCTATGTCCTGCTCGCTGTCTTCGCTCCATCTGTAGTCCCCTTGTCACAGGCCATTGCAATGGCTTTATAGGAAGGCTAAGGTGAGGTGGTTAACACTCACACTCCTTCTATAAGGAGTTGTGTGTGTAAGAAGGCGAAGAAGATATGTTGGTATATTTCTTTTTTTAAATATATATATTTATTTCGAGTTGCCTTAGGGGGGCCTGAGCCAAGCGTTTAGCTGCTGGCGTTATTAGGCCACAATACGCCAGAGAAAAGGAAGAATTTGCTGAGGTGCTCCTGTTTTCTGGCTCCGTAGGTAAAATATTTGATTGATTGATTGATTGATTGATTGTTTATTTATAATGCGCTTGTACTCAAGTATTTAAAAGCACAACCATGCATGGGAGGGGAAGACATAGGGAAAAAAGACAAACGGTCTTACTCTTACTAGGCATGGTACATTCCGATTATGCAGATTATGCAGGTGCGTGGGGAGGGGGGCAACAGGGGCCAAGTGCACCCAGTCCAATCAGAACCTCGGTTAATTGCAGAGATATACCACTCTCATAGGTCGCACCCGAAGTGCAGTAGTGCTGCGGCAGGTACAAGGCCTGGGGGCAAGTGCAGGAGACTGACGAGGAACCTTGGTACCTGTGAGGCTCTGAAGGTGCACCTGGCAGCCCGTCAGTGAGCAGAAGTAGAGGAGAGAGAGAGCAGAAAGATGTGATTAGCAGGGGAGGGAGAGTGAGAAGAAGGAGGTGAAGAGGAAAGTCTTGAGAAGTTTCCAGAATTTAAGGAGATCCTTGTTAATGCGCATGCGCACTGTGCGTTATGTGCGTCGCATCAGCCTTCCTCCCAGGGGACCTCGCGCACTGGCGTATGTCGGCTTCTGAGGAGGAAAGAGATATGTGGGCAGACCGGAGCCCTGAGGCGAGCTAGTTTGATCACAGGCTTGGTCTGCCACACTATGACTAAAAGTCTTACTCGAGTCCCTGATTACTTGCGGTCACGCGCCATGAAAGGAGGGACAAATCAAACACGCTAACACATGTGAAAAAACAATTACAGCGCACTACAAATGCTTTACCACACACTTGTTATGATAATAAATGTCAAGCAAAATTATATAAGTTTACAGTGCAGGGAATAAAAGAAAACAGCACTTAGCTGTAAGAGAGCAGCAACAATGAAGAAGAACGGACCTAGTGGGGGCATGTTATGTAATATGGAAGGGATCCTGATTGGAGGATAGGGAGAGAGCCTCAGGACTACAAAGAACGAGAGGATCAAGGCGATTCGTAGTTTCTCCTCTCTCTTATTGTTTGAATGGTGATTTTCTGTTATGCAGCTGGTGGCTGATGTTAAAAACCTTTTATTTTTTATAAAATAGGAGTTTTAAAGAGCTGTTGGAAGCAGTGATTAAAGACGTTAAGCATAATGCTCACCTCCGGTCTTGACATAGATTTTAATTTGGTTATTAATACAATTCAGATAAAAGCCTATCCTAGTTAGAGGCAAAGCTCATTAGAATAAAAAAAAAGAATTACTTCACAAAACTTTTGGATCTATGTGATTACTGCGACCCCCAGAAGTCCAACGGCCGAAAATACCAACTTTTTTTCCAACCCCCTTTACACCACATACAAATGCAGGGGGGAGACCCCCCTGCAACCCCACCATACTGGTATTATATCCCATACCCCCTCCCACATATATAATATTAATTTATAATCATTTTCGGCAGTTCTGGAGGTGACATTTTGGTATATTTCCAAACTTTCCACCACCAAATGGAATAATATGCAAGCCTGCAAAATATACTCCTATAAATAGTAAATAATAACATTACTGTCTCTGGTAAATTATATTTTGTGCATAAAAGTGCTTAACATGACACATAGGGCAGGAACCTGAGCAACCATATTTCAACAATAACTTATTAATTCACTAACCAAGTACTACTTGAGGGAGGCTTTGATCTTTCCAAACTCTATCTGTTGCCAAATGGACCAATAAAATACTATGAAAAACAAATTTGTCCCCCTTACCGCTTGCCCCCAGATCTCCTAGTCTGAGGTCAAAGCCAAGAAGGATATGTAAACAAGACTGTGAAAGAACTTGTCGAGTAGGAAGGCCCATCTTGCTGGAGATTTCCCACCAAAGGCCTTGCAAAACAGGACAGCCCACAAACATATGAATCTGGTCCACCTGGCACTCTCCACATTTCGGAAATTGGTAGTTTATGGTCTTACTATATTTGTTTAATCTGGATGTTGTATAATAGCACCATAATTTGAGTTTAAATTGGTAGAGACTTTACATCATAGGGAGGACCACCTTTTGAGTGGTTCTTAAACATTTGTGTAATACAATATACATGTCCTTCCGCCTTCAGAATAAAAGCCATTTCCTTACACTACATCTCCCACCAACCTATTGGACAAAACAGTGGGTAGTAGTTTGAGATTGTGTCTCTCCTCTCAACTGATTGGAAAATATTTTCTCAATTTCCTAGGATCTTTTGCAGGGGAGCAAGCAACCTTAAAACATGCCTCCTGTGCAAACATTTGAAAATCTTCTCTAGAAATGTCATAGGTATGAGCTAATTGATCAATGGTTAATATAGATCCCTATGAAATATATTGACCTTATCGATTCATGCCCAACGCATCCCACATGGACATTGTCATTGTGAAATATTGGGTGTAAAACCCAATTCCTGAGAGACTGGTATTGGTGAGCAGTTTAGGAAGCTTACATTTGCTTCTCATCTCTTGCCATGGATGCATTAAGGTTTGTAAAGGCTTCTGCACCACTCTTTGTTAAAGAAATTGGGGTCCCCAAATTTGAACTCACCGATCGTACCTCTAGTTTCAGGATTGACATGACCCTTGGAAACTGGCCCCTGTTAACAGAATTTCCTTCAAGCAAGAAGACTGAGCTGTCTAGTTGCAGCTTTGTAAATCCAGGCGTGAGACTCCATTCTCACAGTCTCGGTGCAAACAAGTCCTACTTTGATGGGGCCCTTCTCACACCAAATGAAGGAGTACAATTTAGAATTAACATGACAACCACTGAGGGTTGAGATGCACAAACAAGGCACAAAATAGGGCCCGTCCTATTACTGAGCTAAGGAGGATTCACCATGTCTGCATTAAAGACAACAACTCTATACCTGGTTCAAACATTTCTTTCCAATTACGTTTGGGTCTTTGTACAGTGCTGTGCCTAAATATTTAACCGTGTCAACCTGATTGCCATAATACTGCAGGCAATTCCATTACTGTAGATTGGGATCTGCATACACTTAGTGAATAGTCTGACACAAGGCCAAATTCCTGGGTATAATCTCCGTAATTGATTGAATTAGGTCAACTGTGAGTGCCACAGTGGCAGCTGCATATAAAGCCAACATGGCTACCTCCCTATTACCACAAAAAAGGTTTAACCCATCTCTTTCTTTGCAAATATTCTGTGAAGGGCCCAATGATGATTGCAAAAAGGAAAAGAGAAAGGGGACAGCTCTGCCTGGTTCCTCGCTTAATTTTGAAAGTCCTGAAATCTTCAACTCCCAATCTAACCACCAATGGTCAATCCTGATAGCATGCTTGGATTATTCCAATAAAGGTAGCTGTCAGTCATATTCTGGCTATCACTTCCCAGTCCACCGGGTCAAATACCTTTTATGCATCCAGAAAGGTGCCAGCGAGCTGGAAAACTCTCGGACTGCAACTTCGAGCATGTCCTGCACCACATTTGAATATTCTGCAATGTTCTTGATAGGGATTAAACCATGTTCCTCATGGATAGACATCACATTTTGCAGGTACATTGGCAAGATTCAAGTATACACTTTGCTCTATGCGTAGATTAGGGTGATAGGACGTTGTCGGAGATACAGGTTGCTGTAAAATCGGAGCAGTGCAAAAAAGGGTTTTAAGACGGCGAAAGCTGTTATCTGCCATTGAGGACCACAAAAACGTCCCTGAGTCCTTTTTGAGAAGAGAAGTGATGGGAAGGATTATCTCGGAGAACTTGGGGATAGACCGCCTGTAAAAGTTTGCCAGACCAAGAAATCTTTGTACCTCCTTGAAGGAGGAAGGAGCTGGCCAGTCGAGTATGGCAGAAACTTTACGCGGATCCATGGTGATTACGTATTCGGACAGGACGAAGCCCAAGTAGGGGATTGAAGAAGCCCCAAAAACACACTTCTCAGGTTTGGTGAGTAGATGATTAGCCTGAAGACGGTCTAATACCTCTAGCACGTGCTTGTGATGTTCCTTTGGGTCAGTAGCATAGACCAGGATGTCGTCTAGGTAAATAATGACAGACATGAACATGAGACCCGAGAATATCCGGTCCATATACCGCTGGAACACAGCAGGTGCATTTACTAGCCCGAACGGCATGACCCGGTATTCGTACAACCCAAAAGGAGTATGAAAGGCCGTCTTCCATTCGTCTCCTGAGTTGATGCGAAGCAAATGGTAAGCGTTCCTGAGATCGATCTTATTAAAGAATGTAGCCCCTTGCACAGCCTCAATGATGTCAGTAATCAAGGGCATTGGGTAGCGGTCTCTGATGGTTACTTTGTTCAGCCCTCTGTAATCAATACAGGGCTTTAGCTCTATTGAATCCCTCTTTGAGATGAAAAACAAGGAAGTTCCTGCAGGGGATTTGGATGCTTGGATCAGACCATTGTGTAGGTTGACGTCCAAGTAACCCTGCAGAACCTGTTTCTCGGTTTGTGAGACGGAGAACACGCGACCAAATGGAACCAGTGCGTTGGGTTCTAGGTCTATCGCACAGTCTTCGGGTCGATGAGGAGGCAGTTCGACTAGTATCTTTTCCATGAACACTTGGTGATACTGCGCACAGAATTGGGGAAGCGCATGTACTCGTATGTGACCCTCAAGTGGTACCGTCATAGCCTGTACTTTGCTGTAGTTGGTGAGAGGAAGACAGTGCTGCTTACAATAGACGGATTCAAAACATAACTGATTAAATGCCCAGTCAATGCACAGATTTTGATTCCTGAGCCAGGTGATCCTTAGAATGACTGGGAAATGTGCCGCTCTGATGATGTTGAATCTGAGTAGCTCTGTATGCTGAAAAACAGTAACTTGCAGGTCTTCAATAGTATGTGTTATGGGCCCTGAAGAGAGGGGCGAGCCATCCACGCCCTCGACTTTTTGTCCTTCCTTGTGAGCAAGCCTCCGAAGACCCACCTTATCTGCCCATGCAGTATCGACGAAGTTGCCTGAGGCACTGCAGTCCGAAAGAGCCAGAGACTCAACTTGGCGATGGTCGATGTCCAGAAGTACTGTGACCACTATCAAACTGGAATCTTCTTGGAGTCCAGAGGATGAGATGGAGAGGGATACATAGGGACTAGGGCCTGTGACTAACCCCCGGGAACCCGTCCCTTCTAGGGCCGAGGGTGTTTGTTTCCCGACTGCCATGGCGGTACTTCCGAACAATCCTTGAGGAGGTGTTTATCTGAGCCACAGTACGCACACAGTCCCTTTTCTTGCCGGCGTCTTTTCTCTTCGAACGTAAGTGGCGCCCTAGTAGCCCCAATTTGCATTGGTTCCTCTCTGGAGAGTGTGGGGGAGAACTGAGGATCATTGAAAAAGAGGTTCCCTAAGTGACGTCTTTGCTCCGTTCGTCTCTCCTGGAGGCGGTATTCGATCTGTAATACCGAGGACAAGAAAGTTGGAGGTCTGCGAGAATGAGACAATTTGTCCTTTATCTCCTCTTTTAAGCCTCTCAGAAAGATGGCGTATTGTGCTTGCTCTGGCCAGCCTGCACCTGCTACCAGCGTCTTGAAGGTAGTGATATAAGAGTGGAGATCCAATGAACCTTGGCGTACATCAAGTAGGTCTTCGAAAGCTGTGAAAGTCAACTCTGGTCGTTCAAACGTCTGTTTGAGAAGGGCCTGAAAACCCCTGAAATCTTGTAGCATTGGGTTTGAGCTGGTGACCAAAGGCGTAGCCCATACAAGGGCATTACCGGTCATGTTTGAGATGAGAAAGCCAAAACGAGATTGGTCTGTGGAAAAAGCCTGGGGTCTGAATGTGAAATACACGGTACATGCTTCGAGGATTTACCTTCTTAGGTGTCCCATCGAATTTCCCAAGCCTAAGGCCATCGGTGTTAGTTTAGTCAGTTGTTGTTCACGAGCGGTTATTAGCTGCCTGAGGACTGTATTTTCTGCCTTAACAGTCTGCAGTTCCTGTGACAATCCTTGAATAGCGGTCCAGTGCTCTTGGACCCCTTCAGCTGTGGCCATTGCTGTTTTATGGTGTTGCAATCTGTCCAATTCCCCTTGGTCCTCCCTCGACCCGCTCTCTTCAACTCCCTCCTCACCTGAGCTACTTGATGCAGGTGTCGTTGTGAGAGGTAGTCCTTCTCTTTCTTTCGCTGAATCTGCCTGCCTCGAGTAGAAGCCACAGTGGTCACCTGTGGGCTGCAGCTCTGTGGCTCCTATCCCAGGAGAAGGCTGCATACACGGGGAAAAAGCCCAAAGGCAGAAAAAACCTTCCGGTGGATGAGATGAGATGCTGTGTAACTCGTTGCCGGAGAAAGGCTCATGGAGGTCTGTTGCCGCATGTAATATTAGAGCTGAGTCCAAGCAGAACTTGTAGCAGTGACTTGGTAAATGAAGATAAGCAAGGTAGGTACAATCCGGGAAACACCCAGAGGAAGAGAAGAAGTCTGCTACCTAAAACCCAGAATGGAACCGCAGAAGGGAAACAGAATGAGCTGATGCAGCGATGCAAGCTGCGGAGTCGGCTAAAGACAGAACCGCGGAGAGTGTCACACCACGTGGGAGCCCGGGGTTCACTGCGCCCGCTCTCCCCGTCACCTCCTGGCGAGTCTACCCGCGCTTCTGCGCCTGGGGACTCGCCGGAGGTAGAGCGTTTCGTGCCGGGGCCAGAGGGCCACGGCGCATGCGCGGAAGACCTCTGTCTCGGTTCCGCGCATGCGCCGTGGACTGGGCTCGCGTCCTGGGAGCGGCTTGCCGTCCAGGCCTCGTTTTGGGTACGCCGGCGTCCGGAGGCGAAGCAGCGTGCGTTTCAAGCCTCACGGGCGCCGGCGACCCATAAAAGTAGCCGCAGATCGAGGCAGGCCGCGTCTCAACGCGGTTTGCTCCGTTCTGTGTGCATTCCTACCTTGATGCCAGCTACTTACCTGAGTCCTTCCTGGGCTGCCTGCACCCTACCTGAGTCCACCCTGGGCTGCCAGCACTTACCTGAGTCCACCTTGGGCTGCCAGCACTTTCCTGAGTCCTTCCTGGGCTGCCCGCACCCTACCTGAGTCCACCCTGGGCTGCCAGCATATTCTCACCTGGGGTTCCCCTGGGCCTGCCAGCTTACCCTTACCTGGGAATCCCCTGGGCCTGCCAGCATATTCTCACCTGGGGTTCCCCTGGGCCTGCCAGTTTACCCTTACCTAGGATCTCTCTAGGCCTGCCAGCATACTCTTACCTGGGATTCCCCTGGGCCTCTCTGCATACCATTCTGGGGTCCACTTTGATTGCGGCCCTAGGGTTCTCTTTCGGTCCCTTTCAGTTTGGTCGCCTATTCCAGCCTGGTTCCTCCCCATCCTGTCTGGCCTTGCCCTCTACATCCGTTCCTGTGGACTAAGAGTATACTTGCCGCACTGGAATCAGTGGCCTACGCTTCAGTTCACGAACTCTTGGATTTGATTTCATCGGATTCCTTCTTTGCCTACGATCGTTTACAAGACAATAGCCTCTCCTGTCTGTGCTTGCACAGTCCCTTCGTCACGTTAATCAGGAGAGTGCTTTTCGTGACATTGGGAATTGGTCCATCCTCCACCCAGTGCCAGTTTTGGGTGGCGGAGAGGCTGGTCCCTCGTGCCACAAGTTCATTTTTCGACTGATTCCAGACTGGTGACCTCGGCAAGATCATCTACCAAGAAACCAGGTACGCAGTCCTCTCGTGCTTCCCAACTTGACAGATTGAGACGCCTGCCTTCAGATTCGGAAATGGAGGATTCGCAAGACCTGCGGAACGAGTTACAAGCACTCAGGGCTGAGATGGCCGCCTTGCGTCAGGATAATCAGACGTTACGTCAAATGATAACCCAAGGAGTATTGAGTACCTCACAGGTGGAGAGTTCTTTGGCTCATACAACATCAATCAAGTTTGATGGAGACCCTAGACAGGTAGGGGAGTTTTGTAACCATTGCCGAATCCATTTTCTTTTCAGATCGACTCATTTCAACAATGACAAAGCCAAGATCGGGTACATCTTGGGGAACTTAACCGGGAATACTTTAGCCTAGGCAACTCCTTTTGTGGTTACAAACAGTCCTATCTTGAATGACTTTGCAGCCTTTGAAAAGGCGTTCCTTGAGGTGTTCCAAACGCCAAACCTGGCCTCTGCTGCACAGAATCAACTGATGGATATCAAACAGGGAAGCGCCAACATCATAACCTATATCAGCCGCTTCCGATTATTAGCAACCGATTCTCAGTGGCCAGAAATCACGCAGAAGACCCTGTTTCGCCGAGGCTTGAGAGAGTAATACAAGGACGAGCTACTCCATATTCCCGAACCGGAAAGTCTACAACATATGATCGATCAGGTGCTCCGCATCGACCAGAGGTTAGCTGAACGAAAGGCTGAAAGACGTTGGCTCGATCGAAACAATCCTAGAACGACCAGTTTACCCGCCAGATTGTTCGGACCTACTGAATTAGGACCAGAGCCAATGCAATTGGGAGCCGTGAGAGGACCATTGTCTGAGGAAGAAAAGAAGCAGAGACGAACGTTACGCTTATGTCTTTACTGTGGAGCCGCCGGGCATTATCTGGGTACATGTCCTTTACGTCCACAGAAGAAGAAGACGGGAAACTGAAAGACCTGTCGTGTATTGGAAGGGCTGCGACAGGTCCAATTCCCTCTTCAGACGTTTCCACATTTTGTTCTGTACTTCTTCCCATGCAACCTGCGGTATTACAGACCTTGAAGATTCGAATCAAGTTGCCTGACAAGAATCTAGAAGTCTTTGGGCTGTTAGACAGTGGAGCTTCCGGCAATTACATTGATGAGGCTTTCGCCTCCAGTCACAAGATACCGCTCTTGCCTAGACTCACCGCCTTACCCGTAGAGGTCATTGACGGGACTCCTTTGTCCTCCGGGCCCGTCCGACGGTTTACAGCGGGTCTAATTCTCCAGATTGTCAGTCATTCCGAGGAACTCGCATTGGATGTGATTAAGTCCCCTACCTACAAGGTGGTCCTGGGGTTACCTTGGCTACAACACCATAACCCGGTAATAGATTGGAGAACACAGACCTTGACCTTTTCCTCCGCAGTTTGCGCCCAGAAGTGCAATTAATCAGCCCCTACCCAGGTCTTCTCAACCTCACTGGAAACACATGGCAGTGGGGTCAGCCTTTGTTCCACTTCTCTGATTCCGCAGGATTATGCCGACTTTGAACAGGTATTCTCCGAACCAGGCGACATACCCCTTCCACCACATCGTTCATTCGACTGCTCCATCGAGTTGTTGCCGGACTGTGTCATTCCACATTGTAAAGACCGGTAGGGGGTGTCTGTACCTCTGCTCCCTTTATGGTAGAAGAGAGGCACAGAAGACCCCAGCCAAGATTCTCTATTACGGTAGCAATGGACGAGCAATCAAGGCCTAGCTTCTCAGGAGGTGATGCAGGCTGGTTCTTAAGTACAGTGTATCCCCCAAGCCCCCACAAAGGAATGTCCACACACTGTATTACTGAAAACACAGTCTTTATATAATTAATATTCAAAGGTTATGTACACTTATCACAATAACGCACTTTGTGCTCAGGAAAATCTATAATGGTAAATATCTACAATTCTAAAGTGGTACCACTAATATTAGACCTCATTAAAGTGCATTCACATTACTGTAAAAATGGCACACAGATCAATAAGAAGGAAACCAGCAATAGAGAGAGGAGAGATAACAGATGGTTGAAACCATAGGCAGAATACTGGCCCTAGCTACTGGACACAGTTCTGTGTGGAGATCCCCCCACCTGGGCAACCTGTAAAATAAAGAGATATAACACAAGCCCAGTCCATATATTGTTCAATAGTCTTATTCTCTCCTACAATGTTTTTACCCCCCCAATGTACCTGGTGGAGTCGAGTTCTTCGAAGAGGCGTCGACAGATCCTTCTTGAATGACCCCCTTTAAAGCAGGAGTCACGGATCGTCGAGAGGCGTCGAGAAGCGTCGAGGAACTCGGTGTTCGGTGTCGGGGAATCGACGGCCCTTCTTGAATGCCTTCCCTTTCAAGCGGGGGACACGGGGCGTCGAACGTCCGACAACAAACAGGGTAGAACGGCGTCGATGAGGCGGCAGGCTTCGATCCGAGCGGTGCTCGTCGGCGTCGAGACGTCGGCGTCCTGCGAGGAAGAGGCGTGCGGGGCACCTCGGCGACACTAGTTCTGGACCGCAAAGATTGTGAATGACGGTAGCCCAACAAGGGCGTCGAGTCGCTCGAGTCTTTGGGGTCGTGAGGTGGCGGGAAACCCACCGGCGGATTCTCCTCGGCGCGTTGGTCGTCCTCGACTTTCTCCGGCAGGATAAAGCGGTCGACGGTGCGGTCGAGGAAGTCCTTCAATTCAAATGTTCTTAGGCAAGGAGCGGACGGCTCCGGTCGTCGGCGGCACGGCGTCAAGTGGTTCCCACGGCTGGGCAACACAACTTCGACGGGCCTCCAGCGGTTACACAGACCTGCGAACCCTGGTCGACGGCAATGGACTTCCACAGCGTCGAGGTCCGGGTGCTTCACTTCGATCTCCTCGGCGGTCCCGTCTCGGGTCGGCAGCCTTTCGGGGGTCTGACTTCCAGGGCGCTTCGGCGAAGATTCAGCGGTGCTCGATGGTCCCTCGGAGCACGGGAAGAGGGCGCCTAGCCAGGTCCTCTCTCGGGTCAGTCCTCGACGAACACGGCAGCCTTCGGATCGGTCGAAGCAAAAGCAACAGCAAGTCTTCTTCTTCCAGCTGGGCGTCGAGGGTCAGCAAATCCAGTTACTCTTGAGTGGAGACTCAGCTTCTGAACGCTTCTGAACAATTTCCAGTGGTGAGAGGTCCCCAGATATACTATTCTGTCTCTCATCCACACTGCTGGCACACACACAGCAGCCAATCACACAGAAGGGCATTCATGCAGTCAGTCAGCCAATCAGGCACACAGTGCATTCAGGCCACACTCCTCCCTTTCAGACACTCACAACAAGGAATGTGGATTGGGACAAGTACCCAGCCATTCAACACTACACACTGCATTCAGGCCAGTTTCGGGCAGGGCTGTCTCAGCCTTTGTCTCATATGCCAGAAACCAGACAACCACAACAAGGAGTGTATATTGGTCACACACTCGATTCACCCAGGTCCCACCCACAGGAGGTACCCATAACATACAGTCACTGGGAAGGCTCCAGTCAGTCTAGCTGGGCCTTCACAACAACACCATAGATGGAACTTCCACCCAACAGCCAGTCAGGGGGAAGGGACAGAGTCAGGGCTTCCCAGGACTTTGGGAAAAACAAGACAACAGGCAATAGAAAGCAAGAGGCCACAGGGGCCATCTTGTTTCTATCAGGAATCAACTGATCCCAATGGCAGGGCCTGGGTATCCCAAAATGGAGGACACCCAGAGCACCTGTCAAGTTCAGCATGGAGCTGCCACCAGCCCATACCCTGCTCTGTGGGCCACCCACAGGTGCCCAAAAACATACACTAGGGGCACAGGGTTGTACCCCTACCCATGGGTGCCATAAGGGTATCCCATGGGTCTGTTCACCAAACCAAAAGAGAGAGCTGCACTGCCAGGAGTCCCTCATGAACTCCTGGGCAGAAAACATGACAGAACACACGGTAAAAACAGAAAAAGGACAAGGATTCAGAGGCCCTGTCCCTCAGATGCATTTCCAGCATCACACACATGGGAAACTGTATGCATTAACTCGGGACGAAAGACAAGTACTTCAGGACTACCTGTCAGATTGTCTGCAGAAAGGATACATCGTTCCGTCCAAGTCGCCCGCAGGATTTACCATGTTTTTGTGCAGAAGAAAGAAGGCACCTTGAGGCCCTGTGTAGATTACCGGCAACTAAATGACATAACTGCAAAGGACCGATATCCATTACCTTTGATTCGTAGTATTCTAGAAACCTTACACACTGCTCGGATCTTCACCAAACTAGATTTACGCGGGGCCTACCACCTGGTCCGCATCAAGAGTGGAGATGAATGGAAGACGGCTTTCAAGACACCTTTTGGCCATTATGAATATAGGGTCATGCCATTCGGTCTATGCAATGCCCCCGCTATCTTCCAACGGTTTATGGATAACATCTTTGGTGATCTGATTGGTTTAACAGTCTGGGTGTATTTGGATGATATCCTGTTTTTTTCCAAATCCTTGGGAGAGCATGTGGAACATTTTCGGGAGGTCCTTCGCCGTTTGTCCTGCAATCATCTGTTCGCTAAGGCGGAGAAGTGCTGCTTTCATCAGCCTAGTATCGAGTTTTTGGGATTTGTGATTAATCAAGATGGGATAGAGATGGATCCCAAGAAGGTGCAAGCCATACAAGAGTGGAAAACAACCCCACGACGTGAAATCTCTTCAACGCTTTTTGGGATTTGCCAATTTTTATAGGCGCTTTATTCCACAGTTTTCTCAGATCTCAGCGCCCCTCACCAGGCTGACCAGTAGTAAAACAGTTTTCAAGTGTGATTCCTTTGCTTCTCAAGCTTTTGACACCTTGAAGTCAGCTTTTATGGCTGCCCCGATTCTGCGCCATCCACAGGATGATCTACCCTACATTGTGGAGGCGGACGCTTCCAATTTTGCGGTCGGAGCCGTTCTCCTGCAGAAAGATCCTGCGACGTCAGTTGAACATCCAGTAGCCTATTTCTCTCGCAAATTGAGTCCCAGCGAGAGGAATTATGCGGTTATTGAAAAGGAACTGTTGGTTATTAAGACCGCTTTTGAGGAATGAAGACATCACCTACTTGGAGCTTACTTTTCCGTGGAGATTCGGACTGATCATCGCAACCTGCAGTACCTACGCTCTTTACAATATCGAACACCCTGTCAGGCCAGGTGGGCCTTCTTCTTCTCACCGTTTGTGTTTAATGTCACTTACGTTCCAGGAACCTCCAGCCTGAAAGCAGATGCTCTCTCCCGATCTCTGGAGAAGGAGGAAGAGACGCCCTGTCCTAATCAGCCATTGATCTCCCCTCAGCATTTCTTACTGACTTTGTCTCCTCACCTTGAGTCCATCGCTGATGCCACCCGGACGGATCCCGAAAGGTCGGCCCTTCTGAGGCGTTGATAAGTGTATGAACATGATGGACTTCTGTTTTTCCGGAAAAGGCTGTACATCCCAAAGGGAACAATCCGAGAAAGCATATTGCACGGATTTCACGATTCGCCTATCGGAGGTCATAGAGGAATGAGAGCTACAGGAGAATTGATATCCCGACAGTTTTGGTGGCCTGGATGGGCTACCGAAGTTCAGAAGTACGTCGAAAGCTGTCCTGTTTGTGCCCAGTGCAAGATTCCGAGAAGACGGCCGTTGGGGTTACTGGTACCTACTGAAGTGGCACCTTACCCATGGCATACCATCGCCACAGACTTCATTGTGGATCTGCCTCCCTCCGAAGGGTTTACCTGCATCATGGTTGTTGTCGATGGTTTCACCAAACTTGCTCATTTCATCCCATTTAACAAAATTCCTATGGCGACCCAAATGGCTTCAGCGTTTCTACATGAAATCTATCGGTTACATGCCTTCCGGAGAAGATCATTTCAGATCGCGGTTCCCAGTTCATCTCTTCTTTTTGGAGCAAGGTGTGTGGCCATCTGGGAATTTGTAGAGCTCTAAGCTCTGGTTATCACCCACAGACCAATGGGCTTACCGAAAGGACTAATCAGACTCTGGAGGAGTACCTCAGCTGTTTTGCTAACGCTACTCAGTCCAACTGGAAGGCTGGGTTTAGACCTTGCTGAGGTATCCTACAACAATACTGTTCATGCTTCCGTTGGGGTCAGACCGTTCTTCTGCTCAACTGGCCAACATCCCAAATTGGTGCCTTTCCATCCCGTACCTGCCAGTACTGTTCCATCCGCTGATGCCCTGGTCTCTAACATTCAACAGCAACAGGAATTGGCACGCAAGATCCTGAGAGAAACCAAGGATCGGATGAAGGCACAGGCGGGCAGGAAGAGGAGTGTGGAACCTGGTTTACAAGTCGGGGACAAGGTGTGGTTGTCCTCTAAAAACCTGCCACTTCACAATTTGCCTGTCAAACTGGCTCCCCGTTATTTTGGTCCATTCACCATTACCAAGCGGCTGTCCTCTGTAGCGTTCCGCCTCCGGTTGCCCCCTTCTTGGCATGTACACCCAGTTTTCCATGTCTCTTTGTTAAAACCCTATGTTGTCGATACCTACGGGCGCTCCTGCCCTCGCCCTGCCTCAGTCGTTGTGCACGGCGTCCCGGAATTTGAGGTTCGGGAGATTTGTGATGCCCGTTATCGCAGGGGGGTGCTCCACTATTTAGTGTATTGGAAAGGGTACCCGGCTTGTGATCGTACTTGGGAACCACACCGGCATGTGCATGCTCCCCGCTTGGTGCGTGAGTTCCATAAGCAGTTTCCTTGGAAACCCGGGGCCCCGGGCCTTCCTGGGAGGGGGCATAGTGTCATGCCACGTGGGAGACCGGGGTCCACTGCGCCCGCTCTCCCCGTCACCTCCTGGCGAGTCTACCTGCGCTTCCGCGCCTGGGGACTCACCAGAGGGAGAGCGTTTCGTGCCGGGGCCGGAGGGCCACGGCGCATGCGCGGAAGACCTCTGTCTCGGTTCCGCGCATGCGCCGTGGACTGGGCTCGCGTCCTGGGAGCGGCTTGCCGTCCAGGCCTCGTTTTGGGTAAGCCCGTCGGAGGCGAAGCAGCGTGCGTTTCAAGCCTCACGGGCGCCGGCGACCCATAAAAGGAGCCGCATATCGAGGCAGGCCGCGTCTCAACGCGGTTTGCTCCGTTCTGTGTGCATTCCTACCTTGATGCCAGCTACTTACCTGAGTCCTTCCTGGGCTGCCTGCACCCTACCTGAGTCCACCCTGGGCTGCCAGCACTTACCTGAGTCCACCCTGGGCTACCAGCACTTACCTGAGTCCACCTTGGGCCTGCCAGCATATTCTCACCTGGGGTTCCCCTGGGCCTGCCAGCTTACCCTTACCTGGGAATCCCCTGGGCCTGCCAGCATATTCTCACCTGGGGTTCCCCTGGGCCTTCCAGCTTACCCTTACCTGGGATCTCTCTAGGCCTACCAGCATACTCTTACCTGGGATTCCCCTGGGCCTGCCTGCGTACCATTCCGGGGTCCCCTTTGATTGCGGCCCTAGGGTTCTCTTTCGGTCCCTTTCAGTTTGGTCGCCTATTCCAGCCTGGTTCCTCCCATTCCAGTCCGGCCTAGCCCTCTACATCCGTTCCTGTGGACTAAGAGTATACTTGCCGCACTGGAATCGGTGGCCTACGCTTCAGTTCACGAACTCTTGGATTTGATTTCATCGGATTCCTTCTTTGCCTACGATCGTTTACAGACAATAGCCTCTCCTGTCTGTGCTTGCACAGTCCCTTTGTCACGTTAATCAGGAGAGTGCTTTTCGTGACATTGGGAATTGGTCCATCCTCCACCCAGTACCAGTTTTGGGTGGCGGAGAGGCTGGTCCCTCGTGCCACAAGTTCATCTTTCGACTGATTCCAGACTGGCTACCTCGGCAAGATCATCTACCAAGAAACCAGGTACGCAGTCCTCTCGTGCTTCCCAACTTGACAGAGAGATGCGGTAGAAAAGAAAAGCAGAAAGGAGCCGGAGCGGAGAGAGCGGAGAGGAGCGTGCCGGACAACAGAAGGGTGAAAGGCAAGCAAGCCGCGAGAGAGAGAAGGGGAGCGGCCGGAAGGATAGTAAGAGAGAAAGGAGAGAAAGGAACGCTTCGGTGTGAAGCAGGGGGGATGTAACTGAGAGCGTATTAACCAGCAAGGAAAAGTAACCGAAAGGTTGCAATGCGCCGACCACTGTGAGTACAAAGGCTATATACCTCCCAGCGGCGGCTGTTAGGAAAGATTTCGTAATTGTAGGTCATTTTCCTTCCATGTGGAAACCCCTAAACTTTTTGCTGTTGTTTTTCACCTTGTTCTTGACTTTGCCAGAGAAGTGCAGCCTTCTGCCGCACTCCTCTGGGCTTTCGCTCCTTTCTTACGGGGAAACTGACATGCCCTTAAAACAGTCAGTACCGGGAAACGCTGTTTTATCATGTTGCGGCTTTCGTGCAACATGACACAAGAGGGCACTGTAAGCTAAGTTACAGCTCTCTTGGGTCTCTAGCCTTCTACAGGCCCTAGATACTCGTTTAGGATTGTATCTGATCGGTGCAAGTGATTCAGGGACGGGAGTGGTGGCAGCAATCGTTTCTTGTGTTTTGAGCTCCTTTTGGCGTTCTAAGCTCGGTTCTCGCGCTTAACCCAAAATGGTGGCCTGGCTCCCAAAATGGCCAGACCACGAGGCTCCTTTGTCCTGTCCGCTGACCGTCTTGCTCCCTTCACCTTCCCCAGGTCGAGCCGACCCGGGGCCTTCCTTATTTGGGCATGTACTTTCCCGCGAAACACGGATGCTTTCGCGGGCTTCTACATGTCTTGTGTGTGCCTTCAGGATGTGGGCTGGGATGTCTGGTCCCAATACTAGTCGTGTGTGCTCAGTGCTTTTTTAGTGTAAAAATCTTTATTCAATAGTGCAGGATGATCTGTAAACAGAATTGGTTATGAACAGGGCACCACCAGGGCGGTGCTGTGTAGAGTGACGAGGGAGCAAGTGCCTCCTCAATCTGGAGGAAGCTGGGTGCATGCCTGGGTCCCGCATGCCCACCATCGGTCCATAATAACTCTGGTCCCGCTCCTCGGCGACTGGATACTCATCACTTTGGTGCATCCAGTGTTGGTCCCCGAATATATTGAGCTGTTGGATTTAAAACACAAAGAAAAGCATGCAAGTTCCCTTATATGCATGTTTTTTTTCTCATTGCACGTTAGGGTGTGAACAGTCTTATTCCAAATTAAACGACAGCTGTTCATTTTTCTCACTACTTTTTATTCTAAACCTACCAGTCCTTCCGCCCTACATTGCAACATTCCCCCTCCCATGCCCCATCATGTAAAACAAACCACTCAAAGAACATCCATGGTCCTGTATGGCATCACGGAATACTGTGCCCTGTAGTGTTGTGGCACTTTCATTTGCTGTGGGTTGTGAACATGTGCTCCCCCTCGTGCCCCTTCTGTCACATATTCTAATATAATGTGTTTCATATAATTGTCGGCATGTACTCCCCCACCCCCATCTATCTATTGGACAGTAACCGAGTGTCCCTGAACAAACCCCTTGTTTTACATAATGACAAACACATCAAGCATCCCCCCCCTCTTCGACTGCCACTTCTTGAGGGAGAAAGAGCTTGGGCGTCCCTGTTACGTGTGGAATGAGAGGGCGTACATAACATGTGTCATCGGCCCTTTCTCGCACCACCACTCAGTGTTGTCATGCCTTATGTTGCCAGACGTAGTGCCATGTCTGCCCCTGTTGCCATCTCCAAACAATTCAGAATTAAAACTTCTCACTTGTTGCATACTCCTTTATTATTACTCCTAGTAATAATGTCCCCTTTCACCTAAAAACCAAATAAACATAAATCAAATAAAAACACTACACTATACCAACATAGCTTATAGAGTCTCTTTCCATCTCCCATTGACTCTACATGCTGCAACTCCTTCCGCCTGCTCAAAGGTTTTCTATGCAGGTGGAAGGAAGAGAAACATTTCATTGATAATTGGTGTATACTTCCCATTAGTCGGCCACTTTCACTTCTCCTGCGAGGGGAGCGCCGATCTTGTCCAGACGACGTCTGTAAGATGAATCCACAGGCGCCTCTCTGCTATCTTCACGGCTGTTGGGGTGCAGTACGTCACAGTGAAGGGTCTGCTGAAGCGTGGTTCTTTCCAAGATCTTGTGATGTTGCGTTTTTAGAACCTTGTTGCCTGGATAAAGAGGAGGCTGTGCTACGAACATCTGTTTCTTGTGCTGATGGATTGGCAGGCCTGCCTTGACGTGGTTGAATCTGGTGCGAAATGTAGGTGAGAGATTTTGTGAGCTCACGCAAATATAGTTTTTTAAAAATACTTTATTTTTGCATTTATCAACAACACACAACCCACCGTGGAGTCCTGTCACACCCCTGGAGTATCTCACAACTCCTTCATATCCACGGAAGCCAAATGTAGTTGACTCCTCCCACCTTGGTTGGCACAAGCCGCTGACTTAAATATAACAGGTACCTCGAGGCAGCCGAAGGAGGGAAGAGGACTAGTGAGAGGTTGTGGATAGGTAGGGGGTGTTTAGGGAAACCCAGAAAAGGTTTAGGGTTTCCTTGCAATTGGATAGGTATGGGGAAACATAGGGAAAGAAATATACGAAAACACTGCACCACCTGACACCTCCAACTCAGTACTACACCCTTCTTGATAAGGATGTAAATACCCTAATGTTTCCTGCCTAATCCTACTTCCTACCTAATAGAGCAATAGACATAAGCACATATAGTTTTTGCTGGCCATAGATAACTGACACTGCAAACAACATGAATAGACAATGCACAACTTCAACATGTGATATTTCCCATGCACCACTTCCTGAATTGCGCTTCTTCAGATTTTCGAGTCACCACCTTAATGCGCTCCTCATGTTTACCATAATGACTTTTGGACAACATGAAAATGACAAGAGCAAGCAGCACATACAACATTGCATTTCCTTCTCGGTCTTTGAATTGATGCAAACAAATGCAGACCCAGATTTCCACCCATCAGAAATGTTCTTAGAAAGTTCACAATGTTGCCCGCACTTTAGTTTCCACAGCAGACTTCATGAACTTTCAGAACACTATGAATGGTGCATGACAATATATCAAACGTGCCCCACACAAGCCATCAAACAGCGTGCAACAGGAATTTGTGTAGCGCACTGTGAACGGCGAGCAACAATGCCAGCCAGTAACAAATGCACCCACAAGTTTTCACAGCGTGCACCAGAGTGAGCCTAACGACGCACTGTATAGGGTGCGCAAAGACATGCCGGCAATATCCAGCGTGCTCACACATACACTCTCAGATCACTTAACTGAGGCCTGGGGGAGGGCTCGCCGGCACTTCCCTCCCCAGGCATGAGCTGATTTCGCATTGGACGGGCCACCGTCATAGCCTGCTCCGTCCCATGCTAGAAATGAAGCGCAGAAACGCTTTGTTTCGTTTTCACCTCTCGGCCTGGATTCTTCCATTCTCCTGCGTCCATTCTCCTGCTCTGCTCGGCCCGTGCCTGCCATGCCCAAAATCACCAACAGGTAGCCAGGGAGAAACTTAAGAAGCGCTTGCACAAGTCAGCACCCCTGCCTCCAACTGTCACTTGCTCATGCAACAATGTCTATTTTCAGAGCTGCCGGCACCGCGCCGCCCCTTTTCCTTACAAGTCCAATTCCCTCCAGCCCTCCCCCACCTCAGTGTGTGCACAATTCCAAGCAGTGCATAGGCATCACAGTCTCAGGAATATGAAGTATGAGATATCGTTGCCAGCTCATTGGGCCTCATTACAACTCACCCGGTATGGAAACAACGTGGCGGTAAACCCGCCGCCACCGTTGTTTCCATACCGGGTGATCACGACTCCTGCAGGCAGAGGCGTCAATCCCGCCAGGTCTCACCTGGCGGGTTTAACACCGCCCACCTGCAGGCGGACGAGAAATCACCGGCACCATCACAAGATCGGACTCAATGGGAATGGGGATTTACACCATTCTGCCTCCGGAATTCCCAGGACACCGGGGTTGTAATGGCCCGGTAATTCCGGGAATCACGGAGGCGAAATGGTAATACGAGTCCGGCGGTAACCAGGCGGTTTTACCGCCTCGGTTACCGCCGGACTCGTAATGAGGCCCATTGTCTTTTTGTCAGTCTGCAATAGTAATCAAGTATTGAGTATACGGGCCCCAAACTTCAGGGGGGCACACATGCAAGGGAAGGTCCCTGATGAAAGCAGTTTCAGTGTCATGACAGTAGGCAACATCTTAGAGCCACAGTTGAACACTGGGGGGGGGCGACCCTTCCTCCAGGCCATGGCCACTCCTACGGGCCAGTACTAACAGCAGTCCTGCTAGACACCTTACTGTGGGTTGTAGAGACCTGTGCATCCCAACAGTTCTACAAATGGATTAATTTCCAGTGCTTCCCCAACAATCGGTGAAATCTTTGCAGCACCTCCGACCAGAACTGGTGAACCCTCGGGCACTCAACACCAAATGGAGGAAACCCGCTGGGGTGTGGCCACATCTAATACATACATCCGGAGTTTTGGGGAAGTGTTTGTGTAGCCTGGCTGGGGTATGATACACCTGATGCACGAAAATTAAAATGAATACATTCATACCTGAAATTAAGGGAAACATTCTGGGTCTGCTTCAGTATATAGGCCCAGTCTTCTTCAATTGAGTCCCCTAGGGCTATTTCCCAACTCCTCTTTGGGGTTTCTATCCCCCCCTGCTCCGTCTAACATCAGGTCAATATAGATTCGGGAAATCAACCGGCCCTCCGCTTGTGACTGAATTACCCTGTGCAATAGGAAGCCACACCGATGGTTGTGCTGGGAATGAGGGAAAAGGGCCTTAAGAGTGTAGCGGAGCCTAAAATACAGGAAGACATTGAGCGCCGAGTCACCCCACCCCACCCCCCCCCTCTTTTGCTTGTTGCACAGTGAGGAAAATCCCATCCACAAACTATTCCTAACTTGCCTGCCCATTGCAGATATACCCACTCACTCGTTATGGCCAGCCCGGGGATGTGCTTCGCTGGCAGGAGAGGTGAGTACAGGCTGAGGATGCTGCCCCTCCCGGCCATCTTCTTCCATATTGCGTATGTGATTAGAAACACATTTAGCATGTCGGGTGGGACTCAGAGTTCCTCAATGATTACTGCTCGTAGTAAGCTGGGGGTCATCAATGTCCTTTCAACCTGAACATGTGGTTGTACGAAGTGTGTGGCGTACCAGTGTCCCAGGAATTGTGCCTGTGCCGCCTAGTAACATTCGAGATCTGGTAAAGCTAAGCCTCCTCTTGTCATTGGCTGTACAAGCGTTGTATAGGCCTCCCTTTCAGGTTCCCCGGCAAACAGGAGATCTAGGATCAGTCCTCGCAAGTGCCGAAAGAAGCTGCCCGATAACAGTAACGGGACATTAACAAAGAGGTACAATAGTTAGGGGAATATAATCATTTTGACAATAGATATGCACCCCAGGAGCGTGAGTGGAAGATGTTGCAACCTCACTATCTTTTTGCAGACCCCCTCAATGCTCTTCCTGTAATTGTCGCAGAACAATTCATGATTTTGGGATAGCATCACCCCTAGGTACCGTATGCCGGAGGAGTCCCACCTAGGATTAAATTCATCCTGGTATACTCTGTCTTCTGCTGTAAGGGAGAACACCGCAGACTTTGTGTGATGAATCATAAGGCCATAGACGATCCTGAATCTGAGTACCTCTCGCATCACAGGGTTTAAATTAATCTATGGGACGCTGTTAGGCAGAAACCTGTGCAGTTCCCTCTGGGACCACTGCAAAATATTTAAGACTACATGTGTTGGCAGTAAACCCACTTGGTAGCAGTCTGCACCACACAGATTCACTGTGGTAGCTGTGGCTGAGCAGTCAGACTTCCCTCAAGAAGAGTTAGGCAGTATACAGAGGATACACAATAGGTACAGAGGCACAGTAGCACAAGCAAACACTGACCAGAGCTAGGTGTAAAAGTATAAACTTATTTATTAAAGGTACACTCATAAATTACACTAGCACATTAGAAAAGATAAGAAAGTCAAACACAGTTACTATTACTCATATGCACATCCCTAATCATTTGTTGGACAATTCTAAGTTAACACCACTTATTTCCAACCAGAGGTGAGCGCTTAACGTTAGAGGGTACTCCAACAAGTATTACCAAAAGGGAGGGAAAAGGCAGAAATAAAGAGAGCAGTGAGGTAAAACACTTTTCACATAAGGTTAGCAAAGACAGTCAATGGTGGAACAAGGAGAATTAGTTCGGGGCCCGCTTTAGAGGGATCCAGGCGAAAAATGTGCCCAAGATCACACAATGTCACAAGTCTTTGCAGGTGAGTAAAAAAGGTTTTACTACGGTTCCGAAAAGTTTAGTTAGGGTGTCCCAGACCTACCAGGTTCGAGAGCCGAGGGCTAAATCTACCCCGTACAATCGGTGGCAAGGGAGGCCGGGCGGAACACAGTACCTTTAAAAGTGGAAAGATTCCTCCAGCGGTGGTAGTCGTTCCTGGTAGTGGGTGCAAGTCGCGGCGTCGTCCCGAGGAAGAGGTGATCTCGACGTGGAGGAAAGCTGCAGGTCGTTGCACTACCAGGGATGAGGCCAGCCGTGGAGTTTTCCGGTCACAAAGGATTTTTACCCCTCTTTCACGGTTGAGGTAAAAAGTGGTATCCCGGTTGCCGGGGTGCTTGGCACAGGCAAGGCGGCCACGAGATGCTTCGGGATGGCGAAAAGAAGACAGCAACTGGTTGTCCCCACCAGTTAAGGGAAGAAGACTCTCCGGCGGGAGATCTCCTCTGTCGTCGGGAAAAGTGGTGAGACGGTTCTGCAGGGCTTCACCGGTGGTGTCGTCTTGGCAGGTCGGCTCGGCTTCTCCCTCTTCGGCTTCTTAGGTCCTGTGGCGACTTCTCAAGAACCAGTCCCAAAAACCCTGCTTTTATGCAGCAAACCCCCATTCATACAGCCTAGCTGTCACTCAAACATGCTAAGTGGTGAGCGGGGTGGCTCACCACTTGGGCCAATCACACTAGAGTGCGACATGAGTTGGCAAGGCAACTCAGTCCAGGGTGCCTAAACCCCCTCCCACACCCCCTGTGGTACCCAGACAGAATGGCACCACTTTGGAGGGCTTCTGTGCAGAAGCCCGCCAAAAGTGGAACAAAGGCTCGACTCAGGTTCAGGGTTACTGAAGTGAACCTAGACGCCATTTTGACGGCGAGTTCCGGCAAAAAATCCCAACCGGTGAATTTATATTAAATAAATCAACCGGCGGTACCTTTAACATTGCACCAAAAAGTGGTGCATCAAAAACAATGGGAAATCCCATTGGGAAATACTCCGGTGGAATATTTCCGTGGTATCCACTGCCACCAGCCAGAACTCGGCGAGGGGGGACGGGACAGTACCCCCTCGACAACAGACCCAGGGGCAATCTAATTGCCCCTACCAGTACTTCCACAGTTAAATGGTTTGTACTGGTTAAGTTCCTAAGTTAAGACTAGTAAAGTCAATGGTAACTTTACAGACCCAGGGAGACAGTAGTCAGTCCCAGGGTGTGGAGTCTATGTTTGGGGGTCTCTAGGACACCCCTGTGTTACTGCACTGAGGGTGCTGTGTAACACACATTCAAAAACCAATGATGGCCTATGGGGAAAATTACCCCCTAGCCCATAAGCACATAGCAAGTCACAGAAAACACTCTCAAGTCATGTCCAAGAGTGAGGGTAAAAAAGTCTCACTCTTGGCAGGAGAAAAAAATAAACCCCAAAAAATCCAGCAAAGCTGCTGGGGGACTCACTAGGTTAGGAAATTCAGCCTAAACAGAGAATTCTTCCTAACAGACGCTAATGAAGAGTGCTACGTTGTCTGCATATAACGATATAATCAGTTTGTGTGGTCCCAGATTAAGTCCCCTCTCGAGTTGTTGTTTTCTTAGGCCTGCTGCAAGCGGTTCCATGGCAAGGGCAAACAGTAGCGTAGACAGAGGACATCCCTGCCTGGTCCCTCTAATCTTGTCGAAGTGGGCTGATCTTACTCACCCTATTACGAATCTTGCTGAAGGGTTTGTATATAGGAGGGAGAACAATTTGATGAAGTGGGACTCTAGACCACGTTTTTTTGCAAAAAGGTAGGGCCATTCGACAGAGTCGAAGGCTTTTCCAGCGTCCAGAAGAACCGCAACTGCCTCAGACGAAAGGGCCAATACCTCAATGATCCCGAAGAAACGTGGTGTTTTCTTCCGGGGACGAAACCCGCCTGATCTTCTAGTACCAATCCGGGCATCAATGGGAGTAGCCTCCTCGCTAGGATTTTGGCAAAGATCTTATTGTCAACATTTATTAAGGAAATTGGCCTATACGAGGCACACTCCTCCGGAGGGTTCTCAGGTTAATATAGTAACACTACATTTGCTTCACGCAATGTGGGGTAGAGTCCCCCTTGCATACGCCTCTTCATAGACGCGAAGAAGGAGCAGTGCCAGAATAGGGGAGAAAGCCTTGTAAAACTCCCCTGTTAACCTGTCTGGCCCTGGTGATTTGGACCCCGGGAGTTCTTTGATCACTGTCAAAATGTTGTCTATGGTGATCGATTTATTGAGAGATTCCCGTAGGTGTGCTTTCACCCAGTATAGCTCAGTCTCCTTGAGGTAGCCATGCAGGGCCTCTGGGTCTCTCGGGCATTTGGAGCCATACAAATCTTGGTAAAAGGCTTGGAACACCTCTGCTATGCCCTCTTCAGAGTGAACCAACTCCCCTTGGAGATGCCTCACACATTCTACTAGAGGCGGACGTCTATCTGCTGCTATCATACGTGCCAGGAGTGCTCCCGGTTTCTGTCCCTCACCGGATTTCCCGTTCAGCGTTCGCCCTAAACCGATCGAGTTCCTCACAGAGTTGGGCTAAGGTCAGGGGTGTCGGCTTTCCTGCATATTCCCCATCTAACGCCTTGATCCGGTTTTCCCCATCAGTGAGTTCCCTTCCCTTCTGATGACCCGCAGAATTCCATTTTCTTTGGGCATGCTGACCCATCTGACATAACATTTGAGGGTCTCCCATAAAATTCCTTCAGAAGGGACTGACCCCTCATTATCTTGGAGGAAGGACTGAATTTCTCCCCGCAGTTCCTGGGTAAATACTGGGTCCGGGAGCACACCCAATTTGAACCACCAAGAGTAGACTCTACTCCCGCCTGTCTGTGGCACGGACTCTAATAGCACGGGGGAGTGAATGGACAGTGTTCTTGGGAGAATGAGGCTGCTCCCCCAATGTAATCCCCCCCTCTCAGGACAGTAACGGATAGTCTAATCTGGAGCTTCGGCCGTGAACCCAGGAGTGGTATGTGTAATCTCGGACCTTTAAGTGACGTTGGGCCTCATTACGAGTGCGGCGGTAACCTGCCGGTTTTTCCGGCTCGGTTACCGCCGGGCTCGTATTACCATTCCGCCTCCATGATTCCCGGAATTACCGGGGCATTACGACCCCCAGTGTCCCGGGAATTTCCGGAGGCGGAATTCGGTAAATCCCCATTCCCATTGAGTCCCATAGGACTCAATGGGAATGGGGACCATGGAAACACTGGCACCATCTTGTGATGGTGCCGTTGTTTCCACGTCTGCCTGCAGGCGGGCGGTGTTCTACCCGCCAGGTCAGACCTGGCGGGAATGACACCTCCGCCTGCAGGACTCGAGATCACCCGGTATGGAAACAACGGTGGTGGCGGATTTACCGCCACCGTTATTTCCATACTGGGTGACTCATAATGAGGTCTGTTATCTCCATGCATCGACAAGATCATACGTCGTGCAGATTTCTCGCACTTGAAGGCTTGCCCTAGTCATCCCACTATGGCCTGCTCCCGATCTATCCCACATATGATCTAGTGCAGTATTCAAATTCCCCCCCCCCCCCACAATCGTGGCTGTTCGGTACCCAGCTAATTGTGTCATAACCCAATCAAATGTGTTTGAGTTATCTACGTTTGGCCCATATGAGTTTACCAGGGCCACCTCTACCCCCTCAAGCACTCCGTGTACTAGTAGTGTGCTCCCAATGTCATCCCTGCCAACTTATAATCGTCAGAACTTTACCCCTTATCAAGATTGCTACTCCTCTGGCATAGGAGGAGTAGGAGGAGAAGTACCTGTGGCATCCCAAACCAACACCCCATTTACATTCAGAGGAGGGAGTAAGGTGGATTTCCTGGAGTAAAGCCACATCAATGTGGTGTCTTTTAGGTATTGTATGATGCTCCGAATCTTGGCGGGATTATTCCCCCCTCTAATATTCCATGTTGCCATGTTAAGCCCCATCAGCCCTCGGGATGCCGAAGCAGTGAGGCCCGGATCTTCCCATCTGTTTCAATCTTTACATAAGCAGGCACTTTCTCCAGCATGAGGTCTGGCATGGATTCACATGCTCATGAATATTCCCTGTCATCAGGCTGGGATTCCTTGGTAAAGAAAAAATCAGTTTCAGTTTTATTTCTGAACTGTCTTTCCACTAGTAATAAGCCGTGTCTCGGGCTCTATAGTTTAGGAGGCGTGCGATGATAGGTCGGGTGCTGCTCCTGATAAACGACGAGCCGCAGGTATGCAGTGAGCTCTCTCCACCACAAACAATGGGGACAGTGTGGGCTCTCTGCACAGTTCTTTTCACAGGGCCTCCACAAATTCTTCCATTTTGGGCAGACCCTGCCATTCCCGTACACTGACCAGGCGAATGTTGTTGCAGCAGGCTCTTCCCTCCAAATCTTCGTCTTTAGCTGTTACCGATTTGACCTGGACCTCAAGTGACAACACTTTGGCGATGAGTGAGGTTTTTTCGTCTTCCAGCCCAAATACTCTATGCTCCACCTCATCCAGGTGGTCGACGTGTTTGTCCAGTCAGTGTTGCAATAGGTCAACCTTGGAGGACAATGAGTCTTGCTTGGAGTCAAGACTGCCAATGCCTGCCTTTAGATCGAACAGGATCTCTCTAATGTCCACCTTTGAAAATTGGGTACCACTCTCTGCCGCCTCCCATATTGATTCGGACGTTTACGCTTGGTGCTGTGGTCTGGGTGTTCTTGCAGAGGGTCCGCTTTCAAAATAGTTTCTGATTAAAATGACTGTGCTTCTATAACTACTGTTATTGCTCTATTAACAACACTCAAATATAACGTTTTGTTTAGATTAGTACCTTTTTTAATACATTCAGTAGTTCACGAGAGGTCTCCCAGTCACCCCTGATATGTTTCTATCAACATTGTAAACACAAACCCTTGTAGGGACTTTACATCATAATTAATGTGCTATGTTATGTCATCAATAACATTTGTGATGTCATCTTTGATGTCCTGGTGTTGGCACGAGTTATGGATGCTTAGCTTACCATATTGGCAGATTTGTGGGGTTTTCCGGTTTCACTTGTAACCATAACGTCCCTTTAACTGTTTTTTCACTGACTTTAATAGGTTTTTACCAGTACGCCCTAATTTGCTACAAATTCCTAATATCCTACTCGCCCCCAACGTGCAGCTCTACAGTCCGCGAACAGTATAAACGTCTGTGGACTGCAGGTAGCATCAAAAAGGCCCACAAGCTCAGGGGCAATAGAACCCTTTGTACCCTTCTAATAACAAAAACATATAATGAACCAAGATTACTAATATTTACCACACCCAAATATACTTCTGCACACAATTCAACATCTAGAAATGAACAAATACATTTTTCATTTAGCACACAATGTTATGGAATGTACCAAAAACAAAGCATAACTCTACACCTCATATTATCAGTTTAGTACAACTCTCCATACACACGAAGATACACCAGCAACACATCAGAAAATAATCTCTTACCAAACTGTAAGTACATGTTTATTTTTCTATTACAATTCATTACATAAACATTCCTCATAAGCCAATATTACCATTTGCTATTTTGACAGAAATGGCAAACACACTTAGGTGGCTAGAAGAAAACTTCTGCAAAGAAGAAATGAGTGATGATGAAATCTTTAATGGTAAATACATTTTTGAATGTAAACAAATAATATAACTTATACAGCACTTATTGAAATAATATATATATATATATTTTTTATAGTGCAAACCACACCACACAGCATTTATGCACCCGAAGAACCAGAAACCCAATCCCAACTGTACGGAATGAAATTGGGAACATGTAGTTGGAAATGGATGAACTCCGCAATAACTTAAAAGAATGTGTAATTTATGTGGAAAATCATGTCATTAGAAATGTTTATTATCAATGCCCTACTTGTACTTTTACGTGCCGTCCCCTTTCCTCCATACTGCATAGGCGTCCCTTCCATGGGCATGGGACCATGCTCAGCCTCCGCCGCCCGCTCCGGCTCCTCAACCAATTGTCCAGGTGGTTCCATACCAGCCTACGCTGCAGCCTCCGGGTCCGGTCTCCATGCCCCAGCCCACGGCTCCCAGAACCCCTCCACCGGTGCCGGACCAACCGGACCCTCAGGTGGACACAGATGAGGAGGAGGACCCTGACACACCATCATCAACCAAGGCCTTCCATGAACGTCTTGCGGGGTTGGCAGGGTACTTGGGCCTTCCTCAATCTGAGGTTGAGCAACCATCAGAGGGGGGTCCTTGCCGAAGTCCTCACGCTACGTCCCGCAGCAAGAACAGGGATCCCGATGCAGAAGGACGTAGTTGCCTTGGCCAAGAAGGGCTGGCTCAAGCACCACTCGTCCCAGCCGGTCAATCGACGCCTGGATGCCAAGTACAGGCAGATGGAGGGGGATACACTCTTGCTATCGGCCCACCCTCAGCCGCACTCTACAGTGATCGCTGCGGCATCACTATACTCCAAACCTCAGTCGTCCTCGGCTTCCTCCTCGGCAGCGCTGCTAGGCAAGGAGGAGATGGTCTTGGAGGCATACAGGAAGAAGCTGTATTCCAACACGTCCCTGCATCTTCGTCAAGCCAACACGGAATGCAATACTGGCAGCTGCTCACCAGAGGCTTTGGTGGGATATTGCCGATTTCCTCCCAGAGCTTTTGGTGCAGAGCCAATCACGATTCAAGGCAGGACTAGCAGAGGCCAAGATGGTGGCGCAAGACATAATGGAGTCCACCGTGGCCCACATTGACACCTCTGGCCGGGCCATCTGCATTGCCACGGACATGAGAAGAACAGCCTGGCTCTGTGCTACTAAATTCAACCCGGATGTCCAGGTTCAAAGGGGGTGACCTCTTCCACTCCACCACGGACGAGGAGCTTGACAAAAAGAAAAACAGCTCACAAACGGCCAAGTCTTTATCCATCCTTACAAAGACCATGCCCAAAACTTACACCCAGTCACAGCAGCGCTCGGACAAGGGGCGTACATAGAGAGGGTTCCGTGGCTTCCAAGAGCAGAGGTCCAGGCAGCCTGACTGTTTGCCGCCGACCCAACATCGGCGCAAACAACAAAAGGGGGGGGGAGTAAGGGCTTTTTCCAGTCCCCCTCCTCCGCAACAGCCTCAGAGGGAAAGAAGGCATGACACGCCCATCCGGGGCACGTGTCTCCAGTGTGGGGCAGGCTTGCTCTCCATGCACAGTTCTGGCACCAGAATTCTGTGGACCCCTGGATCCTCTCGGTAGTATCCACGGGGTACTGCCTACCCATCCCAGCCTCTCCTCCCTCTTCCCCTCCACTCCCACAGTTTGGGACAACAACTATTTTGGCATAGATGAGAGCCAGGCAGTGGACGACGTCCCAGCCTCCCAGCGAGGCTTGGGCTTCTACTCCAGGATTTTCACCATTCAGAAAAAGAACCAGGCGGGCCTGAGAGTTGTGCTGGACCTTTCCACCCTCAGCCTCTCCCTACCTCTGCAAAAATTCAAGATGGTTACGCCACCTTTAATAGCAGAGACATTGTGCAGGGGAGACTGGATGTGCTCCCTGGATCTGAAGGACACGTACTTATACGTCCCGATTTGGCAGCCTCATCGTTCTTTTCTACGATTCAGGATCATAGGCTACCATTTCCAATACAAGGGGTTTCCCTTTGGCCTCAACTCGGCCCCCAGAGCCTTTACCAGGCTGATGAATGCAGTGGCGGCCCTCCTCAGGGCTCAGGGCCACCACATCTATCCGTACCTCGACGACTGGCTCGTCAAGGCTTCATCTCCGGAAGCGGTGCACCGCAACTCTCATGCCCTCATGAACACACTGCAAGAGCTGGGCTTTTCGCTCAATCTCAAGAACTTTCAGTTGCAGCCTACGCAGATTCTGACTTTCTTGGAGCTCATCTGGGACACAGGCTCCGAGAGATTTTTTTCCTTCGGAGGGCAAGATCACGGCCATCAAGAGGGCCACTGCGCACTTCCTCAGCAGAGAAGTGACATTGGCCTGGTGGTACCAACACCTACTGGGTCTCATGGCAGCAGTCCTATTGGCCGTCCCGCACACGAGACTCAGGATGAGGAGAATACAGCTGCACTTCGCGGCATCAGGGAACCAGGAGCGGGGCTCTCAGGCGGAGATGATCATCGTTCCTCCTTCTCTTCACCCGGACCTCACATGGTGGTCCAGGGACTGCAAGCTGCAGACGGGCAAGCCCTTCCGGCAACCTACCTTGCAGGTCAGCATCACTATGGACTCCTCTCTCGAGGGATGGGGGGCCGCTCTGGACAACCATTGTGTCCATGGCACCTGTACCTGGCAGGAGCAGGAGTACCACATCAATTGGCTAGCACTCAGATCCTTCCTTCCGTTTATCATGGGCAAGGTCGTCCTCATTCAGACAGACAACTCTACCAGCATGTTCTATGTCAACAAACAGGAAGGTACAAGGTCCCCGCCACTGTGGAGACTGGCAGTCAGCATGTGGGAATGGGCCCTAGAGAACATCATCTACCTCACGGCCGTCCACCTTCCGGCAGAGTCCCAACCCAGAGGCGGACAGGCTCAGCAGACTGGGAGCAGACAATTACGAGTGGCAGCTAAACAACCTCATACTTCAGGAGATCTGCAGCAGATGGGGACACCCCCAGGTGGACTTCTTTGCCTCCTGGCACAACAGGAAGTGCCAACAGTTCGCCTCCTGGCAGGGGCAGGGCCCCGGCACTCTGGGAGACTCATTTCCACCCACACCGCTGATACACAGGGTGATATGCAAGATCGAGGAGTCTCACCAACTCAGCGTCATTCCTATAGCTCCATGGTGGCCAGCCAGGCCATGGTTCTCGGAGCTGCTCAGCCTCTCGGAGAGACATCCCATTCGCCTTCCGACAGGCTCAGCGCATCTTCTGGCGCAGCAGGGGGGCAGGGTCATTCACCCCTACCACAGAAACTAGCTCTCACAGTGTGGTTCCTATGCAGGTCACGCTAGGACACCTCAGCCTGTCCCAGGCTAATCTAGAGATCAGATTAACAAGGGGGGTCCTGGGAGTCCCTCTGCCAGACATTAGTCCTGGTTACGAGAGACTTAACCTGAGTCTTTAGCTCACTATCTTTCACAAAGAAGAAATATCCCAAACATATCAGTCTTTGTCCTGCCCTGGGGCAGTCCAGCACCGAAATGCTAGGCAATTCTCCTCTGAACAAGAGTACCAACAGAAACCCCAGACACGTGTTTCGCTCTGGTTGGACCTCATCAGTAGGGTGGATCTGTGCCTCTCTAAGAATAGTGAGCAAGGGGTCCACGTCTGGATTCCCCTAGTAACTTAGGGTGAGACCCAAAGTTACTTAAATATGCAGATTAACAAGGGGGGTCCTGGGAGTCCCTCTGCCAGACATTAGTCCTGGTTACGAGAGACTTACCCAGAGTCTTTAGCTCACTATCTTTCACAAAGAAGAAATATCCCAAATATATCAGTCTTTGTCCTGCCCAGGGGCAGTCCAGCACCGAAATACTAGGCAATTCTCCTCTGAACAAGAGTACCAACAGAAACCATACCAGGGCAGGACAAAGACTGATATGTTTGGGATATTTCCTCTCTGTGAAAGATATTGAGCTAAAGACTCTGGGCAAGTCTCTCGTAACCAGGACTAATGTCTGGCAGAGGGACTCCCAGGACCCCCCCTTGTTAATTTGCATATTTACGTAACTTTGGGTCTCACCCTAAGTTACTAGGGGAATCCAGACGTGGACCCCTTGCTCAATATTCTTAGAGAGGCACAGATCCACCCTACTGATGAGGTCCAACCAGACCGAAACACGTGTCTGGGGTCTCTGTTCGTACTCTTGTTCAGAGGAGAATTGCCTAGCATTTCGGTGCTGAACTGCCCCAGGGCAGGACAAAGACTGATATGTTTGGGATATTTCTTCTCTGTGAAAGATATTGAGCTAAAGACTCTGGGTAAGTCTCTCGTAACCAGGACTAATGTCTGGCAGAGGGACTCCCAGGACCCCCCTTGTTAATTTGCATAATCTAGAGATCATACAGGGCGCTAGAAGCAAAGTTACCGGGGCCCAGTATAAGAGCAAGTGGACCAGGTTCTGCCACTGGGCAGACTCGGATATCGACCTCCTTGCATATACTTTGGACAACATGCTTTCGTTCTCGGCCCCCTCGCTCACTCGGGCGTGCAGGTGGACACTTGCTGCACTTACTTGGCTGCCATTGGGGCCTACAGGAACTCGGAAGAGGAGGTTTTCCCTTCCAACTCCATTTTCAAAAAGCATCTGACGTTCTCGCCAGACTCTACCCGCCCGGCAAGAGGCCACACCCCGTGTGGGACCTCAATATAGTGTTGGGTGCCCTGGCGCACAAACCATTTGAGCCAATGGCCTCCACGAACATCAGGCTGGGCACCATTAAGACTGACCTGCTAGTCGGTCTCACCTCGGCTCGCAGGAGAAGTGAAATCCAGGCGCTGGACGCCTCAGAGCCCTATACTATGTTTCACAAAGATAAAATATTCTTGCGGACACACTCAGCACAGCAGTCCTACCTAAGGAGCCTTGCGCATTCCATCTAAACAAAGAAATAGTGCACTGCCTATGTTTTTTGCTGAGCCCAAAGACGAGGCACAGAGAGTTTTGCACTGCCTGGATGTCAGGCGTGCTCTGAAATTCTGATTGGACTGGACCAGAGGCTTCCGCAAGTCGGACTCACTTTTCGTCACCTTTGGCGGATCAAGACCGGGGTATCAGGCCTCCAAGACCTCCATAGCCTGTTGGAGGGTCTCGTCCATCAAAGAAGTTTACGCGGGACAGCATAAGGCACTGCCGGCCAACATGCACACCCACACGGTCAGAGCCAAGGCAACGGCCATCGCTTTCCAGCAGCATGCCCCCTGACAAGTCATAAGCAGGGCGGCCACATGGGCCACCCCTTGGGCTTTCTGCAAGCACTACTGTTTGGATGCCGGTTCTAGATCAGACGCTGCCTTCGGACAGGCGGTTCTTAGAAACATGTTTGCTTAAGGAGGGTCTCCTCTCCACCTTGGGACTACATTCAGTTGTAATCGCCCATGCAGTATGGAGGAAAGGGGATGGGACGTAAGAGTAATTATAAGTTGCTCACTGTAGTGACTAAGTCCTTAGTCCCCTTTCCTTCCTACGTTCCACCATCCTGCCCCCTAATAAACGTGTGTCATTAGGCAATGTTAATCTATTGTCGATGCGTCTATGGGGACTGAGGTGTGGCGCCGGAGGGCGGAGTCAGGGCAGCGCATGCTCCCAGGGCCGCACCCCTCGCGCCTCTAAATTTAAAGGGGAGGACCTTTTTTCTGGTGAAAAAGGTTCTGTCTCCCATCCCTTGGAAGGGACGCCCATGCAGTATGGAGGAAAGGGGACTACGGACTAAGAGTACGTTAGTCACTACAGTATAACTTATAATTTCCTGACGCCTATCCCCTCAGCAATCACCCCAATCAAATCCAGACAGCATAAATCACAGACAGTTTGATGAAATTACTCTCCCTGCCTCCCCTAATGACTTTATAGAAACTCCAAACACTCCCATGTATGTTTCCCATTCCGATACCCCATCCCTTTCATAAATTGTTATTGTTGATACTATCAGTATCTTGTATATAATTGTATAAATACATTTTTTTTAACTCCAAGTGGTAGTCCGCTGACTAAATTAATGTTTGTGTCTTCACACGCAATAACTGCGTTAAACACTTTTAATTGGTCAACGGATATGCTTGCCCTCTCGCAGACATCATTGTGCATACGCCCAGCGACTCCTGCTGCTGTGCTCCACGGATGTCGCTGCAGACTTCTCCGGATGTCATCATGTGACTGCACCCATGCGGCATAATGATGTGTCCGCGAACGGTGTCCAGACACCGCAGACTTTTTCAAACTGTATTTTCCAATATAGGAATTTTCAAGTGAAAACATTGCCATTCCCCAACTCCTAGCAGCATTCTTAACACTTCTATCAACTTCTACAACTTCTTGTGCCATTTTTTGTTCGCTGACGTTCACGAACATCTGACGGCATTGCGGACTCCCGAGACAGTGTCATGTGACCGCGCCCGTGCAGCGTAATGACATGTCTGCGATTGGTATCCGTACTCGGCGGACATTTTGAAACTACATTTTTGGTCAGTCTAGAAAGTTTGAAGTTGAAAGTTTACCCTTTCAGAGCTCCCAAAGCCATTCTTAGTTGATCTCTCAGCTTTTCACAACTTTAAAAGGCCTATTTTAATCTCCCGAGTCCACGAACAGGAGAAAGGTCTGCGGACGATTCCTCTGAATGGACCCACCCATTAATTTTTGTCATTCTCATTCTGGCAATTGTGAGAAACCTGACGGGGTCTCCCTGCCTAGTCCCCGGGGATCTGTCATCCAGATGGCCAGGACACAGCCATAGCTATTGGATCCAGTTCCTGAGGATGGACCAGTGAGGGAGGATCACCTGGATGGGGGATCCTTGGGGAGTGGGAGTGGGACACCAATGGGCGAGACATTGTATCCCCCTCCTTTCAACACCTTTTTGCCATCCTACCACGTTGGATATTCCAAAACACTGCCCCCCCTTTTCCAACACAAACACTTTCATACAACACGGAAGACAATCGACTAACACCAGAGCCGTTTACCTGACATGTTCCAATACAAGGGTCAGGCAAAGTCAGGTGAGACCCTCCTCCACTGATAACCAAACCAGGGAAGGACGCTGGTCTCGGTGTTACCAACCTTAACTCTGAGGATAAAGAAAGGCAAGCGGTTTATCACAGCCGGTGAGTTGAGGGGAGAATCGATAGGAAACTGAACTGCGTTGAATGAAAAGTAGCCAACGGCTAATTTGAACTTTGAACGAATGAAATATACAATTGTGGAAAGAGGGGAAAAACCAGAAACAGAGGAGGCCGGCACCACGTGCGTGCCTAGGAAGGAAACTCTGGGCGATTACCCGATGGTAGAAACTACCAGATCCAGAAGCCCTTGGAAAGAGGCGGAAAGAGGTCAAAGTGGCCATTCTGGGGTCTTGTAAAATCCTCTGTACCGTCGAAAGTCTTTGACCTACAGATGATTACGAAGCTAAGGGAAATGAATCACGCTTGGTGAAATAAGCGTATGAACTGTATGGTAAAAGGTTGGCAAGAGTGAACCTGGCAGAGGTATGCTAACAAAAAGGGGCGAAGACTTTCGAGTGTACGACGTGTTTTGCACTGCCGACGTCGATATAAAAACAAAATACAATTCTATACCAAATGTCGCTTTGGCTTCCCTAGACCCGTTTGTACAAAAGGACAAGTAAATAGATTGATGTGTTAGACACAGTGTAAAAGGTAAATCCCCTAAAACACATACAACATTAAAAGGGACAAAGCATCCAAGTACATCAATGATTACAATGCAATCATCGCCCTCTTGTGGGATGCAAATATAGACATACAACAAATTGTAGACAATTCCATTGCAGTTATAAAATATGTCACATGCTATTTCACCAAAGCTGCGAAGACAGAGCTAAAAGTCCTCTGGGATGACAGATCATCTGTCAAAACACTGTCCCAAAAATTGTACATCTTCAGAATAAAAATCCTCTCCCACAGAGAATGTGGGGTCTACACAGCTGCAGACTGTTTAACAGGTACACCCTTGTACAGGAAATCTGAAAACATTAGCTGAACCTTAGTCCAGCTTCATCACGAAAAATGGTACTGAAATCCTACCAAGAGATAGAAACAATAGCCACAAATGATCCCAACAGCCAAAAGATTTAAAAGAAAATATTTAATTGACACATACTGCCCAAACTGAAGTACTGCTTTGGAAAACATGTGCCTGTACGACATAGTAGCCCACAATTACTCCTACAAAAACAATGTCACGCCAGATGAGACAGGTGGCAAATATTCAGTCTCATATTGTGAAGGAAGCCTAGTAAAACTTACAGAATACAGCCTAATTAATCAAATAAAGTTATGTAAATCTCTGCAACATAGATGTCCCTCTTACAACCTTTCAAACCTTGGAGAAAAGAAGAAGGTGACTAGGACTCATTTGATTTTGCATTCATTGCAAATGAAAGCAGTATAACAAATGTCAATTTCAAACAATTCAAACAATTGTTGGACACTGAACGCCATCAAGAGGAAGAAATTGAACTTCTACTAGATGAAGCCGAGAACCACTTGGAGAACCACTCATTCTAAATGAAGCACAAACACCCATGTCTGAGGTAGAAAATACCATCTATCAATCTATGCAATCCGAAGAAGACTTATCAGTGCTCAAATCACAGCTAAATGATGAACAACTCGCCATTTATCTAGACATCACTGAAGAAACTGAACATGGTTTTAAACATGAAACTAAAACTTGTAGCTGTACAAATTATAAACCTCTGCTCCTTATATGTAAGTGGTTCAGCTGGTTCTGGCAAAACTTTATTAAAATAATTTCTACAAGACTTAACAAACAACCTTTCAGCTGTTGTAACAGCCCCCACAGGTCTACCTGTCTACCACATAAGAGGTGTATATTTTCACTGACTACTGCTCCTCCCAGTAAAACACCAAAACAAATTAGAATACTAGATCAGCAGAAGCTGCTACTGAAGTACGCAGAATTCTGAAACAAATTAGTCTTCCTGATTGATGAAGTAAGCATGGTTTCCTGCCTCATGCTGGCTTTAATTCATCTCGGAATGCAAGAAGTCCTAAAAACTGACTTTGAAGAACTGTTTGGGGGAAAACACCTTATTGATTTTGGTAGACCTCCTACAGTTCACACCAGTAAAAGGTCAACCTATTTTTTTTTTTTTTTTTAAATATGTTTATTTATAGCAAGGCAGTATAGGTTACAAACAGTATCGGGTGGCAGTATAACATTGCAAAGAAAAGATTCTGGCTGTGTCCCTTTCCCCCCATCATTCCGGTTTTCCCGGGCCAGAGATTCAGTCTATCACCCCCGCCTGGTGCGTACTCTCCAGGTCCCCCAGGGCCCAACGGGCGTTGATTGGCTTGAACGTCATTGCAGGAAATCGCTGATCATAGTCCAGCACTGGAGCCCATACATTCTGGAAGCGGTGCAGAGTCCCTGCTCTCGCAGCGGTGACCTTTTCCGCTATTAAAATGTCCCACAATTTTCCCCACCAGTGGGCTAGGCAGGGGCCGTCTTGCGACTTCCAGAAACGGGCCAGAACTGTCTTGCCCGCCAAGAGGCATTGTGTGAGGAGCTTAGCCCTGTTGCTGGAGCGGGGGTAGATTCCGGGGACCGGGATCCCCAGTAGAATTGTCTCAGGGTCCAGTGGGAGGGCGGAGCCGGTGACTTGTTCAATGGTTGAGAGACACCTGGTCCAGAATTGCTGGATCTTGGGGCATGTCCACCACATGTGAAAGTAAGAGCCTGGTTGACTGCAGCCTCTCCAGCAGGCGGGGTCCACTTGTGGATTCATGTGGTGGAGTCTGAGAGGGGGGGTAATACCAGCGCAGGGTGAGTTTGTATGCACATTCTTTGTTGGTGACGCAGGTGGAGGAGGAGTGGGTGCGGGACCATATGTCTACCCAAGTTTGGTCATCGAACGGATGGCCTAGGTCCGCCTCCCACTGAGCCATGGATCGAGTTTTTGCCGCCAGAAAGTCCCCCGAGAAGCATCTATATATGGTTGAAGTTCTTCCTCTAGCCGGCAGATCCGCGAGGGTTAGCTCCAGTGGAGTCGGGGGGCGAGTTGCCGCCTGGAGGGTCTGGGGGTGTGAACACCAGTGGCGGAGCTGGCAGTATGTGAATCTGTCCCTCTCTCGAAGCCGAAAAGTCTCCTTGCACTGTTCGAAGGTCCGGGGTCTGTTTTCGGAGTACATCTGCCCCAGGGTTTCAAGGCCCCCGTCTATCCAATTCTGGAAGTTGCGGGGGAGAGATCCCGGGGAGAAGTCGGGATTGTGAAAGATCGGCGAAAGGGGGCCTCGGCCCCTCGGGATTCCTTTCTGCTTTAGAGCCCAGTCCCAGGAGCTTAGGGTCTGCTTCGTTGTCAGTAGGATGTCCTTCCAGCGCGCCCTGAGAGAGGGTTGGATGTGAGGGAGGAACCGGAGGGGGAGCGGGAGCTGGGCTTGCTCAAGTTCCACCCATCTGGGGCGGGCTGTGCTCGACTGCCAGGCGTGTAGGTGTGACAGTTGCGCCGCTGCCCTATAGGCCTGCAGGTCCGGGACCCCTTGTGGGGGATCCTGGCCTTTTTGCCTTTCCATATGAATTTCGATATCTTCCTCTGTAAGTCGTGGAGGGTCTGGGTCGGGAAGGGCACCGATAGAGATGAGCAGGCATAGAGGAACCTAGGGAGCAGGTTCATTTTGACGGCTGTGATCCGGCCCATTAGTGAGATCTCTTGCGTGGTCCAGCGCTTCAGGTCTCCCTCCAGCTCCTTGATCAGTTTGGGAAAGTTCGCCTGATAGGTCTCCTTTGGGTTTGCTGGGATGAGAACTCCTAGGTAGGGGAACGAATGGTCCCGCCATTCAATCGGGCACAGACCCGTTAACGCCTCTTTTTCCTCTGGGCGGAGGCCGATTCCTAGGGCCACTGATTTGGCGAAGTTGACAGTAAAGCCGGTGACCTCCCCCAATTCCTTTATTTCGGCCAGGGCGTGTTTCGCTGAGGTACTGGCTTCCATGAGTGTCAATAGTACATCGTCCGCGTAAAGAGCGATTTTGTGGTGGGACGGGCCCACCTGAAGTCCCTTAATGGATTCATTCCGCCTGATCTTCTGGGCGAAGGGCTCCATTGTGAGGGCGAAGAGTAGGGGTGACAGCGGGCAGCCCTGCCTTGTCCCAGAAGACAGAGGTATCGGGGCTGAGTGGGCGCCATTGATCCTGAGGATGGTTTTAGGCTGCTTGTAGTTCGCCAGGATCATGGCTCGGGCTGTGGGGCCGAACCCAAATGCTTCCAGGGTGCATTCCAGATAGGACCAATCGACTCTGTCAAAGGCTTTGGTTGCGTCCAGGGCCATTAAGGCAAGGCCTTGGGAGTCGCGGTGGGCGATGTTCACTAGGTTCAGAGTCCGCCGGATGTTGTCCCCTGCTGCTCGGTGAAGAATGAAGCCTGTTTGGTCGGGGTGGATTATTTCCGGGAGGATAAGTGCCAGGCGGTTGGCCAAAATCTTCGAGTACAAGTTGGCGTCGATATTCAGTAAGGCGATGGGTCTGTATGACGCCGGATCTCTCGGGTCTTTCCCCGGCTTAGGAAGGAGGACCGTCACCGACTCTTGCATTGTGGGGGTTACAGATCCCGAGACCTGGAAAGAGTTGAAAAGGGCCACCATGTGGGGGATAAGCTGGAGCTTAAATATCTTATAGAACCTCGGGGAGAATCCGTCTGGGCCCGGGGCCCGCGATTTGAGGGCCTTGATGGCTCCGTCAACTTCTTCATCTGTTATTGGGGCTTCCAACTGCTCTCGTGTGGAGTCCGGGAGACGCGTCAGGGCTGCGTTCTGCAGGTATGCCTCATGCTTTGACCGATCTCGGGGGGGGTGCTGTCATGACCTGGGTTAAGTGGTCCGAAGCTAGTTGTAGTTTCGTCTGTTCGGAGTGATGTATCACCCCCTGTGGGTCCCGGAGCCCTATAATTGTGTTGGTCCGTCTTGTTTTAGCTAGCTTGGCCACCAGCAACTTGTTGGCCTTGTTGCTTTTGGCATAGTAAAATTGTTTGGTCTTCGCCAAAAGTTGCTCAGTGTGTTCTGCATAGTGGGCCTCCAGTTTCTTCCTGGCCGAGCGAAGCGCTCTCTGTGTCTTGGGAGACCAGCCACTCTTTTTCTGGGCTTCCTCAGCTGCTCGCAAGTCCTCCTCCAGGGATAGACGGACTTGTTTCCGGTTTCGATGGTAAGCTACGCCTTGGGCTATCAAGGATCCCCTAACTACAGCTTTCATTGTATCCCAGTTATTGGCTAGGGAGGTGTCTGCGGCTGGGTTCTCCTCAAAGAAGTTCTTGATGGTGGTGGTTATATTGTCTCTGATTGACATATCATTGAGGATTGGGTCATAGAGCGCCCATCTGCGTGTCGCCTTGGCGTGGGTGTTCTGAATGCTTAGTTCCATTATTATCGGAGCATGGTCCGATAGAATTCGCTGGCCTATCGACACCTCATTAGCGAGGGCGAGAGTTTGGGGGGAAGATAGAAGGAGGTCGATTCTGGAATAAGTTCGGTGAACGCCCGAGAAGAAAGAGTAGTCTTTCTCGGTGGGGTGAAGCACCCGCCATGTATCCACCACCTCCAGGGTTCTGAAGAGCCGCAGCAGACTGAGGGCCTGACCGAACTCGCCAAGAGCAGGGGGGTTGGATTTGTCCTTTGTGGGGTCTGGAACCCCATTGAAGTCCCCTCCGATTATTGTCTGGCCTTCCGCAAAGCTTGAGAGGGAGGAGCCCAGGGAATCATAGAAAGTTGCCTGTCCCGAGTTGGGTGCATATGCCGATACCAAGGTGTAGAGGTCCCCCAGCAGGAGGCACTTGATGGCCACGAAGCGGCCCTCCGGGCACATCATGGAGTCCAAGATCTGGGGGCGCAGGTCTTTCCGAAACATAATTGCTGTGCCCCCCTTTTTGGAGTTCCCTGAGGCGAAGAACTGGCGTGGATACATGCTAGATCGGAACCGGCCAAAGTCTGCCGGGAGGAGATGAGTCTTTTGAAGGAACACCACACCGGCCTCCTCATCTTGTAGCTTCTGGAGAATCGATTTGCGCTTGGGGGGAGAGTTGAGTCCGTTAACATTCCAGGAAAGGCATCTCAGTGTCTGGTGTTCCGGGATCGGGGAGCCAGCGGTTCCTTGCTTGGGGGATGGAGGGGGGACTCCAGGTTGTCCATTAGCTGCCATCGTGAAGAGGGTGTAGAGGTGATCTGTACCGCACTTGCAGTTTTAACAGAGGCCCCCAACGGGAGGCCAACTTTTTAACTAGTGGGGTGGGAAACATTGTGGATGTAACCCCACCCCAGGCCAACAGGGCCAATTGTGTCTGGCAAAGTAACGTTTGCATCCAAGGACTCTAAGATGAAGCGGACCTTGGAGGGGGGCATAGGCCGTGAAGGAAGCCCGCCGCGCCGGGCGAACGTAGGACTGTGTTGGGCCGGAGTTACTGTTTCTGAATTTAGCTGAAAGGGCGTTGGGTGTCCGGGACGCCGGAGGAGCGGAGGACATCTAGGGCCGCTCGAACTCGGGTTATCTTCTCCTGTTTCGGGAGGCCTTGGACCATGGAGGACGCCTGGGTTGGGGAGGGAGGGCTGACGTAGGGCTCCCCGAGGCTTCCAAGTCTGGGGCGGTAGTTCCCTCCGGGGAGGAGGATGTCTGCATGATTTTAGCGGCATCTTCTAAATGGGATATTCTCTGGAGGGAGCCATTATAAGAAAATTGCAGTGCTGTGGGGAAGAGCCATCTGTATTTGACTTTACGCTCTTGGAGGAAGAGGGTTAAAGGTCGGAGAGCCCTTCTTTTCTGAAGGGTTGAGAAGGAGAGATCCTGATAAATTTGAAGAGGGTGACCTTGAAAGGAGAGATCATCTCCGGACCGACTGATAGCGGAGATAGCTTCTTTTGTGGAGAAATAGTGAACTCTCGTTATGACATCCGGGGACTGGTCGGAGTCTACTCCCCGACGCGGACGCAGTCTGTGAGTCCGATCCAGCAGCAGTTGGGATTTATCTAGTTGTGGGAGGAGGATTTGGAAGAGGTCTCCTATGTAGCCTGCAAGATTTTGGTCGGGGACTGAGGACGGAACTCCCCGGATTCGGAGGTTATTCCGACGAGCTCTGTTTTCCAGGTCCTCTTGTTTGTATTCGAGGATTTCGCACCTGTCTTGGAGGGCTCTTACTGTTTGCTGAATATCTCCCATGGCAGCTGTTTGGTCTTGGGAGCGGTCCTCGATCTCGCTCAGTCTTTGCTCCACTTCGGTCACCCTGTGGTCCGTTTGTTCCAATTTGGAGGTGAGTTCCGACATGCAGGACCGAAACTCGGCTTTGATGTCTGCCATAAACGCCAGTAGATCACCTCTGGTAGCTGGGGTGTCACCCTCCTCCTGGGAGATCATTGGGGTGGGAGTAACTGAGTCCGGTTTCTTTCCCCTGTCAGGAGCGGTGAGCATGGTAGCAATGTCCACGTTTTTAATGGCTTTCGACTGTCTCGACATGTTGGCGAATCGTGGGTGGGGAGATGGTTTGGAAGGCCCACCCTGTGGATGAGCGTCAAGGCTCTTGATTGAGGAAAGGGAATGCTGGTTCCAAGCTTGGCCGGTGCACAGTGGCTTCAGATAAGGGGGTGAGCTCTCCAAATCTTGGTGGTGGGCAAATGTGTGGGGCGTAGGTTCCGGTGGGCAGATAGATTGATGTGCGCCCACTTGGGACTAGGCCAGAGAGAGCAGAGCGGGTGATGCAGTGGGCCGGGGCGCCCCAGGAGATACGCAGTCGGGTCGCTTCTGAGGCCAAAGGGGGCTACCCCTCCGGAGTCAGGGGTAGCCCGGGATGGAAATGCGGCCAGGCCCGGGGGTTAGCCTAGGCGCTTCGGGGGGCGTCAGAGAGGGCCCCGGGCCGGGGCTCCATGCGGGCAGCGTTGATCAGGCTCTTCTCGGGGCTTGCAGCAGTGGGTCACTCAACGTGGCCCGGCCTAAACCGCTCCTCCTCCTTGGACCCAGGCTTGGATCCCCTGGTGGGGCTGGTAGTGGGAGGGGACCTCCAGGTCTCTGGCCTGGGCGGAGGCCCCAGATGATGGTATGGGCCGGGGCGCCCCAGGAGTGCGGCGTATGGGGTCCGGATCTCCGGGTCCTGGGCAGCGAGGGGCGGAGGCAGGAGCCCGCCGGAGGGCGGAGGAGGGGGGGTGGTGATGGCGCGGCCCCCACCCCAGGCGCTGTGGCAGGTCCGGAGGGCCTCTCCTGTGTGGCCTCGAAGGGGTGGGAGGCCAGCCCCCCACCCGGTTCCTCACCCCAGCAGCCCCTACCTGATGGGCACCGTCCGTGCCGTCCTTCGTCAGGCAGTCGCGTGCAGGTTTGGGCTGGTAGTGCGGGAAGCCTCAGGGAGACCACCGGAGGAGAAGTCCGGGGGACTGGTGTCGCTCCGCCGCGCCCCGGGCGCTTGAGGAGCTGAGCCGCGTCTGGATGCGGCTTCAGGAAGCTCTCCCCGCCCTCCTGGGCCGAGAGACGAGCACGGCCGCCATCTTGGGGAGTCGTCGCTGAGGACGGCTCGGGGAACCGGAGCGGATAACTTCGTCCCCGTCGGGCGTCATGGTCCCCGCTTCAGCCTGCATGGGCCCCAGGTCCTCCGACGTCCTTGGGATCAGCTGGGCTCCGGTATCGAGGTGTGGAGCCGCATTAGGGGCCCAGAAGCGGCGGGCTTCGCACGGCGGGCCTCAGGGGAGCAGCCACATCAATGGCGCTCCAAGCCACGCCCAGGTCAACCTATTTTCAAAACATTAGGACACAAAGAATGCCGGAGTACACTCAGCAGCATTGGAAATGTAAATCTCTGGCAACATTTTTGCTACAGAGAACTAACTCAAAACATGCGTCAGTCTGCAGATCTCGCCTATGCAAAATTTTTAAAAGCATTAGAATTGGTATGCTTACTAAACATGCAAAATACATCTTAAAAACTAGACTTATCCATGAGCTATATGGACAAAAGACATCCGCCCCTGTTGTGATGGAACAATTAACTCAACAAAATATAAAACGCGTGTCCTTAATGCCAACCCTTGCAAATTGTAGTCAATTCAATGAAAAAATGTAAAAGAAAAGAAATACAACTCCACAGACAAACTAGAAGTGCATGGCATGACACTCTCTATTTGTCAACAAGCAACAACACAACTAAATAGCTTAGACAAATGTATCTCCAACACAACTGGATTAGAAAAACTATTAACTCTGTGTCTAAAGTGCAGCGCAATTCTAAAACGTAACCTTGATGTAGAACAAGGTTTAGTCAATGGAGCAATTGGTAGAGTTGTTGTATTGCAAACATATGCACATGAAAACACCATTCAGTTTGTCAACATCCACTTTGACAAACTTGGAGAAGTTAAAAGAATAGGCAGCACAATAGCACATTTCCTTCTTTTCAAAGACATGTACGTCTGCACAGAACAATTCTCTCTATCTCTTGCATATACTGTCATTATTCACCAATCACATGGTCTAACTCTAGATCAGGCATTGATTGACATTGGCAGTACAGTCTTCAAAGAAGGTATGAGTTACGTAGCACTTTCATGTCTTTTTTACACTCCGTAGTCAATTCCTAGTTAACTTAGAGGCAAGCAAAGTCAATGCAGACATTGCTTGTATCCTGGAATACAGCAGACTATGTGCACTGTACACCCCATCTAGATATACCTAAACAATGAAAACATTTAAAAAGAAAACTAATACAAACAAAAACTATATCAGATCTTGCTGCAATACCACTAAACAAAACAGCTGTAGTTCCATCAGATAATACAACCACAAAACCCTCTAGTCCAAAAACAATTGCACATCCATCAGAAGACAAAGAGACAGTTGTCTCTTCTCACAAAACAACTGCAGACCCATCAAAGGATGCAGTGGACCGACTCTCTGGTCCATTTAAATACATAAACACTACTGGAGTAAATTGCTAAGGAAATGTAGCAATCAATCTTCTCTTCCAATTGCCACCAATTGTTCACAATATTTACTTAAACTGCTCGGACCAGTTGTGTTTGCAAATGCTCTTCCTTCATACAGATGCTACAAATAATCCTGAGCACACCTACAGTGTCTCAGGTATAAGGCAAGAATTGGACTAATGTTCAGGGATGGTAAAATTCCCCATAAACACACAGGAAGATCCACAGGAATTCCTAATGTGCATAGTACAAATACTAGAAACAAAAACATCCCTATAAATGTAATCTTCCAGATCGCATACACATGCACTCTATGCAACCATGTTTTACAAGAACACATCCCTAATGAAAGATTTGTCTATATATGCATACCTAATTATTAATCCATTCCATTTCAACAGCTTCTGCAAAATGCACATCATGGCATGGTATGTTCTTTTTGCAATTGATACAATCATTCCAGCATAAAAATAATATCAAATGGCCATAATGTTATACTAATGCTTCTAAGGTACAATGCAGATGGTACCAAAAATAACGGTAAGCTCAGTAGCTTTACACAAGGCCAAGCATCTCTTGGCAAGAAAGTAGGCATAATCTACCACAATGGTGTCACAACCACTTCATGCTACTATATTGCATTTGTCAAACAAAGAAGTGGTTGGTTTGAATGTAACTCGTTACTGTAAAACATAGGTTACCAGAAAATCTATCAAATGTCTACTTAATATTCCCTCAACCCAAATTTACTCACTAAAGTATAGTACAACAAACAGAATACGCCAACAGTGATCTAACTAGTTTAAACATACCCTTCATGATAATACACTTTAAATATGCCATCACAGTTATACTTGCATAATACTTCCATACAACAAACTAGTACCTGTCAAATACAATACAGTTTGAATACTTTAAACATACCCTTAATTACAACACACTTCAAACAAATGTCCTATTACACTTACACACACATAATATGTTCATGCTACCACACATATGTATTCTAAAACATGTATGTACTCTTACATCCCACTCCCTTTCCTCTATACTGCATGGGCGTCCCTTCGAAGGGACGGGAGATGGAACCTTTGTCACCAGAAGAAGCCTTCTTCCCTGTTAAATTTAGAGGCACGTTGGGGTGCGGCCCTGGGAGCATGCACTACCCTGACTCCGCCGCCCAGCGCCACCCATCAGTCCACTTTTCCGCATCGATGGGAACGGGCCCATTTCAGCAGCGCTCCTGAGTTTGGCTTCAGCCATGTAATATCACGTATTCTTCCCAGAACTCTTCTTCTTCTATCTTTTTGTCTACTCTTTGTCATTCATGTGCGCGGTCCTCCGGCGTCACGCTCCTCCCTGGCGCATGTCAACTTCAGCGGGATTCAGCCGATGTCCAGCCTGCGAGGGGCTCTTCCCTACGTCTGACCCCCCACGCTCTTTGCCTTCTCTGCCTTGGCCCTGACCATGGCTGGCAAGGTTGTACCACGTGCGACGCACTGACCCCACGCGCACTGAAGAACAGGCTAACTAGGTGGAGAGAGCTCTTTGAAAGGTAGCCTCCAGAGGACTTAAAGAACTTTGAGTAGAGATCGAGGCCCAAAAGTGGGCCGCTATTTTCCATGCCACTCCGTAAGGGCGACTCCTTCCCGAGGAAACGCCGAAGCGGGAGGAACCAGCACACACACCGCGGCTAGTCCAGCTACCAGCCTCACGGCAGAGTGGTTGTCAGATCCTTCCGGAATCAGTGCTAAGGGACCACAAGGTTCTTTTACCGGGTGTGCACCCGAGGGGCAATGCCCTAGTACCGACTCAATGCCCGAAGGGGCACCTGCACGCAGCACTACCAGCAACAATGGCGAGGGCAACATGCCTTCCAAGCCCAGGTGCCGGGTAGACCTCATGCTCCACAACCAAGCCAAGAGTTCTGGTGGAGGCCGGACCCAGGGAGCCAAGCACCACGACTTTGGCACGCAGCTCGACAGCATTGGTGCCGCACCAGAAAACATGGCCGCTCGTCCGATGCCACTCCTTGGAACAGAGCAGGCGGTTGAACGAGTTTCAAGGTGGAACTGGTGTCAACTAGGTAGGTGGCCTACAGTTTATCCCTCAGCAGTGCAGGGCAGGTTTTCCCTGCTACCTAGACAGAGTGCGTTCCAGCCCCAGCAGCCCCCAGCCACTCCGTCAACATCCCCTGCCTCCGCTTATGCCTCAGAAGACAGGTTCTTCGAAAGGTTCCTGGCGCTTATGTGAACCCCCCAGATGGGGGCCATCCTACGAGATGCTGTCAGGGACTTGCTCCCTCCGGTCACTCCACCGGCGCCCATAGTCATTCCTCCCATGGCTCCGGCACCACAGGCCCCACCGTAGCACCCGCTGCCCCTGCCGACTGCTCCGATTTCGGCTCCCCTGTCTCCCACTGTACAGGCGGTTCCACATCAGCCACCACAGCAGCCTCTGGCTCTGGTCTCCACATTGCAGCCCACTGGCCAAGACGGGGTGGCACATTGCTACACTCGGCCCAACCTGTCAATCGGCGCCTCAATGCCAAGAATAGACAGAGGGAAGGGGATACACTCTTGTTATCAACGCACCCCCAGCCACATTCTTCGGTGATCGCTGCAGCATCACTCTACTCTAAGCCTCAGTCGCCCTCGGCCACCGCATCCTCGGTGCTGCTAGGCAAGAAGAAGGAGAAGATATTGAAGGCATATGGGAAGAAGCTGTACTCGAACACCTCCCTACACCTGTGTCTCAGACCAACGCGGAAGCCATGCTGGCAGCCGCTAACCAGAGGTTGTGGCGATAAATAGCAGACTTCCTTCCTGAACTTCCAGTGCAGAGCCAGACACACTTCAAAGCAGGTCTAGAAGAAGCCAAGCTGGTGGCCCAGGACATCATGGAGTCCTCAGTGGCCCAAGTCGATAACTCTTGCCGGGCCATCTGCATTGCCACAGACATGAGATGGACGGCCTGGCTTTGGGCTACTAAGTTTAATCCTGACGTCCAGGTTCGCATATTGGACCTTGCGTTCGAGGGTAGTGACCTCTTCCACTCTACCACCAACGAGGAATTGGATAAAAATTGGATACAAATCGAAATCTTCGCCTCTCCCGCTAACAACAGGGTGAATACAGCAATTATGGAAAAAGCCATAAAGATCATTCCTCAAATGAAAAAACTGAAATGCAAAATTTTGTACATTTTCTATTCTCCCTCTTATCAAGTTCTACATGGCCAAAGCAGTTCCAGTCCTTCTCTATGGCCTGGAAGCAAAACCACTGCTATGGTACATTAACACAAATTAGAGGGTCTTCGGTGGAAAACATCTTTGGTTCTCCCAATGTGCACCCCTCTGGTGAGCCTATGCTTCGAACTAGGTCTAGTTTCTCTTGAATGTCGAGCAGACTGGAAAATTATACCATGATTCCATGAAATAACGATAGCAGGTAAGACCTCCCTCTGCTCTGAGAGGAATGAACACCTTAAAAACTCAAGATCCCAGTTACTCCTTGGTTTGGAGAAGAAAGTCAGAGGTATCCTGCTTAGGCTCGACTTGACATTAGAAACTTTAGTAGCCAATCCCTTGAAAGTGAAAAAGACACTAGAAATAAGTGATTGGATCGAAACTATCGACGGAGTAAGGAATCTTAATCCCCCTAACCATTTTCTAAAGTTGGACAAAAAGCTTGGTTCCCTTGCTCGCTACCTTCAAAAGTTTCCAGAAAAGGGAATAAGAAATAATTTCTTGAGACTTAGGCTAAACCTAGCCCACACCGGGGAAATCTTGGCCAGAAGAAATCTGGGAGACCAAGACAAAAAAACTCTGTAGAAAATGTGACTCTCCAAGCCAACAATCCCTAAGACACCTACTATTGGAGTGTGAAGGAACCTGGGAAACAAGAGTGTTGTTACTTAGGGAATTTGTAGCTAAAGAAGAGAGTCTAACATCAGAGTTTTTTCTGGGAAAGGCTGATTGCCTGCCAAGAGATCATGCAGACGGCAACAATAGTAGAAGTTATGAAAAAATGCTCTATTCTATCATAAAAGGAAGTCACTCGCCCCCCGAAAGAGCGTTGCCGTGCTGCGATTGGTCCCCTTTGTAGCCCCCGGGTTTTTCTTGTATTCTTTTTCTTTTGCATTTTTCTTCTTTCTGCCTGTCTGCATTGGTTTTACTTTTTAAGCTTAATGAGCTTAATTGTGAAAAAATTACTTTCTTTTTTTTTGTAAAGGTTTTTCTTTTTAAAACCAATACAAATAAATAATAATAAAAAAATTTAAATAAAAAAAAATAAAAAGAACAGTTTGCAGACTGCAAATTCTTTATCCTGAAGAAGGTCACGCTCAAGGCGTACACTCAGTCGCATCAGTGCTCCGACAAGAGGTGGGCGTTTGGTGGGTTCTGGGGATTCCAGGAATGAAGGTCGAGATAACCTGACCGCTTGCCGAGTCAGCACCGGCGCAAGCAACAGAAAGGGCAGGGAGCAAGGGCTTCGTCCAGTCCCCCTTCTCAGTAGCAGCCGGAGGGTGGCAGGCTTGCCTCTCACGTGCATTTCAGGTGCCAGAACTTTACAGACCCCTGAATCCTCTCTGTAGTATCCAAGGGGTACCGCCTAGCGATACCTCGCTCTCATCCCTCCTCCACTCCCACAGATTGGGACGGCAACTCTGTTCGTGCAGATCCGGTCGCTCATTGAGAGCCAAGCAGTGGAAGAAGTGGCAGCCTCTGAGAGAGGCTTAGGCCTCTATTCCAGGATTTTCGCCATACAAAAGAAGAACCAGGCTAGCCTGAGAGTTGTGTTGGACCTATCCACCCTTAACCTCTCCCTCCCTCTTCACAAATTCAAGATGGTTACACCAGCACTCATTGCGGAGACACTAGACGGGGGAGACTGGATGTGCTCCCTGGATCTGAAGGACGCCTGCTTCCACGTCCCGATTTGGCAACCTCATCGAACCTGCCTATGCTTCAGGATCATGGGGTGTCATTTCCAGTACAAGGTGCTATCCTTTAGGCCTGAACTCAGCCCCCAGGGTATTTACCAGACTCATGAATGCAGTGGCAGCCCTCCTCAGGGCCCAGGCCCATCATGTCTACCCGTACCTGGAAGACTGGCTCGTCGGGGCGAGATCCTCGGAGGGGGTTACCCACACTTCCTCCGCACTGATGAACACTTTTCACAACCTGTGGTTCACTATGAACCTCAAGATGTCCCAGCTGCAGCCCGCGCAGAGCCTCCCCTTCCTGGGCCTCATCTGTGATACAAGCTCCGAGAAGGTTTTTCCGTCGGAGGACAATTTTACAGCCATCAAGAGGGCCACGACGCTCTTCTTTACCAGAGCAGTGATCTCGCCCTGGTGGTACCAACACCTACTGGGTATCATGGCTGCGGTCCTCCTGGCCGTGCCACACACGAGGCTGAGGATGAGGAGACTACAGCTGCACTTTGCAGCCTCATGGAATCAGGAGAGGGGCTCCCAAGCGGAGCTGGTCAGCATACCCCCTTCTCTCCACTCGGACCTCATGTGGTGGTCCAGGGACTGCAACCTGCGGATGGGCAGGCCCTTCCGGCTGCCGTCCCCACAGGCCATCATCACTACAGCCTTCTCACTAGAGGGCTGGGGAGCCACTCTGGACAGCCACACCATCCACAGAGTCTGGGCCCGGCAGGAGCAGGAGTCACATGTCAACTGGCTAAAGCTAAGGGCTATTTGGCTAGCCCTCAGACCCTTCCTTCCGCTCATTGGGGCAAGACCATCCTTATCCAGACTGACAACTCCACCAGCATGTGCTATGTCAACAAGCAGGGGGGTACCAGGTCCCCTCCGCTGTGCAGCCTAGTGGTCAGCATGTGGGAATGGGCACTGGAAAACATCTACCTCATGGCCGTCCACCTCCCCGGGGAAGCCAGCTTGGAAGCGGATAGGCTCAGCAGGCTGGGAGTGGACAATTACAAATGGCAATTGAACTACCAGGTGCAGCAGGTGGTCTTCAACACTTGGGGGCCACCCGCAGGTGGATCTATTTGCCTCCTGGAAGAACAGGAAGTGCCAGCAGTTCGTGTCCTGGCAGGGGCTGGGCCCCGGCTCCCTTGGAGACGCACTGCAGATTCAATGGGAAGGCATGACAGCATATACCTTTCCTCCCACACCCCTGATCACCAGGGTACTCCGCAAGAAGCTTGTCACTTCAGCATCATCTTGATGGATGGCTCCCTGGTGGCCAGCGAGACCGTGGTTCTCAGAACTGCTCAGCCTCACGGACAGGCTACCCATTTGCCTTCCACTGAGCCTGGCACCTCAGCACCTCAGAAGTTAGCCCTCGCTGCATGGTTCCTGAGCAGATCACCCTAAAGCACCTGAGCCTATCACAAGCTAACCTGGAGAACATTCAGGGCGCAAAGAGCAAGGCAATCAGGAGCCAATATAAGAGCAAATCCAGCGCACTCAGGCGTTCAGGTGGACACATTTCGCACAAACTTGCCAGCCATAGGGGCCTACAGAAATTCGGAGGTGGAGGTCTACTCCTCCTCCAACCCGATTGTCAAGAAACATCTGGCAGGATTGTCCAGGCTTTACCCGCCCATCAAGAGACCACACCCCGTGTGGGAAACAATGTGGTGTTGGGCGCCTTGGCGCACAAACCATTTGAGCCAATGGCATCCGCGGGCATCAGGCTGGTCACCATTAAGACTGCTTTGCTGGTGGGACTTACCTCCGCTCGCAGAGTCAGCGAGCTCTGGTGGCCTCAGAACCCTACACCACTTTCCACAGGGACAAGGTAGTCCGGTGGACTCACCTGGCGTTCCCACCTCAGGTATCCTCTGCCTTTCATCTAAACAAGGAAATAGTCTTGCCTACGTACTTCGCTGACCCCAAGGACGAGGCTCAGAAAGTCTTCCACTGTCTGGATGTCAGACGCGCTCTGAAATTCTATCTGGACAGAACCAAGGGCTTCCGCAAGTCGGATGCACTTTTTGTCACCTTCGGGGGCTCCAGACCCGGCTATCAGGCATCCAAGGCTTCTATTGCACGGTGGATGGTTGCGGCCATCAAAGAGGCCTACGAGGGGCAGCAAAAGCCACTGCCAGCCAACATGCACGCTCACGCGGTCAGAGCCAAGGCCACGGCCACCGCCTTCCAGTGACAGGTCCTGTGGCAAGTCATAAACAGGGCGGCTACCTGGGCCACCCCTTCGGCTTTCTGTATGCATTACTGTTTGGACACCAGCTCTAAATCAGACACAGCCTTCAGACAGGTGGGCCTAAGGAACTTCTTTGCTTATGGAGGGTCTCCTCTCCACCCTGGGGCTACATTCAGTTGTAATCGCCCATGCAGTACGGAGGAAAGGGGACGGGACGTAAGAGTAATCATGAGTTACTCACCGCAGTGACAAATGTACTCTTAGTCCATAGTCCCGTTTCCTCCATACGTCCCACCATCCTCCCCCTTAATAATACTGGTGTCATTAGGCAATGTTAAATATTGTCGACGCGCCAATGGGGACTGAGGAGTGGCGCTGGGTGGCGGAGTCAGGGTAGCGCATGGATGAAAGGGGACTATGGACTAAGAGTACGTTATTCACTGCGGTGAGTAACTCATCACTCATAATTTCTTTAAAACCATGTAAATGCCAAAATCTGTATGTAAATACAGTCGGTTTTTTTATCCACTATGGATTTTTTTCCCCCAATGTTTATTTCGTGTTAGTACAACACCAGTGTACCACTTACTAATGTGTAACAAACTTTATTCGGGCATAGGACCATCAAAGTACATCCTAACAGAAACGTATACTACAATTTACTAATAGTTTACAAAACTGCATGCCCGTGAGAACCCCTCAGTCCCAGCAGAAGGAATAATCCCCTTTATAGTCAAGGTGCATTACAGAGCTCCAAAAACCCAATACCACGTTGGCTTCCCATCAATCTAGTATCCAGGGCTGTAAAGGTTCGCGCCAGATAGAACATAGTTGAATGGGGTACTTCCAAGTAGATCCCCCCCCGGTCCTTGGTGAGAGGATGAGCTAATTTGAATGCTACTATTAGCAGTCCAACCATTAATCCCAAATTTCCCCAATACACTTCTAGCCATTCTCTGGTCCTATAAGACTAGTTTCACGGAGTCCTGGGAGTTAATACCCTCACCAGACATTCTATTGCAATCCATTATAGCTTCCCTGGAGACAAAAGCACATTCCCCAACAGTGCAGAACCAGTGTATACATTTATTGAAGAGAGCTTCCTTTGGTACTCGCTTGTAGCTGGCTAGTTTGGGGACCCCATGGATGAAAACCATGGCATTTATTCTTGGCCCCTCACAATCAGAATACCTGGATCTGCTCCCCCTACTGCAGTGTCTACGAGATCCAGGGTCCTTCACACTGTTCTATAGTGTTCTCGTTATATGGTAGGGGCCTTGCTGGGCCTGTTCTGCTGTATTTTCTCAAGCTGAGACTGCAGCTTATAGCTATTAGCATTGTGCTTGCAGGGGGTGTTGGCCGGGGGTTTTTGACTGTTGACGTTCTCTATTAGGAACAGCAATCCACTTGTTGCTGGCTTGGTTGTGGGTTTTGAGAGTGGGAGAGACGGGTTATCTAACCATTGGTGGTGCACAAGGGACCTTCCCGTGTGAACCATCTCCCCTCTCCTGGGCCTCTATCAACACTAATAGCAGATTTTTTATTTCTGACAGCTCAGAAAGCACCTGTGCACAGTTACATCCCTGAGTGGTGGAAACCTCCTTGGGCAGGGGTTCTGAGGTTGGGCGAGATTCTTGATTGTATGTTGGGAGGGGGACGTGGCCAATACAGGAACCAGCGAGGAGCAGCCAGAGAGTCCCAGAGGGAGCGCCACAAACCACGGCCTTACCCTGCCATAGTCTTCACTGGCACGCGGTGCTGTGTCCAGTTTTGTCCGGGAGGGGGGGCATGGCCAATACAGGAACCAGCGAGGAGCGTCCAGAGAGTTCCAGAGGGAGCACCACACAATGCACCCTTACCCCGCTGCATACCAAACATAGAACATACAATGTACTTTTTATGAGCTTCAAAAAAGTAAATCTATATGTACATTTGTATGCAATTAAAGGTTTTAAACAATCTTGTTTACAAATTATACCAGAGATTCCAGCCATATCACCATATGCAACTAAGTATCCATACCCGGCATTGTACTTTTTTTTTCTTCACACAGAAACAAATATAGATTCTATAAGCACTATCCTACAGTACCTATAATGACTGTACACATATTAATATGGCCATGGCCAGTGTCCAGATTATTTAGGGCATTGGCTAAGGCCATGCCCCCAAGAATATGCCCTCTGCCCTCTGGCCACAACCACAACAATACAATTTAACCATATAATGAATATGAACAATAAATAATAACCCAGAACCCCCAAACCTCCAATCCCAATGACGTCCACGTACAAATGTCTGTATCTGCGGACAGGAAAATTTACCGCGGACTCAGCGGCACCTACACAGCTTTTTTTCACCTATGAAAACAGGTCCATCGTATCGTTTTTCCACTCCAGCACCCTTTCCAGATACTCTTTCGGCCACAAAATAACCCCAAATGTATTTTCCAGACTTTTTTCACACTGCGCTGTCCACGTACAAAGGCCGCAGTCCGCGGATGCAATATGGCGACCGTTTCACAAATGATGATGCACCTCACGTTTTTCAACATCCAATCAGCGTGCGTGCTTGGTGTTCGCGGACACCAAGCTACCACCTGATTGGCCAAGATGCGTCACTAATTATTTTTAGCCTACTTTCTACCAATTTTTTTTAAAACTACTGGACAGATTTACACCAAATGTGCAAAAGCATGCTTTCGGGATCAAGACCCAAGCCCCAGTTTGGTGCAGACTTTCCGTACGCCACCAAAGTTATAAGCGGCCCAAAACGTGATCTTTCTATGAGTTAAGCAATTTAACAATAACTATCCGGCTGCTACCGGAGGCCATGTAATATATAAAAAAGCCAATCACTATTGGCCCTCACTCAGCACTCTCCTCACTTCACACATACACACCAGCCATCTACATTAATTACACCAAAACAACACTCAGAGGCCCGTCCAATTATTATTATCAAATGTAATGGCCCTCGCCACAGGCCCACACAATTCTAACTACCAAATAATCTATTTTTAATATACAGCTTCCTGGCCCTTCCTCCTCCTCAGGCCACTAAGCTACTTGAACAACCACTAAGCACTACTATTTACAGCAACACTCTTGCGCTAGCCCTTCAACCTCAGCTTACACAATATACCATAATATTTCTAGTCTACTGCGTGCTCGCCTCAATAATAAACCAGCGCTTATCTCAATACTCTCTTCTCTCAATCCACATAAAAAATGGCGCAACTATACAATCGCCTGCACTACATCTAATGGAAGTCTGCCACCATCTACAAACATCTGTTCTTCCACAGATGTGACCACCACACACCCTCGCAGTATCGGAGGGGTGGAACAAATATCTACGACTACTACGGACGATCGTCCTCCTCCTGTAGGGTGCGTCCTATACACCATAAAAATCCCTGCTGCGGTTGCACATGCACAGCGCTGCTCATTCTTGCAAAGGTACACTCACGTGCCCTAGAGATCCTCAAGTCCTCTTAATGCTGAATCTTTACCCACAGCCTGCACCTCCCTTTGAGCGTGGGCGGCACTTGGTATCTGTCATGCACACTGTTCCTTTTACAGGTTACCATCACTCTAGTGCAAGCACCCCTTCAGGCGCCCGTTAGCCCAGCTCCTCATCTACCCATTTACCCCCACTTACCCAGTTAGGTCGGCAGCAGCATTGTGGTGTTCATAGGTGGCGCACACGGAGGAAGACGGGCATGGTTGGTCGCCCGAGGTCATTGCGACCGTTTCTCCATTGGCAACTGCCTTGGCGTTGCTCGACAGTTCGCCGTAGCCTCTGGCCCAGCCTGGTTCCGCGTCATGTGACCAAGAAAAGCCAACCAATTGATGTTATCACTGACCACGTGACGCGGAAGCGCTTGGAGAAACATGCAACACGCGGCACCGTTGCTTGTGTCACCTGACTTCTTAGCGCAGTTAAAGACAGCGATTACGCGCCGACACAGTGCTGCACAGCTGCTTCGCTTCAGTACTGTTTGATGTTTCCTGACCTTCTTGATCTTGGCTTTGGACTACAGAGAGTATAACGGATTCCTTTTGTCTCACCCCTGGATTACAGACTGCCTCGTGTTTGCCTTTGTTCCACCGACTCCTGGTACTGCTAACTGGTTTTGATTTGGAATTCCCCTCGGACTTGTTTACACTCTTCGACTCTTGACCTCAGAACTCTTTTGGACTGCTTACGGATTGTCCCGCTCCGATTACTGAGCATATAACATCACAGCCTACACAGGTGTCACAGCTTGTTTCCATCTAGAGTGCTGACCAGTGATTCTTCCACCACTTGCTGCTGCCGGACATACATATGCTCCTGCTTTATTTGTCTCTATTCAGGGTACGGTTACCATCTCACTCCTCTTCCGCCTAGGTAAGCCCTGTAGCGATTTACTTTCTACTTTACCGTCTGCCTTGCCATTGTGTTGTACTTAATCCTTGCTTGCCTTACAGCGGTCGGATGGTTTCCGGTGTTCCAGGTTCCTGCTCCTTTGGCACTCAACACCTGTGGCCTCAAGGATCACTCAGGGGGTTGTTTTACTATCTCCCTGTGTGGTACTTGGGGACGGAGGTTCACATAATCTTCACGACCATCAAGACAGAACAGTATCAGGCAGACTTTTGCAAACTCTGCGTCTGCTGGGCCTACTCGTTGGTGAACTTCAAACTGTTCTCATCCCGCCTACACCACTCTCCCAGGAGCGCAGCATGAATACCCTCAGCTTGCCGAGGGACCTGGGGATATATTGGGGGCTTCCACAAGGTACCAGGGGCCCTCCGGTAAAGGTAATCACAGGAACAAAAAAACGATCCAAAAAGGACAAGCAAGAAGTAATGCAAATCTATCGAACCCAAACTGCTGGGAAACACGGTACAGACATCCCTATGGAACTGAACTGAATGAAATGATCTGTCAACGGCGCCCACTGCAGCTAAACATTGTATTATTATTATTTGTATCAGTATTATACAGCTAACAATTAAGTCAACTTTTAATGTCATAAGAAAGAAAACAAATGAATTTACATTTCTCCAGCATGGGGTCTGGCATGGATTCACATGCTCATGAATATTCCCCGTCGTCAGGCTGGGAATCCTCGGTAAAGAAAAAACCAGTATCAGTTTCGTTTCTGATCTGTCTTTCGTAGCAATAACCAATCACTGGTCTCTGCGTCATACTGACCACAGCCAATGACTGCCCTCTACCTAAGCACCGCCTCTGGCAGCCATCTTCAGATTTTTACCGCACGTTCATGTGTTGGGATCCTCGTGCTATTGCTCTCGAGCGTTAGTGCTATTTTTTCGCGCTTTTTCACAAAAACTTCGATTCTTCGGTCAAAAGAGCCTCAAGCTCCACCGATCCTACATCCGATCAACGGGGACCCGTGTCGGATTCGTCTGTGCCCCTCAAGGGTGAAGATTTCGTCGAGCTACACTTCGGAGGACTCCAGAAGCTTCTCAGGCCCGGTCTCGGAGATGGCCCAGGAGAAGGGAAGCTCGACGCCCGGAAAGCTGTTCAGGGTCTGCCCTGGATGCCAGCTGCAGAACGTCTTTAAGGAGGACGAACACTCTTTCTGCCTTTACTGCCTTCATGAGGACAAAACGCACGTGGAGAAGGACTGTGCGTTTTGCGGCAACATGTCGGAACGGACCATGAAGGACCGTCATCAACGTCTCGCCAACTGGCTGGAGGGTAAGAGCCCGTCTGGCGAGAAGAAGAAGAAATCCGAGCGGTCTTCTAAGACCTTTGAGGGCGCCCCGGCGACGGGGGCCCAACATAAGGCCAAGCACCGCGAGTCCGCTGGCACCGGGAGCGCCGAACGGTCGGGCTCTACGGGCGCCAGGCAGGGCGCACCCTCCCCGGCACCATCAACCACGAGCCAACGCTCTGGGTCGGGTAAGAGGAAGGCCGAGCACCCGGCGAAGCTCCTGGAAAGGCCCCGGTCGAGCTCTAAGGCAGAGGAGGAGCGTGGCAGTGCCCCCTCCCTCAAGGATAAGGCGGTGAGCGCACCTAAGGTGGTGAAGGCCTTGATCCATCCGACCAAGCCCTCTATCGAAACGGTCGCGGCGGCCCTGGCCCAGCCTGTGGAGGCTGCGCCAGTGGTGGCGACCTCAGGGCCCAGAATCTCCCTGCCTCCTCGGAGGGAGTCTTCTTTTGTGCCCATCGATAGGACCCCCGTGAAACCCTCTGTGGGGAAGAAGAAGGGGGGGCAGGGCGTCGTCGTAGATTCGGCCTCAACCTCAGAAGAGGAGCTGATCGAGGACTTAAGCCACGGCCTAGGCGTGGAACAAGGCCAGCCCGTCGGAATGGGCCCCGATGCAGGTGACGACGACGACATCGTCGAGGATACCGACGGGGCCCCTGCTCGCCCGTCGGATTCCCCTCTGCCAACGCCGCGAGACAACTCGGCGGCCATTTTGTTGGCCATACAGTCCTTATGCACTGAGATAAGGACGAGGCTACCGTTACCGACGGAGGAACCTCTCCCGTCGGGGGATCCAGAACCAGGACCTTCTGGTGTTCCCCCTACCAAGAAAAGAAGGATCCATCCTCCACCTCCTTTTCAACCGTCGCGCCCCGTCCAGCCCTCCTCCCCGTCCACCCGAGGGGATGATACGGGGACTGACACGGCAGCGACGGGTACGGACGACGAGGCATACGACGAGGATTTTCCGTCGTCGCCTCCCACCAGGGCTTCTCCGCCCGACGAGATCGGATCTTTCCACTCCATGATCTCCAGGGCTTCCGAGCTTTTCCAACTCTGCCCTGAGGAGAAGAAAAAGGAAGGCTTCCTTTATCAGCGGCGCGAGGCCAAGAGGAAGACGGTCCTCGCAGTGCCTCTGTTGGACGACATTTGGGATGAGGGCCTTTCCCTCCTCAAGAACCCTTCCACGACGCCAGCTAGAAGAGACCGGTACGAGAAAAAGTACCGGGTCCCGGACACGGCCCCCCTATGCCTCCGGGCGCAGCCTACCCCGGACTCCGTCGTCTCCGCGGCAGCCAGGAAGAAAGCGGGGGGGGGTGCGGCCTCCACATCGACTTCCCCGCCGGACGGCGAGGGAAAGAAATTGGATGCTATGGGACGTAGAGTCATCTCGTCGGCAGCGACGACGATTAAAGCGGCCAACGCCTTGGCTATCGTGGCCCGCTACGACAGGGAGCTCTGGTACAAGATGGCTCCCCTGCTGGATTTTCTGCCGGACGACAAGAGGGCGGAGGCCCTTGAGATCCTCCAGGAAGGTGAAGTGGCTTCGGACCACGCCATCACCGTGGCGACGGACATCGCCGACGCTGGGTTCCGCCAGCTGGGCAACGGCGTTTGCCTTCGACGTCGTGGATGGCTCAAAGCTACGGACTTTCGGCAGGACGTCCAGACCAGAGTCCTGGACATGCCCTTCAACGGGAACAACCTGTTTGGGAAGACGGTGGACGATTCCCTTCAGGCCATCAAGGCGGATACTGAGACGGCCCGGGCCCTTGGAGTCCTGCAGCAACGACGGACGCCCTTTCGGAGCGGCGGAGGCAAGGGCGCCTCCAAAGGTTCCGGCGGCGGTTTCGCTTCCTACCGTCAAGCGGCCCGCTCGTCGTCGCAAGAGGCCTACAGAGGACGAGGCAAGTCTAGCGGACCCCGCCGTCGTCGCCAAGGAGGTCAAGGCGGCAAGGCCGCGTCCAAGCAGGATTGAACCGGCCGTGGGGTCGGGCCCCCACCGAAGCACCCCGGTGGGAGGCCGGCTGGCGGGCTTCGTCAGCGTGTGGGAGTCCATCTCCACCGACCGTTGGGTGCTGGACGCCCTGGCCCGGGGCCACGCGCTCGAGTTTCAAAGAAGGTGCCCGCGCGTCCCCCCCGTGGCCAGGAAAGAACTTCACGTCCCTCAACTTCTCCTGGAGGTAAAGGCGATGCTCAGAAAGGGCGCCATCGAACTCGTCCCAAAGAGGCTTCGGGGCTCCGGAGTCTACTCGCGATACTTCCTCGTGAAGAAGAAGACGGGAGGATGGCGCCCCATCCTAGACCTGCGACGGCTGAACAAGTTCATCAAGGCGCAGAAGTTCCGGATGGTCACCCTACAGCACGTCCTGGGTCAACTGGAGGAAGGAGACTTCCTATCGTCGTTGGATTTGGAGGATGCCTACTTCCACATTCCAATCCTAAAGGGGCACCGAAAATTCCTCAGGTTCGTGGTCCAAGGGCGTCATTACCAGTTCAAAGCCCTTCCCTTCGGACTACGGTCGGCACCCAGGGTATTCACCAAGTGCCTCGCACCGGTGGCGGCGCAGCTGCGCCGCGAGGGGATTCACGTCTACCCCTACCTGGACGACTGGCTCATCCACGCCAAGACGAAGGAGCTCGCCGTGGTCCACACAGCAAGGACCGTCCAACTCCTCACGGACCTGGGATTCTCCGTGAACTACGCCAAATCCCACCTGGTGCCCGCGCAAGTCGCACTGTTTCTGGGAGCGAGGCTCGACACAGTGTCCCTTCTGGCCTCCCCGTCGGAGGAGAGGACCAGGACCGTCTTGGGCAAGGTGCAACGGATGTTGGTGGCCGACGCGGCCAAAGTGAGATCCATCAAGTCCCTCCTCGGGATGATGTCTTCCTGCATCTACCTCATTCCCATGTGCAGGCTCCGGATGCGCCCGTTGCAAGAATTCCTGGATGCGCGCTGGATCCAGACGACGGGCAGCTTCGAAGAAAGGATCAAGCTCGACGAGAGTTTCCGACGAGCGATACGGTGGTGGGGCACCCGCGCGCATCTGACGGCGGGCATGGACCTCCAGACCCCAGCCCACCAGGAGACTGTGACCACGGATGCCTCCCTGGAAGGGTGGGGAGCGCACACCGAAAATCTGCACGCGAGGGGACTCTGGCTCCCGACGGAGAAGTCCCTGCATATCAACGTCCTGGTGCTCCGTGCAGTGTTTTGGGCCCTCAGGTCCTTCCTTCCGTCCCTGAAGGGCAAGGTGGTGAGGATCTTCACCGACAACACCACCACCATGTTTTACATCAGGAAACAGGGCGGAACCAGGTCCCCAGCGCTGTCCAAGGAGGCGCAGGACCTGTGGCATTGGGCCGTCGCCCAAGGGATTTTTCTGGTGCCGTTTCATCTGGCAGGGATAAAAAACACCATCGCCGACTCACTCAGCAGGGAGCTGCGCTCGTGCCACGAGTGGGAACTACGGCAGGATCTGGTGGATCGCCTCTTCCGACGGTGGGGCACACCCCAGATCGACCTGTTCGCGACGGCGACGAACACCAAGTGCCGGAGGTTCGCCAGCAGGTTTCCCCAGACGAGGAGCATGGGCGATGCTTTCTCGTTCCCCTGGGAGGGCCTGTTCCTCTACGCGTTCCCTCCCTTGCCTCTGCTAATCCGGCTCGTCAACCAGCTCAAGAGGTCACGGTGCAGGATGATCCTCGTCGCACCTGCGTGGCCGAGGCAGATATGGTTCCCGGACCTTCTGGACTTGTCAGCGTCCCCGCCGATCAAGCTGCCGGCGGACGCGGATCTACTCTCCAGGGAAGGAGGCGCCATCCTCCACCACGACCCGAAGTCGCTGAACTTGCAGGCCTGGCTCCTGCAGCGCTAGAGTTTGGAGGATACGACATACCGGCCGATTGCAGAGAGGTTCTTGCAAAGGCCAGGGCGTCCTCGACTCTTAAATGCTACGGACACAAATGGAAGAGGTTCTCTGTCTGGTGCCACGCACAGAAGATTAACCCTCTACGGATTACGGCTCCCCAAGTACTGCCGTACCTGCTGACGCTGGCCAAAGCTGGTTTGGCACACGCGTCCATCAAGATTCATCTTGCTGCGATCTCCCGATACACCAGAACCACGGGGCGGACGTCCTTGTGGTCTCATCGTCTGGTGAAAGAGTTCATGAAGGGACTATTCAGATCGTTCCCGCTGGTGAAGGCTCCGGCCCCGGCGTGGGAGCTCAACGTGGTGCTGACCAAGCTCATGGGACCTCCGTTCGAGCCTCTGCACTCGGCCCCGTTGAAGTTTCTATCGTGGAAAACAGCTTTTCTTGTGGCCATCACCTCCGCACGACGAGTGGGAGAGATCCAGGCCCTTTCCTGCAAGGCCCCGTACTTGACTTTCCACGACACGAGGGTAGTGCTCAGGACGCACCCCTCCTTCATGCCCAAGGTACCGTCGGACTTCCATCTCAACGAACCCTTGGTGTTACCTGTGTTCTTCCCGTCGCCTTCGTCGCCGGCTGAGAGGACTTTGCACTCGCTGGATGTAGCTAGAGCGCTGAAGTTCTACGTGGACCGCACGAAGGGTTTTCGGAAGACGTCACAACTCTTTGTGAACTTTGGACCTGTCAATCAGGGGAAGGCTCTCTCGAAGGCTTCCATCTCCAGATGGCTCTCCGGCTGTATCATGTACTGTCACCGGTTGGCAAACCGACCGCTGCCTGGCCGTCCGAGAGCCCATTCCACCAGAGCGATCGCAGCTACCACGGCGTTCCTATCTGGTGTGCCCCTGCTGGACATATGCAGGGCTGCTACGTGGAGGTCGACGCACACCTTCACGAAATTCTACTGCGTCGACCGGGATTCCAGGGAGGAGTCCAGGGTCGGCCAAGCAGTGCTGCGCAACCTGTTCGCCTGAGGTGAGCCTGGTGAGGAGGTAAGATGCTTAATGTTGAGTTGATGTGATGCTTAATGTTGAGCCTTTGCCACCTCCCGTGGTTGTGCATGTGTGTACTGCTATGTATTCTTTATTCATGAGCATGTGAATCCATGCCAGACCCCATGCTGGAGAAGGAACAAGTTACTTACCTGTAACTGTTGTTCTCCAGCATGGGTCTGGCATGGATTCACATGCGAACCCTCCCGCCTACCCCTCTGCGGCTCTTCACTTGGTCATACTGCCACTTCACGTGCTTCCAAATCTGAAGATGGCTGCCAGAGGCGGTGCTTAGGTAGAGGGCAGTCATGGCTGTGGTCAGTATGACGCAGAGACCAGTGATTGGTTATTACTACGAAAGACAGATCAGAAACGAAACTGATACTGGTTTTTTCTTTACCGAGGATTCCCAGCCTGACGACGGGGAATATTCATGAGCATGTGAATCCATGCCAGACCCATGCTGGAGAACAACAGTTACAGGTAAGTAACTTGTTCCTTAAAATCCAATAAAAACATAAAACCAACAGAAGCAAAGGTACAGTCATCTCCAAAACAGATTAACATGTTTATCGTCAAAAGGCTAAAGTCGTCAAACCAAAATGTCGATGATACTTGTAATTCTTTTCCAAAGAATAACAAAATGAATAATACACGCTTCATGACTGTTCATAATGAGGGCCCAAAGAGCCTCGGTGGGCAGATTTTCCTCCAAGCCTGCTGCTCTAGGGGCCTTCAGTCTAAGCAACTTTAACGATGTACACACAGTGAGTGAGTGTTTAACAGATTCTAATAACATATTACCACATAAGTGGCAGAATCTAACGTTTCCCAGGACTTTCAACCAGGCACCTGTCGAGTGTCTTCACTGTGTTAATTTTCAGTCTGATGTAGTCCAAAACCAAATAGTTTCCCAAGAAATGATGGATATAGCTTGGACAACTACCGGGTCCTGGATTTATTGAATGAATCTTGTGGCGTTGGATTTCGTAGCCAAATTGACAATCAGTTGCTCCTTGGTCTGCTCTAGTATTATAGCCTTCATAGTTTGTTTAAATTGGCTAAGTGACATTGTCAGTACAGTTTCTGGTGCAAACACAAGCCACCTGTCACCAATCTGCCTGATCTTTACAATGAAACTGGCAGGCATCAGGCTTGCTCTGATAGTTAACACCCCAAATATCAATTTACCGCAGGAATTTTCTGGTGCGTTAACGATCTTACAGTACAACACCAGACAGTGTAAATGAAATTAACATAAATCAGTAAAATGTCACATTTCAAATAGATCATTTCTATTGAGGTGTAAGAAGGACATCTCAATAGTCTCTTCAAGATGCCGGTCTCAATATTAATCATCTCCTTCAAAGTCCACAAAACCCAAATCTCAGCCCACCACAAAAGTATAGGTAAGATTTTAGTTTGTATAACTTGATCAAAACGACAAGTGAATAACCCCCACCCTATTAGCAAACGAACCAATGGTGCCAACTCTCTGTGAGTCCTTGGTGTTAACTTGTTCCAAGTGAGTAACTCCCCACAGTTTGGAGTCCAAATTAACTCCCAAGTATTTATAATCTTCGACAACCTCACTTACCTCCCCAGCCATATGCCAGGTCAACCTTTTCGTCTTCTTGAGCATAGGACCCAGGATCATAATTTTAGTTTTAGTGATATTCACTTTATGGGAATTTATATCAACATGCTTTCAGAAGGATCATTGAAGACGGCAATCCGCTGGGGGGTTAAGTCAAGTATCTCAATATCATCTTCATAACCCATCTAGTGTAGAGAAACATGCCCCAATTTCGGTGGAAAAGCAGATGGATTAGCTATTTATTTATTTATTTGTATTTGTTAAGCGCACAAAACAGCCCTAGGGCATCGTGGCACTGGTTACAGCAAGAGAAAGAACTTAGTTACACATAGAAACACATACATATATGCATGATTAAAAGACATTAGCAGTGTATAGTTTTCTGGCAGGGAGTGGTGGTGGTTTAGTTAAAGAGAGAAGTTTTGAGATTTTTTCTAAAGGCTGTAAGCTGCAATGGCTAGGCCTAAATCCAAAAGATAAAGATTAAGCAGCATGGGGGAAAGTATGCACCCTTGGTTTAGCCCTTTAGAGGTGGGAATCCAGCTAGATAGTCCGCCTTGTTGATCTAAACAGACCTAAACATTTTATACCCAAATTACAAAATTATCATACATTTTAGTTACATTCTTAGGGCAGGTTACAGAAGCAGATTGTTGGAACTATGTCAGTCCCCTATAATGATTGAGTAGAACATTTCTTTGACAAAAAATCACATTAACACCCCTCGTGAACATTCCCACGCCGCCCCTCAATTACGTGATTGTTTGCCGTTGGTTGGCAATGTGTAATATACAAAATGGCTTGAAATGGCAAGGGGTGAGATATTCACACCGAGTCTAACCAGTAATGTGCCCGCGGACATCAGCATGGACACTGTCCAATGTTGCACCCTAGGGACACCAAAACCTCTTTCTGCTGATTGGCTCCTCGTCATACGCCCCATAACCCTTGCTCTGGCCGCCTAGCTCCCTTCTCACCCCTTGCTGCCAAGTGTAGTCTGAAAAATCTATACTACACTGTGGCTGGAATTAAATTAACTGTATTTAATTTCTATTTCTCTACCAAATCTCCTCATGCACCCAGGTGCCTAGATCATTGACCTCGGAAGTATCTCTTTGAGCGTCTTTGATGGGTCTGCGTTATCCTGGGAAACTTCAGTTGTGCAACATTTCTGCACATAGTTTCTGCTTAATGTTCAAGAAATTCATGCTGGTTTTCACACACAAGCCTGCAGCTGTTTTATTATGAGCTATCTGCGAGAAATGCTTTCCTAACGTGGGCCTACAAGAAAATGTCTCATCTACTGTTCATATATTGTTCAAAAAGCCCCTCTACCACGTTACCCCCTAAGGCCCCTTGTACCTCCTCTCCCCCGGTGCCCGTGCCCACAGCACCCACCCTTCATTGCGTTCCACCATGTAACTTCTCGCGCTGTGCCTAATTCTGTCCCCTTATGCAAGCAGCACCACGTTCAATGACATCCCCATCCACAATGTCGCCCACCATGTCACTCTCGATGTCACCGCATTACTTTCACAACTGGTTTGCGTGCCCCCCCTTGGCAGCGTTGAACCTGGACCTTTACAACAGGAGGGAGGAGGAGGAGGAGGAGGGGGCTTTCAGAGTAACTAGAAAGAAGGCTTGACCCATACTGAAGGCTATTTCTCAGACTCTGGCAGAGATTAGGCCCATAGAAGGAAGATAAGCTGAAATCCAAGTTCTATCTCGTGCACTTTCAGAGATCAGACCCAGAGAACGCATGCAAGCTGAAAGTTTGCAGAGTGATAGATCCTCGGCAAATGCAAGAGGCCAGTAAACCAGAAAGCATGTTGAGAGATACACCATAGACACCTGTTTGGATGGTGAAAATACTGACGTCTGAGGTTTGCTTTTTTCTACTCTAGCGACTCTCAAGAAACCAATCAACTCATCTGCTCGTTTAATCACAACTGTGCAGGAGTTTGAACACACCACTCCTTCTCTGCTCTCTTCATTTGCTTCCTATTCATTTGCGCTCACTGTTGTAGATGTGCTGCTTGTAGTATGTGGCTGGGGTACTTGGTCATCTTATTTGGCAAAGCATTTCTGTGGGTTCGCGGAAGACCAGGAGTGCAGATATTCTGCGTCTAGACAGTCCGTTTTTTAAACATGCTTGTTATTCGCCTCAAGCCTTTTTGTTGGCGCCTCTTTAGGCTTTGAATTCTGTCCCTCCATCTATTCACCTCTTCCTTTCTTTCCTTGTCTTTAGGAAGTCTCTTTAAATGTATTCATTTCAAATTGCTTATACTGAATGATATGGATGTATACGAATTGCTCTAATCACAATTAATCACGGGAGAATTGCTCGCAGGCAACCTCCCACCCAATCCCATTATATCATCGATTATCCCAAACCCACCCCACGCATATATAAAAGAACTAAGATACAGGTAAAGGTCAATTGTGCAGAAGCTCAATTAGGACCACTATTATTAGATCAATTAGGACAAAAGGTAAACCTGAAAAGGCCGAACCCTCAGGCCAGGTTTTTATTTTATACACTTAAAAAAAGAAAAATCTAAAATAAGAGACTAGTAGCTGAAATAAAACAGCTGAGGCTTTGTCCCAAGAGGGTGATGGGTGGCTGGTGGTTCAAAGTAACACAGCCTGACAAAAACCATAGCAGGAAGGTAAGAAGTGCCCAGAGGTATGTTTAAAGATTTTTCCATCAGCCGAGGCTGATGCCACGTGACTAGAGGGTGAGGCATCAGAGAAGAAGCACTTGTTGGGGGGTAAAATCAAGAGGGGAACTGGGCGCTATACCTCTGAGACTTGATATTCCGGTAGAAAATTCCCTTGCATCATTTCAGTAAACCTCATCCTGATACGGTTAGTAGAGTCTTCCTTATGTGTTTTTTGGAAGACCCTATGTACTATGGGCATTCTTCCCACACATTTTGAACAATGTAATAATAAAGATGGTTGAACAATATATTGTTTACCTATCCTGTTGATTCTACATCACAAACGACGGTGCCACTGATGCAATACGCATGTGCATGATGGAGCCAGTAAAAGAACCACACACCATAGTATGAAGTCATCGGTTTTCGGTGATCCAAATCGGGGCAACGCCAGACCCTTCACAACACACAAGCCGCAACTTGTCAGTAGTTGCAATCTGAAAATGCTTGCTCTAGTTGCCATGGTGATCAAAACTGGCCTTGTATATTAAAGCTTGGAGGTTTGCAACACCTTTTTGGTTTGAGACCTGGAATAATTAGGCTTTGTCTTGCCTTTAGGAATGCCTTTGTGACAACCTATTTCTGTATTTGGTTAGGAACTAGTGTAATGTGCAGCAGCTTTTATGTTGAAATGAGTCCCACCCTTGTAGCCTACAACCTTAGTTCTTGTGCCACATAAACTGATTACCTAGTATTTTCCACATCAATGTAATGTTGGTTCCTGAGATCTGTATATGAAATTTTCCAAACTTGACTTTTGCGCTACAGATGCAGTTTTTCACATCCCTATAACCTCAGTGTTTCTGTAGCCATAACAAGGATATTTAACTGCCACTTGAAGGTATCACACTCTTGTTCTTGCTACGCTTGATTTGAGATTAATACATCTTGCGCATTTCATGTTCTGCTGAAAGACCTACTTTTTAAATGAGTTTCATATCATATGAAATATTGTAATACCTCCGTAAATTAGGCTTTGTTTTTACATTGAATAACAAAATGTGATGATGAGAATATTGCTAGTGTTTCCCCATAAGCTGCCATTCAGTTGTCTATGGTAGCAGTGTATATGCTCTGCATGGTCAAACAAGGTAACGATTGGTCACCCTTTGCTGACGTTGGTCCTGACTGCTTCCATACTGGGATGATCGGAAGGGATGTTCCTTCCTTCCTCCTAAGGATGCAGCCTATTACCCTTCACTTAAGTGAGTTATCAGTGAGTTATAATGTAAGGATTCTTGTTTTCATTAGCATTCTGTTTCGCTGCTCTGGCCAGTTACATCAAGCGGAGCAAGTTATTGGTTCCCACTTTCCCTCCTCTCTGCCTCGCCCTGCGCAATGTTCGCCCCTGCCTTCTCTTACCATTGTCACTCCTACTTGGCACACCCGCACCTTGACTCTCCAAACCTTGCTTAGCTATTCCCTGCCTCTCCCACACAGCCTCTGCTCTTCTTCACTATAATGCCCTTCACTGCTCGCTGCCCTTCAGTAATGCCCATGCTTCACTCGGGCCGTTACCTACGATCGTTGAGCTGTTAGCAGAAATGATAGTTAATCACCCAATTAATCACCAGTACTTAGGTGGTCTGAAAGTAGAGGGGTAGAAAATGTTCACACCTAGTTCATGACTCAATATTGAAGGTGGCTAGCAGTTTCCCGCATTGCCCTGGTTTTCTTTTCAGGTACATCTCATATTGCTCATTCCAAAGATAACTTCCTTCCAAAAGCCATCCTTTATGCTGTATTACTGAATCAAAGGGCACATCAATTTGTAGGCATGATTATTTAACCAAAAATCTCCCAGTAATTATAAAAATGGCACATATTCATTATAAAAGGGCTCATTGTAAGGTCATTGCATGAGGCCAGTGAATGCCTATGTAATGTCTGTGATATCATTGCGGCATGTTAGCGTTCTAATGGGCAGCTGTGCCCTACTTGTGATCTGAACAAAAGCAAAAGGATTTCACATACGGCACGAAATCGGTATATGAAGCCAGCTGTGTTTTTATACATGACAAAGTAAAAATTGGCTAGTGTAATGTAGCAGCAAATAGTTTACTGTTAAAGTAGTTTATCTTGTAGCCCACAAAGGTGAATTGATATGACTGAGACCTACATTATCCACGTTGTAATTATAGATGGGCACGCAACTAGATTTTGCGTCCAGTAAAATAGAAGTTGCTACCGTTCTTAATAAACGGAAACACATATCTGTCAGAATAGGGCATTTGCCAAAAGTGGAACTGGAAAGACGTTTGCCATGTTAGATACCTGATAACCTTGGTCACGATTCAGTTTTTCATTTCTGAAGATTGCAGTGTAATTTGTTAAAAGTTACGCTGCATTATTTCTTAAGTTGGTGGTTTTTGCAGTGCCCCTTGTGGACACATTTCTTTATGGTGGTGATTACACATGGACAGGACACTCCATGGAGGGAGACGAGCTGAGTTGACATTGTGTGAACTTACACACGCTTTATTTATTTTCTAAGAATGAACAAAATGCCACTTTATACATACAGTTGAAGATGTTTTCCTTTTTGTTCTTCAGTCTTAACCTAGTTTTTCCTATTGGACCTCTCTAGGCTCTTTTATGCGGGCCATCAGTTGCCATTTCTTCAGTTCTTCCTTCCTTGGAGACTGTCCCACAAGAAACCAATGCTGCACTCAGCCTACGTGTTCTCTGTAAAACACGTCTAGGAGAATATGAAGAATCTATTGACAGTCTTTTGGACCAATGCCCTGAAGCAGTCATACCATACGCCAGCCACGAGCTAAAAGATGGTAGACTGGTGAGTTTTAGAAATAATCTTTTTTTTAACCTCTTATCTCTGTTGCTTGGATTGTGCTTGTGCTTTTTAAAGATTTAGAACTCATCTTGGGGTTCCTTGAATGGCTCATATGTTCTTTAGTTGAAGTAGCTAAATGGAATGGGTTTATTTGAAATCATTTGTTTAATTCTTATTTTCTCCAGCATGGGCTCTGGCATGGATTCACATGCTCATGAATATTCCCCGTCGTCAGGCCGGGAATCCGCGGTATAGAAAAAATCAGTATCAGTTTCGTTTCTGATCTGTCTTTCTCAGTAGTAACCAATCACTGGTCTCTGGGTCATACTGCCCCCAGCCAATGACTGCCCTCTCCCTAAGCCCCGCCCCTGGCAGCCATCCTCAGATTTTTACTGCACGTTCAAGTGTTGGGAGTCCTCGTGCTGTAGCTCTCGAGCTTTTGCTGCGTTTTCACGCTTTTTTCAGGAGATTTTCTAATTTTTTTCGGTTAAATAGAGCCTCAAGCTCCACCATTTCTACATCCGATCAACGGGGATCCGTTTCGGAGTTTCTACCCCCCCCCCTCAAGGGTGAAGATTTCATCGAGTTACGCTTTTGGAGGATTCCAGAAGTTCCGCGGCCTACCCCGGACATGGTCCAGGAGAAAGGGAGCTCGACGCCCGGCAAGCTGTTCAGGACCTGCCCTGGATGCCAGCTTCAGAACGCTTTCAAGGAGGACGAGCATTCGTTTTGCCTCTACTGTCTCCATGAGGACAAGACGCACAAGTAAAAGGACTGTGCGTTTTGTGGGAACATGTCGGAGCAGACCATGAAGGATCGCCACCTCCGTCTAGCCAACTGGCTGGAAGGTAAGAGGTAAGAGCCCGCCAGGCGAGAAGAAGAAAAAGAAGTCCGAGCGGTCTTCTAAGTCCTGTGGGGGTGCCCCGGCGACGGGGGCCCAACAAAAGGCTAAGCACCGCGAGTCCGCGGGCACCGGGAGCGCCGAACAAATACATCAAGGCACAGAAGTTCCGGATAGTCACCCTCCAGCACGTGCAGGGACAGCTGGAGGAGGGCGATTTCCTGTCGTCGTTGGACTTGGAGGATGCATACTTCCGCATCCCTATTCTAAAGAGACACCGAAAGTTCCTCAGGTTCGTGGTCAAAGGGCAGCACTACCAGTTCAAGGCCCTCCCGTTCGGATTAAAATCGGCGCCCAGGGTGTTCACCAAGTGTCTAGCACCGGTGGCGGCGCGGCTGCGCCTACAGGGGATCCACGTCTACCCCTACCTGGACGACTGGCTCATACGGGCAAGGACAAGGAAGCTTGCTTTGGAACACACTACGAAGACCGTCCAGCTGCTCACGGACCTGGGGTTCTCGATCAACTTTCCAAAATCCTACCTGGTCCCGTTGCAAATCGCCCAGTTTCTGAGAGCACAGCTCGACACAGTGGCGCGGCGGGCCGCACCGTCGGAGGAAAGGATAAGGACCATCCTGGGAAAGGTGCAACGTCTGCCGGTCACAGACGTGGCCAGAGTGAGGTCTATCAAGTCCCTCCTCGGAATGATGTCCTCCTGCATTTATCTGGTGCGCCACTGCAGACTTCGGATGCGGCCCTTGCAAGAATTCCTCGACGGCCACTGGATCCAGACGACGGGCAGCTCCGAGGACAGGATCCCGCTCAACGAAGCGTTCCGTCAGGCGATACGATGGTGGGGTGTCCGCTCTCATCTGACGGCGGGAACAGGTTTCTTAGCCCGGGCCCACCAGGTGACGGTGACGACGGATGCCTCCCTGGAAGGTTGGGGAGCGCACACCAGGGGTCTCCACACGAGAGGCCTTTGGCTCCCGGAGGAGAAGACTCTCCACATCAACATCTTGGAGCTCCGTGCAGTGTTCTGGGCCCTCAGGTCCTTCCTTCCCTCCCTCAAGGGCAAGGTGGTGAGGATCTTCACCGACAACACCACCACGATGTTTTACATTTGGAAGCAGGGCGGAACCAGATCCCCTGCCCTATCCAAGGAAGCCCAGGATCTGTGGCATTGGGCCGTCGCCCAAGGGATGTTTTTGGTACCCTTTCATCTGGCAGGGATAAAAAACACCATCGCCGACTCACTCAGCAGAGAGCTGCGCTCGTGCCACGAGTGGGAACTGCCAGGATCAAGTGGACCGACTCTTCCAGCAATGGGGCGAACCCCAGATCGATCTGTTCGCGACGGCGGCAAACTCCAAGTGCCGGAGGTTCGCCAGCAGGTTTCCCCAACCGAGGAGCATGGGCGATGCTTTCTCGTTCCCCTGGGACGGCCTGTTCCTTTATGCGTTCCCGCCGTTGCTACTCCGGCTCGTCAACCAGCTCAAGAGGTCCCGGTGCAGGATGATCCTCGTCGCACCGGCGTGGCCGAGGCAGATCTGGTTCCCGGACCTTCTGGACTTGTCAGCGTCCACACCAGTCAAGCTGCCGACGGACGTGGATCTTCTCTCCAGAGAAGGAGGCGCCATTCTTCATCACGAACCAGAGTCGCTGAACTTGCAGGCCTGGCTCCTGCAGCACTAGAGTTTGAAGGATACGACATCCGGGCCGACTGCAGAGAGGTTCTTGCGAAGGCCAGGGCATCCTCGACTCTCAAGGGCTACGGACACAAATGGAAGAGGTTCTCTGTCTGGTGCCGTGCACAGAAGATTAACCCTCTGCGGATTACGGCCCCTCAAGTATTGCCGTACCTATTGTCTTTGGCCAAGGCTGGCCTATCTCACGCTTCCATCAAGGTACATCTGGCTGCCGTCTCACATTACACCAGAACTACAGGACGGGCGTCCTTGTGGTCTCATCGACTGGTGAAGGAATTTATGAAAGGACTGTTCAGATCATTCCCGCCGGTGAAGGCCCCTGCCCCGGCGTGGGAGCTCAACGTGGTGCTGACTAGGCTCATGGGGGCCCCATTCGAGCCTATGCATTCAGTGCCGTTGAAGTTTCTGTCGTGGAAGACAGCATTCCTCGTGGCCATCACCTCTAGACGACGAGTGGGAGAGACCCAGGCCCTGTCTTGCAAGCCTCCATACTTGACTTTTCACGACACGGGGGTGGTGCTGAGGACGCACCCCTCCTTCATGCCCAAGGTGCCGTCGGACTTCCACCTCAACGAGCCCTTGGTGTTGCCAGTTTTCTTCCCGTCGCCTTCGTCGCCGGCTGAGAGGACTCTACACTCGCTGGATGTAGCTAGAGCGCTGAAGTTCTACATGGACAGTACAAAGAGTTTTCAGAAGACATCACAGCTGTTTGTGAACTTTGGACCTGTGAATCAAGGGGAATGCTCTCTCGAAGACTTCCATTTCCAGATGGCTCTCCGGCTGCATCATGCACTGTCACCGGTTGGCAAACCGACTGTTGCCAGGCCGTCCGAGGGCCCATTCGACCAGAGCGATCACTGCTACTACGGCGTTCCTGTCTGGTGTGCCCCTGCACGACATCTGCAGGGCTGCTACGTGGAGGTCGACGCACACCTTCACGAGATTCTACTGCGTCGACCGGGATTCCAGGGAGGAGTCCAGAGTCAGCCAGGCAGTGCTGCACAACCTGTTCGCCTTAGGTGAGCCTGATGAGGAGGTAAGAGTTGCTTAATGTTGAGTTGTTGTATTGCTTGATATTGAGCCTTTTGCCACCTCCCGTGGTTGTGTATGTGTATACTGCTATGTATTCTTATATTCATGAGCATGTGAATCCATGCCAGACCCTATGCTGGAGAAGGAACAAGTTACTTACCTGTAACTGTTGTTCTCCAGCATGGCTCTGGCATGGATTCACATGCGAACCCACCCGCCTACCCCTCTGCGGCTCTTCACTTGGTCATACTGCCACTTCACGTGCTACCAAATCTGAGGATGGCTGCCAGGGGCGGGGCTTAGGGAGAGGGCAGTCATTGGCTGGGGGCAGTATGACCCAGAGACCAGTGATTAGTTACTACTGAGAAAGACATATCAGAAACGAAACTGATACTGATTTTTTCTATACCGAGGATTCCCGGCCTGACGACGGGGAATATTCATGAGAATGTGAATACATACCCAGACCCATGCTGGAGAACAACAGTTACAGGTAAGTAACTTGTTCCTTTTCTGCAAGCAGGCCCACCTTAAAAAAACAATAAACTAGGTCGAATTTAACAAACACAAATCGTCTCAAATATTAATGCTACTTGTTAACGCATTGAAGATGGGAGTGTAACCAGCTCCTCACAATTTAAATGCATCTCTGGTCTTGTCAATTTTTTGCCAATTAATTTTATTTAATTGTAACCTTTATTTTTAAACATTTCTTTTTTTGTGGCTACAATCAAGGCTCCAGATAACATTTTAGCTGTGACTTTTGATCCTTTTTTGATGTTTTGGGAGTAAAATGATTTTCTTGGGGAAAATGCAACTTTTGGCTTTCCAGACGTTTAGGACTACAACGCCCATCAACCTGAGCCGGCAAAGTCAATGGCGAGGGATCGTAGGAGTCCTGGTCCAAAATATCTGGAGAACCTCAGGTTGCAGGCCTGATAAGGGATTACCATCCCCAGTGGGGATATTATTTAGGTGAGTAAACAATATATATAATTTTAACACCAAAACAGATATCTTTTTGTATGCCACACTAGTTTGCATATAGTAATTTGTCCAATTAAAAAGATGCATTTCGAGAGGATTGGGTCCTCTGACGTATTCCAGATCTATGACAGGTAATGTCCACAGCTGTGCTGCTTTGTAAAATCTTTGGCCTCTGCGTCCTGCGTCGATGACGTCGATGCACCGTCCCCGAGGACCTCCTCCGACGGCCGACGTCACCCGATGTGAGAAGTAGGACGCACGACGCCCATAGCCTCAGTTCCGTTTTTTCCGCGAACTTGTTGGCCTCGACTCGTTGGAGTTTGCTGTTTTCAATTCTCGGATCGCTGAACCTGTTCGGTTTGTTGCGTAGACCTGTTCGTGGCGATGTCTTCTTCGTCTTCAACCCCGCGTCCGGGCTTCAAGAAATGCGGGGACTGTGGGTCCAAGATGTCGGTCACGGACTCGCACGACGCCTGCCTCTGGTGCCTCGGGGAGGCCCACGATACGGACGACTGTGTCGACTGCCAGTCGCTCACGGCAAAGGCCTTGCGGGAACGCAAGAAGAAGCTGTCGGTAGGCCGGGTGTCTAAGCCCTGGAAGTCGAGGTCTGCGGGGCTTTCGACGGATGACTCAAGGGGCGACTCTCCACATCATCGTTGGAAGTCCAGTGGGTCTCCTTCCAGGAGTCGGTCTCGCCACTCCTCCGCCTCTTCGAGGCATTCCCGGAAGCACCGGCATAGGTCGCCTTCCCCGTCCTCTTCCGAGGACTCCGCCCGTAGGCGGGTCGCTTATCCCTCCATGCAAGCGACACCAGAGGAATGGGCTTCCTTCGGGAAGCAAATGCTAACGATTCTTGAATCGCAGGGCACCGGTCCGTCCGCGCCTCCGAGTGGGGTCGGTCGGCACCGGTCGAGAGACACCGCCCGTACGCCTTCAGGCTCGGGTGGTCGGCACAGCTCGCGGGAGAGGTCCCGCTCGGACAAGGGTAGCCGTTCTCGCCATGCCCGTTCCAGCTCCCGGTCCTAGACGCGCTTCGAAGAAGACATCGACGCCTGTGGCGCCAAGGTCGTAGACGGTTTCTCTCGAGGCTCTGCCACCGAGGGGGTCGTCGACACCGTCGGTGCCTAGGTTATCGAGAGAAACGCTCGGAGCTCCGGCTTCGAGGCCTGTGTCGACGCCGCTGATGCTGGTGGCGCTGCAGCTGACGTCGAAGCCGATTCTCTCGACGCCCTTGACGCCTTTCGAGGCGGTGGTGTCGGAGGGGCCCCGTGGCACGGGGTTAGCCCCTAGAAAGGCTCTGGCTAAGGTCAGGCACTTCTTTGGTCCCCAGAGGTCTTCCTCTCCCCGTCTGGAGTACATTTCAGAGGGTGATGAAGGCTCTGATGGTGGCTTGGTTCCGGTTACGGTTCCCGATGAACTTATCTCGGGCCATAGCCAGTTTGATGACCTGCGGCAGTCGCTGCATGATGCCAGTGGACTGGACACCTCTCCGGAGGTGGAGTTTTGTAGGCCAGAGCCTGGCACTCATGCCGATTCTTCATATCGGCGCCTTATGTCTCTGGTCACCGAGTATTTGGGTTGGTCAGCTCCCCCAGGGGAGTTCGTTCAGGATGATCTCACGGACATCCTTGATCTCGGTCCCCCCACTGACCCGGTTTTGCCTTTTCATATGGCTCTGCAGAGAAGGGTGGCGTCGGCTTGTACTGCTCCGGAGAGTCTCCCGGCAGTGGGCAAGTCTTTGTCGCGAAAATACCGTCCAGCCAGTAGCGACCCCTGCTAGTTGTCTAGGCACCCCACTCCGGAGAGTTTGGTGGTGCAGGGGTATGGCGCTTCAGGCGGCCAACTCCATATGTGCCTTGTCTCGTTTCACACACACTCTGTGGAACTGTGTTGCATTAGCGGCTGAACATATTTCCGAAGGGGGCGAACGGGATGGTTTCCTTGCTATGGTTCAGGATGGCAAGGATGCCATGTGTGAGGCCGTTCAGTTGGGTTTGGACTTGGCGGATTGTGTCAGCCGGTCCATGGCAGCGAGCACCGTAATGCACAGGTTTGCGTGGTTGCGGAAGTCTGGGTTCGCTCCTGATGTGCAGTCCCGGCTCCTCAACATGCCCTTTGATGGTGAGCACCTTTTTGGCAGCAAGGCTGACAAGAGCCTTGAGAGGTTGCAGACCTCCAAAGCTGCAGCAAAGTCGTTGGGCGCTGCAGTTCGCCAACCTCCGCCTTTTCATCCTAGGGGACAGCAATGGAGGGGAGGTTCCTTTCGCTATTACTCGTCCTCAGTAAAGCGAGGGGAGCTAGCAGTCAAAGAGGCCATCGTAAGAGTGCCAGAGGTGGAAATAAAGGTACTCGAGGTGCCAAGGACGCTTGGGCAGTTGCCTCTTTGCCCTTGGGCAATGCCGCAGCCGCTACCACTCAGTCATGAGGCCAGGTCCCATGGTTCGCCATTTGGGGGAAGGCTGGCGCAGCATCTTGTAGAGTGGCAAGCCATTACTTCGGATGTGTGGGTTCTGGAGATCATAACCCACGGCTACTGTCTTCCTTTTCGGCAGAGGCCTCACGACAATCCACCAGGGAGCCTCTCTTTGAAGAGTCCGGATCCGCTCCTTGCGCAGGAAATTCAAGCCCTGCTGGAGAAAGGCGCCATAGAACTGGTGCCTGTAGCGGAGAGGAACAAGGGATGGTATTCCCCTTATGTTTTGATTTTGAAGAAAGACGGGGGATTGAGACCCATCATGGACTTGCGCGGTTTGAACAAACTCCTCAGGAAGGACAAGTTCAAGATGGTGACTCTTTCTCAAGTCCTCCAGGCCCTTCAACTTCAGGACTGGTTGATGTCTCTCGACCTCAAGGATGCTTACTTCCATGTGCCGATCCATCCCAAGCACAAGAAGTACCTGAGGTTCGCGGTTGGCGACTCGCACTTTCAGTTTCGGGTCCTGCCGTTCGGATTGACCTCCGCCCCGAGGGTTTTCACCAAGCTCATGGTGGTGGTGGCAACGCATCTCAGGAAAGGGGGGATTCACGTCTACCCCTACGTGGACGATTGGTTGATCAGGGGGAGCTCTCCCGAGCAAGTCCTGGATCATCTGTCCGTCACCTGCCACTCCCTTCACAGGCTGTGCTTCTCCCTCAATTTAAAGAAGTCCCATTTGACACCAACGCAGCGGCTCCACTACTTCGGAGCAGTGCTCGACACGTCCCTGGGGGAGTGGTTTCCTCCTCAGGTGAGGGCTCTTCACATTCAGCAGATGGTGCACAAGTTTCAATTTGCCCAGGATCTCCCAGCGTCCGAGTACTTGAGACTGCTCGGCCCCATGGCATCCTGCATTCTTCTGGTGCCAGAGGCTCGTCTGCGGATGAGATCTTTGCAGTGGGCACTCAAGCTCCAGTGGTCTCAGTCCTCCGGCAGGCTGTCGGACCCTGTTCAGGTGCCGCCCTCAGTACCCCGGGACCTTCTGTGGTGGGCCGTCGAGGGCAATCTGATGAAGGGGGCCCCATTTTGGCTGCCCTGGCCGGAGGTGACGATCGTGACGGACACATCCCTCACGGGATGGGGAGCTCATGCCAACGAGTTGACAGTCAGCGGTCGTTGGTCTCCGTCGGAGTCCAGATTCCATATCAATCTGTTGGAGCTGAGGGCCGTCAGGCTAGCCCTGAAGGCTTTTCTGCCGACTGTGCGTGGAAAGAGTGTCCTGATTCTAACGGACAACACGGTGGCCATGCACTACCTCAACAAAAAGGGGGGGGCAGGGTCACTTCCGCTGTGCAAGGAGGCGATGCAGCTCGAATTATGGGCCATCCAGCAGGAAGTTTCGATCTCGGCTGTTTATCTGGCCTGAGACGACGACGAGACGGCGGACGCTCTGAGCAGGCAGAGCTCGATCTCTCACGAGTGGGAGCTGGCTCAGGAGGTTCTCCTGGAGATCTTCGCCCTTTGGGGGACCCCTCAAGTGGATCTCTTTGCCTCCAGTGTCAACCGGAAGTGCGAAAGGTTTTGCTCGCAGGAATTTCCTCCAAAAGGAGCCTTAGGAGACGCGTTCGTGGTGGAGTGGTCATTCCCACTGATGTACGCGTTTCCTCCAGTCCCCGTCATCCCGCAAGTGCTGCGGAGGTTATGGAGGTTCGGTTCCCGGATGATCATCATTGCTCTGGCGTGGGCCCGGAGGACGTGGTACCCGGACCTTCTAGACTTGTCCATCTGCCCTCCACGTCGTCTTCCCTACCGAAACGATCTGCTCTCATGGGAGGGGGGTCAGGTTCTCCATCCAGAGGTCAGAGCCCTCAATCTTCACGCTTGGCTTCTGAAAGGTTGAGGTATAAGGATTGGGACCTCCCTGAAGATGTGATGGAGGTGTTGCTCTCGGCCAGGCGGCCGGCAACTAAGTCTCTGTACCGTTGCCGTTGGAGAAAGTTCTGCGACTGGTGCAGAGTTCAGAATGTGGATCCTTTTGAATGTGACATTCCCATGGTTCTGTCTTTTTTGCTTTCTTTGGCCCACAGGGGCTTGCAAGTGGGGACCATTAAAGGTTACCTGGCGGCGCTGTCCATATTTAAGCGCTCGTCTGAAGAGTGTTCCTATTTTAAAATTCCTTTAATTTCTCAGTTTTTGAAAGGGCTCACTAATGTGTTCCCTCTGTCACCTTTTCTGGTGCCAGGTTGGGATTTGAACCTTGTTCTTAAGTTTCTTATCGGTGCTCCGTTTCAGCCTTTACATTCTTGCCCTTTGAGGCTGTTAACTCTGAAAACTGTGTTTTTGGTTGCGGTTACTTCCGCTCGCAGAGTGAGTGAGTTACAGGCACTTTCAGTTAAGCCACCCTTCACTGTGTTTCATAAGGACAGGGTTGTCCTTAGAGTTCGTCCTTCTTTTCTTCCGAAGGTGGTTTCGGACTTTCATTTGAGCAAGAAGGTTGTTCTTCCGGCGTTCTATCCTCCTCCACATCCTGGTAAGGAAGAGGAGAGGCTCCATAGGCTTGATCCTAGGAGAGCGTTGATCTTTTATATTTCGCGCATGTCCCGGTTCAGAGTGGACAATCAACTTTTCATTGGTTACGCTGGAAAGCGTTTGGGACAAGCTGTGACGAAACAGACTTTGTCTCGTTGGATTATTTTAGCTATTTCCGAGTGTTACCGCATGGCGGGTAAGGATCCTCCGGCTGGCTTGCGGGACCATTCTACCAGGGGAGTGACTGCGTCTACTGCTCTGCAGAGGGGAGTTCCTATTCGTCACATCTGTGATGCAGCCACCTGGGCTTCAGTCACTACTCCCTCGATTCCATCAGAGGGCAAGATCTGGCCTTTGGCAAGGCAGTTCTCTATTCCGCAATTTGATTGGGCACGCTAAATTTGTATTCTAAATTCTTTCCCACGTCCTTGCTTGGTACTGCTTTGGGAGTCTGTCATAGATATGGAATACATCAGAGGACCCAATCCCCTCGAAGAACAAGTTACTTTCTTACCTGGTAACGTTCTTTCGATGGGATGGTCCGACGACGTATTCCATATCGCTCCCTCCCTGCCTTCCCCGCTGCAGAATTTCCTTTGCGATTGCAGCTTGCGTTCCGCAAGGCCTTGTGTGTCTGACTGGCAGAAATCTGGTGGTACACATTCTGGGAAAAAAACTATAACTGAGGCTATGGGCATTGTGCGTCCTACTTATCACATCGGGTGACGTCGGCCGTCGGAGGAGGTCCTCGGGGACGGCGCATCGACGCAGGACGCAGACGCCAAAGATTTTCCAAAGCAGCACAGCTGTGGACATTACCTGTCGTAGATATGGAATACGTCGTCAGACCATCCCATCGAAAGAACGTTACCAGGTAAGAAAGTAACTTGTTCTTCTAAAGCAATAATCCTTCCAGTGGAAATGCTTTGTTGCTACCTCTGGTCTGAAAATGTATGTATAGCTGTGTGGGTGGAAGCAGGGAGGCAGGCTTCTCTGTGTCCATGGTTTCCTATTGTTTGTTGTGAATATTTTTACTCACTCTTTTTTGTTAGGTGTATGTGCTTGTTTTTAAGGAGTAAATGTTGGTGGTACTCTGCTTATCTGTAGGGCTGCTTACCATGTATTTACTGTTCTCTGGTATTGGATCTTTAATGGATTCACATGCTGTGAATATTCTCTGTCATTAGACTGGGATTCCTCTGTAATTTAGAGCAGGTTAAACTGAAACTTTGAGTCACTTTTCTGCTCTAGCATCCTTTTTGGGTTGTACTGCTTCAGCCAATAGGCAAGGCTCACTTAGCTCCACACATGTCCGCCATCTTCAGATTTTTGTCTGCATGTTTGTGTTGGGAGTCCTCAAAAATCTCTCTGGATATATTTCTTCGATATTTGATCATAATTTATCCAAACATCCTCAAAACGTCTTTTTTTCAACGAGGTGTCAACATCGTCGATAGTGGGAACAATCACTATTGTCATCAGCCTCCGCCACCCTCGGTTCCCTGACTTTTTGATGCTGCCTGCGGTTTTGGGCCTCCTCATAGCTGAATCCAAGCGAAAGCTTTTTCAAGGCATGTGGCCGCTGTGGCCTAAAGAATGTTTTTGTTGATGATCACCACAAAGACTTCATTTACCGTCTACACCCACACCACATCATCCAGTATTGCAAGATTTGTCAATCCTTCTCCAACAAATGCCTCCAGGATCATCACTGAGGGTTAGTTGTGTGGCTGAAGGACGCTGGAGTGCCCTCTGACTTCGCTTTGGTACGTAGTCATGCTTCACTCAGGCAGGGTAGGTCTACCGAGCAAACTAACTCTAGTAAGAGGTTCAAATCGCACGGCGACTCTTTCAGAGGCAGTAAAAGGGCACAGAGAGAACCATCTAAAATCAGGCCAAAGTCTCTGTTGATAACTTCCAAAGAGCCTGCCAGACCGTCAACACCTAAGGTCAGTGGTCTTTCATTATTCACTTCTTTGTTGACCTCCACCAACTTTTTTAAGACCGTCGACCTCGGCGGTAAGGTCCACTGCGTCAGCGACATCCTAGACAGTGAGGCCCATTTTGTCATCGACAAAATCATCTTCGACCTCCAGACCGTCGTTGACTACTAGGCTGACCATTAAACCATCGGCTACCACTTCGTCAACCACCTCAAACATGAACCTGTCAGCGAACGCCACTCTGAAACAGTCCACTACCACATCGTCATCTACCATGAAATATTCAACGACCTCCACCCTGTCGATGACCACGACATCATCACCATCCACTGCCATTATACCGTCAATGACCACTTTGTCTACAATGACGACAGTTCTACCAACAGGATCTGTGACAGCGGCGGCTGGGCATCGAGTCAACAATTCCTATCTTCTGACGACGATATGGGTGTGGTGATGTCACCTCATTCCTCCTCTCATTCCTCCCCTCACACCTCTCCTCAGGATACTCCAACAAAGAAGGTATCTCCTCCATCTAAGGCAAAGAGCTTGTCTGACCAGCCTCAACAACCGGTTGCTCCAAAGCATCAAGGAAGACTTGCCCCAACAAGGGCACACACTCCTGTACCAGTTATTCCAGCACCTGCAAGCAGAGATCTCTCTGTGTACATATTAAATACCTTGACCACCTTGGTATCCACTCTCTGCCTTCACCAAAACCAGTCATACCCTTGTTCCATCTCAGCATTTCCTCACACGACTCAACACAAAGCAGAGAAGCGACAGATGTGCCTCACTTTTAGGCCCATCACTCCAATCCTCGATGTATCTCAGATGTGAGAAGCGTCATTCTCTCAGACAGCCGTTCAGACCATATCCAATCGATGATTTGGACGACATGAAAATGACATTGATCGAGCAGGCCGACTAACTGGTGAACCAGAGATTAATCACATCATCACTGACATTACTACACAGCTGCATTATACATGAAGTACATATTCATCCATTCATGAAGTTAAACAAACATTCACTAGTTTATTGCATATAAGCACAAAGCACATGCTTAAGACCAATGTAGGTAGAGGACGGACACACAAACATATTTCTTTATATCCATACCCTTTGCCAAAGCAAAAACCGCAAGATACAAAAAGTTCATATATTAGCTTTCACATGCTTGACTGCTACTAACATAGAGAAGCCATAGGGAATGATATGGAAGCTATAGGTCTCTATAATGAAAGGCAAAGGAGAGACAGGCTTTGAGTACATGGAAAAGCTGATATGAACGCCACAGTCAGAGGCACCCAGCCAAGAACACGTGGAGACAGGAAATTTCCTGTTACCAAGGCACTGAGCCACCTGCAGAAAATCAGGCTAAAATCCTCATAATTAAAAGCAGGACTGCTTCATTTTGTGGTCTCCACACACGCGACCCAGCCAAACAGGACAATGCCCATTCAGCCAAGGTAGACGAAGATGACTGTTCCCATCAAACCAGAAGAGAAAAAGCTACAAGTGTTGCCCACGACCTGCAAGCTGAATGCACTCACCCAGGCTTAGGTGATCAGAGATGGCAATATTAGGGAACACTTCACACCTCCATGTTCATTCCCATTGCCTTGAAATAGTACACTCAGTCTGGTAACCGTCCAGGGTCCCAGGGATGGGAGGACACATTCTGCCCAATCCAGATTCACCTTTCACGTGGGGATATAATTTGTTGCAAGGGCCAATGGTCTTTCTGCGACCCTGCAACATTGTAGATTGATACTAGTAGAGGTGGTCTTAGGAGGAGCCACTAGGTATGGCTATCCAATTGTAGAAGTAACCCATACATCTTCTATATGTAGCTCACCCAAACTGACCAATGTAAATGTGTGATAGGTTTCTGGGACAGAACCTGGATTTATGACGTCACACCGGGATAAAACTGGGTGACACATGCTTAGAAGACGAGAGCTCCAGAGCATACTTGCTTTTCTGGTTTGATCCTTGCCCTATCGCTGAGTCTTCAGTTCTTGTGGCAGGGAGTCTTTGAGTCCAAGTGTTCTTTGCTGATAATTGGGGTGACTGCTAGAGAGTCCCAGCCTCTCCTTTACAGCAAACTAGATCGGAACAGCAGCTGCCACATCCGGGTCAGCTAACTGACACATACACGGATCACGATCCTCAGGATGATATGCTGTCAGTGCATACAACTGACACTGATGAATTAGACGACAGATGAGGTTCCTGCCAGATGTTCACCCCCTGAGGAAATTGGGTCTTTTCACACCCTCATGGGAAGGGATGCCAAGATGTTCAGACTCGCACCAAAAGAACAGAAGACAGCCTTCCATACCAGCGGAGGGAATTCCAAAAGAAATCCATGTTATCTATTCCTCTTCTGGAGGATATCAGGGATGATTGTATTGTCACTATTGCCCCTCCTTCGACAGCGCTGGCAAAGAAAGACAGATTTGTTCAAAAGTAAAGGGCCCCTGGCTCTGCCTCTGTCTGCCTGTGCACGCAGCCCATGCTAACTCTGTTGTCACAACTGCTGCCCGTGAGAGGTCAGCCAACCCATCTTCGTCGTGCTCTGTTCCACCTGATAAAGGGGGAAGACGTTTAGATGCATTTGGCAAGAAAGTTATCACCACCACAGCCACTACCATCAGGGCAGTGAACACCATGGCCATTCTCGCCAGGTATGACCGCGAGTTATGGTATAAGCTGGGTCCTCTTCTGGAATTCCTCCCAGAAGGTAAGTAATGGTAAGTTATGGAGTTCTTCCATGAGGGCAAGGTGGCACCGGACCATGCCATCATGGTGTCCATCAAACTTGCAGACACAGGATTCTGCCAGCTGAGTAATATGGCCATCGTCAGAAGGCAGGGCTGGCTCAAAGCGACGTATTTCAGACCCTACAATCCATTAAGACGGACTCCGAGACTGCCCGCTCCGTGGGCACACGACAGCAGCGGTGCCAGACCTTTTGGATCAACAAAATTCTGTTTTACCAGGACTTCAAGGGATTATGGCTGAATTTACTAATCCTCGTATAAAATGCTGACATTCTCCACAGAAGCCCAGTACAGAGGGAGTTCTCAATCATATAGAGGTGGCCAACGTAAGCAAGGCTCCTCTCAGCCCAGGTTCCCTCCCTCTCACTTCAGGACCCCACTAGGAAGAAGGCTATCGCAGTTTGTCCAACAATGGCCAAAAATCACAAACGACAAATGGGTGCTCTCCCTGCTCCAACACGGAAATTGCCTGGAATGTACCCAAACTCTGCCGGACATTCCCCCAGTCAGCAAGGTGGAAAGATTTCACAACTTGCTACTACCGGAGGTGCGTACCTTGCTAACCAAGGGGGCGGTGGAGAAGGTCCTGTGAGGAATCTGATGGGATTCTCCCCAGAAACCTGGTCTGGGACCCGCCTCCAGTGGCCAGGGAAAGGCAGGCGCTTACTAATCCTGACCCTGTAGCGAATAGAAGTTGTTTGTCATTGTGAAAAGTCCTGCTAACAATGGAAATGTATCACATGCACTTCTAATGCAAGTCTGAGTGCTTGTGTGTAGCGAAAAGCTTTTTCGATTTTCAATTGTTGAACTGTTTAACTTTACTAGAGTGGTGGCGTGTCTCCAATCAGGAAGGGGAACGCTTTTACAAATTACTCAGAATATTCCATCAGAGAGGTTGCGTGTGAACAATTGTGGTTCCCGACCGGATTAAAAGTATAACTCTGTGTGAATGAAAGGGAGTACAATTCTGTACAGTTCTTTAAAGTTAAAAATCTTCATCAAAGACTGATCATGTGTACCTAAATCTGTTTTTCTTTAGAAGTTTGAACCTTGAAACATCCAGAACAAGCATTCAGTCAATGTAAAAGTTGCAGAACTGGAGGAAAGAACAAACATTACCCAAGGCAGTATGCACATCCTTTCTATATTGAAACCAGCCCTGTTGAAATCTAACCACCTGCATTATGAAGTTGTTAAAGGTCTAGTGTCCTCTGATACAAGTGTGACATGTTATCTAAAGTTCGAAGAGTAGCAATACAGCTTCAGGGTAGCCACTGGAACCCAGAAGGTATGAATGAAGCTGGGGGAGGGAGCTGGGTGCATGTTAGAACATTAAACTGACAATCTGTAATGCTGAGACTGGTGAAGTTGAGAGAAAAGCAATCTAGAAGCAGAGGCAGGTTGTTTTGGTGACAATAATAAGACAGACAGAAGAGGCAAAGAGGCTGCCCTTTTCCTGTAACTTAGGAAAGAAGAGTGCTTTGCCTACCTGTGGAGGTCGAAGAGTCTTGTCTTTAACATTGTCTAAAAACAATCAAGTTTTAAGTCGAAGCAGAACTACCAGGACAGTGGTTTTGAATATAACTGTCAGTGAATGTTACACTAAAGGTAGTTGAAGAAGCCGCATACTGTGGCACAAAGGAGTCTGTTTCCACAGTAACGGTAGTTGAAGTGGGTTGTCAAGAGGAAAGCAACACCCTAAGAAGAAGCATCCTGACTATTATACCAAAGACACTGCAGAGGTTTCAAATATATGTACAGTTGTTGAAGCTGAAGTGGTTCTCCTTATCTTTTAACTGTGGCAGCATAATCTTGGAAAGAGGATATCCAGGATTAAAATTGTTTTTGTTTTCTTGCCTGGAATTGGAAGGGAGAAGTTTTCAACAGAAAGCTGAAGAACAGTTACCAGCTGATTTATTTGTTTGGTGAACTTTTGTTTCCCTTAGAACTTAGAAGGACTTCACTTTTTCTTTTCTTAAACATTTGGAGGAACCAACTTTGAACAATCCTGGGGATGGGATATACCCAGGAAAGGTGAAGGTCATCCAAATTACTGGTTGTTGGTATTTACTTATTTATGTTGTTCATGATATATTTTAAATGTGTTGTTTAGTGTGAGGGCCAGTTTTGTGTATGCTATGAGTAATCCCTTTAGACCTTAGACTAGTTGGGGATTTTCTCTTTGTTATCAATAAAATGTTTAACACTGAGAAAACAACAAGCAGTTGTCCGCCTCGCATTACTGACCTGACACAGTCCTGGACACACAGAAGTGATCAGGAATCTATTCAAGATGCGTCCTGTTAAGGAAAAAGTCAGGGGGTTGGAGACCCATCTTAGATTTGAGTTCTCAACAAGTTCCTCAGGCACAGTACCCTCTCAATTGCAATGAGGGGATTTTCTAGCATCCCTACACCTGGAGGACACATATTTTCACATCCCTATTAGCTATTCACACCGCTGCTTCCTACGGTTTCTAGTAGACAGCGTGCATTACCAATTCAGAGCTCTGCCATTCGGCCTTCGATTGGCCACAAGGGTGTTTACGAAATGCCTTGTTCCAGTGGTTGCCCAGCTACGCTGGGTGGGCATACGTGTGTCCATACCTCGACAATTGGTTGGTATGAGAACTATCTTCCGCGGTGGCGTCACAGAGCATTTCATCCACCATCCAGTGCCTACAGTCTCTCAGCTATTGTCCGCTATCTTTTGTTGGGTATATGTGCCCGTTTTTAAGGAGTATATGTAGGTGGTACTCTGCATAGCTGTAGGGTTGGTTACCATGTGTTTATTGATAATTTTCTGTAAACAATAGCAGTGCAGTACTTTGGCTTGTGTAGAGATGAATAACAGCTTACATTGCTTATCTGTGTAATGTGCCTTCAGCTGAATTGCCACAGTATAACAGAGAAAAGTACTTTGTTAGAGGATTATGAAAGAAGGATTCATCTGGAACGCTGTTTGGATAGTCAATTCCAAAGTCCTCTGTTATAGAGCAGAAGACAGAATCTTTCAAGGCAGAGGTGAGCTCTCCCCCTAAGCATCACCAGCAAACAGCAGGGATGACACCGCTGTTGGACAAAGTCCTCTCTGCTGGCTGTGCACTTGAACCCAGGACCTGCCCACTTGAGATGAAGGACCCCATGTAAGTGGCAGACAACTTCCTGGAGTTGAAGTACATACCTAAGACTCACCTTGTCCCCCAGCAACCCAGAAGTCAAGAAACAACTCTGGGCCCGATTACTGCATCAAACTGCTTGGGAACTACACCAACCCAGACATCGCCTGCCTGTCTCAAACCTTTTCGTGCCATGTGCTGTTGCTGCTTGGACCAACCCAACACTGAATCTACTGCCTCAGGAAGCTCATAGAAGCCTGGCTCAACACTTTCAATCCCCCAAAGAGAAGAAGCCAAAGGTACTGTGAAGAGACCCTGTCCCCCTTATCCACATTTTGGGACCATATTGACTTTTAAGCCCCCCGGTACCTTTTTCAACAAAAACATATTCTTGAACTAGTGATATTGTTGCCAAGCCTCTTGCCTGAACTCCCCTGCTGATCAACCCTGAATGCCCTTTCTCAAAAGTCTGCATGCTCTGTGTTTCCTTTTAAAGAGGTGGATTTTTCTAGTGTTTGCTTGTTAGTTGATTGCATTTCTATTATTTAATTACCCCTCTTTCTATAGAACCTTGATGGGGAAATTCTTTTATTTTGGAACCATTGTACTTAAGTTGTTTGAGTTGCTACTTGTTTCAGCTCTCGCCCCTCCTCCAGATATGTTACCCTCGGCCTGCGCTATCAAAATAGGCAAAGGAGGTATACATTTCAGGCCCTGCCTTTTTCACTTTTATGATTTGGATCACTGCTGGTTTAGTAATGGTGTGAGGCCAAGTAGGCATTTTAGCCAGTTACTACCCATCACTGTGCTCCTACAGAGCAATAGTTCTTTCATCACAGCGGACATTGCCCAGGCAACTGGAGTTTAGTAAAGTACCTGTTAATTGAGAAAATGTGTGATAACTGAGTTGTGGGTGTGGTGTGGTACACTATGCACACACCATGTGCTTTTAACACTTATTTCCAGGAATGCCCCTACTCAATGCCAATTACAGCACAATTTTAAACAAGCAACTGACCCTCTGCGCCCAGCCATTTGCTTGAGGGTGGTACATAGTTGTCTGGTATGTGTAATGGTAGTGCTTTAAAAGAAAGGCATCATGGCGTCCGAGCTATATTGCCGTTCACTGTCATTTTTTCAACAGGGAAACTTTTCCTAAAAATCACATCTTTTAAAAATGGGATAATTTCAGAGCAGATGGCTTCCATCACATCCTTCTGGCAGTTTTATCTACCTTGAGGAATCAGTAGGGCTGTACCTTTCTTGAAGCGCTTGCTCCCCAAATGACCTTCAAGGGCTAACTGGAGAATAGATTTCCTTATGCCCTCTCCAGGTATATTGTTGCTATGTCTTGCCAACTTCACTACATGATGAGCAGCTCCTCTTTGACTTAATGTGATGCCCATAAATCTCTCTGCAGGACGAATATTAACAGTGCATTTTCTGATACCTTTCAGGATGATGTCCCCTGTCTCACTCGATTCCCAAACCTCTTCAGGAATGATTGCTAGCCTCATATTGGCTTACACCACATCCTGTTTTGTGTGTCCCACTGTGTTAGGAAGCTCAATGAGAAGCGGGAATAGGCAATCAGCTGCTGCATTTTGGGCACCTGGATATGCGTGGGGTGGCATTCTGCCCTCAGTTCCAGGAGAAAATCTGGACAAGTGGTTTGAAGTCAGAGCAAACTTAAGAAATCCTTTGCCACAAAAATAGAACTTGACATACTGAATGGCCCATTCCGCAGCCGTGGGTTTTAGTTCCAACACAGAGTGGTTACCGTCAGCCTCCTTGACTGCTCTCGAGGCAAAAGCATAATTTTTACAGTTAACCTTCACTTGGACGAGTGTCGTCGTCAGGCCGAGTCCACTGGTGCCGATAATGAGCACAATTTTGTCTGACAATGAAAATATTCCCAAGGTGGGAGCATTGCTGATATCATCTATGATACCCTCAAAAGCACACTTGTTAATTTGACCATTTAAACCCACCCTGCTTTTGAGTGAAGCAATAGCCGCTTATAATTTTTTTATGGTATTCGGCTAGCCCAGAAAGAAACAAAGCACAACCTTATCCTAAGAACACATAGCATGCCTAATGGCATCAGCAATGTTTGTGCAGGGCCTAACTCCCTTTGTGGGTACCTCACTCCTGGACCCCAATCTTTAATTTTTCTCTCTGTACAGTTAAACACCTAAAATCAGGTAAGCGCCTACAATCTGTAGCATTTGTCTGATTGTGGAATCATGTAGTTCTTTGTTCACACCACACATTAGCAAGTCATCCTTAAAGACAATCACATTATCGAAGTGCTTCTTCAGCCATTCCATTGCTCTATAAAAGACAGTTGCTGCAGATGCAAGTCAAAAGGGCATGAAGCGGAATGCACCTAAGGGAGTTATAAAGGAAGGGAAGGTGCTTAGAATCCTTGAACCATTTAGCCTTATGGGAAGTCAAAGACAGGTCAGGGATGGAAAGGCATTTAGGGATAGAAGGTCTCCCTTTAAACGTCTGAATAACAGCGATTCTTTTCCCTTCGCCCACATACTTTCCCCTGCATTTGCATATCAAAGGGGGCCAGTGTTAATTTATTTAAATTATATTTTATTAAGCATTTATTAGGCACCTATACACCCGTATGCTGTTTCCAGGCGCCACAAGACAAAATGGGGAGGGAGCAATGGGAGTAAAATAACAGTGGCAAAATCGGTAAATACACAGTCACTACAAGACGAGTGGGGAGGGAGAAAAAGGGGTAAAATAACACTGGTAAAAATGGTAAACGTACAGTTGTGGTCCTGCTAGGCCTTGTAACCTTTGTACGTGCAAGTTAGCCCGGGAGGGAAGTGCAGGGGAGCCAGGGTGGAGACCAATTGCAAGTGGTAGGGCGGAAGAGTCCCACAGGTGGAATGCACAGCCGCCAGGCCGGGGCCCCGCAGGGACAGTGCTGAGTGGGGCGGCGGTTGCTGGTGTTGACTGGGTGGAGGGCCTGGTAACCTGTGAGATTCATGGAGGACCAGGCCATGAGTCTCAGTGGCAGTGGGATGATTAGCAGGGAAAGGAAAGAGAGAAAGAGGTAGAGAAAAGCAGGGTTTTGAGAAGTTTCCAGAACTTAAGGATATCCGGCTCAAGTCTGAGGGGGGCAGGGAAGCTGTTCCAAAGAAAGGCACCAGCCGAGGCGAGAGACCTGACCCTTACTCTCTGCTTGGAGAACCGTTTGACAAGCAGAGAGTTGGAGTTAGAGGAGCAGAGGGCTGTAGCAGGGAAGTATTTAGGGAGGGAGAGTTGGAGATCGTGTGGCCTCACAAAGCCTTGTGGGTGATGCAGAAAAGGTGAGTAAATGGAGGATGCCTCTAAGGAGATAGAGCTGGAAGTGGGACTTCTCGGCAAGGTCCAAGATATGAGGGGTGAAGGAGAGAGTAGAGTCGGAGATGAATCAGCAGCCACAAAATGATTGATCTAGAACACGTTGTTGCCAACAGGTAATTCTGGTGCACTTACCTTGTTTTTGAATTACAAATGTTTAATATTCAAACAACATTTATGTAAAACGTCACACACAAAACGTTTTTTCTTCTATCCAACACACACATCAAAATTACCAACACTGTAATAAGTATGTTTTGACAGAATTTTGTTGCAGACGCGTTTCAGATATCAACGGTCTCCTTCAAAGGCTAATCTGCTGTGCCTTTTTATTAACTCTTAACATTCACTGTATCCTATAAAGGAAAATAATTATTTAAGCCCCTGGTTTAAGCCCTGCCCACCTAGCGCCTTCCAGGTTGCTGCTCTTTTTCCCTACTTAAGGAGCCCTCCAGCCTCTTCCTTTGCAGATGGGAAGCATGTGCAAGTGGATCTAGGTCACCTGGCCTCAGCCCAACCCACCTTCTTAGTACTGTCTCTTCATTCCTGCTCTTAACTGTTAGATCAAGGGCGTCTCTCGCCCGGGCATCCAAAGCGAAGTGTTGACGAAGAAAAGGGCAATTCCTGTTTGGACCTGGGAAAACAGGGCTGACAAAGAAAAGGGCAATTCCTGTTTGGACCTGGGCAAACAGGCTGACAAAGAAAAGGGCAATTCCTGTTTGGACCTGGGCAAACAGGGCTGACGAAGGAAAGAGCAATTCCTGTTTGGACTTGTTCGGACCAGGAGGACCCGGGGCCCGACCCCCTGCTCAGACAGCAGATAAGCATGCACCAACATGTGTTTACTCCCTCTGTCCCCACAGGCCATCCCCACCCCCTCTGGTCCTCCTGTGATGTTCACTTGTGCCCCCCTCCCTTCTTGCACACAGGTGTTGCCTGTTTTGCTTGATTCCTCTACCTTGCTTCCCCCCTCTACCCTGTTTCCCCACTCCCCCTCAAATCCCCCCTCCAGCCTAATTCTGCAGGAGTCTGTCCTGTTATATTCTGGTTTCACCATCACCGTCTTGTGGCCAATGCTGGATTAGACTTTTATGGACTTTGATTCACAGTGTGTCACCCTTTCTCAACTCTCATGCTGGACTTCCTTTGCATATTGTACTCATGGTGCCCTGAATCATGCTGTTCCCATCTTCATCTTGTATCCTGGCTTGCAACATTATGTGTTACTACAGACTTCTGCAATTGTATTTGCTCTCCCCTCTTGCTTCTCCACTCTTTTTGACTGCTTAATTTCTGTTCTCTCCTCCTCTCCCTTTCTCCCTTTTCCTATCTCCTCCCCTGACTTTCTTCTATGCACTTACTCTATCAGAATTGTCTCTGGACCTAGTATGATAGCAACCTCGTCTGTCCCCCCCCCCCCCTCCCCTTACTTGTTTTTTTTCCCCACCCCTCCAGCACTATCTGAAATGTCATCAGGCCTATTAGGATAGTTGCTTGTTTTGTTCCTCCCCTCCCTTTCTGCACCCCTCTCCCTTCCTTTTTATTTTTCTCTGGCTCTACCAGAAATGTCGTTAGGCCTAGTACGGCAGTCGCCTGTCTATTTCCATTTCCTTCCCACTCCCCCCCTCCCTTCCTCATCTATTTCTTAGCTCTTGCACTATCTGAAATGTCGTCAGGCCGAGTGTGATAGTTAATTTCACATCCTTACCATTCATGGCCTGTAAGAATGTCATTGTATTTTCCCTTGTTCCCTCCCTTGCCTTGAAGCACTTTGAAACACATTCTGTATAGGCGCTATATAAATAAACTATCATATCATATCATAAGTACATCAGTCTCAAAACATGCATTAACATCTATGAAAGCCCCTTGCATTTGTGATGACCCTAACATGAGAGATTCTCAGACACATGAGTGTTCAGGTATGACTCCTATCCAGGGCGTTGGAAGACCATAGGTTAGAGCTCTTGTCTGGGAAACCCATGGATCTGTGGGTGTGATTCACTCTGTCACTGTCCCCCCTGCCTCCCCCAGTATACAAACGAATATATGTTTACAGTAGATATCTAAATTGTATTTATGCCATGTTTTTCTTCAAGTCAGTTTACCAGCTCTGCCATATAAGCAATGTTTTTATCAATACACACATATAGACAGTAGATACTTAAAACATTGTGTGCATGTTGGAGTGGCCACTGTTGGCCTAGGTGGAGTTGTTGGATACAGAAAATGTCTTCATTTGACACAATTCACATATTTCTAATATGTCTCAGTTCGAACCCCATGCACAACCAATACCTGTAAGGGATTTGTACTGTAGAAGGGTAGTATAATTAGTATACATTCGTAGGTTTCGCTCAGTTCAGACACTTTTCTTCAATCAATACCCTTTTACCCACTGTTATTTGAGGAAGCAATCAACCAAGAACAGTACATCAGAGATCAGTTGAGTCGAGTGCCTATATACAGGCACTCGACTCAACTGCAGTGCTTCAGTGCTGCCAGCCACACTAATATCACACAAACACTACCACAGTCTGGACTTTCATTTCATAGTCCAATTCATTATGGGACTTCTAATCCTCGGTCAAATCAGTTGTAAACATAAAGTAATATTGGCCCAAACAGTGCTCTTAATGTTTATTTTTTGGGGTATTTATAATGCACCTATACAGCAAAAGGTGTTTCAAGGCGCAACAAGGCAAGGGAGGGCCGGGGGCTGAAGAAAACAACCATCCTACTAGGTCTTGTCATTCGGATCGTGCAAGCGCTGGGGGTAACGGGGGGAGAAGGGGAGGATGGACCCTGGGCTAGGAGGGTGCATTGTGGATGATGGAGAGGGTCTTGAATAGATCATTGCAGCAACCAGGAGCCAGTAGAGCGATTTTAGGGCTGGCGAGATGCAGTCCCTGGGCTTCAGGCCAAGGATACGTCTCACAGTCCTATTCTGGATTAGTTGAAGGGGGCGAATGGAGGATTTCGGCAGATTGAGGAAGAGGCTGTTGCACTAGTCCGGCCTAGAGATGAACAGAGCTCTGGATACAGTGAGTTTCTGTGGGAAGCGGAAGAAAGGGAGAATGCCTCTGCGATGCAGCTGAAAGTGGGCCTTCTTGGCAAGGTCTGTGATATGAGGAGCGAGAGAGAGTAGTCGAAGATGACACCAATGTTTTCTGCGTCACAAAATGTTATTGTTAAACCCGAACAAAGTTCCCATTGCATACAGTCCATGCCAGGAAAAGAACAAATTGAATGATAGCATGATGGAAATTAATATTTCAGGCATTTAATTAGATATTTATACTTCCTACTGGCACCTGTACAGTACAGTAAAAATGTTATGTCTTTCTATTCCCCACCATCTGCTCTCTAGTATCCTGGATGCCTTGAAGATGTAATCCATACATTCAAGGTGAATGATTTTTCAAGCGTGTTTTGATCGTGGGTCAGTTGCTGTGGATCAGAGGCAGAGACTGGACATGTAGCTTCTGTACAAACCATTGCTCACCCACCATGAAGATTTTTATGTGTGTGTGGGCACGCATTTAACAAGATTAAAGAAACAACTTTGGTAACATAGGGTACCTACAGCCTACACACCTAAAGATAAACATTCAATCCCTCTCTCAAAACACAGTCATCTGGTTGCATGGGGGCACTACAAGAAGCCAAAATAAATAACCTTGTCCTTGGGATCAACACATAGTAGCATGCATTTCAATGAAGTCGTGTGTTTTAATTGTGGGCGATTTTATTTTAAAGTAACAGCACAGCAATACAACATAGTTCAGCATTCCTTGATGAAGATTGAAAATGATACTTTGTACAATGGATCATGTTATCAAGGATAAAATATCAGATTGCAAGCTACTAGCCGGGCATAAAAAGTCACTCACTGAGTCATGCCCACATCCCACCGTTTTGTGCTCTGCAAGAAAGAAATATCAGTCGTCAATTGGCTAGTAGTTAGTGCACATTTTGAGGTTTGATATTATAATTTTCTTTTGATTGTGGGCCATTCTAGGCCATTTTGGTCATAAAAGTTCACAGAAGAAAAAAGCATTGATTGAGAGGTCCGAACCCAGCATTCACACCTCTACCACTACCATGCTCCTGACGCCTAAACAAAGCCATTTAAACATAAACGCAGCATGGTACGCTGTGCACTTGCCGCCAACTTGGAGATAAAAGTGCTTACTCTAGAGGACGCTAGATCAAGCAACATGTTTGGTATGGCTGAAGCCTTGCACATGTGTAGTCTGGTTTGCATCTCGCACCATACTCTGGAGAGGGTGGAGTGGCACAATTATTTATTTATTTTTATTGTTTTTTTATAACCCACTTAATACCTGAGTTCGGTTTGTAAGCACAGATCTAGGATTCAAACCTCTGTTGCTCTGTGCGATCTTGCTTCCAAGACCAGCACGTTGCCCCTGTGCTATCCTCCGTTCATGTTCAGGTCAGGGATTGGGGAGAAATGTATGAGAGACTGCTTGCTCAGGCAATTAGTCTCTTATCACACTACTGGTTTATTCGTGTTAAACCAGTATTAAACCGCTACTGGTTTCGTCGTGTCAGCCGATAGTACAAGTATCAGTAGGAAGTACTGGATGATGTTTCATGCGTTTCACAGAAGGCACAGAGACAGAGGCTCAATTGTCCATGGTATGCTGGGGAATGACTTTTTTGAAAATGTACATTCAATATTGTGTAAGGGGTCAGTATCTAAGTTCGTGTTACTCTCTGAAGTAACTTTGCACTCCTAGGGCAACTGCTAGACCAGCTTACCATCCCTACACTTTTACCATTGTGTGCTTAACATTGCCGTTTATATACAGGTACAAAGTAAATTGGTCTTGTGGAAGGCAGAGCAGGTGGGATCTAAGACGTTTTGTCAGTGGCTTTTTTAATGTGCATCTTCTAGGCTGCTTCTCTTGTGTCCCTTTAGCTTCCCTTTTATTGCTTCCTTTACGCCCTTTTCTTTTTTTTATTAATTGTTTTGAAGTATCGCTTGCTGAATGGTGAAAGAGAAATGAAAAACATGCACAATGGAAAGGCTCGTCACCCAACACGGTGTATGGGTTGTGATTGTGCGCATAGATAGGATAATACATTTGCTTGGTCTTCCATGTGATTGTTTTGCAAAATGCTCCATTTCCCTCTTTATATTTGGTCAAAGTCTCATCTGTATGTGAGGTAGATGATTGTTCATCTAGGTGTGCAATGAGAGTGACATTTTCTAATTAAATGTATATATTTTTCAAATAGGCCCTTTGGTGGAACAAATTGCTTCCTGAACTTTGTAAACGGACCAGGATTGATGAAGGTCAAAATGATGTACTTGTCTCCGCTTTGAAAGGTAAACACCTAACTTGTGATGAATACAGTTTCCGTAACAATGAAATTAAGAATTACTGCTATCTCTCTCTCTCTCTCTCGCTCTCTCTCTCTCTCTCTCTCTCTCTCTCTCTCTCTCTATATATATATATATATTTATTTCTGAGGCTTGTGGAATCTGCTTAGATCACATGCTGTGCATAGGCCGACATCTAGTGGAAGCTGCAGAGTATTACAGTTTGTTTTTCGAAACTCGAAATTGGGCATCGACACAGGGCGTGCCAGTAATACTATCCCTAGTGTGACGTCCACTGTACCCATGATCCCTCACGCGTGTAGGACCCTCAGATTGTTTTTTTCTGCCATACTGGTCGGAAGCATTTCACGGAGTACCCTGGCCTTAGCCATACTTTTGCAAAATATTGTATATTTTCCCCATTCTCCACCCCAACGTCGAGTCACTGAACTTCACACTCGACGCCGGCCCGGAGAAGAAGTCTACCGTCGGCAGCTGCACGATGGATTTGGGCCTCGGAAGGCCTCTGGCCTCGGCCCTGCAAGTAGGGAGAGTGGGAGGTGGACATACTCTACACTCTTTTGGTATATAGGTACATTCTTATATATTCCTCCACTTAACAGCCCGCTGCCACAAGGTGCGTATGGAGGGTACCCCTTTCCAATTCTGCTCCAAGTGCAACTGCAAGTACCCTTGGGTTGACAGACACGCCACGTGCAATCTCTGCTTTCCGAGGGACCACCCCGAGGCGAACTGCAGAGCGTGTAGTAGGTTTAAACCGAAAACACTTAAGGACCGTTCAATCAAGCGTTGGGCCCACCACGCCAGGCGTCAGGAGGCCATGGCAGCAGAGGGCGCCTTCAGCGATAGCAGCGACGCCGTGCTTTCAGACGGTGAGGGCAACGTGGCGTGGCATCAAGATACAGCCGAGCGCAAGTCCCCGACCTCGGAAGGTCGTCCGGAAGGGCGGCTATGGGGAAGACCCCCGGCGACACAAGCGCTACCCACAGCACTTCCACAAAGCACATGAAGTCCAATCGAGACTCGACGCGCACGTTGAGTTCTCGGAAAGAGGTACAGAGAGAACGGTACGAATCGGTATCCTCTGGGCGTTCTCGATCTAGATCGCCGCATGACTCCAGGCAATCATCCACTGTTGCCAAGAGTGCCTCGCTCCCCAAGGTAACGGAAGTTCGATCGTCTGAAGACAAAGCCGACTTCCATCCCCAGACCGCACTCCAGGAGTCGGCGCTTGCAGACCGCGTAACTGCGGCTCCCGAGTCCCTACCTCCACGTTCTAAAGATAGGGACACTAGCCCCGAACCCTGACGCCAGGCGTCGGAAGGCTCCGAAGGGGCGAAAAAGCAGGAAAAAAAAAACTTCCACCCACGGGGAGGGGGGAAAACAAAAGAGGAAGCAGTCCCAGCCTCCTCACACACCTCAAAAACTTCCCACTCCACATAAACGGACAGACAAGTCCCAGTCCTCCGTTATCTCTAGGACCCCTGCTAAAACCAGTAAGTCTAGTCAGGATAAGGCGGAGAAAGCCCCAGAAAGGATCATTCCCAGTTCTAGAGAATGGTCTAGTGATGACATAAACAGGGTTATGTGAAGGATGTCTTCATTGGCAGATTTTTACGCAAAAAACCCTGAACACTTTCTCTCCTATACTCCCGACGGGTCAGCACCCTCAGGCTCTAAGGATCCAATACCTCCAAGTAAGAAGTCCCGGTTTGAAGCCCCAACACGGTCTTCGGACCCATTCTATATACAGCCCTACTCTTAATATCAAGGAGATACATCCTTTTGTGAGGATCCAGATTTGGGCATGTTGGAAGAGCAAACTGGTACGGGCTACTATGGGGATGATGAGGACCAAGAAGAGGAAGAGGAAGACCCTGAAACCTACAGAGTAGATTCCTCGGTAGAGAAAGAACCCCCGATTACCGACTCCCCTGTCGACAATCAACCTCTCCTGAATGAAGTTCTGTCCCGAGCGGCAGAACATTTCCACATTGACACCCAGGGTGCTCAAGAGGAGAGGGACTTCGCCGAAGAGTTAGTGAGAGAAAGGAGGCCTGTTGCTCAGGCCATCCCTATCCTTAAGTCTATTCGGAGAAGAATAGACCCTTCACTTTTAAATCCTAACCTCACCAGGGCGGTGAACCCCAGGATTGAGAAACTTTTCAGGGCAGCCCAATCAGACCCATTGTATATAGGGGGGCATCTGAAACCGGACCCCCTGGTTGTTTCAAACACCCGTAAGAGGGCTGGAACACCCTTGTCATCGTCCGAAGCTCCTCCCGACAAGGAGAGCAAGAAACTGTATGGTTTGGGCAGGAAAGTAGCCTCCACTTCCGCCTACCAGGCAAGGATTGCCAACTCCACCACCCTGTTGGCCAGCTACAACTGCCATCAGTGGGAAGAGGTCACGGCACTCATAGACTCCGCCCCCGAACCATTAAAGAGCCAGTTGGCACATGTTGCGGCGGAGGGCAGAGCCGTGTCCGGTTGCATTTTAAAAGCAACCTTTGATGCCGCGTATAAAGCCAGCAAATTGATAGCAGAAGGAACTGTTATCAAGAGACACGCTTGGTTACGGCAGTCTGGATTCAAAGCTGAAACCCAAGCATCATTGTTAGATAAACCGGTGGAGCCGGATCTGTTGTTTGATAAGGCAGTCGAGGACACGCTGAAAAATGCCAAGGACGAGTATGAGACACTCAAATCCCTAGGCCAACTAACCAATAAACCCCCTAATCAGAGAGGGAATGGCAATTTTTGTCGCCCACACGGCCAAAATTCCTAGAGAGGATCTAACTATTCCCAGGGGCAGGGTACACCCTGGAACAATAATAACCAACAGTCTACCCAGGGTTACGGCAGGGTTAATAAAAGAGGACGTGTTAAAGGTAGAGGCAGTCCCAGTAAAGGAGGCGGCACGCCTCCACCAAAACAGTGACGCTCCGTTCAGGTTCCCTTCTCACGCAACCCCAGTAGGGGGACGCATTTCCAACTTCACCCAAGTTTGGGAAGGGATCACATCAGACAGATGGGTGCTGTCCACAGTATCCGCAGGGTACTGCATAGAACTGTTAGAGCGTCCCCGGAACCATCCTCCACGACAAAGAATACATTCTTTGGAATACCAGAAGATCCTCCTCGAGGAGATTGTCAAACTGCTAGCAAAGGACGCGATAGAACTCGTCCCGGGACACCAGGTAAACAAGGGTATTTATTGAACTTACTTCCTTGTGCCAAAAAAGGATTTGACAATGCGCCCAGTATTGGACTTACGGCCTGCAAACAAGTATGTCAAGCCCCAAAAATTTCGCATGACTACTCTCCAAGAGGTAATCCCCCTCCTAAAAAAGGGGGATTACATGGCAACATTGGACATGAAAGATGCCTATTTTTATATTTCCATGTTCCCAGTGCACAGAAAGTACTTGAGCTTCAAGGTGGACAGTCGGCACTACCAGTTCAAGGTACTGCCCTTCAGGATAGCTTCGGCTCCAAGGGTAATCACCAAGGTACTGGCGGTGGCGGCAGCACACCTACGCAGGGAGGCAATCCCGGTGTAACCTTACCTGGACGACTGGCTCATCACGGGGGAGACCCCAGTAATTTGCAGAACAAACATTCAAAGGACAATCGACCTCCTCTTCGAATTGGGCTTCTCAATAAACGAGAAAAAGTCAAGTCTGGTGCCAAGCACCTCCAAACAGTTCCTCGGAGCTATCCTAGACATTCAAGAGGGGTTGACCTTTCCTTCCGAGGAAAGAATTTGGAATATACTGCTGCAAATTCCGCAATATCAGTCCGGTCGCCAGATAACGGCACGCAAAGCAATGCAGTTGCTGGGCATGATGGCGTCATGTATTTACCTGGTCCCCCACGCACACCTGCGCATGCGTCCCATGCAGGAATGGTTGGCGAAACAGTGGTCTCTGGCAAGTGGTCAGTGGGACGATCTAGTGGTCGTTTCGCCAACACTTGTACAAAGCCTAAACTGGTGGACAAGAGAAAATCTGTCCAAGGGAAAACCCTTTTACGATCCTGAGATAGAGGCGGTAGTCACAACCGATGCATGCCTAACAGGGTGGGGAGCTCACCATCTCCACCACACAGCTCAGGGTCTCTGGTCTCACTCAGTGGCCAAGAATCACATCAACCTGCTAGAGCTTCTGGCAGTATTCAGAGCGCTTCAAGCGTTTGAGCCCTACCTGCTAAATCTGTCAGTGCAAATCCGGACGGACAGCACTACAGCCATGTTTTACCTGAACAAGCAAGGAGGGACTCGTTCGCCAAATCTGTCCAAGCTTGCCCAGAAAATTTGGATATGGGCACTCAGACGGAACATCTTCCTGTCATCGTAACATGTTCCAGGGGATCTCAATTCTCTAGCGGATGCTCTAAGCAGAGACCCCCTCCCAGAAGAACACGAATGGTGTCTACACAGAGAAGTCGTAGAAGATATCTTCTCTCAGTGGGGTTTCCCCACTGTAGACCCATTCGCCACAAGCGAAAACAGACAATGCCCAGGATTTGCTTCCAGGTTCCCCCAACCAGACTCCCAGGGGAACGCCCTGTGTATGAACTGGTCAGGAATGTTTGCGTACGCTTTTCCACCAACTCCTCATCAGGAAGGTGGTCAACAAGATGAACAGAGAGTCGATGACGCTCGTCCTGGTTGCTCCCATGTGGGCGAGACAAGCGTGGTTCCCACACTTACGCAGATTAGCGGTGTGCGAACCGATCAAACTTCCGGCCTGGTACAACCTACTGTCCCAGCACCAAGGTCAAACAGTGCATTCTCAACCTAACTCAATGAACCTGGCAGCATGGCTCCTGAGGTCATAGAGTTCGGACATCTCAATTTACCACAGAGGTGTATGGACATCCTAAAGGAATCTAGGAAGCCAAACACGAGGCACTGCTACTTTGACAAATGGAAGAGATTCGTTATCTGGTGCCAGAATAAACAAATCAACCCAGCTGATTGCACTCCTTCCACTATTGTTACATACATGCTCCACCTGCTGGATGCAGGACTGGTTTTTAACTCACTGAAGGTACACCTGGCAGCTCTGTCGGCATACACCACTTCCCATAACAAGGTGTTGTGGTGGAAAGTACCAGTAGTTAAAGCCTTCATGAAAGGAGTAAAGAGACTTCACCCTCCTATTTCTAACCCACCACCAGGATGGGACCTTAACGTGGTGCTATCTAAACTCATGGGCCCCCCATTTGAGCCCATGCATAAAAGCAGTCTCAAACACCTGACCTATAAGATGGCCTTCTTAGTAGCTATTACATCCATAAGAAGAGTCAGTGAAATTCAGGCTCTGTCAGTGCAAGATCCTTTATTTACTGTCCATAAAGATAAACTGGTTTTACACGCACACACCCTAGGTTCTCACCTATATTTCAAAATTCCACGTGAACCAGTCTATCGAGCTTCCGGCTTTCTTCCAAGACCCACAGAGCTCGGCTGAGGTGAAACTACACACCCTAGATGTGCGTAGGGTGGACCTCTACTATATAAACAAGACCAGACCGCTAAGGAAAACAGACCAACTGTTTGTCTCTGTAGCTACAGGCAGAGAGGGGGATTGCGTCTCTAAAGGTGCCATCTCTAAGTGGATTATTAACTGTATCCAGCTGTGTTACTCCCTTTCTGGAAAGACTCTGCCTTTCACGCCAAGAGCCTACTCTACAAGAGGCATTGGGGTCACTCTGGCTTTCATTGCAAATGTCCCCCTTGACACCATTTGCAAAGCAGCTACTTGGAGCTCTATTCACACTTTTACTCAGCACTACTGCATTGACACCCATTCCAAGACAGATACCCAAGTGGGACAAGCGGTTCTAAGACATTTATTTGCTCATGACCCTTCTCACATCCCACCTCCTTCTTCAGGTACTGCTCGCTAATCTGTGCACAGCATGTGATTTAAGCAGATTCCACAAGCCTCAGAAGGGATACATTACTCAACGTAATCGTATTTCTGATGCTTGTATCTGCTTAGATTCACATGCGACCCACCCTTCCTCCCCTCTGAGAGAAGGCGCATGGATGCTTGTAGTCTTACCTTTCTTTATATCTGCTTGGATCATCTGTACTCGCGCTTCTCCTCATGCTACCTCATGCCAGAAAATATACAATCTGTGGGTCCTACACGCGTGAGGGATCATGGGTACAGTGGACGTCACACTAGGGATAGTATTACTGGCACGCCCTGTGTCGACGCCCAATTTCGAGTTTCGAAAAACAAACTGTAATACTCTGCAGCTTCCACTAGATGTCGGCCTATGCACAGCATGTGAATCTAAGCAGATACAAGGATCAGAAATACGATTACGGTGAGTAATGTATCATATATATATATATATATATATATTTATATATATATATTACACGGTCCGCGGTAGCGGCCGTGTAGTTATGGTTAAGTTGCTCATCTCATAGGAAGTATATGGGCCTCTCTGAATTGTTTTGGGAAGGTGGGTGAGGTTTCATGGAGGGGGGGTAAACTTATAGGGGGGGTCCCACATTTTTTTTTCTACCTTAGACTGAATGGAGAAAAACTTTGCGCAGGCCTACAGGGCAAACGGCTGGACGGATTTTCACCAAATTTGTGGCAGGAGCGGTGGCTTGGTAAATTTGGTGAAACTCCGTCCAGTACTTTATTTAAAAACAGCTAAAATGTACACCTCTAAAAGAATAGTGATATCTGGCTCCGCTCCACGGTCCCATTTGCTGTTCGCTCCGCGGTCCAAAGTCTCATTGGCCTGGAGTGTTGGGTGATGTCGGCGAACATTGGACTTGCCCGCTGGTTGGCTGGAGGAAAGCGTGCTGTGCGTCACAATTTTGGGTTACACTGTCATGTTCTATGTGTGGACAGTTCGGCGCCGAAAGGGCTTGGCAAACATACTTTACGCCATGTGGTGGTGGGAAGAAGGGATGGAAAGGGTGGGAGAGTAAGAAGTGGTCCATCTGATATATCTCATTAGGTGGAAGAAGAGGGTGGTTGCCTACAGTATCCGTGCATACTTTGCCAATTCGCAGGTACCTCCAGACGCGAGTACCTTGTGCGGAGAATGCAGGCAGCCTTCGTTACAGTACGATAACTTGTGTGGCGACCTCTTTCCGTGGTGACTGGTGGCAGGTCAATTGTTGAAGGGGAGTGCATTGCACATGACTCTTCTTCCCCCGCCCAAACCCTCATGTTGTGGATAACTACTTCATGGCTGCTTGTGGCCCTCCTCCTCTCCTCTGAATCCACTTACCTGGTCCAACATCTCCATCTTCCTGGCCTGCTCACCTCTAATGTGCCCTATCGCCATTTACTCTATCCCCACCCTTCCGCCCTATCCCCTCACACACCCTTCCACCCTATCCCCTCACCAACCCTCCCTCCCTATCCCCAATTTTTCTACCCCCACCCACCCTATCCACTATCTTTCTACCCCCACCCACCCTATCCCCTATCTTTCTACCCCCACCACACACCCTACCCCCTCTCTAGCCCCACCCAACACTCTGTATTCCCACACACCCACCCTACCCCTTTTATTCCCCCATCCACCCACATTACTGCCCGATTTCACTTCTGGACAGTATAGGGAAAGTGTTCGAGCAAAGTAGTATTAAAGCACCTTCAAGAATAGGTAGATATGGACTGCATAATTCATGATATACAGAGTGGATTTAGGGCAAACTGGGTACCCTTGACCAGTGCTTTATGTTCTCTCTGCTAATCCAAAAGTATAGAATTTTGAGGAACATCAATGTATACGTGGCCTTTCTAGACCTGAGAACTGCATTTGACTCAGTATGTAGAAAAACACTTTGGCAAATTCTCATTGCACGTAATGGCCCTCAGAATGTGATCTACATAATTTCCTAGCTGTACTCCGATAATAGGGCAAATGTAAGATACTGTTTAGGAGGGGACTTATCTCGCCCTTTTAATGTAGAGAACGGGATCAGACATGTGTGCGCCCTGGCCTCCCTCTAGTTTAACATTTACATTCAGGAAATCATTGATAGATTGGTTTGTGAATGTCAAGATAGCCCTAAAATGGCCTTAAAGAAATACCCAGCTCTGTTTTATGCAGACGATGCTCTCCTTATTTCTACAACGCCCCAAGGTTTAAAAGAAATCCCTCTCAATTTCTCTGAATAAATGTGAAGAACTTGGCCTTTCGCTGAATGTTGACAAATCATGGCCTTTCGCTGAATGTTGACCCATTAAAGGTCATGGTGTTTAAACCTCCCTACTCGACATGTAACCAATTGAGACTAAAAGCTAGTGGAACGATACTTGACCAGGTGAAACATTATGATTATTTAGGTCTGAGATTTCAGGAAACAGGTGGCTGTGCGTCCCAAATTTTAAAAACTTCAATCACCTTGGAGAAAGTGGGTGTTGATTATGATTATGATTGGTCATTTATAACACGCTTCATACCTGGAGGTTTCTAAGCGCGGACCCAGGGATTGAACCTTTGTTCCAAGGTAAGCGTGTTTCTCCTGAGCTATCCTCCCGAGACTATATTGTCTTTCTATGAAAGGCATGGAGGTGGAGCTAACTCCCCTGCTTTGGATCTTTTTCGAAAACAGGCTCTTCCTGCAGCATTATATGTTGCTGAACTTTGGGGACATGGCGACATCTCTAAGATTAAAACTTATGAGCAGAATTTTCTAGAAAAACGACTGATGTTGCCGGCCAGTGCACCCACATCCTTGGTTTATTTAGAACTAGATTGGACCACGGGCCCTGTCTTTGATCCGGACTCGGCCAGGTTTTTTTGGGCTAGAATTTGGAAACAACGCGATTTGGAATCCCATAGAGTGGCATTGTCATCTCTTTTGGATTTGGAAGGTGGCAAAAGTACTAAGTGGACCTGGCATGTCCAGGCCATTTGTCAGGACCTGGATGTTCCAGGGTTATGGGAAAACCCACATGTACCTGTAACAGCCCAGGTAATGGCCATGAAAGCTAACTTAAAGTTGAGGAGCATCAAGGCTCTGGTACTAGACGCTGCTAAACTAAAATTGATTTGGCATACCTGGAGGTTCGGACGTTGTTTGGTTTTATGTAATAGCTTGACATTGTAACTCCTGCATTCAAAAGGTCTCTATATCTAAGGTTTAGACTTGGCATACTACCAGTTGCTTCTTTTACAAAAAAATGACGACCTGCTAACTCAAGGGAACACCATTTTTGTAGGGCTTCCAAAGAATCAATTGGTCATTTTCTGTTGATTTGTCCAAGATTAATGAATTTGAGAAGAATGTATTTGAGACCGATTTTGAGGGATGCAGGGATTCGCCAACTAGAATTGGCTGTTAAATATTGGAGACAGGGTACAGATCTGCATGTAGTTTTTTGAACAGCCCATTTTATACATAGAGCTTGGCTACGTAGAAGTAAGAGTATGTGATTAACTATGAATCAGCTTATTAATAGCCAAAGTGGATGAAGCTGCGAGAGTTCTCTCTTCGACACACAGCAGCCTTATTTTATGTTATCAGACGGCTGCTATATTTACGATGTTTTAATGAGTTTATCTGCACTTTTGAGGCGTAATTGTAATCTTCGAATGTTGTCTCTACTTGCAAGATCCAATAGTTTTATTTTTCCTTTATTTGTGTCTACTTGTATGGCTTGACAGCCAAAATAAAGATCTTAGAAGATGGGAATTTGTTTTCCTGTTCTCTGTATTCGTTTTGTAAAGAGTCTGTGTTAGTGGTTAGTCTCTTTATACGTAAACATCAGCTGTATTGAAGGTTTTGCATCATCTGTCTTGGGTGAAAACTGGCATAATGTTAAACATTATTGACATCTGTAGGCTTATGGTATTTATTTATTTTTATTTTATCTTTTTATAATGCGCCGGAACCCACAGGCATCAGGGCGCAATAAGATTTGCTAAAGCAAACGGGTCATAGAAGTCAGTTTCTAAACTGACACATAGCTCATTTTTTAACTTAATGGAGACTATCGTATTGATAGTGCAAAAATAACAGAGGTTTATCACATCATTGATAACTGGTTGCAACACTACTGGATGTGCCCGAATAATACGAAAACCGAACTGATGATCTTTGGAACACAACAGGCCAGATCTAAGTTAGGGACAGAATACAAGACGTTCTCCATCAAAGAGGCCAAAATCCTGGTGATGCCTTATGTGAAAACTCTAGGAAAGATTGTGGAAGCATCTGTGGGATCTGAGGCTCAGGTCAAATACTTGCAGAAAAACAATGCTTATTTTATGCGCCTCATGAGAGCCATAAGACCATTCATTAAGGCAGTGAATGTAGCTACTATAGCAAGAGCCATCATATTGTCGCGTCTTGACTATGTCAATGCCCTACTGGTAGGAGCCACAAAGAGGGAAATACAAAAGTGCCAAGTCATAGAAAATGACGCAGTTAGGCTTGTTAAGTGTATTAAAAAAAAGGGAGCATGTATCAACGTGGAGAAGAGCCTTATACTGGTTAAGGGTGGAGGAGAGAGTACATTTCAAGGCCCTGACCATAGTCCATAGATGCTTGTATGGAGAGGCTCTGAGTTATTTCAAGAAACAATTCTCCTTGTATACTCCCCAAAGATGCCTTAAATCAGCTGACAAGGCCAATCTGAATATCCCTAGAGCAAAACGTGCGCATGGGCGTGGAAAATCCTTTCCAGTGAAGGCAGCACAATGCTGGAACAAACTGCCAATAACATTACGGCTGGTAGCAAACTATCAGAGGTTCAGGAAATTGCTGAAAGCTTACCTGTTCCAATGATAACCATTAGATTTAGATCTCTCCGGTACTCCCGGCGCCCTGAGGCCTGCAGGCTATCGGCGCGTTATAAACAGGTACATAACATAACGTAACAGAGATTTTCACTTGCACATCTAAAAAATGGAGGCATGGATCCCCAATTACAATGGTGAATTTAATCCTCAGATGGACCTCGTTGAGGTTTTTGTAGAATTCCATTAGTTGAGTCCTAGTGCCTGCCCATATTCCAAAGTTGTCATCTGTGTATCTCTTCCCGATGATTAGATCTTGTGGCCAGTCAGTGTTTTCCTGTATCTATCTCTTCTCAAGTAGTACATACAAAAGTATTTACATATGTGGGAGCCATTGCCGAGCCCAATGAGGTGCTCGAAATTTGTGCATAGTACTTGGTGTTATATCTAAAGTAACTGTTAAGAAGAATAATGACCAGTAATTCAATGATTAATTGCCTGTTGGCTCTTATGCTGTCCTCTCTGAGGATCAGCCATTCCATTGCTTGCAGGCCTTCCTGGTGAGGTATGGATGTGTAGAGACTGCCCACATCTAGGGTGATCAGTATATGAGAGGTTTGTAATGACTTCACATCTTCAAGGCCATTAAAAAAATGGGTTGTTTCTCTCAAGTACGAATCTGTGGACTGAACGAGAGGTTGTAACACTTTGTCTATATAGATGGAAAGAGGGTAAAAAAACACTTTCAAATGGATTGTGTCCTCCCATGTATTCCTCATCTTTTGATATGATCTTTTCCAGCTTCAGCTGCTTCAGAATTTATTTTTGGCAGAGATCGCTGTGCATCGATTCAGCCGACACAATGTTCCTCGAGGGTCTCTGTCTCGAGGTTGACGTTGTCACCAGTATATATAGTACGTGCAGCATCCTTTTGCTTCAGTTCTGTTTTTCCAACGCAGCTTTCACTTTGAGAGAATTACGGCGTGCTTTGGTTTTTTATTAAAAACTATGACACTTGAGGAAAAAAGTCTTCATCGTCAGCTCCATCGACACCAAAGGCAGGTTTAAAGAAATGCCACGATTGCGGTGCCAAAATGTCAATCACTAACCCTCATCGAGTGTGTCTGTGGTGTCTGGGCACAGAGCATCGAACGGCTGACTGCAACTTCGGTCGGGCGATGACAGGTAAGGCTCTAAAAGAGCATAAAGTGAAACTAGTGGCGGCTAGGACCCCCTCAAAATACCCTTCATCCAAATCTAAAACCTGATCTTCCGACGAGTCAAGAGGAGACTAAAATCATCCAAAAAATGATCTCGCTCCAGGAGTGGATATCACCATTTTTTGTCTTCGACTAAGAAGTCGAAGAAGAGGCATCGCAGGTCTCCATCGGCCTGTAGTGATTCCTTCCCTGAGACACTTACACGTCCGACCAAATCCTCCACTCCTGCCCAATGGGAAGAGTTTCGGAGAGAAATGTTGAAAATATTCAAGCAGGAGGCCCCGACCCCCTTGAAGTATAAGGAGAGAAGCCATGCTATGGTCGCGCTGCATAAAGACGACAAGGTGAAGGCAAAGGCTAAATCATGTGCTCCCTCGAGCCCGGTACGTAAGCCATTGACCCATCGAGGCCTCGACTTGATGACATTTCATCGAAGACTCCTTTGAGTCGAGGGTCTAGCCTTTCAAGGGCGCTGTCTCTGAAAAAAGCTTCATCGACACCATCAGTGTCTATGTCATCGACCTCCAGTGTAGTTGACGTCGATGCCATTGATATCAAAGAAACTGTCGACGACAGGCTCAAAGCCATCGACGTCTTTAGCAAAGGAGGTGGAGAAAACATACAAATCTGCACCGAGAAAAGAGTTCTTCAAATCTGTATCTTCAATTTATAAAGAGCATGAACCTTCTGATGTGGACACTCCGCCTTTTGGCCTGGAGTTCGGTACCCCTAACGAGGCTCTACTATCAGAAGAGTCCAGGTTGAAGGATTTATATGAGATCCTCCAGACAGCCAGTGGGGTGGATATATCACCTAAATTGGAATTTGCAAAACCAGACCCTTCAGACCATGCAGAAGCCTCATATAGACAACTCATGACCCAAAGTGGTTGACTTTCTAGGTTGGAGCAGGCCTTCTCCCCATTTGAGCAGGATGATTTAACCGATATCCTGGACCATGTTCCACAAAAGGATCCAATCCTTCCTTTTCACGCTGCCCTTCAAAAAAGGGTTAAGACAAATTGGGAGGCACCTGAGGCGATTGCTGCGGTGAACAAGAACCTCACCAAGAAGTATAGACCACCTAGCGGCGACTCTGAATATTTGGCAAAGCACCCCACACCAGAAAGCCTGGTGATTCAGGCAGGGACATCCTAGTACAAACAGGCCGCATATCCCACTATCCCTCCTGACAGAGACGATAATCGAGTGGATGCTTGTGCAAGAAAGAGTTTTTCTGCAGGAAGCATGGCATTGAAATCTGCTTATCAAAATTCACGTTCTCCCTGTGGGATTGTATAGCAATGGTGGCTGACCACATTCCTGAGGGGGGAGACAGAGAAGGCTTCCTGGCTATCATAAGTGACGCAACAGAGGCTATGTGCAAGTCTCTACAGTCAGGACTGCATACTGCTGACAGCATCATTCGATCCATGGTGACAAGAACCTGTCATGATTCCTGCCCCTCATGTCCCCAGCCCTCCAAGATGTTAGGCTGGAGCCAGGCCACGATCACCTACATGGCCCTCAAGGGCCTCTCCATCCCTCCAAAGACCCACTTGGAGTCAGACTTGGCGCTTGTGGCACCAGACTCACTCACTTCCATAGGATAACATTGGGGATTGGACTTGTAGTGCATTGATGGGGATAAAATGGATGCCCCCACATATTTCGGTTCCCAGAACTGCATGTGTAGTCTAGTCTTTTGGGTGTGGTTCAGCCCAGAGACACCTAGGATAGCCAGAGACTATTTAAGCCACGCCTAGGCTGAGAAACATGCTTTGCGTTTTCTGCACCTGCAGCCTGACACTCAGTGTTCGGATCGGTCTCCAGTAGGCCTGCATCTTTCTTCTACGTTCAGCTCCTGCAAGAACAAGAACACCATTAGGAACAGCCTTACCTTGCGGCGCTTCTGCCCATCATTCATCGCTCCTTCTGTTCTGCGGGCATCTTCAGCGGTGTCATTCCCATCCCGGCACGCCGCTTCCTAAGGAAAGGGGAAAAAAACAGAAAAAAGGCATTAGTAAGCATTCTGCAAATCTTTACTTATTTTTAAATACTGTACGAGCTTCAAACGCTTACCTGAATCCCAGCCGCTCTGGGGGAACTCTGTCTCCGGAACTTCTCATCCATCTGCAAGATGGAAAAGACGCTCCAGGTTAGCGTGGAAACATCTAGAGGCGCCGTATACCGCTCTTACTCACCGCATTTGTTCTTCATAACCAGCATCCACGCTGAAAACGTTGCAGCACCTAAAAGACACAGGAAAAGAACTCAGTTCAATACAAATACGAAAGGGGTGCATCGCGCATCGCGCTCTCACTCACCTTCGCCCTACTCATCTCAGCAGCACGCTGCCATCCTCGGACTCTGGCCATCATCGAAGGAAGGAAAGGAACGAAGTTAGAGAACTGTTCAAAAGACTCATTATACTTACCTGTCGGACTCTTGCCAGTGAAGTAACTAGGCAGCAACAAGCCCGCATCAATCTACGCGCCCCTGCGCTGAAAGCAGGATGGAGAGGACACTATTCAAGAAAACAAGATGAGCTGTGGATCAAAGGGAAAGGTTGGACCCCGGGGAAGAAGGAGTTCAAGCACACAGAGACAATAGGGAGTTAAACTCTAACAATCCTGTGTTTCAGGCCCAGTCTCCAGTCAAATAGCCTCCAGGGAAGGGTTTGAGGTCGTAAGAGATCAGAACAGGCTGAGTGACATCCCCGTGGATACCAGGTGAGCGTTACACACCGAACTACACAGATTTGCATGGTTGCGAAATTCGGGATTTGCACCAGACTTCTCAATAAGCCTTTTGACTGTTTGGTAGCAAGGTGGACGAAAGCCTGGAGAAGCTGCAGACCTCTAAAGCAGTATCAAAATCACTTAGCATCACAATCAGACAGCCACAACAATCTTACCCCAGTGGTCCTCAAAACCTCTCTGAGGTCGTAATCCACAAGACCCCAGTGGGAGGCAGACTGTCTCTGCATCTGCAAGAATAGCGAGGCATCACTTCAGAAGCTTGGGCATTAGAAACTGTAGCACAAGGTTACTGTCTCCTATTCATAAAAAGACCTCAGAGTCATCCACTGAGGAACCACTCACTCAAAAGTCCTGATGTGTTCCTGGTGCAGCAAATATTGAACCTGCTAGAGAAAGGGGCTATAGAACCAGTACCTGTAGCGGGATAGAACACAGGGTGGTATTCCCCATACTTTCTAATCCCCAAGGAGGACAGGGGATTGAGACCCATCTTGGACATGAGATACTTGATACTTGAAGAAGTTCCTCAGGAAGGAAAGTTCGAGATAGTTACCCTTTCTTAGATCCTTCAGTCCCTCCAGTTTCAGGATTGGATGGTGTCATTGGACGTCAGGATGCTTATTTTCATGTGCCTATCCATCACAAGCACAGTAGGTACCTGAGGTTCGCGGTTGCCGGTTTCCATTATTATTTTCGAGTTCTGCCATTCGGGCTGACCTCCGCCCAAGAGTTTTCATTAAGTTAATGACGGTTGTGGCAGCGAGTCTCGTTAGAGGGGGGATTCACGTCTATCCCTACCTGGACGATTGGCTGATCAGGACAGGTTCTCCCGAACAAGCCCTGGAACATCTCAGCATCACCTGCCACACTCTCCACAGACTGGGCTTCTCCGTCAATTACAAGAAGTCCCACATGATACCATCACAAAGGCTCCAGTTCATCAGAGCAGTCCTGGATGCACCCCCAGGGAAAACCTCGCCACCCGAGGTGAAGTCTCAACACATTATGCAGAGGGTCACCAAATTCCAGAGTGCACAGCGTCTTCCCGCCTTTGACTTTCTAAGATTGCTCGGCCTCATGGCATTCTGCATTTTCCTGGTGCCAGAGGCTCACCTGAGAATGAGATCCCTCCAATGGGCTCTTAGGACTCAGCGGTCTGAATTCTCAGGCAAGATGTCAGACCTTCTTCGGATTCCGAGCAGAGTCGTGCAGGATCTCCTGTGGTGGTCCTGCGAGGACAACATTCTGAAGGGAGAACCTTTTTGGAAACCATGGCCGGAGATAGTTGTAGTTAGGGACCCCTCTCTCACTGGCTGGGGAGCTTTTGGAGCTGAGGGCAATCAGACTAGCGCTAATGGCCTTTCTGCCCTCCATACGGGGAAAGAATGTCCAGATGATGATGGACAACACAGTGGACATGAACTACCTCAACAAAAGAAGAGGTGTAGGGTTTCGACCACTGTGCAGAGAGGCAATGCAGCTCTGGTTCTGGGCAATTCAGCAAGGAATCTCTCTATCAGCGATTCACTTAGCCGGAGAGGAGGACACGGCAGCACTAACTCTGAGAAGGCAGAGCACAGTCTCCCACGAGTGGGAACTAGCTTAGGAAGTCCCTCAAGAGATCTTCGCCCTTTGGGGAACCCCTCAAGTAGACCTGTTTGTGACCAGTGCAAACTGTTTGGCTCCAGGGAATTTCCTCCAAGAGGAGCTCTAGGGAACGCATTTGTAGTGGACTGGGAATCTCCACTCCTGTATGCGTTTCCTCCAGTCCCCTTCATTCCTCACATAATCGGGAGGTTCAGAAAGTTTGGAAAATCCATGATCCTAACTGCTCCAGATTGGGCCAGGAGGACGTGGTACCCGGACCATCTGGACATGTCCATCTGCCCTCCAATGCATCTTCTACAAAGAGAGGACCTTCTCTCACGAGAGGAGGGTCAGGCTTCTCCATCCAGAGGTCAAGACACTCATCCTTCACGCATGACTTCTGAGAGGTTCAGATATACGGATTGGGACCTCCCGGATGACTTGATGGAGATTTTGCTTTCAGCCAGAAGGCCAGCAACCAAATCGTTGTACCGTTGCTGTTAGAACAGGTTCTGAGACTGGTGCAGAGATAAGAATTTGGATCAATTTCAGATTTGAACCATTAAAGGTTATTGGCTAAAAATGCTACAAATGGGCATTCCTTTCTATTTGGTAGCCCTTATTGCGCTACTTCACCAAAACACCAACTACCGCATTCGATTGAACCGTGAGGGGGCACTCACTAACCCCATTTCTACAGAAATGGTGGTCAAACAAGGGTGCAATATGGCGGCAGTATTATTTAACTTATACCTCCTAGGTTTTGATGAATCATGGCAAGATGCAGTAGCTTTTCTAGCCAAACTAGTCTCCATCAGATTGGACTGTATAGGCTTCGCCGATCTGCTGTTTTTTTACAGAACCCCTTTTGGTCTGCAAAAAAAATTAGATCTATTTGCAGAATTTGCAAAAGAACACAACCTTTTAGCAAATCCTGCTAAATCAAATATCTTAATTTTCGCGGATGTCAAACGGAAACCTACCCATTTTGCTTGGTCACTTAATGGGACCGATATTGTGTATGCCCCTCTGATTCGTTACTTAGGGTATGCACTTACAGATACTTACTCTCTGAGCATGTGGAAGACATTCTTAAATCATAAAGTCAAAATGTATACTCCACAAACACTGTATGTTTTCCTTGCTACCCCTTATTCAATTCTACTTACTTAAAGTAGAACCTATCTTGTTATTTCCATTGGACATGTGCACCTTTGCGATAGATGATTTTCTTGATGCCTTACAGGGGAAATTATGGAAAAATGTCTTGGGTTTAGCACCATCCATTCGTAATGCATTGTTATGCCATGAGATTAACTTGTTACCACTTTCAGTAAAGTGTAATTGGCGAAGCTTAAATAATTATATCAAAATACTTGATCCTCCAAAAAATACTTTATATGTGGACCTCAACAAAATTCTTGGTGACCCCAACATTCGTTCCCTGAATAAACTCACTTTAAAACTCAAGTCAATTCTTAAAGCGATCAATGAAATTCCTGAGTCAATGAGTACGTGTCTGCCGAGCCAAAAGAAAAAATAACAGAGATACCATTGGTGCATCATGTTCGACTTGATGGGGACCTATTCTTCCTTTTATGAATACAATCTCTTTCGTAGGAAATGGGGTGGCAGACCAAAAGATCTAATTCAATTCCCCTCACCAACTGCAAGAAAAACGTACCTCCGTTTTAGGTTAAAGCAATTACCAATTTATGCGAGAACTAATATTGGTATAGATGCCAGGGAATAATGGGTTCAGGTATATGTCGTTTGTGTGTGTCGGAGGATGAGAGTGAAACTTTGAAACATCTGGTGGTTTATTGTAACTTCTTCGAGGAACCTCGTGTTCGAATTTTTGATTTGTGTTCTTTGAATAAAACCCACACTGCCAGGGAATCATTGTGGAAACGATGTATGGAGGGTTACAGCCAACGACTTACCTTGAATTGATTGACATACTTTCACTTATTGAGGGTAAATTGTCTGAGGCACTATTGACTGTATATCTAAGTATATCTGTAACGCTCACCTGATTCCCGTAGAGGCGCCGGTCTTGACTGGGCGTATACCGTATCTTCAAAGGTGATGTGTAACACACGGCTGGCTCTTTGGGCTGGACCTCTGTGCACTGTATGTCTGACTCGAAGGGTAAGATGTCTGCAGATAGAAAATATGGGATTAAGGAACTGGGTTATTGAATGTCTCTCTCCTTCCCTTTCTCTTCTCCTGTAGAACCCCAAAGGTTAACGCTCTCACCTTAGGTAAGTGAACGCCGTGCTCTCCATCTGCCTCGGGGCAGGGTGCTGTAACCAGTTTCTTCACTGGATAAGGGGAGCAGGCCTCTTGACTTCAAAGGACTGCTGTCCGTCGTTTACTGCACGAACGGTAAGTTTCGAGTAATTCTAATGTCTTTAAAGTCTTTAGTAATGATGTTTCTTGTTTTGCAGGGTTCCGGCGATGGCGGATGACGGGCTGAAGTGAGTTGAAGATGGAGCCCGTGTGATGAATAGAAGCGCCTGGAAGCACGTAAGTAAGCGCTTGTTGCCTGCTTCACGATGCGCTCTAACTGTCTTTTTATTTTGCAGGTACAAGTTCGGAGCGGCTGCAGGGTGCCGGAATACCCACTGGGTTAGATGTGGAAAGGAGTAATGGCACGTGAGTATTAAAGTTCCCCAATGTCTTTAAACGCACCTTGTTTTGTCTTTCAGATGCGGGATGCAGCGCCAAAGGCCTCCGGAGCGTGCAAAGAGTTGGTAAGCTATTGTCTTTCAGATGCCGGAATGCAGTGTGAAGACCTCCGGAGCGCACGAAGAGTAGGTAAGCCTTTGTCTTTCAGATGCCGGAATGCAGCGCGAGGTGTTGGTGACAGCCGATGGACCAGGTAAGTGAAGAGCTGTCACTGAAGACCGTAATGCTAACCTGTTCTTTCTTGTCTTTATAGGTGTTGCTGAAGACTGGATTCAGGATGGTAAGCCTTTTTCCTTAGGCCCAGGATCAGATGCAGAAGACACGATGAGCGTTCTGCTGCAGAGGATGCAGAATAACGCAAAGCAAGATTCATCCATCGGGTGTGGTTTAAATAGCCTCCTGTAGTGCTTAGGTGTCTCCTTCCACAGCCACGCCTAGGTAAGAAAAGAGTTCCTGCTTTCCAGAAGAGTTCCAGTGTTCTGAATCTAGGGAGTGGCTCCTGCCCCACCCAACAGGAAAAGTAGTTCCAAACAGAAGAGGATCAGAGGCTCAACTGGCAGGCAAGTAAGCAGCATGGTCTGCTGCAGGTAAGTCCAACCAAGCATTATGAGCCCGGCGCTTCCAGCGCTGGGACTGGGCATATTTATGAGCCTGGTGCCACTGGCGCCAGGACTGGGTCCAAAAGGTCCCAATTGGGACTGGTTGGCACTCGGAACCTGGGTTATGGATCTGCTTCCAAGGGAGTTGGGAAAACCCTGACCTTTTGGAAGCAGAGATCATGACAATATCATGACTAACAACTTGCCCGCAGCACAAGCTTATTTTGCTCTTTTCCATCTATGTGCCTAAATCAAAGGTTATACAGATAATTAAATCCAAATTAACAATGTGTAAAATATCATGTATTAACACTGATTGCTGACTTCAGTTCTGTTTCAAATTTCCTTATTTTTCTTCTTTTTTTTACTTTTTAAATTGTAATGTTTTAGCGGAGCGATTGATTGAATGAGCTATCAGTACGTTTTGTATTTTCTTTTATGTTATATATGCACTGGCGTCACACATGTCCTAGGAGGGGACCCCAATGGAGAAATTTTTTTTTATTTTTCAAACATTTTATTTTTTTTCTTTTGAATTCAGTCTTCATTCATAAAGAAATTATTTCTTTAACAGAAATAATTTCTTTATCAAGGCAGAGTGACTAAAAAAAGAAAGTTTCTTTTTGAAGTCTGAGGGCTCCGCCCTTCCCATGGCATGGAAGGCGCTAGGCTCGAGGCCTCCATCTCATGGGGTGGGGGGAGCCCTATGACTTCAAAAAGAAATAGTTTATTTTTGAAGTCGCTCTACCTTCACAAAGAAATTATTTCCGTTATGGTTTGGTCCTTAACGGAAATAATTTCTTTATGAAGTCAGAGGGCCTCATTACGGGTTTGGCGGTAACCGTGCTGGTGCTAGCGGCAGGTTGCCGTCGGACCCGTAATGATTTACTGGTGCCCAACTTCCCAGTAACACCAGGGGATTATAACCCCCTGTGGTCTTGGAAGTCAGGTGCCGGCAAATGGTAAGTCCCAATTTCCATAGAGCCCTATTGGACTCTATGGGAATGGGGACGATGGTGCTTCCATGAAAACTATGTGGGTGCGGGCCATTCTGCCCGGCAGATCTGACCTCCCGGGGGGGACGGCAACCGCCCGCAGAGCTGTAATATGCCGGTTCGGAAACAACAGTGCCGGTAAGCTTACCGGCACCGTTGTTTCCAGACTGGCATATTTGTAATGATGCCCAATTTCATTTTGAAGTATTAGGACTCCCCTCAACCCCATGATGTGTGCGTGTGTGAGTGTATGGTGAACGGGTGCACACTAAAATGTATGGGTGGGTGTCTGGTGTGAATGTATGGTGAAAGGGTGCACACTTAAATGTATGCATGGCTGCCTGGGTGTGACTGTATGGTAAAATAATGCACACTTAAATGTATGGATGGCTGGGTGTGCATGTGTGTATATGGTGATTGGTGTGTGTGTTTGCGTTCAGGGGTGCAACAAAACCTACATTTCGGGGGGCTAACCCTTCAAATGTTGGGAGAGGCGCTAACTTCATGGGCGGTAGGGGAGGGGCAAACTTATTTGGTGGGGGCATCTCATTTCTTTACTCATTTTAATGAGACTATTCTAGTGCAGCTTCAATGTCACAAGCAGTTAACTCTCTCCTTTAAGGTTGAAAGCACCCACTTATGGTCTGCTGGCTGAATGAGTGGTCTCCTGTTCCCTCTCTACCCTTCCAATCACTCCCCTGGCATGCAAGTATTAAACCCACATCACGGTTTCAATTGCATAAAACATTTGGCATTTGAAAGCAGGTATTAACAGTGAAATGCTTTGTTAGTATTAGCTGGGCTCTTGTTAACAGAGAAACCCAGGTGCCATTTAACACCTGCGCCCTGTTCTGCCTGGCAACTGCTCTAAAGGTCAGCCAGGTCGAATCAACAAACATAGCCCAAACTTTCAGGGGGAGTGCTGAATCCCAGTCAACTCAATGGTGTTGTACCAATACTTGTGTTTAATGTCTTCATTACTCATTACTCCTAGCCCTATTCGTCCTCGTCCCAGTGTGTATGAGAAAGTACTTGTGTATAAGGCACTCTGCCTCATACACAAGTACTGGGATGAGGTAGAGGTAAATGGAGGTAATGCCCGACTTGGCTAACTGCACTCTTCATTACTTCTAGTCCCACTCCTCCTCATCCCAGTACTTACCTATGAGGCAAAGAACCTCATACGTAAACTCTGGGACAAGGAAGAGTGACATGGAGGTAATTCTGGGCCAAGGAGATGATTTTGGAGGTTGGGGTAGGGGTGGTAGGGAGAGCGGATGTGTGGGGGGGAGGCAGGAATGTGCAACAAATCATAATGCTGTCTATTTCCAGGTTAAGCAGGCATGATATGTGGTATTAGTGGCTAGAGAGGCATTTTGGTGCAGCCAGTCTAGTCATTCCTCAGTTTGGTATGACTTTTTTTTAACTGGGCATTTCTGATAAAGCAGTCCTGCTAAGTGAATTACCTGGCTAGACTGCCATTTGGGTGCTGCCAGTCTAGCCATTTCTTACTGCGGCATTGTATATTTTCCTGGGCATCTGTGATCAAAGGATATGATATAAGTCATTTATAATGTGCCGGTACACAAGTGTTTCTAGGCACAATAAGAAAAGGGAGGGAAGATAGAGGGAGGACAAGACAAATGATCTCACTAAGCCTTGTGTCATTCAGATCATGCAAGTGCGAGAACGAGAAGTGCAAGGGGAAAGGGAGGGGGGAGTGCAAGGGAGAGGGGTGGGAAAAACAGGGCAGCAATGCTCGGAGTAAGTGCAGCCAGGGCAGCGTGGCTCTGGGTATTGCAAGGCGAACAAGGGACTGTAGGGTTAGAGTTACTGCCTCTAAGTGCTTGGTAGGTCCAGAGGCAGTGCAAGGGTGACTGATCAAGAAAGAGACTGGACTCAGTGAGACTCTGAGGGTAGCCAAGCAATCAGTCGGTACAGCGGACAGGTAGGTCAGGTAGGCCAGCAGGGGAGGGAGAGAAAGCAGAGGAGAAGAGGAAGGTTTTGAGCTGCTTCCGGAACTTCAGGTGGTCCAGCTCAAGTTTGAGAGGGTCAGGGAGGCTATTCCAGAGGGAAGCACCTGCAGAGGAGAGATATCTACCCCCACTCTCTGCCTGGAGAAGTGTTTTACCCTTAGAGAGTTGTAGGTAGCTGAGTGGAGGGCTTGAGAAGGAAGATATTTTGGAAGAGAGCGTTGGATGTAGTGCGGGCCCCAGGCCCAGAAAGCCTTGTGGACAATGCAAAGGGTGTTGAACTTGATCCTTACAGCAACTGGAAGCCAATGGAGATATTTCAGGGCTGGAGAGATACGATCCCTAGGATTGAGGCCAAGGATAAATCTTGTAGTCCTATTCTGGATTAGTTGCAGAGGGTGGAGAGTAGTGGAAGGCAGATTGAGAAAGAGGCTGTTGCAGTACTCCAGCCTAGAGAGAACCAGGGCTCTGGAGACTGTGAGCTTCTGGGGGAAAGTGAGAAAGGGAAGAGTTCCTTTGAGGAGGAGCAGCTGGTAGTGGGACTTATTGGCGACATCCGAGATGTTAGGAGAGAAAGAGAGAGTTGATTCAAAGATGACACCAAGGTTGTTTGCCTGACAGGAAGGGCCAAAGGCGAGCAGCCAGAGTGAGAGAGGGAAAGCAGGGGCAGGAGTCCAAATGAGAAGGATCGCCATCTTACTGACATTAAGGCAGAGATCGTTGGAGGCACACCAATCCTGAATCGTGGATAGACAGTCAGGAATGAGCGAGAGAGTAGAGGAGACTGAGGGGAGCCTGAAGGAAAGTGGAGTGTCAGCCGCATAACACTGAAAGTTAGAGGAGAAGGTAGAGTTCAGGAGGGGCAAAGGGGCCAAGTAGGGGTTGAAAAACCATGGTGAGAGGATGGAGCGGAGAGAAAGGGACCCAGTTGGTCCTGGGAGGGGCTGTCCAAGAGGAAGGAGGTCAGCCACTCTGTGTGGAGAGTAAGATGGGAGATGGCCAGCTTTTCCAACAGTTTGCCCAGGAAAGGGGTGATGGAGACTGGGCGATAGTTTGCCGGGCAGACAGGATCGGCAGATGGCTTCTTGAGGAGTGGGTGCATAAGGGAGTGGTTAAGGGGAGAGGGGAACGTTTCAGTGGCAAAAGAGTGATTACAGAAATCGGCCAAGACTGGAGCGAGGTTGTCAATATGGTCCTTGATGGTTTTGGAGGAGCAGAGGAGCACCTGTTTGGATGACACTTTCATAGATCAGACTTGTCTAGAAACCTTGTCAGGTGTTGTCAGAGAGAAAGAGGAGAAAGGAGGAAGAGAGGTAAAGATGGCCAAACAGGGGCAGAGAGAGGAAGAGGAAGAGGAGATGAAGGACAGGAGTTTTAGCAGAGAAGTGAGATGACAGAGCCAGACAGAAGGCCTGAGAGGGAACAGGAGAGGAAAAGACCGCAACAGGATTGACCAATTCCTTGCAGATTTTAAAGAGTTTGGCCGTGTTGTTAGAGGCCACAGGCTTGAATGTGTGTTCGCTTCTTGATGAGTGTTAATGCTTTGACTGGCATGTTGGCGCGACCAGTCTAGGTATGTCTAAATTTGGCCTGGCATGCTTTATTGTAATGATATTACGTGTCTACACTGGTCTACATTGTGTAGCCAGTTGGACATGTTTTCATTGTGCCATGGCATTTTTAATAGCAAAGTATTGATGTTCCTGTGCACTGTTGGTGATTTGCATCTATTGGATTGGTGTTACCCTACAAAACAATTGCAAACACTCTGGCTTTTTAGGCACTTTTTCTCAGAAAGTGTGCTGCATATTGCGTTAAAACACATATTTATATCTTTCTCCTAGTGCAGTGCGTGGCATATCCCTTCAGCACCACGTTCGTGCGTATTTCGCAAGCGTGATAAATAATCTATGCCGGCCCGAGTGTGGCGCGACCAGTGATTTGTTGCCGAGTTAGGGGGGGCCCCCTCAGCATGGCTCGCAGGGGGGCCCCCACATTTTGCCAATGTATATATGTAATGTATAAAAATGAAAATTGATTTTGTAAAGGTTTTAAATGATTAAACCAAAAACAATTAAACATTTAAAAAAAAAGGTTATTTGGCAGCACTTTTAAACTTAAGGTTATTTTTAAGTGCTCTTCTGAGGAAGCATCATACTTTAAAAATCCTTTAATTATACAATTTCTAAAGGGGCTCACCAATGTGTTTCCCTGTTTGGGATTTGAATCTGTCCTAAAATGTCACATGTGTGCTCCTTTTGAGCCTCTTTATTCATGTCCTTTAAAATATCTGACATTTTAAGACTATTTTGTGAGCAGGGTGAGCGAGTTTCAGGCGTTATCTTGCAAACCCCCTTTTACTACTTTTTATAGAGACAAAGTTGTTCTTAAGGTAAAACCTTTTGTTTCTACCTGAAATAGTCTCTGAATTCCATGTATCTCAAAAGATTGTTTTACCAACTTGTTCCCTGCCCCCTCATCCTGGAAAGGAAGAGGGGGAGGCTACAAAGACCTGACCCAAGAAGAGCTCTGAGTTTCTATATTTCGTGAATGGTGAAGATTCGGCAAGATGAGCAGCTCTTCATTGGCTACACAGGTGATAAATTAGGACTAGCAGTAAAGAAACAAACCCTGTCCAGATGGAATATTCTGAGCATTGGGGAATGCTATAGATTACCTGAGAAAGACCCTCCATAAGGCCTAACAGCCCATTATACGAGGGGCATGGCACCATCTGCTGCCCTACAAAGAGGGGTGCAAATAAGGGACCTTTGTACGCCAGCCACTTGGTCTACTATCCACACCTTTGCAAAACATTACTGTCTAGACTCATCTTCACCACAAGAAGGAGGATTTGGAAAGGCAGTCCTTCATTTGGTTCATGACTAATATTAACTCTGAACAGTCTTACTCCTTTCTCCAAAACCAGCACTGATGAGGAATACGTTGGAGGACACAATCCATTTGAAGAACACGTTAATTACCCCTGGTAATGTTCTTTTCAACTGCATGTTCCTCCCACATATTCTTCATCGCCCCTCCCAACCTACCCCACTGTAGAATTTCCAGCCATTACACTTCAACGCTCTTTTAGAGTCTGATACGGTATGATGCAAAGCGTGTAATTCGCAAAGGAAAACGGGGCTCGGAGAACAGAACTGAATCCAACGGGTGCTCAATGTACTATACATACTTGTAATGAAGTCAGCCTCGAGACGGGGGCCCTCAATGGTCATCAAGTCGACGAAATTGATGTAAAGCACCCTCTGCCGAATTTTCTTTCCAAAGCAGCGGAAGATGGAAAAGATAATATCGAAAGATGAGGAATACGTGGGAGGAACAGGCAGTGGAAAGAACGCTACCAGGGGTTAACTACCTTGTTCTTCTGTACCAGTCAGAATTGGTCTAAATGGTGGTTTTGTTGCATGCTTGTGCATTTTGGGTAAGGCGTAAAAGACCGGTGTGATCGGGAAGGGGTTTATGAGACATTCTTTGGTTTTAGATGTGATGCAACCATTTTCTTCATCTACATCCAACGTTTTTTACAATCTCAGTTACGGGATACCAGACATGTAATGTAATATTTTATTTATAACGCCCCTAATACCGGAGGACCAGTTTCTAAGCACAGGCCCTGGATTCAAACCTGTGTTGCTCTGCGTTGTCTTGCGTCCAAGACGAGTGTGTTGTCCCTGAGCTATCCTCCCGGCCCACCCTCGTCCAAAAATAGATTCAAACAGTTTGTATGGTAGTACTCAAAGTCCATAACAACTATGGCTCCCCCTTTGTCAGCAGGTTTAATAATTAGGCTTTCATCTTTCGCAAGATTCTCAATCTGCTTGAGTTGAACACCCGTAAAGAACTGCTCGCATCGGTGCTCAGTAGAACAGTTTCTGTACCTCTGGATGCTGAGAATCCAGATTGTTGGTCATGGAGACCGCCAACAAGTTAAGTATGAGAAGTAAGTTGGAGGAAGGCCAGCTTCTCCAAGAGTTTCCCAAGGATGGGGGTGATAGAAATAGGGTGGTAGTTGTGTAGACAAGTGGGATCTACTGAAGGTCTTTTTTCAGGAACTGGCGTACAAGGGAGAGCTTGAAGGAGGAGGGGGAAAGGTCCAGTGGCAAAAGAGTGGTTGCAGAAATCAGCAAGTGCAGGGGCAAGAGAGCCAATGTTGTCCTTAATGGTCCTGGAGCAGCAAGGGAGGAACCTGTATGGAGGAGACCTTCATGGAACGGACAACTCTGGTGACCTTATCAGGTGTGATGGAGAGAAGGAGGAGAGAGAGGAGGAAGGAGGAGCGGTGGGAGAAGAAGGACACAAGGGTGCTCAAGATGTCCTGGGTTTTAGTAGTAAAGTGTGTGGCCAATGAATTGCAGAGGGCTTGGGAGTGGAGGGGTGAGGAGGAGACTGTGGATGGGTTGGCTTGTTCCCTGCAGATATTAAAGAGTTCAGCAGTGTTGTTGGATGCACCCGAGACCCGTGCCTAGATGTGGGCCCTTTTCTTGGTGCAAATGAAAAGTCTGTATTGTGTTTGGATACTGCCGCCTAACATTATTGAGGAATAAATACAAGCATGTTAGCTGCCTTCCCCAACCACTTAGAGATCTAGGCAAACTACAAAACACCCAGCCTCCCTAATCTCCCTGAGCAACGCTACGCAAATGACAGGCAGTAAGCCAAATGGCAGCCACCCCTGCCCCGTAGGCTAGATCTATACAAATGCTAATCACATGTGCCCTGAAACCCCCATCCCTCCACCCTGTTCCGAGTGCTCAAGATTCCTGTAGCCATGTTGAAGGGAGGCCATTCAGTCCTATGCTTTTCCCTTTGAAGTATGGGACTTGTAGTTTTTCTTTCCAATTTGGAATGTAGGAAAACTGAAAGTCACAGAATACCAAGCAGAAACATCACTGCATGGCCTTCTAGCACATAGCCACAGGAAACCTGAAATCTGTGCATGTGTAAGGGTCTGCCACCAGTAAAACTACTCCCCATCCACGAAGCCCGTCTGCATCCCCCGCAATCATAGATCATTAAATGTTTAAAAAGTAAATTCCCAGGGTCAAGTCACATTTTTAAAAAAATGTCTGCCCTCTCTCTACCAGCACATATCCTGCATGCCCTGAAGCCAAACGCTTAACACAAAACAACAAAACAGGTCAAGAAACTGCTTACCCTGCCCCACAGCCACATTCCCAATGACAAAACAGGCATCCCATCTACACCCACTTCTGCAATTACAAGCAACAAGCAAACTTGAAACAGCCCTGGGAACCCTTCCCATCAGCCATATCAACAGAAGTTGTACTGCAAAGTGTAGCCAAGGACCCACTTTGCTCTGAATGCTTTTTACCATACAAATAAGCCAAATGTAAAAAGTAAAGAACCATAATATACGTTAAATTTGCACTAACTTTTCTACCATGTCTGGCTTTAGTATTCCCAAGACACCCATCCTTACAGAAGGAAGAATAACTCAGCGAGAACATGCTTGCCTTGCTACCAGGCGTATGCCGTACAATACGGGTTCAAACTCCACTGAGGAGCTTGAAGGCATAAAGCGCTATACAAATCATTTTAACAAAAAAAGGTCAGACAAAAATAAATATAAAGCAAAATCAGAGCGAAGGACATTTCTAACTTCACTACAACCACAAGCTTGCCTGATCAAACTTAACCTCTCGGTGGCTCCAGTTAAAATAGTGTACTCCTACGCTTCGTCCCATTTCCTGCATACAGTATGGAGGTCCCCACATGGGGACGGGACAGAACCTTTTGTCAGTGAAACAATTGAGCTTCCCCTTTACATTTTGCTGTAGCGCGTGGATGCGAGGCCTGGGTGTCAACACTCCTACAAGCCCTGCTCTCCGGTGCCTGACCTCAGTCCTTTTTTTCACACGGATGGCAACAGACCTACCAGCGATGGCATGAGCATTTCTTGCCGTGCAACAGCTTTCCCAAGCCTTTTCATTTTTCATCTCACTTCACCAGCTTTCGGTTCCTTGCCTCCCCGGTGCATGTCGGCCGCAGGGGGGTGGGGCTTTACTAAGTGTGCCTCGTGCAATCGCTCATTCCCGGCATCAGACCCCCACGCACTGTCTGCAGTGCCTGGGCACCGATCACCGGTGGAATGCGTGTGCAGCTTGCAGGGCTCGACGCCTAGGACCCTGAGAACATGCTAGCCAAGTAGCCCGAATTCGTCGCTAGATCACCGTCGGACCAGGTCAAGAAATTCATGAACAAGTCAACAAGATCGCAGGACAAGGTAAGTCAGCAGGGGGATTCCTTTCCTAGGAGGTATTCTGCTTGACAAAGTAATTCTGATCCTAGTACCAGTGTCAGACCTGAGGCGCCTATGATGATATGATTTGATATGGCATTTGTAACGCGCGAAAGAGCTGCCAGTGCACGTGCTGAGGGATCAAGTGGTCCTACTGGGCTGACACAGAGGGGCATAAAAGCTCTGATATGACACATACATGTGAGGGGCCTTCTGGCTCTTTCCCCGGGTGTATATGTCAGGGGGCGCCTAAATGCACTTCAGGCCACCAGACTAGCAGTCGTTCGACTGAGGATGCAGAACCTCCTGGAAAAGCTTGGTAGGTCCTCTCAAGTACTGGAGTATCCTCTGAGGGCCTTCAGAGGCCTAGCAGCAGGGACACTGCGTTGGAATAGAGTTTCCCGCGCAACCTTGGGGTGTAACTGCTTACGTCCACAAAATGGCAGCAAGTCCCACTACAGGCATTGGATCAGCTGCACAGGGGCAATCTCGAACTTCCTGTGCATCCACACCCTCAGAATTGGCGACACAAACAGGAAGGGACCCATCCTCACCTCAGGCTCACATGAGGGATGCAGGACCCAAAGAGGGTTGGTCTCCACAGCAAGGATATTTCTACCCTCCCCACATTCAGGAGAACCGTCGCATCAATCAAGACTGCAGCCTGGAAGGCCCAGTTCGTCAGCTGGGGGCCGAACATCAGCAACAGCCTGCTCGAGCAGTCTCTGAGGACAGATTATTTGACAGATTTTTGGCCATAATGAGATCCCAGCAATTGTCGGGAATTCTAAAATGTCTTATTAAGGAGGTCCTTCCTGAGATGCTGCCGCAGCTGCCTCCAATACAGCTGCTGCCTCTGCCACTGCTTTCTCCACCATCAATCTCACTGCCTCCACTGTTGCCTACGCTGGTGCAAAACCCTGCGCTACAGCTTCTCATGCAGGGTGTAGCACAGGGAGGGCAGGAGTCTGACAGGTAGTCTATTCTGGGATGGCAACCACGGTTTCAAATGATGATGACAACGACGACAAGACTTCTGTCCCTGCCACATTTTTCCATGACTGAATGGAGGGATTGGCAGAGTTTGTAGGGGTCCCCCAACCTATCCCCACCAATTACAGACCCATAACCACTGTGCCATTTCTACTTAAAATTTTAGATAGAGCTGCTTACATACAAATCCAGGACTATCTGGAAGCCAACCACCTACTTGGCTCACGACAATCGGGCTACCGTCCTCTCCATGGAACTGAAACAGCGCTGCTAGACCTTAAGATGCAAATTGAAGAATTAAAGGATAATGGAAAAATAGCTTTGCTACTCCTACTGGACTTGTCGGCAGCATTCGACTTGGTGGACCATGCAGTGTTATGCAACTACCTCCAATCTGCCACCAACTTCACTAAAGATGCTATAGCTTGGGTCCAATCCTTCTTAGCTAACTGGACCGTGAGAGTCTTCTCTATCTCAGCCTCGGCCGACCCTATCAAAATAACCTGCGGGGTCCCACAAGGTTCCTACGTCTTCCCTACTATGTATAATATTTTCACCAAGCCTCTGTTTGACAAGTTGGACAGACTGGGTGTCACCTACACTAACTATGCAGATGACACACAGATCCTCATACCCCTTTTGGGCAACTTCGAGGCGGACTCAGCCTTGGTGAACAAAATATACACCCTCATTCAGGCATGGATGGCATCCCATGGCCTCTGCCTGAATGACGAAAAAACAGAGTTACTAATCTTAGGCTCTGAAGCCAATATCCAAAAACTCAGCCCAAACTACACAACCTTTAACATTGATAACAATCCTATCAAGGTGATGTCTGTAGTTAAAACTTTAGGATTCTACTTGGACTCCTCTCTCACCCTCAAAAAGCAAGTCAACTCCCTCGCCTCATCCACAACGTATACTTGCAAACTCATCAGAGCTGCCAGACCATACCTCTCGAGAGCGAGCTGCACCACACTAGCCACAATGCTCTTATCATGTCAAGATTAGATTACTGTAATGCCCTTTACTCAGGAGCTAACAAATATATTACAGACAAAATTCAAAGACTGCAGAATATTGCCCTGAGGGCAGCATTGAACATCCCTTACAGAGAGAATATTACCGAATTCAGAAAAGAGGTTAACTGGCTGAAAATAACAGACATAATTCTCCTCAAGACAGCATCCCTCACCTCCAAATGCCTGAATAACCTAGCATCCCCATACCTAATGGATAAAATTAGTAGGAGAACAGCTACTCGTCCTATGAGATCTGCCAACTCATCTATTTTGGAGATTCCCAGGTTCAAACGCTCTACAGCGGGAGCAACCAGCTTCCCTGTTAAAGCTGCACAATGTTGAAACAAATTACCAGCTGACCTCAGACTAGAACAACCCTACCCTAAATTCAGACATAAGATATTCAATTGGCTGCACACCAATGACACCTAACTGACACTTCCACCTTTCCGGCCCCTACACAATACTTGATTCCGCCAGACTACATTGTACTATGGTTAACCATGCACGCATGGCTGTCTGCTCTGTCATATTTGTATGCACCATGGACGTATGATGACGTAGACATGTAAGGCGTATACACATATGTGTTTATGTATGTGTGGATATACTGAGACTCATGTTAATGCTTCCCTGACTTACCAGGATCATTGCTATGTATTTGATGTATCCTGTATCTTGTATTTTGCTCCTACTGCAATGACTGCTCTATGTATTGCTACCTTTGCACTCTAACTAAGCTTTTAAGATTTCTTGTTTCTGTTGCGCCCGTCTACCCAAGGGCTTGGTGCGCATTACCAAACAAACAAATAAACAAACAAATAAACAAACCCCAGCAAGTTCAACAGGAACCAGCAGTCCTTTCGGAAATGCTTTCAATTATGGCTTCCAATTGTTCTGGCATAACATGTCAGAAGGATGTCGTAATGCTAGATAAGAAGGTGTGACAAAAATCACACTTCATGGCACATATGAACAAGCGTTTAGATGCAAGTTTTAGAGAGCTATAGAGTGAAACACTGATGCTTTCGGCACACCCACTGCCACATTCGTCGGTAGTGACTGTGGCCTCGCTGTGTTCCAAGTCTACGAGCTCCTCAGCGGCTCATCTTCTTTGAGTTGCCCAGCTGAAGCGGACAAGCTCTTAGAAGCCTTTGGTAGGAAGGCTCATGTCAATTCGGGCTGCACCTCATGCAGGCTAACCCAGATGCTGTGCTTCTGGAGCAAATCAAAAGCTATGTAGGGAGGTTGGGGATTTCCTCCAAGATTTACTTTTCGACAGGCAGGTGGCTTTTAATGCAGGGCTTGCAGAGGCAACGGTAATAGCGCAGGGCCATGTAAGGTAACCATGGTATCAACAGTAAGACGACTGAAACTAGTGATTACAGTTCAGGGGTGTTTATTGAACGCCTGTCTAATCCTGAATCTAAAGATGGGAGCAAGCTACGACTATCTAATAATAATAACTCAGTCCTAGTAGAGTCTTGTCAAAATAAAAGGGCCTATACTAATCAACCTATTGCCAATCCTTACTTCTAAATACAAATGGTGTGGGAAACAATGTTATGCAAAAGAAAAGTGTTAATGAAATGATATGTCAGGATATTCAAGCCGTTGGCTTCCCTTCCCCACGTTTTCAGCACGGAACAAGGTGGCACACTCGAGCTTAGCACACTCTCTGGTTCTCTAGCACAAGGATGCAGTCCAAAACCTCAACATCAGGGCCTTCTGTGCTAAAGTCTCTTTGCCATTCAAAATCTCTTATTTCAGAAGGCCTGATGCAACACAACAAACATTAAACATTAACAAACATTAAAGTTCCTCTCTTATTAGGATTTCACATGTACAACTTCTCGTGTGATTTACTGTTCACCCCGGGTTCCCCTCCTCCAGGCTCACACCCACTTTAACACAATGTTCTTGCCCCACGTACAGCACGTGGGTGATGTGGAACACTTGCCGTAGAGACACACTTTAACTATGCAAATACACCTTAAACTGCTAACCCTGTCTGTCAGGGCTATCTTGGCCTTTAGGCATTCAGCTATCAGTTCAGGAGGCTTGGCCTCTCGGGTTTCCCTTCCCCCAAGTCCAGATTAACCTTCCTCGGTTTTACACAGTTTACACACAAAAGTTCCTTAATAAATGTTCGTTCTGCAATTATAGGTCCCCTCGATCGGGCTCACACCTTCCTCAATTCACTTCCGGGGTTCCCTTCCCCTAGCTTTCTTTACCTTTTTATTGGTGATCCCTCCGTCGTGTTTGAGTCCCCCTCTATGGATCAAAAATCGAAGGCTTTCAACAGCGCTGGATTTTGCTTGACTCGTCGCAGGACCACTTCGATTCACAATGTATTAAATGCAATGCCTTTTGGTATTTTGTAGTTTTCATAAAGCAATGTTCACATTCAATGTTGCAAGCACTCCAAACCACAGAACAGACTTTTCGCTGCTTTAATTAACTCACCGGCTGGGTTTAGGAGTCTCCTTTTATCGCATCTGTTTTATGTCGGAGTCAAAGGTTGTTACTCTTTCAGCCTCATCGCCTCCCCAACTCTGCCGTTCACACGGGAGGGCCCGCTGGTAACCTTGTAGCACTGTATGCCGTCTTTCTCCTTTTCTGCTGGGCTAGCCTGCATAGCCCCCTTGGCTTCTAGGCGGTAGCGGTCTCTCGACAAAGGTGCTTTCACTCTCCAGCCTCCTGGATTCCGCCTCCTGGTCTCTCGCTCTCCTTCGCCCCCCTTTAACTCTGCCTGGAAGTACCACTTTCTCTCGTGCACTGCCTCGCTCTTGACTCCTCAGGGTTCTCCCTCAGTCGGGCTTAGACTCCTCTTTCACTGTTCTCAAAATAAAAGTTTTGGACTTCAAATCCCAGAGTGCCTCAGTGTTCAGATGCAATATCTCCTGACGTCAGGGTCTCACTTCTTGCCCCTCAAGAGCCTGGGTCTTTAAGCCTGACCCAGGGGAGGAGTTCTGGGTTGGGCACGGTTAGGCAGCCTCCACTACCCCTGGGTTAGCCTTCTGGGTGTATAGGTTTCCCGCCATATTGCAGCCTCTCTGGTGCTTACAAGCTCAGTGTCCTGGCAGTCCTTCCCACTCCAAGCCTTCCAAGGTTGCTTATGTTCTGGCTCCTTCCTCCTGGCGTCTCTGCTTCTTTCAGCATTAAATCTGACCTTTTATACTTTGTAAAAGAGTTGATTGGCGTCAGGTGTAAGTAGTTGTCCTCCACTGCCTGACTCTGCCTGTCCTTATTATCGGGACACCATGTAGACTGCCCATAGGAATCCATTGCCCATTGATTCCTAAGGGTAATCCCCATGACTCCCATCTGCCTCTTCTTCGTCCCAGTAGTTGGACTTCTGGAATGGAAGTAGGGATTGTGAGAGTTGGGTGTTTTCCTGGAAATCATGAAAAAACCATGTAGGTTTTCGTAAGGATGAAGGGGGTAAATATATTGTGATGAGTGAATGGATTTTTGTTGGCTTTTACTTCCCCTGGTCGTTTTCTCCTTTTCCTTACAGAAAGGTACTGGGGTATGATGGGACATGATAATATCCCATGACAACTGAGGGGATGTCGGGTAGGGGTGTATCGGAACGGGAGGAATACCATGGCTTGCCCAAAGGTGCGTCTCCCATAGACCCCAAGGACCCTCTGGCCAGGTGATCCTCCCTCGCTCATTCGCCCCCAGGGTTGGGATCCAAGAGCAGTGGCCCTCCCCTGGCCACCTGAACAAAGGGTCCCCGGGAATAGCCTGGGAGAAACGCCTCAAGTTTCTCACACCTCATAGAGTCAGCGGTTGCACATAGTGACACTGCTAGCAGAGGTGTGGGAGTGGACATGCGAGGAACAGCATGCATACATGCCACACAGTTTTCTGCAGATGTGCATGATAGAATCCTCAACCTGCCCTTTGAAGGGTCTGAATTGTTCCATTACTCGACGAAAGAGGAACTTACGAAAAAGAAGACTTGTACACAGACTGCTGAGTCTGTTGCTATCCTCACCAAGCCAGTGGGAAAAATGTACATGCAGGCACAGGGCAAACCAGGCCAAAAGCCAAGGTTGTCTGGTGAATTTAAGGAGTTCCAAGACCGTAGAGCTCGCAACCAGACAGAACTCTTGAGTACGCATAGAAGGAAACAGCAGCGTACCTCTACCAATGGATTTTTCCACTCCTCTTCCTCAGCCTCTTATATCAAGAATCAATGATATCACTGTCCGGGTCCACAGCTCTCCAGTTGGGGGCAGACTTACTCTGTTTTCGAGTAGCTGGCATCATCTCTTCAAAAACCCTTGGGTTCTTTCAAGTTTCCTCAGGGTTCAGACTCCCCCCTGCTCCCCTCCTCTGTTGCAGATAGGATCACCTGCACTACTACAGGAAATTGTCTCTTCAGGGATAAATCAGCCTGCCCCATCCTTGAGCAGAGACAAGGGTTTCTATTCCAGAATATTCGCAGTTTCCCTGGAACGGTTCAAGATTGTGACCCCAGCTCAAATTGCAGAGTCTCTGTGCAGGAGATTAGATGTGCTCCCTTGTCCTGAAGGATGTGTATCTTCAGATGCACAGAATAGTCCTCCATTTTACAGGAACGAGGGACATCACCTGTATGCCTACCCCGACGATTGGTTGGTAAGAGCCAAGTCTCAGGAGGGAGCTTGGCATTCTTGCCAGAGAATCGTGGATGTTCTTCACCATTTGGGGTTTTCGCTCAATCTGAAAAAATCTCTGCTCTCTCTAAGGCAGAATATAATTTTCCTGGGTGTCAGTTGGGACACGGTGAAGGGGCAGATGTTCCCCACAGAGGAGGGGTTGGAGATATTCAGAAGACGGTCTACCATTTCTTGAACAGAGAAGCAACGTCTGCATGGTGTTTTCAGCACCTGTTGGGGTTACTAGCGTCATGCAGCCTGACAGTCCCGCATGCCAGACTGAGAATAAGGCAGCTTCAAATCCATCTGGCAACATACTGAGACCAACAGACAGGTTCACAGGTGGATAAGTTGTCATTTCAGCTTCGCTCTATCAGGATCTTCACTGGGGGATAGAGGGAAGCAATGTGATAGCAGGGGCGCGGCTCTGGCACCCAGATCACTCTGTTGCAGTGACAACCAAATTGACTGTAGAGGGCAGGGGGGCCACCCTGGAGAAACACTTTATGCATGGTCTATGCTGCAGGTGAGACTCCCTAATCCACATGAATGCACTGGAACTCAACGTTATCGGATTGACTCTGAAATTCGTCCTCCCACAGCTCCAGGGCAAGATAGTCCTGGTGAGGATAGACAGTTCAACCTCAATGTTTTATATAAACAAATGGGGGGACCAGATCCACTATCTTAAGCATTATGACGGTGGGGATTTTCGTATGGGCCCTTGCTCACAAGATCCTTCTCAGGGCATTTCACCTGCTGGGGGACAGCAACAGAGGCAGGCATGTTAAGCAGGTTAGGCAGGAACAATTACGAGTGGGAGCTGCAGTGGCATTCCCTCAGCCCAAAATGTAAGGACTGTGGCCACCCGGAAATAGATATGTCACCTTTTTGCATCATGGGTAGGGCAGCAACTTGCTGGGCATGCGTTTCAGATCCACTAGCACAACCTATGGTGTTATGCATTTCCCCTGACTTTCCCCCTGCAAAGGTTGATTTGCAAGTTCAGATCAACAGTGGGATGACCCTCCTATCTCCTAGCTGGCCCACTCGAGTGTGGTTATCGGACTTACTACAGCTAGCAGTTCAGGATCCCTGCATCCTAAAATTGCATTGGTCGCTGACACAGCAAGGAGGGGCAGTGACGCACCCAGCTCCGGAAATCTCTAGCAGCATGACTCCTGATCAGCTAATGTTAAGGCGTTGGGGGTTATCAGACAATAATCTACAGATTATTCAGCACGCAATGGATGGCTTAACCTAGAGTCCAATACAAGAGCAATGGACTAGGTTCTGCTTCTGGGCCAAGGGTAAGGGGATAGAGCCTGTTAACTGCTTCCTACATAATGTTTTATCTTTTTCAGCGCATCTAGCACAGCCAGGTGTGCAAGTGAAACTTGCTGCACTTACTTAGCGACGATCGGATCATATACAAATTCAGAGGAAGCAATCTTCTCTGCGTCCAATCCAATAGTCAAGAAGCACTTAAAAGGTCTCTCATGTTTATTTCCTTCTGTTCTCCGGCTTTTCCAGGTTTAGGACTTAAATGTGGTGTTAACAGCCTTAGCACATAAGCCTTTTCAACCCATGGCCTTATTGGGTTTGAGGGGCTTGAATGAAGTGGCAGTTGCTGTGCAGATGAAAGGGAAAGCACAATATCCAGATTTTATTCCTGCTGACATCTACAAGAGCGAGCCAACAATATGAGTGCCCTATATGCATAGGTGGTTAAAAGCAATTCTTCTCACAGGCATGAAACCTTCTTCATGGAATTTAGCTGAAATTGTCCCATTTACAAAACAGGCGACCTTGGGGATCCTGGTAATGACAGGCACATTTCACTCCTGAATATAAGTAATAAAATATTTGGTGAAATTTTCCAAACAAAACTTGCAGGATGGGCCCAGGAACAGGAGGCTGTGTGCCACATAGAGGCGGATTCTCAAAGCGTGTAAGCCCAGTAGGTCAGCCGGTGAACAGGACACAGTGGTTTATTTCTTTACAGTTCTGCAGGGAACAGATGTATTCTTGCCCATTGCATTGAAGTTGCGCAGAGGGGTTTGGCCATTTGCTTGGGCCGACAATAAAGATCGGGTAAGATGGCGCCCAGAGCCATGGTGTTCGGTGGTCCTTTGCTTTCTCAGCATGGAACCAGAGGACATAAGTGCTGGAGTGGTAGTCACATTAATTATAATGACTTAAGTTGAGCCAGTAAACTAAGGCAGATAAGATAGCAATAGTTATGTGCAGTAGCACCTGCAGCGTTCCCAAGTGCCAGATGGAATTACCAATAAACGACCTCAGACCCAACTAACCGGACAGACTCAAAGAGTATGGCAAAATACAACTTTATTATTAGCTCAAATAAAGTAAGGGAACCTGGTGAACAAACAGATTGCAGCTCACTCAATCACAACCAATGTTCCCTCTAAGCTGTGCTCATGTGCACTTGCCCAGCTTCCTTCTGGGTGCCGCTCATAAGACTTTTAGCAGCGCACACAGACAATTCTCACCTATTCAAAAAGATTTAATAAGGCACAAGCCACAGCAATTACCTAAAATGTTATTTCTCTTAAAATAAGCAACTAGTCTTGATGCTGTGCTAATTTGCATTACACTACTATGCACCTAAGACCCCTAACAGCAAAATACAACACAAGAGGTTAAAAACGAATATGAAAAACTGGCTCCACGAACAGAGGAAACTAACCACGATATGCCTGCACACATTAACCAAACATTTTCCCTCCCCACCCATGACTCCTAAACCTGACTCTACCACACATTTACCTTATGACTTTAACTTCTTTCCCAAATTACATTAAGTTACTACCGGACAACTTTGACTCTTCCTCTCTTGGCTCTGCGACAGGTTAGCAGACGTGTACCTACATCTACTTGTTTTATGTTTGTTGTAACATGAATAACGTTCACGTGCCAGAATTTCTGTTACTCATTGTGCCTTACCAAAAGCATCACCCACACTATATAATCGAACTACCAGCTCAAATATCGGATACTCACTGTAAGTAAGAAGGCTACTTGGATGTGTAACCAAATCCTATGCTTCCTCTTCTTTGTACATATGTCACGCAAGTGCTTTGAAGCAGCCCCCTTGTAAGTTAATGCATTATAAAACTCAAATATTAATATGCCCTCTAAAGATTATGAAAAGAAAAATGTGATGCTCAACGTCTCCTACTTTAGCATTACTAACATTACCCTACAAGTAGAGAGCAACATTGCAATATCATTTACTTTGCCTACAGGGGATAATGCATATGGGCTATGCCTGGGATTACTTGTCCGCAGCATCAGGGCACCGAATATCCAGACGGGAGAATGCTTTTCACACAATCTGCATTGTTTCCAAGTGTTCAGAGTTCCTTTGGGCATCGAAGTTCACACGTTACATGGTAACTCGCTTCTATACAAAAACAGTTTCACTGAACACTTGTGTAATCCTACACAATGATGTAAGGGTGGGGTATGTTGCAAACAAGCTTGTATGCACTGCCAAAGAATTGAGTACATGCAGGGTCATGACATTCTTAAAATGCACATCATATGTTGAGGCATTTAAATATGCCTTGCTTGCAAAGTATTGTGGGTCTTCAAATATCCCAGTGAGTGTTTACTGCTACAATCCCTCACTTTCTAAAGTGCTCTATCAACTAATATTGGAGGCAAGCACAGGGGCCGGGGAAGGGGTAAGGGTGTAAGCATCACTCCTTGCGGGTGATGAACAAAGCAGCACGTTTCGGTAGTACACTGAAGGAAATGTGTTGCGTGATTGGAAATTCTAGTACCCATCTAGACAAAAGCATCTTCTTTTTCTTTCTATGCTCAGCTGCTGAGAGCTTTTCAGTATAACCAAATCTTCTCCAGCCATGGGGTCTGGCATGGATTCACATGCTCATGAATATTCCCCGTAGTCAGGCCGGGAATCCTCGGTATAGAAAAAATCAGTATCAGTTTCGTTTCTGATCTGTCTTTCTTAGTAGTAACCAATCACTGGTCTCTGGGTCATACTGCCCCCAGCCAATGACTGCCCTCTCCCTAAACCCCGCCTCTGGCAGCCATCTTCAGATTTTTACCGCACGTTCAAGTGTTGGGAGTCCTCGTGCTGTAGCTCTCGAGCTTTTGCTGCGTTTTCACGCTTTTTCAGGAGATTATTCTAATTTTTCGGTTAAATTGAGCATCAAGCTCCACCGTTTCTACATCCGATCAACGGGGACCCGTTTTGTAGTTTTCTACGCCCCTCAAGGGTGAAGATTTTGTCGAGTTATGCTTTTGGAGGATTCCAGCAGTTCCGAGGCCTACCCCGGACATGGCCCAGGAGAAAGGAAGCTCGACGCCCGGGAAGCTGTTCAGGACCTGCCTGGATGCCAGCTTCAGAATGTGTTCAAGGAGGATGAGCATTCGTTATGCCTCTACTGTCTCCATGAGGACAAGACGCACATGGAGAAGGACTGTGCGTTTTGTGGGAACATGTCGGAGCGGACCATGAAGGATCGCCACCTCCGTCTCGCCAACTGGCTGTAAGGGAACAGCCCGTCAGGCGAGAAGAAGAAAAAGAAGTCCGAGCGGTCTTCTAAGTCCCGGCGACGGGGGCCCAACAAAAGGCCAAGCACCGCGAGTCCGCTGGCACCGGGAGCGCCAAATGGTCGGGCTCCTTGGCTGCCAGGCAGGGCGCATCCTCCCCGGCGCCATCAACCACAAGCCAATGCTCTGGCTCGGGTAAGAGGAAGTCCGAGAACCCGGCGAAGCTTCTGGAGAGGCCCCAGTCAATCTCGAAGATTCCGGCAGAGGGGGAGCGAGGCTCAGACCCTCCCCCCAAGGTGAAGGCCCCATGCATACAGAAGGTGACAATGGCCTTAATTCACCCTGCTAAGACCTTGATCGAGGATGTCGCAGAGGCCCTGGCTCAGCCTGTGGAGGCTACGCCAGTGGAGTCGACCTCAGGATCCAGAGTCTCCCTGCCATCGCGGAGGGAGTCGTCTTTCAGGCCCATTGAGAAGACCCCCACAAAGTCCCCGTTGGAAAATGAGGGGGAGGGGCAGGTGACCATCGTGGATACGGACACGACCTCTGAAGAACAGCTCATTGAAGTCGTGGAGGAGGCCCAGCCCATCGGGAGGGATCCCGACGAGGGCGACGACGAGAGCGACGGTGCTGCCGATGAGGTTCCTCAAGAGCCCTCGCGCCCGTCGTTTCCGGTGCCGCAGGACACTTCGGCGGCCATTTTGTCAGCGATTCAGGCCTTATGCTCGGAGATAAGGACAAGGTTGCCCCTCCCCCCGAGGGAGGTACCTGAGCCAGACCCGACGGGGGAACCGGAGCCGGGACCTTCGGAAAGTCCACCGCATAAGAAGAGGAGGACGCATCCTCCGCCACCTCTCCCACCTCTGCGGCCTGCTCTGCCTTCCCCCCGGTCTACTACCCACGGGGATAATACAGGCACAGACACGGCTGCGACAGGTACAGATGACGACGGCGGCGACGACGGGACGTGTCCCCCGTCACCCCCTGCTCGGGCATCCCCGCCCGACAAAATTGGATCCTTCCATGCCATGATTTCCAGGGCATCCAAGCTCTTCCAGCTCTGCCCCGAAGAGAAGAAGAAGGAAGGGTTCCTTTACCAACGGCGCGAGGCTAAAAGGAAGGCGGTCCTCGCCGTACCACTTTTTGATGACATCTGGGATGAGGGGCTCGCCCTCCTCAAGAAACCTGCCACAGCGTCTGCAAAGAGGGACCGGTACGAGAAGAAGTACCGGGTCCCCGACGCTGCTCCCTTGTGTCTTTGGGCGCAACCTACCCCGGATTTGCTCGTCTCGGCGGCGGCAAAGAAGAAAGCTGGGGGGGCATCGGCCTCGACATCAACTTCCCCGCCGGACGGCGAGGGCAGGAAACTGGACACGATGGGACAACGGGTCATCTCATCCGCAGCGATGACTATCAAGGCGGCCAACGCCATGGCTATCGTTGCCCGCTACGAAAGGGAGTTGTGGTTCAAAATCGCCCCTCTATTGGACTTCCTTCCGGACGCCAAAAGGGCTGAGGCCCTTGAAATCTTACAGGAAGGTGAGATTGCTTCGGACCATGCCATCACGGTGGCAACGGACATCGCCGACACCGGTTTCCGTCAGTTGGGCAACGGCGTTTGCCTGAGACGACGAGGATGGCTCAAGGTGGCGGATTTCTGCCAGGACGTACAAACCAAAGTTTTGGACATGCCCTTCGACGGGAACAACCTGTTTGGGAAGGCGGTTGATGAGTCCCTTCACGCTCTCAAGACAGACACGGAGACTGCCCGGGCACTGGGAGTGCTCCACCAACGACGGCCGTCCTTTAAGAGCTCCGGAGGCAGACAAGGTGCCTCCAAGGGATCCGGCAGTGGCTCCTCGACTTACCGCCAAGCGGCAAGATCTTCGTCTCAGGAGGCCTACAGGGGACGCGGCAAGTCAGGTGGTGCCCGTCGTCGTCGACAGGGAGGTCAAGGAGGCACGGCAGTCTCCAAATAAGATTGAACCGACCGTGTGGTCGGGCCCCCGCCAAAGCACCCTGGTGGGAGGCCGGCTGACGAGGTTCGTCAGCGTGTGGGAGTCCATCTCCACTGACCGTTGGGTGCTGGACGCCCTGGCCCAAGGGCACGCTCTCGAGTTCCAGAAGAAGTGCCCTCGCGTTCCACCCGTGGCCAGGAAGGAAAATGACGTCCCTCAACTACTGTTGGAAGTAAGGGGAATGCTCAAGAAAGGTGCCATCGAGCTCGTCCCAAAGAGGCTTCAGGGCTCTGGAGTTTACTCAAGGTACTTCCTCGTAAAGAAGAAGACAGGAGGATGGCGTCCCATCCTGGACCTGCGACGACTGAACAGATACATCAAGGCACAGAAGTTCCGGATGGTCACCCTCCAGCACGTGCTGGGACAGCTGGAGGAGGGCGATTTCCTGTTGTTGTTGGACTTGGAGGATGTGTACTTCCACATCCCCATTCTAAAAAGACACCGAAAGTTCCTCAGGTTCGTAGTCCAAGGGCGGCACTACCAGTTCAAGGCCCTCCCGTTCGGATTGAAGTTGGCACCCAGGGTGTTCACCAAGTACCTCGCACAGGTGGCGGCGCGGCTGCGCCTGCAGGGGATTCACGTCTACCCCTACCTGGACGACTGGCTCATCCGGGCAAGGACAAGGGAGCTCGCCGTGGAGCACACTGCGAAGACGGTCCAGCTGCTCACGGACCTGGGGTTCTCCATCAACTTTCCAAAATCCCACCTGGTCCCGTCGCAAGTCGCCCTGTTTCTGGGAGCCAAGCTCGACACAGTGGCGCGGCTGGCCTCGCCGTCGGAGGAAAGGACCAGGACCATCCTTGGCAAGGTGCAGCGTCTGCTGGCCACGGACATGGCCAGGGTAAGATCTATCAAGTCCCTCCTCGGGATGATGTCCTCCTGCATTTAGCTGGTGCGCCTTTGCAGGCTTCGGATGCGCCCCTTACAAGAGTTCCTCGACGCCCGCTGGGTCCAGTCGACGGGCAGCTTCGAGAACAGGATCCCACTCAACGAGACGTTCCGTCAGGCGATCCGGTGGTGGGGTACCCGCTCTCATCTGTCAGCGATCATGGACTTTCAGACCCCAGCTCACCAGGTGACGGTGACGACGGATGCCTCCCTGGAAGGTTGGGGAGCGCACTCCGGAGATCTTCACGCGAGAGGCCTTTGGCTCCCGGAGGAGAAGTCATTCCACATCAACATCTTGGAGCTCCGCGCAGCGTTCTGGGCCCTCAGGTCTTTTCTCCCGTCCCTCAAGGGCAGGGTGGTGAGGATCTTCACCGACAACACCACCACAATGTTCTACATCCAGAAGCAGGGCGGAACCAGATCCACTACCCTATCCAAGGAAGCCCAGGATCTGTGGCATTGGGCCGTCGCCCAAGGGATGTTTCTGGTGCCTTTTCATCTGGCAGGAATAAAAAACACCATCGCCGACTCACTCAGCAGAGAGCTGCGCTCGTGCCTCGAGTGGGAAATACGCCAGGATCAAGTGGATCGACTCTTCTGACGAAGGTTCCCCCAGCCGAGGAGCATGGGCGATGCTTTCTCATTCCCCTGGGACGGCCTATTTCTTTATGCGTTCCCTCCGTTGCCGTTGCTGCTCTGGCTCATCAACCAGCTCAAGAGGTCCCGGTGCAGGATGATCCTCGTCGCACCGGGGTGGCCGAGACAGATCTGGTTCCCGGACCTTCTGGACTTGTCAGCATCCACACCAGTCAAGCTGCCGACGGACGCGGATCTTCTCTCCAGAGAAGGAGGCGCCATTCTTCATCACAACCCAGAGTCGCTGAACTTGCAGGCCTGGCTCCTGCAGCACTAGAGTTTGGAGGGTACGACATCCCAGCCGACTGCAGAGAGGTTCTTGCAAAGTCCAGGGCGTCCTCAACTCTCAAGTGCTACGGACATAAACGGAAGAGGTTCTCTGTCTGGTGCCGTGCAAAGAAGATTAACCCTCTGCGGATTACGGCCCCTCAAGTATTGCCATACCTACTGTCATTGGCCAAGGCTGGACTAGCTCGCGCTTCCATCAAAATACATCTGGCCGCCATCTCACAATACACCGGGACTACGGGACGGGCGTCCTTGTGGTCTCATCGGCTGGTGAAGGAATTCATGAAAGGATTGTTCCGATCATTCCCGCCGGTGAAGGCCCCTGCCCCGGCGTGGGAGCTCAACGTGGTGCTGACCAGGCTCATGCGGGTCCCATTTGAGCCTATGCATTCGGCACCGTTGAAGTTTCTGTCGTGGAACACAGCTTTTCTCGTGGCCATCACCTCCGAATGACGAGTGGGAGAGATCCAGGCCCTATCTTGCTAGCCACCATACTTGACTTTTCACGACACGAGGGTGGTGCTGAGGACGCACCCCTCCTTCATGCCCAAGGTGCCGTCAGACCTCCACCTCAACAAACCTTTTGTGTTGCCAGTTTTCTTCCCGTCGCCTTCGTCGCCGGCTGAGAGGACTCTGCACTCACTGGACGTAGCTAGAGCGCTGAAGTTCTACGTGGACCGCACAAAGAGTTTTCGGAAGACATCACAGCTGTTTGTAAACTTTGGACCTGTGAATCAAGGGAAGGCTCTCTCGAAGGCTTCCATTTCCAGATGGCTCTCCGGCTGCATCATGCACTGTCACCGGTTGGCAAACCGACCGCTGCCCGGCCATCCGAGAGCCCACTCGACCAGAGCGATTGCTGCTACTACGGCATTCCTTTCTGGTGTGCCCCTGCTCGACATCTGCAGGGCTGCGACGTGGAGGTTGACACAAACCTTCGCGAGATTCTACTGCGTCGATCGGGACTCCAGGGAGGAGTCCAGGGTCGGCCAAGCAGTGCTGCGCAACCTGTTCGCTTAAGGTGAGCCTGGTGAGGAGGTAAGGGATGCTTAATGTTGAGTGTTTTGGGATTGCTTAATGTTGAGCAAGTTGCCACCTCCCGTGGTTTGCATGTGTATACTGCTATGTATTCTTATATTCATGAGCATGTGAATCCATGCCAGACCCCATGCTGGCGAAGGAGCAAGTTACTTACCTGTAACTGTTGTTCTCCAGCATGGGTCTGGCATGGATTCACATGCGGACCCACCCGCCTACCCCTCTGCGGCTCTTCACTTGGTCATACTGCCACTTTACGTGCTACCAAATCTGAGGATGGCTGCCAGAGGCGGGGCTTAGGGAGAGGGCAGTCATTGGCTGGGGGCAGTATGACCCAGAGACCAGTGATTGGTTACTACTAAGAAAGACAGATCAGAAACGAAACTGATACAGATTTTTTCTATACCGAGGATTCCCGGCCTGACGACAGGGAATATTCATGAGCATGTGAATCCATGCCAGACCCATGCTGGAGAACAACAGTTACAGGTAAGTAACTTGTTCCATCTCTAGCATTCCCCTGCATCTTATTTAACTGATAAAAAGGAATTACAGAAGAGGGGTGCGTAGTTAAAGAAGAAGGCACTCAATCAGTTATATCTCTGATGAATTGATGCTATTAACTTAAAAAGCATATATGTGATTTTCTTCAACAGGACTCCATAATAAACCTCAGTAAGGCTCTTGTTTAATTTTATCTAGGCTGTGGTGCGGAAGGGTGGGCAAAACCATACACTTTATTATGTGTTCTGTAGTTCTGCTCCCCATGTGAGGGATACAAGCAGGGCTCTAATCAGATTTTGCTCTACTTGGAGTCAAATTATTTTTCAGGGAGTAAAATGTCATTAGCTTTGCCAATAGGGATACTTTCTGCTTATTAAAAGATGTACTTTCCCCATAAAATTCCTTTGGAGATCGGGCATTAATATTATTAGAGTTCCTTCCTATGCCACTGCTCTACTGGTCACTAATTCAAAAACATATCAGTGGAGCTTTGTGGATTGAAGCAATGGTATGTTTATTGTTTCTCATTTTAGTTAGGCACATTTTCCTTTTTTTAGGGAGTAAACCTGCATGGTGCATATGTCTCTTAGCTCTAAGGCTGATGTTATCACTACCCACAGGCGAACATAATGTGGATAGCAAGCAGAGGCACAGGAATTTTGGATCATCATATTCTAATTTGCAGTTATTCTGATGCAATTATCATCCTTACACAAATTATTAGAAACATGTTCTCCTGGCCCTTGAATTACTTCATTAAAGTGTCTCTTGAACTCCTTTCAGCATGTTCTTGACACATTGCTTTTAATTGCCATTAACCCATCGGCAACTGTATTCTGTCTGAGTTTCTTGACAGTCAGTTATGAAAAGAGATATTTGAGGGCTACAAATGCCAGGGACGTCGTTTGCAGCAGTAATAGACTGACAAGCCAGCCTATTCAAGGAGTGGAACCCACCTACCCCAACCCACCACCAAGAGCCAACCTACCTAACGGTCAATGAACAATAACACACCAGCCTTCATAAAGACCTCTTGGGTCGAAACATATGTCAGCTAACCACGAGATTAGCGCATCAAGAATAAAATTCCCTTTTTTTGAAAAATCAGAATACAAAGAAAAATGTCTTTTAGAATAAATATTGTTTGCACGGGATATCTGGGAGCCCAACTAAGAGATATTTGTGTTTTGCAATAAAAATGAGTGATTTTCCAGTGGCATAAAACATACAGGGCCTCATTACGACTTGGGGCGGTATCCCGCTGTAAATCCAACAGAATACCGCCCAAATTAATTACTGTTACTGCTACTTGGTCCGAAGGAATTTCCGGCGGATTACAACTGGTAGTGGCGGTGTAATTCCCCATTCATATTGAGTCCATTAGACTCAGTGTGGCTTTTGAGGCGGAATTACTGCAGTGGAAATTCTGGCGATCATAATTTGGAGTAGTGGTAAAGTTGGCGGTAAATCAATTGCAACTTTAATACTTACCACCAAACTCGTAATGAGGCCGACATTTTTATCTGTGCAGAAGTACGTTTGCAAGGTGCTGTGGCAGATATTGTAGTCTTGGAAAAAGTGTTGTAAGATTTTTAAAGAATTGCAATGGCTGGGAAGAGGAAATTCCTTTCCAAACTCTCTTCTGCGACGCGACGGTAGCTCACAAAGTGGCTTATCTCATTAGTACGTGGTGCACATGGAAAATAACGTGCGCACAACAGTCAACCCGGTTCCGCACATAGAGAAAAATAATTAGAGGGAACATTGATCACAACTACCTTTCAATTACACAAAAGCGTTGTACCTTGATGTACGTCAGCTATGACGTCATCCTACATGGCAAACAGTAAAACCTATCAAAAAGATTGAGGATCGATTGGTTGTGGAAACATATATACCTATACTACTTTTAGGTGTTAGTCACTTAATTGCCTGCCCTCTATCTGGTAGGCACACCTTGAACTACCTCTAACTATGTAAAAAAATAGATTAATAGCAGAATAAAAGCAGCGGATTGGCTTCTGCAACAATGTATGGTGCATTGCTACAATAGCCCTCATAATTGGTTGGAACTCTCTCCCAACCATGAAGATTTGGCTTATTAGCAGCACGTAAGCAAAATGAAACCCAGGTGCGGGGAACAACATCAGACCACTGCTCACTTGGCCAATTAGCTTACCATCTCTCATCCGTTAGGCCCTAAGCCAAGGCTTCTTCTTTGTAGTTGACCTTGCTGACTGTTCTCTTCGTTGAGACCTTTAAGAGAGTGAAGGTACATCGCCATGTTCGTCTGGAGCTTAATGAATAGGCCTTGTTTTCTGGTCTTACACCACGTGTGAGGAGACAACGAATTTGTCCATCTTGACCTTTTATTTAGTACTTTTTGATTCAATTATACTGGTTGCTATTACTCCTCTTGGCCTCTGGTTGCTCAGTCTTACATATGCTTTCTGCATCGTTCATTGTTCAATACTTGGCACCTGCAACTGTTCACTCCTTTACTTAATCTAAGAAAAATATGTAGTGCATATGTAGCTTATCCTCTTCGACGACTCTTGTGCCTTGATGTGGTATCCTTGATCCTAAGCCAAACAGATATACTTTGTTTCTCGCATTAGGCTGTTTTCCAGCGCCTGTTAGCTCTGCAGCCAGGGTCTCTCTCTTCAAGGCCTCTTGCTTATTATTTATACAGAGTTGACGTCCATCTTTTCATCATGGCCGCTTTACCCGTGTTATATTTTCTACTGCAGCAAGCTCTTATATGTCTCATCTACCTTGTGTTTCAGCGTACATACATCTACTAATTCTCTTCTCACTTATTTTCTTAGTATTTGCATATATGTTTACTTTGTTACTTCAGTTACGTCTTCATTATTTAAGTATTCGCATATCGTTTCAGTGCGTCCTTGTGTCTTCTCTTTATGATGTCACTTTACTCTTGTCCAATTCCACTTACATCTCTTCTGTGTCTTCTATGTGTAGTGGTGTATGCAGACATCCTTTCACCACGTCAGTGTGAGGGTACATTTGGTACGGTTACCTGAATTAATAACGTCTCACATATCTTCGATGCAGTATTGGGATGATACCTGGTGTCATACACAGTGGGCCTCATTACACGGATGGCGGTGGACCAAGGTGCTATTAGTACCTTGGTCCAAGCCGGTAAAATACCGGCACCGCCTTGGTGGAAAGGGGAATTGCCGCCCTATTCCAAGGTTGGTGGGGCGGTAATTCCCCTTTCCCCCATTGCCCGTCCCTATTCCCATTTTTGCCCCATAGGGCTCTATGGAATGGGGAAGGCGCTAATTACGGTGCTGCAAATTGCGGTACCGTAATTAGCTCCCTGGTCCCTTTGCGGGTTGGTTTTTAAAGCCTGCAAAAAGCAGGCGTTAAATTCACCAACCCGCAAAGGGACCTCGTAGTAAGGTGGTAAGGGTTTACCGGTACCGGTAAAATACCGGTACCGGTAAACCCTTACCGCCTACCGTGTAATGAGGCCCAGTGTCTTCCTGTTATTCTTCCAGTATGACAGAGGTGAAGGGGCGGGGATTAGAGCTAACATGCACATCTGCCTCTCTACAGGTAGTTTAAAGAGATCCTATTTGCTCATCTTTTCCTCATGTTGCTAAGGTATCCGTGCAGACGTGATTCAATCACACTTAAGATTAAAAGGCCTTAGGCCAGTTGTTGCTAGTAATGAATTATGCTTATAATTCAATGTTTTATTATATGTCATGATATCACAACCTAACATGGACCAATCCCCAACAAAGGTGGACTTCGAATATGATCTGGAGATGGTAGTAAATATTGTCAATGACAAATGAGAAGGAGAGAAATGGAAAACGATGGAACTTCTTTGTGTATGTTTTGTCCAATCATGTGTGAGGGGCGGTTTGTAATAAAGTTCTGGGAGTGTTTTAACTGTTGCAATAATGTATAAAATGTATGAACTGATGTGGTTTGTTTAGACTTGGGTTATTTTAGTCCTGCGGTACCATCTAACTGCTCCCTGGACAATTGTACAATAAAATTGCTTTAACGTAAAAATCGTGCACTCGTTCCTCAGGTGGTGGCACTGCTTATGTTGATGTAATTAGAAATTAGAAGTCCGCCCCCACAAATGGGCAAGCCAGCCAGGACCCAAAGCTTTCCGTGACCTTCAGGGTCTTCTGTCCGCACCACTCAGCTGCAGCACCTCACTCCGGGGACCAGCCTTCGGTACACGTTGAAAGAGAGGTCTGAGGACGACATATTGGTTAAAGGTCCGTCTGCTCCCTGGAGGTGTGATGCCGTGGCCCAGCTGTGACTTGACGAAGCAATGCTTCGGAGTGCCTCAGGTTCATGTGAGTGAACTTTTGAGGGGGTAAAGCAAGAGAGAACTATTGTTGATTTAAAGGGTTTGGTAAGGGTAGGCTTGGAGTGAGAGTGTGTGAAGGTGGTTACAAGGATTGAAAGGGTGAGTGCTTTGAGGGAGGGAGTGAGTGAGCTGTCTTGCGGTGTAAGTCCCATGTATATATTTTTTACCTCGTTTGTTATTTTAGAGGTGTGCGGTGGTATCCCACCCAGCACGGTCATTGCAAGGTTTGTCCTGATACCCTTCAGTTTGCTTTTCTGATTGGTGGGGGCCCTCACCTAGAGGTGAGGTGACATTTTATCATAAGACCACCCGTAGATAACTTCTTGCAGTACACCCTTGGTAGTCTTCATTGTGTATTGGCTGTTTGGGCAGAGCCCTCACCTAAATGTTCTTGTTTAGTGAAAGTAGTGAAGGGGAAACTTCCTGTAGTCAGGTAAAGACGTTTTTGTAGGAGAGAAGGCCGTACTAGTAAAAGAAGGAAGCGAGAGCAGTAGTGCTGCAGTGAAAAGGATTAGTTATAAACCGCTTCACAATAAAAAAAATAAAAATTCAAAAAAAGCAATGTGCTCCTCCTATGCTCGTATCGGGATTATATTTTGGAGATGTTGGCTGGTGAGTGTTTTTGATAAGATGCTATCTTTTAATCATTTATGTAAGAGTAAGAAGTAGAATTAAAGCGAGTAGCTGAGCGAGGTAATTGCGGTATAAAGAAGAACAGCGAGTGAGTGTGGGGAATGACTAAGCAACTAGGATATGTGTAACATTTTGTGCTGCAGGTACGTCTCAGTATTGTTTTTTGTGAAATTATTTGTGAAACATTGGGGTGGAGAATGGAGACTCTGTTGAATCATTCGTGTCATGTAATTCCTGGCTATAAGGCGAAAATTCTAAAGTACCATAGGCAATGGCTGCATGAAACTAAGGGGAAAATGCTAAATTCTTGGCCTATCAAGGGGGCCTATGACACAGGAGTCTTGGAGAACTTGCATACGTTCTTGACTACAAGGGCTCGAAACTAGAGAATCGGTTAAATATCTTAGAGCTATGGAGGATTTATGAAAATTGCAGGAAGGGCCATAGTGTTAAAATCATGGAAGAAAAGCCGAAAAGGAGGGTGCAGGAATTCCTTCTGCACCGCCCCCATATGGGTACTATCCTTTATCGCCCGCAGAGGGGTATACAGAACTTAAGTTTGAACGTCCATTTTCCCCACCGGCTACTCCGGTTATAGTGGCTGATAATTTCATCTATTCATTGATTTCTGATTTTCCTACACGTTACATGAATTTGTTGGCCATAACATTATACAATCTGCCAGATGGTACGCATACTTTAACCCTTTTGGATGCACTTAAAAATTAATTAGAAGAATGGCAGGCACGAGCACCGGGGGAAGCCATAATAATTGCAGGAGACTTTAATGCACTGTATCGCAATTGATGATAGTACTTTGAATGAGTATCCCAGTGAGCTTATTGACACTAACACTGTAAATTTCACAAGCCATCAGAAAAAACTGCTGACCAAGGGAAGAGTTTGGACTGAATTGTTGTCAAATTTTTGATCTGTTGCCTATGGTCCCGACGAGTTGTTAGTCACTGCTTACTTTTACGATGTGGAGAAGCGGCGATAATACTTCTTGCCTAGATACTATATTTGCTACCCACGCGATACATGTCCAGAAAAAGTCTTATTCAGATAACTTTAATGGACTAAGCGACCATGCAGTATTTATAGCCACATTACCATATAATCTCTCCCTCAAAGCACTCACCCTTTCAATCCTCGTAACCACCTCCACACTCGCACTCCAAGCCTACCCTTACGAAACCTCTTAAATCAACAAAACAAAAAAAACATATCCCCTTCACATACCATTACCATGCATGCAATTTACGGACCTCCAGGACCACTATGTTCATTCGACGAAGACACAATGACTCTTCTGAACACCAACATCAAACCTGGATTCCAAATCCTCATAAAATATATACAAGGAACTTACACCGCAAGACAGTTCACTCACTCCCACAAAGAACTCACCCTTTCAATCCTCGTAACCACCTCCACACTTGCACTCCAAGCATACCCTTACCAAACCCCTTAAATCAACAAAACAAAAAAACATATCCCCTTTACATACCATTACCATGCATCTAAAATAACAAACTAGGTAAAAAATGTATACAAGGGACTTACACCGCAAGACAGTTCACTCACTCCCTCAAAGCACTCACCCTTTCAATCCTCGTAACCACCTCCACACTCGCACTCCAAGCCTACCCTTACCAAATCCCTTAAATCAACAAAACAAAAAAAACATATCCCCTTCACGTACCATTACCATGCATGCAATTTAAAGACCTCCAGGACCACTAGGTTAATTTGACGAAGACAAAATGACTCTTCTGAACACCAACACCAAACCTGGATCCCAAATCCTCTTACTTGGTTACTTCAATTTGGGCCTTAATGACCCTAAAGACCCCAACGCCGCTACCCTGGCAAACACCATTGCTGAAGCCAGCCTTACTATTAGGAACACTGAACCCACTCACTCTAAAGGTCGCATCTTGGACTGGTTCACAGATATCAACTGCACCACATGTATCACTTCCACTGAACCGTGTATCTGGACAGACCACTCCTTGATTTCTTTCACTAACCAAGATAGCCCCCAAACAAATGCACCTAAGCCTTTGGCACTGCCAGCCCTCATCAGATGCAAAAAGATCATAACTGTCGCTAACCTCCTACCTCTGATTCAACCCATCACCAACCATACCCACCTCCCTATTGATCCTACGGAATTGGTTGACCTGTACAATAACACTATCGACACTGCCATAGACACTATAGCTCCACTAAAACTGAGCAAAGAAAAACCCATTGCTCATCTTAATACCTGGTTCACCCCTAGTCTAAAAGACAGGCAGAATCTACTTGGAAAAAGAACCTGTCGTTGCAGAACAAAAATACTCTCACCTCCCTCGCAGGCAGATACAAAAAAGAAATCCTACAAATGAAAAAAGAAACCTTCAACGAAAGAATCAAAAAGGCTAGCTCAAGTACCAGAGGAATCTTTTCTATACTTGGAGAATGAGACTCCCCAAATGCCCCCAACGACTCATGTACCAAAAACAATATTTGGTGCACCAACATACAAAATGCCCTATGCTTCAAGATACAATACTAGCAATACTAGCCAAAAAAAACAAGGCTTCATAAGATTGCTCTCTCAACCCAAGAAGCCATTTTACAAGAACAGGCTAAAAACCAAACTAAAGCATCCATTCAATTTAAATTCAGGTCAATCTCAAATAGTGAGGCTGAAACTATCATCAGATCACTCAAGCCCTCCCGGTGTCTTGGTGATAAATGCCGAGCACCCGTTATTAAGGAAGCTGCAAATGACTTAGCTCATTTCGTCACCACATTCATCAACTCCTCATTCAAATCTTCTTCTGTGCCCACCAATCTCAAAGGTGCCTGGGTACTACCCCACCTAAAAAAAAACAATCTGGACCCCAACGTCCCAACCAACAATAGGCCAATTGCAGCAGTTCCATTTCTCCTCAAAATTCTCGATAGAGCTGCCTATCTCCAGATTCAATCCTATCTAGAGATCAATAACTTATTAGGCACCCGACAATCTGGTTTCCGTCCAAGACATGGAACCGAGACAGCACTCCTCGATCTTAAAAACCAATTGGTTGATAGGAAAGACATGGGGGAAATTTCCATTCTCCTACTCTTAGACCTTTCCGCTGCATTTGATCTGGTTGACCTTAAAGTTCTATGCAACCACCTAAAATCTGCTGCCAATTTTTACAAAGAGGCGTCTTCATTGATAAACTCCTTTCTAGACAATAGAATTATGAGTCTTCTGACCCACCTCATCTGCAGATCCAGTTCCCATCACTTGCGGTCCTGCGTCTCCACTACCTTGTACAACATCTTTACAAAGCCTCTCTTCGACATACTTGACAATCTGGGTGCCTCATACACTAATTATGCTGACAACACCCAGATCCCCATCCCTATTCAGGGAGACTACGACAAAGATGTAGGGCATATCAATAAAATCTACCAAATCATACAAACCTGGATGGCCACCCATGGTCTATGTCTTAATGACGAAAAGACCAAACTACTAATCATAGGGTCTCCCAACAGACTGCGCAAACTCCCGAACCAATACAACTCCATCGCTATTGACGGCATCCAGTCGCTAAGGAAGTAAAAACCTTAGGTTTCTACTTAGACTCTGCACTCAACCTCAATAAACAATTAAATGCCACAGCCTCGGCAACTAGCTACACGTGCAAATTGATGTACGCATGCAAACTATTTCTGACCGCTGATAGCTGCATTACAATTGCACAAGCACTAATCCTATCCAAATTAGATCACTGCAACACACTCTATTTAGGCACCAGTAATCACAACATTAACAAACGCCAAACCCAATAATGCCCTAAGAACCGCCCTAGGCATCCCTAAAATCCACCATATCTCCAACGCAAGACGCTCCACCAACTGGCTAGACATCAAAGACAGAATCAAGCTTAAAACACTTAACCTGACTTGCAACTGCCTCAACAACAAGGCACCCACCTACCTGATGGAGAGATTCAACAAACACACCTCAGAACGACCTATCAGAAAGGCATAGGCTAATAGTATCAGAATCCCCAACTTTAAACTTTAAAAAACTGGAGGATCCAGTTTCCCAGTTCTGGCAGCACATCGCTGGAACTCATTACCAGACACCTTAAGAGCATTACCCTCTCTCTCCTCCTTCAAGACTAACGTCAAATCATGGCTACACACCAATGACCACTAATATCATCCTCACGATTTGTAAATATTGTATCTATTGTATGTATTGCCTTATACCTGCTTACTCATATTGTGAAGTTTCCCTGTACCTTGTATTACACTGTATTTTGTATCTCCTTCAGATGTAACTGTAACCTAATATGTACCTGTAAGCTAAATCTTTGCAAGCGCCTAGTTGCCTGAGGGCCCGGTGCGCTCTATAAATAAATAAAACATACAATACAACACAATACAAAAAGTGGCATTGGGAGGCAGATGCGCAGGCCACTAGTAAGATTTAGGGGAACCTGATCTGGTGGTCGACGGCAAATGTAGATAGAGTGAATATGTTATTAATCAGGCATCTGTCAGCATGTGGAGAAAGGTTTGAAGGGAAAGAATGTAATAGAAATATACTAGTACAAAATATTACCTCCTCACTTACAAATGGTTGACATAATAACAATTTGGTGGAAAAGTACGCTGCTGTCTTTGACATTGAAATACAAAAAACATCGAAACAGTATCGCAGAGACATCCACAGTACCAAATGTTCAATGTCTTTAACCAAAGTACGGAGAAAGAACAAACTTAATAGACTTAGAACAAATTATAAGCAGTGGTAAAGGGCGCACAAATTATTATTATTATTATTAAGGTATCCAAAGAAGTAAAAACCCTTGGCTTTTACCTTGACTCCACCATGTCCCTTGTGAAACAAGTTAAATCTCTAGCCTCTACAACCGCTTACACATGTAAGCTCATCAGAGCTGGTAAGCCTTTTCTCTCAAATGAAAGTTGTATTATCCTGGCTAGAGCATTCATACTTTCCAGATTAGATTACTGCAACACCCTCTATAGTGGTGCCAATAAAGTAATCATTCAGAGTTTACAAACTCTACAAAACAATGCTTTAAGAGCTGCAATAGGCATGAACAAAAGACTTCACATCTCCTCAACTAGACTTCAATATAAGTGGCTTTCCACTCATAATAAAATACAGCTAAAAATTGCCTCCCTGGCTCATAAAGCCTTAAACAATGCCACACCCAGTTACCTAACAGACAAACTGACGAGAAGAACCTCTAGTAGGCCTACTAGAACTGGAAACACCAACTGTCTGGTGGTGCCAAGATTCAGGCTCACTACGATTGGTGGTAACAGCTTCCCTGTAACGACTGCTATACTCTGGAACTCACTCCTTGCCTCATGAGTTGCGAGTAGACCAACCTTACCTGCACTTTAGAAAACGACTTATCACCCATCTCAACCTGACTGTTGGATAGGGAGTTTCTCTCCTCTAGCTTATTTCACTTTGCAGAAATTCATCCAGCTATAAATCATCCTTGAATTTGTACCATAGCTGTATATAACTTGAACATTTTACACTCTTCCAAGTATTCTTCCTTGACTGCAATCATTGACATTATCCAACTTGTAAATTATTTTTGAATTTGTACTCAGTTATATACAATGTAACTGTTTATAATTAGAACATGTAACACTCTACCTTCTACCCATCCGCTGACAGTAAATAACCTTTACTTGCATATGTATGTGGTCACCGTATGATATATCTGTAACCTTGTAAGCCTTGCATATTCTTATTTGCTGCACTCTGTTACCTCAGGGTTTGGTGCGCATTAAAAATAAAATAAATAAACAAACAAACAAACAAAACAGATGGAAACTCAGCAAATTGCAAACTGATTTTTAGGCTGATAAAATCCCATGATGCCAAGAAGTTCTGGCATCTATACCGGACAAACCCCAAATGAGACCATATTTATTGGTGTGGATACATCGGCAAACTTTATTGGGATAAAACATTTGAGGTCTATGAACCTAGAGGGGCAAAGCAGGAGCGATTAGCCAGAAACATTATCTTTGATTAAGAGGACAAATAATTGATAAAAACTAAATTCAAGCTATGTAGAGCACTAGGGCCTGATGGGTAAATGGGTGATGGACCAAATAGAGTAATTAAGCAAAACCCTGGCATAAACTACTGCTCACCAATTTTACACTGCTGGCGTCGCTCGATGCTGATTCGCGGCCACAAAAGGGGACTGTTAACTGAGCCTAGTCATGTTAGACTCCTTGCAATGCTTGATTCCAGTAGCAATATTATTTCCACCATTTTATTCAAACAATTAAATGAATGGGTGGAGAATAAGAAGCTACTGAGCCTGCTTCAGGCAGGCTTCAGAAGAGGATGTAGTGCAACCCATAGCATATGGGCCTTAGAGTTGCTGGTGGCAGAGGCATCTCGGAAGACTAACAACTGCATTTATTTATGCTTTAGAGATTACTCAGTGTTCGATTGTGTCATCCGGGAGACACTGTGGAGAACATTGGAAAAATGGGGGATTGATCCCTCTCTGCTGTACTATATCTAAGCTTTGATCCCTCTCTGCTGTACTATATCTAAGCTCTTCATACTAACGCCAGTGTCTCGTTTAGAGTTGTATATACAAAATATATCAAAACTAATTTAGGATTAAAACAGGGCTTTGTCCTTGCCCCTGAACTCTATAATTTATACGTGTCAGATTTAAATACATACTTGAAAGGGAGTCGCAGTTTCCCACCGAAACTAGCTGGAAGGCCTGTGGAATGGTTGTCACATGTGGACGTCACGTTCCTTATAGACCGAACCCCGGTGGTATTGCAGAGATCGATTGATGGCCTCTATTCCTATGTGAAAGAAAATGGTCTTGGTGTCAACCATAGTATGACTAAGGTCATGACCCTGGGAGACAGTAAACACTGTAGTCTTCCTTTTAAATGGTACGTAGCAGGAGAATGTCTTGAGGGCGTAAACTCCTATACATATCTTGGGCGGCTTATTCAATCTTTTACGTCAATAACATTTTACAAAGACACATTATATACAAGTTATGGGCCGATGGCAAGTGATAAAATACAACATTAATAGGAAATGTGGCGGCCCTGTTGAAGGCCTTCTGGAAGTATATAGAAAGAGCATTATTCCCTGTGACATATACAGCTTAGAAACATTGCCAGAAAGCATATTGGCTGGCTCAGGGGCCTTGAAGGAAAACTACTCTGCTCCATATCAGGCTTGCCGAAGTCTGTCCCGGTAGAGGCGTTATGCCTAGAACTTTGGCAGACCTCCCTCAACATGCTCTGGAAAATGGCACGCTGTAAGCTTCATATTAAATTGTTGCATAGAGAATAAAACTGGGTAACATTAGTGGTTTTAATGGCGAAACATGTGAATAACATGAAGAACAATCTGGCATTCAGAGAGTTGGCCGATACGGTCTCCCAGCATTTAAAAGAGCTTGAACTTGACATACCTAGAAAAAATTAATTTGGTATATTTGCCAAAATGTACAAAACTAAATCATTAAATTGGGACAGAGTGCAAAACATAGCAGCACTCTCAAACAAGAAAAGGTACACTGAATATACTATGCAGGGATATGAACATGTAGTACCGAGAAACTATCTAACCAAGCTGCGTTTTCCCAGGCTGTGTCACTTTGTTACATATCTCTGCCTAAATATACTACTTTGGATACAAATATATGGGAGCATGGAGTGGCATTAAACATGAACAGCGTCTTTGCTGCATCTGCAATCAATTTATTGAAACATCGAGACATATTTTGACTGGTTGCCCTGAACTAAGAAGTCTTTATCTGAAGGGATATGCTGATTTAGGCAGCACAGAGTCTAGCATACAATTTGACCAATTTTGGTCCTCCCATTTTTTCAGCTGACTCGCTTGTAATTACAGCTGCAGCACACCACATTTGGTTATTGGCCCTTCAAAAAATGAAGTCATCAAGGGGAAACAGATGAGAATTTTAAAGTGCTTTGACATGTTCTAAGTGTGTTTCTTTGCAGAACATATGTTCATTTATTGTGAATTTTCTTAAACTTAAATTGAATTTTATTGAGTTTTTCTACATGTTATTTTATTGTGGATTTGTTTTTATTACTGATCATATGTTATCACATGTATATGCTCTTTTAAACATTGTGCAAAATGCTATATTGCTGTATGCACACAAAATAAAAAAGCAAAAATGCCAGCACAAGAGCATGACTCTAATACTGATTGCACCAGTGTGGGCACTTATGTCATGCTCAGTGGTCACAGTAAATAATGAAGCTTTAATAGTTTGTTTGGATCTGTGCCACCCTACTGTGACCCAAAACTGCTGCACATCTGCAGTCCATGATATGATATGGCATTTATAACGTGCCTATACACAAGTGTTTCAAGGCGCGACGAGCCAAGGGAGGGGGAACAGAGGGAAGACCGACAACTATCTTACTAGGACAATTGACATTGAGATTGCAGAAGTGCAGGGGAGGAGGGGAAGGGGAAAGGTGTGGGAGAAAGGGGGAGGGGCAGTGCAGTACATAGGATAAACAGTAAAATAAATAGGGCAATAAATTAAAAGTGCAGCCAGCTGGTGGCAGTGCAAGGGTAAGTGCAGACATCAGGTGTCACGAGATGGTAGGGGGTTGTAGGTATACAGAACAGTCCCCGAGTGCAGGGGTTTCCAGGGGGGGGGGGATTGCAGGTGTGCAACTGGCGGGGATGGGACCTGGGCCCGCAATCGGAGGGTAGCCAGGTAACCAGTGCACTTTCAGCCAGGAGATCAGCAGGAGAGAAAGCAGAAGCAAGAGGAAGGTCTGAGGTGCTTCCGGAACCAGAGTTGGTTCTCCTAAAGTTTCAGAGAAGCAGGGAGGCTGTTACAGAGGGAGGCCCCAGCCGAAGAAAGAGATCTACCACCAACTCGTTGCTTGGAGAAGCGACTGACCGTGAGGGAGTTGGAGGCAGATGAGCGAACAGCTCGAGAAGGAAGATATTTAGCAAGCGAGAGTTGAAGGTATTGAGGCCCAGGCCCCAGAAGGCCCTGTGGACAATGCAGAGGGTTTTGAACTTAATCCTTGCCGCCACTGGGAGCCAGTGCAGAGATTTCAGTCGTGGAGAGATACGATCCCTGGGCTTGAGGCCAAGGACAAGTCTCCTGTCCTGTTTTGGATGAGTTGCAGAGGTACGAGAGTAGAGGCAGGCAGATTTAGAAAGAGGCTGTTGCAGTAGTCCAGCCTAGAGAGAACCAGAGCTCTGGAGACAGTGAGCTTCTGAGGGAAGGAGAGGAAAGGAAGAATATCTCTGAGGAGGTGCAGCTGGTAGTATGACTTGTTAGAGACGTCAGAGATGTGAGGAGAGAAGCAGAGTTTGGAGTCTAAGATGACCCCGAGGTTTTTAGCCTCACAGGTGGGAGCAGGAAGATGGCGAAGAGAGGCCGGCCAGAGAGTGACAGGAAAGGTGGGAGCAGGTGTGCCGATGTCTCAGGGTATGCCGATGGAAGCTACATTCTTACCTCTGTTTGAATTAATTGCCAGAAACTGAGAACAAATGCTTGTAATTTTGTTTCTAGACATTGCCTAGCTGCTAGTTTAATTGTTTACTCACGATTGATGTTTTTAATATCTCCTGAAATTAAATCATTTTAGCTTCATAATACTAGTTTGCACCTGTTTAATACATTTTTAAACTGTTTTCTGACTTGCTTTGCGCTGCAAAAGCATGCTAATTTACCCGCGAACGGCGTGTGGCTTTGTGACTTCAGTTCCCATTAGCCTTGTAGTCAGCGCACCCTCTACTGACACACTGACCACGCGACGCAGGCCATAGCTGGCTCACGTCGGCGCAAAGCCTGTTTGGCCTGTTCGGCCGGGTCGCGGTGGACGGAGTGGCATGCTGCTTAATCTCTCTGTCATATTTATTCATCTTCTTCCGCTATAGGTAAGCACCTTTCACCTTAATTAGGTATTTCTCGAATTCCTGGCTTCTGTCCCTCGTTTTCAAATTTGAGAACTATTGTAAGCCTTGTTTACTTAAGGGATATGCTTTTGGGGTTGAATACCAACATGGGGTCTTTCTCATTACATGCACTTTCTAAAATTCGAATGATGGGAATTGAAAAGCCTAAATTGGAAAGTAAATGCACCATTTCATCCCTAAATGATCAGTTGTCAATATCAGCAGGGCTGTTAAATACTAGATCAGCTGTTGCTCTTGCAACAGAAATGTGTCTCTTAATTGAGTCTTATAGACTGGATGTGTTGTTTTTCACCGAGACATGGTTTACAGATACTTCCCATTCAATTTTTCATAACTTGATACCAGAAGGTTATGCCATTCAATATATCAATAGGACAAGTAAAGCTGTTGGAGGGATTGCAGTTGTCTATCGCTCACATCTAATATTTGATTATCTTAAAACCTTACACTGGGATAATGTCTCTGAGATTGGATCTATGTCCTTTTCCTTATCCCCAAATGTCTCAGTTCTTATTATTTTGGTCTACAGGCCCCCTGGGTCAGCAGTATTATTTCTGGAGGGCCTAGACGATTTCCTTATTTCAATAGGTAGCAAATATAAGGAACTGTTGTGCATTGGCAATTTTAATATCTGGCTAGAGGACATCACAAAATCGGAATCAAAGCAACTACATGAAATTCTAGCTCAGCACGAGGTTGTAACACTAACCCACACCTCATCTCATATAATGGGTCACTGCCTTGATTTAGCACTGGCAAGAGGAAAAGGGATCAGTTTGGGTGATATGTTCCCCATCCATTGGACCGACCACTATCTTAGGGTATTTTGTATTAACGCAGAACAACATGATGACTCTTCTCGAGCCTTTGCTGGTACTAAATGTATGCGAAAGAAAAAAGATTTGGATAATATACACAGGATAGATCTGAGCACAGCATTGGGTAAGTGTACTCTGCTAAATGACTGTGATCTATTTCAAGAAGGTACTCAAATCATGAGTAACATCTGTACTAAATATGCTCCCCTAAAAAATATTGCTACCAAAGGCCTTCAAAAATATGGTTTACTAGAGATTTTTTTGAATTGAAAAAAGAACATGAACATTATGAACATCAATGGTTTTGCACTAAGTCTATTGAACACACGTTGGCAAGTAAAGCCCTGACTAATTACAAAAAAGCGGTGTTCACTGCTAAATCAAAGTTTCTATGAAATAAAATCACAACAGCATTGAATAGTCCCAAAGAGCTATTCAAAACAATTGCTGATTTTGTCAACCCTAATAAATATGCACCAGTGAAAGCTTCTTCTGTGTTGCATGCTACTGGCCTAAATAACTTTTTTAGAGATAAAATTGTGAATATTCAAGACAACATCAGGCTGAATAGAAATTCAGACTTAGCCCCCCAACTAGAGGCCTTGAGCCTGGCTAATGAAAAACCTAATGATTCGAATATGACATCGATTGATAGAGCTCAGTTTAGTTTTAAGCAAGTCTCTGAGGAAGATATTACTGTTCTTCTGTCTGAGCTGAAACCTACCAATGATTCTTTTTTCCAATCCCTGCCCTAGTCACTAAACGGCTTTCACTGGAACTCAATCCTTTTGTGACTAAGTTTGTCAATTTGTCACTTACCCAGGGGTTCATTCCTGATGCCCTGAAACTTTCAGTTGTTTCACCGCTTTTGAAAAAAGTCAGTCTGGACCCTTAGGACTACAATAATTATCGGCCAATCGCTGGGCTTCCTTGGCCGGGCAAAATCTTGGATAAAGTTGTTACTAAACAACTGCAGGACCATGTTGAGGACCATTGCCTCCTTCACCCTCTACAATCCAGCGTTCATGCCTTATATGGGACAGAGACAGCATTGATGGCGGTTTGGGATGAGATGTTGCAGGTTGGGGATGGAGGTAAACTCTCCCTGCTTGTAATGCTCGACCTGTCTGCCGCATTTGACACGGTGGACCATGGCATTTTGCTGGATCGTATGCAAAATCTTGTGAAGGTGGACCCCTGTGCGTTACAGTGGTTCACATCTTTCCTTACTGGCCAGCAACAACGTGTCCAGGTTGGTGGCTTTCTTTGACATTCTTCTCTAGTGCTGTGGTGTACCACAGGGATCGGCACTCTCTCCACTTCTTTTTAATATTTATCTTTGTGCCCTTATGAATATCCTTGAGAAATATCTCAGATTTCATTCGTATGCTGACAACGCCCAGCTTTATATCAGGCTCGATGATGTGGAGGAAGCCCTTGCCCTGGTTAGCAAGTGTTTGGAAGAAATTGGTACCTGGATGGAAAAGAATTGGCTACAGCTCAACCCAAAAAAAGGTGGTGATTCTGTTTGGTCCTAAGCATCTCCTTATAGGAAATAAATGTCCTCCCCCACTCCAGTTTTTGGGTACCAGCCTTAAGTATTCTTCTAAAGTAAAGAATCTTGGCTGTATTTGGCAGAGTGACTTGGGTTGTAATGCCCAGGTCTCAGCCAAAGTCCAATCAGTTTTCTACAACACCCTACTTTTGCATCAAGCACTACCCTATGTACCCACTACTGATCGGACTGTGGTGGTTGGGGCCTTAGTCTGTTCCAATTTAGACTATTGCAACAGACTTTTGGCTAGAGTTCCAGCCAATCAGATCCATCACCTCCAAAAGGCTCAAAATGCGGGTGTAAGACTGGTCTTTGGGGTAACCAAAAACACCCATACATCTGGTCTCCGCCGATCACTGCATTGGTTGGCGGTGGTCGATCAGATCAAATTCAAAATGGCGTGCTTGGTTTACAAATGTCTGAATGGGCTGGCACCAGCCTACTTGATTAATAAATTGAAGCGATACCAACCAACTAGAGCCCTCAGATCTAAACACTAATTTTGTCTTGTTATTCCGGGGACAAACTACTGATCAAGAGGTGATTGATGTTTTTCAGTGGCTGGACCCCGACTATGGACAGTCTTCACTTCCCTGCTGAAATTCAGAGCAGGCGTAAAGATTTACCTTTTTAAGTAAGTCTGATGATTGTCTAGCTTTGTTTCAAGTTCTGTGTTATCTGTCCTCAGTATGATTGTTTCTGTGCCACGAAATTTACCATCTGCGCCAGGATACGATTAAGTTCGTTGTGTGCATGCTACAAATACTTCAAAATTCTATAAGAATCTCGGTCTTACTGGCATTAAGGCAGAGATCATTGGCGGCGCACCACTCCTGGATAGCAGACAGACAATGAGAGAAGGAGAAGAGGTGGCAGAAGGGAGCCTGAAAATGAGTTCAGTGTCATCCGCATCGCTCTTGAAATAGAATCTTGTTCGATCTCTGCCCTGGCATGCTGCAGTCTCAGAAATATGCACTTTGTGATCTGCCCACCCTTCTGACACTTGACTGTCCTTTCAACAGTGTCTCACTATTCACCCATCTCTTCTTTCACCCCACCCCACTCTTTTCTTTACATGGAAGTCAGCCCTGTGATCTATTTATTTTTCCTTTGTGGCTTAATTCTCATTTATTGGGTGATTGGGGGTGGGCACCGCTGGTGATTTATAGTTGATTAAATCTAAAGTTATTTGTATTGTAGCGCACCTTGAGACTTTCGATCAAGGTTAACAATAAATGAGAAAAGAAAGAGCGAGAAATTAATCTGATTCCAGGTGTGCTCACTTTAAGCTCTCCTCTGGAGTTGCTATTTGATTGTTTGATATGACTTGTTTTCAAAGTAATGGTCTAAATCAACAGACAAAAAGATTATTATGATTTAGCTAAATTCCAAAATTTAATTCAGAGGCTTGAAGTGCGCCCAACAATTCAGTGCCATTGTGCTTGATTGCCAATGCATTTTGGAATATGTCCGTCTTCAGGGTTTAGGGCACTGTACGAGGTTAATCTAGGGATACAATAGCATTTACCCAATACGTGTCAACATTACATTGAACGCACCATAGTGATGAAAATCAGTAAAAAAAAACACTCAAAAGAAAAATTAGTAACAACAAAACAAAAGGAATCGCACATACCATTCCTCAATAAGTTGCAGTGGTGTAGAACCAGGAGAAATCGGAAACAAAATCAGACAACAGATTGTTTAAACCCTGTGGTTCTGCCCTTAATATGATAATTAGTCTATCAATAATGGTAGCATGCTGTAAAACACATCAGTACCTGAGAGAGTTGCCATGTGGTGTGAAGTTGGCGTATGGATCTCAGAGCAGCATAAATCTAAAATAACCAAAGGCTGTAATACTTTCAGTCATTACTCTTGTGGACGTACATGGTGTTTCATGATCTAGAGATAGGATTCTGCCTACCTTTTCATGCAAAATCTGCTGTTCGTGCAGTATCACTGTATAAAATAGAGATCGGAAATTCTCTGTCACACACTGTGGTTAGATGCTGTTAAACCTTGTGCTATAGTTCTAATCTTCTATCTATATGGGCTTACCTACTGTCAAGCTTTACAAATGCTGTTTCACGCCACTCCGAGAAGCCAGCATTTCTCTAAGAGAGCCCTGATATCTGTGATTCAGATGTCTGTCTGCATGCTGACGTGTCGTGTTTCGCTTGGTGTGCGACCTAGTTAGCATACCAGGTCTGATCGATTGTAAATAATAAACAGGAAAAAGAAAAAGAAAAAATAACTTAAAACACATCTATTTAGTGTACCAACTGAATTCATTTATGCGCGAAAATAAAAAGTTACTGGAGCCTTGATGTGATGCTACGGGGCGTTGCTAGGTGACACAGCACACGCTTCTGCCAGAGTGTTGACGTTTTTCGGGATACGCTTGGTGAGCGTCCTTAGTTACCATGCTAAATTATGTTGAATGTGGAATCAGAATACACTACAAACACATCTGTTTAGTGTACTGCAATAGTTGCGCAAGTGAACATGAAACCTTGCTAGGTTCCGGCGAAGTTGAGCGAAGCAGCACCATCCGTGGTGGCGCTGCCTCGCCTTACGTCCTGCAGGTTCCTGGAACCAGGGCCTGCGGGATGCCGGATGCTGTCTTTCTTTTAGCAGTGAATGTAAAACACTATCATATCTCTGTGTCTAGCAGTCATGTTATGTATGTTGTTAACTAGTAAAGCCATTGCAAAAGTTACTAGTATATGTATATCCAATCATGTACCTTGTTTAGAAAACCATGTCATAAGTCACTAATATACATGTATATAGTAACTTCACTTGGCCACATGGTTATCCCAACATTATAGTAATCACAGTTCAGGGACCTCAGTACTGTGTCCATCGCTTGATGTTAAGTCATATGACCCTGTCGATACCGATGAGACACACTCATCAGCGATACGTATCGGTCAGTACAAGTAAAATTCATTCATTGTTCATATGATATGCCACAATGGACCATCATAGGCAATTAACATAGTTACCTCATCACTCAACATCTCTGTAGATGGGGATCTTGTTAATATTCGCATGATCTAATCTGAACCTCATAAGAAGACTATATGGGAACGGGCATGAAACATAACATAACACTCCATAACATAACAGCAATCCCTGTGTTCATAGGTAGCAAATGTAATTTATTTCTTCATTGATCCCCCCTGGTGTCAGGGAGTCCAGTCGATCTATCCAATATGTTTCTTGTTGATCCAAACGTCTGCTTAGGTTTTCATGTGCATTGGTTCACCTCCTCTACTACTCAAATTTGTATCTGGCTGATGTGTTTTTGTTACTCCAATGTCTTGCAACAGCCGAGTTCATGTTGGTGCAAATGCACAATCTATGTTCATTCCAACGAAGCTTGCCTTGTCGCTTAGACTGACCTACATAGTAGATCCCACACAGACACTTTATAGCATAAATTATGTTCAGCGTGTCATATGTTGCGTAGCTGTTGATTTATTCGCATTGGGCACAGGGAGGCCTTTTCCCACCCCTTTCTTAGTTAATAAAAGTCATTTTCCCAAATTATGCCACCTTTGTGTCTGAGCCTTACTTCTACACCCTTACACTGCCTAGAAACTTTTCTTTGTAATGTATGGCTTGGATAAAATACCACTGTAACTATACATTTTGTTTAACTGTTGCTTTTATTTACTTACAGAAACCTTAACAGTGGTTGCCATGGAACTGGATCTCAGAGACTTCCTCAGTGTCTGCCCGGATGATGGAAATGTTGCTTTCTTTCTTCCATATGCTCTCCAACACAGCACAAAGAAATTCATTGCCTGAAATAATAATACTAAGTGTGATATAGTAATCAGGACAGTGCATCATCCGAGTAAACAATAGGCCAAGCAGGATAGTCTGGATGGAAGTATAATGCTGAATTGTGCTGTGGAATTTGGCTAATTACAGACAACATACCTGTATTTGAAAAATCGCAAGGACCACTACTGTGTGCACACCCACAGTCTAGGCAGCACCAAGTAATCAGTAGGTTTAACCGGAACATATGCATGGTATGCTGGCATACCAAGTATAGACTAGGTAATGTTTTTTTCAACTACATTAATCTGTGCCTCTTGAATTTAATGGCATATACTTTGTAATGTAGACCAGTCAGCATGGTTATTCATGTCAATTAAGCTGTAGCTACAGTTTAAAACATGTCGGAAGTATAATGCAAGTATGGATATGTTTCCCAAAGAAAGACATACATCTAATATCTGTAAATATTTAAGTGTATATAGAATTTCATAGATATTTCATGGTTCAATAAAATGCCCTAACGTGTATGCTCTGGTATGTGATATAGACCATTTTCTATGGTGTTTACACATCATTTCTTTCAAACCAGAATCATTAAATGGGTAACTTTCGGTACCGTTGTAATCTGTTTAGCAATGCAAGCGCTGTCCTTGTACATCTCTAATCAGCCTGCAGAGTTTGTATCCCGGGAGGCTTTTGGTCCTTCGTGGCTGGAGCGGGCACATAGCAGCTTGTCTCTGGTTCGAACAGCCAGTCATTTTTCTCTGTGGCCAAGGGTAGAAAAGTTATGGGTTTGTTAAACCAATGTGGTGCTGATTCTGTGAATGGCACTGAAAAACCTTTGACATATTACATGAAAGAAATGAAGATGTGACCATCTAATTGGAAATCATAACTGTAAAAATACATCTTGTATTTATGCATTTCAGAATTGGACTTTCCTTTTCCTTAGTGTTACAAATATTGTTTGGGGTATACCCTATGGGCGGCTATTTAAGAGCAACAAGAAACGGTAGCCTTAACTCTGATTTTATAGATGTGTGTGTATCCATATATATAAGAATATATATTTTAAACCTTTTTATGTTCCGCACGTTTTTCTGCAGTGCTTAGGAAAATTCTGACAAAGTATGTCACATTCTGTGCATTGGAATATAAAATTTCTCAGCAGTGGCTGGGCTTATATTTTGACTGAAGTTCTTTTTTGGCGAAGAACAAGTGCAGTCAAGGTCAATAGTGATGACAAAGAACATTGTACTCTGTCAAGATCCCATTTAGTAAGCTAGGACAGAGGGTCTGAAAAACGAGGTCTCCTCTCCTCAATGCAGACCCAGCATGGGGGATCCTCTGAGACACTCTTCCCCTCCTGAGCCTGCTTTGTAGTCACCACAGAGCCCCTGAAGTTGGAATTTGGAAAAGTCCCATGTCTAGCATTGTTGATGTCCCTTGAAGCAACCTGGGAGGCAGAGTACCTTCCTGACCGAGTGGGTGATGGACCAGGGGATGGATTGCAAGGGTATTTTCCTCCACATGAAGTCATAAGTCAGAGGATCGTCACATGGGAATCCAGAAGTTACTGTCCTTTATTGGAAAAATCTTGAGTAATTGTAATTGTTTAAAGAGCTTATACACAAGTGAAGTGCTTCAAAGCGCGTCATCGTGCATTGGGCTCCCTGTGGGTCAGCGTCAAGCACTACTGCTTTCAAGATTCACTAATAAGACAAATGAAAAACCTGAACTGGCTCTTAAAGAATACGCCACAGATGCTGAAGGATAGGATTATGGAGAAAGCTCTAAACCAGTGGGAATATTAAAAAGGATGTTCTAAAGCCAAGTTGTTAGGACCTCAATGATAAACCAGAAAAAAGAGTACCATGTCTCACATAATCCTTCTGTAACCAGAAGGAAAATCCAGACCATACTACAAGGACACCATTAATTACTGTTTGAGGGTTAGGGAGACTGAGGGTTGATCTTATACCCCTACAGAGTAGATGGAAATCGGCACAACTCCCAACCATAATCTTTCAGCTTCTCTGCGCAACTGATAAGTACACCATTCGCAAACCCCTCAGCTCAACTGATCCAGATGTCAACTTTTCCTACTACGCAATCACTTGCAAAAACACCTCGCAAATATAGCAGACATGTTCAGCAATATGATTCGTCCCTATTTCATCAGAGGTTGAATCCATATTATTGGCATCGATTCAGCAACCCAGCTCCTGGGATCTGTAGGAGATCACAACGTTCTGCAGAAACGAATAATGTAAGCATATTCTTGGACAACCTGCTTTTCATATCTCTCTAGCATTCTGATGTCTACAACAAGATACATTTAAGGATTGCTGGTCCTCTTCTATGGCTACTTGCTTCCCCCTCTTCTCTTTTGTCTAAAGAGCCCAATTTATGTTTGCTTAAGTGGAACGATGCAGACGAACTGACCCACACGGTCAGACTATTTTAATTTATTCTCTCAAAAATGTCTCTCAATATTATATATTTCCTTGCAGCAGACTTGAGGCTTACTCTCTGCATCCTGCATGACCTAAAAGTGAACTTACTTAATCTGGATATCCGACTTTCTGCAATTGTCCTTTCATTTGACTATGGCTGCATATCATTCACTGCGCGTGTACGCTGCATGTAAAGTATAGCAGAGCCCTCAACTGCAGACAGTTGGTATAGGGGTTCATACACTTTATTCCTGCTACTTGTCCTCCTATAGCACTGCCCCCTTAGAATATAGCTGAGTCCCACGAACAATTTGATCAAGCTGTCACATAGTATCTGTATCAGTGGTCCTCCAAAGCAGATAACGACTGGAACACCAAAGTAATCCAAAAGGGAGCGTACACCAAGGACGAACACATTTTATTTAGTCCCATATGCAGCTGGGAGTGCACGGTTCAAACAGCACGTTGCAACACAACTGATGGAAGAGAGCTGTCAACGTCACTCACTATGGGCAAACTTTTTATACACAACCAATAAGGTGCCCAATGGACATCAGCAGGAACACAAAACACTGTTAGACCCTAGGGACATCAAAACCTCTTCCAGGACTGGTTCCCCATTGCTCGCCCCACAGCCCTCTTCTCATGACTCTGCCAAGTGGCGATTTGGTTTACGCCACCATGGTTTGGATATTCATTGGCTGCATTTAATTTGTAATTCTCTACACTTCCCAGCGAGCACCCAGGTGCCTGGCTCGCTGGCCTCGAAAGTATCTGTTGACTCCATTCCCCTGTGGCTCCATTCTCCTGGGAATGGCCAACTAGCAACATTTCTCCAGCACACTGCTACAGCTGAGCGCTCGAGAAATTGTTTGCTCAGGGCACAATGCCTATGGCTGAGAAAAGACAAATATTTTACTTACCTGCAGCCAATACTCTAAAATGCCTGCCATGTTGTTCATATTGTGCTACACTACCACTTCTAACCACTACTCATGCCCCTTACCCCTTGCCTCACTTGGTTCCCCCAATCCCCACTGTTCCCCCACTGACTTATCCGGCTGCACCTGCGCACACAGCAAAGCACAGCTCTCAATGATGTCCTTACCTCCAGGAGTGCCCCCTCCACTGTCCCGCTGTGTTCCCCGCATAAGTCACATAATTGATAGGTGTGCCCCTCCTGGCAATGCTGAATTTGCACCTTTACCGCATTCCCGCCTTCGATCTATCGTTCGACACTTTCTTGCTCGTCATGTTTTTACTTACCATCTTGGGTATCCATATCCCACTTACCCTATCCATGCTCCCCTTTTCCCCCTCATATTCCTTCAGGGAAGATTCTGTTATTACACACCATCAGCTGAGCACGCCACCCAAAAGGCATCATACTCCTCCGCGTTTGCAGGCGGCATTGTTACTACCCCTTGTGCATCACGCTCATTTGCTCCAGACTGTGTTGAGCACAAGTGTTTACTATGTGCTTCATCCCCGTCCCCACCAACGTTCATGGACATTATATACATCCTCCTCCCATTTGTACATTTACAGTGTCGTAATATCAGCTGACCCGCACAGAAGGTGATGAGCAGCAGAACGACTACTGGGAACAGTCACTTTACAAATGTTCACCAACCACATAGGGATCCAAGCAAAAATAGTCAAACCTGCTGTCTGATGAAACTGCACTGCACCCCCCTTCCTCAACCGTTACTTCTTGGGGAAGAAAAAGCTTTTGTGCCCCTCTCACGTCCCACACGCCTCATATCATTGCACCACACATTCCTAGTTGCTGTGTCCTGCCTGCCCCAAAATACCATTGTGAAACACATCTGCATTAAATACGCTTCTTTTCCTTCTTATTCATTCATTCATCATTATTTTTGACAGTGCTTTGTGATCCTTTTTAATAGAAACCTAAAAAAAAGAGAGAACACCCCCACAAATGCCAACCTATACCATAAAACAATATTTGTCTGCCATTCCCATTACTACAGCAAGGCATATCCTCCATCTCCTCCATGGGCCTCTTCTATAACCTTATAGCAGAGTAAAAATTCAATGAAAGCTGAGATATACTCTCCATCAAGTTTTTCTCCTCTCCTCCGAGGGAGCTGGTGCTGTTGTCTCTGGACGTCGGAATGATGGATACATGCTCGGTGGTTGGACTCCTTGACAGCATTCGGCGTTGAGTAGACCACTGTAAGCAGTACCGTGAAGCGAGGATCTTCCCAGTTACTTGTGAAATTTCAAATAATAATCTTATCGCCTGGGTAGAGAGGCAGTGCTGCAGAAGGGATACACTCTTCTCCTGCTGTGTCTGTGTGTGGTGTCTCCCTGGCCAGCGTGAGCATGGGTGCATCCAACGAGATATGTATTTTAGAGTCTTTGTAAGTTCATTGAAGTATGCATTGAACTCTTCACCAAGGATCTGGGCTGAACTGTTAGCATCCAAAATTGTATGTGCACGAGTGAGAAGTGCATGCATTCTCCTGCCAGTAACCATTTCGTGTGGAGTCAAATGATGATTTGCACCAGGGGAGTTGCTTAATGCAAACAAAGTGAGAGGCAAGCAAAACAGGCACTTTTTGTCATGATGCCTACTCCCGGAGAACCAGTCCAGGACCAGCGTCCCCGGAAGCAGACATCATGTTCCCGGGGAAAAGGCCAGCAACCCCTAGTAGGGGCCCTTTGGACACTGTCCTGGCGCCTTTGGCGCCAGGCTCATTTTGGACCTCAGTCCTGGCGCCATAGGCGCCAGGCTCATAAAGGGAGTGTTTATGTGAACTTACCTGATGCAGACCTTGCTGCCAGATCCAGACCTCTTTGAGGCCTGAAAGTGACTATTTTACCTGTGGGTCTATTTTGCCACTCGGGCGTGGCCGGGGAAGAATACGTACCTGGAACTACTTTGGGGGCTATTTAAGCCACGCCCAGACAGCAGCTCACGCTTCACGTTGTTCTGCACCTAGCAGCTGGACGCTCACCGTGTCTGCTCCTGCATCCTGACTCCAGCCACACCCGCCTCCATCCTGGAACACCTGAAAGGAAAGAAGAGAAGGGAAAAGGTGAACAGAAGAACATTACCTGCTTCTACCCTGAGTCCGGAGTCATCACGCCGGCGATCCTAAGGGAAGACATTTATTTTAAAGACGCATCGCGTTGTTCGCTGCAGCGCCGCGTTCCACTCACCTGTTCACGAGGCATCTCCGTGCTCCTTAGCGAGCATCTGCACGATCCGCAGCATACCTGCGCCTAAGGGGGAAGAGAAGAACAATAGGTGAGCAAAAGGAACATATTGAGGAAAGCCAGATTTTTCGCCATAAGTCTTACCTGATTATTGTTGGGAGAATCTTTCCTCATCTCGGGTCGGCGCCGCTTCTTCAGCAGTACCGTACCCCGGCCCCTATGGGGAAAAAAGACACACGCATTAGTGGGTGAATATAAGGACATTAAAGGAACCACCCATCATAAACTCACCTGAGTTTACCTTCGGCGAATTGTTTCCTCTACGCGAAATCTTCACTCAGCACCTGTGATAAAAGGGATAAGAGACGGACTACTGAATATAAAGGCAAATAGAAAAGGAGGCCAACTCTTGAACTTTTACAACAGTATACCTACGGCACCTTGCCAGGAAAGTCAAGGAAGCTTGGATCCTCACCAATCCGAACACCAGTGAAGTAACTGGATATAATCGCACCCCTGCACCAGAAGCAGGATGGAGAGCTCGTCCTTTCTAACGTTAAGGTGAGAGTTAACGGGGAATTTATGAGGCGGTCTGAGGCGAGTGAAAGAGGGAAGTGGGAGGCCGATGCGCTACTCCGCAGGTAGTTAATCCCCTTTCTCCATCTGCAGAAGGATTCTCCTGCAAGTCAGACAAGCAAGATTTGGGCGTCCTGTCCAGTCGGTCGTCTGAGTTCAGCGCATCACCTTAGAAGAGGCCGCAGCAGTCCAGACCTGGTCAGCGTCTCTGTGGGAGTCAGGTGAGCGTTACAGAACGCGAAGCCTTCCTACAATTTCCCACCCAGGCGCTATGGAGACTTCCGAGACTGATCAATTGGCCCACCTATTGGGGGAATTACGGGCCGAAGTGCATTCCGCTCGTCAGGAGACTAACGCTCTCAGGAGAGAACTAATTGTATCTAAGGAACGAACTGATGACCTTGCCAGGCAGCTATTGCAAGGTCAGGCTGGACAAACTCCCCTACCAGGTTCAGGGGGTATTCCCGCCCCAGTGGTTTCAAGTAACCCAGTGCAAATTAATCTACCTGGAAATATGCCGTTGGCCCCACCTGAACGTTTTGCCGGGGACCCCAAAAGATTCGCCGTATTCATGAATCGATGCCGATTGCACTTCCTCTGCAGACCTGGGGCCTTTCCTAACGACCAAACCAAGGTAGCTTTTGTATTATCATATCTCAGCGGCTGTGCTGCCGATTGGTCAGTTCCACTGGTTACTCAAGATGACCCAATACTCCGGGATTTTCAAGGCTTTCAGACACGCATGGAAAGATTTGCTTGGCACTCTCAGGGATAGGCTCTGGACAACGAACTTCTGTCCCTACGACAGGGTAACCAGGATCTCTTAGCCTATATCGCAACCTTCAATAGGTTGGTTGTGGAGACCGGGTGGCCAGAGGATAAAAGAATCACGTTATTTCATCGAGGTCTACATAGAGAACTTAAGGATGTCCTTGCCCAACTTGTAAATCCGCCCCAAGACTGCATGGAATATATAGACTTAGTGGTCCATTTAGATCACAGGCTTCAAAACAGAAAGGCAGATCGGTCCAAGTTTGAGACACGGGTGTTGGTCAAGACTCACGTTAACCCCAAGGGTGCCGATGTTTCTGAACCTATGAAAATTGGAGGGGTTAAAGAACCTTTAACTCAAAAAGAACGTGAAAGAAGACGGCAGATGCGATTATGTCTTTATTATGGGGCTTCTGGACACTTTTTACGAGCTTGCCCAGTAAAACCGCCCAATAAGGCGGTAGGAGCCGCGGATAAGAACCATATGGAACCTGATTTGGGAAACGACCACGCCCGACAAGGATAGGGGTCCGCTTGCCGAGCCTGAAAACTAACTCTCAGACCTCGCACTTCATTATGCCAATGGTCCTCATAGATCCGGAACAGCCTGGGCGGTTACATGCAATAAAGGCATACATCGATAGTGGGGCTATAGGAAACTATGTGGATCGTGAATTGGCTTCCAGGATCAACCTCCTTCTTCGTCCTAAAACCAGTAAAGAGGTCATCACCACAGTAGATGGAACCGAAATCGCCTCTGGGCCGGTAACACATTCCACTGCAGAGGTGACACTAGTGGGTCAGGACAGTTTCAGGTAATTCTAGGAATCCCTTGGTTAGAAACACATAATCCTCGAATTGACTGGCGAGCGAAGAGGATAACCTTTTCGTATTGTGCACAATCCTGTTATCCAGGAAATCCAAATATAGGCCTGGCTACAGTAACCTCTGCCACTTTGCAAATACCGCCGGAATACCAAGAATTTCAAGACGTCTTCCAAAAGGAACAGGCCAACACGTTACCCCCTCACAGGTCGTACGTTTGCCAAATCGATCTGATGCCCGGTGCACAACCCCCTTGTAGCAGGATTTATGCTCTTACTGAACCCGAGAATCTTCATTTGCAACAATATTTAGATCAGTACCTAGCCAATGGTTTCATTCGCCCGTCAAAGTCTCCTGTATCCTCGGCTTTGTTCTTCGTGCCAAAAAAAGAAGGCGACCTCAGAACTTGTATCGACTACCGCGCATTGAACCAGATAACTGTTAAAAACCGTTACCCTTTGCCTCTGATCCCTGAACTTCTTGACCAGGTGAAGGATGCCTGCATATACACCAAGTTAGATCTCCGGGGGGCTTACCATCTGGTGCGAGTAAAGGAAGGCGACAAATGGAAAACTGCCTTCCCCACCAAATATGGACTATTCGAGTACCAGGTGATGCCTTTCGGATTGTGCAACGCACCTGCTGCCTTCCAAAACTTCATGAACAATGTCCTTTGGGAACTCATCGATGTTTGTGTTGTCGTATATATCGATGACATTCTTGTGTACTCCTCTTCGGAATCTGATCCCAAAAAGCACGTCAGGGCAGTTCTTGAGAAATTGAGCCAACACAAACTGTTTGCAAAACTTGAAAAGTGTGTTTTCCATACCACAGAAGTCGAGTTTCTTGGTTTCATCCTGACACCTAAAGGAGTTCGAATGGAATCGCGAAAAGTGGATGCCATCCTCAAATGGCCAACGCCTAGCTCTGTGAAAGGCGTTCAAAGCATGCTTGGCTTTGCCAATTTCTATCGCAGATTTATCCCGGAATTTTCACGTATTGTACAACCCATCACTGCACTCTTGAGGAAAAATAAACGCTTCGAATGGTCTGAGGAAGCCGAACAGGCCGTTCAGGAATTAAAAGCTAAATTTACCTCCGCATCTGTATTGAAACACCCGCGTCCATATCTCCCATACATAGTCGAAACCGACGTATTCAGCTTAGCCATGGGAGCTGTCCTGTCTCAAAGAGATCCCGAAACTAACCAACAGTACCCCGTAGCATTTTGGTCCAGAAAATTCTCGGCACCTGAGGTCAATTATGCAATCACTGACAAAGAGTTATTAGCCATTAAGTCCGCTTTTAAGGCTTGGAGGCATTATCTTCTTGGCACTAGACATACCATCACGGTGATCACTGACCACCGGAACTTACAATATTTGAAAACTGCCAAAGCTCAATCATCACGTCAGCTCCGATGGGCTTTGTTTTTTGCTGAATTCGATTTTGTAATTACCTACCGTCCTGGCAGCAAGAATGGCAAAGCGGACGCTCTATCCCGAATAGGAATGGGAGAAACAGATACAAACTCAGAACCTGTATCGATAATTCCCGAACAAAGAATTCTGGGCATGACCTCTTTGCAAACACTGGAAGACATTCAAGCTAGAGTTAAACAACTCCTGGAACCTACAGCCTTGCAGGATTGGATTCAAAAGGGGTCTTACTTTACTGTCAATGATGATCTACCTTACTTCCAAGGGCGCTTATTTCTACCACACAAAGAATTACAAGAACTGGTTATTTCTCGTTGTCATGATACTCTAATAGAGGGGCACCCAGGTATTGCCAAGACGGAAGAAAAGGTTAAACGACAGTTCTGGTGGCCCTCTTGGCGAAAGGACATTAAATCCTTTGTGATGTCCTGTGGTGTTTGTGCCCAAAATAAAGGTAAAAATAAAAGACCAGCCGGCCTTCTTTAACCCTTAGACATTCCACCGGCACCTTGGCACACCTTGTCACTGGATTTTATTACAGACCTGCCTCCTTGTTATGGATATAACACTATTCTTGTTATTGTGGATTTATTTTCCAAAATGGCCCACTTCATTCCATTAAAAGGTTTACCTTCAGCTTCTGTCCTAGCCAAGGAATTCCTTGAAAATATCGTTCGTTTACATGGATTCCCGTCCATACTAGTCTCTGACCGGCGAAGCCAATTAATTTCCCATTTTTGGAAAAAGTGTTGTCAGCTGGCACAAATCGACGTAAGATTATCAACCAGCCACCACCCTCAGACCGATGGTCAAACAGAGAGGACTAACCAGACCCTTGAACAATATTTACAGTGTATGTTGCATCAATCTGAAAGTAATTGGAAGGATATTCTTTGGATTGCCGAATATGCATACAATAATTCGGTACATTCTGGAACTGGGCAAAGTCCTTATACCTTATATGGGCATCACCCTCGAACCTCAGATCTTGACTCGCCTCGAAATGCCCGCAGTAGACCATCTGCATTCTACAATAACTCAAGCTTTCAAAGAAGCAACTACACATTTACAGCAAGCCAACAGAAAATACAAGAAGAATGCTGATCTCCATCGAAGTGAGGCACCTCTATACCAAATAGGAGACCAAGTATGGCTGGCTACCAGACACTTATCGCTAAAAGGACCTCAAACTTTTAACCCAAAATATTTGGGGCCTTACTCAATTACGGCCATAATCAACCCGGTGGCCGTCAAACTCGACCTACCAGCTAATATGCGGATTCACCCTGTTTTTCATGTATCACTTTTGAAACCAGTACAACCTGGAACCCGATTAATCAAGCCACCAGAACCTATCCAAATAAATGGAGAACCTGAATTCGAGGTGAAGAACATTTTAGATTCCAAGGTGTCAAAGTCAAAACTTTTCTATCTAATAGATTGGAAAGGATACGGGCCTCAGGAAAGGTCTTGGGAACCTAGTGACCATATACATGCATGCACCTCGGTTAATAAAAAAATTCCACCGGAATTTCCCAAACAAACCAAACCCCCCGGAGAGAACAATCTTGGGAGGGGCCTTGTGGGGGGGGGGGGAGTGTTGTCATGATGCCTACTCCCGGAGAACCAGTCCAGGACCAGCGTCCCCGGAAGCAGACATCATGTTCCCGGGGAAAAGGCCAGCAACCCCTAGTAGGGGCCCTTTGGACACTGTCCTGGCACCTTTGGCGCCAGGCTCATTTTGGACCTCAGTCCTGGCGCCATAGGCGCCAGGCTCATAAAGGGAGTGTTTATGTGAACTTACCTGATGCAGACCGTGCTGCCAGATCCAGACCTCTTTGAGGCCTGAAAGGGACTATTTTACCTGTGGGTCTATTTTGCCACTCGGGCGTGGCCGGGGAAGAATACGTACCTGGAACTACTTTGGGGGCTATTTAACCCACGCCCAGATTGCAGCTCACGCTTTGCGTTGTTCTGCACCTAGCAGCTGAACGCTCACCGTGTCTGCTCCTGCATCCTGACTCCAGCCACGCCCGCCTCCATCCTGGAACACCTGAAAGGAAAGAAGAGAAGGGAAAAGGTGACCAGAAGAACATTACCTGCTTCTACCCGGAGTCCGGAGTCATCATGCCGTCGATCCTAAGGGAAGACATTTATTTTAAAGACACATCGCGTTGCTCGCTGCAGCGCCGCGTTCCACTCACCTGTTCACGAGGCATCTCCGTGCTCCTTAGCGACCATCTGCACGATCCGCCGCATACCTGCGCCTAAGGGGGAAGAGAAGAACAAAAGGTGAGCAAAAGGAACATATTGAGGAAAGCCAGATTTTCGCCATAAGACTTACCTGATTATTGTTGGGAGAATCTTTCCTCATCTCGGGTCGGCGCCGCTTCTTGGGCAGTACCGTACCCCGGCCCCTATGGGGAAAAAAGACACACGCATTAGTGGGTGAATATAAGGACATTAAAGGAACCACCCATCATAAACTCACCTGAGTTTACCTTCGGCGAATTGTTTCCTCTGCGCGAAATCTTCACTCAGCACCTGTGATAAAAGGGATAAGAGACGGACTACTGAATATAAAGGCAAAATAGAAAAGGAGGCCAACTCTTGAACTTTTACAACAGTATACCTACGGCACCTTGCCAGGAAAGTCAAGGAAGCTTGGATCCTCACCAATCCGAACACCAGTGAAGTAACTGGATATAATCGCACCCCTGCACCAGAAGCAGGATGGAGAGCTCGTCCTTTCTAATCTTAAGGTGAGAGTTAACGGGGAATTTCAGAGGTGGTCTGAGGAGAGTGAAAGAGGGAAGTGGGAGGCCGACGTGCTACTCCACAGGTAGTTAATCCCCTTACTCCATCTGCAGAAGGATTCTCCTGCGAGTCAGACAAGCGAGATTTGGGGGTCCTGTCCAGTCGGTCTTCCGAGTTCTGCGCATCACCTTAGAAGAGGCCGCAGCAGTCCAGACCTGGTCAGCGTCTCCGTGGGAATCAGGTGAGCGTTACACTTTTTGCCAATAGTCGCCGACAACTTGACCAAGCGCTCTTTGAGAAGGCATTCAAACGTTCTACCCAACCATTGGCTTGCGGGTGGTACACTGAGCATAGTCAGTGTTTTATCCCCAGGAGGGTTGTAAGCTCCTTGAAGAGGTAATTGACTAAGTGTTGCCCATTGTCTATCCTCAATCCATCACACATTCCCCACCTCAACAATGCCTCCTGCAACAATAATTTGGCTGCCGATTTTGCATTATTATGGGCACAGGATCCAGCCTCAAGCCAACATGAAACAGGACATGCCACAACTATCATGTACCTAGTAGAGGCACATCTATCTTGCATATCGACATAGTCAATATGTAAGTGCCAGAAGGGCAATAAATGACATTGTTTAGACTTATCCTATGTAGAACTGGATTACTTAGAATGTTACCCAGTATTTGAAGACAAATCATTTGGAAGTTCGTTTTGTTTGGAATGATACATCTATTTGCTCATACATATTTGATATGAAGTAATACTTTTCATAAGAACATTGTTTTAGAAACACTATTGGAGTCAGAATCTTTTTTTCAGACAAAAGACTAAGAATCATTGGTTGTTTAATCAACATATATTGGGTGTGCGAGGGACGGGAGGGTTCCACAAGAGTGTGGGCATCTGTTGTCTTTATATTCCTTTGACACGTGGGCTGGATAATGCAGCTTCTCTAATGCTACATCATGTAATTTCTTGGGCATTACCGGTTTTCCTGTGCTGTTCTGTCTCCACACTAAATCTGTGGGGGAGAATGAAACACCCTCTTTTTATCAATTACATTTTTATAAAGCATTATTAGGTTTAACCATTATTACATATAAACCAAAGGCCCATTAATACAAAATGGAATGGTACATCCATATACATAATATTAAGATGAATTTTACCTAAAAGGTTAAAATACAAAAACCTAAAATTGATACCTCCACCTCGGGGGAGAGCAATCTACTTCTTAAAAGCCAAGCACGATGGACATATCAAGCTATAGAAAAATGACCTTCCAGTCTGAGTAATAAGAGAAAAGGAACATGGCATTGCGTGTATTTCTTATGCACAGCACCAATAAAATGGGTCTCAGGTAGCTACGCCTCAAGGGAAGTAAGGCAGGGTATAGTAACAAAGTGCAGTAAGGATTCATCAACTGTTTTACACCAATATTAGAAGGGGACTATGAACGGGTATAAAGTGTTGTCCAATGCACCTAGCTCCAAAGCATTCACTATTTCCTTGATGTAAAGCAAGAAGAGGAGCGGAGCCAGGACGCATCCTTGCTGAACCCCCCAATTTACCTCAAAGGATTTAGTTTGTTTTGTACCTGTCCCATAACGAACTGGCACTAAAGTTATAACATGGAGCAATTTCATCTCTTCTAGAAGGGGATGTGGTACATTTCTTGTCTCAAAAACCTGCCACAATTTTTTATGAAGACTGAGTCGAACGCTGTTTTTAAATCAAGAAAAATGACATATAACTTCATTTTCAGTAGTTTGGTTTACTTTTCAATCAGTAAAAACAGTAAAAAACAGTGGTCAACAGTTCCCCTACACACTCTGAACCCTGTCTGCACTTTACTAATAATGCCTGAGCCGTCCACCCAGCCCTGAAGTTTAGTTTGCATTACCTTACCAAAGGTTTTCCCTGCACAATCATATAGTGATATAGGGTGCTAATTTGCTGGCCGCTCCTTGCCTCCTTTTTTGTATTGTGAGAAACCTGAAGGTGTCTCCCTAACTAGTTCCTGGGGATCTGTCATCCAGGTGGTCAGGACACGGCCATCGCTATTGGATCCAGTTCCTGGGGGTGGACCAGTGAGGGAGGATCACCTGGGTGGGATTCTTGGGGAGTGGGACATTGATGGTTGAGACGCAGTATCCCTTTTCTTTCAACACCTTTTCCCCATCCTACCACAAAGGATATTCCAAAGCACTGCACCCCTCTTTTCCATTACAAACACTTTCGCACAACACAAAAGACAACGGACTAACACCAGAGCCGTTTACCTGACATGTCCCAATACAAGGGTCAGGCAATTGACCAGAATCACTCACACCTGATGGCCCTTCCTCCACAGGGATAAAAGGTGGAGCACGAGAGTACAGGACGAGCAAGGCAGACCGCACGACGTGAGAGCTAACTCAGCACGACAGTTCAAGAGGAGGTGAAAGACGGTGAATAGCGAGAGGGTGACAAGGGGAGAAGTAACCTTGCCCTTTCCTATCAAGGCCTGTGAAACCTCAGCAGATGGAAGAATAAGACCGCGAACAAAGGCCAGCATGTGTTGCAGCAGATGTTGATGGTACACAAGAGCCTCTTTAGCTGATAGCCAAGCTAGGGAGAGACGCTTTTCACTCTGCTACCAACCTTGACTTGAAGGAGAAGAAAGCCAAGCAGTTCATCAAAGCCAGTGAGTCGAGGGGAGAGTCGATAAGAAACCGGGATGTGTTGAGCGAAAAGTAGCAAACTGATAATTTGAACCTTGGAAAGCTTGAAGGAACTTTTGAGAAAGCAAGGGGAAAGCCTGCAACAGAGGCGCCCGGCACCATGTGGGTGCTCACGCAGAAAACTCAGGGTGATTACCCGAAGGTAGAGACTACCATAACCAGAAGGCCTTGAGAAGAGGTGAAGAGAGGTCAAAGTGGTCTTGTAAAATCCTCTGTACGGTCGAAAGTCTTTTACCGACTGATGAATGGGAAGAAGGGAAATTAATCCTGCATGGTGAAATCAGTAATGAACGGTGTTTCGTAAAATTGGCTAGAGTGAACCCGGCGGAGGGATGCTAACGAGAAGGGGCAAAGTCTAAAGTCCCATAGTGAACTGTTTGTTAAAAGTTGGCGAGAGTGAACCGGATCGAGTGAACCGACCACCAAGGGCAAAGCCTGATGAACTATTTAAAACGACAATGAAGATTTGTGAATGCTAGACGAGGAGAAGTGAATTGTCCCCCTTGTCAGTTGGGTCCGAGCTCGGCCGAGGGAGATCAAGGTGTGGAAAGTCATCACCCAAGGTTCATTGAGAAAAGGAACTGTTTAGTTGTTTTGTGGAATACAAATGGTGAGGGGTCTGCGCCCGGAAGAGGGGGGGCTCAAGGGTGAAGCCGCCACCCAAAGTATATGTGGAACAGAACTTTGTGTTTGTTTGTTTGAATGTATCAGGACCTTGAAGGCAAGAGACTTTTATTGAAAGGAGACTTAACAGTCAACGAACCTTATAGCCGATATGGAACTGTTGGCTCGTACTGAGAAGGCTCGATTGTGTGCTTTGCTCCAAGGTCCCACCTTGTCCCGTGCTGAGAACATGGGGAAGGGAGACCCTTGGCAATCACATCCTGGCTTATTATTTGTGAACGCTCTTTATTGAAAACCCTATCCCACACTCTTTTTGTAATTAGTTGTAAGGAATTGGCAATAGGTTTTCTTAGCATAAGGCCTTTTATTTTGACACAACGCCACAAGGACTGCCTTATTTTCATTTGATGGTCGACGCTTGCTCCCATCTTAGATTTAGGTTTAGGTTAGGTGTTTTTCTACCCAGCATTTGCAATTTAATAAACACCCTTGAACTGTGATCACTTGTGTCTGTCTTTACTGTTGCCACCATTGAGTTCCTTACAGTATAGAGGTACAATTGTGGCCCCTCTCCAAGTGCTATGGACTACTTTTGTGCAAATAGCCGCGTTGAAAACTCTAGTCAGCACTGGGGTCCAAATAGATGGTTTGTTGCGGTACAAATCCACTGGTAACAAATCCGGCCTTGCGGCTTTACCCAATTTCTGAGAGCGTAAAGCCTCCCCCACCTCTTTATCGGAAATGGACAAAACCCCTTCAATGGGGATGGCCAACAGGGCATTACACCCATCCAGCTCCACCGACCCTCCTTCTGAATATAGGATGGAAAAATGGGTCTGCCATACAAAACCCGGTATAAAACATTGTAGAGCCCGCTCACCACTTAACTCACAAGGTGTAACCAAATTTCCAAATTTTAACCATATCCATTGATCCCATTGCCAGTCAAAAATGACATTAGGTTAGCCATCAATTCAAATTCTTCAACGACCGCCCCATCAGAAAGACTATGGTCACAGATGGCGCCCACCTTGCCCTCAATGGCCGCATACATCTCCTGGTTTGCACCCCTCTCAGACCAGTCCACCGATTTCACTGATTTTCTAGCATGGCCCTCCACAATGATATTTTGATTAGGCCTCCAGGGTAACCCACCTTGAGGCGCACCACTATCCAGGCCACAGCTTAAGGATAATGGCCTATGGTCACTTTTGCTCCTGTCAATTATGACAATTTCTCTGGTCCTAAACCAGTTGCTGACCTAAATAAAAAAAAATCAATGTGGGACTGTCACTGTGGGCCCCTAAAAGTTGAATGTGCCGGCAGGTCTCCTGCCACTCTGCCATTACAGGCTCCAAGATGCAGGTTGGCAACAGTGCATGCCAACTCTACTACAGCCTTATGTACTCTCTTAATAGAGCTAGACCGCAATGGAGGAATGAACCAGGCAGAGTCCTGGTCATCTCAAAGGTCCTCCATAAGCAACAATAGTTCCAACAGGATGTTCGTGTCTCCCGCAACCAATACGTATTGGCTCCTCAGTATAGGGGAACGATTAGAATTGAATAGTTCCTGGAGCTTCAAGAGGGTATCTAAGCCTGAACCCCTATTAGGTCTATTATAGCGGTTAAACAACAGGAAACATTTGTTTCCACATTCGTTAAATAAATCAATCAATGGGGTCCCCGAGCCCGCAGGTCCGCCTAGAGGCTGTAAATTTGACCAAGATCATGGGGTCTCAGTCCCCCCTCTACGCCTGGAAGTAGAAACCGTCAGCGGGTGCAGGTGTTTAGGCCCCTGATGTTGGTTATACAACTCATGGACACAAGTGTGTCAAATGGGTCTGTATGCCCCGGACATCGTTCTTACTTCATCATCATTATTATGAACCCTCAACTCCGGCCCCACTACAGCGCAAAAGTTTCCACAGTTACGCTCCCCGGGACCTTCCCTGTCATGCGGAGTAGGAACCCTCCACCCCCAAGATTGTCCCTACAGCCGGCTTAGGAGGGCACGCAAGTGGGTTATGACCACCTGCTTTGGTTTCCACATGTGGAGGCCTGATTTTTTTGTTGTTAATGGTGTCAATCAACCCTTTGAGATCCTTTAGATGGCCCAAAGGTGGGCCCATATAACCATCAGGGATAGCAGCAATTTCCTCCTTAAGAAAGGAAACGCTCATGCTAGCTGCCCTAGCTTCTTCACTTACTTGAGGTTTAGCCGCCCCCCACCCATATACCTCTGTCTGGGAACCCACTTCTCGTGACCCTGACACCAACCCCCCAATGGACTTCCTTGAGGTCCCCATACTGCAGAGGTAGTCCCTCAATAGGTTACTTTATTTTGCTGCTGGGAGATACTAACTTCCATGGGGCCCTCAGTTCGCTCTCCCCATCATTGGCTGGCGGGAGCTCTTCAACAGTATCCCCCTCACCCCATTTGGGCCTAGGGGATCAAACCGTTTAGCAAAGTCTGGTGGGGGGTCCTAGTAGAAGGGCATGGGGGCCCACTCACCACACTCACAAGGGCATTCACCGTCTCTCCCGCCACTGCCCTAATTTCTTTATTTGGAGCGATATGGGTCTCAATAATGTTAGTTAATAGGTCAGACCCATTAACCTACAAAACAAAATATTTGCCACCTTCTATAGAGTTGGGGGCAACTTGGAAGGGTAGCATGTGGTCCTCTTTAGGGATGTGTGGCTGCTTGGCCACCGGCCGTGACCCCCTCACAGGGGAATTGTTACATGGGGAAATCAAGTCATCCAGACCACTAGACACACAATTTAAAGCAGAGCCCAAGCAAGGTTTTACACCCCCCACATCTTTTGTGCCCAGGGTACCTTCAACATTAACAACTAGCGCTACTAGGCCATCTGGATCATATAAATAATGATTTTCGATATTAACTGGTTGACCTAATTTATAGGTTGGTAAAGTCTAGAGATTTTACTCTGCCACTGGGATTACACTCTCTGCCTTCCTTTTGCCCGTCTTGGTTAATATAGGTTATGTAAAAAACACAATTTAAAACAGGGCACAATTCGGAACAAAACACAGCATCTAATCCAGAATGCAAATATAAATGCAAATGCAGTGTGTCAGAGCAAGGAATGCCCGGCAGCAAAAGGGGCTGCCAGAATCTGTCTCCTCCACTTTGCTCCTGTCACGTTTAGAAATCGATGTCAAAATCAACAGCTACCAGGATATAATCACCTCCAAGGAGAACAGGAAAAGGAGCTGAATAAGCCGCTCGTCCACGGCCCATATCCCTGCAGCCCACAAAGACTGCCCTTCTTTGCTGCGGCTTTGGCGCTGGAGGACTTTTTGAAGAGGGAGAGGCCAGGCACAGGTGAAAAAGTTTAACCCCTCAGCGCTCCTAGGCAAAGACTGCCCTTGTCTGCCCCTTTTATCCACAACTCTTTTTTCTTCTTGGGACACTTCACCCTGTAATTCAGTGACCTGAACAATAGGCAGTGCATTAAATGGCTCAGTAAAGTCAGAGCTTTCGGGTCGCTTCAACGCTAGTGCCATCATGGATACTTTTTATTTTATACCTGGGAATAATTTGGCAGTTCCTTCAGGCAAATTGACTGCTTCTTTGGCTGCTCTTTCGGCCATATCATTACCTTGTGAAACAAAATCCAGTCCGCCTGTGTGGACGGGGCATTTTATTATTGCTACCTCTACTGGGAGCGTTAACACATCAATTAACCGTGCCTGTAATTCTGAATGCTGAACGGGGGACTGTGAGAAACCAGAAGCTGTCTCACCCACTAGTCCCCGCGCTATAAGGGAAAACAGACTAACACCCAAGCTGTTTACCTGACATCTCCCAACACTATGGTCAGGTGAGGTCAGCCAATTATTGACAGTCACTCACACCTGACTTCCATTACACTTCACCACACGGATATAAGGCGGAGCACGAGAGCACACTTTGAGTGAGGCAAAACACACGAGGAAACAGCAGTTTTGAGACAGCAGCTGAGCAAGAGGGGAAAGACAGCGAAACCAAAGGAGATTATGCAGGGAAATTCCCTTGACCCTTTCAACAAGGAACCATTAATTTTCGTAGACCTGGAGAATAGAAAGCGTGAGACCAGGAATCCTGCACTTGGTGTCGGAGAAACCCGGGGCCCTCCCGCTCAGTAATGAAGGCGGAGAAAATCACCAGACGCCTTGGTACTGTCCTGGCTCTAAGAACAGAGCTGCATCAGTGAAGTCAACACAACCAGTGAGTTAGGGAGAACGATACAAGACCGGTCTGTGTTGAAGCCAAGGTAGCAAGCAGCAACATTGTATGGCGAGTGATGGAACGGACTTTGTTAAAACGTGTGTGATAAGAGACGCGAGTGAAGTTAAACTGCTGATGAGTGATTGAAATTTAAAGCAAGATCCAATACCTTTCACAGAGTGGTCCGGCACTGTGTGGGTGCTCAATCAAAGGTCTCTGTAAGGTATCCAGCTGAAAAGTAAAAACAGTAGATACATTTGGTTCGAGCCTGGCAGAGAGAGACCAATTGAAAGAGAATGAATAAATGTAATTCGAAGTGGTCCTGAGACGGGTCAAGCAAAGTCCTGCGCCCAGTCGAACGTCTTTGATTCTGATGAAATAGAGAAAGCTTAGAAAAGTATGTGAATTTAGTCCAAGCCCGGCAGAGGGAGACCAATTGAAGTTTTGTTTTAAAGTGGGTCTGGGCCCGGCAGAGGGGGAAATGGGGTGAACAGAAAATCACCCGAGATTTTGTACATGAGCATCCTGAGGAAAAGGAACTTTGATGTTTGTCGTGTTGCATCAGGTCCTCTGAAATAAGAGACTTTGGCCTAGAAGGCCCTGATGTTGAAGTATTTAACTGCATCCTCGTGCTAGAGAAGCCAGAGACTGTGCTAAGCTCGAGTGTTCCCTTTGTCCCGTGCTGGAAACGTGGGGAAGGGAAGCCAACGGCTTGAATATCCTGACATATCATTTCTTGAATACATTTCTTTTGCATAAACATTGTTTCCCACACTCTTTGTATTTAGAAGTAAGGATTGGCAATAGGTTTATTAGTATAGGCCCCTTTATTTTGCCAAGACACCACTAGGCCTGTGTTATTATTTGATGGTCATAGCTTGCTCCCACCTTTAGATTTGGGTTTATATAGGAGTTTTTCAAACCCAATTGAAGTTCAATAAACACCCTTGAACTGTGATCACTTGTCTTACTGTTTGATACCATGCCCTCCATACAGGACCCATCACTCCTTTTGGACCCGCTCCTTTCCCATCGAGGCAACCCTGAGTGCACCTTGGAGGTGACGTATGCTGAGTCTGAAAGAATGTCGGCCTTGTGCCCTTCTGACATGACTAGTGCTGTTATTAGAGCCATTAATCTGCCGCCTTTGCTCAATAATGGGCTGGCAATTGCACTTGAGACCAAATGCGAAATTCCCCTTCACAATGGCACACCACTGCGGCACCATTTCTTTTTTAAATTTGTTTTATTGTTTTAACAGCAAAAGAAAACACAGTCATCCATTACAGATGACAAATGTAGTGATGAGAAGCACAACATGACTAGCCTGCTTCACAGTATCCCTTACTCACCTCCCCCACCCACCAGCCGATGAAGAAAAACAGAAAAAAGAAAAGCTTGTGCACTATTCATACCGCCCAGAAAGTATGGCGTTATACAGGGCCACTTGTATGTGGATCTAAACAACTTTATTCTACGGGCGATTGTTCCAGCATTTCATGAGAGGACTGGACTTGTGTGGTAGCAAACACTTCTCCAGCATTGGATCTTTCATAGATTCAGATGCTTGAATATTCCCTGTCGTCAGACTGGGAATCCTCAGTGATTAAAAAATAATTATACATTTTTTTTTAATATACCTCCATTATTCCATTGAGAATGCATGTAAATACCCCATTGTGGCCTATGAGCCATTCTATTGTGTAGTCCCTCAACCTCACTTTGGTCCTCTATGGCCCCAACCAATGAGGTGGCAGGGCTTAAGCTGCGCCCCAGTAAGCCATCTTCAGATTTTTCACCGCAGTCGGATGGAATCCTCCAGCTCTCTGAGCTTTCGAATATTTTTATCCTTTTTTGTGTAGTATATATTTTTAAAATATATTCTACTGTTTTCCCCTACTTAGGGGCTATCTATTCTGAACTTTTGGGCACCGAGAATCCTTTTTCTTGCCTCAAATTCGTTGAGTGAATTTCTCCTCAGCATGGCTGAACTTCAGGCTGCCAAGAAGCCTTCCCTTTTCAGGGACTGCACGAGGTGCAGGAAAAAACTGGTCTACATGAAGGATCCACATGACCACTGCATCTACTGCCTATACCCTCATGACATCAATAAATGTGAAATGTGCAGATCTTTCTCCACCAAAACCCTGCAAGACAGACACAGGAGACTTCTGTTACATCTAGCAGCCAAAGGTCTGTCCTCTGACAAGGAGTCTGCCAAAACACCTACTGTACTATCTACTAAACCATCTGAGAGACAAACTTCTAAGAGAAGGACCTCTTCAGTGGAAAGGAGTTCCTCTTCTACTCTAAAGAGTAAGATAAAGCAGGAAACCACTTCTTCCATGCCTCCCTTGGGCTCTGGAGGCCACAAGATACGACATCCTGAAGAAAAAACCACCTCCAAAGGTAAGGAGGTCTTTTAAAAAAACCAGGGGGGGGGAGCAGTCGTCCACGGAGAAGCAGTCTACAAGCGGCAGTAAAGATAGAGACCTGCTGACAACCAAGCCGTCGACGAAACCCTCATCGACGACAACAACACTCCAAGCCTCATCGTCTACGACCAAATCCTCATCGTCGAGGTCAACTTCTACAAAACAGTCGTTGACAAAGGAAGCTTCAAAGTCTTCATCCACGAAATCACCGTTGACGATAGTACCGTCGACGACACCGCAAACTTCTTCGTCTACGGAAGAAATAAGGCCCAAAACGCCCCTCGCGGACGTCATGGATAAACCATCCAATGTGAGCAGTCTCCCAAAGCCTGTGGGAGCAACACCTCTGGTTTCAGAGGCTCCTAAACCACTTGGAGCACAATTATCTTCTTTAAAAGAGATGACAGAACTCCCTGACATCATTCTTCAAGAGGAGTTCTCAGACACCAAATATTTTTGGTGAGCAACCTTTTCTCACCCCCAAGGAACCCAGTCCTCCCTGACAGCCGTCTACTGAGGTTGTTGCCGATCCTTATGACCCTGTGATCATGGGATCGATGCGAAGGATCATCGAGGAATTCAACAGATGTCAAGAAGAAAGGAATAGGTAATCTGTCCTGAAGGAGTCGAGAACCCCCAGAGGGACATCTCACCTCGACATTGTACACCAAGACACTTTCCTTCCAGGAGTAGACCACAGAAAAGAGCACGATCGCCTGAGCCTCCACGTAGATCCAGGAGCAGGACACTCAGTGCTTCACCGACAAGGGTCATAGGTCCCGTCTCCAGGATCGTCACATAGACCTCGATCTCCGGTTCAAGAATCATCTATGGTGCCATCGTCTGTGTCAGTCTCAGATTGGCAAGAGGACCCGTTCAGGAATTTCTCAGACCCTGAAGAAGGGGAGATCACACAAGATCCTGATGCTCCCAGCGAATGGGATGATTATATTGTTGAGAAGCCCAGAAAGAAAGACTCTCCAGGTGATTTGTCACCAGCGGACGATTTAGTATAATTTCATACTACTGCAGACTTACAAGTTGCATCAGAAGAGAAGAAATCAGTGCTTTACGAGCACAGGGACAAGCGCAGAAGAACGGTTACCACCATTCCTCTTCTCGACACCATATGGGAGTCTGGGTCGAAGATACTGGCCACATCATTGTCCACGCCAGCGCTGGTTTCAAGACCTCAGCACCGCCTTGTCTTAGGGGTCATACTAAGCCAGACTCTGTTATCACTGTAGCGGCCAGAAAAAAGTTAGCCAACCCTTCATCACCACTGTCAGCACCGCCAGACAAGGAAGGTCATAAGTTGGAGGCCATGGGCAGAAAGGTGTCTTCTGGAGAATCTCTCACTATTAGAGCGGGCAACGCGCTGGCCATGACTGCTAGGTTTGACCGCAAGCTTTGGCTTTGCATGTCCAGGCTGATCAAACATCTACCTGTGGATCTCCAGGAAGAAGCCAGGTCAATCATTGCAGACGGAGAAGCTACTTCGGATTACATGATCGCTGCAGTCGATGTGGCTGAGTCAGGATGTGGCTGAGTCAGGATTCAGGCAGATGGCTCACGGCACTGTACTAAGGAGACAGGCCTGGATGAAAGCCACGAATTTCAGACCGATGTGCAAGAACAAATATTGGACATGCCCTTTGATGGGCAAGAGTTATTTGGTAAGAAGGTCAATGACCACATAAAAGGAATTAAAACAGACACAAACACAACTCGAGCCATCAGTTCCTTAAAGGATAAATATAGAGACCATAGGTCTTTTTGCCCTTTTCGAGACTCGTTGTCAAAAGACAGGATATAATCAATCTTCCTATGGTCAAAGAGCGCAGGGAAACACATTCCAGGGCAACAGATACCAATCCTCCAACAAGTACTCCCAAAGAGGAAGACGCTGCTCTGCCCAAGGTAAAGCCCAGAACAAACAAAATGGACAGGTCGGTTCTTCCCCCTCAATGTCACACACCTGTGGGGGAAAGAGTAAGCCAATTTTTTCAACGCTGGTATTCGATAACATCGGACAAGTGGGTGTTAAAGGTGGTCCGTGAGGGTCACACCATACAATTCCTAGACCAACCTCCATCCCTTACTCCCACCCCTCGCAAAGTGCATATGCTAAAGCAAGTCATGTCCGAAGTTAAAAAATTACTGCACAAAGCAGCAATAGAACCAGTTCCTTTCCCCCCGGAAGGTAAAAGGTTTCTACTCCCCTTTCTTTCTGATCAAGAAGAAAAACGGCCAGTGGAGACCCATATTAGATTTGAGAGCGCTCAACAAATGCATCAAACGCATCAAATTCAAGATGATTTCCCTGCAGGGTGTCCTACCGTGGCTAAACAGAAACCACTTCCTAGCCACTCTGGACTTGGAGGACGCATACTTCCACATTCCAATTCATCCTGCCCACAGACAGTTCCTCAGGTGTGCTGTAGGAGACCTGCATTTCCAATTCCGGGTGCTACCGTTCGGGCTAAAGTCAGCACCAAGAGTGTTTTTTCCAATTGTCTGGCGCTAGTTGTAGCAAAACTCAGAAGGATGGGAACGGATCATCAATGATGTCATCTTTGATGTCCTGGGTGTTAGTCTTAGCAGTGCACGGTGGTGGCGCGAGTTATGGTTGCTTAGCTTACCATAACTGGCGAATTTCAGGGGGTTTCGGTTTTACTTGGAACCATAACGTCCCTTTAACAACGTTTTTTTTTACTGAATTTCATAGGTTTTTAGTAGCACAACTTAACTATAACCTCCCTTTATCAAAGTTTTTTTTACTGAATATACATTTTCACAGTGTGAATTTGATAGATGTTTACTAGGATTCCCTTACATTATAGACAAGTAACATAGAACATACTGAACCTCCCGCTAATGATTTTGATGTCCGGGGACTGTGCGCATGTCTGCGAACGGACGCGGACAACATCAATACTACCCAAACACTCGGGGGGTATCTTAAATTGTTCTATCATGCCGTATAAACACTGCACAAGTTCAAAAAGCAGCACATAAACACATGATATGTAATAATAAATAAGAAGTGGAACCTATATATCTAACACATCAACATCCATTTAAATACCATATGTATGAAAATGGAATATACCAAAACAAAAAAGATATGCCTCCAACATAATTACCTCACAGAAACTGCACAGCTAGGAGCAACAACAGACCTACACAACAGTAAGAACACAACTTACCAAAAACTAGTAAGTAAACTTCATTTTTCTTACATATTTCTAAACTTTTTGTATTAGGTACACTAAAATTAATATATGTTTGTTTTTTACACAGAAATGTCCAGTACTTTTGAATGGCTTGAGGAACATTTCCCATGTGAGGAAATGTCTGAAGACAGTAATAATAATGGTAGACACTTCTGTTTATAAGCAAATTAATAATCATTACTTTATGTGCACTTAACATATCTATTTTTTTTAACAGACCATACAAAAATTTAAAATAATACACCAAAAGACACATTGGAAAATACTCTGCAGCGCATGGAACAAAAAATGGACATGCTCATGGAAAATTTCATTCTTTTGAAACATTTTGTGGAGGACCACATAAAAGAAAAAATTAAATACCATTGTCCCACATGTACCTGTTCCCCCTCTCCATGTCTCAGTCAACTATCCCCAAACCCTCACCACCAAGAAAAACGTTATGATGAGACTTTTATCCCTTCATCTCCTCCCATCCATCCTCTCAAAACTCCTACTCCCCTGTATTTGTGTCAGTTTCTGCTTCCCCCTCTTTCATAAATTTTGTATCTGTATATAATAAAAAAAAAAATGTGTCTTTTAATTCAATCCTTTGTGTCTTATTTTTGACAGTTGGGGCGTCTGCGGACAGCGCGCCTGTCCTGAATGTCTATAATTAGCCAAAATGGGGGTGTCCGAAGGACACTATACCTGTCCGTACCGTTCGCAAGCAAGATGGAACTGTTATTAGAAAACACTCGATCTCCGGGATGTCCATAAATGAACAAAATGGGGGTGTCCTAAGGACACTATACCTGTCCGTAGAGTCTGTAGAACATCTACGCACATGCGCACCACACCCATAAGTCCTGCGAACATTGCGCCTCTCCGTAACTGAATGTATCAATTTGTTTGAGGACTTGAACACTGTCCGTAGAACACCCGCGCACATGCGCATGACCGTTCCCGTGCATTTTGTGTCCTGCGGACACCCGTTCCCTTCACGGACGTGTTCCCGACGTCATCATGTGACCGCACCCATGCTGAGCATGTGTCCTGATTTGCGGACACTGTCCGGTTCCCCAACATTTTAAAAGAACTTTTTCAGACAATCCAAATTATTTTACAGTAAAAATTCACCATTGCACATGTCCCAGACAATGACCCTGGCTTTCCACATACTTTTTGGAACTTTTTTAACCTTTTTGGGGTGTTCGATCTGTCCGCGAAGCGCACCCCTTGACCCCCATAAAAGGCCACACCTCAGAGCTAATCTTCATTGTGCTTCTGGCTATTGCAGATTGACTTCTGCTGCCTTTGCTGCTCTTGCTGAGATTATCTCATCAACCCTGATGGCATCCATGGCTGCTGTTGCTACATCTGTCTCAGCACCACCCCCAACTGTTAGGGAGAATTCTCTGTTTAGGCTGAATTTCCTAACCTAGTGAGTCCCGCAGCAGCTTTGCTGGATTTTTGGGGTTCATTTTTTTCTACTGCCAAGAGTGAGACTCTTTTACCCTCACTCTTGGACATGATTTGAGTGTATTCCTTTGAATCTAGATGTGTTTAATGGGCTTTGGGGTCTTTTACTCCAGAGGGCTTCATGTGTTTTTGTGATGTGTGTTACACAGCACCCTCAGTGCAGTAACACAGGGGTGTCATACTGACCCCCCAGTATAGACTCCACACCCTAGGACTGACTACTGTCTCCCAGGGCATGTGAAGTCACCATTGACTTTACTAGTCTTGAATTCTGAACAGAACCAGTACAAACCATCATATTGTGGACGTACTGGCCGGGGCAATTCTATTGCCCCGGGGTCTGTTAGTCGAGGGGGCACGTCTCCGTCCCCCCTGATCGAGTTTTGGCTGGTGGCAGTGGATACTACTTTTTATATTCAACCGCAAATATTTCTCTATGGGATTTTTCCATTGTTCGAGGCTACTATCTTTATTTATTTAATTACGATAGCCTCGAACATACCGCCGGTTTATTTAATTATTATTAATTCTCCGGTTGGTATTTTTCGCCAAAATTCGGTTCTAAAATGGCGTTTGTGTTCTCTTCTGTGACTCCAACCCAAGTCGAGCCCTTTGTTCCACTTTTTGGCAGGCTTCTCCACAGAAGCCCTCCCAAGTGGTGCCACTCTGTCTGGGGTACTTAGGAGGGGTGGAGGGGAATTTAGTTAGGCAACTCAAGTCGCACTCCGTCCTGACTGGCCCAAGTGGTGAGCCGGCCGGCTCTCCACTAAGCATATTTGAGTGACAGCTAGGCTGAGTGAATGGGGGTTTTCTGCATAAAAGCAGGGCTTTGGGGACTGGAACTTCAGAAGTCGCCACAGGACCCAAGAATCCGACGAGGGAGAAGCTGAGCCGACCTGCCACGACGACACCACTGGTGGAGCCCTGCTGGACCGTCTCACCACTTTTCCCAACGACACAGGAGATCTCCCGCCGGAGAGTCTTCTTCCTTTGACTGGTGGGGATAACCAGTTTCACCGTCTTTTCGCCTTCCCGACGCATCTCGTGGCCACCTTGCCTGTGCCAAGCACCCCGGCAACCGGAATACCACGTTTTACCACGACCGCAAAAGAAAGGGTAATACCTTTAACCGGAAAACTCAGCGGCTGGTTTCTTCCCTGGCAGTGCAGCGACCTTCATCTTTCCTCCAAGTTGAGATCTTCTCTTCCCCTGGACGACGCCGAGACTTGCACCCGCTGCCAGGAACAACTGCCACCGCTGGAGGATCCTCCCCACTTAAGGTACCGTGTTCCGCCTGGCTTCCCTTGCCAACCGACTGTACAGGGTAGATTTAGCCCCCGGCCTTTGAACCTGGGTTAGCCTGGGACACCCTGGCTAAACTTTTCTAAAACTCTCTAAACACTTTCAAACTCTCTGCAAGACTTTCAAAGCCTAGTGCAACTGTGTGATTTTGGGCGCATTTGTGCTCTGCTCTCTCTAGAAGTGGGCCCAGCCTATGGACTTTGGCTCACAAGTGACTTTTGCTCTTCTGCCTTGCTAAAAGTGTTCCTAAATCTTAGAGTGGTGTATCTTCATATATTCTGCCTTTTTCCCTCCCTTTTTCATGAACTTATTGGAGTGCCATCTATAGTTAAGCGCTCACCTCTGTCTGGAAATAAGTGGTGTTAACTAAGTCTTGTCTGGTAAGGAATAAGGGTTGTATATATTATAATAGTAACTGTGTTTAGAGTGTTTTACCATAAAAGTTCTGGAGTCTTTCAAACAGTGTGTTTTTAAATAAATAATTATATACTTTGATACCAAAGCTCTGGTCAGTGTTTGCTTGTGCTATTGTGTCTGAGTGCCTATTGTGTATACTTTGCATACTGTCTAACTCTTCTTGAGGGAAGTCTGACTGCTCAGCCACAGCTACCAGGTAAATCTGGGTGGTACAGACTGCTACCAAGTGGGTTTACTGCTAACACCTGTAGTCCTAAATCTTTTGCAGTGTTCCCAAAGGGAACTGCACAGGTTTCTGCCTAACACCAACCCCTCCAACACCACCACCACCACCTCCCCAAGCAGAGGGGAAACAGGCGTGAGGATGTAGAGGATGAGGTAGAGGAACTCCCTACTACCAGCACTCGCCGGGAGTCTTGGGTGTGGCGATTGTTTACCATTCATGGTAATATACCAAAAGCACGTGTGAACAAGGTCACCTGCAACCAGTGCAAAATGGTGCTGAGTCGTGGGAGATGTGGTTCGTACAGCTTTGGTACGACATCCATGAAGCGACACCTGAAGTCGTTCCACGGTGGGGCCGTTCGCAAGGTTGTACCTTGTGATGAACGTAGTAGGTTGAGTTCCTCTACCACATGCCCCGTTTCCACTCCTCTCACCACAAGAGACACTCCTGTGGGAGAGCGCATCCCTCCAACTGCATCACAGGCCATTCACAATGCTGTTGAGCCTTACCTTTTGAGGGTCACAATATTGTGTATATACTGCGATGCAGTACTCTGCAGGGGGGAGAGTCTTCGAAGTGCTTTCGAGACTGCGGTGACAGAGCACCAGAAGATCTGCTACTTACCTAAGGCCCACCCTACATCTTCCTCTCTCCACCTGCCCTTTCTTGTCCCTGTGGTTGGTGTCCCTTCATTACCCTCCTTTCCCCTCCTCTCCTAGTGTGTCGTGTGTAACAAAAAACAAAAAATATAAAAGAACAAAAAAAAGGCTCTTTTCAGAGCCACCTTTCACAGTTTAAAACTAGAAGTGGCAAATAAACAGTGCAGAGCCCTGTGCATTTTTGGGAAGTCGGCGGACAGTTCTAGGACGTATAGGGGCCGATTCATGGAACAAACGTGCGCCGAAAATCTTGGCGCAAGCTGGCGCAAGCATGAAAAAATAGGCGATCCGTGCGATCCATGGAAGTCCCTGCGCGTGTTTTCCTCGGGATGTGCGCCAAACCCGTGAGTGGCGCACACGGGCGCACCCGTCATTGCACATCCCGAACGCTGTGCGTGACGCGCACAGGGAAAGCGCACAATGTCCGTGCACACACCGAAAAGGGGGTGGGACACGGGGCGTAACATGCGGAATGGGGAACAACGCGTGAAAAAGAAGGCATAGCTGGGGAAGTGCTGCAGGGAAATACACGGAATGCCCACACGCACGCGAACAACACATATTCATGGATTTGAATACAGGAAACCCACGCACGGCAAAAGACGCGCATAGGCGTCAACACTTCCGCCACACGAAGGCAGCCGAAGCGTCCCTGCACACAGTATAAAAGTGCGCGCAAACACGTGTATACAGCTACGATGAATGCCCCATTTGTCGCAGCACTGATCGTGGGACACCGCAGGTGGAGGAGAATAGCCAGGGCCCGCCTTTTTTTTTCCAAAACCAGCCTTTTTGGGATGCCTAACGACCAAGTCTATGGCAGGTATAGGTTTCCACCTCGTATCATCCTAGACCTCGTCAGGGAGTGGGAAGATGACCTTACATCCCCCACACTGTGCTCCCAAGCATTGAGCCCCCTTGGAGAAGGTGCTCAATGTCCTGCATTTTTTGCCCACTGGGTCATTTCAGCAGACAACTGCCATAGTGGGGGGGTCTCACAGGCCACGCAGTCACCCCACAGGTGTTGGCAATCATCACTGCACGCCCCTCAGTCCACAGGCACATATACATGCCCAGAACACCCGCAGAAAGGCTGGCTGTGGTCCTGAACTTGTACAGGGTGGGACAATCAGAGCACGGGCAATTCTCAGTCGCACTGGGCCCAAGAGTGCAATATAGGCATGTGTTGCAGGTTAAAGAGAGGTGTGGTTATAAGTCTGATGGATTTATTTGCAAAGTAGCCTGACACGTGTTTCGAGTCTAAACCGACTCTTCATCCGAGGCTAAACATAATACACAACAAAATCATAGACAATTATGCACCAATAAACAAATAATGTTGGTATAAAAACCATGCATTGTGTAAATTCAAAAACAAGGCAAGAGGCATAAAACACAGAGGCAAACAAAAGGTATAGGTAGATAAGTTTGTCATATGGCATAAAAAAAAGGGTCACAACATAAAAGAAAAGGATTGAATGGTCACATTATATCAAAGGTCATGATAAAAATAAGGGAAACCACAGCATCACTGGTAGGTAATTAAAAAGACACAGTACCACATATTGGATGATGTTGAGATGAATGGAGAATCCATGGTGCCGGGATGCAAGAAATACACAGAAAGCAAGGCAAACAAAAAAGTACAAAAAATTAACATGCATCCACGGGAGTCACTGTAACAGCGAATTCAAAGATGCAAGGTTGACCAAAAAGCCCAATAATGGGTACTTCTTATGTAAGTTAAATTACAAGCAGGGATATATACCAGAATTATTTCCAAAAAGGTGCCAATTACAACAGTACCTGTAAATGGGAGATGGGACCTAAGATAAATTGAATGAAGGACAGTGCCAGAAAACTCTCTGAAATCGTAAAGAAAAGAGAGATTATGAAAGGATGTAACCAAATTGAGTGAAAAGATGTGATGTAGACTAAAAAGCAATTTAAAAAGGAAAATTGTACCTCACGGCTTCACAATTTCAGTAATTTCTGTAGGAAACACAAAATTTCTAAGCATCAGGAATTGCAAAAGCAATTGTAACGTACCAACTAAGTTATGTAATGACAATGTGATTAGGAAGCAAACACACCAAGCATTACGTGATCTAATTCCAGAGAGTAATTGACTGGTACTAGGGAGAATTAAGTATTGCTGAATTGAGACGTGCAAGTGCACTAAATGCAAGTGTCAGTGGGGCCATGAAAAACCATCTTACCAGCACAGCAGGAAAAGCCAAAGTGTTGTGAAAGGAAGCAGCCCGGGCTGCGAAGATAGAAACAGGACTAAAATAGAAAGCTGCAGCTAAGCAGGGAAAGGCTGAGGGATTCAATTACTCTCTGGAACTCCCACACCTCTCAGGCACCTGCATCCTATGTGCACTCTTAATATTTATTCATACAAGCGCTGTGGTTTTGTGACTTTTTCTGCCAAACCTGTGTTTTTCTTTTACAGGGTCGCACACTTCCCCAAAGTGCTTGGTGCCATAGATTGCACCCATGCGGCCCTACATCCACCTAGGGCCACTGAGCACATCTATCGAAACCGCAAGCACTGGCATTCCATCAACGTGCAGGTTGTATGCGATGCTAAAGGAATCTTCATCTCTGTCAATGCAAACTGCCCTGGCTCCACCCATGACAGTTTCATACACAGAATGTCCACCCTGAGCCGGGCCCTGGAAGCTGGGCAGCATGGTGACACATGGCTCCTAGGTGAGTACAAATGCCTGTGCACATGCATGCATGTCACACACAGACACATACCCAAACCTTAATAACCACAAATATTATCACCTCCCCAGGGGACAGTGCCTACCCTCTGAGCAACCACATGATGACGCCAATCCGGAACCGCACCACACCACCCCAGGTAAGATACAATGATGCCCATATTGCAACCAGGGGCATAGTGGAGCGCACATTCGGAGTGCTCAAGTCACGCTTCCGCTCCTTTGACCGTTCTGGTGGGCAGCTACTATATGCACCCCCAGTAGTGTGCAGGATCATTGTGGCAGCATGTGTCCTGCACAATGTTGCAACACAGCGTGAGGTACCGGTGGACATGGTGGTGCCCCCACATCCCCAACCACAGGCACAGGCACTGCCCATGGGAGGGGACAGGGCATGTGGCGAGGCAGCCCAGACCCAGCTTGTGGCCACATTCTTCACCTAAACTCGCACCCCTGCGGAGTGCACACAGGCCTGGCACATACCAGGTGACAATCGATGATGACAAAGAGACAGTCAACTGTCACAACCTTACCACCCTGAAAATGTTGCCCAGAGGTGCTACATTGTGTGCATCCCTAGCTACTTAAACATAACCAATCCTGTGTGACCAAAAGGAACACATGCAAGGTGTGTATCACACACCCCTGCAAAACAGGCCAGCACAATCCCTGGTATGTCACCCAACCCTCCCAAACCACATGACCCTTGTCTGCCACACCATGACATAGCATGCAATAGCAAAAGGCCAACACATGACCAATAAGATACAAAGTGACATGTCATAAATGAAAACTGGCACGAGACAATGATGCCTGACATGGAATCAGATGAAATGACTGACCAACAACCTCCCACACATACAAAGTCAGACACAAATGCTATCCACCAGTCGTAGCATGAACACAACACTGAATGCCTGTTCACATGCACACAGCACCTTGAGCAGCCATTGTGTTGCAAATACACCTTGAGCATCACATGAAAATGACAAATCAAATCAATAACCAAATGACGCATGTACAGGATACCCAAATGGTAATAGATCATGTGCTGCACATGTACAAGCACAATGATAGAACAACCAAGGTAGCACAGTTGAACAATGGTCCAACAGGATGGGTACCATTTACAGTACATAACATACAATGAGGATGCAACAACTGATGGTTAGTGTCACAGCTCAGGTGTTCAGGCACAGGAGTGGCACGAACCAACCACCCCCTCTGTGGTCTGGGCGCCTGCAAGGTCAAACTTACACAGGCCTCTGAGACCCCGACAGGGAAGGAGGGTCCAGGGATATGTGGTTTGGACATGCATTGGTATTCAGCATAACCGGAAAGAGGGGCAGGAGAGGGGAGGTGGATTTGCAAGGGAAAGTAGGCAAAATACAACTATTCACAAAAACACATACTCAGTTTGAGAAAACATGTTCATTATGCACATTGTACCAAATGAGTCAAATGCAAGCCAAAGAGAGACTTATCTCTGGAGTGAGTGCTGGCCTCCTGCCTGCGCACTCTCAGGTCCAGTAACAGGAGCAGTTCAATGCTGCAAAGAGAGCGTGAGTTACTAATCTGAATGTGTGTTTACAACACACACACACACAACACCATCCATGCCCCAAAAACACCCGTCTGCTGATTTGTACCCATACTTTAGCTTGGCCCCCTGATGGATCATACACTGTCAATGTAGTAAGGCAGGCGCATGTGGACGCGTGGGAAATGGAAGACCAATTCGTCAAGAATCACACATGATACAATGGTTCCTGGGTGAGCTGCTAGATGCGTATAGCGAGGTGCAACTTTAGTACAAGTTGTGTTCTGGCAGCTGCAGGTTTCAATAGGTAGTGCACGTGGCAATTTGCACATGCAAATGACATGCACTGCCCATGAGTCTGTGCCTCGCTGGGTGTCCCTGTGCGCTGTATCAGTTTCTGGCTAGGAACGCTACTGCCCTAATAACTCTGCTTCAATGGAGCAGGGGGTACTCGAGGATATGTTTGATGGCCCCTGCGTGTGCCCCTGACAACTTTTAAAGCCACTTGGCATTTGGCCCTCAACACATGTCAGCTGTACTGTGTGCTTCTCCAACAATGCTTGGCAAAGCTCGCCAGCACTGGTGCTACTTAGCATACATGTGCAAGTGGCCTGGTGGAAGGTTGGCTGCAGTGTGTGCCCTTGTGCTGCTCACCTTGCCTGGAGTTCCTGGAAACACGTCTGCTTCTGTCGGACGTCTGAGCACAAGCCATGTGCTTCTGCTTGCGCACACATCCACACGTCTGCACCACCGAATGTGGCCAGTTTTCTGGATTACTCGTCCCTGTGTCTGCTGGCAAAGGTAGTGTGGAGGCTCATCTTCCTGCAGAAAGGGCATAAAATAAATTAATAAGGCTGGAAAGTTCCCTGTGTGTGTGTCTTCATGCTGGTTGTCACTGGTCCAGGTTACAGGCCTATATCCAAACTCCTCCCACCATCAGTGTCACTTTGACAGGCTAAGGGTGCAGGCAACTGTCTACAGCATGAAGTGCATCAAGCACGTATACAGGCAAGAAAATAACATACATCACAATCCACATCAATTAATGGAGTCATCAAGCACGTACTCACCCAAATTGATTACAGACATGGGGTGGATATAATGCAACCAATCCCCACTAGGGGTGTTAACACAAGTAGTACAGCAGCAGACAGGCCACACTTATGAGGAAAGTCCAAAGCAACGAACCATCCTAGCGAGCCCATGGATAAGGGATGCAGGAGTGGCCTATGTGAGTCAGGACCCCAAGCTGCAAACACATACACGAGACAAGCTTGAAGGGCCCAGCTGGAACAGACAGTGGATGCTTTCAAAAGCCACAAAGCACCACACTGTCACATAAATGCACAATAGACAAACAATATTAAATTATATTAACTAATCAAACTAACAATGAACAACCTACATAACCTAATTAAAATAACTATCAAATAGTCAATATTAACTAAACTAAAAGGAAAAATCAAAAATGGCCACATACGACCTGGGTGGGGGCACCCAGGAGGGGGGAGGTACAGGGTGCACCTCAACACCCACATGCGATGATGTTGAGACAAAAAAAAACCTCCATGGGGCTCAACGCCTGCACGCCATGACCTGTGTGGGAGATATCTCATCGTCCGAGTGTGGCTCATCCTGAAAAGGAGGACGTGGCACAGGAGCCTGACCACGGCTTGCCGCAGCTTGCCCCTCGTCGGCAGCAAGTCTGCCGGACGGGTGAGCCTGGTTCTGTGCTAATAGCACCTTGGTCCACCGCCGTCCGTGTAATGAGGCCCTTAGTCTATATTTTTCCGGACTTCAAGTATAGGGAGGCCTGTAACCACATACCTGGTCTAGCATAGATCAGTGAATCTGGTAAATTTGAAATGGGTTGTTGTGCCCTTTCTCCTTTGTGTACAAATACATAAAATATGCAATCATCAAATCATGTTATCCTTGTAAAATATTCCAGATAAATAACAAGATAACCTGCAATGTTTGATTTCCATTTGCAAGCTGGAAGAAGCTTAAATGTTTCCAAATACATTTGGCTACCAATTTCGTTGAGAGCTAAAACGTTGATAACAAATTTATGTTGTCTATAACAGCTCACCTTCGTTCAGAAAATGGAGAATTCCCACTTGAATTCATTCTCTCTCTCTCTCTCTCTCTCTCTCTCTCTCTCTCTCTCTCTCTCTCTCTCTCTCTCTCTCTTTCCCCCCCCCAACAGTTTAGCAAGACAGACACTTGGTGTGCACTACGGAACAGGAGACGCCTACCCTGCCATCATTTCCTCAATGGCAAGCCTGTCAGGAGTACACTATACCATAAAAAGGTGCAGGTGTGCAATACTTAACATACTGTACCTTGACTTGATTCACCATTGAAAAGTAAGGCCATGTAATCCAGTCACCATGCCCTTCTCCAGGACCAGAACTCTCAGGAATGTTCCATGTGTACGTTTGTGTTTGTCCTGGATGAATAACAAAAATGAATTGCAATTTTGTTTTTACCGCTATCACTGCTCACCTAGAGACTGCATATCTGTGAAGGATTCCATGCCTCTGTAAGCGGTAACTGCTCTGCAATCACAGTATACTTATTTGCCACAGTGTACAAACGCACACCCCAGTGGAACTATCAGTTGGCAAGGCAGAAATAGTTGGTACAATTGACACTGCACTACGTTTACCCAGCATAATGAACAAGGACATTCAACTGGTTGAATAACAGTCTGAACGGAAGTCAATGTACATCGTTAAACGCCAAAGAGTGGTTACGAGACGATACTGGAATCAAGTGGAATGTGCTGTTCAGTAAAAGTATAAAAACCCCGTATAGGGCCTGATTCACAGGGATTGCGCCATTACAAAACGCTTCTGTGAATCAGGCCCATAATGTCAACCGGATCCTCTAGAAAACATTTCTAACTGGACAGCTGGAATTTATACTAGAGTAGGCACCTAGGGATTTAATCGTAAAGCATTTTGGTGTCACAAATTATCTTGCACCGATTAAAATAAATAACATGATTCACAACCGAAAAATAGTAGGAGATGTTTCAAAGTTAACTCACATTCTATTTCCATTGCTTTTTGGGAGCTAAATGGTTATACCAAGATGACTGTGATTGTCAAATTGGGAACTTACTAAGGTTCTCAAGACTTCCTGCAATGCCAGTCTGGGACCTTACTGGACATTTCATGCTATGGAATGACATGCTACATCAGGGGAGTTGCTAGGTCTGGAAAAGACCCGGGGCTAAGCTGATGTCGGAACTGTTGGGACTTGGGGCTAGCTAGTCTTTTGGCTGTAGCTCCTGAGATTCTATCCGGGGCTACAGCCAAAATATCAGGGGCTATAGCCCCTTTAGCCCCCCGCCCCTAGCAACGCCCCTGTACTACATCATGACATATCATAGCATGACATATCATTCACTGGCAAGACTCTGAAATTACATTGGGCCTCATTCCGACTATACCGGTATCCTGGCGGTAGAGCTGCCAGGATACCGGCATCTGGTACTTACCTTTACCGGCACCCGGTCCGGCGGCATTGCCGCTGGATTACGGGGTCAGCGGTATGGTGTAAATCCCCATTCATGCAGTCTGATTGGACTCCATGAGTGGATTCTCCGTGGCGGTAACCAGGGCTTTTTTGGCCAGTAGGGCACCTGGCTTAACTCCAACATTTCGCTGAAGGTAACCCCTGGTGCTCCACTGGCCATAAATAGTTGGGCGGTCTGGTAATTGCCGGTATCCACCAATACTGCACTTTTTTACTGGACTGCCTAACTCGGAATCAGGCCCATTGTATGCACATGCCATGTTTCAAAACCTCAAATTAAATATTTCATGACAGATCATAACAATTTCATAACATGAAATGACAAACCATGTCAAGATATGGCATAGGACAAGAGATGACAAATCATAAAATTACATATCATTATGTGAGAAAACCTGACAACATATCTCATGACACAACATGGTATATGATGACATTCTGTGGTATATGACAAAGAATTATGATATGTCACATGACATATTTTGCTGTGTCATATAACATGACATGATACATCATGACATGGCATATCTGGACATGGAAGTTCATGACATGCCATGGTACGTCATATGCAAACTGAGTGTATACCAGGAATCTCAGGCATTTGTGTCTGCGACTACTTTAATATGCAAATTGACACGGGGGGTCCTGAGAGTCTCTCTGCCAGACATTAGTCCTGGTTACAAGAGACTTACCCAGAGTCTTTAGCTCACTATCTTTCACAGAGAAGAAATATCCCAAACATATCAGTCTTTGTCCTGCCGTGGGGCAGTCCAGCACTGAAATGCTAGGCAATTCTCCTCTGAACAAGAGTACCAACAGCATCCCCAGACACCTGTTTCAGTCTGGTTGGACCTCATCAGTAGGGAGGAGCTGTGCCTCTCTAAGAATAGTGAGCAAGGGGTCCACTGTCTGGATTCCCGTAGTAACTTAGGGTGAGACCCAAAGTTACTTGCATATGCAAATTGACAAGGGGGGTCCTGAGAGTCTCTCTGCCAGACATTAGTCCTGGTTACAAGAGACTTACCCAGGGTCTTTAGCTCACTATCCTTCACAGAGAAGAAATATCCCAAACATATCAGTCTTTGTCCTGCCCTGGGGCAGTCCAGCACCGAAATGCTAGGCAATTCTCCTCTGAACAAGAGTACCAACAGCATCCCCAGAAACGTGTTTCGGTCTGGTTGGACGTCATCAGTAGGGAGGAGCTGTGCCTCTCTAAGAATAGTGAGCAAGGGGTCCACGTCTGGATTCCCCTAGTAACTTAGGATGACCCAAAGTTACTTAAATATGCAAATTGACAAGGGGGGTCCTGAGAGTCTCTGTGCCAGACATTAGTCCTGGTTACAAGAGACTTACCCAGAGTCTTTAGCTCACTTTCTTTCACAGAGAAGAAATATCCCAAACATATCAGTCTTTGTCCTGCCCTGGGGCAGTCCAGCACCGAAATGCTAGGCAATTCTCCTCTGAACAAGAATACCAACAGCATCCCCAGACACGTGTTTCGGTCTGGTTGGACCTCATCAGTAGGGAGGAGCTATGCCTCTCTAAGAATAGTGAGCAAGGGGCCCACGTCTGGATTCCCTTAGTAACTTAGGATGACCCAAAGTTACTTAAATATGCAAATTGACAAAGGGGGTCCTGAGAGTCTCTCTGCCAGACATTAGTCCTGGTTACAAGAGACTTACCCAGAGTCTTTAGCTCACTATCTTTCACAGAGAAAAAATATCCCAAACATATCAGTCTTTGTCCTGCCCTGGGGCAGTCCAGCACCGAAATGCTAGGCAATTCTCCAGACACGTGTTTCGGTCTGGTTGGACCTCATCACTAGGGAGAGACTCTCAGGACCCCCCTTGTCAATTTGCATATTTAAGTAACTTTGGGTCATCCTAAGTTACTAGGGGAATCCAGACGTGGACCCCTTGCTCACTATTCTTAGAGAGGCACAGCTCCTCTCTACTGATGAGGTCCAACCAGACCGAAACAGGAGTCTGGGGATGCTGTTGGTACTCTTGTTCAGAGGAGAATTGCCTAGCATTTCGGTGCTGGACTGCCCCAGGGCAGGACAAAGACTGATATGTTTGGGATATTTCTTCTCTGTGAAAGATAGTGAGCTAAAGACTCTGGGTAAGTCTCTTGTAACCAGGACTAATGTCTGGCAGCCTCTGCGCCTGCGAGCCCCGAGGGGGCCATCTCGTACAAAGACACACAGGAGACAGCTTAGGAAACAATCTCCTTTATTGCCCTCTACACGGATCTGTTCCCGGGCTCTAGTAGCCCCTCCTCTTCCTCCCTGTCCCTCGTGTCGGGTCCTTCCTCTTTGACTTAAGGTGGTCCAGTATTTAAGGTGGCACGCTCGCTTTCACCCTGCAACACCTCCCCCCTGCTTAACATCTTTGTGGGGTCGGCGACTTGTATTGCGTTCTGGTGGTCGCTGCTGTGTGCGCTTTAGTCTTGTTAGCCGCTGCTCTTATGTCCTCCTCCCTGAGTCTCTCCGTTCTCGCAGATCGCTCCATTTCTATTGTTGTCCTGCAGTGCTCCTTGCTGATGTGATTGCTGTGCAGTAGTCGCGTATTTGGGCTATCCTTTGTGGTATTCAGCAGTCGGTCTTGTTCTTTCCGGTGGCTCCCTTTTCTGGGTTCCTTTTGTTGCAGGTGTCCTACTCCTTCCTGTTCTGTCCTCTGGCCCTTCCACCTGGGATTCCTTTCCTGTGTGCCTCCTTTTCTTGCTGCCCTCTTTTCTGGGCTCTCTTTTCTGCTGCCCTCCTTTCTGGGCTTCTTTTTCTGCTGCCCTCCTTTTGGGCTCCGTTTTCTGCTGCCCTCTTTTCGGGCTCCCTTTTCTGCTGCCCTCCTTCTGGGCTTCTTTTTCTGCTGCCCTCCTTTTTGGGCTCCGTTTTCTGCTGCTCTCTTTTCTGTGCTCCGTTTTCTGCTGCCCTTCTTTGGGGGCTCCCTTTTCTGCTGCCCTCCTTTCTGGGCTCCATTTTCTGCTGTTTCTGCTGCCCTCCTTTTGGGCTCCCTTTTCTGCTGCCCTCCTTTCTGGGCTCCATTTTCTGCTGCCCTCCTTTCTGGGCTCCATTTTCTGCTGTGGGTCTCTTGGGCCTTCCTGCTACTTGTGCAGTGGGCTGCCATCTATGTGGGCGAATTGCCTTCCTCTCATTTCTTGCTGTTGGGCGGAGTGTCCCCTTTCCACTGTGGGTGGACTTCCCCCTCTTCCCTTCACTTTTCCTTGCCCCCCTCCTTTTGGGTAATTTTCTCTTGAAGCTGTCTCATTTGCTGTTGCCTCAGGGTCATCAAGATCTTCCTCCATCACCTGCTCTTTGCGGTACTGCTATCCTGTCGTTCTCCGGTCCCGCTGTCAATCCGCTCTCATCCTTGTTCTCCGGCGCCATGCTCCTGGTTCGTAACCGGCCATTTTACGTCCTGGTCCTCATGCCATCCGTGGTCTGTTACATGCTGTATGTGCCATAAATCTCCCGTGGCAATCGTCCCTGTGTTAGTTCCTCTGCGACAACGCTGTATTACAATGTTCGTGCTTGACCCTCTATGTTGTGTTTCACTGGGCTATCTGCTGGCCAGCTGAGAGCAGCAGGTCTCAAGCGGTATCCCTCCACAGGGTTTTAGTTCTGCATGAGATCTCTTGATGCTCCTTGGGTCTTCAGTGGGTGGTGTGTGGCGTTGCCAGACCGCCTTTTCCCATTGCCAGCTCCCAAGTCGTTCCCGCGTTGCTGGTGGCACTCCGATGAGCAGTCTCTGGTAGTCTCTGTTGTGAGCATGTTCTTGTCATCATTGCAGGTGGTTTGTATGGGCTGCTACGTGTGTCTGTGGTTCCCTGGGCTGTGGCTTATGGCGTGGTTTTGCTCTTTTGGGGCTGTTGGCAGTCTACAAATGCGTGCCCTTGGTCCTCAGCAGTGGTGTGAGCGACGTGATGGCTTCCCACCTTGTGGTTATCCTCGTGGTGTTGCTCATTCGTGTTATTGTCCTTCTGTGGGCTTGGCAACTTGCAGTACCGGTGGTCTGCGTGGTGTGTGGTGGACACTGTAGTGGTGGTCGGTGATTGGCCCTTATAGCTTTCCTCTGGTTAACCCTCTGTGAGCCTCAGGATTGATGGCGCCGGTGTCCTCCGGAGTCTTGTCATAACGCACTTGTCATGTGTGTCTTTTATCACTTGGACTCGTGCTCTGCGGTTTCGTGCTGCTTTTATGATGTGGACCCCCTGGGTTGGCACGATGTCATGTCCCGGTATGTTAGTTTCGTATGTTCCCTTTTGATATTTAGAAACATTCCTTTCTTCGCGGGAGCGTTTTGGCGCTTTTGCGAGCAGTTCGCTGCCGTCATGGCTGGCGGGATGATGGTGTCCCAGTTAGTGTGCCCTGTGTTTTTGTTTTTTTTTTCACACTCACAGGGGCGTTTTGGCGCGCTTGTGGTGCTTTTTGCTGGCGCTGCTCTTCGTTTGGCAGGTGGCGGTGGGTGAGGGGCGCGGGCCTCTTTGCGACGCTTGCACAGGCCTTTGTTCTACATGCCCCGATGGGGGAGGGGTGTGGACTCCTTACCGGTGTCTGTTGCCTCCCATTCTGGGCCGCTACGGTCTTCGTTTTGTGTTGGGGCTCCTCTGTGCTTCTTCCGCCTGCCTGGCTCCCCTACTCTCCCGATGGACTCTTAGATGTAGCAGTGCATGCTACACCTCCACTGCTGGGCACACCGGGACTACAGCCTTCTTTGGCTCTGCAGGGTCCGATTACCCTCTTCTACCACAGGCAGCGATGCCTGCTCCTTGTGGCCACTTCTGCTGGGCACACAATCCTCTTCTTGGCACCGTCCTGTGCCGCTCCTCTCCTTGCGCCGGTCCTGCGTGCTCTGACTGGTGGCACACGGGCCTCTTCTGCCTCTCGCGCCGTCTTAGCTTGCACGGTGCAGTGCCTCCTTCAGTGTTGTCACCTAAAAGAGTGGTGTCCACTGATGTGCTGTCTCACTCAGGTGGTGTTGCCTCACTTGTAGTGCGGGCTTCTCTGGTACTGTGATGTGTCTCAGCCATATAGTGTTACTCCTCATGCCATTCGGGTGTCTCTCCCTCTGTCTCGTAACGCTGGTCGCTGGATCACATGTGTGAAGTGGGCCCTCCTGCAATCCTGTGGCCTCTCTCTTGTGGGTCGATCTCGCCCACGGTGTTGGGTCTCACGCTGCGCTCTGCCAAGCTTGGCTGACTCTGCCCTGCCAATGCTGGCATCTCCCTGACTCAGCGCTGCATCTCATGTAGTTCCGGTTCTCATGCAAGGGCCAGTGATGTCACACGTGCAGTGCCGGGTCCCTTGAAGACACGTGTATCTATTTGCCTGCTTGGCCCGTACTCTTGATGGAGGGTGCACTGGCCAGTGCGTCGTGCGTTTCTCCTCAGCTGGGCACTCTGTGTCCTTCCCTCTGCTCCTATCCTCACATCATCTGGCGGTCTTCACGCATTGCGCATTGGGTCTTCAGTGGGTGCTGACCACGACGGTTGTTCCCGCCTTGGTGCCGTGCTGCTGGGCTCTTGTCCCCGTCGGTACCAGTGTCTCTGCCCCGCTTCTGCTCTGCGGCCTGCTGCTGTGGGAAGCGCACCTCACCTCCTCTGCAGCCTGCGATGTTGGGCTCACTGCTTTATCCTGTCCCCTGTGCTCCTCTTGACTCAACTCTTCGCTGGGACGTCACCTGCGCCTCACGTACTCTGTGGCCTGCATAGCCGGGCACTCTTTGTGGGCCGCTCCTGGGTTGCGGTACGGTCTGCTGGGCTCCTCACACCCACCTCTCCTCCTGCGGGGGCGCCTCTTACGCGGCAGAGTAATCCTCCTCTCCCGTGTTGCTATCCTGTCCGCTCGGCTCTGCTGGACGCTCCTAGCCTGTCACACTGCTGGGCTCTGCGCACCCGTCTTGTTGGGCTCACTGTGCCCCCTCCGTCATCGACTGTGCATCATACAATCAGTTTAGTTCCATCAGCCGCATAGCGTAGGGTTCGAATCACTTCGTCGCCAGTTGTTGTACTCCTCACTGGGACCACCATATGGGGCCAACATGCACCTCTGCGCCTGCGAGCCCCGAGGGGGCCATCTCGTACAAAGACACACAGGAGACAGCTTAGGAAACAACCTCCTTTATTGCCCTCTACACAGATCTGTTCCCGGGCTCTAGTAGCCCCTCCTCTTCCTCCCTGTCCCTCGTGTCGGGTCCTTCCTCTTTGACTTAAGGTGGTCCAGTATTTAAGGTGGCACGCTCGCTTTCACCCTGCAACACCCTTGCTCACTATTCTTAGAGAGGCACAGCTCCTCCCTACTGATGAGGTCCAACCAGACCGAAACACGTGTCTGGGGATGCTGTTGGTACTCTTGTTCAGAGGAGAATTGCCTAGCATTTAGGTGCTGGACTGCCCCAGGGCAGGACAAATACTGATATGTTTAGGATATTTCTTCTCTGTGAAAGATAGTGAGCTAAAGACTCTGGGTAAGTCTCTCGCAACCAGGACTAATGTCTGGCAGAGGGACTCCCAGGACCCCCCTTGTTAATTTGCATATGCAAGTAACTTTGGGTCTCACCCTAAGTTACTAGGGGAATCCAGACAGTGGACCCCTTGCTCACTATTCTTAGAGAGGCACAGCTCCTCCCTACTGATGAGGTCCAACCAGACCGAAACACGTGTCTGGGGATGCTGTTGGTACTCTTGTTCAGAGGAGAATTGCCTAGCATTTCGGTGCTGGACTGCCCCAGGGCAGGACAAATACTGATATGTTTAGGATATTTCTTCTCTGTGAAAGATAGTGAGCTAAAGACTCTGGGTAAGTCTCTCGCAACCAGGACTAAGGTCTGGCAGAGGAACTCCCAGGACCCCCCTTGTTAATTTGCGACTACTTTAATGACTGGTCTGAACAGCCGGTTGTAGAGCCAGAACAGCAACCACACATACATTTTCTTAGCATGACAATCAGATCTAGCACAATTGCCACATTTGTGCTGCCATTAGTTCCAATTCTAACAAGATGCAAATGTGGACAAAGCACCAGGGATAAAACCAGCAATACTTGTATAGTGTACTAGGGCTTTAATAAGTAATTAGCAATATAGGTGCTGTGACAGATTTCCGTCTGCTAGAGTAAACCTCCAAGTGGTTTTTTTTCTTCAGATTTTGGGAGCTCAAATGATTGGATTCTGCATGAGAAATAGGTCTGCTAATCAGACTCACTTTCATAAAGTGCTCTGTGACTCAAAAGGTGGTTTACGTTATTTATACCCAGGTGGCCCTGCCGACTTAAATGGCGCATAACTCAATAGGCACATATGCTCCTGTGCTGAGAACAACCAGCAAGACACTGCTAGCAGGTGGGCTACCATAAGATAATACAATGTAATATAATACAAGGTACTTAAGTGGCAATACAATTTAGACACATATTGCATACATATCATTGTGTTTTTCAGCTTTTTTTATGCATTTTGTCTTTTCTGTTGACGTACATGGGCATATTTTGCTATTCTCTGTACTAATTCTGGTTGTTGTCCGAGGATGATACACAGGGCCGGACTGGGAATGAAAAGTGGCCCTGGAAAATGTTTTCAAAGTGGCCCCATATTCTGCTGAACGAGCGAGCACAGCGTGTGAGCCCAACCCTTCTATGAGGGTATTGGCAGTATCCTCCAAGAAAATGTTGAATAAAATTAGTCAAAATGAGTGCATTTAAAGCATGTTTTAAAGATATATGGATTAAAAAGTTAGTTTTAAATAAGTTCATGATCTCTCAAAGTAGATCTTCAATGATAGAGGGGCCTGTGACATTACACGTTTTGCAGATGTGAAAAACTAATTCTGGTATTAAAGGTGCCCAGAGAACACGCATCCCTATCCATGTCATCCTATTCCCGTGCTGGTAAGTGCACACAGATAATAGACATTCTTAAACGAGCATTGGCAATGCCATCAGTTTTGGCTTTTGTGTAGGCATGGGAAAGGCATTTGCCAAGCACTTTCGTAATGGTATTAACTGTCCATTGATAGTAGCAGCTGCAAAGTGGTGAGAGTACGTGGGCATATAATAGCACAGCCTGGTGAATGCCTAATATTGATACACAAGCTCAAACGGTTGGCTTTGCCAATGCTTGTTTTTAAAAGGACTTCAGTGAAGGACACGCATAGTACTTATAAATTGAGTGGCTGAAGGCAGACCCGGTCGACATGTTTATTTCACAAGTAGCACTTTTACAGTTCCAATAAAATCATTAACTCTCAGAAGACTGCTTTGAGAAAACACTGGCAGGCACTTTAGGCACACAGTTTGATGGTAAGGCTTGATAAAGCTAGCTCAAATACAGCATAGGAGGACGTGTTTTGGGTGAACAGGGGCAGAAAGCTGGTAGAAATGGCCATAGGGATTAGCAAAGCCATGCCAGTCAATGGGTGGGTAAATAACCAAACAATATGTACAAGCTTTGTGTCCCGCCTCACATGCTATTTCTTCCTAGCTGTACTCTAATGCAATAGTTTCAGCTTATAGGTGGCACTTTAGCCAAAACTAACAAAAAGGTTGACTTGGTATGAGATCAGTGAGTTATGCCAATGAAGCGCCCACAATGCTGCAACAAAGTGGTTCGGCACATGTGCCATCAACCATAGTGGTTTGCTTTTCGGTGGCTCCACTTCGCCAATGCCAATGTGTTTAGAGAGTTTGGGGCCTCATTCAGCACCATACATGCGGCGAAGGGGGTGTTTTTTTTTTTACCTGTGCCCGTTTCACCTTTTTGATTGGAATCACTGTTGTTTTGTAGAAGTGAGAGGGCTGAGTAGGCGGGCTAGACACTACTCATCCTTGTACTTCTGCGGGCAGTAGTCATTTTGTCACTAGCGGGAAAGTGCAAGGCTGCTCCGACCTCCGGTGGAACGAGTGGTTGTAGAAAGGTCAGATGCACAAAGCAAAGTGATGAGTCAAAAGGTAGAGTACGAGGTCGCTCTCACCTCCCTGCAGGTGGATGGCACAGAATGTGAGAGCTTGCCGACCACAAACCCCACATTCAAACAATAGCTACATTTTTCCTTACAAAAAATGTTTGTTTATTGTATTTGTATTTATTATTCTTATATAGCGCTTTACTCCAAAGCGCTTATAGCTGAGTCAATTTGGCAGACTGTCACACAAGACATCCTGGTTTGTGGTCCTAGCTTCAAGTCCACTCTATTCTGCCTCTACCTATATTTAGCAGGAATTTCACCAACTACAACAGCAGCGAGACAGGACAGTGATGTCAAGAAGCTACAAGAATACTTTGATAACGTTAGGCCTAGCACAAACATAACTATTTACTAAGTCAGACAACTCAAGATACAAAAGATGTGCGCAGATGCTAGGTCCACTCTAGTGGGTAATTACACAACTCACTCCATCAATCTCCACAGCCCACTGACTCATGCCTGCATTGTACACAGCAGACAAATCGGTGCTTTGCATGCTGCACACTCCCGAATTGTAATTCCCTGCACAGGACACAACGCTCCCTGTGAAGACTCTTCCCTGTTCAAAGTAAATCATCCATGCAAGATTATTGCGCAATGTCACCAGGCACATGGTCCTTCCACTTGACTGCAGTTGAAAGTACCTACGCCTTCTCTGTTAATCGCTTTGCTTTCCATCCCATCCCATCGGTTTCCGATTGCCTTTTGTTCCCCGCCTCCCTCTGCCAATTGAAACGCATGGCCCAATTCCTTGCTCTTGTAGAATGTGTGGAAAGGTTGCCGCTTATCGCCCCAAGAACCGGTCCTTTAAACCCCAAGTCTGGCCCCTTGCCAATATACATAAATTGGCCACAAAGAAAACCAATAACCAGGACGCCAAAAATAAATAAAGTGCAAGTATTAGCAACAAGTCATAAAGAAAACAGAGGAGAAACGCGATATACGATAATCAATGAGTCCACCCAATTACCAATTGGTCATCCAGCAATGCACTCCAAGAAATTCTAGAGGAATAGGTGGCCTGGCTACCTTACCCTGAAACGGCAACATGACTGACTGACTGAGCTATTCCTTGAACGTGACAAAGCAGGAAAGTGCACCCATTTATAATGCCTTTCTCATCATCAAAAATTAAATAATATAAATAAGTATAAAATTGCTACTATAAAAGGCCAATGTATAATCATACCATCTCCCACTAAAACATCGATCTATGTGCTTGCTCTGGCATTGCCACATCCTTTGTGCCGACTCAAGGCCACGCAAATTAAGGCACCACGTGCACAACAGACTAAATAAGCACTACCACACCATTGATACATTACCATTCGTATGCTCCATTATATCTGCAAAATAAATAAATAACAAGTGGTAGCCGTGAGTGTGTGGCAGGCGCAACTGGCGCTGGCGCCATGGCAGCACATGGCAACTTGCCGAAGTGAGTGTGCCCTCCATTTCCTGTAACAATGTAAAACCATTTGCTGTTGTTGCTCTGTATTCATGCAGTGTCACAGCCTGCACAGGGCCTGCTAGTACCATTATGGCACTACCTGGCAAATGCCTATCTCATGCCTACACAAAAGCCAAAACAGTTGGCTGTAACAATGCTTGTTTTTAAGGCATACTTCTAACACCTTTACCAGTTATGGATTCATATGTTCCCATCAGGGCTTCGTGTCTGGCCCGTATCACTCTTATAAAAATATGAAATATAATGAATGGGATTGAGCGAGCGAGAGCGACCACAGGCGCAGGAGAATGTGTGGTCCGGTGTGAGGGGCAGAGGAGGGGTGGACAGCCTAAGGGAGATCCGAAGGTGTGCTGCGGGGGGAGCGCAGGTGGTGGGAAATTTGAGCTCTGGACACAGGGTGGGGGAGGGACAGGAACAGTACAATCTTCGGGTTTTAAACTAAACATTTGGCAGCAGAGCTCAGGCGCATGGGATCATGGAGGCGACATCTTAGGAGACAAGGAGAGCACAAGACAGTGCGAGTCAAAGAGAGATGAAACCTAGAGAGGGAGGGCGAGAGCCAGAGTGAGAAAGAGAGCGGGAGAGGTAGGGGGTGAGGGTGCAGAGAGAAAGTGACAGTGTGAGGCACTGGGGGCTGGTTTGTGCCCACACCCAGGGCGCCACGAGGGGAGCCTGAAGCGTCTTGCAGCTTACCTGACACTCAATATTCTTGACTTGCGTCTTGCAAGTTGCTATTAGGCCTCATGCAGCCCAGGCCAGCTCCCTGCAGCCTGCCCTGCTGACCCCGCTGCCAGTGCCAATGTGTGCACAGTGCACGTGACGCAGCCTGAGCTACCCAGCCCAGGAGGCCCTCATGCACAGGTGCGGGGCGGGCCCCTGCTGCTGGGAAGAAAAAAAATTGCAGCGCATGCCTCGGTCGCACTGTGGTGGCAGCCAATTCAAGGCAAACCACCCAGGCGGAGCCGAGGCAAAATCAATGCAATGTTTTTAATGAAGTGTATCCTTCCACTCATAAAAGAGGCCCTACGGCCCTAAGGCCTACAGGGGGATGTCCCGGTGGGGCAGTCCATCCCTTGGCTCGGCACAGACGATGCCCGGAGCCTCGCGCTTGCTGGCTCTGATCGAGCACATCTCGGGGTTGCCAAGCCCCCAAACAACCAATGGCGTGTACCCTACCCATCCGAGGATACAGTAATAGTGATTTGTGGAATGAACCCCTGTGTCTGACATAGTGCTAGTGTAAGCTTCAAGTGTACCAGCACACAGTTAGTTGGAGCTCGAGTGTATAACAATAACTGTGTAAGCTTCAGTTACACAGTTTGTGACAGAATAATAGTGAATGGCACATATGTCAGAGTACAATACAGTAATGGTACACGTTTCATGTGTGCAATTTTAGATACAGTTATTGCTTACTGCAACTGCATGATACAGTGACAGTGCAACCTTATGCTGTGCATTTTTTACACAGTTATAGCCAATGGCAGATTAGCCAGTTAATCACACAGTGACAGTACAAGCTTCTGGTATACATTTCTGGACACAGTTATAGTTAATGGCAAGTAGCCAGTTAATCACACATGCCAGTTAATCACACAGTGACAGTACAAGCTTCTGGTATACATTTCTGGACACAGTTATAGTTAATGGCAAGTAGCCAGTTAATCACACAGTGACAGTGAAAACATTTGGTATACAGTTCAACACAGTTATAGCCAATGACAGAGTTCCCAATTAATCATACAGTGACAGCCCGGTTCGCCACTACAACAGTTTTAACAAAAAGGTGCAACCCACAATTCTTTTCAATTGCAGCACGTTAACAGGCACACTACCTGTCAACCTGCTACATTTGAAAAGAATTATGCTTTTGAATTTGGCGTGAGGGAGTTTAGACGTGGCTGCATTGTCAGCCACGTCCAAACGTCCCTCGCGCCAATTCAGCTGTGCCAGAAAGGCTCCTGCGCCAAAATGGGTGCGCCGAACTGGCCGGTGGCGAAACAGCAGCGCCAAAAGAGGGTGTACCAGGCCTGGGGTCACGCGGCAGCATTTATATTTGCCGGGGGTCTTTTTCAGGTGTGCAGTCACTGTTTGAAAGGATTAGTGCTTCTCACGGGCACCAATGGAAAGTAGCCACATTGGCGAATGGAAATGAATTACTTTTGGGGGGGGCCGGAGTGTGGCTCAAGAGGGAACAGTTATTTAATTTTGATAAAATGTGTTGGAATTTGTGCAATGAGCGAACTTGACACAGCCTTTCAAAAAAACTTGCATTGTAAAACCGCACACATGTTAAACATGTTAAACATGTTAAACATACAATGCATTTTAGTTTAAAGTGTCGGATCTAAAAAAGTGCAAGGTTATATATAATGGGTCTAAACGTGTACTGATGTATAGCACAAGTGCACGGGTCGGTATTGGAGTCAATGACGCGTTCCGCAGCGGAAAGCGTGGCACGGGGGTGCAGGCACTAAAATGCCAGCACTGGTGTGTGAATAACGCCAGGGGCTTCGCCTTGTGTTGTGCGCGGAGCCGGCTGTGGGTGTTGCCGGAATGCAGCGGGGGAAGGGGGAGGGGGTGGGAGGGTTGGGTGGCCTTGTTTTGGTGCATTTTGGGATACTCCGAGGTGTATGGGCGGTGGGAATCTGGGTCCTCCGGGGAGGAGTTGTGCGCCTTCTCTGCAAGGCCCAAGGAGCCCGACCTCCCTGCACGGGCACTCGGACACCTAGGAAGGGTCGGCACTGTGGCACAGCTGGCTAATGCCGTGGTGAGTGATTGTTCAAGTAGAGCCCGGGAGAAAGTTAACTGCTTTTAACAATGACGCTGCCCTAGAGCACTTTCATTAGAATATGTAAAGGAGTAAGATGGCCCCAACCTTGGTGGGTTAGCCCCTCCACCCCCCACCGAAATGTAGGTTTGATGCACCCCTGGTGCTGACTTGTGTCCTTGCTCCTGGTTCATGATAGCTGCAGCAGGGAGCCAGGGGCACGCACGTGCGGTTCCTCTCGTGCCCAGCACATGAGGCCCTCATGCACAGGTGCGGGGCGGGCACAGCCCAGCCCAGCTGCTGGGAAGAAAAAAAATTGCAGCGCATGCTTCGGTCGCACTGTGGTGGCAGCCAATTCAAGGCAAACCACCCAGGCGGAACCGAGGCAAAATAAATGCGATGTCCTTCCGCTCAAAAAAGAGGCCCTACGTGCCTGAGGCCTACCGGGGGATGTCCCGGTGTCCTGGTGGGGCAGTCCAGCCCTGGTGAGAGTCTGGGAAGGTCTCTCGAGGGACAAGATTGTTAGTGAAGAAAATAAACAGTAGAAGGAGAAATATTTAGTAAACTCCAGAAGTGAGTAGTTGGGTTGAGTACCCTGGTGCCCCGCACAATCATGGCAGCGGCAAGTATGGCCCCTCGGCTCCAGTTTTTGGCTGAGCCAGGCACCCACCCCCCACATCAAGTGGGATAGATGGAAGAAGTTTTTGTCACATATCTGGTGGCCATAGGTGGCAAAAAATGTGCCCCTGCAAGCAAGCAAGCTGTTCTCCTACATAACCTGGGAGGAAGGGGCGCACTGCTTATCATGGGCTGCCTAAAGAAGTAGAAGGTGGCACAGGAGAGAGGAATGATTACACCATTGCAGTTCAAAAATTGCAAAGCCATTTTGACCCTAATAAGAATGTTACTTTCGAGTGCCACAGACTCTTTCAAAGATGTCAAGAACCAGGGGAGTGTTATGTAGGGGCTTTGAGAACCTTGAGCCACACTTGTGAGTTTGGAATGTTGACTATCTTCCTGATTAGAGTAACAGTACGATTGGAATCTCCCAAATTTAAATGTTCTGTAACAATGAACCAGGCTTTTACTGGTGCTGCCCTGAAATCTTGGGATGTGCTTCCTTCAGAGATTAGAATGATGGCCCATTATCTGAAATTCCGGAAGGTGGTTACAACATCGTTCTGGGGTCAAGTTTTTCATTGTAGGTTTTATAATGGAAAATCTGTCTTTTAAATTGTTGTTCTGTGAGCGTAATTCACATTGTATTTTAGCTTTGTTAGGATGAACATTTTGAGATATGATTTTGTTAGTAATTACTTTTTTTATAAATGACTGAATTGTATTTTTATGAATGTGTATACCTGCACGCTTGTTACTATTGATTGTACAGTGCTCAGATACACTTGCCTGTCTAGTTTGCGCTTTATGTAACTATAAATAAATAAATAAAACTGTACCTGGGTAATTAGGAAATTGTAGAAACATGAATCTATAAAAAGGTAATATGATGTTTTCAAAAATTGTCTGTCTCTCATTAAACGTTTCTGTCCCTTTTATCTCTTGTTTGTGACCCCTTCTAACACACATACATGCTGACATCTCAAGCAACAGATAAAAGCAACTGATGAATCACGGATGATGAGGCCAGGTAAAAGAGGAATGAGGCAAAGTTAAGCCTTTAATACCACAGGGGGAGGATTCTCACCCTGCTCCCTGAGATTGAGTGAGAAGGGATAAGCCTGTTAGCAACTGCATGGGACTTGATATTACAAACAACATCATGGGAAGGGATAGAGATCCCCCCAATACCAGTCAATGGTTAGGGGTATGACAGCCTGCAGCCACAACGCCTTTGGTTTCTAAATGAATAGGACCTTTTAAGTGTTAGAACTCTTCCATCACGTACTGAGGTATCCCAAAGAACAAACCCTTAGAAAGGATACATATCCACCCACTCCTGCCAATATCGAGATTTGAGGTCACAAAGCCTACATTCACTTGTTATTTGGTAACCTAAGCAACCTATCCTAGAAATGTTAGACATTAAGAGTACCCTACCTTAAGGTGGGGAAAGCACTAATGCTACAACGTTAAGCCTTTAGTATCCTAATAAAGGACAAAGCCAGAGGAGATTAGAGCACTGGCTGTTCATACCCAAAATGAGTGAGAGGGATATAAAACCTGCAGTAGCAATTCCACTCAGGGCTGGACTGCCCCACCGGGACACCGGGACATCCCCCGGTAGGCCTCAGGCACGTAGGGCCTCTTTTTTGAGCGGAAGGACATCGCATTTATTTTGCCTCGGTTCCGCCTGGGTGGTTTGCCTTGAATTGGCTGCCACCACAGTGCGACCGAAGCATGCGCTGCAATTTTTTTTCTTCCCAGCAGCTGGGCTAGGCTGTGCCCGCCCCGCACCTGTGCATGAGGGCCTCATGTGCTGGGCACGAGAGGAACCCCACGTGCGTGCCCCTGGCCCCCTGCTGCAGCTATCATGAACCAGGAGCAAGGACACAAGTCAGCACCAGGGGTGCATCAAACCTACATTTCGGTGGGGGGTGGAGGGGCTAACCCACCATGGTTGGGGCCATCTTACTCCTTTACACATTCTAATGAAAGTGCTCTAGGGCAGCGTCATTGTTAAAAGCAGTTAACTTTCTCCCGGGCTCTACTTGAACAATCACTCACCACGGCATTAGCCAGCGGTGCCACAGTGCCGACCCTTCCTAGGTGTCCGAGTGCCCGTGCAGGGAGGTCGGACTCCTTGGGCCTTGCAGCGAAGGCGCACAACTCCTCCCCGGAGGACCCAGATTCCCACCGCCCATACACCTCGGAGTATCCCAAAATGCACCAAAACAAGGCCATCCAACCCTCCCGCCCCCTCCCCCTTCCCCCGCTGCATTCCAGCAACACCCACAGCCGGCTCCACGCACAACACAAGGCGAAGCCCCTGGCGTTATTCACACACCAGTGCTGGCATTTTAGTGCCTGCACCCCCGTGCCACGCGTTCCGCATTGACTCCAATACCGACCCGTGCACTTGTGCTATACATCAGTACACGTTTAGACCCATTATATATAACCTTGCACTTTTTTAGATCCGACACTTTAAACTAAAATGCATTGTATGTTTAACATGTGTGCGGTTTTACAATGCAAGTTTTTTTGAAAGGCTGTGTCAAGTTCGCTCATTGCACAAATTCCAACACATTTTATCAAAATTAAATAACTGTTCCCTCTTGAGCCACACTCCGGCCCCCTCCCACCCACCCCCCAAAAGTAATTCATTTCCATTCGCCAATGTGGCTACTTTCCATTGGTGCCCGTGAGAAGCGCTAATCCTTTCAAACAGTGACTGCACACCTGAAAAAGACCCCCGGCAAATATAAATGCTGCCGCGTGACCCCAGGCCCGGTACACCCTCTTTTGGCGCTGCTGTTTCGCCACCGGCCAGTTCGGCGCACCCATTTTGGCGCAGGAGCCTTTCTGGCACAGCTGAATTGGCGCGCGGGACGTTTGGACGTGGCTGACAATGCAGCCACGTCTAAACTCCCTCACGCCAAATTCAAAAGCATAATTCTTTTCAAATGTAGCACGTTGACAGGTACTGTGCCTGTTAACGTGCTGCAATTGAAAAGAATTGTGGGTTGCACCTTTTTGTTAAAACTGTTGTAGTGGCGAACCGGGCTGTCACTGTATGATTAATTGGGAACTCTGTCATTGGCTATAACTGTGTTGAACTGTATACCAAATGTTTTCACTGTCACTGTGTGATTAACTGGCTACTTGCCATTAACTATAACTGTGTCCAGAAATGTATACCAGAAGCTTGTACTGTCACTGTGTGATTAACTGGCTAATCTGCCATTGGCTATAACTGTGTAAAAAATGCACAGCATAAGGTTGCACTGTCACTGTATCATGCAGTTGCAGTAAGCAATAACTGTATCTAAAATTGCACACATGAAACGTGTACCATTACTGTATTGTACTCTGACATATGTGCCATTCACTATTATTCTGTCACAAACTGTGTAACTGAAGCTTACACAGTTATTGCTATACACTCGAGCTCCAACTAACTGTGTGCTGGTACACTTGAAGCTTACACTAGCACTATGTCAGACACAGGGGTTCATTCCACAAATCACTATTACTGTATCCTCGGATGGGTAGGGTACACGCCATTGGTTGTTTGGGGGCTTGGCAACCCCGAGATGTGCTCGATCAGAGCCAGCGAGCGCGAGGCTCCTGGCATCGTCTGTGCCGAGCCAAGGGATGGACTGCCCCACCGGGACATCCCCCTGTAGGCCTTAGGGCCGTAGGGCCTCTTTTATGAGTGGAAGGATACACTTCATTAAAAACATTGCATTGATTTTGCCTCGGCTCCGCCTGGGTGGTTTGCCTTGAATTGGCTGCCACCACAGTGCGACCGAGGCATGCGCTGCAATTTTTTTTCTTCCCAGCAGCAGTGCTGGGCTGGGCCCGCCCCGCACCTGTGCATGAGGGCCTCCTGGGCTGGGCAGCTCAGGCTGCGTCACGTGCACTGTGCACACATTGGCACTGGCAGCGGGGTCAGCAGGGCAGGCTGCAGGGAGCTGGCCTGGGCTGCATGAGGCCTAATAGCAACTTGCAAGACGCAAGTCAAGAATATTGAGTGTCAGGTAAGCTGCAAGACGCTTCAGGCTCCCCTCGTGGCGCCCTGGGTGTGGGCACAAACCAGCCCCCAGTGCCTCACACTGTCACTTTCTCTCTGCACCCTCACCCCCTACCTCTCCCGCTCTCTTTCTCACTCTGGCTCTCGCCCTCCCTCTCTAGGTTCCATCTCTCTTTGACTCGCACTGTCTTGTGCTCTCCTTGTCTCCTAAGATGTCGCCTCCATGATCCCATGCGCCTGAGCTCTGCTGCCAAATGTTTAGTTTAAAACCCGAAGATTGTACTGTTCCTGTCCCTCCCCCACCCTGTGTCCAGAGCTCAAATTTCACACCACCTGCGCTCCCCCCGCAGCACACCTTCGGCTCTCCCTTAGGCTGTCCACCCCTCCTCTGCCCCTCACACCGGACCACACATTCTCCTGCGCCTTTGGTCGCTCTCGCTCGCTCAATCCCATTCATTATATTTCATATTTTTATAAGAGTGATACGGGCCAGACACGAAGCCCTGATGGGAACATATGAATCCGTAACTGGTAAAGGTGTTAGAAGTATGCCTTAAAAACAAGCATTGTTACAGCCAACTGTTTTGGCTTTTGTGTAGGCATGAGATAGGCATTTGCCAGGTAGTGCCATAATGGTACTAGCAGGCCCTGTGCAGGCTGTGACACTGCATGAATACAGAGCAACAACAGCAAATGGTTTTACATTGTTACAGGGAATGGAGGGCACGCTCACTTCGGCAAGTTGCCATGTGCTGCCATGGCGCCAGCGCCAGTTGCGCCTGCCACACACTCACGGCTACCACTTGTTATTTATTTATTTTGCAGATATAATGGAGCATACGAATGGTAATGTATCAATGGTGTGGTAGTGCTTATTTAGTCTGTTGTGCACGTGGTGCCTTAAATTGCGTGGCCTTGAGTTGGCACAAAGGATGTGGCGATGCCAGAGCAAGCACATAGATCGAAGTTTTAGTGGGAGATGGTATGATTATACATTGGCCTTTTATAGTAGCAATTTTATACTTATTTATATTATTTAATTTTTGATGATGAGAAAGGCATTATAAATGGGTGCACTTTCCTGCTTTGTCACGTTCAAGGAATAGCTCAGTCAGTCAGTCATGTTGCCGTTTCAGGGTAAGGTAGCCAGGCCACCTATTCCTCTGGAACTTCTTGGAGTGCATTGCTGGATGACCAATTGGTAATTGGGTGGACTCATTGATTATCGTATATCGCGTTTCTCCTCTGTTTTCTTTATGACTTGTTGCTAATACTTGCACTTTATTTATTTTTGGCGTCCTGGTTATTGGTTTTCTTTGTGGCCAATTTATGTATATTGGCAAGGGGCCAGACTTGGGGTTTAAAGGACCGGTTCTTTGGGCGATAAGCGGCAACCTTTCCACACATTCTACAAGAGCAAGGAATTGGGCCACGCGTTTCAATTGGCAGAGGGAGGCGGGGAACAAAAGGCAATCGGAAACCTACGGGATGGGATGGAAAGCAAAGCAATTAACAGAGAAGGCGTAGGTACTTTCAACTGCAGTCAAGTGGAAGGACCATGTGCCTGGTGACATTGCGCAATAATCTTGCATGGATGATTTACTTTGAACAGGGAAGAGTCTTCACAGGGAGCGTTGTGTCCTGTGCAGGGAATTACAATTCAGGAGTGTGCAGCATGCAAAGCACCGATTTGTCTGCTGTGTACAATGCAGGCATGAGTCAGTGGCTGTGGAGATTGATGGAGTGAGTTGTGTAATTACCCACTAGAGTGGACCTAGCATCTGCGCACATCTTTTGTATCTTGAGTTGTCTGACTTAGTAAATAGTTATGTTTGTGCTAGGCCTAACGTTATCAAAGTATTCTTGTAGCTTCTTGACATCACTGTCCTGTCTCGCTGCTGTTGTAGTTGGTGAAATTCCTGCTAAATATAGGTAGAGGCAGAATAGAGTGGACTTGAAGCTAGGACCACAAACCAGGATGTCTTGTGTGACAGTCTGCCAAATTGACTCAGCTATAAGCGCTTTGGAGTAAAGCGCTATATAAGAATAATAAATACAAATACAATAAACAAACATTTTTTGTAAGGAAAAATGTAGCTATTGTTTGAATGTGGGGTTTGTGGTCGGCAAGCTCTCACATTCTGTGCCATCCACCTGCAGGGAGGTGAGAGCGACCTCGTACTGTACCTTTTGACTCATCACTTTGCTTTGTGCATCTGACCTTTCTACAACCACTCGTTCCACCTGAGGTCGGAGCAGCCTTGCACTTTCCCGCTAGTGACAAAATGACTACTGCCTGCAGAAGTACAAGGATGAGTAGTGTCTAGCCCGCCTACTCAGCCCTCTCACTTCTACAAAACAACAGTGATTCCAATCAAAAAGGTGAAACGGGCACAGGTAAAAAAAAAAACACCCCCTTCGCCGCATGTATGGTGCTGAATGAGGCCCCAAACTCTCCAAACACATTGGCATTGGCGAAGTGGAGCCACCGAAAAGCAAACCACTATGGTTGATGGCACATGTGCCGAACCACTTTGTTGCAGCATTGTGGGCGCTTCATTGGCATAACTCACTGATCTCATACCAAGTCAACCTTTTTGTTAGTTTTGGCTAAAGTGCCACCTATAAACTGAAACTATTGCATTAGAGTACAGCTAGGAAGAAATAGCATGTGAGGCGGGACACAAAGCTTGTACATATTGTTTGGTTATTTACCCACCCATTGACTGGCATGGCTTTGCTAATCCCTATGGCCATTTCTACCAGCTTTCTGCCCCTGTTCACCCAAAACACGTCCTCCTATGCTGTATTTGAGCTAGCTTTATCAAGCCTTACCATCAAACTGTGTGCCTAAAGTGCCTGCCAGTGTTTTCTCAAAGCAGTCTTCTGAGAGTTAATGATTTTATTGGAACTGTAAAAGTGCTACTTGTGAAATAAACATGTCGACCGGGTCTGCCTTCAGCCACTCAATTTATAAGTACTATGCGTGTCCTTCACTGAAGTCCTTTTAAAAACAAGCATTGGCAAAGCCAACCGTTTGAGCTTGTGTATCAATATTAGGCATTCACCAGGCTGTGCTATTATATGCCCACGTACTCTCACCACTTTGCAGCTGCTACTATCAATGGACAGTTAATACCATTACGAAAGTGCTTGGCAAATGCCTTTCCCATGCCTACACAAAAGCCAAAACTGATGGCATTGCCAATGCTCGTTTAAGAATGTCTATTATCTGTGTGCACTTACCAGCACGGGAATAGGATGACATGGATAGGGATGCGTGTTCTCTGGGCACCTTTAATACCAGAATTAGTTTTTCACATCTGCAAAACGTGTAATGTCACAGGCCCCTCTATCATTGAAGATCTACTTTGAGAGATCATGAACTTATTTAAAACTAACTTTTTAATCCATATATCTTTAAAACATGCTTTAAATGCACTCATTTTGACTAATTTTATTCAACATTTTCTTGGAGGATACTGCCAATACCCACATAGAAGGGTTGGGCTCACACGCTGTGCTCGCTCGTTCAGCAGAATATGGGGCCACTTTGAAAACATTTTCCAGGGCCACTTTTCATTCCCAGTCCGGCCCTGATTCCACTGAATCCCACAATATTAACAATAAGAAAGGCCAGAACTCTAGGACCTCTCTACCCCAAGATGTGTCTTAGGACATGTCGTGAAACAGTAAGGGATTTCTTTTGAAAATCAATCTCTTACAGTTTGTTCAGAAGACAGGCCCCATCCCAGCCCTTCAAACTCACAAGGTGTTAGGGTGTAAGGATAATACAGAAACATAAGTCCAAATGTATAAACAGAGAAAGACTTGCATGATTTTCAGCTGTGACTAGACAGAAGGTCAGCCTTTTAAAAAAGACCACAAAGAAATTAAACCGTAAAACAGAGAAAGGAAACTTAGTTAGTCAGATAAGGAGGTTGCTTGCAATTACAACTAATGAAAAAATTACAAATCAAAAACAACTAATTCCAAAATAACTAATTTCTTTTCCACTATTCCCTAACACAACCCCATTTTTATTTCTTTCCAGAATTAGTTATTATGATATTAGTTGTTTTGAATTTGATATAATCACTGCATACTGGACTGATAAGCAAGTTAGTCCATCACCTTATTCGGGGTGACAGTTTTTCTGGAAGACAGGCAGGCAAGTACTTTTGTGCGAGTTGCTAAGAGTCAATTTAGATCACGGGGAAGGACTTTTTTAAAATGTCAACAGAGGTATTGCTACTACACCTAAAGAATGACTATTACAATATTGTATTGGTGATTTATCAATTTCGTGCCTTACCTAGAATACTCAGGTGCTCCTCCTGGGCAGTCCTTTGTTTGCGGGTGGTGAAACTTGCATCTGTAAATTCGCGGTAGAAGGCCTTCTTATAAATTGAACCAACAAACTTCTCTCCTTTATCTAAAAATGTGTTACCGGGACTTGGAAAAAAAGTACATAATGAAGAAGAAAAACAGTAGGCTTTATGTTTTGTCATCATAATTGTAATGTAATGATATCGCTATTGATTTTAACAATGCTAAAAAGCTATGCTTGTGAACTTGGCATCAGTGGCTACAGTAGCCACCAATGGTACATCAAAGCAATCATTCAATAAAAATAGGAGATAGACTCACAGACAGCAGTTCATTCAAGAAGCAGTGCTCCAATTCGTTTTTTCATTCACATAGCCACTTATGAAGAACACCTTTTTATGCAAACCAAAATGTCTGTTTATACATGATCTGTAAATTGTAATTGTAATTGTTTATTTGTAAAGCACTTATACACAAGTGAAGTGCTTCAAAGCACTTCAAGGTGGGAAGGGAACAGAGGAATACAGAGTGATTCCTAGGCCTTGAAGATTCCAAATGATCTAACAAAAAATGACTAGCATACTAGACCTGAGGGCATTATTACAAGTGAAGTGCAAAACAGGAAGGAAGGCGAACGGTGGAGGAGAGGGAGAAGACATACAATCCATAGCCTGCCATACTAGGCCAGCGATGTTTCAGATAGTGGAAGTGCATGACAAAACAGTGAGGTGATAGGGGAGGGAAGGAGGCGGAGAACATACAGAAACAACTACTGTACTAGGCCAGGCGAACAAGGCCTAGGGCATTCTAGGTAATGTAAGTGCACAGATAGGAGGTGAAGGAGAGGGGGAGGGTAACAAGTGCAAACAGTTAAGCAGTGCTCTGGGTAAAGTACAGAGGCTCCAGATGGAGAGAGGCAGGGTGGTTGCTCCAGAGTGAAGCACCTGCTGAGGATGAAGATCCACCCCCAAATCTCTGGAAAAATGGCTCACCTGCAGAGAGTTGGAAGAGAACGAGCAGAGGGCTCTAGAAGGAGAGTATTTATGGAGAGAGAGTTGTAGATAGTGCAGGCCCGGGCCCAGAAGGCTTTGTGGACTATGCAGAGGGTCTTGAACTTGATCCTTGCATCCACGGGGAACCGGTATAAGGATTTCAGCGCTGGAGAGATGCAGTCCCTGGGCTTGAGGCCAAGTAAAGTCTTGTGGTTCTCTTCTGGATGAGTTGTAGGAGTCGTAGGGTAGAAGTTGGCAGCTTGAGAAAGAGACTGTTGCAGTAGTCCTGTCTCGAGAGGACCAGGGCTCTGGAGACTGTAAGCCTCTGGGGGAAAGTGAGAAAAGGAAGTATACCTCTGAGGAGGTGCAGCTGGTAGTGGGACTTTTTAGAGATGTCCGAGATGTGACAGGAGAAGGAGAGAGTGGAGTCAAAGATACCCTGCAGATGTTTTGCTCCACTAGTGGGTGAGGGTGTAGGGCCATGGGAGGTCAGCCAGAATGAGAGTGGGAAGGTGGGAGCAGGAGTCCCAATGAGGACGATCTCTGTCTTGCTGGCATTAAGACAGAGATTGTTTGCAGCACACCAAGACTGAATTGCGGACAGTCAGGAATGAGCGAGGAGGAGGCGGCGGCTGAGGGTTACCTGAAAGAGAGCTGTGTGTCATCCGCATGACACTGAAAGTTGGAGGTGAAGGCAGAGATCCTGCGGGCCAGGGGTGCCAGGTAAACATTGAAGAACCAGGGGGATAGGTTAGAACCCTGGGGTTCACCACAAGTAGAGAGAGTGATAGCAGAGAGAAAAGACCGAAGTTCCACCCAGGAAGGACGGTCAGAGAGAAAGGAGGCAAGCCACGCCAGGGCCTGATCTGTGATGCCCAGGGTATCATGGAGACGGGATATCAGCATGTTGTGGTTTACCGTATCGAAGGCAGAAGAGAGGTCAAGAAGAATGAGGACAGGGGGAAAGTTATAGACAAAATTTGAGAGCAGGTCTTCATGGGTGTTCAGAAGAGCAGTTTCCGTGCCTCTGGATGCTCTAAAGCCAGACCAATGGTCATGGAGACACCCAACAGATTCAGTGTGGAGGGTAAGCTGAGAGATAGCCAACTTCTCCAGGAGTTTGACCAGGAAAAGAGTGATAGAGATTGGGCGGTAATTTGCTGGAATAGAAGGGTTGGCAGAAGGTTTTTTAAGCAGAGGGTGCACAAGAGAGTGCTCGAGAGAAGTGGGGAAAACACCAGTAGTGAAGGAGAGGTTGTATAGGTCTGCCAGGGCTGGGGCGAGAGTGTCAATGTTGTCCTTGATGGTTTTGGAGGGTCCTGGGTCCACCTGTTTGGAAGAGGCTTTCATATACCAGACTTGTCTAGAGACCTCCTCAGGTGTAACAGGGGAGAGGGAGGAAAGAGGAGAGTGAGGGGTGTGGGCGGCTGTGGGGGGCCCAAGAGATGTTGGTGCATGAGAGGGTGCGGAGGCGAGAGAGGTCACGATGTACTGCATTTTGGCAATGAAGTGTGCAGCCAGGGCCGAGCAAAGGGCCTGGGTGGGTGCAGTGGACGATGTGGCTGCAGTAGGGTTGGCCAGTTGCTTGCAGACTTTGGAAGGGTTGGCTTTGTTGTTAGATGCCACAGAGGTACGGGCTTGAATATGGACTCTCTTTTTGGACCGGATTAGGAGTCTGTATTACCTTTGAAAAAGACAGCAGGCCAGCTTGTCAGAGGGTGCACCTGAGGATCCCCATTTCCATTCTGCTGCCCTTCACTTTCGTTTAAGGGCAGCAAGATCGGAGTAGTACCAAGAGTTGCACTTTCTGGCAGGCTTCAGTAGGACCCTCATGACAGGGGCAAGAATGTCGAGAGTGTTGGAGATGGAAAGGTGAAAGTTGGAGAGGGCTGTGTCAGGGTGGGAGTCAGCCACAGGAGTCGAAGAAGGAGAGTAGGTGGAGGCAAAGGCAGCAACTGACACTCTTTTCATGGGCCGAAAGCCCTTAAACGCATTCAGCAGTGCAAGATGTGCCAGTGGTAAAGGAGAAGAGAGCTTCAAGTGTGTAGAGAGAAGAGAGTTATTTATTTTTTATTTTTAATTTTTAATTTTTAATTTTATTGGTTTACATACAAACCTTTAAAATAAAACCATTCATTATTTACTCATTACATCTATTTACAGTGTATTCTTTTATCAACTCACAGTTTGTGTTCATTATGTTTTTACATTCTCAAAACAAGACCTATACTTTAAAGCACAGGGTAGCGTGGCCCACAACAGTCATAATATTCTTAGGCCGTAGCCGCTTTTCAATTATCGCCAAAAAATATGTCAATGGCAGTATTCATTTATTGTCTATTCCATTGAACATTTGTTGCCACCAATCGTCTGCATTAAGAGACGGATGAGACTCGCTCCAAAGGCCCAGATATCAAGTTCTTTGTGTTCGTAAGTTGATACAAAATAACACTAAATGTTTTAAAGTTTCAGTTTCCTGTGTACAAAATCGACACATCGGGTCCAAGTTCGCGTTAGCTGACCATGCTCTCAAGAGACTTATCTGTCCAAGAGAGTGAGGTAGTGAGAGGGATAGAGAGAGGGATGTCTGTGGAGATGGGAGCATCCAGGGTATGGCCTGCGGTGTGCGTCGGGCCAGAAGGTAGAAAGGAGAGAGAAAGAGAGTCACATAGGTTGCAGAGAGGTCCTGAAGAGTCGGCAGAGTCAAGGTGTATGTGAAGATCCCCCAGCAGAAGGAGTTGGGAAGAGGAGGAAAGGAGAGCAGAGGCCAGGTCCGCCCATTCTGAGAGGAAGAGTATAGACAGGCCAGGTGGCCAATAGAAAGTGGCCAAAGAGAGAGAGGAGACAGGAGAGAGAGCATGCAGACCAGGCATTCAAAGGAGGAGTAGGCCTGGGTGGGAATAACGGAAACAGGGATCCACTCAGCAAAGATGAGGGCTACCCCATCTCCTGGCCTGTTGGACTTGGGCTTGGAGAGGATATTGCTGCCTTCAGGCAGAAGTGCATCATAATTTGGGACAGAGCTGTCCTTAAACCAAGTCTCAGTGAGAGCAAGAACATCAAGATTAAGGAGTTCAAGGAGGTGGCAGATATCAGAGGACTGCTTGTCAGCAGAGCAAGAGTTAAGCGTGGCAACATGGAGCAGGTTGCCATTTTTGAATAACTTACAGGGGGGTACAGGGAACAGGGGTCCCCCCTGTAAGCGGCAAGAATGCCAGAGAGATAAAGGTAGGAGGAGGTAGAGGCAGAGGAGATGACAAGGATGCCAGTGAGGTGAGTTCAGGCAAGGGAGACAGGCGTGTTGCAGGCAGTAAAGGAGACATGGTGTGAGAGGCCATATTGTCAGGAGGAGGTGAGCGAGCCAGGGAGGACGTGAAAGCAAATGGCAAGGGAGCCCGTGAAGAGGAACGTGGAAATTTGGTAAGACGTAAGTAGGAGGTTGGATTGAGGCCCTTGTACCAGAATGGTACCATTCCAATAGACATTTAAGATGACCCTGGAGGTGGAGAATACAGCAAGAAGGACCTTCCAGTGGGTGCCACCATTCATGTGTGAGGAAGAGTAAGGAGAGAGCAGAGAGACCATATGAAGAATCCATAGGTCGGGTGAAGAAACAACAAAGAGGATGTTGGCAAGAGTCTCTGTGGTCAGAGACACTGATGTAGATGATAGGCAGGCCTGGGTTGGAGCCCAGTGTATCCTTCTTGAGTTTCTTCCTGCCAGACTTAGTGAGAGGTGAAGCATAGGAGATAGAGAAGCAGTTAGAGAAGATAGGAGGGATAGAAAGCACCATAGAGAGGGCACAGGGTGTGGTACACTTAACCAGGCAGAGCAGTTGAGCTACTTGGGGGGGGAGGTAAGCAGGAGGCGCACAAAGGGAATGGGGAAATAAAAAACGGGAACTGAAAGGGTAAGGGAGCAGAAAAACAGACAGGGCAGAGGGAGTGATCAGTCAGCGCAGTCACAAGCAAAGCAGATGAAAGCATGCCTAAATTCGATTTTAAACTATTGTGTCACAAACAGTGCAATGCAGGATGAAAGCACACCTAAATTCGCTTTTAAACTATTCTGTCGCAAACAGTGCAATGCAGGAGGAAAGCACACCTGAATTTGCTTTTAAACTATTCAAATAACTGCGGCCATCTATATTTGAAAATTGACCACTACCCATAGCAATTGTTTGACAGATAGATTCACCAGGTCTTCGGTAGGGAATGATGAAATGCTGAACAAGGCTATAAGTGACAAAAAATAATCAGTAACATAGAAATGCAATGCCCTCTTTTGAGAATTGGGCAAGGTGCTGTTTACTAACTTGGACAGTCCGCCTCAATCAAAAACTAGGGTTGAATAATTGTTCTGCTTCAAAGAGCATGATTGCTGCTACTGTGTAGAGCTGTCAGAAACATGCATGGGCAGATTCTTATAGTGAAGGTAAAGTTGGGGGGTGCACACCAGTGGCCAAAGCCAGAGGTCATCCAATGCTCAACGTAATGCATTTGATCATGCCAAGCACTGACAAACAGGCTTAGCTGTTGGCGACTTGCAGTGAGGAGTTTCGGTTTTTAGTCAAGCTTGTCTCTTTTGAGAGAGGGCATGTCTACCCTCAAAGAGCTTCACTGCGATGAGTAAAGAAAGAGAATCATACCACTAGCTAACCTTTTTTCCACTGCTCGCATTCTCCCTGAGCTTACCCTTACTCACCTGACTGTACTTAAGAGCACAGGGAAAGAGGTACCTGCTTTTCCCTATGTCCCTGATCCCAGGCAGCATGCTGTAAGTGGCTCAGCATGGCCAGGCCAGGCAATTGGTATTCAACCTCTGCCATTACAGGCTTCTGTTACACAGCTCATAGAACTGAGTGCAAACATGTCTTGTGTGTGTATGTGTCCGGCTGAGTGTATGTGTGTATGTGTGTATGTGTGTATGTGTGTGTCTAGGAGCGTATGTGCGCATGCAAGTGCCTGTGCATTTGTGTGTTTATGTTTGTGTACATGTGTGTGTGCATGAATGTATGGGGGTTTATACCATCATTATGGGGACTTAGATACTGTGAGTGCCTGTCCGTATAATGTTCCAAAGCATTTTTTAGATAAACAAGTGAGTGCATTCCAAATATAGAAGTTTAGACGCATTTATTGTGGTCTTATGAAATAATATGTCCTACTATCAAAGTGCAAGTAGAGTATGCATAGTAGTGTGTTTGTGTGTGTTTTGTGGGGAGAATTAAGGGCACATGACGACTATGGCAGAATGGGGATGAGGAGCCCAGCATTACCGCAACCCGCCAATGGGCAATTACCGGCCCATTCAACTCGTAATGGGCCGGTAAGTGCCCATTCGCGGGTGGCGATGCCGGACTCATAATGAGGCCCAATGCCTGAAGAAGCCAAGAAAGTCCTAAAGGAAGACGAATGGTGATGTCACAGGAATCCGGACTGACTCACATATAGAAGATATGACAACCTGCGAATGACGAAAAGAGACGAAACACCATGGATAAGCGACATCCTGAGTTTAAAGTGAAATGAGTGATGTCATATGTAAGAAGCGTATGCCATAAGCGTGCTGAAGATATACTTCTACTGTGCACAAGAGCAGACTCAACCAAACGTTACTAAAGGCCGCAGGAGATGAGCCCCTCAACACGAGAATCGAAAACGAAAAGACAAGAAACGAAACTCAGACGCATGCAACCCGTACCACGAATCCAAGATCACATAGGCTGACATAGACAAACCGTAGATACAATTTATGAAGCAAAGAGCGGAGTATCCTGTTCAAAGAAGTCTAGATAAGCAGCAGAAGGCAGGTGGTAGGCAGAAAGCTAAATCAAAGACACGAATTGCCTGGAAAATTAGAAGATTTCACGGTGTCTGAATCACGTGACCTGCCAAGCAATAAGAGTTGGGGCCTTCACACCTACGTGCAGCCTTGTGCCATGCACAGATATCTGAACTCTTCCAGACAGAGATTCAGTCTCGAGGCCAGCCAACAAGAAATAATTGACACATGTTGTTGGGGAGGTGATTGATGATGGCAATGGTTGGGGGAAGGCTGGGAGAGTGGGCGAGCACCCTGCACCTAGCCGATCATTCTCCACGCTGCCAAGCCAGTGGAAAAGTATGAGGGTGTTTGGTGCCAACCCAATCATAATGGACCAAGTAATCTAGGATCCTATAGTTTGTAGAACCAATGAGACGTTGCACTTTTAGTGACGTCCACAATAGCTATTCTGAAGGAAGGGCTTAGATGCTCCACCTGACCCTGGTTACCCAATCCTGTCATCCCGTTACCATGTACAGATATAGTACCTATAGTAAAGTTATCTTTCTATAACCAATAGAATTGCATGCAACATTTTAAGCGTTACACGTCAGTGATGACAAGTTTTTAGTATAAAAGATGTGTTTTCTATGAAGTTCGTTGGAGTTTAAGCGAGAAGGAAGATTGAGTGGTTGCTGATGTTCACTGAACTCCCCGTTTTTTGTACTTGTCATTAAACGGACTCCGTTTGCCAAATTATTGAGTTGTCATTAAGATTTGATGCTAGAGTACTAGTCTGCATCCCCATCCATCTCACGGGTGCTGCTGCCTCATCTTAAAGTGCTATTGGGCAACCCCGAGCTTTATGGGCCTTTGGGGTCCTGGTGCACACCCTGAGTATTCACGACATTGCCAGACATTGAAAATGTGCCCTTTAGTATACATGAGCGTGTTGCACCCGTGTCCACTAAGGAAGAAAAAAATGTGCCTCCTATACTGACATCCACCATTGACTCCTCATGAGGGTTTGGTGTCACGGATAGTATGGAACACATCAGGTCTCCCAGTGAGCTGTCCTATTCCATGTACAGCCTTGTCCCATTATTTGTAAAAGGATTTCCTCCACCAACAGTGACACTTCCTACTCTAGGATTCGATACCTGTCCTGTAACTGTGTTCTGTTGTAGCTGCATAGGGGACTGCTGCGATTGTCCCTGTGGTGGATTACCTGTCATTTGCTGTGGTTGCAAGGCCTGCTGCACTCTCGGCGCTTACTGCTGCACTGTTTGATTTTGCGCAAACCCATCTCCATTCTGCTGCGAGTATGAAGGTGGATTTGACATCCCACCTCTTGAAACCCAAGCTGATCATTCTGTACCATGCCTTGACTTCTGCATGTACAAGCAAAATGTCCTGTCATTCCACACGTCCAAGATATAGGCGGTGGCCTTCCCATCTGCCCATTTTTTTTTTTAAACTTTATTTTATTAGCATTTTCGTAATGTAACAAACAGACTAAAAGCTTTACCATAGAGTATACAAGTCACAAGCCCAAACAAAAAAAGGAAAAGAAAAAGAACCCCCCCCCTCTCATCCTCCCAAAAAGACAAACCCTCCCCCCCAATAACTTGAACCCAGTAGACACGTTGCAAACTTTGTGTGACCGGAGTTCGGGAAAGAGCGAGAATTTCAACTGCATGTTTGGCTGTGTGTCATCCGCTGTCCCCCGGGCCGTGGGCGCCCTTTTCCATCCATGTTCCCTCCCAGAGCATCAGTGGACCTCCCATCCCCAGATCTGCTGTACCCCGTACCAGTTAGTCTGGAAAGAGTTCATGTCATTGTTCATCATCGCCGTTAACTTGTCCATCAAGAACATGTTTTTAACCTTAAGTAGCCAGTCCTCCTTCGCGGGAGTCTCTCTGCTCTTCCATTTCTGGGCCAGGGCCACCCTCCCAGCCCTCAGCATTGTTTCCCACATTCTCGGGTATCTGTATACATCCGTATCCTCTGGGGGAAGGCCCAGCAGCACTGTCAGGGGATTATGGGGGAGCAGTTCCTCCGTAACTTCAGCAATCCAACCCCTTACCCTCTCCCAGTATGTTTGCACTTTCGGACAGTGCCACCACATGTGGCCCCTCGTGCCTGCCTGGTCGCATCCCCTCGGGCAAACGGGGGATGTTCCCGTGAACATTTTTGACAGTTTGACGGGGTCTCTGTGCCACCCCTGTAGGATCTTAAAGTTGTGCTCCATGTCCGCTGTGAACAGGTTCCAGTGGAATGCTATTTTAAATATCCTCGACCAGGAGTCCTCCGAGATTTCTTCCCCGGCCAGGTCGTTCCAAAAAGTGCGGAACCCCCTCCTTCTCCCGAGGTCAACAGTGTTAAGGATTTTATACATTGCAGATACCGCCCCCTTCCTGGAGGTTGCAGTGTCGAGTAGTTTCTCAAAGGGGGTCATCTGTCTCTTTAGATTCTGGCCCCATGATTGATCACACAGGATACCCTTCAGGCGGAGGTACTCGAATATGGAGATTGACTCCCGGCCGAGGGCGACCCTCAAATCTTCGTATGGTAGGAATTCTCCCTCTTTAAACATTTGTCCAGCCCATTCCATCCCTGAATCTGACCAGGACTGTGCATTACGGAACCCCCTGCTTCCCAGTCTAAGTGGGTGACCCCAAAGGGATGACATCGGGGACGGCCATGATGTCAGATGTGCCGTTTGGGGGCCCTCCCTCCCGATTGCCCAGAGAACTCCCAATGTTGGGTGGGATTTGAGTCTGTTCGGGATGTATTTATGTGGGGCCCATAGGAGGTCGCGCACTTTGAGTGGGTGCGCATCCATGTCCTCCAGGTACGACCAGTATGTGCCCATCCCTTCCCTCATGTGTTCCAGGAGGACGCGCAATTGGGCGGCGCGGAAGTAAAGCTGGAAGTCAGGCAGCCCGAACCCCCCCTCCTCTCTCGGTAAGGTAAGAATGGCCTTCGCGGTCCTCGGGGTCCTGCCCTGCCATACAAACTCGCGTACCGCGTTCTGGAGAACCCTGAAGGTTTGGTCGGGGACGCTGGTAGGGAGAGCGGTGAAGAGGTATAGTAAGCGCGGGAGTATATTCATTTTCACTGCCGTCATGCGGCCGTACCAGGACAGGATCATGGAGCCCCATCTCCTTAAATCGGCGGTGACCTGTGACATAACGGGGTCGTAGTTGGCGGGGGCGAGATTGGACAGGTCCCTGGTCAGAAAGATCCCCAGGTATCGGATAGAGGTCTTCCCCACCGCTATTCCCCCCCAGACTGTCCCGAGAGTCCAGGCCTGGGTCCCGAGTTCTCAAGGGGAGGAGGACTGATTTAGATGTGTTGATCTTTAGGCCTGAAAAGCGCCCAAATGCGGACAGCAGGGACAGGAGGGGGGGGAGTGAGGATCTTGAGTCCACCAGATGGGTCAGGATATCGTCCGCAAACAGGGAGAGCTTGAATTCTACATCCCCTCTCCTGATCCCCCTGATGTCTGGGTGTGTTCTGATTGCTATTGCCAGGGGTTCCATAGTTAGGACATAGATCAGTGGGGAGAGTGGGCATCCCTGTCTTGTTCCTCGTGATAGGGGGAATGGGTCTGATAATCTACCATTCACTTGGACTCTGGCCTTTGGGGCCCTGTATAACGCGGCCACCCAGTCCCTGATGTGTGTCCCGAAGCCCATCCTCTGAAGGGTGAGTTCCATGAACCTCCACTCGACCCTGTCAAATGCCTTTTCTGAGTACAGGGAAAGGACGCTCGCGTCTAGGTCCGACACCTGGGCGTAGTGAAACAAGTCTATAGTCTTACGAATATTATCTGAGCCCTGTCTCCCCCTAACAAACCCCACCTGGTCGCCATGGACCAGCTTCGGTAGGATCCCCTCCACCTGGCTCCCGATGACCTTGGCCAGGATCTTGACATCAATATTCAGCAGGGAGATCGGGCGGTAGGAGGAGCACTCCGAAGGGTCTCTACCGTCCTTGGGGAGCACTACAATGATTGCCTCCATCATGGAGTCCAGGAGAGGGCCCCCCTCCAGTACCGCATTGAACACCTTGACCAGGTGGGGGGCGAAGGCTGACCGAAACCTTTTGTAAAAGTAGACTGAGTAGCCATCTTCGCCCGGGGAAGTGCCCACCATCATGCCACTGATCACATGTTCCACCTCCTCCTCGGTCACCGGACCCTCCAACCCCTCCGCCATCTCCCTAGTCAGGGACCGGATCTGTATGGAGTTTAGGAATTCCTCGATCTCCCCCCCGTCCCCCTTGTATTCGGACGAGGAGGCCTCTCCAATGTGGGAAGTATCATATCCCAGCTCCCCCACCTCGTTCTTCACTGCCTTCACCATTCTACTCCTCTGTACCTCCCTCAGTCTCCAATCTAGGATCCTGTCCGCCCTGTCCCCTTTTTCATAATACTTTTGTTTAACCAGGTGGAGGCTTCTCTCTGTTTTGTGGAGGAGGAGGTCTTTTAGTTGGATCCTGTAGTCGTCCAGGGCGGCCACCCGGTCACGATTTAGGGGCTCCGTAGGGGGGCCTCCCGGTTGGAGTTGGGCGATTTTTCCCCTCAGATGCCGTTCCTGGGCTTCCCTTTCTCTTTTCCTCTGGGCTCCCAATTGGATCAGGACTCCCCGCAGGGTTGCCTTGAAGGCGTCCCACAGAGTGTGTGTTCGCACCTCACCGTTGTCATTGAGTTCAAAGAAATCTGCAATGGCGTCAAGAACCTCCTGGGCTAGGACCTCGTCCTTCAGGAGGGAATCGTTACACTTCCATCTTCCCCTGTGTTCATTAAGACCCCCTCTTGCTATGGTGACTCGGACCAAGTCGTGGTCAGACCAGGGGACTGGGTCAACCCGATGGCCAGTGACAAATGGATACAGGGTCTTGTCCACCAGGACATAGTCTATCCGGGAAAATGACGTGTGTACGGATGAGTAGTAAATGAAGAGGGGGGTGTCCGTTCTAGGGGTCGGGACCGTGTCCACCAGGCCCAGCTCCGAGTTGACCCTCTGGAAGCCCCGTGCCATGATCTCATCAGGTGCCCTGGGGGCCTGGGGACCAGCTCGTTTCCTGTCCCGGGTTGGGTCCAAGACCATGTTAAAGTCCCCCCCCACACCACCGTCCCGTGGACAAAGCCTTTGAGTTTGTCCCTCACCTCCTCCCAGAACTGAATTTGGCCTTCATTTGGGCCGTAGACAACGGCTAGGGTAAGTGGGGATCCCTGCAGGGATCCCCGCACCATCAGGTAGCGACCCTCTGGGTCTTTCAGCACAGCCTCTTTCTCGAGACCCACGTTCCTCACCACCAAGATGGCCACCCCTCTCTTTTTATTTTTGTGGGATGCACTGAAGACCTCCCCAATACCTCCTCCCCGGATTTTGGGTTCCTTCCCCCGTGGCCAGTGGGTTTCCTGCAAAAAGAGGATGTCGAGGTTGGCCCTTCTAAACTCTCTGCAGACCAGGGATCTCTTTGTGGGCGTGTTTAAGCCCCGTACATTGAGGGAGCCCACTCCCAGGGCAGGCAGACTATCAGCCATAGTCCCAGATTCCCTCCCTCTCGGTCAATACCCTCGTATCTCTTTTCTTCACGTGCTCCCTTGGTTCTACTTTGTGGTCCCCTTTGTTCCCTTCCCCTCCCCCCCGGGTGGGCCTAGAACACCCCAACTGCCCCCCGTACTCCAACCGTGTCTGAACAACCCCAACTCCCGTAAACACCCCCACCCCCCTCCCCGGCGTCCAGCCAATTAGTTCTGCCATTGCTGGCTTTTGGCCGAACCACCAGCCTGCCCACCTCGGCCAGGCATTTCACACAAAAAGCTCCTACTCTCGAGCCCCCAATGTTCCCCCCCGGCTGTAAACCGACCATATGTCCCCTGTACTTGCTGTTCGTGGGGACGGTAGTAGTGGTAGACTCTCCGAATCTGCGCATATCCGTCCCGGATTCGGTGGGTCACCCCCGTTCTCAGTCCTCGGGGTCGTTTCGTTCTCCCGCTTTTGCTGGTGATGGGGTGTTCATTTTCCGAAATTTCCTTGCACCGGTGCGCCTTCTCCTCTCTCCGGACGGGCCGGGGCTATTTGTTCTGAGGTTCTCTGGTCCCACTGGTCCCCTCCGGGGATGCAGATCCACTGTATACTCTTGAATAGCACTCCGGATGTCTTCTTTCGTGATCAGGGTTGAGCGTTGGCCCATGAATTCAAAGTTCAGGGAGAAGGGGTAGCCCCATCTATAACGCACGCCCTTTTCTTTGAATAGCAGCGTAAGGGGTCGGCACAGTCTGCGCTTGGCCAGCGCGTAGGAGGAAAGATCCTGATATATTGAGACCTGAGCGTTGTTGTAGGTGATTTCTCTGGTCTTTCGGGCCTCCTCCAGCACCTTTGTCTTTTCCGAGTTATAGTGGAACCGGACCAAAATTGACCGGGGGCCCCCGCTCTGCCCCCTGCCCTATGCACTCTGTCAAATGTGGGCTTGGTTGTCATCTCCTCTGCGAATAGGAGGATGATGATGTCCTTCACTATTCGGGTGACGTCCCTCTCCGTTTCCCCCTCCGCTTCAGGTACCCCGAAAATTCTGAGGTTGTTCCGCCTCTCCCTGTTTTCAAAGTCATCAATCTGTCGGGCCCTTTCCTCGTCCCTCTTCTCCAGGGCTTCCAGCCTCATACATAGTTGTATGTCCTGGGCTGCTGTTGATGATTGGTTGGCCTCCACTTGTAATAGTCTATCTTCGACCTTGTCCACCCTCTGGTCCATTTTTTCAAACTTCTGGGCTATATCGGAACGCATGTCCCTGATTTCCTGCAAAATCGAGGCAAAGCCTCTTTCCATTGCTGCCGATGAGGGGGCCTCGGGTTGGGCCATAGTTCCTTTGGGGCTCGTACTCACGTTACCTCTGGGGGTCTCCTGGAAACGGTATCCCTGTAAGGCTTCTCGCCAGTTCATCTGGTATTTACCTGCACCTCGCAGTGTCGACCCCCGCCCACTCTGGGTCCGCACTCGATCTCCCTCCCGGGGCGCGGGCGCAAGGGGGGGGAGGCCCGGCGAGGCCGCTCCGCTCGCGAAACAGATGGGTCTTGGCTGTTTCCTGGGGGTTAGTCTTTTCTTGGGGGGGGCGGGCACACGCCCCACCTGTCCCTGGGTGGGGGCCTCACACCCCGCTCGATGTTTGCCGCAGTGGTCCGGGGCTTCTTCTGGCCGCCCCGTAGAAGGGTGTCACGTGTGGCCTGGGCCGGCGGGGGCGGAGGGCACCACGACCCCGACGCCCTGCCCGAGGGCTCTCGTGTCGTGGGGGGGCGGGCACACGCCCCACCAACAGTGGGTGGGGGCCTCACACCCCGACCACCCCAAGTTCTTCTGTCCGTAGGGGGGGGGCAGGGCGCCCAAGACTGGACCCCCCTGGATGGGGTCGATGTATTCCGGGGGCCCCCCCGTGCTTAATCTGGGTGTGCGGGGAGATATCCCCACCCGTGCCAGCGGGGGAGCGGCCCCGGGTCTCCCCGCGTCGCTGCCGCTCACTCTCCTCACCCCCCTCCTCCGGGACCCCGAGGGCCGCAGCAGCCCGCCCTGGGGACTCCCGATGGGGGCGGAGGGCGTCTGAGCGCCGGAGCGCTCCGCTCAAGCGGATCCAACCGCGAGCGCTCCGGGACGGTCTCCCGGGCCGGGGGCGCTGTTGCGCCGCTTCTCTGGTCCGGGCAGTTTGGGGGAGGGGAGGGGGGAACCCGTCTCCCGAGCCGCCGCCGGGCTCGCAATACTTCCGGCCTCTCGTCAAGGCGAGGAGGCCTTGTCCCTCCTCTGGCGTGGGGCCCATTTGGGCCGCGTTCAAGAGTTCAGGCCGCGTCTTCTTTCGCTGGACCCGATCTCGGGAACCCCGGGGTCGTCGGGCTCCGCTCTTTCTCTCGCAGGGCGCCCCGAGGGTTCACCCGTCCCCTTCGCCGCGTTGGGCCCGCCAGGGGGTTCTCGGGGGGGGCTCAATTCCCTCTAGACGCCTGGCTTCGGGGAGAGCAGCACGTTCAGGCAGCCATTGCCTGCGCGCCCCCTGGTGGCCTCCGCCATCTGCCCATTTTGCATATTTTGAAACCCACCTTGATGGCTTTGAAAATCTCCCCTATTATGCTGCCATTACCTTTATTACCTTGACAACCTCTTCCTTGGAAACCCCTTCCTGGTGGAGCATATCCATTGTTGATTCGATCGAACTGCTTTTGGTTATTTGCCTGTGGCATGTTCATTATCTGTTGTGATTTGGATCCGTCTGTACTAGTTAACTTTGCCCCTTCTATGACGTCCTTGGACAGTTTTTTCTGAACCAATTTTTCCTCCTCGCCTTTTCGAGTATCATCTTTTTTGCGATTCTTTTCCTGTAGAAGTCTGCAGTAATGTGCAATGGTCAGCTGAATTTCCGACCACGGTTTAGCTTCTATACCCACTAATTTCTTTAGCTGTTTCGGCACTTGCTCTGGCAGCCCTTGGCATAATATATGATAGAACACAGTTATAGATTTCCCCCAAAATTCCTGAGTTTCAAGCTTCCAGGCGCCTTATAAATTTTGAATGTAAAGCAAAGGATTCTCTCCTTCTTTCATCTTTTTTGTCATTATAGCGCCCATAGCGGACGTTTCTGGCTATAGTACTCGAAGAACTTTCCAAACTGCTGCTCTGCAATTGTTAAACGGCGCTCCATAATGCACAGTGTTGACTGTAGACACACCAAGGTAGCCTGCCCGTGTCCATACATAGTCAGCTCTCTCACCGAGTATGGCGATCAGAAGACCTTTAATGTCCCCTATAGCCAATGTATTTCCTCCTATCTTCTTTTCTAGCTCGTGTATCCATTTCTCAGCACCAGAAGTCAAAATCGGGAGTTTACACCTTAGATTGTCTCTGTCCATTTGAGGCCATGATATATACTGTGGCCTCGTTCCTCCTTTTTCTAGCAAAGGGATCTGTGACGCGCCAAACTCCTTCGTATCTCTCATCATTTGTCTGTCCACTGCTGGGGTGATATTCCCACATCGCTGTCTACCTGGAATGATCTCAACCTGCTCACATAAGCCGGGGACTCCCCGCTATGACCGTGGGGTTGCCCCTTATGTTGGTCTGACTGTGTCAGTGGCTCTGATGCCTTAGACACAGGTATTTTTAAATCTGACCATCTTACTCCCTTATTCACAGGCGAACATCCCTCTGGACCACATACATTACTTCTCTCTTCCCCCTGGAAGGTTTCCCTTTCTTCGTCTGACACTTCCTGTGCCCAACTTGTGCAACTTCTCTCGTCATCTTTTCTATTCAAAGTTAGTCTGTCTAAAGACAGCTCCTTATGTCTCGTGCTACATGAGGCTTCTTACGTGTCATACAACTGAGTGCTCTCGAGACAATCATTTTATTCCTTCCTTCTGAGCTCTCATGTCATGATATACTTTATCAATCACTTCCCCAATACTTTTTGAGTCAAACTCGTCTTCTAGATTTGCTCTAGAAGTGCCTGGTAATGACTCGTATTCAGGAAAATATTCCTCTATATCTTCCCATTCTACCAATGGATCGGGATTTCTTATTTCCCTTTCCAAATATTCGAGATTGCATGCTCTCTGTCTTCTTTTACGTTCAATGTCGTCATCGACTGCTCTGTGCTTTCTCGCTTCCTCTCTTACTCTGTCTTCCTCTTTCTTTTTCATATCCCTTTGTTCATATGCTCTTCGTATCTCCTCATCCCTTCGTCTCTGTGTTCTTTTCTCTCTTATCCTTTCCTGTTCATCATCTATTCTTTGTCTTGCTATCATGTCCTGCTCATCAGACGTTCTTTGTCTATTGTCACGTTTTCTTTGCTCTTCTGCCCTCTCCTGTTCTTTTGCTTGTTCATCTTGATATAACTGTTCTCGTCTTTGTCTATATTTTCTTTTCGCTCCTTCATTTTTCAATCGTTCTTCTCTTTCTTTGTCTTTCCTGTCTTGTTCGTCTTGATCTTCCCTTTGTCTTACATCCTCGATGCCTTTACTATCAAGTTTAAGTAAAATCTGCCCTCCCATCCTTTCGTTCAGTAAGAGAGCTATCTCATCAGTTTTATCCTTGTCTCCTTTCCATCTCTTTATTTCTCTCCTTATATCTAGAGATGTGCTTGCTCTATCACTTTTCTCCTTGTCGCGTCTCTCCTTGTCTCTCAGTACTTTGGAGGTTACATCTTTCTCAGTATCTTTCTCTGGGCCCTTGTCACTACTTTCCGTAGGTGACTCATACAAGGGATTGCTATATTCCGCCGCTGCTTTAAGTTCCCTTAATGGGTATAACTCATCGTCTTTCTTAACCTCGTCTTTCGTTACAGACGGGGCGGGTGGAGGAAAAGGCTCTTCACCCCCCTCTTTGCATACATTGTGTATCCAATCTAAAGGAGGCTCCTCCTCCTTTTCTTGTTGGTACATTTTTCAAAGTTCTAGACTCGCTAGGTGCTTTTCTAGCTTCTTTCCCGTGTACGCTGCATGGAAATATGTCATCATATGCAGCTGGAGTGCCTTCGATAATGATCCACCTTGGGGCCATGGCATAAACATTTCATCCTCGGTTCCTTTAACCCATTCTGCACTCTACTGTCTAAGTTTGGGCGCGTGTTTCGGCAGCTACTTGCAAAGATAAACTAATGGAGTAACCTCTTCCATTTTTAACCTTCCACTTTTCTCTTTGCTAGCACTTCATTTTTAATCACAGATTTTTTAAATACATCTCAATCAACATACAATATGAGGGAGCACCAATCGTCGCAAGCTCCAATCCCGTCAAAACACATTTTTTTTACTTTAAACTTGCTAAAAAACAACCATCAAAATAAAAATGTAAAAACAATCAATTTCTGTGTCTCAACTTCACACTTCTCTATTACATAAAAAATGTTCTTTCAACTCTGACGTCATCACTCCTTTCAATCACATAAAACAAACAGCCAGACTTGACAGGCTACATATACTATTCACAATCTTTTCCTTAAGATGTGTCTTGCCCTCTAAAATCTGCTCCGATTGGAACTTAAACCAATTAGTTTAGGATCATCTTTAACCATTCCCGTCTTCGATATGTCCCACTAAGGGGCTCTGAATTAAGGTTTCTGCTAATACTCTTTAAAGATTATGAACAGGGCGTATCCTCTTATCCTGGTCTCACTCACAACTATTCTTCTTTAAGTATTGCTCGGCCACACTCAAGACAACATCTTCTTTCCCATATACATATATATTACACTCTTACTCTTATGTTATATTTTATCCCACCTCCCTCCGTTACTCTCTGTTATTTACTATACATGTATTCCTTTGCCACACTCTTTGGTCTATTTACTCACTGTTAGTATGTTTTTCTTCTTCGGACCCAGGGGATCACCGCTTTCATTAACGCCTCTTCGAGCTGCTTTTCGATGTGCTTCTCGTATATGTGGGAGGGGTTTCTATCTGAAAATAGGGGTCCCGTCATACCGTCCCTTGCAAGGAGTTGTTTACACTATCCACTATCTACGGGGAGCTTCACGTCCTGTCAGCCAAATGGCAAAGGTCGTGCAATATTGCAGAGACTCTAAAGTTACTTATGTCGACGGCCGATGGTTATCTTATCTAGCCATCCTATCTCTGCTACCAAGTGAGCTGTGTGTTCTCTCAGACAGCCCTTTAAGATAAGTAGTGATACCCTGAAGATGGATTGGGATGCAGATTTTATTCATACATCAATAATCAAGACGACACAAATAGTTTGGCATAGTTTGTCTGTTTTAGTGTTAAGTATCTAAAACAGAGAGTACAACGAACATCAGCAATCACTCGATCCTCTGACTCTACTTACTTCATAAAAAAAACTGGGCTCTTATACCCACAATTGGTCATCATTGACGTTTTGACCTGCGCCCCTACCAACGTCATCCTATGTGGCAAACTACAAAAACCTAACGGAGGGTGTGATTGGGTCTAAGTGTATTTCTAAATATAGGCTCTATATCTGTATAGAGCAGTGTAGGAAGATGATAGGACACTTAACATCAGGTGGGGCAACTAAGCCCTCCCCTCAAAATGGCCACTATGGATGTCACTAAATGTATGACATCCCATTGGCTACACAAGCTATTGGACCCTTAATTAGGCAGTCCCCTACAATTGGTTAGCTCCTAACCCCCGTCAGTACTTTTCCACCTAGGTCTAGCAGCACGCAGACTGAACAACCAGGTGCGGGTGAGATCGTCTTAGCACCAGCTTCCCACCAATTAGCATATCATCCATCATCACCTGTCACACTCACCTGAGTCTCTGCAGGAGCGATGGATGAGCCTCCCTTGACCCCTGAGTTCTCACTTGCCCTGTTTTCAACCAGAGGGATTCCTGTCAAATATAAGGTAAACACTCAGACCTGAATTCACCTGATTCCCCTGGGCCCTTCCCTTTACTTTAAGGTGTGCTGTGATGTCCCCTAAGGGTTTACCTAGATTTTTAATAAGGTGTGCACTCCATCCTGCATTCGCAGGGGCGCGATTCGCTCATATGGATGATGCCAATGTCTGTTGGCTGAGTTCAGATGCCACACGCTGTTATATGCCTTCACAGCAAGGCCGAGTGTTCAAGGCGCCAGTTTCTTCACTGGCTAGAAAGTCTTTTTCAGGTGAACGTTGCACAGAGACTGTTTAGTGTCCTGAATTGTTCGTATTGTCTTTGTTTGCCTAGGTATTTTGTGGGTGAATAGCGCTGCGTGCTGAAGTCAGCTGCTGGTAGGTAAGTGCAGCGCCTTAAATTCGAGCGCACCTGGTAATGTCTCTCCTTTTTCTTCCCTTGCAGGAGTGGATTACGTGATATTAGCGCCTCGAGTCCGGGTTCAGCGCTACCGAAGACTTGGTTGTCTGGTAAGTTTGCACAGAGATATTGGTAAGTATATACTGCGTTATTAGGGCGAGCGCAATGACTAATGTCTCTTCTTTCTTTTGCAGGGGTTTGTGCGCTCGCACAACTGACCTGGATACCAGCGTCGCAGGAAGATTCGGTGAGTATGTGCAGCGTTATTGCAGTGCGCGCGCTAATGCTGTTCTTCTTTGTTCTTACAGATGCCGGTGTTGAAGTCCCCTCTTGACCGGAGATAGCCGCGGCGTGGAGAAAACACGGAGTACCTGTAAACTGAAGCAGAAGGATCCGAAGCAGGTAAACAGAGTAGTAGGATGTTCCGGAGCAGGTAAACTGAAGCAGGATGATCCGGAGCAGGTAAGCTGAAGCAGGAAGATCCGGAGCAGGTAAGCTGAAGCAGGATGATCCGGAGCAGGTAAGCAGAAGCTGGCTGATCCAGAGCACGGCGAGTGTGTTGCTGATGCAGCTCAAAGTAAGCAACACAAATCACTGGAAGATTCTTGGGTGTGGCTTATATAGCCAGCCACACCCAAACACTAGAGAACTCATGGATTGTCATGCACTTCCTGTTCGGCAACAGGAAGTGGTAACCAGGAAAACCCAAACACTCAAGAGCTCATGGATTGTCATGCACTTCCTGTTTGGCAACAGGAAGTGGTAACCAGAAAGTTACTACAAACGCTAGGAAGGAAGTAACGGATGGATCTGCTATGGGTTCTTTGTGTGCCTATGCCAGGCCTGCCAAGCCTCCACCCAGCTTGCCCGAACTGTTTGCCTGATACCCATGACAGTCTTCCCCCTGAATACCCCACCCAATGGTGTGTATGAGGGCTTTGGTTTCTCAGGATGGTTCCGATGGAATTTTCGCACAAATCGAGGGGCATGCACGTGTGCGCATGGTTCCCATGATCTTTCCTGGGGTCTGTACCCCTTCCAGTCAATCAAATAATACAGGGTCTTTCGTACTAGTTTGGAATCTAATATGTTCTTTACTTCATATTCTCGTGCTTCTTCACCCACTTGTATGGGTGCAGGAGGTGTGGAAGTTCGGGTTCCTGGGTGTGCTGGTTTTAATAGTGACACGTGAAATACGGGATGTATGCGCATATGTTGAGGTAACGCCAGTCTCATGACTGCTGGATTAATGACTTTTTCAATCGTATACGGGCCGATGTATCTAGGCTGACATTTTTTGGGACCCTTTAAAGCAATGTGTCTAGTTGCCAGCCAGACCGAGTCTCCCACCTGATAATCCTTCTTGTCGATGGTGATCAGCGTTTCTTTTCTGTGTTTCTTTGGCTTGCTGTAGGTTCCTGCTGGCTTCTCTGGCTGCTTTCATGATACTGGCATGCAGATTCTTTACTGCAGGCATTTAAATATTTTCTGGCGGATCGTAGATTGACGTTCTGGGGTTTCGACCATATATAGTAAAGAAGGGTGTTGCTTGAGTTGATGAATGTGTTGAGTTGTTGTAGGCATACTCTGCCATCCATAGTATTTCTGTCCAGCTTTGGCTTGTTTTGTGTAAGAGACAGCGCAAAATACTGTTCCATGGTCTGGTTCAGTTTGGCCTTCAGTTTGGGGATGGTGACTAGAAGACAGACGGACTTCCACTCTTGCCAGGGCACGACACTTTTTCCAAAAACGAGATACAAATTGGCAGCCTCTGTCAGAAACAATTAGGGTAGGGAATCCATGTAACTTGACGATTCGGTCTAGAAAAACCTGTGCCAGAGTCTGAGCTGAGGGAATACCTTTTAGAGCTATGAAATAGGCCATTTTGGAGAAGAGGTCCTCTACTACGAGGATGGTATTAAAACCTGAGTTAGGAGGTAAGTCAGTGACGAAGTCCATTGATACTGTGTGCCAGGGCACTGGCGGAATGGTGATAGGCTGAAGGAGGCCGGCTGGTTTTTGCCTGGATGTCTTTTTTTGTGCACACACCTCATAGGTGCCTATGTAGGTGGCAATATCCTCTCACCAAGTTGGCCACCAATAGGATTTGCTTACTTTCTTCATGGTTTTGGCTATACCCGGATGGGCTTCTAACAGCGAGTCGTGGTAGTCTGATATGATTGCTTGTTGCAGATCGTTAGTTGTAACGTAGAGGCGTTTTTGGTAGTATGGTAGTTTGTCTTGAATGGTGAACTGATCTCCCTTTGTGTCCCAAGCCAGTAGGTCTTCTTCAGCCATATATTCTTTTATTGCTTCCTGCAGTGTGTTTAACGGAGATGGGCCGGTGCAGAGGCCGAGAATGGCTGAGTATGATCTCCACCGGGTTAGGGGCATTGTAGACTTCTTCTCGTGTGCCAATGCGGGATAACGCATCCGCTTTCCCGTTCTTAACTCCGGGGCGGTAGGTGATCACAAAGTCATATTCCATTAAAGATAGGGCCCAACGGAGCTGCCTAGAAGACTGAGCTTTTGCTGAGCGTAAGTATTGCAAGTTCCGATGATCTGTTATTATTGTGATGGTGTGTTTTGCTCCTAGTAAGTAATGTCGCCATTCACACAGTGCGCTTTTGATTGCTAGGAGTTCTTTCTCAGAAATCGCGTAGTTCAATTCAGCTGGGGAAAATTTCCTTGACCAAAAGGCTATGGGATGAAGGAATCCGGTTTCAGGATTTTGTTGAGACAATACGGCCTTCATGGCAATGCTTAAAGCATCCGTTTCCACGATGTATGGTAAATCGGGCTGTGGGTGTTGCAGTATTGGGGCTGAGGTGAATTTTTCCTTGAGAGCTCTGAAAGCTTCTTCCGTCACTGGTGTCTACTCAAACATTCGGTGTTTGCGCAGCAAGGACGTTATTGGATGTACAATATGTGAGAATCCTGGTATGAAGCGCCGATAAAAGTTTGCAAACCCAAGGAAACTTTGTACTCGCTTTACAGACGTGGATCTGGACCAAGTGAGGATTGCCTCCACTTTTCTATTGTCCATCTTGATCCCTTGCGGTGTCAATACATATCCCAGAAACTCTACCTCGTTGACATGGAAGGAGCATTTTTCTAGCTTTGAGTACAGTTGGTTTTCACGCAGTTTACGGAGTACAGCCCGCACGTGGGTTACGTGTTCTTGGGGAGTGGTGGAGTAGATCAGAATGTCATCGATGTAGCCGACTGCGCTGACATCGAGGAGTTTCCGTAACACATCATTCATAAAATGCTGGAACGCTGCCGGGGCATTGCAAAGCCCAAAGGGCATGACCTGGTAATCATACAAGCCATAGCGGGTACGGAACACAGTCTTCCACTCGTCCCCTTTCTTCATGCGTACCAGGTGATATGCGCCGCGTGCGTCTAGCTTGGTGAAAATCTTCGCTTGTTTCACCTGGTCTATGAGTACTGGTATCAGAGGTAACGGGCACTTATTTTTTATGTGGACTTGATTTAGGGCCCGGTAATCAATACACGTTCTTAAGTCCTCCTCTTTCTTCGGTACGAAAAAGAGTGGGGAGGCGGCTGGTGACTTAGATGGTCTAATGAAGCCATTGGCTAGGTATTGGTCCAAGTAGGTCCGTAGATGAGCGTTTTCTTACTCGGTTAAGGCATAAATGCGGCTGCACGGTACTTGTGCCCCTGGCTGCAGATCGATCTGGCAGTCGTAAACTCAATGTGGTGGTAATGTATTAACTTGCTCCTTAGTGAACACATCCTGGAACTCCTGTTTTTCCTCTGGTAAAGTGCCCACCAAGCCTAAACCTGCTATCTTTTCCTGTGTAGCTAGCAGTGGGCTGCCTTGGATCCCTTTGTTGTCGTAGCAAGAGGCGCATTTCGTGGAAAAGAGTAAGGTTCGAGCTTGCCAATCTATCTTTGGGTTGTGCGTCTGTAACCACGGTATCCCAAGAATCAACTGGAATTGGGGTGCAGCGATAAGGTCGAATCGAATACTCTCCCTGTGGCCATCTTGGCAGATTAAGGTGATGATGGAAGTACACTGTGTTACTGGTCCCGAAAGGAGCTGTGTGCCATCCACAGCCATCACGCTTTCAACTGTGTCCTTACGGTGGAATGCCAATCTCAAGGTCCTTGCCGTGATTATGTCCAGGGAGTTACCAATAGCCCCACTGTCTATGAAAGCCTTGAGGGCATGCATTCGGGTGGGCTATGCAGGGTCTACCAAAACTACAGAAATACTGAAATGTGAGATCTGAGTGCTCCATTCCTGGCTCGACAGATCAACCTCTACATCTGCCGGGCATTGGAGTTTTCCGCTACCGCGCCTGTGTCTTCCCCTGTGTTATCTAGTACCCCCATTGTCTTCCGCAGAGGTTTAAACATGCAGTTCCGGAGGAAGTGACCAGATTGGCCGCAATATAAGCAAAGTTTTTCCTAATGCCTCTGTTCTCTCTCTGCCTTGGTGAGTGGTCCCTTGAGAACACCCAATTTCATGGGCTCTGAGTGTGTTTCTGAGGCCTGTCGATGGGGCGTTTCCTTTGGTCGGACATACACTGGTCTATGCTCTGATCTGGGTCGGTCGGCCTTGCGATCCTGTAACCGGTGGTCTAGTTGCATAGTTAGGTCGATGTATTCACTGCAATCTTTGGGAGGATTAACTACTTGCGCCAAGACATCTTTTAATTCTCCTCTCAGTCCTCGTTAAAATGAAGTTATTCGTTTCTCCTCCGGCCAACCTGATTCGGCTATTAGGCGGTTGAATGTGGCGACATATGAAACAAGATCCTGACCACCCTGTCGCAGAGAGAGTAGCTCATCATCCAGGGCCTGACCTCGAGTCCGATGGGCAAATAGTTTTTCCAGTTCACGCTGAAAACCTGGATAATTTCTCAGTAAAGGGTCATCCCTAAGCACTAACGGGACAGACCAGTCCGCCGCGTGCCCTCCTAAATAAGAGAGGACGAAAGCTACTTTAGCTTGGTCATTCAGAAAAGTGTCTGGTTTGCATATAAGTATAGGCGGCATTGATTCATGAACGCTCCAAATTTCCTGGGATCTCCAGAGAAGCGTTCCGGGGGTGCTAAAGGGATGTTGCCTGGAAGCAATACTTGAACGGGTGTGGCTACAGGTGCCACGGTAGGCTGTCCCTGAGGGACTCCACTTGGTAGGGATGCTAGACCAGCTTGGGTCTGTAAGAGCTGTCTTGCCAAGTCATCTGGCTTATCCCTGTTGACTACCAGTTTGCACCTTAGGGCATTTGCCTCAGAGCGGGCTGCATGCACCTCGGCCCGTAGTTCACCTAACAATATGGAAAGCTGGCCTACCTCATAGGTTTCCATTGCTCTGGCAGAGGTATTGAGGATGGCTTTGTGTTCTGTCACACTCACCTGTGTCTGTGCAGGAGCGATGGATGAGCCTCCCTTGACCCCCGAGTTCTCACTTCCCCTGTTTTCACCTAGAGGGATTCCTGTCAAATACAAGGTAAACACTCAGACCTGAATTCACCTGATTCCCCTGGGCCCTTCCCTTTACTTTAAGGTGTGCTGTGATGTCCCCTAAGGGCTTACCTTGATCTTTAGTAAGGTGTGCACTCCATCCTGCATTCGCAGGGGCACAATTTGCTCATATGGATGATGCCAATGTCTGTTGGCTGAGTTCAGATGCCACACGCTGTTATATGCCTTCAGAGCGAGGCCGAGTGTTCAAGGCGCCAGTTTCTTCACTGGCTAGAAAGTCTTTTCCAAGTGAACATTGCGCAAAGACTGTTTAGTCTCCTGAATTGTTTGTATTGTCTTTGTTTGCCTAGGTATTTTGTGGGTGAGTAGCGCTGCGTGCTGAAGTCAGCTGCTGGTAGGTAAGCGCAGCGCCTTAAAGTGAAGTGAAGTATACACCGTTCATTTATTCTCTGTAAAAACAGGAAAATGTGCACAACAAAAATGGGATAAATATATCCTGAGTGACACTCAGAATGAAGCTGGGCAAGCGCACATGTATAGAGCTTAGAGGGAAAATTGCTAACGAGTATATATAGGGTACGCGACGTCTGCGTTACTAAGTTAGCTTTTCTGAGTTATAATGAAGTTTGATTAACTTCACTGTCTAATTTGTACCATAACAGAACTCATCTATCTTGTTCAGGCACTTTTACTCATTTTTGGCTGAGACTTAAGAGTTCTTTTAAAAGGAAACGCTGACGCTCTCAGTTGTTTACTGCAGTGACGGTACATGGAAGCAGTATTAGCTGCAACTTTAGCCTCACAATGGTATTACTGTAGCCCACTAGCATCCTGTGCCAGAGTACGTTTGTTGTTGGTGTGTGGCACTCACTAAGAGGGAACTGTCTGGCTCAGATTGCCTCCCTGAGTTCTGGGTTTTAAGCAAGTGTTGACTTTTACTGGAGGCATATGCGCTGGATTTTCGAGAGCGGGTGCTTTTACTCATTTATACTGACATTTGCCCTAATGTCGAAACGCAAGGCCGTCAAAATGCGCCCCATGAGCCAGCAGGGGAAAAAAATTGCAAAGTTAACGGATCCCATTGAACAAGCTAACGCGATGATCGAGGAAATTGCCTCACTCCTATATGACATTGAACCAATGGACTTAGCTACGAAAGGAATTAGTTACAAAGGCTTAAGACGTAACTGTAAAAGGTGCACATTCTTGAACAGTCAATGCCTTGCCATATAAAGTTGCTAAATTGCAGGCATGTGCGGGGGTTCTAAACCATATGCATGCCTACCAGGGCTCCCTCTAGTTCTGCCTTTGCCCCAGAAGTTCAATGTGCATCATCACTTGTGTATGCCTGTGCCAGGATTAGCCTCAGTCCTAAGCAAATGAGACTGGCATGGAGAGGGAAAGAATGCATAACCACGGACAGGTACAGATCAGTGGTGTTCATCATTTGTGACTTCTCATTTGGAGATTACTGAGGGGTCGATATTTGGAATCAGGGTTTACCCGTATAGCATTTGGTCTATGCACAAAAGTTCAGACAGTTGTTACATACACTGTGAGTCATATGTGTCTTATGCACAGGTTTGGAATGGTGGGCTTGAATCTTTTTTGGTTAACATTGTGGTGTTTTCCATTGTTTGAATTAGGCTGAGCAATGCTGATCTCTAGGGCTGTGATTGTACTCCATGCATCAAGGAACTCACTGTTCTGTATGACAAAGGCCAGGAGGATCAAAACTGGTTCTTCGGAGGCAAACCAGGCTTGCCAGACATAATTCTAAAGATTGGATTGACAGGTTTTCTTAACACTGATGTACATATCATTTCAAAGACCCACTATAGTCACAGTCTGCCTGAGACTTGGTGGAGCATGCATGACATGCCAGACTGTGGGGGTAGGGTGCAGGGCAGGCAATTTAAATTTTGAGAGGCATGGCACAGCCTTGTCGTGGCATTTGGGAAACAGATTAACAAGCTGAGGAATGGATTCAGAGGATGCGCATTGGCATGCATGCCAGTGGAAATCTTTCCACTGGCATGCATGCCAGTGGAAATCTTTCCCAGGATCGGGCTTGCAGAGGAAAGTTCTGATATGGAATAGTGCTTCATTAAATGAATTGGATGGGCAGTACGTAACAGGACTCGCTCTTACATTAGTTCCCCAGGAGGAATCATAAAGGAGAGAGACTGCACTTCAGAAGCACATTATTAGGCAGCATACACAAACTTGACCCGGGTTCCTGCCCCGTTCCTGCATTGCGAATCCTTGCTGCACATTATGCCGTTTGCTATTTCGAGGAAAGAAGAAACCTGCAGAGTCTTCCTCAAGTTTAGGAGGCACATTTTATAGAATGGGCTAATTGCCAGGACATGCTACCAGTCAAGAAGATATTTTTCCACTGGAGGCATTAGAAGACTCAAGTGCTCCTTCTGTGGTAAATTAGGCATAGCTTGTCTCAAGGTGATTAATCATATGTTTGTACCTATTTTCTGTATAGTTATCATTTGAGAGGCCAATTTAGTAATTATCTGTTCTGTCAGAGGAGGACATCAAGACAATCATGGAGTATTATATCCCAGTGCAACACTCTTTGACTGGTTGTAGATACTGATGGTTACTTTTTCAAGGTTTATATCACTTTCTGTGTGTGCTTCACCCTACTACAGATTCCCTTAACCAACATGTTTATTCTTGGATGGACTTTGATACTCGACCTGACCAGTGACTTGTGCCCGAATTTCTCTTGTTGCTTTGTTAGGTTTCTATATATGTTGATGCCAAGTTAAAGCAATACACAACAAGACTACTGTGCACACAACCTCCTCTTACAGGGTTCTGAGTCTTTATTCCTGAACATTCCTAAAGTACACATCTATGTGATATCATTTTGACACCCTATAAAAAAGATAAAAATATGGCAAGCTAAAGTCGACTTGGTATTCACATGAGCATCATTAAATCAAATGAGTCCTTGTTTGCCACCTTTGTCTGCTTAAAGAAATGATATTAGTCTAACCAATCAAACAGAATCTGTCTCCAATCTTTATAGGGAGACACCTACAAATATATGTTAATTCATTACCAACTTGATATTCTCTAGAACTGGATTGAGGTTTATTTGAACAGTGCTAGCAAGTTTTCTAGAAAACCAAATGCCAAAATGTGTTAACTTACTTTTCACCTATGTAAAGATCCATCATGTGAATATGCAGTTAAACCAGCTTCTCTGCATACCCAAAACAGCACATTCACCAATATTACAGTTATATCGTGATAGCATTGTATTGCTCAGCATTGTACCTAATGCCTTTAATGTTTGCATTTTTGGACTGCAACGTGCCAGTGGTTCTAGGAAAGTTTGGAGTATTCATTGAGGCAGGGTAAACCTGCCTTGTTCCTCTAAACTCCTCAAATGTAGAAGAGATGACTGTTGGTAAAGGTGGTTTTCACCTTATTAGAGTCTCTGAACCAATTTGAAAAAAATTGTCACAGCTCTCAAAAGTATGTAAAGAGGACTTTGGGAAAAACCATTCCACTAAATCAAAAGCCTTATCTTCATCTATCATGCTTGTAGAATTTGTAATATCGCTAGTTCTAGCGTCATTCCTTGAATTAGTAAATTCCTTAATGTTTTCACTGCCTCGCCACTTCTTTATAAAGCCAAAGACGTTAGGGCATATTGTATTTTTGAGGGAGCTCTCCTTTCATGATTTGTGTGCCTGCCATAAGGTATTGTTAAGGTATTCATCTGTGTGTAACAACTCTAGTGATATGGCATATGGAATGGGCATGTCAAGGCTGACATTATTCAGGAACATTGCATTTGCACCCCCACAGTGCTGCTAGCAGTGCATATAAGATACTACCACTAATCCTCCTTTCTAATGCTGTGATGAGATAAATAAATATAGCAACTTTAGCAGTCCTAGCACGTTAAGGAAAATGGAAAAATCACACATTCATCAAATTTTGTAACAGGTAGGTCTGAGCATTAAGGGCGCAGAACACATTCTGAGATAGGTGAAATCACCATGACATATTCAAATGGAGTCTTTAATGAAATTGTCTCATCAATAAATAGATGTTTTCCATATAATTATGCCACCCAGTACAGTAATCATATTAGTACCAAACACGAGTTTTTACAATGGGACTTAAAAATGAGTCAGGTGATGTGGGAAATAAATGAGAATACAATCATACTAGAACTCATGTTCATATACTGTTAGCCAGCACGTAACAGATGCACACATGTGTAGTAGATTGTTTTCTTTATTATAAAAATTGTTATCGGTTGAAGACTTTCATAAGACTGGTGGTCCCATTTTCTCTTCAAAGGCACCTGTACAATGAAATGGGCGAAACAGCAGCATCGTTTTGGGATTACAAGGTCTTTGGCCGATGTTAAATGGATTCAGGCTGTAAAAAAAGAACAAATGGATTGGTCAGAAAATACGCATTACATCACTGACCAGGCACGACCAGTGGTTTTGTCTGAGAGGTTCATACATGACTGTTTTACATATTATTGATACCATGTGTCTGGCACATGTTGTCACAATGTTTTCAATTTATAGTGATTTCTCTAGTCATTGTAATAGATCCACCAATCCAAGATTAACACATGCCCACCAGGGGTAATTGAGCCATGAGATATGTGAATCCGGATGTGAACTAGTAGCTGCACTGCCCTTAGATCTCCCAAGGCGTAATGTCCCTGTGACAATGCCTTTATCTGGTCATGCCTTATGTTCTAACCTCTTCCGACCCTTCCCCTCTGCTCTCTCACCTCACTCAGCAAAGCACTGAATGCTGTTTCCGATAACCTCTACAATCTTGCTTGATCTACACCTACCTAATCTCCTCACCTCCAAGTTGGATGGCTATGCTTGAAGAAGCAGTACATTCTCAAATGTCTTATCCTAATCACTAACTGTGTCCAGTACACATGGGTGGGACTTTGCAGGCTTTTCAGGAGGTTTGATCATACTGGTTTGAGACTTGCTTCCAAATAAAGGCTGGCGAGTTTCCAATGTCGATTATCATTTTTTAGAGTTTTTTTTTATCCATTTTTAATGGTCTTTCCAAACCCGCAGGTCTGCCTTCCTTCAGGCTTCTTTCACAGCTTGATACCTGATTACGAGCAGCTTCTTTGATTTACAGGATAGTGACATAATAGGATTCTTCTCCTCTACACCTTCTCACAAGCTCATGTTTGGGCACTGGTTCCTCATCTTGAAGTGTTGCACTGCTATTCAGTGAATGTTTTAGAATAATTGCATGTGTATAATTTCCTTCATATTAACTCGTGTTACTCTTATGTAAGATTGAAGCAAATGTCTATATGTCAAACATTTGGTCTTTCAAATGTTGATTCACAATGAAGCTACAACACATGTGTTCTGGTTGCCAGGTCCATGCTGGAAATAGACCAAGTTAAGACTTTGCTAGGACACCTAAAATTGCAATTAGCTGGTTAAGGCTATCCTTACATGGTAATGCCCACATCACCAACTAAGTAATGCTAGCGCCCATAGTAGCTGCTAACACAAATGCAGATACTTTATCCATTAGAAGTCAATCGAAATTTCAAAACTACATTTGAATTATTCACACAGAATGAATTGAAAAAACCCACAAGACAGCAGTTATACAATGTCAAACACACTGATGAAGTGTGAGTACTCAAAACAGAAGTAGACAAGCAGAATTATATCATGAATACATAATTCAAAATATGAAAATTGCTACTTTTGAATATGTAATTGTTTTCTCGGAAAACCCAAACACTTTAAACCACATCACACATACAAATGTATCACACTACAGAAGTCATACTCACAAGCTCACTGTGACTATCCCGACCTCAGAAGTGGCTGTAATTAACTCCACAAAAAAGCATTACTGCATTCAGTAATGATCTCAAGTGATCATATACAATTCTCATTGAGTCCGATAGGACTCCAAAATGCAGAATAACTGAAGGACCTGCAAGATTCACATCAAGCGGAACCTTCAAGGTCCTGTACGCTTAATGCATGCAGTAACAGAATGATAATGTGTCCAAAATCGCAATCAGGTGAAAGGGGGTTAAAGAGAGAGTGAGAGAGGAAGAGAGTGCATAGACAGAGAGAGAGAGCTAGAAAGAGAGTGCAGAGTGAGAGGGAAAGAGAGGGAGAGAGAATTCTAGATCAGCATATGGCACGATGGTCATAGCTAGTTAATATTGTTTTGCTCTGTCCACTCTTCAAGCAATCAGGTAACATGAACACAATAATTGTAATAAAATATAGCATATTTTAAGCAATTACTGTTGAGTTTTTGTATTACAATATCATCAACACAGAAGTATTTTGTGTAGTTGAAATGAAAATAGATAGAGCATGGCCTTAATACCCAACAATATGTATATGTTCCACTATCTATTAATTGGGAGGCTTGGAGAGAAGCACCGCTATCTAGGATATAACTGCAGAACCATAACACATATAACATAGGCCCGTGCAGAAGGCTAATGCTCACATCTCCATAGTTTTAATATTAACATCCTCTGTGTTGATCTTTTCACTTGGTTGAAATGCTAATCATGTAGCTGTATTTGTTATGTCATTTGATGTGTGCCTCTGTAACCTTGTGGGACTAGGTGTGCCATCAGCTGTGTTGTTGAGCCCAGTTCTTTTTTTATTGTTTTTGTAAATCTCATTCCAGCTGGCGGTACATGTTGAAGTGTTGTCTAGGTTTTTCGGGTTGATTTTGAATCTCCTTGTAGAAGGAAGATAACCTGTAAAGTCTGCATCTGTGCCAGACAAGGTCACTTAATGACATGTCTTCAGAACCTTTTTGGGTTGGATTATTATTCTGAGGTACTTAATTTGATGTTGGGTATTGCATTTCCATTAACAGATGTCTGGAGCAAGTTGGGGTGGCGTGAATAATTCTCCATGTTGCAAACTAAGTGTTGCATATGCTTGGGGTTTTTCTCCTCTACTATTCTGGTAATGAGAATGCACCAGAGACTAAACACTTGAAATTGGGATATGGCTGCACGCTAAGTGTTAACATTAACTGCATAGACTGGCTTACATTGGATGCAGGCCAGTAAGTAAAAAAACCTGGCATGTTTACTTTACCCTAATACACAGTAACTGTGCATCAAGGGAAAAGCAAAGACAATTGTTATTATGTGGCTAGACTGGCCTAGATTCAATGTAGTCCAGCCTATCTATGTAATAACATTTCACTTGCCAGGTAAATAACGTGTCATGTTTGCTTTACCCATGATGCACAGTAACTGTCTGTGTTCTTCAATGTAGAAAAACAAAAGAGGTGATGGATGGAAAGTTTAGAATTAATCTTAACCGCTGGCATGTCTCTGGGCAACCCTCCAGACCACTGTTCTTCACCTGCCAAGCCATTAAAGAAAGGGGAAAGACCAGATGCAAATCAAGCTTGGTCCCACCCCAAAAGGTGCAGTCCAGCCCAAACTACAAGGTCACATCCCTGCTGCACGAGGCTACAAGCATCTCCAGACATGTTTCAGCCTCATTGGGCCTCATCAGTGAGGAGTAGCTTGGGTCTCTAGGCCCAGTAGGCATGGGTTCCACATCTGGTCATACTCGTCCCACTTAAGGTGACTAAAGCAAAACAAAAGAGGTGATGGCTGGAAGGTTTGGATTTAATCATAACCTCAGGCATCACTCTGGGCAACCCTCCAGACCATCATTCTACACCTGCAAAACTATTACAGAAAGAGGAAAGACAATATTCAAATCAGCTACCAGACCCAGCATGGGGCGAGTGGGAAGGACCAAACCACTGCCTGACCCACTTCTGGTTGTGAAGTGGACATGAGGCTCAACCAGATTGAGGGGGAAACTACTGTATCTCTCTGGGTGAAAAAGGGGTTCCTGGCTTGGACACCTAGTAGTGCTTGAGACCCAAAGATGTATCAACAGCGCTCTCATACCCAAACGGGTGGCACCCAATAAACCCATATGTTCACCAACATCACAATTAGAATTCCCTCGGGCCAAGCTGAGGAGATTATGGAACCTAGTGAATCCATGGGGAAAGATGCAATAACCCCCCCATGGTCCCACCCACGACCATTGCCCTCCTCTATCAAAAGACATTGCCAATTTAAACCTGCTGATGGAGGAGCCTAAAACACCCTGTGCCACTAATGCCAACAAGGCACCTGCAAGTGGGGAAGGAGCGGTCGTCTGTAATTTGGCCCTATGAAACAGGGATGTCCCATCGGGGGATCTGGTGCATGGCAGTACAGAGGCCCAAGAAACTGAGAAAGATAAAAATATGGATAGTAGCACTACCCCCAGCAAGAGTGCAGGGGATTCCTCTGAAGGCCTGAGACAATTAATGATAATGGAAGATCTGGGGGAAATTAAAACTCTAGTTAAAGCTGTGCCTGGCAAAATTGAAACTTTGATAAATACTGTCTTGGACCCGGAACACACTTTTTCTAATAAGTATGACATGGCCACACATTGTTAGATGTGCAACTGTGCAGTGAAATCTCAATCCAGAACCGTTGCTGGAGGGAATTAATCCATCAGAGCTACCACCAACAAAACAAGGCCGGGCCGCCCGTCCCAGACACAGAAGATTGCAGTTCACAACCCAGTATACCCGAGGATTATCTGCTTACCTGAAATCTGACCTGTCAGGTTGTACAACTATAGCCGGGGTAAATGTGCCATAAGCAGAGATGCCTTGTCACCCATAAAAACATGAACAGGCCGGTAAAATGACACCAAAGAACCGGATTGACACAGCAATCACTGCAGTAATAGACACATTTGTGCAAGTAAATCCATACAGGAGGCCTTCACAGCACATAACAAATCACATAACATCCTACATATGGGACCTTTGAGAGCCGATGCAAGGTCATTTCATAAGAACCCTATGGATAAGGGCACATGTATGAAAAATGAATGTAGGGTATTCATGTGTAACCTCCCAGCACTATCTAGGGGGCAATTCGAAAAGGATTCACTCATCAACAAACTAATACAATGAATTAGAAGCACCAGGGGCTTTGCCTCATTGATCAGAGAAGACATCATTTAATGTACCAGAGTGCAGATGCCACTGGGAAACACAGACTACATCCATCTAATCTTGAGGAGCAAATTATTGGCTGATGGGCTCTTGTCAATTGAATCATGCCCAATGGTTCTAAGACACCATACGATCAACTATTCTGAAAAGTATAAATAGCGGAGGCTCCTTGGGGCAGCAGAGAGCACCACCCAGCCAAGAACAAGCAGATTGTGGCTTAGAATAAGTGGATTGACTTACACCTCCCCAGAACATACTAGAACACCAGCATCTAAGGACATTAAAATTATTTCATGGAACATTGCAGGAGTGATCAAATATATGGTTGACCCGAGCTGGAGACACTTCATTCTGGGATTGAACCTAATATGCTTGCAGGAAACATGGGCATCCAAGCCCTACAAGGGTACTCTGCCTACATGACCAAAGGGACTAAGGGTGCAAGAGGACGCCCAAGTGGGGAAATGTTGACCTGGGTCAATTCATTGCTTAGTTGGGTAGCTGACCAAGTACCTACTGGCTCACCTGATTTATAATTCAGTAACTTCACTATGAACAAAGGAGTCAGGGTACATCTGTTTAACATCTATAACCAAACCATGGGGCTTTACCCACTACATAGACTGTTAAGGATGAATGAGCTTATCGTAGCGACAGCTCTACAATAGTAACCCTGGTAGTCAGTGATTTAAATCTCCAGTATGAACCCCTCAGACATGTTGATAATATGTGGGACGATGAAGACGCCAGATGGGGAATTCCACCACTAATGGTGGTCTATCCCCAGAAATCCCACCCATTATCCGTTGGCGTGGTACAACTCCTGAATGATCTTAATCTAAGGGCATGGAACGGCCATTGTGCTGTGGATCAGCCCTCAAAGAACACTTGCTATGGGCATAATGGCTCGAGCCGAATAGACTATGTCATAATTGGAGCTAAAGATTGGCACTTGATTACATTATTCAATGTTTCAGACTGTAGAGAGAGCGATCACAGGCTAATCCTGTGTAGCATCTAACCAGTACTTGGCAAACAGGCCAGTACTGATGTATCACATAGAGCAACCTCTATAGAGATTGGTGGTCACTCGAGAAGTGTGGTTAAGTGGACAGAGGTGATGAACAGAGATTGGGTCTCGGGCAGATAGCTCAGGGGAAACGTGCGCCTTGGAGGCAAGATGACACAGGGCAACGCAGGTTCGATACCCGGGTCTGCGCTTAGAAACCTCTGGGTATTAAGTGTGTTATAAATAACCTATCATATCATATCATTGGTTACCAGACATGTATTCTACAATTATTGGGTATATTGCAGACATCAGTGATCTGGCTAGGGAAACACTTTAAGCATTGGATGAGTATGTAGAGAAGGTTGCAGCCCTACACTCCTCATTTAGCAAACCAGGTACCAAGGTGAAGAATTATGTACAGACCAGCCAGGGCTGGTATGACGAGGAGTGTAATTATGCAAGGAGAACATCTTGGTATGCCTTAAAGAGGGTCCAATTGTAGACACAAAAAACATGAGGCTGTTTAGATGTGTCTATAAAACTACCATTGGGAACAAGAAAACGCTTTTCCACCATGAAAGATGGGAAGCCATGCAGGAGGCATGCAAGGCCAATGACACGCACACCTTTGGAAGCTTATTTTGAAAAAGATAGCAGGCGCCCCTTTCCAGAAAGAACATGCCATGATAACATGTTCTGTGTTTTTTTCCCACTTTGAGAGTTCGCAAGCCATCGCTTTTTGCTCACTGTACCTTTCACAGAAGGGAAATAACCATTTGCATGTCAGTCTTTGTCCCGCCCACATGGGCAATTCCCTTCTGAACAAGAATACCAACAACAACCCCATACACGTGTTTCAGCCTTGTTGGGCCTAATCAGTGAGGTGGAGCTGTGCCTCACTGAGCACAGTGAGCAGGGAGCCCACATCTGGGTTCCCCCAGGTAACTCAGGGTGACCAACCCCAAGTTCCTTGCAAAAAATGTTCAAAAAGGTAGCAGGCGCCCTTCTCCAGAAAGAACATGGCATGATAACCTGCTCTGTGGTATTTTCCCACTTTGAGAGTGCGCAGCCATCGCTTTTTGCTCACTGTACCTTTCACAGATGGGAAATATACATTTGCATATCAGGAAGTCGAGCACCGAAATGCTATGGCAATTCCCTTCTGAACAAGAGTACCAACAGCAACCCCAAACACACGTTACAGCCTTGTTGGGCCTCATCAGTGAGGTGGAGCTTTTGGAAGCTTGCATTGGGCATGGCCCCAGATGCCCCTCACGATCTGCAATGTAGCATTGCACCGAACACTTGATGGGCCCGCTCCATGAACCTGTATAAGGGCTCGGGGGTCCCGAGTAACTCACTGAACTCGGGTGCACAAAATGGGGACCCACTCGGGTATTCCCCAGACGTTGCAGTGACTGTGGAGGAGGTTCAGAAGGCTATTAGTGCCCTTGGGAGAGGCAACAAACCTGTCCCTGACTGAATACCCATAGTCCTCTTTTAAAACAAACTGGTAATATGGGCCACACAAGTTTGTAATGCTGTTATTAAGTCAGGACAAATTCCTGCCACTTGGTGGGAGGCCGTAAACATCCCTATATTAAATAAGAGTTAAAAAGACTGCCTAGAAAATGACCACCCCATCTCTTTGTTAGACGGGGAAGGGAAATTATATGCAAAGGTTATTCTGGAGAGTCTTCAAGAATGGGTTGAGTCAAGAGGAATAATAAACCCAGTTGCATGTGGGATTCCAGCAGGGAATGGGTACCCTCGAGCAGTGCCTGAAGCTTGATATTGTTGTTAAAAAATATACAAGCCTGAGTAACAACAAATTGTATGCTGTGTTTGCTGAGCTAAAAACAGCATTTGACTCTGTGCCTACAAACCAGTTGTGGCAGGTCTTGAATGGCTATAACATTCCTGCAGTTCTACTGTCCACAAAACAGGCTCCATACTCCAACAACAGTGTCTCTGTGTGCTTGGGGATGAGTGGAGAAAATACAGAGAGGTTTGAGGTGCAGGATGGGGTTAGGCAGATTTGCGGGCTGGTGCCACTCCTCTCTTGCATTTATATCAACAGCTTAATAGAAGAGTTTGAGGCCAATTGCATGTACCCCCCAAAGATAGGCAGCTCATGCTTACCGGCCCTGTTTTTTGCAGACAATGCAGCGATGTTATCAGCTACTCCAATTGGCATAAGGCACACTATGGGTGTTTTTTTTCAAAGAAATGTGGCAACCTTCATTTGGAAATCAACAAACGCAAAACTAAAACCCTTGTTTTCAGACACAGAACAGCCAAACATGTAAATGTCCATATAGAGATAGAAGGTGTAATATTGGAGCAGGTTACCACCTATGGGTTTGTGATTTTCTTGGAATGGTTCTTTGTGTGAACATGTATTGAAAGCCACCAAGACCTTGAGCAAACACAGTGGGGGCATTAAGAAATTCTACCAGTCGTATGGGAGGGGTGCTTTGGCCCCTGCCCTTGAATTATATAGACTACAGGCTAGCCCGGGAGCAGTGTACGGTGCAGAAATCCTTGAATTTGCTAAAACAGCAACCATAGGAGTGGCTGAAAACAAATTCCTCAAATCCTTATTGATGAAACCCAATAGTGCACCAAACGCTATATTGCATCTCGAATGTGACTCATGTCATATTGCGTACTCAATAGCAGTCAAACCACTACTTTTTTGGGCCCGTAGATGGACTGCACCCAGGCAACATAAGTTCAAGGAAATTATTATAAATGTTATTGCCTTGGAAGGAAGTCGATCCCCCACCCATGGCTGATGAACATTCAATTCTGGTGCAAGAAGTTGGGTCTTGGGCAGTATTGGGATCAGCCATCCAGTATGACTCCTGATTCTAAGGGAGTGATATAAATGGCCTGTAGATGGAATTGCAGAAGATCAATGGAGGGAGTGTGTGCTAGACTTTCCTGTGGCCAGCAGTATATGCAGGTCAAGGAAGTCTTTGGCTATGAATGATATTTAGATGTTATTACCCCCAGTTAGGCCTAGTCACTATTCTGTGACTTGAGAGCAGGGACACTGCGAGTGGCCTCCTTATTTATTTATTTATTTGTTTGTTTATATAGCGCTAAAGCCCGCAGGCATCAGAGCGCTTCCAAAGAGACAAGACAAAAGATAATAAAGACGGGATAAAGACGTGAACCAGGCCATTGTTTCATAATAATAGGCCATTGTTTCATCATAATAGGGTTGTCGTAATTCCGGAATTATTTGAATAGCAGTGTTTTCAATTTCTTCCTGAACTGAATATAGTTGGATTCAAGTTTCAGTGATATTGGTAGTTCATTCCATATTTTAGTGCTTTTGGTCGGGAAGGCCTTACCTAGGCCGTTTTGCTTTTTCGTTATGGTCATTTGCAGTAAACCTATATTGGAAGATCTAAGACACCTAGATGGCGCCTTAAAGAGAAATTGGAGTTACCGAAACAGCACTGAATGCCTGGCCTGCGGGGCCTCATGTGATCCAGTGTATTGTTCTGCCCCAGATCTAAGGATGTCAGAGCCAAGTATTTAAAGCCAATTTTTTGATTGAAAGACATTCAAAGGGCAGAAGATGCAATTGCAGGAAAAGCAAAGATATTAACCTCATACTTTGTAGCCAAATATCTCCATAGGGCATGGCTGAGAAGTGCGTGTGTGATTCGTAGTAGAGGGGAAAACCATGTATAAATGTAAACATAACCTAGAAATAATATATGCTGTGCAAAAGGTTCAGTCCAACCCAAACTGCTATGAGACATCCCTTCTGCACGTGATCACAAGCATCCCCAGGTATGCTTCAGCCTCATTGGGCATCATTAGTAATATTTTGTTATGCTTTAGTCACTCTTTAGTGGTTTGAATGCTTTAATTTGAAAAGCTCTCTAAACAATGGCGAGTCCCAAAAGAGAAGGTGTTCACTGTATAAGGGAATACTCAAATGACAGTCTGCAAATTGTTGTCCAGTCTTGGCAATAATGTCCAACCATTTTGGGTCTTACTTGTTTGAGAAAAGCGCTATTGAGCAAGGAAGTCCCCCATTTTACAATGCAGGTCTCAAACTTCTCCAACTCAATAAAGCATTTGTTTTGCTTAGCAGACCATATATTTTTGTGAAAAAACTTGCTTCAGGAAGATAAGCTTACGACTAAATATAAATATCAATTTAAGCCAATAATTGTAATGGGCACTTCGGCCTTTAAGAATTTTGGGATTCTCAAAGAACTTAACTCTAATTTTCACTGTACATGTTTCAGTTAGTTGTTGTTCAGACGACTAAGCGTCTTATTTTCTGTCTAGGACTTTCTTCTGATGGTGTGCAATTTCTACTTAATAGTTATGTCTTTGCATGCTTCATCTTGTAGCCTGAAACAAGTCCAAGCATATTTATGTCTTACATTAATGTTGGTAAAGTTGCAGCCAAGCCTGATTTGCAAATGGTCTTTCCCCTTTTCTAACGGCTTTGCAGGTGAAGAAGAGGTTTGACCAGAGCAATGCCAGAGGTTAAGATTAATTCTAAACCTTCAAGCTATCACCTCTTTTGTTTTGCTGTGGTCACCCCGAGTGAAACGGGTATGCCAAGACGTGGCCTAGAGACCCAAGCTACTCCTCACTGATGAGGCTGAAACATGTTTGGGGATGATTGAAGTCTAGTGCAGAAGGAATGTGAACAAGCAGTTCGGGTTGGACTACCCTTTTTGGCTTGGGACCAAGCCTGATTTGCATTTGGTATTTCCACTTTTGTCACGGCTTGGCGGGTGAAGAACAAAGAACGATGGTCTGGAGGATTGCCCACAGGTTAAGATTAATTCTAAACCTTCCAGCCAAACCTTCTCTTTTGTTTTGCTTTCGTTGCATCAAATAAGCGGTGTAAGATCTTAGATCCATCTGCATATATTTTAATTTGACCCTAGAGTTTTTGAGCGCAGATTCCCTTACTCTGCTTATTTTCTTGTATCATAATCGCCTGCGGTTTGATATAGACATTAAATAACCCCTGAGACAATACCCTTTGTGGATATCTCAATTGATAGGAATTAGTTGTGCATATATTTTTGAGTATAGGGATTTAGTTATCTGTCTAGGGAGAAACCCCATTACTGTCCTCAGACAGGGTTGTAGGTCAACTGGTCGAAAACAAAATTATCGAATGACCATTTCATCGAAGTCAAATGGTCGAAAAAAAAAGGTCGATTTTTTACTTTTTTTATTTTTTTTATGACCTTTTTTTTTCGACCATTTGACTTCGATTAAAGGGTCATTCAATCTTTTATTTTCGACCATTTGACCGGACAGCCTCACACCTAGCATAGGGACACTGATACAACCTAGGCAAAGGCTTTCTTTACATGTACTGTTATTATAAACAAAGGGAAAGTATTACTTTGTGCCCAATATATGAATCTCAGGACATGATTGGATAAATGTGTAAATTGTTCACCAGGTATAAACCCTTTCTCATCTTTAAAGATGACTGATCTTAAATGTCTGTCCATAAGGTAATCAGTATTTTGCTCAACATCTTAAACACACATTTAGTAAATTGTAGGATTATTTAGCTTATTAAATAAATCACTAAAATTTAGCAAATAGGCATATATAAACCACATTGCTGGGGTCCTTGCCTAATTTCAGAATCATTGTGCTTTATGGCCTGTTGACATGACACTGGCACATGATTATAATGTCATATTTTATTTAGTTTTGTCAGAATTTGTACCAGGTTTGGAATCAGCCGTTCTATGGGAGGTAGCCAACTTCAGTTTAATGTCTATGAGATCTATGTTTGGATTATTTCTTTGGTTTGTATACTCGGATCGGTACAATCCAAACCATGAGGTTTTGGAGAAGGGAAATAGTGACCATGTCCTCCTAAAATTGACCTGCACCTTAGGTTTGAGGCAACAAAAAGAAAGCTGGCATTTTATGTCTGAGATTTCATCAGGTAGTAATCACTTACATATGAAAGTAGCTGAAGCAGGGCATTTAATTTAAGGCTTCAAGCAGAAGATAACATATGAACATTCCAAAACATACATTTGATCAGAAAATTGTATCGGAAAACAATAGCTGAGGAAGGATCTTTGAGCCATTAATCAGCTTGCAAATGAGCAAAGATGTGAATTATTCAAAAACGGAAACAGAAATACAAGAATTGGCTTGGTTTTTATAAGGCGTAAATCTGCAATCAGCTCTTTTGATTAATGCGGTCACGGAGCATGAATGGGTAAAATTTTATGGAGAGCTTCTTGCGTCGAACCACTCCACTATGCAATTTTTGCCTAATGAAACCGCTAGATCCTGGGTGATCCCTTTCGACTGTTTGGATATGGAGTGTCTGATTAAAAAGACCAATTCATCGGGAGCTCCTGGCCCAAACAGACTTATTTACGATATGATCAAGCAGGCTCCAGAAGTGTGGATACCTTTCTTGGCAAAACTATTCAATTGGATAAATCGTCTGGGCTCCATCCCTGATACATCGAACCTGATGATTGTCGTCCTGATATTCAATAGTGGTAATAAGGCTGATCCTTCGAAATGAAATATCACTCTGTTGTCCTTTTAGATGTATTTGGCAAACGATATGCCTCATTAATTCTTCTTCATCTTCAGAAATGGATGAAAGTATCGAACAGAATTCCTCCTGGTCAATCTGGGTTTGTAAAGGGGGTGGGAACGAACCTCAACTTATTATTTTTTAATTTTTTTAAGTCAAACCTATTTAAACAGCAGACAAACATGTATTAAGCCTTCTTTTTACATGAAAAAGCCGTTCAATAGTGTTGATAGAGCAATTTTATGGAAAAAATTCAAAGCGTGGGATTGTCCACCGGACCTTCTCCTGGCAATGAAAGCTTTATACACTTCCACTAAGGTCTGGATCAGGTTGAATATGCAGGGCAACCTAACTGAAGAGATTCCTCTGTATAAAGGTCTAAAGCAGATATGCTCCTGGCGCTGACCCTCTTTAATTTGTTCCTGTCTGATCTGGCTGATTCCTTAAAGACATCCAAGTTCTTCCATCCTAAGATCAGCAATCAGACCCTAATCTCAAATCCAAATAAAGTAAAACATAAATCATTGGAATCTGATAGGATGGAAATTTGGGTTACCCCTCCATGTTGCATATAAGCCATGAATATGAAAAACGTGGGAAGATTGCTCAATAGCTTGCTAATTAACCTGATAAACATTATAGACAAACATTTATGCAAGTTTGATGGAATCTTTCGCAAACAAAAGACATTCTTGCACGACATGGCCTAATTGATCCTTCGGGATTGGTTTGTCGATTTTGCCACCAACATGGATCCACTGAGTCAACAAGACACTTTATTCCTTTTGTAAGGAACTGAACAGAAAATGAGAATGCTAATTGGCAAAAATGTACTCTAATCATCAATGGGCCAGTTAGCAACAAATATGGCATCGCTGTTTGAGTGGACGCAATACTTCTGAAACTCTAGCTGTAACTTCCTTTTTTAAATCTTTGAATGTAAACAAAGGTTATCGCAACACTAATACTGTACTGGGGACGTCAGTGCTATAGCATGAAATAATTATTTTTGTGTTTTTTAACAAAAATTGTATGTTTTTTTTATTTTAGGGATGAGTAAGAGAATATTTGATTATATAAGATTTGGTGATTTTTAATTATTTGTTTTTTTAATTGTATTGAGCAGTTTAATGTGATTTACATTTGCTTATGTTGATTTCTGACCTTCGTCACTTTCGTTAATTTGTCTTTGTTTGCTCTTGGATGTGGACAATTTGTAAAGGTTATTTAACCAAAAAAAATATTTAAAAAATAATAAAATCAGGATCTAGGTTGGATGCTTTATGCGGACATCCTGGTCCTGACTGGTCAAACCTCTATAGGCCTACAACGCAGATTGCTATTGCTACAGACATACATGAATGAAAATTGATTAGAGATAAACTCTGCTAAAACATATATTTTAATTCTAGGGGCCTTGAGAAATAAACATAAAAGTACCTTTAGACGGCATATAGGCTTGGGTAGCCTATTGAAATTGGATCTAAAAATGAGAATGAAAAATGTTATAGCGCAAGGCTGGGTGATATACAGGAAATACAGGAAATGTTCTATTCATCAGATGTTGATCTTTTACAAATCGAAAGTAGGTCCAACCGTAATTTATGGGGCAGAGGTTTTCCTATGTACTCCTGTGATACTATGGTTTTGTTTTGAGGGATCCTTTTGGAAAGTCATTTTAGGACTACCTCACAGAATTCCAATGACGATAATTAGTTATGCGTTGGGTCTGATATCTTTATTTGCAGGAGTGATCTGGAACACTCTGGCCCTTTACTGCAAATGCATCATGAGGCCCTTCCCCTCCATTATCATATTCCAAGAGAGGAAGTGGTTAGGGGCAATGGGAGCTTGATGACCTATTGGATAACAAGATGTATGTCTATCTTAGAGTACTTGGGAGAGGCCAAGACTCTCTAGGTGTAAACCCAGGAAGAGCTAAAAAAAAGCTAAAAAAAGCTATTGCTGCAGGATTGGTTATCGACGTTAGAAGCCAAAAGCAATATGCAATTATATGATTGTTTGAAGTTCGAAACAAAGGCTTATAATTGTCTCCCTAAATATCTGATTACATTTCTGTGTCGTAGATATAGATACGGCTTTCTGAGATTTCAGATAAATTCTTATCCAACTAAACAAATTTGATCGCTTTATGGAAAATCAGATAAAGATACTAGCTGTGGATTTTGTGGCATAAAGGGAGAGATTGAATCCTTAAAACATGTGACTTTGTTCTGCACGAGCCTTACAACTGTCAGGACCCGATATATAAGGAGATTTATTGAAATTAATAAAACCTATACCGCTGAAGACTGGTGGTCGACATTGATTTTGGGAGAACATTTTTCATTGATCTTCTCCTTGATCAAATTTCTTAGGGAAGTGTGTTTATGTTTCTAGTTTTACTAAGGATATGCCGGAAATTTTCAATTTCTGATATTTTTTGAAGGATTTACATGTAACTGTCTATTGTAACTTCCTGTATTGGATGTTTTCTTTCCTCTTTTCTCTTTCTTTTTGTTTAATTGTTTCTATTTAATGGTATTATTTTAGATAGTTTTAAAATGGAAACAGAATTTCAGAAAAACCCATTCTATTTTATTTTAACCAGAAGAAGGAGTATGATGAGTTACTGACATGGTCAAGGATTTTTATTTAAAATAAAAGTAAAACACCTATCTGTCCCTATCCCTATGAGAGGAAGTCCCTACCTAACAAACTAAAGCATCCAATGCATGTCAAAGTGCAAAGTAAAAGGTCCTCTGTCTAAATCCTAACCAAATACCTGGCCCTGCCACTTCAGAAAAACAAACAAAAAGAAGGCGACCAGGATAAGGCCTCTGCCTGGGACTTCTGTCTGGCCCAAAAATCCAATTCCTCCTCAAAGCAGGTTTTACAAGTTTGTTAATTCTGGATTCCTTTTCTCTGGAAACAGGGTTTTTAGAAAGTTCCTCAAAGTTTTGCTAAGGTTTCTCAAAGTTCTAGCAAAGTTCAGCACTTTCGTACAATTAAAACCTTGACATACTGTTTCCTTCTTCTCTGGAAAAACAAGGTTTCTTTCACATGACTGCACCACTTCCCTCTTGGTGATTGACAGTGAGCTTGTCTTGCACTCGCAGACTCGAACCCTACAGGTTCACACTCCTTCCAATTCTGCACATTTGATTTCAGGTTTCTTGGACTCCCTAAAATCCTCGGACCCGCTATCAGGCTTTCTTGAATATGGCCCAGTACAGTGTCTGCCTGTTTGGGTTTTCCAGGCTACTGTGACCCCTTTGGTTTCTCCAGCATGGACTATTAATGTCTGTTGGTTTCTCAGGGCTTCCCAACACCCTTTTTCCAACTGATAGGTTTACTGAGTCTGTATTAGGGTTGATCTGGTTCTCGTACCCCTTATGGTTTTTCCAGTCATGAATCACCCTGGTCACCCTTCTCCACAGCGTTACCTTCTCAGGGGCTTTTGCTTCCCTTCCCTTGCTCAGCTCGGCAGTCACTGTACTTCATGTGCAGAGCTCAGGCTTCCAAGCTCTCCTCTGCAGTCTGGTGTCGGTGGCGAACGACGGGCTCTAGGCTCACCACAACTTCTCTGTGCTCGGGCAACCAGGTGAGACTGTCGCTCTCCTGTTTCTGTCTCTCTCGTGACTTTGGCTTCCCAGTCGGTCAGGATGCCAGCCTTCCGGCATCTTGCGAGTGCTTTGTTCAATCTCCACGCTACCGTTGGCACTGCGATCTAGCATGCCGCCACCTGTCCAGAAAGTCTTTCCATAACAGGATTGCCTCTGCGTAGGATTTTCTCCTCCAACTGCGTAGGAGTTTCTCAGACTCCCTGATTCAAAGTTCCTCATGGTTTTATGCATGTGAGCACATCCAAAAGGAACATGTCCTTCCTCACTGACTCTGTCATTCAGGTGGAATCCAGCAGTACCTGAAGCCAAAGAGATTGTAGACATTTCATTAATCATTAAATCGAAAACAAGGTTAACAGTCTTTCCGATTTCCATGTAGGCAGAAAGCGTGTTTCCGGATAGGGAGTTTCTTATTGGAATGGGAGTTCTTTTCCCCGAGAGAGGAGTCACTCCCAGTTAGGTCCCACTTGCCCCGACCCCTAGGGAGGGTCTTGCTTGCTTACCTCTCTAGCCTCAAAGGGGGTGGCTCCCCTCTGGTGATAAGGTGTGAATTGTTCAAATTCGGCGCAGCATACAGTTTCTCTATTTTGAGCCTCTGGCGTAAGCTCCCCCCAACAAACGTCTTGATGACTCACATTATCCTTTTCAAGAGGATGGGTGGTCAGGGGCAGAAGTCCAAATATATAGTTCAGTCGTGCAATTAACACAATTTTAACTATATGTACTTGGCCCCAAATGGATAGATTCAGTGACAACTATTTGGAAAAGTCTAGTTGCGTCTTGGACCAAACTATCTCTAAATTATCGTTGGCCAACTCTGCCATATCTCGGCTCATGTATATCCCCAGATATTTAAGGTCGGCTTCCATCCACTGAAACTGGACTGTCTTGAAACAATGCCTGTGTGTGTTAATGTTCAGGGGCATAGCTTTGCGTTTTTCCTAGTTTACTATGTAGCCTGAAAAGGAGGAGAAGTCACGGATCACCCCCAGAAGCTCTGGCACAGGTGTCGGGGTCAGATAATGTCAGCATGCCTTTAGTTCCCTGACTGGGGTCTTAATCCCCTTAATTTGCATGTGTGTCTAATGGCTAGGGATAGTGGTTGCAGTGCCAGCATAGAGAGCAAAGGGGCAAGTCCTGGCTCCTCCCTCTGCGTATGCAGAAATAGTCCAACCTGGAACTCCCATAGCCTACTTTGGCACTCCGCCGATTATAGAGGAGTCCTACATTATTGATGAAATGCCAACCCAAACCAAACTTTTCCAAGGTTTGAAATAAGTAACCCCCACCTTACCCAGACACATGCTTTCTTAGCATCTAAGGAGAGCACTATTTTGGCTCTCTTCTCCTGGCAGATTAAATGCAGTAACAGGTGCTTTTTGTCTCTTACTGATGTGCCTGGGATAAAGCTCACTTGTGTCCCTTTGAACCAGTTTCGTAATAACCTTTTAAAGTCTCAGAGCTAGCACCTTTGCCAATATTTGTATGTCTGTATTAATTAAAATCGGGAGGAAGCTGCCACAGATTAAGGGCTTCCTGCCAGCTTTGTGGATGATGTTATGGATCACTGCATTAATTTCAGTTTTGTTTAGACCTTGTTCCTCATCCTCATTTAACTTTTCCGTTAGCACTTCTGTCCCCACATCATATAAAATGCAATAGGTAACCCGTCCTCCCCCCAGTGAATACCTGCTGCTCATTTCTGCTTTGCTTTCCTGTACCTCTTCTAACAGGATTGGCCTGCCTAGCATTTTCTGATCCCGGGGGCCCCAGTTCTGGAAGAGATAGCCCACCCATGAAAAAGCCCCTTCTGTTGATCGGTCTGCTGTGGATTCGGCCGTGTATAGAGCTTCATAGAAATTGCAGAACTCTTGCATTATATAATTGGGGTCAGTCACACATTTGCCCATTTCTTTACATTTGATCATGGGAATCTCACTTTGCTTCTTCTGTTGTTCGAGCTGGCCGCCTAAGAGGCATCCTGCGTTTCCCCCCTGCTCAAATTGTGCGGTATTCAGTCTAAAGAGAGACTACTCTGCCTTCTTCATGACAAAGTTATTCAGGTCAGATGTTGCTCTTCTGAGCGCCAATAAGGTGTTTCTGCAGGATGCCCTTCATATTATCATGTCAGCCCCACCACCTCCTTCTCTAAGGATGACACCCTGTGTCTCTCAGCTTTTATCTTCCTCGCACTTTTCTGAATTAGGACTCCCCTGATGTAAGCTTTCGCTGCAGCAGATAGAGTCCAAAGATCCTTCATTGAGAGTGAAATAACTACTCTGTAATGGAGTCTGAGAGCACTGCTTTGTCTCTAGTTTAAAAAAGAAATGTTATTCAAGTCTGTTATAGTTTAAACAATAAACTTTTCACACTATCTTTATAAAAATTAAGAATGAAAAAGAAGAAGGGGAAAGCTATTATACACATATAATAAAATCTATGCAATCCCTGCTTCCCTTCTTTGACATTTTGGGATTGTGTTCTTTTTTACACTGCCGAATTCAGCATTTTCTCACATACAGGATGGTAGATGCGAGATTTTAATTTACTACTAGCTAGTGTTGCTCTAACAAATGTCCAAGTGTGATTATCCATTTATTCCATACACTTATTAGAATTTATGAGTCTCACTGGCAGTGAATGCATACGCTGGTGCTTTCCAACTGTTTGCAGATAATTAACCACATTCTGACTAGAGCAATTGATCATGATAATTTGATATGATATAATATGGCATTTGTAACGCGCATACACACAAGTGTTTCAAGGCGCGACGAGGCAAGGAAGGGGGAATAGAGGGAGGACAGAGACAACAACCTTACTAGGCCAAGTGACATTGCGATCGTGCAAGTGTGGCCGACATGTGCAAGGGTAAGTGCAGACAGCAGGTGCGCAAAAGTGCTGGTAGGGGGACTGTAGGGTTACAGATACAGACCCAAGTGCAAGGTTTGCTGGGAGGCAATGCGGGTGTGCAACTGGGCGGGTAGTGACCTGGGCCTGCAAACAGAGGGAAGCCAAGTGACCAGTGCAGTATAGGACAGGAAATCAGAAGTGGAGATCAAGAGAGAAGGCAGAAGCAAAGAGGAAGGTCTTGAGGTGCTTCCGGAACCAGAGATGGTTCACCTCAAGTTTCAGAGAGACAGCGAAGAGCTCGAGTAGGAAGGTATTTACAAAGGGAGAGTTGGAGATATTGAGGACCCAGGACCCAGATGGCCTTGTGGACGATACAGAGGGCCTTGAAATTAATCCTTGCAGCCACTGGAAGCCAATGCAGAGATTTCAGTGCTTGAGAGATATGATCCCTGGGCTTGAGGACAAGGACAAGTTTTGCAGTCCTGTTCTAGAGGAGTTGCAGAGGACGGAGAGTAGAAGCAGGCAGATTTAAAAAGAGGCTGTTGCAGTAGTCCAGAATACAGAGAACTAGAGCTTGAGAGACAGTGAGCTTCTGGGGGAAGGAGAGGAAAAGAAGAATACCTCTGAGGAGGAGCAGTGGGTAGTTTGACTTCTTAGAGACATCAGAGATGTGAGGAGAAAAGGAGAGTGTGGAGTCGAAAATGACCCTGTTGGTTCTTAGCCTTACAGGCGGGAGCAGGAAGAGGGCCAACGGAGGCCATCCAGAGAGTGACAGGAAAGGAGGGTGCAGATGTGCTGATGAGGAGAATATCTGTGATGAGGAGAATCTCTGTTTTACTGGCATTAAGGCAGAGTTCGTTGGCGGCACACCACTCCTGAATAGCAGACAGACAGTCAGAGATGAGAGAGGGAGAAGAGGTGGCCGAGGGTAGCCTGAAAATTAGCTGAGTGTCATGCGCATATCACTGAATATTGGAGCAGAGAGAGGCAATGCAGTGGGCAAGAGGTGCCAGGTATTGGTTGAACGGCAAGGGAGAGTGGTTACACTCCTGGGGAACACCACAGGTAGAGAGTGAGATAGAGGAGAGGAAGGACCCAAGTTGGACTTGGGAGGGTCGATCATAGAGGAACGAGGTCAGCCAGCAAAGGGCCTGATCGGTGATACCAGGTTATCATGGAGACAATTGAACAGGATGGCATGGTTGACTGTGTCAAAGGCAGAAGAGTGATCAAGTAAGATGAGGACAGAGGGGAGATGATAATCGAGGTTAGAGAGCAGGTCTTCACGGATGGTCAGGAGAGCAGTTTCTGTGCTTCTGGCTGCTCTGAAGCCAGACTGATGGTCATGGAAACAACCAACAGATTCAGTGTGAAGATTAAGCTGGGAGATGGCCAGCTTTTCCAGGAGTTTACTCCGATAAGGAGTGATGGAGATGGGCGACAGTTAACCGGGCAGGAGGGGTCGGCTCAGGGTTTCTTGAGAAGATGGTACACAAGAGAGTGCTTCAGTGGGGAAGGGAAGGCTCCATTGGCGAAGGAGTGATTGCAGTTGTCAGCCAGGGCAGGAGCAAGGGTGTCAATATAGTCCTTGATGGTTTTGGAAGCATAGGGAAGAATCTGTTTTGACAAGACTTTCATAGATCGGACTTGTCTAGAAACCTTGTCAGGGGAGAACAGAGGAAAGGAAGAGAAAGAGGGAGGAGAGGGGGCGACAGTGGGCCGGAGGTAGAGGAGAGAATGAAGGGAGGATGAGGAGAGGACAAGAGGGTGGACAGGATGCCCTGGGTTTTAGAGATGAAATGAGAAGCCAGGGCCGTGCAGAGGGCCTGGGTGGGGACAGGGGAGGTAGAGACTGCAGGAGGATTGGCCAGCTCCTTGAAGATTTTAAAGAGATCGGCCAAGTTGTTAGATGCCGCAGAAACGCAGGCTTGGATGTCGGCTCTCTTCATAGTGCTGACAGAGAGCCGGTATTGCCTTTGGAGCAGGGGGCAGGCCAGTTTGTCATAGGATGCACAAGAAGCTAACCGTTTCCTCTCAGCCACCCTGCACTTGCGTTTAAGGGTGACGAGGTCAGAGTCATAACAGGGTTTGCACTTGGCTTTGAGTTTCAAGCGGATCCTCATGACAGGGGCAAGAACATCAAGAGTATCAGAGATAGAAGAGTGGAGCATGGAAAGGGCTTTGTCAGGCTGTGAGTCAGTAGAGGAAGAGGGGATGAGTCAGAGCTACCTTGCCTTTCAAGCGCTGTGCAAATGTCAAAATCTAGCTAGAGACTAGTGGAAAGACATTAGATTACACTAGTAAGACACGGTATGTTGAAAAACATAATACATTTATTCTAGTAAAAACTGACTAAAAAATAGGAGAGGACATATGGCGAGTTTGACGCAGTCTGGAGTTGTACATCATAGCATGACAAAAAACAACATTTAAAGACATTTGTATATGCACATGAAACGAATTCGGGGTATTCCAGGATGCAGAATGCATATTTGAGGTATTTATGAGTCACAGCTCGGTGCCAGGGATGTCATTTGGGGATCGCCAGGGGTCGTGCTTGCAACCCCTGAGGTCTCCCTTGCTACCCCTGTGGTCTCCCTTACTACCACTAGAAAAAAAAGATTCTTTTTTTTAAACTTTATTTTTTGTAACTTTTTTTTTTAAATGTAAGCTCCTAGGCTGTGGCCAGTGTCATGTGGCTCTTTATTTTTGGAGTGGCTGAATTTCTTGTGCAGGCCTCTTAAAAAAAAAATAGGGTTCCACAGGTGTATCACTTTGAGCAGTGACGCTAAACAAGAAAGAATAGGAATAACACATATTTTGTCTTTATGGAATTCTATCAAATAATTGCTAGACACAAAATAAAGGTTTATTTCCAGGCACTTCAGGTGGTGAGTCACTGATTTAGCCTGTTCTTTAACATCTCAACTCAGCCTTTCACCCTTCTGAGGTCGATAAATGAGTACCAACACAGGTTGGCTGATATTGTATGTACATTTGATCTATGTAAAGCGCTTAAGTGTAAGTGCTGTATAATAACATATCATTATCATTTGGCCTTGGACGTCTGCTTGCATTCTCAGTAATTTGGTAATATGGTCCTATAAACACTGATATTAATGATACATATGGTGATCCATTCTTGTAGGAAATGTATATAACATTATAGTGATATCGCAACCATATTTTTTGTAGTGTACTTAGGGACAATATGTGATGTCCTTTCCTGTTTTGTCACGGGGTGAAAGTTTGTGTTCCATTGCTTCCCGTGATGTCACGTCCAGGTGGGGGTCAAATGACATCACTTCCTGTGATGTCATCAGAGGGCAAAGGTCATGTGATGTCACTTCCGCTACCCCTGGCATTTTGGTGAAATGACGTCCCTGCTCAGTGCATGACTCATGGTGAGACTTGTCGACACTGTATTTAAGTGTTTTAAGTTTGGAATAGTTCATTCTTGTAAACGGTTGTTTAGTAACACAGTTCATAAGGAAAGGTGTCAGAACTGTCATCAGGACTGGTCGTGTTCAGGGAGGCACGAAGACAATAAAGTTTCAGAGTGTCATCTAAAAAATAACAAATATAATAAAATAAGTGGGTGTGTTTCCAAAGAAAGACAGTATTGGCTGGGCTCTAGTAAAGATTAGGATGACATACCGTTTAATTAATGTGATTAGGCACTGTCAGGCATTGGACAGGGGCCGTCATGGCGGACGTCAGGTCATCGAATATGATGTTTCAAGGACATGTAATGATCAGGTCAAAATGTTGCTACAATTGCAAAAATTGCTAATTAGTGGCACATTAGGGCAAAGAAAGGAAATAATGTTGCTAAAAGTACCTGGTTAACAAGAAGAATGTAGAACTCGGGAGAGATGCGAGATGCTGTAAGAATGTTGATAACTATGGCCGTGAGGTCAGGGTAGGAACCGCAATCAACAGGGCTGCGGAGTCAGGATCTACTGTTAGTTATCTGATTGCTAAATAGCAAAACGGCGAATGCAGTGCTGTATAACACTGATATGTAGAGTTGGATGCTCCCGTGAGTGAGCGGGATGAGAAGAGATGTGTGGTTTTACCTGCTTTCAGTCGCCGGGTGCCTGGAGCAATGTCTTGTTTCCAGCGCATGCGCAGTGGTGATCAGGGAAGTTAATGATTGTATCCTGTCGTCAGGCGTGTCATGAGGATCGTCATGTACATCCTGAGGATACATGTCTTAAAGAATAGTAAAGTGTCAGGGGACATAAATGAGTGCTTATTGCATTCTATAATAATATGTAAATGTTTGGATTTTCGCATACAGATGGTGAGCGAGGTGCCACTCGGTATTTGCGCAGAAATAGAGGAATAATCACAGTTTTAAACTTTATCAAAAAAGGTGTTTTTCCAAATGCAGGATTGTATCATGATCTCGAAGAGGACATGTGAATAATTATAATACAGTATTCAAACAACGAATGAAAAAATGGGAACAGTTCTTGAATTCGAGGTGAAGGTGCTTGTTTGTCTTGGGTCAGGATGTTAAAATGCAAGACAGACAACCAGGTTTATTCATGAATAGGTGCAATGATGTTAATAGAGCACAAAATGGACATAGTTAAGGAATTGAATCAAAAGCAGTTGACAGTACACTTAACAAAAAACGAAAAATGAGACAATTCTACTATACGTTTGGGAATGCCTAAATCTAAGAAATGTGTCATAGTTGCATGCGGTCATATAGTACATTTTTTCTATATAGCACATTTTTCAAGCAAGCCATTTTATGACCGACAGGTTCTTGAGGCAACATGAAAGAATGGATATTTACTGTATATAGGATACCATCAATTTGGTGCACAAGATTATAAATGTGTGAAATAGCAAAGGACTGGATTATAGAGTCATAAGGGTTTATATTAGTATGTTCTAGTTAATGAAAAAACAGACTCCACTCTATCGCTATATTAAGACCGTTCTTAACTGAGTCCAGACGATATGTCAATTTTTGTTCTAATTTCTTAAGAGCTAAATCACGGTCGCCGCCCCGAAAGGGGTTAGGTGCAGTTTGTATCACGAACCATGTAAATTCTGTGTATTTAGGTCCTAGTGCCTTGAAATGTACTACCATTGGTTTGTCTTCAACTGAGTTCTTAAGGCAAGAGCGGTGTTCTCTAATGCGCTGTCGAATTTCGCATTTGTATTTGCCCACATATATTAGTCCACAGGGGCATTTAATCCCATACAGTGACCATTTTGTTTTGCAGTTTGAGAATTGGCGGTATTGCCAGTTGATTACGTATAGGTCAATGTTTTTTATGTCTTTCGTAAGGGAGCAAACTGAGCAGGTGCCGCATCGGAAGTGGCCGATTACGAGAGGGAGCTGCCACAGAGTGGTCTGCGCAGATGGTCGTATTTTTGGTTCTTCGTAAGTGCGCACAAGTCTGTCTTTTAGGTTTTTAGCTCTTTTAAAAGCAACACAGATGTCAGTCAGCCAGAGGAGGAGGAGGGGAGAGAAAGTGGTAGCGAAAGCCTCAACTGACACACGCTTCATGGGTCGGATGACCGAGAAGGTAGGTGGCAGTGCTGGAGTTGGCTTGGCATGAGGGGTAGAGAGGGAGAGATGGGAGGAAAGGAGAAAGTGATCACTCCAAGAGAGAGGAGTGGTGAGGGAGATAGAGAGGGGGAGGTCTGAGGAGATCAGAACATCCAGAGTGAGCCCTGCAGAGTGAGTTTCAATACTGATGTTCTTGCAAACATTGCACTGAGAAAGAACACAGATTTGTGGGCTACAAAGAGTAATAATATTTATAGGGATCATGGAAGACAATTGCATTCCTAATTCGTGGAAAAGAGCATTCTTGATTCCTGTCTGGAAAAATATTGGTCTGCTGGGCGTTGTATGTATGCAGCTTCATTGGAACTGCAAAACTCTTGCATTATAACCAAAATTGTTCCTTGATTAACAAATATTAGGAATGTACTATTTTCCCTATGTGGAGCTCGAACAAGTCTGTTAAGGACGGTCAAACTCTTTCTTGTCTTTTTTTTCTTTTTGACTTATTTCCGTTCATATGATTAAACAAACTTTCACATGATTAAAAAACACAATAGGAACACATCAAGTTAAAAACATCAAATCACATTTAGCACACCATTTTATTTTAAGTTACATAAATAAGTCTAAACGTTTATCAACTTCATTAAAACACAGTAGGAGGGATCCTACAAAACCAATTCCTCAATACATTCATGGTATGGACCATAAAGCCCACAATATGCTCACTAATTTAGAACCCACGAATCAGCGGCAAGGATTCTACTCAACTCTGATCCAATTGGTAGTCAGTAAAGTCGACATAGGCCTTTCCATACATATCAGTCAATGCCATGCATTGTGTAAGAATATGACGAGATTTTTCGACATGAGAATTACACAGCTTGCATAGTCTTTCTTCTCAGTGGGTTCCCCTTCAGGCACCAGTATTTACCAGAACTGGTAGAACCTCCAACCTTAAATAAAGAATGAAGCATGTAAGGGATGGGTAACAGAGACAAGTCAAATATTTACGCCGATATTCTGCAAAATCACCCTGATGAGAGTAGCCTACATATTTCAGAGTGACAGCCAGATGTGCTAGAGATTGAATTCTGTCTATTTGCCTAGTTTTCTCCACGTAGCCGGACAGATGGAAATCTAAGGTTGAGTCTGGCAGTTTGGTCAGGCCAATCTCAACAAAGTGTCGACCAACAACAGACTCCATATCCTTAAACCATACACTACACGTGCACCTCTGAGCATATTCGGCCATTTGGGCAATTAGAGAAGTTCACCCTACTGCTCTATATCTTATTTTGGCCCAAAAATGACAAACCGACACCTTCCACAGTGAAATTAAGGATTGGAGGCCCAACTTAATTGCCTGAACAGAAACCACCTCCGCTAGGCCCAAAATGCGGCACAATATTTGATTCCAACTTTGTTAACCTGACACAGCACTTTCCAAGTGGATTTCCAAGGCATATAAAAAGATGTCATTATGGAAATCTTATAGGCCCGGAGTTAAGCCACAATTGAGCCCTCACCCTCTGGTTATCAATGACCTGCCAAATGGAGAGCCATTTTGTCCAAGCCTTCAGCTAAACTGTTTTAGTCAAATGGGTCAGGGACATAGTATTCCTAATGTTCATGCCCAGGTATTAATACTCATTGACCCATTCTAAGAGCAGGTCCCCGAGCCTCCAAGTAAAGGATGGCTGACCATATGCTTTTTCTCCCAATGGTCATTATTTTTAGTTTTATTACCTTTTATCTGCTGCCCATTTGCCCTAGCATACTGGCCCAAACCATCCAAGGACTGCTGTAGGCCTATTGCTGTATGGTCCAAAATTACAGTGCATCAGCATATACCAGGGAGCAAATGGCCACATTACCAAAACAAGGTGGAAGGTTATTTACTGTAGTCAGTGTGGGGGCACAATCCTACACATACAGGTTATAAAGCATGGGGGCAAGAGCGCACCTCTTCTTCAAACCTCTCTTTGTGGCAAAGGAGTCAGATAGATCTCCTTCTTGAGATAAACGGATCCTAACATGAGTGTCATTATATAGTGATGTAAGAAAGTAGAGAATGGAAGGATCAATATCCCACCACCTCAGCTTATCCCGCAACTTACTTCGATTAACACCATTGAAAGCGAAACTGTAATCTATGAAACATATATACAGTGTGGACTCTCGAGAAAGCAATGTATTTGAAATCAGAGTCTGCAAAACCCAAATAGAATGCAATGTGCTACACTTCTTCTTGAAACCCGTCTGGGTCATGCTCAGAAGTACCTTGTCTTTCACCCACACTGTTAAAAGGTCCAAGAGCAGAGCAGAAAAACCTTTGAGCTGCTGTCTAACATGGGCAGCAGTCTATAGTTTTCTGGCAACTGCCGAGGTCCCTTTTTGTGGACTGGGATTAAAATTGACTGGTGCCAAGAACGGGGCAATCTACCCATTTCACAAATATGGAGAAAAAGTTGGTACATGATCTTGGCCCAAAAACAAGGGTCACTCTTGATCGTCATATTAGATAATCCGTCCGGGCCAACTGCTCTAGAGGATTTTACCTTAATTAAGATCCTAACCAAGTCAACCTTCTGAACCTCTTGCCAAACCAAGGAGCCAACCATTGTTTTACAATGGATCACTACAGGGATTGATTTAACATGGCTGGCCCAGCAACTTCCGATGCCCCAGAGATTTCAATTTCGCTCAAGCCTGCACTGCAGGTTTGTATAATATGCTAAAATGTACTTGAGTCACCGGTCTTAATGAGCTGGTTCACAAATGTACAGCCTAAACAGGCTTTGCTGGATCGATAACTGCGCAGACAAGAGTTATAATGGGATTTCAGTTTGCTAAAGCTAGTCCTCTTAGCAAGTTCATTCATATTACAGTTTCTCTTGATCGAACATATGGATTGCTCAGTTCCCTTTTTTCCTAAACACACCGACATCAAAGAGGTGCTCCCCCCTTCTTCACAAACCCACTGATGTGCATATGACTACAAGCTCTAGGGCCATAAAGCTTTACCAGGTGTTCCAGCTCCCATTCACATTCACTCAATGCCTCCCTCCCCGATTTCACCAAAGTGGCAAGGACAAATTAAAACTGCACATATCAGCTGCTGTCCAGTGCAATCGGTTGCCCTGGATATTTACAGTGGGGTTAAAAATAGGTTTTCCTTGCCGGAGGTTTAATTATTTGACATTCAAATTCAAGAATGGCATGATGTTCTGGAAGATAACTATTAATTGCCGGAATCACAAAGATAAAATCAACAAAACTATTACAAGTCCCATTTGACCAGATGAATAACACATCTTTTCTCTAGGACATCAGAGGTAGCAGATCAAACTCTGCCAGGGTTCCACACCATCTGTCACCTGTAAGCACCCCCGGTACCATGTCGGCCCCCCCAAGCACACAAGAGAGGGCACAGCAATCTGCATTAAAATCACCAAATACAATAATCTCACCCTTTGGGTGTTGGAGAAGCCAAGGTCTAATGATATCAGACAGTGTACCACACAAGCAATATGTTATGTGAGCACCCAGAGGGTCATAAAGAGTAACTATCAGGTTAGGTCCTTTACTGAGCATGGGGTTCACCAATTCTGCACAAAGAAAGTTATTATGCGTTTTCATATTCATCATTTCTTTCAAACCTAACGTGTTCCTTGACCCAATGCAAAGACCCCCATTAGGACGACCAGCTATGGGTTTCCGAGAGAGGTAAAAGAGTAGTATAAGACCATCGAGCGCAAAGGGGGCAGTCATCCAAGTTTCCTGGAGAAAAAAGAAATGTGCATGTGTTCCAGGAGATTAACCCAAAGGTATTTTCAAGATAAGTAGATTTATGTCATTGAGGAGACATAAGCACCTTCAGCCATGTGCCAGGTGCTTGCTTATTCACCAACCAAAAGTCAGTCTCCTTATTATTGGATACTCTATGAGAACCCGACAAAGTTCTTGTACCCATATTAACCTCCTTCTCTAAACTCCCCGATGGGTGAAAAACAGCAAACTCAAAGCCGAAGGTAGAGAATGAATCCTCATGTTTACAGATACACTCCGCCACCATGGCCGAAAGAAACGCGGCCACGACCCATTCGTGATACTGTGATATTTAGATAGTTCCAAAGCCTCAACATAAATGCGTGTATTATCTTCCACTGCTACAGGCACTGGAGAACTGCACCTGGTCACCCCTGGCGAGTCCCAAGAGCCCAGGAAGCCTAAAATAGAAGGCTGATATCCATTAGCCCCAGGTATTTGGTCATGTTTTCCCTTCTTCCTACATGAGAGGGCTTTCTTGGCACATATACTCAACACCGGGTTCCTGCCACATTTTCCCATTGTGCCTATCGCGCTGCGGAGACTGTAGCAAACCTGTCTTCGTGCTTTCACAAACAGTGGTAGTGCAGCCAGCAATTGGCAAGTGCTCGGTTTAAGGCCGCAGACAGGGTAGGTCTGATAAGTGCAGGAAGAAAAAAGGGGTGGGGACTGTATGGGTACAGATACAGACCCCAGTTCAAGGGGTGGTCCGGAGGCAGTGCAATTGTTAGATGCAATTGAAGCGTAAAGTGCATTCAGTGCAGTGTTTAGTCCTTGTTTCCGCAAGAAACGTGGGCCCCAGAGGAGAAGATTGTACCTTGGAAAACTACATAGTGATTGTATTGTCCATTTTGTAAGTCACGTTGGTATTTCCTGCTTTCACTTCAGTTGTAGCGACTGCAGTCACAGCTTCAAGTCCCCCAGATGCATCGGAGAACAGCTGTTAACATTAAGTGTCGGGAGGATAGCTCAGCGGCAACGGCCCACCGTGAGAGCAAGGCGACGTGAAGCAATACAGGTGCGATTCTCGGGTTCGCGCTTAGAAACCTCTGGGTATGAAGCACGTTATGAATAACCTATCATATCATATGGTTCACTTGGGCTTTACCTTGCTCTGTCCTACGCAAGTTATAAGACAATGTGTCCTTGTCCTTATTTTTTACCAGCATTTTGCCAGTAATAGCTGTTAAAACCAGGGAAGAGCTAGCCCTCCTGCAGTGGCCACAACAATTGTGTAAGCTGCACACTTCCTGTGCACCCTGCACAGCTTCTCCAGGTAAATTACTCCACCCAAGCAAGAGGCAAGTTTGTGGGAAAGATAGTGGGAAGACTACACACTCCGCACTCTACAGTCAGCACAGAGCACTGTGTGCAGCGCCACGTGTCAGGGAAGAGACATTCCAATGTCAACCACCCTCGTCCGGCACACTCAGCACATACCTTGCACCAGTATCAAGCCAGATGGGTTTGTGGCTCGTGAGCACGGGCACAGCTGGGTCACAGTTGAGTAACTAGCAGCGCAGCAGCACAGTGTCACTGCATGGCAGAACGGTCCACGGCATCACTGCACTTACCAGTTGGAAGGGCCTGCCGCCACCATGAAAGAGCACACCCTTCTCGGACTCCCCTCCTGTGGAGGATTTGCCAGGAAGCCCCAAAAACACTGGGGCTCCAGACACTGCAGTGGACAGCCATGGTCAGGAAGAAATAGACGAAAGGACTTTGTGATGACAAGCAGATCTTCAGTCTCCGACGTCAAGCCTCACTGATCGATACCATAGTCAGCCGCTTCTGACACCTATCCAAAATTATAGTAGAAACTGTAAACTCCCCTAGGGTTTTTAATTAGGCCGACGTTCAGTCTCCATCTGTTGGGGCCCTGCTATTTTAGAAGCATGTCTAGGCTTAAGGTTACTGCTTCATGATCAGATATTCCCCCAGTGGTATGTTGCACTGAGAGACTTTACATAGTAAATGCTGGGCTATTATAAATCAATCAATTCTCGATTGCGTGCCATGGACACAGGAAGTAAACATATGATATCTAGCTGAACCTACAACCAATTTCTCACCTCCTATGTGTACTTTGATTGCCACAAACCTTCCTTCACCGTCCAAGCAGGGTTAGGTGACCCTAGCTGGAAATACCGGCAGGATACCACCAAACCGAATTAACATTCCCGCAACCTGATATTCCGGTAATACAGGGATATTACCAGTGGCAAGAATCCCAGTAATTCCCAATTCTATGGATCCCCATAGGTCTCGAGGGGGGAAGGGGGGAGTTACCTGAATTACCAGCACCAGTTTTATCAGTGCCTGTAATTCCGGCAGTTTTCTGTTGGTGGGGGCCTGATTTACCTCCAGCTCTGACGAAAATCAGTGACCCCCACCGGTATACTTGTTTTGTCCCAGTGCGGGAAAAGTTCTAGTAACATAATTACCAGCACTTTTATCAGCAAATTTCCTACAACAGGAAAATGGTAAAGAGACTTTATGGGTTTTACAGTGGCAATGCTGGCATATATTATTGAGACAAGCCCCCTGAATTTCTTCGGGCACAACACCCATGAAAATTGATTATATAGTGTCAATGATGGCATATATTGTAGAGAGAAGCCTAATGATTTTCTTTGGACCCATGTAGCATGAAAAGGGGATAGCACTGGCAAATATTATTGAGAAAGGAGGAATGATGTTTGTTGGGCACAATCAGCACGAAAGGAGGAGATGCTGGCATATATCTATAAAATTGCTTCTGTACTGTTTGTACCTTGGCATCTATTGGAGCATTTCATGCGTTGCCCTAAAGTTCTGTAAAATGCACAATTTTGACCAATTACTTAACACATGTCACAAGGGAGAAATACCCTCTCACCCCCAGTACTCCAGAAACTGCAGTGACATGCTATAGAAGTGGGTAATAAATGGTGCTGTCCACCGAAACCGGTTGACGATATATACAGATGTATGAGACGCAGCAGTCTTACCTTCAGTTTGGAGTATTTTTCCTCCTCCCTTTTAATTATATTGTGGTGGTTGGATAGTCAGCAAAAAGTAGTTTAAAACTAGGCTCCAACACCTCTAACAGTATTTCTTGTGTAGGTTGTTTTTGAAACAAGGGAGATTAGATAGGGAAAGTCTTCTTTCTATCCTTTCCCTAGATAGGCAGCCCATTATCAATCTCTATGGTCAGCACACCACTGCACAAGGGACATTTAGTACCTTTTTAGGGATATTTACCTAGGTTCCCAGGTTGGTAAGTAGTTCGGCCTTTTCTTGATAGTGTTTTCATTATGACATTTGGGTGTAAGAGAGGAAAACATGTTTGCCCAATAGGACCTTTTATTTTGTAATTGCCCTGGCATTCACATCATTTACCAGGCACCACCAGTGTATGCTCAAGAAAGTCAACCAAATTCCAATATTTGCAATAATATACCTAATACTCATAGAATGTGTCAGAGTTTCCCATCAAATACAACACTGCAGAGTGATGGTTGGAGGGCTTGGAATAAACCAGAGCCACTGGTGTTGCCCTGGGCAGCCCTTCAGATCATTGTTTTTCAGCCTGCCATACCACTAACGATGGGGAAAAACCATATATAAATCAAGCACTGTCCCACACCAAAAGGGACAGTCCAGGCCAAACAGACATGTTTCTTCCTAATTGGGCATCGTCAAAGAGCAGTGTAGCTTGGTTCTCTACTAATAGCAAGCTCCGGTGCCCCTTCTGGGCATACCTGTTCCACTTAGGGTGACAATGCCACCTTGAATAGTGATGATGGAGGGCTTGTAATAACTCACATCCATTGGTGATTCCCTGGCAGCTCTCCAGATCATTGTTCTTTTTGCCTGCCATGTCATTAAAGAAGGGGAAAGACCATATGCAAATCAGACATTCTCCAAACACACTAACAGCAGTCCATTTTGAACTCCTGGGGCAAATCCATTCTGCACAAGACGCCAAGCAACCCCAGACATGTTTCGGCCTCTTTGGTTCGCATCAGTGAGGTGTAGCGTAGCTAGCTAGGTGGGACTGGGAGAATTGTACGTGGTGGTGGTGCTGTTCAACAGAGATATAATCACAAATCTCTGTTGGCTTCTTTTTAGAGACAAGTTTCCCAAAAATATATTGAACTTGCAACACAATTCCTACTAAGAGGAAAGTGAACTTGAATTGGCAATTGATGCGTAAATAGGTAACTATGCCAAGGTATTTAACATAACACTTCAATTGTTCGGTCATATACTAGTTGCGCTAATCAACTATGTACCATAACGATCTAAGAATTCTAAGAATTGATTTTTGTTGGTTTCATATAGTTTTCTGATAGTTTTACCAATTAGAGTGAACTATCTTTGAGGGATCAAGTGTAAGACTAGGACACATTGGCATTTTTGGGGATTTTCAAAGACCTTTATTAAAGGAAAATGAGGGGTTGGGAAAATTCTACCTGTCCCTAACTCTATGAGGGGTTTAACTGCCTCAACAAAACTAAGCAATGTCTGTGTCAGGATGTCTAAATCAAGTGGGCTCTGTACTGTATCCAAAAATCCTAAGCTGACACTCACACACTAAACCAAATATAACGCGAAAGTGTCTTTGCGCTGTACACCAACAGCTTCTTCTCAAGGTTCCGAACAGAAAAGACTTGAAGGTGAGGAAAAGAAAAGTAAAAACAAGGTTCCAGTAGAGAAGGGATCTTCCTTTTCCCTAGAGTCTTTGTGGTTGTGCACAATGTTCTTGGTATATGATCCACAAGGAGAATGGTTCTTTCCTTGGGCTACCACAAATATTCACAATGTTCATTCTTTGGTTTTCTATTATCTTGCTACAGAAAGAAAGTGGCATGACTTTATGATTCACAAAAAAATAAGGTGGGGTTATATCTTACCCAGCTCTTTTAGCTTTGCACAATATCGAAAGAAAAAAGAGGGGGCTCTACCCCGGTTCTCTAGTTCCTAGCTTACTCTCCTGCCAGGGTAGTTCTCTTGCTTACATGGGTGTATCAGACTCGCTGTATGTCTTATTTACTCTACTACCAGTACTTTTTTCTGCTTTACTTAAATGTGGGTCCCAGACTCAGTGCCTGGTTTGCTCTCCTGCCAGGGCCTTTCACTGTTTGAATTGGATAAGAGTCCCAGACTCACTGAGTGCCTGGTTTACTCTCCAGCCATGCTTTTCAGTCTGTTCAATATTTGCATGACAGTGCCAGAATTCCCCTCTCTACTTGCATTCGATCATTCTTGTATCCAATAAATTAGACTTCTTATACCTTGGGTCATTCATCCTACTTCAGATAAACCTAATGTTCCAGTTCCCCTGTATAGGCTTTTCTGCGCTTCTACCAGTACGCAGCATTCAGCCTGAAGTGCACTGGTAACCCATTCTCCTTCTCTGGGCTTACCAGTTGTCTTTGGCAGCTTCAGCATCCCTCGGGTCTCTCCAGTTGCTTGGTCGATCCGTCTGCTGTCCAGGAAAGTGTCCTGTTGGCCTTTGCTGTCTTCGCCTTGACTCTTCCTACTCTCAGTGGTTCCTGCTGCTCCTCCTGGCAACGCGGTGGGCACTTTTTGATCTGACATCTCTTGATTCCATCTTCTACTGTTTCCTTGCTTCGGACTGCCTCGCTTCCTCTCATGTCCCAACCAGCATTGTGAGACTCCAATCTCTTGTGTGCCCAGGGGTTCTGCTTTTGAATGTCCCAGCACTTGATAGTAACGTCCAATGACTAGACCGCAGCGTTGGTTTGCCGCTCTTGGTAATCTTCATTATTCCTCTCCTCTTCCTCCTCTCAGTATAGTAAAAAGGGGACGGGAGTACACAGGTCTCAGTGTTGATATTATCAGCTTCAATTAAGTGAGTAGAATAAGTATAAGATTAGTGTGCAGCAATTAGTGGAGGTTCTTCAGCCACATGACAATAAACCATATAAAAATGGGGGGAAGCTACCTGGGTACTACCTAGAAACAGGGGTAAGGACTTGGTTTGATCCCCTTGTCTCATTTTACCTCCCAAGGGTTGTCCTCCGTCACTTGGTCCTACCACAGGTTGTCACCTCCGGAGTCAGGTAGCTTCTGCCTTTCCCTGGACACATGAGGGGTTATTTCCCTTGGAGATACAGTGACGAGTTTGTTAGATTTGTCACACATCCCAAAAATAAACTACTAAATGTTATGTTCCCCGGGTGAATGTTTAAGCATGCGATGCGATAAGAGCAGGAAGATGTGGGATAAATGACGCATGGCGAGCGCAACCGACTTCTATACAGGAATATTATATAAAGTCTGAGTGTGTTTACTGTTTTGCACTTGTATGTAAGTGATGTAAGCTAATGCACTTTAAATAATTCTTGAAATGATTAATACAAGTGATTAGTATGAATGTGTATAAATGGCGTAAGTGAGTAATGATTGAAGAATGGTATTAAGCGATTGGTTCATGTAATGTTGAATTTATTATCAATTAATTGTATGCAAAATATATTTTAATTGAATAAACAACTTCTATTGTTCTTGCCATTTGGCTTGTGTATGTAATGTATTTGTTTATCAATGTATTTGTTGTGAATGCATTTGAGGGGGTGGCCTCCAATCTGTTCCTTGGGCAATATACCAGTACCCCATGGTAGTGTTAAGTGGGAAAGGAGAACAACAACCCATCTTCCTCTATTTAGGGGCCCCACCTATCAGCCTACCTACACCCCATCTTTTAAACATGGTGGGTGTAATGTGTGGAGGCTTACTAGGGTGTCAATGGAAAAAAAGCGATGATGTCACACTCTTCTAACGTGCTGGCACTGTGATGTCACTTTAGCAAAAGGAAAGCAGTGCCACTGCTCACCCATTTCTCAGCACAGCAGCTATGCTGACCAGTAAGAGGAAGCAAGGGTGCTTCTCTTCTCTCCCTCTTCGCTCAGCTTGCAGCAGGAATTAAGTGCAACATCCCTGCCCTTCCAGGCCAAATCAGTTCTTAGGTAAGGAATAGGTAGTGTAAGACCCTGTGTTTCTACTTACTCTACCTAATAAAGACCTGCTTCCTCCATGCAATACTACTCAGACCCCAGAAGGACCCTTCCTGCAGCCATATGATCATCCTGATTGGGGCAGAACATACCACCCCAATAGGACACATACCATGCCCCCCAGATCTTTAGACCTCCCATTTCCAGTAGTTGAGGCATCAATACAGTTAAAGGATCATAATAGCAAAGATCAAGATTTTGTGGGCACTCCCTGTTTAGTCCTGTTACGTCTGAGCACGTTCAATGTAACACCCAGCCTCAAGAAAGAGCAGCTGAGAGGAGAATGAGGAAAATGGGACAGGACGCTGCCTTGCTCTGCTGTCATCCAGCCACTTTGGGTGGCCTCTTTTCTTGGGTGTCCATCTTGTTGTGAACTAGCAGATGCTTTTGCCACCCTAGTAGGTCAGTGGCTATTTGAATTGAAGGATAATTACCTCCATGGTAGTCTTGGGGTCTTTCCCCACTTACACTCCACCCGTGTATCACCCAGGATTCACCTTCCCTTCTAGCACACACATGCTCTTTAATTAAACAGATCTGATGGCTTTTGCCAATGGTTGTTTATAACTTGCAGGTGCATTTTGCATACATAGAGACTGAGCTCTTTTTTGTGAAGCTGAAATGAGCTACCCTCATTAAAATGTAGTTTTTCCAGAATGTTGAATGAAGATTCACAGAGTATAACAAAATGTGCACCTAAAGGCAGTTGGGATTCTAGGTAAAGAGGACAGATATATTTTCTTGCCCAATTTTAGTAATGTTAGCCAACCTTGGAAGGATGAAGGGGTGAGGCGATCTGCTGAGATTTAAACTTGTGACCATGATGTCAGTCACTGATCTCCAAAGGTGATACATTATTATTTTTTTTAATTTTCTTATATGGTTAATACAATCAACCTTTAATAAACAGTATAAAAAAAGACATCTTGAGATTTTATAACAGTACAAAAGGACATCAGGTGAATTTCATAAAATCTAAATCATTAAAAGGGAATTGATAAAATTCATAGGTTTCCCCCTCTTCTATTTAACCTTGTGCGTCAATGAGCAATACATTTCATTTGAATATTGTTACACAGTAAAAAGTGTGTCTCAAAACAGATATGAGCGGATGGCAGAAAAATTCAAACATTAAAGAGTATGATGATTTATCAAGTTGCGTCAAATTGTAAAACCCATCATTTGATGAATCCAAGAACTGCAATAATAATCCAAGAACTGCAATAAAGGTGATACATTAGTCCACAGAGCCACAGGCCCGGCATGAGAATGACTGCACTGAAAGGTCCCAGAAGTCAAGCGTGAATGGCCAAATGCTGAAACTGTGTTGGCAGCAGAGTACATCTTCCTTGATGGAAAATTAGTTGAGAAATAATAAGTATCAAAAGGAACAGATCCTCAAAAGGAAGTCACAGCAACTCCTCTATGTGGCACAAAGAAAGACACTGTTTATCCAGTTGCACAATTCTAATCACAGGTTCTCTTTGTTATACGTACAATGAGATATGGAAAGTTAATTATTAATTAAAACACTTGGCATGACTGTGTTCTATTGCCTGAAGCCAGTTACTGGAATTCATAGCAGCTGAAGAAACTCGATGGCACTTAAACAATAACCCTACACAGCCTGCATGATAAAGACAGGCAATACTCTACCAGGAAAGACCTTTTGTATAAAAATGTTAAGCTACGTTGTTCTCAAACCCCTTCCAAAATGGAAGTCTTGCACAATAAAGTTGCAAAGCAGCTTCAGAATATTTAAATCAATGATGTACTGCAATCTATCCCCATTGGCAGTGGTGGAGCCAGGAAGGGCAGAGCAGCAAGTGATTCCCTTGGGATTCACACTGTGCCCCCATGCTTCCCGTGGGTCTGGTGTAAGTTAATCTGATAGTCTTTTTTTGTTTTTTTAATGTGCAAGTAGTGAGTGGAGCCACTCGGCATCTAGGATCGCCCCTTGTCTTCTAGGCATCCAAGCCAATATACTGTGTTACTGTGGTGAGTGCCCTATGTGTTTCAATCTTTCTGTGGTGCTTGCTTTCTGAGGCTGAATTTGTTCCTGCTGCTTCAACTGCAGAGAACATACAAGCAACAGATGACCCTGTGTAAGGATATGTTTAAAAAAAAACAAGTGTTTATATGCGTGTTTGCTTTAATGTAATAGCCTGTGTGTGTTGTTCAAGAGTTGAACGATTGTGTATGTGTATGAGTGAGCAAGTCTGTGCATGAGTGTATTTATGTCTTTGGTTTCAGTGGCAGCCAGTCACTTTGGGTCAGGGGCACCACTCCCCCCCCACCTGAGCATCAGGCCGCCCTCTCGCCTGAGTGACAGGCGACACAATCCCCAATGCCCTTTATTTTCATGGGGGTCTGTGCTGCATGCCTCTCTCCAAGGGCACATCTCCTGCTACATCTTTTTTCTTTTTTTTCATTTGTTGCTGAGCTTTTGGGCTAGGCAACAAATGTAGCAGCTAATAATGGGAGCCAGTGGGGCGTTGGAAGACTAGCCCCGCCAGCTCTCATTCTTACATCATCAGCTTAATGCTGCCTGACAGGGGAGGACCAGCAGTTGTAAATGTAAGAGTATATTTCAGTCAAAGCCCATGTACCTCAGAAAGACAGCCCAACAGCCTCTCACCTTTTTCCTCTCTTCTGTAGTGTAAATAGTTGTAAATAGGTGAGGTGGTATCTTACCTGGCTCCAGTAGACCACCTGTGGTAAACAGCTCACACCTTGTGCATATACTAATCCTCGACAGCCCCTCTCTACCCTTGGAAAGACAGACCTCAACATCGGGATGAATATAGCATGGCTGTTCTTGTCATGCTACCATCGTTTGGCTTTGATACAAGTCAGGAAGTTCCACCTGAGTCTCTTAGTTAGCAAGGTGCCAAAGAAACTGCAAATTCGAGATTGCAGTCTCATTGGAAACCTCTGTCTTCACTTCCAACAGACTCCTCTTCACCACCCTGCAGCCGTACACCTCCCTGCCCCCCTTTTACGCCAAGGTGCTGCACATATTTTTTTTTTCCCGGGAATCCACACTCCAACTTCATTCTTTGCACTCCTGTTTTTATCATGAAGCACCCATTGCAGAGTTTCAGCATCACCCTGATACCAAAGGTCTAGTGCCACATCAAAACCAGATGAGTTGGGTCTGTTGGTGGTGGTAAAGAGGGGATTTCAAGTTGGACTGTGTGAGAAGAGTTTATGGCGTGTGGAAGACAGCAGGTTAGGCCTCTGTGCGAAATAAGCAGGGATTCTGGTCCCTGCCCAGACCAATGCCTGACTAACACCTGACAAATGCCTAGCCCTGCCTCAGTATGCCCTGCCCTCAATGGACAAAACTAGCCATTAGCACATCAACACTTATTGGGCCACAAAAAAATCTCTCCTCTATATCCCTGTCACACTCACCCACATCAGCGTCTAACCAGTCCCATAGTGCTCTAGTCTAGCTGAGGTTGGGCTCTTCCCTATGGATAACATACTCTGCCAAACCCTTAGAAAGTAGATTGGCACCCAGGAACCAGGTACATCCGACCTGCACCCATCAAGACCACAGGTTTCACTTCAGTCTTTCCCATTGTTCCACTATCATACCTCATCCACTTTTTTCTGACAAAACTAAGTGCAGCGAGGCCACCAATAGTGGCACATGGCACTACATTAGACCACTTGCGTTACGTGACATATATTGGCACAGATTAAGGGAAAAGGGTTACAGTGGCAATACCGGTATATATTAGAATGCAATATCATGACAGTGATATACAGTGGTAATGCTGCCACACACTATGTGCATTGCCACATGAATGTGATGTTCCGTGGCAATATTTGAACATATTTTAAGTGCACCTTCATGAACTCAATTTACCTTAGCAATGTTGACATATATTGTGGACCTAGCATCCTGTACTCTGTGGCAATGTAGACAAATATTCTGAGTACAGATTCATTGAAGTGGTTTGCAGTGGCACTGCTTGCAAATATTGTGGACACGGGTGTCATGAAAATGTTTAGAATTGCTCTCCTGTGCTGTTGGTAACTTCACATCTATCTGATTATTTCCTGTATTATCCTACAAATACTAGTTCCATATTGTATCGCTTTTTCCTTTATTATTCCCAAAAAGTGTGCTTGAAAAATGCACCATTTAAACAACTTATTTTTAACCACCACGCCCCCTCATCGCGTAGGGTTTCCTGGTTTCACTTGGCTGCTTCTGCTCATTTTGGGCAGATGGTAATGGCCCTCCACCAGCCGCCACTGTCCTTGAGTTTTTTACAATACCTGTGCCCTCACAGGAACCGCCCACTCCCCAACATCAAAAGCTGCCTCCCCCAATGTCCCTTGCTGTGCAATGGTGTGGTTAAGGAATAGCTCAGCAAGTCTGTTTGATAACATATTGAAATATAAAGGCACACATATTAAGGGTGCGGTAGAGTAAAGGTGGCTGAGGCATGATAAAATGCCAAAAATCCCATTGTTTAGAGAAGTCTACCAATGTATAACTTTTGAACACAAAGTATGTGCCCAATTAAAATATGCCTAATAGTTGTTATATATGGCCACTGGCGTAACAGGTGCCCCAAGCTGCCCAAGCCCAGCAAGGGGGTGGGTTGGGGGGGGGGGTGGTAGTGGCAGTGGGGGTCCTCAGCAGGGCTTGCATGAGCACGACATTTTGTGTTACGCCAGTGTAAATGGCATGCATTGTTGTCCCATGTTTGACTATAGTTGCTTTACGACTTTCAGAAGAGGGTCCAGAGACAGAATGTAGACTATCATTTTGTAAATTCAGGATGGGTTAGCGTAGGGATGGATGGTAAAGTAAGTCAAAGGGATGTTAAGGGTAGTTACACCTGCTATAAACAAGCTATGAGAAAGGAACTATTTTTATATCATGGAAATGGTTTCTGTGCTGCTAGGTTGTGGCATGGTATGCTCAAGTGCTCACACCATATTTCAGGTATTGTTTTCATCTACCTAGGTAGTCAAACTATGTTTCAGGTACTGTCTTCGCACATTTAGGTACTATCTTAATTTGCCAGGTGTTACCATGATATTGTCAGGCACTCAAATCATGTGATGGCAGCTGGTTGCTTGTAGGCAGCTGCCTACACCCTTTTCTGTGGTCTTGCAAATCCAGATGCATTATAGTTTGCCTATAATAAAATTGAACTTGCAGTGGTCCAACTCTCACCTACTTGACACCATGCACAGAACTATGCATTAGTCAGGGGTCGGGTTTAGTGAACTGAAGGCCATCACTGACACCTGTGTGGTACACAATGGTCAATCAAGAAGCCTAGACCTGCCAGATGATGCTACTGAAGATTATTATGGATATTTACTAGAGGTACCTATCGAGCAGAATGTATGCTCTTCACACCTCCTTCTGTCTTTCATAAGTTGGGGGGGGCACAATACTGCCTCCAGTCAGCGGAGAAAATGTGGAAAAGGAGGTGTGAAGGGAAGCACACATTGCTGGATGAATCCCCTCCTGTGTAGGCCTGGTCTTTAATCCCTCTGCGCGAGGGCAGTCACCCAATAAAGTGTGAAAATGTACCCCTTCCTGTCACTTCTGTGAGAGAAACTTAGCTGGGAGTTGGGTAATTGCAGGTAGGTGAATGTGGATTCCAGCGTGTGTGTGTGTGTGTTGTGTGTGTGTGTGTTTGAGAAAGAGAGAGGGAAAAAGAAAGAAAGAATTTTGATGTGTGCTGTGAGTGAACACAAAATTAATGATGATGCAAGTGTGCTTTTTTTTCTGTGCATGTTTGTACATGGACCCGGAGGTCTGTCAAGGTACTATTATGCAGTGAGGGTTATTTTGGGTACAGAACTGTGCCCCGAGAGTCACTGGAGCAGAACCGGATCCTAAGAATGAGAATAGGGCAGACTTTTGGCACTGCATGCTATATGATGCAGCACTATTAACTGAAAGCCGCATGGGGCAGAATTGGTCACTGAGTGTGATAGTGGGGCAGAATTGGGCACTAAGAGACAAATGGAATGTGCCAAAGGGGGGGGAGTGGGCACTGACAGAGTGGCAGGTGGGACATGTTGGGCAGAAAGGGGGGCATTTGGTTGAGCTGGTAATACTCAGCATGAAACTATGTTTTACAGTGGCAATTAAGTTATGTATCATTGAGACAGTCCCCATGATGTTCTGTGTACACAGCAAGCATGAAGTGGGACATTGCACGCATATATTGGGAGACAAGCCCAATGATTTTCTTTGGGGAATAAGTAGAATAAAAGCGTGTTTTACAGTGAAAATGCTGTCATACATTTTTAATACACGTCTCAGCAATGTATTACATAAGGATCATGAATACGCAGTTTAAAGTGGCAAAGCTGGGATGTATTTTTGAGGCAAGTCTCATGATTGTCTTATCGGTGCAAGCAGCATGACTATGACTATGGGTTTTACAGAGGCAATGCTGGCATATATTATTGAGCCAAGCCTCATGACTATTTTTGTCCACAAGAAGCATGAAAATGTGTTGTATACTGTCAATGATTGCATATATTGTAGAGAGAAGCATCATGATTGTCTATGGACACAACTAGTATGAAAAGGGGACAGCAATGGCATACATGTTTGAGACAGAACATATGATGTTATTTGGGCACTATCAGCATGAACGGGGGGTGCTGGCATATATTCGACGGGCATTATGATTTTTTTTGGACACATCCAGCATGAAAATGTGTTATGAAATGCTCCTGTGTGCTGTTTGTAATCTGGCATGTATTGGGGTATTTCATGTTTTCCCCTACAGAATCAATTACACATTCTATGAATTATTGCCCTATTTTTATGTAAAATGCACAATTGAGAGCAATTAGTTAAATACATTTCTCAATGGGTCAATTCCCCATCCCCAAGTACTCCCATGAGTTGCTGTGTTCCCACTAACTGAACTTGGTAAACATTTACCTGCCTCGTTTTCATCATTTACCGGCCCCACTGTTATACGGTAGTTGTTAAAAGGCTTTTGTAGGGGATCTATTTATCATAGACAAAGTATTGTAATCATAGTGACAGGTATTACCATATTTGAAAGGTATTGCTGTCGTTGCCCAAACATCCAATAATTTACCAGGCACTGCCAGTGTGTGCCCAAGAAAGCCAATCAAATTCCAATTTTTGCAATTATACACTTAATACTCATAAAATGTGCTAAGGTTTCCCATTTAATACAACAGATGATGGGAGGGTGGTTGAGGGGCTTGGAAAAAATCACCACCATTGGTGTTGCTCTGGCCAACACTCCAGATCATTTTTTACAGCCTGCCATGCATTTAAAGTTGGGGGAAAGGCTATATGGAAATCAGGCTTTGTCCCACCACAATTTCGGAGGTCCCGACTGAACCGGCGGTGCAAATCCATTTTACGTGAGACCCTAAGCAACCCCAGACATGTTTCAGCCTCTTTGGTTCTCATCAGTGAGGTGTAGCGTAGCTAGCTAGATGGGACTGTCACACGATTATAGTCAGAATTCTACCCAGTGGTAGTGCTGTTCAACAGAGATACTTTCAAATCTCTGTTTCTTTTAAGAGAAAGTCATTCAAAGCATAAATATTTGAAATGGCAGCAAAATTCCTAATCGGAGGAAAATGAACTTGAAAAACCTGGCAATGCTTAAATGCTACTATGTAAAGGTATTTAATTTAACACTTCAATTGTTCGGCCAAAGACTAGTTGGTGTAACCACTTATGTACCATAACAATCTAAGAATTCTAATAATTGTTTTTATTATTTTATATAGTTTCTGATAGTTGTATTAATTAGAGTGAACCTTCCCAGAAACGAACTACTAAATATTATTTTCCCCAGATGAATGTATAAGCATGCAGGGCAATACGAGCAGGAACATGTTGGAATAAGTGACACATGTTCGGTGCCGCAGACTTCAATACAGGAATGCTCTATAAAGTCTGATTGTGTTTACTGTTACTGTTATATCCCTGTTTTTGTGTGATTTCATATAATGCACTTCAGATAAGCCCTGGAATGATTAATACAATGATTAGTATGAATGTGTAGAAATGGAGTAAGAGAGTGTAATGATTGAAGAATGGTGCTAGGTAATGGTTCATGTTACATTGCATTTATTATCAATTAATTGTATGTAAAATTTAATTTTCAAAACATGTTTTTCTATTAATGGCATTTTAATTGAATACACAACTCGATGCACTTCTTTTACCATGTGGGTTTTGTATATAATGTATTTGTTTATCAATGTAATTGTTGTGAATACGTTTGTTAGGTTTTAGTTTGAGCAGGCTCCTAGAAGGCTTACATACACTTAGTTGGGTAAGATATGGCCATTATTTTGTATTGTCTATGTCATTAAAATCTGTTCCTTGGACAATATACTAGTACCCCTATGGTAGTGTTAAGTGGGAAAGCAGAACACCAACACGTCTTCTCTCTTTAGAAGCCACACTTACCAGCCTCCCTGCCTCCATCTTGTAAGCATTATGGGTGTGAGGTGTGGAGGCTTACTAGGGTCTTAATGGAAAGAAAGCGAGGATGCCACACTCTTCTAACCTGCTTGTACTGTGATATCACTTTTGCGAAAAGGAAATGATTACCACGTCTCGCCCTTTAGTCAGCTCAGCAGCCATGTTGACTGTTGAGGGTACAGGAAGGACGCTTCTCTTGTCTCCCTCTTCTCTCAGCTTGCAGCAGGAATTAAGTGCAAGGACCCTGTGTTTCTACCGGCATGTAACACACACCCTCTAGAATGAGCAGGTGCGAGGAGAACAAAATAAATGAGACTCCCACCTTGATATTCTGTCAGCCAGCCACGTTGGGAGGCCTTTTTTCTTGGGCTTCGAACTTCCGGTTGTGAACTCGCAGATATTTTTGCCACCCTAGCAGGTGAGTGGCCATATGAATTGATGGACCATTTCTTCTTTGAGAACATGGTCTATCAGCAAAGAGGCATATTAGCCAAATTAATTGACATGGTGAGCATACCACGAATTGAAATACAACTAAAAGGAACACTGAGATAAATATACTGCGATAGACACACTGGAGGATACACAGTCGAAACCCTCACCTTGTACATAACCCACCCCACTCGCAATATATTATGCACCAAATCCATGTCGAATGTTGTCCACATCCCTACACCTTTTATGCATGCACAGATGTCTTTATTTTTAATGTAATATATATTTTTTTAAAACACACACTTCTTCTTTCTTTTAGGAATGAAATAGAGAGCAAACAGGCCACAATATGAGGAACCATTAGTCCCCGAAGTGCCATCCCTATGATTTCTCCTCCCCAATGACTCTATTACCCCCATGATAGTCTGGAGTCTGTTTAGCAAAATGCTTTGCACTTACAATGCTTCAACAGGACCATCTCCCCGTCTAGGGACGTGTCTTCTAATGAAGACCTGCTTTCTCGATGCAATACTACCCAGACCCCAGAAATCTTTGCACCCGTCTTCCCCTTCCTGCAGCCATATAATCACCCTGATTGGGGCAAAACGTACTACCTTACCAGGCCACATACCACTACTCGCCTAATCGTTAGACCTCCCATTGCCTGCAGTCAGGGCATCAAAACAGTGAAAGGGTCATAATAGCAAAGGTCAAGATTTTGTGGACACTTCTTATTTAGTTCTGTTAAGTCTGAAACTGCTCAATCATCAGAATACAGATCCTCACAGGTGAGGCGTAATGGCCATCACACGAAGTCAGTGAAATAAAAAACACCACCATAACTGCACACCTTGCACCACTTCACAACGGATCCTCAGAGCACTTTTTGCATAACAGCATGCCTCATAGATGTATGAGATAATCACACAGTAGAATCTATACATTCTCTTCATCACATCGACATAAGTCACCCTCACCTTCACACCCATCTTTGTTGAGCTCATCCGCTGGATAGAATATCCTTCAGTATCAATAAAATCAAAGGCCATGTGGCTGCTTCATCATTGCAGATCTTAAATATCATCCAGCCATACGCCTCTCATTCACACTGCTGATACAACCACCTTGCACCTCAGCTATCATCCTGCTCGCTACAACAAGGATATGATGAATGGCTCTACCAACCCCGCCGCCTCCTGTGTGAATACAGCATCCTGCTCCCATGCATCAAATTATCGAGTGGATAAAACATTTTTCACTATGAATTAAGTCACAGGCCTGGTGGCCGCTTCAATATTGTAGATCCTAACATTCGCTAAACTCATGGCACTGAGCATCCAGACAAATGCCTCTCACTTACAATGCTGATCCAACCACCTTGCACCTCATCTATCATCCTGCTGGCTACAAAGATATGTTGATGACTCTACCAGCGGCACAGCCTCCGGAGCAATCTCCAACATTGACAACACCAAACATGGGGATGTTTACCTTTCTGAAACATCATTCACCGACATGATAAAAGCATACCTGCTCAATCTCATCGCCTCACGTCACTCAGACTCACTTCACGCACAAACCACCCACATATTCGCAAAGCTACTGTGATCCTCGATCTATCTGCTGTTCCTCCCTGCACATTAGAAAACCCATATCCCTTCACTATCACTCGAAGATCATTCAAGAATATCCCAATGGTGTCATAGAATAAAACCCTTGGTACTCTTCTCCACAACATATCAAACAAAACAGAAACCCTCGCTGAAAATCTCAACACTACACTCTGCACCTTCAAAGGCACTCATGCGTTCCTGCACACACAAAAGGTCAGACCCAAACAGTTCCTCTATATACTCAAGATCCTAATGCCAATAAAAGCCACATGAGGAAATCAGAAAAGGCATGGGACTTGAACAAAAGCTGTCATCCTTGCCGTCAAACACCAAAGTTCCCAATCCACAAGGCAAAATCTGTTTCCCACATGAAAACATTTTCTGAGGCTGACAGTGAAAACAAAGCACCCTTTTCAATCTGTTTCAACCATCTTCAATCTGCCTTCCTCCCATACGTTACTGAAAAATCAACAAGCATAAATCTGTCATCAACAAGATAGCACTATGTGGACAACATTGAAAGTTCTAAATCATACTGTGGCAGCCCCTCAATCCACCCACAGCCTCCCAATGCCATTCTTCACAACTTCTCCTCACTGAGTTTCTCTGCATCATCCACAAATGCCTCAAAGCCACTTCATGCAACAATGATATACTTCCCTTAGCCATAATCAAATCACCTGACCCAGCTGCACTCCCCCATTACTGAATTCCATCAACACCATGCTCAATTATGACACGTTCTCCTCTTCAAACAAAACTGACTGAGTCCTTCCCATTCTCAAGCTGGGTTAAGACATCTTGGCATACTGTTTTCCCATCACAAACCTCTCACTCAACTCCAAGATCAATCAAAAGGTTCATATTTAGTGGATTACATCGCCCAATCTCCTGAAATGTCATCTGCCTGATTTACTTTATCTTATACAGACATACTGGATCTTCTCATATTCCTTTCTCAGACACAATACACAAACACTATACCTTCACATATTCCTTTCTCAGACAGTCCACCGGTCTTGAGTTATCAAACATTTGGACTATGTTGGTATTCGGCACCATAAAATGATAGTTTAATAACTCAACTTATTTTGTTTATCTCTTTCTTTTCAACCCACATAAATAATAAGTACCAGTTGTGAAGACTGGGGCTTATATCTGGGGCTAGAACCTTGGCTAAGTGTTTGGTGAGGGTCCTGGAACTCTGTTTCTGGAGGTAGATGTTTGTCTTGGCCCGCAAGGTGCTCTTTTGCTACCTTCAAACAGCTCCCCACTACATTTGTTTGGTCCTGGCTAAGACAAATTGACTTCTGCCCTGTAGGAATACAAGGATGAGTAGAGGCTAAAACGCCCACTCAGCCCTCACACCTCTACAAACTAGGAGCCAACAGAATCATAAAGGTAAAACAGGCACAATTAAGAGATATACCTCCTTCGCCTTTTGTGGTAGCATGGGCCAACGGAAGGCTATACTCTTAAAAAGGGTGTGAATGTGGTTCAGTAGAAACCCAAGCAGTGCAGTATTACAGTAAAACATAAAGGAATATCCAATCAAGGTTCTATAATAATATATAAAATGTAATTAAACACAACATGTCCTATACAAAATAACTAGAAAAACAGTACAAAAAACCCATCCCTGTGGAAAGAACACTGAATAAGCGAAGATAGTAGATGCACCATGTTAGGCACGTTTGTATGCAGTACCCTTTGGGACCACTACACACAACTAGGACTACAGGTGTAAGCAAATCCAACCTTTGGTATAAGCCCGTACTACACAGTTTTGTGGTAGCGTTGCTGAGCAGCCAGGCTTATCTCAAGAGGGGAATTTGAGCTGTAAGGATGTTACACAGAGGTCTAGAATCACAAGTATTCAAACACACTCTTACACTTAAGGTTTCTTGGTAAAACACTTATTCATTTATTTCACAGTCAGTTATAAATCATTCACTAGGAGTAGTCAATCTATATCACACAAAAATATACTTCAATACTTCGCACTGTCAGGTTCTGAGGCATTTAAACTACTTTGAAGGAGGAGCAAAATGGCATTCAGAGCGTTTGAAGTAGGAGCAAAAAGGCATAGGTTAATAAAAATAATATTATGGTTGTTCTTAAACAGTGCAAATAGTTTGAGTTCACCAGAGGAGTCAATTCAATGCAATAGGTTAGGTCAAAGTCAATGGGCTAAAGTCTTGTATAGGATAGGCAGTTCTGGTAGTTAAACGGAAAGGTATTTGCCAAAGTTCTCAGAAGTAGTTTGTAACAGAAAGATTCATATGCTGGGTCACAAGCTGACTAGGCCTGCAAGTTGCCAAAGTTTCAAGCGCTTTCGCAGTGAGAGGTAAGTTCTCTCGGTCAGGTTTTGACAATACCTTATAATGAAGAAAAAGATGCAGCTAAAGACGTCTGTTCCTGGCAGTTCGTGCAGATCTTGCTGTTCCTGAACCTCAGTCGTGGGGACAAGAGGGAGGACGTCGGGGGACTCCTGCATTGCACTGGGACTGGTCAAAAAGCTGGCAAAGGCAAATCCTCAATTCCGGTAGCTGTAGACAAGCACACAAACTGGTGTCCCACTGCCTGGCTATTCGGTTTCCTGCAGCACTCTGAGGAAAATACAACCAGCTCCGAGAATGGTATCCAGGTGGTTTACGAGTAGATTGGTCCCACAAACTCAAAGGGAGAAGTCGTCCTTGAAGGGCTTCTCTGTTGAGATGAACTAGGTGATTCGGACCTGCAGCAGGGCTTCAACAGGCAAACCAACGGTCCAGGAGTTGCAACAGCCATTCTCTTCCAGCTCGTCTTCGGTTCTTTCGTTCCAGTGGTCGACTCTGCCTTTCAAGCCAAGAGACTTGCCTTTTATCCAGTTTCCTCCCATTCATTCCAGCATAGCTGCCACTCACCCAGCAGGGTGGCTGTCCTTGCCGGACAGTCAGGCAGCCAATCACGCCAGAGTGCATTCGGGTCTCCTAGCAGACTAAGCGCAGGGAGTTTCGGGCACCTCCCTCACTTCCTGCCCACCCCAGACACTCGGGCACCAGAGGCGGTTTTCAGTTCTGACGCCCACCAAAGGCATAGGAACAAAGGGACCAAACCTGGTATGGCGCGCAGAGACAAACTCTAGAACGATCATTCCAAAATGAAATGGCGAAAAAAGAAGACCGGGACACGTTTAAACAAAGGAGGCTCAGACGCCATCTTGAAAAACATGGCTCCAGCGATTTAACACTACCGGTGTTCGCGGTTGGGAAACATCATGGTAGTTTGTTGTAAAACCACTGCCACCAGCCATTTCGAGAGGAAAGGGTAGCATTTGACTGCTACATGTGTTTCTAGACATAGGGGATACTAAGTAACCGCTCCAGCACTCTATTGTAAGATAGGGTGTGCTGGGTATAGGAATTTGGAAAGACTAGTAAAGTTAATTTCACTTTACTTTCTCTGTTAAACAGTAATTTATCCTAGAGAAGGTATTTAAACCTTGGGACAGCCTAAAGGGCTTCCCTGTGTCACTGCACTGAGGGTGCTGTGTGACACATATGAAAACATGATACCTATGTAGTTATCTAAAACTCCACATTCAAAGAATACAAGAGTAAAACACTAAAAATACATGAGAGAGTGGGAAAAAAGTCTCACACTCTCTCCAGGTAAGAAATCAAGTCCTCAAAATCCAGCAAAGTTGCAGGGGGTCTCTAAGGTGAAGGGAATTAGCACATTTATAAGAATTCTCCCTAACACAGCACTCTGGGTAATGAATCAGGGGTGAAAGCCAAACAAAAGCAACAATGTTATTGAAAGGTGAGCTTATGGCCCTTTGGAACGTGCATATGTAATGGTTGGGATAACACCAGAATAATTCTGAGTCCAAATAACCGAACAAACTCAAGAAGATGGCAAGTTACTGTTTTATTAACAAGTATCTTGAACTGGGATGCTACAACGAATATCAACGGGCGTACACTCAGTCTCTCAATGATCTCCAAAAAAAATACAATTTGCATACTCATTTATGCGTCAGAGTGACTAATTTATCAAGGCTCGGGATTGGTTAAGGTAAACATCTAGATATACAATCATATAGGAGCTAGGATTGTTATTGGCTGTTCTTTATCAGGCGGATAACACATGCCGACCTCTTCAAACATGTCATTTCAGGAACATCAGAGACACAGTTTCTCATTGGTTTTACAAGCTACAAGGTCCTTCGTTATACAGACTAATACAATTGGTTGGCACGCTTGTGCCATGTCTGGAACATTCGATTAATTTAGCAGCATGTAAGCCAAAACCCAGGTGCAGGGAGATAGGACATGAAGCTATCTCACCACCCAATAAGCCCAGCATCTCTCATCACCCATGCCTTCTGCCATCAGCTTGTCTTTGTACTTGGCCTTGCAGAGTATTCTCATCTTGGGAATGCACGGGAGTAAGGGCACTCGCTATCCTGTCTGGAACTCCAAGTTCAAGCTCTATTTCCATCTTTGGCTCACGTGACAAGAGACCACGATTTGGTCCATTTTGCAGCTTTTAAATGCTTTCAATGAATTAAAACTTGGCAGCCTTTGGGTTCTTTCTTGCAACTTAGTGTGAGAAGATTCATCCTTCGCACATTCGTTCTCTTTAGAGTAGATAACCAACCTCCATTTCTAGGATCTTGACTTCAGGCCAGACAGCCTCGTCACGCAGCTCCATTAGACTGCTTATACTGCTGTGAAGCAGCTTTTCAATCTCCTTTCATGGTTTTTTTGGCTTACTATTTCTTGATACCAATCTCCAGTATCAATACAATGGTGACTATGCCTGCATTCTATTCACTACTCATAGCTAGCCTACACGATGACTTGATCTACCTTGCATTTCAGCGTCTGTGCATTTATTGAACTTTTATTTCTGCAACACTTTGTTAACGTGTAATCTACTCCTTTTCCACCTTGATAGTTTACTCAATTCTTTACTTCGTCATTTGTCCTCCAGGATCCATACATTGTCTTCCTTCAATGTCTTGGGACGTCGTGCACACTTTCTTAAGACGTCATCTGATCATTTTCTCTGCTCTTTCTCATATTTCTTCATGGAGTTCTTCCTGCAGGTTGTCATCACTTCGGGGGTACATTCGATAGGGCTGTCTCAAAGGGTATCTCCTTCCAAATACTTGCTGCAGTATTGGTACGATAGCTGGTGTTAGGCAATGTACGGTCTCATGTCTCCAATACAGGGGAAGTAGGGGGGCAGGATCTCCTGCAGATGTATACAGCTGCTCCTCTACAAAAGGATATATACTTTCGGGCACAGAGGGTTCAAGGTGACATAACCAGTCTCATGGCCCAAAAATGGACCAAGTGAGCAGTGAGTAGTTAATAGTACCTACTTTTCTGTTCTTGGTGGTTCGGCAACACCGGACCAGACTTCTTGGTGCTGTGTGAAGATCAGGAGAAAGCAAAAGGAAGCAACAGTGGATCCTGCTAGTTCAAATGTGTTGAACAGTTTATGAAATATGGTCCACATAGTTTAATGACACTAGGCTCCCGGCTGTCTTGACTCTCAGGGTGCTGTGAGTCCCAATCAAGGGGCTCAGGGACAAGATGAGTCCTTTTTTCATGCTCCCAAAAATGGGGGATACTGCCCCACAACTTCAGGGGTCCTCCAACATGGTGATGTCCTGGGTACCATTGTGACTTTCGGAGAGAGTGGGATTGATCCAGCAGCAAGTCACTTGTTAGGTTGCTGTGAGTCCGACTCCAGGGACTCAGGGAGAAGGTAGTCTTGTTCTCGGACTCCCAAACACAGGGGAGGCTGGCACACAACTGCAGGGGTCCTCTAACACAGTGAGGTCCTGGGTACCACGGTGGCTGGCAGAGAGGCAGGACATGTTCTAGCAGCAGATTACTCCCAATGGGCCTGGGAATGGTAAGGGGACACAACTGGTCTCTGCCTTGGAACACCTGCCTTCACCTCACAATTAGAGGTCTTTCGAAAGGACTGCTCTCTCAGCAGGGCCCAGTGAAATCTCCCCAAGTGATGATCCAAAGATGCTTCAAGATCATTCCCAAGATGATTCGAAGAAGTGGTGGGAGACCCCTTCTTTTATAGGCAAATGTCTCCAGGTGATTGGACTAAAGCTAGCCTACTTTAGGGATCCAACCCCTGATCTTGAAATGAGTGGATTTTTTTTCCCTTATGATGTCACACCCAATGCACTTTGCTCCAGACGAAGTGGAGGGGACAGGAAAGAGAGGGGCATTGAGAGAATCAAGATGGCAGAAGACTGTGCTGTCCCCTCTCTGACTCACCCTAATTATGCCTCCTCCCCTTTCAATAGGATCAAAGGCCTTTCAAAATGCAGCCCCCTGGTGTGAGGCCTGGCTCTGTGTGAATGTCAGTGACTCTTGGTTTCGGTGTTCAGGCCAGTGTCCTATGGAGTGGCTGTCCTGGGGGGAAAGGGTTTTATCTGCCCTTTAGAAAGGAACAAAGAGAAGTAATCCGCTACATCTAGTCCTTTCAGTGAACAGGGGTGGGCCTTGTCTGGGCGAAATACATATAATTCTTCCACAGCTGAACTTGGCCCCAGGGCTGTCACATGTATGAAATCAGTTTAATGTGGCTGGGATACTGGCCACCATAGTCTAACTCAGGTCTGGCTTATATGTATATTTATATGTGCTACCAGGACAGCATCTTTGGGGTTATGTTGTTTTTGGAACACAGGTGCATATTTTAATTGAAGCCCCTGTGCTGCAGAGACTTGAGTGTCACTGCAGCTGTCAAGAGGGCGCCTGTGGCCCCTTACCTGCTTTGTGCCACTGGTCGAGCAGGTGATGTGAATCAGGACACAGATGCAACAAAACACAAGTACACACTTTGCTTTTGGCAAGTGGCTTATGAAAGGGGAATCTGATTAGCAGATTTCCCTTTCAGGGATGGATTTGCCTGCATCATTGTATTACTTAATACAAATCAAAAAGGCCAGGGCTTTCACACCCTTGCCAGATGGCAATTCATCACACTGGCTATAATGCATAGACAGGCACTTCTGGAGGTCCTGGCATGAGCAGGAGCATACAGGATTACTTTTGGCCTTTGGCCTAATGGAAGATGAAATTTGGCCTAGTTTAAATTATGCTTATCACATTGGCCGTATGCCAAGTTCCCTTTCCAAATGCCTTCAACTACCATAAAAAACGACTACAGGATCTCAAACGAAACTGACGCTCATCTACACTACAGCCAAACATTGTAAACTGTGTGTTACTCAACACACACCAATGTCCTCCTACACTCTGACTCACGGCATGCCCAGTCTCATGTCACCATGACTGGACCGCTTTACTGGAATATGGGATATATCTACTACCACTGTCTCTTCCAACTTCCCCTCCCAATATTCCCGTCAGTAGCCTCCAGTGTTGCTCAGGGGACAGTCATCCTTCTCCATCCAGGGACAGGGTACTATCAGGTGGGTCAGTAATATCCTCTTCTACTTCATAGAGTAAAGATCCCATTTCCTCCCCTTCCTCCTCACCTGAGGATATTGATGAAGTATCCAGTCGTTTCTTTCTTCTTCTTTGAGGTACCTCCTTCTTTTTTTATGTAGATATGGTCTGCCTCGAGAGGAAGCCACTGTGACCCAAGTTTATGGCAGTCCAGGGACCTCTCTCCCGAAGTAGCCAGGGACTCTGTGGGGAAAAAGCCACAGGCAGAAAAAACCCAAATGTTGGAAAGACACTGATGAGTAGATCGTCGGTTCGCGAGGTGTAGGGGCGTGGCAGAAGTATGGCAAGCACAGCAAGGTATCCTCCGGTACCAGAATACACAGGAAACTGATGGATTCCAGACGTTCAAGTAAAAACAAACCCCGAAAGGAAGGATGCAGCAGGGCTGAAAACTGCCGAAAAAACCAGCAGGAGCGAGGGAAGGAATGGCTAATAAAGGTAAAGCACAGCACGGGAGGAAAGAATCAAAACTTGGGCAACGGGGAGAAAAGCAGAGTTATAAACGGCAAAAAGAGAGGAGGAGGAGACAGAAGGCTGATGAGAGCAGGATGAAAGCAAAGAGGGAAATAACACTGTAATAGGCAAGGTGGATCACCACTAAGAGAAATGAAATGGGAGCGCTAACAACAAAGCAGAAAATCCAAGTACGTTGCAACGCGCCGGACGCCGAGGGCTGAATGAATAAAAGCACTCGGTGGCAGCCATGTTGCAAAAACACTAGACTGCTGACAAAACGTGTAACCAAAAACGTAACGGAACAATTAATGGGGGCCAAGTCTCCATTTATTTCATATGCGTCAGTTACCCTGATTTATGACAGTATGCCCCCTTCGAAAGGCCTAGTCCTCCCGGCTTGCCTGGGTGGGGCCTGTGGAACTTTCTTTACAAGAGAGGGGCTTGAATGTGAGACCAGGGTTCCCATGAATCTTCAGATCAAGGTTATCCCTTCCAATGTACCAAATACTCCAAACGACCTCTGCGATATCTAGAATCACAAATTTGTGACACCTCATACTCATCGAGAGAGGGATTGGGTGGTAAATCCATAAGGGGAGTCGATCATGCCCAGGTGTCTGGTAGATAAGGCCGTAACAGTGAAGTATGGAACACGGGATGAATGTGTCGTAGATCCTTGGGTAGTCTAAGACGAAAGGCCACATGATTTATTTTAGAAGTCATCTCGTAAGGCCCTATGTAATGGGGAGATAACTTAGAGGGATGGACCCAGCGAGGCAAATGTTTTTGGAAAGCACATCCTTAGATCCCATGTCCCATTTAGGAGCCTGTCTTCAGTGTTTATCGGCTTGCCCCTTGCAACGGTCACAAGCCTCTTTTAAACTCTTCTTATCTGTTCTATGGGCTTCTTGAATTTGGTTAAGGGTGGTTTCAATGGATGGTATATTCGACCCAACCAAAAAAGAAGGAATTATGGATTGAGGATGTATACTATAGGTACAATAGAAAGGACTTATTCCTAAGGCAGTGTGTATTGAGTTGTTGTAGGCAAACTCTGCTGTGGGAAGCAGAGAAACCCAATTATCCTGTTGACGGTTGATGAAACAACAGAGATATTGTTCCAAGGTTCCGTTCAGTCTCTCTGTCTGTCTGTTTGTCTGGGGATGAAACCCAGAAGACAATGCTGTTTCGATACCCAGTCTTTCACACAGGACTTTCCAAAATTTTGAGGTATATTAGCTTCCACAATCAGAGACTATTTTCTGGGGAAGACCATGAAGTCGGAAAATATCCTTCAGAAAGACTTCTGCCATACCAGAGGCTGAAGGAAACCCAGCCAGTGGGGAGAAATGGGCTAATTTAGAGAATTAATCCACCGTTACCATCACACATGAACAACCTTGTGAGACAGACAAGTCCACAATAAAGTCTGTAGAAATTTGCATCCAAGGTCCCGGTGGCACCAGACTTTGTTGAAGAAGACCCAAAGGCTTTTGTGTTTGCTGTTTACTTCAAAGACAAACTGGGCAAGTCCGAAAATACTCGAGCATCTCCGCAGTCATGTTAGACCAATGGAAGGATCGTCTGAGAAGATCCAGCGCACCTCTTAGCCCCCGGTGACCGGCAATCTTAGAGTCATGACACCAAGCAAGAGCCTCTCGTCTGTGTTTACGAGTGGGTAAGTATAACTTTCCTTGAATAAAGTAGAGCCCTTCTTTCCTTTTGTAAGGACACTTATTGTGTGATAGCGTAGATCCTTCCACTCCAAGAGAAGCCTCCCTGACTTGCTGATGGAAGGAGGAAACCATTGTGATGATCTTAGTATGGGGAAACATTAGTTCCTTTTCCTGATCTTGGTTGGCATAAGGTACACAGCAGCGAGATAAGGCATCAGCTACCGGATTTTGGAAACCAGGACTGTTAGTAATGCTGAAACGAAATTGGGCAAAAAAATTAGCCCATCTTTCTTGGCCGGTGTTGTAACATTCCAGTTGTTTAAGTACCTGTAGATTCTTATGGTCGGTGCATATTAGAAAACGATGAGGACCTCCTTGGAGTAAATGCCTCCATTCAAGGCAAGCTAATTTCGTAGCCAATAATTCAGGTTCAATCACAGAATAATTTCTTTGACTGGGATTCAAAGTCTTTGAAAAATATGCTATCGGATACTCCGTACCTTCATTAGATTGAAGAAGAACAGCCCCCACTGCTGCTGCTGAAGCATCCGTCTCCAGGATAAAAGATTGATTTTGGTCTGGTTGTCTCAATATGGGAGCAGAGCAGAATCTCTGTTTGAGATGGAAGAAGCTTTCTTCAGCATCTTGCGTCCAGTGAAACGGAGAAGAAGACTTTTTGAGCAAAGAGGTAATAGGTAACACTAGCTGAGAGAATTCTGGTATGAATTTTTGATAGAAATTTGCTAGTCCAAGAAATATTTGGATCTCTTTGACTGAAGTGGGAGAAGGCCACTCAAGGATGGCTTCTACCTTACGAGGATCTATAGTAACACCTTGGTCAGGCAAAATAAACCCTAGATAGGAGATTGTAGACTTTGAAAAAGCACACTTCTCTGGTTTGGCCAAAAGATGATGAGTCTGTAGTGTGCGTAGAACCTCCTTGATGTGCTCCTTATGATCCTGTGGGTTACGGGAAAAGATCAGAATATCATCCAAATAAACCACAGTGGATTAGCCCAGCAGATCGGAAAACAGACGGTCCATGAATCTCTGAAATATGGATGCGGCATTAACCAGTCCGAAGGGCATCACCTGGCATTCAAATAATCCATAAGGAGTATGGAACACGGTCTTCCACTCATCACCTGCTCTTACACGAAGCAGGTGATATGCGTTCCGGAGATCTAATTTTGTGAACATAGTAGATCCCTGTACTGTTTCCATAATCTCAGAGATGATAGGCATGGGATAGCGGTCCCTTATGGTTAGTTTATTAATCCCTCGATAATCTATACAAGGTCTTAATTCCTTTGAGTCTCTCTTTGGAATAAAAAATAGAGACACCCCCGCTGGTGATCGAGAAGGCCTTATGAGACCGCTGGCAAGATTGTCGTCAAGGTAGTCCCTGAGCACCTTCTTTTCACCTACAGAGAGAGGGTACATCCTGCCAAAAGGAACTAAATCTTCAGGGAGCAAGTCTATACAACAATCTTCAGGTCTGTGAGGTGGTAACTCCATAGGAACTTTTTCTTCGAATACCCCAACATACTCAGTCAGGTAGCTAGGAATACAATGGATGGCACTTCTTTCAGTAGAACTGACTGTTTTCACCGTTTCGATTCTTGGTTCAGGTAGACATTATTTTTTACAGTACACGGAGTGAAAACTCAATAGATTATTTGTCCAATTGATGGCGGGATTGTGTCTCTGGAGCCATCCAATGCCGAAGATCACAGGGAAATGTGTGGCTCGGATTATGTCAAAAGTCAACCGTTCAGAATGTTGCTGTATTAAGATCTTTAATTCTTCAGTGGTATGAGTAATAAGGCCAGAGCTCAAAGGTTCTCCATCCACCCCTTCAACCTTTTGGTCTTCCTTCTTTGCAATTCTTTTCAATCCAACCTTGTCAGCCCAAAGGGTATCTATAAAGTTCCCAGCTGCCCCACAATCCAATAAGGCTTGAGTGTCTACTTCCTTACCACTGAACTGAATCTTGACAGCTATTACCATAAGATGGGAGTCTTCTGATATCTTAGAAGAGGAGACAGAGAGTGTTCTGTAGGGACTGGAGGAAGCCCCTTGATAGTCCGTCCTACTAACTATCGAGGGCGTTTGTTTCCCGACCTTCGGGGAGGCACATCAGTACAGTCTCTTAAAAGATGAGTAGAGGCGCCACAGTACATGCAGGGGCTTCCGTCTCTTCTTCTCTTTCTCTCTTCAGGTGTAAAAGGAGCTTGAGTGGTTCCTATCTGCATAGGTTTGTCTCTTATTTGATGCATCGCAGGCGAGAAGGGTAATGGGCTAGATTCGGAATAAGCCAAAGATCCACGGTTCTTCTTCTTTTCGTTTCTTCTCTCAGTCATGCGGAAATCTATACGAAGATCTGCAGTGAGGAGGTCAGAAAAGGTAGTGGGACGAGGGATCTGAGCTAGCTTGTCCTTTAAATCCTCTCTCAGACCTCTGCGAAAGATGGTGTATTGTGCCTGTTCCTGTCAACCTGCTTCAGCGGCCAATTGCTTAAATGTGGTGATGTAAGAGAGCAATTTGGCGCTGCCTTGGCGTACATCCAATAGGTCTTTGCTGGCGATGAATGCACTTTCTGTTTTTTGAAATGTTTGTTGTAAGAGAGTCTTAAAGGCCCCATAATCTTGCAAAACAGGGTCTGTCTGGGAAACTAAGGGGGTGGCCCATGCCAAGGCATTACCAGTCATATGTGTGATCATAAACCCCACTTTGGCATGGTCGGAGGAGAAGGCACCCGCTCTAAAAGCGAAGTGAATGTTACATGCTTCTAAGAATTCCTTGACTTTCTTGGCGGAACCATTAAACTTCCCCGAAACAAGGGCCATAGGAGGGAGATCAGAAGCTTGTTGTTCTCGGGCAGCAACCCTTTGTTATAGGGACGCGTTTTCAGTCTTGAGTGTCTGTACCTCCAAGTTTAAATTTTGAACTGCAGCAACCAATTCTTGGATTTGTTGAGCAGTACACATGTTATCTGTTAGGCGTTGCAAGCTATCAGGTGGGTCAGTAATATCCTCTTCTACTTCGGAGAGTAAAGATCCCCTTTCCTCCCCTTCCTCCTCACCTGAGGATATTGATGAAGTATCCAGTCGTTTCTTTCTTCTTCTTTGAGGTACCTCCTTCTTTTTTTATGTAGTTATGGTCTGCCTCGAGAGGAAGCCACTGTGACCCAAGTTTATGGCAGTCCAGGGACCTCTCTCCCGAAGTAGCCAGGGACTCTGTGGGGGGGAAAAAGCCACAGGCAGAAAAAAAAACTAATGTTGGAAACACACTGATGAGTAGATCGCCAGTTTGCAAGGAGTAGGGGCGTGGCAGAAGTATGGCAAGCACAGCAAGGTATCGTCCGGTACCAGAATACACCAGAAACTGATGGATTCCAGATGTTCAAGTAAAAACAACCCCGGAAGGAACGATGCAGCAGGGCTGAAAACTGCCGAAAAAACCAGCAGGAGCAGGGAAGGAATGGCTAATAAAGGTAAAGCACAGCACGGGAGGCAAGAACAAGGAAAGAAACAAAACTTGGGAAACGGGGAGAAAAGGAGAGTAATAAACGGCAAAAACAGAGGAGGAGGAGACAGAAGGCTGATGAGAGCAGGATGAAAGCAAAGATGCAAATAACACTGTAATAGGCAAGGCCGATCACCGCTAAGAGAAATGAAGTGGGAGCGCTAACAACAAAGGTGAAAATCCAAGTACGTTGCAACGCGCCGGACGCCGAGGGCTGAATGAATAAAAGCACTCGGCAGCGGCCATGTTGCAAAAACACTAGACTGCTGACAAAACGTGCAACCAAAAACGTAATGGAACAATGAATGGAGGCCAAGTTTCCAGTTATTCCATGTGCGCCAGTTACCCTGATTTATGACAGGTACCTCCTCCTACAAGGAAATAACCTGGACAATGGATGTTGGTGGGGCTGAATTTGGGGGTGGGCATGGACAATGAAGCTCACTTTGGGGATTGTTGCGGTAGACAAGGGCAATGTGACTCTACTGTGCACCTGATGCTGCTAGGTGGGGGACATGCCAGCACACACAGTATTGTGTTCACAAAATATATTTTCTGGCAAAGAAATTGTGTATGAGGTCATATTTGTTCATGGCACTAGCTGCATTATTATGCATCTCTTAAAGCATGTTTGGTAAATGAATGTCATCTTATGAATTGCGCTTAAACTCTTCCTCCTTCTCTTGATTGGATGGAATAGGCACATTAGGTTCTATTAAAATGTAGTGTAAGATGCAGACAGCAATGCAACAAAGCACACTGTATCCAGGATATGCCGTTTACACTGAAGTCTACCCTCTGTTTTGTGTATAAAGTATACCCTTTCTAAAGTAGCCAAACGGCCCGCCCAATAATGTTGCAAAATCTTCTGTTAAGCAATTTATAAATGCTGCTTCGGATAGTAGCAGGTCGCTGCAGTGGAGCTATGAGTCCCGGATGCTTTGCATTTCCAGAAACCATTGTGAAGGGGAAAGATGAAACATCATTCTGGGCCCTTTTGCTTCACACCAACCCATGTCTTATCTCCATTCCACCTGTCCTCTCCCGTGCCTTTCCTCCATGCCCACATACCAATCAATCACCTTCCTGGTGCAGTGTATGCTTCTATGGCCACCAGCCACACTCTCTATATGGTCTGGATGTGTGTGTGTAGCTGTGTGTGGGGGTGGTGTATTACATAGCTTTCTCACCTAGGGGGCTGGTCGTTTGTGCCACTCATTTCTCCACGATCCCTGATAGGCAGCAGTTCTTCAAGATAAACTTGTGATGGGTGGAGCTCAGAAGGCAAGCACAGGCATGTGTCAGTTGGAGGGTGGCACCATACGCCATCTGTCTTTGATGGTGTGTTGCATCTTTCTGCTTTGGGAGACCTGCTCCCCGAATTTGGTAGTAATAGGACTTCATGGTATAAATAGAAATGTCACTAACACTCAACCTCAGGAAACTCCCTTATTTATCACAAATAGTTCCGTGCACTGACCTTTTTTTTTTTTTACCAAACACAACTATACTGCTGCTTTGATGTAGGCACACAAATAATCAAAGAAGTTGATCCCCAAGTTCTGGGGCTCAACCAAGGCCTCTACATCCTTCATGTCATCTTCCACTGCTGTACTACCATCTGTGCAGTAGGTCCTCCCCATCCTTTGCTCGATGTGCTAGTTCCACTGCAAGAATTGGAATTTTCCTGAGGGCGACCAAGTGCTAGGATGCAGCATCCAGGGTGCTATTGTTTGTGTTGGTGCCATTTCAATCTTTAATAGCTGGGGATTCGATGTTTGCTTTCTTGCTTCAAGTGGCGCACTTATCTGAAGGAGTTTTTGAGCAGTCTGATATATTCACCAGTGTACAAAACCTACAGAATCAGAAATTCTGCATTTTCCCTCTGCAGAAAGAGTTTACAAGTGTATGTGCTAGGTACATGAACCCATGGAGTTTCCATATGTGTATGCACAATTACTAGTGCTGCTGCGCGGATATACCATCTGAGCTCATTCCGCGTCTTGTTAAATGGAAGGATGTGGCTTTCAACATGCTGTGAAAGCACTCCTTTTAGCCACCCTTTGCAGAATGTGAGTGCTGTTAGTTAAGTTCTTAATCAATCAATCAATCAATCAAATAGCTTGTATTCGACTTTCGTCATCTGCCATGAACATATATATATATATATATATATATATATATACATAAAATCACAGGAAAATGTACAAAATAAAAACAACATCATATACTTCACAATACAAAGCAGAAATAGCATGACAGGCATACAATTAATCGAAATATAAGATAACGTTATAAAAGATATATCAATGATAAAATTATGGCGAATTTTAAAACCCTCTAGGATAAAACATTGGTCACTAGTTCCATTACAGCTTTTAAAGCTTGTAACCTTTAGAACATGGACATTATTTCAATTAATTAACTAAGGCAGCTTCATTTTATTAGTTAATTTAGGCTACTCACATACCAAAACAAATTGGCTATCACACCCTAAATTCTATCCGCAGGTACCCGCTGGGTGGAAAGTTACCAGTCATGGTAAAGGCATTTTCTCTGGTAGCAATTGTATGAGTGTTATGAATCCCCATTAGCACAAATAATGAAGCTAGAAAATGTGGAGGGCATCCCATAATAGGATCAGCTCTGAACCGTTCTTAAAAAGTGAAAAATCAGAACCAGCTGTCACTAACCAGGTACATCCGGCATAGCCACCATGTAATTGGGCGATAACTGAGGTGTGTTCTATTGGTACCGGATCCGTGTCACGGCCCCTGCAATTCGACCATTTTTTATTTTATTTTTTTTAACTGCTGTGGTAAATACACTTCGTATTTTTACAAGAAGTGATGCATTATTTTATTACTACCTCTTTTACCCGTCAGCAGAGTACCATTCTGAGCAATGGGGAAATTTACCACATGGGTTCATTCTTTTGTAATGAGGGCCATTAATCGTTTCCATTGACTTTGGCTTAACTAGGACGAATATGCATTTGTAGACTTGACTAGAATTCACTGTACAATCCCTAGTAGCTTCGCTTGATTCAGAAGCTTCTACTTGTTTTGATTAACACCACCAGAAAGGTTTCAGATTCCACAAAGATAATATATATATATATATATATATATATTTTGGTTACCTGAACAACCATGGAATGTGTGCCGCACAGCATCCTATGTAGCTCGCTGATTGCTTTCACAAAACAGATGATTGCTTGGAATGCACTGAGTCCTATCAGCACTGAAAACAACACTATGTTCCATTCCACGATGTATGCGGGTTTCAGGCAGAGCGTCCAGGTGGAGCTGTTGGTCAGGTAACTGGGGACAAAGAGAAGCATAACATTTGGATAAGAAGACCAGTTGACGAATTTCAATCAACATGCAACATGGTAACCTTTGGAACTCAAATATCACTTACGTTGTTGTTGATTGGTGTATTCCAGATACAAGTCCCTGAGAACAATTGTATCGAGAACCATAGTACCATTTTCTACGCCATTAAAATAAGACAAACACATCACTGATAAATGATATACAACTAAACCACAGAATTATAAAAATAGTTTCATATTAACAAAGGGTATAAAACCAAGTGCCACATTAAACAAAATCAACATTATGTGTTAACAATAACATCTCTAAAATTAAAATACATTATCCCTTGATCATCATGAATCCATGATCTCTTCACTTATCATAATAAACCATTCTTTGTGTAAACATAAAAAGGTGTGACTCTAGTTTCAGATTCACCCACTACATCATAAGCGGCTTACAATCAATTACAAATGTATGTATGAACCATTTCTAGGTATTTGGTCCTATACAGCCATGCATTCTTAGGAATGTAACTACCCAAAATTGTACATCCTTATGATAGAGTGCCTCATGCATAGTTCTAATCCCAAGGATGGCCACCAGTATATGTAATGGCCGTGGGTTGGCCTGGAAGGAGTGGTGGTGCACTTCAAATAAGATGCGGACGCAGAGCATTTGAATCAACGTCTTCTTTATTCAACTTCCAGAATACCCTGCCTTTGCCCTGCCCCCCAGCCCGTCACTTCCCTTTCCCCGTCATTTCCCTTGTCCCAACTACCCACCTCGCCGTGTCCATGGAGACATCAACGTGACAGTATATTTTCCTGAATTCATCAAATAATGGGTAAAAGAACAACAAATGCTTCTTTAGTTTCATTGCAATACAAACCTTTATCCTGATAACCTTGATTTTCACTCTGCTAAAATAAAACGCTAACGTTAGACCTCCTGATGTAATTTTAGGTAAAATACACTTTCTAACAAAGGGTTCAATGACATTCAATGATTTACCATTGCCAGCCTCAATTTACATCCAGGTATTGATAGGTCATGCAACCTTCTCTGACGCTCAGTGTGTGATGGATCTCCTTTTTATTATGTGGACCTATGTTAAGGGTTCCATCCAGATAAATATGTTTAAGTTGATTGCTGTAGTTTTTATATACCTCAGCACATTCCTGCCTTACGCCCCTCAGAGCAGGAAATGGCCTGTTTGTCTCTTGCCCATGCCATATCTTAGAGAAGGAACATCTTCATTGCAAAGTTCATGGACCGCCTCAAACATCAATGAGGGGACTTGCATTTCTTTCAAGGTTTTCTACTGAAGGTCGCGGTGAACACAGTCAAACACAGAATATAACAACTGCTTCAGCAAATAAACACATTTTGCAGCATAAAAAACCTGAAAAACCCGATCCATTATTTCATTTCCTTTTTGAAACCCTGCCTGTAGATGCATCAAGACCTTGGTGTCTTTTACTCCAAAGGACTAGTTGTTTTGATATTACTTTGCCAAAGAACTTGGCCAGACAGTTGAATAAAGATATTTGGCCGTAGTTTGAGGAATTTACTTGCACCCCTTTCTTATTCACGGGGATAACCTCTGCACCTTTCCAACTCTCAGGCCTTATTAAATGTGTATTAAAAAAATTTCAGTATAATTTATACCCAGACAGCCGGTTTTGCTTTTAATTGTCAATAGGTAACCAATCAAGTCCAGAACGTTTCCTAATTTCTGGGTCTGTATATCAACCAGGAATCCTCTCTTGAGGTGTTAACAATACTGCAATATATATGCCTCATAGATATTACTTCAACATCCCCCAGATCATAGAAACTCTGGGAGTATAAGAACCACTCATCACCTTGTGTATTTGAGACACGGGGGAAATTTCACCAATTGACCATTAGCCACAATGGGCCAAAACCCCTCTGGATTTCTGTTTGGACTTTACGTCCTTGCTGGAGGATTCCCCACCTTCTTTCTTTCAATGATTTCTTTTTACTGTTTCTTAAGGTCTTGCGTTCCTCATTAGGATCCTAATCCTATTTATTTGCAGGTTCTTCAATTACAGCCAGAAGGGTTTCTTTTGCCTTCCTGCACTCTCCATAAAAAACATAAATGTGTTGCAACATTTGTGGTACAGATATGACAAGCATATCTGGCCATATATGTTTTCTGTTTTAATTAAGTAGGTATACATGCTAATTACATTTGTGCCATCTAAAAGAATGTGTGAAAAAACTTGTAGAAAATGAAAATACGTCTACATGAAGTGCTTGAATGTGAGTCTCAGTGCTTATGTTTTCCCTATGTAATCTATGAGAGTTGCTAATAAGACAGCCATAGTCTGAAAATTAATCAAACTCCAGTTCTCCTTGGCCCCATCGATTACAGTGGTCAGATACAATGGATCATTGTAGCATTTTAAGCGTGGTATAACTTCGAAAACAGCAACTAAAATGTTTGATACATTTATGAAACTATCATCAATGGGTCTTTTCCTCGAATCTGTATGAAAAGTTGGATGAGCAGGGAAATCACGAGAGAATTGGCTATGACGAGCACAATGGTTGAAATCATTCAGGTAAGAGGCAGTACAGCAGGCATATCGATATTGAACATGTAGGGCAGGTGTAAATTGACGGCAACTTCATTAAAGTTGCTAACAAGGTAAAAACCCTAGGCTTTTAGCTCCACTCCACTCTCACCTTCACCAAATAAGTTAATTCCATGGCCTCTGCCACCGCTTACACTTGTAAACTTATCAGAGCTGGCAAATCATTTCACTCTAATAATAGCTGCATCATTCTGGACAGAGCCCTCATCTTGTCCAGGCTGGACTACTGCAACACCCTCTACATTGGTTCCAATAAATATATCATCAGGAGAATCCACACTTTATAAAATAACGCCCTCAGAGCGGCCCTTGGCGTAACTAGGAGAGAACATATATCTGAGATTAGGCAACAAAATAATTGGCTTTCTACCAATAACAAAATCTTACTTTAAACCGCCTTGCTCATTCACAAATCGTTGAATAATGCTGCTCCTATCTATCTCTCTGAGAGATTCCACAGAAGGCCCTCCACTAGACCTTCTAGACTCATCAACACCAACTGCCTATCCATTCCCACGTTCAAGGGTTGGGGGTAGCAGCTTTCCTGTCAAAGCGGCCCAGTTCTGGAACTCCCTGCCACCATCACCCTGAGCGGGTCAAACATACCAGAATTTAAGATACAACTGTATCAACTGGCTTAAGACAACATACCACTAAGGCCTGACACCCTCACCACCTTGTACATAGAACCTTATAGATCTTAGACATTGTTCTCCTGCTTGTGTTCCTATCTCTGTTTATAATGACATGTTTTTGCTACCTTCTGCCTTACTGTGTTCCATATTTGTCACGTGTAATTTTGTGTTCCTAGCTCTGTTTATGATGACATGTATTTGCTACCCTCTGCCTTTCTGTGTTCCATATTTTTCATGTGTAATTTATTTTCTGTAACATAAACCTTCCTTGTAACTTGTGCGCCTTGATACCTCAGGGTCTGGTGCGCAATACAAATAACTACACAAACAAACAAACCATGCAAGGGGCATTCCCTACTTCTTCTTCCTGTTTCATCTCTCTACAGAAACGTGGAAGGAGCCATGCTGCCTGGAGTCCTGCAAAACCCTGCCTGCCTTCTACCATCGCCACAGAGCATGCGCATTGATGGGGTAAGCCCATTGCTAATGGGCTGTGCTTCGCGCTCGCCGCACAGATTTCGTTATTAAAAGTCAAAATTGTGCATAAATTCAAAGGCATCCTGAGGCTTGCAGGATGTGATATTCCCTGCCCTGCTTTCGACCTTATTCTTGTTTTATCAATCTACCTTCAACTTTGCACTCTTAGTGCCTCATTGTGCTTGTTGCAAGACAAGATGGCCGCACTCCACTATTTTGCCTGGCTCTGCCTGTTGATGTTGTGTGTGCCGCCCCCCGCCTCCCCCCCGGTCAAATGTGATTATGTGTGTGCCCCCCCCCCGCTCGTCTGTGATGTTGTATGTACCCCCCACCCCAGGTCATCTGTGATGTGTCTGCCCCCACCCCCCTGGTCACCTGTGATGTTGTGGTTGCCCCCTCCCGGGTCTCCTGTGATGTTGTGTGTGTGCCCCCTGGTCCCCTGTGATGTTATGTATGCCCCCCGGTCACCTGTGATGTTGTGTGTGCCCCCCACTACCACCTGGTCGCATGTGATGTTGTGTGTGCCTCCCCTGGTCGCCTGTGATGCTGTGTGTGCCCCCCCCCCGGTCACCTGTGATGTTGTGTGTGCACCCCCCCTGGTCGCCTGTGATGTTGTGTGTGCCCCTCATTCCCCCTGGTCAGCTGTGATGTTGTGTGTGCCCCCCAACCCCCTTGGTTGCTTGTGATGTTGTGTGTGCCCAACACCCCCCCTGGTCACCTGTGATGTTGTGTGTGCCCCCCATCCCTCCACGGTCGCCTGTGATGTTGTGTGTGTGCCCGACCCTGGTCGCCTGTGATGTTGTGTGTGCCCCCCCAGGTTGCCTGTGATGTTGTGTGTGCCCCCCACACCCCTGGTTGCCTGTGATGTTGTGTGTGCCCCCCACCCCCCTGGTTGCCTGTGATGTTGTGTGCCACCCAACCCCCTGGTCGCCTGTGATGTTGTGTCTACCCCCCAGACCCCCCTGGTCGCCTGCAATGTTGTGTCTTCCCCCCACGCTCCCCTTGGTCGCCTGTGATGTTGTGTGTACCCCAACCCATCTCTTGCCCTTGATTTCCTCTCCCCTCCCCACATCCCACTCCTCCAAGCTGGATTGTGCCCCCCTATCTCTGCATATACATGCTGCTGCCACTCAGCAATATGGGGTAGGCACCTTGTATTTGCCCATTGATTTGTCTTCTCGCATTTGTGTGTGGCTGCCGCCCTGCAACATGGGGTAGGCACCATGTTTTTGCCCATTGATTTGCCTTCATGTATGTGTGTAATGCTGCCGCCCTGCAACATGGACTAGGCACCATGTGTTTGCCCATTGAGTTGCCTTCTCGCATTTGTGTGCTGCTGCCGCCCTGCAACATGGGGTAGGCACCATGTATTTGCCTATTTCTGGACTCTTTTCCTCAAATCTGTATGAAAAGTTGGATGAGCAGGGAAATCACGAGAGAATTGGCTATGACAAGCACAAAGGTTGACATCATTCAGGTAAGAGGCAGTACAGCAGGCATGTCTATATTGAAAATGTAGGGCAGGTGTTACCATGCAAGGGGCATTCCCTAATTCTTCTTCCTGTTTCATCTCTCTACAGCAACGTGGAAGGAGCCATGCTGCCTGGGCTCCTGCAACACCTCGCCTGCCTTCTACTATCACTACAGAGCACGCGCATTGCTGGGGTAAGCCCATTGCTAATGTGCTGTGCTTTGCGCTCAACGCGCAGATTTCTTCATTTGAAGTCGAAATCATGCCTAAATTCAAAGGCATCCTGAAGCTTGCAGGATGTGATATTCCCTACCCTGCGTTTTACCTTATTCTTGTTTTATCGATCTACCTGCAACTTTGCACTCTTAGTGCCTCATTGATATGATATGATATGATATGATATGGCATTTATAACGCACCTATACACAAGTGTTTCAAGGCGCGACGAGGCAAAGGGGGGGACAGAGAGAAGACAGACAACAATCCTACTAGGCCAGGTATCATTCAGATTGCTCAAGTGCATGGGAAGGGGGAAAGTGCAGGGGCCGGGAGGGCGAGGGGAAGGGGAAGTGCAGTACATGGGATAATAGAATAAATAAGCAATAAGTGAAAGTGCAGCCAGCAGGTGGCAGGTGCAACGAGTGCAGACATCAGGTGCCAAGTGCTGGTAGTGGGACTGTGGGGATACAGAACAGTCCCCAAGTGCGGGGGTTGCAATGGAGGCAGTGCGGGTGTGTGTGACTGGTGGGGGAGGGACCTGGGCCCGGAGATCAGAGGGTGGCCAGGTAACCAGTACAGTTTCAGTTTCAGCCAGGAGGTCAGCAGGGGAGAGGAGGTGAAAAAGCAGAGGCAAAGAGAAAGGTTTTGAGGTGCTTCCAGAACCGGAGATGGTTCTCTTCAAGTTTCAGAGAGGCAGGGAGTCTGTTCCAGAGAGAGACCCCAGCCGAAGAAAGAGATCTACCACCAACCCATTGCTTTATAGAAGCGACTGACTCTGATGGAGTTGGAGGCGGCTGAGCTAAGAGCTCGAGAAAGAAGGTATTTGGGAAGAGAGTTGAAGGTATTGAGGCCGCAGGCCCCAGAAGGCCGTGTGGAAAATGCAGAGGGTTTTGAACTTAATCCTTGCAGCCACTGCGAGCAAGTGCAGAGATTTCAGTCCTGGCGACATACAATCCCTGGGCTTTAGGCCAAGGACAAGTCTCGCAGTCCAGTTCTGGATGAGTTGCAAAGGGCTGAGAGTAGAAGCAGGCAGATTTAGAAAGAGGCTGTTGCACTAGACCACCCTGGAGAGACCCAGAGCTCTGGAGACAGTGAGCCTCTGGGGGAAGGAGAGGAAAGGAAGAATGCCTCTGAAAAGGTGCAGCTGGTATTGTGACTTCTTAGAGATGTCAGAGATGTGAGGAGCGAAGGAGAGTGTAGGGTTGAAGGTGACCCCGAGGTTTTTAGCCTCACAGGTGGGGGCCGGCAAGGGATCAATAGAGGCCTGCCAGAGAGTGACAGGAAAGGAGGGAGCGGGTGTGCCGATGAGGATAATCTTGGTCTTACTGGCATTAAGGCAAAGATCATTTGCGGCACACCACTCCTGGATGGCAGACAGACAGTCAGAGATGAGAGAGGGAGAAGAGGTGGCTGAGGATAGCTTGAAAATGAGCTGAGTGTCATCCGTATAGCACTGGAAGTTGGGGCAGCGCGCAGCAATGCGGTGGGCAAGAAGTTCCAGGTATTGGTTGAACAGCCAGGGAGAGAGGTTAGACCCCTGGGGAACACCACAGGTAGAGATAAAGATAGAGGAGAGGAAGGACCCAAGTTGAACCTGGGAGGGTCGGTCAGAAAGGAAAGAAGTCAACCACTGACCTGACCTGTGATCCCCAGGTTGTCACAGAGACGATTCAGCAGGATGGAATGGTTAACCATGTCAAAGGCAGAGGAGAGATCAAGTAAGATGAGGACACAGGGGGTGTTGGAATCGAGGTTGTAGAGCAGGTCTTCACAGATTTTTAGGAGAGCACTTTCCGTGCTTCTGGCAGCTCTGAAGCCAGACTGATGATCATGGAGAAAGCCAACAGATTCAGAGTGAAGGTTGAGCTGGGAGATGGACAGCTTTTCCAAGAGTTTGCCCAGGAATGGAGTGATGGAAATTGGGTGATAGTTAGCCAGGCAGGAGGGTTCGGCAGAGGGTTTCTTAAGAAGGGGGTGCACAGGGGAGTGCTTCAGGGGTGACGGGAAGACTCCAGAGGCGAAGGAGTGGCTGCAGAAGTCGGCCAGGGCAGGAGCCAGGGATTCAATGTGGTACTTGATGGTTTTGGAGAACAGGGGTGACCGGACTTGTCAAGAAACCTTGTCTGGGGAGAACAGTGGAAAAGCAGTGAAGGAGGGAGGAGATGTGGCTATAGAAGGGCCAGAAGAGGAGCAGGGAGTAGAAGGAGCAAGAGGAGAGGAGGAGGAGGAGAGAGAGAACAGAATGTCCTGAGTTTTAGAGATGAAATGAGAAGCCAGTGCTGTGCAGAGGGCCTGGGAAGGGACATGAGAGGTAGAGACTGCGGAAGGATTGGGCAGTTTTTTTGCAGATTTTAAAGAGTTCAGCCGAGTTGTCAGAGACTGCAGACATGCGGGCTTGGGTGTGAGCTCTCTTCTTAGTGAGAACAGAGAGCCGGTATTGCCTTTGGAGAGGGCGGCAGGCCAATTTGTCAGAGGATGTACATGAAGCACGCCATTTCCTCTCAGCCACCCTGCACTTGCGTTTAAGGGTGACGAGGTCTGAGTCATACCAAGAGTTGCACTTGGCTTTGGGCTTGAGGCGGATCTTCATGACAGGGGCAAGAATATCAAGAGTATCAGATATAGCAGAGAGGAGCATGGAAAGGGCTGTGTCAGGGTGAGAGTCAGCCAAAGGGGAGGGGAAGGGGGAGGTGAGAAAGTGGAGGTGAAAGCCACAACTGACACTAGCTTCATGGGTTGGATGCCCGAGAAGATGGTTGGCAGTGATGATGTTGGCTTGGCCCGAGGGGTAGAGAGGGTGAGCTGAGAGGAGAGGAGAAAGTGATCACTCCAGGAGAGAGGAGTGGTGAGAGGGACGGAAAGGGGAAGGTCTGAGGAGATCAGAACATCCAGAGTGTGCGCTGCAGAGTGAGTCGGGCCAGAGGAGAGAATAGAGAGTGAGAGTCGCAGAGGTCGCAAAAGAGTCCAGAGGAAGGACAGGAGGCACCCAGGTGGATGTTGAAGTCTCCAAGAAGGAGGCCCGTGGCATGACAAGATGGCTGCACTATTTTGCCTGGCTCTGCCTGGTGATGTGTGTGCCCTCTACACCCCCTGGTCATCTGTGATGTTGTTTGTGCCCCCCCTGGTTGCCTGTGATGTCATGTGTGCCCCACACCCCCCTGGTCACTTGTGATGTCGTGTGTGCCCCCACCCCACCTGGTCACCTGTGATGTTGTGTGTGTGCCTCCCTGGTCACCTGTGATGTTGTGTGTGCCCCTCCAGTCGTCTGTGATGTTGTGTGTGCCCCCCAAGCCTCCTGGACGCATGTGATGTTGTGTGTGTGCCCCTTTCTGGTCACCTGTGATGTTGGGTGCGCCCCCCCATGCGCCCCCTGGTCGCCTGTGATGCTGCGTATGCCCCCCGGTCACCTGTGATGTTGTGCGTGTCCCCCACCCCACCTGGTCACCTGTGATGTTGTGTGTGTGCCTCCCTGGTCAACTGTGATGTTGTGTGTGCCCCCCCTGGTCCCCCCATGGGGTAGGCACCATGTATTTGCCCACTGATTTGCCTTCTCGCATGTGTGTGCTGCTGCCGCCCTGCAATGTGGGGTATGCACATGTATTTGCCCATTGCTGGACTCTTGCATTTGTGTGCTGTTGCCGCCCTGCAACATGGGGTAGGCACCATGTATTTGCCTTTTGCTGGACTCTTGCATTTGTGTGCTGCTGCTGCCCTGCAACATGGGGTAGGCACCATGTATTTGCTAGTGGTGGATTTTTGCATTTATGTTCTGCTGCCGCCCTGCAACATGGGGTAGGCACCATGTATTTGCCTATTACTGGACTCTTGTATTTGTGTGCTGCTGCCGCCCTGCAACATGGGGTAGGCACCATGCATTTGCCCATTGATTTGTCTGTTCGTATTTGTGTGCTACTGCCGCCCTGCAATTTGGGGTAGGCACCATGTATTTGCCCACTGATTTTGACTTTGCATCTGTGTGCTACTGCCTACCCGCAACATGGGGTCAGGTTCATTGGATGTGATCACTATGTGTTTTCTGGAGCACAATGTATTATTTACCTGTTTGCACGTTCCTCGATGTAAATCACCTCATACGCTTCCACCTCTGTAACCTGAAGCACTTACTGTAACCGTATTCTTAAGTTAAGGTACCTAGATACCTCCGGATTTTGTGCGCTATATAAGTGTCAAATAAAATAAATAAATAAAATACAATAAATCGTGTACCCCCTGCTTTTCACCAAGCTGTTATTATATAGTCTGTAGTCACAATGTTAATACATTCATCAGCAGATGTTCACAATGTTCAAAATGGCGTCAAGCTACAGTGATAAGGCATAGATATGTGTACAATAAAATCAAAATATTATTACCATGTAGTTAATAAAGCAAGCATAATAAACCACCCAGCATAATTTCCATTTTGCAAATGGATACATTTAAATCAAGAGAGACACATCAACACCACACATGAACATCTCTGAGAAGAGTAACTGCTGGACTAAATAATGTTGTAAAACCTCATCAATAAACTGGAGTTAAAGACAATGGGCCTCATTACAAGTTGGGCAGTATTCTGGTGGTAAATCTGGCAGAATACTTCCCAACGGAATTACCATTACCGCCACTTGGTTCGCCGGATTTTCCACCAGATTACAAGTGGTGGTGGCAGTGTAAATCCCCAATAATTTGGAGTCTATAGGGCTCCATTGGGGATTTTGACAGAATTCAGTGGGATAATTTAACTCAAGCATGATACTAGAGGTAAATCCACCACTCCAGGGCCAAACTCATAATATGGCAGACTGGAAAAAGTGGCAGTAATTCTGTTACTGCCACTTTTTTCCCGCACCACCATACTCGTTATGAGGCCCAATGTTTTTAGGAAGCAGATTATTTTGGTACATTCAACAAAATTCTGTAAATCCTAGCTCACAAAATGTGCCAGGCATTTCCATCATCCGTGCAGCTACCCACACCCATTAACAAGCATTGGTATAATTTGTGCTGGTACTCACATCAATGGACAGGTGTTGCTATCAAATATCTAAGTACTGACATCACTGGCAGGTTTTATCTTCAAGATCCCGGGTATACAAGAAATTGTCATCAAAAGGTAAAGCCCCTCCTTGCTAAGTCCTGGCTTCAAGTGCCTGGTGGTAATTCCACTGCAGTTTTACCCACTGGCTGATTTCTCTATTATGCATGAATTTAGTAAAGGAGGACGGCAGCATTGTTGCTTTCTTATGCCCTAGTGGTCATACTGAATTAAAAGGTAGAGCAGGGTTTTCGACTCTCCACTCATACTACTTCCCCAAACTACCCGTCAAAGGTAGCAAGTCGAGAGAAGCAGACAAAAATGAGGAATCTACACAGGGCACAGTGGACAGCCGGGGGTGGAGTATGGATTGCATGCATCTCTTTGGTGATTTTACCAAGAACTTAGTGTGCATCCATGCTTCCCCCATCTCAAAGTGTGTTGCCACCAAGCATGTGTGTAGTCAGTCTCGCACTTGTGTTGCCAAAGCAGAGTGCTGCATATCTCCGCAAATCTCTGCCAGGCAACCTATAGAATTATTTTACATCTTTGTTGGTAAACAAACACTGCCACCAATACAGAGATCGAAAGTTCTTTGCATTAGCCAATGGAGAATCAGCTTTAACAAATGACATCAGTGGGTTCATAGGGGCCCTTTTAGCACCTTTTGGAGCATAATGAAGCTTTTAGTTTACTGACAAAAACACCAATTATTCTATCAAATGATAGTGTAGGAGGCAAATATTTCTATCATGTTAGTTTTATCACTGTGTAGCGCGATGGTCATGTGAATTAAAATCATTTTTTCACAAATGGTCAGAACTATAATACTATTTTGAGTTTTATCTAAAAATAATATTTTGTTTTATAAGCAGCTTAATGCTGTGGTATGCCTTTATTTAAGCAGTTTTCTCAGAAAAGGAAAATGAAGCCAAGGAAGAAAAAGTGATGATCCAGAATCACATTGTTTGGTCAAGGAAGGAATGTGGCAACATAGGGAGGGCTCCTGCTTCTAAATTGGAAAAATTAAATCTCCCCCTTAATAACAATTTCTTTATATTTGTTAAGAAGAAGCAGCAGAACATGCATGAGTTGCCATCAGTGTAGATCAAGGATTGTATTCACCACAACAGCATGGGTAAGGATAGCTCCTACAGAGTGTAAGGAAATCAAACAAACCACCATACAAGAAATGAATGCCAATGCTCCAATGATAGGTTAAACCAACATGATAAAAGGACTTATCTATTGGAATAGGAGAACCTCTCCAGTGTACTTAACTAGTACATAATCTCAGAGATATAGTCCTCAAAACAATTCACTCAGGCTTACTGATTAGCGGCAAAGCCACTTGGAATGCTTCTTGACTTTTCATCCTGGCAAGTACTTCGCCATCCTTGCATTATTGCATGTGTCAGGCCCACATATTATCACCATAATGGGGTGATGATACCTTTTACACACCCCCACTAGCAACGTCTGCTTTGCCCTTGCTTTTGTCAAGCTGTGTTTTATAACCCCCCAGTCATAGGTTCCCTTGTGGGGCAAATCCTCTTCTGTTTTTCGCAGTCCGGTCTCCTCCCAGCTTTTGGGTGTTGCCCAGAGCAGGCTCATTGCGGTAGCAATTATCCTACTCTGACCACGTCTACAATACTCAGCGTGCTCTCTGGTGTCTCTCTGTCTCTGGTACTTGTCAACTGGTGTCTCCTTGCCTCTGGCTTTTGCCAGTGTCTGAGACAGTCCTCAGCAGATGTGTGGTTTTCTCTCCTCCTATCTATGGCTTTGGCTTTTGCAAGGTTCTGAGATATATACAGCAGGATTGTGACCCCTTTCTCACTATGGTCTTCTCCAGGTACAGACTCTCGCTCCTTATTTCCTGTATGTGCCTCAAGCTTGCTAGCCCACTCTCTGACACTCCCTGCAGGGCATAGTGCCCTTTTGTAGGGGGAATGGTTATTTAGATTTTCTTTCTTATTCCTATGGTCTGTCTTCTTCCTCAAACCCCAGTCAGTGATTGGCTATTCCTGCTTCTCAATTAGTCCCTGTAAGATGCTTTTCCAAATGGTTTTGGTGATGCCCATCGTTCTGATCCCCAGCTCCCTGCTTGTAATAAGACATAATGATTGGCTCTGTGGCAGGCATGGAAGGATGAAAGGGTTGTGTCACCATCTTGAAGTCATGTGAAAGTAATGGAGCTGAACCGTAGTTCCACAACGGGATACAGATTCACTTGAGCTTCTGCGAAGGGGTCAAGGACTGTCACTCAAGCTTAGCATTGAGTTTTGCTTCCACAGGGAAAGTAATGGCAGGGGTTGAGTGAAGGTCTCACACAAAGGCACTATTTCGGCTTTTGGCGACTTCACAATAGAAACCTTTCCCCGTGCTGACTTCTCTCTGTTTGTGGGTACCACTGCCATCCATTAAACTAGCTCTGGGCTAATTTTCTATTTGGAGTGGGAAGTGTGCAGTGGACTGACATACTGAAGAATGGTTCTGTGTGACTATCTCTCTAGAGTCACTTACAGCTATGCTCTGGCTTGTGGGCACAGAATTATACAGCCTAGCAGATGAGTGAGCAAAGGGTCTCCATCTATGGGTGCATATAGAGGCAGTAACTCCTTTTGGGTCACTGCTGCTGCACCTTAGTCTTGGTGCTGTATCCGTATCCAGTTTGTAAGGTAGAAGGGTGAAAGAACACCATACTGGAATGTATGTCTTTGACTCATGCATAGGAGCACCCTCCCGACTCTTCCTAAGTCTCTGGCTGTGACGTGGAGATTATGCAGAATCATCCCCTGAGTGTATAAGGTCTAATGATCCAGGAAACAAGGAGGTGCTGTTTGGAATTCTTCTGTACCTTCTTCAGGGAGCAATTCACACAGTAGGTGGACATGCTTGGTCCCCTGCAAAGCACCTTTGAGCCAAAATGGAATGTGCCACAATGTGACTACATCACTCATATGAAACCTCACTTTTTAAGTGTTACAGATTTCAATGATATTTGTACTGTTTCACTCAGAAGAATACAAATCTGCTGGGTTCTAATAAGGCAATAAGACCCTTGCTGGGGGGCCATTACCATGTCCAGTAATGCCCCTAGTGCCCATAGTTACAGGTCTGAGCGTAGCGAGGGCCTTAGCCAAGGCCCCGGGAGCATTACCGGATGTAGTAATAGCCCCCCACCGAGAGGGGCTTTATTTCCATTAATACCACGGCCCGTTAGACTGGATTTTTAACAATCTTTTAACAATGGTGTGCCATATTCTTAGGCAGCAATCTGATCTCTATTGCGTTAAGGGAGGAATTAGACCATGCTGTAAATAAAACCAGCAGAGCACACCATTTCATGCTATTGACACCATTGTCATCTACTTAGTTGGCAGATTTCTCCTTGTTTTTTATTGTTACTGTGGCTTATATGTTTTTATATTACACTAGTTAAGTGAGGGAAAGAAGACGATAGATGAAAAATAATAACCCCAAACTGGGTTGGGAACCAGGAATTAAGGAGAAGAGATTGAAAAAAAAATGTATAGTCAGTGTGGCCCCATTGTCACTGCATGGTCAGTGACAACACGCATAATTGTTTATGCTTACCATGTACAACATTGCAATTTGTTATTAAGTTAAATATTATTTTTTATTCAATACTAATTAATGCACAAATCAGAGTATTCCAAACAGTTTCTCACCTCCCTGGTGTATCCTTGAAGGGATACGTCCATCCGATGACAGTGTTGCAGTATGGTCCTTGTGATAAACCCAACGATGAAATGATGAGGCAGTACCCCGAGAAAGTAACTCCGAGCAGCGCCAAGAGTGGGGATCCCAACCTCTAAATGAACAAACGAGAGTTATTGTCTTGCATAGCCTCCGTCTCATTAACCATGGTTTTCCTCAAAATACAGTACACACATTCAGCCATAATAGATCAACTTTGTACTGTTGGGAACATCAGCAGATTCATATGTTGGTACCAATGTTGCTGCTTGCATAAAAGCAATCAGAGGTCTGCAACCTTCGTCTCTCCAGAGGTTTTGGACTACAACTCCCATCAACCTTAGCCAGCATAGTCAATGATGAGGGTCTAAGTGAGGTGACAGTTCAAAGCATCTGGAGAGCCAAAGGTTGCAGATCCTTGCCATATGTAAAACAGGGCACTGCATTCAGAACAGACCCCAGAGGCAGGATTGTCTAACGTTTTCCCTGGTGATAAAAATGGATTCAATACACTTAGCACCAGTTTTTCTGCTTGTGTATTACGAAATTGGGGAAACACGTTTTGCGGAATCCTTAAGTTTGTAGTGGAAAGAAACAGTTGTGCACATTTATTCTGCCCTTGTGTTCGCGAACAGAGGCATTTCGGCTCACTCTTAACGTAGTAAGGACACTACTTTTAGCATTTTAAGATTTTAAAGCAAGGCATAAGTCAGATGGGTTGGGGTGCCATCTTGCACTCAATAGCTCTGAAATATAAGTGACACCTGTCATTCGTCACCACCAACATGTGCACTTGTACTAAGACACAACTAACATTCATCAAAGCCAGCCAGGTACTGAAAACAGAGAACAAACTAGTATTTTTTCCAGTCTCTCAGGATCTCACTGAAAGACTGGAGGGGGTATCTGTACTTCTGCCCCCTATATGGTAGAGTAGAGACACAGAGTACCCCAGCCAATGTTCTCTATAGGGTAGCTATGGATGAGCAACCAAGGCTTAAGCTCTCTGGAGGTGATGCAGGCTGGTTCTTAAGTACAGTGAGTCCCCAAGCACCCACAAAGGAATGTACACACACTATGTTATGCGCTACATAAGTTCTTTATATAAAAATACAGCAGAATGTACCTCGGGATAGCTTTCGACTTGCATGTAAGTATACATGAAGTTGGATCCTGTGTCAGAGACCACCTCTTTAGGGAAGCCAACTCTGGTAAAAATGCCCAGGAAAGCCCTTGCATCCACCTGAACCCCTTCGATAGTTATGATCAGAAGGGGTATAGCCTCAGGGTACCTGGTGGCATGATCAACCAGTACCAGGATGAACCAGTATCCACCTGATGTGGAAGGGTCCAAGGAACCGACAATGTCGATGACTACCCTCTCAAATGGGGTGCCAACCACTGGCAAAGGCTGCAGTGGGACAATGACACTGCCTCCAATCTTGCCAGACAATTGACAAGTCGGACAGGTCGGCAGTGGGACTCCACTTATACTCCCATCCTGGGCCAGTAGAAATGTGCAGAGATCCTTTGCTTGCTCTTCTTAGTGCCAAGATGACTGGCTAAGTGCACCTCATGGGAAGCACCTGTAAACCTTGGGTACCACCAACCTCTTGAGGGACCCAGGTTTCAGGCTTAGTGGGCTCACTACAAAGGAGCTCAACGTCCCAATAGATCTTGAATGACCTGGGTACTTCTCCTTGTGCCTGGGCCTGGCCCAGTTTTCTTAGCCCCTCGAGAAAGTGGCACTCTCTCTGACCCTAACAGAAGTCTCCCATAGTGGGCCCACCTTCAGTCAGCAGGCATTGAGGATTAGGTTGATCCTCTTGGTTGAGTACCTCTCCCTAAGGAGGGACTTCTGGCTCTTCCTCAGGAGTTGAGTGTAGGGTTACCACTGGGACAAGCCAGTCTGGCGCTTGGATCACAGTGTGTGTTGCTAAAACAGCAGTAAGAGAAGGTGCCCCCTTCACCGATGTTGTCCTCTTGCTCTTCCGTTTTGCCTTGGGTCTCCCCTTTGGCTTGAGTAACTGACTAGCAGTCAGGCTCTGATTGACCTGAGACCTAGTGACTGCAGCCACAGTCAGGGGTAGCGCATCAGAGATCAACCCCAACTCAGCTAGATCATTCCCCAACAATATGTGGGCAGGCACATTGTCCTGAACCAGGACGGGAAGCTTTGCTGTCTTGTCCTCAATGTGGATGGAAACTCGGGCTATAGGGGATAATTTGGGAGGCCCACCAGCTAACCTGGTAGTTCTCAGAGGAGCACCTACATAGCCCTCTGCCATGATCCAGTGTCATGAACGCCCCAGTGACTCTCAAACCAGTTTAAGTGAACCCTAGAGGCCCTTTTACTCATGGTAACACATCATACTATGGATAGGACGGAGAATAACTTCTCAAACTAAATAATAAGACTGACTCAGGAAGTTGGCAGAGGACTCTGTTTTATTAACAATTGTCTAAAACAGGGCGTACAATGGACATCAACAGACATCGCAGAGCATAATCTCTAAATGCTTCTATCCATTAGAGGATATTAGAACCCTCCACATACACACCAACCAAATCTTTCATAAACTTGGTGGCAGGGGACCTGACACTCTCAACTGGTTTGGCACTCTAGCTTTCTCTAGCTGGATTTTCTGACATTCATTGTCTTTTTATTTGAGTTCAAGATCCCTATCTTTGAGTATCCCTTGCTGTGCCAACTCCTCTTTCTTCAATTCAGCTTCAGTTTCCAACTTTTTGAATTCAGAGGCCAGTTTCATCCTTAATAACCCAAGTTCCAAGGTATTCCTTTAAGAAAAAAGGCTGGGTTTCAGAATAGAAGTGGCAGGAGAGGTGGCAATCCCAGTGGCAACATCTGTGACTTTACCACGTGTAAGGACCCCATCAGAGCCCACCCCATTTACATCATGTGTGTCACAATATGCCTGGTAGACCACAAGGGCAGCTATTAGCTCTGCCCTAGACTTATCAGTAAAATATATTTCTCTCTCTTGGCAAGCACTCTGGAGAGCCTCTAAGCTCATCCTAGTCAATCTGCCATTTGCAATAGATTCCATTGCATGTAATGTAGTTATACTAGTATACTCAACTAAACCTCAAATACAAAAATGTGGATATTTTTTAGGTGGCAAGGTTTCACACTGAGTCTTAAACCATCAGCATCCCACTTCTGCCACCAGTGTAAAGACTGGAGGGGGGTATCTGTACTTCTGCTCCCTATAGGGTAGGGTAGAGACACGGAGAACCCCAGCCAGGGTTCTCTATAGGGTATCTATGGACGACCAACCAAGGCTTAAGCTCTCAGGAGGTGATGCAGGCTGGTTCTTCAGTACAGTGAGTCCCCAAGCCCCCATAAAGGAATGTCCACACACTATTTTATGCGCTACCAAAGTTCTTTATATAAAAATAAGGTTCAGTTATATATACACAATTCAATAACACACTACCACACTTAGACTTTAGACTCCTTTAAAATACATCAACTGCTGGCAGTTATAATAGAGCATACAAATCTTTCAGTAAGGTGTATCAACATATCCACATAGATAATAAGGAAGGAAGGCAGGTTAAGGTTAAGCAATGGCATAATGTTTTCTTTGGATATAGGTGCACAATTTTAAATGAGGATCCCCTCACCAGGGTAACCTGTAGTAAAATAATTAACAAGCCCAGTTCATAAATGCTCAATAAGCCTTGCTTCTTGGTTAAAAAGTTCAACCACCCCAATTTACCTGAAGTGGAAGAGTTTCTTCAATGGTTCGTTGACGGGATCCTTCGAGATTGTACTCCATTTCAAGCAGGAACCCCTGGGCATTGAAAACCTGTAGGAAAAGTGAAACACTTGCAGTGATGCTTCAGCTTCGACCTTCGCTGTGCCCTTTGATGTTCAATCATGGTAGTCCTGGGAAGGTGAGGCGTGCGGTAAACCTTGATGCAAAGTGTTTGGTGACGCAAATAAGACTCAGTGATGGGTGCAGGCCCGGCAGCTGGCGTCAGTTGATGTGAATCATGTTCAGCGATCCTCTAGCCTGTCGATGTTGCAGCTGCAGCACGTACCTTGGGATAGCTTCGGCGATCGGGACTCAATCACGGGCTGAACCTCGGATCTTCACTCTGTCAGTGTCATTGAGATGTCTTTGTTAGCTTCGGGTGGTGAGAAACCCCCAGGCGGACAATGTCCGGCAGCCGGAGACCTTTGCTTTCTCCGGTGGGACAAAGTGGTCGACGGTAATGGCAAGGTAGCCCTCTGTCCAATGTTCTTAGGCAATGGTGGAGCTTTCTCAGCTCAGGTGTCAAGCAGCACAGCATCAAGGTGTCCCCACTTCTGGGTGACATTATATGAACTGGCTTCCAGCGGTACGGAAATCTTCTGAACCCCAGTCGGTGGCAATGGACTTTGAGGGGCTTGATGTCCAGGCGCCCTCTTCAGGATTCCCAACGGACCCCTTCTCCGGACATCAGACTCACAGAACTTCCTTGCAGGGTACCTCGATGAAGAATAGCAGTTTTTACACGATGGCCCCTCGTAGCTCCTAGCCAGGTCCTCTGTTGGATCAGTCCTCAACAGAATCAAAGCTTTTAGATTACATCGAAGGAAATGCAGCAGCAATCTTCTTCTTCCAGATGGGTATCAGGGATGAGCTTCAAGTTTTGACTTCAGCTTCTGAACAACTTGGTAAGTGAGAGGTCCCCAGATATACACATCTGTCCCTTATTCACTTTGGCTGAGCCAGGCTCAGTCAGCCAATCACACAGAAGGGCATTCAAGCAGGCAGGCAGCCAATCAACTGATTCCGAAGATTGCTGGAGACAGGATCAAATGAATTTTGTAAAAATGATTAACCAGATCCACTCCAATATTTGATGACATGTTCTTAAATTGCTGCAATATTATGAAATTTGTTTCAAAATTCTTTCATGTTGTCATCTGAATGCCCTTTTTACATATAGATTAAAACTTTGTGTAGGTATTTTTGTATGTATATGTGCGTATGAGAATGTTTGTTGATGAATGATTGAATTGCTCAATGCAGAAATGAGTTTGGTTATCTGCAATGTTTTTAAAATTCTGTTCTTCCTGCAACTTAAATGTGTTTTAGAGTGTAGATTTATACATGATAGACTCATTTTTGTACATTTCGTATCAAGTGAAATAAATCATTTTGATACATAATATTTTAATAGAGTCCTCTGGATACTTTTTCAGTTTCCTCACAGGCATTCAGGCCATTCACTTCCACCCAGACACCCATAACAAGGAAAGTAGATTGGGGCAAGCACCCAGCCTTTCAGCACACCACACTGCATTATTGTCAGTTTCAGGCAGGGCTGTCTCATTCATTGTGTTTCACACACACACAGAAACCAGACACTGATAACATAGAATGCATATTGGTTGCACACTCTTTTCACACAGGTCCCACTCCAAGGGTGTACCCACAACATACAGTCACTGGGAAGGCTTCAGACAGTCTGGCCTGGACTTTCCCATAATACCATATATGGTTCTTCCACCCAACAGCCCTTAGGGGAAGGGAGAGAGTCTGGCTTTACCAGGACCTTTGGAAAACAGGAAATTGAAACCAAGCGGCCCCACTGATTTCTATGGCAGGGCCTGGGCATCCCAAAATGGAGGATACTCAGAGCTCCTGTCACATCAGCATGAAGCTGCCACCAGCCCATACCCTGCTCTGATGGCCACACACAGGGGCCCAGAACATACACTCAGGGTGCAGGGTTGTACCCTCACCCATGGGTGCCATAAGGGTGTCCCAAGGGTCTCTGTTCACCACAACCAAAAAGAGGAAGAGCTGCACTGCCAAGGGTCCCAACTGGAAATCTTCAGATATCAACACAGAACACACATGATAAGGGAGTACAGAACAAGGACATGGAGGCCTTGTCCCTCCAATGCATTTCCAGCATCACACTCACCAATACACAAAGAACATTCTGAATATGTGAAATGCATGCAGGGATGGGATAAGCTCTACAAACATTGGCTCAGTGGCTTACTACACAAACTCATCACTTTTTTGATTGTATCCCAAAGGCCGAGGGGACAGTTGTCCCCCCTCTACCTCAGCTCTCAAGCAGCAGGATACTCCATCCTCCACTTAGTCCCAGCCCATTACTTTCCCCCTACTTCTGGTGTCCTGGTGGAACATACTCAATCTGATGGTCTAAGTATGCAAAGATTACGACTGCAAAGGGGGTCGCTGTCTATCTTTCTTATCATTAAGGATTGAAAAGTTTCAGGAAACCATCACATCTACAACTGCCACTGGTTATATTTTCCCAATTGTTGCTATCCAAGGGAGGCTAACCCATTTTCGATGACAATCCCCAGATTCTCCAAATCTTACACAAGTGTTTCTTGCTGTGCTGCTGCATCTCCTTTTTCCGAGTCCAATGGGCAGACATTAGGTGAAAGCATCCATTGGGGAAGAATAGAAGATTTTTTTTCTCCCGACTTCAACAGAGTTTTTCTGTCTCAAGACCCCCAGGAAAAACATTCCCTCACCCTGGGATTTTCCATTGGTGTTAAATACCCTTCAATAACTTCCCATTGAACCTCTTGATCAGGGCTCTGTAACCATTAGCTCTCTAGCTGTTTTGGACACCAACTCCAAAAAGCCATAGCCAGCATAGACAATGGAGTGGGATCATGTGAGCATCTGGAGAGCCAATGGTTGCAGTCCCCTGCTTTAGAATCTGTACCGTTTCCTGTTTTGTTTGTTAATGTTTTATTCCTAGTGTCAATCACCCTAGCCAGATGACTGGATCCTGGCCTAACCACTCCTCTTTTTCTCCAGTTACCGGTAGGGAGGGTTGGACTTTGACTCAGTTCTTTATGCCTAAAATTACCTCTCTGTTTCACTGGTCCCAAGAAATGGTTCCACTATAATTTTACCTCCGCCCTGTTAATTACATAAATAACTCTTGTACACTCTGGGCATCTCCAGGTGACCGAAATTACACCTCAACAGAATTTGGGAAATAACCCTTTGTCCTTCACTCTGTTTAGATGGCTAAGCACACAATCTCCTATGAAGTTACAGACATCTCCCTCCCTTTTTGTCTCCATAGATCTGTCATCCATCTGAACTGATATTAAAGTGGTAGCTATGGCTGACATCTGTTGGGCAGCCACCTGGGCAAAACCCAACACCTTCATTAATCAGTATCATCTACTTGTTTCTGACACTGTGCATGCCCATTATGTTTCACCTATTCTCTGCTCTACAACTAAGTGATTTTGTGAGAATTGTATTTCTTGTTTTCTTATCATCTATACAACGAGTACAATGCCTTGAAATGTGGTACACATTTCTCTGCATCCATTACAATACAGAGGGCTTTGCAAACATGTTCTCTGTGTGTTTTTTTTCTTATGATCCTTCACCTCAAAACAACCTCAGCTTGCTACATCCTCAACAAGACTATGATGAAGAAGAAACAATGAGGGAAATTTCCTGATGACTTACCGGTAATCTCCAGTTCTTGTCACAGCCAAGGATTCACGCCCACCACACCCGGACTTGTACCATTGTTTTGATGTGTTCGGGCTTCGTTTGGAATACACAGGAGTTGACCTCGGGTAGTCCCACAAGTATAGCTCCCATAGAAGGGGCAGGGTATAGCACTGTTTTCTTTTTTTAGTTTTTTAGTATGAAAGAACAGATACCTCTCTATGGGTGTGAACAAACCTCAACAAGCAAAGACTTTGGAAAGGAAGAGATGCCACAGAGTAATGAAGGTTACTGAAGGGCATTAACACCTCTCTCATGTCTGTTGCATTAAGATCAGATGTAAATGTTCACATTCCCCGGTACATTTACTTCTTAGTCCCTACACCTTGCCTATTAAGGTAGGCACCCCAAGCCTAGTTTGTTTATCTGATATAGCAGATTGTTGTTAAGGTCAAAGATCCAACTTACATGTCACTTGCCTACGCATTAAATTACTAGATCCTGCTACCTCTTGGCAGTACACAGGTGGAACATAAATTCCATGATTTTTACTACTGTATTTAAAAACAAGTTACACTGGTGGCTATTCATCTGGAGTCCTGAACACCAAATAAACATCATGTGGTAATCTCATCAATGAAAGTATAATTCTGCAACACATTTATGAAGGAGAAATATTAGTGTCATTTTGATTTCATGCGCTTTATATTAAAGGAGGGGGTCATTTCGGCAGGTGTGTTATAATGACCACTGATTAGTAAGGTGAACCTTTTTATAGCTCTTTCACTGACTCTTACTGATTGAAACTGTTAATATTTGATGAGAGGACGTTATCCACAGGAACATTTAAAGCCTTTTGATATGCACATTTTTTTGTCAAATTAGAAATCGGTAAAAATCTCAGTGTCTGTGGTACTAAGAACTACATTGATATCACTATGAAGAGAAGTGTGTTTGAGCACCCTAGTAGCATTACCTTTCTACATGGTACTGTTGCATCAATATACCTGACTGCATCTCCTTTTCCAGGCCTAGGCGTGTTGCTTGCCCAATGTCATGCTCTTATCTTATCCCATTATTCAGGACTCTCTACCTGTTTCTATTAACTTAGGGTTCTGAAATGCTCACTCCAATGTTTCTCAAATGGACTTGGTCCTGGATCTCTTCCTTTGCTTTCATGTTGATCTTCTTTGTCTTACTGAAACATGGATTTGCCACTATGGCACAGCTACTTCAGCAGCACTTACTTTTTCCTCCACTTCTGCCTCTCACTCTCCTAGACTGCTGCGATCTGGCAGCAGGACTGGTGTGCTTTTCCAACTACATTGGATCTCTGCCCTCTTTCTTTTCACCCCCTTTCTTTTTCTTCTTTTGAATTTCATGCTCTTTCCTTCTCTGTTCTGGTTTCACTTACCTTGTTTGCAATCTATCATCCCCCAGCTACCCTCGGCTCTTTTTAAGATTTTGACTCTTTATTGTCTCTCTTTTCTTTTGCTCCTTTTTCTCTTATAGTGCTCAGAGATTTCAATATCCACCTCTCTTCCACTGACCCTCCCTCTTGACCTCTAGTTTTCTCTATGCGCTCATATAATTTGACGTTACTCCCCTTGCCTGCTGCATACTTTAAAGGAGGAGTCTTAGATCTGGTTTTCAATTGGGCTGACTGTTCTGTACTTAACCCTATTCAGCCTCATGTTCTTCCTTCTGCTGACTATTTTTTTATTTCATTGTCCTTATTCCTACCTACTCCTCCTATTACTAATTCTTCATTTTCTTTCTTTCACCGTAACATTTCAGAATCTTGACCCCTCTGCTTTAATTACTTTGATTCTCTTCTATTTACAGGACGTTGATGATTTTTTAGTTGGACCTGGTGGTACATAAGCTTCTCTCTGGCATTTCTTCATCCTTGGACGTCTTGTGTCCAAGGTCCAAATTCACATCAAGGGGCAAACTTCTGTGACCTTGGCTCATCTCAGAATTCAGTTTCGTAGAGCAGAAGGAAATTGCCCACATTTCGCTTCACTACTTTTCAATCATTCTCTGCTCTTTTTCAGTCATTTTCTTTTCAATTTAAGAAAGCCACAGTAATTATTGCCACAATCTCGTTCGGTCCCAGAACGCTTTTCCTAACATTCTTCATTCTACTCTAGATAAAGTGTTAGTCTACCCTCTGCTGACTCCTCTGCTTGCTATCCTCTTACGCCAAATGGATTTGCTAACTTTTTCCTTTCTAAAATTGAGAAGATTAGACATCCTCTAATTCTGCAGGCCACTGACATTTCCACACTTCTATGGGTCTTCCATCTTCGGTCCTACATGACCCTTCCTTAACGTTGAGCCGAATTTCTGAGACTGATGTTCTTATCCATATCTCCCACTGCTGCTCCCTCAGTGCCCTTACCTGCCTGATTATTAAATCTATTTTTCCTGCTTTAATCACTGCCTTATCCTTTAATTTAAACTCTTCTTTATCTTCTCGATATTTCCCATATGCATTTAAAGCCACCACTGTTATTCCACTCCTTAAAAAACCTTTTTTGGACCCTGCCAAACCATCAAACATTTGTTCTATTTCTCTCCTTCACAACCCCTCTAAATTATTGGAGCAGTTGGTCCAAAGGTACGGCAAAGCGCAAACTTAAACTGACAGTTTTTTCGATGTCTAACCTTGTCTTCTGTTTTTCCTTGCAGGCGCTGTTGTCGACGATGGAGCGTCTCGTGCTGCGGAGCCAAGATGAAGATTTCGGCATTCCGGAAAGTGTAAAGATGAATACTTGGTTTGCTGAAGAGATGTACAGGTAAGAACAGCTTCCCCCAGTTGGTAAGTATGCTGGCAGGAAGCAGGATGTCCAGGAAGCAGGATCTTCAAAGGTAAGTCTGACCTCAGGCGACGGTGAGCGTTATGCTGCTTGCAAGTGCAGAATAACACAAAGCATCTGTCTTGAGGATCGGGCAGCTTATATAGCTGAGACCGTGGGCACGCCCATTAGGGTGGGCATACCAGCCACACCCTGCCACTCCTAGAGAGTGAGAATGTGCAAAGGCAAGCCATTAGCAGGCACACCCAAGAATACACTTGGGGCTGCTTGATGGATGGAATGTTCAAGGTTAATGCATCCTGCTTAATGGATGGAATGTTCAAGGTTAATGCATCTGAATTGCTATGTCCATAATAAAAGCCTTTGGTGTTAAATGGATGTTCTTGCTACTTTTGTTCATGATCCTGGCGGCAAAGGCACCAGGACAGTGTCCTCCCAGGTCTCCTGTGCATGCGACCCCTGCATGCCTGTGCTCTGACTTCATGATCATGACAGCACTCCCCCTCAAAACCCCTCTCAAGGGTGGTTCTCCTCCCGGTCCTGGTTTGGTGGGATTACTGCGATGGAACTGTCTGATTAAACGCAGAGCATGGATATGTTTACTGGCTTTCCAAGTTCGGTCTTGAAGTCTGTAACCTTTCCAGTCAATTAGGTAATACAATTTTGATCGAACCACCTTGGAGTCTGGGATGGATTTGACTTCATATTCTGGTTCTCCATCTATTACTTCGGGCTCTGGCGGAGAACTAAGCCGTGTATTGGACTTCATTGGTTTGAGGAGAGAGACATGAAATACGGGGTGAATTTTGTAACTCCAATTTCATGGCAACAGGATTGATTATGGACTTTATAGTATAGGGGCCCAGGTATCTTGGCCGGGAAGCTCTTGGCCCCTTCAGGGGAATATATTTGGATGCTAACCACATCTTTTCTCCAATCTGGTAGGCGGGAGCTTCCTTCCGAAGTCGATCAGCAAACAGTTTTTGTCTTTCCTTAGCCTTGGTCAGATGCTCTGTCGCCTCCTTAAGAACCTGAGTGATAGCTTTATGCAAGATTGGTATGGCTGGCATTTCCAGGGTATCGGGTGGATCAAATACTGATGTCCTTGGATGTCTTCTGTGCACAGTGTAGAATGGAGTTTTCCCTGTGCTTGTGTGAACTGAGTTGTTGTATGCATAGTCAGCTATCCAGAGTATATTTTTCCAAGAATCCTTGTTGCAACATACACTTGGGATATTGCTATAAAGTTTGGTTGATTCCTTCAGTTTGCCCATCAGTTTGAGGGTGATGGCTTGTGGACAACCGGAGATCGATTTTGGCAATCGTACAGCACTTTCTCCAAAAGGCAGAAACAAATTGCGTTCCACAATCAGATACTAATATTGATGGAAATCCATGCAATGAAACAATTTGTTCTAGGAACACAGAAGCGAGAGTTGACGCAGTTGGGAGTCCCGACAGGGTATGCCAAGGTGCTGGCGGTACTGTTAGGGGATGTAGTAAGCCAGCGGGGTTCTGTTTCTGAGACTTGTGTTGTACACAAACACTGCAGGTTTCAATCAATTGGGAGATGTCTTTTCACCAGGTTGGCCACCAGTAGTTTTGTTTTACCTTAGCCTGAGTTTTGGCTATCTCTGGGTGTCCTTCCACTAATGAATCGTGGTAATTTGTGATGATTTGCTTTTGCAGTTCTGGGTCTTGGACATATAATTGTCCTTGGAAATACAGTAGATTGTCTTCGATGGTGTACTGGTCACCTTTTAACAGCCATTCCTGTTGTGTTGATTGATCCATCTGGGATTGTAAACTGGTTCTTTGGTCATCCACACACATGGTGGCAGCTATTCTGGTTTGAATCCTTTCCTCAGGAATCATGGCCACGGGGTTGGATGCTGTAAAAGCCTCTTTTTCTTCACTCATGCGTGATTGAGCGTCTGCTTTCCCATTGCATACGCCAGGTCTATTAGTGATAATAAAATTGTATTCCGCTCAACGAAGTTGACGCAAGGATTGTGCTTTGGCGGTTTTTAAGTATTGCAAGTTATGGTGGTCCGTGATGACAGTGACCGTATGTCTCGCCCCAAGAAGGTAATGTCTCCAGACCTTGTATACTGATTTAATCGCCAGTAATTCCTTATCTGTGATTGCGTAGTTCAACTCGGGGGCTGAAAATTTGCAGGAGCAGAATGCAACGGGGTGTAGTTGTCCTGTTTCAGGGTCTCATTGTGACAATACTGCTCCCATGGCTGTTTTTGAAGCATCTGTAGGTATGGTCGTGGGTGTCGAAGGACTGGTGCTGTAGTGAATGCTAGTTTCAACTTCTGGAAGGCTTCTTCAGCTCTGTCAACCAATGGAACTTTGGTTTTTCTTTAACAAGGAGGTAATTGGATGTAAAATTTGTGAAAACCCAGGTATAAACCGACGTTAAAAGTTGGCGAATTCGAGCACGCTTTGCACTCCTTTCGTGGATGTTGGTGAGGGTCATTGGAGGATTGCATCCACCTTTTGTGTATCCATATGTACGCCTTGTGGTGTGAGCATGAAACCGAGACACTCGACCTCGGTTACATGGAAAAAACATTTTTCCAACTTGGCATACAATTAGTGTTATTGAAGCTTCTCTAAGACTGCCCGGACATGGCCTACATGTTCTTCCATGGAATTTGAGTAGATAAGAATGTTGTCAATGTAAACAAGAGCACAAACGTCCAGTAGTTCACACAGTACATCATTCACAAAGAATTGGAATGCTGTGGGGGAATTGCATAGCCTGAAGGGCATGACCTGGCATTCAAAGAGGCCGTACTTCGTGTGGAAGGCCGTTTTCCACTCGTCTCCCTCTTTTACTCTTACAAGATGGTATGCTTCTCTTAAATTCAGTTTTGTGTAGATTTGAGCATGTTTCACTTGGTCCGGGAGCTCTGGTATAAGTGGTAAAGGATATTGATTTTTTTACTGTGATCTGATTGATGACTCTATAGTCGATGCAAGTTCTTAAGTCCCCCTCCTTTTTAGGCACGAAGAATAAGGGCGAGGAGGGAGGTGACTTTGACAGGCGAATGAAACCGTTTGCCAGGTACTGATCCAGTTAAGTTCTAAGACGCTGATTTTCCTGTTCTGTCAGAGCATAAATTCATCTGCAAGGGATCTGAGCTCTGGGTGCAAGATCTATTTGAAAATCGTAGGGTCTGTGCAGGGCAGAACATTGGCTTGCTCTTTTTTGAAGACATCCTGGTAATCTTGGTATTCAAGTGGTAAGGAGCTGATGAGGCCCAACACAATTCCTTTCTTCGGTTTCAGAATGGTGTCATCTTTTTTGTAACATGTGTCGGCACAATCATGAGGAAATGTCAGAACTCGTTTTCGCCAGTCGATCCTTGGATTGTGGTTCTCCAGCCAGGGCATTCCCAATACCATCTGGTACTGAGGAGTACCGATGAGATCGAAAGTAATGTCCTCTTGATGCCCGTCCTGACACAGAAGCTTGACTTTCTCAGTGTGTTGTGTCACCAGGCCGGATGATAGCTGAGAACCATCCACAGGAGTGACGTTTTTCCAATTTATGCTTCTGTCGGAGAGGAAGGCCTTTTCGGAGAGCCAAATCTTGGTCAATGTAGTTACCCACAGCCCACAATCAATATATGCCTCCAAGGCCTGTATTTTTGATGGTAGCTTGTGATTCACCAAAAGCACTGGAAGGACTAGATGTGAGGTCTGTACGGATTCCTTTTTCATGCCAGACAAGCAGACCCCTACACTTGCCGGGCATTGGTATCTCCTGAGTTCTGTTCTTCTTCTTCATCAGTTTTGTCTGTTGCCCCAACCGTTTTCTAGGGTGGTTTTATTGGGAAGTAACAGAGGAAGTGACCGGCTTGTCCACAATATAAGCAAAGCTGTTGTTGTCTTCTTTTTTCCCTTTCTGCTTTTGTAAGGGGACTTCATAATCCACCAATTTGCATTGGCTCAGACTGTTCATGTGGTTTAGTCTGATTCTCACGAGGTCATACGTAAACTGACTGTCCCTCTGATCTAGCTCAATCCAGTTTCCAATTCTGCAACCTATGATCAAGTTACACCGTCAGGTTTATGTAGTCCGCACAACTCTCAGGGGGATTCACCACTTGCGCCAACACATCCTTAAGTTCTCCACGTAACCCTCAGTAAAAGAGTGTAGTCCTCTTCTCTTCTGGCCAGTTGGTCTGGGCTATGAGACGATTGAAGGTTGCAATATAGGTTAATAGATCTTGACTCCCTTGTCTGACTGACAACAACTCATTTCCAGAGCTTGTCCTTGAGTATGACGGGCAAACAATTTCTCCATCTCATGTTGGAAATTCCCAAAGTTCCGGAGTAAAGGGTCATCTTGATTTAACAAAGGTATAGACCATCCGCCGCACTAACTCCTAAATACGAGAGTACAAATGCCACTTTGGCTTGATCATTAGGAAAGGCTCCTGGTCTGCTCAAGAAATTAAGGTGACATTGGTTCATAAATACAGCGAACTTGTTTGGGTCACCGATGAAGCGTTCGGGAGGGGCTAGAGGCACTGCTCCTGGAAGAACCACCTGAACCGGTGTTGATTGTTGTGGTGTGGAAGAATGATAAGATTGGGTCACTCCAGGCAGTGAATCCTGTCCTGCTTGTGCTTGTAGCATTTGTCTTGCCAATTCGTCAGTTCTTTCTCGAGTTACAATAAGATCCCTCCTTAATGCATTGGTTTCCTGTCTTGAAGCATGTACTTCAGCCCTTAATTCCCCTAGTAGGTGGGCTAACTGATCTGTTTCTGAAGTTTCCATAACGCGCAGGCAGAGAGTATTAGAGGCTTCATGTTCTGTTACGCTCACCTGGTCTCTGCGGAGGCATTGGGGCACGGTTGCAGCCCTCCCTGAACTTGAATCACCCCATTCAGGCCTCTGCCTCAGTAGAAAAGCTGTGAGCGGTGGTACGTGGTGATACTGCTCCTGCGTGGAGATAAGAGTGTGTGAGTGCACCAATCTGTGATTGTTGTACCTCTCAAACCATTCACCCCCAAAGTACGGTTTCTGTGAGCATACACCGGCCCATAATGCTCACCTGTGAATTATGAAAGATAAGCTCTCCGTCCTGCTACTTCTGGCAGGGGCACGTCGAATGGAATCTAGTTCCTTCACTGATCCCTGACAAGGATTAGTCCAGTCCATCTGCGACTATGCTGCTCCTTATGATTTTTAAGTTTTTCTTGAGCTCTTGTGATGCTATTCATTCTCTTTAATGTCTTTATATGTTGCTCCTATTTATGCCTGCAATAATGTCACTCTTCTGTTTTCTTCCCTTAGATGGAAATGCGGCCCCAATGCAGCTGTGAGACGCTTCCGGATGGAAGATAGATGCTACCGCAATGTTCGACAGCAGGTAAGTGATGGTTTAAGGAAAAGCGCAAAGTATGGCGAAGCGTAACCTTAAACTGTCTAACCTTGTCTTCTGTTTTTCCTTGCCGGCGCAGCTGTCGACGATGGAGCATGTCGTGCTGCGGTGCCAAGATGAAGATTTTGGCGTTCCGGAAAGTGTAAAGATGAATACTTGGTTCGCCTAAGAGATGTACAGGTAAGAACAGCTTCCCCGGTTGGTAAGTGTGCTGGTAGGAAGCAGGATGTCCAGGAAGCAGGATCTGCAAAGGTAAGTCCGACCTCAGGCGAAAGTGAGCGTTACACTGCTTGCAAGTGCAGAATAACGTGAAGCATCTGTCTTGAGGATTGGGCAGCTTATATAGCTGACATCGTGGGTACGCCCATTAGGGCCGGTTTACCAGCCACACCCTACCACTCCTAGAGAGTGAGCATGTGCAAAGGCAATCCATTAGAAGCTACACCCAAGAATACACTTGGGGATGCTTAATGGATGGAATGTTCAAGGTTAATGCATCTGAAGTGCTATGTCCATAATAAAAGCCTTTTGGTGTTAAATGGATGTTCTTGTTTACTTTTGCCCAAGGCGCCAGGACAGTGTCCACCCAGGTCTCCTGTGCATGTGACCCCTGCATGCCTGTGCCCCTGACTTCATGACCATGACAGCTTCTTCTTCTCTCTCTTCGCCTCTGTCTATTCCCCCCCCCTTCAGCTTTCCATTAGTCAACAAGCACGAAATTGTGCGTTAATTTTTGACTCTACTCTTGCTCGATCCTGTCACTTTCATCTTTTTAATATTAGGAACATTTCAACCCCTCCTGACTTTTGCATCTATAAAAATTATTTTGCAAACTATTGTTCTGTGTTGGTATGACTATTGTTGTTCCCTGTATGTTGCCCTCCCCAACTACGCCATTCTACCGCTGCATTCTATCTTACACTCTGCAGTTCGACTTCTCTTCTGTCTTCCCCCTACTTCTAATATCTCATCTGATCTTTATCATCTTCATTGGCTCCCAATCAAACAGCTGTTTTAATTTCAGTTTTGCACTTGCTCTCCCCACCTTTGTTGTTTGATCTCCTAGTATCACCCTTTCAGAGATCTCTGCTGTGCTTCTCAGTTTCTTCTGTTTGTCCCCGTCCTCTGTGTACGCCTCCTACTTTCGCTTATTTAAGCCTCTAGCTCCTAGACTCTTGAATACCCTTCCACTCTCGATATTTGTGTATGTCCTATTCTCTACTTCTCTACTTCTCTAATAAATGGCTAAAACTGTATTTTCTTCAATCTGTGTGCTGTTAGGCCTTTCCTCTCCTAATCTCGTGAGTTCATGTGCATGGCTATATTGTCTGTTCACTTCTTTGTACCATTCAATAATTGTGTACAGCACTTTGGATAAAAATGCTAAAGAAGCACTGTAAAAATAAATGTAATAAATAGCAGTGGTCCATGATTAAGAATTGTACATTTTGTATTATTGTACTAATATTGTGACAATCTATGTTATTATAATCTGTGAGTTATTCCACCATGTGCAATATCAGATTAGCAGATTAAAACAACAGGGGCATTTTCTCAAAAATCAGTCTTGTTCTCCCATAAGCATAATTTGAGTAAAATGATATGGGTTGCCAAATGGTTTGAGATCCCTTAGTGCGTGAATGGAGCAGACAAGACAGCCCTTTACAAGTAACGTTTGACAATATCCTCCAACCACAACAAAGTCTTGAAACACTGGCTCAAAAAGTGGATTTTACAACATATCTTTCCTTTCCTGTCCTCTGTGCACTTCAGCGCCCAGTGTTGGTGCTACTACTCCCCTTGTGGTGTGGCACAACAGGAGCACAGTTTAATCCCTAATGTCTCACACACAGTTCAACTACATGCAAAATGAAGTTTGCCCAGAATGGAAAAGGTGAGACAAGAAGTAGAAACTGCTTCTGCAGAGATCAGGCACAGCGATGAAAGACATTGTTCCCTCCTCCCTTTTTCCCATTGCAGCAGACTCCTTCCCATGATCTATAGAGACCCTATAGGCAGTCAAAGCAGTTTTATTTATTCTATTTATTGAGTATTTATAAAGTGCCTATAAAGAAAAAGGTGTTTCAAGGCGCCACAAGACAAGAAAAGGGGTGCGGGAACAGGTAAGAAAAACAACAATAACAGTCCTACTAGGTCTTGTATCATTCGGATCGTGCAAAAGCAGTAATGAGAATTGCAAGGGAGTGGGGTGGGGGATGGGGGTCAGTCAGGGCAGAAGGAATAATGCTAGGGTGGGAGGGAAGTGTGGGGCAGAGGGTGGAATGGCATACAAGTGCACGTGGGCGAAGAGGAGGGGAAGAAGAGGGCCCAAGGGGCTAGGCAAGTGCTAAGAGGTGGCCAGGAGGGCAAGTGCCAGATGATGCAGGGGGTGGGGACCGCATGCTAAATGCGAGGATGGGGGTGGACCAGACTCGGTAGAGAGGCACACACAGCCAGGCTAGTCGAGGGAAGGGGCCCAGAAGGCCAAGTGCAGGTTAGGGTGGGTTCTAGGGTAGACTGGTCTAGGAGGGCCTGGTGCCGAGTAGGACTCAGAGGGGACCAGGGAGCCAGTCGAAGAGGCAGAGGGAGGGGGAGAGGGAGAAAACGAGGGTCTTGAGAAGCTTCCAGGACTTAAAGAGATCCGTCTCAAGCATGAGAGGGACAGAGAGGCAATTTCAGAGGGAGGCTCCTGCCGAAGAGCTCTCTGCTTGGAAAAGCGTCTGATCTGCAGAGAGTTGGAGCTAGAAGAACAAAGGGCTCTAGCAAGGGGGTATTTAGGGAGAGAGAGTTTGATGTAGCAGGCACCCAGGCCCCAGAATGCCTTGAGGATGATGCCAAGGTTCTTGAACCTGATCCTTGCAGCCACTGTGAGCCAGTGGAGAGATTTCAGGGCTGGAGAGATGCGGTCCATGGCCTTGAGGCAAGGATAAGTCTTGCAGTCCTATTCTGGATTAGTTGAAGTGGGCGAAGGTAGGATAAAGGCAGATTGAGTAAAACGCTGTTGCAGTAATCCAGCCTAGAGAGGACCATAGCCCTGGCAACATTGAGTTTCTGGGAGAAGGTGATGAAAGGAAGAATGCCTCTGGGCAGGTGAAGCTGAAAGTGGGTCTTCTTGGCAAGGTCCGTGATGTGAGGAGAGAAGGTGGGAGAGGAATTGAAGAGGATGCGCAGGTTTTTAGCCTCACAAGAGGGTGAGTGGAGGGGACGGAAGGAGGGCACCCAGAGAGTAGGAGGGAAGGAAGGAGCAGAGGTCCCAATGAGAAGGATATCAGTCTTACTGGCATTAAGGCAGGGATTGTTAGCAGCACACCATGCCTGGATAGCAGTTAGGCAGTCAGGAAGGAGAGAGAGAGGAAGAAGAGGAGACAGTGGAGGGAAGCTTCAAGGAGAGCTACATGTCGTCCACATAACACTGGAAGTGAGGAGAGAAGGTGATCAATTGGGCCAGAGGGGCAAGGTAGATGTTGAAGAGCCACAGCGTGAGGATAGAGCCCTGAGGGACGTTGCAGGTAGAGAGTGATGTGGAGGAGAGGAAAGGGCCCAGTTGAACCTGAGAAGGTCGGTCAGATAGGAAGGAGGTCAACCAGTCCAGTGCCAGGTCTGTGATGCCAGGGGTTTCACAGAGCTGATTTATAAGGGTGGTCGTATCAAAGGCAGAGGAAAGATAAAGAAGGATGAGAATGGAAGGAGAGTTGGAAGTGAGGTGGATGTGAAGTGGGAGGCCAGTGCAGTGCAGAGGGCCTGGAATGGAAGAGCAGAAGTGGAGACTGCAGTAGGATTTGGGAGATTCTTGCAGATTTTGAAAAGTTCTGCCGTGTTGTTGGAGGACCCAGAGATTCGGGCCTGGAACTAATCAACATAGTCATTGTGGCCATGCCCTCTTTAGCCTGCTATATAAACTCTACAATTTGGAGAAGTTGCAAATAGAAACCTAAGCATTTCTTGCTCCTCCCAATTTACTCCCTCCTGTCTCGCTCTTTCTCTCTTCCCTGAAAAAGTTCTCCTTGGTGTAGAGTTTCCTTCTCTGGTCTACCTTTCTGTCTGATTTCGCTGTATTCCTCCCTTTGTGAACCTGGCTCTTACCTCAGCAGAACAATGCCCCCCTTTTCTGCCCTGTCAGGGGTTCTTGCTCTCGCTGAATTTTCTGCCACACTCTCTATTCATGGCAGTTACTAACCTCACTTCCTTTACATCCTATACCTCTCTTTTTAGCATTTGTTTGCTCCTAATTCCCCTGTTTACCCTCTAAGATAAGAAGGTCCTGCTCATCTCCCTGTCAGTCCCTCAGTCTTACTGTTTATCAGTCCTTGCACTCAGTGAACATCAAGCCCATCCCTCGCGATCCCCAGCATTTCTTGGTACCCTTGCTATCTGAGTCTATACCACTATCTCGTCAGCGGTTCCGACCCATGTTCCCTATGTGTTCCTCTCATTTCTTACGTTTTTCCCGTTGTTCTATTCTGCCTCCATTCCTGTGTCCACAGTTCCTGGTTCCATTGCCTCACCACATAGGTACAAGATGTCATTATCCTGCCTTCTATACCTTTTCGGCACATCATATTCCTTTGTCCGGATTTACGCTTATCTTCTCAGTAGCTGTTCTTCCTGCTTGTCCCACTCGATCCATTTGTGTCCTCAGTAGTTCCTGCAGCTTTCCCCCACTTCCCTCATTCTATTCAGCAGCTTCTGCTCTCCCTGATTTCACTCCTCTTTCTTTTCAGTTTTCCTTCTATGATCTATATTTTCTATTTCTGCGCCTGTCACTGTCATGCATTCCTTCTCTTGCTGGTTGAATCCCATCTCTTTTTCCCCGCAGCACTGCAATTCTTCCATGCACTACTTTTTCCCCAGTATACCTCTTCGATCTATGAACGTGTAATGATTTGTTTGCCGAATGGCAATTTTGCTGCATTGCCTTTGGCTGGTTTTGCGGCTTTTTCTTTATTACAACAAACAGCCGGGCGAGACCCTCACACCCTCCAACACCCCCTTCTAAATACCTTACTGCAACTTAGCATCTACATGCTTGTGCTAAAATAAAGCAGCAGAAACTGCTGCAAAGAAAATCCTGGACAGTTTCTGCTTCCATTTACCCTGTCTCCAGGTTTACTGCTTCTATTTGCTCTTTGGTTTTGGCCAAAAGAATTCCCTCTTACCAACTTTCCCAATCTAGCGTATGACAGCCAAGCCTTTTCTCTCTCATTCTTTTTCCCTTCCTCATGAATATTTGTGCTACGACGTTTTTAATAAAGCCATGGAAATTTAAAGCGGATTGTGTGTTAAGTGCACTTAAGCTGGTCTGGAAATGTGTTGCAACTAAGCACCAAGGGCTTCCTGATGATGTGAGCGAAGTTTTGGGAGGGAACACTGCCAGAGGAAATTACCACCCCTATCAGTGGAATTTGAGCATTTAGTGATTAATGCTGTGGGAGATGGTAATTCCGTAACACCACCAGTGATACTCAAGAAATATCACCTCTGCCAATGGTAACCTCTGAAGAAACGTTTGTGTAATTTATTTTACGTCCATTTCCACCTACAAATTTAAGGTGAACATGTCTAATGTACAGTAGTGGATGTGGTGCTGGCCCATTAAGAATGTGTCAAGACGACGTCATGACAGACTGTAAATAAAAGGAGCCTGCGCACGCACATGCTGGAGAACGGGGCAGACTCCATGAGTGGCACTGTGTCCCTTATCTCATTTGTTGGGTTTGCAGGCTGACTCTGTGTGTCCACCGTCCTGCCGCTCTGCTGATCTGGGTGCCCCCAGATCAGCATGTGTAACCTGGGTACCCCCAGGCCAGTGTCCCGCTGTGCCAGCAAAAGCTGAGCTGCTAGTCCAGGCACCCCGGCAGCTGATGTCCTGCTGTGTGATCATGACTATCAGGGTGATCCCGGCAGCGGTCCGTGCCGTGTGACCACAGCACTCCTGGTGTCTGCTGAGTACCCCCAGCACTGATCGAGCTGGCCTGTGTGACCACAGGGCCTGCCCACAACCCTACATTTTTTTAATACAGAGAAGTGTCAATACTGGCGCTTTTATTCATTACAGTGGTATGGTAGTGAGAGAAGGAGCATCAGAGAGGCCCACCCTTTAACCCCCTTACCATGGCTCATTCAAACAACCATTTTACTGTATTGAAGAAAAGACACAGAGATTCTGTTCTGCACATTAAAACAAGGTTGGAAAGAGTGTGTGTGTGTGTGTGCGTGTGCGTGCGTGCGTGCGTGCGTGCGTGTGTGTGTGTGTGTGTGTGTGTGTGTGTGTGTGTGTGTGTGTGTGTGTGTGTGTGTGTGTGTGTGTGTGTGTGTGTGTGTGTGTGTGTGTGTGTGTGTGTGTGTGTGTGTGTGTGTGTGTGTGTGTGTGTGTGTGTGTGTGTGTGTGTGTGTGTGTGTGTGTGTGTGTGTGTGTGTGTGTGTGTGTGTGTGTGTGTGTGTGTGTGTGTGTGTGTGTGTGTGTGTGAGAGAGAGAGAGAGAGAGAGAGACATTTGCCAATCCTTGTCTGAGAGCCACTGCACTGGTGGGGAAACACCCCAGAAGACCCTACTGGTCACTGCACCTGAGCAAGAGAGCATGAGCTTTCCAACGGCATCCATCTAGCCAACCAATATTCTTATCAAGATGAAAAGAGAGCTGTGGGTTTGTTGCTCAGCGCTTTCTGTGAATCAAAATATGAATTCCTCCCAGAACTTCTCTTAAAGTGGGACGTTCCTTATCCACCTCCTCGCATCGTTTGCCATTTCCTGATGCTTTGTTGCAAACAGTGAGCAATGCATCTATTTGAGAGAGATAGGGACGGTGTGACAGTGGAAATATGAGGAAGTGAAAACTGGCCCAGTCTGCAGTGCCACACTGCCACTGGTAGGAGTGTGGGTGATGAGGTCATGTAGTGCATGTGGACGTTAATGTTTGTTCACGCTATGCTATGTCTTTGAATGCTTTGTTATACATTGCATGTCTTATTATGCATTGGTAGCCATGTTATGCAGGAGTTACTGGCCAGGCAGATAGGTCTGTGGTAACTTGCTTTTCTTGCAAGAAAGATAACTCGAAACAGCAGAGGTTCGAGACTCGGTCTCGCACTTAGCGGATGCACTCCAGTATGAAGTGCGATTAGAAAAATGCAATTTAATTGTCTATGCCCTGCTATATGAAATTGATTTTATTAAACCCTGTCCTATCTCACTCAACCACCTTAATGTGCTTTTTCAATATAACTTGTGCTATTATTTTCCCGTTTGATGTTTGACATTTGGTACCAAACCAGCTCCGTACTAATCTTCTCACCCTTCCAAAATAACTGAGATTTTACCGCTGCATTTAACAGACTACACCAAAGAAAATGCGTACTACCCACTTTTCCCACAATTTCATCTAATTTTTTTCTGACTTTTCTGCTGCTTTAAAAGAAAAAACGTACAGATGATAGTTTGCAGTAAGAGATATATAGAAAAGGGGGGATGAGGGGTACAGGGTGTCTCCCCCTATTGCTTGTGGTAAAGAAAAGGTGAAACATCGAACAAAATAAATTTGGTGAAATTGCCATTCGGCAAAAAAGAAATCTGCAAACATTCATAGATCCAAAAAATGACCATAAACATCATTAATCACAAACCCAACATTGCACAAACTCCACCACACGCACCCACGTCCAAAATAAACACAAGCCCACATAATCATAATTTCAAAAGTTACCATAACATATATTGAGAAAGCAGGCAGTATGCGGGTCCACCCAGGGGTTTGCCCAGACTATGGGCAAAGGAAAACACACCAAAACACCTAGAATTGTACCCACACGCACAGTTCATTTTAACACAAGATTAAAGCAATGTAACACTTTTCTTGCTGCTCCTACTAACCAAACCCAAAGCATTCTCTTGTAGGTCTTAAAGACGCAGTGGATCACACATTTCTCTCACAGTCTCTTTCTTCCTTTGGGCTTTCCGGATCTGTACTTGGTTTCATTCCTATTTATCTAACCGTTCCTACTCGATCTCATGGGCCGGAACTTGCTCTGATTCCTCTCCTCTCTCCCATGGCGTTCCACAAAGTTCTGTCCTTGGTCCTTTTTTTCCTTCTCTCTACAGGTCTCCTCTTGCTACCATTATGTCTTCCTTTAAGTTATCTGATCACTTTTATGATGATGATAGCAAACTCTTTTTGTCTTTTTCCTACTTCACACCTGCCATTCATACAAATCTTTCGGCCTGTCTCTCCACCATTAAAACCTGGATGTACGATCACTTCCTTGTCCTTAAAGCTTCAAAAACTGATGATCTTTATTTCCCAGCTTGCACTATTCCTCCTCCGTCCCCTCCTTCCTCTGTCCTGTTTCCGTCCTGTTTCCACCCTGTCGCCTCCCTATTTCTCTTACTGCCCGTACTCTTGGCGTTCAACTTGACACTGACCTGTCCTTCATTCACCATATTTCTATTATCACTTGTCGATTTCATCTTTTCAACATCCATAAAGCCAGTGCCTGTGTTACTTTTAGTGCTACTAAATTTCTGAGTTCTTCACTTATGTTCCCACGTCATCTTATTGTTCTGCTTTACTCTTTGGTCTTCCTGTTTCTCGTCTAGCTCCTTTAAAGTCCGTTTTCAATTATTTTATTCATCTTTGTACTCGTTTTCTCCTCACAATTCTATTTCCACTTCTTTACATCTCTTGGCTGGTTGTCTTCCCATTCTCAACTCAAATTTACATTTCTTTGTATTGTATTTAAGTCTCTTTATGCCCTTGCCCATATCTATCTTACATCTCTCGTGTGTTTTTCGTCCCTTCTCGTGTCCTTCATTCTCAATTATATTTCCTTTTATCAGTTCCTCGCCCCCCTGTGCGCAATCCCGATTTCACTCATTTTCCCGGTTTGCCCCACTTTACTTGAATGCTCTTCTCCTTTCTCTTCGATCTATTTATTATTATTCTTTTTTTCGTGCCGCTCTGAAAAGTTTTCTTCGCCAAGTAACTTTGTTATCCAATTCTTTTATCATTATGTTTTGTATCATTATGTGTAACAGCTATTGAACTGTAAATTGGCATATGTACAGCGCCTTAGCATAAGGTGCTATATAAATAACAGATAACATACAAATACAAACAAAGCATCAAGTATCCATGAAAATAGAAGCAGTTTTGTTACATAAGCCCATACAACATAACATATTCTTTTCAGAATTGCACATAAGATCACAGGCATACTAGGGAGGGTACAACATGGTGGTCAAGGTAGTCCAAGTACAGCACTTGGAAACAGGGTGTTACAAATTATTTTTCCAATAGAAACCAGGTTGTATTTTGACGCAACTGATTACATTGCAACTGATTATATGTTATGAGCTCCCAGTTATTGTTTGCAAAGAGGTTGCTGGTTCCCTATGACAAATAGCACATATGACACAATTGAAAAAGGAGCAACCACTGCATATTTTACTGTGCATTTACCACTAATAAGTGATACATTGTAGAATGATCATCAGTGTATTGATTGGGGATCTGTAACAAACCATTCTTGTAAAAGTGACTCTACCAATCCCTGTAACCACCTAAACATATCCGGCACATGCACCTTATTTGGTTGTTTTAAACATAGGGACAACATCTTGCAGGAATAGTTAGAATGTACGTTGGAAATAGTTGATAACATTGCATAGATGTTTTTCTAGATAACAGCTAATTGAGGCTTCTTCTATGACCAATACCAAAGAAGATGAGAAACAGTGGGTCCAGTACCTGGCAGCAGACGGCTATCACCATCTACAAAAGATCGAGCAAAGGTTATACGATAGGCAGACAGATATTAATGGTTATGTGTCACTATAAACATTGCAGCCTACTGCTCAGAGAGCAAACTTCAATCATGGAATGTCTGGAACATTGATGGATTTCCAGGCATCAGGGTTGGTGTCATGGCTCTTGGATTCGGGGGCTGCTTGGCGCTTGGTGCCCAGTGTGGCGTGTTCAGTAAGTGTGTCTAATGTGTCTGGGACTTTCTTGTGTAATTTATCTTTCAAAGAGAGTAGTAACAACCCATTCCAAATGTCCTGGTCTATTTGACTTTAGTTTCTTTTGTAGGTTGAAGGTCCCCATCCGAGATAATGCGGACACAGTTGCATGTAAGAATATGTAGATGCCAGTGTTTCCGAGAAATCACATCATAGTTCTTCTCACTTCCATGCATGCTTGGGGATTCCGCATTGTGTGATCTACTGCCTATTGGTGTCAGAAATCTGGTTCCTATCCCTTAATCAGTTCATGTGTTTTTCTTCTTTTGCACCAAAGAGCAGTGTACGCCTGGAGCGATTTTCATACCGCTGGCTAGACTACTGAAGAGCATAGTGGTTTTTAGGAAGGGTCACCCCTGCCTGTGACCAAGAAGGACAGAGAGGTGTTGGGGTGCCCTAAGTCTAGCATTAGCAATCCACAGCAATATGCCCCAAATAGGTCACAGGTTGTAGAATAAACCAATAAGACAGCCCCAGTAAAGAATGATGAATTTGAAGTTACAAAATCCTCTTTCTTGCGACACATCTCCTTTGCTATATTCAATTGCAGGTCATCTTTCAGTCATGCTGCCAACATTGCAAAGTCCATTGATGATTTCAGCATTGAAATCCACACTTTAACCAAAACTTGATTCCCTGACAATTACCTCCACCCTGTTCCTCCAACGTGGCGTGACCTTCGTCAACAGACACACTGGTAATAAGGGTGGCAGAGTGGCACTGGTGTAGCCTACAGGCCTTCATACGCCCACCTCCTATATTTGCCTTTACAGTTCTGTAAAGAAACCCTTTGGGAAACCTTTGATTTGCACCAATACTTTCGTCACTGCTTTCACTGCATACAGACCAGAGGAACCAGCCCCCTCAGTTAGCAAGCCCACCCATTAGGACAGCCACATGCAGGATGTTATTTCTACTTTAACCTTCCCAATTATCCACACAGATCATGTGCCCCTTCCTCGGTCAGATCACCATTTCCTGTTGAACAAGTGCATCTTCTCCAGATCCTGCAATCCCCTAACCAAGTCTAATTTCAAATATAATTTATCACGCTTACTCCTGCAAGCTTTCCTGCTTTGGGCCCAGACTATCCATGCAGCAAACTTAACAAGACGATTACTATCACACTAGTGTAGAGGAGGAGTCAAGTACTCCCACTTCACCTGCCCCGCCTACATTACCTGAAGTGTATGAACCAAAATATGTGACGTATACTGAACAGTTAAACCAGCAAAGAAAAGCGCGAGGACTCTGTGCAGTACCCATAAGAATACTTATACCTAAGAGAAGGTGGAAGCTAAAGTACCCTTTGAGGAAACCATACTTGCATCCAAGGCAATATGATGACCATTTGAATGAGATTCCTGATGAAACAAAGACACTGATTGACCAGGATGAATGGTGAAGTCATACAAAGTTGAATGGACACCCAGATAGAAAGATAACCAGACCAGAGAGGCAGATGATTTATAAAGAACAAAGGAGTACCAAGGATATGTGACATCTTGGGATCAAGATGAAGAAACGTATGCCACAAACTTAATGAAGATATTTAGTTAGTTTAAACATGTACAGATGCAATGAAACGCAAACAGCAAAGCAATCATGAAGCTAGCCACATGCTTAAATAGATTAGATCGTGGCAAGCGCCAACATATAGCTTTATACCTCATAGATACATATGGATTAAGTGTAGAATGAATGTTTCCGCTATGTATAAAGCAGTACTGAACAATGCAAGAAGGCCTCAGTTCAGTGTTGCAGTAACAAAAAGCAATTGAATTAAACCGAATGCATTTCAGCTAAGGAGTTCACTGAGCCAATAAAGCCAAGGACTTATCAAACTAGGAGTTGGCTGACATTAGATACAATTAACGTGAAAGAACAGAAGCTCCTGTTTAGGAAAGTCAAGCAAAAACAAAAGACATCAGAGGACTATTGGAGAATAAAATCAAATACACGAAAAGGCTCAATTCATGGTATCCAGTCACGTGTTGGAAGAAATGGACGAACAAGAAGATCACACCTATGCACGGAAGCCGGATAGTACCCATACTCCTTAAAAATTCTCAGAGAACAGTACAGACACAAGGACAAGTTCAAAGGACTAATTGACACTGGACCATCAAGGTGATGATGGATTACATTTTTAATTGGGGGGAAGCTGGTATCGAGACAAGCTCACCCGCACTTGGTTGTTCAGTCTGCGTGCTGCTCACGTAGGTGGAAATTACTAACGAGGGTTAGTAGCCAAACAATCATAGGGGACCACGTAGTTGAGGGTCCTATAGTTTATGTAGCCAATGGGACGTCGCACATTTAGTAACGTTCATAGTGGCCATTTTGAAGGGAGGGCTTAGTTGCCCCACCTGATGTTAACTATCCTATTACTTTTCTCCGTTACTCCATACAGATATAGTACCTATGCTTAGTTATTCACTTAGAACCAATCCCGCTTCCCGATAAGTTTCTGTAGTTTGCCACGTAGGATGACGTTGGTAATGATGCAGGTCAACACAACAGCTACGACCAATTATGGGTATAAGAACCCAACTTTTTTATGAAATAGTTAGAGTTAGAGTATCGAGCGATTGCTGATGTTCGTTGTACTCCCTGTTTTAAAGACTTGCATTAAAACAGACAAACTTTTGCCAAACTATTTGTGTCGTCTTGATTATTGATGTATGAGTAAAATCTGCATCCCCATCCATGTCCAGGGTATTGCTACCCATCTTAAAGGGCTGGAAGCCTCCAGTTCACTTGGCAGCAGAGATTAGATGGTTAAATTAGATAAGCCATCAGCCATCGACATAAGTAATTTTAGAGTCTCGGCAATATCGCACAACCTTTGCCATTCGGCTGACAGGACGTGAAGCTCCCCGTAGATAGTGGTTAGAACAAGAAAAATCCTTGCAAGGAAAGGTTTGATGGGACACCTATTTTGACATAGAAACCCCTCCACATCTACGAGAAGCAGATGGGAAAGCGGCTCGAAGACGCGGTAACAAAGGTGGTAATCCCGAGGGTCCAAAGATGAAAAACATGCGAACCGTAGGTGAATAGACCAAAGAGTGTGGCAAAGGGATGCATGCGAAGTAAATAACGGAGAGTAACGGAGGGAAGCGGGATAAAACATAATGCAAGAGTAAGAGTGTAATATATATGTATATGGGAAACAAGATATTTTATTGACTTGAGTATGGTCAAGTAATATATGAGGAAAAAGTAGTTGTGAGTGTAGTCACCCTATGAGTATACGCTCTCTTCCTATACTTTAAAGAGTGCTAGCAGAAGCTTTTAATTCAGAGCCCCCTTTACAAGGGACATATAGGAGACGAGATTGGTTAAATACTTTCTTAAAGGAATTAGCTTAAGTTCCAATCGGAGCAGACCTAGAGGGTAAAACGAGTCTTAGAAAAAGATTCTGAGCAGTACGTACATGTGGCTGGTCAAGTCTGGCTGTCTTGTTTTATGTGGTTGTAAGGTGTGATGACGTCAGAGTTGAAAAAATAAATATTTTAAGTAATAGAAAAACATGAAGTTGAGACACGAAAATTGATTATTTTAAGATTAACTTTACTGGTTGTTTTTTAACAAGAGTAAAGTAAAAGAAATTGCATTGTGATGGGATTGGAGCTTGCAATGGTTGGTGCTCGTTCATAAGTGTATGTTGATTGAGACGTAAAACTGAAAACTGTAACTAAAGCATAAGCAAGTGGTAGCAAAGAGAAAAGTAAAGGTTAAAAAAAAGGAAGAATGTATGCCATTAGTGCATCTTTGCAAACAGCTACCAAAGCACGTGCTTAAACTTAAACAATACAGTGCAGAATGGGTTAAAGGGACCGCAGATAAAATGTTTATGCCGTGGCCACAAGGCAGGTCATTATCGAGAGAAGATCTGCAGCACATGATGACATATTTGCATGCTGCGTACACAGGGGAAAAGTTAGAAAAGCACCTAGCGAGTCTAGAGCTTTGGAAAATGTATGATTACGAGAAGGTGGAGGAGCCTCCTTTAGATTGGATACTCAATATATGCAAAGAGGGGGTGAAGAGCCTTCTGCTCTGCCCACCCCATCTGAAATAAAAGACGAGATTAAGAAAGTCGAAGGATTATACCCATTAAGAGAACTTAAAGCAGCAACGGGATATAGCAATCCATCATATGAGTCACCTATGCAAAGTAGTGACGAAGGCCCAGAGAAAGACACCGAGAAAGATATAACCTCCAAAGTCTTGAGGGACAAGGAGAGATGCGATAAGGAGAGAAATGATCGAGCAAGCACATCTCTAGACATAAGGAGAGAAATAAATAGATGGAAAAGGAGATGAGGATAAAACTGATGAGATAGCGCTCTTACAGAACGAATGGTTTGGAGGTCAGATTCTGCTTAAACTTGATGGCAAGAGTATTGAAGTTGTAAGGTAAAGGGGAGATCGAGACTAACAAGACAGAAAAGACAAGGAGAGGGAGGAACGATTGAAAGATGAAGGAGCAAAAAGAAAGATAGACAAAGACAAGAACTGTTATATCAAGATGAGCAAACTAAAAAACAAGAGAGAGCAGAAGAGCAAAGAAAACATGATAATAAAAGGAGAACAGTCGATGAACAGGAAAGGCTAGAAAGAAAAAGAATAGAAGATGATGAATAGGAAAAGATAAGAGAGAAAATAATACAAAGACGAAGGGGTTAGGAAATACGAAGAGCATATGAACGAAGGGATATGAAAAAGAAAGAGGAAGATAGAGTAAGAGAAGAAGGAAGAAAGCACAGAGAAGTCGATGATGACATGGAACGTAAAAGAAGGCACAGCACGATATCTCGAGTATTTGGAAAGGGAAGTAAGAAATCCCAATCCACGGGTAGCATGAGAAGATATAGAGGAATTCTTTCCCAAATCATTACCAGGTACGTCTAGAGTAAATCTAGAAGACGAGTTTGACTCACGAAGTATTGGGGACACGATTGATAAGGTATACCATGAAATGCGAGCCCAAAAAGTATCACAAGGGAAAGGAAAAAATGATCGTCTCGAGAGCACTCAGTTTTATGTCACGGAGGGAGCCTCCTGTAGTGTGAGACATCAAGAGCTGTCTTTAGACAGACTAACCTTAAATAGAGATGATGATGAAAGAAGTTGTACGAGTTGGGCACAAGAAGTATCAAACGAAGAAAGGGAAATCTTCCCGAGGGAAAAAAGAAGTGATATATGTGGTCCAGATGGATGTTCACCTATGGATAAGTCAGAAATATGGTCAGATTCAGAAATACCTATGTCTAAGACACCAGAGGAATTGACACAGTCAACGAAATAAAAGGCAACCCGATGGTCAGAGGGGGGAGCGCCCGCCTTATGTAAGCAGGTTAAGATCATTGCCAGGTAGACGGCGATGTGGGAATATTACTCCAGCGGTAGATAGACAAATTATGAGAGATGAGAATGAGTTTGGAGCGACACAGTTCCCCTTGTTGGGAAAGGGAGGGGTCAGGCCATAATATATACCATGGCCCCAGATGGACAGAGAAAATTTAAAATGTAAACTCCCAAATGTAACTTCCATTGCTGGAAAATGGATACATGAGTTAGAAAAAATTACGGGAGAGAATTCATTAGCTATAGGGGATATTAAAGGTCTTCTAATCGCAATACTTGGTGAGAGAGCTGATGACGTATGGACACGAGCAGGTTACCCTGGTGTGACTACAGTCAACACCGTGCATAATGGAGCACCATTTAATAACTGTAGAACAGCGATTTGGAAAGCACTTTGAGTGCTATATCCGGACCCATCGATATGGGAGCTATAATGACGAGAAAAATGAAGGAAGGAGAGGACCCGTTACTTTACATTCAAAGTTTTCAAGACGCATGGGTGCTTGAGACACGTGAGGCTTGGGGGAAGTCCATACCTGTATTTTATCATATATTATGCCAAGGGCTGCCAGAGCAGGTACAGAAACAGCTCAAGAAATTAGTGGGGATTGAAGCCAAACCATGGTCGAAAATCCAGTTAACCATTGCACATTATTGCAGACTCCTGCAGGAAAAGAGTCGCAAAAAGGATGATGCATGAAAAGGTGAAGACGCAAAATTAGTTCAGAAAAAGCTATCCAAGTATGCCATTGAAGGGGCAATGTTAACTAACGTAGGCGGATCAAATTCGAAGCAGGCAGTGCATATGCCACAAGTAAATAACCAAAGACAGTTTGATCAGACAAATAATGGATATGCTCCACGGGGAAAGGGATATCGAGGGAGAGGTTGGCAAGGTAATCAAGGGTATTGGCAGAATAATCAGGGAGGGTTCCAGAATATGCAAAATGGGAATCAGAACATGCAATATGGGCAGATGGGGAGACAGCCACTTGTATGTTGGACATGTGGAATAACAGGGCACATAGCTCGTATGTGTAGAAGCCAAGGGATGGTACAGAATGATCAATTTTCAAGACAGGCAATGCCAAATCCACCTGCATATTCGCAGCAGGGTGGAAATGGATCAAAGAGTGCAAAGTGCTGAGAGTGCAGCAAGGCTTGCAATCACAGCAAGTAACAGGTAATCAACCGCAAGGAGAATCGCAGCAATCTCCTATACAACTTCAGCAGAACAGAAACACAGAACAGTCTATGACACGTAGAATAGGAGGTGTTACTGTTGATGGAGGAAATCCATTCACTGGTGATGGAGTGAGACTGTGCATGAATTAGGACATCTCACTGGGAGACCTGATGTGTACAGTCCTATCTATTATGCTGAATCCACAGGAGGAGCTTAGGGTAGAAGTAGTAATTATAGGCGGCAAAGCTTTTTCCTTCTTAGTGGACACGGGTGCAACGCACTCGTGCATACATGAGGGTACATTTTCAATGTGTGGAGATGCCATGAATACTCAGGGCTTTACAGGAGCAATGAGTTGTGTTACTTTTGCCAAAGAATTACCAGTCTCCATAGGAGAATGCAATATGACAGTGCCACTGCGTTATTTGAGGCAAAGACCTGTCAACATATTAGGACGAGATTTAATGACGAAAATGAATATAACCATTTTGTTTACAGACAATGGCATAGTATGATCAACACAGGGAATGCACTATTTAGATGTGTGCAAAGTGATCAGGGCATATGCAGGCCAAGTAGCGCCTAGAGCAATACTGTTGGAACCTGAAGTGTTCCGTTATGGGATACGTGTTTTGTTAACATGGCTGCCAGGTCTAGTAGGCAGAACCATGAGAATAGCAGATGAGTTTCTCTTTAGACCTCAGATACCCATGGACGAAGAGGAGGGGCGAATTGTCCCCTTGGACATAGAAGCAGCTATAGTCCGAGTAAATATGGCATTGCTTGATGCAACTGATGACAAAGGTAGACGATGGAGCACAATAATTGCCATTGAGGAAGGTTGCAGAGTGACTGACGTTATTGATGAGGACATGTTTGGATATGACGATTTTGTGATAATTGAAATGTGCATTACTTATTGGATAAACGTGATCAAGAGAAGTCCCACATAGAATGATGCTAGCAAAGAGGTGTCCTGAATATTTTGATGAAGATATGGTAAAAGTGCCAATTTCATTTTGGACTACTGGCCCCTATAACATAGGCTTACTGAAAGGAATTGGGGAAGTGAAGATTAAATTGAAGCCAGGGGCAATATTACCTTGAGCACGACAGTATCCCTTGTCTAGAGAGGCAGATGAAGGCATTTTTAAGACAATTTCCGCCATGATGGCCCAAGGTATTTTAGTGACGTCAGAGTCACCTTGTAATACGTCGATTTACCCAGTGAAAAAAGGGAATGGGGGCTCTTGGAGGCTAGTGCAAGACCTTCGCCCAATAAATCAAATTGTAGAGGCTGAGTTCCCTCTAGTCCCTAAACTGTTTACAATTTTATGTAATATACCTGTTGATGCACGATATTACATGGTGATTGACTTGAAAAATGCATTTTTCTCAATCCCATTGCACAAAGACTCACAAGATTTGACATTGTTTACTTTTAGACAATTGCGATTAAAAAGCATAAGGCTGCCTCAGGGGTACTGTGAGTACCCATCAATTTTTAACAGAGTCCTCCAGGTGGACCTGACCAATATTACTTTAGAGAGCATTGTGCTGCAATACGTAGAAGACATTTTAGTTTGCAGCATCACAGAGGAAGACTGCAGGCGCGATTCTGTTCAGCAGATGATTATACTAGCTGACAAAGGATAAAAGGTTGACAAGGAAAAGTTACAATATTGTCAACAAGACGTGTTGTACATAGGTCAATTGATTTCACATGTGGGAAAGACGGTCACCCCTGAAAGAGCTGAGGCCATTTTAAAAACAGCCAAGCCACACACGATAAAACAAAGGCAGAGTTATCTAGGACTATGTAATTATGTCAGGGCATGGGTCTTTGACTACAGATCATATATGAGGCCCCTTTTGCAGGCCTTGAAAAAAGCACAGGCAACAAAGAAAACAACCGTGTGGACTGAGTCAATGGAAAAAGGCTTTGATGAATTGAAAAAAGCAATCTGCACAGGCCCATCCATCTTCAGGGTATTGCTACTCATATTAAAGTGCTTGAAGTCTCCAGTTCACTAGGCATTATTGCTCCTATCAAAGGGACATTAGCGACACTGTTATTTAAACACGTTAATGGATAGTTTGATGAAGACCTCTCCATCATAGAGAGAGCAAAGAGAAACTGCAACACTCTTTAGGACAGGCTTTAATAAATAATCCTCAACCTTGGTACCATTACCCAATTGAGAAGAATTGCATTGTTAATGCACATAAGAAAACAGGAGCAGTTTTTGAAGCATAAACAGAACTCAGCAACTCCTCTCAGACCAAGCCTCCTGTTCTATTTCTCCAGTAAACCTGGCCACAGATACTGCCTCTGCCCACCAGGAAAAGGTGAAACAAGTCCATCAGACTGTCAAGCATTAACTAATTCTACTCATCCTCCCCTTTTTGGCAATCCGACAACCATACACTTTGCTAACCTCTCAGCTGTTACAGCTATGTACATACACTTGTTAATCAGGAAGTGCAAGGCCTCAGCAGAGGAATGTTATACCTGCCACACTTCCTTCCTGAAAGCTACAATGCACATTCTAGCTGAACCCATCACAGAACTCTGCAACTCTTCCCTCACTAGGGGTCTTGTTAGGGCCTCACTCAAGTCAACCACCATCACACCACGACTAAAACACACTGCTGACACCGCCATCATGGAGCCATCTCCAATATCCCTTTCCTGGGAAAATTCCTTCGAAAGATCATGGCCAATCAATTTATAGCACATAGCAAGAACCATGCGCAGTTACACAATGACCAATCTGGTTTAAGCCCACTCAAAAGCTTTTTTATGAGAAAGAAATTCCTTGAAGCTTTGCACAAGAACATCCATGAAGAATATATTCCTCTGGAACTTCAAGCAGTGTTTGCCACTATGAATAATGACCTGCTCTTCAAAATACTCCTCACCACTATTGGCCTAGAACGCACTGCACTTAATTGGATCAACAACCACCTCCAGAGTAAGGTATACCCCACTTTTTCCGACCTCCACTTTCATTGAATAACTTTTTACCATCATTTTTACCACTTTCTTCCCTGAAAAATGTGATGATAAGTTGGGGTAGTGTGTATAGAAGAAAGGGTTTGGGGCCTTAAGCAAGGAATGGGTTTCCCCCACACTTTTCACTTAAATTAAAGTAGTAAAATTGGTTCAATAAAAATCGGCAAAGGTGTAGGTTGGTAAAAATAATTTGGCAACCATTCATAGAACCCAGAGGCATATCTACCACATACACACTGGTGATTTTACCTCCCACAACACCCAGTTAACCTGTGGTGTTACCCAGGGCTCCAATGTCTCGCCTTGGCAATTCAACATTTATGTTTCCCTTTTGGCCAAGCTGTTTGATTTCTTCTGAACCTTACTTCATATCTAAAATGATGACTCCCACATACTTGGAGGCCATGCTTAAAGTGACAGAAAATTATCTGATTCCCACATTGCTCCTGGACAAACAAGAATGGCATGTGCTACAATCCTGCGACAACTGAAATCATTTGTTTTCTTTACACCAATCCAGCCTAACTTCTAGCCCTAAGGTCTATTTCAGATGTTCCTCCCACTCTTCTATCTGGTACGGTATGGAAAGAACCTGAGCATCTTTTTCGAAGAAAGCATTTTGTTCACTGATCAAATGTATCTAACTGCAAAACAACGCATTTAAAAGTGCACATGAGGATAAACAATGAATTGTCCGTACCCCAAAATGCATCACAAATCAAGGTTTCTCAAGCTTTGGTGCTATCCACATTAGATCATTACATTTTTGGTCTACGTAGGTCACAACAAAGACTCAATCTACCATTGACAGCTGATGCAAAATAAGGGAGCTAGACTCACATTGACGCGCAAACATTGGGATGCAAGCAAATTATTCTTGAAAGTGATAACATGTCTTCCAGTAGAACAAATAATAATTTTTAAGGCCCTCTGTAATGCACAAGTGCAATTATAACAAAGTCCCCAACTACCTTCCACTCAGCATCAAGCAGCATATCCTGTCCATGAATTTGAAATCTTCTTCACTGAACTGTCTAAGCACACCCAAGTTCCAGCGAACTAGCACAGTGACCATTCTCAAGATCTCTTTGGGTCTGCATATTGTGACAACATTGGGCTGGAGCTTAGATCTGTACTTTCCATCCAAACATTCTGCTAGAAACTCAGAGCTTGGATTCTGTCATCAGCCTACACCACTCAGCTCCTCCTTCCGCCCCCGTTGTGAGCTCAATTAGTCCTGGCACAATTTGTTGCACATTATAAAACTTCAGAATACATATACTATAAAGAAAGGGCCTGTTCATCTCCATAGAGAGGATAGTGATGACCCTGAAAGGTCAAACAGAATTTAAAGAATAAATGCACATAAAATGTGCAGCTTTATAGAACACCAAGGCAGAATGACTACAAATACAAAGAGTCAAAGGGTTATAGAGACTTGGTGAATGCTGGACCATGGAGCCAGAACTCCTTAGCCCTCTGCAGAATGTGAAATGAAGGAAACCATTGCACAGTGGAACTTTAAGTTAAAACTCCTAAAAGATATTGAAAAAGTGTAAACAAAGGAATTCATTGCACTCTGGAAGTTGAACGCACAACTCCTAAAACATCTTAAGAGAGCAAAATAAAAGGAAACCATTATCTGCTGGATGTTAGAACTCCCCTAGAGAATATTGCTGTGAAGGAAACATTTTTGCTGAATCTTAGAGTCAGAACCTCTGAAACAGCTTGATAAATTGAAACTGGAGGGAACCATTGCATTCAAGAATGTGAAGTAAGAATTACAAAAACATCCTGAGAAAGAGAAACCAAAGAAAATTGTTGCATGCTGGACTCTGAAGGCAAAGCTCCTAAAGCTAATTAAGAAAGTGATTGAAAGTCAAAATGCTGAATAATTAATCTTGAAGTCAAAGATCTTGGTACTGTTGAGCAATTGATTTGGAGAAGCTGCATTTAGTCATGGAACTTGAAGTCAAAGTTACAACCTAAAAATGGTATAGAGAATGAAAGGAGAACTATTGAATCCTGGAACTTCAAGTCAAAGTTCACATTGTTTCTTGGAAATTCTACGGTATTGCAACTAACACATATTAAAGTACATATCCACCAGAAAAACCTTATAAATAATGTTGTATATGAAGTTATCGAAAGTCTATTAATTGCTTAATCAATTTAATTTAAGAAATCGCCATACCCTCACCGCCTTCATGACATGCAACATTCTTATCAACTTTGACATTGGCAACATCTTACATATTCACATCATCCCCGACTGTTGCAGCACCCCCGCATTCACTGACACATAATTCTCCACCTCCACTGATGTGTCATACTCCACACACACACAACAGTCTTCAGAACCGCAGCACCCTGCAAAGTCCATTCACTCTTCATTGTGGCATCACCCTCAATGAGCCCAAGCCCTTACTGCTCAACTCTCCCAACCGTTAATATATCAAGAGACTCCTATAACCCACACATTATGGCTTATGAATGCCAGGTGGATGCTCTGAGAGGAGAGTTAGCATCAGGGCAGTGATGCAGTTCCATTGGATGATGTAGGTAGGCCCAGTGCAGACTGCCTGGTAGTATTGAAAAAGACAGTGTCTGCGTACATAGGGATGCCTCCATGACAGGGCTCCATCTACACAGCAAATCAAAGGCCTATGTTGGAACAAAATACAAGTAAGGCTGGTCAAAGGAGACAGTCCGGGGGGAGGGCAATACAAAATGAGGCAACTGTAACAGAAAGGTGTATACTTTGAAGAGAAGCAAACTAGGCAGAACGGAGACAAACGTGGAGTGAATTATAAAGTCAAGAGAGCAGTCAGGGGGGTTGCCCATATGAGGAGATTTTTGAAGAAGAGAAAGTTAGGAGAAGGAAATCGGAGGTCTGCTAGATACTGATACCTAGTTGTTACTCATTGAACTGTATTCCATCGACTCACTGTAGGCAACCGCTTTTTTGCCACCCATGATTCCTCAGACCTAAATGTAACCAAGGTCCCATTTATCTATCTATTTTCCTCATGCCTGACTGTATCTGTCTACTAGAGGGTAATTCCCTACTCTGTCAAGGACATCACTGAAACAGAAAACATAGAAATATCCTGACAGGTTCACTAAACATACATATAAATTCAATTTATAGTAATGGCACAAACTATCTGAAATAGTTCCTAGGTCTGTATTTTATAATAATATAATGTGTCCACATAAGTCTTCATTGGGATAAATCTTTCAAATCCACCATTTCATACTCTTGTTTAAGAATTTTTTACAAAAGTGACTTTTTATTATTTTTGTGTTATTGCTCACAAGCTAGGTCTATACATTACCTAGCCCAATTGGCTAAAAATACATTTCAAAGCAAGCACAATCTATACAAAAATGGAACAAATGTGTATCCATATTCATGTGCAGAAACAATTCTTCATGTAAAACAAAATACAATTATTTACACATATTTTGAAAAGAACATTTGGGAAAAAAACCTTTTTCTCGAAACAATCAACACAGTGTAAATATTGGAAATGCTAAGTCCCTTCTTAGAGGTTGAAACCATATATAGCTGAATTTTAAATTTTTCAGTTGAATTGAGGGCATTTCCAATTTGCTAGCTAGACTCAAGGTCTACTAGCTGAACTCGGGGTCTACGTGTGACACCAGGATGGATCTAGTGGGTGTCGTACTCGTACAAATATGGATCAGAAAGCACAAGTAATCTACGTTTTGGCGGAGTAGGCAATCCCGCCTTCCTCAGGACCAGTAGAAGTCAAGACCCCTGAGGTACAGAAAAAATAATAAAAGAGAGAAAAGAGAGAAAAAGAAACTCGGAATCACAATCTGAGTACCACAAAATAATGTGAATGCCGTGACTCTTTGGGCATGCAACTACAAAGCCCACAAGGCATTGGGCTCATGAGTCTGTGAAAACAGGGAGATAAAAAAGGAACCAATCCCTCTATAGATAGAGCCTGTTGGACACAGTTGCCTCTTGTGCAGAAACCATGTTAAAATCAATAAAAACCAATGTAAAACCATAAGTAATGCATCATACAACAAACACATATACACAGCATGCAGAGAGCATATCCACAAAACCACGAAATGTGGTTAGACAAAACCATGAGTTGCAGCCAGAGATCAGGGGGTGCACAGCATATTTACAACATGCAGCACCCTATGTGTGTCTGTACTTAGAAGAAATAGCGTGCCGAAAAAATGTGTTAAATATATGAACTCACATATCTGGGGCTCAAGATCGAATTTGCCGCTTGTTATGCAATCAATAGAATGTGTAGCGCAACAGTGCGTCACATATGAAAACAGACGTTTCTATTCAAAAGAGCAGAGTCACTGTGTAAGGACCGGCATTAGCATAGTAATGAAAAAAGTAAATAAAATGAAAATGCAACTTTGCAACAATCGGTCACTGGCTCTACCTTAAGTAGCAGACGAAACTGTGCAGCATTCACTTAGCATCTTGCCACGTGTGGAGTGCTAGGGTGCCGTTAGGAAGCCATGTGCAATAAACATTGAGGTGATGCCCAGGATGGACTGCAGCCTTACGAGGTAATACGCGTCAGTCTGCAAAAAGGTAGTATGATTGTAAGATAAGGCCTGTCCAAGTTGGATCATTTACAATACTGAGGCTAGGGTATGTACGGCCTGTATTTCTTACCTGTGTGCAGAAGCCACAGTATACGAGTTGTTGCTCTCGTGCAGAACTACGGACGTGTAGGTCGGTGAGGCATGCAAGCGTGGTCATAGTAAACCTGCTGGCACACAAGACCCGGCAGGCGTAATCCAAACCTCAACAGCGCCATGGGAGCTAAGTGGTGGAAGATGGAATAACCACCAATTAGTTCTAAATGCAGAAAGGCACAAATGTAAAAATGCATTCCTGCAATGCAGAGGGAAATGGAACAAGTAGACTGCAAAGGTGCATATATGAAAGCGGGCGGGTGCAGAGAAGCCAACCCTCGGTGCACAAAGTAGCAGGAATGTCATCCAGGGGCGCCTCAGTGTAAATCACCAACAATATACGCATGTCCCTACACTGATGCCTGCTGCGAATAATCCTTCTATGCATCTATTGCAGTACTGAGATTCATTTTACACATTGAAGCAATACTATGCCCACCTAAACGTTGACTCCTCATTTAAACCTTTGGTTTTATTCAAGGAGTCGAGTCTGTAAATCCATCTAGCTTCCTTATACAGCGAGGTTTTTTGTGTATTCATGCTGTTTTTCACAACATCAATCACCCACCATTTGAGATCATCTGGAGAATGCTGTAATTCCAAAAAGTGTGATACCATCGGAGCTGCATGGTTGCAACATCTGATTCTTGACCGATGTTCACCAATCCTTATGGAGATGGCGCGAGTGATCTGGCCTACATACCTAAGGCCACAAGGGCACTCAATGCAATAAATCACATTGCATGTTTTGCAATTTGACATAAATCTGATGTCCCATTGTTTTGTGCCAATCTGGAAGTTTATAGTTTTGCTCGTGAATTTACACGCTCTACAGTTTCCACAAGGGAAATGCCCCACAATGGGGCGTAAAACTCGTTGGCTGGTATTAGTCTTCTGTTCGGACTTAGCATGAACCAGTTGGTCACGGAAGTTCTTTGATCTTTTAAAGGGGAACAGGGGCCTACCAAGATTGGGCAGGCAGGTGGAAATCATGGGCCAATATTTCATTAAGGTCTTTTTCACTGCAAAAGATTCAGTACTGTAGGTAGTGACACAAGCAACCCTCTCGTGTGTTGCAGTTTTAATTTTTGGTGTCAATAAGCTCTCTCTTGTTGTAAACCTAGCCCTTGTAAGGGTTTTCTTCACAAGTTTTTTAGGGTAGCCACGTTCTCGCAAGTCTCCAGCTAGTTGGTCCGCATGTTTATAATAATCTGGCACTGTAGTACAGTTTCGTCGGAGCCTCAGGAACTGGCTATAAAGCAGATTTTCCTTCAGTGCCCTCGGGTGAAAACTAGAGAAGTGTAATTTGATATTGTGATCTGTGGTTTTTTTTATAGAGAGAGCAAGATAGATGGCCCATATTGGCAGTAATCTGTAGATCCAGAAAGTTAATTGTATGATGATCATGCTCCATAGTGAAAGTGATGGTATCATGTATCCCATTGAGGTATGTTAAGAATTCTCCAAGTAGTTGAGTGCTAACTTCCCAGTTGAAAATGACGTCATCTATGTACCTATACCATTTAGAGACGTGTGAAATGAAGGGGTTAGTATCACTAAGTACAAATCTGTCTTCAAAATTGGCCATGAACATTATCGCCAAACTCGGGGCGAATGCTGCCCCCATTGCCGTGCCTCCAGTTTGGAGGTAAAATTGGTCTACATATTTGAAGAAATTCTTCTGTAAGGCAATGGCCATAAGTTCTACAATGAATGCTGCTGGCACTCTTTGTTGGGTGGCATTATGAATGAGTTGCTGATGTATGATGTCTATTGCTTCCTCCTGTGGTATATTAGTATAGAGTGCCTGTATGTCCATTGTCACTAGTAACTCCTTCTCATTGTTAAAGCTTATTCCTTCAAAGATGTTAATGGTTGCAGTAGTATCTTTTAGATATGTGCTAGTCTTCTGACTAATCGGTTGTAAGAATAAGTCGACAAATTTGCATAGTGGTTCCAACAGGGAGCCACATCTTGACACAATTGGTCTTCCTGGTGGTCTAGAGGGGTGCTTGTGTATTTTAGGGAGCGCATAGAAAGAGGGGGTCCTTTTTTCCGAATTATTGAGATATTCTGATTCTTCTTGGGTTATCCAGCCTCTTTCTACTCCAAGTTGTGTAGACTCTCGGATGAGCTCCTGAATATTTGCTGATGGATCCTTCCGTAATGGTAGGTAACTCTGTCTGTCCTCTAGGAGGTCCAAAACCATCCTATTATATGTTGTCTGGGAGAAGACTACTATGCCCCCTCCCTTATCATCCGGTTTAATAACCAGCCTTTGGTCTGACATTAGTTCTGACAATGCTTTTCTTTCTTCATTGGAAAGATTACTCCTTTTGTTTTTCGTTTTACCTTTAAGTCTTTGGAGATCACCTAAAACACATTTTTCAAATAATACAATTTCATTAGCCACTTGGTTGTCCAACGGGGTGAATGTAGAAGGGATCCGAAGACCTGTGTCTTGTATATTTTGTCCTTCGTCTCTGTCTTGGAAGTAGTGTCTCAAACTGAGTTTCCTAAAGAATGCTTTGATCTCCATTTCTATAGTGAACCAGTCCGTATGGTTTGTAGGGACAAATGAAAGACCCATGCCCAATATTTTCATCTTGATAGGGGATAGCTCAATCCCTGAGAGATTGAAAATGGGGATATCCATTGGTTGCTGTAAGTCAGATATGGGGCGATTCAATAGTCTATTTATGGGGTCTATTGGAAGAAGCCCCTCCTCCACTGGCGTTGCCGTCTCCTGCCTGGCCAAGGCTCCCATCCTTGGTTGTAAAATTCTCCTTGAGATGCGTGGAATTGGGCTCTCCCTAAAAAAGGCCTTTGTCCTCTTGATCTATATATTTGTTGTTGCTGCCCTGTTTGATACGGGGTATCCCCAGAGGAGTCACTGCTTGTATCAGAGAAAGTTACCCACCTTCGGTGTCCCCTTCTATTGTTTGTTGTTTGCTGTTGTCTAGGCTGATTTTTTTTTTGTAGATATTCAGCAGTTCGATAGGGATAAATAGTTTCAACTCTAAATTCTTGTATGTCTTTGCTTAATTTCTTTGTTTTTTTAGTTAGAGTGGCAGTCTTAAATTCCTCAAAGATTTTTTCTATTTCCCGAATGTTCTCGTTAGCATTAATATTAAGCTGGTTCGTAGTGAATTTGAGTTCTTCTGCTTCCAATTCTCTCTGTGCCGTAATTGCTAATCTTTGGGCAGTAGAGATCGTTAAAACCATAAGGTCTCTACTGCACTTAGTTGGAATTTGGCTAAAGCCTGTTTTATACAGTTCGTCCTCTAGAAACAAGCCTGGCTTGTTCCGTACTACGAGACCAGCTGGAATAATACTTGCTCTGAGGTATTCCCTCAAGAAATGACCGTGAAGTTCGGTCCTAAAACCCTTTTTCTTGAGTTTTAATAATTCATCAGCATTGTTACTAATAAAGGCAGGGCCAGTACCGTTATTAGAATCAAAAAGGGACGGTCCTAGGATGATGTTAGTTATTTGTTCTTCACTGTACCTGCACACAGGTAAGAAATACAGGCCGTACATACCCTAGCCTCAGTATTGTAAATTATCCAACTTGGACAGGCCTTAGCTTACAATCATACTACCTTTTTGCAGACTGACGCGTATTACCTAGTAAGGCTGCAGTCCATCCTGGGCATCACCTCGATGTCTATTGCGCATGGCTTCCTAACGACACCCTAGCACTCCACACGTGGCAAGATGCTAAGTGAATGCTGCACAGTTTCGTCTGTTACTTAAGGTAGATCCAGTGACCGATTGTTGCAAAGTTGCATTTTCATTTTATTTACTTTTTTCATTACTATGCTAATGCTGGCCCTTACACAGTGACTCTGCTCTTTTGAATAGAAACGTCTGTTTTCATACGTGACGCACTGTTGCGCTACACATTCTTTTGATTGCATAACAAGCGGCAAATTCGATCTTGAGCCCCAGATATGTGAGTTCATATATTTAACACATTTTCTCGGCACGCTATTTCTTCTAAGTACAGACACACATAATGTGCTGCATGTTGTAAATCTGCCGTGCACCCCACTGATCTCTGGCTGTAACTCATGGTTTTGTCTAACCACATTTCATGGTTTTGTGGATATGCTCTCTGCATGCTATGTATATGTGTTTATTGTATGATACATTACTAATGGTTTTACATTGGTTTTTATTGATTTTGACATGGTTTCTGCACAAGAGGCAACTGTTTCCAACAGGCTCTATCTATAGAGGGATTGGTTCCTTTTTATCTCCCTGTTTTCACAGACTCATGAGCCCAATGCCTTTTGGGCTTTGTAGTTGCATGCCCAAAGAGTCACGGGATTCACATTATTTTGTGGTACTCAGATTGTGATTCTGAGATTCTTAGTGGGATTATGTTTCTTTTTCTCTCTTTTCTCTCTTTTATTATTTTTTCTGTACCTCAGGGGTCTTGACTTCTACTGTTCCTGAGGAAGGCGGGATTGCCTACTCCGCCGAAACGTAGATTACTTGTACTTTCTGATCCATATTTGTACGGGTACGACACCCTCTAAATCCATCCTGGTGTCACACGTAGACCCCGAGTTCAGCTAGTAGACCTTGAGTCTAGCTAGCAAATTGGAAATGCCCTCAATTCAACTGAAAAATTTAAAATTCAGCTATATATGGTTTCAACCTCTAAGAAGGGACTTAGCATTTCCAATATTTACAATGTGTTGATTGTTTCGAGAAAAAGGTTTTTTTTCCCAAATGTTCTTTTCAAAATATGTGTAAATAATTGTATTTTGTTTTACATGAAGAATTGTTTCTGCACATGAATATGGATACTAATTTGTTCCATTTTTGTATAGATTGTGCTTGCTTTGAAATTTATTTTTAGCCAATTGGGCTAGGTAATGTATAGACCTAGCTTGTGAGCAATAACAAAAAAATAAAAAAATAAATAATACAAAGTCACTTTTGTAAAAAATTCTTAAACAAGAGTATGAAATGGTGGATTTGAAAGATTTATCCCAATGAAGACTTAGGTGGACACATAAAATTATAAAATACAGACCTAGGAACTATTTCAGATAGTTTGTGACATTTTCTTGGCGTTGAGGAAACTACTATAAATTGAATTTATATGTATGTTTAGTGAACCTGTCAGGATATTTCTATGCTTTCTGTATCTGTCTACCTTGCATGTATGTAACCACAAGCTTTCAAGCGCCCAGCTACACCCGGGTTTGGGTATAGTAAAGTAGAAGAACACACAATTTCTGCCTGCGTGAGACGAATAAGAGCAAGAAAAGAGAATGATAAGTGAAATCAAGCCATGAAGGAAACACACACAATTTGGGAAGAGAGGGGAGAGCTTGGGGAAAGCCAGAACCTCAGAGTGATCCCAAGATTGCAGATTCATTGGCAGTATTGGAGGTGGCCAAGAACAAACAGCAAGCTTAGGGAAACGAGAAGTTTAGTAAGATCCAAGATAAAAACAACTCTGTTATACTCAAGGAAGAACAGGCCTGGGATACAGTCCCTTAACAAAATTAGCGACGGCCACCTGCCTTAACATGATAAGTATTCTGCACTCCCAGGAGGCAAGTGTACTCACCAGGGTAAAAGACTGGACAAATCAAAAGGGGAATGTTGGCAAGCAAAGGAGGGGGAACCGGGAAGACCTAGCAGGTCCCAAAGGACAAATACATGGTGTGCCTAGGAGAGCAAGCAAACAGGCTGGGCAAATAATTTTGGATAAATCCGGGAGACTGTGGGTGATTGTTCTCTGCCAAAAAGGCTCGTTTTGGGGATCTTGAGAAGTCTTAGGTACATGAACCTGAAGTAAGCCAAAACTGCTTAGTTGAAACCGTAAAACTCCTCTGTGGGTACAGCAAAAACCCAAATCCCTGATGTGGTAAATTCCAAATAAAGAAGAAAGAGAACTGATGCACAGACATCTGACTCATTTGTTGATTACCCCAGCCATGACTCTGTCCAATCCACCATTTTATCCAGAGGACAGGAAACTGTATATACACTGAGGCCTAATCAGCACACATGGGTTTTGGGACATGCTGAAAGTACTATTGCCCGTAAATGTACTCTGTAGGGGAACAAACAGACAGCAGATAAATATCAGCAGCAAATCATCATGTTTGACTTCCACAAATACCAATTTAGGCCTCACATTATCAGCATAATGCAAAATGGCAAACAGCAGGATAACAAATATGAAGCACATTGAGAACTCTATATTTTATTTGATCATTAGGAAACTGTTGATATTAAATACATGATGGCACTTACCGAGAATCTCTGGCTCCAGGCTTTTTTCGGGTAGCAACAGCAAGCAAAGCAAGTATACTGATCCACAGTAAGAAGCAGAGTGGCTATTATAAGTATCTGTAGTGAAAGCAAGTACATTTGTAAGTATTATGACTGAAATGCTCTATTTCATTGTGATATACATTTCATAAGACACCTTTTTTGTCATATGCAGTTGGAAAATATCCTTTTTTATATTGCACAGGATGAAAAGGAACTATATTTGTTTACACAAGGAATCATGAGGTATTTAAAGTTAGATCCATATGGGTTTACATTTATTTAACAAAGACTGGCCCAAATCTCTTTTAGCAAAATATGCCAACATCTGTGAACATTTTCAATCTTCCTCTTGTGGAGCAATCATGTCAAAAATAAGTACAGATAAGCAACTCAGCTGTTACAAGTTGGATTAGTATTATACTTATTGCTGTAATCATAATAATTATTATTATTACTAGCTGAGGTACCCAGCGTTGCCGTGTCTTTTCCAAAAAATGATCAAGTAATGGAAGAACAGTAATGTTTCACCCCTGCCTTACAGATTTTTTTTAAAAAAACTGCCAGAAATAGCATGATAGATTATTGTTAAACTTGTATTTGCTCATTTCACAAATAAAAACATTTCAAATTCTGAACAACATCACAGAAACTTGAATTGAAATTTGTCACAAAAGTGCTTTTTGGTAGACAATGTTTTTGTTTTTTTCATCTGGAGGAAAGATGAACAGATTATTTGGTGTTCCAGATCTGGAGCAAGCAATATAAGGTTGTCTGTGAACAAAGCATGCGTCCTCCAAGTTGATTCCAGCAACCTTCAGCGACTATCATTGGGCTTTGTTGATTGACATTACAAAGGCAAGTCGAACTGGGAATTGCAAACGTTTGAAGTCAAATGGTAAATCAGTTGGGATTAGAGGAATTCTTGGTATGAATATGTCTTATCCCTTTGAAAATTCTGTCAGAATCGTGGATTCAATGAGGCAGAGTTGAGTGCCATTGCACAGCTTTTGTGGATCCAGGTTTCTGAGGAGCATGATGGGTGCGCCAATCTTCAAGAGCAGGTTGTGGGATGGGATACCTGGTGGCTCCAATGAATGAATTCAAATACTCTGTTGGGTAAAAGACAGCTTGAGCTGCTTTGGTGACTGTGTCAAGTGACTTGTAGCATTTGGCATCTGCAGGTAGCAAGTTTTGTATTTGAGCATTGATGTCATTAACACTGACATTTTTGGGAGAAAGGATTGCTCACTCAGACAGCCATTTGTGGTTTTGAAAGTGCAGCTTGATGTTTGGGAAAACGTGAGATTTCAGTTCCTCAATGGACTTCAGGATGTTGCAAAAGTTGTTTGGGAAAGTGAGGAGTCCTGTTTCAGTGTTAGATTGAGTTTTTCCCTCGCCTCTAAGAAGCAGCTGTTGAGAAAATTGGCCACTTGTTACATCTCCCAACAGGTGAACTCGCATGTTAGTGGTTAGGGAAATTTTCCTGACAAATCTCCAGAGACAGGATGCTTACAAGCAGGCATTCAGTTCATCAGTGGGAGTTGACATTGGAATAACAGGCAGAATCTGGCAAAAGTCACTGGCCAAAACAACAACTGCTCCTTCCATCAATAGCTGGCTTTCCTATGTAAGTCTTTCAGCGTCATGTCCAGACCTTCAGTAGCCTGCTTGTGTGATATGGTGCACTCATACCAAACAATGACACAGCTTTGTTAAAGTACTCTGGCTTGTCCTGATCCTTTGGTTATGTTGCAAACTTGCTCTGCTCTGTGATCTAAGTTTAGTGGGAATTTGAAGGTGGAATGGGTTGTTCCGCCACCTACCAGCAGTGTGGCAGCGATACCTGAGAAAACTACTGCCAAAGCAATCCCTTTTTGCTGGCGAACCTTTGCCAGTAGCAAGTTTAAGACAAAGGTCTTTCCAGTTCCTCCAGGGGCATCAAGAAAGGAAAGGCCACCTTTCTTGGCTTGTATGGCATTTAGAATTTCAAAATAGGCTGTTCTTTGGTCTGGTACCAAATGTGGTTCTTTTGTTGCAACATATGCTTGTTTGTTTGTTTGTTTGTTTATTCATTTGTATTGTGCACCAGACCCGAAGGTATCAGGGTGCAGAGAACAAGAAGGTTCAAAGCTTAGTTACATAGGTAATATGCAGGCAAGTATACAGAGATTGCGAGAGGGTTCAAAGCTTAGTTGCATAGGTAATATACAGTCAAAAGTCATTACAATTGGTACATTAAAGTCGTGACACAGAGTGGAAAAGTCGCAGGGTTATACAAGAGAAGAGGTGAACGGTCAGGTAGCATACAGTGCAGGGTCTTTACTCATCTTGTATTTTAAACCAGTTGATAAGATTCAGTCTAAACTGCAAATAGGGCTGACCCCCCCACATATAATGGGTGGCAGAGAGTTCCACAGCCGGGCAGCTTTTACTGGGAAAAAAGTGGACAGTTCAGCCCTAGGGACAATAAGGCAGTTGGAATTCACTGATGTAGTGGGTCTAGTTGAGGCTTTTCTACAAAATCTTTTGCTGAGGTAGAGAGGGGCAGCATTATTTAGGCATTTGTAAGTGAGCGAGACAGTTTTGATATGGATTTTGTCGTTCATGGTAAGCCAGTTGTTTTGTCTTCTGATATCAGATATGTGCTCTCTTTTAGAGATGCCCAGGGCAGCTCTAAGGACGTTGTTGTAACGCTCACCTGGTTCCCCCGGAGGCGCAGGTCTTGATCTGGCGAGGATACTGTCTTCAGTGTTAGGCGCAGGGTTCGTTTTGCTCCCGAACTGGGCCCCCTTCCCACCGACAGTTTAAGCTGAAGAGTGAGATGTCTGCAAGGGTAAACCAAGGTATTAGTGTTTGGAAGGTTCGGAAAGTTCCTAGCCCCTCTCGCCCTTTCTTTCCCCGTGGAACTGGGTTGATATTGCGCTTACCTTATATAGGTAAATGCCGGGCTCTCCATCCTGCGTCTTGTGCAGGGGCGCTGGATCCAGTTGCTTCACTGGATGCGAGCTCTGCCTCTTGATAGCAGAGGATTTGCTGAGAGCGAAGACGCCGTTAATGCACGAGCGTGCCTTGTAAGTATTAAAGTTCCTTTTGCGTTGTTCTCTTCTCTTTCAAAGTCTTAAGTCTGTAAAGTCTATGTCTTTCCCTTTTCAGATGCTGTGACGATGAAGATTATCCTTCTAATGGCACGTAAGTAGAAAGACTGCACTAGCGCTGGAGAATGCTCCGTAATGTCTCTTTTGTCTTTGCAGGTGCTGAGGTGCAGCGCGAACAGATTGAAAGCGACGGGTAAGCAGTCTTGTAACTAAGCGTTACTAACCGATGTATCTTGCCTTGCAGGTGCCGGAATGCAGCGCGAGCTGAGTTGGAACGGGCGTAACACAGGTAAGCAGAACTTGTAGTTGAATATTACTGACCGATGTTCTCTCTCTTTGCAGATGTCGGATGCCGGAAGAGAAAGGCAGAAAAAGGCGCCTTGGATGCTGCCGTTGGATTAGGTAAGTAGATTTGCTGCCTTTACTTTAGCCTAACCTGTGCCTTTGTTTTGCAGGAGCTGCAGAAGACTGAAGAAGACTGAAGATTGGATTCCAGCAGGTTATTTCGTGTTCACAGGATCTGGAGCTGGAGGTTTCCTGGAGCTGACACGGTGAGCGTCCTGCTGCAGATGCAGAATAACGCGAAGCACGTGAAACCAATCGGGTGTGGTTTAAATAGCCTTCTGTAGTGCTTAGGCGTCTCCTTCCACGGCCCCACCCAGGTAAGAAAAGAGTTCCAGATTTCTAAAAGAGTTCCTGTGTTCTGCTTCCAGGGAGTGGCTCCTGCTCCACCCAGACAGAAAAAGTAGTTCCAGGCAGAGAAGGATCAGGAGACCAGTTAGCTGGTAAGTAAGCAGCATGGTCTGCTACAGGTAGGTCCACCAAACACTCTTATCCAATATGAGCCCGGCGCTTCCTGTGCCGGGACCAGTCACCATCATGAGCCTGGCGCCACTGGCGCCAGGACAAGGTCCAGAGGGTCCCTATAGGGACTGGCTGGTTCCTGGGATCAGAGTCATGGGCCTGCTTCCAAGGTCGTGGGGCAAGTCCTGACCCCTTGGAAGCAGGGATCATGACAGCACCCCCCCTCAAGGCCCCTCCCAAGGTTGACTTCTCCGGAGGTCTTGGTTTGTTAGGAAATGTCCGATGAAATTTCTTGATTAGTCGGGGAGCGTGTACATGTTCTGCAGGTTCCCAAGATCTTTCTTGGGGGCCGTAGCCTTTCCAGTCAATCAGGTAGTTTAGTTTTGATTTGGAGATCTTGGAATCCAGGATATTTTTGATTTCAAACTCAAGTTCTCCGTCAACTAGGATAGGTTCAGGAGATTTAGTCAATCGGGTTTCTGGTTGAACAGGTTTTAGTAGTGAAACATGGAAGACTGGGTGCATTTTCATGCGAGGGGGTAAATCCAACTTGACCGCTACTGGATTTATTATGGCAGTAACAGAGTAGGGTCCCAGGTATCTTGGGTTAAAGGTGCGTGGTCCCTTTAGGGGTAAATATTTGGTGGATAACCAGACTTGATCTCCTATTTGGTATTGAGGGGCTTCCTTTCGATGTTGATCTGCTCCTTTCTTGTATTGTTCCTTGGCCCTTTGAAGGTGGGTAGTAGCTTCCTTGAAGGCTTGGGTGATGGTTGAATGTAGGTGGTCAACTGCGGGTGTTCCAAGATCCTGAGGTTGATCCAGGCTAGAGGTTCGAGGGTGATTACCATACAAAAGAAAAAACGAGGTCTTTCCGGTTCCAGAGTGGACTGAGTTATTGTAAGCGTACTCGGCTATTCAAAGGATGTCCTTCCAAGTTCCTCCTGTCTGTTGCAGCATGCAGCGTAGGTACTGTTCCAAAGTCTGATTGGTCCTTTCGGTCTGACCATCGGTTTGTGGGTGGTGACTGGTGGAAAGCCTAACATCAATTTGAGCTAACCGACAGCAACTCCGCCAGAAGTGGGAGATGAATTGACTTCCTCTGTCTGAGATTAAAACTGAAGGAAAGCCGTGCAACCGAACGATGTTTTCAAGAAATTCTCGAGCCAGGATTGCTGCTGACGGTAACCCCTTTAGTGGGATGAAATGTGCCATTTTTGAAAATAAGTCTACGATTACCAGGATTGTATTGTATCCGGAACAGGGAGGTAAGTCGGTGATAAAGTCCATGGAAAGGGTATGCCAGGGATGAGGTGGAATTTCAAGTGGTTGTAAGAGGCCTGCTGGTTTTTCCTTAGGACTCTTGTTCTGGGCGCACACTCCACAGGACATGACAAAGTTTCTGATGTCTTTTCTCCAAGATGGCCACCAAAAGTGACGCTTGACCTTTTCCGAGGTCTTGGCCATACCCTGGTGTCCTTCCATTAAGGAGTCGTGATAACAAGAGATGACTTGAGTTTGTAAGCTGGTACAGGGTAGATAAAGTCGTTCCTTGAAGTATAATAAGTCGTTCTTTACTGTGAAGTCTTCCCCCTGAAGTTGCCATTTTTGTATGTCCGTTGGAGTTACAAGTTGTTTAACCTGGGTTTCAATTTCTTCAATGGATTGCATGCTGATCAAACCCAGGATTCTTTGTTCAGGAATAATAGGTACCAGCTCGGGGTTAACCATGTGTTCCTCTACTCCGATTCGAGAGAGGGCATCCGCTTTACCATTCTTATTGCCTGGTCGGTAGGTGATTATAAAATCAAATTCGGCAAAAAATAATGCCCAGCGAAGTTGTCTGGAGGATTGAGCTTTGGCTGATTTAAGATACTGTAGATTACGATCGATGGTCAGTAATGACAGTGACTGTGTGTCGGGCTCCTAAGAGATAATGCCGCCAGGCCTTAAAGGCGGACTTAATAGCCAACAGTTCCTTATCAGTAATGGTGTAATTGATTTCTGGGGCTGATAATTTGCGAGACCAAAATGCCACGGGGTGCAACTGGTTGGTTTCTGGATCTCTTTGTGAAAGCACTGCTCCCATAGCAAGGCTGGAGGCATCGGTCTCGACGATGTAAGGTAGTTCCGGGCGGGGATGTTTTAAAATCGGGGCGGAGGTAAATTTAGTCTTTAGCTCCTGAAAGGCTTGTTCTGCCTCGGTAGACCATTCAAAACGTTTGTTTTTTTTGAGGAGAGCTGTAATGGGTTGGACTACCCGAGAAAAGTCTGGAATAAACCTGCGATAGAAGTTGGCGAAGCCCAACATACTTTGAACCCCTTTTACAGATGATGGTGAGGGCCACTTGATTATTGCATCTACTTTCCTCGAGTCCATGTGAACTCCGTTAGGTGACAAAATAAATCCCAGAAATTCGACCTCAGTAACATGAAAGACGCACTTCTCTAATTTTGCAAAAAGTTTGTGTTTGCGGAGCCTCTCCAGTACTGCGGTTACATGTTTTCGGTGTTCTGCCTCAGAGGACGAATAAACCAGAATGTCGTCAATGTATGCAACTACACACACATCAATGAGTTCACGGAGCACGTCATTCATAAAGAACTGGAATGCGGCCGGTGCGTTACACAACCCGAAGGGCATCACTTGATACTCGAACAGTCCATACTTGGTACGAAAGGCCGTCTTCCATTCATCGCCCTCCTTTATTCGCACCAAATGGTAGGCTCCTCTGAGGTCTAACTTAGTATATATGCAGGCGTTTTTGACTTGGTCAAGTAGTTCTGGGATCAATGGCAATGGATACCTGTTCTTAATTGTAATCTGGTTCAGGGCACGGTAGTCTATACACGTTCTTAAGTCTCCCTCCTTTTTTGGCACGAAGAACAGAGCTGAGGAGGCCGGGGACTTCGAAGGACGGATGAATCCGTTAGCCAGGTACTGGTCCAAATATTGCCTTAGGTGGAGATTTTCAGGTTCAGTAAGGGCATAAATCCGACTGCACAGGAGGAGTGGATCCGGGAATCAGGTCTATCTGACAGTCGTATGATCTGTGAGGAGGCAAAGAATTAGCTTGGTCTTTCCGAAAGACATCTTGGAATTCCTGGTATTCAGGAGGCAGTTGCGGACTCTCAGAAACAGTTGCAGCTAGTTTGGTGGAGAGCTGAGGGTAGCAGGTAGAAGCGCATTCTGGAAACCGGATTGTCTTTGCTCGCCAATCGATTTGAGGATTGTGTTTCTCCAACCAAGGAACTCCCAAGATCTCTTGAAACTGAGGGGCCTTGATCACATCAAACACGATCTTCTCTTGATGCCCATCTTGACTTACTAACGTTACTTCCATGGTGGTGTGAGTTACGGGTCCGGAAGCTATTTCCGTCCCATCCACGGTGGTAATGACGTCTTTCACCGTCTTTGGACAAAGAGACAGATACATCCTAGCGGCCAGCTCACAGTCCAAGTAATTCCCGATTGCGCCACTATCAATGTATGCTTTAATGGCATGCATACGATTAGGTTGTTCAGGACTCACGAGGACCATGGGCATGATGAAATGCGAGGTCAAAGAACTGGTTTTAACGCTCGGCAAGCGGACCTCTACACTTGCCGGGCGAGGTCGTTTCCCGGCTCAGAATTCTCGGTACCTTTATCAGACGCCCCTACTATCTTCTTCTTGGGCTTCACTGGACAATCTCGAAGAAAGTGCCCTGAGTTTCCGCAATAGAGGCATAATTGCAGTTGTCTCCTCCTTTCCCTCTCCTTTTGGGTTAAAGGTCCTTTTACACCCCCTATTTGCATGGGTTCTACGGAATCAGTTCCTTTCGTAGAACTTTGTGGCCTTGAAAAAAGTCGGGTTTCAAATCTGGATCGATCGGCTTTCCGATTCTGTAGTCGATGATCCAATTGCACTACCAGATCGATATATTCGGAACAGTCTTGTGGAGGATTTACCACTTGAGCCAGAACGTCTTTTAATTCCCCACGCAGACCTCTGTAAAACAGTGTGATCCTCTTATCCTCCGGCCATCCGGTTTCCACCACTAGTCTGTTAAATGATGCAATATAAGTCAGAAGATCTTGATTGCCCTGTCGTAGTGAAAGAAGTTCATTGTCCAAGGCCTGTCCCTGATAGTGCCTTGCGAACAGTTTCTCCATACTGGCTTGGAAGTCCTGGAAGTTATGGAGAATGGGGTCATCTTGAGACACTAAAGGAACAGACCAATCTGCGGCACTGCCACTGAGATAAGAGAGCACGAAGGCCACTTTAGCCTGGTCCGTTGGAAAAGCGGCTGGTCTGCACAAAAAGTGCAAGCGACATTGATTGAAGAACACAGCAAACCTTTTTGAATCACCTGAAAAGCGTTCGGGCGGAGCCAAAGGTATATTTCCTGGTAGATTGATTTGTACCGGATTCGAGGAAGCTGGAGGAGCGTGGCCCCCACTTGGGGTTGGTAGAGGAGTTTGTCCAGCTTGGGCTTGCAGCAATTGTCTAGCCAAATCGTCTGTTCGCTCTTTGGAGACCACTAACTCCCTCCTTAGGGCATTTGTTTCCTGACGTGCAGCGTGTACTTCCGCCCTCAACTCCCCGAGTAATTGGGCCAACTGGTCTGTGTCTGAGGTTTCCATTGCGCCTGGGCGGGAATTTTGTGGTAAGGCTTCGCGTTCTGTAACGCTCACCTGGTTCCCCCGGAGGCGCAGGTCTTGATCTGGTGAGGATACTGTCTTCAGTGTTAGGCGCAGGGTTCGTTTTGCTCCCGAACTGGGCCCCCTTCCCACCGACAGTTTAAGCTGAAGAGTGAGATGTCTGCAAGGGTAAACCAAGGTATTAGTGTTTGGAAGGTTCGGAAAGTTCCTAGCCCCTCTCGCCCTTTCTTTCCCCGTGGAACTGGGTTGATATTGCGCTTACCTTATATAGGTAAATGCCGGGCTCTCCATCCTGCGTCTTGTGCAGGGGCGCTGGATCCAGTTGCTTCACTGGATGCGAGCTCTGCCTCTTGATAGCAGAGGATTTGCTGAGAGCGAAGACGCTGTTAATGCACGAGCGTGCCTTGTAAGTATTAAAGTTCCTTTTGCTTTGTTCTCTTCTCTTTCAAAGTCTTAAGTCTGTAAAGTCTATGTCTTTCCCTTTTCAGATGCTGTGACGATGAAGATTATCCTTCTAATGGCACGTAAGTAGAAAGACTGCACTAGCGCTGGAGAATGCTCCGTAATGTCTCTTTTGTCTTTGCAGGTGCTGAGGTGCAGCGCGAACAGATTGAAAGCGACGGGTAAGCAGTCTTGTAACTAAGCGTTACTAACCGATGTATCTTGCCTTGCAGGTGCCGGAATGCAGCGCGAGCTGAGTTGGAACGGGCGTAACACAGGTAAGCAGAACTTGTAGTTGAATATTACTGACCGATGTTCTCTCTCTTTGCAGATGTCGGATGCCGGAAGAGAAAGGCAGAAAAAGGCGCCTTGGATGCTGCCGTTGGATTAGGTAAGTAGATTCGCTGCCTTTACTTTAGCCTAACCTGTGCCTTTGTTTTGCAGGAGCTGCAGAAGACTGAAGAAGACTGAAGATTGGATTCCAGCAGGTTATTTCGTGTTCACAGGATCTGGAGCTGGAGGTTTCCTGGAGCTGACACGGTGAGCGTCCTGCTGCAGATGCAGAATAACGCGAAGCACGTGAAACCAATCGGGTGTGGTTTAAATAGCCTTCTGTAGTGCTTAGGCGTCTCCTTCCACGGCCCCACCCAGGTAAGAAAAGAGTTCCAGATTTCTAAAAGAGTTCCTGTGTTCTGCTTCCAGGGAGTGGCTCCTGCTCCACCCAGACAGAAAAAGTAATTCCAGGCAGAGAAGGATCAGGAGACCAGTTAGCTGGTAAGTAAGCAGCATGGTCTGCTACAGGTAGGTCCACCAAGCACTCTTATCCAATATGAGCCCGGCGCTTCCTGTGCCGGGACCAGTCACCATCATGAGCCTGGCGCCACTGGTGCCAGGACAAGGTCCAGAGGGTCCCTATAGGGACTGGCTGGTTCCTGGGATCAGAGTCATGGGCCTGCTTCCAAGGTCGTGGGGCAAGTCCTGACCCCTTGGAAGCAGGGATCATGACAGTTGTTCTGAAGAGTTTGAATTCTCTTGGTGATATACTTATTGGAAACAATGTAGAGGGAATTACAGTAGTCCAGTTTGGATAATAGCAGGGCTCTGGCAGAGTGGTACAGCTATCATTAGAGAGGAATGCTTTGCCTGTTCTAATAAGTTTGTATGTATATGCTGTAGAGGATGCCATGGAGTTGACTTGTTTAGTAAAAGATAAGGGTGAATCAAGGGAAAAGTCTAGAGTTTTTACCTCTTTGGCGACCTTTATAGAGTTGCCATCAATTAAAAAGGAAGTATAGTCGGGGTTTCGTTTTTTGAGGTTGGAGGTAGTGCCCATGATGATGATCTCAGTTTTGTCATCATTCAGGCATAGACCAAGAACATGGATGGTAATGCCATCCATGCCTGGATGATGAGGTAGACTTTATTTACCAAGGCCAAATCCGTGTCGTAATCTCCAGAAAGTGGAAGAAGAATCTGAGTATCATCTGCATAGTTTGTGTAGGTGATACCAAAAAAAGTCCAGCTCATCGAAAAGGGGCTTGGTGAAAATATTGTATAAAGTGGGCGAGACACAGGATGCCTGGGGTACTCTACATGAGATAGGGTCAGCTGCAGCAGAAGGTGAGAATACTCTCATAGTCCTATTACTTAAGAAAGATTCGATCCACATAATAGCTTCCTTGGAGAAGTGGGCAGCTGATTTCAGATGGCTACAGAGGACCTTATGCTCCAAAAGGTCAAAAGCAGCTGACATGTCTATTAGGAGAAGGAGGGCTGTTTTTTCTTTGTCCCTGAGTTCATCTATTTGTGTCTTTAAAGCTGTTTCTATACTTTGCTGTGGATGGAAGCCAGATTGGCGCTCTCCAAGTATACTTCCAAGGTGTCAGTGTTGTACTATGTCTTGCATAGAATTTCGGTGGAAAGGAGATTGTTGACACTTCTTTGATTGGTGAAGCCCTTTTCAGTTGGTGAAGACCTTTTCTGGACATTGAATGACAAATGTTTTCAATAAGAATGAGTGCCTTGTTGAGGATGACTTCAGAGAAATTGATTTGCAGTGGTGGGTTTAGTCTTCTGAGTTGCAAAAGGGGGTCCTCACTGAGATTATCTTGGCATTGTTCCCACAGAGAGAGTGGATTTGAAATGGCACATGTGGTCTGCAGTCCCCTTCTCTGGCAAACATCTCTGAAGGTTTCCCACGCCTGACCATTGGTTGTTTTCATATCAGTAAATGATGTGTGTCCTCTGACAACATGAAGTGGCATTCTCAAAAAGAATCACTCCGAATTTGATGGATGTGCTGTGTAGACACGACCAAGAGTCTCCGTAGATTTCACTCCAGGGGAAGCCTTCAACATGTGCTGCTTGCTTGTAACGTTGAAATCTTTTTTGAGATGGATTCCATGTGTAGAACTGAGGAATGCCGCTGTACAGATTGGTAGTAGCAAAAGGATCATTCTGTTCAAAGAAAGCAGTTAAGGTTGTCCTTGGTCGGTTCTCAAGTGGTTGGTGCACGTTGTCTTGGTTTAAGTAAATTCTTTGTGCATTCTCTAGGTGGACACTAATATGAACAATGGTAGGAAAGCGTTCATAAATGGGAAAGCTTAGAATCCTCCAAATGGAGCAATCGCTGCTTATTTACCTCCCCATTTGAAATGTGCGAACCACATCCAGATTTGCTCCACTTTTTTAAGCTAAAAAACTGCTTGGTCACTGCATTTGTTAACATACTTGCAGATGTACTTGATTGATTTGACCAATTGGCAAGATATAACATTTGTGAGATTGAAACATTTTGGACAACAGAGGTGTATAAGGAACCACCCATTTGTTGTCAATCTCAATCTCCTGATAGGATGTTCCAACATGCATTTTGATCTTTGCCGTGAAACCACCATCTTCAGGTTTTCGTCATCTGTACAAAGGGTAGCCATCATCTCCAGTCTGTGTTTTAAGGATCAGGTCATGTGGGTACTTTTTGGAACACTTTCCATCAACCATGCAGGGAGACCTTTTATTCAGAATTCCACATTGGCCATGAAACATGTTATTGGTGATGATGTCAAGAGCAGGGGGTCTTCTTCAAAGTTCGGTAGTTCTGCAGAGATGACTTGGTCAGTTTCTGTTGGTCAGATTTTTTCTTTCAGTCAAATTCGTTTATGGGAATGGGGAAGACCTCTCTTTTGCCATTAAATGGAGTACATCCAGCACCAAGTGTCCCCAAAGGCTTTGCATTTTGTGATGACGTCCATTAATTTAGCCAATTTTCTTTTGAAAACTTGAGCAACCACGTTGTGATGATCAACTGCCGAGTGTCCAGGCCGAAGATTTGTTAATTTGTTAGGATTTCTGGCCAAAGAGGATTGCAAGTGAAAGTGATGGAAAGGTCAGGGCGCCCGTAGTTCCCGACATATGTCATTGCATCTTGGGCATACTCATGCTTGTGTCTTGGGCTGCCCGTGAAGGTTGCTGGCAAAATAACTATTATCCCGAGTCATTGGGATTGACATCATTGGCAATGGCATCTTTGAGGTGAATGTAGTCATCGACACACAGATATTTTTTATTGATGCATATATAGATCAAGCGTTCACTTTCAATCTTGACATATATGTTTACAATGAACTGATGGAAAATCTGGTGACATTTGAGAATATGGTTCTCCACGCCGACTCGTGTCATGATTCTGTGAGCATAGAAGTCCATACCAGAGACCTTTTTTCCTTGAAGAGGGTTGCCTGTAATTGGATTGGTCTGTGATATGCCAAAGTAATAACCATATTCGCCTTTCCAAAATATGATGGGATACTGTAGGGAATCATATGATCAATGTGTTTCTGCAACTCTTTGAAGGATTGTTGTTTCATTTCTGAAGGACAATGTTGCAGCCTTCAAATTGATCATCCACCATAACAATGGCAACTTCATCAGTGGTAGCAGCATTGTACCTTTTTTCATGTACCCTTCTTGGGGATTTATCTGCTGTGATCACAACTTTGCAATCATCTGTTGGCATTTGTTCCAGTGCTGTCTTGAAAAAGCAGAACATAGGCATTGTTTTCATGGAGAAATTGTTGCAAGTCCAAAACAATGTCTTGGCGAACATCAGCAATGTTAGAACACCTCTGTTTTGCCTCATTTGTCATCTCACCCATGAAGTAGATTTGGTAAAATATTGCCTCTTCGTTTGCAGGTGGGAGTAAAGATCCAGCTTGATGGTAGACCTGTCCCTGCACTTTGAAAGTTGGCATAAAGCCAGCTTCTCCAATTTCCTGAGCTGTGCCAAAAGATGTCATTTGAAAGCATGATTTGTACTTTCTGGTGTTTTCGAGGAAATGTTTTGATGTAGGTGTGGTCCCCAACATAAATTCTCCTAAAGGATAAGGAGTAGGGCAGAGATGAGTTAGTTCGACTTTCCTATTTGAGCAACACATTCCTGGTGGCTCTTCTTTCCATTTGTATGCTCCGCAATGAGTGCAAATGGTTTCCATGCTTCCAATCACAACATTTGGATGCAGATGGTAATTGTGATTTACATTGTGAGAAAAGGCTAATGCTATTCTTGTTAAATTCCTCTGCATATCATTTGCCTTGATTGTTGTGGTTTTTGTCCTCATGTTAGCAAGGCGTGATTCAGTTTGGTCTGATGTCTCATTTGCCCTGGAGGGAGTGGCTCTTGTTCTCATGTTAGCACGTCTTGCTTTGGTTTGCTCTAACGCCTTATGTGCCCTGGAGGATGTTGCTCTTGCCCTCTTGTCAGCAAAACTTACTTCAGTATGGTCTGGCATCTCATTTGCCCTGGAGAAAGTTGCTCTTCTCCTCTGGTCGGCAAGTCGTGCTGATGTTTGTTGTTGTGTTTCAGAAAATCTTAATATTGATTTTTGCTTTGCATCAGACAGAGCTTTTCCAAGTGATGTTCATTTTTTGGGATCCATGTTTCAGTCACTTAATAGCTCCAGCACATTTGATAAAATATCCAAGAAAGATTGATTGATTGTGCTCTCTTTTCGTGAAGTAAACTTAAGTAAACTGTAACTTTGCCATTTCCCAGATTTGACACTTTTCTGAATGTTGCCTCCTTTTAGTACCTATTGTGGTGAATTGGGGTGAGCATCAGTAAGTGAGGGTGTCTACAGAGTACATTTTTTTGCATCTAAATATAGACTACAATCTTGCCCCAGACATATGAGTAATCCATGCAAAATTTGCCAGCAATGGGTTTACCGTTGTGGATTTGTACAGCAGGACAAACATACACACACACATACATTCAACTTTATATATGAAGATTATTATTATTAATGATACAAATATTAATCAGTTAATTTTGTTTTACATCTAAACCATTCAAACGTTAAAACTTTTTATATTAACTTAGCTTTCCATTTAAAATATTCACACAAAATCTGTATGTTTCAGAATTATACTTTCCTTTGAAGCCATTCATCTTTCCCCTGGATATTTTGAATATCTTATTGGGGAATGCCCGATGAAGGAAATAACAATGCACCCCAAAACAAGAATCACTTACAAATATAGTATTTATGCAAATGGTCTGTGAGCCCCTCTCCTGAGAATAAACAGAGCCAGATAATCTGTTCTCTGGGTAGCCAGAGGGTCTACAGCCACTTTTTAGCTCATTGTAACTTTCAAAGAGGAGAAATATACATTTGCATATCAGTCTGGTCCCACCCACTGGGGCAGTCGAGCATCGAAATGCTAGGCAATTCTCCTCTGAAAAAGAGTACCAACAGCAACCTAGCTAGACACTACCAACTCTTATTAGAAAGCGTGTTTAGAGAATAATTTCCTCAGCTGCTCAACAGATCTAATGTGTTAGCATTATTTGCCGAGGTACCCAATCTGAGGCCTATTACAACTCATGGTATTGCTAGGGTGGACTTTCAGAAAGATGATAGACGGACTGATATAATTGTTCGTGACATCTTTTCTAAAAACCTTTATGATGTTACTGTGTATGAAGCCACTCCCTCAGACAATTGGGTTAAGATATTACCCCCAATATTTCATAGTTGGATGTGGGGGGAGATCGGTCCAATATTGCAAGTGGAGCTTTCAGGGATATACACATTTTGGTTATCCAAGGTTTTGGGTGGAGTAGAGAAGTGTTCCTTGTGCCTCCTAGGTCCCATTTAACCCAGGAAAAGAATGACTAGCAGAAAGCGGGTGCATTGGTGTCCTCGGTTGAGCAAAGAAAAGACCAGCAGAAATGCCTTTAGCTTTCAAAGATCTTTGAACTTGATCTCATGGAATACCAGAGGCCACTATAATTTATATAGAGATTCAGTTTTGGGTAAATTCATAAAAAGAAATTAAATCATCCTATTACAAGAGACTTAGCTCTTGGAGAACCCACTATTGGATGGTTACGTTGTTATCTGTGAAATGGCAAAAAATAATGCATTTGTTCACTCCTATGGTGGCCGTTTGTCTGTGGTAATATCTAGGGGGTGTGGTGGTCTGAGCATTATGGGTAATCAACATATTCAGACAGGGTCCATGGTAGTGTCCTTAAAGGTATCTGATGGGAACGGGCAATTACAACTCTTGGTTATTAATATATATTGGAATTTTGGGGTGGCTCCCATTGAGGATTTCTTAGAGATCTTAAACCAGTTCATTCATGAATGTATAGAATCCAGAACGGTGTGCGGATTCTTATACAAGGGGATTTTAATTCGACATGTGTTCATTTTGATCCCGCGAAAGACACCCCGATTGGTACTGATTTGAGTATGGCTCATCAAAGAAAAATGTCAGGTGATGCCAAGTGGGCACAGAAACTGGGCGAACGTTAGTTGTATTTGCTCAATGGAACTACCCAGGGTAATGCTTCAATGCAAGCAACTTGGAAGATGGGGCAGAGCAAAGTTGTTTTGGATCATGTGTTTGCTGATATGGTTCTTATGATTTATGTATAGATTTTAAAATGTCTCCAACAGAATTGAGCTACCATCATTTTATTATGGCCAGTTTTGCAATTCATGTGGAAACTAATTGTGGTAGCTGGGTAGAGCAATTAAAAATTAATGTAGGAAGGAATAGAAATAAATGGATTATATAAAAATATTGAAAATTGTAATGATAGGATGGAGGATATTTTACCCTCTATTTCGTATGAGTGGAAGTGGGATACTTTTAATTGTGAGAACTGTTTTCAACTCTTTAATTACATGATGGAGAATGATTTAGGTTTGATTTCTTCCAATGCTCACTGCGAAAGATAAAACAAGAGCACACAAACTGTTCAAAAAGTAGGTCATCGTGCTAAAATCTGCCCGAAAGAAGCAGAGAGCATGTTAAAGATCTTGAAGGATAGAATTAACAAGAATTTTTGGCCCATTATTAATGAAATGGGAAGCCTCCAAGTCATGAAACAATGTAATCCTTTTGGAGAGTCAGTGGGTGGATCAATTTTCTGGGACTTATGTTAAAATCAACAGTGATGTAGTAGGCGGTAAACTGGTTCTTTGGTGGGAATTTCCTCCATTTGAATTATCTCCCCTCCAAATATCCCGAGGACAAATGTGTGAACTTATTATTAAAGCAAGCAATTCCTGTGTAGCAGGCCCTAATAAGCTTTCAAATTATTTATTTAAACAAGACCTCACATATGCGCCACTATTCCTACTTGTTTACTTGTTATTTTAACAGTATTCTATGAGAAAGAACATTTCCAGCTTCGTGCGAAACACCATTTGTAGTTCCAATTTTTTTAAATTGCCTGCGCACGGAATCTGAAGAATTATAGGCCCATCTCAGTTTTAGATGCTGACAGTAAGATTTTGGCTTGTGTCCTTTTATCACTTTTGATGGAGTTGGAAGAGAGTGTAGGTCGTCCCAAAATGTTTGAAATGGGTTTTAGAAAATGCACATGAACTTCGCTAAATGGTTTTATACTGAAATATTTTTGGAAACTATCATGGCAGGGGGTGAATTATACTTTTTGTGTTTATTGCTTCTATTGATTTATCCTTTGCATTTGACTTGGTAAATTTGTGAATTGTTATGGAAAAAGGTTGCTGCCTGGGGGATCTGTGTAGGCTTACTCAAATGAATAATGACTTCATATAAAGATACAAACATGCTGGTCAGATTGGATATGGATGGCAATGAAAAATTAATATTGAGTGTGGTCTTAGGCAGGGATCCATATTAGCTCCCTACCTTTTTAATCGGTATGATTCAGACTTGGAGGATTTCCTAGACATAGCATCTGTCTGCACACTGAAATTGGCAAATTTTAAGTACACTGTCTGGCTTCTGATGATGATTTTTTGTGCCTTGATTACATGCCCATTGGCTTACAAAGGCTCCCAACCGCGTTTTGTGAAAATTGCTTATGAGTCAATCCGGACAAAACCAAAGCTATACGATTTTCCAAATCTTCTAAAAAAGTTCATGTTACATGGTATCTTAATGGAAATACGTGCAAGTCAACAAATGTACTTACTTAGGCTATGTTATTATGAGGAAGCCTAGGAGGGTATATATTAAGGAGATGTTAACATCTAGGGAGGATGTTCTCGTAGCCCAAATGTTGAAGATTTGTTATAAATATTGTACATTTTCGGTACACACCATAATTAAGTTTTATGAAGGGAAAGTAAATCCTGAAATTAATTGATGGGGTTGAGTTAGTACAGTCATGGCTTCCGAATTTCATGGATATTATTGAAGCACAAATTTGGCGCTGAGTGTATAAGGCTCTGCCATGTTTGCCTGCAGTTGCTCTTAGATTTGAGATGGGGCTAACATCATTACAAAGTAGATCAAGATGGTGGTATTTGCTAAACTACCAGAAAATATGAGTCCCTCCTGCAAATTCTGTTAATAATGATCTTGCTGCGATTTTGAAAGATAAAGGAAGTGGACATGTTAGTCAATGGGCCCTTAGGTGTAATCAAATGTTGGCATAACTTGACATGAGTAGTGCGGATTTAATTCATAACCCTGCTAATGTCAACAATATGTTACATTGTAAAGACTAGACTCATATCATGAATTCCATGCACTCATATAGCTCTTTGGAGCATTTGACTTTTGATCATAAGAAATTGGAAGTGTTGGCCTTGTATTTATATAATTTTCCTCTGGAGCTATGAGAGCAGAATTCTTTTGATTCAGATTTGAACTACTGTCTACAAGGTTTATCTTGTGTAGAAGAAATGTGTTATCTGAAGATAAAATCTTTTGCCGATTCTGCAAGGTCTGGAGTGAAAAAGAAACATTAAAACATTTGTTCATCTGCTGTCCAGCATTAAGGGGATATCGGTCATTGTACTTCAAAAACAAATACATGATCCCCCTTTTATTGACTGAAAAACTCTGGGTAAGGTTATTAATTAGATAGACAGGCAACCTCAGCGGTCCTTGCAGTTTTAGGTTTTTTAAATGTCTTAAATTGAATGAAGCCTTTCCATAGATTGGCATGAATTGATGCTAAATGTGATTCCAATTGAAAGCTAACCATTATATTTTTGTAATTCTTTTCATCTTTATAAACCTAGTTATTCGTTTTTGTTATGAATTGAATATGAACTTTGCTGCTGATTGTCTTGTTCTTTACCGATATTATTAATTTGTTATGAATATGACTTGTAGGATTTGTATTTTAGATGAGAGTTTTATTTTTTCATCTTATGGTTATATTATTAAAATTATGTTTTGAGGATTTTGCTTCTTTTTTTTCCCATTGATTGTTTTTATGATGCATTGATGGTTATTTTGTAAAGGTTGAATTGTATTTAACCAGATACAAATATAAAAATAAATACATAACATAGGGATTTTTCTCTCATGCTCTATAGATGACCAAAGGATCATGCTAGAGACTGGTAGACAGTTGGCAAGTGAGATACTGGCATCTATAATAGCATATGGGTTCTTGCTAAAACTTATTAAGGGGTTTTGATTGCTTTCAACCCTAAAACCTTCCAAATTACACACATTCTAGATGTTAATTAGAATATAATAGGTTTGTCTTGAATTGTCGTTACTTCTACAAGTAATCTTTCAGGGGAAATCATTCTCAAATGGGCTGTTGCATGGAAAAAAAGCTTTCTAAATCAAAACAAGCTAAGGGTTGAACCTACATAGGGCAGGCGTGATCCAAGCTTCATTCTCCTCTTCTTGTAGCCCCCTGGCCTCATTCAAGGGTTTGAATTGTATATTTGAGTCACCTACCACAAAAATAAAAGGCTCCAGTGGGCCATGTGGGCCACACAACTCCTCTAGGAGAGATTCAATTAATATAAAAAGTTCCAGATATTATAAACATTAAGTAAAACAATAATCATGCCTGGCTGCAGGAGGATGGAAAGGTATGGGATATACAATGAACTTGTATCCTTGATGGCAATTTTAGCATTAATACAGTTGAACTCCATACAACCAAGCTGCCACTATTGCACCATTAATGCCTGAGATAGCATAAGATACATAATTTAACTAAAGTGCAGCTCCTATAGCCCATGTTTCCTGAACACATATAATGTGATGTTGGCCCACAAAGTGCTAGTGAGGCCTGCTAGAACCAAGGAAATGCACTTGAGGTTTTTAGTGGTCGAATTTGTAGTAGCTTCAAGGGGCACCTTCTCTTCTGAGATATGGAGAGCGAGAGGCCTCAATATCAATTCAAAGTGATTAAATCATTATCCTGAGGAAGAGAAGCCAGCAGGAAAAAAGAAGTAGGAGGTTGCTAAGGAATAACCCTTGAACTGTGCAGTTCAATGCTAGAACCATCAATCAGTAATGCTCTAGATTTTATAGACAGTAGCTCCTGAAAGAGCCATTCTGATTGGCCCTCGCCGAGTAGTTACCAGGCCGGGAATCCCTCCATCAGGATTCCATGACATTTGTCCCCAGCGGGAGCATGGCAGCCCCTCAGCCAATGAGCAGGCTCGAAGCAGGGCCATCCCCGCTCCGAGCCTGCCCAAGGCTGAGAGGCTTACTTCGCCCCCCGCCGGGGACAGAGGTAAGGCTTTTTTTTTCCTTCCCTCCCTCCTCCCACCTCCCTGCCCTCCCCATCCTACTTACCTTCTATGAAAGCCTCCAGCCGTGTGAACCTCCACGTGGCTGGAGACTTCCATCGTCCCCCACGGGGGACCCAGGTATGTTTTTTTTTTTTTTTTAATTATTTATTTTTCCTTTCCCCTCCCTTCCACCCTCCCAACCCCACTTACCTTCTTTTTTTTCGGGAGCGGACGCGCTGGAAATGCTTCTGTTACCAGCACGTCCGCTCCCGTTTTCCCTTTCCATGGCAGCCATTTTCTTTGATGTCTTTTTTTTCCCGAAACGCCGCAAAAAATAAAGCTTTTAGTGCCCCGGTCACGCAGTTTTTGCGGGCCGGGGTACTAATAGCTATATGCCCCTCGCAGCGGGGGCATTACCGACTCTGGTAATGCCCCGGGGCCTTCGCTTCGCTCAGGACCTAAAACTATGGGCTCCGGGGCATTACCTGAGTCGGTAATGCCCTGCCGCTCGGGGCATATTGCTTAAATAATTGGAAATTGAATCAACATTAATTTGGGTAGGACCTTTTCTTTCTTTGTGAATGATTGAAAAGCAACCCTTTATGTGGTGGATCTAATGAGCGCTGCTCTTCACCAATGCATCTTATGTCTCATAATTGCACTGTGAAGGCCCTGTACTTTATGCATATAAACCACATAACTGTCTTGGTAAAGTGTGTGAGTAGGGGCTGTGAACATTGTTAATTCTGCGAACCCATTGTCTTCTTAATAGGACCAATTACAAGAATTTTTCTCTCTGACATCCAAACTAGTGAACAGCATGAACAATTCAGTCTAGGTGGGAAATGATTTGGGTAGCCCAGGCTACTTATTTATATTCACAGATGGGCAAAGTATGGAAGCACACATTTGATCTATGCTATCCCTTCTCATGATAGCACAGGAAGTTAATTAAACCGTGTATTGCACAATGGAAATTACATTTGGCAGTCAATATATATTGATGACCTTCGCATGGCATTCCTTCACTTACTTTGTGAATTAATGTGTTTGAAAGCAGGAGAAATTGTCTAATGACTCTTCTGTTTCAGGTATGCCCAGGGATCTCAGCCTGTGATGGCCAAATGGCCTCCAGTAGGGTCACCTCCTACAGCTGAGCTTTTCTCCCACTGAATGATAAGGTCTGCTCTCTCTTCACAGGCCTGGATCTGCTCAGCTATCAGAAGGATTGGACATTGGGGCCTTGACATCCCTTTCCTAAAGCTGGGTTCTGAGTAGGCCATACCTACCTTGATGGTTGCTGCTGGTTGGCGGCTGGCCACTGAGCTCCCCTGCAGACACAATCTGGAGCTGCCTCTGTGGGAGCCGCAGGGGCTGCACGGGCAGAGGGCTGCCCTGAGAAGGTCAGTTATGACCAGGTGGATGTACCAATCAAGGGAGGTAGGCAGGACTGGAGAAAGCCAGACACAAACAAAGGACTACACCCCAGGGACTGCACACTCTACATGCAGGCCAGCACAGAAAAACAGGGTCAGACGCTACAAAAACACAAGAAAAGCCCATCACAAATAGCATGTTAGAAAAAAAAATGATTGAACAAACACTGAAACCCCTCCACTACAGTACATGAAATGGGCCAAAAAAGGATTATAATCAATGTACAACTACTCACTGAGCATCAACCAGCCCCTGCTTCCCAAGTGGTTTCCCTACCAGATCCTTCGAGATTGCAGTCCAGAAAGCAAGGGGTAAATGGCTGCTGAGAGCAAGGAAGAGACACACCTGACTATTCCAGCCATTTGGAAGAGGGGAGGGCGGGACTGGGAGAAAGCCAGAAACAACCAAACGACTACACCTCAGGGACTGCACACTCTACATGCAGGCCATCACAGAAAAACAGGGCCGGAAGCTACAAAAACACAAGGGAAACCCATCACAAATAGCACAAGTTGGTAAACATAAAACGATTGAAAAAACTCAAACTGCTCCACTACAGTACATGAAATGGGCCAAAAACGGATAACGATAAATGTACAACTGCTCACTGAGCATCAACATCAACAAGCCCCTAAAGCTGCTTCCCAAGTGATTTACGCACCAGATCCTTCGGGATTGCAGTCCAGAAAGTCACTTAAGATTGTCATATACGTATAGCTACTTGTAGATGTGCGCTTATAGATTATTAGGTTCAACCTTATCTAGCCCAGTTCCAGGGCTCAGACCATGCATGGGTGGATTCACCTCTGCCACAGCAAGTTTGGCCTTACTCCAGTCTGAAAGTAAGGCTTGAATCTCCCTCAGTGAGATTGAATTTGCCCTGACATTGTGCACCACCGCATCATACAGTCTTCTAAACGATTGTAGCATGATGTTCACAGCCACCAGAGGACTAGAATTGGATCTATTTGTTCCATATCTGCAGTTAAATCACCAGGAAGGGACTGCGAGAACTGGTCTGCCTCTTCTTCCCAGTCCGAGCCACCCTCTAAGTCTGAAGTACTCGTCTCCAGCAAGCGATTTTGTGTTTGAGATTCAAACAGTCGCAGTGAAATACTTAGTCGCTCTGTCAAGGGGTCAGAAGCTGTTAACTCTCTCTCTCCTAGCTGACCTCCGGCCTCCATCAGGTGGCAAAATATTTAATCTTTGCTCTGTTTCACCCAGTACAGGTCCAGAAATGTCACAGACTAAGTTCAACCGGGTGGGTTGGAGCCTGTTCTACCTCCATTTCAGATATCTGCCCTGGATTATTTTGCTGAAAGATGTTGTTAGGCGTGGGGGAAAGAAGCCTGCGATTTTGGTTTTATCTGGTACTTGCGACCTTTTTCACAGCCATTAACTGCTTTTGAGCGTTACAGTCACCTGAGCAGCAGTCCGCTCACTCCGAAGATGATATTGCTTCTTTGCCCCTTTCATTTGGGAGTATTTAGCTGTCAGGCTTTGAAAGGAAAAAAGGAGGGGGGGGGATAAGTCAGAATAGAATTCTGCACACAACAAGTTCTCCCTCGGGGGCTCTGTGCCTTCACACCCACCTTTTCTTGTCAAGTTGATCATTGGAGTGGCTGATGCCAGTGTGGGTGCTCCTCTCCGTCTTAAGTACTGCCGACTGCAGGAACCACTTTACTGCCACTTCGCGGCCGCTTCGCAGCCCTCGAGTGATTATATGGTAAAGTGGGTGGAGTCCCAGGACTTTGTTTTTCGTTCCCGGAGCACAACGGCACAGCACAGTGCAGGTTCTGACAAAAGGTCCTCTTTCGACTGCAGTAACCACTTTACTGCCACTATGTATATGAGTGTGAATGGAATCTCTAATGCATGTGATTTATTTTTTTATTATTTTCCATTTTGCCCCCGCACCCTGTATCCTGCACTTAGCACTTTATGAACTCATAATCTGTATTTGATTGATTTTGATTGCTACTACTTAGCAATTCTGTATGCCACACTTTACGAATTTTTTTTTGTACAATTCCTGCTATGTGTTTCTTTGGGCCCGCCTCATGGAACTATTCATTGCACTGCCAGTGTTTGTTCTGTAATTGATTAATTAACATGATTATATAGGAATCAATTCATGCCTAATTATCCTGAAGATTTTAGCCAGCATTTGGTCTTTACGGTACGTAATCTTATAAGCAGTTTCTGTATTAAGTTGCTTTTAATGTGGCAAAGCCGAAGCCTTGCACCTCGAGCTATTAAAGTCATCTAAGTCATCTAAAATTATAGTACCTATAAACCGAGACATTGCTATCCTCAATGAGGTATTATGTAACAATTTGAAGAGCAATAGAACTAGTGAAACAACACCACCGTAAGCTCAGTGTTGTGTGGTATCTTCGCAAACACTGATAAAAGCAGTCATGAAGTACAACCAAGACTAACATTTGCTTCAAAGTGCCACGGTTAAACTGATAAGTGCCAGCCCAGGCTCAGATCTGATAAGCAAATACCCTGTGACAATATGATGTAGCCTGAAAACCGCATCAGCTAGGAGTCTGTAGCTTTGCCTTTCCTATTAACATATGGGCCCAGTCTAATGATTCTTTTGTTACAGTCCATCCTGCTAGGACAAATGTACCTTTGGGCAACAAGCATCCATTACTCCATAGGACAGTCTATTGGGAAGCATGACAGCTGACATAAATCTATATTCAGGCATTGTAAGTATTGAAAAGTCGATTTTCATGATACCTGTCTCCACAATAAATGCCAGCATTGCCGCTGTAAGAACGCACCATTGTTGACTATGCCCAATAATACTGTATTGCCACTGTACAAGAAGTTGATTTGCCCAGTATCACACATCAAGAGTGATGTAAGGAGGCTGGGATTGTAACCCAGCCTTTACACAAACGAAATTTCCAGTGCAAGAAAGCTCAACGCAACCTCTGCTACCATTACAACTTGCGATTTTGCTGGGCAAGTAGACTGAGACACAGTGAGATATGGTGATCTGAAAAGGATCACACATTTTTATAAAAACAGAGGCAAAGTCTCATCAACTAACTGGGGCAAACATGTCCCACCTGCCTCACAGTTACATTTGCTCATGATGGGATTATGTCTTTACTTCGCCTGCATTCACTTTGCCATACATTCACTTTGACACTTTTACTTCTCCATAACTTTATTTCTCCTGTCTTTCACTTCCCCTAGCATCCACTTCATCATTACAGGAGGAGATCCTCTGTATCCCTTTCTTTTCTACCTCATTTTCCTTGGCGCTGGCACCATTTGGCCCCAACCGTAACCTTAAGCTAACCTTAAGCACAGCCATTACAACCTTCACAATGTGAAGATATGGATAACGTAAAGGCATGCAGAGGTAAATGCATGATGTCCGGCGAAGTGGATGCAGACGAGGTAAGTGCACACAAGGTTTTCTGGGCAGCGGAAAAGGGGGGATACGCTCATGATGTACATACAGCAGAACAATAAACATCCATTAGTAGCATCAATTTCTTGTGATCTTTAAAGGTGCAACACATTATTCAAAAATATTCTTTAAAATAAGAACATTTATTGATGCTTCTGTATGCCAAAATCATAGAAAGGTATACAGAGCTAGTGCTTATGAAGCAGCATAGAGCACACTGTGTTGCGAACATGCTTTCTGATATTAGCAATTAACAGAATGCACCACTATACATATCTAAAGGCAACTAGCTGCAGATATACATGGAGACAGAGAGAGAACAGCATCATGTAATAAATAAAGTGATTGGTGTTATGATAAACATACATGTCGACATGTCTCATGCAGTAGAATCTGATCCAGTCCTGCTCTTCCTTTTAGTTTTCAGCCTTGTAGTTTTGCTTTTCCCTTTATAAAACCAAGCCTATGGGCCTCATTACAAGGTGGGCGGTAAGGGGTTAACAGCGTCGGTAAAGGTGCCGGAGCCGTTAACCCCTTACGGCCCCATTATGAGGTCCGCTCGCGGGACCCGCTCAGGACGCCTGGTTTTACCAGACGTCCTTAGCGGGTCCCGCAAGGGGGCCAGCATGCCAACAACGGGCCCGTCATTAACGGGCCCGTTGTTAGCATGCTCCCCAATCCCATTTGAGCCCTATGGGGGCTCAAATGGGAATGGGGATGGTCTGGGTCTGGCTTCCCTGAATGGGGAAATTCTGGGCCCTCCAAGGTCGGAATGGCCCAGTATTTCCCCATTCAGGGAACCCGGACCCGAGTTTGGAGGCAGCCATGCCCTTATTAAGGGCATGGCTACCTCCAACCTCGTAATGAGGCCCCATGAGTCCAATAACTTATAATGGAAACCAAGATCAGTTACATATCTACTATATCGAATAGGACACGTTAGCGTGTGTAAACATTGTAGCTGGGCTGCAAAACATTCCTTCTCCACAAAAAGCAATTGTGAGGCCTTCCTCTGTGTTAAAGCATTGCACATGTTCTTAAATCCACATTGGAGAAACACATTTTTACAGATTATAAACAAAGGTGGGGGATCCCCTGCAGAGCCTATTGATGGGGCAGAGGTTAAGTATCAAAATGCCACATTTTGAGACGCGTTTATCCTGGGCTCGGTTTTACAATGGAAAGAAAAATGAGTGTGTGTATTGGCATCCTCTCAAAATAAACGGGTCAGCTTTGCATGTTGCAATGCCAGGGCTCCCTGTGACCTCATAATCCAAACATCACTGATGTTGGAGTGCAGACCGAGAAGAGCCACCTCTGTCACTGCTACTGCCTGATACACGGGATACGGTTTATAGTGATAATTTCGAATTACATTATGTTGAAAGTCATGTCGAGAAAAAAAAGTTGACATTTTTTTTTTAATGTCTATTTTTGTTTGTCTTTTGTTCGAAATGGGGTTCCCCCAACCATCCTTTTTTGTAATCTTTTTTGTTTTACCCCTTTTTTTTTTACTTGCGGAACCCAAAAAAAAATGTAAATAAAAAAAGAAAACATTTGAGAAAAAAAAATGTGACTTTTTTTTCCCGTCTTTCTGCCCGGCAGAAAGACGATCCCACAAACGTTTTACTTGCTCTTCATCTATTAATTAATTAATTAATTAATTAATTCTTCATTCCGGTACAAAAGCGTGTAAAGAGTTACATTATATTTGCCATTTCCATTGTGTCTCTGCGTAATGCAGTCCGCAAATCCCACTGTGTTCGTGGCAACGATTTTTCATATACTGAACTAACATGAAACTCGGTCTAGTTTCAGAATTTTCAGCCTTATCGTCTCTTACGTTATTGCACCCCTCCTTCAAATGAAGTCCTTTTGGCATGGTCCCTGTCTCTCAAGGTCAAAAAACAATAGAACCTTATACTGCCAGTGCGAGTCGCGGGCCTCTTCAGCCCGCGAGCAAAAAATCAAAGCCGCTGACCTTCAATCTGCATGAGCATACATTCTTACTTTGCAACATCCCGTGTAAAGCCATCTGTGAGAACTTGAATTTTCGACTCCATCTACATGTACTAGGCCTCAATATGCAAATGAGAACTGGCTTCTCTCCCATCTGCAACGCCTCGCTTGGCGCGTTCTAAGGCCCACAATTTTGTCCTCGTTGTCCGCGAGCTTTGCAGGCCTAGAGAACCATAACTATGGAGACATTGACTTTTTGGGGGAAGGTCAGGGAAAGTATAAAGTACCTGAGGAGTTGAGTTGAAAGTGAGATTTATTGTTTGTTTGTTTTATTAATTGCAATACGCAAGCCTCCCCTCGGTTAACAGTGCGCAGCATTTACATGAGATTGAGAAACTTAGTTACAGCAACAAAAATATATACATACACATATTCACAAGGTCAGCGATATGAGGTGAATAGAGAGAGAAGTCAAAGATGACACCCATTTTGTTCGCCACCCAGGATGTTGAAGGGAGGGGTTAGGGTTAGCATACTTTGTATGCACACTGTACAATAACATTATTTTCAAAAAGACCATCAGATTACAATCATTTAAACCAGGATTTGTACTTCTCAACGAGCTCTGCTTTGGGTGGACATGGCACAGTGGCAATGTTTGGTGGCAATGCATCAGTGCTGTGCACAGAAACGCTCAAAATTCCATATCTGTGCTTCTCTAGGACAGTAACAATAAGGCCTTTAACAAAGTCGTACTCCATTTCCTCATATACTGATTTTACCACCCATTTCTTACTTCTTTTTGCAAAGGCCGTAGTGTAGCAAGGCATCCCTACATTTCCCATAGTCCTAGATTGTTCACGGCACACATTCTCGTTATGGGCCAAGACCGCTAGTCGAGTCCTATGTTTCATGCCCTGTATGCCGAAATGCAATAGCTTTGGCCTGTACTTTAGGCACATATTGTGGAACACCTCCAAATCTCCTATGTGACAGAATTCTGTCAGTCCCCTCAAATCTCTTGATAGAGTTTTATCGAAAACAATCTTCTCAATGGCTTTGTGTGTAGGTGAAGATGGAATCAACCACTTCTTCTTCCGTGCCTCCTCTGTGGACAAATGGCCATGTTCACATTGTTGGAAATGTTGGTTTTCTGTCCAGCGGTGAACGTTGGTACAGTGGTGCATCAGTGACCACCATTTTTCAAGTAGGATTTCCACTGACCGTTCACAAGTTTTGGAGCTCCACCAAAGATGGTTGCTGATAGACTGGGACCACTGTGAAATACTTTCCAATCCTTTTTTTTCCCTGCAGCCAAGATTTTCTTATTGATTGATTTAGCAAGATGCCATATGTCAAATTGATGTTTAATATGTGGGAACTGCTCACTCATTGTCTTGGCAATTGAAACGTGTCTGTTTGTGGCTATGAGGTCGATGTGCATTCCCCTCGATTGTAGATATTCCAATTATTTTATAAAGCCTAGTTTCTCCATGGCCACTGAGGATTTGCATTGGGACACCTGCACGACCACTGAACTCACAATTTTCTTACTATCCATGTCCTGAAAGTGGTAGGTGCAGTACTTGGCAGAAAATCCAGGGCTGTCGCACTGTCCATCGTCAGATAGCCTGAATCGTTTGCCTTCGAATGTACTTGCTAGTGACAATTGTTCAATTTTCCAAGCATCAGTAATGGCCGGAAATATATAATCATGTTGGAATTTGTAGTACTGCGTTTTAGAAATGAAATGGAGTCCCACAAACTGAAAGAAAGACTCTAACTTTCTAAAACTGGACCCACTAAAACGTGAGGCAGCTGCACACAGTAGATTGCCTGCTGGCAGTTTCCCCAGCATCAGTTGTGCAGACCACGAGAACGTATGATTTAATCTACAGGCGGCATGTATTTTGATGTTACTGCCTTGTTTTTGACGAGTCACATGAATCAATGGCTTCCCACATAATTTCCCTCTAACTGAATGGCCACATTTCAGCATACTTATCCATCAAACAACTGTCGAATACTATGTATTTGCCCTCTTTCATTAGACTGTCATCCGGCGTCAAAGTTGTTTCGGACAGTATCGTTGAGGACATATCACCACAATTGAAAGTAATATCGCTGATATCAAGTTCTGATGCGTCAGTGAATGCTGCTGCTGGTTCATTCTCTTTCATTTCAACATCTGTTACTTCAACAATGATGGGAGAACACAACAATGTCGACAACTTTTGGGTGTCATTTTTTTGGCAGGTGTAGATTGTGTGAACTTATCTGCGACTACTTCAGAGCTATCTTCAATACATTCAGTATCATCTTCTTGTGGCGGTGCGGTCGCACTGTAGCAATGGTCCAATAAAACTTTACTGGATTCTCCGGACACATTCAATTCATGTTCTGGCCATTGGACATAAGCATCTCGAGTCTCAACACGCCGCGTCTGAATTATTAGTTCCTCCATAGTGTAAATGGTCTGGCAAGCAACATCTCTCATTTGCTTCACTGTCTGTGTATGTATAGTTCGTACACCCACGGGTAACTAGAGGACAGATTGGAAAAGGGATGCTCAGTTTAAACACAAGATAAAGTATAGTACAATTGACAGGAAAAAAACATAATATAGTCCCCAGCACAAAACAATTTCTAAAATTATGAACTGCTTGTAACTAACCTTATTTTTGCTTCTTTTCTTTGCAACTTTCTTGACTCGAACTTCAACATCTGCACGCTGTTGCTCCGATTCGTTTCCGCATGTCTTCCCTTCCTCTTGCGCTGCAATGACTATATTTTCTGTATCCGCATAGACAGCACGGAATAACGCTCCATCGATTCCCTGAAACATAGTACTTTCATTACTATGTATCACAATATTGAAAACATAAAACACACGTGAGGATGAACACACACGTACATCTCAATAGCTAAACATCAATTAAACATTGTGTGAACAATCAAACGACAAGTATTCGAGCACTGACGATCTAGTTTGATGGAACTGTCAGTATCTATAACTCTGGGTCCGCATGGACTGCCATGAATGATTGTATTGGATAGGAGGCATCAGCAACTCCCTGAAACACAGTACTTGCATTAGTATGGTTTTCAATATTGTAAACATAACACACACTTGTGGTCAACGGCACAGGTACATATAAAGAGATAACCACAAATGATGCATTGTCTAAAAGAATCAATGGATATCTAAATATGAACCGATTTAATCGACTTATTTCTCAGATTTCTTTACATCTGCATCACCAACAAGGGATGTTGTGATTGTAGAGGATTCTCCGTCGTCTCCCTGAAACACAGTACTTGAGTTAGTATGGTTTTCAATATTGTAAACATAACACACACTTGGGGTCGACGGCACATGTACATATAAAGAGATAAGCACAAATGATGCATTGTCTAAAAGAATCAAGGAATATCTAAATATGGTCAGATTTAATCAACTTATTTCTCCGATTTATTTAGATCTGCATCATCTAAATGGGATGTTGTGATTGTAGTGGAAGCTCCGTCGTCTCCGTGAAACATAGTACTTGCGTTAATAGGGAGGAAAGTATAGCAAATGGAATCACGTTATATGATCACGCTCGATGGAGCTGTCAGTATCCATACCTCGTGCTGCCGAAGAATATCTAGGGATGTTGTAAATGTAGAAAGCTGTTGCGCCGAATCGTATACTCAAGGTCCCGCTTCCACTTCCCCTGGAATTACTTGAATGTCAGGCTCTGCATCAAGTGCAGGGGTTGACACTCCATCAACTGCCTGAAACATAGTACTTGCATTAGTAGGGATTACAATATTGAAAACATAACACACACTTGGGGTTGACCGCAAAGGTACATATCAATGGCTAACCACGAATGAAACATTGTGTAGAACAATCAAACGACAAGTATTCCAGCTCTGATGATCTAGTTCGATGGAGCTGTCAGTATCCATACCTCGTGCTGATGAAGAACATCTAGGGATGTTGTCAATGTGGTGGACGCTTCTGCATCTCCCTGAAAGACAGTACTTGCATTAGTATGGATTACACTAATTATAACTGAAAACAAACTCCAGTGGACGATAACTAAGGTGTATATCAATTGGAAAGCACTAACCAAACATTCGGTAAAATAATTACACGATACATAAAAACTATTACTTGACATGCATAAAACAAGTCTGTAGCGGAATAGCCAAGTACGATTACCTTGTATCAGGTAATAACATCGCCATATATACGGTCGCCATAAATAATATCGCCGGTAAAATGTCGTGGCAATATTATTTGGGTGACCATATATATGGTGACAGGGGCAAAAAAAAAATATATGTTTTTTAACAAAAAAAAAGAAGAAAAAAAAGTTTGGAGGTTGCAGGGGTGTCCCCCGTGAGTTGCATGCAATAATGTCGCCACAAAAAACTGCCATTTTTCGGCGATATTTTTGCATGGCGAGATTATTGTGGCAACATTATTACATGGAACCGATTACCTGATACGCACTAGAAGTGGTTGATAACTGCGGATGTAGAATGTTCTTGCTTCAGATTCAAGGGATAGTCAAGCAGTTGTAAAGGTAAATTATTGTTTGACAATGAAATGCCAATATTAAAAATTGACATTATTCAAAAAGCTATACACTCCTATCAATGTCGAAAGTATTACAAGGGACACAAAACCTAAAATATCAATTAATCCATTCGGCTACCTACACACTACCGCAAGGCCTAAAGCTAAATCCGGACACTTGACTCACCAGTGGCGGAATGTGGATGAATAGAGTGGGAATGGCGTTTGCGAGCAATTTTCGTGTCGTTCGCTGTTTATTCTTCGTTGTTACCCAAGATGTGGCGTACATGTTCGAGGGAAAGTGCCGGCTGCAGATGCAGTATCGATCACCCCGCTTGTCCTCTAAGACTTGTTGGACTCTACTTTCCAGCTCAACCAGTGGATATCCGCAATGTCTGACCCATTCTCTTATTCGATCAACAGTTTTCGGGAATACATGCATTGTAGTGTCTTCAGATTTAGCATGGGTCTTCGAAGGGCAACCGCCAATCGAACAGGCAGGCATTGTTGAAAATTCTGAAAAGTAAATATCGACGTTTGTTATTATACAATCTTGATGAATAAAAATGTCATACGAAAGTAAATTAACCATACCATGTTCAATGCAAGGTTTGTTTTGGTCGCCGGAACTATACCAGTTCATCATGTGCGGCTTAGTATTTGAATAAGTTGCAGAAATGTATAAATGATGTGACTAAACTCTGGACATGTGACTCGTCCCTTGGATGTTCTGTCTTGCACAAGAAGGAAACATGCTTACATTATAGACTGGACCCCCGAAGGATGCAATTCGATGACAACTGACACAGATGAAAATAAATAGATCTATTGATAGCATAGCAATTGAAACTCAAGTCAATAGCAATGAGACCAATGAACATAGCACTATTGAGTACTCTACTCGCAAATAGATAGAAATTTAAAAATCAACAAAATATGACTAGGATACATGGCCTTACCTTGACCAACAAACAGTTGGATTCAGCAAGCAGAGCAGTATGTTGCAGGAGAACATGTAGATGGCCACAGGTAGCACACTGACGAGTTTGCTCGAAGCGGACACAGAAGTTCACGGATAGCACGACGACGAGCAGATTAGCATAGATTTCAGTGGTTCTCAGGTTGAAGTGTACATGGTGTTTGGCACCTTGGCCGTTTGCGCCCCTGACAGCCCCCCATGGCAGCGCGCATCCACTGGCGTGAACCGCCTTTGATGGGGGGGTGCATGGGCCGTGGGCATGCAGATAAGCAAGGCACAGGAAGACTGTTGAATGGAGACACACTTATGTGGATGGCAGGGGGGCGGCCAGCATCAGGGGAGGCCTTCCTGGAGACACAGGGTTTGATAAGGCCATGTGAGCGATGGCCCCTGGGCGTGGGATACCTTTTGAAGTGTACATGGTGTTTGGCACCTACGCCGTTTGCGCCCCTGACAGCCCCCCGTGGCAGTGCGTATCCACTGGCGCGAACCGCCTTTGATGGGGGAAGTGGATGGGCCGGTGGGCGTGCAGACAAGCAAGACACAGGAAGATTGCTGAATGGAGACACACTTATGTGGATGGAGGGGGGTGGACAGCATCAAGGGAGGCCTTCCTGGAGACACGGGGTCTGAGGAGGCCATGTGAGCGATGGCCCCTGGGCTTGGGATACCTTTTGAAGTGTTAATGGTGTTTGGCGCCTTGGCCGTTTGCGCCCGTGACAGCCCCCCATGGCAGCGCGTATCCACTGGCGCAAACCGCCTTTGATGGGGGGGTTGGATGGGCCGGTGGGCGTGCAGACAAGCAAGGCACAGGAAGACTGCTGAATGGAGACACACTTATGTGGATGGAGAGGGGCGGCCAGCGTCAGGGGAGGCCTTCCTGGAGACACGAGGTCTGAGGAGGCCATGTGAGCGATGGCCCCTGGGCGTGGGATACCTTTTGAAGTGTACATGGTGTTTGGCACCTTGGCCGTTTGCACCCCTGACAGCCCCCCATGGCAGCGCGCATCCACTGGCGCGAACCGCCTTTGATGGGGGCGTGGATGGGCCGGTGGGCGTGCAGACAACCAAGGCACAGGAAGACTGCTGAATGGAGACACACTTGATTCATTTAAAAAATTGAAACAACCGTTGGTAAAATATATGTGGTGTTTTATTTTGTTTCTTATTTTGATGGCACAAAAATACAAAACTTTACAAATTGTACAGGTCAGGTTGCAGCACAGCGAGGGAAAATCCCCTGTACTGACCGCTGTCACTGGGGAAAGTTTGTCTTATGGAACAAACGGCACAGGCGGGTATTACTCTTCAAACGCGGTGTCCAAGCCTCCCGTGAAGCCACCATGTAAAGAAACGATAGGCCACCAGCCTGTACCACCTGTGAAAAAGAATGATTCAAACTGTTTTTAAATGACCAAGATAAGTTTATTAAACGTGTGTTGTCAATGACAATTCTTGTAACTAATGGCATTCTGCTCGGACAAATGCTATCTAGACACTGCACACTATTGAACGACTTTCATGCGTTACAATGATATGTAGATGTCATTTTGGATATAGGAGATGACCATGAAATAGTACTGGCATCACAACCAGAGTGTATACTTACTCGTTACTCGGATTACGAGGACGAACAGTTGCGCGAAGATCGTGCATAAGCACCATCATTATCCTCAACACGGACCGTGTGAGTCAGGCTGCCCTGAAGTCTGGCAGCTCGGTGATGCATTGCGGTCGTGGCTCGCCTTCCGAAATGTAGGCCACGCATCCTGAGTTTTCACAGCAGCAGCAGTTCTCCTCCTCGGTTGGCATTAGCTCGCACCGATTGCATGTGCAGCAGGTGGAAACAACGTCCATGCGACTAGGTCCAGTGTCTTCATCCGTTGATTCGTCCTGCCAACTGCCGTCCGAAACCCCATAGTTTTCGCATGTTTCCCTTTCCAGTAGTTCCTCCTCGGTATACTCGGGCTCGTACATGTAGTGCATTAATGTAGCCATCGTGTGGTAAACAAACTAAAATAATTTATAGCGATGGTACAGGTGTTCACACGGGCTACAAGCGGCGAAGGTAGCTGACCAGAGCATAGAAACAAGTTACAGAATACTCAAAGTAACACAGAGAGAGGAATGGAATCGAAAATCTGCTGCTGTGTGTTGTGAAACGGTCTGTTTATACTTATTGAGGAAAAAGGCGTCCTGCCATTTCCATGGCGACACGTCATTAGCTGAAGCACAGCGATTGTTGACACGAGACGTGCTTTGGCGTTGTGAAACGGGCGTTATGCGTCTGCTGATGACAGGCTCCGAGGCGGGGGATATGATTTAGTGCCGCAAAAGTGGGTCAGCCAGGGCAATGGGGCAAGTGATAGGATTATCACAAAATGGCAGCTCCCTGGTGCCTGTTTTTGCGTGCGTTTAATGGATGAAAACTCGGGTAAGGTTCATAGGACATTTTTCTAAAATCGAGCGACTTAGGCTTAAAAACACATGGCCGACCCGTAGGGACAATAACATTTTTTGACTGAACCATTCCTTTAAGTGCTGCCGTGGCAGCTGCAATTTTGTTGTGTGCTGGCTCCAGCAGTAGGCATGATGTCGTCGCAACTGAATCGTAATGACTAATTAAATAGCATATTTGTTGTCATTTTCTTACTACAGGTCAGTTGTGTAGTCACAATTATCCTGTGATACATGGGTTAATGTACCCCCTAGTGTACGTTATCAGGATATTGCAAAAGTCCCACTTATGGTTTAGCTGGCTATAGTGATGCTTCACATATAATCATAGATATTTTGCACGTGACAAAGTCATTTGTTTCTTTGCTCACTTATAGAAACGCCACTGGAAAACCATAGCCTTCCTCTAATCTCACGGTCCATGCTATGATATATGTACCTTTCTCGTAGCGTCCCAGCAGTCTCCTGTATTGATGCATGAGCACCTGCACGTTCTGTGAGGCTACTAATCTGAGTTCTGCGGCTATGCTGGGATACGTGTACTTTTTCCATATTGTTACTGATCTGTGTCCTGCAACAATACTGCAGCCAGTGTATTTTCATCGTGTCTGCTGTTGCTAACAAGTGACCCGAATGTCTGCTAGAACCAAATACCTTCACTTTAACTGCTAATGTATGGTGCCCTTGAAATGCCACTAGCTTATCATTCGGGTTATAGCGAGGAGGAAAATGATACGGGGACTTTAAGCGACCCTGGCTTATTTGTATATCTGCCGGGGTAGTATATGTAGCTAGGTTGTGATTGTGACATGTTCTGGTTTGGGGAACGGTAGGGCGATTGGTTGGACCGAGACTCGTGGATACCTTGATTTCATTGGTTCGGGTAGGGCCTGGAATTAGTCTGGGCCCCAGGCCCCAAGATCCTTTAGGATGCCTTGCCTTAGGAAAACAGAGCCAAATGGAAAAAAAGGGGTCAGTCATAAGTGCACTCTTGAGAAAGCTGTTAGTTTTGAGAAGTGCAAGGTCTGCTGGGTCGCGGAGAGCGGTACATCTATGGAAAGGGCTGGGTGCGAGTTGAGATGAGGTGTCCGCGAGAGTGGAAAGCTGTTGAGAGGTAACAGGTAACACAGGTGCATGCCTGGGAGAAGTGTGGGTAGAGGTGTGTCTAGACATACGAGAGCTGGCAGGGAAATGCACATGAGGAGGGAAGAGGTGTATAGTGGAGCCGGTATGAAGAGCGGGGTAGGGGCAGGAATCCCAAGACTCTCTGAACTTTAGGTAATGTCTTTGATTGGCTACCACTTTTCTTAGCTATTGTATTGAGTCCCCATCGCCCTGAAATTAAAAGAAACTGCTTTAAATCACACCAAAATCAGTTGGTGTCGCCACATGATCCATGGCATGCCCCTTCCTGTTAAAATACGAAACAGCAATGGTTTATGTATTAGCTTTTAGAGTCTGCAATGGTTTATTCTGGCATCCCTCTCAGAAGTCAATGTCCTAAATATAGATAAGAATCACTGATGCCAAGGTCCATAATTGATTTTCCTGGCAGTTTCCTATGACACAAACTCCCATGATGACCTCCATCATTAAAATAACAATGCACAGGGTTGCCATTATGTGGCATTACCACACCTGTTATGGATGGAACATTTCCCGTTTCTTTCCTTGCCCGGAGCATCTTTTGGCCCCTCTCCTTTTGAAGCTCCTACTGCTTATTTTTGCCCTACTTTCCACACCATGGGCCTCATTACGACCCTGGCGGAAGACCATGGTGCTATTAGCACCATGGTCCAAGCCAGTAAGTTACCGACTCCGCCATGGAGAAAGGGGGAATTACCACCCCATTACAAGGTTGGCGGGGCGGTAATTCCCTCTTCCTCCACGGCCCTTCCCCATTCCCATTTTTGCCCCATAGGGCTCAATGGGAATGGGGAAGGCGCTAAGTACGGTGCCGCAAATTGCGGCACCTTAATTAGCACCAAGGTCCCTTTGCGGGTCCCTACTTTAACGTCTGGTCTGCACCAGCCGTTAAGGTCGGGTCCCGCAAAGGGACCTCGTAATTAGGCGCTAATAGGTTAACGGCGCCGCAGCCTTTTACGGCGCCGTTAACCCATTAGCGCCTGGGTCGTAATGAGGCCCCATATCCCATCTGTAATTCACTCTATTGCTCAGATGCTTTGCCTAATGTTTGCCTTTATACATCTGCCTTCCCAAACCTTTGGTTCCCTGAAGAGGCACCTATATCCAGCTTCCCTCTGAGAGTACTATTTCAAGTGTTGCTATGGGCCCCGGGGTATTACCTGAGTCGGTAATGCCCCCCCCCCGCTCGGGGCATATTGCTTAAATATATCTGGTCTGCAAACAAAGCTAGAAGGCATTAATTGGAACGAGTTTACAAAAAACACCCACATAATTTGTCTCCAGGAAACCTGGCCTCTGGTTCCACCTGCATAAGTCACTTTTACAGTACCTCCAGTAGAGGGGAAAAGGGAAGGGGCCGCTGCAGTGGTGGGCTCTTGATGTGCGTCTCAACAGTCCTTAACAATATCACGAATCTAACTGAAAAACTTGATTGGATATGCTGTGGTTTAAAATTACTTTTAGAGATTTTTTGGAAATATATCTGTTCAATGCGTACTTAAGACTGGGGTTTACATCAAGTGCTGCCTTTGAGTCTTTGCTGAGTTCTCTTGTGGAATTGTATGGTGCAAAAGGGAGTGATCATAAAATAATCACAAGATACTTTTATACCGAATAGGTACTTGTGAATGCAGTTCATGAAATACAAGAAAAACAGGTTGAGACAAAAGGCAGCTCTACACTCAGTGCTCTAAAACCCTCTTGCAGGTATTCCAATCGATAATGCCATTTGTGATATTTTCTGTGATGTCAGTTGTGTCGGTTTTAGGGCTCAGCTACTAAAATAAAAGTGGGGTACAATACACATGGGGAAATGACGTCACTGGAAGGGAACATATCTTAAAGTGACATATGCACATATCATTCAATTTGTCTTCCCCAATTAAAAAAAAAAAAACTTCACAAGACAAATACGCATTTGCCCAAAAAAAAAAAAAGATGTTACTTTAACATTGCTGGCTAAGTATTAAAGGTGCGCACCTTATGTTTACAATTGTGTGAAAACAGGTCCTGTGTAGTAAAATTTCTAAATAGGACATTATACAGGTCATATTCAAAGATTTGTGTGGGCTCGTAGTTAAATGTTTGGCTTTAGAGCCAGGCCACCCGGGTTTGAATCCTGGCTAAGGCCAGGAAGGCAAAGGAAAGTATATATTTTGTATTCCATGAAAATACACAGAGGGGAACTGTGTCCACCCTCTGAAAAGAGTAGGCAGAAGCCATCCACTCACATGTTCACTCGACTTGAGCCCTGGTGTGTATGAGAAGTGCATGGTGAGGGTGCATGCTATGGTTTTGAAGCTTATCATAACTGGAGGAGTCTATGAATTTTACAATTTGTACTGCAACCTCCTTTCAACTAAAGTATCGGCCCTGAATGTCAAAGGTGTAACTTACTGTCGCTGCACTGAACATCACTCATTAAAAAGCCTTTGTCTTGTTGCACACATGTAGGTTAATCATAAACTTTTTTTTACACTGAATTTGCATGTTTTTTAAATGCAAATTATAAAGCACCCGCATACAAACAATAATGTATACACACATACACCAATTCCCTAGATTACATAAAGCACAGTATGGTCAAAAGGAACCCACTAAAGTGGGAATATACTGTGTAACCAAATAAACGAACATGACAACAGATCCAATTTCAGCCATGCGTAACACAAAATCACAAGCACTCACTGTACATGTCATTACCACAAAGAAAACAAGCACAATACATATTCAGAACAAAATTACAAAACAACCTCACAGACTTTTATTGGCCATACTTTATGAAGGCATGACATTTCACTGATTGATTGCTTTTATTCTTTTTTCAATTTCCGGTCCACCTTCTACTTCTACATACATTATTGCTGGGTATGTGTTTTATTTTATTTTCATATGCTATTTAACTGGATGCTTATTCCATTTCGACATATGTTCACGCATGTTTCACATAATTGTCATATCCTTGGGCTTGAATTTGTTTTATAATACTTACGGTACTGTTACTTTCAAATATATATGTTATGATTATGTTGTTCAGACTTGCCCTGATGAAGGAATTTGTATTCCGAAATGCATTGGCACAATTTGAGTCTGTTGAAAGAGTGACTTGTGGCAGAACTCTTCCTCACTAAAAATTATTAGTGACTACTCATTATTTTTTTGCATATGAACCTTGATTGGATAGATAAAATCATCACTGAAAAACAACACTACTTTTGAGTTTTTTCTAATCATCTTTTATCTCTACACTAAGTGTTTACCAACATTGTAACTAATTAAACCCGGATTGGGATTCAGAGAGCGGCTGTATGACTGGGTATTGCACCTAGTCTCTTGCTTCTACTGTTATTTTTTGACTGGGGTATCTCCAAGTCTTTTACAGCCGGCTCCTGCACATAGTAAACTACCCTGCTATTGAGAACTATACATCAGAGACTTCATTTACCAAGTATTAAGGACATTAAGGAGATTAATGTTCCAGTGGTTCCCACTCATTTTTGCTTCCTAAGTATTAAAGGTGCGCACCTTATGTTTAAAATTGTGTGAAAACAGGTCCTGTGTAGTAAAATTTCTAAATAGGACATATTACAGGTCATATTCAAAGATTTGTGTGGGCTCGTAGTTAAATGTTTGGCTTTAGAGCCAGGCCACCCGGGTTTGAATCCTGGCTATGGCCAGGAAGGCAAAGGAAAGTATATATTTTGTATTCCATGAAAATACACAGAGGGGAACTGCGTCCACCCTCTGAAAAGAGTAGGCAGAAGCCATCCACTCACATGTTCCCTCGACTTGAGCCCTGGTGTGTATGAGAAGTGCATGGTGAGGGTGCATGCTATGGTTTTGTAGCTTATCATAACTGGAGGAGTCTATGAATTTTACATTTTGTACTGCAACTTCCTTTCAACTAAAGTATCGGCCCTGAATGTCAAAGGTGTCTCTTACTGTCGCTGCACTGAACATCACTCATTAAAAAGCCTTTGTCTTGTTGCACACATGTAGCTTAATCATAAACTTTTTTTTACACTGAATTTGCATGTTTTTTAGATGAAAATTATAAAGCACCCGCATACAAACAATAATGTATACACACATACACCAATTCCCTAGATTACATAAAGCACAGTATGGTCAAAAGGAACCCACTAAAGTGGGAATATACTGTGTAACCAAATAAACGAACATGACAACAGATCCAATTTCAGCCATGCGTAACACAAAATCACAAGCACTCAGTGTACATGTCATTACCACAAAGAAAACAAGCACAATACATATTCAGAACAAAATTACAAAACGACCTCACTTTCGCTTTTACAGACTTTTATTTGACTCAAATCAACCATACAAATGCATGACCCCCTTTTGAAATCAGATCATGAAAGCATCATGATTGGGTCTGACGCAAACAATATACCTTTGAAAACACAAACTCAAATCCTTTCCCTTTCAATTGCAAACCACAAACTGAAAATATCACATTTACGAAACCTATCTATGCTCGCTATGTGCTATGGCACATCCATGTAAACATACACATCCAATTAAAACATTCACCAGTCAGCACTCTGCAATATATACATACTTTCAGAAATACACCTCTTTGATAGAGCAAAATACGGTAGCATGCATTTCTTTCCTGTTAACAACGTCCACACAAACGGGACTTACCATCACGCCACTGAAACAAATTCCTTCAAAATACCACACATAGTTGGTTAGTCTGTTGTCTGCTGCGTAGGTGGAGTCGCCATTCGGGAAGTACAGCAAAATGTTGGCAGCAATACAGCACACTGCAGACGGGATCAATAAGAAGCTTAGCCAGTCTCCCAGCTTCTGCGCCGTGCACATATCGGCAAAAGAAAATTTCCTAGGGTTTTTTTAAAAAGTTGCTATTCACTCATTACGAGCGTGGAAGCCCGTGGAAAGATCGCTAAGTGCTGCAAACCTGAGCGCGTGTTTGTTTGCGGGCTGCACGCATGGCGCGCTTTGTTGCTGGGGCCTGTTTCCAAGCAATCATTGTCTGCCCTGGAGTGCTTCACCAGGAGCAACAGGTGCGTAACACCGACACCCGTGTGTTCCTGTGATTCCTGGGTGGCGGGGCTGAAAAGCTGGATTCGCTATAGCCTACAGCCAAACGGAAAACACGCTATGTAGACAGTAATGAATAACACGCTTGAATAATACCCAATTCTACAACTTATTGTGATCTGTCAATAATAGTTTCATAAAATATAAAAAAGCAATGCATTGTGTGGGCAATTTTCCACTGAGTGTGCGTAACTGCCCAAAAAGAAGCATGGACATTCGGTTAGGTGTTTATAAAAGCTCCCTGTAGGGGAAAAGCGAGCTTGTTTAATGACTGCTTTGATATTGGTGTATGGGCATAGTCAGAGATCGATAGGATGAATGAAATAAGAAATGTAGAGTTTTAGAGCTGTATGTAAGGCTCCCGGTTTTATTTTATTTATTTTTCTGCCATTTCGGTGTGTATTTATCCATATATATTTGTTTACCTTTTTTCTGTATTTATCCACATTTATTTTTGTCATATAAAAAAATTTGCAACAAGTTTTTTTCTGCATTTATTCTAATTAAAAAAATGCATTTATTAAAGTGCACATGAAGCCATACAGGAAAGAAATACTAGCTCAATTTTCCCATGTCAACAAACGGTTGCTCTGGTGACTGCTGCTGCTTTAAGATATATGCTGTCAGCAATTTGAAGAAATGTAATGCTATTTGTATACAAATTTCACACTCTCCATGCCAAGGGCTTAGTGCCCCTAAATGGGGACAACGTGACAGGGGACATTTCTTTGAATCACTCTGATAGTTCCCGGGGGAGGGTCAATATGACAACAGCTCCCCCCCACGGCTGACCTAATTTTAGGTGAACCTACTGTTACGATCAGCCAGGAGAGTTTCCCTCTCTTGACACCGATGGTCAGGCGACTGCAAGAGCAGACTCCCAACCTTTTGCCATTTTTCAGCGAAGGAAGAAAAGGAAACTTAATAGATGGATCGACAAAGAGACGCCCCAGGAGAAAAAAAAGAAAGGAAGTATTGCCTTCCAAGTTTAAGATTACTAAGAACATCCCTGCCTCGATTAGAAACCTTCCCAACCCATGCCCCAACATTGCTCTAACTACAGACCAATGCATGCCGCTAGCTAATAGCAGGACTATGTGGAATCTATCAGACCAGCTTAAGTCAAAGGGAGGTGGGAGCATGGTTTTGGGTAACATTCCAGAAGGAATCAATGACGTCTGTTTGAATTGCTCCACATACACGTTTAAGGATGAGGTTCTCTCAGTCGTGTACCCATCACTCCCATCCAGAACATCTTCATTCCTTCAATGATCTCAGCCTTTCGCAAGCCAAACTCACCGGGATAGTTTAAGGCCCCCTTTCAGTACGACAGATCCAACAACAACTCATGATCAGTGGACTGCTCATGAGGAGGTCCAACAAGGCCAAAACATGTCTGGGGTTGCTTGGTTTCTGTGCAGAGGGGACCTGGCCTAACAGTTCGGGCTGGGCTGCTACCTTCGGTGGCGGCAGCTGTTGACTGATTTGCACATGGCTGGTCCCCTTTTGCAATGGCGCAGACGGGCTAAAAAACGGTGGTGTGGAAGGTTGCCCAGAGCAATTGCCAGTGGTTTAAATTCATTCGAAACCTTACACCCATCACTTTTGTGGTCAGTTTGTATCTCCTTGTGAGAGAGGGTATGCCCAGACGTGGGTCCCTTGCTCTCTGCGCCACAGGGAACCAGGCTGCACCTCACTGAGGAGGTCCAACAAGGCTGAAACATGTCTGGGGTTGCTTGGTTTTCTGTGCAGAGGGGACCTGGCTTAGCAGTTCGGGCTGGGCTGCTACATTCGGTGGTGGCAGCTGCTGACTGATTTGCACATGGCTGGTCCCCTTTTGCAATGGCGCAGACGTGCTAAAAAACGGTGGTGTGAAGGTTGCCCAGAGCAATTGCCAGTGGTTTAGATTAATTCGAAACCTTCCACCCATCACTTTTGTGGTCACGATACAGAATACAAACAGTATACAGTGCCATGGAATGTGGAGGTTGAGCAGGAAGGCAATTCTGCTCTCTCATTGGGGAAGTGGCACAGTAGCCCCACTCTTACACAGGATGCTAGTTGCTGTTCATGCTCTGGCAGTTTCCTTGGCTTCACTGATGAATGCACATGGTTAAAAAGGTACCTGCTTTCTTCACTGTGTGCATTTGTCTGTGAAGTCAAAACTGTGAGAGGACATAGCCCTGCATCTCCCTGTACCTGCATAACCTCAACCCTGACTGCCTCACCGAGTTAGGCTTGAAAGGCAGCAATGTTTGAGGACTGGCCGGAACTAAGGGAGCACAAGGGCATTGTCCTCCACTATCCCAGAGAACCCACGGTTCCAACTGCCTTCCCTTTCAAACTGTAAAAGTGTGCAAGGCCTGATAAGTGAGGGGCTGGAGGAGCAAAATCATGCTACATTCTTTGCGGACAGTTCCTGAAAAAGTGCATTGAGTAAGAGAAAAGAGAAGCATCCCTTCTCCCTCTCACACACCGGCGTCCTCCCTGTCCGTTTTCCTGCTGCCTTGTAAGCATCATTCTATCAGAAGGAACAGCAATGATGTACTCACAACCTCACGCACTATCCCTGGGAATGTATATGATGGCAGTGCCTAGCAATGGTGTGAATACCTGGACATTTTATTGTGTAAGTATTTGGGAATTTGATGGCTATTCATGGCCAATGGTGTGGGTCTATGGGCATTTGAAGGCAACTCTTGGCAATGGTGTGAGTACTTGGGCAACTGATAGCAAACTTTTAAAATTGTGCAAGTACCTGAGTGTGTGATGCCAACACTTGGAAGGTGATAGAAGAACCAGAACATTTTATGGCAATACTTGGCAATAATGTGTGTGCCCAGGCATTTGTTGATAATCCATTGCAATGCTGTGAGTACCTTCACTTTGTGATGCAAATACCTGACAATAATTGGCCAATGATATGAGTACCTGGTCATTTGATGGTGATCTATGCCCATTGGTGTAAATACCTATGTATTTGGTGCCAATCCATGGCATAGTGTCATTATCTGTAGATTTAATGGCACAACGTGTCATTGGTGTGAGTACTTGGGAGTTTCATGTCAACGGCTGATGTATGGTAGCAATACCTGTCACACAATTGCAGAACCAAAGCAAACGATAGTAGTGCTTGGACAAATGAAGGTTATACCTGACAAATTCTTTTATTTTTTTATTTTTTTATTGATTACTGGTTTATTACAAACCTTTTTATCAAATACAACTAAAAATCAGAAAAAAAACAACGGAAAGAAAATCCCTGTTCTAAAATCCCAAAACACAGTGAGGTCCCTCATAGTAATCAACCTCAAAAAGTTGCTTTCTACAAGTTCCCTTCCCCTCCTTATCAAAGGCGCCCTTCAATAACTTCACCAAGGCAAATGTTGCTGGATAAAACTCGCCTTGTAAGAGAAAGGACCAAAATACTTCTGAATCTTGAAGATGCATTTCCTCGACAATCTTGCTCAGGAATATAGTTTGCATGTCAGTAAACCCAGGGCAGAATACGGATATATGCTTCAGTGTTTCATCATCCCCTTCCTTGAGACAGAACCTAGAGCTTGTCAAAGACACCTGCCCATAGAGTTTCAAAATCTGTTTGGTTGGGGACAAGTTCATCCAAAAATGCATTAACTGGTTCCTAGACCATCTCTTGGGAAATGTCATCAGATACTTCAGGAGTGAACCCAAAGCCTTATGTTCCTCTCTCATATCTGTTTGGACTTTACATTGGTTGTTTTCTGCAATCCTGTTGGTCCAATCATCCTGCCATAGTTTCCACTTCACCCTCGCAGGATTATTAATTAGATCTTCCAGGTCCACATTAAGATGGTTAAGGATTAAGTAGTCAGTCACCGCTGTTTCTCCACTCTGTTAACAGGGTCTCTCTAGAGGTGTATAAAGCTGACTCCAAAATGTGTAACGGTTTAGCCCGACAGGGTAACCAGCATTTACGGTACAGTGCCAGAGTTTTCCACATTGATTTCGCTCGCAAGGAGATCAAACCCAGCTCAAACCTAATGATTGAGGTTGGGATAAGGTTGGGGATCTTTAAAAATGTTCTCCAAAACACTCCCTCTAATGAAGGCCATATTTCCCAGGGAGTCAGAGGAAAACCTTCAGCCCAGTATATAAGTACAGGGTGACCTTCGCTAGAAAAAAAAGATAACAACGGCAGGGCAGAGCGATTTCTATATTTCCTCTGAAGCATTCTTCCCTGAGCAATCAGAGTTCTTAGTTTGACCTTTAGGGCCAGCTGACGGGGTTGATCAGTCTTACTGTTGTTAATCAAGCCCCCAGATAAAGCACCTATTGAGTCTGTATCAACGGTTATTTGTTGACGTATTAAAGTCAGATCTTGACCTTGGACCCAGAGTGCCCAATACCATGGTGGTGGGCTTACCCGGGTTCATAGGCAGTCCATTTATGATCATGTATTCACGGAGGGCAGCCAGGCTCCGCTGCAATCCGATAGGCGTGAGGTCAACCAAGACCATGTTGTCAGCGAAAAGGAGTCTTGCAACTGGTTGGTCACCAAGCTTGGGGGGAAAGACTCTTGTCTTGTGCCACACTTCTCTCAGATATGAGATGTATAACCCAAATAAGATTGGGGTCAAAGGACAGCACTGTTTTAGGCCACCAAAGGTCACTATTGGTCCTGAGCATTTAAATGGATCTGAACGTTCATAGACTCTTACAAGGATTTGATCACCTCCAATGAGTCAGACGGACAATTCCACATCTTAATTTCTGCCCATAACCATTACTGATCATGCCATGCCTTTTTTAAGTCCAAAATGCCATGTAGATTTTGCTCTTCTCATTAAAAGCTTTTCCTTTCAGAATGTTAATCAAAAACAGGTTCAGGTCTGTTCTGACACCCTTGACAAATCCTGTCTCACTCGGGTCTTCTCTATCAGCAATCTTAATCCATTTCTAAGGTTGTTTTTCAGAGAAAACCTGCAAATAGTTTGCCAAGAGAGTCTAGCAAAGCTATCAGCCGGTAGCTGGACGGGTCCACCCTGTTGCCTTGCTTATAAATGGGGATGATTATCATGGATTTCCACGACCCTGGGATCACCCCCACTCTCATGACCTGTTTGAAAAGCTCAAATACCAAAGGAATCCAAAGTTCAGGGGCTTCCTTAATCAAGGAATTTGTAATGCCATCTGGGCCCGGAGCTCTTGAATGGTTGGGCTTCTAGATTAACAGTTTGACGTCTAAAAGGTCTAGTGGAAATGACCACCCTCTGCTTGTATTTGGAGGAGCAATCTGGACTAGACTTGTCTTTTATTCAAATAGTTGTTGGTAGAAGGTCGTCCATGCTGCCTCAGTGCCAACGTTCAGAAGCGGGGTATGTTGGCCCGCACTCAGTTGGTTCAACATTTGTCGGATGGATCTAACATCTTTTTTCCCAGGGCCGCAAACATCCGTTCTGCTTCTTTTTGCATAATCTCCGCTTTGTACATCATCAGCCAATTCCTATATTTCTGTTTCCTTTTTTTCATCAGTATTGGCTGGTTGGCCACTTTCCCTCGATTTAGGAGCTTCATGTAATTGCGCATATGTTTTTTCTCTACCTTTATTCTTTCATCAAGCATGTGCCAAAGGAAGTCGTTTTTTTTACTGAGATTTGAATTCCAAAAGGAGTGGGATGTAGTTCATTTCGTCCACAAGCATCAGCATATTCATCAAAGTTTTCGAGAATGTTATGCTAGGTCGCTTCATCCTCAAAGTTTGAGAGCCATCTGTTTCATTTGTCGTACTACAATGGGTCTTCCCTTCCAGCTAAATGCTAGCAGCGATTGAACACTTGCCATTTTCTGGATGATTTAGAAGTTGACTATGTCCTGCAGTAGACAAGATGATACGAATACGTAGTCCAGGAAACTAGACAAGCTACCACTAGACCAAGTTATTTTCGGGAGACAGTCTCCCTTCATTTGTCCAATTAGAATGTAGAGATCCCAGGTTTTCATCAGGTTTCGCCACTTCGATGCTCCGGGTTCTCTTCTAGCAGCAGATCTCATGTTCAGCAGGTAAGAGCCATTTCTCTTCTCGATGCATGGGCAATTCAAATACCCTCATATAAAAGAATACTGGGGAAGTTGTCTAGAGCAGTCGCAACTGCACTCATAAACCTTGTCGGGGAGAGGATGGCTGGATTCTAGTAGATGTTGGTCACCAGATCGCCTTGACCTTCCATATCTGAGGCTTCCTTCAGGCCAATGAGTATGAGTTGCATGAAAGGGTTAGGGCTGTCAAAGAATTCCACCATCAATCCCGTCCTGTTCTTAACAAAGATGACTAGACCGGTCCCAGGACGCCCTCTGTCACCTCCGTAGGCTGGTGTAAATAGGGTGGTATAGCCATCTAGATCGGGGTAGTCCAAAACAAGGTTTCCTCTAAACGGATTATGTCCAGGATATCTAATTGTATGTCTTGAACTGTCAGAAAGGTGCGTGTGTCCTCTTGAGCAGGCCTTTAGGTCTTCTTGAGTAGCCTTCTGTTTCCGAGTCGGCTCCCCCAATGGAGGTTTGCTCGAAATTATCACGAGGTTGCTCAGTGTCAGAGGACTGATCTATATCTTGACTCCGGGTCCCCCTAGGTTTAAGTGACAGTGCGTACATTCTCCTAGTATGTGGGAAGCAGCTTGAGCGTTGTTTATTTTTAAAGTCTCGACATTCAAAGCCCATAGAAAGTAATAAATGGGCCATTTCCAAATGGGAGGTCTTAACAACCTTTGAACGTAGATGGGAGGATGACCTTGTCGGTTATATGCTCTATCAGAAATTCCACTATATAAATATCCTCTGATTGATGGAATCGCAGCAAAGGCACATTATGGAGCAGTTTTAGAATGTTGAATTGGTTCAAAATAAGGCCATCCTTTGCAAGTAACAATCGCTTCAAGGTTACCCTACAAGATCTTAAGTTACTATTTTTGAGTTTGGGTTGTTCTACTCTATCACTGTGGTTAATGTTGGTTTCCCTCCCCCTGAGTATGCCACTCATCACTTCTAGTCTATCCTTGAGCGTGGAGTAGTTCCCTGCTGTTGGTCGTGGGCAATCCAGTTGGAGTGAGGGCAATGTACAAGGTGGCCTTGCGACTTTCTGCCAACGTTAAAAATGGGGTATCCTGGTCCAGCGGCAGCTGCTGACTGATTTGCACACGGCTGCTCCCCTTTTGCAATGGCGCAGACGGGCCAAAAAACGGTGGTGTGGAAGTTTGCCCAGAGCAATTTCCAGTGGTTTAGATTCATTCGAAACCTTCCACCCATCACTTTTGTGGTCAGTTTGTTTCTCCTTGTGAGAGAGGGTATGCCCAGACGTGGGTCCCTTGCTCGCTGCGCCACAGGGAACCAGGCTGCACCTCACTGAGGAGGTCCAACAAGGCCGAAACATGTCTGGAGTTGCTTGGTTTTCTGTGCAGAGGGGACCTGGCCTAGCAGTTCGGGCTGGGCTGCTACCTTCGGTGGCGACAGCAGCTGACTGATTTGCACATGGCTGGTCCCCTTTTGCAATGGCGCAGACGGGCTAACAAACGGTGGTGTGGAAGGTTGCCCAGAGCAATTGCCAGTGGTTTAGATTCATTCGAAACCTTCCACCCATCACTTTTGTGGTCAGTTTGTTTCTCCTTGTGAGAGAGGGTTTGCCCAGATGTGGGTCCCTTGCTCGCTGCGCCACAGGGAACCAGGCTGCACCTCACTGAGGAGGTCCAACAAGGCCGAAGACTCGTTAAGTCTTCACTCGATGTAAACTCTTAACGAGTTTGAATATTTGTTGTCATGTGCCCCATGTATCCAAGAGTTTTCCTGACAGGACTTAAGTGCCTTGTCTATTCCTTTCTTTGGGTCTTGCCCTTTTTAAACGAAGGAAACAGACATTGGGCCTCATTACGACCCAGGCGGTAAGGGGTTTACGGCAGCGTAAACAGCGCCGACCCTTACCGCCTGATTCCGAGGTCCCTTAGCGCCATGGAGGATTTAACACCTGCTTTTAGCAGGTGTTAAAATCCATGGCGCTAAGGGACCTTGTTGTTAATTACGCCACCGTAATTTACGGTGGCGTAATTAACGCCTTCCCCACTCCCATTATGCCCTATGGGGCAAAAATGGGAATGGGGAAGGGTAAATGGGGATTGGGGACTTACCGCCCGCCAACCTCGGAATGGGGCGGTAAGTCGGCCAACCACCATGGCGTAAACATAGTTTACGCCATGGTGGTAAAGGTACGACCCAGGCGGTAACTTACCGCCTGGGTCGTAATGAGGCCCATTGTATAATTTATCTCTGAAGTCTAATTAATTTTATCAGGAAAGGATGAGGGCACTCTGAGCTTGTGGGAGTGGATCCTTTCAACTAAATACATCAATATTTTAATTTGATCATGAACTGAATTGTTAATGAGGTTTCTCCATCTCTTTAGGCTTGGCCATAGCTTGTTCTCTCCATGACCTCTTATGAGTATGTGCTCTGTGGTGGATAAAAAAGGGCTGTTCAGCAGAAACTGGTGCCATTTTCGCCAGCACCCATGTTAAAATTGGTAAGGACAGCAGAACTACTTATTATTGACTGAAAATCATTATGGGGGTAGAGGTACAATACCCCTCGGAAGTGATCACCAGACCAAACTTTGTCAGAAGATGTCACAAGTGGAAATTGAAATAGAGAACTGACTTTAATGAATGAGGTAGAAGGCCAAGAATTGCTTTCTCAATTATACTCAGGTGAGACGACTGCTGCTATATAAAGGTAAAGGGTCTGGAGGACAGCTCAGGTCAAGTTGGTGGCACTCTGTTAGTCACACTATGCTGGTTTCCTTGACTTCAAGCCAATGAGTAAATGCCTCTGTTTGCCAACACCTGAAATTGAGGCATGAGCCTGGTTTCTCTGCTAGGCACCACCCTGGTTAAAGGACTCCTAACGCAAGAAGCAACCAACTCTGACTGGAGACATTCCACTGGCCTGGGATGCTAACCCAATGACAGGTCAAAAATCGGATCATCAATTATAGTTGAATCCTTAGGCATAGATGGTTCAGAGTGTTTCTATTTACGTTTTGGGTGGGAATTAAAATGATCCGAATCTGAAAGGGAGATTATGAGACATTAACAGGGTAATGAGAATTCCTGGTCAATTACGCCCTTTTGGGTACCTGAGAGGGAGCAAGCATCTCTGGCCCATCCTTCTTACTTGTAATACCACCTTATAATGAATGAACATGACAAGGGAACCCGCGTACACTTCAGACTCATTAGAAATCTGATTAGTTTTATAAGATTATGGTGACCATTGGGTCAAAGATCTGGCTGAAGGAAGCAAGTCTGAACTATAAACAGGTTGAAGGTCTGCAATTTTATCTGTCAGCCTAACGAAGGCTGATGCCAGCGTATTATTTGAGGAAAACATACGGAATCCATACCCTCTTGTACCACCTGAACCATTACTAAAGGTTTCACATTTTCTGCCAGCCTACCAGTTGCCTAAATGGAATTTGCTGGCATGTCGGGGCCTAAGGCCTGTCTCCCCCACCTGACAGAGATTATCTCTTGGGGGACTCCCAAGTTGGTTACCTGTGCATTTCAATTTAAATTCCCCTCTTGACCTCTAGAGGTTGCCATAACACATGGAAGAGCAATTACTCAGTGAACACTGTATCCGGCACAGAGCAGGCACCAATGCGGCTGCTGGAGGAGGAGCTCTGCGGACTCCAGCAAGCCAAATGGGTGAGTAACCCGGAAATAACATTGAACGCTAACAGACAGAGGTTTTGTTCAAAACGCAATGAGCATGTACCAAAGAGCTAAAATGATTTATGCATATGTTAAATATTTTTCTATCTGTATTGGCGCATGAGTACGCATAAAACCTAGCAAAATGTCCTTGCCATATCATCAGAAATTATCACAAGATGTCAATGTTTGTGCGCATCTCCCAAAAATAATATTTTTCGCAATGGCGCTCTATTGGTTAATTTCAATCGATGAAGTCTGTCATATCATTAAAACTATGACGCGAGTCACAGTTTACACACTGATTAGCTTACGTCTGACGAAATCACAAAGCAACACAATTTTAACTTCAAAATACAAATTCCTAACACGCAGATAAGTATATCAAGGTATACATTAATTATCCTATCTAACTTTGCTTGAATTAAGACATTTTAATTCCACACAATTGGTTTTAATATTCTGATAAGTACATAGTTGTTCCTGCCAACATGGGTTCGACCTCAGATCTTTTTCAAGACAATCACACACAGCTAAACACAGCACATGTTAACTATCATACTATCTAATGTCCACAGCAAATTCAAAACATCAATACTTTTTCGCTATTTCCACAGCTGGAGATTTGTGTATTTGGAGTGGTTGTAATCTCCAGTAGTCACACACATATTTGTCTAGGCCTTAATGCACACAGTTGTCGTGATATTAAGATCCTTGTGGTTTTTGTCTTAATGTTCGAACATTGTTGCAAATGTTAATCTGATTATATATATATCTGTCATTTCCACACCTTCATCTGTCTGGCCATCTGTCAATGTTTATTTATAGATTATTTTATGCAGTACATCCTCGCCAATACAGCTAGGATACCAACCTTTCACAGTTATTTGGAGTTAGATAAACTGCAAAAATAATTCTCAGGCCAATGCTTTCTAATGCAAACAGAGTACATGTTGATGCAGCATTTTAACAGTACTGGACCATTTGGAACTGCAAAAGGTTGAGAAACTGTACATGTATTTATACACAATTATTATATCAGCAATCATGCATATATCTGTAGTGTATTCGTGTAATTAAGAGTGTCTGTTTTACGTAATGTAAATTAAACTTCTGTAGCTTTCATTGTAATTACCTATTGCAATGTCAATTTTTGTAACCTGTAAATGCGCCCAGATACCTGAGGGTTTGGCGCGCTTTATAAATAAACAAACTTGTTTTTTAAACATATCTAGTGCACAACTAAACAAACTTCAGTTTTGTATCCTCAGGATTTAGGAAAGAACATATTTTAATGCATCTGGATTGGGCACAAAGACTTGTGAATTGGAGACTATTAAACGTGTTTGTCAGCTGAAATCCAATGTTATTGTAAGTTCAGCAGAGTAAGCCTACTTAGGAGTTAATTGCTGTGTTCCATAAAAACGGATCCATTTTGGTTCTCTCTAGTTTCCCGCAACTTGCAAATGGGAAAATATTCATAGCCCTATCTTACTCATATTACAGGGTGCAAACGATAACTATTTCCCAAATCCTCCCTTGGAGCAATTCACAGCTACAAAGGTACTTGACAAATAAAAACTAATCGTAGCCCACAAATTGTAAATAAGGCAGCTTCCTGTGATGAAGCCCATTCGTGGGGCTGCTAAGTGGGCTAAGTGCGGCTCTGAGGAACTAGTTGCGACACACCCGTTCGGTGAGGCCAGTCTCTTACTGTTAAATGATTGAGTGAGAGAAAGAGCAGGACACGACAAATTAGGTGAGAGTTTGCCTGAGTGCCTCCTGTCCCTGCTCATATTGCTGCTGTGACTCCATATACTAAGATATGGAGGTGGAAGATGGAGGTTCTCCCAGGCTTCTCCCCAATTTTCACTCTCTGTAATTTGACCACTCCATGCCCTGTAGGAAGGAGGTAGAACGTTATTGGCATAATTAGTACTATGAGAAGCAAACACAGTGTGTGACTCATGCCCACACGTGAGTGTCACACACAGCGGGACATAATGGGCATGTGTACGTTGCACACAGATTAGACGGTCAGCTCCCGCATACCCTACACTCAAACAGAATGCAGTGGCCGTTCGGAATGTGAGAACTAGAATACAGGATGCCAGTGGGAGACGACCCAGCACACATGGGACAGAGGGACCCATAGAGAAATGAAATGGCCGCCATGACAGGGTTGTCTGATTCCAAAATGGCAGCCGTCAATTTTAGCTTCAGCCCACTGAGTCACGAGCTGCCCAATAACTTACTCCATATGGGAGGTAATACTGAGATTGTGGACCAAACTCACCACACTTCACCAATCCCCACGCCCAGACAATAATCCCCACAGGTGCTCCTTGGGAGAAGCGAGGGAGGATTGAGACAAGTTGGCAGCATGAAGGTGAAGCAGGAGAGTGATAAAGCAGAAGCAAAGAGAAAAAGAAGACAAAGCAGAAATTTGAAGCAGGTCAAGAAAGGGAGCAGGAAAGAGACAAGTGAAAGGAAAGGAACAAGTTAAATAAGGGCAAGACCAGGAGAAGGAAGGAGGCAAGAGAAGGGAATGGAATGAGTTGGGAAATGGCACGCCAAGAGGATACCAGAAGGGGGTAAGTGAAATGAATGAGTAAGAGGTGGGCATGTCCATGTGCTGGAAGGAAGGAAGTGAGATGAAAGAGAAGGTGCTGGAGGAGGGAGTAAGCAAGCAGACCATCAGCATTAGAGAAAAGAGGAAGGCAGCTGAAAGTGGCAGTTGGTTTCAAGGACCAGAGAGAAAACCCAGCATTGGCTAAAACAAGAGAGCCAGAGGCTGGAAGGTATGCCAAGAGGTGAAAGGCAACACCAGGTTGGCCTGCGTTGGGTAGAAGCAAGAATATCAGGATTAGTACAGTTTAAAGCAATGTGGACCTGGGGTCATACACTGGGAGGGACAAAAGGTACAGACACAAGATACGTTTATTAAGTAAGGACCAGAGAGAAACCCCAGCTTTGGCTAAAACAAGAGCGCCAGAGACTGAAACGGATGCCAAGAGGTGAAAGGCAAAACTAGGTGGGCCTGCGTTGGGTAGAAGCAAGAATATCAGGATTAGTACAGTTTAAAGCAATGTGGACCTGGGGTCATACACTGGGAGGGACAAAAGGTACAGACACAAGATACGTTTATTAAGTAAGGACCAGAGAGAAACCCCAGCTTTGGCTAAAACAAGAGCGCCAGAGACTGAAACGGATGCCAAGAGGTCAAAGGCAAAACTAGGTGGGCCTGCGTTGGGTAGAAGAAAGAATATCAGGATTAGTACAGTTTAAAGCAATGTGGACCTGGGGTCAGGGGATGGGGGGGAAAAATGTACAGGCACAAGAGACACAATAAAAGGTTTCTTGTAAACTGGAAAACACTGAATAAAGTTGAAAAACAAAAGAGACGTTTATTAAGTAAGATACAAGCGACAGGCTAGAGAGGAGCCATAATCCAGATCTGGTGGCAATGGCAAGTCAACAAAGGATAATGATGAACAGTTGCTGCCACAAGAGGATGGGAATCTAAGAGGAGATTAGCAGGCTAGCCAGGAGCCATGATCTGGAGCTGGTGGGCCTGGCAAACCCAACAAAGCGACACAATTAAGAATTCCCCAGAGACAATGAGCCTGGCACCTGTATGAGAGTTTAAACCAAGAGAGCTCTTGGACAAGCCCATCTCAAGAAGAACATTTGACAGCTTGGGCTGGGAAGGCTCTTTGAGACTGCAACCCAGAGGATTGTTGTGAATTCCAAGCCTAGATGGTTCCCTGACAGATGATCTTTCAAGGAAGAGAGCTCGATAACTCGAGCCAGTGACCAGCTACGCGCATGAGACTTTGCCCTTGGCAAGGAGGCTATAATAGTGACAGCATGAAAATGAACCTAGGACACATGGCAAAGAGATAGATCAGCGACCGCAGCCCAGCAGGCCTAGCCTTTTCCCAGAGAGATTTGAGAGACTTTGTTTAACTTGTGGGCTACAGGAACAAAGAAATAAATACCTATAAGGATATTTTTCTCTAGGGTGTCCTGAACTATGACAAAAAGAACTGTAGGAGGCGTCCCTTTATTTGATGGTCTCGGGAATCCAGATCTAGAGGACTGTGGAGAACGATTACATGTGATTATAACGAATAAATAAACAATGAATTTATACCGAACCCAACACAACGAAAAACATACTGAATGTTTTTTCGGGAGATCCCCAAGGGGTCCCCCAAGCTCCCTGTTTCCCCATGTTTAAAACCCCAGCCCAAACCCATCCCCACCAGATTTAACCCCTTATCCCACCCCCACATATTTCTTTTAAATAAATTCGGTATTATTAATTAATTATTTATGTTCTATTTGTTATAATCATTGGAGGACTTAGTTTCCTTTTCAGCAGAAATCCATCCTGTTCTCAAACTGTTGAAAAACATCTGGAGACATGCCACTGTCTCTTGTATAAGATTGGTACTGAACCATATGAACATTCATTGCACATGTTAATTTGCATTCTTACCCTGCATTAAAGAGGCCCACCTACAAATGGTTTAATGTTTACTCTAATTGCATTGATTTAATATCAGTGCATCTTGTTGTTTGACCACTGATTTGTGTCTTGAGTCATTTTTGATTCTTCACTGATTGGAATTCGCCAGAAAGAGAGATCACTAGTCAGGTCACTCTATAAAACATTGCAGGAGGTGACTAAAATCAGAAGGAGGCATCATTAAACTGGGAACTCTTAACATTGGAGAGCCTAGGGTAGGTGCTCCTTTTGCACATGCATAAAGATGTCCTTGGTTCGAGTGCTGGGCCCATGACACGCACAGGTCGGGACACAGGCAGGAGCAGTCTCATGTTCTGCTCTAGAGGACTATTGAAGTATGAGCCTGTGTACCTGAGATAATGGTTGTGGTATTAGACTGTGATATGTGTCAAGGAGCATGAGCTCCACAGCATTTTGCACTTGGTGTATCCTATTGTAATGCATTAGTTTGCAGGTGGAAGGGGACACACAGTAAGTAATGGTTTAAATGGAGTATTCGCACCTGGGAAAGGCAGATTGACCTATCACAATATGCCTTTCAGGGGCGCTATTGTGCATTCAAAGTGGAAAGAAAATGTTAAAAATATTTTTTTTAAATGACAAAAAATGCCCGCCCTTTTGGAACTTTTTTTCCCATGACCGCTCTCATCCTAAAAAAGGCAGATAGTCCCCTTTCTATTTTAATGGCGGCAGCCATTTTTTGTCTTTTTTTCCTCTGACGGAACATGGGCTCGCAGTGAGCTCATCTTCCGTTGGACAAAAAAAAAAGAAAACAATCACACCTCGGAAAATCCCGGGGTGCGAATAGCTTTCAGGCCCCGGCCAGGGCGACGGACTTGGCATGTAACGGCCTGCACCCCGAGCTGAGGACCTCACTTTGCTCGGGCCTACCAAAGCTCAGGCTGGCTGGCCGTTAAATGCCATGTCCGCCCTCTGGCGGGTCATGAAAGCTATACTCATAGATTTTACTGTTGCCAACCTCTACTGTACTCAAATGATGTACCTTTGATGCATGAAAGCCTTAGTCTGGCTTGTTTGAACATGTCAATGTGATCTGCAGGTACGTGGCACTGGTCCAGCCCACGTAGCTATCTTGCGACTATTAAAATGCTGTTTTTATTTTCTTTAAAAGTGTTAGTAACTGTAAAATGAGATCCAAGTCTGCCGAAGCACATGGATCTCTGATCTCATTGGCTGCTGCAAACAGGGCCCAGAGACCTAGCCACGCCACAAAATTGCTGTGAAAATATCATGGCGCAGAGGCGCCTTCATGGCCGGCGAAAAGGGCATGCGCCCCAGGCTTATGGTAAGAACCGGAAAACGCCAGTGGGGAAGTACAGAAATTGCAGATTGGATGCCATCCCAGCTACACCTCTTAATCAATGTGTGATTCTCGGCAGCTCATTTAATATCATATTGCTCAACCTGGCAAAATCTTCAGTCCCTAAACCTTTCAAATGTACAGCCCTTGAGGGATCTCACTCTCAGGTTATGAGCTTCAAAAAAGCCTCACACATGGTTTCACTGGCTATAGCGTTGCTTCATCTGTAATAATAGTAAGCATTGATATAATTCACACCAGAGCCAGGTGTTTTTTTGCTCTATAATTGAAACACCACTTGAAAACCACTTCACTCTTCTAATCTCAATCTGTCTGGATCGGAACACCTTCCTGGTAGCTTGTAATATTCATCCGCTGGCTATGTCATGGTATGTGTAGCTTTCTCTCTGCTTCCAGTTGCTCTCCTGTATGAATGCTTCAGTGCTTTTGCATTCTGTTAGGCAGATAATCTGAGTCCTCTGGAATTGCGCCCATTTTCATACAATCAGTCTCCTGCATTTTACCACAGCTGTAAACATTTCTCGTGACTGATTTTGATATTAAAAAAAGTGCCCTGTCCTCATGCGAGACCACACGTACCCTCCTTGTGGACTGCTAATGTTCCCTTGAAATGCTACATATGTATTATTCTTATTACAGCAAGAATTAAGCGGGTAAGAGGACTAAAAGGGAGTACCCATTCTAATTTTGATCGCAGCGAGGCAGCATATCAACCAATGGGTTGTGATCACGACAAAGGGGGCGTGACCAGATATCCTGGAACCCTTAATTTCTTTGCTTTAGTGGGGGGTTTAACCAAGGCGTCCGTGCCCAAGGCACCAAAAGTGTTTAAGATGGTCCTGGCCAGCGCAGGGACCTATTGAAGCCGGGATGTTCCGGCTTGATTAAATATAGTGTCAGCCTAAGCAGTAATACATTGCAGTGCTTTGGTTGACAGTGTATTTAAGCCAAACACTATGTGATCAGTACATGGAGCTGTCTGTCCCATGTACTGAGCATGTAGTGTTTGGCTTAAATATGCTGTCTTCCAAAGCACTGCCTTTATTAGGTTATGATATGATATGATATGGCCTTTATAACGCGCCTACACACAACTATTTCAAGGCGCAATGAGGCAAGGAAGGGGGAACAGAGGGAGGACAGAGACAACGATCTTACTAGGCCAGGTGACATTGAGATCGCACAAGTGCAGGGAAGGGTGGAAGGGAAAAGTGCCAGGGGAAAGGGGAGGGGGCAGTGCTGTACATGGGATCAAAACAATAAGAAGTGCGGCCAGCAGGTTGCAGGTGCCAGGGTAAGTGCAGACAGCAGGTTTCCAAAAGTGCAGGTTGGTGGACTGTAGGGTTACAGACAGACCCAAGTGCAAGGGTTGCCAGGAGGCAGTGCAGGTGTGCAGCTGGGCAGGTTGGGACCTGGGCCCTAGTGCTTCGTATATCAATACATTTAAGAAACCAGAAAAATCTCGGCAGGATATTACTGTTTGCAGTAAAGTCCTAGTGCTGCTATGTCCCTGCACCCTTTTGGCCGCGGCAAACAGAGGGCACCTAAATGGGACCTGGACCAAAGTTGCTGCGCCGAAACGCGGAAGAAAAACTGTCTTCTCTTTTAGGTGGATGTATTTTTTGAAAATCAGAAGATTTACACATTAGTTGCCCCAAATACTACATAAACAAATCGTTTTTTAAAGTCCTGGATAAAATGCATCAGAGTAAGTAAAGGTCTCAAGTTGACTGATTTGAGGATCACATCTGTATTTGTGAATCCCCAAAGATTGTGAGCTTCTGCTCCATATTTTGACCTCCTCTGCAGGCTCAGCCATGTGTTTTTGATTTAGTTCAATGCGTTTCTGTTGTGAAGCTCTCGGAACGAACATGTAAGGCCTAAATATTCGTTTTTATGCAGGCCTGCTTCCCTAATGGAATATCCTTATTTGAGCACAAACGTGAAAACGACTGACAGCCAGCAAAATATTCTGTGCGGAAAAGTTTGGAAATAAAAAAAAAATATATATATATATAGAAATCTAAAATGACACTCATCAAAATCGATTTTTGTATTTTCTGTCGTGAATGAAGGCATGTCTTTTCACTTCATTAAATCACGGCGTGTCTGATTGAGAAACCGTGTGCTCGCCATACATCTGCAAAGGGCATAGTAATGATCAGCTGAATTCAACAAACGGACTTTGCCACACGGGGAAATAATGAGCCTTTCACCTTTAAAGGCCTAGGCACTTAGCCTATTCACTGGCGCTGGTGGAGATGACTTATGTAGAGTGGAACAGACTTACTGCAAACAACTCAGCAACATTGTGTGAGTGTTGGGTTGACTTTTTTTTGGTACATTGAAGTATTTGTTTGCTCAAATTTAACTTCTGTGCTCCGAAAAGTACAGATGTTTCTCTTGAACAATGGCGAGGCATATATAAGTCTTGCAAAACTATTTATTTGAAAATGCTAGATAAATGATCTTTGACCATCAATCCAATCAAAAGGATTAGCAATTTTCCTAACACTGTTTTCGATGGTGCAAGAACTTAAAGACTCAACAGTTCATGCATGTATAATTAGAACATGTTGCAAGTGTTTGACACAAACGTATACGGGCAGAAGTAACTGGTTATCTTACAACTTGGGAACACATGTTTGAATGAAATCTGTGGCTGACATGCATCATGAGCTCTTTTTGGGTGTGATTGGCGTTAATTCAGCATCGGCATCACCGAGATGTTTTGGTGACATGCTAAAAATGTATTTAGAAGAGCCCAGATTCTCAATGCGAATGAGGATTTTGACAGTCTTCTTTGACAGGGCTGCCCTCCATAGGTTTTACTTCTTGCTGTGAGAAGATCAAAGTTGTACAACTCCATTGCACACCAGGAAAACCCAAAGCATGTTGATGAGTTTTACAAGCTGGGGATAAGAGGTGACATAGAGCCTGGTCAGTTTAACCCAGATCTTTTTGGTGGCAGTTAACAAAGGCTGTTAAAAGCAAATACTTTAAATGGTTGCCCGTGGAATGGAATTGTTCCATAACTGTTGAAAAACTGCAGCTCAGAATCAAATCAGAAAAGTGTTCTGCCGCTGTAATAATTTCATCATTTCCATATTTTCTTGAAATCTTTCAGCTGTGATGGCCATAATCTGTTGTAAAACACTTTTGCACATATATACATACTGTCCTCAGTAAAGCCTCATTACGAGTTTGGTGGCATTCTGGTGGCAAATCTGCTGAAATACAGTCAAATGGATTCAACACAGGATTACAGGTGGCGGTAGGTGGTGTAGGTCCCCATTAATGGTGTCCATAGGACTCAGTGGGATTTCAGTGGAATTACCACTAGCGGTAATTCTGCCTTGGTAATTCTGCTGATTTTTGGAAGTAGGGAGGACAATTAACCATCAAATTTTATTTGGAGATAAAACTACCTCACTACGTCCAATCTCGTAGATCAGCATTGCGGTCATTCGGCAGTAATGAGGTGGAAACAGAATTAATGCTGCATTGCTGCCATTTTTTGTCACACTACTGTACTCGTAATGAGCCCCAATGATCCTTCACAAGGGATTTCAATGTTTGTGACATATTTTGAGCAGTTTCTAAAACAGTTTTCAGAACCTGTGCATTGGCATATGTTAGTTGGACCCCACAGTAGAAAACAAACTCACATTGTTCCAGACAATAATTTATTGGCTTCACTTGTGAGGATATCACGCTCACTTGCTGCTATGGCAGTGTCTTGACGCAAGGTTTGCAGAGTCATTTATAAGTAGAACTAAAGCTAATGAGTCCTGGCCCTTCAATTACTTTATCCTGAAGGGCAAATTAAAATCCAGGAAGGGGTTGCAAAATTTGCTTCAAAAAAGCATCTGATCTAATACTGTATTAAAAGCTGCAATACTCCCTTGGCTTTTGCCTGGTCAGGGCTTGGATCATCTGCCATATGTGTGTACACTACTGAGAAGGATTTATTTAGGACCTGAGTATTTAGCAACATATGTTGGACGCAACTGTTCCATGCACCGTTTTTGGTTTCTGAAAAGATTGTTCCATGGCCAATCTCAGAGTACTCAATACCAAAGTACTCAATTCCCACAAACCTTCAAGACTTTTTTTAATACAACTAAATAAAACTGTATTCGAATGCTGGATACATCACTAAAGTAGGTTTTATTTAATGCATATTTCACCTGCAATTCAAAACGGTGTGAGAAACAATGGGCAGATACCAGCCACTTAATGTCTTCCCTGATCAGTGCTGAAACACCTCGCTTAACACCCAAATTCACGGCTAACTTGTAAACCCCAAAACCTAACAATTTGTCTAAGGCGAGCCCTGCTTCACTAAGGACTTCCAGAAGTAGTCTTTTCAACACTTTACTGCGACCATCACTAAATGATTTTATTTTTAGGAATGACACCTCCACTTCAATACTTTGTGGATTTATGCATACCACGTATACCAAATCCTTTTTTACTACCGTCCATTAAAACAGAAACAGCATCAGCAGTTTTGATGACGATAAATAGTTCTTCCTCAAAGTAGCGCCACCAATGCAAATTGTAAAGTCTCTTCCTGTTACAGCATTTGTGTACTTGGAGCTTAAAGCCAATACAGCAAATGTCTAGTAGGAATGGCCTTGTTTGCCAATGTATAAAGGATGTCCATTAGCTGGCACAGTGAGTATATGCTGATCCTCTGCTGTAGCCAAACATCACAATGTTGTCAGAAATAAAAATCATAAACTCAGTGACTGTCAAAGGGAACTTACAGTTGCAGCCAACCAAACACAACCTAAGAAATGGAATTTGTAGAAAAAACACACTTTACTTGATGTATACCACCTTACAAATGCACAATAAATAAATAAATACATCCTTGCTAACTTAACAATTGGAGATAAATGTCCACAGCACTGCAGTGCTTTACGAATTTCTTCAGATTCCCTGCCCTTCAGTGCTGTTGCATATTCAGATGTTTGAGGAACGTGTCAAATTTCAGGTGGGTGCCACTGATTATTGTTTTATTAGATCATTTATTAGTAGATTATGGTTAGATTATTATCACCTGGCCGATTATTTGGATCACTTTAAAGTACTCTTTAACCAACAATCGGGCTTCAACAGTCCCGAAGAGTTGGCACAGCAGGTGGTCACTGCAGCATTTGTTCAAGGACTACAACCAAAATGACCCCAGTAATTGAAATTAGTTTGTGTTGGATTGCAAACAAAACAGTTAGCTCAGCTAGTGACAATTGCTAATCACTCTCTGGCATGCCAAGAGCAAAAGAGAGAACATAATTAATCAAAGCTATTGACTTCACAAATGCATATCTTTCAGTGAAAAGCAGAAAGTAGGGGTACAAATGCAGATCCAAGTGCAGTGATGGTAGCATGCAGTGGAGAGGATGGGGCAGGTGAAAGACGGTGCAAATGTTTTTTACAATGCAGCCCCAGGAAGTAGTAGGGCAAGCAATTACTGTAACAAAGAAGGACTTTGGACATTTCAATGCACCAAAAGACCTCAGCAAATTCTTCCACATGTATCTCCATTTTCAACATTTTCATAGTCCTTATTCATGTGGATCCTTGCAATCCCCTCCGGAGAGTTTCCCAGTACAAATTGCTCCCTAAATTTGAAAAACTGATTGCACCAGTTATTTGTTCATAGCTGAAGCAAGTTAGAATTGTAGTCACAGAAACATTAGGGGGCACTCATTACGATTGGAAATGACAGTGAGCCTTCACACTGATCAACACATGTAGGCCTCACGACCTAGTTGGCCATCTCTGAAGCATGAAAACCCTTGCTCCCTCAACAGAAAATATCAGCCAGGTTCTGGCAAGGAGACACACACATACCAAGCTGTAACGTTCCACAGCAAGACTGAATTTCGCACAGTGATTGGTTAAGGCAAAGGGGGCGAACACATTCACAGGCCTGAACTGCAGTAGTGAGGTCATGAAAAAGCAACAAAGATGTATTGGACCCCAGAGCTAAAGGACACATAGTGCATATGGATTGGTCAAAATCCATCAGCTTAGCTGGGTTCCCAAACCTGTGTTTAAAGGGCATATGACAACTTAGGTTCCTAGTCAGTGCATCAAAAAGTATCATAATGAAGGTCACCAGCTGGTAAGAACCAAACAATGAGCAGGGAAAACTACCCCTGTCAGGGCAGAAAGATCAAGGAGCAGCACTGCTCTCGGTAGGAAAAAGCACATACATAACATTAGTATATATTTACTGTAAGCTAATACTCCATCTTGCAATTACACTTTAGCTCAGATGACAATAGTTATCTTATGGCGAACTGCTTTACGATACACCTGATGCTGATCCCAGTGGTTGGCAATAACATAGCGCTATGATGTTATATTGCTGTGTGTTCTTTTATTATCATGCATGTGCATTTTAGCTATGACAGCACTGCTTTGGCACTTTGGCGACAGTGCTAGAGCAAGAATTGTTAAAATAACACGCACTAATAATTTGTTCGTTGGGTGCCAATCAATGGTGCTGATATATTATTGATGTCTTTTAGGCAGCTGCTGATGTTTGTCCTCTTGTTTGCACTGCCCCTGTCGGGCTAGCTGGCCCCAGTGCTGATATTTACATCAGACAGAGCCGACAATTACTATGGAATCAAGCGCTGGTACATAATGCTCCCATTATTTGTCCATGACTTTGTTAAACGTTTGTCTGGCTTAGCCACTCATGTGGTATACAGCTCTAGCTTGAGTTATATTTATAACTACTCCTCGGTTCACCATGCTCTGAGTAGTGGCTTTATTCCAATTTTACCATTTCATCATGGCTGATTGATTAGAGATACAATTCCATTGGAGGTCCCACGATGTTTAGTCACCTGACCTACCACTGGAGTAGTGTAGCCTGGCAGACGTTGTTCCTAAAAAGAAATTGGAATGCGAATCGTAATGTTGTTTTATATTTGCCTGAGGAAGCTCAAGACAGAGCGAACCTCGTGGTGTTTTTCACCCACAGGGGTAAGTGCTTCTTTTCCCTGGTCTGCCTACATTGGGTGTTTGCCAATGTTTGTTTTTACATCATTGTGATGAATTATTACTAATAAAGTTTAATATTTTTTTATCCAGTACGGTCTTTGAGTGCCTGTGCAATTTGTTTCCCTGTATGGCTAGTTGAGGCTAATGCCTACGTGACTTTGGGAGACTGTTATTTTTATATATATACATATATATATATACACATATATATTCCTGTCATTGTAAGAGAATGAAGTTGCAGGTCTCTAAACGTCCAGCACATAATGTCAGAGGCAGGGAAAATGGAACTATGAGGAGGGAAAGTACAGCATGCCATGTTTCTAATGAAGAGTTGCAAGGTTGAAGTGGCGATGAATAGTACACAATGATGGAAACGGTAAGACAGTGCCAACCGATGTGGTTGTTTCCAAAAAGGATTCACATGTTATCATTTTGTTTCTCACACTGTCACATCTCACACAGGGATCGGTTGAAGTCTACTCAGTCGCTCACTCCACACATACTCCTCCTGGAACAGACAATCAAGCATCAAATCTAGCTGATAGCAAATAAAAGAGCAGTGTCAAATCAGCACTATGGGAAAGGGAGTGATCTCAATGCTAATTAATTAATAAACTGAGGTCACGAGGATGGAATATGCCAATAGAGCTAGATACTGTATAGATTCACATATAGTGCAAAAGACGATGTTATGTTATGTTATTTGCATTTATAGCGTGCACATTCACCAGAAGGAATCTTGGCGTGGGAATTCCAAGGTAGTCACCCCCCCTATGGGCATCTAAAACAGAAGGTTTTTCAGGTCACGCCTGAATTTAAGGTGATTCTCAATACATCAGCGGTCAGGAGGTAGACCATTCCACAGCTTCCCAGCCGAGAAGGATAGCCACATTTTAGGAATTGCCACTAAATCTGTATTACTAGAGCGAAGTGATCGCCCTGGAATATATAGGCAAAATGTATCTTGAAGGTACTCAGCTCCCTGGCGATAAAAGGCCCGGTGGACCAGACAGATGGACTGAAACCTAATCCTCTGGGCCACAGGGAGCCAATGGAGAGCACGAAACACTGGGCTGATGTGTGCTCCATAGGGAGAATTATTGGCCACCCGAGCCGCCAGATTTTGCGAAAGTTGCAGGCGATGTATAGAGCCTGCGGGTTGGGCCAAGTAGAGAGCATTGCAATATTCAATACGACTAATAATAAGTGATCCCACTACCAATGGTCGCATATGACTAGGAATAAAAGGAAGTACTTTTCCGAGCACTCTAAGAAGAAAGTGCCCTGTTTTGCAAACCGCACACACCTGCTGGGTCATTGAAAAAGACGATGACCAGGGAATCCCTAAGTTCCTGACAGTCGTCATGAGAATGGGAAGGTCACCAAGAGTGGAAGGCCAGAATGAGGATGTCCACATAGCAGAGCCAGAGACGGGGCCCACCACCAGGACTTCTGTCCTGTCCCCGTTCAGCTCAAATCAGTTCCCATTCATCCACCCCCTTACTGCTGACAGACATTCACACAACACTGAGGATGCCCTGGCCTGGTCCAGATCTAATCAGACCAGAATCTGGGTATCGTTGATGCCCAATCAGAGGCCGGGAAAGCATGAATAACCTGTAACATTGTTGTCATTTCTCCTCTTAATTTGCTATAAAAACAGCAAGTTTCTGTCACTATGTTGAATGTCTTTTTGATAATTCCCTGGTCTAGGCTCTGTTGTAATAAGCTTTTGTTTTTCTCACATCTTGCGCATTATGCATTTTGGTCTTTGGATTGATTTTTACTATTGAAATTGGGACTTGCCCGTACGGGGATCCAAGTCTCTTCTGGCAGCTGTGAGCTCCTCTGCTGCACTCAGTGGGAAGCGAGGTCCACATGGAGAGAGCAGAAGACTGCTCAGACCACGAGACCACGAGGAAGCAGCACATGCAAGGGTTAGCCAGAAGGTTAGACTGATCACTTCCGGTTCTGGCCCGCCCCCTCAAGTGCAGGCCTTTGTGGGGAGAGGCAGTCCCGGAAGACTTTGGAAGACCAAAGCGAGCCAGTGCACCTCATCTGAGAACGACAATGGGAGAGTGAGTATAAATGCAGAAGCAGACTGTGTGACGGTGTGAACCACGTGGGGTTTGAAGTTGCTTTGCTTTCTTTTTTGTTTTTAGTAGAAATTGAAGAGGACTCCTGTATCGAGAAGCAGTGATGTCACGTTAATTATAAGACTTAGTAAGTAAAGTGTACGAATCCCTCAGTGCAGGAGGGAGGGCAGTGCTGCTTTAGAACTAAGAGTGGGAAATAAGGATGACTGTACCCTTCGTCCGCGGTAAGGGACGAGAGGCAGAGAACATACAAAATTGTGTAAATAGATGTGATTTTTCTTGCATTGTATAAAGAATAGATGTGTATATATATATACATATATATATAAATATATATATATATTCACTGAGAAAACGTTAAAGGGACGTTATAAATTGCACTAAGAAAAACCTCAGAAATACAATGAAAACACTTTGTTAAAGGGACGTTATGGTTAGAAGTCAAACCGAAAAACCCAGAAATTCACCAGTTATGTTAAGCTAAGCAACCATAACTCACATCACCATTTCGCACTGCTAAAACTAACAGACAGGACATGAAAGATGACATCACAAATGTCATTGATGACATCACTGATGACATCACATATTATATTAAATTAATTTTAATAACGAGGAATGGGAAATTCTGACCCTTAGGATACAAGTATATCTCTGAAACAGAGACATTAACACCCCAGGCTATATTACAGGGACTCAAACTTGTATCTCTTATTTGATTCATTTTTTATTCGACTTTTTATTTTAGTAGAATTATTTGAGTGCTGATTAAATGTTGAATTTTTAAGTTTTGGCTCCAAGGGGTGGTGGTTTTGTTCCCCTCTGCATGTGAGCCAAAATTAATGCGCTAAATGATGACTAGGAGATAAGGGTTGTAAGAGGCAGATAGAGTCTGGCATTTGTTTGGCTGAACTGTCTTTTGACTTGGTTATCTGCAGATAAAAGATTTTGCATTTTGCATTATTCATATTAGCAAACTTTTTTTAGGATCAGACAGCCGGCAACCATTGCCAAACACAGTCGGCCATTGCTGACTTTCGCCAACGTCCAAACCAACCACGGTTGCCTATCTCCAAGCCAATCATTGCCGTCCCGGGAGGATAGCTCAGCGGCAATGTGCTCACCTTGCAAACAAGACGACACAAAGCAACACAGGTTCGATCGCCGGGTCCGCGCTTAGAAACCTCTCGGTATTAAGCGTGTTATAAATATGCAACTAAGAGACATATTGCTGTAACAGCGCCTCAATGCCCCCTGGCTGTGTGAGCGCTTTAAAAATGCAAATATAAAAAAAAACAATGGCCCACCATCCCCAATCATAGCCAACCATTGTCAAGCACCGCCAATCATGGTCAAGTCTTGCTGATAACGGATGGCGATTGCGGACCCTGGCCGACTATAGCCATCTGTTCAGCCAGTAAGGTTGTTCCGTGGGTTGAGTCCCCATCACAGAGATCTGAGGATCACCTCTAGACTGAGCCTTTTATAATTTCAGGGTCTATCAAAGACCTTGAAATTATGAGGTTAATGGTCAAGGTGTTTTATTGAAGTGGCAAGAGTACATTTAGTTTATGGAGGGGGTTTTGTCAAAGATTATGTAAGAGAGACAGGTAGAGAGAGATAAAGACAAACACTTACCATTCCAGCACCAAATGTGGCATCCTGAAAATCATCATGGAAGGGATAAACACATGTTATATGTTTAATCCCCACCTCTAGAACACCACCAATCACTGTGGCACCCTTGAACAGCATTAATATGCATGCCAATTAATTAGTTTTTACATACAGCCTGTGCCTGCTGTATGCATCTCCTTCTTAACAAATGTATGATTTACACAGCCTGGTAATGTAGACTGTGGTAATATTGCTGTGGAGAGGATAAATATGCTCGCTACAGTGCTCTTCATGTGAGCAAGAGTAGGTAACATTTTTATTTTATTTATTTCAAATATTTTCATGGTGAAATATATTCTAATGAGGCCTCACAGCGTTGAAAACATCGACAGCTTGCACGGCCGGAAGGTTGATGAAATGGGAACTGTTCCATTTTTTTAGAGTATCATCTGGTATGGCAGACTTTGCTAAACCAGGGGATTACACAGAGAACTGCACTAGAAGCAGCTAACATGCTTTAACAGGCTTGTGGCAGTGGGGCTTCAGAGGGAACACTGTATCAATCCTACTCACTGACAAATAATCCAGCAGGGCTTCTGTATTGAACTGCACAAAAGAGGAATACATCAGTACAGTACTCCACTCATGCACATTTTCTGATCTAAGGACGTGAGAACAAAGGACATGCAGGAGAGAAGAGGTGGTACTTTGCAGCATCACATCTCCCTTGCCTCCTGACTCAGGGTCTGTGGGCCCAGGCCATTGTAAAAGAGAGGCAACATAATGCGTGCCTGCTGCACCCATGCACCAAAGCAGTATCCTAGTCATGTTCGGAATTGAAGGATTCTTACCTGCAGGTGCTCTAATGGGTGAGACCCACGCCACAAGGGCACACTGTTCAGGGTGCGGGGAGGAGTGTGGGGTTGTCGCAGGGCACTGCACAGAAAGCACATAGCGGCAGGCAGTGAGGTTGCTCCCATAGGGCTCTCCTGCTTGTTGACTGAACTACACTATGCACACCAGCCGGGTGTGATAGCAGCATAGATGCTTTATGAAGAATAATACAGTATCTTGTTAACAATAACAAGACTATGGGCCTCATTACGAGTTTGGAGGTAGCCATGCCGTTTTTAGTGGCATGGCTACCCCCAAACCGGGTATCGGGTCCGGTTCCAGAAATAGGGAATTACTGGGCCATTCCGACTTTGGCAGGCCCAGGTAATTCCCATTCACGAGACCCAGACCCGGTACATCCCCATTCCCATTTGAGCCCCCATAGGGCTCAGTGGGAATGGGGATAATGCTAACAACGGGCCTGTTAATGGCAGGCCCTTTGTTAGCATCATGGTCTGCTAGCCGCTGCTGCTAAGGACGCCTGGTCTGACCAGCTGTCCTTAGCGGCACCCGCGAGCAGACCTCGTAATGAGGCGGTAGAGTGATAACGGCGCCGGCAGCTCTACCGGCGCCGTTATCACTCTACCACACTCGTTGTAATGAGGCCCTATGTGCTTTATTTAAGGAATCTCCAAAATTTGTGGCTTTAGAAAAAGTTGCTCTGCAGGGCGACACCTTCCAATCCCTTAAATTGGTAATGCACAACTGTTGAATCTTAGGTGAAACATTTTTGTATGGCCATCAAAGATACGATCCAGGATGTCGTGGGTCAACTGTATGTGGACGGTAACAAAAGCCTAACCGTCACCAAAAACAGTATATAGTGGAAAAGAATACAGGACTCGGCGCCATCAAGATATATATCTATTTTATATCTTATTCCTTTGTTAAACATCACACGTTGAGCCCATATGCGATAACATGTTTCGGCTATGCTGAGCCTTTTGCAAATCCGGGCTAAATATAATTTTCAATTACATCCCCAACACATTATTATATGCGATGAGCACAAAGAAACACAACATCCCATGAGCCAAAAATCATTCATATATATAACATTTTTGAAAGACCATTGCCCCGGCATTCAAGCATCATGCCGAACAATGTACATCATAACATATTGAAAATGTGTGCCAAAATTAAACAGAAAAACAAGGATGGGCGTAGGGAAGGATTGATGGGTGTAGAAAAAAACAAATCATGTTATATTATTAAATATGAGCAATACATAAAAGGACAAAACAAAGAAAAAAGGAAATAAAATTATTAATCTTAATACATCGAATCATAAATGCTGTAATCACATTATTCCAATGACCCATAAAATGGTCCAGAAGTTTATGCAAACTAGTCTGATATCCTTACCCGAAAATAGATGTAACCAATTCGTAGGACTAATGTCCATGTAGTAATAACGGGGTATGATCCCCAGTGACAATCTAAAACAGGATGAAGATAAGGACAAGGATATAGTATGGTATTTTACGCCCCAAATTGCACTTCTCAAATGTTGGTCGTTCTTTAAAATTGTACTAGTTCCTGGTCTAAGTTGTATCTATAAGAATACCTCTGAATTCAAAGATGAGCATAACTATTATCACATGCACAAATATTCCTTTACCCGTTACAAACGATCAGATTAGCCAATGTAATCCACAAACCAACGCTGTATATCGGTGTGGTTCAGGAAATAAATACTGTAACAAAACAACTATGCCTGAGACGAAAGCACTGGATTGATATGGCTTTCTTTATTTCATGCCGTATACCATAATCTGCCATTGATGAAAGCATTTAAACGAACAGCAACAAAAGTATGCTTAGAAACGAGCGTCCAGCTCTTACCTGTTTCGTTCTAAACGATGGTCGCATGCGTCGGCAAGCAATCCGAATGCCTACTACATGCGCCATCTTATACTGCGTGTCATTGTTGTGCGCGGGTACCATGGCGATGTATACTAGCGTCGCCATGACTGACCGCGTTCAGCTCGTATCCCACGGCATTCTACACTTGCGTGCGCCGTGTAAGAGAACGTCAGAAACTTACAATAATTGCTGTAAAGACTACTACATCTATACATAAAGTTTTTCTTGCACAAATTCGATTGATTAATTATTTAATTACATAGTGCCGTAATATCTGGCTGTAAATTGTGTGCTCATGTATTGAGTAACAACTGTAATGCATCAGAAAATGGTGAAATACCATTCCAATGTTGTGGATATTTCAAAATAAGGAATCGAACGGCTGCATTATTTGTGCTTGCGCATTACTTTAAACAATCAATTGTAGTAAGGGATCTCATTACGGACCCATTATGTGCAACCTCAGACTGTGTACTGCATCCTATTCCTTCATAAAATAACAATGAACCTCCAAATCGGATCGCAAAATTGCAGTGTACTAAATCTACAGGAATGAAGCCATCTCACTATCAGTATTGAGACCTGTAATTGTCAAATTAAAATAACAAATTGCTCTCGCTTCTGCTTGTCGTAATGCTTTCAGCCTGTCCCCACCCCTCTTATTTAGAGTCACTTGTTGTAAGCCAATAAATCTAATCTCCGATTTATGCTGTAGTTGGTGTGCTTTCTGCCAATGTTCAGCTAGTGGGAGTGATGGGTCCTGGCTGCCAATCTTGGTTAGATGCTCTCGTATTCGGATTCTCAACTGTCTCTTGGTACTGCCTATATACATTTTGTTACAGACACAAATAATACCATACACTACAAAGATAGTTTTACAATGAATTCCTTGTTTGATGGTCCAATAATTCCCACTGATATCTTCAAATTCCGTTATTTGCTTGTATGCATATTTGCATTGTGGACAAACAGCACATTTCCTGAAACCCAATTCTTTCTTGTGTAACCATGTACCTTGGTTGTTATTGTCAATGTCTGGTAGTAGTGATGGACTGAGAATGGATTTCAGTGTGTTGGCTCTTCTGAATGTAATACGTGGGTGATCACCCACGAACTCGCCGATATGACTGTCCAGTTTTAATAAGCACCAATGCTTGTTCAAAACTCTGCGTATTTTCTGATGGTCAGAGCAAAATTGAGTAATAAAGCTTATTAGCATATTTGACTCTGGGTTATCCAATTGCCAATGTTCCAACGTATCTCGCTGTTGCATGCATTTAGTTGTCTTATATGCCCTGCGTATCGCTTTCTGAGCATATCCCCTTTTTCTGAAACGTCGTTGTAGCAGGCTGCATTCCTCTTCAAATTTCATGTTATTTTGACAATTGCGTCTCGCTCTAATATGTTCACCCAGAGGTATGTTGGAAATGGTGGGTTGAAAATGGCAGCTCTTGGCATGCAATATCGAATTGACTTCAGTTGGTTTTCTAAATGTCCATGTTTGTAACGTTTGGCCATCTGAGTATATCGTTAGATCCAAAATATTTTATCTGATGTTTGTTACATTCTCCTGTAAATTGAATGTCAAAACAATTGAGATTTAACTTTTCCACAAATTCCTTGAATTCATCGATGCTGCCATATATGATACAAAAAACATTGTCGATGTACCTTGTCCAAAGTTGAATTTTATCTTTATGAAAAGGTTCTGAGTATACTGCTTTATCTTCCAACATCCCCATGAAGATATTCGCAAGTGCTGGGGCATATTTAGTACCCATGGCTACCCCCTTGGTCTGTTGGTATACCCTGTTGTCAAAAGTGAAGACATTGAGGTCAAATGTAAGATGTAACATTTCTTTTATCATGTTAATGTGATTATAATAGGAAGCTGATTCATGCCTGAAAGTATAGTCCACTGCAATCATAGCACATTTATGCTGAATGGAAGTGTACAATGCCTTCACATCTAGGGTTACTAGAAGGAAGGTATTCTGCCAAGTAAAATCTTGAAGTTTCCGTATAAGGCTGGTAGAATCTTGTAAGTACGAATGAAGTTACATAGCCCTTGGCTTGAATATTGAGTCCAAGTATTCCGAGATATTCTCTGTGGCCCACCCAATCCCACTCATGATTGGGCGGCCTCCTGGTATCCTATCATAGGGCTTATGTATTTTCGGTAAAAAATACATGGTTGGAGTTACCGGTTCTTTGATAAGTAGGAAAGTACGTTCATCATCGGTTATAAGTCCTTTTCTGTGCCAATTTAAAATATGTGCTTCAATTTGTTCCAATGCTGTTTGCCGATAATTGTCCGTTCTTATTTTGTAGCAACCGGGAGTGTTAAGATGTTGGGATGCCAATTCCAAATAATCTTCTCTGTCCATTAACACAATATTGCCTCCCTTATCAGCCTCTTTGATCACTATTCGTGAATCCGTTTTAAGCGAGATGAGTGCTTTCCTTTCTGCAAAAGATAAGTTATTCTTGGTTATCCAATTCTTGTGTTTAACTCGATTGAGATTATAAAGTTATAATCTCAATCGAGTTAAACACATATCTTATTCTTATTTTTTTAAGGAAGTCAACTTTATCTGTAGAAATGCTCATTTCACACATATCTCTCAGGCACATTACCTCGATGTTCCTCTTCCTTGTCCCAGTACCTACTTTTAAGGTATCAGCTTCTTTAACAGAAACCCTTTAGGTGTCGGCATATGATGCGAGCCACATAGCTTGTAGATGTTGTTTGGCACACAGTTTGCAGAACTTAATTGGTGCTGTAAACACGCTACTGATGCAATAAAAATGCCAAAGCCAGGTCTGCATTCAGCCACTTGATTTATAAGCACTCTGTGTTTATTTCATTGAAGTCCTGTTAAGCACCAGCATTGGCAAAGCCAACAGTTTTGGCTTGTGTATAATATTAGGAACTTGCGGGCACTGCTTGGATGCCCAGGTATTCGCACCATTTTGCACCTGCAACTATCAATGGGCAGTTAATACCAATACGACTGAGCCTGGCAAGTGCCTTTTCCCATGCCTACACGAAAGCCCAAACTGTTGGCATTGCTAATACTTGTTGTATCAGTGTGTTCCGTCTTGACGATATTCCTGTTGCTGTCTGTCACAGACACACCTTGCACCCACCGACTTTTCTTATGTATTGCTCTTTGTGGTTGTTTCTATTTGTCCCTCCTTGTTGGAAAATTGTATTTGAAAGGTTGCATTTCTTGATTTATGTAAGGAATCTGTGGCGGTATATGATGAGGATGTATGACTTGGTTGACATTACTATTCACGCTCTTTCTTGAATTTAAGATTTTGACAAAAAAGTGTAGAACCTAATGGAGGAAGTCTTATGTGGTGTGTTGAAGCCCCTCAATCAGGCGAATGGGTGAAATGCACGCTGCCCCCACACAGGCTCTTTTGAGAGTCTGACTGGAACTTTCGTCCGTGGGCCACCTCTCCCATTCAGCATTCCTGCTCAGCACAGTCATTGTCCTGACAGCAGGAAACCTTACCCCTTTCTGAAACTTCTGCCATGACAATGTCCCAAGGAGTTCCGGGCAGCAGCAGAGGGGCTCTCAAGTTGCTCTGTGTCAACAGAGCATTTCAATGTGAGCCAGTAGGCACTGATGGGAGGGAGGGGGTACTATTAGCAGGGACTTGTGTCCCTTTAGAAATGTGCTTGGGAGGGAGTGATCAGCAGTGAGAAGGTTGCATAATGCTGCAGGCTTTATGAAATTATGACTATGGCTTTAGCCAAGGGGGATTTGTTATGCTCACATTAATCTGCATGATGCTATTGTGATTCTGCGTGCTGGGTGGGGAGAATAAAACTAATCCTCTTATTGCTCAACATATTTCGATGTATAGTGTAAAGTTAATAATGAAAGGGTAGTTTCTTATGCAATGTGCTTTGCGTCCAAGACATTGCTATAACAAGAGTATTATTTAAGCACATGAAATGCAAAGGGAATCCTTAATAAATATCTATATAAATTAAAAAACTGTGAAGATGTACTCCGTCGTTTAAATTGTCCACATCCCGGTTTCACCATTTAACCAAAGTGTGTGATCCTGGACAGATCATGTAATCACATCAAAGCGTATGTGTTAATATATCATGCTGTTATTTTTTTTAAAAAGCCTGACTATAGAGTTGCTCCATATATAACAGTGCAATTTAGGTATTTTGCACCACAAAATTATTTGCCACTTGGCTTACTTATGATAACTTATTCTAAAATCACTTCCATGGTGCCTCCAAGTATCAAAGACTGATGATGCTCCTTGTGATGTCCTTTTCTGTGAAGTCATTTCTGGTGGTGCAATCCATATGCAAATTAAGTTTGCATGTATTTTGCCCCAGAGTGCCTGGACAGAGCTCTAAAAGATGAGTTCCCTGCATCTATAATGATTCTGCAGTATTTTTGTTTGTGTGTTAAAATGCCATATGCCACTAGTAATGTTACCACAAAAGTAGATTGGGGCATGGGTGGGCGGAAAGGGCGCGAATGAGACCATATGGAATTGCGGGCACTGCTTTTGGGGGGAAAGTAGCAGGACTTTTATTGTGGCTAGGCCCCTCCCCCTAAAATGCCCCCCACCCACCTCCGCACTCTTGCAATGCTGGATACTCCCCTGACTGGACAATATAGGGAGGCTTAAGAAACATTTCACATAAGCTGTACCTGTCTTGTTATTACCACAACGGAGCGCAGCTCGACATTTCATGAACTGTAACAAGCCATTAATGGCTTCCTCAGTCGAAGCCTCGTATTTTAATGACAAGTTAAAGTTTATGAAATGCAGAACCTCGTTCCGTTGTGGGTATACGCTATTCTGAGAGAAAGCTTTACATCAACGGCTTCCTCAAAATCAGCCTCACATTTTAATGCAAAGCTTTCTCTGAGAATAAACAGTGTTTATCTATTACAGCAGCGGAGGAAGCTTGCTCGGTACTCTGCTGCTTTTGTCTGTGACTGCTCGGAAGAGCTCAGGCTAACGGAGGCGGTGCTAAGGCTTAATGCAGCCAATCAGCAATGAGCAGAACACAGCCGAAGACCAGGGAATACTGGATCGGTGTGGGATACCAAATGTTACATAACACCAGCATCACGAAAAATCTGACTGCGCACAATGCTGCATTGAGCAACCACCCCCCTCCCGACCGAAGTAACATACTTAGGAGCTCCCTATAGCTTGTTCCAAGAAGAACTGTACCTTCACAGAGGGAGACAATCCAAGTTCCATAAAAAGAACCTGCACAAGCAGCAACAGTTTACCGCACTATCACAACGCACGTCCTGCTGCACACCAGAGTTCAAAAGGAGTCCAGAAGTCCAGAAGCAGTTCCTCCTACAACAAAAGAAACAACTGGTGACGCGGTCGGTAAGAAACTTTTTTCCCACAAAAAATATCTCCAACAAAGGGGGTATACAGAAACACCTAACTCATGCCCCAGAAGTGACAAAAAGAAGCTCCGGCACCCATCTGCCAGTACACGAACTGCACAGTTTTCCTCTGCAAAGAGGGAAATGAAGAAATGGGACGACAGAAATGTTGAAGAAAATGATGCCCAAAACAGAAACACTGAAGAGTGTACGGATGAGCGTGTGGTATACACACCCAAGTAAAAGAGGCAAACAATTACCACAGGAACAGAGAGAGGAGAACCAGGAGGGTGGAATGGGTAACCATAAACTAAGGGAAGGCAGTGGCACCTGAAGGAAAGAGCATGGGCTGTTGCAGACCAGGATGCAAGTAAACATCCAAGAAGATAAGCAGCAGGACACAAACAGCAGATGGGAGGAAATAGAGAATGAAGGACAGCAATTGGCAGGAGTGCGCCTGAATAAACATCATGCTCCAGGAAGTGGTTGTGAAGTAGGGCAAGAACTCAGGGGAGAATAGGGAAGGAAGAAGAGCTAACAAGCAGAAAGCGAAGATGAATACTATGAACCTACAGAAAATGGTAAATGATGCACGAGAGCAGCCCTTCAAGGAAGGATGCAAAAGGGTGGGCAGAACCAGAGCAGTTTACCAAGAACAGAGAGCCACTGCAAGAATGAAAGGAGGGGAAACACCACAAGGAAGAAAGAGGAAAGGAAAGGCTGATGAAACGCTGCAAGGGAAACAAGAAGACAATGAAAAAACATTGCAGGAGAGTGGGTGACCGAGAAGGACGAGCGGGTGGCCAAAACAGTAGCAGAAGGAAAATGAGAGCAGTCCGAAGATAAGAATGGGGCGATGTTGTGGTCATAAACCTTCACTGATGCCTTTAAGAGGAACGACCTTAAGAGCAAGGCAGAGACTGGGAGCACAAGGGAGGGGGAGACAAAGGACAGATAAACAACAAAGTGAAACTGAATCTCCAAAAACCAGTGCACTCTTTCTGTCAAAGAGTAGTCTCTGAAACAGTCAACAATCGATAACAGGCCATGAGTGTGAAGGATTGCCATCTGGCAAGGTTGCAGAAACCCTGTTTTTTCAATTTTGTATTTAGAATAAAATGACGGGGTAATTCTGACCCAGAAAGGGTGACCTGCTAACCAGACCCCCCTTTCAGCAAACTCCATGCCAAAAGCATAGTGTATGCATGTGCCCTCCCACATCAGTAGCCTGATCTGCAGTGACCGTTCTTCAGTGGCACAGAGCAGGTGCTTTCTTGACAGCTGCAGTGACAGCAAAGTCACATCAGCACAGGGCTGCATTTAAGACACCCACCTCTGATCCCAAACCACATAACTATGAACGGTCCTATCCTGGTAGCAGTTGTACACTTTAAATATATGTAACGCTCACCTGGCTCCCACGGAGGCGCTGGTCTGGTCTGGGTTGCTGTGGCCTCTTCAAGCGTGATGCGCAGAATTCGGACCATCGATTGAACAGGACCCCCAAATCTTGCTTGTCTGGCCCACAGGAATATCCTTCTGCAGATGAGAAAGGGGATTAACTGTCTGCTGAATAATGTGCTTGCTTCCCCGTTCCCCCTTCGTTCTCCTCTGACTTCCTCCAAAACCCCCGGTTTAAGCTCACCTTATGGTTTGGAAGGATGAACTCTCCATCCTGCTTCTGGTGCAGGGGCCTGCGTTCGTCCAGTTACTTCACTGGTTTTCAGAATGGCGCTGGCAAATCCACTTGACTTTACTGAGCGATACACCGTGAGTATGAAGATGCAAAAGTTCAAGTGTGAGCCTCCTTTTATGTTGTCTTTTTCTGTCCTTTATTTCAGGTGCAGAACAAAGGCAATGCATTGAGGGGTTAAATTGCCGGGGTAAAATCAGGTGAGTCAGTGATGAGGGCGACCCCTTTAAATGTCTTTATAATTCCCCAGTAATGTCTTTTGTCCTTTCCCCATAGGGGCCGGGGTGCGCTACCTGCCAGAGATGTGGCGCCGACCTGAGATGTGGAATGGCTCACCAAGAATAGCCGGTAAGTAATATGGCTGAAAATCCGGCTTTCTCTTGTGTTCCCTTGCTCACCTTTTGTCTCTTCTTCTCTCCCTTAGGTGCGGTGCAGAGATGTGGCGACCGGCACTGAGAGCCGCGATGGAGCCGGGCGGCATCTCGGGAACAGGTGAGTGAAGCGCGGCGCTGCTGCGAGCAACGCGGTGCTTTTAAATGGAAGTCTTCCTTCAGGAATGCTGGCGTGAAGATTCCGGATGCAGGTAAGAAGGTTGAAATAGTTCTTGGTTTTCACCTTTCTCTTCTCTTATTCCCTTACAGGTGTTCCAGGTTCGAGGCGGGCGTGGCTGGAGTCCAGGTGCAGGAGCAGACACGGTGAGCGTTCAGCTGCTGGGATGCAGAACAACGCGAAGCACGTGTGGCTGTACGGGTGTGGCTTAAATAGCCTTGGAAGAAGTTCCAGGTGAGTATTCTTCCACAGCCCCACCCAACTAACAAAATAGTTCCTTCAGAAAAATAGTCCCTCCTAAGCCTCATTTGGCTTGGTTCTTCATGCAGCATGGTCTGCATCAGGTGAGTGTGCAGCATGGTCTGCTTCAGGTAAGTGCACCAAACACTTCCCTTTATGAGCCTGGCGCCTATGGCGCCAGGACTGATGTCCAACATGAGCCTGGCGCCAACGGCGCCAGGACAGAGTCCAAAGAGCCCCTATAAAGGGCCGCTGGGCTTTTACCCGTGGGCGTGATGCCTGCTCCCGGGGGTGCTGGGCCTGGCCTGGTGCTCCGGGGGTAGGCATCATGACAGCACTCCCCCCCAAGGCCCCTCCCAAGGCCTTTTCCCCAGGAGGTTTCGGTTTGTTCGTGAAATTCCGATGGAACCTTTTTACTAGCCGAGGTGCATGTACGTGGTCGCTGGGTTCCCAAGATCTTTCCTGAGGCGCGTACCCCTTCCAATCAATTAGATAGAAAAGTTTTGATTTTGAGATCTTAGAGTCCAAAATGTTCTTCACCTCGAATTCAGGCTCCCCATCTATCTGGATTGGTTCTCGTGGCTTTATTAGTCTGGTTCCTGGTTGCACTGGTTTCAAAAGCGACACATGAAAGACGGGATGAATCTGCATGTTAGCTGGTAGATCTAGCTTGACTGCCACTGGGTTAATTACAGCTTTGATCAAGTAAGGGCCTAAATACCTTGGATTAAAAGTCCGACGTCCCTTGAGTGATAAGTGTTTGGTAGCCAACCATACTTGATCCCCTATTTGGTATGGAGGCGCCTCCTTGCGATGCAGGTCTGCATTCTTTTTGTATTTCTCTTTCGCATGTTGTAAGTGTGCAGTAGCATCCTTGAAGGCTTGAGTAATCGTAGAATGCAAATGGTCGACTGCGGGCATTTCGAGGCTCAAAGGTGAGTCCAGGTCTGAAGTACGAGGGTGATGTCCATATAGGGTATAAAAGGGGCTCTGACCAGTTCCAGAGTGTATCGAGTTATTGTATGCATATTCAGCCACCCATAAAATGTCCTTCCAATTACCCTCCGATTGGTGCAACATACATCGTAGATATCGTTCAAGGGTCTGGTTCGTTCTCTCCGTCTGACCATCGGTCTGTGGGTGGTGACTGGTTGAGAGTCTTACGTCGATTTGTGCCAGTTGACAACAATTTTTCCAAAAACGAGAAATGAACTGGCTTCCCCGATCGGAGATTAGTATGGACGGGAATCCATGCAGACGGATGACATTTTCGAGGAATTCCTTGGCAAGAACAAAAGCTGAAGGTAATCCTTTCAACGGAATAAAATGGGCCATCTTGGAAAATAAATCCACCACAACCAGAATAGTATTGTATCCATTACAAGAGGGCAGGTCCATGATAAAATCTAGTGACAAGGTGTGCCAAGTTGCTGGTGGAATGTCTAAGGGTTGAAGAAGACCAGCGGATTTTGTTTTTTGACCTTTGTTTTGGGCGCAAACTCCACAGGACATCACAAAAGATTTAATATCCTTTCGCCAGGATGGCCACCAGAATTGTCGTTGAATTTTTTCCTCTGTTTTGGCAATGCCAGGATGTCCTTCCATCAGAGTATCATGATGACAGGAAATAACCAGTTCTTGCAATTCCTTTTCTGGCAAAAATAAACGTCCTTGGAAGTAAGGTAAGCCATTGTTGATTGAAAAGGCAGACCCCCTTTTGATCCAATCCTGCAAGGATGAAGAGTCCAGGAATAGTTTTACTCGTGCTTGAATGTCTTCAAGGGTTTGTAAAGTGGTTATCCCCAAGATTCTTTGTTCGGGAATTATCGGCACAGGTTCTGAGTTTGTGTCCATTTCTCCCATTCCAATTCGAGATAGCGCGTCTGCTTTGCCATTCTTACAGCCGGGACGGTAAGTGATTACAAAATCGAACTCAGCAAAGAATAAAGCCCATCGGAGCTGTCGTGAAGACTGAGCCTTGGCAGTTTTTAAATATTGTAAATTTCGGTGATCAGTGATCACGGTGATGGTATGCCTGGCGCCCAGAAGATAATGCCGCCAAGCCTTAAAGGCGGACTTAATGGCTAATAATTCCTTATCGGTGATTGCATAATTTATCTCCGGCGGCGAGAACTTTCTGGACCAAAATGCTACGGGGTGCAGTTGGTTGGTTTCGGGGTCTCTCTGAGACAGGACAGCTCCCATGGCTAAGCTGGATGCATCGGTTTCGACTATATATGGGAGCTCAGGACGCAGATGTTTCAAAATAGGTGCAGACATAAATGTAGCTTTTAATTCCTGAAAGGCCTGTTCAGCTTCCTCAGTCCATTCAAAACGTTTATTCTTCCGCAAGAGTGCAGTGATGGGTTGCACCACCCGTGAAAATTCTGGGATAAACCTGCGATAAAAATTGGCAAAACAAAGCATGCTTTGGACACCTTTCACCGAACTAGGTGATGGCCATTTGAGGATGGCATCCACTTTCCGTGAGTCCATTCGGACCCCTTTAGGTGTCAGGATGAATCCAAGAAATTCAACCTCGGTGGTATGGAAAACGCATTTTTCCAGCTTTGCAAACAGTTTGTGCTGGCACAATTTCTCAAGGACGGCCCTGACATGTTTTCTGTGATCAGATTCCGAAGAGGAGTACACCAGAATGTCATCGATATACACGACAACACAGACGTCGAAGAGTTCCCGAAGGACATCGTTCATGAAGAATTGGAAGGCAGCAGGCGCGTTGCACAACCCGAAAGGCATCACCTGGTATTCGAATAGTCCATATTTTGTAGGGAAGGCCGTTTTCCATTTGTCGCCTTCTTTAACTCGTACCAGATGATAAGCCCCCCGGAGATCTAACTTGGTGTATATGCAAGCGCCCTTCACCTGGTCAAGGAGTTCAGGGATCAAAGGCAGAGGGTAACGATTTTTAACAGTTGTCTGGTTCAATGTGCGGTAATCGATACAAGTTCTAAGGTCGCCTTCTTTTTTTGGCACGAAGAACAAAGCCGAGGATGCCGGAGACTTTGACGGGCGAATGAAACCATTGGCTAGGTATTGATCTAAATATTGTCTCAAATGCAGATTCTCCGGCTCAGTAAGGGCATAAATCCTGCTACAAGGGGGTTGTGCACCGGGCACCAGATCGATTTGCCAATCGTACGATCTGTGAGGAGGTAACGTGTTGGCCTGTTCCCTTTGGAAGACGTCCTGGAAGTCTTGGTATTCCGGAGGTAGTTGCATGGGGACAGAGGTTACTGATGCTAGACTGACCTTCAGATTTTCAGGGTAGCAGGTTCGTGCACACTCTGGAAAGGTTATTCTCTTTGCTCGCCAATCAATTCGAGGATTATGTGTCTCTAACCAAGGGATTCCGAGTATAACCTGAAACTGTGGGGCCTTGATTACATCAAACACAACTGCCTCCCGATGGCCGTCCGGACCTACAAGTGTTACCTCAGCTGTGGAATGTGTTACCGGTCCCGAGGCAATTTCGGTTCCATCGACTGTGGTGATGACATCTTTGCTGGTTTTAGGACACAGGGGGAGGTTAATCCTGGAGACCAATTCACGATCCACGTAGTTTCCTATAGCTCCACTATCGATGTATGCCTTTATTGCATGCAACCGCTTAGGCTGTTCCGGATCTACGAGGACCATTGACACAGTGAAATGCGAGGTCTGAGAGTTCGTTTTCAAGCTCGGCAAGCAGACCTCTCTGGAGAGAGGTGTTACCTGACCTCATAATGGATCAAATGTCCTGCTGGTTGCAGCAGAGAAAGCCAGTCTAGGGGGAACACACATTCTGTCCATGGCTGAGCTGGCTCAAAGTGTTGAGAAGTGGTTGATACATATTCAAGTGTGGCTTTAATAATTGTATGAAATAGTAGCAATAATACCCTAATCTCAGGTATGGCTTATATTGTCATGATGCCTACCCCCGGAGCACCAGGCCAGGCCCAGCACCCCCGGGAGCAGGCATCACACCCCCGGGTAAAAGCCCAGTGGCCCTTTATAGGGGCTCTTTGGACTCTGTCCTGGCGCCGTTGGCGCCAGGCTCATGTTGGGCATCAGTCCTGGCACCATAGGCGCCAGGCTCATAAGGGGAAGTGTTTGGTGCACTTACCTGAAGCAGACCATGCTGCACACTCACCTGATGCAGACCATGCTGCATGAAGAACCAAGCCAAATGATGCTTAGGAGGGACTATTTTTCTGAAGGAACTATTTTGTTACTTGGGTGGGGCTGTGGAAGAATACTCACCTGGAACTTCATCCAAGGCTATTTAAGCCACGCCCGGACAGCCACACGTGCTTCGCGTTGTTCTGCATCCCAGCAGCTGAATGCTCACCGTGTCTGCTCCTGCACCTGGACTCCAGCCACGTCCGCCTCGAACCTGGAACACCTGTAAGGAAAGAAGAGAAGAGAAAGGTGAAAACCAAGAACTTATTCAACCTTCTTACCTGCATCCGGAATCTTCACGCCAGCATTCCTGAAGGAAGACTTCCATTTAAAAGCACTGCGTTGCTCGCTGCAGCGCCGCGCTTCACTCACCTGTTCCCGAGACGCCGCCCGGCTCCATCGCGGCTCTCAGCGCCGGTCGCCACATCTCTGCACCTAGGGGAGAGAAGAAGAGACAATAGGTGAGCAAGGGAACACAAGAGGAAAGCCGAATTTTCAGCCATATTACTTACCGGCTTTTCTTGGTGAACCATTCCACCTCTCGGGTCGGCGCCGCATCTTTGGCAGGTACCGCACCCCGGCCCCTATGGGGAAAGGACAAAAGACATTACTGGGGAATTATAAAGACATTTAGAGGGGTCCCCCTCATCACTAACTCACCTAATTTTACCACCGGCAATTTAATCCCTCAACGCATCGCCTTTGTTCTGCACCTGAAATAAAGGACAGATCACAGGTCAGGAAAAACAACATAAAAGGAGGCTCACACTTGAACTTTTGCATCTTCATACTTACGGCGTATCGCTCAGAAAAGTCAAGTGGATTTGCCAGCGCCATTCTGAAAACCAGTGAAGTAACTGGACGAACGCGCGCCCCTGCACCAGAAGCAGGATGGAGAGTTCATCCTTCCAAACCATAAGGTGAGCTTAAACCGGGGGTTTTGGAGGAAGTCAGAGAAGAACGAAGGGGCAAAGGGGGGAGCAAGCACACTATTCAGCAGACAGTTAATCCCCTTTCTCATCTGCAGAAGGATATTCCTACGGGCCAGACAAGCAAGATTTGGGGGTCCTGTTCAATTGGTGGTCCGAATTCTGCGCATCACGCTTGAAGAGGCCACAGCAACCCAGACCAGACCAGCGCCTCAGTGGGAGCCAGGTGAACGTTACACTACCGCTGCATCCCACCGGTCAAACGGGCTCCTTCACCACATTGTGCCAAGTGGAGCAAGTGAACTGTTTGACTCAAATAACCTACTCGCCGCTGCAGACCAAACTAGAACTGCTGCCTTTTCAAAACTTGCATCGGATCACCAAGGTCACCACTTCAAGCTGACAGACCTCGACTCTAATAACTGGAGCATCTCATCACACAATGATATGAGCCAACGGTACCAACATCTCAAACTGACTCTATTTCCGATCCGAGCATGGTGAGCCTTCAGAACCGCACAACTTGAATGCCGCACTCCAGCCACCGATTCTAATCGACTAGACGGCAGCTCAGTCATTTGACACAGCACAATTTACAGCTCCTGAACCTGGTTAGACAGGCACTGCAGTAGAGCTCATAGCCTAGTTCGACCACCCAAGAAGATCAAAAACATATTATTAACTCAGCCATGCCCCCCACCCCGTCTGGTGTATCTTTGGGCTATAGACCATGGATAGTTCACTTTTGCAATGATTTTCACTGGAAAGCTATCCTTTTAAATTCATTGCAGTTGCTTATTGCCTTTTTAGCCCTGTTTCATTGCCCACAGTGCTGCATCATTCTATCTGTTCCTTATCATGTATTAGTACCCGGCGAGAGTCAAGCAGAATGCAACACGCATTCTGATGGCTCTCGCCGGGTCGTTACCCGGCCGAGAATCCCTCAATTCTCAGCTGGGATTCCAGTCTCTTTGTCCATGGCAGGGGGCGTGGCAGCCCCTCAGCCAATGAGGAGGCTCAAAGCGGGGCCATCCACGCTCCGAGCCTCCCCACGGCTGAGAGGCTGCCTTTGCCCCCCGCCAGGGACTCAGATAAGGTTTTATTTCCCCCTCCCTCTCTCCTTCTCTCCCTCCCAACCCCACTTACCTTCTTCTCCTTTTTTTTCGGGAGCATACGCACTGGGAACACTTCTGTTTCCAGTGCATCTGCTCCCGATGGCCACCATGGAAAGGGAAAACAGACTCAGTTTTCCCTTTCCCAATAGGCATTTTCTTGGTGGTTTTTTTTTTGTCCCGAAAAAAATGCTTTTAGTGCCCCAGTCACGCAAATCTTACTAAAAGTTTCGCTCAGGCCTATAACTATGGGCCCCGGGGCATTACCATAGTCGGTAATGCCCCCGCCGCTCGGGTCATATTGCTTAATTCTCTATATAGGGGTGGGTTTTTTATAGTGTTTCATAATTATTTGTACATTGGTGCGTTTAATTTAAGGATATATATTTTATAAAACATGAATTGGACATTTCTTTTTATTTTGGATTGTTGCACTTTGCTGTTTGGGTTGCTACTGGATCCCATTCATACCCCTTCTGAGAGTATAGCCTTCCCTCTGGCAACATAACCACACACGTTGAAGGAGGCATATCACTTAGCTGTGCCTGTTTTACCTTTAAGACTGAGATCACTCTTGTTTAGTAAAAGTGTTAGGGCTTGGCACAGCACATGGATAGGTAGTGATCAGCAACTGCCATCTTCCCCTTGCCACACTGCATGGAATTCGTTTTGTCTCACAGTCGGTGGCACCAAAACCACACCTGCGGCCAAAACCACAAACTAAACTACAAAATGAAATGGGGCAAGTAGTAGCTGTGGAAATGATTGGTGAAATATCAAAGAAAACTTGTCTCATTCTTCCTCCTTCCAGTCTTTGCATAAAATGAGCACCCTCACATCCTCTTCACATATACGCCATTGCAGGATCTTTAAAAATACTGTTTTTGGCAGGACGTTCTATAAACCTTTATTGAGAGATCTGCATTTTCATTAAAACATATTAATACCACTCCTTTTCCCCTCTGTGATACCACCCAGCCTAATCTTTATTTATTCTCTATGACAATTCTTGTTTATTTTTGGCTGTGAGAAATTGTCAAAACTCCTGCACGATAAGGCATTGTTAAAGTAAGGGAGTACTACAAGAGAAATGAGGGTAGCAAGAAAGATTTTCTGCATGCAGCATTGAACACATACATATATCTCTCTCCTCGACATGTGCCTGCCTCTGGAATGGCCTCCCTGCCCCTCTCTGTCTTGAGCCGGATCACCTGAAGTTCCTGGAGCTGTTCAAGACTTTCCTCTTCTCTTCTTCCTTCGATCTCCCTCTCCTCTGCTTATCTACCTGTCTGCTCGTCCTGACTGGTGGCGTGGTTGCCCTCAGATTCACACACGGTGCAATAGACCCGCCCTTGACCACCTTGCACTGCCTTCTGGTCTACCCAGCACTTCCGCTCTGGGACTGCACCCGTTTAGTTCTCTGCTGTCCTCACAGCTACTCAGAGCCCTGCTGCCCTGACTTCACTTTCCCTACCCTTCCCTGCACTTCTCCCCTCATCCTCTCCCCTGTACTTTCTCGTTAGACTTGCACGATATGAATGTCACAAGGCCTAGTAAGATCGTTTGTCTAGTCAACCCTCTGTCTCCCTTCCTTTATCTTGTGGCACCTAGAAACACTTGTATAAAGGCACGTTATAAATACCAAATCATATCATATTATATCATATGAACTATAGTATGCAGGTTTTTGGGATCTCTCCGCATTCAATAATTGCTGCATTCAAACACCTATTCTTAATCAGAACAACATTTTAAAAAGGCTAGCCAGCAGACTGCAAAGAGGACTTAGTATCAGTCACTGCCCTGGTTGCTCCTGAGGCGCAGCAGCCACCACAAGCTGAAGCTCTGATGCAGCAGGAAGGCTCAGGTAGATCTCTACCATCTCAGGGCTCGGGTCCAAGTGGTTCAGGCTTTCACTTAGAGGCATGACAGTACATTACTGCCAACTGTTAGGTAAGATTTTCATGGAAATGATAAATCTTCCTGACCTGTGTCAACCCCAGAACATTTTGCTTTTACTGGTGGATTATTTTTCCTTATACCTCTGTGAGTCGGAACCTTTGCCCACACTCAGAGAATCCTTTACTCTTTTACTCTTTTTATGGGTGTCATATTTAAGACTCTCCATAGTGTCTTTAAAGGTTATCCTCTTTGGCAATAAGTGCCTATTGTTGCTGGGTTGCCCTAGAGGCTCCCCTTTTAACTTTCTCTGACTAAGTTCCCAAAGGTAGAAAGGATCTTTGGATCCCTTTAACATGTTTATTAAGTGACAAACTTACCTTTAATAGCTGGTGTCAGTGAACCTTTTTATTAATTTGGTGCACCTTTAGCGCAGGCTGTTTGCACAACCCCGATAAAGGCACCCATGGGTACTCATTTTACCAAAATGGCCCCTGTCTTATTGTTTCGCCATGTTAGTGTTCCTTGTTATTTCTTGTTCCTTCCACTGACATCCAGGGTGGGAAATTCCTTTGTGTGATTTCTATCTTCGGCAGGAGTCATTTGGACTCCCCGCCCAGGCTCCAGAGTGGCTGTGAAGGCAGGAAGTGAGGGAGGAGTCCAAACCTCTGCAGCCCATTGTTTTCCAGCCTGCCTTTAAGAATACAGTTCAAGCTGTGCAGCTGGTTGTCCTGAAAGGACTTCCAAACCCCCAGGTTTGCATGTTGCAAGGCTGTTTGTTTGGGTGGGTTCCTGCATAAAGTCCAATCCTGGAAGCTGAACAGGTAGTCGGCCACTGCAACCAAAACCAAAGAGGATGATGAAGTATTTGCAGCTGAAATGATTTCCAGCAACCAGAGAGCCTGCTGTGAAAACAGAGCCTGCTGTAGCCCTTCCTTCCAATCAACCTGGGGACTCTGAAAACGACGACTCTGACCCAGAGCCTAGTGAGACCCACTAGCCTCAAGAATACCTGCATTTTGAGCCATCCCACAGCTGCGATCTTGCAGGGCTGCAATACCTCAATACTCTGGGAATTTGAGCCATTGTGCGGTGCACAGTCTTCCGAATTCAGAATCCCACTGAAACTTTGTGGGCATCCTGCTGGATCTCCAGAAGCATAATGAGTGCTGGACCTTGCAAATGCCGAGAGTCCGACCAACGATATTCTGTCTTCTTCTGTGCTCCTGAAAAAGGCGCCAAATCCACAGAGCCCATCCAGCAGTGAGGAAAACCTTGCCTAGAGCCTTATCCGTGACCCTTGCTGCAAAACTCCTTCCAGTGTCCTGTCTTCTGTCTTCTTAATGAAGCAATTCAACGACCAGGTTTTTGGCTGCCGATCCTGAAGTCCTCCTGCTGCAAAATCTTCATCTGTGCTGAGGTAATGCGCTGGCTTGGGTATTTACTTACCTTAAGTCCCTTGTGATTCCTGTGCAGTTTTGTGGTGTTTTCTGTGGCTGGGAGTCCTACCGTCGAGTGCACCCAGGCCCCTGCTGGAATCCTTCTAGGGTGTCTTCTGTGAAGCCCTTGGACCCTCAACTAACCCTAAAGTAAAATACTCACCTGTTTGAACAGTCTTCCTTAGGAACTCTGAATTTTGCTACTTAAGAAATTATCCTGACACTGCCTGATGGACACTAGATCGTAGTGACCCCCCTTCTGCCACTGAAAACACTCATGCTCCAAGAATAAGGGAAATACTTTTAAAGGATTGGGCCTTTTGCCTAGAAAACAGTGTTTAAAAGTGACTTACTTGCAAAAGAAGTTGGTTGGTAACTGTAACTCTGAGAGTGAACAGTTGCAAAAGATATTACTTACCTTAGAAATGTTCTGCCATTCAAAAAAGTATTTGTAAGGTTATTACTTATCTAAGAAATGTTCTGCCATTCAGTTAAGTAGATATAAGGTTGTTTTACTTACTTAGAAATGTTTTGCCATTTTGAAAAGTATATGTAACATCTTTCTTTCCTTAGAAACTGTTTCGCCATTCTAACAGAAAGTAAATGTAAGGTTATATTACTCACCTGTGATTTGGTTGTGCCTATTCCAAAACGTAATGCTGCTGGTTTCACTTCCCTATTCCTGTTAGGATAAATGTATGGGTATCCCCCAACTGGATCTTGCTTCCCGTGACTTGCTGTTAGCCTGTCCAGAATAAGTCTGCCTTAGGTTTTACCTACCTAGAATAACCTTAAGTCATTCATAAAGAGTAACATTGGGTTTTGCTTTACCTGGTCTGTTTTAGACAGACACAAAAACTGCCTTTAAATTGCTGATAGCTCCTGTAAAAAGTGTATAGGTTTTACTTAACTTGAGCATAACTGTGTTATCCTAAAAAGAATTTGAGTTATTGTTTCCTCTAGTCTGTGAACTGAAAAGCAACTGTAATTGAATATTACATCAAAATGGTTTACCTACCTTAAGTATAACTGTGTTATCCTAAAATAAGTCAGCCATTGCATCACTTGGTCTGTGAACTGAAAAGCAACTGTAATTGAATATTACACCCCAAGGTTCACCTACCCTAGAATAACTGTGTTATCCTTAATTAGAGTTATATGTTTATACTGTTCCTAGATTCTGTGTTTCACTAGATCAGAAAAGTATATTTTCCAGTTGATATTACTATGTGATGTCTTGCTGAGTGTCACGATACAACTGATAGGATCTTCTACCCTAGTATTACTGAAAGTAATTTAAAAGTAACTATTGGTTTTGACTTCCCTAGAACTCCTGTTTGGTGTTTCAAATAAGATTAAATGCTTTGGTCTGTGTACTTTCAAGCATAGTGTTGTGTTTTTCTATGTGTTTACATGATCTGTGATAGTACTTATTTCCCCCACGATTTATCTGGCTCTACTTGTATTTAAATAAACCATTTATTTTTACAATTCATAGTGTTTCAGTGTTTTTTTGGACCATTTATATTACAATTTATTTGTACTGTTTCTACAGCCCTCTCTCCGTCCTAAGATAAGCCTGGCTGCTCTGTCTACGCTACCCTGAACTCTGGCGATACAGCCTTATACTAAGAGTGGAGTCTTGTACTGCCTCAGATGAATGGTTTTACTAAACCCTTAGTTGGACTTCAGAAAAGCTGTCCTAACCACACCCCTGCAGGGGAACCCACCAACAAAAAGGCCACTAAGGTGGTCTGCAACATTTGTGGGGAGGTGGTAGTCAGGGGAAACAAGCCCCATTTGAATACCACCAGTATGCTGAGGCACCTGGGGAAGAGACATAGGGCCTGATTCATGGTATTTTTTGCCACAGTGCAAAGTGACTTTGCACTGGTACGAAATCACTTTGCACTGCTAACAAACCCCCGATTCACAGAGCTATGCAAAGTGTATTCTTGCAGTGCAAAATGACTTTTAGCATGTGGCCAGATTTTATTTTCATCTTTTTGTGTGTGCAGTACTGCCGAAGATTGCATTTTTATTGTGGGTTAACAACCCGCAGGCTGGGTTCTTCTGAACACGGTGGTGAAGGGAGGGCGTGACAGTGGTGTTCTTTAAGGTGGCATCTGATGATGGGTGCCACTATCTGATGTGCAACTGGAAGACAGGTGAAAGCCATCCTCTACTGCTTTTGTCTCATTGTCGGCTGTCGTATTCTACTCCAGCTCTTAGGTATCCTGGGATGTTGTTACCGAGGTATGCAGCATTTTCCATGCTGTAGTGGCAGGGCGCAGGGCAAGGGAGAGGAGTTTTTCTATGTTGGGCTACCTCAGGAGACATCACACTGCATCATGGCAGTCACACCTGAGTCAGGTGCAGGAGATCCCTTCTATTTTTTGTTTTGTTGTCTAAGTTCACATTCCACAGTTTTGTTCCTTCCGCTTAAAAATACAAATATAAGACAATGCACACATGAAAATTCCCACCAAATAAAACATACACAAAGGCAAAAAAAACATGTTCTTTCCAGTGCTCTATGCTGATTTCTCTCTTCACTAAACGCTAATACATTGTTTTATTACAATTGATACCCATTTCAAAGGTAATCCATTTCTGATTATTTTTTTCCGGAGTAGCATAGAAACACTGGTTATAGGTCAAAGGTTCGAATGAAAAGGATTGAATGACAAAAGGGTCGAATCAAAAGGACTGAAACCAAAAAGGTTGATTTTTTTTTGTTTGTTTTCTTTTTTTGGAGGGGGCCCCCAAACCCACTTTTTTTTAGTAAAAACCACTTTTTTTCCTATACGAAACTGCCCAAGAAAATGTAGATTTCCCCAAAAAGAAATCTGACCCTTTTGTTTTAGGTCCTATTGACTCGACCCTATGGCATTCGATCCTTTTGGATTCGAACTTTTGACCGGACACCGAAACACCCATGTGACTAGCTTGAGTGTGAAGCACATACAAGTTACTGGGAGGGGCAGAAAGCAATCCATGGGTTGGCTGAGCTATTTAGTGGGCCAAAGACATAGTACGTCCCTGCTGGCATCACCCCTTGTGGCAAAGCTGCACCTTGAAAACATTTTAAGGTGTGAAGGGTCATCCCTTTTACGAAATATGTGCTTTGAAAAACATGCATGCATATATTTTTTCTGGGAGATAACACAAGGCACTCAGCCGAGAAAATCTGAATGTTATATTGGTAGGGAAGCACACATTCAGCTCTGTACAGAAAAGGTTTAAGAAACATGTATGTACATTTTCTTTTCTGAGAAATCACAAAAGATGTCCAGCCCAGAACACCTGAATTTAATTTCAGGTAGGGAACCGTATATCTGACCCACTAAGTAAAGGTTGAAAACATGCACCTAAAATGTGATTTAGAGTGAACACAGAGGTTATGCAGGCAAGAACAGTTGAGTTTTTGTTTTCGGGCAGCAAACCATGAACTCACAACAGATAAAGGGGAACAAAGGGGAAGCGTGCACATGATTCTTTTTAGTTAAGTATAATTTAAGCATATGTAAAATGAAGAAAGTGAAAACTGAAGACCTCACCTAGCGCTCTGCTGTGCGTGTTGCAATAGTTGGAGATGGCATTGCCTTGCTCCCACAGCCTCTCCAACAGGGCAATGTGGAGTGACGAGTGGCCCCTGTCCGGACTCGGGGCTAGCTAGCCTTTTGTTTGCAGATCCTGAGATTCTCTCCCAGGTTTATTTTTTTTATTTTTGTGATTTGAATCTGAGGCTACCTGCAGCGCTGTCTACGGCTGGTCGCTAGCGGGCCGGCCCAAGCAGAAGCAGCAGGCAGCTCCCTGAGGCTGAGCGGCTGAGCTGGCTGCCTCGCTAATGGATTGGCAGTCGCGGAAGAAAACTTGCACACAGGCACTAGTAGGGCGGGCCGGGGCTTGGAGCATATTCATCAAAGCAAGGTAACACATACACGTTGTGTTACCTTGCTTTGATGTGATGATTTGATTTGCGTGCAGCATCGATTCATGCATAATTATGTGCATTTTGCATCATGCATGCATGCTCCCTCAGCCTCGGGCGCCGCGGTGGCGGCGGCTGTGCAGCCACTTGGTGATCACAGCTCGCCTCCAGCTCTGTGCTCGCTGGGGCCTGCCCCCTGGCCCCAGCTTGCTCTGTGATTAAGTAAAGTCACTCTCTGAAGTGCTAATATTATAGCACCTGCTGCAGGCTGGCCAGGCCGGAGTCCTGCAGGGAGGCTGGGGCGGGCTCAGCCGGGCTGGCAATGCCCGGGCCCCCCTGTGCGATTGTGCAGCACATCAGTTACTCTAACAACAAGTTGCTTTCAACTTTGCAGGAAGTAACAACAACGAATGTGTTGCACTTTGCAAAGTTGAAAGCAACTTAGTTGTGCCTGGGGCTGGGCCGCTGACAGACTCTGTGCCGCCATGGACTACACGTGACGTGACTGCTCGGAGAGCCTCTGACTTTGGAGGATATAAGTTGGCCTCCTCTCCTGACCTGGGCATGAGGATTTCGGCCAGCCCGGCACATGACTGACACCGGCGTGCAGCAGCACAGCTCAGCAGCAGTCAGCAGCAGACCAGTCTGCCACGTGACGATGTCACTAGTGCCAACTTGCTGCACAGTCACACCGCAGTGCTGTGCTAGCAGTGGCAGTGCCACTCTGACTGCCGTCTGCCAGCCCCCCCAGTCCCCAGCCACCAGCCGGTGGCGGACCAGGCCGAGCCGGTCCGAAGAAGTCCATAAGAGGACCGAAGAAGAGAATCGTAGACTGTCTGTGGAGACTCCTGGGCTGAGGACAGGTAAGAATTTGGGATTGGTGGTGGTCAGTCGTGACGGGGGTCTCTGTCTGCATGCAGTGCAGCAAAGCGGTGCCGTACAGAAGGGCCTTTTTATTGTGTCCAACAGTGGGGTATGCGCTGATTACCCTTTGCTCTGAGCAATATTTACAATTTGCCTTATGCATGCAGGAATGCAATGTTACATCTCTTCATGTTTAGTTTCCACTGGGATTTCTGCAGCCTGCACTCGGTGGCCCTGGCCGCCCGGCCGCCTGGCCTGCCTCAGTGCCTCCTTTAACTACACATTAGCTGTTGGTGCGCCACACTGAGCTGAATATATTTGCCCTCATGATTCATAGATGCTGTCTTGCTGGTATTTGCCTGCCTGACTCGGCAGGGGCATGCACCTGTGAGGTGGGCCTCGCAAGCTTGCACACAATCGCACTGGTTGGGGCCGAGGGCCGGTGCCCCAGCACGGCTGCCATGTCAGATGGCTCGCAATCTTTGGAGAGTGTTACCGGACTAGGTGCACAGTGTGCAGTTTGTTTTACCCAAAAGTCTGCAAAATTGGTCACGCAAATTTACATTTACATCATGTACTGCAGCTCTTCATCCAAGTGGCCACTGGCCAGGGTTGCTGCTGGTTGCCAGGGATTAGGTTCTAGCACAGTGCTCGCTTTGACATCCGTGCAGAGCCTGCTGATGCAGGTTCGAATCCCAGCAGTGCCGAACTCAGCCTCTCATCCTTCCGAGATCAATAAATGAGCACCACACACACCGTGGTAGCAGCGCTTAGATGCCTGAGGGCTCATAGCGCTATATAAATGCAACAAAAAAAAAATAATAATGTGCATCCACATTACTTTTCCCTGCCACTTGCTGGCATTCCAATCTAGAAACCAGTCTGGTCGAGCAGAGTCGCATTTTGCCAGTATATTTTTTAATCTGAATCCTAAAGCGTAGCACATGAACTGTTCTCAGTAACAATAAATCACACTGAGAAAGTGGCCAACTACTTTGATTTCCCATGCAAAGGCAAGAGCAGAACAGCTTCCTTCATCAGTGTCATACCACTCTTGAGGGCAGGGTTAGCGACCGTGTAGTACTCTTTGTTGAAAGGGCTGTGTGTGTGTGAACCTGGCCTGCCTGCCTGGTCCGGATGATTTGTTTCCAGAGCAGAATGTCAATAACAGAGAACGGGTGTAGAATACTGACCGTGTTTATTTATTTTGCTGTTCCTGGACTGGACTGGTTACAGCTATTAACTTGGTGCAAGTTGGTTAATCAAGACATACACCTGTCTGGTCTTTCTACCTGGAATTAATATTGTTAAAATATTCAATTGTGGCCACAATTTGTGTTTTTATTATGTCCACCCTTGTTTCTGTTATGCGGCGTGATTGTGGCAGGAACTAGTCTGTGACCCAGCAGTACAGCCCCACAGTTTTGCACCATGGCATGTACAAGAGGACGTTTATCTATCTAAAAAAGATGGGAGGGGGGTTCTCAATCAGCATTCGACATTTATTAGACAAAATGGGTCATGCTTGTTGCTCCAGTCTAAGGAAAAATACTATTGGCCTGTCCGCTTAGCCACTAGAACTGACCTGGTCGTACAAAACTAGACCTGAGTCACCTGACCACTGCCATGCTTTGGCAGCCCCCACCATGAAATCAGTTCACCCCTAACCCATCCATACATTTCAATGTGTTTTTATCTCATCTGCCATTAACAAAATCGTCGGTTTTTTTTTTCACCGGCCCTGCTGCATGGGGCTACAAAAGGTTGAAACTTGAGGTATGTAAAACATATGGAGGGAAGGGAAATGCGTGCTTCCAAAATGTGGCAAACCGCATCCAACTATTTGTCAGACGAGTTCAGTAGAATAATGGTGAACGCTCATTTGGGTGTATGGTAACAGAACTCGCCAACGGTGTACATAATTTAGTGGTGAGTTTCTCCTATTCTGTACTTTGGTCCCTGAGGCTGATCACAAGGAAACATAACATGCAACAGACACATGAAATGAACCCTCCATAATTAGCATTTTCTGTTAAGTCGTGAATTGACGTGATTCACGGATGATGGTTTGAGGGCCACTTTTTTGAGGTGAGGGGTGGGGCACTTTTTGAGGTGAGGGGTGGGCCACTTTTCTGAGGCGAGGGGTGGGCCACTTTTTTTTGGGTGTCCGGGTTTATTTCTTGTGCCAGTCCGACGCTGCGCCTACACCAGGTTGATGTTGCAGGGTAACTGCGTTATTGCTTTATTGGCACAACTTGCGCGCTTGCATCAACGTGGGTCAGCTGACCCTCGTGCGCACCGCTGCGCCCACACGTGACTGCCGGCGATGCTACATACAGGTGGAGGAAATCCTCTACTAATTTTGCCTCAGTGTCTGTCGTTGTATTCTCCTCCTGCTCTTCACTGTCACTTATTTCCTGCAGCAAATAGAATATGTGTGGTTTGTCACAGAAGAGTAGGCTGCGCCACTAGTAATATGCTATGCAGTGAGAGAGCAGAACTGCTGTGCCTGGGAAAGACCAGCACACAACCTAGTGCTGGTTTAAACACAAGCTCAATTCAAATAGATCCCAAAACCAGAGCTCTTTCTAAAAGTAATTGGCGAGTATTCCAACAAGGTTCCACATAAAGTCATGTCCAAATCACATGCTATGTGCTCGTGTGTTAGTAAAGTATGGTAAAGTAATCCATGTCATCCCCAACATCTTCAGAGGATGGGAGTTGAGGAGACGAAGGCCTGGAAGTTTCAATTTCGACCCGCAGTTCAAGTGCAATGTGTATTGTTCTGTCAGGATATTCATTGCATGAGAACTGATCCTTGAGTTCTCCAATATAGGGCAGATTTATAAGTGCAAAACTCCTCTGAAAGTCTAAGTGCACAATCATTGTGGCCCAATTCCTCTGCATTAACGTGTAGTGCATGCACCTGAGAATGACTTGTGAGGGTGGGGCTTTTATGTTACTTTCAGTTTTGCTTTGCACTGTTCTGACATCACCAGTGCAGACAGGAAGTGCTGCAGCTGGTGTAAACAGGCAACAAGCGGCACATCTCCCCCTACTTTTAGATAGTTTCTGTTCTCCACCAGACATATTGTCTGTGCAAGTGTCACTCACTCACTTCAAGAGATGGTCACTGACAGTTATCTCCTGCCTCTCTGCTTATCTGTCACTTCTCCCACCCCAAGTGTCTCATCACTGTCTCTCAGCACAATAGCGCAAGCTACGCTTGGGACTTCTCTGATCCTCCCTGCTCTCAGGTGTCACTGAAGGACATCTGCACAGTTCCCTCAGATCAAGAGATGGTTTCTCTTGTTGTGACTCCCTGAAGGTCTGCGCCCGAGGGTCCCCAAGGGACACTTGTGCAGTTCACTTAGTACAAAAAATGGACTGTCTCTGACAGATATCTCCTGCCCCCCTGGATGTCTCTCTCAAAACATTAGCACAAAATGTGCTGGGGAGTCTATGCTCCCCCCTGCACGTCACTTTAGGGCACGTAGACTATGCATTTGTTTGCTCACTTCTAGGCTGCATAGGTCTTGCCCACCTGATGGTCTGTCCCTTTATCCTGTCAAGAGTCACTGATATTTTCTCCAGATCCCAATACTTCTCACACAAAATGTAGAGGCTTCAATGTATATTCCACAGATCGGACTCCAAAGCTGATCCCATGCTCAGGGATTCCCTCCCACTACACTGATGGCACTTGTGTAGTTATCTGGCGAAAAACTGATTGTGTTGCAGTGCACATTAAAACACTATCGAAAAATATTCTATAACCCTTTTTAAAACTAGTTATCCAAACACTCACACCATCAACACCTCTCCCAAACCTTCCTCCCACTCAACTACTCTGTAACTTTCCCAACTGTCCAAAGTCTGCTTCCACTAAAACCTCCTGGCTCTCTGAAAGCTACTTGAGACTGCATTAAGTGCAATCACATGGCTTCTTATATAGCCAGCAGGCTCGAAACTTAATTAACATGTTTTGAACCACCTCAAATTTGGGTGGTTCGAAGTTCAAATAAATACATTCGCCCAGCACCCCTTTTGGTGCTTCACCATTCTTTTAGACGCAGTTAAGATGGCAGTGACCTGACATGATGCATGAATTCTCACACAATATGAATTTATATATAAAAAGCAGGAAGATCGCATGGACGTAAATGTGCTGGGCCCCCATGCTGAAGGCACAGAGGAGGTAAGTGAGCATCTCGAGGTAGAGCAGTCATTAGGGGGTAATACTCAGCAACCTAGTGATAGGCGGGAGCGAGATACCAGTGGGCATGAGGATACAGTGACGTGGCCTGAGCCACCAGGAGCCTGTGAGCTCAAGTGGCAGATTTGCCCCAAGGGACCAGCGCAACTGCTTGTCCAGATGTGGAAGAGTGGGAAGTGCAGCTGAGGCCCTGTGATCGGGTGGGTTGCAGGTCCGCCCCAGAGTCCCTTCCTGGGCTGTGTGTGCAGGGGCTGGAAGGCCCAGTGGGGCTGCACAGACTGGTCCTGGAGTGGTTGGTGCCCCCTTTTCATGCATTCCGACAGGAGCTTCTCAGTGGGTGCTGTTCCCCCATCATAACAGCAGCTGAGGCTACAGAGGACTGCTTGCGGTGGGCGACGGCGCTCAGCATCCACAACAGCTTTTGCAGGCTTTCACGGATCTTGGGACACGACTCTTCTGAGCAGACAGTGGGGGATTTACCGGAACGGGGCTTTGAGGCCCTCCCCATTTTGCGCCCGGGTGGATGCGTCAACTCCTGTTGCACAGGAAGGCACCTGCTGTTGTAAATGGTGTGCACTTATTGCTAAGGGCAATAAGAAACAGGGGCAACTCAATTCTGACCGTAAATCCCAAAACAGAGACCAAAAGGCACCTCCACAACACTGTAGGGGGCATCAGGAGACACCCATCGGAGGGCTGCAGAAATCACACTGTAGCGCCTGTCATGTCACTGATACTTCCTGAGCTGAAAGAGGGATTTGAATCAATAAACAGCAAGCTAGACAGCCTGGCGTGCAAGGTCGAACTCATGCAGCAATGGATCGATAGGGAAAGTGGCTGCATAACCATTGTTGAGGAGTGCACCAGTGCTTTGTAGGACGGGATGTCCAAATGAGGCGAGCAGTCCAACATGAAAGTGGTCCAGACATGGGTGAGGACCTAGAGTCAAGGTCATGCAGGAATAATGTTTGCATTGTGGGACTGCCTGAATTGGTTTTGTCAAGTAACTTGGAAACCTTTATGGAAACCTTTAATAAAAATATACTTCAGGATCCTCCTCTTTCTCCTCAATTCTTGATTGACAGGGCACACAGATCCCAGGCCCTGGTTAAGCCAGGTCAAAACCCTTGCTCAATAATTGTTTGCCAACTCAATAATCGTGACAGGGACACTATCCTGCACTGAGTGCACAAAGTGGGAGAGCTCCGACATCAGGAGGCGTGGGTCTCCTTCTACCCGGACCTAGCACTGGCCACTGAGAAGGCACATCAGACCTTTGCATCCGTCAAGCAACATCTCTGTTATAAAGGCATCAAATACGTCATGCTGTTTCCTGTGAAACTCGGGGTGACCCAGAACAATTCAACTCAACTCTTCACGGCCACGGAGGAGGTGCACTCCTTTGTGGACTCACTACCCCTTGGCATGCACCCAGAACCATATGCTGGGTCAAAACCCCACGAATGTGGGCACCAATGAGATGACCTGCTGTACTAACTACTGGATGAATGATCTGGCCGTTACTGGCTTGTTTAAAATTCGAAGTAGGAATGTAACATGTCAGTTTGGATTGCTTCATTAATTAATCAAGGAGCTCTGGTGGCGCTGCACCCGGTCCGGGGGCCATCAGTTCCGGCCTCTTGTGCAGCCCTAGGTGATAGCCAGAGTTGGATTTGGGAAATGGGCAAGCCATTGTTAATTTGGGGGGCAGTGAGGGTGGGGAGGGCAAAATAACTTATTTGTTGTCAGTGTTTCCAGTTGTTTTGTTCTGTAAAATGATCTCGGCAGCTGATTGTAATTGTTTGACTTTTCCCGACTGTCCAAGTTATGTTTGTTTAATGGCCAGGCGGATGGCCAGTCTATGGTCTCAGCTAGATAATGGGGGAGCAATGTATTGTTGTAAGTTGGAATGTCCTTGGCCTGAACAATGTGGTCAAAGCTAGGAATATTCAGGCATACTGTGAGAGACACTACGCTAAGATACTACTGATCCACGAATCCCACCTTGCATGACCAGGCTTTGCCAAGTCGTTGGGGCTGGCCTGCTACTTCACATCTTACTCCTCTAACTCCCAGGAATGCTAACGCTGATCCACAAGCCCATTCCATTCACAATGGAGTCTGTAGAGCTAGATCAGGAGGGCCTTTACTTTCTACTACATAGGTACCTGTTTGGGACATGTCTTACACTGGTCAATATTTACGCCCCCAATAAAGACAACCCCCAGTTATTCTCAGATCATTTAGTTGGGACATTTTAATACCATATTGGACACTATCTGGGACATGTGTAGCTCTAAGCCACATTCTCTTACACGGGCAGTGCAGGTAGTACATAAGACAATGGCCCTCATTACGGGTCCGGCGGTAACCGTGCCAGTAAAACTGGCAGGTAGCCGCCAGACCCGTAATGATTTACTGCAGCCTGACTTGCCGGAAACAGCACAGTTGTTTCCGGACTGGCAAAGTTATAATTAGGGCCAATGTCTTTTGTTGAAATTCATGACCTCTGGTGTACCCTTAACTGTGAACGGATGGATATTTCTTTTTAGTTTTTGGAGCATGACATGCACTCTCACACATGGATCTCATATTAACTACTCCTACACGTACCTGCAACACTGTGGATTGCATCAAACTCCCCCATACATTTTTGGACCACTCCTCCGAAAAGTGAACCCTTGTCTTTGAAGAGACATTGCAGAAGAAACCCATGTGGTGGTTTAAGCCCCAAGCAATTGATGGCGTTGCCTTCAAGGGGGAATCTAGATACAGCAATGACTACCTACTTTGAGGTAAATATGAACTCCTTGCCGGTGATGGATACAGTCTTTGGAGCCTTCAAAGTCCATATAAGAGGAATATGTATGGGCACTGAGATGTGGTCTATGTGTGGTAAGATGAGAACTAGATGGTCTGGTAAAGGAAATGAAAGCCTTGGAGCTATAATAGGCAGGCTCTCTAGATAGAGTATATTTCCCTCTGCTGCAGGATAAACTGGATAGATTTAGGCAGACTGCAGACCATGAGGTTCGGTATATGCATGGCCTGTGTTGGCCCATATGCACAGGGAGGCCAGACATCCTGGCCGGCGTTGGCTAGGCTGGACCACGGTGAGAGAGGGAATGCGTATATTGTGCCTCTCAAGGGCCTGGAGGTGCTGCAGACCTCCCCTACTGGTATCCTATACTCACTTCGGGACTTCTATAGTAAGATATATGCAGCCAATGATGTAGTCTCTCTGGATGATCTGCGGTGCTATTTATCGGAATTCCACCCAGGTGGACTGGGAGCTGAGGCCCTAGAGGCGAAACAAACCGAACATCATGCCCAACGAAGTTCTGTCCATACAGCATTATTGGCAGAGGTGCTGGCCTTAATTGGAAAGATATTAGGTAGAGAGGTTGCCGCTAAACCCCAAGTCTGCTTGGTGAGAGGAGTGAGTGGTCTTGCAAAATCTGCCGCTAAAATCTTAGCTATGTGTCTGCTTCTGGCGAAGCGCTGGTTCCTTCTTACATGGTCTCATAGGGCCCCTCAAACTGAGCACCAATGGCTAAGGGACTTGATCTGGAGTGCTGACATGGATACAAACTATTGGAACCTGAGCTCCCCCAGTGGAGGCCATCTGCCACCTATCTGGAACATAGAGACTATCGGAAGGCTATGGAAGATGAAGGTCATGAGAAAGGGGGTGGGAACGGCAGAGGCGCCATGAGAAGAGACCTTCACCTGTGGTGGTAGATGTGGAGTACTTTTAGTAAAATGTATAGCATGTGAATTTACTGCATACAAAGTCCTGCATGTTGAAGTTATTATGCCTATTCCCGATGGTCGAAGCTTTGGAGCACGATCCAGGACATGCACATTTTTCCATGACCTAAACACAGCAATAAGGAGCACAGAAAGCAACCATCAAATTATCACTTTGGTCGAAGCCCGAAAATATCCATAGAAAGTGGCAACATATTGCGTGCATGCAAGGTGCCCAGGGATACAGCAAGAGCTATCAATCTACCAACCAAACTATAAGGAGTTGGCATTACAGAATATCTCCATCTTTATAATGCTCTGGACTCTGGTTAGAAATAAGGAGGAGTGGGCTGGGAACCAAAAGTGGTCCTGGAAATGAGAAAAAATAGAGGCAGAGGGGGGCAGGCTGCAGAGGGAATAGCGAGTACAGTTAAACTGCAAAAAGAACGCTGCGGTAAAATGATCACAATGCACCACACAAAATGGCCAATCAGATAGTGGGGAGCAGAGGCAGCCAACGTGTGGTGAGTATGTATGTCAAAGCCAGGGATGTCATTTGGGAGTCGCCAGGGGTAGCACCTGATATTGTAACCATATTTTTCATAGTGTACGTAGGGACAATGCTATGTGATGCCACTTTTCTGTTTTGTCAAGGGGTGAAAGTTTGTGTTCCATCGCTACCTGTGATGTCACTTCAGGATGGGGTCAAATGACATAACTTCCTGTGATGTCATCGGAGGTCAAGGGTCATGCAATGTCACTTACGCTACCCTTGGAATTTTGATGAAATGACGTCCCTGCTCGAAGCTCTGCTCTCACTTTAAGCAGTGGCTTTAGTGGAGATGGAAAGGGCCAGAGAGAAACAAGAGTCGGTTTTAGGACATACCAAGGATTCCAAGATTCAATGAAATGAGGAATTACAGATGGGGCGATGGAGATTGTGTGTAGATCATGTCTCCCGTGCCTGTGTCCGCTATTCTAACCTCATTCCTTGAAAAATGTACCATACATTGTCCCCCAAAAAATAATTTGAAGGATTTTAAAAAGATATTGTTCGAAGAACACTCCAATCCACATGGCCTTATTCACAGAAGCATGTTATAATGTCACAATCCCATTGAAAAATGCTGTTAATCAGGCCCTTAATTGTATCTACAAATTGTACACGTTGTGGAACACGTATTTGAAACATTTACAAATATTACTGGAACAAAATAGGCGTTTTCCGGCTTCCTAACTGGTTCACCCAGGATTCAGGGAAAGAAATTGCAAAACCTGGAAAACTTTTGTTGAATCATTAATTGCTATTTTACTGAAAGTTACGGGAACAGACACGGAGCTCTTGCAAAGTCCATGAACTTTGTGAAGCAACGGACCTTGGTTTTTACGTTTGCAAAATGCACCGAGGGTATGCAAAGCTGATGCTTGCATTTGCAACAGTGCTTTACAAGCTGCAATAATAATTTCAAAAAGCAAATGTTTAAAATGCGGATTTCTAGAGCGCCCTCGTAAGGAAGATGAATAGGCAATGAACTCTTATCTAGTACAGCCATTTCCCACTCGCACATGGTATTTCCTTGGACATACACGCGTTTGCGTTTTCAATACCAGATGTTTTTTATTATTGAAATATGCGCGTAGACTTTTCTCAGCAGATGATTGTTATATTAATAGTACTAAGAAAATTGTGGTTGTGTTCAACATTTTGATCTAAAAGAGCGTGTGCTTTTTTAGAGGTAGAAACCATTGCTGCAAATTGATTTTTTCTCTGGGATCCTTGTGGGTAGGCTGAGGGTGGAGGCCCAGCCAGATAAAGGGGTGCCCGATTTCTTCAAGGAAACGAATCAAGTGCAGATGGTCTTCTCTGCAGGAGGGGCTAAGTCCTGGCGATTTGCATAAAAACGAAGGGCATTTTGGGAACATATGAATGAGCACAGAGTTTTATATTTGAAATATGTCTGCAATAGGGATTTTAGCATGAACCCTTCTGAGGAAGTATTGCAAACTTGGCTCTCTGCTGTATTTGCCACAATACTTACACTAACAGAAAAATGCCTGTAAACCACAAACATGTGCACTTATGCGAATAATGTGGGAAGGATTGCTGGCAGGGCAGGATGTAAAAGCCCTAGCTTTAAAAAAAAGTTTTTATTAAAAATATAAAATGAATCTGGGTAATCAATCTCAGAAAGGGTGAACTGCTGAAGAGACCATCAGCTTTCATTAAAATTGATCCAATAGTTTACACCTATTCCCTACTGCATCAGTACCTTGATCTGAAGCCCAGGATCTCCTGTGGCACAGAGAGGGTTCATGGGTCACAGGTGACTAGTCTGACAGCTGCTGTGACAGCAAATACACTGCAGTGCAGAGGCTGCTTTTAAAATCTGCACCTCTGTTTCAAACCCACATAATTATGATGAAATATCATCGTGATGGCAATGTAATCTTAAAACATAGGCCATACCTCAGTTGGCTGGTAGTTCTCATGATTATTAAAGCCACATCTGATCTGTATCATACACATGTCAACTCTCTGAGCCCATGCCAGCAATGGCCAGGCTATGAATATATCCCATAGGCTGGCTGTCTCTGCTGTAACCAGCAGGACAATAGCCAGTGGAAGCTGTCACTCTTTGATTCTTTGTGAGGCCAGGTAACACCTTCCTCCAACACTCCCTCTGGCCTTAGGAGAAGGACCAGGGAGACCGAAACAGAATGTACCTTGTGCTGTAAATGTTCTTTGTGCTTAACAGGTTTGAGTTGGTTTCAGGGTGCTTAGCAGCTTCTGTGACAGAGCTCAAGATGGGAGACAGCTGCAGGTATCAGGTGGCAAACAGTTAGGTGAGTGAAGCTGGATGGACGGCTGCAGGCTGGCTTACGTGGCGGCTCTGCGTCAGGAACCGTTGTCTCAGTGCAGGTCGGTGGATCTGAAGCAATGGTTGAGGCATCTCAGAAGTTTTTAAGCAACTGTGGTATAACAACAGTCAGCGTTGCACTTGATTGCAGCTCGAGGGACTCCACTGGCTCAAAAATGTCCTTTAAAGGGGAAGTTCACTCAAAAATGGTATTGACTCAAAAGATGGGCTATAAAACAAAATATATATTAAAACTATTTTTAAAGAAAGTTCCTATGTGAACTTTTGAGCAAATGAGGCTCAAAGTCAAACATTTCAAGCACTAGGAGGCATCCATTTTGTGAAATGAATGAGCCTCCTGTGCTTGTGTTAAGCTCTGCACTAGCAGCAATAATGAACCAAAAGCCCCGTACCTGGAGCTTTTGCTTATTACAGCTGTAGAGCAGAGCCAGAGGATACTGGCAGGCTCCTTCCTGCCCTGCTGGTGAGTGCTTCTTTGTTTTACTGCTTAGCAAAAATCCAGGCAATTATAAATACAACATTGTTGTATTTATGATTGCTGCGCCTTTCGTTTCAAGTCTACCGGGTGCCCCCGGTTCAGGGAGCCCGGGAGACTTAAAGCGAAAGTACCGTCAATTATAAATACAACATTGTTGTATTTATGATCGCTGTGCATTTCATTTCAAGTCTCCCGGGCTCCCCCGTCTCGAGGGATCTTGGAGACTTGAAACAAAATTTCCTGCAATTATAAATCAACAACATTGTATTTATAATTGCCAGTACTTTGGCTTTAACTCTCCTGGGCTCCCCCGAGCCGGGGGAGTCCGGGAGTCCTAAAGCGAAAGTACTGTCAATTAAAAATACAACTTTGTTGTATTTTTGATTGCTGTTCCTTTCGTTTCAAGTCTCCCGGGCTCCCTTGGCTCGGGGGAGCTCGGGAGACTTGAAACAAAAGTGCCTGCAATCATAAATAAAGCAACGTTATATTTATAATTGCCGGTACTTTGGATTTAATTCTCCTGTACTCCCCAGAGCCTGGGGAGCGCGGGAGACTTAAAGCAAAAGTGCCGGCAATTATGAATAGAACCGCCTTGCATTTATGATTGCCGTGGCTATGTTTTAAGTCTCCCAGGCTCCACAGAGCCTGGGGGAGCCCAGGAGACTTAAAAAGAAAGTCCAGGTAATTATTAATTCTTCGCCAGCTGCCGGCAAAGTTTTCATAATTGTTGCAACTTTAGTTTTCAGTTTCCCGTGCTCGGGAAACTAGAAAAGAAAGTCGCAGCAATTATGAAAACTCTGCCGGGGGGGTCAGCAAATTATTTATAATTGCTGGGCCTTTCATGTTACGCTTTCCGTGCTTCCCTGGGCCTGGGGAGCACAGAAAATGTAAAATGAAAGTCAAGGCAGTTGTAAACACTGTGGCAGCCTCCTCTCCATGTTAAGCTCTGCCCTCTGGCAGCAGTAAGCAAAAGCTCCAAGTAGGGGGCTTTTGCTTGATTATTACTGCCAGAGCAGAGCTTTACATGAACAGAGGAGGCTGCTTCATTACACAAAATGGAGGCCCCCTTGACAAAACTTTTAGCCTCTTTTGCTCAGAGTTTTACATTGAAACTTTCTTTAAAAATATTTTTTATATATATTTTTAATTATGGCCCATCTTTGGAGACAATAACATTTTTGAGTGACCTTCCCCTTTAAGGTGGAGGTGGGTATATGCTCATCAGTGCACTTCTCCTAGTTTCATCACTGTGCTTGTGTCATCCTTTAAGTTGGACCGCCCAAAGTTGAGAAGTGTGTTGCAGGCAGCTGACTTGTCCTTGGTTTCGGGTTCAGAGACTCTCTGGCACTTCCCACCTAGGAAACTTGATGCTGAGCCTTGCAGGGCACACTGTGTGCTGGATGGGTACACGTTCTACAGCTGCTGGAGTGTCCTCTGGATTTGGTATCCCCCTCTGTTCCCTGGGAGATGCTTACGGGAGGGATATTGCTTCTCTCTTGGAGGTCCTGGCCTTCCTTCTCTGGTGGGAGATATAAGGCAGACTGTACCTTCAGCCAGGGTGCAATGATGAGTTCATTCTTCTGCTTCAGGTGAAACCTTCAGATGATCTGCCAACAGAGGGGCTCTGCCCTCTTTTAAAGACAAATGGACCACACAGATTTGTTTAGACTAAGCCTATCTTAATGAAACAGTCCTGGGTCCCCATCAACAATCTCTCATATGTGTGGGGTCATAACCAGAGTGCTTTGCAACAGAAAAGGTAACGGGGTGAAAATATGTAATACTAAGTGCCACCCATCTTCCTGTCTGTTGTGGATCAAAGGGTCTCTCTGGTTAATGAAGCTCTCTGTGGTTCCAGATTAAAGCAGCATGCCTACTTTGAAGCTGCGGTGAGACCAGACGCTCTGGCTCCTGCAAACTATATACTTGTACCTTATGAATGGGGTCCCCCTGCCTGGTGAACAACTGTAAACATGCAGTCCCAGACATGACAGTACACTGTCAATTGATACTGAGGCCAGGAACGGGCTTCAGGTTGACACAGTTGCAAATTAAAGATTGTTGGGGTTTCCTGTCTCTTTTGTTAACCTCTGCAGCCAGGCCTTTGTTTGAATTACCCTCTGATTGGTATGGGAATCGCTGCCACCAGCTGCAGGGTACAACAAAAAGAAATGGCGGATCCATGGAGCCTTTGTTAGGTAATCAGGCTAGCCATGACAGTGGGAAGGTTTGTTCCTCCCCCTTCTGGAGAAGCATTGTTTACTCCTCCTGTCATGTCCCAACTAAATATGACAGGGGGGACTTCAACTGTATGCTGTGTACACCCAGGGTACATGGATCTGTGTGTATGTCATGCGGTGAGCATCGGAAAATGTGTGCTGCTTAGCCCTACACATTTTACAGGGTTGATCAACCATCATTCAATTTAATTTAAACATTTTAAAAAAGCCCAGGCGAGCGCACACCCACTGTGCGGCTGATCAAATTCCTCACAGTCGTAACGTAATGTATGCATCCATCAACTATATCTAGACCTGTGCCCATCTCTTTATGGTTTTAATGCTGTTCTCCAATGTATAGTTATACTAAGAACCCTCTGTGTTTTGACAGTGGCTCGTGTTACACTTACTCTAGCTATTAGTAATTCTTGATTTCAACATGTATCATCACAACTATTGCATCCATAAGCACATGTCGGAAACAAAGCTGAACACTCATTCATAACACAGACCTCTGGACAATTGCATATGTAATGTGTTACTGCGGCCGTTCACGCTATGTTGCATTGTGCCATTCAATGCACTCGTTCAAGCCTAACTCATGTCTTTTTTTGTCAAAAAAATAGACAATGCTCTTGTATTGACAGTTTTTTTTTAACATGTTGCATTTGTTATTACTGCATGCAATTTTCATTAATACTGTCCATCTTAGGTCTTTGCACTTATGATCTGCTATTACAAAGTGTCCTACTAGGGGGGCTGTTAGGACTGTATTTCTTGTGAAGCTTTTGTGTTCACAAATATGGATTTTTATTTTGTGTTCAGTTTTCCCTATTTACAATCTTTGATATGGACAAAAAATTGCATAAACAACCATTGTCGTGTTACAGTTGGTGAATTTTGTTTGTTTCCATGGTCTTGTTAGACCTATGTCCACCTCCTGTGTTCTTTGTGTTTGAGGGCAACAACTACATATATGTATGGCCTGTTGGTCTGATCTCAAACTACGCTCGATCGTCTAACTAGTCATGGTTATCCATTCGACCTGCATTGCTTGATTCTCCCTCAAACTGCACGGAGCACCTGTTCAAACCTGACATAATGCTGACTCGCCACCACGGAATTAATGCAACTCTCCATCTATGAAACCCATTTGACCCACAAGCATAACAGCTCAAAGCCTGATTGCGACAATTGACCTACCTAACTTTGGAATCAGGTAATTTGAATTTACCTTTTTCCCCGGTCCACCTTTTGGGGCGCTAGAAACTAGTAAAGTCCCTTTTTGCATTTTCAACTTGCAAGACATATCCTTTGTGAACACATTGTTGTATTCCTTGCCTTTTTCGTCCATGACAAAGTATCCAGTGTGCTTATACAGTTCTGTTCTGTTTCTTCTGTCTTCGTTTTATATGGACAGGCTTTTAATCGTGTTTTTAATAGTTATTTGTATAATTGATTTGTTTGATTAAAGTATATATTTTTATAGTACACTGATTGGACATTCTTTAATTTATTTTGGAACTGTGTACTAGTGCTGTTTGGGTTAATATTGGTACACATTCACACCCCTTCTGAGAGCATAGTCTTCCTTTGGCCTACGTTACCACAAAAGGTGAAGGAGGTATATCTCTTAGCTGTGGCTTTTATTACTGTTCTGACTGATATCACTATTGGCTTGTAGAAGTGTGGGGGCTGGGTAGCCAGTTTAGCCACCACTCATCCTACTAGTCCTGCAGATCAGAAGTCATTTCATCACACTAGTGGCAGTGGTATGATTTTGAGAAAGACTGTTCCTACAGCTTAGTCTTGCAATATAAAAATGTGTGCAGCTAATGCTAGAAACATTGAAAGGCATTTGTGCTGCTATGGAAGTGGACACAAAGACAGCAGCAAGCTTGAAAGCAAGCAAACAGCATGATCTGTACCAAGAGAGGGGACGCCCTATTGGCAGAAAGGTAAAAAAATCCAGACGCCTGAAAAGTTTTGAGAACGTCAGGGAAATGGAGGAGTTACCAGGGGGCCAGCAGAGATCTGGAACACCCAATTTAGGTACCCTTTTTTGGGCAGATGATAGATGAAAATAGCAGTTCTCACCAAAGCCCCATGAGGGCAGGTAGTATAGCCTCTAACAGGTCCCAGGCTTCTGTCCTTTCCCAAGTTTCTGTTTGCTGACATGGCTCAGCCAGGTTTCAAGGTTGTCTCCCCAGAACCAAATAGTCTGAGTGGAAGATCCTCTTAGAGGACTGCAGGGTGGCCTTGGAGGCACAGAAACAAAGGGACGAGATACAGAAACAGTGGGACTTTGTAATGCTATGCAAGCTTGAACTGGAGGCCTGCAAAAAGACTACCATTGGGGAAGGAAGTATTTCTAGAGGTTGCACCCAAGGGATGCCTAGGACTTCATCCAGCCATGTGAGGTGGGTAGAGACATCTGTGATTGGTCTGAAGGATTGGAACTAGCTTTCCACCTCCAGGAGGTGCAAGTGGAGTCGTGGAGAGCAGCCCATACAAGCCACCTACCGATGGCTGGAATTGATGTAATCATTCAGTTAACTCCGGAGGAGATGCCCATTTACACAAATGAAGACCACCATCCTCAGGAGGTTCTGCTAAACCCTGAACAGAATCTCAGGAGCTTTAGAGAGCTCACCAAGAACGAGAGTCAAACCTTTGAGGCAGTTTCACATTAGTCCTTAAAGTATCTTTGTGGATGGTTTGCAGGTAACAAAGTTGACACTCTTGAGGGCATGTATAATTTGGTTGCATGTGAGAATATCCTCGAAAAATCTGAAATGGAGTACCCTAAGTTACCCAGGATGAGCCAGACTTGGACCCTTTGCTTACTGTGCTTAGAGATGCACAGTTTCACCTCACTGATTAGGCTTGACTAGGCCAAAATACGTATCTGGAGTTGCTGTTGTTACTCTTGGTCAGAGGAGAATTGGCAAGCATTTTGTTGCTGGACTGCCTAGGTGGGTGGGACTAGACTGATATGCAAATTGTTATTTCTCATCTGTGAAAAGTACAGTGTGCTAAGACATGGTTGTAGAGCCTCCTGGTGGGCACCTTCCCACAGAAATGGTTATTCATCATTCTTGATAGAGGGGCTCCCAGACCTTTTTTAATGTATAGGAACTTGGGGTTTCAATCTAAATTACCCAGGATAATCCAGATGGGGACCCCTTGCCAGTGGCGTCACTAGGTTGGGGCCCAGGGGGCGGGCCCCCCCATGCCACCCTTGTGGCCCCCCTACCTAAGACGAGCAGTGACCATGCTCTCCCCTTACTTTTGTCTGTGCACCCCTATTTTTGTCTTTGGCCCCCTCTGTGCCCCTTTGATTTGATTTGATTCCTGGCGATGCCACTGCCCCTTGCCCACTCTTAGAGAGGCATAGCTTCATCTCACTGATGAGACCCAAATAGGTGAGTGCTAAACTTCCTAAGTGGGTGGGACCAGACTGATATGCAAATCGATATTTCTCCTCTGTGAAAAGTACAGCGAGCTATTACTTGCTTCTAGACCTTCCTAAGTGGGCACCTTCCCACAGAACAGGTTATTTGTCAGTGTTCCTTCTCAGTAGAAGAGCTGCCTGGCCTTTTTTTTCTTCAGAAAATAATGGGCTGATGAAATCGAGAGAGAAATTAATGGATCATATGATGGTGCTCTGACTCTATCTTCCAGGGGGAATCGTTTTAGATGGACACCACCTGTTCTGAAAGACCTACTGGAAGCTAATTCATATCCCAAAGATGTTTTAGAACCCAACATATCATATCAAGATGGAAATTAAATAGCTATTCTTCAACTGTTTAAAAAGAACAAATCTTTAGGCTCATACATGAAAAGGTCAGACTTCAGAAGACCAAACTTAGAAAGGAAATTCGAGATATGTCTGCTTTAGTCTTCCCAGAAAGAAAAAGAGCAATTGCTAAGTTGAAAAATCGATACAAGAATTGGATGAAACAACACAGAGCGGACATGATACTGAAAAGATGCTAGGATCATGCTATACTCTATAGCTTCTAAGAGCTCTGCTTTAATTTGGGGGTTGATAAAAACCATTTATGTCCCCACACAATCAATTATACAAATAAATGCTGTGCCAGAGGACGTTTGGGCCCAGTACTACCCTTCATTATATGCTAGCATTGTTTGGGCTAACTATCCTTCGTCATTGAATCTTAATGCGATATCACAGTTAAAAATATGTGAAGAGGATACACTGTATAGCTTTAAGAAACTTAGCACTTCTAGGTCAATTGGCCCTGACGGGCTGTCGAATGCCATGCTCAAGGAACACCCAGAAGCATGGGCTTCTATCTTGCGAGTTATATTTGATCAGACTGTCTATACTCTCAAACTTTCACTCTCTTGGCAGAAGTCGATTATAATCCCTATTTACAAAAAAGTGGATAGGGCGGACCCTCGAAATTATAGGCCAGTGGCATTGTTAGATGCCCCTGGGAAGTTATTTGCCCACGCAGTGTTGGATGAATTCAATAAATGGACCAGCTCCTCTGGCACTAATGATCCATTTCAATCGGGTTTTCGTCCAGGCCTGGGACGTCAATTAATTTACATGTAATCCATGCCATCAAAAAACATGAACTGCAAATGAAACAATCCTTATTCATGGCATTTATTGACTTTGAAACTGCCTTTGATTCCGTTTCAAGACAGTTATTACTCAAAAAGTTAGCATCCAGTATTTGCCCCGTACATCTTCAGTACTGGATACAAGAGTTTCATACAAATATCTCGATCCAGGTCAGGATATCCATGGATGGTAACCTGACTCGCTGTATCTATACCTATAGAGGACTGAAGCAGGGATGCCTGTTGGCATCCTCGTTATTTAATTACGTTATAGCAGATGTAGCAGGGAAATTTAGGGGTGTAACTTCAGATTCCCCTCGCCTTGGGTCAATTGCGATCCCCTGGCTGCTTTATGCTGACGACCTTGTGCTGTTAGGAAAAACACCCGTGGGCCTGTAGGTACTATTGGATGTTTTGGGAAAATATGTAAGCAATAATGAGCTTACTGTAAATTTGTCAAAATTGAAAGTCATGCAGATTGTAACTATTCAGAAGAAAAAGGCAACTCATCTAACTTGCTCTCTGCAGTCTCAGCGCCTTGAAAGCGTTCCAGAATACAAATATTTGGGCTTGAATGTTAACACATTAGATTCTGATGTTCCATATTATAAAGAAGTTAGATCCAAGATGAGAACTGCAATTGCACAGGCCTCAATACTAAATTATAAATATGGAATGTTTTCTTTGAAACTATTGTTAATCTTTTACTGTCAAAAAGCAGTTCCCACAGTAATCTATGGTGCTGAGACGAGGGACTGGAAGGATGAGTTGTTCTGGTCAGTCCTAGAAGGTTCCTTTTGGAAGTCCTTGTTAAAACTACCCAAAACTGTGTCAGTGTGCTTGCTGCGTTACAAACTGGGGCTAACTTCACTTTATGCAATGTATAAGTGGAAGTTATGTAGTTTGTATCGCAAGTGCATAATGATTTGCCAAGAAAATTCAATTCTACATACTCTGGCTATTTATAAAAAGACAACAAAATACTGCTCTATGGCTATATGGCGACAGAGTGTTCAAGATTTCTTGCAAAACGCCAGTGTTTCAGAAGAACTATTGATAACCAATCCGAACAGGGCTAAAAATAAAATCTTGCTATGTGATTGGATTAACACGCGCACACAATGTGTAAATACCAAGCATGCAACGTGTATCGGACTGATGCTAAAAAGTTAAGAACACCTGAATCATACTTACTAAAATTCCCTCGTGCAAAATATAGAGATCTGCTTTTTTTAGATTTAATGTTTGGCACACCAGAGAGGTTTTGTCCAAATGCAGTTTAATTCCTTCCAGCATGAACATTTGTCGTTTTTGCAAGGATCCGGTGACACCTGAATCTCTACACCATTTAGTAGTGACTTGCCCGAGTCTGTTAGACAAAATAATTACTTTATTTAGACCCCATTTTGAAGCCTACGACTGAAACCTTTTGGCTGCAGGTTTATAACACTGGTTTGACTAAAATAAGAATTGCTGTTGTGAATTTTTTATTAGCTTTGAGATTGACAGATGATAGTAACTGTGGTGGTGATTAATTGGTATAAACAGTAAGATGAAAATAGATAGGTGGTATTTTTTAAAAATTTTGAGAAATGCTGAATTTCTTTCTTTTTAACTTAATCTGTTGTGAAATTGTGAAAATTGATACTTTATTACTGTATCAATAAAAAAAGAAAAAGTGTTCTTTTGTTTGATGTTTTGCAATGTGTGAGTGGTTTAGCTGGTCTGAGTGAAGTGTGTTTGGGTGTATCATTTGAGAATGATAGGGTGGATGGCCCAGTGAGGCATTTGGGGCATCTATCCGATGCGTCCTTAACAATGTGTTGGTGGAGGTGGAGGTGCCCTGTGGGTGACATCTCAGAACCAGTAGGTTCTTTTGAGGAGACATCCTGAGTCATTCGGGTATGGGCTGACATTTCTGGTAGTGTGCAGTGTGCAAAGACTGGTTCTTGTTGAGATTGTGGAACAAGGTAGGAGGGACAATATAGCGAGTATAAAGCTGTGGGTGCCAGTCAAGCAGCATGTGAGCATAATTCCTTTGCAGGGCCAGAGTAGGTGTTTCCGGCAGGGCCAAGTTACTGTGAGGCTTGAAGGAAAACTCTGCATGATGTGAGATCAAGGTGTTATACAGTGGAATTAACTGGGCATCGCAAGCACTTCCCTGTAGAGCACTCATTGCATTCAGCATCAGGGGTGAATCAAAGCAAGTACTGTTACATCAGGTACCTGGCAGTAGGGTCACTGTGTTGCATTCATTATATTGGCATCATGGGGAAAACACCATTGGCAATATCACATTGGGCACATTCCAGTGAAGCACAGTAGGGAGCACTTTTGTATGTGGTCCAATTGGCAGTTGATGGGTGCAAAAGTTGGTTGGAGTCAGTTCAAATGTCAGGCCTTTAGCATTCTCCAGAGCGAAAGATGTTTGTGGACTGTGTGAATAAACGGTGGAGAGTTCTAGAGTTTACCCATGATGTTGGAGAAAGCCGATCAATTATGTCTCTTTCTGGTGTATCGCATTATTTTCAGGAGCATGTTTTAGCTGGATCTCAATATTCATGTTAAGGATGATATTTCTTGGATGAATTCATCTCTGGAACACTTTGAAAAGAATATTTTTCTTGACTTAGCCAGTGGAGTGATCTTAGAGCTGGTGTAATATGTTCGCATCTGTTAAGTCTGAGTAGTATCATGCTGCAGTGTACTGGATGGCTCGAAGTTTGTTAGTAAGGTAGATGCCATGCTGAGATATAAGATCAGTATATAATCGATTCTTGATAAATATAGCAATGTGATGGTTAGGGTCCCCTGTGAAGAGGTCATTCTAGGCCTGTTGGGTTTAGGTGGCAGAAGTCCAATGTCCATCAGAATCCATATAATTTTTACAATTTTTAAGCTTCTCGTCAGCTAGGCCAGGAAGGTGTTGTGTATGCGTGGCATTGACTGAGGAGATCACGATTCCCGTCTTCTCTAGGTTTACTTTCAGGTTATTAATCAATATGTACATATTTAATTGAGTGAGGCAGTTCACAAGGGTAGCTTCTGTATCTTTGCTCTTAATCTTTTCAAAACTGATTTCTGAGTCATATGAGAGGTTACAGCAAGCAAGACCAGGACATTTAATTAGTTCCATGAGCGAGGCCATTTATATGTTAACAAGTAGAGGTGAAAAGCTCAATCCTTGCAGTATTCCACAGATTATGGTGCCTGAGTTAGATCTTATATCTGGAGGATTTAGACAGGTGGTTTCTGTTCTAGCCGAGAGAAACTCCCTCATTCATTGTGATGCTGTGTTGCCCAGTGCTGCTTCTTCAAGCCTCTTTATTAGAGATGCATGGTTAACCATTTAAAAAGCTGCTAAGTTGCCATTTAGCATGTGGGAGGCTCAATCAGCCATGTCAAGTCCACTGGAGCAAGGAAGAGGCTCTGCATTGAAAATGTGAGAGAGTGAACACTAGTTTTTCTTCTTACGTGCTCAAAGATCCGGAAAGTACTCATGGCAGATCAGACCACTTCAGCCCTTTCAAGTGTGTCAGGAAGGTCACACAATCTGTTTCTGTGCAAATCCACCAGGCTATAACAAGCTCGTGGACCATTTTAACATACTCAGAACCACAACACGCGGTATCATGGGAAATGCCAGAAAGCCCCGGGAAGCTGAGCAAATGTAATCTCATCAGTGGTATGCTCCGTCCCAGTAAAGACCAAAGACATAAAGGCTAGAACACCAGTAGAGCCAAGGCTTCACCAATATCATCAGCTGATGTGTCACCTGCTAACCATCTGCTGCCAGGAATGACCAGGAATGACTTGTCACCATCCAGTGTAGACTGTCTGCAGCCTCACTATCACTGAACACAGCCTACAAAAACATAGGGATCGCCAGTCGTGTAGGACCACCAATCACTTTACAGGGTACCATCACTCGAAAAAAAGGCAATGCATGCTCCTGCATGGCAGCTTACATTTCACCATCACGTATAAGTCATTCTATCACAAACACCTTATACAGATACCCATGGATTCATTAACTGGTTTTCCACAGCATAGGCAACACCCCCTGAAAAAATTGCAGAAATCTGATTGAGACTGCAGCTTTCACTGCAGCTTCCACCGGAGGTAGCCAGAGTCCACACTCCCATCAACACCCCAGCTCTTGCAACCGATTCCTCAACATTTGATGTACTGGATGTGCTGTGTCAGAAGATGTTAGCACAGCAATATACTTGCAGACTATTCATGAACTTTCTGTGCGTACCAGGGAGATCCATATAGAGCACCACCTGATGTGCCTGCTGGTGATGCTGGCACCACCACATTTGTGCAGATTACCATCCCTGCACAGACCACAATAATAATTCCTGCCAGATTATGTCTCAGAGGAGGTCAATGGCTGAGGTGCCTTATGATAGATGCACGAGAGTTTAGATCCCTTCCAGGAAGATTAGTGCTACAGTAGACCCTGGTGATTGATGATGGCCTGAACCTCAAGAACTTCAAGAGCCTTATCACCAACTTTACCAACAGGACCATCAGCCTGCAGGAAGCACAATAGCTTAGATCGACCTGATCATTTCTTTGGCTCCAGCACGTGTCATCAATAACCAACCTGTGACAAGGTTTGCTCCGAAGAGCCTCAACTTTGGAAGCTCACTGCTTTGCTGAGAGGGACAGGGATCAGCTGCGTGAACAACTTTCCCAATGTGTTGAGGTATTTTTCACGAGCTCCTGGGACATTGTAAAGGCCCACAGCATGGAGCACTGGATCAGTTTCAATGATGAGACACTGTTTATGGAAGGATTCTGTCCAACATGACCTGGATGACTTCTACAGTGCAGGTATTACTCAGGAGTCCAGGAGCCCCTACTCTTCTCCAATTGTTGTCTCCCAGGAGAAGAACCAGGATGTCAGAATGAGCATTGAATATTGTCTCCTTAACATCCACCCATCCCTGACTAGTACATCAGGCCGGGGTTGAGTGGCCTTGGATTGCCTTATGGGGAGTAAGTGGTTCTCAATCCTGCATCACAGAAGCAGATGTTATTTTTTATTTTTTATTTTATTTACTTAGTTTAATAATAAACTTTTTGAAAAACTATTTCTTAATCATTTCCCCATTCTATTAAGGAAGCTCAAGGATTACAGTTCTCATATCCGGCCTACAATCTTATACATCGAGCATGTCGATGAAGTTTATCACCGAACAAGTTAGAAATACGGAGCTCCCACTCAGTATTCTAAACCACCAATCCTCCATATTTCCATTTGTTGGTGCATATTTGCTCAGATGTATCGATCTAATTGAATTCAGTTTAGTGCAGCCAATCACCAAATGTTTTATGGTTTCGGTTTCCTTTAGACAAAATCTGCACCAGCTGTCACAGATCATTGGGGCTTTCCGTCTTAGTAAAACTTCTTTTGTATGTAGCGCATTCATTCGCAGATGAAGAAAGCGGTCACGGTGATGTCTTGAAGGAAACTGAGTAAGATATCTTGGCATCTTATTTATCTTGTTGATGGTAGGTCCCAATTTAGGCGCCGATGCCATTTTCTCCAGACGCTCGATGTTTTGTACCCAAGCCCATTCTTTTAGTTTTTTCTTTGCGAGTTGAGGCCATTTTACCAGCATTTCCTTACTTATATTGGCTGCTCTCATGATGTCATAAATTCTTGTGGCCCAGATGTTTAGGATCGTCTTTGAAGGGCACACGTCGTCGGTTGCTAGGATTTCATAGGCGGGTTCTTTCTCTGTTATTGTCATCTTTCTCAGTAGAGCTATTGATTTCCAAATAACTGTTGTGTGTAAAGCATCCAAGGCAAGTTCATGCCTTATTGTTGATATTGAGAAGCATTTCGGGAGCTTTAAGACACGTCGCCAGAAATATCCTTCCAGTTTTGCCCAGAGATTGTAATCAAGATTCCAACCGGCTTCGGATCCATAGGTGACACATGGAATTACTTTTTGCAAGTAGAATAGCCGAATTGGGGTCAGGGAAAATTTACCGAAAAGGTTATGAATTCTGGTTCCTTGGATGGCCAAGGTATTCATACGACATAGTAGATGTCTTGACCAGCTCTTCTCACATATCGAGGAGGATATCATTATACCTAGGTATCTGAATTCATTTACTTCCTCAAGACTCAAATTTCCAATTTGCCACTTGAAACATTTTTTCTTTGTTCCTTTCAGCGTTCCAATTTTCATAATTTTTGTTTTTGACGTATTTATCTTCAGATGGTTTATGTTCATGTATTGGTATAATTTATGTAGTAAACGTTGTAGACCGATCGGCGTGGTGTCTATTAAGATTATGTCGTCTGCGTATATTAAGCAGTTTAGGTGGAATCCATTCAGTTTCGGTGGAAAGCAACGCACCTCTTTCAATGCTGATGGAATATCCGCGATGAATAGTTTAAACAAGCATGCTGCAATAGGGCATCCCTGTTTTACACCTCTCTGGGTCTTCATTTTATCCGATAGAGTCCCTGCTTCATTTAGCCTTATCTGAATGGTCGTAGCTGTATGCAATGCAATGATGGGGAACAGAATCTCCTCTGGACAATTCCAGTTGATTAATTTAGCCCACAAGGTTTCCCGATCTATGCAGTCAAAGGCTTGATGAAGATCAATGAATGCTATAAATAACTGTGTTTTTTTTTCCAAAGCATTCAACTTGAGTAGGTTTAACAGGGTCAGATTGTTTTCAGTTCCAACGCCTTTCGTAAAGCCCGTTTGTCTGGAATCAGTAATTCCTCTCGTGTTAGCCCACTTCGTTAGTTTTTTTTGCAGGAAGTTCGCAAACACTTTGCCGATGGTGTCCAGTAAGGCGATAGGGCGATAGTTTGCCGGAACAGCTCGATCGCCTTTCTTAAATATAGGGACTATAATTGCAGATGTCCACGATGCCGGTATCTCTCTAAGCTTTTTGATATTGACAAATAGAATTTCGATCAATTTTGCCCATTCCGATTTGTGTTGTTTGAGTATAACGTTCGAAATGCCGTCTGGCCCAGCGGCTCGCGAGTTGTTCAGTTTTTCAATGGCAGATAATATGTCATCCCTGGTTTCGGTTCAGTCCCAGTTTACAGATCTTAGGTTTCTTTGTTTGATATCTGTTTCATTATCTCCTGAGAAAACCTTAAGAAAATGTTTATTCCACTCCGCCTCCGTGACCACGTTTGCCATTTTGGTCGATTGGTAGGCTGTACAGTTGTTTAGAGTGTGCCAGATGTCTCTGCATTTGTGTGATCTTATCATGGTCAGTATGAGTTCGCCTCTTTCTTGGTCGCGTTGGAATTTAAATGCCTTAGACCAATTACGGTATGTTTGAGACCTTTTTTTTATTTGGATGGCGCTGTTAACACCACCTTGCGCTTTCAGCTTGCGTATATCACTCTTTAAACGCTTTTTTTCTTCGTTGACTCTTGAGCTCCATTCATGGATATGTTTTTTCTCAGAATTTTTCTTCCACAAGGTCGGTAAACTTTTCAGCGGTAAGAGTGATACATAATCCACGTTACACAGAGACAGACGGTCTGCTTCATCCAGTTTCGCCGTTAGACTGGTTATCTGAGTAGTAGATAATCGTAGCCTGTTTTTTCCGTTGTTTACTTCCAGAGCTTGAGTCGCTGTTGACTTATTTGTTCCTGGATGTATCCTCAGATGTAATACTAACGGGTCATGGTCACTGATTTTTGTGGGGGTTACATTCAATTCATGAAGTAAGTTCCAGGCATGTTTTGAGACCCATATATAGTCCAGAACCTTTGCAGTGTCCAAGTTCTGCCACGTAATTTTAGGGGGCCTGTCGCCATCAATTTGACCGTTGACCATATCACAATCATACGCCTCCATGATATTATCCCAGATGATCCTTCTCTCCTGATTTGAGGGGTTATTGGCACGGTCATTGGATATTCGCACACCCTTCTCAGAAAACCAGGACAAGTTCATGTCACCACATATTAATAATATGATATTGTTCTTCTTGTGCATGTGCTTGTCCAACATATTTGTTACCGTGCCTATAAATCGTTTGGTGGTGATCATCGCCGGATTCCAGTATACATTTAATACGAGGAGTTGTTGTGGGTTGTTCTCATCGTGACTTTTTTGTTGCATCAGCGTACATTGCACAAACAGATTTGGGTTTTCACTTCTTAGCACCTTCCAATCACATCCGATTTTCATCATGGTTATCAGGCCAGAGAAAGGGCGTCCATGAGAATTTTTTCCTGCAGAATTCAGCATAGTGACATAGCCTTCTTTCACAGGAGAACATCTTAACCATGTTTCCTGTAGACAAATTATGAGATTATCGTTCAGCTCAATCGGAAAACTTTCATAGAGATGATGGAAGCCTCTTGTGTTCCAGGAGATCAGGGAAGTCAATTTCATCTCTTTGTCGGAGACTAGCTAGTTTGAGCCTGCCCCGTATTTGTTGATTTTCCCAGAGTGGAGCAAAGGCGGTTCAGGTCTTAGTTCTTTTCTTAGTTCACTCCTCCGGTGATCTTGAGAGGGCACTTTATGTCCGAAGCTGTTTAACTGATTCTTTAAATTGACTGGTCTATGACTTACCAAGTCAGACGATACTTCTCTTGTCTCAAAGCCAAACTGCAGAATTTCATCCTTTGCTGCCAGAATTGTATTGCGTACTGCTTTGGAAGATATGTGAAGATATACTTTGTCAGTGTATTTCTCAGACACAAATTCGATAATAGCGATGTCATTAGACGTCACAGTTCTCAGAGCCGGTACCGCGTGTAAGAGGCGCATAACGTTCCTTCTGTTCAAGTTCACATCTGGATCATCTTTGTGGATGTTCGTGATTGCAATTCGTGGGTTTCTATCAACCGTTGATTCGTGGATTCTAGGCCTGGTCTTCACCGCCTGATGTAATCTTTGTCCGGCTGTACATTTGGGATTTAGACTTCTCATGTTAATAGGGCTGCCACCTGAGCCTTGTGTTAAGGAGCCCACGTCTGACAAATCGTCTCTGGGCATTTTTTGGTTTTTACAGTCCGATTTGGCCCGATGCACGGGGGCCTTCGAGAGAGATTTGGATTTTAGTATCCAAGGGTTTCCCGCCCTTTTTCCCTTGGATGTATAGGATTCATTTTGGTCAGAATTGAGGGACTCATTTATTTCCAAGCTGCTCGTCGACATAATTGAGGCGTTTGGGTTGTTTGTCTCGCGGTCATCTTCTATTGAATACGTTGATAGGTTGCAAAGGTCAATAGACGAAGTTTGGGCTGGGCTTCCAACTTCTTCCGTTTCCACTCTCTGGTGTTTTTTGGGGTTTCCCTTTTCAGCTGTAGGTTCGCCGACATCTTTACTCCTACTTGCGGTCTCTTTAGACGGCATTGGTGCATTACTTTTTTGAGTTCTTAAAAAGAAATTCGGTTTGGCCGGAGACGTCAGATTGCGTATAAATTTTCTAGATTTGTTAGTTTGATTGCGAGGTTCACAATGTTTTTTCTTTTCTTTCCGTTTCTTCGAGGTGTTATCAGTGGCCAGCAGCTTTTTAGGTTTCTCAGCGTTTTCTTTCTCCAATGTTGGATTTTTTCCTATTCCTTTAAAATTTTTTGCTGCTCCAAAGAAAATCCCGAAAGATGAGCATGGTCGGGTTTGAGTGGCACATTTAATAGAGTCTTGGGACTTGGGTTCACACTCATCTAGTCCTGGCTTAAGGTTAGAAGACATAGAAGGTGGCTCCACAGGCCCTACTATTATTGCCACGTCGTTGGACACGGCTGGCTCCTTCGGCATTAATTCCATTGAGTCGGAATGAGGTGTTCCAGTGGTTTCTTTTGCTTTAGGAGTCGGTATTATAGGCTCCATTGAACGCATCAATCTCATTAGTGTGATTGATTGCTTTAGGCAGGCAGCAATTGATGTTATCAAGTCATTCTTTTCCTGATTTCCTTTTGCCATACCTTCATTTACTTGCTTTTGGATCTCTGACAGCGCTGTTTTTTCAGATTCAAGGTTGTCTTGCAACTGTGCAATTTGTTGTTCTTGTTTGACTAATTTTTCAACGATGTGGGACAGTAGCCCTCCATTTGATTGCAGCGCCTCATGTAAATTTTCATATAATTTGGTGAAGGGTAATAAAGCAACCGATGATGCGGCTAACACATTATTATGAATTTGAAGAGCAGCGGCAGCCGACAGATTTGATTTGTAGGCTGCGGCCGCATCACCGTCTGTGTTACCATCAAACGGGATCATTGGGTCCTTTTGCTTCTTAGGCCCCATTTCTCCAAGTCCGGTCCTTTTGTTACTCGTAGGTTTGAAGTTTAACGGGGTTCTCGGGGTGGAACAGGTAGATGCAATCTTCGTCGATGAGTTTTGGTTGTTACTGGAGACGCGGACCCCCCCTAGATTCTCTAGCCGTGAGAGACTGTTTTTCTGATGGCTTGAGACTTCATCAGCATTTCTCTGCACCTCTCTTGATACGTGATGGAACATTTGCGGAGGGGAGACCAATGCGGCGTTATAGGGGCTGACTGGGCGAGGCTTTCTAATGTAGGTGTCAAGGGGCTCCATTCCAGTTCTTGAGGGGCCTATAGACAAGCGTTCTTTCATTGTGTCAAAGTCAGCTTTCAGGCGTTCCGCGAGTCTAGCTTCACGTCCTGCTAGATCTAACACCTGAGTTGGGTTTATGCTGCTTGCAGGGGAGTATGCAAATGGGTTTTGCAACTCGGCAGTAGCGCATCTCTCTTTCCGAATTGCTTTGGCTTTACTCAGATTAATCGCAATTTCAGCGCTTGATCTTGGAAATGCTTTCGGATCTTTGTTCGAAAGTGGATCTAATCTCACTTCCATATCGTCAGAGGGTTCGAGGCTCGATTCTACCTCTAGTGTTTGATGGTTACAAGTGTTAGCAAGGTTCGTTAGTTCGAATGTTTCAACATTAGTAGAGACCAACACCATTTCTTTCTCATGTTCAATGAGTTCAAGGTCCGTCACATCGCACTCATGCAGCGGTCTTCCCCTTATTCCTTCGTTCGCATGGTGAGAGTCATTCGTGACAGGGACGGAGGCATTTCTCTTCAATTTGGTATGATCGTTGGTTATAATGGATGCACAGACTTCGTCAATCGAAGTTTCCTCCTGGCCGACCACAGGGACAGAAGGTACTGCCACGGACAAGTCCGTCGCTGACTGTGTATATGACGCAAACAACTGAGGGGTTTCACCCACTTCCAGATCTAATGGTGACACTATGGGATCGCTCGATAGTTCAGGTGCTAGGTCAGGAATTAATGACTGACGCCGTGATGTTACGGCGCAGGGATTACAGGAGGGACTGTGGATGCAGCCAGGCATCAAGAGTTCCAGTGATGGGTGTGGGCTTGATGAACTTATGGAGTGGAGTGGGCAAAGCCTGAACCTGGGCTGAGGAGTGCTTTGCCCACCATACAAGGCCCACTCGACCTCTGCTGCTCCCAGTCATGACTCCCCAAGGAGCCATCTGACAAACCCTCCTTAGGCACACAATCTCTCTGAAAGGAGGACACAGTTAATGGATTCAATTCCCGAGACACCGCCACCTCCGTTGGCACGGGCTCAGCTAGGTAGGCGGACAGGGAGCCCTCCGCTCTAAGAGAGTCCAACTTGCCATTGGATTGTAATGTTTGTCTGGACATGGCATGAGTCAGGGGCCCCAACTCAGCCATGGCGGCAGGTTTCTTACCTTCTCTCCGGCGGGGCTTCACCTCGGCGGCGTACAGCGGCGTACGGCCGCGGACTGCCGCAGACTGAACTCAGCCCGAACTCCGCGCGCGCTCCGCGCTCCGGGCGAGTTTTTAAAGGGAGTTGGGCTTCTTTTTCTTAAAGAAGAAGTGGTCCAAAACACAGAATCTCCGAAAACGCTGGGTGTAGCAGCAGCTCCTCATAGCAACCAGCAGGACCAGCGACTGCCGCAGACTGAACTCAGCCCGAAGCAGATGTTATCAGATTCCCATGGACTTAGAGAATCAGCATTCCCGGTGTGGTGTTGGACAATTTTTGGGAGTGGTACGTGTGCGTATGGAAGGGTGAGAGAGAAGGGTGGGGGTTGATTTTCGTGTTTCTGTTGTTGCAAGCAAGCGTCAGTGTGCGTGGCGCATTAGAGGGGATTTGAGGAGTCAGTAGGAGATAGACGCCACTAACATGGGGGGAGGAACACCAACCAAGCATATGTACAAGGCCTTGCCACTTTATCATGACAGTGTGGAGAAATATCATAAGCAGTGTGTCGCGGAGACAGGAGGGGGGATGCCCTGCCTCATTTCTAGTAGAAAAATATAAGGGGAAGCAGCTACAGAAGAGAAAAGAGATTCTCGATCTTTGGCGTATGTTTGAAGATGCAGAATATCAAGGGAATGGATTGGAGGCACAGAGACAGAAAGATAGGAAGTGCAGAAAGGGAGAAGGAGAAGGCAGGGCACCAGCGGAGGGTACGGGATTATATCCTTTGACAACATATCCCGCAAAAGGATACAATAATCCAAGCTATGTACCTGCTGTGATAAGGATCCCTTTTGCTGCAGTAGGTTCTCCTGGAGTGTCAGTAACACCACAGGCTACCGCTCCCTCACCTCCATATACCTATCCGCCCAAAGTATCGGCATCGGCAGGTTACAGGTCTAGGGAGTTTGAGGAAAGGTTGACAGGATTACTACCAGAAATAAAAAGGATAAAGACATCCCCAAGAACAGGGATATAAGTGCTTTGAGAGAAGGGTCTGGAGAGTGGAAGTCAGGTGAAGTGCTGCTTAAGATGGATACTGAAAGTATAAGACGTGTAGGTGGAGCAAGAAAAGAGCCAGGGAGGGTGGATTAACCTGGGAGAGAAGAATACAGTGTTGGGAGAGGAGGTGGAGGAAAGGGATTCTGACACATTTAAGGAGGTTCAGAGCGAAGGAGAAGGGAGGGGTGAAGAGGCGGCAGAGAATACCCACCAAGGTGGAGGTTTATGGGTCAGCTCCAGATTGAGGAATAGGGCCGGCCGGATGGCGTTGGTCAAGAAAAGAGGAGTCACGAGGAAGGGTGTGGAAAGGAGGGCAAAGATGCAGATGCCCCTCATAGATTAGGGGGAAGGGAGGACACAGTGTTTGCTCTGGCCCCAAATGGATATGAATAATTTAATAAAGGCACTTTCGCAGTTAACAGCAGGGGCGAGCAAGTGGATATACAAATTTGAAAAACAAACAGCAGGGGTGCCCCTTGCAATAGGGAATCCTAAGAGCCTGTTGGTTGCCGTAATTGGGGACCAGGCCGGATACCCAGGAGTAATCCTGGGGGAGGATGCCCATGATGGAGCATCATGTAATGGAGTTAGGGCAGTGGTATGGGAAGCACTATGAAGGGCCTTCACAGATACCCCTGATTTACAGTCATTGATGCAGTATACTATGGGGGATGATGAGGACCCAGCTGGATTTATTATTAAAATGCAAGAGAAATGGAGAGCTGAGATGGGAGGGCCGTGGGATAAATCAATACCATTCTTGTATTTTAATATAAAGAGGAGTTTGCCAAAGCTGAAATCCGGAAAACAAAAAAGGCCCACTACAACTCCCGAATCCTAAACTGCAAAAACCCAAGTAAAGAACTCCACAAAATTATCTCCGAATTCACCAATCCAGCTTGTAACACAACCATCCCGACCGCATCGCAATCACTCTGTGACTCACTCTCCCTCCACTTCTACTCCACGGCTATAGAAAGGACAAATACTCTAACCTCCAAACTAGCACTCTTACAGCCACTAGACAATCCTCAGCCCGTACCACCCAACCCATCAGCTGCAACCTCCACGCAACCAACGTTCGACTCCTTCAGTCCATTAACAACAGAACAGTTTCTCAAACTCCTATCTTCCCGCAAACCATCCGGATCACCATTGGATCCATGCCCAGCCACTACCCTTAAAGAAATCTTTGCCTCCACCTGCGCAGGAGAACACGCAAGATCTATCATAAATGCTTCCCTCTCTTCCGGTACCTTTCCAGACGCATTCAAATTGGCGCACGTCAAACCCCTGATTAAAAAACCCTCGCTCGATCCGCTTGAGCCCAAAAACTACCGCCCCATATCAAACACCAGGTTCCTCGCCAAACTCATTGATCGAACCGCCTACTCTCAACTTAACGCCTTTGTTGAAGCCAACAAACTCCTAGACCCCGCCCAATCAGGCTTCAGAACTTGTCACGGAACTGAAACCACCCTAACCTCTATCTGGGACGACCTTAAAATGACTGCTGACTCCGCCTGCTGGGATGCGCCGCACTAATCCTTCTCGACCTGTCAGCCGCCTTTGACACGATCAATCACTCAATACTCCTTGATCGCCTCCACTCCCTAGGAATACGTGGAACCGCCCTCAAATGGATCGCCTCATTCCTCAAGGACAGGCACCAAATAACGACACTCTCCAACTTTACCTCCCAAGCCCGACCAGTCGACACAGGAGTCCCACAAGGAGCGTGTCTATCTGCCCTCCTCTTCAATCTCTACCTGACCACCCTCCCACCGATAATTCGTGCACACAACATCCTATGTTACAATTACGCCGATGACACACAACTAATTCTAAAATTCTTGAACACGAATCCTAACTCACGACCAGACCTGGCATCCTGCCTCCTTAACATTGAACGCTGGATGACCCAAAACCACCTCCTGTTAAACCCCTCCAAAACAGAAATCATGGTGTGCGGCAACCCAGATCTTCTCCCTCACCCTCTACCCTGGCCAACCGCCATGGGCAACTCACCGATACCCTCCAACACAGTGAAAAATCTTGGATGCACCCTAGACTCTGACCTAACACTCTCGCGCCAAGTCAACAATGTCTCAAAGTCCTGCCACTACCACCTCAAAAACCTTAGGCGCGTCTTTCCATATCTATCATTTCCTAACAGAGTCTCTGCGGTACAATCAATCGTCATCTCACGGCTGGACTACAGCAACCCCCTATACCTCGGAATCCATGCCTACCAAATGAACAAACTTCAAAGAGCACAAAACGCGGCGGCCAAAGTGTTACTTGCGCTTGGTCCAAGAGACCACGTATCCCCAGCCCTCAAGACACTGCACTAGCTTCCAGTAGCCCGTAGGGTAGCTTTCAAAACCTTATGCCTCACCCATCGAGCAGTACATAAAACTGGACCGCAATATCTTCAAGAAAAACTAATAGCTTATCACCCCACTCGCACCCTAAGATCAAGCACAGCCGGCCTCCTAGTAATTCCTAAGACTAACTCAGTCAGGTTAGGCGGAGCATCATTCTCAGCCCTAGCCCCAACCCTGTGGAACTCTCTCCCACCCCACATCAGGCTAACCGAGGAGCTAACAGCTTTCCGCAAACTACTGAAAACCTGGCTCTTTCCCTAAAACCAACCGGTTCCGTTCTAGCATCATCAAAATAACACCGACCCAGCGAAGCACCTAAAGCAATACCAAAAGCAAAAAAAAAAAATAAAAAAAATAATAAAAAATGGATTGTATCAAATGTTCACAAAAGAAATTAAAACGAGTAATGTAGATCTAAACAGTGAAGTCAATAACACGAATTGATCACTGGACAAAAGAAAAATAGAGCGTGGACGAGCTTCGAAAGCCGATGAGTGTGGTGAACGGATGAGTGAGAAGGGCGAATGAATAAAGATGATTCTAGTATAAATTAATGTGGAGGATGAAAGCGGTTGACAAGTGCGTCTAGAAGACGGTTGGGTCTGGAGACCCGATGAATAATACGAGCAAAATCAATGGGGGTGACGGATGAGTGTGTAAACCAATTGACTGTAGAAAGCGGTCCGAGTATGGAGAGTGGCTATGTGTCGAAAGTGGAGGAGAAAGTGGAGGAAGGTGGAGAATGGAAGAGCATGCAGAGCGAAGGAGCTTGTTGAGCGAAGAGAGCATACAGAGCAGAAGAACGTGGAGAGCAGATGCGCGTAATGATTAGAGAAAAGTATCAGCGACTGAATGGGGGTGTGGAGAGCGGAAGAATGTGGAAAGCGGAGGAATGTGGAGGGTGAGAGGCCGGAAGTGGGAGACCGACTGAGTACCGACCAGTGGAATGCGCGTGGAAGATGAACGCTGCTGACAGATGATTGTGGAGGGCGGATGACTGTGGAAGGCGGATGACTGTGGAGGGCGGATGACGGTGGAGGGCGGATGACTGTGGAGGGCGAATGACTGCGGAGGGCGGATGATGGCGGAGGGCGGATTACTGCTGAGGGCGGATTACTGCAGAGTGCGGATGATTGCGGAGGGCGGATGACCGTGGAGGGCGGATGACCGTGGAGGGTGGATGACTGTGGAGGGCGGATAACTGTGGAGTGCGGATGACTGTGGGGGGCGGATGACTGTGGGGGGTGGATGACTGTGGAGGGCGGATGACTGTGGAGGGCGGATGACTGTGGAGGACGAATGACTGTAGAGGGCGGATGACTGTGGAGAGCGGATGACTGGGCAGGGCGGATGACTGGGCAGGGCGGTTGACTGTGGAGGGTGTATGCCTGTGGAGGGTGTATGCCTGTGGAAGATGACTGTGGAGCGTGGATGACTGTGGAGGGCGGATGACTGTGGAGGGTGGACGACTGGGCAGGGCGGATGAATGTGGAAGGTGGATGCCTGTGGAAGATGACTGTGGAGGGAGGATGTCTGTGGAGAGCGGATGCCTGTGGAGAGCGGATGTCTGTGGAGAGCGGATGACGGTGGAGGGCGGATGACGGTGGAGGGCGGATGACGGTGGAGGGCGGATGACGGTAGAGGGCGGATGACTGTGGAGGGCAGATGACCGTGGAAGGCAGATAACTGTGGAGGGCGGACGACTGTGGAGGGCAAATGCCTTTGGAAGATGGGTGTGGATGGCGGAAGACTGTGGAGGGCGGATGCCTGTGGAAGATGAGTGTGGAGGGCGGATGCCTGTGGAAGATGAGTGTGGAAGGCGGATGACCGTGGAGGGCGGATGACCGTGGAAGGCGGATGACCGTGGAAGGCGGATGACTGTGGAGGGCGGATGACTGTGGAGGGCGGATGACTGTGGAGGGCGGATAACTGTGGAGGGCGGATGACTGTGGAGGGCGGATGCCTTTGGAAGATGAGTGTGGATGGCGGATGACCGTGGAAGACGGATGACTATGGAGGACGGATGACTATGGAGGGCGGAAGACTGTAGAGGGCGGATGACTGTAGAGGGCGGATGAATGTGGAGGGCGGATGACTACAGAGGGCGGATGACTGCGGAGGGCGGATGACTGCGGAAGGCGGATGACTGCGGAGGGCGGATGACTGCAGAGGGCGGATGACTGCGGAGGGCGGATGACTGCGGAGGGCGGATGACTGCGGAGGGCGGATGATTGCCGAGGGCGGATGATTGCGGAGGGCGGATGATTGCGGAGGGCTGATGACTGTGGAGGGCGGATGACTGTGGAGGGCGGTGAGCGTACAGAGCGAACGAATATGAAGAGCCAATAAATGTGGTGGACAGATGAATGTGGAGAACACATGAGTGTAGAATGCGGCTGAATGAATATGGAGAGCACATGAATGTAGAAAACGGTTGAGTGTAATGAGGGGAAGAACATGGACCGCGGAGGAGCTTAGGGAACGGCTGAGTACAGCTATCGGCTGAATCTGGCGAGCGACGGAATGTAGCGAGCGGCTGAGTATGGCAAGCAGCTGAGTATGTCGGGCGACCGAGTGTAGTAAGCGGCTGAGTATGGCGAGAGAACGGGTATGCGTCGAAAGAACGAGAAATAAGAGCGAGAAAACGAGTGTACACAAAACAGATAAGTACATTGTACGGAAGCGTGAACGGAGCTGATGAATGCAGAACTGACAAGTGGCGGATGAGCATCTGATGCAAATTAGTGCGTAACAGATGAGCCTGGGGAGCGGGTGAACGCACGAAACAAATGAATGAATGGACCAGAGCGCATGATTATGCTAGATGGAGGAGTACACTATACGGATGAATTCGCTGACCCGATGAATAGTGCATAAGAGCAGATGAGAAACAAAACACATCGCGCGGACCGGACCCCTCTGAATTGCGTGATATGCAGACTTTGATGTGGAACGCAAGGAACCGTTGTAAGAGCATACTTCATTTCACACCCCACGCTTACTCTCTCCTTACACCACCACTCAAGTAGAACACAGAGATAATATGACACCATTCGGTATAACTGTTCTCATATCAACATCCGCCGCTCACTCCCCATCACTCTAAGTAAACATTGCTGGTTTCTCACCCCCAGCCAAGCGTTCTCGTCAGGCCTAACGCTGCCTCACTCGGACTGGATAACTCCTGCCAGACCGAACACATACTCCTGATTCCTCAACCACCACACCTATCGCTAGGAAGCAGCTACCACAGAAATTCCGCACCAGCTGCACACATACCTGGTGCGCACACGCACCTTTGACCCTCTCTAATCTCTCCACTGACCCGAACCTCGGTTCCCAAGGGCGTTCAACCTACCAGCGCCTTCAGACCATACCAATGGTATATAAGGCGCTATATAAATGCAAAATAACAATAACAATAACAAAAGGAAGTGCAGAAGGCGCTGGATAAGATGATGGGTACTGAGGCGAAGGGATGGTTGGAAATACAGAGTATAATAGTGCATCATTGTAAAAGGATTAAGGAGTGGGAGAGGGAAACAGTGCAAAGACATCAGGGGGGTGAAGTGAAATTGGTGGAGGAAAAATTGGTAAAGGTAGCAGTTCAGGTGCCTGTGCCGATGCCAGTACAGGTTGAAGGAACACAGAGCACCCAGCAGGTTGTGAGTGTTACTATTGAAGTGCTCTGTGCTGAAGGAGGACAAGGACAGTGGGGCAGGGGACACAGTACCCCGGTCCACAGTGGCAGCAAGGGGGGCTGCAGCAAAGAAGAGGGGGATTTTGAGGAGGAGGAGTGTTTGGAGCTAAGGGAGGTGGGTTTCGGACAGTCTCAATGTTGCAATTGTTTAATGTGGCAGCATTTTGCAAGGGAATGTAGGAGCAGGTCTGCTGTGGGATATAATTATGGGCCGCAGCAACAAGGCCAAGGGCCCCAAGGACCTCAAGGACTAGGGTGCCAACAAAAGGGCATGGTGGACTCTTTTGAAACTAAATCATGTATCATGAAGGGAAACTTTCCAATGTCAGGAAAATAGCTTGACGCACAAGGATTCTCTGGGGCTATTTCAAAGGTTCCATACACTGAGGAGTTGGATGTAAAGGTGGGAGGGAAGGTAGTTCGGGCGACCTTACTATATTCCAAAAGTTCCCCTGTCAATTTACTGGGTAGCGACCTGCTCAGTAAGTTAAACATGACTATATTCTTTACAGATCATGGAGAAGCCTGTTCCACGCCTGGGATATGTGCTGTAAGGGCGATGTTGATAATACACACAATGACAAGGGAGGTGGTAGCCCGCAGGATTCCCGTAGACCCGGACAGGTTCATCTATGGTATTACAGTGCTCGTGAAGACAGTGTCCCAGATTGCCAAGCAATGCTGGCGAGTACCCACTGATTTTTTATTTCTCGCCCAGCTATGTCACCCAAGGTGGTGGCATGAGCGATATCGCTGAATCTACAGGGGTTGTTGATTTTGAACAAAAGGGTTGTCCCATTGGAAATGGCTAGAGACTGGTGTGAATGGCTAAATTGACTATGTTTTGCTCTTTCTCCCAAAGCTTTTCACAGCTGTTTTACAGTTACAATTAGGGTCTGTTACATAATAGTCCATGCTTTTATTACAAACTTCAAAACTTCTTAAACAACACCAGCTCTGGTTCGTGAATCTAGGAGACTTTTGGCTTGCCATAGTTGAAACAATAGTGTATCCTGTGCTACTTCACAAAGTTTTTTCCATAACACAAGTCTCTTTCGCAAGAACACAGTTTTGCATCCAACAATGTTGCATTCCAGTGTTAAATATTAAATTGGTTGGGATGGGGCTGCATTAACCATTTTTCTAATAATGTTATCCTCCAATTTCTCCAATTCATACTGCATTTTTGGTTCTATACGATTTATTTTTGTGTGGTCTCTCCTCCCCCAAGCTACCGGCTTACCCTATGTATTTCAAAAATTCTATGTTTTTCAATGGATATTTTTTGGGTAAAAAAACCATCTAAATTTGTTTGGGGTAGAATCACTGGATACCACATTTTTCACCCCATATTTCAAATCTGTGGGGCCGATTCATGGAACAAATGTACACCGAAAATCCCAGCGTAAGCTGGCGCAAGCGTGAGAAAGCAAGCGCACGCGCACACGTGCGATTCAAGGAAGGCGCTGCGCGTCTTTTCCACTGGTTGTGTGCCAAATCCTTCCATGGCGCACGCGGGCGCACACGTCATCAAGCGGCATGCGCTACGCGCACAGGGAAAGCGCACATAGTACGGCGCACCCAACAAAAGTGGGCGGAACAGTGGGCGTAACACACGGAATGGGGAATAATGCGTGAAAAAGAAGGCGTAACTGGGGAAGTACTGCAGGGAACTACACGGAACGCTCACACACACGCGAACAACCCGTATTCATGGATTTGAATACGGGAAAACTGCGCACGTCAAAAGACGTGCACAGGCGTCAACGCGTCCGGAATCATCACCTCTGTCTATGAAAACTACCCTGGCTCCACCCATGACAGTTTCACATACAGAATGTCCGCTCTGAGCCAGGACCTGGAAGCTGGGCAGCATGGCGACACATGGCTCCTAGTTGAGTACAAATGCCCGTGCACATGCATGCATGCCACACACACACAAATACACAAACCCCAATAATCACAACCATCATCACCTCTCCAGGGGGCAGTGCCTACCCTTTGAGCAACCACATGATGACGCCAATCCGTAACCCCACCACACCACCCCAGGTAAGATACAACGCAGCCCATATTGCAACCAGGGCCATAGTGGAGCACACATTCGGAGTGCTCAAGTCACGCTTCCGCTCCCTTGACCGCTCTGGCGTGCAGCTACTCTATGTAGTAGTGTGCAGGATCATTGTGGCAGCATGTGTCCTGCAACACGGCAGGGCGTACCGGTGGACATGGTGGTGCCCCCAAATCCCCAACCACAGGCACAGGCGCTGCCCGTGGGAGGGGATAGGGCACGTGGCGAGGAAGCCCGGACCCAGCTTGTGGCCACATTTTTCACCTAAACTCCCACCCCTGCGGAGTGCACACAGGCCTGGCACATACCAGGTGACAATCGATGATGACAAAGAGACAGTCAACTGTCACAACCTTACCACCCTGAGAATGTTGTCATGGAAGTGCCACATTGTGTGCATCCCTAGCTACTTAAACATAAGCAATCCTGTGTGACCACAAGGCACACATGCAAGTTGTGAATCACACAGACTTGCAAAACAGGCCATGACTATCACTGTTATGTCACCCAAACCCTCCCAAACCACAACAGGACATGGCAAGCAATAGCTATACACCAACACAGTACCAATAAGGTACACATTGACATGTGTAAAATGTAAAGTGGCATCAGACAATGATGCCTGACAAGGAATCAGATGAAATGACGGACCAACAACCTCCCACACAAAAGAAGTCATACCCAAATGCATTCCAACAGTTGTAGTTGTAACATAACAATGAATGCCTGCCTACATGCACATTGTGCATAGCAAAATGAACACTGCACCTTCTGTTTTCCGTGTCCACCTCATGCAACACACTGCTCAGTGCACAGCATAGTGAACAGCCATTGTGTGTGACGCACACCCTAAGCATCACATCTAAGCGACAAACTACATCAAAAAGCAAAATACTCATGTACAGGATACACAATTGGTCATAGATCATGTGCTGCAGGGACACAGTGGGCACCAGAAGGCAAACAGAGTGTACATGTGGACATGGAAGGGTGGTTGTACATGTAGTGGATCATAGTGCGAGTGTGTGGGTCAGTAGGGACATGCACTCAATATATGCATGTACAATCAAGTGACCATCAGTGTCCTCTACACATCACATGTGAGCATTCACCATGTGTACACCCCAGCATGTCAAGCCACAACTATTCCCTCACACCTGAAAGCTAAACACAACACATGACCAGACATTTATCAGCAGAATACATCATGTACACAGGATACCGTAATTACAATGTCAGGGTGCGCATCACACTGTAGGGCAAGGCAACTGTCAACAACAAAACACCCCCCCTCCCTCACAAATCACCATGACCCACTGAACAACAGCACCTGGGTTATGTAGCCTTCATCCTTGAAGTTCAGCTGGCCACAGGAACACCCGTCCCCTGTGTCAACATCTCCCACCTTGTGGGCAAAAAGTGTCCAGCACCCTCAGAGGCCACCTTGACTTGCAAAAACACCAAATTAAAGAGAACTGAAATCAGGCCAACACAGAAGCCAAGCAAAAAGCTTGCAGGCAGCAAAACAAACCAGAAGAGCCTCCAGTAGATGACTTGAAGTAGCAGTACGTCACAAAGCCCAAGTACTTCCACAATGACGTAACAACCAAGGTAGCACAGTAAAACAATGTCATAACAGGATGTGTACCATATATGCCACAGTTTCTAATCTGTGCGTGCCCATAACACACAAACACACCACCATATATGCCCCAAAGTAACAAAATACTCTACAAACAAACAATCTGGTGTGGATGCTTCGTACCCATACGTAACATTACCCCTGTGATGGTTCATACACAGTCAATGCAGTAAGTCATGCGCCGCTGGGTGCGTTGCAAATGGAAGACCAATGTGTCACGAATCACACAACATGCAATGTTCCCTGGGTAAGCGCCAGGCGCAAATAGCAAGGTATGACTTCAGAACAAGTCGTGCTCCACCATGACCCAAATAAAGTAGGTAGTGCATGTGTCAAATTCTACATGGTAATGAAATGCACTGCACACGAGTCTGTCCCTTGCTGTCTGTCCCTATGAGCTGCTTCTTTCCATGTCTTGCAATGCTACATGGCTAATACAAATGCCTCAATGGACCATGGCGGACCGGAAGGTATGTGCCACTGGCCCTGCAGGTACCCCAGACAACTTTCCCATCAACTAGCCATTAGTCCACCAACGCATCTCAGCTATATTGTGCACTTCAACACCAATATTTGTTCAAGCCCACCGTCAGTGCTGCTACTAAGCATGCATGTGCAACTGGCCAGCTGGAAGGTCTGCTGCGTTGTGGCCCCCCTGTGCTGCTCACCTTGCCTGGAGTCCCTTGAAACACGTCAGCTGTTTTCAGATGCATGAGCGCAATCCCTATGCCTCTGCTTGCGCACACATGCGCATGTCGGCACCACCAAATGTGTCCAGCTTCCAGACGTCCAATGGCCCATGTCTGCTGGCAAAGGTGGTCTGGAGGCTCATCCCCCTGCAGAAAGTGCATGAAACACATGATTAATGCTTTAAAATCATCTGTGTGTGTCTCTTCAGGCATTACATGACTGGACCATGCCAGAGACGTGCATCACAAATCACACCATCAGTCCGTCTTTCACAGGCAAACTGTTGAATACACCATCTACGCCATGAATTGCAACAAGCACATGTACAGTATAGATAATAAACATACCACACAATGAATAGCAATGAATGTACACATCAATCATGGAACCCCCCATCTAGCGAATGAAGAACAGTGGTAAATAACACCCTTATCATCCCCACTAGGGGTATTAACACAAGTTTCACAGCAGCAGACATGCCACAGATATGACAGTCCAGAGCCCTTGTGTAATAGGCTGTTACACCGAACCATCCTTGCGAGCCCATTGATAAGGGAAGCAGGAGTGGAATGTGTGAGTCAAGGACCCCAAGCTGCAAACACATACACAAGACAAGCTTGAAGGGCCCAGCTGGAACAGACAGTGTATGCTCTCAAAAGCCACAAAGCACCACACTGTCACATGAAAGCACAATATACAAACAATTTTAAACTATATTAACTAATTACACTAACTATGAAAAACCTACATTACCTATTTAAATTAACTATCAAATTGAAACTAAACTAACTAAACTAAAAGAAAAATCAAAAATGGTCACATACGACCCGGGGGGGGAGGCACCCAGGAGGGGGGAGGTACAGGGTGCTGCTCAACACCCACATGCAATGATGTTGAGGGAAAAAAAAACCTCCATGGGCTCAACGTCTGCACAGCCCGACCTATGTGGGAGATAGACTGTCGTCCGAGTCTGGCTCTTCCTGGAAAGGAGGACGTGGCACAGGAGCCTGACCACGCCTAGCTGCAGCTTGCCCCTCATCGGCAGCAAGTCTCCTGGATGGGTGTGCCTGGTTCTGTGTGGCGATCACACGTAGGTCTGCATGCAGAACCTCGCGTGATACACATGCTTCCTCTTGCAAGGTAGCATGTGTAACACAGAGTTCCTCATGCAAGCCCTGGCTGGACAACTGCTGCACCTCCCGGCAAGCATGTAGCTCAGCCGAGATGGTACGCTCAAGCTGCGCAAACCTCTCCTCTGCCTGCTCCCTCTGGGATATCATAAGGACACCAGAGTGGATCTGAAGGAAGCATACTCTTGCCTCAGGGCCTCCATGTGTGCCTCTGCATGAGCAGCAATTGCTTTATGCAGAGACGACATTTTAGCCTGGCGTGCCCTGTCTGAGGCGCCATGCCCAGCCTGAGTGAGCGGGCCGTGGACCGTGCCGCCTGCTGCTGGAGAAGCACCTGCCTAGCAGGGGGGAGCACGGGTTGGGCCACACGCTCCATGCTCTCAGCAATGTTCTCCATTGCTGCCCCCTGCCGTTCAAAATTGGCAGTCATGTCTTGCTCCCACTCAGTATACTGCAGTTGCGCGCGGCGACCACGTTGCTGGGCTTGACCCCTGCGGGACCCAAGGACTGAGTGTCCTCATTGTGTTGGCACCGCCCGCGGCTGCACGACTACATGCCCCCGTCGACGTGATGGCCCAGGTACATCAGTGACTGGTGTGGAGGGTGACCCTGCGTCCCGATCCACCACAGGTGGAGGTTCCAAGACTGTCTGACCCCTCAGTGCAGGTGTCGCGGACAGAGGAGTGTCCACATCAGAATCACTCACCCCTGACATATGGACCCGATGCTCGTCCAACTCAACATGGACGTCAGAGTGGTCATCAGGGCTGGACTCATTGCCAGCCAGAGACAAGATGGACTGTAGCACATGTGGGTTTTCGTGGCCTACCACCCCACTACCCCCACTTGTGCCAGGTTGCTGTAGTGATAACAACTCTGTCCCTGGCATGACAACCCCATCCTCTGACTCCATTGCGTCATCATCTGGAAAGTAGAGAGAAATAAGGTCACTACACATGTTAAAAGCGCACAACACACACACACAGACACCAAACACATCAAGCAGACATGTCACACACAAAATAGAACCTGCCATGCATGCTGGGTCAACTTGAAATTGCTTCTGTGATTAGGCATGTCAAAAGGTGTCAGTTTGCACTGAAGTGGGTCAATGCAGTGCAGCAAATATGTACGTTACTCACTATCTACATGTACAAGAACTTCATGATGTGTGTCATAAAATGTGAAGGCAGTGCAAGGTCAACTTCAGGCATCACGTGCAATGTGCATTCAATGGGTAGCATGTCTACAAGCAAACCACCCCTCGCCCCAAGTGCAAATGCAGGGATGCCTAGCATGGTATCAAAAGGCCGAACATAGAACTGGGTATTGACAGACAGTGTTGACTAGCATCGACAGCATCATGTGAATCAAGTGACAACACAGCAAATGATGATGGGACAGTAAGCAGGACACATGATGAAACCTCTGGAGTACACCCACGTGTGAAGAAGACACTACACCAGTTGGACAGAGTCATTGGCCATTAAACAGGCTGAGGCCTGTGACACACACAGACTGTCAGGCCCTAAACACGTGTGCAACGCAGTACTGAGCCACAGTGGACATGGGAAGGCTGATGAAATGCCATGCAATGTATGTCACCCAGGACTTGTATTACAGTGATCATCCAGCCAAGGACACATAGGGGCATGCGTGGAATGCACATGGAGCATGAATGGGCACTCATGTCCCTGCGGGGCATCTGACCTCTGCACAGTACGAGTGAGATACCCTGCATCAAGTACTAAGGATGTACCACACAGCATAGGTCTGGCAGATTGGCCACTGGAAGTTAGCATGTACACAGGACGCATGAACAGGGAAGTACCCAACAGCAATATTGAAGCAGACCAGTGCAAAGGTGGAATTGGGGTGCAGAGCGGGGGCTGGAGGGACAAGGGAGCATGCCTACATGTAGTACCCGCATGCAGACAGAGGACACATGCCCGTCACTCATGCTATGACATTGTCCCTGGGCTGACAGGAAGGTCACCCCCCGCTACATGCAGAAGGGCCAGTGAGCTGGAACATGGACCAGGGGGGCATAATGGTAACCAGCATGGGAGTAGGGTGCAATAGTGGGGATGCGGACAGTCCCCGTCTGCTCCACATGTCCACCATCCAGCAGAGCAGACATGCATCAGGGAAGCATTGCATTACTTGCACATCAGAACCATGTACACGTGACATGTAGTGGCAGTCATGCAAAACACATCACACAAGTAAAACACACACGTCCTCAACAAACACGCATCAACACTCACTGGACTGGGCATCAAAGTCCGGCATCTCTCCAACTCCTTCGACCAATTCAGATGGTATGAACTCCGCAACAAGTGACTCATGCGGAGTGAGGTTTTCCTCCTCTGGTGCAGGCCCACTGGCAGTCAACAGAGTCAAGTTGTAATTTGAGGCATGCTTAGCCTTAGCGCTGCATTTGAGGTCATTCCAACGCTTTTTGCACTCTTGCGCTGTGTGCACCTCATGGCCGAATGCACTCACATGTTCCGCAACTTGCTTCCAGTGGGTATCACGGTGGGCAGCCGTAGTCTGACAATTAGCACCCACTAGCATGTCACGGCTGTGGTCCCTCACGTAGTCCACAAGAAAGTCCAGTTCCTGTTTGCAGAAAGGCTTCTTCGTCAATGTGTAGGAGGTCGTGGACGTGTGTGGGGTCCCAGCCTGTGCTGCAGGTGCAACCTTCCTCCTCTTGGATTGTGGCGCAGACCCTGGCTGGCTAATGCCGCCCTGATCAGTATGGCCAGTGGGTTCGGTGGATTGAGCCAAGGGAGTGGCAGGTGGAGGGACGACCAAAGGCCTGACTTGTGTCAGTGGCAGCTGGGTGCCCTCTAATGGACCCTGCGCAGCAACATCCACTGTGGCAGGGTCATTGACCGCAACTGTCCTGGTTGGCAGACTCACAACCGGGGTGTTGTTGGGTGCATCTGCCCCTGCACTTGCCAACACCCGGCTGTTCGGGGCAGCAGATGACATAACTGCCCCAGGGACACGCGTCTTGGTCAGGGCAGCCCTGCGTGCCCCTACGGTTTCCCTCCTGGCCTGTTGGAAATCTTCCAAGGGCTCTTCAAGTGCCAACTCAGCCTGCGCTGGCAGACCCTGATCCTGGGTGGTGGTGTCCACAGCTGCACCTGCAGGTACCACTACCCTTGGGCCCGTGGCAGTCGATGAAACGGACTGCCGGTTCACACGGGCGCCAATACCAGATGCAGAAGCTGCATCTCCCGGAACCACAGGTGGTGGTGGCATGACTGCACCGACACATGGCACAACATCGTGCTCAAGTGACGCACCCCTGCCTCTTCCCCCTCTGCGGCCACCCTGGACACCCTGGAGTCCCCCTACTCCCTGGTCACCCCGGCCACTTCCCTGACCACGCCCGCCACGAGGAGCACGCCCAGCTGAAGCGCCCCTCACCTTTGGTGGCCTCCCATCCATGGCACAGATGTAGTAGTGCCGGCACAGATGGAATTCTTATGTATTTTGAAGTCAGATTAAGTTAAAGTATGCTGTTTGTACTTTATTAACACTTTTTGGTGATTAGCACAAAGCACTTTATTTAAACAGCACTGGTCACTTTGTCAATTATTTTACTGACTAAATTTTATGTGTATGTTTTTATAACCTTATAGATTGTGTATTAAAATTGTTTTTAACTGAACATATAATGAAGTCAGGTTGTATTCTCCATGAACTTCGTAGCGTTACTGTCTGACATCATGTTTTAGTGTGTTAGTTCATGTTCAACCAGGATACAAAGTGTCCAAACCTTTATGAGGTACGGGAGCATTTATGTTCTATTGTACACCACAATTGACCTGGGCAATTGGGGTAAAGGGGGTGGGATGCAAGATGTTAACAGCCCCCCTGCACCTGCAAGGCTGTATGTGACCCCGGTGATGTAGTGACTGGTCACGCAATGCTCAGGCACCCCAAAACTGCAGTAAAACCGTGCACTCAAGCCTGCAGCCTACGTGCATGGAATCAACCTCCCGCAGTACGCGGTGGCACCCAGTAACACGAAAAACGCATACGCGTGGGACACGCAGGCTACTATGACCTCGTAAACGGGTGCGATACACAGGGGCACCCGCAGTGGGAAAAATAGCATGCGCGACTCACTGTCTGAATAGCGAAATGCAGAAAAACATGTGTAGCCAATACCCCTGCCAAAAGAAGAGATACGTCCCTGATAGGTGTGAAGTTGTGATGGCGCTCGAAATAACACGAAGCAGCAACACACGTCGGTCTCCACAAAAGGCACGTACAGAGAACTACTGGCCCTGCTCACCTTTAACCCGTGCTGAGGGAAACACCCACACGCGTCACGTCACTTACAGCATAGGCCCTTTCTTCGGATTACACGCATTCACACGCGGACGTGCAGTTTTTTCACGCGCGCTGAACCACTGTGCCCACGTCACAAAGGAAACACCCACGCGCGTAACGTCACAGACAGGCTTATGTGCTAAGGGCCTTTCCTCGAATTACACGCTGATGTGCAATTTTTTCACGTGTCAAATCACTCTGTATCAAGCTGTCCACGCAAAAACACATGGACGACCACGCTCCTGCCCAGAAGGCCGAATTACTGCCCCCCCAGAGCCCTGAGCATGCTCCCACCTGCCATCTGCTGCTGCCTGACTGCCTGCTGCCCACGTGCCCTGCTATTTGCTGCCTGCACGTCAGCCAGGGGTGCAGTTGCTGTGACCACCCCTGCTGGAACCGAAGACTCCCGACTGGGATACCATCGCTCCACAACCCAGCCCCAGGACCCAGTTGCCCGCCCACTCCTGCCTCTGGGGTTGCCATGTCGGGCACAACACCATCTGGCACCACTGGCAACCCCCAGCCAGAGAGGCAGAGGGCCACCAGCTTCAGTGCCAGGGAAGTTGGTGTCCTGGTGGAGCAAGTCCTGGGGCAGTATGATGCCCTCTTTGGAAGTTTGCGCGCCGACTATGAAGGACGGACCAGGATCTGGATGGACATCGTGACTGCCATCAACGCAGAGGGGGTGGCAATCTGCGACTTACAACATGTCAAGAAGCCCTGGGAGGACTTCAGGTCCAGGACCCTCAACAAGGCCCGGCGCCTCTCTGTCCGACCACCAAATGAGGGTCCTGGAACGCATATGCCCAGCGCTCCACGTCCAGGTCCTTGAGAGGCAGACCCGTCTGGAGTCGAGCGGTAAGTGTACATGCATACTGATTGGACGCTGTGCTTATCGTGGTGTGCCAGTAGTGTGCAGGTTGCGCATGTGTTTTTGTAGGGCCATGTAGGGATGTGTATCAACATGGGCGTGAGGCTGCCACATGTGAGTCCTCTCAGGTGTGAGACACATCGATGGTGTATGTGTTGGTAAGCATGCTGGGAAAATGCAGGTGTGGGAGCACACATGTTTGAATTTCTGTGTATGTACGTTGGCATGGTTGTGGTGTCACACATGGATGGTGGTTCCTGCTGCATGTATCTGCACTGTGTACATGTGCATGTGTGTGTATTTGACAAATGTGCAACTGAGATGCAACTTGGATGCCTGTGACACTGTCATGTAGAAGGCTGAATGCCAGATGTGACATGGATGGCGATCTCATCACTGTGACAGCTGGTGGACATGTACACATGCATGTAAGTGTGGTGGGGTGTGTGCATGTGTTGTGCACTCCCAGTGTTTCATGTGACGTCAGGCTCACCTTCGGATGCTCATGCTGTTGTATGTGTATGGATGGTGCTGGCTGGTGCAATATTGCTGTGGAATTGCTCATGTGTGTGAGTACAAATGACATGTGTGTTGGGGAGTGTGATGCCATGTCTGAAGTATGACACTGCCACTCAGGTACAACTGTCATGTGTGTATCAGTCCATTGTACAGTGCTCTGATGCCTGTGTTATATCTCTCCGTGTCTGCAGCGTCAACTGATGAAGAGGGCGGAGAGGGTGCTGGTGAGCAAAGCGGCAGGGATCGCACCACCAGCCAGAGACGCAAGGCCCGGCTTCCCTCCCAGATTGTCATCTCGTAGGGGAGTGAGGAGTCTGGTGCCGCGTCCCAGGCCACAGCTACCGGGGGTAGGTCCAAGAGGCGGAGGTCGGAGGTGGATTCCTCGGCATCAGAAGGGGCAGCTGAGACCCCACAGGGTCTGACAGAGGAAGATGGCACGGAGTCATCCAGGTTGGTGGGCGGTTTGGTGGAGGAGGAGGCCGCGGAAGGGACACACACAGGGTCTCGAGGTGGGGATTCCACTGGTGCTAGTGGTGCAGTGCAGGGGCAGGGACAGGAGGCAGCACAGGCAGCCGCAGAAGTGCCTGTGTGTAATCATATTCCCTGATCCTGTCACTGCATCATCTGGCACCAGCAGGGATGCCTACGTCGAGACCCGTTTTCAGGGAGGGGATGAGCACACAACAACTGGCCTTCCTCTCCCTGCGGACATGGCTATCTGGGACCATGTTGAGCCTGTCCTGGCTGGGATAGCGTTGCGTCAACGGGGCATGCAAGGTGACCTGCAGTCTTTTCGTGGAGAGACTGCACGTCATCTCGCATGCCTCTTTCACTACGTTGACCTACTGGGACGGGTCACCGGTGCTGGATTCCTCCGTGTGCTGGACCTTCTTGCGACCCCCTTCTCACCTGAACCCCCTACGCGCCAGTCGTCCTCCATGCCATCTTCCCACCCATGTATCACCTGGGTACCCTGTGGAGCTGCCTCTGACCCAGCGGCCAGGATGGTGGAGGACACATCTCTGCCGCAGTCGGGAGTCTGACGTCCAGCAGGGGTGGCCACCACGACAACTGCACCCCAGCCGGAGGAGGACGTGCAGGCAGCAAGAGCCAGAGCGCAGGCACAGGCACAGGCACAGCAGCAGCAACATGGTGGGAGCAATGATGGCTCGGGGCCTTCAACATCGGAGGGGCAGGCATCGGCCATAGGGCAGGAGGACCCACGATTTCAAGTGTCTTCCGTGTGGCAGCGGTTGGGCCACGTCATAGATGCGGAGCGGCAGCGGGAGGAAGAGGCACGGCTCACAATGGTCAGGGTGGAGAACTCCATGCAGAGGGCCCTGAGGCGGGCCGAGTGCCTCGAGGCAATTCGCAGGGAGTTGGAGGTGAACATGTCGTCGTTCCTGCGAACCCTCGGGGCCATGGAAGAGGACTGCCTCCAGGACATTGAGCGGGAGTTCGATGATGCCCTGGCCTGGGACATCCAAAAGTGAGCCATTGCAAATAGTTTTTAGAGTTAGGTTTCCTTTTCCTTTTCCTCTGATTTGTGGTGAATGGACTACGCCACACACATTTGTATATAGTTTTTTTATTAGGTAGTTTCTTAGGTAGGTTTCATTTCTTTCGTTGGGCTCATGGACCCTTGACAATGGATTGTACATAGTTGGACAATGGATTATTTAGAACTTTTTCTTTTGATTTCACCATGGATCAATGGATTTTTCTCTTTACGTTTCCTTTGGATTTGCGTTGGTGGAGGGAGAGTTTTGACTATTTTTCTTTAGGATTACTTTGGATTGATTATACTTTTCATTTACTCATCTTTTGCACATAGTTTTCATTTCATGTTTGCTATTTTGTTATGCTTTCATTTCATTGCTTTATTTTTGTACATAATACATTTTCATATTTTAGTTCCATATGTGGGATTCGCTCATTGGGTTAATGCATGTGAAAATGTGGGTTTACACAATCAATGACAACCAGTGTGTGTGTGTGATGGATGTGTGGGAGCGAGGGGATAATGGGCCCCTCTCTACCATCACTTCTCAGTACAAAACTTGGACTAAGTGCCTCTAGTGGTGGGTACGCCCCTCGCCCTTATGCGATACTAACTTTTGGTTATATTCGCGTAGATGGGACCACCGAGCAGGACACAGGGCATCCATTTTCTGTACCCCCTTTCGACTCCATCTTGGTAACTAGGCCTCACTGCGATAGTACAAAATGCATCTCTCCCTTTTGCTCGCCGCTGTAGCTCGGAGCACATGGCCCCCACCCTCGTCCCCACTCCAACTGGAAAACTCTGTGGCTCCATTCTCACGCTGAGGCCAGAGCTGCTTGCAACAAATAATAAATGTAACACATCTCTTTTCCTCTGAGATCACTGTCCTGCATGTGAACCAACATGAGCCAAGCACATAGCTCGTCCATCTCCACAAAAGTGTCCTTGCCCTCTTACCCTCGCCAGTTGAAACTTATTGCCATTCTAACCCTGTGTCCTTGCAAGGCATCCCTTTCATGTGCCAGACTACCAACCTCGCTATGAAGCCCACCCAACAGACCCCCAACTAACATTAACCCCTGTGCAGTATATCGTGCCCAATACTAACAAGTGCCACATACCTCAGATTCTTGTGAGACTAACCCTATAGTTCAATGACAGTATTATAGTGGTCAAGGCCTTTAAACCTGTGACCTGTGTAACCCAAATGTGTAGATGGTATAAACCCTTCAGTGATTTGTATAACGACATGATACACTACTGAGAGTCTTTTGATCAACTGTTATTTAGTGCATGCATTACTCAGAATGTATTTTCTTAGCTTAGATAGTGACCACCGTGTTTCACATCGACCTGACCTTCACCCATCCGGAGCACAAATGTCTGATGTCAATCCTCCCGCCAACCAAGCAACCAACCCGGAGGAAGAGATGATGCCCACGCCTAAGTCACCACCACGGCTGACCAATCCTGGTCCATCGTTGCATCATATGTTAAAAATGTAGATGTACTATATAAATGTGTTCTAACCTTGATGTGGTCAGAGCGCTCTCAGAGATCTAGACAAACTTACCTCCAACTCTCGCAGCCTGCGCTTTTGTGCCTTATTCCCTGCCCAGGGAGTGTCTGTTTTATTCATTTTTACACGTGTTAGTCAGGGTGGGCACACACATTTGGTGACCCCGACGTGATTGGAGAGGTGCCTCGAGGCCGGCGCCAGCGGCGAGATCCGGGACGCACTCCAGCGAAACCATCGCCTCTGCGGCCGACCAGCCTGTGCGCACTACGAAGAAGGGTCAAGGGTTCCCGGTTGACGAATACCCGACAGAAAAGCTGCTCGCCGAGGCGGGCCACGGCTTGGTTGGGGTGCGAGCCTGAATGGGGTCGGACTGCGAGCGGCGACCCTCGGGTCATCTGACTGAACATGTGAGTGCCAGTTGCGAATGTTACGAAGGAAAGGTAAGGGGGAAATAGGGGGGACAGGTGGTAACGGGTAGTAGGGAAGAGTAGGGCCTGTGTGAGTGATGATGAGGCTTTTCTGATCTATCCTTTATATGGCCATTAGGTTTTGGTAAGAAGTGAAGAGAAAGTGGTATCCTAGCCCGAACGGGGTAGAAGGCGGCGCCGCGTAGCATTGTCTCGTCCAGTGCAGAATAAATAAGTGAAGTTACAGAGAAAATAGTAGGAGTCTCGTATATTGAGTAGACTTGGAGTAGTTATTTAGAACATTCTTTTTCTGGGTACGAAAGGATTCTTGGAAAAGAGTAAGAGGGTGTAAGAGGTGGGGAGTGAATGAGAAGAGTAGGCGAAACGGGAAAGGGAGTGGGAAAAAAGAGCAACAGGGAGAAAACGCGCGCAGGTAGTGCAGGTGCATGATAAGTGTTATATGTGCTTTTGTGTTCTGTCCATTTTTTGTCAAGGATATCCAAGTACTGTGATTAATTTGTGGTTAAAGTGGCAAAATATGCAACAATGAACTGTTGAATTTGAACATGCAATAACTAAAAGGTTAACGTTCAAAAGGGGGTTGATATATATATCTTGATACATTTATGTGCATACAAATTACAAGTAATTGACAAAACTCGTGGTACATTATCCAACTGGTGAAGAAGTGATTAAGGGCAAAGGGAGGTCAAAAGGTGAGTACAGACAGAGGGAGGGAATGAAACACATTGTCATGGGAGGAATAACACCACTAGCACATATTTGTCAGCACCTTCAGTTATACAGTGAGAAAATACAAAAATACCATGATCAATGGTTGACGGAGATAAAAGGGGACAGTGTGACACCAATCTGACCAGAGGGTGGGTCATTCGACAAAAGATTATTAAATCTAGTATCTACACACTTGTTAGCAAGGTATAAGGGGAAACAATTGCAAAACAGAAGGGAAGTACTAGACCTATGGCGAATGTTTGAAGAAGTTACGCCTGCAGCAGAGGTAAGTAAAGAGAAAGTGAATGAAACACAGAAAACACAGGAAGAGTTAAGTGGAACGCCAAAGGGCGAGTGCACAACCACTACAGCTGAAGGCGACACAACTAAAATAAATCCTCTAATGTCCAGACCAGCAGTAGGATATAGTGAGCCCCTGACCGTACCAACATGTCCAACTCCTACACCTACAACAGGAGCAGTTGCCACAGCACCACCCCCTATGATAAAGGAGGGTTCTATGGCCCAACAAGCGCACCCCCGTGAATTTAGCACATATCACTGGAGAATTAGACCACCAGCTAGCGCATGCACAGATGGAGATAACGCAGCCACGCACGTTGTGCGACAGGAGCCAAATGCTGCCAGGGGGAGGAGAGGTGCCGCCATTATCCATAGCGGATCTAACACCAACATTGAGCACAGCAGGAGAAGTGGCGCAAGCAATCTCAGAGCCAGCACGGTCAGTATCATCACAAGGAACACGCATACCACAAGGACAAGAGAAAGAGTGGCGGTCGGGGGAGTTCCTGTTTCATCTAAATGACAAACCCGTGAGGATTATACGCCCACCCACCCCAGACAGTGAGAGAGGAGAAGGATGTGAAGGGAACAATGAGCAAGAATCAGAACTAGAAGAAGTGTGGAGTGACTTAGACGAATATGAAGAGGCAGCTGCCGAGACCGGGTCCCCATTGCCAAACCGCCGGGTACCCAGACACACCATTGCCACCACTATGGCAGGGTAGGCTAAGACAGCGAGGGGGAAATATGATGGTAAGTAAGACAAAGAAAGGTGCGGTAAGTAAGGTAGGGAAGAAACACAAGTTGCAAATGCCATTGATACATAAAGGAGCAGGTAGGCCACATTACATTCCGTGGGCTCAAATGGATACAAACAACTTGCTAAAGGTCCTCCCCCACTGTCGGGAGGGGCTGGGAAATGGATACACGCCTTTGAGAAAAACACAGCAGGAGTGCCACTAGCGATAGGGGATGTGAAGAGCTTATTAGTGTCAGCAATTGGTGACCAAGCAGACGCAGTGTGGGAAAAGGCCGGATTTCCCGGAGTAACGATGAGTTGTGACCGCCACGATGGATCGGCGTTCAATAATGTTCGAGCACAGGTATGGGATTCATTGAGGCGCACGTTTCCAGATATTCCAGATTTACATTTAGTGATGCAGTGCACAATGGAGGAGAACGAGGATCCTACGCAATTCATACTACGAGTGCAGGATTTATGGAGAAGCGAAACTGGCACGGCGTGTAACCAGTCCACCGCCTTGTTTTATTTTATCATCAAGAAGGGGCTCCCGAAGGAGGTGCAGAAGGCCTTAGACAAAATAGCTGGGATAGAAGCCAAGGGGTGGCCTGAAATACAGAGCATAATTGTGCACCACTGCAGGAGAATCAAAGAGAGAGAAAAGGAGATAGCACAAAAAAGGCTGGCAGACGAGGCGAAGCTGGTACAGAACAAATTAGTGAAGGTCGCCGCCGTCAACGCCAGCGCAACCACAGACCGAGAAAACGAGGGGGACGAAGGAGCAGGAAACAGACCAGCAACAATAGCAGCACTGCGGGCAACAGGAGGACAAGGGCAGTGGAACGGAGAAGAGCAATACGGTGGACAACAGTGGCAAGACAGACCAGCAAGAGGAAGAGGTGGGTACCGTGGCCAGAGAGGGGGTTTGGAGGCATGGGAAATAGGGGATTTGGCAGCCAAGGAAGGAGAGGCGGACCACAAGGGTCATGTTGGAACTGTGGGAGATGGGGACACTACTCTAGAGATTGTAGAATGCGGCCTTCAGGGTATTTCTAGGGGCAACAGCCCATGGAGAACGAACAAGGGTGGGGGTGTCCACACCCAGGTAGCCCCTACGGACTACCGATGGGAAGTGGGAGACAGCAAGACTACTGCTATAACGAACCTCAGGTACAGCAAGGACAGCAACCACCACCACAACCAATGGCAAGACAAAATGCAGTGGGAAGTGCGACCAATAATTGTTATGCAACATCTGCAAACGGTGCGCCTGCACCGTACCGTGGGGTGACCGTGATCGGAGATAATGTCTTCTCCATTCCAGGGCAAGAAAGACATTCAGATTAGGACAGCTCACAGCGAACACTTGTGTGTCCAGTCCTATCCACCACCCTATGTGCAGAAGAGGAACCACTAGTGGGGGCAGAGATAGGAAATAAGCAGTTTATCTTTATGGTAGACTCTGGAGCAGAGAAATCATGTCTTATGGAAGAGCGGTTTCTGCTCTCAGGCAGGAATTTAGAGACGCAGGGGTTCTCTGGGACTTTTTTAAAAGTTCCTTACACTAAAGATCTTGATATAACGGTGGGGGGAAAAACCGTGCGCGCACCCTTACTGTACCACGAAGACGCGCCAATAAACCTGCTGGGCAGAGATTTGTTGAGCAAATTGAATATGGCAATCTCTTTTACAGAACGAGGAATAGTGTGCTCAGCACCAGGAGTATGTCAAGTATGAGCAATGTTGATGATCAGCACAGTAATGAATGAAGTTGTGGTGCGAGGAGTAGCCATTGATATAAGCATGTTCATATATGGTATTAAGGTGTTAGCACGAGTGGTGCCAGAGATAACGAGAAAAGAATGGAGAACACCATCAGATTTCATATTCCGCCCGATTGCACACACAGACATTGTACCAGGCACGATAATGTCCATAGACATTGAGGCAGTTCAAGTATCCAGCAGACCTATTGTGGTGCTAGGACTGGACGCGCAGGGGTGCGAGTGAAGGACTGTGTTATGCATAGACCCAAACATAATGCTACGAGATATAACAGATGAGGAATTGTTCACTGATGGTGAGGATGATGGAGAAATAATAATGGAAATAAGCATACCATGTGATATTATGGTCCAATACAGAGAGGTACATAACCCATTGATGACTAGCGTTAAAGCCCCACTGACTATATTTGAGGAAGACATGACAAAAGTAGCACCTGAAATTTGGACCACCGGGCCCCACGATGTAGGGCTGCTGCATAAGGTGACACCAATAAAAATAAAACTCAAACCAGGTGCAATGCTGCCGAGAGTAAAACAATATCCCATATCAAAAGAAGCGGAGGAGGGAATTAGAGAGACCATAAATGCACTCATGAAACAAGGCATCATAGTGCCATCAACCTCCCCATGTAAACAGAGATTTTCCCGATCAAAAAAGCAAAGGGAGGGGCGTGGAGGATGATCCAAGATCTCCGCCCACTCAATGACGTAATTCAAAAAGAGTTCCCATTAGTGCCTAACCCGGCATCAATATTGTGCAGTGTGCCAAAAGAATCAACATGTTTTACTGTAATTGACTTGAAGAATGCTTTCTTCTCCATACCACTCGACCCAGGATCCCAGTACCTGACAGCGTTCACAATAAGGAACAACAGATATGAACACTGCCGACTCCCACAAAGGTATTGTGAAAGCCCCAGCATTTTTAACAGGGTGTTACGGGAAGCCATTGGAAACAACGATGTAGAGAGCACCATCATTCAGTATGTAGACGATTTGCTCGTCTGTAGCCATACAGAAGAAAAGTGTCGAGAAGACTCAATAGCACTACTGAATGTGCTAGCTGCCAAAGGATACAAGGTAGACAAAGGGAAATTGCAATACTGCCTTGCCGAGGTTGTATACCTCGGACAGTTAATCTCAAAAGATGGGAAGCGAATACTCCCAGACAGAGCAGCTGCTATACGCAACATAATAATACCAAAAACCGTGAAAGACATGCAAATATTTCTTGGCATTTGTAATTATTGCTGAGCATGGATCCTTGATTACGCGGCATATACATGCCCCCTACTACAAGCATTAAAAGAGGCACAGAAGAATAGGGTGACAATAAAATGAATGCATGAAATGATAATACAGTACTCAAAATTAAAAGACCTCATCGCTGACGCCCCAGTCCTCGCGAATCCAGATTATGAGAGGGAATTTTTCTTGTTTTCACACTGCAATGGGACACTGATGACAGCAGTACTGACACAGAAGACATCACTAGATCACAAACCATTGGCTTACTACAGTGGGACACTAGATCCAGTAATGCATGGTCATTTCGGGTGCGAACAGGCCCTCGCAGCTGCAGCCTTCGCGATTGAAAAAAGCGCCACCAGTGTCATGGGATGTTCGGTAACGCTATATGCGGAGCATTCCCTGTTCGCCATCCTTGAGCGATCAAAATAAATACTAACGACACAAAGGGCAACAGCATATGAAGTAATAATTTCAAGCCCCAACGTACACGTTGTGATGTGCGAGACAGTGAACCCAGCAACATTTATTACAGAGCGATGCACGACAGAGGACATACAAGAACACGATTGTGCCACATATGAGGGGGAAGGTGACGACATCCCTAAAGCAAGTGAGAATGCCCTACAGGAAGGAGAAATATATTTCATAGATGGGTCAGCATCAATAATCCCCGAGACAGGGGAAAAACACGTTGGAATGGCGGTAGTGCGCGTGGAAGAAGATGAATATGAGACAATTGTGCAAAGGCGCCTCCCATCCCATTATTCGGCACAGGCAGCAGAATTAACTGCCTTGATTGAAGCCCTGCACACAGCCAAAGGCTGTGCGGTGAGAATATACTCAGACTCAGCGTATGCAACTACCACGGTGCACTCAGGGCTGTCACGGTGGTGTAGAAGAGGATTCAGGAGGGCAGACGGTTCTCCAGTACAGCATGCAACATTGTTGAATGAACTGATAGATGCATTAGCAGTACCATCGGTAGTGGCAGTGGTGAAATTCCAAGCCCATACCAACAACACAGACGCAGTCTCATTGGGAAATGCGGCAGCCGACGCAGCCGCGAAGGAGGCCTCATATTTCAATGTGACACCAACACTTGAGTGCATCACAAAAGCAACCACCACAGACCCACGAGAGGAAGCATACAATAATACCCCAATAGCGCAGATAATAGAGTTACAAAAACGAGCGTCCCAAGAGGAGCAAGAACTGTGGAGCAAACGGGGATGTACACAATCAGCCACAGATCTCATTTGGAGACAAGAGACGACAGGAAAGGTTGTAATGCCCATAGAGTTACTTGAAATAGCATTCCAACAGTTGCATTTCCCCGGCCATGTAGCGAAGCAACACATTGCTGCAGACATTCAGGAACACTGGTTCGTCCCCAATTTACAAGAGCACCTGTCAAAATTCATTATAGAATGTATAACATGCCAAACATATAATTCTGGAATGACATTAAGAACACTGCGTGGTACCTTGCCCCGACCAACAGGACTATTTAGAGAGCTCCACATAGACTATGCTGATATGGGAGAGCAGTGTAACAGAGCAAGATATTTGATTGTGGTGGTGTGCCCCTTTTCAAGGTGGGTGGAAGCGGGCCCATGTCCCCACCCAGACGTGAAATGTGCGGCCAAGTTCCTCGTGCGGGAGGTGTTTCCATGGAGGGGGATATGTGATGTGATTGGATCAGATAAATGCACGCACTTTGTGAATGACCTCTTTAAGGAAGTGACATCACTTTTGGGGGTGAAGCACAAATTATGCTCAATTTATCACCCAATGGTGAATGGGGTGGTAGAAAAGATCAACGGATTATTGAAGAGTAAGTTGTCTAAATTGTGTAACACATTGAAAAAGAACTGGGTTTATTGCTTGCCCCTAGCACTGTTCCAACTCAGGATGCAACCGTGTAAAGACCACCATTTGAGCCCCCGCGAAATTGTAACTGGGAGGAGAATACACACTCCAGTATCCCCGATTAGGAGAGCATCGGATGCACACAGGGCTGCCACAGTGCTGGGGGAAGAGTTCAAGGAATACCTAACCCAGTTAACACACGCAGTATGCAGCATAGCGTGACAAATAGCGCTGCCTTTTTCTGAAAATGGGATGACTGATACTACTACACCAGCCACAGATAGTTCAAGTGGGCCACTAATGCCGGGGGCATATGTGTATGTCCGCAGCTTTGTGAGAAGGTGGAATTCACCCAGGTTCCATGGCCCCATGGTCATTTATAGTACACCCACCGCGGTGAAGGTGAAGGGATTGAAGTATTGGGTGCACTTATCCGATGTGAGGAGGGCACACAGTATTACAATCCCCCAGGAGGAGCAAGACAGCGCTACTGGGACAACAAATGAGGTTGAAGGAAAATAACAAAAGAGTCAGTAAAAGAATATGCAGAGATAAAAGTGATGATATGTATTTTGCTCTGCACAATTTACTTCCTTCTTCTTTCTTTCTTTTCTGTCTCTTCCCCCCTCTCCTCTTCAATTGGCTAGCATATTGTCTATATACGTCACCTATCTCTCCCCCTCTATCTCCCACCTTCATTTTTTGATGGTTGTCTCTACAGCAAAAGTACATGAACAATAGGGTAACAGAACAAGCCTGACTGAAAATAATGATTAAAAGTGAAGTTGAACAAGAATGTAAATATATGTATATATTGTGATGACTTAACGAATTTATATCGCTCCTCCAGGTGAACAATGGCCCAACGACCCACGATCGGCGAGAGCGAATTAATGTTCGATAGCGATAGGGTCGCCATTAGGGCTAAAAGGTACAGTGATGTTGAATTCGTTTTGAAATGTGCTGCAATTTTTATGTCAGTAATGTTGTTTTTTGCAGCTTGGTACTATACCCTTTTATCTCCTGTTGATGACATGCAAAGGGGGGGAGTGGGGCTAACATGATAAGAGAAGGATCGCAAATTATATGGACTGGGGTGAAGACTATATGGCAGGAGTCACATGAAATTACCGTTAACAAAACAGATGGAATGCAACCCTCAGAATATATCACGGTGGGATCAACACGTGTGTCAGTGTTACATTTCGATGTAAAAATGAGTAATGCTTATGGATATAACGAATATGATGGAGATTATTATTGGACAAATGATTTAATTAACACTTTTATTAATGCACAGACAACCATACACCCTACCTCACACAATATTGCTACTACTGAAGATGATACATATGCCATATTGAATAGTAATGATACAACATGGGCTGGGATGTTTCAAATACATTACAAAAGGGTGAAAAACAATGATCAGGAAGGGAGGAGGAGGAGAAAAAGGGGGGCGGGAGGGAAAAGATACAACATCTATCACGACCTGGGGTTAGGTGAAATAGAAGATCCCTGCCAGCCTGATCAATCAAATAAATGGTATTCTGACATGAGTGCCACGGCGAAGCAAGCAACAAATGAGAGCTGCTACGTCTGCTACGTCTGTTCACTCATCCCGCATGCATCAGGAACACCGAAAATGTAAGTACCACAGGAAGTGCCCTTGTTGGAGGCCCAATGTTTAATTCATCTGGTTTTATGCAGAATTAAGAGCACATTCCAGGCGCACACTGTCACATTGGAAAAGCTGGAGAATGAGAAAACATGCACAAGCTGGCGCCAAGGAGTAATTTGCCTCGAGGAACCATTTCTTGTCATCAAGGGGACACGATTTGCAGAAAATAAATGGCACGAAGAAACAATACAATGCAAAGACGAAGCGCTTCGAGGCCTACCAAATGACACTTTCCAATGGATAAAAGGGGCATGTGACCCCATCTGGGCGCAACATGTTGCAAAGCTAACATGGGTCACAGCATTAGAAAAACCTATCAAAATACAAAAAGAAGTGCCACATGAACTGTGTTTCCGTGGGGAAGGGAAAGTGAACATGGGGGAAGCAAGGAGATGTAAGAAAACGGTGATAATTCCCGACATGAAGAAAGGCACAGCTGCACTAATGGACATGTATTGGGTTTGCAGCAAACAAGCTTACCTGCACCTCCCCGCATCGTGGAAAGGAACTTGTGCTTTAGCAACACTCCACACAGCCCTGGTGGTAATACCAGAGAGCCACATCCAAGGGGCAGCAGAGCAATCGGCTGGCATATCGGCAGCAGAGAAATCGGCTGGCATATCAGCAGCAGGGCAATCGGCTGAACCATCGGCAGTGCCCCAACTAATGAGAACAGAAGCTCCAGCATATGAACTATTGTCAGAATATGAACTAAAGAAAAGATTGACACGAAGTAAAAGATCCTCCAATTACATCTCATCCGAATCATCGAAACTCCTTGCTGAGATCCCGCAGAAATACAAGCTCTTTTCATCAGCAGAGACATTCTTTGCCTCACTTCTCGCCCCTGTACTACAAGCACGAGCAAACGCCAAATGGTTGCAGATCGTGCGCTGGGAGCTCATTCAATTGGCTAACGACACTGAAGAGGGGTTCAACGTGATAAAGATAGACCTCCGCGCGTTGCGCCTAATGACAATGCAAAATAGATATGTCCTCGATCTCCTCACGGCGATGGGCAGTGGTGTTTGCCGAAAAATTGGGGGGGCGTGTTGCACATTCGTGCCAACTGAAGACGCTCATAACGGGACAATCTCCCATGTGATAAACGCAGTGCACAACTTAGGGGAGAGAATGAGAGCGGAAGGAGGAGCAGAAGAAAATACATGGTTCGACAATTTGTTCAGCTGGATACCATCATGGGTAAATGTGGCAATGAAAATACTGATCCCCATCATCGTTTTTGTGCTCCTGTTCTTTTGTGTGTGCTAACTGGGACTACGGTGTTGTGAGAAAAGCAAGCCAACCTCGGCTATGATGGTGGTGACAATGGGCCGACCAACAACGGTAGCTACCATGATAGATGCACAAAAGCAACCAAGAGAGTTGCAATGGTACCAAGAAGTATGGGTAGATCTAGATGGGGATGGAGGTATTTACTTAATGTGTACCCCAGATGAATATGCCAGAAGAGGAAACAGCCTTAGAAGCGTTTGCAGAGCTTGGATGCCCATAAAAGGTACCCTCGCGTGGGACGAGGCGGTGGCAGAGGTTGAGTACTACAGAAGGGAGAATGAAAAGAATAAAAAGTAGAAGTATTTGTTACTTTAGATGTAATGAAAGGGGGAATGTGTGGGAGCGAGGGGCCAATGGGCCCCTCTCTACCATCACTTCTCAGTACAAAACTTGGACCAAGTGCCTCTAGTGGTGAGTACGCCCCTCGCCCTTATGCGATACTAACTTTTGGTTATATTCGCGTAGATGGGACCACCGAGGAGGACACAGGGCATCCATTTTCTGTACCCCCTTTCGACTCCATCTTGGTAACTAGGCCTCACTGCGATAGTACAAAATGCATCTCTCCCTTTTGCCCGCCGCTGTAGCTCGGAGCACATGGCCCCCACCCTCGTCCCCACTCCAACTGGAAAACTCAGCGGCTCCATTCTCACGCTGAGGCCGGAGCTGCTTGCAACAAATAATAAATGTACACATCCCTTTTCCTCTGAGATCACTGTCCTGCATGTGAACCAACATGAGCCAAGCACATAGCTCTTCCATCTCCACAAAAGTGTCCTTGCCCTCTTACCCTCGCCAGTTGAAACTTATTGCCATTCTAACCCTGTGTCCTTGCAAGGCATCCCTTTCATGTGCCAGACTGCCAACCTCGCTATGAAGCCCACCCAACAGACCCCCCAACTAACATTAGACCCCTGTGCTTTATATCGTGCCCAATACTAACAAGTGCCACATACCTGAGATTCTTGTGAGACTAACCCTATAGTTCAATGACAGTATTATAGTGGTCAAGGCCCTTAAACATGTGACCTGTGTAACCCAAATGTGTAGATGGTATAAACCCTTGAGTGATTTGTATAACAACATGATACACTACTGAGAGTCTTTTGATCAACTGTTATTTAGTGCATGCATTATTCAGAATGTATTTTCTTAGCTTAGATAGTGACCACCGTGTTTCACATCAACCTGACCTTCACCCATCCGGAGCACAAATGTGTGACGTCAATCCTCCCGCCAAACAAGCAACCAACCCGGAGGAAGAGATGATGCCCACGCCTAAGTCACCACCACGGCTGACCAATCCTGGTCCAACGTAGCATCATATGTTAAAAATGTAGATGTACTATATAAATGTGTTGTAACCTTGATGTGGTCAGAGGGCTCTCAGAGATCTAGATAAACTTTCCTTAACCTCTCGCAGCCTGCGCTTTTGTGCCTTATTCCCTGCCCATGGAGTGTTTGTTTTATTCATTTTTACACGTGTTAGTCAGGGTGGGCACAAACACAGACATGTGTCGATGTACATAGTTCACTTTTGGTTTGGGTCTTGAGATAGGCATGTCAGTGTGGGGTGGATTGGGAAATCATTGCGTCTCAAGAATGGGGTGGCGTGCTGTGGTATTTTGGTGTAGAAGTGGGCCATGATTGTGCATCTTTACTTCATGTAGGCGGGGCCTGCTGGCAGGTGCCCCTCACTGCTGGGGGTGGGGGTGCTGGGGGACATGAGTTGGTGATCACTAGTGCAAGGTGACATGCGGCTTGGCTGGGGGGCATGCCCATGGTGGATGGGCTGCCTGCGGGACATGACCAGGGGTGCAGGTTAGTCCCATGTGGTGTGGGCTGCCTGCATGGGCAGTGGAGGGGGTAGAGGGCACACCTGGGAAGACCCACACTGCCAATTCACGTGTAGGACTCCCCGGGCACCCCTGAAATACACGTACCCCGCTCTGACAGCAGGATAACGTGTGAAACTTCCCTCGAACCCCAGTAATACACGTACCCCACTCACACAGGGCCTATTGCGTGTGAAACTTCCCGCGAACCCCCGAAATACACGTACGCCGCTCCAATCGCGTGTGAAATTTCCCACAAACCCCAGTTATACACATACCCCACTCGCACAGGCCCAATCACGTGTGAAACTTCCTGTGAACCCCAGTTATACACGTACCCCACTCGCACAGAGCCAATCGCGTGTGAAACTTCCCGCGAACCCCAGTAATACACGTACCCCACTCGCACAGGCACTATCGCGTGTGAAACTTCCCGCAAACCCCAGTAATACACATACCCCACTCGCACAGGCCCTATCGCGTGTGAAACTTCCCACGAACCACAGTAATACACGTATCCCACTCGCACAGAGCCTATCGCGTGTGAAACTTCCTGCGAACCCCAGTAATATGCGTACCCCACTCACACAAGGCCTATCGCGTGTGAAACTTTCTGCGAACCCCAGTTATACATGTACCCCACTCACACAGGGCCTATCGCATGTGAAATTTCCTGCGAACCCCAGTAATACGCGTACCCCACTCGCACAAGGCCTATCGCGTGTGAAACTTTCCGCGAACCCCAGTAATACGCGTACCCCACTCGCACAGGGCCTATCGTGTGTGAAACTTCCCGCGAACCCCAGTAATACACGTAACCCACTCGCACAGGGCCTATCGCGTGTGAAACTTCCTGCAAACCCCAGTAATAAGCGTACCCCACTCCCACAAGGCCTATCGCATGTGAAACTTCCCACGAACCCCAGTTATACATGTACCCCACTCGCACAGGGCCTATCACGTGTGAAACTTCCCGCAAACCCCAGTAATACGTGTGCCCCGCTCGCACAGGGCCTACCGCATGTGAAAGTCCCCGCGAACCCCAGAATTACACGTGCCCCGCTCGCACAGGGCCTAGTGCGTCTGAAAGTCCCCGCGAACCCCAGAAATACACATACCCCGCTCGCACAGGTCCTACCGCGTGTGAAACTCTGCGTGGACCCCAGAAATACACGTATCCAGCTTGCACAGGGCCTACCGCGTGTGAAACTTCCTGCGAATGAGCGGGGTATGTGTATTTTGAGGGTTGCGCAGGGAGTTTTACACGTGATGGGCCTAGCGCGAGCGGGGTATGTGTATTCTGAGGGGTGCGTGGGCAGTTTTACACACGTTTTCGTGGTTGGGGGGCTGTATGCTGGTCCACTGGCCTGTGCGCCATGTACTGGATTTGTGCGCTGTTCATGGTGCACGGGGCGGGGTTCGGGGGCGTTACTGGCACTGCTGCAGGGTCGCTGCGCCACTCTGCGCCACGGCTGCTTAGGGATGTTGAAATCCATGAATACGCTGTGCAGCGAAATGGGTTTTGCGGCTGGTGCAGACTGCCGCACGCGCACACTGTGCACCAGCTGCGTGCGCCACTTGTGCGCTGAATTCTATGAATTACCCCCTGTATGTCATAAATGACCTAATCTTGGCCATGTACACAGTTAGAACGGAAATAGAGATGTACATTTTAGCACAGAAGTGGACAGTCAGAGCTTTGTTAAACAACGTGAAAAAGACAAAGCAGCATTCCTGATATGGAAAAACAAATATTAATATTACCATTTCAGATAAGCAAGAAAAGATGATCATCAGATGAGAAGTTATAGAATAATGAAGTACACATGACATAGTTATGAAAATGATGTAAGCAGACAGAATTCATTTGGTTTATGGTCATTCCATCAAATTTTTATCAACGAATGACCATTCCATCTAAAAAAATGCATCGAAAAAATTGCCATTGAATGATTGTTTTTTCCTTTTTTTTAAATGGGAGGGTCCCCCCAAACCCCTGTTTTTACCCTTTAAACCCCATTATAAATAACACTAAACCCTTTACCTTGAAGAAAACATGCATTTGATGCATATTTTTTCGATGCACTTATGTTGATGGAATGGCATTCGATGGTAATGCTTTAGATGAAATGACCAAATACCATTCATTTCACTGCTTAGAGGCAATAATGGTGATTCAGGAAACAAGGGTTATGAGAGTTACCAAAACTACTTATAATCTTGGACACGTACAGCATACGCCCAGGGTTTACCGCAAAGTTCTGTGAGCTGCGTTTGATAAGTCAAATTGGCTTCCATTCAAGAAAACCTGTGAACAAGGGAGCCCCCGTGACCAGTGAGTGTTCTGGGCTGAGCACCAGATTAACTGTGAATGGCTAAAGGGTCAAATGATCTGCTACTCTCACTATATAATGTTAAAAAAGGCATAGTCACTCAGTTAAGAAGTTGTCATCAAGCTATGTTATGGGTTATAAATATGATCTAGGGTCTTGGATAAAGAGACATAGAAACCTACACGTTTGGAGATCCGACAGCAAAACTAAATAGCCAAACAGTTTATGGATGGATGGCTATGGAGGCATCTGGATGACAACACAGAAGATAAGCCAAGTGAGACAGGAATACATTAATCAATGGGTTAAGTGGCCTAAAAACATTGGAGTCCGTGAAAGAGAAACATAAACAAGTTTTCTCCTGATTTTATTACAAATCATAATTTTGCTATGCACTTTTAAAGGATTGCATTTTTTGTCTTTATTGCTGTGTGCTTTGAAAGGGAGAATTTTTATTGATTCAGTATTTTAATTTCTGATGTGCTCCATTTATATTTTTGGGTTGAGCAGTTACTTGTGTTGCTGACTTTTCTCACCTTTTTTATACAATTAATGATGCTGTATTATTCATTATTTAATTAACCATGCATGCTTTTATTTAATATTGACATCTGTTAAAAAGTGGGCTTTATTTTGAGCATGTTTAGTTTGATTTACTACTGTGTGCATGTCTCACTCAGATGCCAACGTAGGTATTGATTATTCTATCTTTATGCCTGGTAAATATAATCGGAAACATGCTGCTTTTTATAATTTCTCACTTCTTCATTTTCCTTTCCTTACCAGAGCGGAAAAATGGCATTTTAACAAACCATTCAATTTCACTTTTACTGCTTATTGGCTGAGCACGCTTCTCACCATTTGTATTGTATCCTCTGTTTATTGATTTACCTTTTGTCATAACTCACTGAAACTGCATTTCTGCTCCTATCTGCATTTTTCAGTGTGAATGTGACTATGAATAAATATGAGTTGCATATTTATTTCTGTTTGTTAAATAGTTATTCTGTTTGTTATGTATATCACTATAGGTGCTGTTATATAGGGGTTATCTGCTCAGCAGCCTGACATGGTCTGACCATACTACCTCCTTACATTAAGAAAGGGCTATATTTAAACAATTATAAAATGAAACACTTTACTTTATGTGAACGTGATTAGCAGATTATGCAGTACACGTTTAATTTGAGAAGCAACGGTGGGATTTATGTATTTATTTATTAGCTGCATGGTATTTAAATATGCTCACTCTTTGCTGAGTTAGCAGAATTCCCTATTTTAATTTGTGTCTGTTATTTTAAATGTGCTTTGTGGCACCCATGTACATGCCTGTGTGATGATTTAAATGCTGTCTTAACAAACGCTATGTTTCTTAATCTTTTACAGATATATTTTATGTATTGAAAATGTATTTCCCTTTTTTATTGAATGCCCCGTTATGGCTCTATATATTTATTCATAGCTAGCTTGAATTACTGTACATTATTGTAATCCCACAGTGGGTTTTTTATTTTAATCCAGTCTGTGGAAGTATTTTTCCTCTTACATTTCTCAATTGAAAAGGGTGGGAGACACATGGGGCAAACCTGGGAGAATTGCTAAAATGGTACAGAGAAGAAAGTGAACTCTGTGTCATTCCCATGTAGTGCCTGTCAAACATCCTGTAAATGCAAAGTCATTAATAAATTGAAGATAATCTCATGTGATTTATCCATACAGAAGTATTTGTTATGGTTTATATAGTAGATTCTGTGTTTAAGGGCAACATCGAAAACTGTATCGACCATTAGGTGTTAAGACTACACCAGCCCTTTGTTCCATAGGGCTGAAAAAATATGTAGGTGATCTTGGTTTGACTCACTGATAGGTGATAAACGGACCAAAATTGTATTTAATGTAAAATGAGTGACGTTTATCTGTCATGTCTCGGGGATTAGCTTGGTCGGTAGAGAGTTAATAATTCATATTTTATTATTAGAATATGCACAATAGTATAAAACAAAGTGTTCAATTCAGCAACTGATGTGTTAATCACACTTGATGTGGAATCCCTTTATTCCAACATACCACAATTAGAGTCTCTTACACTCATGAAAGAATTTCTTGATTTAAGATCAGGCTTCCCTCAGATTCCGAGCAATTTTTTGGTTGAACTACTAGAGATAGCTCTAACCAAGAATTACTTTTGTTTCAAACATTCTTTCTATCTTCAAATTAAGGGTTACAGCAATGGGGGCAGATTTTGTCCCCAATTATGCCACCTTATATATGTGGCAATTCGAGAAAACTTTCATTTTCAATTACTCTAATCCTTTTAGATCGTCTATTAGGCTATATAAACGCTACATGACATCATCATTGTATAGGTTAAAACTCAAGGAGACCACACATTATTTCTTCTTTGGATTAATACACTCAACATTAATCTTAAATTCACGATGGCCAGTAGCAATCGATCCTTACCTTTTTGGATCTCCTCATTAAGACCAATGAGGGCCATCTCATTGTAGACTTGTACCGCAAAGAGACGGATAGGAATACAATCCTCTGTTTTAATAGTTTCCACTCACAGGCACTATGTGAAAGTATTCCCTACGGGCAATTTTTAAGAGCAAGACGAAATTGCTCCAAACTAGAGGACTATTCGTCTCAAACAGAGATTATCTTCAATAGATTACATGCAAGAGGCTGTCCTTCTCATTCATTGAGGCAGTCCTGCAAAAGGGAAAAAAATCAATATTGTGACATTTTATTGACCAAGAACAGAAGGGATAATATTACCAACAAACGTATTGTGTGTGCCATTAGTTATAACACGTATCATTATGACCTAAAGAAGATAATTTCTAAACACTGGCACTAGTTGCAATTCAATAATCCAGACATCAAACACCCTCTTTTTGCCTTTAAGAAAGGGAAACATTTGAAGAACTGGCTCTCACGAGTAGATAGGGCTACTGTGACTAAAAAACAGCCAACACTTTTCATCCCTTTGGGGTCTGAAACCTATATTCTCACATTTCCCATGCGGTTTTTGCAGTCAATGCAAATCCACGACTGCTTGTACTTCAGTCACAGTGAATGGCAAGTCTTGGTATTTAAAACATCATACCACTTGCAATACCACTAATGTCATTTATGTTATCATTTGCCCTTGCCAGAAAACATATATCGGCAAAACATCCAGATCTGTGAAAACAAGTACAACGGAACATAAGTCCAAAATTCGGACTAGAACATTAATATCGCCAGTTGTAGCCCATTTTTGGGAAAACAGTCACAGTTATGATGACTTCAAATGGTGGGCCCTTGAGCAGGTTATTGCCATAGATTCTTTCAGCACAACAGCGAGATTGTCTCAACGTGAGCAATGGTGGATGTATAATACCTTGAGCCATCAGGCAAGCCTTCAAGAAGAATGGCTTCACTGCGTACTGTAGAGAACATTTTTATACCATTATATTGGTTTGGACTCAGTATAGTCTCCTTCTCTAATTTCACCATTTAGGAGGGGGTTCTCCTTATTACAGTTCACTCAAATGATGTCAGCTTTGCATGTCCAGTTTCTAATTTGTGACAATTAGGATGCATCATTATATCATGTTTATACTTCAGTTGATGTATCTCTTTGTTTTTTTTATCTCTTTGTTTTATTATAATGGCTCTCTCCCTCTGTTTTGTATTCCAAAGGAGGGAGTTAGTCAAGGGAAAATATTCTTCTAGTCCTCTTTCTATGACTATTGCCTTGACTTTACTGGAGATCGTGTTGCAGCACAAATTCAAGTGCATTCTGTCAGCCTAGGCTGTGATTATTTATCACTTGGCAGGTTTCTGATTTGTGTGCGAAGGTGAGCTAACTCTTTTATATTTGATAAAGTGATTTGCCCTTCGTCTTGCATTTTCTGCCTTTGATGAAATTCAACGGGGGACAGATAGTCCCATTTCTATGTCCATACCTTCTCTTTTTCCACCTATCAAGTGGCAATTCAGGTACACCCATGCTATTTAGTACTTTTAGATGTGAGCCGCGCGTAGTATACTTCTGGTGCAAGGCTTGCGGGTTCGGCTGCAGCTTTGTGCAATTGCCACGAGTCAAATTTAAGGTAAGCATCTTTGGGCACATATGAAGTAACTTTATAATCAGGTTCCTCTTTTTGCAGCTTAAATAGTTTGGCAGCGCTGTTGCATGTCAGTCTGGCACGTGCACTTGCCTTCAGCCATTAGAAATTCAGAGGTGTTCCAATTATTCGATTCCTGGCGTTAAGCTGACGGGGTAAGAAACAAGATAAGTTCCCAATTAAGGAACTCACGTCCCCTGCACACTTTACAATGTCTGGAAAACCAGACCAACAATTAGTTTGTATACTAAGCAGTGTTTCTAATAATATCTTTTGAAACCATTGCATTAAACCAAACTTAAGAAGGTGATTTATTAAAGAAATCAACATTCAGGCAAAGTAGGTCACAAGAACCAAAATTAATATGTATTCTTGATGTTGAAACTGTGGATGGCCCAACGCGTTTCGAGTGGTACAACACTCTTCATCAGGGGCAAATCAAAAATTCTAAGGAAAGATATGTACAAAATTTACATTAGAGTGATATTTTCCATTAACAACAATTTTGCAAAACAAGTCGTTTCTACAACAAACTTCAACTGGTATACAGGCTAATTGAATGAGCATAATAAACAGTAGATATCCAAAGTTCTGGGTACATTGACGCAACAAATTAACATGTTTTAACTGGACAGCTATCATAACATTTCTATTAGAATAAAAGCAGTAGATCAGTGTCATGGGATTACTTTATAGACTGTGCTGTGCACAAGGGTGACTATATGATCATGGAATAGATATAACCAGTGTAGACTAAAGAGTAACAGCAGATAAAAGTAGCTCTAACCTTGTGAATTTAGTAAAATATCTTCAAGCGAAGAGGTAGTGAGTCCGGGGAGAGTATCCCAGGTAATCGATGAGACAGTACAAGATGAGTATTGTCAACGGACTCATATCTGTAAAAGAGTAGTGAGTATCAGAAACTAGTAAGAGGGTGCAGGAAGAGAAAACTAAGGCTAAAAAAATAATAATCACCTTACAACTGATGGCGATCTATCTGGACACTGAATAATACGTATAGCCATGGTATAGTTCCCAAGGTTCTTAGTTGTCCAAGGAGGTGGCTTGAAAAACCCAGATTGTAGCCAATATCTTTTTCAAATGTTCAGCAGGTATCCACTATCACTAAAAGAAATAACAATGGGAAGAGTGGAAAAAATCTTAGCGGAAAAAAAAATTGGGAAGAGTGTAACTAAAGAGGTGCAGGACTTAGTGGGAAGGAGGTACTGCACAGAGAGGGCTCCTGTGCATATCAAGAATACCTTTGGTAGGGAAGATCTTACCTGTTTAACAATAGCGCTGCCAACTGGAGACCGGAGCCCAGAAGGAAAGCCGACGCGATTTGCAACACTGTGCGTGTTTATATTGTGTTCTAAGGCGTGACGTCATCACGCTGATGTGTGTGACGCGGCGTGCTCAAATTGGAGTATAATTAGAAGATATGTCATAAGTATAATCTGGGGAAGACATCACAATAGTGGAACTATGTCACTGTCACAAAGTGAGTAATTGTTGCGGAAATGTGCGAGGCAGAGTAACGGAGGCCCGGGATGTTGATAACATGACGTCATCACGTTAGCGTGTGCATGACGTAATGTGTAAACAATCCCGAGACGGCGAACTTGCGATCCCTACAAGGCACATGGGAACTCATAGAGTTGAGTATAAAGGCCCGTGAAAAAGATGCAGGAAAGCAAAGTACTTCTAGTTCGGCTGGAGACAAGGCCAATCATGCTAATGGTGTGAACGGCGCCAAAACATGGCATCCGTGTCACAGAGAGTAAATGTAATCAGAGGAACATAAAAACTATGTGAGCAGCCTAGAAAAGGCCCCCAAAGAAACAACCTAATAATAATATTCGGGAGAATGAGATCAAAATCGAGGTATGGTAAAAAACAGCTTGCTGTTATGTTAACCAGCTAAAAAAAAGGCCCCTGTAGGGGGAAGAAGGTGGTGCTCGTTGCTCAGAATGAATGTACCAGAGGATATCCAGTGCACAGAACACAAGAGTGTTCTGTTAGAATAGTGAGGACTTTGTAGTGTAGGACAGCTGTAATTGGTCAATAAAGCGACCATTATGTAATTATTAGAGTAGTATATAGTGATTAGCACTGCATGCATGAATGATGTGACTGGAATTTATTAGAATCCATATTGGATCTGGTGGCACATAAAAGAGGGGTGAAGGATCAAGGATATTAATCTAAAAACAACTCATACATCAAGAGTCACAAGGTCTATTATGTATGCCCCTTCAAGATATAGTCATTTCCATAATTATGATTAATTATTCACTGCCCATAAATGGTTCACAATTTGGTTGTAAATCAAGTGTCATAGAACATATGATCAATGACATATAAATAACACTTGGCCGGTCATGCAGACAGACTATAATTTGTGTATGACCAAATTAAGAGGCGCTCATCTGCCCATCGGCATGGTGCACAATCTAAAGGTGGTCATACCGTCATTTAATCAGTTACATCTCTAGCCAGAACATATCAAGTGTGACTACAGGTGGTAATCAGGACAGAAAAAAGAGTAATATGTTGGTGATTTTTTTAAATAAATGGACCCAAGAAGTAGTCTTCGTTAAGCCCCAGGGGGGACATTGCATCAAGTCTATGTATCCAATATAGTTCTTTTTGTGCAAGTAGTTTTGGTAAGTCTCCTCTAAGCTGACGGGGCATATTTGACTTCATGGACAGATGTCTTTTGACATTAGCTTTATTGTTAGCTTTATTTCATTTGACTCGCTTGTCAAATGTATTGATATTATTATTCTATGAAGGCAGTTGCATCAGCCCTTAATGTATGGCGCAATATTAAAGAGGCTATAGTGCTTAAAGTTGTTACAGGTCTTATAGATTTTTCTATTCTCACATATTAGATCAGTAATGTATGTCCCAGGCCACATTACTATCTACATTTCTTTTTCTTTGTCTTCCTTCTAGTAGGCCCGCTATTATAGCCTTGTTTTAAGTGGATGCATGATTGTTCCTGTCCATATATCTCACTGGCAGTCGAATTCGAATTTGACAGATGTTCGGAAGAAGACTATAGGGGTTTCTTTTCGACATATCAATGAAGGTAGGTAGGGTCTGTCATTGGTCATTTACACTGTGTCTTTGCCTTCTGGGCATCTAGCCACATTGGTGAAACTAGGGATGGTCCTAATCCCAGTCCCATGGTTATGTCTCTGGAGATTCATTTCTTCAGCATCTGCTCTATTGCCATGGTTGTTGTATCCAGCATTATTAATCCACACCTCCATCGGATGTAACAAGATGAATGTTTTGATCTGTTACTTTGTAAAGACATTTTGTCTATTTGAATAATTCTAATAATTTTTCAGTCTATTCTGTGGCTTGGGGCTGCTAGTCTCGGTCAGGTTTAAAAAAAAAATATTTGTTGTATTTTGTATTTTTCACAGAACAGGTGGACTGAAAAATGAATCAAGATGAAGTATACCTCATCATTAACTAATAATGAGCAAGCTTAGACATCAATCAAATTTTGCACATGTTCTTTTTTACATTGATTGGTTAAACATTCAGCTTGCTGCGTTTGTGTCCCGGTGAAGACGAATATCAGTTCTTTCCTCCCTCGTTCTTTTGTACTGGTTTGAACTAGATATAAGTATTCATCGAAACTACAGTATATTTGTATACCTTGAGATATGTACAAATCAGAACTAAGCAAGGTACTAGTAGTTGACATTTAACTTTCGTTGTTGTGTGCTTTTTTGCACTGACATAGCACTTTATGATATTTTGCACACATTTTTGTCATCATTCATGCCCATTGAGGCAGCAATACATTTACTATTTGATAGAAATATAGCCATCAGTCCTGACTGCAGCAGGGTTTATACACAATTGGGCTAAGGTATTACAAATGCTATTCTACATTGATCGTGCCTCCTTAGATAGATCTACCTCATGCAGTATTTAATTGACATGCTTTTTAGAATCTGTACCATTTTATGATTAATAATGTGTATATGTTTATACTATTGTGTATATTCTAGTAATAAAATATGAATTATTAACTCTCTACTGACCAAGTTTATCCCATTTGTCTGCATTTTGGAATTGAATCTATTTTCAAACTTTACTAACTAATTGTTTGCCCGTGTGACTATTTCTCGTTGTTGTCTGATTACATATGCTCCCCAGGTCCACGATGAAGGGGACACCCATCCTTTTGCTCCAATATCTGTCATGTCTCTCGATCATAATCCAATATAAATCAGTCATTGAACATTGGAACAGCTGCTGCTCTGGAAAGAGGCTACTAGAATACAACGGATAACGACCTGGAAGCTCCTGATCGCTCCTGTGACTAAGAGCCGATTTCATGCACTGTTTATGCCCTAAAATGTCCATATTCAAATCCATACCATCACTCACAATAGAATTCGTGTTTCCTCTGACCCTCTTGTCAAAGTTGTAAATTACAACTGGTTTTCACAGGTATATGCGTTAATCCCCTTCACCCAAGCCTCCCCCTTCCCACCACCCTCACTCAACTATTTGAGAGCTCAAGAATGTCAGCTAGACCTTGCCTGAGGGCTATTGCTCTCGAACCTCCACCCAGCTCTTAACACTCTCTCAAAAAGCAAACAAATGAAAAAAAAAAGTATAGTGTATTAGTCCTGGCCTGCAGGCGTGTTGCTAGGTCTGGAATTGATCAGGGGCTAAGCTAATGTCAGCACTGCGGGACTCGGGGCTAGCTAGCATTCTGGTTGTTGCCCCTGAGCTTCTATCTGGGGCTACAACAAAAAGACCCGGGGCTATATCCCCGTTAGACCCTCCCCTAGCAACGCCTCTGCTGGCCTGTATATAAATACGAAGCAGGCGGGCCAAGCAAGGAGAAGTAAGAAGTAAGCAGTCTTGCAGGGAAGACTGCTGAGTGCTGCATGCTCCATTGGATTTGCCTGACAAATCGGTGCTCTATTGCTATACCAGCGTGGGACGGCTGCTTGCATGCTGGCCAAGAAAGGAGAAGTAAGGAAGTTAGCAGTCTTGCAGTCAGGCAGCCGGCGCACACAGACAGTGGACAGAGGAGGATTGAGGTGTTTCCTCCATTTGAGATATAAGTCAGTTATCATTGTAATCTTCGGGCCAGATTCATGGAAAGGTGCTCAGAAATCCTGCAACGCCCACGCACGAGAATGTCACTGCGCAAGCCTGCGCGCAGACCTTTTTTTTGCACTCTTCGCATATTCATGGAATTGTTTGCGCAAAGTAACCATATATGCAAGTCATGCCCCCACACCCTGACATGCCCCCACGCAAATCAAACACAGCCAGAAAAAGCCACTTTGCGTGCTCCCGGGCGCGAATGCATGCACCCTTAGAACAGTGAGTAGGCTCCTCTGCAAGCAATGAATGAAATAAGTTTTGGGATGATGGCTCGTGCTCTGGATACAAATACTATAGCAAATCAATGTCTATTGAATCGGTATAAACACATGTTAATTATATATGCGTGATCCAGAAAACAAAACACATTTTCTTGGCTGAAATAGCCCGATTTATTCCATGTAAAGTACAGCCGACACGTGTTTTGACCACCTGGTCGTTCTCAAGGCTGTGAAATGTCATTGTTAAAAAACAAAGAATACGTATCAAAATAAAATAGTAAAAATTATCATGTGTAATCCACCAATTAAATTCAATAACCATCAATGGACATAATAATTCCGTCACCAAAACATTGAAGCAAACCAAACATACCACATTCGAGGTTTTAAGCAGGGATTTGCAACGGCATGGTCAGGAATTTTGGGAAAAATAAATTTGAAAGAACATTTAGCAAGTATAAGAAACCCGGACCCTAGATTACCATTGGCCATGCACTGGCAACAGGAACATCAGCTGTCCAATAAAGATTTACGTTTCATTGGACTCATGAAAGCTAAAAGGGGCAAAAGAGGTGGGACTATACAGCTGAAATTGCGTCAAATGGAATCCAAACTTATTTTCTCCTTACGATTAACTGAGCAGGGTTTAAATACAGATCATGAGATGTATGTGTTTCTGTAATTTCTGTCTTGATGTGTGTTTTTCATGATTTGAAGTTGGACATTATGTGATGCTTATACTATGCTATATAATAAAGTATTAAAAAGATATTTAATGGGTAGTAAACACTGACTTGCTCATCTTTCACATTGTTCTCAGCCCATTATCCACTCAGCGTGTCAAATCACACTGGGGATATCTCTCTGTGCCCACATTTGCATTTTTAGTAGCCATATGCTAATCCATTTCTTTATAGGGACAGAACATAGCCAACTCCCTGTCAACTTATTTTCTTTTCAATCATTGACTTAATATGAGATTAATATATTTACACAACGTCAATATCAATTATACTTTGAGTTATTTTGGTACTTTGAGCCATTTTGGGTTTGATATATGTCACACATTAGGTTTAAATATTTTCAGGCTCTTCATAGCATACATAATGGATAGTTAATAGCATATAGTGATGTAGAAATCCATTGTTTGCAATACGGCTAATCCGGAATACAGAACATGTTTATAAGGCATGCACCTGATGTGAGGTGCATTGTTTACTTGTGACGTCATGCGTCATATACGACTGACGTCATCACGTACGGCTCGTATGACGCATGACGGTAATTACGAGTTAAGTAAGCCGCACCTTACAGGCTTTCCTTTACAGACTCTTCACGGACGCAATTTGATGCTCTTGGGATTTATCTCAGTAATTTGAAGTGCCATTAGAGATTCCAGGTCAGATCATTTTCTGCAATCAGCCGTTTCAAGTTTATTTTTGCGTGACGATATGATTGGGCATTTCTGACCTTTGTTATGTTTTGCAGACACAAATTTTGAGTGTGGTACTTTTGTTGGTTTAAAAAGGAGGAATTATAATCATGGCACAATGGAATGTTTTAGGGTTGACTGTTTTTGGATTTAAGAGTGAATTTGCCTCATAAATATACCCGACATACTGGGAACTCAGGTATGTGTTCCTCATGGATACAGCATATGATTCTAGATATCAGGCCTTTGTTTCAAATGATGGTTAGTTGTATTGGTTTTTATTACAGACTAAGTGTAATTGGAACTTTTGCTTCGCATTGAACTGAATAGATTGAGACATTCAGAGGCCGATTCATGGAATAATTAGCGCGGCGCAAGTGGGCAAAAACGTGCAAATCGCAGTGGAATAGCGAAAATCGCAGTGCAAGTGCGAAAATCGCACGAAAAGCAGCGCATGTCGATTCATGGAAGTCCGTGCGCGAGAAAACCAGCGGATGTGCGATAAAAAAGTGCGCGGCGCACGTTGGCGCACAGGCCATCTAACAGCGTGCGCCAGGTCACAGCGAAAATCGCACAGGCCACAGCGAAATTCGCACATAGCGCGGCGCACGCAACAAAAGTAGGCGGAACACGGGCGTAACACTCGGAATGGGGAACAACTTGCCAAAACGTGGGCGTCACGGGGGAAGTACAGGGTACAAGTGCGCGGAACGCCCACACGCTCGCCTACAACACGTATTCATGGAATAGAATAGGGCAAAAAAGCGCACGCTCAAACCAGCGCACAGGCACAAACACGACCGCCACAAGAAAGCAGGCGGTAGCGTCTCTGCGGCTGTAAGAAATGTGCGCCAAAAGGTGCGCCAACAAATAGCACCTATATACTGCCATGATGAATGTCCTATACTGTGGCCCTCCAGGACAAATGACGTGCAAAGGGGTACCCACAAACACCGACACCCGCTGACAAAAAATACGTGTGCGTGTATACCGGGGTGCGCGGGAAGTCTCACACGCGATTTCAGCAGGGTACGTGTATTTCAGGGGTGCGCGGGAAGTTCCACACGCGATTGGCCCAGTGCGAGCAGGGTACGTGTATTTCAGGGGTGCGCGGGAATTTCCACACGCGATTTCAGCAGGGTACGTGTATTTCAGCGGTGCGCGGGAAGTTCCACACGCGATTTCAGCAGGGTACGTGTATTTCAGGGGTGCGCGGGAATTTCCACACGCGATTTCAGCAGGGTACGTGTATTTCAGGGGTGCGCGGGAAGTTCCACACGCGATTTCAGCAGGGTATGTGTATTTCAGGGGTGCGCGGGAAGTTCCACACGCGATTGGCCCAGTGCGAGCAGGGTACGTGTATTTCAGGGGTGCGCGGGAAGTTCCACACGCGATTGGCCCAGTGCAAGCAGGGTACGTGTATTTCAGGGGTGCGTGGGAATTTCCACACGCAATTTCAGCAGGGTACGTGTATTTCAGGGGTGCGCGGGAAGTTCCACACGCGATTTCAGCAGGGTACGTGTATTTCAGGGGTGCGCGGGAAGTTCCACACGCGATTGGCCCAGTGCGAGCAGGGTACGTGTATTTCAGGGGTGCGCGGGAATTTCCACACGCGATTTCAGCAGGGTACGTGTATTTTAGGGGTGCGCGGGAAGTTCCACACGCGATTTCAGCAGGGTACGTGTATTTCAGGGGTGCGCGGGAAGTTCCACACGCGATTGGCCCAGTGCGAGCAGGGTACGTGTATTTCAGGGGTGCGCGGAGAAACTCCACACGCGATTTCACCATGGTACGTGTATTTCAGGGGTGCGCGGGAAGTTCCACACACGATTTCATCAGGGTACGTGTATTTCAGGGGTGCGCGGGAAGTTCCACACGCGATTGGCCCAGTGCGAGCAGGGTACGTGTATTTCAGGGGTGCGCGGGAATTTCCACACGCGATTTCAGCAGGGTACGTGTATTTCAGGGGAGCGCGGGAAGTTCCACACGCGATTTCAGCAGGGTACGTGTATTTCCGGGGTGCGCGGGAAGTTCCACACGCGATTTCAGCAGGGTACGTGTATTTCAGGGGTGCGCGGGAAGTTCCACACGCGATTGGCCCAGTGCGAGCAGGGTACGTGTATCTCTGGGGTGCGCGGGAATTTCCACACGCGATTTCAGCAGGGTACGTGTATTTCAGGGGTGCGCGGGAAGTTCCACACGCGATTTCATCAGGGTACGTGTATTTCAGGGGTGCGTGGGAAGTTCCACACGCGATTGGCCCAGTGCGAGCAGGGTACGTGTATTTCAGGGGTGCGCGGGAATTTCCACACGCGATTTCAGCAGGGTACGTGTATTTCAGGGGTGCGCGGGAAGTTCCACACGCAATTTCAGCAGGGTACGTGTATTTCAGGGGTGCGCGGGAAGTTCCACACGCGATTGGCCCAGTGCGAGCAGGGTACGTGTATTTCAGGGGTGCGCGGGAATTTCCACACGCGATTTCAGCAGGGTACGTGTATTTCAGGGGTGCGCGGGAAGTTCCACACGCAATTTCATCAGGGTACGTGTATTTCAGGGGTGCGCGGGAAGTTCCACACGCGATTGGCCCAGTGCGAGCAGGGTACGTGTATTTCAGGGGTGCGCGGGAATTTCCACACGCGATTTCAGCAGGGTACGTGTATTTCAGGGGTGCGCGGGAAGTTCCACACGCGATTTCATCAGGGTACGTGTATTTCAGGGGTTCTGGGGAGTACCACATGTGAATTGGCCGTGTGGGCCCTCCCAGGTGTACGCTTCACAACCTCCACAGACCCTGCAGGCAGCCCACACCACGGGGGACTACCCTGCACCCATGCTCATGTCCCGCAGGCAGCCCATCCACCATGGGCATGCCCCCCAGCCAACCCACATGTCACCTTGGACTACTGATCAACAATGCATGTCTCCCACCACCCCCACCCCCCTGCCACCATGGGCAGCCTCCACCAGGCCCCCACTCATGTCTCCCACCACCCCCACCCCCCAGCCACCAGGGGCAGCCTCCACCAGGCCCCCACTCATGTCTCCCACCACCCCCACCCCCCAGCATCCAGGGTCACCCTCCACCAGGCCCCCACTCATGTCTCCCACCACCCCTACCCCCCTGCCACCATGGGCAGCCTCCACCAGGCCCCCACTCATGTCTCCCACCACCCCCACCCCCCAGCCACCAGGGGCAGCCTCCACCAGGCCCCCACTCATGTCTCCCACCACCCCCACCCCCCAGCAGTGCAAGGGCAGCCTCCACCAGGCCCCCACTCATGTCTACCACCACCCCCATCCCCCAGCATCCAGGGTCACCCTCCCCCAGGCCCCCACTCATGTCTACCACCACCCCCACCCCCCAGCAGTGCAGGGGCAGCCTCCACCAGGGCCCCACTCATGTCTCCCACCACCCCCACCCCCCAGCATCCAGGGTCACCCTCCACCAGGCCCCCACTCATGTCTACCACCACCCCCACCCCCCAGCAGTGCAGGGGCAGCCTCCACCAGGCCCCCACTCATGTCTCCCACCACCCCCACCCCCCAGCATCCAGGGTCACCCTCCACCAGGCCCCCACTCATGTCTACCACCACCCCCACCCCCCTGCCACCATGGGCAGCCTCCACCAGGCCCCCACTCATGTCTCCCACCACCCCCACACCCCAGCAGTGCAGGGGCAGCCTCCACCAGGCCCCCACTCATGTCTCCCACCACCCCCACCCCCCAGCATCCAGGGTCACCCTCCACCAGGCCCCCACTCATGTCTCCCACCACCCCCACCCCCCTGCCACCATGGGCAGCCTCCACCAGGCCCCCACTCATGTCTCCCACCACCCCACACCCCAGCAGTGCAGGGGCAGCCTCCACCAGGCCCCCACTCATGTCTACCACCACCCCCACCCCCCTGCCACCATGGGCAGCCTCCACCAGGCCCCTACTCATGTCTCCCACCACCCCCACCCCCCTGCCACCATGGGCAGCCTCCACCAGGCCCCCACTCATGTCTCCCACCACCCCCACCCCCCAGCATCCAGGGTCACCCTCCACCAGGCCCCCACTCATGTCTACCACCACCCCCACCCCCAGCAGTGCAGGGGCAGCCTCCACCAGGCCCCCACTCATGTCTCCCACCACCCCCACCCCCCAGCATCCAGGGTCACCCTCCACCAGGCCCCCACTCATGTCTACCACCACCCCCACCCCCCAGCAGTGCAGGGGCAGCCTCCACCAGGCCCCCATTCATGTCTCCCACCACCCCCACACCCCAGCAGTGCAGGGGCAGCCTCCACCAGGCCCCCACTCATGTCTCCCACCACCCCCACCCCCCTGCCACCATGGGCAGCCTCCACCAGGCCCCCACTCATGTCTACCACCACCCCCGCCCCCCAGCATCCAGGGTCACCCTCCACCAGGCCCCCACTCATGTCTCCCACCACCCCCAGCCCCCAGCAGTGCAGGGGCAGCCTCCACCAGGCCCCCACTCATGTCTCCCACCACCCCCACCCCCCAGCATCCAGGGTCACCCTCCACCAGGCCCCCACTCATGTCTACCACCACCCCCACCCCCCAGCAGTGCAGGGGCAGCCTCCAACAGGCCCCCACTCATGTCTCCCACCAGCCCCATCCCCCAGCATCCAGGGTCACCCTCCACCAGGCCCCCACTCATGTCTACCACCACCCCCACCCCCCTGCCACCATGGGCAGCCTCCACCAGGCCCCCACTCATGTCTCCCACCACCCCCACCCCCCAGCATCCAGGGTCACCCTCCACCAGGCCCCCACTCATGTCTACCACCACCCCCACCCCCCAGCAGTGCAGGGGCAGCCTCCACCAGGCCCCCACTCATGTCTCCCACCACCCCCACCCCCCAGCATCCAGGGTCACCCTCCACCAGGCCCCCACTCATGTCTACCACCACCCCCACCCCCCAGCAGTGCAGGGGCAGCCTCCACCAGGCCCCCATTCATGTCTCCCACCACCCCCACACCCCAGCAGTGCAGGGGCAGCCTCCACCAGGCCCCCACTCATGTCTCCCACCACCCCCACCCCCCTGCCACCATGGGCAGCCTCCACCAGGCCCCCACTCATGTCTACCACCACCCCCACCCCCCTGCCACCATGGGCAGCCTCCACCAGGCCCCCCACTCATGTCTCCCACCACCCCCACCCCCCAGCCACCAGGGGAAGCCTCCACCAGGCCCCCACTCATGTCTCCCACCACCCCCACCCCCAGCAGTGCAGGGGCAGCCTCCACCAGGCCCCCACTCATGTCTCCCACCACCCCCACCCCCCAGCATCCAGGGTCACACTCCCCCAGGCCCCCACTCATGTCTACCACCACCCCCACCCCCCAGCATCCAGGGTCACCCTCCACCAGGCCCCCACTCATGTCTACCACCACCCCCATCCTCCTGCCACCATGGGCAGCCTCCACCAGGCCCCCACTCATGTCTCCCACCACCCCCACCCCCCTGCCACCATGGGCAGCCTCCACCAGGCCCCTACTCATGTCTCCCACCACCCCCACCCCCCTGCCACCATGGGCAGCCTCCACCAGGCCCCCACTCATGTCTCCCACCACCCCCACCCCCCAGCATCCAGGGTCACCCTCCACCAGGCCCCCACTCATGTCTACCACCACCCCCACCCCCAGCAGTGCAGGGGCAGCCTCCACCAGGCCCCCACTCATGTCTCCCACCACCCCCACCCCCCAGCATCCAGGGTCACCCTCCACCAGGCCCCCACTCATGTCTACCACCACCCCCACCCCCCAGCAGTGCAGGGGCAGCCTCCACCAGGCCCCCATTCATGTCTCCCACCACCCCCACACCCCAGCAGTGCAGGGGCAGCCTCCACCAGGCCCCCACTCATGTCTCCCACCACCCCCACCCCCCTGCCACCATGGGCAGCCTCCACCAGGCCCCCACTCATGTCTACCACCACCCCCGCCCCCCAGCATCCAGGGTCACCCTCCACCAGGCCCCCACTCATGTCTCCCACCACCCCCAGCCCCCAGCAGTGCAGGGGCAGCCTCCACCAGGCCCCCACTCATGTCTCCCACCACCCCCACCCCCCAGCATCCAGGGTCACCCTCCACCAGGCCCCCACTCATGTCTACCACCACCCCCACCCCCCAGCAGTGCAGGGGCAGCCTCCAACAGGCCCCCACTCATGTCTCCCACCAGCCCCATCCCCCAGCATCCAGGGTCACCCTCCACCAGGCCCCCACTCATGTCTACCACCACCCCCACCCCCCTGCCACCATGGGCAGCCTCCACCAGGCCCCCACTCATGTCTCCCACCACCCCCACCCCCCAGCATCCAGGGTCACCCTCCACCAGGCCCCCACTCATGTCTACCACCACCCCCACCCCCCAGCAGTGCAGGGGCAGCCTCCACCAGGCCCCCACTCATGTCTCCCACCACCCCCACCCCCCAGCATCCAGGGTCACCCTCCACCAGGCCCCCACTCATGTCTACCACCACCCCCACCCCCCAGCAGTGCAGGGGCAGCCTCCACCAGGCCCCCATTCATGTCTCCCACCACCCCCACACCCCAGCAGTGCAGGGGCAGCCTCCACCAGGCCCCCACTCATGTCTCCCACCACCCCCACCCCCCTGCCACCATGGGCAGCCTCCACCAGGCCCCCACTCATGTCTACCACCACCCCCACCCCCCTGCCACCATGGGCAGCCTCCACCAGGCCCCCCACTCATGTCTCCCACCACCCCCACCCCCCAGCCACCAGGGGAAGCCTCCACCAGGCCCCCACTCATGTCTCCCACCACCCCCACCCCCAGCAGTGCAGGGGCAGCCTCCACCAGGCCCCCACTCATGTCTCCCACCACCCCCACCCCCCAGCATCCAGGGTCACACTCCCCCAGGCCCCCACTCATGTCTACCACCACCCCCACCCCCCAGCATCCAGGGTCACCCTCCACCAGGCCCCCACTCATGTCTACCACCACCCCCATCCTCCTGCCACCATGGGCAGCCTCCACCAGGCCCCCACTCATGTCTCCCACCACCCCCACCCCCCTGCCACCATGGGCAGCCTCCACCAGGCCCCCACTCATGTCTCCCACCACCCCCACCCCCCAGCATCCAGGGTCACCCTCCACCAGGCCCCCACTCATGTCTACCACCACCCCCACCCCTCAGCAGTGCAGGGGCAGCCTCCACCAGGCCCCCACTCATGTCTACCACCACCCCCACCCCTCAGCAGTGCAGGGGCAGCCTCCACCAGGCCCCCACTCATGTCTACCACCACCCCCACCCCCCTGCCACCATGGGCAGCCTCCACCAGGCCCCCCACTCATGTCTCCCACCACCCCCACCCCCCAGCCACCAGGGGAAGCCTCCACCAGGCCCCCACTCATGTCTCCCACCACCCCCACCCCCAGCAGTGCAGGGGCAGCCTCCACCAGGCCCCCACTCATGTCTCCCACCACCCCCACCCCCCAGCATCCAGGGTCACACTCCCCCAGGCCCCCACTCATGTCTACCACCACCCCCACCCCCCAGCATCCAGGGTCACCCTCCACCAGGCCCCCACTCATGTCTACCACCACCCCCATCCTCCTGCCACCATGGGCAGCCTCCACCAGGCCCCCACTCATGTCTCCCACCACCCCCACCCCCCTGCCACCATGGGCAGCCTCCACCAGGCCCCCACTCATGTCTCCCACCACCCCCACCCCCCAGCATCCAGGGTCACCCTCCACCAGGCCCCCACTCATGTCTACCACCACCCCCACCCCCCAGCAGTGCAGGGGCAGCCTCCACCAGGCCCCCACTCATGTCTCCCACCACCCCCACCCCCCAGCATCCAGGGTCACCCTCCACCAGGCCCCCACTCATGTCTACCACCACCCCCACCCCCCAGCAGTGCAGGGGCAGCCTCCACCAGGCCCCCACTCATGTCTCCCACCACCCCCATCCCCCAGCATCCAGGGTCACCCTCCACCAGGCCCCCACTCATGTCTACCACCACCCCCACCCCCCAGCAGTGCAGGGGCAGCCTCCACCAGGCCCCCATTCATGTCTCCCACCACCCCCACACCCCAGCAGTGCAGGGGCAGCCTCCACCAGGCCCCCACTCATGTCTCCCACCACCCCCACCCCCCAGCATCCAGGGTCACCCTCCACCAGGCCCCCACTCATGTCTACCACCACCCCCACCCCCCAGCAGTGCAGGGGCAGCCTCCACCAGGCCCCCACTCATGTCTCCCACCACCCCCACCCCCCTGCCACCATGGGCAGCCTCCACCAGGCCCCCACTCATGTCTACCACCACCCCCACCCCCCAGCATCCAGGGTCACCCTCCACCAGGCCCCCACTCATGTCTCCCACCACCCCCACCACCCAGCAGTGCAGGGGCAGCCTCCACCAGGCCCCCACTCATGTCTCCCACCACCCCCACCCCCCAGCATCCAGGGTCACCCTCCACCAGGCCCCCATTCATGTCTACCACCACCCCCACCCCCCAGCAGTGCAGGGGCAGCCTCCACCAGGCCCCCACTCATGTCTCCCACCAGCCCCACCCCCCAGCATCCAGGGTCACCCTCCACCAGGCCCCCACTCATGTCAACCACCACCCCCACCCCCCTGCCACCATGGGCAGCCTCCACCAGGCCCCCACTCATGTCTCCCACCACCCCCACCCCCCAGCATCCAGGGTCACCCTCCACCAGGCCCCCACTCATGTCTACCACCACCCCCACCCCCCAGCAGTGCAGGGGCAGCCTCCACCAGGCCCCCACTTATGTCTCCCACCACCCCCACCCCCCAGCATCCAGGGTCACCCTCCACCAGGCCCCCACTCATGTCTACCACCACCCCCACCCCCCAGCAGTGCAGGGGCAGCCTCCACCAGGCCCCCATTCATGTCTCCCACCACCCCCACACCCCAGCAGTGCAGGGGCAGCCTCCACCAGGCCCCCACTCATGTCTCCCACCACCCCCACCCCCCTGCCACCATGGGCAGCCTCCACCAGGCCCCCACTCATGTCTCCCACCACCCCCACCCCCTGCCACCATGGGCAGCCTCCACCAGGCCCCCACTCATGTCTCCCACCACCCCCACCCCCCAGCCACCAGGGGCAGCCTCCACCAGGCCCCCACTCATGTCTCCCACCACCCCCACCCCCCAGCAGTGCAGGGGCAGCCTCCACCAGGCCCCCACTCATGTCTCCCACCACCCCCACCCCCCAGCATCCAGGGTCACACTCCTCCAGGCCCCCACTCATGTCTACCACCACCCCCACCCCCCAGCATCCAGGGTCACCCTCCACCAGGCCCCCACTCATGTCTACCACCACCCCCACCCCCCTGCCACCATGGGCAGCCTCCACCAGGCCCCCACTCATGTCTCCCACCACCCCCACCCCCCTGCCACCATGGGCAGCCTCCACCAGGCCCCCACTCATGTCTCCCACCACCCCTACCCCCCTGCCACCATGGGCAGCCTCCACCAGGCCCCCACTCATGTCTCCCACCACCCCCACCCCCCAGCAGTGCAGGGGCAGCCTCCACCAGGCCCCCACTCATGTCTACCACCACCCCCACCCCCCAGCCACCAGGGTCACCCTCCACCAGGCCCCCACTCATGTCTACCACCACCCCCACCCCCCAGCCACCATGGGCAGCCCCCACCAGGTCCTCACAATCCCCAATCATGTGCGTAATGGACAGCCTCCACAGCCAAAAAGCCCTACCAAGTAACCCATTCACCCACATGGAAATGGAAATCACATGTTACACCCCCAATGTTCATTAAGCTAATGAACCCATGTCCGTCACACAGAACGGTTGCAATTGAATGGGAAAACACACAACATGACATGCATGAAACCAATGAGATGATACCACACAGTGAAGTATGGAAACAAAATTGTATTGAATAAAATAAAGAATGCTAAAGAAAGAAAACAAACTACAATGTGAATGAGAAAAAAAAGCTGCATGTCCGTATAAAAACACAAAACTGCAAATCAGAATCCAAAAAATATTTGCCCAAAGTCAAAAGTTTAAAAATCTCCATGCAATAAAGAACTATGTAAAAAACTACCAAGGGTCCATGAGCCCAACTGAACAAAGGAAACCTACTAAAAAACCTACCTAAAAATCTACTATATGCAAAAAGTGGAGCAGTGTCCGTCAACTCCAAATCATAATAAGAAAGAAAGGAAACCTAAAACTAAAGAACTATATACAAAGGCGGCGGGCAAGTCCAGCGGCTCACTCCGTGGTGTCCCGGGCCAGGGCATCATCGAACTCCTGTTCGATGTCCCGGAGGCGGTCCAGTTCCATGGCCCCGAGGGTCCGCAGGGACGACGCTGTGTCCTCCTCCAACCCCCTGCGGATTGCCTCGAGGCTCTCGGCCCGCCTCAGGGCCCTCCGCATGGAGTTCTCCGCCCTGACCATTGTGAGCTGCGCCTCTTCTGCCCGCCGCCGCTCTGCACCTAAGGCGTGACCCAACCGCTGCCACACGGAAGACACTCTCTGTCCTGGGTCCCCCTGCCCTCCGGCCGATGCCTGCCCCTCCGATGTCGAAAGCCCCGAGCCTTCATGTCTCCCACCATGTTGCTGCTGCTGCTGCTCTGCCTCTGCCTGTGCACTGCCTCCTGCTGCCTGCACATCCTCCGCCGGCTGGGGTGCACTTGTGGATGTGGCCACCCCTGCTGGACCTCCGACTCCCGACTGTGGCAGGGATGCCTCCTCCACCAGCCTGGCCGCACCGTCAGAGGCAGCTCCACAGGGCACCCAGGTGACTGATGGGTGGGAAGATGGCACAGAGGACGACTGGCGCGTAGGGGGTCCAGTTGAGGAGGGGGTCGGAGCAAGCCCCATCAGACGGAGGAATCCGGCCTGGGTGACCTGTCCCAGCAGGCTGACGTGGTCAACGAGCCATTCGAGATGACGTGCAGTCTCTCCATGAAAAGACTGCAGGTCACCTCGCATGGGCCGTTGACGCAACGCCACACCAGCCAGGACAGGCTCAACCCGGACCTGGATGGCCACGTCCGCAGGCAGAGGAAAGCCAGTTGACGTCAGCTCATCTCCTGCCTGAAAACGGGTGTGGACGTAGGCATCCCTGCTGGTGCAAGATGATGCAGGGACAGGATAGGGGACAGGATTGCACACAGGCACCTCCGCGGCGGCCTGTGCTGCCTCCTGTCCCTGGTCCTGCACTGCACCACTAGCACCAGTGGGATCCCCACCTCCAGACCCCTTCTCTGGTGCTTGCACGGCCCCCTCCTCCACCAAACCCCCCACCAATCTGGATGACTCCGTGCCATCTTCCTCTGTTGGGCCCTGTGGGGTCCCAGCTGCCCCTTCTGCTGCCGAGGAGTCCAACTGCAACCTCCGCCTCTTGGACCTCCTCCCGGCAGCTGCGGCCTGGGACGCGGCACCGGACTCCTCACTCCCCGACGAGATGACAACACGGGAGGGGAGCCGGGCCTTGCGTCTCCGGCTGGCGGTCGGATCCCCGCCGCTGTGCTCCACAGCACCTTCTTCGCCCTCTTCATCAGTTGACGCTGCAGACAGGGAGAAACAAAACACAGGCATCAGGGCACTGTACAATGGACACATACACGCATGACAGTTGCACATGAGTGGCATTGGCAAACCTCAGACATGTCATCACAATCCCCAACACACATGTCATTGCAACTCACACACATGAGCCATACCACAGCCATATCGCAACTGCCACCACCATCCCTACACATACAACAGCATCGCAGCCAAAGGGGAGCCAGACATCACATGCAACACAGGAAGTGCACCACACATGTACACACAGCACCACACTTGCATGCATGTCTACACCTCTGCCAAGTGTTGCACTGTTCAGACGGGCATCCATGTCACATCTGCCAATCAGGCTTCCACATACCGCTGTCACATGCATCCATGTTGCATCACTGTTACACCCTTGACAAATACACACACATGCACATGTACACAGTGCTCATACATGCAGCCGAAAACAACATACATGCCTGACATCACGGACATGTCTACTTACATACACATTCATCCAAACATGTGTGCACGCACAACTGCATTTGCCATGCAAGCCCACACACACAAGCACCATCCATGTCTCACACATTACAGCCCTCGCATGTGTCAGACCCACGGCCCTGTACACCCCCACCCATACTCGACCCCATACAAACAGATGTGCAACCGGCACAATGCCGAATAATCACCACACGCACTGCTCACAATCAGGATGCATGTACACTCACCGCTCGACTCCAGACGGGTCTGCTTCTCTAGGACCTGGACGTGGAGCGCTGGGGATATGCGTTCCAGGACCCCCATCTGTTCTTCCGACAAGTGGCCCCGGCGCCCCTTGGCATCCGCTGCCTTCAAGAGGCGCCGGGCCTTGTTCAGGGTCCTGGACCTGAAGTCCTCCCAGCGCTTCCTGACATGTTGTAAGTCCCGGACTGCCACCCCCTCCGCGTTGATGGCAGTCACGATGTCAGTCCAGATCCGAGTCCGTCCTTCCTTGTCGGCGCGGGAACTTCCGAAGAGGGCATCATACTGCCCCAGGACTTGCTCCACCAGGACACCAACTTCGGTGGCACTGAAGCTGGTGCCCCTCTGCCTCTCTGGCCGGGGGTTGTCAGTGGTCACAGATGGTGTTTGCCCCGACATGACAACCCCAGAGGCAGGAGTGGGTGGGCAACTGGGTCCTGGGGCTGGGCTGTGGATCGATGGAATTCCAGTCGGGAGTCTTCGGTTCCAGCAGGGGTGGTCACAGCAACAGCACCCCTGGCTGATGTGCATGCAGCAAATGGCAGTGCACGTGGGCAGCAGGCAGTCAGGCAGCAGCAGATGGCAGGTGGGAGCGTGCTCGGGGCTCTGGGGGGCAGTAGTCCGGCCTTCTGGGCAGGAGCGTGGTCTTCCGTGTGCTTACGCGTGGCCAGCTTGGTACGGAGTGATTTGGCACGTGAAAATCCTGCACGTCAGCGTGAAAACTGAGGAAAGGCCCTTAGCGCGTAAGCGCGTCAGCACGCATACGCAAATCTATTGGACCAAAGGCCCTCAGCGCGTAAGCGCGTCTGTGACGTGACCCGCACGGGTGTTTCCCACACAGCACGTGATGACAGAGCACACGTGGAAAGACTGCACGTCAGAGTGTCATCGCGTGTAATTGGACAGCACGTCAGAGTCTCATCGCGTGTAATTGGACAGCACGGCAGAGTCTCATTGCGTGTAATTGGACAGCACGTCAGGGTGTCATCGCGTGTAATTGGACAAAAGTGCGCGTACACGCGATTGGCCTATGTACGTGTATATCAGGTGTGCGCGGACACTTACACACGCAAGTACGTCAGCGCACCTGTATCCCGGTGTGCGCGGGAATTTCCACACGCTATTGGACTGGGTACTGGATTTCAGGGGTGCGCGGGTCACACGCTCGCCTACAACACGCGCAACGCATTAATTTGCGCGCTAAAAAAATAACAAGCTCAGACCCAGGATGAACATACCGTTCCTAGCAGCAGTGGGCGTGGCCTACCAAAGGAGGAGGAGGAGGAGGATAGTCAGGGCCAGAATATTCACACCCAGAACCAGCCTTTTCGGGATGCCTGATGACCAGGTGCATGGGAAGTACAGGTTTCCACCACACATCATACTGGACCTGGTGAGTGAGTGGGAGGATGACCTCACATCACCCACCCTGTGCTCCCAAGCACTCAGCCCCCTGGAGAAGGTCCTCAATGTACTGCACTTCTTAGCCACTGGATCATTTCAGCGGACAAGTGCCATTGTGGGTGGTGTATCACAGGCCACCCAGTCACGCTGCCTACACCAGGTCTTCAACATCATCACTGCACGCCCATCAGTCCGCATGCACATATACCTGCCCAGAACCCCTGCAGAAAGGCATGCTGCCGCCCTGGATTTCTACGCTGTGGCACGATTCCCCAAAGTGCTAGGTGCCATCGACTGCACCCATGTGGCTCTACGTCCCCCCAGGGCATCTGAGCACATCTATAGGAACCGCAAGCACTGGCATTCCATCAACGTGCAGGTAGTATGTAATGCCAAGGGAATCATCACCTCAGTATATGCCAACTATCCCGGGTCCACCCACGACAGCTTCATTTACCGAATGTCCACCCTAAGCCGGGACCTAGAAGCTGGGCGGCATGGCGATACATGGCTGCTTGGTGAGTATGAATGCCACTGCACATGCATGCATGTCAGATACTGAGCAAGGTCACAACCCCACCAATGATACCAATCACCACCTCCACAGGGGACAGTGCCTACCCTCTCAGCCCCCACATGATGACGCCAATTCGGAACCCCACCACGCCACCCCAGGTAAGATATAACGCAGGCCACATTACAACCCGGGGCATAGTGGAGCGCACATTCGGAGTGCTGAAGTCACGCTTTCGCTCCCTTGACCGTTCTGGCGGGCAGCTGTTGTACGCTCCCCCAGTAGTGTGCAGGATCATAGTGGCAGCATGTGTCCTGCACAACGTTGCAACACGCCAGGGCCTGGCCGTGGACATGGTGGTGCCCCCCCATCCCCAACCACATGCACAGCCGCTGCGCATGGGAGGGGAAAGGGCATGGGGGGAGGCAGCCCGTACACAGCTAGTGGCTAATTACTTCACATAGAAATCACACCCCTGTGGAGTGCACACTGCCCTGGCACATTCCATCTGACAATCAATGATGACTCAACCTGACACTGACCCTGAATGTCTGGAGAAAGAACCGTGAAAACCATATCAGCCTGAGATTGTTCACCTGGAAGTGTCACAATGTGTGCATCCCTACCCACACAGACACCACCAATGCAGTTTTGTGAAGTTACACATTCAAGCAGCTAAAATGAATACCCACTTGCAAAATGCAACAAGAGGACAGTGCATGTCAGCCAACCCAACCCCAGCACCGCCACACCACACACCGTGCCATGTCATGCTATTTGCAGGTAAACAAAGTAATCCCCACAACATGACACTAGTGTCACAATGTACAGTGTCCCTATTAGAAACTTGCAACACCTGAAATGCTCACAGTAATGCCGGACCAACAACAAACTTGAGCACGTACTACCATTAACATGACATCACTAATGTTAAATATTAGTAGTCTCACCACCTGGAAATGCCTGCACTCCCACCACCACCAACTGTGCAGTGTTGGCGCCATGTAGAGTTGGAGGTGCACTGCTGCCAACATGGACCACATCTCCAGACTAGAGGTCCTTGTGTAGACATGAGGAAGGGACCTGCAAATTGGGAGGTAGACACAGAAGATGAGTTACACATCAATGCAACATGCAGTGTACAACACAACAGCAATATGCACTAGGAATGTATACACAGTATTGACTACAGACTGCCCACACAGCTCATGGGAGTCCAACGTCACTGTGTAATTCACTGTCACTTGGGCACACCCTTTGCAAGCCCATGGAAACGGGAAGCAGGAGGGGTGTGTGTGACTCAAACCCAAGCATCTGAACCAAATACATTACAAGCCTGCATGTGCCCAGCCACAATGCAGCGTATGCCCACAGGAACCACGGAAGCCAACAAATCGTCCCAAAAAAATTGGGAATAAAATAAATAAAAATGAAAATAAAATAAAAATAAAAAAAAATAAAAAATGGCCATTGAAGGGCCCGGGGGGGTTGGGGAGGCCACCCAGGAGGTCCGAGGACAGGATGCACACCAGAACCCACCTGCGTGGATCCTGGGAAAAAAAACACCTCCATGGGCTCATGGCCCACACGGCTACCCTATTGTGGGAGTATCATTGCTGTCGCTATTATCACCCTGTGCAGCTGCATCCGGAGGTGGTTGCACTATGGGAGGCAGCCCAGGCAAGGCCCTAGTCTGCTCCTCCATGGCTGCAAGCATGCGGGTGTGGTAGGTCTGGTTCTGGAGGATGAGTGTGCGGAGGTCCCCATGCAACAACTCACGGGATGCCCGGACCTCCGCCCTCGTTGCCTGCATCTCAGCTGAGAGCGTACGGGTGAGACGCTCCAGCTGCTGTTCTGTCCTTTGGTGTGTTGAAGCCTCAAGCTCAACAAGAGTCGTCCTGAGGTGAAGGAGCTCCTGCCTCAGGGCTTCCCTGTGGCCCTGGGACTCAATGGAGATGGCCTCCTACAGAGTCGCCAGTGCCGCCCGCCTGTCCCTGTTGGACCCCAACATGTCCTCCCTGTGTGACTGGCAGATGGAGTCGGTTGCCTGCTCTAGTCGCTCCATCAGCCTTTCAGGGGGGACAATGGAAGTGGCCCCCCTATCCATGGCCTGAGCCATCATCTCGGATGATGCTGCCTGTTGGGTTGCCATACCGTAAATGGATTGCTCCCATGCGGTATTGCCAGGTGGCGTACGGCCACCACGTCGGCGGGCACCACACCTGTCTGTGGCAAGGCGAACTGCACCTTGCTGTGCCGGCACTGCCTGAGGCTGCAGGACTGCATTCCCCCTCTGATCTGCTGGCCCAGGTACAGGATCAGATGTCGCGGAGTGTGACCCTGCATCCGTAACCACCAAAGGCGTAGCTGCCAACACTGACATCCCCATTGAGGGTTCTGACCCTGGTGCAGGTGGGTGAGACAGAACAGAATCCCTCCCTGGAACACTCACCTGCGACGGCACGTAGGTCTCATCCGAATCAACACCTGAGTACAGCTCGGGGGAGGTGCAGCCAGAGACACCCCTTGAGAGCAGGACCTGCAGCACTTGTGGGTTCTCACCCACCACCACACCACGTCCCTCACTGGTGGTTGGTCGGCCCTCGGACCCCTCCTGGGTCTGCACCATCTCCACAACCCCAGCAGTATCAGGTGCGTCTTCCCCTGCAAAGACATAAAAACAAAGAAATGGAAACAGGCATTAGCACCATGGCACACAATGAGGGCTGAGAAGCAAGAGAACCAGTACTTGTTTGACACATGTCCCACATGACTAAAACCCTCCCATGCATGCACCCTCACTGCGTATGAAGGGCAGGCAAATGGCACACACTGATGACACCAAGATGGAAGATGAACACATTTTCTGCATGCTGCCTGGCAGTGGCATCACACATTGGCCTGTGATTGGCAGGTGAAACACACATGCCATCACACAGATGGCATGTACCATTGCTATTGAGTGAAGATGGAGAGGAGGGCAGCACCTATTCATTAAGTCCAGTTCCCGCATGTAATAGCTTTTCTAATTCAAACAGGTCAGATTCTTCACCTGGAGCTGCCAGTCCAAAATGGTGCAATTGCACAGGGACATGTTTGAACAAATGATATCCAGGTAACAAAGTCACTCCACTTTACCATAGCCATGTCAGACATGTGACTAGAGGACTGCGACATGCCTAGTAATAGTGGTGGAATGCAAACAATCTGACTAAATGAACAGTGAAAAATCAAGCAACAATGTTGTGGCAAGGTGACACTTCAAAGGCAACTGGCGTGCAGTTGGGCTAGATGTCTACTGTTGGCAGAAGGGATACTGCTATGGCCAAATGCAGCTGCGCAGGATGTATTGCATGAAGCACATGGCTGACCCATACGACTCAGGCGCACACACTCTCACCTGTCACACAAACAGAAGCCCTCACACACACCATGCACATGGATGACACACACATGCATGTGCACTCACCGGACAATGCCTCGTAATCAGCCAAATCTCCCACGCCTTGGATCTGTTCCTCCGTGACGTAGGTCCCAGCGACTGACTCATGTGGAGTGAGTTCCATGTCTACTACTGGAGACCCACCTCCAGTCACTAGAGTTGCGGCATGACTTGAGGCCAGCTTACTCTTTGCCCTGCGCTTTAGGTCATTCCAGCGCTTATAGCAATCATTGGCTGTGCGCCTCACGATTCCAAGGGCACTTACGATGTCCGCAACGGTCTGCCAGTGTGCCTGGCGTTGTGCAGGTGTGGTCTTGGATCCTGCAACAATGACCATCTCGTTGTCATGTGCGGACACATACTCGACAAGTGCATTCAGTTCGTCATCCATGAAGCTGGGCTTCCTGGATGGCCCGGACTGTGTAGCCGTGTCTGGGGCATCAGCCTGTGCCGGACGAGCACTCTTCCTCTTCCGCTTGGAAGGTGGTGGTGATCCTGAGTGTCCTGCGCCGCTCTGGACACTAGGGGCAGGAGCCCTGGTGGACTCTGTATCAGGAGTGTGGGATTGCACACTCAGCATGGGAGTTGGTGCAGGCATTGGCTCAAGTGTGATGGTATCAGGGGGAATGTCAGCAGCATGGACTAGGACCGACACTGTCCGGGCTGGGTGTGTGAGGGCTGGGGTGGATGGAGCCGCAGCTGCCCCTGCAGCCTCTCCGCCCTGCCTACTTGGTGCAGCAGATGACCATGCTGCCCCAGATGCACGTGGCATGGTGACATCAATGTGCACCAGCGCAGCGCACGTGTCATAGGCCTGCTGACCTGGAAGTCAGCCATGGAGTCAGCCAGGTCTGGTGCCACAATGGACTGGTCCAACAAGGGCTGAGCATGGATGGTGTCAGCCACATCAGCCTCAACGGGAGGGGGGGATTATGGGTGCCCTTGACTGGTCCTCCACACATGGGGGGACAGGCTCACCCTGCAAGTAACAACCACGTCCCCTACCGGATCCACCACGGCCACCACTTGTGGCTCTTCCACCTTTGCCACCCTTACGGAATACTCGCCTCCCAGCCATATCACTGATGTTAATGTGCGTATGGGAGTGGCTGTAAAATATTGTCCTGGGCAATTGGGGGTCAAAGGGGTTGGGTACCAGATGGTAATTGTACCCTAGTGCTCTTGCAAGGCTGATTGTAACCCCTGGGGAAAGATGACGGGTCACGCTACGCACAGGAGGCCCAAAAAAGGGAGATGACGTGCACGCAACCCCTCCTAGACCACGTGTGCAGAAAGAAAAACCTGCACTACGCTGTGGCACCCAGTAACACAAGAATGAACGTATGCGTGTCACACGCAGCCTAGAATGACCTCTGAAGGGGTAGGCTACACACGGGGCAAGCACAGATGTTAGATACGTGCGTGACTCACCGTCTGCCAGGTAAAAGAGCGTGAAAAAGGAGCGCACTTGGTTGGCAACACCCCCGCCAAAAGAAGATTTGTACGCTGTCTGAGGAGACAGGACAACAGTAGAAGGGAACACTGTTTGAGGGAACAGGCCCAGGTAAACCAGTAAAAGAGAAAAAAGAGAAAAAGCTGTCAGAGGTAACAGGGAATACGAACTTGAAACGCCGTGAAGTAAATCGCGTGTGAAACGACAAGAAGTACAGAATTCACCCACTCGCTCTCCACGAAAAGCACGTACAAGGAAATGGTGTTCTACGCGTACCTTTTATACAGGCCCACACGTCCAGCGTCACTTACGCGGCGTGTACGCGCTAGGGCCATTTCCACCAATTACACGCTTTGTCACTTATGCGTGTAGGGCCATTTCCACCAATTACACGCTTTGTCACTTCTGCGTGTAGGGCCATTTACACCAATTACACGCTTTGTCACTTCTGCGTGTAGGGCCATTTCCACCAATCACACGCGATTACACTCTGACGTGCAGTCTTTCCACGTGTGCTCTCTCATCACGTGCTGTGTGGGAAACACCCGTGCGGGTCACGTCACAGACGCGCTTACGCGCTGAGGGCCTTTGGTCCAATAGAATCGCGTATGCGTGCTGACGCGCTTACGCGCTAAGGGCCTTTCCTCGGTTTTCACGCTGACATGCAGGATTTTCACGTGCCAAATCACTCCGTACCAAGCTGGCCACACGTAAGCACACGGAAGACCACGCTCCTGCCCGGAAGGCCGAACTACTGCCCCCCAGAGCCCCGAGCACGCTCCCACCTGCCATCTGCTGCTGCCTGACTGCCTGCTGCCCCTGCACTGTTGGGGGGTGGGGGTGGTGGGAGACATGAGTGGGGGCCTGGTGGAGGCTGCCCCTGCACTGCTGGGGGGTGGGGGTGGTGGGAGACATGGGTGGGGGCCTGGTGGAGGCTGCCCCTGCACTGCTGGGGGGTGGGGGTGGTGGGAGACATGAGTGGGGGCCTGGTGGAGGGTGACCCTGGATGCTGGGGGGTGGGGGTGGTGGGAGACATGAGTGGGGGCCTGGTGGAGGGTGACCCTGGATGCTGGAGGGTGGGGGTGGTGGGAGACATGCATTGTTGATCAGTAGTGCAAGGTGACATGTGGGTTGGCTGGGGGGCATGCCCATGGTGGATGGGCTGCCTGCGGGACATGAGCAGGGGTGCAGGGTAGTCCCCCGTGGTGTGGGCTGCCTGCAGGGGCCGTGGAGGTTGTGGAGCATACACCTGGGAGGACCCACATGGCCAATTCACGTGTAGTACTCCCCAGAGCCCCTGAAATACACATTCCCTGCTGGTATCGCGTGTGCAACTTCCCGCGCACCCCTGAAATACACGTACCCTGCTCGCACTGGGCCAATCGCGTGTGGAACTTCCCGCGCACCCCTGAAATACACGTACCCTGATGAAATCGCATGTGGAACTTCCCGCGCACCCCTGAAATACACGTACCCTGATGAAATCGCGTGTGGAACTTCCCGCGCACCCCTGAAATACACGTACCCTGCTCGCACTGGGCCAATCGCGTGTGGAACTTCCCACGCACCCCTGAAATACACGTACCCTGATGAAATCGCGTGTGGAACTTCCCGCGCACCCATGTAATACACGTACCATGCTCGCACTGGCCCATTCGCGTGTGGAACTTCCCGCGCACCCCTGAAATGCACGTACCCTGCAGAAATCGCGTGTGGATCTTGCCGCGCACCCCTGAAATACACGTACCCTGCTGAAATCGCGTGTGCAACTTCCCGCGCACCCCTGAAATTCACGTACCCTGCTCGCACTGGGCCAATCGCGTGTGGAACTTCCCGCGCACCCCTGAAATACACGTACCCTGATGAAATCGCGTGTGGAACTTCCCGCGCACCCATGTAATACACGTACCCTGCTCGCACTGGCCCATTCGCGTGTGGAACTTCCCGCGTACCCCTGAAATGCACGTACCCTGCAGAAATCGTGTGTGGAACTTGCCGCGCACCCATGGAATACACGTACCCTGCTCGCACTGGCCCATTCACGTGTGTGACTTCCCGCGCACCCCTGAAATACACGTACCCTGATGAAATCGCGTGTGGAACTTCCCGCGCACCCATGTAATACACGTACCATGCTCGCACTGGCCCATTCGCGTGTGGAACTTCCCGCGCACCCCTGAAATGCACGTACCCTGCAGAAATCGCGTGTGGAACTTGCCGCACACCCCTGAAATACACGTACCCTGCTGAAATCGCGTGTGCATCTTCCCGCGCACCCCTGAAATTCACGTACCCTGCTCGCACTGGGCCAATCGCGTGTGGAACTTCCCGCGCACCCCTGAAATACACGTACCCTGATGAAATCGCGTGTGGAACTTCCCGCGCACCCATGGAATACACGTACCCTGCTCGCACTGGCCCATTCGCGTGTGTGACTTCCCGCGCACCCCTGAAATACACGTACCCTGATGAAATCGCATGTGGAACTTCCCGCGCACCCATGTAATACACGTACCATGCTCGCACTGGCCCATTCGCGTGCAGAACTTCCCGCGCACCCCTGAAATGCACGTAGCCTGCAGAAATCGCGTGTGGAACTTGCCGCGCACCCCTGAAATACACGTACCCTGCTGAAATCGCGTGTGCAACTTCCCGCGCAGCCCTGAAATTCACGTACCCTGCTTGCACGGGGACAGTCGCGTGTGGAACTTCCCGCGCACCCCTGCAATACACGTTCCCCGCTTGGCGTTTGCTGTTTGCCAGCCCGGTGAACTGGTCCAGGGTTAGCACAGCCCTTTGCGATGATTTAGCGATTTTGATGGCTTTTCCTTGCGCAAGGGCGTTCTTGGGGGCGTTACTGGCGCTGCTGCAGGGTCGCTGCGATTCTCTGCGCCACGGCTGGTTTGGAAGCCTGAAATCCATGAATACGCTGTGCGCAGAAATCGGTTTTAGCGCACGTGCCTGGCGCAGTCAATCGCACGCGGACACTCTGCGCCAGCCGCTTGCGACACTTTTCTGCGAAATTCTATGAATTACCCTGCAAGTCTTGTATGTTACTCATAGATGATAGATGGTTTCAAGTAGCCATGACCAAGTGTTTACATTTTATGGATTGCTTACAATTATATGATTTTAGATAACGGAAGCTCACATGTCTGAAATAGGGTAAGCTGGTTCAACTTTCTTTAGCTGCAGATTCATTTTACTATCTATACGACTCACATGGTATATGGTTTCTTCTTTTTTTGGGCGATACACCTTACAGTGGTTTATTGGCAAAGGACATTTCTTACAATGGGAATATTAACAATTCATAGGGTTTGACACACTATAACTCTTAGTGGCAAGTCATTGGTCTTCACATTAATACGTATTGTTCAGCACAATAGTGAGCGTCCGATGGAGTGCTTGGGGGCCGTCCCTCGTAACGTCCACTTTTTCGTATGTTCTTTCCCATTTTCGGTGTTCCGGCTGCTACCCCGCCCTCTGAGAAAGCCATGCCCATGCTCTGCGTGGTGTCTCGGCCAAGGCACTCTGCCACTCGCAGGGGCATGCCGGACTGCCATTGAATGCACGTAAATCCAAGGAAAATACTGCACATTCGATTCCATGGATTGACAAACGGGATTATGCACGCAGTTTGGCAGACAAGTTCTCTATTTTCTGCACCAATGATTCCATGAATCGGGCCTTTAGTCCCATATTGATTGCTGTGAGGCTGGTGTGTATTAATAGTAATGGTATAGACGTTGCGTAGCAACATGCCGCAACAGAAAGCAAACCTTCTAATGTCAGGCTTAAAAGAAGAGAAGGAAGCGCTGTCTTCTTGTAAAACAATCCCTGTGAAATCCAAGTGTGTGGAGACAATAACTCTTGATGTCACGCTTCTGACTGTAAAATTGCAGAGTAATCCGGAAACCTCGCGAACAACAGCGGTGGTAGAGGGAGCAACGATGCCCAAAACAGACAACGAGCATTTCTCACTGCCTGCTATTTCTAATTCTAAGTTACATATAGTGGATGTCGATCCCATGGCGGATGTCACCATCAGTATATCTGGGTCCTTGTGATAATTCCAGCATCTGGACTCCGAGGACCTAGATAATTGTGTGCACAAAGACCTAACATTGGATGTTGTTACAAGCTAACAGGGACGCGGTCCCCTTAAGGAGCACGAACAGAGGACTGGGGGAGGGACTGGGGGAGGCTTCGGGAGGAGAGGGGAAGGAAGGCAAGTGGGAGGAAGTCAGTAACAGTCAGTAAATAAAGGAAGCATGAAGCACGTCCGTCTTTGTGTGTGGTTTAAAATAGGCCTGTGCGAGACCACAACAACTGGCGATGGGCCAGGAGCCCACGCCCGCTGCCTCACAGTAGAAGGAGGCGTGAAGAAGAAGGTGAGCCCAGCAGAGAGGACCGACTCTGTGGAACATTGAAGCCTGGACCAGCTACGGAGGGTGTGGAGACCCCCGTGACATGAAGGAGAGGCGTGGAGAGAGCAGAGACCCCTGCAATGTGAAGGAGAGGCGTGGAGGGTGCAGAGACTACGCAACGTGAAAGAGAGGCGAGGAGGGAGCGGTGACCCCGTGACATGAAGAAGAGGCAAGGAGGGAGCGGAGTCCCTCACAGCGAGGAACGGAGGCAGGCCCAGGAGGCCGGTGAAGCAGCAGCTGCGGCGGCACGAGGAGAAACGACCCAACAGCTGCTAACGAGGATCACAGCAGTCGGAGGCTGCTTCAGGGACAATGCCGGCAGCTTGCAGGTATGCAGCGCATCCCCACTAGAATGCAAGGATTTTGCATGAGACTTTGTCCAAACCCACTAGAACGCGAGGAGTGATTGATGGACGCACAAAGCACTAGGACGCGAGGATCAACACGTAAAACCATAGACTGTAAGAGCCACCCACATAAACCCCACATGCAAGTGGTTTTGCCAAATGGGTGCCAAAGGCACACATAAACCCCAATAAAAAAAAAAGGGCTTGGAGTGCTTCCCAAGAAGAAGACATGATGTCTCAGCCAGTGGTAGCACCAGCAGACCAAGCTGCCCAACTCGATATGTGGGAGTAGCACCCACCAACGCGGTGTCCTTCCCATACCGCCCAAACCCCTTCACCTCAGAGCCTCAGGAGGATCAAGGTCAAAGATGGCAGGAGTGGATGGACGAGTTTGAAGAATTCATGAGGGAGGTAGGAAACCAAGATGCGCCCAACAAACTGGGCATCTTCACCAACCTAGTGGGGAAAGAAATGAAAAGCGTTATTAAAAACATCCCCCCTGCAAGAAAAGTCAACCTACCAACTTCTCATCACTGCAATACATGGTCGCCTGGTTGTACTCCCCAAGAAGGACTATGAACGCTATACCTTCAACCAGTGCACCTAGGCCCCCCACAAAACAATTGGACAGTTCATACTATGGGCCTCATTACGACCCAGGCGGTAAGGGGTTTACGGCAGCGTTAACAGCGCCGACCCTTACCGCCTGAGTACGAGGTCCCTTAGCGCCATGGCGCTTTTAACACCTGCTTTTAGCAGGTGTTAAAATCCATGGCGCTAAGGGACCATGGAGTTAATTATGCCACCGTAATTTACGGTGGCGTAATTAACGCCTTCCCCACTCCCATTATGCCCTATGGGGCAAAAATGGGAATGGGGAAGGGTAAATGGGGATTGGGGACTTACCGCCCCGCCAAGGTCGGAATGGGGCGGTAAGTCCGCCAACCACCATGGCGTAAACGTAGTTTACGCCATGGTGGTAAAGTCACGGCCCAGGCGGTAACTTACCGCCTGGGTCGTAATGAGGCCCTATGCCTCCAAAGAAAAATTACATATTGTGACTTTGCAAACTTTAACGATGATGAATGAGGCCATCCGAGTGCGCGTGATAGAGGGGTGCATATCCTCGCAATTCAGGAAACATCTGACAAAGAAACCCCTTCCACTACAAGAGATAGCTGAACTGGCAAGGGTCTACGAAAGGGTCGATGTACAAGCACCGCAGATAGGGAACCCGAAGAAGACAGACACCATTGCTGCCATAGGCAACAGCCGCCAAAGGCAAGCTCGCCAAACAGGTGCACCATTTCGCCAAGACACATGGAACGACCACTCGCCGGGCCCAGCCCAAAAGACAATGCTACAGATGCGGGTTTGAATTCCCACACAAGGGCCAATGCCCCGCCATTTGCCAAATGTGCCTGAGATGCGACCAGGAAGACCACTTTCAAATCATGTGCCGGCAAAGGGCCCGCTTACAGCCACCCTACAGACCACCACCGCAAGTGAATCCCTCCCGAAGATATGACCCGACGAGGACACCCAACGTGCACCATACCCGGACAGAGACGGCGCAAGAACCGGCTTCGCCAGAAACACCACACCATATACAACGCACCCTGGGTTCACACGAGCCATTGAGAACCTACAAGTTGACACACCTGACAGAGTGTTCGACAACCAGGAACGCCTTTTTCATGTACAACCCTACCAAGGGGAAGACCAACAACGAGAATTTCCTACAGATGACACATATGAAAACCCTCCAGTGGAAGAAAACCCACTAGGCCCAGAACAATACCACGGGTATGACTGGTACAGTAAGGAATTCGTCTGACTCATCTATGACACCTCCGATGATAGCACAGCCCCGAAAGTGATGATGCTCCTGGGAGGAAGAGACACGCCGTTCCTCATTGACACAGGAGCCACTATCAACGTGATGAATGAGAAAACATATGAAACCATGGCAGGCATGTTCCTGCTACAACCATCTCGAGCACGCATCTTTCAATGGGGTGCGCCCCTGCAATCCAAAGGACAATTTCAGTGCAAACTGGTACACAGAGAACGATGAGCCCCCATCACAATTCACGTCATCAAAAGCCTGGTAACAGGAATATGCCTCCTTAGTTACAAGACGGCCACAGCGCTGCAACTGATCAACCTCCACTATGACCAGTGCGAGAGAATCCAAGGCCACCCGCTACAGGCTCAAACCATACAAACCATACCTCAAAAAGCAATGGACATTGATGAGCTGAACGCAATGTTTCCTAACCTCTTCAAGGGTGTAGGTATGCTGAAGGATACAGTCATATGCCTTCACATCGACCCCACAGTACGGCCCGTGCCGCAACACCCCAGAAGGATAGGGTTCCACCTCCAAGCAAAAGTGACACATGAGCTGCAACAGCTACTACAAAATGACATAATCGAAAGAGTGGAAGGACCAACCCTGTTGGTATCCCCCTTGGTGGTAGGTCTCAAAACCAGATGGGCGCCTACGTCTCTGTGTCAACCTGTAGATACCAAACTTGGCAATTCAGAGGGTGAGACATCCTGGACCCAACTTAGAGGACATGCTAGTAAGACTAAACCAAGCTACCCGGTTCTCGAAGTTGGATCTAAACCAATGCTACCACCAGTTGGTCATCGATCCCGCATCCAGGCCCGATAACCACCTTCACAACCCATGAAGGCCTATTCTGCTATAAGCGGCTCAATTTTGGAATATTCTCGGCAGCCGAAATATTCCAGGAGACAATACGAAGGTAGATAGCGCCAGTCACCAATGCCTTCAACTACAGTGACGACATCTTGGTGTTTGGGATCATTCAAGAACATCACCACGATGCATTAAGACAAGTGTGCTACATGAAGCAGGCCTCACCCACAACGGCCCGAAGTGCACCATTAACAAGCATAGCCTGTGCTTCTTCGGTCAAATTTTCTCGGATCAAGGTGTCAGAGCAGACCCAAAAAAGATTAGCGCCATTGAACCCCCAAAGGACGTGTCTGAACTGCGATCTTTCCTAGGTAAGGCAGGCAAATGCGTCCGATACCTATCCCAGTATGCCACTCTGACAAGCCCACTCAGGCTGCGCCTCAAGAAAGATCTCCCCTTTACGTGGGATGAACAGTGTCAGGAGGCCTTTGACACAATCAAAAGAGAACTGGCCAACAATCGCCAGATCGCGTATTTCAACCCGGAGTGGGACACCGAAATCACAGTCGACGCCACCCCGGTCGCATTGGGTACCATCCTGGCCCAGACCAACCCACACCAGAAGTCAGGGACACACATAGTGGCATACGCCAGTCATGCACTCACTTCCATCAAACAGGCCTATTCCCAGGCTGAACGAGAGAGCCTAGCAGTGGTCTGGGCTTGCGAAATGTTTCACCATTTCATAATAGTGAGGACGTTTGTCCTCATAACGGACCACCAAGCACTCCTGTCACTCTTTGGGAATCCAAAAATCAAGATGCCACAGTGGATTGGAGGTGGGGCATTCGCCTACAGAAGTATGACTACACCATCGTGCACAAGCCTGGCGGCGAAGCCAACCCGGCTGACTACTTATCGAGGCACCCCAGTAGTGCCCCAGACCCCGATATGCAGCTGGAGGCAGAATCATATATCACCTCCCTGTCCCTGAATGCCGTTCCTCCAGCCATCACGAAGGAACAATTCGCTGAGAAGTGCAGGGCTGACCCTACCATCCAGGCAGCTTTCCACCTCACAAACGCCAACCGATGGCACCACTCTCCCACGTAACACTTTGCAATGGGGGAGGTGGACAGGAGGGACCTGCAGAGGATGACAAGAATAAACAGGGAGCTGGCCACAACGGAACAAGGGACACTCCTGAGAGCAAACCGGCTAGTGGCCCCCAAGAACCTCAGGAAACCCCTCGCCATCATCACACATGAAGGGCACAGAGGCATAGCCAGTACCAAGAAGATCCTAAAGAATCAAGTGTGGTTCCCATACATGTACACCATTGTTGAAGACACACTGAGACACTGCAAACCATGTTAGGTGACTGCGACAACTGCACTGCCATGTCCACTCCAAATAGTTCCGCTACCTGAAAGCCCCCGGCAAAGCAGAGCCATGGATTTCTACAAACCATTGGAAGAGGGAGGTCATTTCCTGGTGGCCATCAATGAATATTCTCGATTTCCCTTGAAGAAACACTTCACATCCACGGCATTCCATTATGTAGTGACAGTAGTGGATGAACTGTTCAGTGAGTGGGGTGTTCACAACATTGTCAAAACGGACAACGGTCTGCCATTTCAAGAAGTTTGCTGCACACTTGGGACTCCAACATCAAAGAATCACCCCACTGTGGCCACAGGCCAATGGCATGGTGGAGTGGTTCATGGCAATCATAAAGAGAGTCCGCCAGAAAGCGGTCGCAAACCTGGCGTCTATGCCCCAAGCGATATCCCAGATGCTGAGGAGCTACAGAAATACCCCTCATGACGCAACGGGTAAAACCCCAGGAGAACTCATGATCAAGTACAAACCATGAACGCGGCTGCCACATTTGGAGGATTACACTCCATCTGAAGAGGCCTAGATCAGAGAAAGGGAGGCTGTGAGGAGAAGAAAGACAAAAGAATGGATGGATCAGAAGCAGAAAGCCAAAGAACACCAGATCCCCGTAGGCGAGGTCGTGCTAATCTGACAGATGCAACAGAGGAAAACAGACTCCGGATACTGGCCCAAACTCCTGGTGGTCAGTGAAGTCAGAGGGCCCATGGTCACAGCCACGGGAGAAAATGCGGACATAACAAGGAACGCATCATTCTTTCGCAAATTGTCTCAAGAAGATCAGGAAGAGGAGACACTGATGACAGAAGAGGACAAAGAGGCTACCGAGCCACTGCCAGAACCTCCCGAGGACCCTCCGTCGAAGGCACATGACGGAGACGCTGGGGACCTACCTGGCCGACCTCAATGGAGCATATGCTGGCCACTCCGCCTCATCAAACAGATGTAGGCCACAAACATTTGTGATGAGTAAGGGGGGGGTTTTACAAGCTAACAGGGATGCAGGCCCCTTAAGGGTAACGAACAGAGGACTGGGGGAGGGACGGGGGAGGGAATGGGAGGGGAGGGGAAGGAAGTCACGGGCAGGAAGTCAGTAACAGTCAGTGAATTAAGGAAGCAAGAAGCACATCCGTCTTTGTGTGTGTGATTTAAAATCGGCCTCGCGAGACGCAACAGATGTATAGATTATGGCACCTATTGTTTCACATGAACTGAGGAAACGGGTGCTTCTTTCTTTGCATTTGGGAGCTGCTCGTACACCCACATGGGACAGAAGAGAGAATGTGTGTCTTTACAGAACACCCATCAATACCTTGGCTGAATCATCCCCAAATTCATCGGACAAGCAAAACGCAGGACGAGCGCAACATGGTGTAACAACTTACCTGGGTGGCTCTAAAACCCTTTCCACACCAGCAGGTTGTATGTCACCAGGCATGCACACTAATCATCAGAATCCCTATGCTATTTCGAACTCTGGGAATCAGGCGGTTGATGCCGTTCCTTTCACAGTCTTGTCATGCATCCTCAGTTCCATGGATAAAGGACGTGATACACTTGAATATGAATGACGGGACGTTTGTTTGGTTTTGAAGGACTGGAGTGCCAAAATGTTTTTTTTGGATGGCCTTACTATGACCACTAGTGGATCCTTAAATAAATTGGACCCAGCTAGCTGTGTTGAGGCTCCACTGAGGTCAGAAGTACGAATAAAGGCCCATTGCTTGTTACCAGGGCCACTGAAGTGATTGAGGACATTTCTTTGGCAGTAGGTAGAGACCCACTTGTGGAAGCCTGGTTGAGATGTCCATTTGTTGATGTGGGGAGTTCTGTATTGAATTGCTCAATTGCCAAAGTGCCCTTACGTGCTCCTAGAGAGAAAACAGTAGTTTTGGGAGGTCCAGTGAGACACCCTACTGATTCAGGCGGCTCATTAGAGGTCCCTCGCAATGGTACTGCTAATAAAAAAAAATCTAAAACGCAAAGGAACATACCAGAAAAGAGCCAAAGGGGTCACGTAAGTTCTTACGCATGCTAAAGCTTCAGCCTGATGAGCCTGTGAGCTTACAAGAGGTGGGGACTTTGGTGACTAATGGGGGTGCTTCTACACATGGCCCAAATATGATTTTACAACAGTTGATTCCGTTTACAAAGAGTTCAAAGGGCAGAGGGACCCACACATTGGTATCACTATTTCAAAAAAAGACATGAAAGAAAAAAACATAATCCTCCTGTAATGGGAAAGGGGCAATCACTAATTTCTTGAAACTGAGTCCTCCTCTGGACAGTAGGTTGCATTTAAGTATTTTGACAATCCATTCGAATTGTACAAAGGATGTCAGAGCTATCGAAGATGATATGAATTGAGTTGAAAGGGAAGGGAATGCAGTGAATGCTGGGGGTCAAGTTTGGGTTCTGAAGTTGTAGAACAAAGAGTGCCCATGTCTTGTTTGTCCCCAACTGCAAAAGCGTTTATTCCATCTGGCCATAGTCATCCCCTTGAGGAGAGGGTCTTTACTGTTTTCCTCTATTTAGAGGAAAGAAGAAAAAAGGTTCTTTCACAGGAGCCTGAAGCCGGAATATCTTCACATAAAAGCAGTAAATCATATTGGGATGCAGTGAAGCAACCGCTGCGATTACCAAAATGGGCCGATCCAGATAGACAGAATACGTTGGGAACTTTAGAACAAAAAGGAGACTTGGTGTGTGGTGAATTGTTCAACGTATACCTGGAACATACTTTTAGACTGAGTGGTATATTCCCCATGAATAGGCAATATATTTTAACACTGGTTGGAGATATCCCGTGCTTGAGTCCGATAACATCTACTGATTTGTCTCAGGTGGAATTCATAGATCATTTTCGAGTTGACATGGTCAAATTGGGCTTCTCTTCTCAACTTGGCTGAAACTTAATATTAACTTAAGCATCAACTTTGGAACAGCTTGTTATAGGTTAACGATGACTAGATCTGAATTATCCAAACTTCCACAGCAAATCACAATAGTCAGTGATCAGGTCCCAGTTCCGCGGGACCCACTTGTCATAAATGTTAAATCTGAGCAAAAACAGGACCAGGCTGGGCAGAGGAATACTGTGGTGGAAAGATTGGTGCAATATGATTGGTCACACATTCTGAGCTCATTACATGCTAATAATCATCCTTACCAATATGCAAGTTGAAAACCGACCTTAAAAATGGCCTTGTGGAACACGCAGGGCTTCTCGCACTTAGCATATAATCTGGAGGGATTTACTGTTTGCTGTGAACCCGCAAAAAGGCGAGCGAAAGGCAGGCCCTTTGGTGACCTTTTGTGTGCATTACGTATGGACTGCCCTTTGAATATGTAGAAACTCCCTTTAGAAATAGTGACATTCTGGGAGTTAAATTAACACCTATAAATCACGGTAACCAACGGTTTATTTCCTTTATTCTATTCAATATGTATTACAATCCCATGGTTAGGGATCTGAATGAGTTTTTGAACACCCTTTCTGCTGCCTTTGAGAGCTATCTATATACCTGAAGAACGAGGGAATTGTATTGTGATGGGTGATCTAAATAGTGGGTGCCTGGATGATGTCTACTAAATTTGTCAAAAGGGCCAAAAAGTAGGAAGAATGATACATGAAAGAGGTAATATCCTCAAAGAATTACTGAATGCTTGGAAGATGATAGTTCTCAATGACAACATACTGTGTGATGTTCCTCCACAATATAATTGCATTTTTGTTTCAAATGATTTATTTCTGATCTGTAGAAGTCTTAATGTGCCTGATCAGGGGGGTAGTGATCATAGTCCCCCTACTACTGACTTTAGAATTTGAATATGGAATGCCTAACATACGTTACCAATCTGAATGTTGAAGTTAGAGAGAGAGAGCTCTGGAGATCACACATGAAGGTGCATTTAATAGTAGGATTGAGCAATGTGTACAGGAGGGTAGGGGAATTTACAGATCTACCCCAAGGAGGCTTTGTTCCAATAATACAAAATATCCTTAATGGTCTCTCATCAAGTAGACACTTAGATCAAGAATCATTTAATGATCTTCATAGACAAAAATGTGATAAACTCAGCTGAGGAAAAAGGCTCTTAAGCAACTCTTGAAAGCATAGACACTAATGGGACACTTGGGTGTGCCCTGGACTAAAAAACACAAACATGATTATTCTAACTATTCAAAGGCCAATAGATATTTGAAATACCAATGTGATGCTGAGTCTATGCTCAATAGTTTTTACCTGAATAATGGGTCTCGTTTTTGGTCCTTGATCAAATCTTCAGGCAAGCAAATATCAATGCAAGTGCAACCAATTGCTGGCAGCGTATGGGTAGATTACTTTTAGAACTTGTATTCAAAGTCTACGTTCGATGCATTAGAGTTGTCAGCAGATGAGAGGAGAAGTCAGGTGAACTGGGATAACCTGAATATAGATCAAGAGGATGTTCAAAAGGCAATTGGGAGATGTAAAAAGTCTAAGGCACCTGGTCTGGATGGGATGTCCAATCTCACCCTAAAATCATGACCCTCATTATGGGCAGGGGTTCTCCTGGAGATTTAACATCACATCTTGTCTCTTCAGGAGTTTCCATCATCCTGGAAGGATGCATTATACTTGTTTACAAATTGGGAAACATTGCAAATCCTATCAATTATCATTCAGTATCCCTGCTTGATGCCCCTTACAAAGTCTCTTCATCCTTTCTAATAAAGGACCTTGAAGAATTAGCAAATAGTGTGTTTTGTCAAGATGTATACCAATCAGGTTTTAAGTAGGTGACCAGCATGTCACTGAATTATTTGATTATCAGCCTCCTCTCCAGTCAGGTGTGTCTGGCGAAAAGACCATTATTTGTGGCCTTCTTAGCTAGTACAAAGGCCTTTGATTGTTTCTGAAGTTCTACTCTTTGGTTTAAGTTAAGAGAGCAGGGAAGCCCGGAGGCTCTGGTGAGTATGTTGGAGCGATTGCACTCTGGTACACGACTGGAGATTAGATTGGCCCATAGAGGTACTTGTTCTGAATTGGTGATGAGTGAGCAGGGTTTGCGCCAGGGGTGTGTATTGGTCCCCTTTCTTTTAAACACGTATATTTCTGATTTAGGAGTCTGTTTTAAAGATGTTGGAATCAAATCCTCCCAAACGGGGTTCTGCCTAAATACACTATTTGCTGTATGCAGAAGACGTGTTGTTTCATTATATGCCAATGGGTTTGCAGAGGTGATTGACAGCAGTAAATCATTTCTTTATGCATTTTGACTTGGTGTTAAATATTTCAAAATTGAACATTTTAAATTTGAATTCTATGACAAAAAGCTGCTAATAAGTCTTTTAATTGGGTAATTAAGGAACAGAAACTTGAGGTTGTGTAATCTTTTAAATATTTGGGTGTTTTTATGTGCACGAATAGAGCTACATATGCTTTAACTTCAATGAGCAAAACTGCGATACTTACCTCTGATGCCCAAATGCGGCAATTAGACAAATAATGTGGGTGATTTTCTTTGAGACCGGTTCTTCAATTTTGTCGGCAAAAAATAATTCCTAACATTATTCATTGGGGGGAAACCTTGGAGGCTGAAGGGAACTGGGCAAAGTGTCGAGGTAATATATGGTGTAAGGTGTTGGCTCTACCGCAGGGCACCTTGTTAGTGCCCATTAGGCACATTCTAGGGCTTACATCAATGCAAGCTATGATACACTGGAGAAGGCTACAGCTCTACAAAGGGCTGATTGCACCCCAGGAAGGTACCCTATATATTATACTAAAGGCTGTGATGAGTTCTTATAAATGCAGATCTCTGATAAAATGGACGGATGCATGTGCGTGCATTCGGTCAGTAGGTGCAACTAAAGAAGATCTTATTTACTCCCCTCAGAAAGTCAAGAAGCTCCTTTATGAGTTAGAGTGAGCTGAGAAAAGAGATAGGCTCTCCTCATATAAGATTTTTAGCCATTTTATTTTTGATGTGAAGAGTTATAACTCTATCTCAGTGTCATGCCCGCGCCGCTGGCGCACGCATTGGCAAACATCATGGACTACTTGGTACTCATTTATCCTCCTAATACTCTTTGAACAACTCCTATTCACGCCTTGGTCTTTTATTTCCATTTGCTCAACTTTGGTTCTTTCTTATTTTATTCAATTAACTACATTTACCATAATGCACCTGGCTACAGTCCTCAATTCCTGGCTATTCTCATTCATCATTATTGGGACCACAATCCCCAGAAGCCCTAGCGACCAGTGCTGCTTCTACCTGCTCAGCACCAGAGAGGGAGGAGGCAGATTGTCTTCAGGTGTGCTGCTCCAGGTGCTGTCAATTAGCCTGCCTCAGAACAGGGCAGGGCTGTATATAAGCAGCTGCCTGCAGGAGCACAGTGTCGTGCATCTTGAGATCTCCCCGCTCCTGTTTGCCTTGACCCTCTACTTTGTATGCTGTTCCTCTTGCTGCATTATCCTGTTTTGATCCAGTGCCCTTTCCGGGCTCCCTGCCTTGCAGCCGATCACGCTCCGCTGCCTTCTACCTACAGCCCTTGTCCTCTGGGCTTCCTGCCTTGCAGCCTGTCTCACTCCGGCTGCCTACAGTCCTTGTCCTCTGGGCTCCCTGCCCTGCAGCCTGCCTCACTCCGGCTGCCTACAGTCCTTGTCCTCTGCGCTCCCTGCCCTGCAGCCTGCCTCACTCTGGCTGCCTACAGCCCTTGTCCTCTGTGCTTTTTCCTTGCAGCCTGCTCCCTCCGCTGCCTACAGCCCGTGTCATCTGGGCTCCTTCCTTGCAGCCTGTCTCCCTCCGCTGCCTACAGCCCTTGTCCTCTGGGCTCCCTGCCTTGCGGCTTGCTACACTCCTCTGCCTTACAGCCTGTTTTACACTTAGCTGCCTACAGCCCTGCTCCTCTGGGCTCTCTACCTCGCGCCCCTATTCTTTTGGGCTCTCTGTCTGTCGCCTACTACTAATCTCTCTCTGTCCTGTTCTTCTGGACTCCCCGCCTTGCAGCCTACTACAGTCCTCCGCAGTTCGCTACAGTTTGCCTGCACCTAGTGCCACTCTTGACTGCAGACCTGCTTCCTACTTTGCAGCCCTTCTGTTTTCCTGACTGCTGCTCCCTTGTTCTCTTCCTTGAGTCCCCTGTACTCCACCTTAGGTTATCTATTTCAGTCTAACTGCCTTTCCTTCAATTCCTTCTGCTAGATTGCTCATTGACTTCCTTTTCGCTGGATATTTCTGTTCTTGTCTTCTCATGTGTCTTATTTAATCCCTTTGTACAGAGCTTGCCTGTTGGTTTCCGGCAGGCAACCTCTGCCCCTTCCCTTGTCGCGTTTTCAGTGTTACAGACACCCACTGCTGTTGTTCCCAGCCATGAGCATACAGCGTGGGCCTCTGTTATAGCAATCTGTGCAGAAGGCTGGGGTTTCCTAAGGTTCGTGGAAAACTCTTTCCCATTTCAGCATACACCCCAAGAGGGAATCCAGTTTGTTTGCACCTTTGTATCTTTTGCCCTCTTTGGCTCACAGCTATAGTTTCCTACTCTTCTTTCTTGTTGAACTTCCTGCTGTGTGTGCTTATCTGCTACCTTACTTCAGCACAGCCACCCAAACCCTACCTGGGTACCCTGTGCCACTCTTGACAGAGTGCCATTCCTGACACTCAGCCCCTATGAAAAAACATCCCTCTAGGAAATGCAGAGTCAGAATGCTCTGTCTAAAACTTGACTTATTTCATACTAGAGAAGTGTTAGGGGTAAGACAAGGGATTGCGAAGGTGGACAGAACCTGCCATTTTTGTTATGACGGTTCAGAATCTCTCAATCACCTGTTTATTGAATGTGTATACTTGATGGTACTGCATGAGGAGATCTTGAGTAGATTTATGGTAACCTCCAGTGATTTAACTTGGGAAAGGCTCTGGCATGTTTTTCTATGTGAGCAAATGGTGGCTCTAGCAATAGCTGCGATTAATTTTTTTAACATAGTATTTGGAGATGATTTTTAACTCTCTGTGTCTTCTGTTGCCCTAAAGCAGTGGTCTTCAAACTTTTTGGGCCTGGGCTCCCCAAAAATGCCAAATGGACAGTAAGTCCAAATGACTATGAGCTATCGCACACCGTCACTGCACCCTACTCCGAGTATAGTGCCTAGCCTCCCCCATCTGTAATTGTAATCATAATGGGCTATTTATAACGCACTTAATAACCAGAGGTGTCTAAGCAGGGACCCGGGGATCGAACATGTGTTTCTGCGCGTCGTCTTGCTTCCAAGGTGAGAGTGTTGCCCCTGAGCTATCCTCCCGAGACAGTCTCTGGACTCCCATCACCGTCTCTATGCACCCTCATCCCACTCCTAGCCCAGTCCCTGGGCTCTCCCCATCCCACAACAGACCTTGGGCACTCCCTACCCTGCTCCCACCAATGTCCCTGAGCACTCCTCACCCTGCTCCCACGACTATGCAATGTCTCCCCCCATACTGCTCACATCACAGTCCCTGGTCTCACCCCACCCACTCCCAGAATAGTCACAGCGCCAGTTGCGGCTGGTGAATTTTTAAGGTGGAGGGGCATAAATATTTCTCCCATATATGCCGTAGCAACCGAGCGTAGCGAGGGAGCCTAAGCCAATCAAGGATGGCTCGGGGGGGGGGTTCTCCCCCCAGGAATTCTTTCAAAATAATGCTCTAAAATGTTGCATTTTAGAGCATACTTTAAAAAAAAACATTGGGTAAAAAGGCAATCATTTTGCAATTGAGGCCTAGAAGGCAGGCATGGTATGTTGTACTGGACATCTATGGGAGATGACCAGTAAAAGAATACCATCCCTGTCCCCTGGACTCCACAGTGCCTCAGAAGGAGAGCTGATTTTGGCAGGTGGGTAGGGGGATTGTGCAACAAAGGCATTTCCGCTCCACGGACCAACACAAGCACACACATTCACACAGCATTCACACATCAAGCATTAGACTATCATTCACACGAACGCCCCTCATCATACACTCACTCATACTCACTCATAACACAAGCATACATGCATCCATACACATAAATACATAAGAAATAAATGAACATAAACTTACCTTCTGCCCCAGTCCTGAAGTTTCCTCCCCAGCGCTGAAGCTCCTGCATTATGAACAGGAATCGAGAAGCAAGAGCTTCCTGGTTCCTGCATGCAGGGGCCAAAGTATGGGTGCTGAAAACCCCTGCTACAGCCCGCTCTGGCTGTGTGTGAGGAGGTGTAGGAGCTCCCCCTGGCACATACAGGCATGCAGTTCACCAGCCAGCATTTCCAATGAACTATGCGAGGCTGGCGAAGCAAAGCGCCCCCAGCTTTGCATGCCTCATTGAGCATGTGCGGCTGGGGAACTGAACTGCCTTTCCCTTTGACAGTTCAGCCAGCCCAGCAGCACTCCCTCAGCTGGAAAAAGCAGCTAAGGGAGCACTCACACTTTCATTGGGCTGGCTCCTCAGCTCCTCCATAATGGGTGCGATGGCCACTGGGTCCACACCCCTCACCCATTATGGATGAGCCACACATGCCCAGGACTCCCCCTGCCACACTTTTCATGGATCTATGTGATCACTGCACCGCCCATAATGTCAACTTTCAAAATGCCGACTTCCATTACGGTGCGACACAGTGATCACATAGATCACTGTGCCCCAGATCCCCCTACTCGGCTCCCTACTCTATCCTCTATCCCTGCAGCGTCAGTTCTCTTCAACTAACGTGGGTCAGAACTGGCGCTGCAGGGTCCTTTTTTCTTTAAACTTTTCCTGTATTGTCCCCGCTACCATCTAATCGATGCGGGTGACACACGCGCAACCCTCGAGCCCCATTAAACCGACTAAAGGGAGCAGGGGACACCCCTGCAACCTCCACTATCCTTAGTCAGCATAATGATAGGACTTTTGTTCTGTGCAAGGGCGCAGACATTTTGGTACGTTCAGGCTCGGTCTGGCCTATAGGGCAATAGGGCAGTGCCCGAACCCAAAACACAAAATGCTTTCGGGTCAAAGAGGACCACTTTTTTGGCACATGTGAGCCAGTTTGATAAATTACTTCAGCATTCAGCTAGTAGTTTTGACCCGTGTTACTGAATAAATATTCTTTAAAAAGCACAATTTGCAACACATTTCATCAAAAACCTCCCCTTTGCGTACTAATGAAACAGTCTGTCACAAAAGGAATGAATTGCCCTTTGCAACTGTGAGCCACCTTTTCACCTGTGCCCCAGTCCGACCATGGGCACTTTTCCCTTTTTAATTCCTCCCTAAAAAAAAAAGAAAAAACAATCTTTTTTTCTTTTTTTAACATGTTTTTTACATTTCGGGCTGGGCATCCCCTCCTCCCCCTCGCCCCCCCTGCCCCTCACCTGGGATTGCGTCCACAGCTCCCCTCGCGGGATACGGGGGACACGCCCCACAGTTGTAGTCTCATGGGATCTGTTCTGCTTCCTCCTCTCTCCTTACATATTAATTGGGATAATCTTAACTGCTTAAAACGTAACATGATTGCACTACGATTTGATGTTTTTGTGCATTCATATTTGCATGTTAGACTTACTTGACTTTGGACGTGCCGCTTATTAAACGTTCTGCACACATAGGAAAATGAATTATGATATTTTGTTAATTTTTTAACTATGTATTTTAAAATCTTCGTAATTTTTCTTCTTAGTCGTAATGGAAACTTTGAAAGTTGTCAAAATAACTGTCTTGACTCATTTTTCTAATGGTTGTATTTTGTTTTAACTTAAGCACACAATAAATAAATAAATAAATAAATAAATAAATAAACAAAATATAAATCAGCAGCCACCATCAATAAAAAGGTGGACACAGCCTGGATTATGGCTGGTGTGTCTCTCGGTTCTTGGCTTGAGCTCTATGAGGATATGTTCATCTTTTTATCATAGCCTTTGCAATGGAATGCCAAATGGCTAATTTGGGAAAGTCATTAAATTTTCCAATTCAGAATCTTGGCACCACTGACCATACCTAGCAATTCTGCAGCTTTGAGGTGGTTCAAAATCAATTCCAGCCCCAGATTAACCAGGTACAGAGCAATTCTGCTTTTGAAGATGAGGAAAATAAAAGAGAAAAAAAAGGAAACTGAAAGTAGTGATAAACAATGCAAGCCATTTCTTAATGTTGAAGGCGCTGTCTAGTAAGCTGTAGGCCTTGAATCTGTACTAACGTGAGGTTGGGTTTCCCCACTCTGGGTAACCAAATTGATCCATTCATGAGCATTTGTTTCTGTGTTGCAAAATGTCACTTGAAAGTCATGGGCTATTTTCAACTTAGAAGGCTTAATGAGAAAGACAGTGGTAACAGGTTTCTTGATGAGATTGATCACTTCCTTAAATGTCCATATTCATTCGGCAGAGGATTGCCTCTTGTCTGATCATATAAATTAGTAATTTTCTACTGTCACTGGTTCGGACTGGTGGTAACTCTACACAGTATAAGCTTTCTCTGAACATAATATTCCAAAGAGGCCTTAACAAGGCTCTGCGCTTTGTGATGATCAGAAGCTCCCCAAGGGGAGTAAGATGTGCATTTTGGATTTCTTTATGCCACTTGCAGTCTGTCTTCTCTCAGAATAGTTTGAACAGAAGCCTGATGAGAAAGCCTTTAGGTTCCGTCCCTCTGCTGCTTTTTGTATGGCAAAGATAGGTAGATTGCTGCAGCGTTAACAGTTCTCCAAGTCCTTGACCTTGCTCTGTAGAGTGCGAATCAGGAATTCTTGCGTGGACATAATTGAAAAATGGTTTGCAGAGGTTTCTTCACATTTTACTTCTACAGACCTTCATTTGACTAATTTAAAAAAAAAAGTTCTACCCATGGGGCGAGACCCTCTCAAACAGTGTGCTATTTTTCTTTATCTCAACCAGACTTTTGGAGGTCTCAACCTGATGTGATTGTATCGACTGGTCAATTGTTGGTAGGGTTGCCAGTGTTAGCTGGTCCATAAGGTATTTAGCACCCCCTCCTCTTTCTGAACATCTGTTTTTGCATGATGCTGCAGTACAGAAGCAGACGTCTTCCTGCTCAGAACTCCAGTGGCATCACCAGAATCCCTGCAACTTGCGATAGCCAAAGGGACGAAACGGGCTCTGTCATCCCGGGACAGATCCCCTTTGCTTGATGTGTCTAATTCCAGGACTTCTACATCATATCCTTCAGATATGTGCAGCTAGGAGTACACCCTTGATGCTGTGGCTGCATAGAGAGGTGTACAGACAGGTGTATTACCAATATGCATCCAAAGAGAGCCTGCTCACGTCGACGTTTGTCCAGGTTAATATGTGAGTTAATATTTGAATGGGCTGGATTGTACTACACTGGCCCCTAGTCAAATGAATGCCCACCATTATGTGCCCAGTGTTGCGGTTGGGACCTTTAATCCAGCTCAGTATGGCCTCCACCATGGACGTTTATCATAGCAATACTTTTTCCACAGCAGCTACCATTCCAAGTGACCAAACTCTGTTTAGGGCCCAGCTGTGAGGAAACTTTGCTGCGTGCCCTGAGGCTTGTGTGTGTTTTCTTGAATTGCATAACCTTGTTTATACCTTAGGGCATTTTCCTTCAGGGAGGTTTTGGGCCTAATTTGGTGATCCAGTCAGTCGGGCAGGCTGGGTGAGTGCTGACTGTAAGGATTGAGGAGATTGGGGTTTGGCACTGGCCCAGGAGCCAATTTGAGGCAATTGTTACTAAATATTGGGGATATTGCTACAGGAAGGTGGTGGCTTAGTTGATGTTTCTTTGTAACTCCAGTCTATTACTTAAAATCAATGGACTGTGTGGGATAACAGTGTTGTAGTAGTTTGTTGGGTCTGATTCCCAATGTACAACGAATATCATCTGTGTTGATTGTCACACTCACAGGCATTGCACTACGGTGGAAAAGGGGACTGGTGGTTGGTAAAGACACTAGTTTGAGAGAGAGCATGAACTTCAGCACTGGCTTCAAGCGGCTCAAACTCTGAATGAACACCTGGTTGCACTGTTAGCACACAGCCTCCTATTCCTCTTCAATGGAAAACCTTGCATTGAAAACCTGGTTATTCAATAAATATTAACCGCTCAAGCCCTACCCTCCCATGACCAACTACACTGCTTAGGGCAGCCGCTGTACTGCAAATAAGGCTGAAACAAAATGGGAAGGGCTAACTGACCAATTGGAATCTGGTATATGACTACATGATATCTTGTAACCTATGTATAAAGAAAAATGTATTATTTGTATTGTAACTGCAACATTGTATAATAATGAGTTTAACTCTCCTGTATCTTTCGCCGTGATACCCTAGGGTCTGGGCGAGTAACAAATGTAATAAATAAATAAATAAAATGGTATCTACTCCAATAGCCTTGTTTCTGCACCACCCACTTCCTTTGACTTAAGGTCCTTATCTTTTTCTTCCTAACTGTCTTCGGAAGGAAAGGAGGCTTCTGGTTAAGAGCCCAACATGAGTTATAACCCTGGCGGCCAGCTACAAAAAAATCCAGAGATATGCTCAAGTCCTGAAGAGTGACCGGGAGCAGCGGAGGACATCTCCACTTGCCTGCAAGTGCCTCCCCAACAGGTGAGAAATGCTGTGTGTGGCAAACTGGGGTTGCTTGGAGGCCAAAAAGAAAATATTTTGCTTGTTGGTCCATTTCAGTTCTTAGGTGTCTAAAGAAAGGCAGAGGGGTACCACTTGGTCAGTGGCTTGGTTAGGGCAATATAAGCTGCTGCACAAGGAGAGCCTGTCTATTTCTGCAGTGGTACTAGCACAGCAGCTTAGTTTTAAGTCTTTTCTTAGAATATTGGAATGGGCATGATAGGTTGTGCATTTATGGCATGTGTAAGACTGAATGTTGGCCTTGTATGCTTAGAATTTCATGAAAACATGTAGGTTTATGGAGTGTGATGAAGCCCTCTGCCTTGTTCTGTGGGCTTCTATTACTGTGACTCACAGTCGCCTCCGCGAGCCAGTGGATTATGGTCTTCGGGGTGGTATAGGGAGGATCCCCTGGTCAAACTTATGTACTCCTCAATAGTGAACAGAGGGCCATTGCATCTGCCACACAATACTACTGGTCCTTTTAAAGGGAAAGATATTTTGGCAAATAGAGGCAGAGATTTCCTAACATGGGAAGTCAATGCCTCGCCCAATGACAGAAGTGGGCAGAGAAAAATAAGTTTACCATTCCACTGTTCACGAGTTTTAACACAGCCAGCACTTACTAGACAGAGAAAATCAAGTGTGGTTCCACTCTCAAAGTTTCCATGATGGTTGACCGGCCTTTTATAGGCATGGAGTATCCTCTCCCTAGTCTCCTAATATGGACAGACACAGAACCTGAGCTGTAATTAAAAATAGACAAATGGCAAGACAGACCTAACAAACACATGCGAGAAACTGAAGAGATATCCAGAGAGCAAAACACTATTACTTACAAAAGTATCAAATTATTTTATTTATCATGATACAAAAATTTGAACAAGTCAATTAATGGCATTCTACTTTGTAGAGCATCAATAAATCACGTAACACACCAGCATAGATGAACAAATAACTGTGACTAAAATACATCCATCTCAACAAACATTCATAGTGCAGCATCCAAACCATACATCATACATAGTGACATTCAACCAACCAACAATGGCTAAAAAGATAACTAAATTAATTAACATTATTTGCCAATTGGGAGTGGGACAAACATTCATCACATCCCATTTGATTATTTTAATGTTTACAAATATATTAAACAAACAACAATAGAATTCATTAAAAACAATCTATCACAAGGGTGGATCTGTGAGGAGAAGTGTTATGTAGATCACATCCCTAAAAGAATGAAGAATGAGTTCATTCTTTTAGGGATGTGATCTACATAACACTTCTATGCACTATGAATGTTTGTTGAGATGGATGTATTTTAGTCACAGTTATTTGTTCATCTATGCTGGTGTGTTACGTGATTTATTGATGCTCTACAAAGTAGAATGCCATTAATTGACTTGTTCACATTTTTGTATCATGATAAATAAAATAATTTGATACTTTTGTAAGTAATAGTGTTTTGCTCTCTGGATATCTCTTCAGTTTCTCGTTTTACGATAATACTCTGGTCCAGAGGATAGAGTTTTCCTGCATCTTTCCGCTTTTGTGCTAACAAACACATGCACCTTAAATTCCTTGTACTGGGCCTGACCCTAGGTGGAGACCATTCAGTGGATAAAAGGGGCAACTTGAGAAGGGTCAGTGTGACAGTTAAGAGGAAGTCAGGAGTGACGTTCAAATGGATTTGGTAATTTTAGAGAGGTGTGGAACAAAAAGATTGGAGGAGCAGATGAGAAAGCAGCTAGGCTCCGATCGTAAGGAGTCTGCCCACGGAGGGAGGAGGAAGAGCACGTAGCACAGCGCATAAGAAGCTCAGGACTAAAGGAGAGTTTGAGAGAAGATGCAGAAGGTAGAGACCAGGACCCCAGGGAAAGGAGTTAGGAAGGCCTTAAGAGCCCATTTGTGAAAATTGAAACCAGAAGACCAGGGTTGCTCTACATGCCATGTAACATGTAAAAAAAAGTTCCACCTGCTAATACAATTAATGGTGAAGTCCCAGCAATAGCTACAGAACCTGCGGGAGGGACCGAAGTTGACTGCATGCCAACTCCACCCAAGGACAAGCTAAAGGGTGAAGAGGAAAACCTTAAGAGACTGTGAGTGCTAGGAAGTTAACCTAAACCCTTGCAAACGTTTGAAAGAGACCTATTGAAATAAAGTTATGAGTGGAAAAGATTATGTTGATAACTTTATTTTGTCTGAGTTGCTATGGAGAAGCTTTGTGGTTAATAAAATGTGTGTCCCTACCATTGGACTCTTTTGTGGTTTCTCCAATCGGCTATATGACAATAGAAAACCAGTTGTGAGTGTAGTGCTAGGGTTCAACAGCATTTTGGTTTAAAAGTGTCCACCACTGTTTAGTTGTCATGGCAATTGTTTGCTTGTGACGTGGTGTGCCCCCCCTATAGCTAGTGTCTAGGATTAGTTGTATGCTGTCAGTGAACCTTTTAACTGGATTGTGCTCACTGTTAGCATGGTATGTTACACAACCTGTTAAGAAAAGTTGGACATTTGACTAGATTCATATGCCAATGTTTGTGCACATCTATGTGTGTAATTATGTATATGGATACTGTATGGTTCTAGTGTTGTTGCAGTATGTGCATCTACACGACTGATAACTCTAATTGTGAATAATGTGTGTGTGTAATAGAATGCAGGATTTAAATGTGTCTGTAAGTAAATGTGATTTTCAAGAGTGTTTCTCCATTGGTGTTTAAGAGTTGTGACTTAACATTTTCGAAGCAGGTTGATTGATAGGTTTTGGGTTTGTCCTAGCACTGTGAGTCTCTAAAGGTCCCCAGATGTGGCAGCCTGGGTGCATGTGCACGTGAGTGTCTGGGTGTGGCAGACCTGGGGGTTTGAGTTTCTGTTGGGTCCTAGAGTGGGCTGATCAAGGTATGTGTGGTAAATATTAGGTCCTGGGCATGGCAGACTCAGCATCATTAGTTTCATGAGGGCTTTTTCCTGGAAGCTGGTCATGGCCCCTGTCTGTGTCTAGCAGTAGGAATCTATTATGTCTGTTTTTCCTCGGCATATGTCTTCCTTCTGAGGCGCATAAGTTGGACAGCGGGTTGTTGCTTGGTAGTGGGGACATATTCTAAGGTGTTAATTTTTTCCACTTCACTGCGAGGGGTGGGAATATTACTGAGGTGCTGCACATATACTTCTTGGTTTTGGCAAATTTTGGTGGCACATCTACCAAAATATCAACAACACCGTTGCTGCATAGAAGAGAAAGAGTAAAGGGGTGCCAGGGCGCTGACCTGGGGTTGGCATGACAACTGGAAATGCAGTGGCATAATTGGTTGACACACTAAATGTTATTTCTTGTTCCATTACTCTGATGTAATCTAATTGTGGCTCGTTTTAACTAATTTTCTCTCAATCAGGAGTACTGTACCATTTCACCTGTCTGTGTCACTTTCAAAGCTGGGGCCACTAGTGATCTTTCTTTTGGTAGCCATAGGAAGTTGGGCTATATTAAGACTACTTTCTTGGCCCCTTTTGAGCTACATGTATGTTTTTTTTTCTTCTGGATACTGTTACCGTACAAGCAATTATACTTTGGAGAGGTGCAGTACCACTGAAAACAAACAGATGTTCTCATAGGAAATCTCAGATTTCTTATGGGGACATCTGTATATTGTCAGTGGTACTGCACCTCTCCAATAAAATAAGTTGTGAGGACATCTGTAAAATGTAGTTCACTGGAGATGTGCATTGTCATTGACAAATGTTTTCTCCTGCTCACAACCTGTTTCCATTTCTATTTCATGTTTTCCTGTTTCTTGTTTATTTTATTTTATTTTTTGGAGAGGTGCAGTACCATTGACAACATACAGATGTCATTACAACAAATCCCAATGTGATTTTCTTATGAAGTCATCTGTATGTTGTCAGTGGTGCTACACCTCTCCAATCTCAACATGATTTCTTATGAGGACATCCTTATGTTGTCAGTGGTACTTCATGCTTCCAATAAAATAAGTTGTGTGGACATCTTCTTGTTGTAGTTCATTGGATAGGCACAGTACCACTTGACAACATAAACTGCAACCAAAGGCTGCAATTGTACATGCAACCAACAGATGCCACTCCCCACTTGTGCTGTTGCCCCTTTCCTCCCTTGTGGTGTCCCTCCTCCCTGCTTGTGCTGCCCCTCAACCACCTTGCTCTGTCCCTCTTCCCACCTTGCACTGCACCTCCTTCCCGCTTGTGTTCCCTCTTGTGCTCCCGCCTTCCCCTTGCGCTGTGGCTCCTTCTCCCTTATGCTCATGCTCCTTCCCCCTTGCACTGTCACTCCTTCTACCCTTATGCTTTCCATTCTCCTCCTTTGCGCCATCCCTACTCCCCGCTAGTGCTGACCCTGCTCTCACCTTATGTTGCCCCTCTTCCCACAGTGGCAATGTCCCTCCTCCCCCCTGGTGCTGACCCTCCTTCGCCCTTGTGCTGTCTTTCCACCCTTGCACTGTCACTCCTCCCCTTGTGCTGTTGCACCTCCCCACTGGCGCTATCATTTCTCTCCCTTCTGCTGTCACTCCTTTCCCTCTTGCACAGTCCCTCTCCCCCCTTTTGTGGTGTCCCTCCTCCCCCCTTGCACTGTCCTTCCACCCCTTGCTCTGTTCCTCCTCCCTCCCTTGCGCTGTCACTCCTCCCACCTTGTGTTGCACATCCTTCCCCCTTCTGCTGTCCATCCTTCCACTTTGTGCTGTCCCTCCTTCCCCCTTGCGCTGTTGCTCTTTACACCCCTACAATTTTCCTCCTCCCCTGTGCTGTTCCTCCTCCCTGTTGTGCTGTGCCTCCTCCCCACTTGCCTGTCCCTCACCCCCCTTGCGCTGTCCCTACTCCCCCATTGCACTGCCCCACCTCCCCCTTGCACTGTAGCTCCTTCACCCTCGTGCAGCCCATCCTTCCCCCTTGCAGTGTCGCTCCTTCCCCTTTGCGCTGTTACACCTTCCCCCTGGTGCACCTCCCCCTGGGGATGTCACGCCTTCCCCTTGCACTGTCAATACTTTCCCTCTTCCATTGTCCCTCCTTCCCCCTTGCACTTGTGCTCCTCCCCCTCTATCACTTTCGCTCCACACACCTTTGCACTGTCGATCAGCCCCCCATTTGTGCTGTTGCTCCGTCCCTCTTTGCCATGTCAGATCTTCCACCCATGTGCACTGTCACTCCTTCATTCAAATGTTGTACAATGGCCCTGTGAACAGTTGCTGGCCTAGCTTTCATCTATTACATTTTTATTTTCCCTCGTGTTGCCATTTATTGTGTATTTCTCCCCCACATGGCTTCCCTCACTCCCCGGCCCTGCCCTTCACTCCCCCATGCTGTAATGTCTTCCTCCCTGTGCCGTCAATCCTCATTCCTTCCCTACATGGTAAAATGGAATAAAATAAAAATGCCAAATGTTTATTCCAAGGGATTGGCATTTAGTGCATGTTTTACGGTGTATCCATCAGGGTATGCAGTTAGTCATTTGCACAGAGTGTGCTCTCCTTTGTGTTATTGAGATTTGTGTTTGCATCTCCTCTTTGTGTTGTGGGATGTAAGCATTGTCCTATTTCCTCATTTGGATCACTAGGTTGAAGGAGAGGTGTGTGTTAGGGTATACTTAGTGTGCATTTTGTGTGAAAATGTGAGGAGTGCTCTGTCTGGTAACTGAGTTGTTGACTGAGTACTAGCATGGGTGAGGTGGTCATTGGGTGTTTTTAGAGAGATTTCCCTTTTGCACATCTTACCCTCTCTGTCCTGGGCATCCCAGCACTACTGCTGCACTCTCTGGTATTTATTTCTGACTCCAGAGCTGAGTGAGACTTTTTTTTATCTCACACACCCCCTGCATGCCCTTCAGTTCTGGGACCACTGGACCCCTTCTTGTGGGGATCCTGTGGAGGACAGACCTCTCCCCATGTTTTCCCATGGCAGCAAACCAAATCTATATGTGGTGTGCTGCCAGTGACCCCCAGAGCCCCTAGTTCAATCTCGGTTTTGGCTCACTGGTGAATCACCTAGACTCCCCAATACAGGAGTAGTCACATCCTTTTTGTGACTGTCGCTTTTTTCTAATTGCTGCACGAGCCAACGTCAATGGAGCATTGGAGACACTTGTATCCCCTTAACTCCTTTTTAAGTAGCAATTTTACATGCATCCTCTGTAGAGGCTGGTGGCAGTCTATACTTTTTAATTATAATATGTGAGTGCTGCTGCAGCTGTGATAATACAATAAAGAGGACTATATGCTCAATTTGGTGCCCCTTCCTCTGTTATGCTCTGTTCAAGAAGTGCTGTCCTTTGTTAGCTGTCCTTCCTTTCCAGGTGGGGGAGGGCTCTGTTCGTTCATGTACCTTGAAAGTCATCTTGCAGAAAGCCAGCGAAGGCTCTCCTTTGTGTGTGTCAGCTGAGATCCCTTATGTCTCTTGAATGACCTGCCCCCCAACATAGGATTTGCATTGGGTGCAAATTCCTGATTACCTTAGCGCAATCCGCGGCTGATCGAGGGTAGTGGTGTCTGGGTCAGTACTTCTGGGGGTCCTCCTGAAGAACTCCAGGCGTGGTTGTTGCTCCATCACACTGGAACCAGATGTGACATGGTCATGTGATTACAGTTGATGGCATGATGAGCAGCGTCATGCCCTACATGTATAGAAAGTTCATAAATAAGGGTGAAAGCCTGCCAAGGGGACATTGCGTCCCTGCCACCAGCCGTGTTTGGGAGTGAGTTATTGGTGTGGGGCCTGTTAGCATTCAGGCTTCATTATATATTTCCCAATGACTCAGGACAGTGGTTTGTCTAACCCTGATGACAGCAGCATTGACTGTGTCACGTTTGCTGCAGATTCTTGCTTGCAGCAGCATAAAGGGAGAAACATACTCCTGCAACGGTGCCAATGCTGTCCAAGCGTGGCACAAATAGCTGCAGCCACTGGGAGAATCAGAAGGTCGCAGGCTGCGTCTCCTCGCTGCAGCGTCACCAGTGGCTGGGGGAATGGAGGCCGCACAGCACTGCAAGCTGTGTTCTGGCACTGGGCCAGCCATCATCAGCAACATCAAATGCGAGTAGGCGCTGGAGCTCCATCTACCATGCCCCTACCCCCTGTAAACACCCGGCGGGGCCCACCGATCTGCCACGACCCTGCCTGAAAGATAGCAGGCACATGAGCGTAGGGCGGGAGGCACTCTAAAAACTGTATGAAAAAAATGTGTAAAATTAAAAGCAAGAAGAAACAACCAGATACCCAGCACTGCCCCAGTGACACTATATGAAAAATAAAATCAGGAAGTTATTAAAGCAGACCCTGCACTGCCAGTATCCGAGGCATAACAAACACGTGGTTAGACACTACACAAGGGACATTCATGAAGCTTTTGATCCATATGGGACTGGTGCTGCACTTAGGTGGGAGCTGTGGATACAACAGTTTGAATTCCACAGCCACCTCCGAGAAATGGCGATACGGTGTGACTTCCTGGATGAAGAGTTTGCTGTTAGTGAGCAGGTGATCCACAGCCTCTCATCAGAAAAACTCTGCAGAGTGATACTATCGGAAACAAGCCTACCACTAGAACGAATACTCACCATGGGACGCCACGTCAAAGAGGCTCTGTAATTCACTACATTACTAATTTTTTTTAAAATAGTATTTTTAGATTCTCTAGACATTTGTGCTTTAACTGTGTGATAGCAGGTTGCCAGTTTTCTGTCCTGCTTCAGGGGAATTTTGTCCTGACTTAGCAAACAGTGATTTGCATCAGAGTTTTCAAACTTTGCACGCTTCGTTTTCGCTTCTAACTATACTCCCCAGCAGGAGTTGTAGTTCCTGGAAGCAAACTTCACCTAGAACCCGGCACAAGCGTGGCATCGCGCACGGGACAAGCAAGTCTGTGCGTGTCCATGCGCGGACGTGCAGACGTAGTGCTGCGGCTTCTTTAGATGGCTGTTGCTGATGTCCTGGAGGCCATAGCCAAAGCCAGAAGGGAGTCCATTGACTGCACCATACTTCTTGAAAAAGCACTTAAAATGGCCTAAGTGGCTGAATACCCTATCAATACTCCTGACACCTCCAGTATCACTGCTGAGAATGGCGTAGTGTCACCTACATCTGTTCTCAAGCCGACCAGTATGGACAAGGTAGGAATACCTCCCTCAGTAGATACCAGCGCTACAGTGGAAGACTATCATATGCCTAATGTTACACTAGGAAAGGTTTTTTTCATCCTGCAAAACTTACGATGGCTCTATTGAACACCCAGTCTCTGGTGAGGCACGTGATAGATGTTCACGACTATATTCTTGAACACAGCGTGGACAGTATGTGCGTCATAGAGACCTGGCGTACTGAGGTGCATGGCCCCACCATCGCACAAGTGACCCTGCCCTGGCTATGTGTTTTTGGGAAGCACGAGAGGGGGGCTTGGGAGGGGGTGTAGCTATTGCATGCAAAAAGGAGCTTGGTCTCTATGAGACTAAGATTGAGTGCGAAGACTGTGACATTGTACATATTAAATTGATCCCTAATTTTAATCACAGCATAACCCTGGTGTTGCTTTATCGGCTGCCAGGGGAATCCCTCAAGTTTAATGAGGACTTTGTTAACACTGTCTTTTCTATGTTAACAGCTAACTCTGCGTTAGTCATACTGGGAGATTTTAATCTCTGGAAAGGAGAAGTCAAGGATAAAAAAGCTTTGGAACTTGTAAAAATCTTAAAAAGTCACCATTAATAGTTCATAATTCGGAACCGACACATTGCAAAGGCCATACCCTCGATTGGATTGGTAGTGGAAACATCCCGATTGAAAATATTATTACTACCCCTTGTATATGGTAGGATCACTCCATTGTTTCATGTCAAATGAAGCTCTCAGCCCCTCCACAAAGAGAACATTAACCTGTAGGAAAAATATTAAATGGGAATTTCAAGGCCGTCACAACCCCTATTCTGGCCGACTGCATGAAGGGTCTGATGACGAAAAACACTGACTCTGATGGTCCTGAGGTCTAGATTAGTACCTATAATGAGGACATTTTAGATATGCTAGACCAGACTGCTCCCTTAAAGGTTGAACTGTCAGAGACACGCCTAACCACTAGAAATGGTTTTCCCCAGCCTTAGTGGAACTTAAAGCCATCAAAAGGCAGGCAGAGCATGTCTGGTTGAGAGACAATTCTTTGGAAAATATGACTACCTGGAAACAGAAAGATAAAGAATATAAGGTAAAGATCTTAGAAGCTAAAAGTAGCTTCTATAACGACCAAATTACCCATGCCGGGCATCAAACGAAGGAACTCTTCTATTTATTTAGGTCTTGGGAAAAACCTGCAGTTACTAGTCCTGCTATTAAACCAACTAATGAAGACTGCAACAGAGTGCAGAAAGCCTTCTCCGACAAACTGAAAAAGGCCCAAAAAAAGATCCTGGAGGAATCCAACAAGAAAGCTTCCCCTCACTTAGCTACCACAGTGAACTGTAGCAAGACTATGGGGGAAGAGGATCTTGCTAATATTAAAACGGGCCCTCCACACCTGGAACAAGAAGCACAATTCCAGCCAAAACCTTGCATTGGTTTCAGGTTTAAAGAGCTAACCGCGCTAGAGATATGTAATGTCCTTAAAACTATGCACCCCACTAATTGCCCAGGAGAATTATACCCATCTAAAAATATATTATAGCATAAGGACATTTTTGCCCCATTCTTCTGTAGGTTTGTAAATTTTTCATTTCGAACCGGTATTATCCCACAGTCCATAAAAAGTGTAGCGGTTAACCCTCGATTAAAAAAGGCAGGCTTAGAACCTTATGATGTGACCAATGTTAGGACCATCACAAACAATCTTTGCTTCCTTAAGTTAATTGATAAGGTCGCCACCCTACGGCTCCATTCTTACGTCTTGGGAGCTTGTATCCTACACAAAAAACAGTCTGACTTTCTGAGCTTTCATGCCACCGAAAGCGCGCTGCTCGATTTACAAACTCATATGCTCTCTAAGTTGGAACAAAGCAAGTAAGGCTGCTGATGTTGTTGGACATATCATCAGCCTTTGAGTTGCCAGACCATGAAATTCTCCTGGACCGGATGGCTACCGTGGGGGGCTTCTCCTTGGAGGCGCTAAGTTGGCTCAAGTTCTTCCTGCAGGGCCGCCGTTCGCGAGTTCACTGGGCGATACTGAGTCTGAAGCAGAAACCATCACTTGCGATGTGCCCCAGGGGGCCTGCCTTTCTCCTTTGTTGTTCAATATTTATATTTTCCCATTATGTTTTGACCTAGAATCTTTGGATCTATTCTTCTGCAACTATGCTGATGATTTTCAGTTAACATTGGAGATCGGTGGGGATTACGTAAAGGACCAACTGATGCTGGACTCAGTGTACAGGCCATTAAGAGCTGGACATCAACAAACTGGCTCTGCCTGAACGCTGCAAAGACTGATTTTATGTTGTTCGGCCCCTGGCCAGCCAGATAAATTCTGGATCTTTTGTATGCCAGCTTTGAAATCTAAATGTATTGTTTGTGCGCAAGGTAAAGACCTTAGGTGCTTACCTGGAAGACAGTTTGAACAGCAACGCCCATGTAGTAGCTATCACCAAAAGCACCAACTACCACCTTAAGATGCGATGGCAAGTCGCTCCACTAGTTTCTACATAAAACCGTGTAAAACTGTTTAGAGCGGTGATACTTCCTTATGTAGACTACTGCAATGCCCTGCTGGGAGGCGCTAACAAGAAAGACATTAAAAAATTGCAAAAGAGCCAAAATGCTGTGGTCCGCATTATATGCCAGATGAAGCGTTCTGAACCAACATCGGCGGCACGAAATAAGCTTCACTGGTTGCCAGTATTGGCGCCAATCCAGTTTAAGCTGCTGTCCATCTGCCATAAGTGTTTCTTTCGTGGTGCCCCAGCCTATCTTAAGGATGGATTAAAGGTTTACCAACCTAAAAGAAATCTTCGTTCCTCTAAGGCCTGTCTGTTGGAAGTAGATCGCGTAAAGCGAGCTCGTGGGCGTGGCCGTGCTTTTTATATGCAGGCATCACAGGCCTCGAATGCCCTGCCGGAACACTTACGCAAAAAGTGAAAATCACCTGGCTTTTAGAAAGCAGTTGAAAACCGCTTCGTTTCAGAAAAATGAATACAATTTCTGCTATCACCTAGTGCTTCTTCGCTTCCAGTATTAGGTGCCCGGATGCTTTTGGGCTTTGGTGAGTTACAATTACACTAACATAATATAACAACGGGAACAAATGGGCGCACATGTGGCTGCACTGGAGTCCATGAAAACTGACTACCCTTGGACTTGAAACATCCGGAGAACAGCAAAGTAGCAGTAAACACGCTAGAAGGCCACCCTTCTAACTTGGCTAGAAGCCAAGGCAATCTGAATCATGCAAATGGTGCTGAGGGCCCTGGCATAGAGAAGAACTGTGCCCAGCACTAGGAGTTACCTTCCACAAGTGGGGAAAGCGTAACCATTTTGCAGCAGTATGCCTGAGCTCCAACCCCCGCAGCCAAACTGAATACAGAGTCACAGGACAGCCAGAACCTCGGCACAACAACTCCCTCTGGGAGAACAAGCATGAAAGCACTCCCAGCAGCAGGCACCCCGCAAAACAACATGAATGGAGTCACCAAGGACGAGCATGTGCGGTGGACACAGATGATGAAGACAGTGACAGTGACGTGGAGGAGCACTCAGGTGATGACTCATCCCCTGACAGGCCGTTTACACCACTAGAAGCTGAGGAGAGAATTAGTTCACATGATTTCAGCCGTGAAACCACGCTACGGCAAAAAGAAACGAGGGATTAACACCCACCCCACATGCATGGTCCTAGCTGACGGCACTTCCTCAAAAATGATGATTGACAAAGGGGCCACTGTCAATGTAATGCCCACAGTCCGCTATGAAAAACTCTGCCCCTGCCAGACGCTGCTGTAAGTCAGTACAACTGTTTGCGTATGGGTGCCGGAAACCTCTACCACTTTGGGGCTGCTTCAAGACAGAGCTAGAATACGAAGGAGAGATATACAAGTCACGCATTTACATGGTCGATGCAGGCATTGAGACATTCCTCAGCTGTAGAACAGCAGAAAAACTGAAGTTGATCCATTTTGCTTTTGTGGTGCGCACCAGAGGAATCTAACACCTTTTAGAAAAAAATGGCATGCTATTCCAGGGCATTGGGTGTTTGACGAACCACACAGTCAAACTACACATAGACCCCACGGTTGAACCCAAAGCTGTCAGACACCGAAGGGTCCCCTTCCACATGAGGGCCACAGTAGAGGCTGAACTCAAGAAACTCAAAGACCTCAACATCATAGAGAAAAAAACTGTCCCAACGCCATGGGTACCTACTATGTTGTTAACCACAAAGCCTATGCAGCCCCAATCTGTACGGCTATGCATCGGCATGCGACTCCCGAACATAGCTATTGAAAGAGAAAGACATATCACCCTTACCATAGATTAACTTATCGTGGACCTTATGGGGGCAACCAACTTGAGCAAACTGGATTTACACTCCGGATACCATCAGTTTAAACTAGCCAAAGAATCGAGGTACATTACAACCTTATCATCAACTTTTGGATTTCCTCCGCAGCCGAGGTGTTCCAGCATGAGATCAGGAAAGTCCTGCAAGACCTCCCCAGAGTGACCAATGTCAGCGACGACATTCTAGTTTTTCCGAAAAAAAAAGACAAGGAACATGCCTCCTGGTTCGCCTCGACGCTCCAACGCCTAGAAGACTCCGGGCTAACACTACACGCTGAGAAGTGTGAGTTTGGGAAAAATACACTCAGCTTTTTCGGGTATGTGTTAAATGAAAAAGGCATGTTTCTGGACCCGATTAGGAACGCCAAAGCACCTACTAGCGCCACTGAAGTTCGCAGTTTTCTTGGGATGGCCACCTATTGTGGGAGGTTCATTCCTGACCTGGCCACCACTGCAACGCCATTGCGTGAACTCACCTAAACAAATGTCCCTTGGGAGTGGGGAGAAACACACAAAGCCTCTTTCCAACGTATCAAAGACTCCCTGCTAGGAGATGCAACCATGGCTTTCTTCGACACTGCCTGAGAAACAGAACTTCTTGTTGACACCAGCTCGGTGGGACTGGGCGCTGTCCTGACAAAGAAAGATCGAGAGGGGATGATCCACCCTATAGCAGTTGCAAGCAGGGCCCTGACCCCCACTAAGAAGAACTATACACATATGGAGAAGGAAGAATTAGCCATCCTATGGGGGTGCAGGCACTTCAACGTGTACATCATCAGCAACCGGCTAAAAGTCTTCACAGACCACACGCTGCTGGCACTGATATTTAAAGGTTCCGCCCCACACCCTCCTGCGTGAATATAGCGCTGGATGCTGCCACTACAACAATTTGACGTAGACGTCCAATACAGAGCCAAAGCTGACACCCTCGGCAGCAACCCCGAGAGAGTGCAAAGCAGTGCTGGAAGTGGAAGAACATGTCTGCCAAGTTGTCCTGTGCACACGACCAAAAACGGTGTGGCTGCAAGACATCGTTGAAGAAAGAGCCAAAGATACCTGTCTCCAAATCACCAAAAAGGCGATCCTAATGGGAGAATGGAAGAACTACCTGACAGCTATCTCACACCACACAGCCCAAGCCCAGGAGATGCTAAAAATCCTATTTGGCATATGCCACAAACTATCTGTCTCTCCAGAAGGACTGGTGCTATAGGGGCCGCAGATTGTTATTCCGATGAGACTGGAGGACAGGGTACTACTCCTGGCCCATGAAGGACACCAAAGTGTGGTCAAAACACATTCCTTCCTGAAGTTGTGGCTATGGATGCCACAAATCCAACAAAAGGTATTGGCACTGGTGGAGACGTGTGGGTCGTGTCAAGCCTCATGTTGCCTTGGCCCCCCAGAACCGATTCCCAGCCCTCCCCTCAGCCAACAGAGGTGGGACACAGTCAGTATTTACTTTTGCACCATCGCCAATGAAACATATCTCCTAGCGGCGGTGGATGTATTTGCCTGATACCCGGAGATTGAGCCTATGCACTCCACAGATGCGACATCAGTGACCACAGCCCTGGAGAAGATGTTTGCCATCCTTGGCATTCCATCCATTGTCAAGAGAGACAACGGACCTCCTTTCAAGAGTCGAGAGCTCCAACTCTTCTTCTACAATTTAGGAATCTGTTACCATCGGATAACGCAATAGTGGCCACAAGCCAATGGAGAAGCTGAATGGTTTATGCATCAATAAACAAATTGATCTGAGTTCATGTTGGTATTCAATTTGGGGAGGGATGTGACATGGTCATGTGATTACACTTGAAGGTATGACGAGAAGCGTCATGCTGTACGCAAATACAAAGTTAATGAATAAGGGCAAAAACCTGCCAACGGGACATTGCGTACCTGCCACCAGCCGTGTGCGTGAGTGATTTCTTGGTGTGGGGCCTGGCAGCATCCGGGCTCCATTATATATATCACACTGGTCCTAGGTACCTTAAATCCTCATCTTTGCATTGTTGCAATTGCCCTGCTCTAAATGAACTTTGATACTGTACGTGCACTAAAAGAGCGTGCCCTCCTGGTTATTCACCTCCATTCTCAGGAACCTTTTGGGACACCTAAAAGACTTACAGAGACTTGGGGTAGACTAGGGCTGGACTTACAAAGTTGGTATATCACTTCCTCATTACTCTAAAATATTGCTTTTAATGAATTTATGCGTTTTATGCAAAGTACCTTAACACAGAGTGTAACCCCTTGAGGGTGACCTAACTGAGAGTTGTATATATGTTCTAAAGTATTTTTATTTACCGTACGATATCTAAAGTGCACCTTACTGTGCTATTGTAGTAAAATATTGTTAATTGTATAACTTACCTATGTGGGTGTTTTATTAACCTGTTCTACTAAGTGTTAACTGCACCACACAACAGTGCCCCCTTCCACCTTCGTTCAGCCTTGCTGCTTGGTCACTCCTACTTAAGAGAGTGGCTTTGCTCAACTTGAATTGTAAGAAACCTTGCTAACTCTAGGCCGGATTTTCTAAGTCCTATCCCAGATAAAGACTCTGAAAAACCCTCCTAACAGGTGTCTCCTGTCTATATGTAAATTAAGAAGCTAGACCAAGAGTAACTGGAATAAAGGCTTCATCCTCAGCACACCTGCCTCCTGATTCCTGAATCATCACTGTCAAGACATAAAGCTTTGATTATAACATTTCTCCCTCTCACCTCCTCATTCCGTCCCCATAGCCTTGACTGCAACCCAGGAGAATCGCTACAAGCAATTGTGTAACAGTGCTTCATTGGCCAATCAGCTTTGTACGTGTCCCTTTTATTGCCCCGGTGCATGCCTCAACAGTGCCATTCCCTCAGCCTGTGCTTACTAGTTCCTCTGTAATTTGAAGGCTCTGCATAAGGAAGTCCTCCCTGAATGGCTTTTCAATGGGCTTTATAATATGCTTAATACCCTGAGTTTGCAGATTATTACCATGTGCGCTTCATGAGCCTCATGAATCTTGGGGTTTCCAATAGAATTCAATTGCAATCGTGTGTCTGCCGAGCAACTACCAAAAATACTATTCCATTTAGCATCAAGGTCATAAAAAATGTCAATGTCCGTATGGTAACAATGGGGTATTCTATAGGGTTTTGACAGTTTCCTGTAGGGTATTGACAGTACTCCACACTGGGTGGTGCAGCCTTGAAAGCCTTCCATAATGGGAGGATTGGTGCATGGCATCTGTTTATGGGGATACCTAGCCCTCCCCCCAGGGTGAGTAGACCCCCCATATTCGATCTACACCAGTACAGTTAATGATGGTGGTATAGGCCAGTGCCACTCAGGTCCACAAGGAAACACACACCTCCCCTGAACTCTCCTCTGCTTCTTATCCAGGGTGCTGTCTGCAGAGCACACAGCAGCTGAACGCCCCCTCGCAGCGCAATGCAGCAGCTTGGGAATGGCTCCACAGATTCCAGGTATGTGTAGCCTCACTCAGCTTCAGATCCACAGTGAATAGTTGGAAACATCCCAGGGCCTCCAAGACCCTGCGCGACATGTCTAACATTCCTTCTGGCCTGCTCCGAGTCCATTCAGCACTCTTGACTTGATCTTGGCACAGCCTAGCACAATGTCTCTCACTACGCGTGTGGGGACACATTTGGCATCTAGGGCTGTTAGCAGGGCACTCTCATTGCAATTAGACCCAAAGAGCAATAGCTCCAGCACCACATGGGATTGCAATGATTGTGGCTGTCCCCACCCAGCCCTCACCCAGGTGAGACACCAATACATGGAAATTCTACCCACTTCAGCAGTAGACGAACTTCGGGATATACCCTTTGAACCAGAGAGCAACATTTGTACAAATTGATCTTTCTAAGGGCCGAAAAGGCCAACTCACCAATACATCTTGTCACTGTTTTGACTCCAGTTGATCAATGGTGCTTTGTCTATACAGCATTGCGTGACACTGCCTATATTGTTGGCACTCCATGTCTCTTTGTAATTCAACAAGGGTTAAAGCAGCTTTACCGGATCTACGCTATCGTTCCTCATTCCGAAAAGCTTGCATTACAAAATAGCGAAGCTCACTTTGTTGCATTTTGCAATTCAAGCTTTTTGGAATTTGTGCAATTGACCCCCGCTTTCCCTTTTATGTAGGCAGGGGACCCCCGCAGCCCCAAACCTGAAAATACCGAACTAGGGGACCAGGGGACACCCCTGCAACACCTGCTCACCTAGTTTAATATTTTTGGATTCAGCATTTTTTTTTTACCTGTGCCGAGGGCAACAAAAGCGCACATTCAGCATTTTGTATTCAGTATTTTGGGGTAAACCCGCTGTACCTGCATGCGCTGCACACATACGCTAGTTATTTTCTTCATCGTTGGTGGACCAGTGATCAGAAATCTTCTTGGTGAACCCCTAGAATAACTGGAAACCAGGGTTCGCCCCTGAGGAACTCCCCAATCAACTGCCAGACAGAGTTCTATCTTCCCACCAATGTTAATTTGTATGAGTAGGCAGAAGATACTAGTGCCCATATTTTGGTATTATTTATGACCTATAATTTTGATTGCGTCAATTAAACACTTCAGACTGCATAAGGTCATGTCAGACAGTATTTCACCGAGGTCAACTTAGGCTTTTGCTATTTATTTATTTTCAGACAGACCTATTTTATGGGTGAACCTTCATTACCACTAATCTTATGGTGCACTCTACTCCTCCTGCCAAGCAGGATGTGAACATGTGGCTCCTCGCAACAACATGTTTTTTTCTGATCTATTGGTTATCATTATTATTATTATTATTATTATTATTATTATTATTATTATTATTATTATTATTATTATTATTATTCATGTTGTATTTATGAATACTTATACTTAAGAAACCCAGGTTGGATCCAAAAGACTGTGCGAGTTATTGAACAATCTCCAATTGTTCATTTTTCTTCAAAATCATGAACAAGATGGCCTGCCTTCATTTAAAGCAGGGTGTTAAGTTTTGATCTGCTCCCTGTCCATGGTGTGTATGCTTAGGTCATGTCCAGAGTGTTGTTGTGGAATGTTTGGACTGGACTGTGCATGAGTGTTCCACTGTGCATGAGTGTTCCAAGAAAAGCAGTTGGGACCTGGAACTGAATGGACAAGTTGGGCCGGTGGATGTCTCTCCCTGCCTATGTTATTTACTTACCTGCCCTTATGTACTTACCTGAAGATTAAACCCAGTAAAGACTTATCAAACCCACGTACGGCTCCACCTGTATATTATACTCTAAAGTATAGACATAACACAGGGTTCTACAACCTTTGACTCTGCAGATGTTTTGGACTACGCCTCCACGCAGCCCTTCTCAGCATTGTCAATGGCAAGCTATCATGGGAGTTGTAGTCCAAAACATCTGGAGAGCCGCCGGTTGCAGATCCTGATTTAAAGTATCACCTAGAGTAGTGCAATATATGTGGGCACTGCTAGTCAGGTTTTTGTCCCGGAAGAAATACTAAGACATCTCTCCTTGATGCTAAGGGAAACCCTCTTGAGCTGCTGGATCCTGATGGCTCATGTATCCGTCTGATGCTAGATTTATCTGCTGCTTTTGATAGTGTTTTTCATCACATTTAGCTGAACAGAATTTCCCAGAAGCTAAGACTAGATACTTCTTCCTGCAATCGGTTTCAGTCTTCCCTTCATGGAAGGTCGTCTACAGTTAGACTGGCAGTTTATGGATCTTTTTCCAATCCTTTAGGCTGTTGGTTTCCTCCCCAGGGCTGCTGCCTTGCCCCAATCCTTTGTAATGTGTACTAATGTGTACATGTTTCCACTTCATGAGTTGTTCACCAGTGAGGGCTGAACTCCCAGCAGTACGCTGACCATACACAGATTCTCCTGAAACTTTCAAGCACTTTGGAGGATACTCGGCAACTTCCTTACAATTGAGAAACGGATGAAGTCACATGTTCATAAAAGAAAGAAAGAAAGAAATAAAGAAAGAAAGAGAAAGAAAGAAAGAGAGAAAGAAAGAAAGAAAGAGAGAAAGAAAGAGAAAGATACTTGTTACTGCATATAACAAAAATGTGTGACCCTTTAGAACTATATTGTATAGGTGGTACATTTCACATATATGTATACTTGAAAGAATATTACTCCTGTGGTCACATGTATCATTGAAACATTCACCTCCACTACCTGTTTCAATAGTATACAAACCAAACCAAGTGCATTAGACGAAACAACGAATTGCTTTGTTGCATTTACTGGATTTTTTCTTATTTTCATACATTTAAAACTCATCTCTGAGGTGGTACTGGTAATTACTTTGACTTGCCTGTTTTTAATGATGCGAGGGCCCCTTTAAGCACACATTTACATTCTGCAGCTCCTTTTCCAGTGCTGCATCTTCTTTACTAATCTTGCATTTGTAACCATGAAGTACCGCAATGTCGACAGCTGAGGGTGGCAGTGGCACAACGTTTTGTTAAGTGTAGGTCATGTGGAAGCGAAAGATGCAATTAATTGGACACGTGCTCCGCCTAGCGGTTGTAGACATACCGCACCTTTACTCTCCGTTTACTACCTAACACAGGAAAGGTCTGTTTATCTAGAATGCGGCAGCGGTCTGTGTTATTAAGAGTACAAGGACGAAAGAAATGAGCCAAAGTGCTGCACTGCCTATTGTTGAATTTTGACACCCCCGTATGGGTGGCAAATGCTAAAATAAAACATGCGCGTTTATGTGGTTTAAAAATACAACGGACGCTTCAAAATATAGCTTTTGTCACAAGAGACCAGTTTTGTGTGCACAGTTGTGCTGCTTCGCTTGTATAATGGTACACGAATTTACTGTTGTCTTGACTTTGGAATTTTAAGTAACATCCTCATCACGGCTGGAGGCATCACCTGAAACTGTAAAAGGTGGGGGGGGGGAGTGAAATGCAAAGCAAGAGAACCGACCTACAGCAACACATACGTGTGACAATTGCAATTTCGCAATTTCGGTTCTTTCTTATATACGGATTTGTACGAAAATATTATGAACAATGCTGTTTAGCTAAATAGACTGTAAACGCCCTCACTGAGAAAGAGACATATGCATTCCGAGTTAGCAGACTTGGCAACAAAGTAACTGAGGGCAGTTGGCACAAGCTCTAGGTCACTCACAGACCAGGCATGCTCCTGCTGTCACTTGGACACACACTTACTGAGGCAGGTTGATGACTTGCACACTGTGCCTGGAGCATAGGCGATGCTACATTTCTGAAACAAGAGAGCACGTCACTGATTGATTGATTGATTGATTGATATTTTATTTCTATCACGCTCGTACACAAGTGTTTCAGAGCGCAAAATGAGCTATAGGCACACCGTCACACGGACACGCGCACATTACTGTGCCCCTGGCATCCAACCGGCTGTCATAAATGCACAAAACTGATTTTACAGCACACTCTTACTGGCACACCACTAAGTGCATTGCTTATTTTACACCCATTGTAATTGACACACATCACAATATTACTGGCCAGTGCTTCAATTGACACACCCGGCTATGGTTAACCGGAATACACATAATGATGGCAACTGTATGAATATATGGTGACATTACAAGTATGTAATACAGAAGCATATTACGCATAATTATATCATTTTAATGTGGGCAGCGCCTAGATTCCAAGCAAATTGTGATTGCCATGCTACAGAAAACGCCCCACTGAACACACCACACATCTGGAACCAAGCAAACAATTAGCCAATTTGCACGGGAATTTAACTCTGAACAAGCTTGAACTTTGCCACCTGATAAGACGTTATTTGCATCTGGTTTGGAGACAATTTTTTTTCTATTTATTTTAATGCGCCACTAGAACATAGTTTAAAAATTGGTTACAAGACAGGCGCTCTGTTGCCAGTCAAGTTTTCCTGCATTAGCTTCTCCTCTAAACGCACATTTTCATGACTCCATCAATCTTCAGGGAGGCTGTGTTTCTTTGCTTTTTCAGGCGTGTCTTCATTTCCTTTTCAGGTGTGGCAAGTTAATTGACTCTGATTCTGGTACTTGTATTTTTCGCACTTAATTTTTCCTGCAGGTGGCTGGAAACAACTCCCTTCCATAGCACAAATCTTCCCCTTGATGGGGGGAGGGGGAAATCCATGTTTGTGGCTCTTCATTGTAAGGCATAATGGACCTGCTGCTACTGCCTTTTGAGCCCGGGACTCCTGGAACAATGTTTAGAAATTGGTGACAAGGCAGGCGCTCTGTTGTCAGTCAAGTTTTCCTGCATTAGCTTCTCCTCCAAACACACATTTTCATGACTCCATCAATCTTCAGGGAGACTGTGTTCTTTGATTTTTCAGGCGTGTCTTCATTTCCTTTTCAGGTGTGGCAAGTTAATTGACTCTAAGGATCTGGTACTTGTATTTTTCGCACTTAATTTTTCTTGAAGGTGGCTGGAAACAGTGAAAACCACTAGAACATAGAAAAAATACAATAAAAACACGAACAATAACATTCAAATATTTAATTAACCCAAGAATGCCTGGACCTGGAATTGTATCAGCACATGTGGGCCCTGCACACTGACTCATGACATTAAACAGCATGCAAGCAATGCAGTTGACTGAAAACGTTCACTTCATCAACACATTTCTTCAAATAAGTGAGCACCTGCATTATTATTTCTCAGTGATGATTTTAAGCTTATTAATGAAAATACTGTTATTTTTCATTTTAATGAAACCTTCTGTATTACTTGTTAAGCCCCCAGAAATGGACAGGTTGTGTATGTGGATTGACTAGTGCAGTGCTATGAACATGTTAACTAAGTAGTAGTCCTGAAGGGCATAATAAAATCAGTTGTTTTTTGAGTGTCACAGCTGTTGTAAAGTACGGTATTTGGATCAGCGCATAGAGTCTCGGGAGGATAGCTCAGGGGGCAACAGGACGAGGTGGGTCCGCGGGTACACGCTTAGAAATCTCTGCTAAATAACCCATTAAGATTAACAAACATGTCATTTGATTTTCATTTTCCTGGTTTGATCGTTCTGCTTTCAGGGAATGTTTAATCATTTGGTATCACCAGTTTTTTTAATCTTTTGCATTAAATGTGATAAAGGTAGCAAACTGATGGTGTGTCTAATGCAACGTGAAAAATTTTAAAGAAAATCAAACAAAACAGAACTGACATGGTAAAGTGGTAACTTCATGCTGTACGCTGTCCCTTACCATGCTCTTACCGCTTGATCATTTGGCACGAGGAACGTTTACGCATAGGCTGCAATGTCAGCTGCGTCTGAACGACCCTCGTGCCAAATGACCGGCGTTGAATTGGCTTTTGCTCCATTCTGGCAACACCGAAAGGGATTTATGCAGCAAATTTGGTGCGCCAAAATGGCCGGTGCTAAAGTGCTCACGCCAAAAAAGTCATGAAAGCCATGCACAAACAGTGCTTCTCCCCTCCCTCCTCTAGTGGTATAAGCAAAAAATACATGTTCCTAGAAATACCGTCCTTTTTTCGTTTGTTAGTTTAAATTAGTGAAAATAAGAATTTACTATAAATAAGCATGACTTATATTTTTGTCAATTGTTTTAAAACTTAAATATTTAATGTGGAATATTTAAATCCCCCAAAATATATAAAAAGAACATTACATTTTGACATTAACTTTTTTTGTGTTTGCCAAGGGATTCTAATACCTTTATAGAGCTCTCCCTTGCACTGTACCTTGTATGGGCCCTCATTCCTTGTTAAAGGCCCTCACTGCTCTCGGTTCTTTAACTCGGTCTTCAGGGTGCATAACTCCCAGTACAGCACTTGTGCTAGGTCAATAATGCTATAATATTGCTGTTTGCCTTTTCTTGTTATGGCCCTTTGGTTGAGCAAATAAAAAGTTGCACGTCAGCATTCATTATTACTGGGTGACAAAGTGTGCATTTGGTACTTGCATTTCAGCAATTAATTACATACTTTAAGGGTGGAATGACTGTTAGATGAAAAGTTATTAATTTGCTCCAGAACATCTTTACAGATGAGGTTGAAATGGAGGAGAGAAGAAAATGACAGAATAGAGAAGGATGTCGGGATAATATGAGGAACAAAGAGTTGAAGGCAAATATTAGAGCAAATTGCCACAGAAGTGGGAGGGCATTCAATGATAAAATAGTGTTTCTGCCTGAAATAATGCCTTATTCTCTTTTTTTGACATTTTTTGCAGTTTGTAAGGCAAAGGATACTTCAGAAAATGATGTGGTTTTTTAATGTGGTATGGAGCTTGGCCTGGACTTACATTCACTTCCCTCCACGAAGTTGGGTCTGTGTTTGGATTGCGATTTCTGCATTGCTTTAAAACATGTATTTAATAGTTTGGCTAAGCATAATTGGGACGTATATAGGCATACAAATCCTGTAGAAAAGTGGTAGTCTTCAGACATATTGAGTCCCTATACAGATATGGCAGTATTGCATGAGCTTATCCAAATTAACCAGACATCTTCCAGAGTATTTAGAAACGTTCAGACTTGCAGGTTTTTAAATGATTGCTTAAAATTACACAACCGCGGGGAAGAGGAAGATTTGATGGGAGTATGAGCCCTATATTTCAGGACAGATGCAGAAAAGGCTGAATGAGGCAGGAGTGTTTCCCAGGGTTTGGAGCCCACACAGTTTGCATAGCCGAGTCTTTCTTTCCTGTCTGTTGTGTGGGGACAAGCAGTCTTTAAAACCACTTATCACTTGTGGAGCGACACGGAGTGAGATAGGAATGTTTCGCAGTGTTTGGAGTTTGGAGGCCATACAGCTTGCAGAGCCCAGTTTGCCTTGCAGTCTGTCGTGTGGGGAGGAGCAGTTTTTAAAACCACTTCTCACTCGCGGAGCGACATAGAGTGAGGCAAGAGTGTTTTGCAGTGTTTGGAGCCCACTCAGCTTGCAGAGCTGACTCTTTCCTTACTGTCTGTTGTGTGGGGAGGAGCAGACTTTAAAACCACTTCTCACTCGCAGAGCGCCATAGAGTGAGGCAGCAGTGTTTCGCAGTTTTCCACTGGGGTTCACTGATGAGGTGACTAAAGACTTGGAAAACAAGCCGCTACATTTCCAGTGTACCTATAGCCCCTCGCCTGGGAGCAGAGGGACTCCACCCACATGATGGAGTCAGCAGTGCTGGGTGAGTCTTTGAGCGAATGCTGTGAGATTGAGGGTGACCCAAGAACTTATCCTGTGGATTCTGTTACTCCAGGAACTGGGGAGAGTAGCAAGAGTGATGAAAGACCTTTAATGCCTGAGGCGCCAGTTGACAGTACTCAATTGTCTTACTTCCGTCACCCACCCTCTAATCTTATTCCATTTGACATCTCAGTTGTAATAATGGCTTCCACTGCTGCCTTTATGGACACACAAGGAGAGGCAGCCGAGCAACAGGTCACTGGCAAAGTATGGAGAGAGCCTTGCTCGTCGGGGATACCTCACAATGGGTGCGGGACATCCAAAATGAATTGTGTGGTGCGGAGACCTGAAACTCCCCTACCTAAGACATGGAACCCACATGTAAAAGGTAGGGGGTTGGATAAAGAAGCTGCAAGCCTGCCCTCGCAACAGGTGCTGAATTATTTCACATATAGGATGAAACCCACTGAAGCATTTGTGGCCCCAGAATCTGTGTTTAAGGTTGCAGGCCCAAAATTCCAGTTAAAACAAAACCTGTCTGGTAGCTGCTGTCTCGTGGCTTTGAGGAGGCACTAAAAATTTACTGATTTTTCTATCGCAAATCACCGACTGAAGGAAGTTATGACCTGCCATCGGCTCACCAGAAAAGGTCAGAGTAAAAGAACTCAAGATCTGAGATCAATGATGAGGATTTATTTGAAAGCTTCAGATTGGGGAACTCTTCTTCCTTTCCTCTTCCCTGCCTCACACGAGGCAAGAGTCAGAAATGCTTCCCATTGATTGCGAACCCACAATGGAACCTCTGAGGTCGACTCAGAGATCTAACCATGAACCATGATCCATGATCTAACCTGTTGATTTCCCTCTCACACAAGCAGACCCATGACAATGGAAGTTTTCAGAAACAATGGTACAAGGAAGACCATGACTGTGCAAAGTCCATCGGACTATGCGGCTTTGGAAGCAAAGATCAGCACTTCCAAAACCAACTCTGCAATGCACACGTCGGGATGTCCAATGTGGGGAGGGGAGCTAAAATGACCTTGGTCAACACAACAAATGGTGGATCGACTGGATCCCCCACATGGCTTGCAAAGAGCAACAACAAAAGAGCAATGACTACTTCGGGAAGTCCACTGTGTCTAAACTCCGGGGCCAGGTGTGATTTAAGCACTTATTGTGGATTTCGCTGCAAGAAAAGGCAAGAGGAGGAACCTATGTTTCTGGGTGGCATGTCAGCTGGGATTGACACCAACATGGTGGCTGCCTTGGCACTAACATCAGACACATTCACCAAATTATACGAAAGCTTAAACAACCAACTTAAAGATCAACCCACAATGCTTGCCATGGTCCATTCTAAGATGCTGTTTGTAGAGGGCTTCATTCCAGTTACACAGGATAGTCTGGACAAAAGCTCTGTGTAGACTACAAACATCCTTCGAAGCATCTTGGACCCGATTATTCAAGACAAAAAGTAAAGAAGAGCCTGGAGGACCCAAGTGTCTTTATTTACTCAGACGGAGGACGTTGGCCTCCTACATCTCCCAACCCAGAAGGAACTCTCTAAGGTGCATTCAGAGCCCCAAGATGCCCAAGCCAGAGTGTCACAGGTTAACCCTGATACCATCATCTTTCCATATTCCGGGGAGTAGGAAGATTCAATTCTAGAGGGTCAGCTCAGTTGTTCCTCTTTCGAGGATAACAAACTTGATGAAGTACTACTCGAGGCTGAGCAAGAGATCCCAGCTTCCCCACCAGCGAAGGAATACACCATCTTCGCAAAAAGGAACAAGGATAAACAGTCTCAAGAAAAAGGAACAACTGACAAAATGAAGCCACTAAAGTCACACCAGGAGAAAAAATCCAAAAACCAAAAAGTGGTACATAAACAACGATCAAATGAAGCATGTCAATTTGTGAGGAACTTGATGTTACCAGTCAAACCTGCCGGGATGGCTTATGGGAAGACACCAAAAGTTAAAGCAGCCCTAAAAAAATCAAACAACGGGAGGACTACCTGTGATGCTGCGCCTATTGAGAAATTCCTGTTGAATTAATTTGAAGCTTTGATGACTCTTTCAACATACTCATTTGCTGATCCAGAATCTCCTGAGAAGACTAACAACGTTTATAACCTGGTTTCCAGGAGAAAGTGGGGTCGGGAGTTTATGTTCTCGCAAACTAGCAAAAGCAGCTGTGGATCCAATAAAGTGGAGGAGGAAATGATGTCAACAAAAGAAAAGACCCAGGCCCAAGGGCAGGCCTGGTTGCCCCCTCAAGCTTGCATAGACTGTTAGGCCCTGGAGAAAGTGGGGGTTGGCCGGAACCCACTAAAGTCAAAATCCCTGCGGTACCTCACAGTGAGGTTGAAATAACAAACAAGAGAGTCCAGTTTTTTGTTATAATTCCTTCACTAGAGGTGCTGAGCCCTTTGATCTTGTCCTCGTAAATGCCCCCAACTTCCAACACTAATTCTAATTGAATGAGTGTCAGCTGCGGAATGGTCCTATCAGGCAAATGGTTGTGGAACAAACCCCAAGGGTAACGCTTATCTGTGCGGGAGACTTAGGGATGGTGATCAGACTTTTCGTTCCCTCTGGGGTGAGCTCCGGAATGGCAAATCAACCAATGCCCTAGCAATGTCGGCCCGTCAATCAGCAAACGGCAGACTAACTGATCCACGTTCTCCTCCATTTTTGACTACGCAGGACAGGCAAAAAGGGTTTGAAAGTAAGTTCCCATAGGCTAGGAGAAGGGGAGACATGGATTAGAATGAGACAGTAAACAAGGGCTTCCGTCAATCTAAGCACTCCCCAGCCGCAAATAGATTATTATTGGAAAGAATGTGGCAAACCAACAATGGTCGAACTTTAAATCAAGAACATTTTCTTAGACTGTTGCACCACATCCAGAAATTCTGTATGATATCTACAAAGGTCATACAAGCAGTTGAATCTTAGGATTAACAATGACTGGACAGGGTTGAAATTCATGTACCATCCAATCTAGTAAAACAAACTCTAATGGAAGAGGCACCTCTCTATTACAATTGGGCTTTGACTTGATAGAGATACCAGATGTTTGGAATCACACAAAAGCAGAGTAACAGCACGACTGGAGCAAGCCTTCTAGAGGCCCTGAGGCAACAGCAGCCAACGATGCAACCCCCTTTTTTTGCTCTGTAAAAACTGTCTGTAATTCTGCACCCACTAGAAGTGTTGAAACTAAACAGGGATCTCCCCAGGTCCATGTACATCAAAGTTGGGGATGGTGTCTGAAGCCCTGAACCAGGATAAGAGAAGAGCATAACCAGCACAACCTACCAAGCTCAAACCTTTCATTTTGGGATCTTGGAACACAAGAGGGCACCCCCATTTGTTTGGCCATGGGGATTTGAATTTTAATTTGTATAATGTAGTCTGTTTGCAAGAGACTTGGTTAAGTAACCCCCTATTTTAGATGGGTATTCAGTTTATTTAAGTACTGCAATAAAAAACCGAAAACGGAGACCAATGTCGGGTTTGTTGGTAGCAATTACGGATGGGAGAGGGTTGACTGTGTTGGGAACGTTTAATCTCTCTGTGGGGTACATTTATGGCCCTAAGCAGAAATCCCCTTAAAAAAATGCATTGAACACTGCCACTCAAAGAATGGCGCTGCATTTGCTTTACTTTCAAGTTGAATCATCAGAAAAGACCAGTATTCAGAATGGCTCTACATTTGCTTTTCTGCCCTCTAAATCCTAAAGTTGCACACGACATTCAAGATGGCCCTGCATTTTCTTTCTTTCATCTAAAACATCACCAAATTTTGTGTTTCATTGAAACATACCCCTGCGTGTTTATTTCATCTGATTGCCAAAAAGGTAGGCCATACCTCCCATGAACGGCATTGTCTACTAATAAATCACATGAGGGCAGAGAGCTCTGCTTTTCACTCAACACTGCTTTTGTTTCCTTTTAATGTGAACCATTGTGCTCAAATTGCAGTAAATGAAAGAAATAACGTGGCATTTCCTTTTCCATGTTATCAAAGAAATCCTGTGCAGCATACTTTTGTGTCCATAAACCAACATTACATGCAACCCCCGCCAGAAAATTAATTGAAAGTCAATCCTGTGAGTTGCAGAAATCACATTTGTAAACTTGGAATGAAAGGTAATGAACACAGTGTGAATCTGCTCTTTTGAAAATTGGGAAAATGCTGTTTAAAAGTTAATGTCAAATGACAGCTTTTGCTCGCACAGAAATATGATTGAATATGTGGTTGGGGGTTTGTTTATATAATGTACATTATATTTGTCCCCACAAGACTTGGTTACTTAGAAAGGATTCAGAAACCAAAAACATTGGGTTTTTGGCCGAGGCACTGAATTCAATGACCAGCCCTGCCTCCCACTGATAAAGTTGCATCCATAAGTGAACCGGCACACAATGACATATGAAAAGGCCAAGAGTGTGAGGATTCACTGCCCTGCTAGACTAGCAGGCAGCCCTGGGAGAAGGAACAATGGAAGCCAGTAGGGCTGGTGCATAACTAAGAGGTGTGATTTTCTCCTGCACACACTCTGAAGGAGGAATTGTCAAACTTCAAAGGGTATCACAAATGTCCTTTGTTGTAAGCTTAGCCTGGCAGGGACAGTTTGCTGTATGGATCTGCAGCACTGCCCACACATGTGACGAATCCACCCATTGACATTAAAGGACTCCTGTATTTTAAGACATTTTTCCCAGCACCCTCAATAAGTAATAATTTTGTAGTATGCCAGCTTTCCATGTGATTTTTAGGCAAATGTAAAGAGACCAAGTACATGTTTCTAGCACTTGGTGACCTGAACTGGCATTGAAAGACGGATTTAGGGGTGAATTGTAAATGGGACAAATATGAAACTAAGTGAGAAGATGTGAATTGCTATTGGCAGAATTTTGAATATTATGCATTTCATAAAAATGGTAAAAATGTGCCAAGGGCGATGCGACCTCGGATTGTTCAATTCCCTGTGACCTATTGAATCCACATATCTACTTCTCATGGCGGTGGCTAGTATAAGTTCGAAGTTTTGATCTATAACTAATTTTTGGTAAAAAGTAGACTGGAGAGACAAAGAAAGATCATAAATGCAAGTGCACACATGATGTCATTTCCCATGAACCAATCGGCACAGGGGGAGGGGATAACACTGGTCGGCTGCCCTATGCCAGGAGAGGGATAAATACAGGGTACTCCCCCCCCCCCCCCAGGTTGTAAGTTTGATGATGTAATTTTGGCTATTTAAGGGGGAGACAGAGAAACACAGGGGACTCTCAAGACTAACACACTCTCAAGACTCACTGACTGAAGAATCCAAATCCATTCAAGATCCAGGAAACCAGTTCCATCCATCCAGGCAGATCCATCCATTCATCCAGAACCAGGCACACTCAATAATCCAGGGAGAAAGGAGAGGAGGCAGCTGATCCCATCCTAGAGAGTGCAGTGACCAGACTTTGCCTAGCCGTCCAGCATCCATCCAGGAGAGCCCAACGACCAGATCCCTAAGGTCAGCCATCCCAGTGACCCCATCCCTTGGTCCAGCCATCCAGAGTGACCAGATCCCTTGGCCTAGCTGTCCAGAGACCTCGCTGGCTTTCCAGAATCCCAAACTCAAGCTTACATTGTAAGTAGCGCATAACCCCAGTTCCCGAAACTGCGTATCCCGGTCTTTTGACCCTTGCACCCCATTCAAATCCCATTCAAATCCCAAATTGCCAGTATAATCTGTTCAACTTTCCATAGACAAATCTGTATTAGCCTGTGTATGTTAGTGCATCCCTTTTCATAAATCTTTCAAAAGTCTGTATACATTATTATAATTATTTGCAAGTAAATCAATTAATTCCCCCATAAAGAGATTCAGGGTCAGTTGGTTGAGGTTTGAAATCAACCACCTTATGTCAAGTGCCTTTCCTTAATAATTATAGCCATTAAAATATAGTCTCAACAAAACTAGCCTTTGTCTAACAAAAACCAAATGTGCCTGAGTATTGTGTGTGCTTTCCTACCAATTCCGAATTCCTACTGTGCATTGGTCCCATAGAAAAACCCAAACTGTAGTCCTATTGAGAGTAACCCCGTATATCAGAATCCTATCTGTTATGTGCGTCTGTTTCTTGTCCTGAAAACCAATTTTTGATTTTGACAGCCTAGCCCTTTCCGTGGCTGCCTTTCATCACACATCCTGTGTAGAAACAAATTTCCATTCTGCCGCGTAGGTTTTCTTTTGCATTTGTTTTTCTTTTCAAAACTCGATTTTCTTACCTTATGCTCACGTTGCCTTGGTGCCCTGCATATTAGTCGGTATACTTCCTTATCTCTCAAGTGTAGCAACACGGATCTCTGTCCTAGCTATCCCACCGTGGTTGCAAACTGCTGTGCGAGTAACAAGTGAAATCCGATTATGCCATTTTGCTCCTAAATAAGGTTTTCATCTTCTTTTCTGGCCTCCCATCCTGGGGGGTGGCCTGAATCCTAAATCTGATTTGTCCCTCTTCATACTGACTCCTTGCCGTGTCATTCCATCCAGAAAGAATTTAGTTAGCAGATGTTTGGGGGGAGTTGCAGGGGAGTGCTTAACATGAATGCCATCTGTTGCTTTTAAAAACGACTTATCTTTGCTTGCTATTAAAGGTTGCTCTATATTGGGTTATGAGTTTGAATTAACTGCATTGTGGGTATCTTTTTGCATTGCCACAACATCAGTGGCTGGTGCCCAATTGTTTAATTTTGCTTAATTTTTCATTTTGATCATAAAATTAATAAATATCATATTGTTACACACCGGCCTGGTTCCTGGTCCATTGCGACACAGGGTGTTTGTTAAGGTGGGTGCGAGACGGGTTGGGGCCTACTCAAATAAAGAACCTGCGGTTGATTAAAGATAAAAAGCATTTTTATTGTGCGCCACATTCATTGTCAGTGGAAGGAGTCCCTGGCTGGAGTGGGCCCGGTTATAAAATCGTTACACCTCCCCTTACATCCAATTGCTAGTCCTTGGAGTGGAAAGTGTGAGTTTGGGTGGACAGGAGTGGTTGCTGCTTTTTAATCTGTATAGGAATATGAACGCTGAGGGTTCTTAGTACTTTCAACCCATAGTAATAGGTCTGTTGGGCAGAGCCTTCGAGACGTGGCCTGATCCAACGGTAATAATTTGTGGTGACTTCAATGTACACTGTTTTGATGGATCTAACTTCTTGTTAACAAAGATTAATGTGGCCTCTACTCCTTTTGAAAAGCGAGGTCAAGTTTGGTGTAAGGAATTGAGTAACAGAAACATACACATGTTGAACAGACATTTACAGGGAGATATTCCGGCACGGGTGACTTGGAAAAGGGATTGGGAATCAAGTGTATTAGATTATGTTTTCCTCTGTGGTCAGATGCTCCTGAGATGTCTACAATTTGAAGTAACCCACACAAATCAGAGTGATCATAACACTGTGAAGCTGACATGTAAGAATTGGGAGTGTAAAGCAATTGAGAGTTACTCCACACAGGAACAGATTGATCATGAATCAGCCTAGACTAGAGGTTCTGACAGAGAGACTCATAGCCTCTGCTACCAAGCATCCTCTGGATCGATTTGACCTGACTTTAGATTACACTAGACACCTGGTGAATTCTGATGGCAACCAATCAGGTCTCAGGCCCAAAGTAACCCATTTGCATGTACATGATATAGAGGTGAACAAAGCAAAAAGAAATTTGAAAGCTGATCTGAGGAGACTCAAAAAGAACCCATTAGGCATCAGAGAGCCTCTGATCAAAACATTGAAACAACAACATTGAAATTGGCGTACATCGAGAAAACATCTATTGCTACAGCACAATGCAGAATTGATGCTTAGCAAAGAAGAACATAAACAAATGGGTGAGATGTGGGAACTGATAAACTCTATGCACGGCCCTAGGGCAGCATTGACTATCAATGGAGTTTCGGCTAAGTCATGGGTTGAACATTTCTCCTGTCATTTTTCAGTAAGCAATGTGTGCGGGACTGTAGTAACATCTTCCCCTGGGGTGAATGGTCATTCCGAGTGGATCGGGATGACATTGTGGAGCTAATCTAATAAAAAAAGCCAGTAACTCCAGAGCACCTGGCCCGGACGGCATCACAAACATGATGCTTAAGACTCACACGGTGGAATGGGCACAGTTCTTATTTGAGCTATTCACGCACATAGGAAAGATTGGTATGGTTCCACCGTCTCGGAGGACCTCGGTCATGGTGCTGATTTTTAAGAATGGTGATAAGTTTGATCCTGTGAATTATAGGCCTATCACTCTTCTAGACACCTCAGGAAAGATCTATGCAGGACTGGGGCAGAGAGCCCTATTGGGCTGAGTTGAGCAATCTGGCAATTGGGACCCTCTGCAGTCTGGCTTTACAAAGGGGGTGAGCACCTCATTGAACGTGTTTTTGATTAACATTCTGAAAACATACGCAATTAGAAGGAAAAGTAAACTGCACCTGGCCTTCGTAGACCTCGCTCAAGCCTCTGACACAGTCGATAGGCAGAAACTGTGGGGAAAGCTTGAAGAATGGAGGTGCCCAAAGGCTATCTTGGAGGCAATAAAGTGCCTATATACTGATACATCTTTTGGGGTGAGATTAGACCGTGGGGGTACCTTTCTGAAAGTATTCCAACCGACAAGGGCCTTAAACAAGGATATCCACTTGCACCAGCCCTATTTGACTTGTTCATTTCGAACCTGAGTAAGACACTAAAGACGGTACATAGCTCACAGCCCATGGAGGAGGGTAAATAAACGCGTTGCAGACGTACGTTATTGAGAACGCTCTAACAATAAATGCTGACAAAACAAGAGTGCTTATTTTGCAGCTACCATCGGGAAAAGCAACCTGCAAACATCAATGGCATCTGTGCAAGGATACCTTGTTAAAAGCAAATTCCTTTGTATACCTTGGGATGCACCTGGGAAACAGCATCAGGGACGCCTCCAGAGAACAGGTTTTGCGTTTAAAGGCGAGAAATTTGGTGGTTCAGGGAAGGATCATCCTAAGAAAATATGGAAGATTCTCTTTAACTGCTGTGATATCCTTTTATCGGCAGAAGGTGATCACTGTTCTTGCTTACGGCACAGAGGCTTTTTTTGCACTTCCATCTGGAGTGTGGGCCACTCTAGAGGGGTTATTCTGGAAAAGGGTATTGTCGCTTCCGAAGTGTTTACCCATTCAGGTCATAAGAACACAGCTGGACCTTATTTCCATGTACTCTATGGTGGTATGGAAAAGCTTAAGGCTGTACAGGAAATGTATAACATCAAACCCAGCCAGAGGCTTTTCTATCATAAAGAGGGCTTTACTGGGTGGCTCTGATTCCACCCTGAATGAAGGTATTTTTGTAACGCAACATTGAGCAACTTGATTTTTTTCAGAAGAAATTCTAGTTACAAATCCAACCTCAGTGAAGGTCAAATTATGGTCAAAAGACTAAATAGAATCCCAGGAGCAAAGGCATTCCTACAAATTGTATGGGCAATTAGTCCACACAACACACAAATATAATAGTTTGCCACAATATTTAGCAACATTTCCAGACAGCAATTATCACACTCAATACATGAGATTTAGACTAAATCTCCACCCCACTAGAGAGATATGGCATATACATAACAGGGATGGAAATGCTGATGCTTCATGTAGGTTGTATGAACTGGTGAATGTAAAAGAGACTCTGAAACATCTAGTTTTATTCTGTAAATCACTGACTGAGTTAAGAACGAGGAATGTGGGAAAATTGGCATTCATGCACAGAGACCAACTGACTTTAATCTTAGCTCTTGTTGCTTTTTTAAAAGTGACATTCATGCTACTGGAAAACTAGGCTGAATTCCCTAAACACTGGGAGCTTGATGTTAGCGTATCCATGGGCAGAATCCTTTCAATGCTGATTTTAGTGATGAAAAGAACATTGTAAATTCGTTGTAGGGCTGATTCTAATGAAATAACCTTAAGGAAATATATGTTCTTTTCTTGTCTTCCTTCTAATTGTGTACTTTGTTTTTTTTATGGGGAATGGCAAAAGGTTTTAATTTGTAAACTATATGCTAATACATATAAAGTAAAATAATAAAAAAGGATGACATAGGTTTTAATTTTTTCAATTTGTGGAGTTTTTAAGTGAATGTGTTTATTGGAACTTCCATAGATGATCAGTGTTGTGCCATTGAAAAGTGGGGACCCAAACGGAATCAATAATTAACCACATAAGCTATTTTGAGCTTAATTCTGGCCCCTTTGGCTAGCAGGTTTACATTTGTCAATGGAAGACAAACCAGAAGACCTGGGTTGAAAACTTTCTAATGGAGAACATGAGGGCAAGTAGTGTGGCTACCCCTAGATAATTGTTGAGAGCCTTTCATTTACCAACTAGAGTTGGAAAGGGAGACCTGGAGGGTTAAGGTGCAATTCTTCAGACTTTGATGAAGGCAAGTCAAAGGCAGGAAATGTTCAGTGTGGCTGACCTGAAGAAGAATCTGAAACACATCCTTACTGCTCAAACCTTCAGAAAAAAAGAGATCTCTCCAGAAGAGCAGGAACACATTATTCAATGTATATATTGGCCAAGATAAGGTTCACAGCAAAACAAAAAGTTGATGGCTGGAAGATTCTGAAGAAATCACAACCACGGCACTGCTTTGGGAAAGCTTCCAGACCTTGTTTTTCAGTCTGTGAAGTCATTTCAGAGGGGGAAAGACCATATACAAATCAGGTTTGGTGCCATCCCAAAAGGGGCAGTCCATCCCTAACTGCTTGGTCACATCACTTCTGTACAAGACCACAAGCATTCCCAGACATGCTTCAGCCTTGTTGGGCATCATCAGTGAGGAGTAGCTTGGGTCTCTAGGCCCGGCAGACTCGGGACCCACATCTGGGCATACCCATCTCAGACAGGGTGACTACAGCAAAACCAAAAGTTGATGACTGGAAGCTGTTCACAAGCAGGGGCAGAATCAATGTTTACCTAAGTGGAGACTACCTAAAAATGCCCAGACCATCTTAAAGCAGGGGAAGAGAAATCTTGAACTGGGGTAAGGTCGGATGTGGTTAGTTTTGTAAGTGTCACCTGGAGTTAAAGTCTAGTGTTCTTTATAGGTGCTAGTTTTTGAAGGGATTTGTGAAACGCCCTTTGGCGTCTTATTTTTGCAATTACTCAAGGAGACAAGTAGAGGGTGGGATAGTTGGATCTCTTTTTTTGGGGAATTAAGTATATGACCCTATGCCTTTAAAGGAGAGATTCAAGGATTGTATTACATTATTTGTGGCAATACATTGGCAGTACTATAACATGGGTGCCAGTATGGTAGAAAGCACTGTATGTTTTGTTTCTGCTTTGGGTGGACGAATTCATATATGTTGCTCTGAAATAAAGTCAATATTTCTTATTTGAGTGAACCAGTGGTGCTGTATCAGAAAATGTTCCAGATAACGGAATGTCTGTAGTCTGCATGGCAGAGAGCCAGGAAACAGAGCAGAGTCTGTATAACAAAATATCCTGTAATTCTGCTCAATACACTGTGACTCTACCATTCAGATTGCTCTGCAGGCTTATAAACATAATTTACAGCATTCTATCACCCAGAATGCTCCTTTTTAATAGATAGTTTGTTTCGGATCATTAAATCCTGCATTACAAAGATTGTACTTTATAAAAAAGATATTTAAAAATAAATTGGAATAATATGGCAGAACATCTTCCAACCCATATCAAAGGAGGTTCCCCATGTAGCACTGTCTTAAAAAGAACAATTGTGGATTCTGGGATGGAGCCAGTTCAGCATTCACATAGTTAACCCAATTTAGGATGGTATTAGCATATTTGATCGTGACCCAATTGACCTTTTCCAAATTGACTGCATTTTTTTGTTCACATTTTCTTTTTAGTTTTGGTCAATTTTAATTAAATATAGATGTGGGGTGGGGTAAGGGAATAGGTTAAGGTGGGGGGAGGCGTGGGGCAGGGGATCTCCACCCGCATTTTCAAACAAAAAGACAATACAAAAATAAATCAGTCTAATCGGAAAAGGTCATTATTATTTTGATCAAATAAAGCTAAACCCTTAGGACCAACTTCTGACCAATATGTGAGCACAGATGTCAACAATGTCATGATTCTATATGTGCAGTCTGCTGCAGAGTCTTTTGGATACTGATACTGCAGGACTCTATTTTGCTTTGCTCCAGGAACACAGAAGACTTTTCCAGTCCTCCTTCTATCTCTGGCAATTTTACTTATAATCCCCAGGAAGCCGCAGAGCGGCCGCGTTGTCTGCTGCAGAGTCTTTTGGATACTGATACTGCAGGACTTTTTTTTGCTTTGCTCCAGGAAAACAGAAGAGTTTTCCAGTCCTTCTTCTATCTCTGGCAATTTTACTTATAATCCTCAGGAAGCCGCGCAGCGGCCACAGAGTCTGCTGCAGAGCCTTTTGGATACTGATACTGCAGGACTCTTTTTTGCTTTGCTCCAGGAAAACAGAAGACTTTTCCAGACCTCCTTCTATCTCGGGCAATTTTACTTATAATCTTCAGGAAGCCCTGGAGCGGCCACAGAGTCTGCTGCAGAGTCTTTTGGTCTTTAGGCTCTGCAGGCTCCGTGGCGCCGCTCCGCTCTACCTCCAACAAAGAACAACAGACTTTCACCAAGAGGTTTCCCTGAGACTGGCCTAAAATAACTGACAAAACCTCTGCTCCACGGTACCCCCTCGCCCCCTACTCGCCCACCACTTTCCTTGCCTTTCCTTGCCTCCCCCCCCTCCACTCACTCAGAACTACACTCAGAACTACACCTATAGCACCCAAAAGCCTATCCTGTCTGCTCCCCTGCTGCCTCCCATCGGCTAAGCACACTCCCGTCCTCACAAGTCTTTGCCTCTCTACGTTACATCTCTCCCGTCCATACATCAAACAAACAAGAAAACCAAGCCCGCCCGCCAACCTTCACCCGCGTGCTCTCGGAGCCTGGCCTTCCTGCCCACGCACGCAGGCTCCGCCGATCAAGCTGCACGCGGACGAGCCGCAAGCCCTGTGTGACCGCTCCTGTGTGCTCTGTGCCGTCACCCTTCCCTCTCTCCCCCCTTCACATCCAGAAACACATCCATGGCTTTATAAAGCCTGTCCTGTCTGCCCACTGCCCCCCTCCCTTCGGCAAATCCGACATTCCTGCCCTCGCAAGTTTTTGCCTCCCAACGTTGCAACTCTCCTGCCCGCATAGCAAACAAACAAGACAATCGGGCCCGCCCGCCAACCCTTACCCGCATCCTCTCGGAGCCTGACCTTCCTCTTCGTGCAAGCCGGCTCCATTGATCCAGCTACACGCGGACGAGCCGCGAGCCTGCTCGCTCGCTGCTGCACGGCGCGCGCCGCAAGCCCTGAGCGACGGTGGTCCGACTGTAGACAGATGAGCCGCGGGCCTCTGTGCTTGCATCTGCGTGACTGACATCGGGTGACCCCGCGCGCCTGCGCGCCTGTCCCCCCTTCCGTACTGCTTGCGGTGCCTGATCTCCCGTGACCTCCAGCTTCTCATCAAGACACCACGTGAGCTGCATCCTCCCATCCTGCAGCCACGAGCACGCTGGCCCCATCTAGTGGCAACCCTTTACCACAGTAGGCAACTCATTACCGTGACCTGCAGCTTCTCATCGTGGCACCCCGTGAGCTGCATCCTCCCATCCTGCAGCCACGAGCACGCCGGCTCCATCTGGTGGCAACCCTTTACCACTGAAGCCAATTCATTGCCAGCTGAAGGACCAGGATCTGCCAAACTTTTCAGTGCCCATCCAAGCAGTGCTTCTTCCCAACACAAGATAATCTCACACAACGAAGGAAAAACCAGAATTTTGCACAATAAAGAATTTACCAGGACATCTCTTCCAAACATCCACCTCCTTGAAAACCGAAAGTGCCGCACAAAGAGCCTTGCTTAACAGCAAAAGAAGCAGTGATCCTTCAATACAAGTAAGCTAGTGTCCGGTTCTTTCTCACTCTCCTGTACCAAAATAAGATCTAAAACATTTCATAAGACAGGAGAACACAGAGAGCAACTCCCTCTCTCCTTTACATCAAGCGCCTACCTCGCTACAAGAACATCAAAAACACTAACAGCACAAGAGACGTCCTTGCTACAACAACATCAACAGCACAAGTGTTTTCCTTGGGGTGCCGAATTAAGACCCTTAGCAACTAACAAAAGGCAGAAGACTGCAGGGGTTTTCTCCCCTTTAATCCTGCCACCCTATGCCCCTTACCTTGCTACAACAATATCTGCAGCAGAAGCGATATTCTTGGGGTGCCGAACTAACAAAAGGCAGGAGACTACAGGGGCTTTCTCCCCTTTGATCCTGCCAACCCTTACCCCATACTAACGGAATCACCCTCATTGAAAGAACATTATTATAGCAACAAAACTACTAAAAACAGGAGACTTCAGGGGCTCTCCCCCCTTTGATCCTGACCAGATCTTTGTGCTACAGCAAATAATCCCCTGCGATCATCTGAATTAACCGGAAGACAGGAGACTGCAGGGGCTTGCTCCACTTTGATCCTGTCCTAGATGCTGCATCAAAGAAACTCTGACGACCCAGCTCATCAACTTGGTCCGCACTGCTTCATCTAAAGTGCTCACTCGATCCCGAACCCATCGGAACACAGGAGACTGCGGGGGTGCTATAATAAGAAAACCTCATCCAATAACAACCCCTCTACCATCGCACCAAGAGACTCACTCATCTTGAAATGCAAACTGGGACATTACCAACAACAAAACTTGCAAGAGTACTGGAGACGGCAGGAAACCACCTGTCCCCCTCAATGCGGCCAAATACAAGGCTCAGAGGAAAGCTCCACATAGACCCCTCACAAACAACAATGGAACAGGTATTTCAAAAGAAGAACTCTAACAAACTTCTGACCGAAAATCGACCAACCCATAACACCTCAGAAGTACAAATTCAAGATAATGAAACACAAAAACAGTCGGAAGACATAGAACAGACCTTCTCAGAAAATACAAGCGAACCCTCACCGCACCCAGATTGTGGACAAACTAAAGAGCCGATCCAAACAAACCAAGGAAACCAAACAGCTCAAGACCTACAAATCCCAACCACTTGGGACCAAACGGAAAACCAGCTAACAGAAAAAAATGATCAAACCAACCAATTAACCTGTAAAACCCACACGGAGGATAATGAGATTGTTCGAGCTAACAAACAATCAGACATGCAATCTGAAATAAAAGAAACAAACAAACGGAGCGAGATGACTGCAGATCCAACCCTTGCAAAAACCCAACCTAATCCACCAACGGCCGCCGTCAACGACCCAATTAGAGACACACAACCAACAGAAATGCCAAATCTACCACCAGCTGAAACATCAGCGGCTACTCAGAGCCAAATTGACAACGAAGAACCATCCAAACAATCAAGCCAAACGAATACCCCGAGAGTGCCGACTACCGCGATGACAAAAAAAGAAAAAGCAAAACAGGCCAAACTACAGTGGTTACAAACCCACACTGCTCAAAAGCTATTAAATGAACCTCTCAAACACCCTCTGAACACAGCGACAGGCAAAGCAGCCCGTCTATCTTTAGACATCACTGAAATAGAGTCCATCATGAACAGTGCAGAAAGAAGGAAAGAAATCTTCGGTGAACCAACACATTTGGCAACTCCATCCTGCACTTCGACGCCACTACCAAAAAATTCCAACCAACACAACTGCGAATCCCATGGAAAACAAAGTCCACGCAGAGAAGCACAACCCTTACATCTCAAAATAAAAAAGGAACAAAAACACTACCCAATTTGACTACGATGCCGAAGAAACCGGCGCAATGAAATACCACAATCTACCCTACCCCAACATCTGGAGTCACAGGAAAACAATTTTCTCCAAATGACGATAATCAAAATCAGAGACTTCCGACATCAATGTTAGAACTACAAAACATGCTGCTAGCAGTGGTGTCCCAATCCATGATACCCTTCCTTAAACTTCACGAAGCAATAAAAGACAACATATGAGATCAAGCCACTCTCTTGGCAATGATCCACACCAAGCAAATACACACAGAAGACTTCATAAATACAATTGGGAAACGTCTAGACTCTGAAGCAGAACAATCTCGCATCTGGCAACAAAGACTTTTTGAGATAGCACGAGGCGATAAGGAAGAAGAGATTCAACTCACAAAAGAACTTATGACCTTACTCAGAAACCAACAACAACAAGTGCCCTCAGCGCAGAACACACCAAAAGAAAACACACTACCTTGCATGATACCAGAAAAATTAAACCTTGATCAACCTAGATCTACACCAAGCAAACCTTCAACGTCTTCATCGACCCAAATAATAAAGCCATCAAACGCATGCAAAGAGAAAACAAAACTGACAAACGGTTCACAAACCATGACCGGCAACGACACTGGATCTTCGGTCCAGCAAAGAAAACCGACAAAGAACCAGCAAAGAAACCCACCAAACACACTCAAAAGCAAACGGGGTCACAAGCATTTCTCCGAAACCTGTCAATACCAAAGCAGGTTCCAGAAACTACCACAGAAAAAACATCTAAAAATCAACCTAAAAAGTCCGTAATGAAACACCCGGACCCACCGGCACAAAAGCCAAACAAAAAACCAGCAGCTGCGACAGCGCTAACACACAAGCACCAAAGCGTGGAATCAGACGATCTACTCATCCTAACGACGCATGAGGACCCATCAACACTAGAAAAAATGAAAACTAAAAGTCAACTAAATGACTCAAGTCTAATAGTCATCGACGAATACCAACCAAATCAGCTACACAATCTCGGGTGAAGAAATTTCAGACAGATCAATGACCAATTCAATTGATGCTCCAAGTAAACAGTCAACCTATGACGAAATCTCAACATCGTTTCTCAATGAAACAAGCAGTAGCACCGGAACCAGGCATTCCCCAACCCATCCAACACAAGAAAACCCTGGATCACAACACCAGAGAGAATGCACAGATCTATCTGAACCAATATTCCTGAACCCATTTCAGACAACAGAGTGCCATATGGTACAAATAGAAAACATCATCATGAGGCCTACCAAATTGTCCTACACAGAGCGAACATTCTAATCCTTTTCCAAGCAATTCCAAACCTCACTCAAGTACGTTCCAGAGACATCGACCTAGTCATCTTTGTAGACGAAAACTCCGATGACAAAATATTACTAAAACTGCACAACAAATTAACTATGGAGCAAATCTTAACGTCAAAAGCCGCGCTACACAAGCGGGGTTTTAGCTGTACACCTGACATCAAAGCGAAATATGAAGATATCATCAGAAAGGAAAACCCCAGAAATGCTATCACATCAAATCTTAAACAAGAACATTCGAGAAAACAGTAAAACGAGAGACATAACCACTCAAATAACCTTCCAACTGTGTCTGACCACCTTAAGAAGACCGCGGGCCATAACTTCAAAACTGAACAAAATAATGCCACCAGAAACAACGGTGATCGCCAAGTAAGACAACAGCATACCCTAGAAGACAGTATACACAACCAAGACGAATCAAGGATGAGTAACAACATAGATCGTCCGATCGGACACCAGTATGCATCAGAAGAAAGCCTAAATCTCTCAGACTCTACAGAGCTGAGCAATATCTCATAACCATCAATCAACATATTAAACAGCTGGACCCTGTGCTCATGGAATACACAGGGAAACTCCCACTTGTTTAATGACCCATCACCCGAATTTGACTCATACCAGATCATCTGTTTTCAAGAAACATGGCTTTCCAACACTCCTTGCTGTGACGGCTTTCTAGCCTTCCTAAACCCAGCTCCGCCAAGAACCAAAGGAAGACCCTCATCAGGTCTACTAACGTTAATCAAGATTGACCCTACATGGTCAATACTGCACACAACAAACATCAACCCGTGGATACAAAATACAGTCATAAAAATAGCAACAAAGGAAGACCTAGATTCCACTACAACGACACCCAAACACGAAAGAAAAATTGCAATCATGAATTTGTACTGGAATCCAGTGGCAATCAACAATGAAGCGTTCTTGGACAGTGTCTTTCTAACAGTTGACAACCTCATTCTTAAACATACAAGAATTGATTTCATACTATGTGGCGACCTAAACCTACACCTATGGCAACAAGACGGACAACCAACTCCTAACGAAAAACTAACAATTCGTGCAAAAAAATGGATCAAAGAAACCAGCATCCATAATCTACTATCCATTGATTATCCCAAAGACGAAACAGGCAAGCCTTTTTCCACGTGGTCCCGAGGCAAATCATCTGGCATAATTGAGTACATCTATCTCTCCAAAGAACTAAGAGCTGCAGTACAAACTATAAGCATAATTGCAACAACATAGAGCGACCATAACAAACTTGTCGTACATTGACAAGACATTTCGCGCCAACCTCAGCCCAATCGTCCTACCCTGCTAGAAGTCTGTACAGCTGGGAAAAAACTATGCATAACCCAACAAGTAACAAGTTCACTGACAAGACAATTTATCCAAACTACCCTACCTGACGACCAGAAATTAAATTATGGATGGTTACTTCAACCTTACTACAAACCAACCAAACAGCATACCGTACAGACTCACCAACATTCATACAGCAAGGAGTTAGTTGAAAGGAAAAGGGCACTGAGAAACACAGTGCGGCAATTGACGAAAAAAAAAGACAAAGAATCTTTTGCCAAAATAAAAGCGGCCAATCAAACCTACAGAAACTGAATCAAAACGCACAACATGATGCTATTACAAGCAGACGCAGAAGCAATCCTTGAAACTTACAAAACACACAACCTTCGAGACCTCTGGAATCTTCTGAACAACAACGCAGCGCACCAGCAAAAACTGACAGGAAATGTGACTGAACATCGATGGATTGAACATTACACAAAAATATATAAAGCCCAACCATCAGAAACTGGAAAAAAACCCACAAAAACAGAACATAAAGTGGACAGTAAACTGCACCTATCAAGACAATTTCGAGATGATCCAAAATCTCAACATATCTCGTGCTCCAGGCCCTGACGGAACATCGAACGCAATGATAAAGAAAGATCTGCACTCATGGGCCAATCTCATGAGGAACATCATCATGCTCATTAACAAACTTAATCAGATACCAACATCATGGAAAACTGCGACCATCGTTCCTATTCATAAACAAGGTCCGAGGGACGATCCGACAAATTTCTGCCCAATTGCGTTACTGGATCCGTTAGGAAAGCTGTTTGCATCGATTCTTCTGAAAAAACTTAACAAGTGGGCAACTGACACAAAATGCTTTGCAATAAGACAAACTGGCTTCACGCCAAATGTTGGGACAAACATCAACTTACTATTGCTAAATCTGATAAAACACAAAGCAATCCACAGCAAAACAACAATTTACACGGCTTTCATAGACCTCCACATGGCCTTCGACAGGATATCCCGACAAAAAATTTGGAATAAACTTGAAAAATGGGAATGCCCTAATGAAATACTAGGCCCAATCAAACAACTTTATTCAAACACCACCTTAGCAATAAGACTTACAAGAGAAGGCCATACAACACCAAAAATAAAAGCCGAAAATGGTCTAAAACAAGGATGCCCTCTTGCAGCCACATTGTATAATCTCTTTACTGCAGACATCGAGACCCATCTACAGTCCGATGCCCTCAACCCCCCAAAGATCAACTCAACTCCGGTAACAATCATGACATATGCGGACGATATCATTCTTCTGGACATGACACCATCAGGTCTACAAAACAGCCTCAGCCAATTAAGCCTTTATATGAATCTTAATGAACTCACCATCAGTACAAAAAAGACAAAAATCATGCAACTGACCAGACCGACCAATAACAAAGGGAACCAACTAAAAATCCATTTAAATGACAATCGGCTCGAAGAAGTAACAACATTCAAATACTTGGGCATCCACATAAACCAATCCAAATCCGAAAAAGAGTGGACTCTGAAATTGGAACCGCTGACTCGATCTCTAGCAAGACAAGGTTGTATGATCCAGCGCAAATTCGGCAAATACTCTTTCAAACCAATAACCACATACTACAAGCAAAAGGTGATTCCGACAACAGTCTATGGAACAGAAGCCATGATACATGCAACGGATTATAGTTGGACAAATCTAGAAGCCCTCTTTTGACATAATATCTTACAGCTGCCACCTTCTTTTCCAATGCCTAGAATCAGACATGAAATAGCACTACAGTCCATCAGTTCAATTGTCCTATGGAAACAACTAGACCTATACCGCAAGCTCCTCACTGATGAGAAAACACCAGCAATTCAAATCTTGAAGTTCCACGACGGAGCAATGAACAACACAATCCTCGCTAAGTGGAAAAGCAATCTGGATCAATTCATGCAAACAGAAGAAATCTCACATGAAATGCTCACGATGCGACCTCAACACGCAAAAATAAAAATAATGGAAAATGACTGGATAAAGACCCTTGAGGAAACAACAAAATACTCCCTCAACCTACAATGTGACACAGACATTCGATCCATTAACGAATTACCAGCCTACCTGACCATCTTTCCTGATGCCAGAATCCGTGCAATATATCTGAAAGTCCGAACGAACACCATACCAACACGCTTCTATCTAGCCAAAACCAGACAAATCGCTCCAACAGAACATTTTTGCCGCTCCTGTTCAGACACTCAAAAATCTGAAACACTGTTCCACCTACTAATGGAATGCAACGATCTCTCAGAATAAAGATCTGGATTCGGCAGCTATTATAAGATCAGAGAGCAAATAATGGAGACAGAAGAAAGATGGATGGAGATGCTCAATGGCAAATCGCAAAGACTGATCTTGACAATATTCCAATTTCTACAAGACATTCTAAGTCTTGGCAAACATGTAATAAGTTAAAAACAAACCTTGGAAACCTGGAGACAATGAAAAGGTTAAAAATGAAACTATAACATTTAAAAAAAAATATATGCATGCAGCTAAGACTACATTGACTTTAGAAAACGTGTAATAAGCTATTCCCTCAGGGGAGCCCTGAGACATTCATGCAGCATCACGTGTTTTACAGTGAAACCAATGATTGTCTACTGGCATTTACTGATAGTCCTCTCAGTTCTCTACTCCAGGTTTTGTAGGCAACTGGGAAAGATAAAATCATTCTAACAAGAGTTAACATTTGTGTAGTTCAAGTGCAAGGTTCCCCTTTCTTTAGATATATTTTTAGACTTCTGACTGCTTGCAGGTATGTACATTGTGCACACGTCCATATTGTCAGCATACCAGTGCATAATAGCACACAGACAGTGAATAAGAAGTGCTATCAACACATTTACCACAGTCAAAACAGGACAAAATCAGTCTGTGATTGATGAACGTCTTTCAGAGATGGGTTGCAAGTGAGTGGCCTTTTTAAAATTGACAATGGGCATGGCCAGAGGCCGTGCCCACTGACCACAGCTGAAGACCATGCTAGTGGTCTGAAAGCATTCTAATAATCTATGGAATAACAAAACCATTGAAATTCAAGGAAAAAACTTTAGTTGCTTGGACGTTAAGGTGAGAACTTAACACAACAAACCCCTGAAATTCAGCTAAAGTCACCTTTACTTCGTGCCCGTTGTTGCGCAGCCTATGGCCACAATGAGGACATCACAGATCACATCACTGATGACATCACTATTTACATGTTGTATGAGAACACTGATGACATTAATGATGACTTCTACAGAAAATGTACAGACAATGCGAAACATACAAAGAGGCATATGAGTTTCACTTTTCATGCCCTGAAAACACACATTAAATTCAAGGCTTACTTTGATGTCAGTTTTCAGTAGATGTAAAATGCATGCATACCAGTCCGGACTAACAGGCGCTCTTATGAAAAGCACTCCTATGACACACGCTTGTTTGACATACAACATATGCACATATAACACGTGCTCTGAGATCAGTTTCTATACAAAATGTGCATGTACATTTAGAATATGTACATTACACATGCTGAGATTCAAAATGTACATGTCCTGAGTCGGACTGGGCCATAAAACTGTCTTGGTCACCAATGTAAAAGTGGCCCACAGTTGCAAATGGCTATTCATTCCTTTTGTGACAATGTTTGACTAGTATCCAAGGGGGAGTTTTTTGATAAAATATGATGCAAATCGTGCATTTTAAAGAATATTTACTCAGCAACACTGCTTAAAACTATTAGCCATATAGTGAAGTAACTCATCAAACTGTCTCACATTGGCCAAAAAAGTGGCCCACACCAGCATTTTGTGTTTTTGGTTCTTCCATGGGCCCATTGCCCTATATGCCAGTCCAGGCCTGTGCATGTCCACTGTCCATTTCCAAGCACAATTGCTTTGGGAGTAGCTTCTTTAGGAATATGCGAAGGTGGTCCGTGTCAAAGCACGGTTGCTCAGGAACAGCTTCTATAGAAAATGCACAGGCAATAAACACTGTACAAAGAGGCATATGAGTTTCACCCTATACGTCCTGAAAACTCACATTAAATCCAAGGTTGACTTTGATGCCAGTTTACAGGAGATGTAAATTACATACAAGTATGGACTGACATGCGCGTTTATGAAAGCACTACTATGACACATGCTCCTATGGCATGCACTCTTACAACACACGCTTTTATGATATATACTCTTATGAAAGATGCTCTAATGGCACACACTCCTATGACACCCACCCCTATGACACACGCTCTGACAACACATGCTCCTATGATACATGCATCCAAAACACATACTCCAAGGAAACATGCTACAATGACACACACTTACAATACATGCTCCTACAACATGTGCTCCTATGACAGGCACTCCTTTGACACATGCTTGTACAACATACGCTCCTACAAACGTGCTCCTATGACACATTCCCCTATGACACAAAGTTATGACTGGCACTGTTATGACACGTGCTCCTTTGACACATGCTCCATGACAAGTGCTGGTACTCTGTGCTGCTCAGCAGCAGGAATATCCAAGGGGTTTCCGTGCCGCAGCATAGTTGATCTGGGAACAGCTTCTGCAGGAACATCCCCAGGAGGTCCATGTCGAAGCACCCTTACTCTGGGAACAGCTTTTGCAGGAATATCCCAAGGGGGCCGGTCTCCAACCATGAGAACAGCTTCTATTCAAAATGTACATGCATATTTATAAAATGTAAATTACATACACAGCCTGATTGTTGTCAGTTTTCAGACGATGTGATAAAGAGTGGGAATAACAATTTTAAGGTACATACATTTACTGAATACCACTAAAAATGGAGCCATGAGGCTATAGGTATAAACACTACAAATCAAACCTTAAAACTCACTTTAAGTATAAACCAGGTTACATCAATACCACAGTTGAAATAGGTGTTACGGTTTGATTTTTAGTAGTATGGAGTGTGTGTTTATGTTTAGAGTGTCATGGTTCAATTTGTAGTGGTACATCGAGAGTGCTTGCATCTTAGTGTTGTTATTCAAACTCTTCATACACTTTACTTTCTGTTGGATTAACATTAAATCTTGATTACAAAAGTGTTGTTTTATATATTTAATAAAAACCTATTATTCCATGCACTTTAAATATTTTGTATGTTGCAAAATTCTACATATTGTCACGTGGAACTTGTTAATTCTGCACAGATGGCACAAACAACACACACATGGATAAATGGACACACTTAGGTCCAGGTCTGCCATGATGGTGCCAAATATAGGCGCTGAAGCCACATGATGATAGTATCTGTTGAGAGGATGTAAAATGCTCTGTTGAGAAAAGAGAGGCACAATGTACAATTCTTGAAGATCATTTTTGAAAAGTATTCACTGTGAGATATTTTGATTATCCATGCCAGACATAACTTCCCAGGCCCATCCATATAGCCTGAATGCAATCAGCATTTGATGATTGACTGTGATAGTCGCCCAATTAGCTCCACCCTTTCTTGATAGACTTCGCGAATAGCTCATCCCAAGTTGACACACTACATTACTTTGATAATTGTGAAGAAGAGACCAAGAAAGGACATTTCTGGGATTATTCAATGAATGAGTTGTCTTGCCTCCACTTTTACATGATTAGTAACATCTGAGTGGCACATACACCTTCATTGTAAATAAAGCATCTCTGCTTTGCTATGGCACGGCAACAGACAGACCTCTGCTCAACAACTTAAAAGGACTTCTCTAGCCCTCACCAACATACTGGCCCTCATTACAACACTGGTGCTAACCCATGGCGCTATTGGCACCATGGTTGCTGCCGGTATTGTAACGAGTCCGCCATGGTGAAATGGGGAAGTACCACCCCATTCCAAGGTTGGTGGGGCGGTACTTCCCCATTTCACCATGGCCCTTCCCCATTCCCATTTTTGCCCCATAGGGCATAATGGAAATGGGGAAAGACGGTAATTACGGTACCGCAAATTGCGGTACCGTATTTATCGCCAGGGTCCCTGCAAAACGACTGGTTCTAGCCGCTGTTATGAGAATTGGGCGCTAAGGGATTACGGTACCCTTACTGGTACCGGTAATCCCTTAGCGTCAGGGTCGTAATGACCCCCACTGTCTAGTGAGCCGATTTGTTAGTCAATGATGAGTTTGTATTGCAATTCTATTATGTGTGTGTTTGTTTGTATGATGGTCCAAGAAATAACTCGTGCATCTGAAATGATCAGCAAAGTATACACAAATTAAAATGGTGTACCTTTATTAAAAACACATTCTTTTTTTAAAAATTATTGTATAATCAATGCATTTAAAAACATATTTAAAACTGCATTAAGTGTTTTTTAATGAAAAAGCTTCTGATTTGAGTCACACAGAGCTGCTCTTGAAAAATGAAATATGATTCATCTCTTCAATAGATTGAGCCTGCTATGGCCTGAGTGGAGGGCCACTGAGAGAGCATTGCAGCACTTAGACATTGATGTCACTGTCTACACGGGATTGCTGTCCAGTAGTACAACGTAAACAAGGTGTACCATATTGTTCTGTTATGTCAGATTCAACCATGTTGCCTTGCCACAGGCGACGGAGTAAAGTGCAAGTGACTGCGAGGACAGCAATGATCAAATTCAACCTCTCACCAGGCTTGATGACATTGATTGAACTATGGTGGAACTCTCAACCAGCACAATGTACATCATAACTTTTTGTTTTCTTTTCATAACAAGCCTCCCTATGGTAACTCCACAGTTCTACTCCTCAATAGCATCCCACGCATTTACTTAAACCCAACATTCCCCAATGCACATCCCAAAACATCCTACCCTCCTCCCTAGCCCACAAAACCCATTTGTCACCAGAGGGTAGATTGGTGTATACCCTATATATGCACAGGCGAGCAAAAGGACAGTGGCCACTGAAGAAAACAGAAGCAGCTGGGGACTGCATTCCTTAGAAACTAGCTGGGCACAGCTGGGAAGCCTGGGTGATGCACACAGCTGGGCTGTCTGGGTAAGATAAAACAAGCAGTTAACGTAATGCATGGACCTTGAAAGAGCAGATCTGTCTAAGGGGCAGAATGCTTTCAAATTCTAATAGTTATGTTTGCTTCAATAATTTGGAGGCAAAACTAAGCACAACTTGTTAATGAAAAGAAACAAACGGTTTTCAAATGCCTTCACTATGAGAGAATAAATATGTCATGGGCCTAAAAGTTCAAAATGCAATTTTTTTGACTGTTTCAATTTTTTCCAACCAATTTTTGTCCCATTGTTACAACATTAAGAAACAACATCATGTATTTTTGTCAAGCAACCTGTGCTGGCGACACACCAAGTTCATAGTGATCGTGAGTTTTGGCAACGTGAATAAAGTGAAGTACTGCCTGTGCTGTCCCTCACATTATTTTGGTAAAGAAAACTGGATCCCTCAAAGCACAGAGTATGTAAGAGAGGAGTCCTTACTTGTGGATTAAAAATGCTTCACCTGTAATTTGGTATCTGTGGCTTTAGATTGCTTCTGGGTTGTTTTAGGTAACTGCCCTAGACACTATGGCCTTTCAACCAAGTTTTTTTGGTAACCCCTTTCATTTAATAGGTTTAATAGGGGTCGCCAACCCTGGCAGCACATGTTCACATGGTTACACACACACTGCTGAAATGTTGTAGGTTGCTTTAACATTCTAGACACGAGTCAGATACTTGGACTTGATTCAGCTATTTCATTGCTAGTATTGGAATCTGCATATTGTCTGACTATGCTATATTTAATGTTCATGGATTATCACTACAAAATGAAAAATATACAAAAATGCTAAACAAAAAGAGTGGAGCAGTATTAATGTGTTTCTATTTTTTGAGTAAAAAAAAGACACCATATTGAAAGTGTAAATAATTATCAGTTTAGTGATTAAAGATGTTGATAATATATAATGTTTATCATGCACAAAAAAGGCAATACAAATTGGCTCTTAGATATTCTAGAGGTAGACCCATGACAATATTGCTGTTCAATAGTAGGCCTGTCAGGTCCTCAGTGGTAGTGGATGCTCTTTCACTAAGTGCAGAGATTCAACCCTCCCCTGAACTTTCTGTCGGGTACATCACTATTCTCTACTGCAAAACCTGCCCACAGCAGCAGATGGACATTTAGACCACCATTGGGGTTGAGGTTAGGCTCTGGCATGGAGGGTATGAGAACAATCACAAGACCTGCAGAGGGAAAGATTGAGGCAATGGTGAGTCTGTGACTTTGACTAGGCTGCTGAGATAGTGATCATGTGTTCAGTGATGGCCTGCTTATGGGCCCGACGGGTATTCTTACAGTCCTGTTGACATGCTACACCTGAATCTGCCCATCCCAATGCCAGCAATGTAATCGTTCCGTAGCTTTGTTCCCTGTGTAATCATTTGTATGGCTTGGCTCACAGGCCTCCTCCAACATGTACACCTTGTGGGGCCGAGCGTAGCTTTAAGGTAGCATTCAAGGTCTACACATTGGGAGCTTCTGGGTCCAAACGGGTGCCACATAAGGCCACTGGGTGTCCAGGGATTTATTTAAGGGGACCCATGTCTACTGTTTGTTTAGCCTGTATAAAAAGGATTTGGAAGACACCAGTCTACACACTTCATCCAGTGCTTGGCGGCGGAGTTTGTCGCACAGCATCACCCAAATATAATGGATGGCTTGGCCACAAGAATGGCAGATATCAACCATCTATATATGTGCGTTTCAGGGGTGGACTGGACTATAGGGAACGCTGGAGATTTCCCGGTAGGCCTCTGAAACCTGGGCCTCTTTTGTGTGGTATCCTATTTTATTTCCAAATGTTCTCACAGGAAAAGGGTTGGGCTTCCTGAAAATGAGTAATATGGGGCAATTTGAAAATAATTTCCGGGGCCTCTTTTGGTCCCCAGTCCACCCCTGGTGCGTTGTGTGCCTCTTCAGTCTCATAGCTCATGCAGACCCATTATCAACAAAGCATCTGTGTTAATACATTCTCTGGGTTTCGAATTCGGTCTTTGCGAAATTGCAGGCCTTCACCGTTGCAAAGTTATTGCAGGCACACATAAATACCCCAAATCAGTTTTAATGCATTTAAGTTCAAATATGTGAATATTAGCATGAGAAATGGTGCTCTGGTCGCCCTGTGTTCCTGCACTTCCACAAACAGCTGTAAACAAAGAACATATGCTGCTAATGTATTACCCACCACAACCCAGCACAACAGAGGACGAAGAGATATGGGTAGCAGGTTGGGTCTAGGGTTGGCAGGGAGCAGGAGGGCATAGAGAGCCTTGACTCGTGCTTCTGAAACAGGAAGTGGTGTTGCCTGTTCAGCCCTCTTCTTTGAGAATGCTGGAAAGCTAGCCACTTGCAGGTCCTTTGTTTACCATTTAGGGAGCCTGGGGGAACCGAGGACACACGTTTTTAAAAACAATTTCGTGTATAAAAATAAAATATACATTTTTATATCGTTTTTGAATTTGTATAACTATTGAAGAAAATGTAAACCATTGGTCCTTTGAATTGTATATGTTTCTAAACATTAATAAATAATGTATAACATGCATCTGCCTTTTTGCACTTTGCAATGAGTCTTTGGGAATGCGATTGTCAATGAACGTGTGTGGCTTAATGTAACAGAAGACAATATTTGTATTTATTTATTTATTGGTTATTTGTAATGCATCTATACCAAATGGTGTTTAAAGGTGCATCAATACAAGGGAGGGATGCAAGGGGGAAAACAAAAGTAATAAGCTTCCTACAAGGTTTTGAGGCATTTGGATCGTGCAAGTGCAATAACAGAAAAAGAGGGAGTTTGGGGGGAGTGAAGTGGGGATAACAAGGGAATAAACAGACAGTAACGTCCCTACTAGGTCGTGAGACAATTCAGGGCGTTCAAGTGCAATGACATTAAGGGCAGGGAGGGGGCAGGAGCGGAGGTGCAAGGCAAGAGGGGAGGGAGGAGTGAGTTCAGGGGGAAGGAAGAGGGGCAACTTAAAGTGAGGGTTAACAGGTTCCAGCACAGCACAAGGCTGGAATGAAGGAACAACATTGGAGTGGTTACACAAATGGAAAGCCACATCCAGGTGGATGGGGTCTACATCACAATGAAAGTACGAGGTAGGCGGGATGCAACAATGGAAAGCCTCACACTATGGAGAGGGGAGCTACATCATAAATGCAAGTACAAGGTAGGTAGGATGCAGCAATGGAAGGCCACACCCTATGGAGAGGGGGTTACATCACAAGAGAAGTGCATGGTAGGTTACATGCAACATCGGACTGCGTGGCCCAAATTAAGTGGGGGGCTACAACAACATGCAGGGACAATAGATAGAAGCAGGGACAATTACAGTAACTGAGCAGTCTGGCAGTGCCACGCTGCAAGGTGCTTCAATGCAAAGTAAATTGAACAACAGGGACTGGAGGCGGAGTTAGAGAAAGACAATCCAGTGGTTGGAGTAGGCTAAATGCAAAACACAGCGAAGGGCTGTGAAAAGTCAATCAGGTGGTAAGGGGTAAGCACATGCAAATACAGTGCAAGGCTGCCAAAAGTCAATCTGGTGGCAAGAGGTAGGTAAATGCAAACACAGCGCAAGGCCGTGAAAAGTCAATCCGGTGGTTAGGAGTATGCAGAATGCAAACACAGTTCAGCGCTGTGAAAAGTCAATCCAATGGATGGTGGTAGGATGCAAGCACAGCGCAGGGGTAGAAAGAGTCAGTCAGAAGTTAGAGGACCCAATAGGTCGATAAAGCAAAATGCAAGCCTCGTCAGGTGTTAGGCAGAACGACGCAAGGGCAACTCCCAACATTGCCTGCCGGGAGCCACCAGGCAGGGCAGGCAGGTGAGTAGAATATAACAAGTCACAGGGACAGCGGAAGTGTGGCGGGAAGACACATGCTGGCGCAGCAACACCCTGTGAGGCAGAAGGCCGCGGCAGCCACATCAGGCAGAGTGAGGGTGTCAGGGGGACACAGAGCCCGATATGCACCGGAAACAGAAGGTGGCAGCTCACATTGGATACAGGAGAGAATAGGAGTATGGAGACAAAGGGTAGAAGGAGGGAGTGAAGAAATTAGCAATAAGTGAAGAGAGGGAAGGCAGTAGTAAGACTTACGTGCCAAGAGGTGAGGCAGTTTGTCAGGATAAAGTATGAAGCAGGCAGGCGCCTTGAAAAGGCAGTGACTGGTGACAGGGCAGGGTCCCTCCATGCCCAAACGGGGCAGCTATCCTTCAACAGGGTCCTTTAAATGGGGGATGGCTTCGCCTGCCGGCTCCCCATCAATAGACATTTAAAGCAGAACGAAGCCTATTAGAGGCGGTGATGAGCTGAAATGAGCCTTTGATGCAATTGCGGACGTGGCTTCCCCCATCTTGAAGGAGCCGATGCTCAGGTGACAAAAATGTAACCACTGCAGGCTCTCGATCCAAGTTATGTATTCGGATGAATAACTACATTTTTATGTATTAATCTTGATTATTTCTGATAAATTATTTATTATATTTGTGTTACTATTGTATTTTCCACAACTTTCAATAAATATTGATTATTTTTGCATCTGAGTAATATTAGTTGTATTGTTTCTCACTATTAAATGTTTTATGGTTTACTGCCATTGCCATATTACTCTTGATTGTTTTTATTTCTGATAATTATTTGTGTTACTGTTTTAGTTTGTGTTAATTACTACACATACTTTATTGATCTAGATGAATATTATATGTATGTTTTGTTGCCATTGTATATTGTTATGAATTATTATATACATTATTAATTAAACGTAATTATTATTTCTGATCAATATTTTTGTCACTGTGCCTCATTACGAGTTGGGCGCAAAGGGATACCGGGCACCGGTAAGGACACCGGTGCCGGTAATCCCTTTGCGCCCTATTCCAAGGTCCCTTTGCGGGTCCCGCTAAGGCTGCCTGGTTTTACCAAGCAGCCTTAGCGGAGCCGCAAAGGGTCCAGGGAGCAAGTAACGGTACCGCAAATTGCGGTACCGTTATTTGCACCTTCCCCATTCCCATTGAGCCCTATGGGGGCTGAAATGGGAATGGGGAATGGCTTTTTCAATGGGGACTTACCGGTCCCGCAAAGGTTGAATAGACCGGTAAGTCCCCATTGAATGAGGGCAGACTCTGTACCTTTATTGGAGGCTACCTCCAATCTCGCAATGGGGCCCACTGTGTAATTCTTCGTAAATGACTTACATTTTTCATTAATCTTGCTTATTGATATTTCTTATTAATATTGTTTTTTTTACTGTTGTATTTTTCATGGGTTACTAATTTCCATAATGAACAAACATTTGTGGACTGGAATGGTCATAGTAAAGGGAGAAGGGCAGAGGGAAATGGCAAAATAGTATGCACTGATTGTTACAGCGAAAGTGAGAGCAAGGAAATAAATCCCGAGTCAGTGGCACTTTCTGAAATGTAAAGTAGTGCACACGTTCACCAAATTGGTGCAATAAGCAATGAATCCATTTGACTTTTCACACAACCTTTACCTCTGGGAGGTCCAGCAGCTCAGTCAGATAAACAGGCATATGTAATACACGTATACAATATTATATACATATATAATATTCTTGTGTGTAGGATCTTGTAAGGACCTTAGAAAGTATTGTAGCCCATGCTTACACCTTAGTCCATAAACTGTTTAAACATCAGCCAGTGTCTTTTTTAGCTGAAACGCTTTATGAGACACCTAGAAACTACATTTCCCAGGAATCTTGTAGTTCCTGACAGTATTTCATTTCACATCAGACGCGTAAGCGCTGGCGCGTAGGAGCTGGTTTGTTCCAGTATATATTCTCCTTGCGTGTGTGCCGCTTCATAGATTGTTTTAATTGTATTGTATTCTAACAGATAGCACGTTGCCTTTCAGCTCTGTAATTTTGAATACCTTGTACAACAGATAGCACGATGCATTTTAGCAATTCATTTAGCGTCGTATTTTATCTTTGTTGTTTTGAAAACTTTGTATTTTAGCCTTTGGGTTTTAATTAGCAGATTTAATAGTCTTGTGTGTAGGATCTTGTAAGGACCTTAGAAAGTATTGTAGCCCATGCTTACACCTTAGTCCATAAACTGTTTAACCATCAGCCAGTGTCTTTTTTAGCTGAAACGCTTGCTCCGGTCTTACTGGGAGTATGAGACACCTAGAAACTACATGTCCCAGGAATGTTGTAGTTCCTGACAGTATTTCAGTTTCACATCTGGCACGTAAGCGCCAGCGCGTGGAAGCCGGTTTGTTCCGGTGCGGTACGGGAGTCGGGAGGAGGGCTATTTCTCTTTCCTGTGCGCAGTAAGTATATATAATGGGAATTAACGAAGTATCACAAGCAGGGTTTTTTATCGAAAAATCTATTCAGCCCAAATCTCTTGTAGCTAGTAGAAGTCATATGAACTTGAATAAAGACATCCTGGGCCCCTGGGCCGATGCCCCGAACACCAATATTGGAAATCTAACCAATCTTGAAGACATGTCAGTCATAATGATAAACTCTCTAAAGACAGCTACAGAGAAGTTTGCTCCTGTTCAAAGTGAATTCAACCGAACATAATAACAATTGGTTCTCTAATGATCTGATGGAACTTAAAGCCAAGAAAAATAAACTCTTCCACGCGTGGAGAAAATGCAGAGTTCAAAGCAATCTTGAAGCATATAAAATTACTGCAGCGGAATTTAAAAAAGCTAATGTTATAGCAAAAAGATGTCTTTTAATGACAGAATTATCAATGCCAAATCTGACTGTAAAGAGCTTTTTTAAATTTTAAAAGAACACTCACACACTCTAGGGCCCATACAAGGCCCTATTGTTAAAAACAAGGTATGGTGTACAGAAATTCAACTAGCTATATCCAATAAATTAGTTAAAATTAAAGAAACAATAGAGATTAAAAAAACTCGCCCTGAACATAAAAGGACAGGAAGATAATTTACATTGTCCAACTGCCAATGATAAAGAATCACCTATCTTCAGATTTATTCCAATCTCTGAAGATAAACTAGCCAAAACAATCAGTCAACTCAAAAGCACAAGCTGTAAAGGAGACCCCTGCTCTTCCATTATTGTCAAGGAATGCCTACCCACTCTGATCCCGGCTCTCAGTAAATTTGTTAATGCCTCCTTTCAACTTAATCGGGTGCCAGATAACATAAAAAATGTGTGGATTACGTCTCTTCTGAAGAAGCCCAATCTGTGTCCATTAACACCATCAAACTATAGACCGATCACCAACACCGCTTTTCTATAAATAATTCTAGATTGCGTCGCGTATAACCAAATTTCTGCATTTTTGGAAAAAAATCAAATCTTACATAATTATCAATCAGGTTTTCGTATCAACCACGGAACAGAGGTGGCCCTTCTTGCCCTTAAATCTCACCTCCTTCAAGGTGTGGACAAGGGACATATTGCTCTCCTCATGATTTTAGATCTGTCAGCGGCCTTCGACCTGGTGCATCATTCCAACTTGTCCACCAGGCTAAGGGAGAATGCATATTTTTCAGAGGAAGCAATCCAATGGATAGCCTCTTTCTTGAAAGATAGACAAGTTAGAGTGGCCAGTGAGTTGGCAGAAGCCGACCCTATGATTCTACTATATGGGGTCCAACAGGGAGCATGCGTATCACCATGCTTTTATAACATCTTTATGATCCCCTTCTTCCAGGTGCTGGAAGGGGAGGGAATCATATCTGCCAACTATGCAGATGATACGCAATGTGTCTTACCTATCTCGGGCACCTATCAAGAGGATGAAGCCTTCATTAAGCAAATCTTAAAATCCAAAATTGGATGGCCACAAACGGGTTGGCCCTGAATAGTGCTAAAACCAAACTTCTTTTGGTCGACACACCCAGTAAATTGGAGAAATGGGGGGCTGATTATAAGAATCTTAAGTTGGACAATGGTGTTATTGAAATTTTAAGTAAGGTGAAGACCCTAGGGGTATACCCAGATAAACACCTGACCATGAAGGCTCAGGTGAACAATCTGATATCCTCATCCTCATATTTCATCAAACTCTTTTGTCATCTACGCCCTTTCATTTCAGAAAATAATTCAGAAACTTTGGCTAGGGCCAAGATTGGATCCAAATTGGATTATGGTTGTAGCCTACTGGTAGGAATCTCGCAGTAGAATTCCCACGCCTTCAGGTGATCCAGAATGGGGCGATGAGAGTAGTGAAGGGTTTAAGTAAAAGAGATCACGTAACAGAGGCTAGAAGGAGTCTTCACTGGTTACCGATCAGGGCCAGAATTCTGTTTAGGCTTCTTCTCATTACTCATAAATGTATTATGGGTCAAATGCCAGCATACTTTACAGAAGCCATTGTCATGAAACACAACACCAGGACGTTAAGATCGGATAATATGAACCTTCTTAGAGTTCCGCGCAGTATCTCCAATAAGGCACAGCAGGGGTCGTCTACAGCAGCAGCCCCAATTGCGTGGAATGCCCTTTCGCCTATGATAAGATCTATAGCCTCAACAGACCGCTTTAAGAAGCTGCTGAAGACCTTGCTTTTTGACTAGAGAGTACTTTCTTTCCATTTGCGATTTAGCAGATAAATAATCTGATCTCTTTCATGTCTTTTCCTCGTTCTATGTTTCCTGTGTGTTAGTCTGCGCCCATCAGCCTTCGGGTACCAGGTGCGCTCTATAAATGCCTAAACATAAACATGAATAAATTAATTAACATACACATTTATATTCCTGAACCTTTGCATCTTTACAAACAAACACTGACTACTGCAAATGTAAGCAAGTGCATACATTGCATGCATACTGTATGCATACTTTTATATTTGGTTTATCTTCCATTCAGGTAGACCAATCAATCAACATTCTTTTCATGAGAAGCCAACCAAGAAACGGATCCAGAGGAGGCAGCTATAGCAAGAACAAAAGTGACCACCAAGCAAATAAACCAGCAGTGTGGCTAACCCTGGGATCAATGCAAGACTTGCATTGCTGCAGAAACAATATTGTGCCTGATGCAGCCACTAGTACCGGACCCACTAGTGAAAACAGAAGTGCTCCCAAGCCTAAGCATCACATTCGGTTTGAATCATGGTCTAAAGAAGGTGGCGGCACTGTGAGGCTGCAGACAATCTTTGGTTGTGAGGTACAGTCACAGGCAGTGGGTAAAGGTTAAGAAACAAAGCAAGTAGGTACAGATGGGTTTGCAGAAAAATGTACCTAGAATAAGGTGAGAATGGTGATAAAAGTGAGGAAAAGGCCTCACCATCGCCTCTTCCAGGGGATGATGATGCCATTGACTCTGTATTGAACCCTCCTTACCCTGGCAAAAGGCAAGTGCAATAATCATTGACCAACTCTAGTGATGGCAAGGGTAGTGACTGTTAGCCTTGGAAATGTGAGTGAAAGTGTGACAGAAGAGAAACGGGCAGCACAAAGCAAAAAGCATCTGTGGCACCTATCAGTGCTATTTCTTTCCCCAGGAAAAATGAAATTAAACCAGATTAGGGAAAGTAGTCCAAGTATGTATGGAAGCAAACTGGTAGCAATAGACAGTGAGCAAATCGCCCTAGAGGCCCATGGTTCTTCTATGTCCACTACTGAATGTGACATCACCACCTCAAAAGTAGGAAGCTCTGTCACTGATTTTGTCAGTGGGAAAAAGTCCACATCACAGGCTTGGGAGTTTTTCACGATTGATAAGAATGACAACAATGCAATCTGTACACTTAGCAAAAAACATGCATTGCTGGGCACATATTTTGCCACTGGTGGATTTTGGAAAACAATTGCTGACTAAAGTATTGTTCTCATCAGGAAAATAATAAGAGGGGTTGGGGGGTCAGCTGCTGGAATGTCTTCTGAAGGGAAGATGCTTATTGTCAAGGAATAAAATGGTGATGGTGAAGGAGCTGTAAAAGAAGTCAGGATGTGAGCAGGACTTTAAGACTCATGCCCTTATATTCCCATCTATATGCAACAAAGATGTCACCCCTGCTCGTTCATGATCACCACTGGCGAGCGGGGCACCCTGGCTCACACCAGCAGTACACTTTCACAGCCCACTCTTAAACAATCCCGCATCAAGACTACTTTCAGTAAGTTTAGAAAGTACCACCCAAACCATCCCTTAATGTGTTTTTACAACGTGAAGCTGGCTAAAATGTTGGCAGTTCAACTGCTGCACTATTCTCTGCTGGACAACGAAGGATTCCAGGAATTTGTCAAATATGTTTGTTGAAAATATCAGGTGGCCAGTTGCACACACTCTTCCACTGTTTCAGTGCCTGACCTTTACAGAACACTTTGGCTGTAATGATGCGGTCTGCCACGCACACAATTCATGAAACAATGGAAGCACGGGCCTGAGGGCGTGCTGCGCTGTTTGGAGTGAAACAATGAGCCTCGGGACCAGTGGGCAGGCAACACAAAAGCTTTACCGGCAAACAAATCCTTAAATGTTTGTCGTGGAGAAGGTGCACACTGCAGCCAACATCCAGGCAGCATTCAATAGTCTGAGCCATCCCAATGTTTTGGTTTGGCTGAGACATAAAGGAGTGAGTTTGAGTTTTGTTGACAGCAGCAATAGTAGCGACATTGTGCGTGCAATGGCGGATGGCCATTACTACAGTGCATGGGTTCTGCCGTTCTGTCAAAGCCTGGAAGATGCTGGGACGTTTGCAAAACACGAATGGTCTACCCCAGCTTTGATACAGGAGGTTTTGACTCAATTGAATTAATGTAAGTCCTACATATGTTTTGATGCCTCTTTGACAGCACAAAGCTGTCAACCATTAAAACAAAAAGTTGATGAATGGTCCTACATGTATTTGACTCATCAGGAATGCTGGCTCGTGAAATGGCTCATCCAGCTACTAATAGCCTTTCAATAAGCCAAAAGGCTATCAGCAATAACACCATTAGCAGCAGTGAGGCAATTACATTGGCTAGTCAGCTCGAAGGCTTGCTCATGACTATGGGACAGGCAATTGTGGAAGAGGAGAACGTTTCTAAACGTGGACCCAGGGATTGAACATGTGCTGCTCCGTATCGTCTTGCTTCCATTTCAAGCACGTTTCCCCTGAGCTATCCTCCTGAGACTGACCACCAAAAGTGTCAGCAATTCAAAACAAACAGCAGGATCAACGCAGACGTAGTTGGTTCAAAGGAGTTCATATGTGCCACCATTTTAAACCCATGCTACAGATATTGATTGCCTCACTTTTAGACTCTTTTGAAGTTTTATATGGCCAGACATGGAGCGGGACCAAAATTGTGACACGTGCAACGGAGTAGTCTCACCTGCAACTTCTATTGTTCTACCGCTGCACAGAGCAGTCGCAGTGCCAGCTATATCACCATCACATCTGACACCACACACCCAGGACAATGGCAATAACCAGCTTCACCAATGTCTTCCCCATATGTTACAAGTGAACACAGTAGCAGAAGTTAAAGTCTGCCTTCTAAAGGAGATTTCCACGTTCAGCCAACAGCATAGAACCTTTTGATACACAACAAGGCTTTTTTTTGCCACGGAAAAAGGGAGCAGTGGTCAACACTAAGCAGATGGTCAGTCAAATGTTAGGAATCCTAACAATGCTGAAGATGAGCCAGTACCTCCTACCCCACGCATGCATTGTTCCAGATGAGGGTTTGGTGGCAGTTTTATAAATAGCTTGAACAGCTAATAGATAAATAGTGTTTTTAGCCCTAGAGAGAAAGTTCCCAAGGCACGCAAGCAACCACATATGTGTTTGATCCTCATTAGGGATCATCAATGTGGTATAGTCTGACAAGCAGGTGATTGGGGTATTGGGGTATGTTAAGTGAACACCACTGATGTTATGGGGTTTACAAATGCATGAAAAAGACCTTCACCTTAAATGTCAAAGTCGAATAGTCCATTTCAGCTAACCCACCACCTATATCGCAAGGATATCAGACCATATGACACTAACGATCCCTTATGAGTGTGAAACACACATGTGGTCGTATGAAAGGCCTATTTGACTGTTGTATATATAGGATATGCTAATTGAGCTTTGAAATGGGAATCAGCCACTGTTCTCCCAACATTCTACTCTAAAATGTGCATTACGTAGTGAAAGGATAATGATTATAACAGAGACAACAACACGAAAATGATTGTGTGACGTATACATAAAGAAGTGATGAAATAACGTCTTGTCAGCAAAAACAGAATGTTTTTTTGTTGATGCTATACAGTAATGCTAGTGCCTCTGCTCAGGATGAATCTATATACATATATGCAAAATGTCCTCGCTCTGAAGTGTTATCGTTGTTATCGACCATTTGAGAGCACATTACTTCATTTAATGTACATTGGAATTGAAAAATGGACACTCATTGAAATAATTTGCTATTCTTAAATGAAGAAATGTTATCCATCCTTTTTGTATATTGCAGTTTTAGCATGATATGGATTCTATAGTTGTGTATGTGATTAGCTTTTTATATGTCTTTTTTGCATTATCTCTGTGTGGCATTATTTAAGAACCAATCATGGGGCAAGGGACAGAGTCAGGGCTTCCCAGGACTTTGGGAAACAAGGTAAAAGGCAATAGAAACCAAGAGGCCACAGTGGCCATCTTGCCTTTCTTTGGGAATCCATTGATCCAATGGCAGGAACTCAGTGTCCCATAAATTGAGGAAAATCAGAGCCACTGCCATGTCAGCACGTGGCTGCCACCAGCCCATACCCTACTCTGTGGGCAACACCCAGGTGACCAAAAACACACATAAGGGGTACAATGGTTTATCCCCACCCATAGGTGCCCTAGGGGTATCCCATGGGTGCTGGTCACCAAAGGGAAAACATGAAGCGCTGCATTGCCAGAGGATCATGATGGACCTCAGTGGCAGAAAACACGAAGAAAACACACAAAGAGAAGTGGAAGGACAAGGATTAGGGGGCCCTGTCCCTCCGAAAAGGCATTTCCAGCATCAGAATGACTAATGGAAACTACGGCCCATATTACAACTTAGTCGGTCCAGTAATAAAGTGCAGGTAGCACAGTTTACTGGCACTATTACCAGACAGGCCAATCCAGAGCCATGTTGGTGGAAACAACAGCACCGGTAATACCAAATAATGTGACACCGGTCCCGTTGCACAGGCAACAGTAGTAGCAGCACCCTCCTAGACATGTGCCGATAACACCAGCATCACAGGACCACAGGCACATTACGAGCATGGATATTCTGGTACTACATGCCGAAAAATGCCGCTAGTGCCAGAAAAATCATGCTAGAAACACCAGCACCGCGGACGAGGTGGTAAATGGGCCCAGGTGGGGCTAATGAGGACACAGGTGCACCAACTCCCCCGGGTGCACCCAATACATATAGGAATGGTAGAAAAGGTCAACATCCACTCCCAGAACACTCCCGCAACACAACCATGGTGCCTTTCACAGTAGTAGCAATGGACAGAGAGGTGCTGAATGCTGCAGTGCAGCTCAATGAGCTGGAGCAGCACCAATGATGACAGGAGGCCAGAGAGAGGAGGAGGATGATGGCTGGGATGCAAGTGGTGATGCAGAGGCGAGCTGTTATACCTCGCACAACGGCCACACCCTGGGTACTGACAGATGGCCAGACACATACCTTGTACCAGCTAAACAGGGAGACAATACATGAACTACTGAACCTAGTCCAGGGCAACATAGAGAGTAGGATCCGCAGTCGGACAGCCATACCACTGCTGTCGAAGCTGGTGTCGGTCCTGCACTTCCTCACCACAGACACGTTCCAGTACTCCATGGGCCAGCTGCATGGCAAATCGCAGCCTGCCTTTTCCAGAGTTCTGGTGCAGGTACTGGCTGCCCTTCTGCACCATGTGGGCCAGCAGATCACCCTGCCAAGCACCCTACCACAGGTAAATGCCATTGAGGCCCACTTCCACATGCCTAAAGGCATGCCAAATGTGCTTGGTGCATTGGACTGCACACATGTAGAGTTGGTGACCCCCACACCACAGAGGAGGTGTACAGGAACCAGAAGCAGTACCATTCCCTCAATGTCCAGATGACTTGTAAAGATAACCTAAACATCATGCACTGCTGTGTCTGCTTCCCAGGTTCAATCCACCACTCCACAGTCCTGCAGAACAGCACCCTTCTGGCATACATGTCCTAGCAAACAGGACAAATGACTTGGATGTTGGGTGAGTACATGTAAAGTACACACGCATTGCTGCATAGTCATAGTCCCACAACCACCATGCATTAGCGGTACCAACCAGAGGATGTCCAATTGGCAGGCCACAACACAGCAGAGTATACTGAAAATGGTGTAACATCAGTCAATGACAATTCCATACCTACACCATGAGGACACAAACAGACAACACACTACAGGTACCAAAATGAAACACTGCCACTCCACCAAATCAAGTTCTGCAGTACACCATCCCACCCAGGCCCATGGGGGCATGTCCTTGCAAGGTGCATGCATGCATACACTGACTGTGTAGAACACTCAGTCACAGGTGACACCACTGACTTACACCATCTTCCATGCATGTCAACAGTCAATGTGAATGTTGAAGGGCCTCATGTAGTGCATTATTGGCACTTGCATGAATGGTCGGTGCTCAAGTGTGACTGCAATGTGATTAGCACAGGGGTCATAAGTCAGTGGGATATTAAGGGACATGGCCAAAACGTAAAATGTAGTACTGTTGCCAGCTCTAGTGATGCCAAACTTGTCATAGGTTATCTGGGCCCACTGCATGTAAGACATCCTGCTGCGTCGATGCATGTCAGTGAATGTCCAGACCACAGTGTGGGTGTTATCTGGTGTTTGTCGACACTGATGTGGAGGTGGCATGGAGATGACCACACCAGACCATGGGGATATGCATGCTGGGCCTATCAGTGGCAAGTGTATTCCCACCCCCCCGTAATCCATCCCAGGGAGTACAACGCAGCACAGCATGGATGATACAGATTGACTGTCACAGGGTGCAGCGCCGTGCATGATGCACATACATACCACAGTCTAAGAGGCATGATGAAGAATACATACACAGATGTGCCATGAGTACGACAGTCCTGCAACAGGCAGGTCATGGCTGACATTATGGCCCCCCCTTGCTAAAGATTCTGGTTATCTGCTCCTGCCTTGGCTGAGGACCCCTCTGAGAGATCCACATATGTCGGAGGAGATGAAATACAATTGTGCACATGTGCAAACCAGGGCAACTATTGAACAGACCTTTGGACTATTGAAGGTAAGTTTCAGATGCCAACACCAGTCAGGAGGTGCGCTTATGTACAGGTCAGAGAAGGTAGGGCAGATAGTCTTGGCCTGTGCAATGTTGCATAACAACTGCATAGTACGAAACATACACCTATCCCCAGACCTGGACATGCCACCACCAGAGGGCAGATATGAAGATGATGGTGTGGCAGCACCAGCCAGGCACATGCATATGCTCATGGATGCCAGGAACAAGTGTATTGTCCAACAGGAACTCATAGACAACTTCTTCTGAGGCCCCCACACTGTGCTCTACCCATGCCACATTACCACTTTAGATGTGCTCACTCAATGAATTGTGACACATAAATAAGGACTGTCCACTCATTGCTCTAAGTGTTGAATGAAATGTATTGGAATTAACTAACATCTACATAGAACACCCCGTGCCCACCTCCCCCTCCCCACACACCAACCTCCCTCTCCCCACACACCCGAAGACCAAAGTTTCTAATGTGCTGGTCCACAATGTCAGAGCCTGTGCACGACCCTTGCCATGGGCTGGTGTGCACATAAGTCACTGGGATCAGCGCCTCAAACTGCTCTGGACTGGACTAGCACGGGTGTTGGTACTGGAGGGGGGGCAGATCCCTGAGCCCCCATGTGCTCCGAGGTGGCCTGCAGGGAGAGTACTACAGACTCTGCAAGAGTAGACACCCCCAAGTTGCCCTCCCAAGCCCTCGATGCAACCCAGGGCACAGGAACAGCATCAGATTGGACACACTGACGCATCGTCTGGATTCAGTCAGCTGCTGCCATACAGTGTCTGCCTTTTCTTCATGACGGGCCTCCATGGAACGGATCCCTCCGTCCATCTCCTGTATGCTGGGAATTGGTGGGTTTTGAGGTCTGTTGAGGGTTGAGGGACTGAAGGTGAGTGTGGAATATTGGGTGTGGTATGGTGAGGCATCAGTGCCTTCCTTCCATCCACTGCCTCAGTCTCATCAGAGGTGGTGCTTTGATAGGGCAGGGGCTGATGTGTGATGGGCGCAGAGTATGTGCGCCTGAGCTGTGCCACTGGCTGAATTTGTGATGGCTTTCAGCGTTGGCCACTGGCTGGGTTGGTGGTGGCTGTTCAGCCTGGGATGCTGGCTGGGTTGGTGGTGGCTGTGCAGCCTGGGCTGCTGGCTGGGTTGGTGGAGGTGGCTGTGCAGCCTGGGCCCTGGCTGGGCTGGTGGTGGTGGCTGCTGGCTGGGCTGGTGGTCGTGGCTGTGCACCCTGGGCTGCTGGCTGGGTTGGTGGTGGCTGTTCAGCCAGGCCACTGGCTGGGTTGTTGGTGACTGTTCAGCCTGGGCCGTTGAGTGGGTTGGTGGAGCAGGCATTGCCAGGGATGTGTTGGGGGTGGGCTGTTAGGCAGTCCTGCCAGATCTTGCACGGTCTGTTGAGGGTCCAGTGTTGTCGCTGTCAGTGGATGTGCCTGTTAGGGTGAGATGAGGACGCGGATGGATACATGGGTGTCACATCGACGCACTAGCATTACACAAATACCACATTGAATGTTCCTTGGCCTGGACATGTTGTCTGGGGGTCAATTGTGCACTGACGGTGCATGCATATGTGTGTGGTGTGAGTCCATTTTGGTGGTAGTTATGGCATGGTGGCTTGTTGTGTTGTGTGCATTGGGGATGTGCTAATTGTCCAGTCATGCCATTGCGCACATGGTCAGTGCTCATGGGCATGTATGCGTAAGATGCATTGCATGACTTACTTTGACCCAGACCCCTAGCATCTATGTGTGCACAGTGATTTTTGATGTTGACGTCACATCTAGTACCCCTTTCCTTGGACACAATTTTTGTCATGCAGGGTATTCAGGTGTGGCTTGTTGTGCTCACTGCCATCTCCTTCGGTCCCTGCTCCGGCCTCTGCAGATCCAGCACCCTCAATCTCTTCGAGATGCATGATGGAACTGCATCTGTCTTCCCACGGCATAAGCTTGAGGGGAGAGGCCTTCCCGCCTCCTGTGGCCAGAGATTGCCAACAGTGTGCTGACAAAAGGTTGCGCACTCGCAAGTCATCCCACCTTTTTCTGCAGTCTTTGGGAGTTTGGGGAACAGGCCACTGCAGTGACTTTGCGTGCCACGTCCTCCCATATGGCCGACTTGCGCCGCTGGCTTGTGTGGCGGTTGTCCCGCCCAACCAGAGCTTCCGAATTGGCCACAATGTGATAAATTAGGGCGGTAAGGCCTGCCTCACTGAAGTGGGGTTTGAGGAGCCGGACCTCAGGCTGCCTTGATTTAGACCTACCAGACATATTGCTGGTGTTTCTGTCAATGCATGGCAACAGGAAATACCCAATTTTAAATGGATTTAGTTTTCCAAAATGGCCACTGCTGAACTTCCCGTTCCTGTGATGATGCTGTTTCCAGTGCCGGTGTTACCGTTGCCAGTGTTTCTGGCAACGGGAGCAGTGCTGCTGGTGTTTCTGTCACGATGGGCACCGGAACCGCTGTTACTGGCATTTTTTGTTACGGTAGTGCCGGCATTTCCCTCTTTTGCCTGAGTTACCATCATGCCGGTAACAACATTTTCAGAATTGCGCTGTGCGTGCGCCGGTGCAGTCAGAATTTGTCAGTGATTTGGTCACTCCGGTAGGTGGAAACAGTACTACCGGATTGACGGTATCACTGGCATCATTTAGGATAACTCGTAATGAGGGCCAATGTCTTTATTATTAACACAAGTTGAATAAAATTTGACTATTACAACTCAGGCATTAAGGGCTTAACGGCGCCGTCGGCGCCGTTAACCCTTAACGCCTGATTCACATTTTAACGCCTGCTTTTTGCAGGCGTTAAAATGCGAGGTGCTAAGCCACCTTAGTGCTAATTACGGTACCGTAATTTACGGTGCCGTAATTAGCGCCTTCCCCACTCCCATTATGCCCTATGGGGCAAAAATGGGAATGGGGAAGGGGCCATTGGTGAATGGGGAATTCCCGCCCCACTCACCTTGTAATGGGGCGGTAATTCCGCCATCCACCATGGCGGAATCGTAACCTTAGCGGCATGGACCATGGTGCTAATAGCACCATGGTCCTCCGCCAAGGTTGTAATGCGGGCCAATGTGTGCTTTTGTTATCTGTATGAATGTTCATGTGAATGTTTGATTTGCAGTTACACAATGCAATGCTATCATCCTAGGTTGTTTTCCAGGATCTATCTATTTATTTTTGAATTTTGTCATTTTGAACTTACTTTTTTCACCTTTCTTTTGTGTTTATGTTTGGGTTGCCACCCTATGCAGCCACCTCAGTATCTGTCTCCCATTTTCCCAACCAATGGGCCTCATTCCGACTCAGGCGTTAAGGGGTTTACGGCGCCGTAAACGGCGCCGACCCTTAACGCCTGATTACAAGGTTCCCTTTGCCGGATGGCTGTTTAACGCCTGCTTTTTGCAGGCGTTAAAAGCCATGCCGCAAAGGGACCTTGGCGTTAATTACGGCACCGTAATTTACGGTGCCGTAATTATCGCCTTTCATCAATTCCCATTATGCCTTACGGGGCAAAAATGGGAATGGGGAAGGGGCCATTGGTGAATGGGGAATTACCGCCCCACTCACCTTGGAATGGGGCGGTAAATCCGCCATCCACCATGGCGGAATTGCAACCTTAGCGGCATGGACCATGGTGCGAATAGCACCATGGTCCTCCGCCAAGGTTGTAATGATGTCTAATGTCTTTTTCGTAACACAATTTTCATGAAAACGTCATAATTCTTTTTTCCAAATAGTTCTTCTTCTTCCCCATGTAAGCCCTAAAAGTGGAAGAGCTCTGGGCATTACCGTAATATATTTAATAAGTTACATTGGGGTCCATACAGTTCTAGCATTTAACATCCTGTATCATCATTGCTATAATCATTCTTACCAATCTCTGTTAGCACTTGCTAGCACTCTTGTGGACTAAGTGTCCATCTTTTTCCATTGCAACTCGCTTGATTCCATGATTAAGGAAGGACAGAACGTTGCAAGCTGGGTTAATTGGAACATTGGGCAGTATAAGACAATATTGATGAGTGTAAGTCCTCCCTTAATGGTAGAATTATACTATTTCCCTGGCTGTGGACTAGACTTCAAGTCACCCCAGATAAACGTTTAATATTCCACATCATTAAGAGCATGAATTTCACTCTACTATTGAGGAGGAAAATGACAAAAATGTAAATCAGTCTAGTATGGTTGACATTTCAATAATTTTCAAACTATTGCATATTAATTTTCAGGGATCACGCCATTTATATATGTCTGTCAGTAAACTATTTGACGGGCTGTATAGGTTATCTTGGATTATTTGCTGTATGATATGATATGATAGGTTATTTATAGCACGCTTAATACCCAGAGGTTTCTAAGCGCGGACCCGCGTATGGAACCTATGTTGCTCTGTATTGTCTTGCTTCCAAGGCGAGCACGTTGCCCTTGAGCTATCCTCCCGAGCCCTGCTCTAGTCCATATTGATCCTGATACCCAGCCATTCCATGCCTTTATTGACCTAGTGAAATGAAAAAGGCACAGCAATCATGCACAAGGTAAATTGGTTCTCTAATAGCGGTCTCTGGGTCAGCCAATGTCAATTGGATGAGACTGCTTGTCGTAATCATTATAATGGTTATTTTATTGTTCTTACTGATTTAGTTGGAAAGGAGTCGCTGGCCAGTAAGAAGAGAAGAGTGGTCAGCGGGAAGACCATGTGGTTCCTCTATGCATGTTCAGTATTTCACAGAACAAGCCATGCTATAATATATGCCAAAGGTATACTGTACAGGGGTTGAACCATGTGTATACATTTTGACCCAATCCAAATCAGTCACAATTTGGAGCTCAGATATTCCAAATTTAGCTTCAGTATGAGTCTTTGAAGTCTAGTGACGGGGACTTAATCAGGAGTTTGTTGTCTGAGTTTATAAGAAAGATATGTCTGCATTTCTTATATCTGGTGGGACTTGTCCCTCATATGGCAAACTGTAATAATGGTGTTAAATTATTTTAGAAGTGAACCTGTGGTGCTTTCCTCCGAGAATACTTCAATAACCAGGCAGTGATTCTGACCAATGCAAATTATGTTGAGTTCTATTGAAAATCTGTCAATATGTTCTGAAGGGCTTGTCTGATATCCAGTAGCGAGATTGGGTCGTGCATGGGGAGTCTGTCTTCTATCTTCAACCAAGGTGTGGTGAGTTTGGAGAAGAAGTTGTGTCTGCCCAGATATTGCTGGTGGAGCAGCCATTCATAGGGATTAAGAAACGCTAGGATATATGCTGTTCATTACAAAATGCATTCGTAAATTATTAGATGACTAAGAAGGGAGTTATAAATGGCTTAAACGTGTATGTATGGTAAGCAATAATTTCACCTATGAGTGACTTCAGGAAATGTGTCATTTATTATACCATCTCTTTCCATTAGAACTGAGTAACATTTAGCCTGGTGTGCTAATCTCTCTGAAGCTAGTTTAATTCCAGGTGGACCTGGAAATGATCTGTCCTTTTAAAAAATATGGTGTTCAAATTATACTTCACTCTGAGAGGGATTTTAAGTAGGTCCAGAAATTATTTTAAGATGTTCTAGTCTCTGCTGTTCCTCCTGCACCCCTTTTTTTTCCTTTAAGGTATTTTATCTAATTTCCTGCTGATATACTCATTCAAAGAAGCCATACGAGTGCCAGGTGAGTCCATCCAAGCTTGATTGTGGTCAAGATTTTCCTTACCATCATTTGTCAGAGGTTTTACAGAATCTCATTTTGCATCTAGCAAATTATTACCTTCGAGACCCAATTCACATTCTATAGATATGGGTTATGATGCGAGAGATCCATTGGAAGAATGTTCTATTCCATTATTGAATTTGTCAGGTGATGGGTAGCACCGCAGTAATCTAGCTAAGAGAATGACTCTATGTATAACCTCTGGTAGTTGGGTGCGGAACATGCCACATTTTCGTCGGGTTGTAAGAATGTCCCATTTTAGCTTCCCTTTCTATGCATGAATGTAGATCTGGTTAGTCTAAAATGCTTAGTGTTGCTCATTGAATTTAATCCCCGTTCCAACGTATCACTGTTATTATGCTCCTTATTTACCTCAGTGTTATGTTAAGAAATGCGAGGAAGCACAGTTTGAGCCGTCAAGTGTTTGCACAGAGTACACAACAGCTTTTGTGTTTTGGATGCTCAAATTTGCCAGTGCTGTTCTGCCCATCATCTGTCAAAGATTTCGTGATTATATAGGAGACGGATTTGTGGAACAGGACTGTGTCCCTGTACATTTCCCATTATCCCTGATACTGTGTACTGATACTGTGTCCCACTTTTCCTATGAAGGCTCTCTTCAGTTTTTTTGCTCCTCACGCCTCCAGGTGTTTTTCCAACAGAAGTGAAATGTCAGAACATTACATTTTTAAATACGCTAAGGTGTACTTCCTCTTGACAAAGCTGTTCAGACCATTGCTGTTGAATGATATAATCCCTAGACCAGGTATTTGCCAAACTCTTGGATTTTTGTGTCCCATTAAAGTATTGCATTGTGAGGGAGATAAGTAAAACTGAAGAGTGATAGCTGGACGGTTTTGAATGTATGATAACCACTGCCATTGGTCTGGGAAAGTCAACAAAGTATTGTTTTTAATGCTTGCAATGACATTAAAGATAGGAAAGGACTGTGTGTATGTCAGGCTTGGTACCACCCCAAGAGCATTTTTGAGTAGATCGCTCCACTCAGAAATCAATGCAGATGCTATGTAATGGGTCCCTCTTCCCTGCATCACCTCACCATCACTGAATTAAGAAATTAACTAACAGGCACAATAACAAAACCTTGCTTACACTAGAGATAAACAATTTTAAGGTTGTACCACAGTCTTTCAAGAAGTCAACAGGAGGGCACAGTACATTAACATAAATGTGTGGGGGTGTAGGGAGAAGTGTTGTTCTTAAGAAGAACTATCAAAATAGTTTAGCCTAGAAATATAAATAGCGTGTGCAAATTCCCTGAAGAAGGTTCTATAATACAAGAAACTGAAACATGTAGGGGGACATATATATTACGGGACGTTATGTCTGGAACTATGTACGTATTGTTCTTGAATTATACAGCAAGTTTTTGAGGGCAGCATATATAGGGCCTCATTACAAATTCAGCGGTGCGCGAAAGAATCTCTGCTAATTTCGTTACCACAAATTCTTTTGGCAGTAGCAGAATTATCCCCCCTTTCCCTGCACCGCTGAATTATGAATTTAGTGGTAAAACAGAAGTTTTACCTCCAGTAACAAGCTAGGGGTATATCTAACACTCTCCCTACAAAAATTGGTGATTTTACAGCACAGTAAATCTGCTAGTGGTAAATCTGCCAAAAATCCCTTTGGAGTCCTATGGACTACAAAAATGGGAAGGTCCCATAAAACCATGTGGCAGGAGCAGTAATCGAGCTTGGTGGTAATTTGGCAGATTTACCACTGAATTACCACCAAACGTGTACTGAGGCCCTACAGTATTTTTTCAGACTTAGTGGTTAGTTTACATCAATTTGTATTTCATTTGGTTGCTCCATCGGCTACGATAGGGTGAGAACTGATACAGCAAAGAGAAAAAGACATGTACTGCTACCTGTCTGCCCACAGTGCACTCCAATGGGAGGAGAACTCCCCAAACTATTTGATTAGTAAGTATTTAATGTAGGTTGTCTAGTTCAAAACATTTCGCATTGCAGCACTCAGTGTATACTTTCAATGTAATAAATAAAAGAATTCAGCAAACCATTTGTTTGAAAAAGGAAAAAACAACCTTTTATTGATATTGTTAGACTTCAAAAAGAAGGCATACAACAATAATCTTTATCAATGTATTGGAACAATCAAAATAACTTAGGATAAATCTAACCAAATAATTGCACCATTAGTGTTACCAAAAAACAGAACACTGTCAAACTTCAAAAGACACTTCTTCCTTAGAGTCTCACATGTATCACAGTGCAATTTGCTCTTTTTTTAAACTGATCATTGGTGTGTGGTCCTGTCATTTCCAGGGCGCTGTGTATCTATCCATCAATGTACGTATAACAATTCAACAAGTTGAGGTTTGTCAATCCCAAAAAGTACCAAGTCTATTTTAATTCTTTGCCAACGCGTTTCGGACTGACAATCAGTCCATCTTCAGGGCATATGATACCATTGGTTCCGCGACATGTGTTCATTCACACTTTCAAAACCTAAGGCGGAATCTAAAAAGGGGACCCACTATTAGGGTTAAAGTCAATAATAGTGTTTTCAATTAAATGATTCTTAAAGTACAGAAAACCAACCTTGTGAATTCTGTAGTGGGATCTATAATCCTAGGCTTAATAGCCAACCCTGCTGTAGATGCTGTCACTGCATCAGTTTCCAGGAGGGTGCCGTAATCTCACTTCCAAAACAGGTCTAATCAGGGGCAATTAGTTCTAAAGTGAAAACGGACATAAATTGATTTTAGTTTCAATAAATTTGATTCTATTGACTATTTCCAGTTTAATATAATAGGCCTAAGGGTTTTCTTGCATGTGCTTACAACGTTTCCCAATGTTACCTTAAAGTCGGTGTGGTGTTTAGTCATTCAAAAAAGAAGAAAAATGGGCATACATAATCCTACATCCCCCTCGATTAGCTAGGTTAATATAATCCTCCCACTCTTAGAATTTAAGAAATTCGTCCCGTGATTATCTAACAGGCGAGATTCTCAGCCTGAGGATCAATCCTTACCCCTTCATCAATTTCGGGTCTGTCAAGCGTAGTTCCTCGCATGCGGCATGGGAGTGAATGTCACTTCCCCGGACTTGAGGCTTTTAATGCTAACGTAGAGCCTCATTGGTCATGCACAAGAAGAGTAGTGCCGGCGTGTGGAGCTGGCTACTGCTCTCCTGCGCATGCGTGCTGCAGGTCGCGCGTGTGCTGCAACTCTGCCTTTAACTAATCTTGCATAGAAGAGAAGAGAAAACCACAATATGCACTCTACGTGCATGTGCAAAAGATGGTTGGCCTTTTTTAGAGGTTACCATGCCGGAGTTAGAAACCCACAATACTGCATGTGCAGGGTGGGCAGTGCCGATGTACCGTATCGGCAACTGCTCTTCTGCGCATGGGTATTTCAACAGGCGTGGGTAATACACCCGCGTTTCTGTCTAATCAGAGAGTCTCGTGTCTTTAACTCGATCATGCTTGCGCGACGGGGAACAACACAGTGTCCACCCCTTGCGCATGCGTAATGACAATTCGCCCAGTCTGAAACGGCACCACATCCAAAACAAGAACGCGGCGCTGTCTATGCAAAGCCTGTGTCCCAGAATGCAAAGGAGCACTTAAAGGCATGGTCTAGTAAAAATTTTTATTGTCCCTACGGGTCGGCCATGTTTTTTTAAGCCTAAGTGGCTCGATTTTAGAAAACTTTCCTATGGACCTTACCCGAGTTTTCGTCCATTAAACGCACGCGAAAACAGGCACCAGGGAGCCGCCATTTTGTGATAATCCTATCACTTGCCGCATCGTCCTGGCTGACCTGCTTCTGCGGCACTAAATCAATTCCCCAGCCCCTGAGCTTGTCATCAGCAGACTCGTACCGCCCATTTCCCAACGCCAAAGCACGTCTTGTGTCAACATTCGCTGCGCTTCAGCTAATGACGTGTCGCCATGGAAATGGCAGGACGCCTCTTTCCTCAATAAGTATAAACAGACAGTTTCACAACACACAGCAGCAGATTTTCGATTCCATTCCTCTCTCTGTGTTACTTAGAGTATTTTGTGACTCGTTTCAGTGCTCTGGTCAGCTACCTTCGCCGCTTGTAGCCCGTGTGAACACCTGTACCATCTCGGTAAATTATTTTACTTTGTTTACCACACAATGGCTACAATAATGCCCTACATGTACGAGCCCGAGTATACCAAGGAGGAACTACTGGAAAGGGAAGCACGCGAAAACGATGGGGATTCGGACGGCAGTTGGCAGGACGAATCAACAGATGAAGAGCCTAGGCCTAGTCGCATGGACGGCGTCTCCACCTGGTGCACATGCAATCGGTGCGAGCTAATGCCAACCGAGGAGGAGAACTGCTGCTGCCGAGAAAACTCGGGATGCCTGGCCTACATTTCGGAAGGCGAGCCACGACCGCAATGCATCACCGAGCTGCCAGACTTCAGGGCAGCCTGCCTCACACGGGCCGTGTTGAGAATAATGATGGTGCTTATGCACGAACTTCGCGCAACTGTTCGTCCTCGTAATCCGAGTAACGAGTAAGTATACTCTGCTTGTCATGCCACTCCTATTTCATGTTCTTCTACTATATCCAAAATTACATCTACATATCATTGTAACGCATGAAAGTCGTTCAATAGTGCGCAGTGTCTAGATAGCATTTGTCCGAGCAGAATGCCATTAGTTACAAGAATTGTCATTGACAACAAACGTTTATTAAACTTATCTTGGTCATTTAAAAACAGTTTGTTTCATTCCTTTTCACAGGTGGTACAGGCTGGTGGCCTATCGTTCCTTTACATGGTGGCTCCACGGGAGGCTTGGACACCGCGTTCGAAGAGTGATACCCGCCTGTGCCATTCGTGCCATAAGAGAAACGTAACCCGAGTGACAGCGGTCAGTACAGGGGATTTTCTCTCGCTGTGCTGCAACCTGACCTGTATAATCTTTAAAGTCTTGTATTTTTGTGTCATGAAAATAAGATACAAAATAAAACACCACATATATTTTAACAAAGGTTGTTTCGATTTTTTTAAATGAATCAAGTGTGTCTCCATTCAAGGATGGACGTCAGACATCTGTGCTCCGAATGGGTGAAGGTCTGGTCGCTGTGAAGCAGGGTGGTCACTATCTAAGCTAACATAAAATATTCTCGATAATGCATGCACTAAATAACACTTGTTCAAAGTCTTTCAGTAGGTTATGTCTCTATAAAAGTCACACATATATCTATACTAACAATTAACATTGGATTATACAGGCCTTAGGTTAAGGGTCTTGACCACTGTAATACACCGGTTGAAGTGTGGGTCTGTGCTCACAAGAATCTCTGGTATGTGGCATTTGTTATTGATAAGCAACGATATACTGCAGTAGGGGTCTAATGTTAATTGGGGATCTGCTAGGTGGGCATCACGTCGTGGTCAGTGGTCTGGTACTTGAAGAGAATACCTTGCAGGTACACAGGGTCACAATGGCAGTAAGTTTCCACTGGCGAGGGTGTGTGGGCAAGGACACGTTTATGGAGATGAACGAGCGATGTGCTTAGTTCAGGCTGGTTCACATGCAGGACAGTGATCTCAGAGGAAGAGTCATGCTCGGTGGTCCCATCTACGCGATTGTCAACCAAAGTTATCACATAAGGGCAAGGGGTGAACCCACTACTGGAGGCACTTGGTCCGAGTTTCTACTGAGAAGTAAAGCATGAGAGGGGCCATCGAGAGGGGCCTGATGGCCCCTCGTTCCCACACACTTATCTGCACGCCCACCGGCCCATCCATCCACCCCCCCCTATCAAAGGCAGTTCGCACCCGTGGATGAGCGCTGGCATGTGGGGCTGTCTGGGGCGCGAACGGCCAAGGTGCCAAACAACATGTACACTTCAAAAGGTATCTTACACCCAGGGGCCATCGTTCACATGGTCTCCTCAGACTGTGTGTCTCCAGGCAGGCCTCCCCCGAGGTAGGCCGCCCCCCTGCAATCCACATAAGTGTGTCTCCATTCAGAAGTCTTCCTGTGCCTTATCTGCATGCCCCAGGCCCATCCAGCCCACCCCCCTCTATCAAAGGCGGTTCGCACCAGTGGATGCGCGCTGTCAGGGGCACGAAAGGCCAAGGTGCCAAACAACATGTACACTTCAAAAGGTATCTTACGCCCAGGAGCCATCGTTCACATGGTCTCCTCAGACCCTGTGTCTCCAAGCATGCCTCCCCTGAGGTAGGCCGCCCCCCTGCAATCCACATAAGTGTGTCTCCATTCAGCAGTCTTCCTGTGCCTTATCTGCACGCCCCAGGCTCATCCAGCCCACCCCCCTCTATCAAAGGCAGTTCACGCCAGAGGATGCGCGCTGTCAGGGGCGCGAAAGGCCAAGGTGCCAAACAACATGTACACTTCAAAAGGTATCTTACGCTCAGGGGCCATCGTTCACATGGTCTCCTCAAACCCTGTGTCTCCATGCATGCCTCCCCTGAGGTAGGCCGCCCCCCTGCAATCCACATAAGTGTGTCTCCATTCAGCAGTCTTCCTGTGCCTTATCTGCACTCCCCAGGCCCATCCAGCCCACCCCCCTTTATCAAAGGACGGTTCGCGACAGTGGATGCACGCTGTCAGAGGCGCAAAAGGCCAAGGTGCCAAACTACATGTACACTTCAAAAGGTATCCCACGCCAAGGGGGCATCGGTCACATGGCCTCCTCAGACCCCGTGTCTCCAGCCAGGCCTCCCCTTGAAGCAGGCCGCCCCCCTAATACCACGACATACATACGTCATTCATTCACAAACACACCCCTGTTTCTAATACTTTATAAACCACTTGATATGTCTCATGAGAACATCTTTGTGCTTTGCAAGTCAACTCGTGAATGTGCTACCTGGCAACCACTGAGATCTACGCTAATCTACTCGTCGTCGTGCTATCCGTGAACTTCTGTGACTGCTTAGAGCAAACCCATCAGTGTGCTACCTGTGGCCACCCACCTATTCTCCTGCAACATACTGCTCTGCTTGCTGAATCCAACTGTTTGTTGGTCAAGGTAAGGCTATGTATCCTAGTCATATTTCGCAGATTTTTAAATTTCTATCTATTTGCGAGTAGAGTACACAATAGTGCTATGTTCATTGGTCTCATTGCTATTGACTTGAGTTTCCATTGCTATGCTATCAATAGATCTATTTATTTTCATCTTTGTCTATTGTCATCGAATTGCATCCTTCGGGGGTCCAGTCTATAATGTAAGCATGTTTCCTTCTCGTGCAAGACAGAACATCCAAGGGACGAGTCACATGTTCAGATTTTAGTCACATAATTTATACATTTCTGCAACTTATGCGAATACTTAGCCGCACATAATGAACTGGTATAGTTCCAGCGACCAAAACAAACCTTGCATTGATCATTGTATGATTCATTTACTTTTGTATCAAATCTTTATTCATGATGATTGTATAATAATGTTGATATTTACTTTTCAGATTTATCAACAATGCCTGCCTGTTCGATTAGCGGTTGCCCTTCGAAGACCCATGCGAAATCTGAAGGCACTACAATGCATGTATTCCCAAAAACTGTTGATCGAATAAGAGAATGGGTCAGACATTGCGGATATCCACTGGATGAGCTGGAAAGTAGAGTCCAACAAGTCTTACAGGACAAGAGGGGTGATCGATACCGCATGTGCAGCCGGCACTTTTCCTTGGATATGTATACAACATCTTGGGTAACAAAGAACAATAAACGGCGAACGACACAGAAATTGATCGAAAACGCGATTCCCACTCTATTCGTCCACATTCCGCCATCGGTGAGTCAAGTGTCCGGATTTAGCTTTAGGCCTTGCGGTAGTGTGTAGGTAGCCGAATGGATTAATTGATATTGTAGGTGTTCTATCCCTTGTAATAATTTCAATATTGATATGAGTGTATAGTTTTTTGAATAATGACATTTATCATATATTCTTTTTCGATTTCATAACCCACAAACGCAATGTATATATATATGGGAACAGGGAACTGTGCTGTATTGAGCATTTTTCAAGTATTCTGTCGCCTTACATGGCTATTTTTAATATTGGCATTTCATTATCAATCATTAATTTACTTTTACAACTTCTTGACTATCCCTTGAATCTGAAGCAAGAACATTCTACATCCTTGACGTGGTCGCAGTTATCAACCACTTCTAGCGCGTATCAGGTAATCTTACTAGGCTAATCCGCTACATACTTGTTTTATGCATGTCAAGTAATAGTTTTATTCTATCGTGTAATTATTTTACTGAATGTTTGGTTAGTGCTTTCCAGTTGATATACACCTTAGTTATCATCCACTGGTGTTTGTTTTCAGTTATAAATTGGTGTTATCCATACTAATGCAAGTACTGTCATTCAGGGAGATGCTGAAGCGTCCGCCACATCTACAACATTTCTAGATGTTCTTCACCAGCAGGAGGTATGGATACTGACAGCTCCATCGAGCGTCATCATCAGAGCTGGAATTCTTGTCGTTTGATCGTTCTACACAATGTTTCATTCGTGGTTAGCCGTTGATATGTACCTGTGCTGTCGACCCCAGGTGTGTGTTATGTTTTCACTATTGTAATCCTCACTAATGCAAGTACTATGTTTCAGGCAGTTGATGGAGCGTCAACCTCTGCACTTGATGCAGAGCCTGACATTCAAGTAATTCCAGGGGAAGTGGAAGCGAGACCATGCGTATACGAATCGGCGCAACAGCTTTCGGAAGTGCGCACTACATTTGCAACATCCATAGATATTCTTCAGCAGCACGAGGTATGGATACTGACAGCTCCATCATGCGTGATCATATAACGTGATTCCATTAGCTATACTTTCTTCCCTATTAACGCAAGTGCTCTGTTTCAGGGAGACGACGAAGCTTCCACTACAATCACAACATCCAATTTAGATGATGCAGATGTAAATAAATCGGAGAAATAAGTCGATGAAATGTGATCATATTTAGATTTTCCTTGATTCTTTTAGACAATGCATCATTTGTGGTTATCTCTTTATATGTACCTGTGCCGTCGACCCCAAGTGTGTGTTATGTTTCCAATATTGAAAACCATACTAATGCAAGTACTGTGTTTCAGGGAGACGACGGAGCTTCCACTACTATCACAACATCCCATTTTGATGATGCAGATGTAAAGGAATCGGAGAAATAAGTCGATGAAATCTGCATACTTATATTTTCCTTGATTGTTTTAGACAATGCATCATTTGTGGTTATCTCTTTATATGTACCTGTGCCGTCGACCCCAAGTGTGTGTTATGTTTCCAATATTGAAAACCATACTAATGCAAGTACTGTGTTTCAGGGAGATGCAGATGCCTCCTCTCCAATACAACCATTCATGGCAGTCCATGCAGAGCCAGAGGTATGGATACTGACAGCTCCATCGAAATAGATCATCACTGGTCGAATACTTGTCGTTTGATTGTTGCGCACAATGTTTAAATCGTGTTTGGCTATTGAGATGTACCTGTGTGTTCATCCTCACGTGTGTTTTATGCTAACAATATTTTGATACATAGTAATGAAAGTACTATGTTTCAGGGAGACGATGGAGCCTCATTCCGTGCTGTCTATGTGGATACAGAAAATATAGTCGTTGCAGCGCAAAAGGAAGGGAGGACATGCGGAAACGAATCGGAGCTACAGCGTGCAGATGTTGAAGGTCGAGTCAAAAAAGTTGCAAAGAAAAAAAAACAAAAAAAGGTTAGTTACAAACAGTTCATAATTTTAAAAAAATGTTTGTGCTGGGGTCTATTTTATGTTTTTTTCCAGTCAATTGGACTACACTTTATCTTGTATTTAAACTGAACATCTCTTTTCCAATCTCTCCTCCAGTTACCCGTGGGTGTCAGAACTATACATACACAGACAGTGAAGTGAATGAGAGATGTTGCTTGCCAGACCATGTACACTATGGAGGAGCTATTCATTGAGGCGAGGCGTGTTCAGGCTCGAGATGCTCATGTCCAATGGCCAGAACATGAATTAACTGCGTTTGGAGAATACAGCAAAGTTGCATTGGACCATTGCTACAGTGCGACCGGACCACCACAAGAAGATGTTATTGAATGTATTGAAGATAGCTCTGAAGTAGTTGCAGATCAATTCACACAATTTACACCCGCTAAAAATTTGCCACCCAAAAACCTGTCGACATTGTTGTGTTCTCCCATCAATGTTGAAGTAATAGATGTCGAAATGACAGAGAATGAACCAGCCGCAGCATCCATAGACGCATCAGAACTTGCTATCAGCGATATTACTTTCCAATGTGTTGAAATCTCCACAACGTCACAGGCCGAAACAACTTTGACGCAGGATGACAGTCTAATGAAAGAGAGCAAATACATTGTATTCGACAGTTGTTTGATGGAAATTATAAGTATGCTGACATGTGTGCATTCCGTTAGAGGGAAAGTATGTGGGAAGCCATTGATTAATGTGACTCGCCAAATAAAAGGCAGTAACGTCAAAATAAATGCTGCCTGTAGATTAAATCATAGGTTCTCATGGTCTGTACAAACGATGCTGGGGAAAATGCCAGCAGGCAATCTACTGTGTGCAGCTGCATCACTTTTTAGTGGCTCCAGTTTTAGAAAGTTAGAGGCTTTCTTTCAGTTTGTGGGACTCCATTTAATTTCTAAATCGCTGTACTACATATACCAACGTGATTATCTGTTTCCGGCCATTAGTGATGCTTGGAAAATTGAACAATTGTCTCTAGCAAGTACATTCGAAGGCAAACGATTCAGGCTAGCCGGCGATGGACAGTGCGACAGCCCTGGATTTTCTGCCAAGTACTGCACCTACCACTTTCAGGACATGGATAGTAAGAAAATTGTGAGTTTGGTGGTCATGCAGGTAACACAATGTACATCATCAGTGGTCATGGAGAAACTAGGATTTATAAAATCAGTGGAATATCTACAATTAAGGGGAATGCACATCGACCTCATAGCCACGGACAGACACGTTTCAATTGCCAAGACAATGAGAGAGCAGTTCCCACATATTAATCATCAATTTGACGTATGGCATCTTGCTAAATCAATCAGTAAGAAAATCTCGGCTGCAGGAAAAAAAAAAGGTTTTGAAAGTACTTTGCAGTGGTCCCATTCTATCACCAACCATCTTTGGTGGAGCTCAAAAACTTGTGAAGGGTCAGTGGAAATACTATTTGAAAAATGGCGGTCACTGATGCACCACTTTACCAACGTTCACCGCTGGACAGCAAATCAACATTTCCACCAATGTGAACATGGCCCTTTGTCCCCAGAGGAGGCACGGAAGAAGAAGTGGTTAATTCCATCTTCACCGACACACAAAGCCATTGAGAAGATTGTTTTCGACAAAACTCTATCAAGAGATTTGAGAGGACTGACAGAATTCTGTCACACAGGAGATTTGGAGGTGTTCCACAATATGTGCCTAAAGTACAGGCCAAAGCGCTTGCATTTTAGCTTTCGGGGCATGAAACATCGCACTCTACTAGCGGTCTTGGCCCATAACAGCAATGTCGGACGTGAACAATCTAGGACTAGGGGTAAAGTAAGCATGCCTCGCTACACTAAGGTGTTTTCAAAACGAAGTAAGCAATGGGTGATCAAACCAGTCTATGATGAAATGCAGTTCGACTTTGTGAAAGGCCTTATTGTTGCTGTGTTAGAGAAGCACAGATATGGAATTTTGGACGTTTCTGTGCAGAGCAGTGATCCATTGCCACCGAACATTGCGACTGTGCCATGCCCACCCGAAGCACAGCTGGTTGTGAAGTACAAATCCCGGTTTAAATAATTGCAATACGATTGTCTTTTTGTAAATAAATGTTATTGTACAGTGTACCTGTAACCCTAACCCCTACCTTCACCATCATGGGCGGCGAACAAGCTGGGTGTCATCTTTGAATTCTCTCTATTCACCTCATATATGTGTATGTATATATTTTTCTCATGTCTCATCTCATGTAAATGTAAATGCTGCGCACTGTTGCGCACTGTTAACGGAGGGGAGGCTTGCGTATTGCAAATAATAAAACAAACAAACAAACAATAAATCTCACTTTTAACTCAACTCCTGTGGTACTTTATACTTTCCCTGACCTTCCGCCAAAAATTAAATGTCTCAATTTGGGCTGCAAAGCTCGCAGACAACGGGGACAAAATTGGGGACTTAGAACGCGCCAAGCGGGCCATGGCATTTGGGAGAGAAGCCAGTTCGCATTTGCACATTGAGGCGCACTACATAGAGGGATTCTAAACTTCAAGTTCTCACAGATGCCTTTACTACGTGATGTTGCAAATAAAGAATGCGAAGGACAGCAGCTTTGATTTTCAGCTCGCGCCCAGATGAGGCCCACAAGTTGCACTGGAAGTATAAGGGTCTATTGTTTTTTGACCTTGAGACAGGGACCATGCCGAAAGAACTACATTTGAAGGGGGTGCGCAATAATGTAAGAGACGATAAGGCAGAAAATTCAGAAACTAGACCGAGTTTCATTTTAGTTCAGTATACGAAAAATCGTTGTCAAGAGCACGGTCCATTTTACAGACTGCATTACGAAGAGACACAATGGAAATTTCAAATATAATGTGAGTAAATCTTTACACGCTTTTATACCGGAATGAAGATTTAATGAATGGATGCATGAATAAATGAATGAATGAAGAGCTAGGAAAAGCAATGAAAACGTGTTCGTAGTGTGCACATGGGCATGCAGGTCCACTGGTCTCACCGATCTCGGTCTTTGGCCCAGCCACTTTTCCCTGCACTGCCTACCTGCACTACGGGACTGTCTCTGTATCCTTCAGCCCCTTCTCCCGGCATTTACCTTGCACTTGCCACCAGCTGGCCCTATTATTTAATTTGTATTCAACTAACCATGTACAGCACTTTTACCTCCCCTCCCCCCTTCCCCATGCGCGATCAGAAAGACACCTGGCCTAGTAGGATCATTGTCTGTCTGCCCTTGTTCCCCACCTGCCTCGTCGCGCCTTGAAACATTTGAGTATAGGCGCGTTACAAATGCCATATCATATATCATATCATTCCTCACGCATGTAGACTAACTGTCGTTTATCATTGTGTGTTGGCCTCGATTTATTTCGTTACTTTTCGCATTGATTTTAGAGCCGAACATACTCCATTGAACTATCCTTGCAAGCAAATAGTTTCTGATCGGCTGTAATAAATGAAATGAGTAATATTAATGAAGATCGGCTGGCAAGACTAATTATAATTTTTTTGTTTTCATAACAGGTATTTGCTCCTCTTCTGCTACTGCCATCGGTTTGAGACACCAGCAGACGGTTTCTTCGTGAGACACCTGCAGCTTCGTGTGAACAACTGGAGCACACTGACAATTTTATGGGACGATCGCCAAGGGCCCACATGCCCTTACGCTGTACTAGTGGCTAGAAGCAACATATCAACCTTTACGATGGACTAGTGCCTAGTTGATGGAACAGCCTTGCGGTTCACCGTGCTTCCAAAGTGCTTCTTTTAACGAAAAGCAACACCCTGTGTACCATTGCGGATACAGATAAAAGAAAATAAATGGCTTTCGGAGTTCATATGGCAATTGCTGAATATTCTCTAAACATTTAATGTCAAATAAATGTACTTTACCAAATGTACCGTGTTGCTGTTTGATTTTAAAGTACAGTTTCATATTCCGAATTGTGGCACGCTGTGTTGTGAGATGGTCTGTGTTGGTTTCCGCGTTCTGTGTGGAGTCGCGTAGAAGACGACTGGGCGCGTTTGCCTACGCAGCACAGTAACGTCATGGAGAGAGGCGGGGAATATGAATGTTTGGATAATGTCAGGCTCAGGGGCGGGGGAATTGATTTAGTGCCGCAGAAGCAGGTCAGCCAGGGCGATGCGGCAAGTGATAGGATTATCACAAAATGGCGGCTCCCTGGTGCCTGTTTTCGCGTGCGTTTAATGGACGAAAACTCGGGTAAGGTCCATAGGAAAGTTTTCTAAAATCGAGCCACTTAGGCTTAAAAAAACATGGCCGACCCGTAGGGACAATAACATTTTTTACTAGACCATGCCTTTAAGTACTGTAATCCTACAGTGAGACATGGTAACAAGATGTCTAGTGTCCAAGATGTGATAGATTTACAAATGCTGGTAAGCAAATAGAGGGTGATCCGCACTTATGTTGGTGATTGGAGTATTTACATATGTCGGGTCCAGCTGAGTGAGGATGACGCAGAGCTAGTCTGCTCGGGTCCCCATGTCTGCCGGGCTGCGATGTATATGTGGTGGAACCAATGGTAAGTGCCTAAAGTCTTAGAAGTTCTTTAGGATCTACATGTCATATGCCATCCTGCCGTCATATAGACGTAGACGTTCACATTCGAAGGCATAGTTTCTAGAAGCCAAGTGATTATAAGACCTCTTGATAGGGCCTATAGCTTGTGCCTCAGGTTAAGGCACCATCTCCATATCATCAGGAATTATATTCAAATACCCTTGTAAAGCATTTTAGACATAACACATAAGGACAAAATCCACATTCATCCCCCTAGGACTGAGACAGTCTAGTAGATCAATCCACCACATTTCCCTTTGTTGAAGTATTCTTACTGTGTCACCTCCTCTAGGGTTGGGCTTGATTTGTTCCAATATTACACATTTAATTTGTGCTATTGAATGTCTAGCTTCTAGGAAATGCATAGCTACTGGTGATTTTTGATTCTTGGTTCTAATGTTTGACTTGTGCTCTGACCATCTTATTTTCGCTTTCTTGGTGGTCATGCCTACATAGAACATACCACATGGGCATTTCAAGCCATAAATCACGTTCGAGGAATCGCATGTGCACGAGTGTTTCAAGGCAATGGTTTTTCCTGTATGTGGATGTCTGATGGTATTGCCTTTTATAACATTAATGCAGTGTTGACAATTTAAGCATGGGACTGTTCTTTGCAACTTGATGTTGTGGTTCTTGTAGTGATACAGCCCCATGATGATTTATTGTGCCATTTGACATTTTTCTGTATTTCTTTGTTGAAATAAAATGTAGATTTATTCTTAAAAAAAGAAGGTCATATGTGTGTTTGAGGGGATTTTACCTATTGGCTAAGAGGATCATTGTGTGTTATTAATTATAATTACAATTAGGTGGAAGTACTGTAGGGGTATGTTTAAGATGTTTTTTAAACAAAACATATGTAGGCCACAGCAGTTCCTGCTTCAGACTATTCAGAAGGGCTTATTGAAAAGGCTATTTTCAAAAATCTGGTCTGGCCATGGATCAGGGTAAATGCAAGAGAATAAATTTATTTTCAAGTGCCCAAAAATCCTTTAAACAGCTCACTACAAATAGTAGCTACAGCAAATGTAATTGTGGAATCTCTATAGTAAAGATGCAGATCTTGGTTGGATGCCTGATCAGTCCTTTGATACTTTTGATAAAAGATTATATTCCTCTTCAGCTAATTGGCACCCATTTCATGAACTTCATGACAATGAAGGATTGGGTTGTCCTTGCCCGGATTCAAGCCTATCGCTTGCAGATTACACCAATATTTAAAGAAATTGTAGGAGCCCAATGATCTACCTTATAAAAGGACTGCCATAGGAGGAAAGGCTCAGGCATATTGGACATTTTATATAGTGCACACCACAAACTGAATTGCCTCTTAATGCTTAAAAACTTTAATAAAACAGGACTCCCGAGACTGTATGATATCCACTGAGCTATCAAATTAAGAGAACTTTAGAGCTTCAAAATACACACAAGGCATGGGAGCAGGGGTCTTAATCCATTCAGCTATCGTCAACTAATAGGAACTGTTGATGCACAGGTTCCACGTAGATCTCAGCAGAAGCTGCCTTAGCCTCATAAGCAATTTTATTAGGATCGGAATCTGCTGCCTGAAAATGACACCCACAAATGAGTGGCCATCACAATGAAGTCTGACAGAAAATCGTTTCTTTTTTCCAGAAATTATGAATTGAGGTGACACTCAGAAAATCTTCTGATTCGCAAAACCGCACATTGGGAAGAGTGTTGCTCCTGCTGATTTAGATTTGCAAATTTTGTATCACCTAATTTATTGAACACACTGATTCAGTTTTGAAAAAATATGTTTTATTTTCATCTAAAATTAGTTTTAGTCACAAATGCTTTTACCTTTGTAACAAATGGATTTCAAAAACCTTTCTCTTTATGTAACGAATATCTGTGAAAAGGGGCGGATCTGTAATTCGATACACTGCAAATTCTAAACAAAAAGTCATAAATGCTTATTCACTTTTCTGCACTTTAAATGCACCTGTCCCTAGTCACAATAAATCACTGAGTTTATCTTTCTATCAAAAATGTGAACAGGTGAATGTCTCTTGCGCAGCACTGCTTGCATGGTAGTCATGTACCTCAAATTGGAATTAAGGCTGCTGCAGTCAGTCATAGTCTGAGGCCAATTGATAAAATTCTGCAGGATGATCGGAAATCTATATATACGATGCACTCCCACGAGGCCTTTCCTATTCCCGTCCTTTTATCAACGCCTGAACGATGAAAGCCTGAAGTAGGCATCCCTAACATGTGATTCATTATGATTCAGCCCTGAGTACATACACTGAGTACATACACTGGGCTGTGATTATGTCTATCGTATTTTTGCCAAACTCAAGGATACTTATTTTATCAAGCTCAGAAGGATGACCCTCTGACTCGCTGCCTACACAAACATCTCAACAGCAAGGGCATTAACCCAATGAGTTGTGTTTACTAATTTGTCTCATGTAACCTTTGTTTACTGCACTCCACCATCTCCCACCTCTTCTCCCTGACATCAAGACTTCAGCTCCCCCTGCCCCAATGGCTCAGCCTTTTATTTTCTTAACTGAATTTCACAGGAAGAGTTGGGCATTCTGACACTTTTTTGAAGAGATCCAAATCACCCACATTTTCTTTGGGGAAACTACAGCGTAACTTTGAAAAGGTTAACCCTAAACTAACACTGTATGAAAGGGACATTGGGTTAAGTAGGTGTTTATTACAAAGGGCAATGGCTTGGGCCCCACTGCAGTTACAGCCTATCCAGCCTGCCACCCTGGTTATTATTGCAGTAAGCATTCTGGGAATGAGGTGCTAATAATATTTTTATGTAAAAAAAAAAAAATACCAGAGGCCCATCCAGGTCACAGAGCACCAGTCATAGAAAGGGAAGACAGACTCCCGGAATAGCCTGTCTTCCATTGGTATGATGCAGAAGGAAGGGCACTCAGAGCTGGAGACTGACAATTTGGTGAGCGGGAAGATTTGTGGAGGGAAGGTGGTGGAGAATGCTGGGTGTAGAGACAGGTAAAATAGAACGTAGGCTTATACCATGAGATTTAGTCCATGTTACAGAGTTTGTGATTGGCTTGCGCTTTTTCCTGGGTGCTAATAAGAAATTATGAGGATTGAAGGACAGTTAATTTACTCAAATATCATGGTGACTCTTTGAAGCAGAACAGCAGCAGTGCTTAATTCGTGAGTGCAGCAAAGAAAATATGTGACCCTTTTCACCATTCTGAGAATGCACTTACAGCATGGCCACAAACCCTGCCAAAATACACATTTCGAGGTCATCAACTTGTCCACCACACCCACCACAAATAATTATAACATATCATTTTAACGTGTATGCAGATGTAGGCCTGTGGTTTACATATTTATCATAGGCCAGCCTTTCTAAAGCCAGTATTAAAGATCAGCTCATGGCTTTTCTGAGGGAGAAAGACACAGAGAGAGAGAGAGGGAAAGAGAGAAAGAGCGAGAGAGAGAAAGGGAGAGAGAGAGAGAGAGAGAGAGAGAGAGAGAGAAAGGGAGAGAGAGAGAGAGAGAGAGAGACATATGTTTTTGCTGTGGCCCCAGGTAGAGCTACAATACACATGAATAATTCCACTGAAGCCATTTAATGAAATATCAGTCCAGACAGAAAAACAACACTTATGTTTCTCACTACAATCAGTCCATTGTACTTTATGACCTCCTTGAATAACTTCACTTTGCCCCTTATTCGTGGACTTAGAGACTGTATCTAAAAACAAAGGTGTCAGAAGCATGTTGTGACAGGCGAGAGCAGCTGGGGCCCAAGATTCCTTGAATTCCTGTTGAATGCAAAGAATGACCAAATCAATTTTTCAAGGTGTGGCCTTTATACAAGAGACTAACCATAATCATTTTTCAAGAAGCAGCTTTCATACAAGAGATGACACTCAAAAATGTTTCAATGATAAATCCTAGGTATCAAGCTCTGTCTAGCCAACGAACTCTGGGGTTATGCAGCTTGTAATATTAGTCAATTGATGGACACTTTTAAATGCACGTGTGGCAAACTGTACATAAGACTAATTCTCACCCTGCACAAATTCGATGGTACGAGCATAAATCAATTGTACTTACTAAAGGTAATGTTCAATCTTAATAATCTAGAGATTATCAACATCCAAAGTACGAGATCAGCCTGTTTCAAAGTCACTATCGTTTTTGAGCAATCACTTTAATTCTGCACCAGTGGCTTTGCAACAGTTTTTACGTCCGTAACTATTTTCCAAATCATTACTGGATGCTCTCTACCTCAGTCATCATATTTCTTTCACTAAACAATGACAGGACAAGAGTCATACCGGGCGATGGAGTTACGCAATAAGTAGACAGATTTATTACAACTCAGGGTTAGCAGCGGAGTCCAGTTCTAATGCCTCGGTAGGGTGTTAGCGAGACATAAATCAAAATAACACATCAATCAATTAGCAACACAAGCACAATTCCAGACCAGGCAGTCTTCAAAACCTCACACTTTGTAAATCTAAATGAAAGAATGGCATGTCGTGTTCTGTCACGCTCCCCTGATGTTTACAGGGCATGAATGTGGAGATGGGCATAACATGGGCAAATCACCCTTGTAGATGTACCTCTCTGAGAATGCCATTCTTCCATATTCTTATGTCTATCAATAATTGTTCAACACAGTAGGTGGTGCATTGTGAATCCTATGACTCCTATGAGCCAAACCAAAAAGTTAGTTACACTACGATCTTGCTGAAAGGCATTTGATGGACCCAGACTGGATATCCTTAATACATAGCAACAACATCATATGTATCCAGGAAACCTGGGTTTTATTACCAGTCAAGATACAGGGGTTCAATGCATTCAGCACCCTAGCGGCTAAAGGTGCTAGAGGAAGACCGTGGGGGGTGGGGAGGGTTATTAACTCTAGGTGGGAACTAGAAATTAGCAAATTTAGCACTTTTGACTTGCAATTAATAATTGGTAAGAATACAGAGGGGCATACTTTACTTATTTTTAGCCTACATAATAGACCAAATGGGACTAATCAACTGGGGACTTTAACACGTCTTCAAGATCTAATAAACAACTGGGATAATAGGGCACATGGTAAACTCCATTTTCTTTACTTGGGGTAATTTTAACTTGCAGTTCTAACCTCTTAGAGAACTAGAATGGCTATGGGACGAAGTAGATTTGGTGTGGAAGCTCCCAGCCTTAGAGTCAAGTTACCCTCTCCGGGACCATGAGCAAGCATTAGAGTCAGCTCCGATATTGCAAAGGCTCAATTTATAGGCATGCAACTGCAGGCGCAGTGGTGATTGACCAGGAAGGTATGCATTTTTTGGGTTTGAATGCTCCACACTGATAGATTACATTTTGGTGTTAATGAGCGATCGGGTATTTGTGGACAATTTTACCATTATTGATTGTAGAGCACCAATTAGGATTTCTGGGAATGCCAGACGTGTCATTACATGGGATCAAATAGAGATGGCGGTGCTAAAACATGTCACAAATCAAACGATATTGCCAAATATTAAGAGTATTTGTGGTGTGGGCTTATCGACAGTAAGGTTCTGGCCAGATTTGACCATCTGATAGTAGACCTCCATCCCCTAATCACAAGACCGGCAAATGAGATAAAGAAGAGAGGGGCAGGGAAGCCTGATTGGTTTGATGGTGAGTGTAGGTTGGCAAAACATGCTTTAATGCACTGCCTTGCAGCAGAAGGGAAGGTTAAAAAAGAGGAGCCGCGCTCCAAAAGAAGTCATTATACATAAAAAATCATGGAGAAAAATCCAAATGGGATGATCCTATGGAGGCATCTATCAGAAGGGACATTAGGACATCGGTCTCTGACAAAAAGGAAATAAAAGATTACATGCTCCATTGTTATATCACTGCAGACGATTTGTTTGATCATTTTAGTGGTATATAAATAGATGTTATGGTTGATAAGTGTGCCATCATTGAGGGACTTTTGAACCAGGCCCGGATTCAATTAACCAAAGATCACCCTTATTTTCGGAGAGGTAAAAAGTGCAATGCTGAATTCTAAGGGAGACAAAGCTCCAGGTCCCTATAGAATACCAATTGACCTGCTGAAGAATGAACCAGATGTCTGCTCACCGATTTTATTGAAGCTGTTTCGAGCAGTGGTCAAACGTAATAAGGTCCCCAATTCCTGGCATAGTGCTGAAATAGTGCCTATATGTAAAAAAGGCAGGAGAGAGAAACCTGGAAATTATTGTCCTTTTTCATGAATTGATGCCACCGAAAAGATCTTTGCAAGGGTGTTATGAATTAGGCAATAAGACCAGAGCCGGGTGGGCATTACCACCTCAGGTAATGCCCCCCCTCGGGCCCCATACATGAAGGCCTTAACAAAGGCCGCAGGGACATTACTGATGTGGTAATGCCTTCCAGCAAGGGGCTTAATGCCATTAGTACCCAGGCCTGTTAGACCGAGGTACTAATGATGTCACTTTTCGGTTGCGAGACCCTTCGCATTTCGCAACCAGAAAAAAAAAGCCTGCTGCAGACTGGGAAATTAGTCCATTCTCCCTTTCGTTGGTGGCCATAGTAAAGAAAGGAAATGGCCGGCACGGAACGGGAGAAGGGACTATTTGTAGTCCCTTCTCCCTTTCGATGGCGGCCATTCCAACAAATGAAAAAAAAAGGTAAACCAAAAAATGTCCACCATCGAAAGGGAGAAGGGACTACATGTAGTCCCTTCTCCCTTTTCATGGTGGCCTAAGCTAGTTTGTAAGGATCGGTAAGGAATGCTGGGGACCATCGTGTGGGAGATGCAAATACGCAACTGGGATTACTGGCAGGTAAGGCTTGCAAATGCACCAATCGGTGCTTAGATGTGGCAGAAAATATGGCGCACCGGGTACTAATGCAGTAACAGTATTGGGTGACTCCTAACAACCTTATCTCCTACCTTCAGGCTGGTTTTCAGCAAGGGATAAACATCTGTCAACCAATGTTTCCGCTTGTCCCTTGACCTACAAAAATATACAACATTGAAGAGAATGCGAGTGTATGCGGTCTTTGTGGACCTACAAACCACTTTTGATAGTGTACCTAGAGACCAACTATGGCATGTATTGTTGGAACGAAGGGTCCCTGTCCAACTTTTAGCAGTTATTTCCCAACTTTATTCCAACAACACAGCGGTGGTAAAGTGGGGTCTTGCAGGCGAAACCACTGATCAATTTGGGGTCGACAGGGGCGTGCTCCAAGTCTCTGGCCTTGCCCCGCTCCTGTTTTGCCTTTACAATAATGAAGTCATCTTGGACTTGGTGCCCAGGGGATAAGCTTGATCCACCGATGATTGATGCTGACATCTTCCCAGCATTATTTTTTGTGGATGATGCAGTGCTACTGGCTACTTCTCTGATGGGGATCAGGCGCTCCCTGAATCTCTTTGTCAGCAAATGTTCTCAATTGGGCTTGACCCTAAAGAAGAAAAAGACTAAAATACAGGTATTCAGACCAATGGGATCCAAGCCCTGTGTGTGTTCCATGAGAGTAGATGGGAACAACCTTGAACAAGTAAAGTACTATGACTACCTTAGAGTACTGATAGCGGGGCATGGTTTGCTTAGTCTGAAAAATCACATGTCATGCTAGAAAGAAATAGCGGTGGTTTAAGAACTTTTTTGTGGACCATGGAGAGAGAGCTGTAACCCCTGTTATTAACATCAATAAACTATAGACTACCTCGGCTGCTCTTTATGGAGCCGAATTATGGGTAAACAGAAATTGTCTGAAATTAGGACAGTGTAGAATACCTTTTTAAAGATGTTATTTAAACTTCCAAGAAGGTTCTCAAATGTTCTCTTGTGGATGCAGTGTGGTTTAGAGCCGATTGTTTTCCTGATAGCTTGGACACTGGTATTTTACAGTGTACGACTCTGGGTGACCCGGAGCTTAGAAAGTATTAGGAGGCTTAGACTAGCTTACTTAGCCATCTAGGAGGACGCCCACTTGAATGGGCAAAGCACATAAGACAGCAGTTAAGTGGAATGGGTTGGGTGATATGTGGGACAACCAAGAGAATGTATACAGCTGCACCAAAAAAGAGGTCAAATCGGTCGCAAGATGGGATACACAAGAACATCTCATAAGCTCAAGCTTAAAACTGAAAACAGGGCTGAATTGTGTGTCCCTGAAAACTGAAAAAAGAGCTGGGAAATACCTTGATCTAAGCCTATACTGCGGCATATGCATGTGCCTGATTTATGGAATTTAGGACTTGAACGCTGCAGGTCGTGAATTTTACTTACAGCCTGAAAATAGGTTACTAAGAAATGTGCTGATGTGTGGCTCAGGCCCAGAGTCAATAATGCATTTTCTGCTTTTTGTGAGAGTTGTGTGAGAGTTAGAATGACCTGAGAAGATTGTATTTGCTTCCATTGTTCAAGAAAGTCTGTGTCAACATTGCAACGAAAGCTCTAATACTATGCAAACTGACTGAAATTGGTGGCAAGGTTTTTAAATCGTGCTTGGTCCCATAGGAAATCTTTGACTGGAAAACACATATACGTTTTATGGATTTTTATCATGTATTTTAGTTTACATAAATGTAACTTGTAACTAGTTTTCATGTTGAAATTTGAATGTAACTTGAGTTTTAATGTTGAAATAGGTACCCTAGATGTAATATATGTATGGAATAATTTAGTGCACACAGTTTCCAACAATGTGCATTGCTGTCTTGCAGTGGTGGGTTTCAGGTCAAGAGCTACAAGGGCATTCCAAATGGCTTATGCACTGTTCCCTGATATGTAGGCAGAAGGGGGGAGGTAGTTGTCAGATACAGTCAGAGGCGTAGCCAGGAAGGTCTAACAAGTTTGGCCTGAAGCTAATGTACTTGGGCCCACTGTAGTGACATTAACATCTGTAAATGCCCACACAGTGCTTCTAAGGGAGAAGTTACAGATTTTGGGTGGGCCTTGCCCACTCAGGCCCTACCCTACTATGCCTCTGGATACAGGTTAGTGTGGGTATGGATTAGCCATCCCTTGCAATGTGATATGAACACTCAGCCGGAAGCTAGCCATCTCAAAGGTATCGGCTTGCGATGGAGTTGCGATGGAGTTGCCATAGTTGTCACTGTGCCTGAACATATGAGTCATATCACGAGTCATCTGTCATCTTCGGATACAATTACATAATGTAAATAATAGTTTGTTTTGCATTGGCTACAGCTAATGATGTAATAGAAAGTTGTTTCTGCTTTTTAAGTGATTGGGACATTGCAACCAGTCTGTTTACGTGTCCCCGTGGCCAGCCTATCAATGTGAGTCAATTAACACAATGGATCCTAAGGCAATGTCCATATTTCTAAACTATCAATCACATTCTGTCACACTGGGGTATGCACACTGAAAAAGATATACAGTCACACACTGAGACACTGGTTAATAGTTCAGATGGGATGAAAAGCATGCATATCTAATATTATTTGACATCATTTGGTCATAGAAACAGTCTTAAATGTAGGCAACGTTTGCAAGGCCTGACCATTGACCACCAAGACCGCTTCCGGCTGTGCGCCACTCAGCAGTTTTCACTTGCTCTACATTTGAGGCAGCCATTTCTTTGGCTAATGCAGTCGCGATTTATTGACCCTGATTGTGATGGCCCAGTCAAATTACTTTTTGTTTGCCTCTGCTATTGATGATGGGGGCATCTTGGGGGCCAAACATTATCCAGTTAATATACTGAACTGGATCTTTTTGCAGTTCCACGAGTTGTCAATATCCCTTGTGGTAGCAGCTGCTTTTGCGTTGGTTAGTAGTATGTTTCTGCGTTTGATTTACGTGTGTTTTAAATGTGTGACATTACAAAACGTGCATTTATTGGATCAATGTGATATAATATCTATATAACATTTGTTTGTTTCAGACACTTCCTGATCTCGTGAGAATGTTTTTCTTATGCATGAGTTGTTCTCCATTCAGGTTGCTAGAATATTACCATTAATATGTACATCATATTAAGTAATAGCTGTCTCATTTAGGACAGGATTATTATAATTCCTGGTGGGAACACTCCTTTTGCATCAGTCTCGTCCTCCCCAGTTACCCCCAGAGTCTGGGAGACTCCTTTTGTGTGAAAGGTTCATATTAGGTAGCAAGGAGACGGTAGAGAGAAGTCTACTGAACCCTTTAAGTGGCCTATTACGTTCTAGAAAAGTGGTCTCGTTTTGCCACAGGATGGATATATACTTCCCAATTTTGGAGTGGTGGTAGGGTGTGGGAGAGTAATGCCTGTGACCCCCAAAGCCTGAGGCCCACCAGGGAAAAAGTTGTTTTTCCCACATTCTGGGCTCTGGGCAGAGTAGGAGGGAGAACATACTCAAAGGTTTAACAGAAAAGACAGGCACTTCTAGTGTGCCAAGTGCCAACCTCATAATAGGCTCCAAAGAACCTGTTCTCAACTCAGCATCACTCAAGCCCTCACCACTTGTCCTGCTTTAGCGACAGCATCGGTCAGACAATTTAGGGTCAAAGACCACATCCGCATTGGACAGAAATTATTTTGTGCTACCAATCCCCTGTAATCAATGTAATCACCCACAGTACCACCTTACCTATCCATGTGTACCCCTTTCCCCACAATCTTAGAGTAACTTTTGTTTCAAATTTCACCCCATCCCCCAGCATCTCACTCTACGAGCACTCCTTGCTATTCCAGTCTCATCATTCAGTCTTTCTTTCTCTCTATTGCTCCCGTCTCTAGTCCGTCTTGTCCGTGCCTCGAATCTCTGCATATGCCCCATTCTTCTCCAGTAGTCTTTTTTCATTTTTGTTTCTCCAACTCAACCTCCACTTTTTATTCTCTGTATCTCTCTCTCATCACATATCCTCTTCACTTATCTCAACGCTCGTTTCTTATTTTTCCCCACTTTATAATGATAACATTGTTTTCCTGTTTTCCCTTTCTCTCCAGAGTTTCTTTCCTCTTGCCCTGATTTTCTCACTCGGTGCTCGTTGTGTGCTCTCTCCTGTTTTTCTATCTTTTAACACTCCACTGTAGTGTCTTTCTTTTCTATTGTTGTATTTATCAAAAACAATTTGATTTTAACAAAAACTTAGATGACTCTTCTTCTTTTTCAACAAGGTATAGGCAATTATGTTTAAAATGTCATACTTTACATGTAGTCATTTGCTGTTTGCGTTATCATTGTCCTTCTCTTTTCTCTATCAGCCTGAAGGCATGTTGTAATATTTTTACCGTGCCAATTGACCAGGCCGTTTTTTCCCTGCTTATTAGGCGAGGCCACCAAGTCTCTTCCTTGTGAAACGTATGAGTTTCTAGGAGGGTTGCCAGATAAGATTAGTAGTGTCTTTCTCTTGTTATTCCCCCTACCACTATGTGTTTTCTCCCCTTTCCTTCATTGTCCTTCATCTTTTCCTCCACACTCCCTCCTTTCTCTTTCTCCCTGCTTCACCAACTCTTTTTCCTTCTCTTGCCTCCTCTCTTCAGCACCTTTATCCCCCTCTCTAAAACCTGTCTTTCTCCTAATCCTCCCTTCAATATCTCTCTTTTTCCAAATTGGGCCTACACAGCGTATCCTGCTCCATATCTCACAAGTGCCGATTGTCCTCTTTTCTCTACTCGACCACTCTCGTGCATATCTTTGCTTCATTCTGTTCCATCTCTTTCACTGTCATTTCTTCTTCTCTTCCCAGTTTCTATGCCCCTCCTTCTATTTCCAATTTGCAGCCGATTTCTCCTCTAAATATGCCTCATTCTCCCCACTCTGCATACTTCTGCCATTTGTCTATCAAGCCCCCTCATCTGTTGCTCTTCTATTTATCTTCTGAACCTTTCCCTAATTCTCTGAAGCATGCACCTGCAGCTTTTCCCTCACTCTTTGTTAACTGCACCATTGGGCGGCAGTGGGGAAAAATGTCATTGGATGTCCCAGAAGTGCTCTGTGAGTTTGCAGACCTCAGCAGACACAATCGGCAAGACCATGCATGAGTGTCACACGAGGAGAGACCCCCATCTCCCATCGGTCTGCTCCCATGAAGCACATTATCAGAGTGCTGGGGTGCTTTTACCCACACAAAACCCAAAGCCATTCCTTAGGAAATGTCAATGGGACTGCAGAGATGAATGCTAGTGTTTCACACCCGACTCCTGGTGGGCCCCAGAATACCACAGAGGCCAAGGAGGATTGATGTAGACTCGTCAAGAAGGTGGTCTCAGTGCTACCCAAGGCCTATCAGCCAAAAGAACATTTGTCTTTGAGGGATACTGAATGGCTTTCAGCAGCAAATGCAACAGAAAATGGCAGATGTCTGCTCACGTTGTGCTGGCTTGCTGTTGTTGCTTGCGAGTGGGGGAAGGAGCGCCTGAGGCATAACAGCATCATACCATCCACCATTTGTGAATAGTTAAAAAGGAGACAATTCGGAGGGCGCGGCCAAGCTCCATAGCGGATGGTGGCCTGATTTCGAGCTCCCGGCCTGGCTTTGAATTTTATATAAATATATGTGGTGTATGTTACTTTTTCTTATTAAGGTAACATACCGGCTCCCTCTGCATGCATGTCTCAGAGGATTGTGTAGCTTCCTGAGTGTTTCTCCTCCTCTCACAGATGAAAGGGTAATACTGCGTTGTACATCCGGAGGCTCAGCCTGCTGACTGCAGTGTCACGTAGAGATAAGCCCGTAACGTTCTGTCAGCTGCTCGGCCGTCACGGCAAGGAAGCATCGCTTATCTCAAGGAGGCAAGTTTTCTCCACAACAGAGGCCAAACTCACACACGCTGCATTCCTTACAAAGAAAGGTACTTTTGGCACACCACTGCCAGTATATTGTATCTAAATATGTGTTCTTAACAATTGAAGCACTTTAAAAGTTTATGAGACTCTGGGGAAAAATAATCTCTAATGGCATACATTATTCAGAGTTTTTAAGTTGGAAGGCTCCTTTTGGCACATGATTGCCAGGACATTTTAAAAAAACTTGTTTTATTTATACATACAATGTTTAAGAGATGCTGTGAGGCTCTAAGGGAAACATAGCCCTTGTGGTATATATAATTCAATATTGGGCTGTAGAATTTTTCTTCTGCCATATGGTTGTTAGGACACTTTAATAAGAGCATGTTTTGTTCTTATAACTAGAACTGACAACAGGTGTTGGGAGGTCCTGAGGCAAACTAAGCCCATTGGGTTTATACTACTGCTAAATTGCCATAAGCTGCTTATGCATAAGAGTGCATCCAATTCTGCTTTGCTGACACTTGAATCTCACTCGGATCCTTGCAAAGGAAAACTGTGTACCTGTAATTAATGCATATTATTGTGCTCTAAACACAACCATTGAAGGAAAAGTATCTTAACTGGAAAGAGAGGCCTGATTTCACCTAGTTAAACATACCCTGCCTCAATATGGCTTCAATGAAGGTGCAAACTAAAAAAATGTTATTAAACCCCTACCAACAATGCTCCTAAAAGACAGAAAAGTGACTCTCCCACACCTAAAGATGATATGCAAGATCCGGTTATGCAAGCTATTTTAACTGAAATTAAATCTCTTAAACCCTTAATTGAGGCCACAACAGCTACATTGCAAATGATTGATGGAAAGTGGTCCACATTTGAATCAAGAATAAATGAAGTGGAATAAAGGGTCAGCAATGCTGAAGATGTTGCATGAAAGGTGATATCACTTGAAAATATACGGAATAGGAGGAATAATATACGTATTGTTGGTCTTCCTGAGAGGATTGAAAAAGACAATTCAATCCAATTTCTATACTCTATGCTCCCTCTACTTCTGGATCTTCCTACGCCCTTAAAACTTAACATCCAGAGAGCTCATCGTGTGTGACCTAGAAACCCTTCTCGGCATCCTCCACAAACTTTAATTTTTGCCTTACTCAACTATACTCATGTCCTACTCATAATGGACAAGGCAAAACAGAAAAAGATACTTACATGGGAAGGCACCAAAATCTTTATTTATCAGGATGTTTCCAATGCCAGAGCGGCAAGAAGAAAAGAGCTATTGGCATTTAGACCAGCCTTACAGCAACTCAATGCCAGATATGGAATCATCCATCCAGCATCTCCAAAGGTTACTCTCAATGGTAACATGTTCACATTTCAAAATCCAACCGACTTGCGTAATTTCATTCAGAGCCACAGAAGGGACGAAATGGATACCACCAGACCACCACCTATATGAACTGCACTACATACACAAAATAGTTTCTTCAATACATGATTTCCTGGCTGGGATAGGGCACGGAACAGGGACATCCAGATCAGGCTCTCCACCCCTACTACTTATTGACTTTTGCTGGACATGGTTTGGAGTGGCTGTTTCCCGTTAGCCACTACTCCTTTCTTCACTAGTTGGTTGATATCGAAATTGCTAAATTTCATGTTCTTTTTTATTGTTTTTCCCTCTCCCTTATGTCTCTTTTCCTTATGTGTTTCAACTCACCAGCATACTACTATAGACTATACGTTTGTATATACTATCCTTACAGTTACCAATGGAATTTAACATAGTCACATGGAATGTTAAAGGGTTACATAAACCTGTTAAAAGACAGAAAATCCTCCCACACCTCAATAGGGCCAAACCATCTATTGCATGCCAACAAGAATCACACCTCTAACAGGCAGAAGTTGCCAAATTGAAACACTTATGGGTGGGTCAAGTTATTTCTAGTGCGGCAGATGGAAAGACGAATGGAGTCATCACTGTTATTAATAAGCATCTTCAATACAAGGTCTTATCCTCAGAGTCAGGTATTAGTTAAACTTCTTATTGATTCTATAGAATATTATATTTTAAATGTATACAACCCCACTAATGCAGACCCTGCCTTCTGGACTCAGCTAAGAAATCATATTTCCAAATCTTATCCTAATAACCTCATTGTATGTGGAGACTGTAATGAGATCATGGATCCCCTTCTCGACACAAAGTCTAATGTACGTTTTAAAACTACTACGTCCCATTTACAATTTACCAACTTTGTGTGTGGATTAGGTCTCATCGATGCATGGCGTATCATTCACCCCTTAGATCTGGATTATACCTTCTATTCGCTGCCTCATAATTCTTTTTTGAGAATTGATTATGTCTTCATATCCAAATCCTTGACTAACTGTTTATTAGATGCCAACAGAGAATCACCTTGTCAGATCACGCCTCTGTTCAAATCAAACTATCCACTGCACAAAATGAACATCAACATAGCAGATGGAGATTCAATTCAGCTCTTTTAAAAGATGAACAATTTGTAAGATTCATTCATCAAAAGCATGCCTATTTCTTTGCAGAAAACTCTCCTGAGGATACTTCTGCACATAATAATTGGGATTGTTATAAAGCAATTTTAAGAGGACACATATATATGGCCGCTAAAAAGAAGAAACTTAAAAAAGAGACAGAAGATATTCTCAAACCAATCAAATCTCTACAATCTGAACAAATACAAACTAATCGGGCCACTCCCCTCCAAGTAATCATGAAACTTAGAATACAGTATAATAACGTAGCTACATAATATTCATGTGCCAATATAGTAAAGTACACATCCAAGATTCATCAGTTCTCTAATAAATCTGGTAAATCATTAGCAGCATGTCTCAAAGCAAAAAAAGACTAAGCAAAAATTACTGTAATCAAAGACCATGAGGGTAATAGAATTCTTACGGACAAGGACATCTTACAAGTCTTCTCAAAATTCTATCAAAAGCTATACTCATCTGAGAAACTGCCTAATAGTACCCATGCATCAGATTTCCTACAGATCCATCGCAACTCATATGCAAATTCCAACCTCCAATTATTAAATAACCCTATATCATTGAGTGAAAATTACACAGCCATTAAAGACCTCAAAAAGGGTAAAGCCCTGGCCCACATGGTTTCTCTATTGATTACTTTGCCCACTTTGAAGATATATTGGTTAATAAGCTTAATGAATTATATACCTCTTTTATTACTAACGAAAAATTAGTAATGCTAATTGTATTCCCTAAACCCAAAAAAGACCCTGAATTCAGCTAAAAATTATAAACCCATATCCTTAATTAATACTGATTGTAAAACTTTTGCAAACATTCTAGCCAATAGACTTATCCCATTTCTTCCAAATTTGATTAAGAACGATCAGGTTGGTTATGTCAAAGGAAGAACATCTTCAGCCAATATTAGATTATTTACAAACATCCTTAGCATCATTCAAAATTTTCCTGATCCATATGCGGCAATAGCACTCGATGCTGAAAAGGCTTTTGATAGGGTTGAATGGACATTTTTGTTTGAAGCCCTTACTTGGCATAGAATTCCTGATTGATTTAGATCTATGGTCAAAGTATTGTATTCTAATCCCACAACATCCATCTTTATTGATAGTCATATGTCCTCCTTTTTTCCTCTTCATAGAGGTCATTTTATCCTAGCTTTAGAACCCTTTCTAGAATCAATAAAACAGGATGATAATATACATGGTATTCAATATAAAGGTATTAAGATTAAAACGGCTGCTTATGCAGGTGATGTACTACTTTTACTGAATACAACAGATAATTGTTTATACCATTTGGCCCGTATTATCACAGAATTCTACCTTGCAAGGGGGTATAAGCTCAACACAGATAAATCTGAAATTCTGCCACTTAACATACACTGTACCAAACACCACATTTAAGCTCTGGCATGAGATGGTGCCCAGTAGGTATTAAGTATCCAGGTATTTATATTACGTCCTTAACCAAGAATATTATTAAACAAAATACAGCAAATATCACAACCAGGGTGAAAGAATTAACAAATACAAGGTCACCCCTTTTCATATCTTGGTGGGGTAGACTTGAAGCTGGTTAAATGATGATTTCACCTATTATACTTTATTCTCTATATATGCTATGTATTCCAATCCCAGCCTCTTTTTTTAAAGTCATTAGAATTGTGTATTCTCAAATTCCTTTTGGGAAAAAGAAACAGAGAATCTCATTGTGTAAACTCAAGAAGCCTAGATCTCAAGGTGGGGTTGGTTTTCCTGATTATAGAAAATATCATTCATCCTTTTTTCTAAGACAAGCTCAATTATGGTTAGTACCCACAAATCCAAATGTGCCAAACTGTTTTTTTGTAGAGAAAGCAATGGTCTCCCCTCATGCCCTTATGGATTGTTCCTACATCAAAAATAATAATACATGCTTTACCATCACTAGTATTCATGTTTCTATTATATACCTTCGATCATATTTATTCTCATCAAGCACAAAAAAGATCCCAGTTTATATCACAGTATATTTGGATTAAACCCCTGATAAAAATTAACAGAAGAACTATCTGTTGGAGACCATGGCTATCTCTTGGCATTAAGTTTGTAGATCAGCTGTTCGTTCAGGGTCTTACTTTTGAGGAGTTCATGGCCAAATGCATGCGCCAATGTCCTTTCTGCAGCAATATGTAAGTCTAATTAATGCTATTGTGGAAAATGATGATTTGTTAGTCTCCAATATGAATGGTTATCAGGCTCAAAGACTACTTAATGTATCTAACCAAAATGTTACAGCATCCATGCTCTATAAAGTCTGTTCTTCTATGTCAACTGATGGAACCTTCCTTAAATGCCTAGAGGCTTGGAACATTATTTGCTCCTTGTTAGGAAAGATTTCTTAATTGTGGGTAATTTTCCTTCCATGTGTCAACCCCTAAACTTTTTGCTGTTGTTTTCACCGGGATCTAGACTTTGCCAGAGAAGTGCCGCCTTCTGCCGCACTCCTCTGGGATTTCGCTCCATTCTTACGGGGAAACTGACATGCCCTTAAGACAGTCAGTACCGGGAAACGTTGTTTTCCGTAGTTCTTTTATCATGTTGCAGCTTTCGCGCAACATTGGACAAGAGGGCACTGTAAGCTAAGATACTGCTCTCTTTGAGTCTCTAGTCTACTACAGGCCCTAGATACTCTCTTTGGATTGTAAATGAACGGTGCAAGTGCATCATGGACGGTACTGGTGGCAGCAATAATTTCTTTGTGTTTTTGAGTTCCTTTTGGTGTTTAAGCGTGTTTCTCGCGCTTAGCCCAAAATGGTGGCCTGGCTCCCAAAATGGCCAGACCACGAGGCTCGTTGTCCTGTCCGCTGACCGTCTTGCCCCCTTCGCCTTCCTTATTTGGGCATGTACTTTCCCGCGAAACACAGATGCTTTCGCAGGCTTCTACAGGCCTTGTGTGTGCCTCCAGGATGTGGGCTGGGATGTCTGGTCCCAATACACATCCTGGGTGCCAGAGAGTCTAGGGTGGTGTGAATGCCTGGGACCTCCGTGGTCCGTGATAGGTCCACGTATGGTGTGAGTGTTTTGTGAGCAGATCTCCCATTGGGTCCCCTCCGTTTTAGCGCGAAGGGAACCATGGATAAGAGGGGGCTGGAAACACCACTACCATGTCGATCTCCTGAGTTCTCACGAACAAAGGAATACAGGAGGCAAGTATCCTGCACCATGAGGCTGAACCGAGGAATCTCTGGTGACCCGCTGAAGGACTGCTCCTCTGCACTGCTGTCACCTTGTGAAACCTTTTCTACCCCGGATCGAACGAGAAGGCCTGTTCTGGTACTTCGACCCTTTGAATAGTGGGAACAACTATTCTCGGCATCTCCACCATCTCCTGCACGGAACCCTTCGGAAGTGTCTCTGGGCCATCCAGCAGACTGACCAGCCTACCCAGGAGTCTTGCTCTGTAACCGGCGTCAGGTTGTGTTGTATTACGAGTCCTTGTCACTCTCACACGATTCGTACACTTGGCATTCCCAGGTCTGAAGTGAGTAGTGTACATTTGGCTGAAATACACACGGCCGCTCCGTTGCCCTGCTGTGGTAACAAACTGTGCGGGTTCACTGCGTTTGGGACGTCCTCAACTCAACTTCTGCTGCTGCGGAATCTACACGACGACGAGACGTCCCCTGCTCCTATCTGAACCTGCCATCACTGAAAGTGATGCGGAGAAGCCTGGGTGTGCTTGCATTGGGGACCGGTGAGTAGCATCGCTAGGAACTGGTCGCCCTCCTGCAGGAGCCCATAGCTTTTCCCCGCTGTGTCTAACAGCACGCCTTTCCGTACTCGCACTCTGCTTCTGCCCACAGTGGAGGCTACGCTTGAGTCGCGGAGCTCTGTTCATCTTCATTTGTTCACCGAACTAAACTGCCTGATTCCCTCGAAGAGACTCCCCTTTTTGCCCATTGGCACCAGCGTGTGCAGGTACTTTTGAGCACAAGGCTCCACTCTTCGTAGTGCTTGGACTTCCTTTTAGTTAGGTGCCTCTGAAGGCGGACTGGGTCTAATTATTATTTGCACTGCCTGTTTTCCTCCCCATCTAGGTGGTCTACACATTTCTTGCATCTAACTCGTTAGACTCGTTTGTATTTGTTTATATATTGTATTGGTTTGGTATGTGTTGGTTTACTGGAGTTTTATTGTGATTTCTCGCTACGGTCAATGTTACAAAGGCCTTGTAATAAATGTGTATATATTTTTAATATAACACCTGCTTGGAGTAATTTGTAAGTGTCCTTGCTTTGTGTGCTCATTGCGGGCTTTCAGTCACCCTCACCCCTCTTGAGACCTAGACTTGACCGCCGAGATTGCTACCCTGATTGGTCTGGCTTGTCCAGAGGTTACCCTGTTCCAAGAAACTAGGCTGGCCTTCTGAACCTCTGCCCCTCCAGGACAGAGTTCAGAAATCCGTCTTAACACTCCTTCAATGATCCACAACTGGAATGGTCTTCAATGTGGACTTATATTTCTAAAGCGATTGTCTCTGCTAGTTTACTTCAAATGCTTTACTTCTTCCACCACCGAGCCTACATTACTCCACTAATCCTCTTTAAAGGTGGAGTAGCCCAAAATGGCAAATGTTGGACTTGTCTTTGCTCTCAGGGGTCTTTCAAGCATATTGTTTTTGATAGTATTTACGTCAATGTATTCTGCAACAGGGTCTGGAAGACTCTCAAACATATTTTTCTGGTACAATTGGCTTTCTCCTTTACTGCTTTATTTCAGGGTAGCAAAAGTATTCAACCTGTATTGATAAAAATAAATGTTATCTGTTTGACTTGTTCACCGCCATAGCAATCCAGACTATCACTTCAAACTGGAAATACATCAAGGGTGTACATTTTAAATCATGGTGGAACTAAGTATGTAATATTTATAGAATGGAAAAATGCAAACCTGTGTCTCTACGCTTGCTGCACAAGCACACATTGAAATGGAGTGTTATTCTCCGACTTCTTGGAAAATGTAACGCCTGGTTAATAATATAGACCGTATTTATCATTGTTATATACCTTGGTAAATATTGCCCCCTCCCCACCTCTCCTTTTGTTCATGTTAGTCCTGGGTGTCTTGTGTGTATTTGATGTTTATCATAAATAAGTTACATAAATATTAGTTTAACTTTGAATTGCATTTCATGCATTGGAGCACAGCATTTATTTATGCTATATACGGTTCCTATATTGTTTCATGTGTGATACATGAACGTCTCACTCTAGCCAATTTGTTACGTTTACTCTTTCTTATCAGCCGTTCCACTTACTGTGTGAACCTTATATACTTACTGTTCTTAATAAAAAATATTTTAAAAGGACGACAATTCACCAGGAAGTGGGCGGTTAGTTATTTCCACCTTCAGTGGCATTGGAGAAAAGGACACTGCAGCATATAAATATGAACATGTCAGAATTAATCAGGAGTCTAGGGCCTTATGCAGATCTCGCAGAGCTGGGGCCGGCACTGGCCTTATGAACTCGTTGCATCATTAGGCCCGGGCGGTGCAGTGCTGAGAGGTGAGGGCCACGGGAACCCTTAGCGCAAGCACGGGAAGCGGATGGTGAGTTCTGGCGGCTGTGGCTACCCTCCTACCATGTGCGAATCCCATTATGATTCCTTGCTGTGGAAAGATGCATCGTGTTGCAGCCACTGCAGTGTTTGGACAGGGATGGGACCAGACTTTGGAATCCTACTGGCAGAGTTTGTCAGTAGATAGCCAGTAAGAGCATTCTAAAAGGAAAGTTAACTGAACACTGCAAGAGCAAGGAGGTAGTTTTACAGATAATATCACTGGGTGAATTATTGCTTGATATAAACTTGAAAAAACTATTCTATAAATGGCACTTGCGAAACATGCACGTATTGCATTTGAAGTAATCAGCACTTTTTGGCCACTGAAAAAAACAGTGGAACATTCTATACAACAACAGTTTAAATTGCACTGATTTATCTCCATTTCTTCTTATTGATACATCTAAATGGCATACCTGATATACAGTTGAAAAAAATCATAAACGGAAAAAGACAAATGAAAAAGAAAGTGGTAAAGTGCATAACAACTGATTTAGACCAATTTAGTGCTACAACATGTTACAGTACAAAAACACATATAGTACATAAACATATGTACATCAAGTTATCAGTCAATTCAAGGCGCTCCTATCCTGGTTGCACACATTTTTCTGTGCTCGCTGTTCAGTGAAATCAATGATGTTTTCATTCTTTCTGGGTGACAGAACAGGACCTGGGCGTGGGGGAGGCGCTGTGCCCATCTTTGCGATTCACGCCTAGGATAAAGCTGGCACGGCAGGTGTATAAAGAGAAGCGAGTTGCAGACAATACCAGGCTGCTGCCAAGGCACCCCACACAGCCATGACACGCTTGCCCGCCACTTCTCTGCTCATGCTCGCCTTCCTTCTCCCAGCATGTGGGAGAAACATAGACTATTTCATTAAGATTGTCGAAGAAGCGTGGAACTACTGCCCGACCAACATGAATATAATCTCTGGGAAACCCATCTCGCAGGATGAGTAAATGATTATGGATTAGTTATTTGCAGTTACTGCTGATGATCTAATGAAATAACACATACTTGTTCCAGGTTTTATATTCAAAAAACACTTTTCCTGTGTAATGTAATGGCTTTAAATGTGTAATGTTCTCCAGTATAGCACCTTCATTTTTTAGAGTGGGCAAGGGAGTTGCAGAGAATTTGAGACAGACAACCCCTATCTTCTGTGAAATCTTAGTTTGTGATGTGCCTGGAAAAGGAAAAAAACAATCCTCCGACAGAAATGATCCAGAAAACAAGTAAAGTGTTGTTATTGGGTGTGTAATTAACATAAAGAGAAAAAACGACCTAAAAAAACACCTAGAAGTCACTTCAGAAAATAACCAGCTCTCTCTTTGTATATAAACTGCTTGTATGTAACATTTGCCAAGAAAGCTATTCCATAGTTTCACACAGTAGTGCTGCATATGCACTTTTATTTTTTTAACTTTTGTACTTTATAATGGCAATCAATTTTTGGCCTCAGAAGGAATGCTGAGTTGACTATGGTGGGGATCAAGCCGGCAGGTCACTTGCAAAGCTCACCAACAAGTAGTTAGCCTGGTGTGCTAAATGGATGGCTTGGAAGATATCAATTAATTTAAAAGCTCTTGTCCGCACAGGTGTTTCTGCGTGGCTTCATTGTATTTCAGGGATGTGGATAGCCTTTGTGGACCTTAAACTGATCAGATAGTCGTTTCACGAAGGCATGTAGGCAATGAAGAGCATTATGTTTGTAAGGAACATTGGAGCACATTTGCAGTTTATCTTTCTAGATTGAATGCCACTTTCTTGTATTTGTATTTGTATTTTATTTGTATTTTATTTATTTGTATAGCGCACCAGGCCCAGGGGCAACCGGGCGCGTCACTTAGTTACAACATAAGAAAAACAAACAGAACCATAATTACAAAGTTTACAAGTATGATACAGAATGTACAGGTATAATAATAGCAATGAGAGGACAAGCAGATTATATATACATGTACAAATTAAGCAGAGAACCCAGAGCTAAATGTCCTGGGCGGCCAGCCAGGTTTTCATAAGGTGTTTGAATCTCGGGAATGAGGGTTCTGCTCTATGCTCATTAGGAAGCGTGTTCCAGAGTTTAGCTGCCAAGATAGGGAAGCTAATTCCACCTGATCATTGGAGATTGAAACGTGGAACCTCAAGGCAGTTTAAATGAGCCATTCTGCGGGGTCTAATGGAGTTGTGCTATTCCTAAACTGAGCTATTGGTCATGATCAACTGGCACACGTTATTAAGTGAAAACAGGGAACCTTAAACACTTAGAAATGATATCTAAAACCTTTATATTGCATTTGCTGTGCTGTATGTATGTGCTGGGTTTTATAGAGAGCAACATCAGCTGTGAAGCAAGGAAGTACTATACAAGAGGATACATCAATAAGGCACATCCAGGGTACCCCGCACCATTGGTCTTCTCAGGATCACGTGGTGCGGGTTGCTGATTTACAGCTATATGTTTTTATTTTATTGTGCTCATTGGTTACATATATTAAAACCTTTCACACAAAATATGTTTAACACATTGGTATACATAATACATCAAACACTTCACCATTGATATACAAGTAATTCATCAACACTAGTACTAAAACGACAAAGCAAATAAAATCAACAAAACAATTCAAACATTTTTAAAAGTCGGATTAAGAACCAATTTAAGAATCATTGATACAATCATCCAGGGCCATTTCTACAAAATCCAAAATAGCAATTGACAACGAGATTTCGTTGGCATTTAAAATACGAACCCACAGCTGGTTGGTCCCAGTCAAATAACAATTGGACATAGATCTATTGAGTGTCTCAGGTATGTGGTCCTCAAGAACGGTGAGCTCGATACACACATTTCTTAGGGTTTCAATGACCAAGCCACAGTGATGACATAACCTTTGATCCTGTGGAGATTTCTGCCTCCTTCCCAAAACATCCTGAGATGGTCGCAGATTAGGTTAAATCCTAATATTTTGGATCGAAAATCCCTTCCTGGGTGCTTGGATAAGTGTAGAACCATAACACCAAACTGTTAAATGTTCCAATTAAAATGATTGCTAAAACATTTATGTTTCAATAAAGTCTCCCTTAACTTAATCCATTCATGTCTATACAGTTTTAGCCTCACCCTGTTTGGGTTAGTGCTAAGTACTTTGGCAGATGACTCTAGTCTCTCGAGCCTCCCCTCACACTCTTTTTTCCACAACGCCAGGATATTACATCTACCTCCAACCATTTCACTTGACAAGTTGACATAGAGGGATGAGACTGGTGGGGATACTACTGAGGTGTAAAGTTGTAAGGTCTTCCATTCAACAAACGTACCCAAAGGGAGTAAACCCAATTCTTAGCTGATGCCTAGCATTGGTACCAAACTAGGCAAGCGAAGACCTTTCTCCACATCAGAGCCTCTAGCTTAGACCAGGGGTTTCCCCTGTAGTAGTCTCCACATCAAAGATTAATTTGGCTACCTATTTCTGTCTGTAGAATGCACCATTGGAGAGACTGAGTATCTACCAAATTTAAAATCAAACTGTATCAGCTAGGAAGCAGATGCTAAGAATATTGCCCTTTTCTCTTTACACAATGCCAATTTTGATTTACTTGCGTAGATGTAACCTCCCAAGTATTTAAAAACATTTACAACCTCCAGGTTTTGATTTAGGATACTCCATTTAAAGAGTTTCCTTTTGGCTTTCCCTGCATCCAAAATCAGTATTTATGATTTTGCAATATTTATATTCGGCCCTAAATCCGTTAGATAGACATTAAGGCCGTCTAAAGCTTGTTGCAGGCCCATAGGCATCAAATCAAAGATAATGGTATCATTTGAGTAATTTAGATATTGAATTTTTTTAGCCCTAATTTGGGAGGGTTAGTACGTTTGGAAATCCAGCAAGCACCCATAACTGTAATGTAAAAATTAAACAAAAAGGGTGCCAAAACGCAACCCTGGCACAGGCTCAAATGTGTTTTAATCCATTTCGTACATGCCACTTGGGTGTCTAGCCTAACCCTAATGCTTGTGTCGCTATGTAGATTCTCCAAGATACCAACCAAAGAGGCAGGGCAGAGACACTTGGTTAATTCTTTCGAGACAATTGCTCGACCAACACAGTTTAACGCTTCACTCATGACAACAAAGGCAAGATACAATGTTTTTTCTGGGCCCTTGCTTGAGTTTCCAACAGCGAAACCACAGAGTTATTTAAACCAGTCCCCACACCTCCGCCCATCCTCACCCCTTTTTTGAAATCACCTTCCTAAGATATCAAGTTACCAGATTTCCTTGCCCAACTTTGGAGCTCACCTAGAAGCATTTTAGCAAAGATTTTATTTGTAGCATCCAGCAGTGAAATTGGTCTATAATTAAAGGGAGAGAGCCTGCCCCCACCCCTTGAAGACCAAAATCACTGTTCCCAGCTTCCAGGAAGGGGGAATCGTGTATGTCAATGAAATATTGTGGAACAGAGCCGATAACATTTTCCCCTCCGAAAATATATTTGATTTAAGTGTCATTGCAGATAGCCCATCGGCCCATGACCATTTAATTTTTTACTACGATTTATCAACACTACAATGTCATCCACCACCCAAGTTATCGCAACAAGCTAGGGTGAGCCCTCATAGGCTTTTATATTTCCCCCTTCCCTAGAAGTGTACAAATCCACAAGGGGAGAGACCCACGTTCTTTCGCCTTTGTCTTAATCATGTTCAAGAACCTGTCTGGGTGGTTCCCAGAAAAACAACATAGTATCCTCTCTGCATTTTTAATCAGCATTAAGCATTTATGGCCGCATAGCCAATTCTAAAATTTTAATTTCAGGCAATTTATTTTGGGCCGGTAGTGCCCGTTGTTTTTCTGTGGCAATCCTATATTCTTGTGCAGTGCTTTCTTGCGAGTTTGAACCTCCACATCAAAAGGGTGTTTATGTGCCAGAGATGAGGTCCCCTTTGCCAGCTGCCTAGAGGATGTTAACTCACCCAATGTTGCCCAGACAACATACTCAATTTCCAGCCGCTTGCGTAAACCAAGCCTGCTGTTAAATTGGCTCTCAATCAAACTATTAAATGGTGCAGCTATTTTATTGCACCATTTCACACTGTGGTCTCTAGGATTAACTGAAACCTCCAATTTTAAGACTGGAAGTAACTTTAAACTCTATAGTGGTACGACGTATGCTACCATCGAATGGTCATTTATGGGTGAGTACAAGATCCTCAAGGTGCCACCCTTCACTTGCAAAGAGGACAAGGCCAAAATGTAGTCCAGGGTCGACCTCCATTGATTATTGGACCATGAGAAATTTGGAAGAATATCAACCTGGGTTATATCGTTTAGGACGTCTAAGTCCCATGACGCTAGTTCATGAGTAATCAGGAGCCCATTTGCTCTCTTCTTACTTGAAACATCTACCCTGTCATGCTTCAAATAGCATTCATTACTCAAACATTTAACATTGAAATCACCAACTACAATTGTGTGTGCACCATCTACAGGGGTCTCACCAAGCATTAAAAAGGAAATATCTGCTAAAATGCATTTACAATGGCACTGTTAGGAATAAAATACATATTGAACACTAAGCTTTTTTGCCATGACTTTAAATCAGGGTCTTTCCATGGAAGCAGGCTCACTAGCATATCTGATCTACCAGAGTCAATTTGTTTCAAAATAATCCCCTGGTTACACTTAACCGCAGTTAGTAGCCCACCATATGGGCGCCCTTCAAGCCCTGTTTAGCATTAATGGCATATATTTCCTACACATCCATTAATGGCATATCCAACATAGGAGTCTCCTGCAGACAAGCAATAGTGAAGGCACTCAGGGTTTCCTTGCTTTTAATAATGTTTACATGCCCTCTTGAGTTCCAGGATAATAGATGGAGCTGAGAAGCATATGCCTCCTATTCAGTGTGTGCCGGTTGTCTATGCAATGCATCTACAATCTTGGGCCAGTCATAGCTTGCCTCTCTGCTTGGATAGTCACTTTTCCACCCGATTTTGGGACCCACCCTCATTAGAACACCTTATCATTAGGTGTTTTTCTGGTATAGCCTTAGGAGACTTTTCTCTCAGGAACCTGCTCGGGATATTATTGTGTACCGGGTCAAGTTGCTCAAACACTTCATAGCCGAATGACAACAAGGCTTCGACCTTCTGCCAGAATCACATTCTTGATTATCTGGGTACGTGCACAGATGTTAGCCACGTCATAAACAAAATTGACCCTCGGAATCCGATCCCCAATCCCACCTGGCATAGACACCGCCCCCCCTGTAATCACACTGAGCCTGATTAACCCTCCCTCTCCCAACACCTGTTCAAAAATTCAATTAAGTGACTGTAATACACCCCTCAATAAAGTTTATCGGTGTACACATTTCTTTCAGTATCATACGCACCTCCCTCATTTCAAAGTTTAGGGTATCATAGCCCCTGTGCATAGTATCCAATAGTCGAGCCAGTACTGTAAAAGACAGCTCGTCTGTAGCAGTTGCTTCTAGCCCACCTTTAAGACCGGACTCATCAGACGGAATCCCAGTCAAAATCTAAGACATGTTCTCTATATAAGCACTTGTAATGATCTGAGTGGCCACCTCTGGGTCACCACAACCTTTATTTTCTGTGAACAATAAAGACACATTACTTTTGGTGGACAAAACCGCAACTTCCTGTATAGCGGATTCCAAGGGTTGATGTAATAACATTGTTGTCAAATCCTCTCCTTTCAAGGTGGACTCTGGTATAGCCCATTGGATCACTGGCGCCAAATGTTGAGCTATCTGATACCCGGTCTATTTTGCTTGCTACCTCCACATAAAAAACCTGACCCATCTCTTGGGGCTAGTCCTAAATCTGAGGCAAGCTATCAGGAAACTTGCTGGGTATAAAGACTGCCTCCCTGCGACAAAATGAATCACAATCTCCAAAAAAGAAGGCGTCAATAAAGTGCTTGTAACGCTTGTAGAGTATGTAAGGTATACCCACACCTTATGTTTGGAAAAATTAGTAAAGTAGGGTACTCTTAGATTGCGCCAAGCATCAAAAGAAAAGTTCCCAATTAAGTCAGCGATTCTTATTTGGAATTTTATAATTTTTTTATAAATGTCACTAGAGTTCAGTAATCGTAGACTTGGGATTTCCGAGAAAAGCGCTAAAATAAGCCCCCCCCCCATTAGGTGGATCTTTACCCTGTTTACCAAAAAGACGACCCAAGTATAAACAGTAGGCCCCCTCAGCCTCCTTAGATCTCTCCTTCCCTCCACCTTTTCTGTTTCCTTTTGACTCATTGGAGTGGACCCTTCCCGCATCAGCTTTTAAGTTATGAGTTCAAACTATTTCTTGTTGGGCTTTTACCCCCTCTCTGTTTATGCTGAATAGTGGTCATTCTCTTTTCCTCCACTGTCCGGAATATTGGGATTATCTACTGGGGGTCATCCTTCTTATTAAATATCTTGACTGTGGGGCCTAGCACCCTCTTAGGCAGTAGGTTTGTGGGATCGTATTAAGCTTACAGCTTTTCCCCTTGCCAACATGCACCCAACTAACATTTCCATTAACCACACTAGAGTCTGCATTGCCATAGTTGGTTGACCCAACAACCCCTATTCTTGGGTAAACTGAGATATTGCTCAAGCATAAAGAGTCCTCTCTATCCCAAATGGGTATCATGTACTGTGTAATAGAGCCTTTACCTTTCTGAATGCATCCCCCTTTAGCTGGACTCCTTGAATGGCAGGTACTTGGGTCTTCTCCGTCCTCTAGTGGGTGGGTCTTTACCTTCTTAGTTACAGTAGACCCTTTATCGGTTATTTCTTCAACCTGTAACTGCAGTTTCCGTAAAAACTATCTTGAACTCCTTATTTTGCTGTATTTGTGGAGCTTTACAGTTCTTTGACTTCATTTGTTAGTTTTACATTTTACTCTTTTTCCCCAAAACTATTTCCGGGGATCGAGATAAGGTTGGTGGCTCCGTCCTACTGCTACTAAGTAAAATCACAGAAGGCGCTCTTTTTACAATTGCAGAATCAAAAATCAAAATTGAAACCGAAGGTAACAGCTCTGTATGCACTGATGTCTGTACCTTATAATTTTTTTAATTTTCATTTGTGTGCCCGTCTATGTTGACACGTGTTTCAGCCAACACAGCCTTTCTCAAAACTGAGTTTAGGAATTTACATAAAAAATCAATCTCCTTTCAAATTATTTCACATTTTGTAGCAAGAATACATACATTGAACATGTATAATCCCATTGTGTAACCAGACAGAAAATTAGGGTTGGTATTGGGTCGGATTGGTAGGGGGTGACAAAACAGCACCATAACACATTAGTTGTATCTTAACATTGTAAAATGCTCTTATGCTTTATGGCCTATCAGCTTGTTTGGGGAAGTTGGTGACCTTTCCATTGTTTCAATATCCTAATCGTGTGCTTAGAGATGTCATCATCAAATTAAGAAAGTGATCTCCCTGAGTGGCTACTTGTGACTATGTGCTCCTGTGGCTTTAACTTAGCATACAAGCCTGCAAATATTTTAGAGACTTACTATCTCTGCTGGAGATGCATTACTCCTCCTTGGTAATGTACATGCATTAAATGGGGAATTTAGGTAGTGGGTACCAGTATCTAGTTAATCACCCATAGAGTCGTAATTCTAGGCGTACCATTCTTTTCCTTCTTAGATTATCCTCTTAATCATATATCATGGGTTAGATCCCAAGGTCCAGAAAGAGATAAGCCATATAGGTCTACCATTTACTGGGTTTTACGTTCCCATTTATCTTTATTTAGAATGCAATTGGATACCCTATGTACAAATTGTGGTCACTTTGAGGGTTAATAATGAGGCCCCATTGATTCATTCAATAGTTCAATAACACATGGCCTTCTTTGTTTCTTGCTTTTCCTCATATAGGTCACCATTTACTTTAGCGCTTACCTGCTCAGTTTCCCAATCAACAGGAGATTCACTCGGCGTCCCTTGTCGCGGTCACCATTTTGAGTTGTTTTTAATCCTATAAGCATTGGATGATGTCACGTGTATTGCATGCAATAGCTTCCTTTTCTGGTGGACATATTTTCTGCTTAAATAACCTAAAACACCCAAATGGCAATAATATGCAATGCAGAAGACCAAATTGCCGACATTTAGCATTGTGTTAAATTAAATTGCATTTCAAACTTGGACATTTGGTATCTAAAGGTGTGTCTGTAAAACACTTCACCTCGGCCAGGAGCAATTCAAAAATCATTCAATGTGTCATCATTAAATGGCAGATTTTATACAGGTTTGTTTGTTTATTGATTTATATAGCGCACCAAACCCTTAGGCATCTGGGCACATTGCATTACAGATAAGTTACACAGTTACAATTGAGAAATAGTGGACGTCACAGTTTTAACAATGTTTCAAGTCCCATGCACATTCACGTTCTCTGATTGCACAGCTTTAGCTGCGGTTTAGGTGAATCTATACAATAGCTAGCCCTATTGCCCTATTCTATCCTCGTGACAATGCTAATGACTTCACCCTGACAAAAGTCGGGTCATCTGCTTTCTCAGGGTTTTGATTGGATAGTAAACAGGATAATATGTTGCACATGCAACTCCAATGGTCATTGGTTGCTTCTCCTCAAGTGTTCATGGGTAGGTTGCATCCATCATAATGATTGGCCTATCACTTTGTGAGGTGTGAACAGTGTGACAACAGAAAAGAATACTTCACATCCTTTGTCATGGGATGCAAACGTTGGTACCAATTTACTGCTCCCAACATTGTGACTGTGCAACTGACAGTTCAATATTGCGACATGTTGTTGGAAACATGTTGCCTTTTACAGCACATCTCCTTCCTTTCTCATGGTGGAACTACATGACCTAATGGGGCGTGCTCTTTGACCTTTTGTTTCGAGACCATGTGCACATCTAATCTGTGTATTTAATGATTGGGCGGGTGTGAGTGGTCTGGATATCTAGGGACAGGTGTAATCTAATAGATGTCAGGATCATGTATGTATTATATGCCTTATTGAACTCCTTGCTTCTATGAACCCAAATGCCCATCTTCTTTATATTCTATGTGAATGTCCCCATGCTGTCTGGTGCTCATGATTCCACTCCTAGGTGGTTGAGTTCAGAAAGTGGGCAGTGTGGGTCTTCTGCCTGATGAAAGGGGCAAGAACTTCATTTGTTATATGTTTCAACTGTTAGATGCTTGGGACCTTGCTGCACCTCACTGTTCCTAGTCAATCCCTGTTCAGCTTTTACAGCTTCCCCTAACAAGGTCTGCTCATAGTTGCAACATCTGATTAAGTCATGTTTTCCCATTCTGCCCATTGGAATGAGCTTCGCCTCGTTGTCCTGACCAATTGCAGCACAAGTTTACACCCTGTCTTGTGAAGCTACTGACCTTGTGTTATGTCTGTCTGAGATGAACCAAAAATGAGTGTATTTTGCTTTGTGGAATGACTCGTGTATTTCTGATGCCTAATGTTTCTGAATGGCCCGTGAAGCTGCCTTTTGCCTCAAGGCCTAGTTTTCTGACTACCATGCGGAATTGTTTCTATGGATGCATTTCTCAACTCTGTAATGGCATTTGCATGGTATTTGCTCCGCACTGTCTGACCATTGCTACTTCTACATGTCTCTTACTGCTTCACTGCTTTCCTATCTATCAATGTTTATAAAAGTGAAAATGTGTGGGTTTATTTGTGGCATGGCGAAGCGTTGTTCCTTATACAATTCCACACTATTTCACCAATCTGCACCAATATCTGCATGCTTACCTGTTAGGACCCTTCGGACAATACTGGCTACATGACATTTGGACACCCAAACCTGTTCCACAGTTTTCAGCAAAAGTCAAAATGTTTCGGTGGGTGTGTGGCTTGGCAAACCATTGTTCCTTATACAATTCCACACCATTTCACCAATCTGCACCAACTTTTGGATAGTTACCTGTTAGGCCCCTTCGGACATTACTGGCTACATGACATTTGGACAATCATACCCCAGATGTCTGCACCTTTAGACATTAAGGTCCTCAACCCTAGAATGAACGGTTTCTGGGACATATCCATTGCAATGCACCACGCCAGGGCGAGGAACCAGGTGGGGAGAGAGCACAGTAGGTCCCACTATGCAGCAGCACACCTACTCTCGCCTCCCCACAACATCTGCTCTGGGGTATACTAGCCAGCCACACACACCCATTCTCAGTGCAGTTTACTTCAGAGTGCAAAACAAATCAAGCGATGAGCGAATCAGATCAGCAACCTACAGGATCATTGATTTTGAACAATTGATGACAGTGTTGTCACGTCTGTCCACAAAACCTGTTGGGAGAGTGCATACTTTTTGCTAGTGTAATATATTTCCCATCTACTATTTCCACACTGGGTACGTGCTTTTTTCTATCATCCGTGAGTGTGCTCTATTTTTCTGCTGTTAGTTATGTATTCATTGTTTTCATTATTATTGTATGTAGTCTCCTCTCTTATTGTTGACCACTGATGTGTGTCTGATGCATGGTTTGTCACTGATTACTCTCAGAATTGTATCAGTTCTGTGATCAGCCGCACATGTGCCCTACATATTGTGGATGCTAGCTGGGTGCCTGGCCTTTTGTGTGGTTTCTGTCTCATGTTGTAGGGACTTCCTTAGCTTATATTTTCTCTCACGTGTGGGACGTTGGAGGTTCATCCCAACAATACAATTAGTATCCAATGATGAAGAGTCAATATAAAAATGTCTAATCATCATATTCATACAATAAACACAGTACAGTAGTTCTAATGGAACATTCACACATAGAAAACTACAAATCATGTTCCTAGTACGAGGCAGTTATATAAAAACAATCAACAATGACGCTTAACGAATCTGAGTCTAATTCTCAAGGCTCTAGTGGTACATGAGGCAACTACAAAAACCCTGTGTGGCCTTGAAGAATTTCAGCTAAAATCCACAGCCTCCTGGATTGATACACCAGTACGATGCCTAAATATTAATTAACTGTCTTTTGCATTCACAGGTTTTGCACTTTGCAAGCTTTTTCAAGAGACAAACCTTTTCTATTCTTTAAAATTATGTGTGTCTAGAACATCTTTAGGCAACTGTGTGATCAGATCAGGTGATTTCAGGTTGCAATAGCACTACTTTGCCCTTACAAAAAATCACAACCACTTTAGAGTGCCAACTTAAAGAGCATACCAAGTTTCCACAACCATTCTTTATCGAGCAAACATGAACTATAACTACAACAATTTACAATGCATTATGTAGAGAGTCAGAGGAATTATTTGACAATTTGAATCACAATGCTCAAAGTATCTTTGAATCACCTGATTTGATCACACAGTTGCATAAGGATGTTCTGGACAAATATCATTGAAAAGAAGAGAACACATCTGCTCTGAAGAAGCTTGCAACAAAGTGAAAGGTAAGGGACACGTAAGACTAAGTTTGGGTTCATTGATTAAAGTCCATTGCCAAACAGAAAATGTATGTTATCTGACCACAATTCCCTAATGTTAAATATGTGTAGACTCAAAAATTATTTTTTGTAGATCCTTTTCTTTAAGAAGATTGTTGCGCTACTTATCTGCAGTCACCAGACTAACAGGCTATAATTTAAAAGGTCCATATTCCGAGGACTGGCCTCTTCGTCAACTTTACCGCACACCCTAGTGGGAATTCCATTTGACCAGGTTCAAATGATTTAACCTGTATTTATTTGCTGGCAGATAGGTTTTTGTACATCTTCTTGACTTCTATGGAAAAATTGCAGTAGATTGAAGCAGAACACTGGTAACTTTGTTACATTATGTAGCTCAGAGAGATAAGCAAGTGCTCAAGGAAGTGCACGCAATTTGCAGTCATAAGATAGAATGCCAGCAAGTACATCTAGGCGCTTCATCTTGCACAAGATGATAAAGTTAAAGTTAACACAATTAAATTGTGTGATTATTCCAGCGTAAAAACGAGAATGGAGTCTGGCACGCAACACTATACAAAAACATGATATGTTAATATTAGTTGCGTATTTGAAGTGAGTATTTGTTCCTAATGAAATATGTTAGGCTCAAATGATATTTATACTGTAAAAGTTGCTTTGTTTTTTTGGTTCGCATATATAGATCAATGTCTCAAAACCCATATCGGGGCTGTTTCTAGGGGTGGACAAAGTGGGTGATGTCACTGGGCGGACAAGGAAGAGGTGCAGCTGGAACAGATACAGTATCTGTCCCAATACCACAAGGGGCTGAGGTGGACTGTGGTGGACTGTTTGTGTGTTTTTGAAAGCATCAAATTGAAGCCTTCCCTCCTCGGTCTGTGCCCCTCAGTGCCTCCCTCCCATGCAGACGTAGTCAGTGCAAGTCATGGTCTTGCAAGTATTACCACCACTCATACCGTAGAACCTGCCTGTCACAGAACATACCAGGATTATGGTCTCAGATATTAAAGCCGCTCGAAGAGAAAAAAAAAGAGTAACATTGAAAAGAAAAGGAAACAGATCGCCGCGGGGAAAGAAATAATTAACAATTATAGGCAAAGGCAACCATTTTGCCTTTTTTATAGGCACATGTGTTCCCCCTGTTCAGATATGTTTAACAGGAAAACATTTGCAAATTATAATTTTATTCAAATGATCTCAATAAAATTAATAACATGCTTCTAATGGTCTAAAACAATACGGCACTGCCCGTTTTGACATTTTCTATAAAATAAAATGAGACAAGCTAGATATTTTAATTTACGGTTGTGTGTTGGAACGCTATATTCCTTAGAAATCAAATGGCTGGTGGCACAATTGGAAATACGTTTTTATTAAAATATTAGCTGTTTAATAGTTGCAATTAATGCACTGACTTTCGGACAGACGCTTTTGAAAGCAAAAATTGATGTTTTAGATCACTTAAATCCTAGAAGTAGCTAGTTAAGGATCAGCTGATTGGCTGTAGGTTTCCCTTTACCTTTCATTCAACAGTCAGTCATAGGCCCTCATTAGGAGGTTGCTGGTAGACCGCCGGGACTACCGGCGGCCTACCCGCAACCTCTGATTACTGCTTCTGCTGCCTGATATCCTGGCAACACCAGAATATTACGGATGTCAGCGGAACAGTAAAACATTGCCATTGCCATGGAGTCATAAAGGACTGCACGGAAATGGAAACACGGAAATGGAAACACTGAAGCACTGGCACTGTTAGTAATGGTGCCAGTGCTTCTGTGATTTTTCTGCTGGTAAGGGCTTGAACTACCGGCAGGTCTGGCCTGCCGGTAGTTCACTGTCTCTACCGGCAGACTTGTAGTTTGCCGGTCCAGAAAGGATCTGGTTACAATGTTACCGGCACATTTTCCAGACCGTCAATCTTAAAATGAGGGCCATAGACACAGGACCTATGCAACAATCTCTCATCATTATTCATCAACGAGGTAAAGAAATCAAAGAAGGTATTCAGTTAGCCATTCCAGTCAACAGGCCAATAACCCACATCCACATGAACTCCCCAAATGACAAACCTCCCTCCACGTCATTCAACTTACAACTGGTTTCTGAGAGTAGAACTCACAAGAGGCTCAAAGTAGTTGGACCTGCTCAAGACTAAGGCAACCCGTGTCCTTCATCCATTGGAGCCATCAATGCTGATAGTCTGGCCCTCCCACTATCCACATTGATTAATAGTGCACGCTTAACTGGTTCCGTCGTTAGCAATTTAAAAATATGCCTTGATCATTCCCCTACTAAAAAACACCCTGGACCCTAGGGATTGGGCCAACATCTCAACCACTGCCAGTCTCCCCGAAGCAGCTAAAATTCTAGAAAAGGTGGACTCAGCCCACCTCCAAAAACACACAGAAAAACAACCTGCTTATGAGCGAGATCTGGTACAACTCACAGGAGGCCAGCTCATCATGGCCGTTTTGTGGCATTTTTTGCTGTATTTTCATGGGGGGTTAGCGGCTGCAACGAGTTGGCCCCCTGTGGGTTGGGCAGGCACGTATGGATCAACTTTAGTCAGGCTTCCATCCCTGCCACATCACAGAATCTGCTCTGGCCTTAATTTGATGACTCTGAGAGTTTGTAGATGGTGGTCCTTCTCAACCTCTCTGTGGCCTTCAACACTCTCGATCATGCCATACTGTTGCAGAGGCTTCAATCAGTCACAGAGGTCTCTAACGATGCGATCAAATGGTTATCTCCTTTACTCAAGAACAGAAAGCAGGGTGTGAGCCTAGGGAAATGTATCCAACCACTCTTCAAAGTTTTCTGTGCAGTTCCATATGGCTCTCTCTTCTCTAACCTCTGTTTTTCAACATCAAGCCAATTATGGACCACTTAAGTTCACAGACCGACATATAAGACTCTGCCATGCAGTAATTGGTTTGCTCAGATATCTGTTCTTGATGCACCAACACAAATGTGTTTATTTCAGCATCAAATGTTGCTTGTGCTCATTTAGTGTCAGCAAAGTATCAATTCATCATTAAACACGCATTGGCAATGCCTATAGTTTGGGCTTTTGTGTAGCCACAGGAAACGCACTTGCAGGCACAGTCATAGTGGTATTCACTGGCCATTGATGGTAGCAGCTGCAAAATGGTGTGAGTACATTGGCATCTAATAGCAGTGTCTGGCAAACCTTAATTCTTACAAACAAGCCAAAATTGTGCTTACATCATAACCTGGTAAGAAAATGTTATTATACCAATAGCGGGTTTACAATTCCAATTAAGTCATTAAGTGACTTGGAAGTGGAACCAGATTGTTATGAGTTGCATGGGAAAGATTAGAGGGTAGAATATGGAAGCAAACGTCAAATCTTGCTTCATCAACACCTATGCCCTCTCTACGATTCAAACGGGGTCTCCTATCACTTCAAGCCTGATTCCCCATGGCGTGTTTTAACATTGTTTAGTGAAATGGCATTCCCTATTCAGGGCTCTTTATATGAGGATTTGCAAAGTGTGTTAATCACTGATTCTTCGAAACAGTTGAAAATCCATGAAACAAACTGTTGAATGTGTTTTGTCAAAAAGTGGTAGGAGTATACATGACAACAATATTAATCCCCAGTGGGTGAAAAAATGTCTAAGTGAAATGGATTGGATAGAATCTTTTCATAAATCAAGTAGCAATCGTCTCCATAACACTTTTTCAAAAGAAGATTAACTTATGACCAGAAATATACATGCCCTTCGGCCAAATCCCTACGTGCTTTGGTGCAATTATTTCAGCTAGTGGATATCTGGCGGACCCTGCACCCGCAGACCCGAGGCTAGTCACATTACTCAGCCCCCCAGGACTTGTATACTAGACTAGATTACATTTTCACAGGTGAATATCTCATACAGGTGCAGAATATAAGGCACGAGTGTTGTCAGATCATTCCCCTCTGGTAGTTACTTGGCGGGCCTTTCCTCCAATGATTCCCACATGGAGACTCCGTAGCAAATCTCTCCAAGTCGAGGCGTTTCAGGAACATTTGAAGGCAGGGGTGCAGGAGTACTTCAAGCATAATAAAGGAAGTGTGAAGTCAGCAGGCACATTGTGGGAAGCCTTCAAGGTGGTGATTAGAGGGATAGCAATTGCTAAGGCGAAAGGGGTGCTGGCAACAATAGAAAATGACTTACTCAAGGCTGAAACTAAACTAGAAGACAAGAAACGGTCAAAGTGACCTCCCCAGCGGGAGCACCCAGCAAAGTGGTTGCGCTACAGCAGGAGTGTTTAGTACACTGGAATAGGCTTGAGAAACTGAGTTATAGGAAATACATGGAACGTCAACACTCTGAAGGGGATAAACGAGGGCGCTTGTTAGCCTGGGTGTTCAAAAGTGAGACGGAGCGAAGGAAGATCCGAGCAATTGAAGCAAGAGGTGGAGAGCTTTGCGAGAAGCAACAGGACATACATAATTGTTTCTGTGAATTCTATAAGACATTGTATGAAGAGACGTCAGATGTGAGGGAATCGGAAATAGAGGAGGCCTTAGAGCAGATTGATCTTCCAAAGCTAGACTCGGAGGATGCAGATATGCTGGAAGCCCCCATAACTAAATAAGAGTTGGAACAGACCATAAGAGGGTTGTCGATGGGCAAGGCTCCAGGGGCGGACGGGCTACCCAGTGAGTTTTATAAACAGTTTAAAGCAGAAATTACGCCCCCATTGTCGGCAATGCTGAACGAATCCCTAGATGAGGGCATCCTGCCACAGTCATTGCGGGAGTCCATTATAGTTCCATTGCTGAAGCCAAACAAATCTGATACCGAGTGTGGCTCTTACAGACCCCTCTCGTTACTTCATCAGGATGGGAAAATACTGAAGGCTCTAATGGTTAATAGGTTGAAACCCATGATACATAAACTGGTGCACCCAGACCAGTTGGGGTAGGTTCCACATAGAAATATCACATGCAACTTAAGACAATTACATCACTTGATAGACCAGACCCAAGACAACACCCAGTCTATGGTGGTCGCCTCGTTGGATGCAGTCAAAGACTTTGATTCAGTTAGTTGGCCATTGTTATTAGCGGTTTAGAAAGGTTTTTGCATAGGCCCAACTTATATTAGGTGGGTCAAGTTATTGTATAGCAACCCGGTGGCTAGAGTGAAGACGGGTACCATGATATCAGAGCAATGGGAGTTAAGTAAGGGAACCAGACAGGGCTGCCCTTGATCCCCGATGTTGTTTATACTGGCCCTGGAGCCGCTGGCAATATACCTGTGGAAAGAATACCATGGAGAAGGCATTAGCATACAGGGCAACACGCGCCTGATCTCTCTATATGCGAACAACATGCTGCTCTATCTGCGACACCTGGAAACCAATTTACTTGACATACTATATGTGCTAGAGCGTTACGCAGAATTGGATTATCCCACAGAAATCCAGCTTATTCCACTTAGCTGGGTACAGTGGAAGTCCACGGGAAGCGCTACCGGTATTACTGACTAAATGAGAAACAGTAACATTTAAATACCTAAGAGTAGATATTTTCCATAATCCAACGATAGAACTTGAGCAGAATATGATATGATATGATATGACATTTATAACGCGCCTATACACAAGTGTTTCAAGGCGCGATGAGGCAAGGGAGGGGGAACAGAGGGAAGACAGACAACGATCTTATTAGGCCGGGTGTCATTCAGATCGTGCAAGTGCAAGGGAAGGGGGAAAGAAAAGTGTGAGGTGGGAGGGGAAAGTGCAGTACATGGGATAATAAAATAATAACATAAAATAAATAAAGAATGGCCAGCTGGTGGCAAGTGCAGGGTGAGTGCAGATATAAGTGCTGGTTTGGGGACTGTAGGGATACAGAAAACAGTCCAGAGGTGAAGGGGTTGCCAGGAAGGCAGTGCAAGCATGCAACTGGCAGGGCTTTGGCCCGAGGTCAGATAGGTGGACAGGTAGCCCGTTCAGTCTCAGTATCAGCCAGGACTTCAGCAGTGGAGAAGGGGAGAGAAAGCAGAAGCAAAGAGGAAGGTTTTTAGGTGCTTCCGCAACCGAAAATGGTTCTCCACAAGTTTCAGGGAGGCGGGAAGGCTGTTCCAGAGGGAGGCCCCAGCCGAAGAGAGAGATCTGCCACCAACTCCTTGCTTGGAGAAGCGACTGACCCTGAGGGAGTTGGAGGCGGATGAGCGAAGAGCTCGAGAGGGACGATATTTAGGAAGAGAGAGTTGAAGGTATTGAGGCCCCAGGCCCCAGAAGGCCTTGTGGACGATGCAGAGGGTTTTGAACTTAATCCTCGCAGCCCCTGGGAGCCAGTGCAGAGATTTCAGTCCTGGAGAGATACAATCCCTGGGCTTGAGGCCAAGGACAAGTCTCGCAGTCCTGTTCTGGATGAGTTGCAGAGGGCATAGAGTAGAAGCAGGCAGATTTAGAAAGAGGCTGTTGCAATAATCCAGCCTGGAGAGAACCAGAGCTCTAGAGACAGTGAGCTTCTGGGGGAAGGAGAGGAAAGGAAGAATACCTCTGAGGAGGTGCAGCTGGTAGTGTGACTTCTTAGAGACGTCAGAGTTTTGAGGGGAGAAAGAGAGTGTGGAGTTGAAGATGACCCCCAGGTTCTTAGCCTTGCAGGTGGGAGCAGGAAGAGGGCCAAGAGAGGCCGGCCAGAGAGCTACAGGAAAGGAGGGAGTGGGTGTGCCGATGAGGAGAATCTCAGTCTTACTGACATTAAGAGAGAGGTCATTGGCGGCACACCACTCCTGGATAGCAGACAGACAGTCAGAGATGAGGGACGGGGAAGAGGTGGCCAAAGGTAACCTGAAAATGAGCTGAGTGTCATCCACGTAGCACTGAAAGTTGAGGCAGAGAGCGGCAATGCGGTGGGCAAGGAGTGCCAGGTATTGGTTGAACAGCCAGGGAGAGAGGTTAGACCCTTGGGGGACACCACAGGTAGAGAAAACGATAGCAGAGAGGAAGGACCCAAGTTGGACCTGGGAGGGCCGGTCAGAGAAGAAGGAAGTCAGCCACCCCAGGGCCTGACCGGTGATACCTAGGTTATCACAGAGACACTTTAGCAGGATAGAATGGTTGACAGTGTCAAAGGAGGAAGAGAGATCAAGCAAGATGAGTACACAGGGGGTGTTAGAGTCAAGGTTTGAGAGCAGTGAAGAACGGATGTTCAGGAGAGCAGTTTCCATGCTTCTGGCAGCTCTGAAGCCAGACTTATGGTCATGAAGACAACCAACAGATTCAGTGTGGAGATTAAGCTGGGAGATGGCCAGTTTCTCCAGGAGCTTGCCCGAGAAGGGAGTGATGGAGATTGGGCGATAGTTGGCTTGGCAGGAGGGTTCGGCATAGGGTTTCTTAAGAAGAGGGTGCAGAAGGGAGTGCTTCAGGGGGGATGGGAAGACTCCAGTGGCAAAGGAGTGGTTGTAGAAGTCAGACAGGGCAGGGTCAATGAGGTCCTTGATGGTTTTGGAGGAACAGGGATGAACCTGTTTTGATGAGACATTCATAGATCGGACTTGTCTAGAAACCTCATCTGCAGAGAACAGGGGAAAGACAGAGAAGGAGGGAGGAGGGGTGGCTGCAGAAGGGCCAGAGGAAGAGACGGGAGTGTAGGGAAGGAGGGGATAGGAGGAGAGTGAGGACAGGATGTCCTGAGTTTTAGAGATGAAGTGAGAACCCAGTGCCGTGCAGAGGGCCTGGGAAGGGACAGGAGAGGTAGAGATTGCGGCAGGATTGGCCAGTTCCTTGCAGATTTTAAAGAGTTCAGCCGAGTTATTAGATGCTGCCGAGACACGGGCTCGGATATGAGCTCTCTTCTTGGTGAGGACAGAGAGCCAGTATTGCCTTTGGAGCAGGCGGCAGGCCAGTTTGTCAGATGATGTACAAGAAGCACGCCATTTCCTCTCAGCCACCCTGCACTTGTGTTTAAGTGTGACGAGGTCTGAGTCATACCAGGAGTTGCACTTGGCTTTGGGCTTCAGGCGGATCCTCATGACAGGGGCAAGGATATCAAGAGTATCAGATATAGCAGACTGGAGCGTGGAGAGGGCTGTGTCAGGGTGAGAATCAGCCAAAGGGGAGGGGGATGAGAAAGTGGCTGTGAAAGTCTCAACTGATACGCGCTTCATGGGTCAGATGACCGAGAAGGTGGATGGCAGTGATGGAAGTGGCTTGGCCTGTGGGGTAGGGAGGGTGAGATGGGAGGAAAGGAGAAAGTGATTACTCCAGGAGAGGGGAGTGGCGAGAGGGACAGAAAGGGGAAGGTCTGAGGAGATCAGAACATCCAGAGTGTGCCCTGTAGAGTGAGTCGGGCCAGAGGGGAGAATAGTGAGTGAGAGAGAGTCGCAGAGGTCGCGAAAGAAAGAGTCCAGAGGGAGGACAGGAGGCATGAGGGGGACGGTTAAGGCGATCAATAAAACAGAGAACTCTATGTGATTTTGGGCTAAACTGCCACTCTCACTAATGGGGAGAGCTGCACTGCTGAAAATGATGGTGCTCCCAAGACTGCTGCATTATTTTACTAACGTCCCGTGCAACATACCTAAAGCCTTTTTCAGGAAGCTGAATACCATTTGCAGAAGCTTCCTATGGAACAATCTGAGGTGTAGACTAGCACTAGAAAGACTGCAGAGGCCGTACAAACAGGGTGGGACTAAAGTGCCGGACTTCGAGATGTACTTCGTGGCATGCCAGCTGCAATTTACCACATACTGGCTATCCGATGAACGGAATAAGGACACAGAGTTAATACAACCAGAGGGAGATGGTATGGAACAAAGTTCTACGTGAACCCAGCCCTCCTGTACTGTTGAAACTAGGCATTGTGATGTGGCAAAGGGCCTGCCGCTTTCTAGGCAAAGGCACACCTTTTTCACCCCAGATCCCATTGGTAAAACTCAAGAGCGGAGATACTCAGCTTAGACTGACTTTTTGGAAATACTGGGAGCCGAAAGGGTAGGTCACGTTAGGAGATATATTGTTGGAAGAGAGACCAAAGACCTCTGGTGAGATAGCGGCGGAATCAGGAATTGATGAGGGGCAATACATAACCCACGCCTCACTTCTACAGGGGTTAAAGCTGACATGGCCGGCAGCAGGGAAAGTTCCGGTCGAAGACCGTACAATAGAAACATTATATGATATTTCTGAGGGGACACACGCAGTATCAAGATTATACGAAACGCTGATGGTAAAGCCTGATGGCCATTTGACACTGATTAAACAACGGTGGGAAGCAGACTTAGGGGAGCAACTGTCAGACAAAGCTTGGGGAAGGATCATGGGGTATCATAAGAGACTGTACAGGAACGCAAAGTTACAGTGGATACAACTATATGTATTATTTATTTATTTGTATATGGTTATAAACAACCTTTACAAAAAAACTCAGAATAAAAAAGCATCCAAAACATATAAAATATCAACAAACATTAACACATAGATACAATTACCATCCTTGCATAAAGAAAACAAGAGCATATAAAACCGATCCATTTAAAAAGAACTTACAACATCACAGTCAATCGATCAATGTATTAAACATAGAATAAAAATCAAATCTCGGTCAGCATAATAAAAAAAAACGGAACCTTCTCCTTATGTGCTTGTATAGGTGGCCATTCCCATATCTGATTCCTGTTGAGCCCCCATTTTGCATACATTTCTCAGAAAACCCACAATGGCTAATTGCAGCGATTTATCTTTGCCATGCAACATTTTCCACCAGAGTGAGTCCAAGTTCACAAAGCCAGTAGGGGCAACAAATTTGCCGAAGTATTGTATCCGGTATGCTCTTAATACTAAACAGTCAATCAGCAGATGCCCTAAGGTCTCTATTACTTCTCTTTCCTCACAGAATCTGCATCTTAGGTCCCCTCCCATCTCGGGTTTCCGAGAGTATAGGATTTCTCTGGTAGGGAGGACATTGCATCGAAATCTTGTAACCAATGTCTGACCAGTTTGTCGGGGAATAACACTAGGTATGGTTCCATACATCCAAGTTTCTTATAGTGAGTTACCATATGTTTTTGGAATCGTGTAGATCCCACTACACCCATTGTGATGTCCCAGTCCCCCCACTCCAAGCATTTTTTTTACTCTGTTCGGATTAAAAATTTAAGGTTTCCACTGAGAGACCTAAAGATTCAAGGTATACCACACATTCTGCCTTAAGATCTTGTATAAAGGCAGAGGTGATGTTGTTACTTCGTACACCTGAACCCAAAAGATCATATAAGGTTCCTCTGGCAGTTGTGATCAATTTCCTAAGAAGTAAACGTTTTTTCCACATTACAGTGCACCTTAATGAATTTAAACCTAATTCGTAGCGAATAACTGCAATCCGAACACATTTCGGGAGACACATGAAGAGTGACCTTATTAAGCAGCTTTCATATTTATACAATTCCTCCAGAAACCATCTTGGAAAAAGCTCCAGACCATAGCAGAGTTGTGGTAACAATTTTTACTTATAAAGGTGTAAGGCCGGTAAGATATAAAACTTGCCATACTTACTATCAATTTTTTTTATTAGTAGCCTTAAAGAATTGGTTTTGGCATCCATCTGTAATGTATAATAAGATTTCTGCTTATTACCAAAGATGGAAAAGCCCAGGTATCGAAAATTCGGCCTTACCTCCAATTTTATGTGGTTCAAAAACCAAGAAACTTGTTTAACGTAAGTACGCAAATGCAAACGAATGACCACTGTTTTAATTTCGTTAATAATCAAATGGTTTGCTTCTGTGAAGTCTCAAAAACTACATAGCAGATGCTGTAATCCTATAAGAGTGTGGTCACATAACACAAAGTCATCTGCATATGCAGTGCAGCAAATTTTGTTTCCTTCCACCACAGGAGATACAAATGCCACCTCTTCCAGCCACTCCCATGCGTCAGACACATACAAGTTGAATATGGTGGGAGAGAAAAAACAGCCCTGCCGCAGCCCATTCAAAGCATCAATTAAAGTAGATAGAGTACCCTCATTATCAAGTCGGACCTGCAATTGGGAACCCTCATGTAACTTTATTAAAATGGACAGAAGAGCAATTGGCATACCCAGGTGTTTCAACTTTCCCCACAGACGAATTTGATCCACTTTGTCGAATGCCATAGACAAGTCCATTGATGCAATATAAATTGGTGCAGCCTCCTTTCTCCATGCTTTATCTTGCATCACAGTTAACAAGAGCCCCCTCCACATCTGTCCCCAGATTCTTCCTGAACCCAAATTGAAACTTGGATAAAATACTGTTTTTATTGATCCAGGTATGGATGTGATTTGGAATAAACCCTGAGAATATTTTCGCGTCTGCATCCAACAGAGCTATTGGCCTATAATTGAAAGGGTTATTTATATATGGGTATCACATAAGAGATATGCCAGGAGGTGGGTATAGTACGCGACAAAAGAATGTCTTTGAATAATACAAACAATATTTTAGTCCACAGCTGTTTGTTTTGTTTAAAAATAGCATTAACCAGTCCATTTGGACCTGCTGCCCTGGTGTTGGAGGCCCGATTTATCAAAATACCAATATCCTCCTGGGAAATCTCCATGTTCCAGTCAACATTATCCAATTTCATTAACATTTATGGAGTGTTTTGTCTTGTTTGATATAAGTTGCCAAAATGCCTGACTCACTGGTGCTCAGAAATGGCGGTGGATAGGGCTGTGGTATTCAAAATTGCCTTATGATTAACCAGTGACCAGAAGGACCCAGATGTATTGTCCTTTAGTGCACGTAGAATATTCTCGCCGTCTAATTGATACAGCGTAAGTCGGCGTTCCTTGATCTTCCATTTCCAAAAATTGGCAATGTATATCTTAAGGACCGATTTCGCTGCTAAACGGAGGGAAAATTTGGCCAGCATCTTCAGGTCCTTTCGTCTATGGTTTTTGTATGATCTAATAACAGAGTCATAACAGTGAGAATGTTTGATCCTACTTCGCCCTGGTTTCCATAAAACATGCGGAATAGGTGGGGGGAGGTTGGGAGTTGGGAATGTAAATCAGCTGAATAATGCGATGTGTTATCAGATAATAGTTATTAAGTGTTGTATGTTATGTTGTGTTAAAATCAATAAATTTGTTTTTTTTAAAAAAAGATTAATTTATGGGCATACTACCGAAATATCTTGTGCTCTATCTGAGTCCATATTACCGGAGTCAAGTATCTTAGATTTTGTCTAAATTTACCACTGACAGGTGAAGTATTGCTTTCACATTCCCCCATGCCGGATACAGCAATAGGGATTTGTGGCTTTTGTAAAATAGCTGAACAGTCCAGACCTCGTGGTATATGCTAGTGGAATGTTCTGCTCTGATTGATGTCCGTACAAAATATTTGGGTCATTTTTTTAAAACAAGTATTCTTGCCTCTCCGGATGATATATGGGGCAGAACAAATGCTGGTAGAGAAACATTTTTGACTACAGATCGCTAAGCTCAGGCCTTTACTGAGGGTCTCAGTGCCGGTTACCACTTGTTCCAGCCCATTGAACGGGTGCATATAGTAATGTTTTTCCTATGAATGAATGGGGCACCTTGCAGCGTCTCGTTCATACATAAAAAAACAAACTCATGATGGCTACCATGGAGCTGGAAGACGGGGCTCCAAGCACAGTCCCTCTTCCATTTCCATGGCAGCCAGCAGGAAACGGAGCCGCAGCAGTGGCGGCGATGCCCCCGCCCCCGCCACAACAATCAGGTCAGTGGGGTGGCAGAGGCAGTAAACAAAGGGGAAGGCAAGGGAGGGTGGGGGAAGATGGTGGGGCATGGGAAACAGCTGTCAGATTGCTCAGAACACAGGGTTGGCTGGTAGGATTTAGCCCGTGATTCGAGCACCTGATTGGTTGCTCCCTCTTGCCATGGGTGCTAATCAAATTTCCATGCCCAGTACTACTGCAGGACCCAAATGCAGGCGGGAATGGAGTAAGGGAAGAATGTATCTGTTAAGTGATTTGATCTGCTACAGCAGCAGGTTTTTGTGTTGAAGAGTCAAGTTAATCTGTAGTTGCAGATCTCTTCCACTGCAACGTACAGGGCTGTCTGTCTCAAAACAATCTGGTTCATTGGAAATTAAATCAATTCTGCATGTAGATACTTTGAACATGCATCAGGTTCCAGAGGATGGAGTGCAGGAGCAGGAGGGGGAAGTTGAGCCTTCACCAACCAAGGTGCAGGAGGGAGAAGGATCAAAAAAGCGAGAAATCAATGGATGAGGAAAAAGAGGTGACTCCTGATAAATCCCCGCCTACGCTTTCCTTGGAAACAGATGACAATGAAGACCAAGACAATGATTTTGCATCATCCCCTGATTCAATATCATATAGCGAGGGAAATGCTTCAATGACACATCTTATTTCCAGAGTATAGCAGGATGGAACACCAGCACCATTGCTTGGAAGACCACATAACAGATTCCTCGCATGATGAGGGTTCTTGTGCGGGCAAGATATAGTCCTACAGATCAAGTACCAAGGGGAAATATGGTGGAGACTTTTCCTCGACTTTAGTGGTTGAGTGTAGTGCAAAAGTAAGTCTTTCACTTTTCCTTCATCCTCATTGTATTTGGCTCTACCAACCAGCAGAGCCATTCCACTAGTCGTAGTACCATGCTCACAAACTGGGGGTTCAGATTCAATTTATTTGACTCTATAAAGCAGTGGAGCCACACAACATCCCCTATATTGGGCCTGATTCACAGAAGCATTTTATAATGGCGCAAACCTGTAAGAAAATGCTCTGTGAATCAGGCTCATTGTGTTACCTTCTTGACTTCATCAGTATGGTTAACACCAACATTGGATTCAGTGGAGGTTCTGCCTCATTTTATATGGCTCCACCAACCAACGGAGCAACTCTCCATGTCTAGTACCGCACTCTCAAACATCATCCAGTGGAGTCAAATAACATTGTCTACATAGGGTTGCATTCTTGAATTTTTCAGTCTGATTAACACTAGCACTGGATTCGGTGGTGGTTCTGTCTCATTTCATTTAGCTCTACCAACCGGCAGAGCCACTCTCTGAGTGTCAGTGCCACACACACAAACTGGATGTTCTGCCCCAATGTATCTGGGTCTACCAACCAGCAGAGCCACTTATGCCTTTTTGATGCATTCTACCGGTGCCCCCTGACCACCTTTTACTATCAGCTTGCTCTGTCATCTGGTAGAGGGTAGGGTGTCACAGGAGGATGTGCCTCCCCATACTTTCCACCCCAGCGTCATAATCCATTTTACATTTATCTCCAGAGATCATGCAATGCATGCAGTAGCTGCCTGCATCACGGAGGCTATGCTCCCAATAGTGGTAAAGTAGCCCCACTAGTCGATGATGCCACTGAGTCAAGATGTGCTAGAGCAGACATTGGGGGTTGGTATGAAGGTAGCTTCCTAGCACATGACCGGTGATGAGTTGGAGTGTACCCTACGACAACCCTGTGGACATTGGCCCTCATTATAGGTTTTCCGGTAACCCGCAGGTAATTCTGGTGGGATACCATTAAGCCTGCCTTACTGTCTCTGCCAGCCGATATCCTGTAATTACCAGGATATTACGGGTGGCGGAGTGCCAGTAAGATCCCATTCTCATGGAGTCCAATAGGACTCCATGGGATGGAATTGCCAGTGCCACCGGTGCCGGTGATACCGGCAATTATCTGCCAGTTGGGGCCTGATCTACCGGCAGGTCAGGCCTGCTGATAGATCAGAGCCCCCACCGACAAACGTGTGTCTTGCCGGTCCGGAATATATGCCTGTGCGGGAATTACCAGCATTTATTCCAGACCAGCTAATCTGTAATGAGGCCTATAGTCACTGTTGCAGGAGGTTGATACACAAGCTGCATCTGTGAAAGGTGTTGTGTGCTCCTTGAACACATCATTGTGCTACAGCCCAAAGTGCTTGAGCATTGAAGAGATGCCCAAGGTTCTCTTACTTGGATTACCCAGATGAACTCTCTTCTAGCAGAGATAGAATATTACAATGCATACCTCCCCCTTAACAGTTATACCATTTGGAAAGCTTAGGTAGTACCAAAACATGATCAGATAGGTGATGATGGCATGGGTGGGAATGTCTTCTGACATCCTCTTGAGGAAATCTTCAGTATCTGCAGTAACCACAGTCTCCTTCTCCTGAGCCTTCTGCTGGGTAATCAACTCAAACTTTTCTGACTGACGCTCTTCAGTCTTATGCAGCACCACAACCTCCACTCCTCTCTGCCCTTAGTCCTCAAGCATTTCTTTGACAACACCTCCTCACTGCTCCTGTATTACTTCGTCCTCCCCCTCAACTCCAAGGTCAAGGCACTTGCCCACCTCCCTCAGGAACTCCTCGAAGGGCTCTGCCTCTATCACATCCTCCTCGAAAGTGGTAACCTCATCCTGCTCCTACTCATCATCATGCTCACACCTGCTCAACCACAGTCTTCCCCTCCTTAGCCACTGTCTGCCCTACCTCATACTTCTTCGCAACCTCTATTTGCCTTTTTTCCTCTTGCTCTTTGTCTCCCTGCTTGCTTACTCCCTCAACCTTTGCACTGGAGGGTGAAGAAAAATCAAGCTCCTGTACTTCTCCCACCAGCACTCCCTCCAAATAAAAAGACATGCTGATTATGGTCCCAATATGCAAAACACTAATGTGCCTAAGTTGGCTTAAGTTCATAGGGTGTCAAAGTGCAAAATACAAAACACGTGATGAAGACAAAGAAAGCGATTCTCACAAGACAGCACAGAAATAATTCTCGGGTTTCCATACAAAGGTTTCTCTACAAAGGCATGAAAGGAAAGGTGTTAGGAAACAAGTTGTTTAAAAAAAGAAATAATGTTATAAGGGAATAAGGGTAAAAAACAAAGGTTAGAGAGAGGATCTAAAGAACGCATACAGACAAAAGGGGATAAAAGAGTGATTGAGAAACAGCAAAAATGGCACTAACAAGTACCAACCTTTCCAAGGCACTCTTAAACTCCCCAAATATCATCAAAAGCCCTCCAAAACATCTCCAAAACCACCCATTTGTGACTAACTCACCAGCCAAACAAAACCCACAAAGGGAACAGGAAACAATCTGGGAATTTTGAAGGCCCTTAAATCTGTTTTAAAGTGGGTCAGGGTCTCTCATTGTCTGGTTAAACTACCCTCTCAAGTAAATCAGGTCTTGTAATTGTATGGTGGGCCTTGGACATGCAAGGGTTTTGACCCTCAGGAAAACCCATGGCAAGACCTTGGGTATGTCAAATGTGCTCATAAACTGCGAGGTATGAACATCCCTAATCAAGCTACTTATAGACATTTTAAGATCACACCATCCCACTTTTCACTCCTATGTTGATGATATTCATATTTACTGCACCCAATAGTGGAGAAGGATCCATTTGCCACCATATTTAAAGCACTGCTTGACAGCTTGGATGTTGGTCAATTGTCTGAAACCCAATGGAGCCAGAACAGAAATCCTTATAAATGAACTTCCTTAGCTCCTCAAACTACTAGGCACACACCACCTCCGCTTACATTCTTCCGAAAACCAGTCCCTAGTAAAACCAAATTCAGAAACCTAGTCCTCTAGACGATGATGAAATTACTCTTAACTGTCAAATCAGGGCCATGGTCAAGAGCTCCTTCTTCCAGTTGAAATGGCTCTGCAAGATCTTCCTTCACATGCCACATTAGAAACTTCCCCGTGGTGGCAGGAGCACTTGTCAACTTGTGATTAGACGATGGGAATTCCCTCTGCTCAGGACTCCCCACTCACCAAATCAACTACATGCAAAAGGTACAAAACGAATGCAGGACGCCTGATTTTCAGATTAGAGCTATACATTTCAAAAGCCTTCACCGACTCTGAGTGCTTCCAGAATCATGTTGAAGGTTTTATCTCTTACATTTTGAAAGAGAATCCATGGTCGTCTTCTCGTTACCTTCAAGACAAAAATCAGATGTACCTACTGCCAAGAGGCCTTGTTCGTCTGGCACAAACCTTCTTACAGTTCCATATTCCCTCTGTATGTACATACGAGATGGACACCTGTCCATCTTTGACCCTCATCTCTGGAACCCTCTGTTTACCCAAATTAGAGAAATCAAATCCCTCATGCAATTCAGGCGAGCAAAGAAAACCTTCCTTTTCTAACTCTCCATTCTTAAATGCTAATTTCTGCATCCCTCTGCCTTTTCCTTAATCTTCCTCTCACCCTTCCTCTGGTTCGTCCTCACCTCCCAGCCTTTCTACTCTGTTAGCCTGTCATTCTGACAATCGGCTAGCGGCAATTCAATTTGTGCTGTGTGAAATATAAATTACAATGATAAAGAATAAACACAGGAACATATGGCCAGGTATCCCCTCATCATAATATGCCCATTACATCTGTCAAATAACAGGCATTGCCATCATATGCCCAGGACCAAGCAATAGGTAAATAAATGCACAGGTACTATCAGGATATGCAAAAAAACATGCAGCCATCAGCAGAGGCCATCTTTAAATGTAGTATGATACCATTTCTGATCTGCATGACAGAGTTCAAAGCACACACTGTCCTTACCTTCATGAAAGGGCTCCTTGACTTAACTTATCATTAGCACTGCCAAGTTTCTAAAGACTTTTTGCATCCTCTAGCCAACTCGGATGCACTGCAAAGTATCACATTACTGATGAAGCGCTTTTTCTGTTCAACATTAATTACACAAGCTGCTTTCTATACTTTCCAAGAAATGCCCCATAAAATCATGCTAGCATCCTACAACCGTACAGAGCAACATAGTCCACCACTTAGTCACCAGAAACGGCATCACTAGAAACACGTACATTGAATAATGACCTGCAACCTTGTATCAGTACTTAAACACAGCGGTCAACCCTACTCATTAGTAAGTCTAATTACTACCATACACGACCTAGTCGGTGCTCACAGTTCAACTCTGCAATCCTCAGGGGATGCAGTGCAGTGCATTCTTGTGATCACAGAAAACGTCAGCGCGATTTTCTATGAAAGCTGGTAGTGATCTGCTAAAGCATGGCTACTCACTAAACTCAACAGCAACCCACAATATGACAACAGACCTTAAATGATAACCACATAAAGTACTGCCAATACCCCAAGTATTCTGAGATGTCATCCCAGGGCAAACTCCAATCTAGATACCACCTTCAATTCCTCTAAAAATGTGCAGACATATAACTAGGTGTCAACCCTGTAGCAGTGGACACCCCATAGCAGAAACCTATGGCTCACAGTTATGGCCCAATAACTGAAAGCCTGCCTCCCATAATACCTGCACTTATCACCATCTCCACATCAAACCACATGTCCACCAGACAGAACAATCCACCACTTGTCACAATTCAGCAACACCTTGCCAAGAATTCCCTGCCTGACCTAGTCATCCAATCTCCTTCTATCCATCAAACTACCCCCAGCCACCTCTTCACTGCCCCCAAACAATGACCTCAGTTCCTTGGACATCCCTTTGCATACCTCTTCACACCATATGGACAACTCTATTCTCCTCCTCCATCTCACCAACTTAGTCATGATATCAATACCGACCCATGCATCCCCAAACCTCTCAAGCAAAGATCAGAGCCTTCCTCATAAAAAAACAGCTCCTCAGTATAGAGCACACATTTTATCTGTGACCTACTCACTGACACGCTCTTCATCACAGAATACTCATTCTTTACCTTACCCAACCTCATTCCCCAAGCTTCCAAATTCTCTGTAACAAACAAAGTTGCCATCATATTTAAAACTCTCCACAACCTGAGACAAATCCATGTCCCAACCATGCTAAACTCTGAATCCTAACTGTTGAAATGTATACCACCAATACTATCAACATTCTTTTCCAACTACATCTTTCTGAACTCCAGACCACCAACACCAAGCCAAGCTTTCCTTTAAGCTAATGCTGACTTCCTCACTCAGACAAGTCTGTGGAGGTCTCACCTAATACAATTAGGCAACTTTATCTTCTAGCTCAAAAACTGCTCACTACAGTTCAAGATATCCTTGCTTAGAAGCCAATCTAACTTTGTCTTAAATCAATTAGTTCATGGCCTCACTGTCAAGGTGCCATGCCCTGCGGCACGGCAATTAGCATGCCATGCCTACTCCAGAAACTGGTGGAATCCCTGGCGCCGGGTGATGTCATGATGCTAGGCGCCACCATGCTCCACCATGCTCCATATCCTGGCAGGAATAAAATGCAGTAGCGTTCGGAGGCTTGCCCCTTTTTATCGTATTTCGAGCCTCAACTGCGGTGCTCGTTTATCTGTTTTGTCAGCTTTCCTGTTTCTGCCTTGGGACTTGCCTTTATGTGGTCCAAGCCGCCTGCTTTTCCATGTCCATTTCGGTAGCAGGTGTGGGAGCTGTCCATGGACACCTGGTGACTGGTGAGTGTTCACATTGGATTTTTGGACTTCGTTTGGACTTCTTGTTAGTTTCCTGGACTGCCTTCAGATTCTGGACGTCGGCTCCAATGAACTAAAGACTGCGTGACTTTCCTTGTATTCAACGCTGCTTCTATTCTTGAATTGTTATTTGACCTCTCTTTGGATTTTGTGGTTTTTCTTTGGATTACAGACCTACATTCTGTGAACAGACTAGGAATTATGGGTTTCCCTTTTGGATTGGATATCTTCCAATGTTGCATCCATCATAGACCTATCACGCTGCTGTACCATCTTGCAGGTAACAAGTCGGAAGGGTCTGAGACTACAGCTATGAGTACCTTAATCCATGAGTGCTTAGCATTGTTCTGTTTATCTTGTTACAGCTAGGGAGAGAGATGTGTGGTATTGCTCTCCACCTTTCGACTTGAGTATAATAATTCTCAGGTATTGTACGGTTGGGAGGAAGGTCTTACCCTCCCATTGAGTTTGTTTATGGTTGGGTGCTTGTTTTGTCCCTTCGCTCTTGGGCGTAACAACCACACATTCGGGTAAACAAACACTGGACAGCATCTTCAGCCTCTGTCTCCCCTCTTATTCTGTTACTATGCTCTGATCACTGCAGAATGCTTTACTATCTCACCCTTGCAGAAAAACGTGTAACTCACAATGATACATCCCTCGCCATCCTGTGCATAACTTAGCCCGAAGTTAATGTCAACACCTGAAGCTCTCAATACATCTCAATCAAGAGAAAATTCCACTCCGTTCACACCATACTCTTTTCCTTCACAACTTCCAACCCCATCACAACATACCACTAGAGGTTAACTATCCCCTCAAATGCAAACATTTCCTCACCACCAATCGCCCAAATCATAATTCCACTGAAATCCATGCTGATTCATTAGAAGACTGTATGTCAAAGTAAAAATAAGCTTCTGTAATCGCCTTTCTCTTCACCGAACAGCGTGAAAAAGGTCTACTACACACCTCATCAACTCTTATAACCTACAGTTATTCACATATGAGGAGGCTACCCAGATGCTCATTTGGCTGGGATATGCAAACAATTACACCCGCAACGTTACTGAATGCTTGTCAAAAGTTTGCAACAGACTCAAATGTAACCGAGCCAAAATGGAGGTCATCACTTGGACCCGGTCTCCAGAAATTTGGCTCCAATCCTTGAGCTCTTGCCACACCGTGTGCAAATAGTCAGAAACCTGGGAATCATTGTTGACTCACAGCTAAGCAGTTTACTTATGCAAACGTGTTTCCTCTCGCTCAGTACACCTAAACATGTTATCAATATTTTCCCAATCAGTCACAAAATCACAGTTACGAATGCTTTCATTTCTCTATTTCTCGACTAATGCAACAGCATTTATCTAGACCTCCCCAAGACTCAAATCCACAGGCTCTTACTATTTCAGAATGCAGCTGCAGCCTACATTGCCGTGACCACATATCACCCACTAGCACTTCACTCCATTGGTTCCCTATTCTGCAGTAAACCAAATTGAAGGCTTTTTTAACCATACACCAGGGACGCTATGGCACCAACCCTAGTTTCACCCTGGCGATATTCAACAAACATACACCAGCAAGACAGGCCTTTTGTAATGGCTTGGCAGGAAAAGAACAATGGTCTGGAGGGTTGCCCAGAGCAATTAACAGAGGTTTAAGATTCATTCTAAACCTTCCAGCCATCACTTCTTTGTTTTGCTTTGCTGATGGAATCTGACATTTATTTACTTATTTATTTAAGTAGTGTTATGAAGCAGCTTCTGTTAATGCATTCATGTTGTCGTGCCGAAAATCGCTGGTAAATATGAGATCATATTGTCTGATGAACAGAGGCACACCTGTGCATTAGGAGATTGCAAGATGATCACAAACACAGTCACACACACACACTTTCCTACAGGTTGGCACAACTTTGCAATCAGTGGTCCAATAAAAACATCTTAAAGTTAATTGTTGGCCATGTATTCATCCATAGCCAAAGGCTATGAAGGTGAGGGTCATCATATCATGCAGATTACTCATACCTTCTTAACACACCTGCATATGTTAAGTATGATAGCGAAAAGAAGATGATCTGAGCATGTGAATGGCCATTGAGGTATTTATTCCTCTGTACATAGCTCTATATTCGGCCTGCATCCATAAATACACTGATATAGCTCAACCTGATCCCCCAACAATTCCTTGGGAATTCTCAATCAAAATCCCATTACTATCCCCCATGACTACCTCACTGCAGTGCACCACCTGACTTCTTTCCGTTCCTTGGCGTGAAGTCACTTGCGCACAGGCATAAATATATATCACAAAGAAGTTGCAATGTGTCACTCTCTCGTTCTTTTAAGTTAAACTTGGTAAGGACTAGTTGGTTCACCAAAAAGTTCGATGGGTAACTCTTTTTTTTTTATTTCAACATTTTTATTCCGAAGAATTGCCAAATTCATACAAACACAATTAATCACAAAACCTGCTCACAGAGAATCACAGCAAATCACAGATAATCTCGAATAACACAGAAAATCAATGCCTACAATCACCACCCAAAGGGGGCCTAAGCACCCTGTTCACTGGCTAACTACCACCAAATGATTAATTACATAACTAACAAATTAATTGCTCGCTAACTAACCCCCATGACCAGCGATTTCCTCAACCAAGCCCAAAGGCAATTCCTCAATTCACAAAGAAACAGATAGCGAGATATTAGGGAAAAGAAAACAAAAACAAGAGAAACGAGAAATATAAAGAGGAAGACCAGACCACTAGAATGCAGTTAGGGGAAAGATGCAGTTGGGCAGGTGGGAAAGGGGATATGAAGGGAGGGACACAAGCAGGTAAGAAACAGATAAAAAGATAAAAAGATACAAAAACCGAGACAAGAGCAGATACTACAAAACCTCCCAGACATTCCTGTAATACAAAATCCCTTCCACACGGGACGTAGTATGAATATGCCTCCTTGACCCATCCGCCCACCCCGCTCCCGACTTCAACAGATAAATCATGAAGCCCATTGTCCTCAGCATGTACCATCCTCCCCTGTACCAGTACCTGGCCCATAAAGGTTCTCCATGGTTCCCCAGAGCTCTCCTTGGTTACTCCCCGACATTCACCCCCCACCGCCCACCCTTCCTGGCACAAAAGCCTGAGTTAGAGGTTCCACTCTGCTGCCTCCATAAAGTCTTCCAGTAGGGCCCACACCCTCCTTTCCTGCTCCTTGACCTGGTCCTTCTGTATAAGGAAGGATTCCATCATGTGTGTATATGCCACTGTGTTCTATTGAAACTTTTTGGACAAAGAGTGAAGGGCCTTCCAGTTGGCCATGCAATGCTTGAGGGCAATAGCGATTAACAAGTCCAGCAGGTGCCCCTGAGCCTCGCTACCCACATACCTTGGATGGACGCTGCCACACAATATAGCTGCTAGGGACAAAGGTAGGTGTATGTTACATATTTGAGGATCTGCGGCCAAACCAATCCCCAGAAACTAGCTGTGAACCTACAGTCAAGTATCATGTATTTCAATGTGCCCTTCACTTCCCTACAGGACCAACATAACATGCTCTGACCCCCCTTACGGCCTCCCCCCAATTTCGATGGAGTAAACAAGGATATATTGTAAATCATAAATAAGGTATGTATCAGTGACGCTGACCTACACATGTGCCTGATTTTCATCCACATGTAAATCCAACTATGTACCAGAAACTCCTTGCCACACATCCTTGTCCACACTTCTTCAATCGCCACATTGGTATGTATCCTCACACGGGCAGGCAGAGCAGCATATGCCGAGACCACGGACTTGGGTAGTCCTGCATTCCCACCACTCCCTCCAGGATCACTCCTCCCACCCGTCTGCCTGCCCCCAGCCACCAACTGTTTGTACAGCAGAAACTCCCCAGCCACCAACCCGTACCTGTATCTCAAAAACTGCATTGTGACTATGCCGTCTTCCACCCATATCTCTCCAGTGAACAACAATCCTGCAGCATGCCATACCGGCCAGTACACTGCTTTCCATCCCCCTTCAATATCCTCAACTTCACCCCCTTGCATCGGATGCAAGGTCAGCCGAGCCATTAAAATTCTAGGGTTCGCTTTCCCCCAGATACATTTGGAGATCAGTTTATTCAGGGAATTAAAAAACGTAGACGGCCACCCCACCGGTAGCATTGAGAGGGCCTACAGAATCACTGGGGAAATCGACATCTTAACTGTTTCCATCCTACCCCACCTGGATATGTGGAGAGGGGACCATTTCGACAAGAGGGCCTGCACCTTGGATAACACCTCATCCACATTTGCTTTCACCGTGCTCCCTGGTTCCCTCAAAAATTTGATTCCCAGATGTTTTAATCCCCCGGGGTTCCACAAGAACCTGGTTCCCTCACAGTGAGAACAGAGACAGAGAGTTTTCAACGGTATAAATTCAGTCTTCTCCTTGTTCAGTTTATACCCAGACAATGCCGAATACAGCCAAATGTCCTGCAAGAAGGGCAGGTAGCGAAGTTTGCGGGTCTTCCCCCAATGTCAAAATATCATCTGCATGCACTGCAACCTTTACCTCCACCTCCCTGACTCCCACCCTTCGAATCTCTCCCCTCGCGCTAATGCAATGAGTGAGAGCACACATAGAGCACAAATAGTAGCGGCGATAGCAGGCATCCCTGCTTCGTCCCGCACTTAAGTGGAAAGAACGGCGATAACACACCATTTATGTACACAGCCGATTGAGGGTGCCAATACAGGGTACCCACCAAGTCAATAAAGCGTGCATCTATTACATGCCACTTCAAGGTTTCCATCAAGAAAGGCCACCTCGCCCTGTCAAAGGCCTTTTCGGCGTCTAGTATTATTGCCCTCCAGGGTATATTGGAGATTTCGCAAAGTCCAATATGGTGCACAACAACCATGTATTTGCCACGGATTGCATCCCTTTCACAAAACCGTACTGGTCTTTATGAATCAGAGCTGGTAATACTGTATCCAGTGGCAAGGCCAAAACCTTGGCAAAGATCTTCGCCTTGGTGTTAATCAGGGAAATTGGTCTGTAGTTTTTCACTAGCGCGTCCACCCTCCCCAGCTTTGGAATCACATGGATCATGTCTTCATAGAACGTCCTTTGGGGGTAATCCCTGTTGATATAGACTCCATCAATTTCGGCACTAGAAACCGAACAAACATGCAAAAGAAATCGATCGGCAGTCCGTCCGGACCCAGGGCTTGTCCCCTCTTCATTTTCATTATTGCCAATTGTACTTCCTTCCTTGTGATATCTCGCCTCAATGTGGCCAGGCCACCCTCTGGTGGGTACCCTGTCTTTATGTGTGGAAGGAGACCCCCCAAATATTGGGCTATTTGACTCGTAGTGGGTGTGGATCCAGGCGTATACAGTGTCCGCTAAAAGGTTGCAAACTCCCAGGCGATCCCCTCATCATCCGTAAAAACTCCACTCGACCCTTCCACCGCGACCACCTGGTTGTCTTGCCGCTTCACTTTCAGGCAATTTGCCAATAGCCGCCCGCTCTGTTCGACCCCGCCATAAAATTTAGAGTTGTATTTGAGCAGCAACCCTAATGCCTTATTGGAGCACTTCTTATTGTAATAAAATGTATCCCTCATTATGGTCATCCACCTGCCTGAGTCTGGGAATTTAGGTACTCTGCTTCCTTGCGCTTCGTAGTTCGGAGCCTCCTACAGGCCTCTGCTTTAGATAATTTGTTCTGCCTTGCTACATAACCAACGATATGCCTCCGGAGCACGAATTTATAGGTCCCAGACTAAACCCACCATAGACCTTCAGCCACATTACACTGATAAAAGTCCTCTGTAAAGGCTTGAACGGAATGAATGAAGTCTGGATTCGCCAGAAGGTCCACATTTAGCCTCCATCTGTTATTCTTCCACCGTGGCTGGACCCACTCACAATCTGCCACTGCTGGAGCGTGTTCCGAGATAAGGATTGGGGGTATGTCCGCTCCTTGTATCTGTGCCATCAAACTCTTGCTCAAAAAAATACAGTCGATTCTGGAGTGTGAGTTGTGGGGAATGGAAAGTAAATTCCTGCGCTTCTGGTTTACACATGCGCCACATAGCCACTAATCCTTATGCATCCAACACCAAATTCATTGGCCATTTACAGGTCCCACCCAAAAGCAATGGTTCCCCTTTTTTAGCGCTGCACATCCAAGCTCAGAGATCCCCGAAACCCACTGTCCTGCTGATTTGGACCATATGTATTCACAATGCTTAGCAGGGTGTCATCCAGCTTCCCTCTAGCTATCAGCCATCTCCCCTCGATATCTACACGTACCTCCTGCACCTGATACTTGAATTTATTATGTATTAACACCACCACACCCCCTGTATGTCCTACCGCCTCCGATGCCATCACCTGCACGACCCACTGCTTATTCAGCAAATTGCACCCATCCGTCAAAGGTGAGTTTCTTGTAATATGGCTATCTGTGTTTCCAATCTCCTCAAATGTGTCAGCACCTTTTGCCTTTTAATAGGTGAACGAAGACCGTTCACATTCCATGAGACAAACTTCACCATGGCTTACGGGACACTGTATGTGATATCAGCCTTATGGACCTTGCCCCATTTGATGGTCCTAGCTGCTCAGCAAATGGGACTCCGGCCCTCCTACCCCCATGCCCATGGGTATACTTCCACCTCCTATCCACCCCTCGTCCCGACCCGTGCATATGCACAAGGTATTTGTTCAGAAAAGAAAGGATATCAAAACAATAATTAAAACTAAACTTAACAAGCACCTGGGTCAGCTCAGCCAACCCACTCCAACAGTTCTGCCACCGTCCCACCCTCTTCCCATGGGCCCCCACACCCAGGGACCCAGGGAAGACAGTGAGCCAGCAAAACAGATCCTCCCTGCCCAAACCACTGCCACCATACATCGGCAGAGGGTGTAGGGGGGAAGAGATGGCCCCTGCACCAGCTATGAAAACTACAATAAGCATACATCATAACAGTAACAGATCAACTCATAATCATGATAACTATACCTCAACACAAGGATACCTCTCCAAATCCTATCAGACCGCAACCAATTTCAGGTCGCCTCAAAAGGCTGCATCTGGGATTTTAGTGGAGAGTGGGATGCATTCCTTTCATGGCCATCCTTCCCCCCTCTGTCCCCTGGGGCATTTTCAAGAGACCAGTATCTAGGCCTGTGAGGTGGGTATTTTGGGAATTTGAAGCGAGAGAGGTGTGATGATGCTGCCGGCATCTTCCCCGCCTCTGACTGCTGACCCCGTCCTGATCCGGGTGGGCCTGTAATACTCGTGGAGTAGCTGATCTCCATGTCGGACCCATTGCGCTCTCCTCTAGTCACCTTGAGATATCCTTCCAAGTCCACAGGGTCATCGAAGAATTTGATAAGTCCTGTCGCATTAGAGCTCTGCATCCTCACCGGAGGATGTAGCCCAAATCACAGCTCACTTCTTCTCAACTCCGGCCGCCAGGAACAGTCTCTGTTTAATCATCATGTATCCAGAGAAGTCTTGTACAATTGAGATGGATTGGTTCTGCAGCTGCAGCTTCCCCCTTCCTGTTTCACAGTATTCAGGATCTGCAGTACCTGAGAATGGAGGAAGAGGCAAGTGATGAGAGGCCTCGGGCCCGCTCTGCGTTTAGGCTCCAGGAGACGCACTCTGTGAGCTCTCTGAATCTCCATTGCCAGCAAAAATGCATGTTGAGGAAGGAGGGAACTATTGTTTCATCCACTTTATCGTGTCCTGCCCCTCCATACCTTCAGGAATGCCAACACCATGATGTTATCACTACAGTTTCTGTCTTCTAGCTTATTGACATTCCGCTCGAGCTCACAGACCCTCCCCTGTAGGTGTTCCAGACCCTCCATACGATCTTCCAGCGTGGAAATCCGGTCCTCTGCCTCCTCCAAATGTCCTGCGAAGTGCCCCATCTTCGCCCCTAGTGATTTCCTTTTGCCCTGCATCTCCGACCTACGCTTGTGCACTACCACCATCATCAACTTGATATTGGGCAGCTCCCCTACAATCAGCACCTCCTCTCCCACCTGCGTGTCAAAAGCCAGGCCATGAGACCCCTTCTGTGTAGCTCCCTCTGCAGGTGAGGGCTTCCCCCCCATTTATGTGAGAGAGCTTCTTCGATGCCATGGCCCTTCAGGTTAAGCAGAGGAAATACCACAAAGTAGGAATTACAGTTACATCAAATAAGAAGTAAACATCACAGCAATAAATAGGATGTAGTAAGACTACTAACAGGCCCTGAAGAAGCAGGGATGTTGAAATGTAATATATAGTTGGCATTTTGTGGATCACATGAATGCCAAATGCATTTTATTTACCTACACATGTGACCATAGGGTACTATGTAGCCAGTGGAAGGGGAGAATAATAACTAGAGACCTTTTGTATTTAAAGGGTATATTATTAAATACTTTCAAGTTGTTTTGTTCATATAAGGGGGTATTGGATCTGGATAATGAAGAGCATATTGAATCCTGATAAACTTAATTTTTCCTTTGTGAGTAGCATAACCCTCTCCAGGAGTACTTCAAGTGTAAAGCAGAGTTGAGCAATTTATTTATTTATTACATTTATATAGCGTGCAGGCAGCCCAGGGGCATTGTAGCGCTGTTACTTGTAGGGGAACTTAGTTACAGGTACAGGTTGTGCTATGGGTTACAGTAAGGCAAGATCCTGTGTTAAGCGATAAGGAGTATCATACACCATAATACATCATACACCATAGTACATCATACATGTTAGTCATGAAGGTTTAAACACGTGGGGTTGGTTAGGTGAACAAGATAGTTTTCATGGCTTTACGGAAGGCAATTAATGAGGGTCCAGCTCGCAGAGAGGTGGGCAGGGTGTTCCAATGTAAAGCAGCAAGGTAGGGGAAGCTGGCACCACCTGCTCTAGCTCTTTTTACCCTGGGTACGGAGAGCATATTGGCATAGGGTGTCCTGGTAGGTCTTGTGGAGGCGGCCGGGTGGATTCTCTGGGATACGTACGGTGGGGCTGAGAGGTGGATGCATTTGTGGGTGATGCTTAACGCTTTGAATAAAATCCTTTCCTTTATGGGGAGCCAGTTGGATGCTTTTCTGGCAGCAGTGATGGGCTAAGTCAAGAGTAAATCGGTGTTACTCATACTGTGGTACCTGTCTTTGATTAAGTCAATGGAAAGTCACAGTTGCTAACAGTAATTATTTTGGGAAATGTCCTATTTATGTTTAAATTCATTGGGTTGGGCTCGCCACCCCCACCATTTTTTACTGAAGAGCAGCTGAGACAGCAGCCAAATGTATGATATTTAATGTGTCTTAAGGAGGCCTGATTGTTATATGGACAACTTAATTACAATGTGGTTTCTCTGTAATGCTGGTGGAAATCAAATGAATCTGGGACAGCTTCTAATTTTATATGTTAAGTAATGTGCACATTTGCATGCAGCTGATGGTAATGCTATGTTATGCTATTGCTTTGATTAATAACTAAATAATCATGATATGAAGGCATACCTCTAGAAGGTTCCACCATGTACAATGCATAGTAAGGGTTTTCTGTATTTTTTAGTTACGCCAGCACCTACTGCCTGAACGGACCAGACAGAATAGGAGCTGTATATAAGAAAGCTATGTACAAGCAGTACACCAATGCGTCATATACCGAGGAAGTGGCAAAGCCGCCATGGCTGGGGTTCTTGGGACCAATTCTGAAGGGAGAAGTTGGAGATCGCTTTGTTATACACATGAAAAACGAGGCATCAAGAATCTATAGCATGCACTCACACGAGGTCAAATACACCAAATTAAGTGAAGGTAACAATCTAGAGCGATTCCTTGTTAAGTCATAATTCGGTGTAATCATATCCTTTGCCGTGATCGTCTAATGCTCCATTTGAAGGGTTCAATTAGCCTGACGCAAACATATTTGCAATGCACCAAATCCTAAGATGTCTGGAGCATGGTGGAAATGCTCACATGCAAATACAATGCACACAGACATGCTCAAGGGCATTTACGAGATGCCCCAGGCATCTCATGATTTGCTGCTGTTTCGCGCGTTGTGAATCAGGTAAAAGGAAGCTTGTTCGTGTCTCCTGATTTTCTGCAGTGAAAATCTTTGTTCCTGTTTCAGTCTCTTTTTCATAAGTGTAAACCTTTGTGAGTCAGGTTTTGTGTCATGATTTCTCCGACAGCATGGAACACGTTCCAACATTCACTTTGGTTAATGAGTATGTTGAGTTTACCATCAGCCTTTTTCAATTCTCGATTGATTAAGGCATTTATGAAATAGTGAGAGATCTACCTCACCACTCGCCACCCAGCACACACAACACCACCCTCATCCTGATGTTTCGGTATCTGCTTATTTTGCTGCCTGCTTGCAGGACTATTTTTCACATGGTGCTGGAGCCCCAAATGGGGGATAGAACATGTGCAGAAAATTGTCATGCTTCATGAGTATTGGTATTCCAGTCTCCTTTAAATGGCTGGATTGCCACGGACTGTGCCTAGATGCTTGGCACTTGCAGAAAGCAACTGAACCCATAAGAGTAAAGGTAAAAATGGCTGTGACAAATATCTCAGTGGCACCTGCCATTGCTTAGCTCCACCGTGCATGTGTGCGAACTGTAAATCACTGCAAATGTGAAATGGAGGGCACAGACCCCTGGACAGATCATAGGCTTCAACGCCTTTCCCTGAACATATGCTGTGATGCACTGACCCATCTCCATCATGTCTGAAGTCAGACCTGAATCCAGAGAAAGAAACCTACTGCACAGATGTGGAATTGCTCAGACTATTTCCTGCAAACTGCCTGCAAACATGCTCATGGGGGTCCAACTTGTCTTACCACGGTCCTCAGTTTCACAATCTCTCATCCAAAAATGGTTTGCATTGGGGAAAGTATTTGCTCTACGGCATGTTGCTTCTTCTTGGGGATACCTGTTCCTTTTGCATGGGTAACGATGTATGATCGTATGTTTCTCGGAATACAGCAACAGGGGTCTCATATCATCGCAATGTCTTTGAGATGCTTTGGCAATTTTCCCAGAATGCAACGTCAGACCTAACTTGTGTACTCATACCTTCAGGGTGTTTCTTACATCCTCCTATTGTCAGCAGACTACTCAGCCCTCCAAATATTTATCACATCTCTCCAGCTCTTGCAAGACCTCTATTTGCAAGTTGAGGGGGGTCTTTTCTGCTGGCTCTCCTGGCTTCATGGGGTCCACAACAGCTTTTACTCCTCTAGCATCACACTTTCCTGGACTCCGTGCCATCTTCCCACCATGAGTTCCTGGCCCTAGAACCCCTCCAACAAACTGGTTCCTCCAGAAGGGTCCTGCTTCAGCAAAGTCGGAGCGACTTCTCCTCACAACACTCTCTGGGCCATCTCTACTCCAGGCTCCTGTGGCGACCTCCTTCATGTCACCTCTTTGGAGTATCCACAACTTCTCTCTTTCTGATGCATCTCTTTCTCACCCAATTCCGTTCATGTCTTTCCCACATGGGTGGGGTGCCCCATAATCTGTTTTCACTGGTCTTATTGGCACACTGGTCTTCAATGACTCCTCAATTCCCAGCTCCCAGCACTCTCAGTCCCTGACCTCTGATTGGCTGTATGTGATGATTGCAAAACTGATCTTTTTCGAAACTCTCTTTGCTATAAGACGAAAAGGATCTCTTTCCCTCCCTGTTTTCCTTCCCACTTACCCCGCTGCCTCTCTGGGTGACACCCCCACAATCCTGTTGATTTACATGTCCCAACCCCAACCTGTATTCCAGCTCACCTTCTCTGGGGGTCCTTATATTTAATCCCAAACTAATTACCACTTGCAGACAAAGCACTTGTCCAGGTAATACTGTACCATTGCGTTAGTAGGTCATAAGAGCTCTAGTTACTGTGATGCTGTCAGACAATGTAAGTCAACAAAGGTGTGAACTCTACTTTCACACCCCACCCCAGCTATTGACTCTAAGATTGCATGACCAAAAAGTGTGCCTTTCCTAAAAGAAGGAGCCACATTGCCACCTCTGCAAAAGACTGTCTTGAGACCTGAGGTGTTATGCTTAAATGATGTAAGCGCTGGTGTTTTTGGTCCCTGGACTCCATGGATTCCCATAGGGTACCATAAGAGCACTTCCGAGGAGTTTGGTAGCTGTTCAGTGACCTTCCTGGATCATTGTGCATCCATCAGTAAATTAGTACAGAGATCTTCTAGATCATTCATGCAGCTTGAGCTGGCTATGGCCAGGGATGAAGGGTGCCTGATTTCTCTCTATCCATTCAGTCTTTTTACTCCTACACCAAATCTGAAGTATAGGTCCCTTTGCCAAATACTAGGCTTAATGCATTCCACTGTGCCTGTGAACGCCCCTGTTTCTTGGAGATGCACTGCTCTGCTGATCTCATTTGCATCTTTCCGGTTCTGCTTGTCCATCTATAGGCCTTATCCCTATCCTGCACTGTACGTCTTCTTGTGTTGTGTCCAACCCTTGCTTCAGCCTTATCTTGGGCTTGTGAGCAACCTGTCGCCTATCTTCAATTCAATATTTCAGTCATATTCCTGCACATGTGACCAATCCCATTATTTCCAAATGTTTCCTGTTTGTTCTTCCCCACTGTGCTTGGATCACTTGCCTGTTACTTCAGAAATGAATGGCTAAGGAGTGAAGAAACAGGCAAAGGCAGTTACTCAACTGCTGAAATACCTATCAGGTGCCTGCAACATGCAGCTCTCCAGAGGGTTTGCACTACAACTCCCATGATCCCTCACCCTTGATTAAGCTGATGAATGTCCAAATTCCACCCGTGGAAGGCTGCAACACCAAAAAGGCTGCATTTATTAGGCCGATTTGGAGCTGCCTTCAACGGGTCGGATAATCATCATTTCAGGGTTTATCCATCGAAACCGCAGCACCCACATCAACCCGCTCCCATCCCCTTTTGCATTCGTGAGATTTACTTGTATTCAATGGGTGTAACCCCTGAACCACCTTTCGTGCCCCACCCCTCAAACCACACATCCAGACATATATACATACACACATACACAAACATGAACATAAACACTTACCTTCTCTCTGCACCGTGCATCTTCCGGGCTGCTCCGAAGTTTCTTCGGGCTTTCGTTTACAGGTTTATGTGCTCTTGATCTACAGATCATGGGCAACAGTCCGTAGATGAACTGCGCTAGCTACTGCTGATGGGAGTTGTAGTCCAAAACATCTGAAAAGCCAACGGATGTAGACCCCTAACTTGATCTATTTTCCCATCTCTCTCATTCTCCCTCTCTTTTTCTCTTTCTCTCTTTCCCCTCTCTCTCTGCCCCTCTCCCTCTGCATCTGTACTTTCTCTCATCATATTCTATATATGCTTCTCTAATTAACCATCTGCTGTAAAAAAGGAACTCAGCCATATGAGTTGAAGTACTATTTTCTCTTCCTTATTTGTGTCTATACCATAACTGCCTGAACTAATGTTTACCAGTGGTGTCCCTTTCTCTCCGGCAAAGTCCTTTTTCATATATAGTATTGTAGATGTTTAACTATCAACAACATGGTTATAGTCACCAATGCTGTCAGAGTTACATCTGGTAGACAATGAAAGCAAAGCTCCACTTTTGTATGGTGACACTTGGTGTCCCCAGGGAAAATATGTCCCCTTTGTTGATAGTTACCCATCTTCAGTGTTCCTTTCCACTGTGTCCCTTTTTCTACATCCTTGGTGCACTCCTCATACAGTAGCAGGGGAGTGTATGGAAAGAAAAGGCAACAGTGTCAACTTTTATGTACGGGTGTTACCATCATTTTCCAGACACTGCCATAATGTTAGTACCCGTCCATAAGATGGCAAAAGATGGTGAATGGTGTTAGTATTTGGACATATTGTTGCAGTGACCAGCAAATGCCTGTCCAATGCTTTTTCAGCAGCCAACATTTCTGGCTTAGCTAATGGTTGTTCTAACAGGAATTCAGTTCCTGTGACAGATACAAGACAACACACATGCTGTTTAATAATCTAGTATCTGAGGGAATGAGGCAACAGTTGGTTAAAACATACTTATTACACCAGGAGCTGGTTACATTTCTGCAGTTATGACATTACCTTTCAGAAGGCTGCTCAGAAAGCACACAGTTAGGTCAAAGTGATCCCGGGTTATGTGTTTTGGGTAGGAAGAGGCTGGCAGTGAATGGGAATGGTGATAGGAACTAGCATGACCATGGGCGATCAATAGGTGTGTTAGAAATTCAAACAACACCCAAAGGCCGTGTGTCCTTCCTCGCATCTGATCGCTCTTCAATCTTCACTTTCCATGACAATAGTTTTGGCTCGTAGGCAGCACGTACAGTGCCATTTAATACAAAATCAAAGAGTTATCCTGCCACCTCCCTCCATGTGCCTCGTGACGGTGTCTTCCTCCTTTCTAAAATGAGATAATTCTTCTATCTTCCCACCTTTTTTTCACCTCCCTTCCATGGTGGACTGGCCTATAGGGAATTCTGGAAATCTCCCAATGGGCCTCTGCCCATTGAGCCTCTTCTGTGTCTGCTCCTCTTACCTCTCCTCTCCCCCATAATCTCTGTCCCCTTAATACCGTCTCTCCCTCTCCCGACATCCATTTAAAGTAAAGAATGTGTAATAAAATTCCCGTATGGAATTCCATACTATAACCAAATGTAATTAATATGCCTGTTTTTGTCATGTTTAATGATTGTTTAATCCCTATTTCACTATTTGGACCAAAAGTTTCCACATTTTGTTGTGGGAGAACGTCTGAGCCCTTCTGAGGTCGGGCTTGTGCACATGGTGAAACATGGGGCCGCTTTGAAAAACATTTCTAGGGCCCCTTTTGTTTCCAAGTCTTCCCCTGCCTTCCCTGTGTCGCCCCCACCACCACCGAACTTGGTCTCCTACCCCACCCTCCTCTAGTCTTGAGTTTTCATTTCCGTTCCCTCCCGCCGCTGCTGAGGATGGTTTCCTAGCTGGGAGCGCTGAAGCTGCATAGCTCCCACAGTCCAGTACTGATGGTGAGGACAGATGTGCTTTGAGGAGTCCTGAGAAAAGAAGAGAACAGCCCTTCTTCCAGGGAGTGACGTCACAGCAACGGAAAGGGTTTTTGTTTTCCACTGGTGTCATATCACGTTTAGACAATGCATTAGCAACGTGGCTTAAATGGACACAATGATAGTTTCTTTCTTTCTTTGTTTATTTGATATAGCGCAAAAACCAAACCGGCAGGTAGCAGGGTGCAAACATTACAAGGATACTTGAGAACTTAGTTACAGTGAACACACAAAAGTAGGCAATAGGAACAGTTCTACAACATTATAGTATGCATGTGCTTATACAGTTAATGCAAGTGTAGGAAGCAAAAGGAAGTGGGTCGTAGGACAGTACAATAGCGATAAAGTCTGAATATAGTTGTGCAGTTGAGTGCCAGGTGTCCGGAAACATGAGAGAGCTGAGTAGTAGTTAAACAGAGTTAGTGGTCCCAGAGGAGTCCAGTGAAGTGGCTGGGTACTAGCAGTGGAGGTCGGGGTCCCTAGGGGACAGGTTAGCAAGGGCATGGTCAGGAGGGTGTCGCTCAGGATGAGTGGTTCTATTAGGGAGGGGGATCAAATTAGATGTCATTGGAGCGTATCCATGAGAGCACCTTGCGTCTGAAACTTGGGTAAGGTTGGTCCTTTCTGAATTCTAAGGGGAGTTTGTTCCAGGTGTGAGCAGCTGTGACTGGGAAGCTGGCGCCGCCAGCTGTGCTCTTTTTGTATCTAGGCACCAGCAAGGTGAAGGCGTTAGTCGTTCTTGTGGGATGGATTGAGATTCTTTTGTTGATTCTATTTACTAGGTAGGGAGGAGCTATATTGTTGAGGCATTTGGATGTGAGCGAAAGAGTTTTGAGGGTGATCCTGTCTTTGATTTTTAGCCAGTGGATGTTCCTTCTGGCGGTGGAGACATGGTCTCTGTTAGGTATGTTTAGGGCTACTCTAAGAGTGTTATTTTGGAGAGTTTGGAGTTTGTTAAGGATATACTTGTTGGATCCCGCATATAGGGCATTACAGTAGTCCAATCTGGATATGATAAGTGCATTGGCTAGGGTAATACAGCTGGCCTCCGTTAGGAATGGCCTGCATGCTCGGATCAGTTTACAAGTATAGGTTGTGGAGGAGGCTAGGGAGTTAATTTGTGTCTTGAAAGTGAGTGCTGAGTCCAAATAGACCCCAAAGGTTTTGACGGTAGGCATCACTTTGATGATATTGTTGTCTATGATAAATGAGGTATAGTTAGGGTCGAGTTTTTTAATCGCTGTCTCTGTGCCGAGGATCAGAATCTCTGTTTTGTCGTCATTCGGACACAGGCCATGGGATGCCATCCATGCCTGAATGAGGAGGTATATCTTATTTACCAAAGCTGAGTATTCCAAGAAGTTTCCCGAAAGGGGGATGAGGATCTTAGTGTCATCCGCATAGTTAGTGTAGATGATACCCAGTCTATCCAACTTGTCAAACAAGGGTTTGGTAAAGATGTTATACATAGTAGGAGATACACATGATCCCTGGGGGACACCGCAGGAGACTTGTACGGGACCAGCAGCTGCAAGGGGGGAGAAGACTCTCATAGTCCGGTTAGCAAGGAAGGATTGAACCCAAGTTATGGCATCGCTTGAAAAATGGGCAGCGGAGCTGAGGTGATTGCATAAAACTGCGTGATCTACCAGGTCGAAGGCTGCCGTTAAGTCAAGGAGGATTAGCATAGCTGATTTTCCACCATCCTTCAACTCGACAATTTGAGTCTTAAGATCAATCAGGGCTGTTTCAGTGCCGTGAAGGGGGTGGAAGCCAGATTGTCGTGAGCCTAGAAGTTATTGGTTTCAAGGTAATCCTGAATTTGCAGGTAGGCTACCCTGTCGATAATTTTTAGTAGGAATGGGACGGTGGTGATGGGTCTGTAGTTTGTCGGGATAGCGGGGTCGAGAGTTTGTTTTTTTAGCATGGGTAAGACCCAAGACTGTTTAAGGTTATTGGGCACTAGGTTAGTCTTAAAGGAGGCGTTGATCAGTTTTGAGATGAAGGGAGCTAGGTCTCTCGCTGCATCTTTTATAATTTGAGGAGGGCAGTTATCTCCTTTGCAATTAGAGGGCTTTAGGGAGAGTATAATTTTTTCTGTCTCAAGTATGGTTATTTGTTTGAAGATAAAGGGGTGCGGAGTGTTAATGGCCTGGTTTAGGGAGGGCTGTGCCATGGGGATGGGCTCAGGTGGCAATAGCAAGGCAGCTTTTTTATTTGCAATTTTAGTTTGAAGAGAGCTCATTTTCCTGCAAGGGCATTTTGTATGTTAGTGCACCAGAGTTGATTTTTGGGAGTATTATCCGTTTGCGGTATGGGCAATTCCATTTCACGCAGGATGGAGAATAATTCCTTGGTGTCAGATTTGGCTTTGGTTATTCTGTCATTGTAGATGTTCTTTTTAGTGCTAATGATTTCCTTTTTGTAATGTTTGGCATGGGTGGCTTACTTGATTTTGTTCTCCTCAGTAGGCGAGTGTCGTCATATAGATTGCAGTTTTCTTTTTTGAGTTCTAAGGTCTTTTAGTTGAGGTGTGAACCAGTTGTTTAGGTGGGAGAGTTGTTTGCCTTTCCGGATTTTGGTGGGGGCGATCAAATCTAATGCCATGGTCATGGTGTTATTGTAGGTTTCCACAAGCAGGGATGGGTCTGTAATATTGTCTACATTGTTCAGGGTGGGGAGGAGGTGCGGAAGGAGTTGTTCTGCTGTGATGACTTTTTTGCTTCTAGTGAGGAGTGGCGGGGTCATTATTATCGGTTTAGGATGTGTAAGGTCAAGTGAGGCGGAGAATGAAATTAGATGGTGGTCTGTCCATATTTGAGGGGTTATACTAGTGATGCTGATGTTGCAGTTCAGGTCAGCAACCCAATCAAGGGTCCGACCTTTAGAATTGGTGGAGGTAGTGACTTTTTGCGTTAATCCATAGTTGTGCAGTAATGCTGCAACAGGTGTGGCATGTTTGTCGTTGCAGTCATTGAAACCAAGGTTGAGGTCCCCTAATAGTAGGATCTGCGTGTGGTCTTTTGTATTTTTATTCAGGATACTTGTTAGGTCATCCTCGAAGGTGCCTAGTGGCCATAGTGTTTTTGGGAGTGTAAAATTGTTGTAAACAAGTATACTTAACGAACTCATATACTTCAAAAATAAGATTACAAATATGCCTTTGAATGGGGGGTGGCTCTGTTTCACGAGAACTGGAAAATCAAATATGTTTCTGCTGTCATACGTTAAATGCAGCCTTGCATGTGCTTAAAAGGACAGTAATAAAGCTTAGACCAATACAAATGAAAGCAATAACAATCCAAACATAAAACAGGTATGACAGTCAAACAAAAAAGAAGAGTTCGAGAAATACTGCTCTACTGAGCCTTGTAGATCTTGGAGTATGCATTAAATTGACAGTATAGTCAACACATTACAATAAAGCCACACAATGACCAGGGTGATCCAGCTGTTGGTTAGCCCCCTTCAGACCCGACTGTTAGTCGTTGGGCGCCCCTTTGAAAGGGGCCCTTAGGGGTCCCTCGCGATATGGAAACAAGGCAATAACCATACACGAAAGGATGCACCAGACACGAGGTTCAAATTCCCAATGCTAGGGTCTATTGCAAGCAAAATAGTCCCAATTGGCCAACTGTGGTCTCACGCCCCGCAACGTATATTCTCTAGACCTCGAGGGACGCAAGAGAGCGAATTACGTACATCAGTTACATATATACAAAATGCATATCATACAATCAGCTATGTCATGTTTAACACCCCCCTTTTATTGAGTTTCTTTGAACTCGGGATGATGATGGACATTTCCGACGAGTATGACAATTATGACACTTTCGATGTCTATTCTAGTAACAATGTGCAATTTAGAAAGTGCGGAAGCATCTTTTAGTTGTTGAACAGAACACGGTGCTTCTGTTCTTGGAAGCAAGCTACACACGGGGGAAGAGTCACATTCCAAGCTTTGCTATCTATGAGATGCTATTCGTGTCCTGGGAGCCGACACGCTCTAAAGGGTTTTGTGAAGAGGGGCCGTAAGAAGAGCATAATTCAAGCCTTTGGCTGCTTTATTCTAACATATTCTACCACAGTACGAGACTGGCTGGCAGCTGTGAAATGTTTAAATGCCCTGCAGCTCTCCCTCAAGGCTACAGAGAGGGAGCGTGGGCATTCCTTTCTGGGCTGCTCATGAGGAGTTTTCAACAAACTCCTCAGTCCCGCGGCCTTGCCCTTTCATATTCAGACAACAATGTTAACAGTTGAGCAGAGTAAGCAGAATTCGCAAGCATTGCAAGCTGCAATGCAGTTTAGACAGAAAGCAATGAGCAATGGTTAACAAGCAAAATGGAGATTCTTGCTACGTTTAAAATGGCCGCTTGTTGGTCAAGCATAGAAGTCTGTATTTCTATAATTCTGTGCATAAAACGGTTGGCCTTCCGCACCAAGATACGTCTATCATCCAAATGAAGGGTATTCATTTTTCCAGATTGACAAACCCTCCTTTTGGTCGTATGCCAAACGTCTTATTCATTCATTGTATCCTCCTCTGATGAGGACAAGTCTGGGGTATCTATGTCTAAACCTTTCAAGCTATCATAAGCATCATCTTCATCATAAATGTCTATAGCCATGAATTGTTTTACTGTTTTTGTTTCATCAGTGTCTCTGTTATTTCGGCAATGCGTTTGTTTTCCTCTCGACACCATGTGCATACATCCCTTAGTACATCCCTCAGTTATCTCAGTGCAAACTATTGGTAGGCATTGTATGCAACAGCAACATGTTATGAATATACCAAATACTACCACTAGTATCGAAATTAGCTTCCACCCCCAGGACCGCAATAATCCCCAAAACCAGGATCCTATCCCCCAACCCCCTTCTTCAGTAGAGAGTGTGGAACTTAGGACATGTAATTTCCAGATTGCTTTAAATATCGTAGGGGAGTAATCATCTATAAACACACAGCATGCAGTTTTTACGAGTTTGCAAACTCCCCCACGATCAACTAAAATTATATAAAGAGCCATTCTGTTTTGTAGTGCCATTAGCGCTAATTCCTTTTTCTTCCAACGTCATGTTGTATAAGATATCCGTTGTTGTATCTGTTGTATTTTTTAGTATTCTGGACAGTTTCCTTATGTTATAGGAATTTTCTATTTGGACCAAGAATGGTATAAACGATTTGGCTACATCCATTGCTATCATTCCATCTTCACTACTCCTTCAGGTTCTACCTTTTAATCGTCTCACTACTTCTGCAGTTTCTAAGAGGAACACTCCTGGGAATAGTAGACCCAAGTAACATGTACCTCCCCAGTTTCTAGGTAACCATGGATATGCTTTTTCCCCACATATAAAGTAAACAGGGTCCCCTACGTACACAGGTTCTATTTCGTGCTTTAAAACCACTGTGTTCAGGCAGCTGCTAAACGTTCCTACTTTATAGGAACCTTTTTTGTTTAAACATAGGGGAGCAGTTTTGGGGCTATAATCCACTGTATAGGCAGGGGGCACAGCATCTTTACTCCATTCATCCCTTATTCGAAATGTCATTACTGATGTTTCGTCTGCTGGCGGGGTCGGTCTATTCTGCCTAGGTAATCTATCTAGTCTTGTTGTTTTTCGTGTATTTTTCCTCATGGGATCTGGTGATAACACGCGAGCTTTGTGGAATATGGAACAGCCCACAGGCATGTTCACTTCCTCAAATTCATTCATATTGGTCTCGTCTAGCTGACCCGTATTACTCTTGTTCCATTTCCCAAAGAACATTGCACTCAACGATACTTCACATGAATAAACCAATGATAACGGTTGTACATACCAGCCTATCCCTTTCCCGCCGTGCTGTGGTAAATGGGCACAAACCCAGCAATCTTTTTTCTTTAAAACCGCATGGGTCATGTTCATGATGAGCAACAATGTATTGTTGTCATATCCTTCTCTATGTCTTTCTTCCATTGGGGACAAAGTACTAGTGATTACATGAACTGGGCTCTCAGTAGCTGCTTTTAGCAAAAGTGTTTCTAATGGGTGCACAGACTCCAGGAACCATAGTGTAATAGCTATTATTGTTGGTACTACCATACTTAGAGAACACAGGACCAATGTCCAAATCAGTACCTTATTCCTTTTACCATGCTTTTTCCCTAAATTTACAGTCTCTAAAACTATCATCTTTTCAGCAGGGGTGTAGGAGGAGGCTGAAACCGGTCTTGATTTGTTCTTCATCGTCCTTCTTCTTGCTGGCAAAGTTCGTCGCAAATGTCTCTCGTTCTTGATGCAAAAAGTTCAATGAAAATGTCACAGTTCAATTCTGCCAACCCTTTCACAGCCTAGATCACTTATCCCCTCCGAGCAAGATTAGTTGTTCTTTCTCCCACTGCTCAGACGATTTCTGAACAGTTCTTTATTGACAGAGTACTATGTGCATCCAGCTTGTCCCGCTCTGGCTTAGGACACATGCACTCTATCAGCCTTAGAACCTATGTGCGTCCAGCTTGTCCTGCTCTGGCTCCTGACACATGTACTTTAATATAAGAGCACCGAGGAGCCATGAGTCTTGAATTGTCCGACTTGCACAACTCTCACACTTCTCTCCTCTACGCCCCTGGTTCCTACTGCGTCCGTGAGTGGAACAAAAGGCAAAAGAAAAGCACCAAAGATCTGTGGATCACTTTGCCTGTCGAGGCCGCAGATCATGTCGTTTCACTCCTGGTATTGTGTGATCTGTAAACAGTGCCGATGCACTTCCAGTATCAGGTTCAGTGTCAGCCTGCGGCGCAATGATGGGTAGCGATGAGCGCCGTGGCAATGATGTAGTTTCTTTCTTTGGCTTTGGTGCGTTTGCAGAAGCTGGTGGGCGCCAAAGGGGTACACGCGTTGTTTCTGCTCGTGTTTGTAATGCAGAGTTTGTGTCGCTCGGCAGTGATGTTGTTTCTGCTGAGCAACGTTGGGGCACTTTTCGCCCTTTCCCCTTCCTGGCAGCCTCCTCAGGATTTGTTTTGAGTTTCACTTCTCGGTTAGGCTTTGTTTCAACTTTCACTTCTCGCTCAGGCTGATGCTGTGGCAGTGGACTGGCAACAGTTTCTTTCTTTTTCAGGACCGTTGTCTCTTTCTGGTCGTCTGGATCAGGCAAAGTTTTCAGTGAAACTGGGAACCTTTTGGCATGGGTAGCATGAATCCAGGCCTTGCGGCCGTCCACCCGTATGGCCGTCTGCGTCGCCAGCAACACTTGATAGGGGTCGCGCCACCTGGGTGCTAATGCTGTCTTCCACTCAAAGTTCTTAATCAGGACCCAGCTTCCAGGCTCCAGCGCGTGCCCCGGTCCGGTGTATCGCACTGGTAACGCCTTCTGCACCTGCTAATGAATCAAACGCAACTTCTGCATTAAAAGGCCACAGTACATGCTTAACACAGGATGCTCGACCTCACATAATCTTTTGGGCTGCGGTGCGCACCATACATTTGCTGGTCTCCCCATTATAATTTCATAGGGAGAGAGCCCAGTTTTAGCCTGCACAGACGTGCGCATGCACAATAGCGCTATGCATCCACCCAACTCAACTTGCTCCCAGCACAGATCTTAGCTATCTTTGACTTTAAGATACCGTTATGTCTCTCAACAAGTCCGGCGGAACTCGGATGCCTGGAACTGTGGAATCGTTTCTCTATCTGTAGACCTGCACAGATCTGTAACACCACTGAGCCCACAAAATGTGGGCCGTTATCTGACCACAGGACACAGGGCAGCCCGAACCGGGAGAAATACTCCTTCAACATTACTTTTGCCGTTGACATGGCAGTACAGTCTTTTAAAGGATATGCCTCCACCCACTTGCTAAATGCACAAATCACCACTAACACATATTTGTAGTTCTGGCACCTTTCCATTTCTATGAAATCAAAATGGATCACCTCGAATGGCATAGAGGGTGGGCCAAAACTACCTACTGGAGTCACGGTTCCCTTCCCTACATTGTGTTGCAGGCACGTAATACAATTCTGCACTAGCCTTCCTGCATTCTTTTGTATGTGCTCATTTTTCCATACTGTGGATAAATGCTGTACTATTTTCTTCGCGAAAATTTGGGTAGGGCTATGCGCCATTGTAACCATTGCGGTTACGTAACAATTTGGCAACATCCAGTTCTTGGTCTCTTTGTCCACCCAACATCCTTTCAAATCTAACTCAGTAGAGCCCTCAGCCCACCCCTGAATCTCTTCGGTCGTGGCCTCAGCCTGCATTTCTTTGACTGTGGCAACTCCATTCTCTATCATACAAGGTACTTCCTCTGTTTGTATTGTCATCATTCTAGTACTCAAATCAGTGGCTGTTTGTTTCGCAATCCTGTCTGCAAATGCGTTTCCCTCTCCCAATTTGCATGTTACTTTTTTATGCGCCTCGCATTTTACTATAGCTAAGCGCTTTGGAAACATGAGTGCAGACAACAATCGTACAATCAAAGGGCCATGCTGAATCCTGGCCCCATGTGATGTCAAGAAGCCCCTCTCAGCCCAGAGTCGGCCAAAGTTATGAACCACGCCAAAGGCGTACTGGCTGTCAGTATAAATATTCACGTTCAAATTCTCAGAGAGTTCACAGGCTCGGGTCAGTGCTATTATTTCTGCAGCTTGTGCCGAATTGTAGGGGATTCTTCTGCTTTCTACAACACTCTCTAGGGTAGTAATTGCATATGCGGCCATTGATGTGCCATCACGTAATTTAAAACAAGAGCCGTCACAAAACAACTCCCCATCTGGCTCTTTCTGTGGGATGTCGCTCAAGTCAACTCTTCCCTTTGTTTCTTCTTCAGTGACCATTAAACAATCATGGGGTGATGATTTGTTGTCACCAATTTCTGCTATGGGCAGTGGCATTAATTCTGCAGGATTCAATGAGCTACACCTCATAATTTGGATGTGGGGTGCAAACAAGATGAGCTCATATCTTGTTAGTCTAGCAGAGGTGAGGTGTTGCGTCTGTGTTCTGTTTAATAGAACGTCTATGGCATGTGGCACCATCAGAATTAAAGTATGCCCCAATACCATTCCTTCCGTTTGTTTCACTGACGCAGCACCCGCTGCAACAGATCGCAAACATCGTGGTAGTGCGCGTGCTACAGGGTCCAGCGCGGAAGAATAATAGCCGCACAGCCTATTTCTTCCACCTTGTTCCTGTGTCAAAACCGCCAATGCACATCCTTCACTCTCGCTCACATATAGTCTAAAGATCTTTTTATAGTTAGGAGTGCCTAAAACTGGCGCAGCACACAATGCAGCTTTCAATTGCTCAAACGCTTTCTGACATTCCTCATCCCACTGTAAAGGCATCACTGCATCCTTTTTAGTTAATTTTATCATCGGCTTCACAATCAACGCAAAATTACTGATCCACTGCCGACAGTAAGGGGCCATGCCTATTACAGCTCTTACTCCTTTTTGAGTTTTTGGAATAGGCATACTAGAAATACTTTCTATGCGTTCTGGTGTTAATCTTCTCCCTTCTTTCGAAAGTAGGTAACCCAAATAAGACACCTCCTTTTGATTATACTGGAATTTCTTCAAACTTGCCTTGCGACCCTGGGTCGCTAGGTGTGTCAATAGTAATATAGTACTTTCTTTGCAGATCTCTTTTGTGTCAGCAGCTAGTAACAAGTCATCTATGTACTGCAAGAGTACGCAACCTTCAGGTAATTCTAGCATGTCTAGCTGCTCTTTTAGCGCTCTGCTGTAAATACTCGGGCTTTCTGTGTATCCTTGTGGAATGCGTGTGAATGTGAATGATCGACCTCCTAGAGTGAACGCGAACAGATATCTACTGCTTTTATCCACTGGAATGCTAAAGAACGCGTTCTTCAAATCAACTACACTAAAGTATTCTGCAGTGGCCGGTATCATTGTCAGCATTGTTGTGACATCTGGGACCAAAGGGAATTGTGGGTCTACCACTTTATTCAATGCGCGCAGATCAATTATGAAACGATATGGCACTTCATTGCCTCCTTTCTTGTAAACTGGAAGAATCGGGCTGTTGCACGTGCTACCTGCAATTTCTTCAATCACCCCCAATCTCACCAGGTTAGTAACAATACTCTTTAATCCCTTCTCACCTTCAACAGAAATTTTATACTGGGGAATTCGTGGTAATGTAACACCTTCTTTCAAAGTTATTTTTGCTGGCTCTATTTTCAAGCATCCTACATCGTTATCATGCATTGCCCACAGACAGGTTGGTACTCTACTTAGCTCTTCTGGTAACGCTTTTGACATAAATTCCAAAACCGGTGGATCGTGAGGCCAAATCGTGAGGAACACCCCATCTGTCGTACAATGTATAACTGCCCCCAATTTTCTCAACAAGTTTAATCCTAGCAAGTTCTCCCCACAATTTTCTGTCAGAAGAAATGGACACTGTTCCGTAAATGGTCCTCTTGTAATTGGGACAGGTTCGGACATGGGGTTAATTACTGGTGTACCTGCAAACCCTACAGAAACATTCTTTTGCCCCGACAGTGGGATCTCTGGAACCAAGTGGTGGTCTATCGAACACTTCTGTGCCCCTGTATCTACAAGGAAACTGTGCTCCTTATTCCCGACTCTCATTTCTACGTAGGGTCCTCTCTGATTCACAGGAATAGACACTGGTTCCGACCCCTGCCGTGGGCTGTCCTATTGCGAAAATAACACATCGTCCGATGTGTAGTCACCGCTGCTACTATAATACGTGTTTGGCTGTGTATCAAAAATATTTCCATTTCCGCCTTGGTGTCCTCCACTCTGATCATTTCTCTGTTGGCCCTGCCCGCCCTGATTTTGGTTCGGAACACTTTGGTTCAATGCCTGGTTCTGTTGAGCTTGGTTTTGACCATAGGATTGGTTTTGATTACCTCCATTGGTATATCCCTGCTGCTGCTGCATGCTATTTCTGCTTGGGCCATTTGACCCCTGATGTCCTCTATGAGGCCTTCTCTGGCCAAACCCACCTCTATTCTGTAGGTGCGGGCATTGCGCTCGCCAGTGTCCTTCCTCTTTACAGTACGCACATTGATTTAATTCCAATGACACCCCGTGCATATTATTCAAATTTCCCCTGCCTGTGCATTTCCTCTACCTCTATTGTATCCAATTACCTGCTGCAGTAACACCCTGGTTTTTAAATTTACTCTATCCTTCATCTCTCTTTCTTTCGCCACATTTACCCTGTTCTCGTAATATTGGGCTATGTGTAATATCTCACTTACCGGTTTTGCTGCCCAGGCACTTTCCGACGCAATTAACATATCTTGAATTGGTAATATGAGTCCCCTCACATATTTATCAACAAATAGCCTTTTCCCCGACTCTGTGCTCACATCCTGCCCACTAAAGTCTGTGAATACTCCTTCAAATCTATTGAAATAATCCGTTACTGGCTCATCCTTGCCCTGTACACATGTAGTTAATTTATCCCACTGAATCCTTTTTTCTGGAATTATTTCCCTCAATCTCCGCATTATCCGTTCTGGTAGATCTGCCATGCGGGTTCCCGGATTTTCCCCTACTTTTTTATTTTTGTCCTCCAATAGTTACTCCGCCCATGTGGCGCCCAAAGCCCCCACGTCCTCTACCGTCCTTATCTGTTTCCATATATCTGCTGGCAAAATGACTGGGAAAATCAAATCTATATCGCTCATAGTAAGCACTGCTGATCTCAGGGTTGACTCTACTTCCTTGTAGAAACCTGCTGGATTCTTTCTTATATCGGGAATCGTCTGTTTTATAGTATTCACCTCTTGCCTGGAAAAGGGGACATGCACATACTGGGCGGTGAAATGGGCTGGTGTTACCTGCGCTCCTACTGTTCCCGTCGCAGGGACCTCTTCTTTTGGTACAAACGTGGGCGGAACCTCTCTCATTGGAAATGCCCCACTCACGATCCCTCCCCCTTCTCTTAGGTTCAATAGTATTCCTAAGTCCAGTGATAGGCCCGTTTCTCCTGTACTTCGCTCAAATGCTCTCTTGTATACCGCTAGTATCTCAGGTGGGCTAGCCTTATTGTTTTTTATATCCTTGTCTATTAAATGTTCAGCCATCGATTGCAGTGCCTTTCTTTTCATTGGCATGGAATATTCGTCAAATATGTCATGTATGACCATTGTTGGGATACTAGGATTCGACATCCACTTTATCGCTTCCCGTATACATACTTTCAGCTTGTCGCCCCTCTGTACAGATGACATTGAATGTCTCCGCTGTATGTATGGTTCTACCGTCCCTCTCCCATCTCTTCTAATATCCCAACCCCTGTATCCAGGTGCAGCAAACATTTCAGCATATTCATTATCCAACTCATTTTTAAGATCAAAAAGTCCAATCATATGTTCCTTTACTTCTTCATCTTTTATTCCACAACATGCTAATTGGTTCAAATCTAACAATCGTTGTGGCGGTACTTTCTCAAGTAACTTTTTCCATTCTCCCACCAAAAATTTCCCCATGTATTCCAACACTACCTGTCTCTCGTTGCTTCTTTGGTACCCATATAATGAGGCCAATGCTGTCGTCCCATCATTTCCTTCTATGTACATTTCTGCCTCTTGCTGTAATTCAATCTTTCTTTCTTTGCTGATCGCGCTGCGAGTTACCCGTCCAAATCCTGTTCCTTCAGCCCCGCCTCTCGCCTCCCCGGTCTCAATTTCGACTTCGGGAGGGGCGGATGGTGCTGAATCTGTCTCTGGAGCGGGAGGTGCGGATGGGACAAGTGACACAGGTGGTATCTGTGAAGGGCCTTCCTGGGTGCTGGGAAATTGCGCGTCTGCGGTCTGCGCTTGTGGGATGGCTCGAGCTGTGGGTGGGGCGTGGGTTAATGCTTGCGTGAGGGGAAGTGCTTGGGCTGCGGGAGGGGGTATGAGAGCTGCTGGTTGGGCCTGCGCAGTCACTACTGGCGTGTTTGGTTTTGATCCTGGTTTTGGGCCTCGACCCGTATGGGTTAACAAATGTTCCATTAATTCGTCTGCTATGTGTAGTTTTCACTGCGGGTATATTCCTTCTATGTTCATTTGCTCACATCTCCCTTCCGTCTTAGACTTGCCGTCCACTCCTCCTCCTCCTTTTCTTCTGCTACCTCAAGCTTCGATTTGTGCCTATGCGCATTCTTCTCTCTACTCCTAAATCGGAGCATTGCTTCCCTCCTCCAATCTTTGATAGTCTCAAAAGCTGCGGGTCGCGCTTTTTCCCTTATCAACACCCTTTCTAGGTTATCTATCCTCGCAATCTCAAAGCTACTATTAATCGGCCACTGATGGCCCTGTTGCTTTCTAGTTTGCCTACGCCAAATTTCACAAAATATTATCGCACCCACAACATATTTTGCATACATGTCATAAGCCGGCGTTCCCCCAGGAGGTGCACTTTGGCCATTTTCCAAGGACTGTCTACCGCAGCGGAAAAGCCCCGCTAAAGTGGACAGTACTCCAGGCATGTTTTTAACCTTCCCCTTGGTTAATTAACCTTACTCTGGATGTTTGAATTTGCAAAATCAACCCTCTACCAATAATCAGGGTTTCGTTTAAATCGGGGAATGACTCACCTGATAAAACAAGTCGCCTGTTTCCTGACGCAACCTCTCCCAATGTCGTGTCTGCGCTTCTCTGGCTTCTGCCTCGTTTCGGGACCCTCGCCTCCTTTGCCCTCTGGCCGGTACGTCGATCAGGGATCAGATGTGTGCAGATCCGCAGAAGGAATCTCTCCTCACTTCTACAGAGCGCCCCGTACACCTCTTGATCCTGGCTCGATCGTCCCGTCCTCGCCGTTCTCCGCCTTTACTCCGTTACAACGTATACGATGGGGCAAGTGGGGGAGGGTCCCTATTCGGGTGCCATCTTGAAAGGGGCCCTTAGGGGTCCCTCGTGATATGGAAACAAGGCAATAACCATACACGAAAGGATGCGCCAGACACGAGGTTCAAATTCCCAATGCTAGGGTCAATTGCAAGCAAAATAGACCCAATTGGCCAACTGTGGTCTCACGCCCCGCAACGTGTATTCTCTGGACCTCGAGGGACGCAAGAGAGCGAATTACGTACATCAGTTACATATATACAAAATGCATATCATACAATCAGCTATGTCATGTTTAACACCCCCCTTTTATTGAGTTTCTTTGAACTCGGGATGATGATGGACATTTCCGACGAGTATGACAATTATGACACTTTCGATGTCTATTCTAGTAACAATGTGCAATTTAGAAAGTGCGGAGGCATCTTTTAGTTGTTGATCAGAACACGGTGCTTCTGTACTTGGAAGAGTCTGGGGAACACTGGGCACACTGGGGAAGAGTCACATTCCAGGGTTTGCTATCTATGAGGTGCTATTCGTTTCCTGTGAGCCGACACGCTCTAAAGGGTTTTGTGAAGGGGGGCCGTAAGAAGAGCATAATTCAAGCCTTTGGCTGCTTTATTCTAACATATTCTACCACAGTACGAGACTGGCTGGCAGCTGTGAAATGATTAAATGCCCTGCAGCTCTCCCTCAAGGCTACAGAGAGGGAGCGTGGGCATTCCTTTCTGGGCTGCTCATGAAGAGTTTTCAACAAACTCCTCAGTCCCGCGGCCTTGCCCTTTCATATTCAGACAACAATGTTAACAGTTGAGCAGAGTAAGCAGAATTCGCAAGCATTGCAAGCTGCAATGCAGTTTAGACAGAAAGCAATGAGCAATGGTTAACAAGCAAAATGGAGATTCTTGCTACGTTTAAAATGGCCGCTTGTTGGTCAAGCATAGCAGTCTGTATTTCTATAATTCTGTGCATAAGACGGTTGGCCTTCGGCCATCAAGATACGTCTATCATCCAAATGAAGGGTATTCATTTTTCCAGATTGACACCTTCACAGGGAGTACCATTTAAGTAAATGTGGGTCTCTGTGTGGGTTAGTAATTCTTTCCACACCTGTTCACTTAGAAGCTTATTTGCCTTGGTTCTGTGAGCTTTTTGTTAAGACCTATCTAGTATGCTATGTTTCTGATTCAAAGACGTTCTAGGCGCATGTGTGAATAACTTCTAAGTGCAGGCTATTATGTGGTCTGCTCACGTAGAAATACATGGCCTTATAGCCTTGACACCGAAGCCATTGTCAAGTTCCACACTTCTCAGTACTCTAGACCTGCATGGCCCCCTCAAGACGACAACACGTAAAAAAAACACAGCCACAACTGGTTTACTGAAGAGCTTTCTTCTTTCTGCAAATTGAAGCTCGTCAAAGAAAACATCTGGCAAAAAAATCGCACCCCTCTAACAAAGAGGCCTTCAGCAAATACTGAACCTCAGAAATAAAACTGCCCTCAAGAAATCCCCGTTCTCCTCCTCCAAAGACGAGAAAGAAATCCACCTTCAACTCAAACTTACCTACAAATTACTGGCTAATCACAATAGTCCCCTTCATCCTGAAAATTCTGGACCCCACATCCTATTTACAACTCCAATCTCACCTAGAAATGAACAACCTACTCGGCACTCGCCAGTCGGGGTTCAGACCCAGGCATAGCACAGAATCCACCCTCCTTGATCTGAAGATTCAGCTCGACCATATCTGCGACAATGGGGACCTTGCCATCCTCCTCCTCCTGGACCTCTCAGTGGCCTCCCAGCTCGTCGAACATAATATCCTCTGTCACCACCTCACTAATACCTTCAACCTCCCCCCGAAGCCACCAACTAGATCAAATGCTTCCTGAGTGAGCGAACTTCTAGAGTCTTCACTGGTGCAGAAGCAGCCGACCCCCATCCCTGTCTCCTACGTGGTACCACAAGGGTCCTGCCTTTCTCCCACTCTACATCATGTACACCAAGCCCCTCTTTGATCACCTGGGCAGTCTCAACATCCCTTGTACAAACTTTGCTGATGACACAGAGGTTCTCGTCAAGCATATGGGCAACTACGAGTTCGATTCTGCCAGCATCAATCATTTCTACAGCATCATTCAGGCTTAGATGGCTAATCACCAACTCTGTATGAATGATGACAAGACGGAACTGCTTATTGTCTTTGTTTGTTTGTTTGTTTGTTTATTTATTTGTAATGCGAGCAAGAGCCGGAGGTATCAGGGCGCAGAGGAAAATGCATCTACATGAATGCTTTCAACGTACTGTCGACTCTTCACATCGCCTCAAACACCTGGACCCTGCCTTCTCCAAATTCTGCATCGACGGGAACACCATTTGCGTCTCACCCCATGTAAAAACACTTGGGGTCTACCTTGCCTCAGAACTCAACATGCACAAACATGTCAAAGCCATAGCCCCGTCCGAAGCATTTTCAACTAAACTCATTAACGTATCCAGAAAGTTTCTTACCCCCAACAACTGCCTCACACTAGCCAGAGCCATCATTGGAAGCAAATTAGATTGTTGCAATGCCATCCACACAGGCACCTCTGCAAAAAACATTAACAAACTACAATTGACCCAAAAAGTGCCCTCAGAGCAGTGTGGGTCCAGAAACGTTCAAATCACATCTCTCAAATTAGACGCGAAGCTCACTGGCTTCCTATCAAGGCTTGCATTGAATTCACAATACCATCCATTACTCATCGTTGTCTCCATAACACAGCCTCTCCCTATCTCTCCCATCGCATCTCAAAAAATTCCCATGCACGTCACTATCCAACACCAGATTCAAGAGTAAAAGAGCAGGAGGATCGAGCTTCGCTATCATTGCTCCCACCCTTTGGAACGCCCTCCCCCTCCACCCAAGAAGAACCCTCCTACCTGACTTTCCGTAAAAAAGTAAAAACAGCTATGTTCAACTAATTGGCCTCTGAGCACCAGAGTGGATCGTCTGTAACCATAACGATACCTAAAACCATGTATTTGCAATCATGCTGTCTTCCACAATGGATTGGGCCTCATTCCGAGTACGGCGCTAACCAATGGCGCTATTAACGCCTTGGTTGACGCCGTACCCGGACCGGCAGCGCCTTGGTGGTTGGCGGAATTACCGCCCCATTCCAAGGTTGGCGGGGCGGTAATTCCCCAATCCCCATTTACCCTTCCCCATTCCCATTCTTGCCCCATAGGGCATAATGGGAGTGGGGAAGGCGTCAATTACGCCACCGTAAATTACGGTGGCGTAATTAACATCAAGGTCCCTTAGCGCCATGGTATTTAACGCCTGCTAAAAGCAGGTGTTAAAAGCACCATGGCGCTAAGGGAACTCGGAGTATGGCGGTAAGGGATTACCGCCACCGCTCTCGTTAGCGGTGGCCGCTATCCCTTACCGCCATACTCGGAATGAGGCCCATTGTCTGTAACATATTGATACCGAAAAACCTTGTACTTGCCTGATGCTCAGAATGTTAACTCCTACTAGCGCCATGACAGCTCTGGGTCCTGGGCGCTATCAAAAAATAAATAAATAAATACAATAATCACTCCTACCTTGTTCTATGCTTTGTCAATGACTGAGCAAGAGACAGGGCACTATTTTCAGGGCTGTGAAAAATGCTCTGCTTGGTGGCCATCTTATAATAACGCTATGACCTGGGGAATCTGGGAGCAAGTATGCAGTGAAGTGCAGTCTATCATGCTCTGTCCTGAAACAGAACAGAAGCACTAGTCATTTGTAGTATGCTTTATTCTGCAGTAACAAAAAAATAAAAAACGATATGGTGCAGTGTTGTACTCTTAACTCTGTGGCTATCTAGATGTATAATAATGTACAGTTTAACCTGAGGTAACTAGAAGCAAGGAAGGCAGTACAGTGCAGTACCGTGCTAGATGTAGGACACAAATGAGTGCAGCGTAATATGCCTAGCCCTGAGCACCTCCAGCTGCCCAGCAACAGAACATGCAGTGGGTTACGTTTTAGCAAGCAGTCCTTAAGAATACAGCCCAATATATTTGAGTCTGATAAGTCTCGAATCAAAGTACAGCAGAGTACACTTTAGCTTGGGAGGTCAATGAGCACTGTCCCATAGGAAGCATAGGAAGTAATACCCAGGAAGGACTTGGGGTACACTCTGACCTTTGATACCTGGAATGAAATACAGTAGTGTACAGAGTGATGTGCTTTAACCTGGGACAACTATGAGCAAAGCATTATGCAATGTAGCGTGAGATGCTTTACCCTGGGTGCCCCAGAAGCCATTGACAATGTTGTGTAGTGTAATGTTATTTATATATGTAGTCATTTATTTTGTAATAACGCATTATATGGTTTTTAATAACACCTTTAAATGAACGTCATTATACTATGAAAAAAGCTTACTGATAAATTAACAGTGATACATAATCCTTAAAAAAATACATTCATGGGCCCTCATTACGATACTGGCGCTAAACCATGGCGCTATTAGCACCATGGTTGGTGCCGGTATCGTAACAAGTCCGCCAATGTTCAATGGGGAATTACCACCCCATTCCAAGGTTGGCGGGGCGGTAATTCCCCATTGAACATTGGCCCTTCCCCATTGCCATTTTTGCCCTATAGGGCTCAATGGGACTGGGGAAGGCGCTAAGTATGGTACCGCAAATTGCGGTACCGTACTTAGCACCAAGGTCCCTTTGCGGGTCCCTACTTTAACGGCTGGTCTAGACCAGCCGTTCAGGTCGGGTCCCGCAAAGGGACCTCGTAGTAAGGTGCTAATGGGTTAACGGCACCGCAGCCTTTTACGGCGCCGTTAACCCATTAGTGCCAGGGTCGTAATGAGGCCCATGGACAGCTAAAATACATTCTGCAAAACAAAAAAAAAGGTAAAAACATAGGGTCTCATTATGAGTTTGGTGGTAAACTGTCGGAATTACCACCCAACTCATTTACTGTTACCACCACTCAGTCCCTTCGGAATGACTGCAGAATTACGAATGGGGAGCGGCAGAGTTAGTCCCTATTTCTGGAGTCTATAGGACTCCATGGGGATTTTAGAGGAGTAAATCCGCCACAGTACATGCTATATATGCTGCGAGCAAACCTTTCACTTGACCTCCACACTCGAGTTCGGCAGTATGGTAAAGTGGTGCTAATGCATTACTTTACCGCTGTTTTACCCACACAGTCAACTCATAATGAGGACGGTAATTAGTCTTCGCACACCTTATCTTTCCATGCAAACCTTATGACCTGCAGCCGATCGGTTGTATACGAATTGTTCGTATTACAACTGTTCGAATGACAATTGACCTTTTCACAATTGACCGAATTGTGAAGGTCAATTGTAACATATATTATGCGGGGGGAAACACCTGCAACCCCCCACCCAACCCAAACCCGTCCAAAACCCCTTATATATACATATATATATATATATATATATATATATATATATATATATATATATATATATATTACCAAAGCGATATATATATATATATGTGCGGTCAATTGTGAAAAGGTCAATTGTGACCCTTTAAATTCGGTCAATTGTTCATTCGAACAATTGTTAAACGAACAATTTGGGTAATACCCAGCCGATCAGGACCTTTACTCAATTTCAAAACTCAACTGCCACGAGCGACAGAGTGAGCAGCCTTCCTTGCATCATGCATAGCAATGGGTCAACAGAATGTATCAAATTTACATCATGTAAAATGCCCCCAAACAGTAAATATGTCTCAAATGAGATAATTCAGTACTAGCAGTAGTAAGAACATTTATTGAACGCATGTGTGCGTTTTTTAAACCCTTGTGTAAGTACTAGTGCCAAGAGATCCAGGGGCATAACCAATAGATCTGCCGGAACATTAACCGGGCCTGTAGCTCGGTTACATCGCTGACACCCAATGGCCTGTTTTATTTCATCCACTGGAAACTCAATACATGCTTCAGTGAGAAACCTGTTCCTATTTTTCGTACTACCCCTGTATGCTTGGCCCTCTTCTTCATCCCTGCTCGCTGAGCTATATAGGGATGAAAAGTGGTCCAACCAGGCCTTGTCTTAGACATTATTGATAGGGGTGTCCATGTTAAATGTGTAATATGGGCCCTTCTGGGCAATCTACTGAAATCATTTTGAGTCATTATCCCTTGCAGCTACCACCCAGGCTTCTCATGCTTCCTCCACTATTGCTCTTTTTCTAATGGCCAGGGTTTTCTTTTAGTGGGATCTACCCCTTATGATGGCCGTTGTGTGGGTACCAATTCTGCCCAGAGCTAGTAACAAGTACTGGTACAATCAGAGTCAAACGAGCCCGCCCCTTCTCTTTCCTCCTCCTTTGCCTTGGGCACATGAGAATACCTGGGAGAGCTGGGTCAACATACTTCCAAACTCCTCCATGCTGCTTTCCCTCTTCAAGTTTCCCGACAGCAGATTCTCGAGTTCTTACGAGCTTGATAGTAGTGCCTTTTAATAGTTCATCCTCCTTATCCTCCTTCCATTTGAGCCTACGCCACGAGGTGTCTAGGGATACTTACAGGGGATATACTCGGCTCAGCCCATCCGCCCTTAGGACTGACTTAATCTTGAGTTTAATGGGGAAGTGGTCACTGCGGATATTATACAATACCTCAAATCCTTTTAAGAGGCTCCAGTGCACGACCAGCACACAGAAGTAGTCTATCGTTGACCTACCCAGTGCTGAGGAGAATGTGACTCTGCCGGGAGTATCCCCTACCAGCCGCCCATTCGTTGAGCGCAATCCCTACTCGTACAAGTAGTGCCAAAGGTGCGACCCTTCCACACAGAGCCTGGTGTTCATCATAATGAGGGAGGATAGGTATGCATTAATAAAATTGAGGCAAAAATATTGCCTTTACAAAAAATCGCAGCAAAAATGCTGTGGTTTGATCCAGTAAAGGTATACCCCATTATACCATTTAAGGGGAGCGAGGGTTGCGGGGGTGTCCTCCGCTCCCCTTAAATGGTATAATGGGTCTGGGGGTTGCTGGGGTGTCCCCCACATTCTTTACATGGATTGCGGCAGCAAAACCACAGCCTTTTTGACGCAATTTTTTGTGTAAACGGCCATTTTTGCTGCGATTTTAACACATGGAACCGGAGGATATCCCTCCCACAGCATCTTCCATGTTATCATATAGGTCATCCTCCAGCCCATATCCCAAGTTCGCATTGAAATCACCACCCAATACCAAACACACATTGCTGATAGGGGACCTTACAAGTCATCCCTCCAACACAAGAACCAAAACACTCTGACAGTTTTTCTCGTATTGTTTGTGGGGGCTGTTATAGAAGTTCACTACTAGAATGTCCACCTAGCCCGGTCTAAGGATTTTGACCACCAATATATATGACAGCGGAGTTATGTTATGTTATTTTGCATTTATATAGCGCCTTATATACCATTGGTATGGTCTGAAGGCGCTGGTAGGTTGAACGCCCTTGAGAACCAAAGTTCAGATCAGTAGAGAGAGTAGAGAGAGCCAAAGGTGCGTGTGAGCACTGGGTATGTGTGCAGCTGGTGCGGTATTCATGTAATAGCTGCTTCTTAGCGGTAGGTGTAGTGGTTGAGAGATCAGGAGTATGTGTTCGTTCTGGCAGGATTTATCCAGACCAAATGTGGCTGCGTTAGGCCTGAGGATAACGCCTGGCTGGGGGGGGGTGTAACCAGCAGTGTTTACTTAGAATGATGTGGAGTGTGCGGCGGATGTTGGAATGAGAACAGTTATACCGAATGGTGTCATAGTATCTCTGTGTTCTAGTTGAGTGGTGGTGCAAAGGAGAGAGTAAGTGTGGTGGTGTGATATGATGGGTTATATGCTCTTTCAAACATTCTCTGCATTCCAAACCATACTATATACGTCATGCAATTCTATGTGCTCCAGTCCGTTCCATGCACTCCTATCCACTCCATGCACCCCAGTCTGCTCCACACACTCCGGTCCGCTCAACGCACTCATACACTCCAGTCCACCCTGCGCGCTCCAGTCTGCCCCGCACACTCCAGTCTGCCCCACGCATGCACTCTTGTCTGCCCCACGCATGCACTCCTGTCTGCCCTACACATGCACTCCTGTCTGCCCCACGGATGCACTCCTGTAAGCCCTATACATGCACTCCTGTCAGCCCCATTCATGCACTCCTGTCAGCCTCATGCATGCACTCCTTTCCGCCACATGCACTCCTGTCAGCCACACGCACTCCGGTCAGCCACACGCACTCCTGTCCGCCACACGCACTCCACTGCGCTCTATTTACTCCCATCCGTTTTGTGTATTCTAAGTTGTTTTATGCACTCCATCCACATATTTCACCGTACCATTCCGTGTGTTCTAAGTTGTTTTATGCACTCCATCCACATATTTCGCCCGTAACATCTTCATACTTCATCCTTTCCATCCACCTATTTCACACATTTCATCCACTTACGTCACCCGTTTCATCCACATACGGCACCCGATCCATCCACCTAGGGCACCTGATCCATCCATATACGGCACCCGTTCTATCCACATATGTCAGCCGTTCCATCAATGTATGTCACCCGTTCCATCCACGCCCGGCACTCGTTCGATCCATACATGTGATCAATTCCATTCACGTATATCATTTGTTCTATCCATATAGACTCCATCTACATACTTCACTCGTTCTGTCCACTCTACGCATTCAGAAACTCTACGTACTCATCCATTCTACGCACTCATCAGTACTGCATGCAATCTGCGCTCGTTTGTTCTACATACTCATCCGCTCTATGCAACTCATCCGCTCTACGTAGCACGTCCGTTCCACTCTAAGCACTTGTTCGCTCTAGGCACTCGTTCGCTCCAAGCACTCATCCGCTTTATGCCCTCACACGTACTATGCATTCACCTGTTTTGCTCACTCACCCGCTCTATGCACTCATCCCCTTTACGCACTCATCCCCTCTACGCACTCATCCCCTCTATGTACCCCTTTTTTTCATATGCACTTATTCGCTCATATGCACTCGTCTGCTCTATATACTTGCCGGCCCTACCCACTAGTCTGTTCTATGCAGTCCTCCACTCTACACATTCTTCCGCTCAGCTCATCCATCCCGCTCCGCTCATCCATCCGTTCCCCACACTCTGCATGCATTCCGCACTCATCCGTTCTACGTGCTTATCCATTCTACGCACTCACCCGGTCTATGTAACTCATCCGCTCTAGGCGTTTGTCTGCTTTATCCCCTCGCATGCACTACACCTTCATCTGCTCTACGCATTCACCCACCCTACGCAATCACCTGCTCCCGGCACTCACCCGCTCCCCGAACTCACCAGCTCCCTGTGCGGATCTGCTCTCCACGCGCATCCGCTCTCCACACTCATCCGCTCCCCGCACTCATCCGCTCCATACACTCATCCACTCCCCGGACTCATCCGCTCCCCACGCTCATCCGCTCCCCGCGCTCATCCGCTCCTCTCACTGATCCGCTCCCCGCACTCATCCGCTCTATGCACTCATCCGCTTTATGCACTTGTGCTGTCCACGCATTCAACAGCAATATGCACCCATCAGCCTTATAAAGTAATTTGCTAATACGCAGTAATCCTCTTCTATACATTCATCTGCTCTCTACACTCATCCGCTCTATACACTCATCCGCTCTATACCCTCATCCGCTCTATACACTCATCCGCTCTATACATTCACCAGGTCTGCTCATTCATCTGCTCCGGCGATCTACACACTCTCCGCACTTCCGTACTCATCCGTTATCCACACTCATGTGCTCTACATACTCATTCGCTCTACATACTCATCTGTTCTACACACTCATCCGGTTTACGCTCATCCGTTCTGCACATTCATCTGTTCTACGCACTCCTGTGTTCTACTTGCTTCTCTGTATTTACGAACTCATCCGCTCTACATGCTCGTTCGCTCTACACACCCAGCCGCTCTACACACTCATCCGCTCAACATGTTCATACATTCTATACACTCATCCGATCTACATACTCATTCGATTTACACACTCATTTGAACTATATAGTCATCTGTTCTTCCACTCATGCATTCTTCCACTCAGCGCATTCATCTGTTCCACATGCTTCATCCATTCTAACTATTTCATCCACGCCATTCACTTTGTTCACTCCTCATGCATTATGTCAATTTCAGGAGTTTAAATCTCTTTACTGTTTTCGTATGATTTATTCTTATTAACCATTTCACTGCTTTGATCTACTTTACTCGTTTAATTCTGTTTGTCCTTCTAGTCTATATTAGGGGTTATTAGTTGTCAATTTCTTGCATCAGGTAGTTTGTTGGATGGGTGTCATTGAGATGCTGTTAGTCTGTTTGGGTTAGTTTGGTACGGGTTGGTTTTAGGGGAAGAGCCAGGTTTTCAGCAGTTTGCGGAAAGACGTTAAATCCTCAGTTAGGCGGATGTGGGGTGGGAGTGAGTTCCATAGCGTGTGGGCCAAGGCTGAGAATGATGATCCGCCTAACCTGATTGAGTTTGTCTTTGGTATGACTAGGAGGCTGGCTGAGCTTGATCTTAGGGTGCGTGGGGGGTGATAGGGTTTTAGCTTGTTTTGAAGATATTGAGGTTCGGTTTTATGCAGTGCTCAATGGGAGATGCATAAGGTTTTGAAAGTCACCCTTTGGGCTACTGGAAGCCAGTGCAGCGTCTTAAGGGCTGGGGAGATGTGGTCTCTTGGGTCGAGTGCAAGTAGCATTTTGGCTGCCGCGTTTTGTGCCCTTTGGAGTTTATTCCTTTGGTACGCGTGGATTCCGAGGTATAGGGGGTTTGCGTAGTCCAGTCTTGATATAACGATTGATTGGACCGCAGAGAGTCTGTTGGGAAAGGAGAGATATGGAAAAATGCACCTAAGGGTTTTAAGGTGGTAGTGGCAGGACTTTGAGACATTGTTGACTTGGCGCAAGAGTGTTAGGTCAGAGTCAAGGGTGCATCCAAGATTTTTCACAGAATTGGAGGGGGTCGGTGAGTTGCCCATGGAGGATGGCCAGGGTAGTGGGTGCGGAAGAAGTTCAGAGTTGCCACATACCATGATTTCCGTTTTGGGGGGGTTTAACAAGAGGTGGCTTTGGGTCATCCAGAGTTCTATGTCAAGGAGGCACGAGGCTTAGTCATTCCTACCTTTTCTGCTATTGTACAACCCATAGTCGCCTTACTAAAGAAAGACGTTCCTTTTAACTGGGCTAAAGACCAAGAATCAACCTTCCAGGAGTTAAAACAAAGATTTACCCGATTTCCCATCCTGGCACAACCTGACATTGACAAACCCTTCCTGGTGGAAACAGATGCCTCGGATTACACCATAGGAGCTGTTCTGAAACAAGAATCAGAAGACAAAAAAGAACATCCCATCGCCTATCTATCCCGAATTCTAAATCCCAGTGAAACCCACTATTCTGTTCTGGAGAAGGAGTTACTAGCCATTCGACAAGCCTTTACAGAATGGTGCCATCTGCTCTTGGGGGCCAAATTTCCGATCCAAGTCAGGACTGATCACAGGAATTTACAAATTCTGCAGTCCTTAGAGTGTAGAAACAGTCGTCAGGCTCGCTGGGCCTTTTTTTTGCTCAATATCAGTTTCAGATAAACCACTTTCCTGGAGTGACCAACATCATCGCTGACGCCTTGTACAGAAGACCGGACTATGAACCAGAGGAAACGTGTGCCCTTCCTAAGATGTTTCCCGATTCCGTCTTTGTTGCCCAGGCAAATTCATTATTGGATAATATTCATTCTGCAATACCTTCATCTGATCTCTGGAAGGAATTCCTTGAGACAAATAGATGGGAACTCTCAGTGAAAGATGGATACCTGTTCAAAGAAAAGAGTTTAGCGATACCTACACAAGAACTGAGGTTAAAGATCATGAAACTCTGCCATGATACCTTCCACTCAGGGCATCGAGGTATATCAGCAACTCTCAGACTCATTCAGAGGGACTTTTGGTGGCCCAGAATGGCCGAAGATGTAAGAAATTACATCCGAGCTTGTGCAACCTGCTGCCAGAATAAGCATGACAATAAGAAACCAGCAGGACTCCTTTATCAGCCTGCATTACCTGACCGTCCCTGGGCGACTATTGCAACTGACTTTATCGTAGAACTGCCTCCTTCCAAAGGCTTTACGACCATAATGGTGACCATCGACCTGTTTTCCCATATGGCCCATTTTACTCCCTTGGAAAAGCTACCTTCAGCACAAGAAATGGCAGGAATTTTCATAAACCACATCTTTAGACTTCATGGCCTTCCTTCCAAAATCATTTTGGATCGGGGTCCACAGTACATCTCCCAGTTCTGGAAATATCTGTGCAAAGTGTTAGGCATCCAACGAGCCATGTCCTCTGGATATCATCCCCAGAGCAATGGAATTACAGAACAAGTCTTCCAAACACTCGAACAATATCTGCAATGTTTTGCCTCCCAGGTCCAGGATGATTGGTCCGTCTTGATTTCCGTGGCTGAGTTCGTTTACAATAACTCTGATCATACAGCCATTAAGACCAGTTTGTTCTTCTGCTTCCAGGGATTTCACCCTTCAGTTCTACGTACTCTGCTACCTCAACCCACTCCAGTTCCTTCGGTTGATTCCTGGATAGACCATTTGGTTACAGTACACAAGGATGAGACAAGTCATTTGGAAAAGGCCATGGAAAATGTAAAACGATATGCTGACTCCAGGAGAAGACCGGCGCCTAGGTATGCTATCGGAGATAAGTTCTGGCTTTCCTTCAGGCTCTTACCTAGACATTTGAGACCCAACAAGTTTGCTCCACGTTTCTATGGACCCTTTACAATAAGAGACCTCCCCTCGACCTACCCCCATGATTAACAATGACCAGGTCGAATTTGAAGTTACCAGGATTTGTGACTCCAGATACAGAAGAGGCCGCCTCCAATATTTGGTGGAATGGAAAGGATATCCACCTAGTGAGCGAACATGGGAACCAGTGTCCAACATGACTGCTTCTCATTTGCTACGACGATTTCATTTAACCCATCCGGGCAAACTAGGAGGATCACAGTTTAAGAGTGGGCATGCTTTTATGATTCGCCGTTTCAGCCCCTTCTTGACTATGGGGTCCATAAGGCATTGCTACATTCCCTCTAAGGCACACTCAACCTGGCCCACGTTCGTGCGCGAGTACCGCACTAGCGTTTCCAGGATTTTGCCAGTCCCTTGAAAAAGGACATGCCCCCGCGGCGCTTCGCGTCTCAACGCTAGACTTCCGAACTTCGGCAAGCATGCTCGTACTTTTCTGTGCTCTTTCCCTCTGTCCAGGATCTTAGAGCTTCTCTTTCCTAGTCTCCTTCAGCGCTCCCCCTTATCGAGGGCCTTCGCCCGTAGCGCTCGCTCCTTCCATTGATTCGCCTGGTTCCTTCCTGGTCTCCTTCCTTCCGGGACCTTAGTTGCTTGTGCTCCCACCTGGAACTGAATGCAGACTCCCTCGGTCAGAATTAACTACACACTGGTGACGGAGGATACACGCCCGTGTCTTTGCAAGTCCCGAGCTGTCCAGAAAAAGGAAAAGAACCAGTCCAAGACTTCGAAAGACAAACAGGTGAGATTTCAGGCAAAGTGTGGCAGAAAGTGAAGTAATCAAAAAAGTAGCAGCACAACCAGAAACTGTTCATAGCCTACCTGATTATTTTTATGCACAGAAATGATTGTTCTTCTTCAAACCTACTACTTCCCTATGAATAACTATCAATTGATATGACTGCACCCTAAAGAGAGTAATGCGGATACAAATATGAGCATATCAATAGAAAGTACAGTAATAAAAAGATCAGGAGACCAATAAGAAAGTGTTCATGACCTTAGTGATTGTCTTCATACACAGAAAGCATTGGTATCTTTCAAGTGTATATTCTTCCTATGTATATGTTTCATATGCTATGAGTGAACCCCAAATGAATTAATGTAAGAACATGTTTGAAGTGTAAGTCTACAAATATAGCACTTTTCGATTTTTTTGTTCCTAAGTATTGCTAAGATATATCAGTAAAGGAAAAAGAGGGAGCCAGGCATGTGATGTCATCAGTGATGTCATCAATGACATTTGTGATGTCATCAAACAAAACAGCTAATACAGTCGTTTAGCAAAACAAAGGAAGCATCAACTACCGAAACTGTACCTCCTGTATCAAAATGTGGCACTAAACACAAAACGCTTCACAAAAAATCGGCTACCAGTACTGCTAACAATGCTCCTATTAATCCTGATGTAGTTACAAGAACCTATAGTAAAAAAAGTATTTTAGCAAAAATGTTTTGCCACAGAGTCCTTCAGAATCTAATAAGAAGAAGACCGAAATCATCCTCAACCCTTCAAACCTACCGTAGAAAGTTAATCCTACAAGCTCTCGTGGACAGTGCAATCCTTCTCAAAAGGAAGTTGTTTATATTAGTGTTAAATAGGATGAAACCACTAACAAAACTAAGTACTAAACTACAAAAGAAACTTATCAATAAACGGAATGTCAACAAAAATAATTTCTTAAATATGTGTGGAGGTGAATGGAGTCACACAACAACCACAGAACCATATTTTAATGAAGAAGCATACAAACAAAATCAAACAAAAACAATTGCCATCCATAGCAGTGGACAAGGGTATGAACAATTCAATAATACCATCATGGAACAAGAAACACTGCTTACAAAAGTATCCCCTGAAAACTCAGAATTACCTCTCGATTCGACTGAGCCAGACCGTCCAGTATACAAATGGCTGTGCACGTCAATGTGTGACATTCCTAACAAATCTTTCAAATCTTTATGTCAATTCCTCAATCAGTATGTGAAAGGTAAAGACAAAATTAAAATGAAAGTGCTGCAAAATATGGATATCTGTCCAGTGCGCAAATACACAGGACTACAAGGAAATTCATTAGCCTGCATTTCAGGACCTATTTGCAAAAGAACCTTCCATGATATCAAAAGGATATCAATACATCATTCAAATGTAAGAAATCTAGTGTATAAAATGTACTATGCTAAAAGTCGAGCTTTAGAATTAGCTAATTTAAATAACACTCTTCTGCATGGTACACCCAAATACCTACAAGAAGAAATCGACCGTATCCAGAGAAAATATTTTGGAAGTGAAAGCCACTCCAAAATGCAATAGTTTTAGAACAGACTAGCAACAATTGTGCACGTAGCAACCTTCTATTACACACATACAAAAAAGAAATTCTAAAATTTAAAAGTGCATCGGCTGAAGTACCAAACCATGTGTGTGTGTGTGTTGCCGCAGAACGTTTTACAAAAGAAACACAAACAATATTGACATAACAAACAAAATAGAAGACAATGAAGATTCCAAATGGTTTGAATTAGCTCTCTACCTTTTAGCAGAAAACAAATACCAAATAAGTGAACCCCTAATATGTTGCAGTTACTGCTGTACAAAACTGGACAACAACCAAATTCCTTCACATGCTATCACAAATAATTTGGAATTGTTCCCAATACCGAAATCCCTACAACAACTCAATTTGTATGAGAGCATCATAATTCAAACAGTCCACCCATTTCAAGCAATTATACGCCTTCAACCAAAAACAGCAAAATTACCTCCCTCTGAATTGGTGAAAGGCATTTGTGGCAAAGTAGTTTATTTGCCATTAGATCTTACAGAAAATGTACACACTCTAGGAGTGCAACATCCAATACAGCATTCTTTAACTGTCTTGGTAAATGGTGTACCAACAAAAGACAAAAAAAATTGGCAACAACTAGTTGACTTACATAAAGTTAGACAAGCCTTGCAATATCTGAAAGACAATAACGAATACTACAAAGAAATAAATATTGAAGAAAGCTTAGGGAAAACAACTGAAATAATTCAAGAGTCATCAGAAACTGGTCAATTTAAACCTCTGGATCCTGCTGCAGTATCCACTCTGTTGGACCAGTACACAATTCATCCATTGCATTCCAATGAAAGCATAGATTATGCACTAGAAACTTACTAAATGCGACAAACCAAAGGGTCACCAATGAGCATATGGGAAAAAAGTATAGAAGCGCGTGCTTTTCCACTGCTATTTCCTACTGGCAAAGGCGGAAGATACGATGATAGACCCACTCAGATTACAGCATCAGAATACCGCTCATTATGAATGTATTCGCAAGATTCCAGATTTAGACAAAATGTGGTATACATATTCCACCTAGTCTTTGAAAGTGAACTAGCAACCCTATGTTACGGAGTTGCACACATTTTGAAATCTGGAACCCACTTTCAAAATATGTCAGCTACGCAATTAATACAAAAAGTACAAGAAAAAGATGATGTTTTACAATCAAGTACAACAAATCTGTTTGCAAACATGCATGGTACAAAAGAATACTGGTTCCAACAGCACAGAGACGTACGGTGTATGATCAGAAACCTTGGACCACCGACTTGGTTTGTTACACTAAGTTGTGCAGAATAAGCATGGGAAGATTTACATGAGTTCCTATGCATATCAAACAACAAAATAAACAACATAGATATATTAACACTTGGAGAACTTTGCTCTCCATATCCAGTTAATGTATCAAGATATTTCCATCATCGTTTCATTGCTATGCTACATTTTATTTGTAATAAAGCTGTTCCTCCCCTCAGAGAAGTGCAACTCTTCTTTTGGAGAAAAGAATACCAAGCAAGAGGAGCACCACATATTCACATGCTTTTATGGATCAAAGGTGCACCTAATAAATTTGGTCACGACAGTAATGCCACTGTTTTGCAGTTCATCCAAAAATATGTCAATTGTGAAATCCCTTCACATCGGACACATAGTGACCTGCATGGACATATTTTACAATTTCAAGGACACAAATGTGGCAAATATTGTTGTCGCAAATACAAAAGCAAAGGGAAATACTACACCAAATGCTGCTTTGGTTTCCCTAGACCAGTTACAGAAACAGGTGTAGTGAACAACTTCATGTCTTCAGTTCGACATAGTGTTAAAGGTAATGACACGATCAATCACTCAATACTCCTCGATCGCCTCCACTCCCTAGGAATACGTGGAACCGCCCTCAAATGGATAGCCTCATTCCTCAAGGGCAGGCACCAAATAACGACACTCTCCAACTTTACCTCCCAAGCCCGACCAGTCGACACAGGAGTCCCACAAGGAGCGTGTCTATCTGCTCTCCTTTTCAATCTCTACCTGATCACCCTCCCACCGATAATTCGTGCACACAACATCCTATGTTACAATTACGCCGATGACACACAACTAATTCTAAAATTCTTGAACACGAATCCTAACTCACGACCTGACCTGGCAGCCTGCCTCCTTAACATTGAACGCTGGATGACCCAAAACCACCTCCTGTTAAACCCCTCCAAAACAGAAATCATGGTGTGCGGCAACCCAGATCTTCTCCCACACCCACTACCCTGGCCAACCGCCATGGGCAATTCGCCGATACCCTCCAACACAGTGAAAAATCTTGGATGCACCCTAGACTCTGACCTAACACTCTCGCACCAAGTCAACAACGTCTCAAAGTCCTGCCACTACCACCTCAAAAACCTTAGGTGCGTATTTCCATATCTATCATTTCCTAACAGTCTCTGCGGTACAATCAATCGTCATCTCTCGGCTCGACTACGGCAACCCCATATACCTCGGAATCCATGCCTACCAAATGAACAAACTTCAAAGAGCACAAAACGCGGCGGCCAAAGCGTTACTTGCGCTTGGTCCAAGAGACCACGTATCCCCAGCCCTCAAGACACTGCACTGGCTTCCAGTAGCCCGTAGGGTAGCTTTCAAAACCTTATGCCTCACCCATCGAGCAGTACATAAAACTGGACCGCAATATCTTCAAGAAAAACTAATAGCTTATCACCCCACTCGCACCCTTAGATCAAGCACAGCCGGCCTCCTAGTAATTCCTAAGACAAACTCAGCCAGGTTGGGCGGAGCATCATTCTCAGCCCTAGCCCCAACCCTGTGGAACTCTCTCCCACCCCACATCAGGCTAACCGAAGAGCTAACCGCTTTCCGCAAACTACTGAAAACCTGGCTCTTTCCCTAAAACCAACCGGTTCCGTTCTAGCATCATCAAAATAACACCAACCCAGCGAAGCACCTAAAGCAAAAGCAAAAAAAATAAAATAAAATATCAAATATTCACAAAATAAATTAAAACGAGTAATGTAGATCTATACAGTAAAGTAATTAATACGATATGATCAATGGATAAAAGAAAAATAGAGCGTAGACGAGCTTGGAAAGCCGATGAGTATGGTGAACGGATGAGTGAGAAGGGCGAATGAATAAAGATGATTCTAGACAAGTATAAATGAATGTGGAGGATGAAAGCGGTTGACAGGTGCGTCTAGAAGACGGTTGAGTCTGGAGACCTGATGAATAATACGAGCAAAATCAATGGGGATGACGGATGAGTCTGTAAACCAATTGACTGTAGAAAGCGGTCCGAGTATAGAGAACGGCTATGTGTAGAGAGTGGAGGAAGGTGGAGAATGGAAGAGCATGCAGACCGAAGGAGCTTGTTGAGCGAAGGGAGCATACAGTGCAGAAGAACGTGGAGAGCAGATGCGCGTAATGAGTAGAGAAAAGTATCAGCGACTGAATGGGGAGCGACAGGGTGTGGAGAGCGGAAGAATGTGGAAAGCGGAGGAATGTGGAGGGTGAGAGGCCGGAAATGGGAGATCGGCAGAGTACCAACGTGTGGAATGCGCATGGAAGATGAACGCTGCTGACAGATGACTGTGGAGGGCGGATGACTGTGGAGGGCGGATGACTGTGGAGGGCGGATGACTGTGGAGGGCGGATGACTGTCGAAGGCGGACGACTGGGCAGGGCGGATGTGTGCCCAATAGCGTCTGTGAAAAGTAGAATTTAGAAGTGTGCCCAATAGCCTCTCTGTTAAAGTTAAATTTAGAAATGTGCCCAATAGCCTCTATGAAAAGTTGAACCTAGAAGTGTTCCCAATAGCCTCTCTGTGAAAAGTAGAATTTAGAAGTGTCCCCAATAGCCTCTCTGTGAAAGTAGAATTTAGAAATGTGCCCTATAGCCTCTGTGAAAAGTTGAACCTAGAAGTGTTCCCAATAGCCTCTGTGAAAAGTAGAATTTAGAAGTGTCCCCAATAGCCTCTCTGTGAAAGTAGAATTTAGAAATGTGCCCAATAGCCTCTGTGAAAAGTTGAACCTAGAAGTGTCCCCAATAGCCTTTTGTGAAAACTGACTATCGAAGTATGCCCAATAGCCTCTCTGTGAAAGTTGAATTTAGAAGTGTCCCCAATAGCCTCTCTGAGAAAGTAGAATTTAGAAGTGTTCCCAATAGCCTCTTTAGAACATTTTAGAAAACACTTGAATTGACCATATAACCCACCATATGCTTACTCTCTCCTTTGCACCACCACTCAACTAGAACACAGAGATACTATGACACCATTCGGTATAACTGTTCTCATACCAACATCCGTCTCATACTCCACATCACTCTATGTAAACACTGCTGGTTACACACCCCCAGCCAGGCGTTCTCCTCAGGCCTAACGCAGCCACATCCGGTCTGGATTAATCCTGCCAGAACGAACACATACTCCTGACCCCTCAACCACCACACCTACCGCTAAGAAGCAGCTATTACACGAATACCGCACAAGCTGCACACATACATGGTGCCCACACGCACCTTTGACTCTCTCTACTCCCTCTACTGATCTGAACTTCGGTTCCCAAGGGCGTTCAACCTACCAGCGCCTTCAGACCATACCAATGGTATATAAGGCGCTATATAAATGCAAAATAACAATAACAATAACAATAACATAAGAACACGTATTACATAAAAAGAACAGAAGAATCAAAATATATCAATGATTACAATACAATCATTGCCCTCTTATGGAATGCAAACATAGATGTGCAATACATTGCAGACAATTCCACTGCAGTTGCATGATATGTTACAGCCTACTTAACAAAAGCAGAAAAACAGAGCTTCAAGACCTCTGGAATGACCTATCATCAGACAAAACACTTCCTCAGAAATTGTACAGCCTAGGCTTAAAAATTCTCTCTCATAGAGAATGTGGCGCCTATGAAGTGGCAGATCGTTTAACCGGTACTGCTTTATATGGAGAATCAGACAACATAGTATGCTATGTCTTGGGCGTGCTAAATCTAGAAAAAGAGTTCTAAATCATATGAGGACATAGAAACAATTGCTATAAATGATCCCAACAGCCAAGACCTTTTAAAAAACAATTTACAGGACACATACTATCCAAACAGGAGTAGCACTTTGGAAAGCATGTGTCTATACCACATAGCTCAAAGGTTTGCATACAAAAATAATATAAAACCTGATGAAACCAAAGGTAGATATAGAGTGACAGATTGTGAAGGTAGCTTAGTGAAACTTACCAAACAAAGCTTAATTAATATTGTCAAATTGTCATTAAAAACTCCTCAACAAAAAGAACTATATTACATGTCTCTGCTACAACTTTTTAAACCATGGAGAAAAGAGGAAGAGATACTAGATAACTATGACTGCTATGAAGATGCTTTCAAAGCAAATGAAAGCGCTATCACCGATGTGAACTTTACGCAGTACAAAACAATGTTGCACAATGAACAGCAACACAAAGAAGAACTTCAGGCCCAACTAGATAAGGACACTTCCGACAGTAGTCAACCTTCTGTAACAGGAAGCCAAGAAACACCAGGACAGCCACTAATAGCAAATGAGGCAGAATTAGCTATTAGAGAAGTGGAAAACACCATGTGTCACTATGAAGAAGATATAGAAGACTTAACTGTACCACAAGCAAAACTTAACAAAGATCAGCGCAGCATTTTAGAAGAAGTAACAAAACAAATTGCACAAGGTGTACAACACGAAAATAAAGAATGTACCTGCCAAAATTAAAAACGTATACTGCTGTACGTTAGTGGGTGAAGCTGGGTCAGGAAAAACATTCTTAATCAAAATCATCAGCAAGTTCCTTCAACAATTGACAAATAACAAACTGTCAGCTGTTGTAACTGCCCCCACAGGTTTAGCTGCCTACAACATAGGCGGTGTCACTTTACACCGATTACTACTCCTTCCAGTAGAACACCAAAACAAATTAGACTATTACAAACTATCTGCAGAAGCTGCAATGGAACTACGCAGAGTATTAAAACAAATGAAAATGCTACTAATAGATGAAGTGAGCATGGTCTCCAACCTAATGTTGGCTAAGCCCGGCGCGCAAAGGGCATCGTTACAGAGGATTGTGTCAGCTGTTAAGCTGTGGCTGCGACCCCCCTCACCTGCCCTCTGTTAATCTGCCAGCCTACGGAGGACTTTGGAGGTGTTGTGGGACATGCGGTTTGCTGCTGAGGAGGACACTGTGCAGGAGCGTGCGCTGGTTGGCTCCGCCCCCTGCCCGCCCCTTACCACGCCTACAGGAAGTGAAATAAAACCACCACCCAGACACCCTTGCAGCGCTAAGCCCGGCGCGCAAAGGGCATTGTTACAGAGGATTGTGTCAGCTGTTAAGCTGTGGCTGCGACCCCCCTCACCTGCCCTCTGTTAATCTGCCAGCCTACGGAGGACTTTGGAGGTGTTGTGGGACACGCGGTTTGCTGCTGAGGAGGACGCGGTGCAGGAGCGTGCGCCATTGCGCTGGTTGGCTCCGCCCCCTGCCCGCCCCTTACCACGCCTACAGGAAGTGAAATAAAACCACCACCCAGACACCCTTGCGGCGCTAAGCCCGGCGCGCAAAGGGCATCATTACAGAGGATTGTGTCAGCTGTTAAGCTGTTTGGCTGCTTGCTGTGGCTTTGCAGGGATCTCTAAGTTGTTGGCTGCTGGAAGTCAGTGTGACGAAGCACAACGAAGAGGCCCTCGATAACATGAAATCAACCCCAGCATCAAGGGATCTACAAGGGACTGGATTAAGAACCCGTCTGCAGGTAAGGCAAAGATTTGCTTCACTCCCGGAGGCGAATGGGAGTCCGGAGCAAACTCTGAGAACGGCTACGCTGAAACAGAATCGCCTACCATTCTGTACAAAAAAACAAAAAAGTTTATCAGTGGGAGCCAGTCAGCCAGATATGGACATATCAAATCAATCGCAGTTAGTAGAAAAAGGCGATAATTTGTGGTTGGCCCCAAATTCTCCTGAACTACCCATGGCGTGTACTATCCCCACGGCAAGAGAAATCATAAAACTGCCCCTAGCTCCTACAATAGCTATATTAGCTGAGATGGCTATTGAACCTACTTGCAAGGAGAAAGTGGCTGAAAAAACTTTTAGTGATCCCAATGAAATAGCACTAAGTGAGGACCCTATCCTAGCACAGGGAACCGACGCACGACCAAAGAAGCTCAGTCTAGTGTCTGCCAACCCACTTGAAGAGACTTTAAACAACCAGAGGAACCTACAAACTGAGGGTGAGGTCATTGTAACACGCCTTGCAGTGGGGGAGATGGAGGTTTTGAATAGAACAGGTCGGTCTCTAGACATTCTTAGAGAAGATCAGCACCCCCAAAACAAGAATGCAGATGAAATAATGGAGAATCCACAATTGACCACATCGTCTCACGAGGTGGAAAGGGCGGACCTAAGTGAATTGATGTCTGAGGCAAGAATGGCCACGAGTCTAAATGAAACATTAAGGCAACTGACATTAGAGCCTAGCTGCGGTATGGATAACATCAGAAATGACCATCAATCATCAGAAGCATCATGGGACCGAGGAGACCAATGGGATGTGATCGAACTGGGATGAATGGAGGAAGCCCTACAGGAGTCCATCAACCTGAGTGAGAAGACAGGTTATAGAGCGCCAACAAAGATAGTCCAAGATTCTATAGACATTTTCCAACCATATAGGGAAGATAAGGCTAGCCCCATAACGAAGATAAGTCCACTGGCTACAAATCCCCTAAAGGGAAAAGGGAGTCGATATGTAAATCCCCTCAATGAAGCAAACAAAATAATTGGCACCGTTGGATATGATGCTGAACATATCAGGCCCCACATGGGGAGGGCTATTCCATTAGGAAGAATGAATACCAATGGAGCATCAGATATTGCTCCAGCAAGCCTGAGCAATTCATGTCTTGCAAACAAAATCTTGCAAGACATTTCCATACTGATGGACAAAATCGAAAGAGAAAAAAGAAAGAGCTTTTGTCTGATAAATGAGAGAATGGCCGCTCTGGATAAAGAACAAGCCAAAGGGAGCCCTTCCTCTTTGGTCGAGGATCCTGCAGAAGCAGCAGTGGGGAAGGAACAAACAGGAATGAACATAATCAGCTCTCTAATCTCGTAAGATGCAAACAGGCTTTCAGGAGAATCAGGGAACAAACAAATCCTAAGGGTAATAACCGAGGCCTGTAAAATTGAAAGAGAAAAAGACATGGAGCATATTGAAAAAGTGGTTATGGCTTCATTAACCATCACAATGGCCCCCTTTTTAAAGCTCTACGAGGCAATTAAAGACTCTGTCTAAGAGGTGACCATCAGCAATACTCAAATAAAAGAGACACACGCCCAAATGACTTCCTCTCTGCAGAGCTTAAATAAACGAACAAATAAAGAAGCAGAATTAACCCAAATTTGGCAAACTCGCCTAGGTGACTTAGCTAGGCGAGATGCGACCGATAAATCCCTGCTGATGGAAGCAGTCCTGGAGGATTGCAAATGGATGAGAAGCATCCATAAACATAAAAGCCAAAAGAACGAGGGCATTTGGACTGATACAAAACCTAAAGAAGGAAATGGCCCAATGAAATTGAAACAGGGTGTAACCGTCCCCTCTAAACAAAAAAGGAGCAACATCTGGACGATGTGATTCTGATCCCGTCCGGGACAAAGGGAAAGGATAAAGGCATTCCAACCAAACAACCGATCTCAGCTCAACCGGAACTATCCTCCTTTGCAATTTTTTCAGGGGCTACGTTGAAGGACTTGACCCACCAAAATGGGAAGGAGATCATAAGAATACCGAATGAAAAGGGGAAAAAACCCAAAAATGAATCCCTTAAACGCAAAGTAAATGGCTCAAGAGCTTTTCTGAGGAATCTAAGAACTCCACCCAGAAGAAACAGTACACAGTGTGCTAAGAAATCTAGAAGAGAACTGAATATGAATCACTCTTTAGAGGCAGAGAGGATAAAAGATCTAGAAAATGCAATAATAGAGGAAAACCGGGATGATCAGGAGCAGCCAGCAAATCTCAGTGATCTTATTGAGCTGATGGAAAACGACAGTAAGGATGAAGACTGGGACAGTATCAGTGTATCGGAATGGCAAACCATAGACAACTGGGATACAGTAGACCCAACTGAAAACTCTAAGGATGATAAGAAGCTGAAGTCCCAAGGGAACAGAGGTTGGACCAAGTCATCTTGCACTTGATGTCCAAGAAGATAAAGCAGAAACTCTTGGAGGCGACTGATATTGTAAAAAAAAAAGGGGGTTCCTGTTGGAGGATCTGGATGATGACTCTAGGCAAATAAAAGAAAAAGCTCAAACGGGACAAAGAAAAGAAACAAAGGAGGAGATTTCAGTAAATCCTATAGTTACAGACACTGGGAAAATGTACATAAAAAATAGACCAGATGCTGAAACAAACACCGAAGGAAAAGAATGACAAAGGTAAAGAAATGGAAGGAAATCAGAAAGAAAACCCTTTAACAACTAAAAAAAGTAAGGAAACACTGAAAACCCTGAGGTTTACAGTGGACAATTCTGAAAATCCAAGGAGGACAAAGAGTAAGCCAATTAAGGCAGACAGTCAGGGAAAGGATTGGTCATAGATGACAAATGCCTTGAATTCTAAGAAGAAACAATAGAATAAGGAGAACGAGCAGAAGTCGATCCTATTTGCTTCGTGGAACACAAGAGGATTTAAACACCTGCTCTCAAATGACAGCTGCTTCTTGGCAAAATATGACCTCATTTCAATACAGGAATCATGGTTGCGTGAACCTCCAGTATGCGAGGGCTATGGAGTTTTTACCAACCCGGCTAGAAAGGGACCTAAGGGAAGACCATTTGGAGGTCTCATGATATTAAAGAAACTGGAATGTCCACTAAAAGTATTAGAACATCTGACACCAAACCCATATGTACAAATGCTCAAAGTAACATCTGAAGCGGAAGACTCAAAAGGCCTGAAACAAATGATCTTGATTAACATCTACTGGAGTGAGAATATGCTTGGACAGGTGATCTTTCTAAAATCAATCATGGATGTAATCGACAAATCCATGACGGAGGAAAATGACCAGCTGATAATATTAAATGGCGACTTAAACATAAAACTGCTGGATAAAGAAGGTAAAATCAAAATAATAGAACATCTACTAGGAAAAGAACAAACATGGATGAAGGAAATGAGAATCCGTGAGATGAAGATGTTAAATGGTCAGACAAAGGGAGATCTGCAGGGGGCTAACACTTGGCACAGTGGGAAATCAGGAGCATGCCTAGACTACTGCTTTGTTGTAGGGAACACGTTGGAGAGGATAAAATCCTTTACAATAGTTAAACAAACCAGCAGTGATCATTGTCTGTTAGCCACCAAACTCGCCTGGGAAATAAGTACTAACAGAGAGAGCGAAAGATCAATGGAAACTGAGGATTCATGGGGAAGAAATCGCTTAAGAATAAAAACTCAGGCAATCCCAAAACTAGTACAAGGATATAAAGAAGCTATAACCAAAAATGAAGAGCTGGTTGATTACAAATGGCTTCTGGAAGCCTATGAGGTCAGGTATAACCCTACCCAAAGTAAGCACATTAAGAAAAAACATGCTTATGATGAACAGCTAGTGGCTAGGAGGAAACAATATAGATCAGAACAGAGACTTATAAAAAAGAATACCAGTACAGAAAGAGTGGAACTTCTGAGGAAAAGTCAACAAACCTACAAGAACTGGTTGCGATAAACTAGCCACCTAAGAATGCAAAGGGATGCCGAAAAAATGCTAGCCGCAATATCTACTGTCATTGAGTAAGACAGACTTGAGTAGTCTGTCTTACTCAATGACAGAGACCTCAATCTATCAGCCATAGGTATTAATCAAGTCTCAGAAGAGAAATGGCTCCAACATTACACTGCTCTCTATAAAGGTGAAATCCAGGGAAAACCACAAAAGAGACTCCCGACACGACCCCTTGGGCCCTGGACTTTGCTCAAGATGACATCCGAATCTTAATAAACAAACTTAGTACCTCTAGAGCCGCTGGCCCAGATGGCATCTCCAATAAATTGTTGAAATAAAATTGCGAGAACTGGACTGATCTAATTTATGCCCTATTTCAACAAATCATGAAAACAAAACAAATTCCAGCCACATGGACGGAGGCTTATATAGTACCAATATACAAGAAGGGAGACTGGGAAAACCCCAGGAACTATAGGCCAATAGCGCTTCTAGTTTCAATTGGCAAGCTATTTGCATCACTTCTACTAAGAGACCTCAAAAAATGGGCTTCCCAGGCCAAAATCCTAGATGAAAGACAGACAGCCTTTGTTAGTGGAGTTGGCACTGCCTTGAATCTGTTTCTGATTAACCTACTGAAGGCAAATACATTAGCTGGGAAAAGAAACTTTACCTAGCATTTATTGACCTCGAACAAGCCTTCGATGGAATTAATAGAGAACGTTTGTGGTCAAAAATGAGGAACTGGGGTTGCCCAAAGGACTTACTGGAAGCCATTAAAACATTATATACTGACACTTCAATCAAGGTTCAAATCACAAGCAATGGGGGGCTCTCCAGGAGGATTAGAACCTCCAGAGGAATCAAACAGGGCTGTGCAGTAGCTCCGTTCCTCTTTGTGCTATATATGGCCGATATGAAAACGGCCCAAGACAAGATTTGTGCATTCCCGCCAAAAATAAATGGAAAAGAGATACCGTGGATGCTGTATGCTGATGACGCAGTATCTATAGACCAAACACCAATAGCCCTACAAAGACGGATTGAGACCTTCAATAAATATCTAAAAGAAAATAGCATGAAGATGAATGTCAAAAAATCTATGATCTTAACCTTGAAATCTGGCATGGGAAGAAAATTGGCAGGAAAAACTGTGACATGGTCATTGGAAAACGAAAAACTGGAAGAAGTGGAAATGACACTGCACCTGGGGATAATGATTAACAAAAACTGCAACGAACAGGCACATTACACTCTGATCGGGGAAAAACTAGTGGCCCTGACAAATCAAGGGATTTGCCTACATCGCAGATATGGGAAATTTTCTTTAACCCCGATTGTAACCTTTTTCAAGCAGAAAGTGGTGGCGGTCATCACTTATGGCGCTGAAGCACTCTTAGCCCTAAAATGGGAAGTTTGGAATCTCTGCGAGGCGTACTTTTGGCGTAAGATCCTGCGCCTACCAACTTCATTACCAGTGGAACTCATAAGAATGGAGCTTAGACTCCAATCGGTAGCCTCAGTCGCACTTTGGAAATCTCTATCTCTGTATAGAAAGTGCATCCTGGACATCCCATCAAAGCCATTTGAAATACTAGTACAGACGGACACAGTGAATGAAGATAAGATGCTTAATAACTGGAAAAGAAGATGCAAAGCTTGCATGGAACAAGTAAACCTCCTGGAAGATACCCTAAAGAATAATCCGGATAAAGCAAAAAGAGTTATCCGGGAAAAGGACTGGGAGGAAACCCAGGAACAAAGATTGAAAAGAAATCTATGTTATAACATCGTCTGGGAAAAAAAAGGCTTGAACATGCTACCTCCGTACCTGTTGAAATTTCCATCTAAGCATTACCGGGACCTGCTGCTGCGCTGCAGACTCAACATTTGGCACTGCAGAGAAGTAAAATGGAAAAGGAGGCAAATTGAAAAGCCAGCAGCATATTGCAAGTTCTGCAAACTTAAAGGCCAACTGGAAACGATCAGGCATGTTATGTTAGTCTGCCCAGCTTTAAAATGGAAAAGAGAGATCTATATGGGCAGCTATATAAGGAATATTACTGAGGAGAAGACTATTGGGAACGGCTCCTGACAGTTGACAAGATTGGCAAAACCCCTGATGCACTAAAATTTGTCGAAACATTAAATCTGAATCAGGAAGAAGAAGGGTCCGGACTTTGAGACAAATCTAGGAGTAGACTTATGTAATTAATCAATTCATTATTTTGATAAAACAAACTTTGAAACAATGTAATGATGGAACAAAAGGTAATGGAGGGAACACGCTATTGGACTGGTTCTTATCGATGGAAGAGGATTTTAAGAAAGGAATAATGACCTTACTAATGGAGTAAGGAGAACAATGTTTAAGGTGTAAATAAGATTAACCAATAAAACATAAAAAAAAATTAAAAGAAAAAAAGAAATGTTGGCTTTGATTCACCTCAGATTGCAAGAAGTACTTAAAACAAACTACGAAGAACTCTTTGCAGGGAAACACATTATCGTTTTCGGAGATCTTCTACAATTGACACCAGTAAAAGGTGAACCTATTTTTAAAACCTTAGGACACAAACTCTGCCGTAAAACTGTTGGCAGCATAGGAAATTTCAACCTTTGGCAACATTTCCAATACAGAGAATTAACCGAAAACATGCGGCAATCTGCAGATCTCACTGATGCCAACATTTTAAAAAGTATTAGAGTTGGTGTACTATCTCAAGAAGCACAAGCAATATTGAAAAACCGGCACATCCATGCACTTTATGGCGATAATGCATGTGCTACTGATGTTATGGAACAATTAGCGCACAAAAATGTCAATTGTATGGCCTTAATGTCAACTCTTGCAAGATGTTTCAAATTCATTGAACAATGTTAACAAAAGAAATGCAAGCAATAATGGAAATTTGCGCCACAGACAGACTAGACGTACATACATGGTATGACACTACACATGTGTAAGGAAGCTACAACAAGACTAAATACCTTAGAAAATTCAATCTCCAACACAGCTGGGTTGGAAAAAATATTAAAATTATCCTTAAATTGTAGAGTAATGCTTAAACGTAATCTTGACGTGGAGCAAGGGCTAGTTAATGGGGCACTGGGTGCAGTTGTTGGCTTTCAAACATACCCACCTGACAACAACATTCAGTTTGTCAATATTCGCTTTGATAAACTTTCAGAAGTGAAAAGGATAGGGCGCTCAACTGCTAGATTCCTTCTCTTCAAAGACATGTATGTACGTAGAGAACAATTTTCTCTAACGCTTGCTTATGCTGTCAACATTGATAAATACCAAGGTCTTACCCTAGACAAAGCATTGATAGATATAGGAAACACAGTCTTTAAAGAAGGCATGAGCTACGTAGCACTATCACGCTTACGTACACTTGACGGTCTATTTCTAATCAACTTTGATGCAAGTAAATTGAACGCTGATATTTCTTGCATTTTAGAATACAATAGACTGCGTTCACTGTACACCCCCCATCTGAAATAATATCCTGTTCCATAAAAACTAAAATGTGGTAAAAGAAAACTAATTCAAACAGAAATGCAACAGAAGCTGACAGCAAATCCTTCAAAGAAAACAAAAGAAGCTAAAACTTCATCAATTACCACAAGCAAAGAAGAACCTATTAGGGAAAGTAAATCAGGTACTTCTTCAAAGAAGGAACAAAAACTCCAAAAAAGCACTCAGACAGAACTAGGTGGTCCATTCAAATTTTCAAATGAAACTGGTGTAAGTTGCTATGCAAATGTAGCAATTAATATTCTATTTCAATTGCCACCAATTGTTAACAATATTTACTTACACAGTACAGACCAATTGTGTTTGCAAATGTTAGTCCTTCATAGAAACGCAACAAACAATCCTGACAACGCGTACAGTGTTCACGGAATAAGACAAGAATTGGACTACTGTGCTGGAATGGTGAGATTCACTATAAACTCACAAGAAGATCCACAAGAATTTCTAATGTACTTACTACAAGTACTGCAAAACAAAAACATACCTATAAATGAAATCTTACAGATTTCATACATATGGAAACATACATGCACTCTCTGCAACAATGTGATACAGGAACAAATCCCAAATGAGCGATTTGTGTATGTATCCATACCTAATTGTGAATCCATTCCATTACAGCAACTTGTACAGAATGCAAACCATGGCAGATTATGTGCTATTTGCAATTCAGATAATCACTCCACCTTACTGATACAAACACATAGTAACTACATAATACTTATGCTTCTACGTTACAATGCAGATTGTACCAAAAACAACTGCAAGCTGACTAGATTCACACATGGCCAAGTGTCAATGGGACAGAAAACCTTTACAACAATAGGTATAATCTACCACGCAGGAGCTACAACCAATGCAGGTCACTACACTGCATACATTAAAAAGAAATGTGGATGGTTCGAATGCAATGATAGCACCATTACCCTAAAGCAGAGATTGCCAGCTCATCTTAGAAATGCATATTTAATCTTCTTAGAGCCAAAATTTAATAACTAATGTGTACTACAACAGTAACAAAAATTCAAGTAAACGACTATAAACAGTTAGAATACGCCAACAAGTATCTAACTCCCCAAGAGTGTATAACAACCACACAGATAAGTGAATACCACAGATCCGTAACAAAAAATGCACAGTTAGAATAAGCCAACAGGTGTCTAACTGTTTTTTTAGAAATCTGCAACAAGCCAACAGACATAAAATTAATCAGAAACAACAAGGAAACACTCAAAGAAAACAAAGAAATAGTTTGTAGCATAGCAAAGAAAGTTTTTTTTTAATCCGACAAGGATTTTTTTTCCCCCAGACCCAAGGATTTGAAAAACAAACACAGAAACTGAGCAAAATGCACAGAACACTGGTTTGTAAACTAAATATTAGGATAAAAAAAGGTAAATGTCTATTGCACAGTGTAATAAGTCTTCATAAAATACAAACGCTAACATGGTCTTTTCTCTTATCACAGAAATTAAAAAAGGATATTTCGTGCAAGTACTAAAGTCATGTAAGAAATATATGGATACTCAAGAAAGTAAACAGTAAGTATAATTGCACACATGGCATACATATTCAAATCTGCACGTCTAATCTATGGCAGTAATATGGTGCAGTGGCTGTAGGCAGGGAATAGCATCTTGGATGTATAACCTACCACCTACACCCTGCGGCCAAGCAACCAACACTATAGGTCCTACCCACAACCATCGCAGCATATCAAAACCATGGTGCTTATAATTTCACTACTGATAAGTTTACTCTTGGGTGCATGGTCTGCAACCATGCACTTAACACTGTAGGTCGTGCACACAACCACCGCACCACAGCACACCCATGCTGATTTATAACCTCACTGCTTATGACTTCAGTCTTGGGTGCATGGTCTTTGGCCATGTAATGCACCCAAGACGCTAGACCCTCCCCACAACCACTTGAATGATGTTTGATACTACGGGTGTACCTATAGCTGTAATATGCTGCAGTAGTTGTGGCGAGAGGCGAAAGTCTTGCGTGTAAGGCCATAGATATTTCAATGTATGGATGTGAAGTATATAAAACCCATAGTGGCTTATAACTGCAGTGCTTAACACTCTACGTCCTCACCACAACGCCGACAGCATATCACACCCTTTGTGGCTTGTAAGTACACTACGTATAAATGTGGTCTTGGGACTGCAGGCCCTCCCCACAACCACCTGAGTGATGTTCGACACTACGGGTGTATCTATAGCTGTGATATGCTGCAGTGGTTGTGGCCAGGGCCTAGAGTCTTAGGTGTATGTCCATAGATATTTCAATGTATGGGTGTGCAGTGCTTATAGGTGCAAGACTCTAGGCCCTGGCCACAACCACTGCAGCGTGTCACACCCATGGCGGCGTATAAATCAATAGCACACCCATAGAAAAAAAACATTTAACTACGGCATGTACTCAATTTCATTGTTCGCTAACACCACGCGTGTCCTTAGAACAGTTTCAAGTTGCCTGCGCACAGCACGGACTGAAGTACCATCCTTATGAGACCCCTCATTTTCTGTACTTACAAACATCCCAAACAAGGCAGCCATAGGGAATACATCATTAACACCTACCACTTGAACAAATACAGTATTTCACCCATCTCTTACTGTCTGCACCTCCCCAAGCACTCTCACACAGCAAAACAGTTTCCGAAATAGCACTTTGCCGCTGGTCGCCGCTGCGCTGTCGGCAGATTCAAGATGTCGGGCGCATCCAAACAATCTGACGCAGAACATGACTCACTGCAGCCAATCGCGGGGAGATGTCGCGTCTCCGCGGTCATGACGCCAGCCCCCTAGCCAATCGGTATCTTGTCCGCGGAGGGAACAGGGAAGTGTGACTGCGAAGCGGACATAGATATCACTCATTTTTTTAGACCTACTTTTTGGTCATTTTAAAGAAAACTACTGCACGGATTGTCACCAAATTTACAAAAGCACGCTTTCGGGACCAAGCACCTGCCCCTGTTGCAAATTTGGTGAAAATCCGTCCAGCGGTTTGGCCTGCAGTAAGTTTTTCACCCATTCAGTTAATGGGAAAAAAAGACGTTTTGGGACCCCCCTATAGCTTTGCCCCCCCTGGACCAAACATCGCCAAACTTTGCAAAAGAATTCAGAGTGGCCCATATACTTTTTTGCAAAGTTTGGTGAGGATTCGTCTAGGGGGAGCGGAGTTATAGGCCGCCCAAAAAGTGCGCTTCCTATCGAAACAGCAACTTAACCATAACTACACAGCCACTACTGTGGCTGTGTAACCATAGGAAGAGCACTTTTTGGGCGGCTTATAACTTTGCCACCCCGGACGAATCCTTACCAAACTTTGCAAAAAAAGTATATGGCCCTGTCAGATTGATTCTGTGAAGTTTAGTGAGGTTTCGTCAAGGGGGGCAAAGTTGTAAGGGGGTCCCAAAAATTTCTGTTTTTTCCATAGACGCAATGGAAAATACATTTTGCTCACATCTACAGCCCAAACTGCTGGACGGGTTTTCACCAGATTTGCCACAGGAATGGCGGCTTGGTCCCGAAAACATGCTTTTGTAAATTTGGTGTAAATCCGTCCCGTAGTTTTTTAAAACAGCCCAAAAGTAGGTCAAATAAATTAGTGATATCTTGGTTCGGTCCACGGATTCACTTCCCTGTTTGGTCTGCGGACGGGCATCCGATTGGGCTAGATGGTGATGTGATGTCTGCAGACATCGGACGTGCCCACTGATTGGTCATTACAAAACGTGTGGTGCGTCAGAATTTTGGAAACGCCTGCCATGTTGGATTCGCAGACAGCTGCCGTTGTCTGTGAACATCGCAGTAAAAACTTTAAAAAACAAAACATTGCACTTGTCCAACTTATCAAACAATCTCTGGGGAGGTGAGGAGGGATGAGGATGGGATGGAATATGGACGTACGAAGCCAAAAACCAGGGGATTTTCATCACTGAAGTCTGTGGACAGTCCGGATGTTCGGGTACAGTCCTGTGATGTTTGCAAACACTTCAGATGTTCAGGGATATCTCTGCATATTTTCTGCATTACAGGGTTGGTGAAAAGCAGTTTTTGGATAGCTTATAACTTTGGCACCACTGAATGAAACTGCATGAAACTTTGGAATTTGATTCTAGACGTGATTCTGTATGGTGTTGGAAAGTGTGGAGCTGTTTTGTCAAGAAGGAACAACATTTGAAGGGGGGTCCCAGAATATTGTATAGGCTTATACATGTGGTGCCATTTGACAAATCTACACAATCGTTTGCGAAAAGATTTTAGATCTACATATAAATGTTATTGTAAGGTTTGGTGGGATTTTGTGAAGAGAGGGCTAAATTAGAGGGGGGTCTCAACATTTTTAGATAGTTTATAACTTTGTTGCCGTTTGACAAATGTGGACAAATGTTTTCAGAAAGATTATAGACCCAACCTTGAATGTTTTTGTAAAGTCTGAATGGATTTTGTCAAGTGGGGGTTAAGTTATATGACTATTGTATGTACATACATGTTGACACTTTTGAAAACATAAAACATGGGTGGATTTCCAGCAAATTCGTGTAAGGAGCATTGGCAAGGACCTTAAAGCATGGTTTTGCAAATGTGCCCGTGTTCTATTTTTTGACAAGTGTTATAATGTATGTGAAAAAATAGTGATATATCTTCGGTGAGGTATAGCCTGGGCCACCGGCAGTGGCCGGATTGTCCGGGTCATGGCATAAGGTCATGACCCAGACAATGTGGCTACTTGCCATGACCATGAGGGACGACAAATGGGGTTAAAGTGGCCATGCCCACCTGGGACTGGCTACGTGTAAAGTTATTCGGAGGTGGGATAGGTTTGAAAGGGAAACAAAAATGTGCTGTGGGAATATGGTAATAGGGTTCTCTCTTTGCCTTCGGCAGGCTGCCATGGAAAGGGAAGACGGGCTCTGGGTGGAGCCCCATCTTCTCTTTCCATGGTAGCCATCTTCGAAAAGGATTTTTCTTCCTACAGCGGGATGTCCTGGTGTAGGAAGAAAAATCCTTTTGTTTAGCACCCCTGGTTCCCGCTTTTGGAACCTGTGGTGCTAATGGTTTCATCCCCCATTGCAGGGGCTGGATTGGGGGATAACGGTCGGGCGTCCTCATTATCGGCCCTCGCTTCGCTTGGGCCGATATCTTGGGCTGCCTGGGCCGTTATCCCCTGTTCCAGTTCCTGGAACAGGGGATGAACGCCACATTATTTGCATTAGCATAACACAAAATGCTAATGGAAATGTCGGAAAATCTTATTGAGTCTTTGTACTTTACTGAGAAATGTACAGTAGATGGAGTCTATAAGAGTATTTTTTTAGTTCAATTTTTTAACTGTGAAAGGTGGTTCCTAAAGGAACCTTTCTTTTGTTGTTTTTTGGTGTATTTCTTTTTTGTAGGAGAGGTTAGAGCGTAAGGTGGGGAGGGAAATGAGGGAAGAAGCACCAGACACTAATATGGAAGGGTAGGTGGACAGGGGAAGATGTTGCACGTGTTTAACTTCTATAGTAGAGGGCAGTGTTTCTCATGCTCCTTGATAACAGCTTCAAAAGCACATTGCAATTGATCCCCCCTGCAGAGTGGTGTGTTGCAGTATATACAAAGTGCTGTTGTCTTCGAAAGATATGGATCAACAGCCTCTTTTATATACCCAGGGGGTAAGGAATCAAGCCCCCATTGTGACCTTCCTTTAGATACCCATAAGACTGGAACCGGGCCGCCTGATGAAGTCTGTATGCCCTGACCTTAAAATGGGGGTTCGATCAACTAGGCTTGGATGAAAGGGGGACATCCCATGAGGCCAGCATTAGTTATAACTGATGGCAAAACTTCTGCAAGGCCAGTGTTCACCTCTAATACCATTGATATTTCTCCTAAGGCCAACGCCCTTGTGATTGTGCTAGCCAAAGTCCCCACAAAGGCTTCAAAGAATCAACATCCTCTCATAGCAAAGACCACACCCTATCTTAACACCAGAACTGGCATGTCTGTTGAACCTGCAGACATATACAAATAGTAAAAAGAGTGAGTGGGATGGGGAGAGAGGGAAAAAATCTTTACTGAGATTGTATAGTTACTAAAGGTTTTGCTTCATCTGTTGCCGATCGGACGTTACACCTACTGAGGGGTTGTCAAAATGTGTTGCCTTCGCAAATTATCGACACTGCATGAAAACGATAGTTTACCAATGTTCACAGATTGGTAAACCATTGTGTAACCTCAACTTTGCAACAGTTTACACAGCTATTGTAAACATTTTGCAAACATAATGTCTACTTGCAGTTTACACAACATTTGAATGAGTGTACACTACGTTTGCAAACATTTGACAACAATGTAAACTATGTGCAAAACCTTGTGTTTACAATGGTGTGCTTGTTTGTAAACCATACCCAACCTATGGTTTGAAAGGTTTACAAATGTTCTGTAAACCATTAACACAAGATTTACATAGTTTACAACAATGTTGCATACCTTTTGTTTTAATGGCTCATGAAAATGTGTACTTTTCAAACCATAATTTTGGTTAGGTTTACAAAAGAGCAAACATTGTAAGTGTAAGGTATTGCATGCAGTTTGCATTTTTGTACAACATTGGCAAACAAGGTGCACACTCATTTAAATATTGTGCATACTTAAGTTTTAAAGGAGCTTTGTAAACAGTTGCAAAACTGAGGCTATTCAATGGTTTACAAATCTGACAACATTGGTAAACTGTAATTTTTATTGGAACACAATGTCATGTTTTTAGTTTTAACTTAAATCAACTCTTAAAGAGTGACATCATGCACATGCTAGCAATATGCCGAAGTGTATGGTGGCAGACCTCTCATTCCTGTACTTCGCAGTACTCATAAGCCTTAAAAAACATAGAAGGAATTCTATTGATATGGGGGGGAAAGTAGCGAATACAAAGTTTATGTGTTTATGGGGCAGCAGCATTCTCAGGTGTTACCAGATGTGACGATTCCCAGGATCTCATCACTTCTCCCCAGAGGGGAGACCTTCTCTGTGAGGCTAGGCAGTGTGAGCCCGCTACACAATATTCTGCTAGCAGTGGCGGTAAGTGGAACCTCACAGGGAGAGACACCCCCGTTGAAGCATTCTCTAACTTCTTTTTTTTTTTAAACTTAAACTTGAAATTGTAGCAGAGAAAACAAGCACAATATAGGCAGACTGTAAATATACATTCTTCATATGTATGCCGGAGGTAAATTACATAGAACTATAAAGCAGTAATTTGCTAATTCAGGGTACAGTCACTCGGAATACAGGTGATACAGTGACAATCAAAGCATATAGATCAAGCAGAGTTGGGCACCAGAGAGATCCGGTCGCTGGTGTCGTCATCGGTATCCGGGGACAGGGAAGAGATATAGGAGCGAAATGGGATCCAGATGTTTCTAGCTCTAGCCGCTATTGGTTGTAAGAATGACCAGCGCTTCTCGGTATCGTTGGTCCAGGTAACAGCCCGAAGCCACTGAGTGTGTGTGGGTGCCCCAGGGCGTAGCCAAAGTAGCAGAATACAGCGGGTCGCTAGAAACAGGCATAGGCCAGGCAATTTCCTGGATTCGCGCCCGAGTTTGGGAAGCTCATGAAAAAGACATGTCAGCGGGGAAGGGGTGATTGTGTAATCCAACATTTTGGATATCGTAGTGCATACCTCCTCCCAAAACAGGGAGAGGCGTGGGCAGGACCACACCATATGTATGTAGTTTGCATCACCTGATCCACATCTAGGGCATGTAGGTGGATGGTCTTTGGCCATGCGATGAAGTCTGATCGGGGTGTAGTGGAATCTCTGGAGTACCTTAAATTGGATCAATTTAAATGGTGAATTAAATGCAATTTCATGGGTGCGGGCACACATGCGGTCCCAACGTTGGTCTGTGATTTCAACACCTAGATACCTACCCCAGGACTCCTTGCACTTATCAAATGGGGAGGCCACTCTACTCTGGAGGATGGTGTACAGGCTAGAGACTTTTCCCTTAAAGGTCGTGGTATTCAGAATTTCTGATAGTAGCGAGTCATCTGGAGGCATTGAGGGGAAATCTGGGAATCTATTCTTGAAAGAGCGGCGCAAGCCTGCATATTGTAGCCAGCAAGAGGGCCTGCCTCGCAGGGGTTCTGGTAAATCGGGCCATTGAATGAAGATTCCCTGGTCGAAAACATCTTAAACAGAATCAAGACCTGCATCTGACCAAAGACGTGTTGTTATGGTGTCTACACGGGGGGACTCCAGAAAAAAATTCCAGTGGGGGAAGAAACCATGAGAGGGGTGAGGGGTGCATACCTGCTTCCATAGCTTAGTCAGGGCCAGTGCCATGGATCCAGCAGCGTTGGGGGGTTCAAATTTGATGGAGTGGGCGGGGAGAATTAAAGAGCAGATGTCTCGACCCTCCGTGGCAAGGTGTTCGAGTTTGACGTGGAGATGGGGGTCGGGAGATACGAACCAGTGCGAGGCATAGTGGGCTTGAGCAGCTATCCAGTACCCTTCGAAATTGGGGCCGCTGAGTCCGCCCCTAGACATAGGAAAGGTTAGTGTTTCTAATTTCAGGTGGACCGCGCCAGAGTCACATAAGAAAGTATTGATGATTCGGGTCAGTATTGCAAAGAATTCACGAACTAGCCATAAAGGGATATTTATGTATCTGTATAAAAGTTGCGGCAGCTCCACCATCTTGAGGATCGCAATGTCCCCTGCACTTTCGACTAAAGGTGGTAAGGTATTTCCCAAAATTAGCTTGATAGAGGAAGTTCTGTTGACGTGTAACCACCAGCCCAAGATAGGTAATCTCAGACTGCGCCCACGCAAATCCCAGGGGGTTTAGGTGAGTGGTGGTGGCTTTGGTCAGCAGAAACAATTTAGATTTAGAGCAGTTTACTCAGAGTCCTGAGAGCTAACCGAAGCGTACAACGTCTTCTAATATTGGGGCCAGGTTGTGTTCAAGTGAGCGGATGAAGAGGATAGCGTTTCCCGCGTAAAGGGAGATGATCTCCGGGGGTGGTGGGGTTGCCAATCTAATGCCTCTGTGTGCATGCTGTTGGTGTATCCTGTCAGCCAAGGGCTCAATTGCTAAGGCAAAGATTAGCGGCGAAAAAGGGCACCCCAGCCTCATGCCTCTGGCTATTGGAAATTGGGGCGAACACCGATCTTCGATCAACGAACCCTGGCAATGGGGGAGGAATACAGGAGTTTGACCCAGGACCTGAAACGGGGACCAAAGTTACATTTTTCAAGGACTTGCCACAGATATCTCCAGGAAACAGAGTCAAAATCTTTATGCATATCGAGGGTAGCTGCCACTGCCTGTGTGCCTGGGTCGATTCGGGCAAGTATGTTGAATAGACAGCGAAGATTAAATGAAGTGGAGCGCCCCAGGATAAAACCTGACTGGTCAGGGTGAATAATGTATGACATATACAGAGCCAATCCCAGGGCCAGCACCTTAGCGTAGATTTGAACATCACAGTTAATAAGAGAGAGGGGGCGGTAAAATCCACATTTTGTGGAAGGTTTGCCCGTTTGTAAGTCGTACCGAGATTATGGCCTCTCGAAGAGGGGAGGACACCTGTACCACAAGCCTCATCCCAAAGGGTTGACAACTGGGGACCAGGCGGGTGTTGTACCGTTTCTAAAATTCGACGGGGAGTCCGTTGGATCTAGGGGCCTTCCCAGAGGCCAGCGAGTCTATAGCATTGGATATTTCTTCGGGTGTGATAGGTGTGTCTAAGGCATCTGTAGTCTCTGAGAAAATGACAGAGAGCAGAAGTTTATCTAAGAATGTTTCTATGTCGGCAACGGGGGCAGGATCTACATTAGAATACAGAGTTTTATAGAAGGAGTGAAATTCAGTATTAATATCATACGATGACAGAGCCAGAGTACCATCTGCCCTCTCGATACTGGAATATGTGTTGTTCCATTCTCATGCCGAATCAGTCTAGCCAGTACGCAACCTGGGTGCTCACCTTCCCCATACCTTCAAGCTGACTGGGGATCATCAAGGAACTTCTGTTCTAGCTCTGCATGTGTGCGGAACGCATCTTATTCCGTGCCTATATTGGTAAGAGTGCTGGGTGCCTGAGAGGGAGCATATTGGGTCTCGAGGAGGGCAAGTCGGGTTTTGCTCGCAGCAATGTCTCTTCGGATTTCTCTGAGAATCCCTGCTTTCTTGGATATTTTCCTATTTTAATAATCATGAAGTTATCGCCAATCTTGGCCACCAAATTAGTCCTCATAACAGCCATGGGCTTGTTTGTTTGTTTGTTTGTTTGTTTATTTGGTATAGCGCAGAGAAACCAAACCCGCGAGGGTAACTGGGCGCAGGCAGTACAAGGATACTTGAGAACTTAGTTACAATACAAGAAAAGGTTGTACAGATGAGAGGAAAGCATATACAGGCAGTACAAAATACAGAAATGTAGATAGAGCAGGTAGTCTAGCGACCTGTAATCTGGTTATGCACATCCGCAGTCTCTGGGAAAAGTGGCGGTAAGGTGGACGGGCTAAGTGTCGAGGGATCGAATCCAGGTGAGGGCTTTACGCCTGAAGCTAGTGTAGGGTTGGTCTATTCTGAGGTCAAAGGGGAGTTTGTTCCAGGTTTGAGCAGCTATGACCGGGAAGCTGGAGCCGCCCGCTGTGCTCTTTTTATATCTGGGCACCACTAATGTGTAGGCATTCGTCATTCTGGTGGGTCGGTTTGAGATTCTCTTGTTGATTCTGTTTACCAGGTAGGGGGGCGCTATGTTGTTGAGGCATTTGGAGGTAAGGGATAAGGTCTTGAGCGCAATCCTGTCTTTGATTTTTAGCCAGTGAATATTTTTCCTAGCGGTGGAGATATGAACTCTGTTAGGAATGTTTAAGGCTGCTCTGATAGCGTTGTTTTGGAGCGTTTGGAGCTTGTCATGGATGTATTTGTTAGAGCCAGTGTATAGGGCATTGCAGTAATCCAACTTGGATATGATGAGTGCGTTCGCTAGGGTAATGCAACTAGCTTCTGTTAGGAATGGTCTGCATGCTCGGATCAGTTTACAAGTGTATGCAGTGGAGGATGTTAGTGAGTTAGTTTGTTTCTTGAAGTTGAGCGCTGAGTCAAGATAGACCCCGAGAGTCTTAACTGCAGGCATCACTTTAATGATATTATTGTCTATGTTAAATGAGGCATAATTAGGGTCCAATTTTTTGATGGCCAGCTCTGAGCCGAGGATCAATAGCTCAGTTTTGTCGTCGTTCAGGCAGAGGCCGTGAGTTGCCATCCATGCCTGAATGAGGAGATATATCTTGTTCGCTTATATTTACGAAATCTCCTACCTGCCCAGATGAAATTCAATCAAAAGAGGACTGCAAGGAGGGCGCCAGATGACTCATGGTAACAATTTGTGGCACACAAGAATAGATTTAAACTTTTAATGGATTGAAGGATGTGGATTGACATCATCACCAGTGAATTGCCAACTCGAATTAACCCGTCACAGGGACGGTGTTGAGTTAAGGGATAAGGCAGATTATACTTGGATGATTTTTCTTCATCTACACAGGTTATGAATGTGAGGCAAGACCAAAGAGAGGATACGTATATGCTTAACATGTGTTTTAATGATCCCTCTAGACCTCAGGAAACACAGATTACCTAATATGATATAAAATGCAGAGATATAATTTCCAAGACCGAAAAGCATCCAGATATGTATCTGGCTAACAGAAATTGTTCTATTGGTGATTGTAAGGTTAAACTCAATCCAGCAGGGGGTGAAGTGACTGGAGGGACAGAGTCTGCTTCCTCCGATGATCCGGCTGGGCCTAATCTGCTACAAAGTGGCCCTTTCCAGGCGTCCCAAAAGGGTTCAGTGCAAATCTTGGCATTGAAGATAGCTGGCCTACGGTCAAGGTAAATGATGTCAGTTAACTCAACTTTGTGAAGAAACATGACATCCTCATGTTTCAGGAAACATAGGACAGGCAATCCCCCTTCCTTGATTGATGGATACGTCATGTATGAAAACAAGGCCAAGTTTAATCTGCCTGGGCACCCATTAAAAGGGTTAGCAATTAATGTCTCCATGGCAATTAAGATGATGCATGGGAAGCCGTATTGCCATGTGAGGACATTCTTGAAGTATCCTTTTCCAATTCAGATATAGGTAATTTGGTATTGATACATTTTTTATACTGCAGTGAAAGGAAGGGTTAGTGGGTCTCATTACGAGTTTAGTGGTGATGACAGCGGTAATTCCGACGGATGGAATTACTGTTACCGCCGTGATGTCTGGCCGAATTTACAGCCACATTAAAAGGTGATGGAAGCACGCACACAACCTTATCTTATCTTATCTTTATAGTATTTCTAAAGCGCATCGTACGCCCGAATACCCATCAGCCAGGGTATTAACTGATGGAGGAATCAATTAAAACAAAAGAGTCTTCAAAAGATGGCAAAAACATAGATGATCCTTAGTGGCACGCCGTGGCTGGGGAAGTGCATTCCACAGCTTTGCTGCTACCACGGCACAACATTGGCGGTAACAGTAATTCGATCTATCGGAATTAGCACTGTAATTCACCTCCGGACAATAAATCTGCCTTCAATGGCAGAATTACTGTTAGTGCTGGCCAACTCAGTGCTATTGCCACCGGTAGAATTAGTGGAAATAATATCATCGTAGAAACAGGAAGCCAGTCAGTGGCCATCTTTAAAGAATTCAATCCACCCTGAATCTCACATTTTCTGATGCCAACCGAAGACAACAGTTGTGTGCAACATGTCTCAGGAAGAGGGGAAAGACAAGCTTGTAGAGATGTGGCTACGAAAGCCGTAATTCAGTGAACGGGCACTGCAGCTGCTGACGGATGATGTGGTTGCTCATGCAGAGTAGCTGTTAGGCACCAGACAGTGGAAGACCTCTGGCCAAAGGAAGGCTGCCATCTGGGTCAGCATTCGGGACAAGGCTGTGGCAGTGGGCATGTCCCACTGGACAGCGAGGACTGCTGCAAAAGATAGAACAAGCTCAAGGCCAGGGTCTGCAGCCTCATTGCCAATCACAGGCATGAGACTTCCACCACAGAGGGCAGCAGCATTGAACCCCTCATCCAGACCCCATGGCAGGAAAAGGCCAACAGCATCCTCCACATGTAAGGGATAGAGTGCGTTGGCAGTGCCAAAGTGGGAGCAAGCAACTAAGGAGATACTGGTGAGTTTTTAAGTATCCCATAATAATGCACTGGGCAAGTGCATGTGTCCCCATAAGGCCCAATGTTCAGGGGAATGGGCAACCAAATGGCAATCTGTACAAATGCACTGTGACTACATGCATGTGCTAGGGAAAGTGGGCTGTGAAAGTCCAAGTTACAAAATGAAACCCCTGCGCCACCACATCAACATGACATATTGGCAGGCCAACAGGCAATGAGCCCATGCATGTGCTGTGTATACCCTTAGCAGACATTACTCCCACCTTGCATAAGCTGTACTCATTGGCCTTCAATGTCCCTGCTCATCAGACAAAATGTGTATAAGATAACCATTCATCATGTTACATGAGTGTCTTGCTAGCCCACATACTAGTATGCATGATGAATGACAGCATGTCATTATCCACCCAACAGGTTGACAATCGACTCAGGCTGATGAGGCAGGGCCCTCCACTTCCCAGAAGACCCCCATTGGTGGCAGCACGCCAACATCATCCCCTGCACAGGCCAGCCTTGGGACAAGCATCAGGAAGAGCAGGAGTGAGGCATCAGGGCCAGAGCATAGCAGCACCATGTCAGCCGTGCAAAGTGGTGAGACAGCCACACTTCCCACAAGCGTCCCCCGTGACACCTTCAATGGCACTGCACTGACACGGGTGGCGCAGCATCTGATGGAGGCACTCACCATACAGATGCAAATGTGGCACCCCCATCAGCTGCGATTGCCACACCACAGCTGGCCCCTGAGGAGCAACAAAGAGCCAGTGTCACACATGGCATAACATCTGCAACCACCCATCTGCCCCCTGACTCTCCCTCTCCACCTGAGGCAGACAGCCATTCCCATCACCAGGGAGAGCTGGATACAGGGAGTGATGGCAGTCGTACACCTGATGGAGATGACACAGGCTTCAGGTCCTCCTGCTTCAGCCCTGTCCCTCCGCATAGTCCACATCATGTGTGTTAGCATTCACTATCTGCACTCTGGGAGAGGCTGGACACCATGGATTGGCATCAGGTCACCATTGAAAACCATTCAGAGAAGCAGGTGCAGCATCTGGAGGCCATACGGGACTGTGTGCACTGCTCAATCCAGAGAACAACCATCAGTTCTCCATGGCGATTGCTGCAATCACAGTATGAGGGAGCACAAGGAGGACATGTTGGCTTTTGCTCAATCAATGAACCCCAGCATGCTCCTCACCCTGCAACATGTTCGGGCCAGGAAACTGAGCCTTCCATCTCCATCACCCCCACAGAGGGGTCAATGACTGGTAGCCCACTTCACCGGTCATTGTGCAGTGTGGCCCGTACACTGTCAGAGCAGGCTAGCAAGGGCAAGAATCCCCTAAAATGACTTGTATTTACATGACACTATTTAACTGGGCACAAGGGAAGTGGGTGGGACGGGGAGTTGGGGAGGGAGGTGGAATCTTTGGAAAGGGGTTTTGGGGATGCGAAGTGTTGTTAGGGATGGATGCTCACCACAGTTCTCAATATAAAGTTCACTTGAAGAAATGCAAGGACAATGCTTTTTGTGTTTAGGTTATATATTCAAAACATGTGTATATGAAAAAGTGTGATGCATCTGAAAAGTAATGTGTCTAGAAAAAAATGTCAATAAGTTTGTGTCGCACCAGACATCCCTCCCTAGCATCCTCACGCTCACTATGAGGCAGCACTCCTTCTGCAGAGAGTGCATCATTGTTTGCTGGTAGAGGCATGTCCACATCAGGAGGAAGGGGGGCATTTTGCCTGAGACAAATGTTGTACAGTGTGGCACAGTGTTAAGCGGCTTCACTTCAACACTACAGCAAAGTCAATGCCTAGTCTGGGATGCTGAGGAAACCCTTATTGATGTATTTTTATGTCCAGTTCAGTACTTTGGATGACAACCCTTGTATAACACCCCCCTCTTAGAATCCCCCTGACCCCACTGAGCCAAGAAGTAGGTATTTTTGTTGCAAATTAAAAGGTTTATTTGAACATTTAAACAATATATATATATATATGTCACACTTCTATAAATAAATTGATAATGGATATTACACTTGTGAATATGAGAAGTAATCAGCAAGAGGTAACTTATGAATAGGAACAGAAGAATACGGTGGGAAAGAATGCTTTATATGGTTCAAGGAAACGCAAGGTGGAATAAATGCAGTACAGAAAATAAACTGATATGGTTTCACAAGAGATAATATGTTCACTTTTCCCCTGGTGGCAATTCACCCCCCCTATATGCAATGCAAGGAGATGGAAGTAACACACACAGTCTTCATGAATACAATCAAATACAATATGGAACTCAGTTCCCCCCCAGCAAGCTTAGAGGAAACAGGTAGAAGTTTGAAACACAGGCCCAAAATGCTTTTAAATGTGATGGCAATGGATGGGAAAATGTGCTAACTGATTTTAATTCCCTCTAGAGATTCAGGGTGAGTGAGAGATGCTTGTTGGTATTAGTTCAGGCTCACTTTAGCAATGCTCTATGAGTTATTACCAGGTTGCAAATGGATTTTAACAAAGGAAAGAATGGAGCTGCTATTTTGACAAGTGGAGAAATTGAGCCAAATCGCAAATCGCGGTAAATTTCGCGAGTGCGTAAATCGCGATTGCGGAAAAAGTATAGGGAGTAGGAAGTCGGTTCTATGCTTGTTGGAAAAATGTCATTCCTAGCCCAAACGGTTCCAGAGATACGGACGATTTAATAAAGGTAGATTTTCGATTTAAAGTAAAACTCAAAATGACAGGTGACAGCTTGCAGCTGCAGAATTGACAGGTGACAGTTGTGCAGCTTTAAAAATGACAGATGACACAATTTCTAGGAGGCAGTTCTACTTAGGTTAAAATAGCTTGAATTAGATTATTTAAACTAAGAGATTGGTTCTGCACAGTTCTGCTAGGTACTCACAATATAAATTTGAACTAGGCCTCGTCACGGATGTGGTCAACACGTCCGGTGGCGGCTCTGTCTGCTCGGCGGGTCAATCAGGCACTGGTTCTGCTCACAGCGATCCGGATCTCTGGTTCTGCTCACAGCAGTCTGGGTCAGCTCTGCTCTGCTGTTCTAGCCTCTCTGGATACAGCGGCCTCTGTTTCTGGATACTGCTCTGCTTTCTGGTCCGGATCAAGTGGATTCTGGATGTAACACTGCTTTCTGGGTACTGGCAAAAGTTCTTGGCAAAAGAATTCAGACAGCTCGCCCGGCTGTGGAATAGTTTGCAAATGATTTTAAGGATGCTGAGGCCTGCTGAGAAGAGTTCTCAGTTTGTGGGTTTAGGCCCTTGCTTTAAGTTCTGAAGTAAATTTCTGGTCTCTGAAGATTGATGGATGTGAAGTCTGGAGTCTCCCGGCAGAGTGTCCCGCAGAAAATGGAATTGAATGTCTCTACCTGTCCCAGCAGTCTCTTTTTATGTGTTTTGGAAGTGGGTGTGTGCGTGGCATAACTGAGCCTGCCCCTCTCTACTTGTCATCGGCCCAATTCTTCCCTCTCCCATGATTGGGGGAAGGAAATGTGAGTCAGAGTGATGAGGTCTGTTTATGGGCCAGAGGATCCTCCCCTGGTCAATTTGCCCACAAATCTATATTTGATTCAAATACATATTTCCCAGATACACAATTTGTTGAAATTACATGTACACATTATATATTCCTTATGTTCCATGCTTGTCCGCCTCTGATCTTCCTGGGGGCTTGCATTAAAAAATGACAACATTTTGCGCTTTTTGTCTGGTTTACCAATATTGGACATTTACCAAAAATTACACACATGTGCGCAAGGAGTATGGACATTAATTGATGAAGTGTCAGATTTTTAAAATGCAGACATTTGGAGTGAGACCCTATTTTCTGCTAGCAACCCCCCAGAATAAACCACAGGGTCCTAACGCCTCTTAAAACGTGCACAGAAAAATCACAAGAATAATGATATTACTTATATAATTCTGACAAGTCCGCACTATGAGTTATCTATCTTTTTAAATTTATGCTCTGGCCCAGATGAGTGTGGTTTAGGTTCCAAAGCACATGGGGGAAGCTTCTGTCCGCCCCCGCCTCCAGCTCGGGTGGCTCCCAGAGGCACTTCTCCTCCCACTTCTCCCAAGAGGAAGCCACTTTACGGCCCCCCCAATATAACATTTGCCTGAGTCCATTGTTCAGTTTCCTGCAGTCCCCAGGTAATTCAATCAGAGAGGTGTCAACTCCTTTTGGTGGGGAAGCAGGATGCAGCTAGGCCTGGGAAGAGTGGCTGAGCAGGTTTCTCCTGTCGGGGGTAGTTGTCAGGCAGAATTCAGCTAAATGTCACTTTAGTTCCCAGTTTAAATCAAACTTACAATTTTTACCTATACATTAAATAATTACTTCCTTCAAGTCATTTCAGAATATAGTTTTACATTGTATCCACCTCTTAGCAAGTCTTTCCTTGGTCTGGTTTGGGTTCCTCTGTTCAGTTTTACACAAAAGTCTGGTGGTTTTAAAACACTGGCTTTCTGAGAGTGGTGAGTACCGGTATTGTAACCATTTTTGGTATTAAGAAAATGAATTCCCCACAGTTCTGAGTTGCTTTTTGGCAATTAGCATTGCCATTTCCAATGGTTTCAGGCTACTGTGTGTGTAGCCCGATGGTGGTTTTAGGCAGTGCCCTCCTGTGCTCACAACATAGGCAAAAATGGGTGGCAGCCTATTCTTCATGTTTTCCCTGTGCACTCTCTGGGGAGTTCTGGCCATCATGATGTTTTCCATGCCAGTACTGCACAGTTTTATGGTAGGGCTTGGATGCATGGGTAAAAACATCCCACAAGCCCCCCCTCTTGCGATGGCCATTCTGGCTTTTCACTGATGGAACTCGCACGATCTGGGATGTTCGCCTCCTCTTCTTCCAATTCCATAGATGGCATAGTTCAGCATCTTTTCCTCCCTCCAGTCGATCAATCAGTTCTCCTTGCTGGTCCTGATGGGAGGATTGGGCGGTACCCCGGGCCCCTCGGATCTTCGCTCCCGGTCCCCAGGTCGCCTTCCGTGGTCAGTCTCCATGTTTTCTTTCTCCTAGGACGACAAAGGAAAGCGGCAATACCTATTCATAGACATTTCTCCCCCACTATTGATATAGTGGGGCGACATATACATTTTATACTTTAATAGACATAGCATTCCAATTTTTAAAAACAAGATATAATTCAGAGACAGTGGCTTACAAGAGTCATAATATTTTAGAGACTATATATGGGATATTTTAGGGTTGGAACTGAATTACTCTGGAGCGGCCCCCTCTGGGATTCCAGTGGATTCCTCCAGTTGTTGCAGAGTGTGCCTGGGATGGCAACACTTCAGCTGATTAATATGGACCCACTTATCTTCCCCTTCCGCCAAATTACCTTTGGGGATGCGGATTTTGTAGGCAACAGGGGAGATCTTGTCTATAATTTCAAAGGGTCCCTTCCATGTAGGCAAACATTTTCGCTGTTTGGCCTGGTTCCTTTGGAAATTGTATAGATAGACCCGGTCTCCCACATCATATTCCTTCCTGGTGGTTTTCAAATCATAGTGCCTTTTCATACTCTCAGCTGATCTTTCTAGATTCCGCTGAGCATAGGCAAAAGCATGTTGGAGGTGTTTCCTTAAATTCTCCACATACTCATGAGTTGTGGAGGCATTTATCAATGTCTGCTCTTGGGTCCTGTAGAGCAAATGCTGGGGAAGCACCATCTTGCGTCCGGTCATCAACTCAAATGGTGACATTTTAGTTGCAGATGAAGGGGTAGATCTGATGGCCATTAGGACCAGAGGTAGTCGGATATTGTAACGCTCACCTGGCTCCCACGGAGGCGCTGGTCTGGTCTGGGTTGCTGTGGCCTCTTCAAGCGTGATGCGCAGAATTCGGACCACCGATTGAACAGGACCCCCAAATCTTGCTTGTCTGGCCCGTAGGAATATCCTTCTGCAGATGAGAAAGGGGATTAACTGTCTGCTGAATAGTGTGCTTACTCCCCCCTTTACCCCTTCGTTCTTCTCTGACTTCCTCCAAAACCCCCGGTTTAAGCTCACCTTATGGTTTGGAAGGATGAACTCTCCATCCTGCTTCTGGTGCAGGGGCGCGCGTTCGGCCAGTTACTTCACTGGTTTTCAGAATGGCGCTGGCACCTCCACTTGACTTTTCTGAGCGATACGCCGTAAGTATGAAGATGCAAAAGTTCAAGTGTGAGCCTCCTTTTATGTTGTTTTTCCTAACCTGTGATCTGTCCTTTATTTTAGGTGCAGAACAAAGGCGATGCGTTGAGGGGTTAAATTGCCGGTGGTAAAATCAGGTGAGTTAGCGATGAGGGCGACCCCTCCAAATGTCTTTATAATTCCCCAGTAATGTCTTTTGTCCTTTCCCCATAGGAGCCGGGGTGCGGTACCTGCCAAAGATGCGGCGCCGACCCGAGATGTGGAATGGTTCACCAAGAAAAGCCGGTAAGTAATATGGCTGAAAATTCGGCTTTCCTCTTGTGTTCCCTTGCTCACCTTTTGTCTCTTCTTCTCTCCCCTAGGTGCAGAGATGTGGCGACCGGTGCTGAGAGCCGCGATGGAGCCGGGCGGCGTCTCGGGAACAGGTGAGTGAAGCGCGGCGCTGCAGCGAGCAACGTGGTGCTTTTAAATGGAAGTCTTCCTTCTGGAATGCTGGCGTGAAGATTCCGGATGCAGGTAAGAAGGTTGAATAAGTTCTTGGTTTTCACCTTTCTCTTCTCTTCTTTCCTTACAGGTGTTCCAGGTTCGAGGCGGGCGTGGCTGGAGTCCAGGTGCAGGAGCAGACACGGTGAGCGTTCAGCTGCTGGGATGCAGAACAACGCGAAGCACGTGTGGCTGTCCGGGCGTGGCTTAAATAGCCTTGGAAGAAGTTCCAGGTGAGTATTCTTCCACAGCCCCACCCAAGTAACAAAATAGTTCCTTCAGAAAAATAGTCCCTCCTAATCCTCATTTGGCTTTGTCCTTCATGCAGCATGGTCTGCATCAGGTGAGTGTGCAGCATGGTCTATTTCAGGTAAGTGCACCAAACACTTCCCCTTATGAGCCTGGCGCCTATGGCCTATGGCGCCAGGACTGATGTCCAACATGAGCCTGGCACCAACGGCGCCAGGACAGAGTCCAAAGAGCCCCTATAAAGGGCCGCTGGGCTTTTACCCGGGGGCGTGATGCCTGCTCCCAGGGGTGCTGGGCCTGGCCTCGTGCTCCGGGGGTAGGCATCATGACAGATATCCCAACTTGGCCCAGAATCTGCCACAAACTTTTTTAATATGCTCACAATGGTTCGGTTGCATCTCTCTACTGCTCCAGAAGAATCTGGCCTGTAAGCAATGTGTAGCTTCCTTTTAACCCCCAGTATCTCCCACATCTTTGAAATTACTTTGCTGGTGAAGTGGCTACCTCTGTCTGACTCAATCCTTTGAGATAGACCAAAATGGGAAAAGATGTGGTTAATCATCAGGGCAGTTGCTGTTTCTGCCTTGCAGTTTGGGGCTGGGAGACATTCCACCCACTTGGTAAACAAGCATGTAACGGTCAACATGTACTTGTTTCCTCTAGACGAGCGAATTACAGGGCCTACAAAGTCGATTTGCAAATCTGACCATGGCAGTGTCATCCCCCTCTTTTGGAGAGGCGCAGGGTGTGTGAGGGATGATGGCTGAAATTGTGCACACACAAGACACCCCAAGTATTGGTCGAGGTCCTACCCTATGTGTGGCCAGTATGCAACCTCTCTTAAGATTTCCAGTGTTGTGTGAAACCCCCTATGACCGGCTGTGGCCGCATCATGGGCGTGACTTAACATCATGCTTCGGAATGAGGTAGGAACCACCCACTGATCATGGCTAGCTTGGGATTTCCTTACCAACAGCCCGTTTTGGATCCGGAACATCTTTGGACATTTCATCAACACTCTTAGGTCCTCTTTCCCAATGTAATCAGTATCCGTCAGTGGAAAGTTCTCAGGGTCCTCAATGTGTTGGTAAAACTTACCAATTATTGGATCGCCCTTTTGAGCCATAATCAAATCAGCATCAGGGGTCTCCTTACTCCATTGTGCAGTTGGAAGATCATTGTGAGCATTTGTCTGGGACCTAGTGATAGCAGTGACCTGGAGTTCCCCCAACAGGGACTCTGTTTCTATTAGATCCCCTTGGATGGCCTCGGTTTTGGCCAGCTGATCAGCTAAGTGATTTCCAGTTTTGTCTGGTCCCTCTACTTTGGAATGACCCTTGATCTTTTTCCAGTAGATGGTCATCCCATTCGAGGTGACCAGATCATCAATGTTTTGGATTAACTTCCCATGTTTCAAGGGCTTGTTATTAGCACATAACATGCCTCTGGTTTTCCAATTAACCATGTGCTCCACGAACCTGTTCCGTACATAATCCGAGTCTGTGATTATGACCAGTTCATGGAGTTGATGTTGGACAGCAGTGAGGATGGCCTGATGCACAGCCATCAATTCTGCCACCTGACTACTTCGGGGACCAATTTTGTATCCAGCGGAGGGTTCTGGGGACTCATTCACCCATGCATTCCCTACGCCGGCCACCAGTTCTTTCTCCCCGTGGTTGTCAACATGGTAAGATCATCCATCCACATAGACAGTGGGCATTCCCTCACACTTGTCCTCTTCAAAGACTTTGTGTGGGGAATTGAGGTATGCCTCCATGTTGTCCTTGATTTTTAGACTTTCGTCCTCGAGACAGTTTTCTCTGGCACAATCATGCAAGTCAGCCAGACCTTGCGCGAGGGGACTCTTCTTGTTTTGGCCATATCTGACCTCTACAGGAAAGCCTTGCATTGACAGAATCCAGGAAGTAATTCGGGAATTACTCACATTTCCGGCCCGGATTCTGTCACTTTGGAGGTATTACAGAGGCTGGTGTGGAGTCTCCACTATGATGTGTTCCCCACGGATGAACGGGCGGTAATTCTTCAATGCCCACACCGTGGCCAGGAGTGCCTTCTCACAATCGTTGAATTTTTCCTCCACAGAGGATAAAGTTTTGCTCGCATAGGAGATTACTTTATTGACCTTGTCATGTTTTTGGTATAATACTGCCATCAAGCACGTATTAGAGAACCCTGTCTCCAGGAAGAACTCCTTGTTTCTGACACGGTAAGCTAGGCAAGGCGCTTGTGAGAGGCTTCTCTTGAGTTGTCTTACTGCCTCGGATTGTTCTGGACCCCATTCCCACTTGACACCCCCCCTTCAGGAGATGAATCAGGGGTCTGGTGATTTCTGCGTAGCCCTCAATGAACTTTCTGCTGTAATTAGTCAGTCCAAGGAGGCTCCTTAGTTCCCGCAGAGTTGTGGGATCCTTCAGTTTCTGGAGTGCTTCCACTTTCTTTTCCTGGGGACAGAGACCCTGAGGAGTAATCTCATGCCCCAAGAAATTAACACGGGTTCTTCACCACTGTGCTTTCTGAAAGGAAAGTTTTGCTCCGGCGGCCCACAACTGCGTCATAACATAACGGATCTCCGCTATGTGTTCTTCCGCAGATGAACTTTTGATGAGGACATCATCTACATAAGCCAGGTTACCCCTCGCACCCAGGTCGGGCATGGCCTTATGTAGCAAAATGTTGAATTTGTTGCCGGAGTTGAGGTATCCGAAGGGAGTCCGGGTCCAGGTGTACTGCTGGCCCCCAAAGGTAAAAGCCAGTTTGTATTGGTCCTCCCTACTGACAGGCACGGTCCAGTATCCATTGGTCAGGTCTATTGCAGTGAATACTTGTGACCCTTGAATCTGGGCCAGCCCTTGGTCAATGTAGGGCAGAGGCCATCGGGAAGTATGGACCCGTTTGTTGAGCTCCCTAAGGTCGGCACAGAGTCTCCACTGGCCGTTTGGCTTCAATAGTCCCAGCACCGGATTATTGAAGGTGCTGTGTACTGGACGGATTATTCCCCGGGACTCAAGGTTCTTAATTATTTCAGTAAGGGACTCTATGGATGCGAGAGGCAAACGATATTGCTTCACAAACACTGGGGTCATTCCAGGGTCCGTGGCAATTGTTGTGGTGTGGATGTCGGTGCGACCACAGTCATATGAGTCTACCGCAAAGAGATCTTGGAAATCCAAGAAAACTTGTTTCAACTTTTGCTTCTGTTCCAGAGTCACACAGGCATCAGCTAGGTTGACTCTCTCTTCCACCATCTGCCTGAAGCCTGGAAAGACTTCTGGTTTGGCTATCTCAGCGGCCTCCTCCAGCTGGGTGGAGAAGTCCCTGGTCAAAGTGCTGATTTGGACTGGAGGCTTCAGGTGGGTAAGGCAGCCCTCATGGACCTGGAAAATCACCTCATCCCTCCTGACCTCACAAGTCACATCTTCCTTACCATAAGGGCAGGAAGTGTACACCAGGAAGTTCCCCCCATGCCGGGTGAAGATCCTGTCTGGTGTTGTATTGTCCTCACTGTCACTGTCAAAACAGTCTTTGGGGATCGGTCCTAATAGTTCATTTCCTAGATCAATGGAAAAATGTCGGTCATCAACCGCCATTCCAATAATGGTGCCTGCGGCTAGAGTAATGCTCTTTAAGTCGCTGTTATCCACCTCTATTGGAATGGTGTCATGTTCTATGTTGACTAATGGAGTTGGGTTTACCCCCAACCCTTGCTGTTGGAGAGAAGCATTTAGATGTATGTAAGCATCAGGGTTTTTCAATTTTTGTCCTCTTTTAACTTTCACTTCCAGGGAGAATTGTCGGGTCCTTTCTGGGATGGTGACTTCCTCTTTAATCTGAATTTCAACTGCATAAGGTAGCAATTGAGCTGACCTAAATGCTTTTTCTGGATCATCAAGGCCCATGGGATTATCCGCTAATCGGGACTAAGCTTTGAAGTTTATTAGGTCCAAACTAATGGCGAAGCGATTGAGAATGTCACTGCCTAAGTAAAAGGCGGCAGTGACGTCTCGCACGACCCAACAATTATGGACTATGCTCTTGTTGCCAATGGAGAGTTTGAGCATACACCTGCTTGGCAGGAGATGTTTGGAATTGGGTGCTTCCAGGTCCATTTCCCATTTGTCTATCAGTTTGAATGTGGGAATGGCTGGATCTTTTGGGAGTTGGCGGAACATGGCTTCGCTGATGAAGCTCTTACCGTTGTTCACACACACTCGAGCGGGAACAGAGTCCTTCCCATCATTTAACTGAACAGGGATGAACAACTGATCTCCAATTTGCTGAATATCAGCCAGGCTCTGAGCTGATTTCACATCTTTCTGGACTATAGGAGTGGGAATGTCTGGTTGTGGATTGGTAAAGAATTTCAGGGTATTTCCTTCCAGTGTGGAATACCACCTTAAACTGGAAGGAAGGTTGATTTTCAGAAATAGAGAGGACCCCCCATCGCCAGTCTGTTGTCCTACTGCTATTACTGTCACGTCTGGAATTTGGTTGTTCTGGAAGTGAAATTCTACTTGGTCAGATTTTTGTTCAACCATGTGGCAGGTGCCGTTTAAACTAACATGGTTGACACTCTGTTTTAATTTTATTGGTCAACTAGTCTGGGTCCAAAGGACGTAGTTTACGCAATCTATTAGGGGTGACAACCTTCTCAGGAGGTCATTCCCTAGTAAACAAGGGGTGGCCTCTGGAGTCACTACTATGACCGGGTGTTTCAACCTGTGACGCCCAATTTTAATGTCCAAATCTGCAGTCCCCTCGACAGGAATTTCCTTCCCGTCAAAGTTCTGCAGTTGTCCAGGAAGAGAGGTGAGAGGAATACGGTACTTCTCCCCCCTTCCTGCATTTAGTTCATCAAAGGCCCTTTTGGATAGAAGGGTAGCTTGGGATCCAGTGTCCACCAGTGCCGAAATTGTACCCTGCCCCTGTACTTAAACCAGGACATAATATCTTCCCTCCTTCTCCTCAAGGGGGCACAGATAATGCACATTTTTGGAAAACTGGTGGGCTAAATTTCTGGTTTTGGACATTGCTAGCGAAGAGATTTGGGCAGAATTCTGTGGAGAGCCTGGGGAATCTGAAAGAAAAAGTTGGCAACTGGAAATGGTTTCGGGTTCTGGCCCGCCCCCCCCCCCCCCTTTTTGGAGGCACTCATCAGGATGGGTTTGACCCATGGGATTTTGGTATTGTCGGTTCTGGGATGAGATGATGGGCGGCGGTAGCTCAGTCTCCACATCTCCCCAGTCTGAATTGGCATCCCTTGGGACCCATTTTTCCTTGGGAGGAGTTCCCCCATCTCTGAAGGAGAAGATCCTTTTCCCAGTGTCCTCTGAGGATCCCTCTCCCTCAAATTGGAAGACCTGTACCTCCTCCACAAAGTGGGTTTGTTTGGGTCCTTTGTTTCTCCTACCCCCCTCTGCTCTTTGGGAGGCAGTCTTTCAGGGGCAGGAGATTTTGTTTCCGGTTCCTGGTTTTCCAGGGGCTGTTTACAAGTTGGGAAGGAAGCTTCCTCCAAGGCTTTACACCCCTCTTCCCCTTGTGCCTCCTCCCTGGGAACCGGTGGGTTATCGGGGTGCTGCCCCCGTCATTGTTCTGGAGCACCAGGTTCAGAGTTTGGGGCATTCTGCGGTTGCATGCTCATCTGAGGGTTCTGTTGAGCCCTCAGTATGTGACCCAGATCTCGTGCCATATTTTTCACCTGGCGCTCAAGTTGTGAAACCCGCTCAGGCTGATACGGGGCTCTATTTTCTCCCCTGGGCTGATCCCGGGAAGGGTAGCTATCCCTTCTCTGGTAATACCCCGGATTGGGAAGATTTGGGTACCCCTCCACCCTTGGCCTCCCCTCTCCCGGATTAGGTTGTCTGGGATCAGGGAATTGGGGAAAGAAGGATGGATGATTTTGGGGCTGGAAATTGGGTGGATACCTGGGGAAAAAGTTCTGCCCAGGATTTGGTGAATTTCTGCCCTCCTGGGGGAAGTTAGGAGGGAAGTTCCCCGGGTCAGGTGCTTGGCTGGATCCCCCCCCTTGGGCTGGAGGAGTCCACACATACCCCAGGATTAGTTGGTTTCCCTTGTAGCAGGGACTTACATAATCAGGGGAGCGAGGGACCCCATTTGTGGGACTATCTCCTTGGCTCCCTGTCTGTGACTGGCCCGAGGGCCTTCTGGGCTTGGCATTATTAGGTGCAGGTAGGTTTTTAGGCCCCCCATCTCCAAATCCAAAACGGGGGTGACCTTTACCTCTGCCACCTTGGCAGCAGCAGGGGTGCTGTTGGTTTTGGGGGTTTTCTGCGCATTATTTTTATTTTCGATGGGCTTCTGCACCTCATAGATCTGGGTAGCGTGTTCAATGACCCAGTCTAAAGATCTTTTCTCCTGAAAATCTCTCACGAGCTGGGCCATTATGTATTTGGGTAAGGCATGGAAAAACGTATTGATAAATTCTCTGCTATCCATGTGCACCCTTCTGGTGGTCTGCGCAAAAGCACGCTTTCATTCTTGCACAAACTCTTGTGGGACCTGATCCTCCCCACATTGCAAATTGTAGGCTGCCTTGCGAGCCTCTTGAGGATTTCTGTGCACAGAAAAATGTTTCAAGATGGCCGCCCTGTATGTGGACCACCTTGAATGGTTTTGATCCTCCAGCCCTGCAAAGAAACTGGAGTATTCTGGTGAGAAGGTCCATTTGACGTACTGGATGCAGCTACTGCTGTCCTTCGAATGGAAAGTCCCCATCATTTGCTCCAAGTGTTCCCAAACAGAATACTTGGCGTGATGACACTCCTTATTGCCTTTATTTGTTTCAATGGGTCCTTAACCAAGGCCCTTTTTGCCTTATTGGCCCTTTTGGTTCGGGTAACCCTGGTCCATTCATCCTCTGATTCAGAAGCACTGCTCCCAGAGGTGCTCGTCTGATCTTCCAGGTTTTCCCGGATTCTGCGAGCCTGGGAATGGCTGGCAGAATGTGGGGACCTGGTCTCCTGTGTCCTGTAATGCTCAGAGGAGTCTTCAGATCCCTCCTTGCTGCCAGGATTTGATGGCTACCCCTCCCCCCCACTGACCTAACTGGGCAGAGGTTTTCAGGATGCCCTTAATGGGCCTACTCTCCTGGGGTTCCCCACTAAATTGCACTGTTCTTGGGTGCCCAAACCCGGATGCCCGCCCATCCATTCCTGGGAGGTACTGGCCTATGAGCCCCATACTTCTAGCTGGATAGTAATCTGCCATCCCCGTGGCACTGGGCTCATGTGCGTGAGGGGACATGGGGGTGGCAGAGTCCAGGGACTGGGAGAGATGAAGGCCTCTGGTACTAGGGCTCCTGAGGTTATGCTCAGGAGTTTCTCTTTCCCAGCGAACCTCATCTCTATCCGCCCCTGTTCCCTGTTGCAATGCAAGAGCCTGCGCTTTCAGTTCCTCAGTTAAGGCCTTACTACACTATATCAGTCTCTCCTGCAACGCTACCTGTTGCTGGAGCCTATCATTGTGCTGGCAGAGAGCCTCATTCTCTCTCTGTGCCTCCTGATTGGTCCTGGAGTACTGGGCCAGTCTTTGCTGCAGGAGGGTTACCTCCTGAGCTGTGTCCCTATTGGCCTGCGCCTTTCTTGCCAGAGCATCCTCCACCCTCCTGGTGTGCTCTAACAAGTTCTGGTGTTCTTTTTGGAGGTCACCCAGTCCCTGGAGGGCCAGGTGATTTTCTTCCATTTTCCTTTTTAAGTGGCAGACTTCCTGGCCTAAGATATCCCTTTCCTGACTAAGAGCCTGCATCTGTGCCGCCAGGTCGTCCCTTTGCCTTTGGAAGGCACCAGCTTTCTGGTGCTCCTGGTCAAACTCTGCCTGGGTATCCAGGTCTTTCAAAATCAGTTTATTGCTCTCCTCTTTTTCCCTATCTAGGTGGCTTTGCAGGGTGACTACCTGCTCAGCACATGCCCTATTGAAGTCTAACTGTTGCTCCAGCTTTTTCTGGCTCTGTAGTAGGGAGTCCAAACCTTCTTGGTACTCCTTCTGCAAGGCCAGAAATCTGGTATCCTGGTCAGCCTTTTCCTGTTGCAGCACATCCATATCCTCCTTTATTTTAGTGATGTACTGTCTGCTGTCATTTTCTGACTCCTGGCTCCTGAGCAGCCTCTGCTCAGAAGAGTCCAGATGAGATTGGGCCTTTTCTAACGCCATCTGTTGCCTATTTGCCAGATCTTGGCCTTCAGCACATTTATTCTGTATGACTCCCATATATAGGTACAAATATGCCGCTATCCTGGCAATCTTATTATGTTCATCTTTGGCTTTAGGGGCATATATAGTTCACTCAGGGCCACATGTAGGGGACCCTGATCTCTCCATATATCTGACCCTGTTTCAGTGACCTGTTGCGCGATTGCCTGCAACCAGACCGTTTGGTCCTGATGAGTCCACTCACCTCTCACAAATAGCTTATGTAAGAAGTGCTCTCTGGCTATTTTGATGTCTACCAGTGTCGTCATTCTGGAATTTGAGTTCATTCCTGACTTACAGAAGTTTGTATTTTATTTTTGCAAAACAGACCGTTTCCTTAGAGCGTTCCTTTGAGGAGTGCTTTACAGCGTAACGCAGCGTGGTGATCCGACCGGATGTATGTCACCTGTCAGTTAGCACACTGTATTAATCTGCACAAGTGATAGATCTAACCCAGAATCCCGGACAAGCCCCCACTTTGTTAAGCGACTGCACTTCATCACTACAGCTAAGTCAATGCCTAGTCTAGGATGCTGAGGAAAACCCTTATTGTTATGTCCAGTTCAGTACTCTGGATGACAACCCTTGTATAACACCACCCTCTTAGAATCACCCTGACCCCACTGAGCCAAGAAGTAGGTTTGTTTTGCAAATTAAAAGGTTTATTTGAAAATGTAAACAATATATATATATGTCACACTTCTATAAATAAATTGATAATGGATATTACACTTGTGAATATGAGAAGTAATCAGCAAGAGGTAACTTATGAATAGGAACAGAAGAATAAGGTGGGAAAGAATGCTTTATATGGTTCAAGGAAACGCAAGGTGGAATAAATGCAGTACAGAAAATAAACTGATATGGTTTCACAAGAGATAATATGTTCACTTTTCCCCTGGTGGCAATTCACCCCCCTATATGGAATGCAAGGAGATGGAAGTAACACACACAGTCTTCAGGAATACAATCAAATACAATACGGAACTCAGTTCCCCCCCAGCAAGCTTAGAGGAAACAGGTAGAAGTTTGAAACACAGGCCCAAAATGATTTTAAATGTGATGGCAATGGATGGGAAAATGTGCTAACTGATTTTAATTCCCTCTAGAGATTCAGGGTGAGTGAGAGATGCTTGTTGGTATTAGTTCAGGCTCACTTTAGCAATGCTCTATGAGTTATTACCAGGTTGCAAACGGATTTTAACAAAGGAAAGAATGGAGCTGCTATTTTGACAAGTGGAGAAATTGAGCCAAATAGCAAATCACGGTAAATTTCGCGAGTGCGTAAATCGCGATTGCGGAAAAAGTATAGGGAGTAGGAAGTCGGTTCTAGGCTTGTTGGAAAAATTTCGTTCCTAGCCCAAACGGTTCCAGAGATACGGACGATTTAATAAAGGTAGATTTTCGGATTTAAAGTAAAACTCAAAATGACAGGTGACAGCTTGCAGCCGCAGAATTGACAGGTGACAGTTGTGCAGCTTTAAAAATGACAGATGACACGATTTCTAGGAGGCAGTTCTGCTTAGGTTAAAATAGCTTGAATTAGATTATTTTAACTAAGAGATTGGTTCTGCACAGTTCTGCTAGGTACTCACAATATAAATTTGAACTAGGCCTCGTCACGGATCTGGTCAACACCTCCGGTGGCTGTTCTGTCTGCTCGGCGGGCCAATCAGGCACCGGTTCTGCTCACAGCGATACAGATCTCTGGTTCTGCTCACAGAGGTCTGGGTCAGCTCTGCTCTGCTGGTCTATCCTCTCTGGATACAGCGGCCTCTGGTTCTGGATACTGCTCTGCTTTCCAGTCCGGATCAAGTGGATTCTGGATGTAACACTGCTTTCTGGGTACTGGCAAAAGTTCTTGGCAAAAGAATTCAGACAGCTCGCCCGGCTGTGGAATAGTTTGCAAATGGTTTTAAGGATGCTGAGGCCTGCTGAGAAGAGTTCTCAGTTGTGGGTTTAGGCCCTTGCTTTAAGTTCTGAAGTAAATTTCTGGTCTCTGAAGATTGATGGATGTGAAGTCTGGAGTCTCCCGGCAGAGCGTCCCGCAGAAAATGGAATTGAATGTCTCTACCTGTCCCAGCAGTCTCTTTTTATGTGTTTTGGCAGTGGGTGTGTGCGTGGCATAACTGAGCCTGCCACTCTCTACTTGTCATTGGCCCAATTCTCCCCTCTCCCATGATTGGGGGAAGGAAATGTGAGTCAGAGTGATGAGGTCTGTTTATGGGCCAGAGGATCCTCCCCTGGTCAATTTGCCCACAAATCTATATTTGATTCAAATACATATTTCCCAGATACACAATTTGTTGAAATTACATGTACACATTATATATTCCTTATGGTCCATGCTTGTCCGCCTCTGATCTTCCTAGGGGCTTGCATTCAAAAATGACAACATTTTGCGCTTTTTGACTGGGTTACCAATATCGGACATTTACCAAAAATTACACACATGTGCGCAAGGAGTATGGACATTAATTGATGAAGTGTCAGATTTTTTACATGCAGACATTTGGAGTGAGACCCTATTTTCCGCTAGCAACCCCCCAGAATACATCACAGGGTCCTAACGCCTCTTAAAACGTGCACAGAAAAATCACAAGAATAATGATATTACTTATAGAATTCTGACAAGTCCGCACTATGAGTTATCTATCTTTTTAAATTTATGCTCTGGCCCAGATGGGTGTGGTTTAGGTTCAAAAGCACATGTAGGAAGCTTCTGTCTGCCCCCGCCTCCAGCTCGGGTGGCTCCCAGAGGCACTTCTCCTCCCACTTCTCCCAAGAGGAAGCCACTTTACGGCCCCCCAATATAACATTTGCCTGAGTCCATTGTTCAGTTTCCTGCAGTCCCCAGGTAATTCAATCAGAGAGGTGTCAACTCCTTTTGGTGGGGAAGCAGGATGCAGCTAGGCCTGGGAAGAGTGGCTGAGCAGGTTTCTCCTGTCGGGGGTAGTTGTTAGGCAGAATTCAGCTAAATGTCACTTTAGTTCCCAGTTTAAATCAAACTTACAGTTTTTACCTATACATTAAATAATTACTTCCTTCAAGTCATTTCAGAATATAGTTTTACATTGTATCCACCTCTTAGCAAGTCTTTCCTTGGTCTGGTTTGGGTTCCTCTGTTCAGTTTTACACAAAAGTCTGGTGGTTTTAAAACGCCGGCTTTCTGATAGTGGTGAGTACCGGTATTGCAACCATTTTTGGGATTAAGAAAATGAATTCCCCACAGTTCTGAGTTGCTTTTTGGCAATCAGCATTGCCATTCCCAATGGTTTCAGGCTACTGTGTGTGTAGCCCAATGGTGGTTTTAGGCAGTGCCCTCCTGTGCTCACAACATAGGCAAAAATGGGTGGCAGCCTATTCTTCATGTTTTCCCTGTGCACTCTCTGGGGAGTTCTGGCCATCATGATGTTTTCCATGCCAGTACTTCACAGTTTTATGGTAGGGCTTGGATGCATGGGTAAAAACATCCCACAACAGTAAACAAATATCTGGCCACCGTTCTCTGTCCGGTACATCAGGACACCTCCAGTATGGTCAAGGCACCGGAAACATGCCTTCAGTAGGCCAAATGTCTGCTCAATGCAGAGTCTCGTCCTGATGTGTGCCTCATTGTAGGACACCTCTGATGGCGTACGTGGATTGCACACAGGTGTCATCAGCCATGGGAGCTGGGGGGTAACCAGAGTCACCTGAAAGAGCACAGGACACTGATATCAGTCACAGTGCATTGAAAATGCGTGGCATGTTACATGTCTTGTTCATGGGCACTCTCATGGTGCAGTTATGGTGCATTTGTACAACATGGTTATCATTCCCAGTAAATAAATAAAGTGTGATGTACTACAGTGATACATGTGCATTGTCACTTAGAGATACACTGTGCACACAGCTCACACACACCAGTTGTGCCAGACATGGCCTGTGATAGGATTTCCAATGTGCATGTTATCTGTGTTGAACCTGTGCTGTGAAGCAAGTGCCCTGCTGGGTAATTGGTTGCTCTTGTGCATGTTTGTGGTTTCTTTTTTCCTGCCGCAATGGATTCACACACATGGTTTGCTGTGTACCATGCCATCACTGTCTGGCAGTGTTGCATTGTCCTTGTGCAGCGTTGAACTGTTGCATTGGCTGTGTAGGTATGTGTGCTCTATGTATTGTGGTTCCTGTAGTTCTCTGTTTGTGTATCAGTTACTGGTTGGGGCAATATGCACTGCTGATGTACTACTACATAGCCCTGCTGATATGTATTTTCTATGTCTGTCTATATTAGCCATGCTTAATATGGCATGTGGTCTGATCCGCTAACCAGACCTTCTTGCTGAAACACACAGTGCAATTAACACACTTACATATTTAATGCAGGCAGCGAGATTTGCTTTTTCATGTTGCTATGAAGTACAGTAGATCTTTTCTAAATATCTTGGCTGCCCACCAGTGGCCTTGAGCCTGATACATTAAACTCCTATTGAATAAATATGGCTCTTGATGACAATGTAGGCCTTTTCTGGGACAAAGGCCAATGTTTTCGCAAAATACAAAATATAGATAACGGCAAACACTGCAAACTTCACGATGCAGTCCATTCTGTAGTTTCAATCTGTAGTTTTAAACAGGTTTCTGTAGTTCGCTGGAATAATTTCTGGTGCAATTCCTAGGGATGAATGACGACATGTCCCTGGCCAGTATTTGCACAAGAAAGGTGCATTCAGCTAAAACATACTTTCTGGCACAATTCCTAGTGGCCAAATATGCTTGTGTCCTCAATATTTAGTTTAGGTACATTTTCAGTGCTGAGCGAAGTTTGGGGATTTTAGGCGTGGCATAGGGATGGCCCGGAAAGTATAAAGCAGATTAATCTCAGCCCCTGCACAGAGCTGTTCGGGCGACACAGCTAGCAGGAAGACGGGGGCAGACACATATCAATGGAAGGAGATAAAGAGCAGCAAGGCTTCCCAGACCAGATGGGAGAGGTACACCCACTCCTAAATCTTTTACTGGATTTTTAAAGCCCCAAACTGGATCCTGGTTATTTAGAAAAAAAATGACGCAGAACTTGTGTGCTCTTTGAGCTGCTTGGGGAACAATCTTTGCTTTTCCCCCCAAGGCACTTCAGCTCACAGCCTAAGAGCAGACACCGTATTCTGGATTGGCTATATGATTGTCAAGCTGAGATGTTCGTGATGATTGTGTACCTGTTTTCCTTGATGTGGATCTTGTTGAGGCCGCCAGACTGCAGTCTTCTGAACGATGAGTGTGTGACTCGGGGAACCCGCCTCTCCACCACCCAAATGGCACAGGGTGGAGGATGGGCAGACTCCCAGCGCCACGGAAAGCACTCTCCCGATTTACGTGACGATGGGACTGTGCAAGCACAGACAGGAGAGGCTACGGTCAGTCTGAAGAGTTGAAACAAGGCGAGGTCCACGTTGAAGGTCGATGCACCAAGCTGCAGGCTAACTTCGGATAGCTGGTAAGAAGATGGAGCACCAAGCACCAGGCTGAGACAGACTGGAAAAGGGGAACCAGATTGGGAACGAGCTAAAGGTCCCAGGGGAATCAGAGGGGACCCTTGAACCCGCAAGACGCAGGGCAGAACAAGGAACTGAGGTACTGAAATAGGGACCAGAGAGACCCAAAAGACCAAGAGCTAACTGGACCCCTCAAGAGACAAAGGGTAAGTAAGCAACAGGGCCCTAAGTGGAACAGGGTACCCAGCAGGGCAAGTAGGACAGGATACCCAGGAAGGCTTTAGGCAGGGCAAGTAGGACAGGCAGGGCAAATAGGACAGGATACCCAGGAAGGCTTTAGGCAGGGCAAGTAGGACAGGAAGGGCAAGTAGGACAGGCAGGGCAAGTAGGACAGGCAGGGCAAGCAGGTCAGGCAGGGCAAGTAGGTCAGGATACCCAGACAGGCTGTAGGCTGGGCAGGATAGCAGGAAGCTGGTTTCGCAGGAAAACCAGGAGCGAGCAACACGAACAAAGCTTCCGCGTTGAGACGCGATTAGCTTCTGTTGCCGCTCCCTTTTATGGGCCGCCGGCACCCGCGAGGCCTGAAACGCAAGCCGTTTCACCTCCGAGCGCCGGCGGACCCAAAACGAGGCTTGGAAGGCGAGCCCTTCCCGATGTACAAGTCTGATCTACGGCGCATGCGCGGGACCGAGACAGTGGTCTCCCGCGCATGCGCCGTAGCCCACTAACAGCGGTTCCTGAAGCTCTCCTCCTGGCGGCTCCCCAGACGCGAAAGCGCGGGTAGATCCGCCAGGAAGGAGAAGGGAGAGCGATCGCCCTGGACCTCGGTCTCCCCCGAAGTGGCGTGACACTATGTTCCCTCCCAGGAAGACCCGGAGCCCCGGGTTTCCAAGGAAACTGATCATAGAACTTCCGCACCAAGCGGGAGGCATGCACATGCTGATGAGGCTCCCAAGTGCGATCACAAGCCGGATACCCCTTCCAATCCACCAAGAAATGGAGCACCCCCCTACGATAGCGGGCATCGCAAATCTCTTGTACCTCAAATTCTGGAACCCCTTGGACTATGACAGAGGCAGGGCGAGGACAGGACCGACCATAGGGATCTGCTACATAGGGTTTCAAAAGGGAGACATGGAAAACAGGGTGTACATGCCAAGAGGGAGGCAACTGAAGACGGAAGGCCACAGAGGATAGCCGTTCGGTTATCGTGAATGGACCAAAGTACCGGGGGGCCAGTTTAACCGGTAAATTGCGTAAAGGCAGATTTTTGGAGGACAGCCACACCTTATGCCCTACTTGTAAATCTGGTTCCAGACTCCTTTTCCTGTCAGCCTGGGCCTTCATCCGTTCCTTCGCTCTCTTCAGGATATCATATGCCAATTCTTGTTGTCGTTGAATATTGGAGACTAAGGCATCAGCAGATGGTACGGTACTGGTGGGTACAGGATGGAACGGCACCAATTTGGGATGTTGACCAGTAGAACAAAAGAACGGACTGATTCCGATGGAAGCATGAATAGTGTTGTTGTAGGATACTTCAGCGAGATCCAAGCATGCCTTCCAGTTGGACTGAGTGGCGTTGGAAAAACAACGGAGGTACTCCTCCAAGGTCTGATTAGTCCTTTCGGTAAGACCGTTGGTCTGTGGATGATAACCAGAACTCAACGCTCTACGTACACCCAGATGATTACACACCTTGTTCCAAAAGGCAGAAAGGTATTGAGAACCACGATCCGAGATTATCTTTTCTGGAAGACCATGTAATCGATAGATTTCGTGGAGAAAGACGGAAGCCATCTGAGCAGCCGTAGGGATCTTGTGGAATGGAATGAAGTGGGCATATTTAGTGAAACTGTCGACCACGACCATGATGCAAGTGTACCCGTCAGAGGGAGGTAGTTCAACCACGAAATCAGTGGCGATAGTATGCCACGGGTATGGTGCCAATTCAGTGGGTACCAGTAAACCCAGAGGTCGTCTCCTTGGGACTTTACATTGAGCACAGACGGGACAACTCTCGATGAATCCCTTAACCTCGGTAGCCCACCTAGGCCACCAGAATTGTCGAGAAATCAGTTCACATGTTGCTCTCACCCCTCGATGCCCACCAATGGGAGAGTCATGTAACCCATGTAATATGCCTTCACGGAGCGAACCCTCGGGAATGTAAAGCCTCTTCCGATAAAACAGGAGTCCATCATGTTCCGATACGAACTTGCGCCGAAGAAGGACCGGTCTTTCAGGATCCGTCCAGGTGGCGTCAGCGATGGCTTGTAGGTGAGAGGACAAGGTCAATAAGAAATGTTGGGGGGAAAGCAGAGGCTGATCCAAACCAGGCGTTTCTTCCCCTTTCTCCAGGGATCGTGAGAGAGCATCCGCTTTCAGATTAGCTGTTCCCGGAATGTATGTGACGTGAAACACAAAAGGGGAGAAAAAGAAGGCCCACCTAGCCTGTCGGGGTGTTCGGCATTGCAGGGAGCGTAGATACTGCAAATTGCGATGATCGGTACGTACTTCCACTGAAAAACGGGCTCCGAGTAGATGATGCCTCCATTCCTCGAACGCGGTTTTTATAGCCAACAGTTCTAACTCGATAACGGCATAGTTTCTTTCACTGGGACTCAGCTTGCGCGAGAAGTAGGCCACCGGATGTTCAACTGAGGTTTCTGGATCTTTCTGCAGAAGGACTGCACCCACAGCAAAGTTCGATGCGTCCGCTTCTACGATGAAAGGTAGATCGTCCTGAGGATGGCGCAGAATGGGGGCGACCATAAAGGCCGACTTCAAGGTGTCGAATGCCTGGGAAGCGAGAGAATCCCACCTGAAAGTGATCTTACTGCTGGTCAGACGGGTAAGGGGCGCTGAAATTTGAGAGAACAGTGGTATAAAGCGCCTGTAAAAATTTGCGAATCCCAAAAAGCGTTGTAGAGATTTTACATCATGGGGTTGAGTCCACTCCTGTATGGCTTGTAATTTCTTGGGGTCCATTTCTATCCCATCCTGATTGATCACAAATCCCAAAAACTCAATGCTGGACAAGTGAAAACTGCATTTCTCAGCCTTTGCGAATAGGTGATTGGAAGATAAACGTTGAAGGACCTCACGAACATGTTCTACATGGTCTTCGATGGATCTGGAAAAAACCAAGATATCGTCCAGATATATCCAGACCGACAAACCAATGAGATCACTAAAGATGTTGTCCATTAATCGTTGAAAAACGGCCGGGGCGTTGCACAGACCGAACGGCATGACTTTATACTCGAAATGGCCAAATGATGTCTTGAAAGCCGTTTTCCATTCGTCCCCGTTCTTGATACGTACCAGATGGTACGCTCCACGTAAATCCAGTTTAGTGAAGATCCGGGCAGTATGTAAAGTATCCAGGATAGTGCATATCAAAGGGAGAGGATACCGGTCTTTAGCTGTTATTTCGTTGAGTTCACGATAATCAACACAAGGTCTCAAGGTACCTTCTTTCTTCTTCACAAAAAATAAAGGAAACCCCGCAGGAGATTTAGACGGAACGATGTACCCTTTTCGTAAGCAATCCGATAAGTAATCCCGTAGCACTTGTTTCTCCTCCCGTGTTAAAGCGTATAGTTTCCCATGAGGTACCACGCAGTCAGGTAACAACTCGATTGAACAATCAAACGGGTGATGCGGTGGTAGAGGTATATCGCCCGGTTCAGAAAACACATGCTCGAACTCGGCGTAGTCCTGAGGAACATGAGAGACAGAACACACACGGACCCCGTTTCCGTTAGGATCCAAGGGGGTCGATGGAGCCCGAGTTGGCGTAGACACACAGCATTTCTGAGTGCAAACAGCAGAGGAAAAGGTCAGAGTGTGCTTTCTCCAATCAATTACCGGGTTATGGTATTGTAGCCAAAGTAATCCCAAAACCACCTTGTAGGTGGGAGACTTTATGACGTCCAAAGCGAGTTCCTCAAGATGGTTGGCGATCCGAAGAGATAGACCCACTGTGGATTGCAGGACAGGGCCAGAGGACAGAGGATTTCCGTCGATGACTTGCACGGACAGAGCAGTGGCTCTGGACAGGAGTGGAATCCGATTCACAGAAGCAAAAGTTTCATCTATATAATTGCCGGAAGCCCCGCTATCCAGCAGAGCAAACACCTCCACACTTCTGCCGGGTAGCTTGATTCGAATCTTCAGAGTCTGTAGTACCGCAGGTTGCATGGGATGTAGAACCGAACAAAACGCGGAAAGGACTGAAGAGAGAGAGGAACCTGTCGCTGCCTTCCCAACACACGACAGGTCCTCTAGTTTTCCGCCTTTTTCTTCTGAGACCGTAGAGGGCATGTACCCAGGAAATGCCCAGCAGCTCCACAATAGAGACATAGGCGTAAAGTTCTTCTCCGTCTTCTCTCTTCCTCTGATAAAGGACCCCTCATAGCCCCTAGTTGCATAGGCTCTGGTCCAGATTCAGTAGACCCGAAGGATCCGGCAGGTAAACCGGTTGTCCTGGAACTGCCCCTCTCGAACCGACGTCTCTCTGCCTTCCGTTCCGCCAGTCTCTGATCAATACGGAGCACCTGCTCAATTAGCTGTTGAAGAGTCTCGGGTTCGGGTATATGGAGTAACTCATCCTTAAACTCTTCCCTCAGCCCACGGCGAAACAGTGTCTTTTGTGTGATTTCCGGCCATTGGGAATCGGTTGCCAGCAGACGGAATCGACTGATGTATGTTATTACGTCGACGTTCCCCTGTTTTAGATCCATCAACTGGTTCTGCGCAGCGGAGGCCAGGTTGGGGGTCTGAAAGACCTCAAGAAATGCTTTTTCGAAAGCTGCAAAGTCGTTCAGGATTGGGCTATTCGTAACCATAAACGGAGTAGCCCAGGCCAGAACATTGCCCGTCAAATTACCCAAGATATAACCGATCTTGGCCTTGTCGTTATTGAAATGCGTCGATCTAAAAAGAAAATGGATTCGACAATGATTACAGAATTCTGCTACTCGTCGTGGGTCTCCATCGAACTTGATAGGCGTTGTGTGTGCCAAAGATCCTTCCACCTGTGAGGTGCTCGGAACCCCTTGGGTTATCATTTGGCGTAGGGTCTGGTTCTCCTGGCGTAAGGCGATCATCTCTGCCCTGAGTGCTTGTAACTCATTCCGCACTTCTTGCGAATCTTCCATCTCAAGGTCTGAAGGCAGGCGTCTCAATCTGTCAAGCTGAGATGTTCGTGATGATTGTGTACCTGTTTTCCTTGATGTGGATCTTGTTGAGGCCGCCAGACTGCAGTCTTCTGAACGATGAGTGTGTGACTCGGGGAACCCGCCTCTCCACCACCCAAATGGCACAGGGTGGAGGATGGGCAGACTCCCAGCGCCACGGAAAGCACTCTCCCGATTTACGTGACGATGGGACTGTGCAAGCACAGACAGGAGATGCTACGGTCAGTCTGAAGAGTTGAAACAAGGCGAGGTCCACGTTGAAGGTCGATGCACCAAGCTGCAGGCTAACTTCGGATAGCTGGTAAGAAGATGGAGCACCAAGCACCAGGCTGAGACAGACTGGAAAAGGGGAACCAGATTGGGAACGAGCTAAAGGTCCCAGGGGAATCAGAGGGGACCCTTGAACCCGCAAGACGCAGGGCAGAACAAGGAACTGAGGTACTGAAATAGGGACCAGAGAGACCCAAAAGACCAAGAGCTAACTGGACCCCTCAAGAGACAAAGGGTAAGTAAGCAACAGGGCCCTAAGTGGAACAGGGTACCCAGCAGGGCAAGTAGGACAGGATACCCAGGAAGGCTTTAGGCAGGGCAAGTAGGACAGGCAGGGCAAGTAGGACAGGATACCCAGGAAGGCTTTAGGCAGGGCAAGTAGGACAGGCAGGGCAAGTAGGACAGGCAGGGCAAGTAGGACAGGCAGGGCAAGCAGGTCAGGCAGGGCAAGTAGGTCAGGATACCCAGACAGGCTGTAGGCTGGGCAGGATAGCAGGAAGCTGGTTTCGCAGGAAAACCAGGAGCGAGCAACACGAACAAAGCTTCCGCGTTGAGACGCGATTAGCTTCTGTTGCCGCTCCCTTTTATGGGCCGCCGGCGCCCGCGAGGCCTGAAACGCAAGCCGTTTCACCTCCGAGCGCCGGCGGACCCAAAACGAGGCTTGGAAGGCGAGCCCTTCCCGATGTACAAGTCTGATCTACGGCGCATGCGCGGGACCGAGACAGTGGTCTCCCGCGCATGCGCCGTAGCCCACTAACAGCGGTTCCTGAAGCTCTCCTCCTGGCGGCTCCCCAGACGCGAAAGCGCGGGTAGATCCGCCAGGAAGGAGAAGGGAGAGCGATCGCCCTGGACCTCGGTCTCCCCCGAAGTGGCGTGACAATGATGACACCAGTAAGTCCACTGAACATTCAATTCTTTTTGAAGCATGTAATACAATTTTGATTAATTTCTGATGGAACGCTAATGGTGCAATAATTGGTGTCTTTTTGGATTAATTCCAACTTTTTCAATGTTTCCATTTTTATTTTAGATTGTGGATTTTTTCCAGGCTTCCAGTATTATCCAGCCCTCTACAACTCTCTACCTTCTATATTTAGAGAGTATGAGGAGGTATTTTACCCTACATTTGATATCACATTGAGAATGGTATTGAGGTATTGATTGAGGCAGATGCTTCTAACATTGCCTATCATGATTTGGTGAGGCAGGTGTTAGATTGCATAGCACGATTTGTGAGGTTGTCTATAAAGACTTGGTGAGGCAGGTAGTTGTATTTTAAGGTGACTTTGATGCCTTTGAGAAGGTTGATCAGTCTTAGTCTTCATTTGAGGTAGAGGTAAATGACAATGGTTCATCGTTTCCATTCATGATTTATTGCATTATTAAGTGTGTTGTGTATAGTGAAGATAATAATGGTGGTGTTTCTTTCTTACAGTTCTCTCCTAATTAAAAAGATGTATGTTTTACATGACAGTGTAAGAAGCATTAATTGAGTGTTAATTAGTGAGTGACAGGTATGTGAACATGAATATTAAGTGTGGGGCATCTATTTGAACTACAGTATATTGATGTTTTATAAATGTTACATGGCTTTTAATACACATATGAAGGGTTACTGGATGGGGTGAGCAATGTACTACCAATAAAATATATGTGACATTGGGAAACCGCTCCTGTTTTGGCAATTGAGAGCAGACACTTACTGCAGGGGTTGTTGCCTAGTGTCTTTACTGGTACACAGTGACAGGTACATGCTTTCCCTACACCTACCACATCTCCTACCACGGCCCTTGCTGCGGGGGTCATGGACACCCCCCTGTGGGTGGAGGCAAGGCTCTGGAAGTAGGGGTGATAAAACTCATGTCACTGCTGTGTAGCACTATATTGGGAGACCATACTCAACATGAGGAGTTCCTTCCCCCCAACTAAGGTGCCACACAACATAGCTGTGGTGTATATTCAGATAGCACTGTCTATGACTCATATAGAGCCAGATGAATCCCTCTCCCTGTGCCACCAATAGGCCAAGAACCAGGCTGGGGTACAGAAAGAATATATATTTATTAAATAAAAGGTTCCTTGAATATTTGCACCAAATAATTACACATGCCACCTTCCCTATGACGCCAAACAAAGCTTCAATACAAAAACTCACTTTTTCTTTGAATTTTACTTTTGGGTCTCATGTACATGGAACACAGGCCAAATAATCAGTTCAAACCTCTTGTCCCAGGAACCCCTGTATGTCAAAATTAACCAATAACTTGGAACATTACTAGATCATGAGCATTAGCATTGCTTGAGAAAACTTTAGATTTAAAACAACTGTAATATTTAGCTAGTTTCAAAAGCAATTTCAGACATGCAACGCTTTGTAAGTATTCCCTGCACACTTAAAATGCTAGCAGTTTTGTCATCACAACAGATTTTGGATACTACTTTAGATTGATAGAACCCTTCTTCCTTCTTCACCTCCAAAGAAATACAAACCCTTTCTTCTATCAAGGTCACTTTTTCACTCATAGGAAAGAGTATGCATTTTTCTATAAGAAATGACACTTTATTGCATTTAGAAAAAGCACTTTGCTTACCCAGCACCAAACCCAGACTTTCTGTGACGTTCAGCACCCCTCTCCTTAAAGGCCAGATCTAAGGAATGGTGGCAGTTAGGAATTTCGTTTTGTGCAAGGACACCGCTTTCCTTTATGGAAAAAGAGGTACCTAATTACATTACAGACAATAGTTTTTAAAGTACAGTGAGAATGACATTTTGTTAATTTTGAATGTTAACAAAATCACCCTGTGTTATTTGGCTATAGGGGAATTCATTTAATTATTATTTATCAAATATACTAAGGATCTACTTCCATACCGCTGTCCATTAAGTAAGGGGAAGGTATTAAATCAAACAAATCCCCGCACAGTTGGCTTTATTGGACAAGCTACTTACAATGGATTTCTCTGGGTTTGGCACACAGGAAAGTCAGCAGCATTTCAGGACCCTCTCTTGGGGAAGCACAGGGATCTGGTCAGGTACTTCAGTCAAAGATAGCCACCAGTATTCATCCCTCCATCAGGCTCTGCTTGGTCATAGAGCCCAGTCAGCTTTTAGGCTTTCCCAATTGCTGTCTCCCAGATAAAAATAGTCCTGCAGCAGTCTTCAATAATTCCAACCCATGTAGTATCAGGCAGTTTTCCCAGATAATTTCAGGAAGCTGTCACAGGATTCACCCCATTGGTTTTTAGGCACGTCTCCCTTTTCCATAGTGCGAGACCTTTTTACACTCTAAGCCCCACCTCTGAAATATGAACATTAGAAGGTACAAGTGTATTGGTTCTGGCTTTTGACTGGAGGTTTATCCCCTTCTCCTCCCGCAACACGCTGCTTCTCTCTGAGGATAGGCCCCACAGAGTTTTGAAGTGGAATTTATGGGAAGGATGAAACCACCCACCAGAGTCTCCATTTGACTCTTTTTTTACACGTGTAGTTTTGCACTGAAAAAGTCCTACATGAGAAAAAATGTTGTTTTACAAATAAATATAACAACATATATATTTGTGTGTTCCTCTACCCATACCGGTCTTATTAAGATGACTCCTGTCTCAGCAGGAGGTTGCAGGTTCAAATGGCAATTTTTGCGCACTTTACACAACAATTATAACAGTTACCAACTTGAAATATTCTGGGGAGCTAGAAACACCTTTTAGGTTGTAACAGGGTATCCAAAAGTCATGTTTTGATACAAATGTAATCAACATCACGGGCTCGTAATAAGCTTTCAAATGATACTTGTCACAATTATGTACGTTTCATGGTTCAAAGGTTAATGGTGAAAAAATTCCTAATATAAACCTATGGCTATATATTTACAGACGTCCGACTCTTAGTTTCATTTCTCAATTTGAGTTTCTGTTCTTGTTTGAGCATCTGTTCCAAGCTCTGCTGCCTCATTGTTTGCTTAAGGCCCGAGTAAAACTATTAGCCTTTCTTCTCCCAAGGCGAATGGTAATTTTATTGATTATCTGAGAGAACAGGCCCTCATAAAATTCCTTGCTGGTCACCACAGTGTCCTTAATAGAGCTGACTCCTTCTTAGGAAATAGAAACGTACAGTCATGCCTCTAGCAACAGACACCTATATGGTGAAAGTTACATTTCCGTAGGGACATGAGGCCTTTTTAATGTTGCTTTTACTTTTCATGTGAAGCCTTTTAACATCTCTCATCATGACATCAATGTCCACTTCACTTTATAATCTTTATTTGAAGGGTTTACGCAAGGGAGTTTCACTGTAAAACAATTCCTTTCCGTCCAAACTTTAAAATGCCCATAATTCCAAGGCATCTTTCTTTTGTCAATAACGTTGCTGGTGTTGAAAAATTGGCCTCACAAATTCTGGCAATGGCATGCAAAGCCCTTTTGAATAAGTATGCTTCTCTTGATTTACAAATGGCCATTTTAATTTGGAAGATGCAAGTGAAATGCTTCTGACATTTTAGCATTCACAATGTGCCTTTCCACTTCCCTTCTGCAGTCTGCTTTTATTTTTGCATATTCCTTGTTTAAACTGAAGAAATACACACAGTTTGAATTCACTAGGCACCTTGGCTGTGTGAAAGTTTGGAGGCTGGCTTTTCATTCTGCCAGTGTGCCTTTCCATGAGAAGAATGTATTTCAGCACATTAGGCCCTAACATGGTGTGCAATAGCACCTAGAGCATTCCAAGTGGCAAATGGGATTACCAAATAAATTATCTCAGGCCCAAATAACCGGGCAGACTTAAGAAATATGGAAAAATACTACTTTAATATCAGTCCAATAAAGTAGGGAAACCTGGAGAACAAACAGATTGTAGGTCACAAACTCTCAGTGCATTTCCATTACACAAAAGACTTTATACCCCGATGTACATCAGTTATGATGTCATCCTATGTAGCAAACAGTAAAAACCTATTGGGCGGAGGAATTGGTTAAGTGAACATATATATTTATAGTTCATATACGTGTTAGTATCATCATTGGCTGCCCCTTATCTGGTAGGCACGACTTGAACAACCTCTAACTACATAAAATACAGATACTAGCCTAATACCAGTAGCAGATAGGCTTCTGGAACAATGTATAGTCCACAATTACATAGTCCCTCATGATCGGTTGGCACTCTCTTCCAACCTTGGACTGTCTTCCAACCATGATCATTAGCAGCACGTAAGCAACTAAACCCAGGTGCAGGGGAACAATGTCAGACAACTGCCTTTCTTAGCTAATTAGCCTATCATCTCTCATTAGTTGGGCCCTAAGCCAAGGATTCCTCTTTGTAGTTGACCTTGTTGGCTGTTCTCTTCCTCAGAACTTTAAAGGGAGTGAATATACATTGCTATCTTAGTCTGGATCTTTATGAATAGGCCTTGTCCTCTGGTCTTACAGCTCGTGTGAAGAGACCATGATTTTGTCCATTCTGTCCTTTTATTTAGTGCTATTTGATTCAATTATTTTGGGTGCTATTACTCCTCTTGGCCTCTGGAGACTTGGTTGCTCCGTCTTGCATATGCCTTCTGCATTTTTGATTGTTCAATACTTGCCACTCACAATTATTCACCCCTTTACTTAATCTAAGAGAAATATGTCTTATGTACATCGGTTATCCTCTTCGACTCCTCTAGTGCCTTTCAGTTGCTTCATGCTGTGGCTTCCTTGATCCTGATCCAAGTAAATACTCTTTGTTCTTGCACAGAGCTGTATTCCATCACCTGTCAGCTTTACAGCCTTGGTCTCTCTCCTTGAGGCTTTTCGTTTACTATCAAATGACGCCAACGTCCATTTTCTCAACATGGCTGCTTTACTTGCGTTATGTTTCCTTCATTAGCAAACTTCTACGTTGTCTTATCTACCTTGCGTTTCTGCGTACATACATCTACTGCATCTATTGTCACTTATCTTTTAAGTGTATATGGTTTTTCTTCATATTCGCATATACATATACTTCGTTGCTTCAGTTACATCTTCATTCTTCAGACATCCATACATCAGATTCTGTGTGTCTATGTACCTTCTCGCTTCAGGACGTCACTTTGCACCTGGCAGACTTTACTTATAGGTCTACTATGTCCACTGGTGTCTGTAGACTCATGTGTACCGCCTCCGTTCGAGGGTACATCCGATACGGTTGTCTCAGTGCATAACTTCTCTCATACCTTCGAGGTGGTATTGGGATGATACCAGGTGCCATGCAAAGTGTTCTCTTGCTGTTCTTCCAATATGACGGAGGTGAGGGGGGTGGCTATATAGATAGAATGTACATCTGCCTCTCTACAATGGCCTTTCTGTTCATTTGATGCTGGGGCTGACTTTAGACCTCCCAGCTGGGACTAGTCCTGTTCGTTGGTGGATGTCACTTGCATAAAGACTCATTTCTTTTAACCCAAAGGAGTAGGTCACTCTTTCTCTGGTCTGATGTCTGGCTCCTGATCTGATTTTCTACAGTATTTGTATGCAATGTGTTTGTCCTTTTTGTGCGCACAGAGGCGTATGGGCATGATGCGTGAGATAAAAAATAAAAAAGAGTGTAAGAGGGCAGGTCTTGCATGTACGGGGCCTTGACAGGGCATGCATTGATCAGTAGCAGTAATGTTCCACTCCACTTCACATGGCATTCAACTTGTGCTGCAAGATTGCATCGTGTGATGGCACTTGTACTCACCCAGTATCCATGTCCATTGACTTTTATGGCTCTCCATGTATGCAGACAGGATGCGATTATGCAGGACCATAGCATCGTGGATGGATTCAGGAAAGCAGGCACAGCAGTGTGTTATTGTCAGGTCAGCGTTGCACATAGCCTGCACATTCCGAGAGTGGAACTGATTCCTGTTGTGGAAAGCCTCTTCGGATGCCTGGGGGCAACCAATGCCACATGGGTGCAGTCCAGCGTGGAAATTACATTTGGCATGTGTACTGCTGTGTAGAAACATGCCTTTGTGGCATTTATCTGTGCCAGGGTGGTGGGAAGGGAGATGTGCTGGGATGCATGGCAAAGGAATGCCTCCAGAACCTACCCAAGCACAACTGAAAAAGTGGGCTGGGACATGCCATGCAGAATGCCACCAGTGTGCAGGATGGTACCACTGGTCAGAAAATGTAGCACTGACACACGCTTCTGCAGTGGAGGTAGGGCAGTCCTGATATTAATCCTGCTCTGGGTGTTGTTATGGATCATGGACATTACCTCTGCAATCGTCTCTTTGTTCAGCCGGTACAGGGTAATGAGCTAGGTATCAGTCAATGCTGACTTGGGAAATGGGAGCTTGCCTTGCATGGCGCCTCCTCCTCCTCTTTGTGCACCATACCGGTGCTGCTGTTCCTGCCTCTGCAGCTCAATGTGGAGCAGGAGGTGCTGCATGTCCCAGTTAGTGACTACTCGTGGCAGCATGGTATTGAAAAATGTGTTGGGGTCAGGTGTGTGCCTTATGTACTGTTCGTAAGTGGATTGGTTTCACCTGCAACTTGATTTGATTTAAATCACATGTATGCATTGCTACTACAATGTGTTTTTGGTGGAATTACTGCCCATTTTCAATACTAATTCTACCAGCGAAATTAACACCACACCCTAATTCGGCATTGTGGTGAAAGTGGCAGTAATTTCATTACAGCTGCTTTTATTGCATTCTACCCAACTCACAATGAGCCCCATCTTTTAATTACTCTCCAGCACTGCACAGAATAGTTGATATGCACATCCTAGATGAGAATGAGAGGGAGACTGGTCTGTCACTTAGAAATTATAGAAAATGTAGACTCTAAGTTCTAAGAAGAAGCTCTATTGTTCAAATCGTAGAAGTATTCACACAGTCAAAATAAAATCCTTCTATGAGCATGGTTTAAGGGGAGCTCTATCTCTCATCTTAGAATGTTTAAAGTAAGAACTCTTGGCAAATAGGCCTATTTCAGCCTATGAAGGATTACCAAAATTGCAGGCCGTATTTAATTAGACCTGTCTGCCGCCTTTTATACCATTGGCCATGCAGTCCTCTGACTAGGTTGTGCAAGACTGGTTTCACGGGCCCTGCTGTGGAATGGTTCCAAGCTTTTCCGTCCCTCCATACACAATCTGTTTCTCTTTCTTCTTTCAGGTCTTTTCCAGTGGTTGTCACCTGTGGTGTTCCTCAGGGTTCTGCTCTTTCACCTCTACTTTTCAATGTTTGTATTCAGCCACTGACATGTCTTTTTCGGTCTTTTATGTTTCACTTTTTCTCTTATGCGGATGACATGCAACTTCTGTTCCGTCTTGACCTTGAGTGTGATGTCACAGCTGAACGTTTGTGATCTTGTCTTAAAGGGGTCAGCGACTGGATGGGTATTAATTAGCTTAAGTTAAATGGAGAAAAGACAGTTACTAATAGTGGGAACTCCGGATTGCTCCATTTTGTGGACTCCTGAATTTTGGCCATCTACCATGGGAGTGTTAGACATTCCAGCGAAAACAGTAAAAGAATGTGGGTGTCAAGTTTTCTGCCTCTTTTTCGCTGGAAGCCCAGATTAGCTCTCTTTGTAGCACAGGCTTTTTGAAATTGAAACAGTTGGAAAAAATTGTACATTTTATTCCAGCCTGCTTCCATGCTCTTGTTATAGCAGCAATTTTAAACAGCAGCTTAGATTACTGTAATGTTGTATTTCTTTCTCAACCTGCTTATTTGGTACAATGCTTGTCCTGCAAAATGCAGCAGCCCGGTTAGCGAAGGGTATTCCATATGGTATTTCTGTCTCCTCAGCTTGACGCGACTTGTACTGGCTTCCTGCCCCTGCCCAAATTGACTTTAAATCACTGTGCATTATCCATCGCGCCCTATATGGGAAAGGTTGTCACTCCTTGCAGGAGAAAATCAGGTATTACTGCCCTTGCCTCATGCTTCGCTCAACAGTTTGCGGTACTCTTGGAGGTTCCTCCTTAACTACGCGAGCGTACTGGTGGTGTTCTTTAACTTGCGCCAGACGTTGGAACTCACTGCCTCGGTCTCTCCATCGTATTCAGGATTGTAACCTTTTCAAGAGCTATCTGAAAACCCATCATTTTAACTAAGTATCGTCTGTCCATCTGCATCGTTCAACGCCATGATGCCTCTGGTGGCAGTTGCTTTTTACAAGTACCCAATAGATAGATAAATAGATCCAACAAGGGTCCATTGACCAAAGGGTGACAAAAAAAGGTTGCTCAGAAACGGGTATAACGGTGCAAAGGATGATCATCCAGTGCTAGTTTTTTTTTTCTTCACGTGAAATTTTATTGAAATCTCGAACAGCATGAGTTTAATCTTGTAAAACACAACATGATAAAGGCATTATAGTACATCGTGACATCAAGATCTCCTTTTTTACTTATAATCATATAACTATACCACTAACTATAGCAATCCAAGAGTCGTTAACAAACCTTCCCAACCAACATTTCCTCCTCCCCGCCCCCCCCCCCCCACCCTTTACCCCAATCTTTTTAGTTCCAGAGTCCCTTCTCCAGTTGCCAGACCTTTCAGGTCTGAGGCTGCAGGTTTTGCTTACTATCGCTGTGTCAGTGCACGTGAATGGTCTTAAACATTAGCGGTTTGTGGAAGTAAGCTTCTCTGTCTTTCACATAGTCCTGAAAGGGAGACCATACCGCTAGGAATTTCAAATATTTACCTGCCTTTAGGGCACACATTTTTCCATCATCGTCACCCCCCAGATCTTGACCCACCACCAGGCTGTTGTGAGGCCAGACTCGTTATTCCATCTTTATGCCAGCATCATTCTAGCTGCCATTAGTAAATGTGTAATTAACGTGGCTTTATGCCTTGATGCTGCGTAGGTACCCACTGAGACAGCTCCTAATAAAACTATTTTGGGCGACATTGGCAGCGCCACTCCCATGATTTCTTTAATGTGGCCCAGCATTTCTTTCCAATATATCACTGCTTTTGGGCACGCCACATATGAAACAGATCACCCCTTCCCCCACATTGCCTCCAACATGCAGGGGAGTACTTTGCGTTGATTTTATGTAGGCGATGAGGGGGACATATACCACCTACAGCATAGCTTGAACGCCAATTCCTTAATTGCAGTACATTTGGATGAGCTATGTGCTTGCGACCATATCTGGCCCCATTCCTCCTCCGAGATCTCCTCCCCTATGTCTTTCTCCCAGCTCGCTTTATAAGGGCGTTTGCATCTATGGACGCGTTGTTCAGCAGTCTATACAATCGGGCTATCCCTCTCGTGGCCGAACCCTCTTGCATTGTTAGTTCGATCCCGGCTCTCTTTAACGATGGGTGGGAGATCCAATGCCTAATTTGTGTGTATTTATGTCTTTCGCTTTCCCCAATGCCGAATTTCTGTTTGCTGTCTATGAAGGTTAGGGGGGCCCGTCCCGATACATGTCACTTAGGGTTACTGCTTCTGTGCCCAGCCAACCCTCCCAGAATTTCTGCTGCAGACCCAGAGTAAAGTCAGAGTTATTTGCTAGGGGGGAGAGCGGACCCATACCCCGTCGGATGTTTTTAATGCATAGCGCTGTCCCAGCAATGTAATGACATTCTAGTGGACTCAGCCAAGCTACCCCTCTTCTCACGGGCTCTAACAGTGAGGGCCAGCAATGCTTTCAAAGGGATTTTTGTAGATGCTTGTTTGATTTCGCACCACCCTTTTGGTTTGTCTGGTCCCGCCCACTTCAGCATCGGCGCCAGGTGTGCTGGCAATACATATCTCCCTATACCTGGAACTCACAGACCTCCAAGTAGCGGAGGGCGCATCAGAATACTCCTTTGTATTCTGGGTCTCTTGTTTCTCCAAACGAAGGTAAATATTGCCTTTTGCAGCTCCTTAATTAATCTGGGCGGGATATATATGGGCAATGAGTTTACCACATAAAGCTGTCGGGGGAGAAGAGTCATTTTTATTGCAGCGATTCTTGCGAACCAATATAATTCTTGGGCGTCCCATCTTTGCATATCATCTTGGAGTTGTTTCCACAGAGGCTTTATATTGTTCTATACAAGCTTTCCCTCTACCTTGTTAGATTTATTCCCAGATATTCCAGAGACTCTTTTTCCTAGATCAAAGGGTAGGTATTTTCCAGGGCAGTGATCTCCTCCCTCTTTTCTGTTCTGTTTATCGCTTTCGACCCAGAAAAGTTTATAGAAAACCATGATACCTCGGCAAACTCTTATAGTTTTGACATGACCCTAGGCAGTGTGTTTTTGGTATTCTTCATTATCTCGTCCCCATATAGTGCCATTTTGTGTGTAGCCTTCCCGCATGCCACCCCTTTAATCTCTGGAGCTATTCTAATTTGTGCCGCAAAAGGTTCCATTGCCATTGTAAAGATCAGCGGGGAGCGAGGGCAGCCCTGTCGGGTACCCCTCCTTATGTTGATCTGTTCTGAGGCTAACCCATTCACCACCAGGCTCATAGACGGGATCTGAAAGTTTGCCATTACCATCCTAAAGAATTCTGGTCCGCATCCAAACCCCTCTAGTACTAGTTTTAGATATTCCCAGTCCAGACTGTCAAATGCCTGTCTAGCGTCTAGGGCTGCTATTGAGAACCGTTGTTTCGTTCTCGTTCCCATATCTATGATGTCTATGGCTCGCTGCATGTTGTCTTGTGTGTGTCTGCCCGTGACAAAACCCGCCTGGTCCTCGTGTATAATCTCTGGGAGCACTCTCATTAGTCTGGTGACTAATATCTTACCGTAAATCTTAGCATCTGTGTTTAAGAGAGCAATAGGGCGGTAGCTAGCACATTCTAATGGGTCTTTACCTGAATTCAACAGTAATATTGTCGTAGATCTTCCCATGTCTGCGGAAATCGAACCCCTCACCCTAATGACATTGAACAGGCGTGTGAGTAGGGCGAGCAACTGCATGCGGAATCTTTTATAGTAACCATTTCCCAAACCATCTGTACCCGGGTTTTGTTTGCCGGTAACACAGAGATAGCGTTGTTGACCTCTTGAGCCGTGAACGGGCCCCCTAGTGTATCCCTGTCCTGCTCTGTAATTTGCGGTGGATGTGTTGCCGATAAGTAGGACCTCTGATTTTCAGGTTTGAGGTTTGAACAACGTAACAGTTCTTCATGGAACTGAACCATTATGTGTAGTTTTTCTGTTTATGCAGTGTGTGTTTCCCCATGCCCATTTTTGAGTTGTGCTATATAGTTACGGGTTCTCTGTTTCTTCAGATTTGCGGCTAGAATTTGTTCGCTTTCCCACCATGTATGTAGTATGACTGCTTGGTGTTCAGTAGTGACTGTGCCACCCTATCACTGGTATTATTTTCTAATTGGGTCCTGATCAATCTTAGTTCCCGGAGTGACTTGTGCGTTTGTCGGGTCTTACGCTGTTTCTCTGCCTCTACCAGGTTCATTTTGAGTTTATGTGTTATTAGAGCTCTTTCTCTGTTATATGCGGCCGCCTGCGACAAAAATTCCCCATGGATTACCGTCTTCCCCGCGTCCCAGACTATCCTACAGTCCATCTCACCCGTATCATTTTCTTTAAAGTAATTTTTAATCGTGTCTTCGATATGAGCCCTGAGTGCAATATCCCTTAAAATCATCTCATTCAGTCTCCAGTTTGCTTATCTTCTTTTTGCTACTCCGCCGATCTCAAAGCGGACCAGCACCGGCGTATGGTCTGAGAGGTACTTAACCCTATTTCCACTTTCGTCACCTTAAGGAAAAGAGTTGCCGATAGCAGGACCATATATATCCATGAGTAACCCTTATGCACTGCCGAGTAGTGGGTATATTCCCTATTTTCATCCTGAAAGAACCGCCATGTCTCCACCACCCCCAGGTCTCTAGAGAGTTTCCCTAAGGCTGGCCTGTTTTTTTTGGTTGGCTAATATGGGTGGGAGAGTTTTATCAAGTAGTGGGTCCATCACACAGTTGAAATCATCGCCTATAATTAGTTGCCCCTCGCACCAACCCCCCAGCTTCTGTAAAACACTGATAATGTATGCGTCCTGTTTCTCATTTTGGGCGGTACAATGCTAATAGCGTGTATATTTGACCCCTGATGGAACCTTTAAGACCCAGGTACCTCCCCTCTGCATCTCTGACCACCTGGAGTTTCTTGAACCCTAATTCTCGATTTATAAGTATTTCAACCCCTCTTGTCTTTTTGCCACTGGAGGCAAAGAATTGATGGGGGAAAGATCTACTGGTCAACCTCTTTTCATCTTCATGGAGGAGGTGGGTTTCCTGCAACATCCCTATCGCTGTCTGCATCTTCACCATCCTACCCAAAAGTGTGCGTCTTTTCATAGGGGAATTTAGCCCTTGCACATTAAGGGATACTATTGTCACTTCAGCCATTAAGTATAATTCAAATTAAGTGCTCTCGCTCTGTGGTCAGAACTTTTACTCCCATCTTCATTGCACTTCCACTACCTGCTCCTGGAACTCTGGACTGTTTTTTATCTATATTTACATACCTTTTCCACCCCCTCCTTCCCTCTCCCCCACAAATCTCAACCCTCTCCCCCCTCCCACCTTCCCTTTCCCTTTAGTCCCAGTGTGGCCAGGGTTCCGAGGAAACCCCCCTGGTAATCTACCTAGGTATTGGGCCACGAGTTCTCCAATATTTTCTTTACGCCAGGATATTATCATACCCAGATATGGATTCCAAGTCGTGGCGCTCCCTTACCTCAGCTCGAGCGCTCAGGCAATATATCCTGCAGTTTTCACATTATTGTTGAAGCTTTTAGATGTTTTGGTTACGTGCATATGACAAAACGAGGTCCAACTTTGCACCAATTAGGATTGACTTCTAGAGGGCCCTGACAGCTTTGCGTCCCTTCCAAATGTTTTCTTCCTTTCCGTTGACCATTCCCATGGATTGGGCTTGCTATTGGCGTAGTTCTGCTTCTGTCTGGGTTCAGGTTGTTGCAGGTCCACTTCCATTTGTAGCAGCGAGAGCCTCTCTTCACAAGTGCTTATCCTCCTCAGCTTTCCTTCCCAGGTGAAGGTTAGACCAAATGGGTAGGACCATGTGTAAATTATGTGTTTTTCTTGTAGGGCTTTCGTGACCAGTTGCATTTGTCTTCTTTTGTGAAGAGTCGAGAGTGCCAGGTCTTGATAGAGATGGATAAGACACCCATTGATCGTCAGGTCAGTCTGCGATCTGGCCGCTACCAGGACATCCTCCTTCAGGCCATTAGTGGTCACAGCGATCAGAACGTCTCTGGGTCTTGCTCCTGGTTCGTTCTGCTTAGGTCCTACTCGGTGTATCCTGTCAAATTTGATCCTTTCCGGTGAGGTGTCTTTCAGGAGACTGCTGAAACATTGTTGCATGGTATCTTTCAGGTCTCTGTCCGTCACTGATTCTGCTAGACCTTTGACCTTAATATTGGACCTTTGTGATCTATTTTCAAGGTCCTCCGCCTGCAGTTCCTAGTTTGTCATAGCTCTGGCAACATGGTCCAGCAGGATACTGCACATTCTCAACCACGTTCACCCTATCCCCCAGCTCATTCATCTCTTTTCTCATCTCTTGTAGGGAGTTTCTCAATTCTTCCTTCATTTGCTCTTGGAATGTGCTGGTCAATCTAGCCTCCATGCCTTTTAGACAGTTCAGCAATTCCTCTTTATCTGTCATCATGCTGACCAGTGATTGAATGGGGTCTGCTATTGTCAGTTCCTGAGAGGGTGTGGGTGAGGTATGTCCTGATTGCTGCATCTGCTTCCAGCACCTCTTCAGCTGTCCCTCTTGGCGCTTTGTTGTACCCTTGACTCTCAGCGAGGCACTTCTTAGTTTAGCCCCTGGCATCAGAGTCCCCTTGAGCAGTAGCAGCGTGAGGCGCAGGACCAGTTTTCTACCGGTTTTCAGTTGTCTACAGAGTATTGTCTCTATGCTGGTTCAACTGTTGCTGCTATATACGTAGCTTCATTTGCAGATACGTAGCACGTGTGTATCTTTGGTTTCTGTATTATTGCCTGCCACATGCAAGAGACGTGTGAGGCCAGGGGTTACTCAGCTCATTCCACTAGGCCGTATGGGTCACAGCTTCTTTGGTGATGCCAGTGTAGCAGTGTTGCTTCTCCCCCCCCGCTGGAAACGAGACACAGGGTACAGGTTCCGAGGTTCTGGGCTCACCCTCCTGAGTGCCGCCCAGGACCACTCCGCACTCGGGACCCACAGGGGAATGCGGACTGGTTTAGGTTGTTATTCTGGGGGGGAGGTGCACCCGATCATCCGGGTCCGTATGAGCCTCCGGGCTTGCTTTCAAGTCTTCTTCAGGGTAAATTGTCTATTGTTGGATGCATAGGTGTAGCTAGGATAATCTATACATGGTTTCAGTTGTTTGTGCCGTACTTTCCCCGTCGATCCGTGCGTCCCTCACCTTGGTCATCCGGCAGAGTTAGATTTAACAGGTCCCGCTTGGGGTGTGGGTGCTTGTACCCAAGCGACAGGGCAGAATCTGGAGTATGACCTGGGGCGTAGGCAGACCTTTCATTCATTTAGGTGTGGCCTCTGTTGTGGCAGTTCACTGCCTGGTTGGGCTTTGTTTGTTTCGTGGGATCCAACCCGCCTCAGCGTGCGGTTTGTTTCTTACTGCTTGTAGCACTAGTTGGCGCCATTATGGCGCGGCTTTATTTTGAGCTTTGGGTGTGGGACCAGGTTTCAGTGCCTTGTGAGGTGTAGCTTCTGTGCAGGCTACCGTGAGGATCACGAGCCGTCCTCTGGATCCGGCTGGTTGCTCGAGTCAGGCTCTCCTGTCACCCTTCGTCCCCTTGTCGGCAAAGTGCTGGAGGAGCATTTAAGCAGAGAGCTCGGTGTGGCCTCAAGGAGGCTGAGGGTTCTCCGAGCCAAAGTGATTATTCAGTTTGTATAGACTCCGCTGTGGGCTGGGTGTTGCGTCTCCCGGGGGGACCACCACCCAGTAGAGGTCAGAGATCTCCCGGGCGCTCGTCCAATGAAGGGCCCCCTGGTTGTCAACGGACCTCTCCGTACAGCACGGATCTGATTGGCATTGGTCGCAATAGATTAGCCGCCCAGGACCGCAATGACCCCACCGCTGCTGCGCGGCTCACCGGAGTTGGCGTCCGCCTCCCAACTGGATGTTGTTTCTGGGAGATTCCAGGTCGGGGGCCGCTCTGACTGTGCCGTATACTTGCAGTAGTCTCCAGCGGGCAAGGGCAACTAGTTCTCCCCCGCACCTGATAAGTGCTCCGTGCTCCACTCGTTGCGTATGTCGCTCACTGGGCTCCGTCCTCCCCAAGCACTTCTGAGGATGTCCGTGCGCAGATCTGGCCGCCCACACTTTTCTCTTGATGAGGACACTATCACAGGATGTCTTTTGTACGATCGTCACAGCTATTGACTGCAGTTTTCAACCTTTCGTTACCCGCGCGAGCAGAGGAGCAGAGATGTGTGTCCTCACGGGCTGGCAGCCATCTTGGAATCTCTATTTTTTTTTTAAATTAATGTTTAGTTACTTGAAGTTATGTTGTTCACTTTACAATTGGAGAACTACAAATCCATGAATATAAAATGCAATCAGTGGGGAGGAGTTGCTCAGGCATGACATTGGACAAGTTGAGAGCTCTCTTACTTCAGCATGTTTCAAACCATAGCTCCCCATCCCAAGGCTGTAAAACTTGGTTGTGTGTCTTTTGTGAGAGTGCTCAGTTTACTCTGAGGAAAAGAGGGTCACCAGTGGAATACCTCCTACAAGTGGCAAGCCTTTTAATGTAAATACATTATAGCACAATGGTCATGACATGAGGCCAGGGGAGAGTTTCAGGCAGCAGGGTTTAAGTGCAACAGAAGTAAATATCTCTTTGTGCATGTTGTGAATGCCCCCTGCTGAGTTTTGCTTGTTTTATTCCTTCAATCAATAATTGTTATGTTTCAGTATTTTTGCGCCAGTGTTGTGCGTGTGATGCACTTATTTCCTTCGTGCAGTCAGGGCCATTTTTCAGTAGTGTTGTGATGGTGCTCTGTCCTGTGTGACGTGAATTTGTTTCAGTCCTGAATTGAAGACCTGCTTTCAGTACTGAAGTGGTAGTTGTCATTCTGATGTGTGGTACACCTGTTTCAGGATTGCTGTGTGGTTCACTTTCACTTGCAGTAGCACTATCCTTGTCAGGTGATTTTGTTTCAGTCCAGAGTTATCTGTCGTCTGTCTGTATTGCAGCAGTGTGAGGTAACTTGTCAGTATTTCATTGTGGCACTGGCAGGGTCTTGAATGAAAGATGCTTGCTTCAATCCTGCAGGGATGGTCACATTTCAACCTTTCACTGGTGGTATTGGATCCTATATAACACGTGCATGTGTTTTAGTGAAGTAATGTGAGTTACCTTGTAGTATTACAGTGATGGCGTCCTGATGTCTGTGACGTGCTCTTGTATCAGCCTTACATTGATAATATATCACTATAATGATAGTTATAGTTAGTTCTGCAGTGGTGGTGCTCTGTGCTGTGTGAGACTCAGTTGTTTTAGTCCTGCATGGAGTGTCACATTTCAGGCATGATTTGGTAGTATCCTGTCCTGGGTGATGTGCGCTAGCATGAGGCCTTCACTGGTAGGCACTTTTAGATATTGCAGCGGTGGTGATAGTTGCGTGTCCAGACTCTTTTGACTGGGGTGGCCTAAGTGTGTGTTAGGGAGAATTCTCTGTTTGGGCTGAATTTCCTAACCTAGTGAGTCCCCCAGCAGCTTTGCTGGATTTCGGGAGTTTGTTTTTTTCCATCCTGCCAAGAGTGGGACTCTTTTCCTCCCACTCTTGGACATGTATGTGTGTAATTCCTTTGAATGTCAATGTGTTCTATGAGCTATGGGGTCTTTTACTCCATAGGGTCTCATATGTTTTTTTTCTATGTGTGTTACACTGCACCCTACGTGCCGTAACACTGGGGCGTCCTAGCGGACCTCCACCATAGACTCCATACCCGGGGACTGACTACTGTCTCCCCGGGCATGTAAAGTCACCATTGGCTTTACTAGACCTAAATTTACTAACAGGACTAGTACAAACCATCTTATTATGGACGTACTAGTAGGGGTAATTCGATTACTCCTGGACCTGTTACTCGAGGGGGCACTGTCCCGTCCCCCCTCGTCGAGTTTTGGCTGGTGGCAGTGGAAACTACTTGTTATGTTCGACCCCTAACATAACCCTATGGGATTCGTCCCATTGTTGGAGATTGATACTTTTTCTCGTTAATCTCTAACGTACCACCGATCTACTTATCTTAAATAGGTTTATCGGATTGGTATTTTCTGCCAGAACTCGGTTTGTAAAATGGCGTCTGTGTTCATCTCTGTGACTCCTAAACCAAAGGTTGAGCCCTTTGTTCCACTTTTGGTGGGCTCTGTACAGAGACCCTCCAAAGTGGTGCCATTCTGTCTGGGTTACCACAGGGGTGTGGGAGGGGGTTTAGGCACCCTGGACCGAGTTGCCTTGCCAACTCCGGTCGCACTCTGGAGTGATTGGCCCAAGTGGTGAGCCTTCCCGCTCACCACTTAGCATGTGTTGATTGACAGCTAGGCTGAATGAATGGGGGTTCTCTGCATAAAAGCAGGGCTTTTGGGTCTGGATCTTCAGAAGTCGCCACAGGACCTAAGAATCCGACGAGGGTAACGCTGAGCCGTCCTGCAACGACGACACCTCCGGTGGAGCCCTGCTGAGCCGACTCACCACTTCCCGACGACAGAGGAGATCTCCCTGCCGGAGAGTCTCTTCCCCTGGCTGGTGGGAACAACTAGCCCCCCCTTTGCTTTTTATTCGCCTCAGGACGCAGTGGTCGAATTGCCCGTGCAGAGCACCTCGGCAACCGGATAGCCACTACCCCTGTACGCGACCAAAAGGTGGTGCCTTGTGACGGAGCACTCCGTGGCTGGTCTCTTCCCTGGTGGTGCACCGGACTTCACTTTTCTTCGACGACGAGAACCTCTCTACTCTTGGCAAAGACCCGACGTGCATCCACCACCAGGAACAACTGCCCCCGCCGGAGCTGCCCTCCACAACAAGGTACCGTGTCCGCCTGGCTTCCCTTTCGATCGGATTGAGTGAGGTGTCTTAATCCTCTCCTTTCCGTTGGGTCGCCTCCAAGCTTTTCTCATTTATAGTTCTGAACTGGTTCAATTTGCCGATAACAATTTGCTACAAAGACTTGAATGCATCTCCACTAGAGACTTTTTGGGACATTGCGCCTTGCCTCTCTCCGAGTGGGCCTGGCCTCTGAACTTCATGATCTATTGTGATTCTTGCCTTCTTGCCGTGCATTTTACCCGCAAAGTATTGAACTGCGTTGATTTCGTAACCTGCCTATCTTTTTCTCTCCCGTCCTAACTAATATTCGAGTGTCATCTAGGTTGAGGTATGCACCTCTGTCTGAAAATAAGTGGTACCGGTAGAACCTAGAGTTGTCGAAATATTGCTAGGGGGATTGATCGTTTTCTTCTTCGTAGAGAAATTGTGTTTGATTTGTTTGCCGTGATAGTGCCATAGTGTTTTTCATAGATGTTCTGTTATAAATAAATACCTTAATATCTTTACACTAAGCCTCGTTGCGTGTTTGCTTGTCTTGCTGTGAAGAATTGCCCCATTTTGTATACTCCACATACTGCTCAACTTTTCTTGAGGGAAGTCTGACTGCTCAGCCACAGCTACCAAGTGAATCTGTGTGGTACAGACTGCTACCAAGTGGGTTCACCGCCAAACGCCTGTAGTCCTAAATCTTTTGCAGTGGTCCCAGAGGGAACTGCACAGGTTTCCGCCTAACAGTGTGCCACTGATTTAAGCAGGGGTGGCATGAAGTACGAGCACAGGGGGACCACCACCCAGTAGAGGTCAGAGATCTCCCGGGCGCTCGTCCAATGAAGGGCCCCCTGCTTGTCAACGGACCTCTCCGTACAGCACGGATCTGATTGGCATTGGTCGCAATAGATTAGCCGCCCAGGACCGCAATGACCCCACCGCTGCTGCGCGGCTCACCGGAGTTGGCGTCCGCCTCCCAACTGGATGTTGTTTCTGGGAGATTCCAGGTCGGGGGCCGCTCTGACTGTGCCGTATACTTGCAGTAGTCTCCAGCGGGCAAGGGCAACTAGTTCTCCCCTGCACCTGATAAGTGCTCCGTGCTCCACTCGTTGCGTATGTCGCTCACTGGGCTCCGTCCTCCCCAAGCACTTCTGAGGATGTCCGTGCGCAGATCTGGCCGCCCACACTTTTCTCTTGATGAGGACACTATCACAGACACAAAAGGAAGTAGGTGATCTGAATTGAGGTGAGCGTATGGCAGGAGCTTGAGGAGGTCTTGTGTCCTGCAGCTGATGCAGGAAGTGTGTGGCAAGGTAGGAGTGAATAAAGTGTGTGGGCGTCTGTGTTGTGAATGCAAAGTATGTGTTGTCGGTGTCATTAGGAGGTGCTGCCAGGGCCTTTCCAGAGCGGCGCCTTGCCTCGTGGGCCATGGCCCTTTGTTGCAGGCAGGGAACTTCCGGAGGCCAACAAGCGGAGGGGGTGCAGTGGAAGAAGGTGAGGGTCACTCTTACCTGGCATTTTTTGGTCTGACCTTTAAAAGGGGGCTGAGTGATGACCCAGCCTCTTTTCCCGCTGCACTCGCCACACAAAAGAAGTTTTCCTGCCCAACCAACACCTTGCTCTGGCAATTCTGATTGAGCCATTATCTGGGGATCCAATTTTCACAATGATGTTTTGATGATTGGTATGTGTAGTTATATGTGTGTTCTTTGCATGTTACATTTTGGCGCTGTTGACGGGGACGTACACAATGGATTATGAAAGATGTTCAGACCATGACCAACTGTTAACTAGATGGATTATGATTTTTCTACCCGGGTTGGGGGTTGAGGGGTCCACTCTCCAATAGGCCAAGCAGACGGGGACGGTGTCCTCTCGGGTTGCCCATTGGGTGGAGTTGTAGCCCAGGCTTGGGTGTTGGACATTGACATTTGGATTCTGCAATTAACTCTGGAACAGCTCAGACAGCTAGTAGGCCGAATCAGGCAGCTGGCGAGTCGGCAGGGCTGCTAGGGTCCAGGTCATGGTAGCTGATTATGGTGGATGTAAAATGCGTGTGGTCCCCATCATTGATTTCTGAGAATTTCTCGTAATGAAGTGCCTCCAAAAAGGATGTGGTACAATAATTGTATAATGCAATGTGTGTTTTCTGAAGACATGGGGCCTCATTACGAGGCTGGCAGTAGCCATGCATGTAATACAGTACGGCTGCCGCCGGCATTCATTTTTTTCCAGCGCCCAGAAATTGGCAATTGCTGGTTCATTACGGCCTTGGCGGAAACGTTTTTTCCCCTTTTCTGGGTGCCGGAAAAAATTCTTCCCCAATCCCATTGAGCCCCAAAGGGCTCAATGGGAATGGGGAAGCCGGATGCACAGGCACCGTTGCACCGTTATAAACGGTGCCTGTGCATCCGAAATGCTCTGCTCGCGGGTGCCGGTACGGCCGCCAGGCCAGTCCCGGCGGCCGCAATGGCACCCGCGAGCAGAACTCGAAGTTTGCTGGTCCGGGAACTACGGTACCGGCATGCTTACCGGTACCGTAGTTCCTGGACCAGAAAATTTATAATGAGGCCCATGGTCAATAAGAGTGCACCCCTATTAAATGTACGCATAAGAAGGAGAAATTGAGTATGTGTCAAGTGGCTATGTATGTGTGAAACAGGTGAAGAAGTTTGCTTTTGTTGCCATGTGTGAGCTTGTACAGGCGTGCATGTAGCATTAAAATGCGGCGACTGCAATGGATTAATTCTCCTTACACTGCGGTTCTTGGTGTTCCCTTCACAGCCAGTGTCTACCTTTTAGTGTAAGGTAAACCAGTTTAACATTAGTCAGTGTCTACTATTAATTCAAGCGCATTTCTTTTGTCTTTTTACTTTTTTTGTTCACGTTTTTTGCAGATCTGAGTAGATTTGAACTGTGGTCAGTGTATTACTAAATTGATAAATAGTCTAACTGAAATATCTTTTAAAGGGAAAATGAAAAGGGGGAAAAAATAGAAATAATGTAACGCTCTGCCAGATATGGCAACTCCTTCCGCGGATGGCTTTCTGCCTGCCCCAACTCAACCTGTTATGCCTAGACATGCAGGTTTGGAATGCCTGGCGAGAGCGCGTATGCTTAGTCAAGTCTCAGGAAATTGGTTTTACAGGAAGAAGAGCTTGACCTAATTATAAAGGGCCTTTCCGGGGGCTTTCCCCTATGGCGTAAAGATGACAGGCTGGCGCTTGTGCTATATGTATGCTTCTGCTGAATGTATGCTATCTCCTCTTCGATGTTGTGACATGTCCTTGAATCAGTCAGGCTGGAGGCGGGCATCTCTGTGCAAACAACATTTCCAGGCCAGATGCCAGGCCCCTCCCTGGTCAGGGCAGGGAAATGCAAACAGAAGCCACATATTCCATTCTCAGTTACTGCACTGAAACAAATACACGTCTGTAGGCCAATCCCTCACCTGTATGTCTGTTTGACCCTCTGCTGTTTTATTGCATTGGAGTACAAATAGGGATGAACAGGGGTGGACTTGGAACAAAAAGAGGCCCTACCCAGAATTACACATGAGGAGGGACAGAGAGTCTGTGGGTGTTGATTGGTTGTCTGACCACTGATTGACTGCCCATGGTCATGCTAATCCCTATCGAAATGCCCACCCATTCCTGCCTCTGCCTGCCAAAAACACTCATGGGAACTCTTTGAGCTTGCTTTAATCAATCTTTTGCATCAGACTTTACATTCAAAGTGCCTGCCAGGTGTTTGTTCAAAGCAGTCTTCTGAGAGGTAATGGGCCTCATTATAACACTGGCAGTAGCCGTGCTGGTAAAAACGGCAAGTTGGTGCCGGAGTTGTGTTTTTTTTTTCGGCGCCTGGCAATAGGGAATCATCGGAGCATTAAAGCCCGGCTGTCTCTGAAGCCAGGTGTGGGAAAAAATAACTCCCCATTCCCATTTGAGTCCTATAGGACTCAAATGGGAATGGGGAAGACGGTAGCACTGGCACCATTCAGAATGGTCCCGGTGCTACCGTCAAAGTCTGCAAGCAGGTGACTTTCCGCCCAACAGGTCAGACCTGGCCGGCGGAAAGGCACCCGGCCCGCAAACTTGTACCCTGCCGGTCCGGGAACAACGGTGCCAGTAAGCCTACCGTCACTGTTGTTACCGGACCGGCAGGGTTGTAATGAGGCCCAATGACTTATTTGCAGTGGTAAACACACTGTCTGATCAAGCCTACCTTCAGCCACGTGATGTATAAGCACTCTGCGTGTCCTTCACTGAAATCCTGTTAAAAACAAGCATTAGCAAAGCCAAGGAAGGCCTGCTTAAAACAAGCATATGTTCGGCAAAGGCAATATTTTTGGCTTATGCATACGTTTTAAGCTTTTGCCAGGCACTGCTATATAACATGCGAGAAACTGGCAGCACGTCACAAATGTAGTGTAATTAGGCATACCAGTTTATGGTTCAGTAAAGCTACATAGCAATCCTGCAAATCTGGGACAATAACGGGTGTTTATGTAATTTATGGGGCTTGTGCAAGTAGCTTTGGGTACTCTGCAGTAACATGCAGTAACATGCAGATGACTGTTAAACTATCACTTTGAACAGTTATGTTACTGTGGCTTGCTGTAGCACAGCGTTTCACATTTACATGGCATCCTTGGTGGCAAATTCAGGGCATGTTTTTTTCATTTTTATGAGGAGACGAGTATCCCTAGGGCCAAAGGCTGGAGTGAGAGCCTGTGGAGCTGAGCACCCCAACGGAGGCTCGTGCTGGGTTGCACTTGCTTATTATTATGCGGTTCCTGTTGGTTTTGCATTGCATTTGTCATCTGTACATATACATAACAAAGGCAAACCCCATATTATCCACAACCGGCTTCTCAATATGTACCGGAATTCAAGAAAACAAAAACTAAATGAAATAAGTGAACAGTTCAAAGAGGTATATTTCATTTGTATGATAACTTTTTGTCTGAATGCCTTTGAAATGCAGATTTGATCTCATCAGGAATAACAGCAAGGGGCATCCTCGGGGTCAAGAATGATTAAAAACAGGGGTTTTTCCCTGCAGGCTTCTTTGAAGTGTCTTTAAATTTTTGAGCTAGTTGCCAGTTTGCAGAGAACTGAAGTTGCTCCCTTTCAGATGTTCAGCTAGCTTTATTTATGACGTTTACAGCACTTTGCATTCTATTGCTTATGCTCCTACAAAAGGAAACTAGCACTAAAAGTAGAGTATTACTCCGTAGCAGAATAGAAACTTGTTCTACTGCCAATCAAGGGAATTTATTGTTTCGGCTGAGTACACACCTATGTCATAATAGAGACTGGCATTATGTTGATGTGTGTTTGTGTCCTCTCATGTCACTTCCAGAGGTATTGCACAGTCCATTTGTCACCCCACTTAATAGTTTTGGCTATAAACCGAAATGATGGCATTGGAATATGAGAGGAGCAGTATTGGTTGTGAGGAGGCACACAAAGCTTTGTTTGTTTACTCACCCATTGATTAGCCGGTTCTATGTCGTTTTACAGACAGTAATTTTTTCGATGGCGTTTTTACTGAAAAAAATCCAGTGAAAAAAACTCATCAAATTTGTTTTTTATTTTGGGGGCACCCCCACCAAACCCCCCATTTCCCTATGTTATTAACCACACCTGACACCCTCCCCATCCCTCTTAAACCCTTACCCTTCTCGATGGAATTATTTTGGCAGAAATTCCATCTTAAAAACTACTGTCAACAAAAGGACGTTGTACCAATTAGTCATGGCCTTGCTAATTCCTATAGCCATTCCCACGCCTAACCTGACGTTCCCTACCAAAAACTCATCTTTGAGCTAGCTCTATCACGCAGTAACATCAAACTATGTGCTATAAATAGCAGAACAGTGTTATTTCAAAGCAGTGTTCTTAGAACAAATGGCTTAATTGGAGAAGTAAATACACTATTGCTGTAATACATACGTCTTAAACAAGAGAGCCTTCAGCCACTTGATTGATAACAGAATGTGTATCCTTGCATGTGTTCCTTGCACCAAAGTTCTGATAAAAACAAGCATTGGCAAAAACATAATTTTTGGCGTGTGTGTGTAGGTATTAGGTAGACACCTGCCAGGCACTGCTATCGCATGCCCAGGTACTCAAATAATTTTACAGCCGGTACCTCCTTATGGCTATGCAGTGCCATGATGGCAGTGCCTGGCAAATGCCTATTCGATGCCTACTCAAACCTGAAAGTGTTAGCTTTGCCAAAGCTTATTTTCTATGGACTTCAGCAATAAAAGTGATTTTCTCAGTAGCATGATGAGGAATGTTTCAACTCTTGACAAACTTGGAAGGAGGCTGGCACGCCAGCTAGCCAGGAGGTTTACAGTTCACCTAGTACACGGTAAAGGGACCTGCGAGGAGAGGAGTTCTAGCATTACATGTTAAGATGCCGCTATAAGCAGCAACTGACATTTAATAGTGACTTGAATGTGGATGCAGCAAATTATGTACAGATCTATCATAAAATGATGTGCATAAAAGAAACTGAAGATGCACAGTATATACATATATATGTGTGCTACATCACAGACACAGTGCCTGATACAGTTTTTCGCTCTGGCACTTCAAAACATGCCCATCAAAGACCATATGCAAGTAGACACTACACTATTTTTAGTTCGGGCTATTAGGTGTCGGTTGTGACACCTATAAGCCGAAACTATTGCATTGCAGTACAGCTGGGGAGAAATGGCATTTGAGGAGGAACACAAAGCTTGCGGTATTGTTGGTAAGTTGGCCACCCATTGACTGCCCATGGCCCTGCTAATCCCTATGGCCAATCCCACCAAGTTCCTGCCCTCCCCGCCCATAGCACCTCCTCCTGGAAACCACTGAGCTCGCTTTAATCAAACCTTAGTATCAGACTTTGCACTCAAAGTGCCTGCCAGTGTTTGTTCAAAGCACTCTTCTGAGAGTCAATGGCTTAATTGGAGCTGTAAACACGCTACAGGTGTATTAAAAATGTCTTACTAGGCCTGCCTTCAGCCACTCGATTTATAAGCACGCCTGGTGTCCTTTACTGAAGTCCTGTTAAAAATAAGCATTGGCAAAACCACTGAAGTCCTGCTTAAAAGAAGCATTGGCAAAGCCAACATTTTTGGCTTGTGCGTAAGTTTTAAGATTTTGCCAGGCACTGCTATTAGATGCCCAGGTATTCGCACCATTTTGCACCTGCTACCAACAATGGGTAGTTAATACCAGTATGGCTGTGCATGGTAAGTGCTTTTCCCATGCCTACACAAACACCTGAACTGTTGGCATTGCTAATTCTGTTTTTTAAAACCTCATGCAGAGAACTCAGCCGAAACTCCTTTGGCTCGGGCTCCCGCCTACACTCGGTAACTCCTGCATCTATGTGGAAAACATACATGCTCCTCAAATTATAAACGTCACCAGCCGCCACCACTGGTAATGAATACCACAAATAAACGCTTCCCTGATGAAAAACCCACAGCATAACTCATATTTCAATCCAGATGGCTCTTATCTGCAGCTGTGCGGAAAACAAGAGAGTCACTGTGTCGATTCGGAAGGGCAGATAGGGCCAACCACCCAGGATACATTTTATACTGAGGGGACATTTAAAGCTGTTAGGTTGGGATCATGGTTTCCAATGCATGGACGAAAAAAAACTTTTCTGTCTTGTTACGTTTTGGATTTATTTATGACGAAAATGCCCCTTATTGATGATAACTTTTGAACGTGTTGATTTGAAATGTGCTTCCGTAAGGTGACTGGCGATAGAAAAATCTATCAAAGGTTCTGTGAAGTTTGTACAACCAAATGAATCAGAACTGCTAATTTGGATACAATCTCTAGTCAGGTCAGCCATTTTGCTCACTGAAAAGGAACATCAAGAACTCATAAAAGGGCTATTTCCAGTCTTCCACGGAACATAATTGGCTGACTGTTTTGCCCTAGCAATTCTCAGCATTGTTCTTGTTATCCGCTGGAAGCTTTGTGACACATTTCTGCACCTGAAATGCATGTGATCAAGCAGGTGTTTCTTTTTTTAACCTCACAGAGAATTCTGGATTTCTTGGAACTTTGCCCAAAAGCGTATCTTTTATTACTCATATTCAGTACTTTATATTTTCACATGGTAGAGAGGTGGAAAGTCCATTTTCCAAAGGAAAACCTAACTGGCTACTGTCTAGATATCACACATTGGCTTGAAATTACCTTGATAATGTTGTTTTTCGTGTTTCTTTGTAAGTGTCTCTGTAGCAGCACCCAACAAAGCAAAAGCTATTGATAAGGATAAATAGTACATGGTGACTACACATTGGACTTAGTGATGTGTTATTCGCTTCTTTTTTATGCATTTGACATTGTGATTTGCTGAATGGTGAACATTCGGTGTGCCTTACTTGCAATTGCTTAGGGTTTCCTGGTTTAGTTTTTTTTTTTTACTTCCAGGGGTATACATACTGTGTTTTCAAAAATGTTCAGAATCTGCATTTATCAGTGTTTTCCTGTTTTCCCCATTCAAAAACTTGCGAATCATTGTTTTTCCCAGTGTGAACATACAAATATTGTGTTATTGTTTCATTGCGTGGATAAGTAGGGTAATGTCTCTCAGAGCAAGATGTTATGAACACTTTCTGGATAATAAAGATGAATGTGTTAATCCAGTAATATATAACATTTCTACAAGTCAAACTTATTGTAGTAAATCATACAATACTTTTTCAGGGACTTTTTTTTCCAATCCTTGCACTATCTTTTCTTCCCATGAAGACTTTGATTGGTGAAAACGACCTTTGCACATTGTAGAGACATCTAATTTTAACAGATAAGACATGTGTGGTAAAAGGATTTGCCTGAGAGCACTCAATTTGGTGGCGATAAGGATTATTTTGACTGTCAAAAGAAATAAACTACAAGCAGATATTAACTGTTTATCAAGTGCTGCTCACTACAAAATGAGAAGGGAGTCTCCTTAATGTACTCCCTGAGGATTGACTGGAAGGCGTGAGCACGCCAAATCTTTTTGACTGGTCCTGGAATGTCAGTGGATCCTATAACTAAATGTTGCAAAGGCAACTCATCAGGTTATGTGATTGTTGCTGAGATGTTATATGTCTTATACCTTCCTGTAAATCATATGGCGTTTTCCCTATTCCTGCTGCAACATGTGCTGTAACATGCCTTGTTTTGACTGGGGATGAGCACGGCTCTCGCGCTTCACTCTGTGCAGGAACCTTTTTCCTCATAGCAAAAATCAAAAGCTGGCACCCACGATTATATGCACAGTAAGTTAACATAACTTAAAATGAAATATTCAAACATAGTTCAATTGACCTTCCCCTTAGAAGAAAGTGTGCAAGACAAAAGAGCATGGGACTTTTTAAAAAAAGTAATGAACACCAGAAAAATAACCTAGCAGAGGAAATGTTTCCGTAAATATGCTGGCAAAGTATAAAAGGGGCTCACCTTTTAAACCCAACAATCTGTAGTGATTTATTCCCTAAAAAACAAAATCCCAATACGAGACAAGTGCTTGTTTTCTTGTGGGTAAGCGTCTGCGCTGGGAATATGACAACCTGGGTAAAAGGCTTCCGGAGATGCTGTGATTTTCCGTGAGGTATCTTGGGGACTTCAGGGTGGCAGTCATGTAGATGATGCAGCAGGATTTGAAGATGGCACAGGCTTGCAGCAGGAGCCAGTGCAGTTTGATGAGGGTCGAGGTGATGTGGTCGAATTTGCAAAATCCTTTGATGAGATGTGCTGCAGCAAGCAGGATCTCAGAGGAGACAGGGTAGTCGCTGGAAGGCCTTCCAAGAGGGCATTGCCACCATCCAGGTGGGAGAGGACTAATGCTTGGACAGCAGGTCTGAAGTTGTTTTCAGAAATGATGCACTGGAGTTGCTGAGTCTTGTACTGTAGCTTTATTAAGTCTTCATCGGTGTCCCCCACCAGCACAGCACAACCTCGTCTCAGGCCCTACCAACTGCTTCACTGGAATGACACCATCCCCCTGTTCCAGGGAGTGTGGTGATGTCACTGTCCCATGAGATGTGACATCCTCAGCATGCCAAACATCACCCTCCTTTACACTCCAATGGATGCACTGTGTGGGGCTCATGGGTTAATGTACACGGAGGGGCATTGAGGCTGTGCCCACCATGAGACCAAGGGGCTGGCGGGGGGCTGTGTTCAGTGGCACAGTTTGGGCTCGGCTTTTTTGTGGTCTTTGTACAAAACTCTGGTATCCAATTCCCCACAATTTCTGCAGGTTCCTAACCAGGAATGGAGGCACGCTACACTATGCAGTTCCTAAGGTACCCAGATTGTGTGCTTCCGCCTGACTGTCTTGTGTGCAGTTCAGATTACTCATACCTTCCTGCCAGCACCGTAGTGCAGCAATCTACCTCAGTCGCCCTCTAGCCCCTTTGGGGATCATCTTCTTGAGCCAGTGCATTTGGATATGGTTAAGGGTTCCACACCTTACCAACAAACACTTAGATGACCCCATGCAATGTTTTCAGAACTCAGGTGCGACATGATCATACTCTGTCATCTTTTTGAAGCTGAGGAGGTGATTGGATCCTTACCCACTCTCTCATTATTACCTTGGTTACGCCATGGCCATGTGTCTGTGATAGCTTCTTTTATTGAATGCTTTCCTATGTCTCATTCTCGCTTCACTGTGTTTAATGCCAACCTTGGTTGCTCGCTTGAGGCATGAGGGCATAGCCTGGTGTTTGGCTTCCTACCGCGTTACAGTTTGAATGGAGAAATGTGGCTTGAACACGTGGGCCGGCAGGACCTCACAGAAATATGCAGCACACAACTGTAGCCATTTATAAAATATTCCCCGGCCACAAACCAGTTAGATTTGCTGTTTTTCATCTTGCATATCTGGATGGCCCTTTCTGAAATTTGCAGACACGGCTGTGCACCTTAAGGTAAGGCCAAGGTGTTGCTAAAATGATTTTAGAAACTCTCGGTTTAATTTAAAGACAAAAAAACACTGGATGAGTTTTTGCCAGACAAACAATTGTTTATAAACAATCAAACAAGAAAGTGCTGTCTAATTGAAAGATTATATTAAATTAAATCATTAAAAAATGTATTATTTGGCAGTGTGAAACATTCATCAGCTTTGTATAAAATCTTTCTATTTGTACAAATTCAGGGGGATGGAGAAAATGTGTGGTAAAATAGGGTGAATGCCTTGCACATACAATTGTTCTACTATGTGCCCAGAAAATATAAATTGAAGTCATGAACACAAAAACAGTTAAAACCACATCAATATTTGATTCATGATGGCTATACAACAAAGACACTACACCTACAAATGTAATTGCAAGCGGCGGGCACAATGGCACACCTACTAATGTTATTGGTCCCCTGCATGTAATTACATTTTTTTTCAAAATTACCCAGTTGGTGTTTTAGAGTTTTCGGGGACCCTCCCTGTTCTCGGGTAAATGTATTGTATTTTACCACAAAATTAATGCAAACAAGGCTCACATCGATGAAAAAACAAGATGCTATTTTTTCATGTCTCAAAAGTCTCGGTTGCTGCAATGCATCATGGGAGATATATTGTTTCCTTTTCGGTGCAAATTTATGCCACGGTTTCGCAAAACCGGTGTTCAATCGATGCACCCTTTTCTCCAGGTGGAAAAAGAATGAGAGGAGGCTGAAAACAGCCGTTACTTTCTCAAGGAGTTTGAAACCTTTTAATTAATTTTCCCCAAAATGTCTAGTTTGGAGGTGCCTGTGCCAGACAATGTTCTTGAAAATCAATAAAAATATGTGTCATCTTAACTATAGGGAATTGACTGCCACCCTATAATATATCTATAGCTAAATATTATAGTGCAATGGTCGCCGCACTATAGTTAAGGTGTCTAACATGAGCCACAGAAAATCAGAAAATTCACATGCTAATAACCTTTGACTTGCATGACGGATTTTGTCGATATCTTCCAAACAAAACGTTTGTCACGGGCCCCCCCCATACTGGAAATTAAGGGAAAGATTTGTTAAAAAATGAAAGTTATTAAGAAAGCAAGGAAATGCTGTTTTTGGCCTACTATCAATCATTTTTCTGTTAAGAAAAAGACCACATTTTATCAAGCTGAAGGGCAAAAACTGCTGGACGAAATAAGAAACCACTTGGGCACGAAGGGGTGACTTAATTTCCGGGACAGGTTTGGGTTATTCCGTCCAATAGTTTTTAAATATTTGACAGGGAATGGCATGCCTCCTTCTCCCAAAAATATAGCTATATCTCCCATGGTGCTTCGCAGCAGAGAGGCTTTTCAGAAATTCGGGAGGATAGCTCAGGGGCAACATGCTCGCCTTGGAAGCAAGTCAACACGGAGCAACACAGGTTCGATCCCCGGGTCCGCGCTTAGAAACCTCTGGGTATTAAGCGTGTTATAAATAACCAATCATATCATTAAAAGCTGCCATTCTTTTTGTGCTTGATGCGAGAGATTACAGCGGTAATACCGGGTAATACCAGGGAAGCGATAACGAAACATGCTGAAAAAGCTATTTAGAGGTGAAAAAAGGATACAAAGGCATTAGGCTAATTGAATTTCATCTGAGAATACTCTCCTTCTAGTACAACATTAAAAGCTAAATGAGACAATATGCTGATGTTATCAGTTACTCAATGTGAAGCATAATGCTTATTGCTGTTGAATGGATTTTAATATTCTCATCAGGGGAAGGGCAGTCAGCCAATCAGGTGACTAGAAAAGCGGGCGAGAACACACTGTGTACTGCCGACTTTTTCTAGCCACCTGAAGCCCTTGCCTCGGTGGCGCCATCTTGATTGTGGGGTTGCCTGTTGCCACCACACATCGCCACCCTCTTCCCCACCCCCAAACACATCCTGCACCCTCATTCCCCACTTACCCCCTGGACCGGAACTTTGTGCTCCGGCCCGACGCTCGTCATGCCCCCAGCGGTCGCCATGGAAATAGAAAAGGGACGACGTCCCTTTTCCTATGTGGTGGCCATCTTCTTTTTTGTTTTTTCTCATGGGAGAGTAGGCTCACGCAAAATGCCCATCTTCCTCAAAAAATAAAAAATTAAACTATTCACACCACAGACGAACCCCGGGATGCAAATAGAGATCACCTCTGTTTAGGGTGGCCATACAGGGCCAGTACCAACCCTGTATCCCCCCCTCAACAGAGATGGTTGCTACAGTAAGCTCTTTATTAATGTACGTGAGAAATCACATTAATAAAAAACTTGATTATAAAGCCCCACTTACATATGGTGCTATACCAGTCTTTTGAAGGCATTATGGAAGTTTTTGAGGGTGAACATGGCATATGTTAGCACCACCTAGACACGTGGAGTTATAACGTGGATAATGAGTCTACATTATGCTTGTGGTGGCATTATTGTCGCATTTTAGTCTGAATGTATCCAATAATGCAATCACCTGCAAGGCTTTATTTAAGCAATATTACCCGAGTGGGCCCTGGGGCATTACCTGAGTCGGTAATGCCCCCGCCGCGAAGGTCATATTGCTTTTAGTACCCGGGACCAGGGCACTAGAAGCATTTTTTTCTGTCCCGAAACGTTTCAGGACAGAAAAAAAAAACGACCAAGAAAATGGCCACCGGGAAAGGGAAAACAGAGTCCGTTTTCCCTTTCTATGTCAGCCATCGGGAGCGGACACGCTGGAAACAGAAGTGTTTCCAGTGCATCCGCTCCTGAAAAAAAAATGAGAAGGAGGTAAGTGGGGTTGGGAGGGAGGAAGGGGGAGAAAAAAAAGAAAAAAAAGAAAAAAGTACCTGTGTCCCCGGCGGGGGCGACGGAAGCCTCCAGCCGTGTGGAGGCGCAGAGCAGGGATGGCCCCGCTCCGAGCCTCCACACAGCTGGAGGCTGCCATCGTCCTCCACCAGGGACAAAGGAGCAAGAAGGTAAGTGGGTGGGTAGGGAAGGGCAGGGAGGATCGAGGAAAGGGAAATAAAAAAAAAGCCTTACCTGAGTTCCTCGCTTTGAGCCTCCTCATTGGCTGTACCCCCGCCGGGTACAATGGCCGTGGAATCCCGGCTGAGGGATTCCCGGCCGGGTAATGCCTAGGCGAGGGACAATCAGAATGGTTGTTTCATTCTGATTGCGCCCTCGTCAGGTACTAAATTGCAAAATGACTACTTATCTGGCATATTAAGGCATTAAAAGGTCATTTGAAGGCTGCTCTTGACATATGATGCAGGTAAAATAGCTCAGTGGATTGCGCACAGTGTTAGGCAGAATCCTGTGCAGTTCCCTTGGGGAACACTGCAAAAAGATTAAGACTGCAGGAGTAAGCAGTAAACCCAATTGGTAGCAGTCTGCACCACCCAGATTTACCTGGTAGCTGTGGCTGAGCAGTCAGACCTCTCTCAAGAAGAGTAGGGAAGTATATAGAGTATACACAATAGGGCTAAAAACACAGTAGAGCAAACAAACACTGACCAGAGCTTTGTATAAAAAGTATATAATTATATATTTAAAACACACTTTAGGCAATATACTAGCACTCTAAATCAAAAGCAAGTTAAAACACAGTCAGGTAAAGTATACACACCTCCCTTAATAACTATTAGACAAGTCAGAATTAAAACACCACGATTTGTTAAACAGAGGTGAGCGCATAACCTGATGGCACTCCAATAGTTCAGTTAAAGCGAGAGAAAAAGGCATAGCATAGGAATAAAACAGGTCCCAACACTTTTAGGAGTTATCAGCAAGGGAATAAAGACTGTAGAGCCAAAGTTCATAGGCCAGGCCCACTTAAAAGGGAGCAAAGTGAAATGTGCCCAGGATCACACGGTTTAAAAATGCACTAAAAGTCTTTGCAGAATGTTCAGAAGAGGTTGGGGAGATTCAAAAAGGTAAAGTTAGGAGGTCTGGGGCCAACCCAGTTGGCAAGCCAAGGATTTAAGGGTCACCTTGGGCAAACCGAAGAAAGGGAGGCCAGGCAGGACACAGTACCTTAAACAGAGAGGGAGCTCCAGCGGAGGCAGTTGTTCCTGGCAGTGGTCGCAGTTCATTGTTTCGACCAGGGGAAGAGAGGATCTCGTCGAGGAGGAAACGTGGAGTCGTTGCACTGCAAAGGGATGAAACCAGCCGCGGAGTTCGTCAATAAAAGGAGCGTTCCTTTTATTCGCGGTCAAAGTGGTGAAGCTTGGCTGGGGTGCTTGGCACGGGCGATTCGACCAAGAGACGTCTTTGGAAGGCGAAAAGGGTGAACTGGTTGGTCCCACCAGCTCAGAGGAAGAAGACTCGTCCAGCAGAAGATCTTCTCTTGTCGTCGGGAAAGTGGTGAGGTAGTTGCAGCAGGGCTTCACTGGTGGTGTCGTCGTTGCAGATGGCTCAGCTTCTTCCCTCTTCGGATTCTTAGGTCCTGTGGCGACTTCTCAAGTTCCAGTCCCAAAGGCCCTGCTTTTATGCAGAAAAACCCCCATTCATCAGCCTAGCTGTCAATCACACATGGTAAGTGGTGAGCCCGGCGGCTCACCACTGGGCCAATCAGAGAAGAGTGCGAATTGGGTTGCCAAGGCAATGCAGTCCAGGGTGCCAATTACCCCCTCCACCCCTCCTGTGGAACCCAGACAGAGTGGCACCATTTGGAGGGCTTCTGTGAAGCCTGCCAAAATAGTGGAACAAAGGGCTCGACCTTGATCAGAGTTACAGAGACAGACACAAACGCCATTTTAGAAAAGAGTATTGGCAAAAAGACCCAACGGGGGATTTAATATTAAATAAATAAACCGGCGGTATCTTTAACATTGCACTAAAAAGTGGTGCGTTTAAAATCAATGGGAAAATCCCATAGAGAATATTCCGGTGGAATATTTCGCGTGGTAACCACTGCCACCAGCCAGAAACTCGGCAAGGGGGGACTGGACAGTGCCCCTTTGAAAACAGACCCAGGGGCAATATAATTAACCCCTTCCAGTACTTCCACAATATGATGGTTTGTACTGGTTCTGTTCACAATTTAGGACTAGTAAAGTCAATGGTGACTTAGTAAAGTCAATGGTGACTTTACAAGCCCTGGGAGACAGTAGTCAGTCCCAGGGTATGGAGTCTATGTTTGGGGGTCACTATGACACCCCTGTGTTACTGCACTGAGGGTGCTGTGTAACACACACATAAAAAATAGATGATCCCCTATGGAGTAGAAAGAACACCCCATAGCCCTTAAGCACACACAGAGTCAAAGACACTGCCTAAGAGTGGGAGGAAAAGAGTCTCACTGTTAGCAGGAGAAAAAACAAACCCCAAAAATCCAGCAAAGCTGCTGGGGCACTCAATGGGTTTGGGAAATTAGCCTTATAAGAGAATTCTCCCTAACACACATGCTGTTGCAATATGTGTGTGATCTGCAGGTCCTTGCAAGAACAACTCATTTAATTCTTCCGAGATTGATAAATGAAATACCAGCTCCGGTTGGGTCATAGTTGTATGTAAAATGTTCTATGTACAGAGCTTGGCGAAAGCGCTATATAAATAACCAACATTAATATTATCAAATGACAGCCAAAATCCGTTCGCTTTGCCAATGATTGGTTTTAGATAGCTTTAAACCTGTAACAAATAGCATTTAAACAGAATGTCCTTAAAAATAAGACGTTGTGGAGGAAGGTGTGCCCACAGCAAAGAAGGCAGCTTGATTTAAAAAATAAACTAATTATTTTGTGTTAGATGTCATTTTATTCTGTAAAATACCCCCAGATTTTTTGATACCATGGAGTTTCTCATGTGTGGTTAAAAATGACAAGAAACCACTACCCAATCGCTTGCATTCAGATAACATCTCAACCTGTGTGTTGGGAAACTGCCACACTTGCTTAAGCACGACCATGGTACACGCGCTGCCCTAGCGAGTCCTTGAATTTAGTGACCCGTGCTCCTTTACTGGAACCACATGCCTGGGATCCAATTCTGTGTGCCAAAGGGTGTTTACTTTGACAACAGAGAGCTTCCTTGTGCAACGCGGTGATGCGCGCGCTAATCAATGAAAGCAGAGGCGAGGAGGGCTGGCGGGTCACTCTGGCATATATAGCGGACCGCGTGAGGCAAAAGCCCACTCTGGAAAGAGCGCACGGAGAACATGACGCAGCTGTTAACGGCGGGCCTGCTCTGGCTTTCTTGCATTTCCCAAGCATGGGGGAAGGAAAGAGTATACTACATCGGGATTACGGAAATTGTGTGGGACTACTGCCCAAGTGAGATGGATGTAATCACTGGGAAGCCTATCGCAGAAGAGGAGTAAGTATCTCCGTGTGTAATTTTCGAGCATTGCTTACAGTCTGAAGAGAATAACATAAACATGTATTTTTTTTCTATAAGAAATTGCTCGCAGAGCGATTTCCCAGTGCATTTAATGCAAAATGTCTTGGTATGGTTGACAGGGGAATTCTTAGGGCACTGGATAAAAGGATTTTTAGCGGTGTACTTTAATTGGACAGAAGGAACTTGCAGCAGAAAATAAATTACAATTCTCTGATCACACGCATTGCTCTGCAGTTCAGTGGCATTTGCAGTACACCATATGAAAAAGGAAGTTAAATATAGTCTTATCCCTGGTACAGAAAACGCTTGCCTGTATCGTATTTCAGACCAGTTTGATTCTATTGCAGCAAGTTTAACACTATAGCCTTATAGAGCAAGAGAGTGGTCATTATTGTGGGATAATGACCTGGCACCAAGTTACGGCCCAAGGTGAAGCCAAAGGGTATAGGTTTGGGAAGGGCCATTATCATAAGCGATAATGCCCTCTCCCAAGGTCTACAAGCCTATTAGCACATAGTGGTACTCGCAATACATGTTTTAGAGTGTTGGTGATGAATAAAACATGTTTCTTTAATAATGAGAAAAGTAAATAGATAAATTAAACGTGTGATCATTTTGTAATATTTAAATAAGTTGGCTTCATAAGTTAATAATTTTGATTGCAAACTTGTTTGAACTGAAACAGATTTAACATGAGCACGCATTAGGTGTCATGTAAAAGTAAGTTGTTTTTCTAAAAGAAATTGAAATAATTTCCCCACTTTCCAGCTTTCGCTTTCGTGTGTTACATAGCATGTTGTAGCAAAAATAGGTCCTCCCACAGAGGAAGTGTCTTTCTGAAAGAAATCTTGCCTGAAAATAGCAATGTTGTTTCCCTATCGTCTTTTGGAGACAATATTTTCAGAATGATGTCAATACCAGTTATTGACTGCACTCTGATCCTTCTTATTGGGCCGGACAAGGTAAATAACGATCTCCATGTGTTAAACGCATATTCTAGTGATACAAGCAAATTATTACAAAGTATGCCGCCAAATTCAAATGGGCCTCCTTAGAAGTCTGGCTGTCTGGAAATAAGGGTGCCGGTAGCAACGTAACAGCACCCTTTCGGGAACGCCAGACTACCAGTATGCCTGCAGGGGCCGGTGATCCCGGCAGGTCTGACCTGTCGACAGCACCGGCCCCTGTAGGCATGTTTTCCACGGAAGCACCTTCCGGCACCGTTAGCAACAGTGCCAGTGCTTCCGTGTCCCCATCACGGGAATGGGGACTAAGAGTTCCTGCTGCCTGATATCCTGGGCCCAGTGGCACTGGGATATCAGGTGGTGGGAATTGTGTTACCAAGTCGGCGGCTACCCACCAGTAGCACCGGCGGTTACTGCCGACCTCGTAATGAGGCCTAATGTCTTTATATGTACTGTTGTTTTTGGTCGCGCACTAGACCCAGCAGTTAAGAGCAGGCAGCCTTCCAAAGTAACTGGCATTTTTGCTGCAAAGAGGACACAGGCAAAAGGTGGCGAACAGGTGAGTAAGCGGCAATCGCGCAGCTCCTGAAGTACAGCGTGATCTAGCAATTAATTTGCTGCCACATTCGTTAAAGGCCGTATGTCTGCGAAGGAGGCAGGGTCGGGCACATTTTTTGTATTATCCCACTCTGGATGGAGGAGGGGCACATATAGCAATTAGCAAGGGACATGAGAAGCTGTGTTTATTACATTTCATTTGAAAGATGTGACAAGGTTGAATGCAGTGCTGGGAATGGTAATGAACTTTCAGAGCTCACCACCACTGAAGGCGTGGTATGAGTAATGGGGTGGCAGTAGGGGTGAAGTCATTGCAGTCAAGTGATAGGCTGACTGGGACTGGGAGTGAGCCACTGCCTGTTAGGAAAGATTTCGTAATTGTAGGTAATTTTCCTTCCATGTGGCAACCCCTAAACTTTTTGCTGTTGTTTTTCACCTTGTTCTTGACTTTGCCAGAGAAGTGCAGACTTCTGCCGCACTCCTCTGGGCTTTCGCTCCTTCTTACGGGGAAACTGACATGCCCTTAAGACAGTCAGTACCGGGGAACGCTGTTTCCCGTAGTTTCTTTTATCATGTTGCGGCTTTAGTGCAACATGACACAAGAGGGCACTGTAAGATAAGTTACAGCTCTCTTGGGTCTCTAGCCTTCTACAGGCCCTAGATACTCGTTTAGGATTGTATTTGATCGGTGCAAGTCATTCAGGGACTGGAATGGTGGCAGCGATCGTTTTGTGTATTTTGAGCTCCTTTTGGCGTTCTAAGCGCGTTTTTCGCGCTGAACTCAAAATGGTGGCCTGGCTCCCAAAATGGCCAGACGACGAGGCTCCTTTGTCCTGTCCACTGACCGTCTTGCTCCCTTCACCTTCCCCAGGTCGAGCAACCCGGGGCCTTCCTTATTTGGGCATGTACTTTCCCGCAAAACACGGATGCTTTCGCGGGCTTCTACATGTCTTTTGTGTGCCTCCAGGGTGTGGGCTGGGATGTCTGGTCCCAATACACATCCTGGGTGCAAGAGAGTCTAGGATGGTGTGAATGCCTGGGACCACCATGGTCCGTGATTGGTCCACGAATGGTGTGTGTGTTGATGAGCGGATCTCCCATTGGCTCCCCTCCGTTTTGGCGCGAAGGGAACCGTGGATAAGAGGGGGCTGGAAACACCACTACCATGTCGATCTCCTGAGTTCTCACGAACGAAGGAATACAGGAGCCAAGTATCCTGCAACCAAGAGGCTGGACCGAGGAATCGCTGGTGACCCGCTGAAGGACTCCTCCTTTGCACTGCTGTCGTCCTGTGAAACCCTTTCCTCCGTTGATCGAACCAGAAGGTCTGTACTGGTGCTTCGACCTTTGGAATAGCAGGAACAGCTATTCTCTGCGACTTCATCATCTCCTGCCAGTAAGCCTCCGGAAGCGTCTCTGGGCCATCCAGTTGACTGACCAGCTTACACGGAGTCCTGCTCTGTAACCGCCGCCAGGTTGTGTTGTATTTCGAGTCCTGGTCACTCTCACACGCTTCGTACACTTGGCGTTCCCAAGTCTGAAGTGAGTAGTGTACATTTGGCTCGGATACACACGGCCGCTCCGTTGCCCTGCTGTGGTGACAAAACTGTGCAGGTTTCTTCGATTGGGACGTCTTTTTTCTCTACACGACGACGAGGCATTCCCGGCTCGTCTGAACCTGCCAGCTGCTGAAACTAACGTGGAGAAGCCTGGGTCTGCTTGCATCGGGGACCGGTGAGTAGTATAGCTAGGATCTGGTCGCCCTCCTGCAGTAGCCCATTGCTTTTCCCCGCTGTGTAAAAACAGCACCCTTTTGTCCGTACTCGCGCTCTGCTTCTGCTCACTGTGGAGGCTGCGCTTGAGTCGCGGAACCTGTTCTTCTTCTGTTGTGCACTAACCCGAACTGCCTGACTTCCTCCGAAGAGCTTCTCCTTTTGCCCGTTGGCACCAGCGTGTGCAGGTACTTTGAGCACAAGGCTCCACTCTTCGCAGGGCTCGGACTTCCATCTAGTTAGGTGCCTCTGAAGGCGAACTGAGTCTAAAGCATTATCGCACTGCCTGTTTTTCCTTCCCTTTCAGGTGGACTACACATTTCGTGCATATAACGCTTGCGACTGTCGTATTTGTATATATATTGTGTTGATATGGTATGTGTTGGCTTAATATTGTGATATTGTGATTTTCTCGCTACAGTCATTATTTTAAAGGCCTTAAAATAAATGTGTATATATTTTTGATATAACAACTGTTTGGAGTAGTCTGTAAGCGCTCTTGCTTTGTGTGCTCATTGCGGGCTTTCAGTCACCCTCACCCCTCTTGAGACCTAGTCTTGACCGCCGCGATCGCTACCTTGATTGGTCTGGCTCGTCCAGAGGTTACCCTGTTCCAAGTAATTAGGTTGGCCTTCTGAACTTCTGCGCCACCAGGACAGAGTTCAGAAATCCGTCTTAACAAATTGGTGGCAGCGGTGGGATACGACTGAAGGTATCCAGTGTTGCGCACAAACTAAGGCATTTCAGGTTATTCCAACCAGGACACGTAGTGAATTGTTGTAGTATAACTTTAAAAAGGCCGTAGTCCTATCTAACAGTATGGAAACAAATACCTTGTTAACTTTAAATGCTTCCAAATCAGAAACATTGAAGAAGATGTGTGCGGAGAGAGGTGTTTCCTCTCAAGGCACTAAATTGAAAATGATCCAAAGAATCGCGGCGTGGCAAGAAGCGCAGCTTGACGCTATAACTTCTGAGGACAGTGCAGAAGGTGGTGGGGCTGCTCTCACTGGTAGAACCGACGGTTCTGCCGCTGCACTGATCCATCGCGACCACGAGGACAGGGAGGCTATGCTTGAATTCAAGAAGCAAGAGCTGCGGTTTAGGCAGCAGGAGCTTGAATTCAGCATAGCCAAACTAAAACTCGAACAGGCAGAAACACAAAAAGACAGGGATCGCCAGTTGGAACTGGCCAAGCTTCAGGTTGCAAATGGGTCCAAGGGTCCTGGACATGGGTCTGGGGCCTCCTCTCATCCACGGTTTCCGAAAGATCTGCTCAGTGTGTATGAGGAAAGGAATGACATTATGGACTGGCTGAATGCGTTTGAGTATGCATGCGAAGTTCAACAGGTTGACAATGCTGATAAGATTGCCTGGTTACTCAGCAGACTGCCCCATTCTGGCTGTAGTGCCATTATGGAAATGTTGAAGGCTGAGCGAGCTGATTTTGCAATGTTAAAGCAAACTCTCATTTTAAAGTTTGGGAAGACTCCGGCCCAATATTTGAAACGTTTCAGAGAGAATAAGAAAAAGGAAGGTGGTACTTGGGTATCTTATGTCACTGAATCCTTGAAAAACTTAACTGGCTGGGTCGAAGGTTATAAGGTTTCTACCTTTGAAGGCATGATAAATCTTGTCATGCTGGAACACATTTTTGCTTCTTCTTCCCCGGAGCTTAAGCAGCATTTGGCCGATTCGAAGAAGATAGATCCTAAGAAGCTGGCCATTGCAGCAGACTTATGGGTGTCACATCGAGTGTCCCATAAGGACAAAACTCATCCTGGTAAGCAGGAGGAAGGGAAAAAGTCCAAAGATATGGAGGGTGGAGAATCTGCTAAATCTTCTTCCCATAAGGGCCACAAAAAGAAAAATAAGGGTAGGACACAAGAGAACTCACAGGGTAGTGAAGGTCAGCCTCCGAAACAAAACTCTGGTTACAATAAGCCTCCCTATGTAAACAGACTCAATGGATCTTGTTTTGCTTGTGGAGCAACTGACCACGTGAAGGGGGATCCCCGTTGTAAGGTTAGACCTTTGGGGGTCCACTCCGCTAATCTGGCCTTCTCCTCCTACGAGGAAGAAGAGATTACAGGAGCATCCTTCTCCTCAGATTCATTTCCCAGCAGGATAGAGGCTGAGGTAGTTTTAGTGTCCCTGGGTTCCTGGGAGCCTAAAGTCGCAGAGGCTTATGCTAGGATTCCGGATAATACCAAGCACTACTTTAAAGACAGTGTGCTGATCAATGGAGTAGATACTCCAGCTCTTAGGGATAGTGGGTGCAGTCGCACTGTAGTGGATTCTACCTTGGTAGACTCAGAGGAAGTTGCCAGAGCTTCTCTAATGCCCACTAAGTTGGCAGACGGCCCCCTCCGTATGTTTCCCGTAATACCTGTAAATCTTACTTTAAATGGTACAACAGCGGGATTCCAGTAAGCATTCAGAGAAACGTCCCGGGAAAGGTCTTGTTAGGTAATGATCTCAGAGCTTTAGGGCTCGTAGGAGACACTGCCGAAAGAACCTACACACGGTCTCAAGCACGGGCAGCATTGGCCAAGTCCAATATGCCGCCCCAGCCGAAGGGGAAACCCAAGGCGAAAGGAGTCGACAAGTCAAGACGAGGGAAAGAGAATATTCCCCCGAGCTCGCCTACCACTGCGGTGGAGGAAGTTGGTCAATCGCCCGGGCCTGACGAGGAGGTGGCGATGCCTGAAGTATTCGACCCCAACGATCATCCTGAACTAAAAGACTTGTTAGTTGAAGGAGGTCCTGATAGGGACGAATTCAGTAAAGGCCAACGTGAGTGCCCATCTCTGGAAGGCCTAAGGAGACAGGCCTGCTCCCAGCTTGAGGGTGAACCTCCTGGGACGCATAGGATTTATTGGGAAGGTGGACTCCTGTATAGTGAGCCCACAGAGTCTACAGAAGGAGACCATAGGAGGTTGGTGGTTCCCCTTGCTGTTAGGCCCTTCCTCCTGCAGTTGGCGCATGAAGTTCCCCTTGCTGGTCACCTTGGTATGAAGAGGATCAAGCAAAGGTTATCCATGCACTTCTACTGGCCCAAGATGGGGGTGCAAGTAGAAAGTCACTGCAGGAGTTGTGCCTCCTGCCAGTTGTCTGGTAAGGTTGGCGCGACAATCCAAGCTCTGTTGGTACCGCCCCCAGTTGTGGGGGTACCATTTGAAAGGGTAGGGATCGACATCGTTGGTCCCCTTGACCCGCAAACATCCTCGGGCAATAGGTTTATCCTGGTGCTGGTCGACCATGCAACCAGATATCCTGAGGCCATCCCATTGAAAACTGTAACTGCCAAGTCAGTTGCAGAAGCTTTACTCGGCATATTTACTAGGGTTGGCTTCCCTAAAGAAGTTGTGTCGGATCATGGCAGCAACTTTATGTCGAAGTATAGACAGGCTATGTGGAAAGAATGTGGGGTCACCTACAGGTTCTCTTCTGCATACCGCCCCCAGACCAATGGTCTGGGGGGGGCGTTTCAACAGGACGTTAAAGAGCATGATTGGGGCTCTGGAGGACCCTCAGAGAAGAAAATGGGATCTTCTTGTTTCATGCTTACTGTTTGCCTACCGAGAGGTACCACAGGAGGGTGTTGGCTTTAGCCCCTTCGAACTTCTGTTCGGTCATCCCGTACGGGGACCCTTAGCCATCGTCAAGGAGGGATGGGAGATGCCCACTCCCCCTGTTACTACCAAAGTAGTTGATTATGTGCTAGGGCTCAGAAAACGGATGGTACTTCTGATGGGCTTGGCTAGTGATAAATTGAAGGCAGGGCAAGCGCTGGTGAAACATTGGTACGACCAGAAAGCTTCCCTCATCAACTTTACACTTGGTCAGCAAGTCCTGATCATGAATCCCATAAGGCCTCGAGCTTTACAGGACAAATGGTCAGGCCCTTACCCAGTGGTGGAGCCCATGGGTGAGGTTAACTATTCAGAGGACCTTGGAAGGCCTGAACAGGCTCCAAAAGTGTTTCACGTGAATAGGCTGAAGGCTTTCGTCCCAAGCGTCGAAATCGCAGCACTGCTACTGGCTTCAGATGTTGAGGAAGAGGAGTCTGAACCTCTCCCCGACCTGTTCCAAAGCAGTCCTTCAGATAGCTCTTTTGAGGGTGTCTGAGTGGCCCCTCACCAAAATGGACAAGGCTCTGTGGTTTACCTTGGACATGAAGTAGGTGGAGGGAGGAGACAGCCTCTACCCAGTAAGGTACAAGCAGTACAAGACTGGCCTACCCCCACTACTCAAACCCAAGTGAGAGCCTTCTTAGGACTCACGGGGTATTACCGCAATTTTGTGGCAGACTATGGCACCATAGCTGCTCCTCTGACTGCCCTCACAACTCTGAAGAAACCCAAGAAGGTAACTTGGACCGACGACTGTGAGAAGGCCTTCAATGGCTTAAAAGACTCCTTGTGCCAGGCCCCTGTCCTCAGGGCCCCTGATTATCAAAGACCTTTTATCGTGCAGACGGACGCCTCTGACACTGGGATAGGAGCTGTACTATCACAAGTAGATGAGAAGGGTAAGGAACACCCTATCGGTTTTATTAGTCGCCAGCTTAAGGACAGAGAGCTCAGATGGTCCACGGTAGAGAAAGAATGTTTCTCTGTTGTGTGAGCCCTAAGGAAGCTGAGGCCCTACCTCTATGGGACCCACTTCACTGTGCAAACTGACCATAAGCCGTTAAAGTGGCTAATGAACATGAAGGGGAAGAATCCAAAGTTGCTTAGGTGGTCCATAAGTCTACAAGGCTTCGACTTCACTATTGAGCATAGGCCAGGTGTCCAACATAGCAATGCTGATGGGTTGTCCAGAATGTTTAACTGACCTGAACAAGAGACTCATCCAGGGGTGGATTAGTTCCCCCTGTCCATAGTCTGGGAGGGGCGAGTGTTAGGAAAGATTTCGTAATTGTAAGTAATTTTCCTTCCATGTGGCAACCCCTAAACTTTTTGATGTTGTTTTTCACCTTGTTCTTGACTTTGCCAGAGAAGTGCAGCCTTCTGCCGCACTCCTCTGGGCTTTCGCTCCTTCTTACGGGGAAACTGACATGCCCTTAAGACAGTCAGTACCGGGGAACGCTGTTTCCCGTAGTTTCTTTTATCATGTTGCGGATTTAGTGCAACATGACACAAGAGGGCACTGTAAGCTAAGTTACAGCTCTCTTGGGTCTCTAGCCTTCTACAGGCCCTAGATACTCGTTTAGGATTGTATTTGATCGGTGCAAGTCATTCAGGGACTGGAATGGTGGCAGCGATCGTTTTGTGTATTTTGAGCTCCTTTTGGCGTTCTAAGCGCGTTTTTCGCGCTGAACCCAAAATGGTGGCCAGGCTCCCAAAATGGCCAGACCTCGAGGCTCCTTTGTCCTGTCCACTGACCGTCTTGCTCCCTTCACCTTCCCCAGGTCGAGCGACCCGGGGCCTTCCTTATTTGGGCATGTACTGTCCCGCGAAACACGGATGCTTTCGCGGGCTTCTACATGTCTTTTGTGTGCCTCCAGGGTGTGGGCTGGGATGTCTGGTCCCAATACACATCCTGGGTGCCAGAGAGTCTAGGGTGGTGTGAATGCCTGGGACCACCGTGGTCTGTGATTGGTCCACGAATGGTGTGTGTGTTGATGAGCGGATCTCCCATTGGCTCCCCTCCGTTTTGGCGCGAAGGGAACCGTGGATAAGAGGGGGCTGGAAACACCACTACCATGTCGATCTCCTGAGTTCTCACGAACGAAGGAATACAGGAGCCAAGTATCCTGCAACCAAGAGGCTGGACCGAGGAATCGCTGGTGACCCGCTGAAGGACTCCTCCTTTGCACTGCTGTCGTCCTGTGAAACCCTTTCCTCCGTTGATCGAACCAGAAGGCCTGTACTGGTGCTTCGACCTTTGGAATAGCAGGAACAGCTATTCTCGGCGACTTCATCATCTCCTGCCAGTAAGCCTTCGGAAGCGTCTCTGGGCCATCCAGTTGACTGACCAGCTTACATGGGAGTCCTGCTCTGTAACCGCCGCCAGGTTGTGTTGTATTTCGAGTCCTGGTCACTCTCACACGCTTCGTACACTTGGCGTTCCCAAGTCTCAAGTGAGTAGTGTACATTTGGCTCGGATACACATGGCCGCTCCGTTGCCCTGCTGTGGTGACAAAACTGTGCAGGTTTCTTCGATTGGGACGTCTTTTTTCTCTACACGACGACGAGGCATTCCCGGCTCTTCTGAACCTGCGCGCTGCTGAAACTAACGTGGAGAAGCCTGGGTCTGCTTGTATCGGGGACCGGTGAGTAGTATAGCTAGGATCTGGTCGCCCTCCTGCAGTAGCCCATTGCTTTTCCCCGCTGTGTAAAAACAGCACCCTTTTGTCCGTACTCGCGCTCTGCTTCTGCTCACTGTGGAGGCTGCGCTTGAGTCGCGGAACCTGTTCTTCTTCTGTTGTGCACTAACCCGAACTGCCTGACTTCCTCCGAAGAGCTTCTCCTTTTGCCCGTTGGCACCAGCGTGTGCAGGTACTTTGAGCACAAGGCTCCACTCTTCGCAGGGCTCGGACTTCCATCTAGTTAGGTGCCTCTGAAGGCGAACTGAGTCTAAAGCATTATCGCACTGCCTGTTTTTCCTTCCCTTTCAGGTGGACTACACATTTCGTGCATATAACGCTTGCGACTGTCGTATTTGTATATATATTGTGTTGATATGGTATGTGTTGGCTTAATATTGTGATATTGTGATTTTCTCGCTACAGTCATTATTTTAAAGACCTTAAAATAAATGTGTATATATTTTTGATATAACAACTGTTTGGAGTAGTCTGTAAGCGCTCTTGCTTTGTGTGCTCATTGCGGGCTTTCAGTCACCCTCACCCCTCTTGAGACCTAGTCTTGACCGCCGCGATCGCTACCTTGATTGGTCTGGCTCGTCCAGAGGTTACCCTGTTCCAAGTAATTAGGTTGGCCTTCTGAACTTCTGTGCCACCAGGACAGAGTTCAGAAATCCGTCTTAACAAATTGGTGGCAGCGGTGGGATACGACTGAAGGTATCCAGTGTTGCACACGAACTAAGGCATTTCAGGTTATTCCAACCAGGACACGTAGTGAATTGTTGTAGTATAACTTTAAAAAGGCCATAGTCCTATCTAACAGTATGGAAACAAATACCTTGTTAACTTTAAATGCTTCCAAATCAGAAACATTGAAGAAGATGTGTGCGGAGAGAGGTGTTTCCTCTCAAGGCACTAAATTGGAAATGATCCAAAGAATCGCGGCGTGGCAAGAAGCGCAGCTTGACGCTATAACTTCTGAGGACAGTGCAGAAGGTGGTGGGGCTGCTCTCACTGGTAGAACCGACGGTTCTGCCGCTGCACTGATCCATCGCGACCACGAGGACAGGGAGGATGTGATGTCTAATGTTTCCTCTGCCAGTGCTGATGGGGAGGCTATGCTTGAATTCAAGAAGCAAGAGCTGCGGTTTAGGCAGCAGGAGCTTGAATTCAGCATTGCCAAACTAAAAATCGACCAGGCAGAAACACAAAAAGACAGGGATCGCCAGTTGGAACTGGCCAAGCTCAGGTTGCAAATGGGTCCAAGGGTCCTGAACATGGGTCTGGGGCCTCCTCTCATCCACGGTTTCCGAAAGATCTGCTCAGTGTGTATGAGGAAAGGAATGACATTATGGACTGGCTGAATGCGTTTGAGTATGCATGCGAAGTTCAACAGGTTGACAATGCTGATAAGATTGCCTGGTTACTCAGCAGACTGCCCCATTCTGGCGGTAGTGCCATTATGGAAATGTCGAAGGCTGAGCGAGCTGATTTTGCAATGTTAAAGCAAATTCTCATTTTAAAGTTTGGGAAGACTCCGGCCCAATATTTGAAACGTTTCAGAGAGAATAAGAAAAAGGAAGGTGGTACTTGGGTATCTTATGTCACTGAATCCTTGAAAAACTTAACTGGCTGGGTCGAAGGTTATAAGGTTTCTACCTTTGAAGGCATGATAAATCTTGTCATGCTGGAACACATTTTTGCTTCTTCTTCCCCGGAGCTTAAGCAGCATTTGGCCGATTCGAAGAAGATAGATCCTAAGAAGCTGGCCATTGCAGCAGACTTATGGGTGTCACATCGAGTGTCCCATAAGGACAAAACTCATCCTGGTAAGCAGGAGGAAGGGAAAAAGTCCAAAGTTATGGAGGGTGGAGAATCTGCTAAATCTTCTTCCTATAAGGGCCACAAAAAGAAAAATAAGTATAGGACACAAGAGAACTCACAGGGTAGTGAAGGTCAGCCTCCGAAACAAAACTCTGGTTACAATAAGCCTCCCTATGTAAACAGACTCAATGGATCTTGTTTTGCTTGTGGAGCAACTGACCACGTGAAGGGGGATCCCCGTTGTAAGGTTAGACCTTTGGGGGTCCACTCCGCTAATCTGGCCTTCTCCTCCTACGAGGAAGAAGAGATTACAGGAGCATCCTTCTCCTCAGATTCATTTCCCAGCAGGATAGAGGCTGAGGTAGTTTTAGTGTCCCTGGGTTCCTGGGAGCCTAAAGTCGCAGAGGCTTATGCTAGGATTCCGGATAATACCAAGCACTACTTTAAAGACAGCGTGCTGATCAATGGAGTAGATACTCCAGCTCTTAGGGATAGTGGGTGCAGTCGCACTGTAGTGGATTCTACCTTGGTAGACTCAGAGGAAGTTGCCAGAGCTTCTCTGATGCCCACTAAGTTGGCAGACGCCCCCCTCCGTATGTTTCCCGTAATACCTGTAAATCTTACTTTAAATGGTACAACAGTCAGGATTCCAGTGAGCATTCAGAGAAACGTCCCGGGAAAGGTCTTGTTAGGTAATGATCTCAGAGCTTTAGGGCTCGTAGGAGACACTGCCGAAAGAGCCTACACACGGTCTCAAGCACGGGCAGCATTGGCCAAGTCCAATATGCCGCCCCAGCCGAAGGGGAAACCCAAGGCGAAAGGAGTCGACAAGTCAAGACGAGGGAAAGAGAATATTCCCCCGAGCTCGCCTACCACTGCGGTGGAGGAAGTTGGTCAATCGCCCGGGCCTGACGAGGAGGTGGCGATGCCTGAAGTATTCGACCCCAACGATCATCCTGAACTAAAAGACTTGTTAGTTGAAGGAGGTCCTGATAGGGACGAATTCAGTAAAGGCCAACGTGAGTGCCGATCTCTGGAAGGCCTAAGGAGGCAGGCCGGCTCCCTGCTTGAGGGTGAACCTCCTGGGACGCATAGGATTTATTGGGAAGGTGGACTCCTGTATAGTGAGCCCACAGAGTCTACAGAAGGAGACCATAGGAGGTTGGTGGTTCCCCTTGCTGTTAGGCCCTTCCTCCTGCAGTTGGCGCATGAAGTTCCCCTTGCTGGTCACCTTGGTATGAAGAGGATCAAGCAAAGGTTATCCATGCACTTCTACTGGCCCAAGATGGGGGTGCAAGTAGAAAGTCACTGCAGGAGTTGTGCCACCTGCCAGTTGTCTGGTAAGGTTGGCGCGACAATCCAAGCTCCGTTGGTACCGCCCCCAGTTGTGGGGGTACCATTTGAAAGGGTAGGGATCGACATCGTTGGTCCCCTTGACCCGCAAACATCCTCGGGCAATAGGTTTATCCTGGTGCTGGTCGACCATGCAACCAGATATCCTGAGGCCATCCCATTGAAAACTGTAACTGCCAAGTCAGTTGCAGAAGCTTTACTCGGCATATTTACTAGGGTTGGCTTCCCTAAAGAAGTTGTGTCGGATCATGGCAGCAACTTTATGTCGAAGTATAGGCAGGCTATGTGGAAAGAATGTGGGGTCACCTACAGGTTCTCTTCTGCATACCGCCCCCAGACCAATGGTCTGGGGGGGCGTTTCAACAGGACGTTAAAGAGCATGATTGGGGCTCTGGAGGAGCCTCAGAGAAGAAAATGGGATCTTCTTGTTTCATGCTTACTGTTTGCCTACCGAGAGGTACCACAGGAGGATGTTGGCTTCAGCCCCTTCGAACTTCTGTTCGGTCATCCCGTACGGGGACCCTTAGCCATCGTCAAGGAGGGATGGGAGATGCCCACTCCCCCTGTTACTACCAACGTAGTTGATTATGTGCTAGGGCTCAGAAAACGGATGGTACTTCTGATGGGCTTGGCTAGTGATAAATTGAAGGCAGGGCAAGCGCTGGTGAAACATTGGTACAACCAGAAAGCTTCCCTCATCAACTTTCACTTGGTCAGCAAGTCCTGATCATGAATCCCATAAGGCCTCGAGCTTTACAGGACAAATGGTCAGGCCCTTACCCAGTGGTGGAGCCCATGGGTGAGGTTAACTATTCAGTGGACCTTGGAAGGCCTGAACAGGCTCCAAAAGTGTTTCACGTGAATAGGCTGAAGGCTTTCGTCCCAAGCGTCGAAATCGCAGCACTGCTACTGGCTTCACATGTTGAGGAAGAGGAGTCTGAACCTCTCCCCGACCTGTTCCAAAGCAGTCCTTCAGATAGCTCTTTTGAGGGTGTCCGAGTGGCCCCTCACCAAAATGGACAAGGCTCAGTGGTTTACCTTGGACATGAAGTAGGTGGAGGGAGGAGACAGCCTCTACCCAGTAAGGTACAAGCAGTACAAGACTGGCCTACCCCCACTACGCAAACCCAAGTGAGAGCCTTCTTAGGACTCACGGGGTATTACCGCAATTTTGTGGCAGACTATGGCACCATAGCTGCTCCTCTGACTGCCCTCACAACTCCGAAGGTAACTTGGACTGACGACTGTGAGAAGGCCTTCAATGGCTTAAAAGACTCCTTGTGCCAGGCCCCTGTCCTCAGGGCCCCTGATTATCAAAGACCTTTTATCGTGCAGACGGACGCCTCTGACACTGGGATAGGAGCTGTACTATCACAAGTAGATGAGAAGGGTAAGGAACACCCTATCGGTTTTATTAGTCGCCAGCTTAAGGACAGAGAGCTCAGATGGTCCACGGTAGAGAAAGAATGTTTCTCTGTTGTGTGGGCCCTAAGGAAGCTGAGGCCCTACCTCTATGGGACCCACTTCACTGTGCAAACTGACCATAAGCCGTTAAAGTGGCTAATGAACATGAAGGGGGAGAATCCAAAGTTGCTTAGGTGGTCCATAAGTCTACAAGGCTTCGACTTCACTATTGAGCATAGGCCAGGTGTCCAACATAGCAATGCTGATGGGTGGTCCAGAATGTTTAACCGACCTGAACAAGAGACTCATCCAGGGGTGGATTAGTTCCCCCTCTCCATAGTCTGGGAGGGGCGAGTGTTAGGAAAGATTTCGTAATTGTAGGTAATTTTCCTTCCATGTGGCAACCCCTAAACTTTTTGCTGTTGTTTTTCACCTTGTTCTTGACTTTGCCAGAGAAGTGCAGCCGTCTGCCGCACTCCTCTGGGCTTTCGCTCCTTCTTATGGGGAAACTGACATGCCCTTAAAACAGTCAGTACCGGGGAACGCTGTTTCCCGTAGTTTCTTTTATCATGTTGCGGCTTTAGTGCAACATGACACAAGAGGGCACTGTAAGCTAAGTTACAGCTCTCTTGGGTCTCTAGCCTTCTACAGGCCCTAGATACTCGTTTAGGATTGTATTTGATCGGTGCAAGTCATTCAGGGACTGGAATGGTGGCAGCGATCGTTTTGTGTATTTTGAGCTCCTTTTGGCGTTCTAAGCGCGTTTTTCGCGCTGAACCCAAAATGGTGGCCTGGCTCCCAAAATGGCCAGACCACGAGGCTCCTTTGTCCTGTCCACTGACCGTCTTGCTCCCTTCACCTTCCCCAGGTCGAGCGACCCGGGGCCTTCCTTATTTGGGCATGTACTTTCCCGCGAAACACGGATGCTTTCGCGGGCTTCTACATGTCTTTTGTGTGCCTCCAGGGTGTGGGCTGGGATGTCTGGTCCCAATACACATCCTGGGTGCCAGAGAGTCTAGGGTGGTGTGAATGCCTGGGACCACCGTGGTCCGTGATTGGTCCACGAATGGTGTGTGTGTTGATGAGCGGATCTCCCATTGGCTCCCCTCCGTTTTGGCGCGAAGGGAACCGTGGATAAGAGGGGGCTGGAAACACCACTACCATGTCGATCTCCTGAGTTCTCACGAACGAAGGAATACAGGAGCCAAGTATCCTGCAACCAAGAGGCTGGACCGAGGAATCGCTGGTGACCCGCTGAAGGACTCCTCCTTTGCACTGCTGTCGTCCTGTGAAACCCTTTCCTCCGTTGATCGAACTAGAAGGCCTGTACTGGTGCTTCGACCTTTGGAATAGCAGGAACAGCTATTCTCGGCGACTTCATCATCTCCTGCCAGTAAGCCTTCGGAAGCGTCTCTGGGCCATCCAGTTGACTGACCAGCTTACACGGGAGTCCTGCTCTGTAACGGCCGCCAGGTTGTGTTGTATTTCGAGTCCTGGTCACTCTCACACGCTTCGTACACTTGGCGTTCCCAAGTCTGAAGTGAGTAGTGTACATTTGGCTCGGATACACACGGCCGCTCCGTTGCCCTGCTGTGGTGACAAAACTGTGCAGGTTTCTTCGATTGGGACGTCTTTTTTCTCTACAAGACGACGAGGCATTCCCGGCTCTTCTGAACCTGCCAGCTGCTGAAACTAACGTGGAGAAGCCTGGGTCTGCTTGCATCGGGGACCGGTGAGTAGTATAGCTAGGATCTGGTCGCCCTCCTGCAGTAGCCCATTGCTTTTCCCCGCTGTGTAAAAACAGCACCCTTTTGTCCGTACTCGCGCTCTGCTTCTGCTCACTGTGGAGGCTGCGCTTGAGTCGCGGAACCTGTTCTTCTTCTGTTGTGCACTAACCCGAACTGCCTGACTTCCTCCGAAGAGCTTCTCCTTTTGCCCGTTGGCACCAGTGTGTGCAGGTACTTTGAGCACAAGGCTCCACTCTTCGCAGGGCTCGGACTTCCATCTAGTTAGGTGCCTCTGAAGGCGAACTGAGTCTAAAGCATTATCGCACTGCCTGTTTTTCCTTCCCTTTCAGGTGGACTACACATTTCGTGCATATAACGCTTGCGACTGTCGTATTTGTATATATATTGTGTTGATATGGTATGTGTTGGCTTAATATTGTGATATTGTGATTTTCTCGCTACAGTCATTATTTTAAAGGCCTTAAAATAAATGTGTATATATTTTTGATATAACAACTGTTTGGAGTAGTCTGTAAGCGCTCTTGCTTTGTGTGCTCATTGCGGGCTTTCAGTCACCCTCACCCCTCTTGAGACCTAGTCTTGACCTCCGCGATCGCTACCTTGATTGGTCTGGCTCGTCCAGAGGTTACCCTGTTCCAAGTAATTAGATTGGCCTTCTGAACTTCTGCGCCACCAGGACAGAGTTCAGAAATCCGTCTTAACACTGCCCAACCTAACAAAATATGCAAAAATTCCTTGTAGAGGAATGCTAAACCAAGCAGAGTATGAGTGTAGCTTTATAAACCACTTGCAGTCTAAAAGGAAAATATTCTACTCATTTTCGTTTCCTTGGTAGGTCGAATGCACTGTACACTACATTCCAGCAGCAGCGTTTTAAGGAGGCTAAGAATAATTAATTAAGATGGTATTAACCAAAGCTGCTTCTCTTGTAGTAGGATATATTTCAGATTGTTATTAGATGATTACTACAGAAAGCCAGAGAGTTAGGAAGATGCACCATGCAAACCTCTGTATGCATAATCCGACAAAGAGACAGTAAGGACACATGTGTCCAGGAACAGCAGCAGGGAAACAAAACATGCACTTAAAAGCATACACATCTCCTCTATTGTAGACCACTAGCAGCTCAAAAGTGACACAAATCATCAATGTACCAGGCAGCGTGACAAAACAACTGAAGCCTGTTATAGCAGCATTCCGCACCTCTATTAAATAATATAAATGCTGCACATAGGTGACAAATATGTAATTCTTTTTTTTAATTTGTATTTGGTTTAATCAAACCTTTACAAAATGATAGATATACATTATAAATATACATACAAACATATATCCATCGTTCAACATATATTTAAACAACGATTCATATAAAAGTAAACATCATCAAATATAAAATATAAGAATCAAGAAGTAACAGAGAAAAGAGAGAAGTGCATAAACCAACTAAGCAAAAAACAAATAATCCTAATTAAAAATGATCCAAAACAGTCTAATTTAAGGCCCTTTAGGAACCCAGATATTGCTAAGCCTTCTCGCGTATTTTGGAGATTTAAACATCGTCTCCAGACTGAGTCAATAGAGTTACATGAATACAACTCCTTCAATGGGCTCAAAACAAAAGGTGTTCCTCATATCAGCCACTTGTACACCATTTAGAATGAGATGTTTTACAGATTCCTGTTCGGAGTGACAAAATCTACATAAGGTTTTCACCAAATTTACTTGATTTCTTTTAGCTAGAGCATCATTGGTAGGGAGGATATTCCATCGTAACCGCAACAGCAAGCCACAACGGTTTGGGAACAGAGAGAGAATTTTAGAGAGGCATCCTCTTTTCTTGTGCTCATGAGATAAATGACTCATAGATTTGTATGAGTGGAAAGACTCTAGTGTGGGGATCCAATCTTTATCTAGCAGCCTCTTTTTCGTTAACATCAAGTTGCTGATTAGGGTTTCCAGATTTGAATCTATGTTTTGGAGGATCTTCTCACAGTCGTTGCCAAATTTTAGTAAGAATCCAGAGTAATTTATGTTGTTCCCTACCAACTCATATAAGGTATTTACGTTAGGGGCCTTAATTTTGGTATATAGCAGAAGCATCCTCCATTGTACGCAGGCCCACAAGGAGATATATCCCAGCTCATACCGTATAGCAGTTAACAGCACTGCGTTGGGTACGCCAAGGATCCGTCTCCAGATTCCACCTTTTATCTGGTTCAGCTTGTACATTACTATATCAGAGCATAGTTCCAAACCGGATCGCAATTTAGGGATAATTTTCCTTTCAACAAAACGTGATCACTGTTTTTTTCGAGAATCTCCCACAATTACGATTCATTTTCAATATTTGGGCTCGACATAATTTAGCTTTATGTGCTAAGATTTCCAACTGAGCTCTAGCCCCCTTATAAGCTCCCACATAATAGCCCAAATAAGTCACACTGGGTGAGATACCCACCCTAGACTCCTCCAGGCTCCAGGTGGGATGCAATTTCTTACATTTTCTCTTTGCAAATGCAAGGATTTTTTTTTTTTTTTTGGATTAATTACAAGGCTGTTATCCTTGGCACCTATCGCAAAAGTGGCAAGAAGACGTTGGAGGCCCACCCTGGTAGAGTCAAACAGCAGAAAGTCGTCCACGTAGGCCTATCAAATGATTTTACTTAAACCCACTATAGGGGCTAACAACCCCTCTTTAATCAAGCACTCTGCCACATCGGACAGGTACTGATTAAAGATCCACAGCACCAATACGCAGCCCTGTCTCACCCCAGAGTGCGTTTGTAATTTTGCTGACATATCGCCCTTCTGGTTCAGCCGGACTCGAATACCGGCGTTCTTATAAAAGCCTTCAACAAGGCTTAGAAGGCCCATTGGTAGACCCCATAGCGCTAGTTTGTGCCAAAGTTTGTTACGATCAACCCAGTCGAAGGCTGCAGAGAGGTTGACCGACGCCATAAAAGTACAGCCCTTCTCCCTCCTCCATGCAGCCTTCCGGATGCATTTTACGGCTATACCATTGATGTTTGTCGAATGGCCCTTACGGAAGCCAGTCTGAAAGATACTTAACGGGTGGTAGCATTTTTCCCAATCTTCAAGATGTGTCAGCAGGAAGGCTGAAAAGATTTTGCAATCAGCATCAATCAGATAGATAGGCCGGTAATTCTTAGGCTCTGGCCTACTGCAACACTTGAAGATTGGAATAACTTGTGCTGTACTCCAGGAAGAAGGGCAAGTCCCAGTCATTAAGATATCTGTGAATTCATAAAAAAGGAGATTGGCCAATAGGTTAGGGTCTGACTTGAATGTGTTGTTAGTAAGACCGTTAGGTCTCGGGGCACGCAACCTTTTACACTTCAGGATTAGCTCCCTAACTGTGTCAATCAGCAAAGTGGACTCCCAGTTATCCCAAGAACCATTGGCAGGGCAAGCCTGTTTTTCCCACCCGCACATTATCGTGTTAGGGCCAAATTTGTTACCATAAAACGCTAACCATTCTTTTTAAGAGATCGGATTCAATTGTGAAATGACCTGATAAGTATCTTGGCCATTCACAATTGTCCAGAACGCCCCCACATTCGCCCTGATTAGAATTTCCAGCATAGATTTGGCGAATCGTTGTTGGAGACAATGTTTTATAGTTTCGCATAGATTTTTATATTTTTGCTTAATCTTTCTAACACTGTTGATCAGTAGGGCCTCATCGGGTTTTAAGTTCTTAACTCTCCTGATGTCCTTTCTTATAAGTGTTTTAGCAAGGGCCAATTCCCAATTATAACAGTGGGTGTGCTGAAGAATAGTTACTGGTCTATTTGATCGTAAGCCTATGGTTATAATCGCATCATTGATCAGGGACATAATCCTAGCAGCGTTAAAGGTGTTTAGCTTCCATTCCAGAGTGGATTTATTAAACTGCTCCCTGAGGTTTTGATTTAAAACCTCAATGTTTCTAGGAGTCCCTCGAACAGCTTTTCCAGAATTACTAACTGAGACCTGTAGGTATGGAATATGTTTCCTATTGGTAACATTCAGATTGAAATGTGCAGCTAGGATGGCATGGTCACTCCAATCATTAGTGTAGACCTTAAAAGTCGTACATCTATTTCTTAGGAAATTGTCCAGAAAGATGTAATCCAACATTGAGGAGCTCTCTCCACGCCACCAAGTATGCCAGGCAATTTCCCCATGTTGTTCTTTGTCGGAACCCACCAAAGGTAAAAGACCCATATTTCCCAACCTCACATACCACGAGATACCCAGTTGTTTTTTCCGGGAGAAACCTGCTAGTACCACATCCGTTTTACAAATTGGGATATTCAAACTGCCAATCAGCATTCAAGTCTCCTGCAATCAATATTCAACTATTCTTATTTTCAAGGGCCCATACAATTATTACTTGACACACCATATCTACAAAGACTTCCACTGATGACATTCCACTATGCCAATAAATGTTTATAATAAGTACCCTCAAGGCACCATCACCAGTTATAAGGTCAACTCCCACCACTCAAAAGGGGAGGCCCAATTAAACGGTTCCACTAAAGCCTAAACAGTTGGCCAAAGCCACCAAGAGACCCCCTGAGGGCCTACCCCCCACACCCTGATTGGCCCTTTGGTCGTAGGTCTGATAGCCATCCAAGAGGGGGGTTGAGGTCATCCAAGTTTCCTGAAGACACACAACATTAGCTTCTCTCAGATCCCGCATGCAAGCAGGATCACCCATTAGATGTTGATTTCCTCTTGTGTTCCAGGATTTAAAACATAGATCTATCTTTCTGGAAACCTTCTGGGTCGAGAAGCCTGTTTATGGTACAAGTTTCTGCCACAGGCTTGAGATAATTGCGGCCCAATCAACATCAATTCCCTGTTTCTTTTCAGGAAATCCTGGTTGTGCCTGCCTCTCATTACCTAGCGGAAAGCCTGAGGACATTCTCGTTTTGTAAGATAGCTAAGGGCTCAGAGTTCACCAGCTCCAAAGACAGTCTGGATTCAACCTCAAAACCCAGATTCCTCAATGGACCGCTCTGGGACAGAATAAGTTCCTTAGCCAAGGGGAAATCCAAAAATAGGAGGCTTGTATCTCGGTGCTCTCTATCCGGAAAAGGCCACCCTAGCAATGTCCCTAGAGGTGATCAGAGCAAGGGCTGGAATCTCTGCAAAGATTGTCAAGATGTTAGATCGGTTTAGGCAAATCGGTTAAGGCAATCCCAGCAGGCTCTTTATTCTAATTAGAGCCAATGGTTTAGTTGGGATTGTCAAGTGCCGTGAACTACTATATGGACCTCTCAAATTGTTTTTATTGGGAGCACCTTGAGCACCTTGCCCCTCACTTTGGGCACTATTCTTGCCTTTCTGAGTGGTTATATTGAAGGGTTTATGGAGCCGTTCTATCAGGTCTCTTATTCCTGAAGAGATTATGGGATATAAGGATGCTGGAGGAATATTCTCTTCTCAAAATTTGCCCCACCGACTCCACTTTTAGGGGGGGTCGTCACTTCAGGGGAAGAATGTTTACTAACAGAGGATAAACATCCCTGAATAGGGCCCCAAATCGAGGGAGGGATTAGCATACCACATTTCACCTTGCGTGATACCTGGTGCTTGTTACTCAGTCCTAACATACCACTGGATGTGAGTGCAGCTATGTTTGTTGGTCCAACAACACAACCTTATTGGTTTTCCCTGGGCCACACCCCCATACAACTGTTGAAAACACCCTTTGTACATACCCAGATGGCTGCTGAAAGGGCTGAGATTTAGTGTATAGACCATTGCTTATGCCAGATCACTCTCAGAGTCCCGCACAGGAGGAACACTTACATCTGGGACATTGTTTATCAATATCGTATCAGTTTGCACTATTGAGTCAACCAACTTAGTTTTTGGGAGGATCACAGGTATATTTGGCCCAGTTTCAGGGATGGTCACCAAATTGGGTCTAAACAGGATGTTATGTGATGTTTTAGTGGCTATACCATGTGGATTTTTCATTGTGAACTTCTGCTTAGGTAATCTCGTTTTCCATTGGAGGGGTACCTTTTGGGGGCTGGTGGGTCCTTAGCCACACAACTCTCCCAATCAGACCGTCCTCTGCCTCAACACTATCAACTTTAGCAATAGCAAGGTGTGGTTTTAAGGAGACAGACACATTTGGATCACAGACAACACTCTCTGCTTTTTGCTGTGTGATCGTGGAGCCACCTGCAGCCAGCCCAGTTAGGTCTGCAGTATCTGAGATTTCAATTATCTCAGATGTAAAGTTAATAACAACCGGATTAATATCCAGAATTCTCCCTTCAGAATGCCCTGATGGCGCCCCCAAAAGTAGCAGTCTGAGACTAAGTTCAGAAGCAGTACAATCCAGTTTGGAATTCATCTCAGCCAATAGTTATGTACCAATACAATCAATTTTGTCATTGACCTCTGCCAGGAGTCTTTGTGAGTTTTTCATTTTGTCCCATAAATTGTCACACAGATCAACAAATGAGCTAAGGACCACATTGAGAGCCGACACAGCCGGATTAGTTAATCTGATCCTTTCGTCAAGCTCCTTCAGAGTATGATGCATTATTGGGGAGCCCCCTGGCTCACGTAGATCTACAGAACTATTGTTCGCCCCATAAACCTCATTGAGCTGATTTTCTGCCCTATCAATGGCTTCTATTATGTTTGTTAGAGCTGTTGGTGAGTCCTGGATTGAGGCATCAGAGGTCTGTTGTACAACACTTTGCAATTTTTCATTACGAAATTCCATGGCATTATCAGCACATTCAATTATGCTAATGTCAGTAATGTCATTCTGTCTACCAAAAAAGTCCTGAGTCGTCATAGCGGAGTTATCCAGCATGGCATTCCCTCTAAAGACCTTAGAGGTGTGTTTGGAAAATCTGTCCGTCAGGTATGGAGGAGATTGTTGGACAGGCATTTATGAGTGAGGTTGCGTGATTTATGAGTGAGGTTGAGTGGTATCAGTAACAACAAGTGTGTCCAGTTTGTGGGTAGTGATGATGTTTGTGATGTGGGCTGTATACAAGATCTCTGAGCAGGTGTTGAGTACCAGCTTTCGAGTTTTTCTAGGGGTTGTTGGTGGATTAGTTACTTGGTAATACAAAGGAGCTTGCCATGGTGTGCTGTCTATGTTACCAATGGTGGTGAGTTTGTTTGCATTGTGTGGTCATGGTGGTAATGTGCTTTGGAATGAGTGGGTTGGACACATGATTTATTGATTACATGCTTGAAGGGTGTAAAGATATTGGTTCTTTCTAGGGCCCAACATGACCAAACAGAAATTGTCCTTAGCATCGCCTGCCCTTCATTTTGGATGCCCAGAGGGGAAATGACCTAGGAGCTATGAGTTAAAAGGAGAAAGGAGGGAATTGGAGAGGTAAAAAGAGCCCAAACCTATCATACCACAGCACATACAACTTCCTCGTGCCAAAGCCACCAAAGCAGCCGCAGACTCCCCATAACTCATTCAAGGAGGTCCTGATGTGTGCACTTTGAAGAAAACCTGACAGTCACTCACAACACACACCCTTCACTGAAGATGTGATCCAACCAAATAAACCCTCCTATCCATGATACAAGAACTCAGAGGCAGTAAGCACTCCAGCCACAGACAAGAACATCTATGGAAAATAACAAAACCCAAAAGACCACATAACACTGACAGCTCTTCACTCCACATCCAGGATTTTCATCACCACAGACAAGAAGGGTTGCTTGTCATTAACCATATCAGACGCCTCCAGGAAGAGCAGTTCCCGCTTATAAGCTGAATAAAATGTATCAACCTTCTACTATAATCTGTAATCCTCACTGCACAGGCACAATAAATGGTATCAGTGACCTTCTAATGGATGAAAAGGGCAAAAGCAGGCACTGCATTAACAGCACCATGCTCAGGAGATCCATTGGACACACCCTTCAATTGGGAGGTGCCAACATGGGCAAACATAATGTCCATTACACTTGACGAACACGTTGACAGCTGCAAAGAACACCACCTATGAAGAACAAATCCTCCCAGCCTTAATTCTCAAGAAACTCTCCTAAAAGGCACTAAGCTCACTGATTCACACATTAATGCCTCCCTCACTCAAGACATACTCTACAACATTTTAAAAACTGGCCAAATCCTTCCTCTGCTGAAGAAGACTGCTCTCAACCATCCAGAATTGGAAATCATGCATACCTTCTCAGTTCCCTTTATTGAAATATCATTGAAAAATTACCCTTGACATGAAACAATCACAGAGCACAACCTCCTACAGAGCTTTCAATCTGAATTACAGCCACAATTGATTGATTGATTGTTTATTTACTATGTGCTTATACACAAGTGTTTTCAATACTGCCACTATCCTGTCATTGACAGTTACCCTCTTGGCATGGATGATAGTGGCCCATGTATGGTAGTTGTGTTGAACTTGCCAGATGCCTTTGAGACTCTGGCTAAAAAGGCACAATTCAACTGACTTGCCACATCCACAAGTTAAAGAACACAGTTCTACAATGTTTTTTGCCCTTACTCACAGCGCAACATCAGTAGTCCGTATTATAGCAACACATGTTAATGTTTTACGGCATTATGATTTGTTTAAGAAGCAGAACACCACTCTTGAGTACTTCCCTCAAAGCTACTGTTTAATTCTACTTTTTTGTAATGACTCACAGGTGTCATGTTAGCAAACTCTAGTGATACAGAACTATTGCATGAGAGTGTAAACATAGGGCAGATGGAGTACAAGGATTTACACACAGCCTATAGATGTTGTTTGGCTTTTCACCCACTGACCACTCATGGCCAGGCCCATCCATATGAACCTTCCAGCCCACTTCCCCACCCAAAACATGACTTTTATACCATGTTTACATTCTCAGAGCATTTGGTTTCGAAGCATAAAATGGTACTTCCCTGTGTTTATGTAGATGCAGAGAGGATTGAGCATACAGCATTGTCAGTGAGGGAGAATCCGTGAATTGTGTTGTAACTAGTGAGCGTTCTGGGTCCAATGCATAGTTAAAGCAATGTACGTACCTCTCAACTCACACTGTGATGATATGACTACTGCTCTACAGAAGTACAGGGACAAGTGGAGGTTTAACTGCCTACTCACCTCCACACTACTACTGACCCAGTAGTGATCCAAATCATAAAGGTAAACCAGGCAAAGAGCGAAAGGAATACCTCCTTTGCCTTGTGTTGTAGCACAGGCCGAGGGCAGGCTATATCTTCACGCTTGTAGCGCGAGCATCAGAATTTTCAGGTGGGATTGAGCCCAAGACTAAAAGTGCTTAATTTTCAATAAGAACATTATTATTTGTGTGAACCGTAATGACACATTAAAGGCCTGTATTTGAAAAAGGTGCAGGTAGTACGCCGAAACATGTGTCATCCAAGAGGGGCTGAAAATTCAAAATAAAAAACTTTATCAAATACAACAGAACTTTTGGATTTGTCATTCATAGCAAAAGGAAATACACCAGTAATTTATCTTGGTGCAAATAAGTGCAGACACAGTTGCAACTTTTCCTACAGTTTACAAACGGAGTAGAGGAACTCGTGTCTCCATAGTGACCTACACTCATGCGACAAAGTACCAACCACAAAAGACAAAAACCCTAAAAAGGCTAATAAAAACCTAGTAACCCCGATTTGGTCGCAAAGGTACAGGCCTATGATATCTCAAAAAAGTTCCTCAATGTTAGAAAACTATATCTTCAGGAGGGTTGTGAGATGATAACAGTAGCAAACCAAACAACTTAAGTGCAATGGTTTTAAAATTATAGAATGTCCAATAAAGGTTATGTAAAGTATAGCCTTTTCATTAAATAATAACATTCAAAGAACTAATCAGAAAACACTTTAAAAACCCAATCCTGTAAATTAATTGCAGAGAACGCAGACCTTTGTAAAAGGGCACTCTAGGTAGATGAGCAGGAGTATTCAGGCAATAGACTGGCAACAATTTCCCTGTTCAAGGATATGTCTTGTCTTTGGGATTTATCTGAGTTGAGCCAGGCCTTTCAGTGTTCAATGTCGAAACTGAAGTCTGGGCACCAGCCTGGTGTTGAGTTGTGTGTCCCAATGATGCAGGTCCCAATGATGCAGTGCTGGTTGGTTGCGGTCTCGGATTATGGGTCAAAGATGCTGGGAATGGGAGGCAGTGTCAGGATGGTGGCAGTGAAAAACTTGGTGACCTTGGCAACAAGGAAGAGGAGAGCAGGCTTGGCTGGCTCAATAGGATGTCAGGGCACTGCACAGTTTTGGCTGGGAGCTTGAGGGAACTGATGGCCAGGTGACAGTGTCGTATTAGCTATGCTAAAAGAATCAGCAGGTCTCAGATGCAGAGAAAGTGAAGCTTCAGTGTGGGGTGTCAAGCCAGCTAAAAGTAACAGAGGCAATCGAGATCAAGGAGGACTCTGGCAGTTTCCGTCCATCAGATTGGACAGCATTGAAGGTTTCAAACCTCTGCCAAAGGCACATCAGAGAGGCAGAGGAAGCCAGGATTACTTCCTATTTTTGGTGATTGATGAAAGACACAGTCGAGCATTTCCAGGCAGAAGGTAAATCCTTCTGTTCCTCCCTCACACTCCAGGTGGTGCGGTTGGCACCTATAGGGATTGCTTCATCTCTAGTGACCACGAGCCTGGTTCCAGAGCATTCAATAGAGATGCCTTGGTCCCATAGTAGCCATTACCCCCCACTGTTACCTGAGGATGGTTAGGGGACACAACACTCCAATACCTTCGATGCCTGCTATCTTCATGTCTATGGACGAGGACTTTGGAGCAGGATGTAATCCCAATAGTGGTCTAGCGAAACCTTCTTGTCCTTTTAAGAGTCCAAAGATGACTTAAAGAAGAAGAGGAATGCCTCTCTTTATAAAGGCAAAATGTCACTGGTATTGCTCCAAAGAAGGCCTTGTATAAGGGGTCCAATACAGGCTGTTCTGACAAATACCCTGTGCCCTATGACATCACACCCAGTATGGGACAGGAAGAGGTAGAGTGCCCTAACAGAAACTAAGATGGGAGAACCCCTCTTTCAGCTCACCTCCCCTCCAACTACTCTAACCAAGTCCCTTCCCAAGTCTGCTGACCTCAAAGGGACTGCAGAGGTCAGCACCCTGGTGTGATTTTATTTTATTTTGAAATATTTATAATGCGCACCTGACAAACATAATCATATCTCGGTGCAGATGACATGAGGTAGCAGCCCCATCCAAAATGGGTTATGCGACCACAACTTGACCCTGCTAAGAGACTGAATCCATTTATTTGTTTCTACCGTATCGGGAGGATAGCTCATGGGCAATGTGCTTGCCTTGGAAGCAAGACAATGCAGAGCAACACAGGTTCGGTCCCTGGGTCTGCGCTGAAAAACCTTTGGCGATTAAGCACGTTATAAATAACAAATTATTATGAGTATAATTCTAACATAGCCCACCTAACAGCTATTTGAATAGGTGTGTTTTTAGTGCCCTACGGAACTGATATAATGATTTAAAGGCCCGGATTCCCTGCAGTAGGCTATTCCAGAGTTTAGGGCCATACGGTCGCCCCGAAACACATGCTTAGACCTGGGAATTTTCAAAAGCAGCTTGTCGCCTGAGTGCAGTTGCCTGGTTGGAAGGTACTGCCGACATTTCTCATATAGATATAAAGGGGCCAGGACATTAACACACTTAAACACCAAGCAAAGAACTTTAACATCTATCCAGTCCTTCACCGTGAGCCAGTGCAGGGAATGACGGAACTCAGAGACTGGGGAGGACTTACTTTAAATATCAACCAGACAGTGGCATTTTGAGCTTTTTGCATATGATGCATTTGGGCAAGTGGTATGCCTACTAATAGTCTGTTGCCGTAGTCTAGGTGGGAATTAACCATAGCTCCCACCACCATAGGGTGGTCCTCCACCGGACTGTAAGGGACGGCCTGCCATAAAAGGTGCAGGGTAAAAAAAGAGATTGGACCTTCACACTCAACTGGGCTGTACATCCTAGATCTTCTTGCCATGTACAGCCAAGATTTTTGATTTTGTGTGTGAACAATAGGTCTACATCCCAAAAGCAAGGTGGATCCGGGCACATGTTATAATTCAAACAGTGATTTGGACCAAACAATGCCACTTCTTTTTTGCCGGCATTCAGTAGGAGCCAATTTAAAGGCATCCAACTTCTTACATTGAGCAAACAATTTTCAACCATTTCATAGGCCTCATCGACATTCCTTAGTTTTACAGACACTTATGTGTCGTCCGCATATGAATGGAATTTGACATTATGTGTTCTAAGCAGATCCATCAGAGGACACAAATATAAGTTAAATAGCAGGCGAGAAACAGGGTTGATGTGAAACCATCCATCCTAATCATTTGCTGTCTCTCTCAGAGGAAAAACGCAAGCCATTTACTAGCTTGGACGGATCTGTTGCTGATCTTTCTGAGCCTACCAAGTAAAATGCAGTGATCCATCTGATCAAAGGCTGCAGAGAGATCTAACATATCCAGAAGGGACAAGTCCCCCTGATCTGCCACCTCGAGGAGATCCTCCCATACCGCTGTCAGTGCAGATTCTGTCCCAAAACAAGGGTGGAAGGCAGATTGCAGAGGGTCCAGTATAGATTTGAGAGTGAGAGAGTGTGAGTGTAAGAGTGTTTTTTGTTATGTTAGTGCCACTTTTATTTATTTTATTTTATTGAGCATTTGTAAGGTGATTATAGATCAAGTAATTATGTTTCAAAGCTTCCACAGGAAAAAAGAATGGTAACAAGGTATCAATGCAAGACACTGGAATAGAATAACAGTGAATTATCAAAGACAAAAGCGGTCCTACTAGGCCTTGTGAACATTCAGAGCGTGGAAGTGCAGAGAGAGAGAGAGAAGGGACTGGGGAAGGGGTAAGTGCGCAAGGTTACACAGAGGGAGGAAGTGGCAAAGAGCCAGTTGCAAAGGCAACATGTAAGTGCAGGCAGTGACCACTTGGTAGAAAAAGGGGTCACCAGCCAATACAATAAGTGCAGGCCTGTGAGACATCACAGGGCAATTAGTGCCTGAAGGCAAGTGCAGGGGATGCCGGATGCTGCGGGCGATGGACAGAAGGCCAGGACCCAGAAGGACACATGGCAGCCCTGGTTCCCAGGAGACCTTGGGGGCGTTCCTATGCCCTGAGTGAAGGTGTTAACCTTCCTGCAGCAGAATCTAGTAAGCATCCTGTCTATTGTTCCGCATGACTCTAGTGAAAACAGCCAGATTGGAGACCAAGTCACATACCAGTCCTGTTATAGCTGAGCCCTGCTCACAAAGATTACACTAGTTTGGTATCAAATTTCTGTGCCTGTAGAATAGTGCGCTCCTATCTGTCACTTTACTACAACTTATATTTAAAGAAAATTACATGCCACCAGACTGACAAAGGCATGCAATTAATATATTTCAGATCAGCGGTACAGCAGTTTAAAACATCACAACTGCCTGCAGGAACTTTGTGTTCCACAAGCTGTCAAAGTTGCACACATGACCTTCAAGCATGCCCTGTGTCACCACAGAGCCTGGGCTGAGGGCACATATGTGCTGTCTCAGCAAAGGCACATGTGTGCACTATAATGTTGGCATGGAACATTTATGAAAGGTGGTGTTTGATAAGCAGACCTCCCTTTCAGAAACATAATTACTTGCATCATTTTATGTAATCAAAATATAAAAAAGGGTGTGCTATCATGCCCTCTCCAGATGCCATTCTATCACACACACGCTTTTGGTGGGTTCCACCTTCCATGGGATTGGTTCACTCACCCTCCAAGCATCTTAACCATTGTTGCGCGATGGATGGCCGGTTAACTGGCAAGTTTTCCTTCTTATTTCCGGTTCCCCTCTTTCTCTTGGTGGTTGGCACAACTCATATGAGGGGAGCTGAGCATAGTGGTGCCACTGAATAACCACCCCTTGGTTCCCTTAAATGCCCAGTAGTTGCAGGACCACTGGCTTCAATAGAAGCAAAAGCACTGTGCTTTGGGGGATGTGAAGAGCCTGTTTTACTGGATCCCACATAGTCTCTGCGTCCCAGGTGCAGGGGCTGTGTCTCCTAATGAGAGCCTATTCCTAGTTGATGCCATATGACTGCTCCCTGTCCGAAGACGGGGACCAAGTGAGGGTGAACAGGGGATCATTGCCGTCAGAGCACTCATCTGCTTGCATGTGGAGACATGCATTCTTTTGGTCACCACATGGAAGGTTCCCAAAGTGAGGAAGGAGACCTTGCCACCGGAACCACTCACCAAAAGGCACGCATTATTTTCAACTGTAGAATTTAACAAATGCCAGCCTCTAGTCATCAGCAGAGTTGCTGGATATTGGATGGCAGTCTAGTCATCAGGAGAGTTGCTGGATATTGGATGGCAGTCTAGTCATCAGGATAGTTGCTGGATATTTGATGGCAGTCTAGTCATCAGGAGAGTTGCTGGATATTTGATGGCAGTCTAGTCATCAGGAGCGTTGCTGGATATTTGATGGCAGTCTAGTCATCAGGAGCGTTGCTGGATATTTGATGGCAGTCTAGTCATCAGGAGCGTTGCTGGATATTTGATGGCAGTCTAGTCATCAGGAGAGTGGCTGGATATTGGATGGCAGTCTAGTCATCAGGAGAGTTACTGGATATTGAATGGCAGTATAGTCATCAGGAGAGTTACTGGATATTGGATGGCAGTCTAGTCATCAGGAGAGCTGCTGGATATTGGATGGCAGTCTAGTCATCAGGAGAGCTGCTGGATATTTGATGTCAGTCTAGTCATCAGGAGAGTTGCTGGATCTTTGATGGCGGTCTAGTCACCAGGAGAGTTGCTGGATCTTTGATGGCAGTCTCCGGTGCTGATAAGAGAACCTGGGCATTTGATGGCAATCCCCAGCAATGTTCTGACTTACATATCTTTTGATGACCATACGTAGCCGACTTGTCATGGAAATCCATGCCATTGGTGTGAGTGCCTGGGCATTTAATGCCACTACCTATCAATTTTGTGTGTACATGGACATGTGATGGCAATTCCTAATGATGAAGCCAATACCCGGACATAAGATGCAAGCACCTGCCAAAAGGCGTGTGCACCTGAGTGTATAAAGGTAAAGCCTCATGATGAAACCTATACAGTGCCTATGAAATGAATCACTAAATACCATTACAAAATTGAATGCTTGTTTCACATTTTGATATAAATATAATGAACATTTGGGGTTTTCTATGTTTTCCAGACATGCCAGCGTCTTCCTCCAGCAAGGACCTGACAGAATAGGGCGCTTGTATAAGAAGGCTGTCTACACACAGTACACCAATGGATCTTTCACGGAGGAAGTTAAAAAGCCAGCCTGGCTGGGATACATGGGGCCTGTTATAAGGGCACAAGTTGGCGATTCCTTGGTCATACACCTCAAAAACTTTGCATCAAGAAACTATAGCATGCACTCTCATGGAGTGAAATACAACAAATCAAATGAAGGTAATTTCTATTGGTATTTCATGCAGCATTATTTTTTAAAATTGTTTGTATTTTATTTGTATTTATTCGGGTGATTGGGTTGTGCCTAAACCTGAAGCACTGTACATAGCACAAACAGCAAGGGCAATACCATTTCTGGAGGTTTTAACAGCTATGCCTTGTGTTGGAAGGGGTAGGGTGTGGAAACACACATAATCAGTAGGAGACAACAGAATGACATGCGTAACTATGGTACCCAGTGATGCTACTAAAAAGATAACAACAAATGAAATGTTACTGAAAAAACCTGAAAACTAAATATAGAAAGGGTGGGGATAAAGGGTTAAAAGGGGTGGCGGCGTTCATGAATCAGTCATTACACACACAATTGCAAAATGACCTATTGACATACGGTTTGGAACAGGCAGAGAGTTCTGGTGGATGGGCAAGAGGAAGGTAGGACGCATAACTGGTTCTATGTCATTTCATCGACAGTCTTTTTTTAATGAGTTTTTTACAAAACGCTTTCAACAAAAAAATGAATCGAAATTGTTATTTTTTTTATGGGGTTCTCCCCAATCCTCCATCCCCTATTGTTTTTTTCTCTATTCCCGACCCTCCGCCCCTTATATTCTCTGTCCCACCCCCCTATATTCTTCAATAAGTTTTTTTGTTAAACATTTGTCAGAAAAAAACTAGTTGAACAAAAGATTGTCGATGAAAGGACGTCATACCGGCATAACTTTACTAGATATCAGGTGTAACTTCTGCCTGGTCTTAAATGCCTCCACCAGCTGGACTGGCTTGAAGTCAGGCATAAGAGCATTCCAGTGGTGAGGTCCCAGTAAGGTAAAGAAGCTTATTAATGCAAACTCTAAAACGATTATTATAAAAATAATTCTTGTTGACATTGCAAGTAGTGAGAGTGAAAGGAGATGCTGGCAGTTGAAACAGAGTTTTGGTTATGAAAGATACCTGGATCTGTTATGTCCCAAACAATCGACGGCATTGCATCTGACGCTTCGCTTAGGTGTACTCCCACTTGCTGAAACACTACACAGGTGGAACTGTGAAACCTCTAAAATGTGTCCCTTATGTGAGGGTGCGATTGAGAATATACCACACTTGTTTTTCGTCCCTTTTGTCATGTAATCAAGAATAAATATCTCAAGGTTTTATTTACATGCAGGGCAGTAGGTACTGTGAAGCGAGCCTTGACTGTGTGCACAAACTCCAATGATGATCTGGCAGTGCATTCAGTTGTTAATGCTTTGTCTACGGTTTGGAGGATGAGACTTAATCGGGCTGCCTAACAATGCATTTGGCACATTATTGGGTCTGGGTAGTAATTTGCTAACATTTTCAAATTATGACCTCGCTTTGTAATAGAAAATTACCATCAATTCTATTAAGCACTTTGTAAATCCGAAGTTTTTTACTGTTTTTATATGAACGTTTTGAATGTGTTTGACACATGGTTTGTTTTAGGTATTGATTTTGATGACTATGTAGATAATGGGCCTCTTACAAGTGAAGCGGTAAGGGGTTAACGGTGCCGGTAAAGGTGCTGGCACCGTTAACCCCGTAGTGCCTCATTAAGAGGTTCCCTCGCGGCACACGCTCTGGACGTCAGATGTCCTTTGCGGGTCCCGCGAGGGGACCAGCATGCTAACAACGGGCCCGTCATTAACAGGCCTGTTGTTAGCATGTTCCCCATACCCATTGAGCCCTATGGGGGCTCGAATGGGGATGGTCCGGGTCCGGGTTCCCTGAATGGGGAAATACCGGGCCCTCCAAAGTCGGAATGGCCCAGTATTTCCCCATTCAGGGACCCCGGACCCGAGTTTGGAGGAAGCCATGCCCTTATTAAGGGCATGGCTGCCTCCAAGCTCGTAATGAGGCCCAATGTGTATTGTATTCAGTTATGGATTGCTTGTGAATGTGCTTTGCTTGTGATATTAGTTTTATGGTCTCTGACTGAAAGAAAGTCAATTCACTCGAATCGAATCATAAAGAAACGAAAGTGGGAGGCAGACATGGACAGTAAGGTTGTTGAGTCCTAGAGGCAGAGAGTCCAAGCATGAGAGTAACGAGAAATGGTTTCAACCAGAAATAGTAGTGGGAGGCTAGGACCTTGGTATATTTAAAAACAAGGAGATGAAACATTAAGAAGAAGCCATTCTGCAAAGAGAGCGTCCCGGCGTGTGATGGCAGACAAGGTTGTAGAACATCTATGCAGGTTGTAAAAGATGTGTGTGTGCGGCAAAGCTGCGTTTTTAAGGAGGAGAAAGTAGATTCGGGACCCATGAGTAGTCTAGAGCAGTAGCCTAGTACACTGAGAACCAAGGTGGGGTTATGAGTTTTGGCAAGGTGGTGGATGAGTGTGGTTGGATCTTCCAGATATATAGGTTTTTTCTTGCAGCAGCAATGAAATGATTTAGTTTGAATTTACTGTGAAAGATTAACTCAACGTTGCAGTCCCGGGGTGATGGTGTAAGGAGGCTTGGAGGTAATGGGGAATGGCAGACTGGGATCAGCATTGGGTCCTAAAGATGAGTTTAGCACCAGATGGCTCAGTGCCATTAAGTGTTGGATGACAAAGAGACAGCTGTTGATGTTACTTCAGATATCAGCAGTAATGGAGGGACAGTGAACGATGACCTTCGTATCATCAGAAATTAAGTGGCATGAGAAGCTGAAGGATTAGATGAGTTTTCCCTGAGAGGCAGGCGTAAAGAGAGGCGGTTCCAGGGCTCATCCTGGTGTGACACCCACAAAGAAGACCATTAGCTGTGCAAATGTTTCAATAGGTGTATAGGATAGGTTGGCTAAGTGGAAGATTGCTGTCAGGTCCCAAAATACGATTGCCTCCTAATGGGGGATCATGAGAGACACGTCTTCTCACTCATTATTGAGTTATTTAATGCATTTACATATAACCAGTTACAATTTTTAATTGCTTTGTGCACTTGCAAAACAACAAATCTACATCATCAATGACCAATTCTTAAACACACAACCTTGTTTCATTATTCATCAGTTCCACAATCTCTTATACAGACAACTGTTGCTCTTTGCAATCTATTTCTTGTGTATCATTGTGCTGCTCTTTTCTTACCGCAGGGCTCTGTCTTGCATTGTGGCAGATAAGCTGAGAATCGTGGGCAAAGCAAATCAAATGTTGCCCTTAATGCGCATCCTCTCTGATTGTATGTACTGTGGGGGATCAAGCATTTGAGTCAGCTTTGCTGACTCAACAAAGCAAAATCTATTCTGGTCTAAGCGGGATCTTCTCTCAGGTGTGGGAATTGAAATGTATCTGGACAGTGGGGCTCTGCAGTGTCACCTGCATGAGCGCTGGTACCGTCCTACTATGCGTGAGCCTCTGCAAACTACTCGTAATCTGGTAAATGGAGAAAATCCGACAGTGAGTAATCCCTCTGTCATACTGGTACCAACAAAATTATGCATTTAAACCCGGGTATCTTGGAAAATGTACTATTGAATACCAGCAAGCCGGAGCTTTCAGCGCAGGCTAAAGATCCGGTTTATAAATCCATGAATCAGCTTTAAAAACTGCTGAAAGCAAAGTGAGTGCCCTGGGACACAGAGTTGAAATTATATCCTGGAATATTGCTGGCGTGGAAAGACATCTACCGGACTAAGACTTTGTGTTGTTCTTGGCTAGGTTTGACATTATATTATTACAGGAAACCTGGGGAACTAACCCTGTGGTGGTAGATGGGTTTGCAACTTTCTTTTCCTCTGCCAGAAAGAAAAGCCGGAAAGGAAGAAACAGTGGAGGACTGGTGACTTTGGTGGCAGAATCTCTCGCTCCTTTTTATTCTGTATTTTTATCGATTCCTACAATTTTGGCTGTGTCCTTAAACATTCCTGATGTTGACACTTTCTATATTTTGAACTTGGATAATTCATTTAATGGCCAGGTGCTAGGGGAGGATATTGTGGAACTTTTAAATGTGGGCCGGAAATTCCTGGATAGTGCTCAGTCATTTGGGTGTAAACACCCCGTTTTTATTGTCAGGGGCGATTTTAATATAAGATGGCGGAATTGCTGGGGGATGGGTTTGGAAGTGCAGGAAGAAGATTTTGCTCATAATCTATTACAGCCAACAATGGTTAAAGATCCTGGGATGTCCAGATCTGGCAGTCTTTTTTGCCATTACTATCTGAATTAGACATGCGGTCGGTAAACAGAAGGTTTCCATCTGATCGGCCGGGGAGTTTTACCTTCCGTAATAATAGGTGTGCATCATTAATAGATTATTTTTTTCTGCCAGTGCAGGACTGGCATCGCATATCTGATTTAAAGATAGAGTCCCGGCCGGAAAGTGATCAAGACCCCCTAATCTTGATGCGTTGGATTAGGTCTGGTGGTACTATTTCTGAGAAGTGTGGCACATGGCAGGATCATGTAGTTAGGTTGGTAAGATGGGACAATATAAGTGGACGGCTACTGTCTGACAAGTTGATTGCTTGCACCCTATCTTTAATTGAAGGCTGTCTTATGTGTGATAGTGCATGTGAGGATGCCTTAGTGTTATCTGACAACTTAATGGCGACTGCGAGAAATATTTTAACAATGTGCTCTTACTACCGTTTTCAGTGACAATGGAGGGCAATTTGGTATACAAAAGAATGAAGGAGGCGGAAAGCCACCCTCATTAATGCTGTAGAAATGTGCCTTAGAAATGCATCTGCAATCAGCACTGCTAGATCAAAGGGAAAGTGCGCTCAAAAACTATATTGTCCCAAAAGATGGGCAATAATCAAAAATGTATATATAAAACATATTTTTTTTAATGTTCCTATGTAGAATTTTGAGCAAATGAGGCTAAACGTGTTTACATGGGGGCATCCATTTTGTGATTTGAAGCAGCCTCCTCTGTGCATGTTAAGCTTTTCTCTGGCGGCACTGATCAAGCAGCAAAAAACCCCTACTGGGAGCTTTTGCTTACTGCAGCCAGAGCAGAGCTTAACATGGAGAGGAGACTGCCTTCACTTTCATTTTACATTTTCTGTGCTCCCCAAGCCCAGGGAAGCAGAGAAAACGGAAAATGAAAGGCAGAGCAATTAGAAATACTTTGCTGGCGGAGTTTACATAATTTCTGCGACTTTCTTTTCTGGTTTCCCGTGTGCAGGAAACTAGAAAAGAAAGTCACAGCAATTATGAAAACTCTGCTGGATGCCGGCAAAGTATTCATAATTGCCTGGACTTGCCTACAAGCAAAGGGGCAGCAATTATAAATACAAAGTTTCTGCATTTATGATTGCATTTATGATTGCTGTGGTTAGAAAACCATGGAAATCATAAAAACAAAAAAGGAAGCAGGTGCCCCTCTCTCGAAAGAACATGGCATGATAATCTGTTTCTGTGGTTTTTACCCCCTGTGAGAGTCTGCAGCCATCGCCTTTAGCTCGCTGTATGGGAGACTGAAAGTGAAAGCCATCGCAATCATAAATACAATGCAGTTACATTTATAAATGCTGTGGTTTTCTTTTTAAGTTTCACGGGCTGCCCTGGGCTGGACGGGCTGTGGTTTTATTTTTAAGTTTCCTGAGCTCACCCGAGCCAGAGGGGCCCGGTTAACTTAGAAAGAAAACCACAGCAATCATAAATAGAACACGATTGTATTCATAATTGCAGTGGTTTTCAAAGAGAATGAAAATTAAAGCACTTACTGGCAGCAGCCTTCCTGCCTGCATTCTGTGCTCTCCGGCACTAATGAAGCAAAAGCTGCTGTAATAAAATCTACCAGTAGGTGGCATTTGCTTCATTATTGCCGCAAGGGCAGAGATTAACACAAGCACAGGAGGCTCATCCATTTCACAAAATGGATGCCTCCTAGTGCTTGAAGTTTTTGAGTTTGAGCCTCCTTTACTCAAAATTTTATATAAGAACTTTCTTTAAATCTATTTTTTATATACATTTTTGATTATGGACCATCTTTTGAGGCAATCAAATTTTTGAGTGAACTATCCCTTTAAAATATAAGCAGGTGATGGAGGAGGCTATATCTTGGTGGAAGTGTAAAATATGTTGTGAATGCAGACCGCTGTCCGTAGTCAAAATTCTGCCATGTTTTGAAAGATAGTAGCAAGTGGACTAGATAACAAACAAAATGACAATATTAGTTCTATTTTGTCTAATCAGTGAGTGAAGCATTTTTCCGCATTATATACATTTACCCCCTGTAGCAGTGCATGGGTATTAAACTTTTCTTTTTAATAGCTTTATCTAGGACATCTGCTATAGGTGATGATCCTATAGTATTTTGTCATCTTGAAGTACGACAAGCTCTACTAGCCTAGGCAAATGGGAAAGCACCGGGAAGTGACATGGCTAGGTTAGACATTTTACAACAAGATCTACCAATTTGGATCCTAGTATTCACAAAGCTGTTTGACGTATTTAGTAGAAACTATCTATTCCCAGCAAGTTGGAAAGTGGCGATAATCGTACCATTTTTCAAAAAGGGCGATAGGGCAAATTGATGTTGTTATCGCGCTGTCTCTCTGATTGATTCTTCAGCAAAATGGTACAGATGATTAATTCATAAAAGATTAACCGAGTGGGTTCAGTCCAATGGACTTTGGGCTGAGGAACAGTAGGGCTTTTGCAGGCGAGTGGGGACTATAGAACAGGTTTTAAATGTAGGTTTGATTTTAGAGAAATATATGTTAAGGCATGGTACACCATTATATTTGGGTTTCGTGGACCTTAGCTCAGCTTTTGATAATGTCAACCGGGAGGAGCTTTGGGATTTTTGGTTGAGTACAGGTCTTCCTTAAACCCCTTCTTGTTATTTTGCTGTCCCTGGACAAACACCTGAATGGTAAGGTCTGCCTATCCCGCACGGGCGAGTTATCGCCGGTTTTTAAATCTACACAAGGTTTCAGGCAGGTTTGTGTCCTGGCACCCCTGCTGTTTAAATTATATATATATATATATATATATGATAAAAAAGAGGAGAGGGGCGCACTCCAGTTCCCTGCACAGTAAACCTTCTCAGCTGCTGGTGTTCTCCTCCGACCGGTTTCTGTGCCAATACACGTCATCAGGGAGGCTGTCTTAACTTGCAGCTCACAGCAAGTGCAGGTGTTAACACTTAGTGATAATTCTGCTGCAAGGACTTCTGGTAGCTGTAGTCATCAGGTTTGCAAGGAACAAACTCACACCCAATCCCATAAATGGGGAAAGTGGGGGAGTAGCCTACAGTGAGGCACTCCAAAGTTGGGCATATGTTACCCCGGTGCAGCACCCTATAAGATTTCTGAAGATTCCACCCTTCAGAAAACTTGCAAATGTGATAAAAAAGAGGAGAGGGGCGCACTCCAGTTCCCTGCACAGTAAACCTTCTCAGCTGCTGGTGTTCTCCTCCGACCGGTTTCTGTGCCAATACACGTCATCAGGGAGGCTGTCTTAACTTGCAGCTCACAGCAAGTGCAGGTGTTAACACTTAGTGATAATTCTGCTGCAAGGACTTCTGGTAGCTGTAGTCATCAGGTTTGCAAGGAACAAACTCACACCCAATCCCATAAATGGGGAAAGGGGGGGAGTAGCCTACAGTGAGGCACTCCAAAGTTGGGCATATGTTACCCCGGTGCAGCACCCTATAAGATTTCTGAAGATTCCACCCTTCAGAAAACTTGCAAATGTGATAAAAAAGAGGAGAGGGGCGCACTCCAGTTCCCTGCACAGTAAACCTTCTCAGCTGCTGGTGTTCTCCTCCGACCGGTTTCTGTGCCAATACACGTCATCAGGGAGGCTGTCTTAACTTGCAGCTCACAGCAAGTGCAGGTGTTAACAGTTAGTGATAATTCTGCTGCAAGGACTTCTGGTAGCTGTAGTCATCAGGTTTGCAAGGAACAAACTCACACCCAATCCCATAAATGGGGAAAGGGGGGGAGTAGCCTACAGTGAGGCACTCCAAAGTTGGGCATATGTTACCCCGGTGCAGCACCCTATAAGATTTCTGAAGATTCCACCCTTCAGAAAACTTGCAAATGTGATAAAAAAGAGGAGAGGGGCGCACTCCAGTTCCCTGCACAGTAAACCTTCTCAGCTGCTGGTGTTCTCCTCCGACCGGTTTCTGTGCCAATACACGTCATCAGGGAGGCTGTCTTAACTTGCAGCTCACAGCAAGTGCAGGTGTTAACACTTAGTGATAATTCTGCTGCAAGGACTTCTGGTAGCTGTAGTCATCAGGTTTGCAAGGAACAAACTCACACCCAATCCCATAAATGGGGAAAGGGGGGGAGTAGCCTACAGTGAGGCACTCCAAAGTTGGGCATATGTTACCCCGGTGCAGCACCCTATAAGATTTCTGAAGATTCCACCCTTCAGAAAACTTGCAAATGTGATAAAAAAGAGGAGAGGGGCGCACTCCAGTTCCCTGCACAGTAAACCTTCTCAGCTGCTGGTGTTCTCCTCCGACCGGTTTCTGTGCCAATACACGTCATCAGGGAGGCTGTCTTAACTTGCAGCTCACAGCAAGTGCAGGTGTTAACACTTAGTGATAATTCTGCTGCAAGGACTTCTGGTAGCTGTAGTCATCAGGTTTGCAAGGAACAAACTCACACCCAATCCCATAAATGGGGAAAGGGGGGGAGTAGCCTACAGTGAGGCACTCCAAAGTTGGGCATATGTTACCCCGGTGCAGCACCCTATAAGATTTCTGAAGATTCCACCCTTCAGAAAACTTGCAAATGTGATAAAAAAGAGGAGAGGGGCGCACTCCAGTTCCCTGCACAGTAAACCTTCTCAGCTGCTGGTGTTCTCCTCCGACCGGTTTCTGTGCCAATACACGTCATCAGGGAGGCTGTCTTAACTTGCAGCTCACAGCAAGTGCAGGTGTTAACACTTAGTGATAATTCTGCTGCAAGGACTTCTGGTAGCTGTAGTCATCAGGTTTGCAAGGAACAAACTCACACCCAATCCCATAAATGGGGAAAGGGGGGGAGTAGCCTACAGTGAGGCACTCCAAAGTTGGGCATATGTTACCCCGGTGCAGCACCCTATAAGATTTCTGAAGATTCCACCCTTCAGAAAACTTGCAAATGTGATAAAAAAGAGGAGAGGGGCGCACTCCAGTTCCCTGCACAGTAAACCTTCTCAGCTGCTGGTGTTCTCCTCCGACCGGTTTCTGTGCCAATACACGTCATCAGGGAGGCTGTCTTAACTTGCAGCTCACAGCAAGTGCAGGTGTTAACACTTAGTGATAATTCTGCTGCAAGGACTTCTGGTAGCTGTAGTCATCAGGTTTGCAAGGAACAAACTCACACCCAATCCCATAAATGGGGAAAGGGGGGGAGTAGCCTACAGTGAGGCACTCCAAAGTTGGGCATATGTTACCCCGGTGCAGCACCCTATAAGATTTCTGAAGATTCCACCCTTCAGAAAACTTGCAAATGTGATAAAAAAGAGGAGAGGGGCGCACTCCAGTTCCCTGCACAGTAAACCTTCTCAGCTGCTGGTGCCGCACCAGGGTTATATATGCCCGGCTTTGGAGTGCCTCACTTGAGGCTACACTCCCCCCCTTTCTCCACTGTGGGATTGGGCGTGAGCGTTTTCTCTACTGACCAGATGACTACATCTACCAGTAGCCCTTGCAGCAGATTTTTATCACCTGCACCTGCGGTGAGCTGCAAGTCCACCCAGCCTCCCTGATGACGTGTATTGGCACAGAAACCGGTCGGAGGAGTACACCAGTGGCCTGGAAGGTCATGCAGAGAATTGGAGTGCGCACCTTTCCTTATTTTTCCATTTTTCGCAGGACTTGAGGGGTGGAATCCTCAAGACCTGCCTAGGTGCCGCACCAGGGTTATATATGCCCGGCTTTGGAGTGCCTCACTTGAGGCTACACTCCCCCCCTTTCTCCACTGTGGGATTGGGCGTGAGCGTTTTCTCTACTGACCAGATGACTACATCTACCAGTAGCCCTTGCAGCAGATTTTTATCACCTGCACCTGCGGTGAGCTGCAAGTCCACCCAGCCTCCCTGATGACGTGTATTGGCACAGAAACCGGTCAGAGGAGTACACCAGTGGCCTGGAAGGTCATGCAGAGAATTGGAGTGCGCACCTTTCCTTATTTTTCCATATATATATATATATATATATATATACATTCTTTATTTAGTGAGCCATCTAGTGCAAGTGATAAATGAAACCCAATATAATTCAGAAACTGTTAATAAAAAAAAGTTCAAGATTGTTCACGTAGCCATCAAAATAGTATTTTCCTATTCCTGTAGACTTTGGCAAACATTTTTTTTAAAAGGATAACACTTTTAACATTTTGGGTCCTACAGGGTGAGCAAAATCTCACTGCATTTTAGAGATTGCTGTCCTTTTGTTTGATAGAAAAGGACTTTCCAGTCGGTGGAAAGAAAAACGTGGAATGGAAAAGGACAGTTGGAAGCTGTAATGAACCAATGGGAGGCACTCTCGTCATCATGAAACAGGAGATCAAGACATACTTCCACATTACAAAGATCCCTCTAGGCAGACCTAAAAATGTGAAGTTACAAGTGAAGGCATCAGGCATTTAGCATAAAAAAAGATGAAGTTGACAAAAACACGACTAAGGCAGGAATAGGAACCTAGAACTTAAGAAAAGAGAATGATGCTCAACAAACAAAGAGGACCTGGGGCTACCCTCCATTAGCTCTGCTCTGTGTACTCACTTCATTTACACCCCTCAGTGTAGTTTCAGCAATCCAGCTGTTTTACATTAATGAACGAATTAAAGACCGTATCGATAGGGCTGTCAAAAAAAGGTGAACTCATTTTGACTACCATTGTTCAGTGAATCTTTGTATATACCTGTGGCAAAACTAACGAGTATTTTAGCTGTTCCCACATATTCTGCTTGAGTAACTGCAGTGTGGTGAAATGATGACCACAAAATGAAAGTGCTGACATTAGTAACCTGGCCAATTGTATGTTCGCTTATCTACGTTTAGCATACAACCCTTATAAACAATCACTCACCATTACCACCCACTCCAACATCCTCTTTGCTGAAAGACCTTTATAAACTCTCATCGAGAGTGATGGGAAGGTTAAACGAAAAATATAAACAATTTAATACGTGTTATGAGGAATTTTGCTTCAATTCCCCAGGGAACTTAACTCCAAAATGCATTGGTGCATGTCGTGCAATAATGCCAGTGCTACTCGAACTGGTTGGATTTACCAAATTGTTACAAAGAGACATAGGGCCTCATTACAACTTTGCCGGTCTGGAAACAACAGTGCCAGTAAGCTTACCGGCACTGTTGTTTCTGGAACAGCATTGTACAAGTCTGCCTGCCGGAGCCGCTGTGTCCAGCAGGTCTGACCCGGCCGGGCACAGCGGCCACGGTAGGCAGACTTTCAGGGAAGCACTGGCACCGTTAATAAGGGTCTATGGGAGTCTATGGGAATGGGGAATTACATTTTACTGGTGCCTGACTTACCAGACCGCCAGGGTTGGAATGCCCCAGTGTTTCCGGCAAGCCAGGCGCGGTTACCGCTGGACTTGTAATGAGTCCCATAAAGTTCCCAAACAAAGCATCTCAATTTTATTGGTAGTGGCAGAATTGAAGAGACGTCTGTGCAAGACAGCAGATTTCCCTCCAAGAGCATGACTGGAGGTTTTGTCTCCACTTTACAGCGAAAAACGTAAGGTTTTTACGGCAGCCAGAATTACTGCCAGTGGCAAATGCTCTAAATCCCAAATGAATGTGGATTAACACCACCAAACTGCCACTCATAATCTGACGGATTTACTATAACAGTGTTCTAGTCTTTCATGAGAAATAACACAAAACTCATAATGACGCCGAAGGTAATGAATTATGAGGAATAGAAGAAAGAATCAAAAGAAGGATTCAACACTCATCCAGAGGAGAACATTTCATTGTCTTTTAATGCACATACATTTTCACAAGGATTTGGAATTTTAAGACTAAAATTAGGTCAAGAAGGATTCTTTTCAGAAATGCTATCCCCAAATCTGAGGAGCCTCTTCATCAAAGCACACATACACCAGTTTGGAAGCGCTGATGATTCTACGGATGGAAAAGCACAAATGATAAATCCTAGTGTTGCTTGCAATTGTGTCCAGGAAGGCAGGTAGACCGCCATTTGATTGTCTGTTGACATTTCTGGAAACACAGATGGGCTCATTTTTGAGTTCCTCGTAATTTGGCGGTGCAGAGAAATTACATCTAGACCTACACTCCCTGCCACCACATTATGGCCCCTTGCACGGCAGAGTACAAATGTACAGGGCAAAAGGCTCTTTTGGTAACTGGCAGCATTTACAATGGATCCCTTTCAAATCTGCCTGCTTTATGTTGCCACATAAAGCCAACGGGCTCCATAGGGATCCCAGCATTTGCACCAGCATGAAAATGCATGGCTGCGCAAATGCTGGGCTATGACAGAGAAGAAAAGGAGATGGCGGAAACCTAACTTGCATTCTGCCCCTGCTCTCTGCCATACAAATGGATGAAAATGAGCCATTACATGGATATTACCTGGCGTAAAAGCCTTCGCCATGCATTGTGATTCTGATGAAAATGAGCCCCCACAGTGCACTGTCTGCACAAACAGTGGACTTGGAACTTGCGAATGGGGAAATATTTGTTTTCTTTTTCAATATGCGCCTACACCAGTAATGCAAAATGAAGTGAAAGAAAACCTATGTTAGACGAGGTCTCAGAAACAATGCGCTGGATGTGTAGCAGGCCAATACAGCTGTTTCAGATCAGTGTTGAAAGCCCGCGATCCAAACTTTGAGGGAGAAAAGACTGAAGACTATTTTTCCGAAATAATCTTTGTTTTTTCTCCCTTGAACATTCACAACTTGGCCCCTGTCCCACCCACAACCCCACCACACCCCCACATCCCTGCTTACCTTGTGTCCCTGCAACGCCTGTTCCCTGTCACTTACGTGATCGGGAACTGGTGCCGCAGGGTCCTTTTTTTGGGGGATGGGGGTTTGGGCTGGCTGCGGAGACACCCCGACAAACCCCGCTCACAATATATTGAGCAAGGGTGTGGGGGTGCCGCTCCTGCACCGAATTAGTGATCTGGTCAAACTTTTCATACGTTCAGAATTTTCAAACGGCCGAAAATTGGCCAAATCATGCATTCGGCCATTTAATTTTGGTCATTTTGGATGATTCTGCTGTTTCAACAAGTCATAGACATTCATCCTCGTTTAATTTGGGAAAGCATTCTTAACAATGGAAGGACAGTGATTTGAGAAATGAAGGCAAAATCCATTTCATATGCACAGGAGATTTTAAGCAACGAGGGAAACTGTCCAAATTAAACTTAATATAACTAGTCCTGTAATTCCCTTTTGAGTTCCATGGATGCTTTGTGTTTTCAAGGCCACCAAGAAGTTCCCTACACCAAAATGCTTGATAATCATTTTGTATGCAGTTTTGTATATTGCTATGCAGAGCCGGTTGCTGCCTCAGAGTGTTAGCAGAAGAAAGTGGGGGATTTATGCTAGGGAATAGAGTAAAGAACAAGAGAGGAGAGGTGAGAAAAGGTGAAGAAAGCTGAGGAGATAAGAGGATAGAAGAGACGAGAGGAGAAGGAGAGGTGTCAGTGTGTTCAGGGTCACGTTCCTTGGAAAATAGTAAAGAGTGGGGTAAGTTTGTGGGGTTGGTCAGCTCTAATTGGGCCTGTCGGGAAGACCCACTGCTAGGTGCAGAATAGTTCAGAGAAGGCATTAGTTAAAATGGTTTGAATTGATTAGAACTGAACCCCTGAGTAGGCTTTATGAATCTTCTTAAAGAGCAGGTGGCTGTCTCTGAGATGTTGGTTGTCTGATTGGTCATTGCAAAGTTTAGGTCACTGCCTACCCTATGCATTTGCCATTTTTCAGAATGTTATTGGGTATTGTTATCTGGATAAGGCCACTGTGTGTAGACCTGAGGTTTCTTTGAGGGAACATCATATTCCAGAAGGTGTGAGGGCTCTCAGAAAGTGCAGTCAAGGGAGGACATTTTGTTTGTGATGGTTTGGATATGGGGAAGAACTATCACTTCAGTGGCAAAAGTCTCCCCAACATTTTTTGGCCTATGGTTACTGGAGCCTGATTACAGCCCATACACTCAGAACATATGATTATTTGCCTTGGATTAGTTGGGGATCCACATAGGAGGACATCCATTTTGGTTCCATTGAGGCAGTGTTTGCAAACGTCCATCTAGTCCTGGATTTACTGAAGAAACCTTGTGATGGTGGTGGGGTATTACTTCTTTTTTTATAACTGGATGCTTAGTTCGGAGTCATGGTCATAAATAGAAAAAGGACCTGGAACCTTTCAATGATGGTAGCAAGGGGTCTTACGTCGACATTAAAAAACAAGGGCAATTAAATGAATATTTGAAATGTAGGTTATCCAGTGACAATCATCCTTTAGATAATAAGATCATCCCTGTCAGGACAGACCCAGAATTCCCATCTTAAGTTCTAACTATTGAAGAGCATGCTAGGATTTGCTGTTTCATGTGTTTCAGCGAGATTTACAAAAAGAATCAATACAACAGGTGATTGCAGTCTAGTGCTTTGAGAATGTCCCCTCTAATACTGATAAGGGTTTTTTAGTTTCACTGGATTGTGTGAAGCCAGACTGATGGTCCGGTACAAGGACGTTGACATTGCTGTATGTCTAAAGCTGATGAGTGGCCCTATTTTCCAGGAAGTTTACCTCTTTGGAGAGACCCAATCAACTCACTCCAGCAATACACAGAGGATCTCTAATTATACCTTAAAGCCTCTCAAAGCCTAGATTACAACCACATACCTAGAGCCCAAAACCACAAACACAGAATGTGGTCTACTTGGTCACCCATCTAAGCAGGAGACCATTCAAGGGTAGATAAACTACATGCAAATTAATGGCTGAACACCTCCTTTGGCCCAGACTGCCAAAGCATTCGGGGTAACTATAGACAGCACACTCTAATTCCAACAACATATCAACAAACAGGCCAAAACAATATGTGCATGCTTATTGTTTATTTTGGTAAAACAAAGCATACCATAAAAACATAACAGCAAAGGTAGCAATCAACAATGCTACAAAAAAATTAAAATAACCTTGATTAGGCCCAACAACCATAAAAAGACTTCAATACCCAAAGTCTAACCGCTCCTAATAAAGATTCTCTCCAACACAGAGCACACTTTAAAACAGTCAATACAGCCCAACCCACTTGTACAGAATTCGCCCGCAGCAAATAATACAATGCAGGCTCGTAACGACGAAAGCCCAAACCCAACAATACAGGTTTCAGAGTATGTTCTCTAATAATTGAAAAAGCTGGACAAAACATACAAAAGTGTGCCAAGTCCTCCTTAGGTGCCCCACTAAGCAAACACGATTGGTTCACAGCCCCCTTGAGCTTTTCCACCAGCAAGGCTCTTAATTGAATACAGTTAGAACGCGCCCTAGAAATAAGGATATGTTGAACCGGATGCTGAGCCCAGTTGAAATACTTCTGCAGGCCAGGAGACAAAATGATCATATGTTTTCTATTGGCAGGGATCATGATCTCCAAAGACTCTCCCTTGGTCTGAAGAGATCGGAGCACACTGTTTTTTGCAAAGTTTACATCCTTCTCAGACAGAAGGACTGCTGTAGAATAAGAGAGTGACCAACAACCGCCTCCAACAACACGGTTTTCCCAAACCTCATTAATAGAGTACTCAAAAGGGGATCTCTGCACACATGATGACTAACCAATAGTCAAGGTAGCATTGATGTTACCCCAAATTCTTAGGCAATGACTGGCAGGCATACCTGCAATCAGATCAGTAAGAAAGCAGCAGCCCAATTCTTGATGAACTGCGAAATTGGGGGCACACCCAGGTAACCACAAAATGCTCTTAAACAAAGTGTTCTGAGTCACCAGGATAGGATCAGTTTTGCCCAACCCCCACAGTTCTGTGCCATACCTTGCTGCAGAAGAGGCATTGCCCTGAAAAACTTGGAGTACGAGATCCATCAGTTTTATTTTCAAGGACCCCAAAGCTCTGGCTGCCCCAGCAATTGTCTGCTTGAATCTCAAGATCCGCTTCTCCACATGTGCCTCTCATCAAAATTTGATGAGAACCTCACCCTCAGGTAATCAAAATTGGCCACTCTGGGAATTAGCTCCCCTTTACAAAAAATAGCTGAAAACCGCAGAGGGCACTTCCCCCTGTGACAAACCTTCACAGCTGACTTCTGGGCATTTATCTCTAAACCTAGGGTATCCATAAATTGGGCATAGTCATCAACGAGGCACTGAAGAGATGTAGGGGTGCGATCTAATAAAATTGTGTCATCTGCATAGGCAAGTAAAGGCAAATGCCGCCCATCATGGAAACATAATGGAGATGCACTGGATTCCCATGCCTACCAGCATACTTTTTAAGATTGGGTACATTATCTATAAGGAAACCACCACTCGCACACCTGACTACCTAGCTGCAAAACCAAGTAGCTCAGGTGGGTTGTGCTCCTTCAGGAGGCAGGCCATCTCTAGGCTTGTGATGAAACTGGTGTGCAGAGAAATATAAGATGTCTTCTCTTGCTATGCCTCTGTGTGGTGGAACATCATTACTATTGGCGATACGCGGAAAACCGGAGCTTGGGAAATACTAAGATGCCCTTCAACATCTGCTGTCACTGGGAGGCAGCGATAAAATTCAGTGGCTTAGACGTGTCAAAAAGTGGCTTATGATACTGGGTCTAACCACTTATTGCGATGCCCCGACTTTAATGCATGGAGACGCAAAACAAGTGCAGTGTTTGCTCACTCGAGGTACAAAAGTAATAGAGCAGTGATAACATGCTCTGCTTTGGCTAGTGGGCTGGACTATTTAAATCAAAAGCGTGACTCATGTTGTGAAGAGTACTTGGAAACAATAGCCCAAACATATGCTTGTGCCTTGTACATGAGATTCAAAATGGGTTGCCTCCGGGTGAGGTCATATACTAGCCACTGGGATAAGAACCAGGGTGCAGACTGTTTGTGTTGTGTTGCGGTTGCTGAAAGCCTTTTTTCATTTTATGTTAATTTGTGAGGGCTTAAAAATACTCAGGAGTAGATGTTGTGATCTTTTAGTGCAGTTTGTGTTTTATTTTGTCTATTTTTATAACTGAGAGGGTGGCCCTGAAGAGGGACGTTTGGGGGGAGAAGGAGGGTGGAACTGCGAAGGGAAGAACATTAGGATTCCCACTTCTAGCAAAGGGTAAAAAAAGGCACATTTATTTTCAGGGTAATATTTTGTTTTTGAGGGTTTTTTGTTTTTAAAACAATCGGGGGGAAAGAACGGGGTGATTTCCACATAATTTTTAACGGGGGGTGGGTTTTGGCACACAAATTATACCATCGCTGCTGCTGTTGCCGTGTTCAGACAAGTTGAATAATGTCTGATTTGGGAGGAAAATGTAATAAAATCGAAAAATAATCAGTAGACAAATATAACAAATCATAGGAAAAAGGAGAGAGGGAAATAGACAAAGGAGGGCAAAATGGTAGGGAAAATGTCAGGAGTTTGCTAATAACGTTCTTATACCTCAAGTAGAACCTGTTCAGTACTCAGAAGAAAAAGCAATGAGGAAACGTTATGGAGTTTTGCATGAGTGTGGTGAATATTCAGGCTACACCCACCAGCCAATCAGACAGCGCAGATTCTATTCGCATCTATATGAGAGCGTATCATGTGTAAACCGCGTGTATGGCTTCAGCCAATGGACATCGGGATGCATAGACGCGGCTATGAGTAATGTGTCAGCGCGATACCCCTGCACGCAATTTGATTGGGTGATCATGTACGCATGGGTACGTCATTGCACTGGGCACGTTTAGGCATGTAAGTGCTGTGTGCAATCTGATTGGTCAGTGCAGAAGGCTCAAATGCGCGTAGGTGCATCAATGAAAGTCGTTGCATGAGTGGTCAATACCACATGTGCCGATTTCATCATATGGTGTGGGCATAGCCACGCTAATGAACCATTAATGAACCACGCCCCTTGATTGGGTCTTCGCTTTGATGTGCCTATATAGTGCATGCAATCCGATTGGTAAGTGCGGGAGGCTGAATACACGTAGCCGTGTTTATGAGACACGCCGCCTTTTTGGGCCTTCTCGTTGACTTGGCTATATAGTGTGCACAATCCGTTTGGTCGGCTCAGAAGGTGCGAATGCACGTAGCAGTGTTAATGTACTGCGCCACCTGATTGAGCCATCTCATTGACGCAGCTATGAGTCATATGTAGGCGTGTAATCGGTTTGCGGAATCTGATTGGTTGGTGATTAAGGAGCGACTTCGTCATTGCACCTGGGGGTTGCCTTGTGTTTTGGTAGCTGTGGCTATTCATTGCACCCAAAGACACCTCTTGTTATTTTCCCATTCCTTTTTATCTCTTGGTGAGTGAACTTGCTTGTGAACCTCCAGGTACTTTTAAAGATATCATAATGTACCCATTCTCTCTTTTACCTCTCTTCTTCCTATACCTTTGTCCTTTGTCCAATCATTTGTAGTTTGTGTTTATTTATTTTTTTAGCTTGTTATATTATGTTTGAACTTTTCCCATTATCAGTGGGCAAGTCATTTTAGCGTGTTTTTTTCTTACAGTTTTGTGTTTTTTTCTGCCTGGTCCCACATTTAAGTATGCCTGGTACCAGCAGTGATGAGGACGTTGTGTGGGGGTGTACTGCCTTACCTCCATGGAAGAAGCAGTGTGCCCAGAAAACGGTCACTGATAGCTGGCAGTATTTTAGTGTGAAGGAGCAATGGTGTAAGAAGGAGATTGAGGAAGTTTGGTGTGTTTTCTGTGGGAAGGTGTGGAGGAGGGGACCTTCTAATAAAGCATCACAAATTTTGGGAATCTCTTGTTTGATTCACACCTCGTCCGGGTCCATTGGGACGATGTGGAGGAACCCTATAGGGAGGCTCATTTCCATCACAAGGTGAGGGCCCATGATCCACAATCTGCATGTCGATATCTGCCAGCCAAAAGCACCTCTCTGAAAACTGCCTTCCACTTCTGTTGCTTCCTTTGTTTCTTCCACCACCACCCAACCTCATCCCATCCTGCCTGCACCCCGTTCTATAGGAATGCCAGGAAATGTGTTTGAGATGTCACAACTGGATCGTGGTGGGAGATGTCACCCAAGATGGCTGGAGAAGGGCCATTTAGACCACCAGGCCAATTGCTGCCATTATAAATATATTTTGTTTTCTAAATGGTCATTTTTAACCCCCCAAAAACTCCAAAAACACAAAATGCATAGAAAAATAAATGTTCCTTTTTTAACTCTTTGTTACATGTATGATTCCTAATGCATTCCCCTTCCCAGTGCCATCCTCATCATTCTCTCTACCCCAAAGCTGTGCTTTTCAGGGCCAAGTATTCAGTTATAAAAGTAGACACAAAAAAACACAGACTGTATAAATGGATCAATAATCGATAATCCTTAATTGGTACTTTTAATACAGTGTGTGTTAAAAAAAAGCACATACATCTATGTTTTTATTTTAGCCGCGTTAGGCCTTTATGGTAGCCGCGGGTACAATGACAGTAATGACAGTAGCAGCGGCAACCATGAATGTTATGTAATGCTATGTTGTGCAATGCCATGCCCTATAGCTGTGGCTATGAAAAAAAAAATATTTACATAAGTATATATGTGTGTAGTCCTGTAACATTCTATTTTGAAATATATTAAGTGTAGTATTTGTACAAAATTACTGTAACACTTTAAGGACTTTCTCTTCATGTATAATAAATATAACTGTAAACAATTTTTAAAAGTTACATAAGTATACAAGCAAAGTTTTTTGTACAAATATTTATTTGGGGAAAGAGGTTGTGGGATTTATGGAATAACAAAACCCTTGACATTCAAGGAAAAAGCTTTAGTTGCAGGCACGTTAAGGTGAGAACCTATGGCAACAAAACCACTGAAATTCAGCTAAAGACACCTTAACCTCAGGCCCCCTGTTGCACAGCCTATGACCACAATGATGACATCACAGATGACTTCACTAATCACATTACAACAGTAACCAGCACTTAACATGGCCTTCAGCCATGGTCAGTGTGCATGGCCAAATATATTTTAACCAATTTATGGGCCAGTATTCATGGTCTTTTAAAACACTAACAGGTCACCAGCCATAGCCTTTGGCCTTTTACCAGTGGCTATGACCTTCCGCTGGTGCCTACTGTATATTATATACACTAACCAACTACTAGCCATGGCCTCCAACACAATACTGGCCAATGGCCATGGCCTTGAAAGGGAAGATCCTGATTTCAGTTCTTTTGACTTTTTCAGCATCAATGTAGCGCATACAATGTATAATTATTTATTTATTTATTTATTTATTTAAATTTATATAGCACGCAAGCAGCCCAGGGGCATTGAGGCGCTGTTACTTGCAATAACTTAGTTACATGGTACATATGATAGCGATTGTTGACACATTATGAGTAGTACAGGAAATCATACTGTTGTTACAAATATTGCATTTGGGCGTAAATAACAAACCTAAATAATAAGTATTTGTGCTGATGTGTCGGTCCTTATGTGAAGAGGGTAGTTTTCAGTGTTTTGCGGAAGGTGGTGAGGGAGTCCTCGCCACGGATGGTGGGAGGTAGGGCATTCCAGAGGGTGGGCGCGAGGTAGGGGAAGCTGGACCCATCCGCTTTTACTCTTTTTACTAGTGGCACAGAGAGCATGTTGGTGTACGGGGATCTGGTTGGCCTAGTGGTGGAGACAGGGTGGATCCTTTGAGAGAGGTAGGCAGGAGCAGTGAAGTGAATGCACTTGTGGGTCAGTGTCAGGGCTTTGAATACGATCCTTTCCTTTATTGGGAGCCAGTGGGCTAGTTTTCTGGCTTCAGAGATGTGTTCTCTTTTAGCAATGCCTTGGGCTGCCCGGAGAGCATTGTTCTGTATAACTTGTAGTCTCACTAAGTTTTTGTTGGAGGTTCCTAGAAAGAGTACATTGCAGTAGTCTAGCCTGGAGCCGGTGATGGCTCTGGCTATGTTGGTGCAGTTCTCTTTGGATAGAAAGGGCCTGATTGCGTTGATAAGTTTAGCATGATATGCAGCTGCGGATGCTATTGCGTTGACTTGTCTATCCATGGATAGGCTGGAGTCCAGGTAGACTCCCAGCGTTTTGACAGAATCGGAGACCGGGATTTTAATGGAGTCAATGGTGAAATGGCTAAATTGGACATCTAGGTTTTTTAGCGTGTCGGGGGAACCTACCAGGAGGAGTTCCGTCTTGTCAGTGTTGAGGCATAGTCCGTTGTCAGCCATCCAGGCTTGGATGGTGTTGTAGAGGTTGTTGAGGGTCAGGGAGTCGGTGTCATAGTTACTTGTGAGAGTGAGGAGGATCTGGGTGTCGTCGGCGTTGTTGGTGTATGAGATGCCCATAGCGTCGAGGATGAGGAAGAGGGGTCGTGTGAAGATGTTGTATAGGGTGGGGGAGAGACAGGAGCCTTGCTGTACACCACAAAGTATAGTAGTTGGGGATGCGGCGGCTAGGTCAGAGAATACTTGCATGGTTCTGTCTTGTAAGAAGGAGGTGATCCAAGCTGTGGCCTCTGGGGAGAATTTGGCGGTGGAGGAAAGGTGGTGGCATAGGACGCCATGATCCACGAGGTTGAATGCCGCGGATAGGTCAAGGAGTAGGAGAAGTCCTGGTTTACCCATGTCTCTAGCATCGTCCATTTGGTTCTTCAAGTCAAGTAGGGCGGTTTCGGTCCCGTGTCTAGGGCGGAAGCCAGATTGGCGGAGTCCAAGGAGTTTGTTCTCTTCAATGAAATGCTGGACCTGCAAGTAGGCTGCTTTGTCCAATATTTTGAGGAGGAATGGGACAGTGGTGATAGGTCTGTAGTTGTTGGGGGAGGTGGGATCGAGAGTTGGTTTTTTCAAGAGAGGTCGGACCCAAGCTTCCTTGAGGGAGGCGGGGACTTTCCCTGTGGTAAAGGAGGCATTAACGAAGGCTGTTAGGAAGGGCTCTAGCGCTTTCTGTGCAGTCTTTGATAATGGAGGCTGGGCATGCATCACCTTTGCAGTTAGAGGGCTTGATGTTCCTCATAATGTTGATGATGTCTTTTTCTTGGATGGGTTTGAAGGAGAAGGGGGATCCGTGGCGTGTGACGGGATAGGGATATGGCTACTGGGTAGGGCTTGTTTAGTGGCTAGTATTTTGCTTTTGAGGCGGCTTAATTTGGTTTGCATGGCCGTTTGTATTTTGTCACACCAGTCTTTGTCTTTGGTGAGATTCTGGGGGGCGGGAGTGGGTGTCTCGAGCTCTCTGAAAATGGCGAAGATTTCTTTGGTGCTAGATTGGGCTTCCGAGATTCTGGATTCAAAGGATTTGGCCTTTGCTTGGGTGATTGCCTTTTTGTATTTGGTGGATAGGGCTTTAAAGAACATCTTGTCTTTTTCAGAGTGGGACGTTTGCCACTGTGTGAGTGCAGCTTTTTTCTCGTTGCGGAGTGTGAGGAGCTCAGGTGTGAACCAAGAGTTGGAATGGGTAGTGGGTTTGGATTTGCGTGGTTTGAGAGGGGCAATGGAGTTGATAGCTGCTTTAATGGCAGTATCATAGGTTGTTGCGAGTGTTTCTGGGTCTGATGAAAAAGGTGGTCTGAAGGCTGGGCCTTGGAGGAAGGGCAGTAGCCTTTCCTTGGTGAGCTGGCGGGAGCTTCTGGCGAGGCAAGGAGGGAGCGGTTGGGGCAAGGGGGCAGCAGGGGAGCTAGTGGTGAGGATGCTAAAGGTGATGATGTGGTGGTCAGACAACGGGGTGGGATTGTTACCTGTAATGATGAGTGGGCAGTTATGCTGTGCTATCCAGTCAAGCGTTCTGCCTTGAGTGTGAGTAGGGCTAAGGATGGTGTTCTTGTAGCCTAGAGCATTGAGGGCAGAGTCAAGGGATTTGGCTGCTATGTCCTTACTATCCCGGGGCCCTAGATTGACGTCCCCGAGGAAAATGGCTTTAGACTGTTTTTTGAGGTTGTCAGAGAGGAGGTGGATGAGAGAGGCTTGGAAGTCTCCTGTTGGGCCTGGAGGGCGGTAAATGGTGTGCACAGTAATGGTGCAATGGGGAGAGAGGGTTATTTTAACTTGGAGGTAGCCGCAGTTGTTGTTGGTCAGGGATTTCTCTATCTTTCTGATAGAGAGCGAGTCTCTGGCAATAATTGCTACACCTCCACCTTTGGAGAGGCGGTCTTGTCTAGTTATGGAATAGCCAGGGGCTAGGGCGAGGGATAGTGCCGGGCCGGAGGCATCATGTAGCCATGTTTCTGAGATCATGAGTAGATCTAGGTTGTGGGAGGTTAGGAGGTCGTGTATGTCTAGGGCGTGGGCATTGATGGACCTGGCGTTAATCATGGCGCATTTCATGTGGGGTTCAGTAGTGCCTGAGAGGGGGTTCATGATGAGAGAGGGTTTGGTGGAGGGGGGGTTGAGCTCTGGGTGTTAGGGGAGATGCAAATCACAGATTTTACATTGGGGGTCATATTTTCAGCGGTGGTGGACACATGTGGTATAGCAATTGGCACACTAGCATTCAAAATGGTGGTAGAAGAATTGCAAATCACAGATTTTACACTGGGGGTCACATTTTCAGTGGTGGTGGACACATGTGGTATAGCATTTGGCACACTAGCATTCAAAATGGTGGTAGAAGAATTGCAAATCACAGATTTTACACTGGGGGTCACATTTTCAGCGGTGGTGGACACATGTGGTATAGCATTTGGCACACTAGCATTCAAAATGGTGGTAGAAGAATTCCAAATCACAGATTTTACACTGGGGGTCACATTTTCAGCGGTGGTGGACACATTTGTAATCACATTGGTTATGGAGGCGGTATAATTGTACGGAAAGTTAAGTACTTTGTTGGTGGCTGTGTAGGTAGTACTTGACGTGGATGCAGGCTTTGAGGTTTTGCGGGGGTGCCTGGCCTTATCAGCGAGTGAGGAGGGTTGTACAGTGCGTGAGCATAGCCGCGTATTACGGCTATTCGTGGGAATGGGCTGTGAACTGAGGGCAGCTTTCAAAGTACGGGCGCGCAGCCTGAAGCGCCTTGAGGTGGTGCAGGGGTTGGAGAGAAGCTTGCAGGGGTAGAGCTTCTTACCTTCCGGGTGCGGCGTAGGTTTCGGGCAAACGGCAGACGAGCAGCGAAGAGCTGCAAAGAGCACAGGAGGCCTTTTCTCCTGGCCTTCTCTCGTCGGCTTCGCCTCTCGGCCCTCTCCCCCTCCATTTAAAGCAGGAGGGGAGGGGCAGGCGAGCCGACTTGACGAATGGGCAGCAGACTTCGTGGAGGTTTTGGATACTTCCATGAAACTGCTCTGGCATCCATTTTAGCAGGTTTCAGGACGGCACACGCGGCGGGCGGGATCACAATGGAACACACGGTTGTTCCGAACGAGAGAACAGCTGATCCAGTATCCAGCTGGAGTGGGAGGAAACGTGCTCGCAGCGCAGCTGCAAAGAGCACAGGAGGCCTTTTCTCCTGGCCTTCTCTCGTCGGCTTCGCCTCTCGGCCCTCTCCCCCTCCATTTAAAGCAGGAGGGGAGGGGCAGGCGAGCCGACTTGACGAATGGGCAGCAGACTTCGTGGAGGTTTTGGATACTTCCATGGAAACTGCTCTGGCATCCATTTTAGCAGGTTTCAGGACGGCACACGCGGCGGGCGGGATCACAATGGAACACACGGTTGTTCCGAACGAGAGAACAGCTGATCCAGTATCCAGCTGGAGTGGGAGGAAACGTGCTCGCAGTGGAGCTGCAAAGAGCACAGGAGGCCTTTTCTCCTGGCCTTCTCTCGTCGGCTTCGCCTCTCGGCCCTCTCCCCCTCCATTTAAAGCAGGAGGGGAGGGGCAGGCGAGCCGACTTGACGAATGGGCAGCAGACTTCATGGAGGTTTTGGATACTTCCATGGAAACTGCTCTGGCATCCATTTTAGCAGGTTTCAGGACGGCACACACGGCGGGCGGGATCACAATGGAACACACGGTTGTTCCGAACGAGAGAACAGCTGATCCAGTATCCAGCTGGAGTGGGAGGAAACGTGCTCGCAGCGGAGCTGCAAAGAGCACAGGTGGCCTTTTCTCCTGGCCTTCTCTCGTCGGCTTTTAATATTACCATCGTACACCAAACTCTAAACAGGATAATACTCCTATCCAAGAGTGATAGTAGCTATGGAAATAGAAACAAACATTTCAGAATACCTGCAGTTCAATTTTTTTTACATTGAACACAAATGTATGCACCCTATATTTAAATATAGTACAGATTAAAAGATTTACACTTGGAAAAAGGAGGAGGCTGCAGAGGCTGCTTTAGGGACAACAGTTAATAGAACATTATAAACAACACTGTATGGGCACAACATCTACACTAAGTACTTAGGTAACTACAAACCTGGTTTAGCATCAGCAAATTCAAATCAGAATTGCCTGCAATGTCAATGGTTTGTGCACCTCCAAAGACATTTCTAACCATTTCAAATACAAAAAGACAATAATAATATAATACAAATAAATAACTACATACACAAAACCAATGTTTCAATTCTGTACAAACGTTGTTTCATTTAAAATAATATAATATTTGCTGAGTAATTTATGCAACCTTAATCCAGGAAACAGAGACATATAATGTAAATATGTCTTCAGTTTTACAAATAAAAATATAAAGACATGCAACATTGTACCATTATTTGAGTGTAAATCTTTTTTAAATCTAGTCGTACCTTTATTTGAAATAATAGATAGACAATAGAGATCCCTGTATGTAAATGCATTAACAATTAATGCAATGCCATTTCAATACTTCTTGTAAAATATATGTGTGTCCTTGTTTTGGCCACCTACACACATGAGAAGTTAATAATGACATTTCATAATCTACTCAATTTTCAATATTTTTCTTTAAAATTCTATTGTTATTTAGTACTTCTATTTACTCAGAAACTTCATTGTGTGTGTGTAGAATACCATCTTGAAGTTGTCAATTAATTGGTAAACTACATTTTTGAAGTACCTCAAAAGCACCACAAACTGATATTTAAACAATGCTAACTATCTGGAAATTGTCATTAAAATACTTCTTTTCAAATGTGTGTGTGCCCTTTCTTTGGCCACTTAACCACATAAGAAGTTGATAACAATTTTTTGTAATCTATCCTGCAAACAATATTTACTATTTCTCAAAACATCTCATTTCAGATTGTAAGCACAATACACATTCCTGGACTTTTCTAGAAAATACCACACTTGAAATAGCTTCAGAGAATCCACTGACTACTATTTAAACTAGACTAATTTCCTTTGTATTTTCATTCCAATACTTTTCCAAACTTTGTGTGCATCCTTATTTTGGCCACCTACACACATGAGATGTAAATTACAATCTAAGTAAACATTTCCTTTAAATTAAAATTTCTGTTCACAAGTAATTTGTTTTTAATCATTTTTTATATTTTTATTTTTTTGCTGTACATCCTACTGTTTACATGGTTTCAGAGGTAAACAGTTATCAACATCTACTCTCCCTAGCACTCAAAATAATGTACATGGAACCAATTATATAACCCAGTGCAGATAGGGAACACTTGTGCATATTAAGATATACAGTGTTTTAAATAATAAAACCGAATTAGAAGATTGCAGAATGCTGTTTTTATAATAATTTATATAATTATATCAAATAAATATATATGTTTATTTTATAGTAACCTGATATTCTAAACTAGTAACTATCTATTCTTTAGTTTACATAAACACATTAGCGCGGCGCAAGTGGGCAAAAACGTGCGAATCGCAGTGGAATAGCGAAAATCGCAGTGCAAGTGCGAAAATCGCACGAAAAGCAGCGCACGTCGATTCATGGAAGGCCGTGCGCGAGAAAACCAGGGGATGTGCGATAAAAAAGTGCGCGGCGCACGTTGGCGCACGTTGGCGCACAGGCTATCTAACAGCGTGCGCCAGGTCACAGCGAAAATCGCACAGGCCACAGCGAAATTCGCACATAGCGCGGCGCACGCAACAAAAGTAGGCGGAACACGGGCGTAACACTCGGAATGGGGAACAACTTGCCAAAACGTGGGCGTCACGGGGGAAGTACAGGGCACAAGTGCGCAGAACGCCCACACGCTCGCCTACAACACGTATTCATGGAATAGAATAGGGGAAAAAAGCGCACGCTCAAACCAGCGCACAGGCACAAACACGACCGCCACAAGAAAGGAGGCGGTAGCGTCTCTGCGGCTGTAAGAAATGTGCACCAAAAGGTGCGCCAACAAATAGCATCTATATACTGCCATGATGAATGTCCCATACTGTGGCCCTCCAGGAAAAATGACGTGCAAAGGGGTACCCACAAACACGGACACCCGCTGACAAAAAATACGTGTGCATATATACTGGGGTGCGCGGGAAGTGTCACACGCGATTTGCAGGGTACGTGCATCACAGGGGTTCGCGTGAAGTTATTCACGCGATCGGGCCTGGGGGAGCGGGCTACGTGTATTTCAGGGGTTCGCGTGAAGTTCCTCACGCGATCGGGCCTGGGGCAGCGTGCTACGTGTATTTCAGGGGTTCGCGTGAAGTTTCACACGCGATCGGGCCTGGGGGAGCGGGCTACGTGTATTACAGGGGTTCGCGTGAAGTTCCTCACGCGATCGGGCCTGGGGGAGCGTGCTACGTGTATTTCAGAGGTTCGCGTGAAGTTTCACACGCGATCGGGCCTGGGGGAGCGGGCTACGTGTATTACAGGGGTTCGCGTGAAGTTCCTCACGCGATCGGGCCTGGGGGAGCGGGCTACGTGTATTACAGGGGTGCGCGGGAAGTTCCACACGCGAATAGCCTGGGCGCGTGAATTTGAGGGGTGCGCGGGAAGTTCCACACGCGAATAGCCTGGGCGCGTGTATTTCAGGGGTGCGCGGGAAGTTCCACACGCGAATAGCCTGGGCGCGTGTATTTCAGGGGTGCGCGGGAAGTTCCACACGCGAATAGCCTGGGCGCGTGAATTTGAGGGGTGCGCGGGAAGTTCCACACGCGAATAGCCTGGGCGCGTGTATTTCAGGGGTGCGCGGGAAGTTCCACACGCGAATAGCCTGGGCGCGTGTATTTCAGGGGTGCGCGGGGAGTTCCACACGCGAATAGCCTGGGTGCGTGTATTTCAGGGGTGCGCGGGAAGTTCCACACGCGAATAGCCTGGGCGCGTGTATTTCAGGGGTGCGCGGGAAGTTCCACACGCGAATAGCCTGGGCGCGTGTATTTCAGGGGTGCGCGGGAAGTTTTACACGCGAATAGCCTGGGCGCGTGTATTTCAGGGGTGCGCGGGAAGTTTTACACGCGATTTCTGCACGGTACGTGTATTTCAGGGGTGCCGGGGAGTCCCACATGTGATTTGACAGTGTGGGTCCTCCCAGGTGTACCCTGTACACCCTCCACGGCCCCTGCAGGCAGCCCACCCCACAGGGGACTACCCTGCATCCCTGGTCATGTCCCGCAGGCAGCCCACCCAACATGGGCATGCCCCCCAGCAAAGGCACATGTCTCCTTGAACTAATGAACACCAACACATGTCCCCTTGCACCCCCACCCCCCAGCACTGTGGGGCACCTGCCAGCAGGCACCCACCCATGTCCAACTCATGTCCCCCACCACCCCCACCCCCCAGCACTGTGGGGCACCTGCCAGTAGGCCCCCACCCATGTCCAACTCATGTCTCCCACCACCCCCACCCCCCAGCCACCAGGGTCACCCTCCACCAGGCCCCCACCCATGTCCCCTATCACCCCCACCCCCCAGCCACCAGGGGCACCCTCCACCAGGCCCCCACTCATGTCACCCACCACCCCCACCCCCCAGCCACCAGGGTCACCCTCCACCAGGCCCCCACTCATGTCTCCCACAACCCCCACACCCCAGCAGTGCAGGGGCACCCTCCACCAGGCCCCACTCATGTCTACCACCACCCCCACACCCCCAGCCACCAGGGGCACCCTCCACCAGGCCCCCACTCATGTCTCCCACCACCCCCACACCCCAGCAGTGCAGGGACACCCTCCACCAGGCCCCCACTCATGTCTCCCACCACCCCCACACCCCAGCAGTGCAGGGGCACCCTCCACCAGGCCCCCACTCATGTCTCCCACCACCCCCACGCCCCAGCCACCAGGGTCACCCTCCACCAGGCCCCCACTCATGTCTCCCACCACCCCCACCCCCCAGCCACCAGGGTCACCCTCCACCAGGCCCCCGCCCATGTCCCCTATCACCCCCACCCCCCAGCCACCAGGGGCACCCTCCACCAGGCCCCCACTCATGTCACCCACCACCCCCACCCCCCAGCCACCAGGGTCACCCTCCACCAGGCCCCCACTCATGTCTCCCACCACCCCCACACCCCAGCAGTGCAGGGGCACCCTCCACCAGGCCCCACTCATGTCTACCACCACCCCCACACCCCCAGCCACCAGGGGCACCCTCCACCAGGCCCCCACTCATGTCTCCCACCACCCCCACACCCCAGCAGTGCAGGGGCACCCTCCACCAGGCCCCCACTCATGTCTCCCACCACCCCCACCCCCCAGCCACCAGGGGCACCCTCCACCAGGCCCCCACTCATGTCACCCACCACCCCCACCCCCCAGCCACCAGGGTCACCCTCCACCAGGCCCCCACTCATGTCACCCACCACCCCCACCCCCCAGCAGTGCAGGGGCAGCATCCACCAGGCACCCACACATGTCCCCCTGCCCCCAGGTCCTGACGATACTCAATCATGGCAGTAATGGGCAGCATACCCAGCACAAACACCCAGGCAAGGATTGCATCCACCCACATAGTGAATGCAATTACATGATACAACCCCAATGGCAAGTCTGTAAATGAACACATGTCCGTCACACACACATACACAATGGGTGCAAGTCAATGTCAAAACCCATATCATGACATGTATGAAACCAATGAGAAAATACCACAAGTGAAAGTTAAAAAGAACATGTATTAAAGATGAAAAATAAGTAAAAAAATCAAACATACAACAATGGCGATAACAAAATAAATGGTCCATGTCCGAGAACAAATGTAAAAATAAAATAAACAAAGTAATCCAAAAACAAATGTTGTCCAAAGCAAAATCATGTGGAAGTAAAATAATGAAAAACCATTTCCTCATGGTGAACACAATAATTAATAAAAAAAAAAATTCTTCAAAAAGCAAACTATATACACGAAAATTCCAGGGTCCATGAGCCCAACACCATAAATAAAACCTACTACTACCTAATGAAAATAATATATACAAAAAAGTGGCCATTGTCCGAGCGGTCCAAAAAAAAAGAAAATTAATAAAGGAAACCTAACACTAAATAACTAAATAACTATATACAAAGGCAGCGGGCAAGTCATGCGGCTCACTCGGTGATGTTGCTGGCCAGGGCATCATCGAACTCCATGTCGATGTCCTGGAGGCGGGACTCTGTCCTGGCCCCGAGGTCTCGCAGGGATAACCCCATGTCCAGCTCAAACTCCCTGCGAGCTTCCTCGAGGCACTCAGCCCGCCTCAACGCCCGACGCATGGAGAACTCCGCCCTGACCATGGTGAGCCGCTCCTCTTCCGCCCGCTGCCGCTCCGCACCTATCCGCTGGACCAACTGCTCCCACACGGAAGACACCACCATCCCAGGGTTGCCCTGCCCTCCGGCCGATGCCTGCCCCTCTGATCTTGAAGGCCCCGAGCCATGATGCCTCCCACGTCGAGCCTGCTGCTGCCTCCGACGCCACTGCCTCTGCCAGCACGACGGCATCCAGGCTGATGGAAACCACCGACGCCGTCGTGCACGTGCCCTGCCTGATGATGCTGTCACATCTTCCACCTGCTGGGGTCCAGTTGCTGTGTTGTCCACCCCTGCTGGACCTCCGACTCCCAACTGTGGCAGGGATGGGATCCCCACCGAGCTGGCTGCATTGGTCGGGGCAGGTCCACAGGGGGCCCTGGTGGCATCTGGGCTGGAAGACGGCAAGGAGAACGACTGGTGGATAGCCTGCACAGAGGAGGAGAGGGCCGCCACATTGGCCAACACATGCAGGAAACCCCCGAACATGGCCGATCCCAATTGGGCCACGTCGGCACGGTGCACTTCGTGATGACGTGCGTGCTCCTCCCGGGAAGCACGCACGGCATCACGAATCATAGCCGTGCGCATCGCGACCCCAATCAGGACCTTCTCCGCACGGCCAGGGGTTCCCACGTCCGCAGGTGGAGGGGAGTCAGGTGACATGGACATCCCCTCTACCTGCGGACGGGCCTGGGACGGGGCATCCCTGCTGGTGCATGGTGGTGCACTCACAGGGTCAGGGACAGCGACATGCACAGGCCCCTCCACGGTGACCTGTGCTGCCTCCTGCCCCTGGCCCTGGTCTGCACCACTTGCACCAGCAGGGATGCCCCCACCAGGCCCCATGTGTGCCCCAGTGGCGGCCTCCTCCTCCTCTGTGCAAACCACCAACCTGGATGGCTCCTCACCGTCTCCCACCGTAGCAGGCCCCTGTGGGGGCTCACCCACCCCTTCCGCTGCAGCCGTGGGGGCATCCCCGCCGCCTTGCTCCACAGCGCCGTCACCGCCCTCTTCTTCACTAGCCGCTGCGTAGAGGGAGACAAAGAACACAAGCATCAGGGCACTGTACAATGGTCCCCTAGACAGGAAGCAATAGCGGATGAGCACCACTGTCAAAGTACACTTCCATCATGTCCCTCCACAACACATGGGTCAGTCCAGGCAAAACACACACAGTAACAGGCATGGTGCATGCCATGGACATTTCCATGCATGTCCAATGGACTCTTGAAACATTCAATGATATGTAACTCACATGCACCATGGCTCATGCCTATCACATGCACACACTTCACCTCAGTCACATCCATCTGGCCCCAAACACACCAAACACAGCGGATACAAGGATAATTTGGCTGCTTCACTGAATCTGTGCATTGTCACACACATGTGTCATGCATCCATGGCATGCACAAGTCACAGACACGCAGGTCAGGCACACAGACATGGCTACCATATATGTACCTGGCATCAGCACCCATCCCTCACCCCCACCCATGTCCAGGTACAGAGACTGGCATGCTCTCATGTTCAAAATCTGCATAGGGCTCCCCATGCGGCATTTGAACACATGCAACAACCATGTGGGTCACACATCACTGGTCGCACATGCATTACCATGATGTCCCTGCACACATACATGCATACATGGCCTATGGCACACATACAGGCAAGTATCATAGAACCAGCACACCGCAACATGCCCTGTCTCACACAGTAATGCTTGGACACTTACCGCTCAACTCCAGACGGGCCTCCCTCTCAAGGATCTGGGCGTGGAGCGCTGGGCGTACGCGTTCCAGGACCCTCATCTGGATGGAACTCATGCGGCCCCGGCCCCCCTCCACGAGGCGCCGGGCCTTCACAAGGGTCCTGGACCTCAAGTCCTCCCAGCGCTTCTTGATCTTCAGGACGTCGCGGGTTGCCACCCCCTCCGCGTTGATGGCAACCACACAGTCGGCCCAGATCCTCTGCCGTCCTTCCTTGCTGGCGCGGGACGATCCAAAGAGGGCATCATACTGCCCCAGGACATGCTCCACCAGGACCCCAACTTCGGTGGCAGTGAAGCTGGTGCCCCTCTGCCCCTCTGGCCTGGGGTTGCCACTGGTGCCAGATGTGGAAGTGCCCGACATGGCAACCCCAGAGGCAGGTCTGGGTGGGCAACTGGGTCCTGGGGCTGGGCTGTGGAGGGATGTAATCCCAGTCGGGAGTCTTCAGTTCCAGCAGGGGTGGACACAGCAACTGGACCCCTGCAGATGGCTGATGTGCAGGCACCAAATGGCAGGGCACGGTGGCAGCAGGCAGGCAGGCAGGCAGGCAGCAGCAGATGGCACGTGGGAGGCTGCTCGGGGCACTGGGGGGCAGTAACTCGGCCTTCTGGGCAGGAGCGTGGTCTTCCGTGTGTTTTCGCGTGGCCAGCTTGATACGGAGTGATTTGGCACGTGAAAATCCTGCACGTCAGCGTGAAATCCGAGGAAAGGCCCTTAGCGCGTAAGCGCGTCAGCACGCATACGCGATTCTATTGGACCAGAGTCCCTCAGCGCGTAAGCGCGTCTGTGACGTGACCCGCACGGGTGTTCCCCACTCAGCACGTGATGACGGGGCACACGTGGAAATACTGCACGTCAGAGTGTCATCGCGTGTAATTGGACAAAAGTGCGCGTACACGCGATTGGCCTATGTACGTGTATTTAATGGGTGCCCGGGCACTTACACACGCAAGTACGTCAGCGAACCTGTATCCCGTGGTGCGTGTGAATTTCCACACGCTATTGGACTGGGAACTGGATTCCAGGGGTGCGCGGGTCACACGCTGTATCCCGTGGTGCGTGTGAATTTCCACACGCTATTGGACTGGGAACTGGATTCCAGGGGTGCGCGGGTCACACGCTGTATCCCGTGGTGCGTGTGAATTTCCACACGCTATTGGACTGGGAACTGGATTCCAGGGGTGCGCGGGTCACACGCTGTATCCCGTGGTGCGTGTGAATTTCCACACGCTATTGGACTGGGAACTGGATTCCAGGGGTGCGCGGGTCACACGCTCGCCTAGAACATGCGCAAAGCATAAATTTGCGGACTTTAACAATAACAAGCTCAGACGCCAGGATGAACATACCGTTCCTAGCAGCAGTGGCAGTGGGCTACCAAAGGAGGAGGAGGAGGATAGTCAGGGCCAGAATATTCACACCCAGAACCAGCCTTTTTCGGGATGCCTGATGACCAGGTGTATGGGAGGTACAGGTTTCCACCACACATTATACTGGACCTGGTGAGTGAGTGGGAGGATGACCTCACATCACCCACCCTGTGCTCCCAAGCACTCAGCCCCCTGGAGAAGGTCCTCAATGTACTGCACTTCTTAGCCACTGGATCATTTCAGCGGACAAGTGCCATAGTGGGTGGGGTGTCACAGGCCACCCAGTCACGCTGCCTACACCAGGTCTTGAACATCATCACTGCACGCCCATCAGTCCGCAGGCACATATACCTGCCCAGAACACCTGCAGAAAGGCATGCTGCCGCCCTGGATTTTTACGCTGTGGCACGATTCCCCAAAGTGCTAGGTGCCATCGACTGCACCCATGTGGCTCTACATCCCCCCAGGGCATCTGAGCACATCTATAGGAACCGCAAGCACTGGCATTCCATCAACGTGCAGGTAGCATGTAATGCCAAGGGAATCATCACCTCAGTATATGCCAACTATCCCGGCTCCACCCACGACAGCTTCATTTACCGAATGTCCACCCTAAGCCGGGACCTAGAAGCTGGGCGGCATGGCGATACATGGCTGCTTGGTGAGTATGTATGCCACTGCACATGCATGCATGTTGGATACTGAGCAAGGTCACAACCCCACCAATGATACCAATCACCACCTCCACAGGGGACAGTGCCTACCCTCTCAGCCCCCACATGATGACGCCAATTCGGAACCCCACCACGCCACCCCAGGTAAGATATAACACAGCCCACATTACAACCAGGGGCATAGTGGAGCGCACATTCGGAGTGCTAAAGTCACGCTTTCGCTCCCTTGACCGTTCTGGCGGGCAGCTGTTATACGCTCCCCCAGTAGTGTGCAGGATCATAGTGGCAGCATGTGTCCTGCACAAGGTTGCAACACGCCGGGGCCTGGCCGTGGACATGGTGGTGGCCCCACATCCCCAACCACATGCACAGCCGCTGCGCATGGGAGGGGAAAGGGCACGGGGGGAGGCAGCCCGTACACAGCTAGTGGCTAATTACTTCACATAGAAATCACACCCCTGTGGAGTGCACACTGCCCTGGCACATTCCATCTGACAATCAATGATGACTCAACCTGACACTGATCCTGAATGTCTGGAGAATGAACCGTGAATACCATATCAGCCTGAGATTGTTCACCTGGAAGTGTCACAATGTGTGCATCCCTACCCACACAGACACCACCAATGCAGTTTTGTGAAGTTACACATTGAAGCAGCTAAAATGAATACCCACTTGCAAAATGCAACAAGAGGACAGTGCCATGTCAGCCAACCCAACCCCAGCACCGCCACACGACACACCGTGCCATGTCATGCTAATTGCAGGTAAACAAAGTAATCCCCACAACATGACACCAGTCTCACTATGTACAGTGTCCCTATTAGAAACCTGCAACATCTGAAATGCTCACAGCAATGCCGGACCAACAACATACTTGAGCGCGTACTACCATTAACATGACATCACAAATGTTACATATTAGTAGTCTCACCACCTGGAAATGCCTGCACTACCACCACTACCAACTGTGCAGTGTTGGCGCCATGTAGAGTTGTAGGTGCACTGCTGCCAACATGGACCCCATCTCCAGACTAGAGGTCCTTGTGTGGACATGAGGAAGGGACCTGCAAATTGGGAGGTAGACACAGAAGAAGAGTTACACATCAATGCAACATGCAGTGTACAACACAACAGCAATATGCACTAGGAATGTATACACAGTATTGACTACAGACTGCCCACACAGCTCATGGGAGTCCAACGTCACTGTGTAATTCACTGTCACTTGGGCACACCCTTTGCAAGCCCATGGAAACGGGAAGCAGGAGGGGTGTGTGTGACTCAAACCCAAGCATCTGAACCAAATACATTACAAGCCTGCATGTGCCCAGCCACAATGCAGCGTATGCCCACAGGAACCACGGAAGCCAACAGATCGTCCCAAAAAAATTGGGAATAAAAGAAATCAAAATAAAAATAAAAATAAGAAACAATCAAAAATGGCCATTGATGGGCCCGGGGGGGTTGGGGAGGCCACCCAGGAGGTCCGAGGACAGGATGCACACCAGAACCCACCTGCGTGGATCCTGGGAAGATAAAACACCTCCATGGGCTCATGGCCCACACGGCTACCCTATTGTGGGAGTATCACTGCTGTCGCTATTATCACCCTGTGCAGCTGCATCCGGAGGTGGTTGCACTATGGGAGGCAGCCCACGCAAGGCCCTAGTCTGCTCCTCCATGGCTGCAAGCATGCGGGTGTGGTAGGTCTGGTTCTGGAGGATGAGTTTGCGGAGGTCCCCATGCAACAACTCACGGGATGCCCGGACCTCCGCCCTCGTTGCCTGCATCTCAGCTGAGAGCGTACGGGTGAGACGCTCCAGCTGCTGTTCTGTCCTTTGGTGTGTTGAAGCCTCAAGCTCAACAAGAGTCGTCCTGAGGTGAAGGAGCTCCTGCCTCAGGGCTTCCCTGTGGCCCTGGGACTCAATGGAGATGGCCTCCTGCAGAGTCGCCAGTGCCGCCCGCCTGTCCCTGTTGGACCCCAACATGTCCTCCCTGTGTGACTGGCAGATGGAGTCGGTTGCCTGCTCTAGTCGCTCCATCAGCCTTTCTGGGGGGACAATGGAAGTGGCCACCCTATCCATGGCCTGAGCCATCATCTCGGATGATGCAGCCTGTTGGGTTGCCATACCGTAAATGGATTGCTCCCATGCGGTATTGCCGGGTGGCGTACGGCCACCACGTCGGCGGGCACCACACCTATCTGGGGGAAGGCGAACTGCACCTTGCTGTGCCGGCACTGCCTGAGGCTGCAGGACTGCATTCCCCCTCTGATCTGCTGGCCCAGGAACAGGATCAGATGTCGCGGAGTGTGACCCTGCATCCGTAACCACCGAAGGCGTAGCTGCCAACACTGACATCCCCATGGAGGGTTCTGACCCTGGTGCAGGTGGGTGAGACAGAACAGAATCCCTCCCTGGAACACTCACCTGCGACGGCACGTAGGTCTCATCCGAATCAACACCTGAGTACAGCTCGGGGGAGGTGCAGCCAGAGACACCCCTTGAGAGCACGACCTGCAGCACTTGTGGGTTCTCCCCCACCACCACACCACGTCCCTCACTGGTGGTTGGTCGGCCCTCGGACCCCTCCTGGGTCTGCACCATCTCCACAACCCCAGCAGTATCAGGTGCGTCTTCCCCTGCAAAGACATGAAAACAAAGAAATGGAAACAGGCATTAGCACCATGGCACACAATGAGGGCTGAGAAGCAAGAGAACCAGTACTTGATTGACACATGTCCCACATGACTAAAACCCTCCCATGCATGCACCCTCACTGCGTATGAAGTGCAGGCAAATGGCACACACTGATGACACCAAGATGGAAGATGAACACATTTTCTGCATGCTGCCTGGCAGTGGCATCACACATTGGCCTGTGATTGCCAGGTGAAACACACATGCCATCACACAGATGGCATGTACCATTGCTATTGAGTGAAGATGGAGAGGAGGGCAGCACCTATTCATTCAGTCCAGTTCCCGCATGTAATTGCTTTTCTAATTCTAACAGGTCAGATTTTTCACCTGGAGCTGCCAGTCTGAAATGGTCCAATTGCACAGGGACATGTGTGTACAAATGATATCCAGGTAACAAAGTCACTCCACTTTACCATACCCATGTCAGACATGTGACTAGTGGACAGCGACATGCCTAGTGAAAGTGGTGGAATGCAAACAAACTGACTGAATGAACAGTGAAAAATAAGCAAATATGTTGTGGCAAGGTGACACTTAAAGGGCAACTGGCGTGCAGTTGGGCTAGATGTCTACTGTTGGCAGAAGGGATACTGCTATGGCCAAATGCAGCTGCGCAGGAAGGATTGCATGAAGCACATGGCTGACCCATACGACTCAGGCGCACACACTCTCACCTGGCACACAAACAGAAGCCCTCACACACACACCATGCACATGGATGACACACACATGCATGTGCACTCCCCGGACAATGCCTCGTAATCAGCCAGATCTCCCACGCCTTGGATCTGTTCCTCCGTGACGTAGGTCCCAGCGACTGACTCATGTGGTGTGGAGTGAGTTCCATGTCTACTACTGGAGACCCACCTCCAGTCACTAGAGTTGCGGCATGACTTGAGGCCAGCTTACTCTTTGCCCTGCGCTTTAGGTCATTCCAGCGCTTATAGCAATCATTGGCTGTGCGCCTCACGATTCCAAGGGCACTTACGATGTCCGCAACGGTCTGCCAGTGTGCCTGGCGTTGTGCAGGTGTGGTCTTGGATCCTGCAACAATGACCATCTCGTTGTCATGTCCGGACACATACTCGACAAGTGCATTCAGTTCGTCATCCGTGAAGCTGGGCTTCCTGGACGGGCCGGACTGTGTAGCCGTGTCTGGGGCATCAGCCTGTGCCGGACGAGCACTCTTCCTCTTCCGCTTGGAAGGTGGTGGTGATCCTGAGTGTCCTGCGCCGCTCTGGACACTAGGGGCAGGAGCCCTGGTGGACTCTGTATCAGGAGTGTGGGATTGCACACTCAGCATGGGAGTTGGTGCAGGCATTGGCTCTAGTGTGATGGTGTCAGGGGGAATGTCAGCAGCATGGACTAGGACCGACACTGTCCTGGCTGGGTGTGTGAGGGCTGGGGTGGATGGAGCCGCAGCTGCCCCTGCAGCCTCTCCGCCCTGCCTCCTTGGTGCAGCAGATGACCTTGCTGCCCCAGATCCACGTGGCATGATGGCATCTACGTGCACCAGCGCACGTGTCGTAGCCCTGCTGACCTGGAAGTCAGCCATGGAGTCAGCCAGGTCTGGTGCCACAATGGGCTGGTCCAACAAGGGCTGAGCATGGATGGTGTCAGCCACATCAGCCTCAATGGGAGGGAGGGAGGGGGGGGATTATGGGTGCCCGTGACTGGTCCTCCACACATGGGGGGACAGGCTCACCCTGCAAGTTACGACCACGTCCCCTACCGGATCCACCACGGCCACCACTTGTGGCTCTTCCACCTTTGCCACCCTTACGGAATCCTCGCCTCCCAGCCATGGCACTGATGTTAATGTGCGTATGGGAGTGGATGTAGACTATTGTCCTGGGCAATTGGGGGTCAAAGGGGTTGGGTACCAGATGGTAATTGTACCCTAGTGCTCTAGCAAGGCTGAATGTAACCCCTGGGGAAAGATGACGGGTCACGCAACGCACAGGAGGCCCAAAAAAGGGAGATGACGTGCACGCAACCCCTCCTAGACCACGTGTGCAGAAAGAAAAACCTGCACTACGCTGTGGCACCCAGTAACACAAGAATGAACGTATGCGTGTCACACGCAGCCTAGAATGACCTCTGAAGGGGTAGGCTACACACGGGGCAAGCACAGATGTTAGATACGTGCGTGACTCACCGTCTGCCTGGTAAACGAGCGTGTAAAAGGAGCACGTTTGGTTGGCAACACCCCCGCCAAAAGAAGATTTGTACGCTGTCTGAGGAGACAGGACAACAGTAGAAGGGAACACTGTTTGAGGGAACAGGCCCAGGTAAACCAGTAAAAGAGAAAAAAGAGAAAAAGCTGTCAGAGGTAACAGGGAATACGAACTTGAAACGCCGTGAAGTAAATCGCGTGTGAAACGACAAGAAGTACAGAATTCACCCACTCGCTCTCCACGAAAAGCACGTACAAGGAAAACGTGTTCTACACGTACCTTTTATACAGGCCCACACGTCCAGCGTCACTTACGCGGCGTGTACGCGCTAGGGCCATTTCCACCTATTACATGCTTTGTCACTTCTGCGTGTAGGGCCATTTCCACCAATTACACGCTTTGTCACTTCTGCGTGTAGGGCCATTTCCACCAATCACACGCTTTGTCACTTCTGCGTGTAGGGCCATTTCCACCAATCACACGCGATTACACTCTGACGTGCAGTCTTTCCACGTGTGCTCTGTCATCACGTGCTGTGTGGGAAACACCTGTGCGGGTCACGTCACAGACGCGCTTACGCGCTTTGGGCCTTTCCTCAGTTTTCACGCTGACGTGCAGGATTTTCACGTGCAAAATCACTCCGTACCAAGCTGGCCACGCGTACGCACACGGAATACCACGCTCCTGCCCGGAAGGCCGAACTACTGCCCCCCAGAGCCCGAGCACGCTCTGACCTGCTGCTGCCTGACTGCCTGCTGCCCCTGCACTGCTGGGGGGTGGGGGTGGTGGGAGACATGGGTGGGGGCCTGGTGGAGGCTGCCCCAGCACTGCTGGGGGGTGGGGGTGGTGGGAGACATGGGTGGGGGCCTGGTGGAGGCTGCCCCTGGTGACTGGGGGGGTGGGGGTGATAGGGGACATGAGTGGGGGCCTGGTGGAGGCTGCCCCTGGTGACTGGGGGGGTGGGGGTGATAGGGGACATGAGTGGGGGCCTGGTGGGGGCTGCCCCTGGTGACTGGGGGGGTGGGGTGGTGGGAGACATGAGTGGGGGCCTGGTGGAGGCTGCCCCTGGTGACTGGGGGGGTGGGGGTGGTGGGAGACATGAGTGGGGGCCTGGTGGAGGGTGCCCCTGGTGACTGGGGGGGTGGGGGTGATAGGGGACATGAGTGGGGGCCTGGTGGGGGCTGCCCCTGCACTGCTGGGGGGTGGGGGTGGTGGGAGACATGGGTGGGGGCCTGGTGGAGGCTGCCCCTGGTGACTGGGGGGATGGGGGTGATAGGGGACATGAGTGGGGGCCTGGTGGAGGCTGCCCCTGGTGACTGGGGGGGTGGGGGTGGTGGGAGACATGAGTGGGGGCCAGGTGGAGGGTGCCCCTGGTGACTGGGGGGGTGGGGGTGATAGGGGACATGAGTGGGGGCCTGGTGGGGGCTGCCCCTGGTGACTGGGGGGTGGGGGTGGTAGGGGACATCAGTGGGGGCCTGGTGGGGGCTGCCCCTGCACTGCTGGGGGGGTGGGGGTGGTGGGAGACATGAGTGGGGGCCTGGTGGAGGCTGCCCCTGGTGACTGGGGGGGTGGGGGTGGTGGGAGACATGAGTGGGGGCCTGGTGGAGGGTGCCCCTGGTGACTGGGGGGGTGGGGGTGATAGGGGACATGAGTGGGGGCCTGGTGGGGGCTGCCCCTGCACTGCTGGGGGGTGGGGGTGGTGGGAGACATGGGTGGGGGCCTGGTGGAGGCTGCCCCTGGTGACTGGGGGGGTGGGGGTGATAGGGGACATGAGTGGGGGCCTGGTGGAGGCTGCCCCTGGTGACTGGGGGGGTGGGGGTGGTGGGAGACATGAGTGGGGGCCTGGTGGAGGGTGCCCCTGGTGACTGGGGGGGTGGGGGTGATAGGGGACATGAGTGGGGGCCTGGTGGGGGCTGCCCCTGGTGACTGGGGGGGTGGGGGTGATAGGGGACATGAGTGGGGGCCTGGTGGGGGCTGCCCCTGGTGACTGGGGGGTGGGGGTGATAGGGGACATGAGTGGGGGCCTGGTGGGGGCTGCCCCTGCACTGCTGGGGGGTGGGGGTGGTGGGAGACATGGGTGGGGGCCTGGTGGAGGCTGCCCCTGCACTGCTGGGGGGTGGGGGTGGTGGGAGACATGAGTGGGGGCCTGGTGGAGGGTGCCCCTGGTGACTGGGGGGTGGGGGTGATAGGGGACATGAGTGGGTGCCTGGTGGAGGCTGCCCCTGCACTGCTGGGGGGTGGGGGTGGTGGGAGACATGAGTGGGGGCCTGGTGGAGGCTGCCCCTGGTGACTGGGGGGGTGGGGGTGGTGGGAGACATGAGTGGGGGCCTGGTGGAGGCTGCCCCTGGTGACTGGGGGGGTGGGGGTGGTGGGAGACATGGGTGGGGGCCTGGTGGAGGGTGCCCCTGGATGGTGGGGGGTGGGGCTGGTGGGTGACATGAGCAGGTGTGCAGGGTAGTCCCCTGTTTTGTGGGCTGCCTGCAGGGGCCGTGGAGGGTGTACAGGGAACACCTGTGAGGACCCACCCAGCCTAATCGCGTGTGTAACTTCCCACGCACCCCTGTAATACACGTACCAAGCCAAATCGCGTGTGAGAATTCCCGCGCACCCCTGAAATACACGTACCCTGCTGAAGTCGCGTGTAAAACTTCCCGCGCACCCCTGAAATGCATGCGCCCAGGCTATTCGCGTGTGGAACTTCCCGCGCACCCCTGAAATACACGCGCCCAGGCTATTCGCGAGTGGAATTTCCCGCGCATCCCTGAAAAACACGCGCCCAGGCTATTCGCGAGTGGGACTTCCAGCGCACCCCTGAAATACACGTAGCCTGCTGAAGTCGCGTGTAAAACTTCCCGCGCACCCCTGAAATGCATGCGCCCAGGCTATTCGCGTGTGGGACTTCTCGCGCACCCCTGAAATACACGCCCGCGCACCCCTGAAATACACGCGCCCAGGCTATTCGCGAGTGGGACTTCCCGCGCACCCCTGAAATACACGTAGCACGCTGGGAGACATGAGTGGGGGCCTGGTGGAGGGTGCCCCTGGTGGCGGGGGGGGTGGGGGTGATAGGGGACATGAGTGTGGGCCTGGTGGAGGATGCCCCTGCACTGCTGGGGGGTGGGGGTGGTGGGTGACATGGGTTGGGGCCTGCTGGCAGGTGCCCCACAGTGCTGGGGGGTGGGGGTGGTGGGAGACATGAGTCGGGCATGAGTGGGGGCCTGGTGGAGGCTGCCCCTGCACTGCTGGGGGGGTGGGGGTGGTAGGAGACATGGGTGGGGGCCTGGTGGTGGGTGCCCCTGGTGGCTGGGGGGTGCGGGTGCAGGGGGACATGAGCGGGTGTGCAGGGTAGTCCCCTGTTTTGTGGGCTGCCTGCAGGGGCCGTGGAGGGTGTACAGGGAACACCTGTGAGGACCCACCCAGCCTAATCGCGTGTGATAATTCCCACGCACCCCTGTAATACACGTACCCAGCAAATTGGCGTGTGATAATTCCCACGCACCCCTGTAATTCACGTACCCTGCCAAATCGCGTGTGATAATTCCCGCGTACCCCTGTATTACACGTGCCCTGGCTAATCGCATGTAAGACTTCCCGCGTACCCCTGTAATACACGTTCCCTGGACAATCGCGTGTTGAACTTCCCGCGTACCCCTGTAATACACGTTCCCTGGACAATCGCGTGTTGAACTTCCCGCGTACCCCTGTAATTCACGTTCCCTGGACTATCGCGTGTTGAACTTCCCGCGTACCCCTGTAATACACGTTCCCTGGACAATCGCGTGTTGAACTTCCCGCGTACCCCTGTAATTCACGTTCCCTGGACTATCGCGTGTTGAACTTCCCGCGTACCCCTGTAATACACGTTCCCTGGACTATCGCGTGTTGAACTTCCCGCGCACCCCTGAAATACACGTACCCTGGCACCCTGGCTAATCGCGTGTATGACTTCACGCGTACCCCTGATATGCACGTTACCCGCTTTGCGTTCCTTGTTTGGCAGCCCTGTAAACTGGTCCAGGGTTAGCGCAGCCCTTTGCGATGATTTAGCGATTTTGATGGCTTTTCCTTGCGCGAGGGCGTTCTTGGGGGCGTTACTGGCGCTGCTGCAGGGTCGCTGCGATACTCTGCGCCACGGCTGGTTTGGGAGCCTAAAATCCATGAATACGCTGTGCGCGGAAATCGGTTTTAGCGCACGTGCCTGGCGCAGACAATCGCACGCGGACACTCTGCGCCAGCCGCTTGCGACACTTTTCTGCGAAATTCTATGAATTACCCTGATTATTACTTATGTTGCCCTTGAAAGTATAATTTTTGTATGTGTATATTCAGAAAGAATATGCAACATATTTAAAAAAATATGTTCTAGCAACATTAAACAAGCATCCTTTAAGTCCTTTGGCAATCTAGTTTGGTGCGTGACTATGGAGTCATTGCAAGCATGCCAATTTACTTCTGTACACACCCATGTTGTGAAATTTCCACAGTGAATGGATGCTCCCTCATGAAAAATAATTACACATGTTACTAACAGTTAGAAACAGTTACTAACAGTGCCAGTGCGTCCATGATCAGTCTGCCTACCGGGGCCACTGCGCCTGGCAGGGTCAGACCTGTCAGGCCTATGCGGCCCCAACTGGCAGACTCAGAGTGTGGCGGTCCTGAAACAAGGGTGTCGGTTGGATTACCGGCACCCTTGTTTCTGGACCACCACACTCATAGTGAGGCCCAATGTCTTGCTTCTCAGAGAGCAGCATTGTAGAGTTGAACGTGTCACACTCTCCAAGTGTACACATCAAAGCGGCACAAGAAATGTTCTTTTCTTGAAGAGTCAGCATGACATCAGGCACAGTGCAACCTGCATGAAACATATTAGAAATCAATCTCCCTTTTAAGACTGTTTTCATATTCTCCTCAAACATACCTATGCAGATTTTATTAAGCATTTCTGCATACTCTAAGTCTGCAGATTGTTTCATATTAATGGTAAGTTCCTACAATTCAAAACAATTCCAAAGGTTACAATTACCAATGCTACCGATAGTTTTTTGTCTCTCCTTAGATTGCAGCATCTTGAAAACGGGCTGACCTTTCATAGGGGTTAATTGTAACAAATCTCTGAAATCAAGGACATGTTTGCCTCCAAACACAATGTCATAGTCAGCTTTCAATACCTCTTGCATTCGCAAGTGAATGACAGCTAGCATCAAGTTAGACACCATGCTGACTTCATCTACAATCAAGGTACTTCATTTTCTTAGAACTTTACCTACTTCTTGTGCTTCACTCTATATACATTTTTGATACTATAGTTTATTGTCTTGCTCCACTGGTAGCGTTAATAATCGATGTAAAGCAACACCTCCTATTTTGAATGCTGCTAAATCTGTTAGAGCAGTTACAATACATGACAGAGGGCAATCAGTTCCATTTTGTATAGTTGCTCTGAATGCATGAATTATAAAAGATGTCCCTGTTCCCGATTGTCCACTAACATACATCAATAGAGGTTTAGTATTGGGCACCACAATATTCATGCTTGTCATGTTGCAAACCGTGTAAGAACCTATCTTTAATTTTACAATAAACTTCCTTCTGGCCTACATTAAGCTTACTTAATAATGTATCATAATTTGCATCTGCAACTTTAGTTTGTTGCTTTGCACGTTCTATTTCTTCCATGGCGAGCTCAACATCAGTTTGATTAATTGTCTCGCCTAAGACATTTTGACGTCCTACTGCAGTATCTTGACTGCCCTCAGGAGTCTCTTTTGCCAATTCAGCTGCCAAAAGTTCTTGTTGGCGTAGTTATTTTTCCAGTAACACTCAGTGCTGGTCAAATTTCGGATATCTAATTAACTCTTTTTATCAAAAAACTATTGTTCAAAAGTTTCAGAACTTCTGAACAAATCACTCTGCACACCACGGGAAGAAAAATTGCAAATGGCAACTTTAAAATAATTCCTTTTTCTCTGCCGTTTGGCAAGACAGTTTCATGTGGTTGATGAGAAATGGCATTTCTGGTCTCACCAGACAACAATTATATTCATATACTTTAAACCGTCCTCTGTCATTGTTTGCTTCAATATTTCGATAGAGTAGCATTCTGCTACTTCATACAAACAAAGATCCTCCAACTCTACAGACCTATTTGGATAATAGGTATCAATCAAGTTGGTTTAGAGAATCTCTGTACTATCAGATACTCTTTCAGCTAACTGCTAAATTTCACTCAAACGCTTTAGTACCCGATTTCTTTAATTAGCTGGGCCAAGACTTAACCATAGTACTTTATTTATTTATTTATCTATTTTGGGGATATTTACAATGTGACTATACAGCCAAAAGGTGTTTTGAAAGAGCATCAAGACGAGGGAGGCAGAGATACAGAAAAAAAAGCATAACGTTCCTACTAGTGGGATGAGGTTGGGTGGTGGTGGATGAAAAAAGGAAGCAATAGAAGTGGAAGGCAGTGGTGCAGAGGTTCTTTTGGTCGGCAGATACTGGCATGCAGATTGTGGACCATGGACTCTCACCTTATGATGGAAATGAGCGTTCCTATAGGGTTCATCCACATCATTCCAAAGGACACGGACGAAATGCTGGATCAAAGTAGAGGTTCCCCAACTTTGTGATGGCTTATTGGAAGGATCCCTCCGCAACACCTTTTCACAATAAACACACTGCACCTCCTCAATCTTCTTCTTGCTCCATTGCTCCTTGACACTAAAATACTGCCAGTTATCAGTGACAGTTTTCTGGGCACACTGCTTCTTCCATCGAGGTAAGGCAGTACACCCCCACACCACCTCTTCATCACTGCTGGTCCTAGCCATACTTAAATGTGGGCCTGGGAAGGAAAAAAACAAAACCATAAAATCCACAAAACAAAAAGTACTCTGCCACTTAAAATGGAAGTTAAAACATAATATAACAAGCTAAAATAAAAAAAAAACACAAACTACAAATGACTCGAGAAAGGACAAATGTAAAGGAACAAGAAAGGTAAAAAAGGAATGGAAAAATGAGTATACTGCTCCTTAAAAGTCCCTACAGTTTCACAAGCAAGTTCACCCACCAAGAGACAAAAAAACAATGAGGAAAAAAGAGAGGTGTCTTAGGTGAATAGCGGTAGCTACACAAAAAAGCTACACAAAAAGCTAATCATAGTGTAATTTTAATATGCGCGGATACACCCAGGTGCAATGATGTATTCATGCCTAAACTGTTGACCAATCACATTGCACACTTCACTTACGTGCCTACACATGTCTCGTAGCTGCGTCAATTGGGTACCAGAACAGGTGGCGAGGTTCATACACGCATCAGATTGCATGTACTGTATAATTGCGTCACCGAGAAGGCCCAATCAGGTGGTACGGTTAATTAACGTGGCTATGCCCACGCCATATGTCAAAATCTACACGTACAGCACTGACCAATTAGATCACAGGTTTCATTAACATGGATTCGCGCATTTGCATCTCCAAAACAGATTTCGCGCCCCACTTACACACCTATGCATGACTCGTAACTGCATCGAGAGGGCCCAATCATGGGGTGTGGTTCCTTAACGTGGTTTCACGCACACATGCACTTTGCCTACGTACCTGCACATGACCTGTAACTGTGTCAATGAGAGGGCCCAATCGGGTGGCGCGGTTCCTTAATGTGGATCCACGCATTCACGCCTAGACTATCGACCAATCAGATTAAGCGCCTACACATGACCCGTAACCGGGTCTAAAGCATTAACCAATTATGTGTCGAGTTCCATAGGCACGGCTATGACGATAACCCGCGTGTGCAGAATTGACCAATCAAACACACACTGCAGTAATGCAGTGACACATGACTCATAGCCCATGTATAAACTGTGCCGCCTGATTGGTTGATGGGCGTAACAGTGAATATTCACCACTCCCACTTTCCGACAGTCCTTTTTCTTCTGAATACTGAGCAGGTTTTCTGTTAGGTATAAGAAGGTTATTATTAGAAAACTCCTCATATTTTCCCATCCATTTTGCCATCCTTTGTCCATCTTATCTTTCCTTTGTCCTGTGATTTGTTCTGGTTGTCGATTCATTACTTTAGTTAGTTGTGTTCTTTTTTTTATTTTAAGAGGCATAGTCCCTTTTGTCAAGTCTGTTCAGATTTTATTATATTTGTCACCCAGTTCAGACGACATAGTCCAACAGGTATGAACACAGCAGTACCAGCAGCAATGACGTCATTTGGGTGACAAAGCCACCCCCTGCAAAGAATTATGCGGAATGAAAAAAACAGCAGATAGCTGGAGATAGTACTTGGTGGAGGAGCACCAGTCCCTTAAAGAAATTGAAAGCATGCAGTGCAGGATTTGTAAGTAAAAACTATGCCAGGGACCATCAAATGTGCCGTCACAGAATTTGGGGTCATCCGTCCTCATTCAACACTTAGTTAGAGTCCACTGGGATGACGTATACGAGGACTACAGAAAGGCCCAGGAGCAACACAAAATACAAGCTCATGTACAGCGACAAACAGTTGCAACCTTAACACCAGCAACCACCACTGCATCCTCTGGACCCTCCACCTCCACCACTATACCTACCACAACCTCCTCTGGGCCCCAACCTCACCCACTTCTGCCGGTACTAGATGTAAATGATTGCAAAGTTTTGTGCAAATTATGCCACAATTGGATCACAGTGGGTGATGTCACCCTAGATGGCTTGGGACAGGCCATTTCTGAACACCACGCCCACTGCCACTCAAACTATTTTTGTTTTAAGTGGCAAAAGAAAAGTAAAACAAAAATACAAAATAAAATAAATGTTACCCTTTTTACCCATTGTTACATTTGTAAACCCTAATGTTCTTCCCTTCCCAGTTGCACCCTCCTCCCACCCTCTCCCACAAAACGGCCCTTTTCTGGGCTATCCTCTAAGTTATAAAAAATAGACAAAATAAAACACAAACTGCACTAAAAGATCTCAACATCTTGGTGATCTAATTATTGTAGTGTGTATTGCTGAAATGTATTTTCCACATTTTTTCTTTATAGCCGCGGGTATGGAGCCCAATAACTTTTAGTGATAGCCACAGCTACCAAGCTCCCTAGTCGTTGCTGAAGTTATTTGTGCCTCAAAACTAGTTATCTCATTGGATGCTGTGGTCGCCGTGGTTATGAATTTATATTTTTAAAAACATTATTTACACATGTATATATTTGTGTGTTCAGTACTCACACTGAGTACTCACACTAGTTACATTTTATGATATATGAAGTGTAAGAGATCATGAGAGTAGGGTGCAGTAGCATGAAAAGATTCTGCAGTGATAGAGTGAGTAGGGATCAACAGGGTCAGGGTAGGCTGGAATGGGGTAGAAAGGATGTGGGTAGAGTGTTTGGAGTGTTGGTAAATTGTCAACAGGGTGTGTGGGTAGGGGTAGTCAGAGTTAGGTAAAGTGGGTGGGTTTCATATTAGGTATGGACACTTAATAGGTATAATGAGATATAATGAGGAAGGTATAATTTGCACTCTTCTGCCTGTGAAAAAAGAAAGCATAATTAGAGAACAAACTTTATGAAAAACAATTAGTTACAGTTGAACACATGTTTTATTTTGTTTGACCCTCATATTTATTTCATCATATGCACTTTCGATACAACATGTGTGCATACTACACCGTTGTTGTCTTCACATAAAATAATCACTGGGTTCAATGGGAAACAATCCAAGGTGGTACAGAGGGTGAGGGTACAATGCATGGGTAGGGGTAGAGAGGGGGGTGGTTGGATGAACAAAGCATCCATCCATTCCTGCAAAAAATCATGCAGCAAAAGAAAAACGGCAGACAACTGGAGGTACTTTTTTAAAATGTTATTTCTTGCTCACATTCCCCTGAATTCGACACAATGAAAATATTGAATGATTCACCCTAATTCTTGGCACCATTACTTTGTTTCCTTGGAAAAGAAGCCTTTCACATAAAATACAATTAATGCATAACAACATATATTCCAGTCACCTTCCTTAGGCAACTGATTGACTGCCACTGTGTTTAAGCCGGTCCGATGGCACAGCGAGTAGGGCGCTAGCTTTGACATCTCTGCAGAGCCTGCTGACACAGGTTCGAATCCCGGCAAGGCCAATCTCAGCCTTTCATCCTTCCGAGGTCGATAAATGAGCACCACACACCGTGGGTAATAATAAGCAGCGAACCTGAGGGTTCGTAGCGCTATATAAATGCTAAATTATTATTATTAATAGAGGTTTCAAGGGGTATTCAGAGAAAAGATGTTTTTAGATCGCTTGCATTTACATGTTTGTGCATTTGCATCTACTGCATTTACCTCCATGCATTTGAATCTTTGTTTTTTTTTAAAAATGTTATTATTTTCTATATTGTCTACTGATTTTTACATCTGATTTGCTTTTTAACTTGAATTAGCAAAACAAATAGAAATTTAGTAGGTGCAAAGATATGACACCAAACTGAGGTTCAGCATTCCATTGAATGGTGTCAATCCCCCCATATTTACCCATGTGCTCAGGATCCAGTGTACTACTAACCTGCAAGGCCCCCTTCACCCGTGCCACTTAAACGTTTCCTGTATTGGCACGAAAGTCCAAGGTTGTCGAACCCCGTGAGAGCCAGATCCATGTCAGATTTTCAGGATACCCCCTCATTAATATTCATGAGATAAATTTACATACAATGATTCCAAATGTATGCAAAATTCTTCTAATGAATATTAATGAGGGATATCCTGAAAACCCATCAGGATCCTGGCCCTCAAGGCCTGAAGTTGGACAACCTTGGAATTTTGTGCCATGGCAAGGCAGTACTCTGATGGCTACTTCAAGATATCTAATTTCTAGTTCTGAAACCATTACACTGTGTGGACAATTAATAATAAAAACAGGCTTTGACACTCCCCATAGTTTTGGCCTCTCCATAGTGAATTGCTTTCAGTTATATCACTCTCATTAGAATGGCAGGAATGACCTCTAAGAGGCAATAAATGGATGATTGTTCCCCCAGAGAACTAAGTTGGGAAAGTAACTATGGAACGTTTTCTCACCTGACCAGCCATATCATTAACACACAGTGCCTTTATTTGGCTTCCAGGAGATACTGCTGATACAGCTACACAAGGAGCGGTCTATCCTATAAACAGTAGGAGTCCCCTTGTCATTCAACCAAGGTTTTTATGCTCTCATCCACCGCAGTTAGCCAGAGAGTTGGTAGACCAGAGGTTAGAAGTATCTACAGCAACACAAGCAGACCTGAGAGTTATTGGCTTGTTCGTTCATACTGATCTCCTATTTTTGTAAATGTTATTCTAGGAATGTTGTTATTATGATCACACATTCCAAGCAATATCTTTAATTTGGCATGTTTACCATTGTTTTTGGCTAGACCTCAGTAGTCTTTTTTCTACTTTTTGTGTTGTAAGCAACTTATGTTTGCATGCAGACTGATTCTATATATTTAATATTATTGCTCACCCGTATGATGCCATATTTCCTTTAATATTGATTATTTGGCGAGTATTAATCACTGCGAGTTTCAAGGAAATTTGAGGTCTTAGATAATTTTAGCTGCATGGCACTACCAATGTTAGCAAGTGACTCCATGTCACCACGGACATGTTCATTCTCCCAGTGTGTCCTTGGAGTTCATTTCTCATTAATTACATTCTAGGAATATTGTCTTGTTTCACGTAAATTGAATAAGGTGATCTATAGTAAATGCAAAGCCCAGGACTGGAATATATCATTACCAGCTGGAGGTTCCCACTCGGCTGCAGCCACCATTAGAAGAGCTGTCTTCAGTAACTTCTCTTCTGAATGAAGTGCTTAATGTACAGCAGGTGTTATAAAATGGGCTGCAAATCCAACCATGGTAGGCTACGTGAACTGGAGAAAAGACTTGTATCTAGTCCAACCATCTGTTAAAGTTTGACCTCCCCTTGATGACCAATGCTCATTTCCTTTTATTTCCTGCAACTCTGCCACTCTGCTTAAAACAACACTTTCACACATTTAAAATATTATAGAACATCAGTCAATATTCTTGCTGTTGCTTGTTAAAAGACTTGCCCCATGTTGAGGAATAAATGATGCCATTGCATAATCAGAGGCACTATGCACGTGATTTCTGCTTTTGCAGACAGACATATAATTATATATGCATACATATAAATATATATGGGTAGAGAGTTGAATACATAGATACATAAATAGATAGGTAGGTAGTTAGGTAGTTAGGTAGGTGGATGGATGGATGGATGGATGGATGGATGGAAAGACAGGCATATGGGCAGACACAAAGATAGATTACATGACGCGACACATGGGAAGATGAGAACAGTTTTTCATTCATAGCTTTTGACCTCACCAGTGCAAGTTACCCATTTTTGATATTTGGCAATCTACTGATTTGACTAGACCCAAATGCTCATGCGTGATTTGGTGTACCTTCATGGGCATTGTCATGTAAAAAGAGAATATTGTGTAATTGGCGTTTTTTGCATTGGTTTTTGTTCTCAAACCCCTGAAAAGGGGACTTTGGGATGCATATTTCAAAAATGTCTGCCTTGAATTCCAAGATTTTCAGCACACGCCTAACCCTTACGTGGAACTTGCGCATGCTGCATCAAGTTTGGCTGCTGGATCAGGCAAGTTTGAGATATTACATTTTTAATATCCCAAAAGTATATATCTAATTCAGAGCTGTGAAATAGATCCAGAGTGTGAAGCAGTATGAGTGTTATCCAAATATCTATTCAGATTGTGAACATTTATTCTGAATGTGTATACATGACTGAATAGATATTCATAAGGTGTATCCCAAGAGTGTCTTTCGAATGTGGATTTAGAATCCAAATATGTATCCAAGATGTGCATTTTGGTTATGCACGTGTATTCCAAATGTTTAATAGGATTACAAATTGTAGCATGACACTTTGCGTAGCAAAAATGCAAAACATTTACTAATGTAACGTTTGATTCCATCCATGAAACCTCACCAAATTTGATAGACTTTGTATTAGGGGAATACTTTACGATCTCAGTTTTTACAACATCTAAACATATTTACATGTGCCCATTGTTCCAATCTTTATAGTCTCATTGCATTTTCGTAAAGTATTTTTGATATTCTGAACAAAAAGCATATTCCTAATACGAAATGATATCCCTAGTGATAGTCTTTCGTTTTCATCATGCTTGGTACATTTGTTTCTTCTTCCTTTTTTGGCTTCTTCTAGTGTGGTTAAAGACTATACTAATGATTCTCCGATTGATGACAATCAGCAGCTTCTTGATGCAGAGAGTGCTGTTAGTTGGGCCATTGCAACTTAGATAAATCAGGATTTTCACAGGTGCCATGTTGGAATGGCAGGACACATCAGGCAATGTTATCATTGTGTGTGTGTCAGCTGTGTGATAACAGTTTTATTCAGTCTGCATTTTCTTTATGTGTGACAACTTTGAGCTGAAGCATGTTGCAATACAATATGGCGATTGAACCACTGGATTATGTTATTGGAAAATCTTTTTGCGGTGTGCATTTTATGTTTGAGCTGAGAAGGAATTGCTGCATTTTATTACAAAACATTTTGCTTACAGATTTCTGTTTTTGGAACAGTTTAATGCAGTGATTGCAAACATATATCCCGAATGCCAAATGCCACCTGTCAGGGCATGATGTAAGGCCCTCAAAGTTGCTAGAACTTTACAACGAATGGTGTCCTGCTTCTAGTTGTTTGAAATCTAATGTTTAGAAAGCAACCAAAGCAGGACTGGAAATAACAGAGTTTAGCACAGATGAAGAACAAAATTGCAAACCCAAAAGTCACAAGACAATACCTTCACAATAGTCAATACATCAGGTATACCATAACAAAAAGCAGAAACCTTGCATGGATGTGACTTTAATAAACACCAACTGCCACTCCACAATCAAAAATCATTTATCAAATGATAAATTACTTTCTATGTTGTAGTTCTGAAACTCCAAGGTAGATGTTGACATGGAAAAAAAAATACAAATAATAGTTCAATAAGCAAGAAGTAGTAGTTTTCAGATCCAGATCTCACAACTGATTTTTACAACAAAGAGTGCCACTTGGTATTGCATTTTAAATACTGCATGATAGGCATTGCAGTAAGGTGGTGTCTGAGAGCCAGGTATATTGTTAACTGTGGCATTTAACACCTTGTGATCCTGGGTAAATAGTATTTTCACAGCTATTGCATTCACAGGAAGAAAGCAGCCAATCAGCTCTCGGAGATGTACATATGTATTGCAGTACAGCCCTGGGATCATGGGCAAACACTGTAGACACTAAGCCCTTTTGTTTCATGAGGAGGAAAGGAGTCAAATCAGTACCGAGAGATAGGGACACTCATAACTGTGTATCTTGGTGATCCTTGCAAGGGTGCAATGGGCTCTTGTGTTCCAAGGGGTGGAGACAAGCAATCATCATCGGAATATGGAATGATTCATTAGAGTGCAGCATTCACATCAAGGTAAAGCAGTAAATCCTGAGGTCTTGTTTTTTACAGGGAGGAAAGTAATCAGCATATGGAGGTGAGGTGATTCATTGCAGTGCAGGCTTCTGGTATTTGGTCAACAGTATATTCCGAGTAATTGTGTTGCAGCCATGGGGAGGAAAGTAATCATCAGTCATCACTCGTGTGGATGGAGGGATTCATAAGAGTGCACCCTTTGTAATACTGACCACACATTACACCCAGAGCACTTGTTTTGTAACAAAGGGTGGGAATGGAACAATAAGCACTGGAAAGCGAATGTATTCTTTCAGGGCGAGCTGTGTCATTTTGGGCAAAGTATAGTCTGAGCTCTTATGACCAATTATGAAACATGACACACAACACTGTGCTGGAGCTAGTCCCCTTCTCAGGGTTGATTCCACAACCTCATGCACTGTGCACATAACTCATCATGTAAATGGGGCCCATCTTCTCCCGCCATTCTCTGGGCCATGAGAGAGCTATTGACTGGGACAGGCTGCAAACCCAGGTGCATCCTTGATGGATGAAGGCAGGTTGCTATCACTTCATCTATCCGTAGCCTCTTAGTTTGTAACTTAAAATGGCCCAGACCTCTGGCAATATCATGGGCAGATTCTAAACTTGCAAGTGGCTCCTTGCCAGTTATATGCTTTAGGCTTGGGAGTCATGTCCATGGCATGTCTGTTCCGTTGACCATAGGCCTTATATTTTCTTCTGTAACTTACATTAAGTAATCATTTCATTATGCTTCAATTATTAATTTCAAATCTTTCTGAGAACATATAACATTTTTATTACAATGTATTGCAAGTCGAAATTAGAGAAACAAAAACAATAGATACAACACACAATACATATTGGGCATCATTATATGTTTGGCGATAGCCTTGCTGTGAAAACCGGCAGGCTGCTGCCAAACGTGCAAAAGTTTCCGGTGCCCGCGAATGGACAATTACCGGGTCATTATGGCCCTGCCGGACCTGGTAATTGCCCATTAGCGGGCGCCGGAATGAAATGCTCCCCCTTCCCATTTGAGCCCCATAGGGCTCAATGGAAATGGGGAGGTCGGATGCACCGGCACCATTCACAATGGTGCCGGTGCATCCGACATACTCTGCTCGCGGGTGCCGGACTGCCCGCCAGGTCCGACCTGGTGGGCAAAAAGGCACCCGCGAGCAGAACTCGTAGTTTATTGGTCCGGTAACTACGGTACTGGCAAGCATACCAGTACCGTAGTTACCAGACCAGCAAACTTAGAATGAGGCCCACTATCTTGTTTTATTATAAAAGATTTTAAAAAGACAGGTAGGCTGCCCCCCTGCAGCAAGTGCTATAATGCTGCGGGGAGGGTGGGTGATGAAGTGGCAACACTTTTGTGAAAGCAGCTTGTGATATTTCATGTTAGTATATTGTAGTGAACAAACATTTGGTGAGTAGTACAAATTGATATGCATTGCACTATTTATGAAAAATGTCAAAATGCAAAAGTTATGGTGACCATGTTTACAGTCAACACTTTACACTCATGCAACTCTCTACAGTCATTACTTTGTCATCTATCCTGTGTGACAACATAACATCATTTGTAGGGACAAAGTAGCAGTGACTAAACCAAACAACAATGATTTATGATGTGGAGGAAAAATAAGTAATAAGACATGCTCATTTATGTACCCCCCTGTTATAAGGTAACGGTGCACTATTATATTCTGTTTGCCACTTGCCATGTTTAAACTACTGTCTGTAACTTGCATGAGACAGCTGCAAGATTGCACTGCACATGTCACGGTTAGAAAAGCACTGCACTCACTGCAAAAGAATACTTGCCTTCACTGTTCATGCTTCTGACGTATATCACTTTTGGAATGGCTAAGTGTGTTCTCTGCTCTCACTTTCATTCTGAAAGGCAGCTTTAGCTGGAGAAAGTCATATTGCAAGGACTCTCGCCTGCCTCGAAGAGGGCGCAAATCTTTTGGGAGTATATGCACCTCGGAGAAATGTATTATGCAATGCAATGCTTTTTTCGCTGATAACACTAAAGAGCAGGGCAGAGTGCAGCTGGCATCAAAGGTTGTATAATGAGGATTTGTTCTCTGTCAGCAAAATGTTGCAAGGTTTGACCTTGCCAGGTTTTGACCACTCCCCTTGCCATTGGAACTCATGTATTAATGTGGGTGTAAGAGACTGGGGCACAGTAGGGGGGTGTTCACGTTTGTCAAAGTCTTGTGTTGACATTGGTTATGTACGTTGCTAGGCGGATGAATACATCACACACAGCTTCTGCCCCTCACCCAGCCCAATACCGCATGGGTGAGGAACGTTACTCACTAAGACAACCGTACCGCCCTTATCCCAAACAGGTACAGCAGGAGATGGACACAATCTAAGATGAAGATGGCAGAAGTAACTAAGATGATGACAATACATGTGCATGCATTAGGTACAAAGCAAATGTGTACTCAACATCAAGAACGTGGACACTAGGTAACATGCACTTATGCGTGAAGAATATTCACATAGCATCCAGAAGATATGAAGAGTACTAACATAAGCAATTTATAATCTGAATGCAACATGAACGGCATGCAAATATAGCTCACTCAAATAGAATTACAACAGTAATTGGCAGCCATCTTTTCCAAAATGGAAGCCACAACATGCTTCTCATTAAATGAAAGGCCTTGAGGTTTGAAGAGAACTCAAAATGCTGAAATTATAAAAATACAGATCCGGCACAGCTCAGGAAGGTGCTGGCACCCAGAGTCAAGGTTACCGCTAATTAAGGGAGGGTCAGAACGTTGCAGTGAAAGCATAAGATAGTAATCCCTCAGATGCAAGGATACTCCTAGATTAATTAAGGTTTTATAAGAATACAACCAACTTTTGTAAGCCAGGTGCACGATAACTATAAGCCAAAAGACTCCATGAAGAATAACTCAAGAGTGTCCCCAGTGGCAAGAGAAAACATAATACTTGCATCAATATTAGCTAAATTCCCAATGAATAAAGGGTCAAATAATTCCAAACATGGTCCCATCACATGTGAACCATAATTGGAGAACACAGTCTATTCATTAGCAACAAACACAGATAGGACACCTGCATTAATCCTTACACATATAACCAGACACAAGACTCCACACAAGGCCAAATACAAAGAGATCCCCCTGGCTCATGGCCTAGAAATGAGGGATTGTATCTTCTTTAATTGAAAGGAAAGCAGGCTATGGATCTCTCTCCCCCTACTCCTGTCTGACTCATGTCTTGATGATCTATCAGTTGTTCAAGGTTGGCTAGCAAGAAGCCAACCAATGAAAATCTCTAATGTTACGCCACCCATAAAACAAGGTGCCAGCCAATTACATATTGCAGAGATGATGTCTTTTTACTGTTATCAATTTAGAGGTGGTCGCAGGAGGAGCCATCAGACAATTGTTACCCAATTAGAAATTGAACCCCTATAGAATGTATATGTAATCACCATGATCAGCCAATCCCCATACCATATATGTTTTGGTAACTAGGATTACAGTATGATGTCATTTATGACAAATTTTGGATATATAAACCACTGTTTTTGATAAGCATGTATAGAGCGACAAGAATTCTTTGCTTGTCTGCTGTCCCTGCTTTATTTTGATAATTATAAAGCTGGGTGTTACCTTTCACTTTGTCTATTTCCGTTATTGAGTCCGGTTTGAACTGGCTCCAGAACCTCTGTGTTTTTTTCAGACTTCCCAAGCCGTCTTACCATGTGTCTGCTACTGCTTTACTAATAGAGTGTTCATCAATCCGCCGGAAGCGTGAGTGGTTATTTGGTTCCACAACAATGGGTTTGCAAATTAGAACTAGATGATTTGTGAAGAACTAGCAATAGGTGCTGGTCAGAGAAATTAAAATACAATCAGGGCTGCAGAGCAAGCAGTGAGTTGCATTCTGACAGACATGTCTTCTAAAATGGATATTAAACATGTGATAATACATATTTCGATATTAAAAGAAAATAAAAGCCTGAAGGAGGGGTCCTGGTGGCTCAAAAGCAATTGGAGGTAGATAAAAAGCATGCTTATGTCTGGAGTTGGCCTTACAAGTGTAGGATAACTTTTGAAGACTTGCTTCGAAGAACTCTGTGCAACCTACAGTGACATTTTGGAATTCAGGTAGTGTTGACTTAGCCCTTCACCGTTCGAAGGCAAATTAATTGAGTTACATCGAGTTGCTTATTAAAAGACACCTTTTATTCCAGCATTTACAATTGAAAATATATATTTATAATTCCTTATATTATTATTACTACTACTAATATTATTAATAATGTGTTTAAAGTTTCAAACTATTCAGTATGCTTGATATGCTTAGCTTCCATGAGTTACCCTGGGCTTACCATATTTGTTTTTGTAGATCGCCCCCATGATTTAAAGGTTTTTACTTCAATGAAACATTGAATTATTGACTTTTTAAATTCTGGTCACATGTACTGAGATTACAGGTGGACACTGGGGAAAACCTCCTGTTAACAGTACAAGGTTTCTCAGAAACCCTGATCACGGATTTGATCTATTTCTGAATGGAAAAAAAATCTGTTGCTTTAGTGAAAATACTCAACCCTCAAAAAAGTTCAATGAGTTAAGCACTTGCTTTAAAGATAGGCTGTCTGTGTGTGTGTAATCAGTGGCCACCGATTTGAAACCCAGGAGGAATGACTACGTCACTGATAGGTTCAATGAGTACAAATATATTGGATAATATTGACACTTGTATTCATACTGCAATGAGAAGTTGAAAGAATCTGGCATAAAGCACTCTATGAAAATGTTGTATGGGTTTTTGCAACTGATGAAGCTAGGCTCAAAACGTGCATTTTGAAATATCTGGAGGTCTCTACTTCTCTATTAATTTCAATCATGTAATCCATCGTATTGGGTGGTGTAGGTATCACCTTCGTCAATGTTCTTGCGTTTGTTTCATTTACACATATCTTGTCATCATAAGAGAACTGTCCCTATAGACATCTCACTGATTTGCTGCAATGTTATCAATCTGATTCCATTATACTATTTGCCCTATGATACTAAAGCAATGCAAATATCTTCAAACCAAAATGTGGCCTTTTAATAGTAAAGCAATAATATCTCAACTATATGTCCCTTATGTCCTAGGTGCCTTGTATCCTGACAATACAACAGGCATAAATAAGGAAGATGACATGGTTGCTCCTGGAGAGGGCTATACATACACATGGGATGTGGTGGAGGAACATGGTCCAGGTAAAGGAGATCAGGATTGTGTGACAAGGATTTACCACTCGCATATCAATGCCCCGAAGGACATCTCGTCTGGACTTATTGGACCGCTTATCATCTGCAAACATGGTACGTCATTTGGCTCGCCTGTAAACATAGGACATGACGGGGGAATACACTGTGCTCATTTCTTTGTCCTGTTGTAGCATGACCTTAGCAGAATGACCATTACAAACAAGTATGCTATTTCAATACACCATATCCCTGAGGCTTGTGTTGTGTGGTTTGCTACATGTTCTTAAATTGTCATACTTCTTCTACTTGTCATATTGATTTCTTTGAGAAGTCCTGAAAATGTACAGTCATCTTTTATACTGGTTCACACTGGTGTCTTCACATATTCTTCATAACATCACAAAAAAGAGGAAACCCTATTTGTATTTCACAGTGCCTCTGTCACTAATGCTGTCCCTCAAGAAGAAGCACGCTTTGCCTAATGTTGATTACTGCCTCTAGATCGGGGGATAGAGGAGTATCGATCTCAACCCTAACAATTATATCTGAACATCTACTACCACCCCACGACTTTGGAATTTGGCAAAAGGAGACCAAAAAAGACAACAAAATCATTGTTGCGTGAGCTTTACGATTTTGTCCAATCGTAGTATGGTTGAGTAAAAACAATATATATTTAAACAGGAAATGGGGAATTAGTCACCCACGTCTACCCCAGTTTGACCTTCAACTTGAGTGATATACACTTGAATAAAAAAGCTTCTATATGTAGCAAATTCAAGTGAGGATTTAACTTTTTTATTATTCCCACACCTGAATAAGTTTTGACTCTATCATACCTGCGATTGAGCCTAACTCTGCACAGCTGCCCCCTGTGAATGTGCATAGGACTCATGCACACATGTCCTGGCATAAAGGAGGCGTATGGGGGCAGGTAAAGGGAAGTGCGGGGTCAAGGCAGGAATCGAGAGGATGGGCCTATGATTTACCAATAGTTATGACTATCTACTTTATTGCTTTTTTAAGGAGTAAAAAACAAAAGACAGTGAAATTGTGCTGAGTCTGATACATCGGGGTATAGGTCAAGAGTGGCTACTGTCTGATTTCACAATTCATTTCTGTCATATTGGAGATGGTGCAAGTGCATTAGCTTATTGGTTATGCACAATTGCAGTGCACCTCATAATGACTTAAGTGTTGGCTGTCATTGAACAGTGCATAATCACACCATTGTCCTAATTTGGACAAATGTGTCATTTGAGAAATAGTGCTTTTGTAGATGCACACCCATAGAGGTGCATACAGACATTTTGCAAATTGGTTATCTCATTGCTAACGGGTTCCTCGTTCCCACATTACAGGTCACTCCCACTTTTTGTAAACTCTGTGTACCTCCCTCGCCCTTTATTTGTGGAGAGATATAGGCTGCTAGGATTGCTGCTCCATAGAAATCCCACAGGTGTGTGCATACCTAAATGTCCTTTGTCCTCTCAAGCAGTAACATGATCATTTCAGTTTGATTTGCAAAAGTAGAATGTGGGTATTCATAACATTAAAACCAGAAATAAACACATTATCAACCAGCAAGAGTGGATTTCAACATGTAAAAAAAACAAGTTTGTTCTTTATCAAAAACCAGAATTATATTACATCATAATAGTTGCCATCTGAAGAAAAAGAAAAGGTTTAGATGAAGCTCCACTGACCTCTTATCAGAGACCAAACGTGGGTAGACACAGACAACAAAAGCCGAGCCACATGCACTGAGAAAATATCTCACAAATCAAACAATTAACAATGTATTACATAAAAAACCCTCATTTATTTTAACTTTACTCAATGTTATGCCCAATAAATTGATTCTACAAAATGGAGATGGGGGAAAGGAGAACAGGGATCTATTAAAAGAGTCCATCTTATTTAAGACTGGGTGCAGCAATCGAGCTCTAGAGGAAGATGTATTCACTCTGTGGGTGTGCCAGCATATAGGCCTTGTGCATTTAAAGATTAATGTTTCAACATCTAAATCATCACTGAATTAGGCTGCCTGCATTGCTACTCACAATGTAAGAAATCACTTCAATCAGGACTATTTTTAAAAATCATAAAATAAAATGCACTCTGCTTGAATGTAGAGAAGTCTCTTCACAATTTAGAGTTGTTTCAATTGCCTTCAAATATGTAAAGTCAGAACTGATGGATCAATAATATACCAATGCTTACATCATCCTCAAGTAACCTGGAAGCCATTTACACTTTCAAATCTTCAAAAACAAATAATGTATTTTTCTTTTTTATTTGTTTTATAATTTTTATTAAAACATATTGAAACACAGTAAAAATATGACATGAAAAATCTCATAATTTATTAAGTACATTATGCAATTAAGATTGATTGAAACAGATTTAAATGTGAAGAACGTAATGAAGTACATTTTAGTGAAGTGAAGCTCGATGTACTGGGGACAAAGAGGACAGAAAACAATAGGAAAGAAAAGGAAAGGAGCAAATCATATCTATGCATGACAAACTCAATGCTGCATAGCAAAACATCATTAGTCAGCATTATTAAGGTTTTGGTTACAAATATTCATTTTTTTGTTGATTTTGTACAAACAATTAACAGAGAAACCATGATATTTTTCAATTCGGTGCATAGAGCAGATGAAATTTCACCAAGTATTAAAAGACAAATTGGAGTGCTTACAATTATGTTGTGTAAAGAAATACTAACAAATAAATTAGGTGATTCAATCAATTTTAGATACAGATTAACAATAGGGCTAATCATAAGATTAGAAAGTGACAGTGGTTCATGAAAATGAAAAATCTTTTGCAGGCATATCCATATTTTTGACCAAAATGCATAAACAAATTTACAGTCATAAATTAAATGAAAGAAATCAGCATTAGGTAAATGACAAGACCAACAATTGTTGGTTGAGTTAGAGGTGACTTTTGCAATTCAAGGAGTAAGAAATGCCTGGTGTAAAATAAAAAAATTAGTTTGAGTTAGATTGGCAGCTGCTGACGTTAAATAATATAGTTTCCACGTTTCAGACCACATTTCTGGAGGTTGGAAATTCCTTTGTAGTTCCCATTGCCTAATAATAATGGAATTTAAGAGGTTAGAAGACTGAGCATTGTTTAAATAGGTATTTAACTTAGCGGCTTTAATGGAAGAATTATAAATTAAAGAAGCAAAATGAGGGGATGGGGACTTTTGAGTAAATGTAGGTAAAGAGTTGACAACTAAATTGATGAGAGATCTATGAAACAACAGATCAGATTCAGGGAAATTGTATTGTTGACAAAGCTGTGTAAATGGGATTTCTATCGTATTATGGAACACGTGTTTAACAAGCTGGATACCTGATGAGTACCACCTATAAATATTAATCGTGTTAGATTTAATAGGGCATAGTTTAATAAACCAAAAGAAAATATCCCCTAATTCAGTTAAGGAAAAAGAACTAGCAGGTAATTTATTCCAGATGTATTTAAAAAAGTGCAGAGAAAGATATGAAGTGATGTTAGGCCATGAGGATGTAATTAAGAAGTGAGAAAGGGAAAGTGGGACAATCAAATTAGCCTCAATATTGATCCTCATAGGAGCGTCACAGAGACAATTTCAGTCTTCCGCGCTTGCCAGCCCCTCCTCTCCTGCTTTAAAGGGAGAGGGGGCAGACTGGTAGGCGAAGCCGCAGTCTGGGGAAGGCTGCTGGAAAAGGCTGATGCCGCTCTCTGCAGCTCTCTGCTGCTCGACGGCGCTCAAGGCGCCAGACCCCCACCAGCAAGGTAAGGCAGCTAGCAGCCGCAACTGCCAAACTCCGCGCATTCCATATCCCCAACTGTGCAAAGTTACCGCCCCTACCCACAGCCCCCCTCCCTGCCGCCTTAGAAATACTCGCCTCCGGTTGTGTACCCTTCCTCCTCTCTCAATAACATACTCTCCCATCCAGGCGGTCCGCAACTCGAGATTGGCTCACAGATGTCCTCACCTCTCAGAACAAAGCCGCCATAACAAACACCTTGATTCCATGGCTCAGGCCAGGGCACACAAGCCTGGTCCCTCTAAGGCCCAGCCACAAGATCATACCCATGCAGGAGCTTCTGCGCCCTCTCTTTCAGCCAAAGCAGGGCACATGCCCACACTTGTGACTCTCTATGCCTTACAGTAGCTACACACTCTCTCCGTGAGTACCTTGCCCAGAACTCAATTGCTGCTTGACCCTGCACTGTATACTTTGCCTGAGCCCCCTGTGGCACCTATGCTCAATATTGACCCTGCACTGTATACTTTGCCTGAGCCCCCTGTGGCACCCATGCACGATATTGACCCTGCACTGTATACTTTTCCTGAGCCCCCTCTGGCACCTATGCTCAATATTGACCCTGCACTGTATACTTTGCCTGAGCCCCCTGTGGCACCCATGTGTGATATTGATCCTGCGCTGTATACTTTGCCTGAGCCCCCTGTGTCACCTATGCTTAATATTGACACTGCACTGTATACTTTGCCTTAGCCCCCTGTGGCACCCATGCGTGATATTGGCCCTGCACTGTATACTATGCCTGAGCCCCCTGTGGCACCCATGCTTAATATTGACCCTGCACTGTATACTTTGCCTTAGCCCCCTGTGGCACCCATGCGTGATATTGGCTCTGCACTGTATACTATGCCTGAGCCCCCTATGGCACCCATGCTTAATATTGACCCTGCACTGTATACTTTGCCTTAGCCCCCTGTGGCACCCATGCGTGATATTGGCTCTGCACTGTATACTATGCCTGAGCCCCCTGTGGCACCCATGCTTAATATTGACCCTGGAGCTATTAGCTCCATGGCTGCCTTCAAACCGGGCTCCATTACCGGGTTCCTGCAATGGGGACTTACGGGATCATTCCGACATAGGGGGACCCGGTAAGTCTTCCTTGCAGGAACCATTCCCCATTCCCATTTGAGCCCCCATAGGGCTCAATGGGAATGGGGAGGGAGGTAACAAAGGGCACATTACAAGTGTCCCGTTGTTATCTCCCTCTTCCCCTCGCGGGACCCCGAAAAGACGTCAGGTTTTACCAGACATATGATCCGGGTCCCGCAAAGGGAACCTCGTAATCAGCCCTGACGGAATTAAGGGGGGCGGTCCCGTACCGGCCCCCTTCATTCCGTCAGCACAAGCCTTGTAATGAGGCCCATAATGTCTTCATGCAGGCTGTATATCTAACCACTGCTTATTTGCTTTTGCCTGTAACCCTGTTCTTCTCTGTATCGCACACTGTCTATGCCTTCTGTAACTAAGAGACTTCTGGTCGCCTGTAACCTTTAATCAAAAGCTCTTACATAATCCTGTAACAGCGCCTCGATGCCCACGGGCTGCAAGTGCGCTTTATAAATGCAAATAAATAAATAAATAAATAAATAAATAAATAAATAAATAAATAAATAAATAGTGAAATGAAGCTAATTACTTTAAAGTAAAATCTTTGTCATATAGTTGAAAGTTGGGAAATGTTACTCCTCCTGCACGTTGTGGGAGTCTCAATTTATTAATAGCAATTCTGGGTGTTTTTTGGTTCCATAAGAATTTGAGAAGTAAAGAGTCAAGTTTTTTGAAAACATGTGTTTGAATAGCTACAGAATCATAGATAAAGAATAAAAAATGATAGGACCACCCGGAAACGAGGTTGATAACTTTTTCTATTAATAAGTTGGTGTTTAGAGTAACTGTAGTGTGAATATTTTTTGTAATATGTAGTCCAAGGTATTTGATGTATGAAGTTTGGCAGGTCATACCAAATAGTGGAGTGTTGACTAAAATACAGGCGTTAGTGAGAGGCATAACTTTGGATTTGTCAAGGTTTAATCTGTATCCAGAAACATTAGAAAAATCATCAATGGTAGTTTTTAAGTGTTGAATGGAAGAAGCATGGTTAGAAAGGTAAAGTAAAATATCCTCTGCATAAGCAGAAATCTTCACTTCCAAATGTTTGATGAAGATACCACTTATGTTAGCATTTAATCTTATAGTTTGTAGGAGGAGTTATATGGCTAAGTTAAACAATAATGTTGAGAAAAGACATCTTTGGCGAGTACCTCTCTTTATTTGAAAAGCGGGAGAGAGAGGGTTATTAATGAGAATTTGAGTGGAAGGAGAGGAGTACAAGATTCGAATAAGGCTGATGAAGAAAGGAGAAAAGCCATGCCATTTTAAGGAGTGAACCATAAAGTTCCAAGAAACACAATCATAAGCTTTTTCTGAATCGAGAGCAAGAAGGGCTAAGGGATCTTTAGATTTATGCGAATGTGATAAAATATTAAAGAGTGATAAAGTGTTGGAGGAAGCATAACGATCTTTAATAAAAACCTGATTGCTCAATATGTATGAGTTTAGGAAGATAATTTTCTAGACATTTGGCTAAGATTTTAGCAAATATTTTGGAATCAGGGTTGATAAGGGAAATAGGTCTATACAGATCTCTATCAGGTTTAGGAAACAATACAAGGAGGTCTTCACCAAAAGGAACCAAGGGCATGTCCAATTTCAGTGAAGTGAAGTAAGAGTACAATTGTAAATGTTTTGGGGAGATAAAGTCAATAAACGCCTTATAGAAGTCAATTGAAAGCCCATCAGGGGAATTAACTTTGTTGGGTTTCAGGTCTAATATAGCTTGTTTAATTTTAGATAAGGATACATGTCAACAATACAATACAGGCCAACTGGCACAGCGAATTGAGCGCTCGCTTTGACATTCGTGCAGCGCTTGCCTGTGGTGTCGCCAGGAATCAAATTTAGGAGGGGCACAGAGGGGGCCAAAGACAAAAGTAGGGGGGCACAGACAAATGTAGGGGGAGAACATGGTCACTGCTCGTCTTAGGTAGGGGGGCACAAGGGGGGGCACAGGGTTTTACAGGGGGGGCCCTGGCCCCCCCAGACCTCCCCTAGCGACGCCACTGGCGCTAGCTAACGCAGGTTCGAATCCCGGCAGGGCCAAACTCAGCCTTTCATCCTTCCAAGGTCGATAAATGAGCACCACACACCGTGGGTAATAATAAGCAGCGCTCAGATACCTGAGGGTTCGTAGCGCTATATAACTGTGAAATTATTATTATTAGTAAGGGAAAACAGATCAATAAGGTCAATAGATTGTTTCTTATTTCTTTCAGAAAAGGAGTGGATTTTGGACCCTTTAATAGAAGTATCAGAAGAATACAGGTTAGAATAGAAGTCTAAAAAGGCCCCATTTATGTCATTTTGATTAGTCAATCTATTTCCATCAGAAAAGATGATATGAGTAATGAGCGATTTTTCTTTTTTCTTTTTAAGTAAGCGCCAATATTTTACCGGCTTTGCTGGAACCACTATATAATTTAGATCTATCTCAAAGTGTAAAATGTGCATCTTTGTCAATACATCATTTATTAAATTCAATACGCTTACTCATAAGAGTGTTGGCAATCATAGGATATGGGTTAGCATAATAGGAACTTTCGAGATCCTTAATGGAAGCTAATAAAGTGTTGTGGATGGATACAGATGGTTGTTGTTTTGAAAGCTGAAAATGGAATAATAAACTCACATAGGGTGGCTTTGAAAGCATCCCAATTATTGTGAATAGAAGTATGTTCTGGACGGTTGTTGAGAAAGAAATCTTGAAAAAACAAATTTGCTTTTTCAATGAAGAAGTTATTTTTAAGAAGAAAAGAATTACATTTCCATCTTGGGGAGAGTTTAGGGATGGGAGTCCATTCAAAAATGCTAAAGACAGGAGCATGGTCAGAAATGGATATGGAACCAATTTCAGAATTAATAATGGTTGGAGTCAGCGATGGGTTAACATAAATATAGTCTAACCTAGAAAAGGAATGGTGGGAGGGGGGGGGTAAAAGGTACATTCTTTCACACCAGGATGACAGAAATGCCAAATTAAGGTTATTCAGCAAATTGAGAAAATTAAAACGAGATTTGGAATCAACAAAATTGGAAGTAGATTTACGATTCAGAGTGAAATCAAAAACATGGTTAACGTCTCCAGTCAAAATAAGTCTATCACAATTTTTCTGCACAAGTTTCAATTTGAGGTTGGACCAGAAAAGGGGGTCAGAAGCGGTAGGGCCATGTACATGAATTAGAATTATAGTCACTGGTAGGTTGTTAAGAATTGCATTATCAATGATCCAGCAGCCTTCCGGTCCTTTTCTTCATTGGAAAAAGAGAAGGTTAAGCGTCTGTTGATCAAAATAGGGACACCACCATTTTTATCTGGGGCATTTGAAAAAAGGGTATGACTAATCCAAGAAGTTTTAATTTTGTAGTTTTGCTGTCATGGTTCAGGTGAGTCTCTTGAAGGCAGGTGATGTCAAGGTTACATTTTGCAAGTTGACTAATAACTTTATGGCATTTAATGGGATGATTTAACCCCTTAACGGTCCAAGTGACAAACTTAATAGACATTGATGATTGTAAAATGATAGAACAATTGACCAAAGGGTGCAGCGAAAATAAATGCTGTATTGCAGACACATAAGATGACATTATAGTAGTTGGAGAACAAGCAAAGCATTGACTTCCATGCATTGTGGTGATGTTAGGATGTATAGGGAAGAACAGAAGGATGATAGAGGGACAAAAGGGAAAAGGACATATAAAGTAATGAAAAAATTCTACTAGATTTAATATGGGAATGTTGAAAAGTAACAACAGGAAAAACTGAGAGAATCCTTATAGAATGACAATAACAGCAAAAAACCATGGGAGATACTAGGGCAGTGTGACAAACAAAGCAAAAGTGAAGAAAAACTAGAGAACAGGAGATAATGACAACTAACAATATTATAAGAAAAATAGGGCAACATATAAAGTAACCAACCAACAATATCACAACTAAGTAAATAGATTGAAATAGGTAGTCTGTGAACATGAATGAATCAAGTCAGAGTATGTAGGAGAGTTAAATTGTATTCAAGATTGTAAGGCAGCAAGAGCAGGTTCTGTGTTTTTAATAGGTGATCTAGATTTGACTCTGGAGCGCTAGGATTGGGAGAAGCCAAAGGGATTGAAGAAACAGATCTGCTTCGTGAAACGTTAAACTTGCTTTGTAGATTCTTTGCTCTTTTATAAGAAAGCAGTTAAGGATGAGGGTATGGTTTAGAAGAGCAAGATGTTGAATCTGAAGAATAAGAAGTATCCATCGGAGAATAATGAAGAGACTGGAATAGATTGAAGAGATAGTTAGGTTCCGTGAATTCTTTAGTCAGACCATCTGGGATTGTAATGATCATTTTCACAGATTCAAGCAGTCCATATCTGATGCCAAGGATTTTGATGAGAGGTCTCATATCTAGAAATCTTTTTCTTTTGGCTTGAGTGAGTTTGGAAAAATCTGGTCAGACAAAGAGTTTTTGACCTTGAAAAAGAATAGGGGAGTTTTTCGAGGCAGCAAGAAAAGTTTAGCATGCTTGCTGGTGTTTTCGAAAGCAAGCAATAAAGGGTCTAGGCATAGAAAACTGAGGCCTTATTCAATGAGCACGTTGGAGTTCCAATGGAGGTGAAAAAGTGATACCTAAGGCTGATGGGATCCATTTAGTGAGAACATTTATATTGCCATCAGATTCTATTTTCTCAGTGATCTTGTAAAAGCGCAGATTATCTCTACGAGTTCTGGCCTCCAATTCAGTGTTGTCAAGCTCCAGTTGAAGAATTGTTTGTTTCATGCATTCAAGACCTTTTAACCTATGTTCAACAAAGGAGATTTTTCCTTCTGTCTCCTCTAATCTGCCTGAGAACATTTTGATCTCATGCTTGAAGTCTTTGATTTTTTTCCTGAATGTTGGAGGAACAAGAGTCGTCTTGAAATGGAGGAGCAGATATTGCTGAGCTCCTCTAAAATCTTCTCCAAGCAAGAGTTGAATGAAGAATTGTCTAATATAGGTGAAACCTTGGTATTATCACCCATATCTGTAGTGTAAAGTAGTTATTGTGAGCCAGAAATAAAAAAGTTCAAATAAGTATGAGGTATGCTATATCTTATTTCAACACCGGGTGTCAGTATTGACTAAGCCACTGAAGCTCAGACTAAGTTGGGGAGTTATGTGATATGTGACGCTGAGTGACGGGAAGCAGTCAGCCAAGTGAGGGAGACGGGCACCAGAATACAGCATATGAGAGGGCAGTCAGCAAAAGGTGTAGTTATGGCTTAGAAGGAAGCAATTGGAGCACACTTCATGTAAAGTCGTACATCTGTGAAACGTGAGGAACAATGGAAAACGTAATCAGTGAGTGACTGGAGGATTTCACCTCCGCCGGGGGACACAGCTGGTACAATATATTCTTACCAGCTTGAGTGCATTGTCCCCAAACCAAACCGGAGTATAACAAGGTGCCGATGAATACATTCCTTCGTCAGCACTGGCAAGGATCATCAGTGGAGTTCGGGAATAAGCGCAAAAGAGATTAGTTGCAAGAGATACTGATGCACCATTTCCTCACATGCAGAGCCTATGATATCACAGGAGGAGCATTCTTAAACTGCTGAAGTTTGGAAACATGGCAAACATGAAAACCTGCTGCTGTTTAATACTGCAAGTTGATGCTTTGAACATATAAAAATGAAGAAACAATGGCCATCTTTATGACATGATCTCTCTGTCAGAGGGAGCTTCTCACTAAACCCACCAATGTTTTTCTATCATAGATGCTTCTCATGGTTTACTAAGAGTTGATCGGCAGTACCCATGTCATAAAACAATACCCAGTGCTACAAAATGCCTGCACTCATAGCATGACTTAATAATTTGAGTAATTAAACTGCTAACATATAAACACGTTATGCTATTGCTTGTACCTTACCTGCACCTATAATCACCATACATGAATTCATATTTATGTTTATTTTAGGTGTTCTCTGTAAGCAGGCAGAACCATTGCCAGAAACTGAGTTCATCCTGATGTTTTCGGTAGTTGATGAAAATCTCAGTTGGTATTTGGATGACAACATTGGGACCTACTGCACTGCTGACGTTGACAAAGAGGATGAGGATTTTCAAGAAAGCAATAACATGCATGGTAAGCTTCTTGAAGCCTATTGTAGATATTTGTTTCAGCGTCATTCTATGTTTGACTGTTAAAGAAGTCTTTTTAAAATACTGGAAATTGGTGAGCACATAATCAAGAGCTTCGCAATATATTTAGCACATTGTGTTGGCTTTTATGGTAAATCCTTTGGAGGCTACTGAACATATGCTGTATGGAAGACAGTTTGTTTGTTTTTCCCAAGGTGTCAAGCACATATTGCATACTGTATAATATGTCATCTAAGCAGTGGAATGATGACAATTATTCGTGAATCCAATAGTTGAGTTTGTGTCTTTACTAGGTATCAGAAACATTTCTGCAGGGGAAGAGTTGGGTTTTGCCTTTTTAGTTCCACCTGCCACTTTGTTAAAAAAGTGACCATCAGCCCACCTTAATCTGCAAAAGTGGTGCACAAATATTTCAGCCAATCATGTGGTTAGAATGTTCTGTGGGCATTGACTGCCTTGAATTCAGGTTATTTTAGTCAATTAGAACATGTAGAAAATGCTGGTCTACTGACTGGCCATAACGTCAGTGTGCCCAGGCCACCTACCCCTTCTCTGATTAGGTGAATTCGACCAAATCAGAAAATGGATTCCTGCTAGCAAATCCATATCACAGAAAAGGCTGCCGTGCTTCTTCAGACGAAAGTTAAGTTACATGCAGTTTGATGGAAAGGGGCTTTTGGGCTCAGATCATCGTTTCTTGGGTCATTACCAAATCTATTATTAGAATCAGATGCCAGCCACCAAAGAAAATGTGCCAGGCATGATTCAGTCTTCAATGGGTGTCGATGTCCTCATCTGAAGCCCTTATCACACATACGTTTTTGCAGATTAATTTGTGTCCCATTGCTTCACCAAGAACCACATCCACTGCTGTATTGAGCTCTAGATTGGGATGTTTTCCACAGTTCATTATATCGATGGTGTACATGGAACCAAGTTCAAAATTCCTTAGGATCAGTCCAAAAATGTTTAGAGTGTTGTCTTCTTCATCACATCAAGGTGCGAGCAAAGTGTCTACCCAGAAGTTACAATGCGGTTGCAGATTAGTGCTCTCATGATTGGTTGGACTCCAGCTAATGGTGTCTTTGTCCAAGGTTGTTTGGGCATCTTTTGAATCAAACAAGGTTCTTCCAGGTGGATATTTTTTCTTCAATTACCAGCCGTTAGACATTCGTGACTGGCTTCAGATTTCCTTTGGGACTCTTGGACCCTAAGGCCTTTGGAGTCCTATGGCGCTGTAAATAATTTCTGAGTTCACTGTTGTGTTCAATAGAACTTGAATACCATTTAGGGTGGATATAGTTCAAGCAGTACATGTTTTGGCTGATTTGCTAACTTTGATGTTCTTTTTCTCAGTTAATATTAGTAGGTCAGATAATTCTCCCAGGAGGTTTCTGATGGAGGAGTTTCCTTTGGGGGAGTATGGGCAGCTCAGTCATCTCATTGAGACAGCTTTTTGACTCTCATCAACGTAGGCTTCCTTGTATGTGGAATATAAACGTGATTCTTTCTTTGTTTTTGTTGTGGTCTGTTAATCTAAATCTATTCCTTCAGACTCTGCTAGCAAAGTCGGTAATGTTAATGTGTTTTGTACTTTTCAGATGTTTTTCAGATGTGGAGCACTTGACTTAATGGGTGCATTTTTACCCCTTTTGCTGTTTCCTTCCAAAACTTTGTGGATAGGGGCTTATCTGGAAGATACTACCAGGTCCATTGGTTGATCTATTGATGCAATAGTTTACAAGTTCTTCTGTAAACCTATTGTGCATGCTTGGCCATGGACTTTGTCTACTTATTGACATACGTAATAGAAAGCCTCTGTGAAATGCTTTAAAATGTCTGTTTTTTACTAGTGGTGATTATATGACTTTATTAATGGCATGGAGACACTGTTATACCACCACTGGCCTTAAAACATGTCCTTTTTTCTAGTACTTTATTCTGTTTCGGTTTTAGGAGGCTTTAACAAGCCTGCCTATTTTTGAGGGGAAAGGCCATGTTTCACCCAAATTGTCTCTGCTGTGTGTTGGCTGTTGTGGGTCTTCCCTTAACAAATTATCTTAACTAGGTTCCAGTTTGGTTATGTTTGTGAAGTCCCTGTTAAAAGGAGGGCATCTGCTTCTATGATGGGATGGGTAGCCATATTAGTGTCACATCATCAGAGAAACCTGGGAGTTCAATAAATCAAAGAGTATTTTTTATAGTACTTCATTCCATTATTAAAAATTCTTGCTTTCCATTGTCAACACTAGGAATAATACCAGTGCTGGTGGCAATGAATGACCGGTAGGACAGATTACACCTTGGAGTTTCATCCAGTGTACCCTGGAGACCCCATCCATCTTGCACTCAACTTCACATGGTTTAGCATAAGAATGAGTCCTAGAATGAGAATGTAGAATCTCACGAGAAGGGGGTTCTGAATGTGTCCGTTGCTGGAGGCTATTGATTGATATGGACTGTTGCTACCTATGTGCTTCAATTACGAGATTACGCGTCATTGGCCTTCTGAATTTTCTTTAACAGGCTCATTAAAAAAAATAAAAACATAAATGGCACAGAGAGGCCCACACTCCCTAACATAAACTATTTTCATTATGTTTTTCATTGTGTTTGTAAATTGGTGTATATCATACATGAAAATCTAGGCAGTTTCAAGTTTCCATACTGGTTTAAACCAATTCACAAATATAATTGTAAATGCTGCCCACCATTTATTTGCACAGCAGACAGTATATACATGAGTACCTTTGAAATTGGCCTCATTTATGCAGTTACAAGCACCAGGTGGAATGCATAGGGATTTCAGCATCTACCCCTGCATGGAGATGCATGCTCATTTGATAAAGGGAGTGCATGAAAGAGTTGAGAGCAAACTTTATTCCCCACCCCCCCAAGTCCACGCATCCAAACTGCAAATATCACAGAGATCATAGTTTACTGGTGGAGACCGTGTCTCTGAAAGTACATTACAATCTCAGCCTGCAACAGAATAACAACATTTATAGCAATATGCACTATTAGCTATTGATCAGATTGTTGCATTTGTTCAATTATATGTGAAACGTTGCTTGTTCATTGTGAGTGTGTTTCTGCTAGTTTCCCTAGAAACTGGGCATTGTGTATTCATGTCTGGCAATCGTGCACACTGCCTTGTGGGCAAAGTGGGGTAAGGAGTAGAAAGATGTCCTTAAAGTCTTTGAAAAGATTAATGTATGAGCTGGTAATACCCAAGTGGAAAACTATTGCAATAATCACCCATCAAGATAGGATACTAAAGTGGAAATGAAAAGACTCCTAACCAGCTGGTCTTTATTTGAATATTGCAAGTTGAATAAAGTCTTTAGCACATTCTGATTGGGTAGATTGGATCAGGAAATCTGAGATTAAAGTGCTTCAAGAAATATGGTCACTAGAGCCTACCCAAATGAATGGTTATGTTACAGATGAAAAACAAGACACCTGGAATGCTGAGGGGAGAACATATGACTTATATGACTATCGCATGCCCCGATTTGGGTATTTCAGGAAATATATGTTGATGATGAAAACATACTGGGCCTCATTACGAGTACGGCGGTAGGGGGTTAACGGCACTGGTAAGGATGCCGGTGACATTAACCCCCTACCGCCACATTCCGAGGTCCCTTAGCGGGTCCTACTAGGGCCGGCTGGTTTTACCAGCCGCCCTTAGCGGGACCTGTTAAGGGAACAGGGAGCTAATAACGGGCCCGCTATTTGCGGGCCCGTTATTAGCTCCTTCCCTATTCCCATTGAGCCTTATGAGGGCTCGAATGGGAATGGGGAATGGTTTTCAGAATGGGGACTTACCGGGACCTCCAAGGTTGGAATGACCCGGTAAGTCCCCATTCCGACCACCCGGACCCGGATATTGCAATAATTCCGACCACCCGGACCCGGATATTGCAATAATCACCCATCAAGATAGGATAGTAAAGTGGAAATGAAAAGACTCCTAACCAGCTGGTCTTTATTTGAATATTGCAAGTTGAATAAAGTCTTTAGCACATTCTGATTGGGTAGATTGGATCAGGAAATATGAGATTAAAGTGCTTCAAGAAATATGGTCACTAGAGCCTACCCAAATGAATGGTTATGTTACAGATGAAAAACAAGACACCTGGAATGCTGAGGGGAGAACATATGACTTATATGACTATCGCATGCCCCGATTTGGGTATTTCAGGAAATATATGTTGATGATGAAAACATACTGGGCCTCATTACGAGTACGGCGGTAGGGGGTTAACGGCACTGGTAAGGATGCCGGTGACATTAACCCCCTACCGCCACATTCCGAGGTCCCTTAGCGGGTCCTACTAGGGCCGGCTGGTTTTACCAGCCGCCCTTAGCGGGACCTGTTAAGGGAACAGGGAGCTAATAACGGGCCCGCAATTTGCGGGCCCGTTATTAGCTCCTTCCCCATTCCCATTGAGCCATATGGGGGCTCGAATGGGAATGGGGAATGGTTTTCAGAATGGGGACTTACCGAGACCTCCAAGGTTGGAATGACCCGGTAAGTCCCCATTCCGACCACCCGGACCCGGACACGTAATGAGGCTCACTGTGCGGACAAGGTAAAAGCTGTAATGTTTCCTAATCATTATCAATTTCTACAATTTTTGCAGCTGATAAATGCACGGGTAGCTTCGAGAGACTTTTGCCGCTGGTCTCAAATTTGGATGAGTTCTGTGTTCTTTGGAAGCCTCTCTGCTATATAGCTAAAGGATATTCTAATGCAAAAATTAGACACATCACTTGATATGTGTAGGTATTTTTCATGATATTAGATGGATGTAACATACCCCCAATTGTCACTAAAAAGTTGAAATGGTACAAGGTGGGTAAAGCATTGCTGGAATATACGATGATAACAGGAAACAGCACAATACATGGATACAGATCCTTTGATACCCCGGATGCACCCATCTATGTTTTGAATGTGGCTGTATCCTAAGTAGACTGTGCACTGGTAAATCAGGATTCATAGAAAATAGTTGTAAATTCTGAGGTTATCCTAAGGAATGTGATCAGAAACATATTGTCTCACAATGGGAGTTTAGATCATTCTCCTAGCATGGCTGATAATGTCTTGCATTCCACGAAAGTAAGAATCATGAGGAATAAGATAGTTGCTAGTATTTGAACTCAGACATCTCTTACAGAAATAATCATATAGGCATGTTAATGTTTGGTGAAGGCGACAGGCTCTTCTCAGCTCAATCCTCAAAGAAGGAAAAGGCTAGAAGCAGGAGAGAGGTCATTGGTTTGATGAAGAGTATTGGCAAATCAAATTAACCATTTTCACTGAAATCAAAACCGAGGAATGAAATATAGAACAAATTAGATCAAACCAAAAGGGATACAAAGCTATATTGTGAATGAAAGAATTCACATATCTGGACACCCAGCGGTGAGATCTCTTTTTTTAAGACTGCTATCATTGCTGACAGGAAGTCGATCAATCACCTCAGAAATATATGCTATGCTGTGGACTGAATTTTTTGCCCAGTTATATGAAGCTGACAAAGACCTGCCAATAATAGGCCTCCGAATTTAGGAGCAAGCTTCAACTCACCAGAATGTCCTATTACTGTCGCAGAGGCAGTAAGGTGAATTGCGATGCAATGAACATGAAGTGTTACTTGCCCAGAATGACATCCAGACAGATTTTGACAAACTGAATGTAAAGGTAAGGGGTGCAGTCCGTGATAAACCAAACCCTGAAGATCCCTGATTGTTTGAGGTTAGTGGATATAGTCCCAATTTTTTAAAAAGCATCCAGAATGACTGCAAGCTGCTATTGACCAATATCACTCTGCAACGGTCATGCTAAACAATTTGGGATGATACTTTACAACAGAGTCAAGGAATGGGTACAGAGAGAAGGGATATCGTCACCATGCTGATTAGGTTTTAGACTAGAATGTAGAACAATAGAATAGTGTTTGACTATACATGTACCCCTCACCAAGTACCAGATAATCCGGAGTCAAACGTTTTGTGAATGTAAGTTCACTGTTTGACCTAGTTAATCAGAGCAAGCTCTGGACCCTGCTTAGTAACCTGGTTATCCTGAACAACCTTTCATCATGTATAATGATTCTGTACAATAATAGTAAGGCTTAGCGAGATTTGGCACTCATGGACAGTGCACAGTATTTTGAGGTTTCAAGGGATGTGCAACAAGGTTGTGTTTAGGCACCCTCGTTAGTTATAATTTACATCAACATTTTAGATCGTGCACTGGGGCAATAACTAAGGATGTACTCAAGATAGGATCCCAACATGCACCCTTATTGGTGTATGCAGACAATGCTCTCATCCTAGCTAAAAGAGAGACAGCGCTATTCAATTTGCGGAGGGCCTTTGAACAGAGTCGTTAAGATTTAACTCTCAGAAACAATTCAGGCAAAAATAAAAATAATGTTAGTACGCCATGGCAGGAAACTGAAGCTTAAGTTCCAGGTAGGGGATCACCAATTAGAAACTGTTTGTACATTTGATCAACTAGGAGCCAGCTTTCAGATAACCTTAGTAGGGCCGGCCACTCTATAAGAGTTCAACACCATATGTTGTTTGATTGGTGTAAATGAATAGGAAATTTGGGAGTGTTTTAGTGCAAGTATATACATATATATATATATATATATATATATATATATATATATATATATATATATATATATATATATATATATTAAACATTCAAATATATTAGGCAGCTTTGTACAGCATATTAATATGTTGATCTCTGTGGCACCACATAGAGGTATGCCTATCACCACAGTCCATTCATTCCCCAACGCCAACTCCCAATCACATTACAAAGTGCAGAGAAAAGCATGGAATATCTTACCATCTCACCCAAAGCACCAGAGAAAAATGAAGCCAAGTGATAGCAAAAAGTGTCTGTGGTTTGGTTTTAGAAGGGGCCAATTGGGGGGTGGGTGCAGAAGAGTACAGGGAGTCGGGGGAGATGCTGGAGGCAGGGAAAGAATATGCCATTCACTATACTGTGACTACTGTGGGATGGTGTTACTGTACATTATGCATTCTCTCTTTGCATTGCCCTTCCCTGAATCACCAAACTGAAAAAGCTCACAGCACATTTGTCCTCATTACAAGTCTGGTGGTAACCATGCCGGTAAAACTGACAGGTTGCCGCCGGACTTGCATATTTTACCAGCACCTGGCTTGCCGGAAACATCGAGGCATTACAGCACCGGCGGTCCGGGAAGTCAGGCATCGGTAAATGGTAAATCCCCATTCCCATTTGAGTACCATAGGACCCAATGGGAATGGGCACCACGGAAGCACAGGCCCCGTTAATAATGGTGCCGGTGCTTTCGTGAAAGTCTGCCTACCGTGGCTGCTGTGCCCAACGGTACCAGTAGGCTTGCTGGCACCGTTGTTACTGGACCGGCACACTTGTAATGAGGCCCAATTGTCCCTAATATGTGAAACCATCCCACAATAGTGACAGGATAGTGAATGGCATATATATGTGTGTGTTATGGCAAATAGAACAGCCCTGTGTAGTATAAGTTTGGTTTCCCCTGGTTAAGGGTCAGCCAGCTGTGATACATTCAATTGTGAATGATATCAAGGATGTATGAAATGTTTGGTATTGTTTGTGTGATTGTCCAATGATAGTTTCATTTAGAGTTGAGAGTGATCAGCGTAGTAGTGGAAGCCAATGCTGAGACTCTCAAGCAGGTCATGAAGTGGCTTGGTGTAGAGGTAGTAAAGGAGGGGGGACAGAGCAAAGCCTTAGGGCAACCCAAAATTGGCAGGAATCGGGTTGGAGATGAAGGTGCCTCGTTGGAGTTGTGTTGAATGTTTTCCTAGAAATTATACAAACCATTTCAACACTCTAGCAGGTGGAAAGGATGGTGTTGTGGTCTAGAGTGTTAAACACTGCCATTAAATCCCACATGGTGATCAGGGCTCCTGTTTCTTTGTCTATGTTCTGCCTAATACCGTTCCTTGACGTCCGAGAACGGGGTCTCTGTCTGCCCTAGACCAAATCAAGACTATCTCATGCATAGAGGCTTCAATTGGTCTACATGTGCTTGTAGCTTTTTAAGAACTATTTTTTCACTGATTTTTAAGGTGGGTTTTTAAGGTGGGATATGATCCATAACAGTTTTAAATTGTTGTGGAGGAGCCCGGTCCAGAAGGTGGAATTTACAAATTCCTTGATGATTGAGGCTAAAGTCTGGATGTTTTCAATAACAAGGGAAGGCGGCCAGGGTTTATTTGAGCAAGAGGTGGGTTTAATTCCATTCACAATGTCAATGACTTCCCGGACTGTGACTTCTTGTAGCTAAAAGGTTGGGGTGTTTGACTTAGGTTGAGCTTTGCTTGTTGATTGGTAGAGGGTGAAGTAATCTCTGATGGATGGTATCTATAAATTTTCCACCTTTGTCATAGAAAAACCAGCTCTCTAATTGATTTAAATATTTCTCTATATTTAAATCAATTGGTTGCTTTACTGGTTGCTGCTAGTATGATTTGGTTTGATTTCACATCAGGGGTAAACCATACATGTCTAGTAGATGGATGGCAGTTTTTTTTTTATTTAAGTGGTGCTAGGAGGTTGATGGCATTAGTGAGGGTGATATGGTATAATTCAGCAAATAAGGATGGATTGTTTTTTACCAAGGTGTTGTAGTGGCCAAGTTCTGTTTCAACAGTAGGACCCAGGAGAGCCGGTTTTGGGTGTTTTTTGTTCCTAACCAAGATTGTGTAAGGGCTAAAATGCGTTACTTATTCTTTGTGCGGGAGTGTGCACGAAAGTATGTAGTAGTAGGTCCAGTTAACCTGAGTGTTGGTTAGGTTGGTGGGGGTTGGCTTTGCATGAATGATTAAATCCAAGGAGTTGCCCTTGTCATGGATGGGCCCAGTGTGAAGGGGGGCGAGATTTCGGCCCAGAGGTTGAGTGAGGAAAGAGGTGACTAACTAGAGGGTCTTTGGTATCGTTGGCTTGTAGGTTAAGGTCGCCCTAGATGATACGTTTGTCAGTGTGGGTAAGGAGTTCTGAAAGTAACTCTGATATTTGTGTTAAGAGCGAGGGTGTTTTCGAGTTAGGTGGGCGGTATACAGTTGTCAATAATGTGGAAGAGCTACTAGACAATTGAAGGAGTCAAACAAACATTTTTCCAGATGTGGGGTTTCAGTTGTGATTTGCCCAGTGGAGCTACTCTGCCGCCTCTGCTGGTGGGGCGGTCTTCTCTCATTAGAGAAACCTCTGGATAAGTTAGTAAAAGAGTATTGGGGCCAGATGATTCATCCAACCAGGTTTTTAATATGGGGCAAACAACAAGTTCTCGTGATGTGCAGGAAAATGTCTGTGGCATGTGCAGTGTGCCAAATTGGCATTCATAACCACGAGGTGGAGGTATTGGGGAACAGTGGTATTTGTGAATGATGTCCTATTTGGGGACCTGCAGCCAGTGTGGATGGAATTGATGCGCTACTGGTAATACAAGTCGGTGAGCGGGCGAGGCAAATGATAGCAATAGGAGATTTGGCATAGATGTGTGTTTTAAGCAGAGTATATTTTATTTCCAGACAAAGGGGAAGACAGATGTCACAAGAGCAATAGTTGGTGTCACGGGTAAAAACAGAAGGAAGGCATGGTGGAAAAAAGAACGTTAAGAGGGCAATACCTCTAGGTTGAAACAGGCTTTGAATAGGCTTCGAACAGGCTTCAAATAGGCTTTCGCGTAGGCGCTCTGTGCCTACGAAGACCTTTTGAGCCTACAGGTTGCATCTAGATGATGCACAAGTGGTGCTCCGAGCATGGCTGCTGGAGCTGGAGTCCCGCCCTCAGTCGGTATGACACAGCTAAACAGGAGAGGCAGTTCTCTGTGTGATGCTAGTCAGCCTCAGTTGCATGAGTTTAAAACCCACAATATTAGTCAATAAGGCTCATTACGAGTATGGCGGTGCAGGAAAAAAGTGCCAATAACGTTCTGCCATGCTACGAGTTTGGCCCTTGAGTGGGGGATTTACCTCCAGCTTGATGCTGGAGCCAAATACTCCCACTTTCTGCTTTCTGAAGAAATCAGCAAAAGGTGCTGAAGTACCGCAGGCGCAATTACTGCTGCAGCAATTCCACTAAAATCCCCCATGGAGTCCTGCGGACTCCTAATTAATGGGGACTAACACCACCACCAATCTGCCGGACCAAGTGGTGGTAACGGTAATTCCATTGGGCGGTATTCCAGCAGATTTGCCACTGGAAGAATACTGCTGAACTCATAATGAGGCGCATGTGTGTTGCGCTATGCAGACACAATCATTTTTGGAATGAAAGCAGTAAAGTTTCAAATTTCACGACTGAGCTTGTGATTTATGAGCATTTATGAATGGTGTGTGAAAATCAGAAATTATATATTCCTTTTCAATTTACAACACGTTAGCTATAAGTTCCTTAAACAGCAGAAAAATAGTTGTATTTCAGTGAAAACAAGCATTTGTCTCAAGAATATAAAAAATGCATGTAAAATATCTCATTAAAGAGTATTTTGATTGTTCTGATAAGTGTTCAGATAAGCCAAATCCGGCAGTTTACAAAGCGAAAACAAAGTGAAACAGATCTACACGTAATATGTCTACCTTGTATGTGTATTGTCACCCTGGGAGAGGTAGGCTATGTAGTCAGTCCCCTGCGTATCAGGGACACCCACTCTCCAAGTAAATGCAAGGTGGGCTTTAGGGAATATTGGGTTCCATTTCCTACTATTGTGCAGACGGTACTGCACCAAGCACAGAACATCGCTATCACCACAACACGTATGGGAATGTCAGGGAAGGTGAATATTGTTTATTTTTTATTGAATCTGTCAACACAAGGGATATTGTACAAAATGTGCAGGTGCATCGTACATGACATGCAGTTCGGGAAATGTGCTTCACGAGGAGCTAGAATGAGAAAGATTAGTGTTACAAAACATTGTAGGTTTTATTAGGTTGGAATAAGGATTGTGTGGATCATGCTGGTCCTACAGCAGATTGAATCTAAACATAGATGAAATATATCGCTGACTGATTATAGCAACTCGTTTTTTCAAATAGTTTTCTGCAGAATTCCGTAATGGTGTCATGCAGAATCATGTTGCTGTTATTGAACAATAGTATTATGTTTAATGGATTGTTCACACTGTTACTACTCATAGTACAGCTACGAGTACCCCAGGGGTTTCACCTTAGCTGTCCTGCCTCTCTTAGGGGTTAAAGGGAAGTCTAGGCATATGGCTTGGACGAGAGTGTTATTGGAGACAAGCCGGACACTCCAAGTCTGCTGGCAATAAACATCACAACCTGAGCATGGTAAAAGCAGAAGAAAGACGTGTTCAATAGATGGGAAAGGGGTGGCAACAGTCCCTACTCCAACAGGTTAGCTTTATAATTTGACCTCCAAAAGAAACAGACAATCTTCAGTAGGTGTGAAATCAGGCTCACATACTTGCCCTCAAGCTGATCCATATTGGACCTGTAATAAAATCTCTAACTGCTGATGACCTAGAGGATTCATTTCAAGGGCCTTTGCACTATGCACAGGGTTTTCGAGAGCAGATGCCCATTTCACCTACAGAAAAAGCCCCACACTGCATACTGAACATGGTCTTTTGCTTCAACAAGTCACCAAAGATCAAAAGCAAAAAGAGCAGCACAACCCTTTTGAAGTACATGGCCCAAAATCAACGGATGTCCTCAAGCCAACCGTAAGACTCTTATCAAACTATCTCACCTTCAGGAAGTTGCTGAAAACTGAGCACTCTTTTGAAGCATGTGAGTGAATGGGCCTTGAAGCAAATGAGCAAAGCTGAATCCTGCTGATATCTAATCATTTACAATGCCCAGCATATGATAATTTACACCCAACTGTTCAAGTCACAAAAAACCGGCCACCACCTCAGAAGCCAAATTACTGTATGATCACCTTTTTGACATACAAATGCCATATTTATTTGGATCCATCTATTACAAGAATTAATGCATCAGATCTTAAACAAATCTCACTATAGCAACGCATATGTATGGTATACACTGTGCATTTGAGCGATAAAACCTGTGGCTATCCTCTGTCCTGCTGTGAGGTTTGGGGATGCACATCTCTTTGCATTACACTTTTAGTGCCAGGTGTTTCATCTATGGATTCGATTTGCTGCACCACAAAGCAAACACAGCGCATTACTTTGCTGCGGCTTCAAAAACGACTATGGGCCTCATTACGACCCTGCCGGTCGGGAAACAATGGTGGCGTTATAATCGCTGGCACCGTTGTTTCCCGACTGGCTGATTCAGAGTCCTGCAGGCGGGAGGTGTCACTCCCGCAAGGTCTGACCTGGCAGGATTAGCACCACCCGCCTGCAGGCAGACATGGAAACACCGGCTCTGTTATAGACGGAACCTACAGGACTCCATGGGAATGGGGATTTACAGAATTCTGCCTCCGGAATTACCGGGTCACCGGGGTTGTAATGCCCCGGTGATTCCAGCAATGGAGGTGGAATGGTATTACAGGTCCGGCGGCAGCCTGCCGGTTTTTCCAGCACGGCTACCCCCGGACTCGTAATGAGGCCCTAAGTCTCAGTTGTTTACCTGGAAAGCTCAGAGAAAGGCACATAGCTTCTCATCTCAGTGCCACCCATATTTAATTCCATCTCTTTCCATGACCTCATTTAGAGAGGTGGAATTCACTTAAAAAAAAGCAGGCTGTCTTAGGCCAAGGAACCAACCAAAGACACAAGACGGTTGTAGTTTATTTCCCATTTATATTTTACAAAACAAAGAGATTGTAATAAGGCCTATAGGTCTAACTGTTAATGGTTTTAACACAACAGGAATGCTTCTCAATATACCAGTGCAGAGGCCAAAGGGGAACACAAGCAGGTGAGAGGAACCCTAGTCTAAAGCCGGAAGGTGCCCTGAGTGTAAGATCCCTAGTCTGCAGCAGTTTATAGAAACTATTGTATCACTCTGAGTGATTCATATACACTCACATACACTTCCTGGAAATTATAGGAGTTGCAGGGCACTTCTTCATTGGTTTATATGAAAGGTTCTTCGTAAATATTACACTTTAATAAAACAAATATATATCAAGCTTGGCCCTCCTGGCCATATAGCATGATGACTGATGCTCAATGCCCCAACTCTGCTGCTTCGGGGTGCAAGTCAGAATGGTTGGGTTCTTCCCTTTTCATCCCTGTCTGTCCTGGATGGATAATAGTTATTGTCACGTGCTCCCCCGATTCAGCGGTGGTTCAAATGTCAAGATTGACTTTGATTTCCTTCCCCTTAGGTTTGAGTATTGCGCCGCCAGCAAGTCTTGCTTTATTGTTCCCTTCTTTCAGCTGTGGACTAGCATACAGGCTGGGATTTGTAACAGAACCCCCAGCAGATTGTATGTAGGGGGGTTTTCCCTGCCAAAAGAGAGACTAAGTGACAATTCGAAGTCTGATTCCCCCTCTCCTTCTCCCCGGTAATGTATAATGTACATTACGTTTCTCTTGGAAGCAATACCATGCAGCACAAAACAGTTTATAATCCCGATCCCATGCTTAGAAACCACTTGCTGGTATTAAGCGCATTATAAATGAACAATTAAAAAAGAAATCTCACCTCCGAAAACCTCTCTCTGACATTTATGCTCTTCTCTTCTTGCTTGAGCTTCCCCCTCTCAAGTTCCAATCTTTTCTTTACAGTCCTCTCCTCATCCACCCAACTCCACCATGCCTTCCCTGTGGTCCCTCGTGGGCTTCCTGGCTTCTCTGCTGCACCTCGGTTGGATTCCCCACTCACATGTAGTTCTTCCCTTCTTTCACCAAGTGTATTAGAATTGGTGGTACTTCGAGTGATTACATCTTCCAACTTGTGGACTGCGTGTTCCTGTGTAACCTGCATGTTGTGAGATTCAATAGGCTTGTAGTCCTGATCCTTTGGGTTTCAGTGTCAACGCTTTCTCTGACTAGTATGTGTGGGGTTGTGTGTGATGGCCAGGTCAGCAGGCTAAGGATGGGAGAGAGACTGAGGGCAATCCCCCATATACCATCACAGAGAAAGGCATCACTAACTCTTGCCATTCTCCAGACCCTATGAGTCTCTTGTACCCCTTTCAACAGTTGCTCAAAACTGACTTTGTCACAAGGAAAGGGGAATGGAGTTCAATTTGTGGAAATGCTAATGTCAACAATTTGTAATACATTAAACATTATCCTAAATGGCATATTTTTTCTGTTAAATTTTGTAACAGAATCTTTCAGCGATTCATCTTTCTTAGAGCCACTGGACCGCATTCCAAATATGAAAGTATGCATGCCATATTTCCATGGAAATACCACCAGACTTTGTTACCGTTACTGCCACTATGTCTGGTGGATTTACTGCCTGATTATGAGCCACCATTCGATATGTGGCTAATTTACTATGTCCCTTTTTGGTGTTGAAATGATGGAACCATAACCAGCATGTTGCTCAAGGTCAAACTCAGAATTTGGTAGTGAGTTGAAACTGGTAGTCATTCCATGACTCCCTAAAAAGTGGCAGCAAATGCATGGATTTACCATAAATGCATAGATTTACCACCAAAAATGTACTGCACTGTGGAACCCTTAATGAAGCCCACTGATTCTGCCAGTGCAGTTTCTGTGAGCATAATTTATGAACACTAGCAGCTACACAGATAGGAATTCTTCTGCTGTTGTCTTTGGGAAAACTAAACCATGTGTCTTCTTTCATTTAGCCATCAATGGATATATGTACGGGAACCTCCCAGGACTGACGATGCAATCTGGGAACACAATAAAGTGGCATCTATTTGGCATGGGCAGTGAAGTTGACATCCATTCAGCCTATTTTCATGGCCAAACTTTAACGGAACAGAGACACCGTGTGGATACTATTAACCTCTTTCCTGCAACGCTTGTTGAAACTGTGATGAAGCCCACTACCCCAGGAAAATGGCTGCTCAGTTGTCAAGTAAATGACCACGTGGAAGGTAGGATATCAACTGTTTCTCATCAGTGTACTAAGAACATTTGCTAATAGAGTACTGAGAAGGCCACCATGAGTTCTGTTTGGAAATATTGGAAACAGACTGCTACTGTCTGGAAACATTTTGATCTTCCCCATGTGGAGAATCCTAAATCTCTTATGTCCAACCAAAACCAACATTTTAAGTAAATGATCCTTGTCCTGCTTCTGAGTTTAAAGACTATTTCCCACTTGTTCCTTTTATCCCTCCACTTGTGAACCTTTTGCTTAGTCATTTTTTCCCTGTGACTTCTTTGCTTTTTTCTTGGAAGGTTTTTATAAAGAATGGTTTCCGATCATCTAAATCGTTGGATTATGGAACAGCAGCTATTGGTCACTTTCCAATCTGGTTTTTGCCAGGGCTGTAGTATTGACACATTCTGGATGATATATTTCAGATCTGGAAATGGGGGCATTTGTTTAATGCTCTTTCTGGACTTTTCCGCTGCGTTTGATACGATTGACTGTGAGGTTCTTTAAGATACCTCATAGCAGTTTATGAGTATTAGGGGTTAAATTATGGAGAGAATGTTTGTTCTGTTTTGTATAATAGGTGGCAGTTGGTTACCTTTTCCTAGGACCCATTCTGATTCTTTGCCCATGCCATTTGCAGTACCCCAGAGGTCAATGCTGTCACCAATTTTTTGTGTGCAAATTGTACATATCCATCAATAAGCTGACAATACTTAGCTGTATATTAGTGTGTCCTCTGAGGGTGAAAGGTATTATATCTGTGAGTGTTTGCATGAAAAAGTGGGAGGATGGCATCACACTTTTTAAAACTGAATCCCTCCAAGACAAAATTCATATGGTTTTCTCATTTGAACTTTTTAACACCTATTGATAATTGATTTGGTTTATTAAATATTTCACAGACTCCACCTGTTTTTTTTCGAAAAATGTTAAATCCTTGGGTTTTATTTTGGACTCTCTTGACTGTCCATGATTCCTCATATTAACACCTTAGTCAAATCAGCCAATTATCATTTATTTTGATTATCAGCTAAAACATCATTTGTATCCTCTGCCCATTTTCGTTTATTAGTCCAATCAGTCGTTTTTTCCAGTATTAATTTTGGCAATGTATTAATAGCGGGGCTCCCTCAATTCTCTTTGGGACCACTAGAAGCTGTGTTCAATGAGCTGTGTTCAGCTCGCCAGCTGACATTTGGTGCATTGACGTTTTATCAGATTACTCGTATCATGAAAAACCTTAATTGGCTTTCGTTTGATGCAATAACTTCTTTTAATCAGCACCACGTATAAGTAAATTTGTGTGTTCTCCACCACGCATTTGGATGACAAATTGAAGATCTGTGTGGGATATTGGGGTTTGCATTGCCAGGAGATGTTGCATATTGAGGTTCCACGATTTAGATGCTCAGTGTCCAGCAAGAGGTCCTTATCAGGTGCTGCTGTTTCACATTCGGATGTGCTTCCATCTGATTTGTGTACCATTCTTCATTTCTTGAAATTTCGAAAAGTTAAGTCATTGTTTTGGAATTTGGTTTTTTAATCTTTGCTGTTTTTACGGGTTTTAGTCTACATTGTTGTTTTTAAATCTTGTGTTTTTTTAATATTGTATATGTATAATATTACGGTGCTCAGATGCATTTGTGCCTAGCTCTATAAAAATGTGTAAATAAATAATAATATTGTACATGCAGTAATTAGATTACCACATCCAATGAGTCCAGAGTCAAGGACCAATCATGAATTTAATTATAAATTTGATGCAGTGTTGTTTTTTTAATGCATTTTTTATTAAAGTTTTGTTTGGTTAAATAAACCTTTTTACACTGGAATTCAAAATACAATAAACAAAACATAGTACAATTCATATTCAAAAATAAAATCTCTCAAAACCATATTCACTATAACAGACTCCTAAAAATAACTTTCATCTAAGACAAAAAAAAATCATACCGCATTTCGACAAACCGTTGCCATTTCACTCAGTTTCTTTTCTATCTTCTACCAAATATGGTACATAGTCAAATTCAACATTCTACTATTACCAGAATATAAAAGACCCCATATTTGGTCATAGTTAAAATGTTCCAATTGATGTCTCAAATTAAAATAGCCTTTGATATAAAGATCATACAATTCTGGACTGTCAGTAAATAAATGTCTCTAACTCCATTTTACAAATAAGGCAAAGTCTAGCCTGGTAAGGAATAGCGATCCATGCACCTATTTTTGTAAATGTAGGGAGTAGTTCTAATCTCAATTGAGAGATGAATCTTCTCACCTTATCATTTTACACATTCTTAAAGTAAGCACATAGAGGGCCTGATTCATGGAAGTGTTTTATAATGGTGCAATCCCGTAGGAAAATGTTCCATGAATCAGGCCCAGAGTCTAAACCGGGCAACTTTGCATCACATAGAGGTGAAACTTCTTATTTTTCTAGAGGATGGTTTCATTATTATTTCTGTCCCATATCTTTGCTAATTTCTTTATGTTCTTCTCCACTAAGGACATGTTAACATGCATAGTGTAGTCAAAGCCTATCAATTCAAAGAATGAGTAATTATCTTTTTTCCATTCTTCCAGGGTTTTAAGGCACAGAAATTGTGTTAAGAATTCAGCAAAATTAGCCAACATTGTGTGTTTGTTGGATTGCAATAAATGTTTCACAGAAAAGATTCTATTTTTTTTTTTAATAGAAACCAAGGATGTAAGGCCAATCTCACATCGTATTGACTCTTTGGAGCAGAGTTCTAAAGACCAAGCGTTCTGCACCATAATTTGCTTTCAAGTTTTTTTAACCATTTAGTTTCCTGGTTAGTAAATATTTCTAATCAATACAATATACTTGGCACCAGACTTGTGTTATATAATTTAAAAAAACCTTCAAGTGAAAAAGCACCTTTAAATCTAATAAAATACTGTATTGCAATGAACTTTTTTCTGTTTTTTTGAAAAGAGACACTGCTCCAAGTCTTTGGACCTTAACAAATCAGTAACTAACACTCCTATATAAGTATAAGACTTATCAATCTGGATAATCTAATTTTCCATCTTTTATACATACTTTAGATGTTTCCCTTTTCAAATTTTCACAATTTTTTATTTTTTGATAGTTGATAATCAGGTCATTTTCTTCAGAATATTTGCTCACGGCCTGCAAACTCTGTTGTAGGCCAATCTCAGTTCTGTCTAATAACAGGGTGTCAACGCATAGGCGAGTCATCTTATCGCTTGCTGACCTAGCCGAGGGGGTAAAGTTGTGGCACTCCTCCAAGGCAGTCCCAACATCGGCCACATAAAGATTGTAGTGAATGGGAGCCAACGACAGCCTTGCTTAGGACCAAAATGAGTTTCTGTCAGAAGCTCATTTTAAGTTAATCGTAACTGGACTATAGTATCTGAATATAATGCTTTAAAAAAAGGAAGAATCAATGTATTCAGATTCCATATTTCTAGTTTTCCCCAAAGTAGCTTCCGGTCTGCTGTATCAAATGCTGCTTTGTAGTCAACAAATAAAATAAACAAAGCATTGTCTCTATTAGATAAAGTGGCCCAGATTAACTATAAAAGAGACCAGTGGTTGGTAAGGGTACTCTGCCTTTTTTCATGAATCCAGATTGTTGATTCCCCAACAATTTATTCTTAATTGTCCATGCATTTATTTCAGATAACTGTAGTTGAGCAAATAATTTAGAGGTAGCATTCACCATAGCAAGTAATCAGTGGTTCTGTGGGTTCTCTCTAGATCCCTTTTTGAATATGGGAATTGGTATGGATTCCTTCCAACTATTAGGGACGCAGTATTTCTCTCTGATGGTATGAAAGTGTGTATCAAGTCTAGGGGCCCAGTTATCAACATCTTTTTTCATTATCAGTTTAGAGATTCCTTCAGGGCCGGGGGCTCGAAATGGTTTTATTTTTTCTATCATCAAGATTATATCCTCCAAGGAGGAAATTTCAAAAGAATAGATTGAACACTCCACGGTAGAGTGAACACTCCACAATCTTAGGTGAATCTTGGGCTCTATAATACATCTTGGCTATGTGTTCCAACCATACTGGCTCAGCAATTGGATTAACTTATTTTTTCCAAAATTCACTTCCAATTGTGTTTTATATATATTCCAAAAAACATGAAAATCAGAGTTCCTGAGCACATTGTGTAGTTGAAACCATTGACAAGTGTTGTAGCATTTTACAGAGTTTTTATAAAACGTGTTTAATTTCCTTATTGTCTTTTGTAGAATTTGTAAGTTAAACCATTCCTTTTGCACTTTCTTTGTGTCAAATTTCAACCGTTTTTTCATATTTGCAATTTTCATATCAAGTGATACATTACTCTGTCTTATACCCAATGCATATTTCATTTGAAGTATCACCATTTGTGATTTAACTGCTGCAATGGAGGTTTCATATGTTACTAAATCAAGGCACTTAGGATGGTGATTCTTCAACAACTCTTTATATAAAAGGGTGTTAAATCTTTCTATATTCTTCTCGGACCATAAGTTTTTTATTTCCTGCATTATTAACATGGATATCACCAACAATGTCATGTTTTTGCTGGTGGATATTTCCTAATGTAAAATACAGTACCTTGTGGACACTCACAATCGGAATAATCTGTAAATTACCAATAGATTCAAACACTGAATCAGGAAAAAGTACATAATCCAACCACAAAGAGACAACATCATATGACCAAGCATAAGGAGCAGAGCTGAGGTCTCCTTGTTCAACATAAAGCTGTAACAGACAACATGTATTTTTAAACACCATCCATGGATCGAGTAAGGTGGCCTCTTCACCCATATAATCAATAGCTCTAGCACCCAGTCCATTAGTCACCGGGATAATATCACTCAACTCTGACTTTGAAAGGCGATCCAATCTCTTAATTAAAGTCTCCCATTACTAAGTATCATGCTTTGGGGTTTCCCTTAGTCCACTGCCAGATGATTATTTTCAATTCTTAAATCAGGTCAAAATGTATGCAGTTACCTAGTTTCTTGTAAAGCAAACACATGAGCTTCTAGGAGGAAAGACACCAATAGGGTTAGATGAAAATTATTTGGAACATCTAGTGTTCCATGATATATATTTAACCCTGCCTTTTTCTCCCATTTTTCAGTCAACAGACTAAGCAGTTCTTCGGCAGGAACATTGCTTTTCAGATTTGAAATGTGGACACTATTTTTTTAATGCATGTATGATTTTGTTAACCATGGATTCAAAATCATTCTTTTTAGTATCTTCTTCCTTTTGCTTAACTCCCTGGGGGAAGATGACCTTTTTTTCCTTCAATCTGCTCAACTCTTGTGAATACATAACCCATTTCTAGACACTGTACTACACATGCTAATGTGAGTTGCAAAACAATTCAAGGAAGCAAATGAATAACCACCCAATTTTCTTCTAAGGATGTGCAAGGTATTTGTACCAGTGTAGTGACATCACACTCAGATCTTATAAGCGCAATGTGACAGATGTTACTGGTGGGCGGGGCCTGAAAGAGAAAGGCACCCTTCCATCTATCACCACCGGCCCTCAGACAACTATGCATCACACTCCAGTAACTACTGCCTCCATAAACTCCAAACTGGCAGCAGAACGCTCATGGAGCCCCTGCACTACGCCCACATGCAATCTCAACCAGAATTGCCCAACTCAGGGCCAGAACCTGTACTCTCTATTTACAACTTCCCACCAACACAGGCGAAGCCTCAATCAGCATGATTGCCAATGAAAACCTTGCCTGATGTCACTAAATCCACAATAGCCACGGACCTCCCCACACAACACACTCAGACCTCGGCCACTATCAATCAGTCACATTCCTCACAGAAATCCACAGTTTTAAGTCCTCAACCTACTGTGATTACCATCCTCCAGCTCCTCCATGCAGCCATTATTAATGCCTGATCACTCAACGCACATGCCTTGGACATAAACTACCTCATAGTCCCCCAAAAATGTGATTTCCTAACAATATCTGAAACTTGGCTCCATCCTGCCTCAGGCCCTGCACTCTCCTTGGCCCTACCAGAGGGATTAACCATACTCAGACAAGACAGAACTGAAGCTAGAGATGGAGGTGTTTCCCTCATCTACAAAGACTCCCTTCAAATCAGACCTATTAAGTCCCCCAGCATCGCACACTGTGAACTACTTTCACTTAAACTCACCTCCTCCCCCTCTGATTCCATCACCATTCACATTATCTGCAGACAGCACGACCCCCATGTCCTTTGAAGAAGAATTCATCCATTCAATTGGTAATAACATCAAACCCGCGTCCAGAGTCATACTCTTAGGAGACCTCAACCTAGGCCTATATGACCCTTTAGACACAGCTGCGATAGCCCTAGACAAGACTTTTACTGACCTAGGCTTTACTCATCGAATCACAGAACCTAACCACATTAAAGGAAGATCACTGGACTGGATATCAGACCTTAACAGCCTGATTTCCATCACAACTAATGCCCGTTCCCTTGGTCAGACCATCACATTCTTCGATTTTCATTCCCCATGCAGAAACAACCACCACCAACTACTCAGAGCCTACCCAGTCCCCTCAGTCCCCTCAGCAGCCATACGGAGGAGAGGGCAGGAGCCCCTCCTCACCGACGACGATCGCCCCACTCGTGGTCCCACACGTGGCTATGCCTGCCCCTCGTGCAGCGACAAAGAATCCTTGAGGCTCAACAGTGCTGCGAAGAGCACCTTAACTGGGAAAGGCTGCACCATACTGGATGGACTGCAGCTGCCCTGATCTTCAGTATTTCCCTTGAAATCAAGCATGGAAAGCCATGCTTACCTGCCTTGCCTGACCCCTTAATGCTGGGCGCAGCGTGGCATCAAAGCGAGGCTGCTGCCTCGTTGCTAGGTAACTAGCACTATTTGAAGCAGCAAAGTTCCGCCGACAGGCAGATACACCAGCGGCCCAGCTAAGGCCCTAATAAGGCCCTTGTTTACCCCTGGAGCCTTCTCAGTCCCCTCAGCAGCCACACGGAGGAGAGGGAAGGAGCCCCTCCTCACCGACGACGATCGCCCCACACGTGGTCCCACACGTGGCCCTGCCTGCCCCTCGTGCAGCGACAAAGAATCCTTGAGGCCCAACAGTGCTGCGAAGAGCGCCGCACTGGGAAAGGCTGCACCATACTGGATGGACTGCAGCTGCACCTGATTTGCAGTATTTCCCTTGAAATGAAGCACGGAAAGCCGTGCCTGACCTGCCTTGCCTGACCCCTTGATGCCGGGCGCACCGTGGCACCAAAGCGAGGCTGCTGCCTCGTTGCTAGGTAACTACCACTATTTGAAGCAGAAAATTTCCGCCGGCAGGTGGATACCCCGACGGCCCAACTAAGGCCCTCATAACGCCCCTGTTTACCCCTGTTTGCACCGATTGTGCCGGTGCCGTCCTTTCTTTACCTCCTACTATCATCCAAACAGACCTACCATATGACTGTTGAACGCTATGAGAGCCCTTTCAATCTGAAAAATCGTGCTGCAATAGTCTCCGGCTCACATACCACCTTGCCATGCCTACATCTACTCACCACATGTCCCGTTGTATTGAGGTGGTCAGACCATTCTAAGATGGCCGACCTCTAGAGCTTGCTGCTCCCTCACCCAAGCTTTGCCTGATTGGCTGAACCACAGTTTATCTCCTACCCTGATTCACTGGTAGGCGCAAGCCGGCGTCCGCACTAATGCGGAAAACAAAGGCTCCTGTCCTGAGCCTGTCACGAGCCAAACAGAGCCCAGGGCCAGCCACACTGCCCAGTTGGAATGGCCCAGGACCCGTATATCATCTCACCATTTATCCAGCCAGTGACCTGGTAAGACTATGAAATCACTGTAACAAGAACGATAAGTATAAACAGTGTTATTGTACCATTCACTACTGCCCACTAGTTTACTTACTACATCATCTGTATTGTTTCCTGTGCATATTTTTATCACCAACTACCCTCCATGTATTATTTTGCCTTAACATAGTTAATAACCATGTTACTTTGCATTTATCCTAGTATTACCTTCTCCGCATATGTATTGCAAGTGTCCTAGGAACACCACCCAAATCAACTGTAGATAGTGATATTCACTCCCTACCAGTGCAGTGTTGTAATTCTGTGACAAACCTTACCAGTTATACCGTTATGCGCATGAGTGCAATTACTACCATTCTGATACTGCCTCACATTCGCTTCTCTGGTAAACCAAATGACTCAGAGGACGTTCAGTACTTTGCCTGCCCAGCCAGCTTGCCTCCAACCGGCACCATTAGCCTCCCCACAGACAGTAGACGCGTAGTCCTCTAATTCAATTAAATCATGGCAAGTTGGTTACTGTTTATGATGTTCCCCTTTTGCACTGTACCGTGTGAATTACCTTGCACAGGCTCCCACTTCATTATCCATGAAAACCGGCTTCTCAGGGCTGCATGCCCTCGTCATCACCCCATACCTTGTCCCACACCTTTCCTACCACACATCAATCCTTTCCCCCAGCACTACCACCAGACCAACATGCAAAAAGACACTATAATGGCCCAAAAGCTGCAAATTATGCCCAAATCATACACTCTCGTTACCAATAATTCGCCCATAATAACCTACCTGGTCCTCAATGCACTCAGATGTGTTAGACTTAGATCACGGACCTACACCACCCGACGTTGTCCAGACGGGGATTATACCATAACCAAGAAATCCAAACAGATCCTGCTACAGGGCAGCATTAGAACCCAAAGACTTAGATCCCGGCCTATAAATTGCCCCAGTTCACTGGCCTCCACCACATCTAACACCAGAGGCAGTGTACACGCACCAGTCTACCAGCACAAACCTTCCAAAATAACTAGCACAACCAAACAACAAACTACTAAAGCTGGGATTACCAACACCTGCTTACCACCTGTAGTCCAAAACCCACCCCCCTCTAAGCACCTCAAAGCAGCGCTCATTAATGCACGCTCCATAGCTGCACATGCCACAGAAATACATGACTACATCATTGAGCAACAGCTTGACCTACTCATAGTGACTGAAACCTGTCTCCACCAAGCCTCTGGACCAATACTTACCATTGCCATTCTTCCGGATTACACTATCCTCAGGACAGACAGAATGAAGTCAATAGGTGGGGGAGTAGCTATTATTGCTAAAACCCATCTTAAAATAAGAGCCTGCCCCATAGAGAACCCAGACGGGTATGAAATCTTACTATCTAAACTAGCCACTAACCACAAAACTGCTATAAACATAGTAACCATTTATAGAGCGCCCAATACTAAATCTCAGCCTGAAGTAGACATACCTTTATTACTAACGCCATTCATTAAACCCAAAACTAAATGCACAGTCCTTGGCGACCTGAACCTTGGATTCAATGATACCCAAGACTATAAAGCAGAATCACTACACAGTGCACTTAAAGACATGGCCTTCACACAACTCGTGAACGCTCCTACCCATGCAAAAGGGAGAATATTAGATTGGCTACTACCACTCAATACCTCAGTATCCTTAGACGCCATCAACACAAGTATCTTGGTCAGACCATCACAGTGTAAACTTCTCTATCCTGTGTAATGAACCAGACCCACCTAAACCTAACATAGCGGAATCCGATGTAACTAGAAATATCCGCAAACTCTCAGCAGATAACCTTACCCTCTGTTAGCATTCACTCTCAATGAAAAAATGATTACTAATGAAAACCCTTATGTCTTGGCTGACACCTACCACAAATGCCTCACTAACACAATAGATACATTAGCACCTTGCATCACCAAAACCAGACACAAGGACAAAAAATCCTCCTTCTGGTTTAATGATGAATTAGTCTCCCTTAGATGTACCAAACGATCACTCGAACACCGTTTAAACAAAACCCACACTCCAGAAGCCGCGGAAGCATTCAATACCGCTAATAAAAGTTATAAAGCAGCTATCATTGTTCACAAAGCAGATGCCCTCAATACTAGGATCAAAAATGCCTCCTCAGACACAAAATAATTATTCTCCATCCTCAAAGAGTTGGAAAATCCCATCCCAATCATTAACCCGGTTCAACCGAGCACAGAATGGTGTACCACCATTCAAGATGCTCTTGCCACCAAAATCAAACTCCTACAAAACAAAATAATTTCCCAAAGAAATCTCCTATCTGATAAACACCTCACGTCGAACCAAATCACTAAGCACTCAGGAGACACTACTCCTACTTTCAACGTTGCCCCAGTCATCTAAGAAGTAGTACAAAACACTATAGCTAAACAACTCAAAGCATCCAACTCAGACAACTTCCCAGCACACCTAGTCAAACTATGTGCCCCTACCCTCACCCCTATAATCACCAATTTTGTGAACGCCTCTTTCAACTCTAATCTGGTCCCAGCTAGCATCAAAGAAGCATGGGTCACGCCACTATTAAAAAAGCCGATGCTAGATCCTCTAGCTCCCACCAACTACCGGCCCATAACTACTGTCCTCTTCCTACTCAAAATCATCGACAAACTAGCCTATAACCAAATACGACCCATCTTGAACAAAATAACTTATTAGGGGCTAGACAATCTGGCTTCAGGCCTAACCATAATACTGAGACTGCCCTCCTGGATTTGAAAAGCCAATTAGATACCATCAGAGATACAGGAAAAATGGCCACACTACTGCTCCTGGACCTATCAGCAGCATTTGACCTGGTAGACCATGACAAACTTTGTGAAACACTAAAAAAAGACTTTAATTTCTCAAACAATGCCACACTCTGGATCAAATCCTTTTTAACTGACCGAGCATCCAGAGTCACCATAGGAAATGATTCAGCCAACCCTATACCAGTTCTCATAGGAGTTCCCCAGGGATCATGCCTCTCCACCACTCTCTACAATGGATATACTAAACTCCTATTCAAAGCCCTAGATGATATGGGTGTCATCTACACAAATGTTGCAGATGACACCCAGATCCTCATCCCTATTACGGGTGACTACACCCAAGATACCCAAACCATCAATAAAGTCTACGCCATCATTCAAAATTGGGTGCCCTTAAACAGTCTTTGTCTCAATGATGAGAAAACTGAGGTTCTCATCGTGGGCTCACAAAAAAGAATAAGCACCCTCCATCCTGATTACTCACACATCAACATAGATGGCACTCGCATCCCAGTACTCAAGCAAGTTAAAACTCTTGGGGTATATATAGATGCCAATCTCACTATGCATAAACAAATATCAGCCCTTTCCTCCTCAACAGCATATACAGCCAAACTTATTGCACTCAGTCGCTAATTCCTCACTACTACAAACTGCATCACTCTGGCTAGAGCACTGATTTTAACAAAACTGGACTGCTGCAACATCCTTCTCTTAGGTACCTCCAAAACCAATATCAACAAGATACAGTTACTGCAGAACAAAGCCCTTAGAGCGGAGCTAGGTATAAAGAAATCCGAACACATATCTAACATTAGGTGAGAAAATCGCTGGCTGCCCATCGAAGCTTGAATCATTTTCAAAACACTATGAGCCTCATTATGAGGTGGGCGGTAAGGGATTACCGGCACCGGTAAGGGCACTGGTGCCGGTAATCCCTTACCGCCCTACTACGAGTTCCCTTTGTGGGTCCTCCCTTAATGCCTGGTTTTTCCAGGCGTTAAGGACGGGATCCGCAAAGGGACTCTGGAGCTAATAACGGTACCGCAAATTTGCGGTACCGTTACTAGCGCCTTCCCCATTCCCATTGAGCCCTATAGGGGCTCAATGGGAATGGGGAAGGGCCCTGGTGAATGGGGAATTACTGGTCCCGCCAACCTTGGAATGGACCGTCAATTGCTCCATTCACCAGGGCGGAGTCGGAACGAGTTTTGGCTACCTCCAACCTCGTAATAAGGCTTTATGTGTCGTTCATAAATGCATCACAAATAAAGCCCCTAGCTACCTCAACAACACTATCAAGAACAAAATCTCCTGCAGGGCCCTTAGATCCAATAAATTGGCTCTACTAGAAATACTGCAATACAAATACAAGAGAGCAGGTGGAAGTAGCTTCAAAATCCTAGCCCCAACTCATTGGAATGCCTTACCACTTAATATCAAAAATGAGGACACGCTATCAGGGTTCAAAAAAGCACTGAAAACCTGGTTGTTCAACAAATACTAAACGCAGCTAGTCCCTATCAACCAGGGTACCAGAGTGGCCCCGACTTACCTTGATTTTCCTAACCGGTCCTATGGACTAAATGTATGCCCAGTGGCCTATTAAGCAACAAGAGTCTTAATTGATCGGCTATTACTGTTTTGATGTATATGCAACATTGTATAAGAAATACTATAAGCTGTCTGCTACTATTGTTTTGATGATATGTAACATTGTATAAAAATAATTCTAGAAGATGTCTGTAATCTCGCCGTGATACCCCTGGGTCTGGGAAATTAACAAATGTAATAAATAAATACAAATAAATAAATACAAATAAATAGCCCCCACACTCACCAGATGTTCATGAAACATGACCAAAGACTCCATCATCCCTTCCTCACCCCCTTGTCTGCAGTCTACACAGACTCATCAGACCCAGAACTCTTTGCTTACCATCAGAGTCGTTGCTAGGGGGGCTGAAGGGGCTAGAGCCCTGCGTCTTTTGGTGGTAGCCCCGGATAGACGCTCAGGGGCAACAACCAAAAGGCCATAGCTAGCCCCGAGTCCCGCCAGTTCTGAAATTAGCTTAGCCCCTGATCTTTTCCAGACCTAACAACACCCCTGCTAACCGTTACTCAACAACGTTGGCCAATAGTGTTAACATGGTAGCTCCTCTATTCCCAATAAAGGCTAAACCTATAAGTCATATTAACTCTTGTTTCACCCCTGAACTATCGGCCCTACGCTCCAAAAGGACACAACTGGAAAACACATGGAAGAAAGAACCTACACACCTCAACAAATCCACATTTATTAGCATAGCATACAACACAAACAGACAATCTTAGAGGCTAAAACATCAGCCTACGACCAAAGAATAGCAATTCAAACTCGCAAGAACTCTTCAAAATCCTTAGGGAATTAGAAACCCTGTCTTCACCACCAAGCGCCATCATCAAGGATTAAACCTGGTGCATCAGCATCCAAAACGCTATGCAAGCAAAAATAACCTCCATACAGGAAAAAATCGCCAGGAAACAAACATCAGCTAGCCTTACTAAATTGCCCTCCTACACTAGGACAAAGCACAACACCACAGCCTTCAAATTCAGAAACGTACCAGAATTAGAAACAGCAAATATCCTCAAAACCCTTAAAGCTTCTAGATGTAAAGGGGACATATGTCCAGCCTCAACCATCAAAGAATGCTCTGCAACAGTCGTCCCGTTCATAACCAGATTCATCAACGCATCCTTCTCATCCAACCCAGTCCCCAACAGTCTAAAAGAATCTTGGGTACTCCCAATGATAAAGAAAACCTCCCTAGAGCCCCTTTCTCCCAATAACTATCATCCTATCAGCACAGTACCTTTTCTCCTCAAGATACTAGACAGGGCAGTTTACATCCAAATACAGTCATTTCTCAAAGGTAATCAAATTTTAGGGATGTGCCAATCTGGTTTCTGCGTGGGCCATGGCACTGAATCAGCTCTATTGGACTTACAAATGCAACTTGACACCTTCAAAGATTACGGCAAACTCACGTTCCTTCTCCTTCTGGACCTATCAGCTGTCTTTAACCTGGTACCATAACACATTATGCCATCATCTCACAACTGCAGCAAACTTCTCAGTTGAAGCTGCCTCATGGATCGATTCCTTCCTGTCCAACCGGTCCATGACAGTCTTCTCTGACATAGCAAGTGCCCCCTCTAACCTACCCTGTGGTGTCCCCCAAGGCTCCTGTGTCTCCCCTTCACTATACAATATCTTCACCAAACCTTGGTGGTGGTGATTCCATGTTTATCATTACTAAAAACTCTTGATAAGGTACCATTCATTATTTCACTATCCACAATTACCAAATTAAAAATATTGTACTTCGGTAGTGCATGCTGCAGTAATTGCCTATGTGTATGTATGATTGCGTTCCTATATTAACAACACTCCAATATTATGTTTTGTTGAGATGAGCACATTCTTTAATACATACATTAGTTTATGATAGATCTTCCAATCACCCCTCACATCTTGATACTAACATTATCAACACAATTCCCTTTAGAAACTTTTATCACAATTAATTTCATATGTGATGTCATCAGTGATGTCATCAATGACATTTGTGATGTCATCTTTGATGTCCTGGGTGTTAGTCTTACCAGTGCACGGAGGTGGCGGGAGTTATTGTTGCTTGCCATACCATAACTGGCGAATTTCTGAGCTTTTTCGGTGTTACTTGCCACCATAACATCTCTTTAAAAACGTATATTCACAGATTTGAATGGGTATATGTTAGTGCAACTTAACCATAACGTTGCTTTAACAATGTTATTCAGTGGATTTCATAGGTTTTTATTAGTGCAACTTAACCATAAAGTCCCTCTAACCAAGTTTTTTCAGTGAATTTCATGGGTTTTTACGAGGGCATGCTAATTTCCTACAACTTACTAATATCGTACTTACCCTAATATAGCAACATTTGTGTTCACTTTCCAAAGTTTGACATTAAAACTATGCCATTTCCCACCTTCTAGCATTATTTTCAACACTTCTATACTCCTTTTGCAGTTTTTTGCACTGTTTTTGTGTTCGTTGACATTCGGGGACATCTGACGTCATCGCAGACTTTCCAGACAGTGTCACATGACCTCGCGTGTGTGCGTCATGATGGTATGTTGGCGAACGCATCTGCACTTCCCGAGCTTGTCCATGCTTTGTGGACAGTTTGGAACTGCATTTTCTATTGATCTAGGAACTTGCAAGCTCACAAGCTCATAATGTACCCTTGCACAGCTCCTATAGCTATTCTTACTCATTATCCATCAACAATCTAGTACAAAGCACATACTTCGAGGAATATTAGCACTATTGCTATTTATCTAACAAAAGCATGAGCTATTGCCATCCCTCCTCTCCAAGAGCCAAAACCACCACCAACACCAGCTGGAGCACTTACACATCAAAAATGTGCAGTACTTCCAAAGACAATGAAAAGGACCAAGAAGATGAGCTAGAAGAAGTGCCTACCTATAGCACCCAGAAAGAATCATGGGTGTGGCAGTTTTTTACCACTGTTGGAAATTGACCCTCCACCTACAGGAAATGGCATTCCCACTAATCTGATGACTATATTGAGTATTCATTGTCTGTTATAACAAAATGGTAACATAGTTTGCTCATTAGAAGAATCAATTGTTTTTTTTTTTCTTTCAAAGTGTGTAACAACACACTATATCGTAATTTCTAAATCATCTTTATGTCCTGAAGATGGCTGGCTTATGTAACATAGACAGATTACCCAGCAGAAACTGGAGTAGACATTCTTAAAACTTCCATTGGACAACAAATGCTCGACAGCTCAGCAAAAATATATTACTGATATATGCTAGCATTTCAAAATAACTGTGCATTTATGGTCGCTATAGCACTTTGCACTTTAGGCCAACTGTTTTTTCTGACCTATTCTTTTTAACATAAATTGTTCTGCACCAATTTGCAAAGTATGAATGAAGCAGTATGTGAATGATTGTTGGTCAGGTTGAATGATTGGTGTTTAGGTTACGTATGTGTATGTGTGCTCATGTTTCAGCAAACAGTGGAGCTTTTGACCTAAAAACAACATTTTACGAATGTGTTCTGATTATTCACTGTGGTTTTCTTATGTATGAACACAATTGTCAAATAAATGTATTTGAGATAACAATTGTTTTTTTTATTATGTGTAGGAGTTTGTAACATTAGAATAATTGATGAATGCTATTATAGGTGGTATATGCCCCTAGGTATATAAACATTTTTGTGTTTAGGAAATGTACCCAAGGCTAAAGCTAAGTAAGTGAAATGCACGGAGTGCAACGCTCCACTCAGTCGCGGCCTACCTGGACAGTACTCCTAAGTTACCACCTCCATGCTCCGCCACACCAAATCCAACCACTGCAATGCTCTCAGAAAGGTATTCCTTTCTTAGCAAGTTCTAGGATGTCTTAGTCTACCTCATCTTCCTCAACCGATACTGTAACCACACAGCCTGCTTCTGTGGGACACAAAATCCCACCAGCTACCTTGCAAGCGATAAAAGAGGCTGCTGGTCCATATCTTTCAAAGACAACAGTACTCTGTATATACTGCAACACACCACTCTGCAGGGGGGAGCAATTTCGAAATGCTTTTTAAGCTGTAATCAAGGAGCATGAGAAACACTGCCCCCGATCCTTAGGTGTAACACACACGCAACATCTTCCCCTGTCCACCTGCCCCTCCACCTTAGTGCTTGATGCCTATTCCCCCATTTCCCTCCCCAACTTACTTTCTGACCTCTCCTGCAAAAAAATTAAATACAAATAGGTTCCTTTAGGAACCACCTTCCACAGTTAAAAAATAGAACTAAAACAAAAATAAACATATAGACTCCATCTACTTTACAATCATCAATAAAGTAGATAGACTCAATAAGATTCTCCAACATTTCCATTAGCATTTTGTGTTATGCTAATGGGAATAATGTGGTGTTCATCCCCCGTTCCAGGGGCTGGAATGGGGTATAATGGCCTGGCCCAAGTTATCGGCCCAAGCGAAGTGAGGGTGGATAACAAGGGCTCCGGGCCGTTATCCCCTGTTCCAATCCCTGCAATGGGGGATGAAGGCCATTAGCATCCCGGGTTGCCAAAATGATAACCCTGGGTGCTAAAAAAAAGGCATTTTCCTTGCTACAGTGGTACGCACATGGCATCCCGCTGTTGGAAGGAAAATCCCTTTCCAAAATGGCCACCATGGAAAGGGAAGGCGGGTCTGCGTACGGAGTCCCTCTTCCCTTTCCATGATGCAAAGATAAAGAGCGGATGTGGCGGCAGCACCTGCTGCCAAAATAAGCTATGTAAGGGGCTGGGTGAAAAAATAAATTGGACAGGGGTGGGGGAAGATGACGGCGGGGAGAGCCGGACATCAGGCGGCTTGGAATGCAGACTTGCACCACCGGTTCAAGACAGTGTTCCTCCCACCTGATTGGCTGGCTCACCCGCCCAGGGTGCTAATGGGCAATTGTATACTAGAAATACATATAAAGGGAAAAAAACAATTTTATGTCCAAAATACTTTTCTCTAGTATACAAAAAGGGCCATAATAGATGAAACTTTATAATTATCCACGGTCTCCACAGTCCCCTTTCCAGGCCATGGATCATTAACACACCATCGCACAGGGCAGCCCTTCTACCCTTTTTAATTTTATATTTGTAACACTCCCTCAATGCCTGCTTTCAAACAGTCACACATCCATCCACAATCACTTCCAAAAACTGTACATATAACCCTATGACCATTCTAAGCTTCCACACACAAACTACCACTTAACAATCTTCTACAAATCTTTTGCATCTTCAGTTCCTTTATTTATACAAATTCCACACACCAACTGCCACTTAACAATCTTCTACAAATCTTTTGCATCTTCAGTTCCTTTATTTATACAAATTCCACACACCAACTGCCACTTAACAATCTTCTACAAATCTTTTGCATCTGCATTTCCCTTACTTATACAAATAATTTGTACACAATGCTCCTATAAATGAACATATGCATTGTGCAGTGAGAGAAGTGCATAAATAGAAGGGGAAGTACAGATGGACAAGTGCTCAGGAGAACCCAGGAGAGAAATGCAGAGGGATGCCAAGGTGGGACCCCAATGCTAACTACTGGAGCAGAGGAGTCCCAAGGGTCAATGAATCTTAACCATAACATCCCTTTAACAAAGCTTTTTCTGTCAATTTAATAGGTTTTCATAAGTGAAAATGTTTCATGGTGTTACATCACTGTATATAAGTTATTAACAATTCCTCTTTTCATATACATGAAAGAACTATAAACCTCCTTTAAGAAACATATTTTTTGCAACACATACGTATTTCTGTCGTTATCAGCAGCGCATGCTGCGGATGCAAATCATTGTTGAATTACCTAGGCCATAAGGCTGCACCATGACCCTGGCCAAACCAAACCACCCCTATTATTCACTGCACCTATCCTGCATCCGAGCTCAGTGTCCACTATACCCTAATAATGAAATCAATGGCCAGTGCTTATGGCTTGCAGCCAGGTCAGTCTCCAAAGCCATGGGACATAGGTTTCGGCCATGCTGCATTCCCCAATAAGCAAATCAGAGTCCAATTTTGCGTTTGCCGAGGGCCAGGCCCACTACCCAAACACCAAATGTATATCACTAGTTTTTTACTTACATTCTTACACTTTGGAAAAATAAAACACAAGACATATTCTGAAAAACATGCGCAAATGTGTTGTAGTCTAGTCCACCACTTCAGGCTGTAACCACAAGCTGAATATTTTTTCCCAATCAAACCAACTGCTTTCGCCATGCTGCAAGCCCCAATAAGCAAATTACAGTACACAGTTCTACTTGCTCACGGCCAAGCCCATTGCCCAGACAACAATGTTATATCACTGAGTTGTGTACTTACATTTTACACTTAAAAAAAATAAAACACAGGACATATTTGCAAAACCATGCTTTCAAGTTCTTGCTGACCCTCCTCGTGCATATTTGCTGTAATCCCATCCAGCACTTCCATCTTTACCCACAAGCAGATTTTTAGTCCCATTCACAGCTATCCCAATTTCTAAAATCTTTACCACATAGCCGGTCCCTGGTGGCCATGCCCACTTTAACCCCATTGCTGGTCCCTCATGGTCATGGCCAGTAGCCAGATTGTCCGGGACACAGACTTAGGCCATGACACAGACAATCTGGCCACTGCCCATTGCCACAGGCTATAGCTCAGTCACCAAAGGTATATTACTGTTATTTGTACCTACATTATGACACTTTAAAAAAAAATAAAACATGGATGTATTTGCAAAACCATGCTTTCAGGTCCTAGCCAATGCTCCTTTCACATGTTTGCTGCAAATCCACCCATGTTTTATTTTTTCAAAAGTGTGAAAGTGTATGTACAAACAATAGTCATATAACTTAGCACCCACTTGACAAGATCCATTCAGACTTTGTACAAACATTCAAGGTTGGGTCTATAATCTTTCTGAAAACGTTTGCCCATATTCGTCAAACGGCAACAATGTTATGAGCCATCGAAAAATGTTGAGACCCCCCTTTAATTTTGCCCCCTCTTAATAAAGTCCCACCAAACTTTGCAAGTTTATAACTAGGTCTACAATCTTTATGCAAACTTGTGTGCAGATTCGTCAAATATCACAACATTTATAATCCTTCAAAATATTTTGGGTCCCCCCTCTAATTTTGATTCCCCTTGACAAAACAGCATCACACTTTGCAATTCCAACCTTTCATACAGTTTCATTGAGTAGCGCCAAAGTTATAAGCCATCCAAAAACTGCTTTTTTGCAACCTTGAAATGCAGAAATAAGCATAGCGGTCCCCGAACATCTCAGATGTGCCCCAGACCGTGTGCGGACATCAGAAACGAAACACGCCAATTTTTTTGCTTTTTAAGGCCATATTGCATCCCATCTTTATCACCCCTCACATCCCCAGGGATTGTTTCATTAGTTTAACAAGAGCAATGTTATGTGTGTTAATACGTTTTTAGCACGATGTTCACGACGCGAGCAGAAATCTGCAAATCCAACTGGCAGGCATTTTCAAAAATCGGACGCACCCCATGATTTTCACCATCCAATCAGTGGGTGAGCCCAAAGTCTGCAGACCTTACACTGCCCCCTGGACCAATCAGAGGCCCGAGCGTGGACCGAACAGGGAAGTGAGTCTGCGGACCGAACTCAGATAGCACTAATTTCTTTTACCTACTTTTTGGCCATTTAAAAAAAAAAAATACTGGACGGATTTATACCAAATTTACAAAAGCGCGCTTTTGAGACCAAGCAGCTGCTCCTACCGCACATTTGATGAAAATCCGTCCAGTGGTTTGGGCTGTAGGCATGAGCAAAATTTGTTTTCCATTGCGTCTATGGGTAAACCCCCAAATTTTGGGACCCCATATAACTTTGCCCCCCCCTTGATGAAACCTCACCAAACTTCATAGAATCATTCTGATGGGGCCATATACTTTTTTGGCAAAGTGAGGATTTGTCCAGGAGGGCAGAGTTATAGGCGACCCAAAAAAGTGCTCTTCCTATGGATTGAGCAACTTAACTATAACTACAGGGCCGCTACCGCAAGTTATATATATTCAATGAAAAAACTTTGAATGTCCTTTTCAATAGATGAAGACCACTAGCATCCTAGGTCCTCAAAGTGGGAACCCCGGTGTAGGAAGGAAAATCTTTTACCAAGAGGGCCACCATGGAAAGGGAAGGCGGGGTGTATAAAGAGAACACAACAGGGCATCAGCAGAGGGGTGGGGGAACAAGAGGTCAACAAGGGGCATCATAGGAGGGGGGGACAAGAGGAAGACACGGGGCATGAGCGGGGGGCGGGGGGAACAGGAGGGAGACATGGATTATGAGCGGGGGGTGGGGGGAACAAGAGAGAGACATGGGGCATGAGCGGGGGGTGGGGGGAACAGGGGAGACACGGGGCATGAGCGGGGGTTGGGGGGAACAGGAGGGAGACACAGGGCATGAGCGGGGGGTGGGGGAACAGGAGGGAGAAACGGGGCATGAGCGGTGGGTGGGGGGAACGGGAGGTAGACACGGGGCATGAGCGGGGGTGGGGGGGAACAGGAGAGAGACAGGGGGCATGAGCGGTGGTGGGGGGAACAGGAGGGAGACACGGGGCATGAGCGGGGGGTGGGGGGGAATGGGAGGGAGACACAGGGCATGAGCGGGGGGTGGGGGGGAACAGGAGGGAGACACGGGGCATGCGCAGGGGGTTGGGAGGAACAGGAGGGAGACACGGGGCATGAGCGGGGGGTGGGGGGGAACAGAAGGGAGACACGGGGCATGAGCAGGGGGTGGGGGAACAGGAGGGAGACACGGGGCATGAGCGGGGGGTGGGGGGAATGGGAGGTAGACACGGGGCATGAGCGCGGGGTGGGGGGGAACAGGAGAGACACTGGGCATGAGCGAGGGGGTTGAGGAGGAACAGGGGAGACACGGGGCATGAGCAGGGGGTGGGGGGAATGGGAGGTAGACACGGGGCATGAGCGCGGGGTGGGGGGGAACAGGAGAGACACTGGGCATGAGCGAGGGGGTTGAGGAGGAACAGGGGAGACACGGGGCATGAGCAGGGGGTGGGGGGAACAGGAGGGAGACACGGGGCATGAGCGGGGGGTGGGGGGAACGGGAGGAAGACACGGGGCATGAGCGGGGGTGGGGGAAACAGGAGGGAGACATGGGGCATGAGCGGGGGGTGGGGCGGAACAGGAGAGACACGGGGCATGAACAGAGGTGGGGGGGAACAAGGGAAAACACGGGGCATGAGCGAGGGGTGGGGGGAACAGGAGGGAGACACGGGGCATGAGCGGGGGTGAGGGAACAGGAGGGAGACACGGGGCATGAGCGGGGGCTGGGGGGAACAAGAGAGAGAGACACAGGGCATGAGCGGGGGTGGGGGTGAATGGGAGGGAGACATGGGGCATGAGCGGGGGGTGGGGGGAAAGGAGGGAGACACGGGGCATGAGCGGGGGGGTGGGGGGAACAGGAGAGAGACAGGGGGCATGAGTGGGGGGTTGGGGTAACAGGAGGGAGACACGGGGCATGAGCGGGGAGTGGGGGGAACAGGAGGGAGACACGGGGCATGAGCGGGGGGTGGGGGGAACAGTAGGGAGACACGGAGCATGAGCGGGGTGAGGGGGAACAGTAGGGAGACATGGGGCATGAGCGGGGGATGTGGGGGAACAGGAGGGAGACACGGGGCATGAGCGGGGGTGGGGGGAACGGGAGGGAGACACGGGGCATGAGCGAGGGGTGGGGTGGAACAGGAGAGAGACACGGGGCATGAGCGGGGAGTGGGGGGAACGGGAGGAAGACACGGGGCATGAGGAGGGGGTGGGGGAACGGGAGGAAGACACGGGGCATGAGCAGGGGGTGGGGGGAACAGGAGGGAGACACGGGGAATGACCGGGGGGTGGGGAGGAACAGAAGGGAGACACAGGGCATAAGCGGGGGGTGGGGGAAACAGGAGGGAGACACATGGCATAAGCGGGGGTGGTGGGTACATGAGGAAGACACGGGGCATGAGCGGGGGGTGGGGGGAACAGGAGGGAGACATGGGGCATGAGCGGGGGGTGGGGGGAAAAGGAGGGAGACACGGGGCATGAGCGGGGGGTGGAGGGGTACAGGAGGGAGACACAGGGCATGAGCGGGGGTTGGGGGGAACGGGAGGGAGACACAGGGCATGAGCGAGGGGTGGGGTGGAACAGGAGAGAGACACGGGGCATGAGCGGGGAGTGGGGGGAACAGTGGGGAGACACGGGGCATGAGCGGGGGGTAGGGGGAACAGGGGTCAGGGGGGAGACACGGAGCATGAGCGGTGGGTGGGGGGAACAGGAGAGAGACACGGGGCATAAGCAGGGGGTGGGGGGAACAGGAGAGACACGGGGCATAAGCGGGGGGTGGGGGGAACAGGATGGAGACACGGGGCATGAGCAGGGGGTAGGGGGGAACAGGAGAGACACGGGGCATGAGCGGGGGGTGGGGGGGAACAGGGGAGACACGGGGCATGAGCGGGGGGTGGGGGGAACAGGAGGTAGACACGGGGCATGAGCGGGGTGTGGGGAGGTACAGGAGGGAGACACGGGGCATGAGCGGGGGGCGGGCGGAACAGTAGGGATACACGGAGCATGAGCGGGGTGAGGGGGAACAGGAGGGAGACACGGGGCGTGAGCGGGGGGTTTGAGGGAACAGGAGGGAGACACGGGGCATGAGCGGGGGTGGGGTGAACAGGAGGGAGACACGGGGCATTAGCGGGAGTGGGGGGAACAGGAGAGACACGGGGCATGAGCGGGGTGGGGGGAACAGGAGGGAGACACGGGGCATGAGCAGGGGTGGGGGAAACAGGAGGGAGACATGGGGCATGAGCGGGGGGTGGGGGGGAACAGGAGAGACACGGGCATGAGCAGGGGGTGGGGGGGAACAGGAGAGACACGGGGCATGAGCAGGGGGTGGGGGGAACAGGAGGGAGACACGGGGCATGAGCAGGGGCTGGGGGGAACAAGAGAGAGACACGGGGCATGAGCAGGGGTGGGGGTGAACGGGAGGGAGACATGGGGCATGAGCAGGGTGTGGGGGGAACATGAGGGAGACACGGGGCATGAGCGGGGGGGTGGGGGGAACAGGAGAGAGACACGGGGCATGAGTGGGGGGTTGGGGGACCAGGAGGGAAACACGGGGCATGAGCGGGGGGTGGGGGGAACAGGAGGGAGACACGGGGCATGAGCGGGGTTGGGGGGAACAGTAGGGAGACACGGGGCATGAGCGGGGGTTGGGGGAAACAGGAGGGAGACACAGAGCATGAGCAGGGGGTGGGGGGGAACAGGACGGAGACACAGGCCCCTCTATCATGCACATTCCTCGGACAGCTTACACCACTTTCACCTGAGCGGTTGATGGTTGGTGCCGGTGCCTGGCGTCCTTCTCCCTCTGGGTCCGTCCTGCTGTTGCATCTTACAGTAAAGGCGGCAGATCCCGCTCCTCGGCCCTCCAGCGCGGGGTGGAGGGAACAGGAGGGAGACACGGGGCATGAGCAGGGGATGGGGGAACAGTAGGGAGACATGGGGCATGAGCAGGGGGTGGGGGGAACAGGAGGGAGACACGGGCATGAGCGGGGGGTGGGGGGAACAGGAGGGTGACACGGGGCCCCTCTACCATGCACGCTCCTCTCACAGCTTACACCACTTTCACCTGAGCAGTTTATGGTTGGTGCCAGTGCCTGGCGCCCCTCTCCCTCTGTGTCTGTCCTGCTGTTGCATCTTACAGTTCAAGCAGCAGATCCCGCTCCTTGGCCCTCCGCAGGCCACCGTGTGGTGATGGCGTGTCTCCTGGCAGTCTTCAGGAGCCCGGGACGGGTTGTATGCAGGGTCTCTGTTGCCTCTCAATGCGAACGATAATCTAAGATGGCGGGCATCTCTGAAAATATGACACACTGCATGCTTCACTGCAGCCAATGGGAGAGCGCGTCACATGTCCGCGGACATCACGCAAGCCACTTGCCCAATCCCTGTCCTGTCCGCGGAGCGAACAGGGAAATGTGTCCGCGAAGCGGACATAGATATCACTCATTTTTTTCACTTACATTTTTGTCATTTTAAAAATAACTACTGGATGGATTTACACCAAATAAAAAAAAGCACGCTTTCGGGACCAAGCCACCACTCCCACCGCAAATTTGGTGTAAATCCGTCCAGGGGTTTGGGCTGTAGACGTGAGCAAAGTTTTTTCCCATTATGTCTATGGGAAAAAAATAAGTTTTGGGACCCTCCCTATAACTTTGCCCCCCCTGGACCTCACCAAACTTTGCAAAAAAAGTGGGCCATATACTTTTTTTCCAAAGTTTGGTGAGGATTTGTCCAGGGGGAGCGAAGTTATAAGCCGCCCAAAAAGTGCTTTTCCTATGGAAACAGCAACTTAAACATTACTACATGGCCACTAGCGTGGCCATGTAATAATAGGCGCTGGTGGCAGCCCTATAGTTAAAATAAAAGCAGCGTAGAAAAAAAAGATGTTTTGGCCTACTCCAATAATTTTCACATAGAGAAAAAGGAGTTGAGGAGTTGCAATTGAACACACGCAGAGCAAAAACTGCGGGATGGATTTGCGCAAAATAAGAAACAAGTTGGGCAAAAATAGTTGTTAATATTCCCTTTCTTTGGTTTGGTGTAAGTCTGTTTAGTCGTTTTTAAAGTGGACGGAGAAGAGGGTTCCCTGGTTCCAAAAAAACATGTATATATCTCCCATGGTGCATTGCAGCACTGAGGTTTTTCACGAGTGAAAAGTCAGCATTTTCTTTTGGCTCAATGGGAGCTATTCCTGTGTTAATCCTGCGGGAAGATAAACAAGAAAATGTCTCAAAATTAAATTTGAAGGAGACACGATTAGAAAGAATTGTGCATCATGGGAAAGAGCTGGGGGAAGATGTTTAGGAGTGGCTAAGGAGGACTTTGCAAAGTGGGGGAAAAGGTGGGGGGACCTAAAAAAAGTGTGGGTGCACATGTAGAGTGGCTTTGGGGATTGGTAAGATTTTATAATTTTTTAGTGTTTACGCATTACCCTGGTAATCAGATAAAACGTTGTTTCGGCACAAAAGATTCTAACAGCAATACAAGGCTGTGTTAGCGTGACCATAGTTATGTTTCTCTGGGAAATTATCAAAGAGAAATACCACAGGAATGAAAAAAGGTGTAAAAGTGGCAAATGGGTATTTACAACTGAAGGAGATAGGTGCTGCAGCCAAAGGCCATGACTCCTGGCCATGGCGTGTTAGCTTAATTGGTGCAGAGTAGACAGTGGCAATGGTCATTGAGACCTGATTATTTACTAATGAGGGGATTTATGGCATGACCAAAAGCCCATATCCCCTTCGAAGACCATGGCCATTGGGCCACTGTATTTTGGCCAAATCGTCGCAGAGTGGAGAGGGTCCACAGTGAAGGCCATGGCCGGTGGCTCCAGTTTTTTATTTTAATGGCGAGGGGATATGGGCCGCTGCCATAGGTCCTGGCCAATGGGCCACAGCTTTGTTGAAAATTGTTACAGAGTGGACAGTGGTCATATAGATATAGCATGAATGGCCATGACTAAAATATAGCATAAGAATACCCTTGAAATTCAGTGAAACAACTTTAGTTAAGAGATAGTTAAGATATACCACTTTGACACAACAAAACACATACAATCGGTTGGGTGTGTGTAGTGACAACAATCTAAACTCTGAACCCTCCTCTTGCTCAGCCCATGAGTACATACATGAGATCACAGCAGGGAGAGCAAAAACACATTGTTGGTGACATGAATGGATGAGCTCCAAGTTAAGATTGTCTTCACTTTCCACACTCAGAGAATGTCACTGATTTGTTGGGATAAACTGGTTTATCGTAAGTAAAGGTGCAGAAGTAAGACTCAGACACAATGGTGGCATGTTTTTGGGCATGCATCTTTATTTTTAAAGAAAGGGTTGGAAAAATGCCTCTCTGTCCAAAAAGTAAGAGGGGGTTCCAAGCCTCAAAGAAAACTAAGGAAATTGTCAGAAAGTCTAAAACTAAAAATACTGTCTCAAAAGCCTACCTTTGTCCCTAACACTAATAACTTAAACTCACTGTGCAAGTATGATCTCTTCTAAAAGTAAATAGTTAATTTTGATTCCAACCAGCATAAAAGTTCCCAGTCTCCCAGGTAATCAAAAACTGATGAAATGAAGAAATGTTCACAAATGTAGAACTCCAAGGCTAGAGTTGTGAACTTTTCCCGTAGATGGATTCTTGTTCTATTTTCTTTCCTTTAGGGGCTCTCAGGCCTGTGTTTTCTTAAGCAAATGTCACTGGTTAATTCACAAGAATAGCTTTATTGAATTCACACTGCATTATCCCTACAACTTGGCACTCCCTTTGGTGGCAAGCGCAGGATTCCACTTGTTTAATTATTCTTCACTCACTTTGGGTGCGGGTCCCAGACTCGCAGTATTCAGAACGGCTTGGTTCACTCTCCTGCCAAACAATTCTCCTCTTATGAATTTGGGTGTGCGTCCCAGAAATGCAATATTCAGAACGGCTTTGTTCACTCTCCTGCTAAGCAATCTTCTTTTTAACAACTTTGGTGTGTTTCCCAGATTCGCAATATTCAGAACTGGGGTCCCAGACTCTCTTATTCCCGCTTCACCACCCTTGCTTCCCTGGACTTTCAGCAACTCATGGGTAACCCACGTACCTGTTTGTCTCTTCCGTGCAGATACCAGGGTTTCCCAAGCAGCTGCTTTTTTTCTTGAGGCTCCGGTATAGTTCGGGAAACTGACTCAGTCTGCAACAGCTGTGCGGATGTCTGCTTCTCCCTGGCTGCGCACCCTCCCTTTCGGTTGCTTTAACGGTGTCTGGGATGCCTGAAGGTTTGACTCGGCAATAGCCCGAGCAGTCCTTTTGTACTCAACCACATTCGTGTTCTCCCTCTCCTCCGCTCACGGCTTCTCTTCTGGCTTTCATCTGCTCGGCCAGTGCACAACTGACCGATTTCCTCCTCTGAGGACAGCTCTCTCTTGGCATCTTAGCTGAGCTGTCTTTGAGCTCCCGAGCTGGATGGTTGAACTTCTTTGGGCCAATCACACACATTGAAAGACTAGAGTGCTGTTATGACTGGTTTTCCTTTTTGTTCCCTTCTACCTGAATGCATGGTCTGAGTGGAATGATATGTAAGTGTCTGGAATGCTGGTGAATGACCGAGTGTTCCAACCCAGGCAGTTAGAATAATGTAGCCTGGGTGGTGGGAGCCAGTGGGCTCTCTGTGCTTCCTTGTAACTCCTATTTGAGCCTATGTCCAGATGACATTTGATCTAAGAAGTAACTGGAATAAAAGAGTGTAATGATCTTACCTGCTGCCTCCAGAGAGTTTACCTTTGTAACAAGCGCTCACTCTGCTTCTCCAGTGTGATCCTTGGACTCCTGGTCATCTTCTTCTCAGTACTCAAAATAGAATCACATGTAGTATACTTTGAATTTTCTGATGTTTTAGTCTCGTCAAGTATATTAGGTTGACTAGCTTGACCATAGAACATAGTGGCCCTATTAAAAGAGGGGAAAGGGGGATTTAGCAATGGAGAAGTGTTTTGCTGTATTGACACGGAGATATACTGCATTCTCTCACAATGGTCAGCCCCAATCCCATAAGGGGCTTCCTCCCACAAGTGATCCTCCCTCGGTGCACCACCATCAGGGGGACTATTGTACTGTGGGCGCACCAGACTGGCCCCATGGAAAAGGTCTCCCCTGAATTTCAAGGATTTTGTTGTGATAAAAGAGATCACCTTTACTAATGAATTTCATTACGATACACTTTATTCTGTTTTAGCTGAAGTTTTCTCTTTGGATTTTAAGGGTTTTGTCATGCTAGATCTTCTTGACGGCCCACTGGCTTTTGTCCTCAATCATGGGCACCGTACATATTGCTCTAATTATAAAAAGGTGGGAAGGGCAAATGCCATGGCCATGGCCTGAACCTCCTTACCAAGTTACTAACGGGATCTCATCAGCATTGGCCTTTGGCCATGTCCTCTGTGCACATTGCAACAATTGGACATGATCTTCCTCGGATCCCAGTGACCACGGGCAAGTACATGTACATGTTGCACCAATTATTTAAAAGGACAGAGGCACCAGACAATGTCCCCCTCCCTGGTTAGTAGCTCACCTTTTGCCGCTTCCTTTTATTCCCATATAATGGTTAATTGAAGCATCTCCTTCAGCAATCATTTCCCATACTCATTCCTGTGGAAATGCTACATATGCCGATTTCAGCTGTAATGTGAAAAACAATGTAATTTTTCAATCTAAAAAATTTCCTACTACCACTAACCATGTGTCCCCCTCTTCCTTTCTTGTTCCCCCACTCTGCCCCTATTGTGTAAATCTTCCCTGATGCTCTCCCTTAACCTCCTTTCACTTGCCGGTTCCGGTGTTTTCACGTGCATCTTGCAACTTTACTGCAGAATTACCCCGTTAATCCAGTGACATTCCCCCAATAAGACAAACATTTTCTTGTACAAACCGGCCGCAGGGCCCACGCCAAATGCCCCCAGTACACGTGTTGTCCTCTTTCTCCCTCCACAACTCTACCCTATTTTGAAACCACCCCTTTACAGTCCCCAAATATAATTTTGAGCACTTTTCTTTTTAGGCTTCCCTCAGGATTGCAGCAGAAATTGGCCTGCATAAAATAAATCAGTTTGATTTAATTTCTGAAAAGGCTCACTGCTTCAATGCACAATGTGAGCTATATAAATAAATTGGGAGCAGGGGACCCCCTTTTCTACATCGAATATTGTCAAAACTACTAGACAGATTTACTCCAAACAACCAAAAGGCACATCCGCAATGCTTTGTGCTCAAGTTTGTTTCTTATTTGGTGCAAAACTGTCCAGTTGTTGGCATGGTACGGGTTTTCAATGGAAGCGCTGTTCAATCTATAGGAAAAGTAATGGGATTAGGCCAAAATCAACTTTTTTTTTTTGCTTTCTTAATAATCTTTCCACCATTTAATGAATTTTTCCTACAATTTTCATTTTGGAGGGGCCTGAGACAAACTTGTGTTCAGGAAAATGTCATCCAAATCCGTCCAGCGAGTCAGAAGTTATTGGCATTAGAATTTTGTGAAATGTCTATATAAATAGGTTCCACCTTACCCAGTAATTTTAGTTATGGTGAAGCCCGTATACATAACATTTTCCCAAAATTCTTCTGCTAATAACTCGACTCACTGAATGGATTTTGATAAAACGTCCCCCAAAAATGTTTGTCACGGCCCCCCCCAAACTGAAAATTGTGAGAAAAATGCATTAAAAGATTAACATTTTATTAGGAAAACAAATAGCATAGTTTTCAGTCTACTCCCATTCATTTTCCCATAGAGAAAAAGTGCACTTTTTGGACAGGCATAGCGCAGAAACCTCTTGGGCCAAAGCGTCGACTTAATTTCCTTGACTGATTTGGTGTAAATGTGTCCAGTAGTTTTTAAAATATTCAAAGAGAAGGGGGTGTCACCTGTTCCTAAAACCGTTTATATTTTTCTCATGGTGCTTTGCAGCAGAGAGGCTGAGAACCTTTCAGAAATGAGAAGCTGAAGTTTTATCCCAAAACACTTTCGCTAATAACTTTTGACTCGCTGGATGAATTGGGATGCAAATGCCCAAAAGAAGATATTGTCATTACCCCATCTCACCATCACGGCGCCCCAACCAAACAGGACATTTTGGAAAACATTTGTTAAAAAATGAAAAAGTTATTAAGAATACAATACACGTTTTTCGGCCTGTTCAATTCATGAACAGCCGCAGAACGAAAACAGTTGGGCAAAAACAGTTGGGCGGAAAGCGTTGCCGTAATTTCCATGATTGGTTTGGGGTAAATTTGTCCTGTAGTTTTTAAAATCTCCAACCGAGATGAGAGTGCACTTTGCTTCTTTAAACTTTTATGTAGTGCTTGACTGGCAAGCCGGGATACTGGGGGGATTACAAATTGTTAGAGTACTACCATTATGTAACTGTCAGAAGATACGGTAGGTAGGCAGCATATTGTTTGTGTTTCAGATGAGCTAGCGTACATTTGAATGTCATATTGTATTCAGTGAAGGCCATTGAAGGTTAAATTTATAATGAGGCTAATAGACATTAAATGAGTGCAGTGGTGTGAGATATGAAACGTTAAGTGACTAATGTACAAGTAGGAGTTTGAAAACCAGTTTAAGATTATGGAAGCTTTGCTTATACAAGATGTACATGTCGATGACTATCTGGGGCCTTGCCCAAGGTGAGAAACATTGTACACTGAGAAGGTGGTTTTTACAAGGTCGCATGAGGGCCCTGATCCTTGTGTGCACCCCAGAAAATAACTTATGCACGGACACAGTACCGGGTAGCTCAGGACGGCTGCGCTCACATCACTGGTCCCCATTTATTTACTCGGGTTGCCTAGCAGTCACCTTACATGGTGGCGTGCTAAGTCACAACATCCCTTTCCACCATCATAACAAAAACACATAACAACAACCTGGGGGTGCATTGGAGAACCACATTACTCCACAACATAATCATGTAGTCTCTCCGGAAGTCTTAGAATGGACTGCGGGGCAAGGGGGACGGCCGTTCCTCCAGCTCACAGCCGGGTGGGGAGATGACCCTGCTGGGCATTCCTGGTGTCGACCTCGGGGCCTCGTCCACCGGCCCTGGGCTTCGACTTGGTGTTTCCATGAGGCAGCAAAACCAGCTGCAGTTCCTTCATCAGGGACTCCTGTCCTCTCACCGCTGTGACCATGTAACCCGACTTATCCGCAACCCTCCACAGTGTCGTCTCATGAGGTAAACACAACTTGTGGGTGGGGCACCTTTTGTGGGCGAGCATCAGGTCTCTGACCTCCATCGCATTCAAGTCCAGTTTCCACTGTTCAATCTCTCTGTCATTTGTCCACTCTTGGGCATCTATCATCCGCTCGTCATCAGGCACCACCAACACCCTTGACTCGTGGTCAGGAATCAGCAACCTCATCTTGCATCCCAGGAATGGCTCTGCCGGTGACACACCCGTTGTGGAGTGAGGGATTGACTGGTACGACAGCAGGAAAGATGTGAACACCGGGCCCAGAGGTTGCTCTTTGTCTACAGCGATGCAGAAAGCCTTGTTGAGTGTCCTCATGAACCTCTGGACATCTCCATTGACACGCAGCCAGCATGGGGTGATGCACCTGTGGGACACCCTGTAGAAGTCGAGGAAGCTCACCACCTCTGCACTCTGGAACACCGATCCGTTATCTGACCTCACTGACTCTGAAATGATGTAGGCCTCAAATAGCTCTTCCAGGATCTGTATCACAACCTCAGTGGTTGTGGACTCAATGAACTGCACAATCGGGTACCTCAAGTATTCCTCCAATACCACCAGCAAGTGCTGAGACTTTATTACTGTGCCAAAGTCCACACTAAACGATCTCGACGGAGCCGACGCGCAAGCTGGGGATGATATTGGGGGTTTCTTTGCCACTGGTCACAATGCAAGACACCACGCACACCGGCTAAGGGCTTCATCGAACTTGTGCTTCAGCTCAGGAAACCACACCTTCTCCCGCAGGCAAGCAATCGTCTTATTGGCCCCCTGGTGCCCGACATGAGCTAGCTCCAGGATCCGCTCCTGAAGAGGCAGTGGTATCATGATCTGGGACCCCCACAGCAGACCCCTTTTTGTCCCAAGGACAGCTCGCTCCTCACGTTCCACAAGCCCTGGAGGAACGTCTGGGCCTCCGGTGTGTGGTGCTGGCTGCTCGACAGGAAACCCTTTCATTGTCCTGCGTGGAGTTGTTAGATGAGGTCTTGCAACCTGGTGTCATCCAGGGTTGCAGCTGCGATGTCATCCAGAGACATCAGTCGGGGTATGGCCGCCATGTTGAGCATGGCTACAAATGCTGCTGTGTCCCCATCATTCGCGAATGGGGACTCTGCCGGACCCACCGGGTGGCGAGAGGGATAATCAGCAGGGTTGTCCCCCCGCGTGAACCATCAGGGTGACTCTGTATTCTTGAAACCACAGCAGCCACCTTTCCATCCGGATTGGTGGCTAGGGAAGGGATGCCGTCATGATGGGGATGAGGGGCTTGTGTCTAGACATAGACGTGAAAGTGCTTGCAGCCCCACAGGATGGCTAAGGCTTCTCATTTAATCTGTGAATACCATCTCTCTGGGGGGTCAGCGCCTTACTGGTGTATGCTACCGGCCTCTGGCTTCCCTGTTGGCCGACCTGCAGGAGGACAGCACCCAGGCCGACCATACTGGCATCCACCACGAGCTCTGTGGGCTGAGTGGGGACAAAGTACACCATGTCCAGGAAGGTCTTGCACTCAGACGGGCCCCACCGCCATTCTTGATTCTTCTTTGTTAACACTTGCAGTGGTTCTGTGATGGAGGCAATATTAGGAATAAAGCGTCTGCAGAAATTGGCCATGCTGAGGAAGCTTCTAACCTTGGAGGGACACCACAGGGCCATCGCCTTTTTTATGTCCTTGACCTTCCGAGGGTCAGGTGATAGGCCACCATTGTGGAAGACAAAACCGAAAAAATCCACACTGGACTGCATGAACTTGCACTTCCTCCTGTTTAGGGCGAGGCTTTGCTGGGCGAGCCTCTCAAATACTGCAGCAAGACGTGGCAGATGATTCTGATGTGACTTCGAGAAAATGAGGACATCATCGCTCACATTCAGGATCCCTGCCAGTCCTGCTAGCACACCCCTGATCGTGTGCTGGAAAACATCGGCAGCTGACAACATGCCAAAACTGAGCCATTGGTAGCGGAACAGCCCACATTTGCGGAGAAGGTGGTGATGGGCCTCGAGTCTTCATGAAGCTGGACCTGGTGGTACCCAGCATTGAGGTCAAGTGCTGAGAACACCTTTGCTCCCTGAAAGTCAGCCAAAATGTCATCCACTGTTGCCGTGGGATGGCGTTCTCTGCAAATGGCTTTGTTGGGAAGCCTCATATGCACGCAGATCCTGACCTCCTTGCAACACTTAGGCTTGTTGGCATCGACAATAGGTGAGACCCAAGGGGTGGGGCCGGCCCTTTCTCAATGATTCCTGGCTGCTTCATCTTGGCAAGCTCCTCATTCGACCTTCGCCTGCAAGTGAAATGGAATGCACCGGTGGCGCAGTGTGATCTGCTGTACGGAAGGGCTATATGGAGCTGTACTTCCTGCCCCTGGAGGAACCCTACTCCCTCGAATAGGTGACCAAACTGTAGCAGCAAGCTGCCAATGTCTGCCTGGCATACCTGGAAGACAAATTGGACCAGGCCCATGTCCTCGGCCGTTGAGCAGCTGTAGCGTGTCTTTGGCAACCAGCATCACATAGAAAGTCATGCTAGACTTTGGCCCGAAATGCACCATGGAGAGATAGCGCCATGCCCCCCCCCCCATAAATGAAAATCCAGATCTGGGTTGCAAGCAATTTGGGTGATGGGCGTAGGCACCGGGGCAGGACTGCCGGCATGACATTGACCAACACCCCTGTGTCAATCAGAATGGACATGTCTGTACTTGCAATGGACACAGTACATCTCGGCCTCCTCCTTGCATCGGGGGCCACCTAGGCCGACGGTGGAGATGAAGAAGACGTCTTCAGTGTCGACTGCCCTTTTGAGCCTCAACGCATGACGGCGTGAGAACGTTTTTTTGTAGTTTGCCCCATTGACCACAGAGCCTTGCACATCCTGGCGAGGTGGTTTGTCAGAATGGGAGATCCGCTGAATCCATGAGGCGGCCTCGGGAGGGCCCCTGGGGCAATGTCACTGCCCAGCTGGGCACTGGATAATGGGGTGCTCTGGATCAGGGCCCAGCCTCATCATCTGACTCCATGGCGCTGTCAAGTCGTGGGGCGCAGTCGTCCACGGCACCGTAGCTGTCCGCCAGTCACACAGGCACCCAAGGGGCTGCAAACTGGGTAGGCAGTCGGCATATGGCACCCACCCTGCCAGACAGGGTCTTGGAGAGACACCCTCCCAACCGCACAAGCGCCCGATGGTCCACAAGCTGGGTGTGGCGTGTGCCCAAAACTGCCCTCAATAGGCCTGGCTCACAAGCCTGCAGGAGCCTGTGGCATGTGTGATGGGTGTAGGAGGAAGCACCTTGCTGTGGAGGGCTTGCCTGGCTCAAAGATGGTCCTGAAATGGCCTGGCCCATGGGCCTGCAGGGTCCTGTGGCAAGTGTAATGGGTGTGGTTGGAGGTACCTTGCTGTGGCAGGAGCTTGGCCCAAAGACAGTCCCGTAATGGCATTTTCAGGCCTCTGCAGCGACCCGGGCCTCCAGATGTCCTGCCGGGTTGCTACACACGAGAAGCAGGGGCCGCTCTGCGTCGGTCCGTGTTGCAGTCCGGCGGCAAAACCTCCTTGCAGGGTGAGCCGCCACCCACCTTCGTCTCCAGTTCTTACAGGGTTGCACGAGGGCCCTGACCCTTGTGTGCGCCCTGTCAAATAACATATACATGGATATAGTGCTGGGTAGCTTGGGAATGCCTCGCCCACGTCACAGAATATCATGCTGCCTGCAGTGAACTGCTTCTTCCTTGCGGTTCATAAAGGAGCTGCCCCTTTAAGTGAGGAAACCAATAAAGAATCATGTCCTACGCAGAGTGTAGCAGAAGTGTAGCCGAAGTGTTCTGGTGTTCTGGTTGGTCCAGGGTGCCGGGGTGACATTCTACGGACTGGAGGAACGCTCTTGTTTTTATGGTTATCGGTGTACAGCACTTTGGGTTTCTACGGATCTCCAGCTGCTACAGCCCCTAACGGTGAGTGGAGGACATAAGGAAGAGGAACCATTGTAAGAAGATTATCTGCCAACCCTGCACGGTTTTGTGGGTTGTCCACACTTATTGTTGGATATTTACTTGGCAGGGTGTTTAAACGTATCGTAACACTTATTGTGTGGCTTGCTTGCATTAAGGCGTGCTTACAATGGGAAAATTAAAACACCTTAAAGTGCTTAGACCTACCATGATGATTACATTTTTTTGCCAAGTTATCAATGGATACACAATGATCAAATTTGTGAGTTTCAGAATGTATCCTACTTAAAAATATAGGAATATTGGCAGTTTGCCGACTGAATAAACTAATCTCTTGACAATGTACATTCACCATATGGTCAAGCTCACCAAACCATGTACTCCTGGATAGCAGGTCATTATGGGCTAAAGCATTTTGAGCTAAGGATTCGACACCCTGCCAATTAAATTTAATTTCCATCCAAAATGCACAGGCAGCTGTTTTCCGCAAAGATAGTAAGGACTGAGACCTAATTACAGTCTTAATGTCTCCACCGGAACTCGGCATATTCAAAAGAGAGCAAAGTATTTTGGCCACAAGCTTGGGCAACCAACGAACTGCACTTAAAGGAAAAGCTTCTAGTGCGTACATGATTGTAAGGACTATTACCCTTGTATAGGTAATTACTAGGGCTTCAATAGATCGGCCACCGTTTTGGTGGATCACCCTCCTATTGATAAGCCATTTACTCCAGGCTTTTGTTACCACCTGTACCTCAATATGTGACAGCAACACAGAAGCCCGCAGTTGGACACCCAGATACTTATAGCACACCGCCACCTCTAAACGAATACCATCCAGGGTCCAAATAAAGGGATTCTTACCCTTGTGTTTTCTGCCAGAGCATTATTTTAGTTCTAGCAATATTAATTTTAAGCCCATTTAGTTTTGAATAACTGGTCAAAGCATTCAGGGAGCGGTGGAAAACAATTTCAGTTCCATCCATAATCACAGTGTCATCAGCATACTTTAAACATACAGTATTTACTTTTCCAAATTTAGGGGGAAAATGTGCAACTGAGGTTAACGCTGGGGCTAAGTCAGAGACATAGAAATTGTACAACAGCGGCGCTAATGTGCACCCCTGTTTCAGACCCACATTTGTTGGACAGTATCCTGACAAAGCCCCCTTCTGGGATAATCTGACCCTAACTTGTGTATCTCCATAGAGTAATTTCAAATAATATAATAGTGAGTCAAGGTACAAGGGTACCTCTGCATATAGGAAAAACAGGAAACTCCAGGACTCAGCGCCAATTTAAGATTTGATTGTTTAATTGCACAATCTGTTACAAAGCCCTCTACTTGGTTACGCGTTTCGGCTCCCACGAGCCTTTATCAAATCAGGGCCAATAATAGAACTATTTGATCCATACGACTGTTGTCCGAAAATTCTGCCGCTCAGAAATCCCTCGCGTCGGCTGCTCGAATGGTGAAAGCTTTCACCATTCGAGCAGCCGACGCGAGGGATTTCTGAGCGGCAGAATTTTCTACCATTGGGATTTGTCCCTATTATTATATTTCGGACAACAGTCGTACAGATCAAATAGTTCTATTATTGGCCCTGATTTGATAATGGCCCTGTTACTTTGTGGACGGTATGGGCTTAATATTCGTCCAAATCCAGTGACCCGTGACAATTGATGATAACTAGTGCAACCAATATTGCCTAATTACCTGACATTCAATAGGGATTGAAAGGAGTCGCCTGCCAGAGCAACTTTGTTAAAAATAAGCCCCACTACCTCTGCATATAGATTAGAATCCGAGATTAGGGTCTTAAGTATCCATTTGGGATGAGTAGTATTAAAACCCTTATGAAATCCCGCTTGATGGGGGCGTAGTAGATTATTTTCATTCGCACAATCAGACAAAAGTTGCAAAAGCAGTGCAGCAAACAATTTAGACCTGCAATCCAGCATTGCCAATAGTCAATAGCATGCAGGGTCCGTCCTGGGTCTGTGCTTAAACACGGGCACCAGGACAGACCTTGGGACAAAACCTATTCCACAAAGATGCAAAAATTGGCCCTTGAGCAATTCTGCCCAGAAAGCGAGGTCCATCTTCAGGACAGCGTTGCAAAGACCATCAGGTCCGGTGGCCCTAGGAACTTTACTTTGTCTTATCATACCTTCCAAGTCCGCTCCCTCAATATGGGAATGGACTAAAGTATTCAGCATTGATTGAGGTGGTCCCACGACTCTAATCTCCATTTTCGAATAATAGTGTTTTTTAATATGTAAGCCCCAGACAGCTTCTTTAACATTTGCTAATTCATGCCCCAAGGAGCTGGATCATATCTGCCGCAACATATGCCAGCATTTTTGGGAATCATTAGTTCTAATCCACAAGTCGATTAGTCGCAATTGAAGTGAGGAATGATTTGCCTTACGGGCCCTGCGCCATGAATGATAACGGTTTTTAATAGTTTTTATCCTTGTCCACACCATTAAGGACGCATACAATAAATTTTGTTTAATGGATCGAATCTCTGCCCCTACTTTCTTTTCTTCGTGGCAATAGCTGCATCATAGGTTGCCTCTAGCTGTTGAAACTTAATACCCTTAACCAAGCGCCTCCACACCCTAGGGTAAAAAATCTTCATCAACCTACCAATATCCCCATGTAACATATCTAGCGTGGTGGCAATAGAGTGATTCCCAGTATTCACTTCCCTATTAATATCGGCCATACTGGCAGTAGTACAGATGAATCAGTTTCCCTGCAGGTTTACCAGGGGACTCTCCTTCAGATGAGACACCCTATTTATTTCCCTGATTACGGGTTAATAGTAATGCCACATGATCACTCATGTTCACATATGTTGTACTCATTAGTGGAACAAGTTTCCTAATAGTGGCATTTAAAAAATAAATTCTGCTACTATAGGTACCATTTGACCATGTATACGGAGGATCATCAACTCTAGTCAAGAGTGGACTTAAATCAAAAACATTCAAAAGTTCCCTCCATTTTCTAGCACGTTTACGCAGGGCTGATTTCCCATGTGAGCTCAAGTCAGTCGAAAGTTCCTGCATACAAAGCACATTAAAATCTCCCATCAAAATTATCCCCTACTATACTTTTTACACTCCATGCTTGTAAATTATTGTGTACCATTTTTATAAGATTTTTTGTTTCCATACCTGAAGGGGGTGATACAAAGTTGCAAACAAAGTACCACCATGGCCAGGCAAAAGCATGGGCAATACCACCGCCAATAAATAATCATCCTCCCTGACCCCCTTCGGAGCATAAGGGGAAAATTCACACTAGGCTGCTATGCAGATTCCACCTTTTGGGCGTCCTGACATAGGCGAGGGCCAGGCGATGAAAATCCTATAACCATCAAGAAAAAAGGCAGAGGTAAGCCAAGTTTCCTGAAGATAGAAGACCTGGGAGGATACTAATTTGTCTGAACCATGTTGATTAGCAAGAAATGAAAATGACCACGAGTGTTCCAAGATAACAGAGAGAACTTTTGAGGAGACCTCTCAGAGCTTCAGAATGGAATACATAAAGCTTGTGACCAATTGCCAATGAGTCTCTGTTTCCCTTCCCTGTTTACCCTCTTCATTGATGAGAAGTCCCTTAAACATTCGTACAGGTTCTACTCCCTATTAGACAAAGAAGGGACTCTAGCTGAAGGGTAGAATACATTTATGTCAAAACCTATATCATATAAGGTTTTAGCATTCAAACAAATATGTTCACTAATCAAAGGAGAGACAGTAGTCAAGATTATCCAATTCAAAAAAACGATCATAGCTCAGTAATTCCAGGCTCAAAATCAAGCCCACGCAGTTCAGGAAGATGCAGTAGGTGAAGTAGCCAAGTACGGTTTAGAAAATGATCAGATTGTGTAGGTTCACACTCTATCAGCTTGATACATTTGAACAAGGCACTGGACTCCAAAGGCTCCTGTTGTAGTATTTGTTTTCTAGATGACGTATTCACAGTATTTACATAAGATTGCCAGTTACCTGGTAGTTGGTGGATTTCAGAAGAACAAGACCCTCCTTCGTGATCGGGGAGGGTGGCTTGTAAGAGGCTGTGCTTTGACTGGGCCTTCCTTGCCTCGTACCAGGCATTCAGTATTCAGGTTCTTTGCATACTTACCAATGCCCCTAAATTGGGGATAGCTTTTGACCTTCACCAGTGGCTCTGATATAGACCCCTTATCTAAGGGGCCATGCTGTACTACTTGTCTTGAGGTACCTTCCAGTTGTGTATTCGTAATGAGGTGTTTGTCAGCCTTAACATCATTCCTGTGCTGGTCAAGTTGTTTCATTCCCCATGGGATGATGGAGGAGGAAGATTTTCTTATTTGAACCATTTGATCCAAACCAGAGTTAATGCGGCATCGTTTTATCTTTCTTGGTGAATCATTAGTGTTATTTAACAAGGCTTGTTGCATGTTCAAAGCTTCCCTAGCTTGTTTGCTGGACCCTGCTGCAACTCTTAATGCAGACCCCTGTTTTACCACTGAATGGGATTTGTTGATGGGATGGGCAAGCAGAGTCTGCTTTCATCCACCTTCGTTATTAATGGCTCAATTAATAACCAGATTCCGCCGAACTTGTAATGAGGCCCATTGTCTTGTTTTTGGGCACATTCCCAAGAGCTTGGTTCTAAGTTCAGTCAAACCCATGCAGCTCACCAAAATGTGCCGTAATGATTCACCTCACCTTTATGTTGGCAAAATCTACATTCATCTACATTTGATTTGGCATATCGCTTCAAGATTTCATTAGTGGGAAGCAGGTTGATTCTCAGTCTCATGAACTGAGTTCTATACCATGTGATGGGAAGAGCTTTAAGTACCGGGGCCTTGTACCAAATGCCTTGGATTCTTTACTTAGTGCCAGTTGCCACCAATGGGAGTTTCTGTCCTCAAGAGTTTTTATCCAGTATTGTGCCCAGATTTTCCCTTTGACTTTATCTGTGTTAGTCAGTAGAAGTTCAGTGCTACAACCTAGCGACTCTAATGGGGCATACAACGATCCTTCCATTGAACCAGAATACTGGGTCCCATCCCAACCGACTGCTGGGCGAGAAACTTCAAATGGAGGTGCAGAGGTACCAATATGCATTTACAAAATAACAATAGCGCTTTCCAAGTTGTTTTGACATATAATGATATAAGGCCTAGCTCGTACCTTATCACTGGAGTTGCTACCAATTTTGGCAACTTTAGGAGCTTTCTCCAGAAGGTTCCCTCCAAAGACGCCCACACCTTGTAAGACATGAAGAGAAAATCTTCTGCGCCAAAATCAGAATCAGAACCAGAGATAGCTTGGCTTCAAAAATGTGAAGACCGGTTCTATAGAAAATTTGCCAAATCTCTTATGGAGTGGTATGGCTTGGGATGTCATCATGGTGGTCCTTCCTACTGTTAACAAGGGCACCCAAGTAAGTCAGTGCCTGGGTTTCTAGTAGAGGGACACTTTCCAAAAACCATTTATATCCCAAAACACCCTTCTTGCAATGCCTCCCAAAGGTCAGGATTCTGGTTTTGGCTAGATTGATTTCTACACCATAGTGATATTTATATACTTGCTTTAATTGTTATCCTATCATGCGTTTATTGTGTTATGTATTATGTATTTTATAGGTAGTGTGCAAAAGGATGCTAAATGCCTCCTAAAAGCACCTTTGTTTTCAATATAAATAAAATTGCCGTATTCTGACATGGTGGCGTGCTACGTCATAACAGTGGTGAGCAGTGAGTAGGCTTGGAATAAAGTTAGGCCCATGTGGTAATGCTGATTTTGTTTGGATTAAGTAAAATATGGAAGCACACAGGGATAGTCATGGCGCTCTATGCATTATAGGAATCCAGATATGTTGAGGGAGTCAGTTATATCACTATATGAGAAACGGTCATCATTAACATGCAGCATTCCCTCAGGGCATGTTGGCTGTATTAAATAATATGGGATAACCAGTAACCTTTTTAAAAGTCAAACATATTTAATTAATATATTGAATGGGTAACAAGAACACTGACATTTTTGGTTATACAGCTTCATTCACACGCTTGGTTGCTGCAGCAATTCAATTTATTTTTTGTCAAATATAATGAACTAATGTATCAGATGGGCAGCTAGACTATTTTCTGGGAAGAGACACGAGTGCATAATGTCATTCAAGTCTTAATGCTATGGTTAATAATGTATGGTTTAAACGTAACCCAAACAGTGTAACAAATGTGTTTTGAAATGGAAATTGAGGTGTGACGTTAGCCGCTTACGTGCTACGTCAGTATGCGTTTAAACATCTGTGTAACAAGTTTGTTTTGAAATGGAAAATGAGGTGTGACGTTGCCGCCTACATGCTACGTCACACCTTTCAAGGAGAGATTGGAAACCTGGACATGCAGTTGTGTATAGGGCCATGCTGGCCACAGTTTACAAAATGGGGTAAATAGCAATTTCATGTAAAGTAATCCAAGTTAAGGTTTATAATGTAATGTTATTTTCCCGTGGACAGGACCACTTTGAGCAGTGATCACATGCGAACACAAGTTTTTATTCCCAATGCGATGGCTAAGATCCCATGCATTGTAATGTAACGCGACCAGCGTTACACAGTGTTGTAGAATGGAAATGAAGGTGTGACGTCAGCCGCTTAATGTGGGACGTCACACCATTAAACAGCAGTCAGTCACAGTTTGAAGAAACTGTGCGGAACGTCGCAGATATCCCAGTAAATTGGCACTTTCTGTTAGAAAGTGTGAATGTTTTAGGAGAAGCTACTTAAACTGTATCATCTATTTTGTGTTTTAAGTATTGAGAAAAAATGTTTGTAGCAACAGTGAGAGAAAAGTGATTTGCCATACAATATCAAGATTGAGGCTGGCAAACTCAATATATCGGTATGTTCACATTTAGAGAATATGGATATAATATACTAATATGGTGTGGATCTAGACCAGCATATTAATGGTGTTTTTCCTTGTTATGATTTGGTGCTAAAATTAGGAACAATCAAAGTGGGAAGAAGGACAGCAAGTGTAATTGTTGTTCAAGAGTTGGATTGATCAAATAGTTACAAAGCCCATGTAAGGTGTGCACAATTGTGTTTGCTTACACACATTTGATTGATAGAGCACGACAAAGGGAGCACTTTAGAAGGTGATTGAATGTGTGTGACACTGTGGCATGAGGTACAGGTTGTTCTAACCTAGTAGTAAAAGACGATTTTCGTCTTGCACCAATACACTCTTGTACTTTTGTAAGAGGGTGCACATCATTTGAGACAACCCATGTTTGAAACAAACCTTTCTTGGAAAAGTTTAAACTCGTATCACATGGTGGCATGAGGTACAGGCTGATTTAACCTCTTAGTAACATACTTCTACTTTGGTCTTGCACCATTGCACTCACGTAATTAGTGTAAAGTGATTGGCAGCTCCTAAGCTATACATTATGGTAAGGGGTGATAAGGAGGACACGTTAGTAGAAGAGTGGAAAGCAAAATGTGAACCCTCAAGCGTTTGTGAGTGAAGATTCTTGGCTAGCGTGCTTACTTCAGCTCTGTGTGCGCCCACTGTTTTTTTCCCAAATAGCATGAACCCTTTGTGCCTGAATGAGGGGAACTGGTGATTTGTATTTTGTGAATGAGAATGCCTATTACCTAATGCTTACAAGTAGGAGAAATCAGGCCTAAATGACTATACAAAAATGTGGTTTAATGCAAGAATAAATGTTCTGATACGTATTACATTTCAAAATGAAACTTAAAATTTTAATTTTAATTTAATTTTAAAGCACCACATGCCAAATTGCAGTTTTGTAGCATGTTGGGAAGTGTGCTGAACATTTTGAACAGACACACATATATCCACACATTTCCCCCAAAAATAAATTAGCCAAAGGTACATTTATAGTTTATACTTTTTACATTGTCTACACCATGGAACCTACCCACATGCCAAATGTCAGGTTTGTAGCATGATGAGAAGTGTGCTGAGCATTTTGAACAGACACACACACATATCCACAGATTTCCCCCACAACATAAATTAGACAAAGGTATATTTATATGTTATACTTTTTACATTGTCTACACCATCACATCTAGCCACATGCCAAATTTCAGGCTTGTAGCATGTTGGGAAGTATGATGAACATTTCTGACACACACAAACACATATCCAAGCTTTGCAGACCGCCTAAAAAACACTTAAAAAATATATTTAAAAAATGTATTTGTTATATACTTTTTACATTGTCTACACCATGGAACCTACCCACATGCCAAATTTCAGATTTGTAGCATGCTGGGAAGTATTCTGCGCACTTGCGAACAGACACACACCTATCCACAAATTTCCCTTTTATACATGCAGAGATAGATACAAAAAATACAGATAAAAAGACCAACAAATTAATATGGATAAATACTAACGAAAATGTCAATATGATAAATGCCCTAAAGCTATGGGCCTTAAATGCATTGTAGAAGAACATTGTCACCTATAGATTGTTTTTAGATATTATAATGCGGCAGTGCACAACATATAGCATGTCAGCCAGAGTCCTTCAGGGCATGATTTATGGCCCTCCAAATCACTGGAGTTTCACAGGGAATTCTAGTTGCTTGATCTCCAAACTTTAAGGTGCAAACAAGGCAACACTGGAGTTAAAACAAGCTTATAAATCTTCATTCACTGTGGGCCTCATTACGACCCAGGCGCTAATGGGTTAACGGCGCCGTAAAAGGCTGCGGCGCCGTTAACCTATTAGCGCCTAATTACGAGGTCCCATTGCGGGACCCGACCTTAACGGCTGGTGTAGACCAGCTGTTAAAGTAGGGACCCGCAAAGGGACCTTGGTGCTAATTACAGTGCCGCAATTTGCGGCACCGTACTTAGCGCCTTCCCCATTCCCATTGAGCCCAATGGGGCAAAAATGGGAATGGGGAAGGGCCATGGAGGAAGGGGGAATTACCGCCCCGCCAACCTTGTAATGGGGTGGTAATTCCCCCTTTCTCCATGGCGGAGTCGGTAACTTACCGGCATGGACCATGGTGCTAGTAGCACCGTGGTCTTCCGCCAGGGTCGTAATGAGGCCCAGTGTGTGCATTTTCATACATCCTAGAACCTGTGGCTCTCCAGTTGTTTTGGAATGCAACTCCCATGACTTCTCGCTGTTTACTATGCTATCTAGGGCTTATTGGAGTTGTACTGCCAAAGCTGCAAAATCCTATCCTAGAGGCACAAAATCCCCAAACATAAAGATACAAAACATTTCTGCTAATGGGACACATTAGAGCTATACCGGTAACGGTAAAAACAGACAGTATTATCGCCCACCCCTTACTGGGGTGCTATTCCAAGGTGAAAGTGCCAGCAGCAAATGCCACCTGATTATTTGATGGAATACTGACATAAAACATCTTATGCATGCATAATTGTTCAAATATCACCATTGCTAGTAAAGTAATTATTCCACTATAACCGCTGTACAGGTTATAGTCCAGATGGCGGCGCTCAGATTAGCATGGGCGGTAATGGTACTTGCAGCTGGCAGTAATCAGACCAAAAATCTGCAGGCAGTGCTTCATTTACTTCATAAAATTCAATAATAGTGCCGTATTGGGACTTTAGGGGAGAAAAACTGCTTCCCTGCATACGAAATCATTCAAGCAAATAAGAAATACATTTTGACGTTTTTGATGTTTTAGTTATGAAACGTCATAGCACAAGGATGGAATGGATTACATTCAACTGTAATGCAATGCAACCAGGATTCGCAAAATCTCCCAAAATTAAACACAATTGTAGTTGTAGATGAGTTAGACATGAGATCAGAATAAAAAGTGCTATTTGGAATTGCATTTACAGCATAGTTTGGCAGGTGTAACAATATAAAGGTGTTGGAAAGGTGGGGTTTTCTTAGATGTTAGCGTACATTCCTATGCATGTATAGCATGCACCGCTGCCCTTTGCATGGTCTTGAGGCGCTGTGCTGGATGTAAAAGAGAGGCGGAATTGGGAAGGTTTGCAGGAATGGAGAGACAATGCGCCTTTGCTTTGCTGTTGTGTTGATGCATGCTGACCAGAAGTGCTATGAGCTCTGCACGCAGGTATGTTTCCAGGTGTTCTCTGTCAGAAGTGTAGTCCCTGATTTCTTGCTTTGGACCGGGCAAGGGGCACGCCTCCTCTACCCCTGATTGGGAACGATCTTTACAGGAACCACACAACCCCCAAGTCATATCGACAGGGAGGGGCTCTTCAACTGTAAAATAAAATTTCTATTAACAGAAGATGGGCTATGCCCTAAATGCTTACCTTAATCCTTTATGAGACACATACAGCAAGGTGGGCTTTTCAGGGGTCTTCATTTATAAAAACACTGAAACCTTTTATATTAAAGATTTCTATCCTTCTAATTAATAACTTCCTTCTAAATTTCCCCGGGCGCAAGTTCTTTCTAAAAGGGATCTGCCTTGTCAGCCCACCCTTCCTTAGAGGGGTCACAGGGAGACCCATAGGGTGGGACTGACGAAACAGACCCCTTTCCTACACCTGAAACCAGCCATGATAATGGGGGTGAGAGGATGGCCTTGATGAGTGGTCCAACACATTAGGTGGCCTGAGAGAGGCCCCAGCTTCTTACCTGCCTCTTGCCAGGGTACCCGTTCCTTCTGTACCTCCCTCTTAATTCTATAACCATTCCCCCTTGCTTAGCTAAGCTATCAATAAAAGTTCCGATAACTATGAACAGAGACTTTTCTTACCCGCTCCTCTCTTCACCTCCCCGGCCACCTGGCATACAAGGCCCGGGAGGACTTTTCTGCAGGGCCCACCTCGCCAGCCATGAGGTGGGCTGACAAGGGACACAGCTGTGTTGCCCAGTTCAGGCCACCCCCAACATGCGGCCTGGACTGGGCAGGTCTTGGTGATTAGACCCCTGGCACCATGCACACCGCTGTGGACCTTTTTTTAATGATCACACTGTCCCATCTAGCCCATGGTGGGCTGACAGCCGCCACATCCATGTGGGTGCCCACGCTGCTCCGGGCATGCAGCTGACCCAAGGTAATATGCTGGTTCACGCGGGACACATGGCCCACATCCGGAGGTTCATTAGGGCTTCTTCTCCCCCTCTTCCTATTTCTCTCTCTCCCTCTTTTCTTTTTTCTAACCATGTTCTAATGGTTCTTCTTTTTTAAACCTCTAGAATCTTTTCTCTTCTGCCTAGCCCATTTTTGGGCGGGGCAGTTCTGTCCTTTGGTGCTTTTTTTCTTTTTGACAACATTACATCCAGCACTAGTAAACACACACAAACTCAAACACAAAACACACACTAATTAATTACAACCCCTGGTGTATTTATCCTTATTTCTTGGCTTCCCTTAGGGGAGAAGTATACATCCCTGTCTATCAGGGCCCTGTGTGGGCCATGGGCTACACGAGCATGGAGGTATTCATGATCAGAGTGACACCTTGAGTGCCTGTGGTATTTGGATGTCTTGGCCGTGGATTTGGTATCTAAGTTGGTTTTCAAGGTGTAGTGTTCTGTTGTTCAATGTCACTTGGGATGGAATTGTAGTTTGCTGAGTGTGTTGGAGTGTAAAAGGTAAACATGTTAGTGTGGGAAGCTTAGTGTAGAGCCAGGGTGGCAATGTTGAGCCTCCCATGGCAATAGTCATCCGATGAGTCCTTGGTCATGTCTCGGTGGAAGTGCTCTTTGGGTGAGTTGCTTGTGAGATGGCATCCTGAGGTATCCTGGTCTGGGCAGATATCTCTGGCAGTGGGTGTTGTGAATAAACTGAACCTTGTTCATATCCTTGTAGCAAGTAATGTGTTGCGATCTTGGGCAAATAGTATATTCAGAGCTTTTGTATTCATGGGGATCAAAGGGAAGCAATCAACACTTCTAGATAGAGGGATTTGTAGAAACGAAGCCTTTTGATCCAATAAAATCAGCAGAGACACTTAGCTCTTGTGCTCCCTGAAGAATGCAAGGACAAAAACATCATTACTGCTTGATAGAGACACTCGTTGCAGATCGTTGTGATCTTTGGCAAGGAGTATATTCTGACTCTTTTGTTGCATGGTGTGGAAAAAGGTAATCAACACCAGGAGATGGTAGGATGCATTAAAGCACAACCATGTGCTCATGGTCAAGTAGTATAGATTGTGATATCTTTGTTTCCATCAGGAGGAAAGAAAAGGAATCAGCATATGGAGGTGTAGCAATTCAATACAGAGGAGCCTTGTGATCTCTGGGGAACAGCATATTCTGAGGTCAAGGTTCTAGTCATTGAGAAGAAGTCAATCGGCAAATCAGTCCATACCAAGGTTGGAGATATCCATTAACCACCCTTGTTCAGAGGAAAATTGATATAAATTAAACTGCTCCTCGCTGTCTCCTCAGTTGGTAACTAAAAATGGCTCACAGTTCCCTAGATGAACCTTCAACCTTTCTGCTTACTGACAAAATCAGATTTTGTGTTTGCAAATTGCTACTTTCCAATAGAAATATTTAGGCCTGGGATCATGTCAATAGCATTTGTTTCCGTACACCCTGAGCTTCGAGTACTGTTACTCACCGCTCCGTAAATAGGTCAGGAAGATAGATAGATGACCTTGGAGACGATATGTACACAGGAATCAATATTCAGCCTTCAACTCCAGATCCCCTGAGTTCAAGACTCAGGCTTCCTCAAGAGAGGGGCTCTTCTTTACAACGTACCTCTCTGCTGTTTCAATTGGAACAGGCAGAGGTGTCAGTTGAATAAAAGAGCAGGGAGAACACACACCGCCAATACCCAAGCTGCAAAGGAATACAAAGATATTAGACAGTGCTGAGAAACCAAGTAAGCAATCAAGCACAGTATGGGACATGAAATACCTAGGCAGGGATTGGAGTGGAACTTTCCCCGGAATGGACCTACAAGTAAAGAAGTAAACCCAAATGAGTGAATTAATCTAATGGATTCTTCCTTTAGAGAGTTTTAGTCAAAACTACAGACCTGAATTGTGGGACTCTCAAGGGTTAATGATTTATAGGATTGGAGAAAACGAAAGGGAAAAATAATAAACAGGGAAGTTAGTACAGGGAAGTAAACCCGTGCGGCACGAGTGTCGCGATTGAGCCGGGTTGGTGCAGGATCAGGAGAGCGTCAAAATGCACTTTGAAAATAACTTTGTTGAGTGTTGGAGTGCAATGAGTGTTCCAAATCCAGTAGAGAGGAATACCAACAGAGCAGTAGATAAATTATGTACAATAGTCAAAGATGGCGCTGGCAGAAATAGAAGAAAATAAACACAGTTGGTTACCTGAAACACAGACTTCCCAAACGAGGGTTGGAGCAACTGAAGTGTTCCGAATAACTGCTGATGAAGGTGTTGCGAAGACAGCAGGAGCAGGGAAGAACAATCCAAGTAACGTTCCGTGTCAAATACCAGAAGATCACGACAATGATAAGGGCGTAGAGAAGGCAGTCCAGGGGCAGTCCGGGTCGATACCGTAGAGGTCTATGAAGTGTCAATGGAATAGGAAACATAACAATCCAAAAGTTCGGGCGTGGGTCGGAACCAGGAGATCAAGTTGGGATTTCGTGACAAGATTTCACGTAGGAAAACGGACGTAACTGCAAATAGTAAGAAACACTAATTAGCAGCAACAAGCCCGCTGGAAGACGTTAGTTTTAAACCTGTAAGGGGGGCATGCCTTTTTGTACGTCCTTCACGTACGAGACATGTCAGCTGACACGGGTTCCGCCGTAGCTTGTACAGACGCCATGGAAACCTGTATCTGCTCAACAAAGGAGCCGTGAATGGGACGTACCCCACAGGGAAGTTTTTGTCTGCCGAAGTGTAACAGTACTCATTTGTAACCTAACCTATATAAACTCATGTTTTCTTTATTTCTCTATGAAACAATGCACATTTTTTTACAAGAGGTTCCATTTTTAAAAATGTGAAGCTTAAACTAGAGTAATAAAGGTAAGCAGTATACCTTGGAATCCCTATTTTTTCTGTTTTTAAAATAAACTTTCAAGGTGAAAAGGCCACTCCTGTGACAGGCTGGCCCACCATTAAAGGCCACCCAGAAAAGCACTTGTGTACGCCTGCTGTATTTGTTTCCATGAAGTTTTCCAAAGTTGCTGGAGGGTGGGTGTAAGGTGTGTGTCACTTTTCTTGAAGTATCGTGTTATATTTCTCATCTTTCTAAAGTTGAACGGCATGGTGAATATGGTGTATATAAAGCACTTTACCGTAAGGTGTTCTTTCCCACAGCACATTCATTTTTATGTTTATGTTTAATGTGTTCATATAGCGCTTTACGCCAAAGAGCTTTACATTATAACAACAAGGATACAATAAAAAACAGTAGAAGCAATTACAAAATATGAATCAAACCAGTAATACAGTAAGTAGAACAATTTGCCAGTAAATATAAACGAGGGAGGAGGGGGTGGAGAGGGGAGGGAGGGACAGGAAGAGGAATAGGCTGAGGATGAGAGAGGAGGAGAGGGGACTTAAGAGGAACTGAGCATTCTTTGCACTCATCCTCGTGGAATCCATCCGATATGAACATATGAAATGATTTGCAGCTAGAAAGCTGCAACAATACATCCCCGATCTCTACCCAAGAATTATGCAATGAAATTGAGATGGACTTGCTATTACTCATCTGGAAATAACTGAATAATGAATGTCCACTACTCCCCTAACCCCCAAAGAGACATCTCACCTGGAACCAACCTCTCCGATGATAACCACTTTTCGCTATTTCCCCCTGCAAAACCTTCTCCTCCAACCCCGCAGGATTATCAGAAGACACCTGCTGCCCCAGTTTATATATCCGGATCCAACTCCCATGCATACTTAGTTTATCTGATAACTGGCTGCATGGTACTTTGGGATCTAGGATATTATCTTGCAAAAACAGCGTTCAATTTCCGTCAAAAGTATATAGTGCGTGTTCTTTTCCTCTCCATACCTTGAAACCAGACTGATCTTTCCAAGGTGGTGCAAATGCACTGGATTCCTATGAAATCTGCCTGCTTTTTACATCAGCTAAAGCCAAGAGAATCCCATAGGAATACATTGGACATGCTGCAGGCCATGCGTACATGGCAGGTTTCACTTCCTCAATTTGCATTACAAAGGTGGAAAGGTAATTTTTACTGCTTTTAAAAACTACTACTTGCACTTCATATAGTGTTAATGACTAAAATTGCATGGGGGGGGGGCTGTTTGCACCTAAGTGCAAATGTAACAGGCCTCGTCCGTGTACTTTAAGTTTTTGGGGAAAGACACTTCCATGGCGTAAAGGAATTTTCGCCTGGGGCCAGATTATTAAAGAATCGCACTGGTGCAAAAGAAATGGAGCAAATGAATCTAGGACTAATTTCACTGCTCTAATAATAGAGAATGGAGCAAACAGGTTTAGCCCCAACCAGAATTATCGAAAAATAAATTCACTGGGGGAAATTGGAGCAGGCTGTTTGATTCGCTATGTTTGCTGTGTAATACGAAAATAATTGTAGTAGACACCTTTTGTTGTATGCTGTGCAGCAAACTAGTGCAGAAAACTGCCTGATTAATGTTTTTCCGAGTGCAGTCGGTTTTAGATAATATGGATTGTGGCAAAATCGGGTTGCTCCATTTTGCATTATCAAAGCATTTGCTAACATTTTAGCACCAGTGCAAATCTTTGATAATCTGGCCCCTGCTGTGACACTTTTGTCTGCAAGTGACTGAAATCGCAGGTAGGGGACCTGCTTGCAAGCATGTGCACATGTAGCTGGTCCCAGCATGAATCTTTATCTTGCAAAATCTGTGTTGCATTACAGTAAAAAGTATAACATGCATGTTCGTAACCTGAAAATAAATCTCAGCGGAAGGCTGTTCACCTATTTATGAAAGTAAAAACTACTTAGGGTGACCACTATGTGCAGACTATACATAATTTTGCCAATTTTTGCCAAATTGTTGAGAATTAGATTTAAAACCTTGGTTTTTAAAATCATGATGTAATGTGATGTATTATATGAATATTTTCTAAAGTTTTTATGAAACTAAACAAATAAAGAATAATTATAATGAAAGGAAAAAAGAAATTGGTTGACATAGGTCCAGGGTACACGCTAGCTGCTAGAGTCTGGCAGATTCTCTGTCTTTTTGTGTTCAAAGAATAGGTCCCAAATTGCCTCAAAGCTTGGCATGAACGTCCATTTTCATGCAATCTTAAATGCTTAAGTACCTATACAACTCAAAAAATGTGGTCCTCTGTACACACATTTCAGATAATTGATATACGTGTTTCATATACTTTTGTTACTTTGAAGATTTGTTTTCATATCGCCCTGGACATTTTTATTTTGTTGTTTTACTTTTAGTATGAGTATGTTACTGTTTTTTTTACTAGGTTTCTCAGTGTTTTTTTCATTGTATTCTTACGGAATACCTGTTCTATGTTAAAAAAGAAAAACATGCAGATTGTTCCCGGAAGTTACTGCTTTCAATGATCTTTGTTTATTGAAATCAAGGTTTTCAAGAGCATACTGTACGTTGAATTATTATTATTTTTTTGTTATGCAGCTGGGATGCAAGCCATTTATGAAGTGCGTCCATGCACTATAAACTGTATAAAACACAATAGCAACAAGCAGAACCATGTAAGGCATTACTACATCGCAGCCGAAGAAATTATTTGGAACTATGGCCCAAGTGGAATAAATCAATTTACAGGAAGGCCGCTGGACGAACCAGAAAGGTACTTAATTACATGCTTGCTATTATATTGCTTGTATGGGCCTGGAAAACAATTCGGCCACCTCCCTCTGGGTGTAACTGAGTGAGAACCAGTCTTCATTAGGACGAGTCTTTTGGAACATAAAGGCTGTTGAAGAGGGGAAATTAAGTCGTCTGGCTGGTACCCCAGCTGAATGTCTGCATCATAAGCATAACCAAAACGGGGGGCTGAGGTTGCGCATCACAGAAATACTTAATGGTGGCATAACATGTATTTTGTACATTATAAATATTAAACAGTTCCTGCTTTTTGGTCTTTCTGGGTTTTCATCTCAGGTAGTAGCGAAAACAATCTATTGGTACGTATGGTAGCAGGCGGCAAATGTGTATGATTTCACATCCGCCAACATTCTCTGAAAAGTGAACTATTTGCCTAGGGCTTGAAACAACGTTTTCTTGTTTTGCTTTTTATTTCAAGAGAGTGGCTGTTTTGCGTAAATTACCTTAAGGATTGTAATAACTTGCCATGGTGTGATCTTTATTCCTGTCCTTCTGGCATAATGTTTGTTGGTGTGTGTGTTTTTTTTAGCTGAGTGGTATCTTACGTATGGTGACTGTACCCAGAGGTCAAAGTGTGTGGGAACGAAAGGGCACGATGCTCCCTTAGCTGAGTGATACCTGACAATGCCCTTGTTATGCAGTATTGAAGGATCTGTGGTGCGGGTTCTCCTGATGTTATGCTTTAACCCAGTGTGTGCGTGTTGTTGTTGGAAGGATTTTATAAGTAAGCCTTTTATTAGTGAATAGAAAGCACTCAATAAAAGTATAAATTATGCCTCTTACTATACCCATATGGTATGGTAACTATACCCAGAGGTCAAAGCATGTGGGAACGAAAGGGTACGACGTTCCCTTGTTTTCTGGGGAAATCAGTCATCGTTCCCTTACTTTATTCAACCCGCAGCTGTGAAAGACAGCTTTATTTATTTAACTTCTCCCCTACTGGGTATTTGATCTGGTAAAACACCAGCGTCACACCATGCTGTGCTACCTTGCAGGGGCTGGGTTGCTTTCATTTGTAAAGACTGCCTTGGACGTTGGCTTTTCCTCGGTTTTGATAGTACTGTTGTAAACACAGCAGTGTAGGGTGGAGGGGTGATAGGGAAGGCCTGTTCTTTGAATTGGGGGTTTGAGAATGGGGTTGGTGGCGAGCAGGGGGATGCGGGAGTAGAAGGGGGCTGTGAGGGAGCAAAATTGGGGGCATGGGCAACATAGTTCCACTACTTTTTTTTCTCCACTTCGACCATTGACTATCCCGGGTTTCTAATGAAATTTGTACGGCATTAGATGGTTCACTTGGCCCATGCTGACAGCATCTTGACATGTGAGATTATCCCCTACATATGGTGACTATGCTAGGCTAATGAGGACATTGTTGGGCCATTCAAGACTGCTTTTGGCTTTTTATGGCAGCACCTGTGATGGTTTTGCTCATATAAACATCACTAATCTCAAAGCTCCTCTCCTCCATTTACAGCGTTCCAGGAATACCAACCTCGGTTCTTTGTGAATGGTGCTCCTTGAATTTTCCAACTCTTGCTCACTCTCTCGTTAAAATGTGTGATGTGCGATGATTTATAGGCTGGGCATAACATAAAATTGTCCTGTTCACCCTAATATCCAATGAAAACATCCTCAACCTAGTCCACCCAAGATTACCTTTCACCTCCTGGATTTCTTAAATTGCAATATTCTCCTGGAGGTCTTATTCAAAATGCATCTTGTACACGAGTCATCAAGCCATTCAGTGGTTCCCCTCCTAGTCACACAGGATGAGAAACTCTGTTTTTTTGTGTGATGTGAGATGATCATTCACAAAACGGGGGAGCTCAGTGTACCTTAGTAGCTGTCTAATCACTGTCCCACTGAATTATCTACTGTTCTTATTTATTAGTGAAGAACACTCTGGGTGTGGCCTTGACATTGGCTATTATGGATGCTGATGTTATTTCCATACTCCAAACACTTTCTTGTAATTAGATGTGCTTCCACAACCCCTTAGTATGGCCCACATGACTTGGATCTGCACTGGAAAGGGATGTAGGAGGTTTGCACAGCAGCAAAAAAGACATCCAAACGAAATACAGAATGTACACCAGCCTCAATATTTGTTAAAAACATAGACCTGCGTATTAAACCCAGGGTTAATTCAATTGGCTGCTTACAACGAGTGGAAACATTACATCCAAATAAATGTATCAATGTATTTCACAGTACTTCTATGGCCTTCAACAATACATTCTGCAATAAATGATTTTCATTCAGCTAAAGAGGGTGACCGAGAATACCATGGAGTGATTACTTAGCCATGTCCACAATACTGTAGATCTCTAATAATACACTAAACTACCAGGAGATCTGACGCTTCTTTAATGTATCCTGCAATCAGATTCAGAGTCCAAGAACTAAGGGCGGTAAAGGGAGATGTAACTCAATTAAGGGAAAATTATGCTTATCAGAAAATGCACAAGACCTTTAACTAGAATGACAAATTAGGATTTAGGAATTAGCTTGGTAGCATATTCACTCTTTTATGCATTGGTGTCTGCTCTGCTCACGAGGACTGTGTGTGATAGTTTAAACTCACTTCTGGCAGCTGAGTGGTTCTGCTACTGCACAGATTCCCTCGAATCCTGGGAAATGTCGTTTTTGTTTTCTTTTTGTTTCTAACTCTCACATCTATTTTACTAAACGAATAGCCCATGGATGCCATGAACATGAATGTGCTGGTATGATAGATCTAAGACTTCACAAATCCCCTGATGCTGGGAAATGTAGTTCTTCCTTGATTGGTACCTCTGACATACATTTTTCATCTCAAATCAAGTCCGTAAAGACCTTGCAGTTTATTGTGCTGCAGAGATTCCTTGCCCTGATGCATGGAATTCGAGCTTTAATATCCTTATCAAATGTACCATAATTTCAAGTTACACGCCATGAAAGAGAGCGTATTTCATGATGAAGCACCATCACCTATTGTGTAATGTCTCCCTGCTTCTCAAATTCCGAAGATAGCTCAACTTGGTCATTTAGACCCTATGTTATACATTTTATGGTCATAATCCATAAATGTTCTTTCTTTTTAGAACTGCTTGAGCATCATCTCTGCATTTTGATACACTGCCATCATATGTCTTGATCTGGATGTTCTTAGGGAAAAGGCTAGCAAATGTGGTCCGTGGCATCCCTGTCTGTATTGTGACAGTGACCTTCTGGGCAGTCATTCCTACTTATACTGAGTTTCAGGGGCAAAGTGCTCCATACACAGCATTTCAGCTCTAACATTGTGAGTGGGTACATAAAGACCAATTTCTGTGAGTATAATAGCATTCATTACATTCCAAGCAAAACGTGGGGGATGCTCATGATCCACACTTAAATTGCCCCACAACTTCCAATAAGCCCCTATAACCGAGTAATACTTTCTTCCTCAGAGTCTTGGTAAGTATACACTAATGTTTCTGTAGAGAGGCAGATGTATACGTCATCTCCAGTACCCACCCCTTCACCTCCGTCATATTGGAAGAGCAAGAATGCACTGTCTGTGACACCAGGTATCATCCCAATACTGCACCAAAAACATGAAAGACGTTATGCACTTAGACAACCGTATCGAATGTACCCTCACACTGGTGAGGTGGAAGGATGTCTACATACATCACTGGACATAGAAGATATAAGGGAAATCAGGCCAGAATAAAGTGACTTCATGAAGAGAAGACAATAGGACACATTGAAACAATATGCACATACTTAAAGAATAAAGATGCAACTGAAGTAACAAGAGAAACATGTATGCAAATATGAAGAAATCATACACTAAGAAGATAAGTAAGAAGAGAATCAGCAAATGTATGTATGCAGAAACGCAAGGTTGATGAGACACATAGAGGCGTGCTGCAGGAGAAAATATAATGCAAGAAAAGCGGCCATGATGGAAAGATGGACGTCGGTTTCGTATAATAGTAAGCTAAGAAGCTTTGAAGGGAGAGACAAGAACTGCAGAGCTGACAGGCGCTGGAAAACAGCTAAATGCGAGGAACAACAAATATCTGTATGGCTTGGGATCAAGGATACCACATCAAGAGGCAATTGCAAGGCACAAGGTGAGTCAAAGATCATAAGCTTCATATGCATGACATATTTCTCTTAGATTAAGGAAAGGAGAACGCATTTGCAAGAGCCAAGTTTTGGACAATTGAAGATGCAGAAAGCATGTGTAAGACAGAGCAACCAAGTCTCCAGAGGCCAAGAGGAGTAATAGAACCCAGCTTAATTGAATTGAATAGCACTAAATAAAAGGTCAGATGGGCAAAATTGTGGTCTCCTCACACATGGTGCAAGACTCGAAAAAAAGACCTATTCATTAAGCTCCAATTGAAGATAGAGAGGTGCCTACAATCCCTTAAAAGTCCCAAGGAAGAGAACAGTCAACAAGGTCAACTATAGAGAAGAAGCCTTGGTTTAGGGCCTAACTGATGAGAGACGGTAGGCTAATTGACCAAAGTGGGTAGAAGTCTGTCATTGTTCCCCGCACCTGGGTTTCGTTTTGCTTACGTGCTGCTAACGAGCCAAATGTCCAAGGTTGGAAGAGAGTGCCAAACAATCACGATGGCCTGTGTAGCAGAGTACTATACATTGTTTCTGAAGCCAATCCGTTGCTGTTATTCTGCTATTAATCTGTATTATACGTAGTAAGATGTAGTTCAAGGCGTGTCTACCTGTTAGGGAGCATCTAATTATGTTACTAACACCTAAATTAAGTATAGATATTGTAGAAAAGTAAGTTCCTTGGACACATCTGTCAGGTTCCATAAGTAAGCTTTATACCATACACATAAAGATCCCTCAGGATGACAAGTGTGAACCACTGGCTCGCATCACCCAGGGCAGGAGTTCTCCAACTGACATACAGTGGAACCTTCACTACAAACATTCCTTCACTCACAACTCAGCATTCTCTCAGGCACACTAACATATATATTCCCTTAATCAGTGTCTCGTTTCGATAGGATTTTACTGTTTTCCACGTCGGATGATGTCATAGCTGGCGTACATCGGGGTATAAAGAGAGCTGCAATTTGTTTGTTCTCCAGGTTTCCCTACTTTATTTGAGCTGATAATAAAGTAGTATTTTGCCATCTTTTTTGAGTCTGTCTGGTTATTTGGGTCTGAGATAGTTTATTGGTAATTCCATCTGACACTTGGAACACTCCAGGTGCGAGTGCACATTTTCTTAAAGTGTTTTCCTTTGATGAAGGCAATAGGACATTGCTCATGACACTTCTGAATTTTTAATAAGTGCAGTTTCAATTAAATAGATTTTTCTTATCAGACTAATATGCGTATTAAAAGTTGAAACTATCACTATTGTCCTCCTGTGTCCATGAGCTTCACAAACTGTCTCTATTGGAGAATCTTGAAAGTTTAGATACCAAATTTACTTGGCGCCTTGCATAACCTTTTTCCTGAAGGTTGTCTCTTAAAAGTTCAGCACCTTTAGCAACATTATTTATGTCTGAATAGTACTGACAAATTTGCAAAAATTGGCAATAAGGTCAGTTTTCACAGAAACCTCAGGGGTGGAAACTGTCTAAAGGGGGCAACATATGTGTATCAGTTGTTTTAGTAAACAGTACCATCTCCAGGAGTTTCCTTAACACATAGGTAATCAGGCCAAGGAATGACATGGCCTGATTGTTAGCTGTTATGGTAAAGCACAGACTAATATTATGCATATTAATCCATGTAAGCAATTCTACTAATTGTCTACCATTCTTTCATGTGTTCATGACCAAATGAAAACTATATTGTCAATTTACCTCCGCCATATATCAATGTCTTTTTGAAAAGGATTTGTGTATGTATATAAATCTCCTCAAACTTGCCAGATACGCCTTGCCCACACTCAAAGTGAACTTGTAACCCAAGCACATCCTTTTTATTTGTGCGTGATTGTGTGTTTCAAAGATGACATAATTCCTTTTCATGACTAATTCAAATAGGGATGCACTAGGAATGGTGTGTTTTGATTGTCCAAGAATGGTATATGCCACATAGAGTTGTACTTTTCTTTATCAAATACCACTCCTTCGAGTTTAAGCATCTTACCCTTGTTATCACAGATACATGAAGGGAGTTGGGCTACACGTCATTTTATAAAGTAGTCCACTTAAATGGGCAGGAGCCTGAGTTCTGATCTAATCCATGACACTATAAGGCAGACAGGACCGACATCACAAATACAGCATGAGTGGACAGGATCGCCCATCCCATAGCCACCATGTTCAACTAGGTGGACATGACACTGGGTAATCGAATGATAAGGCAGCGTGCTAAGTCATTGTCTTTGTCATAGTCATTGTCTTCAGAGCTCAAATCAACCACGGATAGTCGAACAGGCATAAAAACACCAGAGGATGCCCCAGAACCACATCGTTGCACTCTTCGGCTTCATAGTCAGCCATCAAATCCTGAGCATCTTCCATACCATCATACCCCGTAAGACAATCAGGTTATAACTATCGTCAGAATTCCTGGGACTTCCTGGGAGTGTGTTCCCCTCGGCATAACTGTAGCAGGTCATAATTGTCCCTTCCTGGATACCATGCACGTTAGCACCAGGGACTACCACAAAAGCTATATAGCAGTGTTATAAGCCCCTCCCCTAGTGCTGCCATAGCCTTAGAACAGCCCCATACCTATTTATATTTTGATTAATGTATATAAAATCTATATCAACATTTATATCAAAATGTATATCAAATTTATAAAAATGTATATTAAAATGTATATAAAATTATATAAAATGTATAGAAAAAATATTGGGGGTCAATAAATTTGATAGCAATCAATTGTTTTTATATACAATTTATATTCACTTTATAGTAAATTGATATCAACGGGGCTGGACTCAGGAAAAGGGGTGGGCTAAGACTAGAAATGGGGGCATGGCCATCTGTCCAAATTTAACATGGAAAGCTAGGGTACCCCCTTGTACTACTCGAGCGACAAGAGAATGCCTTTCATCACACCAAGGAAGCTCTCTCCAGCACCATGACCAGGGATTATTTTGTACCCAACTGAGAAACCAAATTCATAGTGAAAGCCTCTCTAAGCTGACTAGAAGTGCAAAAATAGCTGAGTGGGGCGATTCGGCCAATCACCCATGCTAGGAGGGCACTCACCCCCACAGATTAGTGGTACTTGCAGATCGAGAAAGAGGCCATGGACATGCTGTGGGGGGCAGGCCATTTTCTTCTCTACTTGTGTAGGCATAACTTCATAGTAGTAATGGACCACAAGCCACTGCTGTTACTCTTTAAGGGGTGGTCCCTTCTGCCTCTCATAAAAATCAAGAAGTGCGTCCCCCAACTACAAGAGTGCCAACAGACTGTGGAATGCTGCTGAGGAGCTGGCAGACTATCTATCAGGGCATCCTAGGCCTGGCAAGAAAAGGAAAGAAAGAGAAGTGAGCGAGACCAATGAACAGATCCAACTCCTGGCAGACAGCAATTACCCCATCCCACTGTCCCTGGGAGAAATATGGACAGCAACGGAGGAGGATGAGTGTTTTCAGGTAGCCATACGTTGTAGAGGAACAATTCTATTATCCTGAGGTGGATTTGATATGATTGTTGGCTTTGAATAATTTTATCTGATCTAGAGAAGATGTTGGGTACACAGACTACCCAAAGACATTCAAACAGATAACACCCCTCCATTCCAGGAGCAAGAATGGCAGGTCACTTGAAATCACAGGTCATCAAACACCAATGGAAAATTCCTTATTGGCTCCAGGCGTCCAGGGGAGAAAAGGAGGTTCAGCAGAAACAATATATCTACATTAGAATGAGACTCATTGAAAACTCTGGGGGAAAACCTTGTATTTACCAAGCAACCCGTGGATAAAGGTGTGTGAATTGCAACAATGAATACAGCTAACTATGAGGCAGTAGTCAGATGGCAACTATTGAATCATGAATTCAACCTTCCTTCAACTTGATTAGCTAAAGTAAGGGGGACTTTCTAACCAATATGGGACCCCTGATTCCTGTATTTTTATATTCTGCCAAAAATACATAAAAATAGTAAAACAGAACTATCCTTCTGGGGTGTTGCGGGATAATATGTATGCCTACATGGCCTTTATAGGGAGCCTATTAAATGTTGTCCACGATACCCTGGAAAGGCAGTTCTCGGCAGGAATCTTTTACTGCGATAATGCAGGGCAATTCGACAACATATGGTTCACGAAGCGAGCCCATCATGCCAAGGCCAGTAGACTATTCGATTTACTAGGAAGTATACACTCTGACCTTTTCTTCCAGTATAAACTACTGATCAATGGCTTTGACATTAAAAGGAAACTATCGAGAAACACGACTGCTTTTTTGCCTCATGAGGGGGAACACCAAACAATACAAGCTAGTCATCATATCGGCAAGTTTATTCGTTAAATGTTTGAGTGACTTTCCGACCATTAAACTGGCGCATGCAGAGGAATTTCAAATATCTAACATTAAGTAACTGGTGGAGAGGTTTGCCCTTAAAGTCTTCAGCATTCCTACCAGTAGTGTTGTACCAGTCAAAACAACCTGTTCCTGGGGCAGATCCCAAGAATAATCATCATGTGGATTTTTTAAGCAATATCGATCACCAGCGCATACGATCAAAGTCCCTTAAGCTTCAAACACTGTAACATGAACTATGCAGCGCTGCAAAAGGATAGTGCCCTGATCACTGCCAAAGCATACGTGCCTAACTTTGGAGTTCCGAACATAATCAGGGAATACATGGGCCTGGTGGCTGTCACGTGGGAAGCACATGCTTGATACGCTGGTTTCAATCACACACGAGTCTGCCCTCAGCTATACCCTAATGGCCTTCGGTCTAAGACTTGACAACGTATCAGCGGGTCATTTCAACCTTTTGAGGAGCAGGAACCTACGCACTGAGATGAAGTTTGAAAGAATCCTAACCGCTATGCACTCATTGTCACTGTGGAGTATTTTTGATAGTGGTCTCAAGATCAACGCTCAAAGCAACATACTTTTAGATTTTTAATGGATATTCTACAGATAAAAGGATCTCTGAGTAAGCAGAGACATGCTTGGAAAACATTTCACAGTGTGTATGCCAGCGATAAATACTCCAAGTGCCTACCCAGGAATCGCCCGGTTAGTCTACTGGTAAACACCGATCCGCAGGCCGGTGGTGGAACACACTGGATAGCTTTGTGGTTGCAGGGGGACGTGCTAACGTTGTTTGACAGTTTGGCACAGTACCTGCAACACCCCATCTATGCCCAGAGTTTTAATGGAGCCATTGCAAGGTGTTTACGTTTATTTATACAGCACTTATACACAGGTGGAGTGCTTCAACGTTCTTCAAGGTGGGAAGGAAACAAGGGAATACCGTAATCATTCTCAGGCCTTGAAGTTTCCGAACAATCTAAACAGAGAAACTAGCACATTAGGCCTGACGGCATTTCTCGTAGTGCAAGTGCATGAAGTGCTCAAGCTGTGACCAAGCTAGGGAGGGGGGAAGAAGAGGGGGACATGACAGACAAACTTACTAGTCCCAGTACATTTAGGTCATGCATGCATACAGCCGGAGATACGAGGAAGGGTGGTGGGGGGAACAAACGTGTCCAGTCCAGTAGGGCCCTGTGTTAAGTGCAGAGAGGTATCCCCACTCATGGAGCATAAGCTGAAAGTGCAGTAATGCTGAAAAATGTGCACTGGCCCGAAACAAGTGCAAAAGCCTGGCAGGGGAGCCTGGCACCTGTAAGGCTCTGGAGATTAACCAGGCAACCAGTCAGCAAAAACTGAACAGAGTTAGGGGAAGAAGGGTGGAGAGAAAAAGAAGTGAGGTTATCAGGGGAGAGGAAGGGAGAAGGAGGAAGAGAAGAGGAATGACTTGAGGAGTTTCTAGAAAGTAAGGTGCTACAGCTCAAAACAGAGAGAGGCAGGAAGGCTGTTCTAGAGGTAGGCACCTGAAGAGGAAAAAGATCTACCCCCAAATCTCTATTTGTGAAACCAGCTCTTACCCACAGAGAGTTGGAGGAGGGCTCTAGAGGGAGAATATTTAGCAAGAGAGTATGTTATTATACATAATAATAAGGACTGTAATAAAGAACCAGTCTGCATTATGAATTAAAAACAAAATTACTTATAAAAAATACATATTTTGAAAGGAAAAGTTTATACCATAAACATTTGAAACATTTCAATACAAAAAGAAAATAAATGTATACATTCAGGCAATGGATGGATAATCAAATGGGGGGACACTGTCTGGCGGGGCCTAGACGCTTGGGAGGTATGGGGGGCAGGCGCGTCATAGATTTGTGAGGGGGTGGGTAAAGACTCCTTAAGCCATTGGGTATTCTACCCCTTTTTGAGAATGGTGGGACAGACTCTATTTACAGGCGTGAGTTTTCTGGGTGTATTTAGAGGGCTGTGTTGTTGGCGTGGGGTATTGGGGGCACCAGTGTTTAGCCGCTCCAGAATGCAGCGTTGTGCGACATTACCCTCAATACATGTCGGGATATTCAAATCAGCGACCACTTGCACAAACATGTTCCAGCCGATGGGGGCATTTATTATAGAAGTGGGCTGTCGACTCGTAACACCCCATACTAGATTGCGCAGTTTTCAGCCCCTTAAAACCCTACATCTCTAGATAAACTCCTCCCTATAGGTCCATTCATCCACATCCTTTGCAAGTTCTGTCTTATGTAGCAATAGTTCCGCAATAGGTTTATAGCATTGACTAAGGGTATTTACCATGTCTGCCACAACCGGGTCTGCCCCCTTGGAGCTTTCAAACCACTAGATTCTTCAGACGGCATGTATAAGGTTAGTTGTTTTTTTCTGCATCACCGTACTAGGCTTGGTTTAAATATGCATGCAAAATATCCATATATAAGGCTGCTTTATCATGCGCTTGTAAATCACGTCTCTTTAAAACATCCTTAATTTCTGAGTCAAGCCGCATGGTGGCAACCTTCCGGATATCCCAATCAGCAGGAGGTGTGGGGGTTGCCAGACTTTCTAACTGTTGCTTGTCCACCACATACATTTTAAGGGTGTGCTCCATCACTGATCCCTGAGCAAGCTGGTGATTAATGGAAGGGCTATGCCTATGAGAGAGCCTACGAATCTGCCAGCCTGTGAGACCACTTTTCTGTTAGCCCGTAGCAATATCCGCCTAGTGACCAGTTTCTTGACAATGCCCTTTTACTTTTTCAGCACACTTCATGGTATGTTAGAAAGACGTGCCCCTTCAAGGTGTTCCGGCAGTCTCTGAAATAGTGTCCACCATTTTGTCAGAGGCCACGGCTAGAATAGACTTACATTGTTGAGGGGTGGTGTATACAAGCATTTTGAGCAGCGCAATTTTTCTCTGTATGCGTGTCAAAATGGTGAATGCATGGCCGGTTACTCAAGATGTATATAGAGCTGGTAGCCCCCGCAGGAATATATCGGTTCACAATCTATAATCCTCTAAAGTGGTTGTTTTTAATTCAACAAGCAGATATCCGTAGGACTTACTGGTCGCATCTTTAAAAGCTTCCATAAAAAATGTGTTTTGGACAGATACATCTGTCGAGCTATCATGGCTAATTGTTGTTTATCATGGGGGGGTTTAAATAACACTATATAACTAGCATTTAGCGTTCTAGATCTGTTGCTCTTGCCGTGGTTGAACAAGTTCTGCATGAAATAACACATGCTTAGATTGTGTTGATGGAAGTATTGAGTAACAGCTTTTTTTCTAGTTCAGTGTTCTAACCAAACTCCATCAACAAATAGTCCATGATGACCATATTCACCATGCTTGGTGACAGTAAACGATCGTCCTTGAGACTGTCAGGCATACCTTCTACAAAACGTAGGTGCTTCAACTGTTGTTGCAGGGTGGTATAAAGAGTTTGCCTGCAGCTATACAACCAAACAATATGTTTGGGGGCAAGGCTTGTAGCGGTCTGGGTGTTTTCTAGAGGTTTTCTGACAAATTAACTCTTTCTGCAACTGGAAGGCCCTGCCAGAACACACGTGAATGGATGTTGCAGCCTGGTATTCATAATGTCAATTCCTTAGGGGTTAATACACCATGTACAGATATCTATGGAGGAACTCTCTGGTGGGGTTTATTGTACTGTTGACTCAGCCTTACAGTCTTCTGGGGGGTGATAAAGAAAATGCTGCTGTGCCTGTGCTTCTTTATTTGTCGTTTCAGCACTATGTGGAAACCGCCAATTAAAATACATGGCATTCTCTATCTTACCTAGAAGTGGCAAATACAACCATGTGACAGTTTTGTATATTTTCTCTAGCAATAGACCTCTTAAAGGTTGTATAAAACTCACATCCATTGTGTATCATCCACAATATACCTTTAAATGTGCATCATCTGTCGTACGGGGGCCCCATCCCCGGCCCCTGCAAAACAATGTTCATAATTCAAACTATAGTGGCAACCATCACATCCTGTAACGTCGGCTGGGGATCAGCATCACTACCTACATCGTTCCATGATTGGCTCCTTGATAGCCGCGACATCTCAGATGAATGCCCCCTTGTGATGACAGAACAATGAGTGGTGTTGCAGGTCCTAGGGCTTGCAGATAGCTGCAACATCCAAAAAAAAACACCCATTCCCAAGGTACCTGTTGCCACAGTCCATTAAAGAACCTGAATATCCACTCTCCATCACCAGTGGAGATGCCAGACACTCCATTGACCCTTGCTGGGGCAACTACCCAACAATGGGCCTCATCACGACTTGGGCGGTAGCGCAGGCGCTATCTGCCCTACCTCCGAACTCCCCGGCGCTATAAGCGCCGGATCACGAGTTTGGCGATAATGTTAATACCCATTCCCCATTGCGCCCATTCGGGAATGCCCCATTCCCCATTGGGCCCAATGGGGAAATTTCACGCTAATACCGCTGGCAGATTTCCCGCCGGCGGTATGAGCGCGAATTTTCAGCGGATTTCCCCCCAGCTCAGAGCTGGGGCGAAATCCACCGAAGTCCTGATTTGGCGGACCCTTAAATCCAGCGGTAATAGCGCTACCGCCGGATTTAAGGGTTACTGCCAAAGTCGTGATGAGGCCCAATGTCTCTTAATGAATCTGAGGGACAACTGCACTGCATTGGGGTCCTAGGCACTTGACTGATCCTTGCTGGGGGTCACAACCAAGCAATTCCCCTTGTTAAATCAATGAAAACATGCAATCCCATCCTCGGGTCTCCAAAACAGCCAGGGCATGTTGAATCAAATGCACAAATATCCATGTTCACAGAATCTGACAGTTGTCTGGTGGCACGGGCCATTTCTTTAGGGTCTGCCTGCTGCATAATCCAGCTGTTGGAATACATGGTGTCTCAAAGTTAATACAAAGAGAATATAGACTCAGAATAGGACATCCTTTACACAGCACCAAATACCTCTTTGAAATATTCAGATACAATTCCCCATTCACTGCAATACACAACATATTGCAACTTAAGCGTCTGCATCTTAAGTCCAATGTAACTTGAGCCCTTAAACAATTGAACATTTCATTCAGTTTGTGTGAAAGAATCTCAGCTACACTGCTTTATCAAAATGTGTGATCTTTGATACATACTCAAATCCCACTGTGCGTGACCTGCCAAAATTGGAAGTTCCCAAACCCTGCATCTTTCATAATTAGTGAACGGATGTTGTAGCATGGTATCCATAATCCCAAATACTTAGGGGTTAATGCACCATGTACAGATATCTATGGATGAACCCCCTGGTGGGATTTAATACACCGCTGGGTCAGCCTTACAGGCTTCTGGGGGGTGATAAAACAAATGTCACTGTGCCTGTGCTTCTTTATTCGTCGTTCAGTGCAACGTGAAAACCTACAATTAAAATACATGGCATTAATACATGGCATTCCCTATCTTACCTAGAAGTGGCAAATAATAACATGTGACAGTTTTGTATATTTTCTTCGGCAATATACCTCTTAGAGGCTGTATAAAATGCACATACATTGTGTATCACCCACAATATACCTTTAAATGTTATAATGCATCATTCGTAGTATGGCGATACCATTCCCGGCCTCTGAAAAACAATGCTCATAATTCAAACTGTAGTGGCCACCATCACACCCTGTAATGTCGATTGGGGGATCAGCATCACTACCTACAGCGTTGCATGATTGGTGCCTTGATAGCAGCGGTGTCCCAGATACATGCCTTTTTGTGATGACAAAACAATGAGTGCTGTTGCGGGTCCTAGGGCTTGCAGATAGCTGACACGTTCAAACCCCCCACCCATTCCCAAAGAACCTGTCGCCACGGTCCATTAAAGTACCATAAAAGCTGCTCTAAATCACCAGGGTGCCAGACACTCCATCGACCCTTGCAGGGGCCACAACCCAACAATGCCCCTTAATGAATCTGAGGAATAACTCCACTGCATGTGGGTCCCAGCCACTCGACCCATCATTGTTGGGGGCCACAACCAAGCAATGCCTCTTGTTAAATCAATGAAAACATGCAATCCCATTCTTGGTTCTCCTGAACAGCCAGGGCATGTTGTATCAGATGCACAAATCTCCATGTTCACAGCGTCTGCAGGTTATCGGGTGGCACATGCCATTTCTTCAGAGTCTGCCAGCTGCACAATCCAGCTGTTGGAATACACAGTGTCTCTAAATTAATACAAAGAGAATATAGAATCAGAATAGGACTTCTTTCACACAGCGTAAATCACCTCTTGGAAATGTTCAGATACAATTCCCCATTCGCCGCTATACACAACGTATTGCAATGTAAGCACCTGCATCTTAAATCCAATGTAACACCCTAGCCAATGAGCCCTTAAAAAATGCAACATTTCAATCAGTTTGTGTGAAAAAATCTCTGCTACACTGCTTCATCAAAATATGTGATCTTTGACACATACGCAAATCCCACCGTGCATGACCTGCCAAAATTGGGAGTTCACAAACCCTGCATCTTTCATAATAAGTCTTTGCTTAATGAGTGAGCTGCTGCGTTAAATATTTTCACACTTAAAATATTTCACAGTAATTAGCACCACTCGAGCATAAAGAAGAATGTATGCAAGCATATGCTGTGTGCACGTGTGTGTTTGAGATACATGATCTTACTTCTTGGTTTGGGGAGGTTTTGGACTCAAAATGTAATCTATGCTGGGGTGCAGTGCTGTAGGCTTCGAAGGACTGAATTTGGAAAGGGTTCCCACTATTTTGAAGTAAGACCCCTCCATTTTTAACAGTTATATCAGTGTAGGCTTAAATAATTGCACAGGATCACACACTTTCAGTGAACAGTGAAGCAGGGATTTTAACCCACTCTATACATTTGACCTCATACTTTCCTTCTTCTTACTACCCCTTGTATTGTTGCAACTACAACTACATTTCATTGAGTGCCTCTTTCTGTGTACTTGCCCCCTCAGGTTGCTTAAAAGCCCCCAATCTATTTGAGAAAAACGGTGCTACTAAAGACCCGTAATTTCCCAAATTACAACATCGGGTCATTGTAGTTAGTGAAATACACATTTTGAGTAACATCAAACAAGTTAGTGCCTCGCGGACCCCGGCCTGGGCCCCGACGGGCTAACTGACAAAATGTTGAAACAACATCTGTGGAATTGGCACTGAAATTTTATTTCTATCGCGCTCATGCACAAGTGTTTTCAGAGCGTCACAAGGCAAGGGAGGGGAACCGGGAGAACACAATGACGATCTTACTAGGCCCAGTGACAAGTGCATGGGAGAGGGGGAGGGGAAAAGTGCATGGAAGGGGGAGAAGTGGAAAGTGCTCAGCTAAGGAGAAACAGATAAATAATAATAAATAAATAAATAAAATAAGCAACACACAGTGGTAGTGCAGCCAGCAATTGGCAAGTGCTGGGTTTAAGGCAGCAGACAGGGTTGTTCTGATAACTGCGGGAAGAAAAAGAGGGACTCTATGGGTACAGACCCCAGTGCATGGGGTGGCCAGAGGCAGTGCGGGAGGGTGGCAGGGTGTGCAGGTACCTGGGCCCGGAGGACAGAGGTGGCCAAGAGAGATCAAATCATCAGGGGAGAGGTGGAGCGAAGGCAGAAGAAAAGAGGAAGGTCTTGAGGTGCTTCCAGAACCAGAGATGGTTCTCCTCAAGTTTTAGAGTGGCAGGGAGGCTGTTCCAGAGGGAGGCCCAGCCAAAGACAGAGATCTACCCCCAGCTTCTTTCCTTGAAGAACGACTGACCCTGAGGGAGTTAGAGGTAGAGGAGCGAAGAGCTTGAGAGGGGAGGTATTTGCGGAGGAATAGCTGAAGGTATTTTGGACCCAGGCCCCAGAAAGGCTTGTGGACAATGCAGAGGGTTTTGAATTTAATCCTTGCATCTACTGGGAGCCAATAGAGGGATTTCAGAGCTGGAGAGATACGATCCCAGGGCTTGAGGCCAAGGACAAGTCTTGCAGTCATTTTCTGGATTAGTTGCAGAGGGCGGAGAGTAGAGGTAGGCAGATTTAGAAAGAGGCTGTTACAATAGTCCAACCTAGAGAGAACCAGGGCTTGGGAGACCATGAGCTTCTGCAGGAAGGAGAGGAAAGGCAGAGTACCTCTGAGGAAGTGCAGTAGGAAGTTTGACTTTTTAGAGACATCAGAGACGTGGGCGGAGAAGGAAAGGGTGGAGTCAAAGATGACCACGAGGTTCTTAGCCTCACAGGTGGGGGTAGGAGGAGGGCCAAGGGAGGCTGGCCAGAGAGTGAGGGGAAAGGATGGTGAAGGTGTGCCGATGAGGAGGCTCTCCGTCTTGCTGGCATTCAGACAAAGATCACTGGCGGCACAGCAATCTTGAATGGCAGTTCGGCAATCAGAGATGAAAGAGGGAGAGGAGGTGGCTGAGGGCAGCCTGAAATGAGTTGAGTGTCATCAGCATAGCACTAGAAATTTGAGCAGAAAACTGCAATGCAGTGGTCGAGAGTTGCCAGGTATTGGTTGAATATCCAGGGTGAGAGGTTAGACCCCCGGGGAACACCGCAGGTAGAGAGGAAGATAGATGATAGAAAGGATCCAAGTTGGACCTGGGAGGGTCGATCAGAGAGGAAAGAGGTCAGCCAGGCCAGAGCCTGATCCGTGATACCCAGGTTATCACAGACACAGTTGAGCAGGATGGTATGGTTGACCATGTCGAAGGCAGAAGAGAGATCGAGGAGGATGAGGACAGAGGGAATGTTAGTCAAGGTTGGAGAGCAGATCTTCATGGATGTTCAGGAGAGCAGTTTCCGTGCTTCTGGCAGCTCTGACTGCTGGTCATGGAGACAGCCAACAGAATTGGAATGAAGGTTAAGCTGAGAGATGGCCAACTTTTCCAGGAGTTTGCCCAGGAAGGGTGTAATGGCAGTTGGGCGATAGTTACCCGGACAAGAAGGATCTTATGTGGGTTTCTTGAGAAGAGGATGCACAAGGGAGTGCTTCAGAGGGGAGGGGAAGGATCATGAGGCAAAGGAGTGGTTGCAAAAATCAGCAACAGACGGAACAAGGGTGTCCATGTGGTCCTTGATGGTTTTAGAGGAACAGGGATGAACCTGTTTTGACGAGACTTTCATAGATCGGACTTGTCTAGCGACCTCGTCAGGGGAGAAAAGAGGAAAGGACGAGAAGGAGGGTGGAGGGTGGGGGGTGAGGGTTTGGCTGAAGGAGGGTCAGCAAGCAAAGGTGGAGAGGGGAGAGGGGAGAGGAGAGGGATGGGTGGGTGTCGAGGGTGGTCAGGGTGTCCTGGGTTTTTGAGATAAAGTGAGAGGCAAGGGCATTGCAAAGAGCCTGGGAGGCAACAGGAGGGCTGGAGACTGCAGCAGGGTTGGCCAGCTCCTTGCAGATTTTAAAGAGTTCAGCCGAATGGGCAAAGTTTTGTTGTACACTGTTCAAAAACATTCTTAAAGAACAAGTGATTCCAGCAACATGGAAAACAGCTATTGTTGTACGTGTCTTCAAAAAGGGCATAAGAACAGACCCTAAAAATGACAGGCCAATTGCGCTGTTGGATGTGGTAGGAATAATCTTTGACACACAATTACAACATCAGTTACTTGGATGGATAAAAATGTCTGGTAAACAAGATCTTCGACAAACAGGGTTCATCAAGGTTGGTGGGCTGTGATCTAAATGTTCTGATGACTAACTTGCTAAAAATGGAGGCAATTAAACACAAAACTAAATCCTATCTTGCCTTCATAGACCTGGCCCACGCCTTTGACAGCCTAGATCGAGAACTTATGTTGACGTAGTTGCTCGAGTGGAAGTGTCCTGAGAGCCTTCTTATGGCCATTAAAGAATTACACTCTGAAACAGAAATACAAATTCGTCTTGACCAGAGAGGGACCTTGTCTTCCCTTATAAGAACTGAAAGGGAAGATAAGCAGGCATGTCCCCTGGCGGCCATCATATTTGTGTATCTCTGACATCGGAGATACTTGAGAGATGTACATGCGTTTGCACCTAAAACCAATGGCAAACACATAAGTTGGATGCTGTATGCTGATGTTTTAGCTCTCTTAGACGTCAGTCCAATTGGGCTACAGTGGAAATTGGTTGCTCTTGAGAAATATGTAAATGCCAATGGCTTAAAAATCAATCATGTTAAGTCAGAAGTCCTTGTGCTACAGGATCTCAAGGGAAATCGAAACAACACGCATAAAGAAACATCAATGGAAGCTACAAAATGAAAGTCTAAATACGTTATCCAGACACAATATTTAGGCATGATTATCAATTTGAACATCAATGACCTGCCGTTTACACAACATATCATCGATAAATGTAAACAACTAGCGGCTCAAGGTACCTTGATAAACAAAAAATATGGCAAATTTACCTAAAAACCGGTTGTTGACTTTATTAAGATGAAGGCTGTTGATTCACAGAGCCGAAGCCGCTCTTGGGTGCCCTAATTCAATCTGTGCTGCATGTGAAAATGTGTTCCGGCATACAATCTTACTCTTACCAAAAGGAACATCAACTGCATGCATTAGGTATGAACTTGGGCTCATATCTATAGATGCAAGAGTCATATGGAACAAAATCAATCTGTATCGAAAATTGATATGCTCAGACCCTGCACCCCAATTTAACATTCTAAAGATGGAGGAGTGTGGTACATTCTAAAGATGGAGGAGTGTGGTACATTCTAAAGATGGAGGAGTGTGGTATTAAAGACTCTGCCTTGTCTGAATTGGTAAATTGTTGTGAAGAGCTACTAACACAACAGAACGTTTATAACTGCACGCTGCAAGGGAACCCCAATCAAGTGAAAAAGAACCTATGGTGTCTAGATTGTATTCAGACTATGGAGAAAAGATCCCAACACAAGCGTATGCAGTTGGCTGTCCCAGAAACCAAATCGTACAATATGCTGCAGAACTACTTGCTAAAGTTTCCTGGCAAATATCGCAGATGTCTTTTCATGAGGTTTCGATTAAATTTGTTTGACACAAAAGAAAAACTAAAATTAAAAAATTAAGATCTGACATTTCATCTTTCAACTGGAATTGTAGGTTTTGCATTATAGCCAAGGAAACGCTAAAACACCTGACATTGTTGTGCCCAGGGCTGAAAGAACTAAGAACAAAGTATTTTGCTGTGGAAATTGCTAAAAGACCATCATTCTGTGGAGAGGATTGGTGGACATTGTTAGCCGAAGGCAGTGACAAAAAATTGACATTTGCTCTCACTTTCTATCTAGAGCAAATGAGCAAAATGATTGATGAAATTTCAAATAATTAATGTTCGAGTCGCTGTTTTAGAGTCGTTCTGTCATATCACATGATCTTATGAATTAAAAAAAATGTTTTGGAAAGTTTGTATTTTATTCTTTGTGATCTTTGTCATCTTTTAGTTACCTTTAAAAAGTTTGGAATAAACTCAAATAACAAAAGAAAAAACAAAAAGCCCCCCTTTTGTGGTCTGGATCTGCATCCCTCCTTCTGAACTTCTGCTAGCACATTGTGGCACCCGCTATTAAGCAGCCTTACATTTTGTCCTGAGTCTTCCTTTTACACACCCGGTCACGTTTTTGGAAATATGTGCACTCAACTTGTCACACAATCAGCTTCCTTTCTACGAAATGCCCTGATTTTTCTTTGTCCTGATTAAACCTATAATATCTGATGGTTTTAGCCATTTTATCAACAAAGGTGTCCAACATTCCTGTGTCCTGTTTCTGTTCCAGTTATAACTTCATTTTGCCCCGTTCATTTAAAAACTCTTCATTTATAGGTTTGGCAAGTTTGATGGTTAAATGCAACATATTTCCAGGACACATCTGGACCCCCTTTCCCTATTGTTCTACGTTATCTGGTTGCTTTTGTCTTTCTCTTGAAAATTTGAATAGGCACAGGCGTTTTGGACTTAACTTAAATTCAACCTATTTTTCCTGTCACTATATAACCACCATCTCTTTCATGCACAGCTCGTCATATTGTTTAAGCCTGTCCAAATGACTGGGAGATATAATAAGTGCATTATATCCATTAGCTAAATATAAAATAGCCAGGCTGGAATGGCCATCTTCATAAAATACTCCTGTCATGTCTGTGCAAAATGCTGAGTGCCACTAGGAACGGCCATAGTAAGGAAAAAAGTGCCCCTTCGGTATTGGTTTCTCCACATGGGAGACCAGTTGGAAGAGGGGGCAATTAATATGGTGATGACAGTCGCAGTGAAGAAGAGGATTCAGACAAGTGCATTATTTAATTGGCAAAATTCATCAGTTTAAAGCAGTCTTCAATCCTCAATAATCAATACTCAGATTCTTAACCCCAAAACAATATCACCCGCTATGCACAAGCTTTTTAATGGCTTTAGCGAGTGCAACGCTGAAAAACTGTTCATACAGCAACCCGTGCAAAGAAAACACCCACATATTTATTCTTAAGGGTGCTCTATCCCCTCACAAATAAAATGGCGAGACACTCACCAATATTTTGCCACCCAGCGCATATTAGCATGGGCATTAATAACAACATAGATCACATCATGCATGAACAATTCCAATTACCAAAATACATCTGGGCAGCCTGTGCCAATATTCAGGGCAGTTGTTTAAAAAACCTTTAAAAACTAAGATCCTCTAGACAGAGTCTTCTGGGGATGAACCAACATCATGCACATCTCTCCCAACTCCATTTAAGGAAAGGGTCACCAGGTGCTCTAATTACATCCAAGATGTTCAGTTACAAAACACAGACACTGTATAATATGTAAATACTTATAGCAACATGTTAAGCCGGAAGAATATTGTTGTATTTTTAATTTGCACACCCTGACTGGTAAACTATAGGCCCCAGAATGCATGGGAATGCAAACCTGCCAAAACTATTAACCGCCCCTGATCCCACAATGCTTAAACCTTGACCTGAAAGAAGCGGTGTAAAACCGAGATAGATATGGAGATTCCTTGTCAGAAAACTCCAGCTCTTTGTTATTCCTGCTGCTGAGAACATTTGCGTAGTAACTTAAGTGCAAATGGGCCTCACTACGACCCTGGCGGAACGGGTTAAACGGCGCCGTAAAAGGCTGCGGCGCCGTTCAACCCGTTCCGCCACATTACGAGGTCCCCTCGCGGGACACATTAAGCACGCCTGGGAAAACCAGGCGTGCATACCGGGTCCCGGGAGGGGAAGAGGGAGCAAACAACGGGCCATCTCGTAATGGCCCGTTGTTTACTCCCTCTCCCATTCCCATTCAGCCCAATGGGGGCTGAAATGGGAATGGGGATGAACCGTGTCCGTGTCCTCCGAACTCGGAATGGTCCGGTAAGTCCTCATTCCGAGGACACGGACACGGATGCGGTTTTGCCGGCAGCCATGCCGCCAATAGCGGCATTGGTTACCGCCATACCTCGTAATGAGGCCCAATATCTTCTTTTTTCTACATGTCTGACTAACAGGGATCATGCTGTCCAACACATCTATATAGGGTGCCTTGAAATGGTCAATTTGTAAAAATACAACCCCCTCCCCATAATACTAGCAATGTTACTATCATAGAGCAATAAGCTCTACATTTTAAAGATTTTAAACAACTACTCAACTTAATCTAAGCCAGCTGAGGTTTTGAAGTCAGCTGTTGATCCAATTAGTAAAGACAGGGATCACTTGCAATTAGCGCTCAGCAAAGGGCATCCTCTGTCTGTCCTGCCAGCGGCTCGGACAGGGATCCAATTAACTCCAGATAGAACAGATTCCTCCTGGGGCTCGGCCTGCCAGCAGCTCCAGTCAATTAACTGCACAGCTGGAGACGCCGACTCAAGTTTCTTTTCCAATGCCATATGTCAGAATTTCCAACTCCAGGTAAACATCCACACATGTCCCAGGAGATGTCCACGCCCCAGTGAAAAGTACACCTTTTAAGGGTTAAATATATGCACCCCCTCCTGCCTGCCCATGCTGCTTCCTGGTCACAGAAGCACATTGGTAGTACATTATCAGCAAAGCACAGATATCCTACACATCGTGGATTTCCTGTGTACTCTGCAAAAATGCATGCTGGCATCCTGAGTCACTGCAGCAGAATCTAAAATTAGCTGCGCCCTCTGGCCTGAAGTTTCCTTTCTCTTTCAAATAACCCCAACATCATTCTTTCAGAAGCTGAGAATAGCCCTCCAACCCCTGATGACTATAGCTAAGCAACCCCTGCATGTATTTTTGGTCTTTGGAATCCTGCCATGCAAAGCTGACTCATTGGAGCTTAAAATAAAACCCCTTCTTAGCAGCCCCCATATGTGTTCTCAGCTGAGGTCTGCAGAATGCAGAAATCTCCATGTGAATCATTGGGGTTTCTGGTCATTCCAAAGACCATGAGTCACTGTATATCTGATATCTTCACGCCCCCAACAGCTGCGCTCAGTCACTGGTATTTGTCTGCTGCAGTGCCGTGGGCCTTGAGATGTGCTGGCCACAAGAAAATAGAGTGGGGCTTCTGAAGGCTGGGGAGCGCTGGTGTAGAATCAGCAAGCTATCAGAAAACAGGCTGGTGCCTCTACAACAGCCCGCTCCTTCAATACCATGCTTTGCCAAAGCTGACGGTTTGGGGCTTTTGTGTAGGCACCTGTAGACACACTTTGAAGCAAATTGGCACAGGGTTATTTTTGGCCACCATCAAAGGTCGGAGGGTGCCATGCAAGCACTTTATTTATACTCTATGTAAAATTGATATCAAAGTTTGATATTAGTAGGTGATGCAGCAAACTGAACTGTCCAGGGTTATTTTTAAATGCCGTCAAACTTCTGAAGTGTCAGGACGTCATCTATAATATATATAGAATGTATATCCAACTAATATAAGATTTATATAAAATGTATATATAAATGATATCAAAGATTTTGGGGATCGATGAACATTTTTTGGAGATCATTACATCGATGTAAAAAATTATATTGAAATGTATATTGATATTAAAATGTATATCAAAATGTATTTCAAAATGGATATCAAATATATATAAACATGTTATTGTAAAATATATATAAAATGAATATAAAACGTATATAAAAAATATTGGAGGTCAATACATTGACTATGTTTGATGTCAGTGCGTAAGGATGTTTGAAACAGAATCGGAGTGAGACAGCGATACGCGTATATTAGGATAGATGTTGGCTTACGATTGGGTCAAGGTCTGAGCTGTCGTAATTGCCTTTTTGACATTACATTTACTGATGCCCCCATCTATATTAACACAGTGACCTCTAGACCACATGGGCATGGCATTTTGGGTGCAAGCATCATTTGCTTGATTTGGTGTTGGCTGTGGAGAACATGCATACCTCAGCTTCTTCCTCTTCATCCTCACTATTAGTTTAGCACTTTTTTAGAGCATAACGAGACCTCTGCTGTATCTGCTTGTAGCCATTTGTTGCTCGGTTGCTAGGTGGTTCCTTCTTCTTGATGATGATGACTTACACATTTTGGGGTAGTGATACACTTTCCCTGCAGACCCCAAAGAGTTTGCCTTTTGAAGGACACGGGCCGACACAAGAGAGTGGAATTCCACAGGGGCCAGACAGTATTTTGAATGCTGCTTTGGGTATTCCTGACTTTTGCCAAATTACCATATCACTGAATTACATTTTGCTGTATTTGTACAACTTTTTTTTACTTCCAAAAGGTAGATTGTGGGTTTGAGTAAGGTATGTAGAAAGAGATGGGGAGGAGAAGGAGGTGAAGAGCAGTTTAAGGGGGGTCTGCCACTGCATTTTCTTGTAGCTAAAAACGTGCAGAAGTTAGTAAATAAAAAACAGCAAAAAGTAATTCTGCAAAAAAAGAAATCGAACAACCTCATAAATCCGATTTTGCATTAAAGCCATCGATCGACTCCCTCACAGGGTGCAGAGTCAGACAGATGATGAACCTCTTGTTTCAGCATTGACTGGCACCTGGAAATATGCATTTAGGTGTGGTTACTGCTCTATCATGATCATCTTCTTCACCACTGTTGGCTACATTTAGGAATGTTTTGTGCACACCATCCCCCCAAAGAAGCAGCAGCAGGGAGTGTTTGGCAGCTGGATCAGTCTCTTTGGTGGCTTTTAGAAAATGTATAAATCAGTCTTCCATAACTTTCAGCTGGGAGTGTATAGAGGAATAGGCACAATCGGGATGACCTAATCAATCTGGTCACCACCACTTAGGGGGCGTCCTGGTTATCCATCCCCTTCCTTTCTGAATTTCTATATTGTAGTTGTTATTTTGTTCTCTAGGCAACAAAATCTCGACAATCAGTACCAGTGTTGTGTTCAGTGCCTGTACCTTCGGGGTGCTCTGCTTAGTAGTGGAATGCAACACTGTAACAAGACTTACACAATGATTGCCCCTCTGGTAAGGGTACTTCCTTTTTAATTAGATCAGCAGCATCTGACATCAGATGTGCAATTTTAGAAATACCTGTGTGCATATGTCACAGCGAGACGCGGCCTCCCCCAGCAGATGCGCCACCTACTACATAAGAAACATCATATTAAAATTGGATTTCACACACTTCTAATGAGATCCAATGAGAATGATTTGCTGTTTGAAGAATATGCTTATATTCCAATTACAGAGGTTTTACTGTTTCTGGGCTGTTCCTCCTGGGCTGTGGTCTGGTTGTCACGGATTTGGTCCAATCGCAGGACAAGAAGAGACTACTTACAGAACTATGAAGATTGAGAACTGTACGGTGTACTATATTTCAGTTTCTGCGATCGATGCTTACAATAATGTCAATGTTTATATAGTGCTACGTGCCAGATTGATCTTTCTTCTAATGACTCTAATGATTACCGTTATTATAATAACCCAACTTATTGGTACTCACTTTATTGACCTCAGATGGATGAAGGACTGAACTAGCCCTATTGGGATTTCAATCTACGACTGCACATTTCACAGAATTATAAAATGCGAGCGCTTAGCTCACTGAGCTATCGCCCTAGCTTAATCCACTGCTGAGCTATCTTTCTAGCCTACTGCACACATTTACATACAACAGCCCGCAAGAAGTCTAAATCCACAGTTGACACTTGGAAGCCAAGTGACAGTGACCTGGATCTTATAAATGTTACTAAACTAAATATTACTATTTGATAATGCTATGCAACAAGTAGTGGCATTTGATACTGTGTTGATATTTCTGGTACGTCTTCAAAATGTATTTTGGAATTACTTCACAGGTAGCATGTCTTTTAATGGTACGTAAAATTGCAAGATCGGAAATGATGATTGCTTTACTACAAAGAAGGGACTGCCCTCCAGAAATAATCTCATTTCAAATATGGAGTCAAGGTACAAATTGGGAATTTGCTTAGTCGCGTCACTGAGAGAACGCAACCAGAGATAGCTCAGGTCATAGGAACTTGTGTGTTTTAAGCAAAAACGTTTGTGCATGTACCTCTTCATGTTCAGTATCATTTTATAATTTGAATAATTTCGAAAATTATTATCCACAGTGAATCGGTTGTGTTTTTTGAAAAAAATGAAAAGAGAATTGGGGGTTCATACAAAAAGGCTGCTTACATCGAGTACACAGATGCTACCTTCACAACGCAGAAGGAAAGAAGTCCTGAACAAATGCATCTGGGGATTTTAGGTAAAGAATTGCAATATATGGTGCCATTTTATTTGTTTACTTTATGTTGTTCCATAAAGTGTCACACGCACAAGTAATCAAACCTGCATCCTATGGTCCAGCCTGGCTACTTTAAATTAAGATGAATGCACAGTGTATTTTGAATTCAATGCATATTTGTACAGAATTTGATTTATTTCAAGAAGGTTTTCTTCTGCACATAAAGTGAGATATGATCACATACTGTTTTTAGTTTTGGATCATGCTACTTGTTTTAGTCACTAAGAAGGATTAACACGCTTATGCTTGGTAAGACTAGGGATTATTGGGACTGTGAGATGGAGCAGCTAATGCATGTGTTGGTATTTTAGTATGTCCACCACACTTTGGTTGGACGCATTGTTTATCTTCCAACATCCACCATTCATTTTTACGGGTATCAACAATGATCTCAATCTCCTCTGATATTAAGTAGGTTTGTTGTGATTGAAGATCATTTTATCTTTGATTGTCAATGGGTTTTCAGAATTGGGAAGACACTGTATTTGTGAAAGGAATGCACGCCATTCTCTGTTTCTCTAATGAGAACATCAAGAAGAGCTCATAAACAAAAAATAGTACCTATTTCCCCCGCGAGTAAAGCAGATTAGCAGCCTGACACTGAACCCCAAGAAAGTGCTAACATTGGAAATGGAGCATGTTCTGAAAGAAGCCTGGAAAAAAGAGGCTTTACCAGGTAATACCTGGTATATAATGTGAATTCATGCCTTATGATAACACTATCTGAGCATTTCATCACAGCGCCATGGAAATGATGGAAGTGCATTGAGCTATTATGACAATTATTAACGAATGGGCACTGTTACTGATGCAACCACTCGGTCACGTGATGACAATACCCAGCACATGATTGCCATCAATCCCCTATCTTGTCAGCCCTTAGCATAACTTGGAATGTATGACAAATACATTACCTACGCATGTGATTGCAAGAGCTAGCAAATAGTGTCAGTATCTGGCTTGTAATAACAATAAGGAACAACATTAACAAAAATGTTTATTTTACAAAAGCCAGCTCTATTGCATTGGCTAATGTTTGTATAGAAATACATTGGCAACATAATGTATAGAAGTAGTACAGGAACTAAACACAGCCTCCAGGCTAGTTTAGGAACCACTTCCCTGAGGAATTTAGCCTTTTGGTGCCACTGATGGTAAATGTATTATAATGTATACTGGGGTTGTGGTATCTCTACCGGGGCCCATTCTGTCCTTGTGCTCAAGGCCAAAGCCTCTTTTCCTAGTTGAGTAAACTGATTTTTAAGTATTGGATGGGTTTGTCAGAAGGGCACTATTTCCAGTAAACTTTAACAAATAGTCGTTGGCAAGTGTTTCCCCTGATTGGGTTCTCTTTTCAAAATGAAACCAAGGTGGCACAGCTCAAAGAAAATACTCTGGGGTGAAAACTAAGCAAGTCTTTCTTCTTCCTACACAAATAGCCTTCTAGGATACCCTGGGACTTTCCCCAGTGTCACTTACCGTCCCTGGGTTCTTAATTGTGTTAATGATTGTGAGGTCAGTTGCTTTTAGTAAGGCTGTATCTCTGGACCTCCTGGAGAAGGTTCTCTGTGACATGGTTGCCCATATAAACGCACAGACAAAGACCAGAGAACCCCCTAGATACTGCATACTCAACCATAAGGTCAAATATACCTTCAAATGATGTCTATGAATCAATGTTTGCAAAGGTTCCAAATATGTTGTATGTCATGCATATACAAATTGATCACGCTAACACTGTATTTTTCTTTGAGAAGGTGATTTTAATATGCAAAAAAATAAAAACAATGTAAGCAGATTGCATAAAAAGCCACTGCATTACGTGCATCTGTCCATCATCAGAGCTAAATCTGTTTGTCAAGGAAAAAAATAAAGAAGTCTACATGTTCTCAATTGGTGGAATTAGGCTTTTTAAGTTCCTATATAACTCCGGATCAAGAGACTGATTGAGATATATATACATATTGTTTTTTAACAGCACAATTTGCTGTCTGTATATCCGTGATGCAGTGGTGAAAGTTAATACACGGTCATTTACACCATGTCTCCCTACAAGTAAGTCTTGGAAACAAGCAAACATATGACACTGAAAAATGATATAATTATATAATTTGTTAGAACTCACCCCTACATGTTTTATTAGGTACAGGAAGAGCCCAGAGCAGCGCAAGACAAAATCATAAATGCGATTCATATTCTTTCGGTATTCTGTTAGATTCATTCTGTTTCAAGGATTATATTTAACTAATGAACATCACCATTTCACCAATGGGGTTTATGTTTGTGTACAGGTTTGTTGATGAAGGAAGTGGGACTAAACTATATGGATAAAGTCTATGTATGAGGCTCTTCCAGACATAGAATTGGTTAAGGTAATTGACAATTTGTTGAGCTCTGCTACAGGTTACAAAGCGGGTGTTTTTTTTTTGGTACTAATTTAGATCAATGTATTGCTTGTTTTAGGTCCATACACACACCAGTGAAGTCCAGGCAGCCTTGTCACGTTTGCTCTAAGAGACAGGAGCGCACAAGGTGCACATGCACCCCTTTAGATTTTTATAGGGACACCTAACTGAGAAATTTATCGGTATAAAAACACCAGCTTGTGAGTTTTGTCCCTTAAGAATGTCATTATTAACTACAGATCACAGGAACATGTTGAGTATTTAAACAGGACAGGTGATTGATGTTACATGTCTAGGATGGCAAGATTGCCATTTTTGTATGTAAAATTCAAAAGATAGTGTTTTTATTGTCTTCACTATTATATCTTTTGGTATTTTGGTGAAGTGTATTTTTGTTAATTATGATGCACCATTATGTTGTTAAAACATGTTGGTCTATGTGATGTGTTTTATTAGACAATCATTGGGTATGAGTTGTGAAAAACCTTTTTAGGGAATCTTTTTGAATCCTACTTGTGCAATGGAATTTTTGAAGACTCCAGGATAGGTAGGATTTCCTGACTTCTGGCGTCTTGAAAGTCGAGATGAGTTACATTTCCCATCATTCATTCTTGTGGTCATCTGACAAACCACATTATCCCGTCATGACATGATCCCATCATGGCTCATGTCTTCAGCTATAAATGAGGAATGCAAATAACTAATAAGGTTTTAAGTTTCTGAGTGAACAAACCACCCGCATATTTTATTATTTTTTTGTTCCACGGTGAGGAGAAATCCAAGATCTGATGATATTGGAAGAAATAGTTATTACACTGAATCGCCTGATTGTCTCCACATTTGGCATTAGCAGCTGGCTTCATATTTTCTAGGTATTTGGCCAAAGCTTTGTAATGATGTTGTTCTCATTGGGAATGCCACTCCAATGTGATAATGTGGAGCTTAAAAATCGAAATCAATTTCTTTCACCAGGGTCAAAACTTATGGGCAAATGACTAACCCTTCTTCATGGCAAAGGACAATGGGAACCTATAGAGCGCATAACTTATATTTAATGGCTGTATGTACATACAATATTGAAAAAGAAGATTGAGAAATACAATTAATATATGACAGTTGACAGATAAAATTCAACACATTTTGCCAGTTGAAAAGTAGGCTGGCAAAAACTGTCTTCAGATTAGCATAGGCATTGTGCCTATAATAAATACTTCTTTTATGCCCTCCTTGCCCCTGCCATCTCACAAAATACCCCAGTCCACATCCCAGGATGTACCCAAATATGTAACAGAAGTTGGAACATAAGCATAAGAAGAATACAACTAACAGTATGTTCCACTGAAAGTAATTTGTAAAGTTATTGTACGTGTCTGTTAAATGGTGTGTGTAAGTGTGTGTGCGTGCGCGCAGTTGTGTGTACTGTGCATGGATTTTATTGACTGATTTTCTACCTAGACAATGCATACATAATTACAACCAATGCTGTATTGCTTTTACTAGGACCAATCATATCTGCAGAAGTTGGTGATGAAGTGATGGTGACTTTCAAGAATAATGCAAGTCATCCATTCAGTATTCAGGCCCATGGTGTCAGTTACAGCAAGAACAATGAAGGTGCCCTCTACAACACAGATGTTAACCCTAAAGGTATTTAACTGGCAACTGATATATATGTATATATGTACTTGAAAATGTTGCATCATTCGATGGGATGGGAATCTAGAGTTATTCACATCACACTCATATCGTTTTCTATGAAATAAAGACACTGGCTAGAATTATTTTTACAATAAGACCCTTTGTTCTGGTCCACCTGAAACTAAATCCGATATAGTAATAAGTGGCTTACAAAAGTGCACCTTTTACCAGGGTAATCCTGCCTATGCCAGGCCAGTTTTCATGTGCTTATAGAGGCTTGGATTCCATTTTATAGACAGTACAGCGACAACCCTGTCAGACATCAAGGAATACGTTGACATTATGGGATCAAGAACAAAGGGCCAGGGCCTATTGGCTTTCTTTTTATGTTGGACCTTGAACTGTTGAGTAAGAGTCTTGGCAATTGGATAGACAGGTGACTCACATATTGAGTCTTTCCTGAAATACAGAACTCTACAGACGCTACTCCATCCCAGCCTTTGAAATATATCACCACTCTAGTGTAATATTTACATGAGGCCCCTGACTCTGGTGTTCAAAGTACATTTTCCATGATTATCAGATGCATGCCTATGGTAGAGTTATTGTAACAATCTATGTTCTTTACAATTCCAAAGGAACGGTGATCACAGTCCTTACTGCAGATCTCAGATAAACAACAAGACAACACTAACCTGGTCCAGTAGGAATTCGTAGAGCAGAATGGAAAGCTCACCTAACCTCCTCTCCCCGCGCCGGAGAAACCCAGGTCGAGGAGGGGAAGTCAGGGAAACCCTTGTGGGGGAGAAAACCCTGCCGTGCCAGGAACTCGGAAGAAGCGATGGGCGAGTCTTGATTCCCCAGGAGTGACTTCGGGAGTTGGACTTGCTATCGCGAATTATCCTGATGAGAGAAACCAGGTGGTGATTAGAGAAGGGAGAGATTGCGGAAGTAGAACTCTAGTGAGCGATATACCTTTAATTCTGAATGTCTGTTGAGGAGATGTAGGACGGCTTGCACGGAAGTTGTAATCTGTTCAGCGCGTTGGAAAAAGTAACTCCCTGTCCATGCTGAAGAGACTGAAGGATGGAGAAAGGTTAGTGATGGAACGAATTAAAGGATATGTATGCTAGGGGGGGTACGGAACTATACGTACTGAAGAGTGTAGAACAAATGCCTCCGGTGTATGCGTGTGGAGAGCTGGTAGGGCGGAGGACCAAGGACAGAGGAGTCTGACACTGAGAAAAGGAGAGACGGTAGAAAGATTACAGACAAGCGGAGTCTTCGGATAGTAAAGAGAGCTAGCCTAGAATAACAAACTTACGGTGCGTGGCCTCTGAAAACAGTAGCAACGCCCTGGACCGAAGACACCGCCGAAGGAAATCCATTCTGCGAGGTTGGGGGCGGAGTCATCCGACACTCCCGGATTCGAAAAGCTGGTGCGCTGCTTTTCCTTGCTACCGCCATGTTGGAGGAAGTAGAGGCGATGCATGAAACTCGTCTCCACCTGTGCCAGAAAGACCACGTGAGCCGCCCCCTAGAGGGAGCGGACGTGACAGTTATAGCATGGCTGACTAAAGGCATCTAGAAATGGATGTGAATTGACAGATCACACATGCTGAGTATTCAAATTCTATAATCATTACCATTTTGTGGCTTGGAGATGATGGGATTACCTCCCACCACCTTACCTAAGATTCAAAACCTACCGGATCATACACCCATCATTCAGATGAAAGACCACCTAAGTTTTGAAATGTGATACCCACAGTCTGTGTTGGGCCAGGATTGTCACCCCACCTTTGGAAAATCAACACGATTGCATTAATGATGCTGGCTGGTTCATCCAGTCTAATGCCATATACATAGGATTAACCTATTACGCTATATACTGGCTACAGAGAATTCATAATAAAGCATTTGGGCTAAATTGAGAGAGAAATATCTACAGGATATCACTCTTGAGCTGGCCAGCCTGTATTATCCCCACTGACTCCCAGTAGCCAGGAGGATAGTCTTTAAGGTCCTGCGCATGGTCTCTAGGGATTTCTGAGATAACGGGCCTGCCTATTTTCTTAGAGATTCTGGAATTTGAAGGCCATCCTGCATCCTGAAGTTCACTAAAGCAAACAAGTAGGATATCCACACAAGGAACAAAGCTCTAGAAAGTTACCACTGCCAACAAAACGGGGCGTTAGATCTGTATACTGCTCCCGTTATCTCAAGGATCACCAGCCGGAAAGGAAACAGTAGCATTGATTGGAGAAGTGTGATGTGCTTCTTGCTCCGGTGTTTGGGGCCACTTGGGTCCAATGTGAACCATCTTTATCCTGGGATCCGGCGAGTGCTGCCCAAAACAAACACTTAGAATGTGATCAGTAAAAGGATGGTATGAAACTGGGCAGTTTTCGCCTTATCTGCACCAAATGAGCATTGGCAGATTCCATTACAGCAGAAAAAGAGGGCAATCTACATTTGCAAATTTGGATCCTCCAGGTAGTGAGCGTCACTACCTTGAAACCCCCTCCCACCGGCTAAACACACAGCTCAGTTTCACCCACTATTCTGTTATGACTGATGATCTACACAACATAATATGCATTAGGAGAGCATTTGATCAAATCATGTGCAAACTATTGCTGTAATGTGAGAATGAGCACAGTCAAAAATATGTATTGTTTTTGAGGGATCAAGCCACAACAAATATCTGAAGCAAATTGAGACCTCTAGCTGATGTGTTCCAATGCTTCAGGCTGAAGGACTTGCATGTCCCTTCTAGTCCTATTGGTCTAAACAACTTAAGCTCATCCATATGTTGGTCTGTTTTCCATATTATTATTATAATGGTGCTATACCCCTGCTTATTATGCCTTTGCAATTTTTTCAAAAGTGGTTTGGCAGTCTTCGTAAATCTCCAAGTGAGGCTCAGGTTGCTTTAGAGTTTCCACTAACCTTATTCCTACACTGCAAATCTGCCCAAATCTCATTCCAAACCGTCAAGATGATATTCAGAGAATGTTCAGAACTTTTCAGGTTTTATGGGAGAGATTTGTAGTGAAAAGATATTGGAATGAAAAGCTACCTCAAATAGATGCTTTATTGCAAAATAAGCCAAAAGAAGTGTAGAAAAGGAGGGAGGGCGAGCAAGGCTGGATAGGTTACTTAGCAAGAGGACAGTTCAGAACAGATACACACCGCTGAAGGCTTATATGGTATGGACATAGTCAGTCAAATGTTAAACATGCGTTATGCAGCCATTCATCCATTAGAGGTTGCTTACTTGAATATCATTGAAATCACTAATATTATGATTGGACAAGTGTTAGTTGCAGGCATTACCTCAGAAGGTTCAGTAGTGCTGGGATAGAGCTGGTCACTTGCCAAGTATAAGCAATGCTTCCTACCATTCATCTTTCTGACTCTGCTTACATGAATACCAACATGATTGATAATGTGACAGTAGAGCGATTTTGTGTCAGGCATTAATTTTTTTAAAAAGCCATGCCACTCTGTGGCAGAGCATACATTCATCCTTCTGGGGTTACTTACATGAGTACCAATGAAGTTGGTAATGTAACAATAGAGATAGTTAATGACTGGCAAGCATTTATCTCTAGTCTCTAGTGCCAAGTGATATTGATGCACCATTAAGCCTGGCAAGGTTGGTTGCATGAGTAATATCAAAGTTGGTAAAGTTACTATAGGATGAGTTCATGCCTGGCATCTCAAAATGCCAGTATGGCTGGGGCTGAGTCAGTCACATGTTAAGCCATTCATCCATTTCAGTGTTAGGGACTAGGCATACCAGTGTCACATTCTACCTCTTTGTCCAGAGAAAAGGACTGTCCTTCCCAGGAACAATAGGGTTCTCGACACTTCAGACTGCCAGGCTTCTCCCAACACATCTGTGAGAAACCTGAAGGTGTCTTCCTGGCTAGTCCCCGGGGATCTGTCATCCAGGTAGCAAGGACACGGCCATCACTATTGGATCCAGTTCCTGGGGGTGGACCAGGTGGGAGGATCACCCGGATGGGGGGTCCTCAAGGAGTTGAAGTGGGACACCGGCGGGTGAGACTCGGTTTCCCCCCTTCTTTCAATACCTTTTCCGATCCTACCACATAGGACATTCAAAACCCCTGCCCTCACCCCTTTTCTAACACGAAAATGTTCGCATGACACACAATGGACTAATACCAGAGCCGTTTACCTGACATGTCCCAAAACAAGGGTCAGGCAATTGATCAGAATCACACACACCTGACGGCCTTTTCCGTTGCCCACAGGGATAGGAGGTGGAGCAAGAAAGCACAGTACGAGCAAGGCAGACCGCACAACAAACCAGCTATTGAGATGCGTCAGTTCAAAAGGAGGAGAAAGGTGGCGAATATCAAAAGGCTGACAAGGAGGTAGAGACCTTGCTTTTTTTGATGCAGACACGCGAAACATCTGCAGAGCGAATCGTAAGGCTGAGTACAATAGCCCAAGTGTGTTGCAGCAGATGTCAACGGTACACGAGCGTGTCGACGCTGATAAGCGGGAGCGAGGGAAACTCCTACTACTGTGGTACCGGCCTTGACTCCAGTTACGAGGAAAACCAAGCGGTTCATCACAGCTGGTGAGTCGAGGGGAGAGATGATAAGAGCCGGGCTGTGGTGAATGAAAGAAAGACACAAAGTGGCAAGTTGAACCAAGTTCAAAGAATTGTAAAAGTGTTAAGGGAAGACCAGTTGTAGAGGGAAACGCACCACGTGGGTGCTAACTCGAGAGAGTCTTGTCGATCTCCATCTGAGTGAAACTACAAATACCAGAAGGCTATAGGAGAGCCCACAAGATAGATCAAAGTGGTCATACAGGAGGTCAAGCAAAATCCCTGTACAATCGAAAGCCTTTGACCTAAGAAAGCAAGGAAAGTGAATCCCACAAACAATTGTGAATGTGAAGTGGCAGAAGTGAACCCGATCGAGGGATGCTGATGAGAAGGGGACAAGCTCAATGTCCCAAGTCACTGTGTGTTGACAAAACTGAACCCGGCGGAGGGATATCCACTTGAACTGTTTAAAAAGACATTAAGATTTGTGAAGGAATGAAAAGCCATAGTGAACCCGGTGGAGGGAGGCTGAGAGTAAAGAGGGGTCAGTGCCTGGAAGAGAGGGACCCATGGGTGAAGAATCCTCACCCTAAGTGAAAGCAGGAAACAAACTTTGATTTGTTGAAGAAACTTTTGTTTTGTTGGTTGAATAGATCAGGCCCTCGAAGGCAAGAGACTTTCAAGTGAAACAAGATTTGGCCATCGAGGCTCCTGATGAACTGGAACAGAACTGTCGACTCGTGCTGGGGAAGCTCAAGTGTGTGCTGTGCTCCAAGATCCCAACTTATCCCGTGCTCAAAACGTGAGGAATGGAGACCCAAGCTACCACATCCTGACATATTATTTGTGAACACTTCTTTGTTTTCTTGAAAACCACCCACACCTTTTTTGCAGTAGATGTAAGGTTTGGCAATAGGTTTTTTAGTATAGGCCCTTTTATTTTGACACATCGCCACTAGGCCTGCCTTATTTTCATTTGATGCTCGATGCTTGCTCCAATCTTAGATTTAGGTTTAGTTTATGTGTTTTTCCACCATGCAAACATTGTGCAATAAACACCCTTGAACTGCGATCACTTGTGTCTGTCTTTACTGCTGTCCCCATGAGTGCCTTACACACTGCAGCACCATGTTTGTCCCAATAGTCTTGAGCATTAAGAATGTTCAAATGAACAAGTATCCCATTGAGGTTGTTCACATGAGTTCCATTGAGGTTGGTAATTAGCCATTGATTCACTGGTGTCAAGCATTTACCTATGAAAGGCAGGTATTGACATCGTATATATAGCCCGTTAAATGTCAAGCATGAATGATGCAGCAATTCATCCATATAATGCTACGTACAGGAATAACATTGCGGATGGTTAAATTACAATAACGAGTTTTCATTGCAGACATTACCCTCAAAAGACTAAATAGACTAAAATATAGTGAGTCATGAATGCATGATCCAGACATTGATCCTGTCATCATTTAGAGGAGTACAATTTTGATGAGTAACATTGCTATGGTATATATTTATGGCACCCCTCTACCTCTAATAGACCAGTAAAACGAAACCTTAGCAGACAGGAGAGGCATCAACTTATTCAATTGCTTCTTAACAGAAATTGTGTTTCTGAAATGTGTGGGAGGTTTGTTGGGTTCCAAATACCCAGACAATCAGGTTGCTGTGAGTTCAGCCAAAAACCTTTTGTGTTCTGACTCGTAATTATGAGTCATGGCTATACATTAATTATCATTCTAAGAGTGGTATTGTGTTCCTCATTGTGGTTGGTATGATGATAATGAGTGATGCTAAAGAAAAGTGGTTATAGGTGGAGATTCAAAAGAATGCTACAAATGTGTTTAAGTTTTGTTGTTAAGAGATGTCATGGTCTCCGTGAGTTATTTTCCAAAATGAGAGCTAGATAAGAATATTATTAGTTAAACCAGTCACTTATATGTCTTTTCAGAAGACTGTTTTAATTGCTCATATCAAAACTGAAGGTAGAGATCCTATGACTAGTAAGGCCTTATCACTCTCATTAGCAATGTTAAGTTTGGTGATCTTTGCTTCTTTCCATGATGAAAGCTGGAGCAGAAGCCCTCTGGAACTCTAAGCACCTGCCATTACCCTCAGGCAAATTCATGAGGAATCTTCCTATGAACGGTTAATTCTAAGAATACAGTGCCTTAGCTTCAATCAGCAACCCAGCCAGTCTAATGAGGTGTGAATACAAAAGCAAGGAGAGGGACTGGCTGTCCTTTGCTATGAAGCAGAACATCTGTGGAGAATAAAGTGAGATCTGTTCAAAGTATTTGCAATTGATCTTTGGTGAATGAAGGATGATAGTAGCTCTCCATACTTTTTTCATATTTATTTAAAAAGAAGGAAATGCATAATTGGACTCTGTCATAGCTATATGAGAGACAGATGATTGGAAACAATGCAAACGTGATGAAGATCTGTGCCAATAAATGATTGACCTTTACAGAAGGTAAATGAAACTGAATGCTGTTTAAATTCAGTGAGACTTAAAAAAAGCTGCAATCTGCATGACATCAGAGACCTCAGACCATGTAACCAAGTTCATCCTGAAAGTGGTCTACTCCACGACCAACCGCTACTTATTGATATGTGCCTGCCGGTGAACACTATCAAACCTTACTTTGGAAAAGAAATGCAGTTGAAAACAAAGTGGATCTATAACACTGTTCCTACATTATTTTTCATTTCCACTCCATCATGGTCACTTGATATAAAAAATGAGCGTGACAATATATTTCTTCTTGTGGATTGAGTGTAAGGAATGGAACAATTGAAAATCATAATGAAATCAACATTGAAATAACTGGGAATAAAGATAAGACCAAAAGTAACCTCAGGCATAAACGTGAAGTAGAGAAGTAGGACAGCACAACTGTAATAAAAAACAAGTAATAGGGATTACACATGGTAATCTGTGTCACTTTTAGTCCCCCTTAATCTCCACAGTTCCTACTGAATGAAGTGTCATTACTTTACTGTATTGCAGCAAGTTACATTTGCTGACCTGATTCCAAATGCTGATGGGTGATGGTAGTGGTTTCATCCCTTTAGCTGAACAAACATACATAGCATACATAGAACATGAAGAGGACATTAACTTTCCTGAAAGCCTACCTATTTCATATATATATATATATATATATATATATATATATATATATATATATATATATATATTCCTTTGAGGAGTTGGAGGAGCTGGCAAGAATATTTAATGGACCAACTCCTCATTGATATGAAAGGCTGAACAGACCTTAGGGAGGAAATCTGGAATGTACCTCAATCATCTCCATTCATGTCAGACACCAGAAACATACCTATTTCAACCATCCACTTACCAAAGTGATTGCTGGCTGGAAAACCTCATTGCAGGTATATGCATGTTCAATCCATGTTCTTCAGCACTTCAAAACGGAATTAATGAAGATGCTGCAGGACCAACAGATTATTCTGGAGCATGACAAAGAGCAACCTGGATCTCGAAGGTGGACGAAGAAAAGCTCCATCTGAGTTGAAACGCCACGTGAATCCTATACCGGATCGATTGTTGCCTACCGGTTATGCTGGGGAAGATTGTAATTGTAATGGCAAAGGAGTCCCGCATGAGCTCCAAAATTAGTTAAAGATCTCCTGAACACAAGTACATTTCTACACTGTGCAACAAAAGTGGCTTGTGACTAGTGTAGGGGGCCGGAGTGGCTGACCAAAAAGATTGTGGATTCATTTGAACAACCTCCGGGGAGATGCCCCGGCCTAATCAGACTTCCAAATACAATGTCTAAGCCATCAGATGGATTCAAAGCATTGTCGAATGTTGAAGTACCAGACCCCAGAATGGAGCAGTGAATGTCAGGAAACATTGAGGCTGGTGCAAATCTAAGTCAGGGAAACAAAGGAATCCCACTGTATTTGTTTCCACTCCTGGGTAATTAGTCACAACCTGAACATCTCCTCATGTATTTTCACAATGAGCCATGATAGAAGTGAGCAGGGCAGCAAGAGCTTCCACCACCCAAAGTGAGTGGGTCCAAGCTGCAAAGCAAGTTGGCTTCAGTCTTAGAAAGATCCAGAAGGGGAAACGGCATTGGGGGAGTCTTAAGAGTTTTCTGAGAGATAAGTGTTCTCAGTTCCAGACAATGGAATGGTGTTTGCATAACCCCAAATGCCAATTCCACATGCCACAGACTCCAGAGTCTTTGTCTGGTATACCAAAAGCATTGACTTTATTGGATGGGTCCCAGTGCACATAGCTAAGTGAAAATGTGTGAAACATGACTGTTTTATTCTTACCTACTGCATGCATTGACCCACTTTAATGAGGCATCCAATGTCCGTTTAACGCCACATATGTAAGGCAGAGTCACCATATGTAATATGCTTCCACCCATGTGATACCATCCAACACTAAGCACAATCTCCAATGCCCCATTAATCTCCTCCAATCCCAATTTTATGTAATATGTCATGTACAGCCTGACATACAGGAGCTGCCCCACACTCCCAAACCAGCAACTACCTGTCTCTATGCAAACCATTCTCCTTCTACCAGCATTTGAGCTCTCACCACCACCTTCATTATTTGCAGCTCCCAAATAACATGCAGCAAGCTTTATCATCTGAAGGAATCCACATAACAGTTTGCCTTCTGGGCTTGGTCCTTCTTCCCTCTTGCAATGTATCATCTGAAGGAATCCACATACCAGTTTCCCTTCTGGGTTTGGTCCTTCTTCCCTCTTGCAATGTATCATTTGAAGGAATCCACATACCAGTTTCCCTTCTGGGTTTGGTCCTTCTTTCCCCTTGCAATGAATCTGAAGGTCCGGCTGAAGCAGTGAGGATGGGAAGAGGAGAGCAATCCTGTTGCCGCTCCCTAATCCTTCAGGAGCCATTTGGAAGCTGCAGAAGATCCAGGGGAGGGACCAAGGGTTTGCAACTGAAAACCTAACCTTGCTACCATAGCAACGCTTACTTTTGGTTTGGCACTGTGTCTGTGATCCCTGAACCAGAGGTCACAAGGTCAGGGCCATGGGTAGCTGATGCTCACCATTGGCAATCCCCAAAATGGTGTTCTTGGCATTGGCTCTGCCACTGTGACATTGACGCTATTAAGCGCAGTGCTGCCTCGTCTGACATACCAAGAGCATTAGTGCCAGACATAGCAGATGCCTGGCAACTGTGAAAGTGCTGGCAAGTACAGAGCATCGTCTGCTGCCATTGAGAGCACTGTTGTTCAACTTTAATTCAGAGATTACTTTCATAAAAGTTACAAACCAAACAGTACATAGAAGTAAGCATTACAGCAAAATGTGATAAATTCCCACTGAAAAATAATCAATACATTTAAAAAATATCATGAATTATTGTACAAGTCTCATAAAATCAACCTTTTTATCCCATGCATGTATTAAATATATGTTGAAATAGCCAAAATTACATCAGTTGCTATCGCCTGTTTGCATAGCTGCTCTGTACGGCCCAATGTCCTCACTCCCCAATTATTAATACAAGGTTTCAGATTCCTTTTCCTTGTGATATTGTATAAAGGGCAGTTAAAAAAAGAAGTGTTTCAGAGTCTCTCTAGTGGTCGTACAATAAGGGCACATAAGAGAGGAATCTGGATACCACCTAGCTTTAACAGTGGCAAGGGATACGTTACCAAGTCTCATTCTTGTATACAGGGACCTTTTTCTGTGATCGTCTATCAGAATTAAATAATCCACTATCTTGTAGGAATATTTATACATGAAATAGTCATATCGCATTGCTAGGGTTAAACACCTTTCTGCACAGTTCTCCCACTCACACTCAGAATAGGTGTACGTAACAGTGACTTTGCACATTCCATCAATGTTCTCCAGATGAGACCACAAATCCTCCATACCTAAGTTGGTTACAATGGATGTATTGTGTCGAAACCATACATGCAAGCACACGTTGTTATAGGACAATAGCTCTTTTAGTACCTCTCTAATCTTTGCATGATCAACACAAGACTAAATACGGATCTTCAACAGTAGGAGTTTAATAAGGATGGAGTCTTGGATACAAAATAGACCCAGTTCCATATGGACAGAGATGTTTGGAGAGCTGCCAGGAAGGTGTAAGAGATGTTTTAAGAAGTTGTTTTCTTTGATTATATGAGCACCAGATTTACAGCACCCCCCCATCTCTGCACCATACAGAGCCCTCAACAACACCTGTGCCCTGTAGATCTCAATGGCTGGCTTCACAGTTAGTTCTTGCTTTGCTAACTAATTGCAAGGTGCTGTTACATTTCCTACCCATTGTTGCATCAGCTCGAGCCACATGTTTAATTCATCTCCCATCATTGGACATTCTAATGTCAAATAGTCAAAATTACCGACTTCTTCAACAGGTTCTCCAATTTTTTTTCAGGGCCATTGTAAAACAACGACCCTGAAGATTCCCACATCGCATACATTTTGTTTTTTGCAACATTTATTTCTAGACCTCTTGTCTCACAGAAGTCTACAAAATGGTCAACCTGTTTCTTTAGCCCCAGTGCGGTGAGTGATATAAGCACAATATCATCTCTGAAGAGCATAATCCAACCTTATCGCTGGTTAATGTGGGGGCGTCTGATGATCCCATTGGGAAGCCCTACAACATGCCATTGAAGAAAAGGTTGAAGAGTAAGGGAGCGATTGTACACCCCTGCTTTACCCCCTTCGTTACCCCAAATGTTCTGGTGGTCTCACCACTTAGACCCCACCTAGCTCTAGCCCCTGAATCTGCATACAGCTCAATGATTGCTTTAAGCAATTCCATCGGGACCCACAAAGCAGCCCTAGAGATACTATCATAGGCCGCCTTGAGATCCACAAATAATAAGGAAAGGTCACCCCTTTTTAACTTAACATAGTTATCACAAATTAAACTTAGTCTTAGGACCTGGTCAATTGTACTCAGCCCTCTAGGGAAGCCCACCTGTAAATGACTGAGGGTACCTGTTCTGTAACCTAGGCTTCAAGTCTTGTGTGTAAAATCTTCCCAAAGATTTTCCTACTGGTGCACAACAGTGAAATGTATCTATAGTTACTAGGAGTACCTCAATCTCTTTTATGAACTATTAGAAAAATGTCCTCAAGGTTACATATCGGGGGTTCTGAGCCTGATCTCAATACTGCATTAAACAAATTATAAAGGTATGGAACCCACATTTCTAAATTACTCTTGAAAAAATCTGGCAGCATATTATCTCCACAGGAGGATTTTCCTGGGACCTGGCAACCCACTGCAATAGCCACTTCATTTAGACTCAATTCAAGGAGTGATACCCCCTTACACGCCTGACTAAACCAGTCCAGAAAATCAGGCTGGTTAGCAAAAGCAGGCCTTGTTTCTTGGTAGGGGGATGAAAAATGATCATACCAAATCCTCTCATTAATAGCCGCTTCCACAAAATTGGAACGATCGCTAAAGCCCAGAGTCACAATCCTCCAGAATGCTTTTGCATCCATCTTCTCAAGATCGTTTTTTAAAGAGTCCCATGTGCCTAGAAAAACATTTTTTGTTTGTTTTATAATAACGTCTTCTTGTATTCCTTTCTAAAGGAGCATATTTCTTCCCTACACTTCAGATCCCTATTTTTAACAGCCTCCAACAATCTCGATTTGGCAGCCCGGCAATCCTGATCATACAATGCCAATTTCCATACTGGTTGATCCATGTTTTTCTTTGCTGGTTTTGTTAGCTATGTGCCAAATGTAGATGTTATACTACCTACCAAATCAATGATATTGAAGTCATTCATCTTGCTATTTTTAAATACCATGTCAAGTTCAGGCAACCGCAAATGGTAAGCCTCCACCAGCGCATCAGCGAGGGGGTCCTCATCCCATGTTACCCTACACCTTTTTTTAGTAGGACATACTTTCTGGGCAGCACTAGATTTCATCCTAACCACCATATTCATGGCAAGGGTAAAAGGTAGCAAATTGTGGTCATTATCCATCTTTTCTACAACCTCAAAGGATATAGCCAATCCCCATGTTTCTAAGTCAACTAGAACATACTCAACATGGCTACTTCTATCCCCTATATTAAACATTTTGGAGCGAGGTATATCTGTTGTCACCCTGCCATTGCAAGCACAGAGGCCGTTTCTAAAAAAAATAGCTCTGCTGTTGGTAAAGCATATTCTTTTACTTTATTTTGGCAGGGGCAATGAGGTCAGGAATTCCCCAGATAGGATCTTCTCCTCCATTAGTTCTGCTAGTTAATTTTGGGGATCGTATTGCAGGTTTATCTCCCTGCAAACAATCATACTCAGCTGGTCCACGTGTTGCTGGGCTAGATCAAGTTCCAACAATTCTAATTCACTTAGTGTTCTCATACCATGTAAACAATATGGTTGATTATAAACATAAAAAACACAGTCTCATGTGCAAAGCAAATTTAATCATGAGGCACTGCCAATCCAAAGATTGGGTTTCTACCATCCTAGTCTGTGCTTTAAAAACAGTCTTAATCCAAACACTCATTCCCTCACTTTGTCACACAACCTCACTCCTGTGCCTGGCCGTTAGGATTGAAAACACAGAATAACCCACTATCATATGCTGGTTTAGGGCCCATGTCTCTTGAAAACAGAGTATTTCATAGATTCTAAGGTTCTTTACCCAGCCTGGGTCCTCTAGGTGTTTCTGGAGGCCTGTGACATTCCAAGGAGTAATCTTAACTTGATAAATTAAATCAATTTTTCCAGCTAGGGTATTGTCCATGTCCCGCACAAGGAGTGGGGAGGTTACTGCACATCAAGAAAAGCTGGGGACATGGGCAGAATGCAAGGAATCAAATCATGCCAATGGAGCTGTTGGGGAAATTAAAGTATTATTCGAACAGGGTGGCTTTCCTGTCAATTCAATTTTTATGTCACAAGGTTGCAGAGTTCTCTTATCAATTGAAAAAAGACCCAACCTTAGGTTATCATTTACCAAATACAGCCTAATATAATCAAGCCGCCTATATGCCCTTGAGAAATGCGTTGTGCATCCAATATATCTGATCTTACCACAGACAAACAATTCATGTTATGTCAAATCCAATGGATCTATGTATTTAGTAGACTAGCCTCGCCTTCCCAGCTACCTTGCTGGCGTTTAGGAACATTGGTTAAGAACACCGCATTGTCCACAGATTCCCGACCCCCAACCCTTGCACGAGATCTCGCCTCCCATTGGCCAATGCTGGTATCTCATGGGTCATAGATAGGTTCCATGGGCTTTGTTGATTTAGTTCTATTCCCTTTACCACCCAAAGTATGGGAAATTATCTTTCCGAAGACTATTGGTCTACCTAATACAGGAGTGGCTGGGCAGGGATGTTTTTTTCTCATGTTCTTCTATGACCTTAGTAATTGCACCATAGGCTGGGGCTCTTCCCAAGGGAACCCCCCTCCCTTTTAGTCCCATTGAGGTAGTAAGAGGAGCTAATTGAGATTCTACCCTTAATTTCAAAGTTCCCAGATCATCTCTTAGCTCAGAAACCAATGGTTTAAGAGCCACAATCTTTGTTTTGGCCCAAAAACAACCCTTACAACCAAGTTGGTCTGTCATTCCATTGGATGTAAGTGCTTGACATTGTGCATCTGTAGGCCCCAAGTTATCTATATTGACCTAAGGGGAGCAATTTGCCTCAAGATCAGTTAGGGCAGTGAGTGATTGGAGGTTGGGACTAGTTCATTAATAGCCATGGGTGCTTCAGATGACAAATCAATTAGATTTCCAGAGGATACACCCACTTTTTCATCGCCAGCCCCCCTCCCTAAACCCTCCGGTCAGTGTATGGGTCCTTTAGAAGCTGGATGGGTTTTATAGCGAATGTGAAGTTACCCCCCTCTTGCTGGTGATCAAGTTGTGATTAGCCACTAGATCACAATAAAAAAATGTGAACTTCCCTCACACCTCTCCAGGTTTAGTTTTGGGCTTGGCAAAGGGCAAATGTCTCTGAGACAGTTTGCCCTTGGTCCCCCCCTTTGGCTTTCCATCGACATTTGGGGACTTCACTCTATTTTTACTTATGGCTCCAGCATTTCCATGATCACCATTATCAATATCATCTAAGAATACACCGATTTTCTAAATCAATAAGTTTACTTCATTAATCAAGCAGAAACCTGTGCACTCTTTTTAGAGCTAAGGCAGAGGAAGTTGCTTTTCGCTTTAACATTATGGTCAAATATCCGATAGGGATATCAAAATATCAAAGGGTTAAATGTATTGCACAGTCTATCACAAATTAAACTGCAGTAAGGTAAAACGATAAGCAAAACCATTTGCATAAAAACCTAGGCATTAAACACAGAATTCAATGTTGAAACATGCAAGATAAAATTATACCACAGTATTATGACACAATAACCAAAATCACATGTGTTACATGTGTTACCCTCTCCCTAGTTGGCTCTGATGTACCGCTTATCTAAGTAAAGGGATATAAAAGAGATTAGCCCTAGTTTCTCAATCTAATTTCTAAATTTCTTGTATATCCATACAGATGAACTATACTCTATCTGTAGAGATGTTTAGCACAACAAATTTAAAAAGCCTTCACCATAACACCAAGGCTAGTGACACTGGGGGAGGTCAGTCTAATTGTATTGCTCCATCTTGTGTGTCTGATAAAACACAGTATTATCTGTGGCAAACTTGAAGTATTAATTCATATTTGGGGATCCACTAGTTATATAGATGTCCCAAGAGTTCAGAGTGTGAGCCCTGGACTCAATTTGGTCCACCGGTTTCAACAGATTAAATATATTGGAACCGCTTTCTTCAGGACCCCTAAGGTTTTAAATCAGTAGGGTAAAATATTGTATCTGTTTCACCATTTGGATTGTGAAGCTGTTTTTCTTTTTTCAATATTTGGTTGCTACCATGACATTTCAAATGGTATGTATCTAGGCAGCCTGCATCCGCACTCTGCCGACATTGCCAATCTTGGCCCGGAGTTGTCTACTCCTTCATGGAAGATCTCTTCCCTGCAATTGTGTTATTTATTATTTGTACTGGTCAAGTTCAATTTGTCTCGTGCCATTATCGCTTTTCGCGGTGGATTTTGGCAGCGGTATGTTTGGTTCCTATAGTTATTGAGAAACTAGAGCTAATCTCTTTTCTATCCCTTTACCTAGGTAAGCGGCCCACCAGCGCCAACTAAGGAGGGATTAATCATGTCAGGGATAGTTAGTTGTTTCCGCAAGGGGGACATAGCGAGCCGTAGGCCACCTGATAAAGCAACCAATGGAATCTGAGAACTTCCATCCTTTTTTGTGTTCAAGTGTTGGGAGCCATGGATGGACATTAATGCTCCCATAGACCCCTTGCATGTTGTACTACCCTTACATGTGTTACCCCTATGAATTACGTATATACGTGCTTTTCTTTAAGTTCACATGGTATCCATAGTGCCCACAAAGTCAAGAAAGGCCAGGAGAAGTCCAGGCAGCACGTGTCGGGCACAAACTAAGCAAACATGAACTAAGCACAAACTAAGCAAAAGTAAGCCAGCAAATAGATCTTTACAGATGTTTGCAAATAGAGTAATATCCTCAATCCAAAAGCATACAGCTCAGCGTATTGCTCTAATGGGTTTTGGGTGAATGCAGAGTGGCGTTTGATACAAAAAGGCTATAAAAGCAGTAAGTGCAATAAATACAAAAAGTAGAATAGGCTCTGCAAACATTACATTTAGAAGAGGCCAGCACCACTCCAAGCAGAGGTTTTACCAATTTTGCTGCGAGCTACGAGCAGGGGAAAAGATAAAATATCCAAACCAGGGCTAACGGGGCCACCAGGTATATAAAAAATGTTGAAGATGTAAAAGATGAAAACATATAAATTGCCTACCACCAACGGTGAGGCAAACAGTGGTCCCCAAAGTAGTGCTTGCAGTACTTGCAGGCCCAACAGGTTCAGTGCTCACAGCAAGGTTTTAGATGTAAAATGGTCTTCACTGCTGTTCCATTGGCATATCAATTAACATCTCATTCCAGAATAAGGGAAAAATGACAACAGTGGCTCCTGCTCTGGCTAATAACCACAGCGTTCTGCAACCTGCAAGCACCGGCAAACCCAAACACAGCCAGTCAACCAACCTGCTGGACTGCAGGACTGCCTTTATCTCCCTTCGCTGTGGCTTCGTCGTGCAAAGGCTTTCTTCACTAACACTGCAGGTGGCAGTGATTAGCCTTCCCCTCCTCCAGCACACACATTAAGAGAAGTGCTATGCTTGGCAGTGGCCCTGTCATTAAGCTGCTGTGGAGTGCAGCATTGATTCTGATGTGTCAGTGGGATCAGAATTCTTTGGCAGTATGAGGGAATGTTAAGGAGTTCTGGTCTTTTTTTAAGTTAATAAGGGGTCTGCAAAACCCACACGGCTGTTGAAGGATGTTGGCCAGAAGGTATATTTGTATATTTGTGAAGTAAGAGGACTGGGACAAACATTAGGCTGGGATTTGTTGGCAGTGGGGCAGGCATTTGTATATTTTTTAGGTGGGGAACTGTAATGGATGCACTCTATTCGCATCCCTAATAACGATCACATGTTCAGAGACGGTGTTTTATATCTTCATTTCCTTTACTGCCTATTTATAAAGACAGCATCTCATATAAAACAACAACCCTCTTCTCTGCCTACCCTTTTCACTCTCATTCAACCGTCTCTGCTTCCATTCCACATGCTAGATTCTCCTCTCAATAATAGGTCACCCCCTAACAGGAACGATACGGAGAACCTGAAGATGTTGCAGTGGGTGCCTGGATAATGTTTACTAACCTATCATTGACACACTTTTAAGGCTGTTGCTGACTACAGGACTAGGGCTGAAAGGGAACGTGAGGGCAGTTTACTGGTGTCATGGTAACACCTGGCCCCTGTTCCTGGTAACACCTGGCCCCTGTTCCTATTTGCCCCATTATGTGGGAAGCACCAACAAGGCGAGTCACTGTTGAATTACACTTAATTCACAAGCCCTCTCGAGTACAATAAACGCAGAGGGTAAGTGGGTGAAGCCAGCCTTACAGTATCTTGTCCAGGTTCCCCAGTCTGACAGTGAACAAACGTCATTCATGCACTCATCAAGGTATTGAATAGTGAGAGTGACAATTTGGAACAGAGGCACAACAAGCATATATATTTGGGGAAGGAGGTGCCAGCAGCATGGAGACTATGGAGGGCTATGTTGGGTTAGGGGAGGTATCAATGGGTGTGGGGCTGTTGTCCTGGAACACAGCAGGTGTTAAGGGCATGGTTGGAAAGGGCAGACATCATCGAATTCCTGAGGTCCCATGAAATAATTATTTTGCAGGAAATCTGGGCTCTGGACATCCCTCTGTTAGATGGATATGTATCATACGGAATAGCAGCTAGTAAAAACCGGAGAGGCAGATGTTATGGAGGAATGGCCAGCCTGATGAAGGCCTCTTGAACTGTAAGGTTAAGATGGTGGTGACTAAGTTGGATTTCCTGCAGATGTTATTAATAACATCACCAATGGAGGGTAAAGTGGGCATCTTACATTTTTATAACATCCCTCATAAGGGTGAGGGGAATCGATTGGGGAAGCTTAAGGACTTTCTTGATGACTATTTAGGGAAGAGAGTGAATAGGCGAATCAGGTTTGTATGGGGTGGAGATTAATCTCAGAATGGGCGTGAGAGTACCAGTAGATCTCTTCGACCTTTTTGAGGAACTGTCTTTGAACATTCCAAAACTAATAATGAAGGATCCTCCGATCTGTATGAAGGGACTACAGTTAAGCGTTTGGCTAATAGAATGGGGGATGCAATCAGTAAATGGCTGCATAACGCCAGATATTCCGGGAAACCTGACATTCCATAATCATTTGGGTTCTGCCACAACAGATTATTTTTGCCTATCTTTGGAATTGTGGGAATACATAGTGGACTTTGAAGTGGTGGCCATAACCCTCTAACCTTGAAGTTGAGGGGGATAGTGGGAGGGGAAGGCCTGACAGACAGTGCTCCTTGTTTAGTTGAAGTGGAAGCTGTCTCAAAAAAGAAGAATCAGTTGGGGGTAAATCCGGGACTCTGTTTTGCATCTCAGTATTCTGGCTGGGAAAACTTTGGAAATTGGTGGAATTCTAGAGAATGAGGCCAGCCCAGTGCATGTTGTGAAGTGCTTCATTGGTATACTAGGATCACTCACAAGGTCTTTGTGGCTGAGTGCAGGTAAAAGGGGAATCCAACTAAGAAGGGATGATTTGATGCACACAGCATATCTACATAAAAGCACTCCTGAAAGCCCTAAAATTACCTACTTCTTCGAGGAGGGACATTATCCAGGTGAGAGCCCACTATCGTTCTGTGGTAGAGAAGAGGAAAATAGTGATTGAGGAGGAAGCGTGGGAAGGGTTCCTAGAGGCTCTCAGGGCCAACGACTCTAAAAGATTTTGAGAGTTTGTGAAGGGGGGACTTGTCCATTAACCGAGTGAAGAATCAAGGGGTACCCATGTGGCAGCAGAAGCCTGGGTGGCTTATTTTGCCTCCATGTTTGGAGACAGAGGACCTCCAAGGGAAGGAAGGAATAATAGCACATCCCTATGCTTTACACTAGAAGAGGTTACTCTAGCTATTAAAGCCCAAGCTCAATATCGGGTCCCTCAACCAGATGCTATCCCTGTGGATTTGTTTCTGGACCATATCAATATATGGGCACCTCTGTTGACTCTAGTGTATAATACCTGTCTAAAATCAGGATACTTCCCTCCCTCATGGAAAACCGGCAACATTTTTCCAATTTTCAAGAAGGGAGACCCCACCTGCCCGACATCATATAGAGCTATATTCCTCCTAGATACCTCCTTTACAATATTTGGAAGGGTTTTGCTGGGTGACATAGAGTCCTGACTTTTGGATGGGACAGTACTCTCAGATTATTCAGTTCAGGTTTCGCCTGGGGTTACGAACAATGGAACTGGGTTTAAACCTGTATTTATTGGTCGCAAATTCTGTATTTTGCAGGGGGGATATGGTTTATCTCACATTCATGGACCTAAGCACAGCCATCGACAAAGTGCATAGATCAAAGTTGTGGGCTGTGCTGGAATCCCTGGGGTATCCAGAGGAACTCCAGGCTGTGTTGCGAGAAACCCATAGGGAAAACAAGGAGTGTGTCCTCAGTGAACCGTGGGGGCAGTGTACTGCATGCTTTGAAGTTGGGCTTATGGGTTCGTCTTGGCCCCAATATTGTTCACTCTCTATATTAATGGGCTTATTAAGGCCCTGGTAGATAGCAGGGCTGATTTGGGAGGGAGGGTGGGCCTTTCCGGTTCTGGTTTATGCCGATGATACAGTGCTAATAGCCAGAACCCCAAGGGCGCTACAGATTTGTATAAATGCCTATGCGGCCTTCATGAACAACCTGGGGCTAAAATTCAACACCACAAAGTGAGCAGTAATGGGATGCGTACGATGGAAGAGGCCCGCTAAGATGCGCCCTATGATGTGTAATGGGGAAATTATTCCAAGAGTAAAGGAATTTGACTATCTTGTGGTCAGACTTTCGGAGCCAGTTACGGGCAGCGTCCATGTTAAAAAACAAACTTTAAAGATGAGTCAGCATGTAGGCGGGATTTTCCGCTTTTTGGCCCGCTGTCCGGGTCAGCCCTTGGAACTGGTTCTGAAGGTTCATGCTGCTCAGACCAAGGCGGCCACTTTATATGGAGCGCCCCTATGGGGGCACATGAAGGCAGCGGAGCTACAGGTGAAAGAAATTACATTTTTTAGACAGCTCTTCGGACTCCCTGGCTCAGCCAGATGTGTCTCAGTCCATAGGGAACTGGGGATGCAGTTTTGGGAAGATCAATGGGCTCTTGCTCCGAGCATCTTCTGGCTCCGTATGTGGGCCAATCAGTGAGGCATTCTATGCCATTTTATTATTAGGAGCCTTATGGGCAAGTCAAACTGGTGTAAAATCCTGTGGTTAGCATATTTTAATGACTATTTTGTTTAGCAGTAATATTCTAGCCCTCTCCCCCCGGGACAGTCTGATGTCTTTGAGGCAAATGAGAGAGTTTAAACAGACGCTACTTCCGGTGTTGAAGGAGAAGAGGGAGGGTAGGGAATTTCACACCCACTCTGATAGAAACCACACAGTGAAAAGCAGGGTGAATGAAATCCAGCCTTACCTTCTTTGGAGGTCGAAAAGGAGGGAAAGGCGGCTTATCACGCGGGCCAGGTTTGACTGTCTACAGCTGAGGGGAAACAAGTACAAGTGGCCAGGGTTTCCTGATAATCCTAAATGCCCAGCATGTGGGGAAGAAAGAGAAGACCTGAAAGACTTTGTATTGTTTTACCTGGCATATAAGCATATGAGTAGGTCTACTATTTTGCCGGTTGTTAGGCATTTAGACATCCGCCTACATAGCCGCCCCTACTTTTCCTCCAGACTGCTGTTTCAGCATTGACTGCTAGGTCTTCCTGTTTTATTTGAAAAGGGCTATGTACCAGAGAAAGGGATTTTTATTTGAGCAGTAATATTTTAACTGCCCCTTGTAATTTGGTTTCATACTCCTGCTGTATTGACTTTTATTTAATTTTAGGGTAATGGTAGTGCTGTGTTTTAAAAAGGTGATGAAATAGTTATTGTCAGTATAATCTGTTTAAATGTCATGTTTTTGCGTTTAACGGATGTATTTAATTTGAATAAACAAGATATTGATTGATCGATATATATTTGGGATTGTGGAGGCAGGAAACAATCTACAATGAATGTATACAGTATTCACAATTAATACATAATCAGGATGTTGCAAGTCACATTGGAACTCCATAATCTTAAACATGCACTTGTCCGTGACCACATGCCTCTGTATGGTCAAAGAACTCTTCTGTCACATGCATTATACTGAAGACGTCGCAGCGCTGTAATTGATGTCATATATCTTACATGAGCTGTGCACATTAACCAGGAAATAAAGTACTCTGTAGAGTAATTTTCCACCCTTATGACATCTCACGACTGAAGGATCAAAGTTAGTTTGACCTTATAACTGTGATGAGCAACAATGAGGTGAAGAGTAAAGAGATGCCTGCCCCTCTAATCACTTGCCTGATCCTGAATAAGGCTTTATTCCAAACACCCCCAGATGGTGTGATAAATATGGATGTATAGTGACTCAATAAGAGTGCAGTTGAGTTCTGGAGCTCCAGCAGTACCAGCAATCAAGTGCCAGGTCTTACTGGAAGCAGAGGCATGAAGGTTTTGTTATTAAACATCAGGTCACCTTTATCTTCTGTACTGGCACTGTATTTTTGCCATTGCCCTCTTCCTCATTCTGGGGTGTAGGACAACATACCACTTGATGGATCTGCACATGAGGCCTTGTGAGGCAATAGCTCTCTTTGGAAGACAGTACCATTCCCATTCATTAGCCATGGAAGGCTAACTTCCGCCCGATTTCTCATTTAGATTGTGTTGGAAAATTGTTTGGGAAAATTCTATTAAAATATTTGCAGGAGTGGGCAGACAGGGAAAACAATATTAGTGATCTCCAAGATGGATTCAGAAAGCACAGGGGAATGATGGATCAGTGCTTTATGCTTTTAATGTTAATCCAAAAATACACAATTTTAAGGAAAATGTATGTATATGTGGTATTCTTGGACTTAAGAAAAACATTCGATTCTGTCTCTCAAGTGACACTCTGACATATTCTTTCAGTTCGGAAGGCACCAGCTAATCTGATCTCTATCATTTGCCAGTTATACTCAGGAAACAAGGCCTGTGTACGTTATGGTTTGAGTGGTGAATTGACATGAGCCTTTGATGTTGATATGGGTGTTAGACAAGGCTGTGTCTTGGCTCCCCTACTTTTTAATATTTACATCCAATAAATCATTGCTGTTTTATTGTAGGAGTGCCAAGACTGTCCCAAAATGGCATCTGCGAAATATCCTGCATTATTTTATGCAGATGATACGATTTTGATAGCTACAAACCCTGCAAGGTTTGAGAAAATCCTTGTCTGTTTCTTTGGCTAAATGTAAAGAGTCGTCTCTTACTTTGAATATTGATAAATGTAAGGTAATGGTGTTTAAATCTCAATCCTTTAAATATAAACCAGTACTGCTAAAGGTAGGATGCTCGCCATTAGAACAGTCAACCTTTTATGAATACTTGGGAGTGAGATTTCAAGAGACTGGTGGCTGGGCAGCACAACTGGACAAATCTGCAGTCATACTTGAGAAATTTAGTGGAGCTGTAATGTCTTTCTATTTTAAACATGGTAGTAGTGCATTATCCCCAGCCACAGATCTGTACCAAAAACAAGAAGCCCTACCTGCCTCAATGTATGGTTCAGAGATCTGGGTGAATGCCAATGTTGGTAAGATTAGCATCTGTGAACACACATTTTTGAAAACCTGTCGATGCTCCCTCTTAGTGCCCCCTCCTCACTGGTATATTTGGAGCTTGGTAGTGTGCCAGTCAGTCATCAAGTTACCATTAAACTTGCTCCTTTTGGGTCAGAGTGTGGAAGCAACATGGCCTGGAAAAACTATGGGATGCATTGCGTCACCTAATGTCATTGGTTGGGCGGGGGGCCTGAAATGGCTTTTACATGTTAAGGAGAACCTTCCAAAGCTTAGATGCATCTGACTTGTGGACACATTCCCAATGTTTGACTCTCTCAGTCATTATAAAGTGAGAGCTGGTGAGAATCTATTGGTTTATGCTTCTATAATAAAGACGTGTTTAGATTATCGTGATTATCTTAGGTTACAGCTTGGATTCAAATCTGACCTGGACATAATTTCTCAATCATTCGAAAAATCTTTGTATTTTTTATTTTAGGCTGGGGTTACTCCCAGTTGCTTCCCTTACTTAATCATGGAGGTCTTCAGAGTCAAATAAATGTCCATTGTGTGGGGTAGCTAATAAAATTATCTTACATTTTTTGCTAATTTGTGACAAGACCATGCAATTGAGATGTATGCATCTTCAACCAATTTTAAGGAAATTAGGGATTTGTTCCTCTGTTCTTGCCTTGGGATACCTGAGCCAGTATTACATTCCCATGTTGTTTTTTCAACCACCCATTACATATACATGGCTTGTTGGCAAAGATCTAAAGCTCTGAAAAGCCTAGGATAAGGTGGTTCTTGATGGTTCGACAAGGCTCCTTGCCTTTTACTTTTGTTAGCATTTTTATATTCTGCACTGATGGGTCTTGGGTAAGAAATGCATACTGCTTGTTATTTTACGCATTGATCTTATTCGTTTAACAATTTGTATTGCTGTGCATTTTTCTTTAACATATTTGCATCATTGTCCATTTTATGAAATGTGTTATTGTATGTTGACTTGATGGTTTATACCGAATAAAAGTCTGAAAATGAATGAATGAATGTATGTTTGCCCAGTTTGCTGTGCCTTTGGTGACTGGCATTACTAGCAAATGAAACTCATAGACAATGCAAACTCAAGAGCCTTGTCTAGTTACACAGCACTAAACTCATCTATGTGCACCCTTGTGTACAGGCACATCATAAATGACTTATGATATCATATCATTTTTTAATATGACAGGTTCTCATTCAACTCCTGCCTCTCACGTGAATCCAGGTGAGACATTCACCTATGTATGGAGCATTCCGGATGATGTGGGTCCCACCCTAGAAGACCCAGATTGTTTGACTTGGCTGTACTACTCAGGAGTGGATTCCATAAAGGACACCAGTGCAGGCCTTGCGGGCCCTCTGATAGTGTGCCGCAAAGGAACCTCAAAGGTAAGGCAATATGCATTCTGACATAAACCTTTTTCCAAAATTTAGAAACACCTCGATCGAACATTGAGCAGTATCCAGTCACAAGTGGAATTTTACAGTTCCAAATATGTACAAGGAGCAATATATTTTACAAATAATATAATTATTTATTGTTGACTGTAAATTCAAATTCAAATTGGACTACTGCATTTTGGTCGTCTATCCTTGATTGGTGACTGCATTCTGGTCACGTATGGCCCTGACTGAAGTTGACTATGTATTTTGTTTGCAGCTGGTCCTGATTGAAATTGTGCTACTGCAATTTGGGGTGACCTCTGACCACAATTGAAATTATAATGCTGCATGTTAGTCGCCTATGGCCTTGATTGAGCTACTACTTCTCTATTTTGTTGGTTGCTGGTGGCACTGATTGAGCTCAAACCACTGGATCACCTATGACCCTGACTGAAATTGGGCTACTACATTTTGGTTGTAAATGGCCCTGATTGAAATTATACTTCTGCATTTCGGTTGCCTTTGGCCTAAATTGAGCTCCTACTTCTGCATTTGGTCCTGATTGAAATTGTACTACTGCATTCTGGTTGCCTATGGCCTTGATTAGAATTGTACTACTGCATTTTGGTTGTTGATGGCCCTGATTGTGCTCAAACTACTGCATGTTGGTCACCTATGACCCTGAGTGAAATTTAAAAAATACAGCATTTTGATTGCCTCTGTCCCTGATTGAACTTGGGCTATTCATTCGGCTGCCTATAGCCCTGACTGCAATAGTACTACTGTATTTAGTTTGCCTGTGGCTCAGATTGAAATTCTACAACTGCTTTTTTGTTGAAAAATACCCTCTAGCTGATAGTATATTATTTTGGTAACCTGTACCTCACTTTTCCTGCATGTAGCTCTGGTTTCACTAGTTACCTGCTTGACTACTACTAGCCCCTACACGTTCTTCTTTCCCTTCTTTTCTGCACAGTGTTATTCGAAAAATAGCAATATTAATTCACATGCACATCATATTCATGGAACTAAAATGGAAAAACCAAACCCCTTCAGACTTCACTTTAAGGATATAGCTTCACTAAGAATGTCCCTTTTTATGTACTATGGCTTCCACGTGTCAAGATATTGAATAATCCCGCTGAAAATCCGTGAATATGGCATACAGCATTTCACAGATCAAGTCTTAAAATATGCCTGTAAAAACCCGGGAATTAATTTATTTGGCTTCTGTCAGAGAACAATATATTTGCATTTTGCGCTCAAAATTGTATGACATGCTATATTTGAATACACTTCCCCAATTTCTCCATTATATCCCAGTACACATTTAGTGGCGTAGATGGTAAAGGACTCTGGAGGCATATTTATAATTGTACTAGGATTTGTATACTAACTTTACATTTTTATTTCAAAGGGAAAGAACAGGTAGGGCATTTGCAGCTCAAGGCAACTTCATCCAGTCAGCTAGCCCGTTTGTCTGTTCTTTGTTTACAAAATCCTTCTCTGGGAATCTACTTTTGATTTGGGGTAAAGTTTTCTGTGTCAGCTTTGCTATGGATAAAATGCCGTTTTAAAGGGGTCCTCCACCTATCTCCAAGGTATATTCCCACGCCAAGCAGACATCAGGCAGAGTGCCCACATCTGCAGACTTGCAAGAATCACAGAACTCTCCCTGTTTTCCTCTGTGTTTGGGCTTAAATAGCTCATAAATATTACTAATTCAGCATCTTTTGCAAACATTTTTCATTGGATGGGTTCTATGTAATGTGATGTAATGTGAGCATATATAGCGCCGGTAGCCCGCAGGCATCAGGGCGCGTTAACACAAACAAAGCACAAACTATCTAGTAATCTTAGTGGTGCAGCTAGAGGAGTAAAAGGTCTAGAAAGTGGGATTACTTGAATAGGTGAGTCTTCAAGTGCTTTCGAAATTGTAGGTGATTCTCCTGTAGTCTCAGAATCACTGGAAGGGCATTCCGCATCTGAACTGCCTGCACTGCAAAGGATCTGCTCATCGCTGATTTAAGATTGTGCTTGGGGACTGCAAGAAAATGTTTTCCAGCCGAGTGCAGCTGCCTCTTCTGCGTATAGGGTACAATGCTCTCCTTCAGATAGTTGGGTGCTTTCCCAAAAAGGCATTTATGCACGAGCGTGAGGGATTTAAACTTAATCCTCTCTTCGACTCCTAACCAGTGTAGTGCTTTTCTAGCTGTGTTAATATGGTTTCTTCTCGTAAGGTGCTTGATTAGTCTTACTGCATCATTTTGAATGACTTGGCAGATGTGTAGATCTTTAGCATGAGTGCCTATGAGAAGGGCATTGCCACAGTCTAACCTAGACTACACCACCACCCTGGCAATGGTGACCAAGTTGTTTTCGCTCAAAAAGGGTGTAATAATCCTCATGAGCCGCAAATAGTAGGCTGTGTTCTTTCGCAAGAGGTTGGCCTGGGCTTCTGAGTTAACAGAGGAGTTCATCATCATACCCAGGGTTTTAACCTGGCTGAATACTGTTATGATGGCCTCTTTGATTTGAAATGATTTGTACTCCCCCCCCCAGTTTGTCTAGGAGGCGGCTAGATCCAAACAACATGAGTTCCGTCTTAGAATCATTGAGGCACATCCAGTTGGCTTGCATCCAATCATCTATTTTACTGTATATAAGTCCAATCTTTTCACTGTCTGCTCTATGAGATCCATCTAGCTCTAATATTAGCTGAGTGTCATCAGCGTAATTAGTGAAGAAAACTCTGGATCCCGTCAAGATGTCACACAGTGCACGCATATACAAATTAAAGAGCATAGGTGAAAGGCTAGCACCCTGGGGCACTCCAAAGAGAATTAGAGTAGGATCAGAAAAATTGTCCCCCCCAGTGAACTCTAGCTTGGCGATTCGTGAGAAATGAAACCAGCCACTTCTGTGCTATATCCGAGCAGCCCACAATGTCTCCCAAGGCTTTGACCAGTAGATCATGATCGACCAGATCAAATGCCACACTAAGATCAAGAAGCATCAAAATCCCAATTTTACCCCTGTCCATGAGTCCTAGCATGTGGTTTTGGAGATCCAGCATGGCCGTCTCTGTGCTGTGTGCCGCTGTAAAACCAGACTGTTGGTAGTGTAGGGATGCATGGGTTTCTACATGGTCTTGCAGCTGCTGGGTAGCTATTTTGTCCAGGATTTTAAGTATAAAATTAGAATTAGTGATAGGCCGTAAGTTCTCTGGGTCCTTGGGATCCAGCCCAACTTTCTTCACTAAAGGTGTAATGGTAACCTTTTTGATTTAATCAGGAACTAAACCCTCTTTAAATGAGGCATTAATAATTCTTAGTAAAATGGGAGCAAATTGCTTTTTCTTTTGTAGGATGATGCTGGGTGGTAAAACATTTTCCACACAAGACGTGGGCCTCATGTGACCAAGCACCTCCAGTAGCTCTGTTTCGGTTATGGGGGTGAAAAAAGAAATTCTCCTGTCCCTGATTTCTAACCATCTTTGTGGTGCTAATGTCCTGTTTTAGTTTATTCCTGGCGTTGATAATGTTCTGCCTGGCTTTGGCTATTTTGGCAGAAAACGCATTTTGCACGGTGTTGCAGTCTTCTTTCAATCGTGACAAAGGCGGGGTAAGGTTTTCCGGTTTCTCTACACTCTTGAGTATTTCGAAGAGTTTGCTAGTCTTGTTATCAGCTAATTCAATTTCCTTGTTAAAATAGTTGGACTTGGCTGCTCTTATTTTATCATTATACTTCTTGTTTGCTGCTTTCCATCTCTCTTTATTTTCAGTGGTCCTGTCTGAGTGCCACTTCCTTTCAAGAGCCCTTTTTTCTTTTTTAGTGGTTTCTATGTCCTGATTAAACCATTTCTTTTGATTGTTGATTTTCCTGGCTAACTTCGATTTAATTGGGGCTATTTCGTCTACTAGTTTTTGTATGTGAGTAGTGTATTTCTGAAGCAAAACATCACATGTGTCCTGCTCCTGAAAGGAGGCGAGTACTGCATTTAAGCATGGCTGGATATGTTCTGATGTCAGATTTTTGAAATTTCTGCTGGTGACCTTGACATGCGGGTTATGTGTAGTCAAGGGAGCATTGAGTTCTATATTCAAAATGACTAAATGATGGTCACTCCAGACACATGGCTCAGTCTTGCAGTTTTGGTATTTCAAATTATTTACAATAACCCAGCCCAATTGATTTACTTGAGGATTGGTGGCTACCTCATTTACAATCATAAAATCTAGGTTACATAGTGCTTTCTCCAACGAGATCCCTTCCTTATCCTTTGTATCCCCCCGCCAATAGTTGAAATCACCTAACACCAGGGAGGATGTATTAGTGGATTTCAGATTGACTAATTGGGAGCATAGTTCATTAGAAAAATCTGAACTCAGTGACGGAGGTCGGTATAAAACTATAAAATTGAGGCAACTATTGGGGGTGAATGTCAGTTTCAAACGGATGGTTTCACAGCCGTCACAACTAAATGAGGCTTTAAACAACTTTAGTGTTTCCTTAGCTAGTATAGTAACACCACCTCCCATTGCTCCCTCTCTGTTAACATTATAAATAATGTACCCAGATGGGACCGCTGTTTCGCAGGTGGGTTCCCTTTAGATGTTCCTATTCCCAGTGATATACCCCTCTATTTGGATGTGTCCAAATTATTTTGCTATGCTTCATGGGGAGTTTATGGTCAGATTTGGGGCCAAATCCATTTTCCCCAATAACTTCTGTTTGGGAATATTTCCTATTGTTGAAATATCACATTAATCCTACATCTGTAGGCATGTTACACTCCACAGTAGCATACAATATGAAAAAGGTATTAAAATATGTTCATTTATTAATCATTAATAGATGTAACTATATCATGTTTAGTTTTCTAATATGCAGAATGCTCCACAAAATCTGTTTTCATTTTTCAAAATGGCCAAAGCATTGCAAAGTTATAATATCATGCAGTGTAAATAAACCATATGTAATTCTTTTTCTGTTTGGTGCACTTGAATCTCAGCTTCATGATTAACTTTAAGGGCTGGGTTAGGATCCAAGCCATGAACCAGGCACACACAGATATTATTATTTTGTTGAGCTATGTCAAAAAGGTTGACTCTGGTTGGAACTTATTTTTTGTTGATCTTTTGTACTGTGAAAACCAGATCATCTATGAAAATTGGGTGGTGCTTAAACCACTCCTTCACTACAGAACTGATTTTTGTGGAATTTATTTGGATGTATTTTCCTCTATTTTAAAGATAAGAACATGCTCATTGTGTCCATTTATGCGTTCAGCTCATTTCTAATGGATCTTAATGAGTAATGGGAGGCCTTGCTTTGGTAGGTAGCTCACCTCTTGTCATGGGATCGAGTCTTTGCCTTGACAACCGGGCTTCAAAACTATGCATACCATTAACAGATCTGAGCCAAGATTGACCCCCTTAAATGAAAATGCGCTGCAGAGCACAAGGCAATATTTTCGCTTTTATTTCACTTCCACAGTCTATATTGTAAGTTGCTTAACACATAAATGATCTGGTATATTTGGAATGCCCTTTAATTTTCCTTAGGCATTTTGATGGCACACAAACTTTAATTTGAACATTGCTTAAACATTGCTTAAAGACAATTTGTATGAGATAGTACAATTTAGAGAGAACACTGCATACCTTGGACACAGACTTGATTGTATTTGTGTCACTTGACTGCTAAAATGAACATTATTTAAATGTAAGATTTGCATAAAGGCAAGGGCCTGATTGCGAGTCCGGCGGTAAAGCTGCCGGTGCTATGGGATTAGGGACTCGGAAGGGCCGGCACTGTTGATAACGGTGCCGGCGCTTCCGTGACCTGTCTGCCTATCATGGCGGCTGGACCTGACAGGGTCAGACCTGTCGTGCACAGCGGCCCCGGCAGGCAGACTCCTAGTTTGACGGTTGCAGAAACAAGGGTGCCGGTGAGCTTATCCACCCTTGTTTCCGACCAGCAAACTTGTAATGAGGCGCAATTTCTCTTAAATTCTTCATTATCTAAGTGACACAATGTATACTTCATAGGTTCTGCACCATTTGTATAACAGAGTTGGAAAAGGAACCTTATACAGTTGAACAGTAATGCAAAATATACTTTGTATAGCAAATGTGTGTTCTATTTCCATTAAATGTCTTTGATAAGGGAATCATAAAATGCCTAGCACTATCATGTGATGCCAAATAGTGTGTCATATGCGGGTGTATTCACAATATTTAAAGACAGTGTAGCATTTACTGCAACCTTGCCTCAAGTGCAGCCTAAAATGCCCCAGTAACACCATCTAATGTGTTGTATCCCATATGGGAGCGGGCAGCAAGGTGGGCTGTTCCTGCTGTTCTTTTGGAAGGGGCATACCTCCAGACGCAGATGCCGATACTGTGGCCCCACACTGTAAGCTCCAGGGCTTGGAAGTCAAAAGCCAGTTGAATGTGAAGTTGGGAGCGAAGTTGGCTGTTCCTTCTGTTCTTTTGGAAGGGACAGACGTCGAGATTCCCATGCCGATACTGTGGCCCCACGTTCTATGCTCCAGGGCTCGGATGTAAAAAACCCATTGATGGCGGATCAGGTAGTGGAGCCAGTGGTTCCAGCTGTTCTTTTGGAAGGGGCGGACCCATAGACATAGATACCAACACCTTTGTCTCATGATATACACTCCAGGGCTTGGATGTCAAAAGCCTCTTGAAAATGGAGTGGAGCTGGAAGCAAAGCACACTGTTTCCGCTGTTCCCTGCTGGTCCTCGTGGATCTTGTGATCTCTTGGGATACTGATATATTGGTGCATCGCCCCCTTGGGTCATTGTTCCTCCTTAGTGAATGGATTAATGGGCTGTGCTGTTGTAGTGGGAAGTGGTGCAGCCCGCGTGGAGGAGTGGAGGAGAAGGAAGACAGGCTCTTTACTTATAAACCGGACACCTACAAGACAGTGTTTGTGGACTATGGCTCATGAAGTGCAGTCTGCATCAGAAGGGAAGGTGTCGATCAGAAGGGAAGCAGTCGTACCATACCCTGTACTAGATTGGTTTGGTTGATGCCATAGAACTCGCAATAGGTCTGCTGATGTCATCCTAAAATTTCGGCATTGCCAGTAGCTTCTTCAGCTACATCAGGTACTTTTCGGGTTCTTGGTTTTAGTGAAAAGGAGCTGAAATTGGTGAAAGATGGCTGATCTCCCTTGTATGTTCTCTTGTTTTCGTGTCTAGTGTCCATAGTCTTGCCTTGCCGCTTTATTGCTTGAATTTGGGAGTGCTGGAGTACTGGCGCACTGAATGCTAAGGCTTTGTGTAATTTGCCTTATTCTGCCTAGCCACTCCAAATTGAAGAGACTTAAGAGACTGTGCAAGGTGTGTGGGCGGGGGGAATGAAACTGACTTTGATTGGCCCCCAAGCTGTCGTGGCATGTCCCACTCAACCTTGGGTCCCCCTAAAGTGTTTTTTATTTATATACCCACTATTTGTTCACCATGTCAGTCACTCCCTGCCAACTTGCTCTCAATTCTTTCTTTATAGTATGAGCAGTGGTCGAAGTGGGCGGAAGCGGTTGGGAGCGGTGCTCCTCTACATTTTTTAATTAAGTTTTACTGTTCCTATTCTTTTATTTTAAAAAGAAACCGTTCCACAATAGTTTCATTTTTAAGTAAAAGTGTAGAAATAAGTTGAAACTTGCCTTTCAGTGCACTGCACTGAACATTCCCTTAAACAGCAGGCGCATTTGTTTAGGGGTTTGTATGGTGCCTAGGAGGGACATGGCAATGGGGTTTGTGGGGAGCGGGGACTGGCCAGCAGGGAACATAGTTCCACTACTTCTTTTCGTACACTTTGACCACTGAGTATGAGGTGAATAATATTTCCTCTGGCCAATCTGTAGAAATTGCACGAGCACTAGTGGTCTATTAGTAGCTCAGTCTATTTCCATTTCAAACTTAAGGCTGAAATTTGAAGGGCTAAAATGGTCAAATGGAAGGCCAACTTCAAATTGGAAGACACATGAAATAAAAAGGTCAAGAAGAGCATGGTATTCATGAAAAACAGGCAAAATAAGCAAACTCAGTCGTTATTGGACACCTACTTTCAAGACATTTTTGGCAAGATAGAGGAAAATATCTTGAATGTTGAGAAAAAACTAAAGACCACAAGGCAAACGTCTGCCTGCCTCTGCAAAACAAGGGGAAACCCTGCCTGCAATACCCCAGTGGAAGCCCTCCCCCTGTAGTAATGGAGAGCCCTCGACACAATAAGTTCTCTATGTGAGTTTGGATAGTGAAAGAACTGGGGTAGTGAACATGGTTGATCTTAAGACCCATGCTTCTCATTGGGATGGCCAATATATCTGATGGTCTGACTGATATAGCTGGAAAAGGTCGGGATGGGCTCAATTTGTGCCAAAGTGGGGAAACGGAGCAGAGGAGGAGGGGTCTGTTACACTGCGGCCATACCAGCTAGAGAGCCTAGAGTTTATACAAAATCTGGTGGAGCATTTTAATGAATGTGTGGGAAAAATGTTAAAAGAGATATTACAACCTTTTTGGGATTTCCTGAAGAATTTTAAAACAGCCCTTTTTAATTTTCTAAATGTTATGAATGATGTGGTTAGACAGACGAAAACTGAAGCCAGCCGAGTAAAAGAAATTGTTAGCACTAGTGTCACAAAGAATTTGCAATTTGAATCCACTCACATCTCTCATTTAAAGGAAGTTATTCTGCAAATAACACTGGACCACGGGCGAAATATGGTAGCCATAGCCTAATGTCCTCAAGGAAATAAATCACCTACTATAACATTGCAAGATGGGCCTGATGCGGGATTAGTGAGGTGTTATCCAAACTCATCAAAGGTTATCTCTATTGGAGAATATACTAATTCTTCGGTAAACATTAAGGAGGCTATTATCCTCAATTTACCACCAATAACAGCACCCTTGTGGGCATCTTTATCTCAGAGCCTTTATCTGAAGTAAAAACTGAATCCACAGTGTCGCTAATTAACAAGACAGCACATTGGATAAATATCCACCTGCATGGGCCCTCCATTAACCCCAATTAGTACCCTGGCCTGGAATGCGGGCTTGAAAGCCTGCGTTCCATGCAACCTGGCGGCCGGCTCACCCGCCGCCATCTTCCCCCCACCCACCGTTCTCTTAGTTATTTTATTTTTTGCTCTTTTCTTACCCCCACTTACATGTTTGTTGTGGCGGTGCAGGCCACCACCACAGCTGCTTTACCCACTTCTCTGGTCACCATGGAAAGGGAAGAGGGGCTCCGGAGAGCCCCACCGTCCCTTTCCATGGTGACCATCTTGGAAAATGATTTTGTTCATTGAACTGGATGCCTCGCGCGCCTGGGTAAATGAATGAAATCCTTTTTTTTTTTTACTTGGGCCACCCAGCCGTTAAAACACCTGTTCCAGCCCTAGAAACAGCTGCTTAACATCACATTCTATCCTTATGGCTAGGAGAGTAAATTGGATGGGGAAACTGCTAAATCTAATAAATCTAATAAAGGGGATTGCAATGTACTGTCTTTTGCATCATGCCAAGTTACTTACTATGTGCTTCGTTCGAATCTGATTCTTCCCTGATGAGGTTAGGAGATAAAACTGGATTCCAATTCCTTCTTTTATCCTAGGATAGAAAATACTATGTACCCCTGGACATGTTTTCAACAGTGGGCCACAACGTATTCATCTTACTAGAAATAAAAATACTGTTTTGGTCCCTCAGCCGACAAGTAGAGCTCTAGTTGTTGTTTGGGTCCTGCTTCCAAATGTCCTGGTAGGGGAGTAGGGGCCAGGCAAAGGGAGAAGAAGTGTTGAGTAATCAAATGGAGATTCGGAGTGTGGGCAATCTGGTTTAGGGGAATAGGTTTGAACCTTTAGCCTCATTGGAATATATGGATGAACTACCCAAGAAAATTATGGTACCGAATTTAGATGCTCCCAATAGCATAGATGCAACCCCGCCCTTGGAGTAGAGGCTGTTAAACCTTGGTATTAATACAGTTAGTTATGATGGGCATGTAGAGGATGTCAGCACACACTATTGGCCATCATGGAGTGTTGAGTGAAACCTGATGAGGGCAGAGTAATGCCATAAAGCAAATATACAAAGCCATACTGAAGCAAAATGAAACTACTAAGAGAGACAATGTAACTGAAGGGAGAAGAGAAACATGTATAACACGATAAAGTAATCATGAATGCAAAAGAAGACACAATAACTTGCTGACCAATAAGTGTAAATACGCAGTAACGCAAGGTAGAAAAGACATATAGAAGCTTTCTATAGAGGAATATATAAGGTGGCTAGGACAGCCATAGTTGGAAAATGGATGCAGGCTCATCCAAAGATTCAATTTAGCTACCTCAGAAACAGATCAGGGTTGAAGAGTCAGGAGACGCTGGAAGAACAGGTGTGCAAAACAAAGAGGACTCTATGTTGGCTTGGGATCAAGGATGCTGTTTTTAAGGAATAGCTGCAAAGCAAGAAGGGAGGCAGACGAATAAGCCATGGACAAGACATACTTCTCTTAGATTAAAGAAGAAGAAAACATCTGCAGAAAGCCAAGTAATGGACAATTAATAGTGTATAAAGTCTATGCTTGGTAGAGTGAGCAAGTCTCTAGAGGTCAAGAAGAGCAATGACACTCAGTATAATTAAATCAAATAGCAGTAAATAAGAGGTTGAAATGGACAAATATGTGGTCTCTTCCCATGTGACTCAGAAGTCGAAAACAAGGGCTATTCATTAAACCTCGGATGAAGATAGTGATGTGCTAACACTCCCTTGAATGTCCCAGAACAGAGGGCGGGCTGCAAGGTCAACTACAGATGGGAAAGGTTGGCTCATGGCCGGACTGATGAGAGATGATGGGCTAATTGGGAAAGTGGGGAGTAGTCTGACGTGATTCAAGCACCTGCTTTTCGGTTTCCTTACATGCTGTTAGCCGAGCGGAAATCCAAGGTTGGGTGAGAATGCAAACCAATTTGTGGGTCTATGGGGCAGCCTGCTATACAATGTTGCATAGACCAATCCGCTGCCATTTTGTTTGCTATAAACAGTATTATACGTATTTAGACGTAGTTCGAGGTGTGTTTAACAGATAAGAGACTGCCAATGGTGTACTAATCCCTATGTATTCTATAAGTAGATGTGTTCCCCTAACCAATCCCTCCCGCTAATAAGTTTTACAGTTTGCCACGTATGATGATGTCATAGATTACGTATATTGGGGTATAAGACCTCTGTGTAATCAAGTTTGTGTGTGAGTGTGCATGCATCAGTCCGATGTCTGCCAGTTGCTCCTGCTTTTTTAAATTGAGAATAATATAGTACTTTGCCATATCCTTTGAGTCTGTCCGGTTATTTGGTCTGAGATCTTTTTTGGTAATTTCATCTAGCACAGGAGATGCTTCAAGGTGCTAGAACATAGACCCTGTGCATATGCGGAGCCACTGAAGTTATCAATTGTTTTATGTAAAGTCTTGTCTTGCCGGTTGTGCCATTATCTTATTACAGTAATGGTGGGAGGGGGGATCTGATATTTTAGGGGTTTTCCGTCCATCAAATTAAGGACAAAAAAAGGGAAGAAAGAGAGATTCTATTGTGGGCTAGCGACTCATTTCAAGAGTTCACTTGATTATAAGATAATTGAACTGGGGAGATACCAGGACATCCCAATGCAACTTATTGAGCTAACCCCCAAAGCTGGTGTATGTTTCCCTAACATATATAGTAGCCCCAATTCCGCTAATTTGTTGGACTCAATCACACGTATTAAGCAAGAAATTAAAGAACTTTGTAATCGTTCACCACGATAAAGACCTAATTATCATAGGTGGTAGGGACTTACATATCAAATTGGGTAATGGCCCACCGCAGGGTCTATTTGACCCTGAGGAAGATATTGTGTTAGGCATACCAGCACTCCAACTGTTTGATGCAAGAACATGTGCAGAGGGTATAAAAATGGGGATGAGATCAATTAACGGTAGATCAACAGATGACATCACCGGGTCTGTGACTTTTAGAAGTACAAGAGGTAACTCTATCATTGATTGTTTTTTGGTGACAGTTAACTTGTGGCCGAAGTATGCGCAATTTCAGATCCACATGTGCCTTTTTAGTGACCATTATGCCCTAGTACTAATCATCCAATGGGGTGGAGGCTGCCAAAGAAGAAATACTTTTCCCCCCAGTCGGAGGTTACTTGCAGGGGCCAATCTACCAAGTGGTTACCATGGGAAATGGTGAATAAACTATCAATACAAGAGCAGACACTTAAATATAATATCCCTAAACTCATGACTCTGTAAAATGATAATGAGAACCTTGTGATTATTGTATCAACATACATGAAACTTACATCTGATATAAGGTATTCATGGTCACGAGTGCGAATAGTACCAAAAGAGAGGTGGAAAAGGGTTGGTTTGATAATCACTGTAGAACTGCAAAAAAGAGTACTGCTGACTTTATTGAAAAAGGAAGATATGCGAAAGGGTGAGATTATATCTGCTAGAGCCCCGTATAAATGTGACATAATTAACCGGAAAACAGACTTCGATAGAATTGCATGGGAAAAATCGGACACAGCGAGTAGGGAAAATAACTCTAGAAAATGTTTGGAGGCTGCGAATAAAGCTCCAGTATATAAAGAGCAACAGTCTGGGGTGGAAACTATGATTCCAGACACTAGTTGGGTGGCGTATTTTTGTGAACTTTATAATAGCCCAGATGATGGGGAAGGCGGGACAGGTTTATTGTACAAGGCAACCCAAGGGAAGATATTGTCAGCACTCCTAGGTCAGATGCGAATGGTTTGCTGCGGTGTACAGATAATGAGTTCATAAAGGTCATTAAGTCCCCCAAATGGAACAGAGCGTCTGGCACAGATGGAATCCCTGTTGACTACTACCAGGATTGCAAAGCAATTTGGGGCTCGCTCATAACTATATTGTTTAATGCAATATTAGTGTCTAATATAACAATGGATGGCTGGAGGAGGGCAATTAGTGTGCCCACATTTAAGAGATAGCCCCCAGGCCTATTGGCCTATTTCCCTCTTAAACGCGAGCTTTAAATTGTTTGGAAGATGTCTTTTGAACGTTATGGAGGATAGGGTAACTTCACAGGCAATCCTTGCTCCGATTCAACTAGGGTTTCGCCCCTTCATTAGGAACGATGGAGCAAGGTTTAAATTAGAATATGGTAATCACACATTTTCTATTTATAAAAAAGGAGCCTGTATACTTGCCGTTTATGGACCCAAGCACCTCTTTTGATAAAGTAAACAGGTGCTTAAGTTCTATGATTGCCCAGCGATCATCCTAGACATCCTTATGGTCTTACACACCAACAACGAGGCCTGGTAGCGAGGGACATTCTATCCTAATAGCGACAACATGCTCGAAGGCATCAGGGCGCTCACGGTACACACAGACAAATAGCATAGAGAAGGACTAAGTTAGTGTGTTTGGTTAGTCTTTCTAATCTCCTCCCCCATCAAAAAGATAGGTTTTCAGGGCCTTTTTAAACTGTGCGACTGAAGGGAGTTGCCTAAGTGTCTGTGGTAGGACGTTGCAAATCCTTAGGTCCCAGGAGTTGAAACTGGCACCTCCGAATCTTACCAAAAGAAAATGTGGCTGTGTTAGTAATGCTTCTTTGTTTGATAGTATAGTGCATTGAAAAGGCAGTCTACTGATCCGTGAGCTGAGGTAGGCAGGAGCCTGACCGGCTAGGCATTTATAAATCAGAGTTGATGCTTTGAAGTGAATTCCCTCACGAACAGGGCCCAGTGCAACTCCCTGCGTGCGGATGTTATGTGGTCTCACAGCTTCATGCCACATTCGGCTCTAACTGCACCATTCTGAATAGTCTGGAGTTTATTTATATTCACTCATGAGGTTCCAACCAGTAGCCCATTGCAGTAGTCAAGTCTTGTATTGATGGTTGCAGCTGCAGTTAGAGCTCTGTTTCCCTCTGACCGGTATGGGCCTTTCGGCCAGAGGAGCTGGGTCATATATGTACAAGGTGAGCTTAAGTATGAAACATGTTTTTTGAAGTTCAGATTGGAGTAGTCAAAAACAGCCCCCAAGGTTTTTACATCCTTAGAGACAGGTATACTGGTGGCTTCAATCATGAAGGCTTTATGTTGTACATCTAGTTTCTTTAACTTCACATCTGTTCTTAGAATCGAAATCTCAGTTGTATTGTTTATTGTGAGGGAGTTTATCGTCGTACATTTTTTAATGGCTGCAAAGATATTACTTACAATTGATAAATCTTTGTCATAGGTGCTGGATAGCTCCAGGACAATCTGGGTGCCGTCCGCATAATTTGCGGACAGCAAATTTGTACACCCTGGATCCACAGTCACTCAGGGGCTAGACAAGGGTGCATCTTAGCCCCCTGTTATTGTTCTCCCTGTACATTAACAGTCTCCAAAAGGAATTGGTTAATTGCAATGCCGATGTCCGTAAGACAGGTGGCATGCCAATTCCAGCATTAGTTTACGCCGATTACTATGTACTCATTGCTGGTACCCCAAGAGACCTGCAGATTCTAATCACTAAGTATACAACTTTTATGGGTGAACTAGATGTACAGATGAATTCAAAGAAATGTGCGATTATAGTTCGCCATCTAGCTGGAAAGAAGGTCAATTTCCCCACCATGTGGTGTAATGCAACCCCTATTGTGAGAATTAGTTTCTTCGATTATTTGGGGATCTGTTTCTCAGAATTCTTAATGAAGGAAGTGCACACTGTAAAACAGCTGCTTTTAATGCAGCAGTCTATAGAGGACATCTGTTATATTAAGCAACAAAACAGCAACTGCTTAATATTATAAAGTCAATTTATGTAGCTCGAACTTTGGTAGCAGGAAAATATGGGGCGGCAGTGTGGGGTTGCGCAGATCATACAGCTATTCAGAGAGAAGAAAATTCCTTCCTGAAGAATTTGCTGGCTCTTCCCAGCTCTGCCCCGAATTACACTGCTCATAATGAGATAGGCTTACATTTTATCCACGATGAGTCAGCCTTGGAACCCATTCTTTTATGGATTAGGGTATGCTATAACTCAAACGGTTCACCAACCAACCATGTTTTGCCATATTTGTTAACCAAAAGGGGTGTGGATAACATGAAATGGCTCCTATATAAAACAAATGCTAGGAAACATTAATGACACTATCCATTTCGCGCATTGATACACTAGTGTATAGGCGCGCTATAAATGCCATATAATATCATATCATACCCCAACTCTACTAATAGTTTGATGAGTTGTGAGATTAAAATGTTGGGTAAAGGATGCAAGAGAGACTTTAGAAATTGTGAATCCAGCCAATAGGCGTTTTATGATCTTAGCTAGTGATACAATAAAAGATGATTTGGTCTGGACTAACACTAAACCCCAAAGGTGCCCTATTACAAGAGCCTCTTTTATTTGTTTACTGCTAGGCGAAATATTATGCGCAAGATCAGGACAGACTATTGAGGCATGATGTCCCATGTGCCAAGCAGAAGTGGAGGACATGGCACATTTTTTTTTCTTTTGCCCGGTGTATGCATCACTGAGAACAAGGTTATTGGTGTGTGCTTTTAAAGATAATAGATGTATGCAGTATCGTCTAACATTGCACTTTTTATTAATTGTGGCATCTCCGATTACATGTTGGGCATTGTCCCTTTTTATACATGGAGCTTGGAGAATATGGGAAAATAAACCCAAGGAAGAGTTATAATATTAATGATGGGCTCTGTTGATCCAGCCTGATGTTTTCATTTTATTCTTTTGTGTTTTTAGGAAACATATGCACTTAATGTTTAGCCAGTTTTGGCTGATATGGTTATCTTTTTATTCTAAGGCTGCTGTTCCTGTGGTCTTTGCTGGTTACATGTTCTTTTGTTGTTGTTCTGCACTCTAGCCACTTTAGCCGTTATAAGGATGGACCATTAGGGTAGCCAGTCAATGCATCTAAAACATTACAGACGGACAATAACACTGAAAAACACCACACACATTAAATAAATATATAAAGGGTAGTGGGGTAAGGGGTTAAAATGGGTCGGGATGGGGTTGGGGTGGCGTTATAAGGGTGCAAAATTGGAGGGCTTGGGGGGGTAACCCTCAAATATAAAAAATATAAAGAATCCGTGTTTTTCCGTGTTTTGCCCACAATTAAATGTACCACTTTGTAATTGTGGTCGGTAAAATCACAATCACAGAATGCCTCCTGTGCCCTGTCACCACTCTTAACTAAAATGGCCTCTTAAGCCCTATCTGCACTTCACCACACAAAGCAGCTAGCAAAGGACAGCATTTGTACACACCTTACTCAATTAAGGAAAACAACAGTGCAACTTGATAAACTGCAAGTACAACATGCAGTCTTAACTCTGCGCATTGTACAGCTATAGTAAAGTACTTTGGAAGATGCCCTCTTCATGCACATATTTTGGATTTGTACGGAAATCATTTTACAGTGAGTTGATGGTATTGTGGCAAGGCACTATTGGGCTGTCATAGTACATTACAGTCTGGCTCCTCAATGGGGCATCTGATAGCAACATACTCCATGTCATTTGGGAGATTGTAGTTTTGTCTTCCCTTTATATATATAGCAAAACAAGGGGGGGTCTGGGAGTCTCTCTAACAGCACGAACACAGCCCATTGACCTGTTCTTGGGTGGATGACGCCTGGGAGAGTCTCAAACAAGTCTTTAGCTCACTGTGCCTTTCACAGAGGAGAATATCCCTGCATATCAGTCTTTGTCCTGCCCAGGTGAAGTCAAGTGAGACAATTAAAAACATGCCAGCATAAACATCTCCCAAATACCATAAGGGCATTTCCGCATATATGTAATAGGAAATCTTTACCAATGCACAACACATACAAACAATCGCATCTCAGTGTCTCATTTACTCAGGTAAAACATTTCCCTATGCAAGTTATTCAGGTCTGGGCTAGCAGTCTCTTAAATGGAACATGTGAATATCTTTGCTAATTATTATTATTTTTTTTAATGGATAAGGGCAACATATTTTAAGTGCGTAAATGAGTCAGAACACTAAGGTATGAAGTTATTAGTGAGCTCTTCCAGGATCATTACAGCAACGCTAAAAGCAAACTCATGAATGAAAAGAGTAAACCTGTTACAAGAAACAAATACGTCATTACTTTTCACAGCAACCCCTTTGCTCTCTAGCTGCATAGGCATACAAGGTCAGTGCTGCTTCATCAACTGACCCACACAGTCTAACTGTGCAGAACACACACAGCTCCTACTTGTACCTGTGCTCCTGTGAGGCCAAGACTACAACCCAGTACCAGAGAGTAAACACACTGCTCAAGGAACTGGGGTGTTATTCTATCTCGCCATGGCACCACTCGTGTGACCTCTGTCTGACCCGGCGGTCACAAGAACAAAGCCAGGGTTACCAAAGAGGGAGTCAGACGTAGCAGCTGTTGACTCTGGCGACCCTAAAATGATGTCCACGTCATTCAATCCAGCAGAATAACTATCAAGTCTGACTCGCGTCACAGCTCACCATTTCCAACCCAGAGCTAGCCAATCACAGTACATTGCTGTATTTGTAAAGTAAATCCTGTGAAGAGTTAAGTGCAGAAAAGGGAGCTGGGTCAAAGTTCTTTCGTCACCCTAAACAAGTCATTTTTCATCTCACACAGACGCCCAAAAGTACAGTAAAGGAAAGAGAATATTTCTGTAGTGTTCAGAACCAAGCAAACGGTGCATAATACAGCATCCACACCTCCTGCGTTATACTCTACAACACCCACAGGCGCCCTCACAGCAACCCCACAGTACTCACTACACCTGATGCATAGTTATCCCGTTCTGTGAGAGCCCTGTGTTCCCAGTGTGATAGTAGGTGGCAGGCCTCATTGTTAGTCCAAAAATATGAGGCTATTGCAAAGAAATGAAGACACACCCGTCACAAGGAACAAATATATAAACAACAGTTTATTCACGTTCGAATGGTCTCAGGTTTCGCAATGCATTTATACATGCATAGAAAAAAGTGAGCTAAAACATGGGGGAGTAGATGGGTTTATGCACATTCAGAATACCATGACGAATTTCGGCTAGTTCATCACGTGATAAGGGCTCGTGACCGATAGACCTATGGACCTGGGCATTTTACCATGGTAACGTGTTACAACACTTGACATCACCTTGCAGACTATTTACTGTCTGGGACGCAAAACAGAGAGGGGTGTAGGAGGATATAGTTTTCTGAGCACAAGGTAACATTCCTCTCGCTACTTTATATTATTGCTAGACTAAAAGATCAGCCAGTATTTCTGCTTAGTAGCTCGATCCTTCAGAACAACATATGCTGTGAATTGTGCTTCGCTTTAATTGTCTGAATGCATAATCACAATTAACTGAGGAAAACAAGAGAGTTAAGGAAAGCAGGATGGCACCTAATTTTCAGATTAGTTACGTTTGTGCCAGTGCTTCAAGGCTCTCCATTACAGAGAAACTATGTGTTCAGAGGTTTCAACACTCCTGTGCAGGGGCATATTTTAGGGCAGCTTCCGAAGCGGTGACTTTGTGAGTTCTCACGGTGTTCCGAATGAAAACTCGGAAATGAGAGCAAAGCTGCCAAGATAGCGTTTTTGGAAAATACGATGGCACGATTCAAGGTGTACGTGCTTAGGCCAACGTTATAATGCAAAATGCACATGCTTTTACAAAATGAGGGGAATTTAGAGAGGTACAAGCCATTTCTGTTTTTCTTTCACGATACAATAAAGCTCATCTCTGGTCTGATGATTATGGGCATTATGTAGTATAAAACAATGGAGAGTTCATTGGTTGAAGTAGCTCACAAGTTGCAATGCACGAAGAATAAATGTGCGTTAGTCTTGAAAATAAGGTTCTTTAAAGAAGTACGATGAGGAGCAGAAGGGGGTCACAAGGCGCTCAAAGTCTTGTGCTTCATTGTTTTGTAGCCTACTGGGTTAAGTACAGGAGTCAATGCTTGACTCCTTAATCAGGGCCTATTGTCCTATTGTCTAAAAAGGTGCTAATACATACAAGAGCCCTGAGGCATTACCTGGCTTCTGTGTGATTCCATATTAGTGGGTTTCCCCAGTCAGTGTTACAATTCCATTGGGACCAAAGTGAAAAGAGGGTTGCTAGGACTCTGAAGTTGCACCTTTGTGGAGCACAAAGACTGTGATTTCTTTCACCTCTGCCAAATGTATTATAGGAAGAGTAGTCCTAAATAAAGTATGGAAATTCAATGCAAAAAGGCATGAACATTTAAAAAACTGAAAAAACCGGTTCTTGTTAATGAAATAATTAAAAAGTGTGCTACTGTTTGGAGAGAGGAAGTAAAATTGCAGAGGTTCCAAACGATTGTAATAGACAAACCTGAGGCAGTCCACCTGCAGCTCTCCAGTGCACAGATAGATTCACTTAGCTACTGAGCCCTGAGGCTAATTCCTATACCAAGCAAAAGAGGATGGTCAAGCCAGGAATAGGTTTGTTCAGCCAGGGGTCTGAGGCTTCTCTAGCAGACACACACATAGTAATTAGCCCGTCTGTAATTTAAAGGATTTATTTTGGAAACCTGAGGCCAACAGGGTGACGCAGGAAAAAAAACATTACAAGAAATCAGTTCAATGTCAAGAATGTATTCATTTAAAAAAAAAAAACTAAATTGACAATGTCAAAGAGAACCATCACAAAACATCAATACATGGAAAAGGTGATCGTAATTCTTCATGTTGCCACCTATGCCTAAAAGAACCTTACACTACATGTTCTCATATTGCGGACCTAAAATGACTTCAATTAAGAACCCATTTAAAGAGAAGGAAAAGAAAATGCACAGCTTGTCCTAACTCATATAAAGCAATTGCTTCAGATTCACTCCAAAAGTAATCAACAAACTAGGGATAAAATGCAAGGTGAGAAAAAAAGAGAAATGGACAAAAAAAATGACATGTATCCAATGCATACAGTTTTAACCCATTGTGGGTACAGATATTACAAAGATAATCTACTTAGACCAGCAAGCCTGAACCTGTACACAATTTTCAAGGTAAATGAAAAAGTCTTGCTGGTAGGTTATAAAAATGACAATGGGCCTCATTCCGAGATTGGAGGATGTCATGGTGCTATTTGCGCCATGACTGCCTCCAATAACGGTACTGGCACCAGTCTCGTTCAATGGGGACTTACCGGAGTAGTGCTACCTTTGCGGGACCGGTAAGTCCGCATTGAAAAAAAACATTCCCCATTCCCCATTCCCATTTGAGCCCCCGTAGGGCTCAATGGGAATGGGGAAGTAGCTAATAACGGTACCGCAATTTGCGTACCGTTATTAGCTCTGAAGTCCCTTAGCGGGTCCCGTCCATAACACCTGGTAAAACCAGGCATTGAAGGAGGGACTCGCTAAGTGAACTCGTAGTAGGGTGGTAAGGGATTACCGGCACCGGTCTCCTTAACGGTGCCCGATATCCCTTACCGCCCTACTCGTAATGAGGCCCAATGTCTTACAAGGGAGTAACATAGTACATAATACAGCCTAATGACTGTGAAAAATAAAATCAAAACATTTGAACTCGAGTTTCAAACTGTAAGTGGTCTCCAGCACAAGCTGGCACAAGCCCTCTTCAGGACAAAACATGCGGAAGGAAGGAGGTGTTTTTAAGTGATTCTCCTATATTTGAACTTAACCTGTGGGGAAAACCAGAAACATGGATCTTAGTTGCTGCCCATGTCTATTTTACAGCCACAGTGATATATCAAAACAGCCACAACCGTGGTGTTGCCAATCCATGTGTCTACCAGTGACATTTAAGAGGAGAGAGACACTATAATCACCCCGTGAACCATGCCGGGATATGCATAGAAAACGCACTGCGTAGGGGCAAAGGGGGAGAGAGGAGAAGGGAAGGGGAAACAATTAGGTCACCAAGCGAGGGAGAAAGGATTGGCTCACAGGCGACAATCAACACGCTGGAAGATGCCTGAGTTACAGAAGCAGGTTGAGTCTGTCGAAACGGGAACAGGCAACAGAAATAACGAACTCTCTCTGTCAATGTCCAAACCCCTTAGCAATGTTTCTATGAGCCCGGGAGAAAGAGGATAGGAAAACGACCTGCATCAGATATCATGATGGGGCACACACAAAAAAACTTGCATGGTACCATTGCCATGCGTCTTCCCTGATCAGAGACACCCGGGTGGGATAGCTCACCCGCCAGTGCTCGCAGGGATCCAAAGAGCTGCTCCTACCTGGGGATCAGGTTCCTGGTGTACACTTGTAACTGGTCAAGTCAGTTAGAGCTCTGAGACACCAGTGGCAAAGTCTGCAGCTAGTGTACTCGTGAGGTTGAGCAAGGCTGACTGTGAGCATGGATCCCACCTCATGAGCGATACATAGACAGCGTTGCTGGCACCAATTGGTGAGCCTGTCCGTCGGCCATGTTGGGTGAGTGGAAACGGCCCGATCTTGACTGGGTATGCAAGGGTAACTGCTGCCAGAAAAAATTAATTTACAGTATGGGTAATTATTCAAATTTTGTTTTAGAGATCCAACCTCTAAATTACCAAAGATGTGACAATAAAGACAATAAAAGCATATAAAAGCTTAAGCACAGCACGGTTAAACACTATGCTTGCAAAAATATTTTAAAATGGGAAGAACCCATTGAAAATTGTTTCGAAAATCAGGCCCCATATGTTACCATGCTCGGCATGCGATGCCATCTTGGGGGTGGGATTCGGTGTATGCTCTGCAATACACTGGATAATGTGACATATAGGGTATGGCCAAACCCTTGTGCGCGAGCAGTGCAGTTTCATTGTTATGTTATGTTACATTATGTTAGGTTGATTTATACTGCGCACTACTGCCCTTTTCATGGTCTCCAGTTGCTCACGTGGCTCTGTACGGAAAGGTGGGTTGGATTGGTTAGTGAGGAAGAGAGGGGTAGGATAGATGTTGTGCTCATCTGTTTATGCATGCAGAACCAGGAGGAACTGGCATCTTTGCATGCAAGGTTTCTGAGAGTGCTTTGCTCTGTGCACTGGGTGTGTTGTGTCGGTAGGGCCAGTTTCAATTGTTTGACCCATTTGTTGGCATACGTTATTGGGTTTGTAGCTTGTTAATAGAGTGTTGTGCAGTTTGCATGTTTTAGTGGGCTGATTCACTAGCCCTCTGGGCAGGTGTTGTAGGTGAGAGGTGTGGGTTGTGTGGAAGAGACAAGTGGTTAGTGAGTTTTGGGTAATCTCTGGGTTTTTGTAGCTATGTTATTATTTTCCATTCTGTATTTATCCCTTGTTTTCCTTGTTTCTGGCTTATGGTTTGGAGCAGCAAGCATTGTATGGGGTTGGACGGTCCGCTCAAGAGGGTGGTTGTTGTATAATTGGTCTATGTTTATCTCAGCAAGTTGAATAGCCAGGTATTTAGTCGTTTCCTGAAAATTAGGTGGTCCTCCAACTTATTTCAATCGGAATCGAGTTCCATAGTTTGGCTATCAGATAGGAGAAGGGGATTCCTCTGAATTTTCTTTTCTACCAGTGCATTGATTCTATTTGGAGGTCGGTGCTAGATTTTAAGTCTTTTCTCGGTTGGTGTTGGGTGATTTCTGCTGGGATGATCTCGGCTCCTTGTCTGTGAAATGATTTATAGGCAATGCATAGGGCTTTGAAGTTGATGTATTTCTTTACTGCTAGCCAGGGTAGACTTCTTAGGGCCAGTGTGATGTGGTCGCTACTATTTAGTCTCAGAAGTAGCCTTGCTATAGTATTTTGGATGTCTTGTAGTTTTCTAATGAGGAGTTTGGATATTCCTAGGTAGAGACTATTTGCGTAGTCTATCCTAGATAAGACCAAGGAGATGATTGTGAGGGTTCTGTGTGTGAAAATGAGGTAGGGAAGTTTCCCTCTTATTAATCGCAGGAGGTAAAGAACATTTTTTGCTATTGGGTTCCCAGATTTTTTATCACTGTTGATGTCTCCAGTTGGGTTCCCATGCTCGGGGGCCAGGTGAAGATGTCTGTGTTGGACTGTCTTCTCATGGGGAGATCATTTGTTCTGTTTTGGCCGGGTTTAGTTTGAGGTTGTTGTTTGCCATCTAGGTGTTTATGTCGGTGATGCATTTTATTGAGGGTGTTTTCAGGGTCGTTGTCGTTAGTTATCTAGTCTCTCGTAACCAGGACTAATGTCTGGCAGAGGGACTCCCAGGACCCCCCTTGTTAATTTGCATATTTAAGTAACTTTGGGTCTCACCCTAAGTTACTAGGGGAATCCAGACGTGGACCCCTTGCTCACTATTCTTAGAGAGGCACAGATCCACCCTACTGATGAGGTCCAACCAGACCGAAACACGTGTCTGGGGTTTCTGTTGGTACTCTTGTTCAGAGGAGAATTGCCTAGCATTTCGGTGCTGGACTGCCCCAGGGCAGGACAAAGACTGATATGTTTGGGATATTTCTTCTCTGTGAAAGATAGTGAGCGAAAGACTCTGGGTAAGTATCCCATAACCAGGACTAATGTCTGGCAGAGGGACTCCCAGGACCCCCCTTGTTAATTTGTTAGTTATCTAGTGCCACACTTTTCAGAGAGTGGAAAGGTGCATTTAGTTTCCCTGTAAACATGTTGGCGATGGGGGAAAAAAGAATTCAATCTGTTGGAGGCTGCTCGCTGAGAAAGAGGGTCTCATATCGTGGAAAAAGGAGCATCACATGTCTGATGATGTTACAAATAGTGATGACAAGCACTACAACTTTAACAAAACAAACAATGCAGCTTTGATATACAGTGTAGCTTCTGCAATAAGCAAAGACAACCTCTACCATGGTTGCTTCATTTTTTTAAGCAAAATGCCTCTAGGGATTTACTTAATGACTAATTGATTTTCAAGCCTCTTTGTCAAAGGTTGAAGGTTACTGCATAAAGCAGTGACCTAAAGAGTGAAGTGTATTCATCTTAGCCTTCCTGTTTTCAATTGTTGGGGCTGCAAACAAGCTGATGTAGATTGAAGTGCCTTAATGGATGCATAATGAGAGAATTTAACTCAAAGGTACAACTGGCTTAGTTCGCAGTAAGGTCTCTGCTATACATAGATTGTTAAAGTACATAGACATTTCACTGGAAGTAAGTGCAGTGATGAGGGGGCCGGCATCATATGATACCTTTGGTTCAGACGCAGCAGTTTCAGGCATAGTGGGGAAACTGGCCTGCCATTGGTCCAGAATGTTATGTTTCCAAATAGGTCCAAAGATGTTGTAACACCAGTTATTCCATTAGCTTTGCAAAATAAGGCATATTAGCTAGAAATATGTCTTTAACTTGACAAATCAGTTTACTCTGCATGGGGAACTTAAAGCAGGGGAGCTGGAGGGGGTGTCACGGCTCAGCGGCATCAAGTCGGTAAGCGGATCCCCTTCCTTTTGATCCTCACCAGTTCAAAACACTTGATAGATTTAGTGAAGAAGCAAAACCCAAATTTAAAAATACATTCAACATTTGGAGGTGGTAAACACAAATATAGCATTCTCTCCTGATGATCCACCATAGAATAGTGGAGAAACATGTGTTGAGAGAAAAAGAAAAGAAATATAAAGGATTATAAATTACATGTAATACAATGGAAAAGTTGATAAAGTTTGAAAAATACTTTGAAGAAAATTTTAAAACACTATAAAAAAGAAAATGTTTGGATACTGGTGTATTATCTGAGACGATTCAGCCAAGTTTTATGTGCTAAGCAAACCCTTTATATGATTGGCGCAATTAGGCAAATACCAATTGCAAATACAAACCTTAAAGACAATTAGACAGTAACAATAGTGGTATAACTTATGCTGACAACTGCAATCATTTAACATATGTCAGACTCGTCGATTGGGTAGTTTTTGACTGTAAAATTTTGAAGATTAACAAGAGCTAAAGGGGCTAGTTTTAGAGGAGTGGGTTCTAAAGCTGCAAAAAAGAGAGACTAATTATAAGACATATTTGATCTGAAACTATTTTCAGATTGTGGCAGATCCTTGAAAATTACAGCCGTGGAGCTTGAGCTTTTACTCGTTTGGGCACCATTTATCATCTTTTCATCTAATTTTAATGTAATTTATTGTGAATCTGGTTGAGACCAGTCAACCTTACACAAACAATTAAAACAGGAAGCGGTCATAGCGCACATACAATACATAACTTTCATATTAAAACTACAGACACATGAACAAAAGCAATAAAACCTGAACCCACAGCAAATATTAAAATACTCAACTTTCACTACAATCATATAGCAGATTATACTCACTATAACATTTTCAGATTTCATTACCAAGTGTATATTCCAGGATCACATTTGTGCAAGTATACTAAAATCAATTGTACAAATATGCAAATGTGCAAGAAAAGGATTCAAGCCCTTATTCCCCACAAGGTGTTCCACACTTTTACAACTCATTTCAACTCCCTTCCATACAATAAAACAAAAGTGCAAGTGTTCACGCAGGCTAAAATACAAATACCTACTCTCAGAATTCCTTTCTAAACTCCCCTTATGTGCAAATACGCAGTACAAACTAGTGCAAATACGCTAGTATACGGCTTCAAGGTTGCAGTCCCACCCATCCAGATTACATTTAATTCCATAGCAAATTGTCTTTACCTCCTTCTGTACAGATACACAGTAAGAAAGTATGCTAATAGATGGTTATCAGACTGCAACATTCCCAAAACTATTCTAATTCAAGTACTGTATCGTGTTGTGCAACCTAGGTATCAACATTTCCCTTAATTCCTATGTCAATATGCTGCACTGATTTAGATAAGGCGCCCTGAACTCTACGAAATAATGACTATCTCTGCTAGGGCGAAAGGTTTTAGTGTTGCTATCGTTAGCAGAGTTTCTTCACCACTGGCCATTCTATAAGGCAGGTCTTTTGTATTGATGTAATCTGAATTCGATACAATTTGGTTGAGCAGGGTCAGCCATTGGCTTTGCAACACCCCACATTTCATCAAGATGTGTCCATGACTTTGTATCGTGTTGGCGGCTTTGCATAACAAACCGTATCCGACCCCTTCCAATTCCTTTTCTCCTCTACCTACCCTATTACCCTCGTATCTCACCAGTTGGTAATATATTTTATCTAAATCTGAGGGATTCACCATGCCAGTATGAATTGGGAAACTTCCTCAAATACAGAGGTAGATATCCCAATGGTTTATCACTAGGTTATAGACTTCTATACAGTTTGTATGATTAGCTTTCTCTATTGTCTGACACCTGTCATTTTTTTTCTTGACCAGCCCCGGATTTACTCTCAACAGATCAGATTTTACCAGCAGTCAGCCAATACAGAGTCAGCAGCTTCTTTAAAGGCAGCTAAAGTCAGGTAATCATCGTGGATCCCAGATCACTTTACAGAGAGTCTGAGAAATGGATTCTTAATAGTCTATATTGGGATACGATTTTCCATCTCAAAATGTAAAACAAAGAGGAAAGGCCTAGCTTCAAATGCGAAACAGCAATTGGCAAACACTCAGGTAGAGTTAGATTCTTCCTCCATATAGCCACCTCTATCTTGTCCCACTCTAGACTTGAAAAGATTGCAGCAATTTCCACTCCATACATAAGCGCCGGCACCACTTTCAATCTATAAAAATCTAAGACCGTAACTAATGAACATCTACAGCACTTCATACAGAACTTTTTCATCTGGGTCACCAATTGTACAGCTTTTAACTTCAGACTACTAATTACCTTTATTCAGGGCAGGGTTCATGGCGAAACCCAAGTAAATTAAACTCAATTTTGGTACACCAAATTTCCTGCACAGTGTCCATGAGAAACCCATTGGCTTTTTACTATTTTTATTTATTCTTAGGACATTTGTTTTGCCACAGTTAATCACTAATACATTCAAGTCTGCACACTTTTCCAGGGCACTTGTCTGACTCTGCAGTCCAAGCTGTGTGACGTCCAGCCGGACTACGTCATCAGTATACGTCAGATAAGTTACTCTCAAATCCCCAATCTTGGGCGGGACAAAGGATGCTGCATTCAAACACTCTCCCAAGTCAGCCAGGTACAGATTGAACAGGCAAGGTGCCAGCACACATCTCTGCTTCTCCCCCCAGCATGGGTCCCCTGCCTGTTCAATCTGGCCTACCAAACTGACCCCGTCTGTAGATGAATCAATATTGCCAAAAGGGACTGCAGGATGCTCCAGGCCTGTAAGTTTCAAAAGAGACATGCACGGTTGACTGAATCAAAAGTCATTGAAAAATCAATAGCCATTATACAGCTCTGCTGAGAAGCCTCCGCCCATATCTGGTCTTGTATGCAAGCAGCACAAAACCATTCAAGGTGGTAGATAAACCCTTTCTGAATCCTGTCTGAAACTTTGTGAGATGTCCTGCAGATCTGGCCCAATCTACCAGAACCTGCAAGACCAAACTTGCAAAGATTTTACTTTCACAGTCCAGAGGAGATATAGGACAGTAAGTTAGAGGGTTATTCCTGTCTCCTTTCTTAAATATGGGAACAATTACTGAGCATATCCATGAATCTGAGTTTGCTCCCCTAGTCAATACCGAGGAAAATAGAAAAAGCAGGACAGTAGCCAATCCCCTAGGATTCGATTTTATAAGGGCATTAGGTAACCCATTGGGCCTCGCTGCCCTTGAGTTAGATGCACTTCAAATAAACTCTTCAATTCTTTCTACACTCCAATTCAAGACCCGCAAACATTTAATAAACGGGTCTGACATCAAATCCACAGGGCTCTGGTACAGATGTTTGAAGTGTATACCCCAAACCTCCTCTGAGATGGGATTACCCTGTGTTTTATCCTGGGGGTGTATCAGAGTGTTAATTACCCCCCAAAAATTCTGAAAGTCTTTACAAGTGACAATACGCATCATTCTTCCACTTCAAGATGTGCTTGGTAGTAACGGTGGGATTAAAGACAATACTTAAAGGGTTGTTTCAATGTTCTCATCTGGTCAACTAACACTTCTGTATCTAAACATTCCCTACATAGTCTACGCAATTCTTTCTGCGAGATACCTTTTTTCTTGAACAACTTGATCAAATGGATGTGTGCCAAACCCCGTCCTCACTTCATTGTATGGGTTGGAAGCTACTACAAACCTGTCCTGTAAATGACAAAAAGATCCAACCTTCAACACATCCAATTCTCAATTAGGGTGGCTGAGTCCAGGACCTGGTCAAAATATTCAGTGCACCTTTTCCCTCTGGAAATCCTCCTCCCTAATCAATTACATCCATTAGCAAGGACTAGGTTCGAAAACCTCAACTGCATTTTATGTTGAACTTTAAAATCCAAAGTTATTATTAAAGGGCTGTGGTCACTCAAACTTGTTGCAGGAATTTGAAGTTCTAAACATGATCTCATTAGACACTCTGATAACACAATGCAATCCATACAGGAGGAGGTAGCAGCATTTTTCACATTGCCATTTAACACCGCTAGGCCCCAGTTGTTGAAGAAAGATCTCCACAGTTTGGCTTCTTCCTCCCTGTTACGCTCACCTGGCTTCCACAGGGGCGTCGATCTGAACTGGACAGCCGCGGTCTCCACCAATGTGACGCGTAGTGCCGAGATAACAGACTGGACTGGCTCACCTAGCTTCGTTTGCTTGGCCCGTAGGAGTATTCTTCTGCAAATGGAGAAAGGGAATTAACCAGCCGTGGAGTTGAGAGTTAATCCCCACCCCCGCTGTTCTCCCCACTGATCACCTTTAATGTCCCCTCTTATAGTCTCACCTGATGGTTTGGAAAGATGAGCTCTCCATCCTGCATTGAGCGCAGGGGCGCGTAGGTAACCAGTTGCTTCACTGGTTCGAAGGAATTGGTGAGTTCCAGAACAATTTTGACTCTGAGATTTCCGGCAAGACGCCGTAAGTATATAGTTCATAAGAGTTCAAATGTCTGACTTTCACTCTTGTCCGATTCCTTGCAGGTTGCAGCTTGACGATAGCGAAGAGTTCCTCGTGGCAACCGGTAACATTCAGGTAAGGATTTGTATTATCCAACACAGTTCGATAAAATAATGTCAGTATGTAACCTGTTGCTTTCTCCCTTATTCAGGTGCTGGGAGAAATTATGACGTCCCAGGGAATAATGCCTCCGGCGGTAAAATTAGGTAAGTCTATTGTGGTGAGGAGGATTCCCCATGTTTGTCCCTTTGTTTCACCTTGCTATCCTTTTGTTCCCCTTGGGGGCCGGGGTACGGCGAAGATGCAGTGGAGGCTGCGCCGACCCGTGAAGAGGAATAGTACCCCCGGCGGTAAAATCAGGTAAGTCTATGGGGGGTAACTAATATTACCTCTGTTTGTTCCCTTGGCTCACTTTGCTGTTCTTGTGTTTCCCTTAGGTGCCGGAGTGGGGCGGGAACATGCAGAAGGATGCAGTGGATAGTGAAGATGCTGCGAAGGCCGGTGAGTTCAGCACGGCGCTGCAGCAGGCGAGGCGACGCGCATAAAATAACTTCTTTCTTCCAGCTCGAAGGCACGGTGGATCGGGAATTCAGGTAAGGAACAAAGGTATTGCTCTTGTTATAACCTTTTCTCCTTCTTTCTCCCTTTTTCTAGGAGCTCCAGACTCGAGGCGGGCGTGGCAGAAGACTGGATGCAGACTTGCAGGCACGGTGAGCGTTACGCTGCTGGATGCAGAATAACGAGAAGCATGTGCTGCTCTTCGGGAGTGGTTTAAATAGCCTCCAAAGTAGTCCCAGATAAGTATTCCTCCCCGACCCCAACCGAGTAAAAAATAGTCCCAAGGTAAAGTAGTCCCTTCAGAGCCTCTTTTGGCTTGGAGCTCTTTCAGCATGGTCTGCATCAGGTAAGTTTGCAGCATGGTCTGCATCAGGTAAGTTTTAATCTATGAGCCTGACGCCTATGGCGCCAGGACTGACTCTTCATATGAGCCTGGCGCCATAGACGCCAGGCCAGCACCCAAATGGCCCCTAGCAGGGGTTGTTGGGCTTGCTTGGAATAACTTGATGCCTGCTTCCGGGGCTGCCAGACTTGATCTGGATCCCCGGGGGTAGGCATCATGACAGCACTCCCCCCCCCCAAGGCCCCTACTAAAGTCGTTCTTCCCCGTGGTTTTGGTTTGTCTGGGAAATTTCGGTGGAATTTTTTCACCAATCGGGGTGCATGAACGTGGTCACTAGGTTCCCATGACCTTTCCTGTGGTCCGTAACTTTTCCAGTCGATTAAATAAAAAAGCTTTGACTTCACCAGCTTGGAGTCCAGGATGTTCTTAACCTCAAATTCGGGTTCCCCGTCTATAGGGAAGGGGTCTGGTGGCTTGGTTAGTCTTGTCCCTGGGTGCACTGGTTTCAAAAGTGACACATGAACGACGGGGTGAATTCGCATATTAGCAGGTAAATCCAACTTGACGGCCACTGGGTTGATAATGGCCTTAATAGAGTAAGGTCCAAATATCTGGGGTTAAAGGTCTGTGTTCCCTTTAGAGGTATGTGTTTTGTGGCCAACCATACTTGGTCCCCTATCTGGTATTGTGGAGTATCACTTCTATGCCTATCAACATTTTTCTTGTATTTTTCTTTCGCTTGTTTTAAATGTGCAGTTGCTTCCTCAAAGGCTTGTGTAATCGTAGCGTGCAGATGGTCCACTGCAGGCATTTCTAAGTGTTGGGGTGAGTCAAGGTCTGAGGTTCGAGGATGGTGCCCATATAAGGTATAAAAGGGGCTTTGTCCAGTTCCAGAATGTAATTATTGTATGCATATTCGGCGATCCAAAGAATGTCTTTCCAATTACTCTCAGTCTGATGTAACATACAACGCAGGTATTGTTCAAGAGTCTGGTTGGTCCTCTCTGTTTGACCATCGGTTTGGGGGTGGTGACTGGTCGATAACCTCACATCGATTTGCGGCAATTGACAACATTTCCTCCAAAAATGTGAAATGAATTGACTGCCCCGGTCAGAGACCAATACGGACGGAAATCCATGTATGTGAACAATGTTTTCGAGGAACTCCTTCGCCAGGATTGAAGCTGAAGGTAATCCCTTTAAAGGAATAAAGTGGGCCATCTTGGAAAAAAGATCCACAATAACTAGAATGGTGTTAAATCCATTGCATGGAGGTAGATCAGTAATAAAGTCTAACGATAAGGTGTGCCATGGTGTAGGCGGAATGTCTAAAGGTTGTAAGAGTCCAGCTGGTTTTCTCTTCTGACTTTTGTTTTGGGCGCAAATGCCACAAGACATTACACATGATTTAATATCCTTTCACCAGGTGGGCCACCAGAATTGTTTCTTAATTTTAGCTTCAGTCTTTGCGATACCTGGGTGCCCCTCCATTGGGGTGTCATGTTATTGGGAAATGACTAGCTCTTGTAGTTCCTTGTGTGGCAGAAATAGCCGCCCTTGGTAATAAGGCAGGTCATTGGTGACAGAGTAGTCCGGGCCTTTCTTTACCCAGTCCTGCAGGGCTGTAGAATCAAAGAGTTGCTGGATCTTTACCTGAATGTCCTGTAGTGTCTGTAGAGTAGTCATGCCAAGAATCCTTTGTTCGGAAATTATAGGTACTGGTTCTGGGTTCACTTCTACCTCTCCCATCCCTATTCGGGATAAGGCGTCTGCTTTACCGTTCTTGCAACCTGGTCGATAGGTTATCACGAAATCGAACTCGGCAAAGAATAATGCCCATCGGAGCTGGTGTGACTACTGGGCCTTGGCTGTCTTTAAATACTGCAAGTTCCGGTGATCGCTGATCACAGTAATGGTATGCCTGGCACCGAGAAGATAGTGCCGCCAAGCCTTGAAGGCGGATTTAATGGCTAATAACTCCTTGTCGGTAACAGCATAGTTTAACTTGGGTGCCGAGAACTTTCTCGACCAAAATGCTACTGGGTGAAGCTGGCCAGTTTCAGGGTCCTTTTGGGACAGGACAGCTCCCATGGCTAAACTGGATGGAACAGTTTCCACTATACATGGAAGTTCAGGGCATGGGTGCTTTAGTACAGGTGCAGACGTGAATTTTGCTTTCAGCTCTTGGAAGGCATTTTCAGCTTCTTCAGTCCACATAAAGCGTTTGTTTTTTCGCAAGAGTGTTGTGATGGGATGTACAACATGTGAGAAATCCGGGATGAATCTGCGGTAGAAATTGGCAAAGCCGAGCATGCTTTGTACTCCTTTAACTGAACTCGGTGATGGCCACCTTTTGTGAGTCCATTCAGACTCATTTTGGACTCAGGATAAACCCAAGGAATTCAACTTCCGTGGCATGAAAAATGCATTTTTCCAGTTTTTCATATAGTTTGTGCTGGCGCAATTTCTCAAGGACTGCTCGGACGTGCTTCACATGGTCAGATTCTGAAGAGGAGTACACTAGAATATGATCGATATATACGACAACACAAACGTCAATGAGTTCACGAAGGACATTGTTCATAAAGTATTGGAAGGCTGCTGGTGCATTGCACAACCCGAAGGGCATCACCTGGTATTCGAATAACCTGTACTTAGTGCGAAAAGCAGTCTTCCATTCGTCGCCCTCTTTCACACGTACCAGATGGTATGCCCCCCGGAGATCCAACTTAGTGTATATGCAGGCGTCCTTTACTTGGTCTAGTAGTTCGGGGATCAGAGGCAATGGGTATCGGTTCTTAACAGTGATCTGGTTCAATGCGCGGTAGTCTATGCACGTTCTGAGGTCACCTTCCTTTTTGGGCACGAAGAACAAAGCTGAAGATGCAGGGGACTTGGATGGGCGAATGAAGCCATTAGCAAGGTACTGGTCTAGTTATTGCCATAGGTGAAGGTTCTCAGGTTCCGTAAGGGCGTAGATCCTGCTACAAGGGGGTTGTGCACCGGGTATGAGATCGATTTGACAATCGTACGATCTGTGAGGTGGTAAGGTGCTTGCCTGTTCTTTTTGGAAGACATACTGGAATTCTTGATATTCTGGAGGTAATTGCACGACTGATGTGGTGACTGTGGCCAGGCCTGCGTTCAAGTTTTTCTTTGGGTAACAGGTTTGTGCACAATCCGGGAAGGTTATTCTCTTCTCTCGCCAATCAATACAAGGATTATGTGTTTCCAATGAAGGTATCCTCAGTATTATTTGGAACTGTGGGGCTTTGATTGGATCAAACACAATAGTCTCTCGATGCCCAATCCTGACCCAATAGTATCATCTCTGCGATGGAATGAGTTACAGGCCCAGAGGCAATTTCTGTTCTATTGACTGTGGTGATGACATCTGAGGTGGTCTTTCTTCGGCAGAGAGGTAGATTCATCCTGGAAGCCAATTCGTAGTCCACATAGTTTCCTATGGCCCCGCTATCAATGTATGCCCTTACTGCGTGCATACGTGATGGCTGCCTTTGATCTACGAGGACCATTGGTATGTTGAAATGTGAGGTCTGAGTATCCTTATTCAAGTTCGGCAAGCGGACCTCTACGCTTGTCGGGCGTGGTTGTTTCCCGAGTCTGAGTCCATATGGCTTTTATCAGCAGCTCCTATCACCTTCTTGGCTGGTTTTACAGGGCAATCCCGTAGAAAATGCCCAGAAGTTCCGCAATATAGACACAATTGCATTTGCCGTCCCCTTTCTCTTTCCTTCTGGGTTAAGGGTCCTTTAACCCGTCCGATTTGCATGGGTTCTGAAGCATCTGCTCCTTTGGGGTTAGCGTGAGTTTTGACCAACACCGATTCTCAAGCTTGGCTCGATCAGCCTTTCTGTTCTGTAGTCTGTGATCTAACTGGACCACTAAGTCTTTATACTCAGCGCAGTCTTGAGGTAGGTTCACAACTTGAGCCAAGACATCCTTGAGTTCTCCTCGAAGCCCTCGATGAAATAACGTGATTCGTTTTGCCTCGGGCCATCCAGTTTCCACTATCAACCTGTTAAAGGTCGCGATGTAGGATAGAAGGTCCTGGTTACCCTGTCGTAGGGACAAAAGTTCGCTATCCAGGGCCTGTCCTTGGGAGTGCCGGGCAAATAGTCTTTCCATGCTCATTTGAAAGCCCTGAAAATCCCGAAGAATTGGGTCATCCTGAGTAACTAGTGGAATTGACCAATCAGCTGCACTGCCGCTGTGATATGACAATACAAAGGCTACCTTGGCTTGATAGTTTGGGATGGCTCCAGGTCTGCATAAAAAGTGTAAGCGGCATTGGTTCATAAACACGGCGAACCTTTTGGGGTCCCCGGCAAAGCGTTCGGGCAGAGCTAATGGAATAGTTCCTGGTAGGTTTATTTGCACAGGTTTACTCAATGACACAGGAGCTGGATTTCCCCCGAGTCCTGGTAGGGGTGTTTGTCCAGCCTGGCTTTGCAGTAGTTGCCTAGCAAGGTCATCAGTTCTCTCCTAAGAGCATTGGTTTCTTGACGGGCGGAATGCACTTCAGCCCTCAGTTCCCCTAGTAATTGGGCCAATTGGTCAGTTTCTGAGGTATCCATAATGCCCGGGTGGGAAATTGTGGGTAGGCTTTGCGTTCTGTTACGCTCACCTGGCTCCCACAGGGGCGTCAATCTGAACTGGACAGCTGCGATCTCCACCAATGTGATGCGTAGTGCCGAGATGACAGACTGGACTGGCCCACCTAGCTTTGCTTGCTTGGCCTCACCTGATGGTTTGGAAAGATGAGCTCTCCATCCTGCATTGAGCGCAGGGGCGCGTAGGTAACCAGTTGCTTCACTGGTTCGAAGGAATTGGTGAGTTCCAGAACAATTTTGACTCTGAGATTTCCGGCAAGACGCCGTAAGTATATAGTTCATAAGAGTTCAAATGTCTGACTTTCACTCTTGTCCGATTCCTTGCAGGTTGCAGCTTGACGATAGCGAAGAGTTCCTCGTGGCAACCGGTAACATTCAGGTAAGGATTTGTATTATCCAACACAGTTCGATAAAATAATGTCAGTATGTAACCTGTTGCTTTCTCCCTTATTCAGGTGCTGAGAGAAATTATGAAGTCTTGGGGAATAATGCCTCCGGCGGTAAAATTAGGTAAGTCTATTGTGGTGAGGAGGATTCCCCTTGTTTGTCCCTTTGTTTCTCCTTTCTGTCCTTTTGTTCCCCTTGCGGGCCAGGGTACGGCGAAGATGCAGTGGAGGCTGCGCCGACCCGTGAAGAGGAATAGTACCCCCGGCGGTAAAATCAGGTAAGTCTATGGGGGTAACTAATATTGCCTCTGTTATTCCCTTGGCTCACCTTGCTGTTCTTGTGTTTCCCTGCGGCGGGAACATGCAGAAGGATGCAGTGCATAGTGAAGATGCTGCGAAGGCCGGCGACGCGCATAAAATAACTTCTTTCTTCCAGCTCGAAGGCGCTGTGGATCATGAATTCAGGTAAGGATCAAAGGTATTGCTCTTGTTCTAACCTTTTCTTCTTCTTTCTCCCTTCTTCTAGGAGCTCCAGACTCGAGGCGGGCGTGGCAGAAGAGTGGATGCAGACTTGCAGGCACGGTGAGCGTTACGCTGCTGGATGCAGAATAACGCGAAGCGTGTGCTGCTCTTCGGGCGTGGCTTAAATAGCCTCCAAAGTAGTCCCAGGTAAGTATTCCTCCCCGACCCCACCCGAGTAAATAATAGTCCCAAGGTAAAGTAGTCCCTTCCGAGTCTCTTTTGGCTTGGAGCTCTTGCAGCATGGTCTGCATCAGGTAAGTTTGCAGCATGGTCTGCATCAGGTAAGTTTTAATCTATGAGCCTGGCGCCTATGGCGCCAGGACTGACTCTCCATATGAGCCTGGCGCCATAGATGCCAGGACTGCACCCAAATGGCCCCTAGCAGGGGTTGTTGGGCTTGCTTGCAATAACTTGATGCCTGCTTCGGGGGCTGCCAGACTTGATCTGGACCCCCGGGGGTATGCATCATGAGACTCCCCTCTTTGCTTAATTCCGCTCACACCACCCAAGTCCACAGAAGGTGCATTTAGGTCAACCCCCAACAGGACATGTACCCCAGCTTGGTCACAGATTTCAATCAAACTGTGGGAATAGGAAGGTAGGTTAACACTCGCAGGATTACTGTATAGATTCGCCAGCAGCACCGGCTCTTCCCCCAAAATATTTTTGAGTCTTACTTTGATTGCTAAGATGTTACAGTCATCTAATAGTGTTTTAAAGTTGTTTAGGGTTTCCTTTTTTCTTTGTTCAATTATTACGCAAATAGTAATTGCAACCCCTATAAACTGATATTTCAAAACATGAAAAAAATGACTGCAAAGTAAATGTATTTCCTGAACCCAATGCATCCGTATTGTCTGCTTATGGGAGTGACGCTGAGAGACAGGGCTACCAATAAGAAAATGGAAGAGCATGAAGGAGTGGGCAATAAGAGAGTGTCTTTGACAGTTTATCAGGATGCAGCACACAAACCTAACTCTGAGTGTTGCTCAAGCGTCTATAAGCTAAAATCCCTTCTATGCAGACAGTTTAATGTATGCAGGGTTGAAATGTCTCACTTGTGCACAGCAAAGAGCTTCTTGGGAGTAATTGGGACCATATGCTATCATTTCTGAAGGGGATAACTTTACCAAAAATAGTTATTCCTTTATCTAGAGAACCATTGACTACAAGTCATGTTTAGTAATGTTATTTCAGTAAAAAACAGAATTAGCTATAGCTCAATTTCTCTACATACTACAATATTCCCCTTTGGCAGAATATTGCTTTGCGTTCAGAATTACCTAGCTTTCAGTTTGTAGTGCCTAGGACACTGCCGCCAGGTAAGAAAAAGCTTTGGAGATAACAAGGAATTTTAATTTAGGACATTTTGAATTTAAATACAATTCTATTGCTGCCAGGCAAGCTTACGCCATAGCAGACATTCCTAATTTTTATTTAGTTTATGATTTTTAACTCGCCAAACTGCAGTACGAGCAGCTTCAACTTATCTTTTAGTAGTGTGTGTGCAGATTATTGCATGTCCTTTTCAATGGACTATTGTCAAAGCTCTTATGAAATCGATGATTGTGAATTATTTTATCCCTGAACCACCAGGGGGCGCACGGATGAAGTTGTGCGCCGTGTGAGCTTGTCCCTCAATGGTCCCTGAAGAGGTCTGAGCCCCCACTTCTAGGACCCCCCCATGACTGGGAACTGGTACAGAGCTGCATGAATGTGTCCCCTACTGGCAGTAGAAAATTCGGCGAAAAACGGCAAAAAATTCGCCCAGAAGCAACCGACTGAACAGAACGGCCGTCCACGCAACCAGAAAGTGAAAGTAACCCTTCCCGCCACCCCGCCAGAGTTTCATACAGGCCCTGTGTTGGAAACGAGGCTGCCCTCTAATGCAGGAAAGTGCCCCGATGCAACACCTATCCCGCGCCCCCCCGCGAAGCCTATCCAGAGGTTCTGGAGTAGCAAAGCAGGGCCCCCAGGACACCAGTGCGCCGGCCTCACACGGGGTGCTCACAAACGTAAACCGGCAGTACCTGGAGGGCTCGCAAATCAGAGGACGGCAGCTGGCAGAGGCCATCCAGCCCACTTAGCAACACCCCGCGAGATTGGAAGTTGGCCCCGATGGCCGGTGCGCCCCCAACCCACTGAACGGCTTCGGAGACCAGACCAGTGCACCTTCCAGAGGCCCAGTGCGCGTGATCCGAGGTGCCCGTTGAGCGGGTGCCATCACTACACAACCAAAGCAATCGGAGCGGGTGGCCAGCACACGCAGTAAGTAAATGCTGCAAAGCCTCCCATCCCCCCGAGGACGAAGAAGTTGGATGGTAGACAGACGGGACCTTTTGGTGAATCCTCAGCTTCCGGCTACACACCAAGTCGGTCCCCAAAGAATGCTCTGAAACCCTACTGGACAACTGGAGATCTGAGGGTTGGGCCCCCAGGACCTGGGGAGTGTGCCCTCCTTGGACGTACCAGGTGTGTCATTGATCGAGCTAATCGTGATTTTAAATCCTCCCCACAGCGATCACATCTATCATAACACACTGAAGGACGCATATGATCCCAGAGTGAACGGCGAAAAGATCATCCACGCTCTCCATTCAGAGTCAGACTGAATCACACCCGCAAACTCCGAATTCGCAAGACGCATCCCATAAATTGTGTTGAGAAATCAATAGGTCGATAGGCCATAACCAAAGGGTCCCTACTGTGACACAAAACTTCGTCCACCCCTCTCACTGACATTCGAATGGGACGGAATGAAGACGAAACTAATTTCCGAGAGAGACATCTCCAATTGCATCACATACCTAATGGGCCCTCAGGCAGACGGAGCAGCATGAGTACATAGAGGAATGAGTTTGGAGAATGGCAAATCAAAGGCCCTCGAAGAAGGAGAATACAAGGATCCAAAAAGTTTAGGAGGATGAACACCTCCCCGGACATGGAACATTGACTCTGTCACTAATCCGATCATTTCTCTCACGAAGAAACTTTGGACGGCAATGTCGGAGTAAGGCAACACTGAAACAAAGGTGATTCTCAAAATACAGCCTACCACTGCAGAATGACAGCAGACCTTTGTGAACTGAGGTACTGACAGGAAAAAAGGGAACATCTAAAAGCCAGTGAAAACAGCGGATGGACATTCACCGAGTAGCACCAGATGGTGGGTGGGTTGTCACCCTCCTCACATCGCCCTACTCGACTCAGGTGATGTAATCAGGAAATGGACAAGGATAAGGACACGCACGCACGATGTGCACCGATGCATTTCCGTGGGCTCTGGAGGGGGTGGGGGAGATCAAGGACTGGGGATGGCCCAGGGAATTGAGAGATGGAGGTGGTAGTGAGAGCCAACATAAAACAAAAACTGCCCATACAATGTCTTATTGGGATTCTGATGTCGGACTCACATGACCGAGAGTCGATGGTTGAAACACGGTTCAGTTTGTTAATATGTTTATATAATTTAGGGGGGGAGTTGGGGGCTCATGGTTAAGACGATATGTATATGTGATCAGGACCGTTCAAGGTGCGGTTCCCGCTGGTGGTCCGAGAGCGACCGGGTGAATATAACCTGGCCAAATCGGACGCCGCATAGGTGGGGGGAGGGTAGAGTGGGGCAGTGCAACTCGAAGGGTCTGAGGAAACGGATGAGGAAGAGGGAGAGAGGGAGGGAAAGGCAATCTTCAAACTATTAACGGCAGAGCACCAAGAAAGCTCATCGGCCCACGCAGGGCCAAGCAAAACCCGGCTCACTAGCAAGGAGTCAGACATGTGGCAGGTACCTAGAGCGCAGACATTGAGGCAGACGCACTTATTGGGCTATTCCACACATATAAATAACAATGGCGACTGCACCCAGACACCACATGCTACGCATATGCACACTCAATGTGAAAGGCCTGAATTCCCCCACAAAATCTCACTGGTAGCTAGAGAATCCAATATTGATATTATGTTCCTACAAGAGACAAAATACCAGAGGGGCAGCGAGAAAGGGATCCCCAGTAGTCTGGTGGGGCACGCTTACTGGAGTTCGGGCCTCACCAAAAATGCTGGGGTGGGAATCCTGATCCGAAAGAGCCTCTGCATGAAGATCCTAAGTTCCTGGTCCGACACAGAGGGCAGAGCCATGATAATAGTGGGATCCATCCAGGACACAGTGATAACCCTTGCCACAATTTATGCTCCCAATCAAAGTCAAAAGAGATTCCTTCTTAAAACAACCGAATGGCTTTTCAACAAGTCACAAGGTCACACTATTCTAGGGGGGACTTCAATACATGGATGAGCGGTACCATGGATAGGCAAACCACAAATGACGTCTCCCAACCCCCACAGACAAAAGAACACGCAGAAATTAAAATGACCCTTGCCTTGTACGGCCTCTCGGACAGCTGGCGTCATCTACATCCATCTGACAAGGAATTTACCTTTCGGTCCATCTCCCACAATACGCTCACAAGAATAGACTTATGTGTTCCTTTCTGAGGACCTAATGAGAATACTGCAGACCGCAAACATACACCCCATTGCATGGTCTGATCATGACATGGTCGTGTGGACATGGACTGGGATGGCCTGACCCGTCGCAACACAAAGCGGAGGTGCAACGAAACTCTGTGGTCGGATGTGGTTTTTAGGGAGGAACTAGAAAATGAAATGAAACAATTCTTCATAACCAATGACACAGGTGAAGTCACGAAAGTAAATGTATGGAAAGCGGCAAAGGCCACTTGGCACGGGATCCTAATCAGAGAGGGTGCGAGTAAGAAGAGAGAACGCACCTTACTGGAGACTAACATCAGAAAGAAACTAGACACAGCACAGAGCCTAGCACAGACAGCCCCACGAAGAAGATCTAGACACCTTGCCGAAGCCAAAGTTCTAAGGGAGGAGCTAGAAGCCCTGGAAATGGGTAAGGTAGCCCAGACATTACAATACCTAAAACAAAAATACTATGAGAAGGGAGATAAAGCTGATGCCCTCCTCGCGGCAAGACTTTGCGCACAAAGGGCAGAAAGATGGGTGGACACGATAGAGAGGATGGATGGTACCCTCATAGACACAGTGGAATCTTCCCCAGAAGGCATACAAGAGGCATTTGCCTTCTTTTATGAAGACTTATATACCAGCGACCCTCCTCCCCCACTGGGGAGTGTAGACGCTTACCTCAAAGAGACAGATCTCCCTACACTCATGCGTCTCGAGGCTGAGGCCCTCGACGCACCGGTCACCGGGGACGAAGTTTCCAATGCCATCAAGCGTCTTAAGTCAGGGAAGGCACCAGGGGATGATGGCTTTACACCCAGCTTCTATAAAATGTTCACTGCATTCCTCACTCCCTTCCTAGTGACCCTATTCAACAATATCTTTGAAACGGGACGGGCACCTCAGTCCTTTGCCCAGGCCTTCCTAACGGTCATTCCGAAAGAAGGTAGAGACCCAAAACATTGTGCATCGTATCGTCCCTTATCACTCCTCAACATAGACGCCAAAATATACACGAGAGTAATAGCAGCCAGACTAGAAACACACCTACCTAAATTAATACACTCAGATCGAGTCGGCTTTGTAATGGGAAGACAGGGAGCGGATACATTGAGGAAAACACTACACCTGCTACATGAGGCACAGGGGAGGAGCGACGACCCATCCCTCCTGTCGCTTGATGCAGAAACGGCCTTCGACAGAGTGGACTGGGAGTTCCTGGAAAGGGTCTTAGTCTTAGTCTGGATAGGTCTTGGCCTCAAACTTTGTCGCGCCATCAAGGCAATACACTCATCTCCCATGACCTCTGTGGCGGTGAACGGTGGCTACTCAAGATGGTTCCCACTGGAAAGGGGAACCAGACAGGGCTGCACACTATCTTCCATATTATTTGTGCTGTCCATCAAACCACTGGCAGAGAAGTTGACGCCTGACAAAAGGGTGGAGGGAATTACAGTTGGAGACCGAGAATACAAACTAGGCCTATATCCGGACGATATTCTCCTACACACAACCAACCCCCTAAATTCGATACCGGCGGCTATGGAGATAATTGAGGAATACGGCCAACTGGCGGGCTTGAAAATTAATTCAGCAAAATCGGTCCTCCTTCCGATTGACAAGAGTAGGGACTCAGAGGTTGAAAGATTTGCACCTCTAGGTATGATGGTCAGTCTCACCACGTTGCGGTACCTGGGTATCAATGTGACTCGAAACCTAGGTGACCTATTTGAAGCCAACTTCCCCCCGATATTACACACGCTCCAAAAAGATATTGTTCGGTGGTCAAAGCTTACTATCTTGTGGATGGGCTGTTTGAACACCATCAAAATGGTAATCCTACCGAAGCTGCTCTACTTATTCCAGATGCTCCCCATCCAACTAACCAAAGAATTCTTTGTAACCACTAAAAAGGTTCTATACACCTTTCTATGGCAAAACAAAAAACCAAGGGTCCCTGCTGCTTTACTTCACCTTCGGAAAGACGATGGGGGGTAGGCCTCCTGGACATAGAGCTCTACTACAGGGCAGCTCAATTGCGAGTGCTAATCCTGCATGTTAGACAGCAAAAAGACCTCCAATGGATAGCTCTAGACAACTATCATCTGCGTCCATTTATCGTGGGAGAATGATTATGGGTACCCGGACCCCAGTTACGAAATAGCATTAAAAACCATCCCATCCTCTGGACCTTATGGGCAATATGGAAACCAAACAAGGGTATGAAAGGAGTCACGACATGGCCCTCCCCATTAGCACACTTATGGGCACCCGGCATTCGAGATGATATCCCTGTTCCAGGCAGTTTTGAATCATGGTACCAGGCAGGGCTTGAAAGGGCAGGGCAACTACGGCGAAATAACACATTCATCTCCATCCAGGACCTGGACGAAGCCCTTGGCATAGGCCCACTCTCAGTTTTCCTATATTTGAGACTGAAAGGCGTCATGACCCGTGAAGTTTGGAAGGAGGCCCTACAGAGAGACCTCACCCCATTCGAAAGCATTCTAGACACGAACCTGGGCTCCAAGGGCCTCATAAGTGCAATGTACAGAGCGTTAGTAGGAATCAATATAACTCCCTCAGCTACTTTAAAACAGAAATGGGAAAAGGACCTTGGCAGAAATCTCTCCCCAAAAACATGGCTCAAGATATGTAGAAGGACCTCAAAAACCTCTATCTCTTGTCAGTACAAATTGCATGGAATTAAGCTACTCTACAGATGGCAGTACGACCCGCTTAGACTGGCTAGGATGTATCAGGATGTAAGTCCTTCTTGTTGGCGGGGCTGTGGCCAGAAAGCAGATTACTGGCACAAGGCGGGGGGTGATGCAAGGCGGCCCAAGCTTACTGGGACGAAGTCCTCAGCTGAATCAAAGAGCTCGAAGGGGAGGAGAGGGAGAAACAACCACTCATGATCCTATTTAGCTTGGTCGAGACGGATGAACAAACACTTAAGGTACCTAAAATGACCCATGGGCTCCTGCTTTCCGCAAGGGCCTGCCTCACGACTGTGTGGAAAAGAGTAAGTCTACCAACCAAAGCTGAGTGGATCAATGTCTCCCGTAATATTTACAATATGGATAGGCTAACAGCAGCCATTCATGGCGATCGCACCTCCATTGACAATGAATGGTCCGAATTCCGAGCCAAGTACATTACCTGAGTGTGCAACACAACGTAGCCAAGTCACCAGTTCTTTGTTCTGCCTATTGCTTCAACGTTAACTCCAATATGTCATATGCAAGTACCACTGCTTCAAATTACGAATTTGCCTACTAACTCCGCCGTCGAACTACGGAAATCAGTGAGACCATCTGTCACCTCAAGGGTTGCAGGGTGGGAGGAGGGGGGTAGGGGCTAAATTGGGGTTATGAGTTATTATGAGTCACTGTATTGCACATAAGTTATTTCACAACCTTTGTAATGAAAACTGCAATATCCTTGTTGAAAACCAATAAAACCAATTTAAAAAAAGAAATAATGCTTTCTGGCACGTTTCCATGCCACATACTTTCGTGAGCTTGTGACGCAAATTGGTATAGTCCAGAATGTTCAAAATTGACAATTTGAGTGAATGCGATGAGGTGATACGGTAGGTGTGGTTGGTAAGCCACTTCAGTAGGAGCGAGCACAGGAATTCGTCATGTAATTTGGTCCATGGTCATTTGTGTGGACAACTAACTGTTATGGAGACGTTTGAATGGACTCAGTGGGGCATGATATCTTCTTTCCATCATGTAGACCTAAAACGGAGAGTTCTGGAACGTTCCCAGAAGGTTTCATATTCGTCACCTGACAATGACCTATAAACGTTGAGGTCTCGAGGGCACGTCAGGTTGTTGCACTGAAGATGTGCTCTCTGGTCTTTGTCTTGCAAGACAAATAGGGCTGTCTCTGTGTTTTCTACTATTTTAAACTATGAGCATGATTTATCTCACAATTCTGCCACCTAGACTCGGGCCTGTTGCGTACTATCGGAGCACTGTTGGTTAGCGCATCGCTTTCTACTGAACAGCCCCATTGCACCAAACAGAGACTCCAGAGGGAGGGGGGGTCAGTAGGTAGCTAACGGTAAGTAGTAATTTCATGCTGCTGCTCACTGAGTAGCAAGACACAGGCTTTCAGGTACACTCTGGTAAATGTCTGATAAATATTTGGTGAAACAGAAATAATGGTGTAGGCTGCGCTTGGTCAGTTTATAAAAAGAAAATGTGTCCCCGCTGGTAAATATCAGTATGGTAAAGGATTAAACTGTAAAACCTGTGATACAATGAAGTTTGAATTAAATATGAACAGACGGTGCACATGGAGGGTGAATGTTTTTTCCTGTCCGGACAACTTAGGCACCGATTCCCCTCCCTTTCAAGGCCATGCAGATAATGGTGTCAGTGTGTGCTTGCACCATTAGCAATCGAGAACTGTGTGGCAGAATAAAAATCAAGGAAAGAGATGGGAATGGAACTGTCCAAGCAAGTCTCCATACCACTTAAGCCGGTGCTGGCTCATTTCATGTTTACATTGTAAAATGCAAATATTTAGTGGGATGGCACAATCTGATGTGGGAGAATCGGCATAAGCAGTTCTACTCAAAGGTACCGTTCATCTAAGATGGCTAGCCAACTTAAAGCATGCATTAGAATAGAGGAAGGGAAAAAGTGACCCGATACAGTAGGAGACAAATGCCACCTTGTATGAGGGGGATTCTGAAAAAGCTGACCGTCCACCAACCATTTTCTGACAAGCGACCAAACGCTCCTCAGCATTTGCCTGCAGGCTCCCATGACTTCCAGACACCCAAATCAGGCAGCACCAGCCTATGCCTCGACACAGGCCCTTGGGGAGTTGTCAGCCCCAAGGTTTTCACAGACACCCATTTCATCTCGAGTTGCAGCCTCTGTGAAGACAAGGGGTACAAACTATGGAGAGCCTTTTAGGCAGGTACCCCAGAATGGAACTTCGGGTACAGACAGTGAGAAGAACAACTTGGTAGCAGTGAAGCAGCAAAAGACAGCCAGACTTCCGTCCAGGACATGGGACTGAGTCTGCCCTACTCGATCTTAAAATACAACTCAGTGACATCATGGACAAAGGCAAACCGGCACTTCTCCTCCTCCTGGATCTGTCCGCTGCCTTTGACCTTGTCAACCATGATATCTTAGGAATGCATTTAAAAAATGAGATCCACTTCTCACCAGAAGCTATCACCTGGGTGGCCTCCTTCCTAAATGGAAGACTCATGAAAGTCTTCTCAGACTCTGGATACGCCTCCCCCACCACCATCCATTGCGGCGTCCCGCAGGGCTCTTGCACTGCCCCCACGTTCTACAATATTTTCACCCTCTGGCTCTTCAACGATCTGGACTGTCGTAACATAGCTTATACCAATTACGCTGATGACACGCAAGTACTACTCCCCCTATCCAGTACTTACGAACAAGACACTGCAGCCCTAACCAAAATCTACACAGTTATCCAGACATGGATGGCTCAAATGGCCTCTGCTTAAACGGGGACAAAACAGAGATCCTCATAACAGGTACCAGGGAAACTCTCAACAAGCTCCCACCACAATACAAAACCTTCATCATTGACAACTCCACCACCACAGTCTCTACAGCCGTAAAAACCTTAGGAGTGTACCTTGACTCCTCACTATCAATGTCACGCCAGGTCAATGCTAAAGCGTCCTCTGCCGCACTCACCACTGAGATGATCAATGCGGTCAAGCCTTTCCTCTCTACTAAAAACTGCCTATCCATCGTCAGAGCCACAGTAGGCACCAAGCTGGATTACTGCAATGCTTTATTCCTGGGCACCTCGGCAAAAAACCTTAACAAACTTCAGATCCCACAAAATAATGCCCTTAGGGCAGCTCTGAGCATTCCCAAAAGGGAACACATCACTCAAGCCAGGAAAGATGCCCACTCGCTACCGGTAAAAGAACGCATACTCTTCAAATCTCTGGCTATTACACACAAGTGCCTCTCTTCTGATGCCCCACCCTACCTATCAGAAAGAATCACCATCAACTCCTCAAACAGACCCACCAGATCCCACCTGTCCAACCAGATCCACGTGCCCACCTTCAAAAGAACCAAAGCGGGAGGGTCCAGCTTTCAACACTTGGCGGCAAAAAACTGGAATGCACTGACCACTACACTAAGGAACGAAACATCCTACCCTACCTTCCGCAAAATGTTAAAAACTATACTGTTCTGTTAGACCTAACTAATATGTATAAATACGCTGTTCAACTGCAACCTAAGCAACAGTTTAACACACGTATGCTACCACTGTCGTTTCTACTGTATAATGTATACTGTACACTGATCACATCTGTCCTTGACTGTAAGTTAAATATTCTGTAACAGCACCACGATGCCCCAGAGCTGTTGCGCGCTTTATAAATGCAAATGAATAAAAAATAAATATATGTCCCATGGTCTCTTGGAGACTTAAGGAACTAGGATCAAAGAATTCCTGCACATTAGAGTAGATCCCCAGAGATTTGTTATAGAAATCCAGACTGTCATCCAGTTTCACAACCCGTTTGGTCTGAAATGAACCCCCTCATGAGGGTGATTAGGCCAGCAGAGGTCAGACAGTGACTTATACAACCGAGTCAGTAGCCAACTGCTGACGTGGGAATGTAAGATACATTAGAACAAGCTTGAAATAGACTGTTAACACCCATCCCAGTAGTATGTCACTGGAAAATGGTTCGGGATAATATTAACTACTGCAGAGAAAAATAAAAGGGAGTCACCTTTAGGCTACTTAGATCATTTAAAGAAAGTATTCATCCATCATTTAGGCTAAGTCAAACTGGAGGACAGCATTGGATAAGCAGTAGCCAACGCAGTTGTTACGGGACTGCAGCCCAAGCTCCAGGCCTAGTTGAAAATGATGTGTATCTGATGACAGAACCATTTCCTGTCTCAACTTGTGAAGGTGGCAAACCACTGTGTCGATTATCAAGAGCAGAAGAAAGAGAAAATAGAAAACAAACATGTAATCACAGCTACAGAATCTCTAGCAGAGTGGAGCTTCACAGAGAGGGAAGGGGCAGGAGTGACCGACAGGAAAGTCAGTCACAAGATTTCCCCAGTCATACAGCTAATTATTGCAAACAAGAGGGCTACTGGAATAATGAATGTACATATAGACCATTGTGGAATAATCTGCCTCCACCCCAGAGCAGGGCACATTCCCTAATCCATTTACACCTGGGTTCAGACAGAATAAGCCTGCCTGCCACCATTAGATTAGGAACAATACTGAGACATCCTGCGTCAAAACTTTGCCATGAACCCCCTAATTCCTGTAGATCAAAATGGACCGTATGTTCTGTTTAAAGTCAGTGGGTAAATAATCAATCTTTAGTTACCACTGCAGCCTCTATACCAAAAATGTGTTCTGACTGTTTCCCAGGTACACCTTTACACTCTGAGACCATCAAAGACATGGGCATTTTAAATACCCCTGTACCACACCCTGTCACTGAAACAGTGTCCATCACATTGGGACCCATTACAGATAAGCATGTCTTCTTACTGAGCCCTTTAGCCCCAGGTAGGGACTTGTTATATAAACGCCACTGCATGACACATTGTATCCCGATGGAGTTTTTCTAGATGACCTGAGTAAAAACACAGAGGCTGTGCTGGCAACAATATACGTTGGCCAGACAAAGCCTGCAGAACACATATGCAAACTCTGGTTGCCAGATTTAGAGGAATTGTTGAATTTAGTCACCGACACTCTGGCCCGCTCACGACAACAAAGTTGCGTACATCCCCACTGCAGAACCAGCTAAACTAGATCAATCCAAGAGATAGCCCTGAACTCCACAATATCCATTACGCCCAGAAGCTGAGGAAGGTATAGCACCCATAATAGACTCCCTGATGAAAAGGACAATAATAGCACCTACAAGTAGCCCTTCTATACTACCACAATATTGCCAGTCAAGAAGCCAGGATGTAATACAGATTTGTTCAAGAACTTAGAGAGCCAGTAATGCAGAAGTTATACCAATTTTCCCAGGAATCCCAAACCCAGCAAATATTGAATCCCTTATTCCTCCAACTGTTACACATTTTACAGTAGTAGATTTGTGCTTGGCATTTTCATCAATCCACATAAATCCAGAAAGCCAAGATTTGTATGATTTTTTTCTTACTGAGAAATTTTGCACACATGGACTAGACTCCTACAAGGGTACACAGAATCACCAGCAGCTTAAGAAGGACGTAGATGACATTACGTTCCTTGGACAGTTAGTTCTGGTTCAATACTCAGCTGATCTCTTACTTGCCTCACCCTCATCGGAAGCCTGTTAGCTGGACACACAGGTAGTACTAACCACATTAGCCAGGAAGGCACACAAAGCATCCAGGCACAAATACTACAGCTATGTATGAAGAGAGTTAATTATTTAGGACATGACATCATGTTAGGCCATTGATTAATAGTAGGCTCCATAGAGCTATTTCAAAGATACTTAAGCCCCATACGACAACCAAGATTAGAGCATTTTTGGGGATGATGGGATACTTTAGACAATGGATATTCGGTTATACAGAAATGCTGAAGCCCTGTGGCAATACACTAAGCCTATACAGTTGATGCAGAAAGTAGTAAATTGCTGATTATAGTTCATCCCTAGATGCAGCTATAGTAGGGCTGCCCCCATGCCTTAGATCCATGGCAGTCACTGCTATAGCAGCCCGGCAAAGTGACAATATATTATTAGGGTCATCCTTAGAGGTAGCAGTACCACATGCTATAGTTGCCATGTTGGTGAGATCGAAAACGTAGCCCATGCCCCTGTCACAATCCACAAATAATTATTACCCTGTCTCGCTGCCTATAACTGATTCTTTCCACCCTTCTGCTTACCCCTCTGAATGGAGACCCTCCCGACAGTGTATAGCTATCACCAGTTCATTTTTTAACCAAGACGGGACCTGCTCAAAACACCAATTGAAAATACAGAGCTATTGGTTGCTGGGACAAAAACAGCTGATTAGTAGCTAGGTAGACTGGCTTTTCCTTATTGGGTTTCATAGAAAGTGGCATATTGACCAATGTGATTTGAGAACAGGTAGCATAGTTAATAGAACTGGCACAAGGATGTAAACTATCTGAACAACAGACTATTCATTGATTTGCTTCATGCCTTTTGTGTGGGATACAATTTTGGTCAGGCATTGAAACTAAGAGGATTCTTGACATCATCTATTTCTCTGATAAAAAATCATGAATATGTGGCAGACCTTCTGAAAGCCCTGTTTTTTCTCAGACAGATAGCCATTATTAGGTATGCAGAACAGCAGCCCTTCAATTATGAGCTCTGTCGTGGAAAGGCATTAACCGATTCTACTCATGTGACCTTTTCCAACTTTCAGTCTGTATATTTGTTAAGAATAAAGAGTGCGACACAAGCTCTCTCAATTAACACCTTAAGATGCAGCACCAGAAATAGAATACAAATCATGGTCAAAGAAAGGTTGTTGTTTGCATGAAGATACACTTTGACAGGATAAATAGAGTCATCTAATGACCACAAACGTACTTTTGTCCTACCTGCCTAATATTTGGTAAGGTGTGTGAAATCCCAGCAATGGAGGCAGTGGACTGCCGAAGATCCCACCCTGGGGTGGCAGACCACTCACTGCTCAGAAACTAAAGTCGGGGGCTAAAAGAACTGTGGGGAAGAATGGATGATACAAGCCCCGGGCTTGCGTTGATTCCCCGAGAGTCCTATGTGAAATCAGCGTGGGGATTGCTCGTAAGAGCAGGAGAATTGATCCTGGCAAGAGAATAGATCCTGGCAGGACAGACCGGCCTACCGAGGGTGAGTGAATCTGCAATGCTACCCATGCAGGAGAAACTGTGAGCTTGTGGGCCACGGTTGATCAGCCTAAGCAGTTGGAAGGGCATGGTTGCTGAAAATGTGGGAGGTGTGGTGATCCCTGGGACCCGTGAAAGGTTTCACCGTGAAGGAGGAGTATAATCCTTCCATTCCATCTTTCTTCCTACTTCTGCATGGTTATATTAGGCTAAAGGATGGAGCCCATGTGTGGACCCTGATTTGGTGGGGCGTTGCTCCAGTTTCCAGTGTGAGGGCCCTGGAGCATAGTGGTGAAGCACAGTAGTATTTGGTATGCGACTTGCTGATGAGTTGGCCCCCATGGCCAGGGAGAAGCATAAAAAGTAAGGTGTGCAATCTTAAATCAATATAATTTAAAATCTGTTACCAGCTAAGCACCAGAGCGTTTAAAAAACAACATGGCTCCCCAACCATTGCAGAAATCCTTCAGACCATCAGACACTCTAATGGATCCTGGAAGTAAAAATTGATGTGATTAGGCTGGATGGGAGCCTTCTTCAACTGGGCCTACAGAAGGTATCCACCACAGTCGGAGTGGCTGAGGAATGTGTCACAAAGCTGGAGGATGGGAAAGGGCTGCTCTTGAGGCAAGCCAAGTCCCTGTTGACTAGATCGCAGAGGTTGGAGGAAAGGGTGGAGGATGCAGAGGGACGCTCAATATTAAACAATGTTTGGATAGTCGGCCTGCAAAAGAGAATTGCAGGATTGTCAAAAAACACTTTCTTGAAAAGTGGTTTTGATAGGTAGTTAGGCCATTGGGTTTATCAGGATTTTTCTCTGTGGAAAGGACACCCTCTCCCCCACGACGGACCTCCAAGGCTTGAGGTGGCAATCTTCCTGAACTATAGAAACAAAGTTGCTATCCTACAGGCTGCAAAGAAGAGAAACACATTGAGTAGTGAATCCTCCAGGATTTCTGTATTCTTGGACTTCACAGAGGCGGAAAACCAAGCAGTCCTTTGACACGGTAAGATGACGGCTGCATGCAACTATCACACATGCCGTAATGTATCCTTCTTGGAAACTGTGGAATGGATGGAGCCTGCAGCGCCATTACCGTTCCATTGCGCTCATCTGCACGTGAATTCCCGGTCTAGTCTTTTCCAAGATGGCCACTGTTTATTCTTTTACATTCGCACCACAGCGCCCGCTTCGCGCTTTGCACCCTCAATATTCCTCTTTGTGGTAAGACGCTGTTTCCTCCTCGAGTGCCTTCACTCTCTCCTTTCGTCTTCTACTTAGATCTCTTCCTACGTTCCTGCCCTTTAACGTGATCCTTACCTCCTTACCTGCCTTATTGGCGCTTTTTGTACTTTGCGTGTTCTCCTTTGTCTTTGTCATTTCATTCCAGTGCCCACTCTGAAAGTTGGCTTACATTCCTTTCGGAGTTCTGCTCTATACAAATTGCCAATTTTTGAAAGGAGGATACGTGGGATCCTAGCACATCACTTCTGCTCTTTACACCAGGCGCCTGCGCACAGTCGAGCTCCTGTTTACCTCTGGATCTTATGTAATTCCACTGGCAACATCAATAGGGACAGAAGGGTTTTTTGTGCCTTTTGTGCTGTGCTAAAATGGCTCACACTTTCTTCAGTGAAGGACATCTCACGCTTCTTAGGACTGGCACATTTTTACCAGAAATTGAGTCCAGACTTCTCCACCATAGTTCTACCTATCACTACTTTGCTTAAGAAGAACGTTGTGGTGAAATGGAGTCAAGCTGTGGATAAGGCTTTTACGCTTCTCAAGAACAAGGTTTGCTGTGCCCCTTCCTCAAACAGCCAGACCAAAACCTTCCATTAATTGTGGAGACCGGTGCTTCTACTGGGGCTCTGGGAGAAGTCCTTAAACAAGAGTTTGGGGCTCAAGAGCATCCCGGTGCTAATCTTTCTAAGACCTTCAATCCAAGTGAACAAAATTATTCTGTAATCGAGAAAGAACTCATGGCAATGAAATAAGCCTACACTGAGTGGGAACATCTGTTGCAGGATGCCACACATCCATTCACCATATGTACTGACCAATGGAATTTATCGGTGTTACAACAGGTGGATCGCATCAACGCAAGAAGAGCAAGATGGGCTTTTTTTTTTGCTCAATTCGATTTCAGGATAACATATATTGCACTATTAGAGAGCTCGATAGCAGACGGCTTATCATGTAGCATTGCTTCAGAATCATCTATCACCTCTTTGACGGAACCCCTCTTTTCCCGGAACAAATTCCTGGGTATTGTGTCTACCTTACTTCAAGAAATCAGAGACACTGCTAGTGTTAACCCTGCTTGGTCTAGAAAAGAATGTATCATGAAGGATGGGTTGCTGTTTCATAAGGATCTTCTGGTTGTACCTACCGTCACCTTACAGAAGAAAGTGATGTTTTGGGTTCGTGAAGGCAAGACAGCAGGACACCGGGGATCGGAATTCACCCTGGATCTCATACAATGCTGCTCATGGTGGACCACCATGTGTAAGGACATCAGACTCTACTTTCGATCATGTCTGATTTGTCATCAATGCAAATCCAAGACCAACAAACTGATCAGACTACTGGAACAGAGCCCAACCCCACCCGACCCTGGAGTCATATATCCACTGATTTTCTGGTTGACCTTCCTCCCTCTCGAGGGTGCATTGCTATGTTGGTGACAGTGGACTCGACCAGCAAGATGGCTCACTTCATTCCACTCCCAGGTATTCCTACACTTCCGAAACGGCTGCTGTGTTCTTTCATGAAATGTTCTGCTTACATGGTATTCCAGAGTCGATTACATCTTAGAGAGGGACTCAGTTTACTTTGATGTTTTGGAAAACACTATGTAATCTGATGGGCACTGAACGGGCCCTACCTTTGGGATACCATCACCAGACCAACGGCCAGACGGAACGGTTAAATTACACAGTGGGATAATACCTCCGATGTTTTAGAAAGCCTTGCCAAGACAACTGGGTAGATCTACTCCCAATGGTAGAATTTGTACATAAAAAATCTCTTCATTCTGTCATCAGCATTATCCCTTTCTATTAGACCTATGGTCTTCATCCTCAGGCTCTACCAAGTTTGGTGTATTTAGTAACTCCTGTTCCTACAATCGACAACCTTTTGCAGAATATCTCACAAGCCCATAAAGATGCCTACGAACACCTAAATTGGAAAAGAGGGGAATACAAGAAGCAAGCCAATGCCCATAGAATCTCCAACCCTGATTGGGAGGTGGGCACCAAGGTTTGGGTGTCTATGAAATACCCAGATGGGTCCGACCTTCAAAGATTTCTCTGAGATTTATTGGACCCTTTGAGAAATGTTCTAGGATTAACCCAGTGGCCTTCCGGCTAAGACTACCTCAACCTTTACACAGCCTTCATCCTGTTTTTAATTCTTCTCTATTGGCTCCTTATCTTCCAGACCCATTTGGTCACAAGTCGGAGAAAGATCTCATGCATAGATCAGAGGAACCCGAGTAGTATGAAGTCTCCCACATATGTGACTCTCACTACTATAAAGGAGGTCTGCAATACCTTGTTCGCTGGGAAGGTTATCCTTCATCTGAGGATATCTGGGAACCAGTTTCATACATCAAGGCACCATCTCTACTGCAGGGCTTTCATCACATGCACCCCGGTAAATCGGGTTTTACCAGAGACAAGAGGGGCCATACTGTCAGCGGTCATCCTCCTTGGAGACTGTGGCATAGATGGAACCTGCGGCTCTATTAGCTTTCCATTACTCTCATCTGAGCGTGACTGCCCAATCTAGTCTTTTCCAAGATGGCCACAGCCCATTCCTTTACATTCGCACTGTGGCGTCTGCTCTGCGCATGTCAACCTCATTATTACCTCTTTGTGGTAAAACACGGTTTCCTCCTCGAGTGCCTTTGCTCTCTCCCTTTGCCTTCTCCTTAGTTCTCTTCCCACGTTTCTGCCCTTTAACATGATCCTAGCACATCACTTCTGCTCTTTACACTAGGCTCCTGTGCAGAGCGGATCTCCTGTTTACCCCTGGATATCCTTATTGTAATTTCACCGGCAACATCAATCCGGACAGAAGGGTTTTTTGTGCCTATCAGCTTTTTCCCTTTGCCTGGTTATTTCAGGTAGGGGCCTCTTGCCTTAGCTGTCATAAACAGCAGGTTCAGTGGCTTCCCCTCAAGGTCAACCATATCTCTATAAGGACAGATCTTCATCCTCGAAGAAAGGATCTTCTCCACCACCAGACGAGTCACCAGGCCTCTCCAGTGATGAAGACTCGTGAGGAAGTGAGGAAGGAATAGCCATCAGTGACAGTATCCTGCAGCCCTCAAGATCATGGAAGAATCCTGGGACTGAACTGAGCCGAGTAAAGAAAAAGAACCCAGTAAACCGGGCAAATCAGCAGTGTCAGCAAATGGCAAAGGGGCGAAATGAGCTGGGCATTGAACAAGCAACGGAGAAGGCTACTACAGTTTGAGAAGGACCCAGGTGCAAGCGAGGTCCCACTGACCTCCAGCTACACAAACCCCAAAAGGGAATTGTAAAGTGGCCTGAATATCCAAGCAATAATGGAGGCCCGAATCCCATCGTGATAGAAATATTGCTAGCCCAAAGGCTGGTAATGAAGTGGGAGCAGTGTTGATTGTGCAGTAGCCCTCATGTTGTTGTTGTTTTATAGTTGGAATATATCTGCTTGTTTGGTTATTTCAAGGAGTCAATAGATAATTCTGCTGGAGGGGAGGTATCTCGTGGGGAATATGTGATGTTCTTTGCGTTAAAAAGTGTTTTTTGTTTCTGAATCATACCCTTTACTTAGGGCCCCAATGGGACCTGTTCGACCCAAGGTAACAATGATCCAGGAAGGTAAACCTGCCCATATGTTTGTCATGGAACGTGAATGCATGCTGTGATAGGCTTAAACATGGCACTGTTTCTCAGCATCCTCCTGATATAATGTTGCTTCAAGAAACACATCTAGCGGGGAACTGCTGACATTTTCTAAGTAGAGGGCAGTATATTGTAGCAGAACATGCATGTTTCTTAGGAGATCCCATGGGGTGTCAATAGTGATCCACAAAATGCTACGGTAACAATATCAAACTATCCAAACTCCTATATTTTGCAAAAGCCATAGAACTAAAGGACTATTAGAGGGAACTGCACCTTGGAGAGAGCATCTTCTTGTTACAATCAAGAACCCATGGAACAATGCTGAGTCTAGACTACTTTTTGTTTCCTGCACAGGCATCAACAGAGTGAAAGAGGCAAGGTATCTGCCCCATGATTATTACCCCCTAGTATTTAGACTGTTCAGGAAAGAAAATAGGGAAGGCAGAGATTGCCATTTAAACACATATTACCTAGCTACTCTAAAAGTAATAGAAATAGTAGATGTTGAAATGGAAGAATATGTTAATTTAAACGAAGTGACAGTGAATAGTGCTATATCCCTAAGGCGAGGGAGATGTCAACCTTGTCAGCAAAAGTAGAGAAAGAATGACGGAATTGGAGGATATTAAGGAGTTTATAGAGGAAGGGGATAGACGATTTATCTCTCATTAAAAATCTGAGTCGCTCAGAGGGCTGAAAAGGCTGAAGGAGAAGTAACGATCAGACGTGGCAGTTATGGATAAATGGGTGTCCTGGAAGTTAAGAAGTAGATTATATAAAATGTCAGACATGGCAGGGAAATTACTTGGAGAAAGCGAATGAGAGTGGTGGGTGAGTTAGAGAGATCTTGAATCCTGGGGCAGAGAACTGTACTCCTGGGGAGGATATTTGAAAAAGTATCAGTAATCAAGGAGACATAGATGGATTTCTAAAGAACATCCTGCTGTCTCATTTGATTGCTTAGTAAGTGTTGGAATTTGAAAACGATATCACAGTTGAGGAAATATAGCAGGTCATTATTGTATTTCACTTGGGGACGGCTCCTGAACCCAGCGTGTTCCAATTGAGATGTGGAAAAGGCTTTAAAGAAAAAATCAGTCGGCAGTAGGAAAGTGGGAAAGTTAACCAAAAACCTGAGAGTTGCAGATGTAGTGGTAATCCACAAAATGGCGAAACCTCCAGGCTCTTGCTCCTTCTACCGACTCATATGACTACTGAATGGAGAAACAACAAATGTTGCTAGGATTTTGGCAGATAGCTTTTTACAGGGCTGATAGTTTAAGTTATTCAAATCAGTATACATTTCTGCCTATGAGGGCTATGTGGATGAATTTACGAATACTCCATGAAGCCCAGTTGGGAGCAGATCGAACCCACAATCCATTGGCACTAATGTCACTGGACTCGGAAAAGTTTTTTTTTTATTCTGTTAAGTGTGAATTTTATTTCTTTGTCCAGTAATGAGGAAAACTGGCCTTTGGGAATAAGTATAGTGCCTGGGTGTAGCTACTATATTCAAACCCTCTTGCTAAAGTTAGGGTGAACGGGTATACCTCGCACTATGCCTCCTTGCAGCACGGTACCTGACAGGGATGTCCCCGATCTCAACCCCACTCCTATTCAAGGTGGCCATGGAGCCACTGGATGAATGGACTAAGAGAGACAACGCCCTGAAGGTGTTTCGGTGGCCGGGAGGTTAGAAGGATCATATATCATTATACGCAGATCGCCTCCTAATATTGCTGGGTGATCCAAAGACTCCTAGACCTGGGGCACTGAACTTGATACAGGAGTTTGGCAATGGGCTAAGTATTAACTAGGAGAAGTCACCAAATTTGTGATTTGTGATTTCATCTTTGATGTCCTGGTGTTAGTCTGAGCAGTGCATGGTGGGGGCATGAGTTATGGTTGCATACCTTACCACAACTGGCACATTTCTTTAATTGTTTTAATTTGGGCTGGAACCATGACATACCTTTTTCATTGAATCTGAAAGGTTTTTATTGGAGCAACTTAACCGTAACATCTCTTTAACAATGTTTTTATTTGATTTTCATAGAGAAGTGCAGGACATGTTACAGTGCAGCAAGTAGTCAGTGCTCTGTTCCGTGTTGCCTTGGATCCATTGCCTTTGACTGGCATTTTGGTGCTCGACTTTCTTACCTGTGGCTTGCTGTTTAAAACCTTCCCTGCAGCAAAGAGCGCCTGCAGAGAAGTGCAAGAAGTGTTAAAGTGCTGTCAGCATCCAGTGGCTCTGCGGCAGAGTGGTTTTGTCTCAGACTGGATTTTAACCTAAGAACTTTGAGTCTGGCCGTATACAGCGGTGGTGAAGTTTTGGGTCCATTGACATTGAAGGTAGATTGTGAGTAGTGGCCGGCTGGGTAAGAAATTGATACAACCCCTGTTGTTTGCTGTTTTATTATTACAATTCCGTGCCTATCAAATGGCCTATAACTTACTTATGTGGCCTAGGCAATGTGTGTATGCTTTAAGTGATGAAGTGATGAATACTACAAGGAAGGATGACGGGAATGGGAAAATGACATGTTTTTTCCTGATGGCCCCCACTCGAGAAGTTTCCAGGGTGGAGGCTATGGAATCTATGGATAGAGACATTATCCCTGAGTCTGTTACTGAAAGAACACCATTGTCGGTAGTCAACAATAATTCCTCACTGGGTTTGTGTGTTAGTCTGCGAAAAGTGAGGAATAAGCCATCGGACGTCAGTGCTAACAGCATAGTGAGCACTGGGTGCACTAATCAACTTGATATGATCCCACAAATTAACACAGGACTCATGGACAATTTCAATGCCAGCCTTTATTTGGGCCCTTTTTCTTACTCTTAGCATGGTGTTTCTGGCTCCCATTCATTCATAGAATGATTCTGTTTATCAGCACAACGAGGATGTAAGACACTTCAAAATACTTTTTGAAGTATGTGTGAGTACGCTTAATCTTCATGAAGATCAACATTTAAAATTGAGCAGCATTGAACATCTACTGGGAAGAATTCTGGAAACATTATTAAAATGTCCGAAAAAGACCCCGAGGGAATGACAATTGGAAATGGTTTCTACTTCACTGAATATTGGGTGGATTAATAACCAACTGGATGTGGTCATAATTGTAATGCAAGATAAGCAACATGAGTGTAATGTGCAGGAAGAGTTTGGTGCTCAGAATACACTTTGAAGCACTTCACTTGTGTATAAGCTCTTTACAAATAAACAATTACAATTACAATTACAATACCAATGTGTCTGAAGAAGTACAAAATGTGGATGATGGTCATCCATTGATTATCTCTTCACTAATCAGTGTGTCTCAGACTTGTGATAGGCTGGTGCAAAGAGGTCGGAAGAATAAGGAAGTCCAAAAGAAATAGAGGATCTGCCTATTAAGGCAAAAACATAATCGGACTAACCATGAGAGTGGTGAGATAAATCATGTGGACGATGAGGAGAGTCAACAAAGCATTAGGCCTCAAGAGGTGGAAAATGTGGAAAATTCCTCAATGTGGAAAATTCAATAAATGAAGAACTTTAGATGATATGGTGGAGAAAGACCATAGGGAATCTGCCTAAGCAGGGAATAAGCTGGATGGATGGTTAATACAAACCAAAATATCGAATAATATCAAAAAGCATCCACAGAAAAGAAAGGAAGTGGAAAGGAAAAGGCATCTGTCTAGTATGTATGCCTCACCGGAGAACAAAGAGACCCAAGTTGAGACTATTAATGATCAGGAAGTGTAAAAGTTTGATAATGCCACGCCTGCTGGCACTAATGTACAGACCTGGATGAATGCATATTGGAAGCCAACAGTTAGAGCATATACAATAGCCTAGACCAACAAGATACTGGGCCAATAAATAGGGGTTCTTTTTGAACTATACGTCATTGGTTACCGGAATTACGTGTGATCACCTCAAATGATATTGATCATGTTGAACTGATCAATGTGGTCTTTCCTAGGAAATCAGCGATTCACTGCTTGTCTAACAAAGTGGTGAATATTATACTATGGCATTTTACAGCATTTATGGAAATGGGTTTCGGTTTAGCTCCCCTGGAAAGATGGTCTGACATTCAGCAGAAAATATGTGAAGAGCTGGGAAACTTTGTTTGGATAAAAAGATTGATCGGCATCATTTTCACACCATCATTGATTGGGCCAGATGCCCTGGGCCATAGTACATACCAAGCAAAGTTCCTAACACAGATCTCAATAAAATGCAAATAGTGTCATGGAATATCAGGTGGCATAAACATTTAAATCGTTCACTATTATCCCCCCTGTTTCGAATTTGACCTCATGCTGATGCAAGAGACATGGTTAAGGACCCCTATATTGTTACATGGCTATAGTAGAGTGATGAATCCTGTTAGTAAGGGTTCCAAGGGTCGACCGGAACTTGGTATGCAAATAGCCATACAGAACTGTCCTATGTAGCTGTTAAGATAAAACAAGCAATTCTGTATGTTCAATCTGCACATGTACACGGTTCCATGTGTTAATATCCCCGCAAAAATATTGCCATACAAGAACGGCGACTTTTTATGCAGCGATATTAACCCATGCAACCTGCGGTGGACACCCCTGTAACCCCCATATTTTTTTAAAGGAAGCCCGGGACACCCCCGCAACCCCTGCTCCCATTTACCCCATAAATTATCCCCGCAAATAATCTTGCCTATGGCCTTTCCCGGCAACCATATATATGGTGAAATTATTTGTGGGGATAATATTGCTAATACCATGTACACGTGGGTGGGAGGTGGTGATGTTACTTGTAGTGAATGCTAACAATCCTCCTGAGATTGTTCAGCTAAAGAATATTCTGGATTTGATTGATGAACTGGAGGAAGCAAACCAACATTAAATATCATGAATCTGCATGTGACTCCTACAATAGCGGAGAGGAAACTTATATTAAGATATACTATACGGATAACTCAAAAGAATAAATAAATCTCCTTAAGCGATAGCATGAAATACATACAAATGCTTAAAAATGAGTACAAACACAGCTTGAGGGAGCACAAAACCTCAAGGTAAACCAAGAAGTGGCAGATTATGCTTAAAATACTTGCTTCAAAAGATTTAAAAAAGGTTTGGTCTTTAATAAATAGCAATATTGGTAGATGCAATGTTGTCTTAATTAATCGTGTCTCAGCTGAAAAATGGGAAGAACAAATCAAGGGGTTAAATGGTATTGTAAAAGATGATTTGTGGTACCCTCCATTGATATTTCATCTTATGATCAGCAGTCCATTGAAAATCTGATAAGAGCACAAAACAATTTGGGAGTTCCTGGCCCCGATGGCCAGACTAATTTAGTTGTCATGGAGGTTCCCAGTACTTGGGACTGTGATCTTTTTCACTTATTTTAATTACAGAGTAGATATGAATCGAATAACTGCTTCTTGGCAATTATCCTTATTGGTACCTATACATAAATCGGGACAGAGAGATTATGTAGCTAAATATCACTTACTCGCTAAGCTTGATGCGTCCGTTGTCTTGTTTGCCAACATCCTCCGTAGAGAGGTGGAACTGTGGGCTAATGAATGTAATATTTTGCACTGTGCCCAAGTTGGATTCCACCCTGGCTGCTCCACCATATACAACTTGGTGATCCTGCATACTCTAATAGATAGGGCTAAGGCTAAAAAGGTTCCTTAATTATGTATTTTAGTAAGGCATTCAATTGTGTTAACAGGACAAAATTGTGGCATAAGCTAATTAGATGGGGTATCAACAAAGGTCTTTTGAACATGATTTGCCAATTGCATACTAACACCTCTGTGCAGGTGCATATGGATGGAACAGGCAGCGTTACAGAGGCGATTTCCACTAATAGTGGGTTGAAGCAGGGGTGTGTTTTAGCACACTTGCTTGTTAACCTCTATCTGGCAGATCTCCCTGAGAGATCAACCAAAACTAGGGTCTATTCCTCTAAATGGGGGACATAACACATATTGCTCCTGTCTTATGCAGACGATATAGTGCTGATGGATCACACCAAAGTTGGCATTATACAAGCCATGAATATCTTATTAGAACATGCTGTGGAATATGACTTGCAAATTAACTTAAAAAAGACGCGATTAATGGTATTTGACACTAATACGTGTTGTAAACCCCTGAATCTCACAGTAGATAATGTATTGGTGGAATGGACTGTGGATTATATATATTTGGCTTCTGTTATTTCAACCAAACGCAGTGAGCGTTTCTAGGAGGGCAATGGAAAATAAGGTAAACGGGCGTTTGGGTGCTCTTATGCAATTTTTGCAAATAAGAAGTGGATTTAGTATTGGTGGACTTTTACAGATTTACAAACACAGTTTAACTCCTATAGCAGTTTAACTCCTATAGCCCTTAATGGCCCTGAATCTTGGAATTCCCTAGATGCAAAGTGGTTTGATAAATTGGAAAGGGCAATATTGCGGCACCTGTTGGGGACGGTCAAAGGGGTTCCTGTCAGTATGTTGAGATTGGAACTTGGCCTTACTTCCTTGTAGACTTTGACTAAGATGAGACAAGGAGTGTTGTTATTAAATATTATCAATGGTCCAAATATTGCTATCCTCAATGTAATGAAGGAAGAAGTTAGTTGTAATTATGAGAAAAAAACTGGACTGATTGACCAAGACTTGTAAATCGTTTTTTTAGGGTGATTGACTGGAAGCCTGACCTGAAAGAAAAACACAATGAAATTGAAATCAGAAATGCAGAAGAAAGCCCAAAGCTGGGACTGCTATACTAATATTAAAAGAGTAACGACATACAAGTCTCTGCAATTGTTTGTGGATCATATATATGCATTTGGCAAGGCAGAAGTTTACTTGATGAAATGCCCTAATCCAAAGATCAGATGTTTTTTCTTGAAGGTCAGGTTTAACTAATGATTGCCAGGCAGCAGATTGCGAGAAATTATAGGGTATGTCGTCTATGTCACATAAAGGAGGAGATTGAAACACTGAGACACATCCTGACCGTGTGCCCTGTGATGTCCTTAGAGCATCAATAAACATTGAATTAATTGGTTCATAAAGCCAAAACTGCGAGCACCCCATCGTTTTGGGGTAGATGTTTATTAGGGAATGATCCTGTACTTATAATAGCCCTTTTCAATCTGTAGAAGATAGTTTGTGTGACTGTATCGATTAGGATTGATGAAGTAAATGATTCTGGATGAAGTTGGAATACAGCATGAACAGTGTATTATGGCACGCACAATTTTTCTTTTAGATTGGATTTTTATTAGTTGTGTGTATGCATTAATTGAACGATTGCTATATTATCAATTATTTTATAAAGGTATGTTGCTTTATTGCTGTATTTGTTGTGTGTATTCATTGGTGTAAAAAGCTTCAGCTGAAAGTTGCCAATTAAACTTTCAAAAATAATTTTTAAAAAGATGTTTATTAGTGCCACTTAACCATAAACCCCTTTGACAAAGATGTTCATTGAATGTATTATATATGTATAGATGTTTTTTGACAGACTCAACCAAACTGCTGACCTTCAGAAAGGTATGTCCGATCACTGCACACTATAGAAAATATTCCTGAATAGCAGAGCACACTTTATCAGAAAGAAACCATTTTACCTTTGTTTGTACAAAAACGAGAAAACTCAGGTGAATACAACTTGGACGATTGGCATTATGCCAGAGTATACTTTCAGATCAATCCAGCCACAGAATAATGGTGCCCCACACTTATACCAGCATCTGACACTGTACCTTCAGGTGCTATGTATCACCATTATTTACATGAGAACAAATTAAGATGAACATTTTGGAATTCCATCAGAAACCCCAAGTGCACATACAAATCCCACTATTTCCAAGGTTAGAAATGCTGATATTTTTCCAGAACCAAAATAGAAACCCACTTGTAACGCCCAGTAGGGAATAGTATGTGATCAAATGTTTATTATGTGGTCTTTCTCACCTCAACTTAACTTGAACTATTTTGCCTTTTATTATGTTTTGACCTTTGTATTCACAGTAAGGCACACACGTTCCTCTCTATTCACAGGTGACAAGGGCCAAGGATTTTGTCATGATTGCCACAGTGTTTGATGAGAATTTGAGCTGGTACCTGGATGACAGTATTCAGATGTTTGCACCAAGTGTTAATGACACAGTCAAGGAGGATGAAGACTTTCAGGAATCTAACAAGATGCACTGTAAGAACCAAAATTACAACATTGTCTGTCTTGTCAATGAGTTAGAACTACTGTGACAAATACTGACATATGACATAAACTTACATTTGGTATAATCTCAGATGAGTAAGTGAGTTAGTTAATACATTAGATATTTTCTATAGCTCAGATCACAATCTGAACCATTTCTTGAGACTTGTGAACCATGTGCCAAAGGAGGCCACACAATTTACAAAATGGTACGATTTGAGAATCTCTCAAAATCGAAGTCTTGTACCTCATCTCACAGGGTATTACATATATTACATATATTTGCAAACCAAATGATGAAGAACCTTCACACCTAACACTTGCATTGATTGGTTGCAATAGGAGATTTTTACGAGACGATTGTACGGTTCTATAGATGGGCACATATTGATTGGACATCAAAAGGGCACAGACTGTCATGCCTGTCACCCCAGGCACACCCGGCACATCTATATCTCCTAAACGCTCCCTATTACCTGTACATTCAGCTTTCAGAACGGCCAGGCCATTCTATACATGTTGGAGATTGTTTGGGGAGCTCCGCTATTAAATCGCTTACTGATGGTGTCACCTTGATACTGCGGTCTTTTTTTTGTTTACGAAACGTTCGCGAGTCCTAATCACGTAGTCATTCTGGGAACTGTGTGCCGTATTCGTCATTACGGTGGTCACGTGATTACGTGAATGTCAGGTGACAGTATTTATAATGGCAAATTCAAATCAACGGTGCTTCTGATCGTTGTTCTTACTCCACAGCGTTCCGTAGCTCAGAGTTTTCTAATTCCCTTGCAGACTCAGTGTGTTGCAGTCGGCATTTTCCTGCTTTCCTATTGTTTGCTCCAGGTTCCGCTCAGAGCGGTTGCTAATTCCCGCATTCCTACACGGCGCTCGGCAACTTCGCGCTCTGGTATCACTCGGAGCCACCAGCTGATTTTCGTGGTCAGCATCCATTCTGAATTCCACCCAGCAGAGTACCAATTCCCTACCTGCCTTCATCTCCGCTCCAATTCTGTTTGGAACATTTCTTCCTCTGGCAACATTACTTTCTGTAAGTCATCTGCTCTGTTTATTGCGGGTATACAACTCCTGTTTAATTACCACCCGCATTTCAATAGGAGTGTCTTGTGCTGTTGTTATCGTGAGCTCAGTGCCTATTTTCCTCACGAAATCCTAATTGGACATTCTACTGCAAAAGGGCTTACCAACCTGGAATAAGGTTCTCCATTTCTTCTTCTCACCTACAATGAATAAGTGCACTGAACTTGATTGGACGCTATCCTGCGTGCACCAACTCGACTCTAGTGTGGCCCTCATTCTGCCCGGGTTAGACTCCTCTACTAACTTCCCTCCTTGTCATTGTTTCCTCGGATTACCTTCGGAAATTCTTGGACTTGCCTGTGGCTGTGCTGATTTCAGTTTAGTGTAACCCCGATAGGCCCTTGTTGTCTTCTTGATTATAGCTCTGTTCTAATGTAGTTCCTTTCTACCAACAGCCTGGTGAATCTTGGTCCACTCACGCCCTTTCCACTAATAGCTCTCTTTGGCTGTAGAATTCATTCCTTTCCACTAATAGCTATCTTTGGCTGTAGAATTCATTCCTTCGACTAATAGCTCTCTTTGGCTGTAGAATTCATTCTAGTCAGAGAGTGACATTAGTTGGAAGGTTTAATCTTGACAGGACGTCGTTCTCCTTCAGGTTATCAGTTACTTCGGGAAAGACTACGAGTGTATCCTTTTTGGCTACCAGTCTGTGTCCTTTGATAAGTGTTCCATTGTCAAAAATGCGAGGTATCACCAATATGTATCCTTTGTGTTCCACTGTCATAACCGTGGATATAACACAGATCAGGAAAAAAATGCAAGCCCTTTGTGTTTTTCCCAATGTGCCATTTTGATCTGGATTCTCCTGATGGAATGAGGCATAGAGTGCAAAAACACTCTGCATTTACACACTCCATTAGAAGCTTGTCAAGGGAGAAGGAATATGGGAAGGGGTTACCTCGAGTGATTTTGCTTGATCCCCCATCACAAGGAGTTTCCTTTTTGCAGGGGTGAGCTAATGAAATATTTACATGAAAGTTAGACACCTGTTTGGGGAGACGGGTCCAAGTCGAGGATGAGGTAAGACATGGGCTCTCTCTCCATGCTGGCCTGTTCCTGGGTTCCCCCTTCTGTTGCCCGAGAGATGATCAAAGGTTGGCAAAAGGAAGTGAGAGACCCCTGAATTTGGCAAGTCGGGTAAAAGATCCCCACAGCCCTATTAGCACAAGTCCTTCGATAGGCTGGTTTTGTCATGATCTCTGCTTCCAAAAGATCAGGACTTGCACGAGCCCCTTGGAAGCATACCCATAACCCCGGTTCCGAGTGCCAGCCAGTCCCAATTGGGACCTTTTGGACCCTGTCCTGGCGCCAGTGGCACCAGGCTCATAAAGATGCCCAGTCCCAGCGCTGGAAGCGCCGGGCTCATAATGCTTGGGTGGACTTACCTGCAGCAGACCATGCTGCTTACTTACCTGCCAGTTGAGCCCCTGATCCTCTTCTGTTTGGGACTACTTTTCCTGTTGGGTGGGGCAGGAGCCACTCCCTAGGTTCAGAACACTGGAACTCTTCTAGAAAGCAGGAACTCTTTTCTTACCTAGGCGTGGCTGTGGAAGGAGACATCTAAGCACTACAGGAGGCTATTTAAACCACACCCGATGGATGGATCTTACTTTGCGTTATTCTGCATACTCTGCAGCAGAACGCTCATCGTGTCTTCTGCATCTGATCCTGGGCCTAAGGGAAAAAGGCTTACCATCCTGAATCCAGTCTTCAGCAACACCTATAAAGATAAGAAGAACAGGTTAGCACTACGGTCTTCAGTGAAAGCGCTTCTCTTACCTGGTCCATCGGCTGTCACCAACGCCTCGCGCTGCATTCCGGCATCTGAAAGACAAAGGCTTACCTACTCTTCGCATGCTCCGGAGGTCTTCGCTCTGCATACCGGCATCTGAAAAACAAAAACTTACCAACTCTTCGCACGCTCCGGAGGCCTTCGGCGCTGCATCCCGCATCTGAAAGACAAAAGAAGGTGCGTTTAAAGACATTGGGTAACTTTATTACTCACGTGCCATTACTCCTTCCCACGCCGAACCCAGTGGGCATTCCGGCACCCTTCGGCAGCTCCGAACTTGTACCTGCAAGATAAAAGGACAGTTAGTGCGCATCGTGAAGCAGGCAACAAGCGCTTACTTACATGCTTCCAGGCGCTTCTATTCCTCACACGGGTTCCATCCTCAACTCACTTCAGCCCGTCATCCGCCATCGCCGGAACCCCGCAAAACAAGAGACATCATTACAAAAGACTTTTAAAGACATTCGAAATACTCGGATCTTACTGTTCGTGCAGTAAACGACGGACAGCAGTCCTCTGAGGTCAAGAGGCCTGCACCCTTATCCAGTGAAGAAACTGGTCACGGCACCCTGCCCCGAGGCAGCTGGAGAGCTCGGCGTTCACTTACCTAAGGTGAGAGTGTTAACCTTTGGGGTTCTACAGGAGAAGAGAAAGGGAAGAAGAGAGAGACACCCAATAACCCCAGTTCATTAATCCCATATTTTCTATCTGCAGACATCTTACTCTTCGAGTCAGACATACAGTGCACAGAGGTCCAGCCCAAAGAGCCAACCGTGTGTTACACATCACCTTTGAAGATACGGTGTTCGCCCAGTCAAGACCGGCGCCTCTGCGGGAATCAGGTGAGCGTTACAGAACGCAAAGCCTACCGCAAAACTCCCGCCCAGGCGCTATGGAAACCTCGGATACCGACCAGCTAGCCCAGTTACTTGGGGAACTAAGAGCAGAAGTGCATGCAGCCCGTCAGGAAACGAACGCTCTAAGAAGGGAACTGATTATTTCCAAGGAGCGAACAGACGATCTCGCTAGACAATTGCTACAGTCACAAGCCGGACAGACCCCATTACCCGCATCAGGGGCAAATCTTCCTTCAACATCCTCTATGAATCCAGTGCAAATCAACCTACCTGGGAATGTACCTCTGGCTCCGCCCGAACGATTTTCTGGTGACCCAAAGAGGTTTGCAGTATTTATTAATCAGTGCCGGTTGCATTTCTTATGCCGGCCAGCAGCCTTTCCAACTGATCAAGCTAAAGTAGCTTTCGTGCTTTCGTACCTTAGTGGCAATGCGGCAGACTGGTCGATCCCTCTAGTTAATCAAGATGATCCGGTTCTCCATGATTTTCAAGCTTTTCAGCTCAGTATGGAAAAACTGTTCGCAAGACATTCACAGGGGCAGGCTTTGGACAATGAGCTTCTTTCGTTGCGACAGGGTAATCAAGACCTTTTGGCTTATATTGCGTCTTTCAACAGACTGATAGTGGAAACTCAATGGCCTGAGGACAAAAGGATTACGCTGTTTTATAGAGGTCTACGTGGAGAGCTCAAAGATGTGTTAGCCCAAGTAGTGAATCCCCCGCAAGACTGTTCGGACTATATAGACTTAGTCGTTCAAATAGATCACAGACTGCAGAACAGGAAGGCCGATCGTTCCAAGTTTGATGCTCGAGTATTTTCCAAACCACCAACTCCTTCCAAAGGAGTAGACTCCGGGGAACCCATGCAAATAGGGGGCCTGAAAGGACCACTAACACAAAAGGAGCGGGAAAGGAGAAAACAGTTGCAATTATGCCTCTATTGCGGAAACTCAGGGCACTTTCTTCGAGACTGTCCGGTGAAACCAGCCAAGAAGGCAGTAGGAGCTGCAGTTACCAAGGTCACAAACTCTGACCAGTAAAACGACCTCGCCCGACAAGAATAGAGGTCCTTTTGCCAAGCGTTAAAACCAGTTCCGTGACCTCGCATTTCGTGATACCTATGGTCCTCATTAGCCCTGATCATCCGGATCGATTGCATGCGATTGAAGCTTACGTCGACAGCGGTGCCATCGGCAATTATGTGGATCATGAAATGGTTTTGAGGATGAATCTAACTCTTTGTCCCAAGGCTGTAAAGGACGTCATTACTACGGTGGATGGTACGGAGATAGCCTCCGGACCAGTAACGCATACCACCCAAGAAGTGACGCTAATAAGTCAAGATGGACACCAGGAGAAGATTGTGTTCGATGTGATCAAGGCCCCTCAGTTCCAGATTATTCTAGGAATTCCTTGGTTAGAAAAGCACAATCCTCAGATTGATTGGCGAGCAAGAACGGTTCAGTTTCCAGAATGTGTCTCTACTTGTTACCCTCGACCTGGTGTTGCACTGGCAGCAATTTCCTCGGAGGCTCCCCAGTTACCTCCTGAATACCTTGAATTCCAAGATGTTTTCCGGAAGGATCAGGCTAACTCTCTACCTCCTCATAGGTCTTATGACTGCCAGATAGACCTGATACCTGGATCTACTCCTCCTTGTAGTAGAATTTATGCCCTCACCGAGCCTGAGAATCTTCACCTCCGACAATACCTGGATCAATACCTAGCGAATGGGTTTATTCGTCCTTCCAAGTCCCCTGCTTCCTCAGCTTTGTTCTTCGTTCCAAAAAAAGAAGGGGACCTTAGAACTTGTATAGATTATCACGCCCTGAATCAGATCACCGTTAAGAATAGATATCCGTTACCTTTGATCCCTGAACTCCTGGACCAAGTCAGAAAAGCATGCATATATACCAAGCTGGATCTTAGAGGAGCCTACCACTTGGTACGAGTAAAAGAGGGCGATGAATGGAAGACGGCCTTCCGCACCAAGTATGGGCTATTTGAATATCAGGTCATGCCCTTCGGACTTTGCAATGCCCGGCCGCCTTTCAATATTTTATGAACGATGTCCTCAGAGAGCTCATAGATGTGTGTGTTGTTGTTTACATTGACGACATCCTCATTTATTCTTCATCGGAAACACGTGAAAATGGTCCTCGAAAGATTGCGTCAACACAAACTTTTCGCTAAGTTGGAAAAATGTGTTTACAACGTGACTGAAGTTGAATTCTTGGGATTCATATTATCACCTAGCGGAGTGCGTATGGATTCAAAGAAGGTCGATGCAATTCTCAAATGGCCATCGCCATCCTCTGTAAAAGGTGTTCAAAGCATGTTAGGCTTCGCTAACTTTTACCGCAGGTTTATCCCTGAATTCTCTCGAATAGTCCAGCCCATCACCGCCTTGTTAAAGAAAAACAAACGTTTTGAATGGTCTACCGAGGCGGAACAAGCTTTCCAGGATTTGAAGACTAGATTTATCTCTGCACCGATCTTAAAACATCCTCGCCCAGAACTCCCCTACATCGTTGAAACTGATGCTTCGAGCCTTGCCATGGGGGCAGTTCTATCACAAAAGGACCCAGTAACCAATCAGTTGCATCCCGTGGCATTTTGGTCCTGCAAATTCTCGCCTCCTGAAATCAATTACACTATTACTGATAAGGAACTTCTAGCTATCAAGTCCGCCTTTAAGGCTTGGCAGCATTATCTTCTGGGGGCCCGACACACCGTTACTGTGATTACGGATCACCGAAACCTGCAATATTTGAAAACCGCAAAAGCTCAATCCTCTAGGCAACTCCGTTGGGCACTATTCTTTGCCGAGTTTGACTTCATAATCACCTATCGACCTGGTACAAAAAACGGTAAAGCTGATGCCCTTTCTCGGATGGGAGTGGAAGAACATTTGATCAATCCTAAACCTGTACCTATCATTCCCGAACAAAGAATTCTGGGTGTAATCGCCACACAATCCATAGAGGAAGTTAAGGATAAAGCCAGGCTACTGGTAACTCCAGCAGACATACAGAATTGGCATCTGCAGGGAAAGGACTTTACGGTGAAGGACAACCTATTATATTTCCAAGAACGGTTATACCTGCCCAGCACAGATTTACAGAAAAAGGTAATCTCTTGTTATCACGATTCTTTAATGGAAGGACATCCCGGTATGGCCAAAACCTCGGAAAAGATCAAGCGCTACTTCTGGTGGCCATCTTGGAAAAAAGATATCAGAGACTTTATAATGTCCTGTGGAGTATGCGCCCAAAACAAGAGTCAAAAGGTAAAACCAGCCGGCCTCTTATGCCCTATTGACATCCCACCTCGCCCTTGACATACGCTTTCTATGGACTTCATCACCGATCTACCTCCATGCTCCGGATACAATACGATCCTAGTAATCGTGAACCTATTCTCCAAGATGGCGCATTTCATTCCACTCAAAGGCTTACCAACAGCAGCAACTCTGGCCCGAGAATTTCTCGAAAACATCGTCCGACTGCATGGTTTTCCTTCAGTTCTAATTTCGGATCGAGGGAGTCAATTTATTTCTCATTTTTGGCGAAGTTGCTGTCGGTCGGCTCAAATTGATGTGAGACTTTCGACCAGCCACCACCCTCAAACCGACGGACAAACCGAGAGGACCAATCAAACTCTGGAACAGTATTTGCGCTGCATGCTACAACAAACTGAAAAAACTTGGAAAGATATCCTTTGGATAGCCGAATATGCCTACAATAATTCTGTCCACTCGGGAACTGGGAAGACCCCGTTTTTTCTTTTATACGGGAGTCACCCTCGAACCTCGGAGTTGGATCCACTCCAAGATCTTGGAACACCAGCAGTAGACCACCTGCATTCTACAATCACCCAAGCCTTTAAGGAAGCCGTTTCTCACCTTCAAAGGGCTAAAGAACAATACAAGAAAGGCGCAGACCAACATCGGAAGGAAGCCCCCCAGTATCAAGTAGGAGATCAAGTCTGGTTATCCACCAAATATCTACCTCTAAAAGGACCACGCACATTCAACCCAAGATATCTTGGTCCCTATTCCATCACTACCATAGTAAATCCAGTAGCGGTCAAGTTGGACTTGCCCCCTCACATGAAGATACATCCGGTCTTCCACGTCTCTCTATTAAAACCCGTGCAACCTCAAACCCGACTAACTAAATCTCCAAAACCTATTCTAGTTGACGGAGAACTCGAGTTTGAAGTCAAAAGCATCCTGGATTCCAAGATCTCCAAATCAAAACTATTTTACCTGATTGACTGGAAAGGCTACGGTCCCCAAGAAAGATCCTGGGAACCTGCAGAATATGTCCACGCGCCTCGTCTAATCAAAAGATTTCATCGAACATTTCCGAACAAGCCCAAACCCCCGGAGAAGCCCGGTTTGGGAGGGGCCTTGAGGGGGGTACTGTCATGATCTCTGCTTCCAAAAGATCAGGACTTGCCCGACTCCCTTGGAAGCAGACCCATAACCCCGGTTCCGAGTGCCAGCCAGTCCCAATTGGGACCTTTTGGACCCTGTCCTGGCGCCAGTGGCACCAGGCTCATAAAGATGCCCAGTCCCAGCGCTGGAAGCGCCGGGCTCATAATGCTTGGGTGGACTTACCTGCAGCAGACCATGCTGCTTACTTACCTGCCAGTTGAGCCCCTGATCCTCTTCTGTTTGGGACTACTTTTCCTGTTGGGTGGGGCAGGAGCCACTCCCTAGGTTCAGAACACTGGAACTCTTCTAGAAAGCAGGAACTCTTTTCTTACCTAGGCGTGGCTGTGGAAGGAGACACCTAAGCACTACAGGAGGCTATTTAAACCACACCCGATGGATGGATCTTGCTTTGCGTTATTCTGCATCCTCTGCAGCAGAATGCTCATCGTGTCTTCTGCATCTGATCCTGGGCCTAAGGGAAAAAGGCTTACCATCCTGAATCCAGTCTTCAGCAACACCTATAAAGACAAGAAGAACAGGTTAGCACTACGGTCTTCAGTGACAGCGCTTCTCTTACCTGGTCCATCGGCTGTCACCAACGCCTTGCGCTGCATTCCGGCATCTGAAAGACCAAGGCTTACCTACTCTTCGCGTGCTCCGGAGGTCTTCGCTCTGCATACCGGCATCTGAAAAACAAAAGCTTACCAACTCTTCGCACGCTCCGGAGGCCTTCGGCGCTGCATCCCGCATCTGAAAGACAAAAGAAGGTGCGTTTAAAGACATTGGGTAACTTTATTACTCACGTGCCATTACTCCTTCCCACGCCGAACCCAGTGGGCATTCCGGCACCCTTCGGCAGCTCCGAACTTGTACCTGCAAGATAAAAGGACAGTTAGTGCGCATCGTGAAGCAGGCAACAAGCGCTTACTTACATGCTTCCAGGTGCTTCTATTCCTCACACGGGTTCCATCCTCAACTCACTTCAGCCCGTCATCCGCCATCGCCGGAACCCTGCAAAACAAGAGACATCATTACAAAAGAATTTTAAAGACATTCGAAATACTCGGATCTTACCGTTCGTGCAGTAAACGACGGACAGTAGCCCTCTGAGGTCAAGAGGCCTGCACCCTTATCCAGTGAAGAAACTGGTCACGGCACCCTGCCCCGAGGCAGATGGAGAGCTCGGCGTTCACTTACCTAAGGTGAGAGCGTTAACCTTTGGGGTTCTACAGGAGAAGAGAAAGGGAAGAAGAGAGAGACACCCAATAACCCCAGTTCATTAATCCCATATTTTCTATCTGCAGACATCTTACTCTTCGAGTCAGACATACAGTGCACAGAGGTCCAGCCCAAAGAGCCAACCGTGTGTTACACATCACCTTTGAAGATACGGTGTTCGCCCAGTCAAGACGGGCGCCTCTGCGGGAATCAGGTGAGCGTTACAGGTTTGGAGCTTTATACAAAAAACGCTTGCATGGTTCTGCTTTGGCCACAATTCCTTCCCATGTTTTATGGACAGTTTTAACTCACCTGTCACAAGGCTACCTGTGAACGGGGGTCTGAGTGATAGCATCCAGATCAAAAGGGGGACCAGATAAGCCTGTCCTCTCCCCGCATATATTCGCATTATCGATGGAACCGTTTGCCAGGAGGATCTGATCAAATGCTGAGATTAAAGAGATCTGGTCAAGGGGAAGTGAACATAAGGTTGCATTATAGGCAGACGATGTTCTGCTCATCATATATCCTTTGTATCTGGATAATGTTGAGATTTGTATAATGTGCACACATTATTTTATTGTTATTGTATTTTTAATGTTAATGGTGCAAGCTGAATAAAATATGGTTTCTCTTCTCATCATGACCAAAACCCCCAGAAAACACCCAGGATATAGAGCGGTGGACAACCCAGGAGATATCATGGCTGGGGCGGATTATTGCGATAAAGATGAATCTGAGACCCGGCTTCTATATGTGAGCCATGCTCTACCAATAAAAATCGGGGACATCATAGCTGTTCCACCTGCATCATTAGATCTATAAATTCATCTGGGGAAATAAGCACCCAAGAATTACCACTTGTATAATGACAAGACACATATATTTGGGTGGGTTAGGGGACACAGATGTGAGGAGATATATCTGGGTATCCCAGATATCGGCCATTTTAAGATGAAAGGACAAAGTACAGATACAAGGATGGATGGAATTGGAACAGGAGGCTCTCAAGATCCCTTTACACACGCTTCCATTTCTGTAATCTGCCCCCATATTGGGAGCTGGGCATCTCGAGAAGACCATTTTTAATGTTGTTAGTTAATGCCTCTTTATTTGTGGATTCTTTGCTTTAGTAATTGTACAACCACAAGCACGTGCTGTGGAAACACAAACACCTTAAAAAAACTATAGCAAAGCTGCGAATGATAGATGCAGCTCGAAATGCTCCAATTTCTATGCACATGCACAAGATAAGAAGGGGTAGTTTGATGTAAGTCTGTAAATGCACTGGAAGAGACCATGTCTACAAGTACACAACGACCCCAGTGATATTGTGTTAATTTCCAAGATGGAGTGAAAATGCAAAGCATAGGCAAAATTGTCTTCACTCCGCTTTGGAAAAAGTGTAAATTCTGTGTGCAAATTGGGCTTTGCTGAATTCCTGTGGAACCCGCATGGTTTTATTAGGGAGAAAAGTCAGGAAAAAATCTATAGAAATCCATTGTTTTTCCACCAGCATAAAAATACATGCTTGTAGAAAACCATGTGCTATGTGAAGGCGGGGCATGAATGCACTGCGGAAACAGAAGTACTGTTCTGTGCCCCTATTATACCTCCAAATAGAAAGAACAGCCCATGGCCCAAAAACACAAAGCGACAAAGCGTAAACAACACACGCCTTTGTATGACACATTCATTTTACACCCAGGGGCTTTAGAAAATGGTACCATAGGAGTTTCATAGTCTGCATGTGCGGTCGCTAAGACAACCTGTGTAATTCCATCGTGGTCTAGTTGCAAACTTCATCCTAGGTAACAGCAGATAAGGATATTGTATTTGACTTTGGCTATCCACGCATCAAAGGTTTGTACCAGGGGTACAGCATGGCAAAAGCAAGCTTCTGACATAAGCAGATTGACACAACGTTGGTAGGTCTATCTTCGATTCTGTATCAATGTATAAGAAAGGACATGTTTTGAAACTATCACAAAAATGCAGTTTTCTCAAATACATAGTGAAATATTGCAATCAAATGCCCGAAAATCATATCATTGTACAGTAACTATCAGGGAACTCAATACGCTTGTGGGTGCGCTCTTCTCAGGAGCTACTTAACCATCTGACAATATTTTTACATTATTTGTTTGTCACGTTTTGGCTTTGCAGCTATTGGTGCACAAGCAGCACAAACACTAAAATATAAATAAATAAAAGCAAACCATTTGGGATTAAGTAGGAATGTGTAGGAAATAAGGATTTGGAAAAGGAAAAACTTCAAGGTTAAAAAACAGGATAGGGAGGACCAGGTGAAGGTTCAGGTATAGGATAGAAACATTTGGAAAATTGGTGGTCAAATATTCAGGCCCGATTCATGAAATTTCTTCCACGGTTCAAAGTTACTTTGCACTGCCCACAAAAACCCTGATTCATGGAAATGTGCAAAGTGTATTTTTTCAGTGCAAAGTCTTTGCAAAGTCTGTGCATAGACATTCATTTTTGCAGTACAAAATTACTTTGCACGGACTTTGCACTGAAAAAATACACTTTGCACAGTTCCATGAACCAGGGTGTCGACAGTGCAAAGTCACCTTTCAGCAGTGCAAAGTCACTTTGAACCGTGAAAAGAATTCCATGAATCGGGCCCTTATTAAACAATAAACTACTTTGATTCACTGGAGAATTGTCCATCTCAGTTCGTCGGGCACGTAGCTTTGAATAGTTAAAAGTAATGTTTAGGCTTCGCAGCTCCAAGTCATATTAGTGGCAGGGACAGCTAGAGAATTTTCGCAAATGGGGGTGGCTGCCCAGAACAGGAAAAAACAAATTTCCAAGATTCATGTATGCCAGCGCGTCTACTAAATATTTACAACTAAAATTGTTTCTCGCCATAGATAAAAACATAGCTGGTTGTTTTGCAAAAAATGTTAATTGCATTCATGGGATTAGCCACATTTACACTTGCATGTTGTTGGGCCCCCTGCACGCAATTTTATACATTTACAAAACAGAGCTAAAAAAGAAGAGAAGAGCCAGACGGAACCACCTTTACTCTTCATTGGCACCCTGGGAGGCACCTGGAGCAAATAAAAATGCTCCAAACGTGGGCTATATTCACAAAGGTAAGCCCGCGTTCTGAGCACTTACATTAGTGTCAGGCTATTCCTTTCCCTGCTCCCCCTTCCTATTAGCACCCGTGTAGATCACTACAGGGGTGCTCATTTTTTGTTTTTTCCCTTTTGAAATAGTGAAAGAAAAACGTACCTTTTCCTCGTCACCCTACCCCATGCTGACATCAGCCAGGCAGTCCCCTCTTCAATGTTCATGAAATCCGTCATGAACATTGAAGATGGACTTCCTGGTTTGAAGGCAGTGCAGCATTGGCTGCGAGGAAAAGGTATTTTTTTTTCTTTCAAAATAAAAGAAAACCCTTAGCACCTGCAGATGCGCAGTGTTCTACATGGGTGCTAATAGCGGTATCCTCCTTGGTGGTTGGGCCCACCCTGTGGGCAACAGCTGCCACCCTCATTAAGTGACCCTCACTTCCCTCGGGCCCTTAACTTGGGTGGCGGGCCGTTACCCACAGGATCCGGCCCGCCACCTCGGGGAATATTGCTTCAGTATTACTTTACACTTAGTAACAAAATGTAAAGGCCACCTGCAAACCATACTTTGCAAATGGCATTTACAATGGATTCCTATGCGATCCACATGCCTTTATCAAATGCCAAAAGCAGGCAAATTTCATAGGAATGCATTGGTTTAACTCCTACATGGAAGTCCCATGCAGGCTTTAAACCATATGCGCTTTGAAGACAGAGAAGGATCGCATGGAGGAAATATTAATCGCATATTGCGCTCATTCTCCACCTTTAAATGGCATAAAATACCCTGGAATGTAAAAGTAAGGCATAAATGGTGTTAATGGCAAACGGCTTACTTTTACGCCTTACTTTTTCACCCCAGAGAATGCAGAATGACCCACACAGTGTTTTAATTCTTTATGTCTCTTTGATGTGAAAACTCAACACCTCTGCCTTTTATGTGAACAATACTTATTAGTTGCATGTATGCATGTATATTGTATTAATAAAATAGCTGATAGAGTATTATGCACAAAAAGGGGGTCAAACCATTGTCAGAATACAACATGAAACAGCCAAAGAAATATATAGCCCAAACATGTGGTATATACAAAATCCAATAGCTGATACAAGCTGAGGCTGTGAAATAGAAGGTTGTATGCAAATTGTTCAAATGACAATTGTCCGAATGACAATTGACCTTCTGCACAATTGACCGAATTTAAACGGTCAATTAGGATATGTATGCTGTTAAGGATTTCAATCAGGCGATACACTCTTCTCCCGGCCTAGTGTACAACGCAATGGAAAACTTATTTGATATATGGATTCAATTATTTGTCACGCTGGACCAGAAATCAGGCTGGTTTGTAAAAGGTATTATTTATTTACTTAGTTAAGATCAGAACACAATATATATATTAATAGGTAAACAACAATCACCAATGGGATGACAGAACACAGAATGATGTCTATAATACACTGGGACAAAGTTATGGGCAAGCAAATGTAGCACAGAAAATAATACTTTTGTGTTGGTTTCAGATCAGATAGCACAATGGTTAGAAATTCCCCCTGCAACACTTCTCAACCCCCCAATAGGTAATGCAAAGAGATGGAAGGAGAGAGCAGGTATTCAGGAATGTACAGGTCATTGTCTCACTTCCCCCGAACCCCTTTATACAGAAAGAGAAAAACGAAGTGGGCTTTTCAACTGTCAGGATGACTTTTAAAATCTTTAAAATAGACTGGCCAAAAAGTCTAAATATGGTGTAAAATTCTTAAATTGCTCTAAATTCTTATGGGAGCCGCTTTGAATAGTTGCACACAGACACAAGCAATGATTTAATGCAAAGAAAACATTTGGAATCTTAAAATCCAAATTGGAAGCATTTTAGAGCTATTCTACACATGTACAAATTTCTCTAAATGATAATCCACTGCAAACTTTGCTATGTATAGATATGGATGTTGGCTACAAGTAGGAGTTGAAATTTTGTTTCTATCGCAGAAACTGAGTGAGTTACAGAGGATTTAGTGAAGGTCGTTTTTGTAAAATAGGTGCGAGAATTGAAAACAGAAATGCACTTTTAAAAATGACAAATGGGTTTGCTTACACTATATTAAAGTAGAATGCCGCACAGTTCAGGTGTGATACTCTGCTTTCTGTTTGGTTTGGGAATTACTTTCTTAATCAATCAATGGGAAGTTAGAGTTTAGGAACACATGTGAGAGAAGAGTCTGTGAAAAGATAGTTCTAACAATATTGGTTCTAATTGAAAGATAGGATGGATATAAGCTAGGGACAAGACTATGCAAAGTACATACGCTATATGACACAGTTCTTCCCATTTATACTCACTGGATACGTTTTTAAATGGGACCATCAGGATTCTGGACTGTTAGGATTCTTAACCGTCCAGATTCTGGACCTATCAGGGACTGACGGCTAGGCACATCGGACTGGACAGGGTCAGCAAGGCGCTCTGGTCGCAGCACGGCACAGGACTGGACAGGGTCAGCAAGGTGCTCTGGTCACAGCACGGCACAGGACTGGACGGGATCTGCCCTTCTTGGTTCTGAGGATCTTTCAATTCAGCAGGCAAGCAGTAACAGCACAGCCCGACTGTATTATGTTGCTTCCCCTAAGCTTTTGGTGTTCTGTTCTAGAATTTGAGGCCTAGCTGAGAATAGTTCAGCTATGCAATTGGCCCTTGCTTTGCCAAGTTTCTGGAGTCTGCAACAAGGAAAATGTAGATTTCAGCAGCAGGGTGCTCCGCAAGCATCAGGAGGGTGAGTGGATCTGTCTGTGTCCCTATGTGTGGTGAGCTGTCTCTATTTATGCTATGAAATGACATCATACAGGGGGTGTGTGGGTCGGCTTCTCTCAGCTTGTCCCCTTGTGCTGGGATAGGGTCAATACTTCATCTCCGCCTTGCAATTTGAGTGATTGGCTCAAGGCTGGGTGATGTCAGGATTTATGATTTGTTTCACAATTCCAGAGCCACTGGTCTCAAAATCGGATTTTATCTTAAACACACATTTCTACATTAGTCACGTTTCTACAAATTACACACAAAGATGCCATATTTTACATAGCAGCTATTCCTCAAAACCCCGTAGCTGTGGGACCATGTCTCCCCTTTCCACAGAATTTTGCCCTTTTTGCTATGAACACCCTTTCCGATTTTTCTGCAACTTTTCACAAATATGCACGTTTAACATGGGGATATGCATGTACATTTTCACAATTCTAACAGTCATGCATTTTGCGTTAAATCACATTTCTTGCCATTCCTTTCCAGAACATGTCACACGGTTTTGCCACCTCTTAAAACGTGCAGCCGGAAATTAAATGAACAACTCTCTCATTTTTATATTTTTCACCATTTTGACTAGCAAGTTATAAGTCTTTTTTAACAGTGTTCTTTGTTAATGTTCAGCCACAGATGGTTGTTTGGGTCCGCCTCTATTTGTCTCCCTGCAGTGCAGGAGCACTCTCCTCCTTGTTTGTTCCTTGCAGAGGCCATTTACAACCCTCCTCACACCTTGAGTTTCCTGAGGTGCAGCTTGTCATTGTTCCTTTTCCCTCTGTAGAAAAAATGATGTCCCAACCTATAATTGACACTTCCCCGTGAGTTCCTGCTGAGGGAAGGTCTTCCTTCTGTGAGACAGACCTGCTATTCCAGTTTTGCAGCTCAGCCTGGTTTAATTTAATTGTTAAATTATTTTGGCTTTTCCTTAGCACAAAACAAACTTGTTGTATCAAATAACAAATAGAATTCTCATTCAAGATTTTGAGCCTGTGGGATCAAAAACACAACTATAATATGGGTGACTATCAGTAACAGGCCTCAGTTTATAACATGTTAAAGTTTAAGCAGAAATGCCTCTGACAGCAGCTGTCATCACAGGTAGCCCTCTGCTACACAGAGATGTTTTACAGATCCACAGACAGGCCACTTTTGCTGTGAAAATCTCTTTATGCTCTCAGCCTTTCAGGACATTGTAAGTTCACAGTGATTCCTTAAACTAAGTGAATTGTAGCACCCAGCGAGAATTTTTAATATTTGAAGGTGTTCTGTACCGGCATTCAGATGTTTCAGCAGCAAAGAAAAGATGATTTAAAGCCATATTGGAGTTTCATTTTAGCAAAGCACTGCTTTTTCCTTCTGCACTCCACTTTCAATTGTTGTGAAGCCCAGTGACATATTTCAGTAGTGAGATCTCTGTTCCACCACTGACAACATGTGTGGCAGATTGGGCAGCCATCTTTTTGTGTGTTGAAAAGCGCGATTTTCAGGGGTTTTGTCGAGCACAAGGGTTTTGCAACCATTTTGCTGTGTCTGGGCCCACCATAACAGAGTGATGCAGAGTAGCAAAGTGGCCCTATGGGGGCTCAAATGGGAATGGGGAATGGTATTTTCAATGGGGACTTACCGGTCCCGCAAAGGTCGGACTAGACTGGTAAATCCCCATTGAACCAGGGCGGACACGGTACTGGTAATGGCGCTAGTCATGGCGCTAATGACTAGCACCAACCTCAGAATGAGGCCCATTGTGTTGATAAGTGCAGTACTGAATGAAATGCATGTCAACTATTGAATTGTGTTTATACCAAACTTTCAGACTATTGTTTTTTTTTTAGCTCTTTAATTTTGTGTATATACCGCATGGTTTGTCCATCCTTCAATACATATAACCATACCGTCTGTTGTGGTGTTAATAAACCCCACTATATGAACAGAAAAATCATAGCTGCAAAGAATAAATATATACAAGTTATAGGTGTTGAGTGTTCGCAGCAAAGAGACATCAAGAATGAAAACACCAAGGAGGTAATTTTGGTAAAAGTGGCAATTGCATGAAGAGGACCTCCAACATCAACATTTACGTGCAGTTGGGACTCATGAATGCAATGTTCCACTTTTACAAACAGAGTGGAAATGAAAGAGTAAAAACAAGCTAATCACTGTTACTCTTTCTTTTTATGCTCCTTTTTGTAAAAGATCTACCGGCCGCAAAAAATGTATCTTTGCAGACTGCATTTACAATAGGCTCCGGTGGCAGCATTCTACTTTCTGCTGGTGTTAAATGCATGCAGATTTCATAGCAATGCATTAGTTTCTCACCAACATCAAAATGTATGCTGGCGTTAAACCATGTATCATTTGAAGGCAGAGGGGCAATGCACGTGGAAACTTTCTTTAATTCTGCTTCGTGCTCCATACGCCCCTTTAAATAATATGAAAATGCCTCAAAATATAAAAGTGTAAAACTGAAGCATAAATGGCATACTCTTTGCTTTCACGCCTCCCTTTTCCACTTTCAGGACTTGGGAAATAAGTCCATATGTATTTAACCATGTGAAAAATCTATTTTTGAACTCAAATGTTGTAAATATGTCATAGGACTGCAGGCAAACATTATGCAGAGTGATCCCATACAGGATTCTATTGAGGAAAACAGGGTGAGTTATAGAACATCAAACAAAGTACTGCAGTTTTTAACAACTAACATTTGTGTCAAGAAATGTTCTTCACATTGGGTGCACCAAAAAATGTCTTACGTACATCTCACCCAATATAGTCACTAAACCAACAAAAAGTTCAAACAACATTATTTTGAGTATTTTTAAATAACTACGGAACTATACAGTTAATAATATTATACATCAACCGTAAAATGCTGAAACCAATTTAAATATAATAAACACAAATAACATCTCAGAAAATATACTAAAGTTTATATAAACTAACACGGTGAAAACATTAATACAAATTCAAATTCATCATCCTATATTTAAACATGTGCCGCGATCCACACAATGGATTCAGCAAGAGTCCCTGTGGCAAAGCCACCATTGAGGTTTTGCCCCGGCTTAGGCAGTTCAATAATTCTCTTGGCACTTACCTTGGTCAAGAAGAGAGTCATCCAATCAGGTCAGACGGTATACATGGCTCTCATAGATTTTAAAATGGCCTTTGATTCATTTCCGGAGGGAACTTTTGTTGTCAAAGATGGAAGAGGCAGCATGCCCGGCACATATTCTGGCATTTGTTTCGGGTACGTCCATACAAATTAGAGTGACCCAAGATGGACTCTTCACAAAATCTATCCCAACATCCAGAGGTCTTAAGCAGGGATGCACTTTCATGCATGTACTTTTTAATAGTTTCACAGCTGATATTGGCCTCCAATTGGAAAGCATAATTTCCTATCTACCAAAACTGGCATCTATTCCCCTACCGTGGCTCCTATTCGCAGATGATCTTGTTATTTTAGATAAAACTCTGATGTGTTTACAAAATTCATTATCAGCCCTCGAGCACTATGTTAACAAGAATCATCTAACTATCAATGTTGAGAAAACGAAAGTTATTGAGACACACATTTAAATGTTTTTTATATAAAAGACCATTGGTAACTGGATGAGCATCGCTATTTGGAAATGAGTACCATTAGCAGTAATCAATAGGCCCCTTACAAACTGGACTTGAGAAGGAAGGCCTTGTCACAGGCTTCACAGGCCGCAACAATACATAGGAAATATGGGAAATGTTCCTACAACCAATTACTCACCTTTTATAAGCAAAAGGTGGTCCCAATTTTAATTTCTGGAGCAGAAACTACGATGGTAGAAGCTGTGCCAGCCTGGAGTAGAATTGAGGGTTTGTTTGGAGGAAAGTGCTGTCTCTTCCATCAAGACATCCAGTTCAAATGATACTTTACGATTTGGGGCTATTATCCTTAAACATTATGTGCACATGGCGAACTATGAGTTTGTTCAGGAAGTATATTCTGAGCAATTGGAATTCTGTTTCAATATTGCCTGCCATAGCTGCATTACTAGACCCTAACCCCGGATTGGTCTTTGCAGGCATGGAAGGAAGCCTGTATACCTATAATGAGGAAAGAAGATATTTCACTAGATGTACTTGTATCTAATCCAGATCGAGCCAAGATAAAATGGTGGCACTATAATGGGAGGCTGACTTGGGATCAATGCAACAAATATAAGAATTTTAAGAGTGGTCATTTTTTTAATTGAAACCTTTTAACCAAATGGCTGCTTATCTTATGAAGTGACCGTCACCAAAATTTACAGGATTGTTTTTAAGATTCTGTTTTAATTTGTGGCAGACTAAAGACGTTCTAGGGGTGAGATTAAAAAGCTTGATGGGGGAAGAAACTGTTGGTTCTGAAAAAGTCAGAACCAGTTAGAAACCTTGAAGTTTTTTGTGGTGTTGAGTCTGCACGTGCTCCCACAATGAAAGATATTTTTTACAAATTTTTTTTACGGATTACAGAGATTTAACAGCTGACATTTTGTTTGGGAAAATGTTTTACTGGTCAACGTACAACTGTGATTTTAGCAACAATTACATTTCTGTTATTTTTTAGAGATTTTTAACTTTTAGAGATTGCATTTTATCAGTGAAATGGATTTATAATAAAATATTGAATCTGTCTTGTTTCAACATTGAAAGGTTGCTCTTTTGTCATTTTTTTTCCTTTTGTTCTGTAATCTTATCTTATTGTCCTGTTATTTTGCCAATCAAATTGTATTGAAAACTAAAACAATAAAAACAAAAAATTAAAGGATGACATTCCTATAAATCTATCTTCAGTTTCATGTGTAGCCATATGAAGAAATTCATATCTTGCCAACCAGGTTTTAGCTGTAATGGTCTCCCTGATTCTCTTGACCCAGCCGTCTTCAGGGCCCCTTCATAGATTTGGTGGGAAACATATACATTGTTTATAATAGAAACCCACAAAGAAAATGAATTTCAGTATTATACCATAATTACATTTAGCTATTAGGGAATACATATTAACTGGAGAACCAAGTGCCAATTTTACAGAGCACTTGAGATGTTATACAGACAGTCACACATTACTTTGCAGGTGCCACAAACACACAATAACCAAAAATGTGAACATATATCCAAATCTATACCAGACCACCACAATCCCATCTTCTGACGAGTTTACCTCATAATTTTATGGCAGCGATTATATGCTTTACCACATATTTGACTGCTTCTAAAATATATGTCTGTGTACTTTCTGTAAACCCCTTTCCAGCTATAAATGGCTACATGTACGGCAACCAACCTGGGCTGGATATGTGCAAAGGAGATACTATTTCGTGGCACATGATTGGCATGGGCACAGAGATTGACATGCATGGAATAAGCTTCTCCGGGAACACTTTTTCAACTAAAGGAACAAACCGGAACACGGCAAACCTCTTTCCACATACATCTTTCACAGTTACCATGGTACCCGATAACGAAGGTGAATTTACATTTTCAAAAGAGTTTTTCTTTATTAAGTAAATGAATAAATATTACACACTTATTTGTATTTTGAAAAAAATATTATTGTACTTCGGAATTTTATTTTTGATTGGCGATAAAAAAAATTGAATTGGGAAATGTCACACAGTATATTTCAATTAAGAGAATGCCTTTTCCTGTTTAATATATTAACCTGAAGTATGTATTTTTGCATGTATGTAGTGGGTAAGGGGGGTAGCGTGTTGATTTCTTGAAATTATTTATTTAATTTATTTATTTGCATTTTTAAAGCACTCACACAGCCCAGGGGCATCGAGGCGCTGTTACAGAATTTGTTTTTTTTGTTGTTGTCTTAGTTGCATATTCATAACGCGCTTAATACCTAGAGATTTCTAAGCACGGACCCGGTGATCGAACCTGTGTTGCTTCGTGTCATCTGGCTTCCAAGGCGAGCATGTTGCCACTGAGCTATCCTCCCGGGAAATTATGTATGTATGGGATTTACAAAGCACAAAGTCAAGAAGGAAAGTGGTCCCAATTGAAGCCAGATACCTCATATGAAGTTAGGATGCAAGCCACAAGATAGCATACAATAATTTTATTCAAGATGTATTTAAATTAAAGCTTTTTCAATTGATCCAAAACTCTAATCTTTGCCTCTTAGTGAGCAGCAGTTGTTATTTCTCAGGCTCTTTAATAATCTTGTAGGGTGCGCATTGGCAATAATGGCCTGCCAACCCGAGCGTTTGAAGGGCCAAGCGAAGTGAGGGCCTTGGCTCAGGTTGGCAGACTGTTAGTGCCAAAGCAAACTGCAAATTGAGGTAGTTAACACTAAAAGCACATCAGGTCTTCGACCTGCAGTGTTAACAGTTTGCAGCACTATTTAATGGAAAGCGGCTTTGCATAACTCACACATGCTGATTTCCCATTAAAAAAATTCAAAACAAGATGGCTGAATGTGAACTGGTAATGAGGCATTGTCCCTTTACCATTTTCATGTCAGCGTCTTGAAGGGCAGGGGCATGCAGCATTGCAGTTGCTGGAGTCAGACAAGAGAATGAAATGGGGACGGGTTGGGATGGGAGTAATAGAGGAGAAGGTGCTTGGTTAATGAGGGTCAGGGAATCATGGAGAAAGGGGGTAGCAGGCAGTTTGTTTTGTAGAACAAACAATACATGGGGGCTCAGGGAGTGGCTCATGAGGCAGGATTGGACACTGCCTTATACTGACAAATACAGCACACATTCCTTGTCTCCTGAGTGGATGGCTCCACTCCACAGGTTCTAATTGTCCATAGTAACTTTGACTTCAAGTTGCCACATGAAGCCTTTTCCTTTTGCACTTACTTTATTGGCTGCTTCTAAGAGAATATGCTGTGTTTCTCCTCGCTGTTACTTTCTTTTTGTTATTCATATATGTGTGTTAGATAAAAATGTTTATACTATCATTATTAAAAAAATGTAATCACATTCAATGTTCAGAAAAGTAGAATTTTCAAGAGAAAACACACAATCCTTCAATTCATACAATTACAAATTCTGAGATCGCAAAATCACAATAAATACACCTTTTCTTCTAAAAGGTAATAAATAATATGACTAAATTGTATGGCAGCTGTTGCCGTAGGTTGTTTGGGTTTACTTTCGAAGGATCATTAATACATCTCTTAAAAAACCTGAATCAGATAATTTGTGTAGCTTGACAATGCATAAAAAGATGTTTCAATGTGTCCAATGCATCTGATCATTTACACAGATGACATCTTCACGGGTCCCTGGGAATGGCCCTTCACGGGCCCATTACATCAAAAGGGTGCAATATATTAAACCTAAATTGCATGAAGCTGTATATTTCCCATCTGGGAAGTTCACAAGATGTTAGGAAGATTAAATATGTCTATATTCTTTATATAACCTATCATTCTCCAAAGTTTGTTTTACCCAATTATGCAGAATCAGTTTATCTTTTACCTTTCCTGGATCATTCATTAGCAATTATTTGGAGGACCCTATATCATTAAGGGGGTCATTACAAGTTGGGCGGTAGGGGTTACCGGACACCGGTAAGGAGACCGGTGCCGGTAATCCCTTACCGCCCAATTCCGAGGTCCCTTAGCGGGAACCTTAAAGAACGTGTGGTCTGACCACACGTTCTTTACGGGTCCCGCTACAGGACCAGGGCGCTAATAACGGTACCGCAAATTGCAGTACCGTTATTAGCTACTTCCCCATTCCCATTGAGCCCTATGGGGGCTCAAATGGGAATGGGGAATGGTTTGTTCAATGGGGATTTACCGGTCCCTCCAGGGTCGGAATGCACCAGTAAATTCCCATTGAACAAGACCGGTGCTGGACACGGTATTGGAAGCAGCCATGGCGCAAATAGCGCCATGGCTACCTCCAATCTCGGAATGAGGCCCTAAGTATATATATACATTCTGTTACAAAGTGCTTCAGAGGCAGGGAGGAACCTTTCCTTAAAATAGTATTGAGAACCTCTTACAGCATCTTTTTGAGGGGATTTAACATTTTCTGAAGAATCATCTTTTTTTAAACAGTGACTTTAGTATAAACAGACTGGAGGCCTAAATTCTACATGGAACAAGTTATTGGGACACACATGAGTCCGCTTTTAGGTTTCTTCCAAATTCGACCTTCAAGTTTATCCTCAACCATGTCTACTTACTTCCAAACCATACATTGTCACTGGAATTATTTTTGACTTGTAAAACCTCAACAGAGGTATAATGGAAAAAGCATTGTATTTACTTCTGATTGTCTTCTTCTGTGCCACTAGTGGTGATAGTTTATTTTGTAGGCTAGATAAAACTAATTTTTTACTAGGCTACTTGTTGACAGGGAAACCAAGATAAGTGAAACACTGGGCTATTGCTATGAGTTTCTCGGAAATATCCCCATTATTCTTAACCTGTGTCTTGGAGGAGGTCACCACTATTACAGCAGTCTTATTAATGTTGATCCACAAATTGATATCTCTGGTGTAGGCTCCTCTTGAGTTGAGTCACACTCTAATAACAGTATCAGACTATAGCTGTATAATAATTTTTAATAAATCTGTATGCCCCAATTCCAGAGCTTGTTCCACAGTTTTTGCCTATTCATACAGTAAAATGCAGCACTTAGATCTACATATTTTTTTTTTGGAATGCCTTGGAAACAAGTAACTTCATAATAAAACCATTAAGATAATTTCCTATCCCTTTCTTATAGCCAGTTTGGAAGATCGACAAGAAGTAGGATTTTGCAAACCAATCTTCCAATTCTGCCAAAACCAAAGAGGCAAACATTTTGCTGGGGGTGTCCAAGGAGCGATAGTTATCAGGTTCTGAACACTCATCCTTTTTATATTTTGGAACGATAAAGCTCTTATGCCAGGTCACTGGAAGCCTACATTCCAATCTTATTTCAGAGAACAGTGCAATTAATAACTCTGACCATAATGATGGATCCCCTTTAAGAATGAAATTCAAAAGACCTACAGTGCCTATTGCGGTCCGAGTCTCAATATCTTCTTTAGTTTGTCTCTGCCTGCAAACTGTTAGATACCCATAAGAAAAGTCTGTTTCAAGTGCAACAGATGTTCCAAATTTCCCTTCAAATTTTTTTTTCCGATTAGTCTCTGAGACAGGATTAGTCTGTAAGACATTCTGCATCCTACCCATATTAGTTCTACATTGCCAAAATCTTTTGGAATGTTTCAAGCTTAGCACTTTGGGCATGTCAATACTATTGGGGGCATTACGACCCTGACGGTAAGGGGTTAATGGTGCCGGTAAAGGTGCCGGAGCCGTCAACCCCTTACCGCCTCATTACAAGTTCTGCTTGTGGGACCCGCTAAGGACGCCTGGTTTTACCTGGTTTTAACATGCTTCCCCTTCCCATTGAGCCCTACGGGCACTCGAATGGGAATGCGGATGTACCGGGTCTGGGTTCCTTGAATGAGGAATTACTGGGCCCTCCAAAGACGGAATGGCCTGGTAAGGGTAGCCATGCTGCTAATAGTGGCATGGTTACCTCCTACCTCGTAATGACCCCCTATGTGTCTAATTCATAAGTGCTTTATGTTGAATCATCCGATTTTTGTACTTTTGTTTATGCCTCCTCACATGTTGTTCTTTTTCTCCTTGTCCTAAGGTATGATCTTTATTTATCACTCTGATGATTTTCCTCAGTAGCCTCTTTTCCAATAGGACCTCAATGTCAAATGTATGGTCATGCAGTAAAGGCTACTGCTTGGAGGTTAAATATTAAGGGAAAGGGAGGATAGCCATTCTTCCAATAAGTAGTTATAATTGAAAATAATGAAATTCCCTCTTAGACCCCTCAATAAATCAGGATATTCCATTTGGGCCACCTTACTGAAAAATGTCTCTCATGTGACCCTGGACCATTTCACTTTAGTACCTTGATGATAAACTTTTTGATGTTCCTAAGATAACTATCGAATTATTAAATCTTCAGGATTATGTAGGCATGATCACTATATCTGTTTCTTGGATGTATAATGAAATAATGAAGTAAAAAAATCGATTTTATGGCAAATAAATTATCTATTGGCCACCTTCTATTGGCCTCCAGGACAGTCCACTCATTTCCTCTCATCCTCCCAGAATGGGCTGACCTGGCATCCTCGTTACTCTCCTCCTCCTCTCAACTCCTCCTGATGGGTGATCTCAACATCCATCTGGACTCTCTTGACTCCTCAGGATCTTTCCGCAAACCTATGCGACTCTCTCTTCCTATCTATCCTACTTCTGGCCCCACTCACACTGTAGGCCACACCTTGGATGTTCTCATCTCTACTGACATCCCTCTCTCTACGCCTCTCACTGCCTCTCTCTCTTGGACTGACCACTCTCTTCTCTCAACACCTGACAGTCTCCTCACCTCTTGTAGCAATACACTCGGCATTGCTGCTTGGCTTCATAGTCAACAGACCCATGAAAAAAGTGACAGTGGCTGCCTTTGCCTCCACCTACTCTCCTCCTCCCATTCCTATGGCTGACTCCCACCCTGACACAGCCCTCGCTAACCTCAACCTCTCTATCTCCAACACTCTTGACACTCTTGCCCCTGCCATGATTGTCCGACTTGAGCCTTTCAAAAAGTGCAGCTCTTGGTACGACTCCAATCTGGCTGCCCTTAAACGCAAATGTAGGGTAGCTGAGCGGAAATGGAACTCATCGGCATGACCATCTGACAAACTAGCCTGCAGCCTTCTTCAAAGGCAATATCGACTCTGCATCCGCTCCAAGAAAAGAGTCTATATTCAAGCCTGCATCTCTGCGGCATCAAACAACATGGCCAAGCTTTTCAAAGTCTGCAAGGAACTGGCCAATCCTGCACCAGCCTCTTCTTCTGTCACACCCACCTAGGACCTTTGCTCGGCCCTGACTGCTCACTTCATCATTAAAACCCAAGACATCCTTTCCTCCCTTTTTTCCACCACACAGCATACACTAACACCTGAACCAACCTTGCACCCCCCTCCTCTCACCCTCTCCTCTCTTACCCATCACACCTGATGAGGTCACCAGACAAGTACAGTCTATGAAGGCCTCATGCAGACAGGTGGACCCCTGTCCCTCTAAAACCATTAAGGACAATATTGACATCCTTGCCCCAGCCTTGTCTGATCTCTGCAATCCCTCCTTTTCCACTGGAGTTTTCCCAACTGCTCTTAAGCACTCCCTTGTGCACCCTCTGCTCAAGAAACCCTCTGCTGATCCCTCCATTCCGGAAACTACCACCCTATTTCTATCACTCCCTTCCTGGGCAAACTCCTGGAGGAATTGGCTATCACTTAACTGACCCTTCACACTGAATCTGTTGGCTGTTTCCATGACCATCAGTCTGGCTTTAGCGCATCCAGAGGCATGGAAACTGCTCTTCTGAACACCTGTGAAGACCTGCTCTCAAAACTTTATACAAACACTCCTCCCTCTGTCATTCTCTTTGACCTCTCTACGGTTAACCACAACATCCTGATCGCATGTCTCTGTGACACCCTGGTAATCACAGGTCAAGCTCTGGTCTGGTTAATCTCCTTTCTCTCCGACCACCCATCAAAGGTGGAACTTGGAGCGTTTCTCTTGACCACTGCTCTCTCAACCTGTGGTTGTCCCCAGGGATATAACCTCTCCCCTTGGTTCTACAAAGTCTATATGGCTGCCTTGGGACATGTGATGATTGCTACTTTCACCCCTAACTTCCAATGTTACGTGGATGACACGCAACTATCTTTCAGGCTACCCTCCTCCTCCTCGCTCATACCTGAATGTCTGTCTGCTATTCAGTCATGGTGTGATGCAAACGACCTCTGCCTCAACACCACTAAGACTGAGATTGTTCTCATCGGCACCCCTACTCCTGCCTTCCCACTCTCGCTCTGGCCGGCCTCCCTTGGCCCTGCGCCCGCACCCACCTGCGAGGCAAACAACCCTCAGGGTTATCTTCGACTACACTCTCTTCTTCTCCTCTCACATCTCTGACATCTGTAAAATGTCTAACTATCATCTTCACCTCCTTAGAGGTACTCTTCCTTTTCTCACTTTCCCCCAGTGGCTTCCTGTCTTCAGAGCCTTGGTTCTTTCTAGGCTGCACTATTTCAATAGCCTCTTTCTCAAGCTCCCTTTCTCTGCCCTGCGCCCCCTGCAACACATCCAGAACAGAACAGCGAGACTTATCCTTGGCCTCAAGCCCAGGGGCTGCATCTTTCCGGTGCAAGGATCAAGTTCATGACCCTCTGCGTTGTCCACAAGGCTTTCTGGGGCCGGGGGCCTACGTACCTGGAATGCTGCCTACCTAAATACTGTTCCTCAAGGGCCCTCCGCTCGTCTGCCTCCAACCTTCTCTGAGTGAGCCGGTTCTCCAAGCAGAGATTTGGAGGGAGATCCTTACCCTCAGCAGGTGCCTCCCTCTGAAATAGCCTCCCCGCCGCCCTCCATCTTGAGTCTGACCTTCTTAAGTTCTGGAAACTCCTCAAGACCTTCCTCTTCCCCTCTTCCTTCGCTCTTTCCTTACCCTGCTAACCGAGCCCTCTGCCCTCTCCATCTCTCTTTTCCTCTTCCTTACAGCTTGCTGACTGGCCGCCTGGTGTACTTCCGAGTCTCACCGGTCCCAGGCACCCCCACCAGTCCTCTCTCGCACTTGCTTCAGGGCCTTACTCCCACCCACCTCACTGCACTTAGAATAACCCAAGAGTATGTCTCTCCCTGCACTTACCCCAGTCTCTGCCTACTGGGTGCACTTGACCTACCCCTCTCTGTGACCTTCTATGCACTTGCGGACCCAAACGCAACGTGCCCGATGATTGACTGTATGTTCTCCCTTGTCTTCTCCCCTTAATGATAAAACTGCAAAATCGCCATCATGCCTATTTGCTGTGCCTCAGCGGTTAAATGTATCTTACGCACTTACTCTGCTTGTGCAGACTATTATCGTCTTTGAATTTCAAGGGCTGTGAGCGACTGTTGTCTTTCTCCTGTTCCCACCCTCCTTGAGCGCTTTTAAAGGATAGTTCCGGGACTTTTTTTTTATTGTTCCTATGGTTCGGTCATGTGTTTTTAAGCATAAATCGGTAGATCGTAGAAAACTTTCCTATCGACCTTACCCGACTTTTCGTCCATTAACGCACTCGAAAACATCCGCCATTTTATGATAATCCTCTCACTTGCCGCATCGCCCTGGCTCACCTGCTTTTGCGGCACTAAATCAAATCCCCCGCCCCAGAAACAGACTTGATCAAAACATTCATATTCCCCGCCTCTATCCGTGACGTGACTGAGCTGCGTAGGCAAACGCGCCCAGGCGTCTTCTACGCGACTCCACACAGAACCAGGAAATCAACACAGATGAGCTCAAACAACACAGTGCGCCACAATTGGGAATATGAAACTGTACTTTTAAATTAAACCGCAAGATTGTAAATTTGGTAAAGTACATTTATTTGACATCAAATGTTTTGAGAATATTCAGCGATTAGCATTTTTATTTGCTCACGTTCCAAAAAGTTCGTTTCGAGGCACACGATGTTCCTTTGCTGTACACAGGGTCTTAGATCATCTCACAATACAGCGCCACAATTCGGAATATGAAACAGTGGTTTAAAAGCAAACAGCAAGATTGTACATTTGGCAAAGTACATTTATTTGACATCAAATGTTTTGAGAATATTCAGCGATTTGCATTTTTATTTGTTCACGTTCCGAAAAGTTCATTTCGAGGCACACGATGTTCCTTTGCTGTACACAGGGTCTTAGATAAATGAATTTTTATTTGCTCTCGATCCAAAATATTTCGTCTTGAGGCAAGCGATGTTCGTGTGCAGTAGACAGGGTGTTGGTTTACGATAAAATAAGCTCTTCGGTCGCACTGATAATCGCACGGCTATTCCAACAACGAGGCACTAGGGCACCACAACGGTCTGTATGTTGCATCTAGCCGTTAGTACCACGTAAGGGCATACTTGTACTTGGCGATCGTCCCACAAAATGGTCAGGGTGCTAACGTTGTTCACGCGGAGAAGCAACTGGCGGTTAAAAAACCCATCCGCCGGTGTCTGGTACTCGTGACACAGACAATAATGGACGATGTATCTATTTGAAAAACATAAAAAAAGGAAATTAGTCTCACCATCAGATCTTTATTAAAATTATTCATTTTATATATTAGGTCTGGAAATTATTTCATAGCTAGGACAGTGCAACTGGGTTTTATACGTCAAGGGGGGCTGTAGGATACTGAGACAGTCCCCCAGTGCAGGGGTTGACAGGGAGTGCAGGTGGAGAGTGGAAGGGCCCAGGACCGAGGTCGCAGACAGTGGACAAGTTGTAGCAGGGGAAAGGGAGAGAGAAAGCAGAAGCAAAGAGGAAGGTTTGGAGGTGCTTCCGTAAAAGGAGACGGTTCTCCCCAAGATAGTGCGCGGTACAAAACAATATGCCACATAGAATGAACAAGTACAACTTAACCCGTCTTTAAAGCTACTGTATAGTAATTAAATTGCGGTATAAACTCATCTAAAGAGTTACTTACATTATATTTGCATTTTCCATTGTGTCTGTGCGTAGGGCAGCCCCGAAATACCACTCCTTCTATGCCGACATTTTATTTCTTCTAATGAACGAACATGAAATGGCTTTCGTTTCTGAAATTATATTCATTATCGTTTCTTACGTGGTCCCGGCCTGTCAAGGTCAAATAACAATAGAACCTTATACTGAGTCTTGGGCCATTCTGGCACCCGAGAAAAAATCAAAGCAGCTGACCTTCACTTTGAACGAACACACATTCCTAGTTAGCTACATTCAGTGTAAGGCCGTCTTACAGGACTTGAAATTTACACTCCATCTTTGCATTTTGTCTGCGTGCTTTGCTGCCCCACAGAACCATAAATACGGAGACATTCTATATTTTTGGAAAAATCATTTATATTACTGTTTGGTTTAATTTAATGCGCAAATGAACAAGGTTGGATATATAAACATATTCAATGGGCCTGCGACATGAGGAGACTCGAGAGAACAGACAATCAAATTACAATCATTTAAACCGTGATGTGTATTTCTCAATGAGCTCTTCTTTAGGTGGACATGGAACAGAGGCAATGTTGGGTGGCAATGCAGTTGTCACCTGCACAGGTTCGTTCACAACTCCATTTATGTGCCTATCTAGGACGTCAACAATAAGTCTCTCAATAAACTCATATTGCATATCCTCAAACACTGGTTTGATCACCCATTGTTTACTTCTTTTAGTGAAGGCCTTATTGTAGCGAAGCGTCCCTAAAGTTCCGGTCGTCCTACTTTGTTGACGGCCGACATTATGGTTATGTGCCAAGACCGCTAAAAGAGTCCGATTTATCATGCCCTCCATGCCAAAATGCAATCGTTTTGGCCTGTACTTTAGGCACATATTGTGGAACACCTCCAAATCTCCTGTGTGGCAGAATTCCGTGGGGCGGTGGTCGTGCAGACAAGACACAGGAAGACTCGTGAATGGAGACACACTTATGTGGATTGCAGGGGGCCGTCCAGCGTGAGGGGGGATGCTTGGCAGGAGACACGGGGTCTGGAGGTAGACATGGGAACAACAACCCATGCTCTGTAGACCACTTTGAAGTGTACATGGTCTTTGGCACCTCTTGGCCTTTATCGCTCCCTGACTGCTCCAGTTGCCAGCACAAGTACCCCGGTGCAAACTGCCTTTGATAGGGCGGGGGTGGATTGGGGCGGTGGTCGTGCAGACAAGACTCGTTTGCCGCAGGGCCTCACCAAGGAGAGGCCATCTAACTGCATGTAAGAGGCTGGCTGCAGGATCTAGTACATGGAAGGCAGGGGGGTGAGTTTATAAATACCTCACCCTCCCAGGAGAATATATGGGTGCAGTTCACCCTGGAGACCCTGGATGCCTAGGCAGTTAGTCAGCAGCAGGCTGGCCTGTGGTGGCAAGGCGGCACGGGCCAGAGGTGGTCATCTCTGTACCCGGTGCCCAAAAGGATGATTTATTATGATCAACCATATTTACCTATAACCATGTTTTGTATCAATAAAATACAACGGCCTTCCTTTTATTGCCAACGCTTGAACAAATCAAAACAACCATTGTTAAAATATATATTGGGTTTTATTTTGGATCTTAATTTCAATTGAACATAAATAATAAACATTACACATTGTAAATTTGCGGTTGCAGCACATCCAGGGAAAATCCGCGGTATTGTCCACTGTCGCTGGGGAAATGTTGTCTAATGGCAAGTACCGCACAGGCAGGTATTACTCTCCGAACGCGGTGTCCGAGCCTCCCGTGAAGCCACCAAGTGAAGCAACGATAGGCCACCAGCCTGTACCACCTGTGAAAATGAAAGATGCAAACTGTATTAAAATGACAAAACTTTCTTATCACTGTCGATTCAGGTAAAAAATGTCATTCTTCTTTGAAAAAAATTCTATCTAGAAAATGCACAATATGGAACCAATTTACATGCATTCGAATGATATGTAGATGTAATTTTATATGTGGGAGACGACCATGACATAGTAGTGGCATCACTGACATCACAACGAGAGTATACTTACTCGTTACTCGGATTACGCGGACGAACAGTGCCGCGAAGTTCGTGCGTAAGCACCATCATCATCCTCAACACGGTCCGTGAGAGGCAGGCTTCCCTGAACTCTGGCAGCTCAGTGATGCATTGCGGACTTGGCTCGCCTTCCGAAATGTAGGCCAGGCATCCCGAGTTTTCTCGGCAGCAGCAGTTCTCCTCCTCAGTTGGCATTAGCTCGCATCGATTGCACGTGCACCAAGTGGAGACGCCGTCCATGCGACATGGTCCAGGCTCTTCATCCGTTGACTGGTCCTCCCAACTGCCGTCCGAATCCCCATCGTTTTCGCGTGCTTGCCTTTCCAGTAGTTCTTCCTCGGTGTACTCGGGCTCGTACATATACGGCATTATTGTAGCCATTATGTGGTAAAGAAAGTAAAATAATTTATAGCGGTGGTACTGGTATCTGTTCACACGGGCTACAATCAACGAAGGTAGCTGACCAGAGCACAGAAACGAGTCACAGAATACTCAAAGTAACACAGAGAGAGGAATGGATTCGAAAATCTGCTGCTGTGTGTTGTGAAACGGTCTGTTTATACTTATTGAGGAAAGAGGAGTCCTGCCATTTCCATGGCGACACTTCATTAGCTGAGGCGCAGCGATTGTTGACACGAAACGGGAAATGGGCGGTACGCGTCTGCTGATGTCAGGCTCAGGGGCGGGGGATTTGATTTAGTGCCGCAAAAGCAGGTGAGCCAGGGCGATGGGGGGAAATGATAGGATTATCATAAAATGGCGGATGTTTTCGAGTGCGTTAATGGACGAAAAGTCGGGTAAGGTCCATAGGAAAGTTTTCTACGATCTACCGATTTATGCTTAAAAACACATGGCCGAACCATAGGAACAATAAAAAAAAAGTCCCGGAACTATCCTTTAAACACTCTCAAGTGTATAGGCGGTATATAAATAAACAATACAATATAATATATAGTAGAGACACACACTCCTCTCCTCCAGGAAGTACTGCCTGGATGATCACCTGGCACGTTGCGATTAATTTGAAATAATTGCCAATTGGCCAGCATCATGAAGTAGGCAGTACCTTTATTATTTGTCTGCATACCATTAAAGATTTCCAAATATCCACATGTCTCATTAGGAACCCAGGCAACTACATTTAAAACCACCTGCCACAATAATATAATTTGAGCCCGTAGAACCATACCAATCTAACAGCAATGTGTCTAAAGCAGTCATTAAGTATTTTTCTGTGGTCACCACAGGTTTCCAATAAAAATTAGCCAGTAATAAAATAATGCTGTCACATTTAAGAATGACTGCTAATAAGGCTTTGCAGTCTGTATACCACTCCCTTAGTGAAAGGCTCAGGGGAATTATCCACTCCTATGTGTAGACCCAGCCCCTGCCCCCAAAGGTTTTCCCCTCAAACCTTTTCTGACTTTTTCCAAAACATGGTATATCCAACTAGAAGTGAAATACTAAGAAGCCAAACTTCTTGTAATGAGATTTAAAAGCAACGTATATGCATAATTTATAGGGGTTAGATCTAAAAATTATTGAACCATTAAGAGTTCGTAGGCACTATTTTTAGACCACATTCCTTAGTGTGTTTGGGGTAAAAAAAAAATTGGCAGCCAGGGCCAACCAACTCCATCTTCCTCAACCACCTCCTGATTATAGGCAATGCTAACTAACCTATCTCTTCTAGAACGGTACAGGTTGGACTGTCTTTACCGACTATGGGCCTAATTCACAGAAGTGTTTTAGAATGGCAAAACCACATTGGAAAACACTCTGTGAATCTTGGCCTATATCTTTATGAGGCCGTCTCCCCTTCACACTATCAGATGTCTGCTCTTGTAATTCTCTTTGACTATTTAGAGCCTCATTCAATTGAAATGAATCTGTACCAAATGTTAAAGTGTTGATTTCACTCAAAATTAAGTAAAAAATCATGTTTAAATTTAAATGAACCGCCGGCAAATGTTATCCAGAAATTCGTCAAGGTTAATGTCCCTTCAGGGGGGGCGTGGCTACTAGGGCCATGTAGGAGGACGCGATCTTGAGGAGCTCCCGAGATCCTGCAACGATCCGGGCAAAAAAGTGCGTGATGGGCCGTCGACCGCTGAAAATACACATGCCGGTGTGTGAATGATTGGGCTATGCATGGTGAACTTCTGGATGGTGCAGGAAGAACGGCGGCAGAGATCGGTGCGGAAGAGATAAGGAGCACCGGAGACGAAAGATGACACAAAATGGCCGACCAATGTCCGGAACAAAAGAAGAAGCAGGCCGTACGGTGACCTAGCGAAAGGGGTGTACTGAGTGCACATTTGTCACTTGTGCAAAATACAGGTCCTCTGGGTCATGTCGAATAGAACGGTGAGGCCGAAGGCGAAACAGCCCACCTTAGACGACTTCGCTAAGACGTCCCCGGGTCAAGACATTACCAAGAGCAGGGAAAAGCTGCCTGCAAGTGGCATGACGACTTTGGGCGTCAACCAAGAAATCCTGGCTGCGACTGCGGACCTAAGGGCGGCCTGGGAATCTAAACTCGAACTAGCCGTCACTGAACTAAAAACGGCACTGGACCTCAAGGTCGGAGAGGTGCAGGAGGACGTTAACCTACTCCGACAGGATGTCAGGGAATTGGCGGAGCGCACGGAGTCCCTTGAGAAGGAAGTTAGCCCGAATACTGCGGATTGCGCCTCCCATAAAGCCGAATTGCACGCCCTGATACAAAGAGTGGGCAACTTGGAGAGCAGAGCGGAGGAGGCGGAAGGACGAGCCCGACGAAACAACATCTGCATCGTGGGCCTGCCGGAGGGATTGAAGGGCCACGATCCCACGGAATTCATTGAATCCATGCTACTGCAAGAGATACCCGGAGGAGCCCTATCCCAAGGATTTTCAGTGGAAAGGGCACATAGAGCCCTAACAAGGAGGCCGCCACCGGGGAACCCGCCTAGGCCTGTGATAGCCAAAATTCTTAATTACCGTGACCGGGAGAGGATATTGGAACACTTTCGTAAGGGAGGAACGATCACACGAGGAGCGGCAAACATCACGGCTTACCCGGACTACACCCTGTCTGTGCAGCGTAGCCGCATGAACTTTTGGACGGTAAAGCGGAGATTGAGAGAGGCGGGCCACAAATATATGTTACTGTATCCGGCAAAATTGAAAGTCATTCATAAACATAAAACTTTGTTTTTTGAGACCCCGGAGGATGCCATGGGATGGCTCGATGCGCAAGGATGTCCCCAGGAGTCAGAAGTTCGGACGGAGAAAGAGCTCGGAAGAGATAAGTGCTGCACGAAGAAGGTGCCGCAAGATGGCGCGGCACGTGGGACTTGAATATAGTCGCTTGCGCAGCCTTCAGTAGAGAAGGTCAGACTATTGCACTATATGTCATAAGCACTGTGGTTAATGTTGAATTAACGGGAGCCTTACGGAGCGATTCTCTCTACCCCACAACAGTTTTAGTTAAGTGGCCATTAGGGCGACTTCACCCTACTGAGCTCTGTGCATCGTTTGGTGCTTGCAGGGCTAGACATGGGGGTGCCTGAGCTCCGAGAATGGAGCTGGGCAGCAGTTGGGGTGTGTGATGTTGGGGAAGAGACGGGTGGGGGGAGGGGAGGGAAGTTGGGGATTTATCGTGTACATAGTTATGGGGAGTTTGAGCTGGTACGAGAAGCTACAAGCAAAAATGGAGGGCTGTATCTATATCACGTGGGCAAAGGGGAGTCGCTACATTGGAGGTAAGAAGACACTCATGAGCCATGGGAGACCTTAAGATCATAACATGGAATGTCAGGGGACTTAACAGCTACTTAAAAAGAAACAAAGTCATGATGTACTTAAAAAGAAAGAGGATTGATATTGCGCTGTTGCAGGAAACACATCTGACCCAGCAAAAATTGCAACTGGTGGGGAAGAAGTGGAGAGGTACGGTAGTGGGCTCTCTGTACTCTGCCTATGCTAGGGGAGTGCAGGTCTGGGTGGCAACGCACGTTCCGCTCCAACTTACACAAGAGGTGGTGGACACGGAGGGTAGGTTGGTCATATTGAAGGCCTTGGTAGAGAATAAAGAGGTGTGCATTATAAATACATATGCCCCCAACCAAAACACTGCTACGTATTTTAGAACCCTCTGCCCACCTGCAAGACCCCGGGTACGGACGGATTCCCGGGTGAGTTTTACAAAATATATAAAGCAGAAGTACTCTCCCCCTATGCTAGAGATGCTCAATGAGTCTTTTGAGAAGGGTCGGCTACCGGACGCACTCAGAGAAGCACTAATCGTGCCGCTCCCCAAGCCCAACAAGCCAGGGCATTGCTGCGGCTCTTATAGGCCGTTGTCAATGTTGAACCAGGACAGCAAGATCTTGATGGCGGTCTTGGCTAATAGGCTGCGAAGGGTCATCAGTAAACTGATACACCCGGATCAGACAGGTTATGTCCCCAACAGAAATATAACCCACAACCACAGGCGACTCCACCGGGTGATTGAAGAGGGAAACAGGAGCGACGGGGAAATGGCGGTGGTGTCCCTAGATGCAGTCAAGCTTTTGACTCAGTGAGGTGGCCATGGTTGCTGGCGACCCTGGAAGAATACGGGATGGGGCCGGGTTATGTTAGGTGGGCGAAATTGTTGTACAGTGAACCACTGGCCAGAGTACGCACAGGATCGGTGATATCTGAGAGGTGGCAACTCGGTAGAGGCACCAGACAAGGGTGCCCCTGGTCCCCGATGTTATACATTCTGGCCCTAGAGCCCCTGGCAGTGTACTTCAGACAACAATATGACATGGTCGGTATTGAAGCAGGGGGAAAGAAACACCTAATATCCTTATATGCTGGCGATTTGCTACTGTATTTGAAATATCCGGAAGAAAATCTTCAGTATATTCTAGAGGTCATGGAAAAGTATGCAGAACTGTCCGGCATAGCGGTGAACCCCCAAAAATCGAGCATGTTCCCATTGGGGAGCTACATAGGAGCCCCTCTGGAACGGTTGTCCAGTGTTGTCCGTACCTTGGGCGGCTGATTCCTTCCGCTACCTCGGAATAGATGTATATCATACTGTGGAGGGGGAACACTTGCATAACTCTGAGGTGGCTGTGAAAAAAATCCGCACAAATATGAAGTTTTGGGAGAAGCTGCCGCTGTCGATGATGGGACGGGGGGCGATGCTCAAAATGGTGGTCCTGCCTAGGCTGTTACATTTCTTCAGTAATATACCATATTTGATACCCAAAAAGTTTTTTGTCAAACTGAACAGCACGTGTAGGGACTTCCTATGGCACAGCACTCGCAATAGAGGGGCGCTATGGAAGCTACAGAACTTCCATGATAGAGGGGGCATAAAGCTGCCGAACTTTGAGGCCTATTATGTAGCCAGTCAGTTGCAATATGTAACCAAATGGCTCTCTGATGAAGAAACTCCTGAATCTAGGCTGTTTGGGGAGGACTGCACCCCGTTTTACCTAAAAGAGATTATCTGGGTTCATAGACTTGAAATGAAAGAACGCCCGGGTATGCTGTTGCTTGGGTGGGAGATGTGGCACAGAGTATGCCAACTGATGGAGAACCCATGCCCGTGTTCCCCACAGGTGCCACTAGTTGCCTTAGCTAGGGGAGACAACCAGCTCAGGATGATAATCAGGACCTATTGGGAATCGGTTGGGCTGGTCACATTGGGAGACATATGGCAAGAAGGGGCTATTAAAGATTTCGAAGAACTGGGAGAAGAGACAGGCTTGCACGGAGGCCAATATGTCACGTATCTTAGGCTAGTGCAGACTATTCGCAAAACCTGGCCAGAGACTGTACTGGCGGAAGAGCCAGACGTTCTAATGGGAACAATATATGACATATCGGAAGGAGGGCACAAGATCTCTAGACTATATGAGATGGTGATGACCCAGGTGGGGAAGGATTTGACTCATCTGAGGCTGGACTGGGAAGCGGAGGTGGGGGCACAGATGACCGATGGAATGTGGGAACGTGCTATAGGATACCACAAGAAAGTGTCCAGAAATGCTAGATTGCAGCAGATACAGTTATACATAACGCATAGAGCCTATATGACCCCGAAGAGAAAATCTAAGTTTTCAAACGCAGGAAGACAAGCATGCCCAAAATGCGATGAGGAAGACGCTGATATGACACACATGCTCTGGTCTTGCCCAGTGATTGAAGCTTTTTGGGGGGAAGTGGCACGGAAACTAGCGGATAAAGGGGTCTCTCTCGACATAGATACAGCCTGGGCCTGCCTGTTGGGAGGGTTTCCCAGACCACGGAACACTTAACACCTTGGGAAACTGAGGGACCTGGCATAGGTGCTTGCTAAAAGAAGGATAGCTATGGGCTGGAAGCAATGCCACAAGCCACGGGTAGAGGTATGGTGGCGGGACTTGCAAAAATGGGCGGAGGCTGAAACGGTGTGGCAGGAGGCATGTAGCAATTGCGGGGAGGAAGATGTGGGTAACCTGATGGCTTGGAGAATGTTAATAACAGGACTGTTTGGTACAGTAGTGGATCCTGCAGCTTCGGAAGGAAGCGATACCCAGCCACACGCAGCGGATACAGAACTAGAAATGCAAATAAGCTCTTGAGGGAGGGGGTGATTTGGGGAGCAGTAATGAGTGTTAATTGATGTTCACGAGTTTATTGTAAATAATGCTGTAAGTTTGGTTTGTATTGTTTATTTTTCAAAATATTTTTTTTTTTAAAAAAAAAGGTTAATGTCCCTTCAGACCAATGCCCATATTACAAGAATCATAGAAAATAAACAAAGTAGGGATGTTCTATTAAGTACTAATTCCCCTTTGTCCAAACAAATTTTGCTCAGAAATCACAGCAAAGTTCCCAATATCAGTCTTTGCTCTGTTTTTAGTTAACTGTCAGAGTTGGTCAAATTTGGCTCCGACACTAGACCTGAAGTTCTTCCCTTCTGGTCAGACTCCTGCGCTTTAGTGTCTTTTAGAAGACATACTACTTTTGCAGCCATTGTTGGGCATACAGAACTTCTACAATCTCATCAACATACATTTCACCGCCAAATGAATGATCATTTAGTTCAGTCAGAGTATGAGTAGACATTCTTTGGGGTTTATCCTTTCCAACCTGTTCTCATCTCTAATTAAGAAAGGGATAGTTGAGTTAGTATTTGTTCCCTGTTTAAGAGGCTGGCCCTTCTTTTTCTTTCCTTTATGGATTTTTTTTGTGTGTCCTATCTAGCCGGTTGTTGGGTGTCTAATGCCACTTCATCTCCCCCCGGAATCACTATTATTGAATTGGCTTCAATATTTAATCTTCTTAGCAATTTGCGAGAACCTCTACTCTTGACCTTATGAGCATTATTGTTTTTCATTTCCCTTATGCATTTTTGATGAGGTCCCTTTTTTGTAGGTTCCTTCTCTATTTTATTAGGGGAGCCTCCATTACCTTCAACCACAGCCACTTCTGTTTACTCATTAATTAACAACTAGGTCATTATTATGAAGTTCAGTCACAGATCCAACCTCTGAGCCACTGAACAAATGCCTTTTTGTAAGTGGTTTGATAAAGTGGAAGTTGGAAGACATTTCCTTCAAAATGTATGAGTGAATTTTTACTTTATCATGTATGTTGTCAAGTCTCACCAGAGACTGCAAGACTGAGTGCAGGGCGGTGACGGAATTATTTGCCACTGAGGAATTACCCTTTGTCTCTGGTCCCTCAAGATCCAGGGATACATTTGAACAAACGCTGATGTTATATTGGTTGGCCTTGAATTAGCCACAGGTTTTCATTCACACAAAGTATCTTGTAGATGCTGTGACAATATACCAAATAAAGCCAGAGTATTCGAAAGTGATCTTAAGTCCCGGTCTCCTGACTCCTTTTTCAGACTATTACAACCCAGGCCGTAAGTTCCTTACTTTACCACCATGGTGTAAACTCTGTTTACACCATGGTGGATGGCAGATTTACCGCCCCATTCCAAGGTGAGTGGGGCGGTAAATCCCCATTGCCCATTTACCCTTCCCCATTCCCATTTTTGCCCCATAGGGCATAATGGGAGTGGGGAAGGCGCTAATTACGGCACCATAAATTACGGCGCCGTAATTAGCACCAAGGCGGGTTAGCGCCTTGCATTTTAACGCCTGCTAAAAGCAGGCGTTAAAATGGTAATCAGGCGTTAAGGGTTAACGGCGCCGACGGCGCCGTTAAACCCTTAACGAATGGGTTGTAATGAGGCCCTATTACATAGTTGGACAAATTAATCTTCAATGTCTTTTAGGGCCCTCATCTATTTGCTCTTCATTCCAAGGTCATTTGACGGCTTTAAGATGACAAAGTCTCTGTTAACTCAGATGACAGTTTCAAAGTAGCGGAATGGGAGCATGCACAGTTGCTTCAAATGCGAAGAAATTGGTCTTTTTCCCATCCAGTGTATTATCCTTCTCGTTAGCAGTCTTGCAATTACAAGTAAAATGTAAGCGCCTCAAGTCTTCCACATCTCTTTCCTCAGTCTGAGAGACCAATGGAGTAGCCATCAAGCCCACATAATTAGTATCGTTGGGCAGTCATAATTTCGAAAAAAAAATGTCGACAGACAAAAATGTCGACAAAAAAATGTTGAAAAAAAAAATGTCGACTTTCGTTTTTTTTAATTATATATTTATTTTAGGGGTTCGGGAGTTAATAAAAAGGGAAAAATCAAAAAAAAATTGAAAAAAGGAGGGTTGGGGGGAACCCCCCCATTTCGAAAAAAAAATGCATTGAAAAAAAAAAGTCGACATTTTTTTTTCGACATTTTTTTTTCGAAATTTTGACTTGCGACATTTTTGTTGTCGAAATTATCACTATGAACCATTAGTATCAGGAGCCATGACACGTCTTAGATTGTAGTGTGGCTGTTCTATAGTAGGCATCACTATAAAAACAAGAACCAAATAAAAAGTCAAAATCAAACTAAATTAGTATTCAGAGTTCAGTTGGTGGGAATGAAGAGCTCTCATTCACTCTGATGAAACTTTCAGCACTCCTGCTCCAACTGCAGTAACTTCACGTGCCCACACTTTGCTTCCGTGCTCTGCGCACCAGGCGTTGGTGTCTGATTATAAGTGGAAGTGTGAGATGCCGATAGCCGACCATCCTGCAAAAGGAGCTCCCATCAGTAACTGCACTTGTCTGCACTTTGCTTCCGAGGTCCACTTTGTTGATGTTACTTTTTCAATTGACCTTAGGAACATGTTGTTCAATTTCCAGCAGTCACTGAGTTATGTCTTATTTGTCCTTGCATGAATACAATGCGAGAGTGCATTATGCATGAGTGAGTGATGCAATGGTGTATTGGAGTGTGTGTGTGTGTATGTGTGTGTATGTTTATGTGTCTGTGTCTGTGTCTGTTTGTGTCTCTATTGGAGTAGTAATGTCTTTCCAGAAAAGATAAGAGTTACATAGTGTGGCAGGGTCATGACCCTTTTGGGGCTGGGGGTGGCAATAAGGGAACCCAGTCTCTGAGAGCCCCTTGTGTGCTCTGCATGTGGATACTGCGCCCACGCTCTGTCCAAATATGCATTGCAGCACTTCTTCTGGGTAGTGTTCTCTCTTTTCTATTTCAAAACTCCAACTCCCACAATGCGTCTGGGAGCAACTGAGAAAATCCAGATCAGAACCTGGAGAACAGAATAAAGAACATCCAGGAAATAGACTTGGAATTTCCCTACCAGACAGCAATGAGACATCCAACACCTGACCTAACAACTGCAGACAGACCCTAGGCAAATGGGGGGGCCAGCAGAAAATGCACTGGGAGTGAGGAGTGGCTGGAGTGGGACCGGTTAGACACCCTCCCCAAACCAAATTGGCAACAAATCTCACTAGCACCTGACGAAAACAACAGGGAGAACAAGCATCCTGTGCCCTGAGTGCTACCAAAACAGAAATGGTTTCCAAAATTGTACTGGAAAAGGGGCAGCGGCTTAGAGAGTTGTTTAAAGCCTCTCACTAGTGTAATCCAGCTCCTGGGTAAAATACAGGCACAGATTGGTTCATAGAATCAGGTCAATGCTGCAGCCAATGAAGGGGCATGGGAGACAGATCCAGCAGGACCACAGTATAAAAGGAGTCAAAAGGAAAGGCAGAGCGTGCGTTCTTCAAGTGAAGTCAGAGGAGGTGGAGGCAGACCAAGAGACTAGGTGGAGGACAGACAGTGCAGATGAGCATGGAGGTAGATTGCTCAGGCATTGTGCAAGGAGAGGCATTTGTGACGGAGCGTGGTACCAGTTTGTGATAGTGAAGCAGTGAATGAGGGAGTGTTTGCAAAGGGAAGGGTAGAAGGGAGGGAAGAGTGGGAGATATGAGTAGGGGAGTGAGGGTAATAGGTAGAGTGAGTGGATGTTGGCAGAGGTCAAGGATAGTAGGGAGGGATGTAGCCATGGGGTGCATGGAGAAGGGTGCATTGGAGAAGTGAGAGGGTGATGAAAATAGTGAGACTGCGTTTATTGGGAGAGTGAGCAGGGCTCTAAATCCCTGGGCGGGTGAACATATCGGAGTACTAGTGTAAGAAGAGGGGCATAGAGAGAGGTGAGAAGAGGGGTGTAGTGTGCAGTGGGGATAGTAATAGTAGTATGGACAGAGTGGTCGTATGGAGAGGGGGAGTAGTAGTCTGGAGAGAGTAGCAATAGTGTTGACAGAGTAATAGTAACGTGGAGAGGGGAGAGTAGTAGTGGTGTGTAGAGTGTAGAGTAGTAGCGGTGCAGAGAAGGGTTATGAGTGGTGAGTACAATGGGAGGGTGGAGGTAAGGAGTAGAGAGAGAGAGAGTGAGAGTGAGAGGAGAGTGAGAGAGAGGGGGGTTGACATCAGAGGGATTGAGAAGAAAGTGTCAGTGAGAGTGAGGAGAGACAGTGAGTGGAGTAGGAGGGAGGTGGGTAGAAGGGGATAATGGAGAGAGATAGGGAGACATAGGCAGAAGAAGATCAGAGGATGAATCATGCTGTATAACAACATTTTCTTCAGATGTGTCTCTCTTTCAATACAAACGACTCTGTTTTGTGGTGTCCTCAGCAGCAGAGGAGTGCCGGCCAGTTTTCCAGGAGTAATGAATGTGGAGAGACAACATTCTCATTTATACAGCATCAGAAAAGAAACACCTTCTGATACTCGCAAGAAGGTTCTCACATCTCAAAGAACATGGTTTGATTTTCAGAAGAGATCAACGTGTCTTCCTCCAAGGGCAGATTGACTTCTTTGGGTGCATCCTCCAATCTACAAGCATTTCAGCTGACTCCATGAAGGTTGCTAACATCCAGGCTACCTCTAGGCCTACATCTTCCTCTGAAGTCTTCAGGTGGTGAGTTTCTGTGGGAAGTCCAATACTCACAGATCCATTCCGCCGTCTCACAAGGATTGTCTGCAAGAACGGCAAGCTACTGAACAACGGCATTCAACAAACTCAAACCAGCAGTCATGGCCAACACGACAATGCCCTTCTTTGATCTACAAAGCTGACAAGCGTGGTGGTGGACACTTGCCAATTTAGCCTGGGAGCATAGTTGGTTCAAATTAACACTAAGTGTCAGAGAGTACCCATTGCCTATGCCAGCAGAACCCTCACCGCCACAGAGAAGAGATGTTCCCAGATTGAACAAGACACTCTTGCAGTTTAATGAGACTGGAAGCATTTCCATCCATACAAAAACAGCCACAGATTGAAAGAGGTGATGGATCACAAGCCATTTGTGCCTGTAATATCAGGATCTGTCCCCTGGCCACCTGCATGCATCGAGTAATGACTCTTGCAGCTGCAGGAGTATAGGGTCACACTAAACTATGAAGCAAATGCTGATAATCCAGCGACAATTTTCCCAGGCTGTTTTAAAAGTACTGGAGGCAGAATGGGCAGAGAAACATGTGGTTCATAACACAAGCCACCCTCCCTATCTCAATGGTAGTAGAATGACAGGTGGGAGGATAGTATTGCACAAACATAATCTCACACCAAGAAAGCCAAGATGGTGCTGCACGGCATATGACTGGTTCACCAGGATCTGTTGGTATCCTGTGTAGGAATCCTTTTTTTTACTGTCCAAGATTGTAGTACCATGAGTGCTGATAACTCAAGTAATACTTCTAGCACATACTGGTCACAATGTTTCTTTTATAACCAATACATGGCCCCCGGAAAAGGTCTATTTCCTTGGCTTCGATTGCAAGGCTAGTGAGATGCTGGAGGCATGCAAGTGGTATCAGGCCTCGGTGACAAAAAACAGCAACCTCCTATCCAATCCCTGATACTAAGTGAACAGCCTTGACAAGCTATTAGCATAGACTTTGGTAAGATCCTCAATAATTAGCACTTCATGGTTATCACACACAAATATTTAAGATATCTAGAGGTAGAATTCACCTCCTCCACCTCACTGAACATAGTGATATTCATCCTCGAGAAGACTTTCTCAGCCTCTGGGATGCACAATACTTTCTGTTCGGATAGCAGAAAAACTGAAAGGAAAACGCTCACCAGAGAATTGTGAGAGATGACTTACAAATAGGTGACCATGTCCTGATACAGAACCGCCATCCAAACCACAACCTGTGAATCCTGTTCTAGACCAAGCCATCCCGGGTCACATGATAAAAGGATCCATGGTGAAAGCTTATAATGGAAAACAAAGTGAGAAGAGAAATGTCAGCTGGTTTAGCAAGGTAAATGACACTGTGGAAATGATGGACTGCCTAACAACTGGTGGAGAAGAGGCAATGATGGCTATAGGGATGTTTCTATTGCTTGAATATATACACCCAAGTGTATGGGCACTAGATCGTAGTCTCCACATGCGCATCACTGTATTTGTTTTAGCTCTTTTTTGTTTTTTACTTGTTACCAGATTTATTAGCGGTACAGTCACGGCTTTGTAGAGGTGCTGCCCGCATCTCTCATTGGGATTGAATTACATGTCTACACACTTGGTTTAGTGCAGTGGGGTTTATTTTGTATTAAAAGTGGCCAGCCGACACATGTTTCGACCCCTCAGGGTCCTTTTCAAGGCTAGGGTGTGCTTGTCTACATGCCACGTCTTTGGACTGTGGGCTGTAATTGTTTTACGATGGCCTGGTTAGGCTGATTGCTGCGGTGTGGTCTGCCACAAGTATTTTCGTGATCACGATCAAGTGTGTAGACATGGAATCTATCTAAAAACAAGCGCCAGGTATCCGGGTACAAAGAAACTTGAATGTATACCCAATAATTTAGCCAAAGGTTATACTACAGAAGATACCAGTCTTGATGAAAACCCCTAAAGTGATACTGGGATCTACACTAATTATCTAAAGAGGTCTGTCAGACTCATCCCCAGACAATTTGATGATTATTTTATGCATGATCCATAGTGTATGTTATGGTTTTATTTTGTTTTGGCAGGGGATGTTATGTTTCGGTGGCCAGCCCCTGATAGGGTATCACTCATTGTGTGAAATAGCGTGATGATGTGGTTAACAATATCACATAAACCAGATCAAGTTTTGGCACACCCACAGGCGTGGAAGAACTGAACATAGCCCACAATGCAATCAAATGCAGTGTGGACTATTCCATGGAAAAGATGCTTTTTTTGGAACCTGAATCAAATTTGGAAAATAACATCACAATTGTAAATATTATTTTATTTCGGGCAGCAATGGCCCATACAACTCAATTTAAAACAAACCACTTCATCAATCAATAATGAAAAAGTCTGCAGCATACAATCTAAAAACAGTGTCTGCAGGCTGCACGTATCGTTTGCATACTTAATAGTGGATAGTTTAATTTTCTACAATATAAACAATACAAATTACAAGTATAATGCGTGCATAAAATACATAAAATATGAAAAGATGATTTAAACATTAAATAAAATCAAGAAGCCATGAGTCTCTTGGTACAATTTAAAACAAGTCTCAAAAATCGAAAAAGAACCCAGACAGTGGTGATTGGAACAGCAGCCATAAAAACAAGCATTGGCAATGCCAACAGTTTGTGCTTTTCTGTTGGCATGGCAAAGGAACTTGCCAGGCACAGCCGTAGAAGTATTAACTGGCCATTGTGAGTAGCAGGTGCAAAATGGTGCGAGTACCTGTGCATCTAATAGCAGTGCCGGGAAAATGCCTAGTACTTGTACACAAGCCAAAACTGTTGGCATTGCCAAAGCTTGTTTTTAACAGGAACTCAGTGAAGGACATGTAAAGTGCTTATAAATCGAGTTGCTGCAGGCAGACCTGGTTAAAGCATATTTATTGCACAGCAGTAGCGTGTTTACAACTCCAATTATGTCATTAACTCAGAAGACTGCTTTGAAAGAACACTGGTAGGCATTTTGAGTGCAAATTTTGATGGTAAGGCTTGATTAAATTGAGCTCAAAGAGTTCCCATGAGGAGGTGTTTTGTGCGGGGTGCGGCAGGAACTGGGTGGGAATGACCATATTGTTTAGCATGGTCATGGGCAGTCAATGGGTGGGCAAATAACCAAACAACACCTGCAAACTGTGTTTCCCTCATATGCATTTCTCCTTATCTGTACTCTAATACAATAGTTTTGACTTAATTATTGTACTGCTTCTATTATTCCTGAAAATGGGACAAAAGAAAAGAAAACACACGACTGAATCGATAGGGCCCAAGCACAGAAAGAAGTGAATCTTCACTTTGCTATTAGTTGCCTGTCTTTCAAAAAGGTGAGCAAGTTAGATGTATTTGGAGAAACAAATTACCTTATATCATTTCATTTCTAACAACAAATGTCTGTATATTGCCAATTGCCGGTCCACTCCTATTGGGACAAGGCTCTTATTTAAGGATAGTATTAGGTTTTGGATGTGTACTTGTCCAGCCCATAAATGTCGTCCACATTTCCCTTATTGGATCCCACCACCAAATTCGCCAACGCATGCTTCATCCATTGTATATTAGCCCTCTTTGAGTGCAAGCAAATAACTCCTAAAATGTCTTGAGTTAAAAGTGCATTTTTATTTAACAACATTTTTCAAAACAAATGTTACCAAGCTATGTTTAAAATAATCCTATTAATAAGGTTTGGGATCATAATGTGGGCGATCTAACAGCTTCTGACAGAATGTATTTTCCAATCATTTCAAAGAGGTACAATTGCTCCATCCCTACACCCCTGCTCCGGTTGGCTCCATAGGCACATAGCATGGCTTCATCAGTGTGAAGCGGTAAATGCATAGATTCTTGGGCCATTTTGGTAGCTTTTCCCATTAATATGATCTTTCCATAAAAGTTTTCAGAAAAGGTATCCTGAAATAATTATATGTCTTACCCCTGGTGATAGCGGCCCTATTGAATCTAAAAGTAGAAGAGAACTTCCTAAAGCCTGGCCCAAGGTAAGTTATTGCAGATTTTAAAACAGTAATCCATGACTCCGTGAGCGCATGCACTAAAAATACTGACCTATAAGGTTTTGGAGACAAGATATTGTTTGTGCCATTAAGTCTGCATCATTGGCATATGTCAACATGGGGATTGGTTCTCTTGTTAAAGTTGGTAACATCTATTGCTACTGCAGTCACACAATCATAAAGTGTGTAAGAAAATTGATTAAACAGAGCCAGTGCTGGTAAACAGCCTTGTCTCACCGCATGTTTACATCTTGTCTTGCCGCATGCTTCACTGCAACGGGCAGAGTAGACTGGCCAATCATTCCACAGTGCACTGGGCCGCTAATGTCCAAGGGCCTCATTACACGGTAGGCGGTGAGCCATGGCGCTATGCCTTGGCGGAAAGGGAATTTACCGCCCCATTTCAAGTTTGGAGGGGCGGTAAATCCCCCTTCCGCCATTGCCCTTCCCCATTCCCATTTCTGCCCCATAGGGCTCTAGGGGAATGGGGAAGGCGCTAATTACGGCACCGCAATTTTGTGGTGCCGTAATTAGCTCCGAGGTCCCTTAGCGGGTTGGATTTTAACGCCTGCAAAAAGCAGGCGTTAAATCCCCCAACCCGCAAAGGGACCTCGTAGTAAGGCGGTAGGGATTTACCGGTACCGGTATTTTACCGGTACCGGTAAATCCCTAACGCCATCCGTGTAATGAGGCCCCAAATGTCGATAATTGACTACATTAAGATGGTCACCGGGGACCACGAATTTTGCAAAGGCTTGCCATCTTTTCTCTCTATTGACTGAATTGAAAGCAACCACCAAAACCATGAACACAAGAGAAATACATTCCTTGTCTATAAATACTAACTTAGAGGCAAATAAATAGAAGTTGAGAGTTTGGTGATCGGACTCCACCCTTCCGATTCATTCCATCTGGATTGGGGACCAAATGTTATTTTCAGGTCACCATGATTCTATTCTTGACAAAGATGCCTTCCCCTGATTTTAAAGTAGGCATCAAGGAGAGATATTGTGCAATAACATTTAGGTAACAGTCAAACCCCCCTTTTGTATAAATAGGGACTAAGGCATCATTCTCCAAGACTCTGGATAGTGTTTTACTGCTACCCTGGCATTACAAACACCTGGTAGCAACCAAACCCAGATTCCCATATTTGTGTATAGCTATCAGTGGGGATAAAATCGGGGCCAGAGCTTTTATCCCCCTTTATAGACCTTATGGCCCCTGCTATTTCATGTGTGCATCGTAACGTGGGTAGGGACACTCAGAGTCCAGTAGACCCTGCCCTATTCTGTATTCACAGAGGGGAAATCCCTCTGCTATAGAGCTTCAAAATGTGCCACTCAGGGCTGAGAGGAAACATTTGGCCCTATGCAATTTCAAATGAGCATTGGCAATCAGCTCCTAGGATATCCAGCAATTTGGGTCAGCAGTCAAACTCATTCAAGCCCGCTTTACGGCATTCAATGCAACTGACCCAGGCCCTCCTTGCCTCAAGTATCTACCAAGTGTCTTGCACGCCGGCTTATAGTGCACTAAGGAGGGATCATTTGTCCACTTAAAATGTAGAGCCAAACCAAGAAGGAATAGTGCTTCCCTTCCCCTTGGTCCCATTATAAATCATACAGTCCAGAAGCCCATCCATAAACCTACTGAATGGACAACTTATTACTCGTGGATTATTATTAAAGTCAAAAGGTAAAGACCAAACTCAGGTTTAACATTACTTAAAAAATTCCATAATGTATTCTCTCATTTCGTGTCTACAGCACACTGCAATGAGCATGCTGTATAAATCACGCAGGCCATGGGTGCACTGACATTTCCTGCACTGTGCCCCTCCCTTAGTCTGTACCACTTGGCAACTATCTTTTGAAGGGGGTTACCCTCTGTCAGGTCCCTTTTCCTCCCTGAACCTCCCCGTAGCCTCACTTACCTGATTCGTCATTGTCACCGGACTACCTACGACTTCTTCTAGATTTCTTCCCTGCAATGGTACACCACTTCTTTGCACACTACAATCCCCCCTTTCAAGCCCCATGCCTGCCCCTTTCCTGACCTACATGCCTGCGCCGTCATTCATGATGTGTTAACAACCTTGCATGGCAAAGCCACCAAGGTCAATGCTTGCACTGTAAATGACAATGCATGCAAGACATGTCACCGCCTTTGCCTTATTTAGTCATTATTCCACCTTATTTTTTTAGAGTTAGTTCTAATGCTGAGTGGCACTATCCTGCCATGGTATAATTTTAAAATACTCAATGAAGAACGAATAATTTACCAAATCACCAAAGTAATCAGTAGTTCATGTGCCTCTTGCAACAGAAAATGTTAATCTGTGTGGAATTTCCTGGCAGAACCTACCATTCAATGACCTAATCCCACATTCCATAAAAAACACAGAAACCCAGTTGATCCATCATGGGATCATAAGTTACTGGGTTCTCAATCTCCCACATAATATCTTTGTTCTTATCAAATAATGAATCCAAGGGGCCATTGCCCAACTTTAGATTCAAATAACACCCCAATCGTCATCGGACAATTCCAGTAGTTTATCATATAGGGAGTCAAGAACAGTATTGAAATGATCATTGTCCTGTGGTTCATAACAATTTACTACTAATAGGAAAGGAAAACGGAGTCTGGTTAATTTGGTCAATATCCAGTAGTCGGGTGTGAATGTGGTGTTACTGCACCACAAGAAACAGTTAGAAATTAAGGTGGGTAGGCCCCCCGAGTTACAGCACCTACAATTATGTTTTGCTGGTCCACTTATTGTATAGAAACAATCAATATGGTTAGGGATTTCAAGAGAACTAAACTCTTGGATCATCCTACTCAAGAATTCAGACAGAAAATGAATTGTGGACTTCTCTTTACATTTTGTACCGAGGCCTGCTACATTCCAAGAGAAAATAGAAAAACTATCCATTAAGGAATCATCTCTATCTGGTGAGGTAAATACGAACAAGAGCCTCAGATAATTGCTAATGATGCCTGGTGTCAAGAATTGCACAACTGTATGACCCAAAAAGTCAGAGAACATTTAGACAATATCCCGAACATAACTCAAGCTAGTCAGTTGATGAGTACAGATACTGGAACTCCAGAACCTAACACAGATACTGAGTTTGATTCCTTCTCTTTCAAACATGTCTCAGTTAGCGAACTGACTGCGCTGGTTGCTAATATCGAACCTACTCAATGTAAAGGCGATGCTTTTCGGTCCACATTGTTCAAGGAATTTGTCTCTAGTATTGCTTCACCAGTGGCGTCCCTCGTGAATCTGTCCTTTCAGGAGGGGAAGGTTCCTGACTGTATAAAGGAGGCCTGGATCACCCCTTTACTAAAAAAGGAGGGCTTAGATCCCATGGACCCTCTTAACTCTCGTGCAATAACCAAAGTCCCATTCCTTTTAAAAATCTTCGACAAGGTAGCTTTTTTGTCAAAGAAAGGGACCTTCTATCCAGCAGTCAGTCCGTATTTCGAAAGAACCACGGAACGGAAACAGCCCTGGTGGAAGTTAGATCTACCATTGCTGGAATTGTTGACCAAGGCAAACTAGCTATGCTGCTGTTGTTAGACCTGTCCCCCGCTTTCGATCTGCCAGACAGGCTAACAAAAGATGGAAAATGCACCAAATCGGCCGCTAATTGGTTCAGATTCTTTTTGGGCCCTAGGAGAGCTAAAGTAGCCATGGGGAAATGCAAATCTCGCGAAGTCCCACTCTGCTGTGATGACCCGCAAGGGTCTAGCATATCACCCCTACAACATCTATTCTAAACTGTTCTTTGATGTGCTGGAAAATACGGGTGTCAAACATGTGAAGTACGCTGATGACATCCAGATCATCTTGGATCTATCTGGTTATTATGAGACAGATTAGCTTCTTATCAGTGGGGTGTTCAAGGACATCAAAGACTGGATGGGAAAAAACTCCATGACACTGAACAACAAAAAAGACAAGCTTTTAATTGTTGGAAGTCCAGCAAAACTTAAGCTCCTAGATCCCCAATATGAGGCCTTCCTTATTGGAGGGTACAGAATCCACATGTCCAGCCAGGTTTTAAACCTTGGGTGTGTTTTTTGCTGCCACTTTGATTTCAAGAAGCATGTCTGTTATGTGACCTTTAATTGCTCATATATGACACAGCTCCTACGGCAAATTAGGATTATTTGTCAGAAGACAACAGGGCTCTGCTAGTTGCAGCAACCATTCATTCCAGGCTTGACTATTGCAATGACCTGCTGGCCAGCACTACACAGGAAAATGTCAGGAAATTGCAAGTTGCCCAGAACCGAGCCGTTAGAGCCATCATGTCTCAGACGCCCGGATAAAACTTAATTGGCTGCCGAAACAGCTAATTATATTTTTTAAAACATCCTGCATAGTCTATAAATGTCTTGACGGGAATGCTTCTGGTTATCTCAAATCCTGTATTAGCAGACTGCCGCGCAGACAGGCGCTGCGGTCTAATAATAGGGATTTACTCTTGCAACCTTCCACCAGATTTAAATGTTTTGTAGATCTGAGTTTCGACGCCTGGGCTCCGGGAGCCTGGAACAATCAACCCCTATCAATCAGACAACTGCCTTTGTTGGCACAGTTAAAAAAGCCCTCAAAACTCACCCTTTTGATAGTGTAGGTATCTGACTGCACCCCTACCTGCTTCTCACATTGACACACTCTCAGCGACCTCTTTATGTTTGTTTGTTCTCCCAGCGCCCTGAGGCCTGCAGGCGAGTCAGCTCTTCATAACAATTTTATAGAATAGAATACAATAGAACAAGTCTAGGACTTGCAGACTTGGACTCTGACAATCATCAAGAATAACATCATACACAGCAAGCCATTCTGTGAATCAAGTGAAATGAGTACATATCTACATGCTCGTCATAACAGCCTAAAACCATGTTTACATCCTTGCCTTTTTGTAATTCTTGAGGATAAGGAGGAGACACACACAAGAAGAGGATTTTGATTAAGTCAGCCACCTCAAGGCAATGATATTTCAACATAGAGGATACAACAAATACAGGCTGCATTAAACATGTTAAAGGGACCATCAAGAGCTAACATATTACCAGGGTTCTCAAAATCGAAAATGATTGAGAGATTGGCAGTTCTTATGACATTTGACCCCATTGCAGACATGTGAAAAGAGTTGAGATCTCTTAAAATGGAGGAGGAACTGAAACACATAGCCAGAAAAATAATGGATGGGCATGCAACAGAATTCTCAGACAACTGTGGTCACTGTCAGGAACATGCAAAACAATTGGTGCCTCACGGGAAAAAGATGTTGTTCATTTTAATTAGCACCATTTTTAAACCATAATTTGAATAATCGTTCATGAAGGAGGAACTTGGAACAATTGATAAAGTCAATCAAATCACACTATTCAATAGCATCAATTCAATTGTTTCTCGAAAAAATACAACACACAGCTTCCAATACATTGTGTAGAAAAACATCATACTTCATATAAATACATACAATAAAGTGCAAATAATTCACCCTAATTATGCAAACAGTATTCATGTGCAAATACACATCACATATAACACATTAGTCACATATAACACATTAGTCAACATTCAGCATCTATCTCTCATACTAAAAGTTTCCTGACTAATGGTTTTGGACGCCAGTTCAACTTTACAGAAAAAACTTTGTAGAGCAAAGATGTCAGACATAGATAGGTTCTACCATTTTAATGAAACCCTCCTTCACTTCATCTAGAAAAGTGTGAGTGATAAAATCTTTATTCGGAAATGTAAATTCGCATCAAAGAACAGACAATAAAAATGTCACAACAATAAAAACATTTAGATGCAATCAAAGACATATAGTCCATCATAGTATACTAACATCGTTTATCAGTACATACAAATTGCCTATGTAACATAAGTGCCCGTTCAGTGCACAAATACACTTTTTGGGTCATCTGCAAATCTGGGGCAGAAAATAAAAAAGTAAGTCCTGATTGCACATGTCCAATCTTTGAGGTTCTTAGTTCTGGGATTATAAAATCCTTTCTTAGCTTTGTTATTGTTGGACAAAAAAATGAAAATGATTTGTGGCACTCTCACAGCTAGGGCAGTTTCTTCTCACTGTGTGAATTGCTGGTGAAGCTGACACCCTTTCTCCAGTGAACAAAAGAGTTGTTCTCGGGGCAATAATGACTGCCCTTTCCCTTGGGGTGATAAACCATTGGACATTTGCTGGCCTTACCAATTTAAAGACGATGTTAAGATAATAAAATTGGACGCTTTGTTTCTTCAAGTCATTATTGTTCCTTATTCTTGATCTTTGAGGGTAGAAGGCCTCTGTTAGCTCTCTCCTCGTGGAATTACCAATCCGCGACTCGTCACCGAACAAATAACCAAGGCTAAGCTCTTGTAGAGAAGATTTTATATACTTTAACCAAGGTGAGGTAGCAAAAGAATTTGTGGCCATGGGATCCTTCACTAGGTCCCTGGTTATTGATAATTGGGGCCTCTACCATAGACACAGACAATAAATGAAAGGCTATATTGCTTTGAGGTCTTCTACATGAGCCAGTTCAAGTTCTTTGTGTAGCAGGTGCTATGTGGTAAAGCCGTTATGTTCCTTAGGAATGTGTTTTCAGTTATTATTTTTTTTTTGTAGTTTGATAATGACCCCACGCAGCCTCGCTGTATGTTAACAGTGGTGTTGATTAGCAGCGTAATTTCGCAGGGTGTGATCCATAGGTAATACTCCCAATTTTGTCCCAAATCTCAGGATTGAGCCATTGTGATGTCTATATAGTTTGCTGGTTTATTTGTAATGGCCAGCCCAAATCACTAGAGATCGTCACCCAAAGGTAGCAAAACTATTTGACCCACTCAAGACTTTTCCCTGCTACCAATATGTCGTTCTCTTGTGGTTTACTATTGCCAACACACATAAGCTTTGATTTCCCTACATTGATTGCCAAGCCTCTTTCTCTCATATAATTTACACATCCATCTATCATCTCTAAGATAACATCCTTTTGATGATATCTTAGACTGTTTCCAATGATTTTTGTTATTGTCATTTCAAAGATAACACTGCTCTTCTAAAACCATAGTTGACATTTTAATTGCTTTCTAAGCCTGGGCCAAATAGTCAAAATGTACACTGTATTCAGGATTTGCCGAACTTCCATTTTGAAGAGATAAACCAAATGTACCTGGAGCTTGCCTCTGGAGTTCCTGGCCATTCACTGCAAACCATTCCGGGAGGGAGAAAAGTATTTTTTCGAAAAACTGAAGGATTTTATTTTTTAGAGAGAGGTTTTAGGCATTTTTTAAGGAGTGATTTTAGACAGTGCTGAGCAGAATATAATGTTTATGTTTATGTTTGCAAACATCTTGAAAGGAATTATAGAAAGGCAGTTAAGACTTGTCGGGATTTGTACATTTGTTTGAAACAGAATTCAGTTTCCCTGCCATGCTCATCACCATCTGGCTTACATATTTTATGCTGGACTGTCTTTTTGGACACACGCTCACAGATGACATGGTTTATTGCAAAAGGTGACACAAGTTTGTGAATTTACTTTAAATGGATTAGCTGTCACAAAGATAAGTATGAGCAACATGAGTCATACGCTGAGTTTGATAATTAAAGAAGGGCTTACTAGAGGTAATTTTATGGTTGTGACAAAATAGGAAACCAGGAGCGTGAAGCTTCAAACAATCGCATGGCTTTTCCTCAAGGTCAACAGTTTGGGGCTTTATTGGGCAAATCATAACCTTGGGTTCCTTTTCCATAGAATTTGATCAAATCACAGTCCTTCACAGTTCTGGGATTTTGAGTCTACATACTTGTTTTTGTCTTGTGGCTTTGTAGATTCTGATCCTCTGCTTCCCATTCTCGATGTGGGGGGGGGGGGTTCCTTTCCACGAGTGCCTTCATACCAGGCTGGCCTTCCAGTAGAGGTGGGGTTAAGGTGTTGGTGGAAACCCCCTTCCCCCAGAGCTCCCACCAAGCCGCTGGTAAGCTTAATATAACTGTAAGCTTAGTTTCAGGATTCTTCCCACCTCCCTGTCTTAGGAGCCTGACTCTGTTCATGCAAGGCATATCCTCCCTCTCTACCTCAAAGTGTCCCAAAAGTCTTGTGCCTAAGGGCATCTCGCTCGTACCGCCCTTCCCTCCCTCTGCCCTACGCCTCTCCTCAGAACCTTCTCATCACTGTGTCACATGCTCGTACCACCACCCATCCTAGACTTGCCCTGGTTAGGTTTCTGGCTTGCTTGCTCCCTCTCCTCTACTTCCATTGGACTCACTTCTCTCCTTACACCCAACCTCCCTCTCTCTTTTTTCCACCTGCCTCTTGGATATCTCCTTTTCACCCCCTGTTTTGATGGTTCTGTCTGCCTCCTTTTGGATGTTCTCTTTCTCTCCTTAATGTTCTCTTAAGCCTTCTATATGTGTATCCTTTTCGCCTTCCTCTTCAAGGTTCTTCTCAAACTCCTGTGTGATGTTCTCTCCTTGTCCCTCCAACCTCCTCTTCCCACTCTCTGTCCACTTTCTCCCTCTGCCTCTTTCAAACTTCTCCTAAAATCGTACTCCCCTCTGTCCCTATAATGGCCTTTTTTCCCTTGCTCTCCCCTTCTTCTTTAAGCCACCTCTCTCCTCATTCATGCCACCTCCTCTTCAGTGCCACACCTCTATGACCATGCAGGTATCGCATTCTTTTTCTTTAGAATACCCTATTTTTGATTATTTTGGTCGACTCTCTTATTTCTTTGCTTCATTAACTGCGTTTGTTCAATGGAATGTTTCTCTTTTAAAGTTGATATCAATGTTCTTGTTTATTGTTTTCCCTAAAATGCCAAATACGAGCCCAAAAAATAAGATTATGTGATATGATAGGTTATTTATAACGCGCTTAATACCCAGAGGTTTCTAAGCGTGCACCCGGGGATCGAACCTGTGTTGTTCCATGTCGTCTTGCTTCCAAGGCGAGCATGTTGCTGCTGAGCTATCCTCCCGAGACAAGTTCTACTTATGTAGAATCAGGTTCTTGGAGAAGGCTACACAGTGTATGCTAGCAATTAGAAAAACATTATGATAGGCAAAGGGACTGATGACCGGGGCACACTGATGTTCACCCTACTACAATGACTAGTAACCCAATGTGTATTTTCTTTAAATTCTCTCTGTAGGTGTTTTCGATGTGGAGTGCTTAACTACAGACCACCTCATGGCGGGTATGAAGCAGCGATACAGGGTGAAGAACTGTCACTGGTCTCTTCCGGAAGGCATCTATTTCCACTCAAAGACATTTTATATTGCAGCTGAGGAAATAGAATGGGACTATGCACCCAGCAGAGAATGGGAGAAGGAGAGACATCAATATGATCTTCACAGGTACTTAACTGACATCAAATCAAATATACAATTTCTGAGCCAATGTGTCAGATGCAGCTCGAGCTATACTCTCCGCGAGCACTGTTTATTCTCACATTTTCGTATCCCCACCCTTCGTGAGTTCCTATCAGCCCCATTAACCACAGTGCCAGTTCAGCTGCGTGTTTTTGTATGATGCGTTCGGCGCATGCAATCCTATTCTGTGCAAACATCCTTAGCCTATAAATAAGTTGGATAAAATATGTTTACACATAATGCAATGTATCCCATTACATTTAGGCATTTTTGCATGCCACATTAGGACTGTATTAAAAACAATGGGCCTCATTATGACCCCAGCGGTAGCCGTGCCGGTTAAAACAGCAAAGCTGCCAATGGAGTCATTTTTTTTCCGGTGCCCGGCAGTGGGGACTTACCTGGGCTTTACAGTCGGGTCGGTCCCGGTAATTCCCCATTGCCGGGCACCGGGAAAAATTACCCCCCATTCCTATTCGAATCCCATTAGACTCAATGGGAAAGGGGAGGACGGATGCACCGCCACTGTCTGCAACAGTGCCGGTGCATTCGTCAAGGTCTGCGAGCGGGTGCCATTCCGCCCACCAGGTCAGACCTGGCGTCCTCAAAGGCACCAGCTCGCAGTACTTGGAGTATGCCGGTCTGGTAACAACAGTGCCGGTAGCTTACCAGCACCGTTGTTACTGGACTAGCATACTCATAATGAGGCCCAATGATTTTTATTCTGCAGGAAGACGTTTTGTCGTTTTTCTGTTTTGCATGCTAAATATCTTTTCTCATAATGGATGACTTCCTCGTGGGTGCTGGCTTCGCTTGCATAGAATTTTCTGAGCATCCTTAGATTCTTCAGCACAGGCCACAGTAGAGAAAGAAGTCTTCCTCAAAATCCGGATTGACACCCTTAACGCTACCAACAAAGGCAAGATTTGCCTGTCGATACAGCTAACCCTTAGAGTGGTCTTCTATGCTCTTGAATGAGAGATAATGCTCTGCTGCCTATCACACTGTGACTCGTTGCCCGGACACCTTGCTTCTATGTCTAGCTCCATCCTATCAGGCTAATACAAGTCAACTAGGCCATACCCCTTTGTCTCTAACTGCGAATTACAGTCAAACTAATTTACTGTTACTGTCACTTGGTCCAATGGGTTTTCCACAGGCAGTGGCGCAACATCATTGGGCAGATCCAGCTCTAGCCGTCCGACCCAGAGGCCCAACCAAGGGGTGACCAAGGGGGCCACAGAGACCCTTATGAAAATACCCCCCTCACTCCCCAGCGGCAGGCCTGCCTCTTAGAGTCAATGAATCCTGCCACCCCAGTGACCTCATCAGGCTACCCCTATGAAAAATGTCTGGGGTGCCACTGACCCCACTCCCAAAATGTTGGGCTCTATTGACTCGACCTGGCTGACCTAGAGAGCCATGAACAGACAGAACAGGGCACAGACATTAAACGGTGCCTGGGCTATGCTGTTAACAAAGGCCCTACAGCTACTTACGTAAAGCATTTCATTGTTGCATTCATATGCATACATTTTTAGCCAATTAAACTGTGATAAGGTGTTAGTACTTGAATGTCAAGGGAGTGATTGGAAGGCGGGGCAGGAGACCATTCATTCTCTCAGCCATACTTAAGTGTGTGGTTTCAGATGTGTAGGAGATAGTTAACTGCTTGTAACATTGACACTTCACCAGACTGGTTTCATAAGAATGTGTAAAGAAGTTAGATGCCCCTACATAAGTAAGTTTGCCCCTCCCCCACAGTCTTTGAAATTAGGACCTCTCCTAACATTTGAAGGGGTAGCTCCCAACCCCCGAAATATTAGCCTATGTACAACCCTGACCACAGGATTTTAAGGGGTGGTAGGACAGTGTTAATCCCCATTTTTGGAGTCCACAGGACTCCATGGGGATTTTGGCAAAATTACTGGGAGTGGTAATTCCACCAATGTATGATTTTGGATTTACTTTGAGCATAATCCTCGAGGAAAATCCTCTACTTTGAGGTCATGCTTGTAGTTCGGCGTGTACCGTAAAATTGGCGGTAATTCTGTTAAAGCCCAATGAATTGGCAGTTAGGGAATAACCACCAGTTTTTTCCCCACACAGCTGAATTTGTAATGCAGCCCATAATGTTGTTGTAAATTGGATTACTCATTCTATGGTTATGAGTTCACTGTTCTATGAATCAAATTATCTCTGTAAATCTAGGTAGTGGAAGTCATAGGGAATGCCAGGAAAGGTACAGACTGTGCCTGGAGATCATGCCAGGATAATTCCTAGACCTGAGAGGACCCATTGCATAAATCATGGACCTGGCAGAGAGAGCTAAGGACACGGAAGAGCCAGTAGACCCACACATCCTAGCAGGCTGGGCCCAACAAACAGCATGCATGCTTCAGAATGCAAGCTGCATGATCTCATCCGAGATGCACAGAACCATGGTCTTAAAAATCGACAATAAGTTAGGAGCCCTAGCCTCCTATGAGACAGGGGAAGGAGTACAGGGATTGCTCATTGGAGACGCATTCGTAAAGGAAATTAATACATTTGTGGGAACATTCACTGCCTTAGAAAAAGCGCAAGCCTCCATAAGGAAAGTCTTCCCTGGAACAGTTTTTGCAGGGGCCGGTCAATACAGAGGACGCTCGACTAGCCGCTTCAATTCAAACAGAAGACCCCCAAGGCCCTAGGGCACAATACTGGGAATCAAGGCAGAAGGACGCCTTTTTCCCCAACAGAGGCAGAGGATACAGAGGTCACAGAGGACATGGATACTACAGGCATCAAGGAAATACCACAGGTGAGAGAGCGCATTGCGATGTACTCTCCAGTAGGGGGGAGGACATTACTATTTATAACTAGTTGGCGCGAGCTGTCTCCAGATGCGGGGGTTTTGCAAACCACTTAGGGTTTCGACTTGGAGTTCCTAGAGAAACCCCTCTGCGGCGCATGCACATCTCGCTTGCAGAGAGCATATTATTAGATGCGGAGATACAATCTCTAGCACAGAAGAACGCCATAGAGAGAGCGCAACCATACACAGCAAGCTTTCTAAGCAACATTTTCTTGGTCGACCGCAAAGGCAAAGTGCGACCAATCATCAATCTAAAAGAAATAAACAGTGGGTTAGTGTACAGAAACTTCAAGATGGAAGGAATCCATCTGCTAGGAGATTTACTCAGAAAGGACAATTGGTTAGCGTGTCTGGATTTGAAAGACACATATCTAACAATACCGATAGCAGTACAATACGGTGTCCAGTCAAAGGATCGAAAATAAAGGATCGAATGACCTTTAGATCGGCAGTCAAAGGATCGAAAAAAAAAGGGTCGAATTTTTTTTATTTATTTATATATTTTTTTTAGTTTGTGTTGGTAAAAAAAATGTTTTTAATAAAGAAAACGGGGGGTTGGGGAGTGAACCCCCCCCAAAAAATATATAAATAAAATAAAAATTCGACCCTTTTTTTCAGTCCTTTGACTGTCGATCAAAAGGCATTCGATCCTTTTGTTTTCGACCCTATAACTGGCAACCGTACAATACTGTTCCTTCTTGAGATTCATCTGGAGAAAGGAGATATGGCAATTCAAAAGCCTACCCTTCGGCTTTGCTGCGGCACTGTGGGCCTTCACCTAGCTCACGAGACTCCTTGAAGCCGCACTCCAAGATCAGGGAATTCAGATGATCATCTACCTAGATGACATCCAATTCATGGCAGAGAACAAGGAAAGATTACAAAAGCAAGTGCACAGGGCGATATCCATAATATCAGGACTGGGATTCTTGGTCAACAAGGAGAAATCTGCCCTGACCCCGAGCAAGAGAGTAGAATTCTTAGGCTTCACGATAGACACAAAGAAAGCCACACTAGAGCTCCCAGCGCCTAAGATGAGATCAATAAAGAAAGATCTGAGAACAGCTCTCAGAAATACGGCTATATCGCTTTGGAATTTAGCCAGGATAGTGGGACTCCTAGCAACCTCTATCCAGGCAATATTTCCCAGCCCACTGCACTATCGAGCCCTTCAGAGGCTCAAAATCAAGTATCTACAGAAAGGCTAGAGATACCATCACCTAGTGCCACTAGACGAGGACAGCAAGACAGAGCTTCTCTGGTGGCTCCACAATATGGAGGCATGGAACGGCTGAGCCATCTTCGGAGACGTGTCAGAACTCATTGTAGAATCAGATGCCAGCATATCAGGCTGGGGGGGCCAGATGCGAGCAGACAGAAACAGGAAGAAAATGGTCCAAGGAAGAACTAGCAATGCACATCAACTGCCTAGAGCTACTCGCGGGCCCCTTTGCAGTGAAAGCATTTACTAATTTACTGAGGACAGAGCGCAATGGTGTATTCTACTCCGGAGGGACAACATTTCTGCATTAAGATACATAAACAAGCTAGAAGGCTTAACATCCAAGATGCTAGCGGAGCGAGCGAAGGACTTCTGGCACTTTTGCCTAGAGAAAAATATACCAGTCAGAGCAGAATATCTTCCGGGAGCGCTGAATACTGTAGTGGATTGGAACTCATGATATTTACTAGACTAGAGCGACTGGAGACTACACAAGTCAGTCTTCAAAGAGATTACAACAGAAATGGGGACCTCTCCATACAGACCTTTTTGCCTCAAGACTGAACACCCAGCTAACTAAATACTTCAGCTGGAGGCTAGACCCGGAGGCTCTAGGGACGAATGCCTTCCTGCACAACTGGGGAGTTCACATTCATTATGCCTTTCCCCACTTTGCAATGCTTGCGAGGGCACTAGAAAAGGTACAGAGAAACAAAGCAGAGCTGTTGATAGTGACACAGAATGGAAATCGCAAGCTTGGTTTCCAGTTCGGATGGAATTTTCCACAGATTTCCCCCGAAGGATTTCTCACAGAACATATCTCCTAACTGATCCATTGGGAGCCCCACATTCGCTGGTACAAGATTAGATGCTAACACTACTAGCTTGCAGAATTTCAGGTGCAGATGGTGTTTGCTGGGACTTTCAGAGCAGCCTACAGAGCTTTTCAAGGTGTCATGGGCACCTTCCATAATTTGTAGCTATCGGTAGAAGAGTTTCTGAGTGAAGGCTCTAGAGATCGACAGAAAAGTTTTCTACCCAGAGGGCGTAGTGTTTAATATTGCGCAGAATACTAACACTAACTATAAGGTGATTTCATACGCATATTTCCTGAACAATAGCAAACTATGCGTAGCTCAGTGCATAAAGTGCTATAAGACAGCAACAGTAGCGATAAGACCGCAGGGTGTCAAGCAGCAATTAATAGCATGCAGAAAACCATATAATGCAGTTGTGCCAGCCACCATAACAAGATGGGTAAAGGAAGTAATGACATTAGCAGTGATAGACATTTCTGTATTTGGGGCTCATTCGACCAGAGGAGCTATGGCTTCCCAAAGTTTTGCTATAATATTTCTGAAAGGCACAGGAAACCCCACACTCTAGATTAGGGTATTAACATAACAGTTAGTCTCAGAAAGAAAATCCAGGGGTTACAATTTGAAGATCCAGTATCAAAGGATTTTATTAGACCTGATACATTTTTCTATTATGTGAATTAAATCACGATTTAATCTGGACTTGGGCAATCATTTTACAATTTAAGAACACATCAATTAGATAAAATTCATACTATTAAATCATTCCACCATTCATCCACGTACATCCCTCATACATCAATCTACTCATACCAAACAACAATGGATATAAGATAAAAGCCTATAAAAAAGTCATAGCAAACAATTCATCCTCAATTTAATTATTATAAAAAATATGTGCAATCCAAAACGCATGGCACAGGAAGATTATATAAGTGGTCAGCAGTTGAGATGGATCCCAGAAGTCTTCAAAAATGACCTCATCTCAAATTTTTCTACCGGATTCGACGTATTTACGTTGTTAAAGTAACATCTTCATCAGGAGATAAAGATTACATTCTTAACACAAAAGAAGGGAAGCAATCCATTACTTCTTTTGTGGAAAACTGGAGTCGCCGCCGTGAAAGTTGACAGCGTCCAGATGAGGTTTCCTGCGCAGCTGCTTGCTGGGCTGGTTGTGGTCCTCCAATACAGTCAATCCAAACATTTAGAGAATGGACGGGAGGATACTCTAACTCCTCCAAGGATCTTCTTGATGGCCGTGAAACAATCACAGGGTCACCCAGGTGTATTGCGTCGTCATTGCGATTGTTCAAACAAGTGTGGAAAGAATGCGTAAATGTCTTTATCTTGTAGTCCCTGGGTTCGAATCCCACCTGCACAATGCAGCTGCTCCCAAGTCTCGCGCGTCGGATGGCCTCATACCCATATTTCCTGAACAATAGCAAACTATGCGTAGCTCAGTGCATAAAGTGCTATGAGACAGCAACAGTAGCGATAAGACCGCAGGGTGACAAGCAGCAATTGATAGCGTGCAGAAAACCATATAATGCAGTTGTGCCAGCCACCATAGCAAGATGGGTAAAGGAAGTAATGACATTAGCAGTGATAGACATTTCTGTATTTGGGGCTCACTCGACCAGAGGAGCTATGGCTTCCCGAACTTTTGCAGCAGATGTTCTGCTGCAGGAGATCATGAAGGCAGCAGACTGGTCGAGCGACTCAGTTTGCAGGACCTTCTATTTTAAGCCAGTTTCTAATATTGCCACAGCTGTAGTGGAAAGCTTTAAACAAGCATAATGCTTGCTTCCGGTCTTGACATAGAATGAAGATTGCCCAAGCGCATAGCGCAGGTAGTCTTGATTCTATTAAAGACACAGAGGCGAGCAATATCCCTCCCAGTTGGAATATGCTGAATGATAATTGTACAATACGATATGTGATAACGATGATATCAGCGAATTCCCCTCCCTACCAATATGAATCTCTTTCCACATAGGAGAGGATAAGAAGAATACTCGAGATTAGTCGTACCAGAGCCGGAGGGAGAGTATTGAGTCACAGGCCTCTAAAGTTGCTGAGATGCATGTGGGACAGCCTGATGCAGAGAGGAGCAGAAGGAGCACCCTCAGACTGTTTCTTAGACTGTTTCTTAGGGCCTCATTACGACTCAGGCGGTAAGGGTTTTACGGCGACGTAAACAGCGCCGACCCTTACCGCCTGAGTACGAGGTCCCTTAGCGCCAGGGCGGATTTAACACCTGCTTCTAGCAGGTGTTAAAATCCATGGCGCTAAGGGACCATGTTGTTAATTACGCCACCGTAATTTACGGTGGCGTAATTAACTCCTTCCCCACTCCCATTATGCCCTATGGGGCAAAAATGGGAATGGGGAAGGGTAAATGGGAATTGGGGACTTACCGCCTGGGTCGTAATGAGGCCCTTAGACTGTTGCAGAGTTATAAAGCAGTATCTGAAAAAGAAGAGGAAGGAAGCATGAGCAACAGGGATTTGTACTTAGGCAGGAGCCCTGATCGGACAGTGGAACAGAGGCTCAGCACTACCATGTTGCAGGGGATCATAGGGCCTGTAGTGTTTTGATACCATTTCTCTATTTGTTTATGTTTTATTCCGTGTGTTATTCAGCTTCACGCTTCAGCTTCAAAAAAAAAGTAAAAAAGAGAAAAAGTTCAGATTTAAAAGGCTGTTGGAAGCAGTAATAAAGAAGTTTAAGCATAATGCTTGCCTACGTGTCTTTAATAGAATCAAGAATACCTGAGCTATGTGCTTGGGCAATCTTCATTGTGCCACTGAAAATAACCACATTCTGTCGTTCCCTTTGTATTGTATTGATGGTTTATAATGCGCTATACAGCAGCTCCCCAGCTCCTAAGTGCCAGACTAGATATCAAACAAGTGTTGTAAGGCATGGGCCTCATTACGACACTGGCGGTACGGGGTTAACAGTGCCGTAAAAGGTGCCAGCGCCGTTTACCCCGTACCACCTCTTTACGAGGTCCCCTCGCAGGACCCAGGAAGTAACGCCTGGTCAAACCAGGCGTGCTTACCTGGTCCCGCGAGAGGAAGAGGGAGCAAACAACGGGCCAACTCGTAATGGTCCGTTGTTTGCTCCCTCTCCCATTCCCATTCAGCCCTATGGGGGCTGAAATGGGAATGGGGAAGGACTGGGTCCGGGTCCTTGGAGGGAGGAATTACCGGGCCTTCCGAACTCGGAATGGCCCAGTAATTCCTCATTCTGTGGACCGGGATGCGATTTCGGCAGCAGCCATGCCGCCAATAGCTGCATGGCTACCGCCGAGGTCGTAATGAGGCCCATTGTCTTGTTTCTTGAATGTCAATCAGTAAATATTTTTATTCGGATGTGCACATCCATTAAACAGACTAAACACAAAAACATTACATAAATAAACCATGCCACAATCAAAGCAGCAATATTCTAAAAAACAGAGTATAAAATCAACACATTATAAGACTCGAAGATATTGCAGACCTTCATGACACTGCCAGAACACCCTTTATCTTATACATGGGTCTTTTTAAGAAAGACAACAAGGCCCATGCAACAAATACTGAATCAGCAGATAAAAGAAAAAGCAAGGCAGGATAATAGAAATTCAAATTAAACTGTCAAAAAACAGGTACAATTGTGGACATTCTCATGTCACTGTATGCTGGGCAGAAACGAATGAAATGCTTTAAATTCTCCCTGGGTTCTCCAAATGCCGGGCAGCTCGCAGTGTCAGGACAACCCTTTCAATTAATTGTATTTCACCTCAACGGCAAGCAATCAAATCTTGCAAGAGTGATCAATCATAGCAAATTCCCAGCTTTCTCTCTTCTCCACAACCACTGAAGTAAAAATGCTCTTATAACGATGTCTGTGCCAAGTCAACACGCTACCATGGACCTGAGCACGACCCACAGCATTGGCCTATTGAACTTGTCAAAGGCGGTGCTCAGATCCATGAATGCAAGATACACTGCCTCCCCTCTACAATACACGCAATTAGACTCTAATAGGTACAGGTTTAATGCATGTTCCATTGTGCCCACTCCAGGCCGAAAACCAATGTTTCTAGAATTAGCTTGCTGCTATAGAGCTATCCACCTTGCCAATGTATGCCTGCCCTTTGTGTGCATGTATACATGCCCAGATAGGGTGGAAGAAACTCTCAAGCAATATCCTCATAATCTCCCAAATGGGGTTATGGCTCCCTCTGTGTGGGTTGTGTCCCCAACCTGACCACTGCGATGGATGGTGGGGTAGTCAAGGGGGCTGGGTGCTTGCACCTGCCAGGTGATGCTGTCCCGGGAGGTGTTATGACAAGGATCCCGAGGGTACCCTCTTCACGCCACATGTAGAAAGCAGGTGATCACCACATGTGCCCAAGCATACCTGACCCTTTAAGAAATGTCCAAGAGATACTAATATGTAGTGTTAAGGGTGCCTGTACCACAGGCTCTTTAAGGTGAGTCCAGCAGGTAGAAAATTCTCTTTGTTCTGTGCCAAAAACTGTATTTCCTGATTAGGGACACGCATGGAACAGAGCTTGCTCCTCCCACCCAATGCGAGCTCCTAACACCCTGCTTATATGCGTAATTCAAACAAATTCACAGATGATGGACCAGTTGCAGGATGCAGGAGAGTGGCTCATCCCATGTCCAAACAACTGAAATGAAATTCATATTCAAAATGAACCAATCACATAGGAATGAGTTAAATCACCATCATGTGCATGTCATGGGCGCGTGGGACTATAAAAGCATGCTTTGGGCTACCCTTAAAGTGTGTGTTTGTAGATTGTGGAAAGAATGGCCAAGAGCAAGATGGAGATTTCATTGTAGAAAGAGTAGGAGGCTGAAGAGAGGAAAGGCGAGGAGGAGAGAATAAGAAGGTGGGAGAGAAAAGAGTGGCGGTTGATTGGAGGAATATAACATGATTCAGTAAGAAAGTAGTGGAGATAAATTGATGTAATTTCAAGAGTTGACGGAGGACGAGGTGGTAGAGAAAGCAGTGGAGGTGGACTGGTGTAACATTAGAGGAGTGAAGGAGGGTTGGGATAGGAGTGGAGACACAACAGCAGAGAGGGGGAGGAAGTTGAAGAGAGTGTTAAAGAAAAGGATGTGTGAAACATTAAGGAGGAGTTAAAGAAGGGGTTCAGGTCAGGACCCAAGAGGAATGAGCATGTAGAGTGACATTGTGGAAATGCAGACAGTTAGAGGAAAGACAAGATAAGTGCGGTACTACTGCAGAGTCCCAAGGGAACGAGCAAGTCATGAGACCTTGAGGAGGCGAGAGAAAGCGGATAGTTATGGGCACAGAAGGGGAACCTTAATCTAGGGAGCTTGTCAATGCCCTAACCCAACTCATTGTGGAAATTCTGAGGTAGGCCTGGCCTGCTGAACCTTCTAGGATGTGCTGGTCGAAAACTGTGAGGCAGTGTTCAGGGAGGGAGGCGCAGTTCTGCTGCTTTGCACTCACTTTGAATTCTACCAGAGACTACAACCTGATAGATTGTGAATGGCTTCGTAAGTGCTGTGAGTTTACCAAGCAACGAACAGGTAGTATTTTTGCCAAACTAGGATATATCACAATTGACTTTTGATTGCATGAACCCATTTACTTGGCAACTTTTCTTGTGCAGTTCCTAACTGTTCTGTAGTCTGCCTGTTTGTAGTTGCCACTCGACTTTGTGACAGGTACAAATTACTTTCGTACCAAAGAAAAATCTAGAATTGAGACCCTGTATGGACTATCTAGGTTTCAATATTATCACCATTAAGATAGGAGTATTGTGAAATGTGTATATAGAAAATTTGTTTAACAACCACATACATTTCAGTGCGCATATCCCTTTGTTTGCACAAAGGATAGCAATGAGGGGAAGTCTTCTTTGGGGCATTTGACTGAGTATACTTGAATAAAGAATAAATAGCATAATCAGGGAGTTCGGCCTGTTATCCTTCACCTCTCCTCCTATTTGAAGCACTGCTGACATTCGGCCTCATTACGAGTAGGGCGGTAAGGGATACCGGGCACCGGTAAGGAGACCGGTGCCAGTAATCCCTTACCGCCCTACTACGAGTTCCCTTAGCGGGTCCCTCCTTTAACGCCTGGTCTGACCAGGCGTTATGGACAGGACCCTTAAGGGACTTTAGAGCTAATAACGGTACCGCAAATTGCGGTACAGTTATTAGCTACTTCCCCATTCCCATTTAGCCCTATGGGGGCTCAAATGGGAATGGGGAATGTTTTTTTCAATGGGGATTTACCGGTCGCGCAAAGGTCGGACTACACCGGTACCGTTATTGGAGGCAGTCATGGTGCAAATAGCGCCATGACTACCTCCAATCTCGGAATGAGGCCCATTGTCTGCTTTAAACTGGGTCCCTCTACTTTTCCAGTGTGTCAATTTAGAGGTGGAAAACTCTCTGGTATGCTTCGTCATAGAGAAATTGGAGCTTTGTAAGTTCCCGGACATTCCACGGAGTGAGGGGATGGTGTTCAGTTGTTTCCCTTTCACGTGCCCACTCAAGTAAAATTTCTATTTTCCACATGCAGCTTTGCATCGGCAGGTCACTTATAGTCTGCAGAAGTATGAGTCACAATTAGGAATCCTTCTACCAGGATAAGCGCTATTAAAATAAATATATTTCCCTGCTCGTTGGGGACTTTGAAATGTTGCAACTTCATTGCTTTAAAGGGAAATGCTTTCTTTCCTAAATTGGTGGAATTAGTCTGGATGCAGGGGACATGTTGAAGCACAATTTGTTGAAAGAATTGGGTAAAAGGCCATATAATTTACAATTGGTATGATAGGGGAAGACATGAAAAAATCCAGTACATGCCACGCCACCAATAGCACCAAGGAGCATTTGACAACATTTTCACAAGGCTAAGTCCACTAGGTATCTATGCCAGTAAGGGCCACTGTAAATGGCTCCCATAAGGCTGCAGCCAAAATCTATCTATGCCACTATTGGTCACTATAAATCACTTGCACAAGGCTGCGTGCTTCACCCTCCGACAACATGTATTAAGTAATGTGTGAAAATGGTGTACTTTACTGTACAATTTGAAAAAAATGGGATAAAAGGCATAAAGTTTACATTTAGTCCTCTAGAGTAACACACGAAAGAAGCTAGTTCATGCATATCACCACCAGTATACAGGAGCATTTTTCAACAATTTCCTCAGGTTGCAGTTGAAATGTGTCTATGCCAGTAATGGTCACAGTAAATCACTTGCATGAAGATGCAGCAACACTCCATCTATGCCAATAATGGATGGTCACTATAAATCAGGGCTTTAAGTGGGCTGGAGCTAGACAGGTCAGAGCCCTGGCAGTCTCCAAGAAGTGCTCCCAAGCCAGGGCTCCACCCGACTAGCCCCAGATACTCCACCCCTCACAGTCAGCCCGTTCAGTGAAAGGGCTGAAGGCTTAAGGGAATACCTGCAGGGGTTGACATTTCTGATTAGAAAAGATGGAGAGGCATCAGCACCCGCCGATGCTAAGAATCACCGAAACACAAAAACAGCCCTTTAACCATGAGACTCAATTAGTGATAAGGCTGGATGCTGGCGGTTGGCTCCTCTGACTAAGAAACAAAAGGAGAGCCAGAGCACACTGCTATAATTTCTTTTGGTGCACCTGACCTCTCTTTTTGTTTCTAATTCACAGGCTCCAACCCAATAGGCAGCCTGGCAGCAGTGCTTGGATCTTGTGATTTTGTTACACAAAGGAGAGGTGGGCACACAAAAGGAATAATAGCGGTGCATCCCAGCACTCCTGCATGACTCACACTGCCTGGGAGCCAAGCAATTGTCATCCCCCATCTCATAGGAGAGGGGGAGCTCTAGTTAGGGGGCATGGCTTACGTACGGGTGGGTGGGCTGATGAGGGAGGGCCCCTCGATGATTCTGCCTCCCATTTAAAGCTCTGCTGTAAAACATTGGCACGAGGCTGCAGCCACAATCTACCTATGCCAGTAATGCTCACTGTAAGTCACTTGCTTGAAGCTAAAACCACAGAATGTATATGCAAGAAATGTTTGTTTTAAATCACTTGCATGATGCTGCAGCCACAATTTATCTATGCCAGGAATAGTCATGGTAAATCACTTGCATGAAGCTGCAACCACAATCTGACTATGTCAGCATGCAAATTGTAAATTATTTGCCTGAAACTGAACTCACAATCTAAATATACCAGTATGGTTACAATAACTCACTTTTATGAAGCTGACTGCACAGTCTATCTATGGAGAATGTTCACAGTAAATCACTTCCACGAAGCTGATACCACCATTTAACTATCCGACCATACACATGCAAACATGCACAGACTCAATCAAAACTCTATTGTGTGCAAACACATACATTGGCACATTATAAATACTCTTTAAATCAAATAGTGCAAGAATTATATACAAACAGGTACGCATGCATGCATACACTACAAACACTCGCCTATGCCTTCTGCTCAACGGTTTTGAATCTTCTGTTTGAGGCAAGCAGCATTAAGCTATAACTGTGAGCACAGAGCGAGAAAGGATCCAGGTGACAACAGCTGGGAGTGGATTAAGGAAGTGTGAGTGTGCCCTTGAAAGACTTAACTATGGGAGGCACTGGCTGATCAAGTAGGTTGCTAAGCAACCTTGTGGCCCACGTGTACAGTATGCCTCACACTCTGGGGCATGCGCCTTTTAAAATATAGTTAAATATAATTAGTACCCCGGCGAGAGACAATCAGAATGAAACAAGTATTCTGATTGGCTCTCGCCAGGTCCATACCCGGCCGGGAATCCCTCCGTCGGGATTCCACGGCCTTTTTCCCCGGTGAGGGGCGTGGCAACCCCTCAGCCTATGGGGAGGCTCGAAGCGGGGCCTCCCCGCGGCTGAGAGGCTGCCTTCGCCCCCCGCCGGGGACTCGGGTAAGTATTTTTTTTTTCTCCCTTCCCTCTCCTCCCTCCCACCCGCCCCCCCCCAACTTACCCTCTTGTTTCTGCATCCCCGGCGGGGGACGAGGGAAGTCTCCAGCCGTGTGGAGACTCGGAGCGGGGCCATCCCTGCTCCGCGCCTCCACACGGCTGGGAGCTGGGAACTTTCCTCGTCCCCTGCTGGGGACGCAGGTACGCTTCGCTCGGGGCTATAACTATGGGACCCGGGGCATTACCTGAGTCGGTAATGCCCCCGCCGCTCGGGTCATATTGCTTAAGTAATGTGCCACCCTTGTGCATCTGGGACATCACAGAGGAGCTAATCCACTGATCCGCTGATGTTTTCCAAAAATTAATGCATCACATATGTGTAAACTCATGCATTCTGTTATGGTGTGTAATCACATAAGTGGACCCATAATAAGAGGGCCACAATCAAACCTTCCATTGTGTTATTGAGAATAGTTGAGTGTACTTTTAAAGCCTGTAAATAAGGATTTGTGATGTCACAGCACATGTGGATATGTTTCTACTAAAGTGTTGCTCCTCTGCAAAAAAGAGTTTCGTATTGATGTAGTGTATAAAAATGCACAAGTAATCATGTGCTTATTTTTTAGAAATAAAAAAGTGCACAATATTTTGAAAAGTGCAGCCGTACATTTTGCTGTCTCCATTTGCATTCTCAATGCATCCCTGTACACACCTTTCCTGCCGGTGGGAATCAAGGCCTCACTCTTGGGATTGCTCTTCTTATTGTGTACTGCCCATGTCTGCACACTACGGATATTAGCAAGAATGTTGTCGAAAGTAGTGCGTCTATTTCTGTTCTTTAACTTTTATATTGAAGCAAAAGTAAAATCGTATTAGCAGGTAACTGCATCCAACATTTCATAAATAGATATTTTCCATTAAACAATCCTACAGCACACTCTCAGCCATAGCCTTGACATAGTCCTCCAGGCCCTGGCCTTGCTCGACCTTACTCTGAAATTGGCCAACAGCAAAATGCACAATTCAACAACGCTCTGCACATCATCAGCCAACATTAAACCCCTTCAGCCAGTCACTATACATACACAGATGAAAATACACCACAAGAGCCGACGAAAGTGCAGTGTAGTGTGACATGCACTGGATTCATTCTTTTCATTAAAACTCCTTCTCTTGCTGGCATGCAATTGTGTGAATCTTTTGTTACCAAATGTGCATAGATACATTTACGTTGGTGTTCCGTCTGAATGATTATGCAGTCAGGTGTCAAAAAACTGTCATGGGCTAACGGATCCAGTTTAGATGCCAATCGGAATTTCCACCAATATGCATTTTTCACTGTGAATTACTATGAATCAAACTCCTGCTGTGTTTTTCCGGCACCCGTGAATGGGCAAGAACCGGGTCATGCCGAGCTTGGCGGACCCGATAATTGCCCATTTGCGGGTTGCCGGAATCAAGGGCCTCCCGATCCCCATTCTGCCCCATAGGGCTGAATGGGGATGGGGAGGTCGGATGCACCGGCACATACAGAGTTGTTCCGGTGCATCCAACGTGCTCAGCTCGAGGGTGCCGTTACACACGCCAAGAAAAACCTGGCGGGTGAAACAGCACCCGCGAGCAGAGCACGTAGTATGGTGGTCTGGGAACTATGGTACCGGCATGCTTACCGGTACCGTAGGTCCCGGACCGCCATGCTTGTAATCAGGCCCATTTACAGTTTTAGGATCTGAACCGAAATTCACCAGCACGTCTTTATTGTGTGGTTAAGGCTTATAGACGAACAAAAATATGACATGTTTACTGACAAAACTTTGTCTATTTTTTTCCTATTTATAATTATGTCTTTTTTTCTTTGAAGCCCAGCAAGCATATTTTTAGATAAAGGAGATAAATTCATAGGCACCAGGTACAAGAAGGCGGTATTTCGTGAATATACAGATAAGAATTTCAACATTCGCAAAGAAAGGACCGAGGAGGAGGAGCACCTGAATATTCTAGGTAATGCTCACAGTTGATGAAAATATTGGGATAAATATTGCAGTAGTCATTTCTCGAGTAGCAAAGAAGCAATCCCTGCACATTAGTCCATAGTCCCCTTTCCTCCATATGTCCCAACATCCTCCCCCTTAATAATGCTGGTGTCATTAGGCAATGTTAAAGATTGTCGACGCGTCAATGGGGACTGAGGAGTGGCGCTGGTGGGCGGAGTCAGACGAGTGCATGCTCCCTGGGCCGAGCCCCAGCACGCCTCTAAATTTAAAGGGGAAGAAGGCTTTTTCTGGTGAAAAAGGTTCTGTCTCCATTCCTTGGCGAGGGACGCCCATGCAGAATGGAGGAAAGGGGACTATGGACTAAGTGTATGTTACTCACTACGGTGAGAAACTATTAATTTCCTCTTCATCCGCCACCACCCCACATGCCCATCAGTAGATTGTTAATTATCAACAACAGGAAAATATTCCACTGTGTGGTCCCATGTGACATCTGATAGCCAATGAGAATTAAGGTGACATTAACTATGTTACTCTGAGCTCTGAGTTGAAGTGCACCCCTTTTGTTGATAGCTGTCTGTCTACAATTGTATATTTTGTATGATGTCCCTTTGACACCACTTTCACTTCCCCAATGGAGACCTGTAATGCAGGGGGTGGATAAGGGGGGGTATGTGAGACAAATTTACATTTTTGGCAAAAATTAAATCTGGGGTTCTACCTACACCACAAACTCCCTCTGTCGCACTACCTTCCCTCTCCACACAACGAGAAAGGCAGAGACATTGCTGTATCTGCCTACTGTGAGATCACTAGTGGAATAAAACTTCCATATTTCACTGGCATGACATCCTAAGAGGGTGTAGCATTTAGGACCCTCTTTATACATGCATGGGTTACCATGTATGCCATGCTCAACAATAGTCAAAGTGGGTGATCTCTCCTCATATGAAGTGGTGGAAGGAAGATTAAATATAAGGGAACGTTTCTTCAATTTAAACACTGGGGTGGAAGCCGACATCGCACATGATGTCCAATTAAGGCGTGGGCATTAGTGCCTTGAGTTTGATGTTGGGTGGTGGAAAGGGGATGGTCCCCACAGTCCACATAGTCATATTTCCCTCTACATCTCTGCATTGCTGGTGAATGAAATACAAATGTGGAAATATTGATTTTGCAGTAGTGTTAATGAAATGTGAAATTTAGGGATCACACAGATTTAGTGATGCACGTAGTTCTGCATGCCACATTTAAAAACTGGCACAAAACTAACTTGCTCCATTCCTTATTTGCTTAGTAGCACAAATAATGCAAAATCAATTTGCTCCATTTTTTCCATGCAAAACTTTGCAATGTGGTCTGTTAGAATGCATGAAAGAAGCAAGACTATTGTAAATTCTTAATTTAGCAGGTTACACAGTACTATTTTCTACTGCCCACAAAATTGTCAAGTACATTTTTAAAATGTGTATGCATTTCTTGTAATTGTCATTATAATGCTGCTCAATGCTGTCTGATATTCTTTATCGAGCATGTGGGTGACAGGTAGGGAGGTGAATGGTGATAGGGGGGGTGTGCAAAGTAAGAATATGGACCTGATTGCAACACTGGGGACTGGTAGACAGTGCAAACAATTAGGCAACTCAGTCAACAGGGCATCGAAAGGTCAGTCAGAGCATAAGTGTGATAGGGGTGGAATGTGCAGTGTCTTCATAAGCTATAAACAAAGACCAGAGAGCCTTTGGCCTTTTGAGAACATCATTCTGTAGTCTCGTTGTCATGGCGAGGCTGTTCCAGTGCCGTGGTCCCGTGACTAAGATTATAGCAAACGTTACTTGTCATTGGTCCCCGGTCCCCATTACGAGCTGTGCTGTGTAGTAAAATGTTGGTGGTAGTTCCATTACTGCCACTTTGTAAAGGAATTACAGCCAATTTTACTACACAGCGGAATTTCGCAATTGGAGGCGAATCTTCCACTCTAAAGCCAATAATTGGTGGTTTTATCGCAGCAGAATTACCACAAAAATCCCCCTGCTTTCCTATGCACTTCAAACATTGGGATCAACACGGCCTTACCATCATTCATCATCCCATAGTAAATCGACTGCAACACTCATATTGAAGCCCATTGCATTTGAAGAGAAATCATGTCTGAAATCTATGGGGAAATTAATGTTAAGTAGCATGACTAGGATTCTTGCATTTGTAGTTTATCAAAATGAGCCTCCCTTCACTGCGTTTTCATGTAATAATATTAATGCTTATGAGCTCTTTCGTCAACAGGACCGCTGCTTCGTGCAAATGTTGGAGAAAAAATCATTATCTTTTTCAAAAATAAAGCTAGCCGACCGTACTCAATACATGCCCAAGGAGTAAGGACGGACAGCTCTACTGTTGAAGAAACCCTGCCAGGTATTGTCCAGCTCCTGCCGCTTGGCGATATTAACTCACATCTTGATAATGCGTTAGGACAGCTCTTCATTGTACCTTGTTGATGTTTAGGGCACGCACATTCAACCGGGAAATGTTGCCAGATTATGTCAAGTGCCCAGAACTATTCTTGTCATTAGAAAAGAAAAGTGCATGAGTCACATAGAAAGTATTATCTGGATTTGTGTTCTCATGAATTATCTGTACTTCACGCCCAACTATAAACCCTGAATGATACCAATCCATGGAGTGAGCTGAATGCACAAAATAAAGAAGCGATGGGCGATAGTACATGACCATAGGGACGTCATTTGGCGGTCGCCAGAGGTCGCAAGTGCGACCTCTGTGGTCTCCCATGTGACCTCTAAAAAAAAAAAAAAATCTTATTTTTTTTGGTTTTTTTTGCAATGCAAGTTCCTGTGCTGTGGCCAGCACCATGTCGCTCTTTAATTCTGGAGTGGCTAGCTTCTTGTTCAGGCCCCTTAGAAAAGAAGAAAAATAAGAAAATGAGGGCCACAAGTCTAACACTTTCAGCTCTGAACCTAAATAAGAAAGAATAGGAATGGCAAAAAATGTGTCTTTCTGGAATTCTATACAATAATTGCTAGACTCAATAAAGGTTTATTTCAGGCACACTTCAGTCACTGATTTAGTCTGTTCTCAAACGCCTCAACTCAGCCTTTCATCCTTCTGAGGTCGATAAATGGGTACCAACACAGGTTGGGTGATAGTGGGTGTATATGTCTTCTTTGTAAAGCGCTTAAACGTAAGTGCTATATAATAACACATCACTATCATTTGGTCATGGACGCCTGCTTGCAATTACAGTAATTTGGTAATATGGGCCTATACACACTGATCTTAACGATACATATGGCGATCCATTCAGGTATGAAATGTACATCACAGTGATATAGTGATATCGTAACCATATTTTTCCTAGTGTACAATGCTATGTAATGCCACTTCCTGTTTTGTCAACAGGTGAAAGGTTGTGTTCCATTGCTTCCCTCGATATCATTTTGGGGTGGGGTCAAATGACATCACGTCCTGTGATGTCATCAGGGGGTCAAGGGTCATGTGATGTCACTTCCGCTACCCCTGGCATTTTGATGAAATGACGTCCCTGCCACTCTTTATTGTGCAAGCATCAGACACTTTGAAATATGTTTCATGACTGATTTGTTCCAATATTAATGCATTTGAAGACACATTACAAACGTTTAGGAGACACCAAGTTAATTCTCTTTGTGCTTTACAGATGGCCTGCAAAAGCACAAATTAAGCATATCGTATCATACAAATAGGTTCAATGCTTTCAGTCTGTGGGACAAGATGCTGACTCCTAGACAGAGAACTATAAAGGGCCCGATTCATGGAATATTTTCCCGGTTCAAAGTGAAAAGTGACCTTGCACTGCCGACACAAACCCTGATTCATCGAGCCGTGCAAAGTGTATTTTTGCCGGGCAAAGTCAGCGCATATTCATTTTTGCAGTACAGAATTATGCCTATTTGTATTCCTAATCCTTCCTGATCTGGCCATAGTTTTGTGTATGTAAGAGAGTCATCTAATTTTAACTTGTTATGAGATGGTCGAAAGTGTGATGGAGAAACTGCAGCTTGTGAACATGGTGGACAAAACATGCATGTGAAGTGGTGAGGACACAATCTGGGATAAGGTGATTGTATAGTCAGGACACATGGGTTTGGTAGAGGGGATCGCAAAATTATCTTTCGCCTAGGGCGCCAAAAATCCTTGCACATGCCCTGCTTTATTCACACGAAGCATGTCAATATGGCACTGAGGCCAAACAGAGGCAGAGAATGTGAAAATATTGCTTTGCACTTGGCTCGAGTAGCTCACAGTGCAAGTCAAAAAGGGAATGCCTCAAAATCCTATCACGATGTCTACAACAACTTTGGGGTCTTAGAGAAGCGTTCAGTGGCAACAAAGTGCATGCCTTAAGATACAGGGACAGGAGATATTACATCACTGCCTGTTGTATTACATCACCTCCTGTTCATTGGACCTGCCACAAAATTCAGGCCACGTGGGAAGGCAAAACAGATGTCACAAAACACTGTCCATCTAGGTAAAGGCGGTAGATGGAATATAACTCGCATCATACTGAACAAGAGGCGCAAAGCACACAAGGCCCTCACAGAGCCAGGTAACTCAACAAACAAAATCATGGACCATCCTAACAACAAGACAGACAAGATCAAAGATCAGCGTTAACATAAGAACTACAAGGTATTACAAAAAAACTAAACATACAATCAATATTGCATGAATGGAACTACCTCACCTACAAAAGATACTGAGGGACCATCCAGACAAGAAGACATACCTCTCAACTCACACGCTTTTGGCAGGTGTCACCCGCACCTTAGGCAGCTCACTCACCCGCCAAGCTCACTAAACGCCCATAGGAATCAATCGGCTTTCACCCACCAAATGTAAAATTGGGTGTTTTCACCTGCCCAAGGACCATGAAAGGTTGAGAGCTATGAGAAGACATCAGCAGGTGTAACATACTACAAGAAGACACATATGCACCTGAAGGGCACACCGAAATGTCTGGGAAAGTGAGAGAAAGAGTGAAGGGACTGACACAGTCGCACAAAGGGATAAAATAACATTCCCTAATGTATAGGAGACTATACACTTTATATAGATGCTTAATTTGCTGAACAACAGGAGGTGATGTAATACAACAAGAGGTGATGTGACATCCTTTGTTCCAGCACCACACAGCATTTGTGTTCTCGCCACTGAACACTTGCCTAAGCACCCAAAGTTGCTTTAGCCACCATGGCAGGGTTTTGGGTCATTCCCTTGTTGGCCTGCATTGTGAGCTGTGCGAGCCAAGCGTGAAGCAACATTTTCATACTGCTGTGCTTCTATTTGGCCTAAGTGCCATATTTCCATGCTTCTTGAGAATAAAGAGGTGTGAATCTTTACTGCTGGCTCTTTACTATTCAATTGGATCATGGTGCCTGCGGAAAGGGACCTCTTCTCATCCTTCCTAACTGCTCAATGGCAAATCTGCAGACCCTTGCATGCCTCGAGGACACCAACATTGGTGAGGAGGAAAATCTTGTCAAAAAGATGACATGTTTAAGGCAGTTTCTTTTATCAATGAAAACACTTTATAGTTCTCTGTTTAGGAGTCAGCATCTTGCCACAAGACTGGGAACATTGGACCTATATGACTTATAAAATATATGCTTAATTACTGATTTTCAGGCCATCTGTACTCTGTTAATGTTATTGCGCAAAGGGAATTAACTTGGTTTCAGGAGAATACCTTGGATCACCTTCTCCAGGGCATAGAACGTCCCAGAGGACGTCTCGGTGTACGGGTACTTCAAAGGTGGCACTAACATACCATATCCCCTCTCACACCAGGCTGCTGACCACTGGTGTCCCTTTGAAGCTAGCAAGCATGGGTGTTACCCTTCCTGCAGGAGAATCAAAGAGGCAGCATCCTGGCCATCGTTCCATGGGGCTGTATGGTACAGTCGGAACAGACACTAATAAACATATTCCTGTCAAAGCAGAACCCTGCTCACAGGGCTCTCACTAGTGTGATACCAAATGTATGTGGCTGTACAATTGCCAGATGATCTACTTTGTCTATATTTGAAAGGATGATCTTATTATCCATATCAAATAAAAAAAAAAATGTAAAAAAAATTGTGAGCTCTTAGCAGTCACCATGCCACAGCTAGACATACAATTACTATAATTTAGATCAGAGGTGGAGAAGATTAAAAAGCCATGTTTTCTACAGGAATGTTGTGTTCTAGCAGCAGTCAGGAATGCACATGTGACTTTTGAACTTGCTTAGTTCCATTGCAGAACTGGGGCTGAGGGCACTTGTAGGCTTACTTATCAAAGGTCCATTTTTGCAATATGATTTTGACATGGAGTATTTGTCAAAGGGTGGTCTGCTTAACATACCTCCCTTTCAGAAACAGAATTACCCACATCATTTTTGCATTTAAAAATAAAAACAACTCCAGCTATTCTGCACACACCAGGTGGCATTCTGTCTCGTGGAGTTGTTAGCAAGAATAGTATACATGATCCTCTGTGCCAAAAACATTGTAGAATAACGCCTTTTTTCCTTTCCATTACATTTTTCCCTATCTAAGAGGTCTATATAAATTTAAACGGTCACCCATTTCGATCGCAGAACTCAAGGTGTACCTGCAGTCTGAAGAAAGCACTGCATAGGGGTCACACCCTGCATGATGAGGCAAGTGAAGGGAACGTTCTAAAACATTTTTTTTTAAAAAGTCCTCTATTCCAATTGCCCCAAGTCCCATGTGAGATGCAACAAGGAGCGATAGGGAAATACTAACTCGTTGGTGGGTAGAAGATCCCATCCTCATCCACACTGTAATGTCCGGGAGTGGGGATTTGATGACTAGCCAATGAGGTTTCTCCCTGGACAGCCAATGAAGGTGAGAAGAGCCCCCTGTGCTCAGACATCACAATACAATCGAATAATAAGAAGTAATCAGAAAACATTATCACTGCTTTATTATCATGAAGCATGGCAATATGGCACGCAGCCCAAATTGGAGAAGTGCAATGTAAAATGGCTCTGAGAAATCAGGAACGCCTGAAACAAAGAAATATGCATGTGTCAGTGTACTGGGACAAAGACTGTGACACCAAAGCAATATTTAGTGCTTTTTCTGCATTTTATATTGCTTTTTTGGCTTAGGAACAGTTGATTTTTCAAGGCTGTGGTGATTCTCGGGGCAAGCTGAGGTGCATACTCACCATCAAACCGATGTTCTCACCTATTCAGTGAAGCTTTCACTTGGGTATTTAATCCGATCAACTGCAGGTGATTTTTTAACTTTCCCACTCCTCAACCCCCTATTGCAGCTCACCATGACTGTATATGTTGTGTACCTTTTCTAAATCTTGTTTGAAACATTCTTAGTCTACCTACCGAAGACACCCACTGCTCTAAGTCCTGCAGGATGAGAGAAGTGAATATTTTACTCTCAGCATTTACAAGGGCTATAGGACGATAGTTCAGCGGGTTCAAACGATCACCCTTCTCATGTATCGGGATAACAATCGATCGTTTCCAGGTTTTAAGCATAGATTTGGTAATAGGTATATTCTTAAACCGTATGAATAACACATTTGCCCAGAGAGCGAGATCACTTTTAATGATGTACTCATGAGTCTATTTGGACCCGGCGCTCTAGAGTGTGATGATTTTTAAATGCGATTTTCACTATCTTCTAAATCGAATTTTAAACTCTAGGAAGGTGCGTCATGTTCGTTGATGTCGTTCCATTGTGAAGCTCTATATAGGGCCAAGAAATGTGACTCCCATGCTTCCTCGGCTACAGGATTGCACTGAGGATCCTCTTGACTCGAGGGCATCTCATTAATTAGGTACCAGGAGATGTGTGAATTTTTAGTAGTCATAGTGCGCAACATAAGTTCACCATCTTTCTTTAGTAGAAGATGGTGATATGGTGATATGCTTTATACCAGTTTTTATACAATTGATGCAGTTGCTGTACTTTCTCATTGCACTCCCCATATGGGATTTTGGCTTTATGTAGATGTTTCAAGTCCGGCCTTAAGGAGGATTTCTTGGCTTGGACAATCGGGTCAAACCGATGGATGCTTTGCTTTGGAGCTTTAGTAGATGTTCTATTCTGGGCAGAATAGTTAGGGATAAATCACAAAAAAGCCTTCAGAAGTTATCTCTAAAACTTTGGCCTCAATTTTTTATTTCTCAAATGAGTCTCTCATCAGTATATTAAAGGAGAGTGTGTCATGGATCCTCTTTGCAATCCTATTTCTACATGGATAGACCGACAGATTAGTTAACTCAATTGATTTTTCATACTTATTTTTTAATTTAAAAGTAGCACTTAAGATGTTATGGTCGCTAGCATTTGTGTCCACATCCCACATACCAAACAGTAATGGCGATAAAGCCAGGTAGTCAATATACATAGTCAATTTTCAATTTTTCCATGTACCTGGTATCTCAACCTTAACATTACCATTAGTAATGAATAGGTTTGAATCATCAAGAAAGTCTGTCCCTTTCTTCCCATGCTTATGTCTAGTCAAACAGCCGGATTGAGGTATCAGCCCTTGTAAGATTGTATCAGTCATAGTAGCGTTTCCTGCCTTCTTTACTTCCCATTAAGTTTTCGATGACTTGGTTAATCGAAACTAGACAGTCATCAAGAGAGGAGGATGCAGGACTCAAGTATAAGTTAATTTACAGTGCTGGGTTTAGGGTAAAATCCACTTTGAAGGTACGTTTTACTGCTAATAGCTCATAATGTGTATTTGAGAGAAATTCATGTCTCAATAAGACATCATTTTTGATGGAAAAAAATAAGCCACCTGATGGATGGACCACCATTTGATGATGTTGCAAATTGTTGGATTACTACATAGCCATCTATAGACAATGATGACTGCAACCAGACCTCTTGCGATAATACAATACTAAGATCATTACGTAACCTTCCCACACCTTTATTATTTAAAAAAACTATTAAAACGCAGTGAATTCCATAAGATTCTTCAGAGATAGCATTTGGTTGAAGGCACATGCCCCTGTCGTCCATTCTTCCAAACTCTGTTAGAAGAGTTTTAGAGAGCCATGACCAATCATTGTTATTATTACCTTTAGAGAAGGGGGCACTAACAAGTTCAACAGTTCGCTCTGTTGAGGTACACCCTGACATCTGATTTTGAATGAGTCACCGCTCCACCCGTTACCTACTGGGCGTGAAAACGGCTTAGCTGACTCATGTCTACAGGACCTTTCCTCATAGTACGGGGATCGGCCGTATCACTTTTGTCGAATAGTTTCAGCTAAAACTATTTTAATAACTATTTACATGAGATGATTAGCTGCACTATATCTGTTCTTACTTTATCAACAACATATAGAGGGTCTTTTCCTGAAGAAATTAGCAATCGGAGGCTCAGTACTTCATGAAACAGTTTAAATTCACTCATGCAATTTAAAATAACAGTATTATCTGTATGGAAAAGGAATTCCAGCAGAAGCTGGTATGGCAAAGCTTTCCTGTCATTGCCTCTATTTTTATTTTCTTTCAGTCTATTACTGCCAGGGAACATGATCTGGGCACGGGCTGGCACAAGTTGATGTATCTGAGAAGTTGTTAAACAATACATAGAATCTTTCTCCTTAGTTTGAGATTCCACTCAATGCACAATTCTTTCGGCCTGTATCCCGTTATTCAAGTTGTAAGCCTTATTAGATGATGTATATGTTACATGTAGGTTGATTTGAGATATGTCCACTGATGGGTGCTCATACAATTCTGCGTGCAAAATATTGTCATCATTTTGCTGGGTGAGTTTTAACATGAAATTAACCTTGTGAAACAGATTGAAATTTGCTTTGGAGTTGCCCGCAGAATCTTTTGCTGTGAGCACTTGATTAGCACATGGGGCCCTACAAGCCGCCTCTTCCATGAGATGGAGGTTCTGCAAGATTTTTCTCAAACTTTGCTTGGTAGTTCTGCGTTCTTTCCATTTTTGTATTTCCTGGTGGCCTTTTTGGGCTGCACTGTCGGAATTTCAATGGAATTGGCAATTGAAACAGTTTCACTTACTGTGCTTGCATCCAGAGGTTTAGGGACTTAGTCTAATGATTTACTCGCTTGCAAAGCCTCAGGGTCGTCAATAGGTCTCTGATCTAAACTGTTCTTAGAGCTGCTCAAGAAAGTGTCAATTGATTCTAGCTCCAATTATTTTCACTTGGTGATCTTACTTCAACCTTGCATTTGTAAAACAACAATGAACAATAAATAAATAGATTAATCTTGAAATCGTAACACGTGTTATTGCAATGCAACATTTGAACAATTCATTGTTCATTTATCGTCAAGATCATCGCTTGACCAATCCTTGGTCTACGTCACTATGGATAGTGTGGAACTCAATGTGAGCACTATCGACTGGGCCTTCAGATTCATGAGCTCTGTGGATGGGAAAACATAAATTCATGTGTGCCACCACAGGCTCTGGTATCTAGTATACACATTCTTGTATGCAAGCGTTTTTATGACCAGAGATCCCGGTTCTAGAAACGTTAGGGGGGCGATAGAGGGCTTGGTAGGTGTCCTCGTCTGGTCACTGAACTGGTCTGTCCTCCCGTGTCAGCTGCTGGGCTCTTATAGAAAGAAAGGGGGTTCATTTTCCTGCTTCCGGGTATGTACTGCTAGGCACTTGTGTGTCTTGCCATGGTGCATACGATGTTATGCTTTTAATAGCAAAGATAGACGGGGAAGACAATTTTACATTCTTATCCAACTCCCACAGTGTGTGATGCAAACTGGTAGTACACACTAAGCTTACTGAAGATAGCTCATCTTGCTCCAAACCAGAGTGATGTTCGGTCAGAAAGGAGGGCATATCCTTCATGACCACTAGCCTATGGTTCCCAGAACTGTCATTCTTATTTGAGTCAATCTTGCTCGGACTAAGCATAACACGCTGTTCCCGCTGTGATGATGATGAGTCCAGAAACTGATTTCAATTTTCCCTTTGTCCAAGAGGCTCCAGTGATTTTAATTTCTCGGACTTAAAATATCTCAAAATTCAGGGTGCCATCTTCAGTCTGACACTTGCCTGCCTGGGCAGATAACCTGATTCAGGCTAGGTCTATTCCATTTAGAATGTAGGAAGAAGGAAACATTTCAGATGTTCAAGTGACTTTTCAGTAGCAATCCTCTTCGGCTGCCCAGCACATCGAAATGTGGTCCCAGCAACAGTCGTGGACATACTACTTTGCTATAGAGCAAAGGACTGGCCATTTGGATCTACTGACAGATTATAAAGTAACAATGGACAATGTAACCTACAATCAACCAAGTATGTGACTATGCATAACAATATACCAACCAAAGAATACATTCTTATCTGACTTTGTCAGGCACATTGTTCTTTCATGCTGCATTGCTATAGTGCCTCTCACAGTTTCACAGTTTCCAGTAGCACGCATGTTGCCCCGAGATTCTATTGGCTTAGAAAAAAGGACAGCATCTCTCCTGGCCCTGGTAGTGACTCTAGGTGACCTTTCACCAAACAAATTCTGGACAGTCACTGCACAAATTGTACATAGCCAAATGTATGGAGCTGGGTCTGTGCCCAGTAAATATCCTACGAATAATGAACACTAATTCTGAACAAAGCGTCAGATTAATGGACACAATTTAAGAGCAAATTGCCTAAACCTAAAAAAAAGTCATCATATACGAAGGTAAACGAGCATCTGATGCATTCATTCAAGTTAAATCTATAGCTTCTCAACATTTTAAAATGTCCATGAACATTTCATGGTTTGGACAGTTAGACAGTCAGTCAATGTTCTTTATTCGGGAAAGTATGTCAGCAGAATTCCTAAGCCAGAAAATAAAATGCCATTGAAACTGCTCCATCTTTTAAAAGAAAGTGTGATTCAATATAATGCACTGCAAGTTGTAATGGCACAGAATTGCAAATAAAACAAATAGCTGCCTGTGTTATGAATTTAACACAACAATACTCGATGGAATAACTGGTCCCAGATATGACATTATAACCAAATACGGTCCTGAGGTGTAACTCATAGAGCTGCCAAATATGGCAAAATGCTTCATGATATAAAATAATTCCATGTAATATAATAGTTCTGATCAGCATGCCATAGTGTGGTCCAACATGCCACTGGGCTAACAACATAACTACTGTCACAAGGTGGGTACAACAGAGAATGCAACACCCAAAAATAGTTCATCATCTTTATTCATTGTCTTCTAGTAGTGGTTACATTAGAATGCCTACAGGAGTTGGGAACTAGCACAGAACAAAGTGGAATACACGGTTCACAGTGTCAGGAAAGAGGAGTGAATCAAAGCAAGTGAAAGCCTAAGTTATGAGGACCTGAGGTCCAGAGCCCAATTTCCATTTCTTTTTATGATCACACACAGTTCTGTGTGTTTGAAACCAGGAAAAGTGGTTTAAAGAGCCCCAGCGCGTCCTTTACTTGTTCATGGACGATGCTTCAGAAGAAGATTCATCCTTCGGAACTGTGTAACCATGCAATCATCTCCAATTGGGACAATGACCTCATATGTGTCCCTCTCTTGCCCTAAGGGTCTCCTTAAACTCCTAGTGGTGCAAGACCAGGCATTTCCCCCACATTGACATTGGGTTCTCCTCATGTAGTGTTATTCCACCCCCACCTGGATCCCTTTCAGGCTACAGTCATTAAAAATAAACCAAGAGTCACACTCCCATGCTTCAACCCACTGCATTACCATCTCATGTTCTGAAGGTTACATCTCCCTTTCACCTCTGGTGGTGCTTCGCCTACCGCTGGGATCAGGATTTGTATCCCAGCAGGCTTCACTATAGTTTGGCTCTGGTTATCTTCTGGTTCAAGGCCCCCAGCAGGCTTCTGATTTCACCATCCACTGCAAGTCTAATCTCCTTTACAATATGGCTTCTTGAACCTAGTCACCTCATGTTCTCTCCTGCATTGCTCCCTCTCCAAAGTCAACTCTCTGGATCGTCCTCCTAAATTCCACATTAATCGCCCCCTTCTGCCTGTTTTATTCTACCATCTAAGTGCCTGGAATATTTATCATGGCAGTCGGAAAAGCCCAGCGTACCGTTCTCCTCGAATCTAGCGTGCACATCTTCTCATTCTCCATCCTCACGCTCTGTGGGCAGCCAATCATCTTATTCACAGAGGCTTTTCAGTCTTTGCTTTCCTGCAGAGTCTAGTTCACCTTCCACTTCAGGCTTCCCTGACCTGAAGCGCACATGTTATGGGACATCTTGTGAACCTCTAAAATGAGCGCGGGCTGTGTTCTCCCTATAAATTTGCACAAACGTCACCCCACTCTACAATGGCATGGTCTGGGGAACACTGACATTGCTCCTTCTCTGGGCTCACTCACACACGGTTCCAGGTTCTCTGCATAGCACTTGTCATGGATGCTACAAGGATGAGGTTTTCCTTGGTACTGTGGATGCGATGCACTGGGAAACCTTCCAGACATGGGAGGGGCTGCATGGTCTATGGGGGTTCCTCTGTATCCGACCTGCAGGGGTTGCATCATGGAGCATGTGGACCCCTCTAGCCTGCAGAGATCTCCAGGCCTTCTACTTATGTGACTCAGTCACACTAGGTAGATGCCATAATATGACCCAACTCTGCAGGTAATATTAAAAAGCTGCTCTCATATAATCAAAGGTACCCAGACAGCCAGCCAATTCCTCAGGGTGTTATTATATATGCTAGTCTATGGCCAATATTAAAGGGCCTGCTGAAATACAAAGTTGTGATCAACAACATCCTGCCAATGACAATTGTTTGATAAAGCAGACAATAAAGCAGTTATTATGTATGCTAGTCTATGGCCAATATTAAAGGGCCTGCTGAAATACAAAGTTGTGATCAACAACATCCTGCCAATGACATTTGTTTGATAAAGAAGACAATGATGCAGGGTCAGGTCAACAACAGGGTCCGCTCCATCACAGCCATTGTAAGTAGACTTGATAAAGAGACATAAATGGGGGAGGCAGGTTGTAGCATCCCCAATGTCATGTGCTAATACACAGAACATCCTGACAATTATGTGTTACATTTTTGTGATACTCCTAACATCACTCAATGTAAATATCAAGTAACACACAGAGCAGTACCAGCACTCTCAAGCATACGTCAGAACTAGCCATCATCGCTAGTGCCAGATTCCATTATTCACAGTTAGCAGCACCATGTCAGATCACTTTATGGCAGTTAGCACAAAAAGGCATACTTCCTTTATGCCCCTTTAGCCTAGTAGAGAATGTATCACTCTTCACAGCAAGCACACCCAGAGCATGCCTGCCCACATAGGCATATTCTGTGTGCCGTGGTGGCATAGTATGGACAGATAATGTTATTCCCAGTTACTGCATAAGGGCCAAATACAGTTATGCCTCGCATGCCCAGTCCATCTTGGTCACAGTTGGCACAACACCTATATATGCATTAATCCCAGTCAACACAGTAATAATGCCCAATGCAGCTGTTCCCAGCTAATGCATAAGGCTTGGATTCATTATTCCCAGTTAGCACAATGAACCCGGTTCGTTCATTTCCATTTAGCACAATGAGGACTGGTTCCTTTATTCCCAGTTCCAAGTTTCCACAAATTAGCCTGATTCAATTTTTCTCAGTTAGCAAAATAGTGGAAAATGTCATTATTCCAGTTACTTCAAAAAGGTTTGGCTCGTTCCATAACTCCTGTTGTTCCCATAACAAGGCATGGTTCCTTTATTCCCAGTTACCTCAATGGGGCCTGATCCCTACAGGCTCAGATTGCCCCATGAGTGATAAGGCATGTGTTCGCAATTAGCGCGATTATCAAACGTATGCTTGACTGGTTATTTTATTTCTAGTTACCACGTTGAAGCTCAGACATGAGAAGGGACAGTAATATAGGGTCTCCACCACCAGCCTACTTCTGGCCAGAAGGGTGGTGCCAAGTGAAACCGGCGCGGAAAGGATACCTTTGCAGGCTGTGGAGTCTGCCATCCTGCTGTCTTCTCAAATGTTCCTAGAGACCCTCTTCAGTTCACACTGCCTTCGCTCTACTGCAGGATGAGGACTAGAGGTGGGCTCACATTAAAGTAGTAGCCAATCTGCATGCATCCAACTGTTAGGAGCCGCGATTCCTGCTGGTTGACCAAGGTTAAGTGGAACATGAAGAGCCAGGGGCTGAGGCTGTCTGCCAATCTTCTCCCGTGCACCAGTCTTCTCCTTCCTAAATGTATGTCTTCATGCTGCATCTGCTACTCAGTCAGACTGCTCACACAGTGTTCACTCTGTTGCTGACAGTTATTCCAACATATACCACTTACAGTGCTGTATGCAGTGGAAGAACTCATGTCACATCTGCCACATCCCCAGACACAGCGCAAGTCCAAAGGAAAGCCACTGATTGGACAGCTCGGGAATTGATTGCCACCATGTTCAAAGCTGCCATCTAAGCTGCCTCGTATGAGAGACAGCCAAACATTTTGTGAGTGGTGGCAGGGTGGTACTTCCACTACAGTTGCACAGTCAGACACCGGTTGTCTATGTAAACTCTCAATGAGATACAAATATGGCCAAATGGTGGCATAAGGGATCTATATGGACAAAGGACAAATGCCTTATGCCACAAAGTGTATGTATCAAAAACAGATGGGTGGTCACCCTAAATGATACTGTTTTATTGCAGAACCTCTACATTTTGGATTCTCGGAATCTAGCAATATGAACCCCGGGTGGTCTCGACGTATGAGGGATTTGGGATTTGATGCACTGATTGCTGTCATTTGCCTACAAGACGAACACAAGAAGGGGGGCCAACAAATGCACCTCTGTGGTAACAGATGTGAGTGACATCACTTTCAAACTCCCAGAACACAGGATGGACAATCTGACAAACTTAAAGAGTATTTCATTATTTTGTGCCAAAGAAGAATGTGACTACAAAAGATACATTATTCACTCCACAAAACATGACAAAAGTGAAACCAGTGGCAGTTTCGTGACATTAAATTTCAGGATAAAGCCTTCTCCTTTTCGTAAAAGTTTCCAGTTATGGGTCATTAAAATGACAAGTAATTGCAGGCTATGAGTCGTCAATTTTTAGAAGAAAGCATCCTCAAAATCCTTATCCCTTAGAAAGCATCCTCAAAATCCTTATCCCTTAGAAAGCATCCTCAAAATCTTGTTACTAGTCAGCAACATACACGGCTTACCTGCAGGCTGAAGCCATGCAATGGATGATTTATCAAGAAACCCCCAAGTGACACACAACTACCTTCAAAGAATATGAGATGCGGGCAAAGCTGCCCATGTAAAAGGAACTGCCGAGCAATTGGTCAGACATGTCAAGCCTGGGCAAATAACACTCATTTGTAGGGCTTGTGCCATGCATTGAAGCCAGGGTGGGTCTACAGGGGAAGGGTTGAAAGGAATGCAACCAAGAATACTAGACATCACTCATCCTCACCTAGGAGATCCATCAGGTCCAAGCAGAGGTGGAGGCAATTGGACACACAGGCTGGTCCGCATAGTGATTCTTTAGTCAGTAACCAATCCTCCAGTGCATACGTCTGCGTGCATGGCCAGCAGGGAGCCACTAACAACAACCTGTCTTATTGCTCTGACTGAATTGACAGCCCAAAGGTTCAGATTTAAGGTGGCATTGATGACAACACCTGCAACATTTCCTGGGTCTTGTTGGGTTAAAATTGTACCTCCACTTATTTTAACTAAAGTTTTTTCACAGAATGTCAAGGTTGTTGTTGCATTGAACTGATTCAATGTTTTTATTTATGTGTTCTGCTTATTAAATGTTACTTAGCAAGATAGCCTTAAACATTTGAAAATCGCGGGTGCATCAGGAGTACTACAATAATAATTAACCACCAGGCAAAGCAACAAGTAATCCAATAGAAATAATTAAGAAAACAATGACGAATGGTGTCATGGGCTTATAAGTTGTTGGCATTTGGTGTTAGATCATAGCCATTATCAGACTTATTTAGATAAGGCATAAGACATGTCTAGCTGTTCATACGGCATGATGTTGGGTGCAACAGGCTCCCTATATGCATCTGACACAAATTAATTCACACCACCAGTCATCCATCCTGGGTGCAATTGGCTACATCCAATGTTTTACCATCTGTTTATGTTCCAACAAGACCGCTAAGTTGATATCACAGTTTTACCTTCTGGATGTGGCAAGCACAATAAGCAGGACAAGGGACGGCAGGAGATCTGTTGGCTCACGACTGCAGATAAATTTGTCAGCAGGGCCGTCCCGAACCCCTGCATATCCGGGTATCCTGAAGCTAAGTGTGCAAATGTAGCATCATCAAACTTAGTTTCACAGGGGGATCAAATTTGCTCACCTCATCCGGGAATAATAACATTTGTATACGCATTTGAAATGTAATCCATGGTGCTTATGATTCATTGAAAAGCATCTAGTATGCACACAGATCTTTTCCTATTGTTCCTCATTAACAGTAACCTCGAGTACCCTTTCCCAAAAAAGCTGAGGCACTCGAGTTCCAGTTCTTGGCTGTCCAATGCTAGTCTATACAGGGAAGTGATTGTTATGTAATGTTATGTTATGGTATGTTGATTTATACAGTGCATCGCTACCAACCAGGGACAGTCTCCAGGCACTCACTTGGCTCTGCAAGAAAGAGGACGCGTTGGTTAGTGAGGATAGAGTGATAGGATAAGATACCCAGATATTCAAGGAATGCTACTTTTTCCAGTTTGATGGTGTAAAGCGTAACAGATGAATGGTGATGTTTTTCCTGATACCACAGCACATATATTTGATTTCTTACCATTAATGTGCAGCCCCTTCTCCTTGCAATGCTGTTTAAATACATCCAAGTGTTTCTGAAGCCCAGACTGGGTTTTTTAGATTAGAATTGTGTTTTCCTCATATAATAATATATCAAATGTTTTCCCTTCCAGAGATTGTGCATCAGCTTCCAGACAATATTTTTTATTTTTTTATTTTATTTGTTGTTTTTCGATACAAATTATCTTTACAACAATTCTTAATATTACTTCATGAGTTTACAATCTTTTAAAAACAACATAATACCATAGAAACATCAGAACAATAATAAAATTAGGTCCCATAACCATGATGTTTTGCTAGAAAGGGAAGAAAAAAGAAAAAAGAAAACCATATTCACAGTCTAAAACAGAACAATTACATATTGTCACATTAATTCTACCTCCAACCGAATGTGGACTATGGGACTAAGTTAGGATCAATCATTTCCCCACTCAGGATAAACATAATTTTTAGTACTTTCATTCATCTGTTGAGTGCACTAGGGCCTCATTTACCGATATATCTGAAGGATCATCCGCCAATCCATTTAAGCCGAAGTTCTTACACTTTAAGTTCCTTTGAATTACATACAACAATTGTGTTAGGTCGATGATCAAGGACATTCTATAGCCCCACATACATTGTATCCAAAGCATTTCACATTGGTAAGCTGTTATTTCATTTTGATGTTTCAGCAAGATAGTTTGCCGTGCTTTTGTAAAGAAGACGCAGTATATAACAAGATGTTTCAAAGTTTCTTTTTGATAATTTTTACAAAATCTGCATCCTTCCTCTTCTGAATACAAACTGGTGGACCATTTCTTGGTACGCTCTGAAGTTGAAAGGAGGTTGAATTTAAACCTCATATAAAGCGAACGCATTTTATGGCCAGGACACTGTCTCAAATATGGCAGTAACGGTGACTGCTTATGCCAAAATTTTGTGTACTCTTTAAATGCGGTGTATAGCCCAATTTTATCTGCGTTCGCTGCCCAATCAAATTGTATTAGCCTCGCCTATACAACCTGGGGACGTTTGATTAGATCTTCCCTTTCCATGGCTAATAGTACAAGATTTTCATCACACCTTTTTCCTGCCTCTGCTACCGAAGCTGGAATACCCTTTTTTGGCATTTTATCAAGATCTTCATAAAGGGAATTTGCCAACGGCTCCACAATTTTTGCATGGGACGCAAGCTTGCGCCATAAATATTTGGTAGCTAAGGATGTCAATCCCAGTTCATGTATGATGATCGAATTTGGGAGTGACATAGGCAAGTGTAATACTTTCTCCATATTTTTCCTTGGATTTTATTTAGCATAGGACCGATTTCCAAATAGCCCAGGTCTAAGCCATATATAATGATTGCTTCTACTTTAAGCTTATAGAAATCGATCAAAGGAATCATGGAAAAATTGCAGATTTTTGAATAAATTACTTTCATTTGGGCGATCAGTGGCATCACTTTAATTGAGATTTCTACATGCCATTTGTTGAGCGAATCAGAGTTGTTCAAATTGTACCCCAAGTAAATCATGCCCAGAGCACGTGGAATCGGGAGCCCCTTTATCTTCCATTGGTATCTTACGATCTTTTGCTTGTTTGAAAATATCAAGATATGTGATTTCTTTGGGTTTAGCTGGAGATTGCGATTTTCACAGAATTCTACTAGACATTCAAGTTTGTTTTGCAGCCCAAAAGGAGTAAGATCAAACATTATCAAATCATCTGCGAAAGCCAACCAATCCAAGCAAAGATCCCCTAGTTTGATCGCAAATGAATTACACATGGACCAAATTGTAGCTATTTCAGATAAATACAGGTTGAACAATGTGGCTGCAAGGTTACATCCTTGCTTTACACCTATATGTGTTAAAATAGGCGGTGTTAAAGAGCCTTCCTTGTGGATCTTAATCCTGTAACTTGTATTAGAATGCAACATTATAATCATTGCTATCAGGGGAGGTGGAATATGAATATCTTGCATTTGTTGCCACAATTGTTGTCTGATTACGGAGTCAAATGCCCCGGATATATCGACAAGTGCCATATATAATGGACCATGGCCTTTCTTCCTAGTGGATTTCAATAAATGTGCCAACAGAGTTGCAATCAACTGTGTACCCATACCTTTACGGAACCGGTTTGAAACCGTGAAAGAATTTTCTGTTTTATAATGAAGTCGTTTAAGTCCTTTAATATTAGGGCAGCAAAGATCTTTGCAGAGATATCAATTAGGGCTATAGGTCTAACATTGGTGGGATCGTTCAGGGGACCCTTTTTATGTAATGGAATTATAATCGCAGTTAACCACGACTCGGGCACTTTCTTTGATTTAAAAACACATTCCAACCTCCTTAAGATGATTTTTGCCCATAATTTCGGATCGTCCCTTATGACGCACGGTGGAATGCCATCCGGCCCAGCAGCTTTAGAGGGTTTTAGCATTGCTATTATATAGATAATATCATTCAAGCCCCAAGGACATTTAGACGGAAGATTTGCAGCCAAATCTAGGGTTTGTAGCCCACAAAATTTCTGTGGCAGTGCATATTTGGACTTAGAGATTTCACACCATACTTCCCCGCTTACTGCAGAGCATAGATCCGACTTTCCTTTCAGTAGGGGATCCTTCAGTATTGCCCAAATTTCCCTTGAATTTTTGCCAATTAGGTTCAAAATCATTTTTTGGTTGGTTTCTATAAATGAACCAATCTTCAACTGTTTGACATCATTTCTATAGGTTGTAAGAATTTTTTTTTCTGAATCACATAACCCCCTATAATATAGGATGATTTCATCAATTTACGTATTTCCTTGTTTTTTGTTTTTTCCTCAATGCAATTTCTACATTGTAACTCTTCTTATAATCAGTCTGCTTAGCCATTGAACATTTCTTTACCAAGGTATCAAGATGACCACATATCATGCCAACAATTTTTCTTTCCCATGCGATAAGATCAAATCTAGACATCATTTCAACATTTATTTTTTCCATATCTCTGTTAACCAGATAATTTAGCTGCCTCTAAAGTCTAGCATTCCACCTGATGGAAAGTGCTTTGCGGTCTATCTCCAACAAAGATAATACCGGGTTAGCTTCATACATTGGTAAGTTACAATCTAACAAACACTCCAATATGCAGTGATCACTTAGACGCAAATGGATGATATTACAGTTTATAGCGAATTCCGCTAGTGCGTCCGAAATTACCAAGTAATCTATTGTTGAGCGTTTCATGCCACGAGCCCAAGTATAAGCGTGCACCTTTTGTACAAAGGGCACTACTTGCAATTCCCATTCGCTCAAGAAGTTCCTCCATATTTGCCCCCTTTCAAAAGCCAATATTTCATACTTAGACCCTATGTCTGACTTCATCATTATATTATTAAGATTTGAATTAAAATCGCCACCCATGATGATCTGTGCATTTGGAGCATCGATTGCAACTTGTAGAAGTACAGAGTTCACTTTATCGATAATAGCATCTAGAGTTATTGTCGCTGGGTTCCAGTACAGTGCAACTATGATCAACTGGGAGAGCACCCTAGCTTTGGATGTCACTTCCACCACCAATATGTCTGAGGATGAATAAATTTGCAACAACTTAGTATAATATAAGTGTCTCACAAGGATCGCAAGTCCGCCAGATGGACGGCCTTGTATACCTTTTACCGCATGAGAACAAAAAGCTACATATCCTTCTAAATAAATATCTTGGATTGCCATGGTTTCCTGCAGTATGATTATTGCTGGTAGTTGTACATCTAATGTATTCTGAAACCATTTCTCAAGGTTATTAAAGCCACAGCAATTCCAAGAATTTATGACCACTGCGTTGTTTTATTGTTTTTCTTTGACTGGCATATCGCCTATTAGATTTTTCATAAGTGGTTCAAGCCATGCCAGGCTTGATGCAATTTGTGCAACAGATTCAGATTGTAGTCTGATTTTTTCATGCAGAGTTGCAAACTGATTCTCATGATCTTTGATGAAGGCATTGTTATGTGACGCAGAGGACTGATATTCAACAAACAGTGTGGCATTTTCCAACGAGGTAAACAAAGATCACTCATAACCAAGCAATTGGAAATCTCTTGCGTGTTCCATATTAACACAGCAATAATAGTGTTCTGATATTTACATAACATACGACCGTTTGAGACGTACGGTAAGCGAACCCAGTCAATGTCATTAGACACTAAATTGCGCAGTGCTGGTATTTGGTGGAATACTTTCATCAATGATGTTCTATTTAAGTTAGGTTTGTCTACTTTCATTGGATCCAGCATCCAACCCATTCCCAGTTTCATTTCAGGCCCCAAAGTATTGTAAAATGACCATCTATCAACACCCTCTCCATCAAAAGATGGGGTGGGTGGTATGGGATGCAGATTTTGCTGTATATCTGGGGCTCCCTTCATGGGTTGGAACTTGATAGGATCAGAATCCTGAATACCTACAACTTCGTTCTCAGCTTGGCTTATCTCTTTATGAACACTTCTATTTGTCAAAGAGTTCACAACAGAACAATCAGCACCGATATCTACAACATTTTGTGGTTTTTGGACTAAAGAGGTTATTTTTTTGTCAATTTTTTCAAAAAAAACGCTGTAACTGCATTTGTTATGGATAGGTGATGATAGCACATTGTCATCTTTTATGTTTGCAACATTAGAGTTTGATGGGTCATCTGTGGTATTTTTCTTACGTTCTCCCCTGTACTCGAGGGAACAAAATTTTGTGGCACAGTGTCGGTTATGCCCAGTGGAGCCTTGCTTTCGATGTTAAGTTGCGTTAGATCAATGTTGTTGTCATCCTTAATAACACTCTTATTATTTTTTTTTTGCTGTTGCTGATTTTTATCGTTCTCTTTTTCCATTGTTTTTGTTTTTTTGTTTTTATTTTTATTATTGTGAGCCATGTTGAGCCCTGCTTGCGTTAAAGTATTTTGCAAACTTGCATTTTTTTGTCTTTTTAGAGCTTTAGCATGCAATTTTTTAGCTTTGCGGGACATACATAAAGTACTCTGAGTTCCATTTTCTGCCTCAACTGAATCGTCAATACATTCCTGTCCCTTCTGAGTGATCATCAAGTTTAAGTCGATCAAATCTGTAAGCGCAGAGGGGCTATCAGGGGTATGCATAACTATTAGTTTTGGTTCCTCAATTGTATTGAGCGCCTCAGACATCCTCTCTGCTGAGATTAAATTTGCAGCAAGGACTATCTTCTCTAGGGTCAGTATTCTTTCATGTTGTAATTTGGCTATCTCCACGTATGGTGGAGTCTGATTTGCTGTTACAGTCTTAGCATCACTTGTTGTATTTGTTTTAGTAGGATCGATCTTCTCTACATACTCGGTTTGAGAAGCTGTAGATTTCATATTATGTAACTTCACAGCTTTTATCTCGGTTACTATTGCTTCTAACTTTTGAGTATGGAAGCGTTTCTCGCTCAAGTGTTGCTCCGCCCAGAATACGTGGCATTTTTCCTGAGCCATCAAAAAACCCTCTATTTTACACAGTCTCGAGTTGATTTCTGATGTAGCTAGACTCAGAGCACCGATCGCCCCATGAGTGAATTTGTGCCCCTCATCCAGCAAGTTCAGCATCCTCGTCAAGACTGGAAAATTCTGTCGTTCTTGAGGATTTAAATCCACTAATGTCTCTTCCATTGGAAATAACGGTAATGATGAAATCGGTTGACGAGATTTTTCTAAAAACATTTTCGCTGGTATTGGATCACTGGTGAATGTGGATAATTTTTATCAGAAGGATTACAATGACTTTCATGTGCAGGTGAGCTAGCAGAGTGTTTTAGGTCCCTGTCCACCCATCCTCTTTCACCTTTTCTCATTTCTTTTAATTGATTTAGATTTTCTGCTATAGCTGCATAGAAATGTAATTGCTCCCTAAGGCCCCTTGACTCACGCGCAGGCGTTGAGGGCCCATTTGATAAACGCGTTCTGCTATGGAGTTCAGCTAGAACTACTGGGGCAACCAACGAGATATGTATAGTTGGCATATTACAATCTTAGTTTACCGCTCCCAATATTGAGCTGTCGGTAATGGGTACATTATGTATCGGCTTTGGTGGATAGGTTGTACTCTCATGCCCCTCCATGTGGATTTGGGCCACTATATTTACCTCATTTTCAGTTTCTGGGATTGTAACTTTTTCTGGCTCCAACGATGTTAGAATGGGCCCGTTTGTATTTGATGATGACTTCATATAAGGGCTAATGTTCGATTTCTCAATTATGCCCTTTCCCTTTTTCCTGATTTGGTTTACCATTTCATGAATGGACTCATCATCTGACATATTACCCTCAGACAGCGTTGATGGAGATCCATTAAGGCATCTCTTCCCATTTCGCAATTTCTTAACCATGATTGGTGCAGAAAAACAACCAAAACAACCAAACTCCACCTAGTCAGTGCAATGCTTACCGCCTGATACGCAGAAAACGTCTCCGTATGAGCAGAGACAGATGCCCCAAGATGCCCTGTCGCACCCTGCGCCGCGCACCGCGAACAGCAAACAGTACTTGTCCAGTACTTGGTGCGCGGCGCGGGTGCGCGAGACTGCCACTATTTGTGGACCCAGGCAAAGTGACTCGTCACAGGGGCGTGTCCACCACAAACAGGAAGAGCTTATACAAGAAAATACAGAAAAACACACACAAAAAAAAGGCAGAGTTAGCTGTGTGGATTCCAGGATAGCAGCCACGTGTGCACCGTTATATACACACAAGCCGTCGAATGGCAATGTGTGAAGCTGTAATAACCTTATAAAAATAAAGTACTAGACAGCAGATTATCTTTTGGCAATTGTGAATGACACCTACCTTCTCTTCAGTCAGCCCTCTCCGGATAGAAGCTAGAGGGAATTACCTGAAAACCCCTCCTAAACCCAGCCAAAAGGCTAGGCTGAAGTGGAATCTCCAGGGGAAACCCCGACGGGAAAAAACCCTGTGATGTGCTGCTGGAGAGCGTGGATTCCTGCAACGACGGCTGAAGGATCACGCCTTTTGGAATGTAGTCTGTAGTCTTATCAGGTAGAATTCTGGGTGAGAAGAGTAGAGGTAAAGGTAAGTCTGGGTCCAGATTTCTAATCCAGAAGAAAGGAAGTAAAAGAGAAGGAGGCTTACCCTGACAGACCCATTCCTTTTTAGGCTTCTGTATTTCGTATCTGATGGGGAATGCAGACGTGTAGCCTATTGCCAAATATAACAGATTAGGGAACGTTTTAAGATACAGCTCAGAAGTCGTGGGAATTGGAATGAATATTACCCAAAGGAAATGGCCCCAGGGAGATATGGGTAAGCACAGAATGAGAGGCTAACACAAGTAGAAACCGAATGCAGAATGTTGCGTCCTAATGGGCATTAATACAAAATCAAGATTAGAAGAAAGAGAGACCTCCACGAGAAAGCCGGACTCAATGCTAGAAGGTGAGGAATCACTACCGGTAAACGTAGCTGTGAAAACAGGAAGGTATCGTCTACTCGATCCGGATGGCAAAGATAGCAATGGAGATTTCTACAAGTTCAGAACAAAGGTAAAAGTAAGTGAAAGTGAGAGTTGGAATCAGTAGTCAATGATAGTTGAATTCAGATAAGTAGAAAAGAGCGAACTCACGATGCGCAACGCGACTCTAAGGAGAGAAGCAACGCATAGGACCGAAGCTCCAGCTGCCGGATATTCCTTCCCGGAAGTCGGGGGTGGGGCTACCCGCGCAGTCCGGTGAACACGAACAACTGGTGTGCTGCTTGCAGTCCCGGTACCTCCATGTTGGAAGTCCTGATTCCCAGTCGAACAGCGGGAAGTGAAACCTTGCGACGAGAAGCAGCGGGATCCAAGTGGACAGCTGTAACAGAAGCGCACAAGTTGTGAAGCGCACAAGTCGTAAGACACACAATGGGCGCACAAGTTGTGAGGCACGCAAATGGGAGCACACACTATGTGCGGCACAAGGCAGCACTACTAAACAGTTACCTTGGGGTCAGGCACGCTGGTGTATCTGGCTAAGACGTCCTCCAGGGAAAGCTTGCTCACTGCAGCAAGGTCCGTGGGAGCACGTCAGCAGGCAGAAAAGCCACGATTACAAATCCGATGGATACAAGGCGGCGGGGCAGCGGCAGCAAACAGTACTTGTCCGGTACTTGGTGCGCGGTGCGGGTGCGCGAGACTGCCACTATTTGTGGACCCAGGCAACGTGACTCGTCACAGGGGGCGTGTCCACCACAAACAGGAGGAGCTTATACAAGAAAAGACAGAAAAACACACACACAAAAAAAAGGCAGAGTTAGCTGCGTGGATTTCAGGATAGCAACCACGTGTGCGCTGTTATATACACGCAAGCCGTCGAACGGCAATGTGTGAAGCGCACAAGTTGTGAAGTGCACAAGTCGTAAGACACACAATGGGTGCACAAGTTGTGAGGCACGCAAATGGGAGCACACGCTATGTGCGGCACAAGGCAGCACTACTAAACAGTCACCTTGGGGTCAGGCACGCTGGTGTATCCGGCTAAGACGTCCTCCAGGGAAAGCTTGCTCACTGCAGCAAGGTCCTTGGGAGCACGTCAGCAGGCAGAGAAGCCGCGATCACAAATCCGATGGATACAAGGTGGCGGGGCAGCGGCAGCAAACAGTACTTGTCCGGTACTTGGTGCGCGGCACTGGTGCGCGAGACTGTCACTATTTGTGGACCCAGGCAATGTGACTCATCACAGGGGGCGTGTCCACCACAAACAGGAGGAGCTTGGGGTCAGGCACGCTGGTGTATCCGGCCAAGACGTCCTCCAGGGAAAGCTTGCTCACTGCAGCAAGGTCCGTGGGAGCACGTCAGCAGGCAGAGAAGCCGCGATCACAAATCCGATGGATACAAGGCGGCGGGGCAGCGGCAGCAAACAGTACTTGTCCGATACTTGGTGTGCCATACTATTTCTATTGAGGGCTATGGAGTTTATAAACAATAAAAACAAAAGCTTGGCCAGGAAAGAACCCCTGTCTGACTCCTTGACTTGTAGTTGCCTCACCCTCACATCAACATCTGTACCCAGCTGTATTATCCTTGCAAATAGTGTCTTCTACAGTTATTAAGGAGAATGGAATTCCCAACTCCGACATACTCCTGGGACAGTATCAAACATTATCTTCAAGTCTATAAAAAATAAAAATGTAGTGTTTGCGCTCATAACACCACACTTTTTTAAAATCAATGTAAACAAATTAATATCTTGGTCAACTGTCGAAAATGCTTTGCTAAAACCAGCCTGTATATCCACTAAAATGCTATTATGAGCTGCCCATTCGTCCATATGGCCCAAGAGAACTTTACCATACAGTTTTGCTGACAAACCTATTAAGGAGCTAGCTTGCTGGGTCCAATCAATGCCCCATTGTTGAAAAATTGAATTATGTCAACACTACACCAGCTAAAAACTATAAATAAGGTAGGAAGCCCCTGTAACCCCTCATCACTGAGGACCAGTAATTACGACTGTGCATTGTGTCTCAAGGCCAAATCCAGAGTGCTGCATTTGTATTCAGCAGTCACAGAGGATCAGGCTCGGACTGGTCTATAAGGGCAATAGTGTATACAAGGGGTTTGTCCTATCCTCAAAACATTTCTAGCTGCACTAAATTCTTGCAGTAGTTATTCAAACCTTGAACAAATATATCCCAAGCAAAACAATTATCAATTTTGTGACGCTGGGAAGGAACCATCCAACCACTGAAAGGTAACTACATCTGCCTTTTATATTTGGTTGTGAATTTAGAGTTCACATAGAACAAACACATTTTTCTTCTAATAATAGGTGGAGTACTCAGACAATTTGGGGGAACACAACCGTAAATAATGCATACACTCGTCAATAGTCGTCTTAGTTTTCTGCATAGTCTGATACCCACACAAATATGACCTGACTAATATTACTTCATATCAGTCAAATCGAATTAAATGATTACAAATTCATCAAATGTATTTTGCATACTGTAACCATTCCAACTGAAATTATGAATGCAACATTATTATGCAAAATCAGTAAAACATTCTGTGTGAAGAAATACATATATAACACAGGTTGCTGCACTTTAGACATCTGTTATGCTTTAAATCAAGATACCACTGCATCCACCCCTTTTTAGCCAAAAAGGGGTGGATGCAAGTTAGTTAGTCTAGTGGCTAGGTATCAAGTGACAGGAGTCCAGTGTATTGTCCACTATATGTGGAGCTGAGACCTAAATATGGGGTCTACCAAGGCCTGGTAGAAACTGGTCTATAAGGGCAAATGGCGAACCAAAAACTCAAAATGCTGGTGGGGGCCAGTTTTTTTGGCCAGAGTGGGCCACTTTTTGGCAAATTTGGGCCAGTGTGATGCGTTAATTCAAACTGCGGCTAGTAGTTTTGACCAGCGTTGCTGAATAAATATACTTTAAAATGCACAATTTGCATCACACTTTACCAAAAACCTGCTCTTTGGTTGCTATTCCAACAGTGTCACAAAAGGAATGAACAGCCATTAGCAACTGTGTGCCACTTTTTCATTGATGCCCGAGGCAATTTTATGGCCCAGCCCGACCCTGCAGGGGATGATTTTGATTTTTTTGTCAGCCAAAATATGAAAAAACAAAACTACGGGCAGTGGTACTTCACTGGCGACACAACATTGACTTTGTTCTATGAACAGGCATGATGGATTATTTTCACCAATTCAGTGACAATTACATGGCCCGAGGAGACATCCAATGATAGTCTCCACGACATTTTAGCGGATGTACATACAGTCCTGAAGAAGACACAGAACTTCATACTATCGAGTACAGGTCGAAACTTGTGTTTTAGGGGGTCTCATTCATTTAGAACCCTTTGAGGGCCAGAAGAAGGAAGACAGCACGAATCACTGATTGTTGTCTGTACTAGTAGAGTTAAGATGTTGAACATCCTCTCTTTTCGACTCATGATTGCAAAACGTGATGTTTATGACACAAGTTCATGTTGCTGAGAGTGCAGTCAATCACACAATTTGGATGTGTTTCACGCATAGCTGCTATGAACACTTATGCATATACTGCACTTTAAATTTGAATGCAATGTGTGCAGTGACCAGTTGTATTTGCGATGCAATATGATGTATGATCAAAACTCTTTTTGAAGCACTCTACACTTTATTCAATCTATGTAGTGTTTGAATTCATGCATTGTTGATGTAATTGGGTAATTGTATGTGAATTTCCCCATGCCGGGTATGGCTAGCTCTTTGGGGCATCCATTACTAGAATGTTTTTTTGATGTATCCCTTCAGACACAATTCCCAATCATTGTAGCACTACGCCAGCTTGCAGGGAAGCCCCTCATTAATGTTATTAAATGACTTTGTTACAAAAGGGTCCTGAATATTCAGTTTAAATAGATTGTACAGGATCTGATCAGGCCAAGATGCTTTGTAAGATTTCTTGGCAATTATTGCTGACATCACTTCACTTTCCATAAAAATCAGATGGCCCAAAAGCACCAGCCAACACCAGAAGCCGCATCTGCTTCACCGCAGAAGCAGAAGACAGCGGCTCTACCTGAGAGCACTACCTCAGCAGAGCATTGCAGCAACAGTCCCGGGGATTTCACTGAATTGCACAGCTTTATTTTGCTATATCTTCAACCACTTGTAGTAGTACAGTTTCCTAACTGATGTAATATGCAATACAATCAGTGTGTTCTTAAGCTACCACCACCAGGTTTCCCCTCATTACGGATCGGTGGGCCAGGTGCAGGCGGCACTTTAGCTGGGGCATAACCAAAGGCCATACCCAAAGCCTCCTTTGCCACCCAAAGAGGAAGAGGGACTGGGAAAAAGAAGTGGATGGGGGACTGGATTGAGGAAGAAAAAGAAGGATTGAGATGAGTAAGAGGAAGGATTGGGACAAGGAAGAGGGACTCAGACAAGAGAGTTGTGAACGGATAAAGGACTGCAATGAGGAAGAGAAAGAAGGAATGACATGAGGAAGAAGAAGGACTTGGACAGGGAAGAGGATTAATGATTAAGATGACTACGAGTATGAGGTTCTGAGACTAGGAAGAAGCCCTCAGATGAGGAAGAGGGAATGGGAGCAAGAAGAGAAAAAATGACTTTGACAAAGAAGAGAATGAGGAAGGATTGAGATAAGGAGGAAGAAGGAGGACTGAGATGAGGGAAAGGTTGAGGTACTGGGATGAGAATGAGAATGAGGAAGAGGGACTCAGATGAGGGAGAGCAAGATGCACTGAGATGAGGAAGAAAAAGGATTGGGATGAGGAAGAGGATGAGGGACTGAGACAGGAAGGGGATGAGGCAATAAGACAAGGAGAGAGACTAGGTTGAGAAAGAGGAGGAGGGTTTCAGATGAGGAAGAGAAAGGAGGACAGAGATGAACAAGAGGAAGGGGCAATGGTAGGTGGAAGCAGACAAAGTACTGGGACTAGGAAGCGGAGGATGGACTGGAATGAGGGAGAAAAATTACTGCAAAGAGGAACTTCAATGATGATGAAGAGGAAAAGACATGGATGAGGAAGAGGAACATGTTCTGAGATGAGGAAGAGGAAGAGCGGCTGGGATGTGGAATAAAAATTGGGATAAGGAAGATGATGAATCACTGGGAGAAGTAAGCGGATGTAGGAAGAAAGACTAGGACTAAGAAGAGGACCTAGGACGAGAAAGAGGGAATGCGCAGGAGAGGGACTCTGATGAGGAAATAGATGTGGGGCTGGCACAAGATGTTAAAGAAGGACTAAGATGAGGAAGAAGGACTGGGATGAGGAAGAGGATGATGGACAGGGACAAGGAAGAGAAAGAAAGACTGAGAGCTAAGAGGATGAGGCAATGGGCTGAGGAAGAAGGAGAACTAGAATGAGGCAGAGGGTCTCAGACAATGTAGAGGTTAATTAACTGAAATGGGACAGTTTAAGAAGGAATGAGGCAAGGAAGACAAAGAACTGGGATGAGGAAGAGGAAGCAGGATTGAAATGTTGAGGATGAGGGAATGGAACTAGATAGACAAACTGAGATGATGAATAGGGAATAGAATGAGGAAGAGGTAATTAAAAGAGGAAGGGCGTAAGGAACAACGACCAGGAAGAGTAAAAATCACTGAGATGAAGAAGAGGAAACTTTAGGGTAAGGGACTGAGCTGAGGCAAAGAAAGCATGACTGAGACGAAGATGAGGGACTGAGACGTAGAATAGAAAGAAAGACTGAGATCATTAAGAGGAAGAGGGTTTGTGAAGAGTAAAAGGAATGAGAACTTTGACTAGGAAGTGGAAGAGGCCCTGGGATGAGAAAGAGAAAGATGGACTGAGATGAGGAAGAGGATGAGGGACAGCTATGAGCAAGAGAGTGAGGCATGGATGAGGAAGGGTAAAAGGGGATGGGATTAGGAAGAGGAAGTGGGTCTCAGATTCAGAAGAGCATAAGGGACTGGGACAAGAAAGGGGAACATGAACTGTGATGAGGAAGGTGAAGAAGGACTGGGATGAAAGAGAGAAATAAGGATGGGGATGAGAAAGAGGGTGAGGTACTGGGAGGTGGAAGAGCATAAGGGAAGAAAGACCGGCATTAGGAAAAAAGACTCTGATGAGGAAAATGGAATGGGGTTAGGAAGAGGAAGAGGGACTCTGATAAGGAAGAGGAGGGGGGACTGGCGCAAGGAAATGAAAGAAGGACTGAGATGTGTAAGAGGACGACGGTCCGGGGTGGGGAAGCAGAAGAGGCACTGGGATGGGAACGAAGGACTATAAGTTCGAAAAGGATGAGGGACTCTGACAAGGAAGAGGAAGAAGGATTGGAAAGAGGAAGAGATTGGGGAACTGGAAGAAAGAAGAGGAAGAAGAAGGATGGAGACAAGGACAAGGAAGAAAGACTAGGAAGAGGGAATGGGACAGGAAATGGGAAGCCGGGTTGGGACGAAGTAGATGATGAGGTACTCAAATAAGGATGAGGAAAGAGGACTGGTATAATGTAGAGGGTGAGGAGCACGATGAAGGGCTGGGATGATAAAGAGAAAGCTGAACTGAAAAGAGGATACGGGATTGGGATGAAGAAAAGGAAGAAGGATTGAGACAAGCAAGAGGAAGAAGGGCTGGGATGAGGAAGAGGTAGAAGGAGTGGGTTGGGATGGAGGAAGAGGGGCTGAGACGGGAAAGGGATAGTAGGTCTGGGATGAGGAAGAGGAATATGGATGGGGAAGATGAAGAAAGACTCAGGGGACAACGAGGGGGATAAACTGAAGTGAACGCGCGGAAGAGGGACTGGAAGGAGGAAGAGGTTGAGGCACTGGTTTGGGAAGACAAGGAAGGGGAAAAAGAACTGGATGATGGAAATGCAAAGATGAAGAGGATGAGGGACTGGCCCAGGAAAAAGAAGCAGGACTGAGACAAGGATGAAAGACTTGGATGGGAAAGAGGATGAAGGACTGGGATGTGGAAACGGAAGAAGGCCTGAGACAAGGAAGAAGAAGAAGGACTGGGATGAGGAAGGGGAACATGGATTGGGACTAGGAAGAGATTGCAAGACTAGGAAGAGGAAGAATGACTGAGACAAGGAAGAGAAAGATGGGTTGAGACAAGGAAGAGAAATATGGATTAAGACAAAAAAGATGAAGCAGACTGGGACGAGGAAGAGAGAATGTAAACAGGAATAGGATGAGTTACTAGGACAAGGGGGTAGGTAGATGGAGGTCTGGAACTGGGAGGAGGAAAAACTCTGATGAAGGAGAGGGCATGGGACAAGAAATAAGATGAGGGACTGTTGTGAGGAAGGAGAGTTAGAACAGAGAGTAGTATGAGGAACAGGGACAAATAAGAGGAAATACATTGGGACAATGAAGGGGATCAGAGACTGGGACAAGGAAGAGGAAGAAGGACTGAGATGCGGAAAATGATGATGGCTTGGAAGAGGAAGAACTATGATGTAAAGCAGGAAGATGAACTTTGATTTGGAAAAGGCACTACAATGAGGAAGTGAAAGAGGGACACATTTTGCTTTGAATTTCGCACAAGTACCATTACTCTTTAGTCCCATAATAAAACGCCTCATTTAAGCAATTCTAAGTATTCTCATTACTCATGCCAGTAGATCTGGCACTCACAGTTCACAGATTCATTGTTTAATTGTAGTTAAATAAATAGCTCACCCATTTTTGGCATCACAAAATACTACATCCAATTAAAAAACACCTGAAAAATGTTCTAATGTAATTTACAAGAACATCTCTGCATTTTAATGAATTGCTTTCCATGCTGCGTATTTTGTACGAAATTAAATTTAAACATTTGGAGAACCATTATCAAGGTACAATAAGTGCATACATTTGCTCTTTGATACTTAAAACCATGCTTTTTGTCCAGTGATTAATGTTCACTCTTGAACATTTGCTAATATTCTGAATACCTCATCACGATTGAAAGTAAAAAATGTATTTCCATTCCACTTATAAACTCAATACCTTCACAAATGCTACTCGTTGTTTCCCCTACTAATATCATTTTAAGCACTGGCCATACTCGTGAGTTTTTGTTTTTCATTCTCGTGAATACAATGTTGCTGTTTTTCCTTTCTGGAAAACCTCAGTTGCTGCAATGCATCATGGAATATTGTGGCTAAGTCCCCAGCCTAGTTCTTTAATTTACCATGTAGGTGTCTCAGGGGACTGGGTGCCACCCTGAGCCTGTGGATGTTGGACGTATCAAAGATATGGTGAGGATCCCCTGGTCATTTAGCTTTAGCCCCTGGCACATGGCAGGGGGGCAGTAACATTGCCTCATCACAAGTCTCAGGCGTCCAGCCCCTTCTTACCCCCAATGGCCCATTAGGGGAGTCCAGCCTTAGAGACTTGGACCCCAAACTAACCCATGACAATGCTTGACAGGCTTCTGAGCTTCACCCCACCTCCCTCACCAGTGGATCTGGTGATAGCAGGAGACACCCAGGATAGCTTGATAACATCAGGCTTGGAAAGTGAGCAAATGGAGTTGGTGGTGTCTGGAGAGTGTCAGGAGGAGGTGGCAAAACCATGGGTGGAGATTGAGTAGAAAGAGGTGGTGGTAGCAGTAGACCCAGGGGGAGGTGGCAACACCATGGGTGGAGTGTGCGAGGAAGGTGGCAATGGTAGCAGGAGATCAAGGAGAAATTAATGCCACCGTGCAGACATGAAAGCAGGAGCAGGTGTTAATAATGGAAGCAGAGAGGTGGCAACAGGAGGTGGCAGGAAGCAAAAATGTGAAGGAACACTCAACAAGAGAGCGAGAAGAGCGAAGTGGAAGTGGGAGATTAGGAGATGTACAGGTCCAAAAGGAAGAGGCGGGGACATGACATAGAGAGGATGTGTTGGAAGACAAGAGCAAGGAGGATGAGGGATCCAGGGACCTGGTGGTGGCACAGAAGCAGTCACCTCATGTGAGCAGGGTGAAGTGGGGGTGATAGGAGGGACGAGAGGAAGACCAAAGAGAAAAGGAAAGAGAAAGGAAGAACAGGACACGGTGAGAATAAGAAGGTTGCAGTAGGCCAGGTCGGCCTTCTGCAAGACCAGATGGCGGGAGGAGGAAGGAAACTGCGACAGGGAGGTTACATTGAGCTCAGAGATGCAAAGGGAAAGAAGTCCAGGGTCAGATTAGCCAGTTTTGGCACCTCTCTCTACGTCTTCCAACCATCCACAACCATAGACCCATCAACTCACAGAACTTGGTGCCGAGGCAGATGTGGGGTACAGGAATCCAGAGAGCCTACAACTAGCTAGACCAAAGAGGAGGGTTCAGGACATCCATAAGCCTCCAATGCCTGAGATGGGGAGGTGAAGCGATACCCCATCCCAGAATGTGCTGAGACTTGAATAGTAGCCTCAGGGACCCAAAGGCCTAACTCAACCTGGCAGAAAAAAGATACTTTATTGGGGGAAGACCATTATTATTATTATTATTATTATTATGACTTCTTTTGGGAAGATAACATGTTTGCATCTAGTTGGCCTCTGCTTGTACACAGGCCCCAAGTAAAACTTCTGAACAGTCAGTCTTGGCATGCTTCTGGATCCCAGATGTCCTGGATGACAGAACTATATAAAACATTTTGTTGAGGGGTCACACGGCTCTTTGCTACTTCTACCTATAGCAATCATGTTACCCACCGAATATTTAAATACAGTGTTGTGGAGTAGTGGTGCAGTGTGAGTCAGCTTTCATTTGTTGTGCATTGGAGTTTTCTTGTTTGGGGAAAATATTTCGTTTGGACAGTGTCTCTACCTCAATGTTGCCTTTCCCATCCTGTGTAGACTGTGTTTTGTTACCTTCGGACTGAGTGTTGGTTTTGTAGCAGTACAAAACATCGCAGACCATTACAACGAATCAGAAAACAATGCATTGTTTGATCGGATTTTTGCAAATCTCATTGCATAGGTAGATGGTGTGGGGTTTATTTTCAGTGAAATGAGCAAAAACATCGAAAAATAAAATGTTTTCGGATTCGCAGTAAAAAGTGCATTGTGCTCACGCAGATCCGTTTGTTTTATCTTAACATTGGCATTCTCAACGTTTGTAGGCTTCATTTTCTTTGCAGGTAGTAAACTGAATTGTTTTTAAATATGTCTTGTGTTTGAATGATTTCCTCCTTTTATTAAATTGCTGTTTCCCTGTGTATTCCAACATATCCTTTGTGTGCATATTACTTCTTTGTTGCTCGAATGGATGGTGACTATGCATTGGGTGCATTCCGTCATTAGGCAAGTCACTTGTATTTCCTGCATAGCATGCGTTTACGTATCCATCATCTGCAAATGCACATGTTAATGGTCTTCCTGACTAACCTGCACTGTGTGTTAGTCCCAGGCCTAGAGTGTCGTGATGTGGTGTGTGTATATGCGCATGAGTCTTCTGCACTGTTGTCGTGGTACGTTTGTTCTATGTCTTATGTGCACAGTATGTTCCTTGTGGCTCTACTGTGTGATGCTGCACCCCATTTGTTTATGTGTGCATGCTACAAAGGCAGACACGTATAACAGTCCTGATGCATCCACCCATCTGCCTGCCCTTCATCTGTGTGTGCATCTGTCTCTCCATCCATCAGCCCTGCCAGCCATATAGAATTCTATTGAATTCCTCCTTCCAACAGTCCTTCCATCCATCCTATAGAATGCCTCCATACAACAGTCCTTCCATCCATCCTATAGAATGCCTCCATCCAACAGCTCTCCCATCCATCCTATAGAATGCCTCCATCCAACATCCCCCCTTTGGTGTGTTGGTCTAGTTCTTGTGGGCAGAGAGCGTCATGACCTTGTCATGACGCCTCTGCAATAAAAGGGACTCTGCTGGCACGCACGGGCAAGAGCAGCAGAGTCCCAGGAAGCGGCAACTCGTGGCTGTGTTGTTTGTGTTGCGCCTGTCTGCCACGTGATTGTGGCCTGGTTTGCAGTGTGGCCCGAGTGCCCTCGGAGCCGCGACTGCGAGTAACCGGGGGTGATCCCCCACATTGCGGAGACTGCGCCCGGTGACCCGGGAGCCATAGGGTGTTCCCTATACTCGGTACGCTGGGTGTCCCCCAGCGTGTCTGCCGAGTCGGGTGACCCCGACGGCATCCGTGGACCGCCCCGGTGACCCGAGGTGGCCCACAACACTGGCGACGAAGACTCTTCACCCCCTCACATGCATTCCCCCGTCAGGTTCACGGAGTGGGGGGCGGAGCTAAGAAGCCACGTGTGAGGTTGCAGTCTGCCATCAATCCCTGGAGGGAGGATATCAGGCTCCCGGTGCCGAGGCTCTTCGCCTCCAACCCCTTCACGAGGGTGGAACCATCTGCGGTGGAGTCCGCTGAACACACAAACTGCCGGCAGGACCACGTGGCAGGGCCCCGGCCCACGACAAAGGAAGAGGCGGAGCCTATGAAGGCCTGCGTCCACAACACGGGTTGCCGCGTGGGTCTGGTGAGGCATCCGCTGGGGTGACACTGCCACCAGTCCTTGATGCGGCAGCCAGGAAGCCAGTGCCCGTGAACTCCTAGGCTGCCGTGGGGAGAGGAAAAAAAAATCGAAATTCTCTGTGTGGGCTGCGGGCTCGTGCTGCAGTGCGGCCGGCAAGGGGCGTGCCCCAGCGGCGGGCCGATGATCAGAGGCGGGGCCATCCCTCCACCTCCCCCGCAGAGGAGGGGAAGCAGGTTATAATACCTGGGCCGCAATGGGGAACTGCCTGGCCACCAGGAAAGGAAGGCTCATCACCATCTGGGCCTAAGGAAGAAATTATACAGCAGTTGTCATACAGGTGGGTCTTGAGGCCCATCAAGGTCCAGAAAGGGAGAAAACTGTCCGGTGAAGAGGCTGGGAAACGCAACATCAACCCCTCACACAAGCCCCTCCCGCAGGCCACAGGTGTACTAAGCCCGAGGGTAGCGACTCCACACAGAGTGCTTGTGCGCCCTCGGGGGAACGCTCTGCTGGGTAACACCACTAAGGCCAAGTCCAAGGAGCATATTAACAGGGACGGGACTACTTTGACACCGATGCTCCTGTCCACATCCCCAACAGTAATAGTTTCCCGGGGAGCAGGTCGACGCTTCCAAGAGACCTCGCCACAAGGGGTCAAGCCCTCAGAGGCCCCGTAACTCTCCACATTGGTGGCCACATCCGGCATCCTGCGTAGCATCAAGCATGTCGGACGACGATGGGACCTGTCGAGGACAACTGGCACCGATACCCCCTTTTGATGTCGTGGGTGCGCCTGCCAGTCTGGGCCCCCGGTGGACTGTCTGGGTTGAGAACCTAGAACTATACTTTGACACAGTGGAGATGAAGGACAAAGCCAAACGTCCAACCCTCCTGTACTCAGCCGGATTCACAATCCAGAGGCTATTCAAGACATTAAAGCCCCTGGATCAGCCCTCAAAGAGAATTTTTGACCCATGGTCAACAGGGAATACGAACGGTTCCGGATGAGGTGCGCAAGGCAAGAGGTAGGCGAAAGCCTTGATGCATTCCACCGAAAGCTGCGTGGCATTGCACTGTCCTGTGCCCTGGGGAATTTCGAGGAGGACGAGATCCGGGCGCAGATCATCTATGGCTGCAGTTCCTCCAAACTGCGCAAGCAGGTTCTGAGGGACCCAGCGCTGACCCTCGAGCGAATAATAGAGCTTGGCCATGCCCAGGAACTGGCAGAGGTGCGGGCCTCCGTCATGGACTCCTCTAGACACCACCTCAAGATGGAGGTCCCCATGCAGTGAGTGAAGGTTGAGGAGGTGGCCGCTGTCGGCAAGTGGCCAGGAGGAAGAGTGATGAGGAGGGGAGACTGGCCGAGGAGGGACCCCAATGCCACAATGTGTCATCAGTGTGGGTGGGACTGCCCGGCGACAGGACACATCTGTGGAAGGTGCCGGAAAGGAGATCACTTCGCACGGGTGTGCCTTGCCCCAGCTCCAGCCAGCATCGCCGGGGCATCACGGGGGAACAAGCCGAAGGGGAGGAAGACCCCCAAGGTGGAAGCGGTCCAGGTGGCAGAGGGTCCCCGAGAAGTACTATATGATATGGGAGAGGAGGAATATGAAGAGAATATATTCTTTTTGTCCTGCAGCAGTGCCAGTGGCCAGTTTGATCCCGGGATCTTCTGAATCAGGAGAGCCCATTGTCGGGCCCCGTGGGGTGCGGACTGGAACACGCCCCATTTGTTTTCAGTGTTGAACGTTTAAGTTTGTAGTAGCTATTAGAGGTGCTCGGACTGGAATGCACCCAATGTGTGCTGTGATGATGTAGGGGGCACTGTGGGTGCACGGACTATAATGCGCCACGTGCAACCCAGTAGAAGTTTTGTTTGCAGTGGGGTGAATTTTGTTTGGTTATAACAAAGGGGCGATGTTTTGTGTTGGTCTAGTTCTTGCAGGCAGAGAGCGTCTTGACCTCGTCATGACGCCTCTGCAATAAAAGGGACTCTGCTGGCACGCACGGGCCAGAGCAGAAGAGTCCCAGGAAGCGGCAACTCGTGTCTGTGTTGTTTGTGTTGTGCCTGTCTGCCACGTGATCGTGGCCTGGTTTGCAGCGCGGCCTGAATGCCCTCGGAGCCGCAACTGCGAGTAACCAGGGGTGATCCCCCACATTGCGGAGACTGCGCCTGGTGACCGGGGTGCCATAGGGTGTTCTCTATACTCGGTACGCTGGGTGTCCCCCAGCGTGTCTGCCGTGTCGGGTGATCCCGACGGCATCCGTGGACCGCCCCGGTCACCCGAGGCGGCCCACAACACCTCCCATCCATCCTATAGAATGCCTCCATCCAAAAGCCCTCACATCCATCCTATAGAAGTATGATCTATCTGATGCCTAGTGAGCTGGGGAAGCTTTACTTTAAACATGATGAAAAAGGTTAATACACCAAACCTCCTCTGAGGACGATTTTAGGTGCTTTTCAGAACATTGGGGTGTGCACATTACTCCCAAATTCTGCATCAAAGCTATATAAAAGATCACAAGGGAGAAATTAAAGAAATTATAGTTGTAAAAATTAAAGTGTTAGTGGTCCCTGTTTTTAGTATGATAACGCAAGGGGAGAAGGAAATCTGCTGTGAGTAACACTGTGAAGCATATTTTGCAAATGTGCTCAATCTTAACCCTGTAACTCTACGTGAACCATTTGTGTCTGCTGGTACCATTCCACTGAATACAGCTTTTCACGCCTGCTTGAAAGCCACATCCAGTGAAATGTGTGCTAGAGTCATAACGTTCCTGATGGAAGCCATTTTGATGTGTGAATGGTGTTCTGACCGTTAGTTATATTATTATGATTGCTTCACCTCCAGATCTTCAATAGATGTGCCTTTTAAAGGAGCTGTCTGACGCTTTTTAGCACTACTTTCTATTTTAAGCGGTTCATTATCAATCAAAATAACTTTAGTACATCCAAACCCAAAACATTTGCATACATTTAAATAACAAAAAGAGAGAACGCCCACATGGGCACCAAAGTACAGAAGTAGGGGAACTCCTTATTAAATCAAGGAATGATTCAAGGTTTAATAGCCCCGGGCCCACAATGCTTTCGTGCTGCCCGTGTCCCCAGAGGGGTAAGGTTTGCAGCAGTCAGAGCATGGTTAGTTAGCGTACCTCCAGGTTAACTGACATTTCCAGGGGGAGTGCAGTGGCTAATTACAAGTCCACTGTTACCAAACCGGGGCATGGCTCCCTGGTGTGCCCACACACCTCTGGTCACTCTCTGATCCCGAAAGACACATTTTACAGAATCTTGGAGGTTGTCGCCCTCACTAGACATTCTGTAGTAACCCACCACAGATTCCCTAGATACAAAAACACAACCCAGAGTCGTGCAAAGCCAGTGTAAACAATTGTTAAATAGGGCATCCATTGGTTCTCGCTTATTTGCAGACAGTTTTGGTACTTCGTGGAGGAATACTGCGAAATTGCTTGGACCTCCATGTTCATGGTTCCTAGACATACTTCCCCTAAGGCGGTTACTGCATGTTCTGGATTCCTTCATGCTTAGGTGTTGAATTCCCGTTGTGTGTTGCTCACAGGCCTCCAGTACAATGGGCTTCATATAGGAGTCAGGGCGTTGCCAGGCATAAGGAACTGCAATGGGTTCTCTGCCTGGGGCAGCACCATCTGGGCATAGGTATAAGCATTGGGCTCACAAGGGGCAAAGGCCAGGAGGGGTCTCTCATGATCCCAACTATGACTTCTGGAGCATTCCCATCGTAAGCCAACGGGCCAGGATTAACCTGGTTGGATTGGCATTTCAGACATTAATTAAGGGGCTCTATTTCAGCAGATTGCGCACAGCAAAGCTCACCTTCAGGGCCCTCTTCCCTTCTCCTGAGCCTCCAACAGGACTAGAATCAGTTTTTTTTTTATAGCTGCTAATACCAAAAGCACTCGTTCCCAGTTGCACCCCCTCACATTGTGGTCCTCCTCGACAGATGGATCAGAGGTGGGTTGGATGTCTTGGTTAGTTGGCTTGGGAGCCCTGAGGGGAGTTAATCGTGGATAGGGACTAGACCCTGAATGCATTGACAGCGTGTTCTCACTCCAGGTGCTACAAGTGTGGCCGGGTGGGGGAGCTTAGTTCTGGTTATCTCATCAGTCTCAATGGCCGGTGGGTTGAAAATATGTTGTGCTGGAGTAGGCGAAAAATTGACCTGGGTGAAGCAAGACAAAGGCAAACAGTCAGGGGCCAAGCAGGGATTTACAATAAGAGGCTTGGGTGACAGCCCCCCCCTGGATTCTATGACAGGGGCAATTAACGGGGGGCAGATGTGGCCACGGCCATCGCTGCTGTTAGTGGCTTCTCCATCCCGAGGGTTATCAAGTCAGATGAGTGATGTAGAGTAGGCACACAAGAGATTGGTGACAAAATGGTAGGGGCACCAACCATGAGTGTTTCAACTAGGATTGGAAGCAGGAGGTCTTTTTCCCTAGTATTGACTTCGACTTTACCAGTGTCCATACAAACAAATCTACCCTCAGTGGTGTTGTGGGTTTCAGGAGAGTCCTGGTTTCCATCTGTGGTGCATTCCTCCTGAAATGGAGTGGACTGGCCATCCAGATGACTGGGATTGCTGGAATTACCAAGAGTCTCCCCCCACCCCTTGATGGTTAGCTATTGTATTTGCTGTCCCACCCACAGAATCTTTGTTGAGTGGTGAATCTCACTAATGAGGGAATGACCCCCCGCATAGTTTAGCATGGTGTTCGCTTCTCCCAAACAGGCAAAGATGGTATCAGTGGCAGAAGTCCCTTCCTTGCCGTGGCTTGGCCGGAAATCCCCCTACTTTTCAACAGCTAGTAGCCTGCGCTTAGACTTAAGTTCTAGGTCATCCTGTGAGATGGACTGGGAGGCTCGCTGTTTGCAGAAGAGAAGTGGTGGATAGGGGCAAGTTGGTGAGGACTCTGATGCCTCAATTTGAATGTTTCAAACATTTCAAGTGTTAACAGCAACAACAGTTGTCCTCCAACCTGTCCCGATTTTTGCTCACCTAACTTTCGCCCCAGGGTGAACTTTGATACAAGGACCAGGCGGGGACTCCGCTCATGGGCCTGTACTTCAAAATTGGTTTTAATTGCATAGTGTTCCACCGCACACCCTGCACCCTGTTTCCGTGAGAGATCCCAGCTATCACGGCTGTCACAGGTTGCTGATACCGTCTGCTATGCCGAACTCCTGTGGTGCCAAACACTGCTCCCTTGCCTCGCCATGGGCTTCATCGCTGCAGGGTTACTGATGCCTCTTTATGTCCAGGGGGGCGTGCGCCAAGCAGGATACGGAAACCAGAAAGTCCTAGGAAGTCCTGGGATTGCGCCAAACACTGCACCCTTGCCCCGCTGCAGGGTTCATTATTACTTTGCCCTTTTCGAAGACCCATTTCACTCCATTGAAGATATGCGGTATTACTGCATACAGTCATAACTGTATTACCACATAGTTATTACCACCACACTTACTACTGGTTTAACCTCAAAAGCAGGTTTTTTAATTGGGAATGGTATCCCAAACTCTAAACCAAACGCAGTGGTAAAACAGGTGGTATTTTCAAATTTAGCCTGTTTTACCATTATTCTGCCTGTTTTACAGTTACTGCCAGACTCATATTGAGGCCCTTAGTTTCTGTATCGGTAGGTAAGGCTCGTATTTACCTATGAGAGATTGTGGAATGAATATAGGTGTTGATGTTCTCCGATTATCCACCTAAAGTGTTGAATGAGTTTCGTTTCACTTGGCATGCTTTTCATACTCTTTTGGTGGCCTGTTTTGTTGCTTAACATTGATACTTGTTTTAAAATATGTGTTGATAAGTTAAGTTTCCATTAACGCATCTGTTCTTGTAGTTATGTGTAACCGCTTGCTCACTTAAGCCCTACTTTCTCAGGTGTTACTAGAGGTTATCTATAAACTAAGTTCTTATCCTATTTAGTTCCCGGGTTTAGTTATATCAAGACCTATCTGGGATTATTGAATCATCTACTCGTATAAGATAGACATAAATACAGCATGTGTTTTGTGCATGTGTATTTTTTCAAGCATACATTTTTAGTTCATGGATGTAGCATCTGGTACCTGTGCAGGTGTGTTGGTCCAGATATCATTAGCTCTGGAATAAAGGGGGCTTTAGCATGATGACATCCAGAACAAGCAATAGAATGATCACCTCCAAAGGTTTGGGTAAAATGGCAACATCTGAAGATAACCATTCGGGGTGACGGTTGACACCCAAGAGAGAGAGAGAGTGAGGAGGATGGTAAGGGGCCACAGGCTGGTGGGCTGCTGTCCTAGTGGCCCCTCTCAGGAAATTTTTGTATTTTTGTATTTCTATTGAATGTCTATACAGCTTAACGCCTAAGTGCTGTCAAATCAACCAACAGAACAAATCACACAAACAGATCAATAAAAACCAACAGATTACTGAATAAGAAGATGAATCTTGAAAAGGGAGAAAGACGATATCGAACGCCGAGAAAGAGTATGAGAATTCAAATTTGTAGGGGCCAAAAGAGCAAAATAACAGAATCTAGAAAAGGCAGAACGAGCATGAGGAACCGTAAGAAGAAAAAGAGATTCAGAACGAAGAGAACAGACATGAGAGTAAAAAGAAATTCAAGAAGAAGACTTAAAAATAATGAAAGGAAAAATTGTAAAGTAAACGATTTTCAAATGAAAACCATTCCCAAGAGAGTAAAGCAGAGGTGATAGAATCCAGAGGAGCAAGAGAACAGAGAACCCGAACTGAATACCGGTAAATAGAATGAAGAGGTGCAATCTGAGATGCAGAAAAACCAAGAAGAACAGAAGGACAATAGATCAAGCAAGAAAAAAACTGAGGAAGAAATAAGGAGTTTAGCAGAAGAAAAAGTAAGAAAGCAACGGCAGAAGGGAGAAATAGAGGAGATATGAGCAGAAAAAGATCATGAAGAGGGTTTATAGTGATAGCCTCGACATCCAAAGCATCGAATGCAAAAGCCTAAAAAAAATGCATCGAAAAAATGCATTTTATTTTCATTTTTTTATAGGGGGCTCCTCCAACCTCCGTTCTTTTACCCCTTAAAACCCATTTTAATTAAAAAAAAACTTTACCTACCAAATAATGCATTTTTTCGATGCATTTTTTTAAGGTTTTTGCATTCGATGCTTTGTATTCGAGGGAATCACTGGATACCCATGAAAGAGTCCAGAATGACACTGAGATTATGAGCAGAAGGAGAAATAAGAAGCAAGGAACAAGGAAAGTAAAGAGAGGGGGCAGGGTGAGGAGAGGGGATAGTTGAGGCAGGAAAAAACAGAACCTCAGTCTTAGAGTGATTAAGATGTAAATAATGAGATGATATCCAAGATAGAATTGTAAGAAAACAGGCAGGAAGAGAAGAATGAATAGAATCAGTAAAAAAAGGAAAAGCTAGAAAAATGTGTGAATCATCCACATGGAGATGGTAGGAAGAACCAAAATACGAAATAATCAAACCAAGAGGAGCGGTATAAAGAGAAAAGACAAGAGGACCAAGACCCAAACCATGGGGACACCATGTAAGAGCAGGAAAGTAGGAGAAGAGTGTCCAGTGCAAGAAACAGAAAAAGTATGGCCTGTTAGGTAGGAATAAAATCAATTTAATTCTGAACCCCGAAAGCCCAGATTAGAAAGAGAAGAGAGAAGGATAGTGTGTTTGACCATATCAAAAGCAGCCAAGAGATCAAGAAGAACAAAAAGAGTTGAAAGTTTAGCGTGACGAGCGGACAGAAGAGAATAAGTGACAAACAGAAGTTCCGTTTCCGTAGAGTGGCAGGGTTGGATACAGACTGAAAAGAGGGTAGCAAAAAATATGCATTAATAAACGAAGAAACTTGCAGATAAACAATCCGTTCTAGAAGCTTAGAGAGAAAGCTTCTAGAGCATTGTGTCGGTAGATCTTTACAGCCAGTCACAGCTTGATCTGGATAACATGAGCAAGCTGATAGAGGTTCTGTGGAGGGCTCGTTGCTTGAGGAATGACCTTCTGTGTTGGTAGCGTTGCCTCCCCTTGTGAGTTAATTTTATTTTCACAAGTTACTAGGGTAACCAGGAAAACACCACAGCTGAAAATAAGTGGTGGATGTACCTGCCCGCCAGGAAGGTCTGCAGTTTGAATCACATTCAGGTGTGGGGGTTTTAGGCATAATTTGTGTTACCTTTTCTTTCTTGAGGAAATCTCTTTGGCCTCCAATTGATTGTGCCGGTTTCAGGCTAGATATATTTATGAAGGAAAACGTGAATGTGATGTTTTATTTTCAATGAAAAGCGTTTATATAAATGACGTCGGAATTGGTGGGAAATGTTCTTGTTCTGCCTGGTAGTGGACTAGACAGGGTAGCTGTTCTCAGGACTTCCCTAGCCTTTTATTCCTTCAGAGGTGTCCTTAGGGTGGCCTATGTGGCTCCCAAAGGTTTGGGAGTTCCTAGGAGTTGGGTCATTCCACCTGTACCATGGCAGCCTCAGACCTCTACGGGTCGTAACGGACACTGCTCTTGAGTCATGGAAGTGGCCTTGTCGGGGTGAGTTGGGTAAAGTGGCAACCAAGCTGGCATCGAGGGTGGTTACAGGGCAACTGTTTGTTTATAAACTCAAGTAGATGGTCTTCCGCATGGCTCCTGCTTCAGGTGGTTTCTCTCCTCAGGACATGTGTTCCCTATGTTAGGGTCAGGGTTTAAATACCCTAGCCTAATTTCTTGCCTCTCAGAGTAGTACCTGAACTGGTGTTCAGTCATCACTCCTGGACCCTGGCAGCCTTTTGTTGCCCTTTGTCCTCTTTTCCACCGGTTGGGCAGTCCCACACTTGGACTTGGCAGAAGGTGGTGAATTATTCTCAGGTGGTGGGGCCTGCTTTGAGGGGCTTGTCCTGTTCATCTAGATCATCATAGGATGAGAGTTGCCGTAGTTACAGTATTATGCTGCAGAGGGTGTGGGTCCCTGTCTTTCTCGGTTATTCTTAGGGGCAGCCTGAGTTAAGAGTTGGCCCAGGATTGCTTTCATCCTTGGTTTTTGCCTGGTACTTCTGTGATTCTCTGCCACTTCCTGGGTGTTGGGGTGTTCAGGCCTGTGGATCTTGGCTGACCTTTAGTAGGCCTGTTGAATGATCTGATTACTGATTATGTGTCAATGCATAGAACTTGACTTTACCCCTCTCACGTGGGTCCCTCTGAGTGATGTCCTTTAACCCTCATTTTCCCTACTTGCTGGTGACTCTCCATGTAATGGCCACTTCACCCCCTGCACAACAGGGGCGTTATTCCTTTTCGGTTCTATTATGTGCTGGTCCGGTCTTTAGATCTTTGGTATGCTTCATAGAGTAAGAACTGGGAAGAGGAAAAGAGGACACAGAGGCAATGCTCTGTTTACTTACTGGTTATTACTCCTAGTTCTACTTTTCCTCATCACAGTACTGATGCCCTCCTTCCTTTGGTAAGATTGGCCTGGATCCTTTGGTATAGTCAGGAGAATTATGGGGCACGCAGGTGCTTTATACACAGTGCTAAGAGGTGGCCGTAATTCGCCGCTCCTGGTAATTTTAGCTTTGCTTTTAACTAGTCTCATTTAGAAAAATCACATAGTTGTGTTTTTATAGAATTCACTATTATATTTTTTAAAAAAAGTTTAATCAGTTTAACAGTTTTAACAGTGTGCTCGCTGATCACGTGCCAGTACTTGCCTTAACCTTGCGCAGTTTGACTGCAACCTGTTTGTTTCCCTACTCGTGCTACCTGGGTAGTTCAACTACACTTCCCAGCAGCCTTGTAGTTCATCGGCTGCCTTATCTGTTTAAACCCGACGCGAACGCGCTGGCGCGAACGGGGCAAGCCGGTCTGTGCCGGTCCGTGGCCGGACGTGTCGGCGCTCGGTGCAACTCTGAGCTGGGACCATAATCTTCCTTCTACCCGACCCACGGGTTTCTCGAGCTCACCTGGTGCCCTAGTGCTTTGGTAAGAGGGGGCGAGAGATATGCATGCACCAGTTGTAGACACACAAGAGAGCAGGAAGAAGGGGGAGGGGGAGGAGGCCATTAGCCATGAGAGGGAAGGGAACTCGTCTTTTGACATCCTTAGGGATGGTATGGAGAGGTGGATGTGCCTGAACATTGGTCTTCTCAATACACGCTCCCTAACCAAACACGCCATAAACATCAAAGACATGATATCCTCCAATAATTTCGACATTCTCTGCATAACAGAAACCTGGCTCAAAGATCCAGTAGGGCCTACATGCGAGCAGGCCATTCCAGCAGACTACACTATTTACTACGACAACAGAGTACAGGGTAGGGGAGGTGGCGTTGCAATTATTGCTAAGAACAGCCTCAAACTTTTTAAGGTATCTGTAGGTTTAAGTGGGTGCAAAGCACTACACCTTAAACTGATTTTCTCCCCCAACAATTGTCTCAACTTGATAGCTATCTATAGACCACCATCATTGGTCTCAGATTTCTCACTGGAACTCTGCTCTCACTTAAACACTTTGAGATCCGTCAATGCATCTACGGTCGCTATGGGAGACTGGAACCTCTGGCGAGGCAATAAGAGGGACAAAGGGGCTATAGCATTGGAAAAAGCTCTAAATAATCTCGATTTCAAAGTCCTTAATAAAGATCCCACTACCCCCCAGGGAAACCAGTTGGACTGGCTGTGTGGCCATAACATCTGTTTACTAAACTGCAGCACCACTCCCTGCATTTGGAGTGATCATCATCTGATATCGGCCAACCTAAAGCTGCCCTGCTATGCATACAAGCAAAACCCTCACATTAAGACAGAAATCAGAAATTTTAAAAATCTAAATGAACTCCAGCTAAAGCCTTGCTTGGAGAAAATTCTGTGCTCTTTTCAGGATCAGGATTCATGTGCCGAATTGCTAGACAAATACAACAAACACTTACACGAGTTAGTAGAAACCGTGGCGCCGCTCACCACCAAACTAACTAGGAGAATCAGTAACAACCAAAAATGGTACACACCAGAGCTTCTTCTATTGAAGAAGGAAAAACGGACTCTGGAAAGAAAATGGATCATACATAAATCGGCGGATAGTAAAGCGAGTTGGAAAAGGAAGGATAGGGAATATAAAGAGAAAATTAAGTCAGCCAAGGCTAATTTCTATAACAAGGAAATCGAGCATGCCGAAAACAATACAAGCAAACTCTTCAACATTTTGAAGAGTATAGAAAAACCTACATCTCTTACTCCCCCGTTTACGCCATCTGAGGAGGACTGTAATATGGTGCTCAATGCATTCCAAGCCAAAACGGAAAAAGCGAGACAAAATATTATTAAGGCTAGAACTTCCTCAAATCAGGAGAACTGCCCCACCGAAGGGAACGTATCTGTCAGAGAACAACTCTTTAAATTTGACCCTATCTCAGAAGCAGATATGCTAGAGGTGATGAACAATATGAAACCTTCTACCTGCGCAGAAAATATCCTGCCCCCTGGTATTATTCTTAAACACAAGGATATATTTGCTCCCATCCTCCGGAGAATAGTGAACGCTTCATTTCATGAGGGCACGGTGCCTAAAGACCTGAAGAGAGTCACCATCACCCCACTTGTTAAAAAAACGGGACTAGATCCCAAGGATCCCGCAAATCTTCGTCCCATAACTAACTCGAATTTTGTTCTCAAACTGTTGGATAAGGTAGCCACACAGCAACTCCAACACTTCGTTGAGAACCAGGGGATTCTGCACCAGCAACAATCCGGCTTTAGAGCATCCCACAGCACTGAAACAGCTATGCTAGACTTGCAGAATCAGATGCTGACTATGCTGGACGATAACAAATTGGGGATGCTTATGCTTTTAGACCTTAGTGCAGCGTTTGATTTGGTGGATCACCACCTTCTCATCAAGGCGCTTGGGGAGAATGTGGGCTGCTCGGAGAGAGCCATCGATTGGCTCCTATCCTTTCTCTCCAACCGCCAAGCAAGAGTACATTGGGGTAGCAGTTTCTCCATCCCATGTGAGATTATATTCGGAGTGCCTCAAGGGGCTAGCTTATCCCCAATGCTATTCAATATATACATGCGCACTTTGTGCAGCCTTCTGGTGAAAGCCGGAGTGTCATTTACAAATTACGCAGATGACACCCAACTCATATTGGAGTTGGGGGGTAGGGATCATGCCATGGACAGTGAAGTGCTCACCAAGGTTTACAAGTTAATTGACGACTGGATGCAGGCAAACTGGATGTGCCTGAACGACTCTAAAACCGAATTGATGTTGTTTGGCTCCAGTCGGCAGTTGGAAAAACTAGGGGCAGAGTACAGCTCTTTTCAAATTAAAAACGCCATTATCCAGGTGGTTCCCAAGGTGAAGACTCTGGGTATGATGGTCGATTCAGTCGTCGACTCCCACGCCCAGACTAACTTCCTCCAAAAAAACTCAGCATACTATCTCAGGCTTATGAAAGCAATCATACCACTACTTAATGAAGTAAACAGGGCAACGATAGCCAGAGCCATTATTCTCTCACGGCTCGACTATGGTAACGCCCTGTTGTTGGGGGCCGCATCCAGGGATCTATCCAGTTGTCAGGTGATCCAGAACAACGCGGTCAGATTAGTAAAAAATCTGAAAAGGAAAGACCATGTTACTGAAGAGAGGCGTGCTCTGCACTGGCTCAGAGTAGAAGAGCGCATCAAGTTCAAAACTCTCTGCATGGTACATAAGTGCCTTTATGGCACAGCGCCTGCATACTTGAAAACACACATAGTGCCCTACAACCCCAGCAGAAACCTACGCTCGGGTGGAAAATGCCTCCTGCATGTGCCCAGGTTCAAGCTAAAAACAGGGCTGGGCAGATCCTTTCTTGTGCTAGCTCCTAAACTGTGGAACAGCGTTCCCGAATCCCTTAGGTCTGAAGTTAATCACTCTGCTTTTAGGAAGATGCTGAAGACACACCTTTTTAGATGAGATCTTAGACGTAGGACTTTCTTAGAGACTTCGCAACGCAATAGTATTTGTACCCATTGTCCGTATCATACGTGTTGTTCGTCGTGCAGTACCGGTGTTTTATGTACAAGCGCCCTGATGCCCTCGGGCTACCGGCGCTATACAAAAATCAAATACATACATACATACATACATACATTCTTGTATAGCCACCTAATTTTTTTTTTCTTTTCTTTTTAAATCTGAGCATTACTTCATGCGGTTGCTTCATTTGTGAGGTTACATTTGATTTGCTTTGCCTGTTCTTGACAAGTCCTTGATTTCTTGCATTTGGAATTTGCAAATGAGACAATTTTACCATTTTCTACCAATTGTTCCACCCACTGGCAGTTTGGGCATGTGTAAATTGCACAGACACAAAGTAATTTGGACCATGTGAATTCTCCACTTTTTTCTTTTATGAATCGCGTGCATGTGATTGTGTTTTTTCTTTTTATTCTCCATGTCCATGTGCGATGATTAGAAAGCGTTGTGACTCACTCTACAAGCGCGCATGCTGCATGAGATGCCATTGGACCAGTTACAGGTTTTTAAAGGCTCTGCTTGCTGGCAGATATTTTTTGGGGACCCTTCCAGTGGATTTCATTGTCGTCTTGGAGCTGCTTATGGATGCCTGGTGGCTTTAGATTAGCTTTTTATTTCACGCTTTTAATTGAGATTGGTTTTTCTTCTGTGCGTATTTGGTCAAAAAACCATTATGTGGCAGCTGGCTCCATTGGAGAATAGTTGCTGTGAGTCAACTTGAATTTCCAGCAGGGAATGGCTTGCCACTGTAGCACATAATTGAAGGCAATTGACCGAGCTGTGGTAGACACTCCAGTCATCAAATGCTTCACTGATATTTACAATGTAATTAAGTGGTAACAACAGCTAACACGTCATTTCATATTATTATTTTGTTCATTCAGGAGAAACAAAGAAATACATTTGGAAGATCCCTGAGAGAGCAGGTCCTGGGAAAGGTGATGGTGACTGCATTACATGGCCCTACTTTTCAACAGTGGATCAAGTCAAGGTAAAATAAGTGCAGTAGTGTAGACTGCTCCGTCTTATGGTGGAAAATGTTATTTGTAGAGGGAACGAGGGATAGGTAAGGTTCTACTGTACGTTTTTGTGCTCTCTGACAAAATAGTATGTCCCAAAGAACACAAATATTGGATGGAAGTCTTCCTGAAAACATCATCAGCTTTGAGGGACATCTTGGAATTTTACAATCAAACACCTTTCCTGTCTCTCTCATAGCAGACGCCAACTGGGGCGCAAGTCCCTGATGCAGACCCATAATCATCCTCTTCTTCTTCACTTGCCGAGTATTAATCCAGGGGGTCACAGACTGCCAATGTCCAGATCTGTGTGACGACTGGCAGGAGAACTTGGCTCACAAGGCATAGTCCTTAGAGGTTCAGCCTAGTCTCTAGCTAGTTATTGGAGAGCGTGTAATGAGAGATGCCCAGCTTTATTTTAGAGGATAGCTGATTAACACACTTTTTGTTCTCCTCATGTCTCAGTAATGGTCTTGTTCCTGGGGGTCTATTCCTCCCCTTCAGGGTCAGTTTTTCTGTGGGCATTACTCATGCGTAACACATCTGCTTCAAAGGCTGGTCCAGGTCTCTTAAAAGGGCCACTATGTTGTTTCAACAAGTCCCTGTCAAACTCTTGGGAGAAGGTGGGGTGGTAAAGGGGATCCTCTCATCACTGCCCCAGGATCCTGCATCACTTAGAGGTTGGTGGTACTTGGTCCCTTGGTCACCCCACTCTTAACCTTAAGGCAAGGAACTTAATCCCAACCCTTAATATTCTGTCCTTATAGTTGTACTGACATTTTCTTATCCTTTAAGTGTGCTCTGTTCCTATCAAGTTAGGTGTGTGCAATATAAACCCCTGTCACTCCTACATGACTATCCCATACTCCTACTATTATGCTGTCTTGCACTGTTCTCTTTGTTTTGTCTTGTATTGTACTTGGATGAATTGTGCAGATTAGCCTATGTAGTGCATCTGGAAGAATATGTGTGGGCCATCCTATGTGTTGTGCTTGTATGCATTGCGAATAATTATCCTTTTATTGTGTATACACTGGAGGGGGGTCTGTACTTCTGTTCTCTACATGGTAGAGGAGAGGCACTGAGGACCCCAGCCAAGATTCTCTATTACGGTAGCAATGGACGAGCAATCAAGGCCTAGCTTCTCAGGTGGTGATGCAGGCTGGTTCTTAAGTACAGTGTAGTCACCAAGCCCCCACAAAGGAATGTCCACCCACTGTATTAGTTAAAACACAGTCTTTATATAATTAAGGTTCAAGGTTACATACACAATCACAATAACTCACTTTGTGCTTAGTTAATCTACAATGGCAAATATATACAGTTCTAAGTGATACCACAATTATCATTAGATCTCAAGTGCATCAAATATACTCTGTTCAAATGTCACAAAGATCAAATTAATAAAGGAAACCAACAATAGACACAGGAGGGAAAGCAGTTGGTTAGAACAATTGGCAGCATTCTGGCTCCTACCACTAGACACAGTTCTTTTTGGAGATCCCCCACCTGGGCAACCTGTAAAATAAAGATACACTACAAGCCCAGTCCATATATTTTCAATTAGTCTTATTTCCTTCTACAATGTTTCTACCACCTAAAAGTACCTGGAATAGCAGAGTTCGACAACGGGTTATCGACGGATCCTTCTTGAGCTGTTCCTTTTAAAGCAGGAGCCCAGATCGTCGAGATCCCTCGAAGAAAGTGAACGCAGCATCGAAGCAGCAGCTTCGGTCCCAGCGGTGCTCGTCGATGATAGAGCGAAGACGTCCTGCAAGGAAGAGGCGTGCGGGGCACCCCGATGTCGAGAGTTCAGGACCGTAAAGAGTCTTTATATAATTAAGGTTCAAGGTTACATACACAATCACAATAACTCACTTTGTGCTTAGTTAATCTACAATGGCAAATATATACAGTTCTAAGTGATACCACAATTATCATTAGATCTCAAGTGCATCAAATATACTCTGTTCAAATGTCACAAAGATCAAATTAATAAAGGAAACCAACAATAGACACAGGAGGGAAAGCAGTTGGTTAGAACAATTGGCAGCATTCTGGCTCCTACCACTAGACACAGTTCTTTTTGGAGATCCCCCACCTGGGCAACCTGTAAAATAAAGATACACTACAAGCCCAGTCCATATATTTTCAATTAGTCTTATTTCCTTCTACAATGTTTCTACCACCTAAAAGTACCTGGAATAGCAGAGTTCGACAACGGGTTATCGACGGATCCTTCTTGAGCTGTTCCTTTTAAAGCAGGAGCCCAGATCGTCGAGATCCCTCGAAGAAAGTGAACGCAGCATCGAAGCAGCAGCTTCGGTCCCAGCGGTGCTCGTCGATGATAGAGCGAAGACGTCCTGCAAGGAAGAGGCGTGCGGGGCACCCCGATGTCGAGAGTTCAGGACCGTAAAGAGTTTGTGAAGAACTGTGGCCCAGTAAGGGTGTCGAGTCGTCCGACGTCTTTACGGTCTTTGGGTGGTGGGAAAACCCACCGCTGGATGCTCCTCGGCGTGTCGATGGCCTGGCCTTCTCTGGCGGGATAAGGCGGGCGGCGGTGCGGACGAGTGCGTCTGTGAATCAAAAGTCTTAGGCAAAAGGAGCGTTGCGGCTCCGGTCGTCGATGGCACGGCGTCAAGCAGTCCCCGTTTCTGGGCAACACGGTTTCGACGGGCCTCCAGAGGTTATGGCAAACCTGTGAACCCTGGTCGACGACGGTGGATGGAATGTCCGGTGCTTATCTTCGTTCTCCTCGGCCATCCTCGTCTCTGGTCGGCAGCCTGTCAAGGGTCTGACTTCCAGGAAGCTTCAGCAAAGGTTAGTGGTGCTCGATGGTCCCTCGGAGCACGGGAAGAGGGCGCCTAACCAGGTCCTCTCATGGATCAGTCTCAGCGGCTCGGTGGCTTTCAGATTTCGGTGAAGGAGGACAGCAGTCAACCTTCTTCTTCAGGCTCGGTTGTCGAGATCAAGCGTCAGTTTCAACTTCAGCTTCTGAACGAATTCTAGAAGTGAGAGGCCCCTAGATATACTAGTTGATCTCCCATTCATTCTGCTGGGTCACACTCAGGCAACCAATCACTCAGAAGGTGTGAATTCGGGCATTCAACAGTCAGTCAGCCAATCAGGCATACAGTGAATTCAGGCCATTCTCCTCCCTCTCAGACACTCACAACAAGGAATGTGTATTGGGACAAGTACCCAGCCATTCAACACTAAACACTGCATTCATACCAGTTTCAGGCAGGGCTTTTTCAGTCATTGGGCCTCATTACAACGAGTGCGGCAAAGGGTTAACAACGCCGGTAGAGCTGGCGGCACCGTTAACCCTCTACCACCTCATTACGAGGTCTGCTCGTGGGTCCCGATAAGGACGTATGGTAAAACCAGGCATCCTTAGCGGGACCCGCTAGCAGACCAGGATGCTAACAACGGGCCCGTCATTAACAGGCCCGTTGTTAGCATCCTCCAAATGGGAATGGGGATGTACCGGGTCTGGGTTTCTGGAAAGGGAATTACCGGGCCATCCAAGGTTGGAATGGCCCGGTAATTCCACATTCCTGGAACCCAGACCTGGTACCCAGTATGGGGGTAGCCATGCCGCTAAAAGCGGCATGGCTACCTGCATACTCGTAATGAGGCCCATTGTGTCAAACACCAGATACTAGACATCCACAACAAGAAGTGCATATTGGTCACACACTCCATTCACCCAGGTCCCAACCACAAGGTGTTCCCACAACATACAGTCACTGGAAAGGCTCCAGCCAGTCTGGCCTGGACTTCACAACAACACCATATATGGAACTTCCACCCAACAGCCCATCAGGAGGAAGGGACAGAGTCAGGGCTTCCCGGGACTTTGGGAAAACAAGGTAACAGGCAAGAGAAAGCAAGAGGCCACAGGGGCCATCTTGTTGCCTCTAAGGAATCAACTGATTCCAATGGCAGAGCCTGGGTATCCCAAAATGGAGGATACTCAGAGCACCTGTCAAATTCAGTATGGAGCTGCTGCCAGCACATACCATGCTCTGTGGGCCACACACAGGTGCCCAAAAACATTTACTAGGGGCACAGGGTTGTACCCCTACCCATGGGTGCCATAAGGGTATCCCATGGGTCTGTACACCAAACTGAAAACGGGAAGAGCTGCACTGCTAGGAGCCCCCCATGGACTCCTGGGCAGAAAACAATACAGAAGACAACTGAAAAAGGACTACAGGACAAATACAGGGAGCCCCTGTCCCTGCATGCAGTTCCAATATCACATATTGCTCCTGATGAGTCTTGAAGGCTAGCCTCTACTTTGCACCGAGTGGTAATTTAAAAGGTAGCCATGTATTGCATTTAGAAGATGGTGTAGCTTGTCTATGCGTCACAAAGAATAGATTTAGGAGGATCGCACATATACTGCACTTAGATGAAAACGTGAAGATAGCCAATGTATTGCACTTGGAAGATTTTTTAGAGTAGCCAATGTGTTGCATTTAGAAGAATGGTAATCTAGCCTATGAATCACACACAATAGATTTATGAGGATGTAAATACACTGAACTTACATAAATTGTGAGGGTGGACAATGTATTGCACTTTAATGATTTTGAGGGTGGCCATTGTGTTGCACCCCGACAAATTGCGAGGCTAGCCAGTATGGAGTACCAAGATGAGTTGTTAAATCACTTGTGAACTCTCGAGGACAGCCAATGTATTGCAATTAGAACCGCGAGGATTAGCCAATGCATTGCACTTGGAAAAATTGTGACGGTTAGCCTATGTATGACAACTCAGAAGTATTGTGAAGGTAGCCAAGGTATTGCACTTTGAAAGCATTAAGAGAAGCCAATGTGCTAACCACCCCTGCTCTTGCTCCTCTCCCGCATACCTCCAAACTAGCACACACGCCCAATGGGCTAGCCAAAACACAGGCAAAACACACAAAACACACCTCCAACATAACAAACACTTGCAAACAACAAACAATCCCTGTCACTGGGCCTTACCCCTTTGGAGACAACAAGAAAGTGCACACAATCAAATTCACTTGCACATGACGCCAGTTCCTCCTGGTTCCTCAAGCAACAACAGAACAGCACAATACCTATCCTATCCCTCTTCCCTCACTAATCCTCCCCCCACCCTCTTTCTTACAGGGCCACCTGGAGGCTATGCCAATGGTAACGCTGTGCGGTATAAGACAACTTAACATGACATAACAATATATGTCCCAACACATACAGCTGCTAATTAATGTTGTAATATTTTGCAACGTGCTCTAGACATCACAAAATACATCATGTCAATTCTGCATCATTGCCAGAGATCTGGGTCATAGGACATGTCCCTCTGAAATGTTCAGTATGTGTCATATGTTCCTGACAATATAGAACCATGCAGGAATGGTGCTACGATTCAAACATGGCATAACATATTTTTATTTTTTCTGTAAGAAGTATACTTGCTTGAACCAATGTGATTTTTGTATTTTAACGAGTCTACACGCAGCGTCACTGTTACTTGTGTTGCTTTCTATAATATATATATTACACTGCCTGTGTAATATATATACTTATAGCTTTGCTCCCCCTGGATGAATTGGTGAGGTTTCGTCAAGGGTGGGCAAAGTTATAGCGGGGTCCCAACATTTTTTTTCCCATAGACTGAATGGAAAAAAACGTTGCAAATGTGTAGAGGCCAAACTGTTGGACGGATTTTGGTGGAAATCCATCCAGGAGTTTTTTTAAAACAACCAAAAATGAGGTCCCAAAAAATGAGTGATATCTGGGTTTGGTCTGTGGACCCACTTCCCTGTTATGTCCACGGACAGGCATCCGATTGGCTTAGAGGGTGACGTGATGTCCGCGGACATCGGAAAGTCCACTGAGTGGATGGTGAAAGGCGTGGGGTGCGTCAGATTTTTGGAAACGCCCAACATGTTGGATTTGCGGACTTCGGCCGATGTCCGCGGACATCGCAGTAAAAACATATAAAAAAACACAACATTACACTTGTCAAACGTATTAAACAATCCATGGGGAGGTGAGGTGTGATGTGAATGGGAGAGGATATGGCCATAAGAAGACAAAAAAAGGTGTTTTTCACCATAAAGGTTTGTGAACAGTCCTGTGAAGTTCGAGGACACTTCAGATGTTCGGGAGCAGTTCTTGTGTGGCTTATAACTTTGGCACCATTGAATGAAACTGCATGGGAATTCTACTCTAGACCTGGCACTGAAAGGCCTTGCAAAGTTTGGTGGGATTCTGTAAAGTGGGGGCGAAATTAGAGGGGGGGGGTCCCAAAATAATGTAAAGGCTTATAAACGTGGTACCATTTGATAAATCTGCACAAAAGTTTGCAAGACGATTTTAAATCTAGATATACATTGCAAAGTTTGATGGGATTCTGTCAAGAGAGGGCAAAATTAGAGGAGGGACTCAAAATATTTTAAAGGCTTATAAATGTGGTGCCATTTGACGAATCTGCACAAAAGTTTTCAAGAGGTTTTTAAATCTAGATATAAATATTTTTGTAAAGTTTGGTGCGATTTTCTCAAGAGAGGGCTAAATTAGAGGGGGTGTTAACATTTTTAGATGGCTTATAACTTTGTTGCCGTTTGACGAATGTGGACAAAAGTTTTCAGAAAAATTATAGCACCAACCTTGAATGTTTGTGTAAAGTTGGAATGCATTTTGTCAAGTTGGGGACTAAGTTATATGACTGTTGTATGTACATACATTTTAACACTTTTGAAAAAAAAAAAAAATGGGCGGATTTCAAGCAAACTAGTGTGAGGAGCATTAGCAAGGACCTCAAAGCATGGTTTAGAAAACGTACCTGTGTTTTATTTTTTGACAAGTGTCATAATGTAGGTACAAAAAATAGTGACATAACTTTGGTGACTGAGGTATAGCCTGTAGCCATGGGCAGTGGCCAGATTGTCTGGGTAGTATAAAGTCATGACCAGGACAATCTGGGCTCAATAGGGCTCGATGGGAATGGGGAAGGAGCTAATAACGGGCCCGCAAATAGCGGGCCCGTTATTAGCTCCCAGGTCCCTTAGCAGCTCCCGCTAAGGGCGGCTGGTAAAACCAGCCAGCCTTAGTGGGACCCGCTAAGGGACCTCGGAATGCAGCGGTAGCCGTTAGCCCCCTACCGCCGTTCTCGTAATGAGGCCCATAGACATCTAAATTAAGGGAATCAGAAAACCACTACGCCTCCCCAATTTGCGGCATGTGGCATCTCTTGAAAGTGACTTATGAACACAATTCGAAGACAATTGCATTCTGAACACACAGATCTTTACACATTAAACATAAAAAATATTTTGTTGTGTTCTTGAGTACGACCAGCGCAGCTTCTTATCCATAGTTGCACTTCTAATTACAAGAACCGAGACAAAGATAAAGCATTCACCCCTCCACTACAGAGGTAAAACAATTAACATTATTAGTAGAATTTGTAGAGTGCACATTTCACCACTCATGTGATCCATTAGCACATTGCCCCGTATGGCCCAAGGTAGTCCAGAGAATCAGATTGGGAAGGATAAAAATCAGGAATGTTTTTAATCTGAAGGTGCAGGTTCTTCTAGAGTCTTGAGATGAGAGTGACACATGCTACACTTCCCGAACAGGATATGTTGAATGTGGAGGGTATTTTGTAAATATATGGAAAGGATTGCAGCTTTCTGAAGAAAGTGTATAGATGAAATTCGGATGAGAGGAATGGATAGGCTTTCCTGAAATAAGCACAATTTTTGATGCATAGAGATTTAAATTGAATATGGCGGATATTTGGATGTTTACCACTGTGAGTGTGTGAGGGAACCTGAAGAATGGAAGAAGTCTCCTGAGAAAGTGGAGGTGAAAAAAGCAGGAGCTGACCATGGGCCTCATTACGAGGTCGGCAGTAACCCGCCGGTGCTACTGGCGGGTTGCCACTCGACCTCCTATCACTGTTTATGCTGCCTGATATCCCGGATCTAATGGTGCCGGTGCTTCCGTGGAAAACTTGCCTGCAGGGGCTAGTAACAGTCCCAAGGAAGGAGGAAAGAGGACCAGATGGAGAATGAGAGGTGGTTAGCCATGAGTACCTCACTTTTGTCACGAGCCATTTTCAGCCAGGTGTTGTGCATCCATTGGGATATGCCTGTCATACTGTGCGCTGGCCAAGCCTGTCAGATGTGGGATTAGGGGATGTCAGGCACATCGTTTGGGGTCGCCAGGGGTCGCGACTGTGACCCCTGAGGTTTCCCTTCTACCCCTGTGGTCTCCCTTGCTACCCCTAAAAAAGACGTTAAAACTTTTTTTATTTTTTTTTTTACATTGAAACTCCCGGACTGTGGCCAGTGCTAAACGGCTCCTTGTTTCTGGAGTGGCTGGAATGTGTGTTGAGGCCTCTTAAAAAAACAGGGGGTTCCACAAGTATAAACCTTTGAGCAGTGACCCCAAATAAGAAATAATATGAATAACAAATAATTTGTCTTTCTGGAATTCTATACAATAATTGCTAGACTCATTAACGTGGTGAAAGGTCATGTTCTTTCGCTTCCCATGATGTCACTTTGGGGTGGGGTCAAATGACATCACTTCCTGTGATGTCATCCGAAGTCCAGGGTCATGTGACATCACTTACGCTACCCCTAGCATTTTGGTGAAATGACGTCCCTGGGGGATGTGTCCAGACTTACTAGAATCTGTTTATCAACTGTTTTCATACAGAATATGAGTCTGAAGGAGAGCGCGAGTTAATCAAGAAGACATCTATAGTAGAGACGGGTGGAGAGGGAGACCCCCAAAGCACACATCATAAAAGGTTTACAGTAGCAATAGAAATGTTTCTATGCCAGGAACAATTGTTAAAAAAAATAATGATTAATTCCTAGCAACTTGCCTGCGGTCAAATTCTGACTTGTGGCACAGAAGGCCAGTGCCAATTTGCCAAGGTAAACGGGGGAAATCATGTTCTCCTGTTTTGTCAATACACAAGCATCCATTGCCTTACATATCTGTGGCCACTCCTTTCATTGAACCACTCCCATTGTGTATTAAGGATGTCATGAGTGTTTCATTCCCTTTCTATCTGCTTTTTTCCATCTAGGTGTTCTTTGCACATGCACAAATTGCACACACGCATACGTTTTGCTAACACATAGTGCAATGTGTTCTTTCGATGCCTATCTCGTACATATATTTTTATAATGAATCGTGTGCATTTTGAGCATTCACAATGTGGTCCTTTTGGGGTGCAAATCATTTTCATATGTATGTTTACTTAATGAAGCAGTGTGACTTTACTCAGTGAAATGTCCAATTTCATAATTGTTTTAAAAAGAAATGACAATGGTTACACCTCATTTTTTGAACACAGCATGAAAGGAATTTATTATGAATATGAATATGAAAAACTTGCTACCTACTAACTACATTGCATTCTGTTTTCAGGACGCTTACAGTGGACTGGTTGGCCCCCTAATCGTCTGCCGGAAGCAATTGTCGAGCCGTTTTGCAGTATATAGGAAAATTCGATTTGTTCTGTTATTTTTTATATTTAATGAAAATGAGTCCTGGTATCTGCAAGAAAATATACAGACCTATTCGGAGCACCCAGATCAAGTTGATGTAGAAGACGCAGATTTTCAAGAGAGCAACAAAAAGCATGGTATGCATTTGTTGTTGCAAATGTGTTTTGAATTGCACACATTTTTTTATTTCATATAACACATAGAAACATACATCACCTTTTACATGAGACCTATTTCATTGCAATCCCGCTTCTCTCTAGGTTTGGTAGAAATGTGGTGCTTGTGCCTCCCCACTGACCACAATTATGATGTAGTCGAGTATTGGGGATTCATGTAAAGATACAGCACTTTGCAATCTTTTTTATTGCTGTTTTTATTCATCCAATCACTGTTGGATGATCAGGAAAATAGTTGTGGGTGTTTCTCGGTGGTTACTCATTATTTGTTATAAAGTGATAAATAATGTCCAAATTAATTGAACACGTACAATGGTTTAACAAAGGAGGAAGTCTAATGGATGTTGTTATCCATGAACATGAACTACACATGTATCAGTGGAATTTGTGGAATTGTCATTGAAGTCAGTCTCCACTTCATGCATGCATGATCACTGACAATACATAAATCCTAAAATGCAAGGACAGATGCCTGAAACCTCTAAATGTCTAAATGTCTACAACCAGCTCGTGTTTCGCCCCTCAAGAACTCTCTCACAGCCAAAAATGTCTAGACAGGTATTGCCTACACATGTATGATATTGATTAATTCAATTGTATGCTTAATCCTCGATCTGTGATCTGTGAAGGGCAAGAAACACAAAAGGGTATTTTGAAATTCTGTTTACTTTTAGAGACACCTATTACTTGATATCAGCACATTAGTGCATGAACAAATCTTACACTTTATGAATTACAATGAACAAATCTGTAGAGCAAACTAAGCCAAAACAGATATAAAAGATAAAATGATGGTCATATTTTTTGATTTCTTTTCATGTCAAAAATAATTGATAAGAGCATTTAGTGGGTTATTATTATTATGGTATTTACTGAGCACAGACCTGGCTTCGAGAAGCAACGGCGCGCTATACAGAGGTTTCCAACAATACAGATACATAACAAAGCACTCTACAGAGGTATACACCAATACAGATGCATAACAGAGTGTCTTTCCGAGGTAACTACAAAACAGATATACAGCGGGGGTAGGATACAGAGGGGCACAGAGGAGGGCTACAGCTGTACCAGGTGGCGAGGAGAGGGGCAGGCTGCATCTAGCGAGTAAGGTGGCGCAAGGGGCGACATGATGGCCTAGGTGTTAAGGATGAGAGACTCCTTTAAGAGGTTGGTCGTGAGTTCTTTTCTGAATTGTAGGAGTGTGGGGGGTGTCTGATGCTGATGGGGAGGAAGTTCCATAGTCTTGGAGCGTAGGCAGAGAAGACTTGTTTTCTGGTCCATTCCTTTTTTCAGCGTCGGATTTCAAATCTGCAGTGTATGCATTATCTAACAATTGTCCACTCCAATTTGTTTAAATCACTATAATTCAAAATTCTAGATTAATTGGAGTCGTCTATGTAAAGACTGGAGGGGGGTGTCTGTACTCCTTCTCTCTATATGGTAGAGGAGAGGCACAGAGGACCCCAGCCAAGATTCTCTGTTGTTGGTAGCAATGGACGAGCAATCAAGGTCTAGCTTCTCAGGAGGTGATGCAGGCTGGTTCTTACGTACAGTGTAGTCCCCAAGGCTCCACAAAGGAATGTCCACACACTGTATTTGTTAAAACACAGTCTTTATATAATTAAGGTTCAAGGTTATATAGACAATCACAATAACTCACTTTGTGCTCAGTAAATCAACAATGGCAAATATATACAGTTCTAAGTGGTACCACGATTATTATCAGATTTCATTAAAGTGCACCAACTGTCCTCTGGTTAAATGTCACACAATTCACTTAATAAAGGTAACCAACAATAGACATAGAATGAAAAGAAGTTGGTTAGAACAATTGGCAGAATACTGGCCCCTACCATTAGACACAGTTCTATGTGAAGATCCCCCCACCTGGGCAACCTGTAAAGTAAAGATATATCAAAAGCCCACTCCATATATTGTTCAATTAGTCTTATTTCCTTCTATAATGTTTCTACCACCCCAATGTACCTGGAATAGCAGAGTTCGACGACGAGTCGTCGATGGATCCTTCTTGAACGGCTCCCTTTAAAGCAGGAGCCACGAATCATCGAGATCCCTTGAAAAAAGTGAACTCAACGTCGAGGCGGCAGCTTCGGTCCCAGCGGTGCTCGTCGACGACGGAACGAAGACGTCCTGCAGGGAAGAGCCGTTCGGGGACCTCGATGTTGATAGTTCAACACCGCAAAGAGTTTGTGAAGAACTGTGTCCCAGCAAGGGCGTCGAGTTGTCCGGTGTCTCTACGGTCTTTGGGTGGCGGGAAACCCACCGATGGATGCTCCTCAGTGCATCAACAGCCTGGCCTTCTCCTGAGGGATAAGGCGGGCGGCGGTGCAGACAAGCGTGTCCGTGAATCCAAAGTCTTAGGCAAAGAAGCGTTGCGGCTCCGGTCGTCGGTGGCACGGCATCAAGCGGTCCCCTCTTCTGGGCAACATGGCTTTGACTGGCCTCCAGCGGTTATAGCAAACCTGCAAACCCTGGTCGACAACAGTGGACGGAATGTCCGGTACTTATCTTCGTTCTCCTCGGCGGTCCCAGTCTCCGGTCGGCAGCCTGTCAAAGGTCTGACTTCCAGGTAGCTTCGGTGAAGGTTAGCGGTGCTCGATGGTCCCTCGGAGCATGGGAAGAGGGCGCCTAACCAGGTCCTCTCTTGGATCAGTCTCAGCAACTTTCGGTTTTCGGATTTCGGCAAAGGGAGACAGCAGTCAACCTTCTTCAGGCTCGGCTTTGAGATTACGCGTCAGTTTCAACTTCAGCTTCTGAATGAATTCTAGCAGTGAGAGGCCCCCAGATATACTAGTTGATCTCTCATTCATTCTGCTGGGTCACACTCAGGCAACCAATCACTCAGAAGGGCATTCAGCAGTCAGTCAGACAATCAGGCATACAGTGCTTTCAGGCCATTCTCCTCTCTCTCAGACATTCACAACAAGGAATGTGTATTGGTTCAAGTACCCAGCCAGTCAACACTGCACACTACATTCATACCAGTTTCGGGCAAGGCTGTCTCAGGCATTGTGTTTTATACTAGAAACCAGACATCCACAACAAGAAGTGCATATTGGTCACACACTCCATTCACCCAGGTCCCACCCAGAGGGTGTACCCACAACATACAGTCACTGGGAAGGCTCCAGCCAGTCTGGCCTGGACTTCACAACAACACCATATATGGAACTTCCACCCAACAGCCAGTCAGGGGTAAGGGACAGAGTCAGGCCTTCCCAGGACTTTGGGAAAACAAGGTAACAGACAATAGAAAGCAAGAGGCCACAGGGGCCATCTTGTTTCCTATCGGAAATGAACTGATTCCAATGCCAGGGCCTGGGTATCCCAAAATGGAAGATACTCAGAGCACCTGTCAAATTCAGCATGGAGCTGCCACCAGCCCATACGCTGCTCTGTGGGCCACACACAGGTGCCCAAAAACATACACTAGGGGCACAGGGTTGTACCCCCCACCCATGGGTGCCATAAGGGTATCCCATGGATCTGTACACCAAACCAAAAATAGGAAGAGCTGCACTGCCAGGAGTCCCACATGGACTCCTGGGAAGAAAACAATACAGAACACAAATGGAAAAGGACTACGGGACAAGAACAGGGAGGCCCTGTCCCTCCAATGCATTTCCAGCATCACAGTCTATCAGTAATTGAATCAAATTCTTATCCTAATAAGAGCAATAGGCAAATACCAGACATTTTTTATTTATTCACTGTAGTTTTTAACTAAAGATTTCCATCCAATGAAGGCCTGTGAAGAAGCATAAATATAGTTTTTTTCTATTTGTCTGAATGGCCGCCATGGAAAGGGAGAAGAGACAACATGTAGTCCCTTCTTCCAATCCCCGGCAGCCAATTTTATTGTTATTTTTTTCTCGAGTCGAGAAACAGTTGCAGCGCTGTTTCTCAACTTGAGACAAATTGCAATTAATACCCCGGTACGATTTTCCAGGGTACTAATGGCAATATGACCCTCAGAGGGGAGCCATTACCGGTCGGGTAATGCCCCTGGGACTCCGTAAAGGCCCTCACTTTGCTCAGGGTTCTAACTATGGGCCTCATTACACGGAAGGCGGTGATCCAGGGTGCTATTAGCACCCTGGACCATGCCGGTAAATTACCGGCACCGCCTTGGCGGAAAGGGGATTTACCGCCCCATTCCAAGGTTGGTGGGGCGGTAAATCCCCCTTCCGCCATTGCCCTTCCCCATTCCCATTTCTGCCCCATAGGGCTCTATGGGAATGGGGAAGGCGCTAATTACAGCACCGCAATTTTGCGGTGCCGTAATTAGCTCCGAGGTCCCTTAGCGGGTTGGTTTTTAACGCCTGCAAAAAGCAGGCGTTAAAGCACCAACCCGCTAAGGGACCTCGTAGTAAGGCGGTAATGGTTAACGGTCACCGTTACCATTAACGGTGGCCGTTAACCATTACCGCCTTCCGTGTAATGAGGCCCTATGGCCCCGTGGGCATTACCCGACTGGTAATGGGCCCCCTCCTCGGGTCATATTGCCTAAGTAGAGGAGCATGAACCACCAAGCAAAGTGAGGGAGCCCAAAACAATCATGCATGGTTCAAGGGGGTTTTGCCCTGAGAAAATGTTTTAAATATTTAGTTGAAAGGGTGAATACTCTGTCCACTTGAAGTGAAAAAATGGGTAAAAAGTAATGCAATTTACAACTGATTATGTAGGGTATTTCTTTATTTTATTAAAATTTTGGTTCAGCAATGGCCCTACCAAGAGGGTCTTGGAGCACCTTACAATGTTCAAAAGTGAAATTTATTTAAAGGACAGGATAGGACGATATGGTAGACAGTGATGGCAGGGGATGTGGTGTGGATGGATTAGGTATGGGGAAAGAGGTATTTTTTTAGGCTTTTTTATAAAGTGGTGATGGAGGGTGCAGTGTGAAAGTAGTAGGATGTTCCACCCTTTGGGTGCCCAGTATATGACTGCTTGTTTTTGTGCACATGTTTGCAGAAAGGAATACATAAAGATTTAGGCTAGCAGATCTGCTGTTAGTGTGGGTTATAGGTGTCATTTTGTTGAGAAGGTAGGATGGGGGTGTTGAGGCATTTGGCTTTGATTAAATGCTGAGTCCTTTAAAGAAAATGAGTACCCGGCAAGAGTCAATGAGCTTGTTACAAGCAAGCTCATTGGCCCTCGCTCGGGCCTTATCTCGCCGAGAAGGCTCTGAAGCCTCTGCTTCACCGCCGTGGCTCTGTGGTTCCCTCCATGACTGACTATATGGAAAGGGACAAGGGACTACACATAGAACTTTTTTTCCATTCGTATGAATATCTGCCATGGAAAGGGAGAAGGGACTACCTGTAATTCCCTCCTCCCCATCCTCGGGGGCCATTTTTTTGCTTTTTTTTCCTCGAGTCGAGAAAGGGTCGCAGCACCGTTTCTCGAGTAGAGTAAATTGCAATTAGTACCCCGGTACCACAAGCCAGGGTACTAATACCAACACACCATTAGAGGGTGTCAATTACCGGTCGGATAATGCCCCCGGGACTCTGTTAAAGCCCTCACTTTGCTCAGGCTTCTAACTATGGCCCCCGTAGCATTACCCAACCAGTAATGGCCCCCCTCTTCAGGTTATATAGCCTAATTCTCCGGAGTACGGGGAGCCAGTGGAGCTGGGCGACCACTGGGGTTATGCGTGAGTGTTTGGGTAGGCGCAGGATAAGTCTTGACGCTGTGTTCTGTATGGCTTGCAGGAGGGCAAGTGTAATGTTGGGGAGTCCATTTAGGAGAGCATTTCCGTATTACAGATTGGACTGAACCAGTGCTTTGACTGCAGTGTAGAAGTCATCAGGGGGAAGGATGTATTGTATATTACAGAGGAGGCGTAGTTGTGGTTGCATGTTTTCATGACAGCAGTTCTGTGGTGTGTGAAGGTAAGCTGGGGGTCGATGGTGAAGCCTAGAGATTTGACAGGTGTGAAGAGGGATAGGTGATGGTTGTCTCTGCTGAGTTCTTTGATCCAATGGGTGAGGTCCGTTTTTGTTCCTGTGGGGGCAAATGAGGATGTATTCTGTTTTGGGAGGGTGCAGCTTAAGGAAGTGTATGGCATCTAGGTTCTGATGCTGAAGAGACAGCTTTTGCGGGTACGAACTTGTGAGGGGCATGAGATTTGGAAGTATGTTTGTGTGTTGTTTGCAACTTGGTGGACATAGTCATTGTTGTTGCTAAGAGTCTGTCTGGGGGATTCAACATAGTAGTGAAAGTGAGGATCCTTACGAAACCCCGACCTTGCCTGAGAGTTGCCTGCTGTGGGGTAGGATGTTTAGCAGAATGGTGTGGTCGATAGCATCAAAGACTGAACAGATGCAGAGGAGTATGAAAAGGTATGTATGTCCTTCGCCAGTGTTGTTTTGGAGGTCATGAAGGATCTGAAGTGTTGCAGTCTCGGCACTGTGGCCAGGTCAAAAGCCAGATTGGAAGAGAATGAGGAGGTTGTTTGTGGTGATGTGTTGTTGGAGTTGACTTGTGATGAGGTGTTCCATGATTTTGTCAGGGCATGGCAGGATAGTGATGGAGTGGTGTTTTTCAGGGGGATTACGGTTGAGGGATAATTTTTTATGAAGGGGAGATTGGTGCTTTTTGGAGCACAGAGAGAATTGTACCATGAAAGAGACAGGAGTTGTTGATGTCGACCCAGAATGTAGCCAGGGTGATGACGCAGTTTGGTGGGACTTGAGGTGGGCATGCATATATCCAGGAAATGTGCTAGTTTTGTTTTGGCTGTGAGGGTGATTAGGGTGTTTCCGTTGATGTGGTGGAATGTGTCCCATGTGATGAAAAGGTGTGCGTGTCGGAGGTGGGAGTGGGACAGCAGAGGGGAGGGCTTGTCGGTTGTTGCGTATTTTAGAGTTCAAGTAGTCCATGTGGGAGTTGCATACTAAGGTGGATTGTGGTACGGAAGGTATGGATAGTGATTTGGAAAGTGACCTGATGATGCTGAACATTTTCTGTTTGCGAATAATGACGGATTGCAGTTCTTGGAGGCAATAGGTGAATTTGGAATTGCTTATTGTTGTCTTATACTTGTTGTACAGGGTTTGAGGGGTGTTCTGGAGGAAGGATATAGGTTATTTTGTTAGGCTCTTTCAAGTCCTTTGGTGTATTGTTGGAGAGTGGGGGTAACTGTTGAACCGTGGTTTATGGTGGTAGCTGTGGGGGTTTTGTATTTTGACCGGGATTGTTTTGTCAAGGGCTTGGTTGATGATGGTGTTGTAATCATTGAAGAGTGTGTGAGATGAGTGTGATGGGAGGAGGGAGTGGTATGAGTGGTGCTGAGGCTGTGTCTGTAAGGTGTTTCATTTGTCTGGGTGGATGAGACCGGATTTGTGGCAGGCCCGGGGAGGGCTGTTGTGTAACATAGTGAATGTGAAGGGGATTGCAAAGTGGTCAGACCACAATACCCAGATTTGAATTTGCACAGAGATGTGATTTTTGCATGCAGTCAGAAGGTCAAGGGTTTTGCCAGCAATGTTTGTTGAGTAGGTGATGTGTTGGATGAGGTCAGTGTGTGAGTGGACCTAGGTTACTGTTCTGTATATGGTTGTTGTTGGTGGTGCAGGGGGAGCTCTGTTTTTTTTATTGGTGAAGTCAACGCATTTAGTGTGGAAGTTGGGATGGCTGTGTTGGAGATGGTAAATGAGGTGTATGAATGTGTGCTGTGGGTGTGATGGAGGGGAGAAACTGAGAGAGAAGTCCTCAAAGGATGTGTATGGGAGATAGTGGGGTCACTCACCCATGAAACTTCTTTACCTTTTACTCAGACTGAATTCACCACCAGGCAACCACAAGAACGTTCAAACATACACATAATCACATTCATACCCATACACCTTCTCTCACATTCACTCATACATGCACTGAGAACAATCACACTGCATTCTCAACACGGGCCACCGCCTAGAACATTCACACACACACACACACACACACAAATAATCACATTCATACCGATTCCCCCACCAGCCACTCAACCATACACCTCTCACATTCACTCACCTGCATTCTCCACATGAGCACCCACACACACAGAACATTCACACAAACAATCACCTTCATACCCATGCACCTTATACATACATTTGACACACGCATGCATAATGCACACAACAAATATAAAAGCGTGCTTACCTGTTTCTTTCTTTTGTCAGGAACCATTTCACATTATAGATTTTATCTTGGGAGAACAGGTTAGATGCTCGCCTTATGTGCCAGTGCTCCTATTATTTGGGAGATGGGCTATGAAATGTGCTGAACCCCAGAGGAGGCTGTCTAGATCTTTATTGGTAGCCAATTCACAATCATATGTTTTTGAATGGATAATCCATGATTCCAATCAAAAAGTACCATGCAGCTTCCATACAGTTTCAAACCATGTTTAATTCTCAGTTTCTGTAATATCTGATGCTGTCCAATGATAATCCACAGAAATCTCCCAGAGACCTTTGAGCATTCAATCGTTAAATGTGGGACCTTGACTCACGCCATTCAAGTTCATGGATGCCAATGCAGTGAAGACAATTGTTCTCTTTTTTAGAACTGTTTTGTTTTTGTTTTCTAGGTATCAATGGGAGACTATATGGAAATGTACAAGGTCTTAACATGCACGTTGGAGACAATGTCTGCTGGCATCTCATTGGACTGGGGAATGAGGTTGACCTGCACACAGTGCATTTCCACGGACATAGTTTTGAATATCAGGTAACACTCTTTCAGTTAGATAACTTACTTTGTATACTTTGAAACATTTACATTGACATCGTTCTACATAATAGTCGACCTCCTACAAAGACAAAGGTAAGTATCAGCTTTAAAAAACTCAGCTTGGTCCTGCTCTTTATTGCCAATGTCTGCCCTACACCACTTACTGATACCAAGGCCAATCTAGTACTGCTTACTGTTGCCAGGCAGGGCCCTGAACCCAGAGTCAGCACCCAGCTCATTCATAGTGCCAGCAATAATAGCGGCTGTGTCCTCATAGTAATATTGTAGGCTTTTACCATTTTTTATTTCTGCCATTCATTGTTCAAATTATCTCAAAGAGAAGGAATTGATTTATTTTTTCCACAATCACCCCTTGTGTAATTTGTGTTCAACCATCTTTATTACAATCATGTTTATTCAGACATTCCATGCCCTTTACAGTGCTTTGTTGATCATTTGGGAAACCTGTTGATAATCCCTTAATTCAAGGATTGGAAGTTGTTTATTCAGGGCACCAATTTTCATTTCAGTGTTACCAAAACTTTAATCATGAAAAGAGAAAATGTTATTCTGAGATTTTTCGTTTTTTTAAGCATTAGTATATACTTCAACTGATACTTTAGTGGTACTTTAGGCCTCATTACAGATTTAGCAGTCTTCTGCTCTTAAATTTGCCAGAATACCTTCAAATGGATTTATTGTTACTGCTACTTGGTCAGGCGGAATTAGCGCCAGATGACACGTGGTGGTATGGTGGTGTTAGTCCCCATTTATGGAGCTCATAGGACTCCATGGGGATTTCAGCAGAATTAAAACAAGTGGTAATTCTACTAGTGGTAATTCTGCAGATTTAGCCAATTTTTGGTGGTAAAGCACCAGAATTACCTCCAGCATTTTGCTGGAGGTTTTTCCTCCACCTCACCATCAAAACCTTTAGTACAGCAGTGCAGTAATGCAGCAGTAAAGGAGTTACCTCAGTTGTACTGACATTCTTTACAGCACCACTATACTTGTAATGAGGCCCATTGTTTGCAATAGAAATACAACACAATAATGAATACTATAAACACGATCATTTAAAAAATCCCAAAGGAGTGAAGTGGCCCACTTGTTTCCTTCATAGCTGCACACAGGATATAGAAAAGAGTACAAAATGGTATCTGCTTCATAAGTTGCCGCTAAAATATATGTCTCTCTGTCTATGTCTGAAATCTGGTATGCTTGGACCGTAGAGCTAAGCAGATTGGGGAAACAGTGTGGCAACAAAACTGTTTCGTTCAATGTTGTGTCATAGTCAAGTATTTTCCTTTCACCTGGCCAATAAACTGTGGGTGTCTTTGAGTGTATTGTAGTGTGAGCTGAATGTCCCATGAAGGCATACACTTACCAAAATACAACTGTTACCAAGGCTAAATAGGTATGCCCCATCTAAGGAAAAATCATGACTTAACTCCTCCCAGCATACCCTGGCACCCACTTCTACTATCCTTGCAGATTTTATTTTACTGGCACATTACATTCTTGGAGTTGCTAAGGGTGAGAGCTGCTATTCAGCTCCAAGACCTCACTAGACATGCAACATTTAAGTCATCATACATTTAACAAAATTTCAGAGCTTCCTTAGCGGTGGTAATGTCATATAGCAAAAACAGTGGTTTCAAATACCTAGTTCTTAATTCTTTTATAGCATCACAGGTTAATATGAAGTCGGCTACTGTTTCTACACCTTTGCTACAGATTGGGCACTCATAGCAACCCTTCCCATCCCATCTACTTGTGTTTTCCCTCATGGGCAAGCAACCCCCAGTCACTTGCAGTATACCACAAGGATCTTGTGTCTCACTGACACTCTATAACATTTTTACAAAATCTCTATTTGACCGACTTGATGACTTGGTTGTCACCTACACTAACTATGCAGATGACACTCAAATCCTCATATCTATCCCGGGTTCTCATGACATCGATTCAGCCTCACTTAGCGTAATCTACCAAACCATCCAAACTTGGATAGACCATCACTGATTATGCTTGAATGATGAAAAACAGAACTACTCCTCATAGGATCACAATATCGCTTGAATAAACTTGACAACTCCTTTAAGGCCTTCAATATAGACAGCATTTCCATCAAGGTGTCAAATGAAGTAAAAACCTTAGGCTTTTATTTGGACTCAGCCCTAACTCTAACTAAACAAGTCAATGCCACAGCATCTGCAGTAGCATACACTTCTAAGCTTGTTAACGCTTTTAGACCTTTCCTGTCACCTGGCAGTTGCATACCTTAGCCAGAGCCCTCATTTTGTCCAGACTGGACTATTGTAACACACTATATGCTGGCACCAAGGACCACAATATTAAAAAACCACAAGTCATGCAAAATAACGCCCTTAGAGCGACTCCAAACATATCTAAAAATACTCACATTTCCGAGATGAGAAGGAATGCCCACTGGTTACCTGGTCAGGAGCGCATCCTGTTCAAAACTTTCACCATGACACACAAATGTATACACAAGTCAGCCCCTAAATATCTGGCAGATAAAATCACCACCTATCAGTCCAATAGGCCTACTCGCTCAGCCCAGTTGCACCTGCTCTCTACCCTTTGATTTAAATTGCAGAAAGCCAGAGGCACTAGCTTCCCAGTGGTAGCTGTTAGACACTGGAAGACTTTACTGGCCACACTAAGGTTAGAAGATTCCTTCTGGACATTCAGAAAACGCCTAAAAACTGTCTCTTCTCACAGGAACTGCTAAAATAAGTCATGATCAGTAATCTGCATTGTATCCACTATTAGGATGACGGTAACCTAAAATGACGCTATAATCTAGCGCCTTTTTATTTTTATGTCATTGTCTATGTATATGCGTAACTATGTAACCATTGTGTCTTGAACTAAGAACAGCGCACAGATGCCTGTGGGTTGGGTAAACTCTACAAATTACAAAATAAATAAACCTAGGCGTAGCCTCATATATAAGGTGCGGGCATAGGCTGGCACCACTGTATTCAGGTATAGCTCCAGGCCTGGGAATCTTTGAGCTCTAAGTAGTTTGGACCAGTTTCCAGGGCCAATGTGATTGTCCATGCCCTTGTTAAGTTGTTTCTATGAAAAGCCATATTGACTCTCTCTTTCGCATCACCTCCCAACATCTGCAGATGTTGACAATATGGAGATAGACCCAAGAGGGCAAGCCATTTTTTTATGTGGACTAACCATTGGATCCTCTGCCACCCCTTCAGTGTCAATACCTGCTCTAATGCTTCCCGTTATTTCACCAGCTCATGATTTCCCCAAACCCAGAGCCAGTAATAAAACGGTCTGAAAATGATTTCTTCGTCGGACTCCATTTAAATGTACTAGATCGGGTGCTTTGGAGGAGCAACAGAATCGCTTTCAGAAGTGTGTTCTCTGTGATTGTCAAGGGGTGGCATCAACATAGCCCCATACTTCAGCACCATATATCGCTGCTGCATTAGCCTGCACTGCGTATAGCTTGAGGGAGGGGCCTATTGCACTCCTTCGGTGCCTGGAATGGTAGGCTTTCAGGGCCCCGCTAATTCTTTGGAGTAGAGTGTTGGCTTTGGGAACCTGATCGACCCAGCGACCACCACTTGAGAACCGAATCCCCAGATAATCATACCAACCCACCTCTTCTAGAATTTTACCCCCCACCTCCAATTTCAATGGTTTTATCCCTGATGATTTTGATGTAAAAACCATAGCTTTTGTTTTTGCAGCACATATCTCTAACCCCAATTTTGCACATTCATCTGCTAGTGTAGACAGGGAAATGTGCAGTCTCATTTGGGTGGTGGACAATAGGACTGCGTCTTCCCTAAAAAACAAAACCGGAATACGGTCTGTCCACAACCTTGGTGGGTCCGTGCTCCCCTCCAGCAGTCTCAATAATAGAGTTTATTTACAAACAGAATAATACTGGAGCAAGGACACAACCCTGTCGGACACCTCGGTCCACTTTGAAGAATTATGTGTGTTTGCCTCCGCCAGGGACAGTTGCTGTATTGTCATTGTACAAGAGCTGGATCACTCGCAAAAGATCACTAGGGATATTTTTGAAATGCAAAACTGCCCAAATGTTATCTCTAGGGGCGCTATCAAATGCTGCCCTGAGATCCACAAATACCCCATATAAATTAGTGTTTGCGATTCTCAATTGCTTTGATCACTAACTAGAACTGGAACCACTGGTCTATCATGTTTTTTCCTGCCTGGTACTCGGCCTGAACATGGCTCAATTGCTTGGTATCGTCCATTCATGCCACTAAGTGTCTTAGCAGGACCTTTGCAAATCTCTTTCCTGCGGCATCCAATAAAGATATGGGTGTATAATTTCCTGGGTCTGCTCGATCACCCTTTCTATATATGGGGACTATTATTGCTGATGTCCAGGTGTTAGGCACCCAGTCAATCTGCATCAATTTTAAATGCCATGGTTAAAACTGGGGCGCAGGTTACAAGCTCACATTTATAAAGGTCCAACGGCATCCCACCGGGTCCCAGCACTTTACCTGCCTTCTGCACTCTTATATCCCTCTCCACTTCTTCAAGTGTGAATGTTAGGTTGCCAGGTCCATCATGCTCAGGTCCGGTGCCCCCATCCAATGTGGGGCTCAGACATGAACCCTCCCCCTCCAATTGAAATGAGTACAAACCCGCAAAGTGGGAATACGGGCCTAAACTTTCAGGGTCCCTTCATGTACATATCCGTAATAAAATGCCAGAACCCGACTTGGTCCCCACTCTGCGCACATTCGGTCAGGGTAGCCCACCTGCCATGTAGATATTGAGATTTTTTACTGGCTATAATTTCCATATATGCCCTTTGCAATTGCTGTACTTGGGATCTATCTACCTGCCCAGAGACCCTCAGACATGTGACCAGGACTCGCTTTGCTTCTCTGCCCACCTTGTGAAACCATCAGTTAGATTTGTTACCCTCATGTCTTACCGGCACAGTCAGGAATTCTGCTAGCGACTCAAAGTGAGATAACTTGCACGTTTACTTTCAAGAGGGGTGCTTGCCTCGCAGATGCACTCAAGGTCCTCTATAATTTTACTGTACAAAACCAGAGCAAGATCCCCCAGGTTCAGGGTCACCCATTTCATAGTACGTCTAGCATTACCATGTACCATCACGGGTGCTGCCCTATCCACTGTCAGGTCTGGCTCAGGTGAAAGGTCTTTTATTTGGAGACATATTGGCCTATAATCGCTCTCTAGGCGCCCTAAGACATCAAACCCTTATCTGCCAGTCTGATCCTGACACTAGGGCATTATCCAACCTCTCAGATCGCCATAAGTATACCCGGCTGGTTGGTCAGTTGCAAACTGGCCATTGCAAGGTCTCAGTCCCACATTATACAATCTCCTAACAGTCTCTGAGGAGGCTGGGTGTAATCTTGTCAATGTATCAGCGATTGTCTCTGGGATGCCCCAGACCTCATCCTGGTCATCCCAAAGGCCTTCCCGCAATGATTCTAACTGGCTATCGAACTCCCCCATTGCAGTGACACAATTCTTCCCACCAGTATCTGGCACTCAGTGCTCCAAAATATCTCAGAGTGCCCAGACTGCATTAGCCCTGGCCTTAAAATTGGGTATATTGTAAAGATTAGACAAAAGGAGCCTTCAACAATAGAGATATTGATCTCCAAGGACAGCAGATCTAAGGATCCTGTGTTTCTCTGTTTGGCTACCAGTTTCGTGATGTCTTTACCCCTACAAGAAGCCCCCTTGCCGGTCTCTCTCTAGGGCACTGCTTGGCTTTAACCTCAAAACGTTCATACCCCTGTATCTTAATATCCTCTGTGGCCCATGTCTCCTGGAACATTATGCTCTCATACAGATCCAGTGACCCCACCCATTCGTTGTCAACAAGGTGTTTAGAGAGACCTTCTAATGTCTTTAACTCCAGTCATAATTAGGAAATTTGACTCAACAGCCTCCATAGCATGTCGAAGATGGATAACGCCGACTTTGCATTGACTTGTCCCGAGTGGGCAGGTTCTGGCATGAATTAACCAGCAAGCTTTCAGACATAGCGGGCACTACCATTCACCCAGATCCTATTACATGCTTGATGGGAGTGCCTCTTCAGATTGGCAAATCTTTGAGCCGATTGGTAAACTTGGCTTTGCTCTTGGCCCGCAAACAGATTGCCTTGAACTGGATGAGTTCTTCTGACCCACAAGTGGAGTCTTGGTTTAGGGGGATGCTATGGGCTAATTACCGCAAGGAGTCACATATGAACACAACTCAGCCCCACTCCCAAACTATGAATACCTGGTATGCATTGCTTGCATATCTTTGGAAAGAGTACAAACAGGGTCTCAACTGAACTGTTAACTGCACATGTACTGGTGTATTTACCAACATGATAATCTAACAATAGATATTTTCTTATTGTGTATGACAGAAATTAGTTTCTTGTTCCTTTTCTGTATCTTGAAGTACTCTCCTTAACCATCTCCATGGTGGACTGAATGCTAGCTAGTAAACATGTTTGTCTTTTTCTGATTGTTCTGCTGCTTCCTTTTGATGAATGCAGTTACCATAGTTACTAGTTCTGAATCTCAATAAAAGAAAACACAAAAAGTTATGGTTCTAGCATGTGGTTCTGCAACTTCCAATGGGGAACCCAATACAACACATCCACACTGCTCTGCTGCCAAGGTGGCAGCTGCAACAGACTACAGACAATGGGAAATACCTGCAGGCACTATGTGGAATGCAAGTGGGAATCTAGGGAATGCAAGTGAGCAGTGTTTTTCCTCATGTTTTTGTGTTAGAACTTCTAGTGCAAACCCTTTTAATTGATAATACATTATTTATTTCACACGTATATAGAGTTCGTGTCAAGGTATAGATACAGAACGGTCAGTGTTATGTACAATTTCATAAACAGCAAGGATCCAGTGGCTGGTTACTTTGGAGCCTGTCCAGATCCCAAAGAGCTAGCCGTTACTTGAGACCATAGGTACACGGTACAGTAAGCATCAGATTGAGTTATAGGTCATGTGCGAAGAGCAGTGCTTAGAGATGTTTTCAGAAGGACCATATGGAGGTCTCTGATCTTAGCGCTAATGGGAGTGCATTCCATAGTTGCGGCCACCTGATTTTTAAGTTTGAATCTGGGAACAGAGAGGCAGAGAGGAGTTGGACGTGGGCCGACATTGTGGGTCTGCTGGTTTGTTATTTGGAAAATGTGTTTGAGAGGTAAGGTGGGGTTGTTTTTGCAAGGCATTTGTGTGTTGGTGATAGGGTTTTAAACACAATGCGGTCACAAACCGCAGCCAATGGGCTGCCCGTCTGGTCGAGGAGATGTGTTCTTTTTTCTGTCTGTTCAAGGCTGATTTTAGGGCATTGTTCTGTATTATTTTGAGTTTTTGATGTTGTGATTGGTAGAACCAGCAAAGAGTGAGTTTTAATTGTCAATTTGAGATAGAATCAATGCTCTGGCTAGCGTGAGGCAGCTCTTCGAGGTGAGGAAGGGTCTGTAAGCGTTAATGAGTTTTGTCATGTATGCTGCTGAAGAGGCAGTTGCATTCACATGTTATGTTAGAGACAATGATGAGTCAAGGTAGACCCCTGCCCGCCCCAGGGTTTTTACCTCTTTGGAAACTGCGATAGTGTTGCCATCTAGGATGAAGGATTTACAGTCCTTGTGTAGTTTATTTAATCATGGTTAAGTACCTACAAGGAGTAGCTCTGTCTTCTCATCATTTAAGCATAAGACGTGTTGGGCCATCCAGGCTTGGATGATTATGTATGTTTTATTCAAAGTATAGGTGTCTGCAGTGTAGTTGGCAGTGATAGGCAAGAGGATGTGGCTGTCGTCTGCATAGTTGGTGTAGGAGACACTCTGCTTATCTAGTAGGTCAATGAGGGGCTTCGTGAAAATGTTATACAGTGTCGGGGAGACAAAGGAGCCCTCAGGGACTTTGCCTGTGATGGGTGCTGGTGGGGCCATAGCGGTTTTGGAGAAGACTCTCATTGTTTGGCTGTATAGGTAGGATTCTAGCCAGGTGGTGGCTTTGGGGGAAAAGTAGACTGTGGAGGCGAGGTATTGGCATAGTATTTTATGGTCCACTAAGTCGAAGGTCACAGAGAGGTTGAGAAGGAGGAGAATGGCTGTTACCTCTGTCAATGATTTAATCTATTTGGATTTTAAGATCCAGTAGTGCAGATTCTGTCCGTACCCTGGTCGGAAACCGGATTGGCGTAGGCCAAGAAGGTTGTTAGCTTCGAGATATTTTTGTATTTGCAGATAGGCTACTCTGTCTAGTTCTTTGAGGAGGAAGGGCACTGTCATGATGGGGCGGTAGTTGGTGGGAATATTGGGGTCAAGAGTAGGCTTCTTCAGGAGTTGGAGGATCCATGCATCTTTTAGGTTGGTAGGGATGGAACTAGTAGTGAAGGAGTTGTTGATGAGAGATGCGTTAAAAGGGGCAAGTTCTGCTGCACAGTCTTTGATGACGGTGGCAGGGCAGATGTCACCTTGGCATTTGGATGGCTTCAGACTCTTAATGATTTTCACGACTTCATGTGTCGAGACTAGGTGGAAGCTGAAGAGAGTGTGGGGGTGTGGAGGAAGGGGGTGGGGTGTGGGTAGCGTTTCTGGTCATGCAGTTTGTTTTTTTGGTTCTCGATGTTGGCTTGGAGGAGGGAAATTTTGTCCAGTAACAACTTTTGAATGTTGATGCACCACGAGGCGTCTGGAGTCAGTTATCTGGGGGAACGATAGGTGTTTCAACTTCTCGCAGGATGGAGAAGAGTTCTCTTGGGCCAGACTTGGCATTTTAAATTCGCTCTTTGGATTTAGATCTTTTGGCTGTAAGGATGGCCTGTTTGTACGACTTGGCGGTAGATAGAAAACATTCGTTGATTGCTGTCATTGGGGACTTTTTCCATAGGGTGTCAGCAGCTCGCTTGGCAGCACACAAGGTCTTGAGATTGGGCATCAACCAGGAATTCAGGTGTGATACCTGTTTAGGTTTGTGTGTTTTCAGGGGAGCTAATTTATTGATGGCTGCAAGGAGGGTGTGGTTGTATAGCTCTACCGGGGATGAGATGTCACTGGTTGAATGTTGGTGGCTTAGAAAGGGTTGCAGCAGCAGGAGTAGGTTAGCTGACGTGATATTGCAGGTGTTTCTCGAACGGGAGGCTGGCAAGGAACGCTGCGTAATGTTAATTTGGATGTTGCTGAGGATCGTGAATGAGTTAATGTTGTGGTCAGACCGTGTAGATGGTGAGTTGGCAGGAATGTTTAATGGAGCTCTGAGCGCATTATTTTGTATAACCTGCAGTTTATTGATTATGGATTTATTGGCTCCTAAGTAAATGCCATTGCAATAGTCCATTTTGGACTGTATGCTCTCTTCTAGGAATCTTTAATGCAGCTCTGAGTGCATTATTTTGCATAACCTGCAGTTTATTGATTATGGATTTATTGGCACCTAAGTAAAGGCCATTGCAATAGTCCAGTTTGGACTGTATACGTGCTCTGGCCAGTATAAGGCATCTGTTAGAAGAAAGTAGGGGTCTGCAAGCTCTGATGCAGTCATATTTACTTGTTTGGTGAGATTGGTTTTAGCATCGAGGTAGAAGCCAAGGGTTTTTATGTTTTTGGCAATCGGGATGTTGTTACCATCAATGAGGATGCTGCTGTAGTTGGGACTAAGTTTGAGAAGGTTGTTAGGTGAGCCGACTAGGAGTAGCTCAGTCTTATCATCATTCAGGCAGAGGCCATGTGTGGCCATCCATGCCTGAATGATGATGTAGACTTCGTTAATCCGGCAAACAGCAGAGTCGTAGATGCCTTATAGCGTTAGGAGTATCTGGGTATCATCTGCATAGTTGGTGTATGGACACCCAGACGGTCCAGTTCATCGAAAAGGGGCTTTATAAAAATATTGTACAAAGTGGGCGATACACAGAAGCCTTGAGGGACGTCGCATGTGATGGGGATCGGGTCGGCCGCAGCTGTGGGTGAGAAAACACACATAGTTCTATTTGCGAGGAAGGATTCAATCCACATAATAGCAGAGTTGGAGAAGTGTGCTTCCGATGACAGGTGGTCACATAGGATTTTATGGTCCACCAGATCAAAGGCTGCTGATAAGTCTAAAAGAAGTAGGATGGCAACTTTCCTCTAAAGCAGATTGACGCATTCCTAATATTTGGTTTGTCTCTAGATAATCTTGAATTCGCAAGTATGCAACTCTATCTAAGATTTTCAATAAGAAAGGGATTGTAGTGATCAGTCTATATTTCGTGGGTATAGACGGATCTAGTGTTTGTTTTTTGAGTAATGGGAGATCCCAGGATTGCTTCAGATTACTTGGGACAGAGTTGCTGGTGAATGAAGAGTTTATAAATTTGGTGATAAAAGGAGATACATCTCTGGCTGCATCTTTTATGATTCGAGCAGGGCAACTGTCACTTTACAGTTAGATGGTTTCAGTGATGCTATGATTTTTTTGTACCTCAGGTATGGATACCTGGTTGAATGTGAAGCCTGACTTAAGGTGTGCGGATGGTAGCTTGATTGGACTGGTGAGATTGCAAGAGGCAAGTTGGTGCCGTTTGTTGGCTATTTTGGACTGGAGCCCTGTGATTTTATTGGAGAGAGCATTTTGAATGCTGGTGCACCAAGGTTTGTCCTTGGTGCAGGTATCAATAGGTGGATTGGGGTTTTCCAATTCCTTTAAGATGTTAAACAGTTCTTTCGTGCCTGAATCTGCCTGGTTTACTCTGACGTTGAAAGTTTCTTTTTTAATACGGATGATCTCACTTTTATAAGTGGCAGTAATGTTGGTTAGGTTGACTTTATTTTCTGTGGAGGAGGTGGTTTTCCAGAGTGCCTAAAGTTTTCTTTTTTCTGTACGTAGAAGTTTGAGTTCAGGGGTGAACCAGGAGTTCAGATGTGCTCTCGGTTTGCTTTTGCACAATTTTAACGGGACAATGGTATCTATGGCTTTGGTCATGGCTTCATTGTAGGTGTTAACCAACAGACTCATGTCATTAGTGGTGGGTATAGTATTGAGTATGGGGGTTACCAAAGGTATTATGGCCTCAGCAGTAATGTTACGTTTATTCCTAGTCAGACACAGAGGTGCAATGGGGGGTTTCTTAGGCTCTGAATTGTTAACGTTGATTTCTATGGATAGGAGATGATGATCAGTCCACACGAGTGGTGAGGAGTCTTTTAGGGTAATATTACAGTTGAGGTCTGCTACCCAATCGAGTGTCCTACCTTTCACATGAGTGGGTTGGGTGCTTATGTGTAGGAAGCCTTGCTCTGATAGTGCATTGGCTACAGAGATAGCTGGTAGGTCTTTGGGATCATTATAGCCAAGTTTGAAGTCACCAAGGATGATGTTTTGCGCCATAGGTTTGGTATTCTCAGCTACTAATGTTGTAATGGCTTCTTCAAAAGATCCGGAGGGACCTGGTGGCCTATATATTAGGTGGATGGCGATAGTATTTTTAGGAGATGTTAGGAGCTTGACCGTGAGGAGTTCACAGGATGCCAGAGGAGAGGAGGTGGCTAGTCTCATGTCTAAGGTAGATTTGAATATGATGGCTATTCCTCCACCTCGGGCATTGGGTCTGTCAGCTATGAGGGTGGAGTAGTGGTCGGGGATGGCTAGGGTTAGAAACGGGACAGCTGCGTCATGCAGCCAGGTTTATGTTACAGTGGGGAAGTCTAAGTTGTTGGACAGAATTACATCTGCGATTTCATTCGCGTGGGCAACAAGGGACCTGACATTTAGTAGTGCCCCTTTTTATAGGAGGTTTTTGGGTGCCTTTCTGAATGAGGTTAGGGCTGTTGTCAGTTAAATTCTTTGTCCTGAAAGTGTGGGAATTTTTGTGCGTGCGTGTGGGATTGTTGGAAACTGTGTCCTGTTTAAAAATGGTCTTGGTGCTAGGTTTGGCTGTTGGGTTGATGTTCGTGGTAAGTCTGTTGCCTATTCTGAAGTTGCGCTCTGTTATGTCGGGGTTGGTGGCAGGTGTTCCTACTTCATGCTTAGATGCAGTAGGTGTGAGTATAAATGTGCCATGATTAGGACTAAGAGGGTGTCAGGAGTATGACAAAGTGTACGAGATCTTATGCGGTGACACCTAGTCATACCAGTGATAGGGAAAGAAAGGTTGTTTGCAGAGTTGGAGTGGAAGCGAGTATGCTCTGTTATGAGGGAATTGGTGCTAGTTTTGGTGTCAGATGTGTGGCCGTTGAGGCTGGTGGTGGGAGAGAAGTTAGTGCCTGTTGGAAATGGTGGTCTGGAAGGCAGAAATGGTGTAGGGCAGGTGGTAAGGTGGTGCCGGGGGCAGGCAAGTTTGGACAGACCATTTTAGTAGGCTACATAGTGGGTACCAAGGCATGGTACACTATCTTGGATGATACACTAAGGGAACATGATTAAGGTGAGCAGGAATTGCATGGTGTGTGGATGTTGTAGTGCAGGTGCGGTACCTTGCAGAGTTCTCACAGTCACAGTGGAATAACTGAGAACTTTGGAGTGGGGTGGAATGGGTGAGTTAGGATGAGCTCTGGGATGCTATGAGTATCTACTAATAGTAATAGAGCAGTTCGTAGGCCTTAAGATATGCAGGGGCAGGCAGTAATACTAGGGGCCTTTCGGAATATAGTGATAAGCAGCAACACAAGTAGGGTTTGCAAATGCAGTGGCAGGCAGTAACAATAGGGGCCTTTCAGAATATAATGATGAGCAGCAACACAAGAAGCTTTACAAATGCATTGGCAGGCAGTAACACTAGGGGCCTTTCGGAATAAAATGATGAGCAGCAACACAAGTTGGCTTTACAAATGCAGTGGCAGACAGTAACACTAGGGGCCTTTCGGAATACAATGATGAGCAGCAACACAAGTAGGCTTTACAAATGCAGTGGCAGACAGTAACACTAGGGGCCTTTCGGAATACAATGATGAGCAGTAACACAAGAATCTTTACAAATGCATTGGCAGGCAGTAACACTAGCGGCCTTTCGGAATAAAATGATGAGCAGCAACACAAGTAGGCTTTACAAATGCAGTGGCAGACAGTAACACTAGGGGCCTTTCGGAATACAATGATGAGCAGCAACACAAGTAGGCATTACAAATGCAGTGACAGACAGTAACACTAGGGACCTTTCAGAATACAATGATGAGCAGCAACACAAGTAGGCTTTACAAGTGCAGTGGCAGGCGGTGGCACTGGGGCCTTTCAAAATATAGTGAAGTACACCAAAGGTTAGGAGGCATGCATATATTTGCTACGGGACAAAATCATAGATACGGCGATGACTAATAGAGGGAAAGCTGATAAAGCTGTGAGTATTGGGTGCCAAGGATGCATTTGGACGGTTTGCTATAGGCTTCCGGAGTGGGTCTAGTGAGGGAGTATGCTCATGGCAAGTATAGCGGTACGCAGCGTGTGTAACACATCATGATTAACATTGCAGGCGTCATGGCGTGACCAGTGAGCAATTGTCGCTAGTGTAATGGTTGCAAACAGCATGTGCAAGGAGGAGCATGAACACTGGCTATGTTAGAGCGTGTTGGACATTTAACGATGAAGGTAGGCAGGGTTTTCAGAAATGGCAAGAAAAATGCAGGGATAGCAATGTGCAACGGTCGTGCTGTATGTGAGCAGCGACTGACAGCAGAGTTTACCATTTCGGATGGCAGCAGAGAAACTTTTCACGGTATTACTAGTATAGCTGGCGTGAGTTTGTGGGACTGTGAGGATGGAGTCTATCGAGCAGGGGTTTTGGCAGACACACAGCGTCTCAGTCAGGCACCTTAGTTGCACCTTGGAGTGCACCGGCTACGCCTTCCCGCGATCTGGGATTGGCTGAAGAGCAGTAGGCTAGCCAATCCCAGGGCAGAAGGCAAAGGTGAGGCTCAGAGCTGTGATGGTGGCAGCAGAGGCCATCTTAAAGCAGTACAACCCTTGTGGGTTGTATGGAGGGGCAAGTTCGGATCAGCACTTGCAATGCTCCGATGTGCAGTATTAGCAGCACAGAATAAAGAGCAAAAATTAGCAATATAGCTGTGTTGTGTAGAGCGTAGCGGTAGGCTATTCAGTAGTGGGCTCGCATTGTGTGTGGCGAGCTCATCATGCAGGCCGGTGCCCACTGCCTTACCTTGGTCTGGTAGGCAGAATGGAACACTGATTCCCAGCAGTGTAGGTAGCGGATGGTGAGCTCCTGCTCTGGCGGACCGCTTTGGACTGACTTGTGTGCTTCTTTGCTGAGGAGCGGAGGAACAACTCATTGATTTTTTTGTAGGAGATAGCTCTGTGGGTAAAGGGGAGATCAGCTGTAGTAGCTGAGATCGTGTGTGCAGCATACTGGTTACGTGGTTCAGCAAGATTGTGGACATTTGGCTACGTAGCAGTAGGTCTTTGACGCTCAGTGCGTTGCTTGCTCTCGGAGTAAGTATGCTGTTGGTGTTGGGGCGTTCGGGTGTGGCGCATTGAGGGGCATGATTACCTTGTGGCTGTTGGGTCTGTAGCTCTCGAGGGTGGGGTTAGTCTGGATATGAGTCTGGGATATGCACAATGTAAGGTGCAGGTTTCTGCATATGGGTTGGCAGGGGTTAGCGATGTGGAGGTTTGGCTCGGCTCCAGGGGGTGTTGGTCTCGGAAGAGGCAGAGTTGTAGCAGGGCATCTGGTAGGAATAAGGAAGAGGGTACTTCGGCGTTTGAGGTAGTATGGGCGACATTGATAGAGTGTTGCACAGTTTCTTATGGGCTGGATTGATTGAATCATACCTTGTGATGACTGCAGGAGGCTCTTTAGGGCTTGATTGGGTGAACTGCATCGTGTTTGTGGGGAGAGTTGTGAGATTCTCACGGTGCTTCTGAGGAGAAGCGATAGCAGCGAGCCAAGTTGAGTAGAGGAGAGCTGCAGAGAGTAGATCTTGTGACCTTAAAGTCTGGCCTTTAACAACCAGCGACTTTGCCTCCTGGCTTCGGAAGGACCCGTTCTTGTCTCCAGTTGATGCCCAATCAGGTTGGTTGGAACACCTTGTATGTCACAGGGTCAGCCATCTTGGCGTGGAGGCCCTCGCCTGCCTTGTGGTCTTGTTGCTCATTCTCCACCATGTCTGGGGGCAGGTCTAGCATGCTCCACAAGGCAGCAGAGCTGCATAGAGTAGATCGTGTAGCCTTAAAGTCTGGCCTTTATCAACAGCTGGCTTCATCATTTCTTGCTGCACTCTGGTTTGCAGCAGGACCCCAACCGGCCGATAAAGCTGGGGGTTGCCCAATAGCACTTTAAGATGAGGCAGCAGCACCCGTGAGATGGATGGGGATGCAGACTAGTACTCTAGCATCAAATCAATAACGTCAACTCAATGGTTTGGCAAAGGAGTCCGTTTAATGACAAGTACAAAAAACAGGAGTTCAGTGAACATCAGCAACCGCGCAATCTTCCTTCTCACTTAAACTCCAACGAACTTCATAGAAAACACATCTTTTATGCTAAAAACTCGACATCACTGACGTGTAATGCTTAAAATGTTGCATGCAATTCTATTGGTTATACTAAGGTAACTTTACTATAAGTACTATATCTGTATATGGTAACGGGGTGACAGGATTGGGTAACCAGTGCCAGGTGGGGCATCTAAGCCCTTCCTTCAGAATAGCTATTGTAGACGTCACTAAAAGTACGACGTCACATTGGTTCTGCAAACTATAGGATCCTAGATTACTTGGTCCATTATGATTGGGTTGGCACCAAACCCCCTCGTACTTTTCCACTGGCTTGGCAGCATGCAGAATGGTCGTCCAGGTGCAGGGTGCTCCCCCGATCTCCCAGCCTTCCCCCAACCTATGCCATCATCACCTCCCCAATGGCCATTTTTCAATCATTTCTTGTTGGTTGGCCTCGAGACTGCATCTCTGTCTGGAAGAGTTTAGATATCTGTGCATGGCACAAGGCCACGTGTAGGTGTAAGGGCCCCAAATCTTCTTGCTTGGCTGGTCACGTGATTCAGACAATATGAAATTGTCTCATTTTCTATGCAATTTGTGTCTTCGATTTAGCTTTCTGCTCACCACCTGCCTTCTGCTGCTTATCTTGACTTCTTTGAACAGGATACTCCGCTCTTTGCTTTATAAATTGTATCTACGGTTCGTCTATGTCAGCCGATGCGACCTTGGCTTCTTTGTACGGGTTCCATGCCTCTGAGTTATGTTTCTTGTCTTTTAGCTTTCAATTCTCGTGTTGAGGGGCTCCTCTTCTGCAGCCTTTAGTAACGTTTGGTTGATTCTGCTCTTGTCCACAGTCGAAGTATACGTATATAACAGTCTCCTTTTTGAGGTAGATCTGTATAGGTGGTGCTTGCCGCAATCTATCTTACTACTAAGCATAGCAAGCCGCACGATTTTCCAAGCTTTCTTGCGGTTCCAAGCAGATGTACAAGTGTAAACTGGCTGCATATCTTCATCACGCTTATGGCATAAGCTTCTTACATTTGACATCACTCATTTCACTTTAAACTCAGGATGTTGCTTATGCATGGTGTTTCATCTCTTTTTGTCATTCTCAGGTTGTCATATCTTCTATATGTGAGTCAGCCCGGATTCTCGTGACATCACCATTTGTCTTCCTCTAGGACTTTCTTGGCTTCTTCAGGCATTGTGTTTTGACAATTGTCAGTTGGTCTCACTTGTCGATATGGTTTTCTCAATGGGTACCTTACTGTCCAAGTTTTCTTAAGTGCAGGTACTTCAATAGGTGCTGTCAGTCTGAGAGGTAGCGGGCAGAGCCCCACTGCAGCTCTCTGCTGGTTTATTTACTCATCATACATCACATACTTCGGCATGAAAGTTCCTGACACTTCAAAATGGCCGATTGGAATGTGGGTCAGGCTTGGGACCGCCTCCATACTCCCCCCTCTGGGAGATTCATCGACCACTTTAATTTCTTCCTTGGTATCCATCTTTTCTGCATCCACTGCATTCACTTCTCCTTCATCTTCTGGGTTCACACACGAAAGTCTGTCGAAATATCTCTTTGGGGTCCATATTTTTATGACTCCCTTCAAGCTTCCTGCTGCTCTCACGTGTTGATCTTTGTTCCATGTCATCAGTTGGCATTGTCCATTTGGTCTGCAGTAGATCTATCTTCCCACATCATTTCTGTGTTTCCTTGGATAGCGAAACTTTGTTCTTTCTGGTTCATGAATGCTAGCTTTCACAAAGTCTCCTATTCCTTCATCAGTCAGGTCTTTGGGTGTCTATCCTGGTTCGACATCAATCATGATCTTCATCCCTGTGGCTTTGTTCGCAGTTTTCTGGCACTGAGAGATTATTATTTTGATAACACAGAATCTGAGCAATATCATCACTAGCATGGCTCCTAGGAATTTGAATGTGTCTGCCATCCATTGTGGAACCCATGAAAATATTGATCCAAACCAACTGTCATTGTCCACTTCATCGGTTTCATCAATCATTTGATTCTGTAGTTTTGTCGGCATACCTATGGCCTCTGTTAACGTTCCATTTTCTTCGTCGTGAGATGGTGTAAATGTGCAACATGATAGAGGAAACATATCATTTGTGGTGGTGGGTGTGGTAGGGGAGTGCATGCCACACTTGAATTGGAAAGGGGAGCCGGAGCTGCGGTTAAAATGCTGGTGAATATAGCATAAAGTGCAGAATGCACGTGTGGGCGAGGTGCGGTGGTTACAGTGGGAATGGTTCCAAGCCGTTGGCTTTGGATACGTTATAGGGAGCTGTTCGAGGACAGCAGCCTTACCTGTGCAAAAAGAAGCTGTGTCACTGAATGGAAGCTGGAAAAGGCTGCGCGCATGTGTAGTGTGCGGGCGCTGTATATATTCAAAGAAGGTAGGGGTCCTCCTCTGTCTTCGACCCACGTTAGTAGTTTTGCAAGTCTCGGCCATAATGGTCTCCATATCTTCTGCAAATTTTCAATTGCTTCTTTGCCGGCTCCAAGGACCATCCATGCTCTGCAAATCACTACTCCTTTCTCCCATCCGTCTGCTGGAAGCACTGCTCCCCAGATTTGGATTTGACCTCTGTTCCTCCATTTTCTAGCTTCTTCTGGAGTTCTTCCTTGGACGTTCAGCTTTTGATTTGCCTCTCTTCTGATCTCCGCCCCTTTAACTCCAAGCTTCTCGTATCTGATCACAATGTGCTTTGTCTTTCCATTGTTCCTTGTCTTTATGTCCTGGACATAGTCGTCTTCATTTGGATCAGTTGCTTCAGTTTCCCATTTCAGTGAGGCATCACTTCCCATGAACCAGCCTCTGGTCTTGCACATTGCTACATGTGAAAGACAGTGTGCTGTCTAGACAACAATTTCTACAGCTACATAGATCTTTGATTTCCCCATGTTGTAAGGTAGGAGTGCACAAACAAAGCATTCCATCTCTGAGTTCCGTCTTCCAACTTCTTTCATGTGCTGGTACCATATATTTTCCAAATGTACAGTGCTGTCCAAGTAGTCGTTGAGCTCATTTTCATCGCCTTGTATGCTTCTCTTTATTCTCATGGCTTTCTTGTAGTTTGCTTTCATCGCATTTTTAATAGCATACATGTAGCTTCTTCTCACTGGAGGATTCTCAGGTACCTCAATCCATGGTTCAGGCCTCTTCATCTGTACTAGTGGAGTAGGTGAAAGTCTGGCAATTCTTTCCTTCTCCTCTTGCATTTTCCTGGCTCTGGTTATGAATGGCCGAGTTGATTCTGCTATCATCTCTGCACATGACAATTTTGCAGGACTCATGCTTGTCATTGCTGTCTCGGTTGGTTTATTCTCCAACCCCTTTTGTTTCTTTAAACATTCAGCTTTTCCTATTTGTCTTATCACGTCACGTGTAGGGTAGCTTCTCATTGTTGGCTTCCCAAACATTTCCCCTTCTTTGGCCAGTGGTTCTGCTTTTATTGACACTAGACCTGGTGTGTGTACAATCATCGCTTGCATACGTGTGGTTGTCATTAACCCTCTTTCATTCTTACTCTGCCGACCCTGTCTCCGGCTTTTCAACTTGATTGTCACTGCATGTGTGTCATTGCTAATCACATTCATTTCAAGTTCACTCACTCCTGTGTCGGACCTCCTAGGAACTGAGATCACTATAAAGGGTTTTGGTGCTTTTGTGGGTGTCATGCGTACATTATTAGGTGGGTTCGCTGGACTCTGAACACTTTTTACACCTGTTAAAAATGCAGTTCGAATTGTCAGTGATATTAAAACAATGATGAATATGATGCATAAATACATTATGCCCCTATAGGTTAGGCGGTGGTACTTAGTTCTGGAACAATAAGTATGTCTCTCCTCCTGGTGGGTGACAAAGCTGCTTGTTTGATTTCCCATCTCTATCATTGAAAGAAAAGACAAACATTAATATATTCTATGCAACAATATCTCTGGATTTTGATGTCTTTGCTGGTAGGTTGCAGGTAATGGAACAATTGTCCTGCTTTGCCTAGATCACGGATTGTCTATTGTCTCTGGATACAGTTCTCTTTTCTGTATTTGAAAAAATTTCAATTCATGCAATAAGTTTGGCAAGTTCTCTTTCACTGTATGCGTTCAAAATACACAAGTTCCTAAGTCTACTCCTCTTATCTGTTTCACTCCATAAGAAATATTGTGTCCTTGATAGTATGAAAAAAAGTGAATTCTCTGGCAATACTTTCTCGATCTGTCCCTTGGCGGAAAGCTTCACAGTCTCCTCTGGAAATTCTGATGGTGATTAGAATGTTACATTTTCATTACAATACCCTGCAGGAGCATGCTCATCAGTGTAGAATTTGCTGGGTCTCTGATGAAAGAGAGGACGTCAGCACTGGTGGGCCTCCCCACAAGTTCTGGAAAGTCCTCAATTAAGCGAAAGAAGACATTGCTCGCCAATCTGCTATCTTCTGGTGAAAGGGACATTTGTCTTGTCCTTGCTGAATTCTGCTACCGTTCGGTCCTCACTTTGAGTGGCTTCTGTGAACTCGGTGGGTGTGAAGAGCAACCTGAATTATGATTCCATTCAGGATTATACTCAAGCGTTCTGTGTTTGCTGGATCTCGAAGAAATGTCAGGACATCAGTGTGTCTCCCCACAAGATTTGAGCAGTCTTCAGTTAAATGAAAGAATAGCATGCTGACAAGTCTATTTGCTTCTCCTTCTGCTTGGGACATTTGTTTTTTCTTCTCTGTATTCCGGAAGCAGGAGGAACTGATCAGCAATCACGGTGAGCAGCCTCCTTATTGTCTTTTCGTTTTCGGGGTCTTGGAGAAATTCAGTGATGCTAGTAAGTCTTCCCACTAGTGACGAGTATGACCTCAAGACTATGTCAAAGGAATTCAGAACGTCTTTAGTGATGCTGCTGCTGTGGAGCAGCATAAGTGAGTCCAAACAAAGCTCCTGTTTTGAATGAGTCTGGATACTGTATTTTCTTCCAATTTGTGTGTCCACGATCAAAATTTGACATATTCTTTTCTTATCAAGGCTTCAGTGTACCTCTGTCCAAGGTTCAAACTCAACAGAGTGTGTTGTGGCTCATAAGTACAATTTTCTTCTTCACCCTGCAACTAGGATGCACAGAGTGTCTGTGTTTTATGTCCTTATCCCCTTTTTTGCTCAGAGGAAATGTCCAATTTTAAGCCACAATTTCACACAAAAGTTCTTTATCTTTGTTTTGCTGGTCACGCATCCTTCTTCCTCGTCATGGATATCGTCTGCATGTGCCGTGGTTCTTCCCCGTGGTCTGTAGTCTCTACGCATTGGGGTGTGGCTAGGGGGCCTTCTCCGATGTACGGCTTGATGTCACCCAGGAAAATTCAAGCTCTTCATCCTTGTAGCTTGACTACAGATGGAGTGACGTCTTCCACTTTGAAGGGTCCGTTGAACCTTGGCCGTCCCACTTCTTTCTCGTGTGGTTTCTCACCAGGACCGTGTCTCCAGGAAAAATTGATGGTACACGTAAACTCTGAACTGAGTGTGCAGCAATATCTCCTTCTGTGTTCTGTGCACCCTTTTTGTCATCGCTGCAGCTGTCCTGAAATTACAGTAAGACAAGCTGGCATGTAATTCAAGTAATTTTGCATTTCAGACCCTAAGATTTCTCCTGTTGGCTGGGCATCATATCTAGCTCTGTCACGGGGTGTCAGTGGAGTATGCATCCTTCTGCCTGTTGCTATCTCGTGCGGTGTAAGATGATGGTCAGAACCAGGCTGGTTTCTGAGTGCATACAGTGCCAATGGAAGGCAGTGTAACCATCCCTTCTTTAGAGCAAGCTTCAACTTGGCTATCATTTCCTTTAACAAGCCGTTGAGCTTCTCACATATTCCATTACCTTGCGGGTGATATGCCAATGAGAAGTTGTGCTTTATACCAAGCAGCAAGCTAATCTGTTCGAAAACTCTATTAACAAAGTGAGGCCCATTATCTGACCTCATGACCTTGCATACTCCCCACCTGGGAAATACTTCTCTCACCAGAAATGTGGCCGCACAGGTAGAGTCTGGGTGTGTACATGGACCTGCTTCTATCCATCTAAAGAATGGACACACCACAACAATTAAATACCTGTAGCCGTTACATACTTGAATCATATCGACATAATAGACATGCAAGTGCTGAAAAGGTCCATTTGGCCTTGGGATGACTCCTCTAATTACTTTTAGTGTGTGCCCAGCTGTGAACTGTTGGCAGATCATACAGTTCATCATGAAAAATGCAACGTGTTCCGCTAAGTTCGGTACAAACCAGTCTTCAGTGACGTGGCTGCTAAATTCTCTTTTGACATGTGTGCTGGATAATGCAATTGTTCCAAAGCTAATTTTAACAGGGCTAAAGGCATTACCGGTTTACCAGTGCTGTCTTGTCACCACAAGCTTTCGGAGGGGTTTAAAGACCACCCTTGCCACTTCCAGAGGTTCTTTTCCTCCTGTGGTGCTTCCTCTTGGAGTTCCATTAACTGTGTTTGCCCCATGTTACTATAACCCTCAGGTTCACTTTTGTGCAATGATAATTTTTTCATTTACATCAGTTATTTCCACACCCATTATGGTTTCGCCCTTGGATGCCATACGCTTGGCCTCTGTGTCTGCTGCTTGATTTCCTCATGAGATAAAATCTGTCTCCTTCGTGTGTGCGGCGCATTTCACCACTGCTATGCCTACTGGTAGATGTAGTGCCTTAATGACTCTGTCCAATAGGGCTGCGTGCTGCACTGGTGTGCCATCCGCTCTGAGGTAGCCCTTCCTTTTCCAGCGTGCAAAGCCTGCATGCACTGTTGATGTCACATAGGCAGAGTCACTGCATACCGTCACTTCCTGGTCTATGTGATTCTCGATGGCGAGTATCAACGCCAATTGTTCTGCAGCTTGTGCTGAATAATGAGATGGTAAACGTGCACTAATAAGTACCCTAAATTCTCCATTTGCTGTGTGCTTTACCACAGCAGTGCCTGTGTACCTCTGCCCATCATTTTGATTGATTCTCGAAGAACCGTCATCAAAGACAATATCTCCTTCTGCCAATGCATTTTCTTTTACCCTGGGAATTTCGTCATAGAATTCTTCATAATTTGTGCAGTCCTGGATCAGTTCTCCTTCAGTGACTGGCTCTGCTATGAGCATAGCTGGGTTAACTATTTTGCATCAAATTTTCTTAATCGATGGATTTGATATGATCACTTCATATGCAGAAACTCTCTGCGATGTCAATGTGCCATTTGGTTTCTCTAAAATGGCAAATAGTGCGTGCTCGACGAACAACATAATTGAGCATCCCATCACAATAGTTGAAGCTTTCTCTATGGCGAATGATGCAGCAGCTAAACTCTGTTTGCAAGGGAAGTGGCCTCTCATCACTGGGTCCAAATTCCCACTGTAATATGCCAGGGGCTCGTACCCCAATGTGATTCTCTGTGTGAGTACTGCCGTCATAAAGCTGCCATTCGTGTGTGAGAACAGGTAGAATTCCTCTGCATAATTGAGAATCCCCAAAACTGGTGCGGTGCAAATGGCTAATTGAGTTGAGTAAACCCCTCTTTCATAGTCTCAGACCATCCATTTTTTTCTTTCGTTACCTGTACCTTCTTCAGGGCCTGTAACAAGGGCTTGGTATATGAGCTGTAGTCAAAGACCCATGCCCTGACGTAATTGCAAAGACCTAGAAAACTCTGCATCTGTTTTATCGTGTGTGGCTTGACTGTGTTTGGTATGGCTTCAGCCCTTTCAGGGGTAATCCATTTCCCCTCATGCGAGATCAGCTGGCCTATATACAGCACTTCTTGCTGACGATATTGTAACTTTTCTTTGTCAACTTTATATCCTTTCTCAGCCAGTATAATCAATAGCTGAATAGAATCATGGCTGCATCTTTCCTCTGTTGTGCTGCAGATTAAAATGTCATCCACATATTGCAAGACAACACTCTCTAATGCAATGTTGCTTAAGTCCATTTGTAGGACTCTGTTGAAAATTGAAGGAGACTCACAGTGCCCCTTGGTAGCCTTGTGCTCTTCAGATGCATCTGTCTGAATGTAAATGACGTCAAATTTTGTGAGTCTTTGTGTAATGGGATTGAGAAAAACACATTTTCCAAGTCAATCACCGTGAAATATTGAGCCTCAACAGGTATGTTACATGGTATCGTGGATGGGTTAGGGACTAGAGGGAACTCGGCCTCAACAATATCATTTATCGGGTGTAAATCTTGAACTAGTCTCCAGGACCCTCCCTTTAATTTCTTGATAGGGTAAACTGCTGTATTGCAAGATGACACAGATGTCACTAAGATGCCCTGCTCCATCATAGCAGAAATTGTCCTGAAAATCCCTTCATCTGCTTCCCTAGACATGGGATACTGCCGTGCTCTTGGCACAATTGCTCCTGGCTTCAGTTTAATCCTTACTTCTCCGACTCCTTGCAATAAGCCTACATCATAGGGGCCTGTGGTCCATACTGAGACAGGCACCTGGGCCATATCGTCATCAAAATATTCAGGATGTTGTTTCGCCAACAACATTCTCTGGGGCACCTCTCTTGTAATCATTCTCACCCAGAAAACAAAATATACCTCAACTGATGTTTTGTCTATACCTGTTTGTTCATCAAATAGATCGTCATCAGTGATGTCAGTCAGTATGTACCCTTCTTCAATGGCGATTACTGTGCACCATTGTCTGCCTTCATCATCACAACCATCGATCAGTGCCATTCTCCCCCGCACTATGGCTGTGTGTATTTCCAAGGGAAACACCTGTCCCTTTTTCATGCATAGGTATTTGTGGCCTAAACAGAAATTCATCTGGGGTTCTCATTGTTTTGTCTGCAAGGCCTGGTAGCCCTGCCATTAATATGCATATCCCATACATGAATATTTCTGGTTCCAATGGGACAGCTCTCATAGCTGATTGTCCTGCGTATGCTCTAATCATTTTGCACACGTTCAAATAATGCATTCCTGGAGTCGAACATACTATGCCCTTCTCCGTGAACGAGATTGTCATGTTTAACTTTGTCATTAGGTCTCGTCCCAATATATTTACTGGGGTTTGCCTTGAATATAACAGTGGCACATTCATGTCACATTCTCCCATAGAGACTGGAAGTTCTTTTGTAAAAGGAACACGACTTGTTGCTCCTGTGAAGCCCTGAGTATTAATAGCATCACCGGACAAGGAAAACTTGCCTTCACGTATACACAAACGTGTTGCACCCGTGTCAACTGAGAAGGAATATTCTTTCTCCCCTATAAGGACATCTACCCTGGGTTTCTCATGAGGGTCTGGTGTCACTGATAGGATAGAACACATCAGGCTTCTCAGCGGGCTGTCCTAATCCATACATAACTTTGTCCCATGCTGCGTGAATGGACTTCCTCCATCACCAGTGTTGGCTCTCATTCCAGAGTTCGATGCCTGTCCTGCACTTGTTGTCTGCGACAGTTGCATTGTCAAAAGTTGAGACTGTCCTTTTGGATAACTTATCAAGTTCTGAGGTTGTGAGCTTTGTTGTGCTCCTGGCGCTTGCTGTTGCACTGTGTGATTCTTTGCAACTCCATTTCCACCGTGCTGTAAAAACACAGGTGGATTCACCATTCCTATTCTTGTCCCCTGGTTGCTTTGCACCATGCCTTGACTTCTGCATGTGCGTGCTAGATGTCCTGACATCCCACACGTCCAACATATTGGCGGTGGTCTGATTATTTGCCCATTTGACATATCCTGATTGCCATTTTACATGTTTTGAAAACCTCCCTGATTACTCTACCATCCTCTTCCCCGAAAGACTCTCCCTCTGGGGTGAAACCCACTATTGCCCTGACTAATTTGCTGTTGATTATCGACCTGCTGCATGTTAGGTCAATCTGTGCTAGTTATCATTGCCCCTTCAAAGACATATTTTGACAATTTCTTCTGCACTAATTTTCCTAGCTCAGCTTTTTGTGCAGCCTTTTTTTTGCGATTCTTTTCTTGCAGTAGCCTGCAATAGTGAGTTATGGTCAACTGTATTTCAGACCACGGTTTGGCCTCGATTCCTACCAATTTCTTGAGCTGCTTCTGTACCTGATCAGGCAGCCCTTAAATTAATATATGGTAAAATACGGGTATAGATTCCCCCTCTTGGAAGTTCTGCATGTAAAGCAGTGGATCTTCCGATTCCTTCATTTTACGTGTCATTATAGCTCCCATGTCAGAGGTATCTGGGTATATCAATCGTAATGCTTTACATATCGCAGCTCTGCAATTGTTAAATGGAGCTTCATCATGTGCAGTGTTAACTGTAGTCACACCAGGGTAGCCTGCAAGTGTCCACACATCGTCAGCTCGATCACCAAGTATAACGATTAAAAGAGCTTTAATATCTCCAATAGCTAGCATGTTCCCCCCCGTCATCTTTTCCAGCTCATGTATCCATTTCCCGGCTCCCGATGTTAACATTGCAAGCCTATTTTTGAAGTTTTCTCGATCCATGTGTGGCCCTGGGATATACTGGGGCCTCGTCCCTCCTTTTTCGAGCAACAGGAATTGTGATGTGTGATACTCCTTTTCCTCTCTCATCATTTTTCTTTCCACTGCAGGGGTGATAGTCCCGCATTGCTGTCTACCTGACAATGTTCTTAGTCGGCTCACATAGGGCGGTGGAGACACCCCCCTCTGACCGTAAGATACTCCTTTGTGTCGGCCTGATTGCATGGCTGACTCTGATGCCTTAGGTGCAGATTCACTAGAATCCGACCATATAATTCCCCTTCCCCTTGAGAAGTGTTTTTCGTGCCTTCTCTAATTCTCCTTTTCCTCATATTCCTTTCTTTCTGCATCTGATATTGTCTGTGCCCAACTCGTGCAACTCCTCTCATCATCCTTGTTCTGATTTAGTGTCAACTTATCTAGGGACAGCTCTCTGTCTCTACTATTTCTGGGGGTGTCCTCAGTGTCAAACAACTGAGTGCTCTCAAGAAGCTCGTCCTATCCAGTCCCTTGGAGTACTTGTTCTAGCCCCATTTGATCATATATTCTATTGATCATTTCTCTGATTCTTTCGGGTGTCGACGTTATCCTCAGTATTTGCCCTAGATGTGCCTTGGAAAGAATTCTTCTATGTCTTCCCAGCTTACCACTGGATCTGGTTTTTTAACCTCTCTTTCCAGATATTCAAGATCTCGTGCTCTCTGTCTTCGCTTGCGTTTTATGTAATCATCTACTCTCTGCACTTCCTCCATGACTCTATCTTCTTCCTGTTTCCTTTGATGTCTCTGTTCATTTGTCCTTCATATTTCCTCATCCCTTTGTCTTTTTATTCTCCTTTCCCTGATCTTTTGTTCTTCTTCTTCTATCTTCCATAGTTCCTGCCCACTCTGTTCGTCGGCTTTTTTGTGACTGAGTTTCCTTTCTTTCTCCTTGCGCTACAACTGTTCTCGTCTCTGCCTGTCTCTTCTCGTGATCCTTTCGTAGCTCCTTTTCCTTCCCACTTCTTCGGAAATCATTTAACTCTCCCGTTTGTCTCACTTCTTCAATGCCATTACCATCGAGTTTCAACAGAATCTGACCTCCCATCGATTTGTTCTGTGTGAATGCTATCTCATCAGTTCTATCCTCATCTCCTTTCCATCTTTTGCCCTCTCTCTTGATATCTAGAGATGTACTTTCTTGTGCCTGGTCTCCTTTCTCCTTTTCGCGCCTCATCCTTGGAGGTGATATCTCTATCTCTATCTTTGTCTGGGTTTTCATCACTACTTTGCATAGGTGATTCATATGCCGGGTTGCTATATCCCGTGGCTGCTTTAAGTTCCCTTAGTGGGTATAATCCTTCGTCTTTACTAACTTCACCTTTTGTTTCAGGCGGGGCAGGTGGCGCGGAAGGCATCTCACCCCCCTCTGTGCATACGTTAAGTATCGAATCAAAGGGCGGCTCTTCCTCCTTGATCTCTTGGTACATCTTCCAAAGTTCTAAACTCGCTAGGCGTTTGTCTAACTTCTTGCCAGTGTATGTAGCGTGCAAATATGTCGTCATGTGTTGCAGGACCGTTTTAGATAGTGACCCGCACTGGGGCCACGTCATAAACATTTTGTAGCGGTTGCCTTAACCCATTTTGCACTGTACTTTTTCAGCTTAGGGGCATCTTTTGGCAACTGTTTGCAAAAGTGTATCAACGGTGTAACCTCTTCCATACTTAAAATCATCTCTTTTCTTCCTCACACAACACTTAGTCAAATTTTATGTTACTTAAACAATTTCAACAATATGAGCTGGCACCAATCGTTGCACGCTCCAATCCCGTTTTTCCACAAAATGTTTTCCTTTTCAAACAATAAACATCGATTCATAATATACAGTGTCTTGGCTACACAATCGCATATTTTTTGTGCTCATTCCTCAAAAATGTCCTTACTTATTATGACGTCAGAGAGAAAGAATAAAAAGAAAGAGAAAAACATAAGACAAATGTGACAGACTAGACAGACTAGACAGACTCCAGCCGGCTACACAGATCTCTACCCCTACGAGTTACTCCGACATGGAGTGTAAGCCCATCCCTTTCAAAAGCGTCTTTAACAGCTTTGGTCTCCTAATTCGTCCTATTTAATTCAGGACTTTGGATGCAGGCTTCTTCTAGCTGCTATATTAAGCGTAGGTATTTGGGCGTATCCTCTCTCTGCTCAGGTATCCTCCTGGTATCCTCCTCTATGCTCAGGTATCCTCCTGGTATCCTCTATGTGTTACTCGGCCACCCTGGAGTCAATATTTACTTCCCCTTATATATATACATTCTACTCTATCTCTACCTTTATTTTTTGTCCCGCCTCCCACTGTTACCTTCCCTTACTTGTTCTAAGGCATGCAACTTTTTGCCAAAGCGCTCAGTCTTGTTCACTCACCGTTCGCATGTTTCCTCTTATTACTGCCTCTCCTGCTGTTCACTCGATCGGCTGCTTGCAGAAGTGGGAAGGGGTTCGTGGGCAAAACACTGGTTCCTTCAAACCTCACCCTGCAGGTTTTTCTTTAAATTTTACTCTAGCCACTCTCGATGGGGAGCTTCTCTCGGTCTACTTAGCCGGATGGCAAAAGGACTTGTGATATTGCTGAGCACCTAGAGTTACTTTATGTCGACAGCCAATGGGTGTCTTTGTCTAATCAATAATCAATAAACCAACCATCCTCTGCTACCAAGTGTGCACCAGGACCCCAACAGGCCCATAAAGCTGGGGGTTGCCCATTAGCACTTTAAGATGAGGCAGCAGCACCCGTTAGATGGATGGGGATGCAGACTAGTACACTAGCATCAAATCAATAATGACAACTCAATGGTTTGGCAAAGGGAGTCCGTTTAAAGACAAGTATGAAAAACGGGGAGTTCAGTGAACATCAACAACCACTCGATCTTCCTTCTCACTTAAACTCCAACGAACTTCATAGAAAATACATCTTTTATACTAAAAACTCATCATCACTGACGTGTAACGCTTAAAATGTTGCATGCAATTCTATGGGTATAGGAAGGTAACTTTACTATAGGTATTATATCTGTATATGGTGACGGGGTGACAGGATTGGGTAACCAGTGTCAGGTGGGGCATCTAAGCCCTTCCTTCATAATAGCTATTGTGGATGTCACTAAAAGTACGACGTCTCATTGGTTCTACAAACTATAGGATCCTAGATTACTTGGTCCATTATGATTGGGTTAGCACTAAACCCCCTCGTACCTTTCCACTGGCTTGGCAGAGTGCAGAATGGTCGGCCAGGTACAGGGTGCTCGCCGGCTCTCCCAGCCTTCCCCCAACCATTGCCATCATCAATCACCTCCCCAATGGCCATTTGTCAATTATTTTTTGTTGGTTGGACTCGAGACTGCATCTCTGTCTTGAAGAGTCCAGTTATCTGTGCATGGCACAAGGCAGAGCGTAGGTGTGGAGGCCCCAACTCTTCTTGCTTGGCAGGTCACGTGATTCAGACACTGTGAAATCGTCTCATTTTCCATGCAATTCGTACCTTTGATTTAGCTTTCTGCCCACTGCCTGCCTTCTGCTGCTTATCTTGGCTTCTTTGAACAGGATACTCCGCTCTTTGCTTCATAAATTGTATCTACGGTTCGTCTATGTCAGCTGATGCAACCTTGGCTTCTTGGTACGGGTTGCATACATCTGAGTTTCCTTTCTTGTCTTTTAGCTTTCGATTCTCGTGTTGAGGGGCTCCTCTCCTGCGGCCTTTAGTAACATTTGGTTGATTCTGCTCTTGTGCACAGTGGAAGTATACTTATATAACATGCTCCTTTTTGAGGTAGATATGTATAGGTGGCGCTTGCTGCAATCTATCTTACTACTAAGCATAGCAAGCCACCCAATTTTCTCAGCTTTCTTGCAGTTCCAAGCATATGTACACGTGTAAACTGGCTGCATATCTTCATCACGCTTATGGCATACACCTTCTTACATTTGACGTCACTCATTTCACTTTAAACTCAGGATGTCGCTTATCCATGGTGTTTCATCTCTTTTCGTCATTCACAGGTTGTCATATCTTCTATATGTGAGTCAGTCCGGATTCTTGTGACATCACCATTTGTCTTCCTTTAGGACTTTCTTGGCTTCTTCAGGCATTGTGTTTTGGCAATCGTCAGTTGGTCTCACTTGTCGATATGGTTTTCTCAATGGGTACCTTACTGTCCAAGGTTTCTTAAGTGCAGGTACTTCAATAGGTGCTATCAGTTTGAGAGGTACCGGGCAGAGCCCCACTGCGGCTCTCTGCTGGTTTATTTGCTCATCATATGTTACATACTTCGGTGTGAAAGTTTCTGGCACTTCAAAATGGGCGATTTCAGTGCGGGTCGGGCTTGGGACCTCCTCTACACTGGCAAGGCACTTTGGAGAGTGTGTGTTTAATGCAGTGAACATTTGTTCACAATCTGAGGACCATGGCAGTGGCTCTGGTGTTTTTAATTGTGTTAACACTTTTAAGTATTAGGCCGGGGTTGCATAACGCAGTATCCATAGAATTGTCTCCCTTGCCCCCTTAAAGGTCTATCCTGTAATCCTGACATGCTAGAAAGTGGATATCAATTCAACAACTTCTGGTATAGAGTTTCGTTTGCCATCTACTACATATCATGTTTAAATGTTGCTGTCATTTTGTCAGTGAACCCTGGACAAATGTGATTGCTACAGCTTCTTCGGCAGTATTATCAGGCTTTGTTATAACAGAATGCTGTGTCAATACTACTTTAACTCAGTCAAGGTAATCAGTGGTGGGGTGGGGTCTGTTTTGGGGGGGCAGAATTCAGGAATGATAGTTAACAAGGCATCTTGTGCACAAGTCAGTTCTATTTCTATTCCAGAGTCTATTTCCTTCAGTCCCTTTAATGAGTGAGCTGCTGTCCCACCTTGGCTGCTGTCTCCATATAACTTTAATAAACTGGTTCATATCAGCTCTTATTGAAATGATTATCTCCAAATCTCTTAACGTATTTGTGGTTGTTCTGTAATGCTTGTAAAGTCTTTAGCTAGATGACTAAGATCCCTCTGTCTCCTCAGAGCACCCCTGGTAACTAAGTTGCCCCCATCTTCTGTGCTTTACGGGAGCTGGCAAAGAGGGGGTTGGAGTTATGGCTGCTCTCTTACTTAGTCTGTACCCCTTCTGGTAATGTAAAAGTCAAAGGGCATTGAAAAGGGATAACTGATGTGGGTCAGTGTTAACTTAAGGGCATCTGCATCCCCAACAAGCTACTAAGATTGGTCAGGCTCTGCTTTCACAGTTCCCAGACTACTATGACACTGTTCGTACTAGAACGTTCAGTGTTACCCCTTCCCGACAACGCTCTGTCCCATTGGCTCATCGGGTGTTTGTTACAGCCTGGACCCATTTCTCAGAGCGTGTGCGGTTGCCCTGGAAACTAGATCACTTTTCGTCCCGTCGCGATCACGTGATGCGCGACTCATAAGCAGTTACAGGAAGAAGCTCGGCGCTTCTAGTTGAGTCGTATTTCTTTGTGAGAATCTTTGTCTGGTTACATTTACTTGGTTTCCTGATTCTTGTTTTGCCTTACGGATTGCCCCTGTCTTGCCCTTCTGCTTAGTTGTTCTCCTCATCGTTTGCTTACGAACCACGTCTTGTCTAGTGCTATTGAACCCTGCCTGCCGCACGGATATTCTACGGATTACCCTTATCTGTCTGAAATCGCCTGCCAGTTGCCGAACTCAGTTGGCTGTACGGATATTCTTTGGATTACGTCTGTCTGCCTGGAATCCCCTGCCAGTTCCCAAAACCATCCTGCTGCACGGACATTCTCTGGATTTCATCTTGTCTGCTCACGTTGTTACCGGTTCCCTTGCTACAGAGCCGCCGGGAGGTTTGTATCCAACATTCTCCCCGGCAACCCAAAACAAATAGTGTTAATACCTCGTTCAGCGGAAGACATTAAAACCATCCAAGTGCATCTGGTTCCATACGCGAAGTTTGTCTCCTCCGGAACGCTTACCTGCTGGTTGTCAACTACTCCTTCTGGGATACAAGAACAAGTTCTTCCCTCTCTGGTCAGAAGTTCTCCTGTAATAGGCGTCCTCATGTCATCGGTCCGGTGGCTCTTGGGGACTAGAGACTGGCCATTTTAGGGCTTAGGCGTCCACGTGCCGTCGGGTTGAGCCTTAATCCTCTGACCAGAGAAAAACCAGTTCACCCCTACACAATGGTAAGCCTTGATTCCTCTCTGATTCCATATTCTTAATGCCTTCAATTTTTCTGATTTCTTATGACTCTTCATTGCTGTTTCAGGTGAAGGTCGATTTCAATTTCTCTGCCTATATTGTTGTATACTACAATCCTGGTTACTACAGGTCAGTCCTCGTGTTGTATGTAATTATTGGTCTGATTCCATTGAAACTTGTGTGGTGACCTTTGTAAATCTCCCCGTAGATCAAAACTGCCCTGGGAGTATATTTGGTTCGCCCGCATAATCCAGGACGCCCCTGCACACAGAGTATTGTTGGTTCGCCGCACAAACCAGGATGCCCCGCTGATCTCCTTCTTCTGGTCAATCTCCCTGTTGGCGTGTGTGGTTTGTCCCTACGCCCAAGGGGAACATTGTCTTGAGGAATTCCACGGCTACACAACGAGGTCAAGGCCGCTGGAAACCTAACATAACTAGAAGCCTTTAATATGGAGATCAGTGAAAACCTGGCAGGGATTATGCAGCTTGTGGCTGAGCTACGGAATGATATGGCAGCAGCACATAATGCTACACAACGAAGGATGGACGAGTTACAAGCTGCTATTCCGGCTACTTCTGGTATACCTTCAGCACAAGGACCCTCTACTTCTGGGTTGACGGCCGGAAGTCAAGGACAAGGTCCCGTATATCTAACCACGCAATTCCCTCTTGCTCCTCCAGAGAGGTTCAACGGGGATCCCCGGTTTACAGGACCTTTGTCAATCAATGTTGTTTACATTTTTTGAGTCGTCCGAATTCCTTTCCGGACTCCACCACCAAGGCTGCATTTGTACTCTCGCACTTAGGCGGCACCACGGCCGCTTGGGCCAATCCTTTGTTGGAAGAAGGTAGCCATATGTTGTATGACTGCGATGCCCTTCTGGAGGCTATGAGGAAGGTCTTCGACACCAGGTACAAGTCGCAAGCCACGGATTTAGAGATGTTGAGTCTGGTACAAGGGGATTCTACCTTGTTCTCTTACTTGGCCAAATTCAATCAATTGGCGGCAGAAACCAACTGGCCAGAAGAGAAGAAATCCTCTTTGTTTTATAAAGGATTGTCTGATTCCTTAAAGGACATTCTATCCACTGTTCCGGTCCTTTCTACTGCATTTCCTGACCTTCTTGATCTGGTATTGCAGATAGACGCACGAAGGTCAGAATGGAGAGGGAAGTGCAAGTCTCATGTTCCTCTTCCCATTCCTGTGGTAGCCTCCGGCAGTACTGTACCCATGCAAATAGGGGCGCTCCGGGGTCCTCTCAAGAGGTAAAGAGAGCGACTTCGGAGGGACAACCTGTGTTTTTATTGTGGGGCTTCTCATCATATCTTACGTTTATGTCCCCGCAAACCTAAGAAACAGGGAAACTCAAAGGCCCGGCAGTAGAGGAGGTCCCACTGTCGTGCGCACGTTTTCAGGATCCCGCAGTACCAAGAGTGTTCTCCATTGAGGCACACTTGTCTATTCTAGTCACTCTCTCCTGGGCAGTCAGTGCCATTATTGACTCAGGTGCCACAGGCAACTATATTGACGTGAAGTACTCTCATGACATGAAAATACCTTTGGTTCCCAAGAATAAACCGGAACTGGTCAATGCAGTCGACGGTACTACTTTGCTCTCTGGTCTAGTAACTGACAAAAACATCCCTATAATCATGACAACAGGTACGGGTCACGTAGAAACCATATCCTTTGATGTCATTGCAGCCCCTCAGTTCTGAATTATTTTGGGTTTACCGTGGTTGACATTACATAACCTGTGTATCGATTGGAAGGCTGGTGAGGTGCATTTCGTTTCCTCTTTTTGTGAGGATTCATGTTTTTCCTCTAACACGGAAACCCCTAACCAATGTCGTACCTTGTTACTTACAGCACCTATGGTAGGAGCTGTCTCTAAGGTCTTGCTTCTGGACGACTATGCGTCCTTTCGTGATGTATTCGATCCCAAGGGTGCTGAGATCTTACCACCCCACAGACCATATGATTGTCCGATTGATCTCGTTCCAGGTGCCAAACTTCCGATGGGAAGGGTCTACTCATTAACAGTTAAGGAAGATGCATTATTGAAGGAGTATATTGCGAACTCACTCAAATCTGGTTTCATCCGGCCTTCATGATCACACACAGCCTCTCCTATGTTTTTCGTGCCTAAGAAAGAAGAGGATCTCAGACCCTGTATAGACTATCGTGAGCTAAATGCAATCACAATTAGGAACCAATATCCCATACCTTTAATACCTGTTCAATTGGATCAGTTGGGATCGTCTAAGGTCTTTACCAAGTAAGACCTACGGGGCGCTTACAACCTGGTACGAATCCGTCAAGGCGATGAATGGAAAACGACCTTCAAGGCGCGGTACGGTTTTTATGAATACAGCGTAATGCCGTTTGGGCTCTGTAATGCCCTCGCAAACGTTCCAGCACTTTATCAATGATATATTCAAGGATATGCTGGACGTTTTTTTGGGGGTTATATATTTGGATGATATCCTTATATATTCATCTGACCTCGAGACTCATATACGACAAGTATTATCAGTTTTGCAAAGGTTGCGGGAACACCGCCTTTATGCTAAACTAGAAAAGTGTGTATTTCATGTCACCTCAGTGGAATTCCTGGGGTATATTACTACCAACCACGGGATCCGCATGAGTGAGTCTAAGGTTGAGGTGGTGCTGGCTTGGCCTGCTCCGAGAGACTTAAGATCCTTACAATCTTTCCTGGGATTCTCCAATTTCTATCGATGTTTCATACGCTCATTTTCGACTATAGTGGCCCCTCTAACCGCATTGACCAGTAACAAGACACCTTTTGCCTGAAATCCTGAAGCTCAATCTGCGTTTGATCAGTTGAAGAAGTCTTTTACCACCGCTCCGGTTCTACAGCATCCTGACCCCAAACTACCGTTTGTGGTGGAGGTGTGAAAACAAAGAAATTGATATGAGGCCGGGAAGCCCAAAGGAAACACACCAACACAGGTTACAAAGAACATACAAAGTGCTTTATTCAAAAGCTACAACAATAACCAAAAAGTCAATTGACAAACGGATAGCTGTTCGGCTCTCAGAGTAACAGAACGAACTTTCAACGATAGTTCACTGCGTTAGTGTGAGAGACCGTACATTGGGATACTCATGCTTTTATACTTTTTTTATCCAGCTCTGGCCAACCCCCCTCGCGGGTTAACCATTCTTAGGACCAGGCCTAGGGTTCGTTGCCAGGTCAATCCCATAATGTATGCATTTCGATCAGTTTCGCTGATACAGTTGTTCATTTACACATAGGTCAGGGATAGGACAAGGTCTCAGTTCGCGACCCCAACAACTGGCCTACAGGCATATTATTCATTCATGTATGCGGAGGTCACAATGGCCAGAATCCTACTCGAAATGTCATTCGGCCTCCATTTTGGTGTTCAGGGTGACTTCCACATTGCAAGAGAACCTAAAATGGCGGCTAAATCCAAGATGGCGATTTACATAGTACATTAAGGTCAAGACCTTGCCGCGGAATCTATTTACACAATGTTTTTAGACAACTAGGCGTAGGCCAACACATATTCAAACAATGCGATAGGAGGTATAATATTATTTCGATTCCGACAGACCCTCCTTTTGGCCTATGCCAAGTGCTAAACATCATTCCTAATACTTTTGAAAATAACTCCATGTGCTATCATCCATAGATTCCGCATCATTGTCTGTAATGTCTATAGCCATAAGGTCGTTCATAAAAACCTCTTGTAACATGAATTCTTTAGATGCTGTATCTGGGGCATATATTTTATGCCCTATTGCACTCACTGCTTGGGCACAACACCCCCCTAACATTCCACATATACTTGGGAGGCATTGAAAACAGCAACAAAGGAATAACAAGATCCCCAAAATAACCAGAATAACGGAAAGCACCTTCCAACCCCAAGATCGTAAAGAATCCCAGAACCAAGAACTAAGGTTCCAGTCTCCTACAGGGATATGTACTTCAGAACTGAGAGTATGCAAGTTCTGTATTGCTTTAAAAATTGTTGGCGAGGAGTCTGGTACGAAAACACAACAAGCGGACCCTACTAATTTGCATACTCCACCTCGTTCTGCCAAAATGACATCTAATGCCATCCGATTTTGAAGTGCTACCAATCTTATTGCTTTTTGCTCTAAGGTCATATTGTAGAGTATGTCCGTGGTCCGGTTGATCGTTCTCTCCAGTACCCTTGCTAATCCCTTAATGTTCTCTGAGTTTGTTATTTGTCCCCAAAAGGGCACAACTGATTTCGCTATGTCTCCCAATACTTGCCCAGGGGTATCTCCGTTGTCGTATGGCCGCGGGCGAGCCTTAGAAATCTCTAATGTACTTGCTACAAATACCTCGGGTAACAATATTCCTAAATAACAGGTTCCCTGCCAATCCTTGGGTAACCAGGGAAATGCTAAACTACCACAAACAAAATAAACAGGCCCCCCTACATACAGAGGCCTGTTTTCCCCAGTCAAATTTACAACGTTTTTACAAGCTTCAAAATCTCCCATTGGCCTAGTGCCATTTCTCTGTACACAGAAGGGAACCGAGTCAGGACTATGATTTATAGAATAAGAAGGAGGTACAGCGTCCTTATTGCCTATCGGAGCCATTTTAAAGGAAATCAGAGTTTGAAAAGGAAGAGATAGTTTGTCAGACGGCCTAATAGAAGCGACGTTAGGTTTACTTCTATTTGCGAAAAGCGAGCATCCCACGGGAGTCAATTCACGTTTCTCAAAATTATTCAAATTAGTTCCATCAAAGTTCCCTGAGATGCTATCATTCCATCGGCCAAAGAATAGTGCTCTAAGAGAGGCATAGTAAGCAGTCGTTAAAGGTAGAGGATGTATATACCATCCCAGTCCCTTGTTCCCATGTTGCGGTAAATGAGTACAAATCCAACAATTACTCTTATTAAAAATGGCATGAGTAGCATTCATTACTATCATCAGAGTGTTATTATGATACTTTTGTCTATGTTGGGAGTCTCTAGGGGACAGAGTGTGAAGGTGTACAGAGGGAGTCAAAACAGTTGGTACAATCTCGGTCGGTAATAAAAGTTTCAAAGGTAGATTTCTTCAAAATACCAAAGTCCTACAGCAGCAGTTGCAAAAATAACAATTATCATTATCAACACACAGCAGTACGTTTTCGGGGCCCAGGCACATTGTTCATTGTCCAATTTGGTCACCCCCTTATTCACAAGTCCAATACGGGGGGCAGCAGCGGAGGTGGCAGGCATCGTAGTTCCTCGATCGACGACCCCAATGTTCGTTGCTGGCGACGCTACGGTCGCGCAATTTCTTAGTCCTTCCCAACCCTAGCCAGCAGAATCCCTTTTTGTTCAACAAAACTTTCTCCTAACAAGAGGATTTCCAATCACTTCCTTTTTCCGAATGCACGCAAAACTCATGCCGTAGTTCTATTTCCTTCGTCGAAGGTTGTACCTGGTGGTACCCAAAATTGTCTGGTCTGGAAGTAAGGTATCGTCACTTCCTGAGGGAAGCGACGTGTCGAAGGCGACGGAAGTCGCAGAGCTCGAAACAGTATTTTCCGGAAGTGATTTTTCAAGAGAGTCCGGAGACGAAATGGACTGTTCCCCAAGCTCCTCAGGCTCAGAGAACTTCTCCGACGCACTCACAGCGCTGTTTGCTACTCCAAGATCAGAGACTGTAGCGTCAGCGAGGGGTTCTGCTTCTTCTGTAACGTGTGGCGTCGGGTGAGGAAGTTTCTTGACGTGCGTCGCGTGAATCCAGTTCTTCTTTCCAGCCACCCGCACTGCTGTCCTGGTGACCAATAACACCTGGTGGGGTCCCCGCCAGCGAGGCGCGAGACAGGAAGACCTCTCGTAGGCCTTCACTAGGACTCAACTTCCAGGCTGTATATCGTGTCCTGGGCCCGTGAACCATACAGGTAAAGCAGTGTGCACCTGGTGATAAATTGTTTAGTTAACTGGTTACAGTAGTCTACAAGCAATACATTTTCCACCTCTCTCAGGGCTTTAGGTTTCGGGAGACCCCAAATGTTAGCAGGTCTCCCCATCACTACTTCAAATGGAGAAAGCCCAGTTCTAGTCTGAGGTGTGGTACGCATAGCTAATAACACAATAGGTAAGGCATCTGGCCATTTTAGTTTGGTATCAGCACATGTTTTTGCAAGTTTATTCTTTAAAATACTGTTGTGTCTTTCCACCAACCCAGCGCTTTGAGGATGTCTAGCTGAGTGAAATCGTTTCTCAATACATAGGGCTGTACATATCTGCAAAATTACTGCTGCAATAAAGTGAGGGCCATTATCCGACCAGATTATCCTCGGGAGCCCAAATCGAGGAAAGAATTCTTTTACCATAATCTTTGCAGTGGTCATGGCGGTAGCATCTTTGACGGGGAAAGCCTCGACCCATTTGCTGAAGGCACAAACAATTACAAGAACATATTTTAGATTATTACATCGTTCCATCTCAAGAAAATCAAAGTGAATGACCTCGAAGGGAACAGAAGGGGGTCCAAAACTTCCCCTTGGAATCACTGTCCCCTTACCCACATTGTGCTGTAAGCAGATCATAAAGTTCTGGACGTGCCTCTTTGCAGTCTCCAGAATCTTGTCATTTACCCAAACTTGTTCTAGCATTTTCGTGATCTGCTGGGCACACACATGCGCAGGACCGTGTGCCATCGTAACCATTGCCAATACATATGAATCAGGGAGCAACCATTTCCCTTCGGATGTATCCACCCAACACCCTTCGTCATCCAGTTTCCCCATTCCTTCAGCCCACCTTTTAGATTCCTCTATCGTGGCATCAGTTTGAATATCTCGCACAGACCCAATACCTTCATCCATTATGCAAGCATCTCTTATTTCCCTCGAGGCATACATGTCCGTGCTAAGGTCTGTGGCCGTTTGTTTGGCTATCAAATCCGCAAAAGCGTTCCCTTTGCCCACATCATCTATGACTTTCTGATGTGCTGCACATTTCATGATCGCTAACTGTTTAGGGAGTGAGAGCGCCGAGAGTAATTGCACTATCAAGGGGCCATGCTGGATCTTGGTCCCATGTGAGGTCAGGAACCCTCTTTCCGACCAGAGCCTTCCAAAGTTGTGAGCCACCCCAAATGCGTACTGACTATCAGTATATATATTTACTCTACGCCCTTGGGAAAGTTCACAAGCTCGGGTCAACGCTATAATCTCTGCGGCCTGCGCGGAGTTATGCAAAATTCTCTTAGTTTCGACAACTTTGCTCAATGTAGTAACTGCATAAGCAGCTGTAGATGTACCTGTGGAAACAGAGAAATTGATATGAGGCCGGGAAGCCCAAAAGGAAACACACCAACACAGGTTACAAAGGACATACAAAGCGCTTTATTTCAAAGTTACAAAGTTACCAAAGTCAATTGACATGCGAATAGCTATTCGGCCCTCTGACTAACACACGAACCTTCAACGTTAGGTTCGCACTGAAAGTGGGAGAGACCGATCATCGGGATGCTCGGGCTTTTATACATTTTGTGCTGCATTGGCCAGTCCTCTTGCAAGTTAACCATTCTTGGAACAACGGCTAGGGTTCGTAGCCAGGTCGAACATGCAATTTCCATGTATTAGATCAGTTCCGCTGATACAGTTACATATTTACACCTAGGTTAAACAGAGGACAGGGTCTTAGTTCATGACCCTAACAGGTAGCCTGTGGACATATTATTCATTCACGTGTGCGGAGGTCACCATAGCCGAAGTCTTACTCGAAATGTCATTCGGCCTCCATTTTGTGATTCGAGGTGACTTTCACACTGCAAGAGTACCTAAAATGGCAGCTAAATCCAAGATGGCGGCTTTCACGATACATTAAGGTCAAGACCTTGCCGCGGAACCTATGTACATAGTATTCTTTAGACAGCTTGGCGTAGGCCAACATACATTTAAACGATGCGATTGGGGTCACAATATTATATCGATTTCCACAGACCCTCCTTTTGGCCTATGCCAAGTGCTAAAACATTATTTCCTAATACTTTTGAAAATACTTGAAGGCATTAGCATCCATAGGTTCCGCATCATTGTCTGAAATGTCAATAGCCATAAAGTTGTTCATAAGAACTTCTTGCAACATGAATTCTTTAGATGCTGTCTTCGGGGTGTATATTTTACGCCCTATTGCGCTCATTACCTGGGCACAACATCCCCCCATCATTCCGCATATACTCGGGAGGCATTGAAAACAACAGCAAAGAAATAACAGAGTCCCTAAAATACCTAAAATAACAGAAAGCACCTTCCACCCCCAAGATCGTAGAGAATCCCAAAACCAAGTACTAAGGCTCCAGTCTCCTACAGGGATATGGACTTCAGAACTAAGAGTGTGTAAATTCTGAATTGCTTTAAATATTGTTGATGAAGAATCTGGTACGAAAACACAGCAAGCGGACCCCACTAATTTACATACTCCACCTCGTTCAGCTAAAATGACATCTAATGCCATTCGATTTTGAAGTGCTACCAATCTTATCGCCTTTTGCTCTAAGGTCATATTGTAAAGTATGTCCGTGGTCCGGTTGATCGTTTTCTCCAATACCCTCGCTAATCCCCTAATGTTTTCTGAATTTGCTATTTGTCCCCAGAAGGGGACTACTGATTTGGCTATATCCCCGAATACTTGTCCAGGGGTATCTCCATCATTATCCCGTCGCGGGCGAGCCTTAGATACCTCTAAGGTACTGGCTATAAACACACCTGGTAACAATATCCCTAAATAACAAGTCCCCTGCCAATCCTTGGGCAACCAGGGAAAAGCTAAACTACCACAAACAAAATAAACGGGTCCCCCTACATACAAAGGCCTATTTTCCCCAGTCAAATTTACAATATTTACACAAGGCTCGAAATCTCCCATTGGCCTAGTGCCATTTCTTTGTACACAGAAAGGGACAGAATCAGGACTGTGATTTACAGAATAAGAAGGAGGCATGGCATCCTTATTGCCTATCGGAGCCATCTTAAAAGAAACTAGATTTTGAAAAGGAAAAGAAAGTTTATCAGACGGCCTAATAGAAGCGATATTAGGTCTACTCCTATTTGCGAAAAGCGAGCATCCCAGGGGAGTCAATTCACATTTTTCAAATTCATTCAAATTAGTGCCATCGAAATTCCCTGAGATGCTATCATTCCATCGGCCAAAGAAGAGTGCTCTAAGAGAGGCATAGCAGGAAGTCGTTAGAGGTAGGGGATGTATATACCATCCCAGTCCCTTGTTCCCATGTTGTGGTAAGTGAGTGCAAATCCAACAATTACTCCTATTAAGAATAGCATGCGTAGCATTCATCACTATCATCAAAGTGTTATTATGATATTTCTGTCTATGCCGAGAGTCCCTAGGGGACAGAGTGTGAAGGTGTACAGAGGGAGTCAAAACAGTTGGTACAATTTTGGTCGGTAACAGAGGCTTCAAAGGATAAATTTCTTCAAAGTACCAAAGTCCCACGGCAGCAGTTGCAAAACTAACAATAATCAAAACAAGAACACAACAGTACGTTTTCAGGGCCCAGGCACATTGTCCATTGTTCGATTTGGTCACCTCCTTATCTAATAGTTCGATACGAGGAGCAGCGGTGAAGGCGGCAGGCATCATGGTTATCCCGATCGTCGGCCCCAATGTTCGTTGCTGGCGGCACTTCGGCCGCGTGACTTCTTAGTCCTTCCCAACCCTAGCCAACAGAACCCTCCTTTTCCTTTGTTCCAAAAAAAGGAAAGACAATAGTATTTCAATCACTCCTTTTTCTTCCAGATGCACGATACTCGTGCGGCGCGTGGTCGAAGGTTGTACCTGATGGTACCCAAGTTTGCTGAATCCAAAAGCAAAGTATCGTCGCTCCCTGAGGGGAGCGTCGCGTCGGTGGCGACGGAAGTCGGAAGTGATCGATCAAGAGAGTGTGGAGACAAGATGGACGGCTCCCCGAGCTCCTCGGGCTCAGAGAACTTCTCCGACGCACTCACAGCGCTGCCTGCTACTCCGAGATCAGAGATCGTAGCATCAGCAAGGGGTTCTGTTTCTTCTGTAACGTGTGGCGTCGGGTGAGGGATCTTCTTCACATGCGTTGCATGTACCCAGTTCTTCTTTCCTGCCACCCGCACTGCCGTCCTGGTGACCAATAAAACCTGGTAGGGTCCCCGCCAGCGAGGCGCGAGACAGGAAGACCTTTCGTAGGCCTTTACCAGGATCCAGCTGCCGGGCAATATATCGTGTCCTGGGCCCGTAAACCGTACAGGTAAGGCGGCATTCACCTGGTGGTAAATGAAATACAAGTTTTTAGTCAATTGATTACAATAGTCTATGAGCAATACATTCTCCACATCCCTCAGGGCTTTAGGTTTAGGGAGACCCCAAATATTAGCAGGCCTTCCCATTACTACCTCGAATGGAGAAAGCCCAGTTCTAGTCTGGGGTGTGGTGCGCATAGCTAACAACACAATAGGTAAAGCATCTGGCCATTTTAATTTAGTGTCGGCACATGTTTTTGCGAGTTTGTTTTTCAAAATACCGTTGTGTCTTTCTACCAACCCCGCACTTTGAGGGTGCCTAGCTGAATGAAAACGTTTCTCAATCCCTAAGGCAACACATATTTGCAACATTACAGCTGCGATGAAGTGTGGGCCATTATCCGACCAGATTATCCTCGGGAGCCCAAATCGAGGAAAATATTCTTTCACCAAGATCTTTGCGGTAGTCATGGCGGTAGCATCTTTGACAGGGAAAGCCTCGACCCATTTGCTAAAAGCACAAATGATAACAAGAACATATTTCAAGTTATTACATCGTTCCATTTCAATGAAATCAAGGTGAATGGTTTCAAAGGGGACAGAGGGGGGCCCGAAACTTCCCCTTGGAGTCACTGTCCCTTTACCCACATTGTGTTGCAGGCAAATCATACAATTCTCAACATATCTTTTTGCAGTTTCCAAAATTTTGTCATTCACCCAAACCTGCTGTAATATCTTCGCAATTTGCTGGGCACACACATGTGTTGGACCGTGTGCCATTGTGACCATTGCTAATACATAAGAATCAGGAAGCAACCATTTCCCGTCAGATGTGTCCACCCAACACCCTTCGTCATCCAATTTCCCCATGCCTTCAGCCCATTTCCTAGATTCTTCAACAGAGGCATCAGTCTGAATATCTCGCACAGACCCAATGCCTTCATCTATTATACAACCATCTCTCACTTCCCTCGAGGTATACATGTCTGTGCTAAGGTCTGTGGCTGTTTGTCTAGCTATCGAATCTGCAAAAGCATTTCCTTTGCCCACATCGTCTATGACCTTCCGATGTGCTGCACATTTCATGATCGCTAGTTGTTCAGGGAGTGAGAGTGCTGAGAGTAGTTGTACTATTAAGGAGCCATGCTGAATCTTGGTCCCATGTGAGGTCAGAAACCCTCTTTCCGACCACAGTTTTCCGAAGTTGTGAGCCACCCCAAAGGCGTACTGACTATCCGTATAAATGTTAACTCTATGCCCTAGGGAGAGCTCACAAGCACGGGTCAACGCTATAATCTCTGCGGCCTGCGCGGAGTTATGCGGAATCCTTTTAGTTTCTACAATCTTATTCAAAGTAGTAACTGCATAAGCAGCTGTAGATGTGCCATTCGGAAGTTTAAAACAGGAGCCATCACAAAACAGCTCCCCTTCCGCATTCTCCAAAGGAGTATCTGAGAGGTCTATTCTGCCCTTTGTTTCTTGTTCGTTGGCATACAGGCAGTCATGTGATCCATCATCGCCGCAAGCAGTAGTTTGCGGGAGAGGCAAAAGTTCAGCCGGATTGAGAACACAACACCTTTTAATTTGGATATGAGGAGCAAATAGAACTAATTCATACCTGGTCAACCGGGCAGAAGTAAGGTGTTGTGTTTGAGTTTTATTCAATAGAATATCAACAGAGTGAGGTACCATCAGAATCAAATCGTGGCCTAGGACCATCCCCTCACTCTGTTTTACAGACGCAGCGGCAGCAGCAACAGCGCGCAGACATCGCGGCAAAGCGCATGCAACAGGATCGAGGGCGGAGGAATAATAGCCGCACGGCCTATTCTTCCCTCCATGTTCCTGCGTTAACACAGACAAAGCACATCCATTACATTCATGCACAAACAACACAAAGGCCTTATCGTAATTTGGTGTACCCAGAACCGGTGCTGAACACAGCGCGGCTTTGAGAAGCTCAAATGATCGTTGATGTTCCGATTCCCATGGCAGTGGCAGAGAAATGCCCTTCTTCGTCAAAGCCAACATCGGTTTTACCACTAGGGCAAAGTTCGGGATCCACAGTCTACAGTAGGACGCCATCCCTATCAGGGCTCTGACTTCCTTCTGTGTTTTTGGGACAGACATGCCAGAAATGTGTTTTATTCGTTCAAGTGTCAATCTTCTCCCCTCCTTTGACAGGAGGTAGCCTAAATAGGCAACCTCCTGGCAACAATATTGAAATTTCTTAAGTGAAGCTTTGTGACCATGTTCGGCTAAATGAACAAGCAACAATATAGTGCCTTCTTTACAAGCTTTCTCAGAGTCTGCAGCTAGGAGCAAATCGTCTACATATTGAAGCAGCGTGCAAGTAGGTGGCAGTTCAACGGTATCGAGCTGCTCTTTTAAGGCTCTACTATAGATACTAGGACTTTCAGTATACCCTTGAGGTGCCCTTGTGAATGTAAATGAGCGTCCCCCCAAGGTGAACGCGAACAAATACCTGCTCTCCTTGTGTATCGGAATACTAAAGAAGGCGTTTTTCAAATATACGACACTAAAGTGTGTAGCCGTAGCAGGGATCATTGTTAAGATTGTTGTTACATCAGGCACGATTGGAAATTGTGGGGCCACTACCCGGTTAATAGCACGAAGATCTATTATAAACCGGTACGGAATTGCATTGTCGCCTTTCTTATATACCGGCAAGATCGGACTATTACATAAGCTACCTGTAATCTCTTCGATCACTCCACGATGTACAAAATCGGAGACAATGCATTTCAGAGCGCGCTCACCTTCAACTGAAATTTTATATTGCGGAATGCGCGGTAGCTTAACCCCATGTTTCAATACTATCTTAACAGGGTCGATGTGCAATATCCCGACATCATTGTCGTCTATTGCACACAAACATTCTGGGACAATGTCAAATTCGGGAGGTAGAGGTCGGGTCAAGTATTGGGAGTTAAAGGGTTGCTGTGGTGAAACTGTTAATCTTATTCCGTCAGGGGAACAATGAATCACTGCGTTCAATTTCTTCAACAAATTCAACCCCAGCAAATTTTCTCCACAGTTTGAAGTAAGAAGAAAAGGGCACTGGTCTGTAAAAGGGCCCAAAGAAACGGATACCGGTGCAGAAACCGGACAAACAGTTGGTATACCAGAGAACCCTATAGAAACATTTGTTTGCCCTGACAGGGGGATGTTTGGAACCCGAGAATGGTCGATGGAGCACTTCTGTGCTCCAGTGTCGATCAAGAACTGATGTTTCCTATTCCCCACCAATAATTCAACGTAGGGGCCCTTCTGAATAACGGGAATAGGTAAAGGTTCCAAACGCTGCTTCGGGCAATCCTAATAAGGCAGAACTTCATCAAAGGGAGGTTCCTCAGAAAGATAGGCGGCGGAAGGGTGATCAAATATATTTCTCGAGTCCATACTCGGAGTCTGATTTTCCCGTGAAAAAGGTTGCTGTGGATCTTGTAGAAGCTGACCCCTATCAGGGCCCCCTGCTCCAGGGCGGCCCCGTGGTCGCCTACCCATACCTCCGAATGTGCCTCCTGACCTCTGACGGAGGGCAGGGCACTGTGCTCGCCAGTGACCTTCCTGGCGGCAATAAGCACACTGATTATATTTTTTAGAATTTGGAGGAGTATTTCCTCTTGGAATGTACTGACCTCTAGTTTGTGTCGTACCTCCTCTGGGGTTTCTGACAATTTGCTGCAACAATACCTTAGTCTTTAGGTCACCCCTTCTTTTTTCGATTTTCTCTTTTTCATTATTAACCCGATTCTCATAATACTGAGCCATATGCAAAACCTCTGACTGAGATTTTGCCTGCCAAGCGCTCTCTGAGGACATAATTTGTGACTGGATGTCGGGCAACAATCCACGCACAAATTTGTCCACAAACAACCTCTTCCCCGACTCTGTACCTAAATCCTGTCCACTGAAGTCGGAGAACACCTGTTCGAATCTATTAAAGAATTCGGTAGTACCTTCAGTTTTCCCTTGGACGCAGGCCGTAAGCTTGTCCCAAATAATCCTTTTTTCTGGGATTATAGTTTTTAATTTGGCAACTATTCTATCGGGTAAAGTGAGTATTACCTGGGGTGGTTTCTCACCAGCTGGTCGTTCCCCATCTATTCTAGTCAAATTTACCCATGTATCCCCTAACCCCGGCACATCATCTATTGTTCGTACCTGTTTCCATACATCAACAGGTAAAAGCACTGGAAACAATAAATCCATGTCACTTAAGGTGAACACAGAAGACTGCAAAACGGATTCTATTTCTTTGTAAAACCCTGTCGGGTTCTTCCTGATATCAGGGACTGATTGTCTAATCGTGTTCACTTCCTGTCGAGAGAACGGGACGTGAACAAACTGTGATACGTAATGTGCAGGGATATCCACCGCGGCAGTACCAGCTGCCGCGTTGGCGGGGATTTCTACTTTTGGGACAAGGGTCGGAGGGACCTCTCTCATAGGCAACTGAGATATAGGGACCTCCGACCGCTTACTAAGTAATAAGGCCAAATCGAGCGCTAAAGCAGCTGTAGAAGTGTCGGGCGAAAAAGCTCTTTTACAAATACCTAATAACTCTGTGGGGCAACCAACCTTCTTCCTTATACATTCCTCCTGTAAATGCTGTACCATCACTTGGATTACCTTCCTTTGCATCTCTACCGTGTATTGACTATATGTGTCATATACCTCATCTGGCGGTATCGATGAATCCGAGATCCACCGAATCGCATCTCTGGTACAAATCCGTACTTCCTCAGGTGCTGATCTTCGGCACGAAAGGAACCGTTTCTGCACATATATCCTATCGTCCTCATCATCCTCGTTTTGTAACCTTTCAAAATCCCTTCTAAACTCAAACAACTTATCGACATGCCCATATACTTTCTGCTCTGTATCCCTCGAGAGTGCCAAGGCATTCAGATCTCTCACCCCTTGTGGGAGATCCGAAGTCTGCAATCTACCCCACATTACACATAAGTGAATCCCCAGTCCTTCAATAAAAACGTTTTTCTCGGGAAAATCGTGCAAATTAGATAATGTTGAAAATACATCAGTTTGATCACCTTTTTCCATGCAATGTTTAGCCCAAGCAAATAGTTCCTGTTTCCTGCCTGCAGGAACAGTACTACGAGTCACTATTCTCGACCCTGCACCGGGATCTGATTTAGTGAACACAGGACTCCCCGGAATCGAAAGTGTAGGTGAACCTAACATGGGTGCAGGGGAAAGAGGTAATGTAACAGACGAAATAGACGGAGGAGCGACAACTAAAGAACTAGGGGTAGTAGGCTGCGCAGGAGGAGTAGGAATAGCGATAGGAGCAATAGCAGGAATGGGAAAAGCGCCCACAACGGGAGCATACGGAGGTGGCGCTGAAGAATCAGGCCTCCGTTCGTTTAATATTTTCTCGATAAACTCCTCGGAAACATGGAAATCTTTAGAGGGGTAAATTTTCTGGACTCCGAGCGAAAAAGCTCTGTCCATTTTCTGGGTTTCATCTAATCGTTTTTCCTTGTCATATAACAATGCCTTTTCGGCATTCGTTTTATGACGTCGTGCATGTTTATCCCTACTTTTAAGCTGCTGTAATGCTTCCTTTTTCCAATTTTGTAACACATCAAAGGCTGCTGGCCTAGCCTTTTTCTTAAGCAAGATCGACTCTAAGTATTCGATACGGGGGATCTCAAAACTACCATTGATTGGCCACTGAAATTCGGAGGCATTTCTGGTCTGTCTGTGCCAAATGTCATTAAATACAATACTACCAATGCCATACTTACAGTACATAGTACACGCCGGCGACCCCTCCTGTGGTGCCGGACGGCTAAATTCCAAAGATTGTCGATCGCTGCGGAATAGAGCCCTAAAACAGCTAGACAATTTCCCAGGCATTTCTCAAAGAATTGGTGTTACCTGGTCCAATAATTGTGTCTGCAGATACAATACGCCAAATTCAAATTGTCAGGGTTAAATTAAGAGCCGGGTCACGACTGCACCTGACCAAACCTAAGGAGGACCGTACGGTTTACAAAGGACTTCAACTAACGAATTTTACCTGCGTTCGGTGGTTTCGGCAAATCTGCCCGCCTCGGAATTGGACCCTCGTCAAGATGCCGTATCAGACCGCACGACTATCGCCCAAGGATCGGATCGTGCAGCGCTGCCGAGGTATCGCGTCTCGATCGGTCGGGCCCGCAGAATCACACCGTCCGATCCCGATTCGATAGTCTGCGTCAACCTTCAATGATCCGGCATCAATCTTGAGGGTCCCTATTCGGGCGCCAACTGTGGAAACAGAGAAATTGATATGAGGCCGGGAAGCCCAAAAGGAAACACACCAACACAGGTTACAAAGGACATACAAAGCGCTTTATTTCAAAGTTACAAAGTTACCAAAGTCAATTGACATGCGAATAGCTGTTCGGCCCTCTGACTAACACACGAACCTTCAACGTTAGGTTCGCACTGAAAGTGGGAGAGACCGATCATCGGGATGCTCGGGCTTTTATACATTTTGTGCTGCATTGGCCAGCCCTCTTGCAAGTTATCCATTCTTGGAACAACGGCTAGGGTTCGTAGCCAGGTCGAACATGCAATTTCCATGTATTAGATCAGTTCCGCTGATGCAGTTACATATTTACACCTAGGTTAAACAGAGGACAGGGTCTTAGTTCATGACCCTAACAGGTAGCCTGTGGACATATTATTCATTCACGTGTGCGGAGGTCACCATAGCCGAAGTCTTACTCGAAATGTCATTCGGCCTCCATTTTGTGATTTGAGGTGACTTTCACACTGCAAGAGTACCTAAAATGGCAGCTAAATCCAAGATGGCGGCTTTCACGATACATTAAGGTCAAGACCTTGCCGCGGAACCTATGTACATAGTATTCTTTAGACAGCTTGGCGTAGGCCAACATACATTTAAACGATGCGATTGGGGTCACAATATTATATCGATTTCCACATACCATCCGAAAGTTTGAAGCAGGAGCCATCACAAAACAGCTCCCCTTCTGCATTATCCAAGGGAGTATCTATAAGATCTATCCTGCCCTTCGTTTCTTGTTCAGTGGTATACAGGCAGTCATGTAATTCTTCGTCACCGCAAACAGTGTTTTGCGGGAAATGTAAGAGTTCAGCCGGATTAAGAACACAACACCTCTTAATTTGGATATGAGGGGCAAACAGAATTAGTTCATACCTTGTTAACCGCGCAGAGGTGAGGTGTTGCGTTTGGGTTTTGTTCAATAGAATATCAACAGAGTGAGGTACCATCAAAATCAAATCATGGCCTAGGACCATTCCCTCACTCTGTTTTACAGACGCGGCAGCGACAGCGCGCAAACATCTTGGCAAAGCGCATGCGACAGGATCAAGGGCGGAGGAGTAGTAGCCGCACGGCCTATTCTTCCCTCCGTGTTCCTGTGTTAACACAGCCAAAGCACATCCATCACATTCATGCACAAACAACACAAAGGCCTTGTCATAATTTGGAGTACCCAGAACCGGTGCCGAACATAGCGCGGTTTTGAGAAGCACAAATGATCGTTGATGTTCCGATTCCCATGACAGTGGCAGAGAAATGCCCTTCTTCGTCAGAGCCAACATCGGTTTTATCACTAGTGAGAAGTTCGGGATCCACAACCTACAGTAAGAAGCCATACCTATTAGGGCTCTGACTTCCTTCTGTGTATTTGGAACAGACATGCCAGAAATGTGTTTTATTCTTTCAGGTGTCAATCTTCTCCCCTCCTTTGACAGGAGGTAGCGTAAATAGGCAACCTCCTGACAACAATATTGAAATTTTTTAAGCGAAGCTTTGTGACCATTTTTAGCTAGATGAACAAGCAACAGTACAGTGCCTTCTTTACAGGCACTCTCAGAGTCTGCAGCCAAAAGCAAATCGTCAACATATTGAAGCAGCGTGCAAGTAAGTGGCAATTCAAGGGTGTCAAGCTGCTCTTTCAAAGCTCTACTATAAATGCTGGGACTTTCAGTATACCCTTGAGGTGCCCTTGTAAATGTAAATGAGCGTCCCCCCAAGGTGAACGCAAACAGATATCTGCTTTCTTTATGTATAGGAATACTAAAGAAGGCGTTTTTTAAATCCACAACGCTGAAGTGCGTAGCCGTAGCAGGGATCATTGTCAATATCGTCGTCACATCGGGCACAATAGGAAATTGTGGGGCGACCACTCTGTTAATAGCACGAAGATCAATTATGAACCGGTATGGAATTGCATTGTCGCCTTTCTTATATACAGGCAAGATCGGACTGTTACACAAACTACCTGTAATCTCCTCGATCACCCCACGATGCACAAAATCGGAGACAATGCATTTCAAAGCACGTTCGCCTTCGACTGATATTTTATACTGCGGAATGCGTGGCAGTTTCACTCCATGTTTCAGAACTATTTTAACGGGCTCAATCTGTAACGCTCCGACATCATTGTCGTCCACCGCCCACAAACATTCCGGGACAATGCTAAACTCGGGAGGCAAAGGTCGAATCAAGAACTGAGAATTAGGAAGTTGCTGTGGTGAAACCGTCAGCTGTACTCCATCCGAAGAACAATGAATTACTGCGTTCAATTTCTTTAACAAATTCAACCCCAGCAAATTCTCTCCACAGTTTGAAGTGAGAAGAAAAGGACAATGGTCCGTAAAGGGACCCAAAGAAACAGATACCGGTGCAGAAACCGGACAGAAAGTTGGTATACCAGAAAACCCTACGGAAACATTCGTTTTCCCTGACAGTGGGATGTTTGGAACCCGAGAATGATCAATGGAGCACTTCTGTGCTCCAGTGTCAATTAAAAACTGGTGTTTCCTATTCCCTACTAATAATTCAACGTAGGGGCCTTTCTGATTAACGGGAATAGGTGAAGGTTCCAAACCCTGCTTCGGGCAATCCTAATGAAATAGAGCCTCGTCAGAAGGAAGCTCTTCAGAAAGGTAGGCAGCAGAAGGGTGATCAAATATGTTTCTCGAGTCCATACTCGAGGTCTGATTTTCCCGTGAAAAAGGTTGCTGAGGATCTTGTAAAAGCTGACCTCTATCAGGGCCCCCTGCTCCAGGGCAGCCCCTAGGTCGTCTACCCATACCCCCAAACGCACTGTTCGACCTCTGGCGAAGGACAGGGCACTGTGCTCGCCAATGACCTTCCTGGCGGCAATAAGCACATTGATTAATATTCACAGGACCCAAAGGAGCATTTCCTTTTGGGACGTACTGACCTCTAGTCTGTGTCGTGCCTCTTCTGGGATTTCTAACAATTTGCTGTAATAATACTTTGGTTTTCAAATCTCCCTTTCTCTTTTCAATTCTTTCCTTTTCATTATTAACACGGTTCTCATAATACTGAGCCATGTGCAAAACCTCAGATTGAGATTTTGCCTGCCAAGCGCTCTCAGAGGACATAATCTGTGACTGGATGTCAGGTAACAATCCACGTACAAATTTGTCCACGAACAACCTTTTCCCCGACTCTGTACCTAAATCCTGTCCACTGAAGTCAGAAAATACCTGCTCGAATCTATAAAAAAATGTGTTGGCGCCTTCAGTTTTCCCTTGGACACAGGCCGTAAGCTTGTCCCAAATAATCCTTTTCTCTGGAATTATAGTTTTTAGTTTAGCGACAATTCTATCAGGTAAAGTAAGTATTACCTGTGTTGGTTTCTCACCGGCTGGTCTTTCCCCATCAATTCTAATCATATTAGCCCACGTATCTCCCAACCCCGGCACATCGTCTATTGTCCGAACCTGTTTCCATACATCTACGGGTAGGAGTACAGGGAATAACAAGTCAATGTCACTCAAGGTGAACACAGAGGACTGTAAAACGGACTCTATTTCTTTGTAAAACCCCGTCGGGTTTTTCCTAATATCAGGAACTGATTGTCTAATTGTGTTCACTTCCTGTCGTGAAAACGGGACGTGAACAAATTGCGATACATAATGTGCAGGGATATCCACAGCGGGGGCACCAGTCCCAGCATTGGCGGGGATCTCAACTTTTGGGACAAAGGTCGGAGGAACCTCTCTTATAGGCAACTGAGATATAGGTACCTCCGGCCGCTTACTAAGCAACAGGGCAAGGTCGAGCGCTAATGCAGCTGTAGAAGTATCGGGCGAGAAAGCCCTTTTACAAATCCCCAATAATTCTATGGGGCAACTAACCCTCTTCCTTACACATTCCTCTTGCAGGTGCTGTACCATCACCTGAATCATCTTTCTTTGCATTTCTACTGTATACTGACTATACGTGTCATATACTTCATCTGGCGGTATCGATGAATCCGAGATCCATCGAACCGCATCTTTAGTACAAATTCGTACTTCCTCAGGTGCCGATCTACGGCACGGAAGGAACCGTGTCTGTACATATATTCTATCGTCTTCGTCGTCCTCATCTAGTAACTTTTCAAAGTCTTTCCTAAACTCAAACAATTTTTCAACATGCCCATATACTTTCTGCTCTGTGTCCCTCGAAAGTGCCAAAGCATTCATATCTCTCACCCCTTGTGGAAGATCTGAATTTTGTAATCTACCCCACATCACACACAAATGAGTCCCCAAACCTTCGATAAAAACATTTTTCTCGGGAAAACTATTCAAATTAGATAATGTGGAAAAAACATTAACTTGATCACCTTTCTCCATACAATGTTTAGCCCATGCAAACAATTCCTGTTTCTTATCTGCAGAAACAGTACTACGAGTCACAATCTTTGATCCTGCGCCTGGATCGACTTCAGTCAATACGGGGCCACTCGGGAGCGGAGGTATAGGTAAATTTAATAAAGGTGCAACTATCGGTGCAGAGGGAAGGGGCGGTGCGATAGGTGGAGGAACAACAACCAAAGGACTAGGAACAATAGGTTGTACAGGGGGAACAGGAATAACAACAGGAGCAACAACAGGAATGGGCAGAGCGCCCAAAATAGGAGCATACGGAGGTGGCGCTGAGGCATCAGGCCTGCGTTCATTTAATAACTTCTCGATAAATTCCTCAGAAACATGGAAATCTTTAGAGGGGTAAATTTTCTGGATCCCGAGTGAAAAAGCTCTATCCATATTTTTAACTGATTCTGAACGATTTTCTTTATCATATAATAATGCTTTTTCGGCGTTTGTTTTATGACGACGTGCATGTTTATCCCTACTTTTAAGCTGCTGTAATGCTTCTTTCTTCCAATTCTGTAACACATCAAAGGCTGCTGGTCTGGCCTTTTTCTTTAACAAGATCGATTCTAAGTATTCAATAACGGGGGGATCTCAAAACTACCATTGATTGGCCACTGAAATTCGGAGGCATGTCTGGTCTGTCTGTGCCAAATATCATTAAATACTATGCTTCCAATGCCATACTTACAGTACATAGTACACGCCGGCGACCCCTCCTGTGGTGCCGGGCGGCTAAATTCCAAGGATTGCCGATCGGTGCGGAACAGAGCCCTAAAGCAGCTAGACAATTTCCCAGGCATTTCACAAAAAATTGGTGTTACCTGGTCAATAATTGTGCCTGCAGATACAATACGCCAAATTCAAATTGTCAGGGTTAAATTAAGAGCCGGGTCACGACTGCACCTGACCAAACCTAAGGAGGACCGTACGGTTTATCAAAGAACTTACCTAACACATACCACACGACTATCGTCCAAGGATCGGATCGTGCAGCGCTGCCGAGGTATCGCGTCTCGATCGGTCGGGCCCGCAGAATCACACCGTCCGATCCCGGTTCGATAGTCTGCGTCAACCTTCAATGATCCGGCATCAATCTTGAGGGTCCCTATTCGGGCGCCAACTGTGAAAACAAAGAAATTGATATGAGGCCGGGAAGACCAAAGGAAACACACCAACACAGGTTACAAAGAACATACAAAGTGCTTTATTCAAAAGCTACAACAATTACCAAAAAGTCAATTGACAAACGGATAGCTATTCGGCTCTCAGAGTAACAGAACGAACTTTCAACGATAGTTCACTGCGTTAGTGTGAGAGACCGTACATTGGGATACTCATGCTTTTATATTTTTTTAATCCAGCTATGGCCAACCCCCCTCGCGGGTTAACCATTCTTAGGACCAGGCCTAGGGTTCGTTGCCAGGTCAATCCCATAATGTATGCATTTCGATCAGTTTTGCGGATACAGTTGTTCATTTACACATAGGTCAGGGATAGGACAAGGTCTCAGTTTGCGACCCCAACAAGTGGCGTGCAGGCATATTATTCATTCATGTATGCGGAGGTCACAACGGCCAGAATCCCACTCGAAATGTCATTCGGCCTCCATTTTGGTGTTCAGGGTGACTTCCACATTGCAAGAGAACCTAAAATGGCGGCTAAATCCAAGATGGCGATTTACACAGTACATTAAAGTCAAGACCTTGCCGCGGAATCTATTTACACGATGTTTTTAGACAACTTGGCGTAGGCCAACACACATTCAAACAATGCGATAGCAGGTATAATATTATTTCGATTCCGACAGAGGCTGATGCTTCAGATATTGCCGTGGGAGCCATCTTGTCTCAGAATTGTCGAGATACAGGAATGCTTCATCCAGTAGCCTTTCATTCCCAAAAACTCGTATGAAAGGAATTACTCGGTTACAGAAAAGGAACTCTTGGCGGTGCGGGACGCCTTCATTGTCTGGCGGCATCACCTGTTAGGCACTACGTCACCAGTACAGGTATAAACAGATCATAGAAATCTGGTGGCTTTGCGATCAGTGAAATGCAACATAGCCAGGCACGCCCGATGGCATGAGTTCTTCTCGGCTTACAATTTTGTGGTTACATATTGTCCCGGCTCTCTGCATTCAAATGCTGATGCACTCTCACGTATCCATGCTTCAGATGCTTTATCAACACCCGAAAAGGTGTTTGTGCTTCCCCACCAGGTGGTTTGTGATTGTATCCTACAATCCTCTATGAAATCTAAATTGTGGGATTGGGTGCATTCCGGCCCCTAGAGATCAATGATTATAACTTGGATCTCGTCAATGGTCTTCCTTATGTGCAGGATCGGGTCTTTTTACCGGACGAGGACACCCGCCTTAGGGCCTTGAATTGGTGTCACGACTCCAAAGTGGCAGCACATCCTGGAAATCCGTGAAACATTGGATGTGCTGAGGAGATGGTGTTGGTGGCCTTCTATGCAAAATACTGTCCACCAGTATATCTCTTCTTGCACCATATCTGCTCAAGGGAAAGGGGTCAGTTCTAAACCTATGGGTTTTCTTCAACCTCTTCCACTCCCCGAGCTCCCCTGGACCATGGTATCCATGGATTTTGTCATGGAGTTGCCTCCTGTAAGAGGTTATGACACTATATGGGTAGTCATAGATTACTTCTCGAAGATGGCCCGTTTTGTCCCCTGTAAGGGCCTCCCTTCCGCTCCAAAACTGCCAGAGTTGTTTTTGCAGAACATTTTTCGTTGTTTTGGTTTGCCCACCATCATCATTTCCGATCGGGGGTCACAGTTTACCTCTAGATTTTGGAAAGCACTTACCTCTGCCCTGGTCATTGACGACAGGTTCTCCTCTGCCCATGACCCCCAGACTGATGGGTAGACCGAACGACTGACTTCTACAATGGAACAAGATCTAGGTTGTCTTGTCCTGCAATACCATGATACCTGGCTTTCCGTACTAGGAATGCTTGAGTTTGCCTATAACAACTCTTTGCACACTTCTACTGGGGTTTCACCTTTTCTTGCTTTATACCGATTTCATCCTCGTTCTCTGCCTCTGACTCCAATTGTCCCTTCTAATGTACCTGCTGCCTCGGCTTGTGTGCGGGATTTGATCAAGTTACGGGAGGATGTCAAACAACGATTGTCCGAGGCACATTCAGCAGCTGAGAAGGCAGCTGAACGACACCGCTCTTCAGCACCTCACTATCAGGTGGGTTCTAAGGTTTGGCTCTTGACCAGACATTTACGTATTCTGGGTCGGACGGCCCTCAGACCCCGTTTTGTGGGTCTGTACACTGTTGTTGAGGTGTTAAAACCAGTGGTGCTTTGATTGAAATTACCAGACCAGTGGAAGATACATCCAGTATTCCATGTATCACTGTTGAAACCTTGCCCTGCATCTGTACGGTTGCAGTCAAAGCCATGCCCTGTTGTGGTACAGGGTTCTGAAGAATACAAGGTTAGTCAAGTACTGGATGCTCACGTGTTGCGGGGTGTCCGCCTGTACTTGATTGATTGGAAGGGATACGGTCCGGAGGACCGGACGTGGGAACCCGTTTAGAATGTTCATGACCCCCGGTTGATTGCCTTATTTTGGGCTTCTAGGGGAAGAGGGCGTTCTTTGGGGAAGGGAACTGTTAAGAAACGAGCTACTAAGATTGGTCAGGCTCCGCTTTCACAGTTCCCAGACTACAATGACACTGTTTGTACTAGAACGTTCAGGGTCACCCCTTCCTGACAACGCTCTGCCCCATTGGCTCATCGGGTGTTTGTTACAGCCCAGACCCACTTCTCAGAGTGTGTGCGGTTGCCCTGAAAACTAGATCGCTTTTCGTCCCATCGTGGTCACGTGAAACGTGGTACGCGATCATGTGATGCACGACTCATAAGCAGTTATAGGAAGAAGCTCGTCACTTCTAGTTGAGACGTATTTCTTCGTGAGAAGCTTTGTCTGGTTACGTTTACTTGGTTTCTTGATTCTTGTTTTGCCTTACGGATTGCCCCTGTCTTGCCCTTCTGCTTAGTTGTTCTCCTCATTGTTTGCTTACGAACCACATCTTGTCTAGTACTATTGAACCCTGCCTGCTGCACGGATATTCTACGGATTACCCTTATCTGTCTGAAATCGCCTGCCGGTTGCCAAACTCAGTTGCCTGCACGGATATTCTTTGGATTACGTCTGTCTGCCTGGAATCACCTGTCAGTTCCCAAAACCATCCTGCTGCACGGACATTCTCTAGATTTCATCTTGTCAGCTCATGTTGTTACCGGTTCCCTTGCTATAGAACCGCCGGGAGGTTTGTATCCAACATTCTCCCCGGCAACCCGAAACAAATAGTGTTAATACCTCCTTCAGCAGAAGACATCAAAACCATCCAGGTGCATCTGGTTCCATACACGAACTTTGTCTCCTCCGGAACGCTTACCTGCTGGTTGTCAACTACTCCTTCTGGGATACAAGAACAAGTTCTTCCCTCTCTGGTCAGAGGTCCTCCTGTAATAGGCGTCCTCGTACCGTCGGGTCAAGTGACATTCTGGGACTAGAGACTAGTCACCCTAGTGTAAGGCGTCTTCGTGTCGTCGGTCCGGTGGCTCTTGGGGACTAGAGACTGGCCATTTTAGGGCTTAGGCGTCCGCATGCCATCGGGTAGAGCCTTAATCCTCTGACCAGAGAAAAACCTGTTCACCGCTACACGATGGTAAGCCTTGATTCCTCTCTGATTCCATATTCTTAATGCCTTCCATTTTTCTGATTTCTTATGACTCTTCATTGCTGTTTCAGGGGAAGGTCGATTTCATTTTCTCTGCCTATATTGTTGTATACTACAATCCTGGTTATTAGAGGTCAGTCCTTGTGTTGTATGTAATTATTGGTCTGATTCCATTGAAACTTGTGTGGCGACATTTGTAAATCTCCACGTAGATCAAAACTGCCCTCAGAGTATATTTGGTTCGCTGCATGAGCCAGGACGCCCCTGCACACTGAGTATTGTTGGTTCGCCGCACTAACCAGAATGCCCCACTGCACTCCTTCTTCTGGTCAATCTCCCTCTTGGATTGTGTGGTTTGTCCCTATGCCCAAGGGGAACATTGGCTTGAGGAATTCCACGGCTACACAACGAGGTCAAGGCCGCTGGAAACCTTACACCTTGTTGCAGCTTGTTTGGGGAATACAGTTGTGGCTGGGTGCACTATTGAGGGCTGGAGAACTGGGAGAAGGGCTTGTGAGTGATAGGCACTTGTGATTGAGTTTGGGTAGACAGTTGGGAGTCAGGCTGTAGTGGTGAAGATGAAATATATTACTCTGGGGCCGGTAGAGCATTGCTAAAGAAATCTATTAGGTCTTCCATTGTCTTCTCTCCCTCTGCATGATTTATTACTTGAGGATAAAGCAGAGAGAGGGGTGGTGCAGAAGCAAAGATTTCAATAGGATTATATTACGATCTCAGATTTTTTTTATTGGTTTTTCAATTTTTCATTCACATCTTTCAATTTAATAATTTAGATGCATTTTGCCTGTTGGAGGGCTCAAAACACCACACTAATGTTGTCAGATTTGACTCTTTCTAGATTCGAGAGCTTGCTCTAGGTCCACAACTTGCTTTATATGAATGGTACCTTTAGGTGTGAATTGGTTATGTTGAATATTCTTTATTAAAATATGCCATTCCTGTCAATATTTACATGTTTTGCTATGATATTGCGTATACATCTGGTGCACTGGGTTGTCCATAGATGATGGAGACAGATCCTTGGACTGACCTGGCCCCATTCTTCTGCCTTAATCCTTGCTCTAATCTATGCACCAAACAACTCATACTATTCGCCCATTCCTCAGCAGCTCTATTCTCATTTGTACATAAAGGTAAACACTGCTAAGCAGCTTTGAGGTAGGAACAGAAAACATGAATGCATGAAACCTCTACAGATAGGGAAAGGATAGAAAATAAAAGGAGCCCAGTCTCTGGGTTCCCCCAACACTCTGTTGGGTTCAATACCTCCTCCCAGCAAAGGTTTCTGAGGCAGCCATGTGTTATGGGAATTGGTAGAGAGAACTGAAACGCCAAATTGGAAATGTTTAAAATTCATAAGAAAACACACTGATTGATTTGAATCTGCCTGCACTCTGGGACAGGCACACATCCAACAGAATCCCTGCTCACTCTTAAAAGAAAGGTATAATGCTTGGGCATTTGACCAATTCCCAAAAGAACAGGCAAGTTCCACATTATCTTTCATTTACTTGCCTTTAAACACGGAATGGGGTCATGAAAACTCTTCGGTGTCGCTGTCTAGCGCAAAGCAAAGACGACTTTATGTATGAAGTCTAGATCAGCATCCTACCGCTAGTCTCATTTACTGCTAAATGTGCCCCTAATCTCCTGGATAAGTGCCATTTTGCCCTGATGAGACTGAATGCAAGCAACATTTTATTTATTCTTGCTGCTACTTTCGTAAGGCAAGGAACCTTGTTTAAACAGAGGTATTTAAATACATTAGATGCACTGTTATCTTTTAAATGTGGCACAGACCCTGTCATCACAGGAGCCGTTTCTAGTCATATAGTTAATTAGATCTAATCATTTGAACTTCTAGCGAACGGCAACTTTTGTATTTTTAGACTAAGAATTTGCCTTTTCTCTTTTGTGATCATGATATTTTCTTTTATCAATATTTGCACATTCTTTTTGTTATGTAAAGAAATGTAATATTTCTGAATAAATAAGTACTGTACTGTAAATGGAGTTAAGAATATCAGGCACATGCAATCTTAAAGTGGGCCCCAGTAAGTTAAACAAATATATGCATGTTCTTCTAGAGACGTATTGTGGTGAAATATCAAGAAACATAGGGCCTCATTACAGGTCGGGCGGTCCGGAAATAACAGTGGCGGTAAACCCGCTGCCACTGTTAATTCCGGACCGCCCGATCCCGACTCCTGCACGCGGGAGGCGATGTTCCCGCCAGGTCTGACCTGGCGGGTTCAACACCGCCCGCCTGCAGGCGGACGTAGAAACACAAGATGGTGCCGGTGTTTCCACTTCCCCATTCCCATTGAGTCCTTTAGGACTCAATGGGAATGGGGATTAACCGAATTCCGCCTCCGGAATTCCCGGAACACCAGGGTCATAATGCCCTGGTATTTCCGGGAGTCACAGAGGTGGAATGGTAATACGAGTCCGGTGGTAACCAGGTGGTTTTACCGCCTCGGTTACCGCCGGACTCGTAATGAGGCCCATAGTTGGGAAGAAGGGTTTGTTTTGCATTTGCTTCTCACATAGTCTGTGAAAATGTGTTTTGTATCCTCTATGCAGTGTCAGGGAGGCAGTCTGCTCAAATGTTACTAGTTAATACCAAATATGGTCTCAGGGGATTGTGGTTGCTGTAGTCAATGCGGGTAGCCAGGCACCAGCTCTCCCTCCAATTGCACAATGTAAATTTCACAGTGAGGGGAGGTGGGGAAACCAGCAGTGTGGCTCTCCAGAGTGGGGCGTGTGTCACTCCGTTGCTGCCCCTCTGGAGTGCAGAACTCCCAAAAATGTTTTCAAAATAGGGGGGGCAAGGGGCGCACTCTGGTTCCCAACTTAGTGTACCTTCCACAGTACAGTTCATCTTCTCTTCCGGCCTGTTGCACTCAACAGGGAATTTTGGACTCAAGAGTGGCAGCGCCGGGGTGACACATGCCCCACTCTGGAGAGCCACACTGCTGTTTTTCCCATTCACTTTTTCTGGTATTGTATACTGACTCCTTTTCCCCCTTTAAAAAGCAATGCTCACTTGCACATTTTATTTCAAGGTCTTTCTTGTTCATTAATGGTGTTTGCCATGTCTGCTAATACGCCCCATATTTTTCGTCTCTCTGGCGGTAAGCTGGTAGCAAGAGTTTGGCATCCTGCTTGCCGCTTCTGTTTCTCAGATTCTTTGCCCTTCACAGTTCCTGCTGGGATCTCTGGTGCCTTCCTGAGTTCCCATAAGGTGGAGGCTGCCTCCTAACACCTGCAAACACCTAGAAGTATTCTCCCGGCTTCCGGCATCCCTGCGTGGTGTTTTTTCTCGCGATCAGCTTCCCTTCTGCTTCTTGATGAGTCGGTTGGCTCCACAGAATGCCTTCTAGCTCCTCGGTCTCTTGATCGATTTTGAGAGATGCTGTCTTCTCCCAACAGCAGCTCCTCTCAGCCAGCTGCCTACGCTGTTTAAATTTCCCGCTGTAGGTAAGTGCTCACTTCAACTAGAGTGCAGCTTTTTACTCTTGGCCTTGGCTGATCTGTATTACGCAAGATCCCTATTTCTCTCTCCAGTATTCTCAGGCTTATTGGAATGGAAGTCCATTCTTGATGACTTGCATATGAAGTTTGAGCCAACATTCTTAGTGGTTTTTAATGGCTAGTTGGGTTTTGATGGTTTGCACACAGATCTGGTGAAGCGGTTCTCAATGCTCTTCCTAGGTGGATGAGGGGAGGTGTAACAATATGCCATTAAGATATTGGACATGGATGGTGTATACTCAGAATAAAACGTGGGAACCATGTCTCATCTGATGTGGCCATGACACTCCCCTGGAGGTTGTCTCCCCCCATGTGATCCTCCCTCACATAGCCGCCCACCGGATGCGGATCAGGTAGCGGCTGCTGGCCACATGGGCAGAGGTCACATCGGATTCATCACAGTGGGGTTAGAGCAATGATGCAAACGAGGACTAGGGTGCAAGCAAGAGCTAACCTGCAGGCAAGAGCTCGGATGCGAGCAAGAGCTGGGGTGCAGGTGAAGGAGAGTGACAAGGTGCAACAGTGAGACGTGGGGTGCGAGAGTGAGAGCTAGGGTGCAACGGTGAGAGAAAGTGTCCAAGAGTGTGAGAAAGCATGTGCAAGAGAGTCTGGGGGAGATAGAGGGGGTGTGTGCAAGGCTGCAAGGGAGACAGGGTGCAAGATTGTGAGAGGGGGTGCATGAAGGAGAAATGGTTCTAGAAGGGGGAGAGAGTGCATGCACATAATTTGCTTGGTGGTTAAAAATAAGTCCATGTTGTGTTGTACCCTGCAAATAAGGATTAGTTGAGAGGTAAGAAGGGTGGAGGAGGGAAGGGAGAGAGAGAGAGAGCGCGTGAGGGAGAGAGAGAAAAGGGGGTTGTGTGTGAGTGAATGAGAGTGGGGTGTGTGGTAGAGCCTAGGTATTCCAGAGAGGGCACCGGTGATGGAGAGAGCCTGCATCCGGATGGAAAAAAGGGAATAGGAGCATGCAGGTAATGGAGACAGAAAGAGTGTGCATGATGGAGAGAAAGAGAGTGAAAGAGAGTGAACAAGTGAATCTGATTGAGTGAGAGCTATTGCACTTCATAGAGAGGGAGAACACCCACTTAGATTTGCGTGTGTGTGAGAGAGAGAGAGAAAGAAAGAGAGAGGGTGTGTGTGGGTGATGCAGAAAGAGTGAGCACGCAATTTGGAGAGTGTCAGTGTGATGTGCGTTGTGCGTGATTTGTGTAATATGATCTATACTTTGAAGCCTGCTATATTCTGGCTTTGTTCTTGCCAGTTCAACACTTTCACAGATCATCTGACCTGAGGCCAGCACGGTTATAACCAGAAGGTGCCCCCTGCACTCCTCACTCTATCTGAGACTCAGTGATCTGCTCCCCACTGTCTCCTCCCCTGGTAGCCTGTAGATCCATTGCTGCCAGTTGACCACCGTCCCCCTCCCCTGTTAGCTGCCAGCTTCCTTTTTCTCTACTTCCTTCACTGTGATCTTCCCCCTATGATTGTAAAGTGCTCCATTGCTTCCTGAAGCTAGGTCCGCGCTCAATAAATACCCTAATTATAATAATAATTACCTTGTAAGAAATATATATGCGTCTATAGACCATGTCCGTAGCCACAGCCATTTCCCAACCTCTAGGAATCAAATCGATCTTAAATAAGTAAAGCATGTATGATGGTGTGGTAGAGATCATGGTGATCTGCCCTTCTTTTAGATCTTTCTTGTGCAGAGTTTGAATGTGAAGCTACATTGCTGAAAAACAAAACCACGAAAAAGCACGAGCACCAAAGTTCAAAAAAAAATCTTTACTTACTGTATAGTCCGAGATGTGCAAGGCTCCTGTCAGTTCTTCGGCGGCGGTATTGCAGAGAAGGTGTGTGCACGGATGAGAGAGGTTGAGAGTGTGTGCAAGGCAGCGGGTGCAAAAGAGTAAGATGCAGCCCCGGGGAGAACAGAGATAGACATGGGCGGGGGGTGTGGGAGAGCGAGAGAGAGGACAAGTAGCACAGGGTAGACCTAGCAACAAAGGGGGGGAGTAGCAGGCAGCACAGGGTAGGAAAATGAATGCAGGACAGAGTACGAGGGAAAGACTGCACAGGGTAGAAGGGGATAGGCAGAGCAATACAGGGAGGGATAGACAGCAGGTGCTCCTCTGCAGGGCTTTCGTTAAACACCAAAGGCTTCCCCAATCAGGAGCCACTAAAAGGACTCCCGGAGCCTGCAGGCTATCAAAGTGCACCTACAGTGTAGAGCATACCTGCAGGCTACCATGTGGTGGCGACCTGAAGCATTCAATCCAGGGCTGGTGGCAGCAGGAAATGCCTGAGAGGGGTCCCTCCTGCTGTCTGCATATGTGCACCCTCCCGCAGATATCCTCCTGATTGGCCTGTGTCCATCAAAATGAATCCCTTATTGCTTCCTAATGGGAATACTCACACAACATAGCACAGTTTAGTTAGGTGGGTGCATGCCTTAAGTGTTGTTGGTTGCAATGTCAACCCAATACATTGCTTCACAGCACCCCTGCTTCTCTTCTCGCTTTTCTGTTGGCAATGTTGTGCCCACAAGTGACACAAGCTTTGCAGTATGCACCACAAACAAAAGGGGAACTGTCCCTCACATACTAATGTAAGATGTTGTGGAGTGATATTAAGGGTCAAAGTGTGCATACAATGTGTAACATTTAACAATTGGAGGTTTCCTCTGCACATTAATATATGATCAACTTTACCCACACTGTATGCAAGAGAACTGTATTCAAATGAAAAGAATATTGGTTTCACTATTGTGTGTATATTCTTTATACATGTTTTCACTTTCCATGCCTATGAAGTCAGATAAATGGGAAAGACTTTTAGAGAGGATTTAGGAATGTGTTCTATAGTTGCGAGACCCAACAGGACAATTTAATGCCAGCAATCATAGCTCGGGGTTTATGGGTTCATACTTTCTTCCTCTGAACTTGGCTTCTTTAGAGAAGTGGCTTGAAGTAGTGATGTTGAGTCCCTTCCAGAAGATGGAGGGCAGTGTCTTGGCTGCTTTACGGATTGCTAACAGCTGCTGAAATATAACAACGCCCATTCCCATCAGGCGTTGTGTTTGATTGCTTGGGCCAATTAGTAGGACTGCTTGGGCATCCGTAAGGGTGCCCAGTTATAATGTCGACTGCAAAAAGTCGAATGCAAAAATGTCGGAAAAAAAATGGCGAAAAAAAAATTCAAATGTGTTTTTTTTTCATTTGTATGTTTTTTTGGGATCTAGCTAGTAAAAATAAACAGGGGGATGGGTGAGAACCCCCCCATGATTTTTTTTTTTTTTTAAAAACACATTTGAATTTTTTTTTTGGGCCATTTTTGCAGTCGACATTTTTGCAGTCGACATTTTCACTATAAACCAAACCGACTGATTACAATTATCGGTAATTGCACTTAGATCCATTTCAGTTCCATTTTTTGGAAGCAAGCATGATAGCAAAATAAAGGTGTTCTCTGTTGTTCTCCACTTATGCTTATTTGCACGGTGAGAGGATAGGCCTTTGCTTATCTTGATGACTTGACTTTTGATTGCTGGGGTGCCATCACTGTGTTCCATTACCAAATCTTTCACTTTGCGGGATTGCACAATGATCGTATCAGATCATTTGAGGCTGATTACTTTCTAAGGTGTCGAGGGGAGGGTTGGGTCTGGTGTGGTATTCTTGATTGTCATTTACTCAGCCAACACCTCTATGTTTGGTGAAGTTTCAAAACCAGAAGACTTTTTAAAATCTTTTTAAAACTAAGATGCGGTGTGCTTTTTGCTTGATGTAAAAAAAGAGAATGACTTTAGTGAAAAACCTCCCTTTGGTTTTTGAATCCGAAACCATTTCATCCAGGGCAATGGCAAACTGATCTCTTCATTCATTAAGGCAACAGTCCACTTGATAGCAGAACTAAAGGAAAGGGCGTACAAAATGTCTGGCAGGACTGCACATTCACATCTTGGCAGCACTTAACTAAGTGCAAATACCTACAAGGAGTGTTTGTCCCCTCTGGAACAAAAGCTGCTTTCATGCTGTTGGAAGACAATGATCTGCCCAATTTCAACGTGTTCCAGTGAGCAGCGCAAATAGCGTGGCGATCTGAAATAACGACACTGCGCCAATTATGCTGGGAAATCAGAACTCAAACCATGAAATGGCAGCATATCTTGCAAGCAGTTTGAGTACATCAGGCTGCTTATAAAGGCACAGAACACTGTTTTGGACTCCATCCAACGCCTAGGAGGCTATCCATCTATCCATCCATATATATAAAAGGCTAAGGTTGCCTGCGCAAATCAGCTGCAAATACACATGTTTACCACTAGATGGCAGTATGATTGAAAGCATATTGATCACCAGATGGATGATGCAAGCTGACAAAGGGAGGGTGCTGAGACGCAGGCTGACAGAGATGCCCATGGAGGCTGACAGATGATGCGGGATGGATCAGTCTAGTTCATAGACTGTGCGAATATGCAAACACAGGCCCAGGGGCACAGTACAGGATGTACTATATTGGCATAGGTTATGCCGCAGACAGCTGGCATATTATTAATGAGCAAGGAGGGGCCTCTGTACCATGTGAAGTTTTTTTAACATCTTTATATTGGTTTGCAGTAAACAAAACATACAAGCCTGAAGCTTACCACTGTGTATCCTTGCCAGAGAATAATGCACCTGGGGAATAAACTTGTAATTATTGAAACTTAACCAATTATTCAAGGACACAGATTTAGTTTGTTGGCAAATCCCTTTCCAATGGGCATCTGTTAGTACCTTCCCCAGCACCAGGTCCCACCTAATCATAGCACTGTTACCCACCAGAGGCCTCTGTAGTCTTATGTCTTTTTATAGTGTGGCTACTAGTGACTTAGCTTTGGGGGATGTTGTAATGTGCTGTAACAGAGATGGGGCCACATGCACATGCAGGTAGTTAGGCCAAGGATTCTTGAGGACCTCCCGAAGGTGGAAGTACAGAAACATGGTCACCATGCTCCAGTCCCCTCTGGTTTTCAGGGCCTCCCAAGTGATCAGGAAACTGTCAACCTCAAGGTCCCCCAAAGATTGAATCCCTAGAGCCTCAAAGTGTGTAGAAAAATATTTTCGTGTGATAGTGGAATTCCTCAGACCCAGTATAAGGCAAAGCCCGGGGAATAAAGAGTAATGTCGGCAAGAATGGCTGCCAGTTTCTTCCAAGCCCTTCATGTTAACTCGATTGGCTGTATTTCCAGCCGATTACCATTGTCCACCCCTGCCCCCCACCCCCATAGCAGTCCCCTCATATCCCCTGGAGGGATAATCGTGTTTTCCAAATAAATATGAGGGAGGTCAGCCGAGTGAGACCACCATCAGTATGAGTAGTGGAGTTGTGAAGCCAGCAAAATATAAATGCAAATCTGGATATTCCAGTCTTCCCATCTAATATGGGGCTGTTAACACATTGTATGAAATTCTTGCTTGTTTCCCCACCCATATGAGTCGTATCGTTAATTCACGTACCCTGAACCAGAAACTGGGTTAAGGCCACAGTGGGGCATTATTAAAAATGTACAGTAACTTCGGCAGGATAACCATTTTAGCCAAAGACATCCGGACGGCTTGTGACATGGGGAGGATTCATGATTCAAATCTGCATTCAAGTTTCGTTAAAACAGTCAAGTAGTTATCCTCGAACAGGTCTGATGGAGATGTGGCCACGTGTATACCCAGATATTGGATACTCAGGCAGCATTTAAAATCTATACCTACATCTCCTTGACACACCACAGGGGTCAGGGGCAATACCTCCGATGTGACCAATTGATCTTTAAACCAGAGATGTCCCCAAATTGTTGAATGGCACTAACGACTGGTTAGGTTTTCCCTGGGATGTTTTATACAGCATCATATCATCCGCACACAGAGATACAATGGAGAAATTAGAGTAGATCCTGACCCTGCGGTGAGTGTGGTATTCCGTAAGAAATCATGCACGAGGTTCAATGGGGAGGGCAAAGAGGATAGGCGAAGAGGGGCAGCCCTGCCTCGTGCCCAGGGACGGGGTGATATAGTCTGATAGAGTTTTTTTGGTGTATATTGCCGCCTGGGGTGCATCATATAGCAGTCACACCCACTGGAAATAGTTCAGGCCCAGACCAGAGCGTTTCAGGACTTCAAATAGGAAGGGCCACTCCACTCAGTTGAAAGCCTTTTCGGCATCCAGATCGGTGACCACAAGAGGGATTTCCAGGTTCACGTTATGCATAAGTGTGAATAACCACCTCAAGTTGTTTTGTGTGGAACTACCAGAGATGAAGCCCGCCTGATCTGGAAGTATCAGCTCGGGCATATGTGGGTGGGAGGAGCGGGTCAGGTAAGATGTTGGCTAAAATTTTATTGTCCGTATTAACTAAGGATAGGGGTCTATATGAGAAGCACTTTATTGGGTCCTTATCCTGTTTCAACAACACCATTACGTTAGCCGTTCTGGAGGATTCGGGTCGGACTCCCTGGGCAAATGATTCATCATACATGCTACGTATGTGTGTGACTAGTAACTCTGCATATTCTTTATATAGCTCTATAGTGATCCCGTCCATTCCAGGGGCCTTCCCATTGGGGAGAGAGAGGATGGTTTTGCGGATTTCTGCCTCCAAAGGAGGCACATTAAGCTTTTCCCCCTGTGTTGGTTCTATCCACCCCAAGGCAACTTGGCCCAAATATAGAGCTATAGAGTCATGCCTCACTTGTAGATGTGATGTATATAGTTGTTTATATTAGCTAGTGAATACCTCATTAATCCGCAAGAGGTCGCTGCTTGAGGTCCCATCAGGGCATTCAATCTCTCGATATACTCCGAATGGCGTTCCCATTTAATCGCCCATGCTAGAGTGTGGCTGGGACGGTCCCCCTCCCCTTATGCAGTCGCCCTAATAGGGTCCCCAAGAGGAATCTTTCTTTCCTGTCCATAAAAAGACGCTGTTTTTCCTATTTGATCTTAATAGCCTCCCAGGTCAATTGGGAATCTCCCACCCCCAGTTGAACCTCAAGGTCTTTTATTTCCAGCTCTTTGCTAGAGATAGTTCTATGGATAGATTTCAATACCCCTCCTTCTCTTGTCATGCAGTAGCCTCGAATAAGCATTTTGAAGGCCTCCCACACAATCCTAGTATCAGGAACAGACCCCACATTGGTCTCAAAGAAGGTGAGGCTATCCTGCTTGATGTTCCCCTGAAAGAGAGCATCCTCTAGGGCCCGGGCCCTGAAGCACCAGCGCATGAATTTCTGGGGCTGTGGGTGACAAATGAATAGGACCCTCACTGGGGAATGATCTGATACATAACGGGACAGGATCTTGTCGTCAGTGGCAGCGCGTAGCAGATTTGGTATAACCATAACATAGTTGATTCTTGATGAGCTGCCATGTACCCCAGAAAAAAAAGTGAATTCCCTAGACGTGGGGTCATGCACCCTCCACACGTCATACAGCCTATGGTATTCAGCAATGTTGAGCCATGCTGTCGCCGCTTTGGTCATTATACTCTGATGTGTCATAGATCTATCCAAGTGCAGTGTCAACGCTATGTTAAAGTCGCCTGCCCATATGATGTCATAATCTGGAAATCTGTGTAGGTGGTCAGCACAGCTTTGAAAGAAACCTGGAGAGTCCATGTTCGGGGCATATATATTTATTATAAGAACTCTAAAGGTCAGGACCTCCCCAGCCAGAAGCAGGATTCGACCCGCGGTGCCCCCAATTTGTTCATGAAGTTTGAAGGCCAGCATTCGATGTACGTATGTAGCGACTCCCTGAGAGTGTGTGAAAAAGGAAGAGTCATGTCTGTGCACCCCCCACCCAGGCATATTCGGAGGCTCGCCATTTGGCCCCTTAATACATCTCTTGTAAACACATAAAATGTATACCGGAATTCCTGGCCTAGTTTGCTATGAGCCAGGAATTCCTATGGTTCGTGAAACCCCATATATTCCAGGATAACAGCGATGTGTTTTCTCCTACATTTGCACTATGTGAAGACATTGATACCTTTTGATTGTACAGCAGTACTGGTTTATGCAAACCCCCCGTAGTCCTTCACCCCACCGAGGCCTAGCCATTAAGTACTGATGGAAAATGTGTGAACCATGGTTTGATGCACTCAAACTGCCATAACCACACCCTTCAAATTGCTCCAACTTCCACAACCGAACCCCCAGCAACACACACCTATCCCCATCCATTCCACCCACCAACACCGTAAACCGTAACATACCAGCCTTTCTCTCCCCCCCAGTTAACTAATCAGATCCTGAGAACTACAAAACGTGCAGTTGCTGCAGAAACGGGGTGCCTTTGGCAGCTGAACGGCTCTGTATAGCTCAGGCTCCTAACCAAGCCATATTATACCTTCCTGGAAAGCACTTTTGGCAAATATGACCATTAGGTCGAAGGGGGTCAAGGAGAGTGGACTGGTGAATTACAAGGTTCTGGTAAATCCACTGTAAACCGTTTGCAAACGTGGCAGTGCCTATGTGGAGCACACAGAGCTTGGATGGAAATATCATAGCATAACAAACATTCTTCTGCCTTAGGATGTTCTTCACCGTCTTGAAGGTCTTTCGCTGCTCCTGCAACTGGGGACTGAAGTCCGGGATTAATTGGATTGTGGCAGATCCCAAGCGGAGTTCACCATTTTCACTGGCCGCCCTGAGAAAAACATCCCTGTTGCGTTAATTAAAGATGCGTTGCAATGATGGGGTGCTTAGGGGCACCGGGTGGAGGTCAAGCTGCCAGGGAACAGTTCGCCCTTTCTAATGCACGAAATGGATCCACAACCTAAAAGGGGAAGGAAACAGGCAGTGCAAGTAGTCTTTAGTCTCTCTTGCATCCAACACACTCCTAACTAAGAGGCAGTCCAATCCCTAAGAAGAGTGGAGCCTAATGCTCAAATGTACATGCAATGCCAGCGCACGCGGTAGTTCAAATGGGCAAAACGGGGTTTCTTCAAGGGTCTGTAGCAACTCAGGAAGGTGGGTGAGGCAATGAAGAATAGGTTCCCACTATTCGAGGAGGGCCTCCACTTGAGGGCAGAGTTGATTCCAAGAGTTGGGAATAGTTTGTTAGTTTGCACAAGCAGTGGAAAGGAGAGGTGCCCCCAGGGGCCACTCGTGCGTAAAAACGGATGGAGGTGCTAGGGTCCACCAGTTAGGGTTGTGATTACTCACCGACCCCTGGTGCACTGCGGACCAAACTTCGGCAGTTGCATCCACTTCGGTTGCAGATTCAAGTGCAGCAATTTGGCAGCTCTGCGGTTTACAGCGACGAAGATACAGCGATCATTCCCAAATGGGACAGAGCCGATTTCTCTGCTCCTGGTGGATGGATCAGGCCAGTTTCACTGCAGCATGCTTCAGGGGTGAGAGGAGCACAAATGCAGCGCACCTGCAAAGGTCGTCACCAGAGCTGGGCGACACGGTAAGCATGTATATTCCAGTTCGGGCACACTCGTCTCACTTCAGACCTGGGAACGACAAGTGTATGAAATTCAGTGTGAGGGTGCCATGAACACAGAGCTAGCGATACACCCAGTTTTGAGGGCCTTCCCGAAACGGAGGCGGTTTCAGGGCAAAGAGCCTGCGTAAGCTGGTCAACCCACTGGTTGGCCTAGGGACACTTCCAAGAAGGCTTACTTGCAGGTTTTGATGAATGTGCCGAGAATAGTTGGTCCCACTATTCCAATCGGTTGAAGTGTCTTCGCAGACCGTCTAGGATGACCAGATGCAGAGTGGTCCCACGGAACGTCAGCAGGCTCAGGGTGCCAAACCTTCCAGCGGGTCACCAGCAGTTCCTCGACTCTGCTTCTTAGTTTCAGGATACTCGAATCCTATCCTTCGTTCAGTGAGAACTCCAGAGGTCATCCATGGTATGGGTGTTTGGGGCCTTCTCTTATCCAGAATCTCCTTTGTGCCAAAACGAAGAGGACCCAATGGGAGATCTGCTCATATACAGGCATACCATACGTGGACCAATCAAGGACCCCGGTGGGTCCAGGCATTCACAGCACTCCAGACTCTCTGGCACCCAGGATGTGTATTGGAACCAGACGTTCCAGCCCACATCCTGGAGGCACACACACAAGGCATGCGGAAGCCTGCAAAAGCTTGGCGTTTCACGGGAGAATGCATGCCCAAATGAGGACTGGCCCGGGTCGGCCCGACCTGGGGAAGGGGAAGGGGCAAGATGGCCAAAGGACAGGACAAAGAACCTCATGGTATGGCCATTTTGGAGCCTGGCCACCTATTTGTGCCAAACGCAGTAATCGCGGTTTACCTGACAGGAAAGGGTTAAAAATATACAAAATTATAAACTGCCACCAGCCCTGTCCAAGGCACATCTGCACTTCTAAAAAATCCTTCGTAAGTATATAGGGCCTTTAGAAATGACTAATAGACCCAAGTGTACTGTACTGGAAGGTACATTGTACACTTTTTGCATGTTGCACAAAAGTTGCAACACTCAAAAGGACTAAGGAAAACAAAGTCTCCCAGTACTGACTGTCTTAAGGGCATGTCAGTTTCCCCATAGGAAGTGTGCGAAAAAGCCCAGAGGAGTGATGCAGAAGGCTGGGCTCCCCTGGTAAAGTCACACTATGGTGTTAAACATCAGCAAAAAGTTGGGGGTACAAAACTGGAGAGACAATCACAGATGAAATGGCAATCTTTCCGAACAATCGGTATGCTGCATCCAGCTGGAGGAAGAGGTTCTGCTTTTGCAAATGTTCATCTAATCCAAAGGCAGTTGTGCTGATCCTAGGACTGATCAGAGAGGACCTAGACAGGCAATCTCTTCCCATAGCTAGGGGGAGACTTAGTGCAACTGCTGTTCTACACCCAAAGTTGCCTGGAAGCAAGTCCTGAGAGCCTGCCGTTCTGTAGAGTTATCTTTGTAGGTCCTGAACGAAGAAGAGTGACTCGGCACCTTGTGCCCAAGAAGTCTACTATCTTCCAGGTTCCGGAGGTGGTCTGTGACAGTTGGAAAGCCAGACTGCGTTGTATCGCCCAGAAGAGGGGGTACCCTGACTTAGTGCTAATCGATGCCCGGAGCTTGCTAAGTTCCAACCAACTGAAGAAGTCTTCAAGTGTCCCTGCAAAGTCGACATCTGTCTACTTTTCTATGGCTGAGGAATTTCAGAGTCGCTGCCTGTATAGAAGTGCCCCCTGGTGGGTTTCCCACCACTCTGCATCAAAGAACGGGTCCTGAGGGTCCAGACTTGGTGGAAATCTGCAGGGCAGTCCAGTCCTCGAGTCCAACGTACCAGAAGCATCCTCTTATCCTTGGTGCGGCAGCAGCAACAAAGAACTGAATCTGAGCAAACCACAAACTGAGGAAACATGACACGTACTCCTGTCACTGCCCCTGGCACCAACGAAGGTCATCGACAGAAACCAAAAAGCTCTACCTTGCCTTCCAAGCCTTGTCAAGGGCCACAGTGAGTTTCATCTTCCTAGGGTATACACAACCAGAGTAGTAATCCGACCAGGGAGACCACCCTGACAGACCATCATTGCTGCCTTTCCGACACTGCTTGGTTCCCTTCCCCTGCTCGACAGCAACTACCCAACTACTTCTTCATCTAGGGGGAGTCCATCCCCGAGGGGCATCATTGAGTAAAGGTTAGAGACTCCACCACTTTGCCTTCCAAGGCACCCAAGGTTCTGTGACGAGGAAGAGGGGCTCCCTCCTGCAGGGGTAACACAAGAGTCGCAGATTCATCCTAAGCCAAGCTACCTTGCTACTTCCCAGGTACTTGGTGGATGGTGGGACCTGTGAAAGCAAGAACAGGTTAATAATGAACACATTAGGACTTGCCATTAATATAAAAGCAAAGCATAACTACCTTATATTAATTGCCTGCATTACTACAGTTGTGCTATGAGGTTCAAACAGGGCTTAATAACTTTAGTGCATTTTATGCCATATACCAGTTGGTGCATTTTGCTGAATTTAAGAATAACGGTGGTACCACATAATATTGTAAATATTGTGTTAATTGTTAGAGTAGTTTCCTGAGTGCACAGTGAACCTTATTCACCTAAACCTAATCTTTATTTAATAAAATAACTGTGTTAGCACATAACATAATGTGCTGACATTGCTTTGTGTGGGCTTGGGGATAAATTGTACCCAAGCACCAACCTGTTTCATCTCCCTGTGAGTCTCAGCCTTGGCTGCTCTTTCACTGCTACCCGTTGAGAGCCTTGGCAGGGGCGCCTCTCTGTCTCTACACCAACGATTGTGAGTAGTATCACAGGTAAACCCCCCTCCAGTCTTTACAATGGTTAAAACGTACAGTGAAGAATTTCAATATACTAGTCTGCCCTCTTTTTGACACACCCAGCCTGGTTGTCGGCTACACTGAGCTGTTGATCTGCTCTGCCACATAGTAAAGGTACTGCTGACAATATAGTGCCCATTGATGGAGAATGCAGTATCAAAGTGCTGCTCACCCTCTCTAACAGTAGAATATGTTATCATCAAATACTAAGTCACCAACATTGTATACTGACCAACGTGATTATTAATAATGTATTTTGCATATGTATATAGTACTCCTCTTTAGTTTGAAGCGCCCCCTTAGGTTAATGTTACCATTGAAAGTTGCCTGTTTTCTTATGTGTATATATATATATTTTGGCGCAGCCATCAACATATTACCAACGCCATTGCTACAGAGAAGAGAGAGAGTAAAGGGGTGCCAGAAAGCTGGCTGTGGTTGGCATGGCGACTGGAAATGATGTGGCATAATCCCATGACACACTTAAAGGCTATTTCTTGTGCCATTACGCCAATGTAATCCAATAGTGGCTTGTTTAACCAATTTTCTCGCAATAAGGAGTACTGTACCATGTCACATGTCTGTGTCACTTTCAAAGCTCTGGCCTCGTAGTTCTGTCACAGCCGGGCGTGTGGGGGGGGGGGGGGTTGGTGAGGGGGGACTGTATTTGGGTTTAAACAGAGAACAATGCAAACAGAATGGTGGGCAGTCCTTACATTTCCCCTGTTCAAAAATAGTTGCATTCTTTATGGGTCTGATGGCTACCAGCTGATTTCAACATGTTGTTGTGACTGTATGATGGCTCCAGATAACATTACACAAGGCTACTAGCTTTTGAAAGGGACTGCTAAGCCCATCTAGTGAAAAACCCTATTTTCCAGATCGATATTTACTCTTTCACTATGTTCATATACCCCGGAGCCATGTGCACGCGTGCTTATCACAAACAAAAAGTATTTGGCTTTGACAATGCAAAGCTTTTCATCAGTGCAAAGGGTCCTAACCGTTCCAGTTTACAAGTCAGCTGAACAGTCCCACTGTAAGAGCGAACTCGAGCTAACATTACGGAATACAGAACAAGCGCTGTTTCTTTCTGCAAGTAGTGCGCGTGCCGATAGCAGGCGTCGATCGTGTGAATAAGAGTCTTGAAAGTAGCAGGTACCACAGTAAAAGCAACCGAAATGTGAATTCATCTCTCTGTGAAAAACACTTCTTTTGGCATTGTAAAGGAGTACACATGGATGGCGAGGTGCTAACAAAATGTTGACGTCCACCCGGGCGTGTGGAAACTGTGAGGGTTTACTGCGGGAACTACATTCTCATAGGACTGTGTTATGCGTATGTTGGGAGTTGCAAACGCGCACACTTAAATTCTGCAGGGCGCGATTAGTTTAAAAGAAAAGTCCCAAATTAAGGCTATCTGGTGCGCTGTTATACAGATCAATGTTTTGATAACATCAATATTTACTGTTGCATAAAACGTTCATGTATGTCCAATACTGTCAGGGCACCACCCCTGCCATGTCCATGCTGATGTCATTCTGCCATTTGTAACATCTGAGGCAAAACCAGCAGGAGGCAGCCATTCTTTTTTTGTTTTAGTGCATTTTGGAGAAGAGTCACCAAAATATCACCAACACCATTGCTGCAGAGAAGAGAGAGAGTAAAGTGGTGCCAGAAAGCTGACTTTGTGTTTTCGCATAACAACTGGAAATACTGTGGCGCAATCAGCGACACACTAAATGTCATTTCTTCTTCCATTACACTGATATAATCTAACAGTGGCTTGTTTACCTAATTTTCTCCCAATCCGGAGTACTCAACCATGTCACGTGTCTGTGCCACTTTCAAAGCTGGGTCTGTGTAGTGATCTTTCTTTTCGCAGCCAGAGGGCGTTGGGTGAAATAAGCTCCACCATCGTATTTGTTGAAAGAGGATTTATTGAGATATTAGTTATAGGTTAGCCCACCCGCTCACTGAAAGCAATCTCACAACTAAAATGTCTCTTCTGCATTTTCCCTCTTGCATTCTAAATTCTCTGTTCTATGTTCCACAGCATCATGTTGAATAAATGTACAGGAGGAGAACTCAAAATGCTGAATGCTACACACCTCCCCTCTTTAAACAAAATTGCAACAAAATTATTTGGGCTACTTTCCTGGACCTGTTGGGCTACATGTAGGTTTCTCCTTCTGGATACTGTTACCATACAGCAATTCTTTTTGGAGATGTTCATTGGATAGGTGCAGTATCACTGGCACCATAAAAGTGTCCTTGTAACCAATCACTTTGAGATCAGAATTACTGTACAGGCCAATTACGACCAAAGGATGGAGTTATAGATACAACCAACAGATGTCACTCCCCACTTGTGCTGGTGCTCCTCCCGCCCATGTGGTGTTGACTCCTTGTACTGTCCCTCCTCCCTCCCCTACTCTGTCCCCCCCCCCTCTTGCACCCTCCTCCCTTGTGCTGCAACGTCACTCTTTCCCCCTTGTACTATTGCTCCTTTCTCCCTTGTGCAGTCCTTCTCCTCACCTTGTGCTGTCCCTCCACCCCTCTTGCGCTGTCCCCCCTTGTGCTTTCTCTCTTTGCCCTTGCCCTGTCCCTTCTTCCCCCCTTGTGTTGTTCCTCCTCCCTGTTGCGCTGTGCCTCCTCCCCCTTGGGCTGTCCCTTCTTCCCAATTGCACTGTCCCTTCATCCTCCCTTGTGCTGTCGCTCCTCCCCTTGCACTGTCTGTCCTGCTCCCCTTGCGCATTCACTCCATCCCCTCTAGTGCTGTCACTCTACCCACCTTTGCACTGCCAGTCTGTCCCCCCTTTGTGCTGTTGCACCGCCCCCACTTTGCCCTGTCACTTCTTCCCCACATTTGCTCTGTCACTCCTTCCTTCAAATGTTGTGCAATCCTCCTGTGTGCTGTTGCTGGGCTAGCTTTCATCTATTGGATTTTTTGATTCTACCTCTTGGTGCCATTGTTTTCTTATTGCCCACCACCCCAGTACTTCTGTCAACCCCTGACCCCCGCCATCATGCTGTCATTTCTTCCTCCCTGTGCTGTCATTCCTCATTCCTTTCCTTCATGGTGAATGTAAAATGCAATAAACAACTACAAACACCAAAACTATTGGCATTTCCAATGCTGGTTTCTATTTGTTTTGTCCCTGGTATATCTCACACTCTTTTACACCCTCATAAACTGGTTCGCCACTAGTTATCATAGTTGTGCTATTGTACAGGCACCCTTCATGGGAATGCCTCCACCATCTGAAAATGTGTTTTTGAAAGTAATTTCCAATCAAAATTGGCATCCCTATTCTTCAAATAAATACAAATAATTTCAAACACACGCTCGCATGTTCGCTTCTAGTTCCACTGCCTCTCAACTTTCAAATGTGTAGGCAAACTGATAGAAGACATTTAAAATTTCAAAAACCAAAAACTAGCCAAAGTTCAGGTGACTTGTGCTTTCCACAAAATAGTTTGGCCTTGACTGCATTTGAACATCACACTCTGCGAGGTTTGTCCATTTCTATAGACAGGTCTTGCAGTCAGATTTAGAAAGATCTTTTTTTTAAATAATGCAATCCTTATTAACTGACATATGTGTACAGTGTTTTGGCAGGATTTAGTAAATGCATGAATATGTCTTCTTGCAGTGCAATAAAGCATTATTGGATACCGAAAATGGTGCATTCTGTCATACAGTGCATGATTGTGTCTTTTACAATGGCAAAACTGGAATATGTATGCATATCTGGAATGACAATGGGCCTGATTATGACCCTGCTGGTCCGGAAACAACGGTGGCGGTAAACCCGCTGCCACCGTTGTTTCCGGACCGGCAGATTACGAGTTCTGCAGGTGGGTGGTCTCACTCCCACCAGGTCTGGCCTGGCGGGAGTAATGCCACCAGCCTGCAGATGGAAATGGAAACACTGGGTCCGTCACAGACGGAACCAGTGTTTCCATTGTCCCCATCCCCATGGAGTCCTGTGGGACTCCACAGGAATGGGAATTTACAGAATTCCGCCTCTGGAATTACCGGGTCACTGGGGTTGTAATGTCCCGGTGATTCCGGCAATCACAGAGGTGGTAATTAATTCCAAGTCCGTCAGCAACCTGCCGGTTTTTCCGGCTCGGTTACCGCCGGACTTGGAATGAGGCCCATTATCTTCTTTGCAGTGGCAATATGGGCATTATTGGGCACAGTGACATGATTGTGTTCTTACAGTGAACATCCTTTCATCAATTGTTACAGCCAGCATGACAAGATGCCTCATTCTGATTTTGGGGTTAAATTTGCAGGATTCACCACCAAACTTGGTTACCGTTACTGCCACCCATTCCAAAGGATTTATCTCCAGCAGCTTGCTGGATGTAAATCCACCAATCCAAGAGCATGTATGTAATTTGGTAGTACTTCTGTTATGACCTAAAAATTGGCTGTAACAGAATTGCCACCATTTTTCAATCCACACCGCCAAACTTGTAATGAGCCTCCAAGTCTTTGAACAGTAGGAATACTGGTACTAGTGGGCATTGCAACATGAGTGTGTTCATTCAGTGGCAATACTGGCATATACTGGAACAGCCAGCAATACAATGGACCTCATTACAAGGTTGGTGGCAACCCGCCAGTGCTGCCGGCGGGTTGCCCAGAACTCGTAACACCATTGCATCGCCTGATATCATGGTGCCACCGGGATATTCCAGGTGGCGTTGGGCCGGGATGTCAGGTGGCAGAAAGTGTAGGTCCCCATTCCCGTGGAGTCCGATACCACGGGCTCCAGCCCCTGCAAGCATTCTCGTAGTCTGGTGGTCCGGGAAGTGTGCTGTTACATTTCTACCGCCACCCTTATTTCCAGATCGCCAGGCTTGTAATGAGGCCCAATGTCTTCTTTCAGTGGTAATACTGTCATTATTGGCCACAACAACATGAGTGTATTCTTACAGTGGCAATTCTGGCATACATTGGCACATCCAGAATGACAATGTCTTATTACAGAGTGACGGTATTGCGTTCATTCGCCGTCTGATTTTTCATCGTCGGGACTTTTCATCGCCACCCATTTGTTTGTTTTTTAAATTTTTTTAATGGTAAGGGAATTTTTTACGGGTTGGGGTAAGATTATTTAAGTAGGGGGGGTCTGGGGGGATCTGGGGGGGAGGGGAAACCCCCAGAAATAAAAAAAAAAAACAGGGTTTTTTAAAAAAAATGGGTGGCGATGAAAAGTCCCGACGATGAGAAATCAGACGGCGAAGTAACGTAGAACCACAGTGACAATACTGATACGAAACACACAGTAGGCTGCATTCTCACTCTGGCTGCCACTCAAAAATATTGGCTGAATTAACTAAAATACACTTCTCTGATGCTTAAAAATGCCTATTCTAGTGGTTAACATTGGTACAAATGAATGTGGTTTTGCAAAAGTTTTAATGCAGTCCTGCCTGGATTTTTAAAGGGTTGTGAATGATTTACCTTCCTTGGTACTGCCCAATTCCCCGTTAGCACTTCTGCTGGTGACGTACTCAGGTCTGTGAGTCTGCTTTGGAGGAAATCCACTTGTGTTTTGACAACTTGCAGTTATAAATTTGAAAGAAGAGAGTGAGAACCCTACATTTGTTTACGTCTTTTTTTTGTATAATGTATGCCTTGGTGGGATTATTACCCCACTCTCCAATAAACACACACACACACACACTCCAGTTGGATTTTCACTTCTTTACATCCTTGTATTTTATTATAAGCTTTCCTTAAAAACTTCAATTTTGTTGAGGCCATGTTTTTCTTTTAAGGGAGTTTCACCTATTTTGTATTTGTCACGGCCTGGGAGGAGATTGAAAACAAGACTACACGGACAGCACGGTTTCGATACCCGGTCCTACGTTTAGAGACTGGAATCCGGCATGAAGCGTGATATAAGAATTGCATTTTACCTACGTGTACATTTACCTATTTTCTTTTCCCACCCCCTTCAATTTTTGGACATAACAGCAGTTTAGGGAAATGCACCAAAATGTCGCCTCCAGAATTCCATCTCCTGAAATTCTGACTTTCTTTTCCGAACCCCCCTTACACCACATACATATTTGGGGGGGTGGGATATAATAGTAGTATGGGGTGGCTGTGGAGGTTCTCCCCCCCCCCCGCATATCTGTATGGTGTAAAGGGTGTTGAAAAGAAAAAAATGGCATTTTCGGCAGTCGGAATTCTGGGGTCATAGTATTCATATAGATCCGCAGTTTAGCTATATGACCATGTTATGATCATGGTGTTATGCCATGCTAAATTATCTAATGTTTTGTTATGTCGTATTTGCAATGTCATGTCACTACAAAGCCGACTTGGGCTGTGACAGAGCAGGGAGGTGACTTATAGCACTCCTCAGGGCCCCAAATAATTAAATAATAAATATTAGCAGCACTCACTTCAGTAAAAGGGAGACATCATCCACTGTAGAAGAGTAGGCAAGGCTGGATTATACAGATGACCTTCCAAAAGAGCTCAGCCACAGGCCAAGATGAATCCAATGTCCAACACCACAACTTACCATCTCCAAAAAGCTTCTAGCAAGCCTAAAAATGTCCATCACACGGGTGCCTGGACATTTCTGCCTGTTCTGGCTTCACAGAACAAAAGTCAGCCTCATTTAAAAAAGTAATGATAGTTTATCTCAGCTTTCCTGTACATAGAACCTCACAGTTTGTGGTCTATAAGGGGCAAGTGGATGCGTGTGTGGTCTCCTGCTCGATTTGGCATTGATTGAATACATGTAGTCCCAGTTCAAGAAGGCCTCAAAGGCTGTGCTTGGAGTGCCAGGCATCCTCTTATTGCCCCCTAACTAGTTGTCCTTAATGTTGAAGGTCTTCTGTGACCTAACTAACCTGGTGTGCATTATTCTACACTGCTAATGGCCTTCATGAAAGTTCTGTTGGACAATTGTGGAAGCTCTTGTTCTTAATTTTGATAACATTTTCTTCTGGTCAAAACACTGAAGAATAAACATTCATTACAATAATCACTAAACTAGGCCCATTTGTGTAGCTCTCACTGCGAGTAGTAATTCCTTGTGGGAATGGCATATTGAATTCTCACTTTTACAGCACTTCGAAGCACGGAAATCCCTAGTATGAAGCAGTACACTAAAAAAATCATGTTATTGTATTGTTTTACATGGTATCCAGGCATTGTTTCGAATGCATTGATTCGAATACCAAAGTTTTGAAAAAAAATGCATCGAGAAAATGCTTTTTTTTTTAGGTAAAGTTTTTTTTTACTATAGTGGTTTTTAAGGGGTAAAAAAACGGGACCTGGGGGGCACCCCCATTAAAAAGAAATGCATTTGTTTGATGCCTTTTTTCGAAACTTTGCCATTCGAAACTATGCATTCAAAACTTTCACTAGGAACGGTTTTGCATATGAGAATTTCCTTTCCAAGGGGGCCATTGTCTGAAGCAGGGGACCTTATAGCTGCAGCAGTAGCACTGTTTATGTTTGAATGAAAACTTCCATGGACAAAGGCCGCTGTTTTCGCAAGAAATGGCTGGGATGTAGGAAGGTGACGATACACTGCTTATCTGGGAAGGGAAGAAAGAACATTGATCCAATTGGGATCTGTTTTTTATTTTTCTGCATGTTTACAGGTGTGGATTGATATGCTTAATGTACTGTTTCATTGTAACAGACATTTCAGATGTTATATTCTATAACATAGTGAAGGATGTATAGGGAACTTCATGCACTATCTGATATTACAGTAGACTTATATTTGCCCTATTTTGGTGTATTAGATATTCAGAGGCAAAGTGCACCAAATTAACCCCATATCTCATTAACTAGACAACCTACTGCCGTAGATGGCACAAGAATCACTGCAAATCTCAGAAGCAGTCCAATGGTTTTATTGAAATATATGTGAGCCCTACAGCCATCCCTCTCTCTCATCTTATATTGCACCTCCTCCCTAAATCAGATGTCTCTTACCCAAGGTTATTAGGTACAGAAGATTGACTCCTACTGTCTAATTCTGCCTTCAAATAGATGTGAGGACCTAACGTCAGAGCACCTTTTCTCAGTAAACTCCCTCTTGTACTTCACAACTGTCCCTACTCTAGCCAGTAGTTGTGAGTGTTCTAATGGGATTTTGGGAATTGTGCCTTCACACTCACTCGTTCTTCTCCCTCTCGTCTTCTCTCGTCCCATCAACTCCCACTCTCTACTCACTCTTCCCTCCACTTGCTGTGCTTCTTACAACTCATCCACCCATGATGTTCCTACCTACTCTCCAATGTCACAATCATCTCCCTCTGCGCCACTACTCTCTTCTCCAATACACTATACCCTCCTCTATATTACTGCTACCTCCTCCACACAAATACTCCATCCTCCTCCTCACTTCTGCTCCCTCCTTCTTACTACTACTTAATTCCCTCAACTACTACTTCCTCCTCCTACACATTACTACTACTCAGACAATCTCCTTTCACTCAATACCTGTCACAACCACGGTTTCCTGCCACAACCCTACTGCACTAGTATCAAAGCAGACTTACATTCAAGGGGCTCCCAAATACCACAAGGGACTCTGTATTAAGTAACAAGCCGGGGCAAGGTGGGTACAGGCATGGCGGGATTGTTGCCATACAGCATTCATGGGTTAATGGAAGCAGGGACCCATGGTTTAGCAGGCGTTTCATGGGTTAATTAGAACCAGGCAGTCAGGGGTCAATGAAAGGCTCCTTGCATATTCACTGGTAGCCATCCTTGCTACCGTCCCTTGGTTCCCCTAACATGGAGGCATAGGTATCAAGTGCAATCTAGGCTGCAGGCCAGTCTTTTGGGGCGTGGCTGGGTGTGGCTCACTATTTAAAGCCACACCCAAGCCCAGCTCGTTGCTTCGCGTCATTCTGCATTCGTAGCATGACATGCCCGGTCTCGCTCCTAGAAGAAGAACAGAAAGCTGTTAGCAGTTGTACAAACCACGGACTCTATGGTCTCAAGTAACACTTACAAGGTCTCTGCGTGCAGTATTCCCTTCTTCACGACGGTGGATTCCCAGAACTCTCTTCCCCACGCGACTTCACTGCGGGCAACAGCTGCTCCGGACATTCGCTCGCCGCATTCTTCCGCTACTGTCAAGCGCACCATCGCTCGACGCACAGGGATTGCCGTCTTCTCCAACGCCGCGCCTCCACTACGACGAACAGCACCTCGCCTTTTTCCCGCTGTTCTCACCTGCAGGAGAGAACACGAGGTTAGTGCTTACGCCGCCATTCAGGACATTGTAAGGCGCATTGGACTCAAGGCACTTAAGAAGAGAAAACAAAGGGGCTATAAGAGCAGCCCGTTAGGACTTAAGACATTAAAGGAAAACAGGGCTTTTCACCGCCAGGGCAGTTCCAGCCTCGCAGAGCTCTTGTTAATGATAGCATCACCAAACTCGGGAATAGGTGTTAAGGATAACTGCAAGCACGCGTACAAGGAGTTTATTGCTAGGTGGGCATGGATAAAGAGCTCATACGAACTCTCAAGAAACATTAAGTACTAAGAACCTATAAACGCTGCAGCAGGTCTGGGCGAACCCTCACGACCAGTGATGTAACTGGTCCCAGCGGGGAACGCACCCCTGTTAAGAACACAACAGGATGTATAGTTTATTTTCCTTTTGACACAGGTGAGAGGAGATTCCAGGGGCTGGTAGAATTGGGAGTGTGGGTGGGTGGTAGAATCCACTTCTAAACCCCTCACTTATGCATTATTGTGTACTCTCTTAGGATAACACTCAGAAGCCCGCTCCTCCAGTGTATACAGGGTGGAGAGTCCTAGCAGGCAAGGTCTTCCAGGTGCCCCTGCAGAGCAAAGGTGAGCGTCACAATACCACAATTTATAGTCACTCCTTACAACATCTCTTCTAACCACACTTGCTACACAAACAAGCACACTCAAACTGCTGTACCACTTTCACTCACTAGCCAATATCTCAGCTTCTCCAGAAATCACCACCATGCTCTGACCACTCATCCCTTCCTCCTGCCAGTCTCTTGGTCTTTCACCTCTCCTCCTCCGACCTCACCCAAATATCCACACTTCCTGTGTTCACTTTATACTCCTTCCCCTTCCTGCGTTGGCTTTCTTCCCCTGAAAAATGTTGCCCTGCCTTTCCGACCCTGGATGTATTGTAGGCAACAAAAGTTACAAATTGTGGCTAAGCCCTGCCCACTAACTCTGCACAGGTCTTTCCCGGAGCAACAATGGCGGCTCAGGAGGTTGAATGTTCAGATTTGTGTCTGGGCACTTTGTTCCTTGTGTCCAAAAGGTAAGTCTAATTGTTAGGGGGAGATGTGTATTGTTTTGTATCGCCTGTGTTAGTCCCTGGTGGTCTATGGTTTTTGGCAGCGACTTTGGATGCTTGCCACGGTTGCCCGGCAGCCCTGTGCAGCTTCCCTGTCTAGCACGTGCTGGTGGCACAGCGGTTCTCTTTTTGTTCTGCTGGTCTCTCTCTGCCGCCGATGAACCACAGATGCCTGGGAGCTGGATACGGGTGGTCTGGCCACGTTCTCCAGGATGCCAGCATTCGGCTCTGAAACATTTTTACCAGTCTCGCTGGCTCCTTATTGATGGGAATGGCACTAGGACAAACAAGAGAACACTGGCAAGGATCTTGTTCTGGACGCATGGCTTGAGAAAAAGGGGGTCACCCATCCATGTGTATTTCCGGCAACCGGGACACTAGTTAATCTACATTTTAAACACAGTGATCTGGTCTTAAGTGAGTTTATGTCGTCCAGATAGGGTTCTGCTCCCAGTCAATTTTTACTGGTTAAATAACCAGGAAGTTGTTTGGGTTTGAGTACTGTAAAAATGTTTTTCTAAATCAAGTAGATTTAATTTTTCTTTCACTTCTCTGACCTCATTTTTTCGAACCGAGTCCACTTCCTGTTAGAGTGCACTTAAGACAATCGTTTTTAGTGTGTTTTTCACATACTTATACCATCCCCAAGCATGAGCCCCCTTACGAATTTATTACATCCCAGGCAGCATCCTTGTGTAGAGCATTTCCTTTCTGGAATGGATCCGGAGCCGGTACATTACTACTTTTGAGGCCATTCCAAACTTAATGGGAGTACTTTCTATTGCTAGAAATAACAAGAATGAAGTTGTACTTGTTGGTAAACCAAATGTGTGTATTATAAAACAGGGTACTGGCCTATTCACACTGGTTACTGTTATTAACACACACACATGACTGGTTTATTGGTGTATTACCCATAATTTTAAATATTTATTACAAGCCATTAAATTCCTAAAATCCTCTGCTTCCTTTTAGTCCTTTACTACCCATTAGCCAAACCTTTTATGCATAAGCAACACATATATTTTGGAATATTTTGTCTTGACAGCCTACTTCTCTAGCCCTTTAAATGACACAGTCTATCCAAGTGGTGATCCAGGTAATCATGCCGTTCATTATACTTAGGATAGCCTGAGCACCTCTGGAGTCCCTCATCCATCCATACAATACATAATTTCCATTCATATGTTCACATATTTCAAACTTTCTCCCTACTCTTTTTTACTACTGTCGCTTCCTTTCTTTTCCCATCTTCCTTCCCTTATTTTTATTGTCCTCCAGCAGACTAAGTGTTGGTGACCGCAGGACAGGGATACAATAGGCCACCAGATCCGACAAGACCTGTGCTTTGAAACCACTGTGGCATGGTGGTGATTTCTTAATGAATGATTGGCCACAGCAGCATGAGTGTCTTCAATACTGGCATATATTGGCACAGTCAGCATGACAATTTGTTGCTACATTTGACAATGTTGGTAGTATTAGGCACAGACAAAATGAAGGTATTCATACAGTGGAAATGCTGGCATTATTAGGAACAGCTAACATAAGTCTTTTATTGCCATCCCTATAAAGCTACTTGTAGTCCTCTAGAAATTCCAGGTGGTACAGTTCAGGGCATTGTTCCCAAAGAAACCACTGTTAAAAACCCACCCTCATTTAAGAGTTGCCAGATTCCTCCCGGCTTACCCTTCTGTACAATTTCACCATTTGTGACTGTTCAGGGTCGTGGGAACAAGTAGAAGAGCAGTTGCTCCCCTGAACCTGTCTGTACTGGCTGGTTGTATCTAGGCAATACAAGACAGCGTCAAAGTTTGGCCAATCCTGAGCCAAAGGGGTACTGCCACCAATGGGTCATTTCACGCAAAACAATGCCAGATTGTTTGTTTGTTTGTTTGTTTTATTTATTTATATTGCGCGCCAGACTCGAGGGTATCAGGGCGCATTGCATAGAAGTACAAGGGTTACAGTTCCACATAAGGCTAAATACAGTTCAGGTAAAGTGCAGTAGTAGACATACATAGTGGGAAGACAAGAGACGGTACAAGGCAAAAACAGTGTACAAGGAAAGACGCAAGAAGTCAGGAACTAAAGGCAGTCAGATGTCGCTCGAGATTAGCAATGTTTTAGTATTTTTCCTGAAGATTTGGAACGTCTGGTCCATTCGCAGATGAATAGGGAGCGGAGTTCCAAAAGTGGGCGGCCTGAATCGGAAAACTGGTGCCCCAGGCTTTTTTAAGGTTAAATCTTGGAACTACGATGCAGTGTGAGTTTGCAGTCCTAGTGGGGCGCGATGAGGCTTTTTTCATGATTTTATCTCTTAGATACTGCGGTGCAGCATTATTTAGACTTTTATGCGTGATGGAGACAATTGATAGGGAGCCAATTATGTATTCTTCTGGCATCGGAAATGTGTTGCCTCTTTGGGATGCTTAAAGCTGTTCTTAAGGCATTATTTTGTAGAATGTGTAGCTTGTTCAGAATCTGTTTGTTGGCTCCTGCATAGAGGGCATTACAATAATCAAGTTTAGACATGATTAGTGCTCTTGCTAGTGTGATGCAGCTGTTGGTAGATAGGAAGGGTGTGCACGCCCGAATCAACTTACATGTGTACGCCGTAGCAGAAGCTGTTGCATTGACTTGTTTACCCCAGTTCAATGTAGAGTCCAGGCAGAATCATAGAGTTTTAGTTTCCTTGGCGACTTTGATATCGATGCCATCAATGTTAAATGAGGTGTATTGGCATCCCAATTTGATGGGGTTGGCTGAGGCTCCTAGGATCAAGATCTCAGTCTTGTCATCGTTCCGGCATTAGCCATAGGCTGCCATCCATGCCTGAATGATTAAGTATATTTTATTGACTAGTGTCAAGTCTGTGTCATAGCCGCCCGACAGGGGTAAGAGTATCTGGGTGTCATCTGCATAATTAGTGTAGGTGACACCCAGGTGATCCAAATCGTTGAACAGTGGCTTTGTAGATATATTGTACATGGTTGGTGAGACACACACGCCTTGTGGGACACCGCATGTGATAGGAGTGGGGTCAGCAGCAGCTGATGGGGAGAAAGCTCTCATTGTCAGTTTAAGCTGGTCAATTTTCATTTTCATGTCAATCAGGGCAGTTTCTGTACCGTGGAGTGGTCTGAACCCTGATTGTCTTAGTCCTAAAGGGTTATTGGCCTCTAGATACCACTGGATCTGGAGATATCAAGCTGTATCTATTATTTTGAGTGAAAAGGGGACTGTAGTAATAGGCCTATAGTTAGTAGGGATGGTTGGGTCCAGTGAGGATTTCTTCAGCAGTGGTAGTACCCAAGCATCCTTAAGGTTGGTGGGGACGTTAGAGGCACGGAATGAAGCATTTAATAATTTGGTGATAAATGGTGCCAGGTCTCTGGCAGCCTCTTTGATAATTTGTGGTGGGCAGGTTGATGAGTCTTTTGGCTTCAATTTTGTTTTGGAGGGTGGCAATTTTGTTGGATAGAGCATTTTGAATGTTGGTACACCATACTTTGTCCTTTATACAAGAGTCCTCTGTGGGAGTGGGGGATTCCATTTCCCTCAGGATAACAAAGAATTCCTTGGTGCTAGGACTGGCTTTGTTTATCCTTTCATTGTATGTTTCATGTTTGGTTCATTTTATTTCTTCTTTATACTTGGTAGACATTTCATTCAGGTTATGTTTATTTTCTTTACAGGAGATATTTTTCCAACAAGACTTCTAATTTTCTTTTCTCTGCTCGCAGAATTTTTAACTGTGGTGTGAACCAGGTGAGCGTAACATTTACTGCACTAAGGGTGTAGTGTTTACATTGAAGGGAACTCAGCTTTTGCCTCTATTCCTCACAGAATAGAAGATATTTGGAGAGATATTCCCCAAGAAAAGGAAATCTTTCCCCTCTTTTACCATTTGGTGGTACAACACCGACTGTGGAACACTGCTGCCACAGTCTGTACGGGTTCATAAATCACTGAACATACTTGACAAAGAAAGAGTGATAGGAAAGAAGACTTTATCACTACTATACAACACAAGTAACGAAATACCCCTGATGAATGTCCTACATTTATCTGTGTTTTAGGGACAGAAACTTGTGCAAGTTGGGTCTAGGAAACAATAACAATATTCCTGTAAAAAAAGAAAACAACTCCAATGTGAAGTATCACATGGCGTTGACTTAGTGATCAAGAGATTTAACCCACATTGTTTGTACTTTCTTGTGTTTCTGTGTAATATCTGTTTTACATGTTTTGTATGGAGTTTTATGTAATGTGATCATTTTATGAGTACTATCATTTATATGTTTAATAAAAAAATGTTTTAACGTTCATGAGTGAATTTTGGGGGTAACAGATATACCCTTTGTCATAGTAATCTGCCGGTTTTTAGACACCTGTTAGCATACCTTCTTTTTGAAGAATAAATAGCTTATCCGTGTGGTAAGAAGTGTATGATCCACCCAATACATGGCTTATGCCGTTTGAGAAAAGTGACAGTGAAATAGTTACCAGTCTGCATAGTATAAAATAGCAGTACTGATGTACGTGGAGAAGACCACTATCAATAAGCAGTACTCACTTGGGAACATCCTGTTGAGGCCCTAGTGGGATAAGATTAGACAAATAGGTAGTCGTTATGTACATCATGTAGCTGATACCATCCTAGGCAGCAGTCTGCTGATACATGATCATACAATGGTCATAATGCTGGCAACACAGGTACAATAGGTACAGTCTACAATGCTGCAGTGGATAGCTAGATGTAGTTAGAGGTTCATAGTCATTTTTTCGAGAAAAAAAATGTAGAAAAAAAAAGTCTAATTTTTTTTCAATTACATTTTTTATTCGAAATGGGGCGGTTCCCCAACCCCCCTCTTCTTCTTTTTTTATTTTACCCCTTTTTTTTTTATTCCCGGACCCCAAAATAAATATATAATTAAAAAAAGGAATACGACTTTTTTTTCGACATTTATTTTTCGAAAAAATGACTGCACACCGTAGTTAGATAATATGCATTAGGGTACACAGGTATGCTAGGTACAGTCTATAATGCAGCAGTGGACAGCTAGATGTAGTTAGATAATATGCATTAGGTAACACAGGAATACTAGGTACAGTCTATAATGCTGCAGTGAGCATCTAGATGCAGTTAGGAAAAAATGCAATGGGCTACACAGGTAGGTAGATACAGAATGCATGTGGTTAGATAAGATGTGACCTGAGTACAGATGGCAGTGCAGTTGGGTAGGAAGCATTGAGCAGTGCAGGGTGTGCTGAGTACAGAATGCTACAATTGCTAGAAAGGTAGCTGACAAAAAAGATATGAACGTAGGTAGTAGGGTGAGTGAGTTGCAGCTTGAACACAATGAAGCGTTAAGGCACGCGCTCTCTTTGGGTTAGGGCATTGTGAAGACAAGAGAGCTTAGTACAGAAGAGTGCACTGAACATCGTGGTCACTTAGATGGTCTGAATGTCAGGTTGGAGCCTCGTGCAGGTGGGCGTAAGCTCGTAGAGGCAAAAAGTTAGAGGTCTTTAAAGGGCCATACCTTAATGTAAAGAAGATGGTCACGTGTATCAGACTCCGGCAGTGGATAGAGTCATTGAGCTGTAGACACGCCAATGATGGATGTTCGTTTCGATGGGGAGACAGCTGACAGATTTGTGCTGGCGGGTGAAGACAGGCAGCTTGTTCAAACGTAATGAAGATGAAGATAGGAGGGCTACCCAGTGAGTCGAAAGAAGGGTGCAGAAAGAAGCGCTCCAGAGTGTGAACAGGTGCAAACGGGCCTTACCCTGCGAGCCTTACCCAGAAAGAGCCGACTTCTGCCTGCCAGTTGAGTTAATTGGTTTAAATTCTGCATGCGCTGCTAGGCAATGCAACAACAGCCTCGTTTCAGCGCCGAGAGCTGAGTAGAAGCCGGGCAGCCTTTTTAGAATCAGACGGCCTCGGGCTGCTTATCAGAGGTATAAAAAGGATGAAAAAAAGCTCTTATTGCACGATATTGCAGGGATGATTCAAAGAGGAGGGGTAGCTTCAATGCACCGAAGTGCTCACCTCTTTGATGCTGCCTCCAATGTGGATAATGGTCGTCTGGGACATGCGAAGTGAAGATCAGCTGCTCCTGCAGCATGTGGGTAGAGTCGGGTGATCCGGTGGGGAAAGGGCTCCTGCCCTCTCTGTGTTCACGGGGTGGAATGGCAAACTTGGGGCACAAACAGGGCCTTATCCTGCGGGCCTTTGCCGGAAAGGGCCGGCTTCACCTCATGTAGGCTTTATTATTGACAATTGCCCATCTAGAGAGCTGTCCTTCAGCCAATTTTCCCTTTGACATAGGTAGTCTGCCATGCATTATTTTACAATCTTACCTTCTAATTGATTTCTCTATGAGAGAATTTCACTGCATCCCGTTGGGGTGTATAAGTGAATTGGCAATTCATCACTTCACCAGCTTGCACATGAACAGCACAAGGTAGCAGCACAAACAAGATGCACTGAAATCACACTGCTCCCACATCTCACAGAACTCGCATTCATGAATTTGCCCTCATGGAGAGGCTATGAAGGTGTGGCTCTTTCAGTGCAGTCTGCAATTCCTTGTCTTTATTCCTTCTCCCTCAGTTTGGTTAACCTGCATTCACCTTCTTTGCTCAGCCAATGTTTGGATATATAACTTCTGACAATTGGCTGGGCAGTCCCAGATTAAATCACTGTGGCTTGCAGGGGATGCCTAAAAAACACTACCTGACAATTCTGACCACCGCACTTCAAGAGCTTTCTGTGCACTTCTCCCGGACATCACGCAACTATGCTTCCATGAATTCTAGTATTCCCTTTCAAGGTACTGTAAAATGCCAACCCTGTATAATTGCTTGCTACCCCAAGATTTCTTATCTTCCCTCTTTCATGTTCAGCTTTCTGTTTGATCCACGGTGTATACCATTACAAGTGCACCCCTATTTACACAACCATTCTCCCTTTTGCTCAACTCTTTTGTATCTTTCTAGATTGTTAGTTCTGTGTATCCCTTTCCTGTTTCCCGCTTCCGCCTACCCCTCAGTGTAGCCTTTTTTTTCTTTATTCTTCTTCCATAGACCAGATTCTGGATACAATGTGTGGGGGCACAATATGTCGATTTCTCAGTCAAGGTACTGGTGCTATAAGACCACTATGGTGGTGATTGGTGCAATTTAAAGGTTTTATAACGTAACAGTGAAAATATTGGCATTACTAGCGCAGCCAACGTGAGTGCATTGTTACAGTGGCAATACTGGCACTAATGAGCAGCTGGTATGAGTGCGTTCTTACAGTGGCAATATTGGCATTATTAGACTGATCAGTGATGAGTGTTTTCTTACAGTGACAATACTGGGATGAATGTCCAACGCAAGTATGTTCTATCAGTGGTAATCATTATGATGCACAGCCAAAATGAGTGTGTTCTTACAGTGGCAGTACCTACATACATTGAAACAGACAGGATGTGAAGATCATCTTACACAGGCAGAATACTGACATATATTGAAAGCATGTGCATTACAAAGTGGATTTTTCATTTACCATGCCAGCATATGTTATAGGTGAAGACAACATGAAATTGGATTGGACAATGACTTTCTGTACTGTTGGTGACATGGCATCTATTGTTACTTTGTGTGTATACCACTGAAAGTAAATTGTATGGCTATTTACCCAATTTACTACAAACATATGCTGTAAAATGCACTATTTAATGCCATTATTTAAATTTTCTCGTAGAAGAGCCCCACCAAACCACCATGGTTATCTGGGGGTTCCTCACTACTACCCTTCATCACTCACACTCATTAGCTGGAAATATTTAAAATCCTCCACTGGCTAAATTCATCATCCCCCACTATTCTGAAGCTCACATTGTCAATTTCGTACATACTGTGCAAAGGTATGCGTAGGCCAAATGCAACTTCCTCTTCATCTTCTGTCCGGAATGTTGTACATCTAGTACAAGACCTAAATATATGATTTTCAAGACCATTATCTCGACCCCATTTCTAACATCTACTGAACCTTATTAGACCTAACATGCATTGATTTCTGCAGGACCAGTCTAACTGGGACATGATCTGTTGCTGCATGTGGGCTCAAGTGCTGAGTTTGGGCTCGAGTGCATTTGAGATACTTCAGCAAAGGCTGAGTTTGATAAGCTATGATTTTAGGGATAGAGTGGTAACTTAAGTTTTTTAAATATTGTTTTCAACATTTATAGTCATATACATTGTAATATTGTGATTTCAGCACAATGACATTGTTGTCAAGAAAAGCAAATAATACAATTAATATTATGCACATAAGGCCAGTTGCGTTTATTCGTCTGCAGGGAGTTTGAATATGGTAAGTAGGCAATAGATGCTGCCAAAATAAAGCTAGATGTTTTGACAAAATGTCAGATGTATGTATTTAGCAAAAGGTCAGCGGTTCAGTCAAAACCTCTGCACTTGTTGACTCCACAGTGAGTGGAGAAGGTTTTGTTCACGATGCTTTACATAAGCAAATGGAATAATCAAGCCAGGAGATGGGGATTAATGGAAGCTGTGAAGGCCAGAATAGTGAGCATATTTTTATGTCAGGAACAAGGGTGTTCCAGCTAATCGGGGGGCCAAGAGTGAAAATCAGTAGAAGCAAGGGGTGGGTAACAGAACAATGCATATGGAGGAGGGCACTGGAGCTAAGGGCCCGAAGTGGGGAGTAGCAGGTTATGGAGTTAGCCAGGCGTGGGGTTCCAGGCCACAGAGTGATTTAAAGATGAGTAGATGACATTTGAAAGGTATCAGTGATGCACAGTGAGCCAACTGGCACAGCGACAGTGAGCAGAGGTGGCCAAAGAGCAAGGAGGTTGGCGAGGGTACATGTTGCAAATTCAGAATGTTGTTATGGGGAGAAGATTTGTAAAGAGGGGGGCCCAAGAGAAAGATAGATCTGGAGTCAAGTGCAAATTTGGAGATGAGAGTTCTGGCGGAGTGGTGGATATAATGAGGGTGGATTCTGCTGATATTCAGGAGGTTGCGCATATCATTGGTGGCAGTGTAGGTGATACATTGGTGGAGTTTGAGATCACTGTCAAAGAGATCCCCCTAAGGATATTGGCCTTAAGGGATGGTGTAAGGAGGTAAGAGGGAAAGTGCATGGGAAGGGAAGGATAGGTGGATCCTGGTGAGCAGAGAGGTAGATGACTTTGGTCTTAGCAGATTTGAACATAGCACATCATTAAAGTACCATTGAATGCAAAATGGCCGAAATACAATTAGCGATTCTGTAGGAGAAGTCAGGGGTAAAGAAGATCTGGCAATCGTCGGTGTATAGATTGTAGGAGAATTCAGAAAAGGAGATGAGCTTGGCAAGAGAGGTGCAGAGGGCAAAGAGCAGAGTCCCTGGACTGGCTTGGGAGACTCCTACTGTGAGATGAGTGGGATCAGTGGAACTGTCCTCCATGAGACAATGATAGGTGAGAAAGGTAGAAAGAAATCCCAGCAAGCGAAGTGCCTTGGCTACTGTGGTGAGGGTGTTAGGAGAGAGAGATGTCGACAGTGGTGTCAAAGGCTGTTCTGATGGCCAGAGGGATGAGTATAGAGGATAGGTTGGAGTGATGGACAATGGTGAGAAAGATAGTGACGTGAATCAGTGCTGTTTTTACAGAGTGGTGGCCGCCGGATCCAGGGACCCAGAGAATTGACTTCAAGGTAGCTAGTAATCCAATTTAAAGCTAACCATTCAAAGAACTTGGAGTAGTGGGGTAGAAGAGATATTGGGTGATAGTCTGACCAGTTAATGGGCTTGGCAAAGGACTTATTGATGATGGGTAGGACTGTGGAAATGTTGAAGCAGCCAGGGAACTTACCAGTTTTGAGAGTGAGCCTAAAGAGGGAGAAGATGTTGTAACAGGTGAGGGGTGCAAGGGCCATGGATGTTTAGGTAGCAAACAAGTCCACACGGGAACCAATGGGTTGGTGTTCAGGTGAATGGTTACTTCAGCAGGTTAGATAAAGGAAAGGAGCCAAAATAGTTGAGGTGAGAAAGGTGGTTGAGAAAGAGGTTCAATAGGGGAGAGAGAGCAGTTGTGGTGCCTTATGTCTTGGATACCTTGCATGGGAACTAGAATTTGAAATCATTAGAAGACAGTGATAAGGAGGTGGGCAGCATGGTCCATTGAGTAGTGGAGAGATTTCAAGGCTGAGAATGAATTGAGGATAAAAGATTTGTGAAGTCACAGTACTTAACTTCAACAAAGGCAATAGAAAGAGAGGAGAGGGCAGCCTTAGAGGTGATCAGTTGTGAAGGGTATCAGTATTAGCAACCATGTTGTATATGGAGCTGCATACTTGCCTTGAGGCACTGAATCTTCCAGTGAGATCCAAGGCTGACAACAAGGCATAGTGGAGAGTTGGGATAAAGGTGGAAATTGGCTAGTGGTATCAATGATCAAGGTGAGGGCTGAGTTGAAGTTGATTAAGGATTTCTCGATAGAAGAAACCGGGGCTGGAGAGAATTACAGGAGAGGACTTGATCTCGACTATGTAGGAAGTGATGTTAGAAGGTTTGAATGTCTGTTTTAATAATGGGGCGTTGGGGGGAGTAAGAGTGGATGACATATCACAACATTGAACAGTAAGGAAGTAGTCAGATGGCAAGGGATCAATGGAGTTGACAGATGTGTTGGGAAATGATGATTGGAAGATGTGATTGAGGGAGTGGCCATGAGTGTTGGTCAGTCAGTCGTGAAGGAGGTCAGGGTGTGATCGGAGAGTTGAGGTGCTATTTTAAATTGAGGAACAGTGCAGATGTTTGGGGGATGTATGTCTGCTAATATGGTGATAGGTGCCTCAGTGGGAAGTGAGTCAAGAAATCGGTCCAAATGAGTAAACAAGGAGTTAAGTGGACCAGGAGGCCTACAGAAAGGGAGGACAGTGAGGGAGGTGGGAGCAAGGAGTTGAGTAGCGGTATATTCATATGAGAGAGGGTGGATGTCAAATGTAGGAAGGGACACTTCGCCAAGGTTTATTTCAAAGGCGTTTTAATGAAATCTGAATTTCACTCTTTTGTGGCAATGGAATGAAACAAATTAAACATTCATTTTGTGATATGAACTTTGTGTATCAAAGGTTAGCTGTCTGTGAAATTACAATGCTGTATCTTTCCTTCCTAGAATACTGGAGTGTATCATTCTGATGTGTACAACCTCTTCCCTGGTTCTTACCAAACGTTGGAAATGCGGCCATTATATCCTGGAACCTGGCTCCTGCATTGCCATGTAAATGACCACATTATTGCTGGTATGGAGACCACCTATACCGTGCTGGAAAAAGAAGGTGAGGCATTAGGAAATATATTTAAGCTATAAGCCCCTTGCCGCGGGTCCATTACTGAGTCAGGTAATGCCCCGGGCCTTCGTTAAGGCCCTCGCAACCAATATTGTGTAGTAGCAATGTATAAGTTGAAGAAAGATAGGAATATACTGACATCAGCTCTCAGCCAGTTTGCAAGTCCCTTGACATTTGGCTAGTCAGGCTTGTGCTTTCTCATAACCTCCAGACCGTGATCATCTTGTGTCTAGCCCAGTACCTTTCTCATTCAATTTCTGTTTTTGTCGCCCTCTCACCATTCTTGTGCTCGGCATACTGTGAAGTACAACCCTTGCCCCAGCATCATAGCACAACCTTAATGTACAGACGAGCATCGTTAATGTACCGAATGTTTTGTGCAACGTTTTCTTTTTTTCCTCCAAGGTATACACATTATGCTTCTTAAGTCTTCTAGGGTGTTAGGTACAATGCGAAATGTGCATAATTTATTTAGATAGCTCAGCGAGTTGAGAACACAGTACTTTTTTTTCATAAAAAGAGGTTTTTATTGACATGATTGACTTGCCTTAAGAAGGGGGTGGGGGGTGCATGTTTTGACGACCTTTACCTGATGCGGTTTTGCCTCTCACGCAGGGTGATGGAGCCAGTAGAGATGAAATACGGGCCCTGTGACATGTAGTATCTTTCTGTACTGCTGGACAAAAATGTGTGCTTACTATCATTAAATGACGTTGCTGGAAATACGTCCAACTAGGTAGCTAAGAGGCCCAGAAATTGCCAATTTGTTAAGGATGTTCTTTGAGTAGCTTCTGCTATCCAGTTCCAGAGGCAATATTGAGTCTAGCCACAGTAGTCGAATTTCCACCTGGCGTGGCACCTAGTAGGCTGGACTCTAGCTGCTCTTTTGCAGGCTGCTATTCCGCGACTTAATTTGTGCAGGATCTTTTCCAAAATGTTTTCTCTGTGTGTGCCATTTTTGTGCGCTTTGCAGTCTGGCTTTCACCTAATAATAGGATCATAACCCTGCCCATAGCCCCTTGCAGACCTCTCCTTACACCTCTCTTCCCCAATCCATACTACCCTCTATCCATCAGTACAAAAAAGGTAGCAGGCGCCCCTCTCTCGAAAGAACACGGTATGATAACCTGTTCAGTGGTTATTAACCACTTTGAGAGTTCGCAGCCATCTGCTTTTTGCTCACTGTATCTTTCACAGATGGGAAATATCCATTTGCATATCAGTCTTTGTCCCGCCCACATGGGTAGCCCAGCACCGAAATACTATGGCAATTCGCTTCTGAACAAGAGTACCAACAGCAATACCATACACGTGTTTCAGCCGTGTTGGGCCTCATCAGTGAGGTGGAGATCTATCCATCAGTCCCTGCCCAACCTGCCTCGTAAGCCCTCTCTTACTGATCCCAACGTGTCCCCTCAGTCACTAACCACACCCACATTCCTCACTGCCCTACTCACCTGCCTCTGGCGAGCTTATCCCCACAAAGCTCACTCCACGGGCCTCACAAGGCTGTGCGCATTTAAAGGGATGCTTGCTGCTTTTCTGCAATGGTCTACTGCGTAATGCATATCTTGCAGTAGTCGCCAGGCCATTAGAATGTCATCGTTTATTTCTGATAGGTACTGGACTTGTCGTTATTTATCTCCAACAATGCTGATATGACTTCCCCTTCTGTGGCAAGCATATAATAAGACTGGAAGTCGACTAATAATAATTGGACAACGTGAGCTGGATATATCTACTCCTCACAATAGACAAATAGGTCAGTTTGAGGGCCTTTTGAGGGTGCATTCAATCTTGCAGTTCACTGAATCATGAGACAGTGATCCTCCTGGCGAAAAATGTAACTGGCCGATCAGAGCTGTTAGCTGGGTGGCGGGAGGGCAGGGGGGCGTCCACCTTGACCTTTCCCGGGTAATTACATTACATCTGTCCAATGGGCACAGTTTAGAAACATGGCTTCATCTCTTTGGCTGTGGAAGCAGAAGTAAATTATATAACATAATAGGTCATTTATAGCGTGCTTAATACCCAGAGGTTTCTAAGCGCGTACCCGGGGATCAAGGTGAGCATGTTGCCCCTGAGCTATCAGCTTGCTTATGTCTAGGATCTTTCCATATTTCCCCTTTTCGCATCGTTCCCTGAGAAGACAGCACCTGTGGGACTAAACCAGTACTGGTCAGATGAAGTACAAGTGAGATATAGCAAGGGCTTTCAAGCACTAAACCCATCTCTGTACTACAACTGTGCCAAGCAAGGTCTCAGTAATAAAGGCAAAACAGGTAGAAGGGGATCTGTATGTCTCCTTGGCCTCCATTGCCCTAAAATGTGCTGAGAGCAGATAGTACTTTCAAAAGCTAACGGTTAGCAGTGAAATCATATAATAGATCAGTAGGTTCCAAATAAAAGAAATGTCAAAGGAAGATTCTACAAACATGTGCATTTTACTTAACTTTACAGCCTAGAGAAATATAGATCGCAAGCTGTGGGTATAATAGTGCAGAAGGTGGAAACAGTGAAGACAAGACAGATTAAAATAGTGAAAAAATTAGTTGCTTTAAAATGTCTTTGATTAAGTTAGGAAAGTGGGCAGTGGCGTAGACAGGGGTAGGGCCTGAGCAGGCAAGGCCCACCCACAATCTGTAAATGCCCACTCAGCTGCACTGTGCATCCATTCAGAGAGGTTAATGCCGCTGCGGCGGCCCAATTACATTAGCTTCAGGCTCCACTTGTTAGATAATCCTGTCTATGCCTCTGAAAGTGGGATTTAAGCAGTCTCTATTGCTCCCTCTGCAGAGACAGCGGGTCAAGGCACCCAGAATGCCTTGGAATGTGCAGGGGCATCTAATCATGGGTTCACTACCTTAGCCCCTTTAGGCAGGCTCCACACAGTCTAGCAGGTGTCCTGGTGCTTCTCCTTGCAGTAGAAGCAGGAGATTTGGCCAAGGCATCTTGATGTGGCAGGCGGCTCTCTTTTCGGAAGGCAGAAAGTTTCATGAAGCATCAGGCGGTTCAGTCAGGAATGCAAAGGTGGTTTTAAAGTATCAAGACCAGTTCAAGTTCTTCTTCCATGAAACTTTGTTATGTTGAGAAAAAGCATGTGTTATGGTTTATGCCCTTTTATTTATTTATTGCATTTGTTACACGCCCAGACCCTTAGGTATCACGGCGAGGTTATAGACAGCTTATTAGTACATTCATTAGAGGGGCCAATCGGCACAATTACAATAATTCGAAAATGCTGTGGGTCCTTTAACATACCCCACAGCATCTTCCCAGCAGCGAGTGGCCTCTTGGTCTTCCAGAAGGTGACCTCTCTTGTCCCCCAGAGGTGGCTGGAGAGAGAGATCTTCTCTATTCTGGGATGCTTACCTTCATCCTGGAAACATCATTTGAACTGGATTAGTCCCAATAGGATGTTAAGGAATGAGGGAACACAGTCCTTATATAGCACCATCGTGGCAGCAGATTCTTGCATTTCCAAGCCTGTTGCTAGGAGACAGCCATAGTTATTTAAATAAAATGATTTCTATTCTTTGCAATCATACCCAAAGCTTTAGGTCTGCAGGAAATCATGTGGGATCACAAGGAAGTGATGTGGCAATAATTAGCAAGATGGCAAATGTCTTCCTTGCACAACCACTTGCCTCTTCACTGCTCAGTACTCCCTTCCCACCTCTGTATCCTACAGAACAACAAGTCCTCTTGGAAGTTGTCCACACTAAGCCTCTCCACCCCTGGCCAGCAGTTCCGTTTGAAATACACAATTGTGGAGCCTTGTCCATGAAAGTAGAGCCGCCTCATGTGTGGCACCTGTAAGATTCTCACCAAAGTAACAGAGCATTTCCTGTGGTCAGTTGCTCTCCTCGCGTGCCATTTCACCTTCTCAGATATATAGTGGTCATAACTTCAATTCCTTTAATAATGCAAAATCAACCTTTGGGTATGATATAGTGCCTTAATTGAACACAGCGTCCAATTTATAAGGGGCTGAATTTCTGCCACAAGGCAGAAGGGTTAATGAAAACTACAGTAAAACACCTCCAGTTTTCATTTCTAGTGCTGCAGTTTTAAAAAGACAACCCCATTAATGCTAAAATAAACGTAGCTTTGAAAGGTTTTTTGACATCCACACCATACTTTGCTTTGCTGTACACAAATATAGTCTATTCTAGAGAGTTGTACTTTAGTGCCTAATGAGTTTTTAAAAGAGACGACAGTATTGCAGAGGCTGCTAATCACGTGACCAGGCTTTGCCACTCAATTGTCCTAATCAGTTTTCCCGCCCACACCACAGTGATTTAAGGACACTGGGCCAGCTCCAGGCAGACATCAACGAGGAGGCTGCTGTTCACGTGACCAAGTCCTTGCCTCATCCCTCAGCATAAACATTTGCTTACATTTATCGAAGGTCAAAACCAGTCCTCTGTCAAATAATTGACCAAGTCGCACCAGCCCCCCTTACCTTCAGCAAGCAAATCCCCCAGCCTGTTGACCTGGAGGGAATTCCAATGTGCCCAAGACCTGTTTGAGAGGGGATGGAAAGGTCATCCCATTATACCTACATGCCGCTCTGTTAGAATAAACTAATATCACCTTTGTGGTTGAGAGTAAACAAGCCCCACCCTGCCATGCTACTGGGGAGTTCCAACACCAGTCATGTGACGGGAAACCAACTATAAATTGCTCAATGTCCATCCAATGTCCCGGGTCCTGATCTTTCTTTTTACTATGCAACAAAGGCACACGCTCTGCTGTGTGCAAATAACTTTCTAGATCTGGCACCCCCAATACACCCTTCTCCTTCGATGCCATCAACTTATGCCTAGAAACGCTTGAGAACCGCTTAGCCCTGATAAACCGAAAAATCAGAGTCTGTAGATCTCGCATCACTGTATTTGTGATGAGAATGGGGAGTCACTGGAATATGTACAACAATTTCAGTAGGTGAGTCATTTTGACTGCTGCTAAGGTCAGATTCCCTCCAACGCTCCACATCTGGTTTTAACGTGGACATGAGTGCCAGGATTTTATTAGAATACAATTGACTATGTTCAGCTGTGAGATAAACCCCTAAATATTTCAGCCGTTTTGAAACCCATTGGAAAGCAAAGAGGTCCCTCAACTCACTCACAGTGCAGGGTTGCCCCGACACGTAAAGTATGATAGATTTTATGAAACGGAACTTAAACCCAGAAGCCCGGTGAAATTAATCCAATAAAGTAACTGTGTGGTATGGTGGTCAAACAATTACATCTAAAAAACAGGAAGTCAACGGCATACAGATCCACCTTGTGTTGATAACCTGCTACTTCCATACCTGAAATACCTTCCAAGGACCTAACTAGACGCCAGAGGCTCCATAGATAGATCAAATAACAACACAGACAGTGGCTACCCTTAAAGAGTCCCTCTTGATAGAGCTACGGGGTCGGAGATTGCCCCATTCAATTAAATTCTGGTGGTTGGATGAACAAAATTAGCTAATACCCTCTTAATAAATATAGGTCCAAAATCACTCAACACTTCAGACAGATACACCCAATGCGTCCCTGCCGAATGCTATTTCAGCATTGACTCAAAGGACCGCCAGCTCTTGATTCTCACGTCTTGCCCATTCAATAACATGTATGGCCCTGCAAATATTATCCTGTGCTTGGTGTCCTGGAATAAATCTTGCTTGATCCATGTGAATAATCGCTGGAAGGATACTTGCTAATCTTAGGGCTATGATTTTTGAATAAATGCGGCATCATAATTAAGAACTGCAATAGATCTATAAGAAGCGCACAGTGCTGTATCTTTCCCCGGTTTCCCCAGGAGGGTCAATAAAGACTTCCCCGAAGTAGGTGTAATTCCACCAGTTTCAAAGGAACTGTTAAAAATAATGACTAATTGTGGGTTCAATATTTCAGAAAACCTCTTATAAAAAAGGGCTCAGAAACCAAAAGTCCCAGGAGCTTTATTTTTGGGGTGAGTTAACGGATAACCTGAGAGGCCTTCTAATTACTGTCTATCTGCTTCTGAGATTTTAGGTACCTGCCCTGCACAAATAAATTCCTTTTGAGCCCTTCTATCTAATCCTTGTGCCCCAAAAACGTCCCTGAAATACTGGGTCAGGATAATCATTTTAGCAGGTTCATCCTCGTGTAATTGACTGCTGTTATCACTTAGCATTGTTATTGCGGTGCTAGCCTGTTGTGACCTCAGATTATATGCCAGAATACTTGAAGCCTTATTTGATGTGCTAAAATAAAACTATTTAGTTTGTAACAGTTTGTGAGAAACGTCGGCTGCCCATTGCGCCTTCATTTCAGCTCTTGCTACTTGTAACTGTCTATATTTCTTTTGTGAACCATCCCTTTTGTATTCCACTTCCAACCTTTGAGCTGTGAGCACTGGGCTTTGTGCTGAGGCCAGACTTATAATTTCACCTCTCAGCGTGGTCTTAAACACATCCCAAATGGTCGCCATAGGCATGCCATCCGTCGCGTTTTCTCGGAAATAGGTGACATTTTCTCGGCAATAGAGGTACAATAGGCTATATCATTTAAACGTGAACTGTTCATTTTCCACAAGGTGGATTTCCGTGCATGTAACACATATGTATCCAGCTGAACCCTAATAGGGGCAAGGTCTGAGACAACCACTAATTCGATAGGGGATGCTGTGACAGCAGACAGGAGTGAATGGGAAATTAAGAAAGAGTCTATCTGAGAATAGCTATGGTGGACATGGGAAAAGTGTGTGAGATCCCTATCATGTGGGTGTAAGTGTCTCCATATATTTACTACCTGAAAGTTATGTATCGCCTGTTTAAGTGAAGCCGATCCTAACTCGTCTGTACCCCCTCCCGGTATAGAACTATTTAGCCCACCATCTAACACTATATCAAAGTCGCCCACCATTATCAGGTCACCGTTCTTGAATTGCGTGACACGGGGGAGCAGCCGGGCAAAGAACTCCTCCTGATTTCGATTCGGGCCATATATTGAAAACAGGGTCAGGTCTCTTTCCCCAGCCAAACATAAATGCCCAAGAATCTCCTCTGATAATCCTTAACCTCCCCCATCATCTTGAAGTTCAAAGAATGACTGAGCAATATCACCACTCGCGACCCTATTCCATTGGTGATGGAAATCATTGGTCTGCAAAGGCTCTAGACCGTAATCATGACAAATCAGCCTTCAGAAGATGAGTTTCCTGACGCAGGCCTATATCAGCTTTCAACTCTGTCAGCTTAGCCAGCATGCTTTCCACTTGCTAGGGGAGATAAGACCCTGCACATTCAATGACCCTATCTTGCGATACCCCGTTCGGATCTTATGCATCTCATTCTTCTTCACAGAATACCACATTAAATCATAGCACAATGAGAAATGCCCATCTGAGTCTTTCACCACCATTGAAAGAACTGAGCGAACTCTAGCATCTGTACCCACAAGCCAGCATTATTTCCAATAATCAAATATGACAAACAATACTTGTGAAGTTCATGACTTTACCCCATTAAGAATTCAGTACTGCTAATACTTTATAAATGCCTTGGAGGCAATAACTTCAAACACTAAACAACCCAATTTTGGGGATTCATTGGCTTTAAAGGAAAAAACCTAAGTATGGGTGGGTACTCCTGATGCCCAGCCAATATGTTCAGACTTAAACAAAATTGCATCTTCATGGATCTGAGCTACTTAAACAATAAGAAGCCCCAAACACCTCTCCGCTAGCCCTAATCCCACTGATTCAGTCAGATGCCCAACCCCAGCTCATGTGAGGCAACACAAATCCGGTCGTTATCTTCATGTGGGTCCCTCGGCATCTACACTCCTCTCTCGCCTATCCATGGACAGCCTCTTCCGATCCCTACGACGGCCCTTCCGAGACTGTGTTCTAAACCAGTCATTTCCACAGACATTGTATTCTATGATCCTTCTGGGCATTGTAATTCAGCACTCAGAATTTTAAGGGTCTCAATCGCTGCTTGAAGAGGGGTGAACTGGTGCTGCACTCCATCATATTTGAATATGAATCAAAATGGGTAACCCCACCGATATTGGACTTCTTTATTCGCCAGCCACAGTGTTAGTGGCTTCATCTGCCTGCGCCTTTGAATGGTTCCTTGTGCCAAGTCCTGAAAGAGCGTGATAGTACTGAACGATATTCCATGCAATGATCTGGTCTGCTGGAATATTTGCTCTTTAGTTTTAAAAAAGTGCACCCGTCTAAGGATGTCCGGAAGTAAATTCTGCATTTAAAAAACACTCTCTGCGTCCAATATAAGGTCAAACTCGGTTGTGTCCTCTAGCATCTCAGTAAAGAGATCCTTAACATAGAGCTCAAGCTCCCAGTCCGCAAACTCACAAGGGATTCCTCTAATCTGAATATTTTTTCTACGTGAGCAATTCTCACTATCCTTCTTCTTCTCGTCTTGGGAAGCACGATGCACCTTTAGTGCTGCGACCCTTCTTTCCAACTGATCATAGTTGTGTTTGTGATCACAGAACGCATTTTCAAGATCCCCCAATCTACTCTCAGCCTGCTGCACATTGGTAGCTAATTCTTTAAATGAGCCCTTTAGTTCCTGAACTGTATTTGCCTTCTCGTTCTATATACATTGGAACAATTGGGCTATGTCGCCTTTTGTGGCAGGCTGAGAATCTAAAGTGGCATCTGTCACCTGTTCCGAAGTCCGGCCACAGTGGGTCTAGCTGGTTGTAACAGGTCCTAATGGATGTCATGGACTTATCCTTATGTGTATTGGCCTTCATATTACACTTTCCCATGTACTGCGCTTTCCCCTTCTCCCTTGCCCCTAGCACTTTCCCTCCCCCCCTTCCCATGCACTTGCACAATCTGAATGACTCCTGGCCTAGTAAGATCCTTGTCTGTCTTCCCTATGTCCCCCTCCCTGCCTCGTGGCGCCTTGAAACACTTGTGTATAGGCACGTTATAAATGCCATATCATATCATACCTGTATGATATATGCGCCTCTCAGTTTGGACAAACTGCATGGGAATATTACAAATGCCCAATAACGTGTTGAAGCCTCCCCGTGGCGCTCATGCTCGCTATCTCATGAGGCTCATAGGACACAGCCAGATCCACTGCTCCACACTGATAATGAGGTCGTAGGCCGCGGGTGGAAGGAGCAGCTTGGGCTAACCAGGCAGCAGCCCACTGCTTTAGTGAGCACTCAAGTCACCCACTGCCAAAATGACTGCCTCCAAACACAGTCTCCCTCTTCCGCTCCAGTCGCTCTCCTCCTATGCCTCCAAACTCCTCGGCCAGCCACGGTGGAGGCCTACCCCCTTGCCCAGACATAACAGGTCAGGTCTTGCACAACCCCCGCCGCTCCCCGCTCACCTGCCTCTTCCTCTCCTAAGCCGGCCACCAGCGAAAATAACCCCCGCCACCTCTGGTAGGCCGCTTCAGGTTTCGGAGCCCGACAGCTGGGTCTGGAGCCACTGGCTCCAAAAGTGACTGAATTAGGTGGCCATCTTGGCTCTCCACAATGTGGGATTCCGAGGGGTCGCTGGGTCATTCCCCTCAGCTGCTAGGTCGATTGCCACAGAATTATTCCAACAGTGGCTATAGGGCCTCTGACATCGGCCCATGGGCTGCTGGGGTGAAAATCTTTGCTTGTGTGCCATAAAAGTGGCGAAGAGTCAGGCAGGGCTATTAGGACTCCAATGGATTCAATGTTCCTTGACAAGAAGCCTTCTTAAACGTACATTGAATGTTCAAAAGTCATATGCCTTAAAGCAGCTACGTTGGTTCCCAGTAGCTGGGAGAATGACATTTAAATCATGTGCAGAGTCCGCAATGCATTTGTCCCTAGTGGCACTAGTTTCTTGATAGATAAATTCAAAAAGCATGTCTAGCTCACCAGCTTTGATAAAGTTGTTATAATCTTTTGATTACTCTCATGATATACACAGCATAACAGAGGTTAGAGATCTTTTTCTTTTCAGGATGTTTTCATTTTGAACACATCGCCTGACTCTTTAAGGAAAGGAAGCTATCCAACAAAAATGCTAAACTTTGTTTCCTCAACAATTCAGATTCACCGTCATTGCTATAAATATCACTTGAGTGACCCAGACTGTTTTATATGACCACATGTGCTAGAATGCTCAGTACCAGGGTACACTTTCCATGTGTAAATTGCGGTTGATAAGCGACCTTAAAGTAAACTAAATTCCCCTCTGTTCATTCCGCCCTTCTCGCCCATCATGTGTGTAGCACGCTGAGGCAGCCGACCAGACATGTTAGCACTCTACAAAACCAATAAGAAACTAAGTACACCTAGAACAAGCACACACTCTTATTTTCTACTGCCTTCGTAATGTTCTACTGACTTTGTAGTCTTTCTCATCTTTAAATTCTATTATCTCTTCAAAACATCTTCTAAAAACTGCCTTTATCAAAAACATTTTTATGACGTCGACTCAAAGAACAGATTGAAAACCTGGGTAAAGGGATAAGAAATATCAAGATGAAGTAATAGAGGGGTGGGAGAGTAGGGGGGTACTCCTCCGTAAGGAGAAATAAAATACCTTAAAACAAAGGGATTTCCCGATTATCACACAGGTTTTTTTATAGCTACCTCAATATATACATATTACTTGCCTATCTTTTTAGTGATTCCTTTTAACTACACTGAAAGTTTAATTCCCTCAACTTGCTTTGGAGACCACTTGTCTTCGTCTCCCCTCAGACTTCCTTTCTCTTGCTCTAAAATTGTACATTTTTTGCCATTTCTAGAATGAGCCCCATTCTGGCACAGGGAAAACTTGGGTATCAGTCAGAATGCAAATATCACACAATAGGGCATGTTCGTGGGAGCGTAACGTATGACAAATGCGTAAAAGCCTTGGGTTAAGGCTTTTACGCGTGTTTCTTTGATTACACCCTCCCCCCAATATTCATTCGTTATTTACGACGTAGAGGAGGGGCGGAACACAACTGATGTTCCGTGCCGTCCCGCTTCCATTCCGTCATACAAATGCTCCAGAATTTGCGCCGGCATCGATTTTCATGTGCTGGAGATCCTTGTAGGGTCTGCCAGTATTATGCACTAGCATACAGCAGGCAGACCCCATAGGCTTCCATTGTATACAATTTGAATGTCAAAAATCCTAGTAGGACCGTTTATTGGTCTTCTTACATCCCCTATACCCTCCTTTTTTGCCTTGTGGCCCCTGTAAATACTTTTGCTGTATAAAGCACCTTATAAATATTCAATAAATAAATAAAAGAAATACTACCATAAAGATAAAAGGCCTGGCCTTCCGGTATATCAGGCCTCTAAAAGCAAAGAAATGCCAGAATCACCAGCACCGGTTCTACCGGTGCCAGTCATTCTGGCAATCCCATCCCATGGAGTCTATTGGGGCTCCCATGAATGGGAACTTACCGCCATCTCTGCCGCCCGTAATATCCCGGTAATACTGTGATATCAAGTGGCAGAGATGGTAGGGTCAGTTTCCCGGTATGCAGTTTACCGGTATGCTGCCGGAATTACCAGCGGCATCGCAGGAAACTTGTAATGAGTCCCATAGGGTCATACAACTAAAAAGGAAAGCGTCTTTATTACAGGGGAAACAAAGAAGTGCACGTAGGTAACTTGTAATTTAAATTTTTTTTTTTTTTTACATAAAACCAGTAACAGTAAGCTTCACACATGTGTGTGTTATTGCTAGTTTGGGGAAATAACCTACACATGCGATTGTCTAACTTTGCACAGCTGATTGCAATTGTTTCTATACTGCTTGTCAGGCTGCTGTTCAGGTGAGAAGGTTTGGAACGAGGTCTATAAGAGTGAATATAGACTGCATCCAAAGCATCCCGAATCGCTGAAAGGATACCTTAAATGGAAACCTTGCGCTCAATTCTCTTAGAAGTTGAGTAAGAAGTACATACAACTGTCAGAACAGGAATAAAGAATACAAGCAACTAAAGAAATACAGAAAGTGACAAAGTACTGCAGTGGCATTAGGTAAACTTTAATGTACTAAACGCATCTTTTTGTTTTTCTATACTTTAATGTACTAAAAGCATCTTTTTGTTTTTCTGTGCAGAAAAGCCATCTCTTTTTCGAAGGATTATAACACGCCTATCAAATTAACAATGAAGATAAAAAATGAACTTCAACAAGAGAAGACTGCACAGTATTGTTAAGACTTTTCCTGTTCGGTTATGAAATTCTCCAAGTGTCCGAATTTGAAACAGATCGATGTTGAGAAATGATGCAAACAGACGTGGAACACGCGTGTGCTATTGGTTACACATCTGACCGGCGTGAAGAACATTTTCAGGAATGGTGATTAAACAAACCGTGAAATCTAAATGCAAGCAGGAGATATACATCTGCAGAAAACATGAAGGTGGAAACACAATAATATAGCCCTTTGAGGAGACGTCATCTCAGAAACTGGGAACGAGATATCATCTGTGTGCCTTGCAGAATGTGGACCACAACAAATGCTACTATTCATCGTTAATGAGCCATGGTTACACGAATAAAATGTGTTCACATTCAGCTTCCTGACTGTATTCTTCTCATCCAAATATGTATTGTGATTAAAAATATGAATTTCGTTGTGGACAATGTTGCGCTCAACTTATAATCATGTGCAAATACTTACCAAAAACCTCAATGAATAGAAATTCCGTGAGGTTCCAAAGATTAATATTCCTTTTTCCGTGAATCCCTACTCAATTAGGCTTAAAAACAACTACATTTCACTGGCAATTGAAGGGAAGAAGTTACTCACCAGCACGAGGACATGTTCCCACCCCTCTGCAAGGGACCTACACCTCTTACTAAAGAAGCCCTCATTGCCCCACCCCCCTGAGGAAAGAGGCCCAATATGCGATCTGTGTGGGCACAGGGCCTAGATTACTCAAGAACGGGGGGGGGGGGGTGGACAGGCCTGGACAGACACAGCTCTGTGAAGCTGTCCGAAGCCCACACACTAGCTGCCAGCAAAACACTTAAGTACAAAAAATATATGTATATATGATGCATGACTTGGCCTGTCATGAAATGCATGATTTCACGTGATCTGTAGAAACCGAGCAAAACAAAGAGCCAAATAAAATACGCTATTTCCCTTAGTTTCTAGGTGCAATAAGTTAGAACAAAAAGGAAAGTGTTTCAGGTGGGTTTTCTTTCTCGGAAATCACTGTAAGAAATCCCGTAAATACTCAATGTGTTCATTGCCAAGGAATGAAAACAGATAATATGCTACAAACTAAACATAATACGCTACTAAATAATGCAACACACACCACACTCTAGAAGATTCTGGAACACTTTCCTGACTAATCTTTCCGTTTGGGGTAATCCCTATTTATGCAGGATTGTGAGCATTCAATCTAGTCAGCTAATATAATGTGTATAATAATATTATGTAAACTTCCTGTTCTAGTAATGCATCCTTCCTAAAGGTATTCTATTTGCTGATGAAGGCGCATCTCAAAATGGTGCAAGGGACAGCAGCATGAAACACGCCTCACTAAAATGTCAAGCAAGTGGCCAATTCCCGTGGTGTTGGCTTTTAAAAGGCCAGCTGGGTGTAAACGTACATGTTTCAACTTATGTAGGGTACCCATTTTCATGAGTACCTGTTCTAACAATGGTGGGTATTCTTTTTTTGTAATAAAAGAGCATCCACTGTATAGAAAATATTATGTCATCAGTTTTTGTAGAAAGTTCTCGGTTCATTGTTGGGGTGGATCATGGGGAACTGCGGTGGATCCTGGGGAACTGGTTTCTGTTGGTCAAGCTGTCACACATATTACAAACATTCAGCTTGTTACGATTGACCCTCTATCCGCTACCTTACATCTTACGGATGTGGTTGCATCGCTGGATCAGGGAACCGTTGCTGCTATTCCCCTGTTAGGGGTAACGGGCTTCAACAATGCTAACAAATACACAGACCCTATTAGGACTCAAGTGACCTTTACTCCTCACCGAGCTATTCTCAAGGTCTTAACAAGAGTGAACCCTCGGATCTGAAAGGCATTCGTCCTCCTACTGATTCAGTTGTGCCCCATTTGTCCTGTAGCTTATATGCCATTTTGTGCGCCCCTGCAGACAAATAACTCAACTGCTGGTGGGATCACGCTAGTTTCTACTGGTCACAGACATAGCACTGATATACCACTGTTAACAAAGATATTCGAGAATAAAACCATAAAGTTGCCTTCTACACAGGGTCTATGAACAAACATGCCTTGGATATTCATGATTATATACTTGAAAATGATATTGACGTATTATGTCATTCGGAAACATGGCTTAAGGACTTTAATGGGCCCACAATCGACCTTGCCGTGCCCTTGGGTTATGTTTTCTTTTCTCAGAAACGAACTCAAGGTAATGGAAGGGGAGTTGCTGTCTTACTTAAGAAGGATTTCAACCTGTTCGAGGTGCGATGCATCTGTAGCGGCTGCAAAATCGTTCATCTTAAACTTACCCTAAACTACAACGCCTGCATGAACCTTATTCCGGTTTATCGCTCTCCCGAGGACATGCCTACCATTAATGAATGCATTATCCAGATTTTGGGTCCCCTAAATAAGCCTAATTGCTCAACTATCTTACTAGGCGACTTAAAGCAATGGCGAGCAGATACTAATGACGCAGAAGGTCTATCATTAGAGTCAAATTTGAATAATGTCGAATTTGTAGTCCACAATACAGAAGCCACCCATTGCAAAGGTAAGATACTGGACGGGGTTGCATCTCATAATTTGGACATCATTATTTGCAATATTAGGTGATATGTATAGTCAGACAACTCTTTTGTGGAATTTTTCTTTCAGGTCCCAGGTAAACCAGATAAAAAAAATCAATCCATTCAAAAGGATCCTTAGTAGGAACTTTAAGAAGATTAAAAAAAACTGACCTTTCACAATGTATGGAGGCTAGTCTGGAAGCCACTATGGACTCAGACCCCCAGATATCCTGGCCACCACCTATCGCAAGATGCTGACGGATCAATTAGATTGATTAGCCCCTTTGATATGGAAGACCGCTGGGGAAGGTCCCTGTCATAACACCTGATATTTGCCGGACTTGGATGTTCTTAAAAAAGTGAAACGACAGGTTGAAAGGTCCTGTTATGAATCGAAGACAGAAACTAACAAAATGTTGTGGAAGGGCGTTGCTTAAACCTACAAGCTAGCCACAAATAAAGAAAAAGAAAACTTCCTTAATACCCAAATAGCGAAGGCAGAGAATTATTCAAAAAAACTCTTTGAAATGTTGAGATCACTGGAGAAGCCCAAAGGGCAGGTCCAGCCATTTCTTCCATACATCGCAGAGTGCACAAGAGTTCAACAGGCCTTTGTGGATAAAATAACCAGCGCAGGGGAAAAATAAAAGGATCAGTCCTTCATGCCAGTTTCATACACAGATGAAATGATTACGGACCTGGGTGAAGCATTTCCGGTCGTTGAATGTTCATTTAATCCGATCACTGTGACAGAGAAGGAAGACGCACTTAGAATGTTACACCCACCTTGTGTTTTGTAGTTAATCTTGGATGACATTGAAATATTCTCTCCATTTCTTATGAGATTTTTCAACTCATCGTTTTTACATAATAGTGTGCCTGATGACATCAAGGAAGTCATAGTGACCCCTCTGGTGAAGAAACCAAGACTCAGTCAAAGGGACCCTGTAAATATCAGGCCTATTACAAACTCCCACTTCCAACTTAAGGTATTGACAGAATTGACTGCATTCAATTTCTAAAACATTCGGAAGACGCTGCTCTTCTACATTCTAAGGAGTCCAGCTTCCGTCCGCATCATGGAACTGAGAGCGCACTGCTTGACTTACAGTCAAAGAGGGAGATCAGGTCTATTGGTTTTGCTGGTTCTTTCAGCAGCTTTCGACCTCCTGAATCACAACCAACTTTTAACCACCTTATTCAGCATGGGTCACTGCTCAGAGAAGGCCATCGGCTAGGTTCATTCGTTCTTGGGCAACAGGAGGTCTGCCATATAATGGGGCAAGGTCTTGTCCGCTTCCGTTCCAGTAACGTACGGCGTGCCCCAGGGTGTGAGTTTGTCACCTGTTCTCTCTAACATCTATATTAAACCACTCTGTGACATTCTGGCTAACTCGGTGTGCTTTTTACGAACTACCTGATGATACACAGCTACTGTTTGAGCTTGAAGGGGGGCATATAACTCAGATATGGATAATCTACAATCCATTTGATGCACTATTAAGCAATGGATGTCGACTAACTGGATGTGCCTCAACAGTAATCACACAGACCTGTCAATATTTGGTTCCCATCAATCCAGGTCAAAACTCTCCACAGACTATTCTAGATTTACAATTGACAAATGTGTGATTCCTCTCCTCAATAAGGTCAAACTCTAGGTGTCTGTGTAGAAGAATCATGAGGCGCTGAAACTCATGTGAATTACATCTTAAAGAACTCACACCATCTTAAATTGTTGAGATAGATAAGACCTTTTCCATCAGAACAAAATTGTATCTCGCTTGCTCGAGCTGTTATTCTCCCTAGAAGTGACTCTTGTAATGCTCTGTTGGAAGACATGAGTGAGAGCTGCATACAGAAATCACAAGACATGCAAAACAATGCAATCCAGATCGCTAAAAATCTACCTCATAACGCTAATTTCTCTGAAATAAGGAAGGAACTGCACTGCCTGCCTGTAGCAGCTTGTGTGCAGTTGAAGATAATCCTCTTGGTCCATAAGTGTGTTCATGGTACTGCACCTATATATCTCGCAGACAGACTGACTAATTATGAACCAAACAGAATTTTAATATCCACAGGTAAGGCTGCTTGTGTGCCCTAAAACCAGGCATGTTCTGGACAATGGAATATCCTTTGTCACCCTGGCCCCCGAAAGCATGGAATATCCTGCCTCTGACCCTACGTCAGGAATATAATCTACTCCAGTTTCATAAACGCCTGATGACTCTTCTGTTTGAATAAATGTGATCGCCATGTTCTTTTTCATTCTTTCATGCTGTCTCGTGCTTTGTGTTTCTGTCTTTAGTTTTCATGTGTGCTCTGATGCCTGCGGGTTTTCAGTGCATTATAATGATATAAATAACAAAATAACAAAATAAAATAATTGCTGTCACCTTCATTCTGTTATAAAAAAAATCAATACAAGGTATTGAAAGAAAAACTTGCAGACTCACTAGATAAGTCTGTTCTGTAGTTTAAAGTGTTGTTGACAATCTATTTGAGGCTGTTAACATGCACATCTACCTCACTTCCAAGTTTCCCAGTTCTATGTGTGACACCTGGAGCCAGTCCTGCTTTTTGCTTCTAATTGAATGCTGGAACTTGTAGCTCAGGACTGGCTCAAAGATTCTGCATGGAACTGGGAAACTTGGCAGCAATGCGTCTATAGGCACTTGTCTTAAATGAGACTCTCTCCCTGGCAGTAGACCTCCTAGCAACAGCAAAAACATGTTCTAAGAGTCAAAAATAGATTAGAAAGACTGTTCCCAACGTCAAGCAAGCTACTTCCTCCTCACCCACTCCCGCCCAATTGCTTGTGCAACACAATGCATTACAGAACATTGCAATTCAATTTGAAGAATGGCTGACCTGCCTCCACAAACATGCATCTGGTCATTACGGACATTAGCCTATAGAAGGTCACATGTGCCCTCATCTAGAGCATCAATTAGAATTAAAAAAATATACCCAAGAACATGCAGCAGGGACTTTAACGCCTGAACTAAAAATTGTGATTCTGGGCAAATCACTTTTTATCCCTGTGCATTAAATGGTAAATATGTTGTCGCACCTCTGAGCAATCATACCCCATCTTTGCTGACACCCAATTGCCTGTAATCCGCAGCAAAATTGCAGAGTGGTGAAAGCCCATGGGTAACAAGCTACAAGGGTTCCATGTGTTAAAATCGCTGCAAAAATGGCCGTGGACACAAAATATGGTGGCAAAAAGGCTGTGGTTTTGCCACCGCAATCCATGTAAAGGATGCGGGGACACCCCTGCAACCCCCGTACCCAGTATACCATTTAAGGGGAGCGGGGAAAAACCCCCTCATCCCCCGCTCCCCTTAAATGGTGTAATGGGGGTACACCTTTAACCGGTCAAACCACAGCATTTTTGCGCGGTTTTTTGTACAGGCGACATTTTTGCCACGATTTTATCACTGCAATTCTCTACAAGTGCAAGATTAAAGGCCAGGGTGGCCAGTCCGATTGAATTGAGCAATTTGCCTTGATACTCTTCCATTGGCTTCAAGTGCCAATAGCACGCGGCTGGGACTCAGGCAATGCACTTAATGCATTTGAGTCAAGATCTTCAAATCACTCCGTTTTGGAGAATACTTAGATAGAAGATGCAATCTCCCATCTGATTTCTCATGACACATAGTGTGAAGAGATCAGGGAAGACCAGGAAGACTCAATACTTAGCTATGTATAGGCTGTATTACACCCCTCAAAGAATTGGGAGCAATTGCCCATTGTCTGGGAGATGTCCAGAAGTTACCCTGCCTCTCCCTAAATTCCGAGAAACACGGGCTTTCTGCAGTTAAAGAACAGCTAGTTTCTGTTCTTATTATTTTGCCTTAACCAGTCCCTATGTGGTCATGGAAGGGTGCCAAATCCACCAGCAAGCGGGGAGTGGGGCGGTAAAGTGTCTAACACTGCTGCATTTGGAAAAGTCACCATAGCAGGAGAGAGAAATCATAAAAATATCACATATGTTACAACAAATGTAAGTGGATGTAGAATGGCCCTGCTAAAAGCTCAAACAATTCGTTGTGTGTTCCTCTTCTCCAGTTCATTGAAGGCACTTGTCTTTTTATCTTTACATCTGTATATAAGGTGGAATCGATACACTCCATCTTTCTCCCAATGAGGGAGTCCATGGGACTTCGATAGGGGGTAGAAGATCACTTTGAAGGCCTTTTTAGATTCTCAGTACAAATTAGTTACGCTAGGCACACTATCGACCTATTTATATTTGTTGTCGGATAGACCAACCAAAGCTCTCTGGATGCTTTGACTCCCATGATCCCGCTCCATCAACTATACTGGCTAAGGATGACGTTAGTTCTAGGCCAAACATCTCCTCTGCTGCAGGTTTGCTGCACTTCCAAGAGCATAATACATATTCTACATACATTAATGTTTTTCTCTTGCCTCTACATGTACCCTATGACTAATAAACCAACCTTAAAAAGGGATCCAGGGACAGGGCCCACTGAGTGAAAGTAAGTAACATGCTGTTTCAGTTGACACTATGTTATAGAAAATATGATGAATAATGCAATAGAAATGTGAATCCAAATCATCCACGTGACACGACACGCCCCATAACATCATTGTTTCTGGGACCAAGTGGTCCGAGCACTCCATAGTGCAGCTGCTGCTTCAATAAATGTTCTCTGCAAAGTGCAGCACTGCTCCTTTACCCTAACAGCCTGCAAGTGACGTCACTCTAAGGTATTGCCGGCAATGCCACCCACTCCAGGGAGCTATGCTGTTAGCACCCCTTAGGGCAAGAGGCAGGAATACAAGGTGAAGTGGAAAGGGGTTTCCCTGAAGGAGCAGCATCCCAGTACTCCTGAGGGCACAGAGATGCTGGTGAGAGCAATATCCAGCGATAATGTCACCTGGGAAAGGGTTGCCTGGGGCAACATTTCCCCAAATTTGCACTCTCAAGAAGATCAAGCACTTTCCCCAAATATTCTAGAGAATATAATAGTAAATAATGCATGTCCTCGAATATGTGGGGCAAATCTTTTATGGATCCAGGGGGGAAAAGATAATTGCCTAGATGGCGACTTTTTCCCAGGTGACATTTTCACATACAACCGCGAGAGCGACCCACATGTGGCTGTGTAGGCTCGGCATGGCAGGCACGAAGGAGGGAGTGCTGGTGGGCCCATTTGCAGCTCAGTGAAAAGGGATTAGACTGGGGTTTGACTAGGGTTTGCGCCATAGACACCCACAGGCCAAAAAAAGTTACAAGGCTGGGAAGGAGTGGGCCAGAAGGCCGCAGCTGCAGGAAGAAAATGTACGGGGATCTTCCATGAGGCCCAGCCCGGGGCCCAGCCCGGGGCCCAGCCGGGGCCCAGCCAGGCATGCAAGCAGGAGGATTCTGAGCGCATACTGTCAGGCAATGTCAGGATTGTGTTAAGAATCCCCATTCAGAACGTGCCAGTGGCCCCCCTAGGCATTTTTCAAAGGGGTGGTCTGATGAGGTCTCTGGAAATCATGGGGTGGCCGGCATGTATTGACTCTAAGAGGCAGGTGGGCCAGTGTGGGGGTGGCGTTTTTATAAGGGCGGCCGTTGGCCCACCTTGGCCACCTCTTTGTGGCACCTCTGCTTAGAGGCCTCAGGGATGGTATTCTCAAGTATTAGTGTCCTGAAAGCTCGATGTAACATCTTGAGCAGAGTTAGGGCTTTTGGCCCTGAATAATGAAGGCCTAGGCACACAGCCCGCAAGGATGCCCAGGCTATTAGCACAACTGATGGGGGTGGTGGGAGTCCAAGGTGACGGGGAAGGATTTTCCCCGATGCGGCTGCGTCCCAGAGCCTTGGAGTGTGCGCAGGTGCTGTCTGGAGTGCAGTAGGCAGGACATCACAGGAGAGAAGAAGTGCGTGTCCGCGTAGCCATTTGCCGCCAGGGAACCTTGCGGAGGTTTTGCAGCTGGCGAGGTGTCGCGCAAAGACACCCGCAGGTCATGATGGGTAGCAGGTGGGGAAGGGGCAGGCCAGTGCAACACAGCTACCGGAAGGTGCCCCACGGAGGACTGTCCCCTTGGCCCAGCCAGGCATGCAGGCGGATTACTAGCATATACAGGCTGCTAGTGCCCACATCATGCACGGAATCCACGTTTCTTATTGGCTGTGTCCACTGGAACACTTCACCCAGGTTGGCAATTGCAGTTAGGTTTGCGCTGTGATATAAATAGGTTACATATATGTCGGTAGACGCTCCTGGGGGTCATAGGCTCATGCTAACGGATGAAGCCCAGGGACTATAGCAAAGTAGTAGGGGGGAGGAAGAGGTGGAGCCTCGGGGCAGGAACGGAATGTGGGGGTCGAGGGGTAGGAAACCCGGAAAGGGTAGGGCTAGGAAGGGTTTCACAATCTTGCACAGGAGAAACGGATCCTCTTTCGTGGGTTTGATGTGGCGCTGAAGTCAATTGTTCCTGTATTATGATGTCGGTGAGTATGTTGTAAGTATCGCCCCGCCCACTGCTTCTTTGTAACCCGTGTGTGTCACTGCTGCAGGTCCGGCACTCCGTTTATCCGTGTGTGTATTCCTGCATTACAGTGTGCCCTTTAAAACCGTTGTGGTTCTCCTTCCCCTATGATGGATGGGGCGCGTGGCTGGCACAGCCTGAGAGTGGGGTTTGTGGGGGGTCTGATGTGGCAGAGACGAGGGTGGGGAGGATTGCTCGCCGGGTTTTGTGGGAGCTGCTTGGGGAGTCCTGAGGTTGGGTGTGCATTCATGGAAGTTGGAGGGGACAATGGGTGTTTCTCGTTTGTCAGGGGTTGGGGACTCTCATTCGCATGCTCCAGTCTGACAATGTGGAGGGCATCCTGCATTGGGGTGGTCTTGAGGGAGCAGTCCAAGAGGTAATTAAGGGGTGTAGGGGCAGGGAAGGGGTCCCGGTGCCTGCTGTGATTTGGCCCATCGAGCTCTTTGTGCGTATCACCCGCTCCCTGTTGTGTGTGGTGGTTTGTGCCACATGGGGAGGCCAAGCCAAGCATATTAGGCTGGGTTTGTCCATGCTATTCAGCCCATTTGTTTACGGTGTTCGCCGTGCATGGTGCTGTCCTCCCTCTGGCAACGGGGGCCTGGACCGGCCTTCGTCTGTGCCTCCTTGTGTGTCCACTCCGAAAGGGGGGCAGGTTAGGGAGAAGCTGCAGGTCACTCGTTTGCATTTGAAAGAAAATGGGGGTGGTTATCGATTGCCCTTAACATGGCCAGTCAGGTACTGCTCGCCCCCATCCAGACCAACTTCTCACATTTGTGGCATAACAAGGCCGCATTTAATAATCACACATTTCACACTGTCACTGCAAACCAAACAATAACATCTTCAATACATTATTACAACCCCAGACGATCGGCAGCACCCTTTTGTTTACACATTCCTTTGCACCCCCTTTACACCTTTCTCTGTTCCTTTATTTATTTCCAGGCAGCTGTCTTTTAATTATCTATTCCTTTCCAGCATACTTATGCCAGCACTCCCCGAACCTCCCAGAGCCTCTCAGTCTGGGCAAAACACATTGCCAGCCGCCGCTGCTGGCCTGCAGGGAGTGCCGTTATACTTTTCTTTTTCCACCAGCCCAAGCTGGAGGTTGACGACCATGGGGGGAGGCTTGCCCGTCCTCTTTATACCATGTGGTCCTCATCCGTGTTAAGCTCACGGGGAGGAGGTTTGTTTAGGCACTGCTCGATCGCCCGAGTTACTGCCACAGCAAAAAGGGGTTTCCGCCCTTTTGCAACCCCCAAAACCTGCAGAAAACTGGCCTTCTATTCACACCTTTGCCTTCTCAGGGCATCCTCCGAGTTCAGCAAAAAAAGGTACCAGCCCATATCCAACAGGTGTACTCCATCCTCTTCATAGTATGTGGGCACCCCTAGATTTATGAGCCTTTGCCTGGTTGTTAAGAAGCTAGCCCCCTTGCAAAATGTGTACAGTGCCACATTCAGCTTTTTTCTGGACTTTTCAACAGCTGCGTTTGACTTGGCCTCAATCCATATTAACCTAGGAATAATTTCGGACCACATCGGTGTGCAAGCCCCCAAGGCCTTGCTCAAAGCCCACATAGTGTGGCACATTTCACGCACCAGGACACCTCTACCCAATTGGGGCAGGTCATTCCCTCCCAGGTAGATAATCAATATGTCGGGAGGGGCCATCTCCTCCAATAATGCCGCCACTGTCTCCTCCAGCTCCTCCCATCTCATTCCTTTCTTACCAAACCAGAGGATGTCTGTATTGCTCAAGGCCCTGTCTCTTCCACTCCTCCTGATGTTGGACCACTCCGCCGCTCTCACTGGGAACGAGTGGTCAATCACCCATGCTACCTTTCTGTCTTGCGTGGCATCCCCTAGCATGGGGGAAGAGAAACTTCCTGGCATTGTGGGTAAGCAAGAGGCACTACAGAGTGCACATCACATTGGGGCAGCGGTTTTGTATATCAAAGTTCTGGTACGGAAGAGGGCAGTGGGGTGAGCTGCTGTTGACCTGTGTGCAGAGCGTACCCTACAGACCTGATCAACTTTGACAGCAGATTGGAGTCTGGGATGGACTGGGATGACAGTGCCTGGGTCGCTCGTGTGTATGGCGGGTGGTTGGATCTGCCCCAAGTGATGCGTGAAACGTCAGCCATGAAGGTAAGTCAAATTTGCCTGAGAAGATGAATAAGGAGTCACATGCGTGCTAGTGACCCCACTGAAGGGGTTAAGACAACTGGGGAAGCAAATAATTGCATAAAAGTTCAATGTACCTGGGGAAATAAATAACTACGCAAGAGGACTATGCAGCTGTGAGGTTAGGCTCTTCCTGGGATTCGGGTATTCCAAGTGATGCGTGACATGTCAACCATGAATGCAAGTCAAATTCACCTGAGAAAAATAATAAGGGGTCACATAAGGCAGGCCAAGCGAAATTGCACCTGCTACTAAAGCCATGCTCCCAAGGTCAGAGGATGTTCTCTAGGAAGCTCATTAATGTAACCGACTAAATGTATCAGCTTACTTTTCTGTCTGACATCATTGCATACAATCCTACGAAAAAAGATATTTATGTTCTCAAGTGGCCTAAATTATGGGACAGGGATGCCCTGCTAGCTTTTCTGTCCATCTAACCCAAAGCAAAACTGAGATACACAATCTCAACACATAAATCACATCTCCAACACTCTAACCCTATACACATAAAACCTAATATATCAAATCCACAACCAGTGGAATGATGGACAAAGAGGTGATGCTATGGGTTATCACCCACCACCGATATAGCTGAACTCGTGTGCCAATATTCTGTTTCACGTGCACACTCTACAGTTTGTGATCTCTATGTGATTTTCATTATATTACAATACAGCATATTTCTTTACACAATTCATTTACTACAACATTTTGTTGTTATAAACATGATCCATTAAACAAATGGCAACTTTAGTTTCAGCCATATGGGTCTATAAAGCTTCTCACGACCCAGCCTTCCTCAGGACACGACACCTTTCAGGGTCAGGGGTACAATATTCATACGACCCACAGTATTCTCTCACCACCCCCATCGGGACTTGTTGGTTAGTCTGCAATGAAACCAAATACAGTCAGCCAAGTAAGTCATGGCAGGTCCCCTTATGGGACTAATGGTGTTCATAGTATATATAGTATATAGTATATATTTTGCTCTGTGCTCCTGCTCGGGACACAGTCCACGGGAGATACAATCACCCCTGCTCCTGCCACCATCCATGTATCCACTGGTGGACCATCCCAACTCTCTATGGATTTGTCCCCCTGTGCTCCTACCAATGTCCATGCAAAACATGCATTCCACCATCCCACCAGGAGATGACTAGGGGTAAAGAATGCCAATGTAGACTCAACACAATTTATCGCCCACACTGTGCTATTCCTCTACCCATAACAGGGTCCAGTTTCTCCTTACTTGTATGCCCACACCGGGCCACACAGTTACTTAGTAGCCTAAACAAAGCTACATCTTGAACGTGTGATTTAAAGTCAGGTGTTGTTCTCTACAAACAGAACCAAATATCGCGGTTAATATCCATCATCTATTTTAAGCAACCACCATCACAATCATGTAATCTCAACGCCCACCCCTCAGGACTTGGCGCTGTGTCAAACTTGCCCTCTCACTTCAAGGATCTGAATACATAGATTCCTCTTGGTTTTGCACACAAAGCTGTTCTTCCTGCATCTCCTGACTCTGCAACATTGATCTGTTTCTGATGTAGTTGAATTTAATATTTACACAAGCCGGCATCCATTTTCCAACTATGGCTGCCCTTGCCACGTTATATATTCTTCTATAGCAAGCTTCTATGTATCTTTTCTACCTTGCGTTACTGTGTATTCACACTTATTGTTACTTTATCTTCTTTTGCATTCATGATTACTTTATCATTTCATACATGTTTCTCTTATTGCTTCAGTTACATCGTCACTCTTAAGTATTTTCATATCGTTTCAGTATAGCTTCGTATAGCTTCTTTATGACATCACTCTGCCCACGTCAGGTTTCACTCAGCCGTCCATAATATCCAATGGTGCATTCTGACATCCTTCCACACTTTCAGTAGAAGGGCACATTTGATACCGTTGTCTGAGTGCATATCATCTCTCGTACACTCAATGCGGTATAGGCATAACACATGGAGTCTCACATAGGGCCCTTCTCCTGCTGTTACCAGTATGACTGCGGTGAGGGGGCAAGAGTTAGGGAAAACGTATCCAACTGCCCCTCAACACCCTAATGCATATGGTGAAGGTTTTGCACTATACAAGTACCTGATTGATTGCTTGATTGATAGGGCTTCGGATCAAAATGAGGAATAGGTGAATAAGTGTGACACTGTTTTTTCAGGTGACGTAGGTGCTGATGGATGGAAAGGAGCGGGAGGAGGTTGGGGAGGGAGAAAACAAGATGTTGAACATGAGAAATGGTGGATTACATCGTCTGGATACAGGATTACGCCACCAGCTATCCAGAGGCTCTCCCCATTAAAAGCAACAAAACCAAGAATATTCTGATGTTGCTAATTCCATTCTTCACCATTTTAGGTTCCCAACAGAAATATTTACTAACCAAGGGAGCAGTTTCATGTCTACGCAGAAGGTGAGATGAAAGACCTCATGAGCATTAAGACACTGAGAATGTTGGGATACCATTCTCAGACTGGTGGGCTGTTAGAAAGCTTCAACCATACTCTGAGCACCATCCCGAGAAGGTTGTCTCTAACTAGTACCATTTAATTTTATAGGCTTATTTTGCTCTAGGAAAGACGCCCCAATCATCCAGATTTGCTCTCTTTTTGATCAGGTGTGTGGCCCAAACCCTATAGATGTCTTGGATTTCATGGAAGAATCGTTTGAAGGGGGAAGGACCTAGGAGTCGACAGACCAGTGATCCCCCCATGGCACAGAACACCAGGTAATACAAGAAAAAGGTTCAAAACCTGATAAAAGCTCATCTTGAACAGCCCAGGACTGCCAAGAGAAAGCATACAACAACGAACTAAGCTATGCATCTTTCAAGTGGTAGAAAAAGTCATGGTCCTATTACCCACCTCTTGAAACAAGCAAGAGGCTAGATGGCATGGGCCATATCTAATCAGGGAGGTCATGCATTGCCTCATGAATAAAGTCCATTTGGCCGATAGAAGAAAACCATCTTAGCTTTATCATGCCAATAAAATGAAAGCTTGTTGAGAAAACATTAACTCCCAGCTCCTAGCTCTCCATGAGAATACCCAGGCAGTTTCCGTACCAACTCAAGATCATGGGGCCATGGTTCCACCAGTTCTCCCCAGAACAACCCACAAGGAATAGTCAGAATTGCTATGGAGATACCCATGTGTGTGCTCCCCAAAGCTACAGGGGAAACGTGGGGTGGTACACAAGATCCAAATGCCAGCCGGAAGAGTCATTGGGGCTCATTATAAGCTTGGATAGGCCTGGCAGTATACGGTAAAAGTGGCCATAACAGCATTACTGCCACTTTTATCACACTGCCAAATTAGGGTGCAACAGTATTACCACAAACAGTGATACTGCAGGAGTGGAATTACCACTGTATTGGCGCCAGACTCGTGATGAGGCTGATTTGATCCAAACTCCACCAAGAAGAGTCATTAGCCTGACATCACACCAGCTACCTGAGGCCAGGAAGAACATTGTTAAAGAAGAGCTGGAGAAAATGCAGACACTAGGTCTAATCAATAAGATCTTACAGTGAGTAGTTCTCTACGATCGTTCTGGTACCCAAGCCTGACAAAAGCTTCTGATTTTACAATGACTTGAGAAGATTCAATGAAATGTCCAAGCTGGATGCAAACCCCATAACCAGGATAGGACCTAGAAGAGTAGAACTTCATTTCAACTCTGGTTTTTACAATGGAATATTGGCAGGTGCCCCACACTGAAGTGATAGACGGCCTTTTCAACATCTTAAGGACTCTTTAAATTTATGACTCCAATGTTTGGTTCTATTGGTAGACCCCTACGTTTCAACAGATGATGGATCACATCTGGTCATCCCATCGGACCGTAGCTGGGGCCAATCAGGACTACATCAACATATATACCTGGACTTGGAACGATCACCTGGGACACCTGGCCACAGCCTGCGATCAGCTGAGAAAGTCCAACCTCACGGTCAACCCAGCAAAGTTTCCCCTTTCTCAGTTGTCTGTAAAGTTCCATGGATTCCATGTGGGGAATGGATTGGTGTTACGACAGCACTGTAAGGTGGAGGCTTTTCCAAGTGTCTCACAGCCTCTAATCAAAAAGGACGCCTGGGCTTTTCTGGGGCTGGCGTAATACTACCAAAGATCACCAACATTTTTGGAAGTAAAAGCCCCCTTAAAATACAAACATGCCATGGTCCATCCCACCCCTGTGCACTGCGATCAAGTAGCCCAAATTGCTTTGTGATGATTATGCCTGACTTCTCTAAAGACATTTTCCTACAGATCTATGCCCCCACAGTGTGAAAAGGTAAGGATCCGGCAGTGTATTGGAATGCTGTGCTTCACTCACTGGCTTCACGGACACTGCTTTTACGGTTTGCACTGATTTCCTGACTTCCTCAACCACTTCTACTACTTCTGGCATGCTGGGGACCCACACCATTCTCCAGCAAGGGTGTCTTCGGTCCAGCCACTTAAATTGGGAGTTTCCTTTTCTCCTGAGACTCTCTGCTTGCCTTCGGCTTCTGGCCTTAGTCTCCTGCACACTCACAACTCTGCAATCACTGCAACACGGCTCACATGGGGACAACTCAGCCTCCTGCACGACTTCTGCTGCACAGCCTCTGCACTTCAGGTTTCGGGAGAACCGGACTCTCTCAGAACTTGCAGGTGAAATCTGCTGTCTCCACGTTCCAGCATCTCTTCTTTCTGTGCTCCCACTTCCTCGTGAATTTCCAACCTTGTGCTTCTTCTCTACTAATCCTACTACAACCAGCTTTCCAGCTCCCATTTCAGCTCCTACTACTCCTGCTGGGGCCTTTTATGCCTCACAGGTTCAATGGTTCTCTTCAGGTGTGGGCTAATAGCCTCAATTGCCTGACTACTGCAATAGCTACTAGCATTAATTGCCTGACTACTACCTCTGGATGCCTCTTCAGCCCTCGTCCTGGTCTCAGTACCTCTAAGATTCTGGGACATGTAGTTCTTTCCAACAAAATTAGATTGTTCCACTTCTGCAATTTGGCAAATAGCCATCAAAAGTGTGGAATTACAGGGAAAGTTAAATAGGGGGTTATCCCATTCCTCCTGGTCTGTCCCCCCATGTGATCCTCCCGCAGTACACCACCCCCAGGGTCCGCATCAGGAAGAGTCTGCCTTTCTCTAGCCACATGAGGAGGGTCCCAGACCAGGTTTCTGTGGAGAATCATCTCTGATTCCTCACACTTGACAAGAGAGAGAGATCTAAACGGATCACAATCTTTGTGTCAACTGCTAAGAGTAACATTGGAAGCCGTGAGAGCACATATGGTTGGAAGCGGTTGCATGTACATGTTAAACAAAACTGGGAAGATAGAGGAACCCTGAGGGACTCCACATGTTAAGGCAGTGGGCATAGAGCAAAAAAAGGGGGCAGAGAAAGAGACTGTGTTCGATCAGAGAGAAATGAAGAAAAGCAGGAAAGAACAACACCAGAAAGGCCTGCCCCACGAGGCGTTCAAGCAAGACAGCATGGTCGATGGTATCAAATGAGGCAGGTAAGTCCAGTAACAATAAAGCACCAATGCTGCCTGAGTCATGGAGCCGTGCCACATCATCAACGATGGAGACCAGCACCTCGTCGGTGCCGAGTTCTGAATGAAAACTGGATTGTGAAGTGTGGAAGAAGAAATATTCCTTAAGAAAGGAACTCAGGAGAGGGCAGACTAAGGCTTCAAGAAGCTTCAGATGAAATTGAAGAAGCAGCATTGGATGAAAATTAGCCAGGACAAGAGGGTCTAGGAAGGCTTTTTCAAAAGTGGGCAACCAATGCGTGTTTGAGAGAAGCAGGGATCTGACCAGTGAGAAAAGTATTAACAGCATGTGTGACCAGAGGACCAATCAGGGGAAGACAGTCCTTCAAGATAAAAGAATATGATGTAGAGGGGATGCTGATTTCAATGTATGCATAGTCACTGTGATTTCCTCGGAAGTAAACACAGACGGAAGTATCCCAAGGACCAGAATGAGGGATAATGGCCACCACCTGAGAGGCCATAGAACTGAGTCCAGGGGGACAGATGTTTTTTCAAATTTTGATTATCTTCTCAGTGAAATACGAGGAAATAGGGTCACAGTGAGATTGGGATGAGCAAAAAAGGTCAGATGGAACCATAGAGAATGAACAATTTTAAAAAGGTTTTTTTTTAAAAAAGGGTTTTGGGTTAGTTAATAGAGTTTTCCATGCGATAGGAGAAATCAAAAATAGCTTCATGATACCTGGAGGAGATATGTTGCAAGTCTAATTTAAGAGCGGGATCATAATTCGAGTTAAGCAGGGCTCCAAAACATGAGCTTTAGGTTTAAGTGTTTTGAGAGGGGCAAGAAGGTCAGCGGTTGCAGTCAGTGCTAGACCAATGGTATTCAAATCAGGAGTCACAGAACAACAAGCTTCCAGCGGGGTAGAAATATCACCACAGGACAGAAGGCACCAATTCCGGCAAGGCGTAAGGTGAGGCTTAGATACAGACTTAGAAGGGACCAATTTACAAGAAAATGAGATAATGTAGTTGCCTGGCCAGGGGATAGGGGCTGAAGAGTAAACATTAACATAAGATTTAGAAGCAAATAAAAGATTCAGTGGTTTACCCAATCGGTGAGTAGGGCCGCTAACTAGCTGTGAAAGGGCGAGTTCATTCATGGCATAAATAAATCTGAGAGACTTAATATCAGCAGGATCATTCACTTTAAGATTAAAATCACCAGCAAACAAGAGGTGGACATGCTGAAGTTGTAAATCGGCCGCTAATTCTAGAAAAGAGTCACTCAAAGTTAAATGACTGGACAGGCTGAAGAAATAGTAAAGTGGGCTAACAGTGCATTCATTTGAATATTATGAAAAGGAGTCAACAAAGTCCTAGTAAAATGAGAATTAAAAATAACAGCTACTCCGCCATTAGGGCAGGGGGATGTACGGTCCACATGGTGAATGCTAACATTGGTGGGCACGAGCTGAACAATTGCAGGACCAGAAGACTCACAGAACCAAGTTTCAGTGACACACATAAAATCAAGAAGATGGTCAAGCAGTATATCGTGGCAATGGGTGGCATGTGCCATGAGTGACCCGGAATTGAGAAGAAAACATTTCAAAGAATCAGAGGGAGGAGGAGGAATAGAGACATCCTCACTAGCGGGAGAGAAACCAATAGGCCAACTATTGAAAGATGGGGCGAGCTGCCAAAGCTGATAACGCGAATAAGCATGAGCAAGAATATTGGCAGAGTTTTCCAGGGTGAAATAACATGCGATCTGGCCAGAGCAGGATGGGCACAGACGGGCTTGGCTTTAGCGCACCTTCCGTTTTCTTCATTAAGACGTGTGCAGCATCACTACGTTGCATAAGGCCACCAAGTCCATGAGGCACTGTAAATTCACTACTGAAAAGTGTGTACTGCTCAAAACTCTTCGCACAACAGCTGTAGTGTCAATATCCCTTCTGTCAGGAGGAAAACCCTCACGTGCACGCAATCCCGTAATGTCGCCAGTATCCTGGAACCTCTTAGTGGGCATGAGGGTAGACTTTTCCAAGTTGATTGTCAGGCACAGCGCAAAAGGCAGCTTGACGACAAGATTGACAGTTTTCACTACTTGAGAAGCAGTGGATGCACAAATTAGCCAATTTTCCAGGTAAACGTGAATCCACAGGCATAGCAGTTGGTAGATCACAGCATCCGTGATAATTCTGCACCCCCTTGGTGCAGAATTTAGGCTGAATTACAGGACCTTATGCTGATAGTGTGTGTATTGTGAATATTGGAAGTGTATAAATATTCTATGGGCATCCAAATAAGTATGGAAATGTAGGCATTCTTCAAGTCCACAGATCAAAACCAAACTCATTAGATGAGGAATGTCAGGATGTGGCCCAGTGTAACCATCTTGAACCTTTTGGCCGGAAAATATTGGTTGAAGTTTCAGACATTGAGGCTGGTCCTCCAACCCGACTTGTCCTTCTTGGGCTGGGCAAATGAATCTCAAGAAATAGCTATATGGTAAGATTAGACATACATCTCTATTGCATCCAAACTCAAGAGTTTAAAAAGTTCTTCTTCAGATTTGATAAAAATTCTTGAAGAGAGTAGGGTGGCGAAGGGCGTATCAGCTTGTCCAAAGGTCTGATGTTATTTCCCCCTGCTGAAAAATACAGTGATACCTGTCCGCACACTGGTGTCGTATGCTGCTGGGACTGGTGGGGCGATAGGAGAAGAGGGGCTGTCAATCTTAGGCTTTTCAGCTTAGCTCGACATGGTGCTCAAGAAGGTTTTTCCTGTCTGAGGTATTTTTTTTTTTTTTAATAGAAATTCTGTCCTCCAGCTTTGTCTTCAGCTACATTGAAACCGAGCCAGGAACCCACCAAAACTAGATGAGGTGCTAGGGCCTCTCAGCTGTTGCAGTGATGCAGGCTTAGAGTAGTCTAAAAGGCTTCTTGCCATGAGAGAGTGCGTCTTCTGTTTAGTAAGCTCTTCAGTCCTACAGTGAAATAGAGTCAGGCCATCTAAGGGCAAGGCCTTGAGCTTTTCCTGCACTTGTGGTAAGAGCTTACTGCTCCTGAGCCAGGCAAGTCTGCGAAGACTGAGGCCCATATGCATTCCTGTCACTGCGTGGTCTGCGTGCCCGGCGGCTGACTCCAGAATGTCAGGGGTAGCCATAATAGCCTCCTGAATTCCTGAAAAGAACTGTTGCTGCCTGTCTCCATTTTGGTCAGATGCAAACTCTTCCATCTCTCTACATAGATTGTTATTGCACACTGCTAGTATGGTGTCAGAGTTTGCCTGCCTCTGATGTAGTGCACTGTACAGGTAGATCTTTTTTTCCATCCGTGTCGAGGGCATTCACCTTGGAGCCTGAAAGGGTAAGAGAGGGGGTGCTGGGCCATGAACCACTGACGGTAGGCGCACGGACCTGCAACAGAGCAGCTGAAACACAGCAGAGTAAGGCAGTAGATTGGTGCCGATACCGAGCATTTTGGTATGAGTCAGTCTTCAAAGGACATCCAACGCCTTACTTATGGGATGTACATTGCAAGGCGACATCCAGTTTTTCTTTGTCTCAGCAAGATTGTGCGGCTGTTGAGGGATCACAGTTTTTTCTTGCCTCTTTGTGAGAACCTCAGCCGAAACCATGGTCTAAGGCAGGGTCTCGGGGATGGCCAGTTCCAGAAACTCCATGATGTTCCCTGCCTTCTTGTGGAATACATGGATTGACTGAGACATGTCATCATGTCCCTCTTCCTCAAGGTCAGCAGAGTCTGGCAGTTCAGTGGGCAGCTGTTCTTGGGGATCCAAAGGCCTTGTTGGGTCTGGCTGTTGTGTGGAATGACTGTCCGGAAGGTCCCGCTATAGGTGGATTTGTGGTAGTCCCCAACTTGGTGTTGCCATACACAGTTTCCTGATGAGCATTGATCAGTGCACCCATGATTCAAAACCATGCAGAACCCGTTTATGAGTCCTGCTAGGAGGTGCTGAGGTAGCCATTACTGTTGGTGAAATGGTAATATTCTCTTGCACTAAAATTTGTGGAGAATCTGGCCCCTTGGCCATTGTGTGTCCTTCCACGGCTGAAACATACCTCCTGCACAATTTCCCCATCCTCTTTACATGCATGCGCAATGCTGTTTTAGCAGAATTAGGGGATTCCTCTTGTTCCACTCCCAGCCACTCTACCAATAGGAGACGGATGTCATTCTTGCCCATTTGGTTGGAGTGTTCGCACACCTGATCCACCCAAGGCTCCCAGTGAGCCCTCCCGTGTTCAGGGCACATTGTCTTTTTTTCGTTTCTTGTGCCTTTCTGTGACATCTATGCAGATAGCTGAATCAGCACGATGACCAACCTTGACGTTGCATAGGGCATGTGCTCCGCTCCTGGGATCCAGCTAGTGGCAGCAGGTGCGGTGGCAGGTATGCCAGTGACAGCTAGTAGCGTCTTCCCTACTGCTCCTGTGGTGCTTAGTTCGAGGTCCGAACGCTGGTCCCACGTGGAGAGTAGCACGGTCCCTCACATGTACGTACTCCTCAGCACAGGCCTGGTGTGGGTGTCTGCCTGTGCAGTCAATAGTTTTCTTCCTCCTGTCTTAGTGACTCACAGGTGCACTGAGCAAAGATATGCTGCAAGCCTCTTCTGGGACCACAGTCAGTTATAGTAGTGCCTGGGGCGTAGGCTCTATACAACAATTCACATGCGGGTGAAACACCAGCAGGTTGTCCCCCACATGAAGTACCCTTGAGAAGAAGTTTCCTTACCCGACACCTTTCCTTGGCTTTTGATGTGAAAGTCTTCTACATATCATGTTGGCGACTCACCAACTCTTCCCACTGTGAAAGCCTCTGAATGAGAGTGCATCCTGAGAGTGCACCACACACATCACAGGACTGCCAGGTGTGTGATCACCCTAAATGTGCAGGTCAGCAGAAGAAAAGCTCCATGTACAACCCATAGTGCTTGCACCCATTGGGCATGTGACACGGGGAAGAAGAAAAAGACAATTTATGCACAATTTGGTGTCGCTGTAGCAGTCGGTTCTGCCCCTTCTGACACAGAGAAAGGGATTGATGGATGGGTGCAGTGCGCAGGGCATATGCATGCTGGGGCGTAGTCGGGGCGTGCTGTGCTGGTGCTAGCAGAACATTATCACTATGGGCTGCGCAGAGACAGGCTCTTGCTGCACCCCCATTCTGTGGGATGCCCAAAGAGTGTGAAAGAAAGGAGACAGGACACATAGCATGGGAGTAGGTGTCAAAAACCAGAAGAGCTGCAGGTTACAAACCCTTGCCCTAGGCAAATCACTTTAGTCAACACCTAACAAAATAAAAAATAAAATGAAGAATGGTCTGAGAAGTATAATATGTCAAGGAATGGGCCTCCTCTACACCTATAGAGTGAAAACAACACGTAAGGATGCCAGAAAATGCAGAACAGAAACAGCAAAACAAATATATAATGTTGAACATCAAAACACCAAACTTTAAAAAATACCACCGACCATGTCACTTTAATTTGTATTTATTTGAAGAACAGGGATGTCAACTGCCATCAGAAATTACTTACAATAACACATTAACATATGGCGGAGACATTCCCATGAAGGGTGCCTGTACAATAGAATACAGATGAGAACAAGTGGTGAGCCAGTTTAGGAGGGTGTAATTATAGTGGGACATATACAAGGGGCAACACAAAGCAAACAGAAAAAATGTATATACACGAAAGATGACTTACAAAGGTGCAGTAACTTAAGGTGGTAAGTGCTTCAAACCAAGGAGGAGTACTATTTAAATACACACAATACAGTACAGAAAAGCAAAAATCGCCCTCTTGCAAGCACTGAACCCAACCGAAGGAAGAAACCCCATTAAGAGTCACAAATAAAAAAAATAGATCACAAGACTCTAATACTTAGGAAGAAAGCTGAGTTTAACCAGGCTCTCTGGGTTTCCCCTTAAGATGCAGCTAATACACATAACAGCAAAGAATGTTGGCATATTGTAAGGTCTGGAGTGAGACCAGAGAGTGATTGTATAACCAACAATATTACCACCCACCCCCACATCTGACATGACTACTTCCAGGCTTTGTATTATACAGAGGAATTCCCCTCCGCATCTCAACAGGAATCCCTCAAGAGACAAAGCCAGGAGTATTTAACTGGCAGAATCCATAGCCTGTTTTTTTTTCTATTTCTGAAGTTGAAGCCCCCAGACCCGATTTGATCATCCCATTGGACCTTTTTAAGAGCAATGTGGAAATTTGGGCCCCCTTTTTAGAAAGTATTTTAAGGAGGTTAATGGTCACTCCCCATAGTTGGGGGGGGGCACAACTACAATACTGATATACAAAAAAGGTGACCGCGAACTACCTTCGAACTATAGACAGATTTCTCCAACTAACACTCTGGCTAAAATATATTGGAAAATGATGTTGCATCGACTTGAAGAATTGACAGACTTTTAATATACTCTCAATAGCCGGAGCAAGGTTTCGCAAAGGGGACTCTACAATAGACCAGGCCTTTCCGATGAAATCTAATTCTGCAGAATTTTGTGGAATTGAAGTGCCAAGTGATATATTTATAGACTTGCAGATAACTTTTGACACCGTCCCAAGAAAGTTACTGTGGCAGACATTGGAAGAGCACCAGGTACCCACTAATCTTTGGCTTCCAATCACAAAAAATTAGGGTTCAGGCACCAAAAACATAATCAAAGCAATTGCTGTTCTCAGAGTCAGATTTGAAAGTCATTACATGACTATGTTACCAAAGCCACAGAAACAAGGAAGCATTTTTAAAAATGTAATATATTACTAGGTACCTGGTCAAAACATGTCCCAGGGGAGTGTGATGAATCTAGCAACATCGTCACTGATTCTCTGGAGAGGAGCTTCTCTTACGTGGCCATGGAAAGGCAGAAGCTACCTGACTCTGACCCTGGGTGTGGCTATCTGCAGGAGGACCACGTGTGGGAAAACAAACTACAGAGGGACAAGAAAATACTGGACAGAAATAATCTTACAGCCATCATTTCTAATGACTTGCAGTTACCTTTACAACATACCTATATGGCTTATTGTAATGTAGACGAGGAACATCGAGGTATTCCCAGTCAATTACCTTCTTTGACTGCCCCCCCCACATCCCTTTTTTAGTACTGAGATGAGGAAGATAGAGCAATGAAGATAATCAGAAGCGGTAAGCCAACGCTGATGTCTAGTCTATGGAAATTGTTCAGCAATACCGGGAAGTTTAAAACGGACACACATGACATACAATTGAGAGAGAGGCACAGCCAGAGTTGTTTGGTAATTTGTTCTGACGCTGGTCAGAACGCTCAAAGTGAGCAAACTGTAATTCAGTGGCATTGAGGCTACCCTGAACGTCTTGCAGAGAAGCCATTATGAAGGATGCTCCCTGCCTGAGAGACTGAAGCAGTGGGAGCTGTGCACAGCAGAGGAAGGCAAAGCGAGGGCTAAAAAGCTAATGAGATGCACGCCGAGTAAGCAAACCGAAGAGGGCAGAGACGAAGAGATGCAAAAACACCAAAGCTGCCCGGTAAGCCCAGGGAAAGCAGATAGGTTATCAGGGTGCCTGAAAGTGTATGCTGTGTCAGAGAAACAGTGTGAGAGATAAAAAGTGAAGAAGAAGGATAGATGTGAGAGACACAAACTGCCCGGTAAGCCCAGGGAAAGCGGATAGGTTACTGGGGGGACCTGAAAGTGTATGCCGTGTCACAGAAATAGCACGAGCGACAAAGTGAAACCTTTGAAGAAATTGATACATTTGTGAACGATACCAAAAATCGGTCAATGACCCAATGTCTCAAAAGAGATATCAATGTGAATAGTATTGGAATGGAAGGAAAGGAAGAGTGAATATTGAAACAAACAGTGCTAAGAAAGGGCCAGTGACCCAGTATTGGACAATATTATTTCATGGCGAAGAGGAAAAGTGATTAAAGAATGCAAACGCCCTGGCAGGTTAGTGAACCAGGCAATCTGTGAGTCTGGGACTCACATTCAAGAATGAGAGATAAAGAGACTCACTGGGCCTCATTACGCGGTAGGTGGTAAGGGATTACCGGCACCGGTAAGGTCACTGGTGCTGGTAATCCCTTACCACCCTATTCCGAGGTCCCTTAGCGGGTCCTTTCCTCAACGCCTGGTTTTACCAGGCGTTATGGATGGGACCTGTTAAGTGACTTCAGAGCTAATAACGGTACCGCAAATTGCGGTACCGTTATTAGCTCCATCCCCATTCCCATTGAGCCCTATGGGGGCTCGAATGGGAATAGGGAATGGTTCCCGGAATGGGGACTTAACGGGTCCTCCAAGGTTGGAATGACCAGGTAAATCCCCATTTCGGGAACCCGGACCCGGAATGCGGTAAGGGGGTAGCCATGAGGCTAGTAGCACCATTGCTACCTCCTACTGCGTAATGAGGCCCAATAATGTGATCTGGCAGGAGAGTAAACCTGGAGTGGCAAAAGAAACGAACTTGACCTTGTGCAACAGTGGTGTTACATTCTGGCAGGAGAGTAAACCAGGAATGTGAAATTGTAAAACTGTGAGAAACAAATATTAAAGAGATGAATTATAACCCTTCTTTGAGGATTTCTGATACCATGGCAAATATTCTGGATGGAGAGTATACCAGGGTTATATGGAAGAATAACAATGGGAATTGGGAGAACCATGCCCCTATAAAGTCAATGGAAATTCAGAGGATTTGAATCTGAACATTGGAAAAAACGGTGGGCCTCATTACGAGCATGGAGGTAATGAAAAAAGGAAGGTGGAATGGTATTACCGGCATCACTAAAGGGTCCGGGCCATGACGAGCCGACAACCCGGCAATACCGCCACCTCCCGTACCGTGCCCCTTCATACCAGCATGCGCGCGTACACGCGCCCCTTCGTGGCGGAAATAGTGGGATGCCGCTAAAAGGAGGACATCACAAGTAACGTGGGAATTCACTTACCGGCACCCCGAAAACCACCTGCAAATAGCAACCTGCAGTGTAGCCAACTGCCACAGGTGCACACAGTCACCACAGGTGGAGTCAATGGAGCATGTCCCAGTACAAAAGGAGCACACCCACACACCACACCCCTTCCCACACCAAAATTATCCCACTAGCTGTTGCAATCCTGGGGCTGGAGGACATGCCTCTACTGCTACACCAGCAACAACAACAACAACAACAACTATAACAACAAAAACAGGCAGCGCAGAGGAGATGCAGGAGGAGAAGGAGGGTGAGACAGGCCCAGCAAGTCCCACCAGTGCAGCCAGTGGTACCACCTAGGCAGCCACCAATCCCTCGCATCAGAGCCAGTCCATTCAATCTAACCACTGAACAGATCCACACCCTGTACCGGTTGGACCGGGACACCATCACCAACATAGTGGACATGATACACAATGACATCCTCAGTCTGATAGAAATCCACACTGCCATCCCCCCTCTACTGAAGGTAGTGACTGTGCTCCACTTCCTGGCCACAGGCACCTACCAGCACACAGTGGGGCAGCTGCATGGCATATCACAACCTCTCTTTTCACGCATGCTGACCCAAGTGGTGGATGCCCTCCTGAAGCACGCAAGCATCCACATAACCCTACCACGGACTGCCCAGGAGCTTGCTGACAATAAAGTAGGCTTCAACACACTGGCAGGCATGCCCAATTGCGTTAGAGCCCTCAACTGCACCCATGAAGAATTGGTGATCCCTCATGCCATAGAGGCAGTGTACCGCAATCGCAAGCAATACCACTTCATCGATGTGCAGATGGTATGTGACTTCAGCAAGATCATCACACATTGTTGTGCCCGATATCCCGCATCCACACATGATGCCATGGTGTTGCGGAACTCCACGCTACCCCGCTACATGCAGCAACATGCTGGACGACGTGCCTGGCTGCTTGGTAAGATGCCTGACATGCCCATGGCAGTGCAGTGGGGGGTGAGACGGGGGACGCATACTCCACCTGGGTGAGATTGGTGGGATGCATACTCCACCCGGGTGAGATTAGGGGGGGTGCATACACCACCTGGGTGAGATTGGGGGGACGCATACTCCACCTGGGTGAGATTGGGGAGGACGCATACCCCACCTGGGTGAGATTGGGGGGGATGCATACTCCACCTGGGTGAGATTGGGGGGGACGATGCATACTCCACCTGGGTGAAATTGGGGGGTGCATACTCCACCTGGGTGAGATGGGGGGGACACGTACTCCACCTGGGTGAGATTGGGTGGTGAGTGGACAATGCACATACAGCAAACACTGTAGCCCTGAACATCCCAACCTGAACATGACACATCAATGCCACACATAAAACCAATGCAGCACAGCAATGACAATATGCCAGACGTACAAGTAGGCCACCATGGGAATGTCAAGTGATGAATGACAGAACATGATTACACCTGTGGCAATGCCGCTATTGGGAATACATACAGAGTACCACACATCACCAACATGGGTGTTTAAACATTGTTCTGCATCCACAGTATATCTGCATCAGCATGCAAGTGAACGCCCTGCATCAGCTGGACAACGCAATGCACACCAGCAGAACATATTGCCTTACACATTGTGTGAAAAGAACCTGCGTGCATGCATCCAGGGACATGTGCATGTCAACACCGAATAGCTGCAGCCATGGTAGTGACAACTAAGGCGACAAGTCTGATATCGACTAACACATACCTCATTGTGCCCCCATGCAGGTTATGGTGGCTATCCCTTGAAGCCGTGGCTACTTATCCCTGTACGGAACCTGCAGAACAGGCATGAAGAGGAGTACAATCGGGTTCATACCCGTACCCGTGTTGTGATTGAGCAGCCCTTTGGCATGTTGAAGGCACAGTTACGCTGTCTCAGCAGGTCTGGTGGAGCACTCCTTTACGGGCCTGAGAAGGTGGCAAAGATCACCATGGTCTGTGCCATGCTGCACAACATTTGCATCCGGAGAAACGTAGCAATGCCACCTGACATGGACCTGCATGAACCGGGTGAGGAGGATGATGATGATGATGATGGAGGAGGAGCAGCACCCCTGCCAGTTCGCGAGGCACAGGATGGCCGTGCTGTGTGTCAATCACTGATTGACAATTTCTTCTGAACCATAGGGATGCTGATGTGTCTGTGTTAGTACTACACTGGGCACTGGGATCGTGTGGATATGGACACAGGGTGTTTGGGGATTTGGGCACTGTGCGCTGTCAAGAATTGAATAAACACACATGAAATTAACAATGTCCAGTCATGAAATTATTTTTAACACATCGGGTGTATTGGAATATTAACAATATAGTGGTAGAACCCTCCACCTCACACACACGCTCCCCATTACCCCCAACCCCCAAAACCCCATACCCCCCAAAACCCCATACCCCCCAACACCCCATACCTCCCCCAAACACCCCATAGCCCCCAACACCCCAAACACCCTCAACACCACCTCCCCCCCTCACCCATTGTCATCCCACACATGATGTTCCATTCAGGAGTTTTGCAAGGTGGCACTTGGCACATGCAGGGTGGTCCTGCTACTTCCGGCCTCTCTTCGGGTCTGGGGGTGTCATGTCCATTTGCCGTGCGCTGCGCCTGACCATGCGCACAGGACTTGAGGGAGTCAAGCTGGCAGGTATGGTGGATGGGGTGGAGGTGGATGGGTGTGCCACTGCCGGCTCTGTTTGTTGCTGCTGCATATTCTCCATGATCCTGCCAAGGACCTCTGTAACCGCAGCTAAGCTGTCCCTGATCACTATGGTGTTGGCATTCATGGCAGTGATGGAAGCCGCATTTGCCTCCCGAATCTCGCGGCGGGTCTGTTCTCCCTCCGTCACGTACAGGCGGACCAGCTCAATCAAACAGTCCTACCGTGCCTCAACCCTCGTGAGGCGGGCCTCCATGTCTTTGGGGGCTGTGGAGGTGGAAGGTGCAGTGGCAGGGTGGCCCAATGCTGGACTGCCCTCTGATGTTGTGGACAGATGTGGACTGGCCAGTAATGTGGCATGTTCTAGCATAGGGCATACTGGTGTGCCTGTGTGAAGTACAGGGGGGTGGGCTGGGGACTGGGGTATACGGACATACAACATGGATATTGTTGTCCATGTCAGATAATTCCTCTGCGTGGCCCTCCACGTCGCTGAGCGGGGCATTGGCTGCTATCTCCCCTATGGAACTTGTGGTAGCTGACAGGGTTCCATCACCCTATGCCTCTGCAAGAGTAGTCGACTCTATTGTGGCTGTATCGTGGCCTGGTGTTGGCTCCTCCTCTGCTGCCCTGGCCTGTACTGCTGGTTGTTTTTGCACTCTGGGCATTGTTGTTGCCCTGGAGGTGGAAGGTCCTTTGGCTGCTTGTCTGGCCCAGGTACCCTTAGTGGATGTGCCTTTGGGGCAGACTCCTGGCCATCACTTTCTGCTTCTGTGCCTGTGGGCGTACAAGAGATGCAGGGCATCAGTGATGGTGGTACGTGCAAGATGCATGATTTGTTGCTGTTCAGTATTTCACATTTCATGCATTGCTTTATTGTAGGTGTGACGCTCAGGGTACTTGCAATGTGGGGGTGCCATTTGACATACGCCGTGCACTCTAATTTCTGGACTGTTGTGTTCTAGATGGCATACCGTTGTATTGCGGTTTGCGTGATGTGTCTCATGTGATTGATCCCTGTGTGTTGGGTGTCTGTTGGTAATGGTATTGGCACGCAGCATGCATTTCATTGTGCCAGGGTTTGGGCCACCATCTGGACATGGATGTGTATATGTGTGTATAATGGCCCATGCATTGACTTGGTTCACTTTCCCATCAGTTATGCTGCATCATGCTTTAGTTTACTGGGGTTTACGGGGTCATTCACCTCCATCTCCCGATGTCACTGCACCCGTCTGCATTTCCCAAAGCCCTCTATCGACTCCATATTTATCATGGTGCTACAGGTCTCCTCCCATCGCATCAATTTGGTGGGTGAGTGGTCCCCGCCGCCTGTGGCCATGGCTTCCCTGTGGTATGATGCTAGTATGTTTCGCACCCAGAGACGGAGATCGTCCCACCTCTTTTTGCAGACTTTCACCGTGCGGGGGCTGGTGCCAACCACTGTCACCTTCCGTGCCACCTCCTCCCATATTTGTTTTTTTGCATTTGGGCTTTGCGTTTCAAGTTATGCGCAAATACCCCATCCGCATGGGCTGCCAGCGTATCCGCAAGCATGTTGAGCTCCTCGTCAGAGAAGCGCTTCTTGCGCAAGCGGGGGGTGGTCTTCCAAGTTGCCTTTGACATGATGGGATGATTGGGCCTGCTCTCCACTCTGTAGCACTACTGTGTTGAGAGGATTGCAATGGATTGTGTTTTTTAAGATGGCCGCTGGCGCATTTCTTGTTCCTGCGCAATGACATTACTTCCGGGTCCAGTATTACGTGCCCGGTATTTGCATGATGGAATTGCCGGGTCCGTTATTAAGGGGTTGCTCCTGGGTGAAGGCAGTATCGGCGGGTCCCGTGATGGTGCTATCAGGAGTTTGGAGGGCCTCTAGCGGCATAGCGGTGCAGCCATTACCGCATGGGGGTTTGCGCGTGCTCACGCTCTCGTAATCAGCCGCTATTAGTGGCGTCGAGTGTGCACAGATGCGCTAATACCACCATGCTGGTAATGACTGCGATTTTACCGCGATTCACATAATGAGGCCCGGTGTGTTTAAAGGAGGCTCAAGGGACGGTAATTTGCCTTGAAACAATCTTCAACTGTAATAAAGCAACCTTTTAATTACCAGATGAAATCTAGGAGAAGGGAGACCCCTTTCCTGGTGGAACTATATCCCTTTCTTTTCTACACCTTAAATCTTTCTGTTTTTGCAACTCTGAGTAAAAGTTATAAGTGTATAGCTTACAGAAATCCCCATGTGCACATTATATTGCATTTAGAGTGTAAGGGACAGTTTAGGCCTTGGACACAGGACAGATGACTCTCTTTTGTTTAATATCCTGACACAGACGTTTCTTAGTTTTGTTGAGACAGGGAAACCCCTCTCAGAGTTTAGGGCTAGATAGGATTTCCTCCAGCCTTCTTATTATTTTGTTGAATAAAAGTGTATAACAAATACCTAAGATACCACTGTGTCTGAATCTTACTCTTGACCCCTTTCAGGAGGCTATTGTGACATGGGTCTCTGGTGGCTAGAGATGGTTGCCCGGGAGGTGGTACATGGTGCTTGGAAATGCGGCTCCCAGCCAATTGCAAATAGACCCATGAAGGAATTGTAGTTCAAACAGGTGCCAGTCACTGGGGAGGCCCAATCCCTTTTCCAACTCTGGTGCTCCAAATTTGGCAGTCAACATCCCATTTACAACCTAGGGAGGAGTATAAAATTGCTCATGACAAGAAATGGTGTGGGAGTTAAGAGTAGGTTGGCAAAGGGCAGAAAAGCAAGAATTTAGGGAAAGGACAGAGTGGGGCGAAAGAGGGGAGAGAAGGGGCAACATGCACAGAAGAAATGAAGGGTGGTGAAATGAGAAGAGAAAGGGAAACACAGAGGGAGGAGAGGGAGAAGAGAAAGGTGAAGAACTGGCCGGAGAAAGAAGAGAGTGAAAAAACATCTAGCGGGAGCAAGAAATAATAGAGGAGGGAGAACTCTTAAATGAGGGGGCAAGAGTGCAAGGATGGAAAGGAGGAAATAGAGTATCTAAAGGAGTAGGGAAAAAGACAAGGAAACACACGAAAGGGGCATAAGAGACACAAAGTAAGTAGAGGATTCAAGAATCTTCCTGGAGAGAGAAGAGGAGAAGGACAGGTGGGTGGAACACCTGTAGTGGAAAAGGAGAGAAAGAGTGAACAGGTGCGGAAAAGAACATAGGAGGAAAGTAGAGGAGGAAAAGTGAGGGAGGGAAACAGGGTGCTGAGATCAGTTCAAAGCAGTGTTAGTAAACTGACAGCTCCCCACTAAGGCTCTTCAGGGGCAATTCAGGCCAGCAAGGAGGTGAACAAATTACTACCCTCAGCGGTTCCATCTACATTTAAGAGTCTGATGCCTGAGCCTGGTCAAGACAACCTAATGCACCTGGGGGGTGGTACTAGGAAGCAGTAAATCCTGGGGGATCAATTTGACAAAGAAATAGCTCATTAGGCCAAGAAGGATCACAGCAGCATCCTGATAAAGAAAGATCTCAGTGGTTAAAAAATAAAAGAAGTGAATGGAAACACTTTAAATATCACCTGAACTGTGACTGGTTAGCCCACACAGGAGGACAGACCTGTTCCAGACTAAACTGGGGCTAATAAGAGAATAGAGAAACTACATAAAACACCACTATTTTTATTTTACTCCCAAATCCTTACCACGGTTACATGGCCAATACAGTAGTCGCCCTTCCCTCAAAGTGGAGAACAAAGTTTCAGTGGTATGCAACAGCACAGTATTCTGAGTGGAGAGTACACACAATTATTAGTTTAGGTTCTAAGCATTAACTGCAAGAGCATCTGGTCCAGGTGGGAAGATCCACTACAAAGGACAAAACGGCAATATGCTAAGAAGACTAGAGAAATGTATCACCCAATAGTAGTTGAACTATTGTAAACAGGCTCTTGTGCAACAATTGATTGCTAGTATGAATTAAAACAATGAGATTTTGCAAGGCACAAAAGTAACGGACTGACAGTCAAAATTGTGCATTGTCTACTAAACACAATAACTTCTATTCTTCAAAACATTTGCCTCAGCAATGAATACAAATAATTACATGTTTCATTTCCTGTTCTTCACCAATTTGTGCTCTATGTGACAAGGCCCAAGTTCAGGCCTTATCGCAAGTGGGTGGGGATAGGGGGAGCCCAATCCCTACCACCCCTTCATGGTGCCTGGGCATGGGCAGGCCCCCTCCCTACCCCTGCTGACCTGAACAGGTGGCAGCATCCCTGCCCCAACGAGGAGCCGGAGCCCCAACACCACTGAAGAAGAGCACTTTTTGTCTCAGGACGACACAAGCAGCATCGGGTGGGAGCGGCGTGATGACCTCCCTGCCAGAGAAGACCTCAGTGGACACCGTAAAAGATCCCAGAGGGAGGCGAGTGCAACCATACTGGACACTTCCAGAAAAAGGAGAACATGGCTCCAGCTGACATTGTCAGCTGGAGCCCAAGCGGGTAAGGCAAACCACTAAGCTACCAGGGATTCATTTGTACTGCGTAATAAATCCCACTAAACCAATGCAGATTTATAAATAAATAAAGGCCTTTAAAATGGCCTCATGGAAACCTTCAGTAGCCCACCAGAAATTCTACATTATTTACAGATGAACGCCTCCATACAGGCAGTGATGACCCACTATGCCAGCAGGAATATTTGGGGGCATAGAGGTTCCCTAAGGACCAGTATATGGTCCAGGTTGAAATGCTGAAAGACTGCCTAGAGAAAGGGGGGCAGGGCTTACAAGCCCCTATAACCCCTCACCAAGCCTTTCCCCTGACACACCCCCTTGAGCAAGGTAGGTGATTCGCTGGGGTAAGTAACCAGTCATGGGAGAGGGTGGGGAATTTACGGTGGTGTGTGAATGGTTTAGTGTGGGCAGGTTAGGTGAGAAAAGGAAGTGGAAGAGAACATCAGAAAGACCAGAGAGGGAGAGAGCAAAAGGAGTGTGGAGGCTGTTGGAGAGAGGGGAGAGGTCTTTGGAGTGTTTGTGTATGAGATGTGATGAATCCAGAGAATCTGTTGCTTCTCCCCAAGGGGGAAGACACCCCCATGAGGCTACGGAGGTGAGCCTACTCTGCAAGACCATCCCCAGGGGTCGAGGCAAATGGGACCTCACCCAGAGAGACTCCCCTTTTGGGGGTCAAGGGCTCCCGTTCTTGTGAGAAACTCCCTAGGCCATTCTCCTTAATTGCATATATGGGAATGTCAAATATAAATAACATTATGAAATCCAAACACTTCGATAAAGACAAGCCCATAATATGGGACTGCGAGCAAGAAAGAGGATTTGTCTCCTTAAGGGGAAATCTTCATTTAACTGATATGAGAAAGGTGGATGGGAGGAACATGCAGATGAGGGATGAAGCATAGTAAGCAGGAGAAGCCCCCTGACAGCGTAACAGCTGAGAGAGGTGGAGCCAAGGAGCCTGTGGCTTTCAGAAGTATTCCGAATGTGAGACTGAAGCGCTGGAAGCCCAGTGTTTACATGCACAGGAGAACCAAAGTGACAGGCAGCCAAATCCTGGTGGTGGCGAGACCACCACAGTTTCATGGTGGCAGTGTACACATCCACCATGTTGGAGAAATAGCAAAGTATTGGTGGCCGTCAGCTAACCCAGGTCGAGGGGAAGGAGCGGGGTGCCAGCGATGTTCAAGTGGGAGCAAACCGGAGACAAGGAGAAGAACCCGAGTGAGCGCTGGTCTAGAGTATGTTCCGCTAACAACCGCAAGGTAACAGGGAGGACGGGAAAACAGGGAGGCCTGGGGAATCGTTATACATCAGCAAAAACACAGCCCATTGAAATTGAAAAGACAGGGAATAGAAAAGTGATACAATGAAACTGTAACAAGGTGAGAAAGAGAATCCCGAGTAAACTTGTAAGAGACAAATAAGCATTGGGTACAAATATCATGGGAAGAGGGTAAAATATCCTATAAGAAAAGTGCAAAGTGGAACAAATCAGAAAGGGAAACATATGAATGAAAAGTGAAGGCCACTAGAGGCTATAAGAGAGAACGGCCACGTAAGCTACCTCAGGAGAGGAAGAACGTTAATTACCAAGAAACTCTACCCAACTTAAGAAAGTAAATGTCACAGGAGTCCAAAAGTCATAGTCACCTACATCAAAGAATAAGAGAGAATAAGCGATCCTTTGAACATTGACCAGGGAAAAGAGAGTTAACCAAAAACTCTACCAAAGGAGTTATAAGATCGGGTACAGAAGGTGATGAGTGACTATCTAAAAATATTCTATTAAAAGAACTTTGCTGTGAAGAAGAAAGTGTTTGAGAAGAGACAGTCTTGAGAAGGGAGTTATTCTCCTGACTTCATTTCCTTTTGTTAGAATAGTGGTAGGGTCTGATAGAATTTGTTTTTTTGGACAGCAGACTATTTTTTTTGTTTAGAGAGTTGCAACGATGAACGAGTACCTTAGTTATTTATATAGCCAGGGAACACCCTCATAGCGATGGGGATGGATGGGATTATTCTTATAGTTTAATAAAACATTCTCTGGAAAGGCCAACAACGTTCTTGTGTCCTTTTGGCCCACCACAGAGAGTAAAGAGTGTGTGGAATACTGATAGAGTAAAAGATATTGTTAGTGGGAGTTAGTAGTAGTTGGGAGTAGAGATAGTGTAGTTGTAACAGCATGAAGAATAAGACTAGAGGGAAGACGGATAGTAGAGTGATAGTATAAACAACTGAGTAGGAATAATAGTAGAGGGAGAATTGTAAGAGCAACAGAGAGTGGGAGAATAGAAGTGGCGGTAGGAGCAGAGAGAGACAGATTATAACAGAAGACTAGCAGGAAGCTAGGAAGTAGAGTGAGAGGACGGCAGAAAGAGAAGATAACAGAAGAGGTAGACATAGCAGGGAAGGTTGAGGTAAGAGCGATAGAAGAGCAGTAGTAAGAAGAGAAGTAAGATCACAAAGGTTGGAGGTGGAAATGGGGAGTGAGAGATCAACAGATTGGAACATGGTGTTAGCAGGATACCTTGACACTCAGTGTAGAGGGGGGCAGGTGAGAAAGTGTGTGCAAGGAGAGCAAGTGGCACTGAGCGGCAGAAGGCACCATCCATATCTCCCCAGAACACTAGGCAGGATAGGCCAGGGGAAGACTAGAAGGCCCCTAGGGAGGCAGTCAGCCATCAAATTAGGGAAACCTCCATCAGCCCATCAGCCTTATTCAGAACAACAGACAGATAGGGACTACCTTTGGCCAGCAACAAACAGCCATTTAAGTACACCTGGGTTAGTGAGGTGAGTAGGTGGCAGGGGAAGCAATAGCGAGAAAGGGACAGCCCTAGCATCAAACATCTCCAAAGAACTCGGTAGACCCTAAAGACCATTTGCAAGAACCCTCAACCACGTTTACGTTGTACAAATCACCAATGAACACCACTGGACTGTCTGACATAGACAAATTACTTAATAAAATGGATGCGCCATGATAAGCGTTTGTTTTTTCACCCATTAAACTCTGGATGTAATGTCCACCTGGACATCTGGAAGAGATGTTATTTATTATTTTTATGACATGCTTAGGTAACTTCTCTTTTTTTCGTAGCATTCAATAAGTTATCTTCTTAAAGTCATGGTAGCTGATTCCAAATACATAGTAACACAGATTTAATCCTGGATAGACTGAAAATGAAGTTACCAGGAGTGGTGGTTGAGACAAATGGGCTGCAAGGTAGCCACTGGGTCCAGGAGCTCTGTATGCGATTACCATGTGATATAGGGAGGCAGCAGGGGCAGTACTGTCACACACTCCCACACATCTTCATTCAAATCTACACACACCCACAGTCATACTAGTACGCACACATGCACTTTCAATCCAGCTCTCACACACAGTCACACATGCACACATACCTTTAATAGACCTTATGGTTGTGATGCGCATCCTAACGCAGGGTTTGAAAATGCCAGGAGCTTTTTAGCTCCTGGCTATAGTCAAGGGGAGCCGGGTTAGATTGAGACCAACAGCTACCAGGAGCTAATTTTGACTTCTGTAGCAAGAGGTACCATACAAACCTAGCTATGCAATAGTAACTGTGTATGTTTGAGAATGTTTACAAAAGGAGAATTATAACACACACAAGGGACAGTTAGAGCATATTGGATAGTATAAAATGGAAAAAAAGTTAGCGTTTGCATCTGGCGCAAAGTTAGATTTGCTGTGCACTATGTAATAGCTCCTGGTTTTCCAGTGGTAGCTCCTGCCTATCTGGTTATGCCCAATGTCCAGGAGTGGCATTTTGCTCCTGGTCAACAAATCCCAATTTCGAATTTAAACCTCTTTAGCCTTGCTGGCGTCTGCACCCAGCAAGACCCAGGAGGAATGCTGCCCACAGATAAAGATCTCTCCAGGGCGCCACCATGATCATTTCACAACGCATGCACGGTGGCTCAGCTCCCGTGCATGCGTGGTGTATGCCAGCCTCAGGGGTCTCCACAGCAACGCTATGCTGCCGGCCTCATTTTCAGAGAGGAAGGGGTATTTAAAACACTCAATACACAGCATGTCTTAATGCACTCAACCAGTTTCCTGCCTATAGTGTCCTGACTTCTCCTTTGTGAATTCCAGCCTTACCTTTTGTTTTTTTTCTGTTTGCCTTGTCTAGTCTCCCTTTTTCATCAATTCCCGCCTGGTCTCTTCCTATTTCCTCCTCTCCTGCCACCTTGCTCGCACTTGGATCTTACCCCTTCCTTGTCCTGATTCCTTCTCTGCTTCCTGTTGGTTCTAGTTCCTTTCCACATCCTTATTGTTGCACGTCTGCTACCGCTTCAGTTGGATTCTTGCTACCATCCCTCAGAGCCTCAACCTCCATCTTCTGGCAAGAACATTCTTCTTCCCCGGTCAGTGTTCGCACTGTCCGTGCATGACAGTAAACAGGGGAAGCAACCACGTGGTGTGGGGAGTCGGTCCCGTATCACCGGGTACCCATGTTCTTGGGGCTGCCGTCCCGGCTTCCCATGTTGCTTGCTCACTTCTGGAACAGCCCCAAAAATCAACACAATGGACCAAAGTCGTGAAACAGGTACACAGTCAAAGTGAGATGTGGTTATTGACAAGTACTATGGTTGGATAGGAGGTTGGGGTATGCAGGTACACGGGTGCAGAAGAAAGAAACTGACACAAAGGTGGCATGATTGGGGTTAAAGACTTTTATTCAAGTAAATTTAAAGAGAAAACCTGACTATACCTATCCATAGATGGGTGGGGGGATTTCCCTACCTCAACTAAACAGATAAGGTGACTGTCAGGGTGTCTGTCAAATCAAAAGTGTCCACCGTCCTGTGCCAAGAAAACCTTACTCATATCCCTTACACTACAACCTATAAAATAAAGCATCAGTGTTCTTGTCCCAGGAAAATTATTCCCTTCTCCTGGGTTTAGGGTCCTTGGCTTGTCAAAACCAGTTTTCATAGCCTGGTGTCTCAGACGTTATTAGGGGGAATGACTCCCTTCCCCAATGGTAAAGTTTTCGACACAACTTTAATTCTCCTTCTGGATGATCCTGGAGAATGCCTCCCTTCTCCTGGTATTTGGTTTCACACAGCCCGGGGGAATGTCTCCCTTCCCCAGGCTTGGCAAAGTTCTCAACACAACCCTTTATACTCCTTCTGGATAGACCAGGAGAATGTCTGGGGGAATGGCTCCCTTCCCCAGGCTCCAGGACTTTCCTACTAGGCCAGTTTACAAAGACTCCATTCTCCTGGTATCAGTTACAAGCAGGGGGAATAACTCCCTTCCCCATGTCTTTTTATTCTTCAACTTCACTCTTAATCTGCAAGCTTTTGGAGGAGTCCACATTCCTTGCTACTCCCCTTCTGTGTTCTGCCTATCTTGGTACCCTTCCCTGCCAAGAATCGCAATGAGGAAGAGGACATGTTGTGCTCCCTTATTTAGGGGTTCAGGCCCTGGCTTCTCCTTTTCTTTGCTCTGGCTAACTTGGCTCACTCTTCTGGCAAGTATTGCCATGAGGAAGATAATTCGTAGTTTGGGTAGGGTGTCTAACCCGCCTTTGTTTGTCAGTGGTCTTCTCTCTACCCATGTTTTGAAGAACTCTCCTTCTCAGATTCTCTTTCTCTTTGTGAGGGTATATAGCCCTACTTTGGTTATCAGTTGCTCCTCTCTGCCACTGTTGTGAGGGATTGTCCCACCTTGGGTCTCTTTAATATGCTTGGGGTCTTCGACCCTTCTCTGGAGGTCAGCAGGATTTATTCTGCTACAGTGATAAGGGATTTGTATGCCTCCTGCCCCTGCCGTGCGACCCAAACGTAGTGCTTGCCCAGGGGCTGTTGGTGGGAACACTGCTTTCCCCCTCTTATTGAGCCGCTGTAACGCTCACCTGGTTCCCACGGAGGCGCGGGCGTGGTCTGGACGGCAGTGGCCTCTTCGAAGGAAATGTTCAGCACCCTGAAGATGGAGTGGGCTGGGTTCCCATATCTGGCTTGTCTGGCTCGGAAGAATACCCTTCTGTGAGCGAAAAGGAAGGGTTAATACTCTGCAGGTTTTGTGTAGATCTCCCGTTCCCCTTCTCACCCTCCTTGCAACCCTTCTGTAATTCCCTGTGGAGACTCACCTTAGGGATTGAAAAGGCAAGCTCTCCATCGTGCTTCTGATGTAGGGGCGCGTTGGGATCCAGTTACGTCACTGGATAGTAAGTTCGAGTTCGCTTGTCTGTTCCGGTAAGTACCGTAAATGTTTATGGCAAGCTTGAGTCTAAACTGTTCCCCTTCTCTTTTGCAGGTAATTGAAGACTCCGGGCTGAGGGCGGTTACCGTCGAAAACCTGATTTCAGGTGAGTTTTGGTGTAGGCCCACTACTGTCTTTTCCTGTCTCTTTTTCCTTAGGGGCCGGAGTTCGAGAATGCCGAAGAAATGGAGCCGGCACGAAGCAGAAGCTGAGTCCGACCTGTAAGCAGGTAAGTTTTAAATAGTTTGTTTGCTACGGTTCTTGCATTCACTAATGTGATGTTTGCTTTTTCCCCATAGGGGCCGGGGTGCTGAAATGCCCAAGGAATGGCATCGACCCGAAGGTAAGAAGAATTAGCTTGGCAGGTAAGTGCTTCTTGGTTATTTTCCCCTTCTCACCTTGCTTTCTTCTCTTCGTCTCCCCGTAGGTGCTGGAATGCTGCAGGAGATCCGGATGGGCGTCGCAGAGCCGAAGGCGCCATGTGCAGGTAAGAGAAGTGCGCCGAGATGTATGCAACGCGGTGAGTATTTAAAATGATGTCTTTTTGTAGGAACGTTGGCGCGCTGAATCCGGAATGCAGCTTTAACAGGTAAGGTTTGTTTTCACCTGTTTCTTCTTCCCTTTTCTATCCTTAGGTGTTTCCAGGATGCTTGCAGGCGTGGTCGAGGGCTGGAGCAGGAGCAGGCACGGTGAGCGTCCAGCTGCTATGAGCAGAACAACGCAAAGCGTGGTTTGCTGTCTGGGCGTGGCTTAAATAGCCTTTCAAGTAGTCCCAGGTATGTATCCTTCCACTGAAGGTATGTATCCTGCCACCAGCCACACCCGTGTGGTTAAGTAGTTCCTTTTTCATCTGGAAGTTGTAGAATGATCTGCCAGGTAAGGAAATTGCAGCATGGTCTGCCAGGTAAATTTGCACCAAACACTATTCCTTCCATATCTTGTATGAGCCTGGCGCCGATGGTGCCAGGACTGTTATTCCTTATGAGTCCAAAGAGCCCTTATCTGGGGTGGCTGGGACTTCCCTAGTATACATGTTGCCTGCCTCTGAGGATGCCGGGCCCTGTCTGGCTCCTTGGAGGTAGGCATCATGACAGCCGCCCAACATCTCCTCCAGATCTCCTATGCCACCCCTTACCCGGTCTGGTGTCTCAGCATGTCGCTGGGGCATCCTGGGCCTGCGGGCATTCAATTCTGCTGCTGTAGCATCTTGTTTCCTCTGTGGCTCCTTGACGGCGTCCCCAGTTGCCATCCTTGTTCCTTCCTCATTTTGGCAGGGCTGAGCAAAGATCTATTCCTGCAAACCCCCCTCCCATAAGATGTGGCGAACTGCTGGTGTTTTTGGAGCGCTCTTCCTCCAGATCGGTAACGCAGATTTGAATCTCCCACGTTTGCTGATCAGCACACCTGCAACCTTGTGTGGCTGCCTGTGACCGTCTCCCTGTGTTTAGTCCATTGACAATCTTTATGGAATGTTGCCAGCTGTCCCCAGGCTCATTATTCCTTTGTTTCTTTTGTGGGTCCTATCTTCATTACTCCGAGGGACCGCTCGTCCCAGAATTTACATTACATGGGCTCCTGTGTTTCTTCTTCATCCCAGTACTTTCAAGGATCTCAAGATATTCAGCCATACCACAGTACATAGGTCTACTGTTTATAAAGAAGGTAGGAGAAGAAAGAGGAGCTGGAGTATGTGGGGGTGAGATGTATTCATAAGGCCTGTACCCTATATGGTTGACCTTCTCCCCGGCGGGGGGAGTCCCTACCTATGAGATCCTCCCACATTATACCACCCCCAGGGGGACAATTGGGTAGTGGCCTCACCTCCCTGGCCTCATGGGAAGGGGCTCCTCCTTGGGGAGAAGTGACAATGCCTAGTGCTTCGTCCCACAGAGCTTTCCTATGCCAGCAATGAGAAAGTGCAAAATTAATTGCAGTTTGTTACTACATATCGGGAGCCTGAGCCTTACACATCATTGTGCCAGCAGGCATGCACGCTGACTGATGGCAGGCAATCGTATGGGCTTGGACCTAGCATCAAAAGTGCAGAGAAAGGAATAGTATTGTTTGAGGGCCATCCATCAGCAGAGTAGAGAGAGGAGAACTTAGTTGATTACCAACTATTTTTGTTCCTCACACCCAGAAGCCCCGCTCCATCCCTCTAGACCCACAGTACCATCCCTCCAGACAAACTCGCCCTCCATCCACACGCATGCCCCAAACTTTGCCTTCAGAACCACAAGTAACCAACCTTCCTTCTAGGCATACATGCGATACACATCCATTCATTCCTAGATGCCCCCATTGCTCCCTCCAGACCTACATGCCCCATCCCGCCATTCACACGCAGATGCCCCACCCTTCCCTCCAGACCGATGCACAGGTGCTCCAGCCCTCCCTCCAAACACCAAGTCTCAAGCCCTCCCTCCACACATATATGACCACAGCCCTACATGCCCAATCCCTCTATTCACATCCAGATTCCTCCAGACCTACATGCCAACATGCTTCCATTAACACAGATACCTTCTCCCTCAATTCACATACAAATGCCCATCCCTCTCTCCAGAGAGGTGCTCCAGATTCACGTGCCCCATCCCTCCAGATATTCATGACATCCATTGCGCCATTCACACCCAGATTCCCCAAACCTTGATTCACATGCAGATGTCCCAATCTCTCTCTCCAAACCTACATGTCCCATCGCTCCATTTACGCAGATGCCCCCAGTCCTACATGCCCCATCTACACCCAGATGCCCAATCCCACATTCACACCGAGATACCTAATCCCACTTTCAGACTCGCATTCTTCATTCATCCCCACATAGTTCATCCATACCCAGATGTCCCATCCCTTCATTCAAACCCAGATGCTCATCCCTCCTTTCCCTTTAAACACATGCTGCACATTCACATGACACGAATCATCCCACCAGGCTCAAGTGCCAAATCCTCCCCTCCAACCCCAGCCACCACATCCCTCCATCTGGACTTGCATGCCCCAGCCATTCAGCAATCATGCCTTCAGCAGCAGAATGTAGGAGAGAGGTCGCTGATGGAACAGAGAGCGAGCAAGGACTACGGTTGGAGAAGATGGACGGGAGAAGAGGCTGCTGAGGACAGCGTTCATGTCCTCAATGCCCATTATTCTTTAAAAGAGTATAATATAATTGCATTTTACCCACGTTTATCAGTTCCCATTAAAGAAAAACTGTTTTCTACGTTTCCTGCATCCGCCCGTACTTCAGTGGCAACAAGGATTCACTCACTGGGCCCACAGTATTACAAGGGCGGCACAACAGCTAACCAATCGCCCGATGCTAGACAACGTACTGGAATAACTGTGTAACTAAGAAAATAACGTTACACCGCCCATGCGCACATGGAGAAAGCCATCAAACATTAGAAGAAAGGATGCAATGTTATTTTTCTGACACGACGTGCTGACAACTATGATTTAAAGTCAGGCGTAGTCAGATCATCATTTATTCACTGTCTTCATCGTTGCAGTTTTCTTTGTTTTTTTCTGATTGCCAACCATTTGCGGGATTTCACTGGTCCCAAAAAAAAAAAAGATGCACTGGAGACTATAGGTGCATTTGGGGTAACCACAGAACAGTAAGTAAAAGCAGAGAGTTACTATTGTGCCACATTATTGTAAATGAACCAGTGCACTTCATTACCAAAACCACATAACTAAGGGATACAGTCAAACTACCACGGCTCACAGAGGTGCTGGAGACATGTCGATACACAGTGTCCCAGTTCCTCAAATGTTTTTGCCAGAGATTGGAGAACCTATACTACCATTGAAGATATGGCTGAAGACGTTTGAACATTATGCCAATGTGGTGTGTGGAACTAACTACAGTGTGGAGAGAAAAAATCCTTGCTACTGCATTGTTTGAGACCAGCTGGTTAAGAGAAGTATGAGGATTTGCCAGGCCTTCCAGAAGGAGAAAGTGGGGACAAGAACGAGTATGAGAAGGCTATCCACAAGATGAACAAATACTATGAAAAGAAAATTAGCACCATATTGGAGAGGTATACATTCGGAAAAAGGGTGCAAGAGGAAGGAGAAACCGTCGAGCAGTACATCACGGCATTGAGAAAATGGGCCAGAAGATGTAAATTTGACCAGCAATTGGATGAGAGAATAAGGGACCAATTTATGTTGTAGTGTAGTCGTAGCAAGGTTAGGGAAAAACTACAGACTGAAGATGACCCATCATTGGATGTAGTATTGAAAATGGCCAAAGAAGTGGAGCACACTGAAAAATGTGTGAAAACATTGGCGAGCAGAGTGAAGGACATCTCAGTCAGAGCAGCTGTGAATGTCATACAGCCGGGTCCTGAGGAGACCATAGCAGCGGTTGGTAACCAAGATAAGAGAACAGGTACGAGCAACCATATGGATGGAAGAACAAAGTATGATGGAAGATCCAACACTGAAAGAAGGGACATCTGAGAAGGGGCATACAGAAATAGGAGGCAGGATTGGGAGCACCAGAACAGAGGCGGGATGCGCAGAGAGGAAGAGGACGAACATTGTTTAGGACATGTTACAGATGTGGGAGTCCATCACATTGGGCGAGCAGCCCTACTTGTCCAGCTTTAAAGATCATATGCAGAAATTGTAATGGAAGAAGACATCTTGCCAGGTGCTGTAGAAGTAAAAGTGAAGGCTCAGGCACGAACTGGATTGGAATTGGAGAAAGTGATGAAGGAGAAGAATATGTGTTCATGGTATCAGATGATGGTAAAGGGGTTGACAGCCCAAGAACGAGAATTGTAATTAATGGACATCCCATCATTATGATGGTAGATTCAGGGGCCAGATATACACTCATCCCAGAGAGAGTATGGAAAAGTTGTGGGCCAGAGTTTCTACATGAAGTGGACATTAGACCAAAAGCGTTTGAGTAGACAAGATTAAGCTTATATGATGGTTTAGTGCTATGTTGATGTTCAAAGAGAGACAAGCTGAAGGTCGTATCTATGTTTTGAAAAGTGGAGGATCCTCAGTTCTCAGTTGGACTCACCAGAAGTTACTGAGAGTCCGGCTAGATCTGTATGCAAGTGAATCAGTGTTTCTAGTAGAAGGTTCAGAAGCAAACACAGAGAAGATACTTGCAGAAATATTCAAGGAGGATGCCATAGGATGCGTGAAAGGCTTCACTCATCGCATTCCACTTAAACGTGATGCAAAGCCAGTTGCACAGAAGTTACGCAATATACCATTAACACTTAGAGAAGAAGTAAAACTGGAACTTAAAAAGCCAGAAGAACAGAGGATTATTGAAAGTATTGACACGTATGAATGGGTATCCCCATTGGTTGTGGTCAGGATGAGATCGGGAAAAGTTAGAGTGTGCATTGATCTGAGAGAACTGAATAAGTGCATTATTCCTGAGAGGCACCCATTACCAAACATACAGGAGTTGATCTCAACGATGGGTTCAGCGAAAATATTCTCGACATTGGACCTGACTGCTGCTTACCATCAAGTGAAATTGCATAAGGAATCAAGGCATTTGATGCCGTTCATCACCCGCAGGGGCTATATCAGTATCGAAGGATGCCATTTGGACTAATCTCTGTGACTTCTGTGTTCCAGAAGATCATGTACCGTATTTTGGATGGAGAAACGGTTTATTTTCTTTCAAGATGATAAGAAACTGCATGAGGTAGGAATGGTACTCAGTAAAGAAAAATCAAAAATAATAGGAGAGAGATTGAGTATTTGGGACATGTGATTTCTGGAGAGGGAATCTCACCAAAAAAGAGCTAGCAGACTCAATCAGACTCATGGTAACACCCAGCAGCAAGGAGCAACTCAGGATCTTTCTAGGCATGGCGGAGTACTATGCTAAATTCATTAGAGGATTTTCAGATCACACAGTTGCATTGAGAAGTATGTTGAAGATGAACAAGAAATTCATGTGAGATGGAGAGTGCGAAAGTGAATTAAATTATATAAAGGAAGCTCTGGCTGTGGCTCTGACCCTGCAGAATTATGTAAGGGGAAGACGGTCAGTAATCACCACGGATGCCAGCAATGTGGGGTTGGGAGTGACCTTGATACAATTTCATGAAGGAAGAGAATATAATATAGCCTTTGCCTCACGTTTGCTCAAAGGGGCGGAAAAGGCCTATGCAACAATTGAGAAGGAGGCTTTAGCCATCAGGTGTGCCACCGAGAAGTTCAGGAGGGTCAACGCTGGGGTGTTGAATTTGAAATACACACAGATCACAAGCCTTTAGTAGATATCTTTGCAACAAAAGGTCTCAATAAAGTTTCGAGCAGGATTCGGAGATTGGTATCTAGGTTACAAGAATTCTACTTTATCATAGTATACATTCCTGGTGTAAAGAACTATACGGCAGACTTCCTGTCAAGAATGACCAAATATAGTGATTTGAGTGAGGAAATTGATGAACATGAAATGATATGTGAATTGTCAGATGCAGCAATATCACGGCAAGAATGGGATGAGGAAATGTTGAAAGACACTGTGTTACTGAAGGACATGAAAAATGTGGAGAATGGAAGGTGGCACAAAATTGAAATGCAAGAAGCAGGAGCAGGTGCTTTTTGGAGTGTCAGAGATGAATATATCCAAGATGGATGTCTCATGAGAAGTGACAAGTTAGTACCTCCGGAGGGGCTCAGCAAGAAAATCATACATCTGGGTCATGAGGACCATCAAGGCATGGTGAAAATGAAACGCAGGATAAGGAACACGTATTGGTGGCCAGCATGTGACCTGCAAGTGGAGAGAAGAATCAGGAACGGTATCCTTTGTATGAAAAGTGATAAAGTATGTGTGGGAGCGAAATACCCTATGGTGTTAAGGGACATACCAGAGGGACCATGGAAGAAAATAGCCATTGATGTGTTAGGTCCAATATGGAGTGAGGGGTGTCCAATGTATTGTATTGCTGTGATTGACATGTTAACAAGATGGGTAGATATAGCGATGATCTCTCAGGTGACGACTCAGAAAGTGATTGAATTTGTGGAGCAATTGTGTGAACGTGAGGGGTATCCCGAAGAGGTGCTGACAGACAATGGATCTCAGTTTAAGTCTAGAGAGATGGAGAAGTATTTGGAAGAAATATCTATTGTTCATAGGGTTAGTGCCATTTGTCACCCCCAATCCAATGGCATTGTAGAGAGATACAATAGAGTGATTAAGGACGCCATTAGACGGGCATGGTCAAATGGGAGGGATTGGAAAGCAGTGATGAGGGAGACTGTGATAGCTCATAGATTAACACTGCACAGTACCACAGGGGTCTCTCCCTTTGAACTAAGCAGGGGATAGAAGGCCAAAACAAAACTGTTTCCAGGTTGGATGAGTGCGATGGCCAGCAGGAAGGTGGAGTTAGATGGAGTGGAGAGCAACATCTGGCAGAAGCAGGTAACCAACAAGATGCAGCATGATAACAAGAGATTTAGTAGAGGAAGGGTGCCATTTATTGGGTGCTTGGTTAGATTCAAGGTTCCGGTTGTGTTGAGAGAAAATGGCTGTCAGTGGTCGAAGCTGGTTGAAGTTGTGGAAGTATTTCGGCATGCGGTGAGAACCAGTGATGGTAGGGTGTGGAACAATGAGAGGGTGATGGTGTTGGCGGAGGAGGAAACAGGTGCTAGTTTGGTGCTTGAAAGAGGTTTGGTGCAGGGCAAAGTGGATGCTGGTTGTGGGTCTGCAGGAGGTAGTTCCGTGAGGATGTTTTCCTTGGCAAAGAATACAGATATGCCACGGGGAACATCAAGATTCAGCAGGAGCTAGAGGAGTCCCAGATATTTAATGGACTATGTGAAATCATGATTTGGGTGGTGTTCTTCATGAAAGAAAGGGGAGCAATCATGCCGTCAGCAGCGGAACGTAGGCAAGAGTTTGCTGAGGGAACGGGGATCGAGTGAGGATGACGGTTGGAACAGGTGGACGGGAGAAGAGGCTGCTGATGATGGTGTTCATGTCCCCAACGCCCATTATTCCTTAAAATAGTATAATATAATTGCATGTTACCCACGTTTATCAGTTCCCATTAATAAAACCCTGTTACCACGTTTCCTGCGTCAGCCCATACTTCAATACCCCAGCCCTACATGCCCCTATTCACACTCAGATGCCCCATCTCTCCTTCCAAACACATGTTCCTAATTCAAATGCCACAATCCCCCCTCCGTACCAACATGCCACCATCCAGCCCTTCGAAACCCACCAACCGTCCCTCCAAACCCACACAAAGACGCCAATATCTCTCCCTCCATAACTACACCAAGATGCTCCATCCCTCTCTCCATAGCCACACCCAGATGTTTCACCTCTACCTCCTGACTCACACACAGATGGCACCATCTGCCCTGTCTCTAGGCCCACACCTGGACTACCCTATCCACTCCTTGAAACCCACATGATCCTTCAGATCCACAACAATATGCCACCAGACCCACACCAAGATGCCCCATCCCTCCCTCCAGACACAGACCAATGTGCCCCTATCCATCCCTCCAGACCCACACTAAGATGCCCAATCCCTCCATTTGATGCCCCCTCCCTCCAATCCAGACCCCACCAAGATGCCCCATCCCTCCAGACCCATACTATGATGCCCTCCTCCTTCCACACACTAATATGCCCGATGCCACTCTCCTGACACAACCAAGATGGCACCATCCATCCAATCCAGACCCCACCAAGATGCCCCATTCCTCCTTCTAGACCACCCACACCACGATTACCCCTGCCTCCCTCCAAACCCCAACCTGCCCTCCACTCACCTATAGATGCCCCAATCCTCTCAACATACCAAGCCCCATGCAACCCTTCACACCCACAACAAGCTGCCCCATCTCTCAATCTAAATCCATGCTATGATGCCTCCTCCCTCCGCACACCCAGATGCCCCATCCTGTCCTCCAGACTCACACCAAGATACTCAACCATCCCAGATCCCACCAAGATACCCCTGTCCCTCCGATCCAGACTCCTCCTAGAGTCCCCATCCCTCTCCACACGCCAAATAGTCCCATGCCACCCTTCATACCCACGCCAAGAGGCCCCCATTCCAGATCCCACCAGGATGCCCCCATGCCACCCTCTAGACCCATACCATGATTCTCTGTTCCTCCCTCCACACACCATCCTGCCCTTCACTCACACCTAGATGACCCACCCATCCATTCTGGTCCCACACCAATTCTCCCACATGCCACCCTCTGGACTCACACCAATGTGCCCCTATACCCCCTCCAGACCCACACCAAGATGCCTTCATCCCTCCCTCTAGACCTCACCAAGATGCCTCCATCCCTCCAAGCCAGACCCCACCACGATGCACCCATCCCTCCCTCTAGATCCATACCATGATGCCCCATCCTCCCTCTGACAGACCATTATGCCCCTATACCACTCAGACCCACACACAGATGCCCCACTCCCCTAAAGACCCACACACAGATGCCCCATCCCACAACAACGACCCACACACAGATTCCCCCATTCCACCCACACCAAGATGCCCCATCCCACCCTCCTGACCTACACCTAGATGACCCATCCGACCCACCAGACCCACACACAGATGAATCCCATCCGACCCTACCGACCCACAACTAGATGAGCCATCCCACCCACCAGGCCCGCACACAGATGCCCCATGCCACCATTCAGACCAACACACAGATGGCCTCATCACTCCATTCCAGACCCCACCAAGATGTCCCCTCCCTCCGATCCAGACTCCAACAAGATGTCCCCATCCCGCCCTACAGACCTAGATCAATGTGCCCGATCTCTCCCTCCAGACCCAGACCAATGTGCCCTTATCCCTCCCTCCAGACACACATCAGGATTCCCCCATATCTACATTCCAGACCCCACCAAGATGCCCCATCCCTCGGTTCCAGACCCCACCAAGATACCAACAACCCTCCCTCTATATCCATACCATGATGCCCCATCCTCCCCCACACAGCAAGATGCCCCCATCCTGCCCTTCATACTCAAACCAAGAGATCCATCTCCACACACCAAGATGCCCTATCCTATCCTTCAGACCCAGACAAATGTGCCCCCATTCCCCCTCTAGACCAATGTTCCCTATCCCTCCCTCCCAGACCCACACCAAGATTCCCCATCCCTCCATTCCAGACCCCACCAGATGCCCCATCGCATCCCACTCTGCAGGCCCATACAGATGCTTCATCCCACCCTCCAGATGCACACAGATGCCCCCATCCCAACCCACACCTAGATGACTCATGCCACCCTCCAGACCAACAGGTACCTCATTCTTGTTCCAGACCGATACCAATGTGCCCCCATCCATCCATTGCAGACCCTACCTCTACCAAGATGCCACCATCCCTCCCTCCACACAGCAAGATGCCCCATCCGGCCCTCCAGACCAACACCTAGATGACTCATCCCTCCCTCCAGACCCACATCGTGCCCCATCCCTCCCTCCAGACCCACACCAATGGGCCCCCATACCTCCACCAGACCCACACCATTGTACCCCCATCCTTCCCCCAGACCCACACCAATGTGCCCCATCTCTCCCCCAGACCGACTCCAATGTGCCCCTATGCCGCCCTCCAGACCCACACCAATGTGAACCTATCTCTCCCTGCAGACACCCACCAATGAGCCACATCCCTCCAGACCAACATTAGTGTGCCCCTATCCCTCCAGACCCACATCAAGATGCCCTATCCATCCATTCAGACCGCACCAAGATGCCCCATCCCACCCCCAGACCCATACTAAAATGCCCCATCCTCCCTCCACATAGCAAGATGCCCCATCCCCCTTGCAGACCCACACCAAAATGCCCACGCGCATCTCCCAATCCACACTCAGATACCCCCAACCGACCCCCTCTGTATTCTCACGGTACAAAAGCAAACACTGGTGGATTGCCTACCTAATGCCTGTTTAACTTTGCAGACCACTTTCCATTTTGTATTCCCAATCTCTGCCTTTTCCTGATTGCATCCTCCTCGCCACAATGATGGCACGTTCCCTGCTTCAAACACTTGCCTCCATGGTGTCATGATCTCTGGCTGTTCTGGTCTGTCTTCCTTCCAGAGGCTTGGTTGTCAGTGATAGTACTCTTGCCTAGAGGGCCTCGGGGGATTAGTAATGGAAATGGTACATGACGGAAGGTGCTGTCTGTTCACATAGTAGACAATAGACAACACAGACTGGCAGCCAGCCACGCACCAGTAGTAGAACAGACGACTTCTGGTGCTCAGATGATGGGCGTTTAGTATCTCTTGTTAGCACACGCTGGAGCATCCATTACGCGTATAAAAGCAGATTCTGGTTGCTCTTGCAGCCTGGATGCGAAGCCTTCCCGGTTCTGGCTCACGAAAACCACAAGGAGGGGGACAAGATGATGTTGGATGGTACGTGCTTGGTAGGGAACAAAACATGCCCAAAGTCACGTGAAGAAGAGTAGATGGGGCGTTGAGATGGTTTGTTTCTCGGAACTACCCTCTTTGTCCTTGTAAATTGTACAGAGTATGTGTTATTTGCAAGGACAAAGGGCAAATAGCATACATTCTGCACAATTTAAACATACCCTCTCATCCTTATAATTTATGAAGAATGTGTACTATTTATTTTTCGTTCTTGCGAATAGACACTACCAATTGGGTGTGTGGCTGTGGGGCGGGGTACGCAGTTTCTTGACCCCTTTTTTGTTTTGTGTTAAGCATTTGGCTTCAAGGTATGCAGGCTGTGTGTTAGTAGAGAGGGCACAGAGCTTTTTTGGTATTCGACTAGACTCTGACAATTTACTTTTCAAATATTTAATTATCAATGATTGCGTGAAAGGAAGGCAGGTTTTGTGTGTGGTGAGTAGTCTTTTTAGTTTGAGCTATTAGGTGGTGCCCGAAGCGCTACTTTAAGCCTAAACTATTGTCATCAAAATAAGAGCATCAACATAAGAGCTTCAAATATGGGCTTTGAATGAGGGTCTGTAATGGTTTTCCAATGGAGATGACATTTGAGAATGGATACACAGTTGAATCCCTCCCATTCCCTGCCCCTAGCCATGCTTATCCCAATGGTGAATCTCACCCATTCCTGCCCATCTCAGAACTCTTTGAGCTCTTTGAGCACTTCCACGGAGGCAGCCATCTTGGATGACTTTGTCTAAACAAGCTCTCTGGAAACAAGCGAAAACTAGCGACCATCTTTGAAAGGGAAAGAGACCATGCATCCTCCAATCTATCTACACCAGATTCAACTAGCTCTTTCTGGCATTAGCCACATGGATCATCACCAATTCCACCACCAAGTAATGAAAGAAAAATCAATGACTGAGTGCAATCCTACAGTAGGTTCCCTTCAGACAGGCTTAGCAATACTGCACCTGAAGCTGGCATCACCAACACGTCCTCTGTGAAGTACTTGGAGCCCCTACAGAGAACATAAAAAGGGGCTGCTGTTAACTTGCTCTTAACCTCTCACTATATTTCTGTGCATCCCTTGTGCCATATTTTGGAACAGGCTGGGAAAGCATCATTTAATATTTTCTCAGATGTATTCCCATTTACCTAGCATCCTGCATGTCTTGGGTTTCTAGTTTCCTTGTAGAAGGTGCTCAAGACCACTTCTTTATTATAGTGAGGGTCATTAGAAGCCTGAGTTGTTGCCTGAATATACCCTCCTTGGACATCACAGTGTGGTGGCAGGTTAGCGGCACGACATCAGATAACCTGCTTTTCCAGCATCATCTCATGCTCTTTTGATGGGTTGCCAGACATTTGGTCGAAAAAAATTGGTCGACCAGACAAATGGTCGAACCAATTTGATCGAAAACCAAATGGTCGAATTTTTTATTTTTTTTATTTTAATCCTTTTTTTTTTTTTTGGGGGGGGTCCCCCCCAACCCCCTTTTTTTCTCTAAAAACCCCTTTTTATACTAAACGAAAACCCGAAAAATAAATATATAAATAAAAAAAAAAATTTGACCATTTGGTTTTCGACCAAATTGCGTCGACCAAATTGCAGTCGACCAGTTTTTTTTCGACCAGTTGACTGGACACCCTTTTGATGCCACAGCTGGAGTCTGTAGGTGCGATAGCATGCGACTTTTGTGGCACCATAATAAAATTAGCAGACAAAGTTGATGGTCCAAAAAGTGGGTGCATCGTTAAGACATGCGATCTTAAAAATTGGCAGTTTTAATCTTCCCTCAGAGATATACGCTCGGGGGGTTTGCAGCAACCCCTGGCTCTGAAAATATATGAGCAGACTTGTCACCTCTTTTTTTTTTAAATTACTAAAGACAAATTCCAAACACTGTAATAGGTAGAATGAGATGTGCCGCTGGCACAAATTATCACCCCCTGTAAGAACCTCACCCGGAGAAATGTGCATCTATTTAGAGCAATCTGGTACAGCGGTCTCCAGTGGTGGCAAAGGGGACAGATTTGTTTTTCCTTCCACATGTTCTGTAGAATGGTGGTGTTTCAAATATCCTCACTCACCTGAGGAGAAAGGGTCCTCAGTTAGACAGTGGCTTGGGATGTAAAACTTCACTTAGTTTCACATCAATCAGGGAATGTAGATTCCCTGGGAATTGGTTATAAGCAAAAGAAGATCCATTTGCAGATGGATTATTTTGAGTGACTGCCCCCCCGCGATGCTCTAATTGATTTAGAAAATGAGTTCAATTATCTTTTGTATATGTTGCTACATTAATTTATTGTTGAGCTTTATACACTATGCATGTTAGATTTTTCTTGGCTTGGAAAGTTCAACCTTCTGAATACCATATGTTGATTTAAGAAGGGTTAGTAAAATATCACTGGAGCAGACACACTTTATTATTATTAAATTAGAAATATGCTACAGACAGAGCATAATTCAGCGTCTATACTTATTTTCATCTGTGTACACCAGAATGTTGGTGCCACCTAGTGTCATTCGTACACAATACTGTGATTGAGGGGGGGTGTGGCTAAGCGCAGAAGAAGATGGCTGCTTGAATGAACCACTCTGCCTCACCTCAATCGCATAATGCATTAAGTTGCTCTATTTCACTTTTTATTTTTCACTTTTTACTTACCTCTGTATCCCGCCAACGGTCCATGCTGTGGCGTGGGCCTCCGGAGCTGGTCCTGTCCTTGTGGAGCGTGTTGTCTCCGGGTGCATAGCTTTGGAGTCGGCCCGAGTACGGCGCTGGGTATGCGCCGCCCCTCATGAGGAGAGGTGCAGCGTCGCATTCCAAGTGATGTGCCGGCTTTGGGCCGACGCAACGGAGGAAATTCATCTCTGGCGCCACCTATGGCTGCATGTTTACTGCACATCAACAAAAAAAAATAATAATAATAATAAAGAAGAGACAAAGAGTTATAAGCCTGCTCCTCCACATTAAAGAACAGGAGTTGGAGTGGGAAGAAGAGGAGCAGGCGAAAAGGAGAAAGGAAGGAAAAGGCAAAAGAAGAGGAAAGGAAAATAAAAAGGGAGCAAGAAGTGGACACTGAGACAAGAGAAGTGAAGGAGAAGAAAAGTTAAGAAGGTGAGAGGCGTGGAGGGGGAAGGGCAGTGGAGATGAGGAGAGCGAGCTAGAGCTAACTGAATGAGAGGAAAGAGGGAGGTAAGTGTAGAAGAAAGAGGTGAAGTGAAATAGAATTAAAGATTATATAAACTGAAAATATTCCTAAAGCCTAATAATGCCAGCAGTACAAACATCACCCTTTCTCAGTGCTTTTGCTGATGCTGTCTAGTAAGTGAAGCTTAACACTATCAATTTATACAACGCAAATAATATATATAAATCCGCTGCTTTTGCCTCCTGCTCTCTACTTAAGTGCATCCAAAAATGTATATAGCCTTGGACATTAGCTCCTAACCCCTCCGCCACATCACAGGCTACATACGTGCTTTCATCTTTGAGCTACAGCCTCAACGCTATATCTGCTGGTTGCGCTTCTTATAACCTACTACATCGACAGATTTGGCCTAAAATCCTATTATCATTATATGACTAGTCTTTGACCAAATCTCAACTCGCTATAGCAGTGGGCAAGATCAGATTTACACCTCTCCGTTCCACTTTCGTGACATTACTATTATTCGTGATCTGTTCCTTATTATTCTCTGTTAGGTCATTTTGACCCCTTATTGTTTAAGGTTTACAGTATATATAATATGGAAGTAATAATTGCAGATTATGAGAAGCTATAGAACCTAAAACAGACATCACTATAACTCAAAGGGGCGTACAACCACTGTCTGCAAATCTGACACAGCATTGATCTATATTGTCCTACGAATATATATCTTTCTGAACAGCTCACTTTCAAGACTCTAACAACAATCATTAAAATGGCTACCAATAAAACGAATAAAAAAAACACATCCATAGCAAAAGTATCCACCGCCTCCACAACGAATCTCAAAAGACCTAAAAGTGACTTACCACCTCCACTTAGCATCTCTGATCCCGCCATTGAAACTATTCTTGCAGAAATAAGAGCTTTGAAGCAATTTATCGAGACTACAAATATGAAACTGCAGCAACTAGATGAAAGATGGCTGGGATTCGACAATAGAATGGAAGAAGTGGAAAGGAGAGTGGGGGTCATAGAAGACCTATCCCTAGAGTTCAGAAGTTGGAGAAATCATTCAAAGAGCTCCAAAAACATAATGAAGATTTAGAAAACCGCAGCAGGCGCAATAACCTATGCATCCCAGGTTTACCGGAAGGCTCTGAAGGCTCGGACCCCATTGCGTTTCTACAAAAGTTTCTGCCTGCCATACTACATCTACCCTTGGAAATTGTACTTAATATACAGCGCGCTCACAGAATAGGTCAATCCACAGCTCCCACTGCATCTCATCCATTACCCAGAACCCTCATATTTTACCTCTTGGAATACGCTCAGCTTCAGCTCATTATAACTTCTGCCAAGGAACGCAAATCCCTCATATGGCATGGAAAAAAGATATTCACCTCTCATGACGTGGCCAGAAGCACAGCCCAGCGCATGAAAGTTTTCTTATTCTTTCGTCCTGCTCTAAAGCAGCTTAATATCCGTTAAGGGTTATACCGCCCATGCTCCTTTAAAGTTACCCATGAAGGTCGTACAGCTGTGTTTGAGGATCCAATTGATCTTGGAACCTTTATTCAATCCATCAAAGGCGATGACATGGACACATCCTCTCCCGCAAGTACTTTAACCTCATCTGTTACCTGAGAATTTGGCCTTATGACGTGTACTGATTTTTCTTTTTTTTCCCTCTCCTCTTTACTAGTTACTATTTACTTAATGCAATCTTTAACCAATCACTCTAACAAATTGAGGTGGGTGCTCTAATAGCGTCCTTCTTCCACTGTGGTCGCTCTTTCTCCTTTTTGGCGACTCAGTAGGTGTTACCTATCCCTGCTACATTCTTCTTTCCTGTTCATTTTCCTATGTCCGGTTTGATCTCTAGAGCTACTCTTACCTTATTGGATATATTTTCTCAGTCTATGATCGAACTCGCTTCCCCTATCCCTTATCCCCAATGTGTTATCCTTCTGTATCACTGTTAGGGTATATATGTCTTAAGTAACATCACTGTTAATCTGATATTGATATGGTACTACAGCTATTTAATGAATGTCTATCATTATGCATATGATAAAATAATTTTTAAGTGTATTACATGGAACATCAAAGAATGTAAGAATCCCATTAAGAGATGTAAAATTCTATCTCACCTCAACAAATTTAAGCCATCGGTAGCATGTTTACAGGAAACTCATTTATCGAACAAAGAAACAATGAAGCTCAAATCCCTTTGGGTAAAGGAGGTTATTTTTAGTCCAGCAATATCCAAAAAGAATGGTGTGGCCATTTTAATAAGTAAAAAACAACCCTTTAAAATTCTTGATCAAGATGCTGACACCAATGGAAGATGGGTTTGGGTAAAACTACTAATTGATTCAACACAAGTCTCAATCTTAAACATTTATGGCCCCACTTTACCAGATCCCTACTTCTGGACCTCAATAAAACAAATGATACTCAAAAACAACTTTACCTACTTAATTATGTGTGGAGATGTAAATCAGGTCCTGGACCCATTTTTAGATCGAAAATCCAGTTGTATGTTTAAAACTAACAAAACCCACAAGTCCTTTGTGAATTGTATAGCGGAAACAGGACTTATTGATACCTGGAGACTATCCCATCTCACACAAATACATTATACCTTCCATTCACCCCCGCACAATACCATATCATGTCTGGATTCTATTTTTGCAATCAAAACCCTATCTGGCTCCATTGTTGATTCTAAAATCTCCAATATTATTATTTCAGACCATGCTCCTGTAATTACATCCTTCTGTTTAGCCGATATGAACAAAACTGCTAGCTGATGGAAACTTAATAATTTCCTCCTACAGGATCCACAGTTTACTCAATCCATTCAATCATTTATCCTACAATATTTCACAAATAACATTGATTGTGACACTTCGTTTGTAAACAACTAGGATGCATTTAAGGCTGCTCTAAGAGGTCACATTATGGCCCTCTCAGGTAAAAACAAGAAACTTAGAAAAAAGCATCTGGGTGACCTCTATTCTCAACTTACCCAAGCTGAACAGTGCTATTATAGAGACTCTACCTCGACCAATCTCCGACATGTCATGGCACTACGTTTCAAAATCAATAAAGAAATTACAGAACAAGGTGCCGGGCCGATACTCATATATAAAACAAAAATATTACAGACATCAAATAAAGCTGGTAAAATGCTTCCCTCTTATTTAAAAACTAAAAAAGAAAAGTTTCACATATCCCATGTAAAGGATGCTCAAGGTATATCTCACTATCGATCCAAAGATATACTTGATTGCTTCAGGAAGTTTTATGCTGATCTTTATACCCGGGAATGCTCTATTGCTAATGATAACATAGAATCCTTTTTTAACAACATTGGTCGGGCAACATAACCTCAAATAGACCTCTCCCACCTTGATAAGGAAATACCATCCTCAGAGATCATTAAAGCCATCAAGGGCTTGGGGAAAGGGAAAGCTCCTGGTCTTCATGGACTTTCTACTGAATTCTATATTAATCTATCTAACGTCCTAACTCCTAAACTTAAAACACTATTTTCATATTTTATATATCAAAAATCATCATCTGGTTCATTCTCAGAAGCTTTACTCATTATATTCCCTAAACCTGACAAAGACCCTACAATTCCCAGTAATCATAGACCTATATCCCACATAAATATTGAAAGCAAAATCTTTGCAAAAATATTAGCCAACAATATTCTCACATGCTAGACTGTTACTTAATGCCCTTAACGTAGCAGCTAAAGACAAAAAAGACAAACAAGGATACGCAGCCATCGCACTAGATGCGACAAAAGCATTTGACCGTGTCAATTGGAACTTTATGTTTCAAGCCCTTCACTGGCACTGTTGTGGCGAGACATTTATTTTCCTGGTCAAACTTCTATATTCATCCTCTAAATCCTCCATCTATCTTAATGGCCAAATATCCTGCTTCTTCCCTTTACTTAGAGGAACGCAGCAAGGCTGCCCCTTTTCACCTTTACTATATATTCTCTCTCTTGAACCTTTATTGGAACTAATACGATCCAATAAAAAGATCCCGGGTATTTCAGCTGGCGCCTCATATACCAAAATAGCAGAGTACGCTGATGATATCCTTATTCTTTCAAGAATCCCAAACGCCATCTACTAATCTACTTGATGCTCTGGCTCAGTTTGATCAAGTATCAGGATACAAATTAAACAGAGAGAAGTCGGAAATTATGCCCCTAAACTCTTATTGTTTAAAACATGATATCGATATCTTTGGGCTTAAATGGTGTAGTAGCTCTATAAAATACTTAGGAATTCGATTTGCCCCTACAATCCAAGATACTTTTAAAATTAACACAAAAATCATATTGGACACTCTTAAAGACCTAACTTCCAAATGGTCCCCCCTATATCTTTCTTGGTGGGGACGTTTAGATACTATAAAAATGATGCTGTCCCCTATTGTACTATGCTACCTACAGCTTCTATCGGTTCCATTATCTCTTTCCTTTTTCAAATCTATATACACTATTTTACTAAACTTTTTGTGGGGGGAAGGAAAAAGTAAAAGAATAGCTTTAACCAAACTTAAAGCTCCATATGAAAAGGGTGGAGTTAAATTCCCAGACTTCAAGCTATACCACTCTGCGTTTCTACTAAAACAATCTCACCACTGGTTTTCTGATCCCGTAATTAATGATATCCCCACATGGTGTACTTTAGAAAAACATTCAGTCTCCCCTTATAACGTCATGGACCTCATCTACATATTTAAGCATACATCTATGAATGTCTTAGATCCTATTAAGGCATCTATCTCAGCCCTACAAGCCTTTCTCTTCCCTCATTTTAAAACCCCAAATAAGTGCCTTTCCCCTTTAATATGGCATAACAAGAATATTGTAATTAACAGCAAGACCTTGGGCCTCATTACGAGGTGGGCGGTAAGGGATTACCGGCACCGGTAAGGGCACCGGTGCCAGTAATCCCTTACCACCCTACTACGAGTTCCCTTTGCGGGTCCTCCCTTACCGCCTGGTTTACCAGGCGTTAAGGACGTGACCCACAAAGGGACTTTGGAGCTAATAACGGTACCGCAATCTGCGGTACCGTTATTAGCACCTTCCCCATTCCCATTCGGCCCTATGGGGGCTCAAATGGGAATGGGGAAGGGCCCTGGTGAATGGGAAATTACTGACAAAAGAGAATGTTTTCCTATTAGGAAAGCTTCGTCCCCTGCACACTATCTGTAAGGCCAAAGGCCTAATGATGATTAGAAACACATTAAAGTCTTTTTAGGCATTTTTAGATATATATTCAGATTTTCACAAAAATGATTAAATTTTGACAATTTGAGAGATAAATTCAAAAACAATACAGTTTATTATTCGTACAGAATGGTAGGCCCAACGCTTTTCGAGTAACAAAAAAACTCTTCATCAGGGGCATATTTTCTTTATGAATAACATTTCTATAAAGAAAAGAAACATTATTACTTTTTTAAACACTATAATTTTTAGATTAATGATCAATTTCAAAACACACAATTTCAAAAAACAACTTCAATTAGAGGATTTCTCAGAGTTACCCGCTATCCCCTGAACCCGGGACTGAAAGTGTATAGTGCATATTTCTAATGAGACCAATAATTTTTAGAATATCTAACAACAATGATCTACATGTTTTTTAGATTGTGAGCAATTCTATAGTTTGCAAAAAGATCTTAAATCTCTTAGTTTAATACCTTCCAATGGATGGTTTTGTCCATCCTAAAGATTACAGATATTAGATGTCTGTATGTATAGTGAGGGAATTACAATGTCAACAAATAAATAAAGAGAGGGGAGTAGAGTAAAAATAAAAGTTGTCCCATTGGGAACAATTACAACTAATTGTTCTAGAATCTTACCTATTTAAAAAGACCAAGGTAGATGGAATATCTAGTATGGCCATAGACAAATTTGTTCGTGAGATGATTTCACCAAAGTTGTTCTGGACCTGTCATAAGATCTGGTAAACAGGAGCTAAATGTAGATAAGTAGAAAAACACTGACTTAATGCCAATGGTACTAGTTACTGATTAACAGAAAAAGGTAAAAACGCACTTACAAATCTTTGGTTCCAAAAAATGGTCCAATAGTTAAGCTGGCCAGCAATAGGTCACTGGATAACTTTATCAGGTGAATGGTCCCTTGGAGAATGCTATCAAGCAGTCAGTTTCCAAAGTGGAAGATCTAAAAGAACAGGGTAGTGAAGGTAAGTATTGTGAAAAGAGGAGGGTATTTTTAACATAGTATAAGTTTAGGCTATATGGTCAGCATAGGGAAGGTAAGTCTGTACTTTAAAATTGTACCTAGGAGGAAGATAAATGTACAAAAGTGTATAATCTAGGTCGACTTACTTCTCTTATAATTCTCTAGGTCCCATGACGAAGCTGCATCCAGATCGGTGAAGGCCGTGGAGGCGTCTGCCATTTTGGAAAAATGTGTCCTTTAAATACTTTGTTGACATGATGACGTAATTCGCTCATGCGCGATTGACGTCACCAGTGTTAATTTGGGGTATATGACGTTGCTCGTGCATAGCGTGAGCAACGTAAGGTTTGAAGTGGCATGGTCTATCGTGTGCCAGCCAGTAAGTAAATGCAAATCAATTGCAGAAAGAGTGAAAACCGGAGGGTACGCCACATGAAGTGACGTCAAACGCACATGTCTGTAGTACGTTGACCAATATTATCTCAATATTTAAATACTTTCTTGACATGAAGACGTCACTCGTGCATGCGCGATTGACGTAACCAGTGTTTATTTGGGGTATATGACGTTGCTCGTGCATAGCGCGAGCAACGTAGGGTATACAGCGGCATGATCTATCGTATGCCAGCTAGTAAGTGAAATGAAAAAGAATTGCAGAAAGAGTGAAAAGGCGAAGGGCATGCCACATAAAGTGACGTCAAACGCACATGTCTGAAGTACGTTCACCGATATTATCCCAATATGAGGGTTTTGAATATTAGAGAGAGGCATGATGGTAATAAGCCAGTGAGCCAGGATGGTTGTCTGAATACAATTAACTAGAGACTACGCAAGTTATACTACAGATAAAGATTCAATTTTTTGTTACGTTTTAGTATAGTATGTATCTGTCTGATTATACTAGGTACATATGACATGTTTGTGTAGATATGGATATTGAACCAAATGGTAATAATAACATGCTTAGTCACATTTAGAACTATCATGGAAAACCTGCCTGTACAAAAATGTATAGAGGTATGCATGACTCAACATTAACAATTTGAACAGTTTTAACAATTTTACATTTTTTTGTCCTATTATGAGCCTATTTGATAGACAGAAGTATGCATGATTCAATATTTAACAATTTTACATTTTTGTCATATTATAAGCCTATTTGACAAATACAGTATGTTGTGTTAAAACTAACCCAATAGAATTGGTATACAATCTAAAGAAAAAAGCATCAATAAAGATCAGTTTCATGAAAATGAAATCTTAAGTGTGTGACATTTCAGAGATCATAACCACAACATCTCACAGATGAAAATGATCATATTAGAAGTACTACACCCACTCCCGAGGGGTGGAGATCTACAAAAACAACTCCTACAAAGAGAACTTTTCTGGATCCAACGACTTGACGCAATGACCCCACTTGCCATGAATGAGGACTAATACCTTGTACCATTTCTCTAAAAATTCATATCCACAAAGGAAAACCAATTTTTACTATCTGGGTAACTACATAGGTCACTATTGCTCCTTTGTTTAGACTCTCCCATCTAACATAGCCTTTCTTTATAGTAGGGTATCCAAAATCAGAATTATTATCTTTATTTTCTACACAAATGAATGACTAGGCAAATTATCTTTTTACCACACACTTAAGATTTCATTTTCATGAAACTGTTCTTTATTGATGCTTTTTCTTTAGATTGTATACCAATTCTATTGGGTTAGTTTTAACACAACATACTGTATTTGTCAAATAGGCTTATAATATGACAAAAATGTAAAATTGTTAAATATTGAGTCATGCATACTTCTGTCTATCAAATAGGCTCATAATAGGACAAAAAAATGTAAAATTGTTAAAACTGTTCAAATTGTTAATGTTGAGTCATGCATACCTCTATACATTTTTGTACAGGCAGGTTTTCCATGATAGTTCTAAATGTGACCAAGCATGTTATTATTACCATTTGGTTCAATATCCATATCTACACAAACATGTCATATGTACCTAGTATAATCAGACAGATACATCCTATACTAAAATGTAACAAATTATTGAATCTTTATCTGTAGTATAACATGCATAGTCTCTAGTTAATTGAATTCAGACAACCATCCTGGCTCACTGACTTATTACCATCATGCCTCTCTCTAATATTCAAAACACTCATATTGGGATAATATCGGTCAACGTACTTCAGACATGTGCGTTTGATGTCACTTTATGTGGCATGCCCTTCGGTTTTTCACTCTTTCTGCAATTCTTTTTCAATTCACTTACTAGCTGGCATACGATAGATCATGCCGCTGTATACCCTACATTGCTCGCGCTATGCAAGAGCAACGTCATATACCCCAAATAAACACTGGTGACGTCAATCGCGCATGCGCGACTGACATCTTCATGTCAAGAAAGTATTTAAATATTGAGATAATATCAGTCAACGTACTACAGACGTGTGCGTTTGACGTCACTTCATGTGGCGTACCCTCCTGTTTTCATTCTTTCTGCAATTGGTTTGCATTTACTTACTGGCTGGCACACGATAGACCATGCCACTTCAAACCTTACGTTGCTCGCGCTATGCATGAGCAACGTCATATACCCCAAATTAACACTGGTGACGTCAATCGCGCATGCACGAATTACGTCATCATGTCAACAAAGTATTTAAAGGACGAATTTTTCCAAAATGGCAGACGCCTCCACGGCCTTCGCTGATCTGGATGCAGCTTCGTCATGGGACCTAGAGAATTATAAGAGAAGTAAGTCGACCTAGATTATACACTTTTGTACATTTATCTGCCTCCTAGGTACAATTTTAAAGTACACACTTACCTTCCCTATGCTGACCATATAGCCTAAACCTATACTATGTTAGAAATACCCTCCTCTTTTCACAATACTTAACTTCACTACCCTGTTCTTTCAGATCTTCCACTTTGGAAACTGACTGCTTGATAGTTCTCCAAGGGACCATTCACCTGATAAAGTTATCCAGTGACCTATTGCTGGCCAGCTTAACTATTGGACCATTTTTTGGAACCAAAGATTTGTAAGTGCGTTTTCACCTTTTTCTGTTAATCATTAACTAGTACCATTGGCATTAAATCAGTGTTTTTCTACCTATCTACATTTAGCTCCTGTTTACCAGATTTTATGACAGGTCCAGAACAACTTTGGTGAAATCATCTCACGAACGATTTCGTCTATGGCCATACTAGATATTCCATCTACCTTGGTCTTTTTAAATAGGTAAGATTCTAGAACAATTAGTTGTAATTGTTCCCAATGGGACAACTTTTATTTTTACTCTACTCCCCTCTCTTTATTTATTTGTTGACATTGTAATTCCCTCACTATACATACAGACATCTAGTATCTGTAATCTTTAGGATGGACAAAACCATCCATTGGAAGGTATTAAACTAAGAGATTTAAGATCTTTTTGCAAACTATAGAATTGCTCACAATGTAAAAAACATGTAGATCATTGTTGTTAGATATTCTAAAAATTAGTGGTCTCATTAGAAATATGCACTATATACTTTAAGTCCAGGGTTCAGGGGATAGCGAGTAACTCTGAGAAATCCTCTAATTGAAGTTGTTTTTTGAAATTGTGTGTTTTGAAATTGATCATTAATCTAAAAATTATAGTGTTTAAAAAATTAATAATGTTTCTTTTCTTTATAGAAATGTTATTCATAAAGAAAATATGCCCCTGATGAAGAGTTTTTTTGCTACTCGAAACGCGTTGGGCCTACCATTCTGTACGAATAATAAACTGTATTGTTTTTGAATTTATCTCTCAAATTGTCAAAATGTAATCATTTTTGTGAAAATCTGAATATATATCTAAAAATGCCTAAAAAGACTTTAATGTTTTTCTAATCATCATTAGGCCTTTGGCCTTACAGATAGTGTGCAGGGGACGAAGCTTTCCTAATAGGAAAACATTCTCTTTTGTCCTTTATCTCCAGCCTAGGTACCAAGGCTGAGCACCTCTCCCCTGCACCTTTACTTCACTTTACATATTTTTGATACACTCAAAAAAATATAACTTAAATGAATTAAGATCATCCAAATCAAGGTGTGCTTGGTGTGTTTTTTACTTTTTCAGAATGGGAAATTACCGCCCTGCCAACCTTGGAATGGGGCAGTAATAGCTCCATTCACCAGGGCGGAGTCGGTAAGGATTTGGAGGCAGCCATGGCGCTAATAACGCCATGATTACCTCCAACCTCATAATGAGGCCCAAATCATAGATCATGGATAAACAAAAGGTATTAGATTCATTCAACACATTATTGATGGCCCTTCAATCCTCACCTTTCAGCAAATGATATACAAGTTTGCCATTCCCAAAGCTGACTTCCTATACTATAATAAATTAATTAACTCCTGTCTAGATGCACTTAATCATTTTTCAAATGAGATCCTTTCTCCAGATGCTTTTAGACTGTTACAGCTTACCATGAGTAATGGTGAAAGAGCTTCAAAATTTTACAGTATGCTCACCACCTCAACATTTGATGTTTGTACTATTTGTCTAAAATGGGAAGATGACTTAGGATACATATTTGATGATCATATATGGCTCCGTTTGTTTTCTAAAATCAAAAATATATCTGTTTCAGCAAATATAACGCAACATTATTTTTTCTTTATTCGTAGAGCATTCATTATTCCTGCCAAACTAGCAAAGGCTAATCCAAATCACAATTGTTGGACATGTGGTCTAACCCCTGCTTTATATGCATATGTTCTTTGAATGTCAATTTACTTTCAGATTTTGGAATGACATTTGGAGGATTATTAAGCTCATATTCTCTGTTAATATTCACCTGTCCTTTTTGAATGTCTTCCTAGGCAGTATAGCCTTAACAACTAATATCTCCCCTGACTCAGCCAAACTTTATGATTTATTGATCTACACAGCCTTGAAATGCATTACAGCTAATTGGAAAGATTTTCGATCTCTCTCCACCAGAGGATGGTGGAACTCTATTTGTAATATACATAAAATGGAATTATGTATGGTTAATGAGTTGAATATTATCCCTAAATTCGATGCTAAATGGTCCTTTTTCATCCGCTATCTTAACTATTTCAATGTAACTGCAGATGGTACCTGAACCTATATACCTATTTTAAATCCATTAGATATTGGCTTATAATCTCATCCATATGTATGTCATATACTATTATTATAACTGCAATAACAGTTTGAACACATATAACATTATATCCACCTTCCCCATATGTCTCCTCCCATTTGTTTCCTGTTCGTTAGCTGTTTGTCTACCAATTTGTTTCCCCATCTTTTATATCCAATTCTCCCCAATTTATTTTCATTTCAGATTTGGTATAACAACTCATGTTGAATTTTCTATTGCTTCCATAACCTAAGCTCCGAGAACTTTGCAAAATAATACATATGGTTTATTGAATGTTTTATGCTTTATTAACTTCTTCACATGATATTATGGTTATCCTATGTTTATTTTCAGTAATTAGTTCCTCTAGATGTCTGTAACTTGCGAACAAATGTGTTATCATTGTTAATTAAAATAATAAAAATTATTAAAATTAAAAGAAATACTGCGATTGAGAAGCTGAATGCTGAGATGAATCTTGTCATTTGGTACTTAGATATTGCCATGTTATCATATGCTAAATGTTTGCACCTATTATCCTCTAGAAATAATCAGATGGATATGGGATATACTGTACAATGATGTTCAAAACTATGTCTTATTTGATAAGGGAAAAAACATTGTGCAAGGAAATGTAGGCCTTTTTTAACAGCTGATTTGCGACAGACTAATCTGGATCTGGAATGTGTGTAGTATATGATCAACTTTGTCCCCAAACAGTTACCTTCACGGAAAGGCCTGTCTAAGATTCTGACTGCAAGTCCGTGAAAATCCCAAACAAATTCAAACAGCCGTGGCATATGGACAAATCAGATGTTGCCATGACACGTAATCTACCATGCCAGTCCAGTCTAAATTATATGTTTCAAATTGTCAAAGCTGTCAGATACCAACTCACTGGCGGCTCTCATGTGGCATATTGTTTATGGTCTTCTCAACTCCTGCTGCGAAATGCACTGGCACTGTTCTTAATAAGTAGCTGTTCTGATTCTTCACAAACTCATCAAGTACTTTGCTCACCTTGCTGCACTAACTGAGCCCCTACTGCAGTGAATCCAGCCGGAGGTGCACCGCTAAGAAAACCTTCAGCGCCCGCCGTTCGCTAACTTGGTCCCAACGACAGGGGGATGACAAATGTGCCAGCAGAGGGGTTGTAGCCGCAGATAAGGTCAGAAGAGGCACTGGGGACATCATATGGTGCAGAGCAACTGCCTCAGTGCATCGCTGAGAAATCCTTCTGTCCCCGAGGCCTGCCGTATGCATACATGGTCCCAACTGCAGGGAGCACATCTGCGCCTGCAGGGGACTTGTCACCGAAGAGGTGGGAAAAGAGGCACCGGGGGTGACCCATGGTACGTATCCACTGTCTCGGTGCAGACACCAAGCTAGAGAAGTGGCCCGGGGCCCGGGCAGTCATCATTCGGTGCAGTGCGATATTGTAGCTGGGGTTTGTTCGCCCGCCCTGTGGAGTGATGGAGGTCCTGGTGCTGCAGTAACAGCTGCTTCCAATAAACGGGAACAGTTTCCACTTCCCGGTTTGAATATTCTGCACCAAAACAAGGTGCTGCATCACGCAGGCAGGAGCAATTTGTGGCCGGGGGTGGATTTCCAGGTCTAATAAGTTTCACTGTGTTATAAATGGGTAAACCCTACTAAACACAAAGTCTATCTCCACCAGTAGGGAAAATAATGTATTTGTAACAAGGAGAAATGACAGGGAAAGTAACTAATTATTATGGACCTCAAAGGACCTACCTAAACTTCATGATGTTCCGGCAACACAGTCTAGAAAAAATTGGACTGTATGCTGATGAAATATAAAAATAATGTCGATTTATTACAAAATGTACCACAAATGGTTAAAACATCAATGGACCCACAAACACCAAACACAGTGGAAGAATATTAACAAATAACCTAATACCTAGACCTATCGTCTAAACAAACTTCTTACGTAATTGCACAAAACACAACAAGACTCAAAAATAAAACAAAAAACATTCTACATGTGTTTAAAAAAAGAAATTCCCGACATGTTTCTGTTCATCAACGACTCAAACGGTTGAACATTCATCAGGGGAAAGCTTCTGTAAATATGCTGTAGACTGCGTCAACACTGTGCACAATGGGTCAGTTTTCACATCTCAAAAATGGATGTAATCTAAAATACAAAAATAAAGGGAAGTTATAGTAAGGGAGGGGTCTGTAGATACCAAATATACCTGCATACTTCAGAAAAAATACTGAGGCATGGAGTAACACAGGCAAGATAAACCAAATAACATCTGCCCTTCTATTAGTTCTAGAAATCAACTAAGCAATTACCTTAACTGTATAATTGCTAGTACAGTGTGCCACTAATCAGAGCTACACGACACACCAATCGATGGGTGCATCTATTGTTTCAAAAAGCGCAAGTAAATTGCCGTAAAACTTGATCCGGGGCGCTGTAGAGTCAAGACAAAAGACAAAAACACACTCACCAAATGTACTTAAATAAGGGAGTATAGCCATCGAAACATCAAATGAAAAAACAAAGGCGAATCACCTCTATTACCTTTAGTCAAAAACCAGGTTAAATCCGGAAGTCGAATCTCAAGAAAAGGATCAACAACACTATTTCAATCCGATCTTCAAAGTGTTAATATCCACACTACCTAAAAAACAACAACAGAACAATTATAGACTAACGGTGTATCACTACATGTTCGACCGTACCGGTGTGATTCCAAAACCCGTACTACATGATCTTATCACTTAATAAAACAGAGCCAAAACACTGACTACATATAAAAGGCTTGTTAGTCTGCAGTACTCAACTCATTTTCCATAGTACCCGGACCTTCTACATTTCACCACTGTGTATATCTAAAGCTTACTATATATACACACAAACGTTTACTATACATAAAGGTAATGTGACTCAAACACGGGTACTACCGAAACCTACACAGAGTGACACGGCTACACATCCAACTTACCCAATCAATTGGTAAGCGCTCCTCAATCCACTCGATCTAAACACCTAGGTGTGGACTGACCGCAACCACTGGCCGGTAATTGACATGGAAAACAGACTGACCCTTTTATAAAATGGATCAATGATCATAGAAACAGGACTACCCGCACAACATGGCCGGTAAATGACATCAAAGCCGGAATGACCCCTGTAGAGAGTTGGAACAATGATCATAGGAAAAGGACTGCAACCCAAACATAAAGTGGCACAGGGTTTAAGGCAGGTAGGCTGTACTTAAAGGGGAAGCAACCTCAAAAGCAAACGGTCCGCATAGGAACGCCCATGGTACAAGTATGGAAACAGCCTACAGTATCCAACACACATAGTGATATTGTTCCTACACACTTATATTTACAACAAAAATGTTCTAATACCTCGAATCTTTTTGTAAACTTTTCATTCATTAATAAAACATTTTTAGGACACAAACATGTAATTCAAGACATATCTTTCAACTTAAAGAAACATTATGTTGAAGAACCTTTTAGAGAGATAGATATTTTCTACAACGATTAACAATCAGTTTATACAATCTAAATTTGTTCATACTATATAGATGTAACGGCAAAGAAGCATCAAACAAGCAGCTAATGATCGTTGCTTAGGATCACTATGTCTCAAATAAGACTCACACAGTGCCAATCAATTGCTTCATTTAAACCCACTACGTGGCTCTGTAGTTTGAAAATCATCTTTTGTTCAAAATTGAGCAACTTGCGATCAATCTCTTGTTTATTAATGCCACTTATTTTTTTCAAGATGAACCACCTGAAATCAGTATGAGAATGTCCTTTCTCCAAAAAATGTTTCACCAAAGGAGCTGTAATTACCTTGTTTTTAATACAACTACGATGTTCAATCATTCTTATACGACACATTCTGTTAGTTTTGCCCACATACTGTAAACCACAAGGGCACCTGATCAAATAAACGACATTTTGGGTGTTACAATTCGTTAATTCATTGAAATTCCAAACAAGATCTGGCAATATCTGAAAACTCTTTTTCTCTTCTGTCTGTGCACACATACTACACTTCCCACATGGAAAGTGACCTTTAACTTCAGGTAAACCCCACAAAGTGCTCACTCGTACTTGTTTCCCCTGAGTTTTAGTTATATCATTACGAACCAACATATTGCGTAGGCTCTGACTCTTTTTGAAAGCAACTAAGGGTGGTAAAACCTTCTTACCATGGTATGCTTTCTTCCAAGCTTTATTCACAATTGTTTTTATTTTATACGAGAGATTTGAATACGTGTTAACAAACACAGTACCAATCTCTCTTTTTTCTTTCAAAGTTTTTTCCAAAAGAGCTTCCCGATTGTTGTTGTAAGCCCTTTTTGAAGCCAATTTGATCACACGTGGGGGATATCCCTTGGCTACTAACTTTTGAGTCAAGATGTTAGCACTTTTGCTATAGTCCTCCTTACTGCTACTGTTCCTCTTCAGCCTGAGAAACTGTCCAAAAGGTAGATTCATTTTCATGTGTTTAGCATGATGGCTGTTGAAATTGAGATTGGCATTTTTGTCAGTAATCTTACTGTAAGGTTTAACCTTCAAAGAGCCCATGGAGTGGAAAATGGTAATATCCAAGAAGTTGATTTCACTTGCACTAATACATTTAGTGAACTTCAAAAAACGATTTTGCAAATTCAACCATACTACAAAATCATTGGCTTCCTCCACCGAACCATCCCACACGATAAACACATCGTCAATATATCGCAACCACTTCCTCAGATGTTGAAGAAAGGGATTAGTGGCCGGATATATGACAGATTTTTCAAAGAACTCCACATATAAGTTCGCTAAGTTGGGAGCCATGGCTGCACCCATGGCAGTACCCTCAACTTGTTGGAAAAACTTGCCTTGAAATTGGAAGAAATTTTTTGTAAGTGCAATTCAGTGCACCATAAAATGAACCCATTACTGACAGGATGCCCATCTGTTCTGCCAACCAAAATGTCTTCTACAACCTCCAGTGTCGCCTTTTGGGGGATCATGGTGTATAACGATTGGATGTCTAAGCTAATCAGTAATGATTGACCATATACAAAGGGCAGTCCCTCTATCTTCACAATGGCATCAGTTGTGTCTCTAAGGTAACTCTGCATATTGAGCACAAAGGGTCTCAAATAAAAATCCACAAATTTTGACAATGGCTCCAAAATGGAGTTTACTCCCGATACAATGGGACGGCCAGGAGGATGGGTTAGATTTTTATGGATTTTAGGAAGGATATAAAATACCGGTACTCTCCCATTCATTCGGGTAAGATATTCGTATTCCTGTCTACTAATCATTTCCAAATCCAGAGCCCTTTGAACTTTTTCTCTTATAACCTCAATCAGAGCTTTCGAAGGATCCTCTGAGAGGCGTTTGTAGCAGGTAACATCATCTAGTAATCTTTCACATTCGGCGATTCAAATAAGTTTCACGGCATTCGTCTAGTCATTTGGCCTGAACACCAGAAGGCAAGCCACGTGGAGGTGAGACCCTCTGGTGGCTGGTGTAGGGCCGCGGGTGCCTTCCGGGTCGGCCACTATATGTACTGAATCTAGAAGACCCCGGGGTTGGCGGCTTGGCTACCGGCTGCAAGCTATTAGGTGGAGGATAAGAAGCCCTGAGGGTAGATGCATTTGATGGGACGTGGCAGCGTCAGCCATTAATTGTGGAGCAGCATATATACAAACTTGGCTGCAGCGGCCAGGCGACCTCCTCTGTTGGCTGTTGCAGGGAGTAGCCACCAGAGGACTACACGGAAACCTTTACAGCAGGTGCATTGAGACTAGCTTACTCGCATGAAGATTTGTGAAGGTTGCCTTAACAACAGACAGACACTAAATCCCAGAGCATGGGATCCTGGGCCTAGAGACATGGGACATGCCAGGTATACGGCTCTGTTGTTAGTCCGTTGTCGCTCGCGGTGAACTGTCCATGAAACAATGTTTGTGTCGGGGAAAGGGGGTGGGGGTTCAGTTCCTAGGTATCCTACCTGGTAGGATGGGAAAAGGTGTCATAAGGAAGGGGACACTGCGTATCACCCTCTGTTGTCCCACTTCAACTCCCCGAATACCCTTCATCCAGGTCATCCTTTCACACTGGTCCACCCGCAGGAAACTTGATCCATAGCGATGGCTGTGTCCTGGCCTCGTGGGTGACAGAACCCTGAGGACTAGCGGGTGAGACACCTTGAGGTGTCTCACTGACAGGGAACGTGTACAGATTGAGATGGCGATAGCCACTCCGGCGCTTTTAGGGCAGTTATTCTCACCACACTGCAACACCTAGCAAGATCCCTAAATATGGTTGAACTCACCTGTGGGGCCTGGAGGCGTATAGAGAGGAGGACACACAGTGAGGTTTTGTACACCCCTCTTCTTCCCATCAAGCACATGCCGGGGATCCCTCTAACAGGGAGAAGGTTTTTACTAGGGGTGTATCGAACTTCAGCTTAGAGTAAGTATTCGGCCGAATTCCAGCTGAAAAAAGGTATTCGGCTCTTGCCGAATACTTTGACACTCTCATTTGAATACAATGCAACATGAACTCAGAAAGGCAAATATAGACTTCAGTTTGCAAAACTGAATAGAATTAGGCCAGACAAACTGCTATCACATAGCTGAAAAATATCTCATATTGTAATCTTCTCCCTAGGGCATGTTTTGTTACAGATTCTTAGACAAAAAGGTGCTCATCTTTTATATTTAGCCTGCAACAACAAAGCAACATCTTTTCTTTTGGCGAATCTTTATATGCAATGTGCACTTTTTTCAGTTGGAAAAAACAAACTGAAAGAAATGTGCATAGATACTTTCAGTTCCTGTCATGTCACTTCCCATTGCGCATGTCATAGTCCCCCTTTTCTTTTTTAAGGACTTGAGTCCTGAGTTTAACATTATTTGATATTTTATCAGGAATTATAAGTTGCACATGTTTTTGTATTGGCAAGAAAGATTGGCTAGGATAAGTGAGAAGTGAGCAGCATTTGTTTGGGTGGGGTGAATAGTTGTGAGATGGAGTTCACGCTTTTCAGATTTCCTCTTGACTTGTGTTCTACATGAGCCGACATGAACCATTTAATACATTTCCATGTGAGCTGCAAAGAAGTTTCGAAACTCGACCGCATCGACTTTGAAACTGGATAGAGAATGCAATGCATTTGAATCACAAAGGCAGTCCTTTTGCATTTGTGAAGCCTCCTACTTTAACTTGCAATGAATGTGGAACAATCTTCTGTACATTTGGTCCCTTCATTTTGGTTAAATCTGCTTTATTTCTGGCTTTTATACTTTAAATAAAGATGCTACATTAATTACAATGAAGAGAAATAAAAGTATAGAATGCATTTAAAATGGTGCTTTATTTGTTTTTTTTAATAAGTGTGTTTTTTGAAGTTTGGACCATGATTTATTAAATAAAGCAACTATTCGGCTTCATATTCAGCTTCGGCCGAATAGTTGACAAACTATTCAGTATTCGGCTGAATACTAAATATGCTATTCGGTAAAGCCCTCATTTTTACACTATGTATGTGTAGGTTAGGCCTCACATGCTGGTGGTGAATATTTTCCCGAATGGCCAGATTCTGACATTAGAAGAATTTAAGGCGAAGGGTGGGGTGTCTGTGCTAGACATATTCTTATATTTCAGATTGTGCATTGCGGTGAAGGGCAGGTTCACTAGATTCCCACTCAAGTTCCCTACTGCACTAATCTTACATGACCTTATCAGCTAGGGGTTCGTTCCAAATTGGTCTCTAAGATATATGCTTGTATAATATCCCAAAATAGGGCAATATGAAATCACTGAGCAGCTGAGAAATGGAAATCCCGGCACCTGACTTGCTTCATGCAAAGCTGCTGATTGGAGCAAATATTGTTAGGGGACTTCTCTTTGGGTAGTACGGTGGAGGAATTTAGAAAAAAAGATATTTGAGTGATTTGGCAGTTTCATGCCATGGCATTGCCCCTTTCTATGCCAGCCAGATATTCTCAGTTCAGAAGCCCCATTTCCTGTCTCTCTCTTCTGTAACAATGGTTTTGGGAATGTTGTGCCACAAGGGCCACAAAGAATCACCAATAGCAATACGAGAGAAAATAAAACCTATTTTTGTTAAAAAACAAAAAGATAGATATGTAGCTGTGGGGTGTGGTTTTAGTAATGACTGCTAAGGCCTGTTTGCTTCTACTTTGTACCCCTATGAGTGTTTGTGTCCCAGGGAGTAAGCTGATATAAGTGAGACTACACCTCCTAAACCCCAATAAGTTATGGCTGCTTTTTAGAGGGTCGAGGGGGATAATGACATGGGTGTGCATGGTCTGCTGCTAGTGGGGATTAACCAGACTGTTTTGATGTGTGCACCATTAGCTGGAAATCTTGTGGACTGTCATAGACCTCCTAAAAGAGGCTCTTGACATGGAGCATGAGGGTCTAGAGGTGCTGTAGCTAAGTGTTGCCACTTTGGAAGGTGGAGAGGGAAAACAGAGAAAGGTATGCCCCCTGCTATCAAAGATTTCATTCTTGTGCAATTTTCCCTCCATTTATGGACCCCCCCCCCCAAAGATTTTGCTTTTGTTTGGCTATCTTAACCTGACTTTTTCCAGTGGAGCCCAGCCTTCAGCTGAACTCCCCTGGGCTTTTGCTCTTTTTTTATGGGGAACCTGACACGTTCTTCAGTCCAGTCTGTCAGTCCTGGGAAACTATGTTTCCCATAGTCTTTGACTATGATGCCATTTCTTGGTAACTTTTTAACAGTGCACAACGTACCTTGCAGTACAGTACGCTGGGGTCTCTTTTTGTTTTAAGGCCCTAGACACCCTCAAAGGATTTTTTGGTGATTGTACGGGTGTGCCTGGGATGAACTGGTGGCAGCAGTTACTTTTCATAATGTTTTACTTCTTTTTACTGAGTTACAATGGTGTGTAAATATGCATGATCGCGCAGATGAAGCAGAAAGTGAGTCTTCTTGTAGGGGCTATAGCAAGTCAGGAAGGGCCTTGAGGTGATGAAGAATTGATTCCCACTATTGAAGTAGGCCCTGCCCTTGGCATGGCTATTTGCCTGAGGTAGGCAGTGCGGGTGGGTCTGGAGGATTGGTTCCTAGTTATCACGCTGGAGCAGTATTGGAGAGGCATTTGTGTGTCAGTGTGAGTATTTTAAATTTAATCCGGTCCTTCACTGGAAGCCAGTGCATGTTTCTTCTGGTGGAGGAGATATGTTCTGATTTGGGAATGTTTAATGCTGCTCTTACGGCATTATTGTGCACAGTTTGGAGTTTCTGGATGTTTTTGGATGAGGAGCCTGCAAAGATGGCGTTGCAATAGTCAACTCTGGAAAGGATAAGTGTTCTTTCCAGGGGGATTCGGTTTTCTACTGTGAGTTAGGATCTACAGGCCGTGATAAGTTTGGCTGTGTAGGCAGATGCTGATGTGATAGCATTGACTTGCCGTGTGAGAGTGAGTGAGGAATCGAGATAAACTCCTAGGGTCTTAAATGCTTTGGCAGTGGGGATAATGTTTCCGTCTATGTTAAAGGATTGGTACCGTGGTGAGATATTTTTGAGTTTCGCTTGGCTGCCCAGAAGTGACTGGCACAGGGCTAGCAGCTGCTGTAGAAGAGAAGACTCTCATTGTTCTGTTAGTGAGGAATGATTTAATCCATGCTATGGCATTGTTGGAGAAGTGGGCATCGCTGGCTAAGTGACGGCATAGGATGTTATCATTTACCAGGTCAAATGCCGCTGAGAGGTTTAGAAGCAGGGGGATGGCTAGATCACCTTTATCTCTGATCAGATCCATTTGTGCTTTGAGGTCAACAAAGGCTGTTTCCATGCCATGACCCAGGCAGAAACCTGACTGTCGAAGGCCCAGTAGATGGTGTTTTTCTAGGTAATTTTGGATCTGGACATAAGCTACTCTGTCCAAGATTTTTTTAAAGGAATGGTACTGTTGTGATGGGACGGTAATTAGTAGGTACATTAGGGTCCAAGGAAGGTTTTTTCAAAAGTGGCATTACCCATGCTTCCTTGAGGTTGTCTGGTACTTTATTAGAGACAAAAGAGTTATTTATAAGAGAGGTGATGAACGGTGCCAGGTTATCTGCGCAGTCTTTGATTAGGGTCGCAGGGTAGATGTCACCTTGGCAGCGTGCAGGTTTGAGACCTTTGATGATTTTAGTAGTTTCCTCCATGGTAATGGTGGAAAACTCAAACTTTGGGAAGGGTTTGGGTGTTGTACGTTTAGGTGTAAATTGTTGGGGTGAGTTAAGTTTCAATTTTTTGTTGTTAATTTTGTGCTGGAGAGTTGGGATTTTGTCCATTAAGGCCTTTTGTATGCCCTTGCACCAAGCTTGGTCTTTGATACAAAGATCTGGCATTTGCGAGGGGGTTTCTAGTTCTCTTAGGACTGGGAAGAACTCTTTTGAGCTGGAACTGGCATTTTCAATGCGCAGGTTGTATGCATTACTTTTGGCTTGATGGGTAGCTTTTTTGTAGTCAGAGGCTATGGAGGTGAATTGTTCTTTTGATTTAGTCAATATGTATAATATCTGCATTTGCCGAAATGGGATTTCCAGTGAGCTTAGAATGCTGGGAGGTACATTTGAGGCAGAAAGAGCACCCCGAAGAGAGATTATAGGATATGAATAATTGTGGCGGATGTTAATGCTTTGATAGGACAGTCCAATCAGAAACTCACAGAAGTTGTTTGGAGGAAGCATTCATCAGATAGGAGATCAATGAAGCCTTGGATAACTTGATAATAGCCCTCCGCCCTGTTTTTGAGCCTGTTGAGTTCCTAAGAAGCTTTCATTAGATTGGCTATTCTACTCATGATTTCATATTGGCTGTCATGAAGCAAAGAGAAAGTTCTGTGGGATAATAGAAAAACATACATTATGTGGAGTGGGTTCAATGGTAAGGCATGTTCAGAGGGAATACATTACCATGGCCTACTCTAAGAAAAAGGCAACACTCTATTCAGCTTGGAGTTGGAGGAAGCCATAGATAGAAAGGATTCAAAGGCTTTTGGGGAACCAATGGCTGCTGGCAATGTAGGTGCACACCCATGGTAGGGCGGCTGTGTTTATTTCAGAAACCTAGCAGGAACATTACGGTCTACTTCGCCTGTGTTGGGCACGAGGTCTTGCGGCTTTATTAGCAGGCCCAGTCACTACTTTCACTGTTTAAGAAGTTAGTAGAGAGCTTAAATCTTAAAAACTACAAAAAGCAGGGATTCAGATGGGAACCCACTGGATTTGTTTGCCTCAGACCTGACCATTGGAGTACCAGTCCGCTTGATAGCTGTGAACTCATTTCTCACAACACTCATAACACTCTGCAAAGTCATGGAAAGTGGGAGAGATAGTGCCTGTGTTCAAAACTGAGGTCCTAGTTCCCCTTCAAATTAATGACCTATTTCCCTCATTGGCACTGGTGCCAACCTCTATGGGAAGTGTTTTTGAACAGGGCGCGAGCCTGGCTCTGCACCGACTCTGTACTTGAGATATTATCTCCCAGATCCAAGCCGTATTTAGAAAGGGAGTTGGTAAATTTGGGCAGTGTATTTGTCTGGCCTTCACAAAGGAGTTGAAAGATGGCATTGTTTATGTTGTCTTTATAGCCTTGAGTACAGCATTCGACTTAGTAGATAGAAACCTGTCACCAGATGCATTAATGAAGGGTGGTCTGCCACCACATTACACGATTTTTGAAAGCCATGTGGCTCCTACTTAGGGCTATGTATGCATGTGTTTGTTATGGCCTATTGGGTGCACATACAATGTAATTCTCTGTGATGTTGGGGATCATATAGAGCTCCGTGTTGGTCCCTACAGGGTTCTCTTTCTTTTAGAATGACTTGAAAACCTACTTGATGGGTTCTGGTGCAGACCAGGGGAAACTCATTCATATTGGGTAAGAAGGCGATGACCTGCCTATACACTTGTCCATTATGGAGGATCTGTGGTTTAAACTGTCAAACAAAAACAAAGTTTCCCCTTTGGACATTTATGTTCCCCAGTGAGCATGTCCAATGGACTATGCAAGGCTGGGGTGTTTTGCTTCCCCAGCTTTGCATGGCCCATTGGGGATGCAGGCTAGGGAACTGTTTATCTGAATGTGCAAGGTGGAGTTCCGGCACCTCCCCGCACATGCAGACTCAATGGGCCACTGCCAAAGTGGCTTTCTTGCTCCTGCATACATGTGCAGGAACCAAGAAAGGATCTGGGGAGCTTCCAGGTTCATGTTCTTGTGCGTAGGAGCTGGAGGCCCCTTGCCACAGGAGGCAGCATCGGAAAGGAGTTGGATATAGGCCAGGCTAAGTGTAAAATGTAATTCTGTATGTGTGTGTATGCGTGTGTGAATCAGCAAGTATCTGATGTATGGGTGAAAGGGTGCGTGCACATGTGAAAGATTGAGTGAACGCTGTGTGAATGCTGTTTGAAATGAATGCTGTGTGAATGAGCAAGTGAATGCTGTTTGAAATGAATGCTGTGTGAATGAGCAAGTGAATGCTGTGTGAATGTGTGTTTGAATGAGCGAGTGAACACTCTGTGATTGAATGAGTGAATTATGTGTCAATGCTCTTTTAAATGAATGCTGTCTATGTGAACGAGGCATGAATGTGTGTTTGAATGAGCATGTAAATGTGTGTGGGCTTGTGTTGAGTTTTTGCTGACCCAGGAGAGTAGTTTGGTATCACAGATGCCCAGTAAAAAATGTCATGTCATAGCAAGAAATGGTGAATCTGGTTACATAAACATGTCAGCCTAGCCACGTCTATGCCAGTCAATGCCAGTCTAGCCATGTGATAACACTTATCATGCTTTCTTGCAAGCATGATAAGTGTTATCACGCGCCAATACTGGCATTTTTGTGTAGAAAGTCTCCCAATTTCCTACTGTGGCATGACATTTTCTACTGAGCACATGTGATAAAGCAAGCATTATACGTGTTATCAAGTGTCGAAACTGCCATTTTGGTGTAGCCAATGTAGCAATTTCATACTGTGGCATGACTTTTTTTCCTGGGAATCTATAATACTGTATCATCGAAGCTCAGTACAAAATGTAATGCCACAGTAAGAAATGGCTAGACTGGTTGCACCAAAATGCTAGTCTAGCCACATAATAACATTTATCATACTTGTATCATTGATATAGCTAGCATAATAAGTGTCAGTATGTGGCTGGACTGGCATTTTGATGTGGCCAGTCTAGCCATGTCATATTGTGGCATGACACTGTTTACTGGGCATTTATGATAAAGTAAGAATGTGCTATTGCATCACTAGGATCCTAGATATAGCTCTCCTGCCCATTGGATCAGTAGCTTGTTTGAAGAGTGGGGTGATGCAGGTTGGCAGCAACAGGCAGGAAGTGACAATTAAGTTAGGGCTAGAGCCACCTGAGAATAACAAACTGGCTAGTCCTGGAAATATGTTTTACTTACAATTAAAAACCCGGTCAACTAAGTTTGATTGTTCCATTACGTGGCTAAACTGCCATTTTGGTGTAGCCAGTCTAACCATTTCTTATTGTGGTATGACTTTTTTTTACTGGGCACCTACGATAAAGCAAGCATGATAACTGTTATTTCACAGCTATACTGGCATTTTGGTGCATCCAGTCTAGCCATGTATTACTGTTGATTGACATTTTTTACTGGGCATCTATCTATGATAAAGTAGCATGGTAAGTGTTATTACATTGCTAGACTGGCATTTTGGCACAGCCAGTCTAGCCATTTACTACTGCGGCATGCCATTTTTTACTGGACATCTATGATGAAGCATACATGATCAGTGTTATTACATGTCGGGACTGACCAGCATTGGACCAATTCTTTACTGATCAATGGAGATAAAAACAAAGACCTTCAAGTGGAGAAGAATCTAGAATTTTCTATTGTGATTTTCTTGCATCTGGAAGATGGGCAGACCAAATTCAGAAAAGTTCCCCTGTGGTTCCCCAGGAAGCTGTGGGTATGCTCTGGTTGAACGCACGCTTCATCTCTAATTTAGTGGGCGCTCAGCTGGATATAGCGCAAAGGCCACTTCCGCAGCTCCATATGATACTACTATCTAAATTTGGTGGTGGCAGGGAAGGATTTGTTGCAGTCCTTATTCTGCATGGAGCCAGGCACTGCAGTGCTCTCTCTTAGCCTACAAGTGGGTGCTCCCTCTATAGACAAGGTAGTGTGACTGAAGGCAACTGACCTGCTTGGTAGCCTCTGCTTGCATCCCTATGCTAAACTACACCAAGAACATACACAGGATGCCTTCACTCTCCATACGTCTGTAGCAGCAGCTTATCCATTAGGCCAAGTAGGGGGTGACATTTCGACTGCATAGGGGCTTCCACAGTGTTTAATCTGGCACTGAAAGGACCTCATAGTACTCAAGGGAGGGCATTGGTATTACTGTAGGGGTGCGCGCCTCGATGCATGCAGTTGCATTGTACAGAGCAGGAGATAATGAAATGTGAGTGAATATAATGCCAAAACGGTGATCCCCTTGAGCTATATGTTTTCTCGGTTTCATTTCCTAAAGGATGTCGCTTTAATTTTTTTTACCCTGATGTCATTGCATGCCTTATTGAAACAATGACCACCACTTCTGGTTTCAGTATAACATTCAAAATAAATTGCATTGGTCGAAGCAGCACACTGCTTTAGTCCATTGCCTGGTGTTTTCATTCATTTAAAAACTTTGGGGAACAAAATAAATCTGTCCTCTGAGGGGACACTGGGGATTACTTTTGATTGTTATGAATAGGCAATGATTCCTAGGAGTGCCCCTGTAAGTACACATTGTACACATTTGTGCACCTCATTTTCGAGTTCTGCATGTACTGTATTATTTTACATTTTTATCATGAAGTACATGAACTTTGACAGCAGGTGGTGACAGAGTTTTTAAGCAAATTCAGACCTGCCGCTGAAGAGTTAACTTTGCTATGTAATACTGTATGTGGTATTTTATGGGCATTTATATGATCCTATAAAATGAATTAAACCGGAAACACAAAATCTTCCTGATTACAATTTCCTTCTGCTTTCTAGCATTGATGTAGCTGTGCCCTGATAAAAATGTAAATATGCAAATATAATTAAATCAATTCTTGTGTTGGTGCAATCAAGGTTTCTCTGTGGAGAAGTGTCCAGGGTATTAGTGACAAGATTCATGTTTGCCTTACTCTCGATGCCCATTTTGTTATTAGTGGCAAGATTGGCCCATGTTCATGGGCCAAGAAACTCTGGATATAATTTTCACTGCACAGTAAAATATATTCAGTGAAAAAACGTTGTTAAAGGTACGAAATGGTTAAGTTGCACTGTTAAAAACCTATGAAATTCAGTGAAAAATCTTTGTTAAAGTGATGTTATGGTGACAAGTAAAATCGAAAAACCCCATAAATTAGCCAGTTATGGTAAGCTAAGCAACCATAACTTGCGCCACCACCGTGCACTGCTTAGACTAACAGCCAGCACCTCAAAGATAACATCACAAATGTCATTGATGACATCACTGATGACATCACATATTTTTGTTCACTGGCTTGTCTAGGCCAGTTATTTTCTTCAATGACAGTACGAGTTTTATCATTGAAAAGGTACACTATATCAAGAGGTTTAGCTTGTCCTAAATTGTTAAGGTACTTTCTTTAGGATATGGCCTCAGCTCATGGGGGAAATAAGCACGCCTTTTTGTCATTTTCTAGTGAAGTTCTTTCTTTCCTCCTTACTGGAGTTTCCCTGTATGTGCCTCAGATTCCTATGCATTGTGTCTCTTCATTTGTATTGTTTGTACTAACACAAGTGTGTAGTAAGTCTTGTTATTACCAGATAAAAAATACTGTATTTCTGTGGTGCATGCTTCACCCATTGCCTATGTGTATGTATTACACATTCCCCAAGAGGCTAGAGAGGAGCCATCACCATCAGCCAAAATATTAAAATACCGGAATAGCGTTATTCCGCCCATCGTAGCACCACCCAGGAGATTGGGGGGGGGGGGTATATGCATTCACCATCTTGCATCTGATGATCGTTTTGGCCTCACTGCAACATGTCTGCTTACTGACTACAGGCACTGGAGTGCTCGGCCACCCCTCCCTCCTCTTCACTGATTGGACCTTGCTACCATCTTGAGGCCCAATCAGGCAAGGCGGCAGGTGAACGCCAGCTCCACCAAAGGCCCTCCTAAGGCCTCTGTTCATGCCGGGGAGTGTGCAGAGGGCCTCCCAACCTGTTCCCCCGCAACACATCTCACTCCATGACCTACCAGCCCCATGCAACAGCCACCCAGCATGCAGCCTACTCCCCCACAAACCTGTTCTCTTGAACTTTGTCACCTCACCACGAAACCCTTTGAGTCTTGTCCTGGGCATTACTATAACTTTTAACTAACTCACACAGTTGTCTGAGCCTGGGTGTCCCTTCTCAATTTGGCCTTCATTCTTAACCAAATCCTTGCTCCTTAATTCTTTTCTGTGCATGTTTTCACCCCCATGTTGCATTGTTTTGCTGTGTTTTTGGTAATTCGAATCATGGTGTGTTTTTGACATCACTTCACCCCCATTTTGCATTGGTTTGCTGTGCGTTTGGTAATTCGAATCCGGGTGTGTCTTTACCATCACTTCACCCGCATTTTGCATTGTTTGCTGTGCTTTTGGTAATTCAAATTGGGGCATGTTTTAACTACACTTCACCCCTTTTCTGGTACTAAGGTGTTTCCATTGCATCTGTTTTCTTGCTTCTCCTGGCTACTAGGCTGCCTGGTGAGTTTGTGCGTGTGCTTGTGAATCCCGCCACTATCTTCCATCCTATCTTCCTCCGCCCCCTATGGCACTCACCATTTCCCCTATCTGTTCTAACTGCTACACTATCACTTATCCTCCTTCTCTCACGAAGTCTGGAAGAAAAAAGCTTAAAAAGGACATGCTGACCACTAACCCTGGCCTACCCATTGCAGACACGTATGTCAGCGCAACTTCCAGAAAGATTTTCACTGATATCCTCTTATTTGTCCCCTCTCATCCTCACCCATTAATGGTGGCACTAGATGGGAAGTACTCTTAGGGGCTTTTCACCATCCAGGTGTATCATTAATGTCTATCGCAATGGCACTATCCTGGCTCATGGTCCACAATCCAACCCCCTCCTCTTTGACCACGCCTGCTGTCCCTCATTAACTTCCTTCCCACACATGCTACTTCTTCTTCCTCTTTCTCTATCCCCCTCTCCCAACTAGTGTACCACGCCGATGTACCCCTCTTTCGGAAAGTCTTCAAAGGCAAACCTCTTGCATCTAGCCATGCTTAATGCTTGCTCTGCTATAAAACACTCTGCCCGACATCTGCCTTCTCCTTGAAAACCTTAACCTCGTTATCCTCGCTCTTACTGAGACGTGGTTCAACGCTAGCTCAGTCACTGATTTTGACTCCTTGATGTCTACAGGATCATCTCCAAGCCTCGCCCTAACCATTCTGGTGGTGGGGTTGCCCTGATCTTCCCTGAGTGGGTCCCTTTTATCCCTTGTACCCACCCAGCCTTACTCTTCCTTCGAGAGCCTGGTCTACAAGCTGATCATCTCTCCCACTTCCTCCATGATCATTGCCACTATCTAAAGTCCACCTGGCTATACTACCCTGTTCCTCTCTGAAAGGGCTGACTTCTCCTCTTCTCTCCTCACATCCACCTCTAAACCCTTTCTCCTGGCATTCACTCTCTTCCTTGATATCTGCACCTCACTCTCCCTCTCAATTCTCCCCTCTGTTCCTACCCACCTGGCTGGACACACTCTCGATGCCATCATCCACATTGATCTTTTGCTGTCCTCCCCACTCACCACCCCACTTTCCTGGTCAGACATTCCCTCCTCTCCTCTCTCCTTGGTCCTCTCTGTTGTCTGACCGCACCTCCCCCAGCCTTGCCAATCTCCTTCACGAACATCCACCTGATGAAACGAGTGTCAGCTGCGTTCGCATCTACCTTCATTCCCCCTCTCGCCCCACAGCAGACTCTACCATTGACTCCGCTCTTAGTGACCTTCATCTTGTCATTTGCCCCAGTCATGAGGATCCACCTGAAACTTGCCTCCAAGCAAAACACCTGGTACGATTCTGAACTCACAACCCTGTAACGCAGGTGCATGGCTGCGTAACAGAAGTGTCAGACCTCATGCTCATCCTCTGCCAAACTGGTCTGTCGCCTTCTCCAAAGGCAATACTGACTCTCCATTCGTTCCAAGAAAAGGGCTTATTATGCAGTGTACTCAGCGGAGGGAGGCCCCAGAGCGCCCCATGTGGCACTGGAAGAACGAGGTTGGGACCTTGCAAATCTCATACATGAGCGAGCCGCAGGGAAGTCAAGGAGCGATAACCAAATGGACCCAGATCTGGTCACACAACGTGCATGGGCCAGGTTAGTTTGTCACCCTAGAGATACCATAATGTATAACCCAGACATGCCGGTTTGGGTCAGGCCAAACCTGCCCATGACGCTGGATGCGGATCTAATCATACAATGTTGGGGGAGGGCATACATCACTTTAGAGATTTGTTCAGCGATGGCCAATTTATTAGCTGGGATGACATAAAGACAAACATTGGAGACACGCCATTAGAGAAAGTACAGTACCTCAGACTGCGCTCGGCAGTGGCGACTACGTGGGACGGGTTCCCCAGTGAACCACCCTCGCACCCGAGCTTCAGATGTGCATTCTCTCCCAGCACAGTGAATAAGACAGCCTCAGCCCTGTGCAAACTCACATTGTCAACTAGAAAGGCACTGGCACCAGATATTAAAGGGGAGTGGGAAAGGGACCTGGAGATTACCCTGACGGACACGCACTGGACACAATTATGCGGATTAACAAAGCACATCTCTTGCAACTCCAGATACCGACTAATGCATTTCAAGATAATGAACAGAGTGCATCTCACCCTAGCCCGACTTGAGAATGTATGTTACAGCAGAAGGGAAGTGCCCCCGATGTGGGAGTGAGGAGGCAGATATATTACATATGTTATGATCTTGTGGTGCGCTCATCAAGTACTGGGCGGATGTGTGCTAAACGTTGGAGGGAATGTTGGACCAACCAATAGAGTGGGAACCGGGATCATGCCTATTGGGCTTTGTATGCAAAATGAACCCAGCTCGGCGCAAACTCCTGAACCTAGGCTTGCTTCTGGCTAAGCGTGCTATACTGCTACGCTGGAAGAACAGGAACCCCCCTCTGATCGAAGAGTGGTAGAGTGACATGGCCTGGGCGAATGATAATGAAGAAGTCTACTCTAGTCTACTGCCCTCAAATGGCATAGACAGTGCTTAAACACAGATGGAGAGAAGTCCTTTCTAAGCATAAAAGAACCAGTACTAACAACTATGCATTTCCTCCCCAAGATACACAAAGAGTTCGAAAAAATTCCAAGGCCCATCCTAAGTGGAATAGGGTGGGTGACTGAACCGATCTCTGAGTATATTGATTCCATGATTAGGCCATTTGTGAGCAAGCTACCAGCCTACCTTAAGGATAAAAACAGTGTATTTAACATTCTGAACAAAATAATTTGGGAACCAAACTGTCTCCTGGTCACACTGGACATTCAGGCCTTGTATACTTCGATTCAAGATGATTTAGCTCTTAAGACAATAGAATATACTTTCAAGGAAATCTCTGCCTCGCACTACCAACCCAGAAACATGCTCATGGAAATGTTGCTAGCAATGTTGCAACATAATACATTTATTTTGATGAATCATACTACTAACAACTGAAGGAAGTGGCCATGGGCACCAAACATGCGCCAGCCTTGGCAAACCTTTTTATGGGACTATTTGAAGATACCGTAGTCTACAAAAATGACAGCTATCGAGTGAATGTCTCGATGTGGACAAGATATATAGACAACATCCTACTAATTTGAAAGGGAAGCCTGCACCATTTGGAGAAATGTATAACTGAATTGAATACAAACACTTTTGGAATAGCATTTACTGGAACTCACGTTGGGAAGGAAATACACTTTTTAGGCTTGATGATTTATGTATCATGGAACACATTAGTGACCCGCACTTACAGAGAACCGACTGAAGTTAACTCGACCCTATATGCAAGAAGCTGCCACCACTATTCAGTAATATGCATTATACCTGCAGGTGAATTTATAAGGGCAAGAAGAAACTGTGTGGACCAAACCATTTTTGAAAAAGAATGTTTTTTGGTACAGAAAAGATTTCACCAAAGGGGGTACTCCAAAGCTGGCATACACTAGGCATAGACAAAGGCGAAGCAAATTGCCAGAATGGAAACGTTAAAACAGAAAGATTAGAGTTCAGATGTAGCAGAAGCTAAAGTTAAGTTTATTGCTAAATATTGTCGGAACTACGACAGAATGTGTGATATTCTAAAGAAGCATTGGCATCTTCTACTATTGGACAAAGACATTGTGAAATTTCTGGAAGAGAAACCTACGGGTGTCTTCAAACGAGCAGAAACGCTGAATAACAAACTGAGTCCACCATATCTACTGAGTATCGAAACTGAAAGGTCAATGACATGGCTGTAACCCTTGAGACCAGGTTTTCACAAATGCGGTACGTGCAAATTTGCGCATGTAAATACAGATACATTTGCAGACTTGAGTGGACCAATTGTACATATTAAGGATTATATCAACTGTAAAACATCTTTTGTTGTATATGCATTAATGTGTGTGGGCAAGAAGGTATGTATTCAGTACGTTTAGGCCATTGAAAACTCAAAGAAGGGAACATATGTCTTCTATCAACAGTCAAGACCCTAAACTGCCTCTGGCTCAGCATTGGCAAAGCAATCATCAAATGCATGAAAAGCATGAAATGTGATTCATAGGCCTGAGGGAAATAACACTGAGTAAAAGATGGGGAAATAAGGAGTATCTCCTAAGGCAAACTGAGGCCAGAATTATATGTAGGTTTCGAGCAACAAAGCTCGGTCTAAATGGCGATAATGAGATGAGCTTGTTCCTGTAAGGCAGAGACTTTGGATAGCAAGGAATGTTTGTCTACATTAAGTAGGTACCCAGCATTATGTTAAGTATAGTGAAAGGGGCATACTATTAACATGATCAGACGAATCTCTATAGATTGATACTGAAGGATGTATCAGATACATGAAATGTTGCATATGGTGAAGTGACCCGTTCCTGAGGAATGTAACTAAGACTCCAGATTTGCTATGGGAATAGTCATGCTGAAGTGACTCGTTCCTGAGGAGTGTAACTAAGACTGCATATTTGCTATGGGAATTGATAATGTTCTAAACTATCTCAACACGAACTTGATGAGATTTCTTAGAATGACTTAATAACATAGATGGCCTTTGAACAATAAGAGATACGAGGTTCGTTTAAATAGTGAACAATATTCAAATAAATAATAAAAAATAATGTTTCAAAAGACTTTCTCAAAAAATACAAATGTGAATACATGTAGACTTCTGAGTTAAAAATATGCCAAGACGTGTTCTAGATATCTGGCTGTGACAGGGAGGAAGATGCTTGCATACACTGAAAGAATTTTCGAAGCCACAGGTGATGCAACGTGTAATGTGGAGGAGGTGTGGCGCCAACCCACGTGTTAGTATATAAAGATTTCCAAAATGGCAACCACGTCTTAAGCATGGGACGCGATCGCGAGGGGAGTGAACTCTGATATTTAAGGCAAGTCGTCATAACTCTGTAATGCTCATCCATTTAATGCCCTTTTGAATGGTGTATTGGTCTAAACCATGGGAATGTGTAAGGAGTAACAACTCATATCACAAAGGTTTTTGAAACAGGTGGGGCAGGGCTTAAGACCGTTGGACGTGATTCAATATGTGTCATGCGCTCACGGTCCTGGAGACTGTGGGACCATTGGAGTGTGAGGCACCATTGAAATGTGCCATTACGCTATTCCCCTGCACGCATGCCGCGGTCTAGTGTATTTCCAACATGGCCACCGCTGGGCTGCATTTAACGTTGCATCCCCCGGCAGCTGACGTGTTTCAACCCGTTAGCGTTTCCTCGCCCTTGGGTTACTACGCTGTTCTCCTTGGCTCTGCGGAGCCCAGCCCTTGCCTTCTTTCTGCATCCCTCGCAGCGCTCCTTTCCTCCTCCTCTTTCCTTCCCCCTGCTCGGCTGCCTTTCGCAGCTGCTTTAGCATTGCTGCCTCTCACATGCCGCTCCTTTCGGTTTGCCTTCTGGCTCACATGGCGTTCCGCTCTGTTGGTTCCCGTCTCTGGGAGCCCACGGCCTGCTCTCTTTCTCCCTCTCATTCCTTTGCCTTTCATTGCTCCTTTCTCCTTTTTCTTGGATTTACCTGCCTGCGCTGCATTCCCTTTGGGAACTGCCTCCTCTTCCTGATCCAGCCTGCACTCGTGGTTGCCTGTTGAGTATCAAGCTACCTACACAATTATCCTGGGAAACTACAAGATTCCATCCAGTCCTTCCAAGGGTTTTTTTGTGCCGTTCTGGCTTTTTCCCCTACTAGGCTACCCCGGGGGCTGGTCCACTGTGCTACTTGTCATTAAGTAAGCACAGTGGCGGCCTCCCATGGTAGACCATACCTACACAAGAAGACTGATTTCAGACGGAAGAAGACTCCAACCATCAGCTCTGGCAGTTCAGGTGAGGAGTCGGGGGAACTATCAGACAGAGATCAGGACAATTTGAGGAAGAGAAATATAGATGTGTTCTGTTATGCAACATTGGACAACTTGTCATGACAACTTAATCTGCCTAATCTCTGGGCATGTCGAAGGAGTGACAACTCACACCAAGAAATTCTAGAATTAGGTGGGGGCGGGACTAAAGCACGCAATAAGAATTTTTGGCTAAGGTAACCAAGGGTGGCATGTCATTTTGATCTCGCTGATAAATGAACACAGAGGGGTGTGATTTAATTTAGGGGAGATGAATGTATCTAACTTTGGATAAATGTCATGATAAAATGGAAGGAATCCATATTCTAATTATAGTATAAACTGTTTCCATTGTAGGAACAGGGAACTAACCCAGGAAAACTCTCAACTTCATGACACTCGTATAATACCACTCGTATAATACCCAAGAAAAATGAACTGGATAAGTACGGCACAAGATAAATAATGAAAATTATGTATTGGTAACTCTGAAGATCAAATATGCAAGGAAGTGTCAAATATGACTAATTACATCTGTGTTTTGTCCTATTTTGTTTTGTTTTCCCTCGAATCCCACCTTTTGCCAACCCCAATGATACATGTTAGCAATGTACATAGAATAGCTCAATTATTGAGATCAAGGATGAGTCCAGTTTTGAAAAAGGCCTAAGGCCGAAACACGTGTTCACCTAAGGACATCCCTCTCTATTACACCTATATATATGCAAGACAGTATATGCATACATTAATAAATACGCAAGAAAAACGTAAAATGACTCTTCGTTACTCTACCTTGGTGTCGTTTGTCCTGGCGCAACTTGAAGAGTACCAAGGTTTTCAATGTTTTATGAAGGAGGGGGTAACACTTCCCTGTATTCACAAGTGGGGCAGACATTTACTATCTATTTCAAGTGTCCAATTCGCTGAGTGACATTCTGAATACCCCAAAGCTCTAAGGAACTTGAGAATTTTCATAAACTGACGTATTTGGTGTATCCGTGGGAATTGTTAGCTGTTGCCTGAAGTCCCATTTTTCTGTTTTGCCTTCTATCTGATGCCTTTTGTTATATATTTGTTATTTTATTTAGTCTTAACTTGTGTGTGTATGTGTTATGTGGCGCACTGAGGCCTATGGGCATGTTGCGCTTCATAAGAAATAAAATCAATCAATCATATGTACTAATTTGATCTTGGTTTGGATCTATTCTATTTATTTTTGCTCTTTTGTATTTTCAAAATGATAAAGTCTTAAAAAAAAATAGATGGGCCAGGCAGATATTTCTTTCGAAAACATTTGGTTATGAGCAACGCAATTTGTCAGCAACACATGTAAAATGAGAAGCTCCTTGTAGTGATTGGTGGCAGACACTGCAGTAAGTGGGCAATTGAACTCTGGAGCAGGCAACTTTTGTTTCTGCCAAATATGCTTAATATGTGTGGGTCATTAGGTGAATGCAGTTGTAAAGCCCCATTTGATATGATGGGGCATTTATAACGTGCCTGTAAACAAGTCTTTCTAGGCGCGATTTCCAATTGAACGCCAAAAAACAGCTCAAATTACCTACCAGATCAATGCATTCTTCAATTAACATGAGGGGCTATAGGTAGATGACCATATCCTGAAAGTACAGTGGCAAAACACAGAAAGGTTCCACAGTCTCGCATTTTAATCCATTACTTCGAGTCTTATATTCATGATTTAGACAATAAAGCTACATTCATACACTTTTTGCTTACAATATTTCTATAAAGATTCATATATTTTCATGTCACTTTATTATGTGATTTGTATTCTTTGCAAGCCATCTATTCAAGACAGTTTAGTTAGGTAGATCACTAAAAATCAAAACGTCACATATATTTGAATCAAGCGCTCAAAAGGTATGTGGTCCGGTTGTTAAATTGCTGAGTATGCTTAAAACTCAGCTTGCCCACTTAACCAAAGTGTGTGATCCTGGCAAATCAGCTAATGCTATGGTGCCTTATCTACAAAATTGGGATTCATTTTACAGTGAAACTTGATAAATGCCTCACACGTGTTTAATAGGATATAATGTTGCCTCATATACAATCATATTAGTGACAATTCATATGCTGCACATCACACTGTTTTTTGTCTCTTCGCTTAATCCCAGCAAAGCCACTACAAAACCATGGACCTCTCTGATTGCAAAGTGAAGTAAAGAATATAGCACTGTTTAGTGGAGCCTTTCATTTGGATGATTTGGATGTTTGTATACTCTCAAATAAACATACATGTTGGGAATAATACTACCCTGGCAGGCCATACTGGGTGGTTAAAGCCCATTTTGCTGATTCCTTTCTATGATTCCACTTCTTGTCATTTGTCACATTCCTTGATGCCCTTGAGAACCACAGAATAATGCCACTTGCATTGTGGTCAATATGTACGCAAATTAAGGGTTCCCCGGCTCAGGCTTGATCCTGTGGTACGCTGCATAACTTCTCTGACTCAACCGCCTGCCCGAAAGCGGTGCTAACAATTCAGGGAGTTCCTGAAACCTCTTTGGATTTAGAGCTACAGAAGAGTCAGGGAGAAAGTCTGCTCATTTCAATATGATGGATTGGGCATATTGACGAATGGACCAATCACACTCAAGTAGATGGGAGTTTTAGTTCTAAGCATAGCATATTTACAGGACTAGCCAGCTCTTTATTCTCCGTTGGCCGTGGTCCTACCTTATTGTCACCGCTGCCTGCTGCTGCCAACCTGCATCGCCCCACTCATTGAGCAAACTTCTGTGAGTGAGTAGGGAAGGGTTATGGTGGTAATGGGTGGGATCCTTAGGTTCTGGGTTTCCGTGCCCATGTTTCTGTTTCCTGGCTGTGGGTGAAAGGCAGGCTACACCAGGTAGGAGCTTCAACCCCTGGCACTTACAACACCCGTAGCTCAAGGAGCAATAATGGGGCATATCTATGAATCAGACCGTGAGCTGGAGAAGTCAGTCCACTACTACCAGAAGGCCAGCTACCTAACGACTAAGGCAGTATGGCAAACCTTAATTTCTTCATCATTCACCTGCTGCAGCAGGCAACCACACCTGTCATTGCACAGTTAGGCACTACTTTCTGCATCTTGCCACAATGAAGTTGTTCTGTTTCCTAGCCCCTCCTTTTTATTTTGTCTTTGCCCGATCTTGACCATTGTAGATCACCAACTTTAATAGGGATCAGTGTCTTCCCTTATATATTATATTCTGTGGCCCTTTGGGTGATCACCCGAAGTATTGTGCATGTACTGCTCTGTGCGTTTTCCTCCTTCATAAAAAGCCCTGGCCTGCCTTTATTTTACAATGTATTTGTTTATAAAGCGCCAAAAGCCTGCACCAAGGACTAACATAGTTCCAGGACAGTGGACAGTACTATTGGACCCTAGGTGTTATAAAGGCAAAAAAAGGAACTGAGGGCATTGAGCCCAAGAAATTTACCTAGGAGGTGGGTTTTCAAGGTGTTTCTAAAATGACTCAGAATGGCCCTGGGCAGGGAATTCCAGAAGGAGGGTGCCATAGCCTGAAAAGATCTACCTAGACCCTTAGCTCTTTTGACTCTGATTCCCTGCAATTGAGCGGGAGCAGATGATCGCAGATTCCTGGCCGATTTGTAAGGCTTAACCAGTGCTTTAAGATATTCCTGTGTAGGGCACAGTGTACAAGTAGGCCCATTTTGAACTGTATACGTTCCTGTACTGGTAGCCAGTGTAATTCTTTCCTGGTATTGGATGTGTGAGCTCTTCTTGGGATGTCCATAGCTACACGGACTGCGTCATTCTGGATAGTCTGGCATATTCGAAGATTAGATTTTGAGGCTCAGTTTAACAGAATGATACAATAGTCTAATCTTCACAGAATCATCGCACAAGCTCACTGAGTTCGTTTTATTGATAAATGGCTGTATGGACCGAAGTAGCCTAAGGTGGTAGTAACAGGTCTTGCGAAGATTCTGTACTTGGGCATCAGAGTTCAAGGAGGCCTCCAAGAAGACGCCCAGAGTCTTTACTTTCGATTGGGTCAAGATCTTATTGCCGTGTAGCATGAAGTTAGCATAGGTGGGATCCAATTTAGCATGAGCATGGGGAGAGCCAAAGATCTACATCTCAGTCTTATTACCATTAAGACATAGCCAATTAGAGGACATCCACCGCTCAATGGCATTGTAGATGTTATTTAATGTTAGAGAATCCTGGCGATGATCACCGCTCAACTCGATGATCAACTGCGTGTCATCGGTGTAGTTCGTAAAGAAGACCCAAAGGTCTTCCAGCGAAGTGTAAAAAGAACGCATGTACAAGTTGAAGAGGAGGGGTGACATTGATGCTCCTTGAGGGACACCATAATTGATTGGGGAGGCCGGATAGGTGGCTGAACCACATTGAATGTTGGATACCCGATTGGACAGAAAAGACTTGACCCAGTTGATCACTTTCAAGGAACAGGCCCCTTCCTGTTTTAGGCACTCGAGAAGGCATTCATGGTCAGCAAGGTCGAATGGCGCTGACAGGTCCAACAAGATCAACATCCCAGCTTTCCCTGTATCCACAATGTCCAGCATATGGGTCTGGAAATCCACCATGGCGTTTTCCGTAGTATAGGAGGGGCAGAAACCAGATTGCCTGTTATGGAAAATGTTGTTAGTTTCCATAAAAGCCTGTAGCTGAGACATGACTGCCTTGCCAAGATTTCTAATAGGAACTGGCTGTTTGTGATTGGCCTGAGGTTACTGGGGTCGGTGTGATCGGTGTGATCCACCTTGCTTGGCCAGAAGGAGTGCCACACACTGCATTTAATAAATAAGAAGATGTGTTACTTGTAATCACAGTTCCATACAGTCTGCATCATGATGGGTTGTCATAATACTGACCTTACAATTTGGCTGATTCGATGGTTATAGTGGCAAAATGGTGTCCCGTAATGCTGTTCTGCCAGTAGCCCCCTAGTCTGTAAACTAGAATCTCACTATTGTGCCACCGGCCCAGACTCCGTCTCCTATCACTTGATTTGACACAAGGATATATAAATACAACAAGGCAATCTGGCACCAGAGTATCTAGTATACCAGACTGAGTGCAGCAGAACAAAAACACATTTCTCCACTAGCTGCCGACAGTCACTAGAGTTGTTTGACCATGGCAGAACTATGATCAATAATGAGAGGAGGAGTGAAACGCGTTCCTATGCCCTGTTATGCCTGGTTTTGCTTTGTTAAATGATGTTGGTCTATGTCATGTCAAGTTACAACGGTGCAAATGCAGAGCCCACAATATGTACTCATTTCTGCCAGGACTTCCTTCAGACTGCTACTACCACCTGAAAGACACTCCAACCACAACTCCTTTCAGAATTAGATGGGATTATAATACAACGCAAATAGACACCCACCCACCATGAATGCTGATGTGTGTGAATGGCAGAGTGAATGAAAAATGCTGAATGATGCCATTTGAATGCCGATACGTGTGTGTGAATGGGACAGTGAATTAAGAATTAATGATGCTGTCTGACTTATGAGGCATGTGTGTGGATGAGAGAGTGAATGAAGAATCATGCCATATCTATGCTGATCCATGTGTATCAATGGGAGAGTGTATAATTGTTGTTGTGTTAATGATGATGCATATGACTGAATGGGAGAATGAGCGTGGGGAATACTTGCGGTAATCCTCATTACTCCTAGTCCAACTCTTCCTCATCACAGTATTTGTGTCACAATTAAGTACTGGGACAAGGAAAAGGGACATGAAGGTAGTGAAGAATAAATATTGCCATATGAGTGCTGGTGTGTGTGGATAGGAGAGTGAATGAAGAATGAATGATGCCGTATGAATGCTGATGTGAGTGTGAATGTGGGGATAACATACCGGTAATCATCATGAATCCTAGTCCAACTATTCTTCATCACAGTACCTGTCTCACAAGATGAGGAAGAGGCACAGTGATGTGTGTGAAAGTGAGAGTGAAGGATCAATCAATACTATGAATAATCGACCAATATGGATGTGTGTGTGCCAGCTGGGCAGCAAGCCACTTATTGGGGGGAGGAGGAGGGTTGGACGGCAGCCAGAGCATTTTATTTTAATTGGTGTGTCCATTTTGGACAAATAATCACCATTACATGGCATTTTCCTACTAGGCAACAAAGAGGAAGGCACCATAATGAGAGTTTCTACCGATATTAGCCCACATTAATGGGTCCAGTCTGGATATGCTGCTTTTCTGTGGCATGGCATTTTTTAGTGGGCACCATGGGTGAAGACAGCATACGTGTTACTGGTCCACATTGGTGGGTCCAGTCTAGACATATTTCTTTACTGATGTAGGCTCATTTTTACTGGGCAACAGGATGAAGTCATCATGATGAGTGTTCCTATGTGGTACTGACCCACATTTGTCGGTCCAGTCTGCACATTTTTCTTTGCTGTTGCAGGGCAGGGCAATTTATTTTCTGGGCTTCAAAGGTGAAAGTATCACGATGAGTGTTTCCATGTGGTCCTGGCCCACATTGGTGGGTCCAGTCTGTACATGTTTCTTTACTCTGGCAGGTTCTTTTTTTCCTGGGCATCAAGAGTGAAGGCAGCTTGATTAGTATTCCTATGCGGTACTAGCCCACATTGGTGGGGCCAGTCAAGACACATCTTCACTCTACTGGTATGGCATTATTTACTGGGCATCATGGGTGCAGAAGCATGATGGCTGTTTCTATTTGTTATTGGCCAACATTGGTGGGTCCAGGCTGGGCATGTTTCTTTACTGTGGACATCAATGGTTCGTGCAGCAGGGGTGTTCCTACATGGTATTAGCCCACATTGGTTGGTTCAGTCTGCAGATATATTCTTACTGTGGTACTGGTAACGCCAACAGGAGTATGATATTCTATGGAAGTAATGGCATATATTGGTCCAGCCTTCATGAACATGTATGGGCACAGACAACATGAACATGTTTTATACGTGTATATATTTTGTGAAAAGGCATCATGAAAATTAGCTGGACAATGTTCCTGTGGAATGTTGAGGACTTGCATTTATTGGATGTTCTCATATGTTACCATACAAAACCCATTGCAAACTGTGGCTTTTTACACCAATTTTACAAAGCAACGGTGTTGAAAATGCATCATTTTAACTCAATATTTTAAAAGGTTTCCCTAGGGATAAGCACCCTTAACTCCCCTTGCTTGGTTCAGGCTACCTCGCTAGGTTCGGTCGCTTCTGCATATTCGGAGGAAACATTTACGTCCCTTCAGTCATCAGCCACTACTGACATACTGTAACAACTAGTAAGGACTGACATGTAATATGTAGCTGTTGTGAGCTCTGAAGGTCTCAGTGGGTCTGGGTAGTGTTGATAAGGAGACAAAGCCCCAATGAACATCCGCTGTCCTGTTTGAACAGGGCTGCCTGTGCCCAAAGGGCTGAGACGTAGGCGAAACCCTCCTGGGTTAAAAAACCTTTCCTCGGTTGTAGATGAAATAATCCAAGAAGGTGCCGGATGTTATAGATAACACAGGAATTGGAAGAGAGGAACTTCCTGCGGTGATGGTCAATATGCAGTAAATATTGCCTGCAAGTCCTATGTGACTCTGCACGGTCGCCGGTCGCCATCTTGGATTAAACTAGAGCGTTACCTCTGTGTTGATTTACCAGAATGACATGGCATGATCTTGCAGGGGAAAATACTCTGTGAGGATGCCTTTTCCTCCAATGTTGACACAGCGACCAAGAGGACAATTGTTTCCTAACATACATACGTGTATCCAAAACATAGCGTACAGCGCTTTCATTGGCATTCCTTAAAAAATGTTTGCCACATCACAATCTAACTGCCAAGAATGTTAAGTGGGCATGCAGAACCCCACTCAAGGTGGGAATCTAGAGCTCCAACCAGGCCTGGTCCGGCCCACAGGGACACCAGGACTTTCCCCACTAGTCCTTGGGGGCATAGGGCCCCTTTTCTTGTAGAAGGATACATAAATTAAATGGTTACAAGAAGACGATCGGATCCATGATCCAGGCCAGCAGCTGCCCAAGTCAACCTGGGTGTGGTTCGCTCTGCCTGAATCATTGCGTGCCTGCGCATTGTCGGGGGCACCCAGACACTGCTCCGGCAGGGCATCAGAAACTGCACATGCCCTAGTGCGTCCAGGTGTGGCTTCCTGACACGGCTTGTGCTCTGGTGACAACGAGGCAGACTGCCGCCTGCAGATGGCACTGCACACTGCAGTGCAGAGACAGCAGCCGGCCAGGTCAGGGGTTCCGTTCCAGTTCCTAGACCTCAAGGTAAGTAACTGAAAGTGTAACTTAAGTCTGGGCAGATATGGATTGAATTAGCAATGCTGTTAGTCAGTCCAGTCTGTGCAGGCACGCGGCGTAATGTGAATTCCTTCCAAGTCCAGTCTGAGGCAAGCATAACAATTTCACAGTCTTTGCCATGTGCCATGACCCGGGGGTACCCACTACCGACCCGTACAGTATTGAGGCCAGTGATCGAAAGTGAGGGGGAGTGGCTGGGAGCGGTGCTCCTCTACTTTTCTTTCCTGTTATCACTCTGATACTTTTATTTTAAAACAGAAACCACTACGGAGAACTTCTTTTAAAAGGTAAAGTATTGGTACGGAGGACGAGAAGTCAATCGCAGCACTGCACTCTCTGATGCAGGCTGCAGCAGAATGGATCGCCCAGCCTTGGCCCATGCCTGCGCATTCAGCAGTGCCGTTCTGTAATTTCTGCACGTGCCATCACTATGTACAAGTGTGGGCCAAGCCGCAGTGACCCAGCCTATACACTTTTATTGCAACCGTGGAGCCACCAGCTGAGTGAGACTGCTATCTTTATTTTTACCTTTGAGTCCCAGCAGCAAGGTAGTTAATGGTGGAGGAGGTGCATGCCAGTGCACTAGTGGGTCGGGAGAGAGGGACGGTTCAGTGGACTGTTCAGTGAAGTCCACTGTACCGTTCCTCTCTCCCGACCCAAGCATATTTTTACTGCGTGGAATTCGGGCAGGAGGTCAGGGGACTATGACTGTCACCTCTCAGCCTGCCTTTCATTGCTATATGCAGAGGCAGAGCAATAATCTTCCCATGGTGGTGCCAATAACAAGGGAATGTCTTCTGCACTAAAAACTTGTTATTGGCACCAAAATACATGTCTAGTTGTTCTTTTGACTTTGCATTCAGCTGGGACACCGCAGGGTCAGGTTGACAGCCTTTCCCTGCTGAATACTGAGTCAAAAGAACTATTTATAACTCTAACAACGTGCCTTTCATTGCTCTGCACAGCGTTGCTGAGGACGTGTTAAAAATCGGTTGTTAATCGTATGACATTTTGCAGGTCATTCCTTATAAAACAAGTGCTATAAAATGTGTTTGACCAGAGCATGGGTTGGGCTGCTGGTCGCTTGCTTATATTCAGGACGGAGGTGGGGGTATTTCTGCCCCTGTAGTTAAAATCAAAAGTTGGCACCCATGAACCCCTTGAGAAACTATGGATATTCAGACTTAAAACTGATGTCAATGGTCTGAATGAATCGATGTGTTGGCAAGCCCTTGCAACTCTGTAACTTTATAGTCATAACCTCCAGTTGTTTCCCTCATGTTTATGACTATGTGGAAATGTTTGCTTAATTGTGTTTTTTTTTAAAAAAAAACTCTTGCTGCTAAATTTTCACATTTTTCTGTTAAACTAGTCTGCTCTGCTCTGTCATATAACTGATTTGAATTCTTGATTGTGCCATAAGGAATTTAACAAATGACTTAAATGTATGACGCTTTAGAGGTGCCCTTGATGGGCTAGCCCTGCTGATGTTAGCACAAATGTGATTATGAGATACAATGTTACCAGAAGTGAATAATGATGTATATACAAATGCGGTACATAGATGATGGACAGATTGCCCTTTTGCCTAACTAACATTGTTAATTGGCCACATAGGATACCTATAATACAATTGAGATCTCCGATATCAACATGGCCACTCTATTTACGTATGCCGATTGATAAACTGTCCCTTTCATGCTTTCAATGCAAATTACCATTGTGTCAGTGCTGACACATGATTTATCACGTGATCGCAAGACGCTTTGTACTTGTTTAGTTACACACCGCTGTGTGATCGTGTATTTTACTCCTGGCGGCACTGCTACACCAACCGCAGTATCTTCACTTTGGGAAGGCTCCCCGGGAACAATATAGGTGAGTCTGGGCCGATTATGTGCACACCCTTCAGGTCGTCCCGATGTGCTCCTTAAATACGAACTATGATTGTGTGTTCTGAGGTGGGTTACATTACATTCACACTAAGGTGTTTTTCTTATACATCTATTATATTGACAACCCAAATTCTATCACGGGGTGTGGAAAAAGAATAACCAAACTATTCTGATGTATTGTAGGGCCAAACTCACGTTAGAGTTGACCCTAAATATGTAAACTTTTAGCTAGCATTTTAAATTACTGTAAACTATTGTAAACTATTACAGCAAATCAATTATTTAACTATACATCAGAAACATCTGAAAACATATTTGTTTGCGTAGTTCTCTGAGTCATCTGGCATCATTTAAATGTGTTGGTTCAGTATAAATTCAGCTGCAACAAGATGTAGTTCGCTGCCTGGTTCCCCTGTGGGATATGCACATTATAAATTCAAAAATCAAAAAAATCAAAAATCAAATCTGCCCCCTCGTAGGCCCTGCACTGCAAGGTGATCCCACTCACCATCTTCCATTTACACTCGGGCTCAGCTGCTTAACATTGCAATAGCACCCACCTACTACACTATTATTGCAGCTTCGCTTTGGTGTGGATAAGATGGTCAGTCAGGGAACTGCCACTTTGGCCCCTTCATCTGGAACCATCATTCTCCGAATTGCAGAGCCCAGCCTTTGCCTCTCACAGCCATGTGGATGTACCACAAACAACAGGATCTATTTTGTATCCTCCCAGGGTTAAAATATGCACATACTGCTGGAAAGCTAACAAAGGGCTGTGCAGAGGTGCACACAGTAAAGCACCCTGTACGGGATGTCAAACGTCACGCATTGGTGTAGGCCCCAGCCTGATAAAAGCATTCCCGGACCAGCTCCCTATCTTCACACTTTCGAAAGTGTGAAGAAGTGCAAACTGAGGCTCAGCAGGGTAGCAGAGTGGCTCTCCCTCGCGCAAAACAATGATGTAGTAATTCAAACTTGCACTGAGGAATGGAGCCTGCATAGGGTTGGTTGCAATGCAATCTTAATAAATAGGTCGAAGGAGGGTAATGTGGTGACTGCAGATAATGTTATGAAACCAAAGGCTAGCCTGCAAATATGACCAGCAGACACTTTTATCCTTCTAAAGTTAACAAAATTAGTACTTTTGAATACAGTAATATTAATGTCATCCATTAGTGCAGGATCTGGAAACACCCTAGGTTTGAACAGTATAAAAACATGCAGTATTATTTAAAAACATATTTCTTTTGAAGTTGATAAGCATTGGAAGCAGTGATTTGTGGGTATTTCACCAGCTTCCTACCCAACCCTATAATTGCAGAAAAACAAAGTTCAATGGAGAGAAATATTTGTGGTAGCACAGTGGAGTTCCTAAATAAAATGCATTGAGCTGTGACAGGGACAGCATTGGGGCCTTCCACCCTTTTCATATCAAAGGGGCCTCAAACTACAGGTGTGCCCCCAGCAACAGCCCCCATGTTGCCAGTCATCAGTTTTGTAACACTGCAATGTATTAATTTCTCTATTTTCATTCTTGGACTTAAAATGTGCGCTTTCTCTTTCCATGGGTTATACAGAAGTGTTATTATATACCTACATATCCATTTGGCAAATTGTGAGCTGTATGTGTGCAAATGTGGTGATACATTTTTTTTTATGGCTGGCTATTAGTTTGCAACTGAGGCAAGGGATTTTCATGATAAGACGCAGCAAATGATAAGAGTATCTGTGTAAAGTAATGTCTGGAAAATGGTGTGAGTACCAAGCATATGAAGAATACCGTACCTGGGATCCCACTCGTGTGTGTGCATGCTCCTCGTAGTGCCCTGGTTTCTTAAATGCTCGACTTCCTAGTTTCTTAGAATGAGTGTGCCCTTATCAGTATCCCACTTCCTTCAACCTCAAGCTTCATTCATTCCTGGGTGCATCCTTCTCTCATTATCCTACCTGATTCAAGCTTTGTAAACGTTCTCTAACATGCGAATGCCTGTTCTTCATTCCCCCGGGATTCATCGGTCCACAAGAGAACCAGGCAACTGAAATCCTGGCCAGCCAACCCAGAGGCATCCAGGAATCATCTTATCTAGACTGCCCAAGGTAAGAGAACAAGGTTGTCTATCTTCCATATGTTATTATTGTTAAAGCACTTGAAGGAAGACACCATTCAATCTGTTTACATAGCTACTAGTCTATCCCACATGGCTCCTGAATTTGTAGAAAGCAGCTGCAGATTGTCCATGGTGTAGCTGTTGTGGAGGTATATTCGCTTGGCTCTCAGATCATATGTACCCATTAACCTGCCATGTTTTTGTGGGTTGTGGCCTGTAGGCTGAGATTCTACACTCCATTGTTTCCAAAAGAGTACACATACGGCCACTTAATAAGGCAACATTTGACACAAAGCTGCAAAAAAAGCAGGACGTTTTCATTAGCAGGGCCATAGACGGCTGCAGCTATCCCCAATCTGAGCCAGAGTCTTTGAAGTCCCCCACTCTTGCAAGCAGTCTACTCAACTCACTGCTAAGGTAAAGAGAGAAATAAATCTAGGGAATCAGAATTAAGCAAGAATCCCTTTTCCATGCAAATTGGTCTGCATATCTCACCCTTACCAAAGAATAGGTCTTTCAAAATTTAAATCTGATAGACATCCCCAAGAGGTGGGGCTATCTCATTCCTGAATAGTTCAACTCAGACCTGCACTGTACAGGTGAATCCCAGACAGGTGAAAACCCTAACACAATCATACAATGGATTCATTAAACAGACAATAAAAACCTTGTGAAATGCAACTTGAATCTCTATCTTGCTATGCAACATTAATGTATTTTACACCACTGGAGGATTCCTTTATTGAAAAAAAAAACATTAATGTAATAGGCCAGAAAACATGTAGCCACCATTCACTGTGGGCGAGTGAATATTCACTCTGGGCGAGTAAGAAAGGCTGTGTTGTGTGAACCTGGAAAATCGGCCTTGATTAACAATGGCAAGTGACCTTTATTTATTTATTTTGTTATTTATATAGCGCGCCTAACCCACGGGCATCTGGGTGCTTTTCTGACAGATAATGTTACATTGTTTACATGGTTGTGAATGTGCAGAAACAAAAACATGAACACTTTTTGTTACAGTCGATTGCAAGGTAGTACATTCTTTACATAGTTGCATAGAGGCATCCCCTAGGGACTTGTGACAGTGTATTATGTACAAGGACATATGTGTATAGGTTAGATACTCAAGCTTTGCGAAAAGAGAAGTAGTTGTTTGGGGAAAATCCAGAAGGAGTCTCAGGCCCTAAGTTTGACTGGTAGGGTGTTCCATTGTTTACTGGAGATCGTCGGGAAGCTGCTGCCACCCGCTTTCTGGAGTTTGAATCTTGGCATGGTGAGAAGGTGCATGTAGACTGCTCTAGTAGACCTTTCAAGGTGGGGTTTTGAAATTTTGTCAGACAGATATGAGGGGACCGACCGGTAAAGACATTTATGTGCCAGGGTGAGTGTTTTGAACATAATCCGTTCTTGTACCGGTAGCCAGTAGACATTCTGTGTAGTTGAGGTAATGTGTGTGGTTCTTGGGATGTTAAGTGCGGCTCTTCGGGCGTTGTTTTGCAGTACCTGGAATCTTCTGCCGAGCTAACGACCATTTGTAAAAGTATCTGTCTTTTACAAAACTATTTACATAGGATGATAAAAGTGCCTGAAGAAGAAAAATGCTCCAGTTACATCTATGGAAACAGTTCAAAATAGCTCAGATGTTAGAGTAGAAGACCCAGCAGGGGCAGAAAATCTAGGCAGGCAAAGCAGCGTTAGTCAAGTGCCTGCAAGTAGAACAGATGAAATGCTAAAGGTACCTGAGAAAATAGAAAAATACCCTCTGAAGATGTTATGCCAGTGATGATAGAAGCTTCCGATGAGAGAGACAGTGTATTGGACTTGGTCCTTAGTGAAAAGGAATGCGAGAGAGGAGGAGGAAAGAAGTGAGCATCCTGATTGCTGGTAATGGGAATAGTATGAAAACAAATGCAAAGAATACCCTTGACTTACTTCTTCCAAAGCAAAGCTTGGATGTAAAATATGTAGGGAAGATAAACTCTTGGAGGTCAAGGTGTGCATTTCTATCTGGAAAGTGTGAATTCTTCAGTGAACTTGTTTGGTCCCACTAAAGAGAAACAACACAGTGGCGTGCGTAAAACATGTTTCTCCATAAGAGCAGCGCTTGCCATTTGAAAGCAGTGGCAATTTTAGATGTAAGGATTTGTGAAACCATTCCTCAATTTAATTCCCGAATGCAAGTTAAATTATATGAAGAAACATGCCTCGTATTTAGAAGTGCCTACAAAATGGGTAAACATGAATGCCCTTTGACTGATCTACCACTGAATGGAGATGTTCAAATAATGAATGGTGTTGATTTGGGAAAAGTGCTGCATTCTGACCACAGCTGTCCTGAAATTATTGAGCACATTGCAACAACGATGAGGACAAAACTGGTTCACCATATCTTGCAAAATGAATCAAAAATATCTGTATTAAAAGACAAATCCACCACCTTCAGTAAACTAACTACTTTAATTATTTGTATTCGAACATGCATTGAGAAGGAGGATGTGCTTTTGACCTTTTTCTTGCACCTTGTTGAGTTGCCTGGCTTCAGCAGAAATCATTTTGGAAACGTTATTGGCATGCTTGCAGAGTTATGGCTTTACAGATGACTATCTAAGAATGCATTTTTTGATTCAGCTAGTGACTGACGGGGCTTCTAACATGATCGGAAGGAAGTCTGGTGTAGGAACACTATGTAAGATTAAGTATCTACAGTTGACTATTTGACACTGTTATGTTATGTTATTTTGCATTTATATAGCGCCTCATATACCATTGGTATGGTCTGAAGGCGCTGGTAGGTTGAACGCCCTTGGGAACCGAAGTTCAGGTCAGTAGAGAGAGTAGGGAGAGTCAACGGCACGTTTGCGCACCGGGTATGTGTGCAGCTGGTGCGGTATTCGTGAAATAGCTGCTTCTTATCGGTAGTTGTGGTGGTTGAGATCAGGGGTATGTGTTCGTTCTGGCAGGATTTATCCAGACCGACTGTGGCTGCATTAGGCCTGAGGAGAACGCCTGGCTGGGGGGGGGGTGTAACCAGCAGCGTTTACTTAGAATGATGGGGAGTGAGCGGGAGATGTTAGTATGAGAGCAGTTACACCGAATGGTGTCATAGTATCTCTGTGTTCTAGTTGAGTGGTGGTGTAAAGAAGAGAGTAAGCGTGGGGTGTGATATGATGGGTTACATGCTCTTTCAAACGTTCCCTGCATTCCAGACCATACTATGTACGTCGCGCAGTTCTATGCGCTCCAGTCCGTTCTACGTACTTTTATTCATTCCATGCGTCCCCGTCTGTGCTACACACTCCGGTCTGCTCGATGCACTCATGCATTCCAGTCCGCCCCGCGCGCTCAAGTCCGCCCTGCGCGCTCCGGTCTGCCCCATGCATGCACTCCTGTCTGCCCCATGCATACAGTCCTGTCTGCCCCTGTATTTCGCATTCACCCACCCTACGCAGTCGCCCGCTCCCCACATTCACCCGCTCTCGCACTCATGCGTTCCCGGCACTCATCCGCTCCCCGCACTCATCCACTCCCCGAACTCATCCGTTCCCCACACTCACCAGCTCCCTGCACTCACCAGCTCCCGGCACTCACCAGCTCCCTGCACCCATCCGCTCCCCTGCACTCATCTGTTCCCTCACTCATCAGCTCTCCTCACTTCTCCGCTCTATGCACTCATCCGCTCTATGTACTCATCTGCTCAATCCACTCATGCTTTCCATGCATTCAACTCATAGGCTCCCACACTCATTCGCTTACTTCATTCATCCACTCCCGGCGCTCATCGGTTCCCCATATTCATGCGCTCCCGGTACTCATCATATCCCCGTACTCATCCGTTCCCGTACTCATCCACTCTCCGTACTCATCCGTACTCCGTACTCATCCACTCTACGTACTCATCCACTCCCCCTACTCATCCACTCCCCATACTCATCCGCTCAATGCATTCGTGCTTTCCCCGCGTTCAACGTTAATATGCACTCATCAGCCCATTCGGTAATACGCAGTAATCCTGGTCTATAAATTAATTTGCTCTCTACACTACACTGTGCTAACCACAAATTAGAGCTTGCGGTTGGCGATGTTTCCAAAGAAGTCACAGGGATTAATCAGCGTACAATTTCTTTTTACAAGCTATATTTATTTGTTTATTTGAATTTAGAAAGCACCCAGAGACATCATGGCGCTGTTACAGCACATTTACTTAATACAGTTAGGACAGATATTTCATAGGCAGTAATACAGCTACAATGACAGTGTTGAGAGTGTGTTAGAGTGGAACAGTGCTGGAGACAGTATATTGTAGAAGTGGTTTAGTTAAATAACCTTGTTTTTAGCAACTTTCTAAACACTGTGAGGGGTTCTTCATTTCTTAAACTGAGCGGGAGCGCATTCCAGGCTTTTGGGGCTAATACTTCAAAACTGGTGCCGCCAGCTTTAGCTCTTTTGAAGCCAGGACAGAGAGCAGGCGAAAGTATTGGTCACGTATTGGTCTGTAGGCCGGAGCCTTGTGTATTCTTTCTACTAAGTAGGCTGGGGTGGTCTGGGCAAGGCATTTGTGTGTGATAGTGATGCCCTTGAAAGTTATGCGTTCTTTAATTGGGAGGCAATGGGCATCTTTTCTCGCCTGGGAGATGTGCTCTCTCCTGGGGATGCTGAGGGCAGCTCTAAGGGCGCTGCAATTTGCAATCTGTTAATGTTATTAGCAGAGGTGCCTAGGAGTAGGATGTTACAGTAGTCAAGTTTTGCCCCAAATGTGGCTCTAGCGATGTTAAGGCAGTTGCATGGCGATAGATACGGTTTTACTGCATTAATTATTTTTGTGGTAAGGGCAGCAGAGGATGAGATGGCTCTGACTTGCCTGTCCATTGTTAAGGTGGAGTCCAGATATACACCCAAGGGTTTTTACTGCAGTAGAGGCTGTAATGACAGTGTTCTCAATACTGAAGGAGATGTGTTTGTCATCTAGTTTTTTTAGGGATTCTTTGGAGCCTACCAGCAGAATTTCTGTTTTTTCCCTGTTTAAACGGAGCCCATTGACTGCCATCCAGGTCTGGATGCGTGCATATGTCAGCTGGAGGGTGTTGAGGTCTTGCCCATAGTTCCCTGTTAGGGGGAGAAGATTTTGTGTGTCGTTGGTTTAGTTTTCAAAAGCAAGGCCGAATTCTTCTAGGTCGCTGAACAGTGGAAGGGTAAATAGATTGTAGAGAGTGGGGGAGGTACAGGATCCTTGTGGTACTCCGCACTCAATGGGGGATGGAGAGGCTGAGGCCTGGTTGGAAAATACCCTCATAGCTTGGCCCTCCAATAAGGAGGTGATGCAGGCGGCTAGCTTCTTGGGAGAAGTGAGCAGTGTCAGTGAGATGTTTGCACAGGATCTTGTGGTTATGCAACGTACCATGACTCCCCAGAAAATCAGCACGAGCTAGGAAATGTGCAACACAGGTAGAAGTGAGTCTTCTCAAAATAAGAAAGATTTTAGATATACGCTGGGTGTCCTCCAACGAAAGCGCAGTAAAGACTGTGTGGAATAATTATAAAGCTCTAAAAAAACCTTTTGGTGAATCTTCTTGTGACACAGTGAGGAGTGAAATTGAGCGTAACAAATACTCTGACTTAAACAGAAATCTAACATGTACAGTATTTGTGGAGAACCTATGGATAATGCTTGATGCCCTAACAGAACTTGGTGACTTAACCAGACAACTGCAGTGTCGTGAAATGACATTATATGAGGCAGACCAAAAATCCAAACACATATTTGTTTCCTTGAATCAATGGGCCTCATTCAGACACTGGCGATCCGGAAACAAGGGTGCCGGCAAGCTTACTGGCACCGTTGTTTCTGGACCGGCATATTAGAGGTCTGCCTACCAGAGCCGCTGTGTCTGACAAGTTTAACCCTGCCAGGCACAGCATCCACGGTAGGCAGACCCATCACGGAAGCACTGCCACTGTTATCAACGGTGCCAGTGCTTCCGTGTCCACATTCCCATAGAGTCCTGTGGGACTCTATGGGAATGGGAAACAACATATTACCGGTGTCTGACTTTCCGGACCTCCGGGGTTGTAAACTTTCTTGATGTAATTTACTTTCTGAGCACAAATTCCCTTCGCAACAACACAATTGTGAATAAAGGTCCCTTAGCATCAACGTACATGGAATACAACACAGTATCATTGCACTCTGTACCAATGTTTAAATACATATTTAAATGTAAATTACAATATTTAATTTGATAGTTTGCTGTATATATTTATGTTAGTACTACTGCCTGTAAGCTTAATTAAAAGCTGCCTCTGCTCAGGTATAAAATGACATTAAATTCAATTATTAAGTTAGTATTTTGTTGAATGAGCCAAGTTCATATTTATTGTTCAGTAGCTACAGCTTAAGGTTGACAAAGCAGTACTTGCCTGTAATGCTCTGAGCAGCACCAATCAATGCAGCCAAACCTACATGCATTTTCTAGAGCCAGCCGGGCAGTTCTTAGCATCCAAAATCAAGCCCTAAACGGATTTATAATACACCCTTTTTCTTTTCTCTGAATGGATACCTACACATCCCTTATAGTAGTTGTAGTTAAGTGAAATGTTGCCAAAAATCACCAGAAATATAGGTCTGAAGGATTTAGCTATGCCTCAACAGGCCTCCTGAAAAAAAACAGGAGCAGACCATCTGAAAAGGGAGTCAGGGTGTGAACCTGCCGTCAGGGACATCCTTTCACCAAAATACCAGGGTTAGCGGAAGTGATGCCACACGACCTTTGACCTCTGATGACATCACATGAAGTGATGTCATTTGGCCCCCACATGACATCACGGGAAGTGATGGAACATGACCTTTTACCCCTTGACAAAACAGGAAGTGACATCACATAGCATTGCTCCTAAGTACACTACGAAAAATATGGTTACGCTATTACTATAATGTGATATACATTTCATACAAGAATGGATCACCATATGTATCATTAATATCAGTATGTATAGGCCCGTATTACCAAATTACTGTGAATGCAAGTAGACGTCCAAGGCCAAATGATAATGATGTATTATTATATAGCACTTACACTTAAGCGCTTTATATAGAACACATATACATACAATATCGCCCAACCTCTGTTGGTACTCATTTATCGACCTCAAAAGGGATGAAAGGCTGAGTTGAGGTGTTTAAGAACAGACTAAATCAGTGACTCACCCGCTGAATTGTGCCGGAAATAAACCTTTAATGAGTCCGGCATTTATAGTATAGATTTCCAGAAAGGCAAATTATTTGTTATTCCTATTTTTTCTTATTTAGGGTCACTGCTCAAAGTGTTACACTTGTGGAACCGCCTGTTTTTTTTAAGGGACCTGAACAAGAAAGCCAGCCACTCCAAAAATAAAGAGCCACAATGCACTGGCAACAGCCCAGGAGTTTACATTTAAAAATAAAACCTTCCCTTTTTTAGGGGTAGCAAGGGAGACCACAGGGGTAGCAAGGGAGAAATCAGGGGTCCCAACTGCGACAATCTTTATAGGCGATCCACCAAAATGTAATGTGGAAGGCTGGTTTCTCCTTAATTTTCAGCCCCCCAGCATGCATGCCCAATAATCAAAGCAAGGCCAGGGTATTATGATTCCCCAGTCTTGTATGGCTCATTCCGGATGCAGGCTGGCAAACTGCAGGTTCAAATATGCCTTGAGGGTGCTCCTGCCCCTCACCGCGCATTTCAATCTAGTTGGCTGTGAGATGTAGGTTCTTCGATTCTATCACACATGTCTGGACCCGGGAAACTCACCCTGCTTTCTGGTTCCTATCTGTGTGGAATCCTGGAGCCGGAGGTCTGGATTGAAGAGCCTCGTCGAGTTGGGATCTGCAGGAAAACAAGTAATGGGTGAAAAAAGCCTTTTTGCATTTGTGTATTCATCTGTGGATGTCAGATGTGAATGTATCTATTGTGGCAAGGGGTTGTCTGTGTAAGTAGGTATATAAGAGTGTATTGTGACTGGTGGGTATGGGTGCGCATGTGAATACAAATGCAGTGTGAATATTCTGTGCGTGTGTGAATGATTGAGAGAACCTGTATTGGTTCATGCCTGCTGATGTGAATGTGGATGAATATGTGTCTGGGTGGAAGGCTGGGGCTAAAAGGGGTATTAGTGCACTGACATGTTTTCTCAGGTGGCATGGCATTTTACAAAGGCATGAAGGGCAAAGCAAATAAGATGAGCATTCTTACATGCAGTAGCATTTATGCATCAAAATGAAAGATTATTTCTGATTATGAATTGTATTTTATACTGATACGAAGCGTAAAGCCAATATAAGCGTTCTTACGTGGCCAATCTGGAAATGTTTTCTCACTATGGCATGGCATTTTGAACTGTGTTAACAGAGCAAAGCCATCATGAAGTGCATTCATAATATGGGCGGTGTGGGCATTTGTAATTTGTGCTTCCAGCACGGAATATTTTATTACTGTGGCATGCCATCTTAAACTGACGTTAAGGGCAAAGCCAACATGATGAGCGTTTTCTACGTGGCCTCACCAGCAAACATGGTGCAGCCAGTCAGGACATGTTTCAATTGCCAGTATGGTCATGTTTTCCTATAGTATCTATACTGGTAATATGGTCAAAGCAAACACTAGTGCTTTCTTACGTGTAAATACTGGCATATATTGGTTTAGCCAGCATGGGCATGTATGGGCGCAGTCAGCATTAAATTACTTTTTTTACAATGGCAGACAATTGCATTGTAGTAGGAAAAGGCATCATGAAAATGTGTTGGGAAATGCTCCTGTGCACTGTTGGTGACTTGGCATAAAATCGATTTTTCATGACTTACTCTAGAAATCTTTTTGACAACTTTGTATTATTTAACCCCATTTTCTCCAAAAATGTGCTGTAAAATGCACCATTTAACCCATTATTTTAAAAAGAATTCTCATGGGGAAAACCCTCTGAACCCTCCTCATTTATTTCAGGCTCACTCGCTATGCTCGGTCACTACCAGGTATTTATGGCAAATGTTTATTACCAGTCCCACCCATTTATAAAATTGGCCAGCTGTCACTGGAAATAACACCAATTTTTCTACAAACTCCAAAGCTCCACTACTATTTTTCCCCCACTGTGACCACTGATTGAGGCAGTTGATGTGTTTCGGTGTTTGAGTGTTTTTGCGTGCATTCACTGAGGGTTCAGAAGACTGTCTATCTCTGCAGGTTCGGTGGCCTGTCACTAAGGGTTTAGTACTCTGTTTATGTTGGGTCGGGGGTCTGATGCCGAGAGCCCGAGAGTCTGTGCCTGTAGGGTGGGGGGTTTGTCTGTCACCAAGGGTTCATGACTTGGCCGGCCTGTCATTGCAGGGCTGTATTATGACTCCATGTGCTCAAGATAAACTCTTGTTTAGCAAACACATCATTCTTATGCCACATCGTGTTCATATTATCAACCTGGTATAGTTGCTCACTCACCCCCAGGGCGCTCACTCATAGAGCCTAATTCTGCCTCTCTACCCCTTCTCTGTGAGGCCCGATCTTCCTTCCTCTGAGAGTGGCTCCCCATTATATGATGGTATTGTGGCAGGTTGTACGAGACTTGTCACTGCAGTTCTTTCCCACTTATGCAACGATAGACAGTGCAAAATGACATGCATTTTCACTGCACCGTGATTGGTCAGGGAGGGCATGGGTGCATGTATTGTTCCTCGCGCCCTACACACCTCGTGCAGGCATCCTGCACAGACTCATACCCACTTCGCGTAAGGTGGTTTTTCTCTTGCTCGGTTTCCCCATAGTATCTTCTCCTGCATCCATTTCGCCACCTTTGCTGTGGTCACTCCTTGACAGCATATCTACCTCCTCTCACTTTTCCCATTACTTGGATTTACTTCCCACTCTCGCGTCGTCTTCCCTGTCTTTTTCTCACCTTTACCCCATCCTTCGACACCAGATACCTTTCGTTCCACCCCGCCGCACACTTGTGCCCATAACCCCGGCAACCGTCCATTCATAACCAACACACACCCATAGTTCATTCCCTTTTCCCCAAAAAGTGTAGAATGAGACCTGGATGTTTGTTGGCATAAAAGGCTGCAGAATGTATTCCACAATAACACAAAACCAAACTGCACACATTTGTGGAAAAATTGTTCGCAAGATGCAGCGACTGCTCCGTGTCCAAAGAACCTGCTTCCCCCTTTCCTTCCCCAAGAGTCCATAAGTAGGCCCAACTCTCCCCACCTTGGCGTCCAAACCTCTCCTGCCCCTGCAGGCACTCCTGGGTGGGGAGAGTGCCATTTCCTTGGGGGAAGCTGAGCCGTAGTTGTTCCTCCCAGACGCCTCTTGCCGCTTAGGCTCCCAAGGGGCGCTGGGTCTGAGAAGAGTGAAGACCCTTCCCGCTTTCTCCTGGCTCCTCCGGAGTCTGTCTCCTGTGTTTGTCCGGCCAAACACCGCCACACCGCCTTGCCGTCCTGCAACGACGATGACCAGGTGCTCCTGCTTGTTCCGTTCGTAGGGTTGGTGGGTGGGAAAATGAAACCTTCTTCTGTTGTCTCACGAGCGGGCCTCCCATGGCGGCAGCTGGATGCTGCCTTCCGTGCTGACCCTGCTCGATATAAAGGGGGAAACCCCTCCCCTTTCTTTTGTTTGCCCTTCGCAGGCTTTTTCCCAGTTCTGCCGCGCTTTCCCTTTCGCTGGCTTTCTGTTCCTTTGCCGCCTTGTCACGGCGCCTCCCCCTCCTTCCTACAGTGGGGAAAGGGGGAGAACCAAGTGAGGACACTGCCCTGGTTATCGGGGGTGCCTCCTCCATTTTGCTGTACCTTGTGTTCGTCGGCACTGGCATTCCCTGTCTCGCTTGTCTCCGTAACTGTGTGCCTCTCTCCTCTAACCCTACTACTTCTCCTCTGCCGCTCTGTGCCCCCACTGTCTCTCCTCTCTGTCCCTCATTACCCATAACTTATCTCCTCTATCCCAGTGTCCCTTCTGTCTTTCTGCGCCCCTCTCGGCCGTCCCTCGTTTCTGCCCTGATCTCCCTTTCACCTCTTTTCCCTCCACCCCCCCTCTCCCCTTCTCTTTTCTTTCCCTCTACCTGGCTCTCCTGTTGGTGTGTCTGTGTTTGGTGCTTACCCAACCCCCTACCTCCTGTCCTCAGACAACACATGGCTCCAAAAAAGAAACTCCCTCACCATCACCCCCTCGTACCTCAGACCTCACTTGCTCTCAAGTAAAGCACTAGTAAATCAACAGTTCTCCAATTACCAGGGGGTTCTAGCCAGACAGGAGAGAAATACTGGGGTACAGGGGTTCATGACGGCAGCAGCTCAGGGGGTCAGTGTGCCTGCTTCTCCAGAGCTCTGTTTATGGCCAACAAGACATTGGTTCAAATCCCAGCTGATAGCTCTGTGGGCTAATGCATCAGCTGTTCGGACATTTTTCTAGCCTGAATGTGACTAGTGCGTTTGAATCCCAATAACACAGCTCAATGGGCCAATGCACTGGCTGCTTGTGATGTAGGTCGCAGGTTTGAATCTCAGTATACAGCAGTATTCCATCCTTTGCGGGCAAGTTGGGTTTCAGTGGCATGAAGCAGCATTACATTGCCATGTAAATACACGAGAACTTCAACCACTGCCTGTGTTTCATACAAGCCGTTCTCCGAATTTCCACTGGCTGTGTTTCATACAAGCGTTCTCCGAATTTGATAACCCTCTAACCACTGCCATGTGATCTGATTCAATGCAAACTCAATCCTCCCTTGATGCTTTTTAGAAATAGGAGGCGCTATGAGCGGAGCCGGAGGCGCTGTTTTCATCGACTGCCGGACGATGAAAAACATGCCTTAGCAGAGGTTCCTGGAGCTGAGAGGAGAGTGGTCCATCCCTTGCATCGCTGAGTGCGGACGGGATGTGGGATGCTTGCAGTATCCCCCCTGCATCACCCTCCATCATCCGGGATTCCCACGCAGAAAGCACCCACCCACACAATGCCGGGGGTATAACTGGGGTTAGGATGGGGGAAAGGGTGTAGGGGCAGGAAAAGGGTGCACGCGTAAGCACACATTTTAGGTACTGTAAATTGTGTGCGGGTGGCTGCTTTGGGACTGCCTTGGCGGGAAGGAAGGCAGTGCTCTCTGCCCAAAGGACAGCAATAGTTTGGAGCCGGCTAGCCAAACGATTGCTTTTAAACTGCTTACTGTAAGAAAAGAGTGAGCCAGTCTTCAATAAAGCTAATTTAGGACCCTGGAGAGCATCAGCATAGCAAGGAGAAGCTTACACTGTAAAATATTACATCCTTTGGCTTTAAGTGTAAAATGGCAACTTTCCATAGGAGATTTTTTTAAGGAATATGCTGATACATTGTTACTGAAGATACTTTAAATTCTAATTTAAAAATGTTTTCTAATATAACCAATTGGAGCATCTGGGTTTTTGGACTTTGCCTATATCCAGACAGGAGAAAAAGAAACTAACTGCATGCATGGCAGCATACCTTATTCCATTCGGGAGATACGAGTGCAGGCCTGGTTTTAGCTTTGCATTCAGGTACTTGTAGTTCTGTGTTTATGATGGAGAAATCCAGTGCTGCAAGTACCAGAATGTAAAGTTAAAACCAGGACTGTACTTGCCAATTCCGAATTAAATGTAGATGCAACATGTTGGAATCTATGCAGCTGAAACGGATAGATACGATTTGGCAGTGGCACAATTGTTCGCGGCCGAATTGACCGTGGTCAATTTAGCTGTGAAGACAATTTTGCTGTGGGCAAATCCGGCCAAACTACCTAAACCCCCCTACGGCCCCCAGTGCATTCCCCCACCCACCCTCTACTTACCTTTTTTGGCGTCTGCTCATCTTCTGACCCTCCAGCGTCAGATCCGTCCCTTCTACGCGCATTGGATCCAACCCTGCAGGGTCCGCCTTATCTTTTTTCTCTTTTTTTTTTTCTCCGTCCTCTGCCTCCAAACCTCCGGAAGTGAGGGACACCCCTACTGCCCCCAAAGGGCATCACTACCAAACATGGGTAGTGGGGGGCACCTCCACAGCCCTTGCTCCCCATGTTTGGTAGTGATTACCCAATCTGATCGTTTCCAAACGATCGAATGGTACTGGCCGAGTTTGGACAGATTTACCATACGATCAATTGGAAACGATCAGTTGGGATACTGCCCAATAGACACCCGGAAACACGAGAAACCAGGTCCAAATTTCAACTGAATTTTTACCAGTAGTTGTTCATTCAATGTTTTAAAAACCAGCCTTAACCATTTCTAATTGGTCATATTGAAGTTGCACTAGGATATGTTGTTCTCTGTTTAAATGGCAGCGCTGACCTTGTTTGTAGAACGCGCAGGCCCTTTCTTTCAGCAAATCTTTAACACTAAAAGTATTTTTCACCCAAGCGAACGTAAACACACCAATTTCTTTTCCTAAGTGGAGACAGGGGTGCACTGGACTAAAGGGAACTCTGTTAAAATGTCCTGATAGCATTCTGCACCCTGTGCCTCTTTTTTCTGGTACTGTATTTTATTTTCACATGTTCTCACAGAAAAAGGGTTGGGTTTGCTGAACATGTCTAATATGGGGCCACTCTGAATATTATTTCCAGGGCCTTTTTTGGTTCCCAGTCCACCCCTCGCTCCAACACTAGCCCTCTGATAACACAGAACTAAGAGTACTCCATTATGGACCCATTAGCTCAGTACACAGTGCTTCAATAAAGTGACCAAGACATATCAGTACAGATACCAATACAAAGAGGAATCCCCGCCACATAACGAGTAAACATGAAGGCAAACTTCATATATTTAAGCATACTTTAGTATATCTCACAACTGGTAGTGCAGGCAGTGTGATATGCCAGGGTAGTCCAATTCAATGCTAACAATTGCTTCGGAGACGGCGGAACGTGTGTCCTCGAGGTCCATGTTTGCTTTAGTTTCCATTGCAAGTAAACTAAAAGAATAGACGAGATATGCTGTATAAACATTGCTTGCTTTCTTTTCGTTTACCTTACTAGAGCAAACGCTGCACATGCGTTAACCTGTAATGGCGTTATGTTCTTTGTTCCCATGGATTAAGCTGGGAGTACTGGAAGGGGGCATTATTCCATGGCACTTCAAAAGAGTGTGCCGCTTAAACCACTGGCCCAGAAATCTACCAGCATGCCCTTACCAGAAACCTGGAACCAACCAAAAATCACCTTTCGGAGCGCATGGAAGGGCACAGACTCTTTTGACCCAAAACTCTAAGCATTATTACATTAAACAAATTAACAAATACTGTAAACATGTGAATGTTACCAATGGCATAGAAGAAATAAAGAAAACACTGAGAGATGATTGTGATTGGGGAAGGAGAGATCCATCTCCTCACTGAAGATTTACAGTACAGCATTTTAAGGGTGCTGTAATTAAATCCTCAAGATCACAGAGAAGCGGATGGTTCATGACGCCATAGAGCAGGCCTGTTTTCGGCACAATATACTGTTATTCTTTTATAGCACATGTCAATGGGAAATGTGTCGATAAATGCTCCTTTTCAAAATGTAAATTGTATGCTATATGCGTAACAAAAGTGCATTATAGATTACATCCGTCATGCAAATGTAACAATTGTAAAATACACATATATGAAATACATATACATGAATATATAGTATGCTATCGCACCAGCTAAGGTTAAAATGAACTATCTATGGAGTTTCAGAAAATGACTTTTCTTAATAACTTTTAAACCCTTGCATGAAAAAATCAGACAAGATTCCACAGTAAAGTCGTAGTCTCTGTATGCAAAATGTCTGCATTTATGTATGGACGGCTTCATATTTTAATAAAATGTTACTTTGATCCCATTCTGAACAGGATTTAACATGAGATTTTCCCTTAAGTTAACATTGGAAGTGTAGATTTTCCCAATTTTGGGCATGCCCCTAGATTCAATCAGGAATTGGTGTACTGAAAAGGTTTTGAAAATCGACTTGCAATATGAACTATTCATGTTTGAGGAATGCGCTGAATTAATGTGCATCTTTCATACGAACTGTACAAAAAGGTGAAGGAGTTTCATAGTTCATACATTTCGCAATGACATCTGAAAACTCACATCAAAGTCAGGGCTGATTTTGATGTTAGTTTTTTTGAGATGCAGTGAATCCTTCTCTTTCATACAAACTGTACAGACAGGCGTATGAGTTTCATAACTTTTACATTGTGCAATTTACATCTCCTGAAAACCACATCAAAGCTAAGGCTAACTTTAATATCATTTTTCACAAGATGTAAATTGATTACAAGTACAAACTGTAAAAAACATATACACCTCTTGTACCTATTGAAAACTCACACCAAAGTTACAGTTCACTGTAATGTGAGCTTTCATACGTATAGCAGGCATACAATGCATGAGTACAATGAAGGTACATTTTATAAACAAAATCTACATTTGTGTTTGGGAGATGAACATTTCATATGTGTACACTTATAACATACACTCTTACTATGCACACTCCTAAAACATACACGCCTACAACACACGCTCCTACGACATGTCCTTCTACGACACATGTTCCTGTGATGTGCTCCTATGACACACTCTCCTACGACACACTCTCCTATGACACACACTCCTACAACACATGCTCTTACAACAAATGTTCCTACATTTCAGGGTCCTTTGACACACTCCTACAACACGTGCTCCAATAACAAAGCTATTATGACACACAATGTTGTGTCACATGCTCCTAAAACACACACTCCTACAACAAACAGTCCTGTGGCATGCATTACTATGAGACATACCCCTATGACATTCCCTCCAACACGTGATCCTACAACACATGCTCCTATGACACACGCTACTATGAAACACATTGTTACGACACACATTGTCATGACACACGCTCCTTTGACACTCGCGCCTGTGACAGAGTCATATGACACATGCTCCTACGACATTTTCTCCAACAACACACACTCTTACTATGCACACTCCTATGACACCTGCTCCCACAAAACATGCTTCTATAACACATGCTCCTATGACACACATTCATACCAATGCGTTCCTATGACACACACTCCTACGATGCACACTCCAACAATCCATGCTCTTACAACAAATGCTCCTACTTCTTAAACTCCTATGACATACATTCCTAGGACACATGCTCCTATAACAATGCTACTACCACACACACTGCTATGTCACATGCTCCTATGACACACACTAAACAACAAACAGTCCTTGACACACATTCCTATGACACACACTCCTATGACATGCTATCCTACTACATATGAGTCTCCAACACATGCTCCTATGGCACAGGCTACTATGCCACACACTGTAATGACACACATTGTTACAACACACGCTCCTTTGCCTCTCGCTCCTATGACAAACAGTCCTATAACACACGCTCCTGTGACATTCACTCCAATGATGCATGCTCCAATGACACATGCCCCAATGACACACATTCTTACTATGCATGCTTCTATGACACGTGCTCCACCAAAACATGCCCTATGACACACATTCATACCAATGCGTTCCTATGGCACACCCTCCTACAACATGCTCTCCTATAACACACACTCTTATGACACACATTCCTATGACACAGGCTCCTATGATGTGTGAGCCAATGACACGTGCTACTATGACACACACTGTTATGTTATGACACACATTGTTATGACACTTGCTTCTATGACAAACAGGCCCTTGACTCACGCTCCTACGACACACATTAATACAACACATGCTCTAATGACACATGCTCCACTATCACACACTCTTACTATGTACACTCCTATGATATGTGCTCCTACAGCACATGCTCTTATGTCACATGGTCCTAAGATACACAGTCCTAAAGCACACATTCTTCCGGCACAGAATTATAAAACACACACAGTCTTACCACATATGCTCTTACAAGACACACTTAAGTCACATTCAGGAACTTGTCGAAGATGTAAATTTCATACATGTAAGCTACTATACAGTAATGTAAAGCATATGGCTCATATGCCATATTCTAATGTACTCGTATGACAAACACTCAAACTAAATACAATCACACGCTATACACCGTACTCGTCCATGAAAAAACATTGAAATTAGAGATACAAAATAAATGATTTAATGAAGAGTTAACGTTAATCTAACATAAAGTAAAGTGTATAAAAATTGGTACTAACACTGTTACATTTAATCTAACACAAGTAAAGTGTACTGTGAAGAGCCCAGAATGAGACGCAGACACAGAGAGCACATAGTTTTGGATATAAACTTTTATTAAAAATAAAAAGGGGGTTGGAAAGTGCCTTGCTGTTCTTATTCTAAAAGGTGTTTCACTACCTCAACCAAAATGAAGGGTCTGTCTGTTGTCAAGCTGTCCAAAGCAAACATTTCCTTTGTTTACGAAATACTATTCTGGCCCTCACATTCTAAAAGTAACTCTAAGGTGAAAAGGGTAATGTCTTTGGTCTTGAAAGTGCATAAATGTTCAAGTTAAAAAGGAAAGGCATAATTCCAACACAAAAGTTCCCAATGAATAAAGTTCACAGTTCTGGAATTGCTCCCTTCCCCACATTTTCTCTTCAAGATACTTTAAACTCCTATCAACAAAAAACAACTTATATATAAAAAACTCAGTTGTTAGTCCCAATTTTAGAGGGTATCAGGTGTGCTCCCCTGCAGGTTTCTTCTCCACTTTAATTTAACCTTTTTTCCAATCTTGGCTTTGCCTGATGTCTTCTTTTATCAGGACTTTCTCATGTGATTCGCTTTTTACACTTGCTAACTTGACATGCCTGGTATACCTTTCTGCCAGGGCCTTCTCATGTGCTTCACTTAACAAACTTGCAAAATTGACTTTGTCTGTTATACTCTCCTGCCAGGACTTTCTCATGTGTTTCACTTGACACACTTGCAAACTTGACTTTGCCTGGTATACTCTCTTGCCAGGGCTTTCTTATGTGTTTCACTTGATACACTTGCAGACTTGAATATATATATTGCATTCATTCCGTTATTTCCCCTTTTTAAACATTGGGTCTCATTCGCTTTTATACGCTTCCTTTATCTTTGTTTGTCTTTAATAAGGTTTCCAAAGTGCCCCAGTGTCCCAGTTTCCCTCCTGAGGACTCAAAGGCTTTCTGTGGTGTCTTTGGTAAGGTTGCTGAAGCGCCCCAGTGTGCTAGCTTCCCTCCTGAGGACTCACAGGCTGTCTGTGACATCCTTCAGTTCTCCCATGATGAATGTGAAGTAGCTCTTTGGCTTCCCAACCCGATTTCCCGGGCTCACCGACTTTGTTTATCAGCTCCGGCATCCTTCATGGCTCCTGTCTGCCTGCTGTGTGCTTCTCCGTGTTCAGGCTGAGTGGATACTGCTCTCTGGTTCCTGCAAACGCCAGAAAGTCTTCCCCTCACTTTTACTATGCGGTGGACCAGCTCCTGCAGTCTTCTTTCTCTGGCATTCCCCTTCAGCCGGTTGGCTCCACAAACCTATTTGCAACACAGCTGTCCCTTGGTCAGCACCAAGAAGATGAGGCTCTCCAGGCAGCATCTCCCACCTGTGAGTTGGTTAGGGTTTTAAATGTCTGGCAACTATTATGTACTCTCAACCATTGGAGCGCACCTTTACTGATCCTCATTACTCCATTCAGCTTTCGCGTCGCAGTATTTTCACTGGCATGGAATAGTAGTCAGTTCTTAGTAACCTATGCATAGTACATTGAAAGGTATTCTTAGTAGCTTCCATGGGTGGTTGAAGGGTGGTATGACAATATGTCATTAAGCCATGGGGAAGGGAAGGGGTATCCCAACAAAATGGGGATAACATGTCTCATCCGATGATGTTGTATCACTGCTCTGAGGGTCACCTCCCCACATGTGGTCCTCCCTCATATAGCCACCCCCATGGTCAGGATCAGGTAGTTGCTGCCATCTCCTGGTCACATGGGGAGAGGCCACTGCTGGGAAAGAAGTAATGACATCATCAAATTCATCTCAGTACACAAAGTGGGAATAACAATACTAAGGTACCAACACACACTGCATACCACCACTAATTCAGCCATGAAACTGGAAGCATAAACACTGCAGACCACTACAAATCAAAAACAATTGTGTATATATATATTTTTTAATTGAAATTATTTGGAAACAAAATTACAAAACAGTTAAGGTTAAACCAACAAAAACGTACCATTTACAAACATTAGAAAGAATAACCATAAAGTAACAACATAATGCATTGTATCAAGAAATAAAAAAAATATTTAAAATCAAATATCATGATAACTTTAACTCACCTACAAACCTAAAAGCATGCAATATTATCATAACATAACAACTATAGGCATACAAACAACAACTTGTATTAAAAGTAAACTATTAAAAGGTAGATGAAATGTAGACCTATAATAAATGTTAAAGCAAAGTCTAAAATGTTTTTGTAATATGTTACTATATATAACAGCATGAAATTATAATATACAAGTTCAATTAAAAAATGAAATACAGTTTGAAAAAAATGTAAATTATACATACATTTATGATCACAATATACATGAATATTTCACTATCATATGTTACATACACATAATATCACTTAATAAACTATATGTAATCATTGCAGCTATATAAATTAGTAAACAACAAAAGTAACATAAAAATAAAACATTCACTAAACAATTAAAAAACTATTAAAATATCATATACAGTAAATAAACAACATTTATAATGTACAAAGTTAATAGCATTTAAACTACAATAATCATAATATGCATACAAATAATTCAAACATGTAATATGTGTGCTAAATTAAATTGAGCAAATAAGGCAAAATGTAAATACTAACAAAAGCAGCACAAATGTATTACACATCAAAAACATAAATAAAAAAAAACAGTTCAACATTTTAATTTAACACAAACAAATATTCACACAACACATTATACCACTATCACCATGAAATATTTGAAAGCAAAAACAAAATATTGCAAAACAAATACAGGGTGAGTTAAGGTCACCATGATATTTGTTTTAAATATTATATATGTTTTAATATATCAATAAAGTGTATTATGTTGTTTCCTTGATGTTATTATTTGTAATGTTTGTAGACTTTAAGATTTTGTTGGTTTAACCTTAAACTGTTTTATAAATTACTCTTTTATTACACAAATTCCAAATATAAATATAATATATTCAGTGAAAAACCTTGTGCCACCACCACCTTTGTTGTCCTGGATATTAGTCTTAGCAGTGCACGGTGGTGGCATGAGCTATTATTGCTTAGTTACCATTGCTGGTGATTTTCTGGGGTTTTTTAGTTTGACATGTAACCATAACGTCCCCTTAACAAACATTTTTCACTGAATTTCATTAGTTTTTATTAGTGCAACTTAACCAGAACGTCCCTTTAACAAAGTTTTTTTACTCACTGAATTTCATAGGATTTTACCAGACCGCTCCTTAATTTGCTACAAGTTCTTTATATGATACTCACCCCAATGCAAAAGCAATAGAGTCGGTGGACAGTAATGAAAGTCTGCAGACATCAGGTAGCATCAACAAAGCCCACAAACACAGGGGGATACAGAAAATGTTGTATCCATCAACCAACAAACACATGTACATAAAACAACAATACTTATATTTACTACAACCAAATACACCTTTTGTACAATTCATCATTTCAAAATGTAAAAATGATTTTTGATTTAGCACACAATATAATGGAATTCACCAAGCACAAACCATAACTGTAAACCTCATATTATCACTTCAGCACAACTCTTTATACAGACTTACACACAGCAGGAGCTCATTCGAAAACAACCTCTTACCAAATAGTAAGTACACTGTATTCATTTCTCCATTATTACCATGTATTATATAAACATTTCTTATAAGCAAATATCACTATTTGTGTATTGTAACAGAAAAGGCAAACAGACTTGAATGGTTGTGAAAAAACTTTCCAAAAGAAGAAATGAGTGATGATGACATTGCTAATGGTAAGCAATGCATCTTTCAATATAAACAAATAATGTAATTTTTACAAAGCTCATTGAAATAATAATTTATTTTCTTATAGTACATACTTTACATGAAGAAACAACACCCCAATTTAATTATGGAGGGTCCCAAGAATCACAAAGACATGCCCTATCCCCAACTGTACATAATGAAATCATTGGGCCTCATTATAACTCAGGCGGTCCGGAAATAACGGTGGCGGTAAACCCGCCGCCACCATTGTTTCCGGACCGCCTGATCCCGACTCCTGCAGGCGGGAGGTGATGTTCCCGCCAGGTCTGACCTGGCGGGTTTAACACCGCCCGCCTGCAGGCAGCCGAGGAAACACCGGCAGCATTACGAGATGCTGGCGGTGTTTCCATGATCCCCATTCCCATCGAGTCCCATAGGACTCGATGGGAATGGGGATTAATACCATTCCGCCTCCGTGATTCCTGGAAAAACGGGGTTGTAATGCCCCGGTAATTCCGGGAATCACAGAGGCGGAATGGCAATACGAGTCTGGTGGTAACGAGGCGGTTTTACCGCCGCGGTTACCGCAGGACTCGTAATGAGGCCCACTGTCTTGTCTGCAAAACTGGATGAACATAGTAATGACTTTATAGCACTTTTAAAGTATGTTAAAAATCATGTTATTAGAAAGGTTGATTATCACTGTCCTACTTGTACCTGTCACACCTTTCCCCAGGAATTACCCCCATCTAATTCCCAAAATATAAATGAGATGCTTTAATGAAACTTCTCTCCTTCCCTCCCCTGATGATAATTGTATAGAAATTCCAAATTCTCCCATTTATGTTTCCCATTCTGATACCCCATCCCTTTCATAAACAAATGTATCTATCATACTATAAATATCTTGCATAGTCTTCATTGATACATTTTAGTTTTTTTAAACCCCAATTAATAGTCTACAGACTCCACAACAATCCGGGGTCTCGGTTTACACAATCGGGTGTCCGCATACATATCGCTGTATCCGAGCATGTCCAGTTTGGCATGACGCACTTTTAATTAGTCCCCAGACAGCCTGCTAGTTTGCGGACACCCATGTGCATGCACCCCACTGTCTCCTGCCCAATGCTGTCCGCGGACACACATCAGCGTCGCGGACGTCCCCGGACATCTTCATGTGACTGCACCTGTGAAGGTTTGCCCTTCCAGAGATGCTAGACCCATTCTTAGTCAATCTGACAACTTTTTACAACTTTTCAAGGCCTATTTTCGACTCTATAGTCCACAGACAATCACGCGCTCAGCGGACGGTTACTCTGAAGGGATCCACCCATTACTTTTAGTCATTCACAATCTGGCAGACCAGGAGATAGCATCTTTGGAGACCTTCTTGCAGGACACTTCCAGCAGACAAACAATGACATCTGTCATGGCCATCTGCCCTTCCCAGGGGCCACCACTATCATCATCACACAGTGCTGCTGTAAATGCACATATGCATTTGATTTACTTTCAGCAAAATCCTCCTTAAAAAACACTTTTAAATGCACACCATTTTCCATTTCTTATTCAATATCAACATCAAACTTTCCAACCTTTCCCATGACATCGATCATAGTGCCACCATTCTTGACCTGCTCTCAAATATGTATATACTGCCCAATGGTCCGATTCATCCAATTCTTTGCACAGTGGAAAGGGATTTTCGACTGCTAAAAAGTAACTTTGCACTGCTGACACAAACCCTTATTCATACTACTTTATAAAGTGTATTTTTGTAGTACAAAGTCAGAGCAAATGCACTTTATACTGCAAAAATGAATTTGCACTGACTTTCCACTGCAAAAATACACTTTGCACAGTTCCATGAATCAGGGTTTCTATAGGCAGTGCAAACAACTTTTCAGCAGTGCACAGTCACTTTGCACTGTGCAAAATATTCCATTACTCGGGCCTCACGTATTTGTATACAATACTTCTCATTAGTTTACATATAAACTATTGTTCTTTTCCAACCACTACTATAACACACCAAACACTGCTCCAACTACAATCTGCCATTGCATTACCACTAGGCCACCGTTTCCCTATTCTTTAAAAACACTGCAACATATCACAAATACATTGCACCAAAAACACAGCCCTTCTCTTATTAAAATCACCAGCACAAAAATAATAGAAATAATCTAGATATGCATCTTTTTTACACACCCATTCCCTACTCCTTATGTCCCAAACAACACTACTCATGGAGCCTCATTACAGGAATGCCGATAAAAGCCACTGGTAGCCGGTGTGTTGCCATAAACCCCATATTACCGTTACCACCACCTGATATCCACCTGACAACCCGATAGCTACCGAAATATCACAATCATCGTCAGTACACTAAGTTCGCATTCCCATACAGTTCTATATGACTACATGGGAATGGAAACCATGAAGTACCCGTACCATTAGTAACACTGCTGGTGCTTCAGTGTAAATCCTGCCGGTAGCAGCCTCAACTCCCAGCAGGTAAGACCTGCCAGGAGTGCAATGCCCTTACCGCTAATCACAGAGTAAGCTAGTCCAAAAAAGCTGTCGCTAACATTTTACCGACGCTTTAATTACAGACTAGCTCATCGATAATAAGACCCATAGTCCAATTATTCTAACTACATACTATTCATATTTTACTACACCACCCATAGCCCACCTTCATTAACTCCTTTCCCAACAACTTCTACTATTTTATTAAATAACAAACTCTCTTACTAAAAGTACTTCGGCATTACCACATATACCCACTAACTTTCTTTTACAATTACAGGAAAAAAGAAGATTGAAGAAAACAGCTTCTGAAGAAATAACACTCTTCACATCCTACAAAGTAAGTACATGACTATAGCATATTCACTGCTCTAATTGTAACAATGCACTTTCACTATATATTTGCCTAGAATGTTCTGTTCTACTCACCAACATTGTATTTCACTCATACTCATTATATTGCAACATTCACACACTTTTGATTCCCATCTAAACACTGTTCTTTATTCAAAACACCACCCATTCCCTACTACCTAACAACACAGCTATCTCTCAACAACTTCTATAACCAATATTCCATACCCCAATGCACATAAGGTCCTGATTGCAATGCAACAACTCATTCCATTCCAAATCACTAACACACATAGATAGACTTCTGCACCCCGTTCCTATTACATCTACACTGCGGAGTTCGGCAGAGTTCAGTCTGCAGGAGACCCTTGACAAGTGAGGAGCTGCAGCGACGGACTTCTCTACTGGTGTTGTTTTTTTTTTCCTGTCGATCCTGGCATTGGTGTGGCTTTAAGGAAAAAAAGCCCAACCAACCATAAAAACTACGGGAACGCGCGGAGCGCGCGCGGAGTTCGGCAGAGTTCAGTCTGCAGGAGACCCTTGACAAGTGAGGAGCTGCAGCGACGGACTTCTCTACTGGTGTTCTTTTTTTTTTCCTGTCGATCCTGGCATTGATGTGGCTTTAAGGAAAAAAAGCCCAACCAACCATAAAAACCACGGGAACGTGCGGAGCGCGCGCGGAGTTCGGCAGAGTTCAGTCTGCAGGAGACCCTTGACAAGTGAGGAGCTGCAGCGATGGACTTCTCTACTGGTGTTCTTTTTTTTTCCTGTCGATCCTGGCATTCGTGTGGCTTTAAGGAAAAAAGCCCAACCAACCATAAAAACTACGGGAACGCGCGGAGTTCGGCAGAGTTCAGTCTGCAGTCTGCAGGAGAGGAGAGGAGAGGTGAGTCGGATCATGCAAGATGTTGGCCCACAAACGCGCCTGAAAGCTAAAAACAACAGGGGTAAAACCCAGGAATTAGCTCCCCTTGCCATGACACTGGAGCTTTCCAACTCCAGTGTAAACTATACCGACTCGCATGAGCTGCCCACAAACATGCAAACACCTAGCTCACCTGCCTTAACAAACAGAAACCCCTACGGTAACCCTCCAGTTTCGCCCACTCCAGACTCACACACAACATGTACTCCTATGCAATCTCTTAGTCAGATGCTAGATGACAATTCGATGTCTTTCGATAGAGTACAATCAAACGTGACACTAAGAGAGAAAGAGGCGGAAGAGGGGAGGGGAGAAGCAAACGCTGAGAAGATACAGCGGCTCGCGACATTAGTGATTGCGAGTTTGAACACCTGGACCGTTGACAAGCTTGCAACTAAATCCACTATTTCTAAACAGTCTAATGACCTAACTCCTCCCAGTCCCGCAAGACTTACAGACCAACCTGTAAAAGACAATTGCTCGAGCGCACTACAAGCACCTCGAGTAGAAACGCAAATAGACTTGGACCAATCGCAAGAGATAAATAATGACATGAGGTGCGCCGACCTGGCAACATCCAATGGAAAAAATCACTTAGATAAAACCGTCTCACCACGGCCCTCTAGGTTAGATAAATCAGACAGAGAACTGTTGGAAGTCTCAATTGCCCTGTCTCCGCTGACACGGCCAAATGGAAGTACCCAAGAGGCGCGAAAATCAGCAAACAGTGCTGAATCAGATGATGAAAATTCCCAGGGACAAGATTGCCTTGATAAATATAAAGACAACATGAAAAATGGCAAGTCCTCAAATCCAGCAAATGGAGATCCCATTGTAGCAAGAAATACGTCATCCATCACGAAAATATTGCCGACAAACTTAAGTACGATTGAACGGCTAGCCAAGATGACAGCGGCAAAATCCAAATGGAAATTGAATTATGAAAGAGACATCGCCTCTCCTGTAAACAAAACACAGAATGTAGTCAGTGACGAAAGGATCTGTAATGACAGTCTGTTGCAAGAACCCACAGTACATGTCGCAAAAATTCTGCGACACATGCAAGCGGAGGACACGGGCACATGCCCACAAAAAATAGATCCGCTCACTACAACTGTATGTGTTCATAACTTGACTCACGAAGAAGCCGCTAGGGAATCGCAGTTAATGAAGAAAATGAAAGAAGACTTCGAACAAATGAAGCAAAAACTAACAGAAACCCATTTGAAAATGAAAAAAAAGGACAGACGCACCAGTAGTAATGACTGGGACCTACATAACTCTAACACTCTGGAAAATAGCAGTTTCACACATCCAGCACGTCAATGTACACAATCATCCTCTTCACAAAAAAAGGACGAGCTAGTGTATGTAACAAATACAATGCCAAAAACAAACTTAAACACAAGCATTGCGGAAAAGACTCTTGATACCACAACCGCAAGCAAAAATCATAACGATTCAAGTGGCTCAGCTAATAACGAAGAAAAAACAAAGGCCACCTCTAAACCAAACATATCAACGGCCGCTGCTATTCAAATACACAACAATGTGCTAGCTGCCACCTCCTTGGCTCTCATTCCTTTTACCAAGCTATATGAATCGCTTGGTGACGGGATTATGACACAGGGCTCCATGCTAACCAACATAAACGAAAAACTAAATAAAATGGAAATTCAACATGGTGAGCTACTAGCACGCATGGAAAAGGAAATAGAACAAACAGCGGCCTGGCAATCAAGGCTAACCGATCTAGCAATGCGCGACAATCACGAGAAGGAAATTCTGATGAAAGCTGTGCTAGAATGTATGTCATGGCTGCGGTACAGAGAAGATAATAAGGAAAAAAATGGAACTCATGGTACCAAAGAAGCAAAGACAGCGGCAGTCAGGACCAATGATACGACCGGGCATGTAGTTGTACCCCCCCACCAAAAATGTGCTGCATCAGTAAGCACACAAACCTCCATAGAACCCAGGCAGCCACTACAGTCGGAACAAAAAGCGGCAGGAACCAACGACAAATTACCAACACGAGTCGTAGTAGTGGAAAGTGATCACGACCTTCAACAAGTGCAAGAACCAAACATCCCACCTCAAGAAAGTCAGCTCCTGTCGACTTCGATCCATCAAAATCCAGTAAAAACTGCCCCACTAGCCTTACAAACAGATGCGCTCGTCCAGACTGGAAAAAAAATACACCTTTGACGTTTGATATGTTTAAAGGTCCAGCGAAGTCGACTTTATTCATTCTAAGCAAAGAAACTAAAGAAAAGGTCGTAAAGACAGGAAAAAAGTGTACAAATACTAAAAAGGCAGGAGCAAAGAAGCATACAACTAGTTCCAGAAATTTTTTGAGAAATCTGACGACTCCTACCAGGCCTGGTTTGTTTGACCGTGAAGTCGTAAAACCGACAGCCCCTGCAAAGAAAAAGCAAAAAGTTGCGAAAGATAACAATGAGCAAACGATACTCGACAAAGGAAATTCGAAAAAACGAGCTTGTCATGAGTCGGAAAGGAGTGAACTTCACTCCACACCTTCATCAATTGATCTCGTAGATCTATCCACCTACTCAGTGAGTTCGGACGACGAAGCTAGTCAAATGACGACATCGAGTCCTGATAAAAACAGAAGTCAACACTTGGCAACTATGGCTGAGCAGACAAACCAACAAAAAAGACTAAATCGGAAAAGAAAACAAGACAAAACTTCAGATATAATCCTGGGCTCTGCCGCAAAAGTAGTAGATAAACAGGCACATAACAATCCGGCAAAGTCCCTAAGACTCAGCTGCAATGACGGCTCTCAGCAGGGAAAAACCCACAAGCAAACCGCTGCTGGGACGACATCAAACGGATACTCCAACTTAAACCCAAATCCCAAATTCACAGTAGCTCAACGATCCAAAATAAACAGAAGTGTGCACATCGAAACAAAAAAGGAGACAAATGAATCCGTGAGTAAACTGAGACTCGAGAATGTACTGGCAGACAATGATTCAATGAATCTAAATCGCCGGAACATCCTAAACTTACTGCAGAGTGTTCCTGCTCTACGGACCATAACTACAGATGACATCAAAATTGTAGAATATGTGTCCGAACGCAGCACCGACATAGTACTGCTGCATATAAATTCTCACGCAGTTCGCCAAGCAATTCTGGCGGCTTCGGAAGAACTGTTGTTTTTTGGATTTGAAATAAAACAAGAAGCGGCTTCGCCAAAAAATTCTATAAGAGACAACCAAAGATCCTCCCCAAACGAAAAAGCTAAGGATCTGGAAAGAGCGAAGCTCAGGGAAACGATGAAACTCTCTACAAACCCCTCTAAATTCAGAAATAATGGAGACACGAAGAGAAATAGATACACCTCTGCCACAAGATTGGAAAGAAATCCAGTTTAGCAATGAATGGACGTAAAGAGAGATCACTCAACGCTTGTATCCTGGAACACAAGAGGTTTTGACCATCTTTTCAACGAGTTCTCATTAGACCTAGAACTGAATCTGATCATATGTTTGCAAGAAACTTGGTTGCGGAAGACACCCACGAGAGATGGCTACCTAGTTCTCGCAAACCCTGCAATCAAAAACAGGCTGGGGCGCCCATTTTCTGGGCTGATAACGATGGTCAAACAAGGAAAAGGGTGGGAAGTGATCGAATCAAAAAATCCGAACCCATTTGTACAAAGCACACTGTTACAACTAAAATGCCACGCAGCTGAAGCAAGGAAACACATGTTAGTAGTTAATGTATACTGGAACCCAGTTAAAATTTCAACTAAACATTTCATTAACTCAATAACAGCAATAATAGATCAAGGACAGCTCAAACATAATGATTTGAAGATTCTAATATGCGGCGATTTAAATCTTGCTGATCTAATCGATATACAACTTCAATCAAATGCAAGCTTCACTACAGGAGAAATGGGTTCAAACAGATGTAAAAAATGGACTCAGGCCATGCAAATGAGGAATTGCATGATGACAAACGGAAACCTAACAGGTGACTTTCCGCCTCGTCATACGTGGCACAACATGGGCCTACACAAAACCTTAGATTACATCTGGGTCTCTGCAAATCTCTGGGACCAAGTTCTTGATCTCTCCATGCATACAATGACAAGAAGCGATCACGACGCGCTAGTGCTGCTTTGGCAAACAGACCAGTACACCGCTGACAGGATATATACTGGTTCCCTTGAAACAAATCAAGCTGGCAATCGCTTGAGATTAAATAGAAAACAAATCTCAACTATGACTGCGAAACTTCAATCGGAGAATGACGAGGCAGTACCTCTGATAAACTATACGCCTCTGCTGATGCAATTTCATTTACCCAAAGGAAGGAAAACAAGTAACAACGTACAACACAAACATAAGTGGAGTACACTGATCAACGAAAAAAAAAAAGAGGTACGGAAAGACATAAGAAAACTAAAGAAAAACTTCGGCCCACAAACGCTACTGCTGATTAAAAAAAGGAAACAACAATACCATAATTGGAAAAAATCCTTTGCCTCAATGAGAGATCAGGAAAGAGGAGCCCTGATGTTAAAATTAATAGTAACAAAAAATTCAAGTGAAACCTGGGCGATCTTGAATAACGAAGCTCCGTTTCAGAACTTAAAGTTGGCTAATGGGGTAGCCGAGGCGACTTGGGTAGATCACTTCTCAAAACTATTCTTCACCAACAGTGAATGCACAGACAGTGACAACTATATCACTCAAGTAAAGTGGGACACGTCTGAGCAACTTGAAGACATAAATATAAAAATCTCAAAACTTAAAAACTCTAGAGCGGCTGGACCAGATGGAATTAGTAACGTAATGCTAAAAAAGAATAAAACAGAATGGTCCCGCTTCATTGAGATTGTACTTAATCATATCACAACGGAAAAAAAAGTCCCTCAGTCATGGACCACGGCAATAATAGTGCCAATCTACAAAAAAGGCTTACGTGAAGACCTCTCCAACTACCGACCAATCGCGTTGTTAGACACGATTGGTAAAATAATGGCATCCTTTCTGCAGCAGAAGTTAGCAAATTGGGCCTCGAAATCGAACCGCCTGGACCTTCGGCAAACTGGGTTCACCAAAGGAGTGGGGACCGAAGTGAACCTAGTAATTTTGAATTTGCTAAAACTAGAAGCACTAAAACAAAAAAGAAACATACACCTAGCTTTTGTCGACATGCGTCAAGCGTTCGACTCGATAAACCGTGAGCTACTATGGAAGAAATTGAGGAGCTGGGGCTGCCCCGAAGAGATCTTACAGCCTATAATTGCTCTGCACACAAACACCTCAATCAGGGCACGACTGAATCAACAAGGAGATCTGACAACTCCCATCATGACAAACACGGGTGTGAAACAAGGGTGCCCCCTTGCTGCGCTGCTCTTCAAGCTCTTTATCGCTGATATTCCAACTGCTTTAAACCAAGTAAATTGCTTTCCTCCGAAAATAAATGGCCATCAAATAAGAGGTGTCACATATGCTGATGATATAGTCCTAGCCGACCAAACGCAGATTGGCCTGCAAAGGCTGTTAACAGCGCTTGACAATTACATGCGCAAAAATAAACTGCAAATTAACACAGCAAAGACGAAGATTATGTCAATTGGTTCGACGGCAGGAAAAAGGAATAACAAGTACAAATGGTCAATTGCAGCGGAAAATATAGAAAAAACAAAAAGAAATACGATATTTGGGCATTTTATTCAACACATCAATAAGAGAATGGGCATGGTCAAAAGATCTAATACAGCGGACCCTGACATTTGCACAACAAGCGACAAAACTGCATAGACTATACGGGAAATTTACGATGCTACCCGTACGGGAATTTTACCAACTAAAGGTAACACCGGCACTAACGTATGCCGCAGAATCCGCTTGGAATCTACATAACAGAATATGGCCGTACCTAGAAGGTAAATTTTGGAGAAAGGTCTTGAGGCTACCAACTTACATCTCGGTAATCAAAATTCGAAACGAGCTCGTATTAGACTCCCTTCAAGGAACAGTCCTATGGAAATCAATTTCACTCCTAAGGAAAATGAACGTAAGCCCTCCAGAACCGGCGTATGAAATCTTCAAAAACTGCCATAGTGAGCACACGTGTTCTCTGATAAATGATTGGAAAGAAAGCGTCAAAAAAATACTAGTCAGCGCAGATATCACCCTGGACACGTTGATAAATCGCCCTGAAACTGCAAAAAAAAAAATAAAACAATTGCAATGGATTCTAAACACAGAAAGATACAATAACTTAACATCTGCATTATACCTAGGACCAGCTGCAAATGGGCTAGACTCAATACCAGCGTACATAAAACAATTTCCATCAAGATACCATCGCGACAGTTTTATGAAACTGCGTCTAAATGCCTGCAGAACGAAAGATCAATTATTTAGAACACACGCCAAGGATATAGGTGACAACCTATGCAGAGTATGTAAGGACGAAGTTGAAACTACCAAACATTTAGTAATCAAATGTGCAGACCTTAAGAGCCAACGAACACTACACCTAGAGAAATACGCCCCAAAGAACTCAAATATGGAAGACTGGTGGTTTTATATCCTTGGAGGGAAAAACGTACCGCTGACATGTCGAAAAATTGACTATTTGGATGAAATCTTGAAAGATGATGTCAAAGGAGATGTTGGAAACAAAAGACAATGCTAGAGTCTGTGACAAGTGAGTGCGCCTTGTATCCTGTGGTAAAATCTGTGAAAAGAGTGTTTTCCTTTTGTTTTAAAAAGTTTGTAAATCAAACTATAAAATTACAAAATAAAAAAAAAATAAAAAAAAAATTACACCTACACAGTAAATCACACAATTATAACAACCACTGTTCCCTCAAAACATCATAACGTCCCTTCTTATTCCATCACAACTCCACTCACTAACCCACGCCTATCACACATGTAAATCCTCTTACTCTTACAACCTACCCAACCACACCTATCATCCTACCACACAATCACACACACATGCATAAAGCATGCATAAACATTCCACAATTTTCAAACACAAACTTAATTTTTTTCCCAACAGGCAAAACACAATGCCTACTAAAAAGCAGCTTTGTAGAAAACAAAGAAAAAATAGAACAGATAGAATAAAAACAAGAAATATAGTCATCCTCCTCTAAAACAATTAATAGAAAACATTCAAACAAAACAGTTAGTAACCTCACTCAAAAAAGTAAACCAGCCACCACTAAAATAACTATTGTCTCTCTTGCAAAATCTAAAAGTAAAAACACATGTACAAACAAAACCAGACCGAGTAATGAACCTAACACTATATCTACCAATATTAGCATAGCCACAGTAAAGCAATCCAAGAAATACATTTTACAAAAAATGTTCCACCGTAGAGTTCTTAACAATCTTATAAAGACAGCTATATAGTCATGACATACCCTTAAAAACTACCGCAGAAAACGAATCCTCAAAGCTGTAATTGATAGCGCATTTCTACTAAAAAGAAAGTTATTTACATTAATATTAAGTAGAAAAAAACCACTAACTAAATGAATAAATAAATTACAAAAAGTACTTCTAAACATGCGCAATGTCAACAGAGATACCTTTTCAAATTTCTCTGATAGTTAATGGATTCACACAAGCAGCAGAAAACCATATTTCAATGAAGACACCTATAGACAAGAACAAAAAAAACAATTGCCATTGACAATAATGGCTGAGGCTATGAAATGGTAGGAGACACCATTATGGCAAAAGAAACCTTTATAGAGAAAATCTCCCCAACAAACTTTCAACCCAATGTTCCATTTGCTCAAACAAACCGTACAGTATACAAATAGATGTGCATCTCAATATGTAATGTATATCAAAAATCCTTCAAATCTTAACTATTCATAAATCACTATTTGAAACTAAAAGACAAAAGTAGAATACAAGCTTTGCAAACCATGGACGCCTGCCCAGTGCGCATCCACACAGGACTGCAAGGAAATTCATTAGATAGCATTTCAGGAACTGCTTGCAAAAGCACATTGCATCACATTAAAATGTTAGAAATGCACCATTCGACTATATGAAATCTTGTGTGTAGACCTACAAAAAAGAAATAGCGATGTTTCAAAACACATCTGCTGAAATACCAGAAAGAGTATGTGTCTGTTGTCACAGAACTTTTCTTAAAAAGAGCACCAAAATAGGCATGGCCTACAAAATAGAAGACAATGAGGAATCCCAATAGTTCCAATTAGCTTTATATCTAACAGCAGAAAATAAATACAAAATAACTGTCCCCTCATTAGTTTGCACATACTGCAATAAAAAGCAGGACAATAGCCAACTGCCATCACGTGCTATTACTGATAAATATTCCCACTTCCAAAAGCTCTCCAATAACTTAACTTGTATGAGATCATTAGAATCCAAACAGTACATCCATTCCAAGCTATAATACGCCATCAACAGAAAATGGGCAAATTGCCTCCAACCGAAAATGGGCAAATTGCCTCCATCTAAGTTACTAAAAGGCATTTGTAGTATATTTGCAATTAGATCTTAAAGAAAATGTATAAACACTAGGAGTACAACAGCCAATAGATCAATCGATGATTGTACTAGGTAATGGTGTACCAACACAAGACAAAAAAAGTGGCAACAACTAGTTGACTTAAACAAAGTTAGACAAGCGCTAGAATACATTAAAGAAAACAATGAATACTGGAAAAATATAAACATGGAGGAAAACTTAAAAGAAACCACCCAAATAATTCAAGATTCACCACAAACTGGCCAATTTGAATGTGCAGATCCTGTTACTGCAGCCACATTTTAGACCAGTATACAATTCACCCACTACACTTCAAAGACACCATAAAAGATGCATTATAAACATATCAAATCCGTCAAGCCAAAGGCTCTCCAAAAGTGTAGAAGCATGTTCTTTTCCGCTACTCTTTCCCACAGGAAAAGGAGGCAAATATGATGAAATAGCCACACAAATTAGTGCATCAGAATATCGCTCTTTATGAATGTATTCTGAAGATCCCAGATTTAGACAAAATGTAGAATACAGTTTCCACCTCCTGTTTGAAAGTGAACTAGCACCTCTATGTTATGGAGTTGCACACACATTAAAAACAGGCTCTAATTTTTCAAACATATCTGCTACCCAACTGCTTCAAAAGATAAAAACAAAGATTAAGTTTTGCAGTAAAGTATCACAAATCTCTTGGCAAACATTTGTGGTACAAAAGAATCCTGGTTCTGATGTAACGCTGATGTACATTGTATGCTAAGGAACATAGCCCCACAGACATGGTTTGCTACTTTAAGTTGTGCAGAATATGCATGGGATGCCTTGCATGACTTCTTATGCACTGCAAACCAAAATAAAAAGGGAATAAACATAGAAACACCAGGAACACTCTGTTCTCTTGACCATGTTAATGTATCTAGGTACTTTCACCATTGCTTCATTTCAATGCTGCACTTCATCTGCAATAAAAAATGCCCTTCCACTCTGAGAAGTGGAACACTTCTTTTGGAGAAAAGAATATCAATCAAGAGGAGCACCGCACATCCACATGCTTTTGTTGATAAACAATGCTCCCAAATTTACCCTTGACAGTGATGCCACTGTTTTACAATTTATTCAAAAATACATTACCTTTCACATCCCTTCAGAAACCACAGATCATGAGTGACCTATATACACAAATCCTATGCTTCCCAATACATAAGTGTGGCAAATACTCCCCGACTCGATATAAAAACAAAGGTAAACACTATTTTAAAATTTGCTTTGGTTTCCCTAGACAAGTTTGCACAACAGGACACGTAAATAGCTTAATGTCTTCGGTTAGACACAGTGTAAAAGGGAAATCCCCTAAAAACACATACAACATTAAAAAGGACGAAGCATCCAAGTACATTAATGATTACAATGCAATCATTGCCCTCTTGTGGAATGCAAATATAGACATCCAATACATTGAAGACATTTTCACTACAATAACAAGATGTGTCACAGCCTATCTTATCAAAGCTGAGAAAACAGAGCTAAAAGACCTATGGCATGACATATCATCTGATAAAACACTGTCACAAATATTATACAGCTTCAGTATCAAAATGCGGTCTCATAGAGAATGTGGGTGCTACGAATCTGCAGACCATTTAACAAGAACTGCCTTACATGGAAAATCTGAACACATTCAGCCTGATTCGTGGATTATTTGCTCCGAAATAAAATGGGATTTGTGCGCCATTCAGCTCGCAAATCCCCATTTGTTAAACAGGGATTTGCGGGCAGAATGGCGCACAAATCCTGTTTTTTTCAGCGCAAATAATCCATGAATCAGGGCCTTAGTCTGGCCAAATCTTGGTCCAGCTTCATCCCAAAAAAGAGTACTACATTCCTACCAAGCGATAGAAACCATAGCCACAAATGATCCCAACAGACAGGACATATCAGAAAACAATTTAATTGACACCTACTACCCAAACAGAAGTACTAGTTTTGAAAAAATATGTCTATATGACATAGCCCAAAACTACTCCTACAAAAGTATTGTTACACCAGATGAGATAACTGGCAAATGTTCAATCTCAACTTGTGAAGGAAGCCTGGTAAAACATATGAAACCCAGCCTAATTGATCATATACAGTTATCATTTAAATCTCTGCAAAATAGAGACCTTTATCACATGACCCTCCTACAACTTTTTAAACCTTGGAGAAAAGAAGAATTATTAGCTTACCATGATTCATTTGAAGCTGCATTCAAAGCAAATGAAAGCATTATAACAAATGTCAATTTCAAACAATATAAACAAATTTTGGACAAAGACCGCCAACAAGAGGAAGAAATTGAAGCAATGCTACATAAAGACACTCCTGAGGGCAGTAATCCTTCCCTTACAGGAAGCCAAGACCACTTGTAGAACCACTCATTCTGAATGGAGCAGAAATAGCCTGGCCTGAGGTAGACAATACCATGTATAAATCTAAATAATTTGAAAGAGACTTGTCCGTGCTCAAAACACGGCTACATGTTGAACAACTCACCATTTATCTAGAAGTCACTGACTAAATTGAACCTGGTCTTAAACATGAAACTAAAACTTGTTGCTGTAAAAATTATAAACCTCTGCTCCTGTATGTAAGTGGTGTAGCTGGTTCTGATAAAACGTTCTTAATTAAAATAATCAACAAATGTGTACAATACTTAATAAACAACAACCTTTTAGCTGTTGTAACTGCCCCCATATGTTTAGCTGCCTACAACATAGGCAGTGCAACTTTACACCGACTACTGATCCTCCCATTAGAACACCAAAACAAATTAGAATACTACAAATTATCAGTAGAAGCAGCTACTGAAGTACACAGAATTTTGAAACAAATGAAAGTGCTCCTGATAGATGAAGTAATCATGGTTTCCAACCTCATGTTGGCTTTAATTCATCTAAGGTAGAAATAAGTCCTAAAAGCCCACTATGAAGTACTGTTTGGAGGAAAACACGTGATTGTTTTTGGAGACCTACTACATTTAATACCAGCAAAAGGTGAACCTATTTTTAAAACGTTAGGACACAAACAATGCCGTAACACAATCGGCATCATTGGAAATGTAAATCTATGGCAACATTTTCACTACAGAGAACTAACTCAAAACATGTATCAGTCTGCAGATCTCACCTATGCTAACATTTTAAAAAGCATTAGAACTGGTCTGCTTACTAAATATGCAAAATCCATCTTATGAACTAAACTAGTCCATGAACTATATGTACAAAACACATCTGCCCCTGATGGCATGGAACAATGAACTCAACAAAGTATAAAAATGCATGTCCTTAATGCCAACCCTTGCAAACTGTAGTCAATTCAATGATACAATGTTTAAAAAATAAATGCAACCAATAGTGCATATCAGCCCCACAGATAAACCTGAAGTGCACAGCATGACACTCCCTAGGTGTCAACAAGCAACAGCACGGCTAAATAGCTTCAAAAAATGTATCTCCAACACAGCTGGATTAGAAAAAAATCTAAACTGCACAGTAATCCTAAAACGTAACCTTGACATAGAACAAGGTTTAGTCAATGGAGCAATTGCTACAGTTTTTGGCTTCCAAACATATCCACATGAGAACAGCATTCAGTTTGTCAACATCTACTTTGACAAACTTGCAGAATATAAGAAAATAGGCTGCACAGTAGCACGTTCCTTCTTTTCAAAGACATGTACGTTCACAGAGAACAATTCTCTCTATCGCTTGCATATGCTTTCACTATTCACAAATCACAAGGTCTAACCCTAGATCATGCATTGATTGACATTGGCAGTACAGTCTTCAAAGAAGGTATGCGTTACGTAGAACTTTCACATCTCTGTACACTCAATGGTCTATTCCTAGTTAACTTTGATGCATCCTAGAATACAATGGCTATGTGTACTGTACACCCCTCACCTAGCTATGTACCATGTATCTGAAAAAAGAAAACCTTTAAAAGGAAAAGTAACAGAACCAATACAAGATCTCTCAGCAATACCACTGAATAAACAAAAAACTGCTAGTCTATCAAATAATGCAACCACAAAACTCTCTAGTCCAAAAACAACTGTGCCCACATGAGAAGAGAAAGACTCAAATGTTTCTTCTAAAAAAACAACTGCAGGCACATCAAAAGATACAAAAGCAGAACTTTCTAGTCCATTTAATTTCAGAAACACAACTTGCTATGCAAATGTAGCAATTAATCTTCTCTTTCAATTGCCACCATTTGTACACAATATTTATTTAAATGGCTCCGACCAGTTGTTTTTGCAAATGCCCTTCATTCATAGAGTGCCACAAATAATCCTGACAACACTTGCAGTGTCTCAGGTAAAAGGCAAGAATTAGACTACTGTGCAGCAATGGTAAAACTCACCTTAAACACACAGGAAGATCCACAAGAATTCCTAATGGTCTTTCTATAAGTACTAGAAACCAAACACATCCCTATAAAGGAAATCTTCCAGATTTCATACAAGTGGAAACATACATGCACTCTCTACAACCATGTTTCACAAGAGCACATCCCTAACGATTTGTGTATGTACCCATATCAAATTGTGAATGCATTCCATTTCAGCAGCTTCTCCAAAATGCAAATAATAGCATAGTATGCCCTTTTTGCAGTTCAGACAATCCTTTCAGCATACAAATAAACTGACAGGGCCAATATGATATACTAATACATCTAAGGTATATTGCAAATGGTACCAAAAATAACTGTAAGCTGACTAGCTTCACATACAGCCAAGTATCTCTTGGCAAGAAAACCTTCCCAACAGTAGGCATAATCTACCACACTGGTGCCACAACCACTACAGGCCACTATACTGCATATGTTAAAAAAACAAGTGGTTGGTTTGACACATTGTTACTCCAAAACATAGGTTACCAGCAAATCTAAGAAATGCCTACTTAATATTCCTTCAACCCAAATTTTTTCACTAAAGTATAGTACAGTAAACAGTTAGAATATGCCAATGGGTATCTAACTACATCCGTGCAACTCGCCTGCAAAGTATGCTGTTTGTACTCATTTTATTCACCCAGCAGTATTGAAGAATATCTGCTGCATTCACAACTGCTGTTGATTCCACACAGCGTTATTCCATGGTTGCTAAGCAGCATGTGCAATGGCTGCGCTGTGCATAGCCTGCTCATAAGAGTTGAGGCCAGCTGTTTGAAATCTGGCCTCTAATTGGCCTGAAATCTTCTTTTACGCCCACCAGTGTCACCGGTAGGTGGAAGCCAGACGCGTTCCTAGCACCTGTCTGTGCCTGTCCAGGCCGGTAGGGTCGAGGGCCCTGCCCGGTACCCCGATCACAAGGCCCCATCACACATCTCAATAACTATCCTATTATCACAGCAACTACAAGACTTTTGGAACTTGAATGTTGAACCAGTGTGCATTGTTTTGAAATCCGGTAGTACATTGCCTCGCATTCCACAGTACAAAGTTTCAGTTGATGGTGAGTAAGCACTTAAAAGTATTGTCTCTGATTTGATGCATCAATGTGTAATTGAGGAGATCTCTGGTAGCACATGTGATAGCCCTGTTTTGCCTGTTTATAAGAAAGGTGACAATGCATTACCCTATCGTTTTGTTATTGATCTCCATGCGATTAACAAGGTAGTAGTGCCACAGTTTCCCATTGTCCCTCACATCACGACCATTCTGACTATGATTCCAGCAACGGCTATGCACTTTCAGTCATTGACTTGAAAAATTCATTGTTTTGCATACCCATTCACCCCAATAGCAGGTATTTGTTTGCTTTTTCCCTTGGGGAACGTTCCTTTACTTTCACCTGAATACCGCAAGGATACACTGAGAGTCCTAGCATTTGCAGCAGGGCTCTCGAAGAACAACTAGATATGCTTTAATTGCCTTCACTTGCACACTGATTCAGTACATTGATGACTTGCTTATTGCTGCAGATTCAGAAAGCACTTGCAAGGAGGGTACTTAATTTGTTACTGAAGCATCTAGCTGACAATGGTAATAAAGACTCTTTAGAGAAATTTCAGTATTGTCAACAGGAGGTCGCCTATTTAGGCTATCTCCTGCCAAAGGGGGGAAGGCACCTTGCACCCGAAAGAATACAAAGCATCTCTGATATGGCAATACCAAATACACAGAAAGAGGTTAGGGCTTTTATTGGAATGGCTTCCTATTGCAGGCAATGGATTCCAAATGTTTCACTTTTGATTAAACCTTTGTTGATATTGACAAAGAAAGATGTACCGTTACCTCTACCTTGGGATACAGATTGTCAAAACGCCTTTGATCTACTCAAAACTGTGCTATGTTCCGCACCAGTATTGGGCACACCAAATGATCACAAGGAATTTGTGTTGTTTGTGCATGAGAGAAATGGATGTGCTTTGGCTGTTTTGAAACAGGAACATGGAGGACGGAACAGGCCATCAAGCTATTTGTCCTCCACGTTAGACCCTGTTGCATGTGCTTTGCCGAAATGTCTTGGGGCCGTGGCTGCTGCTGCCGCCTCAGTTAGACAGAGTGAAGGTATGGTTTTGGGTCACTCCTTAACTGTGATGGTGCCTCACTCAGTAGATATACTACTGAATAGAACGCAAACTCAGCATCTCACATCTGCCCGGCTCACAAGTTAGGAGCTCATTCTATTTGCACCCCACATCAAAATTAAGAGATGCTGTTCTTTGAATCCGGCTGAACTTTTACCTCCTCTAAATGAGGACAGTACTAATGACATGACCCACGATTGTCTTTATGTCACTGAACAAGACACCAAGGGGAGGATTGATTTAAGTGACACTCCCTTGCCATCCCCTGATGGGGAAATATTTTGTGAAAAATGTTCATGTTTCAAACTCCAAGACAGCACTTCTACTGCCTCCTAGGCAATCACCACCTCAGACACCATTATCGAAAGCAGGAGAAATCCTCACAATTCTGCCCAGGCTGCAGAAATAATTGCTTTGACAAGAGCGTGTGAGATATCCCAGAGACTTGGAGTAAATATTTATACTGATAGTCAGTACGCCTTTAGAGTAGCTCACAATTCTGGGACACTATGGGCCGAGAGGGGATTTTTAACATCTCATGGTCCTTTGATAGTACAATTGTTATCAGCATTGGCCCTGCCTAAACAATTAGCCTTAATGAAATGCGCAGCACACCAGAGGGTGACTGACGATATTTGTGGAGGAACGCATTCACAGACAAGATAGCCAAACAAACTGCCACAGACACACAAGCAAGAATGTATGTGTTAGACTTTGCTAGGTGGGTTGATGAGACTGGGATGATGGAAGAGGGCTTCAGCAGTGTGAAAGAAATTCAGGCTGAAGCCACAGCAGAGGAAATTGAAAAATTGGGTTCTGACCCAGCAGGGTTGGATAATGAGGGTTGTTGGGTGTATCATGAGAAACAGAGATGGATGCTGCCCAACGCTTATGTAACAGCTGTAGTTACTATGGCACATGAGCCAGCTTACATCAGCGCAAAAGGTATTTGTAAACATCTAGGCCCAGTATGAAAGAACGATAACATTCCCAAAATTGTAGAACTACCATGATCTGTCTACAACACAACATTGGTAAGGGAACACCAGCACCTAAGGGTAGTTTTGGACCTCCTTCCCAGCCATTTGAAGTGATTCACTTTGACGTCATTGAGATGGAACGATGCCAAAATTACAAGTATGTGTTAGTAGTGATATGTACCTTCAACAAATGGGTTGAGGCTTTCCCTTTGAAGGATAACACTGCCATATCCACTGCAAAAGTCATGCTGAAAGAGTATTTCCCTAGATTTGGATTGCCCAGAGTAATTTGGTACGATAATGGATCTCCCTTTATAGCGTCTGTTATACTACAGATATTCGAGGTGCTACAAATTGATAAACAATTTCTTTCCACCAGGCATCCTCAGAGTGCCAGGTTGATTGAACGACATAACTGCAACTTAAGAACAAGCTAGTGAAGGTGTGTGCAGACAGCAAACTGAAATGGCCCGATGCCTTACCCCTAGCACTGTTATCCATGAGACCAACTGCTCTGGCAAAGACAGGACTTTCTCCCTATGAAATAGTGATGGGGAGACCTGCTAATGTATGGAACACACCTAGACCTAAGAAACTGTCAGAAATCGAGTATCCACTATTGTCTGATTACTTTAATCAATTGGGTCAAAACTTGCATTTGTTTCACCAACAGGTTCGTGCAGCATTACCCGAGAAATATGAGGGTCCTAGTCACTGCATTTGACCTCACAACTATGTTCTCGTGAAAGACTTTGATCGGACGTCCAGCCTTGCTGCTTGCTCGAAAGGTCCCTATCTGGTACTACTGACTATTCAGACGGCTGTTCGAGTGGAGGAAGGGCTGGATACATTCAGCACACCTGAAATGAGTGCCTTTGCCCAATGCCAAATGGGAAAAGGAGGAGGGCAAAGATCTTGAAACCAAAAGTGTGCCTTTCAATGACGGCCCCTTTCCTGGTCCTGATCCTGAGACCAAGCTGTCCAGCACTTTCATCACTTTCTTCTTCAGATACTGAACCTTTGCTCATGGATCACTCTGTGCCTGAAGTGTTCAGGTACTACCTTCAGCCACTGAATTAGCTAGAGGATGACTTTATATAGTTAGGAAAGTGTGGTAAGAATACTGCTCCCACAAGAAACCCACAAGATACCAACAATTGTTCCCTCTATTCCCCCCATAGACGCGTAAAAGTTTCATTTTAGAGCAACAGGGGGGCTTGGAAAAGAAGACTAACAGACACTGATTTAACTACAAGAAGACTAGAAGCAAGACTGGCCACGTGGGCAGGTGCCACCCATGGATGAACTTATAGAGCCTGTTCAGTGAGGCTTCTTATCAGACACTGAAAAAACTATGCCACTGTTTGGGCACGTATAAATGAGGACATGAAAAAGATTGCCACTGGAAAATACACATCTAAAGATCTATGGTCTACGAGGGACAAATGCATAATCATAGTTATCTTAGCATGCATTATGCTCATAATGATACCTGTGCTATGGTTTCTGGAAAGCTCACATCCTCTCAGCATACTATTACCTACAGTTAGCATCAGTACCTGGTCTCCTCTCTTTGTGCACTCACATACTCTTCGTCCCCTTTATCTCAAACACAGGTAGGGGTATCTCAACAACACCCTCATACGTATTATGAAAGATACGCATGCTATCCTAAACAGAACAAATTGCTGGGTATGCTCTCACCTCCCACAACATGGTGAGAAAGGCTTAGGTTGGTACATATATCCACTACCCTTGTCAAATACTTGTTATGCTTATTTTAGAGCTCTATTCTTTGGTAGATGGAATGATAGTACCACTGGTAACTTTGATGGGACAAACATTAATGAATTTGTTCGACAAGTATTACTGCCTCTAGGATGCTCTGTCTTCGCTAATAAGAGCACAACCAATATTGCCTCTATTAAACATACATATAAGAAATCTAGATCCTACCAATCGATATAATTTAGAATGTCACCAGTAGGAAATAGGAAAGCAACTCCACCATCCTACACCATTAACCATGATCCTGATACGGTACCACTCTGTTTAAAGAAAGAAGGTTCTCAATATATGGGGAAATATGACAAAGGTATGCACACTGCGGTATTGGAAAATGAGACAAGGCCCTTATACATTGGAGGGTCCATTTACTTTGTCTATGGGAAACAAGTGTATCCATGGTTACCAAAAGATTGGCAGGCAACATGTTATTTGGGGATACTGCTGTCAGGGGTTTACATAACTTCAACTCCAATTAATTTGAAATATCGCCATAGGAGGGGGATCGATGATGACACATCTCTCCAGATACTAGAGGATGTAGCAAAATCCATGATTCCCTTTTGGGGACAAGTAATACATTCTCGTGATATTAGAAAGTTGGCCAGAGTATTAGAGAAAACTATCAATGAAACTACTGACATAATGTTTAATATGATGTTAGAACAAAGAGCCATTAGATTAGTTGCTCTTCAGAATAGAATGGTTTTAGACGTAATTTTAGCTGAGCGTGGAGGTGTATGCAAAATGGTCGGGTCAGCATGTTATGTATTTAAACCTGACGCCGCCGCTACTGTGTTTCAAGCCATCAAAAGATTACATACAATGTGTTCTTAAATTCACGTTGATGAAGGTGATTGGAACATTGGAACATGGGCTTGGAATTAGTTTAGATCCTGGGGTTGGAAGATATTCTCTGCACTTGCTATTTTCGTTGGAATAATTTTGTTCTGTTGCTGTTGCATACACTGTTTACCAGTTTTAGGTTCTATGCTAGGTAACTGCTGCTCTAGGGCTCTTGAAATTTAAAGCGGTACCTTATCCTCCAGTTGATGTGTCTAATGCCCTGATTATGCAGGAAGTAGAAATAAAAAAGTTTATGGCTATCAATATATATGATTCTGATGATGTATCATTCAAATGTGTTCGCGTAGGCTAAAAGCCGGGTTTGTGAAAATGCATCCATTCTGTGTCAATATGTTAGCCTGGGCCCACACATTTCAATGCAATATTTAGGTTCCATTTCGCTCACTTCCCAGGTTTTCATTTCCCCATGCAGAAAGTGATCACTCCATGAAAAATGCTTAGCTAAATGGGATTTTCCAGCTACAAACCTAGAGCAGGCATCCACGGACAGACGAAGATAAAGGAAGATAAAGGATAGTTTATATTCTGCCCTGTCTGCTGCTTTCCGGGGCTAATTGCGCGGGCCATCTTTAGAAAACCTGATGTACGATAACGCACCATGCACATTCTAGAAAGGGAAAGATAATTAAATTACTGAGCCTCAATTGCAAAGTGCCATTTTGGTATAAGACAAACAGTGTCAAAGATAGGCTAGGAATGTTAGCTTGTGTTGGGAACAGGATGACCCCTCCGCTCTGAGAACAGTAAATTAAATGATGGTGACGCAGAGCGATGCTCCATGTGTTACAATGGCAAATGCCCCATTTCGTGGGTCATGAACTGCCAGTAATACAAAGAACTAACACTGATTTGAAATGTATTTAAGGCTGACTGTTCCTCGTGTAACAGTCTCACTTTCTCTATGACTGTTCGCAGTTCTAGATGAACTCGGGGTCCATTTAAATGTGAATAACCTCTTGTTATATATTTGTTTGCGTGACTGGTTTTATTTATTATTTGCAGTAACTCAGATTTGAGACTAATAGTATATTCCTGCCCCGTAGGCGTACCTAAGTTTTAACACCTAACTTATTTGTTCACCTTGCTAAGTTTGTACATGCGTAGTAGTCTAGCATTAATTCGGCCTCTTCCATCATCTACATGCTGCAGGGCAGAATATCATAAACACTGTGTATGTTGCTACCTTACTCCGAGGTTAGTGCTAGGCTTGAAACATAATAGATGACTCTGTGTCTAGATTAAGCTGAACAGCACCCATTTGTCACATTACTCACCTCTTACACTCATTGTCTATTCTGGCAGTGGAGCTCTCGTTCGAATTATGTGCATCGATATAAGTAACTTATGAAAAGTAATCTTGTGTTAGGAAACTATGACCATATATATCCTGCCTCTATGTGCCTGTTAACTGTGCTACCCTACAATCATGGATGACCTGTATGTTTGTATGCATGTTTCAACCACAATTATATACTGTCCGCATATGTGCCAGTTAACTGTTATAATGCTTACCTTGAGGTGGATCAGTAAGATGTTCTGAACAGGTATCAACCAGCCCTAACGTACCTCAATGATGACCATTGCCTGTTAACCGTGCCCACCTGGCATATGGCCTCCTCACCGGTGAAGCACAATAATAGTCCTAGACATGTACACCGTCACCATATGCAGTCTAAACCTTCTGATACTAATCAGTGACAACTATTTGTCCACCCAGCTTTGCACACTCTCTACCCCAAGGCTGACCCCCAAACTTATACATCTGGGGTTTCAACTAAGGCCACCATTACAAGCCATACAACCATGACTATGCCTACTCCACTTTCCAATTGTATCCAACCTACTAAATTCCGACCACAGCTAAATCTATCCCATGACCAACCTTTGAAACTACCTCAGTCTAAATTTATAAAACCTACCAAATTTCTGCCTCTGTTAAAACCATTAGCCAACAACTTCCCGACTATTGACATCCTCAGTCCTAGTCTATCTTGCACCCTAACTCCAGACCTAGGGATTCAACAAGATGTTACTAGGCCCCTACCAAACCAACCATGCGCCACTAAGGTGAAAAATCATAGACTTGGATCAAGAATGTACAAAAGTCTCATGTCTTCACTCAATGACAAACCGAATCTAAAAAAATCCTCTACGAAAAGACCAAAATTCTAATTGAGACACATAACCAACAACCTCTCTGATCAGAATAGGTCAGCTCACATCCCAAACCGACCAGACACCAAGACATCATATATCAAAGGTGCTCTCATCAACGCTAGATCTATGGTTGCCCATGCGTTAGATATCGACGACTTAATTACCTCTAAACAACTAGACTTTCTTGTAATAACAGAGGCCTGGCTGCATGCAGCATCAGGACCCACCATCTCCATTGCTATACCTGACAATTATACCTATATAAGGTTAGACAGAGAATCCTTGTGAGGAGGTGGCATTGCCTTCATAGCCAAAACTAAACTAGGATTGAGGGTCTCATTTCACACCCCATTCCCATCAGCTGTACTCTTGACAGTCAAACTGCCACTCTCTGCTTCCAGAACCATAACTATGCATCTTATATACAGACCTCCTGGTCCTATTGCATCATTTGAGGAAGACATCAATGCTCTTCTCACCTCTAACACTAAACCTATCTCTCAAATTATAGTATTGGAAGACTTCAATTTAGGACTCAATGACCATAATGATGACAATGCCTTGGCACTAGCCAACACTATCTTAGAACTAGGCTTTACTCAAAGGGTTAACACACCCACACATGCTAAAGGAAGAACATTAGACTGGGTGGGCGACCTAAATTATGAGATCACCTTATCAGCTAACGAAATGTCCGCCTGGAATGATCATTACCTAATCTCTTTCACCATTCAAGACTGCCTACAACCTAAGAGGCCGAACCTTATGGCACTGCATTACTCACCAGAAACAAACAAAACATAACAATGGGAAATGTACTTCCTCTACTCCACACCATCACGAAATCCTATGCCTGCTAACTTAGACCCAGCGGCGCTAGTAGACCTATATAACTCTATCAAAATTGCACCACTAAAAATGTGTAAAGGTAAACCTTGCTCTCACCTTATTTGAGGTTTACCCCGACTCTCAAAGCCTTACAGTTAGAAAAAAGGAATGTTGAATCCCTCTGGAAAAATAACCCTACAGAGCCCAATAAGGTCAACTTTACAAAAATTGCATCCAAAAACAAGTCAGAAATCATACAAGCAAAAAGTGACATATACAATGACAGGATTAACAAAGCCAGCTCTAATACTAGAGAACTCTTTGTTGTTCTAAGAGAACTGGAATCCCCAACTCCGCCAATTGATATATGTACCAAGGACAGGGCTTGGTGCACAAATATTCAAAATGCGCTTTCCAATAAAATATCTCTCCTTCAAGATAAAATAGAAGCATAATAAACTTAACCTCGCAACTAGCCCACTTCCCCAAGGTTCATAACCAGACCTTAATAAACCAATTCCTTACTTTAAATTTGCCCCAGTTTCTACCCAGGCAGTGGAGGAGATTATAGTCTCCCTCAAACCATCAAGATATCAAGGAGAGTCATGCCCAGCCACTATATTCAAATAAGCAGCTAGAGACTTAGCCCCTTTCATCTCCACTTTAAATAATTCTTCATTTGACTCGAGCACAGTCCCCATGAACTTAAAGGACGCCTGGGTCCTCCCACTCCTAAAAAAACCTTCCTTAGATCCAAATAACCTGATTAATTACAGACCGATAACAATGGTCCCTTTTCTATTAGAAATATTGGACAAGGCAGCCTACTTAAAGATTCAGACCTACCTTGAAGCCAACAATCTTTTGGGGCTCTGCCAGTCAGGCTTTAGACCCAAACACATAACGGAAACTGCTCTTATTGATCTGAAAAACCAGATGGATGACATAAAGGACAAAGGGAAATTGGCCGTCACACTACTATTAGGCCTTTTCGGCCAATTTCAATTAAATGGGCCATACAGTACTCTGTAAGCATTTGTTGACAGCCTCCCACTTCTCCCTGGAAGCAACAACTTGGATTCAATCCATTCTAGGCAATCGTTCCATGAGAGTCTTCTCAACTATGGTATCAGCAGAGCCTGTACCTCTATCCTGTGGAGAACCAAAAGGTTCTTGTGTATCGCCTACCTTGTATAATATTTTCACAAAGCCTCTTTTTGACGATTTAGATAATCTGAGTGTCATCTATACTAATTACACAGAGGACACCCAGATTTTCATACCTATGTCAGGCGACTATGACACCGACTCTACCCTGGTGAATATAATGTACCTCATTATTCATGCGTGGATGGTTACACATGGCCTCTGCTTAAACGATGAGAAGATAGAGCTCCTCCTTATAGGAACTCCAGCTAGTCTGTCCAAACTAAGCAACCAGTTTCAATCTTTCAAAATTGACGGTATCAATATAAAACTTGCCAAGGAGGTAAAAACATTAGGATTCTATGTAGACTCCGGCCTGAATTTGAAAAGACAAATTAACACCACCGCCTCTACTACAGCCTACACCTGCAAGTTAATCCATGCTTGCAAACCCAAACCGTTCCTTTGTACAACCAGCTGCATTACTTTAGCAACAGCCCTAATACTCTCGAAAGTAGACTATTGTAAAGCACTCTATCTTGGGTCAAGTAAACACAATGTCAATAAACTTCAAACATTACAAAATAATGCTCTCAGAATTGCATTAAGTATCCCTAGAACGAATCATATATCTGAGACTAGACAGAACACCAAATGGCCCTCTGTCAAGGATAGAATACAGTTCAAAGCGCTAACCCTCTCCCACAAATGCTTGTCTAACTCGGCTCCTAAATACTTAGTTGACAAGTTTACTAAAAACACTTCTGAACGTCATACCAGAACAGCGCAGCTACACTGCTTCAAATTCTCAAGATATAATCTCAAGAAAGTAGGAGGCAGCGACTTTCCTGTTATGGCGGCACGGTTATGGAACTCCTTGACTACCTCTTTAAGATCCGATCCTTCCTTCTTCAGCTTCAGAAATAAAGCCAACAGCGGGCTCTTTCCGCTGGATCTTTAACTGGTCCAATAGGAATTCCACATTCTCTCAGGCACCTTACTATGACTGTCTGTAAATCTCTGTAAATAACTTTTTAACTGTCTGAATTGTTAAGTAACCTCATGTATATTATCTCATGTTATTGCCTTAACTATGTATCAGACTCTGAATGACTTTGTAATCACTGTAATCCACTCGCAAAGACACCGAGTGTAATCATGTACATTATCTCATGTTATTGCCTTATCTATTTATCGGACTCTGAATGACTTTGTTATCTGTAACAACGAATAACTGCTGAACCCATATGCATGCATCATAGTACTTAGCCGAAACCTACCCTTACCCAGAATAATTTGGCTCACACATTGTTTGTCAAGTGCTGGCAATAAAAAGCTGTATGTTTTTATTGTACAGATATAGTTATGCCAATAACAATAATCACATATTATAAGATAATACACAATACTTTTGGGCACCAGGTCTTGGGGTTACCCCCTCTGGCCCGTGCCCACCTTCTTATGTCCCACGACTTGTTGTGGACACCGTACAGTGTCCTGTACTTCTTTTCCTTTGTTCTTCTCCCGTTTTTTGTAGGGTGGGAGGGTTTTGTGGTAAAGAAGCAAAGGTTTGGAAGGCACTGAATCAACAGTGCACCTCCTGTGTGTTTGGGTCCCCGTTCAGGGACCACAAACTAGTTGTGTTTTCTCCTGATCCCTGCCTGCCTGTTGGCTTCCTTGGGTGCTTAGCACCTAGCTGCATGAAGGAAGGGTGAGGTGATTGCTCACACCTCACCCTTCCTCAGCATTGTGCTTGGCAGACTGCGTGTCTCTACGACAAGGGGGAGGAGGAGAGGAGCAGAGAGGGGGGAAGGTTGTGCTGCCCCTTTCCAGGCCTGCTGATGGTAACAGCAGTTACCCTGCCTCGCTTTGTGAGGCACTACAGCATTGCTCATAACTGTAATGTGCCCAGATGCCCTCAGGTTTGGTGCGCCATATAAATAAATAAACATAATACTACAATAGTCATATTAATTTCCAAGACAGTTAGATTACGCTGTTGGGTATCTAACTACTTTAAAAATCCCTTTCATTCTAATACACTTTAAATATACCATAACACTTATTGTTACTGCAATACTTCAAATAAAATCCAATATAGTTAGAATACACAAATGGGTATCTAACTATTTTAAAAATATATTTACTTATAACACACTTCCAAAAAACATCCTACCACACCTACACTCACAACATATATCAATGCTACCAAACACATGTACTTTGTAACATGTATATTCTTTAAAATGTAATACTTTTTTAAAATCCACTATGGATTTGTTTTCCCATTGATTATTTCAAGTCAATATAACAACAGTGTAACCCACACTTGTGTTGAAACAAAGATAGTACTTACATTGTACTGTTTATGAGGGTCTAAAAAGTAAATGTATATGTACAATTGAATGCAAATAAATGTTTTAAACCACTGTGTTTAACAAATTATACTGTTTTCTTTCACAGAAAATGAACCAGAGATTCCAACTTTATTTCCATATGCAACTAAGTATCAATACCCACTGGTATCTTTCAGTATTTTCTTCACCTACAGATTTCATCACAACTATTCTCAAATCTACTGCAATCATAAATACCATGTGCACTTCAATTATATCATCCCACCCTATTACTACTACAGAATGCTCCCCCTACAGTACCTATAATTACTATACACATATTACTATAGTGCTTGTGAACAGTGGCCAGAATCTTGGGGTCCTGGCCTATGGCCATTCCCCCAAGTATCTGGTCACTGGTGAAGACCACCACAATGCAATCAAACCATCTAACAAGTATGTGCAGTACACCTTCAAATAAGACTCACCTAGAACTCACCCAATCCCAATGAAGTCCGCTGACATCTTTGTGTCCGCGGACAAGCACAGTGAGCGTGGACATGGTGGCAACAGCGCCATTTTTTACATCTCTTAGAACAGCTCCATGATGGCTTTATTGCACTCCCCACCCTTTCAAAGCCCTATTTCAGCTACCAAATAACCCCAAATATGTTTTCCATACTTTTTTCTTACCACGCTGTCTGCGGTCAGCAGCTTTGTTTGCGGACTCGACGGCACCTGCAAACCCTTTTTCCATCTATAAAAACACATCCTTGTTACCTTTTTTCCACTACCCCACCCTTTGCAGTCCCTCTTTCAGCCTCAAAGTAACCCCAAATGCAATTTCCAGACCCTTTCCACACTGCGTTTTGTAAGTGTAACGCATTTGATGGTGGGCGTTGCCACGGCAGCTAGACATTTAGGATAAGAATGTTATTGTACTTGAAGGGACGGGGGATGGGCAATCTATCATTCTAAGATCCACAGTGACGGTTGGTATTTAATTCACTTAGATCGCATGCGAGATAAAGCACTGCGATTTGTATGTACATGGAACCCAGGGGGTAGATAATTTTGAATGTATAGCTAACTCATGTATTCCTTTCACACTCCGCACCTTTGGAATTTAGCCGAAGGCACGGCGTCACTCCCACACACATCTGCTCTCACATTTAACCCAAACACTGTTGCACAACCCGCTGCCATAAGAATGTAGCTAACTTTCACGACCAAAAATCTGAACTGAAGCTACTCACATAACTATCTACACTCTTAGACACACCCTCCTGCTTAGCTCCTAGTATACCCCTTTCCACCCATCCACATACCATTCAGACATGAGTAACTAGCAGGGCCTGGCCCACCCTCTCATAACTTTACTTTAATGGTCGAAATGCACACAAGCATAAAAACACCTCTGAATGTTCCCATACTTTGGACTTTGGTCCTTCCGAGGGCCGTCAACCACCTGTGTGCTGGGACCATAATTATGGTGAAAGATGCTATACAAATAACACAAATGAATGAATGAATGAAATTGTAAAACGAAATCCCAAGAAAACCTCATTCCGACACTTCTCTCAGTGCCTCATCCCAACTTGTAGTACAAACCCCCACTCCGATCCCCCAACATTTCCCCCCGTAGACCATGGGCAATTGCCCGGGGGTGCCACTGAGATGCCTATCTCGCCAGCCAAGCCCAAAGGAGGGAGAGCGCGTACTTGCAACGTAAAAACAGGAAGCAATAACAGACTGAGGTGTTACATTCATGAACGTGTGTGCAAAACAGTTACTCAAGACCCACATTGTCACAGAAACAGCAGGACCCTTCCTCCCGGAGCTGGACCAAAACAAGCCACACAATGCAAAAGAAGCAATGTGGATATCAACCTGAACCTCCACTCCTCAAGTGTCTTCCTACATGGTCACAGCACTGTATTTAAAGGAGAGAAGAAAAATAAGGGAGGGTCACCAAACCCTTTAGCCAGCCGAAAGAGAATCCAAGAAAGAAGTAGCTTCAGCAGGATCAGCAAAGAAGTGGGTCTTGTTGTTGTGCATGACGCATAGTCTGGGAGCGAACAGCATCGCATACTGGAGGCCTTGTTCGCGTCGCTTGAGTTTCATGGAGGCATATGAGAGGTGGGCCTTCTGGATTGTGGAACTAAGTAAGGTCTGGATAAAATATATCTTCCCATCCTGGTAACTCACTTCGCCCAGCTCTCGCCCGGTGCAGGAGTAAGGTCTCTGTCTCAATAGTTCAGCATACGGATGATCACAGGGCAAGGCTGCTGCCCAGGTTTGAGAGCCAAGACCAATATTCGGTGCAAAAATGCTCAACCAAAAACTGAGCTGAAAAGGGGGGATCCGGCGCCACCTTCTTAAAGAAATCTTCCATAAAAAGATCCATGTTGCCTGGTGGGATGGATTTTCGAATCCCAAGTACTTGCAATTTTTTTTCTCCTGGGCCTTGCTGCCAAATTTTCAGTGTTTGAGTGGACACCCTCCACCTCATGCTGCAGCAAACGTAGTGCCACAGTCATTTTTGAGGAAGTATCTTCCTGGACCCCCACTCTGTGCTCCATCTCCGATATTCTGCCACTCTCCTTCTCAATTTGATGCTGCATTCTATCCTCTTTATATAACAGACTATACAACTTACAATTAACAGACTCATTTCATTTGGGGCAGTATGATGGACAGCTCAGGTTGAGGGCCTGGGTCTCTATCCACCAGGAATGACTAGGAAGATGATGCACTCACCCCGAATCAGTCTCCCCCAACGTAGAGACCCTGGAGGTCGAGTTCCTCTTTCCCTGGACAGTCAGAGGGTCTTCATGGGAAAAGGGCACCTTGGATTGTTGTTTGTTGCCTCTGGCCATGTGAAACTCGAGCCAGCCCAATGAAGTCAAGCAGATGGGAGCCACTGGTATCCATATCACACATCTCCAACAAAGGCTAAAACATGCCCCCTTTGTTCCACAAAACCAATCTACCGGTGTAGGTGCCTGCAGGTATAATCACAAGTGGGAGGGCAGTAGCTCAAAAGCCTCAGAGGATGGAACACAGATCAGCATCCTCAAAGTGTTCCCACATTGTCCCTCAATGTCTCAGGCAGCCCCCGGGATCGAGTGGCCACCCGCTAAGAGCCTCACGGTACCTGCTAGAGAAGAAGTCTCAGCGCTTTGCTCCTCCTATTCCAGCTTCAGCAGTGTGCTACCCTCTCCAGAGCGTCCACCCAGCGCTCCACTGCCAGATATGCACTTTGTGTCATGGTCCATACTCGCCAGGTTTCTGCACAAGGAACCAGGCCCACAGCAGTCGCACATTGACTTGAATGCTGGAGGCCTCGGTATAATCCCTCACTGGGCCCGGGGAGTCTCCTAGTGGTCTGTGAGGTGTTCTGCCGGGATTATAAACAATAGGGGTCTACAGCAACCAGCTCAGCCCACTCTCCTTCCTTCCTTCCACCAAGCATGGAGCTCCATACTAAAGCGGCCATTACTGACGCACGCTCAACAGCACCACCCCCCCCCAATAGCTTTGTGAGCACTTTTTGTTTTGGCATTCCCCCAGTAATCACTCGCATTGAGCAAAAACAAAATGGCAAATTTTCATATTGGAAAAGCTTCTCTGCTGCAAAGTGCAATGGGAGATATAGCTAGTTTTGTGGGGGAGCAGGTTTCCCCCCCCAAATATTTTGTAAACTATTGGATGCACGGTTTTACCCTCAAACCTGTCCCGAAAATTAAATCAGTGCTTCATGCCCAAGTGTTTCGTATTTGGTCTAAATCCGTGCAGCAATTTTAGCGCTTTCGACTTTCGGCTTTACCAAATTTGTACTTTTTCACTATGGGGAAAATGAAAGGGAGTAGGCCGAAAACAGTGTTTTTTGCTTTCTTAATAACTTTTAATAACTTTTTCATTTTTTAATGAAATATTCCCAAACCTTCTATTCTGGGGGGCTCATGACAAACATTGTGTCTAGAAAATGTCATCCAAATCCATCATGAAAGTTAGCAATAGAATTTTTGGAATTTCTATCTGACTCAAGGCTATCACCTTAACTATAGGGCGGCGAACGCCTATAACATACATATATATATTCAGTGAAAAAACGTTGTTAAAGGGACTTTATGGTTAAGTTGCGCTACTAAAAACTTATGAAATTCAGTGAAAAAACTTTGTTAAAGGGACTTTATGGTTAAGTTGCGCTACTAAAAACCTATGAAATTCAGTGAAAAAACATTGTTAAAGGGACGTTATGGTTCCAAGTAAAAACGAAAAACCCCTGAAATTCGCCAGTTATGGTAAACTAAGCAACCATAACTCGCGCCACCACCGTGCACTGCTAAGACTAACACCCACGACATCAAAGATGACATCACAAATGTCATTGATGACATCACAAAAGAAGAAAGATAGTCTTCCAACATGATTACCTCACAGAAACTCCACAACTAAGAGCAACAGCAAATCTACAGACCAGTAAGAACACACCTTACCAGAAGTTAATAAGTGTACTGCATTTTACTCATATATTTGTAAGCTTCCTGTATTAGATACAAAAAAAGTGATATTATGTTTTTTTCTCACAGAAATGTATAGTACCCTAGAGTGGCTAGAGGAGCATTTCCCACGTGAGGAAATGTCTGAAGATAGTGAACCTAATGGTAGACACTTTACTATATAAACCAATTAATAAATATTATTTTATATACATTTAACATATACATTTTTCTTTAGTACAGACCATACAAAAATTGAAAATACTAAAGAAAAAGAAGTATTGTATAAGACTCTCCAGCACATAGAAGAAAAAATGGACCTACTCATGGCAAATTTTAACAATTTAAAAAAGTTTGTGGGGGATCACTTGAAACAAACAACTACATACCATTGTCCCACATGTACTTGTACCCCCTCACCATATCCCAGTCAATTATCCCCAAACCCTCTCCATGAACCAAAATGTTTTGATGAGACTTCCATCCCTTCTTCACCTCATATAAATCCAATTGAAACCCCCAATTCTCCTGCTTTTGTTTCAGTTTCTACCTCACCTTCTCTGTCATTAATTTAACATCCATATAAAATAAAGTAAAATTATTATAATGTTTCCTAATTCATTTCTTGTCTTTTTTTAAAAAGCAGTTCAGGTGTCCGCGGACAGCGCGGGTGTCCGGATTGTCTGTGAAGAAACAAAAATGGGAGCGTCCTAAGGACACTATATCTGTCCGTAATGTTCGCATGCAAGTTGAAACTGTTCTAAGAACACAGCTGGTGTTCGGGATGTCCGCAATCAAACTACCACATGCAGTGTCCTGAAATGTTCGTCAATAAACAAAATGGAGGTGTCCTGAGGACGCTAGACCACATGCAGTGTCCTGAAATGTTCGTCAATAAACAAAATGGAGGTGTCCTGAGGACGCTAGACCAATCCGTATTGATCGCAGGCAAGTTGAAACTGTTCTAAGAACACAGGCAGTTTCCTGAAATGTTTGTAAATAAACTAAATGGGGGTATCCTGAGGATGCTAGATCTGTCCGTATTGTTCGCAGGCGAGTTGAAACTGTTCTAGGAACACACGCAGTGTCCTGAAATGTTCGTAAATAACCAAAATGGGTGTGTCCTGGGGACGCTATGCCTGTCCGTATTGTTCAGAGGCAAACTGAAACTGTTCTAAGAACAAACGCTGTGTCCTGAAATGTTCATAAATAAACAAAATGGGGGTGTCCTGAGGACGCTAGATCTGTCTGTATTCTTCGCTGGAGAGTTGAAACTGTTCTAAGAACACAGGCAGTATCCTGAAATGTTTGTAAATAAACAAAATGGGGGTGGCCTAAGGACGCAATACCTGTCCGTATTGTTTGGAGGCAAGCTGAAACTGTCCTAAGAACACACACGGTGTCCTAAAATATTAATAAATAAACAAAATTGGGGTGTCCTCAGGACGCTAGACCTGTTCGTGCTGTTCGTAAGCATGTTCAAACTGTTCTAAGAACACATCAAGTGTCCCGGGATGTTCACAAATAAACAAAATGGGGTGTCCTGAGGATTCTATGCCTGTCCGTATTGTTCGCAAGCGAGTTGAAACTGTTCTAAGAACAAACGCCTGTCCGTAACTGTTCGTTTCACTTGTGATGCACTTTTAACTAGTTTCAGGACCCGACTAGTGTCCGTAGAACACCAATGCGCATGCGCCAAACAGTTTCAGTGCATTTGATGTCCTGCGGACACCTGCTCCCTTCGCGGACATGTTCGCGAAGCTATCATATGACCGCACCCATGCTGAGCATGTGTTCTGACTTCGAACACTGTTCGTGTCCCCAAATAATTTAAAACTACCTTTTCAAGCAATCCACAATATTTTTCAATAATAACGCACCATAGCACAAGTCCCATATAGTAATCCTGAGTTTCTACATACTTTTTGGGACTTTTTGAACCTTTTTTTGGTGTTCGATCTGTCTGCGGACAGCGTGCATGTCCGCGAACCGCGCACAAGCACCCCCATAAAAGGCCACACCCTAGAGCTCATTCTCATTGTGTTTCTGGCTATTTTAAAGAACACAGTGCATTTTCCTGCCAACTTTCCAGATTGTCATCTGAAACCTGATGGCATCCATGGCTGCAGTACTGCCACCTGGTGCTACATCTGCCTCAGCACCACCCAAACCCCTCCACCACCACCACCTCCCCAAGGGTCTGAAGAGGGGAACAGGAGTGAGGATGCAGAGGAGGATGAAGAGGATGACGGGAATGAGGTAGAGAAACTCCCTACTACCAGCACTCGGCATGAGTCTTGGGTGTGGCGGTTATTTACCATTCATGATAATGTTCCTAAGGCGCGTGAAAACCGAGTCACCTGCAAAGAGTGCAAAATGGTACTCAGTCGCGGGAGGGCTGGTTCATACAGATTTGGGACAACTACCATGAAGCGACACCTAAAGTCATTCCACACTGGGGCCATTTGCAAGGTTGTACCTTGCGAGGAGCGTAGTAGGTTGACTTCCCCTACTTCATCCTCCGTTTCTGATCCTGTCACCACAAGGAACACTCCTGTGGGACATCGTATTCCTCAAACTGCCTCACAGGCCATACGCAATACTGATGACCCTTACCTTTTGAGGGTTACAGTTCTGTGTATGTACTGCGACGCAGTACTGTGCAGGGGGAAGAGACTTCGAAGTGCTTTTGAGGCTCTGGCCTCAGAGCACGAGAAGATCTGCTCACTACCCAAGTAAAACCCACTCTACATCTTCCTCTCTCCACCCGCCCTTTCTTATCCCCGTGGTTGGTGTCCCCCTCTTACCCTCCTTTTCCCTCCTCTCCTAGTGTGTCGTGTATAAAAAAACAAAAAAACAAAACAAATATAAAACAAAAATAAAAAAAGGCTCTTTTCAGAGTCACCTTTCACAGTTTAAAAATAGAAGTGAAAATAAATGAAGCAGGGCCCTGTGTCTTTTTTATAAGTCTGCGGACAGTCCGCGAACATCTAAAATGTTGGGGTGCTGCCCTATCATAACCATTGCAGTTTGGTCTGGGAGGAAGTGGTGGCTCCGAAAAGAGCATTTTGGTGGTGTTTGTTTGTGTTTGAAAAATTTGAAATGCTCAACACCTACTACAAAATGGATGCTGTAATTCCAAAAAAGGTCGCAATGCATTTTGTACATTTCTCAGAAAAATCTGATTGCCAGCATAAGTAAAATGGACTCCATCTCTGTGAAAAATGTATCTACTACGAAACATAATATTTTCATTGTGAAAAGAGGACATGCCAAAATCTCTAAGAAAGGCACAAACAGCCTTATTGACATTGTGCCTTGCTTTCTCCATTTGTGGACCAAATGAAGAAGAACGAAGCCACATTTGTCTCTGCGCAATCCGTGAAAAAATTACTTGAGAATTTGGAAACATGTCCATGACCTTCCCATGTCCTTCTTTCATTGCAAATTGCAAAGCAATTCCAGACACATGTCCTAAACTGTTCCCTCCACAATGAATTACAATTATGTCTGGATGATGCTCTGTCTCCAAAGTAGCACAGAGAGGTAGCAAGTCCAACCACTTCAACCAATGTATCCACGAGTCTCCCAAAATCCAAACAATCTGTTTTCTGAAACACACAGCCATAGCTATCTGTTATTCTCTCAGCAAAAAGAGTATCTGAGAAACTCTCTCCTGGCACAACACACCCACTAAACTTTACTGACCAATCCGTTGCTCTGCTCATTCTCATTTACATGCCTCCCCACCCCAAAATCCCCGGATGTAACACGCGATGTCTGCGGACTACCGCCATGTACGCAGACATATCGTAACATGGACAGTCCTTCTACCATTTTCATTTCACTTTCTGTGCCATTCCCTCATTGGATATAGCTAAGAAGTCACACGACCATCCACCAATCACATCCAAGACCTCTACATCTAACTGCATCATCATATATCAGCGCTTCAAATGTACTGTTAATCTCTGTGAGTACAAGTGTAATATCATTGGAAAGCACTTTCTACAAGAAATACTGTACAAGTCTCCAAGATTTCTACTTGCAGCTGAATGCATATCCATATGTATGAAGACAAACTACAGGTATATTTTCTGTATAGTACGTGTACAATTCTTATCGATTCATATAAACAGATTAACTGACTTTTAGCTTGTATAATCTATAAAAATTATTTAATGTAATTTTTTCCATCTCCTATAATCAACTGTCACTTCCAAACCTATCTGCTATTTAATTTATTTTTACACACACATTTTCAAAGCATGTTGAACTAACATATTTAAAGTACAATATAAAGAGTTAACATACTCAAACAAAATTGCATGCACACAGTATGTTCAAATATCAAACAACAATACTTGTACAAAAACATAAAAATGTATTTATGTATTTATTTGTTTATTTATTTATATTTATATAGCGCGCTAGCAGCCCATGGTATTGAGGTGCTGTTACTTGCAAGAGCTTAGTTACAGGAATAGTGGCATTCAGTGGTACATTAGGAATTCCACAAGGCATAGAACTGATATTTTGGTTGGTACAGTTAGTCATTACAATACAGCTTATGCATTAAGAACATATGATATGTATTCAACTGGTGTGACGCATCTTATGTGACTAAGATAGTTTTCATGGTTTTGCGGAAGGCGCTGAAGGTCAATGTCAATTAAAAAATCAATGTCTAAATTAAAAACAGTGCTATATAAAAACAAAATTACTCATTTGTTTCCTTTACAATTGCAGTGAAGACCATTCTCCTGAAAAGAAGCAGCCGATTTTCAAGTACAAAGAACAACTAAGAAGAAACCTGCTCATTCCAGAAAAAAAGTAAGTTGAATACCACCATAATATTTGTCCTATTACTCAAGGTTAAGGTTAATTCATGCTATTTCTGTGCCTAGAAATACAGATTGTGCACCATTCTGTCCACAAATCCCCATTTCTTAAACAGAGATTTACAGGCAGAATGGCGCACAAATTCCTATTTTTCTGCACACAAATGACCCAACTCAGCCCCTAGAATTTTGATATTATAGAACAAACAATTGTTTTAATTGTATACCATTAGATTTACTATTTGTACTTCTCCAAACCACTAGCTTACATTCTACTGTCATCTGAACCCCAGTTTATTAGCACATAAATTCAAGAATACCCATCCCAACTAGTTGTAGTTGCCCAATGCACAATCACACACCATTACATACATCTTTATCATCTTACTCAGACACTCATGCACACAGCACACATACACTGCAGAACACCCCAACCCATACCTTCTTTATTTTTTTCAACAGACCCTAAAGAATGCCTACCAAAAATCAAGTCCGTAGAAAGCAACGCAGAAGCAGAGCAAATGAAAATGGAAGTGTCCAAAATAAGCATCCATCTCTAGCGGAATGTGTAAAAAAAAGTTCAAACAAAACAGCTAATACAGTCATTTTGTGAAACAAAACAAGCTTCAAGTACAGAAACGTTGCCTCCTCTATCAAAATGTAAAACGAACCAGAAAACAATAAACAAAAATTCAGCTACCACTACAGATAAAACTGCTCCTATAAATCTTGCAATAGTGCAAAGTAAGCATACCAAAAAAAGTATTTTAGCAAAAATGTTCTGTCACAGAGTCCTTCAAAATCTTATGAAAACAGGAGAGAAATCAGGCACAACCCTTAAAACCTATCGTAGGAAATTAATCTTAGAAGCGTTGATAGACAGTCCAATCCTTCTCAAAAGAAAGTTATTTATTTTAGTGTTAAACAAAATGAAACCACTAACAAAACTAATCACTAAATTACAAAAAAGACTTCTCAATAAATGAAATGTCAACAGAAATAACTTCTTAAGTATCTGTGTAGGTGAGTGGAGTCACACTACACGCACAGAACCATATTTTAATGAAGAAGCATGCAAACAAAAGCAAACAAATACAATTGCCATACATAGCAGTGGACGAGGTTATGAAAAAGTTAATAATACCATAATGGAACAAGAAATACTGCTTACAAAAATATCCCCAGAAAACTTAGAATTACCTCTCCATTCAACTGAATCAGAACGTCTAGTATACAAATGGCCATGCATGTCAATGTGTAACATTCCCAAAAAATATTTCAAGTCTTTACGCCAATTCCTCAATCAATATGTGAAAGGCAAAATCAAAATTAAACTACTGCAAAATATGGATACCTGTCCAGTGCGCAAGTACACAGGACTACAAGGACATTCATTGGCCTGCATTTCAGGACCTACTTGCAAAACCACCTTCCATTATATCAAAATGATATCAACACATCATTCAACTATAAGAAATCTAGTCCATAAACTGTACTATGCTAAAAGTCTTGCTTTAGCACTAGCCAATTCAAATAACATTCTTCTACATGGTACAGCAAAAGACCTACTTGAAGAAATCGACTATATCCAGAAAAAATATTTTGGAAATGAAAGCCACTTACAGAATGAAATATCTTTAAAGCAAATTATAAACAATTCTATGCATGGCAACCTTCTACTACACACATACAAAAAAGAAATACTGACATTTAAAAGTACATATGCTGAAGTACCAAACCATGTGTGTGTATGTTGCCGTAGAACTTTCTATAAAAGTAACACAAAAACTGTAGACCTAACATACAAAATAGAAGACAATGACGATTATAAATGGTTTTAATTAGCTCTCTACCTTATAGCAGAAAACAAACACGAAATAACTGACCCCTTAATACTTTGCAGTTACTGCACTACAAAACTTGACAACAACCAAACTCCTTCACATGCTATCACAAATAATTTGGAATTATTTCCACTACCAAAACCCCTACAACAACTCAATTTATATGAGAGCATCATAATTCAAACAGTGCACCCCTTTCAAGCAATAATACGCCTTCAACCAAAAACACCAAAATTACCTCCCTCTGAATTAGTGAAAGGTATTTGTGGAAAAGTAGTGTATTTACCATTAGATCTAAAAGAAAATGTGCACACTCTAGGAGTGCAACGTCCAATGGAGCAATCTTTAATTATCTTAGTAAATGGTGTACCTACAAAAGACAAAATAATTTGGCAACAACTGGTAGTTTTACATAAAGTTAGACAAGCCTTGCAATATCTAAAAGACAATAATGAATACTACAAAGAAATTAATATTGATGAAAACTTGAAGGATACCACTGTAATAATTCAAGAGACACAAGAAGCTAGTCAATTTGAGATCCTAGATCCTGCTACAATATCCAATACTTTAGACCATTATACAATTCACCCATTGCACTCTAATGACACCGTAGAAGATGCACTAGAAACGTACCAAATGCATCAAATAAAAGGCTCACCAAACAGCATATGGGAAAAAAAGTATAGAAACACGTGCTTTTCCTCTACTCTTTCCTGCTGGCAAAGGAGGAAGGTACGATGATAGACCAATTCAAATAACAGCATCAGAATACCGCTCATTACGGATGTATTCTGAAGATCCCAGATTTAGACAAAATGTGGAATACATATTCCACCTACTCTTTGAAAGTGAACTAGCAAATTTATGTTACGGAGTTGCACACACATTAAAATCAGGATCCCACTTTCAAAATATGTCAGCTACACAATTATTACAAAAAGTGCAACAAAAAGATGAGGTTTTACAATCAAATATTACAAATCTATTAGCAAACATGCATGGTACTAAAGAGTACTGGTTTCGACGTCATGGAGATGTACGTTGTTTGATAAGAAACCTTGGCCCACCCACTTCGTTTGTTACATTAAGTTGTGCAGAATATGCATGGGAAGATTTACATGATTTCCTACGCATATCAAACAAAAACAAAACAAACATAGATATACTAACGCCTGGAAAACTTTGTTCTCTAGATCCTGTTAATGTTTCAAGATATTTTCACCATCGCTTCATTGCTATGCTACACTTTATTTGTTATAAAAATGTTCCTCCCCTTGGAGAAGTGCAACACTTCTTTTGGAGAAAAGAATACCAATCCAGAGGAGCACCACATATCCACATGCTTTTATGGATTAAAGATGCTCCTAAAGTTGGTCAAGACAGTGAAGCCACTGTTTTACAGTTTATTGAAAAATATGTCACTTGTGAAATTCCATCAGAAGCAACAAATAGTGATCTTCATGCACACATTTTACAATTTCAAAGACACAAATGTGGCAAATATTGTCATCGCAAATACAAAGGGAAATACTACACCAAATGCTGCTTTGGTTTCCCTAGACCGGTTACAAAAACAGGTCAAGTGAACAACTTCATGTCTTCAGTTAGACATAGTGTTAAAGGTAAATCACCTAAAAATACATATTATATAAAAATAACAAAAGAAGAAAAATATGTCAATGATTACAATGCAATTATTGCCCACTTACGGAATGCAAACATAGATGTGCAGGGCATTGCAGACAATTCCACTGCAGTTGCACGATATATTACAGCATACTTAACCAAAGCAGACCTCTGGAATGACTTGTCATCAGACAAAACACTGTCTCAGAAATTATACAGCTTTGGCATAAAAATGCTCTCCCATAGAGAATGTGGCTCCTATGAAGCAGTAGATTGTTTAACTGGTACTGCTTTGTATGGAAAATCTGAAAATATGGTATGGCTAAAGCCTGATAAATCTAGAAAAAGAGTTCTACAATCAAACGAAGATATAGAAACAATAGCCAAACATGATCCCAACAGCCAAGACATTTTAAAAAACAGTTTACTGGACACATACTACCCAAACAGAAGTAACACTTTGGAAACCATGTGTCTATACCACATAGCCCAAAACTTCACATACAAAAATAATACAAAATATTTTTTTTAAAAAAAAGGTAAATACAGAGTGACAAATTGTGAAGGCAGCTTAGTAAAACTCACCAAACCAAATTTATTAAATCATATCAAATTGTCATTAAAGACTCCTCAACATAAAGAACTATATTACATGTCACTGCTACAAATCTTTAAACCATGGAGAAAAGAAGAAGAAATACTAAGTAACTGTGACTCCTACGAAGACGCTTTCAAAGTAAATGAAAGCACTATGACTTATGTAAACTATACACAGTACAAAACAATGTTGCACAATGAACAGTAACACGAAGAAGAACTCCAGGCCCACTAGATAAGGACACTCCTGACAGAAGTCAACCTTCTGTAACAGGAAGCCAAAAACCACTGGGAGAGCCACTAATAACAAATGAGGCAGAATTAGCTATGACAGAAGTAGAAAACACCATGGCCCTCATTAGGACCCTGGCGGAGTGGGTTTCCGCCAGCGCTAATCGCGGCGGACCCGTCCGCCGTACTACGAGTTCCCTTAGCGCCATGGAGGTTTTCTCCGCCTGGTTTTACCGGGCGGAGAAAACCATGGCGCTAAGGGACCTCGTTGTTAATTACGCTGCCGTACTTTTCGGCGGCGTAATTAACTCCTTCCCCACTCCCATTATACCCTATGGGGCAAGAATGGGAATGGGGAAGGGTAAAATGGGGATTGGGGATTTACCGCTCCGCCAAGGTCGGCATGGGGTGGTAAATCCGCCAACCCCCATGGCGCTATCGGCGGCTTTCCGCCATGCTCCGCGGTGCATTTAGCACCGCGGATTCCGCCTGGGTCGTAATGAGGGCCCATGTGTCAGTATGAAGATAAAGAAGACTTAACTATACTACAATCAAAACTAAACAATGAGCAACGTAGCATTTTTGAAGAAGTAACAAAAGAAATTGCACATGGTATACAACATGAAAACAAAGAATGCACCTGCCAAAATTACAAACCTATTCTACTGTACGTCAGTGGTGAAGCTGGTTCTGGCAAAACATTCTTAATCAAAATCATCAGCAAATTCCTTCAACAATTGACAAACAACAAACTGTCAGCTGTTGTCACTGCCCCCACAGGTCTAGCTACCTACAACATAGGCGGTGTGACTTTACACCGATTACTTCTCCTGCCAGTAGAACACCAAAACAAATTAGACTATTACAAACTTTCTACAGAAGCTGCAATGGAACTACGCAAAGTATTAAAACAAATGAAAATGCTACTAATAGATGAAGTGAGCATGGTCTCCAGCCTAATGTTGGCTTTGATTCACCTCAGATTACAAGAAGTACTCACAACAAACTACGAAGAGCTTTTTGGAGGAAAACACATTATTGTTTTCAGAGATCTTCAATTGACACCTGTGAAAGGTAAGCCTATTTTTAAAACCTTAGGACACAAACTCTGCCGTAAAACTGCTGGCAGCATTGGAAATGTCAACCTTTGGCAACATTTCCAATACAGAGAATTGACAGAAAACATGCGGCAATCTGCAGATCTCACTTATTCCAGCATCTTAAAAAGTATTAGAGTTGGTATACTATCTCAAGAAGCACAAGCAATATTGAAAACCCGCCACATTCATGCACTTTATGGCGATAATGCATGTGCTACGGATGTTATGCAACTATTAGCCCACAAAAATGTAAAATTGCATGGCCTTAATGCCAACTCTTGCAAGCTGTTTCAAATTCAATGAAACACTGTTAACAAAAAGAAATGCAGCCAATAATTAAAATTAGCGCCACAGACAAACTAGACATACATGGTATGACACTACCCATGTGTGAACAAGCCACAACAAGACTAAATAGTTTCAAAAATTCAATCTCCAACACAGTTGGATTGGAAAAAATATTAAAATCATCCTTAAATTGCAGAGTAATGCTTAAACTCAACCTTGACGTGGATCAAGGACTAGTTAATGGAGCACTGGGTACAGTTGTTGGCTTTCAAACATACCCACGTGACAACAACATTCAGTTTGTCAATATTCTCTTTGACAAACTTTCAGCAGTGAAAAGGATAAGACGCTCAACAGCTCGATTCCTTCTCTTCAACGACATGTATGTACGCTGGGAACAATTTTCTCTAACTCTTGCATACGCAGTCACCATTCATAAATCACAAGGTCTTACCCTAGACAAAGCATTGATAGACATTGGTAACACAGTCTTTAAAGAAGGCATGAGCTATGTAGCACTATCACGTGTACGTACACTTGACGGTCTATTTCTAATCAACTTTGATGCAAGTAAAGTAAACGCTGATATTCCTTGCATTTTAGAATACAATAGACTTCGTTCACTATACACCCCCATCTAAAAACATATCCTGTTCCACAAAAAGTAAAAAGTTCTAAAAGAAAACTAAATCAAACAGAAATGCAACATTATGTCACTGCAAATCCTCCAAAGAGAGTAAAATAAACTAATACTTCATCAAGTACCACAAGCAAAAAAGAACCTATTAGGGAAAGTAAACCAGGTACTTCTTCAAAGAAGGAAAACAAACTCCAAAAAAAGCACTCAGATACAGAACTACCTGGTCCATTTAAACTTTCAAATGTAATTGGTGTAAGTTGCTACGCAAATGTAGCAATGAATATTCGATTTCAATTACCGCCAATTGTTGACAACATTTACTTACACAGTACAGACCAATTGTGTTTGCAAATGTTAGTACTTCATAGAAACGCAACAAACAATCCTGACAACACGTATAGTGTTTATGGAATAAGACAACAATTGGACTACTGTGCTGGAATGGTGAAATTCACTATAAAGTCACAGGAAGATCCACACGAATTTCTAATGTACTTACTACAAGTGCTGGAAAACAAAAACATACCTATAAATGAAAGCTTCCAGATTTCATAAATGTGGAAACATACATGCACTCTCTGAAACAATGTGACACAAGAACAACTCCCCAATGAGTGTTTTGTGTATGTATCAATACCTAATTGTGAATCCGTTCCATTTCAGCAACTTGTACAAAATGCAAACCATGGTAGATTATGTACTACCTGCAATTCGGATAATCGCTCCACCTTACTAATACAAACACATAGTAAATATAGTAAATACATAATACTAATGCTTTTACGTTACAATGCAGATGGTACCAAAAACAACTGCAAGCAGACTGGATTCACACATAGTCAAGTATCATTTGGTAAGAAAACCTTCACAACAATAGGTATAATCTACCACACAGGAGCCACAACCAATGCAGGTCACTATACTGCATATATAAAAAAAAAATGTGGATGGTTCGAATGTAATGATAGTACCATTACTCTAAAGCAGAAATTACCTGCAAATCTTACAAACGCTTATTTAATCTTCTTAAAACCAAAATGTATTAACTAAACTGTACTTAAACATTAACTAAACTTCTATTAAAAGAACTATAAACTGTTACAATATGCCAACAGCTATATAACTGCCCCACGATTCTACAACAACTAAACAGATAAATGAATACTACTAAATGATATCTAAAAATAGATAGTTAGAATAAGCCAACTGGTATCTAACTGCCCCAAGATTTTACAATAACCAAACAGATAAATCAATACCACTTAATTATAAAAACTATAAACAGTTAGAATATGCCAACAGGTATCTAACTGCCCCAAGATTCTACAATAACTAAACAGATAAATGAATACCACTAAATTATATCAAACAATAAACAGTTAGAACACACCAACTTGTACCTAACTGCTCCAAGATTTTACAATATCCAAACAGATAAATCAATACCACTTCATTATAACAAAAAATAGACTGTTAGAATATGTCAACAGGTATCTAACTGCTCCAAAAATCTGCAACAAGCCAATATATAGAGCATTAGCCAGAAACAACAAGTGAACACTGAAAACAAACAAACAAATAGACTGTAGCATAACAAAAAAAGTTGTTTTTTTTTAATCCAACATGGATTTTTTTTTCTCCCACAGACCCAATGATTTTAGCAACGAACACAGAAACTGAGCAAATTGCACAGTACACTGGTTTGTAATCTACTAAATATCTAAATATGAGGGTAAAAAAAAAATGTTGATTTGGTATAAGTCGTTACAAAATACCAATACTAACATGACCTTTTCTTTTATCACAGAAATGAACAAGAAATACATGTACTCCAGTTACTAAACCAAACAGTAAGTATATTATAATAAGTACAACCATCACAGCAAATCACACCCATAGTGACTTATAACTTTGGTGCTTATAAATTTGTTCTTGGATCCCAAAGTTATAAGCCACTATGGGTGTGATATGCTGCGGTGGTTGTGCCCAGGGCATAGAGTCTTGGGAGCATCATGCTCCCAAGACTCTATGCCCTGGCCACAACCACCGCAGCATATCACACCCATAGAGTCAAACATTTTAACTATGCCATATAGGCACTTTTAATGTCCGCGGACATGATGAGTGTTCTTAGAACAGTTTCAACTTGCCTACGAACAGTACGGACAGGCATAGCGTCCTCAGGACACCCCCATTTTGTTTATTTACGAACATCCCAGGACACATGATGTGTTCTTAGAACACTTTCATCTTGCCAGCGAACAATACAGGCAGCATCCTCAGGGCACCCCCATTTCGTCCACTGACGAACATTTCAGGACACTGCATGTGTTATTAGAACAGTTTCAACTTGTCTGCGAACAAAACGGACAGGCATACCGTCCTAAGGATACACCCATTTTGTTTATTTTCATCATTTCAGGACACCGCATGTGTTCTTTGGACACAGTAGGGACAGGTATAGCGTACTCACAACACCCCCATTTTGTTTATTTACGAACATCCCCGGGCACATGATGTGTTATTAGAACAATTTCAACTTGCCAGCGAACAATATGGACAGCGTCCTCAGGACACAACCATTTTGTTTATTTTCGAACATTTCAGGACACCGGGAGAGTTCTTAGAACAGTTTCAGCTTGCTTGCGAACAATATGTACAAGCGTAGTGTCCTCAGAACACCACCATTTAGTTTATTTACAAACATCCCAGGACACTTCATGTGTTCTTAGAAAAATTTGAACTTGCTTGCGAACAGTACGGACAGGCATACCATCCTCAGGACACCCCCATTTTGTTTATTGACGAACATCCCAGGACACATGATGTGTTCTTAAAACAGATTCAACTTGCCTGCGAACAAAACGGACAGGCTTACCGTCCTCAGAACACACCCATTTCGTTTATTTTTGAACTTTTCAGGACACCGCGAGTGTTCTTAGAACAGTTTCAGCTTGCTGAACAATTTCAACTTGCCAGCGAACAATACGGACAGCGTCCTCAGGACACACCCATTTTGTTTATTTTAGAACATTTCAGGACACCGTGAGTGTTCTTAGAACAGTTTCAGCTTGCTTGCGAACAATACGTGCAGGCGTAGTGTCCTCAGAACACCCCCATTTCGTTTATTTACAAACATCCCAGGACACTTCATGTGTTCTTATAACAGATTCAACTTGCTTGCCCTCGAACAAAACGGACAGGCTTACCGTCCTCAGAACACACCCATTTCGTTTATTTTCAAACATTTCAGGACACCGCGAGTGTTCTTAGAACAGATTCATCTTGCTTGCGAATAATACATACAAGCGTAGTGTCCTCAGAACACCCCATTTAGTTTATTTAGAACATTTCAGGACATCCGCGTTGTCTATGGACAAAGCGAACACAGGGGGGTCTATCACCTACATAAATACATTTAACCCATCTCTTACTCCCCCACCCTCCCCAGTTTTACACACCAACACACTCTACTACACGAATCCAGGATGGCAGGCATTCCCAAAAATCTGACGCGCTTCACCCTCTTCACCATCCAATCAGCGAACACGTTGCATGGAAATGAGTACGCGGACCGAACATAGATATCACTAATTTTTTGTGACCTACTTTTTGGTCATTTTAAAAAAAACTACTGGATGGATTTTCACCAAATTTACAAAAGCACGCTTTCGGGACCAAGCCGCTGCTCCTGGTCCAAATTTGGTGAAAATCCGTCCAGCGATTTGGGCTGTAGACGTGAGCAGAGTTTTTTCCCCATTCAGTCTATGGGAAAATAAGAAGTTTTGGGACCCACCCTATAACTTTCCGCCCCTGGGACCAAACCTCACCAAACTTTGCAAATAAATTCAGAGTGACCCATATAGTTTTTCTGCAAAGTTTGGTGAGGATTCGTCCAGGGGGAGCGAAGTTATAAGACACCCAAAAGGGCTCTTTCTATGGAAACAGCAACTTAACCATAACTACACAGCCACTGCCGTGGCTGTGTAATATATATATATATATTTATATATATATATATATATATATATATATATCCACAATCTTCCGCACCGCCTTCACGGCGCAGTCTTGAGCTGCACTCCCGGAGTGGCATGCCACTTTTAAAGTCCCCACTTTGGTTTTCACAAAACTTGCCACAACCAAAAGTAGAATTAAAGTTTCTTCTTTATTTTAACAAATGTTTAAAAAATCTGTGTGGAAACCTACAGCCCTCGCCCAGCCAAAAGGAAAATCCAACGACGATGACTCGTTTCGCTACTGCTTGTTGCTTGGTCACATGATATATATATAAAACATTAGGTGGCATTTATGCACTGTGATGTCTTGCATTGCTGTGATAAAATCAAGCATGGGACCTTAGTGTCTCATAATGCAATGGCTTTTCAGGTGAAGGGCTGCATGAAAGTATGATACAATTTGTGGAGACCTGACCGTAATCCATCCTCTCTTTTCATGCCTGTCTCCAGAGAAAGGGACACTGAGTATTCTGTAGGCTCCCACTCCTGTGGCAATAGAACCATATTTAGAAATGGCACACTGGCCCATCTGTGGCTGCAGAGACCCCTATCCTACTTCCTCTCCTCCTCTTCCCCTTAAGTGCCTTTATTCTCTTGTGATAAGCCACAGGCTCCTCCTGCTTTGGCTCTGAAAACCTTTTCCACACCCCTCACTCCCTTAGGCAGCTGCATGGCTGACCCTTCCCCTTTTATGACTTTGTTTTTCTGTAAACATAAAACTACAATTTCCATTATTTAGCATTGATCTTTAGACTACTCGTGCAATGCATTGCAGAGTGCAGTGACGAATGCTTGCTGCCTTTGTTTGAGCTTGTTCAACATTAGTCATGACCTTGAGCAAGCTTCCTATGGCATAGATGTTTTTCTGATGCCGCTGGGGTGTGGTAAACAATTGCTCGGCACATGTCTGACCTGTCAGTAGGTGCAGGTGACACAGACCTTTTATTGACCGTGATGTGATGTTTCACTTTTATTTATTTATTTTATTTATTGATTGATTTATAGGGCGCCGAAGCCCACGGGCATCAGGGCTCACAAACAAAAACACAGCGGACAAACATAAAGGCACATGACAAAAGCGCAGGAAGAACCAGCGCGTCAGGGAAACGGCATTAGTTCAAGGAAGAACTTAAAAGATTTTAGATGAATAGAGCAGTCTTCAGCCTTCACTTGTTCCATCAGAACTTCCATTAGTTGATACTGCATAGAGATGGTGACAATGTGCTAATCGTGCTTGACTTCTGCAAAGCTAATTGGTGGTTTACGTTTTGGGTTGCCATTGTTACCACACCATGCATATGAATTTTCTCATCACCCTAAAGAGCCAGGACACTCCCAAGGTCCAAAAGTGAAATTGCATCAAGACATATAACGTTAGTGTTGCATCCATCCGTATAAATATCTGCCCTGCAGGAGACACTTGGTGGAAGTTGATGGGAAACAGCCTTGTCACATGAAAGGGCGTTCCTTAGCAGCCTCACCCTTAGATGGGGCAGTGTACACAGCGCTTTGACCATTTCCATCGCTGCTATCATTCAAGGCTCCTGGAATCCATAGGCACCAGGACACTCCCCTGCAATCCTGCCAGGCCAGGGGGTTTGGGTGGCCCTCCTCCACTACCACAAATGTGCCACCACCAGAACCTTCTGCCTCGCATGGAGACAAACACTGTGCCACCACTGCTTAATGCATATTTCACTGCGACGGAATGAATTTGGACCAATATCTCTTCCCAGGTTTTGGGGGGCGATAGACAGGGGGTCTTATGTGCTCAAGCACAAAACAATTGTGTTTCCTCGTTTCCCATCACGTCCACCAACATTTAACTGCTACCTTTTACGTGGACTCCCTGTAATGCCGTAATCTTTGCCTGGCGCGCCTTCGATCTCGATAGTCTTACAGCAAAGGCGCGCTTGGGTTAAGCTAGATACGTCAGCCATGCATCGGCCAAGTTACAGCTGTGGGCACATTGTAATAATACTCCTGAAAGTACCCGGCTACTCCCCTTCCTTGCCGATTGAGTAGCATCTATAAATGTGACACTTTAAATGAATCGTGACGCCATTTTTCCTAACTGGCACAAACACAATGCAGAACCTGTACGCCCCCCACCTGTGACCTTACACCCGCTAATCATGACCTGAATGTGCAGAATTCATCTTCTACTGTGTATCCTGTTAGGGCAGATGGAGCGAAGGTATGTTTTCATCCATGCTATACATAGCCATTATGTTGACTGATGTTGGGTATCCTCCCTAGTTATTCTGAAGAGATATTTTTTTGGACTCTACCAGGTGTACAGATTCAGTTCTAGCCACTTTATTCCATCCATTTAGCCAAATGTTCCAGCTCTGCTGCTGCATAAAACAGCTGGAAGTCTGGTATCCCTCTTCCCCCTATGGGAGATTTAACGTATTGCGTACATATGGAATTATAAATGGGTGGCTATCAACTATGGAGACATATTGCGCAGACGGGTTCCGAGTGACATCTGATAGACATCGAGAGCAAAGCTTAAGTTACATATGAAAAATCAGTTGCCCATGTTGGAATATACCCCCGAGTTGATAGCTAGCCAGCTCTAATTTTATATTGTGTCTGGCCCTTCATTTTATTTTGCGTTTTGCCCACCCTCTATCCCATTACTAACCTCCGTGCTGTTTCCCACTATCAGCACTGTAGAGGGGGGATAGAAGATGCCGGAATGGACTACGTACAGCAAGAAAAAAGTCCCTTCCTCAAACAAGAAAAAAAGACCTGCTGTCCTACCCCCACGTACGCCTCCCTTGAAAACTCACTTTAATTCCTCCTCCTCAACGCCAAAGAGTATACCTGGCGTTGTGCTACCCTTGCCAACCTCCTTTGTTGTGTTGTGTGCCCTCATCACCTCCACCTACAAAGAGATTACATTACCTGGGCTCCTGTGACCCACCTCACATCCCTTACCTCCACCGCCCCATTTCCTTCCAGTGAGGTACCCTACCAAAGTAGGGGCACAACCTCTGAGAGTTTATCAGAGTGCCTGCCGCCATGCTGAGAAAGGCAGAGCAGCCGCCTCTGAGTGTGGGAGACACATTTACTTATAATAAAAGGCCAGATGTATGTACCAAGCCGTCATGCGCAGTAGAGGCTGCACGAACGCACAGAATGCTCTGCTAGGGGGAGCTGTTGTCTTAGAATATATGTGGTCCAATTCGAATAGCTTTGCCTGTTGTCACCGCTAGAGGGAGCTGTAGGCTCAGGATATATAGTGGTCCAACTGTGTCAATGAAAACCTGCAATTTGGCCCATATACAAGGCCTGTGCAAAGCCGCCTCGGTACTACACTTTTTCCACATGACTTTCCTGATCACCACTGAAGGTGAAAGTTCGGGCCAAAAATCAACCAGGTTGGACAGGTTTCAATCAGTATTCAGATTAGGGATCCACCAATCACTGATTACGGCTGCCATTTGCGCACAGTTCCCAATGGGCCAGTCCACACCTGCCTCGTGTCTATTGTAACCGTTTACTGACAGCTCCATGATCATTAACTGCCTCCCCCGCCCCCCAGAACTAGACCAATGGGTTTATGCAGGATCCAGCCCGAGCAATGTGCAGGTCGGTGGGCACAACAAATGCCTGCACTTCCTCTAGCACCAGATCAGCTACCCTGTGCTTCATGGATCTCCTATGGAAGCAAGTGCATCTATATACAATACCACCACCTGTTGTGCCCATTAGTTGGATTGCCTTTACACTGATTGTTGTGCTATACAAGTGAGTAGTTCAATGGCTAGGACAAAAAGTAACATGGGGAATGTGGGAACCCTGTCTTTTCTCTTTTCGAAATGTCAAGCTCTCCTGACTCGTTCTTACCCATACTATTAGCACACTATGTAGTCGACTGATCTATCAGATTGTTCTAGTCCCAAAGTTCAATTTCACCAATGTGTGAATAAGGTAATACCACCCTGTCTGTCTTGTCAACGACCTTTTCAGGTTCCAAAGTGGTCTTGCATGTCATCTGGCACATCACATTGGTCCCTCAGATTCATGTGGGGGTGGCTTTTCCCCTGGCATCCCTGCTTGATCACTGTGATCTATTGTAAGTGCCTTTGCATTATTTTTAGTGTTGGCTATTAGGCATCACTTGGTGTACAGCTGAGAGGGAGATGCATGTGAGGAGGGGCACAAAGCTTGTAGGTGTGTTTTGGTTGTTTACTCACCCTTCCATTCACTATTGAGGAGAGGGAATAGGTGCCTGCTTTCGGAGGTTCCTTGCTCCAGTGTCTATGTGATGGACATTCTTCGCGCCTAGAAACACTCGTTATAAAAGCAATACCATATCATACTTATGTGACCAAATTACTTCCTGTCTAGGCTGACAGCTTAACTCTGGTGATGAAGGTTCGTAGTTTCAGATGCCACCAAATCGCTGCTGAGCCACAACTATTTTCAAAATAATACCGTTTTACAACAGGCAGCTCAACAATTCAGCCTCTCATCTTAAAAAAAATAATAATGGCAGTATTCTGAAGACATACTTTCATACATTCATACCTACATACTTTCCGCCTCTCTCCTGCGTCCGCTGCTAATTGTAATATTTCCAAAGTAGGCCTGGGCACAATCAATGCCTGATATTCACCAGCATAGTGCAATAAAACCTAATACATTAAAAAGGAACATACTGGCCACGAGATCCGTGTTGACATCCTGGTGCCTGGAAATGGTGCTCACACTCAGGGACATTCACCAAACTCTCCGGCAAGAACTCTTTTATTCCACGGATCTCTTCGTGCTTCATCTTTCTTACAAGGCTCTATTTCCCTTCTCATTCTTTGGCCTCTCTTTGTCTCCTGCCTTCCGGTTTTCACTTTCTCTCTCTTTGCCTCTTCTCTCGCTCCCTCTGTCCCTGACATTCACCCCACAGGGCGTGTTGTCCCTCCCTTCCTTATCCTGGGTGTACTCCTAAACCATAGCTGTCTCTCCAATGTCTATTTTGCTGTCTCAAATCTCCTGGTTTCTCGCTTGATGCCTCTCCCAATATATTTATCTGTTCCTGCATCTCCCAATGTCTTTGTCGTCCTATCTCTCCCTCTAACAGTCTTCCTCTCTGGCTCTCTATACCTTGCACTTCCCAGTCTTTCACTTTCTGTGTCCTCCATTTCTAATTCTTCTGTGCATCCTACTCCATGCATTTCTGTCCATGCATCGTGCTTGCCCCTGTGTCTCCTTCCCGTTTCAATCTCCACATTTCTGTCTTCCTCTTCTACTGTTATGTTTCCCATTTGTCATTTCCCTCTCTGCTTATTCCCTTTACATCTCTGCTGCTCCTGCTTTTTGTCCCTCTCATTCTCGCCCCCAGTGTTTCTTCTTTTCTTCACCTCTCACTATATTTCTGCATCTAGTGACTCGTAATGTTGTTGCGTCGTGTACCCGTTCCACGGGCAACACTGGGGGTAATGGCCCGCAGCCCCAGTTAATGGGCTGAGCGAAGTGAGGGGCATTAACGTGGGCCCACGCCCGTTGCTCCTCGGTGTTGCCTGTGGAACTGGTACATAAGGCCATTAGCACCCCGGGTTACCAAAGCGGCAACCCGTGGGGCTAAACAAAAAAAAAGGATTTTCCTTTCTACAACGAGATGCCACCATGGCTCCGTACAGAGCCTCTCTTCCCTTTCCATGGCGGCCGTAGGAAGCTGCCACCACAGCTGAAATAAGCTAAGAAGTGGGGGGGATTGATAAAAAAAAAAGAAACAGGGACGGAGGGTGGGAGGAAAATGGCGGCGGGGAGAGCAGCCATCAGGCGGCTTGGAACGCGGCCTTGTATCGGTGGTTCAAGCCCGCGTTCCTAGCCACCTGATGGGCTGGCTCACCCACCCGGGGTGCTAATGGCAGATAACTCACAGTAAGAGAAAATAAATTGTCCATGTTCACGTGCCTTAATTAAGTGGTGAAGCTGGAATTTGAGTCCAGTCTGCAATTTAGGCAATTGACCGCATATCTTTTCAGCTCTGGTCAGAAAACATATAATACACAACAACTTTAATATATATGTGAATCTTCATAGAACTATATTAAGCAAAAAGAGTGTGATTGTGCACAATGTAAAGAAAATGTGATGTTCCTAAAAGCAAACAGACATTGTGGACTTGCAGTTTAAAAGGAGGGTAGGGGTTAATTTTCTTGTTAGAAGATACAGCAAGATGTCCGTAGCCATCTGGAACTGTGTGGAGGCTTTCACATGCAAAAATCTATGGGCCTCATTACACGGAATGCGGTACGGGTTTACCGGTACCAGTAAGGGCACCGGTACCGGTAAACCCTTACCGCCTTACTACGAGGTCCCTTTGCGGGACCCGACCTCAACGGCTGGTTTTACCAGCCGTTAAGGAACGGGCCCGCAAAGGGACCTTGGTGCTAATTACGGTACCGCAATTTGCGGTACCGTAATTAGCTCCTTCCCCATTCCCATTGAGCCCTATGGAGGCAAAAATGGCAATGGGGAAGTGCCTTGGTGAATGGGGAATTACCGCCCCCACTCACCTTGGAGTAGGGCGGTAATTCCGCCATCCACCAAGGCGGACACAGTAAAATACCGGCGGCAACCATGGCAGTAATAGCGCCAGGGTTACCGCATACCGTGTAATGAGGCCCTATATCAGGGCCAGGGAGTAGAGCCTCCGATAAATACTGGTCTACTGGATGGGAGGATTCTATGCTGCAGTTTTCGCTAAATTATCTCCTTAAATGAGGTGGAAGGGGCAATCCTTTCACAAACAATGGGTAAAGCTTCAGGGTTGGATGCATTACCTACAGGGCTTTTTAGCACAGAAGTGGGAATATGGGGCCCTGGTCTATGGCGAGTGTTCTCTGGTATTAAGAGCCCTCGCCTTGTTCCAGAGACTTGGCCAGGTGCCATAATAGTGCCTGTCTTTACAAAAGAGGACAAGGATGAACCTCAAAATTATTGACTCATCTCTTTAATTGATGTGGCCTCAAAGATATATGGGAAAGTATTCGCGAGGAGACTAGAGGACTGGCTCTCCCAAAAAGAAGTGCTTTCCAATCAGCAGGCAGGATTTAGAACGGGCATCGGCCCATTGTGCCAGGTTTTTGGGCTATCTTTGCTCTGCGACAAGTACATGAGATTGAGAAGCCAAAAGCTGTATTTAGTGATTATTGGTTTATGCTCAGCCTTTGGCTCGACACCTAGAGCACAGTTATGGTCACACTTGGTTCAATTCGGGGTCCCTTTAAACCTCCTTGCAGCTATTCGCAGTTTGTATTTGGACACTTATGCTCAGGTGCGCTTACCAAATGGCGCAGGCCTGTCAAAGCTCTTTTCAGCTTATAGGGGTGTTAGGCAGGGTTGTGTTATGGCACCTACACCTTTTAGTCTTTACATGAATCAAATTGTGGAAGAAATTGGAAGGTGCGACAGGGATGCCCCTTTGCTAAGGGGGAAGAAAATGTGCATCCTTTTGTTCGCCGGTGATATGGTAATGATTAGCAAAACAAGAGTGGGCATCCAAAAGGGGCTGAATTTATTCTAAATCTTATCAACGAGGATGGGGATCGAAATTAACCTCTCCAAAATGAAGGCAATTCTCTGGGCCAAGTGGCGTGGTGATTCAATTCCCTCTATCTGTTTGGGAACCAGTGAAATTGTGAGGGTGAGTTATTATGATTACTTAGGGGTTCGCCTTGATGAAAGAGGTCCATGGGAGAAACAAATAGACAAATCCCTAATTAATTATGTAAGGCAAGGAGCATCCATGCAGGCCTTTATTCAGCAGTATGAGGGTAAGGCCTCCAAGGTCTAGAGGTTATGAGGGCCTGCACTAATATCTCAGTCTTGTATCGAGCTGAGATTTGGGGCTGTTCAAACCTTAGGAAGATGGAGCAGAAAGAAATGGCTTCCATGAAGAAGCTTCTCTCTCTTCCAAGGACTACCCCGTCTCTCTCCTTAAAATTTGAGTTGGGGGTGGACGGCTTTGTGTATGATGTCAAGCTTCGTCATTTGTTGTATTTGTATAAGCTGTGTACAGTGCTGTCCCTTCTTAATTATAAATCAGCCCTTTTGGACGTCCTTGCACAAGATGGTGCAAGAACTCTTCCATGGGTTAGCTACATGGTCAATCTGAGTGCAAAACTTGGCCACCCCCCAATTCTTGCTGTTGGGCATCAAGAAATTTCGATCATGAAACAGCATATTAAGCAGAAGTACAATAATTGGTATTTATTTATTTATTTATTCATTGAACATTTGTTAGGCGCATATAAAACAAAATGTTGTTTCCAGGCGCAACAAGCCAAATGGGGAGGGAACAGGGGAGTAAATAACAATGGCAACAAAAAAATAGTAAACAGCAATCATGGTCCTACTAGGCCTTGTGAAATTTGGGCATGCAAGTGCAGTGAAGAGAAGTGCAGGAGTTAGGGAAGGGAGGGGGAGCAAGGTGTTGGCAAGTGCTGGTCGGGGCCCGGGAGAAAAGTGCCAAGGGGTGCCAGGAGAGGAAGCCACTGGCTAGGTGCTAGGGTGGAGGAATCCCAAGGTGGTACACACAGTCAACAGACAGGGGGCCCACAAGGGCAGTGCTCAGGGGGGCAGGATGCTGGTGTCAACTGGGCAGAGGGCCTGTTAACCTGTGGGATTCATAAAGGACCAGGTTGCCAGTCTCAGTGGCATTGGGGTGATTAGCAGGGAATGGAAAGATGGAAATAAGTAGAGAAAAGCAGAGTTTGTAAAAGGTTCTGGAACTTAAGGAGGACCAGCTCGAGTCTGAGAGGGGCAGGGAGGCTATTCCAAAGAGAGGCACCAGCCAAGGAGAGAGACCTAGTCCCCACTCTCTGCTTGGAGAAGCGTTTGACAAGCAGACAGTTTGAATTAGAGGAGCAGAAGGCTCTAGCAGGAAATATTTAGGGAGAGAGAGTTGGAGATAGCGTGTTCCCAGGTCCCAGAAAGCCTTGTGGATGATGCAGAGGGCTGTGAATTTGATCCTTGCGGCCAATGGGAGCCAGTTGAGGGATTTTAGGGCTGGAAAGATACAGACCCTAGGCTTGAGGCCAAGGATAAGTCTTGCAGCCCTATTCTGTATTAGCTGTAGGGGGTGTAGAGAGGAGGGGGGAGATTGAAGAAGTCCTGTTGCAGTAGTTCAGCCTAGAAAGGACCAGAGTTCTGCAGCCATGGAGCTTCTGGCTAAAGGTGAGGAAAGAGAAAATGCCTCTAAGGAGGTAAAGCTGGGAGTGGGCCGTCTTGGTAAGGTCCAGAATGTGAAGGGGGAAGGAGAGAGAGGAGTTGAAGATGACCCCAAGGTTTTTGGCATTACAGGATTGTGAGGCTAGAGGGCCCAAGGAAGGTAGCCAGAGAGTAGGAGGGAAACAGGGAGCAGCTGTCCCAATAAGAAGGATCTCTGTCGTACTGACATTAAGGCAGAGATCATTAGCCGCACACCAGGCATGGATAGCGGTCAGAAAATCAGACATGAGAGAGGAGGAAGAGAAGGTAGTAGAAGGAAGTTTAAAGAAAAGGTCTGTGTCATCATCATAACGCTGGAAGTGAGTTGAGAAGGAGAAGATCAGGTGAGCGAGAGAAGCGAGATAGATATTGAAGAGCCACAGCGATAGGATAGAGCTCTGGGGGACGATGCAGGTAGAGTGTGGTGGTGGAGAAGAAAGGGCCCAGTTGCAACTGGGAGGGGCAGTTAGTGAAGACAGAGGTCAGCCAGTCCAGTGGTCAGGCCATTGTGCTGAGGGTATCACAGAACCTCTTTGTGACGATAGAATGGTTGACCATGTCAAACTGCAGTTGGATTGGCAAGTTCCTTGCAGATTTTGAAAAGCTCAGCCATGTTGTCAGTGACCCCAAAGATGGATCGGATAGAGAAGCGATAATGCCTTCGGAGCAGGCGACAGGCTAGCTTGTCAGAGGATGAACCTGAGGTCTGCCACTTCCGTTTAGCAGCTCTGCAATTGCCTTTCAGAGGCGCTAGATCAGAGTCATGCCAGCCATTGCACCTGGAGGCATGCTTCAGGTTGATCCTCATGACAGGGGCAAGGATGTCAAGGGTGTGAGAGATGGAGAGTTGGAGGTTAGCAAGGACAGAGTCAGAGGAAGATTCAGAGGCAAGGGTGGGAGGGGGATGAAAGTTGAAGGAAAGGCAATGACTGACACTCGCTTCATCAGTCGAATGACCGCAGAGGAAGCTGGCAGTGTGGCAGCTAGCTCAGACAGAGGACTGTGGGGCCCCAAGCAGTAGGAGAGAAGAGAATGGTTGGACCAGGAGAGGGGGGGGTGGGGACCAGGTTAGAGATAGGGATGTCTCCAGAGATGAAGGCATCCATAGTGTGTCCTGCTGAGTGGGTCGGACCTGAAGGAAGAATAGTAAGAGAGAAGGAGTCACAGAGGTCACGGAACAGTGAAGGGGGTGATTCAGGAGCGTTGAGGTGGATTTTGAAGTCACTGAGGGGGAGGAGGTGTTTAGAAGTAAAGGTCAATAGGGAGGAGGTGAGGTGAGCCCATTCAGAAATGAAGAGAGAGATAGGGCCGGGGGGCCTGTAGATGGTGGTGAGGGTGAGTGAGAGAGCAGGTTAGCAGATGAGGCATTCACAAGAGGAGTAGGATTGAGTAGGTATGATGGAAGCAGGGACCCACTCAGGGAAAATCAGGCCACTCCACCTCTGGATCGGTTGGGCCTGGGTTTGGAGAGGAGTTTGTAGCCCTCAGGTATGAGAGTGTCAAGAGAAGTGACAGAGCTGGCATTGACCAACGTCTCAGTAAGGACGAGGACATTGAGGTTAAAGTCTGCGAGAAGTAGACAGATGTCAGGGGAGTGTTTGACAGCCAAACAAGCATTCAGAGTAGCTAAGTGAAGCTGATTACCACCTTTGAAAGTTTTACTGAGGAGGTGTACAGGGGCATGGTAGCCCATCAGTGGTGGTTGAGGGGTAACAGGAGAGGAGGAAGGAGGAGTTTCAGGGGAAGGGAGGAAGTTAATGAGTAGTCAAATTATAAATCAAGGTATTAGGAAATAGGCCTGATAGGCACAAAGTCGGCATAGCTTGACCTGAAACAATCCTTTGGTCAAGAAAAGTATTTATTGCTTATTGAAGATAAGGAGGCACGAATCTTGTTTCTGAAAGCTTGACTTGGGATACTTCCACTCATAGGGGTTACAAGCTCCTGGGGCAGAGGGGGCATGTCAGTGTGTAACATTTGTGAGAAAGGGGTCAAAGATTTAAAACATGTCTTGTTTTTCTGCCTCATGTGTAGGAATCTGCAGCATAACTGGCTTGTCCCAGTTCAAAAAAAGTATTGCATAAAGAGTACTCTAGTGGGATTAATGCTTTTCTTATGCAACCAAAGCAAAGCAGAGCTTCAGGCGCAAACGTAATATTTGGAATGAGCCTAGCACCTAAGAAGGAAATACCTTGTTTAATGTGTTTGTCTCGCTGGTTGTTTGTATATTGACGCATTTCTTCCAGCCGAGTGAGGAAAACGAACGCTCGAACTGAAGGGCTCACACCAGCTGGACAACGCTAACGCGCTTCCTGGAGGAGGCGGAGCTGGGTTCTCATCACGTGACTTGGCACGTGACTTCCTGGGCCTAGAAAACATCGAGGCCTCTACCCTTGCGGCGCTAAGCCCGTGAGGAGCAAAGGGCGCCGACTGTTCTACGACTGTTCGGCGCGGACGGCGCGACCTGAGAGCGGGAGCCCGCGGTGGACAGTCACCGAGACACCTTGCATAGTCAAGAGTACAGGGTAAGTTGACACGGCGCAACTCTATTCCTTTTCACTCTACTTTTTACGCCGTGCATGGATAAGGACATGCGCCTGCGAAGCTCCAAGCAAGGGGAAGAGTGTTCACTCAAAGAAGACCCAAGGTCTTCAATAGAACCTGTCCTACATCCTCCTACACCATGTGGAAATAGCCCACAAGCGACGAGAGCTGAGGGTAGTCCTACCACCGCATTCATCATACAAAAAACCTGTGCACCAAGAGACTTCACTGCACACTCAGTTTGCCTAGTAGCGGCCATGGACACACTTGGGGAGAAGGGGAAACAGGCTCGCAACGAAGCAACACAAGTCACAAAACCATCTGAAGCTGCACACGGCGCAGTGAAACTGGCCGAGTCGCAGTCTTCCGGAGGGGAGACTGAACAAAGCCGTACCTGCGACCATGTACCAGCTACGAAGTGTGACAAAGACCTCAGCATTGCACAGGGCCCCAGCAGCAATGCATGCACGAAGCCCAAACAGAGCACAGTGCCCTCAGCAATCAATAACGATGGTCAAAAAAATAACAATGAGTGCATACAGCAGCAGCAGCAAAACAGAGGAAATAAGTTCATCTCAGTTCCAACAAGTAACGCGAAGACACAAGTTCATGTGCCCCCTGACGAAAACACAGCTTTAACCTCGTCAGATCGGATAGGGATACCGCCAGAACTACCAACATCTATCGGTGAAGCCAACACACTTCTAGCAGACCATAATTGCAAAAAGAGACCAAGACCCAAATGCACAAAAGGCAACAAGAAAAAGCTGCCACCATTTAAGAAACAACAAGCCATCAGAGGCAGCACGACCCAAAACCCAACATACACAAGATTACGGAAAAATCATTCTTTACGAATCTTGACAGATTTTTTTGAATTTCAGCCACACACAAAAAACAATATGTGTGACGAAATCTCCGACGCGGAAATGCTCGCAGCTGAGGCGAATCTCCCTCCTCCGGCAAAACAAAGAAAATACGAGCATACAAGCAAAGACCTCTACAAATCATCAATAATGTCTGAACCTCAGAATGTAGAAGCAAGGGAGCCACGAACCATGGAGAAGTCAGATGAACTTAACAACCGAGAACCAGCCCTGGAAACGCCTGCTCACAGTGGAACCCAACCTTTGACTAACAAACAGGATCAACAAGACATGGAAAAACAAACGACAGATGAACAGCAAACAACACAAGGACTGATTGGAGATGGAAACATCACAGCGAGTAGCGATCTCTTACCCATCAAAGACAACCACAACTACATTAGGACCCCTTCGGCACAAGAATTAACACCAACGAACACACCGTCAGGTCAAATGGATGGTACATCAAGGGAAACAAATTCACCTCACCTCCCAGGAACTGACAACAGCGAGAAGTCCATAGAAGGTGAGCGACAACATTCTACAACTCCTAAGGATGCAACCGAAGTTCAGCCCAACATCCTAACAGGTGTACAAGAGCTTGCGCTCAGAAAAGTGACCACCGAAGTAAAGACAGTCACAGAAGGTCACACAATACAAGATCAGTCATTCACGAAATCAATCACCTCTGCGAAAACCAACAGCACCCCCAAAGATAGGAGGGTGGCGGTATCAAAAGAAATTACATCCGACATACAAGAATCATATTCATATCTACCACTGATAAACACCACAGGACCCATAAATACAGGGAATGCCAGTCACTCAACTCAAACTCCGAGCAGGCGGTCCTCCGCCTCTGGGTCAATACATCACGAAAACATGACTCAGAAAACAATACATACATCACAAGATATGAACACAAAGAAAACAGATCTGCAAGGTATAATGTCAGTGATAACCATTGCCCTGAACCCTTTCTGCAAACTCTATGAAACAATGCAAGAAACGGTGAAAGACCAGCAAGTGATGTTAGCCATGATCCTTACAAAAGTACTGTACTTGGAGACTTACATAACAACAAAAGAAAACGTCACAGAGCCAAAGGACAAGTTGGACACCCAGGGCCCATCAAAAAACAAAGGCGTAGCTTCACATCTGCATGCTCAAACACAAACAAGGCAAGATCACACTGTATATGATACTGGCACACAAACCAACACAGTTATTGACCTGACAGAAGATAAACGCACCAGTGACCTAAGGGCACTGCAAGGGTCAGCACAAAATCAAACTGTCGAACTCACTTCTAAAGGAAAGTCGCCGTTACACTCATCACATCAGGCCAGCAACACACTGTTCGTCTTAAACAAGCTGCCCTCAAGCAATTACGCTGGGAAAGATAAAAATGAGCTTATCTATTCCATTTTTGATACGACCAACGGCAAAGATAAACCAAGTCTTGAAAACCCAACGACAAATCTAAACCAGAACGTCATCAAGAACACAAATACCAAGGCACTACAAAAAAATACTCCAAACAATGACAGTGCGCACAGAAGACAAGCGCAGGCAAAAACATGGGACACTGATAAGATAACAAGCCAGAAGGCTCTGACTACCAACAACATCAAACACTCAAAACCGAGTGAAACAAGTGGAAAACACATGGTCAGAAGCACATCAGCGGCAAGAAATCAGCTGTCGGACTCCGACTCAGTAGACGCACTATTAAATCTTAGCGTCTACTCCGCTGACGACTCTTGCTCAAGTATAACACCTGATCATCGCAAAAATAAGGCAAGTTCAAATCAAACAAACCAGGTCAATTCCGTACCCCTGGGAACAACTAACAAGCGGGGAAAGGAACGCGACTTCGAAACCCTCGAAGAACGGCGTAATCGCCTAGTCTATCACTTCAAATCCAATGAGGCAGAAAATCGTATGGAAATAACAAACAAGGCACCAAAAAAAGCAGACAAAGAAATAACCCAGAAGAAATCCAAAATTGATAAACACAGACAAGAGAGGGGTATGGATTGCAGAAAAGAGCAAGCAGAAAGATCCAGGTGAATTAACGAAACCACAACAAAAAAAACAAGAACAAAATCGGAACTGTCTAATCAAGCGGCACGTTCGATCTCCCGTGACACTCAAAACAAGGCAAACAATAGAAACATAACGGAAAAACATCAAAAGAGGGACGCAGACATCAGAAACGATGAAAAAGAAAAAAACAGACAAAGTCCCCACATTCAAAGGTATCACAGGACTAAAATACAAAACTCAGGAGAGACGCACCAAAATTCTAACAAACATACAAAGCACAAATGGACAATAAAGATGTCACAAAGACGTTCAAATACAGAGGACCTTATTCTGAACAGAAGAACTGTCTTGACCATATTCAGCAAAATTAGTAAGCTACGAGACATTCAAACGGCAGACATAAAAATTGTGGAGCCATGGCATGACAGGTCGGGAGCAATCACTTTACTCCATGTAAATTCGAAGACAATATGCTCAAAAATTTTAAACCAAAAACTTTACATCCACAGACAGGGATTCCATACCGAAGATGTATCAATCCAGCCCCCACACGGAAGTCCTGAAGCTCCATCTCGCAGACGACAAAGTGCCTCAAAAGACAGACACGAGAACTCCAGACATAAGTCTCCCCTAACTTCAAAGGGGGCAAGAGAAAATCAGGGAAAGTCACAAATCAAAAAAAAAAAATCAGATAACCAAGAATCACATTCAGACAAGGATCAAAACTTCACACGGAGGGATGAGCAACAAAACTCAGAACGTAACGTGAAAATCCTCTACTATAAAGAGAGAAGTCGGAACAGGAAAGAACAAAGAACAGATAACAGTCACAAGCGAAACAACGAAAAGGAACACAATCATAAATCATCTACATCAAGGGCGGGAAACCGAGACAGAAAAGAACACAGATCAGTCAACAGCCAGAAATCAACAAACACAATGGTCCCAAAAACATCGGAGCCACAGAAGAGCACACAAACAAAGCCAGACACACCGCGAAACAGCAAAAAAGGGCTATGGGCCTGGCTGCCCAAAATGCTCGCAAATCATCGGACACAATAGCCATTCACGAAAGGAGATCCATCTACATGCGACATGTCAAAAGAAAGGCCGACACGACTCATCCTATGCTCCTGGAACACCAGAGGTCACTCCCACCTAACGATGCCAGGTGGCCCTAACTTAGGGGAATATGACATCATTTGCCTACAGGAAACGTGGCTTCAAACAACCCCAAGACTGGAAGGATATCAAATCACTCTAGTCCCGGCCATCAGAGGAAACAAGGGGCGCCCAACCTCAGGTCTGCTGATAGCATGTCGCAATGGAACTAAAATGCAAATCGAGAAAATCTTACTGACAAATCAATCTCTGTTAGCAATTGTAATTTCGGCGCAGGCTCAGAACAACCAAAGTGCACAATCCAGAAACATAGTTATAGTCAATGGATACTGGAACCCAGCGGCAATAACAACAAAAGCATTCATTGATTTGTGCGAGAACCTGTTTGCAGCTGCACTGATAGACTATCCCGCAGCAGACATCATCATGTGTGGCGATTTAAACGCCACTTGTAATGAGAAAAAAAAATCAGTAACAGCGGCTCAACAGGCATCAGCACACAGAGGGAAAGAATGGCTAAAGTTTTGTCAGCGACATGGGCTTCACAACCTAGATGTTGCCCTTCCAGCATCAGACATGCCACCTACGTGGGAGCGTCTACTCGCATCAGCCACTATCGACTACATATTTGTTTCGCAGTCATTACTACCAATCACTGAAGCATTCACGATACATCGTACGCCCATGAGTGACCACAACCTACTTGAAACAGCCTGGTTCCTAACTAGCAAATCAAACACATATCATAACACTCAAATCGAAGTTAATCCGCAAGGCCTACGACTAAGAATAAAACCTGCAGAGATCTGCGAAGTAACAAAGAAATATATTGGAAACAAAACTTCAGAGGCTGCTGACGGAATAAATTATCAACCACTACTGATTCCATACATGCATCAAAAACGAGGAAATAGACCAGCCCCTGATCAAAATCCCAAGCACGTCTTCAACAAGGAATTAGTGGAGACAAGGCGCAACTACAGAAGAGCTATAAGAGAATTACGCAAGTCCTTGAATACAGACACCACACACGCCATAAATACCGTAAAGAAAAGGTACAAGGACTGGGTGAAATCTCATCGACACAAACTATATCAAGCAGACGCTGAGAAAATAACCAAAGCTCTTGTCACCAACAATAGCAGGGAATTCTGGTCTTTAATAAAGGACGCTGATAACACGTCGAATAACCAGATTTTAAACAACATCAATCAAGCAACTTGGATAACGCATTTCACCAAAGTCTTCCAATCAGCCTTACCCACACCTGACAAAGAACAACAAGTACCCACAGTCCCTTGGGCTGAATTAGAACAAGAAGATGACATCATGAACATCATCACCAAACTAAAAAACTCTAGGGCACCGGGCCCAGACGGAATCTCGAACGCTGAGTTAAAAAGTCACCCAAAAGAGTGGGCAAAGCTAATGAGTGTTATATTTCAGCGTTGCACAGAAACTCAGTCCATACCTCATTCCTGGACCAAAGCAATAATCATTCCAATCTATAAGAAAGGCAACATCAGCAATCCCGAGAATTTCCGCCCGATTGCTCTACTGGACGTAATGGGCAAGGTTTATGCGTCACTCCTAATGGCCAAATTCCAAAAATGGGCAGCGGGAGCCAAGTGCAATGACCCATTTCAATCAGGATTCAAGAAAAGCGCAGGAACAACTTGTAACATCTTATTATGCAGCACGCTAAAAGCAAACGTATTGCAAAACAAGCTACATCTATATGCTGTATACATTGACTTCACTCAAGCCTTTGACCGAGTGGAAAGATCAATACTATGGGACAAATTAAAAGCGTGGCAATGTTCCGAGGAGTTATTAGCCCCAATCCAAGCATTACATTGTGACACCTCAATGAAAGTGCGTCTGAATCATAATGGACTGCTATCAGACGAAATTCATAGCACTCGAGGTGTAAAACAAGGATGCCCGCTAGCTTCTGCACTCTTCCTGACTTATATTGGCGACATTAACTGTATAAACGAAACAACCAGAGCATTTCCGCCAAAGCTGGGCCAAATGAAGATCGGACACCTTCTGTACGCCGACGACCTAACCATATTTGATCAGACAGAAATAGGTCTGCAGCGTAAACTCGACGCGTTACAAATCTATGCCACAAAAAACCACTTAGAAATAAATACGAGCAAAACCAAAGTCATGATTCTCCAAAACACCGATAACAAAAGAAATCAACAAAGAAAAAAGTTTAAATGGCATTTGGGTGACATCGAGCTTGAGATCGTTGCGCAATGCAAATACCTAGGAGTACTAATGGACAGCTCTCAAAAGGAAACAGCTATGCAGACAGAACTTTATGCAAAGACTAAGAAACTAGCTGCCCAAGCCAAATTTGTGGATGGCAAATTTGGAAAATTCTCGCTAGTACCAACCATCAATTTCTATAAAATGAAAGTGGTACCGTCAATTACGTATGGCGCAGAAGCGATGCCCACCTTGCCAACAAGTTTATGGGCCAAATTGGAAGCGCTGTTTTGGCGCACTGTACTACATCTGCCACGGTCAGTATCAGGGTCAGCAATCAGGCGTGAGCTGAGTCTACTATCGTTAGAATGTACAGTTCTCTGCAACTCCCTCATGCTGTACAGAAAATGTCTACTTGCACACAACAATGAAGCTTTCAAGCTAATAAAACGCGAAATGATCAGCAGAAAATGTAAAATGCTAAACGACTGGCAAGTTAAAAATCAATTAATCATGAGGAGTATTGCATGCGAAGATCATGAGCTCATAAGCAATCCATGCAAAATATTAAAAAAACTAAAAGACAATGACTGGGCCATGACAATAGATAACGCATCTAAACTGAAACTCACGTCGCATCTCCCAGGGAACACTCTAAAAAGGAATGAGTTACAAAGATATGTCATCCAATGCCCAAGTAAATACACACGAACCGCAATCCTGCGTGCACGGCTAAACCTGTATAAAACAAGGGAGATCCTACACATCCGTGGACAAGCTACAACAAATGGATGCCGCTTCTGCACAACCAATTCTGACCCCCCAAAAGAAACTCTAAGGCACTTAATCATGAGCTGCTCAGCTACAGCCAGCATCAGAACACACTATCTTGCACCCATGGCAGGATTTGACATTTTGGCAGAAAAAGCGACATGGTGGGCGCGACTAATAGGAGGAGAAAGAACTACATGGCAAATTGCATTGGCACAAATGGTCCGATACATCGAAAGCAATCTACTAAATAAAAATGACAAGCAATAGACCACCGATCCAGACAAAACGGACGTTGCAAAACATAGTCTACTGCGCGAATCTAACAACGAACTTAACAACAAAAGAGCGCAAACCCTGGCAAAGCTCTCTGATGACACCGATGTTGACAGAACTCACAGTCCGTATTGTAAAATCTTTTTTTTTGATCAAACAATAAAAAAAAAAAAAAAAAAAAAAAATATTGACTGTTTTTACTTATTTATATCAATGTTACATTGTAATGATTATGCCTATGGTCTGTTTTAGGTCGTTTCATTGGCAATGTTAGCTTGTAATATTGTGTAAGTTGTTATTTTTAATTCTGTATCTTGTCTGTGATTATTATTGTTTTTATTGTCTACTTTATGGCCATGTGGCAAAATAAAGTTTTGTACTACTACTATACACCCTTTCTTTAATTCTTTAGTTGTCAGGATCGATTTTGAAAGTTGACCCTGGCAGTTTAATCTAGCCCACATAGAGGTAAAGATCCTTTATTACTGCTAAGAGGTAGGTCAGACAGCCCCATTTTTCCAGTTCAGACCATAATTTAAAGCGACCGACTGAGTCGAAAGCTAATTTAAAATCAATATATGCCAGGAAGACTGGCTGACCTGTGCGATTTGCTTGCTCCTTAATTAATGCTAAAGCCACCAGATTTATTGAGGTTGCTAAACCAGAAACAAACACTGACTGGAAGATATTGAACATTTCTATTTCTTTTACCCAGGCCAATAGTTGTCTCAAGATCAGCCTTGCAAAGATCTTGGCCAATACATCGAGATGAGCTTTTGGCCGGTAATTATCCGAGTCGTCTCTGTTCCCCTTCTTAAAAATCAGGATTGTCACAGGATTGTCACAGTCTTTCTCCACCCTTCGGTCCTCCAAAACAAACTTAAACATAGATGCCAATATGTTTGCCCATTCCTCTGGATGGGCTTTCAACATCAAGTTAGAGAGGCCGTCCGGGAATTAACAGAATTTAAAATATTCATTTTGATATCATCCTGATATCATCCAGCCGCGGCAGAAAAGAGTGCATGAAAGTCAGCAACTCATACTTCCTCTGCTATCACATTTGCCTGTAGCACTAACTGATTAGTGTTGTTATTATAATTTAACAAGGCTCATATTGCTGCACTGTTTTTTTATACTAGGGCTCTCAACATTCGCTCTGCTTCTCTTTGTAACATTAAAATTGTGTTTCTTCGAAGCCCATTTTTTAATTTTTGTTTAAGGGATTTAATTTCATTCAGTCTCCCCTCTACATAATGCGGTCTTAGCCTTCTAATTTCCCTTCTAGTTTCCCCGCTTTTTTAATTGGACATCAGGGTAAAAAAGATGTTTATGTGCAGACTCCCTACTCTTTATACTAGTACCTTTTACTGCGAACTGATTTAATATAATCGGGTAGTCTTGGATCAGGCCACCTTTTACTACAAATTGCTCATTTAGGTCCTCCAAAGCTTTATTAGATCAAATAAAGTGTTTTTCCCCAAGCTCAACTTCAGGTTTTCCCTGTATGTCTCACTTACCTGAGGGGCTAGCGGAAGGAACCAGATTGTGGTGACCAAGTAACAGTCACTTTTATTATTTGGTATCACCACTAGGGCCTCTATCCAGTCATATACATTTCTAGAAACAGAACAATTATCTAGTGCTACTTTATGTTGGCCTCTAGACTAAGTAGTGGACGGAGAAATATCCCCTTTCAGTGTGCCATTGACCATACGAAGGCCTCTAACATTCTTATCTGTTTAGGCCCAACTGAGTTAGTCAAACAATAGATGTTCAGATCCACCATTATCACCCCCCCCTGTATTTAGGGATACAAAACACACAAACCAACAAAAGGACAACTCCCTCCATGAAAGCCTCTCCTGTAATCCCCAATGAATTCCACTGCAAGTTAATCTAGCCCAACAAACCACCTGTACTTCCTTTCTCCAGCGTCCAGAAAAGTCTCGATAATTGTGAGAAACCATTAGGGGACAGCCATACATATACCCCCAGACCCTGGCCATTTCTGCATGCTGTCAACATGCCTGATGTAGGCCTACCAAGTGTACCTTTACTAGCTCTTAACTGCTTACCTGAGTGAGAGAATAACCATTGATCATTAGGCAGCCATGTCTGTAGTAAACAAAAGTAAACAAAAGACATCTAAATGGCACAGGGGGGCTATCCTCATTCTGTACAAGATGTGTGTGGCCTCTTGTATTCCAACACCCCATCTGTATTAGTAGTGCCCCCCCCTCCTTTGTGGCTAGACAAAATCAACATTGCCCATTAACACCCCTGGTAGCCAAGACCAATCGTTGTCCCCCTGGGTCTCCTCCTGTTATGGCTGTACTCGATTTATCAGCTTCTCGAATGGGGACCTTCAGTGCAAGTGACCCTCATTGGCAAAAATTGAAGCTGTGGATTCCTTTCATTAACGAAAGGGGTGGGAGGAGCCTCACTTGTTGTTTTTACCATGCACTCACTTCAAATATTATATAGCACAAGGGGCAGAACAAAGCACTAACCTCCATGATTATGTCCCATATCATCCTGGATGGAATATACAGGAATACTCTATGTAAATATTTTCATGGACAAACTTTACTTGGTATATACCTCTTGATTGAATAGGTCGAAGTCGTGGAATCATATCAAATAATCCCAAAACATTAAATCTATTCAATACCCAGGGGTCGGTACAGTCAACCAAACATTACTAAAGAAGGGAACAATGCTCCTCCACATTGTGTCCTTCTACTTGATGATCCAAAGCTAGGGCCTCCATTCGATTAGAACAATTCTGGCGGCCAGCAAAAAGCTGTTCTTGATGCCTTTGTCCTACAACCCCCTGAGCTGTTTGCAAATTGGCCAACTGGGGATTATTTTGATATTCATTTTGGTCCCAGTCCGAGTGAGTCACAAGGGCCAAAGTGGGATTAGATGTGTGACTGCTAGATTATCGTACCCTCTTCTGCTCGAGGCTCAAGAAAGGTGTGGGTTGCGTCCCTAGTGTCAGGGACCCTTCTCCAAATGGTGTTAACCTTGCCAGTTGCCCTCCACCTAATATATTTAACTGGGTTGGAATTGGATCCTGAAGGTTGATGACAAGATGTGATGGATTACTGAGTGACGCTGCATCTATGTGTTCATCAACCAAGTACGTAGTTAAATGAGCATATCTCTGGCAAGGGGCAGACCCAAAGTTTCTGTCGCCTGGGTCAGATCATCTTCCCCAGGAGGACCTCATCAATGTTGGTGGTCGCCTTCTGGTCTAACACTGATTTTCTTTTCGACCTCTCAACCTTTTCCTCTGTGGCAGGGTCGATGGCTGGCCCCTCAGTGGGATTGTTAGGGCTCTTAAACATTTTCTCGAGCCCACCATTTGGGATCCTCCCAGATGCTTTTGGTTTTAATCTGTTCTGACACATCCTGTTTGCAAATATTTAAAATATGGGATGAGCGGACCTCAGGTCTTTTGAGTTGATTCTCAAATTTAAGGAGATAGGGCATGACTCCTCCACCGAGTCACTAATGATCCCTACTTGGGTCTTCGGTGGGGGTAGCTCCAGCAAATCCTCTTCAATGAGAGAGTTGGGGATAATTCTCCCCTCTTCTATTGACACACTTCGTGGGATCATCACTCTGTTCAAATGGGGAAGCTTCTGGGCTGAAGGTAAATCGCTATGCACGGAAAGTGATGTGTTTCATATCGCCTATCTTTATTGGATAATTTTTCTTCAATACCCAAGACCTTTGTTAGCACAGTAGTCAGTAGGTCTGTCTCAACTAAGCTCTTTTCATTTCATTTAGTGAGTCATAGAGCTTCGACAAAGTCAGAAGTGTCATTTCTTGGAATTCTCTACCGATTTGTCATCACAGGCTATGGCTGTTGCTTTAATTAACAACCTAACTAGCATCTCAGATAAACGTGCACCATTAAAGCAAAAATATCTACATTCAGGGGTTAACATAAATAAGGCCTGATTCTCGGAGGAACTGAGAAAACAAAAATCTGCTTCTACTAAAGCGTTCCATGCATGGAAACATGAACCAAAACCGAAACTCCTAGCAACATAATATGAAAACTCTATTCTCGATGCTAAAAGAAATTTCCATAACAATCGCATCAGTAACGCAAAATCAGATACTAAAGAAATTTAAAATATTAAAAGAACACGAAACAACCTATGCCCCCTCAGGTCCACTAGTAAAAAACGAAAAAGACTGGTGCCAATTCATTCAAGATGGACTCCAAAATAAGTTGCACAATATTCAGATGGATATGCTCGAAAAGAAAAATTTGTCTCCTACACCTTCAGTTAAGGAATCATCTAAATTCTACACTAGGGACCCATTCATACTTTTGTTCAACTTCCATTCAATAAGTGAAACTGACCTAGTGAAAATCATCGAACAGATGATGTGAAAACAAAGTTAAAATATCAAATATCGAGGCTGAGTACCCCAAAAGGAAATACGCCGAACACGGGTTACAAAGGAACATACAAAGATCTTTTATTTTATACTGAACAGTTTCAGAGGACAAAAGTAACGGATAGCTATCGGCCCTCAATACAACACAACGAACTCCAGCGTGGTTCAGTGTGCTCAGTGAGTGGGGCTGTACATTAGAATAGTCCCACTTTATATACGTTTGCAAACATGATGTCCAACCCTACTGCGGGTTAATATTCCTCTAATACATTACTGATCTAGGGTTCATGCCGAGTTCACACATCTATATGCATAGGGTTTGTCTTTAATACATTCGCCAACAAGCCTACACGGTAACAGTGTATTTTAAGATTTCTCATAAAGGTCTTCTCAAACATTAATACACTGTAGTTAAACAAATGTTCTCAGTTCAGTATTTGGATACATTGTTCTTAACATATGCTCGTGGATTAGTTTAATTGGCACGAGTAATCCTTTACACACAGGTCAGCGAAGGACAAGGTCTCAGTTCACGACCCTAACAAGTGGCCTGCAGGCAAGTTACATATTAATTACACAGAGGTCAAGATGGCCATGTTGTATTTCGGAATTACATGGTCCACCATTTTAACTCACAGGGTGACTTTACAAATAGAACCTAAAATGGCGTCTTACATTGATTCTAAGGTCAGGACCTTGCAACACGGATTTCTTCGCAAGTGACTTACAAGCAGCTTGGCGTAGGCCAATATACATATATTCATTACAATAGGAGGTACGAAATAATTTCCCGTTTGACAATGAAACCCTCTCATTGTAGAGAGATGCATGCTCATCCATGACAGTCAAAACCTGTTCCCCTCAAATTCTCAAAGCAGTCTGCACATTAATAAACACCTCCTTGAAGGAGGCTAAGGTGCCTGTCGAGATAAAACAAACCATGGTCACACCGATCCTCAAGAAACCAGGTCTGGCTAGGTACAACTCTTTGAATTTTCGACCTATATCCAATATCCCGTTTCTACTTAAAATATTGGATGGGGTGGCTAACAGCCAAATTGCTGAGCACCTGAATTTATTTCCCATTCTGCATTCCCATCAGTCAGGATTCAGAAAACAATTTGGAACAGAGACATGATTCCTGGAGCTGAAATCCAAACTGCTAACTCAGATGGATAAGAGCGGTCTCTCTCTGGTTATACCTTTAGATCAATCAGCTGCCTTCGATTTAATTGAGCATTCCATTCTAAATACTAGATTGAAGGATGTTGCTAATTTCTCAGACTCTGCGGCCGCGTGGATTGCCTCTTTCCTCGAATATAGATGCAGTAGAGTTTGTTCGGATATAGCTGAAGCACTACCAGTTTCAGTCCTTTATGGCGTCCCACAGGGAGCTAGTACATCTCTGTGCCTATATAATCTTTTATGGCTCCTTTCTTCTTCATGTTAGAGGAGGAGGGGGTCGTGTTTTCACACTATGCAGTTGACACTCAGTGCGTTGTTCCTCTGATGGGCCTCCACGACCAGGATGAGCAGGAAGTCAATAGAATGTTCTCACTCATAGAGAAATGGACGTTGGATAATTATCTTGTCCTAAACAGGAGCAAGACTGAACTAATGATTGTGGGCAGCCCACAGGCTTTGCACAATCTAAAATATTCTTATAGTTCTTTTAAATTAAGTGATGACATTATAGCTCCTCTTCCAAAAACAAAGATTTTGAGAGTAACTCTCGACCAGACACTTAATATGAGGGCTCATGTCAATACTGTCGTCTCATCAGCGGTTTACTATGTTAAGTTATTATCACATTTGAGACTGCTAACTTCACAGGAAAGTGCAGAAACCATTGCGCGAGCTATAATAGGAGCAAAAATTGACTATTGTTGTAGCTTATTGTTGGGTGCCTGTACACTGGACCTGATTAGGCTCCAGGTTGTTCAGAATTGGGCTGTGAGAGTTGTCTTGGGGCACTCCAGGCGTGATCGTGTGTCCGAAGCCAGGCAATCTCTTCACTGGTTGCCTATCGAATCAAGGATTAAGTTGAGGGTCTTGGTCATTAACTTTAAGTGTAGATTGCAAATGATGCCATCCTACCTGCAGTGCCACATCAAGAACAAAGTTAATCCAAGAACTCTTAGATCTGGCACGCACAATGTACTTGTGCAACCCAGATCTAGAACATCTAAAGCGGATAATGGAGCGTTCGCCTTGAAGGCGCCCATTTTCTGGAATCAACTGCCAGGGTATATGCAAAACCACAAGTTGCTATTAACCTTTAAGAAAGACCTGAAAACACTTTTATTTGTATTTTGTATTTTATTAGGTTTTATATAGTCCTTAACACCAAAGCGCTTTACATAAGGACAATAAGAATACATAACAAGCATTAACAACATTTACCTGATAAGCACTTACTTCTTTGTGCTCAGGACTGTACAGGCCTTACGCAGGCTTTCTCTGTGAATTTTTGTCTCAGAGGATTCCGTTTTTGGATTCTCTAGTTTCTATGTAATCTTGTCCGCGCCTTCATGCCTGCGGGTCTATAGAGCGCATTATAAATGCTATGTAATGTAATGTAATATTCATTGCTGACGATGTTAATTCTGCAAGCGAGTTCACCAGGTTTGTCATGACAAAGGATCTTCTAGGGGTCAGGTGGATGAATGAAACTAAGGTGCTTGTAGAAGAATCCGGACTATCAGTTGGAGGATCGGAGATGCCAATCATTGCCTCACTCGAGTTTGGGAGACATTCCTCTCACACCTGTCTCCCCTATAGTCTTGTGTTACCTCCTTTACTATACCCTTAAAGACTTGCTGAGCCTTATATATTTTTGATAAAGCTGTTTCCGGTATTGATTGGGGTGAAGTGCCCCCCCTTTTGGTGATCAGTGTTGATGTCTTCTAAGTTAAACACTGTTGATTTACTCAATCGTATTGCATTTGGTTGTGAATGCAATGTAACATTGTTCTTCGCAAAATGTACCTGTGCCATTGCAATCGTATGAGGATTAACAATCTGGTGCCAAATCATAGCATAAATAATTTCCTTTAGAGGGGGAGATTTTGCTTAACCCCCACTACCAAGGCAGTGTCTGAAATATCCGAGAATTATATTAATTGATCCACCGGGCAGTCAATGTAAGCGGGATGGGAGTGGCTGATCCTTGGGTACTGTATAATCTCTACCACCTTATTTTCCCCTACTGCCTCCTTTTTATGTAAGTATGACCAAATGTCTTGGTTGAGCCATGGGGCAGCCGTGACCACAGTTGGTCGTGAAGCTGGAATGGGCTGATTACCGGTGACATTAACTGTTGGTCTTAAGACCTTTTGGACTAAGCCCCCTCCTTCTTTGCACACCGGCATGGCTGTTTTCATTGTATAAGCATACGACATGAGGGATTGATTAAATGCACAGCGGGTAAACTGACTTACCCCTAAGCATCTTAATAAGCCAAACGAGCTGGGTCCTCAAAGTCAAAATTGTTCCAAGGCCCTAAGCCTGTCACTTCGCCAAACAGTCAAACAGTGCACTCCCAGTGCACTCTAATGGGTTTGCGCGCATGGGTGCTCGCGGCCAGTGGCTTAAATGCAGATCTTCAAGTCTGGGCATAAAAGTGCAAAGGACGAGTATACTCGTCCTTTTTACATCGACTTCAATAATAGCCTGGCACTTAAGGGTTTAAGTCCCAATTGAAATAAAAACAGCAGTCGTCTCTTTAAAAAGCTAGAAAGTCACAAAATGAAATACGAGGTCCATATTGAACACTGTCATTGGCACCAGCGGGTAGACACACTTCTAAGCAATGAGTGAATATAATTCTCGCAACCTCCAGTAAGGTGTTAGGGCAACCAGCCAAACAGTGCAATCCTAGTGCACTCTCACACATCAATGCAATGATTGAAAGGATTGGAACCTCTATCGACCAATCCACGGTAGAGCTAGCCAAATGATGGGGTACTTTTCTCTTGATGCTAGTGGTTTAAGAGAAAAGCACCTTGTCCATCCCAGTGGCATCATTCCAGTTCACTATGTTCCCATTCATGTTACGTTAATTCCAGACATGTTTCAGTGACTTATGGATATTCTGCTCTGATCAGACCGGAATTCCCAGGAGAATACTTTGATGACATCATGATGCATATTAAGAACAGGGAGAAAAATGTAAGATATCATATCTAGTGACCCAAACCCTCGCCCACTGTTAAATATCTAGGCCCTCAAATGTGTGATGGATTGGTGTAACAGCATTCTGGAAAGGTAGAGGCCAGTGTCCTTTGTTTGATCTGCAAGGGCTTCTGTAATGTTGGGAAATCGCAGAATAAAACATTGTGAGTCTCTTACTAATCCAATGAATGCCCTTATATCTTTCTTGGTCACAGGTAACAGAATCTTTTTATTTGGAATTTGCAAATGAATTGAATTAGATCTAACAGGAATGTGCACCCCTCGTATTGAGTGGACTGGATTCCAGGTTCGTTTTTAGGATTCTAGTTCTGTAATGTTCTACTGTATCAATTTGAAGTTTTACACTGCTCCCACGCACTCACATTTTTTTGTTCACGCTTTATCAAAAAATAAAGCATTATAAAATAATAAAACTTATGTAAAGTTGTGTCTAAATATTATGTTTTTGCGTAGTGTATGTGGGCCTTTTAGAGTTCTCCTTTATATTATCTATATTCAACTATAATTCTGACTTTAGCCCTGTATTGCATCTAGCTATAATTTTGATTGTTGGCCTTGTAGCAAGTGCATCCCTGTATTGTTTGCTAACTGAATGCCTGCCTATACCATGGTAACTAGCTCACAGTCCAGAGGGGCACTGTGGCGCAGCGAGGGTCTGGCCAACCCCCAGTCCCTCTTCTCACCCTCTACATAGGCCCCTCCCGCTAGAGACACGCAACTCTCCACTCTGCTCCCTCCCAAGTGCCCACCCACCCCTATCATGCCAACTAACTCGCAGTCCACAGGGGCTCTCTGGCACACCAAAAGACCAGCCAATGCCCCTCTGCAACCCCTTCCTGTCCACCACACAGACCCTGCACCATACAGAAGCACAATCATCTTCCTCAATCTCACCAAACACCACACCCCCATCAACACCCCTGCATGACTTTCAGGGGAATCAATACCTTCCACATCTATCATCCCCAACCTACCCCACCATTGCCTCACTAGCCACCACCCCCTCCCGAGCTGACCCGCCAACTTTCTTGCACACACCACAGGCACCAAGACACATCTCCAAACATAGAACCCATGACCCCCCACACCATCCGATTACTGCATACCTCTCCCAACGTACACTCCTCATCCAGCACACACACCAGCTACTCACAAGACTGCTTCACCCTCCCACTCCCAAACCCAGTAAAGTCCCTATTTGCCAGATGCTCAAACATTTATTCTCTCCAGCAAAAGCAACTTTCCCTGACAATAGAGCAACAGAAACAACCCCCAAACCTCACTCCACCCCCATTCCAACTGCACCCTATAACCGCCTCTGTCTACGACACTCTTCACCGCCCTCCTCAGCCCCAGAACACCCACCCTCCTCAGAAATTCCACCCTTTCACTGCACTACACCCAACCCTCACCCAAAACCATGCACATCATGAACTCTCTTTCCACAAACACCCACTCCACCCATAAACCCCACACACCCCACGGATCCTCCACTGGGATGTCACCTCCTCCACCACCTCAACCCGACCCACCCAGCCCCCTCACACCAGCATACCAAAGAACCAACCACCTGCTACCATCCACCAACTCACCTGTGTTCTCATCAATGCCAGATCAGTCGCCAAAAGCAGACAAAGCATATTCAACTTCATCACCCCTGAAAACCCAGACCTCTTGCTCATTACCGAAACCTGGTTCTCTGATGACTTCTGACCCATTGCATACAAGGCTTTCCCCCCTGAAAACACACTCATCACTCACAAGAGGGCTAGCAGAGCTGGTAGAATTGACATGCTTTACAAACCTCACCTAGCTATCTCACACTCCGAGGCACAGGCATGCAGCGCAGACTGTGAATCACTCATAGTTCAATTCTCCATCCCCCATCACTCACCCAAAGCTCCCTACTCATCTACAGGCCACCCAGCTATGACAGACACTTTGCCAACACCTTAAGTGACTCCCTAGCAGACATGCTGGTATCCCACCCCTCCCTCACCCTACTCGGAGACCTCAACATATGGTTTGATGCCCCTGACAACCCCATGACACAACCACTCTTAGATAACCTGGTAACCCAACAGGTAACACATGCCACCCACACAGCAGGACATACCCTTGATGTAATCCTTGGCTCCTCTGGCCTCATCCCTGCACTCCTCCCTCGACCACTCATATAGATAGAGTATGCAGCCATCTTCTTTTGTCTTCTGTCATGCGGTTGGACGGAGTCCCCCAATTTTTCAGGAGCCCCCCCACTTTTTTCAGAGGGCACTTTGATATTCTATTTTCTGGTGACGCCACCTTCAATTGGTATGTTAATGAGTCCCCCAACATTTATTTTAGGACTTGACACCCGAATGCCTCACAGACATTGATCGCTGGATGACTGTCAACCATCTCCTGCTCAATCTCGGGAAAACAGAGATCATAATTTGCAGAAAAACATCCCTCTTCCCGCAACCTACCCCGGCCTCCCCTCACTAGGCCCAACCTCCACTTAATCCACTGCAGTGAGAAACCTGGGCTGCACAATGGACACTGAACTGAATCTTTGACAACACATGAACACCGTGTCGAACTCCTGCTATCTATATCTCTGCATTCTCAGATGCATTTTCCCTTACCTCTCCTTCCCCCACAGATTGAAGGCTATCATGTCTATTGTCCCCTCCCCACTGGACTACACACACTGTATCTGGGTGCCCCAGCCTGCCAACTCAAAAAGCTCACAAAAGTCCAAAATTCTGCAGCTAGGCTACTCCTTGCCCTCGGCCAAAAGAGAGCATGTCACCCCCACCCTCCATACCCGCCAATGGCTCCCAATTAGATGGTGGGTCACTTTCAAAGTCATGTGCATCACCAAGCATTACACAAGACAGGCCCTAAATACCTGCAACAGAATATCACGCACTATCACCACACTAGAAACCTGCGATCAGGCAATGCGCTCCTTCTGGCGATTCTCCGCCCAAGCCCCCACTATCTGGAACTCTTTGCCGCTTAACATACGATGCATAGATGACCACCTGACCTTCCGGATGGCCGTCAAGGTATGACTGTTCCCTCAGCACCATGACTAACTCTGCCCTCACCTCCTGAACTACCTACTTAATCCCAGGACCACAGAATGATTAAACCACCAGCGAACGGTGATCCAATGTGTTCTATTTGGACGAAATGCAAGGGTAGCCTATGTGTAACACTTGGATGAACTGTAAGGGCAGTTAGTGTGGTGCATCAGAGTGAACTTTGTGGGTGGCCGGTGGATTGGATTTCAGATAGATTTTAGAGGTGGCATCTGGCTGAACTGGGATGGTAACTAATGTACTGCATTCAATTACATTCTTATGAATTTGAGAATATACAATGTATTGCACTTGGATGAATTTCCAGGGCGGCCAATGTATTGCACTTTGATAAATCTGAGCCGAGCAAATATATGGCACTAAGACATACTCATAGGGTGGCCAGTACATCTGCATCTAGATGAATCTAAATGAAGCTATAAAGGTAATTACTACTGTATTTTGCCAAGGGATTCACCTGGATCATTAAAATGCAGCTATCCCCCATGACAAAGGTTTGGTCTAGCTGCACACATATGTCTCCCTCGCACTCCCCAGTCTGCCTCTGTGCCCACGCACTACTCTGAGACACTTTGCACAACCCCTCTGCCATTCGAATGCAGCTAATCCCCACGATAAAATTCAGTCTAGCTGCACACATAGGGCCTGATCATGACTTTGGCGGTAACCCTTAAATCTGGCGGTAGCGCTATTACCGCCTGACTTAAGGGTCTGCCAAATCAGGACTTCGGCGGATTTCGCCCCAGCTCTGAGCTGGGGGGAAATCAGCTGAAAATTTGCGCTATTACTGCCGGCGGGAAATCCGCCGGCGGTAAGAGCGCAAAAATTCCCCATTGAGCCCAATGGGGAATGGGACATTCCCGAATGGGCTCAGTGGGGAATGGGGAATTCCATTACCGCCAAACCCGTGATCCGGTGCTAATAGCGCCGGGGGTTTGGCAGTAGGGCTAATATCGCCGGCAGTAATACCGCCAGAGTTAACGCCCAACTTGTGATGAGGCCCATAATGTCTCACCTGCTTCAAATACTTTGCACAACACCTCTCCCACTAGAATGCATCTATCCTCATGATCAAAATTCGGTCTTGCTGCACACATAATGTCTCTCTCGAATACCCTCCAGAATATCTGCAGCACTCATGCACTACTCCAAGACACTTTACACAACACCACAGCCATTAGAATGCAGTTAATCCCCACGATAAAATTCAGTCTAGCTGCACACATACAGCCTCATCACGAGTTTGGCAGTAACCCTTAAATGCGGCGGTAACGCTATTACCGCTGCATTTAAGGTCTGCCAGATCATGGCCTTGGTGGATTTCCCCCCAGCTGTAAACTTTAAGCTGGGGGGAAATCCGTGGCAAAATTGCCAATTTTCAGCGCTGCTACCAACGGCGGTAATAGCGGTAATAGCGCACATTTTCCCCATTGGGACCAATGGGGAATGAGGAATTCCCAATGGGCCCAATGGGGAATGGGCACTAACCGCTCCGCCAAACCCGTGATCCGGCGCTAATAGCCCCGGGGGGTTTGGCGGTAGGGCTAATAGCACCGGCGGTTACCGCCCAACTCGTGATGAGGCCCATAATGTCTTTCCTGCTTCACATACTTTGCACAGCACCTATGCCATAAGAATGCAGCTATTGCCCACGATACTAATTCGGTCTAGCGGCACACATGATATCTCTCTCGCATACTCTCCATATTACCTGTCTGCACCCACCCACATGCCTGCTCAACATGGGTGACTAGCAGGGACTTGGCCACCCCTACCCTCCATCATATTGGTTAAAATGCACACATGCATTCTATAACTGACGAATTTCTCATACTTGAACTTCGGTCCCCAAGAGCGTTCAACCTACAGCGCGCTGAGACCATAACGGTGGTGAAAGGCGCAATACAAATGCCCAGTACGTATCATAGTTCTATCATTTTTTTCAACTGCATTTGTACATTTGTGAACAATCTAAAATTTTGAAATGATCCCCCTTTTACTGTTTTCAAAGGTTCTACCTGTTTTGGGAAAATCTAAAAGCATAAGATTTGTTAATGTAACGAGATCTTATGTAGCACAATTGCTGCCATGTTGGCAGCTCTTCTGTGCTAGGTTCTGGAAGATAGACGGAAGGCTTAGTTAGTACTTGGGAGAGAGGAAGAAGCAGACGTGAAACCTGCACTATTCATGAGTGCAGATCAGAGAAACACATTTTTGGTGTGCAGTAAGTGAGTTGTGGTGAGGGCACCTGGGTTGTGTGTCCAGAGGGGTGGCCCAGGAGTAGGCATCCTAATCGGTTGATGAACAACAGCGTCCACCCTGAGAACAAGGACGCGTAGCGGTGGCTGTAAGGATGGTTGCTCTTCGTATTTTTGGTAGAGATGTAACATGTGCTTGGTGTTGGTATGAGCACGGGTGGGAAAGTACTAGCAGGCAATCGGTTCCCAGTGTTTGACAGGCAAGAGGGTCCTGACCCAGTTGGCCCAGTGGCTGTGCAATTATAGAAGTAGGGCTGTTCACCTGATTCCTGACGCAAACCACGCCCTGGACTGAGAACTGAACCCAGATCTTTATATACAGTCACACAAAAGAATCTTTTTACAGCCATTTATTGCAATTTTAAATATACATGTTTTAAACGTTCTCTTATTTTTGGGAAACCACTTGATAAAAAAACAAAAGTGTGGGTATCGTGTCAATCACAGTGTTATGCTGTAAAAGGTGTGCGCACTCCGGCTTGATAACGTTCATCAAATGTTTTTTCCGTTCTCCTTGTATAGACATGAAAAGAAACATTCATCATTTTTGGGCAATTCTCATCAATGAGAGGGAGGAAAACAACTAAATAGCTGTATGCACAAATATCATATTGAAGTATTTCTAAGTCAGGTCTGTCCCGCAGAAAACACTACACAAGCTTGTATAATATAGAATAGTGTGTATAATTTAAACAATGATAAAAAAAAACTATATACAACAAATTTACACGGTCTTGTATGAACATTGTTCAAGGTGAACATCAAAGCAACCGACGCTACAATAGCAGCGCAATTCAGGGCACAGTAACATGGCTCCCATTCTCCCGGCAAGGTTTCAGCAAGCGTAACTCTGGAGAGAAAGAAGAATAGTCCATGAATTCATTGTCTGGAGGTCAAAGTAGCCTTGCAGCTTTAAATACAATGGATGAAAGAAGCAGCGGGAACAGCATGGAATGATCAAAGAGCAAGACATTTGGCGGATAAACCACGATGCTTGTGTGACTTGTTGGGTGCAATGAAGCAACTGCGCTTGTATAAAACAGCAATAATTAAATGAAATACATTTTTGGAATCAGGCAAAACAGGCGAGTATGGTCGCCATACTTTTGTGTTCGGTTGAGCATGTACAACATATGTTTTTTGAAACAGGTGAATGAAGTCTCTGACTGAAGACAGGTATTGACTTCCCTATAGCTGAGATATTGTAAGTTTTTCTATGTATGTGACTTTTGGCGTATTGAATTGGATGAAATTCGGTCTAGTCACTCCTTGTGTCCAGGGTGAAGCTTACATGATTGTTTTGTATATAGAGACAAACACGCCATTGCATTTGGTCATGATGATTTTATATGTAAGGATTCCCATTCCATTGCATTTGGTCAATATGATTTTGTATATAGGGATCCCCACGCCATTGCATTTGATCATGATTATTTTGTATATAGGGACCCCCAAGCCATTACATTTGGTCATTATGATTTTGTATATAGGGATCCCCACGCCATTGCATTTGATCATGATTATTTGTATATAGGGACCCCCAAGCCATTACATTTGGTCATTATGATTTTGTATATAGGGATCCCCACGCCATTGCATTTGATCATGATTATTTTGTATATAGGGACCCCCAAGCCATTACATTTGGTCATTATGATTTTGTATATAGGGATCCCTATGCCATTGCATTTGGTCATTCAAAGGGTGATTTTCTGTCAGTGAAAGAAACTGGACAGGATCTCGGGTGACCAGTTTGTAGCCCCATCCAGAAGGCGCTAAGTCTGTCTCTTTTGTTTCATTAATGTGAATTAGTTTTTGGAGAACATGAATTGTCCACCTAACCATTGATTCAAACATTGCTTTATATGGGGGTCCAGTTGAGAAGAGGGTAGAGGCTGCACTTGTATGTATTTTCTTATTTTATTTAATACCGGCAGTGAACTTTTGCACAAACAAAAAATGAAGATTCACTGGCTGGATGAAAGATGGAGCTTTGATGCTGTTAAATAATTCAGAGGCTAAGCCTTCAAAGAGCCTTGGCCACACCTATGCAGCAACAACACATTGAAGGAACTCATGGTCCTTTCAAAAGTGGGGGAGATAATTTAGTGGCTCAGGTGCCAAATCTGCCATTTTGTGCCTCTAGAGAAATAGTTGGAACCTATGTGCATGTCAATGTTCCCCAAAGAAGGGAATACACGCCACACTGTGCTTGTTGCCATTGCAGAGGCGTACATTTTATCCCAAAGAAGGAGCTAATTGTAAACCTATCTGGAGGATGCCTGCATTTTTCAATACCCACTTCATGCGTGGAGGCCTTTGAAAACATCATAGCGAGCCACATGGCTTTCCAGCCACTTTCAAAGTCCCCACCCTCAGAGGGCAGGGGGAATGAGGCACACAATAAGAGCGTGTTAGGTGATACCCCTCTTCACTTGCCAGTCTAAATCATAGTACATGCACAAACTAAGGTAAGTGTTGCCTATTTGCCCACACACTCTGCAAAGGCACACTCGGGCTAGGGTGCACCAATTGCAAGCTAAATGTTGTCATATGCTGTAGAAATTCATGAACAAGGCTATGTTTACCTTTCCTCTGTCACTTTGTTCATGTTCATCTTTTCCTTCTTCCAAATATTGAACACTCCTTTGCATTTCACGGGGGAGGGATGTGTTCTTTATGCTACATGGCATTTGCAAAGTGCCCCTCTGCCATTCAACTGGTGGAACACTATTTTTGTCAGATCTGGGAACACCAATTATTTGCTCAAAGAACAGAAATAGGACTGGACCTGTTCAGTGAATGCATGCTGGGTTATCCTGGATATGAAAAAAAAGAGTACACCACCAGCCTCGCTGGAACAGTGGATGCAACCTATCAGCCAGAAAAAGATTTGCCATGGGAGAGTTAGATATTGACAGCAGAGTGCAAGCCAAGGCTCCTTCCTATTGTGTGTTGATAAAATGTGATCAGATACCCCATGTTGCTTCATTGGGGTACCAATGACAACTCTGGTTCAAACAATGAAGCAACACTGTAGACACTAAACAAACAGTGTTGCTCCTTGAGACAAGCAAGAAGACTCTTCCATGGGAAGAAGGCACTCATAAACTGACTCTGTCAGGTGATCAAGCCTGTTTACTCTCTAATGAACTTTCCTTTCTTTCCGTCTCTGCCTGAGCCGCATTGAAGCTTCTCTCCTTTTCTGAGACGATCATCAGCAGATTGTACCACCCGGTGGTAAGGTTGACAGTAGCACTAGGTAAAAAACCAAACATGCACCATTTTGTTCAACATGGAAGTGCCTACAGGGGATTTGGCTCACATTGATGTGCTGTATCCTAAATATTCACCAAAAATACACAACTAGATTATAGGGGTGTGTAAACAATACTCAGCACAGGTTTGCTTAAGGTTCCCATGCTGCCTAAGGTCTTTATAATTGCAAGGGCGTTCCAGAGACAGTAGATTCTGCAGAGGTTAAGTCACACACTAAACACGACTGGCTCCTTACCTGTTGTTCATTACGACAGCCACAGCAGCTGCATATTCCTCCAATTAAGCCATTGATTATTTGGATCAAGCACAGAATGAACTCAATTCCCGCAAGTCCCAAAAGAATCGAGAATAGCGTCACGTTCCATGTAACAACGTTCTTCGGTTCAATGCATTCCGACCAGGAGGCGTGATCAGTTAGGTACCTGGTTAAGAAGAAAAAACATGCATAGTGGTGAGATCCTTTAGCAACAATACACTATGGATGCAGTCCGAATTCTGCTATCAGTTCACAGAACATTGATGGATCGGGTAGGTACAAGAATCCTAATAAACATAAGAATGTGAGGGTGGGATATGGGATGTCTGTCAGGTTTCACTTGGGGATGCTATTCATAGGCCAGAATCAGCAGGCTGGAGACATAGGACACCACCAGCAGACATAGACATGGAAGCATTTCACAACTATTAAGATTGATATTCAGTTGGTTGATGTGTCGTGATGCTAGATATGTTCTTTGATCAATGTCATATACATAGTAATATTTATTTGTCACAGAAGGTTCCAATAAATAATTACAAAAACATAGTGCCCCTTGTTTTTTCACATTTTAAAAATGAGCTCCTGCCGAAGTTATTACACTCGAAACACATTGTATGCATTATAATATAAGCATTTAATTGCATACATAACCATCAAATAAACACTTCCATTTTCACCAGACAGTTACTGAAAATGTTAAGAGAATGAGTAATAAACTCCATCTTACAAAGTGGGCAGGGATAAGGATGTAATACACAATATTACAATTCTACCCTTGTGCATACAGCTTATATGGTTTATTGGGTTGAAGGTTAATTGTGACGTGGACAAAATCAGTAGACAGTCAAGTAATATAGGGGGGATTTATCCTCCCCATTATTTACATTCTAGGTTTTTATTTATTGAACCATAAGGACATCATTTCTAACAGAGAGCTTGTACATAGCATACATTGAAGATTGCAGAGGAATTCCATGGTTAGAATGTCTTTACTGCATATGATAGTTCTCTGAATGAGAGTATACCAAGGAATGTAAGGGTGGTGTAAGGAGACTAGGGACAGAGACTAGGTAAAATACATGAATAAGATATATATTAAGGGCTGAGATTCAGAATCTGCATAGGAATCATTTACATACTTACACTGGTGTATGGGAGGTAGGCGTCTTGGTGAGGGATAGTGATTGGATTGTACACACGCTCCACCAGCCAGCAAGTGGAGCTGTCATCGGGTCTACTCTTCACGCGTGCACACGGGTGGCTTCCTAGAGAATCCCTACAGCAAATGTTTCATTTTTGGTGAATTATGTATCATGGGAGGAGCTTACTGACGACATTTTCTAACCGTAAAATGTAGATTGTTGGTTGTTGTTTAGTGTTTTTTCTTTCGTTTTGCCCTGTTTAAATATGTATTTTTATTACAAATGTGCATGTTTTCATACTATCTGGTGTATTGTTCCTCCCTACAGCCACATTATTTAACGATTGCATTCTGCCTTTCTATTGACACACAAGCTCAGACTTTGTATATTATTATATTATATGATCGATTTGCCTATTTCTATCACTGTTTCCATAAACTGTTACAAGGTTTCTTATCACTAAAATGAAACAATGCTCTCTGTGGTTATTTTGAATTTCTGATCCGGTGACCTTTTTAGCAAGGATCTCAGAGCAGAGACTAATTTACCATAGGTCGGTTGCTTGAAGGCCCAGGTCATTGCAATCCATCACCCGGAGGATACATTTGCTGATCAGTGCTCAATGCACAATAAAGTACATTGGTCGGTGTGTTCTAATCGCCACAATTTCTCTGCAATAGTGTGAATAATTTCTCCTCGTAGAGTGTAGTAGGAAGTGTTTTCAGATTTGTGGTGCTCACTAATAGAATTATTCTTTTTTTTGTATTCACTTTTTTTTCAGTAATGAGACAGGCATTAAAACAGTTTGCAGCGTAAAGCATGAAAACTTCATCTGTCAATAGATGTAAACTTCCCGTACTCCCATAGTTGCCCAGCTCAGACAAGACCCGCTTCATATCAATCTTGCGAGGACTCGGCTATTACGTTTTGCAACAGAGAAGCCCAAATGCAACTGAGGGGAGAGGGCAAGACGATAGCCATCGTGTGCCTCCACTGATTGGATTTATTTTGAATGTTGTGGGATTTCCAGGCAGAGTCCTCTTTTATATCTAGCGTACATAGTTCCACTACTTTGTTCCATGCACTTCGACCCATGCTCTCTAGTAACCTTGTTCTAATTTGCTCCTGAAGTAGAGGCAAACCGTGGAAGAGAGGAATGCCAGCATAGGAGATTGGATGGGTGTCACTGTTGGAAAATGCAGCCGAATTCCAAGATCAAGACCATGGCCTTGGAGCGATTGGCTTTCCACTGTGATACTTTTCCAAACCATGTCGCTGTGGTAAATGTAGCAGGAATAGAACATGAATTCTAATTCTAGATTATAATTGTTCTTTTATAACGTGCTTAATGCCAGTGAGTGGTGGTTTCTACACGTAGGATTCAGAGTCGAATCTAAGTATATAAAAGTATAAAAGCGAAAAGAATCAACTCAGTGTCATATGTCCATGTTAGTCTTAAATCCATGTACTGTAGCCATGCATTTGAAACACAGCTTTAAACCAATCAATTGTTGAATAAGAATCTGTGCAAACAGTGATGCAAACGAAATACATCCAATCACACCCTCAGTGATTTCTGTAAAAGGCTAATGCGTTCAGCCCGTAGGAGCCACGTCCACTTAGTGTTTGTTTTTCTCTCTCTCTCACTGTCTCTCACTGTCTCTCTCTCTCTCGCTCTCTCGTTATTGACATAATCCCAGGTTATCCTGAACACCTTGTGTGGTTGAGGCCCATCAGGACTTGACTTGGTCACCGTCAGTATAGTCCTATGAGACTTATACTTTAAATGATCGGCCAGTGCCTGTTTTTAACCCTAGTAATGTCCATTGTTATTAGAGTCCCTTTTTTCGACTTGTTATACATTTCCTCATGGCTGTCACACTTTGTAAACCCATCGACATCAGGTGATATGATCATGGTGCCGTGCACCATTGTAATGCGCTATTCTGACTTGCTTGCTTTTTTATTTATTTATTTATTTGATTTCAGTCATGTTTGCATTTACTCAATGGGCGCTCCTTTCGAGTTTGGCGGAAATTCAGTTGGAATTGTCGCCAAACTCATTCGCTGATACCGTCACTCAGTCCCACGGATTTACTGCATGATCATGAGTGGGATAACAGTGCTGCAGATTCCCATGTTTGGAGTCCCTAGGGCTGCGCGAGGATTTTGTCAGATGTACCATGAGCGGTAATTTCGCGGTAGAAAATCTGACGATTTTTTGGAGGTGAAAAGGAGGGTTCCCTTCCAGCTTCTTGATTGCACTGAATCAGGCCATAGTAGTAGCTACGGTATTAGCCTATTTGACCTAAAACAGTTGACCTAATTACCAATTTGGTCGAATTTTGCATGGATGATTTGGCCTTTGGGGCAATTTGGTTGCATATATTGCAAATACCAACCCTGGAGAGCAGGGGTGGCAGGGGTGTCCCCCGCACACTATTTTTGGCATTTTGCAATTTTGGGTGTGTGGGGGTGTCCCCGATTCCTTAAAATTCGGTCAAACATACCCAAAACGCAGCAACCAATTGCCTTTGGCTACCTTTGGTCAAGCGCTGAAGCCAGACTAAAAACTGAGGTACCCACACTTCAGTGTCAACAAACTTAGCCAATAAACCGCATCTCCCATTTTTTAAAGATGGCTGCATTATACCTTTTTCTTGTTTCCATCTCCTGCTTCTCAGGATTCCTGTGTCCTAAACCTGTTGCTCCCTAGCATGTCTTCTCTTTTAAACTGTGCTTCATTTTGTCCACTGAGCCAGTACAACCCAAAAGGTAACAAAGAGCTGAATAACACGTTTTCAAACCATCTCTGAGAAGCGCTTCCATCGAAAAGACCTAGTTTTCTGTGAGATGCAATCTTCTTCTGGTCGCATCATGAAGATAGCTGGACATTTATGGCCCCCTTGCAGCAACTAAATCATTTTCTCACCGACAAATCGTTTTTAACAATTGTCACACAAGAAATATAGTGACACCTACCCTCCATTGGTATCAAGGAAGACATATCTCCATTGGCTGGCACTGTCCAAGCATAACGGTCCTCTGGCCAGGGCCACTGCTGAAACAACGACACAGTAGGCGGAGCCTGCGAGCCCAATCACTGCTGCCAGGATCGAGGAAAACATCTGGTGATGAAAGACAAGGCATGAGTCGAGCTATGGCCACGCGAAAGCAACAACATTCATAGAAAACAGAACTGGTTCACGCGTAACATACCGCACACCCTTTCCCGCAGTTCTGGTGGCCGCAGCATCCGCAGCAGTTCTCACGCTCCAGTGCAATGAATACTGATGCTGGCAGGAATATCTACAAAGAAACACAGCAGGCAATTGAGTAACCAGCAGATATTTAGGAAAGCACAGCATTTGTTTTTCTCAAGGGTGCATCTTCTTTCACCTTGACCTCAGCATGATTGTACAACCATCTAGCAAGTGCCTGTGCCTTTTATTTTTTTTCCCACCATAGTATCATAAAGGGTTAAAACTACCCAAATCCTATTATCTTAAATGCTCCTTTCATTTAAGAAATCTAATGGAAGGTTGCCCTTTTCTGCCCTCTTTGCAATGTTGAACATTCTATGATTCGGGAACTTGCAAGGTCAGGAAATGTTGATCTTTATATTTTGTAATTCAGATACTACCAACTTCGTCCTATTTAAGACTCGTCTTTGTCTTCGTGTAGTGCTTGGTGATAGGCAATCACTAAATGTAGAAACCACTACAACTTATCCTTAGGTTTCCAATCAATCTTTGAAGAAACCAAGTTGTGCAGTTGAGTGTTTTATGAACAGTGATATAGATAAGGTTTGTTATTCCTGAATATCATTGTTTGTGCACTTCCTCTAAACCTCTGGAATGACCATCAGGAGAACCTCAGATGCCTGGAACATGACTTGCACTTTGGGAAATCCCTGAAGACCCATTTATCGCCCAGAAAACCTATCCTTCCACCCTCTATCCCAGAAAACATATCCTGCCCAACCTCTATCCCAGTCTGATTCAGGGACCTCATCCAACACCTTAGAGCCCGCATGCAGCCCTGACACCACCCAAGGGCCACATCCATTCCTTCTCCCTGCCCATCACGGACCTATCAAAGAAGTTCCGCTACCAGCTGCACCTCCTCAGAGGTATTCTTCCCTTTCTTACTTTCCCCCAGAAACTCAATCTCATTGGCTCTCTCCAGGCTGGACTACTGCAACAGCCTCTATCTCAACCTGCCTTCCTCTACTCTCCGCCCTCTGCAACTAATCCAGAAGAGTACTGCAAGACTTTTACTTGGCCTCAAGCCCAGGGATCATATCTCTCCAGCCCTGAAATCTCTCCACTGGCTCCCGGTGGCTGCAAGGATCAAGTTCAAGACCTTCTGCATCATCCACAAGGCGGTCTAGGGCTGGGGCTCGCATTACATCCAACTCTCTCTTCCTAAACATCTTCCTTTCCAAGCTCTTCACTCAGCTACCTCTAACTATGACGGTCAGACGCTTCTCCAGGCAGAGAGCTTGCGGTAGATCTCTCTCCTCTGCAGGAGCCTCCCTCTGGAATGGCCTCCCTGGCCCTCTCAAACTCGAGCAAGACCACCTTAGTTTCCGGAAGCAGCTCAAGACCTTCCTTTTCGCTTCTGCTTTCTCTCTTACTCTCCCCTGATGATCACCTGTCTGCCTTGGTAGCTGGTCCCCTGGCTAACCTCTGAACCTAATGGGCACCAGGCTTCTTCCACAACCTGCAAGCACCTGCGCTGCCTCCAGGCCTCCGCGCCCTTGGGGCCCACTTGCACTTCCCTAGCTGGCTCCCCTGGCTGCACTTACCCAGAGCATTGCTTCCCTGACCGCCCTTCACTTCTCCACTCACCCCAAGCTCTTCTCCTCTCCCCCATGCACTTGCACGATCTGAATGACACAAGGCCCAGCAAGATTGTTGTTTCGTCCTCCTCGTGTCTCCCTACCTTGTCTTGTCTCTCGTCCTCCTCGTGTCTCCCTACCTTGTCTTGTCTCTCGTTCTCCTCGTGTCTCCCTACCTTGTCTTGTCTCGCCTAGAAACACTTGTGTACAGGCGTGTTATAAATGACTCATCATATCATATCAGGCTATAGCCTGGCCCTGGAATTCCATTCTTTTTCTGCACTTTGGCAAATTTGCCACTGGACCTTCATGAATGCAGCAAACTGGCCCTCTTTGCATGACACGTTCGTTATCCATTCCGCACCCTTTTCGTCCCTCTTTTGTCCTTCTCCTCTAATCCTCCCAAGTTTCCCCAGTTCTGTAAAAATGTTCAAACAATGTTCCCCACTGCACACAAAAAACAAAATACAGCAATAGATACCGACAATTCCCTATCACTGTCTCCACAGTCCATCTGGAGGCCCCTTCCTGCTGTCTGTCCTCCCCAGCCGTGTTTGTGTTTTTGTAAAACATACCCTGCAACCGCTTTGTACTCATCACGTCATCTTATGAACTGGGACAACGTGTTCGCAACCTACACACCGACTATTTCAAAACCGCTCTTTGTGTTTGGCATCAGTCGGGCATAATGAAGGTTAAGGACATGTGACTCGTGTTTAAAACCGCACCCATTTCAACATCCAAAAATAATAATGATTATTAGAGGACGCAGAATGTACAGAGAGCAGTGAAACCATAAATTGCCCCGATGACGCACCAAGTTCCCACGGCATCACAGAAACTGGATGTGTTTATTTGAAAAATGTTAATAAAAATATATTTAAAAAAAATAAGTCATTGCTCGCAACACAAGGTTGGCACCTTTGCTCTTATTTATTAAGCGCGGACCCAGGGATTGAACCTGTGTTGCGCAGTGTTGTCTTCTATCCTTCCAAGACTCCACCATGAGGAAAAGAAAAACATGAGGGTGAAGAAAGAGCTCATCTTCTGAACTCACGTTGGAGCGCCCACATCTTTGTGTGCCTCCCAGAATGGGTGTGCAGGTTAGAGGATGCCCACAACATTTGGGGTTTTTCATATAGATTCCATATAGATTCCTGCTAACCTATGCCGCCTATAGAAAGTCTCGCAACTGAGCAATGAAGAAAGCAACATACCTTAATCCAGAAAGGTCTGAAGGCCCCGGATTTAGCAACAGTGTGCACCATTTGTTAATTCAGATACATCCTAGGTGGTCTCCTTGTCAATGTGTCATAAATGCTACTTTCATGACGGAGCACCTAAGATCAGGGCCAGTGAACATTTAAAAACACTTGGGAAAAGAAGAGCTGTACAAAAGTTGAATCATCTAGTCCTTAATTTTAACAATTTTAAATTCAGTCATTAGCAAATCACGTAAACTTGTGACAAATCCTGATCCCACCAAGTTTGCCCACTTTATTTCTGTTTTAAAGTATCAAATGTAGCAATTATACAGCACCAGTAAAGGCCTGCCAGCCGAAGCATAGGTAAGGCTGTGCGAAGTGAGGGCCTCAGCTAGAACTCAGGGCTGTGACCGGCCCTGTACACTCCCCTGAGCGGGGTTAATTGCACCCCGTGGTTCATCTGGGGTGTGAATATTTGTATTTATTTTTAAGCAGGAGTGGGCTCCACGCGTATTGCACGAGCACAAACTACTGTAAAAAAAAAAAAACAATATGGCCACCGACATAGAAAATAGAAAAGACTTTTATTCACTTTTCAATTCCTAGTGCTGTGGCGGCTGCGGGCGGGAAGTAGAGCCCGGACCGGAGCACAAAGCTCAGCTTCAGCAAGTAAGTGGGACAGCATAGAGGGAAGGGCTGGCGGAACAATATGGGATGTCTGGGATGGGTGCGGGAGAGAGTGGGGTTTTGAGAAGGCCACGGGATAGGGTCCCTGTTGCCTCCTCACATTCAAGATGGTGGCACACGGGAAGGAACTCGAGTGGCTTGAAAAAGCGGGCAGTACACTGTGTGATCTCGCCCACGTTTCCAGCCACCTGATTGGCTGAGCGACCTTCCACTGATGTGAATGGACAATCATTTCCGAACAATAATTCCATCCAAGACAAAAATCCTTCTTATTGGATATTACAATCCTCATAATCTTTTGTCATTAAATGGGTTCCCTGCCCACCACAACCAAATCTTAAAAATAAGCTCTCAGTCTATTTGGACTGCACGCTGCCACAGCTTTCTGCAAGAACTCCAATTCAATAAAGACAGGCGTGTGTCCTCCTCTTAAGATCTGTGGGGAAACTTTGTCTATATTGGACATGTGCTTACAGAGTTCAGAGTGGACTAGACCATTTCAGCTAAACCACCCATGTCACAGGGCCACTCAGTAGACACCCCTAGTCGTTCACCTCCAGCTCAGAGCCACTGAACAATGCATTATGGTTATGCAAATTGGTTCAAAGGCATGCTTTTTGCTCCAGAAAATTGTCTTTGCCTTATTGGACAGTCAACTCTCAAAGAGACAGACAACCACACATGCATTTCACCCTCATTAGGGCTCATTTGTGTGTCATAGTCAGACATCCTTTTGGATGTGCAAACACTATGTTTTGAGCTAATTTGCATACCCACAATGCATTTCTTGGTGAAACTGTGGCATGTGTGGCATAAATAAAATGGCCTAGTCTATTCTCGCATTTTAGGAAGAAAGGTTTTTTTTAATGCGTTTTTTTCAATTTGCCGTAAAATGTATGGTGTTTGCTAAACTTCCGAATCTGAGGCATGGGTGTCCAGTCAAAGTTTTGAATACATTGTTTCGAAATGAAACAGTTTCGAAACAAAAGGATCGGAAAAAAAAATTTGAATGCCTTTTTTTAAATGTATTTTTTTTTTGGCTTTCGTATAGTAAAAAATAGTTTTTTCCCCAAAAAACAGGGGTTTGGTGGGGGACACCCCAAAAAAGAAAACGTGAAAAAAAAACGTGCATTCAATTTTTTTTTCAGTCCTTTTGTTTCGAAACTATTGCATTTCGAAACAATCTATTCGACCCTTTCACTATAAACCTGAGGCATGGGCTGGCTCACATGCAATCCAAGAAAGACTATGGTAATGGCCTCAATGCTGGTCTCCCTCATAGTACCATTGAAAAGCCTCAGAGACTCCAGAATGTGGCTGATGGTCACTGGTCAACATCCCTTAACTCTTTCGCATCCCTTAGGATTTATTTATGTCCTATTTCCCATAGGAAAGCATTGAATTCCTGGGACTGAAAGTGTTAAAAGAAGGTTCATGTCTCCCCCCACTGCTCCGCTCCATACACTGGCATTCCATAGAAACAAGGGTGACGTTTAATGCTTTTTGTGTAGCTCTTATAGTTTGTCACTCGATCAGCCCCCACCTTGCATAATCTCCATGACCTTAAGAGACGAGCCATGACACCACCGCAGTTCAAGGAATGCCCTGCATGTAAAGTGCAATAGAAGGGGTGTGGGGCAAGGCAATCATGTGCTGTAAAAAGGATGTTGGTGCAGAATACTATCCTCCCTGGTTTTGGGGTGATCAGTGTTCATCTGAGGTTCGGAAACTGCTGAATTATGTCTTACTCGAAGCATAAATTCTCGCAAGACTTGCTAATCCTCCCAGAAAATTAGCAGCGTGAGATGGTGTCTTGGGCACCCAAAAAATGCTTAAGCTATAACATAACTATTCCTATAACATTTACAGTTTATTTTAATTTAATCTAAAGAATATTTCACAGACGGGCTGATTTGAATAGTTGACAAAATGGAATTTGCGAACTGGAAGCATTCAAGATTAGAACGAAAACCAATCTTGCTTAGTCTGTTATGACAACACAGTCTCTGTCCTGGAAAAGTCAATATCACTCTTTAGTCTTATCGCCAATCACATGGAAAAATGAATACAAATCTCAATGGTTTTGGTCCTGATGTTTAATTAGGAAACACACTTTCTAGGAAGGTGTATCTATCACTATATGTCAGACATTTCATTTGAAAAAAATATACTGTACAACCTTTTTAACAAACCACATGTTTAATGACTTAATGCCAGTAAGACGGAGATCTTTCTCACTGGCATCCCTGCTCCCGCTTTCCCTCTCTCACTCTAGCTGCCCTCCTTGGGCCCTCTACCTTCGCCATCCTGTGAGGTAAAAAACTTTAGTGTCATCTTCGACTCCACTTTCACCTTCTCTCCTCACATCACAGACCTTGTCAAGAAGGCCCACTACCAGCTGCACCTCCTCAGAGGTATTCTTCCATTTCTCATTTCCCCCCAGAAACTCACTGTTTCCAGAGCCCTGTATCTCTCTAGGCTGGTCTACTGCAACAGCCCGTTTCTCAATCTGCCTACCTCTACCCTTCGCCCTCTGCAACTAATTCAGAACAGGAGTGTGAGACGTATCCTTGGTCTCAGGTCCAGGGACTGTATCTCTCCAGCCCTGAAATCTTTCCACTGGCTTCCGGTGGCTGCAAGGATCAAGTTCAAGACCCTCTGCATCGTCCACAAGTCTTTCTGGGGCCGGGGCCCGCACTACATCCAACTCTCTCTTCCGAAATATCTTCCTTCTAGAGCCCTTCACTCAGCTACCTCCAACTCTCTGAGGTTCAGACGCTTCTCCAAGCACAGAGTGGTGGGTAGATCTCTCTCCTATGCAGGTGCCTCTCTCTGGAATGGCCTCTCTGCCCCCCCCTCAGACTTGTGTCGGAGCACCTAAAGTTCCAGAAGCAGTTCAAGACCTTCCTTTTGTTCTTTGCCTTCTCTCTCTCTCGCTTCCTTGCTAACTTACCTTTTCTGCTGCACCGACAGGTTGCTTGGTATCCCCAGAGTTTACCGGGTACCATGCTCCTCCACAACCAGTCTTCCCTGCACTGCCTCCGGGCCTACTGCGCACTTAGGGGCTGTAACTGTACCCCTACAGCCCCCTGGCCTCCAACACTTACCCAGAGCCGTGCTGCCCTGGCTGCAATCACTCAGAACTTGCTGCCCTAATCGCACTTCCCCATTTCCTATCCCCCGCAACTCGCATTGTTGAACTTGCACGATCCAAATCTCACAAGGCCTAGTAGGATCGTTTGTCTTGTCTTCCTACTGTCTTCTCTCCCTTGTCTTGTGGCACCTAGAATTATAAATGCCAAATCCTATCACATCTGATATGTAAACCTGTATGGGCTCTGAAATGTTCGCCTTTTGAATAGTCGTGTACAGTTACATTTCTATTCTATCTGTAGATTTTGTTAGCGTTGAATTTTTTATTCAATCCGTTTACAATTCTTTTTATTTCTATCTCTATGTCTCGGGAGGATAGCTCAGCGGCAACGTGCTCACCTTAAAAACAAGATGACCCTGAGCAACGCAGGTTCGTTCCCCGGGTCTGCGCTTATATCTCAATATTCTGATAGCACTGCTCCCAACGGTGTGCAGTGCTGTTCAAGTGTTTTAAATAAATGAGAAGATTACTGTATGCAATTCAATTTGAAGTAGGAGCTGCAAGGACATGTGGATGTTGCTTTTTCTTCAGAAAAGTAGTTAACTATATAACATAATGTGTGTTATCTGATAGTCCATTCGTCTACACTTTAAATCTGTTCACTTTCTGCAATATGGCATCCTCGGCAGAGTAGGTGTGCAAATGAGAAAAATGCAGTGGCCTTTTGAGTCATGAACCCATGGATTACAATTTGTCTTGGGAGGATAGCTCAGGGGCAACGTGCTCACCTTGGAAGCAAGATGACATGGAGCAACACAGGTTCGATCCAAGGATTCGCGCTCAGAAACCTCTGGATATTAAGCAAGTTATTAATAATCTATCCTATCGTAGACAATAAATAATAATAAAATCAGAGTTCTTCAACTTTAAAAAAAAAAAGAGTTGTAAATGCTCAGCTTTTCTGGCTTTGAATAACTAACTTCATTTTTTCTAACTGCAAGGACAGACTGCATTGACTTTATTCTGTCAAACCATTAATTTGGGCAGGAATCAGCTGTTCTGGCCCCTTTCAAAATGTTAATGATGCAAATAGGACCACCAAGGGCTCACTGCACACAGTCCCCAGAACCCCCCTTCCACGTGCAGGGCTTTGTGTAACATGTTTGCTGTGTGATATTCAAAATCTATAGGGGCATATTATAACTCAACAAAGTGTATGTAACTTCCCATATGTCTCAGAATCGACTCTTACTACCCTCGTACGCCCACCAAGTACCACTTTCTGCTGCTTCCCCCGAGGCTATGTAAGTGCGTCACAAACAGCTATAGTTAAACGTTAGTGGCATAATTGTTCGGTTTTATTTGAACAAATAATAAATCATAAATAAAGTAATCTGACCAAATTTGAGCGGGAAAAAAGTAGTACGGTGATTCAAACACTCCCCAAACCGCTGCACATCTGAACATTTGATCCTAACAGCTCTTGACGTGCATGACAAAGTGCGGAAGCAGCAACATATACGAACATCTCTATCTTACCAGCAGGCCTGCCCCGACGAGTCCATGGAAGTACCAAACGTAGCTGGTGAGGTGGCCCTCTGACGCATACTTGGTTTCCCCATTTGGAAAATAGAGCAGAAGGTTTGCTATGATGCACAGAATCGCCAGGTAGAGTAGGTTGGAGCCAATGCACCGCGCGCATTTCCCGAAACACATGTTTTTGGTATGTTCTTGGTCTTCAACGTTCGCCCTTCGTACAAGTCGTTCCTCTGTGTGGACCAGCCTTTTAGAAATAAGCTCCCTTGCCTACAACGTCTTAAATACACAGACGCACTGAGTCACCTGGGCGAAGACATGTTTACAGTGCATTAATCACAGCGTTGATTGCTTCATACAATAGGCAAGGAAGCAAGGAAGGAGTGGATGGATGCCAGGTGAGAAGTCATGGGCCGAGAAATTAAGCACATGACGGGGGAAAAAGGCTAATGGAGCTCATTTGACAGTTTCTGTTTGCAACAGCATGAGTTGCCCTTTGCTGCGTCACAAGGATTGCTAGAAACCAAGCTGGAAACCGAACAGGAAAATCCAGAAATTTCCAATGGCCTAGTTTCTTCAAGTAATGAACATAGAAGAGCGAAATTCCATGTTTCCTTTCAATTCTTAACACAAAAAACAGCCAGGTTTTTTAGGGAACACTCTCTTACACGTGTACCTTTGCCATATTGCACAGATGTGCAGCTGTCTTCATTGAGTGGGGAGACACATGTTTACAATGTATATCATGGCAATCTCCGGGGTAACTATTAGCTGACCCAATGATCGTTATGTTCATTTTTCTCGATGCTGGCCTTCACTTCCGCCGCAAGTGCATTTTTCCAGTGATTTGCACACACAATATTATATACACTATTTTCTATTGACCTTTTCTTGTAGATCAGACCGACATGAATATTTGAGTGTGTGTTGATATTGCCTATTGACAGCTTGGCCATTACAGAAAGATTGCTGTCTCTCACAGAAATCCCGAATTGATAATGAATTTGTATATTTGCATACAAAAGCATATTGGTCAACAAAAGCACTTTCAGAGACCAGAGCGAGCGAGAGAGGGAGAGAAAACACGACTTCTGGGGCTACCCATTCCTGGTAATAGGGTGAAAGGTGGGCGTCTTCGTCACAAATGTAAAAGAAAGGAGACATGCACTGAGCATTAGCTCATGCTGTTCCAGCTGGCCAGAATCCAAAGTGAGTAAATGTCCCTTCCCTATCTGACATTTTGCTAGGAATTACTGATTTCAGAAGCCAGAATTGGCAGATTTTTCTGGCAATCAGTTAAGTGGTTTGACCAACACAATTGCGCAGTATTTATTCAGCTTCTGGAAAGTAATATCCTACGCCCTACAGATGCCATTTTATTTACCACATGGGATCTCGCTCCAGCAGTTATAGGTATATTAAGAAAGGCAATTATAACTATTAATAATTTAAAGATGATTTGTGAAAAATATAGAGAGCTGCACTAATTGTATGTCCAATGAGGGATGGAGAGTGAAGAAAGTATGGTCGCAGAGAAGATTCCTTCAAATTAATTTTTCAATACCATTTATTTTGTAATTCCTTTTAAGCCATAATCACCCGTTCCCTGGGCTGGAATGGGTGGTAATGGCCCGGAGCCTGAGTTAATAGGCCAGAGCGTAGTGAGGTCCTTTAACCAGGGCCCTGGTGCCAATACCTCCCGTTCCAGCCCGTGGAATGGGTAATTATGGCTATTAGCACCCCGAGTTTGCAATCCAGAAACCTGGGGTGCTAAGAGAAATGTATTTTCTTTCAATGAATGGGACACCTGTGCATTGTAACAAAATACTTTGTTAAGATTGCCGCCATGCATCCATATGGAGCCCCTCTTCCATTTCCATGGTGGCCAGCAAAAGTGAGATGGAGCGGTATTGGCGGTGGTGGGGCTATCACTACAGTAATCAGGTAAGTAATCTTGTGGTGGTTGGAAGAGTTGAGGGGGAAATCGAAAGGAAAGGGAAAGGAGGGTGGCAGGAAGATGGTGGAGTGGGGAAACAGCTATCAGGTTGCTTGGAATGCGGGCTTGGATCGTGGGATTCCATCCTTAGACAAGATTGGATAGCCAGAACAGGAGGGGGGGGGGGTAGCCATTATTCACAAAGAAACACTCTCTATCAGAACCGTACCCCACCAAGAGGAAGATAATATTGACATCCTTTCAGTCAAATTAGCACTTTCTCCAAATAGCACAATAAATATTCATACCGTATACCGTCCACCTGGCCCAACCACTAATTTCATAGGTCAAGTCAATCACCTCCTAGGAAACAACCTTAAAAAATCCACAAAATCACTACTTATAGGTGACCTTAATTTAGGATTCAACGACTCTAAGGACAAAACTGCTATCTCTCTTGCCAAAGACCTCCAAGACCTAGGCTTCTCTCAAAAGAGCACTTCGCCTACTCATGCTAAAGGACGCATCCTAGATTGGATTGTAGACCACAACTGTAACACAGCCATCACCTCCAATACTAGCCTCCCATGGACAGACCACAACCTTCTCCTATTTGACATCCCTGTCTTACTAAGCGCTAAAGTGCCTACTAAAGCACCGGCGACCTTAGTCAGAAGCGCCAAAAAACCCACTGCAGACAATATCAGTGCACTCCTCAATCTACCATGCCTAGCGCCCCCGTTCTCCACTGACCCCAACATCCTCGCAGAAATATTCAAAGACACTATCACAATGGCTGTCAACACTGTTGCCGCATTGGAAAACAAAAAAGAAAAAAAATCCTTCCATTCCAATTCCTGGTTCACAGAGGAACTCCAGACTTTGCGCAAAGACAAACGCTTAGCGCTCAAAAATTGGCAGCTTAACCCATACAATACCACAAAAGCTAACTTCAAATCCATAGCAAAAAAATACAAAGACGCAATCTTCCTTGCTAAATCTGAAGCCTACAACCACTGCAACTCCAATGCCAACTCCCACTCTAAAGAACTTTTCAACATATTCAAAGAACTAACCGTACCACCTACATGCCCTGATGAGATCGTCAAAGGCGAGGCATGGTGTACAGGCATTCAATCAGCCATGCTTACAAAAATAAACCTCCTCCAAAACAAAATATCCCACCACTTCAATACCTTACCAAAGCAAAGTGCACATGCACAGATAAAACCTAATGTAAAAGTAAGAAACGTGCCCAAATTTGCATTTACCGAAATCTCCGAAACTGAGGTCACTGACATTCTCAGACACCTCAAACCCTCACAATCTAAGGTCGATGTATGCCCCCCTAAAATCATCAAAGATTACACAGAACCACTCGCCCCTCTTCTCACAGCCTTCATCAATGCTTCCTTCAAAACGGGCATAGTCCCAGACAGCCTTAAAGAGGCCTGGGTACGCCCTCTCCTAAAAAAAACGACGCTAGACCCTGCTAACCCTAACAACTACCGACCCATAACCACAGTCCCATTCCTCCTGAAACTACTTGACAAGGCCGCCCACAAACAGATCCAACTATACCTTGAATCGAACGCAATCCTAGGTAAAAGACAATCTGGGTTCCGCAAGGGACACAGAAATGAAACCGCCCTTCTAGACTTAAAAAACGAAATTACCAACATCCTAGACAAAGGCAAGCCCGCCCTCCTCCTTGACCTTTCAGCTGCATTTGATCTGGTAGACCACACTACTCTTACCAGTCACCTGACACACGCGGCACACTTCTCAAATGACGCAGCATCCTGGGTAACATCATTCTTAGAGGGTAGAGCAATGAAAGTGTTCTCTAACACAGCACATGCAGCACCCTCCATCATCCACTGTGGTGTGCCACAAGGTTCCTGTACTGCCCCCACGCTGTATAATCTTTTTACCAAGCCACTATTTGATAAACCAGACGCGCTGGGGATCACTTACACAAACTACGCCGACGACACGCAGGTTCTCCTCCCCCTGATAGAATATTATCACCAAGACGCCTCTACCCTACAGCAAATCTACTCTTCCATACAAGCATGGATGGCTACTAACGGCCTCTGCTTGAACGGGGACAAGACTGAAATCCTCATTCTAGGACAGAAATCCACCCTCTCCAACCTCAACCCACTGTACATCAATTTCAACATAGACAATTGTATCATCCCCCTCCTATCCTCAGTCAAAACACTGGGGGTTCACATAGACGCAACGCTATCCATGGACAAACAAGTCAGCGCCATAGTCTCAAGCAAAGTGCACATGCACAGATAAAACCTAATGTAAAAGTAAGAAACGTGCCCAAATTTGCATTTACCAAAATCTCCGAAACTGAGGTTACTGACATTCTCAGACACCTCAAACCCTCACAATGTAAGGGTGATGTATGCCCCCCTAAAATCATCAAAGATTACACAGATTCACTCGCCCCTCTTCTCACAGCCTTCACCAATGCTTCCTTCAAAACGGGCATAGTCCCAGACAGCCTTAAAGAGGCCTGGGTACGCCCTTTCCTAAAAAAACCGACGCTAGACCCTGCTAATCCTAACAACTACCGACCCATAACCACAGTCCCATTCCTCCTGAAACTACTTGACAAGGCCGCACACAAACAGATCCAACTATACCTTGAATCGAACGCAATCCTAGGTAAAAGACAATCTGGGTTCCGCAAGGGACACAGAACTGAAACTGCCCTTCTAGACTTAAAAAACGAAATTACCAACATCCTAGACAAAGGCAAGCCCGCCCTCCTCCTTCTCCTTGACCTTTCAGCTGCATTTGATCTGGTAGACCACACTACTCTTACCAGTCACCTGACACACGCGGCACACTTCTCAAATGACGCAGCATCCTGGGTAACATCATTCTTAGAGGGTAGAGCAATGAAAGTGTTCTCTAACACAGCACATGCAGCACCCTCCATCATCCACTGTGGTGTGCCACAAGGTTCCTGTACTGCCCCCACGCTCTATAATCTTTTTACCAAGCCACTATTTGATAAACTAGATGCGCGGGGGATCACTTGCACAAACTACGCCGACGACACGCAGGTTCTCCTCCCCCTGATAGAATATTATCACCAAGACGCCTCTACCCTACAGCAAATCTACTCTACCATACAAACATGGATGGCTACTAACGGCCTCTGCTTGAACGGGGACAAGACCGAAATCCTCATTCTAGGACAGAAATCCACCCTCTGCAACCTCAACCCACTGTACATCAATTTCAACATAGACAATTGGATCATCCCCGTCCTATCCTCAGTCAAAACACTGGGGGTTCACATAGACGCAACGCTATCCATGGACAAACAAGTCAGCGCCATAGTCTCGGCCTCAGCACTGAGTACTAAACTCATTAACACAATAAAACCATTCCTAACCAAGGATAGCTGCCTCTCCATCGCCCGAACAACTATAGGAGCCAAACTAGACTATTGTAATGCGCTCCTAGCCGGCACCTCCCAAAAAAACCTATCTAGGCTCCAAACAACCCAAAACAACGCTCTCAGAGCAGCCCTCAGCATACCAAAAAGAGAACACATCACACAAGCCAGAAAGGCAGCTCACTGGCTCCCAGTCAAAGACCGTATCTCTTTCAAAATTCTCACAACCACCCATAAATGCATCAACCTCACAGCTCCCTCTTATTTATCTGACACGATAGGTAGATATCAATCCACAAGACCAAGAAGAGCACAATACACGAATCAACTAGCAATACCTCGCATCAACAGAACCAAAGCAGGAGGCATAGGCTTCCCCTTCCTCGCACCTAAACCCTGGAACTCCCTACCTTCTGACCTCAGAGCTGATGCATCTCTCTTCTCCTTCCGAAAAAAGCTTAAAACTGCCCTATTCAACTAACCCCGTTTTCATGTGCTCCTGCTGCTCTTGCATATCTGTAAAACAAAAGTCTATCTCGTCCAATGTAGCCGTACGGACATGAACTGTATGTAACTAAGTATAAGCAACACTGTAACTAGCGCCACGATGCCTTTGGTCTGATGTGCACTCAACAAATGTGAATGAATGAATAAATAAATAAATAAATAAATAAATATATTTAGGTAGATGTGAAGGCATCTTGGAGTAAGACACAGACAACAGATTCCAAGTTTAAAGTAAACACTGTTATTAACTTAAATGCCAGGATGGAAAAACGCCTATCTTGCCCTATGTTATGGTGCGAGTTCCCTACCAAGCAAAACTCAGGAAACACCACAAGAGTCCATAAGCATCAAATTCTGCCTGACCCTCAACACTTCACCGCACAACACAGGCAGAAATTATTTGAGTTAATTATTTATAACTTCTACGTCTATAGTGGCCTACAACTCACTAAATATCCCTATTAGAAGAAACTAACTACCGCTAGGTGTAGTGCAATCTCCATAGTCAGCATATCCTGTAACAGCGCCACGATGCCCCAGGGCCAATGTGCGCTTTATAAATTCAAATAAATAAAATAAAATAAATAAAATAAAATAAATAAATAGGGTAGGGGATAGAGAAGAGACTGACCCTTAGCTCTCAATAATTTGTAACAGCTGGCTGCATACGGGAGGACGCAAGGACGTGAGGACGCGGGCCACGAGAGGTAGGACCCCTGATATACGATCTGAAGTCAGGAGTAAAGGAGAAATACCCCTAGAGAAAAACAGAGTGAAAAGATGGAATAGCACCTGCACCATATACATCTGAAGAAGACACACTGGCAGAACATGCGGGCTGGGTGACAACCATGAGACCAAAGAAAAAAAGTAGAGGGGTGTTTAAAAGAGAGAAATCAAGATAAAAAGAAGATTGAAGAAGAGAGAAAACTCCTGAAAAACAAGATGGAGCCCTTGACATACAAAATGTTGTTGCCTCTGTAACTTGTGATCCCGACGGCTTTGTTGGGTTTTAGTCCCTAAAGGTACACTAACATGTATACCGCTGAAACCAGTCAACCTAAATAGAGGTTCAGGGTGATGACCAGAACACTCAAGACTTCTAGATACATTGAAAGCTTGGTTAAAACACATTGTTTTCATTCAGCATATTCGTTCTGCATAAGCTTCTGTGAAATAGAATATACAAGAAACCCTTTCTTTAATTCTGTGATATATGACACACGAGAAGGAAGGATTAAAAGTAAAAATAACTTCCTGAAGTGTGTGTGTTTTTTAGCTGTGAGGAAAGTAGTGAGAGAGTTAAGGGTCAGTCTCTTCTCTATCACCTACCCTAGATAGGCGGCACAACAGCGCTGACTAGGGAGATTGCACTACACCTAGGGGTAGTTTGATTCTTCCAATAGGTATATTTAGTGAGTTGTAGGCCACGATAGATGTAGAAGTTATGAATAATTAACTCAAATAATTTCTGCTTGTTTTGTGTGATGGAGGGATTGAAATGAACCAGTGGCCCGTAATACAGTTGAGTAGTGTTCATTACTGTTGACTAAGACAAGAAAGGAGAATAACAAGATAGAAGAGAGACAAAGAGAGGGAGCTAAATTGGTGCAAAAGAAATTGTCAAACATAACAGTAGAAGTGGCAATGATTACAAAGACTGGAGGAGAAAATTATGAACAGGAAAATGAACAGCAAGGGGTGAGTGGATATATGGGAGGAAGAGGAGAAAATAATTATTATACAAGAGGAAAGGGATATATGCTGAGGGGAGGAGAGTATGGATTTGGAGGTGGATATGGAGTAGGTTTCGGGGGAGCAGGACCACGATTTGGAGGAGTTGGAGCACAGTGAGGTTGGGGAGCATAATGTTGGAGGTGCGGGAAGATAGGGCATTATGCACTGGTGTGAGGGAGCAATGATTGAGGATGACAACAACCTGGTCCAAAAGGGGGGTCTGTATTTGTCCCACAATATTTTGCACAGGCACAGCAAGAACAGGATACAAGTCAATATACGCAGCAACAACCGTTCCCACAACAGACGCAACCCCAGATTCAGACACAAATACAACAACAGATTGACACAGCAACATGTGCCACATATACAGCACATACAACAACCGCAACAAGCACTTAATCCATTACTAATACAAATGTAACGTACAAATGTAACGATTCAGACAGTGGGACAGCAACATGTTACTGAAAACTAAAGCATCCACCACAGGGGGTGCAGCAGTAGTGGGGGTGAACCCCTTTACAGGGACAGGGAAAAGCATTTTTTCACAATAGGACAGCCCACAGAGAAGCTTGCTATGTCCAGTGCTATAACTAATGCCTGACCCGGAAGAGAAACCCTGGGTGGGGGTGATAATAGGGGATAGGACGGTTTTTGGTTGACACTGAGATGACAAGATCTTGTGTCAGGGAAGGGGATTTCCATTGTTTGAAATAATAATGGACACACAGTCGTCCTCGGGGGCTATGACAAAGCTTCCATTTACAGAACAGTTATCTGTAACAGTGGGAGAAGACACCATGGCTGTACCATTGTTGTATTCTCGGAAGACACTGGTTAACAAATTGGCGAGAGACATGAGGGCCAAGTTAAACATGACAATTTCATTTACTGCAGAAGGAATATTATGTTCAGCACCAGGAATGTATTATGCAAATGCAACTGAGTTTTTTCAGGCATTCTATGGCTGGAAAGCAGTATGAGGGATACCCCTGAATTCAGAACTATTCCTTTAGAGAGTACAAGTGTTGTTAGGATGGCTTCCTCCAATACGAGTCAAGATGGTACGATTACCCACAGAGCTTTTATTTAGAGCAGAGGTAACCACGGATGTGAGAGAAGGCGCGGTGATAACAATACATTTGGAAGGAGCACTAGTGCGGGAAGACAGGGTAGTGCTACATGGGACAGATGAAGAAGGTGGTAGCTGGCTCTGAATCCCCATGAAATACGGCTTGTACCCAGTGAGAAAGGCAAAGAGGGGGTCTTGGAGATTCATACGAGATTTAATCCCCTTAAACAATATTGTGGAAGCAGAGTTTAATGTTGTGAATGATTTAAAAAACGCTTTCTTTTCCATTCCATTGCACAAAGATTCTCAGTATCTCACAGTGTTTACTTATGGCGGGATCCAACTTCAACACATAAGTCTTACACAGGGGTACTGTGGGTCCCCAGTGTTTTCAGCAGAATGCTACAAATGGACTTGGGAAACATACAGACACCCAGTACCATCATACAGTAGTGAATGATTTGTTAGTGTGCAGCCCCACACAGGAAGAATGTAGTACATACTCAGTGATGTTGTCAACATTATTGGCAGAAAAGGGCTACAAGGTGGACAAAGAAAAATGGTAGCATTGCCAGGAAGAAGTATTATATTTAGGCCAGATAATATCAAAGAAAGGGAGGCCTGATAGAGCAAAGGTAATAATAATATGTATGCCCCATCCAGTGACAGCGAAATATTTACGGCAATTCTTGGGACTATGTAATTATTGTAACATGTAAGTTTTTAACTACAGTACGTATGTTCTGACACTTTTAGAAGGATTGAATGAAGCACAGAAAGAGAAAAGATCCATAATGTGGTCAGACAAAATGATCAATGTATTTGAGGCCCTGAAAGAAGTACCACTCCTGTGCTAGGGATACCAGATTATAAAGAAGAATTGTATCTGTTCTCATATTCAAATGGATGCGTGATGACGGCTGTCCTCAAACAGAAAACTTCAATGGGACATAAACCCCTGGCATATTATAGCAGGATTCTAGACCCAGTAATGAGAGAGCATTTTCCATATGAACAAGAATTGGCTGCATCAGCCTTTGCAATAGAAAAATCATCTGCAATAACAATGGGCTGTGCCATAACATTATATGTGGAGCATGCCCTGTTTGCTGTCCTTGAAAAACCAAAGTCCACACTCACTACACAGCGAGCATCTGGGTATGAAATCATACTGTACAACACATCAATAACCATTGTTAGATTTTGCATGGTGAATCCAGTAAGATTAATGCCGAACCCGTAGAGGAAGGAGGCATGGGTTCATGAGTGTTCTACATACACAGACATACATGACGACCTGACCCCAGAAAAATAAACAAAGCTAGTGGAGGGAGAGGTGGTCTTCGTTGATGGTTCATCTGCGATCGATTAGAGGACGGGATGGAGGCATTCAGGAGCAGCAGTGATTAGGAGCAAGGGTGACAGTTTTGAGATTGCAGAAAGCATCAGATTACATCACATTTTTCTGCATAGGCAGCCAAGCTAGTAAAATTATATTAGCATTTGAAAAGCCTGAGGACCAGGTAGTGATGATTTATTCTGACACCGCCTACATGACGTCTACAGTACACTCAGGACTGTCACAGTGGAGAAGGCAGGGCTTCCACTGCGCAGACAGTACACCAGTACATTATGCCCCATTATTAGGAAGACTACTAGATGCACTGGCGTATACCATGGCGGTTGCCGTGGTGAAATGTGCAGCACATACAAAGGGAACAGCAATGATTTGGAAGACACAGAAGTGAAAAGAGCAGCATATTTCCCAGAGATAGTAGAAATTACAATTACCCCACACACACAAATATATGCTCAGCATGAAGATAACAGAGAGCTATAATACAGTATCATTGACACAATTAGTGGAATTACAGGGAAGAGCACCATAGACAGAGCATGATCTTTGGATAAAGTGGAGGTGCTCCCTATCCCCAGTGATCTGGTGTGGTGACAAGACAGCACAGGGAAGCCTGTCATACCACTTCAGTTGCTTACAGTAGCATTACAACAGTTACACTATATAGCACACGCCACAAGAGAATAAGTAGCAGCATATGTTTCAGAACACCGGTTCGTACCTAACCTGCATGAGCACATCAATAATTTCATTATCAATTGCGCCACGTGTCAACAAATAAAATCTCTTATGGGTCACCCCTCACATTTATCCTAAAAAAAGGACTACTACACAACAAAGGGGAAGTACTCAAATATATCACAAAAAAGAGAGAGTAGCCCTGCCCTCGTAATACCTCAGAGAAGGACATGTAAGGTCAGTGTGATTACTCAATATTGGAACTCAATTCCATGGGCGCTCAGTGTTTACACATTACTCTTACCAAGTAAGTTCTGCAAATCTCTCAAAAACTATGTGTGAAACACATCATCATATATACAAAATATTGTATTCTTATAAATACATCAATTCAGATTTGTTTTAAAAAAAATACATCAACAAACAATACAGTACTCAACATAGATCATTTCAGTGCAAAATTGCAAGGAAGGTGCTTCTCGGTGCAAAAATGCAAGGAAAGTGCTGCAACGTGACATAAAGTGCCCAATGCATGAAAGTGCAATAAGATGTGAATTGCAATTGTATTCAAATACACTGTATGAGGGAATAGTGTATCAGTGTCTCACTGACAGGCTATATATTCAGCATAGTTTAATCTCACAGTCACTTAATGATCACATGAAAGATTAACACATGTTTAAATCTCACTTAGAAACTCAGGCCTAACATATACAAATCATACATGATAGAACACTGTATAACCCTTTCGGGGTAAATGGTTCCCTACAGGATGGAAGACATCACATCGTTGATGCCTGGATTTAGATGTCGACACTACGTGTTTTCGGCCCATAGTGGTCAGAAGACATTCGCCCATAATGTTTATTCCAAAGGTATAAAGGACCTTCACCAGGACGTGAACCAATTCAAAACTGAAGCCAAATCCTGCACATATTGGAAACGCAACTTATTATTCCAAAATGATTCATGTTAATAAAAACAAATTCGAGAGATTTGTAAAACATATCATTACAAAACAAGTTCTATATTTAGTCACCACTTCAAAAACACATAGACTGACCTCAAATGGTGTTCTGTTTTGACGAAGGGCTTTTTAAAATCTTTTAGATGCATCCCAGCTTTATTACCAAGCTCAATCGTTGCCAACCGCTAATGCTGCGGCAACAACGTTTTTACTCCTTGCTAAATATATGTGTAAAATCACAAAACGCTACTTAATAACGTGATGCTACTGATCATAGCTCAAAACATAGGGTAAGTGTCCCCAAAGGGCATTGACCCAACCACATAGCCCACAGAAAAATAAGCCTGCAGAGTTACTAACCCAATACTATGGAGAGAGAGAATTCTCCAAAATGACTGCAACCGACTCATCAGCAACGCAGCAACAAGCTTGCCCGTGTCTTTGTGGCATCCAAATAAGCAAAACCTAAAGCAGAGACAAAAAGACATACAATTATTGGCTCTGTGTGACTAAGAGCATTTAACATCTATGTCCATTTATGGTATGTTGCAGCACTTTCCTTGCATTTTTGCACTTACTAGCGCCTTTCTTGCATGTATGCACTGAAATAATCTATGTTGAGTACTGTATTGTTTGTTTATGTAATTACAAACAATTACATATGGGAATGTGTAAAAAATGGGAATTACCGGGTCATTCAGACCTTTGCAGGCCCGGTAATTCCGATTCGCGGGACCCAGATCCGGTACGTCCCCATTCCCATTTGAGCCCCCATAGGGCACAATGGGAATGGGGAGGATGCTAACAACGGTCCCATTAATGACGGGACCGTTGTTAGCATCCTGTTCTGCTAGCGGGTGCCGCTCTGCACGTCTGGTCTGACCAGGCGTACAGGGCGGCCCCGTGAGCAGAACTCGTAATGAGGCAGTGAGGCGACAACAGTGCCGGTAGCACTACCGCCGCCGTTGTTGCCTTACCACCAGGGTCGTAATGAGGCCCATCGCTTTTGAGAGATTTGCAGAACTTACTTGGTAAGAGTAATGTGTAAACAGTTAGCGCCCACAGAATTGGGTGCTGATATTGAGTCATCACATTGACCTTAGGTATCCTTCTTTGAGGTATTATGAGGGCAGGGATACTGTCTCTTTTTTGGGATATACGTGTCAACAATTTACAGCTGGATGTCCCTTGAGAACAGTGAGAGAAGCAATACCCCACTCAACAGGCCCATTTCTGCATTTTCACATTGACTATGTTGATATGCTCCAAAATTATAACGGATGCCAGTATATGATCATGATGGTGTGTCCATTTTCACAATTGATAGAAGCAGGTCCATGTCATGTACCCATGCAGATGCCAAGTTGGCTGATAATTTCCTTGTATGAGAGATGTTTCCCCAATGGGGTGTGTGCAAGGTGCTACAGCGATATAATGGACCACACTTTGTAAACAAGCTTTTTTCTGAATTGACATCCCTGCTTGGCATCAAGCACAAGCTTTGTACTGTTTACCAGCCACAGGCCAACAGCGCTGTTGAGCACAACAATTGTCTCTTGAAGGAACGCATAGCAAAATTGGAAGATACCCAGAACATGAATTGGTTGCATTGGCTTAAAGGATAGTTCTGGGACTTTTTTTTATTGTACCTACGGTTCGGCCATGTGTTTTTAAGCATAAATCGGTAGATCGTAGAAAACTTTCCTATGGACCTTACCCGACTTTTCGTCCATTAACGCACTCGAAATCAGCCGCCATTTTGTGATAATCCTATCATTTCCCCCCATCGACCTGGCTCACCTGCGTTGGCGGCACTAAATCAAATCCCCCGCTCCTGAAACAGACTTTATCAAAACATTCATATTCCCCGCCTCTATCCGTGACGTGACTGTGCTGCGTAGGCAAACGCGCCCAGGCGTCTTCTACGCGACTCCACACAGAACCCGGAAACCGACACAGATCAGCTCACAACACAGCGCGCCACAATTCGGAATATGAAACTGTACTTTTAAATCAAACCGCAAGATTGTACATTTGGCGAAGTACATTTATTGGACATCAAATGTTTAGAGAATATTCAGCGATTTGCATTTTTCTTTGCTCTCGATCCAAAATAGTTCATCTTGAGGCAAGCGATGTTCGTGTGCAGTACACAGGGTGTTGGTTTACGATAAAATAAGCTCTTCGGTCGCACTGATAATCGCATGGCTGTTCCAACAACGAGGCACTAGGCCACCACAATGGTATGTATGTTGCATCTAGCCATTAGTACCGCGCAAGGGCACCCTTGTACTTGGCGATCGTCCCATAAAATGGTCAGGGTGGTAACGTTGTTCATGCGGAGAAGCAACTGGCGGTTGTAAAAGCCATCCGCCGGTGTCTGGTACTCGTGACACAGACAATAATGAAGGATGTACCTGTTTTAAAAAAATAAAAAATGAAATTAGTCTCACCATCAGATCTTTATTAAAATTATTCATTTTATATATTAGGTCGGGAAATTATTTCATAGCTAGGACAGTGCAACTGGGTATTATACGTCACTTCCAGTAACCCACCCCCTCTCCTCCGCCTTTTTCAGAGCCGCCTGAGTGCCAGTGGACCACTTCGTCACTGATATGATATAATATGGCATTTGCAACGCGCCTATACACAAGTGTTTCAAGGCGTGGCGAGGCAGGGAGGGGGGAACAAGGAGAAGACAGACAACGATCCTACTAGGCCAGGTGTCATTCAGATCGCGCAAGTGCAGGGGTAGGGGGAAGGTAAAAGTGCAAGGGGAAGGGGAGGGGGGAAGTGGAGTACAAGGTAAGTAGCATAAAATAATAAATACATAGGGCCAGCTGGTGGCGAGTGCAAGGTAAGTGCAGAACAAGTGCTGGGAAGGGGGGGCTGTAGGATACTGAGACAGTCCCCCAGTGCAGGGGTTGACAGGGAGGCAGTGCAGGTGGAGAGTGGAAGGGCCCAGGACCGAGGTCGCAGACAGTGGACCAGTTGTAGCAGGGGAGAGGGAGAGAGAAAGCAGAAGCAAAGAGGAAGGTTTTGAGGTGCTTCCGTAAAAGGAGATGGTTCTCCTCAAGATAGTGCGCGGTACAAAACAATATGCCACATAGAACGAACAAGTACAACTTAACCCGTCTTTAAAGCTACTGTATAGTAATTAAATTGCGGTATAAACTCATCTAAAGAGTTACTTACATTATATTTGCATTTTCCATTGTGTCTGTGCGTAGGGCAGCCCCGAAATACCACTCCTTCTATGCCGACGTTATTTCTTCTAATGAACGAACATTAAATGGCTATCGTTTCTGAAATTTTATTCATTATTGTTTCTTACGTTATTGCACCACACCCCCAAAAAGAAGTCTTTCGGGATGGTCCCGGCCTGTCAAGGTCAAATAACAATAGAACCTTATACTGAGTCGTGGGCCATTCCGGCAGCCGAGCAAAAAATCAAAGCAGCTGACCTTCACTTTGAACGAGCACACATTCCTAGTTAGCTACATTCAGTGTAAGGCCATCTCACAGGACTTGAAATTTACACTCCATCTTTGCATTTTGTCTGCGTGATTTGCAGCCCCAGAGAACCAGAAATACGGAGACATTCTATATTTTTTGAAAAATGATTTATATTACTGTTTGGTTTAATTTAATGCGCAAATGAACAAGGTTGGATAGACACATTGCATGTACACTGAGCAATCACTTTTATTTACACATTACATAGCTACACATATTCAATGGGCCTGCGACATGAGGAGACTCGAGAGCAAAGTCACAGGTGACACCCAGGTGGTTCGCACTACTGCACAGTGAAGGGAGGGGCAAGGGTGGAGAGACACATTGCATGTACACTGAGCAATCACTTTTATTTACACAATACATAGCTACACATATTCAATGGGCCTGCAACATGAGGAGACTCGAGAGCAAAGTCACAGGTGACACCCGGGTGGTTCGCACTACTGCACAGTGAAGGGAGGGGCAAGGGTGGAGAGACACATTGCATGTACACTGAGCAATCACTTTTATTTACACATTACATAGATACACATATTCAATGGGCCTGCGACATGAGGAGACTCGAGAGAACAGACAATCAAATTACAATCATTTAAACCGTGATGTGTATTTCTCAATGAGCTCTGCTTTAGGTGGACATGGAACAGAGGCAATGTTGGGTGGCAATGCAGTTGTCCCCTGCGCAGGTTCGTTCACAACTCCATGTATGTGCCTATCTAGGACATCAACAATAAGTCTCTCAATAAACTCATATTGCATATCCTCAAACACTGGTTTGATCACCCATTGTTTACTTCTTTTAGTGAAGGCCTTATTGTAGCGAAGCGTCCCTAAAGTTCCGGTCGTCCTACTTTGTTGACGGCCAACATTATGGTTATGTGCCAAGACCGCTAGAAGAGTCCGATTTATCATGCCCTCATGCCAAAATGCAATCGTTTTGGCCTGTACTTTAGGCACATATTGTGGAACACCTCCAAATCTCCTGTGTGGCAGAATTCCGTGAGTCCCCTCAAATCTCTTGTTATAGTTTTATCAAATACAATCTTTTCAATGGCTTTGTGAGTGGGTGATGAAGGAATGAACCACTTCTTCTTCCGTGCCTCCTCTGTGGACAAATGGCCATGTTCACAATTGTGGAAATGTTGGTTTGTGGTCCAGCGGTGAACGTTGCTACAGTGTAGCATTACTGACCGCCATTTTTCCAGTAGAATTTCCAACGACCCTTCACATGTTTTTGAGCTCCACCAAAGATGGTTGCTGATTGACTTGAACCACTGTGAAATACCTTGCATATCTTTTTTTTTACCTGCAGCCGACATTTTTTTATTGATTGTTTTTGCAAGATGCCATACGTCAAATTGGTGATTTATATTTTTGTACTCTTCTCTCATTGTCTTGGCAATTGAAATGTGTCTGTCCGTGGCTATCAGGTCGATCACCATTCCCCGCGATTGTAGTTCTTGCAATGATGCTACAAAGCCAACTTTCTCCATGGCCACTGAGAATGTACTTTGTGACACCTGCACGACCACCGAACTCACAATTTTCTTACTTTCCATGTCCTGAAAGTGGTAGGTGCAGTACTTGGCTGAAAATCCTGGGCTGTCGCACTGTCCATCACCGGCTAGCCTGAACCGTTTGCCCGCGAATGTACTTTCAATAGACATTTTTTCCATTCTCCAAGCTTCGCTAATGGCTGGAAATAGATAATCGGTTTGGTATTTGTAGAACTGAGTTTTCGCAATGAAATGGATTCCCACAAACTGAAAGAAATACTCTAACCTTTTAAAACTTGAACCACTAAAAAGTGCGGCCGCTGCACAAAGTAGATTGCCTGCTGGTAGTTGCCCCAGCATGGGTTGTGCAGACCATGAGAACGGATGATATTGTGCACAGGTGGCATGTATTTTAAGGTTAGTGCCTCGAATTACACGAGTCACATTAATCAATGGCTCCCCACATACTTCCCCACCAACCGAATGCCCACATTTCAACATAATAATAATATCAATCAAACAACTATCGAATACAATGAATTTGGCCTCTTTCCTTATACTGTCACTCTGCATCCCAGCTGGTTCGGCCTGTAACGTTGAGGACATGTCACTCACATTAAAGGTACAATCTCTGATATCGTCTTCCGCTTTGTTCAGTGATATTGATGGTGTTTCATTGTCGTCCATTTCATTCTCTTCCATTGCAACATCTGTTCCTTCTCCGGCGATGGGAGAATATAACAATTTCTTCAACTTTCTCGCGGTCTTAGTTTTTGCGGGTGTGGATTCTGTGAATTGATCTCCGACTGCATCCGAACTACCAGGAGGACATTCACTATCAATGGCTGGTGGTGGTATAGCTCCGTTGTCAATCACTTCATATTCTTCCCATTGGCACGATGCATCTCCAGTCTCAAGTCCCTGCCAAAAGGTTTGACAAGCAACATCTCTCGTTCGCTTCACTGTCTGTGTAGATCTAGTTCGTACACCCACTCGCAACTAGAGGACAGATTGGAAAAGGGATGTTCAATTTAAACACAACTTGCAGTATTGAACTATTAACAGTGAAAAACAACATAATATAGTGACCAGGACACTAACGTTCTTTTGCTTTCTTTTCTTTGAAACTTTCTTGCCTCGAACTTCAACATCTGGACGCTGTTGCTCCGACTCGTGTGTGCATGTCTCCACTTCCTCTTGCGCTGCAACGACTATATTTTCATGATAAGCACATCGATCACGCACTGACGCTCCATCGACTCCCTGAAACATAGAACTTTCATTAGTATGTATAATAATATTGAAAACACAAAATGTACTTGGGGACCAATACCCACGTACATCTCAATAGCAAAACACAAATGAACGCATTGTGTAGAACATTCAAACGACAATTATTCACGCATTGTTGATCTAGTTAGATGGAACTGTCAAGATCCATACCTCGGGCTCCGCATAGATTTCCATTGATGATATTATTGAAGATGACGCTTCAGCAACTCCCTGAAACACAGTAATTGCATTAGTATGGTTTTCTATTTTGTTAAAAAGAACATAAACTTTGCGCAGGCGTCAACGGCTCATCTAAATAGACCTGCACAAATGACCAGTTGTCTAAAATAAATAATGGATATCTAAATATGATTTGATTTGCTCGATCGCAGGAAGTGTCACCACCCAGAGATCTGCATCCACTACTAGGGGTGATGTTCTTGTAGAAGAAGCTCCGTCATCTCCCTGAAACATAGTACTTGCGTTAATAAAGAAGGAAGTATAGTGGATGTAATCACGTCATATGATCTCGCTTGATCGAACTGTCAGTATCCATACCTCGAAATGCATAAGAACATCAAGGGACGCTGTAACTAAGGTGCACACTTCTGCAAGCTGTTGCGCCGACCCGTAACTGCATGCTCCCCCTTCTTCTTGGACTAATGCTCCATCGACTCCCTGAAACATAGGACTTTCATTAGTAATGAACACAATATTGAAAAAAGAAGGCACATAGGAGGACATATCAATGGCTAAAAACGAAAGAAACATTGTGTGTAACAATCACGCTACAAGAATGCAAGATCTGATGATATCCATCGATGGAATTGTCCGGAAACGTACCTCGAGCATCTGAGTGACATCAACGATTGTCGTCAATGCGTTGGACTCCTCAGCATCTCCCTGAAAGACAGTACTTGCATTATTTTGGATAACAATAATTATAACTGAAAACAAAGACTAGAGGACGAGTACTAGGGTGTACCATTAGGTAAAATAATTACACGATAAATTAAAACTATTGATTTACATGCCTAAAACAAGTCAGTGGCAGAATAGCTAAGTAAGATTACCCGATAGGCGCTTGAAGTGGCTGATGACTGCAATAACGACACGGATGGAGAATCTTCCGCCTTCATATTGAGTGGATACATAAATGGGGAAATTATTGTTAGCTAATGCTACACACTACCGCAAGGCCGAGAGCTAAATCCGTAAACTTGACTCACCAGTGGAGGGATGTGGACGAATAGAGTGGGAATAGCGGTTGAGAGCAATTTTCGCGTCGCTCGCGGTGTTTTCTTCTTTATTAGCAATGATGTGGAGTACATGTCTGAGCTAAAGTGCCTGCTGCAGATGCGGTATCGATCACCCCTCTTGTCCGCAAAGACTTCTAGGACTCTACTTTCAAGCTCAGACGGTGGATATCAGCAATATCGGACCCATTCTCTTATCTGATCTATTGTTTTAGGGAAAACATGCATTATAGTACCTTCAGATTTATTATGGGTCTTCGAAGGGCAACCGCCAATGGAACAGGCAGGCATTGTGGAAAGTTCTGAAAAGTAAAGATCAACAATTCTCAATGAATACCAATGTGTTAAAAAATTAAATGACACATAAAAGGTCCAATGCAAGGTTCGTTTTGGTTCTTGGAACTATACACGTTATTCACATGCGGATAAGTATTTGAATAACTTTAAAAAAATAGAAAAATAATTTGACTAAACTCAGAACATGTGACTAGTTCCTTGCATGTACTGTCTTGAACGAAAAGAAAACATGGATGCAATTTGATGACTACTAGCAAATAGATATAAATTAAAAAATTGGACGCAAAATGATTATGGTACATGGCCTTACCTTGACAAACAAACAGTTAGATGCAGGGATCAGAGTAGTTTCTTGTTGTAGAACAGGGAGCAGTTCACAGGTTGCAAACTGACGAGTTTGCTCGAAGTGGTCACGGAAGTTCACAGAGACGAAGAGCAGATAACCAGCACCTTCACGGGTTGACTAGCAAAGCGCAAAGAAGTTCTCATTAGAAATATGAAGTGGGTTATAAAGAATTCGAAACAGGGGTGTGTTTGTGAATGAATGACGTGTATATGTCGTGGCATTATGCGGTTTGCAGGGGGGCGTCCAGCGTGAGGGGGGGATGCTTGGCAGGAGACACGGGGTCTGGATGTAGACATGGGAACAACAACCCATGCTCTATAGACCACTTTGAAGTGTACATGGTCTTTGGCACCTCTTGGCCATTATCGCTCCCTGACAGCTCCACTTGCCAGCGCAAGTACCCCGGTGCGAACTGCCTTTGATAGGGTGGGGGGTGGATTGGGGCGGTGGTCGTGCAGACAAGACACAGGAAGACTCGTGAATGGAGACACACTTATGTGGATTGAAGGTGGGCGGCCAGCGTGAGGGAGGATGCTTGGCAGGAGACACGGGGTCTGGAGGTAGACATGGGAACAACAACCCATGCTCTATAGACCACTTTGAAGTGTACATGGTCTTTGGCACCTCTTGGCCTTTATCGCTCCCTGACAGCTCCACTTGCCAGAGCAAGTACCCCGGTGCGAACTGCCTTTGATAGGGCGGGGGGTGGATTGGGGCGGTGGTCGTGCAGACAAGACACAGGAAGACTTGTGAATGGAGACACACTTATGTGGATTGAAGGTGGGCGGCCAGCGTGAGGGAGGATGCTTGGCAGGAGACATGTGGTGTGACAAGACAAGGCACAGGAAGACTATTCAATGGAGACACACTAGATTCATTTAAAAAAATCAAAACAACCATTGTTAAAATATATGTTGGGTTTTATTTTAGATCTTAATTTCAATTGAACATAAATAATAAACATTACACATTGTAAAGTTCCGGTTGCAGCACATCCAGGGAAAATCTGCGGTATTGTCCACTGTCGCTGGGGAAATGTTGTCTAATGGCAAGTACCGCACAGGCAGGTATTACTCTACAAACGCGGTGTCCGAGCCTCCCGTGAAGCCACCAAGTGAAGCAACGATAGGCCACCAGCCTGTACCACCTGTGAAAAAGAAAGATGCAAACTGTATTAAAATGACAAAACTTTCTTATCAATGTCGATTCAGGTAAAAAATGTCATTCTGCTTTGAAAAAAATTCTATCCAGAAAATGCACAATATGGAACCAATTTACATGCGTTCGAATGATATGTAGATGTAATTTTATATGTGGGAGACGACCATGAAATAGTAGTGGCATCACTGACATCACAACCAGAGTATACTAACTCATTACTCGGATTACGCGGACGAACAGTGCCGCGAAGTTCGTGCATAAGCACCATCATCATCCTCAACACGGTCCGTGAGAGGCAGGCTTCCCTGAACTCTGGCAGCTCGGTGATGCATTGCGGACTTGGCTTGCCTTCCGAAATGTAGGCCAAGCACCCGGAATTTTCACGGCAGCAGCAGTTCTCCTCCTCAGTTGGCATTAGCTCGCACCGATTGCACGTGCACCAGGTGGAGACGCCGTCCATGCGACATGGTCCAGGCTCTTCATCCGTTGACTGGTCCTCCCAACTGCCGTCCGAATCCCCATCGTTTTCGCGTGCTTGCCTTTCCAGTAGTTCCTCCTCGGTGTACTCGGGCTCGTACATATACGGCATTATTGTAGCCATTGTGTGGTAAAGAAAGTAAAATAATTTACAGAGATGGTACAGGTGTTCACAAGGCCTAGAAGCGGCAAAGGTAGCTGACCAGAGCACAGAAACGAGTCACAGAATACTCAAAGTAACACAGAGAGAGGAATGGAATCGAAAATCTGCTGCTGTGTGTTGTGAAACGGTGTGTTTATACTTATTGAGGAAAGAGGCGTCCTGCCATTTCCATGGCGACACTTCATTAGCTGAGGCGCAGCGATTGTTGACACGAAACGTGCTTTGGCGTTGGGAAATGGGCGGTACGCGTCTGCTGATGTCAGGCTCAGGGGCGGGGGATTTGATTTAGTGCCGCAAACGCAGGTGAGCCAGGTCGATGGGGGGAAATGATAGGATTATCACAAAATGGCGGCTGATTTCGAGTGCGTTAATGGACGAAAAGTCGGGTAAGGTCCATAGGAAAGTTTTCTACGATCTACCGATTTAAGCTTAAAAACACATGGCCGAACCGTAGGTACAATAAAAAAAAAAGACCCGGAACTATCCTTTAACCTGGCTCTTTTTGCCTTAGGCAATCAGGCAGGTTCGGACCACCACTGCACGCCCCATGAAATAGTAACTGGCAGACATATGCATATTCCCATTGCTCCTCCCACATGGGCTCGATTGGTGCAGAAAATGCTGCCACAGTGCTAGGTGATGAGCTGCATGACTATTTAACTGCTATGACTTAACGTCTGCAGGGGGGCCAAGAAGCACTCAACAACAACAGAGAAAGAATAGTTGATGTGAAAACTGTAATACCCCCTTGTCCTTATTGCCAGATGACCTTGTTTATATTAGGAACTTTGTCTGAAAGTGGCACAAGACATGATTTGAGAGCCCCTTTACAGTTCAGTATGTAACACTCACTGCAGTAAAAGTCTGCGGCAAAAAGGCGTGGGTGCATTTAGGTGATGTAAAGAAGTTCATAGGCACATCCCCCCGTTGAACAAAGAAGAATCTGTTGAAGAAGAACAACAGCTGCCCGGGCCACAGATGAGGGTGAGAGCTGACCAGCAACACGAATAGTGACTAACAAAAGAACCACATATTTCTCCCAAGCGCAAGAGAGAGTATCGTTAACATGCGAGGAGATGACAATACCTAGAAAAGATGGACTCACTCGCCATAATGATTGGCACCTTTTTCTTTTCTCTTTGATTTCTTAGGATGGCCTATACAGTGGGATTTACATTTTTTAGTGATAGTTGCAAACATAAGTGAAGAGATAATAAACAGAATTAAAAGAGAAGTGATAAATGATGATTACCACCTAAAAGAAAATGTCCAAGGTTTCACCCATGAGACTAATAATATGTGGTATCATGATATGACCAGAGTGGGAAGGGAGAAATCAGATGAACACTGTTTTGTATGCTCACTCCTTCCATATGCCTTGAGGTTCTCCAGACAGTTTGTGGCTGAGGAAATAACAGTAAGGAGGGCACACTGCTTAACTCACATTGCACTATGCATAACAAGGGGAGAGTTCCAGGTTAGCTCAGCTGTTATAAAATAGGTGACAAAAGCAGATTCCCCGTATGAAGATAGATTTATCAAGGCAAAAACAATGGACAACAAAGTCATAAATACATACTATCAGGGCTCTGAGTAGGTGAAATGACTCTGAGAGACCACCCAGGGTTAAAATGTATGGACAAAAGAGGGAGAAAAGCACTGTTCTGCTGGGACAGGCCTCAGTTAAACATTACAGGAGAAGTGTACACCACCCGAGGTTGGGTAGAAGGAATAATGGGGTGTAGAGCAGAAGTGTTTATAGGATTCTCTTGGTATCCTATTGAACCCACAAACAGAGAGTGCATGGAAGAATGGAACAAATATGCCAGACTGTTAACATGGGTGGATGACGAAGAAGGGCCGGTACACATAACAGGGGTAAATAACCCCTTGCTGTGCTTCAGAAACAATGGCATGTTGCGGATTGGGAAAAACTTGGGATGTAAACACATCATGGACCTGCCAGGCATGAAAATAGGCACAGCAGTACTCATGGACCATTATTGGGCTTGTGATTTACAGGCCTATATGCAGCTCCTGTCAAATTGGGGTGCCATTTGCTCAATAGTAGTGTTACAAGCACCGGCACTGGTGGTGCTGCACGGTAACATGGTGCAAATAGTAGACTACCCTATGTTAATGTTAAAGGACATTTGTACCGCGAACTATCACCACCGAAGTGGTCCCCTGGCGCTCTGGCGGCTCTGAAAAAGGGGAGGAGAGGAGGTGGGTTAGTGGGAAAAAGCTGGAAAAGTGCAAGAGGGCAGTGATGTGCTGTTGGCAGCCTCAGCCCGGTGGGTCCGTTGGCTGGGCTTGGGGTGTTTCATGGTCCGTAGTCATTGTGTGCTGTTGTGCAAGTCTATGTGTGGTTTGTTTTGTTGTTGCATTGACGTGAAGTGTGTGCGGATTGGTGCGTTTTAGGCTTGTGATTGTGTTTGGTTATAGTTTGAGAGGTTTATGGAGAGGGATGGAATTGTTAGTTGGTTGGTTAGTTGGCATTGCTGTCCTTGCAATTGTGGAATTCCATCTAGGTGCGGTACATGCTAACAGTCACATTTCCTTTTAGATGCGGCGTAAGCCAAAGTTCAGAATTCCGTACTAGTGTGGCACATGCTAACAGTCACACTTCTATCTAGATGCGATGCAAGCTAGGGTTCAGAATCCTAAGTGTGGTGCATGCTAACAGTCACATTTCTATCTAGATGCGATGCAAGCTAGGTTCATAATTCTAAGTGTGTTGCATGTTAAGAATCACATTTCTCTGTAGATGCAATGCAAGCTAAAGTTCAGAATTCTAAGTGTGGCACATGCTAACAATCACATTTCCATCTTAATGTGACGCAAGCTAAAGTTCAGAATTCCATACTAGTGTGGCACATGCTAACAGTCACATGTCTATCTAGATGCGACGCAAGCTAGGTTCAGAATTCTAAGTGTGGAGCATGCTAAGAATCACATATTTTAACAATCACATTTCAGCAATTTCATCTAAGTGTGACATGCTAACAATCACATTTCTGTCTAGATTTGGCACAGACTAAACTTGAGAACTCCATCTATGTGTGGCACATGCTAACAATCACATTTCTGTCTAGGTGCAACGCAGACTAAACTTGAGAATTCCATCTAAGTGTGGCACACGCTAACAATCACATTTCTGTCTAGATTTGGCGCAGACTAAACTTGAGAATTCCATCTAAGTGTGGCATATGCTAACAATCACATTTCTGTCTAGATGCGACGCAGACTAAACTTGAGAATTCCATCTAAGTGTGGCATACGCTAACAATCACATTTCTGTCTAGATTTGGCGCAGACTAAACTTGAGAATTTCATCTAAGTGTGGCATATGCTAACAATCACATTTCTGTCTAGATGCGACGCAGACTAAGCTTGAGAATTCCTATGGTAAAAAGCGATAAAAAGGAAAAAGAACACAAATGTTCACGATGCACAAAGAGAGACAATTATCTTTCGAAAGCTTCTAACGATGTACTGGATGCTATCCCATATGAACACAGGCTGTTAAGCAAGGCATCAATGTTCTTTACTTCTCTCCTTGCCCGTGGCGTGCCGGCGGCGGCAAATGCCAAATGGTTGCAGTTACAAGATGGGAGTTATTGCAAGCCATGGATTCCACTGCAAAGGGGTTCAATGTGATTAAGGAGTGCTGAGAACAATCACATTAATGACTCCACAGAAAAAGGTATGTCCTCGACCTCCTCACTGACATGGAGTGAGACGTGTGTGCAAAAAGTGCCTCAAGTTGCTGCACATTTACACCTGCACATGATGAGCAGAATGGGAGCTTGACAGAAGCAATAACGTCCCTGCAAAAGTTACACACAAAAAGGTCCCAGGAAACTACTGCAACTGAAGATGAGGACTGGTTTACATCTCTGTTCCATGTGTGCCTACCTAGCTAGGTAACATGTTTCAAATAATAATAGCAGTTCTGTTATTGGTATTAACAAGTCTTTGAATTTTTCAATTAATACTGTTACAGTGCAAAAAGACTGGGAAAAGTCATAGAACAGCACACGATGATGGTGATATTGGGTAAGGATAACGTGGTACATATCCACACCCAAACAGATGAAACACATGAAATGTATATGCATGTCATTGAAAGACCAATAGGACCCCCAGGCACTTTGTTTGAGCCCTTTCTGGACCCAGAAAACTATACTCAGCACTTGGTCAATTGTAAAGGAGATGGGGAGAACTGCTTCATGTCATGTGGGCCAGAAGAATACATAGAACAAGGAGGTAGCTTGAGAGGTGTGTGTAAGATATGGATACCTAAACATGGTTATGATAAGATATGGGAATATAATGTAGGTGTGGTCAATAAATAAATTGACCAGAGGGGGGAATGTGGTCATGGAAATGACAGTTGCACCAGTGTTAGCCACAACCCCAACAGCCCCACATGCTCCCCATCATGATCAAGAATGGAGGTATGAACTAAGAAAGCTGCAGTAGGCCATTAACAAAGCATTAACAGTAATTTAGTTGTTGTTAGAATAGATAGTGTGACACAATCAGGGCAGCAAGTCGTGCACTCATTATAAACGCAGGTAGGGAAAAATTAAATGGAGGCACACACACACACACACACACAAAGTACATGTAATAGACATGAAGAAGCATGTAAACATGAATAGCACGCAGACATGAACAGTATTTGCATGTAGAGACAAAGAAAACATAAATGAGGAACATAAAGACGAGGGCACAACATGGCGGAAGTGCACCGAAGTACTGCCATTTTAGACTAAACCCAACAAGGCATCAATTCTGAAAGAATGAATCCTGACACAAAATTGCTTAACACAGTTTCAAGGCCTCACAGAGGTCAGACAGTAGACCCTAGCAACCAAGGTCAGCGTGCCGATGAGAGTTCAGCAGAGCAAGGTGAAACCACACAAAATCCGTTTCCCAGGGCACACAGCCCACTTATCAAAGTCAATTAGTTTTAGTTGGTAGCAATGAGAAGTACTCATATCCTTGAATCCCAGGTGCAAACAGCTACCATGCAAATTGGTCCCATAATGCATGAATATGCAGCGCCGCAAGTGGACACTGCGAGAAAGCACATGCACGTTGAGACAGCAGAAAATCTAATAAATAGATGAAAATAGGTTCCGAACAATGGTCCTCTACCACGTGACTGAAACAATGGTAATTTATGCCAGAGTCAATTAGATAGCGCGACTGCCATTTCTTTAGCACATCCAGACATAGAGGCAGCATGCCAAGGCCACAAACAAGGCTAACAGTGAAAAGCCAGGACTGGGAACGAATGGGATTATCTTCCTTGATTTTATTTTATTTTTATATTTGTAACGTGCATATCCCCAACAGAGCATGGCAGAAAAATTGCATTTGGGCGCAGATCGAATTGAAAAAGTGTAAACATTAATTACCTGCCTTGTATTAGTCCAGAGAGTTATTTAAACAAATAAGTTTTCAATGGCTTCCTAAAGATGGCTAGAGAATTCATTTGCAGTAGCTGTGGCAGAAGAGAATTCCAAGCTAGGGGACCCATAAGAGAAAAAAGTCTGTCTCCCCAAGTAGTAGTTCTAGAGGGGGGGAATCACTAACAGGCCTTTTCCCATAGATCGCAGTGTACATGTTGGACAATGAGTTACAATCTTGGATGATAGATAGGTTGGGGCGGGGCATGGATACACTTGAAAACAAGACATAGAATCTTGAACGGCATACGCTGCTGCACTGGAAGCCAGTGAAGATCTCTTTGAAACTCTGAAATAGGTGTTTTCCGTGGTAGTGAGAAAATCAGTCGCACCGCTGAATTCTGGAAAACCTGCAGTGGCTGAAGCTGTTATTTCGGTATGCCAGTTAGACCGGTATTACAATAATCTAATTTGGTGTTTGTGAGAGTTCCCACCACGGTTGGACGATCCTTCTTGGAAAAGAATGAGAGAAGAGGCTTAAGATGTTTTAATTGAAAAGAGTGAGACTTGAAAATCTGATTGACTTGTAGGTTACAACTCATGCTGGACTGCCAATTACTGTCTGTATGTATTCAGTAGCAGTTCCAAATGAATTTGGACAGGGAACCAGATGTAGTACAATGGCTAATTTCTTTTTTGGCCCAAAAACAATAATCGCAGTTTTAGAGGGGTTCAGTTGGAGCTTATTTTCCAGCACCCAAGATGACTTTTTTCTACACATTTTAGAACTTGCTCCGCTGCCTCCAGTGGTTGCTTTAATTAGATTATAAAGGGGCACCCATTTCTCCTTCCTCAGCACATGACTTGGCACCGCTTGAAGGTGGCCAAGGCTGATGAGCTAAGACCTGGCAAATCACCATGTGTTCTTCTTATCGACTAGTGTAGTACAGCACCAACCAATAAGGTGCTGCATTAAAATGTATCCTTATAGAAGGATGTACTAAGGAGGTGTTAGTAGTTATAGAAGAAGCAATTATTATGAGGTTTGCTTATAGATAACCCTATATTCTATGTACAAACGTCCAATCCAGTATTAGGATAGAAGTTTTGTTATATTATTATGCGTGACATCATTTATGACACATTTTGAATATAAAAAGTTGTTCCTGTTTCCATTTCGAGATTGTACCTTTTGCGCTCTCCCAGCGGCCGTTTGTTTTTTAATAAAGCTGGGTTTTCTCATGTACCTGGTTTTACTACGTTTTTGAGTATTTTTCTCTTATTGGTACTTTTTGGTCCTATCTTAATATTGTCCTAAACTGGCACTAAGATGTTTATCCCAATCTGTTTTGCTGAAACTAGAAATTAGAAGATGAGGTTAGGAAGTGCCATGGACCAGGTTAAAAAGTGTTATTGTTTTTTTCCATGATAGCAGTGGTTAAGTTACACCATCAATCGTGTCTCAATTTCTCGGATAACTTTTAAGCCAGTGGCAGTATTGGCATTTACAATCCCTGATCATGCGCACCATTTCAAGATCCCCACCGCACCTCTTTGCAAGGGTTCTCAGATCTTTGTTCAATTTGCGTTTGCTTTGCGAATACTCACCTCAAAACACCCAGAATACCGGTAAGGCCGGACACAAAACAGCCCCAATGGAGCACCAGTGCCTCCAACCACATTGGCGACCACTGTTGGGTAACCAACCTCCACAAACGGGAGGGCTATCGCTTGGCACAACGTTTAGTTAGATTTCTAAGTAAATTCTGCTAAGCTACATATAGAATTCAACAAAATGAATTGATTTACAATCTTCAAATTGGCTGCATTACAAATAACTTGATTGCCTGCTAAATTAACCTGAATGCTACAGTCGTTCTCCACTAGGGTCACAGGAGTGAACATATACGTCGTCAAGTATAGTGGAAAATGATCACTTTCATCACATTGGATAACACACAGTTCAACCTCCACAGCAATTAGAGCAGATTATAAGAATACGTAATCTATAGTGCTGGCAGAATTAGCATTGACCCAGGTAAAATTCCCAGGAAAATCAGAACTACACTTGCCACTGAGCATAAATATGTCAAAATCGCTTACACAAGCTGCCCATGCTTGGTCCTTAGCAATAAAAGAGATTTGTTTAAACTAAGCCAACGGGAAGGCCATTTTGTCATGTGCATACAGGGAAATTTAGAATTGAAGTCACCCAGAATTTTAACATGCCCCTCTGGGTTGAAGTTCACTACCAAGATCTTAACTAATGTGCCTGGAGGATCATAAATACTAATAATAAGCCATATTGTGTGTCCTGCGTCAGGAGTGTCCCAAGATAAAATATCCAGCAGTTTGAAGTCTGAATCAACTGATAAGGATGTCAGCAAGCAATCTGAAGGGCAGCTAATTAATGACCATCCTTAGGCCGACCAATTGGCCCTATATTAGCCTTTTATTGAAGAGTGACCCATCCTTCAAGCACAAAACCTCAGTGCATGTGGGAAAAAAAGGCCATCTTCCTCTTGCTAGTGAGGAAGCCGGATAACCATATGCAGTCTTCCTCTCTTGCAGGGGGTGAATGATTTGGCTCACTCTGGAATGCTATCCCCCATTTTTCCATTCCATTCGTTTTTACTTGAATCAATTGATGACACTCATCTCTTTCTCTTATCTCAGGGCCTCTGTCGCCTGGGTGTCTGCCAAGAACTGAAGCGACCATTGAACTTTCCGTGCTGCCTGATGCCTCAAGTTTATCCCAATAAGTCGTTTTATTGTGTGGGGGGTGGCTACCATTGTTACCATTGATAATCTCCTTACGCCACAATCGTCGCCAATTCCTTCCCGCCTAGAATTCCTTTGCAGGCTGATATTCCCTATTTCCACCAAGGCTTCCGATGCTGATGCTACATGGATATCCGAGCCTATGGAAATCATTCTCTGCTGCTTGAATAAAATCTACCATCAAATCTCGTTAGAAATGAACATAAATAGTTACTCTCTCAATAAGCAACTACTCTCAACTATGGGACATAGCTGCACAAATCTAAAAAGGTGCAACGTTTCAAAATTAGAGAGTCCGTTTTACGAAATAAACTTTGAATCTTAATGCCAACTCTTCCACCAATGACATAGCCTTTGGAATCAATTGGTTTGTCAATTTTAGGTGAATCAATTGACATCTTATTCGAGGGAATGCCTGTACTATCCAGTATTCATGAGCACGTTTCCAATATTAGCTTTTGCATTGATTTTGTTCACAGTTGCTTCAGGAGCAGGGATATTGTGTACAACAACCCTTGGAGAAGAATTAGCTGCATTATTGCAGCAACATTTGAGGTAATGCAAGACAGGTGGTATGCTTTTAAAAGTTCTGGGTAGTGGGGAGGATCATGTTTGAAAAGACTTTGGGCCTCATCACAAGTCTGGTGATAATGTGATAATGCAGCACAATTACTGCTGGGTGTTAGGAAAGATCTCTTAATTGTGGGTAATTTTCCTTCCATGTGGCACCCCCTAAACTTTTTGCTGTTGTTTTCACCAGGATCTAGACTTTGCCAGAGAAGTGCAGCCTTCTGCCGCACTCCTCTGGGCTTTCGCTCCATTCTTACGGGGAAACTGACATGCCCTTAAGACAGTCAGTACCGGGAAACGTTGTTTTCCGTAGTTTCTTTATCATGTTGCAGCTTTCGCGCAACATGGCACAAGAGGGCACTGTAAGCTAAGTTACTGCTCTCTTGGGTCTCTAGTCTTCTACAGGCCCTAGATACTCTTTTTGGATTGTAAATGATCGGTGCAAGTGAATCACGGACGGGTCTGGTGGCAGCGATCGTTTCTTGTGTTTTTGAGCTCCTTTTGGCGTTTGAAGCGCGTTTCTCGCGCTTAGCCCAAAATGGTGGCCTGGCTTCCAAAATGGCCAGACCACGAGGCTCTTTGTCCTGTCCGCTGACCGTCTTGCCCCCTTCAACTTCCCCAGGTCGAGCCGACCCGGGACCTTCCTTATTTGGGAAAGTACTTTCCCGCGAAACACTGATGCTTTTGCGGGCTTCTACAGGCCTTGTGTGTGCCTCCAGGATGTGGGCTGGGATGTCTGGTCCCAATACACATCCTGGGTGCCAGAGAGTCTAGTGTGTCGTGAATGCCTGGGACCACCGTGGTCCGTGATAGGTCCACGTATGGTGTGAGTGTTTTGCGAGCAGATCTCCCATTGGGTCCCCTCCGTTTTGGCGCGAAGGGAACCGTGGATAAGAGGAGGCTGGAAACACCACTACCATGTCGATCTCCTGAGTTCTCACGAACAAAGGAATACAGGAGCCAAGTATCCTGCAACCACGAGGCTGAACCAAGGAATCGCTGGTGACCCGCTGAAGGACTGCTCCTCTGCACTGTTGTCGCTTGGTGAAACCCTTTCTACCTCTGATCGAACGAGAAGGCCTGTACTGGTACTTCGACCCTTGGAATAGCGGGAACAGCTATTCTCATCACCTTCACCATCTCCTGCACGTAAGCCTTCGGAAGTGTCTCTGGGCCATCCAGCAGACTGACCAGCCTACCCAGGAGTCTTGCTCTGTAACCGCCGTCAGGTTGTGTTGTGTTACGAGTCCTTGTCACTCTCACACGATTCGTACACTTGGCATTCCCAGGTCTGAAGTGAGGAGTGTACATTTGGCTGGAATACACACGGCCGCTCCGTTGCCCTGCTGTGGTAACAAACTGTGCGGGTTCACTGCGTTTGGGACGTCCCCAACTCAACTTCTGCTGCCGCGGAATCTACCGGACGACGAGACGTCCCCTGCTCCTATCTGAACCTGCCAGCACTGAAACGGACGCGGAGAAGCCTGGGTCTTCTTGCATCGGGGACCGGTGAGTAGCATAGCTAGGAACTGGTCGCCCTCCTGCAGGAGCCCATAGCTTTTCCCCGCTGTGTCTAACAGCACGCCTTTCCGTACTCGCGCTCTGCTTCTGCCCACAGTGGAGGCTGCGCTTGAGTCGCGGAGCTCTGTTCATCTTCATTTGTTTACCGAACTAAACTGCCTGATTCCCTCGAAGAGACTCCCCTTTTTGCCCGTTGGCACCGGCATGTGCAGGTACTTTTGAGCACAAGGCTCCACTCTTCATAGGGCTTGGACTTCCTTTTAGTTAGGTGCCTCTGAAGGCGGACTGGGTCTAATTATTATTCGCACTGCCTGTTTTCCTCCCCATCTAGGTGGTCTACACATTTCATGCGTCTAACTCGTTAGACTCGTTTGTATTTGTATATATATTGTATTGGTTTGGTATGTGTTGGTTTACTGGAGTTTTATTGTGATTTCTCGCTACGGTCAATGTTACAAAGGCCTTGTAATAAATGTGTATATATTTTTAATATAACACCTGTTTGGATTAATTTGTAAGTGTCCTTGCTTTGTGTGCTCATTGCGGGCTTTCAGTCACCCTCACCCCTCTTGAGACCTAGTCTTGACCGCCGCGATCGCTACCTTGATTGGTCTGGCTTGTCCAGAGGTTACCCTGTTCCAAGAAACTAGGCTGGCATTCTGAACCTCTGCGCCTCCAGGACAGAGTTCAGAAATCCGTCTTAACACTGGGCGCTAATAGCGCTACCGCTGGTTTGTACGGCGGAATTAGCACTGCATAACAACCTGGCATGAACGTGCCCCCGACTCCGGCGGTAATGCTATTAGCGCCCGGCACTAAGAGTGACAGAAAAAGGGCTACCACCAAGTAAGCGTTGCTAATTGTGCTACTGCCGGTGAACCCAGCGCTTGTAGCACTGGTGGAAATTGTGTCACCGCTGGAACGGGAAGCATTGTGGCAGCCATTTTGAAAAACACAATCCATTAGATATCTCTACTTCCTATAGCCATCCAGCACTGCAAACTATCCAAAATGTCTCAGGAGAGGCTTAGAGGCAAGGGGGCCGAACATCGCCTCAGAAAGCCCACATTTAGCGAGGGTGAGCTTGTGGTTCTCACAGATGCGGTAGTGGCCCACTATGAGGAGCTATTTGGAGCCAGGCAAAGAAAGACCAGTGGGCAGCGGCGGACAGCAAAATGGCACAACATCGTCCAGAAGGTCACAGCAGTTGCCAGTGTACCCCATGATGGTGAGGAATGCCGTAAAATGTGGAACGACCTGAGGGTAAGGTTGCAGGGACTGCTGTCCCACACCGCCAGGAGTTCCTGGTGACAGGAGGAGGCATTGCCGAGCCACTTGTCCTCATTGCATGGGAGGAGAATTGCAGGAGCCTGTACCCTGGAAGCAGGAGGTGAGTGAACCCCCCCCTGCAATGCATGCATAAATGACAGCCCAGTAAAAGAAGCCCCAGTGGATAGGGACAGAAGTCAGCAAACCCCAAAGCTGGGCCTTCCAACAGGGCAGAGTGACGGGGTGGCACATCAGCCACCCCCAGAGCAGCCATGGTGCAGGGCACCAACAGCACCCCTGAGCATCACAGCAGCGGGAAGGGCAAGCAAGTGAACCAAACAAATGCCATACGCACCTCACCCTTACTGGCTCACCCTGTGCCAATGGGATTGAGGTGCATGAGTGACCATGGCACCATGCAGCAGTCACCCCAGTATGAGGCGGACCCAGCCTGCCCCATGTGGCCATGGAAGACAAGCCACAGGGAAGTACATGTCCCACACACAGACATGTTCCCAGCCTGCCAATCACTGTGCATCAGTGTTCAATAGTGCCATGATGGTGCCATGGAACAAGCCACCCCCCACACCTCCAACCCCAACCACACCATGTCACTGCCACCCAGGGCGGGGATGCTGTTCCATGAAGGATCACACGCATGCTTGTCGGACCACAACGCCCCAGCATGGAAACCTGGCCCTACCCAAATACAGGTCAATGACCAACAGGTAATGGGCCACACACGCATTGCCTCATGCTACACCATGACACTGGTCCCCCATGCATCCTCCCATGGCCAACCATACCAGTTTGGCCATATGTGTGGGTTCACGCCCTATACCATAGCAATTGTGTCTTGCATGCCAAAACACGTGGGGGAACCATACCTGACGACATTCCCTATGTCCCCTACAGGGACTCATGCATCGACAGTTGCTTCAGAGGATGAGGAGGAGGATGCCGGACCATCAGGCCAAGGTGCTTCAAGAACCTCAAGGACTGCCACTACCACTCCACATAGGTGTACACACTCCATACCTAGGCACACAGTCTGCCATGCAACGTCTGCAACAAGCAAGGCCAGGCCTGCAGGTGACCCTGCAGCCCCTAACCCCAACATCAGCAACCATAGCCACAGAGACAGAGGCAACACCTGCTGCCACAGACACTGAGGAGCCACCGGGGGACAGCAACCCAGAGTCACCACTTGCTGAAGGCCATCAATCCCCAGGCAGCATTCCATACCAGCAGCACCATCAATCCCTAGAGAGCACTCTGCGCCGTCAGCTCCATCAATCCCCAGGCAGTCCACCACGCTGCCAGCACGTGATGACACCAGAACCAGACCTGAACACCACAAGCTATGGCTCACCTGCCGACATCCCTGGAGCAGTGCAAATCCCCCCTCTCAAACACTGTAGTCCATCTCGCAGCATACTGCTGCAATGGCTGGATGTGATGGAGCGGAGGGGGGATAATCTGCTGGGGAGTTGGAGGTGGGAGGAGGGATAGTGTGCTGGGCAGTCGGTGTGGACGGGGGGAAAGTGTGCTGGTTAGTTGCTGGTGGAAGGGGTTAGGTGGGTAGTGTTCTGGGGAGTTGATGGTGGGTGATGGCAGGGGGGATAGTCAGGGCACATACTTAGAATAAAACAGTTGAACTACATCAATGTGAGGACATTCCTGATTGTGGAGTTTATTTACAGAAGTGACAGTCACACAGTGGTGCCTGGCTTGTGCCAGGAGGGAAATTACTTAAAAGAAATTGTCAATCAGTGTCTCCCATCCCTCACGTCATCTCTGACGTTGCCTGCTATGGCCCCTGCCACAGGCACTTCATCATCATCTTCTGGGGGTTGCATGTACATTTCATGGGGTAGGGGCACATTCCTCCTCATGCAGATGTTGTGTAGCATGGCACACACAAGCACTATTTTTCCTACTCTCTCTGCAGCATACATAAGGGCTCTGCCTGTATGATCAGGCAGCAAAAACACGCCTTCAGGAGTCCAAAGGTGCCCTCAATGTATACACAGGTCCTGCTGTGTGCGTGGTTGTAGGCTATGTCGTGCAGTGTTCGTGTATCACACACAGGGGTCATTAGCCAAGGGAGCTGCGGGTATCTGGAGTCACCTGCACGGGGCGAGGCACAGACATTAGTCACTGTGATATGTTTGGGGTGGACTTACACATCATCATGGCAATGGTCATCATGTGCATCCATATGGGGCTTCATCTCATGGCATGTTCTCATATAATGGGCCTCATTACGACCCAGGCGGTAAGTTACCGCCTGGGCCGTGACTTTACCATCATGGCGTAAACTATGTTTACGCCATGGTGGTTGGCGGACTTACCGCCCCATTCCGACCTTGGCGGGGCGGTAAGTCCCCAATCCCCATTTACCCTTCCCCATTCCCATTTTTGCCCCATAGGGCATAATGGGAGTGGGGAAGGCGTTAATTACGCCACCGTAAATTACGGTGGCGTAATTAACTCCATGGTCCCTTAGCGCCATGGATTTTAACACCCGCCAAAAGCGGGTGTTAAAACCTCCATGGCGCTAAGGGACCTCGTAATTGGCGGTAAGGGGTCGGCGCAGCTAACGCTGGCGTAAACCCCTTACCGCCAGGGTCGTAATGAGGCCCAATGTCTCTGCATCCTGTGTCACTGGTATTATCCATGACATTGGCATCATATGCACCCTGTTACATTGCAGCAGATGTATCATGATGTGTCGGTCAGTGACGTGTGGCTGGGTATTGCTCTTGTGCATGTGGTTTGCTGGGTTGCCTATCAGCATTCCCTACGCTTCCGGTGACAATGGGTCAGCATTGCGGGGTGGGTGCACATGGGTACATGGGTGCGGCACTGGCAGTGCTGCTGTTGTTGCTGCAATGTGGTCCTTTGTTTGGCCCTGGCTGACTTCTGCAACCACTCCTTCACCACTGGAGCCTTCCCTTTGCCTCTGAAGAATTCTCTTGTGCACCCTCTTCTCAAGAAACCCTCAGCCGACCCCTCCTGCTCGGCTAACTATCACCCAATCTCCATCAACCGCTCCTGGGCAAACTCCTGGAAAAGCGGGCCATCTCCTAGCTTAATCTTCACACTGAATCTGTTGGATGTCTCCATGATCATCAGTCTGGCTTCAGAGCAGCCAGAAGCACGGCAACTGCTCTCCTAAACATCGTGACAACCTGCTCTGTAACCTTGATTCTAATCTCCCCCCTGTCCTCATCTTACTCAATCTCTTTTCTGCCTTTGACACTGTCATCTATGCCATCCTGCTCAATCGTCTCTGTGATGACCAGGGTATCACTGATAAGGCCCTAGCCTGGCTGACCTCTTTCCTCTCTGATCGACCTTCCCAGGTCCAACTTGGGGACTGCCTTTCCTCTTTATCACTCTCTACCTGTGGTGTTCCCCAGGGGTTTAACCTCTCTCCCTGGCTGTTCGCCCACTGCATTGCTGCTCTCTGCTCCAACTTTCAGTGCTATTTGGATGACACTCAGCTCGTTTTCCAGCTCCCCTCTTCCACCTCTTCTCCGTCTCTCATCTCTGACTGTCTGTCTGCTATCCAGGAGTGGTGTGCCACCAATGATTGCTGCCTTAATGCCAGTAAGACAGAGATTCTCCTCATCGGCACACCTGTACCCTCATTTCTTGTCACTCTCTGTACGGCCTCCCTTGGCCCTCTTCCTGCTCCTACCTGTGAGGCTAAGAACCTCAGGGTCATGTTGGACTCCAGACTCTCCTTTTCGCCTCACATCTCTGACATCTCTAAGAAGTCAAACTACCAACTGCACCTTCTCCGGGGTATTCTTCCTTTCCTCTCCTTCCCCCAGAAGCTCACTGTCTCTAGAGCTCTGGTTCTCTCTATGCTGGACTACTGCAGCAGCCTCTTTCTAAATCTGCGTGCTTCTACTCTCAGCCCTCTGCAACTCATCCAGAACAGAACTGTGAATCTTGTCCTTGGTCTCAAGCCCAGGGATTATATCTCTCCAGCACTGAAATCTCTGCATTGCCTCCCAGTGGCTGCAAGGATTAGTACAAGACCCTCTGCATTGTCCACAAGGCCTTCTGGGGCCTGGGTCCTCAATACCTCCAACTCTCTCTTCGTAAATGCTTTCCTACTCGAGCTCTTCGCTCCTCCACCTCCAAATCCTTTAGGGTCAGTCACTTTTCCAAGCAACGAGTTGGTGGTAGATCTCTTTCTTCGGCTGGGGTCTCCCTCTGGAACAGCCTCCCTGCCTCTCTGAAACTCGAGGAGGACCATCTCCAGTTCCGGAAGCACCTCAAGACCTTCTTTTTTGCTTCTGCCTTCTCTCTTCCTCTCCCCTGATGATTTCCTGTCTGATACTGCACTGGTCACCTGCCTACCCTCTGATTTCAGACCCAGGTCCCTATCTGCCCAGTTGCACACCCGCACTGCCTCCCGTCAACCCTTGCACTTGGGTCTGTATCTGTAACCCTACAGTCGCCCTACCTGCACCTTTGGACACCTGCTGTCTGCACTTACCCATGAACCTGCCACCTTCTGGCCGCACTTCTTGTTATTGTTTTGATCCCATGTACAGCACTGCCCCCTCCCCTTTCCACTGGCACATTTAGTCTCCCACCTCCCCTGCACTTGCGCAATCTCAATGCCACTTGGCCTAGTAAGATAGTTGTCTCTGTCCTCCATCTGTTCCCCCTTCCTTGCCTCGTCGCGCCTTGAAACACTTGTGTATATTTAATTGTGTTCTGATCAGCCGACACGGTCCGCTCGTATGATACGTAGATCTGGGGTCGTGCCTCTAATGGCATGTTCCCTTGGTGTACATTCTATGGGGGATAAATCCCACTTGTGAAGATATCATACGAGCGGACCGTATCACTTAAGGAAATTGCGCCTTTTCAGATTAGTACTGATTTCCCCATACCACGCCATTTGATCTATATAGATGTGTTACTCTGCATGATGACCCTTTGATCTGTGACACCATTATTGAAAAATGTTAATATGTGCTACTCTACTGGTGCAACGGCACACATTTTTGATTATCATCCTTCTTTACCAAGATCTCATGCCTTGAGGACCACCAGTTTGGTCGAAACATGTGTCGGCTGATCAGAACACTATTAAATATATTTGTGAAAACATCACAAGTCTATCTGTTACTATAGATTCTGTTTCTAATTATCCTAGTAATATCTGTTTTTGGCAGTGCGCAATTTACCATACTTCCAACGCAACTGTATCATTATTACTCATGATGCATGCTGGAAAATAATTAGTTATTTTGGCACCCTCTGTGGGTTTATCAGACAGAGCCTTATTTATCCTTGGCAAACCGCCCCTGTGTTGTCGTAATGCATAAGGGCACAATGGACTTGACTGGTTTACCCCAGCATCAGAACAATAGTCACTTAGTTTGAACAGCCCCATAGAAGTCTGGTCCAACAATATGCTAGTAGTATCTGTAGGGCCAGTTGAAGCCTCTGAATAGAGCATAGCATCTGTGCTGGCATCCTATTTGCCAATCTGCCGGGTGAAGGCGTGATGGCGACATGCTTTGCATGCTTTGCACGCAATACTGGTGCGACACTTCAGCGTCAGCCTCGAAAGTTATAGTGGCAAAGCGGCTCAAAGGGCCAGCAAGACCTTGCAGGCACCGTCTCTCTGCAACTAGGCTCACTGGACCTCAGAGTCCTCAGCAGGTAAAAAGCAGCATTTACACCAAAGCAGCGTTTTTCTCCAACAACAAAAGCAAATGAAATAGGTTGGTTTTGACCACCAGTATGGAAAGTTAAGGCAATAGGCTAATAGCGAACAACAGTATTAAAAGTGAATGCAATGGGCATGTTGCGAGTCAGATATTTAAAGTTAAGGCAATTTATTTATTTAGTTTGCATTTATAAGGTGCTTATACATCAAGAAATTGTTTCAAAACTCCCACAGGGCAAAAGGGGAGGGAACAAGGGAACAAAAGCAAATAGAATAAACTGATGAACAGGAAAGTGGCAGACCTACTAGGCCTTGTGTGCATTGAGACTGTGCAAGTGCAGGGAAAAAGAGAAGGGCAGGGGGTAAGTGCTAGGAGTTCCACAAAGGGTAGTGCCAAGGAGTCAGTATTGTGCAGTAAGTGCCTGGCAGAGATCGCTAGGTACAGAGTGATCACCTGCCAACAGTAAGTGCAGGCCTGTGAGAACACACACTTGTGGGTGCCCGAAGGGAAGTGGTGGGATGGGGCAGAAGGCTGAGGACAATTGGGTGGAAGGCCGGGACCCAGAAGGACACATAAGGGCCCAGGCCATGAATCTCAGCGACAGTGGGGTATTAGCACAGGAGTGAGAGGGGGTAGGAGGAGGTGAAGAGGAAAGTCTTGAGGAGCTTCTGGAATTTGAGCAGATCCGACTCAAGATGGAGAGGAAGGGGGAGGCTGTTCCAGAGGAGGGAGCCAGCGAGGAGAGAGATCTGCCACAAGCTTGCTACTTATAAAAGCACCTGACACACAGAGAGTTGGAGTAGGAGGAGCAGAAAGATCTGGAAGGCGAGTATTTGGTGAGAGCAAGTTGTAGACAGATTGGTTTTAGGCTCCAGACAGCCTTATGGATGATGCAGAGGGATTTGAATTTGATCCTTGCAGTAACCGGGAGTCAGTGGAGGGCTATTAGGGCTGGAGAGATAAGGTCCCTGGGCTTGTGGCCAAGGATAAGTCACGCAGTCCTATTGTGGACAAACTGGAGGGGGCGGACAGAGGAAGAGGGTAGATTAAGGAAAATGCAATTTCAGTAGTCCAGCCTAGAGAGTACCAGAGCTCTATAGACATTGAGCCTCTGGGGAAAAGTGAGGACAGGAAGGATACCTCTGAGGCGTTGGAGTTGAAAATGGGCCTTCATGGCAAGGTCCAAGATGTGAGGGAGGAAAGAGAGAGAGGAGTAGAAGATGACTCCAACGTTTCTGGCTTCATATACAAAAGAAGGGGGAAAGCCCATAGAGGGTGGCCAGAGTGAAGGAAGGAAAGAGGGAGTGGGAGTCCCAATATGAAGGATCTCAGTCTTGTTGGAATTGTGGCAGAGATCTTTGGAGGCACACCAGGACTGGATAGCAGATAGGCAGTAGGGAATGGTAGAGGAAGTAGGGAGAGCATCAGAGGGAAGTTTGAAGAAGAGTTGGTTGTCATCAGCATAACACTGGAAGTGGGGGGAGAATGTGGAGATAAGGTGGGCAAGCAGAGAGATAGACGTTAAAGAGCCAGGGTGACAGGTTAGAGCCCTGGGGAATGCCATAGGTAGAGATAGAGATAGGAGAGGAGAAGGAGCCGAGGATGACATGGGAGGCGCGTCAGTGAGGAAGAAGGTTAGCCAGTCCAGTGCACGCTCCGAGATACCAAAGGTATCATGGAGCCGTTTTATGAGGATGGAGTGGTTGACCATATCAAATGCAGAGGAAAGATCAAGTAGAATGACAACAGTAGAGAGTTAGTGTCAAGAGATGCAAGCAATTCTTCACAGGTGTTCAGAATAGCAGTTTCCGTACCTCTAGATGCTCGGAATCCAGATTGAAGGTCGTGTAGGCAACAAACAAGCTCAGTATGCTGGGCCAGGTGGGGAAATACCAGTTTCTCCATGAGTTTCCCAAGTAAGGGAGTTATAGAGATGGGGCGGTAGTTAGCCGGATACGAGAGGTAAGCAGAAGGCTTTTTCGGGAGGGGGCGCACAAGAGAGTGCTTGATGGAAGAGGGGAAAGACCCAGTAGCAGGAGAGTGATTGTAAGAATCAGCAAGTGCAGGGGCAAGGGAGCCGATGTTGTCCTTAATAGTTCTGGAAGAACAGGGGAAGACCTGTTTGGAGGAGACCATCATAGAGAGGACAACCCTCGTGACCTTGTCCGATGTGATAGGAGAGAAGGAGGAAAGAAAAACTCAGGGAGAGTGGGAGGCCAGAGGTGGCAGGGGGATAGGAGGGGGGGGTGCAGAGTTTTTGCAGTGAAGTGGGTGGCCAGTGCAGTGCAGAGGGCTTGAGAAGCAAGAGGCGAGGTGGAGACTGCATAAGGATTGGCTAGTTCCTTGCAGACTTAAAAAAATTCAGACATGTTGTTGGATGCTCCAGAGACATGAAATGGATATGGGCCCTCTACTTAGAGTGAATGGTGAGACGATATTGCCTTTGGAGAAGGCGACAGGCCAGTTTGTCCGAAGATTAGCCTGTGGTCTGCCACTTCCGTTCTGCAGCTCTGCGTTTGCACTTCAGGTCTGCTAGATCAGAGTCGTACCAAGTGTTACATTTGGTGACATGTTTCAGGCAGATACTCATGACTGGGGCAAGAATGTCCATAGTGTTAGAGATAGCGAGAGGGACGTTGCCGAAAGCAGAGTCGGGGTAGAGTCTGCAGTGGGAGGAGGGGGTGGGATGAAGGTGGATGCGAAGGCAGCAACTGGGACTCGTTTCATTGGGCGGATGTCCGTGAATGAGGTTGGCAGGGCTGGGTGAGGTGTGGTAAGAGGGTTGAGAGGGCACAGGTTGGAGGAGAGGATGGACTGGTCTGACCGGGAGAGCAGGGTGGCAAGTGGGGTGGAGAGCAAAAGATCTGGGTGGATAAAGGCATCAAGAGTGTATCCAGCTGAGTGTGTAGGACCAGATGGGAGAATGGAGAGGGAGAGCAAAGTGCAGAGGTCCTGGAAGAGAGTGGTTGCTGTGCTTAAGGATTCAAGGTGGATGTTGAATTCACCTAGTAGAGGAGTTTAGAGGAAGATGTCAGGAGAGAGGAGGAGAAATCAGCCTATTTAGAGAGGAACAAGTTGATAGAGCCAGGTGGCCTATAGATAGTAGCAATGCTCAGGGAGGAGGTAGGAGAGATGACCAGCTTGCAGACCAGGCTCTCGAAGGAGGAGTATGGCTGTGTGGGTTTGAGGGAAGAAGGAACCCACTCAGGGAAGATCAGGGCAACCCCACTGCCAGAACAGTTAGGGTGAAGCTTAGAGATGATCTTGTAGCCATCAGGGAGAAGGGAGTCAAAAGCAGTGACTGAGCTGGCATTGAACCATGTCTCGGGAAGAGTGAGGTTATCAAGGACAATGTCTTCTAGGAGGAAGCAGATGTCAGCAGAGTGTTTGATAGCAGAGCAAGCATTAAACGTGGCTAGATGGAGAAGGTCTCTGCCTTTGAAGGTTTTCCGAGGTGAGGTATGGGACAAGGTACACCAGTCGGAGGAAGGGGAAGAGAGACAGGGGGAAAGGAGGAAGGAGTAGAAGGCACAGGAAGGAAGTTGATGAGGGACGGCAGGCGCTGGTCAAAGAGGATGAGTTTGGGTTGAAGAACCTGAGCCATGATATTGCCATTGTGATAGACATTAATGATACACCTGGATGATGAGAAGCCAGCCAAGAGTACTTCCCATCTAGAGCCACCAGTAATGGTTGAGGATAGGAAAGGAGATAGACTAGAGAGAAGATGAGGGGTCCAGAAATCTGGAGAAGGGATAAAAAAAGGATATTAGTGACAATCTGTCTGGAAGTTGCGCTGACGTAGGTGTCTGCAATGGGTAGACCAGAGTTGGTGGTCAGGGACACTTTATTAAACTTTTTCCTTCCAGACTTCGTGAGAGAAGGTGGACAGGTGATAGTAAAGCAGTTAGAATTGAAAGGCGAGATAGTGAGTGCCATTAGGGGTGGCAGAGATATATGATGGAGAATAGAAGGATAGACTGCACGGCATGAGCACAAACTCACCAGGTGGCCTAGTAGCCGCAAAGGAGAGCAAACAGATGCAGTAGAAACACTTGGGTACAAGATTGGGGATGTACAGTTGTTAAACACACCTTGATTCGAAATTGCCCAAACAGCACACAAATGCAATGCAAGATGGGGGGCGAGGGTACAGTTGTTAAACACACCTCTATCAAAAATTGCCCAAACAGCACACAAATGCAATGCAAGATGGGGGGGAGTGTACAGTTGTTAAACACGCCTTCATTCGAATTTGCCCAGACAGCACACAAATGGCTTTGATGCAATGTTGCAATTGTCCAGAGCACAAAAATGATGCAGGAAACCAAATAGTGTAAAACACGTACCCAGAGCATGTTCAGTATTGAATTCACACACTGGCAAAGCAAGAGATCCCATCGCAGCACAAGCACTAGAGATAAGGGTCATAGAGGGATTACCGGCTTCAAAGATGGCTGACCTGCATATTATAGACTTGGTTCCACCCATAAAGCTGAGAGTAACGACAGATGCACTTAGAGACAACAATCAATCCCAGTCATCTGCCAAATAAAAGCTGCATGTGCAAACCATCTCTGTAAGACCCAGAGGGGTGATGGAATGCAGTATAAAAGTTCCCATCACAAAGTGCTGAAAGAGAGCTGAAGGAGCTGGAGGTGCTTGGAAAGAGAAGCTGGCGATGTGAAGAAAACCAGAATTTGGCAGCGGTTGGCAGAAGACAGGAGGAAGGAGAAGCTGGAGTCGCAGAGTTAGAGAGTCCAGAGAGTAGATGGGGCAAGAAGGCTAGTGAGTGATATCTTAAAGGAGAAGAGTTTGGAGAGTGAGGGTGGTATTGTGAGGGAGGAGGTGGTAACATCTGAGAAGTAAAGGGCTTGGAGAGTGAGCACGATATTAAGAGGAAGGAGGTGGTAATTTCAGAGAAGTGCAAGGATTCAGAGATTGAAGGTTTTATTGTAAGGAAGAAGGTGGTAACGTATAAAGGTTTGGAGAGAGGAGTGGTATTAAGGCAAATGAGGTGGTAACATCAGGTTTTCAAAAAGTGACCTTAAGGAGGAGATAGGAAGCTCAGAGTTGGAGTATACTATTTGGAGGAAGAAGAGAAGAGTAGTTGGTAACATTAGGTGGCAAGAGTGATTCTGAGATGGGGTGGCACATTCAGGAATACAGGGAATACTATTGTTGAGGAGAAAAAATAGGTGGTAACATCAAGTGACAAAAGGGATTCTGAGTAAGAGGTAGGGAGGTCTGATTCAGAGTGTGCTATTGTGGAGGATGAAGAGAAGGTGGTAACATTTGCTGTGAATGGAGGAAGGAGGCAACATTAAGAGTTGAGAGTTGTTAAGGTGACAGCAGATTCTACACGTTATTAAGGTGGAGCTCGCCACGTTATTAAGGTGGAGCTCGCAGTAACAACAGGTGATGAGGGAATTATTAATGTAGTGGTGCAGAAGCAAAATATGGTGAAGTTAGGAACACGGGAGAAAGAGGGGGTAACAAGCAGGAAGTAAAGTGGTGCTAATGTAAGTTAGTAAAATTAGAATGGTCAGGAGACTGTTAGGAGGAAAGAGGGCAGACTTAACACAAGGAAGGTTGGAAGAGGTCTTAGTTAGCCAGAGCAGGAAGGGCCCTGAAGCCCATGTCAGCCTCAAGATGGCTCAGCAAGTGGGAGAAGGAACAAGAGCCAGTCGGGGGGTGGAGGGGTGGGGAGATTGCAGCAGTAGTAGAGAGGGAAAATAGGCCAGACACTGAAGACAATCTATTTAAGGCAGGGGACCAATGATCTCCCCCCCTCGACATTGCTCCAAGCAAACTTGTCATGCTGTCCAACCACCTGGAAGGATTGTTGACAAGCCTTATTCCCTGGAGTTTCAGAGACCGGGAAACCTTACACTGCAATGTCAAAGGAGCAATCACCCAGAGGAGAGGACCGTACAGGTCTCTCGAAGTTGCAGAATGCTGGGGAGACTCAAGCAATCAAAAGGCCAGGGAGGCCTTGCCAAGAATGGGGACTGTTTGTTTTGGTTTTCCCTATTTGGGAATTTGTTTATGTTAAAGCACTCCGTTGGAAGGCCCATCCTGTCATATTATTTACTTCAACCCCAAGTTTAGTAAGTGAAGGAAACTTGCATTGTTTTAAGTTTAATAAATATGTTAAAACTTGACTTCTGTCTTGGCATTCTTCTTGACCCCAGCCACAGGTATGTGACACTGTGTAGAAACATATGGCAAATGTATTTGACCTATTGGTAAAAAGAGATGTTTGCACTTTTAAAAGGGATAAAAGTTTGGGGTACGAGCTGCGTGACCTTTATACTCCACATGAAGCTACTCACTTTTTGGGCCCTAAAATCGCAACATGCAACAGCCCCACTGTTCCCTCAACCAATAAAATCACAGAGGCATCAGGAAACTAGTGGTATTTCATATGGAAGGCTTCCATACATATTGTGAACCTGCCTCCAAGGGGCCTCGGGGTCACCCACGGCGGGCTTAGCAATAGCCATGTATTTAAAACGTTCTACTACTCATAGAGAGGTAATGACTGGTTGTAATGATCTGCTGGCCATCAGCGTGACATTTAAGGGAAGGGGGAAGAGGTCCTGTTTGTAAACATCTACTTGAACCCAGCAAAATATTGCCTTGTAGATTTCCATAGAATGTTGGATGATGTGTTGGAGGGGTGGCTGACATCTAACACACCTTGATCTATCATTGTAGAGGGGGACTTCAACTCCCAATGTGCTGATGCCCAGAACACCAGGGGCATGGATGAGGGCTTTTGCCCAGCCTTTTCTAAAGACGATCCCTCAGCAGTTTGGTACATCTATTTGCGTAACTGGGGCCTTGAGTTATGTCTGCCTGTAAGAGGGGGGTCTGGGCTGGAGTTCCACTCTTGGACTAGGGACATGAAACAGTCATGGATTGACCATTAGTACGCGCCCTCTGAAATGATGTCCAGGGTGGGCCTCTGGTCCGTGGCCCTTTTAGGCAAAGGGATCATTGTCCACTTCTGCTTACCATAAGAGGGCTGCTGTCGAGATGTATTATTATCCCAACACTTGCCTTTATTGGTCCAGCCAGAGATGGTCTGACAGTCAATTGTAACCCAACCACTTGCAACAAGTTTCTTCACATTTTTGCACGATTGGTTGATACAGAAGGCTCTAGCTTTGGCACATTTTGAGCAGTACAGTTTAGTGAAGCTCTCAGCAACAGTCTGGCTCAGCTGGATAACAGGAGTAGGTGTCAGGGGTTTCAGAAGCATAAACATCAATATGATAGGAACATAATGCAGGCAAAGAAAAATAAAAGGCACAATCTCAGAACAGTAAGCACCTTGGCCCTTCCTGCATATTAGTACTCTCGGAAAAAGGGGAAGATACTCATAGTTTATAAGGGAATCCTTAGATCCCTCAGAGTAAAGGCCCATATTGAGCAGAATCAGGAAGTTCTGGGGGCCTTGGTGAAGAATAATCATGCGCTTTTCAGGTCCATAATTAAGTCACAAACGTCTGCGCCTGACCTGGAGTGGGTTTCTTCCGTACCGGAGCAGACATGGATTGATTATTATGCGAAACATGTGCGCTGCCTGTGAAGAAGGTCACTTCTCACTATGATTCACAAACATTTCCGTGGAGGAAGACGACATCTTGTGGGCAATAGGTCGGGCTAAAACCCTGAGAGCACCAGGCCCTGATGGTATTCTGCCCTTTCTTATAAAGAAGGATCCCTTGCTCTGTAAGGGCCCTTTGATGACCCTTCTCAAGAATATTTATTTAACGCATAGTCTCCCTCCCACATGGCATCAGTCTATTATAATTTTGATACATATACAAGGGAATGTGGCAGGCCCCAGGAATTATAAGCCGATTGCCCTTTTAGATTCGTCCAGCAAAATGTTTTCTTCTCTTTTGTTAAGAGACCGAAACAAACAGCTTGAGCCATTAAATTTACCATCAATCTCCCAGGTAGGGTTTCGCTCTGGCATGGGCATTACCTTCAATGCAACAGTGCTATCGCACTTGTTGACCACCGTAAAAAAAGGGGCGTTGGGCCCGGTCAATATGGCATCTATAGACATGTCAAGTGCCTTTGACACTGTGAGCAGGAACATCTTAAGGAACATGCTCTGTGATTGGAACATTCCATTAAAAATTATCCATCTCTTGGCCTTGCTGCATAGCGAATTTGTGGTGAAGGTGAGATTGACTAAGGAGGGGGCCAAGTCGGGCCCGATTCCTACATTTTTGGGGCTAAAACAAGGCTGCGTTGTGGCTCCAACACTTTTTCCAATCTATATAGCTCAGATTTAAATAGGCTCTGGGACGCAGGAGTAACGTTCCTTGTAAAATTAGGCAACTTGGTACTCAATTGGCTGGCATTTACCGACAACATCATCTTGTTTGACAAAACACTGTTAGGTCTCCATAAGAAGTGGACCCTGTTTCGTCAATACGCTGTTTCATATAATAGAACCTTTTGATATAGGACCTCGCTTGAACGTTTTACAGGGCCTGCTTTGGTAGAAAATGCTGGGCTTGTAAAATTCCCTACCAAATGCGGTCATTTGGCATTAATTTGGTCTGGTCTCCTTGGCAGGTACGGCTCTTAGGAAGAAACTGGCTGATTATGCTAAATTCTTGAATCCTCCTAAAAATTCCCTTTGCTCAAAACTGTGGGAACCCTCTGCTTGGCATTCAGTAACTTCAATTGAGGAGTTCAAGCAGGAAATGTTACAAATACTCCTGCAAATAGGTTCAACTACAGAAGAGCTAGAAAGTACACTGGATCTAGTTAAAAAGAAGCTGGTTAGTGTAGATTGGTGTGAAACATGTGATCTATTGCCAGCCTTCTCCCTTTATACTGAGTTTGCAAAATTTAGAAGGAAGATAGAGGAGATCCCTGAGTATGCAGCCTTATTTCCCTGTCCAAATATTCGGGGGGTTTACCTGCGTTTCTGGTTAAATCAAATGTCCACCCTGCAATGGAGAAGCAAATGGGACAGCTCCATAAAGCACACAAATTGTAGGTTCTTTTTGGATCACAGTGGGGAGGAAACACATAGTGTTGCGGTGTCCTGCTTGCAGGGACGTTAGGCTATGTTACCTGGGCTCCATAGAACAGCTAATGTGGGGTTATGGTGTGAAACTGGTTGTAGCCTTGTATGGTTTTCTGTGTGTAGCAACTAAAAGATTGGAGGAATTACAGATTTGAGGAACCATATCTAAACTAGGTTATGTTACTATTTATCGTGATTTTGGTTTTTACGATTGTACTGCATAACATTTATTCCTTTTTTTAATGAATTTTATTCTTGTTTCGTACTGTTTTGTGAAATACCTATTTCAATAGGCTGAAACACAATAAAAACATTTTTTTTTAAGGGATACAAGCATTCCCCTTGATATCTCGCAAAGGGATTTTTCCATGCTTAAGTTGTTCAGTATGCAACAATGCAATTAGGGTATACTAATTCACTCCTTCTCACTTCGGTAGATTTTGGTGCAGCACTCTACCATGGTTTGATCTACATATGCAGTCTATTGATTCATCTGCCCCTGCAAACTAAGGTACTTATGGAAAACGACTCAAATTATGGAGCACAAGACAGATATTAGAGTAAGGACTATCAAGTGGTCACTTGCAAGGCATCTTTCTTTGTGTAGGGAAGAGATGATTCTCAGCTAAACGAATGAAGATCCAGAGGTAATAGACAGCAGCAAATAAGTACTCATGCACCAGCACTGGCAGATAAACATCAGACTCGCAGCCTGCCATCTGAGCCCAAGCCCAGGGAGGCCTCACAAAAATCTACAATTTCTGTCACATAAGGCACAGCTTTGGTACTTGCCAAATAAGCATCATTCGAGTGGTTTGGTACATCAGTCCCGGGAACTGCCATAGGAGTACTGTCCTCAGGCATAGCATACACATACTAAACTTAGCACATGAGAACAAGCTTGAGGCATGGCATATAGCCGCAAGTGAGGTTCTCTCAGAAGGAAGGAAATGAAATATTTGGTTTTGCAGCACAGTAAGAGAGGTCAGTCAGAAGAACTGGCATTTGACAACAACATCCATTTCTTCCAAGCACAATAGTGATGCTTCTGCCCATTTAAAAAATGTTGCAGCAACCAGAATGGCTTGCAGTCTGCCATCTTGCAGATAGCAGTTTGGTACTACCAAGGAAAAGAGGACCAATTGCAGTATTGGCCAAATGTATTAACCCAAACAGTATGATTCTGGACTGTCTTCGCACTGTGGGGATGAATGACAGGGAGCTGGTTGCCATTAAAGCTGCCTGTACCTTTTCTGCAACCATTGTCAACTGAGCCATGTCCCCTGTGGGTCAGCACGCTACACCCAGCAATGTCGAACAGCTCTGTGTAGCCTCCCAGTTACTCTGACACCTTTTTGACGCCTTATGGGGCCTTCTTTCTGACCTCATTCTAGTGTTGACTTCAGAGTTTCCCCTAGTGACAAAGCCAAGGTCATTACAGCCCCAGGAATCAAGACCATGATAAACCCATCTCCTGAAAAACAGAGCCTTTGACTGCACAGGACCAAAAGCAGCTAATGGCAACTGGTTGTGAGTAACCTTCCAAAGCATCTGACAGCTGGGACAGCACAACAGCCAAAGTGCCCACAAGGTAATGTTCACATAATTGCGCTGCTTTTGACTCGGCTTCCTTTAATATGATTTTGACTTTGGGATCCAGTTCTTCATGAAGTGGCCAGAGTGAACTGCACACCAAGAGTCAGGGTTCCTCATTACGAGGTTGCCGGTAAAACCTGCTGGCAGGCGGTGGGTTACCGGCAACCCTGTAACACTGTTACCGCTGCTTGACATCCTTGTGCTACCGGGATATCACAAGCGGAGGCAGAATGGTAAATCTCCATCCATGGGAATGGGGACACTGAAGCACCAGTGTTAACGGGGCCGGTGCTTCAGTGAAAACCATGCCGGTCAGATCAGGCCTGCTGGTAGTTCAGTGACCCTACCGGCATACTTATAGTTTTCCAGATCGCTTTAGCGTTTGTGGGATGTATTGACCCACTTTTGCTCTGTTATGCTGCATGGTGGGGCCAGAAACAGCAAAATGGCCGCAAAAACATTGTGCGCGCCAAAACCCCTGAAAATCGCGCTTTTCAAAGCACAAAAAGATGGCTGCCCAATCTGCCACACATGTTGTCAGTGGTGGAACAGAGCTCTGACTACTGAAATGTGTCACTGGGCTCCACAAAAACTGAAAGTGGTGTGCAGAAGGAAAAGGAGTGCTTTGCTAAATGAAACTCTAATATTGCTTTAAATCACCTTTTCTTGTCTGCTGAAACTTCAGAATGCCAGTACAGAACACCTTCCAAGTATTCAAAATGCTAGCGGGGTGCTACAATTCACTTAGTTTAAGGAATCAATGTGAAACTACAAGGTCCTGAAAGGCTAAGAGCATAAAGAGATCTTCACAGCAAAAGTGGCCTGCCTGTGGATCTGTAAAAAAATCTCTGCGCAGCAGAGGGCTACCTGTGATGACTGCTGTCAGGGGCCTTCCTGATTACACTTTAACATTTTATAAACTAAAAGTCAAATGTTTGCAATATAAGAGGCCTGTTACTGATAGTAACCCATATTGTAGTTGTTTTTGATCCCATAGATTTAAAATCTTGAATTAGAATTCTATTTGTTATTTGATACAACAAGTTTGCTTTGTGCTAAGGAAAAGCCAAAAGAATGTAACAATTAAATTAAACCTGGCTGAGCTGCAAGAACTGGAAAGGCAGGTTTTTTTCCCAGAGGGAGGGCCCTCCTCTCAGCTGAAACTCACGCGGAGGTGCTAATTGCTGGTTAGCCTAGGACTAAACAATGGACATCGTCCAGCCCAGGAAATTGGAAATGTGAAAAGGGGTCGTAAATGGCCTCTGGAAGGAGCAAGCAAGGAAGGGGATGCCTTGGGCTCCCAGGAGAGACAAAGGGATGGAGCCCAGCGACCATCTGTTGCTGAACCTGAACAAAGAACACATTTTTTTAAAAGACTTATAACTTGCTATCCAAAATGGTGAAAAATATAAAAATGACAGAGCTGTTAATTTAATTTCTGGCTGCATGTGTGAAGAGGTGGCAGAACTTTGTGACATGTTCTGGACAGGAATGGCAAGACATGTGATTTTACACAAAATGTATGACTGTTAGAATTGTGAAAATGTACACGCATGTCCCCATGTTAAACACGCATATTGGTGGAAATTTGCAGAAAAATCGGAAAGTAATTTCATAGCGAAAAAGGCAGAAGTCTGTAGAAAGGGGAGACAAGATCCCACCACTGCAGGGCTTTGAGGAATAGCTGCTATGTAAAATATGGCATCTTTATGTGTGATTTGTATGAAGGTGACCAATGTAGAAATGTACATTTAATATGAAATCAGACTTGGAGACCAATGGCTAAAGGGAGGTCTCTGAGGATTGTAAAGCAAATCAAAAAACCTGACATCACCCAGCCTTGAGCCAATCACTCAAATTGCAAGGCAGAGATGAAGTATTGACCCTATCCCAGCTCAAAGGGGCAAGCTTAGCTAAGCCGGCCCACACACCTCCTTTATGATGTCATTTTCATAGCATAAATAGAGACAGCTCACCCACACATAGAGACAGACAGATCCACTCATCCTCCTGATGCTACTGCTGAAATATACATCTTCCTTGTTCCAGACTCCAGAAACTTGGCAAAGCAAAAGGCCTCTTGCATAGCTGAACCATTCTCAGTTAGGCCTAAAATTCTAAAACAGAACCCCAAAAGCCTAGGGGAAGCATAATAATACAGCTGGGCTGTGCTGTTAATGCTTGCTTGGAGAATTGAAAGATCCTCAGAACCAAGAACGGCAGATCCTGTGCAGTCCTGCGCCGTGCTGTGACCAGAGTGCCTTGCTGACCCTGTACAGTCCTGTGCCGTGCTCTGACCAGAGCTCCTTGCTCACCCTGTCCAGTCCTGTGCTGTGCTGTGACCAGAGCGCCCTGCTGACCCTGTCCAATCCGATGTGCCCAGCTGTCAGTCCCTGATAGGTCCAGAATCCTGACGGTCCAGAATCCTGACGGTCTAAAATCTTAAATCCATTTTGTTTTGTGAGTATTAACAGAAAGCTAGAAATTGTTGATTCCTGTGCATTATCCTGTCCCCTCCTAACCTCTGAACTATCATTACTTCCATAGTCAGTAACATTGTCTAAATCTGTAGTGAAATCTTATTCTGTCTATCGGTAAAAGCATCTTTGTCCTAGTCATTTGTGAACTTGATCTATTAATTTCATTCGAGTGACCAGCTTAACGCTGCAAGGTGGACAGCGAGGAACCAGGACTGAGTCGCGAATCACTCCTGACTCTTACCTGTGCTGTCCTGGTGGCTTAGCTTGAGTGCTCTAGTCCCTAGCCAATATTTTCTGATTTTAAAACTAAAGCCTCTTTCTATTCTCGTGCCTATCTCGCAAAATGACCTTTACTAAAATCACTATAACTCCCTCACTTTTTGTGATAGAAACGAAATTTCAACTCCTACTTGTAGCTAACATCCATATCTATCCATTTGAAAACATTGTTCTCCTGTTATCACAAATATCGCGCACAGAAAAGTTTGCCGCAAATTTTCATTTTGAGAAATGTTTACACATGTAAAATAGATTTAAACTGCTTCCGACTTGGATTTTAAGATTGCAAATGTTTTCTGCTGACTAAATCATTGCTTATGCTTGTGTGCAACTGTTCAAAGTGGCTCCCATAGGAATTTACAACAATTTAAGCATTTTTCCACACATTTAGAGTTCTTTCTCAGCCACTTTAAAAGTTATCCTGACAGTTGAAAAGCCCCCTTTGTTTTTTTCTTTATGTGTAAGGGGCAAGGGGGAAGTGAGACACTGTTTGATCTCTACTATTCCTGAATACCTGCTCCCTCCTTCCATCTCTTTGCATTGCCTATTGGGGATTAGGAAGTGTTGCAGGGGGAATTTCTAACCATTGTGCTATCTGATCTGAAACCAACACAAAAGTATTAGTTTCTGTGCTGCATTTGTTTGCTCATAACTTAGTCCCAGTGTATTAAAGACATCCTTCTGTGTTCTGTCACCCCATTGGTGATTGTTGTTTACCTATTAATATATATATATTGTTTTTTTGATCTTAACTAATTAAATCAATAATACCTTTTACAAACCAGCCTGATTTCTGGTCCAGCGTGACCTGGGATATTCCTAAATAAGGGGTGTGATACGAGTGGTACATCTTTCAAATAATTGAATCTATATCTTAAATAAGTAATTCCATTGCGCTGTACACTGGGCCGGGAGCAGAGTGTATCGCCTGATTGAAATCCTTAACCTATTCCAAAACAACATTGTCACGAAAAAGCGAAAACAATGTACCCCTTCATTGACATCCTTGTTAAAATAGCTCAGCATCCGACCATAACCCTCAAAGCCAATGAATCATCAGGTATCTTAAATCCTTGTACCTGAGACAGACCAACATTGAGGTTATGACCCACACTTCAAATGGGCCTGCGGGCCCCCATTTGAAGATGGATGGACATTATTACATCCTGGGGAGGCCCTAGATCTGTGGTATCCCTGTGGTTGACCATAACTGCACTGGTTATTTTTTCTTAAACGGCTGAACCCAGAGACTTGGGGTTTTCACAAACGCAGACTGCCTTGGACTATACATAACTATCCCAATTGAGCGCAGGGCCTCATTACGATTTTGGTGTTTTGACCAAAAATGGTGGTGATGTTACCACGAAATTACCTCTGCATTACCACACCACCAAACTATGGGTTTGAAGGTAAGGCAGAGAAAAAACCTCCAGCAAAATGCTTGAGGTAATTCTTCTGCCTTACAGCCAAAATAAGGTAAAATTAGTGGATTCCCATGGAGTCCTATGGACTCCAATAAATGGGGACTAACACTGCCTACCAACACTTGTAATCTGGTGTTAATTCCGCTGGACTAAGTGTGGTAATGGTAAATCTGTTTGGTGGATTCTCAGTATATTTAGCGTCAAGATACCACCAAACTTTCAATGAGACCTAAGTGTTTAAACCCACCTCTGTCAAGTAATTTGTTTAATTTAACATAGCAGTGTTATTTTGTATCTTTAGCCACCTCACCAGACTCCAGGAAGCTTGGACTAGGCTGCTTGTTCATGGCCTTCAACCAGAGAGGAAGAAACAGAGCACATATGGGCCTCATTATGATTTTGGCGGTGCAGCCAAAAATTGTGGCAATGCAGTGGTAACAAAGTTACCGCTGCATTACCACCACATTAACGCACCGTCAAACTAAGGGTTTGGAGGTAAGGTGGAGGAAAATGCTGGAGGTTATTCCTCCGCCTTAGTGCAAAACAAAAGCCAAATCGATGGAATTATCACTGGCATAATTACTGCCGGGGATACTTCCTCTGAAATCCACATGGAGTCCTATGGACTCCAATAAATGGGGACTAACACCACCTACCACCACTTGTAACCCAGCAGTAATTCTGCCGGACCAAGTGGCAGTAACAGTAAATCTGTTTGGTGCTATTTCAGCAGATTTACCACCAAACTTGCAATGAGGCCCAAAGTCCTGTTTTGCTATTTTCAGCAACAAATCCCAGTTTAATATAGAACCTGGAGAAATATCCCGACATATGCCACCCATGGGCATAATACTCAGCTACTGCCACATAAGCACCAGCTCTTGCACGTGCACACATTCACAGACACACTGATGTATAAACAAAACCACTGGCACATAAACATTGGCTAATTCATACATTAACTCAACAAAGGCCATGCCTGCCACATACACACTAGCATTTGAACATATGATTAATTCAAAACCTTCCAACCATCATCCTGCAATTTTTCATGAGGCACTCCTGGCCTAGTCCACCAGCACCCACGCCCATTGAGCAGCACAGTGTTGGGTGGGTTCATTAAACAGATCTATGAAATACTTGAGTAGCACCCTGGCTTATTGAACACTACACTGAGGTCTTATGTGAAAACAGAGATTCTTTTTGGTTCTGAATCCACACTTTGATATGCTCTAGCGCGAGTGGGCAGGACTTTCTATACAGTAAGAGAGATCCTCACACTCGTATGCACACCTTTCCCTCCTGGACTTCACCACTGCACCACCATAGAGAGAATAAATCCCTCTGTGAACAGTGATGATAATGCACTGCCCCACCACCACATCAAGAAGCACTGCAAGCATGCACAGTGATGCTGCCACTCAATTGCCTGAAAGAGGAACGATGCCGGGTTAGCAGCAGACCACCAAACACAAGCTCAATGGAAAATAAGTTATCTTACCACCTAACAGTTAAACATACACTGCATGGGTAAGTCACAGGTCTCCAGTTTAACAAGGTAATCACGTGTGCAACATGGGAAAACCTTGATGCTCGTTTGTACATATCCTTTTGTGTTGTATTTTAAGTCTAGTGCAGGGATCTACCAACCTGTGTCTCTCAGGATGTTTTTGACTACGACTTCCATGATCTCTCAACACTAACTATGATTGTCTCATTAGTGTAGGCATTTTTACTGGCTCCCAGGTCACAACAGATTTTGATGTTTTCAGGCATGCATTTTTAATCTCAAAATCGAGTTTTGTTTTTTAAAAGTAAATGATCTCATGATGAACCTGTCTTTGAAACAGTATGGAAAAGATTGGTTGGAAGCGGATGCGTAAGGCTGTATGGTTGCAGTGCGGCGTGACTCTAGGTGCTTTCATCTAATCCCTGGTGATCGCTTTGGTGGCGGGGCTTCAGTTTGGTGTTCCAGCGCTCAGTGTTCCGTGGCTTTTCCCGGCTTATCCCGGTCTACCTCGAATATCACGGCAGTACCTATCCTAGTACCGGCGCCAGCACCAAGCGCAAGGTGAAGTGATTCCGCGCAGGCTCGGGGGTCTAACTGCTCAGCTCTGGTGAGGTGTTTGCATCATGTTTGAATCATGCTGCGGTCTGTCCGCTGCAGCCAGTGCTTGCTCTCAGTGCTCTGAGAGGAACTGCCACACCAGGGTGATAGGCCTTGGACAAGCCGCAAGTTACAAGCTGGGAGTCGCTGGTGGGTATGTCTCTCTGTGCTTTGGCACCCTGGTACTCCCTGGTCCCAGTAAGGGTGCCGCAACAGAAAAAACACAAATCTTTTAAACCAGTACTGGGGGTGGACACTCTATGCTCTATGCACTCTACGCTTTCTTCGCTGTTTTCCTTGTGATCTCCAGGGTTCTTTGGGGTCAGTTTAATCCAGCATTGGGTGCTTAGGTGCCGTTTAATTTTGGTTACCTGGTGCATTTGGAGTGTTGGACACAGTGGGTGTATGAGCAGATTGAGGTTGCCAAAGGCAGCTAGGGTGACTAAAGGAGCTAAAAAGTCTCCTCAAGCTACAGCAATCTAGCAGGTTATAAAGGCTATAAGTGCATATAGGCCTTTAAATGGTGGCTAAACTTCGTACTCACAAGGCTCTGAACGCGGGTGCTAAAAAGTCGTTGAGACAGTGCAACCAATCAACCATTGACTAGGTGTCCGTTAGTCGCCGGACTACAGGAGTTCCACCAATTTCAGTAAACCTGGAAGATGAGGGGGGAGAAGCCCGATGGCGGAGCTTATTGCTGGGGGCTTATATCCTGAGTCCATCATGGGGGTCCTAAATCCAGAGGACAGCTGTGACATGCCTGCTGAGAACATGGTCTGTATGGATGCACTCGTTGAGCTGCCGATTGGGCTTCAGAATTGTGAACAAGGTGCTCAGTGGGGGCAGAGTGCTGCAGGGGCAGACCCAAGCACTTGGGGGGCGACTCAAATTGTTTACACCTCTACGCCCGGCCTGGGCTCTCGGGAATTGTTGGAGTACAGGCCCGGAGCTGTCAATGGTCCAATGGCCACAATCAGCAGAAGTGTCAACGTAGACTGTTCATCCAGAACATCTTTGGAGGCACTCAAACGCTCCATTGACGATATTATGAGGGGGATTGTTTTCCGGGATGAACCGATCAGGTCATAAGTAAACGCCCAGTGCTGGTTTACTCTGGCCAACAGATGGGGGGGTTCCTAAATGGGGAGGTTTTGGGAGGCGATGCTGTCTGTAACTGCACACAGGATTTTTGTCATTCAGTCCTGATGGGGTGCTTGCCACGCCATGATTATAGACCCAGATTAGCGAGCTTCCGTGCATTTCTACAGTAATCAGGGACTGTGGCAGTCCCCAACCTGAATCCCCGAGCCCCGACTGCCAGAACAACAGACGGTCATCCAGCAAACGGAAATTTGTTTTTCGAATCCTGGAGTTGCTGATTCACTATCAGGCTCAAACGGTGGACAGTCATAATGTCGAAAAAAAAATGTCAATGTCGACAAAAAAATGTCGAAAAAAAAAATGTCGACTTTCTCTTTTTTTAATTATATATTTATTTTAGGGGTTTGGGAGCTAAAAAAAAGGGAAAAATTAAAAAAAAAATTAAAAAAGAGGGGTTGGGGGGGGGAACCCCCCCATATAAAAAAAAATGCATTGAAAAAAAAAGTCGACATTTTATTTTTCGACATTTTTTTTTCGACATTTTGACTGTCGACATTTTGACTGTCGACATTATGACTATAAACCGGCTCAAACACAGCCCAAGCATCTCAAGTTGTTCGCCATCTCAACAGCCTTACCCTTTGGAACTGAAGTTGGAATTTAGGTCTCTTAAAGATCGGTATGACAAAGATGCAGGGAGACTGGACTCCCATTTGGAGGTGATAAGTGCGCAAGCAAAGTTGATGGCAGCTCATGCTGTGGTGCTCAAAACTTCTGTGGCCTTGGAGGGGGTCATTCTGATCATTCTGACCTGGGTGATATGTGCAATCAAGCCAAGAACCCCAAGGCGGCTGGCTCTGGTCCAGTGCACTGGGATATAGAGGCTTTGAAGTCTAAGACTGGTCTTGATGGAGCAAGGGTTGCAGCAATTCTGAGACACCCCAGAGGAACAAGACTAATTTCAACGCAGTCTAATGGACTTGTGACAAACTCTATAGGCCCTCCGCATAATTGCAATCCTGATGCAGTGACTGTACAATCTGTCACAGAGATTCAGGCAAGCTCCGATGAAATGTCGCAGGGCCTAGGAGGATTAAATCATCACAATGCTGAGGTCCAACCGGCCCCTTAGGCTGCTCTTAGCACCTTACCGGGCCATAGAAGTGCAGAGGACGACCCCCTGAGAGGCTGGCGAGACCACAATTTGATCTGTTGTTTCAAGCGCCTGACGCATAGGAATGAAAATGCCTATAAAAGGCTTTTAGTGCAGGGTTTGATGGAAGTGTTGGCGGTGAATGATATTTCTTTAAAATTGCTCCCGTTTGACCGCATTCTATCAGACTACATGTTTTGCAAGAGTTGCAATGTTCGTTTTTCTTTCACTAACTTCAACTTTCGCACCTGCATTTGGAATTGTAGTGTGGTCCTGGCCTCTAAGGGGATTGAAGTCTTTGAAGACATCAGGGTAGAGTGGTGCCATATTCATAACTCTTGTTACCACTGGCAGGATAGGGGCGGAGCTGCCGGTGACGCTTTTTGTTCTGAGTTTGCAGCTGTGGATCGTCAATGTCTCAAGCGCACTGACTATCCTGAGCCTCCTGTTGATCATACTGGCCTCATCATCGACCCGACAACACCCAAACTGGAGGCGAGGCTGAGGCAGCCCCCTCCAATATCCTTCCAAATCTTGCAGCAGGCATGGGACAGGGTGTATGCCTCTGCTACTTGGGCTCCTTGGACAAAGCAACAGTGGCAAGTTTAGGGCCCTTGCTGTAAGGGAGCCTGTGAATTGTCCCGGTAATGGCCTGCTTAGTATGGCCATCCGCTCTGCTGATGAAATGTTTGTGTTATCTCCCTGCCTTAAGCCCATGGAAACCCTGGTCTTTATGTCCTGGAATGTGGCGGGTATTAATTCCAAACTATGATATTTGAAATCTTTGTTGTTTCATGAAGGAATTGATATCTCTTTAATACAGGAATCCTGAGCTATGGAGGATATAGTTTTAGAGAGATTCACAACCCACTCTATACCGGCCTTGAAGGGACTGAGGGGGTGACACCATGGCGGGGTATGTACATTGGTAAAGCCCCCTCTTGTGAATAAAATGTCCATTTTGAGTCTGTTCACCCCTCCTTGCAAGGGGTGAGAATAGGTAGCAGGGGTGGCCAAGACATGCTGGTGGTTAATTTGTATAACAGCCTGCATGCCCAATTTGGTAAAAAGTGCTTTTCCACACTGACACTTGCAATGGAGGGTTTAGTGAGCTGGGCAGCCATGAATGAGGTATTCCTCGTTTTGGGAGGGTACTTTAAGGCCAAATTGGAAAACGAAGCAGGCGCCACTTTGTTGGATCCGGCCAAAGACGATCAGTCCGGTGTGCCGCCTGCTGTAATGAAAGATGCTGGAACTTGTAGGGAGGGGATTAGGCTTGGCAGGCCCCTCTTTAGGTGGGGATTGCGTTCAGTCAATGGTCTTTTTATAGAGGACATCCCAGTGAATTCTACATTTTTTCCCACACTGGGACCTTTGACTATTAATTATTTGTGTGTTCCAATAAAGTTTTAAAGCCATATCAGAGGGTTATAATATGATATGATATTTATAACGCGCTTAATACCAGAGTTTTCTAAGCGCAGACCCCAGGGATCGAACCTGTGTTACTGCGTCGTCTTACTTCCATGGCAAGCACGTTGCCCCTGAGCTATCCTCCACTGAGACAACTTGACCACGTAGGCAGTGATCATTTCCGCATCCGCCTCAAAATGAGACTTCAATGTGGGTCGCCCCCTGTGGGCTCTGCGGGTTCTCAGGGCTCTGCACCGCAGGGGGAAATGGAAATCAGTGGATCCCCAGCATGTGCAGAGCGTTATTGTTAGCAATAACTGGCAGATTCTGGAAAGACTACTAAGTGGGTGTATGGAACAGGAGGCTATCGGGGAAGACTTTTTGTTACTTCTGTACAATCGTTCAGCCACATTTACTTTGGGGGAGGGCAGAAGGAGGGCTAGTCCCCACCCTAGGTGGCTTAATTCAGAATGTGCAAAACTGAAGACCTCTCTGTAAGTATTCTGAGGAATCCTCTATCCACAAAGCTGAACATAGCAGGAGCCCGTGCAGCATATAAAAAAGCCATTGGCCCTCATTACGAGTATGCCGGTCCGGTAACAAGGGTGCTGGTAAGCCTACTGGCACCGTTGTTACCGGACCAGCACACTCCGACTCTGCGGGCGGCTGTCATCACACCCGCGAGGCATGAACTGGCGGGCGGTTCGCCACCTGCCCGCAGTCTTTCACGGAAGCACCGGCACCGTTGTTAATGGTGGCAGTGCTACCGTCATCCCAAGTCCCATTGAGTCCTGTGGGACTCAAATGGGAATGGGGATTAACGATTTTCCGGCACCTGACTTCCAGGAACACCAGGGTTGTAATCCCCCGATGTTTCCTTGAAGCTAGGCACCAGAAAAATCCTCAAGTAATGAGGCCCATTGTGCGCAGGAAGCAAGAAATTGAAAGAGAGACATGGGAGGACTCGATTAATTCATCACCTTCTAACAATGCCAAACTATTCTGGAAAATTGTCATTAAGGGACCATTTCATAAATGTAGGACCTGTCAAATTGTCAGTAAGGGACAGTTTTATAAATTTAGGACCAGTCAGTAACCGCCAGTGTTCTCGGAACAATCATGGGTAGCTCATTACTCCTCCCTATTTGTCAATGATTATGCAGCCATATATAGGGACAGTCTATGGCCCTCATTAGGACCCTGGAGTTAAGGGGTTAACGGCACTGTAAAAGGCTGCGGCGCCGTTAACCCCTTAACGCCTTACTACGAGGTCCCTTTGCGGCTCCCGACCTGAACGGCTGGTCTGGACCAGCCGTTAAAGTAGGGACCCCCAAAGGGGCCTTGATGGCAATTACGGTACCGCAATTTGCGGTACCGTAATTGCCGCCTTCCCCATTCCCATTGAGCCCTATGGGGCAAAAATGGGAATGGGGAAGGGCCGTGGAGAAAGGGGGAATTACCGCCCCGCCAACCTTGGAATGGGGTGGTAATTCCCCCTTTCTCCATGGCGGACTCCGGCATGGACCATGGTGCTAGTAGCACCATGGTTTAGCGCCAGAGTCCTAATGAGGGCCTATCTGTCCGAGGCACCAAGCTGACAATTTGCAATACGACAGCTATTGTTATTTTCACAGTGGAGGAAGTCTCACTGGCTATTAAAAATCAAGGCAGGAATCGGGCCCCTGGCCCGGACAGTGTTCCAGCAGACTTATTCATGGCACAGCTGGATTTGTGGGCTCCCATTTTGACTCTTGGATATAACTCTGTCTGTGCCGGAAGACCTATCCCAGTCTCCTGGTCTCAGACATTGATCTGCCCATTATATAAAAGGGCCCAAGGGAGCAGTCAGGGTGCTATAGGCTGATCGCTCTGCTAGATTCAGCTTTTAAGTTAAGATCTTGGGACGGGCTATTTTAGGGAGACTTCAGTCCTGGGCTGAGAAGGCAAATATCTTCTCCCCTATTCAATTGGGCTTTAGACCAGGTCTGGGCACAGCAGAGCAGGCTTTCAGTCTTTATCTGATTGCAGCACATTGGCTGTTTGTCAAGGAGGAGCCCATTTCTTTGGTGCTAGGCTGTGAAGTCCGCTCGATCCAGGAACTCCCCTGGTCCATTGGTGGACCGGATGGAGAGATTGCATTTCTCTACCATGGCCCAAGTGAGAAGTGGAGCTGATGGACAACACACCCCCTCTTTCCAAGTGGAGTGTGGGGTGCGTCAAAGGTGTGTCCTGCCTCCCCTCCTTTTTTGTCTTTACACAAATGGCCTATATGAACACTTATTGAATTAGTCTTCTGACTTTCCCAAGCTGGATAATAGACGTCTGCCAGTACTTGCTTATTCTGATGATGTGGTATTATTTGCCTGCACCCCCAGATCAGTACAGCATCTGGTGGATGACTATTCTGGCTTTATGGATAATCTTGGGCTCAAGATAAATGCCTGGAAATCGGCCGTTATGGCCTGCTGTGGAAAGAAAAAACCCCTGCCCCAGGTCTTTAGCTAAATTTTGTAAAGGAGAGCTAATCCCAAGAGTTAACAATTTTGACTATCTGGGGGGTTCAAGCAGGCAATCGGGGATGGGGGTATCTAGAGCTTTGTGCTCATTTAAAGCGAAACCGCCAGAATTGGTATTAAAAGTCTACCATGGTAAAGTCACGTCTGTGGCAAGATATGGTTGGAGCCGAGTGGTTTTTATCACGTTGTAGCCCACTCCGGGGGCCGAGACAACTCTTTCAAGAGCATTTTGGGGCTGCCAGGACTGCTCCTAATTTTGAAGTTCCTCAAGAGCTTGGCTGTCGGTTCTTGGGCAATCTGGTTGTAGCTTTATCGGTCAGTCACTGGCTCCGAATTTGGATAAACACTAGAGCTACCTTGACTCAGGAACTCATTAATTACTTGGTGCCCAGAGACTCTTATTTAAAGATTTCCTGGCTTAGGCATGTGAAGACGCTGTTGGCCGATGTAGTGGAGGGTCACTGTTTTTATACATCAGTCTTATTACCTTCTAAGGCTATAACAACAAGTGTGCTCCAGCTCCTTTTGGCTAGAAGAGTGTCGTCAGAGTCTGTGAAAGCTGCTAATGGGTCACAAGCGCTGATTACATCCCCTGGCCTCCAAAAATATCTGAGCTGAGCTAACCATCCGTCTCAGCGTTTTCCTGTCTCAATGGGCAATTTTAATTGCATACACCTGAGAGCTGTGATGTCGGTCTGGTCCAAAGGGAGAACGGCCCAGTCTTGTCTCCTTTGTAGGGCACCTAAGGAAGATTTGGCACATTTCTTCTTGTGCTGCCCCACCGTCTCAACAATTAGGAACAAACATTTCAGGGCCATGGCCTGCGACGTTACGCAGGGCCATGGCCTGCGACGTTACGAGGCGGTATTACATTATTTGTTGCGGGTGGACTCTGTTCAGGTGGGTCGGGCTGTCTTAATGTTTTTAAACTGTGCCTTATTATTGAGAGACTCTTTTTAAGGACTTGACTGCCATGATTTTGTTTTTAAGTTCGTGTCATGATTTTATTTTTTGCTGTTTTTTTGCTGTTTTTATGGATATTGTGATGTTAATTGTTGGGTTTTATGGTATGCTATGTCCGACCAAAAAACATTTTTGAGTTTGAGTTTGCGTTTGAAGCAGTGGTAAGGGTGAACATTCTAAACAACTTGACAACGTGGAGCCAAATGTGATTCTCCCTGAGGCAGATGGCATGTCAAATTGACTTGCTGAACCAACGTTGTGGGTAACAATGAATACAGGTTTACTTGGACATCACAAAAGGATTTGTGTTAGTGTATCCATGGGAGACGAGTCAATGGGTGTGGACATGCTGCAACATAGTTGCATTGGCAAGGGACAAGTGTCTGGGCGCACAGGGATTTCCACTTTAAAGTTTTCAAATGTTCAAGAAATGCTGGATAGCACTAACACCTGTGCATTTACCTAGTCATGAACATGCTGGCATTCCAGCAAAATCACCCTTTGGGTCTGAGCTCGAGAAGCAGCATGTGACCATCATTTCTGGAAATTATGGAACGGAAACTTGCCAGCTGTTACCTGTTACCTACATTCTTAAGAAATGCTCTGAATATTCTGGGCCCTACCCACTTTCAGCTCCCTGCTTCAGTACCGGCCTGACTATCCCCTACCCACCAGCCTTCTTTAGCACAACCTACCTGTGAGGTGCCTGCCTGCGCTGGTGCAAGCGGTCCTGCAGTGCATCTTCTGTGCCCATGGAAACTAGGGACCAGGTTGTAACGACCAGATTCTAAACTCCCCATTTGTATTTTCTTAGTCAATAACTGTTTTTCCTTCCATGCCTATATGCTTCACTTTCAATCAGGAAGCAAGCTGCGGCGCAGTCTTTCTTATCTTACCTGACAGGAAATAATACATTGTGGGAGCTATCAGGGCGTGTTACTGACATAAACATGCATCAATAATTGTTATTAATTACGGCAAAAATACACACTTTCTCTGAGGTGCTCACTGTTGGAAAGCCAGTCAACAACCTAGACAAATTCCTAGTGCTTGCAACTGCCCTGTGGCCACAATACATGCCAAATGTGTCACTATGAAATATATTTTCATGATGCCCGTGGCCACAATGTATGATGGGCTTGTCACTTTAAAACACACTTTCAGGATGCATGTGCCCACAATATATGTTATGTTATTGGGTTTTATTTTGCACATCCATGCCGTTTGCAAGTTCTACAAGCACGCTGGCTCTGTGAAAATAGTGTGGGTGTGAAGAGGGAGACCTAAATGTGGCCCTCGTTGCACCGGTTCCACCATCATCTCGACGTCACAGAAATGAGAGGTGCACATCATTCCTTTCCCTCTCTTCCCCATCATTGATGTATCGCAGATGTGAGAAACTTGTTTCACTGAGACAGCCATTTAGACCCTACCCTGATGACGTTGTTGAAGAGATACACCTGCAATCAATGGAGCAAGTCGACTGATTGTAACCGCGAAGAAAGCTTATGATGTTACGACTAGTAACACGACGTAGATGTGTTAGACATGAAGCACACACGCATTCCTGCATGAAGTTACGCAGATACTTTGACTGCATTATTCTTAGACACGAAGAACATGCTTATGACTGACTTAACTAGAGGATGGATACACCTATACTATGCAGTAATCGCAAGTTGCACACGAATACATAAGAACTGCTTGCTGACACTTAAGCGCAATTAACATGAACGCCCATGAAAATAAAGATGAAAGCCATAGCCGCATTGAAATGAATGGGAAGACACTGGAATGGATTGAGAACACAGGAGACCTGACATTCTGACATTGCTGAGACACACCGACCAGGCTGTCAGTGCAGCTATTGTGCACAGCCTTGCCAAGGACACAGACAGAGGGAAAGTCACAATTGAACAGAGGAGATAGGACACCTGCAAGAGTAAAAAACTGAAAATCATAAATGCAAATAGGAAAATTAAGTTTGTGGTCCCTACACATGTGACCTGAAACCTGTAAGACAGAGCCTATTCATTTGAGCCAGACGGAGACCATTGTTAGCATGCAGCCGAGGGTGGGATGATACAAAAGTAAATACATGGATGAAAGCTTTCCGCTCTCTCTCAAGACCTAGAGGATCAGAGATGGTTACTTGTTAAGTACATGCAGCACCTCTATGGATGTTCTCACCACCTTGTCTGGGCTCATGGGCTGACTAATCCCTATCCACCTTCCACGCTAGCTCACACATTGTTGCGAAGCCAATCACAGCATGTTAACCTGACATACCTGTAATTGCAACATGTAGTAGGTGGTCACAAGAGGAGCCACCAGATATTGCTTAGCCATTAGGGATACTGACCCACTATGCATTATATATGAAGTTCACCTCACTAACTAATTCCATGTTCCCTTAGGTTTTTTAAATGTTACTTGTGTTTTGTGATGTCAGGGGCCCTTAAAAGGCTATGATAAGCCTGAGAACGACGAGAGAGTATTGGAGGATTGCATATTATTCATCCATGTACTGAAAGCTTTCAATAAATAGATCATTCTGTCACATTTGTGGACTCTTCTGTTTTTTGTGCAGGGGATTTCTTCGGCCCAGTTCCTCTTGCTTGTAATTAGGGAGCATAACAAATCCTTTGCCTGATTTCAGGTGGTAGCAGGTGGTAGCAGGGGACAGTTGCTAAGACCCCAGGCACAATTGCTGTTTTTTACCAGACCAACTTACCACATGTGTAAACTGAGATGGTTGTCAGGAGCCCCCTTGGTGAAATTCCTGCCCACTCCTGTGGGATGTCGAGCAGACCAGAAGGCAGAGTGGCAGATTGTGGGTGATGGCGTCCAGGGGCTTCAGCATATCTGGAGAGAAGTGAATATAAGTCCACCAATTCGACAAATATTGGGGGAGGGGAAGATTGATAGGTTGTGGTTTGTTTTATGTTAATTATGGTTGATTCCCTGTTTCTGAGCATTCGCTAGGATATGGATGATGAGACAAATCCCTGTGACTAGGCAGTTAGCTTAGGCTGCGGAAGATGGTACCTTATTGAAGTTACAGAAAAAATCATAAATAGAAAAAAGACAATTTTGAGGTTATCATATTGTTGGGAGGACCCCAAGGTATGCCGAGGGACACCGAAGCCCACGGACTTGAAAGCCCAACTTCCTCCCCCAGGGTACATAGAGAACTCAGTCAACGGCAAGTTCAAACTGTGGTTTATTACAGGCAAAACCAACAGGGATCAGCACAGGAAGAGAGACTATCCATGCACATCCCCTTCTCCAGAAAATCTATCACACCAAGGGATTGGGTATAGAGTATTCTACCACCTATAGTGGACATTATAGATGTTATCCTACTAGCCCTCGCATGTCAAGTGGCTGGCCTGTCCCATCCCCAAGTTACTAACTATAACATTGTTGCAGCGTCATGGACTTAACATTGGTTCTTGCTCATTGCTACCCACTAAATTGCGATTAGCTAGAGCTGATGTCCCCAGGACTGGGATCCGCAAACGTTCTCAGCTCACTGTGTACCTCTTCAAGGTAATAAGAATGACTATGTGTCTGCATTGTAACTTGTGTGTACCACCTTAACTCATGAGAGTGCTCTCCTGATCGGCACAACACTTGTTGCATATTGTTGCATACTTATCGCTGTCTAGGTCTGGCAGCCTGGGGCCAGCTCTCCTTTCCCACTGCTGATAACTGTCCATTGTCTGCGTTGGCCGCTCCATGTCTTCAGACATCAAAAATGTGTGCTGTGCAGCTCTGAATTATGAGGTTTTTATAGTATTTTCTGCAGCTGGTCCCTTTGTCATCTGGGGATTGGAATGTTATCTGTATCTCTTCACCTTGGCTGCAGGTCCTCTCTCACATGTCTTGCTCTCTTTCCAGCCTGAATCAGCCCAGATCGTCTCTTTCTATGGGGCCTGAGGCCTGCTGTAATTTTCCTAAACCTTATAATGCGGTTTCTACAGTGTCCATGCTATACTACATTTCCATAGGTTAGTCACACTTGGCTTTGTCAGGTCCCATAGGTGCTCCTGTAATTCCATAGGATTATTCGTGTCTAAGCATCTGCAAGCTGCGTTTGGCTAATGGCAAAAATAATAAAAGCAATGACAGTATGTATATGTATCTGCCCTCTAACTATAAACCTGTACGTTTGTGTTCTTTATGTATTCGAGTGTGTGTTTGTGTCCCGAAGTGCGGAAGGCACATGTGCTTCATGTCTAACGCTGCTATGTCGTGGTGTCTCTAAAGACATCAGCAACATGGTTTCTTGGTGTTTAGTCCAAACTGTCCATACAGGTATCCTTAATCATGGCCTGTGGCTCTTCATCCACACATGGATGAATCTGTATGTTCCTTGGTTGGTATAGCAGGCTGAGGGGATACCTCTCGACATACTTTTTAATCATGGGTCCATTGGGGATTTGTTTGAAATAGAATAGTGATTGCGGTGCTTCCCGGATTTCTTCCTTTTCATGAATTTGGTAGGAGGGGAAAGGGTTGGTAGGCTTCCCCATCCCTCTTGAGTCCCCCCTCTGGTCGACCTGTCGACCAAATCCTTATATGACAGTCCTTTTGGTCTTGGCTCCCATATCTTCATTATTCCTCTGAGGTGTCCATAGCAGTTTGTGTGGTCATGGAATGACCAGTTCATGTAACAGCACACTCCATCAGGGTTACACCAAACCCACTTTCCTTCATAGTATGTTGCATCGAATGGGTTGTCCAACTACATTAAGTTAGTTGAGAATAGGTTGCATTGTGCAGTTCTTTCTCTTATCTTGTCCCTCTGTGCCACAATCTCATCATTTGTTCCTCCTATGGTTACATCCATCAGTAAATGCATCGTGATAGCTTCCTCCACCGTCTTCTTGCAGCTGGCCATGAAGATCTTGATCCTACACAGTGATGTTGCTGCCAGCACAAGGGCTCCCATTTTCACCTTCAGTCCATCTGACATCCATGATGGCATCCATGAGCATATGTATGCTGTCCAGCTCTGGTCCTTTCCTGTCCCCCTGGCTTCATCTTCCATCTTTGCATGCATCCGTGCCAGTTGTGTCATTGCATCTGATAGGATTTGTTATCTTCATTGTTGGCAGGTAGGAATGTGCAACAGGAACTCCCTATCTTTGCGCAAACTCCTCCTTCCATAGCTGTGAGTAGATCCAGAATGTACCTATTCTGGAGCACCACCAACCTTATTGCTCTGAGCTCCTCCTTTAATGCATTCAACTAATTTACAGTAGAATTAATAGTCACCATTAGCTCCCACTGAGCGATTTGCAACCACTTTGCGTTTGTGTACATCTGTACAGATGGTATTACTGATGCAAAGAATATTTGTGCCCTGCTAAACAGCCTGTGCACTGCTAGAACTTCGTCTAGTGCAGCTTCTGATGCTCCTGAGAAGTAATTCCCTCCTCTTTTTACTCTGCTCAACCCTGCTGGCTTCTCTGCCTTTTCTGCCCTGGCTGTTGGTGCCACTTCAATTGATCGCTTCTTTCTTTTGTTATTAGCCATCCTAGGGAACTCATCAAGCTTCACATCCTTCTTTGGCACGACCAACGAAGGCATGTTGATGTGTTCCAATGAGCAAACTCCTCCCCAGCCAGGTGGCAGCTTCTTGTATGCTTTCGGTCCACAAGCCCAGTAATGATCCATCAGTACTGCCGTTCCTGCTTTCATAGCTGCATGTTGTTCAATGCTTCTGTACCCAACATTCTCGCCAACTTCAACTTGGCCATTGTTCTGATAGCACAGTGTTGGTGTCTTCAGAGGTATTATTGGCATTGAACCAGCCTCATTTTCCACCGACGTCAGTAGCTTTGCACTTTTGTCCCATTCCTTCAGGCACTTGTCATTTTCTTCCTGTGCCTTGTTCGTTGGTGACAGTGCTAGTGTCAGCGCTTTGCTTTCCACCACTCCGTCCTGCCATCCATCCTTGGTGAGTACTTGGCCATACACCAGTATCTGTTGTCTTTCCCAGCAGCCTGGCTTTCCTCCTGTCTCCCTCACTCATGTCCAGGGACATGGTAGTTCCTTCAGAGTGATAGTCAAATGTCTTAATGTAATTATCTTCATACGGGAATGTTGATTTAGACATCCAATTTAGCTTGGCTGTCTTGCCTTGAAATCTTCCTTGAGTTTGCACCATTGAGAGATACATTAGGCATTGTGCTCTTGCTGTGGGTATTTCAGTTGCTATTACATTTCTGGAGGCACTCATTGCCCAGGGATTAAGGAGCAGACATAACAGCTCTCTCTGGTGGTTTCCTTACCTACTTTTGTCATGTGTTTGTACCACATGTTATTAGACACTCAAACAGTTTCGGTAATGTATATGTCAACCCCTTTCATGTCTCTATCAACACTGCGCTTGCCTCTCCTTACCTTATCAGCAGTGTCCTGTCCACCTGACATGGTTGTTTCACCTGCTTGGGTTGGGAAAATGTTAGTAGAGGGTACAGCAGTAGCACTAGCAACAAGGTATATGTGGCAAAATATGAATCCCATCAACCCACTTGGAAATAATAGACACAAAATAATAATAATGTTCTTTATTGTTTCCCTCATTTCCACTTACTCTGCTTGATCCTTGCAGTTTGAACATATAGTTGCCTGCCTGAAATGCGCAAAGAAATGCGTTACTTTGTAATTATTGTAAATGCTCTTTATCTCCGTGAACCAAGTAATCACTGATGGCAAAGGCAAACACTTCTTCACACAATTTTCTTACTGATGAGTCTCTTAGAGAGGCAAGGACTGGGGGATCACCGTGCTGAAGGTGGGGGGTATGTTTGGGACAAATACTCTATAAAGGCAAGGTAGTATACTCCAGGGGATCGGGCTCAGAATCTGCTGGGGCTGCTCACAGTGTGGACAATTTGGTTGGAGAAATTATCTCGGTGGTGGGCAGAGGGTAAAATGGACAATCATCAACAATTATATCTGCTTTTGCATAGATTGTGTGCAGAAAAGAAAAATAACAAACAGACAGTGTACTCTAATCGATGTCCACACGTATTCCAGTCTCACCATTGAATGTCCTCCTCTCGGTAGTGTAAGTTCAGAACGCACTTGTAGCTCTTCTAGGAGCTGAATGTTGGCCCTGTTGGTCAAGGTGACCTTTTTGCCAGGTCAGGACGTGGCTCTGTAGGGCTTGAAGTCCGCCAAGTGGTTCCAGAGCGTCTTTCCTTCTAGTTTGACAGCACGGTCGGCCACTTTCTCCACTACATGCAAGCCTGTGAACTTGGGCACATTCCAGCTCCTCACAAAGTTCCTGAGGAGGATGATCTCCCCACACTCACAGGGTTTTTATAACTCAGAGTCTTGTGGCGCGCTGTCACAGTTGCTCTCTTTGCTGTCTTCTGGGCCTCCCCGGTGTCATTGTATCTGGCAAGAGAGATAAAAGAAGCAATAGCACCAAGGAAGTAACATAGTCATTCATTTCCTGCCCTAACACATCTGCACTATTCTCACAATCTTTAAGTGCTTTTGAGGGAGGAGCCAGGGGAAGGTGCATGCGCCGTCCAGTCACCACCTTGTGGGGCGTTAAATGGTGGTCATATGCAGGCTTATCGTGAAGTGCAAACAAGGCAAGAGGTAAACAGTGCAGCCAGTCCTTTTTGGTACTCTGCTGTGTCTTGGCTATGCACTCTTTCAGAAGGCCATTCAGGCTTTCACACACCCCATTTACTTATGGGTGGTCACACAGGCAAATTTGTGTTGGATACCTAATAATGCATATGTGCTGGAACACTTGGTTGGCAAAGTGAGGCCCATTGTCAGGCCGCAGGACCTCACACATGCCCCATCTTGGGAACATCTCTCTGACGAGGAATCTGCCCGCTCTGAAGACCTCAGCATGTGAACAGGGGTCGGCCTTGATCCATCCAGAGAATGGACATTACACCACTATCATGTAGAGGCACCCTTGCCAGACTTGAATCATGTCTACATAAGCCATGTGTAAATGCTGGAATGGGCCTACTGGTCTCAGTATGGCTCCTCTTACAACTCTCAGAGTATGCCCTGCTGTAAACTGCGGACAAACCAAACAATTTCTCACAAATTCAGCCACATGTTCTGTGAAATTAGGACAGAACCATGTTGCTCCAATGTGTATAGCAATGACTTCCTTCCCTGTGTGTGTTGGATAGTGCAATTGTGTTAATGCAGTGGTGAATAAGGCCAGTGGTGTTACCACTTTCCCTGTGTTATCCCACCACCATAGGGCATCTGTAAGAGATATTGGTCATCCCCTCCTTACCCACCGTTCCTTCTCTTCCCTAGGTGCAGCGCCCTGCAACTCCATGATCTGCGCTTCTGGCAGCACATTGTACCCTTCCTTAAGTACCATATTTCTGGTGCACTCTCTCGCATTTGGAGCTCCTCCTAGTTCCCATAGCTCCCCAAAATATGCTGTGCATCTGGACTCAAAGTCTGCTGCTTCTTTTCCCCTTGAGATGGAATCTTCCCCTTTTGTGTGTGCTTGGCACTTCACTAATGCTACCTGTGTTGGATATACATTTACTTCAATCAATCTGCCCAGTAAAAGTGCATGTTGTAAAGGAGTCCCATCTGCCCTTCTGAACCCTGTCCTCAGCCATTGTGACAGTCCAGAGTGGACTGTGGATGTCACATACAGGTGGAGTCAGAGTAAATTGCCACCTCCTTCTCGATGCTGTTTTCCAGTGCTAGTATAAGGGCCACTAGTTCTGCTGCTTGTGCAAAGTAATGGGATGGTAGTCGCGCACTGGCTACCACATCACTTCTGCCATCTTCCTTCAGTTTTACCACTGCAGTCCCAGTATACCTGACCCCATCTGGCTAGTCAATTGTTGACGACCCGTCAATGTAAAGCACATCTCCCCCCTCAAGTTCATTTTCCTCTACCTTGCGAGTGCCACTGAACATCTCTATGTTTGTGGTACAATCATGTGCATAGTCTCCTACCTGTAGGACATCTGCTTGAAATGTTGATGGGTTGACAATTCAGCATCTCATTATTTTAAGGCCTATATTTGATAGTATCACCTCGTACCCTGATGCTCTTTGTGTTGTCAGAGTGCTCTTTGGCTTCTGCAGTATAGCAAAGGGGGTGTGCTCCACGAAAAGAGTGGTGGTGCACCCCATGGTTATTGCTGCTGACTTCTCCACTGAAAATTCGGTAGCTGCCAAAGCTTGTTCACACTGATAGTGTCTTCATAACTGGGTCCAGCTGCCCACATTAATAAGCGATTGGCTTGTGGCCCATGCTTGTCTTTTGTGTCAGTACTGCCTTCATCACTACACCGTCAGTGTGTGAGAACAGGGAAAAATTCCTTTTTGTAGTCTAGGATCCCTACCACTGGGTCTGTGCTTATAGCTTTCTTCAGTTCTTCGAATGCCTCAATCATCTCTGTGGTCCATGTCAGTGTCTTGTTTCCTTTCTGTGCTTCCTTCAGAGCGCCAGTAGTGACCTCGTGTATGTGCTGTAGGGAAAGGCCTATGCGCTGCATAGTGCCATAACCCCATCCCTCACTGTTGTGGGATTGGGTGTCTTGCGTGTGGTCTCTGCTCTCTCTGGGGTGATCTGTCAGCTATTTTGGGATAGCGTCTGTCCAATGTATAGAACCTCCTTCTGACAGTACTGTAACTTGGCTTTGTCCACCTTGTATCCCTTGTCAGCTAACACAGTCAGCATGTGTACTGAGTCTTCCTACATTGATCTTTTGTTGTGCTGCATATCAAAAATGTCATCTACATATTGCAAAACTGTGCTTTCCATCTGTATGTTGTTCAAGTCCATCTGTATCACTCTGTTAAAGGTAGATGGTGACTCACAGTACCCTTCTGGTAAATGAGTGTGTTTCCGCTTATGGTTTCTTTACATAAAGCTGGTCAAGTCTTGTGAGACTGGGTGTAGTGGCACTGAGAAGAAAGCATTCTTCAAATCAATGAGCGTGAAGCAGGCAGCTTCTGCTGGATGCTGCACAAAATTGTTGCTGGATTTTCCAATAAAGGATACTCTGCTTCTACAATATGGTTAAGAGGTCTTAAATCCTGTATGAAATGCCATGACCCTCCCTTTGCCTTGCATACTGGGTACACTGCAGTGTTGCATGGGGATTGATGGTACAAGAATGACGTGTCTGTATATTGTGTTCGTAAAGCTTGCCATACTGCTGCCCTGCAGTTTGAAAATGACGCCCAATCGTGCGCTTTGTTCTGTGCTGTCACCCCTGGGAACCCCGCCCTCTTCCATACATCATCAGCCACGTCCCCTAATATCCATACTAACAGTCACTTTACGTCCCCCAGTGGTAGTCTGTGACCAGCTGTCATCTTCTCCATCTCATAAATCACTGTCCCCGCGCTCAATGATGGTAACCTACACTTCACACTATCCTTGTCTGTGTGCTTCCATGGCATGTACTGAGGTCTCACCCCTCTTCTCTTCAATAAGGGCATCTGTGTTTATGCTTCCTTCTCCTCAAGTGGCTTGCTAGTCAACCTAATTTGTCGAGGCCCTCTCTCTTCCTCAATATCTGATCATATATTTACTGGCTCCAGGGTAAGCACTCTCCTATTATCGTTATAAGCTCTAGACAATCGTCCCCTTGAACAGGCTAATCCTTTCTCCCCTTCCCACATCCATTGAGATCCCTCAGTCTGTTAACATACGCACTGTGTGAGGTGCAAAGGACATCCGTCTATTGTGTTTACTCATCTGAGCCACCTCCCTTTTCTCCCTGTGCGTGTGTCCTGAACTCACACGACAACCGTTTGTCTGTGCCAAGCCCGATGTACTGTGATCGGTACTGCTCCCCCCTCTCGTCTCCACTGTATTTGTCCTCATTCTCAGAACCCGTGTCCATGTTGCTACGAAAATCATCAGCAAAATGTAGTCTCCTCTATGTCAACTCTGTGTTGGGTTTCATGATAAGGTCGATGTCCACCAGATCATACCTAGTACCTCCTGTCCAGGCCCCTAGGCCTGCTCATCCTCCCTCTGTCGTGCTCCTGCCTCATATGTTTGTGCTGTCTGACTCAGCTCATTTGTTATCCTCGCATCTACTCTTTTCCTTATCCAGCGCTGCCTGCATCCTCGCTGTCCTTATTACTCGCTTCTCCTCTCCCTCTGCGCTCATTCTCTTGCCAATCTGGCCAACTGCGACTTTCTCTGCTCACTCTCTGCTAACTAGCGTTTCTCTTGATCTGCTATCTCTCTCCGTCTCTCTGCCTTCTCCATTTCTCTCTCTCTTTTCTCCCTCATTTCCCTTTCCGCTCTCTTCCTTTCCCTAAGATCCCTCTCCATTCTTTCTTCCCATTCCCTTTCCAACTGTTCCTTCTCCTCTTCCCTTCTTCGTTCCCTGTCTTCTAGCTCCAGTTTCTCCTCTCTTCTTCTCTCTCTGTCATCGCGCTCTAATCTCACTTCCCTGTCCTTCTCCCTCCTTAAACATACACCATAACTCAAATATGGCCATGCGTTTGGTCAATTTCTTCCCCTTCTCGGCACCCTGTCTGTGTGTCAATAGCGATTGCTGCACATCTTTGGAGAAACTTCCACAAGGTGGCCATGGTTTTGTTAATTTACCTTCTGTACTTTTGGACCATTCTATGCTATATTTGCATATTTTCTCCTTATAAGGCGGGAGTGTCTTACACAAGTGTTGAAGGGGAGTAGTCCCCCAACTGATACCTTGATACATTTCAATACCTTTTACCTAACCTCAAGTTGAGGGTTTCTATAATCCGCTGTTTGGGGAAAAAAGTCACAATGCAATGATAATACTTTCCAGTTTCTACGAGCCCCTCTGGCTCTACATCTTATCAGGCGCGCTCCACACACTGCCCCTCCTTCACAATCGCTGCCTCCTCAGGCACGCAACCACAATCCTATGCATGTGCCTTAAGCGCACCCCCCCTGGTTTACCTCATCTGCCAATCCCAAGTTCTCTACACTAGCCCCTCACCCTCTCAAATTCTCTGTGTCCTGTATGCAAAACTAAGAGTGATGTCACCAAGCTATCAAAACGACATAGGTAAATCAAATATTGCATGCCCACTGTAATAACATGTTACTCCCAAACCCACACAAACCCCAAAGCTGTCTTCCTGCACTCCATGCAGAGCATACCACTATTCCCTTGTGATCGAACTGCACCCATTGCATCACCTAATGTGTGAAATGCCTCACTCCAGGAGACAACCAGTCCACTCACCTTCCGCAATCTAGGCTAGCTCCCTTGCTAACCCTCACGGGGATACCATTATCTATGACCCAAGCTAAAACGTCCAACCCCCAGGAATACCTTAATTACATAACCTTTGTCATCCAAGCATTTGAGTCAATAGTCTAGGTTATCAACCAGAACCTTTTACCTATAAGACCGATTGTGCCATAAAGATAGAAAAGGGACTTTATCTTCGCTCCTGTCCCTACTCACTATAACAATATAAAAAAATGCTATAACACTACTAAACAATACTTCACCAATACTTGACAATACCAAAGACCAAATAATACTCCACAATACTCAGTACCCACCCTCATACCCACAGTTGCTGTCGGACTGAGTCAATACTTACATTCCGTGTTGTGTTAGCGCTACTCGGCTGCCGGCTCCCTGTCAAGGCGCTCCCCTCCCCATCCTGGTCTGCCTGGACAACTCGCTGACCTCGGGCAGGATTATTTCCAAGAAGCTCCTGACGACCTTTAAAAGGGCACACATTTTCTCGGCTTCTCGAAATATGCAAGGGCCCCGCAGCCTCTCAGGTTCGGCGGCGAAGGAGTCGACCTGGTGTCGGGCTGGCACAGCCAACCATCCTCTTGCTACCAACTTGTTGGGACAAACTCCCAGGTAAACCGGAGGGCCGCAGGGAGTTTGCAGACTCTTGGAAGGCCCAACACCTTCCCCCAAAAGGAACGTAGACTCAGTCAAACGGCAAGTTCAAACTGCGGTTCATTACAGGAAAACCAACAGGGATCAGCACAAGGACAGACGAAATCTGTGAACGTCTCAACATCTCCTGGCTCTCAGGCCAGTTTTGTCCTAAAGTTGCATCAGAGTGACATCACAACCTGGGCCCCTCTCCAGAAAACCTATCAAACTACTGGATTGGGTACGGAGTGATAGTCCCCCTATATTGGGTACGACGTGCTTTCATCGCCTGCATTTTCATCCCCTGGCATTTTAAAGTGCATATTACAACGAATATGCTCATCAAATTTTTTAGAGGGGGGTGGAAAAGGGAAGATAAGGGTTCGAGCGGGTAGGCAATAGCTAAAAATAAGTGTGGGAGGGGGCATTTTCGATGGAATATGCACGTTAAAATGACAGGGGATGGTGGTCCATCCCCAAATTACTATCTCTAACAATGTTGCAGTGTGAGGGTTTTACCATTGGTTCTTGCTCATTGCTACCCACCCCGAGGATACTGAACTGTGGTTGACTAGAGGTGACGTTCCCAGGCCTGGGACCGCAAAGGTTCTCAGCTCTAGGTGTACCTTCTCAAGGTAATATGAATGACTATATGTCTGTATTGTAACTTTTGTGTACCACTTTAGTCTATTAGAGTGCTTGTTCATCTTGTGCAACACATGTCTCACGTTGTAACATCTTTGTTGCAAAATTAGGTCTGGTGGCGTGAGATCAGCTCCCTTTCTTAGTGCTGGTTTCTGTCTATTGTCTAAGTCGGCCTGGTCACATGTTCGAAGACAAGGATTTGGAGCTCTGCAGCTTTGAATTATGAAGAATTACTTGCATTTGCTGCAGTTGGTGTTACTGTCATTCAGGGAATGGAATGTAATTTGTGTCTGGTGTCCTTGGAAGCGGGTCCTGTTTCACACGTTTGCTCTTGTCCAGCCTTGATTCAACTCAGCTCTTGCTGAGAGGCTTGTGGCCTGCCGTAATTTTCATAAAACATTATGTGGTTCCTACAGTGTCCATGCTATTCTCTGCTCCCCATGTATTAGTCACACTTGGAGCTATCAGGTCCCACACGTGCTCCTGCAGTTCCATAAGGTTATTTACACACTTCTGCAAGCTTTACTCAGGATCTCTTGCTTCTTGCGGTTTCTGCGTTGCTGCATCTAGTTAATGACAAAATAATAAAACAATACAGTAACTCTAGAACAGTACGCTCGTGTTCTTCATGTATTTGAGTGCGTGTTAGTGTCCCGCTATGCGGATGGCATGTGTGCTTCATGTCTAACACTGCTAAATCGTGGTCTCTAATGGCGTTGGTGACTTGGCTTCTTGGCCCTTTGATCAATATTGTCAATTGAGGTCTCTACGGTTCAACGTGAAAACATTTACAATTATGTTAGGTAATATTAATGCCTATTCATGACAGGCAGAGGGCAAGACTTGGGGCATGTTTCTGAGAGGGACAACACTTTACAGTGTGTCCCTGAAAAAAGGCGCATGCTCCAAAAACAGGCATCTATTGATTCTAATGCTGTCTGCTCATAGGCAAATGAAAAGCCAGAGCCTAGTCCGAAGGGTCATGAACTCCTCTGCCCAGGGCATATCTTACCCAAGGGAGTACATATGATATTTCTCAGCTAGCAGCACGGAGCAGCACAGAGCAGCAATACACATTGGATTACTCAGCCACAGGCAAAAGATATATAGAGGGTGCCTAGCAGAGTTCTGATATGCCCAGGAGGGTACCTGTATACAAAATGCTAGAAATCATGGGTGGGAGAACCGTAAGAAGCTATCTGGTTTGGACACTATTTTATTTTGCCTCCAAACTATTTTTTGCACAGATGATAAAATTAAATGTTTACATGACTTTCGATAAGCACGAAAGTGGTACGGATTTTGTTTCAATACAGGAAATACAGGTGAGTATCGACCTCTCTAGTATCGAGGTACTATTTCCAAAATGATGCACAAGTATAAAATACAGATAAGTGAGGACAAGATTTGACAAAGTGCTGCCCAGGACTGTAGTAGGTCTGGGGATGCTGAACAAGACGGTGTACACAACACTATCTACAAACACATATACAATGGGGTTGTGTCACGGAACATCGACACTGGTGTGTTTCGGTCATGGGGGTCTGGGTAAGAGCCCAAATCAGGATGAACGCTGAGCGTGGTACTGTCCGTGTGGGTGATCGTCTGCTATAGTTGCAGCGGGGGTGCTGTGCTTTAGAGTCCTTAAAAATGCAGGCCTGTGAAGAGCCCATGGCACTAGGTTGCATGGGCTGACTCAGAAGTTTTTCGGATCCTTCAGGCAGGAAGATATGGCCTGGAGCGTCTAGGAGCGGAGCGCAATGGATGCAGCCGCAATTTTAAAATTGTGCATCATTTTGGAAATTGTACCTCGATACTAGAGAGGTCGATACTCACCTGTATTTCCTGTATTCAAACATCTGTCCGTACCACTTTCGTGCTTATCGAAAGTCATGTAAACATTTAATTTTATCATCTGTGCAAAAAATTGTTTGGAGGCAAAATAAAATAGTGTCCAAACCAGATAGCTTCTTACGGTTCTCCCACCCTGATTTCTAGCATTCAGCCACAGGCAAGTAATCTGCATGTGAGTATCTCCCCAATAAGAACCCCTTGACATTTAGTAAAACTATCAGTGTTGACAAGAAATGCCCCACTTTTGCCATCTAACATAACTCCTTCATTAAATCCATATCTCAGAAATATGACGAGAGCCCTGTGTTGTCTCATGGAGGATCGGAGATGCTGTGCCAATCTTGTTTGTTCTGCTCATGTCACTTTGCTTTTTTAAACATTAGTGATTTTTAATTTTCACATGAAAATGCAGACCTGCAAGGAGCAGAATTACCGAGTGACATGGTTTTCAGTGCCAGGATTGGCAGAGTGCCTATCCCACCCGACCAGGAAACGCCTGAAGACCTACCGGGAGTGGACTCAATTACAAGAAGGCTTTTAGTAGTGCTGAGAGGTCCCATGTAAACTCTTTACCCTCTGGCTCCTCAGTCAACTTCACTTTGTATTCTGCGACTTGTACTTTGGCCTTTCCTATAAGGTTGCATTTTCTCCAAATGGAAAGTGCTAGTTGGCAGGAACTGTTCTACCAACACCCATCCAGTTGGAGCTGCATAAAAAAGAAGTAGTGCTGAATGTGCTACACAGAGAGCGCATGGGGCAGCTTGAGTTTTCTGTAAACAGATCATTGTGTACTATCAAAATAAAATTACATGCTTTCATCATTGTTTGAAAAATACAGTCTGCTTGTTGCTGCACATCGTGTTATTAATGTGGGCACTCACAGTTAAACTAGTGTGTTTTGTTTCTCCAGGCAAATGTTATGTTTTGCAGTTATTTACCTTTTGGTTTGTAAATTACTGAATAGTGGAGTGTGATAGGACTCTTGCATTAAAATAAAGATGGCTCCTCCCACAGTGACATATCACTTTCCAGGAAGATCTGGAATTTAACATGTAACAGGGTCACTGAAGGTGACCTTGTCCATGCCAGTATTTGCCATTAATTGCTGCCTCATGGGCAGCCCTTGTCAAACAAAATAAATACAGAAAGAAACTTAAATAGGACCCCCACTGCAGATGAACCATTTACCAGCTCACACGCAGTTGATTGAAGCCTCCAAAACCTGACGAAGCATCAGAAACCACACTCGGCTCAAGAAGAGAAGGGGTGTGGCAGCCCTCCACAATCTACGCCCCTGAATGTCATTTGTATCTAGACGTCCTTGTCCTGACCACAGCCACGCCTCCCCTGCTCCGATTGGGCCGTAGGCCCGTGCTAGAAGGGTCTAGTGACCCAGTCCGCACCGGCTTCCCTCCGTCCACCGAGGGTGCCAGTGCAGTGAGTATGCCCATATTGGGCTTTTCTTTCCCATTTTGCCCACCAAAAAATGGCCCCCAGCCCCCCGAAGTGCCCCTTGCATCCCCTTTCCTCCCCGCACCCTCTTCCTGGTCTCCCTCCCTCCTGCCGCCTCCCGACCCGCCTCCCCTGCTCTGATTGGGCTGTAGGCCCATGCTAGAAAGATCTAGTGACCCAGTGCGCAGCGGCTTCCCTCCGTCCATCAAGGGAGCCGCTGCAGTGCGTATGCCCATATTGGGCTTTTCTTTCCCATTTTGCCCACCAAAAATGGCCCCCGGCCTCTGAAGCACCCCTTGTGTCCCCTTTCCTCCCTGCACTCTCTTACTGGTCTCCCTCCTCCCGCCCGCCTCCTGCCCGCCTCCTGCCTGCCTCCTGCCCGCCTCCCCGCTCTGATTGGGCCATAGGCCCGTGTCAGAAGGGTCTAGTGATCCAGTGCGCACCGGCTTCCCTCCGTCCATCAAGGGAGCCGCTGCAGTGAGTATGCCCATATTGGGCTTTTCTTTCCCATTTTGCCCACCAAAAATGGCCCCCAGCCTCTGAAGCACCCCTTGTGTCCCCTTTCCTCCCTGCACCCTCTTACTGGTCTCCCTCCTCCCGCCCGCCTCCTGCCCGCCTCCTGGCTGCCTCCTGCCCGCCTCCCCGCTCTGATTGGGCCATAGGCCCGTGCCAGAAGGGTCTAGTGATCCAGTGCGCACCGGCTTCCCTCCGTCCATCAAGGGAGCCGCTGCAGTGAGTATGCCCATATTGGGCTTTTCTTTCCCATTTTGCCCACCAAAAATGGCCCCCAGCCTCTGAGCACCCCTTGTGTCCCCTTTCCTCCCTGCACCCTCTTACTGGTCTCCCTCCTCCCGCCTCCTGCCCGCCTCCTGCCCGCCTCCTGCCCGCATCCTGCCCGCATCCTGCCCGCTCTGATTGGGCCATAGGCCCATGCCAGAAGGGTCTAGTGATCCAGTGCACACCGGCTTCCCTCCGTCCATCGAGGGAGCCGGTGCAGTGAGTATGCCCATATTGGGCTTTCTTTCCCATTTTGCCAGCCAAAACAATCAGCCCCCCGAAGCACCCCTTGTGTCCCCTTTCCTCCCTGCACCCTCTTCCTGGTCTCCCTCCTCCCGCCTCCTGCCCGCCTCCTGCCCGCCTCCTGCCCGCATCCTGCCCGCCTCCCCGCTCTGATTGGGCCATAGGCCCGTGCCAGAAGGGTCTAGTGATCCAGTGCGCACCGGCTTCCCTCCGTCCATCAAGGGAGCCGCTGCAGTGAGTATGCCCATATTGGGCTTTTCTTTCCCATTTTGCCCGCCAAAAATGGCCCCCAGCCTCTGAGCACCCCTTGTGTCCCCTTTCCTCCCTGCACCCTCTTACTGGTCTCCCTTCTCCCGCCTCCTGCCCGCCTCCTGCCCGCCTCCTGCCCGCATCCTGCCCGCCTCCCCTCTCTGATTGAGCCGTAGGCCCATGCCAGAAGGGTCTAGTGATCCAGTGCACACCGGCTTCCCTCCGTCCATCGAGGGAGCCGGTGCAGTGAGTATGCCCATATTGGGCTTTCTTTCCCATTTTGCCAGCCAAAACAATCAGCCCCCCGAAGCACCCCTTGTGTCCCCTTTCCTCCCTGCACCCTCTTCCTGGTCTCCCTCCCTCCTCCCGCCTCCCGACTCGCCTCCCCTGCTCTGATTGGGCCGTAGGCCTTTGCTAGAAAGGTCTAGTGACCCAGTGCGCGCCGGCTTCCCTCTGTCCATCGAGGGAGCCGGCGCAGTGAGTATGCTCATATTGGGCTTTTCTTTCCCGTTTTGCCCACCAAAAAATGGCCCCCAGCCCCCCGAAGCGCCCCTTGCGTCACCTTTCCTCCCGCACCCTCTTCCTGGTCTTCCTCCCTCCAGCCACCTCCAGACCCGCCTCCCCTGCTCTGATTGGGCTGTAGGCCCGTGCTAGAAAGATCTAGTGACCCAGTGCGCACCGGCTTCCCTCTGTCCATAAAGGGAGCCGCTGCAGTGAGTATGCCCATATTGGGCTTTTCTTTCCCATTTTGCCCACCAAAAATGGCCCCCAGCCCCTGAAGCACCCCTTGTGTCCCCTTTCCTCCCTGCACCCTCTTACTGGTCTCCCTCCCTCCTCCCTCCTCCTGCCCGCCTCCCCGCTCTGATTGGGCCATAGGCCCGTGCCAGAAGGGTCTAGTGATCCAGTGCACACCGGCTTCCCTCCGTCCATCGAGGGAGCCGGTGCAGTGAGTATGCCCATATTGGGCTTTCTTTCCCATTTTGCCCGCAAAAGCAATCAGCCCCCGAAGCACCCCTTGTGTCCCCTTTCCTCCCTGCACCCTCTTCCTGGTCTCCCGACCCACCTCCTCTGCTCTGATTGGGCCGTAGGCCCGTGCTAGAAGGGTCTAGTGATCCAGTGCGCAACGGCTTCCCTCCGTCCATCGAGGGAGTCGGTGCAGTGAGCATGCCCATATTGGGCTTTTCTTTCCCATTTTGCCCACCAAAAAATGGCCCCCAGCCCACCAAAGCACCCCTTGTGTCCCCTTTCCTCCACGCACCCTCTTCCTGCTCTCCTTCCCTCCTTCCACCTCCCGACCCACCTCCCCTGCTCTGATTGGGCCGTAGGCCCGTGCTAGAAGGGTCTAGTGACCCAGTGCGCACCGGCTTCCCTCCGTCCACCAAGGGTGCCGGTGCAGTGAGTATGCCCATATTTGGCTTTTCTTTCCCATTTTGCCCACCAAAAATGGCCCCCAATCCCCTGAAGCGCCCCTTGCGTCACTTTCCTCCCGCACCCTCTTCCTGGTCTTCCTCCCTCCTGCCGCCTCCCGACCCGCCTCCCCTGCTCTGATTGGGCTGTAGGCCCGTGCTAGAAAGATCTAGTGACCCAGTGCGCACCGGCTTCCCTCCGTCCATCAAGGGAGCCGCTGCAGTGAGTATGCCTATATTGAGCTTTTCTTTCCCATTTTGCCCACCAAAAATGGCCCCCAGCCCCTGAAGCATCCCTTGTGTCTCCTTTCCTCCCTGCACCGTCTTACTGGTCTCCCTCCCTCCTCCCTCCTGCCCGCCTCCCCGCTCTGATTGGGCCATAGGCCCGTGCCAGAAGGGTCTAGTGATCCAGTGCACACCGGCTTCCCTCCATCCATCGAGGGAGCCGGTGCAGTGAGTATGCCCATATTGGGCTTTCTTTCCCATTTTGCCCGCCAAAACAATCAGCCCCCGAAGCACCCCTTGTGTCCCCTTTCCTCCCTGCACCCTCTTCCTGGTCTCCCTCCCTCCTCCCGACCCACCTCCTCTGCTCTGATTGGGCCGTAGGCCAGTGCTAGAAGGGTCTAGTTGTCCAGTGCGCACCGGCTTCCCTCCGTCCATCGAGGGAGTCGGTGCAGTGAGTATGCCCATATTGGGCTTTTCTTTCCCATTTTGCCCACCAAAAATGGCCCCCAGCCTCTGAAGCACCCCTTGTGTCCCCTTTCCTCCCTGCACCCTCTTACTGGTCTCCCTCCCTCCTGCCGCCTCCCGACCCGCCTCCCCTGCTCTGATTGGGCTGTAGGCCCGTGCTAGAAAGATCTAGTGACCCAGTGCGCAGCGGCTTCCCTCCGTCCATCAAGGGAGCTGCTGCAGTGAGTATGCCCATATTGGGCTTTTCTTTCCCATTTTGCCCACCAAAAATGGCTCCCAGCCTCTGAAGCACCTGTTGTGTCCCCTTTCCTCCCTGCACCCTCTTACTGGTCTCCCTCCTCCCGCCCGCCTCCTGCCCGCCTCCTGCCTGCCTCCTGCCCGCCTCCCCGCTCTGATTGGGCCATAGGCCCGTGCCAGAAGGGTCTAGTGATCCAGTGCACACCGGCTTCCCTCCGTCCATCAAGGGAGCCGCTGCAGTGAGTATGCCCATATTGGGCTTTTCTTTCCCATTTTGCCCACCAAAAATGGCCCCCAGCCTCTGAAGCACCCCTTGTGTCCCCTTTCCTCCCTGCACCCTCTTACTGGTCTCCCTCCTCCCGCCCGCCTCCTGCCCGCCTCCTGGCTGCCTCCTGCCCGCCTCCCCGCTCTGATTGGGCCATAGGCCCGTGCCAGAAGGGTCTAGTGATCCAGTGCGCACCGGCTTCCCTCCGTCCATCAAGGGAGCCGCTGCAGTGAGTATGCCCATATTGGGCTTTTCTTTCCCATTTTGCCCGCCAAAAATGGCCCCCAGCCTCTGAGCACCCCTTGTGTCCCCTTTCCTCCCTGCACCCTCTTACTGGTCTCCCTCCTACCGCCTCCTGCCCGCCTCCTGCCCGCCTCCTGCCCGCATCCTGCCCGCATCCTGCCCGCTCTGATTGGGCCATAGGCCCATGCCAGAAGGGTCTAGTGATCCAGTGCACACCGGCTTCCCTCCGTCCATCGAGGGAGCCGGTGCAGTGAGTATGCCCATATTGGGCTTTCTTTCCCATTTTGCCAGCCAAAACAATCAGCCCCCCGAAGCACCCCTTGTGTCCCCTTTCCTCCCTGCACCCTCTTCCTGGTCTCCCTCCTCCCGCCTCCTGCCCGCCTCCTGCCCGCCTCCTGCCCGCATCCTGCCCGCATCCTGCCCGCCTCCCCGCTCTGATTTGGCCATAGGCCAGTGCCAGAAGGGTCTAGTGATCCAGTGCGCACCGGCTTCCCTCCGTCCATCAAGGGAGCCGCTGCAGTGAGTATGCCCATATTGGGCTTTTCTTTCCCATTTTGCCCGCCAAAAATGGCCCCCAGCCTCTGAGCACCCTGTGTGTCCCCTTTCCTCCCTGCACCCTCTTACTGGTCTCCCTTCTCCCGCCTCCTGCCCGCCTCCTGCCCGCCTCCTGCCCGCATCCTGCCCGCCTCCCCGCTCTGATTGAGCCGTAGGCCCATGCCAGAAGGGTCTAGTGATCCAGTGCACACCGGCTTCCCTCCGTCCATCGAGGGAGCCGGTGCAGTGAGTATGCCCATATTGGGCTTTCTTTCCCATTTTGCCAGCCAAAACAATCAGCCCCCCGAAGCACCCCTTGTGTCCCCTTTCCTCCCTGCACCCTCTTCCTGGTCTCCCTCCCTCCTCCCGCCTCCCGACTCGCCTCCCCTGCTCTGATTGGGCCGTAGGCCTTTGCTAGAAAGGTCTAGTGACCCAGTGCGCGCCGGCTTCCCTCTGTCCATCGAGGGAGCCGGCGCAGTGAGTATGCTCATATTGGGCTTTTCTTTCCCGTTTTGCCCACCAAAAAATGGCCCCCAGCCCCCCGAAGCGCCCCTTGCGTCACCTTTCCTCCCGCACCCTCTTCCTGGTCTTCCTCCCTCCAGCCACCTCCAGACCCGCCTCCCCTGCTCTGATTGGGCTGTAGGCCCGTGCTAGAAAGATCTAGTGACCCAGTGCGCACCGGCTTCCCTCTGTCCATCAAGGGAGCCGCTGCAGTGAGTATGCCCATATTGGGCTTTTCTTTCCCATTTTGCCCACCAAAAATGGCCCCCAGCCCCTGAAGCACCCCTTGTGTCCCCTTTCCTCCCTGCACCCTCTTACTGGTCTCCCTCCCTCCTCCCTCCTCCTGCCCGCCTCCCCGCTCTGATTGGGCCATAGGCCCGTGCCAGAAGGGTCTAGTGATCCAGTGCACACCGGCTTCCCTCCGTCCATCGAGGGAGCCGGTGCAGTGAGTATGCCCATATTGGGCTTTCTTTCCCATTTTGCCCGCAAAAACAATCAGCCCCCGAAGCACCTCTTGTGTCCCCTTTCCTCCCTGCACCCTCTTCCTGGTCTCCCGACCCACCTCCTCTGCTCTGATTGGGCCGTAGGCCCGTGCTAGAAGGGTCTAGTGATCCAGTGCGCAACGGCTTCCCTCCGTCCATCGAGGGAGTCGGTGCAGTGAGCATGCCCATATTGGGCTTTTCTTTCCCATTTTGCCCACCAAAAAATGGCCCCCAGCCCACCAAAGCACCCCTTGTGTCCCCTTTCCTCCACGCACCCTCTTCCTGCTCTCCTTCCCTCCTTCCACCTCCCGACCCACCTCCCCTGCTCTGATTGGGCCGTAGGCCCGTGCTAGAAGGGTCTAGTGACCCAGTGCGCACCGGCTTCCCTCCGTCCACCAAGGGTGCCGGTGCAGTGAGTATGCCCATATTTGGCTTTTCTTTCCCATTTTGCCCACCAAAAATGGCCCCCAATCCCCTGAAGCGCCCCTTGCGTCACTTTCCTCCCGCACCCTCTTCCTGGTCTTCCTCCCTCCTGCCGCCTCCCGACCCGCCTCCCCTGCTCTGATTGGGCTGTAGGCACGTGCTAGAAAGATCTAGTGACCCAGTGCGCACCGGCTTCCCTCCGTCCATCAAGGGAGCCGCTGCAGTGAGTATGCCTATATTGAGCTTTTCTTTCCCATTTTGCCCACCAAAAATGGCCCCCAGCCCCTGAAGCATCCCTTGTGTCCCCTTTCCTCCCTGCACCGTCTTACTGGTCTCCCTCCCTCCTCCCTCCTCCTGCCCGCCTCCCCGCTCTGATTGGGCCATAGGCCCGTGCCAGAAGGGTCTAGTGATCCAGTGCACACCGGCTTCCCTCCATCCATCGAGGGAGCCGGTGCAGTGAGTATGCCCATATTGGGCTTTCTTTCTCATTTTGCCCGCCAAAACAATCAGCCCCCGAAGCACCCCTTGTGTCCCCTTTCCTCCCTGCACCCTCTTCCTGGTCTCCCTCCCTCCTCCCGACCCACCTCCTCTGCTCTGATTGGGCCGTAGGCCAGTGCTAGAAGGGTCTAGTTGTCCAGTGCGCACCGGCTTCCCTCCGTCCATCGAGGGAGTCGGTGCAGTGAGTATGCCCATATTGGGCTTTTCTTTCCCATTTTGCCCACCAAAAATGGCCCCCAGCCTCTGAAGCACCCCTTGTGTCCCCTTTCCTCCCTGCACCCTCTTACTGGTCTCCCTCCCTCCTGCCGCCTCCCGACCCGCCTCCCCTGCTCTGATTGGGCTGTAGGCCCGTGCTAGAAAGATCTAGTGACCCAGTGCGCAGCGGCTTCCCTCCGTCCATCAAGGGAGCTGCTGCAGTGAGTATGCCCATATTGGGCTTTTCTTTCCCATTTTGCCCACCAAAAATGGCCCCCAGCCTCTGAAGCACCTGTTGTGTTCCCTTTCCTCCCTGCACCCTCTTACTGGTCTCCCTCCTCCCGCCCGCCTCCTGCCCGCCTCCTGCCTGCCTCCTGCCCGCCTCCCCGCTCTGATTGGGCCATAGGCCCGTGCCAGAAGGGTCTAGTGATCCAGTGCGCACCGGCTTCCCTCCGTCCATCAAGGGAGCCGCTGCAGTGAGTATGCCCATATTGGGCTTTTCTTTCCCATTTTGCCAGCCAAAAATGGCCCCCAGCCTCTGAAGCACCCCTTGTGTCCCCTTTCCTCCCTGCACCCTCTTACTGGTCTCCCTCCTCCCGCCTCCTGCCCGCCTCCTGCCCGCATCCTGCCTGCCTCCCCGCACTGATTGGGCCGTAGGCCCATGCCAGAAGGGTCTAGTGATCCAGTGCACACCGGCTTCCCTCCGTCCATCGAGGGAGCCGGTGCAGTGAGTATGCCCATATTGGGCTTTCTTTCCCATTTTGCCAGCCAAAACAATCAGCCCCCCGAAGCACCCCACCCCTTGTGTCCCCTTTCCTCCCTGCACCCTCTTCCTGGTCTCCCTCCCTCCTCCCGCCTCCCGACTCGCCTCCCCTGCTCTGATTGGGCCGTAGGCCTTTGCTAGAAAGGTCTAGTGACCCAGTGCGCGCCGGCTTCCCTCTGTCCATCGAGGGAGCCGGTGCAGTGAGTATGCTCATATTGGGCTTTTCTTTCCCGTTTTGCCCACCAAAAAATGGCCCCCAGGCCCCCGAAGCGCCCCTTGCGTCACCTTTCCTCCCGCACCCTCTTCCTGGTCTTCCTCCCTCCAGCCACCTCCAGACCCGCCTCCCCTGCTCTGATTGGGCTGTAGGCCCGTGCTAGAAAGATCTAGTGACCCAGTGCGCACCGGCTTCCCTCTGTCCATCAAGGGAGCCGCTGCAGTGAGTATGCCCATATTGGGCTTTTCTTTCCCATTTTGCCCACCAAAAATGGCCCCCAGCCCCTGAAGCACCCCTTGTGTCCCCTTTCCTCCCTGCACCCTCTTACTGGTCTCCCTCCCTCCTCCCTCCTCCTGCCCGCCTCCCCGCTCTGATTGGGCCATAGGCCCGTGCCAGAAGGGTCTAGTGAACCAGTGCACACCGGCTTCCCTCCGTCCATCGAGGGAGCCGGTGCAGTGAGTATGCCCATATTGGGCTTTCTTTCCCATTTTGCCCGCCAAAACAATCAGCCCCCGAAGCACCCCTTGTGTCCCCTTTCCTCCCTGCACCCTCTTCCTGGTCTCCCGACCCACCTCCTCTGCTCTGATTGGGCCGTAGGCCCGTGCTAGAAGGGTCTAGTGATCCAGTGCGCACCGGCTTCCTTCCGTCCATCGAGGGAGTCGGTGCAGTGAGTATGCCCATATTGGGCTTTTCTTTCCCATTTTGCCCACCAAAAAATGGCCCCCAGCCCACCAAAGCACCCCTTGTGTCCCCTTTCCTCCCCGCACCCTCTTCCTGCTCTCCTTCCTTCCTTCCACCTCCCGACCCACCTCCCCTGCTCTGATTGGGCCGTAGGCCCGTGCTAGAAGAGTCTAGTGACCCAGTGCGCACCGGCTTCCCTCCGTCCACCAAGGGTGCCGGTGCAGTGAGTATGCCCATATTTGGCTTTTCTTTCCCATTTTGCCCACCAAAAATGGCCCCCAATCCCCTGAAGCGCCCCTTGCGTCACTTTCCTCCCGCACCCTCTTCCTGGTCTTCCTCCCTCCTGCCGCCTCCCGACCCGCCTCCCCTGCTCTGATTGGGCTGTAGGCCCGTGCTAGAAAGATCTAGTGACCCAGTGCGCACCGGCTTCCCTCCGTCCATCAAGGGAGCCGCTGCAGTGAGTATGCCTATATTGAGCTTTTCTTTCCCATTTTGCCCACCAAAAATGGCCCCCAGCCCCTGAAGCACCCCTTGTGTCCCCTTTCCTCCCTGCACCGTCTTACTGGTCTCCCTCCCTCCTCCCTCCTCCTGCCCGCCTCCCCGCTCTGATTGGGCCATAGGCCCGTGCCAGAAGGGTCTAGTGATCCAGTGCACACCGGCTTCCCTCCATCCATCGAGGGAGCCGGTGCAGTGAGTATGCCCATATTGGACTTTCTTTCCCATTTTGCCCGCCAAAACAATCAGCCCCCGAAGCACCCCTTGTGTCCCCTTTCCTCCCTGCACCCTCTTCCTGGTCTCCCTCCCTCCTCCCGACCCACCTCCTCTGCTCTGATTGGGCCGTAGGCCCGTGCTAGAAGGGTCTAGTGATCCAGTGCGCACCGGCTTCCCTCCGTCCATCAAGGGAGTCGGTGCAGTGAGTATGCCCATATTGGGCTTTTCTTTCCCATTTTGCCCACCAATAAATGGCCCCCAGCCCCCCAAAGCACCCCTTGTGTCCCCTTTCCTCCCTGCACCGTCTTACTGGTCTCCCTCCCTCCTCCCTCCTCCTGCCCGCCTCCCCGCTCTGATTGGGCCATAGGCCCGTGCCAGAAGGGTCTAGTGATCCAGTGCACACCGGCTTCCCTCCATCCATCGAGGGAGCCGGTGCAGTGAGTATGCCCATATTGGACTTTCTTTCCCATTTTGCCCGCCAAAACAATCAGCCCCCGAAGCACCCCTTGTGTCCCCTTTCCTCCCTGCACCCTCTTCCTGGTCTCCCTCCCTCCTCCCGACCCACCTCCTCTGCTCTGATTGGGCCGTAGGCCCGTGCTAGAAGGGTCTAGTGATCCAGTGCACACCGGCTTCCCTCCGTCCATCGAGGGAGTCAGTGCAGTGAGTATGCCCATATTGGGCTTTTCTTTCCCATTTTGCCCACCAATAAATGGCCCCCAGCCCGCCAAAGCACCCCTTGTGTCCCCTTTCCTCCCGCACCCTCTTCCTGCTCTCCCTCCCTCCTTCCGCCTCCCGACCCGCCTTCCCTGCTCTGATTGGGCCGTAAGACTGTGCTAGAAGTGTCTAATGACCCAGTGCGCACCGGCTTCCCTCCGTCCACCAAGGGTGCCGGTGCAGTGATATATGCCCATATTGGGCTTTTCTTTCCCATTTTGCCCACCAAAAAATGGCCCCCAGCCCCCTGAAGCACCCCTTGTGTCCCCTTTCCTCCCCGCACCCTCTTCCTGGTCTCCCTCCCTCCTCCCGCCTCCTGACCCTCCTCCCCTGCTCTGATTAGGCCATAGGCCCGTGCTAGAAGGGTCTAGTGACCCAGTGTGCACCAGCTTCCCTCCGTCCATTGAGGGAGCCGGTGCAGTGTGTATGCCCATATTGGGCTTTTCTTTCCCATTTTGCCCACCAAAAAATGGCCCCCATCTCCCCGAAACAACCCTTGTGTGCCCTTCCATCCCTGCACCCTCTTCCTGGTCTCCCTCCCTCCTCCCGCCTCCCGACCCGCCTCCCCTGCTCTGATTGGGCCGTAAGCCGTGTTACCAGGCCTTTACAGACCTATCCAGGGCAGCCCTCTGCCCGGTAGCCCCATCGGCTAAGGACCCTGAGGCAAAGGACGGCTCCAACGAGACGGCTTCAGATCGTATCTGCAGGAGTCCGCAGGAGAAGCAAGAAGCCTGTAGCCTGACGTCAACCAGCACCAACAAAAATGCAAGTGTGGCAAGGGTGGGGACTGAACCAATCACTTCACGCCTGAAAGCCCTACCACTCTTACCCAAAAATCCTGCTCTGTCACATCATACAATCACTTATTAAGGTCCAACGATTATCCGCACCCTAATAGCATCACTGTGTTAAATGTTGAACTCAGAAAGTGTGCCCTAATAGCTTCACTGTAGAAGGTATTCCAACATCATTGAGTGTGCCCTAATAGCGTCACTGCGTTAAATGTTGAACAAGAAAGTGTGCCCTAATAGCGTCACTGTAGAAGGTATTCCAACATCATTGAGTATGCCCTAGAAGCGTCACTGTGTTAAATGTTGAACTTAGAAAGTGTGCCCTAATAGCGTCACTGTAGAAGGTATTCCAACATCATTGAGTGTGCCCTAATAGCGTTACTGTGTTAAAGTTGAACTTAGAAAATGTGCCCTAATAGCGTCACTGTGTGAAAGCTGAACTTAGAAAGTGTGCCCTAATAGCGTCACTGTGTTAAAGTTGAACTTAGAAAGTGTGCCCTAATAGCGTCACTGTGTTAAGGTTGAACTTCGAAACTGTGTCCTAATAGCGTTACTGTGTTAAAGTTGAACTTAGAAAGTGTGCCCTAATAGCGTAACTGTAGAAGGTATTCCAACATCATTGAGTGTGCCTAATAGTGTCACTGTGTTAAAGTTGAACTTAGAAAGTGTGCCCTAATAGCGTCACTGTTTTAAATGTTGAACTTAGAAAGTGTGCCCTAATAGCGTCACTGTAGAAGGTATTCCAACATCATTGAGCGTACCTTTATAGCGTCACTGTGTTAAATGTTGAACTTAGAAAGTGTGCCCTAATAGCGTCACTGTAGAAGGTATTCTAACATCATTGAGTGTGCCCTAATAGCGTCACTGTGTTAAATGTTGAACTTAGAAAGTGTGCCCTAATAGCGTCACTGGAGAAGGTATTCCAACATCATTGAGTGTGCCCTAATAGCGTTACTCTGTTAAAGTTGAACTTAGAAAATGTTCCCTAATAGCGTCACTGTGTGAAAGCTGAACTTAGAAAGTGTGCCCTAATAGCATCACTATGTTAAAGTTGAACTTAGAAAGTGTGCCCTAATAGCGTCACTGTGTTAAAGTTGAACTTCGAAACTGTGCCCTAATAGCGTCACTGTGTTAAAGTTGAACTTAGAAAATATGCCCTAATAGCGTCACTGTGTGAAAGCTGAACTTAGAAAGTGTGTCCTAATAGCGTCCCTGTGTTAAAGTTGAACTTAGAAAGTGTGCCCTAATAGCGTAACTGTAGAAGGTATTCCAACATCATTGAGTGTGCCTAATAGTGTCACTGTGTTAAAGTTGAACTTAGAAAGTGTGCCCTAATAGCGTCACTGTGTTAAATGTTGAATTTAGAAAGTGTGCCCTAATAGCTTCACTGTAGAAGGTATTCCAACATCATTGAGTGTGCCCTAATAGCGTCACTGTGTTAAATGTTGAACTTAGAAAGTGTGCCCTAATAGCGTCACTGTAGAACGTATTCTAACATCATTGAGTGTGCCCTAATAGCGTCACTGTGTTAAATGTTGAACTTAGAAAGTGTGCCCTAATAGCGTCACTGTAGAAGGTATTCCAACATCATTGAGTGAGCCCTAATAGCGTTACTGTGTTAAAGTTGAACTTAGAAAATGTGCCCTAATAGTGTCACTGTGTGAAAGCTCAACTTAGAAAGTGTGCCCTAATAGCGTCACTGTGTTAAATGTTGAACTTAGAAAGTGTGCCCTAATAGCCTCACTGTAGAAGGTATTCCAACATCATTGAGTGTGCCCTAATAGCGTCACTGTGTTAAATGTTGAACTTAGAAAGTGTGCCCTAATAGCGTCACTGTAGAAGGTATTCTAACATCATTGAGTGTGCCCTAATAGCGTCACTGTGTTAAATGTTGAACTTAGAAAGTGTGCCCTAATAGCGTCACTGTGTGAAAGCTCAACTTAGAAAGTGTGCCCTAGAAGCGTCACTGTGTTAAAGTTGAACTTAGAAAGTGTGCCCTAATAGCGTCACTGTGTTAAAGTTGAACTTCGAAACTGTGCCCTAATAGCGTCACTGTGTTAAAGTTGAACTTAGAAAATATACCCTAATAGCGTCACTGTGTGAAAGCTGAACTTAGAAAGTGTGCCCTAATAGCGTCACTGTGTTAAAGTTAAACTTAGAAAGTGTGCCCTAATAGCGTAACTGTAGAAGGTATTCCAACATCATTGAGTGTGCCTAATAGCGTCACTGTGTTAAAGTTGAACTTAGAAAGTGTGCCCTAATAGCGTCACTGTGTTTAAGTTGAACTTAGAAAGTGTGCCCTAATAGCGTAACTGTAGAAGGTATTCCAACATCATTGAGTGTGCCTAATAGCATCACTGTGTTAAAGTTGAACTTAGAAAGTGTGCCCTAATAGCGTCAATGTGTTAAAGTTGAACTTAGAAAGTATGCCCTAATAGCGTAACTGTAGAAGGAATTCCAACATAATTGAGTGTGCCTAATAGAGTCACTGTGTTAAAGTTTAACTTAGAAAGTGTGCCCTAATAGCTTCACTGTGTTAAAGTTGAACTTAGAAAGTGTGCCCTAATAGCGTCACTGTGTTAAAGTTGAACTTAGAAAGTGTGCCCTAATAGCATCACTGTGTTAAAGTTGAACTTAGAAAGTGTGCCCTAATAGCGTAACTGTAGAAGGTATTCCAACATCATTGAATGTAACCTAATATCGTCACTGTGTTAGAGTTGAACTTAGAAAGTGTACCCTAAAAGCGTCACTGTGTTAAAGTTGAAATTAGAAAGTGTGCCCTAATAGCATAACTGTGTTAAAGTTGAACTTAGAAAGTGTGCCCTAATAGCGTAACTGTAGAAGGTATTCTAACATCATTGAGTGTGCCCTAATAGCATCACTTTGTTAAAGCTGAACTTAGCAAGTGTGCCCTAATAGCGTCACTGTGTTAAAAGTTGAATTTAGAAGGTATTCCCAACATCATTGAGTGTGCCTGGTTGCATTCACTTTACTGATTACCACAATATCACACTACTACGCTTACTATCTCCTATACACCACCATTCAACTAGAACACAGCAGTACTACGACACATTCGGTAAAGCTGTTCTCATACTAACATGACTCATCAAACTACCCATCATCCTAATAAAACACAACTAGCTAGCACATACCGGCTAGCTTAGGTGTCTCCTCAGGCCTAACGCAGCCAGAACTCAGTCTGGATGTCCAACCTCCAGACTGAACACATTCAACTGATCTCCTCAGCACCACACCTACTGCTAAGAAGCAGCTATCATGCAACAACCATACCAGCTGCACACATACCTGGTGCGCCCACGCACTTTACGACTTTCTCTCACTCTCAACTGACTTGAACTGCGGTTCCTGAGGGGGTTCAACCTACCAGCGCCTTGAGATGCTACCAATGATATGTAAGGCACTATACAAATGCAAAATAACATAACATAACATAACATAACTATGATCTCATTGGCTGATGGCAGAGGTGCAGGCCAATAGGAGAGGGGTCCCAGGGCAACACCCAGGAATAGCAGCTGTCTTCAGTCATTCTAGAACCAGGCCTGTTTTGAAAAAACTATTAAGTGAAAGATATCTAATACTGTCAAAGATGTTACCTTTTTGATAATCCTGGCTAAACAAGCGTCAAGCAGAGAGTCTGTTGGACGGCGGGCAGTCATGATCTTCAATCAAAAAGTAAGAACAATCGGCTGGAAGGAGCTATATCATTTTGGGGGGTTTTGTGGCTTCTAACAGCATTCCTGGAGTAACAGACCTATTGTTAGCAGCGCCGACTGAAGCCAGCTTGCTCTGAATCTTGGTAATTTTATCACAAAAAAACTGAGCAGAGTCGTCACAGAGAACCAGGGTCGGATTGACAGAATTACTAAAATCTTACAGCTAGCATAGTTCAGAAAGAACCTTAGATTATACCTAGTCAAAATTTGAATTAGTAAAAATATCAACTGAGTAGTATGATGATTTAAACTGTGACAACTTTTGTTGTCATTGTGCAGGCGCTGCCTTTTGGCAGTTTTAGACTTCTGGTCATAATGTGTCCTCCACACCCACTTTTTCTCTCTTCATTTCTTTTTCCCCTGATTTAAGAACAGGGGATTTCCAAGGAGTCGTCCTCCAAAAGCCTGCATGTTGCATTCTAACTTGGCCTTGTGCTAACTGGCATATAGCCTTTCAAATGTTTAGATACAAATTATGCAGAATTAAAGTGGTATTGGACACTGAAACTACCCGTTGCTTGGGAGCAGAATATGTAAATAAAGGCGCTAAGCTCTCCAAATGTATGTAATCACATTTATGGATGGTATCTGTAGACCCCTTAGAGGAGGGTTGTCCAACTCCAAGCGTCGAGGGCCGGAAACATGTCAGATTTTTAGGATACCCTCATTAATGTTCATGAGTTGAATTTGCATACAATGATTCTAAATGTATGCAATTTGTACTAATGAATATTTATGAGGGATATCCGGAAAACCTGTTAGGATTCTGGTTGCCAAGGCCTAGAGTTGGACAACCCCGCCTTATAGGAATGGTGAACGTTACAATCAGGTAATTCAATTACAAAAGGGATACCAGCACAATCAGCCTCTGGAGGAATAAAACATGGATACCGATGTTAACAGTACCACAGTTGTCAACTATACAATCCAACGAATACACTGCTACATGGGTCGAAGTTCACACATGCTGAGCCAGGTCTAAATTAGACAGGAAATCAAGAAATAACTTGGCTTTGATGAACAAAATGGAGCAACTGTGCAATCAGATCCTCCAGGCCTGTCTGAAAAGAAGCATTTGCAATGCGGGTTGATACACTATGAGAAGATCCACTGATGCTGAGGGGTTAGGATATATTTGACATGGTGCATACCTGTTAGGCCGGAATCGGAAATATATGGATGTGTGATTTTCAATGAAGGTGAAAGGTCATTTCATGCAGACAATGTATGATCAGTTCACCGGGTTTCAGTGATACAAATTCAACCAAATTTGGGTCCTATGATAAGACCTTGAATGGACAATCAGGTTTTCACCACTTGCCTGTGCACAAAAAGAAAGCTGCCCTGTCTTTTAACTGTTTTGATATTCACAAAACAAAGGCATTTCAGAAAGGACAGCAATATGGACTTTGGGCCTAATTACAATGTTGCAGGTCCAAAAACAAGGGTGGCAGTAAACTCACCAGCACCCTTGTTTCCAGACCGGCAAAGTACGTGTTTGTCTGCCGTGGCCATTGTGTCCAACAGGACTGACCCTGCTGGGCGCAGTGGTCACGGTAGGCATACCCTTCACACAACCACCGGGTTCATTAGTAACAATGCTGGTGCTTCCATGTACGCACTCCCAGAATGGGGATTAGCAAATATACCAGTGCCTGACTTCCCGGCTGCCGGACTCGTAATGAGCCAGTGGCACCAGGAGGTCAGGCGCCAATAAATGATTACAGGTCCAGCGGCAACCCGCCAGTAGCACCGGCAGGGTTACCGCCGGACCCGTAATGTCTGTACAAATCTTCTCCTGGCCAAATACATAAAGTGGAATACATCATGCCATAGCACAATAATATTTGATATTACCTTAAATAAATGAATTCCCACTCAGGAGTTATTCATGAAAAACATATATGTTGTCTTTATACTTAGCCTGTTGTCAAGCGGTCTTTGGAATGGACAGTTCCTTCTATTCTGAAGGACTTACAAAGACTCCTTGGTGTTTCCAACTCTTATACATGTCTAGTAATGCACTTTTTCACTCTACTGACTCCCCTTACAAACCTGCCCCGAAAAGATAACCCATTTGTTTGGATAAGAATGATCAGGTCATCCAGGCCTTATATGTTGGAAACAGATGCTTAGGATGTTGCCTTAGGGGAAGCTCCAGACCAATCACGTATCTATTAAAATATTTTTCCTCGGCTGAGTTGAATTATACAATCATGGAGAACGAGCTCTTAGTAACCAAGACTGCCTTTGTGAACGGAGGCATCTGTGGGATTGTTGTATCCAGACCGTCACATTGCAAACAGACCACTATACTGAACAGCATCATCGCACCTTATGCTGCACCAATCAGCAATTAGCCACCTGACTGATTTTCCTTTCTTGTTGTGACCTATGGACCTGGCAGACAGAACACCTGGGCAGATGCTTATCGAACATTGGAGAGGTATATCTAGACCGCAACGGGAATCCCCCTTGGTTTAGGCACCTAGGTCCAGATCATCTTTTCAACTACCAATCAGCCTCGAATCCCTTCAAGACCATTTTTGACAAGGTACAGAAATCAAGTACCCCAGAAACATTTTCCTACTCATTTCTCAAAGGTGCATGGGTACCTGTTGTACAACAACTCGTTCTTCCAGACGGTTCAGCACAAGACACCATCGTGATGCGTTCCCATGACACACCTGCAACTGGACACATGGGGGTACATAAAACCACGGATCTCATCCACAGATATTTTTGGTAGCCCCACTTTCTCACCAGAATATGTCATTCAATAGCCACTTGTGAGCCCTGAGCTAAGCACAAGGTTGTCCAAAGAAAGAGTCATGACCACCTGAAAGCCTTACCCATGCTTATACAACCTTTGGACACAATGGATTTCAAATCAGACTTACTGGCATCAAATAAACAAACAGGAACCTATCTAGTAGTAGGTTACACCCATGGGAATACCACCTTTGTTGTTTTGTCGCCTTTCTCATAGCCGTCCAGACGACTCAACAATTTCTAAAGCATATATAACATTTACATGGATTGCCTAATCCAATAATATCTAACAGGGGACCCCAGTTCACAGTCCATTTTTTGACAGCTCCCTGTAAACTTTTAGTGTCTCACCCTGCTCTATCCATCCCCTACCATTCTCAGACAGGTGGTCAGACTGTGAATAAACCCCACCCTACAACAATATCTGTGTTGCTTCATCAGCCAACATCCTTCTGACTGGTCCTTTTTTTGCCCATAGCTGAGTTTTGTTATACTAATTCTTGCCATTTATCACTGCATACCAGCCCATTATTATGTGCATTTGCATATCACCACCATCCCATTCTTTTTCTTAAGCTATAGCAAACATCCCGTTGGCCAAGGATTGGGTGGCCTGGGTACATGAGGTACATGAGAAAGACCTAATCCAGGTATCCAAAGTAAATTACCTCTGTACATCGTGTTTGGCTTTCGGTCATGAAATCTTCAAGCCTATTTCAATCTTCTTAGTTGCATCGTCAATATCGCAGTCCATTATTCTCAATGCTTTCCCCTACTGTCACCACCATAGGGTTACCATGCTCTTGGACTATGGATCATGTGTTTCATGCTTCCCTTTTACAGCCTATTTATTCGGATCTGCATATCACGTGCACGCCTTCACCTATGGTGGTTGTGAGAGATAACTAGGAATACAAGGCTCGCCCTGCCTGTGATTTACATCTGGTTAGAGGTAAATTGGTATACCTAGTCTACTGGAAGGGCTATGCCTTACTTACATGCTTGTTTACCTTCATGGAGATACCTGCACTGGTACCGAAAAAAACCCAGCATTGAAAGCCCTAACCAAACACTATCATGGGAAATGTGCCCCTCTATGGCTGTGGCACCTTTCTATATGGAGTTCTATGCTTCACACAATCACATACTTCAAACACTACCCCCCACCCTCACACAGGTGAAACCAATTGACTCCACAAGCTCTATATTAGAGCAATACCGGCCCTAGCGTTTTGCTTGTCGGACTGTTTCCTCATTTGTCCTCAAGCTCTGCACCTGGTCTTTCTGGTGTACCTTTTAGAACTCTGCAGTACTTGCATCATCTTCTTTTACTGATCCACTCAAGCCGGTCTTTCTCCCTACGAAAGTCTCTCGTCTAGGATCCTGTAGGATATTTTGTGTAAATGTGGGGTTTGGCAGTATTTCTTACCGCTAAAAGATGAGCGGTAGTTTGGTAATACTTATCCTTGCATTTAGTTTGAGTTTGGCCTCATATCACTCTAGTGACCATACCTTCTTATATTATATTTGAGAATCTAGTAATATATATATATACTACTGATGGTATTTTGTGGTAATAGGTTATTTAGTGGTGAGCATAGTTTCCTTCCCTACATTATAACTCCATCATAAACAAAACCTTCCTTTCTGTTAGAATACCTTCTAGTGATCTATAGAGAGGGCCTTGGACCTATACAAAAAGGGGACCCAACACTTTTATATAGAGTGCCACCTACAGCTCATGGCCGGTATCACTGGCTTATCTACACCAGTGATCTATGTGCCCATAGGCATTGCTGGCTCATGGACCTCCAGCAATCTATATTATATTAGATACCCTCCAACAACATGCAAGGAGGACACACGCGCACACACCCATTTATCACTGCTTACTCTGGATTATTATTCTATCTGCATGGGCAAATTGGAAAATGTATTACCAAAGAGAATGAATCTCCCCTGTGTCACAAATACAATCCCAAATGCAATATAAAAAAAAACTACACAATCTGCTTTTATATATTATTTGTATTGCAAACAAATACAAGTCACAATAAAAATCTTACCATGTGCATTTTCCATAATCTTTAACAAAGAGAAAAGAAGAAAAATACAGAAACAGAGCAAATTAACTTTTTTCTTTTTAAAAATATGAATTGCTTTTTAACATTATACACATGACGGCTCAAGATGCAGAATATTTCCCTTGCTACTCTGCCTACCTGATATTTTTAGATCGGTCATTCTTACAACAGCACACACTAACCTCACTTCAACTGTGTCTGCTTACTGGAAATAATTGTGGCTCTCTCCCACACACAACCTTCCTTCACTCGCCTGCGAAGAACAGACCCACTCAGCATGAGCTGTCCCTGTAATCTTGGTGTCTGGGATGCACGGCGAAACTTCCAAGCCTGTGCCTGTGACACCAAGAACATCTATCTCTAGATCCCAGCCAACACAAACTAACTTCCCTCTTGTCAGTTTTCCCCTTAGCAGATCTCTGCACCTACCCACTTTGCCTACGTGATATATCTGCAGACACTTTCCTCCAATCAGGTTGAAAGGCAGCATCACCCTTCACTTTTACACAATAGAATATTTGCTCAGTTAGCAACTGTTTCAATTATTATTTCCTCTCGCGCATACTTTCTGCTTTCTGCAAACACAGAAAAAGAAAGAAGAAAAAAATGCCAGTGCACATTTGAAAAACGGATTTCAAAATATGTATTTTCACCTCATTTTGTACATGGGAATACATTATAATGTTAAAGAGTTAGCATTAGTGATTAGTAATTGTTAATTAAGTCAGTCAGTTATACAAATAATGTTCAATAATGTAGTCTTCTATGCATGAGGTATTCAAGAGAAGAAAAAAGAAAATGGTGCACTTTTACTCTCTGCAGTTTCACGTTGAGCTTTTTGCTGCATTATGAATCCTGTGCCTTGCATGCCACCAGCAACCTATTCACATGTTATACTGGCAACAAAGAAATGGCTATATGTGTGTGCTGCATTGTCGCTGGCAACAAAATGCCATCACATTTATTGTAGCACTATATACTCTAAAGCGCTATAAATATTATAAAGCGCTATATATATTACTACAATCCCTTCCATCCCTCTGCTGCCCCAGCCCCCAACCCAGTTTGTAATAACATCCCCAGGTTGTGTGAGTTATTAACGGTGGCCTTATGTGTCATTGGGGTCATTGCTTGGGCTTGCTACCTGCCTCGCAATATGGTCGTGGGAGGAACTGTATTCATCTCATGGTTCAAGCTCTCAGGGGACTTTGGTGTGCCTCTCTCCAAGGCACTAGAAGGTCAACACTCTAGCTCTATATTTGCCAATATTTTATAAATCACAACAATCAGTTAGGTGTGGCACCTCTGGAGAATCCTAGATTAACCAGAGCTGCGTCCCATCATAGCAATACATGTTCAGCCTCCCCTGCAGTTTTGAGCTTGAATTTCTTTTGGTACATTTAGGGCTGAGAAGCTAAAGTGTATATCTCTCTGATATATGGGGTGGTTGGGCCTCAGGTCCATAAGACTAAGGTTCATGTGTCTCAGCCACCATGTCTGACCATACTTGTTTCAGGCTCATAAGGTCAAAAGTCCCCTATTTGTCCTATGTGTGAGTCCCTTTTATCTTTTTACTTGTCTTCCTTTATGCTCTTGCCATTTACCCTAGTAAGACTCCGCCCAGGTCTTACTTGATATGCCCCTTTAGGCTCCTAAGATGGTGGCTACCGCCATGGTGCCCCTTAGTGTCCCTGGATAAGTTAACTTACCCAGGAAGGGTGGCCAGGTTGTGGTTGATGACATCGATCTCCCTGTCTCGTGGCCGCACCATGTGGCCATTTTCTTTTCTTAATATAGTCTTTTCAAGAGCCTCCTTGAATGGAGTTGGCATAAGGGTGTTGGTTCCATAGTATTATAGGATCTCTTTAGTGCGCGAAAAAGCTGAACATGAAATCAGTGCTGCAAACCAAGGTGCAGCACATCACCAAAGCCTTGGGTAAATACTACTACTGACAGCACTACAACTGGTACAGTAAATTTGTACCTCGCAAACCTCAGGGTAGGGAAAGCCAGAGGTTTGTGACGGCCGAGCCGATGGTAGTCATTGGGAATTCTTTATGGGCTGGCAATAAAGGTTTTCATGGGTGTTAGTCCACTGAAGTCTATGGGTATATGAGACTTGCTGAGGGTAACATTATGCCTGGGTGGGTAACAGCCAGCAAATGAGGGTGAGGTGAGAGGTATGATGAAAGTCATGCACATTGCTCAAGGAATGCAAATGATTTCAAGGCTGGTTGAAACCCTTAAAATAAGGGCGCGTGGAGAGCTGTGGCTTTTGCATAGCTGTCAAGTGGACCTGGGTAGTGCATGACTCCTTCATCCATTCCTGGTTTAGGGAATTCCATGCTGTGACTTGTATACCCATGATTTCAATGGGACACATGAAACTACAAGTTACAGCATGCAGTGTGCCATGCCATGACAGGCTGGGGGTTTAGCGCATCACAGGTGGCCACTTGGAGCTATGTTCCAGTAACCAAGATGGAAGTGTTGAGGCTTGATTTTCTGGAGGTTTGTAAATTTCTGACAGCTATCCCACCCACCCTCATCCATCCTTCCATGACATCTGTAGTCCCAAAGAATACATTCAAATGTTGTGTTCAGAACTTAGTACTATGAAGTGGCATCATCCATAAAAATCAGCATTCAGTCTACTGGCGAAACTGGAATCTGGAGAGCCATAGGCCTTGAGCTATGATCTTGGCTGACACACTAGAACATACTGTATGACCCTGGTTGCATCATATGTTTGAGGAAGTTACTTCCTGAAATCCCTCTTTGATTTCCCTGAAACCTACAGCCATGATTCTGTTGATTCTGCAACATACTTGAAATAAACAACAACATGATTCATGCATTTTCCCACACACTCCAGGAGGAAGAAAATGTTATCCTTCCCTCTGTCAGGTAGCGCTCAAGCGATCCGTGTTCACTCATAATTACCTCACTCTTTTGGACAGGTCATGCACGTGTGGGCCTTTAGGATGCTCTCTCACCCCCTCTTCCCTATTCCCTCTCTCACTGTAGTTCCCAGCATTCGCCTTTCACACAGCCAATCCTTGGCTCTGTCACATCTGACAGATGGCTGGCAGTTCTAGAATATTTCTGGGATTTTTATCGGTGCAAAAAACACAACCTGATCATTTCTGCCTCCACACATCAAGGGTTGCTTGAGCACATTTTGGAGCCAATGGGCAATTATGATTTCCCTATATCTACTACTGCCTCAATCGGAAAATGCTTGTTAACACGAGGTGTCCTCTTTTCTAAATCAGCATTTGGCCCTGACCCATCTCATATGATAACACACACTCACACTATGTCTACTCACTATGCCTACTCAAACAATAATTCTCCCTCTAACTCAACCCACTAGTATCCACCCAATTGGTCTGTAGCATTTGTCCTACTTCTGCCGGTCCAACCATCTGACCTTTACACATTTCGTTCATCTCCACACGCCGCAGTCTGGCTAGGCTACCACTGGCATGGGCACAATACGCCAAACCCTTGGATAACATATTGGCACTGTAACACCAATAAGATTTTGATTGGTGCTTTATAAAAGACTACTAAAATAACACATGTTTGAAGGAAGTCATGATGTTGGTGCTGGAGGGTGCAATTAAGAAATGAGACTGAGAAAATTCTCTTAGGCGTGTCTTTGAAATTAGCACAACACCTGAGTTCGCCATGGGGCTGGCAGGTGTACTTGAAGAGCCTACAATGTCTCAACTCGGATACAGAGGAGATGGTGGCCTTGGTCCTGGTGTCTTCTCACTTACACCCTCATACACTGTATATCCTTCAATAAAAGTGCTCTAGCCTCTCCGTTTTCAGGTCAGTGCACAGATTGGGCAATAAAGGCTTCCAGGCGTCCCACCTGGTTGTCGATTCCTGCAATGATCCTTGGCTGGCATCCACAAGCTGCAGGCTCTGCTGGATGCCGGCACTCTCTGTTCTCCATTCTCCAGTCTTCAGCCTCTTCATTTCAGGTTTGAGTGGGAGCAAGTAGCAAGGTTCCCTTGGAGCAAAGTTTCCTTGAGCTCTTTACTCAGCTGTTCTCTCCATGCCAGAGCAACACGACTTGGCCTCACTCTGATTGTATAAAGCTTAAATAAGTCTTGCATTCACACTGACAGTGGCAGAGCGTTATTGTCAGTAGGGGTGTGGGAAGCTCTCACATATGGCAGAGCTTCCTCACAAATCTTCTGGTAAGTTCTTCAGTGTTCTGTGATTTCTCTCCAGTTTTCCTAGGTGTCCCAAATGTTATACAATGTAGAGATGCACACCCTCGTGTGAAATGAGAATTTGGGGACTCAGAGGGTCCCTCAGCTACCAATCAAAAGGATTGTATTCTATGTTGCAATTTCCGTTGAGAGAAGAGCCTGCCGTTTGTGCTGGTCACTCTGGTCTTGGCAGTACTTATTTGTTAAGGGGGCTTCATGTTTGTTTTGTATTATTTATCCACACAACCCTCTTTCCTGCATGTGTGCCCTCTGTAATATTGGAGGATGAGTAGAACAATAAACACACCTTTCTAAATGGGCTATAGTCATCTCTCAGGGAAGAGTTGCCTGTGTAGGCCGAAAGGGAGTCCAATAGGAAAGGATAGTTTACTCAGCATTCATTGTTTCTCACTATATTCTGCTCCTTAACTATCTAAATAAATTGGCCCCAATGACTTCCTTAATTCACCTATCCTCCCTGCTGTATGCTGGTTCGTATTTGCCGTAGAGTAGTTGTTCCCCTGGTGGTTTATTCTTTGACTCCCTGGTTGCTGTAAATTAATCCATGGCCCACTGTTTCAATTATTGCTGTGCTGTGCTCTAGACGCTGGTCACCATAGACTAATCGTTATCCATTCAGCACAAGGTGCACCATTTTAACCGGTTGCACTGTGACCTTGCCTCCTGAGGGTCATGCCGGTTTTCAGGACACTACAGCAGCGACTACCACCACTGTACCCATCCTAATATTGAACTACACACAGCACTGCAAATCTTTTTATTAACTACTCCAAACCTTTATGCAGATTTATTTAACTCCTCGTACCCCATCTGCCTATCACTCTAGGGGCTTGATTCACAGATGTGCTTTATAATAGCACGATCCCATTGGAAAATGCTCTGTGAATCAGGCCCTAGGTGTCTCACATGTATTTAGGATGCACTGAAATGCCTGGCCCAAGGAAACAAAGCACAATGAGAAAGGTGTAATGGGGCAGATGAACACACAGATAATACCCACTGCCCCTACTCAGATGAGTATGCAAGTACTGATTCCAACCCCTACCCCTCGCCAGTACTGACCAGGTGAGAAACGATACCAGCTGCGACAGCCCTTTCACCCCAAGAGTCAAGGAGTGGAAGACAGAACCAACTAAGACCATGAAGTTGTCATTATGAGTAGAGTAGATGGGGAAACAAGTAGAGTGACAAGTAGTTGTTATTATCTCTATATATAAAAGTGAAATTTGTGGATATGTATGTGTATCTATCTGAAATGTTCAGCATACTTCCCAACATGCTACAAACCTGAATTTTGCCACGTGTGTAGGTTTCATGGTATAGACAATGTCAAAAGTATAAAATATAAATGTTTCACATTTTTTAAGCAGTCTGCAATGCTTACCTCTGCCATATGTGGATATTTGTGTGTGTCTGTTTGAAATGTTCAGCATACTTCCCAACACGCGACAAACCTGAAATCCGGCATGTGGGTAGTTTCCATGGTGTAGACAATGTAAAAAGTATAAAATATACATTTTTCTATTTTCTTTTGAGCGGTCTGTAATGCTTACCCCTGTCATATGTGGACATGTGTATGTGTCTGTTTGAAATTTTCAGCATATTTCCCAACATGCTACAAACCTGAAATGTGGCATGTGGGTAGATTCCATGGTATAGACAATGTCAAAAATATAAATGTTTAAAACAAATGTTAAGTGTTCTGCAATGCCTACCCCTGCCATATGCCTCTTCGTGACATAGTTCTTCCATAGTTCTACGTAAACATCTGCAGTTGATTTTTCCTAAACGTTCCACACTATCAACATTCTAGCTGACATTAGTGCCACTTTTTTTTTTTAAGTCTGAGGGTGACCCACGGATGCTTTTGTAGTAATGTGGGTGACAGGAAATGGTGCATGTATCGTCAATAGAGTCCGCAATGACATTGTCGATCACATGGTGGTAAATCTCTCATGATAATTACAGGAATTTAATTTCTCACGGCAGTTGATGAATGTATGCCATCTCAACAGTACGAAGCTTATATTCTTCAGCTGAACACGCACGGGTACAGCACTTCAAGCGTACACGCTCCAGCCCTACACATACAGCACTTATGTTGATGTTGCTGCTGCCTCCGCTGCAGATCGGGACACCAATAATGTCGCTGTGCAATCTCAATGCTCCAACTCAAAGTAGCTGGAATCAATTGCGTTGTTATTCAGATAACACAAAACAACCATGTCACATCATCTATTTTCGTTCATTGAATGAACTTCAAACTAAGACTGAAGTGGGAATTACTGTGCAAAGCACAGGTACACCAGCTAGTACATATATATTAGAGATAGAGAATGACTACATGATTATACTTGTACACACAAAGTACATGTAGTAGACTAAAGTACATAGAGACATGAAGAGCACATAGATGAAGAATATTCGCACACAGACAAGAAGGACATATGCATGCAGACATGAAGGATACATGCACATAGACACGAAGAACATACAAACATATATATGCAGCCCCTAAATACATGTACGAGATGCAAGGCACAAAATGATGAAGAATGAACCAAAGCACAGCCATTTCATAAACGCAGAAGCTGCAGTAAGTTTCAGAAGTAGCAAGGCCTCAGAACTGAAAGTGCTGAATTTACAAAAACATGTGTATTCGAGAAACTGTGCAGAGCCCACGCATTAACTCATGATCAGAGCCAAAGTCAGAAACTAGGAAGACCAAGGAGTAGTGGATGAACAAAACGCAGGCATTAGTTAACGATCTCACGATGAGCAGTAGTAGATTCCCCCAGTTAATCAATTTTAATAAGAGCACAAACAAACCATTGGTGTCCAGGTGCATGAGAGCAGTAAGCCAAAAGACCTAATAGAAAGTAATTGACTAGCGCCATGAGTGCCCACCAAAAACACAACATGCACATTAGAATTAGCTAAACTCTTAATAAATAGAAGACAATCCACTCTCAAACACAGTACCCTAACACGTGATCCAGATATAGAAAACACTAGCCATTCACTATGAGCCAAACACAGATAGGACATGTGATGAACTCCCTAAGCATGCACAAAGACACCAGACGGCACACATGTTTAAGTTCAAAAGATAGGGAAGGCATCATCGCCTCGGGATGATTAGGAGTATTCTTTAATTGGAAATATGGCAGACAGAGCGTTCTCTTCCCCACTATGTCTCGCTCATATCGTGACATCTCGTCAAAGTGTCCAAGGTTTTTAGGTTGGAGGCCACCAATGAAAAGTTCCCTTGCCACACCACCTATCCCAGATAGTGTTGACCAATTAGCTGTCCTTATAATTATGAAATAGAAATAGTAATTGTAGTAGGATGGGCCCAGGTGGAGCCATCAGATCGGTATCCAACAATTGCGTTACTAACCCGTATGTGTCATATACATAGTTTGAGCCATTAACCAACCCCTTTTCCCTGTATGTTTTGTAAAATGATAAGTGTAATGTGACGTAATTTCTGATGTAATTCTGCAACAAATCATGCTTGTAATTGTTGGAAATATGAGAGCTACGAGAGGAAATGCTTGTACTGTGTCCCGGCTTGGATTCATTGCTTGAATAAAGCTGTGTTTTGATGTGCATCTGCGTCCTCCATCATTGAGTATTTTTCCTGACTGATTGTGTGATCCTCAGCACCTCCTTAACCAAGGAAACAGCAAACATCATGGACATCATTATAGAACACCTGTCACAATGAGTTACAGAACTCTACAACTTCATAAACCCCAAGAACACAACAAAAGATCTACTCTAAGATGGGAAACTGCAATCAGAATCAAAACCAGAGAATAAGATCTATCTTTTTAATTACAGGCGTGCCCAAATTGTAGGACATAGGATGCCAAGAGATATCTGGTTGTTGAATTACACCATGAAAGGAAACAGAACCATCAGACACAGACCACCACCATTGCATACAAATGCTGTAACAGGACCGCTCACCACATCTAGGCGGAAATAGACATACCGCTCTTGTCCTACTACTAAGGATCTCAGGACACAGAGAAGCCCTCCAATAAAACACACCCTTAGGCGATAAAGAACTGGCAAACTCAACTTCCAGACCACAGGACCCCTCACTCCCTATGGACACACCAAACCAACCAGTAGCCTCAAAGAACTAGTTGATGAAAAACCAGGCCAGTCAAGGAGCGAGTGCCAGCTCCTAGCATTGATAGCTTCACCAAAATCAAGGATAAGAGAATCACAGATGGGAAGACTCACACAGGACAGCATGCAGAATTAGAATGGGACTAAGCTGTGGAGAACAGAATACATTGCAACCCTTTCAATGTTCACTCAATGTCAAAGGACAGAATAGAGATCCACAAGATCTTCGATAAAAGACAAACCAGAATACATTTCCTCATACAAACCTGGTGATCAGATGACTATAAAGTGTCAGCACACAAATACATCCCAATCATTTTGAAATTCCTACAGGCAAATGCAGGAGGTAAAAGAGGAGCAGGAATAGCTGCTGCACAAGGGGAGCATCTTCGGATCTTAACAGGACCAATTTAGGACATCCCAGACTCAAAATTGCTCCTCACACACCTAGATTTCAAAGACCAGACTAACTTGTCTTTCCTGCTTATATACATACCTCCCACTTGCAATGTCACTTTAGCAGAAAGGCTCTCCGACTCTGTTGCTAAACTCATGGGGGAAATATTGAGGATCATTTGAATGGCATGAGCATTTGAAGGGCTGGCCTTTTGCCACACAGAGCTAGCCTGGGCACCATCCCAGTAACTCGGCACCAGTGCACCTGACGTAAGTTCCAACACACTTACTGGGCCCTTTTCCAGCTTCTGCACTGGACCAGGATTTGTTTTGACAACCTAGTACCACCCAAAGCAAGAGTGCGAGTGCAGTACTGCAGTGGTATGGGGCAGGCTGTTCTCAAACACCTACACCAGTCAAGCCTGCCCAATCTGTGCCAGTGGCACCATCATCAATGGCCAGCAGCAGGGTACTGTTGCTGGCAGCACCCGCCTTTGGGTTGGACCACCTGTACTTCATAATGAGGCCTGATACGACATATTGAATTGATTCTAGGCAACCTGCAAGCTGGGGGAGAACGGGTTACCACAGAGTGATGGTGGCCAACATGTGAAGGGACATAGAGCTCCACCAACCTTCCCTCCTGTTGGTCATTGGGCAGAGGGGAAGGTAGGAGGCAGTCATGGGAGAGACACTAGCTTCAAAGGAGACTACCCACAGAGGCAGCGGTCTTTGGCAGACTTGGAGAACTTTCGAAAATGTACAGTGTGGGAGCTTGAGTATTTTAATGGGCACCTGTGCATTGTGAAAGATCTGAGAAACTTAAGTGGTGTCTGCACTCTGTGGGAGAACTAAGAACTATAAGGGTGGCTGTACCATGTGGGAGAATCACAGAACATTAAGAGGTGGCTGCACCCTGTAAGAGAACCAGAGAACTTTAGTAGGACGCTGCACCATGTGAGATAACTTGAGGACTTTAGTAGTGGCTGCACACTGTGAAAGAACACAATTACCTTAAGGGGTGGCTGCACCCTGCGAGAGGACCCTAGAACTGTAAGGGGTTATGCCACCATGGGAGCATGGGAAACTGGGCGAGCTTCAGAACTTTAATTGGTGGCTGCACTTAGTAAGAGAACCAAAGAACCTTAAGGAAAGCTTGCACCCTGCTAGTGGACTTAACAATCTTAAAGGGTGGCTGCAGTTTGTGGAAGAACCTTTAAACATTGAGGGGTGTTCTGCCCTGTGATAAAACCCAAGAAGCTTATGGGGTAGTTGCACTGTGAAAACAACCTGAGAACTTTAGTGGGTGGCTGCACCCTCTGAGTGAACCAACGCACTTAAGTGGCCCGCAGCACCCTGTAAAAGAGCCTGGGAACTTTAGTGCGTGGCTAAATCCTGTAAGAGAATCTGAAAAGTTTAGTGGGTGGTAGCACCCTGTGGCAGAGCCCAAGAACATCTGACAGTCAGTGTTTGTGATCATGAAAAAAACTTAGCAGTCAAAAACATTACTTGAACAACAGGCAACGGCATGTGTAAGTCAGCAACTGTTCAGGGTCTCTACATAATTACTATAGCTACCCGTTTCCCAACAACATCCACCACTAAACAACCCTGCTCCAGTTTCAGTGTCAGAAACGTACATGGTAAATAAATTATAGTCACCATACAAATTGATGTGGCTATGGATAAATGCCATTCTAGTCTTCTTCAATGAAGTCACTGTTCATTTTTAGACATGTCAAATTCTCAACAAACAACAAAGCAAGTAGTTTTCTCCGTCAAACTGGTACGAGGGCAGCTAAGCGATTCATCAGTAGCTTGCACTAGCACAAGTGCCATTAGCCTAGTGGACCGCTTGCTATATCGGTACTGTTCTGGGTCATCATCCTTGCCCATGGGTAAAGCATCCAGTGAGTAGGAATCAATACACTTTCAGATGATTGTCCAGTGCCCTTGGTGACCTACCTGTTTTCAAGATGCCTGAGTCACTAAGGAGAGTGACCATAGGCTCCACTCGCACTGCTCACAAAGCTTTTAACAGGTGTCCATGATGTATTGCCCATTTATGCCAGCAATTTTCTTGAGTTTGACACACCAGGTGTAGATGGGAACATTTTGGAGTGGATGGTACTCTTTCTTCTGCCTGCGTTCTTTGTCCAATTAATGCAATGCTGCAGGAAGCATCCTTGACTGTTTGCACAGTGTCCATCCTTATGATGTTTGCTGTGAGTCCACCTCCTCACATTGATTAAGACCTCTGACTAAACATGAGGACGGACAGCAGGGTGGTCCAGGGATCAAGGTGCTGCTCAAGCTAGTGGAAAGCAGGGTCCAGAGGAGATTTATGGGGGATCCCCAGACAATCCCAGGCACATTATGTCACAGCAGTGGGTGCAAGTGGACAGATTCAGTTGCTGTTTCTTAGGTGTGAAGTAATGAAACATGTTAACCTTTGTTGTGGAATAACGATACACAGGATGGGCTTATCTGGGCATGATGGTGCTGAGGGTGCTGGTGGTGTTCTGGATCCCCCAAAGTGATGTTATGTGTTTTCTGAACTCTGACAAGAAGGCTTTTTCCTAAAAGAGACTGTACACCGGTGGGGAGCAAGCATCTATTAACACTACAGCCACTGTATAGGAGGCATCATTCGTATTGTCTTCCCAACTATCACTGCTTTTCAACACTTGCTTCACGTCTGCACTCGGCTTCATAAAAATCTCCAAGCATTTTGTTGCATTCCTGCGTCACAACATGGGCCCTTCCCCAAAAAACCTATGAGTCCTTCTAGTTGGGTGACTGGAGTTGTATCCCTTATGGATAGCACCTATAGATATGGTTTCATGTGTCCTCTCATGTCAGGTAGCTGGCCCGCCTCTTCCCCAAGAAACTATCTATTACATTGTTGCAGGGTCGCAGTATTACTATTGGCCCTTGCCCTCTGCCATTCACCCCTTGATTTCCGTTCCCTAATTGGCTGGAACTGGCCTCCCCAGGCCTCGGACCCAGCTCTGTTCTCAGCGCTCTGTTCACCTCTTCAAGATGATGAGAATGACTATGTGTTCCCAATGTAACGGTTAGTATTACCATTTTGCCTGTGATAGTGCCCTCATGGGGGCCGCTATGGCACCTGGGTATGCGAATACCTATATGGCGTACTTGGAAACAAACAATGGTTTTGAACAATCCACAATACCAGCCTCACTTAAGAAGTTTTATGAGATTTATTGACGATATCTTTGGTATCTGGAGAGGTTCTCATCAAGGTCTCCTACATTTTTTTGAGTATATGAATCAATTAGCACCAAGAATCAAGTTCACAACTCAGACTAACAAAAATCGGATCCAATTTTTGGATATGGAAATCTATGTTAACAATAATCATCTGCATACAACCACCTATAACAAACCCACGGACAGAAACAGCACATTGATGGCATCTAGCTTTCACCCATCCACTACAATTCAAAGCATACCCTACAGTCAGTTCTTAAGGTATCACAGACTGATCTCTGAGCCACCTGAGTTTGAGATCCAATCCGACAAATTGAAAGATAAATTTTCTAAACAAGGTTATGCAACAACCACACTAGAAAGTGCCTTAATGAAGGCCTCAGCAGTCCCGAGAGTTAACACATTGGAGCGGACACCAAAGGAAAACTCAGATGTGATGGTATATGTGACAACATACTCTCAACAGAGTTACAAAATTAAGAAAATCATCAAAAGAAATTGGCAAATGTTGAAGATGGATCCATTGCTAGCACATTTGTTTGAGAAAGAACCAACTTTTGCATACAGAAAGAGTAAATCTATAAGAGACTTTGGGCCTCATTAGGACCCTGGCGGAGTGGGTTTCCGCCAGCGGTATTCGCGGCGGACCCGTCCGCCCCACTACGAGTTCCCGTAGCGCCATGGCGCCGTTTTCCGCCTGGTTTTACCAGGCGGAGAAAACCATGGCGCTACGGGACCTCGTTGTTAATTACGCCACCGTATTTTACGGTGGCGTAATTAACTCCTTCCCCACTCCCATTATACCCTATGGGGCAAGAATGGGAATGGGGAAGGGCAGAATGGGGATTGGGGATTTACCGCTCCGCCAAGGTCGGCATGGGGTGGTAAATCCGCCAACCCCCATGGCGCTATCGACGGCTTTCCGCCGTGCTTCGCGGTGCATTTAGCACCGCGAAATCCGCCAGGGTCGTAATGAGGGCCTTTGTCATTCGAGCTGATTATCAAACGCTGGTCATTGGCTCCAACATATTCAGAGGTACTTTACCCTGTAATAATTGCCAACACTGTCACAATGTAATTAAGGGACCTAGTATTAACCATCCGTACACAGGAAAAAAGATTTGTCTTAGACACACCAGTACGTGTGACACAAATAATGTAGTGTATGGAATTAAATGTCCAAGCGGGCTATTTTATGTTGGTCTGACATCAAGAAAAGCTAAATTGAGGTGGACTGAGCACAAATCTAACATCCGGCTGTGCTCAGTCCACTCACCGGTGGCACAACACTTCAAAGAATAAAAACACTCAGTGGCTCAGATGAAAGTGGTGATTTTGGAGCAAGTAAGATGCTCAAAAAGAGGGGGTGACATACACAAGTTATTGAGGCAAAAAGAGGTGGAGTGGATTGAGCGGCTAGATACGCTTGAACCAAAGGGTATGAATAACGAATTTGACTTGACTTGTTTTATCTGATGTGATTTTGTTGCTGATTATTGAGAGTACAACTGTTTTTGTTATTTGCTTTAGGAATTGCCCTATATTTGGGCTTAGAGTGTAAATAGAATTGTGGTAACCTTTATTGTGGTGTTGATTCATGTGAGAGGATATGTTAACAATAAGAATAAAGATCAGTAAGTACGTATAAATATAAGGGAAATGTTGTTAATTGTCTCTGTTTGTATGACGAGCACCCATGGTACCTGAATGAATTTAAGCATTGAACAAGATTTGAAAACTCTGGTTTTCTTATAATCGGATTTCAGTAATTGATGCATCTCCGGTGAGAGGATAGAGGATAAATACCCAGGGAGCATGAGATGGTTAGGCTTGTATTGATCATATGGAGTTGCCTCTTTTGTGAATGAAACGTTGCATAGTGAGTATTTTTAGTGTAAATACATTGGTACAGGACTTAACTGTACTGATGTACATTTTTGGTAGGAGAATTTTTCCCATGTAAGTAACACGTACATTAATGGTCGACTTACGATTGCTTAACATCAAAAACTCACCATTGTTTTCCAGCTCTGGTATTTTCCAGGGTTGGCCCATTACTGAGATAATTCAAAGGTAGTGAAGCACGCTCATTTCAAACTTTTGAACTATGGGTTTTTGCCATGGGCAGGCCGTCACGTGATGACTTCATTGTCACATGGGGCGGAATTGAGGAACAAGTATTATGTGCACCATTAGTCACGTGATCGGGCAGATCGCGTGACAAAAGTAAAAGATGTAATCTAACGCATCGCGGGACGGGAGGCTGTGATTGCAGCCAATGTGCCGTTCCCGCGATGCGTTTAAAACATACTGTGTTTCATAAATACCTGTGCTGATGTTTGTAGGTGAAGAAATGTACGTTGGGTCACGTGATCGGAATTACGATCACGTGACTCAGTGACTTTTTATTTAAAATGCACCGCGGGACGGGAGGCTGTGGTTGCAGCCCTTTTGCCGTCACCACCTTGCATTTGGGACTCCGTTCGAGTTGTAGACAAGTAAGTCTGTGAAGCGGGATTCTGGTCTAGTGATTTATTGACTCAGACATAGTTGTTGAAACATGTAGGTGGTGTCTGTGAGGAAGTTTACCGCCATTATTGTTTGTTCACAGAGTGACTGCAACGTTTGGTTAGAATCTTTGGAGATCATTCAGGAAGTGAGACTGAAGTCAGAATTGACTGAATAGACCTGGGATATTTCCAAGGTCAGTAAAATTATATATTGGTGGCTTAAAATTCATATATGGGAAATGGGCGTTCGCTGTACTCCAGAGACAAAATTAGTACAAATTTCTGTTTTTTGTCAAATTATTTTTAGGATACAAGAATATTGTTATAAACATCACATCAACACGTGAAGAAGGGGTGAAGATAACCCCGAAACGCGTAGTGGACAAACATCATGTGATTGTGATTGTGTGGGAAAAATAAAAACCCCCTTCTTGTTGCGAAATTCATTCTAGAAAGCATAAACTTAGTACATTTTGCTGAACCTTTCTTGGGATAAAAAAATGTTTTCTTAAAAAAAACATTGCCTGTTATAAAGAAGAAAAAAATCTTTTTGCTCTTGTTTGTTGAAATATTTTTGTTGTACTTGGTGAAAAACATTGTAGGAATGATGAATATAATTACCTACTAAAAGACATTTACGGTGTATGTGTTTTTTATGTTTTTTGAAACTTAGATTTAAAAGAGGTAATACATTTTTCGAACTGATTGAAATATCTTGAAGAGATTTTTTCTCAATTAGAGTGACCAGGTACATGCCCCATAGTATTTTGTGGCATACAATTGTATTGGTATTAAGTGCCCTCAGCATTGCAACGCTGTTAAAGATTCCATGTTTCACTTCATGTCTGTGTTGCTGATAACTGCTCGTCTTCCCACCGCAGGTGGATGACCATTGTCTTGATCTGCTGTACCACGTGGTTGAAGACCATGAAATCGAGCCCTCTGGCCTGTAATTTGCAAGGATTTATTCAGTTTTTCTGCAGATGGCTCCTTTTTGGGTTTGGAATGTGTGGTCAGTCTCTGATCTTGGCTGTGAGCCCTGGCCTGCAGTTCTGTGAAGCCTGGTTCTACCTGTACTTGTCTCTCGTCGAGGCCTGTGGCTTCATGTAATCCCAATTATAATCACACTATGATTTCTACAGATCTATACCGTGCTATGTTTCCCATAGGTTAGTTGTATGTGGTCCTTCCAAGCTTATTACATGATCCTGTATTTCAATAAGGTTAGTTTCAACAAGCATCTGCAAGCTTGCTCTGCATCTCTTTGCTGCCTTGTGTTCAACGTTTCTGCACCTGGCTAATTGAAAAAATAATAAAAAGCTTTTGACAGTATGTGTATGCAGCTGTCCTCTATCTACAGAACTGTGTAAGCATGTTCTTTGTGTGCGCGCGTGTATTTTTGTGTAACTTCGTGTTTGGCTGCGAGTATACTTCGTGACTAACGTTGCTATGTCGTGGTGTCACTAGTGACGTCAGCAGCATGGTTTCACAGCATTAGTCAATGTCATCCATCGAGGCATTTGGGTCAACGACCAATGTTGAAGCACCTGTATCCATAAACACATTCACCGGGTAAGGTTTGAATGGCTGTCTGAGGGAGTATCTTTCTGCGTATGTGGATGTCACTTGACCCTCCTGGGGGCTGTCCGAATAGTGAGTGGCTTTGTACTTTTTTGACTCTGTGGACCGTCATGTTCATGGGGGTGAGGAAGGGCATTCCAGGGACCCTCTCTTCATCCCGGATCCTCCTGCTCCTTCTCGCAGGTGTCACCGTACGGCAAATATCTCGTCCACTCACTTCAATAAATGAACACTAACTGATGTGTCATCTGCCTCCCCAAATCTCTGGTGCCTGCTCACACCAAAATGAGGAGAGCATGATTCTCCCACAGGCTGGGAAATCATGAATCTTGGCATGTCTCTCTCACAGTCACCCTAATAACAACATGAAAGGATCTGAGCGAGATCGAAGAACAGACAAGAACTTTATAATTTCAATCTAGCCTCCAGTTATAGGATTCCAAAAATCTCTCTCTTCCCCATTTAACCAACGCCACCTTTCAATCTACTAGGACCTACACACTACATACATATTACATACACACACACACACACACACACACACACTTTATACCTGCCAGCCCCAGAATCACCATATTAAGCTCAGTAGTAATTCTCAGAGCTCATTGCATGGCACAAAACATGTTTAGCACAGTCAGATCCCTCCTAAACCAATTCAGACCAGTTGCTCTTCTGGTGTCCCATCCCCAGCAGCCAATAATAGATCTTGGGTTTTCCTCTGTGGGCAAAATACACATGCAAGTGTCACCACCACCAATCCCCATACTGAGGACTTCAGTAGTTTAGGCCTGCACATATCAAAACCACAGGGTTTGCACCTGCTCTCCTTCTACCATACAACATGGTGGAAGTGCACTGCACAAGGCGGCTTTACATTGCATTGCATTGTCAACTTTTGCAGTCAACCAATCAACGGGGGCTGCCACATCCATACCTCCATTGTCACCCACCCAGGATTTTTCTCTGGTTTGCATTCAAAGTTTAAGCCAGTCGTCATTCACAAAACGGCCCTATCTGGGTCTGGCTGTTGTAGGCTTCTCTCTCTGTGGCTATTAGGGGCAATGTCTACATATGGCAGCAACCGTGTCTGGCTCCCTATCTTGAAGGAAAACCTAGTTACTGTCACTATGTTGTACTATTGGGCGCATTGCTGGATTTAAATTGGCTCCATGTTGGGACACTCACTGGGTACGGCAGTCTGGACCACACTCAAATTTGCAAGTGCTGCCACAAATTCGAGACGCGCACACAGCCATCTGCGCGATTGGACTCATATAAGGAACATACACCCTCATTATGAGTCTGGGGTAATATTTGGCTGAATAATAATGTCTGGCGATATCACTGATGTATGAGACCTTGGCTGGAGCGTGCACTCACCATTAGCGGTAACAGTAACCCCGTCTAGCAGAATTACATCTGAAACTTCGTCCACAGCAGTAATTGTGCCCATATTCGGTGTAATTACCGTTAGCGCCATACATTCAGGGCCAATTACATTGGCAGAATTCCAGTCGACGGAAATAGCACCAACTCATAATTCAGCGGTATGGTAAAAGTGGCAGTAATTCTATTACTGCCACTTTTACCATATAGCGTCAGACTCATATTGAGCCCCATAGTTTGTGGTGCCCTTACCGTCTCAGGGGCGCAGCTGGGATTCACACCCCTGACAAGGCCTTTGACGTGAACAACTCCGTAAGCATGTCAAGAAAAAAGGTGAAAAACACAGGGACCTTGCACAAGAGGCCCAGATTAGGACCTTCAGCCTCACAGTGCTTTCCCACTTCTCTAAGGCTGGTCTCGAATTTAAACTCTCTTTGGTGGTACGTGGAGAAAGTGAGAGGGGACCCCCTTAATGAAGGTGCTGAGATCGACTGCACAGTTCTGTGGAGCGCCACTGGCCCCTCCGGAAGAAAGGCCGCAGGAAGCACACTTACATCAATGGGGCCATGCTGTTTGTACTTGTTCAATAGGAGCCTGCCCCTGACCTTTAAAAAAGGACCTGCAGGAGGTGTTGCAGGAGAGCCTCAAGTCCAGACTCCGAGGTGTGATGCTGGCTCACGGCCGAGGTGCAGGCTGGAGGAGGGGCGCCGCGCGGGCCCTGTCTCGTGCATGTAAGAAGACACGGGACAACTGCTGCGTATGACTCCGGAGCGGGAACTGCCTTTCGGCGGGCTCCTGCTTCCCTTTATTAGCTTGCCCACGTGACTGAAGTCACATGGACATCACATCCCTTATCAACTTTAGATAAACATTCAACATGTGAAACATTAACACTAATCTAGAGATTGCGGCTGGAACAAAGTCTCATTGTTGCTGAGATGCGCTGGCTCCCGGTACAGCTTCTTGGTCACACGTACATGCCAGATGACGTATCCTTTTAGCCTTGTGGATGGCACAGGTCGTCTCCTGAGTGCGTAGTGTTCTCCACGTTCTTGTGGGGGGTTTGGTGTGTGTCACTGCCCCTTTCTTCTTCATTTTGGACAGGAGGCCCCGGGGATGGTTCCTCTGTGACTCCCTCTCTCGTAATCGGGCTGCCTGTTTGTGGCGGTTGGTCTTCTGCAGGGTTGCTGTCTGCTTTTCTTTCTTCCCATAGGGTCGGCGGGACTTTCTGTTCTGAAGTGGGAGACATTTCTGGTTACTGATTCATTCCCATGGGTGGCAGACACGAGGCCGTGTTCATGATGTGAGACTGTCCATGGTGCCGACTCGTATGGGAGTGACATCTTCCCTTTGTGTGTTCTGGTCTTTACTAGTACTGTGTCACCAATTTGGAGATCACTGGTTGTTGCCGTTCTGGCCAGGTCCTCTTTGGCGTTGTGTCTGCGCCTTCTGGCTTCCACGCTTTCTAGGTCGACTGGGGCTGGTCTCCAGGAGTGGTGTAGGTGCAGGCTCTCTTGGATGAGGACGCCAAACATCATGCCTGCTGGGCTGACGTGAGTTGAGGAGTGCAGTATCAGCCGTTATGCGCGTAGGAATCTGTAGAGCTATGGGAGCCACTTGGGACCTTTGTCCTTGGCGATTCGTACCGTCTTGTTAATGGATGCAATGGATCTCTCGGCATCTCCATTGGCTTGTGGCCAGTATGGTGTCACATGATGGTGGCGTATTCCCAGGTCGTCCATGAAGCGTTTGAAGCCCCTGCTTGTAAATGGTGATCCGTTGTCACTCCGGATCGCCGACGGGATACTGTGTGTTGTGAACATTTTCTCTAGTGTGGTGGTGACCGACGTGGCATCCGTGGAGAGGACAGGTTCAACTTCGGGGTACCTGGTGTGCTCATCAATCACTACTAGAAGGTACGTTTCATTGGCGATCGTGCAAAAGTCAACGCTGATGGAGTCCCACCTGCGGTTGCTCCGGGGTGGGCATTCTATGGGTTCTGGCAGTCCTGGTCGGCGTGTGGACAGGCATGCGGAGCAGGTTTCTACGTGGGCTATGACTTTTCTTCGCATCTGGGCCAGCCATAGGCATGATTTGAGATATGCCTGTGTTTTTACTATGCCCTGATGCCCTTCGTGCGCTAGTTGGATTGCTCTCTCGTGTAAGGACATTGGTAGTACAATCCTGTGACCTTTCAATATTAGGCCGTCTACTGACACGGACAGCTCGTGGTGTATTCCAAAGAGTGCGTGTATGAGTTCTTGAGCTGGGAGCGTCCTTCGGGTGACAGCTGTCAGGAATGTCTTCCATTCTCCTGATAGGACGGCAGACTTTGTCAACTGCAGGCACGGGTCTTTGTCTGTTTCTGGTTGTATCTCCTCCAGTGTCATGGTTTTTGGTCTGGCATTTCTACTATGTTCAGTCGTGGTGGCTGGACGTGGGTGGCGGGACAGGTAGTCCGCTGGGTTGTCAGCGGGTACTGGACATTTAAGTCGAACTGTTGTACTTGTAGTAGCCAGCGTTCAATCCTCGCCGGGGGGGGGTGCTGAGCCACCGAAGATGGGGATGAGAGGTTTGTGGTCGGTTAGTACTTTCGCCGGGTGTCCTAAGATGTATACGTGAAAGTGTTTGCACCCCCAGATAATGGTTAGCACCTCTTTTTCGATATGGGCATCGTTTTTATTCATCGGCGTGAGTGCTATGCTTGTGAACGCGATGGTGTAGACTGTTCCGTCTTGTCTCTTTGCGTCAGCGCAGCCCCTAGCCCTACCGGACTGGCGTCGACTACTAGTTCCGTGGTGCGGTTCATGTCGAAGAACGCCATGGTGGCATCACTTGAAATGGGGTCTTTAATCTTTTGGAATGCTTGTTCTTGAATGGTGCCCCACTGCCATGGAGCTTTCGCTTTTGTGAGTTCACGTAGAGGGGCTGCGGTGGTGCCCAGGTCGGGAATGAACCAACAGCAGTATGTGGCCATTCCTACGAAGCTTCTGACTTCTGACACTGTGGACGGGGCTTGCACATTTTTGATGTTGTTGACCTTGCAGGGGTCTGAGGAGACACCTTGCTCGTTGAATATGTGGCCGAAAAAGCTGAGTGATTTCTTGGCAAACTCACATTTTTCTTCGTGGAGTGTGAGCCCTGATTCCTCCAGTCGCTGGAGCGTCGCTGCTAGCCGGGTGGTGTGTTCAGCCTCTGTTTTACCATAGACCAGGATGTCATCGCTGACGTTGGTCACTCCTGGCAGGTCTTGGAGCACTCTGCGAATCTCTTTCTGAAAAACTTCTGCTGCAGAGGAAATGCCAAAGTTGAGGCGACAGTAGCGCCGCAGGCACAAGTGTGAGGAGAAGGTGGTAATGTAGCGTGATTCCTTCGCAATGCGGATCTGGTGGTAGCCTGACCGAAGGTCAAGCTTGCTGAAGACAGTTGCGGCTGCTAGGTCTAGGATTATTAGTTCGTCTATTGTAGGCGTGATATGTCTTTCTCGCCTTATTGCTGCATTGGGGAGACGCATGTCAATTCATATGCGGACTGCAATTGGTAGTTTCGATTTTGCTGTAACTACCATGTGGGAGACCCATGGGGTGGCACCTGATGTTTTGTCAATGATTTTGAGGTCTTATTTCCTAAGCTCGGCTTCCACAGCGGCTCTCATGTGGAATGGTACCCTCCTGTGTCGTACTGCCCTGGGTTCAACTGTCTGGTCAATGTGGAGTTTCACTGAGCGGCCTTTGAGGCATCCGATGCCGGTGAAGAGTTTCTTGTGTTTCTTGAGCAGGTGCTCAATATCTTCGGGATGGATGGCGAGGCTGAATTGTATAACTTCTAGGCGTTCCGCTGTGGCGCAGCTGAGGAGAGTTTCAATTCAGGCATCAACAACGTGGATTCATGTCCTGCAACTGATGCCTCGATGCGAGAGTGTCATTTTGAAGTACCATGCCACTGGGAGGGGCTTTTTGCATCTAGAGGCATAAAGTAGAACCGAGCGCCGTCGAAGCATCGGTTTGGGCTCGAGTTTGGTGAACCTGGAGACAGGCATGACGTTCACGGTGGCCCCTGTGTCTATCATCATGTTGACAGGAATGTCTCCTACCAGTATGGTGCATCGTCGTGATCTGGTACTGCTGTGGTTGTTGCTGTTTCCTGGGTTCACTGCTGAAATCACGTGCGCTCTTTCTTCCTTTCGGTTGCGGGTCCGCCTGTGGTGGTCAGGGGATGGCTCTCTGCTGGATTGGTCTTCGTCGCTGCTGGGGCTGTCTGAGTTTTCTCCATCGATGGCGCGGGCACGCATACTTCTGCCGTATCGTGTCCCACCAGTTTGCCTCTTTTAACGGTGGGCAGGTCTCTCCGGGTGCCTTGTGTGTCATCAGGTTCTCACGTCGTCTCTGTATCGCGCAGTGTTCTCCCTGTGGGTAGAGTCTTTGGGTTGTCTGGAGCTTAGACACACCGACGCGTAATGATTCTCTTTTCCACATTTGCGGCACGTGGTGCCATATGCCGGGCATGGGTTGTTTCTGCTGTGTTGTCCTCCGCACCATATGCAGTCTTTCGGCCTCGTACTGGGTGGTCCTGCCCGTGGCTTCTGTTGTCTCACGGCACTGATTGTTGAGGTGTTGTCCTTTGAAAGGTCGGTGTCTAGGGGCAGGCGGCTTACGGTCTGCTCCATTTCCATCGCGTACTCATCTGTCCTTTCTCGCAGTAGCCCTATTGCCAGGATGGTGTCGAGCGGGAGGTCTTCTTCTGCGAGGATGGTGCGTTTTAGCTTCTCAGAGGATAGCCCATGTATGACCTCACTGAAAATTCCTCGTTCGGGAAGTCGCACGATAGTGCCATTTCTCTCCGGCGGCTGAGGAAATAGTCTTTATTCTCCTGGGGGCGTTGTCGGGCCTGGCTCATCTTAAACCTTTCAAAGGCATGCCTGGCTTTTGGTTTGAATTTCTTGGTGAGGACGTCCTTGGCTGTTGCATAGTCGTCGTCAGTGCCACGGTTCGGTAGGGCATTGAAGATGCGAAGGGCCATCGTGCCTAGGTTGAGCATGAGAAACGCTCTCTTCATTTCTTCGTCATCGATCTTGCGATTGTGGAGTGATAGTTCAAACTGTTGTAACTACAGTTCGCACCAGAGGCCAGTTCGAGTGCCGAATGGCTGGAAGGGTTGCATGAATGTGCCTTGTGTAGTGTCCAGCCACCTGCTGGTGTCTGGGTTGCGGCCTTGCAGCCTCAGCGGCATACTGATGTTGTCCGTCATGGGGACTTTAGCAATGCTCCTTTAGACGCTTTTGGTGAGCACCCGTATAGTGTCCTGCTAAAACCTTGACTTTCAGGTTTCTGGTGTGTGCTGTGCGGCTCCTAGCCTGATTTGTAGTGGTGGTTCCCCTTGGTGTGGGGTTGTGGATTGGGTCTTGTGGTGCTTGTGCACATAGGCCAGGGGCCTTGGTGGCCAGTCTCTTGTTTGGGCCACGTGGTGCGCCCTTGCTGTGGAGCTGGGTTGATGTGCCTTCTGTGCCTCTTTGGGGCACCTGTGGCCACGTGCTTAGGCAGAGTCCTTGGTATTGTGTGGCCGTAGAAAGAGAAAAAACATTTTTTTTGAAGCGCGAGCTGGCGCCTGTGCTGGGGCGCTTTTGATGTGGCTCACGCGCATGTGTGGCGGCTGGAGAGGGGTCCTTATTCCCTCTCTTGTTCCCAGCGCGGCGCAGTGCACTTACTTCTGTGTTGTATATATTTTTTTCTGCTTCTCCCAGGCTTCCCCCTTGTGTGGCTCGAGAAGCTCAGCAGGCCATGGGGTTGCCCGGGAGGCACGGTCATTGGGCGGTTCGGGAATCCCGCCTCATCGCCAGTGTGATGCTGGTTCACGGCGGAGGGGCAGGCTGGAGGAGGGGCGCTGCGCGGGCCCTGTCTCACATATGTAATAAGACACGGGACAACTGCTGCGTATGACTCCGGAGCAGGAACTGCCTTTCAGGGGGCTCCTGCTTCCCTTTATTAGCTTGCCCACGTGACTAGAGTCACGTGGACATCACACCAGAGAACTCCAACCCTCATTTACAGATGACACTACTTATCTGCAAACGTATTCTGGACTATGAAGAGCTCAGGCACGGATGAATGCGTTTAGCACCTACATTCCAGATTGACACTGTTTACATAGAGTAATAAGGCAAAAGCCACCCCTTGACCTATAATACAGACTCCACGAGGGCTTTCCTTTGATGTTACACTTGAACCTCTTAGCATCAGACGCAGACATACCCCAGAGATAATATAGGTCATTTGCCCAAGACGGCACCAGCTGCAATATCTCAGCAAGCCAGTTGTGATCCCAGTACAATCCCGAGCACAGAGATGCAGTCTTTCATGTGTCCAAGAAAAACAAACCGAGTTTCAATTGTGGTTGGTTTGGGACACAATGTGTGGCTTGTCTGCAAAATGAGACAGCAGGTAATTGCCTCACTATTGTTGCAATTAGAAGCAGCCTTATAAGTATAATTGAACATTATAAATGTATCATTTTGAAGAAATCATATGCTTGAAGCAATAGGAGTTGGGGGATAGAAATACATAACATGCAGCTATTTGAGGTTCCATAATTTGACAATGTGATAAAGTACATAATTACCATGGGTCTTAAGAGGAGCGAAGAGGCACTGAACAGAAGGGTACACGCATAAGGCTAAAAGGTGATGATTGAGACTGAGATAGTCATTTGGAGCATTGAAGGCTGATGATCTAATCACACACAGTAGTGTGTCGCTGCCATGCATTTAAGGTTTAAACAATTACCAGTGGAATCCCTGACCTCAGATGCCACAAGACAACAAGATCATGGAACCTGTCTGGGCTTCATAGAGCCTTATAGTATATATATGGTTAGGCTTGTGCAGTTCATGTAAAATATCTTTATGAACATCATACACAATCAGGTATGCGATCGCTTCAATGCAATGTGAGGTGGGTGGCAAAGTGAGTAAGAGTGGGAAAAGGCCAGGAGTGGGAAGAGAAAGAAACTGCAGAGTGGGGAGTAATACAGAGGCAAGCCTCAGAGTGAGGAGAGAAAGAGGAAATGCCTGAGTAGGGAGTGAGACCGAGACAAGCCCGGAGTAGAGAGAGAACAAGGAAACCCCAAACTAGGGAGTAAGACGTAGGCAAGATCCAGAGAGGGAAGCAAAGTACAATTCTCCTGGAGTGGGAAAAAACAAAGAGAGAGAGTCCCAAGTGGGAAATGAGAAGAAGGAAAGTCTGAAAATGGGGAAAGACTGAAAGCCACTTTGAGTAGCCAGGAATGAGATTCGGACACAAGGGATTCATGATTTTGGTCAAAGACTTTTATTAAAATAAAAGGGGGTGAGGAAATGCTTCTCTGTCCCTGCACAAGAGGTATTTCCCTACATAGAACCAAAGCTACGGGTCTGTCAATGTCAGAATGTCCAAAGCAAAACTGTCTTGTGTCCAAAGTACTGTGCTGGCCCTCACATTCTAACAAAATAAAGTCTAAAGTGAAAAGGGTAAAACTTTGGCCTTGAGTGGTTTATAAATGTTCACAAAGGAAAATGTGTACCTCCAAAACAAAAGTTGCAGAAGGATAGATTTCCTTATTCCAGAGAGTGATTCTCTCTTCCCATGGATTTCTGTTCCCTCTGTAGTATATTCACAGATATCGGTTTCTTGAGTTTCTCCTTATCCACAAAACAACTAGCACACAAAACAACTTGGCTCTTTGTGTTGTAAGGATGCCTGGTGTACTCTCCTGCCAGGTGTTCACTCCTCTTCTTTTTGAATTCATACAACCTTTTGCTAGTCTTGATATATCCTTCTCGGGATCCTTTTACATAGAGGTATTTCTCCTATGCTATTTAGTTTGTCCTTTCCCGGTAAGCTTCCTCACCAGAGCTTTCTCACAGGAACACTGGTAATTGCCTGGTATACTCTCCTGCCAGGACATTCTTAAATTGACACACTTGTAACTTTGTCCTGGCCTAGTGTGTTTCTCTACCAGGACTTTCTTATGTGAACACGCTTGTAATTGCCTGGTACACTTTCCTGTCGGGGCTTTCTTGAACACACTTACAACTGCCTGGTATCCTCTCCTGCCACAGCTTTCTTGAACACACTTGCAACTGCCTGGTATACTCTCCTGCCAGGTCTTCCTTGAACACACGCGCAACTGTCTGGTATACTCTCCCACCAGGACTTCTCATAAACATACGTTCAGCTTTACTTTGTCTGTTTTACCCTCTTGTCTCGCCCACACTTCCAAACATTATGTCTTTCTGTCTTTGCTGTATATAATATTAGGTCTGCCTAATATACTATCCTGCCAAAGCTTTTCCTTAATATGCAAGTCTTCTACTTCTCTTCGGTTTTTCCATTCAACAAAATGCCTTCTGGCTTCATCTCTTTTCAACACTTCATTTGCTTTCTTAATGCTTGTCTTTACTGTATCTAATACTGGCTCTGCCTGGTATACTATCCTGCCAGGGATGTTCTTAAGTATGTATTGCATACACTCACAGACTGCTAAGTCATTTACTTCTCTTCGGTTTTCCCATTCAACAAAATGCCCACTGGCTTAGTCTCTTTTCAACACTTAATTAGCTTTCTTAATGTTTATTTGCATGTGGCGTGGGAACCCATATGCCCCAGTGTCCCTTTTTAACTTTCGGGGACTCACTGGCTCTTGCTGGCTTATTTCTTTCTTCCTGTGGCAAGCCAGTGTCGGGCAATCAGCGTCTCTTCTCGCCTCGCAGCTTTCGCTCTTTGGCTTCTTTGACTTGTCTGGCTCCTGTGGTTCTTGCTGAGTTCTTCGGCTCCTTGTCAGGCTTTCATCAGGTAAGCATTGTCGCTCAACAGCTATGAATGCCCAGGAGCCCTGTATTGGCTTTTGGCATTCTAGCAGCGTGTCTTCTTTCGCCAATGACCTTCCTCATCTGCCTCCTTGAGCCAGAAGGCTCCAAAACAGCTCTTGCAGCTCCACAGTCTACCGGTCTAAACTGACAGAAGGAGCCTTCTTCCTCTATCAGCGCACCTCCAGTTAGCTGTGGCCGCAGTTTAAATATCCGAGCTACAGGTATGCGCACCGAACAACTAGAGAGCAGACTGTACTCTTTGTCTTTTCCACTCAGCATTACCCGGCTCCTCTTCCTCATCCCAGTTTCCTTGTAGTTATGACAATGGTAGTCCATGCCTGATGCTTTACTTCTAATGTCTGGGTAAGTGTTCTTTAAGAGCAAGTCAGCTCTGACTGACATGCAGTAGAGTTTAGAAAAGTATTTTCATGAGACTTCCATACAGAATTTGAGTAAAGATCTTCTGTGTTCTTCTTTAATGGATGAGAGGTCACCTCTGGGAAAGGAGTGATGACACCATCAGATTCATCACACCACCCAGAGCGGGAAGTGGAAAGCAGAGAATCCCCAAAGTTGAGAGAGACTGAAAGAAACCAGACTTGTGACTGAGAAGAAGGAAATCCCCAAATTAGGGAGAGGGTGAACAAACTGAGTGGGAAGAGGAAAGGAGAGAAGCCCAGATTGCAATGAGACGTGAAGAAGTCCAGCTAGAGTCCCGAGACAGCACTCCAGTATGAGACGAACTGTGTGACTAACTGTAAACCTAAGCAAGCAGCCATAACCTTTCAATGGGTAGTTCTCATAATTATCCCTTGGCTGTCCTAGTTTGTTTTTAGAAATAGGGAAAATTACTAGGTTAGTGTAGGTTTCCGGATAGAGGACTTCACTTTTTGTGCACACATTCTGACATTCACCCTTTTTACCTTTTTACTTGTTTCTGTGATAGAGTAGGGTTTTAGATTAACAGTTTAGAGAAAGATGAGCCCCTTTTTTCCTTTCAAGAGAATAAAAGTCGTAAAACTCATACCTCCTTGTCCTTCTCCTGTTTCTGGCCTATCACAACACACAAATCTTCCACATGCACTCATTGGGCCTCATTATGAGTTTGCCGGTCCGAGTACCGTTGTATCCGGACCGGTAAACTCCGAGTTGTGCTCGCGGGTGCCTTTCATTCCACCAGGTCTGAGCTGGTGGAATGAAAGGCACCCGCGAACACAGCATTTCGGATGTACAGGTACCGTTGATAACGGTGCCTGTGCATCCGGCCTCCCCATTCCCATTGAGCCCTCCTGGGCTCAATGGGAATGGGGAATAATTTTTTCCGGCACCCAGGAATGGGCAAATACCGGGATTGGCAAGGCCATACTGACCCGTTAATTGCCCATTTCTGGGCTTTGAAAAAAATGCAACTCCGGCGGCAGCCATGCCTGTTTTACAGGCACGGCTACCGCCAGGGTTGTAATGAGGCCCATTGTCTTTCACTAATAGGCACTGCAACCTTTTGGACCTGCATATTGGTGACAACCAGTGTGTCACCAGCGGCCCTTGCTGGAGCCTGTGGTAGAGATGGTGCCTCCAGCACCATTGATTCTGCCTTCACGTTCCACTTGAACGTGCCCTCATTGGTCTAGTCATTTTCCTTTCCTACGGCCGCACCAGTTTACATCTATGCTGCGCAACTTCACCGTTGCGCGTTGCATCCCACGTTCTTGCCTCTTTGGGTAAGATGCAGTGTTTTCCAACCATGTGCTCTTCGCTTCTCTCCTTATTGTTGCTTTCTGTGCTTTGGCCCTCACTTGCTCATCTCTATCATCTTTGGATTCTCACGATTTTCTCTCAATGCCTCCCACACTGTGGCTCTTGTTATTCCCCTCATCTCGTGGTTATTTTTCCCTTTTGCCTTGCCTTTGTTTTCTTTTGTGCTTGGCTTCCTGCCTTTGTTCTGGCAGGAATTTCCTCTGCCTATTTACTTACCAGTTTTTGGAGGACGTTGGATTGCTCTTCCACTCTCTCGCTGGTCCCGCCATCTCAAATTGTGTACTGCTGCGAAAGGATATTGCCATCCCGTTCTGAATTTCAGGATTCCACAGCTACTCTGCAACACACATATGAGAAGGGTTTATTTTACAAGCCATTCCGGCTTTTTTTCCTTTCAGATACGAGTCTATTGCCTGGGCTATTGCTCTACAGGCATAGTGGCTTCTTCCCGAGATCGACCGTACCTCTACAAGGATCGGAAGAAAGGAACCTTACCACCTTTGGATGATTCCTCCATTCAACTAAGTACAGACGAATCAGGTGAGGAGGGGGCTGAATTGGACAATTCTGACAGTTTGCAACGCCTATCGCCTACCATCAGTATTGCTACAGTCGTACAAGTTCAGGAACTGCTTGCTGCAGTGCAAGGACTGTCCCTAGAAGTCCAGGGATTAAAAGCTGAAAACGCTGTGCTCCAAAAAGTAGTTTCAGCCCGAGAGGATAGAACTCCTGATCTTCCCCAAGCCAGATAACCAATATGGTAGGCAACACACTGGCTTGGGCTACTCCCTTGGTGACTGCGGCCAGTCCGGTCCTTCTGGACTTTAATTTTTTCATCACACTTCTCAAACAGAATTTTGAGATACCGTAGGTGACCTACACTGTGAGAACAGAAAAAGAATATCGTGGCTGAGTACCTCAAAAGGAAATACACCAAACACGGGTTACAAAGCAACATACTAAGTACTTTATTTTATACTGAATCCAGTTACAAAAAACAAAGCAAAATCAGATAGCTATCGGCCCTTTTTTTTATGATGACGTGCATGTTTCACTCTACCTTTAAGTTGTTGCAACGCTTCTTTTTTCCAATTCTGCAAAACATCAAATGCTGCAGGTCTAGCCTTTTTCTTTAACAAGACTGACTCCAAATATTCAATACGAGGGATCTCAAAACTACCATTGATTGGCCACTGAAGTTCAGAGGCATGTCTGGTTTGTCTGTGCCAAATATCATTAAATACTGTACTTCCAATGCCATACTTACAGTACATAGTACATGCCGGCGACCCCTCCTGTGGTGCGGGGCGGCTAAATTCCAAAGATTGTCTATCACTGCGGAATAATGCCCTAAAGCAGGTAGACAATTTCCCAGGCATATCTCAAATTCTTGGTGTTACCTGGTCAATAATTGTGTCTGCAGATACAATGCGCCAAAATTCAAATTGTCAGGGTTAAATTAAGAATCGGGTCACGACTCACCTGACCAAACCTAAGGAGGACCGATCGGTACTTCTAAGAATCTTACCTAACTAATCTTACATCGTGTATGGTGATTTCGGCAAATCTGCCCGCCTCGATAAGTGGACCCTCGTCAAGATGCCGTCTCGGACCGCACGCTTATCGTCCAAGGATCGGGTCGTGCAGCGCTGTTGACGTGTCGCGTCTCATTCAGGGGGCCCCTTATGTCACACCGTCCGATCCCGGTCTGATAGCGTGCGTCAACCTTCAACAATCCGGCATCAATCTTGAGGGTCCCTATTCAGGCGCCAACTGTGAAAACAGAAAAAGAATATCGAGGCTGAGTACCCCAAAAGGAAATACACCGAACACGGGTTACAAAGGAACATACAAAGTACTTTATTTTATACTGGATCCAGTTACAAAAAACAGAGCAAAATCAGATAGCTATCGGCCCTCAGTACAACACAACGAACTCCAGCGTGGTTCAGTGTGTTCAGTGAGAGACGGTGTACATTAGAATGCATTCGTTTTTTATACATTTAGTGGGCGCGATGTCCAGCCCCACTTCGGATTACTATTCCTTTTAATGCATCACCGATCTAGGGTTCGTGCCAAGTCTCAAATAACCGCATATAACTGGTTTGCCTTTAATACATGTATCAACAAGCATATGCAATAACTGTGTATTCTAAAGTTTTCCATGCAGGCCTTCTTAAACATTATTACAATGTAGTTAAACAGATGTTCTTCATTCAGTATTTGAATACATTGTCTCAACATATGCTCGTGGATTAGTTTTCATTGTACGAGTAATCCTTCTACACATAAGTCAATGAAGGACAAGGTCTCAGTTCATGACCTCAACAAGTGGCCTGCAGGCAAATTACACATTAGCTATGTACAGAGGTCAAGACGGCCATGTTGCATTCTGAAATGACATCGTCCACCATTTTAGCTCACAGGGTGACTTTTACACAACAAATCCTAAAATGGCGGTTTGACCTAAAATGGCGGCTTACATGGATTTAAGGTCAAGACCTTGCAACACAGATTTCTTTCGCAAGCGACTTTCGAGCAGCTTGGCGTAGGCCAATATTAATATAGTTATTACAATAGGAGGCATGATATACTTTCTATTTTGACTACACAGCCTGTGAAGATCTCCTGGACATACATCAAGGGTCTTCTGATTTGCTCACCTATATTAACAATTTTAAGAGGACTGCGTCTGAAGCTTTAGGAGAGGTTTGCATGAAGACCTTAAGGACGAATTGGCACGCTTCGCACGCCCTTCCTCCCTAGCTGACCTGATGTCTTAAGTCCACCAGATAGACTTCCATTTATAGGAAAGAAGCTTGGAATGAAGAAGACTAGTCAAGAACCAGGGATTCTCTCCGTCAATCCAAGGTCAGCCCCCTCTTCCTCCAAAGGAAAACCCCAAGGAAGAGCCTATGCAGATAGGGTCAGCCCAAGGCCCTTTGTCATCTGCTGAAAGACGCTGAAGAAAAGATCTAGGTCTGTGCATGTACTGCGGCTCAGGCAACCATCTCCTGAGGCATATCCAAGAGGTCCGACAGAGGAGGTCGGGAAACGAGCAACCCCGACCTTAGCTTGGACCTCAGGTCAGAGTACTCAACAAGGCCCTCTGAATTCCACTTTTACCAGCCTCACCCAATCCGATACATGCCTCATGTTGTCTGAGTGGTACTGCAGATCACCAAGAGGTCCATTGAAACTTTGGCTCTTATTGACAGCGGAGCAGCAGGAAACATCATGGATGTTGTATGGCCAAAAAAGGAACATATTCTCCTACAAATGCACTCTGAAAACCAGGCAGTTGATGGAGTAGATGGGAAACCCCTTTGCTCCAGTCCCATAACCCACACTTCATGCCCTGTGGATCTTTCTTTATTCGACCACAAGGAAACACTCTGTTTTGATCTTATAAGGGCAGCTAATTTTCCGGTAATCCTGGGTATCCCATGGTTAAGAACCCACAACCTTCACATCGATTGGGCCGATAACACTCTTCGCTTTGACTCTGGGTACTTTCTCAGACATTGCTTCCAGCCCTCTGTCCAGCCATCTATCATTGTCGGATGCTCAGAAGGGAATTCTTCTATCGCTGGGTCCCTCTGTATTACCATGCAATATCAGCGGTTCAAGGAGGTCTTCGAGGACAGGGTTCTCAAAGAATTACCTCCCCAACATCCTGAGGACTGTGCTATTGAAGTTGTAGCCAACACTCTAGTTCCTTTTGGCCATATGTTCTCAATTACCATACCTGAGAAGAAGGTTCTGAAGACTTACCTGGATGAAAATCTCCAGAATGGACTAATTCAACATTCCAAGTCTCCTGCAGGGGACTCGCTCTTCTTCATCGCCAAGAAGGATTTGCAGGAATTGCGAGACTGAATTGACTACAGAGGTCTCAACAAGGTCACTATAAAGGATTGATACCCCATGCTCCTCATAAGGGACATCATCGAAGCGGTGGAAGGGGCTGTCCTTTTTTCCAAGCATGATTTAAGAGGAGCATACCACCTCTGGCGCATTCATGCAGCTGACAAATGGAAGACTGCTTTATGGACCCCTTATGGACTTTTTGAATACCAGATCATGCCTTTTGGACTGGTCAATGCGCCAGCCGTATTTCAAAGATTCATGGACCGACTTTTTTCGATCTATTATTTAGGTCTGTCATTATCTACCTTGATGACATTCTGGAGTTCTCTCGATTCAGAGAACCCCATCAGCAACATCTCTCTGAAGTCCTGGACTGTTTGCAGAAGTACCAATTATTGGTTAAATGTGAGAAGTGTGTTTTTCGAGGAATTAGTGGTTCCCTACTTAGGTTTTGTTTTGTCAGATAAGGGCATTGCCATGGACAAACACAAGATCTCAGCAATACAGCAATGGCCATCCCTTTCATCTGGAAAAAAGAGGTCCAACGTTTTCTGGGACTAGCACATTTCTACAGGAGGTGTATTCCTGATTTCTCCAAGGTAGTCCTCTCCATTACCAGCCTTCTGTATGGAATTCAGCAGTTCAAACTGCCTTTTGCAACCTCAAAGGCTGTTTTTGTTCTGGTCTCATCCTTCGCCAACCTCATCACAGTCTCCCCTTAATACCCGAGATTGACGCCTCTGCTGGTGGACTGGGTGCTGTATTGAAACAAGACCATGGGAGCAGCAGCACCCCATTGCCTATGTCTCCAAAACCTTCAACCAAAGTGAGTTAAACTATTCGGTCACCAAGAAAGAACTTATGGTGATGAAGCAAGCATGTATTGTTGCAACCCACTTTCTTGGCACTTTGGGTAAGATGCTGTGTTTTCCATCTGCGTGCTCTTGGCTGCTCGCCTTATTGTTGCTTTCTGTGCTTTCGTCCTTGCTTGTTATCTCCTCTCATCTTTGGATTCTCACGATGTTCTCTCCCTGCTTCCAGCACTCTGGCTCCTGTTACTCCCCTTCCTCTCGTGGTTATTTTTTCCCTTTTGCCTTGCCTTTGTTTTCTTTTGTGCTTGGCTTCCTGCTTTCGCTCCAGAAGAAATGTCCTCTGCCTATTCACTTACCAGTTTTTGGAGCACATTGGATTGCTCTTCCACTCTCTCGCTGGTCCTGACATCTCAAATTGTGTACTGCTGCGAAAGGATATTACCATCTCATTCTGAATTTCAGCATTCCACTGCTACTCTGCAACACGCATATGAGAAGGATATTTGTTGCAAGCCATTCTGGCTTTTTTTCCCTTCTGAGGTCTTTTCGGACAGGAGTCTATTGTCAGGGCTATTGCTCTACAGGCATAGAGGCTTCTTCCCAAGATCAACCGTACCTCTACAAAGATCGGAAGTCTTTGAAGAAGAAAGGCACCTCACCACCTTTAGACAATTCCTCCATTCAACTAAGTACAGACAATCAGGTGATGAGGGGGCTGAATTGGACAATTCTGACAAAGTGGTCGAAGTGTACGAAAAGAAGTAGTGGAACTATGTTCCCAGCTTGCCTGCCCCTGCTCCCCACAAACCCCATCGCCACGCACAATCCAAACCCCCCAAAAAAACACACCTGGTCTTTAAGGGAATGTTTGCTGCAGTGCACTGAAGTGCAAGTATAAACTTCTTCCTACACTTGTATTTTAAAAGTAAAACATTCCGGAACAATTTGTTTTTAAAATTATAGTCGAAGAATAGCAAACTTGATGGAATTTCGTCTAGAAATCCCAGCAAATTGAATACTGTTACTGCACAAAGTAAGAATGTGGGAACATGAAAGGTCTTTATGATTCTGAGTCATGCAGATCCTTTGTATTCCCTATTTTGGTGTCCCATAGGACTCCATGGGGAAATGCTGTATTACCACGTGTGTAATATGGCCTTTATTATTATTTTTTGGGGGCGTAATTACCTCTGCACAAAAGCAGGTGGAATTGAGGAGTTTCGGGTTTGTAACAAGGAATTTAGTGCAGCAGTAAAACACACTTCTGTATGTTTTAATGTTGTCGCCTGTGATGAATCCTGCAGAGTCATCACTAATCCCCAGCTGAAAGCCCTCGCCCATGTGGCCAGAGGAAGGCAGCCACTACCTGAACCTTACCCTAGGGGAGGTATTCTGAGGGTGGATCACATCGGAGAAGATGGCTGTCGGGTGAGAGTGGTGACTCCAATGGGAGAGAGGCGGTATACTTATCTTTCTTGTGAGGAAATCCCCTTAATTCTAGAGTTTTTAATGGCCTGCTGTCATTACTCAGAATCATTTTATTATAAATCTCTGAAAGGCACTTTCATTAAACAAAACCCTATTCAATCTTCATGTGTACATGGTAAACCTAGGAAAACAAAAGATACAAATGAATAGGTCCAAGGATGCTAGGCTCAGAACAACACCTCCACATGTATTATCAAACTCTGCATTGCTAAGGAAGGAATCACTCTTCAATAGTATGTTGTAGAGATAAATCTCATTTTTTTATATTAGAGTTGTGTGCAAAAAGACATAAATCCAACATTTAGAGAAATTAAGACATCAAAATGGTTTGCTAAAACAGAACAATCAGACAAAAAAACAGAAAGATATTTACAACACACAGTGCCAAAAAAACATTTTTTGGGACAATCTCCAAATTGTGTGTGTGCAACAAACCCGACTCCTATTAGGATTTGCCAAGAAATTCACATATTACAGTGTGCATATTCAAGTCAACATTTGTGGAAAACACATAGAACAATGGTGGGTACACAAAATTATTTTTCTTGCGTAAACAGCATTAATGTGCTGTAGTTTTGGGGGGAGTAGTGCGTCCATTCATTCATGGTAAACCTAGAACATATGAAACATCTGATGTGTATGGTAATAGTAATTTAAATATAACTGCTCAACCATGTGATTTAAAAACAATTGAAACTTCCTTGGAGTAAATGTCCTAGAAAGCCTCAGGTACTGTGACAAGGAAGTGGAGCAAAGAGTCCCTATGGGGCAAATGTGAGATCAAGAATAATGAGCAGTCTAGTGGATTCCAACCTAGTCAACTACGCAGGAAATGTAAATCCTCTGAAGACCTGTGCAAGGGAAAGGAAGAAGGAGAGCGAAAGAAGGCTACAGAATGAGTGCTGCGGGAAGCGTGAGGCAGAGGAAATCCTACTTAGGGTCGCGGGGAGATCGAGAGACACTCACCAGAAGCGGGTTGATAACGTTTGGGATCGGAGGAGCAGAACTCCGGAAGAGTAAAGGCAGATGGTGCACAGCAGGGCTGTGTGAGGAGACGTAGCCCTGCAGACCTGTTTGGGTCTTGGCAACGAAGGGCAGGAGAGCTGACACAGAAAACTAATGAGACTCTGCCCAGAAGATGGAGCATTTTGAAAGCATTTAGAAAGTAGTTTTGAATACGGACCAAATTGAACTGAAATGAAAATGCTAATATGGTGCAGTTCTCCTGACATGAGATGCCACTTGGGGGAAACTTGGGACCAGTATTGCCTAACCCAAAAGAAATGAACAAGAGAACAACAGGGGCAAGCATAGTTCAATTCTCCTGACATTAAGAGGTCAGTTGGTAAAAACCTGAAATGCCAAGAGCCAAAAGAGATTGGAAAAGAAATAACAAGGCAACATTTGTACAATTCTATTGACATGAAGTGTCAGTTGGGGGAACCCTGGACCAAGCATTGACAACAAAGATTGAAAGATGGGTTCACAGACAGAGCTTTAACAACCCCTCATAAATGGGATGTAAGTATGGGGGAAATTGGCACACGTAAGTACTGAAGTCAACAGAGTTGTGTTGTTGAAGGAGTACAAGTATGTGAAACCTAAAGAGAAAGTGAATGTCGAAGAGAGGCCTGATATGAGTATCAGGTGGTGAGCCTTTTTGAAAGAAGGTATTCCTGGCAGGATAGTAAACCATGATGTCAAGAGTTTTCAGTTTGAAGAATGTGTATGTTGTACAGAGACCTGATAAAAGCATCAGGTAGTGAGACCTTTTTGGGAAGAGATACCTGGCATGAGAGTACAACAGTGGATCTGTGAGAGCCAAAAGGGTAGACATTCCTGGCAGGAGAGCAAACAAGGATATCAAGAGTTTTCAGCTGAGAAGCTTCCTGGAAGCAGAGTGTACAGGGACATGCACTTTGAAATAGTGTGATAAGAGAGACTTGGTCATATTAAGTTGAGGTTTCAAATAAACATTTTGTCAACCAGAAATTTTGAAAGATTGGCCTTTTGCCATACTTGAATCATCATTGGAGAAATAACATTTGTTTAGCTATCATGAAAAGTAGGAAAGACTTTCCTTTATCATACTCAAACCAGTGTTATGAAATAGACATTTTGTTTTGCCATCCTGAAAAGACTAAGAGAGACTTCCTCTAGCCTATATTTCAACCAATGTTGTAAAGGGAATATGTGTTATGCCATCCTGAGGAAAGTATTAGGTAAAATAGACATTTGAGTTGCTTTCAGAGACTGGCTTTGACACAAAAGATTGCGAATAGTTTTCCTGAACCAATCCAGGGGAAGGGATCCAAACCCTTGATGTATGGATTGTTTTGGTTGAAGTTATGCGTTTAATTTGTTGCACTGATTTGAATTGAACTTTGAAATATTTACCTTGCACTGTTAAATTGTATATGTAGTGTGAGGATCAGACAGAGATTGGACAAAAGGTCATTCTATTTTAGTTTTAGTGTCATAGGAAGGGAAATTCACAATAGTATAGGGAAAGTTAGGCCTTCATCCAAACCCCATTCTGTTAATAAAATGACTAATGTTGAAAAAGTTGCCTCTTTGTGTCCGCCTTTCATTTCTGACCCCTCACACGCCAAAGTAGTAATTAAGCCCTATTTGTTCTCTCCTACACATCTGGTCTTCTTCCCAAGCTATGGGTGGTATTCTCAAAAAGACATAAGGCGATCTTTTCAATTATGTGGTTTCAGTAGCATGGAATCCATAGAATGTAATGATTTTCTTGTAAGTGAGCATCATGGATGTGTTTGCTGCTTTTTCACTTACAAAACTTTGAAGATCTTTTTTCTTCAGGAGTCACGGTTACTACCACTTTTTCTTCTGTTACTCAGGCTAGTTACATTAAGACACTAAAATGCCACCTATAAGCCAAAACTATTTAATTGGAGTTGCAATATGGGGATGGACAAAAAGAGCTTTTTCAGGGGTTGCTTGGGTGTTTACTCTCCCATTCACTGCCCATGGCCATGCTAATCCCTATGACCATTCCACCCCATTCCTGTCCCTCCCTGCCCATAACAGATCCTCCTGAGCTGGGCTAGGGCTATTAAGCAGTAAATCAAACTTTGTGCTTAAAGTGTCTAAAAATGTTATAACAAAGCAGTCTTCTGACCAATTGTGCATTTACCCATAAGATGTATAACCAGTATGTGTGTCCTTTACTGAAGTCTGTTAAAAACAAGCCTCAGCAAAGCCACCAGTTTGGGCTTGTGTATAGGTGTTAGATGGGCATTTACCAGGCACTGCTATTATATGGCGATTACATCATTTTGCAGCAGCGCCCACTAATGGGCAGTTAGAGCCATTACGGCTGTGCCTAGCAAATGACTACCCAGTGCCTGCACAAAATAGTTGTCATTGACAATGCCTGTTTTTTTACAGCCCTGACAAAACATGTTTTAGCTCACTGTTTGTGGTAATCCCCGTTGCACACCCTTGAAGGACCTCGTTTATAATCCATTTTTCAATCTATTTTGGCACATCAAATCTAAACACAGCCCCACATTTTTAATTTGTCACTCGGTAACTCAACATTTTCACTGCAACTCTAAGTCCAGTTGGATTTTGGAAAGCATTGTTTTGCAAGAGATTATGATTTTCTTATATCACTATGTTTTAACGGCAGCGCGCAGTGTGCTATGTGTGAGGATACGTATAATACCAAAGCAGTGTTATGATGCACCCAGATAGATGCATGCACCCACACACACAGTGTCTCATGCATACACACACTTGCTCTCACACACAAATCATTGTATACTGACATTCAAAGTGGAGAACCAGTACACTGCCACTACACATACATTTGTGCACACCATCTCATTCATACACACTTAATAATTGATTTCTTCTGATCCACAAATCACTTTGACCAAAGAACAGGAGTTTACAATTACATAAGTAATGCACTTATGTTATTATGTGCACACAGGATGACTGATGCTTGTATAAATGTTATTGTTGAAGATGAAAGAAGAGCCGAAGCTACAAATACACTTCTAAGCCTCAATTCTGTGAAACTGTATATTACAGGTGTTAATGTTAACCAACTCAGTGGTATTTCCTCATCCATGTATAAAGCAATTCCAATATTCAAATCAGTAAAAAGAAATGTGGCAGGTACACCAGGCACTTATCAGCCTAGAAACAAATTCATACATATGTTCCAACACAAGTTCCCCGGAATTAGATATGGTTGCGGCATCACCAAGTTCTAATCAATAACATAAGCAAGTGACGCCCATGTGAGGGTCAGGCTACAGGCATACTGAAGTGGCATACCTGTGGAATGCTGCCAACATGTTTCAACCTGCAGGCTCAGGGAGTGGGGGACACAGCTGGTTTAAGATTAGTGTTGTTTTATTACGTCCTATTTGAAATCACGGTTTCAAAAGAATAAAGCGATGTATAGTACATTTGGGGGTCAAATTTATTGTGTTCACGGCTAGGAATGCCCGGTTCCCCGTCCAGTTTATCTTTTTAATGTTCTCTTTCCTTTGTCTACTCTGTGGCCTTCCAACTGTTAGGATAGGAACACAGGAGAATGTTGGAGCAGATGGGGAGGGGAGCAGATTTCAACCATTGTCATCTAGAATGGCTTGGACCTTTCTCTTTATTTACCACCACATTCAGGAATTTAGAACACTACCTCTGAGCAGGTACCATCAAAAAATGTTGCAGGCAAATCGCGGTTTGAAAAAGAAAATGACTGTACATGTTCATGGTCTTGCAATCTTGAGATCTTTCGAAATGTGCTTATTGAAACAATCATATCTAAGTGGCAGCTACTTAAAACACAATATTGGGCCTCATTACAAGTATGGCGGTAGGGCAACAACGGTGCCAGTATCGCTACTGCACCGTCATACTAGGAGTTCTGCTCTCGGGTGCCTTTGCAGCCACCAGGTCTGACCTGGTGGTTGTACTGGCAACCGCGAGCAGAACATTATGGTAGCACCGGTACCATTATTAACGGTAGTGGTGCTACCACCCTCCCCATTCCCATTGAGCCCTACAGGGCTCAATGGGAATGGGGATGTACCAGGCCCGGCACCTGCGAAAGGGCAACTGCTGGGTCCGACTGGGCCGGAATAGCCTGGTAATTGCCCATTCACAGGTGCCGGACCCAGATGCGAGTTTAGAGGTCGCCTTGCCGGTTAAACCGGCAAGGCGACCTCTAACCTCGTAATGAGGCGAACACCCAACAAGAAGATTTTGCTGCAGAAAAAGGGAGAATGTATTTATGCATTAACATGCAGAGAGAATAGTGCCACCTGTCCTATTGGTAACAGAGAAGAGGAACAAGACTAGACAGATAAGCAACTAATTTGATTAGTGATAGGCACAAATAGTGTATCTATTTTTAATGGCTCGTGTTTTGTCTGCTGAATTCAGTATAGCTTCTAATGCCACGGCGGAAAAACTCAACAACTTTGTTTAGCAACTGAAATTGAGAAAGATTTCTTTTCATAGCAGTAACAATCATGCATGTTCCAACAGAAATAAATATATGTAGAAATGTACTATTGTTTAGCAGGGGATGCACAGACTTCAGTTTTGGTGACTTCTAAAAAGGCTCCACAAATGGCAGAAATCTTATTTAATAGTGTACACTATTGTTCCTGTTGCTTCCTTTTTATGGAATTGTAAAGCATTGATTATAAGCAGCACCATTGCAAGATGGCTGCCTCTTGTGAGTGTTAGTCTGGTAGTAGAGAGTAGCAGTGGGTGGGTCTGACTTTAAATAGAGTCCTTCTGGCACTGGTGCCCAGAGGATATTGCAATGGATCAGCCATTTTTATTGCAAAGGGGGCCAATGCATCTGATATGATAGGTTATTTATAACACGCTTAATACCCAGAGGTTTCTAAGCGCGTACCTGGGAATCGAACCTGTGGTGCTCTGTGTTGTCTTGCTTCCAAGGCGAGCACGTTGCCCATAAGCTATCCAACCGAGACATAGGCATCTATGCAAGCATTATAGCTGCAAAGGAAGACGTGCGAACAGCTGCAAATTGTTAGGGGATTCATCGGGAATGGCTTACTGAGAGCACTACCCAGATGGGAGAAAAGCAAAGAGTTAGCAGTGCTGAGGGTCATGAACACAGGGGAAATCAATGGAAAGAAGAGGGTGTAAGAGTATGGGCAGCGTAGGATCGGAATGGGGTCAGTGCACCAGAGGGGGCAGGGCAGCATAACGAAAGACATGGACAAAAAGTTGCCTGCACTCCGAGGCACATTGAAGAAGGGGGGCCTGAAAACAGGGGAAGAGCAGCTGGCCCCTGGCCAACAGGAGCAGCAAACAAGATCACATGGAGGAAACATGGAAGAGGATCCTGTGAACAAGAGGGAGCATATGGAAACACTACATCCATATCTAACATCCATTTATTTTCTTATATCCTTTTTAAGTCATTTCTCCCATGCATTCTCCAAGGATATAATCTATGCTATTGTATCATAATGTTTATAAATCAGTGAATGTAGAAGAATTTTGAACGTATGTTTTCAAACGTTATGTTGAATATTCTTCCACGATTATTGTGTAATGTTTTAAGTCCTTCACTGATTGCTTAGCAACACGCTGTTTGCGCCTGGCACATGGTGCTCAATGCCTCATCAAGGAGAGTCTGCAGCTATTCCTGGACTTTCATGTGAAACAAGATTTACTATCACGTACAAGGTGATTCAGGCATCAATGACAACACTGGGATGCAGTTCAGTTTACCCTGATGAAGCATTATTTAGCCTATCTGAAACAGCGTTTAGACACTCCTCACTCCATGTTCTCTGCATGTAAAACAAGTTATAAATAAACATTTGATGTATACCTTGGTTAGTGTAGGGGAGCATTCAAAAATGTCCTGTAGGGAGTTTGCATCTCTATAAACAATATTTAAATGATGTGTTCCCTATTTTTCTGAGGGACCCTGCAGAGTGGAAACGTTGCTTGTAAAACCCGCAAGAGACAATGATTAGATTAATGTAGAGTATGACCCTGAATCTTTACGAGACGTCTGCTGAATTCTGTTGTAGGCAGTGTATAGCCTGAGCTATTGGAGCAGACTGGAGAGTTGCGGTAAAGGCTAGACAAGATCTCTCCGATCGTCTATTTGCAAAGGCCTTGGCAAGTTTTTCTTCATGCTAATCTAGAGTCAGAGCTGCCTCAACACAGGCAGGATTAAACAGGACTTGCAGCAAGGAGACTAGGCTCAGACAGGTCCCGCTAAACTGGAAATATCTTCAACTTCATTATTTGACAGATGCTTCATCGGCCAAAATGGCTACCGTCAATTGATATTATTGAAAAAAGGCTAGTACCAAGGGGTTACAACACACCTCTGGGAATGGAATGACTGGTCGTTCCCTCATGCTCCTTCCATGAATTTCTAGTTCATTTCAGAGCTGTACTGATCATTTCCAGAATGAATATTATGACAACGAATGTCATGGGTAAATGCTTTACTGGATCCTCCTGAACCCATGACATGTTTCTTTAAGGGCGAGGCATGAATGAAACATCAACATTTGTATATGTTCACACCTAAAATCAAGATGTTCAGGTTCAGCTGCTGCATGATTTCTGGTCTGTGATCTAACTAGAAGCAGGTATTTGGGACCATTCCTGATATTCCAATATGTATGTATGCATTTCTCAGTGTATTCAAAGAGAAAACCTCTAGTTACGAGATGAATTCTTGGGTTGTTTCCCCACAGTGAAAATACAAGTGCAGCATTGCAATTATTCAGCCAGAATTTACTCTGGACAAAGTGATCCTTGTCCACTGCCAAATCGCATGCAGAAAACAAATATCGTTTGTGCCACAAATCAACAGGTTCATTTTCAGCAAGACTATCTGATCTGCCAACTGAGCCGAAGGGGCTGAGTCTGGCAGTGTCCACAGATTCCCATATGGGAAGTAGATTCAGAAAACACGTGGTTGCATTATGTTCAGCTAATTTCTGGTATCATATTTGATTGCCAATTTGGAGGCATACGATTACAATCAGGAAATCTTTCATCTCTACAACAAGGCACTTTTTTAAATCTTGTTTTAAGGCTCATGGTGATTTGTGAGGTCAAAAGTCCAAATATGTACCCCTGGCATCTGGACCATGGCCCTCATTATGATTTTGCTGCTCTGGATAAAATGCCGGAGAAAAAATGCTGGTAATTCCAGCACCAGCATTTTCTCTGGACAAGCAAAACACAAGTTTAACGGTGGGGGCCACAGATCTGACCTGCCAATAGATAAAATACCGGGTCCGGCAAGGCCGTAATGACCCGGTAATTGCCCATTTCTGGGCATCGAAATAAAAATGCTGGCGGCAGCCATGCCTGTATTACAGGCACGCTACCACCAGCCTCCTAATGAGGCCCTATGTGTTTGCGAAGTAAGGAAACGGATCCATTGGTTCCCAGCAAGATAAACACATGCCATACATACAACATTTCTCTATTTTAACACACATGGTAAGTGAAAACAGGAACAAAACGTTTTCCCTTACCTAGTGTTTTTTAGCCTTGAAGGCACATGCCAGCTCTGCAAATAGCGTTGGTTTAACAAAGGTGGTGCCTGGGCATTTCAGACTGTAGGTAATCGGATCCATAATATCAGACATGCTACCTATAGAATTAGCACCCAATCAGAGTGCTCCCCTAATCACAGTAGACAGGTGCAGACCCTCACTGCTTGCCCCACCAACAGGGAGGAGTGCACCCAGTTTAAAAGCTCACTGCCCTAGTTGCCCAGTGTTGGCTGTAGGAGCATGAGGCTCGTGTTTAGTGAACGCTGAAAACTGGTCACAAGGATGATTATTACTGAAAGGTTTTTTTTTTGTTTGTCCCTAGGTTAAATAGGTGTTGGGGGGGTGTTTGAATGTTGGTTTTCTAGGGGCCAGGGTGACTCTTGGTGACGACTTACAGTGCTGGTATTCATGTGGTGTTCCTAGTGACTGACTCTTGCCTCATGGAGGATAAGTGGGTGTGACATAATATAAAAAAGAAAACATTTGAAGAATACTTTATTTCATTAAGGTTAATAAGCATTCAGCAGTGCAAGAATCATACTTCTCTTGAACCAATCACGAGATCAGAGCAACAAGCAAGAGTTTGTGTTCCACCACCCTCTAATAAGATAGTTCCAATAATGTGTCTTGTCAATATAAAAGGAAGATCTACAACAGCTTCGATATTGCTTCCTAACTTTTAGTATTTGGCATTGGAGAATGTGGGCAGTTGGCCATACACACAACTTACAGGGTAATTCATAGAATTTCGCAGAAAAGTGTCGCAAGCGGCTGGCGCAGAGTGTCCGCGTGCGATTGACTGCGCCAGGCACGTGCGCTAAAACCGATTTCCGCGCACAGCGCATTCATGGATTTCATGCTCCCAAACCAGCCGTGGCGCAGAGTATCGCAGCGACCCTGCAGCAGCGCCAGTAACGCCCCCAAGAACGCCCTCGCGCAAGGAAAAGCCAGCAAAATCGCTAAATCATCGCAAAGGGCTGCGCTAACCCTGGACCAGTTTACAGGGCAGCCAAACAAGGAACGCAAAGCGGGTAACGTGCATATCAGGGGTACACGTGAAGTCATACACGCGATTAGCCAGGGTACGTGTATTACAGGGGTACGCGGGAAGTTTAACACGCGATTGGCCAGGGTACGTGTATTACAGGGGTACGCGGGAAGTTTAACACGCGATTGGCCAGGGTACGTGTATTACAGGGGTACGCGGGAAGTTTAACACGCGATTAGCCAGGGTACGTGTATTACAGGGGTACGCGGGAAGTTTAACACGCGATTAACCAGGGTAAGTGTATTACAGGGAACACGTGAAGTAATACACGCGATTAGCCAGGGTACGTGTATTACAGGGGTACGCGGGAAGTTTAACACGCGATTAGCCAGGGTAAGTGTATTACAGGGAACACGTGAAGTAATACACGCGATTAGCCAGGGTACGTGTATTACAGGGGTACGCGGGAAGTTTAACACGCGATTAGCCAGGGTAAGTGTATTACAGGGAACACGTGAAGTAATACACGCGATTAGCCAGGGTACGTGTATTACAGGGGTATGCGGGAAGTTTAACACGCGATTGGCCAGGGTACGTGTATTACAGGGGTACGCGGGAAGTTTAACACGCGATTAGCCAGGGTAAGTGTATTACAGGGGTACGCGGGAAGTTTAACACGCGATTGGCCAGGGTACGTGTATTACAGGGGTACGCGGGAAGTTTAACACGCGATTGGCCAGGGTACGTGTATTACAGGGGTACGCGGGAAGTTTAACACGCGATTGGCCAGGGTACGTGTATTACAGGGGTACGCGTGAAGTTATACACGCGATTAGCCAGGGTACGTATATTACAGGGGTACGCGGGAAGTTTAACACGCGATTGGCCAGGGTACGTGTATTACAGGGGTACGCGGGAAGTTCAACACGCGATTGGCCAGGGTACGTGTATTACAGGGGTATGCGGGAAGTTTCACATGCGATTTGGCCAGGTACGTGTATTACAGGGGTGCGTGGGAATTATCACACGCGATTTGGCTTGGTACGTGTATTACAGGGGTGTGCGGGAATTATCACACGCAATTAGGCTGGGTGGGTCCTCACAGGTGTTCCCTGTACACCCTCCACAGCCCCTGCAGGCAGCCCACAAAACAGGGGACTACCCTGCACACCTGCTCATGTCCCCCTGCACCCCCACCCCCCAGCAGTGCAGGGGCACCCTCCACCAGGCCCCCACTCATGTCTCCCACCACCCCCACCCCCCAGCCACCAGGGGCACCCTCCACCAGGCCCCCACTCATGTCCCCTATCACCCCCACCCCCCCGCCACCAGGGGCACCCTCCACCAGGCCCCCACATATGTCTACCACCACCCACACCCCCCAGCAGTGCAGGGGCACCCTCCACCAGGCCCCCACTCATGTCTCCCACCACCCCCACCCCCCAGCCACCAGGGGCACCCTCCACCAGGCCCCCACTCATGTCTCCCACCACCCCCACCCCCAAGCCACCAGGGGCACCCTCCACCAGGCCCCCACTCATGTCTCCCACCACCCCCACCCCCCAGCAGTGCTGGGGCACCCTCCACCAGGCCCCCACTCATGTCTCCCACCACCCCCACCCCCCAGCCACCAGGGGCACCCTCCACCAGGCCCCCACTCATGTCTCCCACCACCCCCACCCCCCAGCAGTGCAGGGGCACCCTCCACCAGGCCCCCACTCATGTCTCCCACCACCCCCACCCCCCAGCAGTGCAGGGGCACCCTCCACCAGGCCCCCACTCATGTCTCCCACCACCCCCACCCCCCAGCCACCAGGGGCACCCTCCACCAGGCCCCCACTCATGTCTCCCACCACCCCCACCCCCCAGCAGTGCTGGGGCACCCTCCACCAGGCCCCCACTCATGTCTCCCACCACCCCCACCCCCCAGCCACCAGGGGCACCCTCCACCAGGCCCCCACTCATGTCTCCCACCACCCCCACCCCCCAGCAGTGCAGGGGCACCCTCCACCAGGCCCCCACTCATGTCTCCCACCACCCCCACCCCCCAGCAGTGCAGGGGCACCCTCCACCAGGCCCCGACTCATGTCTCCCACCACCCCCACCCCCCAGCCACCAGGGTCACCCTCCACCAGGCCCCCACTCATGTCTCCCACCACCCCCACCACCCAGCAGTGCAGGGGCAGCCTCCACCAGGCCCCCACTCATGTCCCCTATCACCCCCACCCCCCGCCACCAGGGGCACCCTCCACCAGGCCCCCACATATGTCTCCCACCACCCACACCCCCCAGCAGTGCAGGGGCACCCTCCACCAGGCCCCCACTCATGTCTCCCACCACCCCCACCCCCCAGCCACCAGGGGCACCCTCCACCAGGCCCCCACTCATGTCTCCCACCACCCCCACCCCCCAGCAGTGCAGGGGCACCCTCCACCAGGCCCCCACTCATGTCTCCCACCACCCCCACCCCCCAGCCACCAGGGTCACCCTCCACCAGGGCCCCACTCATGCCTCCGACCACCCCCACCCCCCAGCACTGTGGGGCACCTGCCAGCAGGCCCCCACCCATGTCCAACTCATGTCTCCCACCACCCACACCCCCCAGCACTGTGGGACACCTGCCAGTAGGCCCCGACCCATGTCCAACTCATGTCTCCCACCACCCCCACCCCCCAGCCACCAGGGTCACCCTCCACCAGGCCCCCACTCATGTCTCCCACCACCCCCACCCCCCAGCAGTGCAGGGGCACCCTCCACCAGGCCCCCACTCATGTCTCCCACCACCCCCACCCCCCAGCAGTGCAGGGGCACCCTCCACCAGACCCCCACTCATGTCTCCCACCACCCCCACCCCCCAGCCACCAGGGTCACCCTCCACCAGGCCCCCACTCATGTCTCCCACCACCCCCACCACCCAGCAGTGCAGGGGCAGCCTCCACCAGGCCCCCACTCATGTCCCCTATCACCCCCACCCCCCCGCCACCAGGGGCACCCTCCACCAGGCCCCCACATATGTCTCCCACCACCCACACCCCCCAGCAGTGCAGGGGCACCCTCCACCAGGCCCCCACTCATGTCTCCCGCCACCCCCACCCCCCAGCCACCAGGGGCACCCTCCACCAGGCCCCCACTCATGTCTCCCACCACCCCCACCACCCAGCAGTGCAGGGGCAGCCTCCACCAGGCCCCCACTCATGTCCCCTATCACCCCCACCCCCCCGCCACCAGGGGCACCCTCCACCAGGCCCCCACATATGTCTCCCACCACCCCCACCCCCCAGCAGTGCAGGGGCACCCTCCACCAGGCCCCCACTCATGTCTCCCACCACCCCCACCCCCCAGCCACCAGGGGCACCCTCCACCAGGCCCCCACTCATGTCTCCCACCACCCCCACCCCCCAGCAGTGCTGGGGCACCCTCCACCAGGCCCCCACTCATGTCTCCCACCACCCCCACCCCCCAGCAGTGCAGGGTCACCCTCCACCAGGCCCCCACTCATGTCTCCCACCACCCCCACCCCCCAGCAGTGCAGGGGCACCCTCCACCAGGCCCCCACTCATGTCTCCCACCACCCCCACCCCCCAGCAGTGCAGGGGCACCCTCCACCAGGCCCCCACTCATGTCTCCCACCACCCCCACCCCCCAGCCACCAGGGTCACCCTCCACCAGGCCCCCACTCATGTCTCCCACCACCCCCACCACCCAGCAGTGCAGGGGCAGCCTCCACCAGGCCCCCACTCATGTCCCCTATCACCCCCACCCCCCCGCCACCAGGGGCACCCTCCACCAGGCCCCCACATATGTCTCCCACCCCCCACACCCCCCAGCAGTGCAGGGGCACCCTCCACCAGGCCCCCACTCATGTCTCCCACCACCCCCACCCCCCAGCCACCAGGGGCACCCTCCACCAGGCCCCCACTCATGTCTCCCACCACCCCCACCCCCCAGCAGTGCTGGGGCACCCTCCACCAGGCCCCCACTCATGTCTCCCACCACCCCCACCCCCCAGCAGTGCAGGGTCACCCTCCACCAGGCCCCCACTCATGTCTCCCACCACCCCCACCCCCCAGCAGTGCAGGGGCACCCTCCACCAGGCCCCCACTCATGTCTCCCACCACCCCCACCCCCCAGCCACCAGGGTCACCCTCCACCAGGGCCCCACTCATGTCTCCGACCACCCCCACCCCCCAGCACTGTGGGGCACCTGCCAGCAGGCCCCCACCCATGTCCAACTCATGTCTCCCACCACCCCCACACCCCAGCACTGTGGGGCACCTGCCAGCAGGCCCCCACCCATGTCCAACTCATGTCTCCCACCACCCCCACCCCCCAGCCACCAGGGTCACCCTCCACCAGGCCCCCACTCATGTCTCCCACCACCCCCACCCCCCAGCCACCAGGGGCACCCTCCACCAGGCCCCCACTCATGTCCCCTATCACCCCCACCCCCCCGCCACCAGGGGCACCCTCCACCAGGCCCCCACATATGTCTCCCACCACCCACACCCCCCAGCAGTGCAGGGGCACCCTCCACCAGGCCCCCACTCATGTCTCCCACCACCCCCACCCCCCAGCCACCAGGGTCACCCTCCACCAGGCCCCCACTCATGTCTCCCACCACCCAGCAGTGCAGGGGCAGCCTCCACCAGGCCCCCACTCATGTCCCCTATCACCCCCACCCCCCCGCCACCAGGGGCACCCTCCACCAGGCCCCCACATATGTCTCCCACCACCCACACCCCCCAGCAGTGCAGGGGCACCCTCCACCAGGCCCCCACTCATGTCTCCCGCCACCCCCACCCCCCAGCCACCAGGGGCACCCTCCACCAGGCCCCCACTCATGTCTCCCACCACCCCCACCACCCAGCAGTGCAGGGGCAGCCTCCACCAGGCCCCCACTCATGTCCCCTATCACCCCCACCCCCCCGCCACCAGGGGCACCCTCCACCAGGCCCCCACATATGTCTCCCACCACCCCCACCCCCCAGCAGTGCAGGGGCACCCTCCACCAGGCCCCCACTCATGTCTCCCACCACCCCCACCCCCCAGCCACCAGGGGCACCCTCCACCAGGCCCCCACTCATGTCTCCCACCACCCCCACCCCCCAGCAGTGCTGGGGCACCCTCCACCAGGCCCCCACTCATGTCTCCCACCACCCCCACCCCCCAGCAGTGCAGGGTCACCCTCCACCAGGCCCCCACTCATGTCTCCCACCACCCCCACCCCCCAGCAGTGCAGGGGCACCCTCCACCAGGCCCCCACTCATGTCTCCCACCACCCCCACCCCCCAGCAGTGCAGGGGCACCCTCCACCAGGCCCCCACTCATGTCTCCCACCACCCCCACCCCCCAGCCACCAGGGTCACCCTCCACCAGGCCCCCACTCATGTCTCCCACCACCCCCACCACCCAGCAGTGCAGGGGCAGCCTCCACCAGGCCCCCACTCATGTCCCCTATCACCCCCACCCCCCCGCCACCAGGGGCACCCTCCACCAGGCCCCCACATATGTCTCCCACCACCCACACCCCCCAGCAGTGCAGGGGCACCCTCCACCAGGCCCCCACTCATGTCTCCCACCACCCCCACCCCCCAGCCACCAGGGGCACCCTCCACCAGGCCCCCACTCATGTCTCCCACCACCCCCACCCCCCAGCAGTGCTGGGGCACCCTCCACCAGGCCCCCACTCATGTCTCCCACCACCCCCACCCCCCAGCAGTGCAGGGTCACCCTCCACCAGGCCCCCACTCATGTCTCCCACCACCCCCACCCCCCAGCAGTGCAGGGGCACCCTCCACCAGGCCCCCACTCATGTCTCCCACCACCCCCACCCCCCAGCAGTGCAGGGGCACCCTCCACCAGGCCCCCACTCATGTCTCCCACCACCCCCACCCCCCAGCCACCAGGGTCACCCTCCACCAGGGCCCCACTCATGTCTCCGACCACCCCCACCCCCCAGCACTGTGGGGCACCTGCCAGCAGGCCCCCACCCATGTCCAACTCATGTCTCCCACCACCCCCACCCCCCAGCCACCAGGGTCACCCTCCACCAGGCCCCCACTCATGTCCCCTATCACCCCCACCCCCCAGCCACCAGGGGCACCCTCCACCAGGCCCCCACTCATGTCTCCGACCACCCCCACCCCCCAGCACTGTGGGGCACCTGCCAGCAGGCCCCCACCCATGTCCAACTCATGTCTCCCACCACCCCCACCCCCCAGCACTGTGGGGCACCTGCCAGTAGGCCCCCACCCATGTCCAACTCATGTCTCCCACCACCCCCACCCCCCAGCCACCAGGGTCACCCTCCACCAGGCCCCCACTCATGTCTCCCACCACCCCCACCCCCCAGCCACCAGGGGCACCCTCCACCAGGCCCCCACTCATGTCCCCTATCACCCCCACCCCCCCGCCACCAGGGGCACCCTCCACCAGGCCCCCACATATGTCTCCCACCACCCACACCCCCCAGCAGTGCAGGGGCACCCTCCACCAGGCCCCCACTCATGTCTCCCACCACCCCCACCCCCCAGCCACCAGGGTCACCCTCCACCAGGCCCCCACTCATGTCTCCCACCACCCCCACCCCCCTGCCACCATGTGCAGCCCCCACCAGGTCCTCACAATGTGCGTATTGGTCAGCCTCCACAGCCAAAAAGCCCTACCAAGTAACCCATTCACCCACATGGAAATGGAAATCACATGTTACACCCCCAATGTTCATGAAGCAAATGAACCCATGTCCGTCACACACATATTTTCCAATTGAATGGGAAAACACACAACATGACATGCATGAAACCAATGAGATGAAACCACACAGTGAACAATGTAAAAAAAAATGTATTAGAAAAAAATACAAATGCTAAAGAAAGAAAACTAACTACAATGTAAATGTGAAAAAAGAAGCTGCATGTCCGCATAAAAACACAAAACTAGAAAATCTAATCCAAAAAATGTTGTCCAAAGTGAAATGTCAAAACTCTCCGTGCAACAAAGAACTATGTACAAAAATAACAAGTGTCCATCATCACAACAGAACTAAGGAAACCTCCTAAAAAACCTACCTAAATATCAACTATATACAAAAAGTGGAGCAGTGTCCGTCGACTCCAAATCATAAGAAAAAACAAAGGAAACCTAAAACTAAAGAACTATGTACAAAGGCGGTGGGCAAGTCCAGCGGCTCACTCTGTGGTGTTCCGGGCCAGGGCATCATCGAACTCCTGTTCGATGTCCCGGAGGCGGTCCAGTTCCATGGCCCCGAGGGTCCGCAGGGACGACGCCGTGTCCTCCTCCAACCCCCTGCGGATTGCCTCGAGGCACTCGGCCCGCCTCAGGGCCCTCCGCATGGAGTTCTCCGCCCTGACCATTGTGAGCCGCGCCTCTTCCGCCCGCCGCCGCTCCGCACCTATGGCGTGGCCCAACCGCTGCCACACGGAAGACACTCTCTGTCCTGGGTCCTCCTGCCCTCCGGCCGATGCCTGCCCCTCCGATGTCGAAGGCCCCGAGCCTTCATGGCTCCCACCATCTTGCTGCTGCTGCTGCTCTGCCTCTGCCCGTGCACTGCCTCCTGCTGCCTGCACATCCTCCGCCGGCTGGGGTGCAGTTGTTGATGTGGCCACCCCTGCTGGACGTCCGACTCCCGACTGTGGCAGAGATGCCTCCTCCACCAGCCTGGCCGCACTGTCAGAGGCAGCTCCACAGGGCACCCAGGTGACTGATGGGTGGGAAGATGGCACAGAGGACGACTGGCGCGTAGGGGGTCCAGTTGAGGAGGGGGTCGGAACAAGCCCCATCAGACGGAGGAATCCGGTCTGGGTGACCTGTCCCAGCAGGCTGACGTGGTCAACGAGCCATTCGAGATGACGTGCAGTCTCTCCATGAAAAGACTGCAGGTCACCTCGCATGGCCCGTTGACGCAACGCCACACCAGCCAGGACAGGCTCAACCCGGACCTGGATAGCCACGTCCGCAGGCAGAGGAAGGCCAGTTGACGTCAGCTCATCCCCTGCCTGAAAACGGGTCTGGACGTAGGCATCCCTGCTGGTGCAAGATGATGCAGGGACAGGATCGGGGACAGGATTGCACACAGGCACCTCCGCGGCCGCCTGTGCTGCCTCCTGTCCCTGGTCCTGGACTGCACCACTAGCACCAGTGGGATCCCCACCTCCAGACCCAGTCTCTGGTGCTTGCACGGCCTCCTCCTCCACCAGACCCCCCACCAACCTGGATGACTCTGTGCCATCTTCCCCTGTTGGGCCCTGTGGGGTCCCAGCTGCCCCTTCTGCTGCCGAGGAGTCCAACTGCAACCTCCGCCTCTTGGACCTCCCCCCGGCAGCTGCGGCCTGGGACGCGGCACCGGACTCCTCACTCCCCGACGAGATGACAACACGGGAGGGGAGACGGGCCTTGCGTCTCCGGCTGGCGGTCGGATCCCCGCCGCTGTGCTCCACAGCACCTTCTCCGCCCTCTTCATCAGTTGACGCTGCAGACAGGGAGAAACAAAACACAGGCATCAGGGCACTGTACAATGGACACATACACGCATGACAGTTGCACATGAGTGGCATTGGCAAACCTCAGACATGTCATCACAATCCCCAACAGACATGTCATTGCAACTGGCACACATGAGCCATACCACAGCCATATCGCAACTGCCACCACCATCCCCACACATACAACAGCATCAGCAGCCAAAGGGGAGCCATACATCACATGCAACACAGGAAGTGCACCACACATGTACACACACCACCACACTTGCATGCATGTCTACACCTCTGCCAAGTGTCGCACTGTTCAGACGGGCATCCATGTCACATCTGCCAATCAGGCTTCCACATACCGCTGTCACATGCATCCATGTAGCATCACTGTTGCACCTTTGACAAATACACACACATGCACATGTACACAGTGCTCATACATGCAGCCGAAAACAACATACATGCCTGACATCACGGACATGTCTACTTACATACACATTCATCCAAACATGTGTGCACGCACAACTGCATTTGCCATGCAAGCCCACACACACAAGCACCATCCATGTCTCACACATTACAGCCCTCGCATGTGTCAGCCCCACGGCCCTGTACACCCCCACCCATACTCCACCCCATACAAACAGATGTGCAACTGGCACAATGGGGAATGATCACCACACGCCCTGCTCACAACCAGGATGCATGTACACTCACCGCTCGACTCCAGACGGCTCTGCTTCTCTAGGACCTGGACGTGGAGCGCTGGGGATATGCGTTCCAGGACCCCCATCTGTTCTTCCGACAAGTGGCCCCGGCGCCCCTTGGCATCCGCTGCCTTCAAGAGGCGCCGGGCCTTGTTCAGGGTCCTGGACCTGAAGTCCTCCCAGCGCTTCCTGACATGTTGTAAGTCCCGGACTGCCACCCCCTCCGCGTTGATGGCAGTCACGATGTCTGTCCAGATCCGAGTCCGTCCTTCCTTGTCGGCGCGGGAACTTCCAAAGAGGGCATCATACTGCCCCAGGACTTGCTCCACCAGGACACCAACTTCGGTGGCACTGAAGCTGGTGCCCCTCTGCCTCTCTGGCCGGGGGTTGTCAGTGGTCACAGATGGTGTTAGCCCCGACATGACAACCCCAGAGGCAGGAGTGGGTGGGCAACTGGGTCCTGGGGCTGGGCTGTGGAGCGATGGAATTCCAGTCGGGAGTCTTCTGTTCCAGCAGGGGTGGTCACAGCAACAGCACCCCTGGCTGATGTGCAGGCAGCAAATGGCAGTGCACGTGGGCAGCAGGCAGTCAGGCAGCAGCAGATAGCAGGTGGGAGCGTGCTCGGGGCTCTGGGGGGCAGTAATTCGGCCTTCTGGGCAGGAGCGTGGTCTCCCGTGTGCTCACGCGTGGCCAGCTTGGTACGGAGTGAATTGGCACGTGAAAATCCTGCACGTCAGCGTGAAAACCGAGGAAAGGCCCTTAGCGCGTAAGCGCGTCAGCACGCATACGCGATTCCATTGGACCAAAGGCCCTCAGCGCGTAAGCGCGTCTGTGACGTGACCCGCACGGGTGTTTCCCACACAGCACGTGATGACAGAGCACACGTGGAAAGACTGCACGTCAGAGTCTCATCGCGTGTAATTGGACAAAAGTGCGTGTACACGCGATTGGCCTATGTACGTGTATATGAGGTGTGCGCGGACACTTACACACGCAAGTACGTCAGCGCACCTGTATCCCGGTGTACGGCCATTTCCACCAATCACACGCAATGAGACTCTGACGTGCAGTCTTTCCACGTGTGCTCTGTCATCACGTGCTGTGTGGGAAACACCCGTGCGGGTCACGTCACAGACGCGCTTACGCGCTGAGGGCCTTTGGTCCAATGGAATCGCGTATGCGTGCTGACGCGCTTACGCGCTAAGGGCCTTTCCTCGGTTTTCACGCTGACGTGCAGGATTTTCACGTGCCAATTCACTCCGTACCAAGCTGGCCACGCGTGAGCACACGGGAGACCACGCTCCTGCCCAGAAGGCCGAATTACTGCCCCCCAGAGCCCCGAGCACGCTCCCACCTGCTATCTGCTGCTGCCTGACTGCCTGCTGCCCACGTGCACTGCCATTTGCTGCCTGCACATCAGCCAGGGGTGCTGTTGCTGTGACCACCCCTGCTGGAACAGAAGACTCCCGACTGGAATTCCATCGCTCCACAGCCCAGCCCCAGGACCCAGTTGCCCACCCACTCCTGCCTCTGGGGTTGTCATGTCGGGGCTAACACCATCTGTGACCACTGACAACCCCCGGCCAGAGAGGCAGAGGGGCACCAGCTTCAGTGCCACCGAAGTTGGTGTCCTGGTGGAGCAAGTCCTGGGGCAGTATGATGCCCTCTTTGGAAGTTCCCGCGCCGACAAGGAAGGACGGACTCGGATCTGGACAGACATCGTGACTGCCATCAACGCGGAGGGGGTGGCAGTCCGGGACTTACAACATGTCAGGAAGCGCTGGGAGGACTTCAGGTCCAGGACCCTGAACAAGGCCCGGCGCCTCTTGAAGGCAGCGGATGCAAAGGGGCGCCGGGGCCACTTGTCGGAAGAACAGATGGGGGTCCTGGAACGCATATCCCCAGCGCTCCACGTCCAGGTCCTAGAGAAGCAGAGCCGTCTGGAGTCGAGCGGTGAGTGTACATGCATCCTGGTTGTGAGCAGGGCGTGTGGTGATCATTCCCCATTGTGCCAGTTGCACATCTGTTTGTATGGGGTGGAGTATGGGTGGGGGTGTACAGGGCCGTGGGGCTGACACATGCGAGGGCTGTAATGTGTGAGACATGGATGGTGCTTGTGTGTGTGGGCTTGCATGGCAAATGCAGTTGTGCGTGCACACATGTTTGGATGAATGTGTATGTAAGTAGACATGTCCGTGATGTCAGGCATGTATGTTGTTTTCGGCTGCATGTATGAGCACTGTGTACATGTGCATGTGTGTGTATTTGTCAAAGGTGCAACAGTGATGCTACATGGATGCATGTGACAGCGGTATGTGGAAGCCTGATTGGCAGATGTGACATGGATGCCCGTCTGAACAGTGCGACACTTGGCAGAGGTGTAGACATGCATGCAAGTGTGGTGGTGTGTGTACATGTGTGGTGCACTTCCTGTGTTGCATGTGATGTATGGCTCCCCTTTGGCTGCTGATGCAGTTGTATGTGTGGGGATGGTGGTGGCAGTTGCGATATGGCTGTGGTATGGCTCATGTGTGCCAGTTGCAATGACATGTCTGTTGGGGATTGTGATGACATGTCTGAGGTTTGCCAATGCCACTCATGTGCAACTGTCATGCGTGTATGTGTCCATTGTACAGTGCCCTGATGCCTGTGTTTTGTTTCTCCCTGTCTGCAGCGTCAACTGATGAAGAGGGCGGAGAAGGTGCTGTGGAGCACAGCGGCGGGGATCCGACCGCCAGCCGGAGACGCAAGGCCCGGCTCCCCTCCCGTGTTGTCATCTCGTCGGGGAGTGAGGAGTCCGGTGCCGCGTCCCAGGCCGCAGCTGCCGGGGGGAGGTCCAAGAGGCGGAGGTTGCAGTTGGACTCCTCGGCAGCAGAAGGGGCAGCTGGGACCCCACAGGGCCCAACAGGGGAAGATGGCACAGAGTCATCCAGGTTGGTGGGGGGTTTGGTGGAGGAGGGGGCCGCGCAAGCACCAGAGACAGGGTCTGGAGGTGGGGATCCCACTGGTGCTAGTGGTGCAGTGCAGGACCAGGGACAGGAGGCAGCACAGGCGGCCGCGGAGGTGCCTGTGTGCAATCCTGTCCCCGATCCTGTCCCTGCATCATCTTGCACCAGCAGGGATGCCTACGTCCAGACCCGTTTTCAGGCAGGGGATGAGCTGACGTCAACTGGCCTTCCTCTGCCTGCGGACGTGGCCATCCAGGACCGGGTTGAGCCTGTCCTGGCTGGTGTGGCGTTGCGTCAACGGGCCATGCGAGGTGACCTGCAGTCTTTTCATGGAGAGACTGCACGTCATCTCGAATGGCTCGTTGACCACGTCAGCCTGCTGGGACAGGTCACCCAGGCCGGATTCCGCTGTCTGATGGGGCTTGCTCCGACCCCCTCCTCAACTGGACCCCCTACGCGCCAGTCGTCCTCTGTGCCATCTTCCCACCCATCAGTCACCTGGGTGCCCTGTGGAGCTGCCTCTGACAGTGCGGCCAGGCTGGTGGAGGAGGCATCCCTGCCACAGTCGGGAGTCGGACGTCCAGCAGGGGTGGCCACATCAACAGGTGCACCCCAGCCGGCGGAGGATGTGCAGGCAGCAGGAGGCAGTGCACGGGCAGAGGCAGAGCAGCAGCAGCAGCAAGATGGTGGGAGCCATGAAGGCTCGGGGCCTTCGACATCGGAGGGGCAGGCATCGGCCGGAGGGCAGGAGGACCCAGGACAGAGAGTGTCTTCCGTGTGGCAGCGGTTGGGCCACGCCATAGGTGCGGAGCGGCGGCGGGCGGAAGAGGCGCGGCTCACAATGGTCAGGGCGGAGAACTCCATGCGGAGGGCCCTGAGGCGGGCCGAGTGCCTCGAGGCAATCCGCAGGGGGTTGGAGGAGGACACAGCGTCGTCCCTGCGGACCCTCGGGGCCATGGAACTGGACCGCCTCCGGGACATCGAACAGGAGTTCGATGATGCCCTGGCCCGGAACACCACAGAGTGAGCCGCTGGACTTGCCCGCCGCCTTTGTATATAGTTCTTTAGTTTTAGGTTTCCTTTCGTTCTTATCATTATTTGGAGTCGACGGACACTGCTCCACTTTTTGTATATAGTTGATATTTAGGTAGGTTTTTTAGGAGGTTTCCTTAGTTCAGTTGTGATGATGGACCCTTGTTATTTTTGTACATAGTTCTTTGTTGCATGGAGAGTTTTTACATTTCACTTTGGACATTATTTTTTTGATTTGATTTTCTAGTTTTGTGTTTTTATGCGGACATGCAGCTTATTTTTTCACATTTACATTGTAGTTAGTTTTCTTTCTTTGGCATTTGTATTTTTTTCAATACATTTTTTTTTACATTGTTCACTGTGTGGTTTCATGTCATTGGTTTCATGCATGTCATGTTGTGTGTTTTCCCATTCAATTTGAAAATATGTGTGTGACGGACATGGGTTCATTTGCTTCATGTACATTGGGGGTGTAACATGTGATTTCCATTTCCATGTGGGTGAATGGGTTACTTGGTAGGTCTTTTTGGCTGTGGAGGCTGACCATTACGCACATGATTGGGGATTGTGAGGACCTGGTGGGGGCTGCACATGGTGGCAGGGGGGTGGGGGTGCAGGGGGACATGAGTGGGGGCCTGGTGGAGGGTGACCCTGCACTGCTGGGGTGTGGGGGTGGTGGGAGACATGAGTGGGGCCCTGGTGGAGGGTGCCCCACAGTGCTGGGGTGTGGGGGTGGTGGGAGACATGAGTTGGACATGGGTGGGGGCCTGCTGGCAGGTGCCCCACAGTGCTGGGGTGTGGGGGTGGTGGGAGACATGAGTTGGACATGGGTGGGGGCCTGCTGGCAGGTGCCCCACAGTGCTGGGGGGTGGGGGTGGTGGGAGACATGAGTGGGGCCCTGGTGGAGGGTGACCCTGCACTGCTGGGGGGTGGGGGTGGTGGGAGACATGAGTGGGGCCCTGGTGGAGGGTGACCCTGGTGGCTGGGGGGTGGGGGTGGTGGGAGACATGAGTTGGACATGGGTGGGGGCCTGCTGGCAGGTGCCCCACAGTGCTGGGGTGTGGGGGTGGTGGGAGACATGAGTTGGACATGGGTGGGGGCCTGCTGGCAGGTGCCCCACAGTGCTGGGGGGTGGGGGTGGTGGGAGACATGAGTGGGGCCCTGGTGGAGGGTGACCCTGCACTGCTGGGGGGTGGGGGTGGTGGGAGACATGAGTGGGGCCCTGGTGGAGGGTGACCCTGGTGGCTGGGGGGTGGGGGTGGTGGGAGACATGAGTTGGACATGGGTGGGGGCCTGCTGGCAGGTGCCCCACAGTGCTGGGGTGTGGGGGTGGTGGGAGACATGAGTTGGACATGGGTGGGGGCCTGCTGGCAGGTGCCCCACAGTGCTGGGGGGTGGGGGTGGTGGGAGACATGAGTGGGGCCCTGGTGGAGGGTGACCCTGCACTGCTGGGGGGTGGGGGTGGTGGGAGACATGAGTGGGGCCCTGGTGGAGGGTGACCCTGGTGGCTGGGGGGTGGGGGTGGTGGGAGACATGAGTTGGACATGGGTGGGGGCCTGCTGGCAGGTGCCCCACAGTGCTGGGGTGTGGGGGTGGTGGGAGACATGAGTTGGACATGGGTGGGGGCCTGCTGGCAGGTGCCCCACAGTGCTGGGGGGTGGGGGTGGTGGGAGACATGAGTTGGACATGGGTGGGGGCCTACTGGCAGGTGCCCCACAGTGCTGGGGGGTGGGGGTGGTGGGAGACATGAGTTGGACATGGGTGGGGGCCTGCTGGCAGGTGCCCTACAGTGCTGGGGGGTGGGGGTGGTCGGAGACATGAGTGGGGCCCTGGTGGAGGGTGACCCTGCACTGCTGGGGGTGGGGGTGGTGGGAGACATGAGTGGGGCCCTGGTGGAGGGTGACCCTGCACTGCTGGGGGGTGGGGGTGGTGGGGGACATGAGTTGGACATGGGTGGGGGACTGCTGGCATGTGCCCCACAGTGCTGGGGGGTGGGGGTGCAAGGGGACATGTGTTGGTGTTCATTAGTTCAAGGAGACATGTGCCTTTGCTGGGGGGCATGCCCATGTTGGGTGGGCTGCCTGCGGGACATGACCAGGGATGCAGGGTAGTCCCCTGTGGTGTGGGCTGCCTGCAGGGGCCGTGGAGGGTGTACAGGGTACACCTGGGAGGACCCACACTGTCAAATCACATGTGGGACTCCCCGGCACCCCTGAAATACACGTACCGTGCAGAAATCGCGTGTAAAACTTCCCGCGCACCCCTGAAATACACGCGCCCAGGCTATTCGCGTGTAAAACTTCCCGCGCACCCCTGAAATACACGCGCCCAGGCTATTCGCGTGTAAAACTTCCCGCGCACCCCTGAAATACATGCGCCCAGGCTATTCGCGTGTAAAACTTCCCGCGCACCCCTGATATACACGCGCCCAGGCTATTCGCGTGTGGAACTTCCCGCGCACCCCTGAAATACACGGGCCCAGGCTATTCGCGTGTGGAACTCCCCGCGCACCCCTGAAATACACGCGCCCAGGCTATTCGCGTGTGGAACTTCCCGCGCACCCCTCAAATTCACGCGCCCAGGCTATTCGCGTGTGGAACTTCCCGCGAACCCCTGAAATACACGCGCCCAGGCTATTCGCGTGTGGAACTTCCCGCGAACCCCTGTAATACACGTAGCCCGCTCCCCCAGGCCCGATCGCGTGAGGAACTTCCCGCGCACCCCTCAAATTCACGCGCCCAGGCTATTCGCGTGTGGAACTTCCCGCGCACCCCTGAAATACACGCGCCCAGCCTATTCGCGTGTGGAACTTCCCGCGCACCCCTGAAATACACGCGCCCAGGCTATTCGCGTGTGGAACTTCCCGCGAACCCCTGTAATACACGTAGCCCGCTCCCCCAGGCCCGATCGCGTGTGGAACTTCACGCGAACCCCTGTAATACACGTAGCCCGCTCCCCCAGGCCCGATCGCGTGTGGAACTTCACGCGAACCCCTGAAATACACGTAGCCCGCTCCCCCAGGCCCGATCGCGTGAGGAACTTCACGCGAACCCCTGTAATACACGTAGCCCGCTCCCCCAGGCCCGATCGCGTGAGGAACTTCACGCGAACCCCTGTAATACACGTAGCCCGCTCCCCCAGGCCCGATCGCGTGAGGAACTTCACGCGAACCCCTGTAATACACGTAGCCCGCTCCCCCAGGCCCGATCGTGTGAATGACTTCACGCGAACCCCTGTGATGCACGTACCCTGCAAATCGCGTGTGACACTTCCCGCGCACCCCGGTATACATGCACACGTATTTTTTTTCAGCGGGTGTCCGTGTTTGTGGGTACCCCTTTGCACGTCATTTTTCCTGGAGGGCCACAGTATGGGACATTCATCATGGCAGTATATAGGTGCTATTTGTTGGCGCACCTTTTGGCGCACATTTCTTACAGCCGCAGAGACGCTACCGCCTCCTTTCTTGTGGCGGTCGTGTTTGTGCCTGTGCGCTGGTTTGAGCGTGCGCTTTTTTCCCCTATTCTATTCCATGAATACGTGTTGTAGGCGAGCGTGTGGGCGTTCCGCGCACTTGTGCCCTGTACTTCCCCCGTGACGCCCACGTTTTGGCAAGTTGTTCCCCATTCCGAGTGTTACGCCCGTGTTCCGCCTACTTTTATTGCGTGCGCCGCGCTATGTGCGAATTTCGCTGTGGCCTGTGCGATTTTCGCTGTGACCTGGCGCACGCTGTTAGATGGCCTGTGCGCCAACGTGCGCCAACGTGCGCCGCGCACTTTTTTTTCGCACATCCGCTGGTTTTCTCGCGCACGGCCTTCCATGAATCGACGTGCGCTGCTTTTCGTGCGATTTTTGCACGTTCACTGCGATTTTCGCTATTCCACTGCGATTCGCACGTTTTTGCCCACTTGCGCCGCGCTAATTATTCCATGAATCGGCCTGCATGTATGTTGGATGTTAATCATTGCTGAATGTAAAAATTACAGTGGTTCATAATTAACGTAACTTTCTCCAATTATCCTCAATCAGCCATTTTACAACCATCGTAGCTTCCAAGCCTTTAATGATGTTCATGCCACTAATGAAAGGTGGTCTCATTAACCTTTTCAGTGTTGCATCTCAAAGGAAACATTTTGGTAGGGGTTCACCGGGACCTGGTGGAGCACAGGACCTTCTGCCCCATTCCCCCAAATTAGGATGCATATATACACACCTTGGTGCAAAACACAACCACCTGTTGAGCGTGTCTGGCGAGTTTCCTGCCTAAACCTGGGGACAGAGAGTGAGGCAGTCCAAGGGGAAAGGTGGAGTTAGTGAATGTAACTGATCCATAGACCACCCACACTGGGTCCCAACACTGAAGAAGGTGACATTGTCAGGCAAACTCCCCAGACCCTCTTCCCATCAATTCTAAAAAAAAACACAGGCTGAGGGATAGAGAGGAATTAATCCCCTGGCATGGAGAGAGTGTAAAACTCAATTTAAGCAGTCCAAAGGCCACAAGAAGAGAGAGGAAAGATTCTTCCCCTTCATTGAAAACTGTCCAGACATTTGGTTTTTATTCTTGTCCAGAGATCCAACTTACTACAGGGAAGCTTTCCTGTGAATTTGAATGCAACCACAGTGACCTACTTTGTTTTGGTCCCTAGATCTCAGGAAGCAGAAAAAAGACGCATTAGAGTATCACTATGACAAAGCTTCATGATCAACAAACAACACGTGGGTGAAAAAAGTTGCAGCGGCTAGACATTGATATGTTTTTCTTAATGAAAAGCACATCTACACCTTCTCAAAAGCGGTTAAGATGCCATAATTGCATGCTGGATACGGAATCTTCAGGGGCGCCGTAGAGGGCACAAAGGGGAGGGTCACAGTGGGTTTCCAAATGGTGGATAGGCCTTATGACAACTCTAGCCCGATCCCTAAGTTCAAGTCAAACTCAGGTGTCAGTCAGGCTCTTTGGCAATCTCAACCATTGCCCCATCAGGGCCCTAGTTGCTAATTATGCACCCAGGGCTGACCCACAGGGAGGAGTCAGGGCCTTATACAACCCAGCCAGCTCAGACTGGCAGGGTGGGGAGTTTGAGTAGGTGTTTTAGAAAAGTTTTTGATGGTAAGTGGACAGTAGGAGACATTTTGGGAGGATGATTCTTCTGGAGTGAAATCGGAGGCTGGAGGGGGAAAGTATTTTGGAGAGAAGAAGGAGATGTATTGAGGAATTATGCAGGAGAAAGAGTTCAGTAGGGCAGGTAAAGTCAGAGTTATTACATTCTGGATGGGAGTATTGAGCCGGGTGGAGAAGAACCTTGAGAAGAAGAAGAAGTTGAAAAGTTAGAAAAGAGGAGTAAAGTGAGGGTGATTAGCTGGGGTCGATGGGAGATACGACATGAGACATAGGAGGGAAGCCAGGTTACCTAAGTAGCCAGCGAGATCAGTGTGGTTCCAGTAGACCAGGTTGTGTCCTGGTTAGATTGTAGAGGCAGGGGAGGACGAAGACAGTGCTGCTTCACCAAGGGGAAGGGACCTTGCAATATATGCAGGAAGGAGGGTAGTGATCCCAAAACCGCGACCCTAGTGAAGTGGGTGGTCAAGAAATAGGGACATCCAAAGAACGGTTGTCTGGCTCCTGGTGGAGCTGACCTCTGAAGATGAAAGTGCACCTGTTCTTGACCCTTCTTACCGAGAGCCAGAAACATTGTCAAACCAAAAGCCATGGGCCTTGGAGAATCCCCAACTTGAAGCCTCCACCACTGGGTTCATGAACCCAGAAAGCCTGCAAGCTGAAGAGAAAGATCAGGGAACTGATACAGACTTCAAACGACGGCTAACAGGGGCCAATTTCTTGGAACTGTTGTGAGATATTTGTCCTGTTATTTGCACATCCTTTTGAGTACCCACATCACGTTTTGGATTCTTTTCCTCAGCCGGGTTTGAGCGCTGAACACCCAGAGAACATTGACCTTGCTGACAGTAGAGCTATTTGTAGTCGTTTATTCTTACCCCTATCTGCCTTAATTATTCCCTCTGATTCCATATACCTTACCTATATAGTAATTATGTTTTACAATAATCACATATTGATGCCCAGAATATGTTTTTGATTTGCTCTTGTGTCCAATCTTGGTAGTCTCAATGATAAGTGAATATGCATGCTCTAAAGGAATTCAAGGGTTAATAGCCCATTGCACAACCATCACCACGGGGATCTGAACCAGCCCACCGTACAATGCCATTGTAATCGGATAAGGATGTGTTTCTTGAGCTCCACCAATCTCCCATAGTGATGATCTGACCACGTCCAAATAGTTTCCTCTCTTGACCAGTCACTGGCCACTGAACTGTGTGGCCTCTAGCTCTTAGCTCCTCTGTGACATCTTCTGCAATTCCATCTTCAAGAAATAACTTCCATACTCCATCTGAGAAAAAGGCATAAGTATGTGTGTTAGTCACAACTAAAACAAAAGACTCAGTATGAACTAATGAAGAAAATGATTAACACAAATACGTCAAAATATTAATGTGCGAGTTTATTGCTACAAAATTACATATATTTTCACTCCAACACTCCCAAAGTCACAGCCTGAACCATGCTTGTGGGATACATTAATAATGGAGGTAACCCTGCAGAGATGGTGGATTGACGTAATGAAGCAAGTTAAGAGAGGTGGACTTATTTGTTTCTACTACTTAATATAACACAATAAAAGTTGTGGACAGAGAATGTAGAGTTTACACAATTCCTCTGTAGTTTATGGAAAAAGGTGACATGCACTGATACTGTGTTAAGTAGGTGGCGGTCCTAACTTTTAAGCAAATACATGATCCGTACAGTTGAAGCTAAATTAACAAGGTTGAGAATCTTGTGTGGATTGATATTTGTGTCAAGAATGTTCTTATACCGCTTCCTAGTCCAACACTTAATTTATATTTTTAACATTGTTTTCAGGCTGAGGTATAAGTTAGAGACTGGTGAAGAGGGAGTCAGGATCCTGGGACCCCCCCATCCCATCTAGTTCATGACAAGACCGAAGGCCAGAAATCATTGCAATCACCCATTCTACTTTGGGTGATTTCTGAGTGCATGAATGATCGATAAATGCACTGAGAGGTATCCCCTCAGTCAGCCATACAGACCAGGTGCGGTACAAATCTATCCATGCGTGATGGACAGCCTGGACTAAGCCCCCAGAAGCCACGTTGCTGACGTCATTAGAGACACCACGACATAGCACCGTTAGACATGAAGTACACGTTGAAGCTGCACCGTGCAACACAAACACACACTTGAATACATGAAGAGCACAAGCGTACAGCTCTACAGTTAGGGGACAGACACATACATACTGTCATTAGCCGAATGCAGTAATGCAGAAACCAAAAGAGGCAAGAGATCTTGAGAAAAAGCTTGCAGATGCTTAAACGCGAATAACTCTATGGAGCTGCGGGAGCACCTTTCGGACCTGATAGAGCCACGTGTAACTAACCTATGGAGAATATAGTATAACGTGGACAGTGTAGAAACTGCATTGTAGGGTTTAGGAACATTACAGCAGGCCTCAAATCATTGAGCAAGAGACAAGCTGAGCTGATTCAGGCTGCACAGGGAGCCAGACGTGTGGGACAGAGCCCACCACCAAGGACAACAGATATGGAGAAATTCCAATCCTCAGACGATAAGGGGACCAGCTGCAGAGAAAGGGAATAAATCCTCATAATTCAGAGCTGCAGAGCTCAATCTTACGGTCTCTAAACATGTGATGCAGCTGAAGCAGACAATGGACAGTGATCACTGGTGAGAAAGGGGAGCCGATCCCAGGCAGTCAGACACGGACTGCAAAAAGTATGCAACAAGTGTGGCGACGAGCGGGACATGGTCTCAAAGGCAAAGGTGGTGTACACAAGTTACAATACAGATGCATAATCATTCACATCACCTTGAAAAGGAGCACAGTGAGGTGAGAACCATTTTGGGTCCCAGGCCTGGGAACGTCAGCTCTAGCCAATCACAGTTTAGTACCCAAGGGGTGGGTAGCAACGGGAAACAGACAATGGTAAACCCATCATTCTGCAACAATGTAGTAAGTTAGATTTTGGGGAAGAGACAGGCCAGCCACATGACATGTAAGAGCCAGTAAAATAGCATGTATGTGTATCCATATAGGTTATTATGCTCCTAACAGCCAATCCCACGCCGCAATAGGTTTTTGGAGAGAGGTCCAAGTGATGACGGAGCAGTGACATGTTTTCTAGACAAAACTGGCCTGTGTGCCATTTACTGTGTGGCATGCTGGAGTTTTCCTGAGTTCTTGTATCGATCTCTGTTAGTTTTGGCTGGAATAAGCCGCAGTTTGAAATTGCCATTGACTGAGTCCTCTGTGTATACTGGGGGAGGGAGTTGGGCCCTCCAAGTCCGCGAAGTCCCAGCATTGCTTTGGCATACCTGGGAGTTACCCCCAACAAGTTGGTAGCAGAGTCGATGTTTCACTGCATCAGCCCGGCACAAGGTCGTCTCCTCTGCCATGGAACCTGAGAGGCTGCAGGACCCTCGCACATTTCGAAAAGATGGGAAACATGTACCCATGAAAAGGCAGTCAGGAGCCAGTTTCGAAATCATCCTGCCCCAAGTCAGCAAGGAGTCCAGGCAGACGAGGTCAGGGAAGTGAGCACCTTCTAAAGGATACGGCAGCCAAGCAGCGCAAGCAGACCACGGAGTGTAAGTATTGACCCACTCGAACGGCAACTGTGGGTATCGAGTATCGTTGAGTATTGTCAAAGCATTGTATAATGTTGTCAAAGTTATTAGGGACAGGAGCTGAGGTAGAAGTCCTTTTTTTCTATGTTTCGGGTACATTCAAGATTAAACGTACAGTTCTGGTGAATAACCTAGACTATTGACTCAAGGGCACAGATGACAGAAGATATATAAATAGTGGTGTTCCTGTCGGTTGGGCGTTTTAGCTCGGGTCACAGATGACGGTATCCCTGTAAGGGGTTTAGCGAAGGAAGCTGGCCTACATTGTGGAAAGTGAGTGGACTGGTTAAGTCTCCTGGAGTGAGACTTTTGCACACTAGTTGACGTGTATACACTGCCTGGAGGTGAGAATACAGCTGTGGGTTTTTTGTGTGTTTGGGGAGTAACGGGCTATAACAGTGGGTGCGCTGTATTTGATTTGCCAGCATTACCTTGGTTAGTAACTGGTGACGTCACCCATAGGTTTGCACATAGGACACAGAGAGCATGGGACAGTGAGGTGCTAGTTTTTCAAAATTGGGATTGGCAGACGAGGTGAAGCAGTGGGGGTGCGCTGAAGGTGAATGCACAAGATTGTGGGCGTGCCTGAGGAGGCATTGACGGCGAGTTTATGAAGGGGCGCTGAGTGGAGCATGCCTGGTAAGTTGTGCAGCCAGAGAGGCTCGAAGTAACCTGAAAAGTATTGTTATTACATTGTATCTTGCTCCCTAAACAGCGGACTGCCGAAACCCCCAACTTGAGGTCAGGTAAAGGAAAGAAAATTTAGAAGGGGAGGTGCGGGGGTGACACACCCCTACAGCACCTGTGTAAGACATGTCCACCTTACCGGGAAAAGATGTGTAAATATAGGATAGAATGGTCCAAAAGTACAGAGAGAAAGTTAACTAAACCATGGCCACCTTGCGGAAGTTTCTCTTAAGACGTGCAGCAATCACTACTGACACACAAACAGGTTGCCAATAAGGGCAAGAAGTTAGCAAAACGCTTGGCATTTATCCGATCTGTGGTGCATGTTCCACGAGGGTGAGGACGATGCAGTGAGGCGGCAGTGGATGCTGATCCAGTATGAGGTGAAGGAGGCAGGGGATCACGCCTCCGCTACTCCCCATGTCACTCTGAGTGTAGTATCTGATGACACGGATGATGAGCAAGGAATGTACCCAATACGGGAATTGAGAGCAGCAGACGGGTAATCAAATACGACATATAAATCACCACCATATACAAAGGAGGAAGGGCCGAAAGGTGCAGGGCAGCCAGCTACTGAATAATGGATAGGTGAAAGGACAGATTTGAGGGGGACAGACGAACAGAACCAGATAGCATGAGCACACAGGGAGCACACGGGGCAGGAGCACAGCGGAAAGAGACGGAGTTGTCTGGGCGGAGGAAGCAGGTACGACTTGAGGGATATTGACCTATCACGGACTTGACATCTAGAAGACCGAGTTTCGTAGACGACTTTTGCAGTAATATGACAGGGGAACATGGCGCCTGTAGGGTGTGTCTCCCCGGAGTACGTGTGACTATGCGTTTTTTGCTGGATGCAGATGTACTGTGTGCTGAATGGCCTCACACAGTCCTTGAGGTTGATCTCCCGTCATTGATTTTCATTTATCAAAAAAAGAAAAGGCATAGGCGAGCACACTCTCCCCTTGCAGATGGTCAAATTCATCATAGGAGGAAAGAGCCAAAGAGTGGTGTATGAAGGGCCAGCAGAAGTGGGTGCATGAGAGAAAAGAGCTGACAGGAGAGAATATCGGAGAAAAAGAGAATAAGGAAAGTGTGGAGTGAAGAGGAGGTGGAAACAGAGGCATAATTCCAAATGAAGAGAGAGGGTATAACAAATGTGACCAACCTGGGAGAGACAGAGTCAAAAAGGGCAAATGGAGGAAGTGAGAAGTTGGAATGGTCACGAGGAGAGGGGAGGGAGTTAGGAGGGGAGATGAAGCAAGCAAGATCACTGCAGGGTATCAAGCAGTCTCTTGGATCACTCAACTAGTGTTCATAAATCTTTGTTAAGTTACATATGTGCATCGTACCTGTAAACATCCACACTACAAATTGGTCCAGGCAAGCTTATTCCTGCTTGCCAATGTGTAGTGCAGAAAAGGAGGATGTTTATCATTTTCTCCTTTTTTGTCTGATACTGATGCCTCTTAGAAAAAGATGGCTTCTTCCTATTTTAAAAGCAAACAATATGGATACTTTAATTGCTGCCCTTGAGTTCTGTAAACACCTATTTGTGTCTCAAGAGTTTATGCGGTTGCATGCTATTTCACCAGAGCCCGGAACTGCCGGAGGATGTAGTGTAGATGAAATAATCTTATGATTTGGTTTGGATCTGCTGTCTTTCTACTGCGTTATTCGTGGTTAACTGGTTTATGTTTTATGATAATGCTGTACTGCCTACATTTTGATTTTAGAATTTAACAAGTATATCTTAAATATAGTGATTTGCCTTTAATCATTTGTTTTGATATGTGTTAGATGAATTTGTAAGATTTTTATGTTTTTAGTGGATTTTTATAAAACTGCTTTTATTGTTTCTTGATAACCGAAAAACAGCATCAATCAATCAATCAATCAATCAATCAATCACGAAGAAGAGACAGTGCAGCTAAAAGAGTGCAGAAAGACGGGATGTAAAGAGGTCCTGGTAAGGGACCTCTGTTTAACCTTTGCTCGCCAGGGCTTTGGCAGAGGTGCGTACCAGTATTCTGAGGTGCTCACTATGGGAGGATCAACAGCTCCGTAGACCCAAAAGATTTGGAGAAGCATGACCCAAGTGTGGCAAGATCTAGCATGGAGGTTGGGGAGGACCACTTAAGGAAAGCTCAGCAGCCTGACTTCATTGTCAGCGGCAGAAACCGGTCTATGGTGGCGGAAAATGAAAAGACCCAAACTAAACATGAAAGTGCAGGAGACACTTAAAACCTTGTTGAGTGTGACTGGTTTAACAACCAGGAAATGGGACATTAGGGAAGTGAGGTATGGACTGATGTACTATGATCCCCAACCAAGTTAGAGCTGCTTATTTGCAGTTTCTTTCAATACTTCTCCACACTTTTATCCAGTGCAGCCCAAAACCTGGGATCGGTTTTTCTCTAAAATAAATCTGAATGTACCCTAATTTCTGAGTCCTGATTTGCTTGTTAATCACTCATCTCTGCCTGTGGCCCCTTTTCATCAGCATGTGGGTGAGGAGCGGGAGCGACACTCAGAGAAAGACATGGTAACTATGTTTAAAGATGTGCTGATGAGACACTAAGAGGAGCAGGTACATCAATAGTCACCAAGTATCACTTATTTCTGACTCATGTTTGAGGAAAACTGCTCTTACACCAGAGCCAGTCTGAAGGGATTATTGCACACTCCTTCCTCTGCAACTAGCCCAAAACACCTCACTACAGCAGCCTATGGTAGCACAGACAGTGGAAGGCGAACTGCTCGACACGTGCCAGTGGGGAAAGGATGATGGCCCACCACAGTTTTGACCGAGTACGTGGGAATCATGACCAGCTGGACTACAATAATACGATTGCCTCTTAAAAGCCTAATCTGCCCCGCTGGTTGTCAAAAAGAGCCACGAAGCTTTTGGTTCTGTTGGCAGAAGACACATCTAGGAGTCCCACATTGAGCAAGTATATTTATTCAAATGAACTCGCATGCAGGCTATTGAAAGAAGCCTCAGTCCCAACCCCAACAAGAAGACACTGGACAGAGGATGTTGATGAGGTTCCAAGTTTGTCTCAGGCACCGACAATAGGAAGTGGGGTGATGGGTAGTGGTAATGATAACAGTGGACCACAAGTGAGCAAAAAAATCCTATTGGGAGGGCTACCTCCTTGTATAATTACATGAATAGAACCCCCAGCTCTCACACGAGAGTTTCCCTCTTTATTTCAATTTTTAGGCTTTTCCCACAGAGCGGAACCACTCCCACCAATTTGTCATGTTAAACCACATACCACAGCCACTGCTACAATGGTTCCGTCTTTCGCACACAGCCGAGCCCTTCCCTCAATGGTTCAGGTTCTTCTACAGAGTGAAGCCCCTCGCCGCCATTCTTCAGGCTCTCCCACAGAGCCAAGCCACTCCTTCCAATAGATCAGGTTCTCCTAAATAGCTGAGACGTGCCTCAATGTAACAGATGTGCAATAAATCTGAGACATTCCTTCAACTACTCCTAGTCACCCACAGAGAGAAATTCCCTCGCTTTTTCTAGCTCTCTCGCAGAGAGCCATTCCCTCAATGTTTCTAGCTCACCCTCAGAGTATAGCATATTCCTTAATTTTGTATACTTGCCCACAAAGGGCAATCATTTATTACCTCTTTTGGTAATGAATGCGCCCATGTCAAGCCGCCCATGAGAGGGAGTGATAGGAATGGAGCATGTTCTCCAGCACTCCATTCACTCGGTATCCAGTGATGTTAATGAATTTCAAATAACAAATAACTTTTTTTAACGAACCTACAATACCGAAAAACAATTAATTTTTTATTAAAAATATATATGGGGTGGGGCAAGGGATTAAATTGGGTGGGGAGGGGGGTTAAAAAATGTTAGGTTCGTCAAAAATGTTTTCGTTATTTCAGTTTTCGTTAAGATAACATTCAACCCAGTCACCCCCATCCTCGCGAATGACCATCTGAAGACAATACAGGCAGTGTATGCAGAGAGGCGGCGTCAAATGATCTGGGCTGTTTCTTAAATGGAAGGACAGACAACCACCACAGACTACTGGGGGCGTGGCAACAAAGCACTGCACGCGACTGTCAGTGGTGGGGTATGAGCAGGCTCAGACGTTTGGAGCACTGACCGCTGTTTCTGACAGCCTGCCTGACAACTGTGTTGGATGTCCAGTGCCTTGAAAAGGACACTGGATGCCTCATCAGCATGAACATGGAGGATGCCCGTGGGTGTCGGTTCGTAGGAAGCTGGTGCCGAGTAAACATAGGACACTGACTCCACTGCCACCTGCTGCTTCTCCTCCCTGAAACCACCAGCTGCCGAAGAGCCACCCCCTAAACATCTTCTGTGCACGAACCTTTTCAGAAATCAAAATTGGTCCAATGTTCATGCACCTGCTGTGGGCACCAAAAGCCGTACACTGTTGGCTAAAAGTTGTACCGGATGGTAACGCCATGGTTGTAGCCCTAGTTTAAGGCCTGGGCTTGGCTAGGTCCTTTAACTCAGGCTTTTAGGCCAGTGCCATTCACTATAAATCAGCAGGTGTTATCACTAAAATTATAATACAGAGTGGTGTGAGAGCAAGACAACAGAAAAACCATGGGGGCTTTCCATACCTGCGTCTTTCTCCCCTGCCTAGTTCACTTTTTGTGCTTTAAGAATCACAATTTGAGCTGTGCCCAAGCCCAAATCATACATCCAAGCAGCACTAGATGAATCGGGGAGAAAAGCCAAGATGCAATGGACCAATGAGGAGCACTACATGCTGTGGTGATCATCTAGGTGATATTTAAATCCAGGTAGGTGGCCATGCAACAGGTATTCTAAAGCTCAGCTGAGACCCGCTAAAAATGAAACGTTTGATGATGAAAATAAATGAAGTGTAGAATCACACAAGTGGTCGTGTGACAGTGAACTGGCATTTTTTTTTAAGTGCTTTTGGCAGGAGTGAATGTGTTAGGCGGTCTGGATAGAAAACCATTGTCAATGTGGTTTGCCAGGCGTAAATAGCAGGCGGCATGTAGGCTTTTTTGCAAAACGTAGTGCAAAAAAAGATGTAAACGCGATTTCTCAACGTCTTGCAAATGTGTAATACTGCATTGGGGGCATCGAAGGACCTATAAGTGCTAACACAGGTGGGCCCATCCAAGCAATTACCACTTTTTAGGAAATGATCTCGACCATGCTCTGATCAAGTGTCCAAGTCAGGAGTGCGTGGAGACAAGGATTTGGAAAGCAAGCTTTAAAATCAGTGACCACCCACTATCCACAAACGTAGTTGTGCTGGTTTCCTCTGCTGATTAATGGGTTTGGCGTTGTTTGATTGAGAAAATAGTGCTTGCAATAAAATGTACGAAAAAAAACTGACCGCATGAGCGTTTAAGTGGGCAATTAGATCGAAAACTGTGAAACACGCATTTGCGTGCTAGAAAGCACATGAAAACGTTGAAGGAGTTGAAGTGATGGCGCAGAAAGTGTGAAGATAAAAAAAAATATATAGTTATTCATTGCAGTCTTTCTAGTTTATGGGATTAAAACACTATTGGAACAAAAAGAAGCTTGGTAAGTGATGCAAAATAAGTAAAATGAAATTAATTAAAAATAATGTAATTGAAATATGTAACCTGACTGTGGCAATAAGACCCGAGGAGGAGGGCCAATACTGCCCCAGGTTATGCCCCTGGTGGTGTAGTTATAGACCCAAACGTATTGAGGGCCTTAACGAAGCCCAGGTGGCATTACCGCGGGCGGTATTGGCCCGCCGACTCGGGTCTTATAGCCATTAGTACCCCGGCGTGTTAGACCGGTGTACTAATGGCATTCTGTTTCGCCATGTTTCCAAACAGAAAAAAAAGGTGAAAAAAATGGCTGCAGGGAAAGGGAAAACGTAGTCCATTTTCCATTTCTATAGCGGCCATCGGGAGCGGACGCGCTGGGAACAGAAGTATTTCCAGCACGTTCGCTCCTAAGAAAAGAAGAAAAAAGAAGGTAAGTGGGGTTGGGAGGGTGGGGAGGGGATCGTTTGCGGGGGAGGAGGGTGGAGGAAAATAAAAACGTACTTTAGTCCCTGGCGGGGGACGAAGGCAGCCTCCAGCCATGGGGAGGCTCAGAGCGGGGATTGCCCCGTTTCGAGCCTCCTCATTGGCTAAGGGGCTGCCACCCCCCTCGCCTGGAACAGAGTACCCGGCACGCACGGGATGCACCAACGTACCCGGGAATACCGTGTGGTATGGCTCGGAAAAGAGCCAATCCACACGTAGTATTCCCGGTGTACAGCGCGCGCCGGGTACTAATGAAGAATATCTTATTTAATTTATTTAGGCAAAACGGCACGCAGAACATGAGAAAACTAGCTGAAAATTAGCTGAAAAGTATGCAAATATAACCATGCCTGATTACCTATCTAGCATGTCCTTCACAGTGAACTTCATTACAATGTAATTAAACGAACACTGAATGAAGACAATACAGTTTCAAAAACGAATTATTAGTGAAGAAATGTTTTTGGAATTTTTTTAAATGTTAAATTTGAGTGTTAAAATAAACTGTATTTTGTTATTTGTAATTGGAGGGAAAAGGGTCAATTTGGACCACACAAAAAAGGTCAATTTGGTCATTAGGTCAAAGGTTTTAGATCAAATAGGCTAATAATAATTAATGTAGTGTGAATGGCCGCATTCCTAGGCAAATTGGGTCAGTAACGGCCCACTAAACCAATTCTGTTAGGCACCAGTGGAGTGACGGCCTCTGGGAGGGCTTAGGTCCGTTATCAACCCCGGCCTGCCCACATACAGGTGCTAGTAGTGTACATTTTTATTTAAACATTTTTTTAGAAGTGTTGATGAAATGAAAAGTGGGTCTCCGTGCAGAACCCCTCTTCCATTTCAGTAGTTGCTGGGGATGTGTCAATGGAGCACACAGCATCGCTGGAATGAGAAGGAAGTCTGTGGTACAGTTGGGGAAAGTTGAAAGGGAACGGATGTGGGGCGGAGGGTGGTTGAGCGCAGTCGGCAAAGACATAGGCATGGTGGCAAGGAGAGAATGCACTAGGGTAGGCACCAGCTGTCCCTGGTGAATGTGGAGCCATAATGGTTATTGAAGCCAGCGTTCATTGGCTCCGGATTGACTGCCACCGTGCTCCGGTGTCCTAATGTACCCCATTAGAATGAGACATACCTTTCTTGCTGTACTCCACATAACAACGTGCTGCATCAACTGCTCGCTGTGGATTCATCCCAAACTCTAGCATGTTAAGAAGCACCTACACAAGAGAATAAAATGCATGATCTGAATAGCAATATACTGGAAAAACAAAGCAAAGTACGTACACAAATTCTCTGTCAAACGTTAAATCCCACCATTGCTATTTTGGGCCCTCACCAGTACAATTCCTGGCCACCCAAGAGTGGAGATTGGCTTTTTTTGGACATTAAAATGCTTCCTGGGTGTGCATGCCATTGAAGAAATTAGACAATTGTATTGGCAGCCTTATGCAAATGTGGCACTTTAAGCTGCTTGACAAAACATGCGTTTCTGTGCCCAATCTTACCTGGCTTTAGTATTGCACACGAGACAATGGCCAGATTGATTTGACCTTGAAATGTGGCACTTCATTTTGGAATATAGAAATGGTGGAGTTCATGGGTGGAGAGGGTGCACTAAAGAGACATCCTTCTGAGAAGAATGAAACAGGAAACAGCACAGAATAGGGACATTATAAGTGTACATGTCGAGAAATGATATGTAGCTCTACAGACATTATGTTACCGGTGTAGACATCAGAACTAGCTCTATACATGTCTCCCATATAGGTTACACTTTAAACCATTAAAAAAACATTGGGAAGTGGAAAGTGTGAAAAACAATCAACAAGAGCAAAACTGGTGCCCCCAACTGAACAAGTGGAGACTCGAAAACGGGTAAGCAAACCTGGGGATTTGGTTGAAAAATGAACAATCATTGTTGTAGCATTACTAATGAAATGCATTTACCAGCAGAGATGAATCAATTCTGTTGAGTTGCTTCCAATAACACCAGAGAGACTAAGTCCCTTGTAGAGGAGGTCCCAAGTATAGCCCACACTCCAACCGTCCATTTGGAAGTACCAGGAACATTCACACCGACATATCGCTGCAGCACACCACAGAGGAGGACGGAGGCCCAGCCTCTGGAGAGCCCAGGAGCGGCTCCAACTACACACGGATCAGCTGTGCACCGGATTGCCCCGTCACACAGAAATCCTCAAGGGTGAGGTCTTTTCATCAGTACCATATAGGTATGCGTCTTGAGCACACCTACATCCAACTGCAGCAGCCGCAAGCTGTTATTTCCACCCGAAGCCGAAGCGCACCGCATCGAGTGAATCGCCTGACCTTGGCAGATTCTTCCGCCTGACTCCGTAATGGCGGGCGCATAGCAACACCAGAGCGAGGCTCTGGCCGCGTGGCTTCGCTGCTGAGCAACAGAAGCTTCTTTTTACCGCTCCACTTCCTCCTGCAGGTTGAAACGCCGGCCTCACAACTAAGGCCCATACAAAGGCCCCTGTTTGCCCCCTGTTTGCGCGCTGGAGCGCCCTACTCTGCCCGTCCTCATACTCGAAGTATGTTCTCTGTGCCAACGTCTCAACTGAAGTCTAGAGGAGTAGGAGATCCCGCCATCCACTGCAGTAGTAGCAGACTCTAGGATCGATGGCCGCGGGCCCTGCCAGATGCAAGGTAGGCCATATGCCTCCCCTAGTTGTACTCCAAATTTCGGCAGCATGCCTGTTTCTTCTCATTCCTATAGTGCTTGGGCACCCACATGGGCCCTCACTAGCAAACGGCATCTAGCCTGTTTTTTACTGCCACATGTAGTAGAAACAGTAATTGTACCTGTTGTAATTATACAATTGTAATTGTAACAACACCCCAACTTGCCAGCTCGTGCCTTATAGACTCGCTCTCTGACACACTACTACTGGTCTCACACATACCACCCTAGCTCTATAGCTTTAAGCACGACTCAGAACCCTTGAACGCTACCCCACTATATGACTACCTTGATTGTGTTGTGCCCTATGTTCGCTAATAGACCACATTTGATTTGTGTTGTGCCCTATGGTCGCTAATAGACCACATTTGATTTGTGTTGTGCCCTATGGTCGCTAATTAACCGCATTTGATTTGTGTTGTGCCCTATGGTCGCTAATAGACCACATTTGATTTGTGTTGTGCCCTATGGTCGCTAACGGACTACATTGATTGTGTTGTCACTCGCTCACCTTTACTGTGAAGTTTGCACATGCCATCTTTTAGCCTGGGTGTGACCTCTAATTTAGGTTAACCCTTTGTCTAATTGCATCTGTTCACAATTTTAGCCTAAGTGTGATCTCTGATTTTAGGTGAACCCTTTGTCTAACTGCATCTGTTTGCACATGCCACTTTTAGCCTGAGCGTGATTTCTAATTTAGGTGAACCCCTTCCACTGAGAATTCTCCAAGGTCTTAGGCCTCTGAATCTAAAACACTGCCGGCATTATACCAATTGTTGTGCCTTACCTGATATTGCCTTATACTAGTTTGCACCTAACTACTACTGCTGCTGCCACAATCACCACTAGACGTTAGTTGCTGCTCCCTTCTACTACCGCTACAGCCAGAATAGCCCCGCTATACAATATTCGATCCACACTACTGTCGCTGATCCCAGATCCAAATCGTACAATGTACCTTAGTAAGAGCCAATCAGCCACCCTACCATACCTCCTCATACCCTTACTACACCTTGCCATCTTTACTGCTGCCATAACTATGTACCCTGCAGAAAATGCACCTTGTCCAACCTTAGAAAGAAACACCAGACTACGAGCCAGACTACCCCGCCTCTACGAGCCTATCTACCATAACAAGAGACCCACCTTGAAACACACTAAAACCCGCCCGAACCAAACCACACCCTGCTACAACTCCACTCAACCCAAACTCATCCCTATAACAATCCAGGACACACCCAACTCTACCACTATATCCAGAGCCTTGATCAACGCGAGATCGCTAGTGGCCCACGCCACAGAAATAGCAGACAACTTATCCTCAAAGAATCTCGACCTCCTAGCAATCACCGAATCATGGCTGCACGAAGCAGCAGGCCCAGCACTTTCAATAGCTATTCCAGAAAATTACCAAATAATCAGAATGGACAGGCCCAACAATAGAGGAGGTGACCTAGCCATCATAGCTAAAACAAACCTCGAGCTAAAACCACTGCCTCAAGCACCTCTCAAATCCTGCAAGCTCCTAGTAGCCAAACTGCCTATCTCCAACTGTCGCACCTTAACCATTTATCTAATATATAGGCTACCTGGCCCCATTGGCTCATTCGAAGCAGACCTATCCATCCTCCTAGCTAACAATATAAAAGACACCTCCCAAATATTATTGCTAGGCTACCTGAACCTTGGGTTAAATGACCCTGATGACAAACCAGCACAAGCCATAGCCAACATGCTGGATGAACACGGCCTAATCCAAAGACTGCTCACCCCCACCCATAATAAAGGTAGGACCCTGGACTGGATCGCCACCCTGAACTGCGATACCATCATCACCAAAACCACTCCCCAACACTGGACAGACCAACACCTCATTGACTTCACGTTATCTCTCAATAAAGAAGTCAACAAAGAAAGAATCATGGCACCACCACTGCCCACTAGAGCAACAATAAATATAACCCCAGACAACCTCCTACTACTACTACTACTGCCAACCCTCAATGATCTTCCCGACAACCTAAATCCAGAGTGTCTAGTAGAAAATTACAACAATGCCATAAAGAAAGGTCTAGACATCATTGCCTCTCTTAAACTGCAAAAGAGTAAACAACAAGTCCATCTGAACACCTGGTTCACCCCACATCTGAAAGAACTTAGATTGCACAAAAGGAAACTTGAAACCCAATGGCGCAATTCCCCCATTGAAGAGAACAAATCACAACTTGAACTTTTTGCAAACAACTATAAAAAAGAAATTCTACTCACAAAAAAGAATCTCTTCAATGAAAGAATCGAAAAATCTAGCTCCAACACCAGATAACTATTTGCCATACTAAGGGAACTAGAATCCCCCATGCCCCCACCAGACAATATAATCAAGGACAAAGCATGGTGCACCAGCATCCAAAACGCCCTAACTAATAAAATCAAAACTCTCCAAACTAAAATCGCACTAAAAAAAGACTCCCTCACCACCAATGAAGCATCTCCCAGCAACCACGCCAAAACAACCAACCCTCCATCCCAGAATCTCTTCAGGTTCACCAAAATATCTATCCCAGAAACAGAAAGAGTTATAGCCTCACTTAAACCATCTAACTGCAAAGGCGACAACTGCCATCCCCAGGTAATCAAGGATGCTGCCAGGGACCTAGCCCCCTTTATAACCAAGCTGATCAACGCATCCTTCTCTTCCAACACCATACCAAGCAACCTCAAAGAATCTTGGGTCTTGCCTCTCCTCAAGAAGCAAACCCTAGACCCTGCTATTCCCACCAATTACAGGCCCATCACCATGGTGCCGTTCCTGTTAAAGATAATAGACAGAGTAGCATACCTACAAATTCAGCAATATCTTGAAACTCACAAACTATTAGGCACCCGCCAATCGGGCTTCAGACCACAGCACGGTACTGAGACAGCCCTAATCGATCTTAAAACCCAGATCAATGACATCAACGACAAAGGGAAAAACCGCCATGCTACTCCTCCTCGACCTGTCGGCAGCGTTCGATATAGTGGATCACGCAGTCCTGTGCGAACACCTGGCCTCAGCTGCCCACTTCTCGAAAGAGGCCATAGCCTGGATCCAATCATTCTTGGACAATTGAACCATGAGGGTCTTCTCTACCCTAGCCTCAGCAGACCCCATCAAAATAACATGCGGGGTACCCCAGGGTTCCTGCGCCTCTCCCACCCTCTACAACATTTTTACCAAGCCCCTATTTGACAAGTTGGACAGACTGGGTGTCTCATATACTAATTATGCAGATGACACCCAGATCCTCATACCCCTTTCGGGCAACTTCGACTCAGATACGGCCTGGGTAAACAAAATATATCTCATCATTCAGGCATGGGTGGCCACACACGGCTTATGTCTGAATGATGAGAAAACCAAAATCCTGCTCCTCGGATCCAACACTAATCTAAAAAAACTCAGCTCCAATTATAAGGCCTTCAACATTGATGGCAACACCATCCCAGTGGCCAAAACAGTGAAAGCGCTAGGCTTTCACCTTGATGCAACCATGTCACTAAAAAAACAAGTCAACTCACTAGCATCCTCTACAGCCTACACATGCAAGCTAATCAGGGCAAGTAGAGCCTTCCTCACCCAGGCTAGCTGCATCATCATTGCCAATGCCCTAATACTATCCAGACTTGACTATTGTAATGCCATGTACCTAGGAGCCAACAAATACATAACCAACAAACCACAGACACTACAAAATAACGCTCTCAGAACAGCCCTTAACCTACCCTCCAAGGAACACATTTCCAACAAAAGGAGAGAACACAAATGGCTCAAAATCTCTGACCGCATCTCTCTCAAAACGGCATCACTCACTTTCAAATGCTTAAACAACGCAGCCCCCCCCTATCTCACATCCAGAATAAAGAAAAAAACTTCCTCCCGCCCCACCAGATCGATTAACTCCTACTGCCTGCAGGTACCCAATTTCAGACAAAAGAAAACCGGCGGCAGTAGTTCCATGTCTTGGCAGCCCAACATTAGAACGCCCTCCCACTCAACGTTAGGGCAGACCAATCCTACTAACACCTGGCTGCGGTCCAAAGATCCGCAGACCAATCCTACTATCACCTGGCTGCGGTCCAAAGATCCCCATGACTAACCCTGCCATCTCACCTGCCCATGCCTTTGCTCAAACCGGACTGCTATGCACAGCATTAAATATGTAAATATGTAAGTTCAACCGTACTGTCTCTATGCACAGCACTAAATATGTAAATATGTAAGCAATTTATTAACTATATGTATATATGCACATTCCTTGCAATGTAATGCTAAGCCTCTTTTTCATGTGTGCCTTATCCTGCAACTAAGTTTTTATGTAATCCTACCTTCCTGCTCTCTGTTGCGCCCTGTTACCTCTGGGTTTTGCGCGCCATACTAAATAAATAAACAAACAAACAAACAAACATATGCGACGTATGAGGAGCAAATAAACCAGCAGAGAGCCACAGTGGGGCTCTGTCCAGTACCAATCAGAAGAACAGCACCTTTTGAAGTACCAGTACCAAGGAAACCATGGACAGTAAGGTATCCATTGAGCAAGCCATATCAACCAATAAAACAAAATGAATATCATCTAAATACAGTTCCTGAAGAAACCAAGAAGGTCTTAATGGAAGACAAATGGTGACGTCACAAGAACCTGGACTGACTCACATATATAGGAAATGACAACCAGAGAAGAATGTAAAGAGACGAAGCGCCATGAATAAAGGATATCGTGAACCTAAAGTGAAAGGACAATGTCAAACATAAGCTTAAGCCATGAGCATGGTGAAGATATTCAACCAAGTTTACACATGTACATATGCTTGGAACCGCAAGAAAGCTAACAACATCGTGCGACTTGCTATGCTTAGTAGAAAGATAGTGCAGCAAGCGCCACTATACATAACCTACCTCAAAGAAGTACGTTATATAAGTATATTTCCACTTTGCACAAGAAGCAGAATCAACCAAAAGGTTACTAAAAGGCCACATGAGAAGAGTTTCATATTTGGTGAAATCAAGACTACAGCGGCAGAAACGAAACTCAGCAGAGTCAAATCGTGCCTGGAGAACCAAGGTCGTATCTGTCAAGATGGACGAACAGTGGCTACAATTAATTGAAGCAAAGAACAGAATATACTGCTCTGAAGGGTCAAGATAAGAAGCCGAAGGCAGGTGGAGGGTGAAACGAAAATCAAATACACAAATTGTATGAAGAAGAGGCAAATTCACGGTGTCTGAACCACGTGACCAGCCGAGCGAGCAGAAGTAAGCCTTTCACACCTAAGCATCAAGCCTTATCGTACCCATCCTCCTTAACTTTCTCGGACCAAGAGGCAGACTCAAGGCCAAACTACAAGGCAGTAATTGACACACGGCCACAAAGGTGATGAATAGCTGTAGCATAAATTGAAGGAAAGCTGGGGTACAGACTTACTCCCTGCACCTGGTCTCATTATTCTGCGTGCTGCTAAGCGAAGTGGAAAAGTACGGGTGGGGTTGGTGCCAACCCAATCACAAGGGACCAAATAATCTAGGGTCCTACAGTTAGTAGAACCAATGAGACGTCGTACTCTTTGTGACGTCTACAGTAGTTAGTTTGAAGGTAGGGCTTAGATGCCCCACCTGACAGTATTTACGCAATCCTCTTACTCCGTTACCAGATACAGATATAGTACCTATAGTAAAGTTAGCTTTCCTGACCCAATAGAATTGTATGCCAAATTTTAAGCATTACACGCCGACATGATGTGTTTTCAGTATAAATGTTATGATTTTTATGAAGTTTGTTGGAGTTGAAGCGAGAAGGAAGATCGCGCCACTGCTGATATTTATAACTCTCAGTTTTTTGTACTTGTCATTGAACGGACTCAATTTGCCAAACCGTCGAGTTGTCATTATTGATTTGGTGTTGGAGTATTTAATCTGCACCCCCCAATCCATCTCACGGGTGCTGCTATCTTGTCTTAAAGTGCTTCTGTGCAAACCCAGACTCTATGAGCCGGTTGGGGGTCCCGGAGCACACTTGGTAGCAGAGATTGATGGTTATCGATTATCGATTAGAATAAGACACCCATTGACCGTCAAAATAAAGTAACGCTAGGTCCTCGGTAATATCAAGAGTCCTTTGCCATCCGTCTGAGTAGACCGTGAAGCTCCCCGTAGACAGTGGTAGCATAAAAGTAAAATCTGCAGAACAAGGTCTGAAGGGACTCGTGTTACCCACATAACCCCTTCTCACTCCTACGGGCAGCTGAGCGGGTGAACGGCCGGAGAAGGTGGTGACGAAGGCAGTGATCCCGAGCATGCAGAGAGGAAACATGCGAACGGTGAGTGAAAAAGACTAAATGCTTTGGCAAAAAATATATACCTTAGAACAAGTAAGGGAAAAGGTAACGGAGGGAGGCGGGAAAACAAAATATAGTCAGAAGTAGAGTGGAATGTATACATATATAAGGGGAAGGAAATAGTGACTCAAAGGGTGACTAAAAGTAGCAAAAGAGGATACCGGGGAGGACACCCGAGAAATGAGGGGATACCGGGGGGGGACACCCGAGAAGAGAGAGGATTTGCCTTATTCCTACGCTTTAATGTAGCAGCTAGAAGAAACTTGTATCCAGAGTCCTGAATGAAGAGGAACAAATAGGTCACCAGAGCGGTTAAAGATGCCTGTGAAAGGGATACGTTTAAACTCCATGTCGGGGTAATATTAGAGGCAGAGGTATATGTGAACAGCTGGAGTTTGTCTAGTCTGTTAACGTCTGTTTTATGTGTTATTTGTTGTGACATCGTAGGTTGAAATTTTCCTTCAAGAACTAGCATAAAATGTACGCGATTAAGTAACTGAGATATTGTAGTGTACGAATTGATGTTTATTGATTAAAAAAGGAGATATCAAATTTTTGTGGAAAAAAACGGGATTGGAGCTTGCGACGATTGGTGCTCGCTCATATTGTTGGAAGTGGTTAAGTGACGGAAGACATTTACAGTGTTGTATAAAGTGAAAGTGAACAAAGTTAAATATGGAAGACATGACTCCATTAGTACACCTGTGCAAACAGTTGCCAAAACACGCACCTAAACTGAAAAAGTACAGTGCGGAATGGGTTAAAGGAACCCCCCACAAAATGTTTATGCCTTGGGCACAGGGTAGATCCTTATCTAAAATAGTCTTGCAACACATGATGACATACTTGCACGCCACATAGACGGGCAAAAAGTTAAACAAACGCCTAGCTAGTCTAGAGTTGTGGAAAATGTACTAACAGGATAAAGAGGAGGAACCGCCAGTAGATTGGATACTTAACGTATGTACAAAGGGGGTGTGACGCCCTCAGAGCCACCCGCCCCATCTGAAACGAAAACTGAAGACAGTAAGGACAAATACCCGTTAAGAGAACTTAAAGCAACCACACGGTATAGCAACCCGGCATATGAGTCACCTACGCAAAACGGTGATGAAAATCTAAAAAAAAATAGAGATAGAGATATCACCTCCAAAGTCCCGAGGGATAAGGAGAGACGTGAGAACGAGAGGAAAGACCAGACACAAGCCAGTACATCTTTCGACACGGAGAGGGAAGGCAAAAGATGGAAAGGGAATGAGGATAGAACTGATGAGATAGCACTCACACAGAACGAATGGATAGGAGGTCAGATTTTATTGAAACTCAATAGTAAAGGCATTGATGACGCGAAACAAAAGGAGAAGCTAGATGATGTACAGAGAAGGGAGAAGGAGAAAGAAAAAGGATTGAGAGATGAAAGAGTAAGGAAAAAAGATAGACAGACGAGAACAGTTACATTGTGAAGAGCAAGAAAGGCAACACGATCGTAAACAGAGAGTAGCCAATGATCAAGACATACAGAAGCAGCGAAGGATAGAGGAAGAACAGAGGATACGAGAGAAAAGAATAAAGAGACGAAGGGATGAGGAAAGCCAAAGGGCAAACAAACATTTAGACGCAAAGAAAGAGGAAGAAGATAGGATCAGAGAAGAAGCGAGGAAGCGCAGAGAGTTAGATGACGATGTAGAACGCAAGCAAAGACAGAGAGCATGCAATCTCGAATATCTGGAAAGAGAGGTTAAAAAACCTGAGCCAGTAGTAGATTGGGAAGATATAGAAGAATTCTTTCCTGAGTACGATTCAGTACCAGGCACGTCTAGGGCTAGTATCGAGGATGACTTCAACACCAGAAGCATCAGAGACGATCGATAGAAAATATGATGAAATGGGGCTAGAACAAGTACCCCAAGGGGAGGGGGAAGACGAGCGCCTGGAGAGCACTCAGCTTTACGATACTGAGGACGTATGATAGCAACCTCGTGTGTTTTCTCAACCCCCCCTTTACTGTTTTTCCCTCCTCACCACCCCTCCAGCACTATCTGAAATGTCGTCAGGCCTAGTATGATAGTCGCTTGTTTTGTTCCTCCCCTCCCTTTCTGCACCCCTCTCTCTCACCTTTTGTTTTTCTCCGGCTCTACCAGAAATGTCGTCAGGCCTAGTACGGTAGTCGCCTGTCTGTTTCCATTTCCTTCCCATTCTCCCCCCTCCCTTCCTTATCTATGTCTTAGCTCTTGCACTATCTGAAATGTCGTCAGGCCGAGTATGATAGTTAATTTTCCATCCTTACTGTTCATGGCCTGTAAGAATGTGGTTGTATTTTCTTTTGTTCCCTCCCTTGCCTTGAAGCGCTTTGAAACACATTGTGTTTAGGCCATGGGTGCACAACATATGGCCCGCAGGCCAGTTGCGGCCCGCCATGCTCTTTTGTCTGGCCCGCGAGGCACAAAGACTTTCCTAATGGAGGGCGGCCCGCGGCCTCCCTCCATTAGAAATTCTTTGTTGTCTTCCGGACTGGACAAAACACTGGCCCTCATTGGCTCAGCACACACACGCATCACGTCGCTCCTACGAGCCACGTAATGCGTGTGTGCTGCACCAATGGAGGGCCAGCACTACGGCTGGCGTGGTCCATAAGGCTTGATGGCGAAAGGCATTTCAGCCTTGGACCACGCCAGCCGTAGTACGATTCCAGCGTTCCAGCTTACCTGCCGCTTACCTGCCTGCCTTCCAGTACGTCTCCGGTAAGTGGTCTGTTTGTGTTTGTGTGTCGGATTTGTTTTGCTTTATGTTTGTGTGTGTATGTATGCTGCGATGGGGGGGTGTGTCGGATGTGTATGAATGTTTGGATTTGAATGTATTTTGTGTGTATGTTGAGATGCGGGGGTGTGTCGGATGTGTATGAATGTTTGGATTTGAATGTATTTTGTGTGTATGTTGAGATGCGGGGGTGGGTCGGATGTGTATGAATGTTTGGATTTGAATGTATTTTGTGTGTATGTTGAGATGCGGGGGGTGTGTCGGATGTGTATGAATGTTTGGATTTGAATGTATTTTGTGTGTATGTTGAGATGCGGGGGTTTGGGGGTGTGTCAGATGCGTATGAATGTTTGGATTTGAATGTATTTTGTATGTATGTTGAGATGCGGGCTGGGGAGGTGCGGCGGATGTGTATGAATGTTTGGATTTGAATGTATTTTGTGTGTATGTTGAGATGCAGGGGTGTGTCGGATGTGTATGAATGTTTGGATTTGAATGTATTTTGTGTGTATGTTGAGATGCGGGGCTGGGGGGGTGTGTCGGATGTGTATGAATGTTTGGATTTGAATGTATTTTGTGTGTATGTTGAGATGCAGGGGTGGGGGGGTGTGTCGGATGTGTATGAATGTTTGGATTTGAATGTATTTTGTGTGTATGTTGAGATGGGGGGTGTGTCGGATGTGTATGAATGTTTGGATTTGAATGTATTTTGTGTGTATGTTGAGATGGGGGGGGGGTGTCGGATGTGTATGAATGTTTGGATTTGAATGTATTTTGTGTGTATGTTGAGATGCAGGGGTGGGGGGGTGTCGGATGTGTATGAATGTTTGGATTTGAATGTATTTTGTATGTATGTTGAGATGCAGGGGTGGGGGGGTGTCAGATGTGTATGAATGTTTTGATTTGAATGTTTTTTGTGTGCTGAGTTGGGGGGTGGGGGTTCGGGTCTGTATGGGTGCATGTTTGTGTGTGTGCTGAGTTGGGGGTGTGGGGGTTTGTGTCTGTATGGGTGCATGCTTGAGAGTGTGTGTGCCGAGTTGGGGGGTTTGGAGTTGGGAGGGGTGGGGGGTTCGGGTCTTTATGGGTGCATGTTTGTGTGTGTGCTGGGTTGGGGGGTGGGGGTTCGGGTCTGTATGGGTGCTTGTTTGAGAGTGTGCTGATTTGGGGGGGTGGGGGGTTCGGGTCTGTATGGGTGCATGTTTGTGTGTGTGCTGAGTTGGGGGGTGGGGGGTTCGGGCCTTTATGGGTGCATGCTTGAGAGTGTGTGTGTGCTGAATTGAGGGGTGGGGGGTTTGGAGTTGGGGGGGTGGTGGGTTCGGGTCTTTATGGGTGCATGTTTGTGTGTGTGCTGAGTTGGGGGGTGGGGGTTCGGGTCTGTATGGGTGCTTGTTTGAGAGTGTGCTGATTTGGGGGGGTGGGGGGTTCGGGTCTGTATGGGTGGATGTTTGTGTGTGTGCTGAGTTGGGGGGTAGGGGTTCGGGTCTGTATTGGTGGTGGTTTGTGTGTGCTGATTTGGGGGGTGGGGGGTTTGGTTGGGGGTGAGGGGGCCATGGGGCATAGTGTTTGGTTGGCGGTGCGGGGGCCATGAGGCATAGTGTTTGGTTGGGGGTGAGGGTGCCATGGGGCATAATGTTTGGTTGGGTGTAAGGGGGCCATGGGGCATAGTGTTTGGTTGGGGGTGAGGGACATGGGGAATAGTGTTTGGTTGGGGGTGAGGGACATGGGGCATAGTGTTTGGTTGGGGGTGAGGGGACCATGGGGCATAGTGTTTGGTTGGGGGTGAGGGACATGGGGCATAGTGTTTGGTTGGGGGTGAGGGGGCCATGGGGCATAGTGTTTGGTTGGGGGTGGGGGACATGGGGCATAGTGTTTGGTTGGGGGTGAGGGGGCCATGGGGCATAGTCTTTGGTTGGGGGTGAGGGGGCCATGGGGCATAGTGTTTGGTTGGGGGTGAGGGACACGGGGCATAGTGTTTGGTTGGGGTTGAGGGGGCCTTAGGGCATTGTTTGATTGGGTGTAAGGGGGCCATGGGGCATAGTGTTTGGTTGGGGGTGAGGGGGGCATGGGGCATAGTGTTGCACTCCAAGAGTGAACCCAATAATAAAGCTAAAACAGGCACAGTTAGGAGATGTTCATCTTTGGCTTTTTGAGGAAACCTGACTCAACGAAGGCCATACTCTTCTTGGGCAACCCAAATAGCAAACTGTAGCAGTCCAAAATAACGGCATGTCCAATCTAGGGCCAATAAAATATATATAAGTTAATTAAACAGGCGAGATACAATAACTAAATAGAAATAAATTATAACAATGGAAAATGTGTAGTACAAAATGTAAGTTTGAAATGCAAATAAAAATCGTTACCCCTCAAAAACATTCTTTTTCCATGTGTTTAGTACAAATTGGGGGTTTTAAAAGCCTCCTGCCACGCCCCGCCTACCGCCCCGCCCACATTTACTTTTCGGCCCACTATAGCCCTCATGTAAGGTACTTTCGGCTCTCTGTCAAAATCAGTTGTGCACCCCTGGTATAAGCGCTATATAAATAAACTATCATATCATATCATGTCTCCCGAAATAATGGGACTAGAGAACAGTCCTTAGATAGGTTGGAAATAGGTAGGAACAAAGAGGACGCAAGAAGTTGCACGATTTGGGGGCAGACAATGTCTGACACCGAAAGTGAGGAGCATGAGGAAAAGGAGGAAGAGAGGAGATGCAAAAAGCGATTTTCAAGGGGGAAAGGAATAAGATGGTCAGACACTATTGAGTCTGCACCGAAGGCATCAGGATCAGCCAAGCAGTCAGACCGACACAAAGAAGTATCTCACGGTCAGTGGGGGGTGTCTCCATCACCCTATGTGAGCCGGCTGAGGATATTGCCAGGTAGACGGCGATGCGGGAATGTTACTCCTGCAATAGACAGAAGAACAATGAGAGAAGAGAGAGAGGGCTATACGTCCAAATTTCCATTGCTCGAGAAAGGTGGAGCAAGACCACAGCATATTCCATGGCCACACATGGATCGGGAAAACCTGAAAAATAAGCTTCCAATGCTGACATCGGGAGCCGGAAAATGGATACACGAGTTAGAAAAAATGGCGGGAGGGAACACGTTAGCTATAGGGGATATCAAAGGTCTCTTAATCGCCATACTTGGTGATAGAGCAGACAATGTGTGGACACGGGCAGGTTACCCTGGTGTGACCACAGTTAATACCGCACATGATGGAGCAACATTTAACAATTGTAGAGCCGCAGTGTGGAAAGCATTACGATTGCTGTATCCAGATACTTCTGATATGGGAGCTATCATGACTCGGAAAATGAAGGAGTTGGAAGACCCGTTGATTTACATACAGAATTTCCAAGACGCGTGGGTACTAGATACTCGGGAATCCTGGGGGAAATCTATACCCTTGTTCTACCATATATTATGCCAAAAGCTGCAAGAACCGGTGCAGAAACAGCTCAAGAAATTTGTAGGAATCGAGGCCAAACGATGGTCGGAAATACAGCTGACCATCGCACACTATTCAGGCTACTGCAAGAAAAGAATCGCAAAAAGGAAGCTGCACGGGAGGGTGAAAAGGCAAAATTAGTGCAGAAGAAATTGTCAAAATATGCCCTTGAAGAAGCAGTGATAACTAGCACAGATGGATTGAACATGCAACAAGCCAATAATCCCGAGATTAATTTCTCTTTAGGCCAAGGATACCTATGCACAAGGAAAAGGGACAAGTATTTCCCTTGATGATACACACAGCTGCAATATGAGGGAAAATGGCTTTGATAGATGATTGTGATGATGAAGGCCGACAATGGTGCACAGTAATCGCCATTGAAGAAGGATACAGATTGACTGACGTCACTGCTGACGTCACTGCTGACGATCTATTTGATGAGCAAGCAGATGAGGGAGAAACAGCAGTTGAGGTGAACCTCGCCTTTTGGGTGAGAATGATCAAAAGAGAAGTGCCTCAGAGAATGATGCTGGCACAGAACAGTCCTGAATGTTTCGAGGAAGACATGGCCCAGGTGCCTGTCTCAGTGTACACCACAGGCCCCCATGACGTAAGCTTACTGAAAGGAATTGGAGAAGTAAAAATTAAACTGAAGCCAGGAGCAATTCTACCAAAAGCACAACAATATCCCATGTCCAGGTAGGCAAGTGAAGGAATTTTTAAGACAATTTCGGCTATGATGGAGCAGGGCATCTTAGTGACGTCAGAGTCGTCATGCAATACTGCAGTTTACCCTGTCAAGAAATCAAAGGGAGGGTCTTGGAGGCTAATTCAAGATCTGAGGCCAATAAATTATATTGTTGAAGCCGAATTCCCTTTAGTCCCGAACCCGGCTACAAACCTATTTAATATACCTGTTGAGGCAAAATATTTCACGGTGATTGACTTGAAAAATGCATTTTTTCTCAATCCCATTGCACAAAGACTCACAAGATCTGAAATCATTTACATTCAGACAGATGTGTCTGAAAAGCATGAGTCTACCCCAGGGGTACTGTGAGTCACCTTCTATTTTTAACAGAGTCCTGCAGATGGACCTAAGAAATATTGCATTAGAGAGTGTTGTCCTACAATATGTGGATGACATCTTAATTTGCAGCACGACAGAGGAACAATGTAGACACGATTCTGTTTAGCTATTGACTATATTGGCTGAGAAAGGATATAAAGTTGACAAAGAGAAGTTACAATACTGTCAAGAAGAAGTGCTATACATAGGTCAGCTAATCTCACATGAGGGGGAAAGAGCTACCCCAGAAAGAGCTGAAGCCATACTGAACACAGCCAAGCCACACATGGTAAAACAGATGCAGAGTTTTTTAGGCCTTTTCAATTATATCAGGGCATGGGTTTTCGACTACAGCTCATACACCAAGCCTTTGCTTCAAGCTCTAAAGAAGGCACAAGTGACAAAGGAAAAGATTGAATGGTCTGAAACCATGGAGGAAGGATTTGCTGAACTCAAAAGAGCCATTTGCACGGCACCAGTTTTAGGGATTCCCAATTATGCAGAGGAATTCTACCTGTTCTCACACACGAATGGCAGTGTTATGATGGCAGTGCTCACACAGAGAACCACATTGGGGTACAAACCCCTGGCATACTATAATGGAAATTTGGACCCAGTGATGAGGGGCCATTTCCCGTGCAAACAAAGTTTAGCTGCCACAGCATTCACCATCGAGAAGGCTACTACCATTGTAATGGGATGCTCAATGACGTTGTACGTCGAGGACTCGCTATTTGCTATTCTAGAGAAACCGAATGGGCACACTGACATCTCAGAGAGCTTCTGCTTATGAAGTTATCATATCAAACCCATCGATCAAAATAGTCCGATGCAAAATAGTGAACCCAGCTATGTTCATAGCCGAGCCAGTCACTGAAGGAGAGCCAGTACAAGACTGTGCAAATTATAAAGAATTCTATGATGAGATTCCCAGATTGAAAGAAAATGCATTGGCAGCAGGAGAAATTGTCTTCATTGACGGTTCTTCGAGAATCGATCAAAAAGATGGGCAAAGATATACAGGCATAGCTGTGATGAAGCACACAGCAAATTGAGAATTTTGAGTACTTCTTAGTGCACGAATACCATCTCATTATTCAGCACAAGCTTCAGAATTATCATTGTTGATAATTGTGATTGAGAATCACGCAGACCAGGAACAGTTTACAGCGACTCCGCATATGTGACATCAACAGTGCATGCAGGCTTAGCGCTCTGGAAAAGGAGGGGCTACCTCTGAGCGGACGGCACGCCAGTGCAGCACGCAGCCTTATTGGACAGGTTGATTAAGGCACTACAGCTCCCAGTGGGCATAGCGGTCGTGAAATGTGCCGCCCACATGAAGGGGACCGATTTTATCTCACGAGGAAATCAAGCAGCAGACATGGAAGCCAAGCGTATGGCTTCCAAGAGTGAGACAATTATGGATGTAGAAGTCACTAACACAAATGAGAAAATGATTGTCGCACGGAGCAAACCTGAAAGCTACAATAGTATGGGACAGACACAGTTAATGGAACTCCAAGGGGACGCACCACAGGAGGAGAAGAACTTATGGAAATGGCAACGGTGTTCTTTAAACCCCTCTGAAAGCTTGTGGCGACAAGAAGGTACTGGTAAACCAGTAATGCCTATAGCCTTGTTAAAAATAGCGCTGGAGCGGCTACAGCATCCAGCACACATGACAAAAGAGAATCTAGCGGCAACGCTTGCGGAAGACTGGTTCATGCCGAACTTAGCAGAGCATGTTGCTTTTTTTATGGTGAACTGTATAATTTGCCAACAGTTCACAGCTGGGCATACACTAAAAGTAATCAGAGGAGTCATCCCAAGGCCCAATGGACCTTTTCAGCTCTTGCATGTCGATTACGTGGATATGATTCAAGTATGTAACAGGTGAAGGTATTTAATTGTTTGTGGTGTGTCCATTCTCTAGATGGATAGAAGCAGGTGCATGTACACACCCAGATTCTACCTGTGCAGCCAAATTCCTAGTGAGAGAGGTATTTCCCAGGTGGGGGGTATGCGAAGTCATGAGATCAGATAACGGGACTCACTTTGTAAATTAAGTTTTTTAGCAGATTAGCTTGTTGCTTGGTATAAAGCACAAGTTCACGTTGGCGTATCATCTGCAAGGTAATGGGATATGTGAGAAGCTCAACGGCTTATTAAAGGAAAGGATAGCCAAGTTGAAGCTTACTCTAAAAAAGGGATGGTTGCACTGCCTTCCTTTGGCACTGTATGCACTCCGGAATCAACCTGGTTCCGACCATCATCTTACGCTGCACGAAATAGCCACAGGAAGAAGAATGCACACTCCACTGACACCCCGAGACAGAGCTAGATGTGATGCCTTACTGTAATTTCAGGCCAGCTGCAGCGATGACGAAAAGGGTGCAGGGCAGCACGGAACACAGAAGGAGATCTTACTGCAGACACAGCTCAAGGACTACGTCTTCCATCCATCTTCCCTGGAGATACCGTCCTGGTAAAGAATCATACGAGGAAGAGGTGGGATGAGCCAAGGTTTAACAGTCCCTTTACAGTGGAAGACTGCACTCCCTCTGCAGTAAAGTTACAAGGAAGAAGAGCTTGGATCTTTTTGGGTGACATCAAGCCATACATCGGAGAAGGCCCACTGCCAGCACCCCACCGTGAAGAGACTACAGACGACAGGGAAGAACCACAGCACATGCAGACGAGATCCATGAGAAGGAAACAAGGACGCATGAGCAGCAGCAAAGCAAAGACAAAGAACTTCTGTGCAAAAGTTGTGGCTTCATCTCGAACATTCCTCTGAGCATAAAAGAGGATAAAGACATATAAACGGACACTGTGTGCGTCCTAGTTGCAGTGTGAAGAAGAAAAGTGCACATGGAAGCCAAAACATAGTCTGGTGACTTTGAACTTTGGACTGAGGCACACTGAAGCCTTGATTAGAAAAGGATATGCCAAATATTGATCAAGGAAACATAAATTGGAAGAAAATACAGTATCCAGATTCCTTCCACACAGAGACCTTATTCAGAATCACTTATGGTGTCCCACAGTTGCGATATCACCAAAGATGAACTATCATATTTCGATCTAGTACTAAGAACATACCCGCCATTGGTAGGGAGGCTCACCAGTGTCACTGACTTCCTTCAATATCCTGAAAATGAAAAAATTGTAAGGAGGCTGATAACTGTAATTGTCGAACAGTTCCTCCTACTTCTGGAATACAGCGAGGTAAAAGCAAATGTCCCAAGCGAAGGAAGAAGCGAATAGGCTTATCAACATACTATTCTTTCGCCTAATTGAGGAGTTTCCAAAGCTTGTGGAGAGACCTGCCAATGTTGACGTCCTCATATTCATCAGAGACCCAGCAAAGTCTACCCAGCTAAGCATGCTCCTGCATGGTATTGTAGTGCAAATTAAACTCTCCAATATCCACCAGAGTTTCCGGAGGAGACCGTGAAGCTTTCCGCCGAGGGACAAATCGCGAGAGCAGTGCCAAAGATTTAATTTCTTATTTTTATATTGACAAAGGACACAACATGTCTTCGGAAATTAAGCAGATCAGAGGCATGGACTAGGAGTTAATATATTTTGAACATGCAGAGTAAAGAGACTTACTGAATTATTGCTTGAGTTTGACACTTCCCATAGCCCGACAAGAGAACTGTGTCCAGAAATACTAGACAATCCAGTGTTCAGACAAAGGGGGCCAATTGTTTAGTACCTACAGCTCGCAACCAGAACCAACAGAATCCAGAGATAATATTCTTTACAAGTTACATTAAAAGTTAGCATATTTCAACAGATGATCGAGATGGGGATTCAGAGCAGCAATCTCATCCTCTGTAACGCTCACCTGATTCCCGTAGAGGCGCCGGTCTTGACTGGGCGTATACCGTATCTTCAAAGGTGATGTGTAACACACGGCTGGCTCTTTGGGCTGGACCTCTGTGCACTGTATGTCTGCCTCGAAGGGTAAGATGTCTGCAGATAGAAAATATGGGATTAAGGAACTGGGTTATTGAATGTCTCTCTCTTCTTCCCTTTCTCTTCTCCTGTAGAACCCCAAAGGTTAACGCTCTCACCTTAGGTAAGTGAACGCCGTGCTCTCCATCTGCCTCGGGGCAGGGTGCTGTAACCAGTTTCTTCACTGGATAAGGGGAGCAGGCCTCTTGACTTCAGAGGACTGCTGTCCGTCGTTTACTGCACGAACGGTAAGTTTCGAGTAATTCTAATGTCTTTAAAGTCTTTAGTAATGATGTTTCTTGTTTTGCAGGGTTCCGGCGATGGCGGATGACGGGCTGAAGTGAGTTGAAGATGAAGCCCGAGTGATGAATAGAAGCGCCTGGAAGCACGTAAGTAAGCGCTTGTTGCCTGCTTCACGATGCGCTCTAACTGTCTTTTTATTTTGCAGGTACAAGTTCAGAGCGGCTGCAGGGTGCCGGAATACCCACTGGGTTAGATGTGGAAAGGAGTAATGGCACGTGAGTATTAAAGTTCCCCAATGTCTTTAAACGCACCTTGTTTTGTCTTTCAGATGCGGGATGCAGCGCCGAAGGCCTCCGGAGCGTGCGAAGAGTTGGTAAGCTTTTGTCTTTCAGATGCCGGAATGCAGTGTGAAGACCTCCGGAGCGCACGAAGAGTAGGTAAGCCTTTGTCTTTCAGATGCCGGAATGCAGCGCGAGGCGTTGGTGACAGCCGATGGACCAGGTAAGTGAAGAGCTGTCACTGAAGACCGTAATGCTAACCTGTTCTTTCTTGTCTTTATAGGTGTTGCTGAAGACTGGATTCAGGATGGTAAGCCTTTTTCCTTAGGCCCAGGATCAGATGCAGAAGACACGATGAGCGTTCTGCTGCAGAGGATGCAGAATAACGCAAAGCAAGATTCATCCATCGGGTGTGGTTTAAATAGCCTCCTGTAGTGCTTAGGTTTCTCCTTCCACAGCCACGCCTAGGTAAGAAAAGAGTTCCTGCTTTCCAGAAGAGTTCCGGTGTTCTGAATCTAGGGAGTGGCTCCTGCCCCACCCAACAGGAAAAGTAGTTCCAAACAGAAGAGGATCAGAGGCTCAACTGGCAGGCAAGTAAGCAGCATGGTCTGCTGCAGGTAAGTCCACCCAAGCATTATGAGCCCGGCGCTTCCAGCGCTGGGACTGGGCATATTTATGAGCCTGGTGCCACTGGCGCCAGGACTGGGTCCAAAAGGTCCCAATTGGGACTGGTTGGCACTCGGAACCTGGGTTATGGATCTGCTTCCAAGGGAGTTGGGAAAACCCTGACCTTTTGGAAGCAGAGATCATGACATCCTCCTCCAGGTGGAGAGACGTCCATCCTTTCCTGGAAGTAAATGCTGCCAATGGACCTACAGGGGAATAATGTATTTATGTATTATATTTATCATTATTTTGCTGTCACCGACAATCAGAACTGTATTTTTTATTGGTGTACAAAGCGTTCCAATCCCAGTGCATCCACCTTATGTTGCATACATGAAACCTATGAAAGCACCCAGACCTTACATAATCATTTCCGTCCCTAGGAAATCTGATGGTGGAATGAGTGAACTTGAGATGGATGTGATTAGCAATGACACACACACTCCTATGGTGGCAATCAAAGTGAAAAGCCGGAGATAGGGTCAGCAGAGTATGAATGTAAAATGGTTACTGCCAACCACACGCACGCAAACATTGAATGCACACACACCAGGCCTAGTGTCAATAACTGCAGATCCACAATCCGAAGCATGGAAGAAGAAGAGACTGCCAACTATGAGAAGTTCCACTACAAGTGAAGTGAAAAGACAAGTGGAAAAAACAGAACTCCTGAAGAGACAAGAGGAGTCGGAGAATAAACCCACAGAGACCACATTAACAAGCACATATGTTCCAGCGAAAGGGACAAACACAAGTTCTACAATACAGCCATATACTAGCCCAATGACAGAGTGGATATGGACACTTTTGACCAAAAGAGAAGGAATGCAAGAGAAGCTGGAGAAGAAACCAATAGAAATAACATTAATGAACACCTCTAATGCGACACAGATGGAGGAGAAAACTAGCTCAAGGGACATTTCACAAGCACAGCTGATAGCCAGGAAGAGGCAAGAGGAAATAGAAAGGATCGTCAGGCTTTCCTCCACTCAACTAGCACAGATGAAGATACCTGCATCATGGACCGGGATACCAGAGAATCATCCATCTAGGAAAAGCCAATCAGATGCAATCATGGATGTAGTTATAGCAAACTACATGAAAACCTTAAGGATTAAGAAAAGCATACACGGAGACGACAGTGAACTAAACGATTACTTGGACAGCACAGCACATTTGGGAAACAACATTTGGTACCAGCACATGAAAGAAGTTGGAAGATGAATTTCAGAGGGGGAACTTTTTGTTTGTGCACTCCTATCGTATAGCATGGGGAAGTCCAAGATCTTCGTAGCTGTAGAGGTTGATGTCCAGTTACCTCAACTAAGGTAATCTCCCTTATTTTTGTTTTGGGGGATCTGTTTCTCGCAAGCGGGAGAGCAATAATTAGCTAAATATAACAAAAAGAAGAACCAGATTACCCCTCTCGTCGCCTATAAATATAGGGTTGTGTGATAGTTTCTATTATACAATTAAAGACATCATATTTTCTTTAGACATCAGACTACATCACAGTTGTCACATGACATACCAGGACACGTTTGAGATTACTGATTGACCACTCTCCACTATTTACCTTGTCCAAATTACTTTTTAATCAATCTTACAAAAATACAAAAAGAATTAGGTTGTTTTCTAGTCTTCTACAATAGTCTATTATAGAAGACTAGAAAACAACCTAAGTCTTGTATCTAACTGCTACAATCTAATGTGGTGTGTTGTATCTATGACAAAGAACCCCATCACAGATAGATCTGTGTTTTAATTATGCTGAACTGTGTTTTTCGGGAATAGTTATTCTGTTTTTATGTATAAATATGTATTGCTCACCTGAGGAAGAAGAGATCTGTGGAACTGCTGAATAGAATGAAAAGAGAACATTTCTTTTCTGCCAAATCAGAAGAAGCTTTTCATGCAATCCCATATGAACACAGACTGTTCAGCCTCACCTCATCAGTTTTCACAACAATCTTCATTCCAAGTTGGAGCAAACACTAAATGGTTGCAGATAACCAGATGGGAGTTACTGCAGACCATCAACACAACCATAAAAGGATTCAACGCCATAAAGGAAGAGTTAAGGGCAGTTCGACTGATGACTCTCCAGAACAGATATGTCCTTGACGTGATCACAGCTATGGATGGAGGTGTTTGTGCAAAAATCGGAGAATCATGTTGCACATTCACACCCTCTCATGACGAAGAAAATAGAATCTTAACAGAAGCCATAGGTATGCTGACGAAGCAACAGAACCAGATGATTGATGAAAGTGATGAAGCTGATGATGACAGCTGGTTTGGATCACTATTCGCATGGGTTCCGCAATGGATGGCAGATGCATTCAAGTTCCTAGGAGCCCTGTTAGTGATGATATTGCTAGGAGTCTGCGTCATCAAGCTAATAATCTCAGTGCCAGAAAACTGAGAAAAAAGCCATTGGGATGAAGATCATGATTGATGTCAAGCCAGGTTGGAAGCCCAAAGACTTGACTGACTTTGTGAAGGCCAGCATTCACGCACCAGAAGGAACAAAGTTTCGATATCCCAAGAAGGATAGAAATTATGTGGGAAGATGGGTTTACTGCAGCCCAGATGGACAGGGTCAACTAATGACGTGAAACAAAGACGAACATGTGAGAACAGCAGGAAGTTTACAAGGAGTCATAAAGATATGGACCCCAAAGAGACATTTCTTTAGACCATCATGAGTAGACCCAGAAGATGAAGAGAGAATGGATACAAACAATGAAGCAAAAGAGAAACTGAAAGAACTGAAGAAAGAAGGGAAAGTGGTCAATGAATCGCCCAGAGGGTGGAGTGTAGAGGAGGTCCCAAGTATAGCCCGCACTCCAACCGTCCATTTTGAAGTACCAGGAACGCTCACACCGAGATATGTGACGTATGAGGAGCAAATAAACCAGCAAAGAGCCGCAGCGATGCTCTGTCCAGTACCTATCAGAAGAATAGCACCTATTGAAGTACCAGTACCAAAGAAACCATGGACAGTAAGGTATCCATTGAGGAAGCCATATCAACCAATAAAACGAAAGGAAGATCGTCTAAGTACAGTCCCTGAAGAAACCAAGAAGGTCTTAATGGAAGACAATGTTGACGTCACAAGAACCTGGACTGACTCACATATATAAGAAATGACGACCAGAGAATGACGTAAAGAGATGAAATGCCATGAATAAAGGATATTGTGAACCTAAAGTGAAAGGACAATGGCAAACATAAGAAGCTTAAGCCATGAGCATGGTGAAGATATTCAACCAAGTTTACACATGTACGTATGCTTGGAATCACAAGAAAGCTAAGAAAATCGTGTGGCTTGCTATGCTTAGTAGAAAGATAGTGCGACAAGCACCACTATACATAATCTACCTCAAAGAAGTACTTTATATAAGTATATTTCCACTTTGCACAAGAAGCAGAATCAACCAAAAGGTTACTAAAAGGCCACACAAGAAGAGTTTCATATTTGGCGAAATCAAGACTACAGCGGCAGAAACAAAACTCAGCAGAGGCAAATCGTGCCTGGAGAACCAAGGTTTGTATCTGTCAAGATGGACGAGAAGAGGCTACAATTAATTGAAGAAAAGAACAAAATATACTGCTCGGAAGGGTCAAGATAAGAAGCCAAAGGCAGGTGGTGGGTGAAACGAAAGTGAAATACACAAATTGTACGAAGAAGAGGCAAATTCACGGTGTCTGAAACACGTGACCATCCGAACGAGCAGAAGTAAGCCTTTGACACCTATGCATGGAGCCTTATCGTACCCATCCTCCTTAACTTTCTCAGACCAATAGGCAGACTCAAGGCCAAACAACAAGGCAGTAATTTAAACACGGCCACTAAGGTGATGAATGGCTGTAACATAAATTGAAGGAACGCTAGGTTACAGACTTACTCCCTGCACCTGGCCTCATTATTCTGCGTGCTGCTAAGAGAAGTGGAAAAGTATGGGTGGGATTGGTACCAACCCAATCACAAGGGACCAAGTAATCTAGGGTCCTATAGTTTGTAGAACCAATGAGACGTCATACTCTTTGTGATGTCTACAGTAGCTAGTTTGAAGGTAGGGCTTAGATGCCCCACCTGACAGTGTTTACCCAATCCCCTTACTCCATTACCATATACAGATATAGTACCTATAGTAAAGTTACCTTTCCTGAACCAATAGAATTGTATGGCAACTTTTAAGCGTTACACGTCAATGATGAAGAGTTTTCAGTATAAATGTTATGATTTTTATGAAGTTCGTTGGAGTTGAAGCGAGAAGGAAGATCGTGCCACTGCTGATATTCATAACTCCCGTTTTTTTGTACTTGTCATTAAACGGAATCCCTTTGCCAAACCGTCAAATTGCCATTATTGATTTGGTGTTTGAGTTTTTAATCTGCACCCCCATCCATCTTGCGGGTGCTGCTATCTTGCCTTGAAGTGCTTCTCGGCAAACCCCGACTCTATGGGCCCATTGGGGGTCCCGGAGCACACCTTTATTACCCACTTGCAGGGGCATTACACAGTAGAAGTCGTATTTGAAGACTTACACAAGGAAAGACAGATTTAAATACAGTCAAGAGTGGGTAAGAAAGCTTGAGCTGAATACAAGTTTACCTCAAATGCCTCGACTAGATAAACTCAGATATATAAAGTGATGGTTCTCTTTTTTATGTATTTCCTTCTAGGGAACCTTGAAAATGAGATGCCTGTAAAAAGAAATAAAAGATGGCCCGAAAAAGAGAATCGAGATTCAAACATAAAGAAGAATGTTGTCTTTTTTAGATAGAATGTTAAAAACTTGATAATTTATGTCAAAGGTAGAGACCTGAAGAAAGCGGATAGCGACACAGATTCCGCTGAAACCTGTTGACACAAAAAAAGTTCAGGGAGATGACCTGACCTCCGAGACAGGCTGATTGGGTAGCAGGCTTGGTTGAATTATATCATTTTAAGAGCACAGTGTGATTTTGTAAGATTAAAAGTGTGAACAGATATACACACGGTTCCATCAATCTGCAAATTAGATTGTGTACTTTTAAAGAACACGAAAAACTAGTGATTGTAATTGATAAGTCACACGGCAAGGACGCAATAAGAATAAAGAGGACATAATTTAATTCCAAGAGTGTGCACCTATTTTTAGATGTCAGAAAAAGTAATGAGAGAGGACAGGGTGAGTCTCTTATCTATCGCCTCACCCAGATGGGCGACACACAAGTGCTTACTTAGAGAGAGTATCTTCTTGAGGGACATTTAGACTCTTTGATCATGGTTTTAGCGTGAGCATGTGTTGGGAGTAATGCAGCAGCAAACGATTTCTATATATGTTAAATTAGATATTGCTGGTCAAGATAAGGGGCAGTGAAAAAAGGTGAAACTAAAATGCTCACAACGATGAAGTGCCTTTTTGAAAGATGTTTGCTTGGAAATGTCATTGCTGTTTCATAAATACAGAGAAATACAGATAAGCACGGTCTGTTTCCCGGTCTGCTTCTGAAATCAGAATGCTTGGAATTCAGCCAATAACTGCCCTCACACTCACAGTATTTATTGGCTCCATTCTTAACGTTCTGATTGCCTCAGAGAAGGCCAAAAATAATGTACTTATATGATTGAAACTCGCCATTTTAGAACAAATCCAACTGTTGAAATGATTAACTTATCTTCCCCGCTTCGTGGCTCGCCACCTCCTGACCCGCGCACCGCACCCCGATGGGCCCGTAGGCCGCGTTTGAAGAAACAAACAGCCTGCATCATTCCCGAGTGCCCAGTCCACCTTTCCACCATGGCCCTCAGGTAAGCACTGCGCCCCGGTTGCCCATGCATTTGAATTTGCCCACAATTTCACCCAGTGCGGCCCGTGATTCTGCGAGGCTCCTTTCCCAACTTTCCCCTCGAGTACTGCCTCCCGTGCCCACCCCCCCACTCCCATTGGCTAACCCCCTCCTTATACTGGACTTGACCTGGGCAGCCCTCTGCCCGGCAGCCCCTGCGGCTGGGGGCCCGAGGCGGGGGGCGGCTCCTACATTGGCGGCTCCGGTATGTGTCTGCAGGTGTCAGCAGGGGAAGCCAATGAGGCCACCGGACACCGACAAAACTGTAGGTGCTGGCATGGGATGGGGGTAGAGCAATTGCTCTACTCCAGAAAGCTCCTGCCACTCTAACTTACCTTTCAATGGCCTACACTGCTACAGACCTACGCCATGCATTATTAGAGAGATATGTGACCACCAGCCTAAACCTATTCATGGCCGGACAGCAAACACTGCCTGCAGTATAATGATAACTAAGTACCATACCCCGAGAGAACCACAAAGATTAGCCTGTACCAAATCTAGACAGAGGTGTGATTGTTGGCATGTGCCACACTTGGATGTAATTTCCGAAATGTGATTGTTAGCATATGCCACACCTAGATGAATTCTCAATTTTAGTCTGCGCCAAATCTAGACAGAAATGCGATTGTTAGCATATGTGATCCTTAGCATGCACCACACTTAGAATTCTGAACCTAGCTTGTGTTGCATCTAGAAAGAAATGTGACTGTTAGCTTATGCCACACTTCGATGGAATTCTCAAGTTTAATATGCGTCGCATCTAGACAGAAATGTGATTGTTAGCATATGCCACACCTAGATGAATTATCAAGTTTAATCTGCGCCAAATCTAGACAAAAGTGATTGTTAGCATATGCCACACTTAGAATGAATTTCAGAAATGTGATTGTTAGCATATGCCACACTTAGATGGAATTTCTCAAGTTTAGACTGTGCCAAATCTAGAAGGAAATTTGATTGTTAGCATATGCCACACTTAGATGGAATTCCCAAGCTTAGCCCGCATCGCGTCTAGATAAAAATATGATTGTTAGCATACGCCACACTTAGATGGAATTTCAGAAATGTGAAAGTTAGCATATACCACACTTAGATGGAATTCTCAAGTTAGTATGCGTTGCATCTAGACAGAAATGTGATTATTAGCATATGCCACACTTAGATGGAATTTCTCAAGTTTAGTCTGCATCAAATTTAGACGGAGATGTGACTGTTAGCATATGTGATTCTTAGCATGCACCACACTTAGAATTCTGAACCTAGCCTGCGTCGCATCTAGATAGAAATGTGACTGTTAGCTTGTGCCACACTAGTATGGAAATCTGAACTTTAGCTCACGTCGCATCTAGATAGAAATGTGATTCTTAGCATGCACCACACTTAGAATTATGAACCTAACTTGCGTCGCATCTAGACAGAAACGTGACTGTTAGCATGTGCCACACTAGTATGGAATTCTGAACCCTAGCTTGCGTCGCATCTAGATAGAAATGTGACTGTTAGCATGTATCGCACCTAGATGGAATCCAACAATTGCAAGGACAGCAATGCCAACTAACCAACCAACTAACAATTCCATCCCTCTGCATACACCTCTCAAACTATAACCAAACACAACCACAAGCCTAAAACGCAGCAATCCGACAAACTTCACAACAATGCAGCAACAAAACAAACCACACATAGACTTGCACAACAGCACACTACGACTACGGACCATAAAACACCCCAAGCCCAGCCAACGGACCCACCGGGCTGAGGCTGCCAACAGCACATCACTGCTCTCTTGCACTTTTCCAGCTTATTCCCACTAACCCATCCCGTCTCCTCCCCTTTTTCAGAGCCGCCAGAGCGCCAGGGGACCACTTCGGTGGTGATAGTGCGCAGTACAAATGTCCTTTAACATTAACATCTACTCCACGTGGGGCGTGGCGGGCGCACTCGGGAAGGGCTCAGGGACATTTACCTGCACTGTATGCCACCAAAAAGGGGGGACTGGTATTCGAATAGTTCTCATTTTTTGGGGTTGTGAGGTTGCCAGGAGATTGGGCTAGCGCCATCCGCGCAGTCTAGTCCCGTTAAAAGAACAAAGAAAAACAAGATGACCGCTGCCCAATGGAAAAACAGCGGGCAGTTTCAGCCGCAAGCCCCAGTCCAGCAGGTAAATGGTGATGGTGCAGTGCCCTTCCCCCAATGTGAATATTCCATTTGAAATCAATGTGCTTTCCAAAGCAGAGGCCCAGGTGGCATCTAAGAGAGTAGGTTGTCCGAGAGTCTCAAGGTTGACATAACTAACATCTTAGAAGCAAATCTAGCGGGAAACTGATTACTTTAGCACATGTCAAAAACATGCATATACTTCTGGGAGAACATCTAAGTTTGGTAAATAAAAATTCCAAATGCAGTTCAACTCCCACAAGATTACTAAATAAGGTGTGCCTTAAACTATAACAGGCAAAAGGGGTGTTCGGGTCTCTGCAGTGCTCTTCCTTTAGAAAAGAACGATTAAAAAAATAATCATAATTAAATTGATGCACAACCTCTAAGTCAAAATATGAATGCTGTTTAATTCATACAAAGTGCCCGAAAATTGCCAACACGTGTTTCTTCTTCAGGCCTAATGATTGGAAAATGCTATTAATCATGTAATCAACAATAGATTTGCAAATTTAAATGTCCCTGCCCTTGATAAGCATTGGGTTTATTAATATATAGTGTGTAAGCATGAGTCTGTTAACTTAACGATTGAAACAGAGATTGCTGGCTAACAAGCTAAATAAGCTGCGAAGATTGCCTCCAGGCCGTGTAACATGGAGAGGAGACAGATGACTCATTGAGAACCAAAGATAGCGACCCCATCAGGGAGAGCAATTCAATGCCTTAAGCTATGTTCGCATTACCTGCACATGTCCTTGAGGCTGCATGAAACCCCCAACTACTCCGAAGGAACTCAACAGCTCGCCGGTGTCTGCGTGGGTTGCCATAGCAGGCAAGATGGTGTGGAAGGGACGTTTCCCTGGTGACAGGCAGTTCGGATGGCTGGGGGACAGCGAGAAACCAACGCCCCTGTTCTGGAGAAAGAAAATATGTATAATTGCTGATCAGTCGAAAATCGTCTGCTGCTCAGATGTTCAACTCTAATGGACATATTAAATGACTCATGGAAGCAAACAGTTTGATTAATCTCTGTAGAAGTACCGAGCGTTCAGAGCCTTGAAAAGGCATCAATAAATGCTGAGATAATCTCCTGCTCATCGCATGTTATTGAGACACTCCTATCCTTTCAGGTCTGTATCTAGACATACAGCTTTTCTTTCAATTAAACGTAGACTAGGCTCTTTCACACCGCCTTGAAGAAATCAAAGTTGATAGAACATCTTTATACAGGTTGCCAATAAAACAATAAATTGAGGTTAAGACTCTTTCTGGTCGACAAAATCTTATATGCATTTGTGATTAAACCCCTTTTTGAAATCGCCAATTAACAAGTAAACTGAGTTCAATACTCTTTTGGAATAATTCCTGAAACAATGTGACCTGTTTTAAATTACCACTCCACCACCATTTTCAATCTGCAATTCGTTATTGGCTTCGGTATTGATATTAACTAAAATACCGCCAGAAAAGACATCGCAAAATAAATACCTTGTCTTGTATTTACCACACAGAATTAGACAAGTTCAGAGCTAATCTCAGAAAGAGACCCCAACACAAAACCGTTGTGGGCCAGGTAAACTTTTTTGGTGGCCAGAACAACAAGATCAAACTGGCATGGAAGGGAACGGAGAGATTGAATGGTGCAATGAACTTAACAGCAAAAGCATATAACTCAAACATGCACACGTCACACGAAAATAAAGTATACCCGTGACTGCATCTTACAACATGGATCACAGGGTGTCTCTACTGAGGGAGAGGTGGGAGTGGAGAGAGGGAGCGAGAGAAGAAGAAGAGAGAGCGAGCGGAATAAAGAAAGATCGTGATAGAAAGGGAGAGAGAAATAATATAATGGCTGAACAGCAACTGGTGATTTGGAGTCTCGGGCACATCAGCAGACAAGGAGGTAATCCAGGCCCAGGATAACTAGGGGCGGGGCAGGGCAGACATCTCTGAATGTCCACTGGCAGATGGACGCCCTAGTCCACATTTTTTCGGGAGGTTATTCCGGACATACTGTGGAAGACAGACGATGAGCTAGCAGGAATCACCTACAGGGTTCATCGATTACCAGCCTGGGCGGTCCACATCCTTTCACGTCTAGGCCACTGGCAATTTCCTAACCACAGAAGCACAATGTTCAGGCACGTGAAAGCCACCCGGCGGCATCACCTTTCATTAGGTGGTCGCAATCGCAGGCAGTCGGCTCCTGCGTAGATGCCGCAGGTATGGCAGGATTTGCAGACCTCTTACCCAGGGCAAGACTATTTAAACTTTGACCTTGTGCACAAAAATGAAGCAAAGGAGTTTAGAGCCATTTTTCCTGCTTGAAAAATAGGCTTCCCCCAATCTGTACTATCTAAAAATGTTTACACTTTGGCAAAAATGAAGCAGGCAGTTTTTGACTATGTTGGTTATGATATGATATTTTATTTGTATTGCGCCCATACGCAAGTGTTTCAGAGCGCGACGAGGCAAAGGGGGGAAACATGGGACGACAAAACAACGATCTTACTAGGCCAGTGACATTGAGAACGTGCAAGTGCAGGGGAGAGGGAAGGGGGAAAGTGCGACTGCTAGGGGGGAGTGGAAAGTGCTGAACACGTGATAGAACAACAGCAGGTAGTGCGGCCAGCAGGTGGTAAGTGCAAGAGTAAGGTGTAGACAACGGGTGTCTGATAAGTGCTGGAAGGGGACTGTAGGTTTGCAGATACAGACCCAAGTGCAGGGGTTGGCCGGAGGCAGTGCGGGTGTGTGGTTGTGTAACATACAATAGAAACCTAGCAAACGCATTTCTCATAATCCTACGCAGCAACCATACTACAAAAAAAGTCTGCTTCATTTTTGCCCAATTACAAATGCTGTAAAATAATACCAATTGATACAATCAATTTCTCCATTCACTCCCATAAAAGCAACAACACCAAAGAATACTAATCATTTCATTTGCTAAATTATTTTCCACAAGTGCAAAGTTGTAACAGTCTGGCCCAGGCTGAGCAGTCTAAAAGATGGCTTGCAGATGAAATGGCGGTACGCTCCCCCAAAATGGGAACACAGGTTCCTTACTAGAGGGAAAGCAGTGTCACCAGGAAGACCCGCATTCTACAATTACTGAATGGAAGGGGGCATGTCGGGAAGGCAGACCGTTGTAAAGCTCAGGAAAGGCAGTGAGACGTGAGGGGGACAGGGAAGTAGACCACACGTTATAACCGGGGGTGCTGGAATACAGCAACGAGGACTTGGTGACTAGTCCATGGTATCAAAGCAGGACTGACTGCTGTGACTTAGGCGAGGCATGAACGATCTGCTGGAAGTATTGCAGCTTCTTAATTACCTCGATATCCGGGCTACACCTTCTAGCCAGATACGCACAGATATGCTAGGCTAGATTATTTTCTTTTTTTGGTTCCTAGCTCCCTTCAGGACAGGGCCAAAGATAGCAGTGAGGAAATGTCAGAGTGAGGAATTAACAAACCGGATACTCAAGAATAAGGCTTCAGGTAAGATTATTCTATAAAACAAATAAACCCAGGATTCGGGTGTCCACTGGGTAGAAAGATGAAGGATAATCAAAGGAAGTAGAATGGAGCAATTCCAGCTTCCCTGAGATCCGGAATCTGCCCGTACCTCCTCCCTCACTTTCCTGGGGCTCTGCCTCCTGGCGATCAAAGAATCACCGATACAAAGGGGTGTCACTTGTCCCCTGCACTTTTGGCAGGTGTGGTTTGGGTCTCTCGGCTGCCCTGGCGTTACTGCTGTTGTTGGTGTAGTCAGGATACTGAACTCTCTTTAGGTGTTTCTGCCCCCCTGCTGGACATGTAGGGTCCGGTCTTGCTTCAGGTCTTGTCGCACTTCGGCCACATGCCTCCAGATCTCTTCCCTGTCTAGAGGGTGGGGAGACCATGGGGTGCTGGTGACACAACCCATTGTATGATGTTGGAGCCAGGAGTGGAGTGGGGAGCATGCCCTGTGCCCCCTCAACATGCCCCGGCTGTATGGCAGGCCCTTGCCATCGCCTCTAGCTCCTTTAATGAACCTCCAAGCTCGGGGCAAGGCGCCATCCCACATGCAACCCTGTAGCACCATTGCTCCCAAAGTATGCCCAAAAAGTGTTGGCAGAACCACTACCTTCTGGAGGGCATTTTTATGTGGCACTCCTTAACCCAGATCATGTATTATTAGTGTTGCATGATGAGAGAGGTATGTTCCATTTGGACCACTAAGAATGCTGCAACAATAATCCTCGAATCTACAAAACACATGGTGTGCACTGGAAAGGGTGCTACCCACTGCAATAAACCATCCAGCGAAGGCAGCGCACCAAGAAACTCTTACTATAATTGATTTCAGTTACCTCGGAGTGCTGCCATGCACACACCTGAACAACAGAGCTCCGAGTAAGCACTAGTGCTCCCAGGTGGCGACAAGGCAACCAGTCTTAATCAATGGGTGACAGAATCAATCTGATCCAAAACATAATTATGATACACTAATGAGAATGGTTAGGCATGGGCAGTGCACAGAGGCGAGGCCTTAAATAATCTGGGAGCTTGGAGAGAGGTGCGTGGGTTTTATGAGAAGGAGGCTGAGTGCTGGCGAGTGATGTTATGGTACCTTATGTTTTTAAGTGCACGTTCGCCCGAGGGCATCTTGGCTTTGGCAGCATGGAGCAGCAATTATAAAAAAGGAGGCTTAAAATAGAAGAGTTTTCAGTAACCGCCGGAAAGAGAGATAGTCTACCGTCACCCGGAGCAAATAAGCAGAGCGTTCCAGGTCTCGGCAGCGGCCACCGAGAAGGCATGACCCCCAATACAGGACAATCTAACACGAGGGACAGGCACCCGGATGGCAGACTGAGATCGAAGACAGCAAGCAGGCACACGGCATGGAAACTTTCCTGTAGATATTGTGCCCCTGGCCCATAGAAGGCACAATGAACGAGGCACATGGATTTGAAAAGAATCAGTTTGTCAATGGACAGCCAATGGAGCTGTCTCAATAGATGGGACATGTGGGTGCCAAACTGGGAGTTAAGAATAGCCCTGGCCGCAGCATTCTGAAGCAGCTGAAGTCGGCTGATGAGAAAATATGGCTGAGCTAAGTAGAGTGAGTTGCAATAGTCAATGCTGTGAGTGAGTTGCAATGATGGAGGTGGATGGGAAAGGATCCCAAGGCAGATTTGGATGATGGAGGCTGGAGGGAGGTGGCCAAAGGAGGAGAGGAAGAGTGAGGTTGAGAACAAAGAGGATGTGATGCGAAGGAACAGCACAAGGTAGGAGTTGGCTGGAGGAATGGATGAGGAGTAGTATATTGGAGTGGTGGCAGGAGGAAGATTAAAGGGAGGAGAGGAAGATGAGGGCACTGGGCAGATGGTTGGAAAAGATACTAGTAAGACAGAGGAGGAGTATATTGAGGAGTGTTTAGAGACGAAATTGGGAGGACGGAGGTATCGAGCATTAAGGAGAAAGGTGGGAAAGACACACATGTGGGGACTGAAAATAAAACAAGTGGTGAGAGGGAGAAGTCAGAGGAGGAACATAAAGCCAAACTTGGAAGAGTTGAGATGGATCAGACATGCTGCAAGCTTGAAAAGAGAGTTAAGGAAGGGTGGAGATATGAGAACATGGGAGTAACAGGGAGGCACAGGATGAGGGGAAGGAGAGAGACAGGGGAGAGAAAAGGACAACAAATTCAGCTAAAATCCTCTTTGGCCCCAGATCATTGCGACTTGTAAGGAGGTAGAGGATGATGATATATTGAGCACTATAGCAGGCACCTAAGTCAGACAGGAGGAGAGGACAACTTGACCCAGCTTGTAGAAAGGATTAGCTGGAAAGCTTTCAGTGAAAGGGCTTGGGCTAGTTCTGTTGGCATACATCACTATGTTCTTCTGCTATCCCTGCTTAGTGGTTAGGGCAATGCAGGGCCAAATAACAGGAAAGTGGTCTCTGCAGAAGTTAGGGATGGGGAGCCTACCATCCGAGATGACTGAAAGGAGAACCACTGGAAAAGGGATCCCTGCACTCATAATTGCAAAACCAAGAGACTTTTATCTGTTTGATCCAAGGCATGAACGGCCTGTTCAGTTGTTTTCTTGAGTCAACCTGATCGTCCTTGAAAATTTAGATTCAAGATCACACACCACAAAGACTTTGTTATAATGTTCTGTCTGGAAACCAGAGACTTTCTTGGTTAAACTATGCCGGGGGCCAAACGGAATTGTAACATGACACCTTGACCAGGTGGAGATACCCGTTTAAAAAGCTCCGAGGCTAGTTATTTACTAAGCTGGGGAAAGAGTTTGAGATTTAATGTTCACATTTGAAAGAAGGGTGTATTTTCCCTTATTAAATCTTCCCCTTCGCTTACAGTTCCCATTGTGCATTTCTGATTTGTATCCAACTGCGCTTCATGCCAAGCTTTAGGGTTGATCCTCAGAAGACTGGCAACCGACTACCACAGCTGCTATCAGTATGCACTGGGGAGATTCTCCCTCTGCAGGACCTCTTCATTCCCAGTCTCAGCTTTCTTTACTGGGTCCCTCTTCCTTATCTATGTGGCCCGGGTCACCTCTCCACCTACATTTCAATCTTGTTTTCATGTGGGTGGTTCTAGCTTTCCATCTAGCTAGATTATTTTTCTTTCTTCTCAGGTCTTCTTTCTGCTCTCTCTGCCATCTGTCTCTTCCTTGCTCTGGTCTCTCCACATCACGCCACTTCTTTTATTTCCTCTCTGTCGTTTATACAGGTATTCGGACACTCTGGCCTGTTCTCCCCCCTCCAGAATATTTCTCACTTTGTTACTCCTCCTTCTCCACTCCAACACTTTCTCAGCCCCTTTTCTCCCGCTTGCCCCTCCCAGGATTTTTCCACTGCCTGTGCACTCCAGCAAACTCACTGCCTCTTCCATTCTCTCCCGCATGCACAACTTAACTGCTCTCCCCAGCTCCTCTGTTATTTCGGGTTTGCGACGGTCTCCTACTCTCCCTGCCTTTGCTATTCTTTCCTGTTCGTTCTCTCTTACTCTTCCCGCCTCTGTCATTCTCTCCTTCTAACTTGACTCACCTGCCCTCTCGCTGCCTACATCTTTCATAACATTGTACTAAGCCTTTTGTAATCCGGCTTTCACCTCTGATCTCAAATATGGTTCTTTCTAATCAAAGCAGTTTTGCATTCAGCAGGAGAACCAGCAAAATTATCATGGATATAAAGCCTTTCATTGACCAATCAATGGCAGAGCAATCTCCCATTCGAGGCTAGCATTAGCAACATAGAAAAGTCGCATGACCATGTATATAGCCACTCATGTGGGCTTACAAGGAGCAGCACTGAACTCTAACTTGCGAATATACTTCTCTCTGAAAGCCATTGTATTTATTCATAACACAGCAAGCTGCACATGTTGCCTAGGTGTTCCAGAGACCAGATTAAAAGCCCTCATTAAATGATGAATGAGAACAAGTTTGAAGTGAGATCACTGATGTTATGGCCATTATAACCCATAACCTTTCCTGGGCAAGCATATGGTCAGGAGGATCACACTGGATGAACAAAAGACTGAACTCGGGAAATATGATTCCCATGGTTTATTTACACACTTGGAAGGGAAATGACAGCACAATGATGAAACTAAAACCAAGTCACTCACACTGGGAGTGATAGCATCTCACATTCCGGTGGCTTTGCAGGATTCCCAGGTGTTCACAAACCCTGGAAAGTCTCTCCAATAGCCTGTTGCAGGTTTTCAAACCCTGGTGCCAGGCCTGATGCCGCAAAGCTCCACTGGTAAGTCATGTCTCTGCAACCAACTATTGACATAGTTGCCAATGATCTTTCGGTTTGACGTGGACAGGGAGTTGCAAACCTCTGCTTCCCAACACTACTTATCCAAAGGCCTTGTCCCTCTACTTCCACAAATCTTGTGGCTCTGCACAGCATTCCTGTCCTAGCCTCCTTGTCTAGATCTGTTCCTACTCCCACCTTCTCTAACTGCTTGGGCCAAGCCTGCCTACTTATTTCTGTCTGGCTGGTGGTCTACACTCCTCCTTTCCTCAATATTGCTCTCGCCATCTGTTCTTACCCCCTATGGGCCTCATTCAGTTCCAAACGTAGCCACCTCTACACCTTTGTGATTTCACTGCCTCCTCTTCTGTACTATTGCCATATTCTGATGTTGCTACCTCCTCCTCTTCCTCTGTGCCACCTTCACCACCTGATGTAGCCACCTCTTCCTCCCCTGAAACACCTTCGTTTGCAGTTACTATCTCCTCACCCATTGTACCCCATTCACCTTCTGCTGTTACCATCTGCTCTTTACCTCCTCCTGTCCCTTCTCCCCCATTACCTCCAAAACCTCCTTGATGCTCCAGAAATCGCCCATGAACTCCCCAACAACTCACACTGAGTGAATGGAGCCTCTGCTCTTTATAAGGCTCTGTTCCCTCCCCCTTGGTTGACCATCTACTAGTGTCTGCATCAGGGTTCTGCAATTGTGGATAGGCTGGAACGGGTTGCCTTCTCCGGGGTCACCTGGGTTTACTTTAGGCTTACAGGGCTGGACCAACCCTTTATTCGGTCTGGCCGCAATCTTAGGATTCACTACCCCTCGCTGTTAATACCTTGCACTCACTCGGAAGCACTCAGGTCTCCAGTTTTCCCAGCATGTGAATTGGCTGCTGGAACTCCTCTTGCTAAACCTTTTAACTCTCCTGAGTGTGTACATAATACTGGCTCCCCCCAACTTGCAACTTTTATACACTTGCCATGCGAATGCTCTATGTGGGGATAATGGAGCAGTAGGATTGTAGCACCCACAGTTTGGAAAGGTTCAAACCAGCAGCACTATTTCTAACATGGGTCTTGGGAGTTTACAGAGCGTATCCATGGACCTTTGAACTAACCTCCTTGCCACCGCAGAAAGTATTGTATAGGTGAAACGGACTACTTCTCGAGTGAAGGGTTGGTTTTCTCTCTCTAGAACTTTGCGTATGTGTAGAAGGAGCTTCAGGCTCTACGTTGGGAGGAAGTCCACAAGGAGGGCCCCAGTGCTGATCCCTGCCAAGAGAGACCATGGTATTCGATCCCATACCTACCCCAGGCCCATCATCCAATGGCTCAGGGAGGCATGCAACCCTTCCGCCTGCCCCATGAGGTCCCCTGAACCAAGAAGTGAACCATGTCATAATTTGTAAAACTCGTCATGTCTTCAGGTAATTTTATCATTTTCATTTCTTTTTTATTGTGTTTTGGATTTCACAAACCTTTTGCATTACAGAAAACACAGTTCATATTACAATTATAGCATCTCTAAAAACAAGTTAAAAAAAGGATTTCTTAAAATTCATCTACCTCATCAGCGATCAGCAACTCACTATTGTACGATTCATTATTTCTTGGAGAACCCTATAAAGAGCTATAGTTATTGAAGTAAGAGAGCCATTGAGTATTCTAATCCAGAAGTAGTCCAATGATAAAAAAGCAACCACAGCAACAATTCTACTTTAGTCGGTGGACCAGAATTCTGCCTGCACCTTAGTCTTATACAAATTACAATTTCTGGGCTCCTGACACCCATCCATGAATATCGCAAATTTCACCATTGATGAAGACATTCATAGGAAATCTAAGAAACGTCTCCCAGAGCTTCTGACAAGGAAATTGTTCCAGATAAGGCAGTAGAATTCTCAATTTCCTTTCCTGTGCAGGATGCAATTTGTATAATTTGCCTGAGGAAAGAGTCACGTGAGTTAATCCAGTCCTTTTCAAATACTTTCGCCCTACATCGATTTTCTTTCGAATGTTTCAAGGGAAATCCTCAAATCACACAAAATGTTCCTGGACCTGCTTACCAATTAGCTTTTGAGGAGAATCAATCTGATAGAACTTCATACATAGAGTTAGGGTGGACAATATAACATTTTAAAATACAAGGACACGGGGGGCGCTGTTGCGCACTGTTAAGATGGCTGCCTGATTAGTGAGCTCCCGCTCCGTCTCGGAATCCTGTTCTAATTAATCCTTTTCGGAGCCGCCGTCAGACCCATACGCCGGGGTACAGACTCACTAGAGCCCCGTCCTGCGAGCCTGTAAATCCTAAAATACTGCGCTGAGAGACACCAGAGCTGTGAGGACCAGAAGTTTGGCCGGCCTCTACTGCAGACGTGAGCCGCCTAAGGGCTCCACGAGGAAACATCTTGAGGCTGCGGTCACAATCCAGCACCAGGCCATGAGGGGGGCAGGGCCTGTTGACTCGGCCCGAGCCCTGTGGCCGGACACATTGTCCTGGAGAGGCCCTGGCCATGGGGGAGAGACGGCGCCGACGCCAAAGCGGCGCTGCTGCAACAGAGCCTCGGGGTCCCCGCTTGTCCTACAGCGCCCCGCTGGTGGGCGGCGGTTCAGGGGCGCTGCATGAGACACTTGGACCGGGCGGATCGGCGACGCGACCCGTCCCTCACCCGGGGGAGAAGAACTACTACGCCGGCAGCGGGTAAGAATACCCTGCGATTCGCCGCCCGCGAACACACAAATCATCTGAGCTACTGCATACCGACGATAGAGGCGACCCCTGTGGGGGGTACGGCCCGGCCCGCCCCGAAACACCGGCGGTTCGAGCCTGCGGATGCCCTCGCCCTCCCGGGTCACCGTGGGGGTAAAACAGGCAGAAATTGAAGCCCGAAATCACACGCAACCCGATTGTCAATCCTGCAGCCTGGAGCACCATACTTTTGTGCACACTACGGCTGAGACTGAGCTGGCTCCTAGCCCATATTTAGAACTGTGCCTGCGACCCACACCTGGCAGGCACGCCCCATAAAACGGGGGCTGGTGTGGTGGGCTGCTGGGAGGCGGGGGGCTGGTGCTCCCGCTCAACTAGATAGCATCCTACTGGCCTGGTCCACGATTGCGGTGCAGGTTGCGCCGATCCTCCCCGAGCTGCACACCACACTTCGGTCCTCCATTGACTTCTCGGGAGGTGTTCACCGGCCAGGACACAGATTTGAAGACAAGGGCAAGGCGGGGAGAGACCCCCCTCTGGCTAGTTGGCTGCTCTGGACACTGTTAAGCCTAGAACACCCCTCTGAACTAAATCACAGTGAGTGTGGTGAAGTAATAGTTGGAGGACACGGCCCACACGAGTTGACACGCCAGGAGCCCTGTGACAGGGCAGAACGCTGTGCTAGAACCGTGAGAAGGTGAACACAGGCCACGGCCAGGAAAAGAGATTGTGGCACAGCACATTGCGACTAGTGACATGGGTGAACCCAAAAATCGAGTAGGGGGACCAAAACCCCTAGCAGCAAGAAGAAAGGCCCTATGGATGTATACACGGCCAGCCAAACACAGCCTACCGGTGCAGATACACCCACCAATAATATGGAAACTCAGAACCCGGAGACCAGCGATAAGGAAGACAGATTAACAACAATCGTCCAAGATGGGTTTCAAGCAGTCAATACGAAGTTGGATGACATAGTGTCCACCATTGGCTCCCTAAAGGCTAGGGTGGACAAAGAGAGTGCACGTGTAACTGAAGCAGAACATAGAATAAGCACCAATGAAGATGCAATCGCACATCGTGATCATGATATCACCCAACTAGAACTAGCTATGTCCAAAATGCAAAATAAGTGTGAAGATCTAGAATCCAGGTCGAGACGCAACAACATCCGCGTGGTGGCCATCACGGAAACATTCGGAAGAGGCCAAATGGAAAAACAACTTGAACAGCTTCTTAAAACAATATTTGGCCAGGAAGCATTTTCCGAACATTTCCTGATTGAGAGGGCGCACCGCACGCTGGCCCCGGTCCCTAAACCATGGGCACCGCCACGCACAATAATCGCCAGGCTCCTTAATTACAGGGACAGAGACTTAATCCTTAGCCTGGCTAGAGAGGCTGGAATATTACAACATGATGGAAACCGGATACACATATACCTGGACTTCTCTGCCGGGGTCCAATCAAGTAGAATGAACCAGTCAAAAGACTCCTTAGAGAACGACAAATACCATACACTCTTATGTTCCCCGCCAAGATGAGGATTCAGCACGCGGGCAGGGTGCATTTCTTCGAGACCCCAGCTGAGGCCACGCAATACATTGAGGCTTCTATACCGCTCCCACCCAGGGGAGACAGACCGGCTCCAAATAATAGACCCAGACCAGGAGATTAAGGTACTTTTCTTGTTTAGCGGGTTGCTGTCTGCTCTGCTACACCATTAGGGCTACGGCCCTGGCGGTGCCTCGATTATGGCGGCTCCACTCCATTTGGTTTACGGAGATGTGGACACGATTGGGCAGCCACGTGATGCAACATGGCTACCCCCGGAAAGATCCAAGAGTTATTTTGGGTACATCGTCGAGTTGGGGTTGATGATGTGGGTGGGAGTGCATTGGCTGGAGGGGGGAGTTGGTTGATCTTTGGTGGGAAAAAGTCAGCTGAAGGCAGAAGTTCTGGTCACCTGGTGAGGAGTGACCCTGGTTACAGTTTGTTCACGGTTAGCAGTTTGTTCTATGTTATAAAATTGGCTGCTTCGGGAATGGCACCGGTCGTTTGGTACATACAGCACAATTTTTATGGTCAAAGATTCGGAAAGATCTATTATTGCTCGATACTGGTGACATGATGAGAATAAAGCTGCTTACTTGGAATGCAAGGGGTCTAAATAACCAAGTGAAGGTCAAGAAAATTGCTAATTATGTTACTAGACATGGCCCTCTGATACTAATGCTGCAAGAGACACACACAATGGGGAACGCAGCGTTTCTATACGGACTACTCTACACAGGCCAGATGGGTAATTACTCTTATTCACCCAAAATTGGGGTTCGGGCTAGAGGGGCATAAGGTGGATCAACATGGCAGATATGTGATTGTGTGGGGCATGCTCGCGGGGCAGCAAATGCTTCTAGTTAACACATATGGCCCTAAAATAGACGACCCTTCGTTTTATGTGAATATATACCAACTGATCAATGCCTATGGTTTGTCAAATGTGATATGGGCGGGGACTTCAATGTGGCGCTTGACCCTGTGCTGGACAGGTCCTCCAGGGTTACCACAGCCCCTAGCAAAACAGCTTCCACCCTGAGTAGCATTCTCTCACAACTGTCAATGATAGATGCCTGGCGTCTGTTACACCCTGGAGACAGGAGATATACTTATTACTCCTCAGTCCACGACTCTTGAGTCCAGGATTGACTACTGGTTTGTTACATCAAGCATGTCCCCTGCGCTGCAGAGTTGTGCAATTTTGCCCCGTACGTTCTCTGACCACTCCCCAGTGATGATAGAACTTGAGATTCAGGACACCCCTTGTCCCGCTAAGAGATGGAGAATGCCGAGCAGAATGCTGTGTGACCCCGGGGTGTGGAAACGGTACATGTTGAGACAGCAGAATACCTCATTAACAATCTGGGCACGGTACGCAAATATTCCACTGTGTGGGAATCATTTAAAGTTTGGATCAGGGGGGTGTTGCTGTCCAAATCGGTTGGCATGTTGAAGAACGTGCGGGCTGAACTGGCGGACATCGAATGTAAACTAGTGGTATTGGAGGGAAGGTATACCCAAACGCAAAATAGGGAACTACTAGCGGATATACATACACACTTACAGGAATTCTATAAACTGGCCGCTACGGAAGTGCAGTACATGGCTGCCCCCATGCGTGCACGCAGGTACGGAGAAGGCAACAAGGCCGGCAGGACACTCTCTAATCTTCTCAAACATGATAAGCAACCACACCAAATAGCGAGTATACAGACGCCACAGGGGGTAGTAATCATAAGGGAAGAGGAGATAAATCAAGAATTTGTCAAATTTTATACCAAACTATACTCGAATCAAGATAAAAAATCTTTGAAGACATTGAAAATTATCTGGCAACTCTCAACCTTCCCCAACTCGCAGAGGCAGAGCGTTTAGCGCTAGATCAGCCGATATCGGTGGAAGAGGTTACAGAAGCTATCAAAACATTAACATCGGGTAAGGCACCAGGGTCTGATGGGATAGGGGCAGAATTTTATAAAGAATTTCATGCAGAACTTGTCCCGATACTCTCCAAGTGTGGGAGGAATCCCTTGAATACAATATACTGCCCGCAAATATGAGGGAGGCAGTGATCACAGTGCTACCCAAGCCGAGGCGACCACCACAAGATGTGTCTTTCCTATAGGCCTCTATCACTTATAAACCCTGATGCTAAAATATTCACAAAAGTAATGGCCAATAGACTCTTACCAGCGGTCCCCGTCCTGGTCCACCCTGATCAAAATGGGTTTATTCCTGCCAGATCCACCTCCCTGAATCTCCGCAGACTCTTCGGGCTAATGGCACAGATAGACCCTGAGAGGAATGCTGCTGCAATATCCCTAGATGCTGAGAAAGCTTTCGATTCAGTTTCCTGGGTCTATCTTCTAAAAGTGTTGGAGGCATTTGGGATTGGACCGAACTTCATTAGATATGTTAAGTTATTATACACTGAGCCTGGTGCTCGAGTTCTGACCAATAGGTCCATCACCGAAATCTTCTTGCTGGGTATAGGCACCAGGCAGGGCTGCCCGTTCTTGCCCCTGTTGTTTGCATTAACCATGGAGCCTATGGCAGCTGCGGTGAGGCTAAAACACTCTGATGAAGGCATAAATATAAAGGGATCCGTCCAATTGATTTCACTATACGCTGATGACACCTTATTCTATATTCGTGAGCCTAACACAAATATAGCGCCCATAATGGCGGAAATACAAAATTTTGCTGACTACTCGGGTTACACGGTTAACAGAGCCAAGTCTGAAATATTTTCACTCACGCCATCCACTGAGTGCCCTGAGGAGCTGCACGGGTTTAGGTGGTCGGACCTGCAGATCAGATATCTGTGAATCCTGGTGTCTAGAGATAGGAACACACTGTACCTGAACAATCATGAGGCCACACTGCAGTCCATCACCACAAAGCTTCAGATATGGGGGCGCTTTCCAATATCTCTACATGGCAGAGTAGGGTTCTTAAAATGATAATCCTGCCCAAACTACTCTACCTGTTTGTCAATATTCCCATATGGCCGGGTAGAACCTTCTTCGCCAAGCTCCGTTCCATAGTAGTGATGTTCCTTTGGAATGGGAAAACTGCCAGGACAAGCTGGGAAAAGATGACTGAGCCAGGGCGGTATAGCGGCCCCGGAATTTGAACTCTACTACCATGTGGCCCAAGCACAGTTTGCAAAGCATTGGTATGATACCGCGCAGGAGACGCCCCATGCACTAATAGAAGAATTTACTACACACTCCACGAATATTCAATCAGTCATATTTGATACACAATACAAGGATACGTGCGAATATAACCCAGTTAGCTGTACGGTTAAAGCATGGGAAACCATATATAAAAGATTGTAAATAGAAATGCCATATAATCCAGAGATACCTCTTTGGAACTACCCAGGTATACCCCCCCCCCCACGCATGACAGCACTATACAAGAATCTTGGGACCCTAATAGCGAAATGAAAATAGGGGATATGTTCATAAATGGCAAATTTGCGACCCTGGGGGAAATAACAAGAGTGTTCGGAAGTGGGCCACTCACGACACTTCAGTATTACCGCATGCGGTCTGCATTTAAAAAAAAATGGCCGCTATTTCCAGACGAACCCCAGCCACACCCATGTGTTCAGATGGTGACCTCTATGGGAGGCCTGGGAATATCTAGGCTATACGCGGAGGTACAAGCCCAAACCCCCACGATAAACCATGTAAAAGACAAATGGGAAAAAGACCTACAGATACCCATTGAGGACGAGAAATGGCATAGATAGTGTTCCTTGACTAAGAAGGTCTCCCTAAATGCTGGCCTGCGGTTAATCCAATTTAAGATACTGAACAGGATGCATTACACCCCAACTAAAATAGCGAAATTTACTCCCAATGCATCGGATACATGCCCTAAGTGTAATATGCCACAGGCAGGAGACTTTCATATGTATTGGGAGTGTCGGGTAGTGATGAAGTTTTATGAAAGACGTTGCTGTAATGCTTGAAGATATCACACAGATCCCACCAGAGCTGAAACCCCAAAAATATTTATTTGGTGATATAGGCAAATGTTCCGAGAAAACTAGAAGATTGTTTAATGTCGCATGTGCAATTGCTAAAAAGTGTATCCTGCTGAAATGGAAAAGTGCGAGCCCACCCAATATGAACCAATTTCTTCGTGAACTGACCTATATAAATGAATCAGAAGAACAGTATGTAATGTCCCGACCCACAGCTTGCAGGCCTAAAGAAATATGGGGCCCTTTCCGAACTTACTTATGCACCCTTGCTTCCGATGATGACGAATCTATATAATTTTGTGTAAATATTGTGACCATGATACTTATACTTGCTTTGAAAATGTATGCTATTGACGATGAGGTGCTATGTGTTCCTATGTTGCCACTAATACAAAGAGTTTAACAAAAAAGAAATACAAGGACACCATTTTACACCTTATCGAGGCTCACAATGAAGTAAGGCCCAGTTTGTATCTTATTCTGGCTACTGGTACACTCTGTGGAAGTGCCAGAACTCTCCTCTGAAGAATTTCTTCTGGACAAACAAGCATTGCACAATCATCAAGACGCCAACAGTACAAGCCATACACAATGGCAGGCACAACATTATAAAAATGCAACAAAGGAGTTGCTAAGAAAATGACAGAACTTGTGCTTGATTCTTCACCCCTGAGCAGGAAAGAGAATCATTCTCTTTCTTAGCAAAGAGAATAATGAACAGTTGTTTAATTTGTAAAAAATTTAGAATCCAAGGTAGTGAAGATATTTAGTGACCTTCAATTTGTTTCCATCAAGGCTCCAGCAACAATGTGAATATTTTTCCTCCCTCCATAGAAACCAATTATATTCGACTTAGCAACGTTCACTTCCAATTAATTTCTTTTAAAATAGTTGTGAAGTGCATTCAATGCCTTTTGCAGCCCAATAGACGTAGAATCAAACACAAGAATATCATCTGGGTGCATCAGATACTGTACGTGTGAACAACCAATGCGTTGGGGGTTGTATAAAGGATGATCACAAATCCGACACATTGGGGCCTCATTACAAGTTTGCCGATCCGTTAACAATGGTACTGGTAAGCTACTGGCACCGTTGTTACCGGACTGGCAATCTACGTGGTCTGCGAGCGGGTGCCTGAATGGCACCCGCTCGCAGACCTTCACGGATGAACCGGCACCATTCATGAATGGTGCCGGTGCATCCGTCCTCCCCATTCCCATTGAGTACAATGGGACTCGAATGGGAATGGGGACTAATATTTTCCGGCGCCCAGGAATGGGCAATTACCGGGTCTGCGGGGGTTGTAATGCCCCAGTAATTGCACATTCCCAGGCACCGGGAAAAAAAATTACTCCGGCGGCAGCCATGCCGGTTTTACCGGTACGGCTACCGCCGGAGTCATAATGAGGCCCATAGAGTTTAAAGAGACAGGGAGCAAGTATGCATCCCTGTCTCACGCCTCTATGTGTCTCTATCGGGGCTGATTCAACCCCATTCTCAGGTAATTTGATAAGAATTCTAGTGTCTGAATGAAGGGGGATAATTAGCGAAAGAAGGCTCTGTTCAATAGCCCAAGAATCCATCCAATTTTTACTAACGCCACCCCCTATTTATAAGCTCAAAAGCAGTGGTCCACACTTTCAGTGTAAACATCTGAGCGTTCCATACATGTAGCTTGTGCCTGCACGCATGCTGTCAAGCACCCATTCTATTGGCAACCCAACTCCTTTTTAAAACCCGGTTGATGGGCGTCTAATCTACCTGATTTCACGGCGCAGACGAGCGGTCTCCTTTTTTTATAAATGGGTACAATTATCGCCTCTCATCAAGACAATGGAATCGTTTTTCCTGTAAAATGTGCTTAAATTAATTTGAAAGGACACGTGTCCATAATCAGAATCACTCTTTAAAACAATATTCGATATGCCTTTGGGATCTGGAGCACAGGAATCTTTGGCTCTATCAATACGCTCTTTTACCTCTACTTGTAAAATATTTAAAAGCCATGGTCCTTCCAAAATGCGATCTCTCAGTAATACTCATTTTAAAACTAATCAGGCAAATTAAGAAATTATGGCATGAAACATCAACCAAGATAAAAGTATTATCTATAAAATTGCAAGTACATTTTTCCAGTGTCACAGTACTGAAAGATACAGATCAAATATTCTCTTTATTCTTCCCCATCTACCCTGTTTTCAATTGTTGGGAGACTTCATTCTGTAAAAATTATAATTGAGCCCTAAATACTTATACAGTATTTGCCAATGTGAACACATATATGCCTAACAGATGTTATAAACACGCTTAATTCTAAAGCCATCAAATTTACTTGGGGAGGGAAAAACGCACACCTCAGTTTACAAATTAAAATAGCTGGTGAAAGACGGCCTCTCTTGCCCAGACTTAAAGAATCCTGAGCGGGACATTTTCTTAGGTTCCATTTTTGACATTGAACATAAAATGCGAGTACTTTGATTTCTCCAGTGTGTGGAATAGGCAGAGCCTCGGGCCGGCGCACCCCAACAGTAAATGTGTTTGCTATTCTTTTAGTTCCCTAATGAAACCTTTTCGTGGCAGCTGCAGGGCCCAGAAACAATGCTGGCTTTCTTCTGATAAACTCGTGAGAAAACAGACACAAACAAAAGAAATGTAGTGTTTATCTGAAATGTGTGTACATTGCCTGGTTGTTCCTTCAACTGAAATATTCCAAAAGAATCGGAGCCAAGTCCCTATTAAAAGAGACGCATGTAATTTTAGTCCCCAAATAACCAGATTGCTTGCTTATACCAGCACTTGTTTCAGGTCTTTCAAGGCAACTGTATCAATTCCCAGAATAAATTATGCATCCAGCATGATGAGAACTGTGATGAATTGCTGCATCAGAAAAATAATTAAAGAAAATAAAACACAATTGCGTGGGTGGTGTTGCTGGAATAGCAAAATAGCCATATCAAATACATGAAAATCTATTTTTGAACTAAAGTCTGTAAGAATCACAGATGGTCCATGGCATTGAACCATGAATGGCAAAAAAGTGAGAATAAATGCAATTAATGAATACTATTAATCAAAATGATTGTAATGTTAAGCAACCTAATGGTCATTCCACTATGTCTCTCCAAGTGTTTCCTGTAAAACTGTTAAGAAGCGCAGCAATTCATCCGTAATGCTCGACTTATTGGGATAAAACCATAGAGTGGTAGCAGTTATCCCAACTGAATACAGTGCACACGTAACTGAGGTTGTCACATTTGGGTCTGGTTCATTTAAAAGAAAAACACACGAGCAAGGCTAGGAGTGTCCAGTACATGGCAAGTTGCTAGTGTTCATACGGGTTTGCAAAAATATGACATAGGAGCACAGTCACAGTAGGAGTTGAACTTTCTACAGTGATTAGTATCTCTTGTCGCTGGCAAACACTTTACTATGAAAGGCATTAACTAAAGCCCTGAATGCGTGGTAGGCTCTTCCTCAGAGAGCGTCACTGTTGAATACTAGGAAATGCAAGGTTTACCCAATTGGGTAGGTCTATGCTTAGAATGCATTTGCCTCGGAGAAGCACTCATATGTTGGATAGATCATACTTGAGTAAAGAATAACTAGTCTACTCACAATATGGCAGCCAGCATGTTCGAGTGATTAAATATAATGGCATAGATTGGTAGTACAAGGTTTGCAATTGATCTGAGTGAATGCAATGGTGTATACCCTGCTCTTGATGTGTTTTTGTGCCCCTCAGCCCTGCTGTCCTCCGCTGGACTTCCTTCTTCCCCAGTGTTGACCTTCGTCCCGCCTCCCAAGCCCTACCACCAACCCTGATTGGTCCTCTTTGTTGCTTGTGCTGCTTGGGTTATCGGAAATTCACGCTCCCTGCTCGCACTTCCACCAGCTGACCAGGTGACCGGATCTGTTGTTTGAGACCCTCTGGGCCCATTTGCTTGATTGTGGTGTGTTTTTGTGCCCCTCAGCCCTGCTGTCCTCCCCTACCCCAGACTTCCTCCTTCCCCCGTGTTGACCTTCGTCCCGCCTTCCAAACCCTCCCGCCAACCCTGATTGGTCCTCTGTCCGGTCTTACCTAACCCTCCCAGGGCAGCCCCCTGCCCGTGCAGCTCTGTGGCTAAGGGCCCTAAGGCAAAGGCCGGTTACTCTTTGGCGGCTCCAGCTCATGTCTGCGCGTGTCCGCAGGGGAAGCCAGTGGACAGCCGTCAACCAGCAGTGACTAAACAAGGTAGGAGTGGCCCTGGTTAGTTATTAGAGCATGCACTCTACCTGGACAACCATGCCTCATAGCAGATTCTCAGACATAAAGGACTCTCAGATTTAGGGGTGTTGTTTCTAGGTGTGTTCAAACAAAATTGCACTATGAAAGTATTTAAAATTGCATTGTGAAACCTAGGCCTTTTCCCCCCTTACACGACTCTCAGACTTAGTTGTGTCTTTCTAGGTGTATTCAAACAAAATTGCATTGTGAAAGTATTTTAAATTGCATTGTAATACCTAGGCTACCCCCCACACCCCCACTACAGGACTCTCAGACTTAGGTGTGTTTTCTCCAGTATCTAAATATCACTGTGATAGTAGTGCCATTCTGTGGTTGACATTGTCTGAGCGCCTGTCGTCTTGTCCAATTGCCTGCTATTGTCTCATCTCTCCCTGTCTCGTCTGCCTGTGCCCCTCCCTGCGTCCTTCCCTAGTGTTCTCCCCGACCCCCCCCCTTCTTCTCTCCTATCCCCACCTTCTCTGTGGTGCTCTCTGTCTCTCCTAGCTTTTCAAACTGCTTCTCTATTGAATATCCTGCTCTCCTCACATAATCTGGTAGGATGAAGTTTAAAAAGGATATCCTGGTCTTCAACCCAGTCCTCCCTTTCGCTGACACCTATATCAGTGCCGCCTCTAGGCAAACCTTCACCCACATCCTCTGTCGTTCCCTCGCCAGGCCTATTGACTCTTCATATGGTCTCTGTGCTTTCTCCTTTCTCTTCTTCTCCCATCAATAGTGGCACCCGGTGGGAGGCCCTCCTGTCCTCCTTCTACTCCTCTAAGGTCATCATTAACGTTTACTTGAATGGTACCGTCTTGGTCCAAGGCCCTCAGGCCAATGCTCTCCTCTTTGATAGATGTTTCCCACACCTCATCAATGTCCTTCCTTCTCCTGCTGTCCCCTCTCTTCCCTCCACGGCTTCCTCGCCTTCCCCTGATGTCTCCTCCTTGGCTACTTTGCCCTCACCTCCTTCCTCTTCTACACCTCCGCAGGGCATACCTCTGATTTGTATCCCTCCCCAGAAGTCTTTCAAGGACAGCAACCATCTCCATATTGCCACTCTTAACTCAAACAGCTGACCTCTGCCGCCTCCTGGAGGAACTTGACCTCTATGTCCTCAGTCTCACCGAGACATGGTTAAAGGCCAGCTCTGTCACAAGCTTGGACACTCTCCTCGCTGATGGTCTACAAGATCCTCACTCTGCCCAGGTCCAACTGCTCCAGAGGGGCTGTAGCCCTGATCTTCCCAGAGTGGATTCCTGCTTCTGTCATTCCTACGCAGGCCTACTCCTCTTTTGAATGCCTCGTCTGCAGGCTCTCTATCTCTCTCCTAGCCATTCCCTTATTGTGGCTACTATCTATCGGCTACCTGGTCAGATCTCCTCCTTCCTCTGAATGGGTGGACCTTTCCTCTTCCCTCCTGGTCTCGACCACTGAACTCCTCCTTTTTGGAGACTAACATCCACCTGGATGCTTCCTGTCCTTCCTCTGGACTCTCTCGTGACCTGTGTGACTCTCTCTCAATCTCTATTCTCTCCTCTGGCCTGACTCACTCTCCCGGGCACACTCTGGATGTTCTGATCTCCTCAGACCCTCCCCTTTCTATCCCTCTCACCACTCCTCTCTCCTGGAGTGATCACTTTCTCCTTTCCTCCCACCTCACCCTCTCTTCCACCAGCCTAAGCCAACTCCAGCACTGCCACCCACCTTCTCGGTTATCTGACCCATTAAGTGTGTGTCAGTTGAGGTTTTCGCCGCCACTTTCTCACCTCCCTCCCCCTTTGTCTGACACACACTGACACAGCCCTTTCCATGCACCACCCTGCTATAGCTGATACTCTCGATGTTCTTGTCCCTTTCACGAGGATCCGCTTGAAGCCCAAAGCCAAGTGCAATTCTTCGTATGACTCAGACCTCATCACCCTCAAACGCAAGTGCAGGGTGGCTGAGAAGATACATCCTCCAACACACTGGCCTGCCGCCTGCTGCAAAGGCAATATGGGCTCTCTGTCCGCACCAAGATGAGAGCTCACATCCAAGCCTGCGTCTCTGCAGCATCTAACAACTCAGCCAAACTCTTTAAAATCTGCAAGGAACTGGCCAATCCTACTGCAGTCTACCTCTCCTCTCCTTTCGCAGGTCCTCTGCAGGGCTCTGGCTTCTCATTTCATTTCTAAAACTGAGGACATCCTGTCCTTCTCTATTCCTCGCCCTCTCACCCCTCTACTTCCTGCTCTTCCTCTGGCCCTTCTTCGGCAACCTCTCCTCCCTCCTTCTCTGCCTTTCCCCTGTTCTCCCCAGACAAAGTTTCTAGACCAGTCTGATCTATGAAAGTCTCATCAAAACAGGTTCATCCCTGTTCCTCAAAGCCATCAAGAACCACATTGACTCCCTGGCTCCTACTCTGGTCGACTTCTGCAACCAATCTGTCACCACTGGAGTCTTCCCATCCCCCTAAAGCACTCCCTTGTGCACCCTGTTCTTAAGAAACCCTCTGCCGACCTGTCCTGCCATGATAACTATCGCCCAATCTCCATCACTCCCTTCCTGGGCAAACTCTTGGAAAAGTTGGCCATCTCCCAGCTTAATCTTCACACTGAATCTGTTGGTTGTCTTCATGACCACCAGTCTGACTTCAGAGCTGCCAGAAGCACAGAAACTGCTCTCCTGAACATCTGTGAAGACCTGCTCTCCATCCTTGATTCCAACACCCCTGTGTCCTCATCTTACTTGATCTCTCTGCCTTTGACACCGTCAACTATGACATCCTGCTCAACAGTCTCCGTGATAACCTGGGTATCACCGGTCTGGCCTTGGTGTGGCTGACTTCTTTCCTCTCTGATCGACCCTCCCAGGTCCAACTTGGGTCCTTCCTCTATCTCTATCTGTACCTGTGGTGTCCGCCAGGGGTCTAACCTCCCTCCCTGGCTGTTCAACCAATACCTGGCACTTCTTGCCCACCGCATTGCCTCTCTCTGCCCCAACTTTCAGTGCAATGTGGATGACACTCAGCTCATTTTCAGGCTACCTTCGGCCACTTCTTCTCCATTTCTCATCCCTGGCTGTCTGTCTGCTATCCATGAGTGGTGTGCCGCCAATGATCTCTGCCTTAATGCCAGTAAGACTGAGATTCTCCCGATTGGCACACCCGCACCCTCCTTTCCTGTTACTCTCTGGCCGGCCTCTCTTGGCCCTCTTCCTGCTCCCACCTTCGAGGCTAAAAACCTCTGGGTCATTTTCGACTCCTCACATCTCTGACATCTCTAAGAAGTCACACTATCAGCTGCACCTCCTCAGAGGTATTCTTCCTTTCTTCTCCTTCTCCCAGAAGCTCACTGTCTCTAGAGCTCTAGTTCTTTCTAGGCTGGACTATTGCAACAGCCTCTTTCTAAATCTGACTGCTTCTAGTCTCCGCCCTCTGCAACTCATCCAGAACAGAACTGCGAGACTTGTCCTTGGCCTCAAGCCAAGGGATCGTATCTCTCCAGGACTGAAATCCCTGCACAGGCTCCCAGTGGCTGCGAGGATTAAGTTCAAGACCCTCTGCATTGTCCACAAGGCCTTCTGGGGCCTGGGCCTCAATACTTCAACTCTCTCTTCCTAAATATCTTCCTTCTCAAGCTCTTTGCTCATCCGCCTCCAACTCCCTCAGGGTCAGTCACTTCTCCAAGTAACGAGTTAGTGGTAGATCTCTTTCTTCGGCTGGGGCTTCCCTCTGGAACAGCCTCCCTACCTCCCTGAAACTTGAGGAGAACCATCTCTGGTTCCGGGAGCACCTCAAAACCTTCCTCTTTGCTTCTGATTTCTCTCCTCCTCTCCCCTGCTGAACTCGTGGCTGAAACTGCACTCCTGGCCAGCCTCTGATCTTGGGCCCAGGTCCCCTCCCCCTCCAGTTACACAGCTGCACTGCCTCCCTGGCAACCCCCGCAATTGGGGACTGTTTTCTGTATCCCTACAGTCCCCCACCAGCACTTGACATCTGATGTCTGCACTTACACTTGCACTTGCCACCAGCTGGCCCTACTTCTGTTATTGTTTATATGTATTCTATTATCCCATGTACTGCACTGTCCCCACTCCCCTCCCACTGCGACTTTTCCGCTTCCCCTGCACTTGTCGATCTAAATGACACTTGGCCTAATAGGATCGTTGTCTCTGTCTTCCATCTGTTCCCCCTCCCTTGCTGCGCCTTGAAACACTTGTCTATAGGCGCGTTATAAATGCCATATCAAATCATATCATAATATATTATCATGTCATCTCTTATATTGAAATGTTATTAATGACACTTAAGCAGTGCTATGTTACCAAGCATTGTATATTTGCATAGTTTTACACTGACATTCATCATATGATACAAAATAAGATTGCCTCAAAAGTGAAGTAAAAAGTAAAAAATATTAGTCCTTAGATCTAATGTGAAAATGGTTCATAGTTGTAACATTTGCAAAGAGTCGCTATAGTCTGAGTGTTCATTTTGATACCAGAGAACTCTGACGACTGCACATACTGATGTTCTTGGGTGGGTTGAAATAACCATTACAGCATACAAGATAATTGTCTAATAGCACATTTCAAATTGTGGCAGCATTCCCAGGGAAAACATAGATTCACTAGTGGTGAAGGAGGACTGGGGAGAGATATGGGTGGATGTGGGGAAGAGGGGCGGAATGCTTTGGTAGTCCCGGAATTAGAGAATGAGCTACTTGTATGTTCAAATAGTGTTTCCTATGGAAGGTGTACAGTAAACATGAGTACAGTGCATTGCATACTTTAAAAAATGAAATCAATTCTATGTCCTTTTTAAGGCCTGTTTCGGTAGCTTGAAGTGCAATGATCCCATATGTTTCTCTTTGGCTCAGCTTGAGTTCCAGTTTGAGCACTTTTCCGGCTACTCGGAAAAGAGGGAAGTTCAAGGACTTTGGAAGCTGTTTTTAGTACAGTGATGAAAATGGAAACAGAGGTGTAAATACTCAACCTTTAAGCTCCAATGCATGTATGACTGAGATTCTGCAAAAGGCCACCAAGCATGTCTGTGAGCACTCTCTGTGGGCAGCAGCCCGATTGTCTCACTACCGTCCACCCACCCCCACAGGCATTCAGTACCATTCTTACTGTCTAAAGCCAAGCCTCTTCTAAAAGGTCTGATACACTTCCCAAAACTGTCACCATCGAGCAACAGCCACCTGGAGCCCCCCTGCTGAGTCATCACTTTCCCCAGAATTGCATTGGCTAACGAACAAACTGCTATTTTGCACCCTAGAAGTGCCATTACCCACCTGTTCCTAAAAGATGACACAGTATGAAAACATTACAGCAGATTTAAACATTGTTCTAGTGTGAAATGCTTCCCTATATTGTAGTTCTGTCCCATTCTGATATAAAGTGTTGGCCCATTCTGAAATGTTCTCGCCTGAAAGATTGTTCTATTCTATAATGTGTTTTCTTCTTTGCCTGTTCTGAAATGTGCTGCCACATTCTGAAATCTGTGATCCCATTTTGGAACAGGCTTTCCCATTCAAAAACAAACTGCCCCATCCTTAAATGTGCTGCTCCATTTTGAAATGTAGGGATATCCCGGGGTACTGTCACTCTGAGCTGTCTGTTTTGAGCTGTTCACCTCCAATAATTATGCTCTCTGATGTCTTGCCCATACCAAATCATTGCATTCTCAACATCACTCTTCACCCTGAGTCAATGTTTATCTTGCATTGTTCTCGACAATTGAATCACATAGCTGCATCTACTTGCAACATTTCTGACAACGGTTGTACTATGTACGAGGACACTGCTGATGTCCTGTGTTTAACTATGTTGGGGATTTATCGGTTATTTAACCAGGGCAGCTCCTTTAGGCCCATCCAGATGCAGATTAGCGATTAATCACGAAGTGGCTTAGTCTAATTTCTTGATTTTTCTTATAGTTACTTGTTTTGGTTCATAATATGACATGATCTTAAGCTGAAGTATCTTTAATTTGATTGTTTGTGTGTTTTGTTCTGTGCTTTTTATGCATTTATTTAATGGAAGTTTAATTCCGTAATAAAGTAAACGTGACTTGACCATGTACGATATCGAGACAGCTTTAATGGCACAGAAATCGGGGAAAGCGACAGGTCTGGATATGATCCCCATGAATATAGACAGGAGGTGACCGCATGGCTCCCGTATTTGTTTAAACTATTTAACGCTTTGCTGGCAGCTAATAAAGTACCCTACTCTTCACCATTTACAAGAAAGGAGTTAGGGGTTGTCTGGCTAATTATCAACCCATCTCCCTCGTAGATGCGGGGTGGGAAAGTGTTTGCTAAGGAAGTGCTTGGTCACTTGGTAGCATGGAATCTGGAGGCAAGGCACTCCACCATCTACAGGTCGGCTTTCAGCGTAACATTAGTACGCTAGATCAAGCCTTGAGGTTCCAGCTGATTCTGGATAAGTATTTTGTATCAAAGTCCATGAATATATAAGCAGTCTTTGCTGATTTGAAGACTGCGTTTGACAGTGTACCCGGAAAGAGACTCTGCAATGATTTAATTAACAACGGTCTCCCCGCTGGTATTCTAAGAGCTATACAGTTACTCTATAACAACAATGGGCGGTAATCAGGTATACACCGGATGGCCTAACTTCCTCTAGAGTCAAAATTGACATGGGAGCCAGACAGAGTTGTATCCTTGCACCCTCCTTGTTCTGCCTCTTTATCAATGGGGTTATTGATCGGTTAGTGGTTGAACAGACTGATGCCCCATTGTTGGCATGTGAGCAAATATATCGATTCTCCTATTTGTCGATGATGCAGTTCTCCTTTCTTTGACTCATAGGGGCTTACAGAGGCAATTAGCATTTTTTTAAAGTTTATGTGAGGAAAATGGACTCACAATAAATGCGCAGAAAACACAGAAAACACAGTCAACAGTGTTTAGTACAAAAGGGGCTAAGAAAATCCCCAGGTTCAAAGTCAGTCTGGAAGGTGGTACTAGGTGGTACAAGCGCTACTTAATAAAATATCTCTCCTACAAACCAGAATAGAATAAAAAAATATTACTGTACCAACCGATATAAATTTTGCCAAGCATCTTGACCTACCGACCAAACTCTGCAATCCGTTTGAATTTGCCCCGGTCACCATAAGTGAAGTAGAAGACATCATATTAAGCCTTAAACCATCAAGATGCCAAGGAGACTCGTGCCCTGCAACAATCATTAAAGAAGCAGAGAAAGAGCTAGCACCGTTCATCACCTCTCTAATAAATGCCTCCTTCAAAACATGCACAGTACCAACCAACCTAAAAGATCCCTTGGTCCTACTGCTTCTCAACCAAGACTAGACCCGAACATCCCTACTAATTATAGGCTGATGACCACAGTACCTTTTTTATTGAAAATCTTGGCTAGGGCGGCATACCTACAAATACAAAGCCACCTAGAATCTAACAATCTTTTAGGGCTTCGACAATCAGGCTTCAGACCACGTCATGGTACAGAAACAGCTCCAACATTACAAGATTCCTCAAACCTTCATAAGAGTTTACTTTGTAACCCGTAACCCAACCATCTAAGTGTTTCAAACATTCACACACCCCGGTAGCCCAAGGGGTACCATCATGATTTTGAGGGTTCTAAACCTCTTAAGGTACTGGGAAGGGGTCTTCCCAAATCTAGCTATTCATGCTAGCTTCACACACTCATAATCCTGTTTATCCTCCTCCCCCAACTCCATTACAGCATCACTTGCAACAGGGGGAAGCCTAGAGAAAAGCCAAGGAATAAACTGATTCCCTAAAATACCTTGAATCCCATGATTGTACTCAAACATTGCTAACCAATCCAAAACATCAAGTTTAGTCTCATACATACCAATCATTTCCTTTGGCATACAGGGTCACTTAGGGCTTGAAGACCTAGAAGACTCTGGGAGAGAAGCATTTTCTACAGACAATTTCTTCATTTCTAGTTCATGGTTCAGCTCCATTTCTCTGAGCCTTAACTCTTGATGTTTCATGGCAGTTTGTGCATCAATACATTTCACTTCTAATTCAAGTCTCATTTTCTTAAGTACAATAAACTCAGGAGTAGGTGTAGGACCTGTGGGGTCCCTGTGGACAGAGATTGTGGTTGCTGAGCAGGCAAGGGAGTAGTAGGAACTCTTAACAAAGGGTTATCAACTTCTTCTTCAACACTCTCAGAATCAGAAACATAAGTATCCACATTTGCTGGAGGGTAGGCCCTTCTGACCCACTCTCCAGACTTTGTTTTCCCAATAATTTAGCAACCAGTTCAGATTTATTTCCTTTACCAGAGAGACTCCTCTCCCTACACATGGTTCTCAGAACCTCAGCAGTGTAGTTTGAGATACCCTCTACAGTGTAGCTTTTCATATTTGACATGATTTCTTTGTTAATAGAATTTGTGGTGTTTAGCCGTGTGGTTAGTTGACCCAAAGCAATTGCAGCACTCCAAGTGTAATCACTCTACTTTCAAATCCTCACCGCTGTACACCAGTGTTAGGCAGAATCCTGTGCAGTGCCCTTAGGGACCACTACACACAATTAAGACTACAAGTGGAAATACAAGTTCACCTTTGGTACAAGCCTGCACTACTATGTTAGAGTGGTAGCAGTAGCGGAGCAGCCAGGCTTATCTCAAGAGTATATGAGCTTTAGCAGAGATTACACAAAGGACCACAATTACTGTGACTCAAGCAAACACTGACTTAACGTTTCAGGTAAAAAAATATAAGTACATTTATTTTTAAACCATCTGTTATAAAACACTTCACTTCTATAACTTCGAAACCACACGTAAAATACACTACACACAACCAATTTCACTTGTGCCAGTAAATTCAAGGTAAGTACATTAGGATTTGACAGACCGGTGTTGCAATACTAACGCGTACCCGTGGATAGAAAGGCTCACGAATTTAAAACTCACTTTGTACTTAAGAATTTCAAACAAGGGAAAAGCGAATAAAAATCAAAGGCAATACTTTTTCAAGGCAAGGAGTCTCGAGGACTTGTTCAAAGATTCAGATTAAAATCAATAGCCATGCGCCAGTGTCAATGGAGCAGATGCTCAGTTGCTGAGGATCACATGGTGAACAGTTTGAGATTCCAGATGCCAAGAGTTTGTAAGATTGTCAAATGGAAGGAAAAGTTATAAGAATGAGGGAAGAAAGAACAAATCTTCGTGGAGGAAAAGGGTTCACCCCGATTCCGGCTGGTCAGACGGAGAGAATGGCCAAGTGTGCACAGTACCTTATTCCGTTGGAGAAAAGCTGGTGCCACCGCAGTTGTTCCTGGTAGTTCCTGCAGACTCACGGTTCCTGCGGCTTCAGTCGTGGGAACAAGAAAGAGGACATCTGGAGCGATCTGTCCTACCCAGGGATGAGGCCAGGAGCAGCGAAAAAGAACAATGATAAATAAAAGGTGCGCTCCTTTAAATCAGGAGAGGGCTCTTCTGATGGCTATTTGGACCACTACAGCACAGCAGTGATTTCGACCCAGGAGAGGATTCTCTGACTGAAGAAAAGACGGGCTGGTTGATCCCACCAGGGTCAAGGGAACAAGACTCCGGACTGGATCTTCTCTTGTCGTTGAAGGGTAGATAGCTTAGGACTGCAGCAGGGCTTCACCGGGACTCGGGGTTGCAGCAGCTGTCCTCTTCTCTGCTTCTCTTCGGTTCCTTGCAGTTCCAGTGGCGACTCGGACTTCTAGCCCAAGAGTCCTGCCTTTTATGCCAAAATCCCCCATTACACAGCCTGGCTGTCAAACACTCAGCAGGGGGGTTGTCCAGCCCAGACAATCACCTCAGCCAATCAACACAAAGTGTGACCTGGGTCTCCAAGGAGACCCTGTGCAAGGGGTGACTACATCCCTCCCTCACATTCAGCCCACCTAGACACCCAGACGCCAAAGGAGGGCTTCTGGTCAGAAGCCCACCAAAGGTCGGCGAACAAAGGAGGCAAACCTGGTTTGCCGCGCATAGAAAGACCCAAGCAGGATGTTAACAAAAAGAAATGGTGATTAAACCCAACCGGAGCCGAAATAAAAAGTATTTGGGCTAGCGGGTTTAAAGTTCGAGGCTACTAACATAGCCTAAAACAATACCACGTCATGTAATATAATCGCGGTAGGAAAATTAGGGTATATACCACTGCCACCAGCCAAGTCTTAATGTTAAGGGAGCGAAACAATGCTCCAGGAGGTACAGATAAAAAGGGCTAAGAATTAACCCTTTCCAATACTAGATGTAAGATGTGGTGTACTGGATCTGTGGTTAAATGACTATGTAAAGTTAATGGTAACTTTACCCTTTTCTGGGGGACAGTCGTCAGCCCCAGAAATGGAGTTCATGGGAAGTCTAAAAGACAACCCTGTGTCACTGCACTGAAGGTGGTGTGTAACACACAACAGAGTGGGACTACTGAAGTGGTGTACTTCAGAGTCCACAATCACAACAACAGATGAAATACACATGGCAAAGCACAGGTAAGAGTGGGGGAAAAGCTCACACTCTTACCAAGTGGAAAAAATAAACTCCAGAAACCCAGCAAAGCTGCTGGGGGACTCACTAGGTAAGGGAAATTAGCCATAGAATGAGGATTCTCCCTAACACTAGCCGATAGGACCATGAGGGTTTTCGCACCTACTGCCATGGCAGAACCTGTCCCAGTCTCCTGAGGAGTACCGCAGGGTTCTTGCATTTCCACTACACAATATAATATCTTCAGTAAGCGACTATTTGACCATCTAGATTGCCTGTGTGTCACCTACACTAACTACCCGGATGACACTCAAATCCTCATCCCCATTACAGGCTCCTATGACATAGACACCAAACTCCTTAACAAAATATACTTAAATATTCAGGCATGGATGGCCATCCACAGCCTCTGCTTGAATGACGACAAGATGGAGCTACTCCTTATAGGATCACAGACCCGCCTTGTTAGGGAGAATTCTCTGAAAAGGCTAATTTCCCAAACCTAGTGAGTCCTCCAGCAGCTTTTCTGGATTTTTGGGGTTTATTTTTTTCTCATTCTAAGAATGAGACTCTTTTCTTCCCACTCTTAGACATGATTTGGTGTTCCTTTGACTTTGTATGTGTTTTATGGGCTATGGGGTCCTTTACCCCATAGGGCTTCATGTGTTTTTGGTATATGGGTTACACAGCACCCTACGTGCCGTAACCCAGGGGTGTCGTAGCGACCCCCAAACATAGACTCCATACCCTGGGACTGACCACTGTCTCCCAGGGCATGTAAAGTCACCATTGGCTTTACTAGTCTCAAATTGTGACCAGAACCAGTACAAACCATCCTATTGTGGACGTACTAGTCGGGCAATTCGATTGCCCCGGGGTCTGTTGTTGAGGGGGCACTGTCCAGTCCCCCCCGACCGAGTTTTGGCTGGTGGCAGTGGATACTACTTTTTATATTCGACCGCAAATATATTCCTATGGGATTTTCCCATTGTTCGAGGCTACCACTTTTTAAAATAGCCTCGAACATACCGCCGGTTTAGTAAATTAATATAAATTCACCGGTTGGTATTTTTTGCTGAAACTTGGTTCCAAAATGGCGTTTGTGTTCGCTTCTGTGACTCCAACCCAAGTCGAGCCCTTTGTTCCACTTTTTGGCGGGCTTCTCCACAGAATCCTCCAAAAGTGGTGCCACGGGTGTGGGAGGGGGTTTAGGCACCCTGGACTGAGTTGCCTCGGCAACTCAAGTCGCACTCTTGTGTGATTGGCCCAAGTGGTGAGCCCCCCGGCTCACCACTTAGCATGTTTGAGTGACAGCTAGGCTGAATGAATGAATGGGGGTTTTCTGCATAAAAGCAGGGCTTTGGGGACTGGAACTTCAGAAGTCACCACAGGACCTAAAGAATCTGAGGAGGGAGAAGCCGAGCCGACCTGCAACGACGACACCACCGGTGGAGCCCTGCTCAACCGTCTCACCACTTTTGCCGACGACAGAGGAGATCTCCAGTCCGGAGAGTCTTCTTCCTTTGACTGGTGGGGATAACCAGTTTGCCCGTCTTTTCGCCTTCCTGGACCATCTCATGGCCGCCTTGCCCGTGCCAAGCACCCCGGCAACCGGAATACCACGGTTTACCACTACCGCGAAGAAAAGGGTGGTACCTTGGAACCGGGAAACTCCACGGCTGGTTTCTTCCCTGGCAGCACAACGACCTTCAGCTTTCCTCCACGTCGAGACCTCCTCTTCCTCTGGACGAAACACCGACTTGCACCCGCTGCCAGGAACAACTGCCCCTGCTGGAGCGTTCTTCCCACTTTCAGGTACTGTGTCCCGCCTGGCTTCCCTTGCGACAGATCGTTCGGGGTGACAGTAAATCCTCGACTTTCTAACCTGGGTTAGCCTGGGACCTGTTAACTAACTTTTCCTGACTTGATCTCAACCTTTTTGCGAACTATTTAGAAAGACTCTTTTGGCATAACCCCACTGTGTGATCCTGGACACATTTCGCTTGCTCTCCCTAAGAGTGGGCCTGGCATTTGAACTTCCTTGCTCTCCAGTAGACCTTGCCTAACCTGCCTCACTGTGGTTCTTTGAAAAGTATTGAAATTTGTGTGCTTTCATAACTGTGCCTTTTTCCCTCCCTTTTTAATAACTTATTAGAGTGCCATTTTATGTTAAGCGCTCACCTCTGTCTGGAAATAAGTGGTGTTTCTCATTAAGACTTGTCTAAAATAATGACTGTGTGTTGAAGTTATTTACCTCTCTTTGTGCTAGTGTAATTTACAAGTGTGTCTTTAAATAAATAATTATATACTTTTACACCAACGCTCTGGTCAGTGTTTGCTTGTACTACTGTATCTCTGTACCTATTGTGTATACTCTATATACTGCCTAACTCATCTTGAGAGAAGTCTGACTGCTCAGCCACAGCTACCAGGTGAATCTGGGTGGTACAGACTGCTACCAATTGGGTTTACTGCCAACCACCTGTAGTCCTAAATCTTTTGCAGTGGTCCCTAAGGGAACTGCACAGGTTTCTGCCCAACACGCCTTAATAAGCTAGACAACCTATTCAAAACTTTGAATATTGATGGAACATTTTCAAAGTCTCGATGGAAGTCAAAACACTTGGCATTTATCTTGACTCTCCCCTCTCTCTTACTAAGCAAGTTAATGCGACAGCCTCAACAACAGCCTACACGTCCAAATTGATCAATGCCTGCAGATCATTTTTATCCACCGACAGCTGCATTACCTTGGCGAGAGCACTTATCTTGTCAAAACTGGACTATTGCAATGCCTTATACCTAGGTACTAATAAACGTAATGTGAAAAAATGACACGTGCTTCAAAACAATTCAACATCCGAAAGCTAACCATATGTCCTCAGCAAGACACAATGCCCATTGGCTCCCACTGCAGGACAGAATCGCCTCAAAACGCTAGTCATCGCTCACAAATGCCTATCAAACTCTGCTCCAAAATACCTAGTAGACATATTTACTGGAAATCAATCTAATAGGCCTACTCGGTCTTTTCACACACACTACTTAAATATTGCTAGATTTAAGATACAAAAAGCAGGGGGCAACAGCTCCCCAGTACTAGCTGCTAAACTCTGGAACTCCCTGCCCACAGCCATTAGAGCGGAACCTTCCTTTTGGATCTTTAGGAAAAAAGTAAAAACCTGGCTCTTTGCACAGGACCGATAAGGTTCCCCTGATTCACATCTGTAATTGTTTCCTCACAAAATGCCCGTCTATGTACAAATACACGTTTGATGTCATGTTTTCCATTTTTGTCTCTACTCGTTTGTAACCAGATTGATTGTAACTACGCTGTATTCCTAAGTAATGCACACGGATACCTTTGGGTTAGGTGCCCTATATAAATAAATAGACAAATTGTGCAGGTTATGAGCTACGATTATTTGGGGGTATGATTAATGGCCAATTTTGCTTCGAGCGACCAGGTGAAGCAGGCAGGATTAAAGTTGACCACGTGCAGTGGGGCTGTATTTAGATTCATACAGGCCCATGGGGCGGGTCCAGTCAGCGTTATTTTACAGATTTACATGAGCCCGGTTCGGCAGGCTGCCCTTCATGGGGCCGAACTCTGGGGCACATGTAATTTAGGCATGCTCCAGGTTGCGGAGCAGACATTTATTTAATTAGTCCTAGGGCAGCCCGCCAATGCGCCCAATGTCCCGGTTTTATGGGAATTGGGTTCACAGAGCATTGGCTTTGTTTGTCGAACGAGGCCGACATTTCTACAGGCTAGATTACGATCAAATGGTTACTACAGAAATGCTGTTAGGGATGTTCTAACCCATCCGGGAGGTCCTGATTTACCCTGGTTTCTGGCCATAAGAAAGGAGCTGACTGCTATGGGGATGGAGGGCTACTGGTTGCAGCCCGATTCAATCCCAGTAAATGTCTAAGTGCTATTTAAAAAGGTTAATGCAGATAGGTCGGAGAGAGAATCTCAAGCGAAACTTGTGTGCTCAGCCAGTTTAGTCCCCTACCTTTATAGAAAAGCTGCTCCTGGCTTCGAATGTTATCTAGATAGAATGCAGGCAAAATTAATGAAGGTTCTATATATGAGGTTGTGCCTTGGTATCTTACCTTTAGCCAGCTTAAAGCACAACGGGAACCCAAGCAATCCTGCAGTTTGTCCCTTCTGCCCTAATGAAGAAGAAAGTAGTGTGCACTTTATTTTGTTTTGTCCAGCCTACGCTTATATCAGGAGGAAAGGTTTGATTCCGCTTTCCAGAAGAGGATGGTTTCCACTTGATCTACTTGATCTTGGCAGCCCGCACTCGTATATGCAAGTCTTCCTTCAATTTCCACTATTTTGATCGCGTCTGAGTGCGGTCAGCCAATTTCATCCCTCATGGCATAAATGTGCTGGAGCGATTGCCCGCACAGTGGACGGGTGCAGTGGGCATGCCTGCAGCGCACCAAAGGCGTGCTTAAGGCAAGTCCGTCTGTGCACGGCCAGGCCATGTGATATGCTTTCTATGCAGAATATGCAGCCATCTACTCCAATAACCTGTTGGCTCTATACACACAATGAACCGACAGCTCAGGCTCCCCTGGCCGCCTGTTGGCATCAGGGGTTCAAAGTTTCCCTATTCAGGGAACCCCATGAACGTATTAGCCACCATTCACATTTGCTTAACGGAAATCTGATTAATGTCAGATCTGCCGGAGCTCACCAACATGACATTTATTCCCTTTTGGAAGACTGATTTTTATGTGCATAACTGAAACATGGTTTAGTTCAGCTTCTGGCCCAGATATTGTTCAGATGATGCCTATCCAATATTATATTTTACTTGACAGACCCGCCCCTAAAACAGGGGGGGGACTGGCATACATTTTTCCAGACCATGCGGAGGTGTTCCTCTATTCCTATGGCTTATAAATTGCCATGTGAACTATTACTAGTCAGACTTCAGTCTTCCCTGAGTGCCTCATTTCACGTTCTTATAGTTTATAGACCACAGCTTGTGTTACAAATCAATTTCTTTTTTTAAATTTTTTTTTTATTTATTTATAAAGTTTACACATAGATAATCAATCAAACAATCAGAACAATAAATACTCAGCAAAAATACACAGAATAACAGAATATTATATATACATAACTTGTAATAAATCAGTAAATACTCAGAAAGTCATCCCACATCTTTCCGTACAACCTCAACTTCCCTTGCCTCTTGTAAACCACCCTTTCCATGGATGCAAGGGCAGACATCCCCTCAACCCAATCATCAAGAGAAGGCGCATTCCGCGACTTCCAGCCCCTGAGGACCAACTTTTTGCCCAGACAAGCTCCACGGAGTAAAAACTTTTTCCGTGACACAGAGAGATCATCCAGCAATTCTCCACCTCCCAAAATCATTGTCATAAAATCCAATTCAACATCCAAATTCAAAACACGCAGACAGGCACCACAAACATCCTGCCAAAATCCCTGTACACGCACACATTCCCACAACAGATGTTCCAGACTTCCCTGTCCATTCCCACAACACCAGCATTCATCCGAGTCCATCAGCCCCCTCTTAAACATTCGTTCCGGGCTCCAAAACACTCTATTGAGGATCTTTATCTGTCTTGACCGTTCCACCAGATCAATTGCACAGAGTTTAACATTCGCACACATATCCAGCCACATCTCAGGCGAAATCTCACACCCCAACCTCCTTCCCCATTCATCTCTCAAATCAGAATTTTCCTTATAAGCAGACACAATACAATTATATATCCTGCTAGCAATGGAACAACCACCTGGCTCCCTCTCCATAAGATAGAGATTCACCATTGAACTTCCTAGCTCCGCCACATCACCAATACATCTTTTCAATTTCCTGAAGTCTTCAGTTCTGAAATTATCAATGTGAAACTTTGCTCGTAACTCACGTTCCCCAATCCACCCTCCATCCACCAGAACATCATCAATCCAGAGCACCCTGCCTAGAAACCAATCCGGCCAGAATAAAGACCTTCCCCCGATAGCAATCAATGGGTTCAACCAAATGGATGAGTGAATGGTCCTTGAAGCAACCGAGCCCAACAATTCATGAACCTGTCTCCACGTCTCTCTCAGAAAAACCGTCAAAGGCGATTTATTACATGACTTGTTTGTCGCCGTGAGAATTGCCCTTGGAGGGAGCGGACCCAACATACTTGCCTCTGCAATTACCCATTTATCAGGCAAATCCATCAAAAAAGGCACAATAAAATGACTTGAAAAGGCTAAATGATATGCCCTGAAGTTCGGTACTCCCAGACCCCCTTTTACTACTGGCAACTGAAGTTTCCACAATTTAAGCCTAGGCGGCTTATTATCCCACAGGAATGACTGCAACAAACCATCAATTTTTTTCCAGTAATGTTGACCAATTTTCATCGGAAGCATACCTAGAACATAATTAATCTTTGGAGCTGCATTCATTTTGATAGCGTTCGCTATGAAGCAAAGACCACCTCAAGATGCTCATTTTCAAATCAGTACATACCTCATTCATGTTTACCACAACCATCTCATCCACCAGTGGGGTTAGCCATATACCCAGGTATTTCAGTTTCTTTTCACACCATTGAAACCCAATCCCAGTAATCAAGTTCTTGTCACAATATCCTGAAATTGGCAACACCTCAGATTTAGACAAGTTAACCTTAAATCCAGCCACCACATGAAATCTATCCAAAACATTCAGCAAGGCCGGAAGGGACACTGTTAAATTCCGTAACAACAAAAGTAGGTCATCCGCATAAAACCACAACTTTTGGTCAGCACCATGAAAACTCAGACCCTGTATCCCCACGTCACTCCTTAAGGCAATCGCCAATGGTTCCATGGCCAAAACAAATATCAGGGGGGATAAAGGACATCCCTGTCTCGTACCCCTCCGTAGCACAAAAGAATCTGACAATTGCCCATTAGTTCTGACAGCGGCAGTCGGACAAGCATAAAGCAAGACGATCCATGAAATAAACTCCTCTCCCAAATTCATAGCATGCAATACTGAAAAAAGACAGTTCCAATCAACACAATCAAACGCTTTCTCCGCGTCCAAGGAAAGCACCGCAACATCATCATCCATATCCTGTGCATGTGTCATCAACAACAATAAGTTCCTAATATTGCTAGATGTCCTCCGGCCATGAACAAAGCCCGACTGATTAGTGTGCACTAACTTCACAAGAAGATTCTGCAAACGAAGGGCCAATAGTTTTGCAAGGATCTTATTATCAGTATTAATCAAACTGATCGGACGGTAATTCGAAGTCAAACAACCATCTTTACCCTTTTTTAGAAAAAACGATATAATGGCATGACTAGTAGAAGCAGGAAGCAAACCTCCCACCCTGGATTCTATGAAAATATCCCGCATAAATTCTACCACTGAATCAGGGAAGATTTTATAAAATTCAGCAGGCAGACCATCCGGACCCGGAGACTTGCCCGAGTTCAACTTCCCAATCGCAGTTTTCAATTCATCCACAGTCAAAGCCTCACTCAGCATTGCATTCTCCAAATCATTCACTCTAGGTATCTCCAATCCATTAAAAAAGGAATCATTCAATCCATTGACATCCAACTCACTTTGATAGAGTTTCATATAGTACTCCTTAAAAGTCTCATTAATCAATTTCGGGTCACAAGTCACCTGACCATTCTCTCTTTTGATAGAAGTGATAGATCTTTCTGATTGCTGTTGTCTTAATTTATAGGCAAGCCAGCGATCGCACTTTTCACCATAATCAAAATAAGAACATTTCAATCTAAACAAATCCTTTTCAGACCTTGCTTTGAAAGTCTCATTCAGCTCCCTCTGCAGTTCCCTAAGTTTTCTCCTTTTCTCCAGATTAACTGAGTCATTTATCAAATCCTTTGAAAGCTGCTTAATATTTTGTTCCAAATCCAAACTTTTCCTCTCTATACATTTCCTCTTGCTACTGGACAAACTCAGGATCAATCCCCGCATCGTACATTTAAATGCCTCCCAGACTGTCCCAACACCAATTCCTTCTGTCCTATTTTCCACAACAAATTGATCAGCCTCAGACCTGATTTTATCTACTATCTTCTCATCCTGAAGAATTGAGGTGTTCATTTTCCAACAAAAAGATCTGGAAGTATCAAACTGCAAACCCATATTCATAAACACAGGTGCATGGTCAGTGACAGCAATACAGCCAATCTCACAGCTTACCAGATTCAAGGTTGCTGATCCAGCCGTGAGAAACATATCTATATGAGAATGTGAATCATGAGAGCTAGAATAAAACGTGTATTCTCTCAAATCAGCATGAAGCAATCTCCAACAGTCTTCTAAGGCAAATTCAGAAATAAGTGAGCTAAAAGAACAAAATGTCGGATCCCTCCTGCAAACAGAACTGGATCCACTCCGATCTTTGACAGTATCAATAACCAAATTAAAATCTCCCCCCAGAATAACATTCCGGCAAGCAAAATCCTGCAGCATTTGAGCAACTTTTCCAAAGAATGAACCATCATCCACTGAGGGAGCGTAAACATTGCAAAGAATAATCTGAATTCCCTGAACTTCCACCAAAAGTGCAATGACCCTACCTTCCTTATCAGAGCTAGAGTTTAAGACCTTAATCGGGGAATTCTTCCGAATCAGAATAGCAACCCCTCTACTCCTGGACGAATAGCACGAGACAAAAAATTCCCCAATCCATCCTTTGCGTAACATATTAACTTCATCCAGCAATAAATGGGTCTCCTGAAGGAAATAAACATCACTGCGCATATCCTTCAAACAATTAAAAATCGTTTGACTTTTGAGCGGATTGTTTAAACCATTTATATTCCACGAGGAAACAGACAACTGGTCACCCCTCCCAGACGGCATTGCAAGGGAAAGGAAAAAACAACAAAAAACCAAATCAAAAATACTGTACTTATAAATACCAAAAACCCTCCCCCACCCCCACCTGCAGAAGTATGAATCCAACGTCAACAAGAACTAACAAACCCCAAGTCACCCCCGATTCCCTTCCCAATCATATATAGACTTCCCAAACCAGAAAACACCAAAGTTTAAAAGAGCCCATGTAGACTACAAGGAGCCCTCCAGCAAAATACAACCTAAATCACAATTAAAAGCATCCCAATCACTGAAGGTGAAAAGGATCGCAAACAATAACTATATCTAAAACTGAATAAATACACCCGTCAGAGCATCTATCTAATTATCACTAACCCGAGAGAAGAGAAATGCCTACCCCCTCTAAAACAAAAAGAAAGACAAAGAAGAGGAAAAAAAGGTGAAAACAGCAACATAGTAAAATAGTAAAGCAAAAAACAGTTCTTTATGATTTTGCACCACTGGTGGAAGATTTATCTTTGAAATATCCAAAACTGTTTCTTTTGGGCGATTTTAATTTGCATCCAAATATTCCTACAGATCTTTTGGGCAAAAATGTTGTGGCTCTTTCAGCTGATTGTTCTTTTTCTTTGAGGAACCACCTTCCAACCCACAATGGAGGGAATATGCTTGATTTTATTTTCTAAGACTTTAGTGACTTAACTATGTTTAAACCCTTTCCTGTTTCCTGGTCTGATCATTATTTGCTTCCTTTTTCTATCTCTGTTAAGACCTATGGCTGGGGTCCCAGTATGTCATCACAGACTCCTCATTTTTGGGTAAGTATTTGCCCAACGTCTATCAGCGATTTGCTGATTTATCTGACCCAAGAAGGAGTAGTGAGTACAAACAAAGATCCTTTTACTGCCCTGGTTGAAGCCATGAATGATACTGCAGATCCCCTGGCCCCTATGAGATCATCTCGCGGTTGTTCTAAGCCCTTTGCCCCCTGGTTCTCGGGAGCACTAAGGTTACTAAAAAAAGACTGCCGTCAAGCTGAACATAAATGGCACATTGATTTTGCTCCTTACGCTAAAAAGATGTATACATATGTCCTTACAAAACACCAGGTGGCTATAAAAAATGCCAAATCATGTAATTATGCCACCGAATTTTGACAGCAACATGCTCGGCTAAAGAACTCTTTCAAGTTGCAAAGGAACGTTCCGCTTCCGTGCGACCTTTAGCTAAGGCTTTACACACGCAAGTCCATTGCCATCGGATTGTTCCTTTTTCAGGGATAAAATTAGCAACATTCGACAAATGATTGGGCCTAATATGTCTGATCCTGTTAACCCCTGTATTCTAGTTTCTGATACTGAAATGATTCGGACCAGTGCTTTTCGGTTTAACAGAATTACGGACACTATGGTTTCAACTTTGTTATTGAAACCTAGGTCCGCCTCTCCCATTGATCTGATCCCTCTCTGGATCATTCAATCCATTTTGACAGTATTGATCCCAGGACCCTTGAAGCATGCAGTTATTTCTCCACTGCTAAAGAAGGCACATCTTGACCCTGCGGTGGTAGAACAAAATGTATCAACCTATTTCTCTACTTCTGGCCCTTATGAAGCTGATGGAGGCTATTGTGAATCCACAGTTCTCTGATTTTCTGGAATCAAACTGTCTCCTCTACCTGTTTCAATCGGGATTTCAGCCGTGCGTCGGAACTGAGTCTGTTATGGTCGCAATTATGGATGAAATTGTTTTGCTTCAAGATGTTGACCTCTCCGCAGCTTTCAATACTGTTGACCATGGGATTTTGCTGCAGAGTCTGGAGAAGGCCAGAGTGGCAGGTGTTCAGCTTCACTGGTTTGCTTCTTTTTTTGGCAGACCGCCTTCAGACAGTCTCTCCCTCCCCCTTTCATGTCCCCCCTGCAGTAGTTAACTGTGGAGTTCCCCAGGGGTCGACTCTGTCCCTCCTTTCATTTAATTTATGCATGCGACCACTAGCAGACTAGGTCACAGATCATGGTGTACATTTCTACTCTTATGCCGACGATACGCAGATCCTTTTTTGCCCAAATGCTCCTGCTTCTGGCCCTCCTTCTAGACTGAAGGACTGCCTTTCCTCGGTTGGTAAATGGATGGCGAAGAACTGGCTCAAGCTCAACAGAGATAATATAGAGGTCCTCTTGGTCGGCTTGACCCTGCTTTGCATCAGTTCTCACCTATCCTCTATTTAGCGCCTAGATGCATTCTGGACTTAGTTTGGGCTGTACAAATACAATGACCATGCAACAAGAACATACAGGTTTGTGTGTGGTGCTGGGTGTGTTGGTAGGTTTGGCTTCGTACACTATGTGGACCATTCCCATAAAATGTTAATTTCATTATTTATATTTTGATTGAATCATGTTTGCATGCTTTTATTTCCTGAAAAGAATGGCTGTGTGTGTATGAGATGTGTTCACCATATCGGGGTGTGTTTATGTGTACGCCTCAGTAGTGTGTGTTTTTTTGGTCACGGCTTGCCTACCATGCATCGTTCTGTGCTGGTTCCTTAGCAATGTGACGAGGCACACTTGTGCAAGTGATCTGTTGCTGGCCACTTGCAGGTAAGAGCGTGTGCAGTCCTGTTTGGCTCGAATAGGTGTTGCACTTGCGGTCATATATTATGGCAGTGGTTCAGGTCTGTTTGACATTCCAAAGATTGTCGTTCTCTGAGTTGTTTTGCATCCTGCAACATTAGCTCATGCGGTGTCTTCCTCATGGGTCAAGTCCTAAAACAGAAAGTGGGGGGACTCATTACCATACCATTTGAATGTGGTCTTACCAGAAATAAGCATATCAAGGTGCGCTCTGAAAAAAGTCGGGAGACTTCTGAAAAAAGTGGGGGATTCCGTCCACCCACGTGTACCCTCGACTTGAGCCCTGGTCTTTCTTCCTTGTGCTTTTGTTATCCCAGTGTTTCAAAGGAGGTCAACATATCCCAGCATGCAAGGGTACGGCAGGACTTCACGACCTACTGACAGTCCATAGAAACACATCCAGGTTTTTTTGGGTGCGTTCTGCATGCCCCGGATAAGTCTGTGCTTTTTCTGAGCTGTACTGGGCGAGCTAGATTTGTGTTTTCATGGGCACATGCAGACCGGTTGTGTTGATTGTGTTTGTTGTCATTCTTCAGGGTAAACGTGTGACATGCTCTTCACTGTAGGTTTGCACGTCACATAAATGTTGACATGTGGTTGGGTGTTCCATTGGGTAATGCTCAGTCTGTAGTCCTTAAAGTATCTTTGTCCCTATCCTTATCGTCCCATGCTCGTACTACTCTAACTAGTCACATGTGCATCCCTCCATCTCCACAACTCTGAACCAGCCCGCTCATGGCAGATCCCATGGTAAGAACTTGTAGTTGCCTTCTCACATGCCATTCATACCATGTACGTATCCATTCTGGCACGCGTAAATGTGAAACCTTGCTCTAATGGCATGACACTTTTCCGATTGCAAAGCTTCATAGGCTTCAAAGCCCCGTTATGCCAACCTTTCATAGACTTGGGTGACTCTGCCGCTTGTGACATCACAAAGCAAACATGGCTGCCGGCGTTCCTTGCAGATGGCTGTTCATAGCGATCTCATCCCTCCAAAGGAGTACTCATAAATGATGCCATTCACAAGTATTGCAATGGCATGCTTGTTTGCACTTCTTGTTGGTGTGGTTACTCCTGTCAGTTGTTAATTGGACATGTGTGTTACTAGCATGTCATGTGTCATTCTTATTATCCCAATGTGTGCTGCATAGACAGGTTGGCTTGCCTGGCAGGGTGTGGGCTGTGTGATACTTGTCCGTCTGTGTTGTCTTCTCGTGGATACTCATAGATTCTGCTCTCTAGGTCCTTCCATGTTATGGGGCCAGTAGCAGTTAGTTACTGCTTTTTGCATGCTAGGTTGGCTAACAGACCCTGGCACTGTATGTGGTTTAACTGCTGCATGCAATTAATTTGTTCGCTCCAGTGCAGCAATTATTTGACCGCATGCCAGCATTTCAACCACTGTTGGTGGTAATCATGATGGATATACCAGGGGATTTCATATTTGCCTGAAGATTTGTTCCCACTTGGTGGCAAATTTAACCACTGGTTGTCTTCGGAGGACTCCTTCCACCACCTTGGCGCTGGCTTTTAATGTCAGCAACAAGATTTTATCAACCACTTTGGGGCAACAAGATTTTATCAACCACTTTGGGCGGTGTTACTCTCCGACATGTGGTAATATATTTTCTTTGACTTTTTTTCTGTAATGTGGTTTTCACCTTTCAGGCAAGGCAGGCACTTCTCCTGCAGACACATGGTGGATTGCTAGGCGGAAAACTTTCTTTAATATGACCCCATATTTTTCTTGGATGGGAATTGATGCTGGTAATGTATTTTCCACTGGCGATAATTGTACCACCAGAAGCAAATTAATGGTAAACTGCTGCAGCCCATTTTTCAGCCTTGTGATATTTGCCCCTTCTGTAATTGGCATAATTAACCACTTAACCCTTGAAGTAGCACTGCCACACTTTCAAATATTAGACCCTTTTTCTGGCTACCAAAGCCTTCTTTGGCACTAGCCAAGCCAACCCAGCAAACCCTTACCGCAAACATTTTGGTGGGAGATGCTATCATTACCAATGCTCATCTCTCCCACTTTCCCTCTACCTTGTTCGAATCTACCCCTGGAGATTAGACAATTGAACTAGCATCCTAACTAGGGCTTGGGCAAAAGGTTTTTATTTTTCACGACAAATTAACGTTTGTTGCAAAGCATTATTTAAGAAAATGTTTACATTTGGTTAATACAAACTATATTTAACAAAGTGATTCCTTTTGGCCTGAAAAATCTTTCTTAGATATTTAACAAGTGTATGTTTTGTAGATGTTATATTATATATAAATATATATTGTATATTTGTATATTTTATAGTTTTGATGAACAAACAATTGTTTGGTTCTTTGTTTTAACGGAAGTTTTGTTTGTTTTAGGTATGATGTGAAACCATTCAAGGTGTGTTTTATTTAAGTAAAACATGGCAAACTGAACATACCTTCCTCCTGTTATTAATATATGATAACTTATCACCATATAGGAAAATCATCATCAACATATTAGTTCAGCCAGATTCACAGTTATGTTGTAAAAAACATTCGGTGAGGCCAGTAATGTTAAACATTTTTGCTTTTTTTCCTTTGGAATCATACACTGACTTTCCTAAAGACGCTAGAGCAGAATTGGTAGGTTTTTTGTATACAAAAAAATGCTTTGACAAGGTGAAAGTGTAAGCCAAATGGGGGTGATATGCAATACCGAGCTGAATTAAATCTGAATGAAAAACGCCAATTTTGACTTTTCACTAATTAAATTTACCACCATAATCCTGACTCTCTCCTGCCCCTGCGTCCCTGCCAGGGCCATTTTCCTCACCTTTATGTTCATGGGGTGGGAGTCAAAGACCCACAGCTAGTCCACATGGTTTCTTAGAAGCTGTACTTACTCACCTTGTGATAGCGATGGCTGAGCAGTAAAGGTAAACACTTAATTGGGGAATAAATGGCTTCAGGATACAGCAGACCACATTAGAGCATTTAATGCATTAGTGTCCACGGTAATATTCTGTGAAGGTAAGCAAAGAATCTGCAGGTTACAGGTGGGTTTCGTTAGAAAAAGTGTTAAGAGGTCAGAGTCACAGCCATGGCTGCTGGGCTCACAGCCAATGGTTGAATCAATCAGGACTTTGGAGTACTATGTTAGGCAGCCCCTACTGGGCACTTTAGGATCTGTGACCGCACAAAAAGGTGTTAGTCTCCCATTGGAATGAAAGGAAGGGACAGACCAACTTCTTACTGGCAGAAGAGGATACTGGTTCTGATGTTGCAGTATCCACAATGTTACCTAAAGCCCCAAATTTAAAGGTAGGGCCTCAGACCTGAATTATTCGGATGTCTCATGAGATGTTTCCAGGCGCTAGCATTCAATGATTGTGGTCCACTTGCAGGGTCTTGTCCATGCTACAATATATAGTGCCGCAAATAAATAAATAAAAAACCTGAAATATTGCTTTGATAACTTAGTTATCAGCACATAAACTAATTGAATTGAGAAATGGTGGAGCAGGATGTGAATTGATTCACTAGTATAAAGGATATCAACATGAAATGACAAAAGGGAGTTGCACATTGATAAAGCTATGTTTCTTTAGACACTAAAATAGAATGATACCGAGTTAGAGTTAGAAAAATATGTACTCACTTGCAGGGTAAATCCGCAGCCGGAAGGAACTAATCCGGTGCCGAATCCCTTGTAGATGCTGTTTATGAAGGAGCAGGCATTGCCCTGGGCATCCACCACCGTAAGGTAAACCGTGTCACTGCCAGTTTGTAGAGGGCTCCCATGACCATATTCATTGTTTGCTCTAAAATGTTAATAGAGAAATGCTTCTTAATAGAAATGAAGATGACACGTAGTAGCTTGATCATACTTGATCTTAGCTGCCTGATAATTTTAAATACATGTCAATATGAAAACATGTTGCATAGTTCATAAGTCTGGCCCTGCTGTAGTGCACTAAATGTAAAATCGGTATTTTCCCTCTTACATGGTGAATGACCACTGCCACCATGCTAGGAGTCAAGACACTGCACACCAAACCCCGCCCCCCTCGTACGAGCTAGAGGGGACGGTATGTGAAGGCATCCTGCTTGTCATATATCACAGGAGTGGCTACTCTGCCACTGAGAAGGCAGACCCGAGCTCCTAAGGAAAAGCAATATGGCGGTCATAAGTGGGATCAAGTACCACCTGGACTGGCACCTGTAGAAAAAAACTGATAGCGTAACACATCACGTGGCCTGTAATATGCAAATTAGTTCATGCTTGCAGATGAACAAACCACTTGATTCCGGTAGACTTGTAATCCCAGGCGAAGATCTGCATTCCCCTTGTAAATAATAAACACTAGAGCATGCCCAATAAAACCTGTTTCATCTATACAGTACATTCACAGCTAAACACGTGTATAAATCAATCTGTAATAACACTGTGCCCCCAATCACTCACGTGGGCAGGTCGTGCAGGCATAGGTATCTAGAACGCTCAACACGATGCCGTCTAGAGTTGCCATCCACATTAATTCACCTCCATTTCTCACAAGCGTGGCTCAGGAAGAGCTACTGAGACTTCAGTGATTGAAGAAGGCCACATTGGAGCCTGCATTTGTGAATACACCCAGCAACCAGGGTTGGACTGGCTTATAGGGAACTTTGGAGATTTCCCGGTAGGCCTCTGCACCCTGGGCCTCTTTTGTGTGGTATACTATTTTATTTCCAAATGTTCTCACATGAAAAGGGTTGGGCTTGCTGAAAATTTGTAATATGGGGCCACTTTGAAAATAATTTCCAGTGCCTCTTTTAGTTCCCAGTTCACCCCCGACAACAACCCAAGCTGTGCACAGCAGCAGTCTACCACAGTTTCTCCAATGATATATGATATGATGTTTTATTTATATTGCGCCCATACCAAGTTTTTCAGAGCACGACGAGGCAAGGGAAGGGGGAAGAGGGGAGGACAAAACAACGATCTTACTAGGCCCAGTGACATTGAGAACGTGCAAGTGCAGGGGAAAGTGCAAGGGGCAGTGGAGGAATGGAAAGTGCTGAACACAAGATCAAACAACAATAGGTAGTGCGGCCAGCAGGTGGCAAGTTCAAGAATAAGCCGCAGACAACGGATGTCTAATAAGTGCAGAAGGGGACTGTAGGGTTGCAGATACAGACCCAAGTGCAAGGGTTGCCAAGAGGCATTGCAGGTATGCAGCTGAGGGGGCAGGCATCTGGGCCCAAATCAAATTGTTAATTTGCATTTTTAAGTAACTTTTGGTCTCACCCTAAGTTACTAGGGGAATCCAGACGTGGACCCCTTGCTCACTATTCTTAGAGAGGCACAGATCCACCCTACTGATGAGGTCCAACCAGACCGAACCACGTGTCTGGGGTTTCTGTTGGTACTCTTGTTCAGAGGAGAATTGCCTAGCATTTCGGTGCTGGACTGCCCCAGGGCAGGCCAAAGACTGATATGTTTGGGATATTTCTTCTCTGTGAAAGATAGTGAGCTAAAGACTCTGGGTAAGTCTCTCGTAACCAGGACTAATGTCTGGCAGAGGGACTCACAGGACCCCCTTGTTAATTTGCATTTTTAAGTAACTTTTGGTCTCACCCTAAGTTACTAGGGGAATCCAGACGTGGACCTCTTGCTCACTATTCTTAGAGAGGTACAGATCCACCCTACTGATGAGGTTCAACCAGACCGAAACACGTGTCTGGGGTTTCTATTGGTACTCTTGTTCAGAGGAGAATTGCCTAGCATTTCGGTGCTGGACTGCCCCAGGGCAGGCCAAAGACTGATATGTTTGGGATATTTCTTCTCTGTGAAAGATAGTGAACTAAAGACTCTGGGTAAGTCTCTCGTAACCAGGACTAATGTCTGGCAGAGGGACTCCCAGGACCCCCTTGTTAATGTGCATTTTTAAGTAACTTTTGGTCTCACCCTAAGTTACTAGGGGAATCCAGACGTGGACCCCTTGCTCACTATTCTTAGAGAGACACATGTCCACCCTACTGCTGAGGTCCAACCAGACCGAAACACGTGTCTGGGGTTTCTGTTGGTACTCTTGTTCAGAGGAGAATTGCCTAGCATTTCGGTGCTGGACTGCCCCAGGGCAGGCCAAAGAGTGATATGTTTGGGATATTTCTTCTCTGTGAAAGATAGTGAGCTAAAGACTCTGGGTAAGTCTCTCGTAACCAGGACTAATGTCTGGCAGAGGGACTCCCAGGACCCCCTTGTTAATTTCCAAATTCAGAGGGTAGCCAGGTGCCCAATGCTGAAGCAGACAGAGATCAGCAGGGGAGAGGAAGAGCAAATGCAGAACATCTAACAACAATAACAAAATGGGGGCCCAGTAACTACGTGTCCGCCTGCTTACTTGGTTTCCAGGGAAGGGTGCATGCCCTTCACATAACTTTCCTGGTCTCCAAGGAGAAAGTGATTAGAGTAACAAGTTCCAGCTGGGGAAAATACCATACCCACTCTGTCTTGGGTGGCCGTGGCAGGAGGACACTCATCCTTACCCATATGCCTTCTTTATGTAGGGCCACCTGTGGGCAAAACGGGAACACCCAGAAAATGTCCATGCCATCCACTCTGTCACTTGCTGTAGCACTAACTACTCTGGGTGTCTCGAGGCTACCATTTGGGAATCTATCCTGATGAATGGAGCAACGGAAACACTAGAATAGAGCCCACAGTGTGTGGAAATAGTTTCTACCAACTATAGTCAGGTGCGGCATTACTTTCTCATCAGAAGGGAGCTTGCAGACAGAAACCAGGGTGATGCCTATTCCAAGGGTCCAGGGCAGGTGCAGAACAGATTTGCATGGCACTTCCACTAGATGAGGCATCAAGGAAGCGCCTATGCAGCATGAGGAGCATTGATGAGGCTGCTAGTCATGTGACTATGCCATGCCACTCAGTTGGTCTGCCCACCACCTGTTTCTCGTGCCTTCCAGGAAGCTTCTTTTCCTTTGCAGGTGGTGCCATGGTGCAAGGGGATCTTGGTCATGTGAGCCAAGCCCCACCCATGAACTTGCCTTGATCTTTCCTTTCCTTTCTTAACTCTTAGATCAAGGGTGTCTCTCGACCAGGTTGTCCAAAGTGAAGGGCAGATGAAGAAAAGGGCAATTTCTGTTGGGACGTGTTCGGACTGGGAGCAACCAGGACGATAACACCTGCTCTTCTATCATTGGGTATCCTCCCTCAAATCTCTTCCCCTCTGTCCATCCCTACCATCACCACTCATCGTCAAGCACACCACTCACCAACAACATCATGGACACTGCATCGTGTTACCATAGAGCCCATCAGCAATCCATCATTCACAACTGCAAGAAAGCTGATGCTTGCCAATGTCTGCTCAGCATCAGCAATCAGCCATGTGGAAAACACTGCCGACTTCATCACCACACGTGACGTGGACACCATTTTCATTACTGAGACTGGAGGACTTCCACCACCACACACATCCTAGATGTGCTCATCCCCAATGGCTACATAATTGTACAACAGACCGTCCAGACAAGATCGGCAGAGGCCTCGCCATCATTCACAATTTCATCATGGCCATGCACCAAACTGCATGTCTCCACCATTGGCTCTTTTGAAAAGCTTGCCTGCCACTTCCCACTCTCTCTAATGGACACAGTCACTTTTCACCTGATTTACAGACCACCCAACCAAACACTTTGTTCATTGAAGATTTCATGGACCTGGTCAGCACCATGTCCCTCAAGCATGCCAACAACATCTTCCTCGGTGATGTCAACATACCTGGCAAACCAGCAACTATGTCAATGAAAGAAGATCTTCACTGACTTCTCAACACTCTAAAACACGAAAGACCCAGCTCACAGTAAATGTAACATCCTCAACCTCATCATCAACGCTCTGTCCACCCTCCATTACAGCTCTCCAAATCCTGCTCGATTGGTCGCATCATCTGGCAATCTCCTTTGCCAGTAGTCACACCACACCAGTGTATTAGGGGTCCTCTAAAGGCATGTAATCAATGATTTACCAGTAGTAGTTCAAGAAGGAGCGTACACCAGGCAAGAAATAACACAGTTTTTTTTTACAGCTGGGCAAGCACAAATCAAACAGCACAGTGGAACAGAACTGGTTGCTGGGAGCTGACAAACTGGCTAAAAGCTAACAATACTTTTATACTGCTAATACAATGTGTATACAGTTAGAAATAGTTGCACTTCAAACTTCACGTCTTCACGGTTGTCACAAAGCTGACTGGTTAGAATACGTCATGCCCCTATAGCTAAACATTTGTTAGTTGGACATGATTGGAGTGAAACAGATCTGCTCTCTCCTGGTTTGTCTCCCGTCTGTGTGGCACCACATTGCCTCCCGCTCCACCCCGCAAACTATTCGCAATTAGTAATAGCATAATTATGCTGACCTCCGGATCTTTATTCGTTTGACATTGGTCAGCCAAAGAAAAGAGGGAACATGAGACACCCTGAACTAGTCGGAAGAGTGGCAATCACAGGGCACCTGCCCAATGAGAAATCTCACAAACACCATTCTGGACACACTGTGTACTCGTTGCTTTTTGGGGACACTAAAACCTACCATTTGTTGCTCTCGCTTAGAGGTCGCTGGCACTGTATTAGAACAAGTCACCCAGTATGACTACTTAGGAGTAGGGTTCACAGATACAGGCTCATGGACAGCTCAGACAACTAGGTCACATTCCATTCTTGAAAGAAATGGTAGTGGCCTTAAGACATTCTTCATTTCCCATGGAGAGGGATCAGTGATTGATATTTACTCCATCCAGACTGTACAAGCTGTACTCTATGGAGCAGAGATTTGGGGTCACACTAAGAGCTCTAACTTAGAATCAGCAGAGAACACATTTCTGAAAAAGTTACTCAAACTGCCGTACAGCTTTCCGAATGCTCTGCTCCATATGGAATGCAGCCTTAACCCCAGTATCGACCAGTTGGCATGGAAACAGGTTTTTTATTGACTTAGGGCCTCATTACACAGAAGGCGGTAAACCATGGTGCTATTAGCACCATGGTTGCCGCCGGTACCATACCGGCACCACCACCATGGAGAAAAGGGGAATTACCACCCCATTCCAAGGTTGGCGGGGTGGTAATTCCCCCTTTCTTCATGGCCCTTCCCCATTCCCATTTTTGCCCCATAGGGAATAATGGGAATGGGGAAGGCGCTAATTACGGTACCGCAAGCACCAAGATCCCTTTGCGGGACCCAACTTTAACGGCTGGTCTACACCAGGCGTTAAGGTCGGGTCCCGCAAAGGGACCTCGTAGTAAGGCGGTAAGGGTTAACGGTCACCGGTACCCTTACCGGTGACCCTTAACCCTTACCACCTTCCATGTAATGAGGCCCTTAGACTTTGGGGGTCTCCCGGGCTTGTCATGTACAAAGCAGCATACAAAGATCTGATGAACTACCTTCTGGACGTTCACTTCAATGGTGGACACATGTTAGGCAGCATCTCAAACTGGCCGGCATGGCAGAACTATGTCATAATCTGGATATTCTATGCAGTGGTGCCAAAGGAGACATCAAGCAGTTTGTCAAAAGTGATACCCAAGAATGTCTCATTGCTGCATGTCTGAACCTAAAAGTAGGGCTAGCGTACCTCTCTACAAAACCGGTCTTGGGGGAGAGAGATAGCTGGACTTGGTTTCACCAGCCCAAGCCTGTACCCTCTTTGTGGAGTTTAGAACTGGTACACTGCAGGCTGCATCTTTCACGAGTGACTGGAGGCGTAGCAATACAGAAACCTGTCCACAATTTGGTATAGAAATTGAATCTGTTGTTAATTTTTTGCTCTTCTGCGAGTGCTACTGTGAGTTGAGGAAGATGTGTTACCCCTGTTCAGAAGAGCAAATGTGCAATCCACGCAAGAAGCGAATAACCTTTGTAAATCTACGTCTGTACTGAACGATATATATTTCATAGTTAAATGTATCTATCGTGCCTATTTGCATTTGACGTTGCCTCAAGTTAATGGATGAACTCACGCTGGATTTGAGCTTTTTTATTGCAAGTCCTATAATGGAGATGGCTTATGAACTGTGTATTTTATATTGTTGCATAACATGAAATGATATTTAATTGTATGTAATTCTTTCTTATGACCTATTTGCATGTGTGTGCTAAAGGCAAATTTGCCAAATGAAGCTTACTGACTGACTGACTTACCATTTGATTTGCTCTTCTCAGAGCGCCCATTCATTTCTCATCCTTGTTTCCATGCCCACTAGCAAAGGGGTGCTTTGAAACAGCTTTTGGTGTTATGCGAGTGCCTCCCCGGGTAAGGTTGATTTCCCCATCTGCCATGAGTCACTGTGGGACTGGCTCAGCAACCTTGATTGTATCGTCCAGTGCTGTTCCCAAGGACACATGCAGATGACTGATCACCACTGCCAAATACTACCAAAACACCATAGCCAGGGCCAACAATGAAAGCGGAGACCTCTTCAAAGCCATCATGCACTGCATCAACCCTTTGTTCATCAATAAGATCCACTAACACAAACACCAATGCTACAGCTGACCTGACACTACACATCCCATCTTGCAAAAACCACAACAACCAGGACAACTTTCAAGACACACACTATGGAAGACCTCACTGCCATCCTAGCATTGCTCAAGGCTACATTGTATGCAGACGACATCCTCCCTGCCTCCATACTCAAAACACTTCCAACTGAAGCACTAAACTTACCTCACAATCATCAACAACTCCTTAACTCAATGCACCTGCCACTCAACCCTCAAGACTGGAAAAATCCTCCCGCTTCTCAAGAAACTAACACTGAACCCTGATGACTTCAGCAACTGCTGCCCTGTCACTCATCTTCCAATCCTAGGTAAGTTCCTTGAGAAAGCAGTAACCACACAACTCCTTCAACACATCAAAGCCAATAACCTCTGTCAGTCCTACTCATCACACCCAGATACAGCACAGAAAAAGCTGCCATCAAGGTGACCGACCATGTTCTTAAAATCCTTGATGATGGCCATGCTTGCAACCTGGTTCTGCTTGACCTCTCATCGGCATTTGGCGCAGTAGACAATCAGACACTCACCGGCAATCTACACTGGGATCATGGGGATCAGCAAGAGCATCCTCAGATGGCTCAACTCGTCCCTTGCTAAAAACCACCAGTCTTTACATGGCACTGCTTGGATCCCTCCTCACTTTACACAATATCCACATCCACAAATAGGTAGATGACACTTAGCTCTAACTGAAGATATCCTCTATTGAAGACATCCAAAAGCTCAAGGCATACCTCTTCTTGATCCATTCATGGATGCCCACTGCTTACCTGAAGCTCAATCCCTCCAAGACAGAATTTCTACTGCTGACCAGCAACAACGAATTCAGACCTGGCTCTCCGCTATGCACCACGAGTGCTTCACACCACAGTCCCCTACCTGTGCCAAAGACCCCGGGGTTAGACATCGACAAACACCTCTCCTTCAAACAGCACTTAACAAGGAAGGCACAAACAGGTTGGTACCAACTTTCTCGCCTGCGGAAAAACAAGCCTTTCATCCTAGAAAACAACTTCAGATTTTCTGTCCAAGACTTGGTCCTCTCCCACCTGGGTGGTATAAAAGTCCCTTTGGAAGGCCTCCGAGCGACTACCTTGGCTCCTCTTAGATGTGTCCTGTATGCTGCAATCAAATGATGCAAATTTAATGAAATCACAACGAACCTCATCGGACTGCACTGGCACCTGCTGCAAGCTTGCATCTTCTGCAATTCCTGCTACATCATCTACAAGGCTATCACCCTGAAGTCCCCAATCTAACAGTGAGAAACACAACATCTCCGGAGGCCTACGATCCACCAGAAGTAAGGACATGTGCAGAATTGAACTCTGTCGGTGCTGGAAGGAAAAAAAACAAAGACTGGCCTTCTCTGCCTATGCTCCAAGACTCTGGAACCTCCTCCCTATCAAAATCTGACTCACCCTGTCACTTCTACAATTCAGGAAGGCACAGATGTCTTTAAGGGAGGGCAAAAGGGGCACTTGTTCCAGGGCACCTTGGGGGGGGGGGGGCAAAAGGCTTCCTGAGCTAAAGAAGTCAGTTCCCATTGCTCACCACCCTTACATAGCACACATCAGAATAGTAAATAGCATGCTGCTGCGGCTCTAAATGTATTGCCTATCTGTTGTTGACAAGCACATTCTGCTCTGATCAATTCATCCTGTGATACTTTCTCTGTGGTATACATAGTGTGTGTGCTCATAACAGCTCATTTTGATTGCTGCTAGAGAGCATATCAAGCTATGAGTTGTGATCGTGATGAGGGGGTGCAAACAGATATTCTGGAGACCTTCCTCCATTTGGTTCAGTGGAGGGGGGCCCCAAAGATGTCTGTGCCAGGGCCCCAAAAGTGCTTAAGATGGCCCTGCAGGATGGAGCTCAAGACCCCTCTCTTTAAGGAATAGCTCCTCCCTTCCATCAAGGTCCACACAGCCTCCACATCCACCCTACCTGAGATTGGATAATCTGATCCCCAATGTTTACTCTCATAGTTACTTGTAGATCCATTCCTGGTAATTGCCCTCTTTCCCCTGTTGTTAGAGCTCCACTGCCTTGTTTCTCTGCTCCTAAACTTGCTCTTTGCCCTCCTATTGTAAAGCGCTTCATTGCTTCCTCGAAGCTAGGTCTGTACTCAATAAATACCCTAATAATGAGAATAGTCCAGAGGTGAGCGCACGGCAGTCTCTCTGTACTCAATTCAGGTGCTTATTCACCTGGCAGGGGAGGCACTACCTAAACTGTAACTGTGGTTCATTATTTCTTCCCCTTATATAAACATAGGGCATTGTGCTTCATTATTGCAAGGACTTGCTCCCATCATCATGCATCCCTGGAGATTGTGTCACAGCGCCCCTCGACTCCAAGCCACCCTCCATTGAAGGTATGTGGGCTTAGAGAGATCCATAGCAGGCTCCACTAGCTCTGGCCCATGGTGGCAGCATCCCAGGGTGGTGTCCCCTACAGATGCTACACTCTCTTCAGCCCTTTTCCAACTGTTCATTGGTAGCCATTGAATCTGGCCGGGTCCATCCACTCAGCTTTCCGTAGGAATGACCCACTCTATTCTCTTCTCACCAGCATACTAAACATCCCCGCTGTGGAACACACCACAGTCCAGCCATCTCTGTGCTCCTGCTGGTTCCTCAATAGCTTCTTAACTAGTTCTTGCAACTTTCCAGAACACTACTCATAAACTCACCAACAAGACACTTTATACCAACATTATTACTGTACACTCATTAAATCTATAGTAATAAAATAGATGTCCTGGGTGCTTTTTGTTTTGCTCTGTGGAACCACTGGATCTTAATTGAACCCGGCGTACACTAACATTACCAGAAGCACTCCAAACATATTTGAGATTGATCCAACTTGGAAGGCGTTTTGAAAACATTTGCTCACATATTTTAAAAAATACCAGAACAAACACGTATACTACTGACATTGTATTTAGAGAAAAACATTAGAGCAATTCATAAATGATCGCTTCAGGCTGTCTAAAGAGAAATGCAGTGAATCTACAAAAAAGCAAAATCAATATCTTGATAATAAATAGCTAACCATCTTTAGATATAGAAGATTCTTGGGTGTTAACATGTGTAGAACTAAAATTTGTTGACACAGCAAAAGTACAATGATGCCAATGTGTCTTAAAATTGAATTTGGTGGAACCTTTAAATAAATTATGTTTGCCTGTTCCAAATTGATATTGAGTTAAAATCATTATTGTTATGTCCTTGAGCATTGCCATTTGCACAATTGCAGTATTAGCCTAGAGAACCTCTCAGTGAGCAACTATCAACTAAGCAGACAGAAAAATGGGATAATGTTTCAACCTCCGGAACCTTGGTCGGCCTATCAATGATATTAACTACCTCCTTGGCTTCCTCCTCACCTGAGTCTTCTGGAGAAGTGTCGCGGCGGTAAACCTTTTTCCCAATCTTCTTTTTCTTAGAGAAGAGGTATGGCCGTCCGCGGTAAGAAGCCACCCTGATTCCCTGCCAAGCAGGGAAGCAAGAGGCTTCCTTCCCGCAGGGACCGGGTAATGAGGGAAAAAAGCGGATGCTCAAAAAAACCCTCGGAGAAACAAAGTCACGATCCTGTAGTTTCGGAGAGTGATGTGAAGTAAAGGTAGGATGACTGGAGCGAGAATCTTGAGCAGGAGTCGGAAGGCGAGGCAGGTCCTTGGCAGAATCCAGGAGTGAAGGATGAAGGAGAAAGAGAGTGCAAGAGGCAAGGAGAAAACCAGAATGACGGCGGAGCACCACGGAAGGGAAAACAAGGGAGAAAGCGAACGGCGAAGGGACGCCGACTGGAGACCAAAGGGTAGCAAAAAATAGCACGAAGGAAAAAACACACGGAGCCAGCAACTCGGAAGAAACAAAGTTGCAACGCACCGAACCCGGAACTGGGCGGTGCTTAAATAGTGAAGCCGGGAAAACCAGAGAAAGACTAGAGCGGTAAACCTGGAATGGACAGGGAAACACAATGGATGACCTAATGACGCCGCCAACGCCAGGCGTTCCATAGCCCCCACCGGCGACTAGACGCTGGCGGCATGACATAATGACAATTGCTTGTTGAAAGTAGAAGGACAACAAACCCACATTTTCAGTGCATTACTAGGATGTTCCCTATAAGGAAGTCAGACAGTGTCCATACATTCCCAAGCAAAACATATAGGATCAACCCATCCAATTTTCAAAGGTGACATGTGATGCATTTCCTCTATAATAGTGACCCTCCCACCTTCCCCACTAGGCTGCAAGAAAAAGAGGTTCATGGTGAATGTCTTTGGGATAGTGTGGTACCAAGAGTGGCGTGGTCCAAATAGATAATAATAAGGGTTTTTATGCTGGTGCTTATTCTCAAGATGATGGTGAAACGCTGATGGGCGCACAGGATGCAGGCTGGCAGACAGAGAAGACGGCTGGGAAACCTTGCCGATGGTTGTGGAGGAGCCGTCTTCTGTTTTGGTGTCCGCAATATTCCCTCCAACCTGGAGGGGAGTGCTTTGAGAGTCTGCAAGGGGACAGCATGCTGCCGATTCTGTGCAATGCTACCAGTTGCGAATCAGTGGAGTAGCTGTGTTATGCCGGTTGTGGGCTTTGATATCCATCCCACGTAAGTGGCTGGGAAACCACCTGGCCCGAGTGCCCACAGGTACGGAACAGCAGTTTCTCACATGGGGAGCAGGGGGTTCCAGCCTTGGGTTTACTTTCACTCTCTCAGTGAACCATACATCTCTGAACCACTGCGGGAGCACACTCCCAGTGAATCATAGCAAACATACTGTGACTGAATGCCATCTTGTGAGTGGGATAGCCAGAACCCTTTTGGCTTCACTAATGAAATTAAGCTAGTAATTCTGTTTGTGAAAGTGGGTTCTGCCATTTAGACCCCACTTTCATAATGCTCCATGACCAAAACACAGTGTACCAACATAACTTGCTGGGATGGTTTACGGACATCCCCAAGCAGTTGCCTTGCAGTAGCAGCAGGGTAGGCTTATAGGTCTCATTTGTACTCCTGAACAGAGCTGCTGAAAGGCAAAGTTCAAACGCATAGGGGTGACTGTTTAACTATAAGCACCGCTGGTAAAAAAAATATCATAATTATGTGCCCTAGAAACCTAGTATAGGTTGTGAGTAGCTAAAGATAAGCCATGTCTGCTTATGCATTGGTGGCTACTGATATTACACAATTATATAGCCACAAGCAATTGATGTACTTTTATTGTCAGCTTGATGAACGATCACTCATTCATTAAAGGACCTGGTATGTATTAAACTGTCTGGGCTGGCAGGGCTGGCTACAACTACAATAACCAAGTGTATCCTACCAGGGAAGCCCTCACTGATCCCCCTGCAATGGCTTGGTACATCCTCCAGGGAACAGGAATATTCACTGTGGTTTCATTTGGGAACTGGCACGTCAAAGACAGTCCTATCATTACAGTGTCCAATTTTCAACGGGGTTCTGATTACCGGAGTAATGTTGATGTGGGCAGACAGAAGAAGGGGGTGGAGTTGGATGTAGTAATGGAAAAATCAGTCTGGTCTCCATATGCGCTGAATACTAGGGGGCTGGCACGAACAGTGGGTTTCTGAAGATTCTGGACCTACTTGAGTGCATGCATTGGACCTGGAGCTACTTAGTGAAGCTCCTATGGAAACAAGACTTGTTCTTGTCAGATTTCTGCATCTGGAGGTCAACTAGGTGATGGTTCACTCGAGATAAATACATGCAATGGAAGTGACTGGACATTGAAGTAGGTAAGTGGAGTCATCTCAAAGTGAGTGGGGAGTTCCTTTCTAAAGACACTACTGAGCCAAGTGAGTGGATCATTACACATCCTAAAACAATATGGTGGGATAAGTACCACCCTGACATTGATGTTACGGGACTTATTCAAGGCTCCAGAGCCCAGCAGGTTGGTGCAAACAGTAATTGCCGAATCGGGGTCCAAAACTATTTTAATAATATACACTCAGCTACAGAAGAATTGGCTGTCGGTGGCATTTCACTTTAGGTTTGTGGACGTGCATGAGACTTGGACAGTACAGAACGGCAGCCATGATCATAGCAATGGAGGTAGAACAGCAGCCATGCTGAGAAGTGGTGGTGCGGACTGAACACTGATATGTTGGCAAGAGTACTGGTGCCCACAAGGCTGTACAAAGATGAAGCAAGCCACTGTCCAAGGCCCAACTAGTCTAAACACCCAGAATTAGATCAAGAAATGGGTTTAACTCCATCAAAATCGGAATAGCAACCACCTGACTGTCGAGTCCACAGTTATAGTACCATTAGGTGTGATGGAAAGCTCCCAAAGTGGAGGTGGTCTGTGTTACATGGGTGGGCCAAGCAGTATTGTATCAAGCTCGGAAGGTTATGCAAAACCATGCGGCCAGGATATGCTGTTAGAAGGTCCATTGCAGCGGTAACAGATTAAATATATCATACTGAGTTTCTGTATGAGGTTCATTGTGCAGAACTCTAGAAAAAGCTAGAGGCTTTGGTGCTAGGGTGCGCCTCAATATTGGGATAGGGGTGTTATGCAGACTTTTCAACGCATTTCTGCAAAGCTGTATGGAAATAAACCTCGACTCTGAGTTTGTTTCCCTTGTATATGTCCTTTTCTCGCCAAAGCTTACATAAGGTATAGGGCAGGCATTGATGACGCACTAGGGGGAAGGTCAGTAGACTCAAATTTGTGTGCTTTCCAGGAAAGCTTTGCTTAACCCCACAGCTATTTTACTGAAGACTAAATAGAATAGGAAAGAAGGTAAGTGATAACTGTCCGAGGTGTAGGAGTTCCAGCTTGTCTACATGGAATCCCAGGAAGGGGCCAAATACTTGGTTGAGACGTTCCTAGGTGGTACAGTTGCCAAGTCGCCCATGGGATGTTTATTAGGTTTTTCCTTAAAAGACCTGATCAAAATAGGAAAAATATTACAATGGAGTTGGTCCTAGCCAGAAGAAGAGTAGCCATGCACTGGACAGAATGGTTTTGCGATCTGGTGTATTGCTAAGAGGCATGATCAGACTGCTGTGATTTGGTTGCCATCAAAAATAAAACCAAGGACATTCAGAATGTTCTGAGGACATCTCTACTGCCTACAGTAGCTTGAAATCTGCAACTGAGTATTTGTATTTGTATGTTCTTTATTTGTAGAGCGCGCCGGACCCGGAGAGAACTGGGCACTTCGTTTTTGGTTACATATATGTGATACTGTTAAGGTGCAGGTATATAATGCATAATGATAATAATAATTCAAAGATATACAATGAGGTAGATGAAGGGCATGTGATAATTACAAGATATACAATGAGGTAGATGAAAGGCATGTGATAATTACAAGATATACAATGAGGTAGATGAAAGGCATGTGAAACATTTTACAGTGCACAGGTATAATACAGCATGATGTAATCATTCTCAACTTTCTTTTATTCGTTTGAAGTGTAAATGTGGGATTAAAGGTTGTCAAATTATAACCATATAATCACGTTAAATAAATAAAAAAATAAAAAAATGCGGCATAATAATGACAATTACAAAGTATACAGTGTGATAACTGAAGAGCATGCGGGATGAGCATAGCTAATAGTACTAGGAGGTTCAGAATCTATACAGGAGCAGGTTGTTGTAAGTGTAGAGGCAGACGGCGCAGACTAAGCAGCCAGAGTCAGTTAGGTATTTAATTTTTACTAGAGTGCATCAGGAATGTCATGACATGTGAGTGATTCAGGTAATGCATTGATAGTTTGCTTCTTTCAGATCATGTGGCTGGGTGGGAAGGAGGCTTTGGTGCATTTGGGCGAAAAGGTGGGATTGAGAACTGAGATTTATTATTTGTTGATGAATTAAAACAAAGTTGTGTGTAATAAAAGTCCAACATCATATTTAAGTAGTCTACAATATGTGAGGGTCAGAAAATATCACAGTACGTCTTTACCAAAATGTAGGCTCATGGTTGGCCTCTCCCCTTTGTACGTACTTCCACGTGACATCCTTATTGTTTTAAATATGGAGAAATTCTTCGACGATGTGTTTAAGTGTTCTAGAAGTGGATTGACAATGGCAATTCTTTGTCATGAATGCAACATTCAATCCGTTAATCCTCGTGGCCATTCGACTTTACGAAGTGTGATGTGCAGTTGAGGGATGAAAAAGAATTCAGACCAGCAGCAACAAGCCACACCAGGTAGCCCATTGGCCCTCTTAACAGTAATGGTTTGTTGGGTTAGTTCTTTGGGTAAAAGGATAGCTCAGATCAATCTTGCTTTAGTATTCAAAAGAGGCACATTGAGAATGGATGTGCTGTGTTCCAAATGCAATACCACCATAGGTTCACACCTACACATGCCTTGGTCTTGCTCAACGATTCAGGGTTACTGGCATGGGACCTCCAGAGAGCTTGAATGGGTTTGGGGATTGTAGTTGGAACCTAAATGGGCCCTGTTAGGTAAATAAGGGGATTTGACCTGCACCTAGTTCTGCCACTCCCCATCACTGAGCAATGTCTCTTTTAGCTGTTCCTCACCATTGGCCCTTCCAACAGCTAAAAGAAACATTGCTAGGTGATGGGGAGTGGCAGAACTATCCACTGTGGCGGAATGGTGAGCAACCTGGATAATAGTATGGAACATGAGAGTGTGGTGTATAAACAAAGTGGCTACCCACAGAAGCATAATACAATTTGGGGCAAGAGATGTGATGTATTTGATTAATTTGTCTCACAGATGTTAAGTACAGGGGATTTTCCTCAGAATGCACGTGATGGAATGAGTACTGCCCTGCAGGAGTACAGGAATGAGTAGTGGCTACATCTCCTTCTCAGTGTCCAACACTGCTACTAAACCATCAGTTATTCCGATCATAAAGATGAAACGGGAACAGCCAAAAAGATATACCTCCTTTGCCTCTTTTGGTAACGAGGGGGAAGGGAAGGCTATACTCTTCAGGAAGGGTGTGAGATGATACAGGTAAAACAAAAACAACAATAGCGCAATGGTACAAAAAAATATATTGTCCAATCAAGGTTCTATTAAAAGAGGACTTTAATCAGAACAAACAACACAATCAACAAATTAAAAACACCAAGACCAATTCCTGTAAAAGACATACAGAGAATGTAGACTTTATTTGATGGGATCGGTCTGCCAGAAAATGGACCTGATGTGACAACTAGGCTTGGATGATCTTATTAATTAGAACTTCAAAGCACTCGAACTTCAGGTGATTAGATCAGGTTGAACCTCGGGTGAACTTTTCAAAATGTTTGCCTGAAGTTCGACCAAATGGTTTAAAGAGGGAAATTTAGGTTAAACTCTTCTTCAGTCTCAGGCAGCTTTCAGAGAGGCAGTAGGTGGAGGAAGGCATAGGAAATGTATCAAAGGATTCATAAACTTGCCCGGAGTTAGAGTAGCTGACTATGAAGGTGGTCAGGGGGAGTTAGTGAGTGACAGGGACCCAGTTAGAGAGTTCAATGTAGGGTTGGTTTTGCTTACAGAGCGCTGTGTGGCACATATTCTGTGTTTTGAAGTGAATGAACAAGACAAGTGCCATCTGGAGAGAGTTTAGGGAGAGGAAATCCCTTAGAGGGAGAGCAGCTGGGGTGACTGCAAGACACCCACAAATGTGTTTTTTAATTTCCCTGAGGGCATTGTGTCAGGTCAGAAGAATGACTTGGACCAGAGGACATGTGTTTTAAAGGGTTTTATTTAACTTAAAGAAACTGCCTTTCTAACCCTATTGCTATAAGGGGAGTTCCCTTCCTAACAAATTATACTAAAGGTGGTTGTCAATAGTCAAAATAACAAACATGGGGGCTCATTCCGAGTCGGGTGGTCTGGTAAAAAAAGTGCACTTTACCAGACCGCCCGACTACGGGTTTGCCAGTGGGGCACCTTGGCTTACCTCCAGCTAAAAGCTGGAGGTAACCCAGATTCCCTACTGGCAATAAAAGCCCTCATTACTGCCACTGGCAATGCCGGAAAATCCCTTCATGGAGTCTAATGGGACTCCATGAATGGGGATTTACACCGCACCGTCGGCACTCGTAATCAGGCGCCAATGCTGCCAGACCAAGTGCCGGAAACATGAACAGCCTTTTCTGGTATCCTAGCGGCTCTACCGCCAGGATACCTGCAAGGTTGTAATAAGGCCCTTGGTTCTCTGTCCAAATCCTATCCACTAAACTAGCCTTATCACTTATAAAAACATCAGAAAGTTGGGCAGTTCTGCCTTAAGAGTTGTTCCCCCCGCCCTCTCTCAGGGTTTGGAAGAATCCCTCCAGGTTTTAGATCCAAGGCTTTTCAATAGAAAATATTTCTCCCAGGTTTAACAGTTCTTGCCCAGAGGTGTTGCTAGGGTGGGGCTGAGGGGGCTATAGACCCGGGTTTTTTGGTTGTAGACCCAGATAGAAGCTCAGGGGTTACAAGCAAAAAGGCTAGCTCGCCCCCGGTCCAGAAAATCCCAAAATTAGCATAGCCCCAGTTCTTTTCCAGACCTAGTAACACCCGTCTTGCCTATCTTGTCAAAGTTTCAAAGGTTTATCTGGTTAAAAGTAAAGTATCAAGTTCCCAGAAAAAGATGAACAATCCAAGTTGTCGTAGGTGAAGGGATACCTCCATAATGCCTTTTCACCTCTTACATGGGATTCTCCACCCCCCAATACTTTAATGTCTTGCTTAATTCTGTATTACCCTTGTGGTTTTTGTTTCTCATGTGTCTTATTGGGCCCCTCTGCCTTTGATTTACTGTTCCCCATTGACTCCAAGAAGCCGGATGGATATGTGTGGTATTTTTGTGGATTGGGCTGGGTATGGACCTGAGGATTATTCTTGGGAACTGGCAGAAGCAGTACATGCACCCAGATTGGTACAACAATCTCACCTTTCACAAGCAGGAAACCCAGGTCCCGAGTGGCCCCCTGGGAAGGGGGTAATGTTAGGGAGAAGGGCAGTCTGGGGGCCATTTCTCACATTGTCAAGGCCTTTTGTGGCAAGAGCCACCAACACATGCTAATAAGCCCTGGAGGTCCTTGCGCTGGGGCCCAGACCATTCTGTTGAGAAACTACAAGCCCCATGAGGCTTTTGGGAAGGTAGTGCACGGATACACGCACATGTGCACCTGAAGACTTTTAAGGAAGCCACTTGCCCGTGCCAGGTGCTGATGATACTTCCTGATGAGGCACGGGTGAGCGGTGTGTACCGGTGATACGTTCATGATCCCAGGGGCAGTGGCGGTGGAGGAGTCAACTATGAAAGGTTATCCCAGGCTGCAGCGTGAGTTAGAGGCAACGTGCTACATGCGCGGTCAACGCAGCACTCCTGGTGGGCTTGGGGTCCCCGCAGGAGTTCTCCTATGACCCCCAGTGCATGGCAGAGAGTCGCCACGATGTCACGACCAACAACACTATTTCCACTGCATTCATCCACTCGGGGTGGCAATGGCACCCCAACCCTAAGATAAGTAACAATTGTGTATGTATCAGCGTTATTCCACTCAAGACAAGTGCTTGCTAAAGACTTTCATGCTATGGGAACACGTATGAGTTCATGCAGTAGAGTTTACCTGTGAAGCAACAGGGTTTTGGGCAGCAATACAACACACAGAGCTAATCTGTGCAGCTCATGGAACTGGGAGGCATGATGTTTATTTGGCATTAAGTGAGCTATGCGGCAATGTATAGAACTAAGAAGGCTGGAACCAGGGCAAGTCACATTAGGGCAGGCTTCTTCTGTTTGGGTCACGCTCAGTTGAAGGAGACTATTGTGTTTATGTTTGCTTCCCTCATGCTGCTTTTAGATGGACGTTCCCACTCTTCATGCTTCCATTTCATGTGCAACATTATGTTTGTTTATTTCATCAGTGTTTGTGATTTGTGTTTGTGAACATGGCAGAGTACAGAGCTTCCACTACAGGTCTGGTGCAGCTAAGAGACAGGAGTAGGGAGTGTGTGGAAAATGGAATCTAGGAAGTACATTTATGTTGTTGTGTCTTTCCTACATTTCCCCCTACCTATCCAATCATGTTGGCTCAACCGCTTTCTGGTTTTCCTAACCTTCCCCATACCCGTCCACAACCTCTCCCTATCCCTCTTGCCTCCATTGGCTGCCGCGTGGTGTTCTGTTAGACTCACATCAGGCACCCGTGCCAACCACGGTGGGAGGGTCATACTCGGCTTCCATGGCTCGGGAGGAGTTGTCTGACCACCCTCCCCATCCCCCAAGCTTGAAAATAACACAATTGAGTTAACAGCATAACCAATAAAAATAAGGACACACACATTCACCCAGATTGAGAGAACAATAAAAGAAAATCAAGCAAATTAAGTTTATTTTGTTAATTGCTTTTTGCCGATTTACCACACTGACCTTATGAAGACATTTACAGCCCATTAAACTGCTTTGTTTAGTATCAGGTGGATATAAAAAGTAGGTGTGTCATGAATTGCCTAAAGTCTCGGTTTATCGACAAGTGATGTATCCGAGTCAGGAATTACATCGAGCAGGAACCAGGCTGACTCGGTAAGTGTAAAAGAAAACAGGCTTTATTCTTCTTGGTTACATAGCATAGTCAATAAAAGGTAGGAGAGTAAGTAATAAGCCTCTGCCCTGGTTCCCAGTCTATCTCCAAGTGCCAACCGACACTCTCTGGAACCCTCATGCCTCCAACACTCTCAGCTTCACTTTAACATTCTATGAGGCCCTTTCACACACAAGCACTAGCTACAATCATACAAGGATACCACAAAAAGGGTTTCAACGTTTTCTTTCTAATATTGGATTATGCTGGTGTCACAGATGGCATCAACAACACACCAACTCACGAAGACAATTGAAGAGTTTGTATATTTCTTGTAACCAACAGGGCTACTTAAGAGCCATCTCTCTCATCTAGAAACTGACATTCTATGCCTAACCCAGGCATCCCTAAACCCTGGGTTGGTCACTACAGTTCAGTAACCCCTGCTATCTACAATCTATCTGTCTCCATATGATGGCCCAAAGGTGAACACCTCTCTATCTAGACTCCATAAGTGAACAATCTAGAGTGTCTCTGTTCTAAGATTCCCCAAGATGGAAATTAAGGGTCTCCTGCCGCTCAGACACTAAAGCCCATGTTGTTTTTATGCGTCCTTTCCCTACCATCCCTCCTCCTAGTTCTTGCAGTTACTCTCCCTTTCCTCCTCCTACTCTCCTCCCTTCTACTTCACTTCTGTCTCTCCTTCCTCTCCCTATTACTCTCTCTTCTATCACTCTGTGTTGTTGCTCTCTTTCTGTTCAACTTCCATCCTTTTATCGTACTTTCTGCTCTCCTTCTCTCTCTCTCCCCTCCAACTCCCTTCTTTTCTCAAATACGTCTCTCTCCCCTCCAACTACTCTACTAGTACTCTCCACACTAGTTTATTACTACTCTCAGCTCCACTCTACTACTACTCTCCTATCCATCTACACCTTCTCCCTCAGTCAGCCACATTTCATATCTCTCTCTCTCTCTCTCTCTCTCTCTCTCTCTCTGCCACCGGTCTCTGCAAATGACGGTCAACGGTAGATAATGTCCCAGTTTGGGTGAGTCCTTCTCAGCCTGTGGAAATGTCGGTTTCATGTGGGTGCTGCTGCGCAGCTCCCACACCGGTAACAATAATGTCCATTAATGCGCAGGTCTCATTGACTTACGCGTGGTGCTGTTGCAGATCATTCTGCCTGGGCGGATGCAACCCCTGGCCCTGTTCCGCACTTGCACTGATGTTTCTTTTCTGGTAGGACATGCTGGGGCATCCTTCGTTCAGTCTGCTGCCTGTCCTCTGCTTTTCTTGACTCTATGGCTCTTTGGTTGTGTGCTGGATTCTCTGGTGCATTTGCTCCTGGCAGAAAATCAGTGGCCAGAATGGTGCTGTGCAGGAATGGGATAACAGATAGTGGTACTCTTGCCAAACATATTAGCACAGGAGGAAGGGGTAGCAGGGTTAAAAATTGCTGGGAGCTGTTTAGCCTGATGAAAGCCTAGGCAAGCCTGGTTGACTTGACATCAACAGCTAGCAGGAGCTACATTTCGCTCCCCAAGTCAACTGGTATAATGTAAACATACATGTGTGACATTAAATCTGTATGGTTGACAATGCATATAAATGATTATTAGGACACATCTAGAAGACATTTAAAGCATATTTGGAGATCAATCATTGACAAAGTTATAGTTTGCATCTGATATGGGAGTTACATTTGCAGAAGCTAAAAACTCTTCCTGGTTCCCCAGAATTCGCTCCTGCTTACTGAGTGATGCTGAATACCCAGGAGCTGCTTTCAGCCCCTGCAAGTCAAATCTTTATTGCGATCCCTCGGTAGGAATTGGGGCCCTCCCAACTCTCACTCCCTGCCTCTTGGCTAGGACTAGATCTTTGGCTCGGCCACACATAGCAGAACTACATGAAATGTGGTTGTTGTGAAGGCTTTAAAACGGAATTACACAAAGGGAACCTGTTTGCCCCCCATGATTATCGGTCCCCTCAGTGTAATTTAGTGGGTTTTCCCAAAATAAGTCCCCATGTTTAACACGTGAAACATGAAATTCATTCAAAATCAAAGTATTACACTGGAGTTTTATGGTAGTTCACTATAGTAACTCAGACCCCTCACAAAGGATATGCATCAAATACAGCGATATAGGGAATCAACTATAGAAAAAGGGATGCAAACCTGTGGATATCTATTTGTGAATAATATATGCCTCTCATCAACTAATCAATGCACTGTTTTAGGAGCTGTCCATTCAACATTAACCTCTATTTATTGCTGGCTCTTGTCTGACAACCATGTAGCAAGAAATCTCTCTTAACGTATAATCTTCAAAACAATATCAAACAAACGACATGAGTGTCAGAAAACCTGCTCAAGTCGAGGGTACACGCAGGGCGACGGAGACCATCCACTTTTTTCAGAGGGTGGACTTAGGCCCCCCCTCCCTCAGCTAAAATGATAAACAGTGAATGTCCTCTTTGAATTTATGCATTAAAGCCGACCACGGGGATCGAACCACAGTCGTCAGGTTTGTAGGCTGGGCACTTCACCACTGCATTATATAACCTGATGAAAAATAACAAACAATTAAAGGTAAAATGTTCATTTCAGTACTGCAATTCCCAGGGAAAACATTTGTATTGGTTCTTGGAGTTTAAAACATGCACATCTTTTAACGTTTTCAAAAACACTTTTAGAAGAAAAAATCCTCGCTGGGCTTTGTGTGTGTGTTGTTTTTATGAAAGGCAAATGACATTCGTCCTGTGCAATTTTGGTGGTTATGCAAAGCAAATGTAATGAAATGTGGATATTTCACCTTGACATGCCAATTTCTGGTGACGTCACATCCCATTGCATTTGTTGACAAGTCCCCTCACTTTAATTGTTAGCACTTGACCCCTGGAAGAGCCTCAAGTGCATGCACGTGGTTTAGTTCAGCTTTGCTGGCCTGCCATTTACATCAAAGCAGAGTTCGCACCATAGACCGTGGAAGGGCAGGACAGCAATAACCTGAGTAGTGTTAATAAAAACCGATAGCGGAAGGCGGGGAGGAACAGCTGGTCACGGACGGAAACTCTTCATCTTCCAAGGAAAACCTTTGGCTACAGAAGCTGAATGTTTCAGAAGAATGACTGAACCATTTTCCGTATTTTATAGCGCTTTTGCCAAGACCCTCAAACACTATTGGGGGAAGGGGATGTTCTAAAACCCGGGATCGTTAAATTAATTAAAATGTAAAACAAGGGTGTATACCATTTAAGCTTTCTTTTAAGCTCTGGCGAATTTTAGCTCTCCAGCTCCTCATTCAAATAGCACCAAGATTTTGGGCAGCATGTTCTTTCATGCTGGTGGAAAACCAAAGGATTCTTGCTGAATCAGTCTGACTTAAGAACCAGGTAAAAGAAGGTGGATTCCAATGTAATACATTATTAATGCCGTTTGTAAAGCGTAATTTACATGCAGGATCTGTGCTTTTTCTAAAGCGTATTCAGAAAGTGAAGAGTAAAGGTGATTTCGGCTATGTTTTACTCTTCTCGTTTCCGCTCTGTTTTGGAAATGACAAAAAAAAGGCACAGGTTGGCACCTTTTGCAACGTGGATGGAAGGTTTCGGATTAATCCTAACCTCTGGCATTGCTCTGGGCAACCCTCCAGACCATCGTTCTTCTCCTGCCATGTCATTACAAAAGGGGAAAGACCATATGCAAATCAGGCTTGCTCCCACCCCAAAAGGGGCAGTCCAGTCCGAACTGCTTGGCCACATCCCTTCTGCACAAGACCACAAGTATCCCCCCAAAAATGTTTTGGCCTTGTTGGGCCTCATCAGTGAGGAGTAGCTTGGGTCTCTAGGCCCAGCAGGCACGGGACCCACTTATCGGCATATCCGTCCCACTCGGGGTGACTTATGCAAAACAAAAGAGGTGATGGCTGGAAGGTTTGGAATTAATCCTAACCTCTGTTCCTCAGCAGTGCCAGTGTTTCAGATTTATTCAAAACCTTACACCCATCCCTTTTTTGGTTGCAGTTTGTCTCCCTATGTGAGAGAGGGTATGCCCAGACATGGGTGCCTTGCTCGCTGCGCCATAAGGAACCAATCCGCACCTCACAGAGGAGGAGGCACAACAAGGCTGAAACATGTCTGGGGTTGCTTGTGTTTCCATGCAGAGGGGACCTGGCCTAGCAGTTCAGTCTGGCCTGCTACCATTGGTGGCAATACCTGACTGATTTGCATATGGCTGGACACCTTTTGCAATGGCACAGATGGGCAAAAACCAATGGTGTGGAAGGTTGCCCAGAGCAGTGTCAGTGGTTCAGATGTATTCAAAATCTTCCACACATCACTTTTTTGGTTGTAGTAAGTGCAAACTGACACAGTCCCCTCCAGTGCAATTTAGTGGCCTACAATATGACCCCATATGAATGGTGAGCAACAGAGCATCTAAATTAAATCAATCGAAGTATTAAATTAGTCGTTGAACTGGAAAAGATTTATATGAAAAGTTCTTTTATGTGTAAGAAACGTGAATGATTGTTTGATGTTAGACAAAATAAGAAGCGGACAAATGACTGATTAATGAAGACAGAAGTTGCAAGTTAACTGCAAGAGGCTGGATAGCCGAGGGCTGAAAGCTCCGATCACATCCCTACAAACCGAACAGCAGAAACAATCAAACAGTAATATTTGTGCATTTTAACCAGTACAATTGGCAACATCAACTCAGCATTCCAGACAATCTTTCTTGGCCCATTACTGCAACTCGGAGCCCCTGGGGTAGACTCTTGGCAGCGTTTCAGTCTCTCATCACAGATACGACACCCCTGCTGTCTCTACACGCCGATGCAATCGCTGCAGTAGGGCTCTTCCTATCCCACGAACACCCCCCTCTCGGTCACCTTTTCTTAAAGAGCCAAGCGCAGCAAGGCCAACAATAGATGGCAGGAGGACACTATACAAGACCACTTTACTTACTTGCTTGCCAGCAACATTAACCTATGCATAGTCTATACTTAACTGCGTCACTTTCACCTCATTTTTGGTAGTAACAGAATCAACAATTAAACCACCAAACCTCCAGGATTTCCCGGGTACACTTCCAAGCTCCTCAGGAATCCAACATTACATTGTGGTCTAGCTTACAATTCTCCACCTCTGCCCTGGAATACATCACAATTATCACAACACTTAAGTGCATATCCGCCTCCTACCTTTTGCAGAACTACTGTCCATCTAATAGGACTGACATGTACCAATGCTAGCACAAGAAATTCTTCCCCCGCTGCATCCCATCCTCCCTCCCTCCCTCCCTCCCTCCCATCATGTGTTTGCAGCATCTATTTCTTGCATTCCCATTCTCTCATCTTCCCCCTGCTTAAGTTCTTTGCTCCAGAGGAATAAGGTCTGGACACCCCGGGTGGTGGCATGGTGCACCTCTCCACAGACAAGGGTAGGCGCTCTGAAACTACTACAGATTTTCCACAGTAGAAAAGCATACTAATATAACATAATGTACTTAACATATAACAGGCAATGAAACACAAACTGATTAATTAGCAACTTACTGTTGCTGATTACAGCAAAGTACTGCAAACAGCAAAACCTTTGTTTTATTCAAATGTGGCTTACCTCTTTTTTCCTCGGTGGAAGAATACATTTTCAGCAGGAACCTCAGAGTACATATTTTCAGTTTTGGGGTATGGCTGCAACTGCAAGACTGGACCACAGGTATTTTGTTTTGGAGAAGGGAGTTGTGTACTACACGTTAGGCGTATATAGATGTATTGATATGATATGATAGGTTATTTATAACGCGCTTAATACCCAGAGGTTTCTAAGCGCGGGCACGGGGATCGAATCTGTGTTGCTCTGTGTCGTCTTGCCTCCAAGGCGAGTACGTTGCCCCTGAGCTATCCTACCGTGCTAATAATAACCCCTTGACCTATTTTACTGGATGGGAATTTCTGACCTGCAGTGTACAAGAATAGCTTGGCAGGAGGCACTTCAGCACTCCGGGCTATATTACATTACTTGGAATGTACAATGATTTATTTTTTATTTTTGTATCCTACACATGTGAAACCCCTAAGGTGTCTGTGCATTGGGAACTGAGAATGTACACAGTCATCGTTAAACTGAGAGTCGTGTGGGGAAAGCCTGTGGACACCAATGGAGTGACTGATGTCAAAGTCATTTTATGCTCACTTCGAAGTCCTGAGTCTGTACGAAACAGTGTATATATTGTTCAATGTCACATACATTTTAGTGCTATGGCGAGTGTTGTGAAAAATGAAATGAATACCAAGCCAAGTGTGCATTATGGCCTTACTGATACAAGCACATAACCATTTTCTTGCAGCCAGATTTCTTTAAATAAACTGTAGGATATGTGTGTACCGACTGCCTATCTTGGCATGATAACCTATCCGGAATGAATGTATATTGTTATTCTATGTTGTCATAATATGCATTCTGCAATTAGACAAGTGTAACACGATATCCAGTTAAAATGTCGAAAACATTTTTTCGAATGCAATAATGGGGAAAAAAAGAATGGCGAAAAAAAAATTCAAATGTTTTTTTTATTTATATGTTTTTTTTGGTTTAGCTAGTAAAAATGAATTGTAAATTTAAAAAACGGGGATTGGTGGGAACACCCTATTAAAAAAATAAAAATCATTTTTTTCTGGGTTTTTTTTGGCATCATGGCATTCGAAAAAATGTCATTCGACATATTCACTATAAACCGTGTAACATTTGTATTATGACTACATAAATACACTGAAAGTGATAATTAGAAATTACCTTTGTAAACGTTTAAAAGGAGGCTAATGACAATGGGCCTCATTACAACCTGTCAGGTCTGGACCGCAGTGATTCCGTGACGGCGGTAACAAAGTTTCCGCGTCCGCAAGGTTGCGGAAAGACCGTCCGATTACGTGCTGTCGGTCGCGCGCACCATACGGACGCGGAAACGTTGTTACTGCCATCACGGAAAAAGCCACGGAAATGGACATAGCGCTGCCACAAGTAGCATAAAACCCGTGTCTGCCACCGTCGCCACGGACACGGAACCGGAAATACTGTGATTGCCAAAACAGGAAACAGAGAGGCGGCCATCATATAAAGCAGAATCCATTGCCATCCAGAGTCAGCACAAGCAGAACCACACTGTGAGAAGGTAAAAGGGACCACCAACATGTCTGCCAGGATTCCAGCCCAGAGGCAGCGCAAACAGCCCTTTAATCAGGCGGAGCTAACTGTTCTGGTGGAGCACATAGTGGAGCATGCAGAGATGCTGTTCAGTGCCGATCAACGGCGTGCCACACAGCAGCGGAGGAAGGAAGTGTGGGCGGAAGCAGCACGCAAGTGCACCGCTGTGGGCGTGACTGTGAGGAGTGTAAATGACTGCCACCAACTGTGGGACGACCTCAGGCTGAGGGTGCGGAACCTGACATATGAGTATATGTTGATGGCATGACTGGGCCAAAGGACTCATTAACACCCCCCCCAGGCAGTGCATGACTGGGCCAAAGGACCCATTAACAACCCCTCCCAGGCAGTGCATGACTGGGCCAAAGGACCCATTAACAACCACCCCCCCCAGGCAGTGCATGACTGGGCCAAAGGACCCATTAACAACCCCCCCCCCAGGCAGTGCATGACTGTGCCAAAGGACCCATTAACTATTGCGGAACACCATCTCAATTGCACGTGGTACTGTCAGCTCAATGTGGGTGCAGTCAACTGCACCTATGCAATTTGGCATGCCTGCTATGGCATGGAAGGCCAACTGGGTGGCAATGACCTCGGGGAGGGTATGGGGTAGGGTTATCTGTTCCGACACATGGCACAACAGGGCATCCAGTACCTGTACCAGGATTTTTGAGAAACAGGGTTGTGATATGCCGTGCAGCTCACCAACCGTGTGTTGCTAGGTGCCAGTGCCAAGGAAATGCAGTACAGACACAACCTTCAGGAGGGGGGGTGGCGGTGGGGGTGTCTATGTGGCTGCTGATGTTGTCCTCAATCATGGTGGTGATGTACAGGATTGTTGGATGGTCCAGCCGGTATAGTGTGTGGATCTGTCCTGGGGTAAGGTTCCAGGGTGAGGCCCTGATGCGTGGTATTGCAGGCTGCCTGCGGGGTTGTGCCGGCTGGACAATGGGGTTTGCCATAGGTGCAGGGTTGGCTGGTTGCCGCCTGCACCTCCTCCGCCTCCTCCTCTGCACCATTACTGCCATCATGTGCAGTGCTGCCTGTTGGTTGAGTAGGCCCAGTCCCTGTGCTACTAGAGCTGCTGCCTGCATGGTTCTGTGTTGTGTTGGGCTTGGTGTGGCCCATTTATAGGCTCCCAGTGGGCTGCTGGGTCCAGCTGGGCTGATTTGGTGCACCTGTGCCCTGATTCAGTTCAGCAGGCACTGTTTAACGTCATGTTCGCGGTGGCAGCGGTACCGCCACCATGATCACGGTTTTAACGCCATTTTTCAGGCGTTGTTTCCATGTCCGCGCTAGTTGTGATGCTTGCGGTGTTTCGTATAGTCGGAAATGGAGGGGTTTCTGTGCAGGCAGACTTTACGGGACCCTTAACTCCGCGGTGGCGTTTAGGGGTGATGCTATTTCCGGGGCTGCAGGTCATGATTGGGCAGACGCGGTAACGGTGCCGGCATGGTTTTACTGGCGGCGTTAACTCCAGACCGATGTACTTGTAATGAGGCCAAATGTTTCCTTTTTTTGATTTTTGTATACTTGCTTTTGCAAAAAAGCCTAGCACCCCTGAACCACCCATTTCTCCACAAGATATATTCCCCCTAGTCATGCAGCTGTCAGCAATGGATAGAGTGGCTTAAGCAAATGCACACCTGATAATGGAACTCCCCCCCCCCCATCCTTCATTGAAAGACGAGTGTTTAGGGGCTGCATAATGATGGTATAGCTTCCAACACCTGTCAAATTTGAGGGGTTTTGTAGCTTTAAATCGGTACCTTAATGTCACTTAAAGTGTATTCACTGAATTTCAAGGGTTTTGCAATGCTATCCCTCCCACCACCTGCAATTCTAACTTTATTTCTTCTGATAGCATAACTGATTCATATACTTTGTATTTAATGTGTTCTTAAGCTATACAACATGGGGTTTATGAAGTATCTAATCTTATTTGTGTCCAAAAGATAAGAATAGATTACTAATGCAGTACTGGGGCAAGGAAGAGGGAGATGGGTAAGGAACATGTTACTTACCTGTAACTATTATTGTCCAGCATGGGTCTGGCATGGATTCACATGCTCATGAATATTCCCCATCGTCAGGATGGGAATCCTCAGGAAAAGAAAAACAGTTTCACTTGCACTTACAAACTGTTTTCCTCCTCTAAAACAATCACTGTCCTCTGGGTCATAGTGCCCCCATCCAATAACAGTCCTCTCCTTATGCCCCTCCTCTGGCAGCCATCTTCAGATTTGGTAAGCACGTAAAGTGGCAGTATGACCAAGAAGAGCCGCATAGCGGACAGAGGGAAGGTCTGCATGTGAATCCATGCCAGACCCATGCTGGAGAACAATAGTTACAGGTAAGTAACTTGTTCCTTCTCCAGCATGGGGTCGGCATGGATTCACATGCTCATAAATAACTAATACACAGCAGTAAAACATTACACAACCACGGGAGGTGGCAAGGCTCAACAGAAGCAATTAATCCTTACCGCTGGAACAGACTCACCTCAAGCGAAAAAGTTGTGTAGCACTGCTTGGTCGACTCTGGACTCCTCCCTGGAATCCCTGTCGACGCAGTAGGACATTTGTGAAGGTGTGCGTGACACTCCACGTATCTGCCATGCAGATGTCCAGCAGGGGCACACCAGCAAGGAACGCCATCTTTGCCGCTATTGCTCTGGTGGAGGGGGCTTCCCGGACGGCCAGGTAGAGGTCGGTTCGCCAACCAATGACAGTGCATGATACAGCCGGAGAGTCACCTTGAGATGAAAGCCTTGGACAAGGCCTTCCCATGGTTCACAGGACCAAAGTTCATGAACAGCTGTGAAGTTTTCTGAAAACTCTTTGTGCGTGCCATGTAGAACTTCATGGCACGAGCAACGTCCCGCGAGTGCAAGGCCCTTTCAGCGGGTAATGAAGATTTCGAGAAAAAACAGGTAACATCAAAGGTTCATTGAGGTTGAATTCCGAAGAAACCTTCGGCAAGAAGGAGGGGTCAGATATGGCTGTTTGCAGGATAGGTCCTGTATCTCACTCACCCTTCTGGCGAAGGTGATGGTTACAAGGAACTTGAGAGGGGCCGGATGCACAGGCTCGAAGGGAGACCCATAAGCCTCGTCAGACCCACGTTGAGTTCCCATACTGGGGCAGGAGCCTTCACTGGTGGGAAGGATTGAAAAAATCCTTTGAGAAACTCCTTGACGAGTCGATGAGACCAAAGTGAAGACCTTCCCGGAGACCTGGTATAGCGGGAGACAGCTGCCAGATGTAACTTGATCGAGGCGTGCGGCAGTCTGGCCTTGACCAGGGATAGCAAGTATGGAATAATCTGCAATGCCGTGACCCTCAGAGGGGTAATCTTCTGTGACCGGCACCACATAGTGAAATGCTTCCACTTTTATCAGTAGCATTTCAAAGTCGACCACGCCCTGGCCTTGGCAAGGACCTCCCTGCAGTACGCAGGCAACTCATATCCTTGAAACCAAGCCCTCTCAGGTTGAGTGATCCTGGGTTGTGATGCAGGATTGCACCTCCTTCTCTGGTTAGAAGGTCTGGGACCGCCAGTAGTTTGACGCAAGGTGACGCTGAAAGGCTGAGAAGGAACAGATACCAAATCTGCCTCGGCCACGCCAGGGCAATTAGTATCATCCTGCACTGACACTGTCTGAGTGTGTTGGTGACTCATAGCAGGAGAGGCAACGGAGGAAACTCATACAGAAACATACCTTCCCAAGGAAAGGAAAACACATCCCCCAGGCTCCTTAGTTGGTGGAATCTGCTGGTAAACTTCTGGCATTTGGGGTTCACCGCCGTTGCAAACAGATCTATCTGGGGCCTGTCCCAATTGGTGAAGATGCGGTCCACCTGGTCTTGCCGAAGTTACTACTCGTGGTAGGAGCGCAACTCCCTGCTGAGGGAGTCCGCAATGGTGTTCTTGACTCACCCTAGATGAAGAGGGATGAGTAACATTTCTTGTCCGTCGGCCCAGCTCCACAAGTCCTGCACTTCCCTGGAGAGCACCGGCAAACAAGTGCCACCCTTGTTTCATGATGTAGAACATCATGGTGGTGTTTTCTGTGAAGATCCTCACCACCTTGCCCTTCAGAGACAGAAGGAATGACTTGAGTGCCCAGAACACTGCCTGTAGCTCCAAGATGTTGATGTGGAGATTCTTCTCCTCCGGCAGCCTCTGCCGTGCAGACGCCTGATGTGGACTCCCCAGCTTTCATGGGAAGCGTCCCTGGTGACTGTTTCCTGGAATGAAACCCCAAGCGATGTTGGAGCAGACACCCCACCACCTTATCACCCGATGGAACTCGTCGTCCAGAGTGATCTTGTCTGTGAAGTTTCTGGGCACTTGTATCCAGCAAGCATTCAGGAACTCCTGAAGTGGTCTCATCTGTAACCTGCAGAGCCGGATGAGGTAGATGCAGGACGACAACATGCCGAGCAACGACTTGTTGGTCCGCACTGTGGCCGTCTTCATCGACAACAGCTGCTACACCTTCCCCTGTATGGCCTCTACCCTCTCCTCCGAGGGTGATGCCAGGCAGGACACTGTATCGAGTATGGCTCCCAGGAACAGTGCGTTCCTTGATGATGTAAAGCAGGACTTTGGATAAATGATGGAGAATCCTAGATCCGTCAGCAGCTTGACGGCCAGCTCTGTGTGTCCGACGGCCAACTCTCGTGAGCGGACCCGGATGAGCCAGCCATCGAGATACAGGCATACGTGTATCCACCGTAGACGCAGATGGCCCGCCACCAGTGCCAGGCACTTTGTGAACACTCTGGGGGCCGACTTCAAGCTGAAGAGAAGGGCCTTGAACTGGTAGTGCTGCCCCTGCACTACGAAGTGCAGAAACTTTTGGCGTTTCCTGTGAATGGGTACATGGAAGTAGGCGTATTACAGGTCCAGCAACGTCAATAAATCCTCTTTTCAGTATTGCAACGTGACAATCCTGAATTTCTGAGACTTGAGGTACTTGTTCAGACGCCGTAGGTCTAGAATGGGCCTCCAGCCCCCTGTTTTTTTCTGACCAAAAGTATCTGGAATATACTCCAGAGCCCCAGAGTCACTGGGGAACCAGTTCTATCGCCCCTTTTCGTAGCATGGCCAGTACCTCCTCTAGGAGCTGAGGGATGTGCTGCTCCAGACGGGCCACCGAAGGGATCCGCTTACACCTGTGCTGAAATTCCAGGGCATGTCCTTGGGCGCGAGTGTCCAGCACCCATCTGTCGGTGGTGATCTTTTCCCACTCACTGACGAACCTCATCAGCCGGCCTCCCACCAGGGTGCACGGATTGGGGCCCGATGTCCTGGCTGGTACAGGGTGGCTTAAACTCATCTGCCACAGATTTAGCATCACCATTCTGCTCTTTATTGAGAGGGCCTGCATGTCTATTGGGTGGGGGTCTGCATGCACATGGTATATATGTTGGGAAGCACAAGATGTGCAGTCAGATTGTAATTCCCGCCAAAACGATTTGGTCCAAAAATATACTGTGACAGATACATGGACAGCCTGAACATAGCTAGAAAGCTTCTCTCTGTGTGGAACACTGTTGAATTTTGACGAATAATAGAATAAAAGTCCTCTATTTAGCATCAGCCTTGTATGAATGCACATTTTTTTTACAGACAAAACACTGATTGGGAGGGAATTGGCTTTGAACCGAGGTACCAGGGTTGGACTGGCGGCGTCGGCCCATCGGCCATGGGCCGATGACCTTTGAGGCCCTGGGGGGCCGGTTTTCATGAGGCCACCCCAGGGCCGTTTTTTTTCCCAGTAAAAATGTTTTTTTAAAAAAAGAAAAAGAAATCACGTCAAAACTCAACTCATGTCTCTTGTGGTCCGCGCAGTGCAGCCCAAGCTGGACCATTTTTTTTTAAAATTACATTGTTGATGTTGACTTGTTGCTTGCTCATGTGTGAAAGATGCAGTGTGCGGCCGTCACTAGTACTGCCATGGGCTGTGGCGTCTATCCGCTCCCGCCCCGGACCCTGAAGTAAAATCACAGACATATCTCCCAGGCCATTACAATTTGCAGAAAGTAACTGGCACCCACTCTGCAGGGGGCGAGCGGGCGGGCTGCGGCGGGGCTGAGGCTGCTGTCTGCTGAGCTGTGTGCAGAATAATTATTCATCATCAAAACAAGGTAACAACACACACGCATTGTTACCTTGCTTTGATGATTTGATTAGCATGCATCATTCATATTATGAATGCATGCATATCAATGCATCAATGGCAAGAGGGCCGGGGATGCCGGCGGCCGTGACTAAGGCGTGGCAGGCAGCCTCAGGCTGCAGCCACTTGACTCCGGGGCTGCCGTACTCGCCTCGGGCCGGCTGGCTGCCCTGCTTCAGGTGCTAAATATTTAACACCTACTGGCTTGGCTGCTTCCTGTGCCTGCTGCTGGGCTGGGAGATGCCCTGCGTGTGGGTAGCCCCCTGCCCCCACCAAGAAGTTCATGCCATGTAATAACAAGTTGCTTTCAACTTTGCACTTTGCAAAGTTGAAAGCAACTTGTGCCTGGGGGCTAGGGATGCGGCTAACGGCTGAGTAGACTCTGTGCCGCCACCACAACACCAAGTGGACTACCACATGACTCTCTCTCAGACAGAGCCAGAGGATAAAGTTGGGCCTCTTCCTGGCCCTGACATGATTTTGGCCAGCGGCAGCCACCCACAGGACACGAGTCACGACTGTGACACCCGCCGTCCAGCACAGCAGCAGCAGGCCTTGGCCCTTGGGCCGTGTGCAGCAGTAGGACTAGGTAGCACCACTGGTAGTGGGCACACAGGGCACCGCACCGACCACAGTCTCTACCGGCCCACCCGGCTTCCACCCGGCTCAGCACTTGCTCCTCCACCTCTGAGTCCGAGGTGCAGTGCAGCCTCCGCTCAGGTCGGCCCAGCCCCCAAGCACACAGGCAGCCAGCAACAGCAGTGGAGAAGGAGAGAGACCCCCTGAGGCAGTCTGGACTGGAACTACTAGGTAAGATAATCGTGCCCCTGTGATCTCTGACCCCATGTGCGTCTGCCCCCTGAAGTAATACATTGCCAGTCAAGAGCCAGCCCTTTGTTTGTAATTGTAACCCACCTCTGTCCTCTGCATGCGATCTGCTCTGCAGCTGACCCTCACAGTTTCATTCCATGGTTTGGGGACATTTAAGCTCCTTTATTGCACAGTTAAGTGAACGTCCAAGGAAAATTATTCAATTAGTCAGGACGCCTTGCCACACAATCCTGCCGTTCCTGTTAACATGTCTTTCCTTATTAGATCCCGCGTGAACAGGCAGGCGGCCTGATCTACCAACATTTCCTCGAGTTTATCATAAAGTAAATGTGCAATGCTGCACTTCAGACATTATCATCATCACACCCATTATCATCATCACACCCACTTAAACACGTTGCGCTAGCCTCCCGCCTCCTTCCAACCCTCCCCAGAGAGTGCCCAGATTATTCTTGCCCAGCCCAGGGTCCAGGGATCTCTGTTGCTCATCACATCAGAATGTACGGGTCTGCATGACTGCGTCCTTGGCTCCCACCCTCTGAGTCTGGCCCCACACCTCCTGGTAGGAAAGTACAGATGGATGGGCTGGGAGTTAAGAAAAGGCAAGTGGCCACCTTAATGTTGCAAACGTGAGCCATCCAGACATCTACTCAGACCCGAGAGTCCCCCTCGTCAGCGTCCAGTGGCAGTTATTAATGTAGAGCATTTCATTGTTAGAACCTGCATTTGTATATATTTTCAGGCCATGAAGGAAGTGTGGTATGCATATGGTGAGCAAAAGTAATTGGACGGGACCCATGCTTTGAACTGTAGAGTTGGTGTGCGGTGCAGAGCAGCACCGCCCTTTGCTCGGGCAGTGCCAGTGAGGCGCCCAACCTGCGCTACCGAGTCAGCACATACCCCCATAAGCACTCTGTGCCGTGCATGCCCCGATCTCGCAAGCTCGTGCCCCTTGTCAAGTTGCCAGTAACAGTCACACTGCATTTAAGCCACCCTATAGGCTATGTGATCGTGCAGTGCAAGGCAAGGCACATCAGGGAGATCCACTTTGATAGTGTCAACTTGATACTCTCGGATGTTTCATATGCTGCTTGTCAACTCACTGCTTCATCCCATAAAAAAGGTGCCTCTGTTATGCAGACGAGAACCCCCCGCCCCCACCTCCACCCAGAATATAAGCAAGCGGCCGGTGCCTGCCCAACCCATCCCCTGGACTGTGACAACACATTTTTGTTTTAATATAACCCTTGTTCTAATAACAAATGTCATAGAATTAACCAATTTCCCAACATATAACCTCTCAGCAACAGTCGCTCAACCTGCTGGGCCACCATGGTAGCCGAAACTGCAATGTTCTATTGCTCCCTTATTGCTATCCTTCCTACCAATGGTATGTCTTGCCTCTGGCACTATATGTGAGGATGCAACATGCCACCCGGTTTCGAGCGCATCTACCCTCAGCTAGCTGCAGGAAGAACACCTTTTTTTTGCTGTAGTATTTAAGAAAGTGGGCCCCCCTCCAAAATGTGTCCTGCCCAAGTGCCTGCTTATTGGAATGTCTCTCGCCGCCCCACACAGAGTAGAACATGGAACGTTGCGACGGCGCTTCTCTGATAGTGGTGGTGGTTAGGAGAAGGCACAGTAAACTAGGCCCAAATGATGTGTATGGAAATAGCCTGTCCTCCATAGACACTCTCATGTGCGCCATGTGACAGAAACCATGTTGACACCATTTAAGAGATACGCTAATTCTAGCCATGTGATCCGTGTGTTATAGAAGCATCATTTGACATGCATTTGCATGCCCAATAGTTATCATGCTTCACATTGCAGGACTGTGTATTTAGTGATCTTTATTCTGCACTTCGATGCACATATTACAAGAACGTAACAAGTAAAATTACAAATATTTGCAGCAGTGCAAAAAAATGTACGCTTGCTGGTTTAATAATGCACAAAAAATGCTAACTACCTTTATTAATAGGGACCTGGTGAGTTGTTGCTCTACCTCTATGTACCGTTGATATGTTAGTTGGCCTTTGCATAGCACGCATCTCCAACTGGTTCTGCTTCATAGCACTGTGATAAACAAATATGAATGTGTCTTGACGCCAAGCACTTGTTTCATTTCTGCAGGGCTGTCGCTGATGTTAGACATTTAAGCCACCGAATTTGCAGTGCATTGCTTTAGATCCCTGCCAGCAGAGAAGATGCAAAACCAAAGTTGAATTGTTCATTCTCTTTTTTGTACTGCCCACCCCAACTGCTGCTGTCTGAGTTTCTCTCTCAGTGGCAAGGGTGTTGCATTCCAGGAGAGTAATAGTGCCCCATTAGTGCCTGGGGTGGGGGTGGGAAAGCTGCATGCGTAATGCGTTGTATGATCTGCATTTTCTGGTACAGCACATAATGGCCTGTACTCACCCGTTGATTGCACAAAACCATGCTAATGTACATTCCCACCAACGACCCGTCCCTGTCTGCAAAAAAAAACTCAATCCTGGGATCTGAGCTAGCTCTATCAAGCAGTAACATCAAACGTTGGCTGGCTAGTGTTATCTAAGCAGTCTGCTGAGAGTTAATGACTCAATTTCTGCTGTAAAAGAGCCCCTGTTGTAAAAAACATGTCTTAACTAGGTGTGTCTTTAGCTACTTGATGTATAAGTAAAATGTTTGTCCTTGGAATTGTTCCTTGCTCTGAAGTCCTGCTAAAAACAAGCAATGCCAAAGCCAACAGCGCTGGCTTGTGTATTGGTGAGGCATTTGCCAGGCACTGACATCAAATGCCCAGGTAGTACCATTAGGGCAATGCCTGCCAAATGCCTATTCCATGCCAAAATTCTTGGCTTTGCCAGTGCGTGCTTGTTTTAGGTCGATCCCAACCACCCTGCACACATCAATGTTCACTACTACTAGGTGAATCCAAGTCGTTGTATGCCAACATGTTATTACACTCAAATTTAATAATTCATCACATTCTCCCTGCGATAGAATTTCATATGGGCAGTACAATGGCAGCCATGCGGTGGAATTCGAGCAGGAAGGGAATAGGTTCTTACCTGTAACTCAATTTCTCCAGCATTGGTATCTTTCATGGATTCACATGCTTAGAATATTCCCCGTCGACAGATTGGGAACACTCGGTACACTTATAAAGCCGTTTCCCATAGGAAAACGTTTGACACTTTTGTGTCCTATCTACGTCATTTTGGGCCCGCGCACGCATGCCCCACTAGGACGTAGCGATATAAATGCCCCGCCCCTGCAGCTCCCTTCAGATTTCGACTCCACCAAAGCAGAATGGGGTGAAACTGAGATATACAAGACGATTGCATTCCGGGGAGGCCAGCGGGCGCATGTGAATCCATGAAAGATACCAATGCTGGAGAAATGGAGTTACAGGTAAGAAACTATTCCCTTCTCCAGCATTGGATCTTTCATGGATTCACATGCTTAGAATAGAATGCACAGCAGTGATCCTGAAAAAGAGGAGGTGTGAATGCAATCCGGTAACCTCCCAAGCATATGTATAGCGAACCACGCTTATGTAGGATGCCAATTTAAAATGTGCAACAGTACATGCACAGATCAATACCTATATACACAAATATAAATAAATATATATATATATATATATATATACATCCTTATATACATCCACATAAACATATGTCAAATTAAGCACAGACCCTTCTTGAAAAGGGCTTAGCTTATTGAAACAGATGGCACAAGACCGCTCTTCCCATTTTTATTTCGTCCGCATGCTGCCGTTCGAGCGTTCGAGGCAGTAGTGGCGGGTAAATGTGTGAGGCACTGACCATGTCGCCGCCTGGCAAATGTCTCTCAGCGGGATTCCTGCCCACAACGCCATCGACGACGAAGTTGCCCTTGTGGAATGAGCTCTCGGACGCCCATGAAGCGGCTTTCCCGCTTTTGAATGACAAACGGCAATCGTCGACGATACCCATTGGGCCAGTCCTGCTTTGAAATTGCTTTTCCTTTTGCCGAAGGACCATATGCAACGAAGAGTTGTTGCGTAGATCTAAGTTGCTGAGTTCGATGAAGGTAAAATTTTAGAGCTCTCTTGACGTCCAAGGTATGCAGGACTTTTTCCGCAGCCGATGAGGGAGTCGCGAAAAAGGTGGGCAGGACAATAGAAGAGTGCTTATGATAAGCCGTAGGAACTTTTGGAATGAAACGAGGATTCGTTGACAGAACCACTTTGTCCTTAAAAAACCTTAGGTACGGAGGATTTATGACCAACGCTTGCAACTCCGAGATTCGCCTAGCTAATGTTATAGCTATGAGAAAAGCCACTTTCCATGACAAAAACTTTATCGACGACGTGGCCATTGGTTCAAAGGGTGGTTTCATTAACCCTGCTAGCACCATATTCAGGCTCCACTTTGGTGAAAAGTGTATAACAAGAGGGGAACATCTGGAACAAACACCTCATGAAGTGCTTCACCAACCTGTCACTAAACAAGGGAGACGACTTCCTTCTCCTTGTGAACCTAGAGATGGCTGCCAGGTGCACCTTTATTGATGAAAAGGATAATCCGCTCTTCGCTAGGTGTAGCAGATACGGCAGAAGCTGCTCGGGAGTAATCCTTAGAGGTTGCACTCACGTCTGTCCTTGACACCACGTACAGAGCCTCCTCCACTTACACTTGTACGACTTGTTAGTGGAAGGGGCTCGCGCTGCCTGCAGGATCCTCCGACAGTCCGACGAAATGCTCAAGGCACCAAATTCTGAAAAGTTAGGAGCCAAGCTGTGAGATTGAGACTGTCTGGATTGTGATGCCACACTGTTCCCTCGCTCCGGGACAGGAGATTGGGAACCTTCGGGAACGTTATTGGTTGATCAACTGACAGGTGAAGCAGGTCGGAAAACCACGGCTGCCTCGGCCAACACGGTGCCACTAGGATGACCCGGCACCCGTACCTGCGTATCCACAGTAGAGTTCTCCGTATCAGAGGGAACGGAAGGAAGGCGTAGAGGAACTTGTCTGTCCATGGAAAGGCGAACGCTTCCCCCAGTGAGCCTTCCTGTGGCCACCTGCTGGCATACGTTTCGCACTTCTTGTTCCTCTTTGTCGCGAAGAGGTCCAGCGGAGGCCGTCCCCATTTCTCGAAGTCTTTCGATAACTGAACGCTGTCTATCTCCCATTCGTGAATTTGGTCCATATTTCTGCTGAGCGAGTTTGCTTGCTTGTTCTGCACCCCCGGAAGATGATGAGTTACGATGGATATATCGTGTTTCAGAGCCCAGTGCCACACCTTCTGAGCCTCGGTGGAGAGGGTTCTGGATCGCGTGCCCCCTTGCTTCCTCAAATAAAACATCGCTGTCGTGTTGTCTGTCAATAGTCTCACTATGGACCCTCTGATGTGAGGTAGGAACGACTTCAGGGCCCAGCACGTTGATGTGTAGGAGGGATTCCCTCTGAGACCAACAACCTTGTGTTTGTAGAGTGCCCATGTGTGCTCCTCAGCCTGTCAGGGACGCGTCCGTCACTATGGTTAGCAGAAACTCCGGCTCCTGTAGGGGTACCCCTCTGGATAGATTCTGGAAGCTTCTCCACCACTGAAGAGCTAGTAGGAGCTTGTCGTCATCGACGGTCAGTTTGTCCGACCAGAGCCCTTGGGCCTGCGTCCATCGGTCTGCCAGAAACTCTTGCACCGGCCTCATGAACAGGCGGCAGTTGCCCACCAGAGGAATGCAGGACGCCATAGCGCCCAGAAGTGACATATTTTCTCACTGACAGTCTGGTATTGATTTTCAGCTTACCTGCCAATCGATTGAGTTTGGTGATTCTGTCGAGAGATGGCCTCACTAACCCTGACTGGGTCTTGAACTGTGCGCCCAGGAACACCAAGCTTCTCGACAGCGTTAACGAGGATTTCTCGAAGTTTACCGCAAACCCCAGCCAATGTAAGAGGTGCATGGTGGCCTGCAAACTTGTGTGAGTCGACATAGGGGAGGACCCCCTCACCATCCAGTCGTCGAGATACGGGTATACATGATGGCCTTGTTTTCTCAGCCAGGCTGCCACCTGGGCCAAGCATTTTGTGAATGTTTTGGGAGAGGATTTCAGCCCAAAGGGAAGTACTGTGAACTGGTAGTGAGTCCGCCCTACCACAAACCTTAGGAACTTTTTGTGTCGCTGACACATAGGTATGTGGAAGTACGCGTCCTGCAGGTCCAGAGACGCCAAAATGTCCCCTTCTTGGACTGACCGAATCACTTCTTGGAGCGTGAGCATCTTGAATTTTAGGCTTTTCAACGATTTGTTTAGATCGCGCAGGTCTAGAATGGGACGCCACTATCCGTTGGGTTTATTCACCACAAAGTATCGGGAATAAACTCCTTGACCCCTCTGTGACGACGGAACCGATTCTATAGCACCGTTTTGTAGCATAAGTGCTACTTCCTGCTGCAACACGCTCAGATGGAGTTGAGCTACAAATGCCGGTGGAATGTGCGTAGGGTTGCTTTTGAATTGCAGGGAATGTCCGTATCTTACAGTGTCCAACACCCATTGATCCGTTGTTATCTGCTCCCATTCGTTGATGTAGCACGAGACCCTGCCTCCCAGAACGTTCCAACGCCTGTCATTGCTGGTCCTTGGTTTGCTTATCCCTCGTCGACGACGAGTAACCTGTTCTCTTCTTGGGGGCCTGGTAGTCCCGGTGTTGTTTTGCCGCTTGAGAAGCCCGTCTGTATCCCTGGGAGGGGTATGCTGGCCTACTGAAGGATCTGTCTCTCGATGCCGAGAATCTGGAATTTCCTGATGCTCCTCTGAAGGTACGAAAAGACTTCGACCACTTTGAAGGGCCCCCAAGGAACGCGCCGTGTCCGAGTCCTCTTTCATGCCCTTCAGGGCCTCGTCAACCTTCTCACGAAGGTCTCCCTCAAAAGGCATATCCAGCACCTTGTATTGCACCTCTGGTCAGAAGTTGGTGCATTTCAACCATGCCTGCCTTCGGAGAACCACACCGTTATTCACCTGCTTAAACCCCGATTCCGCGAGGTCCACCGCGATGTTTATGGCATGATTGGAGGCCTCTTCACCCTCTCTGACCAGTAACATCGCCGCCTTACGATGTTCTTCCGGAAGATGCTCCAGCATAGGAGCCAGTCGGTGCCACATCACCCTGTCGCATTTGGCTACTATAGCCAGGAAATTGGCCGCTTTCACAGTGGTAGCACCTACCGACAGCACTTTTTTGCCAAAAGCATCCTGTCTGGCATCAATTTCCGGGCGAGCCGTGCACTTGTGCTGGGCCCTCGCCTTTCTCGCCGCCGCTGCCGACACCACTGAGTCAGGAGTTGGTTGGGATGAGAGACACTTGGGGGTAGACTCCGGAGCCTTGAATTTTTTCTCTAGCCGACCTTTTATCGCTGGTTCCGAGAAAGGGTGGTGCATGGTCTGCAGCCCCTCTTGCCACACATGATCCAGGATGGGTACTGTAAACACCGACCTTCTCCTCTTTCCCATGTGGTCGAAAAGAAAACAGTCCTTTTTCTCCTCTTCCTGGGCCAGGCTGAATTCTGTACAAGCCTTGGCCATCATGGTGTGAAATTACCCAATATCGTCCAGGGGAGACGGCTGAGCCGGGCTTCTCGGGGCTTCTAATTCTGCTTCGGACTCCCAGGTTGGATCCCTGGAGGGGGATAGCGAGACCTCCAATAAGGCTCTACTGTCTGAGTCTGAATCCATCAGCTCTCCTTCCTCGCGGCGTGGAGCTGAGAGGTCTGTAACCGCTGGCAATGCCGTGGGGGTTGACTGAGGTAGCCGATGAGACGGGCCCGGGTCGTCGATGGTTGACCTTGCCAGAGTTTCTTGAGGTAGTCTGTCGTCCAGTGTCTTCAGCAACGTTTGCAACGTGGATAAGACCTCCAGCGACAAGAGCGACTGCGGATTGAGCAGAGGGGTAGACCCCGGAATGCTCCCGGAGAGAGGCCTGGTAATCCCTCGCAACCCGAGGTCTGCAGGGCCAGCTATTCTCACCTCCTCCTCTCCAGAGGACACAGACAAGGCCTCTTGTTGCAGTAGTATCTCCAGCAAAACTGGGTCGTAAACCTCTGGTCGCCAAGCCTCTTGCGGAATGTCCATCGACGAAGCAATAGCTGGACTCGTCATCGTCATTTGCGGTCCAAGAACGGTTGAGGCCAATTGTGCCAGTGGCAGAGACGTGGTCGACCACTGCCCTGCCATCGACGACGGCAGCGGTCGTGCTGATCCTTGAGGCGTTCCCGCCTTATCTGAACTCGAACTGCGCTTCTCTGCATCTCGACTCGAGGTCGACCTATGACGATCGCCCAAGGAGGATTTAGATTTTTCTTTTCTGTCTTTCTTCGTTGAAGATGAGGATGACGAGGCTTTCTTCGACGAAGAGTCTTTAGAATGGCTTCTCGATGATTCCTTCTCCGCCGGTCGTGATTTCTTCACCGGGGGTTCCGACGATGTCGAGCGGCGCGGGGCCCCTGAAGATTTTGACACTGAGGCCACGCTGCGCGTGGAGCCCACCTCTGAAGGCAGGTATTCCCCCGCTCCATCGTTTAACCATGCCACAAGTCTCCGACTTCGATCTTTAAGAGTCTTCTGGGAGAAGCCCTTACCTATGTCACACTTGTCCGCCGAATGATGAGGGTGTAGACAATATATGCAATCCATATGTCCGTCGCCCTCGTACACCTTCTTCAACCCGCACGTAGCGCACGGGCGGAACAGCGCTTTTCCTGACATCAGGAGAAACTCCACAGCACAACTTAGACAAAATAGTAGACTACACGAGGTGCTCCCACTACTTTGGAGACGGTTGAAATCTGAAGGGAGCCGCAGGGGCAGGGCATTTATACCGCTACGTCCTAGTGGGGCATGCGTGCGCGGGCCCAAAACGACGTAGATAGGACACAAAAGTGTCGAACGCTTTCCTATGAGAAACGGCTTTATAAGTGTACCGAGGGGTTCCCAGTCTGTCGACGGGGAATATTCTAAGCATGTAAATTCATGAAAGATCCAATGCTGGAGAATAGCAGTTTTCAGCAAGAGTGACATGGGTGAGGCAGAACTGGGACAATAGGCAGGCAGCATGAAAATGTGTTACAGTGGTAATGTGTTGTAATGTAACAGACACATGAACCCTCCATGAGTACCATTTTCTGTAAAGTCGTGAATTGATGCGATTCACTGATGATGGTTCGTGGGCCACTTTTTTTGAGGCGAAGGGTGGGCCACTTTTTTGAAGAGAGGGGTGGGCCACTTTTTTTGGGGTGTCCAGGCCTATTTCTTGTCCCAGTCCGACCCTGCGAGGTACTAACAATATCTTTACAGAACCCCAATTGATTCTGGGAGGCGATTGTGGGCATTTCTCTCCTTTGCTTTTATCGAACACAACACTTATTACAAAATACATGCATTGCTTTGGAAAACAATGAAACATCATCAACATAGCCCACAAACCTCCCAACGTTACTGGCATTGTGCAAAAGAAACCGGTACACTAAGCCAAATGGCTACTTATTAGTACTTTTCCCATCTTATCCAAGTTGCCGCCACCCAACATTACCCTCCAACATAAGGCTCTTGCCTCCTTAGCTGGCCCCTCCCTCCATGCTGCTTTTACTTCTCTTGTTTGTAAGAACCGCTCATTTCCTGTTCTTCCTCTTCTGTTTCTATGTACCGTGTTGCTTGCAGTACAGCCGTAAGCCATTTTAAGTTTTCATATAATATCACTACATCCCTTACTTAAAATAAGAACATATAATCACTCATCTAAATAGAACCTTTTTATGAATTGGAACTTTCAAGAGTACGTCTAATTTGAACAGGGCCAGATCAAGAAAAAACATTGTTAATTATTAAATGTGTTAAAATAATAGAGCCATTTAACCTTTACATTTATATAATGTTCTACATCGAGAAAATTGTCTTGTGTTGTAATGGATATGTATGTCATTGCACGTTGCTATAACAATAGGCGCATATTGTGTCCTTTTCCTCGATTTGGGACTTAGTAAAGAAAGGTTATTTTGTCATAAAAGGAGGGTTTTAAATTTCTACCATCCTTTGTTATTGTAAGTACCAAAGATGCTAATATTCTAATTGCCCCCTAAGGTCGTGCTAGCCCCTATAACACATTTGACAGATTTCAAAGTCCCCACTCGTTTGCTTGTTTTATTCCATAACTCTATTTATGAACATGTCATTCAGTTCAGATGATACACATCTAGTGTACTTACAGACTATTACGGTATGCCTCCACAGTTAATATTTTACTATTCACATTTAATATTATTGATATACTACTTTATGGCTGCATGATTAATAGCCCAAGAAATCAATCCCTGGCCATCTGCGTAGCATGGCCTTGGAAGTGCTGCAATAGCAGAGGACTGCATGCTTACGCAAGCAGAACGTGTGGCCACAGGGTCGGTAGGCACTCCCGGAGGCATTTCCAAACACAGCCTAGAGCGATTCTGTTCACACCCCTTTTTCAGGAATGCTGATGCAAACGAAATGTGAGTTCATATTTTTCTTGTCATAACTTGTTCACCTTAATGTGATCAATGTTTCAGACCAGTACAAGCAATCTGCATCGCTTCAATGTCCTGTTATGTTTGTAAATGTAATTGTTTTTTTATAACGCGCCTAATACCGTACCTTAGTTTGGTTTCTAAGCGTGGATCCAGGATTCAAACCTCTATTGTTCTGCGTGGTCTTGCTTCCAAGACCAGGGCGTTGCCCCTGTGCTATTCTCCGTTCACCGTTGACATTGTCCATGTAGCATTTCCCAACCGGGCTGACACTAAACACTGTCATCTGTATTTCAGATAAAACTTAGTGAAGGAATTGGTACTATCAGAACAAATTTAAAGAACTGGGCTTCAATTTACAATCTGAAAGAGTAATGGAGTTGGAGGGAATGGATTTGAAAAGGGATGGGGCCCTACAAGTCTCATTTATCCCTGCCACTCATGGCTTAAGATCTGCCAAACTTGTCGGAACACAAGAGGACGTGGATGACCACAATTGGGCTCTTGTCACGCCCGCCTTGTGGAAAATATCGGGACCATAGCGGCTTGAAAGTTAGAAATAGGAGTATCCAGCAGCTACGCTTGACAGTTGTATTCTGGAACTCCAGTGGAAGCCAAAATCTATTTAGTAATATCGATGCTATGCAAATCTTGAGATTGTGTAATATTTTAATTCAGGAGTCATGGTTGTTGCAATCACCGGTTTTCGATGGCTATCAGGTGTTTACTCAATTGGACAGGCCCGTAATGGGGGGAGGGCCTCGGGGGCCTGCTGATTGCAGTGGGCTCTACCTTAGGATTGAGGGCCTCTCTGATCTCTAATCTTCCATTCGGGATGATGGCTTTGGCACTAACTTCTTCAGAAGGGTCAATACATTTGCTGATTATGAATATCTATTGGCATTGTGGAGTGGCAGATTTGCAAGACTTCCTCCAGGTCATATCTGATTGTATTAATAGATGGGCTAACTCTTTCGCAAATGGACGACTTCTTGTAGGTGGAGATATTAATTCAAACTGTATTGTCCCAGAAATATTTGATAAAAATTGTTAGGTGATTGGGGGGAGCTTCCCCAATGAGCCAAAAGTACGAAATGGTTGGATGTGGTGGTCAACCATGGAGGCGTTGGGTTTGAGTGTAATTAACTCCATGTCAATGGAGGAGGGAAATAATAGCCCTACGTGGCGATGAGGGGAATACTCCTCAATTTTGGATTATATTTTTGCTGATGCAGTCTTAACTAGCTGCTATGTGAGTTTCTCAGTTCAACAAAATAACTGGAGTGACCACACAAACCTTACTGCTGAATTTAATTTGCAGACTAAAACGTGGCAACGTACGTCTGTGAGCAATCTAGAATCTACCTAGGCAGGGAATGCCATTCGGTGGTCAAATCAGAATATTGCTATTATGAAGAGTTGGATGGTGCTATTAGAGGTACCCCCTTAGAATGGAAGGTGAGGGTATTTAACCCTCTGTGTTTTGATTATTTTATGGGGAAACTAAATGAACAGTAAAACAGAATCGTAAATTCTCTACTAACGTCAGGGGGAAACTACTCATGTTTATAATTTTGAAATGGTAGGAAAATGCATAGAGACAATAGGGCTCTGAAGCTTGCTAATAAGGGAACATAAATCTTGGGTCCAAATTGAAGAAGTTAAAAGAAAAATACAGAAACTTCTGTAAATCAAAAAAAACAATGTTTTGCAGTTAGATGCGGAATGTATGCTTCACACTTTAAATATGATTATTGTGCATGCTGGGTTTTAGTTCATAAACTGGACCCTTCATTTCAGGCTATTGAACTAAATGCAGTTACTGAAACCCAATGGGTGGATTTCTTTAGAGATATCTACAGGTATGGATCAATAGATATCCCACTAGATGCAGAAATCAGTAACTACATTACTGAGCCCCGTGGTCCATTAAGATTGAGTGTGAGGACAATAGGGATTTAATAATGAGGTGCAAGAAGTATTGTGCCCCTGGCCTAATGGCCTTACAAATTAACCTTGAAACTGGACCCAGTAAATTGGTCTAGGGTGCTGTATAAATTGTTTGGAAGTATTATGGATTCAGGCATTCTCCCTGTGTCATGGTCTACTGCTAATATTGTTCCAATATTTAAGAGAGGGTCAAGGGATAACCCATAACATTATCGGCCTATTTAATTAATTGATGCAGATTGCCAAATGTTCTCTTCGCTTCTTTGGGCCATGTAGAGAATTGGGCGAAGCTTAATGGTAGACTTAGTCCTTTTCAGATGGGATTTAGGAAAGGACACTGCACAATTTTAAATGGTCTGATGGTGAAGGGCCTCCAAGCGTCGGCATGGAATAAGGCAATCGGAGGCACTTACTTGGCATCCATTGACCTTTCAATGGCCTTTGATAAGATATCTATGAACAGACTGTGGAGTAAACTTGCTAGTTGGGGTCACCCTGGTGGATTGTTGAGGCTCTCGATGGGCATCTATGAGTATTCTGGAATTTGCGTCAGATTAAACAAGGATGGTGCCCTCTCAAGCATATTAAAACCTTTACGGGTTTGAGACAGGGATGCAACCTGGCACCATGCTGGTTTAATCTCTACGTTTCTGACGAAGTAAATTACTTGATGGGGGCTGGACTGATTGCACCTAGGATAGGCTTGATGTGTGTGGAATGGTTGGCATATGCTGATGATTTTTTGTTATTTGACAACTCTTGGACCGGCCTACAATGCCTCCTGGCCAAATTCTCCTTATTTGCTAAAGATAATGACCTTGTGGTTAACCCTAGTAAGATTAAGATTGTAGCCTTCACCTGGGAAAATAAAATGAAAGGAAGAGTCTGGTCCATGGAGAATAAGATGATTGGAACAGTGGATTCTCTAGTTTATTTGGGATTCCATATTAGTGCTCGGCAAAGATGCTCTAATATTAGAGAGAGCCTACTAAAGAAAGGGAAGCTCCTGATTAATCGGGTACTGGAAATTGATAGGAAATACAGGTGTTTTTCAATAAAACCAGCTCTTATCTTTTACAATGGTAAGATTGTCCCGAAACTAATTTATGGCCTGGAACTGGCGGATGTACCTATTGTGAAGTTTGTCACCCTTATTGAAGCCAAGATTTGGCATAAAATATTGAAAGTGCCAAATGTCATACCGTTAGTGGCAATCGGATTCGATTTGGGGATTGTCTTTATGAAGGCACGTGTGCAGTGGCAGACACTTGCCTTATATTCAAAACTAATTGAGCCTATTCCTCATTCCCTTTATGAGCTTCTAGGGAAACAACTCCACTATATGAAGAACAACGGTGACTTCCTTTCGCAGTTGGAAGTAAGATCCTTAGCGATCCTGGAAAATGTGGTGATGGATAGGGCTGCTTTATTGGCTAACCCAAATAAAGTAAGGAAAGTTCTATATGACTACGATTGGTCTGTACCAGGACTTATTCCATTTGTTCCCATCCCTGCATGACTTGGTATTTGATCATAGAAGGAGGGGGGCCCCATCTATGATTCTCTCTCAGGTCCCAAACAACTACTATAGAATGATTCTACTGAGATTAAGATGGAATCTTTTATTAACTAAAGAGATCCTCTGAAGAAGAGGAAAAATTACTGACCTAGAGGCCAACTGCAGATTGTGTAACCAGGACCCTATTGAAACTGCATGACATCTGGTCTAACACTGTGAAGCTTTAACTACAACTAGGATGAAATATTTCGCAACTATTTTTGATTGAGTCTATAAATCAGGTTCACTGAACTGTGATTATATTTGGAATAAATGTCTCAACATTAACTCTATTAAGAAGGGTTTAGCTGTGGCAGGTTTTATTAAGACTGTGAATCTGATGAATTGAGTTTGATGAATTGAATTGATATTTATTAATTTATGTTAAATACTGATGAATTGATATCTCTTCTTTTTTAATATTGCTGCGCTTAGATTATGAATTTGATTAATTGAAATTGATGAACTGATGTCTTTTAAACAAGTGTAATTTTTCACTTTCCCTTGCCATATTTTTTTATTACGGCTGGTTTGAGATTAGTAATTTGATGAATTGAACTTGATGAATTGATGTCTTTGAACTAATATGTGATGTTACTGTTGACTTTGTTCTATTTGATGTTCTATTTGATGCATATGTATTAATAATGCTCCAGATTGACTTTGTAAAGGTTTTTTTTTATACCAAATACAAATAAATAAATAAGTTATGTTGACAATAATAGGGTGGAGCAGTAAAGTAAGTGACACATTTAAGATGGAAAAGCTATCTAAAGTCTATTTGCATACCTTTTGTGAATGCTTGAACAAGTAGGGGTACAGCCGAAGACTCCCTCTGGTAGAGTCTGGCAGCGCTCCTGGCGCATGGCCAACTTACAGAGCTTTGAATCATATGTAAAAGTGAAGTGTAGGGTGGCCACTGCCACCTCTCTCTCGCTGCTTTTCTCACGCCATGCATGACGCAGCAGATGACGTAGCTCCATTACAGCTCATTCAACCACGTAGGCTTGCATCAGAGCCGTGGTTTTCTGAACTGCTGAAAGCAGCCCGACTTAAACTCAGAAAGGCGGAACGGAAATGGCGTATTGCCTATGATCCCATTCTTAGAACTCAGTATGAGGCTTGTTCAGCAGCTTGTTTGACAGCCATTATAGCTGCAAAAAAATCTTATGTGTCCCAGAAAATTGAGTCATCCTTGTGTCAGACAAAAGCCCTCTTTTCTGTGGTTAAAACTCTTTCCTCTTTAACCAAATGTGTCCCTAATGTCACGCTTACTCAGGAACTCTGTGACTCGCTGTCGCAGTTTTTCATTATGAAGATTGAGAATATCCAAGCTAACATCTCAACGGCGGTTAACACTTCTATTCCTGAGAATAAGTCTCCAGAACTTAGTGGGCTAGCTGTACTGAACGGTTGGTCTTCTTTTCCTGTCTTTTCCGAGGAAATGGTATCCACTGCCATTCAAAAGATCAAGGGGCTCATCATGAGTTGGGCGTTATCCCAGCGGTATTCCCGCTGGGATACCGCCCGCGCTAATAGCGCTACTGCCAATGGGTCCAGCACTATTAGCGCCGGATCACCGGTTTGGCAGAATGGGAATTCCCCATTCCCCATTGGGCCCAATGGGAAGTTTCAGCGCGACTACCATCAGTGGTATTACTTTGGGGTAACTACACTGAAAATCGCAAATTCGCTGCAGATTTACCTCCAGCACAGAGGAAACCTGTGATTTGGCAGACACTTAAATGTGGTGGTAATAGCGTTACTGCCACATTTAAGGGTTACCGCCAAACTCGTGATGACCCTGCAAGTCTTGTGCACCCTCTGATGCCATCCCACTGGTAGTCATGAAGGAGATCTCCCCATATCTCCTGAGGGAGATCACAGTGGCTATCAACAACTCCTGCCAGTCAGGATGTGTCCTGTCAGAACTTAAGGTCGCTACGGTGATCCCTCCCTTGAAAAAGCCTTCGCTGGACCCTTCTATTCTATCTAATTTCCGCCCTATTTCTCTTCTGCCTTTTCTTATGAAGCTTTTGGAGTCTTTGATGTCACCTCTTCTCTCCTCCTTTCTTGAGTCTTCTGAGCTTCTTGACCCTGCCCAGTCAGGCCCTACGCCTGGCAGGGGCACAGAACGTGTCCTGGTCTCTGTCCAGGATGACATGGCCAGGCTGGTGGACGCAGGAGGGGTTGGCCGCCTGATTCTACTAAATCTGTCAGCTGTGTTTGACACTGTAGACCACTCTACCCTGGTGTCCCGCCTGGCCCAGATCGGAATATCTGGTCAAGTGTTGGCCTGGTTCTCCTCGTTCTTGGCCGACAGAACTCAGACTCTCTCTCTTCCCCTCTTTTCATCTGGTTCCTGCCACCTTAGCTGCAGGGTTCCGCAGAGCTCTGCCTTGTCTCCCTCCTTCGGCGTCAGGTGCTACTCTTATGCCGACGACACTCAGATCCTGATCCGTCTAGATCTTGATCAGGCGGGGGTGTCGTTGTGCCTTCATCAGTGCCTGACGGCCATGGGGGAGTGGATGAACCACAATTGGCAAAAGTTGTATGGAGACAAGTCAGAGGTGCTGGTGGTAGATCCCCCCCCCTGATCCCTCACTTTAGATATCCTCTTTCTGGCCTTCCTCTCTCAGCTCCCTTCCTGTTTCCGCAGTTAAGGTGAAAAACTTGGGTGTGGTTCTGTCAGCATCCCTTTCCATGGATGCCCAAGTATCGGCAGTATGTTACACTGGCCGTTTCCAGCTTAACATATTGAAAAAGGTGTTCCCTATGATACCAGCCCCTCTTCGTCCACCAGTGGTTGCAGCCATGGTGTTGAGCCGTTTGGACTACTGCAATTCCCCCTAATTGGCACAGCCTAAGGGGTTAGTACAAAGACTCCAACATTTGCAAAATCTCGTGGCACGGGTCGCAACAGGGTCACCTTATGGGGCCCACATTTCTCCTGTTTTACGGGCGCTGCACTGGCTCCAGGTGGATCAGTGTATTGAATTTAAGGAGCTCTGCATCATCCATCAGGCACTGCATGGCCAGGCAGCGGAACATCTCTGCACTAAGTTCATCCGTTATCTCCCCAAGCACTGCTTGTGATCTGCTTCAGCAGGCGTGCTTTGTGTGGCCTCCTTCCGTGCACGAATTGGTGGCAATACAAAACTGTCTAATCATTTGGCTTTTAGAAAGGCTGTAGAAACATATCTGTTCTAGATGACTGCTGCTAACTGGCTCTTGGCTCGCTGTCCTCCCTCTCCAGCGCCATGATACCCTCGGGTGACCGTGCGCTATGACAATTTCCTTAACATAACATTAGAATGCCCGATGTGTGATGTGGCAAAAGTTTATTTCACAAAAGTGGCCATTTTGGAATCAGGCACAGCTATTATTGCTTTGTTTAGTTACTTATGTAGAACACTACATTCCACTGTTCAGCTGCTTCTAAGCACATTGGAAGGGTGTACAAAGAGAATAATACACAGAGGTGGCCGGTTGATTTTTAAAATGGTGAATCGTGAATGTGTTCTCCCAAATTACTGCAACCAGGCAAGTCGAGAGTGCCACCGTGAAACCACTAAGCAGGGTTGACAGGGCATTTCCCATCGGTTAAATTTGACTATAAGGTTTGCACCAATGCACTCTAAATCTAAGCAAAAAGGGTTTCATTTAATGCTTTGCAGTAAGTTTATGATTCGAGTTTGTTTTTTTACAATTAAAATGTGTTATGCAAGGTGTGCATTGCGAGTTCGACCTGTTATGCATATGGTAACTTTTCTGTGTTCTAGAATCTTGGCATGGGTGGGCTGAACCATTGGGGATGGCACTGTCTGTAGATGCCAAAATGTTTGTTCCTGAAACTATTGCAACCCGGTTTACCATGTTTCACTAGCAGCAAGGCTTGCGCAGGACGATGACACCCCTCGTACATCATGGGCAGCCACCTCACCTGCCTCATCTCCACTTTGTAAGTTCTGGACCACTGTACCCCCAATCAGCATAGAATCCTGGAAGGGCGGGTAAGACTTTGCCCTTAACTCGACTGGTGACCCCAATCATTTCAGAGCTTGCCACAAAGGCCCCCATACTTGCTGTACTTACAGTACCACAAACTCAGTCGGGAGCAAGCTCCTTCGCGCCATATTCCCAGCCGACCGCTCCAGAGATCATGTGGGCATGCACTGGCCATAATGGAGAAGTCTTAACCGCGCGCCCCATTTTACCCATACTGCGGTGCTCCAACCCAGGTGCTAGTGTGTAACCAATGGCAACAAAATACAGTAAGGTCCTCACGCTGCATTAAGAATTAGTGTTTCTCATCTGCTACAAAATATTAGCATACTCAGCCTCTCTGTAACCTCGGACCAGCTCAGTGTATTAACATAAGATACACACAACAGCTTTCAACACTTGACAACTTAACAAGTTCAACTTACACAGCACCATGGCAGCTGATAGTACGGCACCCCACTGTCCTTTCTCTCCGTGCCAGGCCCACCCCCACTTTTGCAGAAAAAGATCCTTCTTTATACATACTGAAAAAGCCACTAGTGGAGGCAGACATGTTCTACTGCAAGCCAAGATGCCATCTTACTGCACAATTTAGGCTGTGGTGCAGCACAGCATTTATGTTGCCCTGCTTGAGTGGGAAGGCCCAGGTGCAGGCGAAGAAGATGAATACTCCAAGGCTGTGTCCAGATTGCAATAATATTTTGGACCCAAAGTGAATATAGTTTTTTAAAGACACCCATTCTTCCAGGGGATACTGCGAACAAGCAAACCCGTGAACACTATGGAGCTGCCTTCAGGGGTTTAAGTCCCACCTGTGTTTTTGGGGATCTTGCTTCATCACTCAGAGACCCATAAGGTGTACCAATAACTCCAAGATGCATGAGCGTCTATAGCCAAATTACTATGGAAGAGGCTATACCATAGCCCAAAGAATTGAACAAACTGCTATTTATATATGGCAAATGAAAGTAGACAGTCGAGTCAGGTGACAATAAGCCCACAGCGGGCAGTACAGAGACTAAATGCTTTAGGAGTGGAAACCCCCAACAGCTTGCCAATAGCTCGTTTTGTACAGCTAGTGGTGTGTCTTTCCCCAAATGCAAACAACAAGGGCAAGTTGCACGCTAGGAAAAGAATCCTCCAAAACATGCAGAGCTGAAAGTAGGAGTCATGTATTTGAAAGCTTCGTAGTTGGTGTAAAAGGCACCTCTGATCTGCTCAAAGTGGAGGGCACTGAGATTATGAGGATGATTGAGAGCAGATCTCTTTGGACTATCATATTTCAAAACACGGATGAATCTATGTTGAATAAAGAATTGCCAGACCATCAACCACCGAAACTGAGTCAATGATGTGTGGTGAAGTCAGAATCCATTTACTTGAGAAATTCTCACAACTATAACCAACCAGGACAGGGAGCCTGTATATACATTGCAGAGAAGGGATATTTGCTGATGGGGTTGAAGGGACAATGGCTAATTTGGATTCAAATTCAAATTGAAGCAGGTGTATCAACCATGTGAACATATTAGAGGTATCCGATTCATGCAGCAGGAATATCCAGAAGTGTACATTGAGGAAATGGGGGAACCAAAGGATTTCAATCACAGCCTGAAACTCAAGGACAATATCCAACAGGTTGTACATAAGGTATGGTCTATTCTGTGCAGCATACGGGACAACCTCCAACAGGCGTTGCACATCAAGTTTAACAAGCGGTCATCAAGGAGATTGAGAGATATGACTGGCTTGCCCCTGTTGTCCTTGTCTCCAAGCCCAACAGCAAATTAAGAGTTTGTATTCATTTGAGAGACCTCAACAACTCCATTTATGTAGGCAGACACCCACCACTTAAAATAGCAGAAGTGCTGGCCATGTTCGGTCTTGCCAACATGTTCACTGTGACTGATTTGTCTTGGTATCCAGTGATTTTCTCGAATACAAAACATCGAATGCAAAAGCATCAAATGCGAAAGCCTCAAAAAAATGAATTTCTTTGTAGGTAAAGTTTTTTTTAATTAAAATGGTTTTTAAGGGGGAAAAAATGGGGTTAGGGGAGGACCCCCACCCTTTAAAAAAAGAAACAAAATGCATTTTTTCGATGCATTTATTTTCGAGGCTTTTGCAATCGATGCTTTGGATGTCGAGGCTATCAATAGGAACCTTTTTCTTCTTTATAACATGAAGTAAGACTTGCTGAAGACTATGCCATTCGGTCTAGCCTCCACTGCAGCAGTGTTCCAGAGAGAGACAAAATGGGTACTGCATTATATCCCCAATATGGTAGCATTCCAGGAGGATGCACTTCTGTATGGAGCCCCAGAAGCTGAACATATCCACACGCCCAGAAAAGGGTTTGATCGTCTGAAAGAAGCAAACTTCACAGTGGAGACGGGCAAATGTAAACTAGCCTAGTTGATGCCATTAAGGTGGAATCCCCTTCCAGAGACAATAACTAACTGTGTTCCTTTCTGGGCTTTGCTGAAAATGTCCACAGGTTTGTGAGGAACTTTGCAGCCAATAACTCTCTTAGGGCCTGATTCACAGAGCGTTTTCCAATGGGATTGTGTCAATATAAAAACGCTTCTGTGAATCAGGCCCTTAGAGTCCCAAATAAAAAAGGTTCTGGATTTTGACTGGTCTGAGGAATGTCACCTGGCGTTTGAGGGTATCATGCATGACCTTTCTAATGATCCCACTCTGGGTAGATTTTTGCAAACGGCTGGACCATCCTCAATGTTGATCCTAGTAGATTCAACCCACCCTGACCTTGGTTGGCACCTGCTTGGAGAGAACAGTCGCCTTTGCCTCCAAGACCCTCAATCAGGTGGAAAACAATGACTCTGTAGTCAAAAGGGAAGCCTTCGCTGCAACTTAGGCCATTCGGTATTTCGGGTGTTATCTATAGGGCAACACATTTGCAGTCCATTCCGACCACAAACACTAATTACAAATACTCTCATGTGAGATGTGGCTCAATGCGTCACCAAATATATCTAGATGAATATTAATCCTACAGTGTTTTGATTTGACATTAGCAGCCTGTTAAGAATGTGATTGCCAGACCCGCCTTCCCATTGACTCGCTGTACAAAGTTATTGAGAATTCTGACATGGACATGGTAGTGGCCAGTGTAGGTCTGAATGTCATTTCAGGCGATATTGGGGAGAAAGCTCAGACAGGGGATACCACACTCCTGTGCATCAGGGAATAGGCAATAAGTAGGTGTCCCAGTAAGTCCACTTTAAAAAGGGAGTGGAGGCCCTGGTATGAAATGAAAGGTGAGAAATGCATCTTTGAGTGGAAGTTGAGAAGAAATAGCAAAAATATTCCATCTGACAGCTTGTGCAAACAGACCATGCACCTGGCTCATCAGGTGCACTTAGGCTTCAATCTAACTAAAAAGGAAACTTCGCCAAGCGTCTGGTGGCCAAGGATGCACTTTAATATGGAAAGGCTGCTTACGCCATGTACTGACTGTCAATAGCAACAGGAATACATTTCATAGAGAGCCCCTCCCCTTAAGCAAGTAGAGCCCTGGTTCAAAGTGGCCGCAGATGTTATGGACGCCATTCTGATGCTATAATTGTGTTGCCCATTAAATACTGGTTTTGGTGGACTACTGCTCTAAATGTGTTGAGTGGCGCACAGTAAAAGAGACCACCACTATGTAAATGATTAAGTTCTTAGAAGGCATCTTCGTTATTATAATTATTATTATTATAAGGGTATTTATTGAGCGCGGCCTAGCTTTGGGAAGCGATAGAGCGCTTTACAGTCATAGGGAGAAGGACACAGCGAGGGAAGCAGAGAAATAAAGGTGTGGGGAGCTAACAGGAAGGCAATTTGGCAACATTGGGGGAAGACAGTGGGGAGCAGATCACATCACCAAGTCTCAGGTAGGGTGTGGAGTGCACAGTGTGTGGACCTAGGTGTTAAAGAGGAGCAATTCCTTAGAGAGTGGTTCACCTGGGAAATCATCATAAAACATGCAGTACTGTTCACCTGCGATGCAAGGCATACGTTTAACCAAAATGAATCAATCAGGAACCCTAGAAAGTTCCATTATCACTTCAGGCCAACGGGCTCGGAAAATGCTAAATCGCTGGCTGAAAAGTGGTATCCAGCTAGCGGTGAGGGGAAAGGCTGGTCTGGAGAGATGTGGTAAGGCACATGGTTTGGGCAGACTGCCCCACCTTGCTGCACACAGTCGCAAAAGTGTCACCCTTTGTGTCCTTTAACTTTGTCCCAGCTGGCCAGGTATGGCTAGTACTGTGTCTGTAGATCGGTGTAGCAACATAGATGGAGTCGAGGTGGCTAAAGGCTCTTACAAGCAACGTTTTGACCACAATCATAATCTGAAGGTGTAACTTTGGGAGACTGGCGAATGTGCTCCAATGTGCAATTCCCAGCCTAAACCTGAGTGCTAGGGAGATAAATACTTTGGTCCTTAGAAAATAAAATGCAAATAGCAGCAATGTGGTGGTGTTGGAGGTTGGTGGTGTGTGGTCCATGGGATGTCCTACCAAACACAATGCTAAGGGTACTCCACTGTGGTGCGATGCTTCTGATTTGGTACCTTCTGTGCTTCTGTGCTAACTTCCTCGTCCCGGTTAGTGATTCCACCAAGTGCTCCCCTACTCCCGAAATCGCTCTGGCAGGTAGGATCAAAACCATGGAGCTGGGCTCCATTGCACGTCCCAGACCTGCGGCTGTCCATGTGGATTGGGGCGTCTCTAGGGCTGAGAGTGCAGGCTTTCCGAGATGCTGGTTTGGCTGAAGAGCTGGGTGTCTAAATGGTGTGCATAGTTGTTGTGGCATGGGGGAATTTTGTGGGGTCAACCAGTTGTGCCTATGGAATCTTATCTTTGGTTTAGAATCTGGGGGCAGGGGGTAGAACCATTATGATTTGAGTTATCGGGAGATCCCAATAAAATATGTCTCTGAAACGATTGCAGCCCTGCTTACCTTGTCTCAGTAAGCAAGACCACAAAAATCGGACTGGGGCAGGCAATTGTCTCCGGCACCAATGAAAAAGTGGCACACAGTTGCAAGTAGCAATTCAATCCTTTTGTGACACTGTTTGAATGGTACCGAAGGGGGAGGGGAGGGATTGATAAATGTGTATTTTAAAGAATATTTATTCAATAAGACTGGTCAAAACTACTGGCTGCATGGTGAAGTCGCTTATTAAACTGGCCCACACGAGCCAAGAAAGTGTCCCACTTTTACCAAAAAAACAGGCCGACACTAGCATTTTGTTTTTTTGGTTCGGTCATTGCCCTATTGCCCTACAGGCCAGTCTAAGCCTGAACAAAATGGTGCTACAAAAGTAATGTTGCCCTCTTGCAACAGCGCCTCGATGCCTTAGGGTTGCCAGAGAGCTTATAGATAGAAAATAGATTCACAAAAGAATGTGAGCTAGTAGTTCAATAATGATGGTCGATTCCCTTTGTTTTAAATGATGATCCGGTTTCAGAAGTGGCTTCTGCGTAATGCTGTGTCCCAGGCATCGGTGGTGTGTTATAGGGCCTTCGTAAACTCAGAATAATTCCCTTCTGTGATTTTAAATGTTGACAAATTCGTATGGGGGTATCCGCAGAACAAGACCTGATTCATGGAATAACTTGCGTGAAAAACGCAGATTTGCGCGCCATTCTGCCCGAAAATCCCTGTTTGAAGTATGGGGATATTCGGTGCGCAAATCTAGTTTATTCCTATGTGCTTATTTTGTTGGTGCTATTTTTGTTCATCACTGCATTGTCACCGAGCTTTAAAATCCCACCATTTTAAGATGTTTTGATTGTAGTGCAGCACTGCTCGATGGACGATCTACATACAAATCACCGCAGGTGTTGTCGGCCTCTTGTGTTATGGAAACTGACGCCACTGCAGTCGAGAGTTGCCTTTGCTCTCCCGGCTGCTGAGTTGTGAAATCACTCAAATTCAAAAAATTATTGTTTACTTCTCACTTTCTTCTTTTAGAAGCGTTCAAATATATGCTCCACTGTTACAGTGTCAAGGAATCACATCGATTTAATGGTTTATATATTAAATGGGTCCTTTTTAGGTTAGCCAAGCATTGCAGGCTTCAAGGACACCCACAAAGTCCAAGGGGTGTATTGACAGTTTTGGCTTTCCTGCAAATCAATATATACACCGTGACGTCTGAAACACGGGACAGGGCGTGTAGTATTTCACAATACAAAGGGAATCCCGCTGCATGAACACAGGCTGTGTGGAAAAAAAACGCAAGGCCAGGTCAAATGCAAGAATCGTACTGTCAGAGTTAAAAGGCCTGCTATCAAACTATCAGGAAAAGACAAACCGAATGAAACTCATCTACCAGCTTGGCTGTACCGCCAAAGGATGGCGCCCCAGCTTATATATCATAACACCAGTGCAGGGGGCACGCGCGTCGAGCTTGAGTCCGATGATTGCCCGGGAATGCTCAACCAACAGCCATTTCCATGGCGTCCCGGGTGTTGCGTTAGTGTCATGAGCAGGCCTGCTCTGCTGGCAGGGTTAAGTAAACTACCCTTATCTTAAGCACACAATGGCAGCCTAGCACACACTGATACACCGCCATAAATGTTTTATTTAGAACGGCCCGCCCCGTGCACTGTTGTCAGACTTGTAAACCGTGTCTAAGGGCCGAATTCACAAAAGCGTTTTTATCATGCAAACGCCCACAGGAAAACGCTCTGTGATTTAGGCCCCAGCGTTTAAAGCTAATGAATCTTGTTGGGATCCCCTGAACTGCACAGAATGTGTGACACACTCTGAACATTCTTGCACACTTCCATCGCCATCGGACATTTATGTATCATTCTAAGTGAATAGGAATCATTTAGCGTGTAGCAGCAGCACAGTTGCGAGTTTAGGACCCCTTATGAGTATAAAATGATTCTCAGCCACTCCGCTTGAACTCCGTGTGTCCAGGGCCATCTTGAGCACTTTGGGGCCCTGGGCACTGACATCTTTGCCCCCCCCTCCACCACCAAATCAAAAGAATTAAGGGATCAAGAATACTGGTCGCGCCCCCTACCCTTCACGCTCACAACCTAGAGGTTGATATGCTGTCACGCAGCATAATAAACACGTTTACTCCCTTTAAGTCCCCTTACCCTCTTCATTCTTGTTCTAATCAGAACGATAAACAAGTAGCATTTGAAGACCAGCACATTACCAAACATGACCATTTTTAAACAAAATATTATAGAAGGGCGTTATGCAAAATGGGAATGATTCTAGCTTCATTCTCTCCATCTTCAAGGGAAGTATATCAGCATACCAATCAGTTTGATTTAACAAATCTGGTTTTGTCTTTTGTATTTTAAAGCTTTAAATACTTCCAAAACAATGGCTTGTGACCAGTGCCGGCCTTAGTGGTAGCAGCACTCCGGGCAGAAAAATAACAATTTGGCATTGGCAACCCCCTCCCGCTGCACCCCCGGGCAATTGGAGAGTGGGGGGGTGGAATGTTTCTCTTTGTGGTGGGAGAAGTGTCATTTTAAAATTAAATGCGTTCACGGGAGCCGCCGCATTTAACAACAATAGGGTGCAGCAGCACCCTATTAAGATGAATATCGCCCCACTCCCACGCCGGAGCAGTTTGGTATTTATCTCAATGGGGTGCCAACACCCTGTTGTTAAATGTGCCTGTTTCTGCGAGCGCATTTAATTTAAAAAGGGCACTTCTCCAACCACGCCAGCTCAGGGGTGCCTTTGAAAGGCTTTGAAAGACTCCCCCGAGCTGGCGCCCTGGGGGGCTGATGGCGCCCTGGGGGACTATGTCGTCCTAGGCGGTCGCCCGGGCCGCCCTGCCCAATGGCCGGCTCTGCTTGTGACATTTTCATTCATAAACATGCATATAAACCTATGACTTTCATCAAAAAGCAAACCGTTTCTTGTGTCAAACAAGCAGACTTTAAAATATGCTTGCCCGAGGCCTGCAACATCGGGTCCGCTCTCTTCTGTTTACCTTCCCGAAAACTCAAATAGCCTAAATAAGAAGAAAGATCAAGTAATGGGCTAAACGATACCAGCAGCATGCAAGAAGGCAAACCTCACAGAAAACACCACAGTAATGTAAGATATATTAGATGATTCGACCAGGACCACTGTATCGTCTGCTGGCAAAGCCAGGATACAAGCATGAATGCTTTCATTCCATAGTCTTGAATTTGGATAACAGTTTATGCCATCGTTGGAGGTGATTGCCTAGGTTTTACAACACCCCATCTCAACAAAGCAATTTCTAGACCTTCACCATACGGATGATGTGTTAGTTTTTATAGCAACCCCTACCTGGTGCAGGTACATTGCTGATAATAGCAGATGCTGTTCTGCAAAACCAAGTAAATATGCAGACAGGTTTATAAACTTCAGACATATGAAAGCCTCAGCCAGCCTGGCTGGAATGTGATATTCTAATTTTGCATTTGAACACATATCTCTGCAATGGGTGCTTCACACACTGAGCTAACTTCTGAACCATTGTGGCAATCGATTTATCAATATGCATTTCACCACTGCCTATTGCACATGATCAACATAATTCCCACAGGAAGGAAAGAATGCTACAGAGTTGTGCCACAAGGAACACACAAACTATGTATACCACAGTGAACACAGAAAGCAGTACATGATGAATTGATCAAGCAGAATGTACTTGTCAAAACAGAAAGGCAATGGGTTTAGAGCCTCAGCAGCACCCCATAAAATATCCTGACGTGTGCTATTTAAGGCTGGTGAACAATGGAATCTTACTTCTTCAGATCAGGCAGCCCAGTGGGGACCCCCTCCAAGGTGGGGGCCCTGGGCAAGTGCCACTTTTGCCCTCCCATTTAAACGTGTCTGCGTGTGTCCACTGCCATGGTGGCAGCCCTCTGAAGCAAGGGTGGAATCATTTTCCATGTCCTCAGATCAGAATGCAGGCGAGACATATTAAAGCATGTCTGAACATCTTTTGCCAATCTTGCGCCTTTTCTTCTTTAGAGGCGGTCTTGGTGGCAATGAGCGGATTTACTGTGTCAGTGAAGCATCCATGCTATTCTCTAAAAACATGGCTTAACTCGAGCATGAAATTTAACGCCTCAATGGGTTTATCTCCAGCATAACATGTTCATGCCGGTGTAACACTAATGGATCTACCTATGGAATCCACCTGAGTTTTTACACCTGGTAAAGCAGGCAGAATCAAAAGGAATTCATTGTAAATGGCCCGTAATCATTCATTGGAAATGCATGCTTTTATTTCACGCTCAAATGCCTTTTGATCCAGTTCTGTATATACGCACAAAAGTTTGCACAGTCGATTCTAGGGGCACGATTGAGAGGTCCGTGCAAAAATTGAAATGTGTTGTTCCAAGCAGAAAGAACACATTTCTTAAATGCACCATATTCTGACAGGGAGGGAAAAATGTGGTGTAGGTACATAAAAGACTAGGCTTTTGCCTGAGCCTGATTTGCGGCTTGACTGTAGCAACCATCAGGAATGCAGGGCAGCCACATGGTGGGACTTATCCCTGCAGCACTGGTTTAGCATGTCAATAAAAGGAGTTAAAATATGACACCTCTGAGGTGCTGTTAAATTCCACTGCACACGGTTTACCTTTATAAACCTAGCATTCCTTAGACTGCAGCACCACTTTCCTAGTTTAATGAAAGTTTAAGAAAACTTTATTAAATTAGAAAAGTGGCAGTCTTGAAAGAAATGCTCGCAATGCCAATGGAGGGAGCGGTTTCCCCCACAAAGTGTAATTTTAGCAGCGGTTGCTGCTGGAAAGTACGACATCTCCCCTCCAATACTTCCACACACTTCAGAATGGTGGTGCTGGAAACTGGTGCGGGAGAATGTCTTACTTCCACACTCTTGTTATCATTAGCTCAGAATCAGCCCCTGAATTGTAGGAAGTTTTGCGCAGATTCATAGTTGGGGCAAAGTAAACAAATCAATTGGGCCATTCAACCTGAACTATGGGACAGCAAACAGGGCTCCAAAAAATAAATATATATCATAAATAAAAAAAATTACCTTTTTAAATCAAGTTCATATGGCGAAAAGTCAGTCTACAAAATGTGGGAATAACATAGGGTACTAAAGCGCACTGTATACCACTACAAACTGAACCATTAAACTCGTAAGTATAAACACTCTATCCATGTCACTAAATACTCTACCTCAGCACATACTTCAACTATGGTACTGAAGACTGCCCCCCAATACCCCAAGTCTTTTAAACCCACCACAAATTTGGTGGTGTGAGTTTTCGTGGTGTGGACTTCCTCAGGCAGAGATGGAATGAAACTTTGGAAAAATATTACATCTCATGTAGCCCATTCTGAGATGCCTTCCTTCTTTATTTCTTTATTTGGGCATGTCTATGTACCTGATTTGTAGCTTGTTTAGAGAGGCCTGCCTGTCAGATCTTCAGTAACCCCCCCCCCCCACCCCGTCCTGCCGCCGACCCCCACAGCAACCCAACCCCGGCAACCTAAATTAGAGGATCAGGGATTGAATGGTACAGGGTTTAGTGGTAGAATACAAATGTGAAAGTGCCAATGTTCACATTGAAAAAAGGGGAACTGATACAATGAGTTAAAACAAAATTTAAATGACCAATACTGATGTTATAGCTTATAATGATAATGCATTTCTTTTAATTTGATGCTCCTATTCAATAGGAATACATTAATTATTCCAATAGGAGGAATCTGAATTTACAACACATTTTTAATCACATTTAATTTATGAAACATTCATTTTTACTTAATCAAGTCAATATCTAAGTGCCAATGCAATGAACAATGCGACATGAAATATAACATTCAATACATTTGGAGTATCAGGGCTACATGAAATACAAAACAACACATATGGCTACTATTATCAAAATAACACACCAATTGCTTATCTTGTGAATGAAGGTAACTTCTCTAACTTTTGAAATACATTATAATGGCCTATTTGATGCAACAAACAAAGAAGTGCACACTGATATGAACACCAGCAATGCGATGCATCAGCTTAGCATGGCAGCAAAAGATTGTATGATTCACAACACCTTTGGATCAAAGAGCGCCTTCTGTACACTTTCCATTTTTTTCTTATGCACCGTACATGTCGACTCGGTTCAATATAATCCACGTACTGATCATAATTTTGAAGATCGTATCCATGGATACATATGAATTCTACATGTAAGATTCACACCAAATTCTTAAAACATTTTGGGAATATGTTTAGGTGTCCTCACTTATGCTGATAAAAAGATGGGTTCACAAGTCCATTCATCTGTTGCTTAGGTTGAAACAGTAATACAAGTGCACTGTTTAGAGTGTTTGACCTTTCGGCATGCTTTACTGATTGTGCAACAGATCTTTTCAAGCCATTTTACCGGCCTGGGTGTCTAAATGAAGACATAGGCACTCGGACAGGTTTCCTGCCTCTCCCAGTCAAACAACCAGTATTTCCACTGTAAATCCCTTTCATGATGTCACGCTCACGAAATATTCCAGGATTCCCACAGTAAACCCATTTTATGATGCTATGCACATAATATATGCAAACCAGAGGTGATAGCTGGAATGTTTAGAATTAATCTTAAACCTCTGGCAATTGCTCTAGACCATCATTCTTCACCTGCCAAGTCATTACAGAAATGGGAAAGACTATATGCAAATCAGGCTTGGTCCCACCTCAAAAGGGGCAGTCCAGACTGAACTGCTAGGTCGCATCCCTTTTGCTCAAGAGCACAAGCATCCCCAGACATGGTTCAGCCTCATTGGGCCTCATCATTGAGATGTAGCTTGGGTCTCTAGGGCCAGCAGGCACAGACCCATGTCTAGACATAACCGGCCCACTCGGGGTGACAAAGCAAAAAAAAGCGGTTATGGCTGGAAGGTTAAAATGAATCTTAAACCTCTGGCAATGGCACAGAATATATGCCAGTATTCCCACTATACGCCCCTTTTGCAATTCTATGCCCACAGTATATGCCAACTGGTCTACTGTAAATCACGTTCATGATGCAGTGCACATACACCCCTGCCAAACACATACAGAAGTCACAACACAGAGTCACATACACACTGATGCACTCAAACAAACACATACAGAACAACATACGAAACGTGCATGCAGACAGGCATGAAAACACTTTGATCAGCCTTCTCACCGGTTCAGAGCAACATGATTCAGAAAGACTGGCATAGGAGGCCTGCTGGCAGAAGTAATAATACACACGTGGCAAAGGCTGCAATCTGAAATTGATTGCCTAGCAATCAGTGAACTGCAGCGAGGGGAGCCTGATTGGCGCCACTCATCTTGCGGATGGACTCCCACACCAAATTCATTGCCAATTTAGTGTTATGAAAACAGGGAGTTGCCTCTCAGGACGCGGAGGAGGAGCTCAAGGGGTGGCCTTCCTCCTGGATCTTCTACTAGGCCCACATCATTATGTGGGCCAGGACAGAATTATAGGAAGGCAAGGGAGGGCCAGGGAAAGACTGCACATTACAGATGACACACAGTGTGAAATAAAGAGAAGGATCATTGCACAGTACCTCTGTATCTGTGTATTTTGGGAGCAAATATAATAATTTTCATATCTCTCATCATTGCCTCCATTAATATACAGCATAATTACTTAGTATAAATGTGCAATTAATGTCCATGTATGGGGTTGGGAAATGGAGGTGGGTAGGAATGGAGTCAAAGGACTATTCCTCCCATCATGGCATGCCTGCTGACAGTATCATGTAAGGGTGATGCAAAAGCACGAACGGATGAATGCACTAGAAGAAGGAAACAGCAAAACAAACTACTGAGGTCTCCGAATCTGCAAGCCCACACTACATAGGCATAGGAAACCTTTGGCCAGTTGGTTTCACTAGTTTACAGATTAAAGTTTCTTTAAAAGCAGTTGGGAAATGTAGCTGCATGTCTATTGAGCATCATGGCTGCCACTTTCTGGAGCCCAGCGCAGAAGACTAGCATATGCATGCGCGCCAAGGTTACAAACAGCACACACGCTGCCAGGAGAATGGGAAAAGACGCTCCATGCCACTGTTTCGCACTCAGATGGGATCCTCTCATTTAAAGGTGAATTAAATTGTCTCCCAAACTGCCCCGGGGAGTTGAACTTTTGGAGAGGACCCTCCTGGACCGCTGTATCTGGCTTTATTTGGCTAAAATCTTGCGAGCCGCTTGCCGGTGTCACGCTCCCTCTACCCGACCCGCTGGCACTTCCTGACTCCTTCCCGACTCCCAGCCCACCATCCTCCCCTGATTGGCTGTTTTCTCCTGCTTGCTGGCCTGGTACCCAGACTATGTGTCATGCTCACCATTGTCTCCTAAACTGCCCCGTGAGTAGAACCTTTGGAGAGGACCCTCCTGGGCATCTGTATCTAGTGTTATTTTATTTAAATCTTTTGAGCCGCTTGCCGGTGCCACATTCCCTCTGCTGACCTTACTTCAACCTTGTGACTCCCTCTAGCCTCCCAGCCTGCCCTCCTCCCCTGATTAGCCTTATCGGTGCTTTAGCCCATCCCTCCCAGGGCAGCCCTCTGCCCGTGCAGCCCCTGCAGCCAAGGGCCCTGAAGAAAAGGGCGGCTCCTACAGAGGCGGCTCCTGATAGTGTCTGCAGGTGCCAGCAGGGGAAGCCAGCGGCCAGCCGTCAACCAGCAGTGACTAATAAGGTAGAAGTGGCCTGGGTGAAGAACAGAGCAATCACTCTACCCTGAAAACCCTGCCACAGAGCAACCTTACCCTCACTAGAACAATACTGTTAGTATTAGCCTGTGCCACTCTGGAATAGCGCTGTGACATTTGTGAAACCTAGGCCTTTTTTCCCACTTTACAGGACTCTCAGATCTAGGTGTGTTTTTCTGCGGTATTTAAATTGCATTGTGAAAGTATTAAATTGCATTGTGAACGTTTTAAAATTATATTGTGAAACTGAGGCCTTTTTTCTCCCACTTTACAGGACTATCAGACCTAGGTGCGTTTTTCTGCGGTATTTAAATTGCATTGTGTAACCAAGGCCCTCTTCCCACTTTACAAGACTCTCAGACCTAGGTGTGTTTTTCTGAAGTATTTAAATTGCATTGTGAAAGTATTTAATTGCATTGTGTACGTTTTTAAATTACATTGCAAAACCTAGGCCCTTTTTCACCATTTTACAGGACTCTCAGACCTAGGTGCGTTTTTCTTTGGTACTTAAATTGCATTGTGAAAGTAGTGCTGTTCTTTGGTTTTGCCTTCTTAGCAAAGCATTCATCTAGTAAACTGTTCTACTATTGTCTGAGCTCCTTTCGTCTATTGTCTCGTCTCTCTTTGTTTCATCTGCTTGCTTCCCTCCCTGTGTCCTTCCCTAGTGTTCTCCCCACCCCCTTCCTCTTCTCTCCTCTCCCCCATCTACTCTATGGTACTCTCTGTTTCTCTTATCTCCTATCTCCTATTTCCTATCTTTTCTTACTGCGTTTCTATCGACTATCCTGCTCTCCTCACTAAATCTAGTAGGAAAAAGTTTAAAAAGGACATCCTGCTCTCCAACCCAGGCCTTCCTATCGCTGACACCTATACCAGTGCCTCCTCCAGGCAATCCCTCAACGACATCCTCTTTGTCGTTCCCTCGCCAGACCTATGGACTCTTCATATGGTCTCTGTGCTTTCTCCTTTCTCTTCTTCTTCCATAAATGGAGGCACCTGGGTTGAGGCCCTCCTGACCTCCTTCCACACTTCTGAGGTCATCATTAATGTTTACCTGAATGGTACAGTCTTGGGCCAAGGCCCTCAGGCTAACCTTCTCCTCTTTGATAGACGATTCCTGCACCTCATCAATTTCCTTTCTTCTCCTGCTGTCCCTTCTCTTCCCACCACAGCTTCCTTGCCTCCCCTTGCTGTCTCCTCCTTGGCTAACTTGCCCTCCCCTCCTTCCTCTTCTTCCCCTCCCTTAGGCTTCTTCTACTCCTCTGCAGGGTGTACCTCTGATTTGTACCCTTCCCTGGAAGTCTTAAGGACAGCAACCTTCTCATTATTGCCACTCTGAACTCTCGCTCAGCAGTCAAACACTCCTCTGACATCTGCTGCCTCCTTGAAGAACTTGACCTCGATGTCCTCAATCTCACTGAGACATGGTTGACGGCTAGCTCTGTCACGAGCATTGACACTCTCCTCCCTGGCGGCTACAAGATCCTCTCAGCGCCCAGGTCCAATCGTTCCAGACGGGGTGTAGCCCTGATCTTCCCTGAATGGATTCCTGCCTCTGTCATTCTTGTGCAGGCCTACTCCTCTTTCGAATACCTTGTCTGCAGGCTCTCTCTCTCTCCTAGCCATTCCCTCACTGTAGCTACCATATATCGGCCACCTGGTCAGATCTCCTTCTTCCTCTCTGAGTGTGCAGACCTCTCCTCTTCCATCCTGGTCTCGACCACTCAACTCCTCCTTCTTGGAGACTTTAACATCCATCTGGATGCTTCCTGTCCTTCCTCTGGACTCTTTTGCGACCTCTGCGACTCTCTCTCACTCGCTATCCTCACCTCTGGCCCAACTCAGTCTGCAGGACAAACTCTGGATATTCTGAACACTACAGACCTTCCCCTTTCTATCCCTCTCACCACTGCTCTCTCCTGGAGTGATCACTTTCTCCTTTCCTCCCAACTCACTCTTTCCACCCCTCAGGCCAAGCCAACTCCAGCGATGCCATCTACCTTCTCGGTTATCCGACTCATGAAGCTATTGTCAGTTGAGGCTTTCGCCGCCACTTTCTCACCTCCCTAACCCTTTGGCTGACTCACACCCTGACACAGCCCTTTCTTTGCTCCACTCTGCTATATCTGATACTCTTGATGGTCTTGTCCCTGTCATGAGGATCCGCTTGATGCCCAAAGCTAAGTGCAACTCCTGGTACGACTCAGAACTCATCACCCTTAAACCCAAGTGCAGGATGGCTGGGAGGAAATGGCATGCTTTCTGTACATCCTCTTACAAACTGTCCTGCCACCGGCTCCAAAGGCAATACCGGCTTTCTGTCCGCACCAAGAAGAGAGCCCTCATCTAAGCCCTCATCTAAGTCCATGCTCTCTGTGGCATCCAACAACTCGGCCAAACTCTTTAAAATCTGAAAGGAGCTGGCCAATCCTGCTGCAGCCTCTACCTCTCCTGTCCCCACCTAGGCCCTCTGCACGGCCCTGGCTTCTCCTTTAATTTCTAAAACTCAGGACATCCTGTCTTCACGCTCTTCCTCTCCTCCTCCCCCCTCTAATCCCCTCTCTTCCTCTGGCCCTTCTGTGGCCACCTCTCCTCCCCTCTTCTTTGTCTTTCCCCTGTTCTCCCCAGATGAGGTTTCTAGACAAGTCCGATTTATGAAAGTCTTGACAAAACAGGTTCTCCCCTGTTCCTCTAAAACCATCAAGGACCACATTGACACCCTGACTCCTGCTTTAGCTGACTTCTGCAAACACTCCTTCACCACTGGAGTGTCCCCCCCCTTCACCGAAGCACTCCCTTTTACTCCCTCGTTTTAAGAAACCCTCAATGACCCCTCCTGCCCTGCTAACTACCGCCCAATCTCCATCACTCCTTTCCTGGGCAAACTCCGGGAAAAGCTGGCCATCTCTCAGCTTAATCATCACACTGAATTGGTTGGCTGTCTCCATGACCATCAGTCTGGCTTCAGAGCTGCCAGGAGCACGGAAACTGCTCTTCTGAATATTTGTGAAGACCTGCTCTTCAACCTTGACTCTAATACCACCTGTGTCCTCATCTTACTTGATCTCTCTTCTTCCTTTGACACGGTCAACCATGCCATCCTGCTCAACCGTCTTCGCGATAACATGGGTATCACCGGTCAGACCCTGGCTTGGCCGACCTCTTTCCTCTCCGATCAACCCTCCCAGGTCCAACTTGGGACCTTCCTCTCTTCTGTCTCTATCTCTACCTGTGGTGTTCTCAAGGGGTCTAGCCTCTCTCCCTGGCTGTTCAACCAATACCTGGCACTTCTTGCCCACCGCATTGCCGCTCTCTGCCCCAACATTCAGTGCTATGCAGACAACACTCAGCTCATTCTCAGGCTCCCTTCTGCCACCTCTTCTCCTTCTCTCATCTCTTGACTGTCTGTCCGCTATCCAGGAGTGGTGTGTCACCAACAATCTCTGCCTTAATGCCAGCAAGACTGAGATTCTCCTCATCGGCACACCTGCTCCCTCCTTTCCTGTTGCTCTCTGGCTGCCCTCTCTTGGCCCTCTTCCTTCTCCCACCTGTGAGGCTGAAAACCTTGGGGTCATCTTCGACTCCACTCTCTCCTTCTCTCCTCCCATCTCGGATGTCTGTGAGAGGTCACGCTACCAGCTGCACATCCTCAGAGGTATTCTTCTTTTCCTCTCCTTCCCCCATAAGTTCACTGTCTCCAGAGCTCTGGTTCTCTCTAGGCTGGACTACTGCAACAGCCTCTTCCTAAATCTGCCTGCTTCTACTCTCTGCCATCTGCAACTCATCCAGAACAGGACTACAAGACTTGTCCTTGGCGTCAAGCCCAAGGATGGTATCTCTCCAGGACTGAAATCTCTGCACTGGCTCTCAGTGGCTGCAGCGATTAAGTTCAAAACACTCTGCGTTGTCCACAAGGCCTTCTGGGGCCTGTGGTCTCAATACCTCCAACTCTCTCTTCCTAAATATCTTCCTTCTCGAGCTCTTTGCTCATCCGCCTCCAACTCCCTCAGGGTCAGTCACTTCTCCAAGCAACAAGTTGGTGGTAGATCTCTTTCTTCGGCTGGGGCCTCCCCTCTGGAACAGCCTCCCTGAAACTTGAGGAGAACCATCTCCGGTTCCGGAAGTATCTAAAGACCTTCCTCTTTGCTTCTGCTTTCTCCCCTCCTCTCCCCTGCTGAACTTCAGACTGAAACTGCACCAGTCACCTGGCTACCCTCTGATCTCAGGGCCCAGGTCCCCTCCCCCACCAGCTGCACCCCTGCACTGCCTCCCGGGCAACCCGCGCACTTGGGAGCTGATTCTGTATCCCTACAGTCCCCCCAGCTCTTGACAACTGATGTCTTCTCAAAAGTGAGTTTGTCACCCTTCAAAGAGCTTGGCTGTTCATGATAAATTACTACGGGCGGTGCAGTCATGGTCCCTTGCTCTCGCTGCCTATTGAGATGCTGCACCTCACTAATGATGCCCAACAAGGCGGGGGTTGCTGTTTGCACTGCACTCTTGTTCACAGGAGAGTTGCCTGGAATTTGGTTGCTGGACTACTGTTCTGGGTGGCACCAGACTGGAATGCAAATTGATATTTCTCCTCTGGTATAGCACAGAGAGATGGAACATGATTGTAGATCACCACGAGTTATCACCATCCCATAGATCTGGTGATTTTTTTATTGTTTATTCTCAGTGCTGGGGCTCTCTCACTTTTGGCAAATTATTCAAGGAAACTTTGCACACTGACCAAAATGGAAAAGAAACCACACAGGAAGCCCCTTGGACTCCGAGGTTGACTGTGCACTCCACCACAAGAGTCAATCCATTTATGCTCATGTGGTATCGCCCACGTCGTATCAGGATTAATCCGGTTAGATCCGGCATGGACAGTCATGAAGAAACACATCTGGATGGATCTGTCAGAAGGTTCAACCGATACAGAAGCAGTCTTCAGTATCAGATATGACACCAACACCCCACTCCACTGAAGACTGCTCTGAGCAAGAGAAAAGGGAAACGCCTTTAAGTAGAGTCCACCATACAAAGTTATACAGGTCAAAACAACGCAAGTCACTGGAGAAAAGGGTGGAAAATGGAGTATCAATCAATCTCACTACAAGACAAATACATGGTAATGAGGGCAAAAATGAGCAACTTGTTGGCACAGTGGCGTTTGTAATGCACAAATGCTAATGTTTTATAGAAGAGAGAACATGAACCACATGGCCCACACCTTACACAGTAGAGGAAAGCATAGAAAGAGTACCAAAACAAAACAATGCTCTCCTCAATAAGTCAATTTAGGTCAATTGTAATAAAGACGGGAAGCCAATGGAGTCTGGAGTTGGATTGAGAATTGGAAAATGCTATAAATCACTTTCATGAAAGCCCTGTTCAGAAGTACATTTATCTTCTAGCATCTGCATTCCCTTTGTAATGCTGGAGTTGTATGCATTTTGTATGGATTTGTCAGTTATGCTGCGGGCAGGGAGGTTTGGACTTCTTTAGGTAGAGAGAGCATGTGCAAGTTTTTAGAAGAACAGATATTACTTGTTCGACCTGTTTGTAGTAAATGTAATTTATACTCTGTAAGGGAGGCTTTTATTGTTTGCACAAAGAATGAAAATAATGGAATTCGTATTTCTACAATTTGGGCACTGAAGGCCTTTCAACAAATAAAATCAGAGGAAACAAATGATGTGCCTATTCAGCTGACCATATCATGAATTTGGGAGCATTATTTTGTATTTTCATATACGTCTCAATTATTACTCTCAAGTATGTTTGCTTCTTTTGTTCATAGCTGGGAAATATTGTGTTATGATGCGATTTTGTGGGGGCTACTGTTTTTTGTTTATCTATAACAAAATAATTGAGATATATATTATACGAGAAACTGCACAGGTAACAGAGACTGTTAACATCAGCATGCTGAAAGCATACCTCAAGTCATCTGAAGAAATTAAGAAGACAGCAAGCCTTAAAGAGAATCGGATCAAGGATCAAGGAAAGGCCACAAACATTCTTGGACTTTGAGCATCCTTAATATTGCCAAGTTCCTACAAAAGGAGTTATATCGGCCATTTTTCAGTCCTGCACTGCAGCGCACAGCAGCATCCCTCCTTTTCACGTGAACCTCCACAGCTACCGTCCTTTTTCCAGACATCTTGCATGCAGAGAAGAATAGACATCAGAAGTGTGTGTTTGATGATGTTTAAACTGACTAAAAGATGTCACTATTTTAGGCATTTATTATTAGCAGGGCGTTTCCGTAGTCTAACCGTGAGAGAATAGGGGCCCTAGCAATTGTTATGCTGTTTTGTTTGTTTAGCAGGGATCTAATTTTTCTCCGGAGTTTCTGGTGGTACTGACAGTTCCTTTTTCAGATAGGCTACTTTGGCTTCCGCTCCAAGTGATGCCTGTAAGTAGATGCCTAGGGCCTTATTCCAACCCTGGCAGTAGCCGCGTCGCCGGTAACAATTTTTTAGCGGGTCCAAGAAAAGGACAATAACCGGATAATGCCGACCTTGGCAGACCAGGTAATTGCCATTTTCTTGGACCCAGTAAAAATCAATCCCCATTCCTATTTGAGCCCCGTAGGGCTCAATGGGAATGGGGAGGATGCTAACAACGGGCCGTTAATGATGGGCCCGTTGTTAGCATCCTGGCCTGCTAGCGGGTCCCGCTTTTCACGTCTGGTCGGACCAGACGTGAAAAGCGGGGCCCGCTAGCAGGCCTCGTAATAGGGCATCCCCTGATAAACGGTGCCGGTCCCGTACCAGCACCGTTCATTACGGGAGCGCCAGGGTCCTGATGAGGCCCCTAGTGTCTTAACTTTTTCTGATACCATGATTGGCGTCTCTTTGATGTTAAATGAAGAGTAGGCTGGGCTAAGTATTATTCTGGCGCAAGATGAGCCGAAGATCATTAGCTCTGTTTTGGTACCATTAAGGAACATCGAGTTAGCTTTCATCCATGATTCAATGGTGTTATATAGATGTTAATTTGTCACTGTCTTGGTTGTAATCTCCGTTGAGTTAGAATACCAACTGAGTATCATCGGCGAAGTTGGTAAAAAATATGCTGAGATGAGTCAACAAAGTGCATAAGCAGCGCAGGTACAAATTAAACAATAGTGGAGAGAAGCTGGCTCCCTGTGGGACGCCACAGTCCACTGGAGCGTCTTTATCTTCATCATCCCCATGATGGGTCACAGGACCAGAAAGTAAAAGGGAGTGGGGAAAGATGCACCGGAGGATGGGTCCACCACCGGGCAGGGGAGGGAGGCACCAGGGTGGTGCCCCAAATTCAAAGGGCAAAGCTCTCCTGCCAAAGGAACAAAAGCCCAGGTAAGGCAGGGGAATAGAAGCACATTTAGACAGGATGTATACGAATACAGTTATTTAATTTATGCCAACACACACTATGAAAAATGACTACTACCAAGTAGAGTTATCACACAAGAATAATAAACAATAGATACATACATACATGGTATAAAAAGGTTTTCAAAAGAGAGACCAATGGTTGGTTCTCCGGAGGCCTACAAGAACTGAAAAGTAATAAAACCAAAGCATTATATAAATGGAAACATTTGCTTCTGGACTGTGACAAAGAATTATATAATACTCAGATCAAACATTTCAAAAAGGCAGTTATTACGGCTAAGAAAAACTATCTTGATGAACGTATTGCCAAAGCTCAGTCTCAACCTAAGGAGATTTTTAAAGTCTTCAGGGAGTTCGATACAACCAAAATAATAACGAAAATAAAATCACTAGAGATGCTAACTAGTGCAATCTGGTGCAAGAGGCCATGGATGCCAAACCTAGTAAAATCAAAGCTGGACTCTTACTATCCAATAAAAGCGACCCACAAAAGAACAAATCTCTAATTTGCCTAATCTCAAAATCTGGAATCCAGAAGAGCTTTTTTCTTTTAAACCTATAGATGAACCGGGCCTCACGGTGATCATAGAGAAACTTAAACCATCTAATTGTAAGGGTGCTGTTTGGCCCGCATTAGCTATTAAAGCATGCTTGAATTCTATGATCTCCATACTCTGTAGGTTTATAAATGCATCTTTTAGAGCCTGCTTGGTGCCGGCCTGCATTAATCAGTCATGGGTAACACCACTGCTGAATAAACCTAGCCTCCCACCTACTGATCCTCTAAACTACCGTCCTATCTCTAATTCACCATTTTTGCTGTAGGTCTTAGAGTGGCTTATACACAAGTGCTTGCCCACCTAAGATCTGTCAACATCCTGAACCAGCGGCAATCTGGTTTTATAGAAGAACACGGGACAGAAACAGCCATGCTAGATTTAAAATCTAAGCTTTTACTACATATGGACCAGGGTAAAACGAGTATGCTGATGCTGTTGGATCTATCTGCTGCCTTCGACCTGGTGGACCACACTGCTTTGGTTGCCAGGTTGGAGGAGGTAGTGGGATTCCCATCCTCGGCAGCTCAATGGGTCAAATCATTTTTATTATGGGAACGCCTTTGGAGAGTCAGCATTGATATAGCTCATGCTATTCCGAAAGAACTGGCACAGGGAGTACCGCAGGGAGCCTGCCTCTCCCCTATATTTTACAATATCTTTACCGTTCCGTTCCTGGACTTTCTGGACATTAATGGCATCGAGTTTACGAATAATGCCAATGACACCCAATGTGTCATCCCTCTCACTGGTGTCTTTTCAGAAGAAGAAACTAACATTAACAGGATTTACGATCTTGTTCACATGTGGATGTGTGCAAATGGTATGTCATTGAACACGAGTAAAACAGAGCTGATGTTTGTAGGAACAGAACCTAAAACTCGTAAACTGGAAGGTCACTACACACAAGTCTGTACCGGGGATTGTATTATAGAGGTAAAAAAATAAAGTAAAAACACTAGGGGTCGTTTTGGTTTGCAATTTGAACATGAAGGCTCAAGTTGGCAGCCTTGTCGCCTCTGCAGCATATTACATTAAACTCTTGTCACATGCTCGACCTTTACTCTCAAGAATAAGTAGCGAAACTCTGGCTTGTGCATTAATAAACTCTAGATTAGATTACTGCAGCAGTCTGTTGGAGGGTCTTTCTAAAAAAGAAACCAACAGACTGCAAGTCATGCAGAATAATGCAGTGAGAATCATTGCTGATGCAAGAAAAGAGATCATATATCAGATGCAGAAAATACCTACACTGGCTTCCTATTAAGGAAAGAATCTGCTTCCGGCTAATGGTGATCACGTTCAACTGCCTGAAAAACTCGGGTCCATCTTGGGAGATGTATTAACCCACTTATGCTCTGCCCTGCGGCATCACTGTGTGCTGATGGTGCCAGAATCCAAAACCTATGAATATGGCGTTCTACAAAGCACAAAAAGATTGCTGCCAAATCTACCGTGCATGTTGTCAGTGGTGGAACAGAGACCGCACTCTTGAAACATGTCACTGGGCTGCACAACCAGTAAAAATGGAGCCTGCATGAAAAGCAGTGCTTTACTGAAAGAAATCCAGAATCTTGTTTCAAATCTTTTCTTGTTTGCTGAAACTACAGAATGCCGGTCCAAACACCATAAAACATCCAATATTCTTGCTGGGTGTTACTAGTCACTTCATTCAAGAAATCATTATGAACATACAATGCCATGAAAAGCTAAAGTGGTCATCAAAACACCCACAGCCAAAGTGCCTGCCTGTGGGAACTGTCCAAATCTGGGCGCAGTAACAGCGGCCGCCTGAATGACTGTTTCAAAAGCCTGCATTAAAACTGTAAACTTGTGCCACCGAAATCTAATGTCTGAAATCTAAGTGACCTATTATTGAAAGTAACCTAGGTTGTAACTATTTAAATCCCATGGTTTAGAATCTGGAATCAGTGTTCTAGCTGCTTGTTTGAAAATTACAAGTTTATTTAAACCAAGAAAAAAATGTAACAAAATAATTTAAATTAAGCCTGACCCCAAGCCAAACCAGTAGAACAACTTCCCCCACAGGGGCCAGGCACCTCCCTTCTGCTCTCTTCACCAGGATATCACACCCATGTGATGATTAAGGGGTGGGAGGAGAACTTGGGCTGCTGTGGGAAGATGACAATAGACTTCCTCCAAGTCAAGGAGATGCTAATTAGGAAGGATCGTAAATGGCCTCTGCCAGAGGGAAATGGGAGGAGATTGCTCCTGAGCTGCAAGAAGAGGAAGGAGGCGGGGACAGACAACCTTTTGTTGATTCACAAGGACAAAAAGCACATTTCTAAAAAAGAATGATTATTTACTGTGTACAATTGTGAAAAATATGTAAACCCCAGACTGGTGAATCTAATTTTTGGCTGCACATTTTAAGAGGAGCCAGAACTCTGTGCTATGTTCTGGGAAATAACTGTGGAAATTATGGTTTTATACCAAATGTATGCATGTCAAAAGCATGAAACTTCACATGCTTATGCCCATATACAATGCGCACAATTGTGGAAAATTGCTCCGAAATTGGACCATGTGATCAGGATAAAAAGGGCAGAATTTTGTCAAAAGCAGACCCAAGATCCTACAGCGACGGGGCTTGGAAGAGTATCTGCTCCACAGAATATGTGATCTATGTATGTTATTGTTATAAAGGTTGCACACAAGTAAATATGTATTATACTAAAAGTAGATTTCATGTTCAAAGGGACAAGGGGAGGATTCCCTGACTCATAAAACCACATCATCATGGTGACTCCCTGTTTTCTCCTCCATTCAAGGGAGAGAGGAGACTCTAGCCAATAGCCTACCTAGGGGGTGCGCTTAGGAAAATCCAGCACACACACCCCTTTACCATATGCATAAATAGAGAAAGCCGAGGACTTAGAAACACACACAGATTCACCCACTAACCGATTCCTGGCAGAGCACCCTGCGAGAGGACCATATATCTTCCTAGCTCCAGACTCCAGAAACTTGGCAAGCAGAAAGGCCCATCTATAGCTGAACCATTCTCAGCTATGCCTCAAAATTCCAGAAACCAGAATTCACCCCAGAAATCTAAGGGGAACAAAAGAAACAGCCGGGCTGTGCTGTAACTGCTTTCCTGCTAAAGAATTATTACCAGAATCAAAAGACCCAATCCAGTTGTGCCGTGCTGTGCCGTGCTGTGACCAGATAGCTGTGACCAGAGCCATTGAAGACCCTGTCCAGTCCGGTGTGCCCAGCAGAATTTCTGAGCAGAATCCCTGATCTTGATGGACCAGAATTCCTGACGGTTCTGTTCAAACATGTATAGTGAGTATCCATAGAATAGGATTGTCACTCGCCTATCTACTGTCCATAGTAATCCCTATTTAAATCCATCCTATCTTAAATTCAGAACTGCATTGTTAGAAATCTTTTTGAATTGCCTGAACATCCCTTCTATCTTCCTTCTGTACTAGTATTGTTAAAAATATCTTTGCACTGAGATATTTCATCTGAAGAAGGCAAGCTCCTCGGCAGGCAAAAACCTGATCCAGTGGCACCCTGGTCTAGTGGCTGTGCTTCCGTGTGGTATTTGCTTCTTCATAGTCATCCCCTAGTGTGAAGAAATCCAGTTTGTCTTTTGAAAGTGCAACCCTGTTTTCCGATTTTACACCTATTTGAAAAAAACGACCTCCACGAAAACGTTCATAACTTTCTCCATGTTCATGCTAGAAACGAAACTGCTACTTGTAGCTAACATCCACAGCTTTCCATAGAACCAAAGACCGCATCTCAAATCCATATAGTTTTCTCGCAATCGCGATAACAGCGCATGGAAAAGTTTGCAGTGAATTTTCGTTTTGGCAAAATATTACACGTGTAAAACAGCTTCCAATTGCACCCGACCTCAATTTTAAGTTTTCACATTGCTTATTAGTGTCAAAACATTGCTAGTGTTTGTCTGCAACCATACAAAGCAGCTCCCATTAGAATTTAAACAATTTCTGTAATTTATTCCATATTTAGAGTTTTATCCAATCCATTCCGACATAACTTTAAAACCATTTTGACAGTTTGCCAATCATTTCTGTTTCTCTCTTGCGTTTGCTGGGGGGAAATTGGGATTGACATTTGTTTGAATTCTGCATTCCTGAATACCTGCTCTCTCTCCTCCTCCCCCTTTACATTGCATATTGGGGGGTTGAGGGGTGTGCAGGGAGAAATAGTAACCACATTGCTATTTGATTTGGAACACACACCCACCAAAGTATTATTTCTGTGCTGCATTGTTTTTGCTAATTATTACTCCTTGTGATTAAAGAGATCGCTTAGTATACATCACCCCATTAGTGATTATTGTATATTGATTAAACATAGTGTGATTATATTGTGAACTACATACATAAATATTTTAACTTTGCAAACCAGCCTGATTCCTGGTTCAGTGTGACCGGGGGGGGGGCGGTTCCAAGAGTGGGGCGTGATATAAGTGGTACATCGTTCAGAATAAAATAACTTTTAGACACAAAATAAATAAGGATTTCAGTTGTGCATTACACACTAGGCATTGATTTAGGTGAAGTGTCGGATTGAAATCACTTACAATCTTTTCTCAAGGAGGTTTTGATACCAAAAGCCATTAATTACAGCCTGAGATCAGCTAATTGCTCTCAGTTAAAAATCCCCCCTGTAAATTAGCTCAAGTAAAGAATTGGGCCTTCTTCTCAGCTGCGCCAGTCTTGTGGAATAGACTGCCCATTTTTCTTAGCAAAGAGACTTCAATCAGAGTATTCAGAAAGGGTTTAAAGGCCCTCTTGTTTAACTAATGCTCCCGCCTGGTGCCAGCCTTGTGGAATAGACTGCCCATTTTTCTTAGCAAAGAGACTTCAATCAGAGTATTCAGAAAGGGTTTAAAGGCCCTCTTGTTTAACTAATGCTCCCGCCTGGTTCTCTGAGCTCTCCAACATTCCGTTACTGTTCTTTAGAATTTTTATTTGTTGTATACGTTTTGTCTGCCTAGCGCCCTTAAACCCCCGGGTCAGTGGCTGCGCTATATAAACTATAAATAAATAAAAATACATTCACTTGTAAAAAGGGCATAATATTCAACACAAACTCCTGCAAAGGAAAGGTATGTTATATTATGCACTTAAAGATCGACACAGCTTGACCCCTAACTAAAATTGCCCAGCCCTAAATTGTTTGGGGCCTTTTTCCCGATAGTTCAGGTAAAAGTTCCACAGAAGTTATGAAGCAGGAAATAATGCAGGTAGCGTTTCTGTGGTCCAGTGAAGGGTTCTTAGGATTAGGGTACGAGTAAGACTAACTACCAAAAGTAGCCCCAACTTTCAGAGGTCTTGCGCAAGCAAGTAATGGCAAAGCCAATATTGTTAGAATTAAGGTTTATTAGCCCATTGACTTATAATGGGAGTATACGGGTAGGTAAGGAGCTCTGTCATTTACCCCCATACTCCAATTCTTCCCCAGACTTGGCAGGACAAAGGAAAAGGGTCTGAGGTTGCTTTTCCCGCCGAAGGTCGCAGTCCTCGATTTGCAGGGGTTGCAGGTGTGAGCTATTCTTCGGTTGGTGTCTTTCACTGTTCCAAGGACTCTCGATAGAAGAATGCAGCAAAACTTGATGCAGGACCCCTCTCAGGTCTGGACTCGGATTTCTGATGGTGGTCATTGCAGAACAGCAACGCAAAGGGACTCAGCAGCCACAGTCAGACTTTCTCTCCTATCTTGGGTCGCCTCAATACTAGGACGCTGAGATTTCGTAGGGGTCAACCTCGTAGTGCCAGCTGAAGATCCCCCAAGTTCCAGGTCGAGACTCCGATCATTAATTCCGGCAGCACTGTAGCCCACAATCGGAGCTGGTCAGCCACCGGACAGTTCCAGGGCATTTCCTTTGGCAGGGCACCAAGCAGACGTCAGGAATGGATAGTCCCTCCACTCCAAGGGTCGCAGCTCCTTCGCAAGACTGCTAAAGATCATGAGCAAGACAGGGCTCCTCCAGGACAGCAGAAGAAGCTGGTCGCCAGACCTCCTTCAGTCAGGTCTCAGGTTTCTTTGCGGGTCTCACAGCTGGACAGGATTACTTGGCTCCTTCAGGTTTCTCCAGGATCTCTGAAGAATGGGTGCAGGGTTCCTCTGCTTATCATTAAAGCCAGGTAAGAGCAGCTGCCCTCACTAGCCAATAGTAGGACTAGCCCACACACACCCCAGCAGTGGTCCAATCGATCACTGGTGGGAAAATTCATGTATACCACTCAGACACACCAAAACCAGTTGGTGGATTGGGACCAGACAGTCCCAGCCCACATCCTGCCAGCAAACACACACAGCCCTCCAGTAGCCCGCCAAAAGCCCCTGCTTTCCCGGGCACTGGAAATCCTTATAAGGATTTTCCTGGCCCCTCAGGCCAGAAAGATGGCTAAAGAACCAGATGGCAAAAGGACAAGCGAATAATCTTGTGGCACAGCCATGTTTGACCAGTACCCACAGTTAGTAGCCAAATGCGGTTTACACAGTAAGGCTAAAACGAAAATTCCCAAAAAGTGGGAAAAAGTCACTGCTGCCACCAGCTTATCCTGTTAGCACACCTAGGGTAACCAAAAATCCTCTCAGTGTTAGTTTGGGGCGAAAAAAAAATGTACCCCATTGTACTGCAGTGTAAGCTGCATTGTACAATAATAAAAAAGTAACCAAAAGTAGTAACACAGTAATATGACTAAGGGAAATCATTTTTTCCAGTACTGACAGCCTGAAGGACATGTCAGTTTCCCCATGACATATGAACAAAAGCAAGCTTCGCTGCACTGCAAAAATTGCAGGTCAGAAAAATAAAAGCAAAAGGTTTGGGGGTTCCATAAAGTGTAAGGAAAGGTGCGGTAAAGAGAAATCTTTCCTCACACCCAGGTGTGGGCGAAACTGGCTGAGCTGAACAAAGGAAGATTTCCTCATAAAAGGGGACGTCCAGCAACAGAAAGTCACATTTTCAGACGCAAGCAGATCTACACGGATATGCATGCTGAAGGGTGGATGGAGCAATGGATCTGAATTTAACCACCACACCCACCTTAATGTAAGCAAGAATAGGGAAAGAGCAAAAACAAGAGAGGTAAACTAGGCGGCAAGATGGCACTTGGTAGTCGTAGGAGGAGACGATGGCACGTGTCAAAGGAGAGAATGCCCCTTTAGACACCATAAAGGGTGCCAGCCAGGAATGAATGGAAAACCTAGTGTGGCTAACGCCCAGCTTTCCGATGCAAATAGGACTTGCCAACAGATCTCACGGACAGTGAAAAGCCCACTGTGCAGGTGCAAAGAGGAGCTCTGGAAGATGAACTGGCTGGGAACAGGCATCACTCTCCCTGAACACGAGGTCTCCAAAAGCAAACCTTTTAGTGTTGTGAATTGCTTGGTATGTTGTTTTCTTACAAGCAAATAAAACCTACACCTGTATAATATTTTACAAAACAAACATCATTATGCAGTGTATTCAATTCAGGTACATACGCTCTAAAAGGCATGGTATGCCAACACTACGCAGCTTAAAGTGATTCTCAGGTTCTGATTGTCTAAATATTATAGCTCAAAGTACTGCCTCACTTTCGTAGGTCTCATTCCCTCCTGGGATACCCTACCCTAAAAAAGAAATGTTCAAACAATGTTCCCAGCGGAAAGTCTTCAACCTAGTCTACAGTCCGTAGCTTCCTGGCTACCCTAAGCTAGTAACACGATAGGATTGGTCAAAGCAAACAGTTCTTAAATCCTAATCTTAAAGTCCATCCCTATCCTAATTCAAAAATAGACTTGTTCCTTTGTTCTCTCCAGATCAACCACAGGTCCCTCCTAGACCATGGATTTCAGGCTTTGCAAATGTCCTTTTCCCAGAACTTGATTTTAGGAATTAGGATTAACAGTAGGCCTGAACCATAGTCTTTGGGTTTCAAAGTTCACAACAGACCTCTCCCAAAGTCCTTGAGCTTCGGAATTATCAATGGGTCTCTCCCCTAGGCCTTGGGTTTCAGGATGCACAGCAGGCCACTCTCCTAAGGCTTGGTGTACCAGATTCACAACATGCCTTTGCAATAGGCTTAGACCTTCTGCATTCAAAGCAGTCCTCCCTCCTAGGCCTTGGGCTATCAGTATTCCCCCCTGCTCTACTAGGAACAGGGGCAGTACTATTCCCTTTCTATCCACTTGGTGTCAATTAGGCTTTAGGGCTTGGCTCAGTGCTGTCCTTACAGGCCCCTCATAAAATGGCTTCAGGTGAGTCAGATTTCCCCTTGTCAGGCCTTCTTCATCCAACCATATCCTCCTGGCATCTGACTCTTCCTTGAGTTGGACCAACCAAGCAAAGGTTCCCCCTCCTCAGCATCAAGAGACTGGGGCCTTTTCCTCACTTTTCCTTATTGCACACTGCAGCAGGGACTCACAATCTTCCTGTCAGGATACACAATCTGCCCTGATCTCCCTTACATTTTATAGACCCTCACCAGGTACCAGGTACTCGCTCCCCTTTCCTGATTGCACCTTTCTTGAAAATGCCTTGCCTTTTGGCCCCTTACTGTTCTCTCTCATTTCTCCCTTTCGGTCTGCTTTACTCACATTGGCAGACATGACATCTAATCCTCCCTCTATTTCTAGACTAGTGGAGGGATTAAAATGGATGGCAGCCATTTTGGATGCAGTTGGAACCAAGTTGGTGGCTCTGCTTGGTGGTGTGCTGTGATCTACATCATGAATCTTCTCAAGGCCTGCTTCTTGGGCCTACCAGACCTATCTAGTCTTCCAACTCATTCTCCTGGGTCTCCTGGGTCTCCCTGTCCTCTGGTTGCACCCAGGTATTTGCTTGTGGGGAATTCCGGAACTGGAGCCACATTACTCCAACCCAGTGGTAGGCTATGATGAGGGGGGCCCTTTAGGTATTATGTATTTCTCCTGTCTATCTCTCTGTTCCCAAATTATATTGAAGCTGTCCAGAATCCAAGCTGGGTTTTCCTTCATAGGAACTGATGATTTATAGGAGATGGAGTCCAATGTGGCTCTTCGTCACCTCGAGCCCCCCCCCCCCACCCACCCACAGTAAGTAGCCAATTGTGGTAAAGTGCCACTTCACCACAACAACAGTCTACCAGTGGGAGCGGTGGTGTTGTTGCCATTTTCTGTGAGTTTGGGTCTTCTGTATTAGTTTAAGTGATATTCATGAAAGCATTCAGCTAGCAATGCTTATGTGCAGAAAGAGGTAGAGCATTTGTATTATTTACATGGATATTCCTGTTGAGTATGGGAAATATTTGCTTCCTGTTTGTCTATTTTGATTGTGATTTGGGGTGATTGTCCTTATTAGGGAGATGGGTGGCAGAGATCAGGGCAGATAATTGGGTCGACTGCATCAGGATTGGCTAGGTCTGTTCATGGACACCAACGCACGTTGTATTGATGATGGGAAACATTGTCCCAATGGGCCCGTGGCCAAGTACCCTTCAAGAAAATGTATATACATTTCATAATTTTGCTTGATAAATGCCTTGACCTTTTCCCCACTAGCAGAAATAAGATTACTAATGAAGCAACCTATCATTTGAAAAGGATCCATTCTGATGCAGGAAGGGCTCTTTAATCTTTAACATTTCTGGATATGTCAGTCCTTTTGGGATCTACTCTAAAACCTCTCCTAATTAAAATGGACATTCTGGGATAGGGAGGGAGGTTTAACTTGCGAGGTCCTTCAATCTGCCGACAAATGCTGTGCACTTTGCATGCCCAGAAGTTAATGGATTAGCTCTGTTGCCCAGCAGGCTCATACGCCATAAGTCGCTGTCTTGCCCAACTACACACATCTGTGCGCAAGTGCCCTGCCAAGCTGCAGCCCTGGCACTGCTTCCACTGGCGACCTGCGTGGTACAGTAGCTGGGTTGTTTCCATTGACCCCAGACATACCCAGAGTGGTGGACACCCCCTGATGACACAACCTTGGATGTGGATCCATTTCCACCCTGCTGATTCTCCAGCTGCTTGAACTGCAGCCCCTGACATTCTGTGTCATGGCTTTCAAATCGGTTACTGGTGCCTGTTGCTTCATTTTGGTCAGACATTATTTAGACGACCTAGACTATCTATTAATTTCCCTGATGAAGAAGTTATTTTGTCAACGTCGAAACCACTGAGTGCTCTTTTTTGGAGTAGCAGGAAGTCATAATTGGCAATATTGAGCCATTCCAGTCCTCTCCTGTCTACATTTCAAATGATAAATTGTTTCTTTTGGCTTTGTTGTTGTTTTATGTGTGGGGTGAAATGGCCCCTGGATGCCAGAAATAAAGAGGCCGGATTCAGCTATGAGGCCTCACCAAAATAAAAGTTACACGCAGAAATGATGCTGAACATAAGGCCTAGTAAATTCAAATCATAAGGAAAGAAAGTGGGCCTAAAAATGGGAAGATGACAAAATGTGTGCAATGCCTTTCATGAAGAAAGAGAAAGACACGTGGCAATAATGTATTGACAAATCCATGGAGAGCTGCAGCCACAGATTTAGAACCCGCAGGCAACAGCATCTTAAAGGAAATGCCAGCATTGTTTTTTCAAGTAGCCGCAGTGACACAAAGCATTTGACATGTCAAATAAATAAAATGTCATTTCGTTTTTCCCTCATCAAGATTAATAATGTGTACAGCAAAATGCTCGCCAGACTTTCAAAATGTGAATTTGGTTTCTGCCAAGCACAAGCTCACAAAATTGACAATTTTAAAGCAACTTGCATGAGTTTTTGAAACTGTGTATTTTATAAGGTGTCATTTTAAATGCATTTAGGTACGAGTTTACAGGCTGTTTGCTTCCAGACATTTTTTCAGATGTGAAACCAAGCTCTATCCGCCCCGTTGCCCTGGCTGCCTTCATTGTCAGTACCGTTCCTTAAATATACAAGAACAAAATTACTTCTAGATTAGAAATGCAGGGAAGACCAGATAAGATTGTGTCTGTTCTGCAGCCCTTGTGACCTCCAGGTCACAAATCCCATAAAAGGTGCATTAGCATGGCCATTAGTGGCCATTAGACCTTGAGGGGGTAAGATAATGTAAATGCAGATCCCTCTCCTGATGTTATATGCCTGAAGAGGGGAAGTGAAACTTAAAAAAGGTGGTGGCCAGAGACAAAGGAGTGAAACTGCACATTGCTTTTAAATAGGAGAATCACATTTTATCACATAATATGAACAATGTACATCGCACAACAGTCATTCTAGGCTTTTATTAAAGGTGACAGTTAACCTCTTCTAACCATGCTAAAACGAATTTGGTGGGAAACACACAACTAAAGCTATTCATGAAAATGTGATGTGGGCCTTCCTGTGATTCTCAGAGATGTGAACATTGATAAAAGTATGCCAATGATTCATATGCCGCCTGTAAAGTGCCATATTTTTCACTCATGTGGTTCCAGAGTAAATTAAGCAAAACTATCTCCGCACAGAAAGGACATGTGGAGTCCATTCTATTCTCATCTGATTTGCTTTAAGGAATAGTTGTCAAAATGTATTCATACATGTAAAGTTTTGGAAGTTAAAGGTACTTGCTATGTTAAGATATTTTGAGTCCAAAAACATGACCAAGCCCACCTGTCGGAGTAAGATGATGAAGCTCTCTCCTCCCCTTGCTTCCCCAAAGCACTCCCCTACCCCCATGTCCTATCAGCCCACAGGTGGGAGGAGGGTAGGGAAAGCTAACCAATCCCTCCTTTTACGAGAATTATGATATTTGTTATGTCATTTGCCCTATAACTAAGCCAGATTGGATGAGAGCTGGAGTTCTTCCATGAATTCCAAGAGGTGACCTGCTGCCAGAATCTGGTGAGAACATCCCAGCAGAGAGAGGTTTAATCTTGTAGTGGTGCCAGGGGACATAGAAGCTGATTGGGGCCCCTTGGAGGGAAGAGAGGAGACCCTTGACTGACCCAGTGGCTGTCCCAGCAGTGTGCCCTGATACTATGTGATGGCCAGTCCAGACCTCTCCTGTAAGTAGAACAACCTGAAAAGCTATAGATTTTGTATACCATATCATTTTAAAGTATTGTTTAGTTATTTCCCCATTGAAAAATCCCTGTTTGCATGTGTAGATCCTTAGCATATTTATCAAAGTAAATCAATTAATTCCCCCATTGAATTCACAGGATCTGTATTGGTGGCATTCAAAAACCAACAATCTTTTCCCAGTGTGTTATAAGCCAGTATAGACAAAGATTTGCCAAAAGAATTAACCCCCAACCCTGCTTCCAAATGTGTGCACAGGATGTAAGAAAACCAAATTCCCTATTGATACCCTTCATGTTAAACCTGAAGTGGAAAGCCCAGTAGTGCCTTTGCATATGTAAGTGTCAAAACGAAATTGCCCTTGTGTACCCCTTGTGCTCTGAAAAAAACAATTTCCTATTTGCATTGTTTTTCTTACATTGAAATTGTGCTAAACATCCCCAAAATTGATTTTTCCATTTTGTTCTGAAAAACGAATTTTCCCATCTGCATTTTCTTGCTCACGTTGCATCTGTGACTCCAGCCCAAAAAACGATTTTCCCAATGTGTGCTGACCAGTATCCCAAAGCCCTGCCTGTCCTTCCTAGGTGTATAAAAATGAATTTACCATTTCTTCCTATTCTTTCCCATTACAGCTGTGCTAACTAATTCAAAACCTATTTTAACATTGTGATCTGCAAAACAAACGTTCCCATTACCTTTCTGTCTCCCATATTGGTTCTGTGAGCAACACTCAAAATCCGATTTTCCCCTTGTGTTCCCACTCCCTGCCACTGCCTTCCATTCAAAGTAAACAAGCCTAAATTATGGTTGGAGGGCAAGGGTTGCTGGGAGAAAAGCGTAACCCTACTTGAATTCACTATGTGCCTTGAACTGTTCTTTCCTTCTGTTTTGGTGGGTGATGTAAAAAGAAACTATTGTAACTGCATATTGTAGTGTCATCTCTGTGTTGGCACTTTACAAAAGGATGTTGTGTTTTTGTGCTGCTACGTCTTTGGTGGCGGATGTAATCTGTTTGTCCCAAATTTGATTTTAATGAATTAATACAAATCTTCTTAATGCATACCGGCCTGGTTCCTGGTCCATTGAGGCACCAGGTATTTGTTGGGGTTGTGTGCCAGACAGGTTGGAGGCCTTACCACATTGAGCACTTTATTATGCGCCACATTCATTGTGGGGGAAGGAGCTCCCTGACTTGGGTGTGACTGTATAATAAACCGCGACATATGTAAAATGCTCCCTGATGTAATTTTTTTTGTACACAGTTCTATTGAATGTACAATTTATCTGTGTACATGGATGGATTGAATGTGTTATATGGGTTGAATTAATTGAATTCTTGAATGAGTAGTTGTAATCTGTCATTGTCTGTATCCCTTATGAAAAATGTTTAGATTTCAATAAATAGGATTGATTTTCACTTATGAGTTAATAATTCTAATGTACTGACAATCTATTGTTCCAGACCTCACCTATTCAGATATCACTATCTTCTGAGGACAGACACGGTTTCAAAAAGTGCACTAGTAATACCAACCCTAAGAAGGGTTGTGACTGACCAGGAAGTGACCACATACATCAGATGGAGCGGGAATTAAATAATGTGTACGCGTCATAACATCACAATTCCATTACTCAGTCCATTATCCACAAAATATCATGGCCTCAGGCCTCCCCCGGCAGCCTCCTCATGGGAGAGAGAGAGAGTTAAAGAGGTCAAACGCAGGCAGTGTCCATCTTAATTTGCTCATTGGCATTTAGACAGCTCACAGCCCGCTTCAAAGCGCTAATTGGAAAGACAGCTTTAGGGAGTAGGAATGGGTGCCTAATTGCATTTAATAGGTTGGGGGGAAAGAGCCATCACGGTTGTTGCTTGGTAATGGGAGTGGAAGGTAGATTCTAAACGTCTCCTAATCCTGATCCTAACCATCAAAGTGACATCACAGAGACCATATGTGCAGCAATCTCTTCCCAAAGTTGCAATAGCTGATGGTAGCAAATGATGATGATTATGATGGGTTTAAGTAGCCATTTCATAATTGCCAAGAGAATGTGAACAATGACTGACAGCTGAGCAGTGAGTAGCATGTGTTTGTCCTGCTAACCCTGCCAATATAAAGCAGCAGAGTACCCTCAAAGAGAACTATTACTTTTTAGCTGGAGTCAGAAGTCTTCCTGCTGCAAACCTCAGCCACTGCAAGTGCATTGTGACAGGTTTCAGGTCCTGCATTTATAAATAAGCTAAGTAGGGACCCCACCATTTCCGTCTTGGTAGCCTAAGGGTTCCTACTCATAACACTGTTTCCACCTACATATCAGTGGTTTAGTGCAAGTACAAAGATTCGCCCTGTATCAAAGGGGTTACCAACTAGGGTTTCTTAGTATGGGTGTCGGCCCTAAAAACCAGGCACCTGCCAGTTGAGGCTAAATTTTGTTTTATACCAGGTCAAATACAAACCAATGAACAATAACAAACCCTTCCTCCCATACCTGGAAGTATCCCATCCCACATCAGGGGGACCTCTAGGACCATGCAGCAGCGTGCAGTTCTCGTTGTTGCAAATCTGAGCTTCTGCATGCAGGGCATGTTCTCTTAGTAACAAAGGGGATGACCCAGTGATATCTCATTGGTGTTTAATGAAACATTGTATATTTATTTGCATTTGCCTCTGCTACTGCCACACACAGCAGCTACCTGAAACCTCCTCATTCCAAGGATGTGTCACTGTGGTACTAGCACGCTTTGCCTCCAAGAGCAGAGACTGGGCTCATGCCACACTGTTCTTCAAGGTTCCCACCAGAAGGAATCAACAGTCTCCATTACCCAAACACTGTCTGCATGTTACTAATTAGCTTGTAATGTATTGTGATGTACTTGCTCTATGGCACACTCAAAGTCGAATGGGGGGAGGGAGAAGTGTCATATGTTTAACTTACTAAACAAGGCAATTTCATGTTTTGTCTTATCGGTTGCCTTTTTCTTGTGCTAAATACCATCAATTAGCAAGGATGAGCTCCCTAAGAAATGCATTATTGTATTGCTTGGGGTGGGGGACAGAGGACTTGCATATGCATACTTACACAAAATAAATTAGCAATTTACAAACATCTCAAATCATCTAACACTAGCAACTGCATTATGCAGTACAAGTAAATTCCATGCTAGTATTGCAATTCCCATTACCTCTGAAAGCTTTAGATCAGTGGTCTTCAATCTGTTTTACGCTGAGCCCCCCTTGAGTACAGGTATTGGTGCTGGGCCCCCCAGGGGCAATTTCTGCTTATATTTCCTATTACAAGCAGCCAATGTACTCTGTTTTGGAAGATCCTCACACCCCCCCAGGATACCATTGCCCCAGAGGAGGCAGCCCCACACTCTGAAGGCAACTGCTCTAGATTATATAAACTGTGAAATCCTGCTGTGCCGCTTCATAGAAACTTAAATCTCTGCACTCCACTAGCTTATCTCTTGAGTATCCCTCTCTCACAGGCAACTCAAATATCGATTGCCTAACTTATCAAAACAGCACCTGTCAAAGGATATCTCTCTTCCTTGCCCGGCTGCACAAATATAAGTGCCCTATGGTTTCTCTGCTCTCGGCCATAGGGATGCATAGCATCTCGGCACATGCATTTGCACATCGTGGGAGAAAGAGTATATCCATGCCACCAGCTCACATTTTCAAGAAACAAACAGAACTCTGTGTATCCCAGCTGCTGCCGTAGAGTACATGGAGATTGTTTGGTTCCTTCTCAGATTATTGGGTGAATACCATATGGAAATGTAAAAAGTGCAGACCACCCACGAAAGCAGCCCACGCTGCAGAGGCCCACATGGAAATGTCCAGACATACTCGTAGGCAGGGTCAGACTGTGGCAAAAAATTGTGTCGGGCACCAATGAAAATGTGGCCCTCGAGTACAAAAGGCAATGAATTCCTTTTGGGACAGACGGTTTGAATAGTGCCCATGGGGGAGCTATTTGATCAAATGTAATGTAAATATAATGTAAATTGTGCAATGTAAAGAATATTTATTCAGAAGACTGACTCCGATCCGATACCCGCACCAAAGCTCAGCACCCGGTGTATACCGAGTTGAAGCTGCCAACAGAACACCGCTCCTCTCACTATCCTACTCCCTTCTTCACCTTACTAACCCATCCCACCTTTATCATTTACAGATCCGCCTGAGCGCCTGGGGACCAATTCCGTTGGTGACGGTGCGCGGTACAAATACTTTTAACATTTAACATTTAACAATGGTCAAAAAATGGAGGAGTGAAGTTGAGTGTTGGCTTTGTTGCCTGTCGGGACGTGGAGACGTGACGCTGCTGCCTGTGAGCAGTGTTAGTTTTCTCCACGCTTCTCCCTGACATTACACGCAGAGCATTTACTTGTTGCCCCTTCGAATCGAGCCTGTCTCAGAGGACTATACATTCAGCTCTTGGTGCGAGAGTTGCTGGGCAGGTCAGACTGAGTTAAACCGACGTGCATAGAGGTTAAACTCATGGCAGAACTCAGCCCTAGAACGTGGAACCAATGGAAAAGAATGCTTCCTGACAGTAATGTGGGTACCTCTTTAACGAGGGAATCATTGTTGCAACAATGTGGCTACAAAGACGTGGTCACAACGCCTTCACTTCTTCAACGTGCCAAGTCAAAGGTGAGTGCATCCCTGCATGACTCCTTTGTCTTGTCAATTGAACACTTATGTGCAAATGGCCCTGCCGGCAAAGGATCGATGCAAGAAGGCACAGGACTCTCTGAGCTGTTGTGGGGCCATAGTATTACTGTGAACCAGGAACCTGAGTCACCCACTAGCCTCCATAATCCGTGCAGCCCTAACAGCGAGCACGACTGGAACCAAGATGCGTGTGGGCAAACAGAGCCACAGATAGTGAGTCCGTATTCCAAGCAAACTGTTCAAACGGTCTGCGCAAACTCCACTCCACATTTGCCACTCGATAATGGAATTGAAACGCAGGGTCCATATTCTGAGGCTATCTGCAAGAAAAGGAGAGGAAAACAGTGGGGAAATAGAAATAAACCCCATATTGAACAAACTAAAAGACGTCCTCAAATTCATGTTTATAGAACAGGAACTGAAGATGTCTGTGCAGCGTTCAGCACGTCTTTCGTTAGACATTGCTGAAATTACTAATTTAATGCAAGATGCAGAAAAACGCAAACTTGTATTTGGTTCCACTACTTTAAGAAAGCCCCAAAAGATAAGGCGGTGGATGATAGCCTTGTGGACTCACATAAGACATTACAACAAAAACAGAACAAACCCCAGACCGACATATCCACCCTCGAGCATCAGACTACTACTCCATCATTAGAAATACTGCCTCCTTTTTTTTGATTGATTGATATTTTATTTCTATTGCGCTCGTACACAAGTGTTTCAGAGCGCGACAAGGCAAGGGAGGGGAACAGGGGAGAACAAAACAGCGATCTTACTAGGCCCAGTGACATTGAAAACGCGCAAGTGCATGGGAGAGAGGGAGGGGAAAAGTGCATGGATGAGAGCTAATGCACTACAAATAATTGTATTGGAATCCCCACCGCCTGAGCCCCATTGATGCCAGCTCGCCACGCTTGGTTAATTGTGAAAATTTGCATAAGCAAACAAGAACCAAACTAGAGGCACATACTCTTGTCCAATTCAAACAGCACAAAAAAGAGAATTCAGTCTCTACGGCCCAAGAAGACGATTTCAAACCTTAACATCTACCAGCATCAATGATAGAACTCCAAAATATACTCATGGTGTTATGCTCACCTGGTCTCTGCGGGAGTGTTGGGGAACGGTTGCAGCCCTCCATGAACTTGAATCACCCCCTTCAGGCCTCTCCCTCAGTAGAAAAGCTTGGAGAGGTGGTAGGTGGTAATACTGCACCTGCGTGGAGATAAGAGTGTGTGAGTGCGCCAATCTGTGATTGTTGTACCTCTCGAATCCTCCACCCGAAAGTACGGTTTCTGTGAGCATACGCCGGCCCATAAAGCTCACCTGTGAATTATGGAAGATAGCTCTCCGTCCTGCTACTTCTGGCAGGGGCGCGTCGAATGGGAACTAGTTCCTTCACTGATCTCTGATAAAGATTAGTCCAGTCCAGCTGCGACTATGCTTCTCCTTATGATTGGTAAGTCTTTCTTGAGCTCTTGTGATGCTGTTTGTTCTGTTTAATGTCTTTATATGTTGCTCCTATTTATGCCTGCAATAATGTCTCTCTTCTGTTTTCTTCCCTTAGATGGAAATGCGGCCTCAATGCAGCTGTGAAATGCGAGACGCGGCCGGATGGAAGATGGATGCTACCGCAATGTTCGACAGCAGGTAAGTGATGGTTTGAGGAAAAGCGCAAAGTATGGCAAAGCGCAACCTTAAACTGACTGTTTTTTCGATGTCTAACCTTGTCTTCTGTTTTTCCTTGCAGGCGCTGCTGTCAACGATGGAGCGTGTCATGCTGCGGTGCCAAGATTAAGATTTCGGCGTTCCGGAAAGTGTAAAGGTGAATACTTGGTTCGCCAAAGAGATGTACAGTTAAGAACAGCTTCCCCCAGTTGGTAAGTATGCTGGCAGGAAGCAGGATGTCCAGGAAACAGGATCTTCAAAGGTAAATCTGACCTCAAGCGACGGTGAGCGTTACGCTGCTTGCAAGTGCAGAATAACGCGAAGCGTCTGTCATGCGGATCGGGGCAGCTTATATAGCTGTGATCGTGGGCACGCCCATTAGGGCCGGTTTACCAGCCACACCCTGCCACTCCTAGAGAGTCAGCACGTGCAAAGGCAATCCATTAGCAGCCACACCCAAGAATACACTTGGGGCTGCTTAATGGATGGAATGTTCAAGGTTAATGCATCCTGCTTAATGGATGGAATGTTCAAGGTTAATGCATCTGAAGTGCTATGTCCATAATAAAAGCTTTTTGGTGTTAAATGGATGTTCTCGTTTAGTTTTGTTCATGAACCTGGTGCTAAAGGCGCCAGGACAGTGTCCACCCAGGTCTCCTGTGCATGCGACCCCTGGATGCCTGTGCCCCTGACTTCATGACCACGACACATGGCTATGTTGAACATCTCTCTAGCACCATTTATAAAATTATATGAAGGGATTAGCGAAGCAATGAAAGATCAGGATACCTTGTTAGCGCTAATACATCCCAAACAAATATTCATGGAATCCTTCTCAACTAATCTACAAACAAGACTTGACATTGAAGCAGAAAAATCAATGATGTGTCAAGCACGATTATTTGATTTGGCAAGAGCTGAACAGTCAGATAAAAACACCTTAATGACTGCACTCTTGGAAACTGCAAAATCTTTAAGAGCAGAAAGACTAACTTCCACATCAAAAAAAGCTGAAACGAATATTCTGCACAAATAATTCTACCTCAGACAATGCATCACAAAGAGAGTCGCTTCGTACGTCATTTCCTGAGAGGTCGTTAGAGAGGGTGCAACCTGCGAATAAAAAGAGAAAAATGAATATAATGATTAGAATCATAAAACAATAGATCTCACAAACCTCGAGTTCAGCGGATGCTGATGGAACCTACAAAAGATCTGAATCAAATTGCTCCCTCTAAATGATCCACAATTGTCACTGTCCTCCAAAAGAAGACAGGAGGGTTATTATTCTTTTGAACCTACTATGCCCACCTTAACAACCTCAATAATAGGAAATTGAGAGAAAGAGTCTTTCTCTATTTTTTGAAACAACAGCCTACAGTGCTGAAACAAGTGTCATGTGCTCGCATCCTAGACCAAAAGAAATCTAAGAACCTTCCCAACATCAGAAAATCTCTGCCAGTCTTTCTTAATGGAATAAAACTTACATAGGTATGCTCATATAAATACATAGGAGTGCTGTTGAATATGAGCATATGTGAACAAGCCTGGATGTCAATCCTTAAAGCTACAACAGACTCCCTCGCTAGACAAGGATGGATCCTTCACAGGAAATATGGAAGTTTCTCACTGTGCCCCCTTATGACGTTCTATCGCCAAAAAAGTTACACACATACTAATCTACGCAGCAGAGGCCACCTTAAATGTACCCTGGCAGATATGGGACAAACTAGAAGGCTGCTTCTGGAGAAAAGTCCTATCCCTTCTACAAAAGTTTCCGACTATAAGAATACGATTTGAGTTGGCACTGCAATCATTACACTCCATCGTACTCTGGAAATCCTTGGATTTATATTGGAAAACATTAAACGAGGACCATATACCTCCGTTAGATATATTCAGATCAAAACTTAAGGCTGGGCACAATGAGCTATTAAACAAATGGAAATGCAAATGTGATGAATGGCTGAAGACCTTAAATACCACAGCAGAAACCTTCAAAAATAACCTGATGCTAATCAAAAAGAAAATACAGTCCCAAGATTGGATTGAAACACAAAAACTCAAAGCCCAGTAGAAACTGTCTATTAACTGTATGCATGACATTCGAAAACTGAATCAACTTCAAAAGTACCTCAGACTATTTCCCTGCTGGAAACTGCATAATCTTTATTTACGCTTTAGATTAAACCTCTTACCAACAAAAGTAGTTCTGGGATTCACAAAGCAGCTAGGAGATACTCTGCAAAAAGACTACTCAGTTGGAGTCCCTATATCATATAATAATGGAGTGTGAAGCCGTGGCTGACATCCAAAATAAATATCGAGCCCAGATTCAGCGACCCGTAACACCACTTGCCTGTCATGATGCCTACCCCCGGGGAGCCAGACCAAGTCCAGCAACGACGGAAGCAGGCATCAAGTTATGCTAAGCAAACCCAACAACCCCTGCTAGGGGCTATTTGGGTGCAGTGCAGCCATAGACGCCAGGCTCATAGATTAAAACTTACCTGATGCAGACCATGCTGCAAACTCACCTGATGCAGACTATGCTGCAAGAGCTCCAAGCCAAAGGAGGCTTGGAAGGGACTACTTTACCTAAGGGACTATTTTTTACTCGGGTTAGGCTGGGGAGGAATACTTAACCTGGGACTACTTTGGAGGCTATTTAAACCACGCCCGAAGAGCAGCACATGCTTCGCGTTATTCTGCATCCAGCAGCGTAACGCTCACCGTGCCTGCAAGTCTGCATCCAGTCTTCTGCCACGCCCGCCTCGAGTCCGGATCTCCTAGAAAAAGGGGAGAGAAGGAGAAAAGGTTAGAACAAGAGCAATACCTTTGATCCTTACCTGAATTCCCGATACATCGCGCCTTCAAGCTGGAAGAAAGAAGTTATTTTATGTGCGTCGCCTCGCCTGCAGCAGCGCCGCGCTGAACTCACCGGCCTTCGCAGCATCTTCACATTCCACCACATCCTTCTGCATGCTCCCGCCGCACACCGGCAGAAGACAAGAACAGCAAGGTGAGCCAAGGGAATGCACAGAGGCAATATTAATTACCCCCCATAGACTTACCCGATTTACCACCGGGGGTACTATTCCTCTTCACGGGTCGGCGCAGCTTCCACTGCATCCTCGCCGAACCCCGGCCCCTAAGGGGAAACAAAAGGACAGCAAGGTGAAACAAAGGGACAAACAAGGGGAAACCTCCTCACCACAATAGACTTACCTGATTTTACCGCCAGAGGCATTATTCCCGAGACTTCATATTTTCACTCAGCGCCTCAATAAGGGAGAAAGCAACAGGTTACATATTGACATTATTTTATCAAACTGTGTTGGATAATACAAATCCTTACCTGAATATTACCGGTTGCCACGAGGACCTCTTCGCTAGGGTCAAGCTGCAACCTGCAAGGAATCGGACAAGAGTGAAAGTCAGACATTTGAACTCTTACGAACTACATACTTACGGCGTATTGCTGGGAATCTCAGAGTCAATATTGTTCTGGAACTCACCAATTCCGTCGAGCCAGTAAAGCAACTGGTTATCAACGTGCCCCTCCGCTCAATGCAGGATGGAGAGCTCATCTTTCCAAACCATCAGGTGAGACTATAAGAGGGGACATCAAAGGTGATCAGTGGGGTGAACAGCAGGAGTGGGGGAGGGTTAACGCTCAACTCCATGGGTGGTTAATTCCATTTCTCCATTTGCAGAAGAATATTCCTACGGGCCAAGCAAACGAAGCTAGGTGGGCCAGTCCAGTCCGTCATCTCGGCACTACGCGTCACATTGGTGGAGGCCGCAGCTGTCCAGTTCAGATCGACGCCCCTGTGGGAGCCAGGTGAGCGTAACATTGCCCAAGATGAAAGATGGCCTAAAATCCTCTTGGGTCAAGACAAGTCCACAATATTTGCAGTGCTAGGATTTTGGAATGATCTATCAAGTTCCAAATTATGGAATGAACTGTAACAATGTGGAAATAGATCTTCCGTCCTTTCCTTCTGTGTTCTTAGAGTTTTGGAGGCATACAAACAATTCCAATTGTAAAGAGCAATGTCCTCCAGTGATTATTTTTAAAATATAGTTTTTATTAACATTTTTTAAGGTTATTACAACAAACATGTCATTTCAATTCGATACCATTCCCAGAAAAAACTTTCAAACAATAACCCTTCCCCTCCCCCCCCCACCCTGCCCTAGCCAGTGAACAGGTGCCGATTTCAAACTTGTCTTGCAGGGACGCATTGTGCAATTATTAAGTTTGGGCTGTCAAACAGATTAGTGCACACATAGTCTCGGGCTCAACCTAGCAGCACCCCGTGAGGGGGCACGTGCCTCGTACAACGGATACCTGTGAGGTCCCCAAATTCCTCCTGGCTCAGAACCCAAACAGGCCAACAGATCAAGGGCTCACCCCTCAGGCCAGCCGCTCGTACTTTTCAAAGAAGGGGAGCCAGAGTTCCTCAATGTTAGATCTGGTTTCATCCAGGACATGGGTCCAAAATTCCATATCGTATATCGTCCGAACCTTCGCAACCCATTCCCTCTCATCAGGCATGTGCGGATTCCTCCACTTCTGGGCCAAGCAGCTCCTGGCCGCCACAAGCATGACCTGTAACATGTGGCCCTGGGTGTCCTCCTGGTCATCACCCACCTCGATGCCAAATAGAAGCAACCAGGGACAGAGGGGCCTAGAAACACCATCCACCCCCCTGATCCAAGAAAGGACCTCTCCCCAATATGACTGTACCCTCGGGCAAGACCACCACATGTGCATGTAATCCCCTTTTGCCTTTCGGCATTTCCAGCAGTGTGGGTCGTAACCCGGGCTCATCCTGGCTATCAACTGTGGAGGGTAGTGCCATCTGTGTAAAACCTTCAGAGCTTTTTGTCTGTACTGGGGGGAGGTCGTTGAGCGGTGGGCCCGGATGCACATTTTAGTCCACCTTTTATCATCTATTGCCGTGCCCAAATCTTTTTCCCATTGTGTCTGTGCTGGCGGGGGATCCCTGGGTATCAAGAGCAGGAGGAGCTTGTACAAACGGGATATGACCCCCCTGGAGCCCCGTGTGGAGATTATCGTTTTCTCGAAGTCTGTGAGTTCCCTCCTGAGTGTGTCCCCCCATGAGGGTTCGGAGAGGACTCCCTTCAGTTGGAGGTAGCGGAAAGGTGAACGCTTGTCCAGCCCCAGGGCTTCCTCCAGGTCCAGAAGGGGCATAAAGGAGCCGCCCACCCACAAGTGGCATGCCCTAACAAGGCCCACCTCGTACCACCTCTGATACACGACCGGCTCCGCCACCTTGGCTATGAATGGTGGTGCCCAAATACAACTTAATGTGGAAGGCCAGGTTGTGAGCCATCTGTAGAAACCCCCCTCCTTCCAGACAGACCACAGAACGCCCAATACCGGGTGGTCCAGAACCCGCCTGCGGATGTGTGTTCTAGGGACCCACAACCACTGAGCGTGACCGGGGCGAATAGCCTATTGTCCAGTGCTACCCATTGCTTTTCTGACTCAGGGTTGAAATGGTCGACCAAAATCCTCAGCTGGGAGGCCCTGTAATATGTGTCAAAATCTGGGACTCCCACCCCTCCGTCTTCCTTGGGCCTCGTTAGGACGTCATAGGAGATCCTATGTTTTTTCCCCGCCCAGAGGAACCTGAGCAGGGTGCGTTTCATCGACTGTAGGAACGCGACGGGGACCTGAGTGGGGAGCATCTGGAAGAGGAACAGGAATTTGGGAAGTACCACCATTTTGATCAAGTTAAGTCGTGTCATCCATGAGAACTCCAAGACTGCCCACCTCTCTACATCTCTCTTGACCTCAGTCCACAAAGGGGTGAAATTGCTAAGGAAGAGGTCCTTTGGGTCAGGTGTGATTTGAATGCCCAAGTGCCGGAACCCCTCTCTCTGCAATTGGAAGGGAAGACCCTCCACATACTCCCGCTCGGTGTCCGGCAATCGACCCCCCCATAAAAGCCACAGATTTGCCCAGATTGACCTTGTACCCCGAGAGGCTCCGATAACGCTCCAGTGCCCGCAGCACATGAGGGATCGTCCGTGACGGTTTAGTGACGTAGAGGAGAGCATCATCGGCAAACAGGCTGATCTTACATTGGATTGCCACCCATCTGTACTCCAGTGATAGCCTCGTTGTTACTCACCGAGATCGCCCAGGGTTCCATGACAAGGGCGTATATCAGGGGGGATAGTGGACAACCTTGTCTCGTTCCTCGCTCTAGGGGAAAGGCTTCCGATTCCAATCCATTGGTGGCCACCCTGGCCGTCGGTATTGAGTATAGTGCCGCTAACCATCCCAACCACCTCTGACCCATCCCTATTGCCGAGAGGACCTCCCCCATGAAAACCCAACTAACCCGGTCGAAGGCCTTTTCTGTGTCCAGGGACAGCAGGAGGACCCCCTCGTCCCGGGTTTCCCTTGAATGCAGCACATGAAGGGTTTTGCGCAGGTTGTCCGAGGCTTATCTATTTAATATGAAGCCCGTCTGGTCTGGGTGAACCAGGCGGGGCAAGCATTTCTCCAGGCGAGGGGCCAGGATCCTGGCAAATATTTTAGCATCGGGGTTTAAGAGGGAGATGGGTCTATAGGAGCCGCATTCTGTGGGGTCTTTTCCTGACTTGGGGATTACCGAGATAAGGGCCTGTGGGAATGTGGGGGGATCGTCTCTTTGTTGCGGATTTGGTTGAACAATTTGGCCAAGGGTTCAGTCAGCATGGGCTGGAATTGTTTATAGAAATCAGCCTTATACCCATCTCCCCAAGGGGCCGTCCCTGCTTTAAGTCTCTTGATAGCTGCCTCCACCTCCACTGCTATGTCCCCCTCCAAGCCTTGCAGCTCGGCCTCCGTTAAGCGGGGTAGCCGGTGTTCCTCCAGATAGGCCCAGATCTCCTCTGGCGATTCCCCCTCTTGTTTTGTGTACAGGTTCCTATAAAAGGTTGCAAAGGAGCCCACTATCTCTGCCTTTTTATTGAGGGCCCTACCCTCCCGATCTTTAATAGGTTCAACCCTCCTCTCCAGTCTACAACCCCTGGCTCTACGTGCCAGTAGGGTCCCCACCCTATCCCCCTTTTCGTAGTACCTTTGTCGCGTGTATCTCAGTTTCTTGACCACCTCCCTTATGAGGACCGTGTGTAGAGCTTGGCGCTTCTCGTGCATTTCCGATAGGAGGGATTCCTTGTCAGCCCCCTCTTGGGTAAGCCTACCCCGCAGGCTCTTGAGTTCCGTCCGCATCTTGGCCTCAATGAGCCCTCTTTCCCACTTACGCCTAGAACCCTCGGCTATAAGGAGACCACGAAAGGTGGCCTTCGCCGCCTCCCACACTGTCACCATATCCGTCTCCCCATTGTCGTTTGTCTTGAAATACGCCTCCATTTCGCCTCTCAGGAATTCCCTGAAGACCGGGTCCCTCAGGAGCGTGTCATTACACCTCCACTGGGCTGACCTGGGGTAGTGGGGGAGCGACCAGTCTGCCACAAGAAGCTTGTGGTCAGACCACGTTATTGCCTCAACTCTTGGGGCTGTAGCTACCCCACTCCCCTCTTTAGAAGTAAAAAGAAAATCAATTCTGGTGTAGGTGTGGTGTGGAGGGGGAGAAAAATGTGTACCCCCCGGGCTCCGGGTGTGCCGCTCGCCAGACGTCCTCCCAGTAGTGTTCCCTCAGCAGGGTCTGGAACGTTAGGTTATCTTTAGTTATCCCTTTCGGTTCGGTTGCCCTTGCTGTCCACCAGTCAAGCCCGGGATCTGTTATGAGATTGAAGTCGCCCCCCAGTATCATGGCCCCTTCAGCCCATTCATCCATTACCCCTAGGATCTGGGTTAGGAAACCTATCTGGCCTGAGTTGGGAGCGTAGAGGGTGGCCAGGGTTATGCGTTCCCCTTCGTAAGTACCCTTAATCCCCAGGAACCTCCCCCCAAAGCCTCTCTTGGTTTCTGTATTAGTAAGGTGGAGTGTGTTGCTCAAGAGAATCCCCACTCCTTCCTTCTTTGAGCTTCTGTGGGAGGCCCAGAAGTTGGCATCAATGTCCTACCCCCTGATGGGTGATTCCTTCCCCTGTCTGTAATGGGTTTCTTGGAGGAACAGCACCATTAGCTCCTGTTTGCCGAACATATTACTGGTCAGAGACCTCTTGTTTTGTGAATTGAGGCCCTTGACATTGAGTGTGCCTATCTTGCCTTCAACCATTGTCGTCTAGGTAGTCCATCTCTAACTTCACCGTAGTATAATGCTTGCGTGCGACCTGCTGTAAAATGGAAGATTCCTGTTCAGACTGGCTAGTCCCCTCAACCCCCCTGTGAATCCCTCTAAGTGGTATCGTTTTGACCTTGATGGTCATTCTCCCCCCTTCCCCCTTCCCTTTTCTCCCTCCCCCCCCCGTCTTGAGGCGTTCGTCCATATCACCCGATCTCCTTCGGGGACGGTCAACGAACCACCAAGGACTCTACCCCAGCCCCGGGTAGTGTGAACATATGGATAACCCATTCTCTTTAAATCAGAATGATCGTGTGTGAACCTTTAAACCAAACCTGTGAGACGTAACCTTGCTCTCGAGGTCCCCCGCCTCCCCCCGTGTCCCCCGGCGCAGACCCGACGCGCAGGTCCATCGAACCAGATAACAAACATTATGGAAAGAAAAACAGTGGACATACCCAAAACTCCCCGCGGGTCTCGCTTGGCTCCGATGTGGCGCTCCTCCATGTGGCCCGCAGGTCCCGGCCCTAGAGAGCCAGCGACATAGCCCCCATCGGCCATGGTCACTGGGAAATCTCATGCTCAGATGGTGAAGTGGTGTTACAGTCACTTCAGGTGGTCCTCAGAGGTCGATGACGGGTGCCTGGTTTTTTGGAACTTGCGCGCCCCTTTGACCTTGGTCTTGCCACTGGGTTGTCCCAGTCTGTCGGGGCCCTGCGGTGGGTTCCTGGCCTCACCCCCAGATCCGCCGGACGAATCGGCACGGTCTCCCACCAGGTCGCCAGTGGCACGCAGAATGTCCTCCTATGTCACCAGGTGGTGTCTTTCCCCCGACCACTCGAATGCCAGGTAGAAGGGGTGACCCCAGCGATATCTGACCCCCTTACCCTGTAACCATCTGGTAAGGGCTCCGCATTTCTTTCTCATTGCGAGGGAGAGGGCCGAGAGGTCCTGGTAGATTGCCACCTTAGAGTCTCCGTATTGGATATCACCGAAGTTCCTCGCCTTCTCCAGGATCCTGGCTTTGTCCTTATAGTAATGCAGTCGGGCCAGCACTGACCTCGGGCCTCTACCACCTCCGCCGGCTGGATGCACTCTGTCAAGTTTAATCTCGGTGTCAGCCTCCGCCCCCATGACGACTCTTATGATATCGTGAACCTTGCCTTCCAGTGCCTGCGGGCTCTCCCCTTCGGACTCCACAAGGCCAAAAATATGCAAGTTGTTCCTCCTTTCCCTGTTCTCCATGTCGTCCACCTTGAACCGTAATTCCTCCTCCCTTCGATGTACCTCCTGGAACCTGGCCTCCATTTGCGTCTCCAGGATCGCCGTGGGAAGTTGGTTGTTCTCAACTCCCTCCATGCGGTCTTCCAGGGTGGTGACTTTAGAGAAGCTGTCCACTATCCATCTACGGATCAACACAGTAACTTGCAATTCATCCATTCGTACAAACGCACAAGCACACTCCCACATCTATCCACACAAACCAGCTATCAAGCCATTCACCCATGTGTCTACACACACACAAAGAGTCACTCAGTACTCAGTACCTCCACAGACACACAAAATTACATACGTCAGTTCACACGCAACTAGCATGCCTAGGCATCAATCTCTAGAATCACACATATACTCTGCAGCCATTGTTCCATTTACTCATCTGCATAAACACACACACGCGCACCCCTGCACATACGCACACACACATAAAAGAACAAATATAACAATTATAATATATCACCATAAATGTCTTGCAGTAGTGTTGAAAGTTCTCATATAAAAAACAGAGGAAGATCACTGGCACAGGCCAACGAGTATTAGTAAAGCCTCAAAATGCCCTATCGGGATCTTGATTGAAGTCTTGAGACCTTACACTCAAATAATGTATTTTTGGTAGTTGTATTATGCAGAGGCAGAAGATAACCCTGAAACCTGTGTGTTGAGCAGTGGTTGAAGTGGAAAAGAATAACCACCAGTACTCTGGCTGCATGCAAAAAGGGGGGTGGCAGACCGACGCAGTGGCTGAAATTGTCATTTGTGAAATAATCAACCATTATTGTCTTTTAGGCTCACATCACACTGTATCTTGGTACGTGTCGGCCTGGATTGAGGCTGAAAAGCAGAATGCCTTGCGCTTAAAACACCAGGAAGTGCAGAACATTATTTAGAACTCTGTTTCAACGCAGTTCTCTCAAGAACGAACTACGACAAAAGGAATCACTCTGGTCTCCCTGGCTACTTGTTGAACCATCTACAGAGTAAAACGCTCAGCAGCCAGACCCCTGCTGAGAGTGGAAAGATAGGAACACATCACCCCAGAGTTTTGGACCCTTCCCTGGCTCCCAGTTAAACTCAGAATCTAATTCAAAACCATCTGCACCGCCCATAGATCCTGAAAGGCCCCTTCTTGTGAGTGAACTACCCGCACACATCAGACTTGCCCACACTCCCTGCTCAATGAGCACAGGACCGCAAAGCTTCCCTCAAACCCCAGACCAGCAGGTGACAATCACTAACAACAAAATACTACTGAACCCATCTGACACCCAGGACCATCTGGCTTGGCAATTGGCCTCACTCACACACGGATCGCACTTGCTCCCATGCCCTCCACTACAGACAGGGGACAACAAGGCCTTTTGCTCGGCTTCGGAGCGCTAACTTTACATGTATATTGCTGTTGTCCAGTCGAAGAGAAAACATTTACTGCGGCCAGTAAAGTGGATCAAATGGAATCCTCCCATGCAGTCAAGTCATCTTAAATGTAAATCACCAGAGATCTTTGTGCAAACGTTGTGCATATGTTGGAATTCGGGCAGGATTGTCCATTCCTTCGTTCCTTATTGTAATGTAGTGCCCCTTTAAGAGGGGCGTGGTGAGTCCTGAGGAGACATGGATCATCACTGTGTCACGAAGTTAATAAAAGGGGCCACTGCAGGCAAATGCGGCACTGCAGTGGAGACCCAGTTGGCGGCATCTCCTGGCTCCGGTCGTCTTTGTGTGTGCTGTATTACTGCCGTGTGATCACGGCCCTGTCAACTGCCTGGGCCTGTGTGACCACAGTGCCGGGGCGTTGTGTACTGTGTGCCCCCAGTGTACCATTGCCAGCGGGTGCCCCTGCTGCCAGAGGTTGCCCCCTAGACAGTCATTGGCTGCGTGTCTGCAGCCAACCCAGGTGATCCTGGGAACTTGTATTGTGCTCCGGTGCCCTGGAGCGCCCTCATAACATTGGCGACGAGTGGTGCGCAGCCCTGGGCCCCCGTGCTAACACTTGGCGCAGCATTTGATTGGGTAATAGTATCGTCTATTACGCTGCAGTCGCTGCTGTGATGCAGTGAAGTTTACTCTTTCAGCCAGGAATCCTAGCCTATAGTAGTGTTTTTGGAGTGGGGTACAAGAGTCCTACGAGATTGCCAGATTGGTCTTGTTCCCTCCTTTGACCACACATTGGGAAGACGAGTTCCTTCAAAAAGACAGGACATTTTCTTTGGTTCGTCCTTACTCTCCCTCCCACACCACACCAACCTCCACTCTAGCCAGGATGCATACATACCAACAGTTTCCATTCGTTGGACAATATCCCAGTCCTGATTTCAATTTAGCATTTTGGGACATGTAGTCTACGATTTATAATGGGAAAACCAGGATTACAAAAATCCCACAAAGCAAAGCTAAAACCAGGACTGGGCAAAGATCTCCCGAATTAAATGGGTGATGTTGGCATATCTGTAAATGATGGATACTTCCCTGCATCTGAGTCTGCAGGCAAGTCACTTTAAGGGGTCCTAAGTACATAGTGCAGAAGCAATGCCGTCTGCATTACAGCAACAGCGAAGAAAGCTTGTTTTGCGCCGAGTGCCATCTAACAGAAGCTGATAAAAGATAGGAAGAAAACAGGATCTGACCACCTTCGCTTCTTGAGTTTGTCATAAAAAATACAACATCCCGAGTTCCTTTTGATTTCTTGCTTGATATTGTAGAGCGCTGCACCACAATCCAAATTGCTTCTAGTCGCTAAGGACACATGGAGCTGATGCCAGGAAAGAAAAGTCAACAACTATTCAAATAAATTTAATAGGAGAGATTGAGAGTCCGTCTAAAAGCCAAGAGGCATGAGCTATTTTGTTTATAGTTTATTTGTACGTTTCTTTTTGTGTCTCAAAGTGGCCAGTGACTTTATACGTGAACGGTTTCCAAGCGGAGACACTCTGCATGCTGATACATGTTGAAACTGTGTGGTTTGCTTCTACCATACCGAAATTCTTGGGTTTCTGCCAGCTTTCTCTAGAAGTGGCCAAAGTGCCCTACCTTGCGCGAGGCCCCACGCAGCCTCTCTTTCAATTCTAGGTCACGCTGCCGGATGCGCTCGAGCCTGGGCGGGTCCTGCTGGAGTCAGTTCAATGGAAATCACGGTTCTCCATGGCAACAAGGGCACGCCCATCGACTTGTCCAAATAGCATTTCACCACTTGTCAAACAAGTCACGGGCTTCCCTTACTAAACACAGCCATGTTCAATTAGCTATATTATGTTAATGTCCCGCACACGGTCCTGTGGATCTTGGAAGAGTATAACTGGAGAAAGAGAAGCTGGCAAATATGAAGGGGTCCATCGCAGATTCATCACGCGTCCAAGTCCCTGTCTAGATTAATCAACAGCAGGGGCGGGGGGAGGGGGGATCACAGGTGAGTGTAGTGGTTTGTGAAGCAGCACTTGTGTACAGGCGCGTTATCAATGACATATATCAACACACACAAAGCTTTCTGTACAACTGTCTTTCAAAAGCTGCAATGTGTTCAACAAAATGAACTTGCAATGCACCAACCACACGTGACAATACACACAATCTTTTTTTTATAGCAGCATGCTAGGTAAAACAAAGTATGTTTCGAAGGGTGCAAAGGATAATGCTTATCTGCAAAACCAGGACAGCGAAATCCAGTTACATACAAGGATCAAAAACAAGCATATGTTCTTTGTCACAATACAATTTCAAATACAAAAAAGGGAAACAACTGTTTATAGTTTAATATCAATGAACTCTACTGATTTACCATAAGCAATTACTGAAGAAGTTGAAACATAAGATACGTTCTGCCGCCACACCACGCCACATCACGGCAAATGGCTTCTGCTAGATCCAGTTTCCTATGCTCATGGCCACACACAGAAGGGCAGATCACAGTCTACTGGGTTACAGGCTAAAGCCAGGGCCATATATATGTAAGCATGAAACCTTGGAGATGTGAGTATGATAAGGTTTACCAACTAGTAATGGGGGCAAGCAGTATATATTGGATTGTGTCATGCAAAGTATCTTCTGAGTAAGAAGGTTTGACGATCAGTAATGTTGAGAAACTACTGGCCAGACTTATCTAACTCCACTCCTTCATTTACCCATACCAAAAGCCTTGATAAAGAGCCACAAGGTCGAAACACGTGTCGGCTGACCACCCCTAGGACCATGAGTTCATAGCGAACAAATTAACAAATCTGCATTTGTTACAAACCGCAAAGAGCATGGAAAATCCATTTTTTTTCCAAAAAATCAAAAACGCAAGGTAGTGTAACGCTCACCTGGTATCCACGGGGACGTCACTCAGCCTGTTCTGACCTCTTATGACCTTGAACCCTTCCCTGGAGGCTATTCGACTGGAGACTGGGCCTGAAACACAGGATTGGTATAGTTTAACTCCCTATTGTCTCTGTGTGCTTGAACCCCTTCTTCCCCGGGGTCCAACCCTTCCCTTTGATCCACAGCTCACCTTGTTTTCTTGGATAGTGTGATCTCCGTCCTGCTTTCAGCGCAGGGGCGCGTTGATTGATGTGGGCTCGTTGCTGCCTAGTTACTTCACTGGCAAAAGTCCGACAGGTAAGTATAATGAGTCTTTTGAACAGTTCTCTAACTTCGTTCCTTTCCTTCCTTAGATGATGGCCGGCGTCCGGGGATGGCGGCGTGCTGCTGAGATGAGTAGTGCTGAAGGTGAGTGAGAGCGCGATGCACCCCTTTCGTATTTGTATTGAACTGAGTTATTTTCCTGTGTCTTTTAGGTGCCGCAACGTTTTCAGAGTGGATGCCGGTTATGAAGAACAAATGTGGTGAGTAAGCGCGGTATGCAGCGCCTCTAGATGTTTCCACGCTAACCTGGAGTGTCTTTTTCCTCTTGCAGATGGATGAGAAGTTCCAGAGACAGAGTTCCCCCAGAGCGGCTGGGATTCAGGTAAGCGTTTGAAGCTCATACAGTATTTAAAAATAAGCGAAGATTTGCAGAATGCTTACTAATGCCTTTTTTCTCTTCTTTTCCCTTTTCCTTAGGAAGCGGTGTGCCGGGATGGGAATGACACCGCCGAAGATGCCCGCAGAACAGAAGGAGCGATGAATGATGGGCAGAAGCGCCGCAAGGTAAGGCCGTTCCTAACGGTGTTCTTGTTCTTGCAGGAGCTGAGCGCAGAAGAAAGATGCAGTCCTACTGGAGACCAATCTGAACACGGTGAGTGTCACGCTGCAGGTGCAGAAAACACAAAGCATGTTTCTCAGCCTGGGCAAAAGACTAGACTGCACATGCAGTTCTGGGAACCGAAATATGTGGGGGCATCCCTCTGGTCCCCATCAATGCACTACAAGTCCAATCTCCAATATTATCCTATGGGAGTGAGTGAGTCTGGTGGTACAAGTGCCAAGTCTGACTCCAAGTGGGTCTTTGGAGGGATGGAGAGGTCCTTGAGGGCCATGTAGGTGATCGCGGCCTGGCTCCAGCCTGACATCTTGGAGGGCTGGGGACATGAGGGGCAGGAATCATGACAGGTAGCCAGGAAACCCCTTTTTCTTCTTATATAGCCTCTCACCCTGTTGAGGCCTTAGGGCACTTATTAAATGAAATGTTATTTTATATTGTAGTATTTAAAGACTAAGGTTGTCTTTGTAAGGTAAGCATTTTAATTGTGAGCTTAGTTGAACTAAACAGTTTTAAAATTAAATGAGCATGCATTGTAAGCGTTGTAAAAGTAAACGGCTTCTCCATACAAAGGTGAACGAATGCTTACATGCTTTAGCTTTCACTTTGGTGTGTTAAATTGGACGTTGGCTGTTACGTTGAAAGCATAGTGAAAAATGATATGGGCCAAGTGAGGGTGTCTCGCTGAATGAAATCTTGCTGTGAAATTGCATTCCTGCTTTGAATGTAAATGCATGTTTTCTGCTGTTTGCATCTGCGTTTCTAAAATCAGACTGTTTGGAATGCAGATAGTCATAGAAGTTATCGATTGCATTTCAAACATTCTAATTGGCTCATAGGAGGTCAATAATGACTTTCATGTGCTGACAGTAATACCAAACAATATCATAATGCCTTGCACATGAGAGTACCCCACGCATATGATGGTAATAGCTGGCAAATGGTGTGAGTACCTGAACTTTTCTCAGTCCCCTAGTCACTATCCCCATGTCAACGCCTCATTTCATTATCCATTCATCACCTGGTACACTCAATCCAGACAACCACTGTATATTGTAAAGGTGCCCTATACAGGAAAAGCCTTCATTTCCAATGTGTCCAATGCATGTCATTTTTGTTAGAAATCGCAGTTGATACCAATTGTTGATATATGCCTATGTATAGGGCCTATATGAATAATACCACTATTGGCTTTGTCAATGCATGTTTGCTATGTGATGGGAATTTTGCATGGCTTCTTGAGCCAGTTATTCTGATAAACACTGTATCACAATGCACAAATATACACCCTTATCTATGCCCGATAAAGACCACTTGCAAATGTGTTTGTCATTATGTCTGCATTTGGAGCTGGCCACACTAATCTCCCACACGAGTGGCGGAGCCAGGGTTGGGGCAGGGGTGTGGCTGCCCACCCCAGAGTCTCCCCTGGTGCCCAGTCCACCCCCCAGCCTCCCGCTGGTGCCCTATTAGACGTCCCCCCGCCCCCTGGCACCTAAAGCTGCCACTGCTACTGGCCCACACCTCTACATTCTCCTGCCATAAGCTAAAGTCATTCTGATCGCATGCAGATCGTAATTTACTGGAGGAGAATTGGTCTCAAACAGTAAGCTATGATTCATGCAATGTGCGTGCGTTCACTGCACACAGCAGGGTGCCCTAGCGTAAGCACCGCATCCGCCCCATGGCGAAAATGCACATGCATCTTCGCCCACATTGATTTCAATGGTGGCGGACAAGCAGGTTACACTTTAGTGTTCACTTAGGTGGTCCACTGTGTGTAATATACACCCAGTAGGTGTCCTCGGAGTTGCTACACGTGGTTGAGCATTCATCTGCATTGGGGTCCTTGTGGAGGGCGCCTCGTTCAGGTTGTACATTCAGGCAGGACTCAACCTCTGGCAGCAAGGGGGTGTGGCCAGAGAGCCATGGAGTAGGTCGCGAGTCTGTGAAGCTCCTGCAGATCCTAAATGATCCGGGCGAGTAAGGGCAGTATACGATGACCACTAATACTTCAATTGGTCCCAAAGCTGTCGGAACATCCCCGGAACTGAAGAGGGGCAAAACCGCAATACAAAAGTAATTGGAACGTAAAATGCAGACTGAAACCTTAGAGTGGTGCGGGACCGTGTAAAAACAAGATGGCCGTGACACTAGGACAAAGGACCAACTCGAGAGAACAAAGCCCGGGAAGCCGAGCAGCAGTTCGTACATGAGGAATTAGCAGGTGGGACACGGCGGACCGGGAAGGCAAGGTCAGAATCCCCACTGAGGACTACACTGGGCACTAGCAGCACTAGCAGCAGAGTGGGGAAGCCCAGGGTGCGTGGGGGCTGCCCCAGAAGCACAAGTGATTGCAAGCGGGGAGCTGCGCGCCCGGCCGGAGAGCTCCATGGATCCATAGATCGGCCCTACTGCACAGCGGAGGAAGAGCGCGATGCACCAAGAGCACACGAAGGAATATATATATATATATATATATATATATATATATATGGAAATAATAAAAGCCCGAGCCGGGCCGGCCCGGAGTACAGTAACACAGCGAGGAAATCACAGCAGAGACAGCGACCTGGAAGGGGCAATAGACCCCAAGCTGTCACGGGACCAGGCAACAAGCTCCTGATGTAGGGAGCACAGGGAGCTGCATTGGTACACAGCGAGCCTGACTGGGCCCAGAGGTCCCAGGGCCGACCCAGGCCGAACAACAAAGAGAGATGGGCCGGGGGCTCGGAGTACACGAGCGCGGCCCATGAGCCGGGGTGCCGCTGTCACCGGATGCCCCGGATAAACACTCGGGTACGCCAAAACAATCAGTGACGGGCGGCGCCTGGGTAAGGTGCAAGCCCACCGGAGTGAGGCGCGGCGGGAGGAGCACCCGCTGAGCTGCAGTGCAACTTGACTGGGGTGTGCGGGGGAGCAGTGGAGGACGGCCTGGCGCCGCCCCTGCGGCCGCAGGAGAGTTGCTTTGGGCCCACACAAGTGGATTTTGCAGCGGGCCCATGTACGTGGAATTCAAGTTGGGCTATGGGCACATGAAACTTGCAAACATTGGAGGTGATACTAGAGACATGTCCTGAAAGTCCCAGAAGTGGGACGGATTCACCTGCAGAGAGGCGTTACACGGCCCACAAGACAGCACCACGGCATTACCCAGTGAGAAAACTGCCAAACAGTGTCTGGCAGCAAGGTTGATATGAATGTTCAGGGAAAGGGAAAGTAGGGAGAGGACTTCCAGGTGGAACCACACCAGAGCACGCCAGGCACGTCCTGAACAGCCTAAACTAGGAACGCATAAGAACTTGAGGCACTGGTCTGGGAGACCAGCGAACACTTTGATAAGAGGCTCAAGATCTAGCTGTGACCCATTATCGCACGTGGTCGCCATAACTCCAATCATAACGTACACACAATATTTGGACTCACAGAACTAGACCCGGTAGATACCTGTGCCGGCCGTTTCCCCTGAGGGTACAAGTAGCCCTGTGACAAGTGCGACCAGGGGGCTCAGGAAGAACAAAGAGGGGACGGACTGTAAGAGACATCCTGAGCCCCGATAACAAGGTCCCCACATAACAGAGAATGTTAAGGACAAAGGCGGGCTCTGGTTCCCAAGCCACACTCGAGCGAAGATGACCACCAAACTGCTAAAGAGCAAAGGGAAACAACCTACCATTGAGACGGTCACCAAATCACCACAAGTGATGGAAGGGGCCAGCGGAAGGAATCAGAACACTAGAGAAAGCGAAAAGATGACGCCCAACGATCAGCAGATACTGGACGCCATAGCAGACCTGAAAACATCAATGGGAAGCCGGATGGACACGGCCATCTCAGACCTGAGGACTGGGCTAGAATTCAAAATCGATGCTGTGAGTGTGGACGTGAACTTATTAAGGCAATATGTACAAGCCCTGGCAGAATGCACAGGGACCCTGGAAAAGCTAGTGAAGGACAACACGAGCTCATGCAAGACTAATGCAACAGACGTCCACATGCTACAACAGCAGATGCGCAATCTTGAAAATAGAGCAAAAAAAGCGGAAGGGCGGGCCCGCAGAAACAACCTACGCATAGTAGGGCTCCTGGAAGGAGAGGAGGGATCCGACCCAACGAACTATGTGGAAAATATGCTATTGCAGGAGATAACGGATGGAGCACTGAGCCAAGGGTTTGCAGTGGAAAGAGCGCACAGGACCCTGACTAGGAGACCGCCACCAGGGTGCCCCAACGCGACTGATCATCGCAAAGATCCTGAATTATAAAGACAGAGAGAAGATCCTAGAACACTTCCGGAAAGGAGGTACAATCAGCAGGGCATCAGCAACTGTCACTGCAACCCTAGACTACACACTTATGGTGCAAAGACAGCGAATGAACTACGGGGCCATGAAGCGCAGGTTACGTGAAGCGGGCTAGAAGTATATGCTGTTATACCCGGCAAAAATGAAGCTGCTCCTAAAGAATAAAGCTCTGTTCTTCTGGTCACCAGAGGATGTGACCACATAACTGGATTCCAGGAACTGTCCGACAGGCTCCGCAGAGCGAGAGGAGAAAATGACAGAGAAATGAACAGGAGCCACGCAAGTGCTGCGCTGAGATGGAAGAACACGGTCCAAAAGTGGTAAGTACTGCTCACACAAAGACACTGGGACTATACTATAGTGAAAAGTTCATGCGACTGACGGGTCGGTCCGTATTGCCACTTTACAAGGAGATGTTAGCGCAAGGTATGAGGCTGCACCAATGACAAGCAACCTACCCCCCCGGAGATATAGTTGGGATACTCTTAGGACGGTATCCCCCTGCTGAGTACGGAGTACCGGTTATACCGAGAAAAGGGCTAGATGCGGGGTAGCCTGAGATCCAGGGACGGAGCTGAGCAACAGTTTGGGGAAGTTTAAAAGGGAAGGGAGGGGAAACAGTTGCGGAGGGGTAAAATGGTGGGACGGAATAGGGCGGGAAAGTTTGAAGGGTTAAAGGGAGAGATCGGGAAGGGAGGGGGGTGTTGTGTAGGGGTATTAAGGAATGGGGGAGGGAAGAGGGTGAGGGAGGGATCAATTAAGATGACACAAGAGCTTAATATGGAAGGTCCACAAACACAACTGAACCTGCCTAGGAAAAGGTGGGGGAGAAGGGTGGGCGGAGTAGGATATGGCTGAAATGGGGGACCTCAGAATTATGACCTGGAATGTACACGGGTTAAATACCTATATCAAGTGTAACAAGGTTATGATGTATTTACGCCGGCAAAAGATAGATATAGCAATGTTACAAGAAACCCACCTAACTAGAGAGAACATAGAGTTGATGAAGAGGAAGTGGAAAGGGACCATAATGGGAGCCACATATTCAGTATACCCCAGGGGGCTCCTTATATTGATCGTACCCCACGTCCCGTTCAAACTGTTGCAACATGAGGTAAGAGAAGATGAGAGAATGGTGCTAGTAAAAGGGATAGTGGCCAATAAAGTAGTCAACCTGATTAACATCTATGCCCCAAACAATGATACTGCACCTTATTTTAGAAATCTGTATGCCATTGTTAGCCCATACATGGAAGGAGCGGTCATAATAGGAGGGGACCCTAACTGTACACTAGACCCCAAGTTGGATAGGTCAGATGACAAAATAACCAAGCCTAACCCGGCTGCACAGGCCCTGACCACACTCATACGAGAATTCCAGCTCACTAAAATATGGAGGAAGCTCCATCCCAAATGTAGGGGATACTCATATTATGCAGCCCCACATGATTTATACACCAGATTAGACTACATACTTGTGTCTAGTTCCATGGTAGAAGGGATTCATACCCCACTGTTGGTGACATGGCAGATCTCGCCGCCCAGGCCTAGGATTCCGACATGGAAACTTTGTGCTGAAGCACTGAGGGATACTATGTTCAGGGAAGACCTCAGAAAAACAATACATGAATACTTTGAACTAAATGCTGGAAGTGTCGCGTTAGCTGGCACACTCTGGGAAGCATTGCAGGTAGTAATAAGAGGGGCAGCGATAGCAAAGTTGACTGGGCTGCTGGGGCGCATAACGGCAGATCTGCAAACCACAGAAAAAGAGATTGAGGTTAAAATGCAAGAGGGTCCAGACTCCCCGGAAAAGACTGAGGCGATAAGACACCTGCCTGAAAAATGTAAATCCCACTGGGAGAGATTGTGTAACCTCAACTATAGGAAATACATAGAGAGACAGCGTGCGGAAGGGGATAAACCAGGCAGACTATTAGCCTGGCTGTGTAAAAGCGAGACCCGAGACAGGTGATCCGGGAGAAGTGCTGCAAGGATGGTGCACTCGAGGACACACAAGAAGGAGTAAATGCGTGCTTTCAGAGATATTATCGCGAACTGTATATCGATAAAACAGAAGTAGAAGAAATTGAAAAACAAAGTGCTGGAGGACATCATCCTAACCAGGCTGGAGGAAGCCGATAGAGAACGGCTTGAGGCACCATTGGAATTGGAGGAACTGGAATATGTAATCCGTAACCTACCCACCAGAAGGTGCCGGGGGCCGATGGCCTCCCAAGTGAATTTTACAAGACATATATGGCAGACCTGCTTCCACCACTGTTGGCCATGCTAAACGAGGCGTTCGAACGGGGTAGGCTGCCGGAGACTCAGAGAAGCGGTCATCATCCCGCTCCTCAAGCTGGGCAAAATGGACACTGATTGCGGATCCTACAGGCCGTTGTCAATGTTAAATCAGGACAGTAAGATCCTTACCGCGGCAGATAGATTGAAATCACTGATAAGCGCCCTGATACATCACGATCAGACAGGATATGTCCCCCAGCGGAGCATTTCTGATAATCTTAGGAGATTACACCATGTTATAGATCAGACCACTGAAAGCTCCCAGGAATTGGCGATAGTCTCACTAGACGCAGTCAAGGCTTTTGACGACTCTCTTAAATGCCCTGGTTACTAGCGGTCCTGCAGAAGATTGGGATAGGACCTGTGTATCTGCAATGGGTGAAATTACTGTATAGTGCGCCGATTGCAAGAGTCCGGACAGGGTCAGTGATATCAGAGAGGTGGACACTAGGCAGGGGAACTAGACAGGGCTGCCCGTGGTCTCCGATGCGGTTTATTCTAGCACTGGAACCCCTGGCGGCATACCTCAGATATCAATATGGGGAGGTGGGCATCACACGAAAGGCGGACAGCACTTGATATCACTGTATGCAGACGACATGCTGCTGTACCTAAGCTACCCTGAAGAAAACGTACAATATATACTAGAGATACTAGACCGATATGCACTAATATCGGGTATAACGGTAAACCCACGGAAGTCCATAATATTCCCACTAAGGAGATATAGAGCAATACCTCAAGATAGGTTACCGGTGTTACAGATTAAATGGTCGACAGACACTTTCAGTTACCTGGGGATAAATGTGTACCACAAAGTGGGGGATGAACATAGAAATAACACAGAGCAAGCAGTAGAAGGGATTCAACGCAGTATGACATTCTGGACAAGGTTGCCACTAACCACGATGGGGAGAACGGCATTGCTTAAAATGATAGTATTGGCCAGGCTGCTGCACAAGTTCGCAATAGTCCCGTACCTCATACCTAAACGCTTTTTTAATAAACTACACAACATCTGTAGAGGGTTCATCTGGCATAATACTAGAAATCAGGTAGCCCTATGGAAATTACAAAACCCACATGATCGGGCGGGTATTAAGCTACCCAATTTTGAGGTGTATTACCTAGCAGGGCAATTACAATATGTGGCTAGATGGCTCTCCAAAGACACCACTTCGGAGTCCAGACTATTGAGAGCGGAATGTGCACTGTATTTCTTAAATGAATGGATGTGGGTAGCTGAGCCCCCGAAAAGCAAGAGAGTGGCGCTACTGACCCTGGGTAGGAAGATCTGGCATAGGACCTGTGTGATGCTGGGAAGCCAGACACCGTGCTCCCCGCAGGTCCCTCTTGTGACATTAAAAGAGATGGATGATCAATTGAGACGTGCTATAAGGGAACACGGGAGCCGGTGGGGGTGACGACAGTGGGAGATGTGTGGCAAGGAGATGGCAGAATAGAGTTTGATAGCTTAAGCGAAGACACAGGCCTACATAGCGGGCCGTATATCACGTATGCTAGACTGATGGCATTGTTAAAAAAGACATGGTCAAAAGTAGAACTGACCCAGCAGCCAGACGAGGTTATAGAATTGTTCCAAACGGTGTCAGACGGGGGTCACGGGGTCTCCAGTATTTACGAAATACTGATGTCTAAAGTGGGGAAAGAGGTGGCTCAGACGAGGCGAGACTGGGAAGAGGAAAGCGGGGAAACAATAAGCGATGGGTTATGGGAAAGGGCGCAGGGGTACCACAAAAAAGTGTCGAGGAATGGTCGATTACGACAAATTCAATTTCATATTACTCATAGAGCATATATGACCCCAGGGAGAATTGCTAAATTCACAAAAGCGGCTACACAACAATGGCCAAAATGTGGGGTAGAAAATGACGGGACGGTACACATGTTCTGGGCTTGTCCCGAAATTGCTAAATACTGGAGGGAAATAGCAGATCGACTGGCTTCTAAAAGGATTGAACTAGTGGTAGATTCCTTGTGGGCATGTATGGTGGGGGGCTTCCCTAGACCACGCAAACTCAAGCATGTGTGCAAACTCAAAGACCTGGCCTATATTCTAGCCAAAAGAAGGATAGCCATGGGATGCAAAGCTCAGGCGAGACCCAATGTAGACACCTGGTGGAGGGACCTTCTGCAGTGGGCCGAGGCTGAAACGGTGGTCTGGAGGGAGGCAGCATTTAGAGGGTGCGAGGAGGAAACAATCATTGATGGCGTGGCAGCATCTGATTGCATCTCTCACGGGTATAGGACCCGAAGAATTGGACACGGATAGCTACCTGGATTATGGAGAAGAAGAGACAGTTGTGGATAAGTGGACCATGTTGGCCTCTGTATAGTGACTCAAAGAGGGGGAGGGGAAGAAAAAAGGGGTGTTGGGGTTTGAATAGTTTATGCACCATGTTAAGGTGCACTGTTTGTTTATGATGAAACAAATAAAATGTTTAAAAAAAAACAAAACTCTGGCAGCAAAGACAGTGCCTTCCTGACACTAAAGTTAGCTCTACCATGGACTGTGCACCAGAATAAAGTGACTGCTCCCAGCAGGCTTTATGTCACTCCAGTCGCTTGCTGCAGACTTGTTTCTATACCGTTAGAACCGCAGTTGCAGGTGGAAGCCAATGGGAAAGCTCAGATAGCAGGCTGTAAACATTAGAGCAAGCCTACATTTGAGCTTTCCCTCAGCATAACATAGCTGCTCCTTCCTCTCTCTTTCCGTCACCCACCAGAATCCGCCCACCTCCCATTCTCAAGCACTCCTTTATATAAAAAGAATTCACTTAACAATGACGTCCTTTTTATCTGCCTAATGGCCATGCTCATATTGTGCCCGCCATGGAAATAGAAAAGAGACTGACAGTGTACCCACTTTTTCCCATGGTGACCAGCATCCATTTTGCACTATTATTTCTGCAAAGAAACTCAGCCACAAGTGTCTTTTCATCAAAGAAAAATGTGTTTGAAACAAAACTATTGGCACCACAGATATTTTGCCAGCGGCCCAATGGAAATAACCATTTAGGACAGGCTGTACTGGCCTGCAATGACCCACAAGCCCTCAATCATGGATTACTTTTTGCTTGGGCCATAACTCGAGGGGTTAAACCCAAAGATGTATTTTGTGAATGGAACAGCTAAGTACATAATCCCCGTTTTCATTCTCTGATGTATTGCGTGTGCACACATAGACAACTGCTCCCAAGGACACAGTTCCCAAGGTGGTGCAGGGGTGGCGTTGATCTGAGTGAAATAATACCTGCAGGTTTCCAGCAGTGTTGGCACACTGCTTATGAGCTAGTGACACAACCCCATCACAATGCCCACATTGAAGACAGAGGGTGGGTTTAGCCTTAAAAGGGGCAACTAATCTTAGCCTTATGTACCTTTCCAAAACAAACATGTGCATGATAACAAATGCTGCTGGGTCAATCTGCCTGAGTGGAGCAAAGCCATGTAACACGGGTGGCAGGCAGTTACCATCCCGGCGGTATGGCCTGACACCGAAGGCCGTATTCACATTAGTACCTGTGAAAAGTGCTACATTGCCACAGGCATACAGCTTCAATGCTGAGAAACATTCACCCATGAGCATTCTTTGCAAAAGTGAAAAAAACACCCAAGCCAAGATGGTCAGCAGGGGCAATAGAGCAGGGGGCTCAAAATAGAGCCCCTTTTCCATTTCCATGATGGCCAAAAAAGAAAAAAGGTTAATCTACAAGAAGCAGCTAAGTGACGGCGCTAACCTTGAGGCAGAGGCGGCTGGCGTTCTGGAGAAAGGCAGAGAATGGGTGTGTCGAACTGGATACAAGCCGGATTATGGTGGCAGTGGAAGAGCAAGCATGATGCTTCAGTGCACGTATGATATTTGGTATAAACAGAATGCAGGCTTTCACGGTTAGATAAAGCCTGCATTCTGGGCATCCAGAGGGCCTGCAGAATTGTACAAGGGTGCCAATTTAAACTCTAAAAATGCAGTCTCATACACCTCATTCTGGTCCTCTATCTGTAGCACCCTCAGATTCACCAAAACATCCACTTATGGTGTAAAATAGCCAAACCTCACAACACAATTTAGATGGGTGCAGTAGTGCGATCATCCTGCTAAAAGTGACGCCATCTGACCAGCAGCAATACCTTAAGATCTGCCTTTTAAAGAGTGTCACGGGAGGGCAGGAAGCTGACGCGCACAGTGGGTGCCAATCAGATTGAGAAGCTTGGTGGACCCTGGCCGGATATGTCATTTTTTAAAATTTCATCAGTGGCATTATTCATACATCCTTAAATTATTCAATTCACTGCCGAGCATTGTCCATGGATGAACACAGGGGGGGGTATTTAGGGAGCGGGTCTACTTTTTTGTGGCAGCGGTTTGGTGGACAGCGTTACAGTGACTCCAAAATAAAAAATCACAAACAGGGTTTATGGCTGTGTCTACTGTAAGGTTAAAAGAAAAGGGACAGGGTTGTCCTTTATGAAAGGACACCTCAACACCTCCTACCTCTGCTCTGAAATGCACAATAGAAGTTCAAGCATTTGGGATACTGTGTACTCCAATTAAATCATTAACTCTCAGAAGACTGCTTTTAACAAACAATGGCAGGCACTTTAAATGCAAAGCCTGATGGTAGGACTTGATCAAAGAGTGCGAGCTGTGGAGGTATTTTGGACGGGAAAAGGCAGGAATGGGTGGGAATGGCCGTAGGGATTAGCATGGCCATGGACAGGCAATGGGTGGGCTTCATTAAAATTATGCGTGCAACGCAGGGCCTTCTGGTGGGCTGTTAGGTAGGCATGCATTGGCTACGGGGACTAATGGGTGAAGGATGGGACGCAGTATGGGAGAGATGGAAAGAAGCGAGCAAGTGAAGCGTCCAATAGAGAAGGCTGCATGCGCTTTGTCATGCATTCTAGTACATCTGAATAAAGTGTTAGCATCTTACTCATCACCCTATACCTGGGTACTGGTACTGCCTTTCATCTTGGAGAAGTTCCAGTCCTCAAAAATGTGAAGAGCAGGTAGTGAAGGGCAGGTAGAATCACCCAATTCAAAGCCCAATTGAAAGCACAGCTCAACCTAGGGGACTTCGACCTAGGCTTTAAAGACCCCAAAGATCACCAGGCTACCCTCATCAATAATACTCTTTCTGAATTAGGCTTTACCCAAAAAGTATTTGGCCCCACCCACAACAAAGGGAGACCCCTCGACTGGGTAGCAGACTACAACTGCACAGCCTCCATCACCGATAACTCCCCTCAATCATGGTCCGACCACCATCTCCTCAACTTTACCCGCGAAGCCTCGAGCCCCATCACCAACAATGTGCTAGCCTCAGCCATCCCCACGAGAAGTAAAAAAAATATCACAGTGGAAAAACTGATACCCTCTCATCCTCCCTACTCTTAACCAACTCCCTGCTTCTTCCAACCCTCACGACTTTGTAGAAGGCTATAACAAAACTATGCGCACTGCCCTAGACTCCATTGCACCATTAAAACTAAGAAAATGTAAACCGAAAAAGCATCTCAACCACTGGTTCTCCAATCACCTCAAAACCCTTAGATTAGAAAAACGCAAAATGAAGCAAGCTTGGAGACATTCTCCCACAGACCACAACAAAATATTGCTCAATAAAATAACGTCCAACTACAAAAAAGAAATCATAGCCGCCAAACAAGAGTCGTACAACCTGAGAATCGCCCAATCCAACTCCAGCACCAAAGAGTTGTTTACGATCATTAAAGAACTGGAAACACCTGTGCTAACCCCAGACACCTGTGTGAAGGACAAACAATGGTGCACCAGTGTCCAAAATGCCATCAACAACAAAGCCACAAGCCTTCAAACTAAAATCAAAAATAAGAAAGACTCCTTAGCCAAACCAATCAACCCCACTAACACGACCCTGCGCCGCACGCCCCAACACCCTCTGCCCAACCCCTCTCGCTTTAGCTTCTCCAAAGTCTCCACTCTCGAAGTGGAAAAAATCATTCTCAGCTTAAAACCATCTAACTGTCAGGGCGACCTTTGCCCCCCACAAACGATTAAAGATGCAGCAAGAGACCTCTCGCCATTCATCACAAGACTCATCAACGCCTCCTTCTCCTCAGACACCGTCCCCAGTAACCTCAAAGAGTCCTGGGTCCTCCCCCTTCTCAAAAAGCCTTCTCTGGACCCCTCCATTCCCACCAACTACCGACCTATTACCACAGTCCCCTTCCTGCTCAAGATATTAGACAAGACAGCCTACCAACAAATCCAAAAATACCTTGAACTAAACCATCTCCTTGGTATCCGACAATCAGGCTTCAAACCCCAACACGGGACAGAAACAGCCCTTATCGACCTGAAGGCTCAAATTGACACTCTTAGAGACAACGGAAAAACAGCTTTACTGCTTCTCCTTGACCTCTCCGCAGCATTTGATCTAGTTGATCACAAAATCTTATGCAATCACCTGGATTCAGCTGCCCACTTTTCCCAAGAAGCCATCGGCTGGATCGAGTCATTCCTCAGCAACAGATCCATGCGTGTCTTCTCCACCACAGCTGCCGCCGACCCCATCCCCATCACATGTGGAGTCCCCCAGGGCTCATGCGTCTCCCCTACACTGTACAAGGCATTCACGAAGCCCCTGTTTGATGATCTAGATGGTCTGGGTATCACCTACACTAATTATGCCGATGATACCCAGATCCCCATCCCGCTCACGGGAGATTACAACCATGATTTGGCCTTGGTGAAGAGGGTGTACCTCATCATCCAGGCATTGATGGCATCTCACAGTCTATGACTGAACTCATTATACTTGGTTCCACTACAAACCTAACCAAACTGGACCACAACTACACCAGCTTCATTATAGACGGGAACACGATCAAAGTAGCTAAGGAAGTGAAAACCTTAGGAATATATATTGACTCCTCCCTCTCCTTCCATAAACAGGTTAGCTCTATGGCATCCTCCACGGCCTACACATGTAAGCTTATAAGAGCAGCCAAACCCTTCTTATCCACCCAGAGCTGCATTACTCTAGCCAGAGCCCTTGTATTATCAAAACTGCACTATTGCAATGCCCTCTACGTAGGAGCTAGCAAACAAGTTACTAACAAAATACAGACGCTACAAAACAACGCTCTCAGAGCAGCGCTCACCATCCCCAAGAGAGAACACATCTCCAACATTAGGAGAGCCCATAACTGGCTCAACACAACAGATAAAATCCTGCTCAAAGTAGCCTCACTAACACACAAATGCCTCAACAACGCTGCCCCCCGCTACTTAGTCGATAGAATAAGTAAACACACCTCCAACAGACCTACTAGAACCTCCAATGCTAATTTTCTCACAGTTCCCAGATTCAAACGCACCAAAATGGGTGGCAACAGCTCCCAGGTGAAAGCAGCACAACACTGGAACTCCCTACCACCTTCTCTAAGGACACCCCAAACCTACACACACTTTAGACGTAACTACATACACTGGATAAAGAACAATGACCGCTAATTCCTTTCATCCCACCTCACCGCTACCTACCTGGAAATATGCATATTTGTAAATCCGTAAACTTTTGCCTTTTCATGACTGCTTCAATCATCTATTATCCATTGTATTTACTGCATTGTATCCATAAAACCATTGTAATTAATGTACTGCATTGTAACATGTAACCAACCTGCGAATAAACTTGTTGCTCCTGCGCCCTCATACCCTCGGGTCTGGTGCGCAATACAAATGAATAAACTAAACTTAACTAAACTAAACCTGCATTGTGTGGCTTGTAATCCTGGATTCCTAGTGGGAAGTGCATAAATACAAGCCTGACAATGCAAAGAAAAAGCCAGGATAACGTGAGCCTCTCCTCAAAGGCACAAGCTTGTGTGCACCAATCGGCTTACTTATGGCAACTTCTTGCAATGTCATTTTTTATGTTAACCTCTAAGCATCAAAGACTGATAATGCTCCTTGCAATGCTCTCTTCTGTGATGTGACTTCGGTTGGTTTCAACGCATTTGCAATATAGGAGGTTTGCATGCATTTTGCCCCGCAGGGCCTGGACAGAGTTCTAATAGATGAGTTGTATGCATCTGTAATGAATGGACCTACAGTTTTATTGCATTTTTGTTATTTGTTAAAATGCCATCTGCCACTAATGTTACCACAAAAGCTGAGAAGGGGGTTGAGTGGGGGAGGGGGAGGCACAAATGATATCGTAGGGAAGTGTGCGTACTGCAGGCTGCTTCTAATGCGCTACCCCATCCAGAGTGCCCTGCGAAACCATTTTGTAAAGTGGACCACCTTAACCTTAATACTGAAAGTGAGAGAGAGAGGGGGCACAGCAATCCATAGCAAACGTTGTTGGAGCATAGTCCTTCATCACAGTCCAGTGAAGGAAGAGGTTTTCATTTATTTTCTCCACACCAAAGGAGTACTGGCATCCCCTTCAGCTTGTAGAGGTCCGGTACTTAAGACCGGCAGAATTATGAGCAATGGTGTTGAGGGCTAGTCAGGGCGGCCGGCTTAAAGATCTGGCTGTTTGGAACAACTGTTTTGAGGTAAAAAAAAATCCTAACTTCCAACTAAAGTGTTCTGTATTTGTGTGTAATAGTTTCTGAACGTTATAATTTTGAACATTCACACTTTACGTTTTCTGATCAATCACCAGCACCATACAATCGTTGCAACTTGATCTACCTCTTCTGTATCCTATGAACTGCATTTCAAGTAGATGTTGAGAGGGGCAGCAGTACAAATACTATATATGCCTGTTGCCCTAAGGACAACATTTGCGAGCTCTCTAGCTGAATAGCAAGGGTGAGCTCAAATAGGAAAAGGGAAATCAGGGAATTAGTGAAATAGTTTGCTGGCTGACTCTCAGCATCTGACTTTTGGGTAAATGTAAATGAACAGAGATCCCAAGAATGCCACTCCAGCTACAGGCGGGTCTATAATTGAAAGCCGTGTAGTCTTCTGCAGATGTCCCAATACCCTAGCAGCAGAATTCCTGTGCATAAATGAGAGCATCTTGATAATATTTAGCAGAAGAACAAGTAACTTACCCCTGGTAACGTTCTTTCTACTGGATGTTCCTCCCACGTATTCCTTTGATATTTCCAATATACAGCTTTGCTGTTTCAGAATATTTGTTTCAGCAGGGGGCGCTGTGTGTCGCTGCTTGTCGACTTGATGTCTCTAGAAGGCCTCCGTCTCAATGTCAACGTGCAGCGCCCGTTGGCCTCCGTTCCGATTTTACGAGTGAAGGATTATCTTGTGTCCGACGGTTACTGCTCCTTAGAGAGCGTAGACTGTAACCGCAAGGGAAATTCTACTGCGAGGTAAGTTAGGAGGGGCGATAAGGAATACATGGGAGGAACATCCAGTCGAAAGAACGTTACCAGGGGTAAGTAACTTGTTCTTCAAATGGATTGTGTCCTTCCACATATTCCTCATCTTTGATACACTCCCAAAGTAGTTTAACTAATTTGGAGGAGTGAGTAGAATTTAGTAGGACATGACATTTCATGTGTATGCACGGAATGCAACACTGCTTTGCCAAATGCAGCTTCTTGACCCCAAGAAGTCTTAACTGTAATGTTTAGCGAAGGTGTGTACAGACGACCATGTGGCAGCTGCACATATATCCCTTATTGGACTCCCCTCTGTAAAGAAGAAGAGGTTGCCATGCCCCTGGTCCTAATGAGCCTCTAGGTGTTCCGGAGGATCTTACCCCGCCAGTTTGTAGGATGCCCTTATTGTCAATATAATACATATGGATAGAGTTTGTTTGGTTATAGCCAAACCCAATTTGTGACCTGAATAGCCCACAAATAACTGGTCATCCTGTCTTAACCTTGTCATTCTGGAGATGTAAAAGCTCAGTGCACGTCTAGTGTTAAGCCTGTGAAGCCTTTCCTCTTCCTTCCCAGGATGCGGTAGAGGATAATATCTTCTGAGCGAGATGAAACTCAGACAACTTTGGGGAGAAAAGTGGGCTTCACTTTCAGTACCACTTTGTCTTTATAAAAGATAGTGTAAGGAGGCTTGCAGGATAAAGCCTGTAGCTCAATCACCCTTCTGGCTGAAGTAATTGCTACCATAAAGATGTTTTTTAAAGTTAGTAGCCTTAAAGTACAGGAGTGTAAAGGCTCGAAAGGCACTCCAATTAAAAAGTTTAACATTAAATTGAGATCCCAAAATGGTACTTGAAAAGGGATTGGAAGGAAAACATTTGGCAGTCCCTTTAAGAATTGCACTATTAGAGGAATCTTAAAGTAAGAAACCTCCTGTGAATTGCGCTTAAAAATGGAAAGTGCAGCCAAATATCCCTTGATGTTACCAATCTGGAACCCCAGATTTGCCAGATGTAGCAAAAATGATAACACCATCTGTGTAGTACATGTAAATAGGTCAACATTCTTATCTCTACACCAGCTGCAGAACTTGGTCCAACGGTAGCGGTACAAAGATTTACGTCATCCGGGAGGTCCCTATCTTTGTAGCTCAGCCTCTCAGAAACCATGCGAGAAGGCTGAGTTTCCTGATATCCGGATGGAGAACCTGACTCTCCTCTCACGAGAGAAGTTCCTCTCTTAGTGGAAGACATATTGGAGGGCAGATGGACATGTCCACAAGGTCCGGGTACCATGTTCTCCTGGCCCAATCCGGCGCAATTAGAATCATGGATTTCCTGAACTTTCTCAAATTCCTGATTACGTGAGTAATGCCGGGGACTGGAGGAAATGCGAATAGGAGTGGAAATTCCCAGTCCACTACGAACGCGTCTCCTAAAGCTCCTCTTGGGGGAAATTCCCATGAGCAGTACAGATTGCACTTCCGGCTGGTACCAATCGCGAACAGATCCACTTGACGGGTTCCCCAAAGAAGGAAGATCTCCTGAAGGACTTCCTGGCTTAGTTCCCACTCATGGGAGACTGTGCTCTGCCTGCTCAGAGTGTCCGCTGTTGTGTTCTTCTCTCCGGCTAGGAGAACTGCCGACAGAGAGATTCCTTCTTGAATTTCCCAGAACCAGAGCTGTATTGCCTCTCTGCACAATGGTAGTGACCCTACACCTCTTCTCTTGTTGGGTAGTACATGACCACTGTGTTGTCTGTCATTATCAGGGCATTCCTCCCCGTGCAGATGGCAGAAAGGCCTTCAATTCTAGTTTAATTGCCCTCCTCTCTAAAGGGTTGATATGTAGTTTGGACTCCAATGGAGACCAACGACTGCTGATTGTCAGATTGTTGGTGTGGGCTCCCCACCCCGTGAGTAAGGCGTCAGTCACTACTGTTATCTCCTGCCATGGTTGCCAAAATGGTTCACCTTTCAAGGTGTTCTCCCAACAGGCCCACCACTGAAGATCCAGTAAGACTCTGCTCAGGATTTGTACGAGGTCCGACATTTTTTCTGAGAATTATGACCACTGAGTGCTGAGAGCCCATTGGAGAAATCTCATTCTCAGGTGAGCCTTTGGCACCAGGAAGAAGCAGGATGCCATGAGGCCGAACAACCTCAGAAAATCAAAGGCCGGTAGTTAAAACCCTACTTTATTAACATCCAAATAAAGGTGGGACAGTATAAAATGCCATTGCTCTCAGCGTGCTTATCAAAAACAACTGTTTTTATACTTACTATTTTTCATAACTGACATCATGCAGTAATCGTAGCTACCAAAACTGACGGGTTTACCGGGATTGATTAAGGGGATTGACTACATATACATTCTATAGCGATTACACTTTTGATTGGGTAACAACAATCTTATGGCTCCCCCTCAGACCACCCCTAATTGATAATAGTAAAATGACATAATCTCTGCAATAGACCATTAGTTGGCATAGTGTGTACTGGGCGGCTTAGCTTTGGGGGGTTTGATTGGTTGGCTTTCTACTGACCAAACTTTGGCAACTGATAGGTTGTCAAGAAATGAGCCTCACAGGAGTAGGGGAAAGAGGTCCATGTAAAGCTTTCCCTTCAGTTAAAGAAAATATCATCCCTTATTCCTAGGCCATGAACTAGGGTGGTTTCTTTGTATTTGACCCTCTGTGGCGCCTTGTGTCTGGGAATATGCGTGAGGAGTGATGCAAATGTCCCAGCTGTGTTTGTTGCTCATGAACAGACAGTGTTCTTCAATTATGGGTTACGTGTGATGAGACCGGGTTTGGAAATATTTCACCCTGCATTTTTTGGGATTTTATCTAATATTAATGTGAATGTTACGGTTCCTTTCACTACTGGGGACACCCCTGGGTTATTCTTCATGTAGTCTTTTGACTTCTTGATGTCCTGCACCTGGTTTACAAAGGCAGGTTGTTCTTTTAATTAACCTAGGAATATATCGCTTGCATCTTGGAAATTGTTATATCGTACTTCTGCTGCAATGTTCCTATTCTCCGTTTTTCATGGTAACCTTGGCTTGGGTTGCTAACTACTACCTGGGCTATGCACATATGTATTTTGTTATTTCAGCATTTTGAGTTCTTGTGAAGCCGTCAGCCCTTTCCTTTACTTAGAAGCATGTTGCGGCTTCCATTTTGGAAAAGATGGCTACCCATTACTCTTGCATTTCTATGTTAGTAAGGTATATTCACACATTGTTCATCTTGCGCTCAGCGTATTCATTGCTTATTTTAGTATTCTTCATGTCTAATGCATGTACATGTGTTATTTAATTGTCGGTTTGTTTATTCTTGACATCTTGAATTGGTTAGAATGTGTCCATCTCCTGTTATACCTGCCTGGGATATGGGCGGTATGGTTGCCCTAGTGAGTAATGCTTCTCACCTATGTATTATTGGGCCGGGGGGGGGGGCGGGCAGTAGGTATGGATGACGTAACCATCTGCATCCAAACACCGGGTTCTCACCATTAGCCCCTCTCCACAGATAGGTGCAAAGTCTGGTCGCTTGCAGGGCCAGCTTTGCTGCTCGTGTCCACGGAGTTTCTTGCATGCAGCTTCCTCTTACTGTTTCCACCGCGCTTCTTGCAGGACATGCTGGTGAAACCATCATCGCTGCAGCCACAGGACACCTTCATGAGCGACACTGCAGGATCCATCCTACAGTACTTACTCGTGCGACCTGCCTATGAGCTTTGCATATGCAAAAGAGCTGAGCGGTTGTAGCCTGTATGCTCCAACACCAGGGGGAATGGAGATGACACAAAACCAGGCAGCCTGCTCCTTATGCCTGCACCTTATGCCAGCACGTGAGACGTACAACATGGCCACTACCACAGGAGGTCAAAGAGGTCTGCTATAGAGGACGTTTGGGCAGAAATAGGCAGGAATGGGTGGGATTAGCCATAGGGAATAGCGTAGCTAGGGGCAGGAATGAGAGGGCTCATAGCCAAACATCACAAGTCCCCTCCTCAAATGTCAATCGTCTGTGCCCTTCGTCAGATGACAGAGTCCTACCTAGATATACATGAAGCTGTATTTGAATACAATAGATTGGGCTTTATAGGTGTTGCAAGCGATACCCAATTGCACAAACTAAAAAGGGGTGGTGCAGCAACAGGTAATGGGTGCGGCAGAAAAGGCAGGTAAAGTTCCTGGGATAGGAGGACACAGGCAGCAGAAAGGGGAGTGGGCCGGCGCAGACATAAGGTAAGTGGGGTAATGTTCAGTGGAGAAAGCGTTCTGTAGAAAGATCAGCCAGAACCGGTTTTTACTCAAATTCTGAAGTAGACGTTTCCTGCAACATTCACAGAACATGTATTCCCATTAAGCAACTAAAACATCAGCAATCAAATCTTACCTGTGCATGGACACGAGCGCGGAGCGTCTTTTGGAGTAGTCTTTGGAAATTAGCTCTTGTGTGGGCACGGGAACGCAGGCAGGATCCGTACAGTACCACATTGAATCAGATACACTGAGCTTTAGAGCTTCAACCAAAACATGGAGATAATCGGCAGAATTATGATGCATCGCTATGGAAACCGAGAGGAGAAAAACAAAACTGAGAAAACAGAGCACAATGTTACCTGCAACAATTTATCATGTTTGCTTTATTTCTTTATTTTGCTAAATCAAATGTGTACTGAAAGGCACCTATTTGAAATAGTGTGCTTTCTTATATATGTATTGGAACCTGAGCATGTGCATAGCCATCCTTACCCTGAGACTCTGGGCAAAATAGTCTTAGAATGTCAATGAAGAGACTGATGCTTTAGTAACTGTCTGGATATTCAAAGCTAGAGGATGTCCGAATCAGGATGTATGGTTTAATGAGTGTTGTGAAAGATTAACGGAGCACCAAGCCCAGTGTACATTATGTATTTCCTTTTTTTCTCATCACATATGTATTTGTCAAATATAAAATACCTTTTGTCATTCTTATGTTCCCAAAACACTCTTTAATGTTATGCAAAGCAGGCTGGAAACCTCGCTGATGTTATTTGTCGCCTTCCCATTTCCTATAAGAGTAAAATAGGCGTGTACCAGAAAGTTCATCTTGAAATAGAAAACATGATAAAATATCAGAAAATATAGTACATCCTTATTCTAGGTCTTGGTAATGTGCTTTGCAGACTAGGGCAAATGCAACATTCTTATGATGGCTTCAAAAGATACTGAATGTGATCCTTTGCAATGAACATTGTAAAACTTTAAAAATAGCCAATTTCCAACGTTAGTAAGATTAAATAATTTCATGTTTTGTTCATGGATGCTGCTTTTGCAAAAAAAGCACAGACTCCTACCCCAAAGATTCCCGTTTTTTTCCCTCTGCTCACGCAGCTGTCATCAATGGCTGGGGTAGCTCTAGGCTCTAGCAAAGACACACACCTGACCTGACATCACTCTCACCCACATAGAAAGAGACAGAGAGCAAGACACATAGGGGAAGAGAGAGAGAGAGAGAGCAAGAGAGCTAGATCAGAAGGATGATGATGATAAACCGGGTGCAGCTGGTTTGTCAATATTCTTCTCCATTTTTTTTTCCAAGTGTCCAGTTTTTCGGATGCAACTAATAACAGTTTTAATTTGTTTCAGGTGAGTTTATTTAAGTGTTGCTCACACAACACCCAGGCCCAGAGAGAACCATAGCTAATGTTGATGGCCCAGCTTCCTCAATTTGAACATATCGTTGACTTCTCTTTGCAACAACACTACATTTGAAATGGTAGCAAGTGATCTCTTCTGGTGAATAAAGTAAATGTTTGTTTACATGATTGTTTACAATTCGTCAATAAAATACGAAGGTTAGCTTAGTGCGTAAAGTGCTAGCTGCTCTGATTGTTGCTGAATCCTGAAAAGCCTCTGGTAATCTGTAGAAGGCGCTGGGGTCTGAGATTATGCGAGGCCTGTCTGGTGAGGAGCAGGAGCGAGGACAGCTTGCAGCGCTACTTCCATCAGCGGCCGGTCTTGTTTCTCTATTTCTCTGACTCTCTCTCACTCTATCACTCTCTGATTAATGGCCACTGCATTGTCGATGTCAGTCTTGGTCTGCCTGTGGCTCCTGATAAAAAGTATGTCCACACCAATTGCTAATAAGCGCAGAAGGACGATACCACTTCAAATCAAGATCAGGACAAGTTCTCCATGCTAGTGACAAGGTTGTGCATGCTGTCTTTCTGTCTGCAATCAGTAAACTAGACCTGTGGTCCGTTTTTCCTGACTAGTACTGATAAAGACTGGCTACAGTACAATGCAAAAAAGGTATCGGGCGCCCCTCTCTCGGAAGAACATGGCATGATAACCTGTTCTTCGTTTTTTACCCACTGTGAGAGTCCCCATCTATCGCTTTTAGCTCACTGTACTTTTCACAAATGATGAAAAACCATTTGCATATCAGGTTTTTGTGCCGCCCACAAGGGCAGTCCAGCACTGAAATGCCTACATACCTCTTTTCTTCTATATCCACGTCTCTTGATTCTCTATACCCTGTTACTCTGTTCCATCCTACCCAGAAGCATAGTCTCTGTTCTGCCGAACGTCACTGATGCAAATCTGATGCAGACTCAGACTCTACTATGCTTTCCTCTGTGCACTCTGCCTTTGACATTGCTCTTAAAGTCTCACTATTCTGACCTTCTCCATTCCTACTCTTCATATCCCCACCGTCTCTTCCAAACACTATCTCATATTTTTCCCCCACCTTCTTCTGATCCTGCTCTTTCTTCTTACATCTCTGCTCATGATCTGGTCAGTACTTCTCTAAGGGCACTATACTTCATAACAATATCTCGTCCTCTTCCTGCCTGTCCTCTTTATTGCCTTTAGCTGTGGCTTCTCTGTCCACCTTCATAACTCTTTAGTCGATCCACTCCTTCTTCGCTTTCTTGCTGCTCTGCTTAATGCCTCTTTTATGAACGCTGTATTCCCCTCTCCCTCTCCTTTTAAATATTCCACTAACCTTCCCATTTTTAAAAAGCACTTGAGCCCTTCTCTTTCTTGTAGCGTCCACTTCTGGATTTCGTCCTCATCCCTTCACTGAGACTGCTCTTCTCTCTCTGCATCTACTTCTCTACTTTCTGCACTCTATGCCAAGCATTCTTCTCTTCTAATACTCCTCGATCTATCAGCAGCCGTTGGCACTGTAGATCACTCTCTTCTTCAGTCTTCTGGGTCCTCCTTTGGCTATCCCGGGCCTGTTCTAGCCTGGTTTGTACCCTGTCTGGGTGATCGCACCTATTCGGTTTCCTGGGCGGTTAATGTACCTTCTTCTCTTCCCCTCTCTCACGAGGTCCTCCAAGGCTCTGTACTTGGGCCCCTTCTATTCTCACATTACACTAGACCTCTTGCTGCTATTATCTCTTCTTTTGATCTTTCCCACAACAGCTATGCCGATGACACTCAAATCTTTCTATCCTTCTCTTCCTTCTCCTCCCAGATCCATGCTACCATATCAGTCTGCTGTTAGCCATTCAGACTTGGATGGCTAAACCCTACTTGGTACTCATTTCCTCCAAAACTGAGGCTCTATTTTTCCTGCCTCCTCAATCCCCCGCCCTCTGCCCTGTTTCCATTTCTTTTCCTCCCTCTCTCCTACCTACCTCTTCTACTGTTCATAATCCTGCTGTTCACTTTGCCTTTTCTCTTTCCTTTACTTCTCATATCTCCTGTCTTTCTCGCTCCTGTAGAGCCCACCTTTTTAAAATGTGCAAAGCATGTTCTTATCTTACCTTCAATGATACCAAACCTCTCATTTCCGCTCTCATGTTCAGTCGACTCTTCGCTGGCTCCCTTCTCACACCCGACTTAAGTTAAATTTTCTATGTGTGGTTTTAAAATCACTACATAATCTTTCTACTCCTTACCTCTCTTTGCTGCTCTCCTATTTCCTGTCCCGCTTTCTGCGCTCGCAATCCCTCTTTCTTTTTACTGTCCCTCATCTCCCTTATGCCCAGTCCTGCTTCTATTCCTTTACTCTTTTAGCCTTCACTGGAACACTCTGCCACTGGCTCTCCACTCTCTTCTTACCCTCTGTTTTGAACCCACCTTAAATAACTATTTTCTTTCCTCATGATGACTTTATTGTTTTTTTCCCATGCTGACCTTTGGTGTACTGTTTTTATTATACAGCTTTTTTGCATAAAGCGCTATAACCAGTGCTTAATTTGTGCCAGTGGTTGCCGGTGGCCAACACCGGCAGTCTTTTTTGGGCACCGGAACATGATTGGGCCGGCTGGCCACGTGTAATTGCTTCGGCTTCGTTGCAATTGCTTTGTTGTTCAACTTTCTTTCCTGCAAGCTTTAGCTTCCATCATAAATCATTCATTGCTTTGCAGGGCCTCAGCCTGGCCGGGCCTGGGAGTTCACGACAAGGACAGCCAATGAAAACCAACATTCTGTTGTGTTTGATACATTCTGTATAGTAACACAGAATGTATAGTTTTCATTGGCTGTTCTTCTTGCGAGCCACTGAAATGACATGGTGACGTGGGGGGGGGGGGGGGTAATGTGGGTCTGTTGAGTGGCGCGCCACCCTCACTTCACTTGTTGTTGTTAAGGCGTGGTTCACTGGTTGCAGTGACTCGTGAGAGCAGAGCCTCCCTCAGTCTCCTTGCACGAACGTGTGGTCCCGTGACGTGCATTGCGGCCTAGAAGGTCTATTGCCTAGTTGCTTCGCGTATGTTTAATTTCCAGCTCAGTAAGTAATTTCTTTTTGGACTGTGAAAAAAATGATGCATTTTTTGTTTGCAAATATTTTGTATCATCATGTCGGCTGCCGCCGGGCCTACATTACATTATTATTGCGGCGGCTCCGCGGCCGCTGCCGTGGATATGGTGCCGGGCCCGTGGCCGTGGCCGCCGGCGCTGCAATAATATTGTAAGTAAATGCTGCAGCAGCCATCTGATCATGATCATGATATGAGCCTCCCTTCTTCATGCCTACATGCGGCGGCCCACCGTAATCAGATGCTTAACCTGACAGCCATGATGCCCAGCAGACACGGACATCCATCCAACACCCCCACTTTCTAAAATGAAGGCCCGCGCCGCGTTCCTCCCGGCTGCAGCTTCTGCCTGCGCCTTGCGCTCGCGTGCTCTGACCGCTTTGGGCTTTCTAAAATGTCAGCAACCTGCCAGGTTTTATTCATGAGAATTTGGGAACCTCTGCCGACCTTTTCATTGATGAGGGGGTGTATTAAACGGCTAGAGGTATTATTAGAGGCAGTGTGAGTGGATGGACGCTCCCGTACCATGAGAGATGAAGTGGCGTATAGATAGGCCTCTTCAAAGCAGGCTGCGGCCTTTCATTGTGTCAGAAACGACACTTCCCGCCTGCACTTTCCACTGTGTTGACGCGAACAAACGTGCTATAAAACACGATTTATCACCTCTTCACGAGTAAACATCAGCCACGGCGTTTCTTTTTTCAAAGCCCGTTTCCAAGAGAGCCAGAACAGATAAAGGGGACGTGCAGTGCTCCTTTCTGACAAGCGTTTAGTCATAGGACGCAAGTTTCAGTGCTTTCTATGAAGGCACTGCAAATGTAATAAACAATGTCAAAATCTCCCATAAATCTATACAAAGTGGGTTTATTGATAATGATTTGTTACTGAAATAGCGCTTTCGCAAAAGCGCTGTAAATAGAGAATGTACATACACATTGGAAGCTGCAGAGGAATGCAGAGGAGTTAACAGTCCACTTTCTGTGATGTTGTCAGGGTGAAAACGGTGTGAAGTCCTTTCCCTATCAATATATTCAAAGGGCATATGATGCCATTTCCTGTTTGTGATGGTGTCCAACTAAGGGCACGTGAAGTCCCCTCCAATACAGCTGCTGTTTTGGCAAACTGACAACGTTTCTCGCACCCAGTAGCATGAAAGCCAGTTCCTACCTCCTTGGGAGGAGTGGGGGGTTGCGGCGAGAACTGCTGACTTGCCATGGGGGCAGATTGCAGCCCAACGCATCTGCCGAAACTGAATTACTTCAGCAAACCTGGCGCACACTGTTCTCCCGCTATTGTTCCTAATTCTTTTACAGTGGCTAACTACCATCAATTAACAGAAATAAAGACAGTTGATAAACGAGGTGCACAGTGGGGGAGTGGAGCCTGCTTCAGCATAAAGTGCTGGCATTTGGGACACTAGAAGAGGTTGGGGGCATCCCATAATGACGCACTAATATAGCACAGAAGACACAGCTGAAATGTGGATGTGACGGGTGTACTCCCCTCACACGCGACCTTTTTTTCCTCTAAGCCCCATTTATACATGTTTGAGTACACTTCATTGGTGTCCCTTCCAGGTAAGTGCCACAAAAGATGTATGATGTAATCTCCATCACCTCAATATAGATGATGGATTAGTTTCTCACTCCGCAAGCAATTATTGCTGGGCTGGTTTATTTATTTTGCATTTTTTAAAGCACTCACAGCCCCCGGGCATGGAGATGTTGTTACAGGTATTGTTTGTTTTTCAGTATCGTAATTGTTTTTTTTTGTCTTGGCTGCGTATTTATAATGCGCTTAAAAACCCAGAGGTTTCTAAGCTCGGACCCCGGGATCGAACCTGTGTTGTTTCGTGTAGTCTTGCTTCCACAGTGAACACGTTGACCCTGAGCTACCCTCTACTTTTGTGGCCGATTGTGAAACACTGGTTTACTACTGTCAAACTACATTTGCGTTTTTTTGTCTTTAAACGCACCGTTTTCAAATGGGATTACCGTACACCCTGGTTCAAAAAGGCGGCATCAAACACGTTCTCACATTTGCCAGAAAAAAGGCAAAAACGTGTGTTGTAATGCTTGGATGTGTAACTGGGGTTTATTTAAAGCGGGTGATGTAAATCTCAGTCAATAAACATGTGACCCAAGAGTGCCAGAATGAGTGAGCGATAATCCATGTTGGGGCCGGATATGGTGGCCGTGGCCCGCGGCCGCCGCAATAATAATGTAGGCATGAGCATGAATTGATTGAATCAATGATCATTCATGCCTACATTATTATTGTGGCGGGCGGCCCCGGGCGCCGTGGATATGGTGTCCTCCGGCCGCCCGCCGTAATAATAATGTAGCCCCGTGGAATGGATATTGTGGCTGTGGCCCGCGGCTGCCACAATAATAATGTAGACATGAATTGAATTTGAATCAATCATGCCTACATTATTATTGCGGTGGTCATGATGCCTACATTATTATTGCGCTGGCCCCAACCGCCGTGGATATGGAGGCCCGCGGCCGCCGCAATAATAATGTAGGCATGAATTGATTGAATCAATCATGCCGCAGAATACATTATTATTGCGCCGCCGTGTGGATAATATGGTGGCATTGGTGGCCCGCGCGCGGCCTCCGCAATAATAATGTTGAAGCAGACTAGTCAGCAGAGCAGAGGAATCAAGTCCAGTCATCAGCCGCCATTTCAAGTTTCTTGGCTATGCACTAGTCTTGCCGCTTGGTGATGGACAGTGTTATGAATGCCAGTCAGGATTAATGTCTATCCTAGAGTGGGGTGATTGAATGGTGATTTTGAAGGTTTGTACTGGAGCAAAGTGATTCCGCGTCGAGGGCCTCCATACTACAGTTGGGTGATTGATTGGGGTTTAAAGTCTATCCTAGACCTAGAGTGTGGTGAATGATAGTTTTCACGTGTTGTGCTGGAGCGGGGTTGTGGGCTGGTGGTGGGCCGATCTAGGTAGGTCTAGCACTGAACTGGCGCGGGCCGCGCATCCGCACTGTTGGGCGGGGCCGCGCCCGGCATTAAGGGGTCAATATTTTTTGGGCACTGGCACTTATTTTTTTACAAATTAAGCACTGGCTATAACTAAATACAAATACAAAAACACAGCAAGCTACCTACTTTGTACTAGTGGATTAGAGGTTGCTTTACAGCCTCTACCAGCTCAGCTCCAGAGTGATGTAGGAGGGGTTGTGTTGAAGATTTTTCAGAGAAGCAAGCACAGGATCATTAAGGATACTGTGTCTTCAGGTAGCAGAAGTTGGATGCTCTTCAGATCTGTGAATACCATGTCCCTTCTATTAAACCCTACCATCAACTGTGCTGCCCTGTTCTGGAACAATATAAGTGTTTCAAGGTTTTCAAGGCAGTTAGGAACTACCATGTAGATGCTGCCACAGTGGACCAATCCTGGATAGAGGCAGGGGTCTGGTGGCTTCCACATTGTGTTTAAGGTCTGATTCTAGACAGCCTGTATAGATGTGCAACCCACTTTATTTGGTATTTATAGTTGCTCCAGCAAGGTTTGCTGTTAGTTTCTTTTCGAGTCTCCCACAAAAAGGGAACAATGCAACAGGAACTAATTATACCTTTATCTCTGATTGCCCATTCATAGTCTCCATAAAACACACCAATAATTTGCCCTCCTAACGTGAGGCAGTCCAAATCTGGAAAATGTTATACTTCTGCAGAGTCAGACATTTCATAGTTACAGAGGGAGGGGGACATCTGCTGAAACTATCCAAACATTTGTGTTCCTAAGAAATCTAGATTTGGACTGTCTCTACTTATTACTGCTCCTTAGCAAAAAAATATTTTTTCCACATGCCCTACTCAATGGCCCACTATGCCTCACTCCCTAGCAACAGCCTACATTATTGTGAGAGTAGGTAAGGAACATGTAACTGTAAGTCACAACTTTACTGTCTAGATGTTCTAGCACCCTGTTCAATTCTCCTACGGACACTGCTTTACCTCTCATTGAACTCCACACCTCAATCGATACAAACTTTCACCCAAAATCTATCTGCAAAATCATACATGGAATGTGGTCTAAACATTAATTATTGCGGCCCTACTAATTGATACGCCCCCTTCATTTTAATTTGAAGCACTCATCTCTAGCTTTCCACGACCTAGCTTCATACCATTAGTCCCAATAACGATTTGCTTCTTTCAAGCAAGAAATACAAAGTTCCTTAAATACAGATCTGATCTCATTTTGAACTTGCAGAAAGGCCACTCAAAATCCAACTAACTTGGAACTGTACCCTTCGAGCAGATGACTAATGAGACCTCTTTACCACTTTCCTCTTAAACTATATCTCCACAATTGGCCTCTCTTAGCTACTCCAATTACCAACTCATAATGCTGGGGATGCTTGTAAACCTGACATCCCCTGTCCATCACCCCTTTCCCTTCCCTCCAACAATTATTCCTCTGATCCATTTTGACCACACAATAAACACCCTATTGACCAATGGCCCCACCCAAACCAAGATCACAATGTCACAATTCAAAAGAAAGCAATTAAAGCCAGCCTCAAACAATGTCGTGTATATTCTGTGATATAAACACAGGGCTTGAGGCTTCATTGTGATATGTTGTGCACAGTGTCAATGTCTGAATTATTAAATAAATAGATCTCCAGGTCACACTTTTGACTCTTGACAGGGTTGACTCAAACCTTCATCTTTTTGGATGAAGTTAATAAACTGAGGATCTTTCAATTGGGTAATAGTAACACCGGATCCTACAGAGATATTATTGGGTAGGGTGGCAATTCCAAAGCCATGTGCACTAGGTCTAAAAATACGGGCGGTCCAGATGTCTGCTTCAAGGAGGCACAACAAAGGTGTTTCAAACTCTGGTTTATACTTACCTGGATTGAACAAACAATTGCCCTGGTCAATCCATGTGACTGAGTATTGCATCTTAAAAAATGTAGTTGTAATGCACAGACTGAGCACAGATTGCCCACCTTGAATCCAAGTACAGATGGACACAGTTTTGGGGCCCATGGTGATCAGCGTTGACAACTATTGCAACAATTTCAAATACATTAGGCATCAAAAATGCTGAAGTAGTGCACTAGAGGTCAATGTTGAGTCACTGATAATAAATATGAAGGGAATTGGGTTTAACAATAAGGCCAAGACTGGACAAAGGCTGATCATGATATATTTTAGATGTTCAAAGAAAATATATAGATATACCTTTCACGTTCAAATCTTCCAATAGATTTAAGGTCATCAAAGCAGTGAGTCCTTGTCCATTTGGAGGCAACTCCCAGACTTTCACACCCTGCAGGAATGATACAAAACCATCGGCATTGTTAATCAAATTGTTTCCTTCCAGTCCTTGTCTCAATTAGCCTGACCGGCCAAATAAATGGAAATTGTATTTTGCACATTAATAATCAATGGGACTCATTACGAGTCACCCGGTATGGAAATAACGGTGGTGGTAAACCTGCCGGCACCGTTGTTTCCATACCGGGTGATCTCGAGTCCTGCAGGCGGAGGTGGAAACACCGGCCCCATCACGAGATGGTGCTGGTGTTTCCACTTCTCCATTCCCATTGAGTCCTATGGTACTCAATGGGAATGGGGATTTACCGAATTCCGCCTCTGGAATTCCCGGGTCACCGGGGTTGTAATGCCCCAGTAATTCTGGGAATCACAGAGGCGGAAGGGTAATACGAGTCTGGCGGTAACCTGCCAGAAATTCAGGCACAGTTACCGCCAGACTCGTAATGAGGCCCAATGTTTGAAAAAGAACTGGGAGTTTTCGGCTTAACAATGAAAGCCTAGTTCCTGGTACTGAAGTCAATCACGAAAACGTTTTAAACATATCTTCAATAATGACAAAGAAAGGGCATATATCTATGGGATGCCAAATTCACAAAAATAAGGACTACGTGTGTTTGCTGTTTTGATTAGGGTACAGAGTTGGCATATTTGGAAGTTCCCACAACATATCAGCGTTTACATCTTCATAATAATTGGGATACATGTATAATTTGCTCAACATAGTGATAGAGATTACACCTGCCCAGATCTATCACTCATCAGCAAAATGGGTGTTGCAGCAGGATTATACCAATCATACCTCTAACTTGACATGACACCTCAGCTGCAGTACGCAAAAGTCACTTTCCCAATAGGAATTTGACAAGTGCACCTCTCACAGAATGGGACACTAATACTGAAAGCTGCCCCTCAATGTAGGGCAGTGGTCTTCAAACTTTTTTGGCCAGGGCCCCCCTGAGCAAAATTTGGGCAGGTCGGGACCCCCCAGAAATGCCAAATGCACAGTATATATTGCACGCCGTCACCTGCTCCCATCACAGTCGCTGGGCTCCCTCATCCCACTCCTACCTAGTCGCTGGTCTCTCCCCACCCCATCACACACCCTGGGCTCTCCCCACTCTGCTCCCACCACTATCCCATGGTTCCCGCCCATTGTGCTCCCACCATAATCCCTGGGATCCCCCATCCCGTTCCCAACAGTCTGAGGGCAAGTGGCGGCTGGTGATTTTTTATTTTTTTTTTTTTTTAAGTGGAGGGCATAACTATTTCTGCCAAAAATGCAATAGCGACCGAGCATAGTGAGGGAGCTCGAACCAATAAGGGGAGGTTAGGGGGGGTTTCCCCCTGTGAATTTTTTTAAATAATGGGTTAAAATGTTGCATTGTAGAGCATACTTTGAACAAAAAATGGGTAAATAGCCAAACAGTTTGCAATTGGTGCTGGGAGTCCAGGGGGCAGGCATTGATATTGATATTTATATTTTATTTCTATCGCGCTCGTACACAAGTGTTTCAGAGCACAAGGCAAGGGAGGGGAACAGAGGAGAAGAAAACAGCCATCTTACTAGGCCCAGTAACATTGAGAACGCACAAGTGCGAGGGGGAGGGGAAAAGTGCATTGAAGGGGGGAGAAATGGAAAGTGCGAAGCAAAGGAGAAACAGATAAATAACAATAAATAAATAAATAATAAAGGCAACAAACAGTGGTAGTGCAGCCAGCAATTTGCAAGTGCTACGTTTAAGGCAGCAGACAGGGTAGGTCTGAGAAGTGCCGGAAGAAAGATGGTTCTCCTCAAGTTTTAGAGTGGCAGGGCGCTGTTCCAGAGGGAGGCCCCAGCCGAAGACAGAGATCTACCCCCAGCTTGTTTCTTTGATAAACGACTGACCCTGAGGGGGTCTGTACCCTGAGGGGGTCTGTATGTCTGAGGAGCTCCCCCTCAGACATACAGACATGCAGTGCCCCAGCCAGCATTTCCAATGAGCTATGCAATGCTGGCGAAGCAAAACGCCCCAGCACTTGCATGGCTCAGTGAGCATGTGCGGCTGGGGAACTAAACTAAACTGTCAAAGGGAAACTGTTTCCCTTTGACAGTTCAGCCAGCCCAGGAGCACTCCATTAGCTAGATAAAACAGTTGAGGGAGTGCCCACTGTTTCACTGGGCAGGCTCCTTAGCTCCTCCATAATGGGTGAGGGGCCACTGGGTGGGCGCCCCCTCGCCATTATGGATGAGCCGCCAGGCTCGGACAGGCCTATAGGGCAATGCCTGTATCAAAAATGTAAAATGCTAGTGTGGGCCAGTCAAAATGGGCCACCATTTTGGCCAATGTGGACCAGTTTGATGAGTTACTTAACTATGCAGTTAGCTGTGTTTTTCTCAACTTTCCTCTCCCCGTTCTACGATGTGCGGACTAGTATTTGTAATGTCCGATTTACATCGCACAATAGGTTTCTGTACTGTATGAATTTTTTCCTTTTAATTTATTTAGTTACGCACCTTTACGCTTCCCGATTTAAGTTACTTCTTGTCATTGAATGCCTAGAGATCTACACCTTCATTACAATATAACCTCGTTCCAAGATGGCCGACCTTGAGGCCCATTTACTTCTTAGTCCTTTTTCTTCACCTATTACTTCAGTCCTCTATTTATCTCCATGGTCACATGTAGTCTCCATGGTTTGTGAACAACAAGCCACTCGGCTGAACAGACTCTGCTCAGGATTGCCCCCCCATGCTCCAGGTAAGCGTGAATGCATGTGCATTTATCTATCTAGGGACCAGGGAAATAGTTCCTTAGTCTCATGATTCTTTTTTTTCTGTTTTCCTTACACTTTCTTTAGTTGATACTCTAACTGACCTATTACTGCCGGATTCTTCAGCTGTTGACCGGCCACACAATCTTGACATCAGTTGCATATCAGCTTTGAGAATTGTGCCATTTGCACATTCTTACCACGGTAAATCTTTACATTTTTTGCCTTGATTAAACACCATATTGTGTTTCCATTACTTCGTATCAGATTGCTAGGTATATTATACTAATCAGGACTTCATTCCTGTTCAGTTTGGCTATTCGTATGACAGAATTCCCACATACTGAGGCACCTCTGTAGTGACGGCGGGATACTTAAGTTCTACATCCTTATGTGGGCCGCTGTATTGATTATTTTCCGCCCTCCATATTTTGGTTAGGTATGTTACTCAATTTTTTATCTCACACCTATGACTGTTACGTTTGAACATTGAGCTTGGCATTGATCAGGCTTTGTTTTCTTTAGATTTCTGGTATCTTTTTGGGAATTAGCCATGTTTTAAGGAACTAACTGATGTACGAAGACTGTCTATCTATTTTCACCGCTCCGTCCGGTTCTCTGTTTCCGGCACTTTCTACTCACAGAGGTAACGATTTTTGTATTTCTTCCATATTAGATTGATACAGCCTAAGAACTATCTGTGTGTTGTTTTACCTACATATTTAATTTTCTTTAGCTTATGTTTCACCATCCACGTGATAGATCCCATTAGAGGTAGTACTCTACTAAATTACAGTATGATGGACGTTATACAGTCAATTTTGCAGGAAAAGATGCTTCAGTAGACCTTCAGCCGCTCTCTCGAGCAGGGGCAACCTAGTTAATCTTATAATGTTGCATGAATTACAATGCATATTAGAACATGCTACATTGTTTCAATTCCCTATTTTTTAGGGACAGATTAATGTTCTAAATACAATTAATGCCATTTATTTTTTAACTGTATACATTTAATATGACATGAACAGTCTATGCATTGTGCTTACAAAATTTTCTTTACTGAATATATGCTTTCCTTTTTAAGAGTCCAAGTGTGGCCTTATGAAGAAGAGGAGAACTTCCTCGAAACGCGTCGCTAATCAATTTGGACTCCATTTTTCTTCAATTTGAGCTTTATCTATTGATACTGTTTCTATGCACTGTAAATAATCTTTGTCTGAACTATAATTCTTGCTGAATATAATACAGCCTGACTATAAAGATATATATTTTTTTATCTCACACTCCTGTGTCTGACCATATGTGTTAGAAACAAATGTATGTACAATGTATATAACGCAGTTTAAACAACTGTATTGGATTAATCCAAACATTTGAAAGTGTGCAGGGGACGGGAGGGTTCCCAAGTTGAATCCTCTTTCTGTTTATTATTAACTATGCAGTTAGTAATGTTGACCGTTGTTGCTGAATATATCACAATTTACTTACATTTTAACACAAAGCACCCCCTTGGGTACTATTGAAACAGTGGGCTTCATTAGAACTCTGGCGGTAGCTGTGCTGGTAAAACCGGCACGGCTGCCGCTGGAGTTGCATCCGCGTCCGGCACCCGCGAATGGGCAATTACCAGGTCATGCCGAGTTAGGCGGACATAATTGACCTTTCGTGGGTGCCGGTACCGGTAGATCCCCATTCCCATTGAGCCCCATAGGGCTCAATGGGAATGGGGGGCTCGGATGCACCTGCAACGTTCGTAACGGTGCCGGTGCAGCCAACGAACTGTGCTCGCGGGTGCCGCACGGCCTACCAGGTCAGACCTGGTGGGCTGGCAGGCACACGCAAGCACAACTCTTACTATGGCGGTACGGTAGCCACGGTGCCAGTAGCTTACCAGCACCGTTGTTACCATACAGCCATAGTTGTAATGATGCCCAGTCTGTGACTAAAGGAATGAATATCCATTTACAACTGTGGGTCACTTTTTCATTGTTGCCTGAGACAGTTTCATGCTTCAGCCCGACCATGTGAGCCACCCCTATCATTTCTACGAATTTTTAAATTCATGCTGAGATCTCAGGGCCCCCCAGGGATGCACCCGCGGACCCCTAGGGGGTCGCGACCCACAGTTTGTAGGGGTAAAACAAGTGGAGAGGACACCACCAGAAAAATATTGAGTCTACATTGCTCCACAACATAGACTGAAACAAGTGTGCCCTATAAAGGACACCAACACTTCAATACTGAATATGGATTATACAGGACAGGACTGCATCACCACAAACGTTAAAGGATATGATGTGATTGGTTATTTATAACGCGCTTAATACCCAGAGGTTTCTGAGCATGGACACGGGAATCAAACCTATGTTCCTCCGTGTCGTCTTGCTTCCAAGGCAAGCATGTTGTCCCTGAGCTATCCTCCCGAGAAAAACTGCTGTAGGCCTAACATAAGTGCACTTCATACAGTTGTCACAGATGGCACAGAAAAGAGAGTCTCAAGGACGGTTCAAGGGTTTTTTTTTAAAGTCTTTGTGAGGCCTATGGCCATCGCTCTCTCTCTGGACTTCCCATGAACCTCCTCTCTGATCCAGGCATCCTTTAAGCCCTGGTTAGGTCTACCGATCGTTTACCCATATAAAGACCTCCTCCCGCCGCTGAGCGGCCGCGGAGTCAGAGGCAGAGTCTTGGGGAGAATATCTGTTACCTGCAATCCTTCCTGAGAAGTAGTATGCCACCAGTCCACTTTCTATCTTCACTGAAAGAATCATAGAAAGACCTCCTGCTGCCGCGGAGCTGTCGAGGAGTCGGAGGCAGAGTCTTGGGGTCTTTGGGTCCTTTGGAACATTGGAGCGTAAGAACCACAAAAGACTCCAGGACTTCATGAAAGATGAATAATCTGTACTGGTAAGATCCTGTGCAACATTTAGATCAAACATACTGTAAAGTGGCTTTGGTCGACTTAAGCTTTCGGTCGAGACAGAGAAACTAATCTGTTATTGTTACCATCGTGACTGAAAAACTGTTTCTCTTATTCTCAGACTTGACCTCTAATAATTGGAGCTTTCGACTCCCACCTTGAAGAAAAGTGTGTTATAGTTGAAACAAAATACACTTTAATTGATAAAGACGGGCCAGCGGGACTATAACCTTTAACCTGTTTAAACGAAACGGGGACTCTTGGTTCCAATTTTGTTTCCCTGTTATCGATAGAACTTGGATCTGTTTGAAACGAAAAGAGGACTGCGGGCTGAGTGCCGTGGACCCGTTGTGATAAGGTGGGAGCCGCTGGAGTGAAGCAGGGACTGTGGGTTATAGTCTTTGACCCGCCTCAAGGTAATTTCTAAATACATACAATTTTTACCGCTGTCCTGGAAAAGCAGCAGCCATTGGAACAAAACGGGGACTGCGAGTTTATAGCCTTTCACCTGTTTAAATGAATCTGTAAATATACATAATTGACATCGCCGTTGTGTTGTAAGTGATAGAAATAAAACAGAGGAATTAATTTACAACACAAAAATGAAGGGCTATAATTTAAATAGGCACAATGGGAGGACTTGATAATCGAGCACCAGAGCTTAATGACGCAGTTGTGAGAGACCACAACTTACCAACTATCAACAGAACCATATTTAAATCACCACTACCCGATAGATAAACTAGTTTCTTTGGAGTACAAAGTATATTTCCAAACGACAAACACTTACCTTCAGGTTCTGGTCTACCACATTCAATCACGTCCTCTGAGGAAGGTTAAAATCGCAGCTTATCACATTTTACTTAGACTGAAGTGTGTGAAATTAGGATGAAGCTGCCCCCTGCAGGCCAGATGATTTGGACATGTGGATTTCGAGCCAGAGAAACACCCTGTGACACTGCAGGTTGGAATTTGCAGAGCAAATTTAAGTAACAAGTGGTGAGTTACCTGAATGACCATGAGCTTGCAAGACTTTCGAAGTTGTAGATGGCAACAACGTGAATTGGATGCTCTGAGAGCCTACTCCCTCCTAATCCCCTGGGGACTGTTAATGACACCCACCCTCTACCCCCATGTACTCCTGGTGCCCCAACATTGAGGAGGTCATCACACAAATTTGTATGGCTTTTCTCTGGGGCTTTTCATTGAGAAAGCGGTAGCTGCACAACTGCAGCAAAACATCAACACCAACAATCTCTTCCAAACCTACCAATCCGGATTTAGACCCAGATACAGCATGGAGACAGCAACCATACAGGTGCTCAATGATGCCCTCAACATCCTTGATGACAGTCACCCATGCCTCCTGGTTCTACTCGACCTCTCGGCCGATTTCGACACAGTAGACCACCAGACGCTTACGGACACTATACATTGGCGCATGGGGATCAGCAATCTTGTCCTACGCTGTTTCAAGTCCTACCTCACCAACGGCAAGCAGTTTGTTCCTATGTCCTCCTCTAGATCGCCAATGCTACCCGTCACCTGTGGAGTCCCGCAGGGTTCCATCCCCTCCCCAGTGACCTTGAGTCTATACATGGAGCAGCTGGGAGCCCTCCTAACCACACACAACATCCACATCTACCAATACACAGATGACACACAGCTATACCTCAAGATCAACTACATCAAGGACATCCATAGGCTCAAAATCTGCCTCACACGAAACCAGTCTGGGATGTCCAGTGCATACTTGAAGGTCAGCCACTCCAAGACCGAATTCCTACTCCTCACCAAGAACACGAAACATCCAGACATACAGACCTGGCTATCAACCATGAACTCTGAGGGCTTCACACCCGAGCTCACCTCCTGCGCCAAGTCCCTTGGGTTCCAAATCGACAAACGCCTCTCCTTCAAGACAAACATAGGTAAGAAGAATCAGACAGCTTGGTATCAGCTATCCCCCCTGTGAAAGGTCAAGCCCTTCCTCCCTGCGGCAGCTTTAGATCCACTGTTCCAGCACTGGTCCTATCCTACCTTGATGGGAGCAATGCACTCCTCAAAGGCCTTCCGTCATCCTCCCTTGTGCCCCTGAGAAGTGTCTTACAGATGGCTGCACACCTCATCCAGGCTGGGAGGATAGCTCAGGGGGCAAAACGTTTGTCTTGGAAGCAAGACAACACATAGCAACAGAGGTTTGAATCCCGGTCTTGCGGTTAGAATCCAGTCTCTGTATTAAGCGTGTTATAAAAGAACAATTATAGGGGTCTACGCAGATAAGACCACATCACCCTGGCCCTCATCGACTTTCACTGGATCCCACTGCATGCACAAATCACCTTCAAGTCTTGCTGCATCATCTGTAAAGCAGTTGCCCTCAAGCAACCCAGCTACCTTGTGGAAAAACTCTGCATCTCTGGTGAACAGCGCACCACCAGAAGCCAGAATGCATGCATACTTCAAATCCGCCACTCCAAAAATGAAAGGACCAGAAAACAAGCCTTCTATGCCTATGCCCCAAGACTATGGAACCTCTTCACCATCGACATCAGACTCGTCCCCACGCTCCTACAATTCAGAAAAGAACTCAAGACCTACCTCTTCAAAGAGTCTCTTGTCTTCAACATTTAGGACATCATGTCCACCCTAGGTGCCGCCCACCCCTCTCCTCCTCGCCATCCGGTACAGCTGTACCCCTCCTCTGTCCCCCTCTGTATCCTACCCCATGCTGTATATCTGTTCTGTAGTTACCACTGAAAAGCACTCCATTATACATCTGTAATGTTGAAGTACTCTGTTATGTATCTGTATTGGTGTATACCTCTGTAAAGCGCTCTGTTGCTTATCGAAGCTAGGTCTGCACTCAATAAATACAATAATAATAATAATAATAATAATAATAATAATAATAATTGGCTGAGATCCTCACTTGTTTTAATTCTGTGGGCCTCTTTTAGTGGGAGTGACAACCCCTGCCTGTTAACATTTCCTCTCTTTCAGCTCCACCAGGAGATTTTCTTCTGAAGATGTCCCCATGTCCCAAGGTACAGTCACTATGGACCACTAGACATTTGATGAAAACTCCCTCTGTTTGATCCTCATTGATTGATTTTCTTCCTGCTTCCATGAATTCTTGTTTTAATGTTAATTTCTTATCCCATTGTTAAAGTCTTATGCTGCTCGGTTTTACACTGCAACCAATAATACAGCTTTTGTCCAGCACCAAAATGCTACCTAGGAGTTCAACAAGTGCTCTTTCAAATAAATATACTATACCATACCACACTTTTTCTGGCCTTCTCTTGGACCCCTGGGCACCAGACATTTGGTAATTGATAGTTTCTCTGCATCACAGATTTGTAGGGGGTGGAGGGTCTCGATTTGGAGTACAAAGCCTTCAGCCACACCTGGTTTGTTGAACAAAACCTCCTGGAAATGAAATAGGAAATCTAATAGAATGAATTCCTGGGTTATCTTCAGATATTTTGGAACCATCTTTTTCTCAGCCACTCATGCAAAGCTATCTGTGACAGGGTAGCCTGGTGAGATGCACCAAGAGGCTGACAGACTCATAGTGTTTAGCTAGAGTAGAGAATTTCTCTTCAATGCAAGTAACAGCAATGTGTTTTTGAACCGTCATCAGTTGGGTACGCAGGAAGGGGGCCTTCTACAGCCAGTACATTTCAGGCTTAGATATGTTGATTGGTCTCCTCCAGCAGGCCAAGACAATGGGGGAGTTTTGCCAAACCTGACCCACTCTGCCATTCTCTTAGAGTGAGGCCTGGGGTGTTCTTAGCAGTTTCACCACTTCTCTACTCCCTGAAATACCTCTCTGACCCCTCGTAGTGTAAACCCTTGTCCACCAGTGAGATTGCAATATCTCATACCTCCTGTTGCTTCCTCAGAGTTCTGTCCTGGACCAATCTGGTCTGCTGGAACCTCCCAGTACTCTCGTGCTAGCTAGGGGACTTGTTCTCCTCCTTAGGTCTAACAATGATATCTCACCCTCTAGCTCGTTCCTGTCTGCCACAGATGTTGAGGGCCTCCACCTCATTTCTCCTTCTGGATGGTTAGCTTTCCGATGGCACCTCTTGCCCAACCTCGCCACCAATCTTGCTCTCCTTCTATTAATCTGCCTCCTCCACTCTGCAATTACTCGGTGGGGACTGGATCCCTCAGCTCTTCTGATATTCAAATGTAATGCTGGAATTACCATACCTGAAGAGGCGACCAAATTCATTGAGGAGCACTTCCCGGGATGACTCGCACTCTATATATGCACCGGGAGGCATCCCGCACAATGGCCTCCCTGATACCTGCCATTCACGACAGCCCTGACCACGGATGGCTCCTCATTTTACGCCCTTCTACTGGAGGACACCTCACATTGTTGGGACCACCACTTGAAACCACCACCCCCCCCCCCCCCGGAAGCCTGCTGTGCCATACGGCTTCCCCTGGGAGTCAGCGCCCAGATGGACTTAGGTCATACATCATGGTCGAATAGACTGCACTGGTCCACAACCGGGTCCCAATGGGACGACCCATTCGGCAGGAACGAAAGAATTGCTCAGCGATCCTAGCCCAAAACGACCAAATCAATACCCCAGTGCGTGAGCGCTATTGTTCGGTTGGCACCAAAGCCCCCAGGCGAAGTTGCCAATGGTTAAGTGTGGGTTCAGTTCACGGTTGGGATTCATCCCTCCGATTGGTGCAGGGGTGCGGGTGGGGGGCAGTGGGGATTACATTAAGGAAATTGCTTGGCGAGCACCCGGGAACTATATCTTGCATACATCATATGCATGGACCATTTGATTATCGCTACATGCACAGGCCAGGGGACAGAGGAAGTAAATGGCTGGCCAATCACCCTTAATGGTAATACACGAACCGGGGAAGGGTGGCCAGGACTGTAACTTGCATGAGCTGGAACATAAGAGGGCTGGAGAATCCTGTCAAAATGCGGAAACTGCAGCTCTACGCAGAAAGACACCATGTCAATGTACTTTTCCTACAGGAGACAATCGGCCTCGCACTCCCATGCGAAAAGTTTGCCAAGTCCGGGGGGGTCTCAATGTTACTATACTACATACTCATCCCAGAACTGGGGTGCCATGATCATCATACACAAGAGTCTTCAATTCAAACAGCAGACAGTCCATATCGACCATGTGGGGCTTTATGTTTTATTATTCCGCACCTTGCAAGGCAAAGAGGTGGTATTGCTAAATGTGTATGGTCCAAACGTAGATGATCCCGATTTCTATGAACACCTACCCACACTTCTATCTGGGTTCCCTCTGGTCCCGATACTCTCGGTGGGGTGGGTGGTCTAAATACCATCCTTGATGTCCACTATGATAGATCTGGTTCCAAGCCCCGACAACTATCTAAGGCTGTCAGAACTATCCTTAGGATACGAACTCACTTTCCATTGACGGATCCATGGCACATATTTCATCCTGACTCCCGTACTTTCTCCTTTTATTCATCAGTACATGATTCTCACGCCCACATTGATAAGTGGCTTGTCACAGACACCCTATTGGCTACCATCAATCATACCGCTATCCTTCCTAGGACGTTCTCTGATCATTCAATGGTCACTATGTCCTTTCACTGGTCCGCGGACGCACCCACGATCAGGACTTGGAGATTCAAACCACATTCCCTACTGGACGTTTCATTTGAAAATGAACACAGTCTCTGTCACATCTCAGTCCACCCTATGGGAGGCATTCAAGGCTTGCATAAGGGGTATGGCAATCTCTAGAGAAGCTGGGTGCTCCGGACTCTTAGGAGGGACATTGCCAACAGCGAAATAAGCTTGCCACCCTTGAAACACAATACGCTGACACGCACTCACCTGACAAGTTAGCAGACATCAGTAGTCAATTGAAAACATTCCGTACATATGCCGAACGCAAGCACAAATTCCTAGACAAACCACAGGCAGCGCGTCGATATGGCGAGGGTGAACGCCCAGGCCAGGCCCTCACCAGACTGGTCCGATCTGAAAGGGGATTGACGCACTTCCCAGTGGTAGGAAAGGCAGATGGTACCCTAGCTCTGACCCCACATGAGGTCAATGAAGAATTCCGTTCTTTTTATGAGAAACTATACGACAATGATGACATAGACACAGATGACGACATTGTGAAATTTCTGGGCGACCTTCCGCTCTCGATCCTATCTGCCGACACCACGGAGGCTCTAGACACATGATAACTGCAGAAGAACTTTCAAATGCCACAGACTCACTATTCTCTGGAAAAGTGCAGGGATCCGATGGATTCCTGATCGAATTTTATAAAAATTGTAAATCTCGTCCACACACTGCTCGCCCTTTGGAACAAAGCTTGCCTCACGGGAACACTAACACCATCTCTCCGTGAAGCTATAATAACAGTCCTCCCTAAACAAGATAAGCCCTCTACGAAATGCAGGTCGTATCATCCCCTCTCGCTGATTAACTGCAATGCTAAGATATATGCCAAGGTCCTAGCCATCAGACTAGCTCCATACATGCATTACATCATACACCCAGATCATTTGGGGATTATTCCAGGCCGCTCCACCTCATACAACCTGTGCCGGCTATTTAACATACTAACCCCCATCGATCCCAGCGCACTAGCTGTCGCTGCGGCCCTTGCTATGCAAAAGGTGTTTGACTCCGTCTCATGGAGGCTTCTGTGGCAGGTGCTCGAAAAATTGTATTTTGGTCCCCAATTCAGAACATGGGTCAAGCTATTATACTCGGCCCCAGTGGCGAGGGTTCGCACTAACAATCTGTCCTCGACCCAATTTCAGGTAGGGAGAGGGACAAGGCAAGGATGCCCTTTCTCGCTGTTGATATGCCCCTGGCCATGGAACCGCTAGCCGATTGTATATGCCAATGACACTCACATCGGGGACTGCGCCTTGTCGGCTCCCCCGAGATAATCTCATTATATGCAGAAGATGCCCTTCTTTTCATCAGACAGCCTGAAATAAATCTTTCCCCAATACTGAAGAACGTCGTCCAACCCGCGACCTTTCAGTTCTCTGAGTGAACTGTACCAAATCAATTCTCTTCCCGTTAACGGAGGCTGCGGTTCCCCCCCTGACCTTCAGGGCTTTGTCTGGGCCCAATCCAAATTTTCATACCTAGGGGTGGTGGTCACGAGAGATCCTTCCTCCCTATATGAGAACAATTACGGCAACTACCTGACCAAATTGGCTAGGAAGTGTGCCGGATGGGCGACTCTCCCAATAACCATAGCAGGCAGGATTGCCGTCCTCAAAATGGTGATACTACCTCAGCTCGTATACAGATTCTTGAATGTCCCGATCTGGCTGGGCCGAGATTTCTTTACAATGCTAGCCCAAACCACTAATACATTTCTCTGGCATTCGGGCGCGGTCCGCCTGAAGCTTAAAATGCTGATGACCCCGGTTGTGAAGGGAGGCCTCAGAGCTCCCAATTTTGAGGGGTACTGGATAGCCTCCCAAGCTCATTATGCATTGTACTGGTTTGTCCCCACATATCCGCCCCTGCATGTGAAACTGGAACATCTAGCCGCAGACGAGGTTGATATCCGCTCGTGGGTGCTGCCCAGCTGCATCGGTCGGTTCAAGCACTCAGACCCAGTTGGCGCGACGGTCCGTGTCTTAGCCGAGATCTGGAAACAAACGGGCAATACACACCCATTTCATGGAGACTTCCCCCTCTGGAACTTCTTCCCCAATGCCCCCAGGGTCGACTCCAGAACAGTGGATCGCTGGGCAACCGCAAACTACTTAACTACCCGTGATCTATTCGAACAAGGGGTCGTTACAGAGTGTAGTGAACTTCCTAGACAACTACGAAGTAGACACACCTGTTGGCTGCAGTTTGCAGCCTACGGCGAGTGTTAAAAGCTAAGCTCCCGGACTTCTCCACTATACCAAAAGATGACCCAATCCTATCAGAAATCATTAGCACCACGGCCATGGAGGGTAAGGTGTCCAGAATATATACTGCATTGCAAACCCAAACATCTCCACCGCTCACCAAACTTAGGGAAACCTGGGCCAGAGACTTGGGGGTCGAACTGATCGATCAACGCTGGGACTACATCTGCATCCGCCGGCGGACAATTTCCTTCAATTCCCGTTTTAAGCTAATCCAAAGTAAACTTCTACATAGATTCCATCATACACCAGCTAAGCTTCACCGAATGTCCCGGGAACAACCGCACACATGCCCGCATTGCAATACACACTATGCAGATTACATACACATGCTGTGGGCATGCCCTCAAGTAGCCCAGTTCTGGTTCACAGTATGCGCTTCTCTATCAGACATGTAGGAATGCACCATCTCCCCATCACCACTAACCTGCTTCTTTTATGACTTGCCTTCATTAAGCCGTGACTGCAAGAAACTGGCGAGCCTGGCGCTCCTCCTGGCAACCCGCTGTATCCTACTGGTATGGCTTCAACCCAGGCCCCCCCATGCACGAACAATGGCTGCGCGCACTCACGTGGGCCTCAGATACTGAGGAGTGCTGGATATTGACACAGCCGAGTAGGTCTAGGCCGGGAGATATTTGGAGCCCATTTCGACAATATCTCTCCCCCCATCTGAAGATTCTTGTGAAGAAATGGATGCACCCCCTTCCTCCCTCACCCCACTGTTTAGTGGAACTGCATAAGGAATGCATGGTTAATCAGATGCTTACTGTTCATACATGTTCCAACTTTACTATGTCCCCCTAGATGGTTCCAAATTGCAAATGTAGATGAACCATGAATGTCGTTATGATTAGTAATGTTGAGAGTGTTCCCTGATGTGATGCCAAGCTAAATGTTAAATAAAGTTTTTTGTTTTTTTTCAAATGTAATGCTGGAAAAGGTCTTGGTAAGTATGGAAGTCCTCCTTTAAGTTTACATTTCTTTCAAGGGGGTGAAAATGACAAATCAAGTTTTCTTGCTTCAAAATGGTGTCTTCAAAAAGTCTCTTGGGGTCTCTCTCCCAGTGTCACTCATAGTCTGTGGATGCCCAGTGGCTTTTAACGGTATGGTCATGGTTGCTGGTTGCTCCTTCCTTGTTGACCACTGAATGGGCGGCCCCTCTGTGTGTCCCAGCCTTTCACATTGAAGCTTTATGCCCTATTGCAGGATGTCATTCAGTGTTTCTCAGAGGCCAGGAAGGTCCCTCTGTGCCTAGGTATGGCCATTCTTACCTCCCTCTCCAAGAATCCTGATCCTAGTGCCCCACAAGCAGGTTTTACCTTCCCCATCACCAGTTTGATGCTCACTTGTGCCTACTGGTCTACTTTTAAAGTCTGACTTCAGCACTCGAGCTGGCTCTTGACTAACCTCCTCTTCACTCTGCCACAAACCTCTTCTTTATCTGAATTCTCTCAGACAACTGGCAGGCTGTTGTCTTACTTTCAGACTATCAATGTCCCTGCTCCTCTAAGGGACCTCCCGCTATCCTCCTGTCCCACTTCCCGCTCCTACACTTCTCCTTTACATAGTCTTTCCTTGTTGGCAGCTCACCTCCTTCCTATCATCTTTTTCACTCTCCCTTCGCCTCCTTGAACCTCTTCTGTTCGCTCCCTTCCTCTTTCATGTTTCCTTGCTTCAACGATTTCCGTTTTCCCCCTCAGATCTCTCTGCATCTGTTCCTGCAACTTCAGCTCTCTGCACCTCCACCTCATCTTGCACCTTCAACTCCCTCCACACCAACACCTCTTGCACATTTAGCTCTCTCTGCCCCTCCACCTCTGAACTGCTTGCTGCTCTGCTGCTGAAACACTTTCACTCTCTGTATCTCTGCCCATGCTTTTATATGGCTTTGCTCCTTCCACCTATGCCAGGCTTACGTTTATTTTTTGACGTGTGTCTAATAATCATTTGTGGCTTGGGATTGATAAAACTGGAAGACTCTTGGGAATTCAGGTGTGGCTACCGATTTCCTAGCTGAGCACTCTGCTAGGAGGAATGAGCCTTTGGTAGACCAGTCCGCCATCTTGGAACTCTCATTCCCACACACGTACATTGAACCACACATGCAGGGTTTAGGTAAGGGAGATGGTGGGCTGGCAGCTCCTCAGTGGGCTGCTGGCGGCCCCCTGCATCTGCGTGGGAGAGGTTGCATCGGGAACCACGATGATAAATACAAACTCCCTAATGTCAGTACATGATTTCTGCAGGTCTGCATGTACACCAGCCACCGCGGTTAACTCTGTCTCTTGTGTTAGTCCATTTAAAGGATCAGTAGTGGAAGCAGCGTCAATGTGGCAGTGCTTTGCCCCAGGCCACCAGTACTGTGGGGTGGGGGTGAAGACAAAGGGATCCTACACATACAGTCCGAGCCCCCCCACACACCAAAATGGGCCAAGCAGGGGACACTGCCACTTAACCACCTCCAATAGGTAGCTAACATGTTATCAGTAGCTCACTGACTGCATTTATGTAGCTTGCTTACTGCATAAAACAGTGCCTAACATGCTGCCTACCCACACTATCAGACTGAGCGAAAATGTAATGAAACCAAATAAAAGGGGCACTGGTTATAGAAACCCTCAAATAGGGTCATGTCTTCCACTCTGCTGCTAAGAACGAATTACATGGATTACTATATGGCTCCTGGTCCCATGTGTTCACCATGAACAGACTCAGCAAGAAGGATAAAAAGAAGTGCACAGGCAGCTGAATGCAAGAAACCCAATGGAAAGTGCTCAATGCTCTCTGATTTCTGTGGGTTCGAGGTGAGGAGCCCGGGAAGCGGCAGTTTGCTGCAGGAGTTGAATAAAGGTAGTTCATTCTAGTGCAGGCTCTTGGTCTTAATGCAGGCCTATGCCTGGTAAATGTGCGTGTGCGCTGGATATCCTCACTACATGCCGCCTTCCCTCAAGAGTTGAATTAAAATAACCCACAGAAATCGGACAATGGCGCGAAGGTGGGATTTCTCTGTTGAAAATAAAGGAAGACAGGAATATACGTTGCAACATGCTCTGCAAACGAGGTGGTGAATTGGTGCCAAATTCTACTAACCGCCGGGATGTCAGAAAATGAAGAACCAGGTAGTGCTGCAGCTTTTCACCAGCCTGGACCATTTGATGTTGGGGCCCTGATGGGAAAGATGGATTCGGAGATTTGAAAATTAACTACATGTCCACAATGAGACCCCGCCTGACAAGTTCGCTAGGCGCCTGCTGGTGAATCTGGTGGGAGATGAGGTGGAAGACCTCATTCCCACTTTCCCGCCTGAATCTGTGGGAAGCTACAGTGGCCTCAAAGAAGCACTGGGGAACTACTTTGACCCCAGTGCAATATTGACCACGAGAGGCACACATTCAACGTGGCCTGTCAGATGACTGGATGCAATCGCCACCCGTCTTCGAAAACTAGTGGCGCATTGTGAATTTCACAAGTTCACAAATGAGGAAGCCATCAGACTGAGGATTATAGGAGGGTCCTCCTTGTTCAGGAAGAAGTTACTATGCGAACCGCTCCCGCTGGCAACGATATTACAAACGGCTAGGATGGTGTTACGAACAGACACGCAATCTTCATAAATCGAGACCGGTAAGACTCCAGGCCGAGACCAGGCCTACCAGCTCTCTTCGACAGCACCAGCTTGGACAAAGCCTACCAGCAACATCACACCCAGAGGGTTCCCCTCTTCTGGAAGATGCTACAGGTGTGGCCTACAAGTTCCTCACCAGGAAGGTGCGAGAGATCCTGCTTTTGGACAAGCCTGTGCCAAGTGTGGTCGGGAGAAACACCTAGCGGTTGTCCGCAACTTTCCACCAGACTTTCACAGGGATACAGCTCCACAATATACCGGTCGGAATCCAGTGCACGCAGCACCACTGGGAGAAGAGACGCAGTCACAAGGAAATACCTTGTAAGACACTTCAGGCATGTGACCGCGAGGTCTCCAGAGCCCTAGCCATCTACAGAGGGCACCCCACGGGAATATGTATATATGATGAACGGCATGACCTCAACCTCGGAGGGCGACATCACCTTACTAGGGGGTGATCACTGGGCCAAGTTCATCATTAATACTGGCGCAACCCTCAACATAATGTGCATAGGGGAACATCGCAAAATGGTGTCTCCACCCCAGCTGAGGTAATCGGATCTCAGAGTCTTCCAGCGGGCTGCGAGAGGTCCCATGCAGAACCAAGGGAAGTTCGTCATGACAATCCGCTACAAAGTGAAATGTGTGGAAGCCAAATTTCATGTCCTACAAGGGGAAGTACCAGAGGTAATCTGCTAGGGCTTCACACTCCCCTTGAGATGGAAATTGCGGCTGTCGTACACTATGCAACATGGACTATCAGTCACGCAAGCTTTCCCGACACTGTTTGAAGTTATTGGATGCCTCAAAGGAGAACATGTGACACTTCACATCGATTAGTCTATAACGCCCGTGGCTCAGCACCCGTGGAGAATTCCAGTTCACCTGCAACCTCATGTGAAGACGAGATACAGTGGTTACTAAAGGAAGGAATAATTGAACAAGCTGATGGTCCGACCCCCTGGGTGTCTCCCATATATGATATGATATGATAGGTTATTTATAACGTGCTTAATACCCAGAGGTTTTGAAGCGTGGACCCAGGGATTGAACCTGTGGTGCTCTGCTGTGTCATCCTGCTTCCAGGCGAGCATGTTGCCCCTGAGCTAACCTCCCGAGACATAGTGGCTGCACCCAAAGGAGGATCATCTGACAAGATACGCATATGTGTGTACTTGCGAAAGGCGAACAAGGCCATTGGGCATGAGAGGCATCCAGGAATGTACCTGGATGACATGATCAGCCTGCTGAATGTGGCAAGAGTATTCTCAAAGCTTGACTTGTACAAAGACTACCACCAGATCATGGAAGACCAACAATCTCGCTAAATCACTACATTTGCCACGCCAATCAGACTCTTCAGATACAAGAGACTCAGTTTGACATCTGCTCGGCAGCGGAAATATTTCAGGAGAGGGTACGAAGAGTGATTAAACATGTTGGCAACTGTTTCAAGTACAGTGATGACATCCTGGTATTTGGAGCCACCCTCGCTCAATGCGATCAGGCACTTCACCAAGTAGGCATGGGGCTTACAGAAGCTTGCCTGACACTGAACAAGAACAAATGCGCAATTCATAAATCTCACCTCAAATTCTATGCACACATTTTCTCACAGGAAGGCATGAGCCACGATCCATGAAAAGTGACTGCCATATCCCATCCTCGTCACTGGAAGCCTGCGGGGACAAGGGCGCGGAGTGTTGGCATCCCGCTGGGGGTGTGCTGGTGGTGTTCACATCTATTTTGCACCAGGAGGGCTCCCATGCGCTGCTTGCCATCTGTTGATGGCCACGTTCCCTCTGCTATTAAGAACCTGGACCCTGCCCCGCTAGGCTAAAGCCCGCGGGGACAAGGCCGTGGGTTGTTGGTGTTCCGCTGGGATCCCCACACCAGACAGGAAGGACTGTCCCCCCAGGCAGATCTGAGGTGAGAGCGACCCGAAACTGGGAATTAGATACAGCAGGGAGTTTCAATATCTGAAAGAGAATTGTCATAAGAGTTACAATGGAGACAGTGGAGTCTCCACCCACTTCCACCTTTCCTCACTTTTTTCTTTGTAACTCTGCCCTTCTTTCTAACCTGCAAACTCACCCGGACTCTAAAACCAAACGCAAGATCAAGGTGGCGTGAAGAAAAGGAGGGTCATTACGTGATAAAGGGTAATGGTCACTCCTCTGATATTGTCATCGAACCTGGTAGGACCCCTGCCCCAGTAGCTGCTGCCTCCTTCATCCCTGCTGCAGAGAGATATATTTGCGAGTTGTCCAGCAAGAAATCTAACAGTATTTCCAACCCGTTAGGGGACGTTTACTCCTGGACATTTGAATCTACCCATTTCTCCAACCCCACTGCCTCGGGAGGGAAACCAGTGGCCCCAGCTGACCTCTTTGGGATCTACTGAATACTAAAGCCAATTCCCCCGTTGCAAACCTTGGGGAAGGCAGCCCACTATGAACAATTGAAAGCCTACACACAACACAGGTTTGCTCCCCAGTCCAAGGAGACCAAATTGTAGGGCAGCTGCAGGGATTTCTGATGCACTGGACAACGGAATTGAGAAGGCGTTCATTGGTCTATCAAAACATACCAAGGACTGTGTTTTACCGGCTCCCCCTTTGGTTTCAATAGTGCCTCTTGTCTTGCCACCTAGGTCCTCTTCTGGCACGGTTCATCTGACCCCCGATTTACGGACCACAGCCCACCTTCTGGCTACTCTTGTACCACTTGTACCCCCTGCACTGAAGTCCATGGACTAGGATATGGTCATTGAGGGAGTAAACAAAGAAAAGCCCTCCCGCAGCTCCATCTGCAGTTCCATCTGCAGCTCTTGGAGCGAGTCTATGTCGGGTGCCAGCTCCTTAATCCGATGAATCCCTCTTTGGGACCCCAAGCCTCAAAACCAAGGCATTTCACTTTCCATGGATCCCCCATGCACAGAGGGCCAACCTGCTTGGGGTTGATGTTATGATCTTGTGCTGTGCGAGCTGGCAGTTATTACAATGCTGTTACTAGATCTGATTGAGGCCCAGGGAAGAGGAGAGGGTGGGAGGGGAGGAAGAGAGGGCACATTGGGGAGGGAGAGGGGGGTGTCCCCTGGTACTGCTACTGTGGGGTGACATCCCTCACCCCCCCTCCTGAACATGTTGCCTCCTGTTTACAAAGTTTCCACCCTGATGAGCCAGCCCCAGGCTGACGAACTCCTAAAATCTAACACACTTGGAGAACCTCTGAGGCCCCTTACTGCGCATAGCAAACCCCTACCTTGGTGGACTGTGCCCCCAGTATTTTGAGCATTAAGCGCACCAGGGTGAGTGCCATTGGTGCTTGTAACCATCAATCTGGGAGGTGTTCACCCAAGTGCCAAATACAGAGGGGGCCAAGTGGGCCTGATGTATTTCTCCATGGGGTACCAAAACTGTCCCCTGGTAGGCGAGAACCGAGGGACGCCATCTTGAATAAATGCCTTCACTGGCTCCACTCTGTCTGGGACTGCGCCTTTGTGACCCGTGAAGCAAAGATGGGATGTCATAGATTGATCAGTGACAACCCCAAGGATTCTGTTAAATTAGTTTTCAGGGATGGACGAATGGCCAGGGCTGTTCTGGAAAGACTAAAGCATTATGGCAGGTCCTGCAATTGTGGACTTGTTGGCAGCCTGTCCTCCGACCCTGGTACTGTGGAACCCCTCAAAAAAAAATGCTCACCAATAGAGTTCTATCTGGTGGGAATCTCATCCCACTGGCCATTCGGTAATCAGGCAATTAACCCGGAACTGTGACTGTGGAAATGCGATCTGAGAATTGTTCCAAGCCACTAAACAAGGGTTGTGTTTTGCTCTTTTGTAATGGTCTCAGGGTTGGTAACGTAGATCTCGATTAATGTCCTTAGAACGATTTTACCCCTGAAGCCTATGGGTGTTCTAATGCTTTTCTCTCCCCCTGATCCATTTTCTTATCGAGTATGTCTACTGGGCATGTATGTATGTGTATGATAATGAAATGCTTTGATGGTCACCACGGCCGAATAAAGTTATGTTTAACATCACATAACATTGTCCGATTTCTGTGGGTTCTTTCAATTCAACTCTTGAGGGAAGGCAGCATGCAGGGGTATATGCAGCACACATGGACATTCAACGGAGCCTGCAGTAGGTTGAACTATGTTTATTCAACTCCTGCGGCGAAGCTTCCCGGGCTCCTCACCTCGCACGTGCGATCCTCGCGCATGCTCATTGGGCCAGCCAGCAGAGCTCCAGGTTCCCATTACCTATGTCCTTGCCAGGACACTACAAATGCTGTGGGCAGAGAGGTGGGAGGGGACAAGGGAAGAACCAGGGAGAAAAGCAATGTGTGGGCGTTGATTGTAATCAGCAGGGACTGGTATGGCAGCACTGGGACTTTGGGTCAGAGTCGAGGTGTGTGCTCATTTGTGATTGAAAAAAGGATTAACTTTCAGACAAAAAGAAAGGCCACTCCTAACAAACAGTGCTACTATAAACAACATTCTCACAGACAGAAGTTTGGATTCCTGGACAGGCAGAGAAAGAACTTGTCCTAGCTATCAGTGCACTGCTTATGCGTTAGTGAGCCTATCAGGGTGCATTCAGTCTTTCAGAATTAGTTCTAATTACAGAAAAGGTGGGAGGCTAGGCTCTAACGGTGAAATAATGTCATTTTGATATACAGAAAGCACCAATCAGTGGAAGGTAGAGACTCCCTTTCAAATAATTCCAGAAGGTTAGGCTACGTGAACACGTAAAGTTAAACGACACGTCACGTGGCAAAGGTAGCCAACAACCCTGCACAACGAGTAGCAGTGCTGGATGTGTAGTGTTCCCGGAAATGAGACCCGAAGGCACACTGTCACCGGGTCCTTGCCCTCATGGCATCATACCATTACTGCGACCACTTCACTGGGACCCCTGGAAATGTCAATTTTTTTTTTTATTTCGACCCCCTTTACACCCCATATATGTGGAGGGTGGGTGGCTGCGGGGATCGCCTCCTGCAAATATGTAAGTTCTAAAGGGGGTCGAAAAGGCAACATTTTCGGGGGTCACAGTGAAGTGGTCGAGGTAATCACATAGATCCCTTGCTCATCACACCTCAGTGTGCTTCTGCGAACCTGAAACTGACGTGCTAGCAAAGCTCAATGCAGGCTCTCAGGCACTGCTGGAAAGTTAAGTCTAGAAGAGGGAGGAGGGAGCAGGCTAGTCTTGGGAGGATAGCTCAGGGGCAACGTGCTTGAGCAACACAAGTTCGATCCCTGGGTCCGTGCTTATAAACCTCTGGGTATTAAGCGCCTTATAAATAACCAATTATGAAAAAAATTATATGTAAAGCAGCAGAGGTCTTCTTGAGAGTTATGTGTCACCCTTTCAAGCCAGCTCATTACCTGTTTTTCCACCTAACAGTCATGTTCAGTACAAACTGTAGCCTACTCACGTGGTGCTCTCTGTCTTGATACTAAGCCAATGGATCGGAAAATCACATCAAACAGCAAGTGAGATTCATGAAGAACCCCAGCGTTTCTGCACTGTCAGGCAACCCAATGCTTTTAAAATAAGGCCTGTGAAATGTTATAACAGAAACGATTCAAAAATGAAAAAAATAAAAAACCAAGCTCTAGAACATGAGAAGGAAGACCACCTGTGATTGCATGTCTTCCATCACCTGTCATTTGACATCAGCAACGGTACCCCTCCTAATACTTGTCTGCAACCTTTGGCTCTCCAGATGTTTTGGACTACAACCCCATCACTCCTAGCCAGTTTAGTCAATAGTGAGGGATCATGGGAGAAATACTCCAAAACATCTGGAAAGCCACAGGTTGCAGATCCATTCTGTAGGGACTCGGAGGGGTCCCATAGCTCCTGAACAAAAGAATTCCATAGGGGCTCACGCATAGGCATACTCCTGGGCTCAAAAGAGGCACCCCATAGGGTTTTTACAGGAGTTTCTAAAAAGGAATCAGAGGTGTCTTGTAGTGGCTTAATGGTGGCATTCTATTGTAAGTCAACAGATTGCTCCCAATTTGTGGTCAGAGACTGTCACACAACATTTCTCCCTAGGACGTGGACCCAGAAGGGCTCCAAATAATTAAAATACTCGATACCAACGTGAGGACCCACGTTCTGTGTGATTAAATATATTGCCCAATTGAGTTCAAATTGTGTACAGTTGGCTTAGATCAAAATGCTTTTCGACTGCGTTTATTTACCAATTACTGACATTTGGAAATCATCATTCATGAAGATACAGAGGTGAAAACAACCTATTAAAAATGAGAGGATAGCAAACTAATATCACAATAGATTAATGGCAGGAAAACAAATGTCAAGAAGGTTTAGTGACACTCAGAAGAAAACTCATTTGGATTGGATCAAGAACTAGACAAAAGCCCCCAAAAAACCTGGCGATTTACCCGAGGGGAAGACTAATTGGAATATAGTAAACCTCTTCTACCATAATTGGGTGTGGCAGACTAAACTGACCTGTAGCAAGTTTAGTAGCCTTTAATATTGTAATCCAATGTTATATTGGCACAAACATCACGTGGCAAGAGACCCTAACTTTAAGAGTAGATCAGTGCAGGTAGGAAGTGCATCTGCTCTATAGTTTTGCTCATTTTATTGACTGTCTGGAAACAGAAATTGCACCACCATTGGTAGAATATGAAATTGTACTCTTCGCTCCTGTCTAATGGGCAGACAGTGCCATGACTTATGAAGCTGCAGGGCTAGAAAGGTGATGCTTTATGACAACTGTGCTGCAGGTTCATTTTTCCATGACTCACTGTCTAATTACAGGTTCGATACACAGAGCAATTTAGAGTAGATACAGCAATATTGAACAATGACTCAACTTGTTCTGGTTCCAGATGTGGTCTAGCAGACATATGTCAGTGTGGTGCAGATTTCATGTGTGCTCTGCATGTAAGGACAGAAGGAAATCATTTTGAAAAATCAAAAGCCTTCATCACTGTTCACGTATGCTATGTCATCAGAGCCCACAGAATGTCCTTATACGTGTCCTTGCCTACGGCAAGCCATTGGCACACACGACTATGCCTGCACTCATATGGGCTGGGTGGGAAAAGGAGGGAAAACTGTTAAGAAGCCACTTTCCAACGACACTGTTACACCATATCTGCTAGAATATGCTTTCCGTACATAGAAGCTGGTACAGTCTCTAGCATATAATTGGTGGTTGTTGTTGCAAGCTTCGGGTGTCATAAAAGCACATAACATTACAACATTTCATATTACACGAGATACTTAACAATCAAGGCCAAAGGGGAGTTGTGGAGTCCATGCTTGCACATATCAATACAACATGTATAATATTTAACTGCTCATGTTTAACTTCCTGTCGTATCTGGCTGTATCTAGATTGGTGTGTCAACTGTGACAAGGCAGTAGGATTACTTATTTACTCCATGCTTTAATCCAGAAACGTCACACAATGCCTGCCTGAGACATGCTCCTACAAAACGTTTCTGCCATGTAGATGCCACAAACCCGATGGTTTACCAGACACGATTCCTCTGTCTAATCCACGTGCAAATTGGACAGATGAACAGAAAATGTTGGACTGTCTCTCCTCTACTGGGGCACAATGGGAACATTTTCTAAGAATCCAGTTTCCAAATGCCTGTCAAGGCAGCCAGCGGTAACAGAAAATGAGCAGTTTTCAAGTTCTTCTAATAGGTGGTAAATGCCCACCAATGGCCTACTCTCAATGTGTCTAACATGTATTGCACGGTTCCATGTGATTTTACCGGAAAACATTTTTTGGGTGGATTTTTTACTGAAAAACATCAATCGGAAAAAAAGCACTGCATTTTTTCTTTTTGGTTTATTTGGGGGCTTCCCCCAAATCCCAGTTTTCCCTATGTTTTAACCCCCACAAACCCTCTCCCCACCAGTTGTAACCCCTTACCCATGTATATATTTTTTTTAACCAATGTTTTTCGATGGATTTTTTCTGTAAACAATCCATCAAATGGTGGTGCATTGCATAAATCCGCATATTGCTGCTCTGTAACTTGCAGCCTGCCTGGTCTCTCTTTACTTGCAAGGTTGGCCCCACTGCCCTGTGTCCATGTTTGCTCCAGAATCTTAGGGTCGATTCCGATTTGCGTCTTAATGTACATACAGATTTGCTGACTTGTCGAGTCCAGTTTGCATTAATATCACAAGGGAAGCCCAAATAATCAAAGGTTCTCACGTGTTCAACAAATTCAACATTACATTGGTGCTCTTTTTCGGGCAGACCATGGTTTTTGTGACCTTGAGTTGAAGGCCTTTGCAAACACAGAGGTCTATAAATCTCCCTGTTAGCTTTTTAGCCCACTTATTGTGTTTGGCAGCAGGACCACATTGTCTGCTAACAACGAGATCGGTATCTTTTCTGTGCCAAGTGTGGGTGCGTTCACTTTTAAGCCCAATAAATCTAATGCTATTTCGTTCACATAAATGCAGAATAGACTTGGAGCAAGAACATATCCTTGTCTAACCCCTTTCTCGACAGGAAAACACTAGAGGGTCATCATGAGTTGGGCGGTAACCCTTAAATGTGGTGGTAAAGCTATTACCGCCACATTTAAGGGTTTGCCCAATCACGAGTCTGGCAGCATTTACCCCCAGCTCCAAGCTGGAGATAAATGTGTCGGAAAAATTCCCATTTTCTGGCGCAATTAGCACGCACTAATTCCGCCGAATATTCCGCATTGGGTCCAATGGATCCATTGGGGAATGGGGAATTACAGTTACCGCCCAACTCGTGATCTAGTGCTAATAGAGCCGACTGGTTGGCGGTAACGCTATTAGCGCGGGCGGTAACCCAGCGGTAATACTGCTAGTTTACTGCCCAACTCGTGATGAGATCCTTTGTGTCCTCTCCGCTAGTCCCCCATCTAACAGAGGTACTATTGTTTTGCCTTTATCAAACTAGGTGAAATATTTTGTCTCGCCAAGGCTGTCTTCAATTCAGATCTCGTTACTCCATCGAATGCCGTTTTTAGGTTAACAAGGCAAAGACCCAACTTTTCCTTTTTTGAGTCAAGAGGTATAACCTGGATCCCTATTCAACAGACATTTAATTTGTCACTTTATATGTATCTAAGTCTTTGCTTTACAGCGGGAAATGGACAAAAACCAGGAATATTATAAGGTGCTTTAGTGCTTTACCAAAGGACGCAAAACGAAGAGGTGCAGGATAACAGGAGATGAGAAGGACCCTTCAGGAAAGATGTTGAGTATGAAAATTATCAGGGGGACATGTGCCAACACTGTAGAGGCTGATGGGGAGGGAAGGCATGGTGCCTTACTTAAAGAGATGGTTAGAACTGGTTTAGCTCCATGGAATAACAGGATACAAACTACAAGACAAGCATTGGCACGCGCGTATGATTATATTAAAAAATAAAGCAGCACAAAATGGCCTTAAGGAGAATTTATTGGTCATGAAAATGGGGATATAAATCTAGGAAAGTTACTGTGAGTAAAAGGGCAGAAGATCGGATATCAGGAGATCTACAAATTAGTTGAGTTAATCGAAATGTCACTCGTACTTAAGCAATATTATCCAAGCCGGGGGTGGGGCATAACCAGGCAAAGTAATGCCTGAAGTGAGGGCTGTAACGTAAGCCCTGGGGCATTACCAGGCCCGCTAATGCAACCCCTGCTCGGGTAATATTGCTAGTAGTTCCCCAGCATGTTCTACCTGGGTACTAATAGTGGGTTAGTTGAGAAACGTGATTGCCATTTCCCACCCATTGCCGGGTCAGTGACGTGCCGGAACACTAGTGTTCCCAGCTCCATTCCCGGTGCCAGAGAGGGAGCAGGCCGTGCAAGGTAAGTGGGGTGGGGGTGGAGAGGAGATGTGGAAAAAGGGGTGAGGATGGGAGGAAGATGAAGGAGACGCAGGCAGCACTCACCTGTGTGTGACCTGTGATCTGGCAGGGGAAGAAGGCAGCCACCAGCTCCAAGGAGGCTCGGGACAGGGGCTGACCATGTGGTAAAGCCGCCGTTCTGAGCCTCCTCATTGGCTGGGAGGACTAAGCCATGCCTGCGCTTAGTGCTAATCTCTAAAAGTACACCGGGATTGGACGATTTGTGAAGCGGTAGACACTTATAATGTTTAGTGAAAAACTATGCAGCACAAAAACATAACTTCCACAATGTAGACGAAGAAAGTTTTTGTGAATTTGTTGTGGGGTTAAAACAGGCTACAGGGGTATACCCAACCACAATGGAATGAGAGCAGGGTGGGTTTGAAGAAGTGCTTTATATGTTTTTTTGTTGTTGTGATAAGAGGGGCATTTGTTATTTGAGGCTGTGGAGGGTGGCTTAACTTCATTGATATTCGAGGAGGGGCAAAGGTTCTGTATATTTTTAGAGTAAAATGTAGGAAATGGATCAATCTGGTCTACATTGCTTTTTGAATGTAGATATGCCACATGTAGATATTTTGAACGTCCACATTTCTTAGTTAATTATTGTCGTATGTTTTTGTAGTTCATTTTAGCTACTTGTTTTTTGGAATACAAGTAGCTTTCATAGAGTAGGCCTTATCACGAGTCAGGTGGTATCCCGGCGGTAATACTGCTGGGATACTGCCGGGGCTATTAGCGTTACCGCCAAACCCCCGGCGCTCCTAGCGCCGGATCACGAGTTTGGCGGAATAGTAATTCCCCATTGGGCCCATTCGCAAATTCCCATTCCCCATTGGGCCCAATGGGGAATTTTCTGCGTTACTACCGCTGGCGGTATTAGCGCATGGCAGTACTACTGAAAATCAGCAAAATCACGGCAGATTTACCCCCAGTTTAGAGCTGGGGGTAAATCCTACCAAACCCGTGATTTGGCGGACCCTTAAATGCGGTGGTAATAGCTTTACTGCCGCATTTAAGGTTTACCGCCAAACTCGTGATGAGGCAGAGTGCGTGATTACGGAACATAATAACAGTAGCAGTACATTCTTTTGGAGAAAATAGGCCACAATCAATGCTTCGGTTTCTACAGACTACATCCCAATCGTTGGCCATAACATGTGCTACGGACTTAGTAAATGTCCTTTTCATATGAAGCTATGTCACAGATACTGGTGGGTACTCAGAGGAAACCGGCAAGGCTGGAAATTCCAGGATGACGGCAGGGGTTCCCATTTTCAAGCAAGAGTTCCTTATTGGGACAGATATTAATTATATGCTACAACATCATTAGTACTGCCAGCGACGAGTAGGCTCATGTTCTATTAATGGCCAAGTGCGTTGTCTTTGATCTATGAATAGATATCCCATAAATGATGACAGTCTACAAGGCTCTAATTAGCCGGCGCACTCACTTCTGAAGTGAGATCAGTCCATCCTCACCAAGAAACTGACCAACCCAGTAAGAAATTGAACCCTCATCAAACCAGTACACTTAGGGCATGGAGACATAATAGCTAACCTTATAGGTTGTGAAGATGGGCTGCACTTGTTCAGTCTTGTGGTTTTTCAGGTCCTCCAGGGTCATTACTGAACCATTGCTCTTCAGCAGTTGCACGATAGCCTCCGCAATCCGACCTTCATAGAATCCTTTCTTCCCCGATTTTGACAGCTCCTGAAAAAGTAACGCAATTTAGCTTAAATATTATGTTTAGCCCTTTTTATAACACACAGTGCAGTGGTTTTATAGTGCATATCGTAGAGGATATGTGTTCTACTTGTACATTTTTTTCTATGCGTGCCCTACTTGTAGTGACTGCTGGCCACAGCCTGCAACCATGTCCATTGATCACTGTGCCCGCAGGAAAGTATCCCCTAAACTCAGGGACTGGTGCTAGGCATAGAGAACCTAGTAGAAGGTAGTGGCCAGTGGGCACGGTGCCCAAGCCATGGCCCCAGGTCACGCCCGGGCTCCATAACTCCATCCGTCAACTCCTCATTCATGAATGCTTTCAATCAACCAAACGATTTTTGTCCCACCTGTCTGCAAACATTTTCCATAAGATTATTAAAAGACCAATGATTTTGGGTCTCACTCTGCTGTCCAAACCTCATTACCCGAATATTATCTAAAATGGAAGGCCTCTTCCACAGAGCTATGCACTTTGCAGCGGCTATTTAGCAAAGAAACCTCACTTATCTAGAAGGGTGATGTGCACAAAAACAAATCCACATTATTCCTGCAATAAGCAAAATTTGGGAAATGTTTGTGTTACGCGTGGCCCCCCATTTGCCTAGAAGTCCCTATCCATCATACTCAGCACCAAATCCTAATTTATATCTTCTGAAAGAAGGGGAAACATGTATATAAGCTCCCACTGAAGAAGCAAATTAAGTTGTAGGATTTCTGCTTGACACGGCATCAGTACTTAATTTGTGGTGGTGTTTGCCAGGGCTGAGCCCTGGCACTTATATCTGAGCCCTGGCACTTATTGTCTCAGACTCAATGCCAACGGTTCACAACATAATACAGTTGTATTATGTTGTGAACAGTTAGCAACTTTCTTTTTTTAACTGTCATTCAGTCTTAGTCACACAACATGCAACAACAGTCTGAGCCACACCGGTGATGTTGTGCTAGTTATTGGGTTTCATGACCAATCCTGGGGTTTAGGGTGCCAGTGCTGGGAGATGTTGGTGGTCATGCCAGCACACTGCCATATTTGGCCTCGCTGACTAGCAGCACTGGTGCAGAAGGGTGGGTGGCTTTGGTGTGTGGTGCGCGCCACCATGGTACCAGGTGCAGCTCATTAGTTCAGGAGCCAGGCTGACGACATGCAAATGTAGATGTGCCAGTTTTAGTAGGACTCTCGCTTTGCTGGGCCTCTGCAGCTGGGACTACTAAGTGTGCACGTCCAGGTCCTGGAATATATTTGGGCACTGGCACATACTGATTTACAAATTAAGCACTGCACGGCATGACGTTCATAACACAGGACTGGCAGTATGCACTTTACAAATATCAAATAACAATATATTCAAATGTGTTCATTTGAACTTGCTCTTCATTGATGTAATTAATGTTGACGTAATTCTTGACCTATAAAGCGCTCATCTGTTCATACGTTTGTTAAGTTATTATGCTTCAATGGAGAAAAAACACGAAGCAAATACAATCCAACACTCCAATGGTGCTCAACGTGTCTGACATGAGTAAAGAACATTTATAGGAAAAAACTACAGTTGAGGGGTTTGCAAAAGTGGCCATGTTTCGGCCTTATTGACTGCTAGAGTTACGTAACAGTAAATGTGAACTTATTTGGCAATGTGATTGGGAATGCAAAAGCTTTTTTAAGAATAGGCAGATTGTTAGGTCTTATCAGACTGTTTGTTTTACTGAGCAGCCTTGTTTTGTGAGACTGATTTGCAAGGAAATCACCAGTGTAAAGATTTTAAATAGCAAGTAACATGTGCACCGACTACTTAAAAAAACACGTTAAAAATGAATAAAAACCGAAATGCCTATTTGTAAAGAAAGATGCCAAGGGTCTTGTTCTTCAAAACATATGATGGGATAATTGTATGTGAGATAAAAACCTCTGTTGGTTTTCCTCTAGCAGTAGTGAATAATACATGCGCCATAAAACCGTGCCCTGTACCAGGCTGTCCGCTGGCACAAACGGTTAATGATTAACACAAGATTAGATAGGAAGTTCCTGCCGAACAGGTCAATGAACCTGGACTCATTTTCTTCTTAAGGGAGCACCCGCACAGCAGGCATGCGGTGCAAGTCCCTTGTGTCGACAGCAGCACCTGTATCATCTATGTGCGTAAAACAGGTAACCGCTAGCCGTCACAAATGAGATTATCAATAACTCATCATAGAGTCATTAATGATCTGGGTTCAAACTCACACTGAGGTCTCTGGCGATGCCCTACCCATACTGTGCAATGGCAGCCACTGATAAGAACATTCCGGCCATCATTACCATAGATTTGTATGAGCTGGGCATTCCAGCCATCATTACCATAGATTTGTATGAGCTGGGCATTCCAGCTATCATTACCAAAGATTTGTATGAGCTGGGCATTCCAGCCATCATTACCATAGATTTGTATGAGCTGGGCCTGCTTCTTAGCGTTGGGGGAGAAAGCAAGCACGCACGGACCGGAGGAATCCAGACTATGTGGAATTCTGTGTGGATACACTTTCAGTTTCCCACCTCGATCAGGAAACCCTAAGGGGATTTTCTGGTCCAGAGTTTTCACACCCTTTCCCTATGTAAGGGCTCATTTAAGAATGGGGCAGATGGGGCGAAATCCAAATTAAACATTTTCCAGAGGCATTCTTTTGGCTTACTGCACAAAACACCCAGACTTGCCTATAGTGGAAAATGTCTCTTTAATGTGACAGGCCAAAGCTTACAAATAACCACTTACCTGGCTCCCATGGCCTTACAGACTAACAAAATATTTTAACAACCAATTAATAATTCAACACTTTCATTTGTCTCAACAAATAAATAATGAAATAGTTCCACTTCCTCCCTAATTATCCCTTGGTCCCAAATTTCTTCTTACCACTTCTCAAGACATCCCGCTTTCTCCCCGGGGCCATGCTCCTCCAGGTTCAATACCTGTTCCCCGGGGGTAGCCCGTTTGTGCAAACAGCACCACCCCCATCCTTTCCCGCTCTATTCCCCATTGTGCTTCCCTCCCCCACATCTAAAGGAGCCATGCCCCCGGCAATCAAACAACTTCAAAACCCATAAAACTCCCTTCTACACCAAACTCCACCTCCCTATGACCTGCAGCCAGTCTGACCTGCCACATCAGCAACAGAAATTTTACATCACAACTTCCCCAACTAATGCCCCAACCTGTCACACAAAAACTGCCCAAAAACCAATAAGCACCTTAACCAGAGACTAACAAACCCATGACAATATGAAAAGTGGGATAACCAGAACCGAGACTAAATTAAAAGGAACCCCTCCCTAGAAATTAAAACCAGTTGCCTGACAGAGAATTAAAAGGGGTGGAAGGGCGGGGTGAAACTCACATCCCGTCGCCTGCTCCCGAACCTTCCCTGACCCCTTAATTACCCCGCAGGGCGCTCTATGCGCAGGCCAGCTCGCTGGCCTATGCAGCGCCAAAATCACCCCAGGGGGAAATGCTTTGCGTTCCCCACTGGGGCCCCCTTTTGGCTTACTGCACAAAACACCCAGACTCGCTTATAGTGGAAAAGGTCGCTTTAATGTGACAGGCCAAAGCTTACAAATAACCGCTTACATGGCTCCCATGGCCTTACAGACTAACAAAATATTGTAACAACCAATTAATAATTCAACACTTAAATTTTTCCCAACAAATGAATAATTAAATTGTTCCACTTCCTCCCTAACGATCCCTTGGTCCCAACCGTCTTCTTACCACTTCTCAAGGCGTCCCGCTTTCTCCCCAGGGCCATGCCCCTCTAGGTTCAATACCTGTTCCCCCGGGGTAGCCTGTTTGTGCAAACAGCACCACCCCCATCCTTTCCCGTGCTATTCCCCCATTGTGCTTCCCTCCACCACATTTAAAGGGCACATGCCCCCGGCAACAGAAAAAAACCCCACTGAGGTGTTCTTTCTGCCTCACCCCTACCATTTCTTTCTACTTCAAACTCCTGCTATCTCTTCCACCTGCAAGGTCAAATCCGCTAGATAATAAATATTCCCGAAAACTGAGAAATGGACACCATGCTCTCTGAAGGTCATGAAGCCTTTATAAACTATTTCTTTGTGTTCCAAAACCTTATCCGCCACTGAGGCTCAAAATTTTACCAACTCTCTATTTATTCCCTTCCTCGCCCTCTCTATTCCACCCTCACTTCTCGCTCCCCTCCAAACTCTCTGCGGCAACACCTTAGTCCACACTACACATGCTTGGGGCCACATTTCCCGGATCCATACCAAATCCCTTTTCATTTTATTTTTTTAAGAAGAGCCACACCTGTATCTCTTACCAGGTCATTTTCCCCTGCATAAATGATCACCCCCTTTGTAGACCCATAGCGTTCCCTCACCCCGCCCACATAGGCAGCAGCTGATCCCATCGAAGCCCCCCTAAACCGGACCATCTTACCAATGCCACTTTTTAGCTGCAACCCAATTGCCTGCCAAAGACCCTTTTCTCTGCCTCCTTCCCCGCCCACTTAACAATAGAGTGGCCCACAAACCAAATCTGCTGCATTTCCCCCGACCTCCGCGCAGCATCTGAAAAAGAAATTACAATGTCACTTTCCATTCACGACCACCTCACCACATTCCGCCCTCCCCTAGACCCCTGACCATATTTCAAACAGCCCCTTTACCCAAGCCCTAATATACCCTTTGTAGTTCCCAGACCTCCACCGTCCTAAAGTCTTCACCTTATCAACCAATAAGCCCAACCAGCTACTTCCAGGTGCCTTACCCATCCTAAATCAATGAGTTTCACACTCCTCCACCTTTCCCACACCGCTACTAACATCTTCCTCATTCAACCCATCCTCACTTGGCCATCTCCTTATTTCTTCTACAGAAACACCCCTGGTCCTCTCCTACCTGTCCCCCTATACTTCGCACCTTTAACACCCATCCTTTAAACAAATGCACCTACTCCCACCTAGACCCCCTTTCTCCTCTATCCTATTACCCTCCTGCTCACCCTTGCCCCCCACCTTCCCTCACCTTCCTACTATGGCCCCGTGTTGCCCACCCTGCACCGGGGGCCCACGTGCACCCCCGTCCATGCAGGCCCTTTTCCTCATTACTCCTCTCCGCCGCTGCACCAGGGGCCAAACCTGTGCCCCCGTCCATGCAGTCCAATCCATATAACTTACTCTTCCAGTCCCTTGTGTCACGTTACCCCATTTTTTCCACCTGCACCAGGGGCCCTAGTGCACCCCCGTCCATGCAGTCCCATCTCATCATTTCCCCCTGCTGCACCTGGGGCGCTCCCGCACCCCCATCCCTGCAGTCACCTCTCTTCCTTCCCCCCAGCTGCACCAAAGTTCAAATGAGCTAAATTCCTCCCGTGCTGTGCACCCTATCCTGTGCCCTGTCTCCTTGCGAACCGGGGCTACTACCGCACGCTCAAAGTTGCAATATCCTCTTAACCTCCGTCAGTCTCTCCGTATTTACTCTGTGCCCTAATAACCCTCTCCCATCCCCCTAAAGCTTTCTCACCTTGTCGTGCAGCAAGCATGAGGTCTTCGCCACCGTTGTCCATGCCCTCCAAACGACGGCCACTACCCTTTAACATTTTCACAGTTGCATCCCCCCTACGGCCCTCTCCGCCCTACCTAAGCGTCTTCCTCCTCACCCCTTTCCTACCCCTTTGGGATCGCCCCCAAAACCTCTCACCAAACTTTGTGCCCCCCCTCCTTTTCGGATAAACTGAGCCCGACCTACAGGCACCCCCCCGCTTTAACTGGCATGCAGTCCTTCCCCCCCACCTCCTTGCCCCGCTCCTCGCCCTCTCCCACTGTCCCCTGCCTGAAAACAATATGCGATCGGATGCCGACCCGCACACCTGCTGCACTCCTGTTTAAATTTGCACATCATCCTTGTGCAGCCTTCTTTATTCAAAGCCCAACATGCTGCTGAGGGCTGACTCCTGCCTCCTACCCCCGTCCCTTCCGGGGAAGGGCGACCAAGAAAGGGCCGGTAAGGCAAGGGTAAGCCGCTTGCCGTGTGTACCGTTGGAGCTGGCCTCGTCGGCACCATCCATTGCAACCAGAGATCCTTATCTATCTCCCCCCAAACCGCATGACTGTCCTCCGCCAACCTTGCTCTGAACTCATCATAAGGCGCCCAAGCGAAGCCCCCAAAACTTGTAAATGCCTTTCTAATCACATCATGTATTTCAGCAGAGCCACGCATCGCTCCGGAAATTTCTTGCAATAGACACTGGCGTAGATAATAAATGCTGAGGTCCAATTTTCAATTGTCACTGGGACCTTTGGGCGCGAGGCCAGTTCTTTCTCCTCTTCCTTAGAACCCTCCTTTGCTCTCATTTCCATATGAAGCAGCTTAAAAACATCCACAAATTCCCCATGCCTGAATCTTATTCTTAGTTGCTGCCATCAAGTGTGCTCCCAAAGGTGTTGTGATGCCCATGTATGGTAGCTTTTTCTCCTTGCCCTTCACTTCAACCTCTTTTTCCTTTGAAACCTGTACCTCGAGTGCCAATGGCTCAATCCCCTTGTCCGTTTGTACCTCCACCGAGCAATTTTCCCTTTCTCCCACCAAGGCTCCAATAGCCTGTACACCAATCACTCTCTCCTCACCCCATGCAAACCAAACCCTTCAATTCTTGCCCCCATTCTCATGTCCCCCCTCTGCCATGCAGTTGACCAGTCCCTATCCCGCCCATCTCTTTCAGCCCTGCCATCGCCCGTCTGCAGCCTGACCTCCGCTCCGATGCTCCTCATCTCCTTCCTTACTGGGCTCCTGCTGCAGGGACAAAACATGTCAGCAGTCTCACCCAGCCAATCATTCCCCTGACCCCTTGCCCACCAACCCCTTTGCTCCTCTCTTTCACAATCCCTACTAAAACCCCTTCTCACCCTCCCCCTTCTCCTTACTGACCTATATCCTTCATCCCCCCCTTTGCCCCAGATATTCCTCCATCCCATCTTCCTCACCCCTGAAATACCATTGCTGCTGCAAACACATGCTCATGCCAAGTAGATCCTCTTCTTGTGAGCGCAGGGCGTCCACCCTGCCAATCCTTTGGCGTCTTTTCGGCAGGGCTGCAGAAACCCCTTCCTCTCCTCCACCCTGTGGTCTTCCTCGCTAGGGGGCGTGCTGTGCCCTCTAGACTGTCCTTGCGCAGTTCGAGGAGGGGCCGTTCCTAAACCCTTTCCATATTCATCGTCTGCAACAGCAGGGGCTGCTCTGTGCCCTCCACCTGAAATTCTCCTAGCCGGGGGGGACCTCTCTATCATCCTCCCACCTGCACTGTTCTGCATACATTTTCCACCCTTGCCCCTCTGCCCCGTCACCCCTCTCTGCACCCCGTCACCTCCGCCTTCCTGCCCCACCCCACCTGCCCCTTTTTGCAAACTCCTGAAGTACCCAATCTCCGCCTGGTCATCCTGCCCCAGATCCATATCCGCCCCCTCACCCAAATGCACCCCCCCTCTGGATGCTCTCCTGTCTCCCTCCTCAGCTTCCTACCCCGGATTCCCAGACCTCCCCTGTACCGCCGCAGGGCTGCAAGCCACCACAGCTGCGAGAGCACCATCAGCCGCTGCTCTCCGCTGCGGCCTACCCCCCCATCTACCTCTCCCGTGACCTCAACCACCTCCCCTTCCAGCTGGCCTTTGAATGCCCTGCTAATAATCTCCAAAGCTTCCCTAAGGGCCCTAGCATCCACCAGACCCTTCTTTTCTGCTCCCAGCCCCACCATCCTGTTTGAGCAGTGCTAATGCGCACCTACGCAACGCCCCGCTGAACTACCTAACTAGTACCAAGCTTTTTCCCCCTACCAAGCGCTGGGCAATCTGAGTAACCTGAAGCTGACCATAGACCGACAATGGCCCCTAGAAATAATCCGACCACGCTTGTAATAGAAACAGGAAGGCTGCCAAAGTTACCTGGCCCGCCAAAATAATGTATTGTTCCTATAATCTCCTCTTATTTAATTTGTGTCCCAACCTGACAAGCCCACCAGAGCCATAAAGAAGGCCAATATCCTCTAGTACAATTCCCTTCAACTAATAGCTAAAGACAGCAGTCTCTCACAGATAAACATGATATTTAAATCTGATTATTATTTTTTTTATATATATCCTTCCCTAAATGTGGAAGTCTGGAAAGATGCCCCTTGCAGCTATCTGGTCCACCAAAATTGCACCCCTGTTAGGAAAGATTTTTTAATTGTGGGTAATTTTCCTTCCATGTGGCAACCCCTAAACTTTTTGCTGTTGTTTTCACCATGATCTAGACTTTGCCATAGAAGTGCAGGCTTCTGCCGCACTCCTCTGGGCTTTCACTCCATTCTTACGGGGAAACTGACATGCCCTTAAGACAGTCAGTACCGGGAAACGTTGTTTTCCGTAGTTTCTTTATCATGTTGCAGCTTTCGTGCAACATGGCACAAGAGGGCACTGTAAGCTAAGTTACTGCTCTCTTGGGTCTCTAGTCTTCTACAGGCCCTAGATATTCTCTTTGGATTGTAAATGAACGGTGCAAGTGAATCACGGACGGGATTGGTGGCAGCGATCGTTTCTTGTGTTTTTGAGCTCCTTTTGGCGTTTTAAGCGTGTTTCTGGCGCTTAGCCCAAAATGGTGGCCTGGCTCCCAAAATGGCCAGACCACGAGGCTCTTTGTCCTGTCGATCTCCTGAGTTCTCACAAACAAAGGAATACAGGAGCCAAGTATCCTGCAACCACGAGGCTGAACCGAGGAATCGCTGGTGACCCGCTGAAGGACTGCTCCTCTGCACTGCTGTCGCTTTGTGAAACCCTTTCTACCTCTGATCGAACAAGAAGGCCTGTACTGGTACTTCGACCCTTGGAATAGTGGGAACAACTATTCTCGGCATATTCACCATCTCCTGCACGTAAGCCTTCGGAAGTGTCTCTGGGCCATCCAGCAGACTGACCAGCCTACCCACGAGTCTTGCTCTGTAACCGCCGTCAGGTTGTGTTGTATTACGAGTCCTTGTCACTCTCACACGATTCGTACACTTGGCATTCCCAGGTCTGAAGTGAGTAGTGTACATTTGGCTGAAATACACACGGCCGCTCCGTTGCCCTGCTGTGGTAACAAACTGCGCGGGTTCACTGCGTTTGGGACGCCCTCAACTCAAGTTCTGCTGCTGCAGAATCTACACGACGACGAGCCGTCCCCTGCTCCTATCTGAACCTGCCAGCACTGAAACTGACGCGGAGAAGCCTGGGTCTGCTTGCATCGGGGACCGGTGAGTAGCATTGCTAGGAACTGGTCGCCCCCCTGCAGGAGCCCATAGCTTTTCCCCGCTGTGTCTAACAGCACGCCTTTCCGTACTCGCACTCTGCTTCTGCCCACAGTGGAGGCTGCGCTTGAGTCGCGGAGCTCTGTTCATCTTCATTGGTTCACTGAACTAAACTGCCTGATTCCCTCGAAGAGGCTCCCCTTTTTGCCCGTTGGCACCAGCGTGTGCAGGTACTTTTGAGCACAAGGCTCCACTCTTCGTAGGGCTTGGACTTCCATTTAGTTAGGTGCCTCTGAAGGCGGACTGGGTCTAATTATTATTCACACTGCCTGTTTTCCTCCCCATCTAGGTGGTCTACACATTTTGTGCGTCTAACTCGTTAGACTCGTTTGTATTTGTATATATATTGTATTGGTTTGGTATGTGTTGGTTTACTGGAGTTTTATTGTGATTTCTCGCTACGGTCAATGTTACAAAGGCCTTGTAATAAATGTGTATATATTTTAAATATAACACCTGCTTGGAGTAATTTGTAAGTGTCCTTGCTTTGTGTGCTCATTGCAGGCTTTCAGTCACCCTCACCCCTCTTGAAACCTAGTCTTGACCGCCGCGATCGCTACCCTGATTGGTCTGGCTTGTCCAGAGGTTACCCTGTTCCAAGAAACTAGGCTGGCCTTCTGAACCTCTGCCCCTCCAGGACAGAGTTCAGAAATCTGTCTTAACAAATTGGTGTACAGCGGTCAGATACGACTAAAGGTGTCCAGTGTTGCACACGAGCAAAGGCATTTCAAGTTATTCCTACCAGGACAGGTAGTGAATTGTCGTAGTATAACTTTTAAAAGGCCATAGTCCTTTCTAACAGTATGGAAACAAATACCCTGTTAACTTTAAATGCTTCTAAATCCGAAACATTGAAAAAGATGTGTGCGGAGAGAGGTGTCTCCTCTCAAGGCACCAAATTGGATATGATCCAAAGAATCGTGGCGTGGCAAGAAGCGCAGCTTGACGCTATAACTTCTGAGGACCGTGCAGAAGGAGGTGGGGCTGCTCTCACTGGTAGAACCGACGGTTCTGCCGCTGCACTGATCCACCGCGACCACGAGGAAAGGGAGGATGAGATGTCTAATGTTTCCTCTGCCAGTGTCGATGGGGAGGCCATGCTTGAATTCAAGAAGCAAGAGCTGCGGTTTAGGCAGAAGGAGCTTGAGTTCAACATAACCAAACTAAGAATCGAACAGGCCGAAAAACAGAAAGACAGGGATCACCAGTTGGAACTGGCCAAGCTTCAGGTTGCAAATGGATCCAAGGGTCCTGGACATGGGTCTGGGGCCTCCTCTCATCCACGGTTTCCAAAAGATCTGCTCAGTGTGTATGAGGAAAAGAATGACATTATGGACTGGCTGAATACTTTTGAGTATGCATGTGAGGTTCAACAAGTTGACAATGCTGATAAAATTGCCTGGTTACTCAGCAGACTGCCCCATTCTGGCTGTAGTGCCATTATGGAAATGTCAAAGGCTGAGCGAGCAGATTTTGCAATGTTAAAGCAAACTCTCATTTTAAAGTTTGGAAAGACTCCTGCCCAATATTTAAAACGATTCCGAGAGTATAAGAAAAAAGAAGGTGGTACTTGGGTATCTTATGTAACCCAATCCTTAAAAAACTTGACTGGCTGGATCGAAGGTTATAAGGTTTCTACCTTTGAAGGCATGATAAGTCTTGTCATGCTGGAACATATTTTTGCATCTTCTTCCCCGGAGCTTAAGCAGCATTTGGCCGATTCTTAGGAGATAGATCCTAAGAAGCTGGCCATTGCCGCAGATTTATGGGTGTCACATCGAGTGTCCCATAAGGACAAAACTCATCCTGGTAAGCAGGAGGAAGGGAAAAAGTCCAAAGATAAGGAGGGTGGAGAATCTGATAAACCTTCTTCTCAAAAGGGCCATAAAAAGAAAAATAAGGGTAAGACACAAGAGAACTCACAGGGTAGTGGAGGTCAGACTCCGAAACAGAACTCTGGTTACAGTAAGCCTCCCTATGTAAACAGACCCAAAGGATCTTGTTTTGCTTGTGCAGCAACTGACCACGTGAAGGGGGATCCCCGGTGTAAGGTTAGACCTTTGGGGGTCCACTCCGCTAATCTGGCCTTCTCCTCCTACGAGGAAGAAGAGATTACAGGAGCATCCTTCTCCTCAGACTCCTTCCCCAGCGGGATAGAAGCTGAGGTAGTTTTAGTTTCCCTAGGTTCCTGGGAGCCTAAAGTCGCAGAGGCTTATGCTAGGATTCCAGATAATACCAAGCGCTACTTTAAAGACAGTGTGCTGATCAATGGAGTGGATACTCCAGCTCTTAGGGATAGTGGGTGCAGTCGAACTGTAGTGGATTCTACCTTGGTAGACTCAGAGGAAGTTGCCAGAGCTACTCTGATGCCCACTAAGTTGGCTGACGGCCCACCTCGCATGTTCCCAGTAATACCTGTAAATCTTACTTTAAATGGTACAGCATTCAGGATTCCAGTGAGCATTCAGAGAAACGTTCCAGGAAAGGTCTTGTTAGGCAATGATCTCAGAGCTTTAGGGCTCGTAGGAGACACTGCCGACAGACCCTGCACACGGTCTCAAACACGGGCAGCATTGGCCAAGACCAATATGCCGCCCCAGCCGAAGGGGAAATCCAAGGCGAAAGGAGTAAGCAAGTCAAGACGAAGGAAAGAGAACATTCCCCCGAGCTTGCCTACCACTGCGGTGGAGGAAGTTGGTCAATCGCCCGGGCCTGACGAGGAGGTGGCGATGCCTGAAGTATTTGACCCCAACGACCATCCGGAACTAAAAGACTTGTTAGTAGAAGGTGGTCCTGACAGGGAAGAATTCAGTAAAGGCCAACGTGAGTGCCCATCTCTGGAAGGCCTAAGGAGACAGGCCTGCTCCCAGCTTGAGGGTGAACCTCCTGGGACGCATCAGATTTATTGGGAAGGTGGACTCCTGTATAGTAAGCCCACAGAGTCTACAGAAGGAGACCATAGGAGATTGGTGGTTCCCCTTGCTGTAAGACCCTTCCTCCTGAAGCTGGCGCATGAAGTACCCCTTGCTGGTCACCTTGGTATTAGGAGGACCAAGCAAAGGTTATCCATGCACTTCTACTGGCCCAAGATGGGAGTGCAATTAGAAAGTCACTGCAGGAGTTGTGCCTCCTGCCAATTATCTGGTAAGAGTGGCTCAACAATCCAAGCTCCATTGGTACCACTCCCAGTGGTGGGAATACCATTCAAAAGGGGAGGGATTGACATCGTTGGTCCCCTTGACCCGCAGACATCCTCAGGCAATAGGTTTATCTTGGTGCTAGCCGACTATGCCACCAGATATCCTGAGGCCATCCCATTGAAAACTGTAACTGCCAAGTCAGTTGCAAAAGCGTTACTTGGCATTTTTACTAGGGTTGGCTTCCCTAAAGAAGTTGTGTCTGACAGAGGCAGCAACTTTATGTCAAAGTATATGCAGGCTATGTGGAAAGAATGTGGGGTCACCTACAAGTTCTCTTCTGCATACCACCCCCAGACCAATGGTCTGGTGGAACGTTTCAACAGAACGATAAAGAGCATGATTGGGGCTCTGGAAGAACCTCAGAGAAGAAAATGGGATCTTATTTTACCATGCTTACTGTTTGCCTACTGAGAGGTACCGCAGGAGGGTGTTGGCTTCAGCCCCTTCGAACTTCTGTTCGGTCATCCTGTACCGGGACCCTTAGCCATAGTCAAAGAGGGATGGGAGATGCCCACTCCCCCTGTTACTACCAACGTAGTAGATTATGTGCTGGGGCTCAGAAAATGGATGGTACTTCTGATGGGCTTGGCTAGTGATAAATTGAAAGCAGGACAAGCGCTGGTGAAACATTGGTACGACCAGAAAGCTTCCCTCATCAACTTTACACCTGGTCAGAAAGTCCTGATCATGAATCCCATAAGGCCTCGAGCTTTACAGGACAAATGGTCAGGCCCTTACACAGTGGTGGAGCCCCTGGGTGAGGTTAACTATTTAGTGGTCCTTGGAAGGCCTTGACAGGCTCCAAAAGTGTTCCACGTAAATAGGCTGAAGGCTTTCGTCCCAAGAGTCGAAATCACAGCACTGCTACTGGATTCAGATGTTGAGGAAGAGGAGTCTGAACCTCTCCCCGACCTGTTCCAAAGCGGTCCTTCAGATAGCTCCTTTGAGGGTGTCCGAGTGGCCCCTCACCTGACTTATAATCAGCAGGCTGAGGTGAAAAGTTTGCTTAGGCAGTTTTCCCCCCTGTTTTCACAGTCGCCTGGTTTGACACCTTGGTGCAAACATAACATAGACATGGGAGACAGTGTACCTACCAAAAGTAGGGGATACAGGATGTCAGACAAAGTACGGTCTTACATTAAGACCAAGGTCAACAAGATGTTAGACCTTGGGGTGATTGAACCCTCTAGTAGTCCTTGGTCCAGCCCTGTGGTTTTGGTTCCAAAAGCAGGCACTTCTGAATTGAGGTTCTGCGTGGATTACAGGGCTCTGAATGCTGTCACCAAGACAGATGCACACCCCTTGCCTCAAACAGATGAGCTGGTGGATACTTTGGGTGCCTCCAAGTACCTCAGCAGGTTTGACCTCACTGCTGGCTATTGGCAAATAAATTTAGCAGAACATGCCAAGGAGAAGAAAGCGTTTTCTACTCCAGACAGCCTTTACCAATTCAGGGTAATGCCGTTCGGGTTGAAAAATGCACCTGCCACTTTCCAGAGGCTTGTGAATCATGTGTTGAATGGGTTGGACGAATTCGGTCTTGCATATCTGGATGATATAGCAGTTTTCAGTGCCACCTGGGAAGACCATTTGAAACACCTTCGGATTGTGCTCCAGGCTCTTCAGAAAGCACACTTGACCATAAAGGCTAGTAAATGCCAGATTGGACAAGGCTCAGTGGTTTACCTTGGACATGAAGTAGGTGGAGTGAGGATACAGCCTCTTCCCAGTAAAGTACAAGCAGTACAAGACTGGCCTACCCCCACCACACAGACCCAAGTGAGAGCCTTCTTAGGACTCCAGGGGTATTACCGCAACTTCGTGGCACACTATGGCACCATAGCTGCCCCTCTGACTGCCCTCACCACTCCGAAGAAACCCAAGAAGATAACTTGGACCGACGAGTGTGAGAAGGCCTTCACTGGCTTAAAAGACTCCTTGTGCCAGGCCCCTGTCCTCAGGGCCCCTGATTATCAAAGACCTTTTATTGTGCAGACGGACGCCTCTGACACTGGGATAGGAGCTGTACTATCGCAAGTAGATGAGAAGGATAAGGAACACACTATTGGTTTTATTAGTCGCCAGCTTAAGGACAGAGAGCTCAGATGGTCCACAGTGGAGAAAGAATGTTTCTCTGTTGTGTGGGCCCTACGGAAGCTGAGGCCCTACCTCTATGGGACCCACTTCACTGTGCAAACTGACCATAAGCCCTTAAAGTGGCTAATGAACATGAAGGGAGAGAATCCAAAGTTGCTTAGGTGGTCCATAAGTCTACAAGGCTTCAACTTCACTATTGAGCATAGGCCAGGTGTCCAACATAGCAATGCTGATGGGTTGTCCAGAATGTTTAACCAACCTGAACACAAGACTCATCCAGGGGTGGATTAGTTCCCCCTGTCCATAGTCTGGGAGGGGCGAGTGTTAGGAAAGATTTCTTAATTGTGGGTAATTTTCCTTCCATGTGGCAACCCCTAAACTTTTTGCTGTTGTTTTCACCATGATCTAGACTTTGCCAGAGAAGTGCAGCCTTCTGCCGCACTCCTCTGGGCTTTCGCTCCATTCTTACGGGGAAACTGACATGCCCTTAAGACAGTCAGTACCGGGAATCGTTGTTTTCTGTAGTTTCTTTATCATGTTGTAGCTTTCGTGCAACATGGCACAAGAGGGCACTGTAAGCTAAGTTACTGCTCTCTTGGGTCTCTAGTCTTCTATAGGCCCTAGATACTCTCTTTGGATTGTAAATGAACAGTGCAAGTGAATCACGGACGGGATTGGTGGCAGCGATCGTTTCTTGTGTTTTTGAGCTCCATTTGGCGTTTTAAGCGCGTTTTTTGCGCTTAGACCAAAATGGTGGCCTGGCTCCCAAAATGGCCAGACCACGAGGCTCTTTGTCCTGTCCGCTGACTGTCTTGCCCCCTTCACCTCTCCCAGGTCGAGCCGACCCAGGGCCTTCCTTATTTGGGCATGTACTTTCCCGCGAAACACAGATGCTTTCACGGGCTTCTACAGGCCTGGTGTGTGCCTCCAGGATGGGGGCTGGGATGTCTGGTCCCAATACACATCCTGGGCGCCAGAGAGTCTAGGGTGGTGTGAATGCCTGGGACCCCCGTGGTCCGTGATGAGGTCCACAGATGGTGTGAGTGTTTTATGAGCGGATCTCCCATTGGGTCCCCTCCGTTTTGGCGCGAAGGGAACCGTGGATAAGAGGGGGCTTGAAACGCCACTACCATGTCGATCTCCTGAGTTCTCACGAACAAAGGAATACAGGAGCCAAGTATCCTGCAACCACGAGGCTGAACCGAGGAATCAATGGTGACCCGCTGAAGGACTGCTCCTCTGCACTGCTGTCGCTTTGTGAAACCCTTTCTACCTCTGATCGAACGAGAAGGCCTGTACTGGTACTTCGACCCTTGGAATAGTGGGAACAACTATTCTCGGCATCTTCACCATCTCCTGCACGTAAGCCTTCGGAAGTGTCTATGGGCCATCCAGCAGACTGACCAGCCTACCCAGGAGTCTTGCTCTGTAACCGCCGTCAGGTTGTGTTGTATTACAAGTCCTTGTCACTCTCACACGATTCGTACACTTGCCATTCCCAGGTCTGAAGTGAGTAGTGTACATTTGGCTGAAATACACACGGCCGCTCCGTTGCCCTGCTGTGGTAACAAACTGCGCGGGTTCACTGAGTTTGGGACGTCCTCAACTCAACTTCTGCTGCTGCGGAATCTACATGACAACGAGACGTCCCCAGCTTCTATCTGAACCTGCCAGCACTGAAACTGACGCAGAGAAGCCTGGGTCTGCTTGCATCGAGGACCGGTGAGTAGCATCGCTAGGAACTGGTCGCCCTCCTGCAGGAGCCCATAGCTTTTCCCTGCTGTGTCTAACAGCACGCCTTTCCGTACTCGCGCTCTGCTTCTGCCCACAGTGGAGGCTGCGCTTGAGTCGCAGAGCTCTGTTCATCTTCATTGGTTCACCGAACTAAACTGCCTGATTCCCTCGAAGAGACTCCCCTTTTTGCCCGTTGGCACCAGCGTGTGCAGGTACTTTTGAGCACAAGGCTCCACTCTTCGTAGGGCTTGGACTTCCATTTAGTTAGGTGCTTCTGAAGGCGGACTGGGTCTAATTATTATTCACACTGCCTGTTTTCCTCCCCATCTTGGTGGTCTACACATTTCGTGCGTCTAACTCGTTAGACTCGTTTGTATTTGTATATATATTGTATTGGTTTGGTATGTGTTGGTTTACTGGAGTTTTATTGTGATTTCTCACTACGGTCAATGTTACAAGGCCTTGTAATAAATGTGTATATATTTTTAATATAACACCTGCTTAGAGTAATTTGTAAGTGTCCTTGCTTTGTGTGCTCATTGCGGGCTTTCAGTCACCCTCACCCCTCTTGAGACCTAGTCTTGACCGCCGCGATCGCTACCCTTATTGGTCTGGCTTGTCCAGAGGTTACCCTGTTCCAAGAAACTAGGCTGGCCTTCTGAACCTCTGCCCCTCCAGGACAGAGTTCAGAAATCCATCTTAACACCCCTGACCCCACTTATCTGTCCAGTACCAAAATACGGTACAATTTTCAGCTAAAACCGCCACCTGTAGGCGTGCCTCAGTCACCGTATGCCCAGTACAGCTAATTCACTTCCCTACAGCGTGCGGCCCCTTTAAGAATATTAACCTGCCTCTCTGGCTGAGACTGGCTACCGCACTGCTGAGACTAAGAGCCTGCCGACAGAGCTCGCGTGCAAGCGGAACAAACCGCTGCTACACCCTCTCGAGGGCAAATCAAATACCAGGCTCCCCCCCCTAGAAACCATGCAAAAACGCGCCCGGACCAAACGAACTGAACTCGCTGGTGCCAACAAACCGAAGGGGAAGCTGCTCCCCACTCACCCACGGGCACCCCGCTAAAACCCCCGCACCAGCCAAACAACGTACTACTCGAGGTAGAGAGGTTGTCTTATGTACGGCACCTCCAATTATATATATCTTCTTTTTTTTATTGAACTTACTAAATAAACCTACCCGCCTTCCTCTCTAACTAATCTAACCTTGCCTCACCTACAAAAACGAAAAATACGCGAACCCAGGCGCAGGGAAGGCTTGGGCACAGGCGACCAGGTCAAACTCACGTCCCAACCGTCGCCTGCTCCCGAACCTTCCCTGACCCCTTAAATAACCCAGAGGGCGCTCTATGCGCAAGCCAGCTCGCTGCCCTGTGCAGCGCCAAAATCACCCCGGGGGGAAATACTTTGCATTCCCCCGGGCCCCCACATCTGCATCCGCTTCAGTCAGAATGTGGCAAACAGACAGAGTCAATATCAAGATGACAACTCAGGCCAAACCCTCAAGAATCTGTTCAAATTCAAATTCGAATTTAATGAAAAAAAATCTGCCAATAACATTGGTTAATATTAAGGCAAACTACCACGCAGGCCCAAATAAGGCTGGGAAACTATTGGCAAGATACTTAAAAGTAAAAAGAGAAAGAACAAAAATGTACTCACTCAAAATTGAGAAATGGGAATCCCTCACTGAGAACGGGGAAGCAGCACATGTTTCTACTGATTTCTACAGTTCTCTTTACTCCTACCACTTTAGACTCTCCAAACATACAGACAGCAGACCTGTTTCATTTCGTATTCTGTTAAATAGGACAAGTAAAATGGACCTCGAATTCCCGAATACCCCATCACAAAAGTAACCTCAACTATGAAAAGTGGGAAAGCGCCAGGTCCAGATGGCTACCTAGTGGAGTTGCACCAGTTCTTCCTGAACTGTCGTTCTCCTAAGTTACTAAAATGATGTGAACATTTAGCAACAATGCACCCCCAGAGGGACCTTTGAAGAAGCCAATATAATTGTCCTACCGAAAGACAACGAAGACCCCACCAATCCCAAAAACTACCTCCCATTCTCACTTATCAACGTTGACTGCAAGATCTACGCCAACATTCTTGCAACCAGATTAGAGAAAGTCCTACCAAACTTGATAAAAAATGATTATGTAGGATTCATCAAAGGAAGGCAAGCCAATGCGAACACTAGACTCCTATCCGACATCATAGCCCTCGCTAACCCTCACTTAGAACCAAGATTGATTATGTCTCTAGTTGCTCAGAAGGTGTTTAATCGTCTAGAATGGAACTTTCTATTCCAAGCACTGTGGTGGCACGGATTAGGCGAGGCCTTCAGTAACTTGGTCAAATTCCTTTACCACCCCTGAGGGCTTCAATCTCAGTCAAAAGTACACTCTCCTCCATGTTCCCCATCAGAAAAGGTACTAGACAAGGCTGCCAACTATCACTTATTCTTTTTGTACTGGCACTCAAACCTCTGCTGGAATCTATTAGAAATGACCAGAGCATTACAGTAATCCAAATCCAAAACCATCAATTCAAAATAACTGCATATGCAGATTAATTTATTCTTATTCTCCCTAACCCCGACTCTTGTCGCGTGGTGCGCTATGACACACATAGAGAACTATGAGAGAGTCTCGGAGTACAAGATAAACAAGGAAAAAACAGAACTCCTACCGCTATCAATTACATGCATAAAAGAGGACTTGGAGGATTTAGAACTCTGCTGGAAAAAAGACCACATTAAATATCTGGGAACTGACTTCAAACCAAATTTAGAATCAACCATTTCCAGAGCCCAAACCTCCACAATTCAGAAAATAAAGAGAAAACTAGAGAAATGATGCCCACTGTTTCTTTCATGGTGGGGTAGACTGGATACAATTAAAATGATGATCACTTTGATAATGCTATGCCCTCTTGCAATGATCCCCATCCCCTTTAACAATAAATTCTTAAACACAGCTGTCTCCACTGAGCGATCACAGACAGGTAGGAGACCCACTGATGATTGGGCAGGCATTGGCCATTTTCTTCCCAGAGCTCCATAAAGCAGCAGGAGCCCACTCGCTAATGCAAAAAGCGAAGCCCTGTGCAATTGAGCACAACGCAAGAGACAAGACTAATGGTTAATAGGGAGAGTGCTATATGCCATGAAGCTACGCAGCCAACTAAGATGCCTAACCCAAAGATAAGCACTCTGTCACCATGCAAAAAACCTAATTAGAATTTATAAGGCAAGGGGGGAATGGAGGACACACGCCGGGGTGAATGAACAGGGGGGAGGCTCAGGCACCTGAGGAAATTAAGGGGGAGACAATACAGACCCAATCCCAAAGTGGGAGGGACAGGGGAATACATTAACACCACCAGAAGCCTTGTTAGATAAACCAATGAAGCCAAATTTTATCAGAAGCAGATCATCAATTTCGAAGCGAGGGCTACAGAGGAGTGTCGTCTCTGCCCCTTTTACTCCCTATACCCAGGAACATTCTCCTAAGAAACAAATAGGAAGCAGCATAGAAGCAGGTTTATGCCCCATGATGCTATTTGCATTGCACCCATGAATAGCATGTGGACAAAGGGGAGATTGCTGTAGTGCTAGATCTGAAGGTGGACTTTGGGATATAGACACGTCTTTTCATTTATGGGAATTACAAGCTACAAAAAAACCTGTGCATTGCAATGGAAAATACATTTTCTTTTTTATATTACAATATTTTCACCTGCTTAGTAGACCCCAGTCCCTCGTGCTACAATTCATTTTACCCTCAACTTCCAAATGTAGGGAGAGAAACACTCAGAATCTGAAATCTTACGTTGACCTGTGGCCTGGAACATCTTACAGTGGGATGGCCATAGTACACACTGTAGCTTAATCAGTCAAACCCACACCTGGCACACTTGGTCAGCCCACTCAAATCTGTCACTGAATGTCAATATGTAATAGAGGGCTGCCCGGAGATCACCAAATATCAGTCTGTTAGGCAGCAACATCTTTGCCATTTAAGAGCTCAAACAAGTGCCCATTAGCGCGTAAATTGCGTTTAACCCTGGGACGCTCTATAGACGGTGAAAAAAGGTTCCATAGAACAGAGCTCCAGAGACAAAGTTACTGGCCGAGATGTTGTTAAGTAATGCATTTGAATACCCCTGCTTGTAACCTTTTTAGACTGACTGCATAGCATCTTCCTCACAAGCTACCACACATTTCAAATGTATTTCACACACACTAACGCTACTGGCCTTTGGTGCTTAAGGATAGACATAAAATAAAATAAAATCAGCAAACATCATATGATAAGATAAGAGGAAATGCAATGGTTTGTAGGTTGTTAAAATCAATATGTTTCAGGGAGAAGAATACTTCAAAGGAAATGACAAGCACTTGCATGTGGAGAAGTGGGAAAAGGGATCAGACCAGTACTGATCCTGCCAGGAGTTTGGAGTGGGAAAGACATGGACTAGATAGGTAGTGGCAAATACAGCAGACATGTAGAGGCAAAGTGATAAAGCAAAAAGAAAGAGGTGATGGCTGGAAGGTTTAGAATTAATCCTAATCTCTGGCATTGCTTTGGGCATTGGGCAACCCGCCAGACAATCGTTCTTTTGCCTGCCAAGCCATTACAAAAGGGGAAAGACCATATGCAAATCAGACTTTGTCCCACCCCAAAAGAGGCAGTCCAGCCCGAACTGCTAAGTCACATTCTTTCTGCACTAGCTCACAAGCATCCCCAGGCATCTTTTGGCCTCATTGGGCATCATCATTGAGGAGTAGTTTGGGCCTCTAGGCCCAGCAGGCACTGGACTCATGTCTCGGCATACCTGTCCCACTTGGGGTGACTAAACCAAAACAAAAGAGGTGATGGATGGAAGGTTTATAATACATTTTAACCTCTAGCATCGCCTGACCAACCCTCCAGACCAGAAATGTTTAGACATGGAGGGGGAACAATTACAGGGACGAGGAAATATTTTTATTATTAATGATAATAATAATAATAATAATAAAAACGGACAGCATCTGCATGCTTCGATCCAACACCACGAGGGATCAGGACCACCATTTGACACCCCAGAAAAATGGGTGCCATATAAATAAACATATGTGACATTACGTCAGTGCGTATGGGAGTGTGAGTGTATACAATTACAATACAACACATCCACAATGCATTTAAAACATATTAGAACTTTGGCCCTCATTACGACCCTGGCGGAAATCGAAAAACGATGGCGGAAATGCAATACCGCCATCGAATAGCGCTCGGTGCGACTATGACCCGTCACCGCAAAGTACGAAGCCATTAGCGACACCGTAGTGAACGCCAACGCTAACTGCACCAAGCACGCGCGCGCGCGCCATGCCAAACCGCAAACACCACCATGGTGCAACGGTACGCCAATTCCGACCCTAGCGGACATGTACCTAACGCCATCAGGCATGGCGGAATGTACCATTCCGCCATGGCGAGAAGTACGGCATCGCGAATCAACCGTAAACGGCCCCACTGAGTGCCTGTACACCGCTCCCTGCCCACAAAGTACAACTCCCGGTAGGTGCAATGAAGTCACAATGCAACCATTGAAATGTACAAAGCACCCATGCATGCCAACGAACAAAAGCAACACAAGAGGGGCCAATGGGAGCTGCAGGTCACAGAAGGCACGAATACAGAAGCCATCCCAATGGACATGACCACAGTCCCCCACCAAGAAACGCACGCAAACACAGGCACCTGTGCCCAGCAACATTCCGAAAATCACATCATTCCACCAGTCCACCTGGCTGACCGGCATCTGTTACACAAAACCCAATCCCCCGCCCCTGAGCATGACAACATTCAAACTGTCATATAGGCAGCCCCCATCCCTGACCTCACGGGCTCAGTAGGCAAACGCGCCCAGTACAGTACCACGCAACTAAACCCCGAAGCTGGAACCCAATGCAGATCTCCTCACAATACATCGCCCCCCAAATAGGCATATGCCACATCACTTGCAAAGAAAAACGCTACACGGGCCAAATCAGAATAGCAATTTATGCACATCAAAGACACCAAGCCCATACAGCCATCAGGCCATGAACTCCAAAACACTAATCACCATTGTGGGCTGCATCCGCAAGAAATGACCAGCCACTACCTGTGTGTCGCCCTGTACCCCCATGGTACACAGAGCCACATTCACGTACGAAAAGGCAACATGGAAGCGCACAGAACCGCAGGGCTGTCCCAATGGGGAGGCACTAGTCCAGCTGAAAGGCCGAAATGTTGCTCCGAGACACCAGTACTGCGTAAGGGCATGTGGGCCATTGGCGATCGTCCCATAAGATCGTAATGCTGCTCCACCGATTAACACGAAGCAGCAGGTGTCGGGAGTAAAATCCATCTGCAGGAGTGGCATACAGATGGCAGTGGCAAAAGGGGAGGAGATACCTGTCAACCAAAAGAAAAGAAAAAGAACAGAATGGCCATCAGAACTACATTCGAACAACTCACTTCAATGATCACACGAAATCCACAGCCATATGCATGCTAGCCCACTCAAAAGGATCATCACCACCCCAAAACCACTTGCGACTCATAACCATCTATATCGAGGTGCAAACACCATCACAAACGAGTGTACCTGTGCATGCGTCTGTCAAAACAGAATCCATCAGATGGGAATGTCAACGTGCATGGACACAAGTGTCTGAGGGCGCCTCGAGACAGGGAGGGCTCAACAAGGCCAGATAGACGATGGTCCCACTATGGCAGACCTGCATCACATAGCGTAGGGGAGGCGGATAGATCCCAAGAAGCCCTGTACATGGCAAACTCTGTATCAAATCACCTGCCCATGCATCCATTCATCATTCCCTCATCCCGGGATCAAAACGCCTGAATAATTACTCACATGACATTAGAAACATCCATTGAGTCTGTGCGTAATGCAGCCTGCAAAATCCACAGTGCCCCAGCCCGTAATTCCAGTGTTGTGAAGTAACATGTATTTGGGAACGGCCGGCCTCATCGCCCACGTAGCTAATGCGCATCCCAAACTATTCATATCAACCATTGCTCCCTCGCCATGGGCCCTGTCTCAAGGACATTGAACAATAGAACGTTATATTTGCAGTCAGACCTGTGGGCATCTCCTCGCCGCCAGCTGAAGACCGAAAGCGCCGCCCTTCGAATTCCTCATTTGCAACACCACGTCGGAAAGGCATCTGTGGCCGTTTGAAATCACTAATTATTCCATCGAGTGCGGCTGTGTGTGAAAATGGCAACTGCCTTCACCCACAAATGGGACGCCCCGCCCGTCGTTGCAACTCGGTACAGTGATGCATGAGGGCCCACCGTTACTCGAGTACTACGTTCCACTGACCCTTCACAAGTCTGTTCGCGACTGCACAGATAGTATGTGCAACAATGGGACCACAGCAGAATGAACATATCAACCAATCTTACACGGCCATCGGGTACAAATACATGATTGCAATAGCAAGATACCATTCCCCGAATTGCAGCGTTGTGCGCGGGACGTGCTCGGCCAAAGGGGAGAGCAGTTTGCACAGGTGGAATTAATCACCACAGGTGGAGGCCATACAGCCTGAAAACACATAAATTGCACAGCCAGTCTCCTCCCACAACCACACCGAAATGCTACCGGCAGGACTCGCGATGTTGGCCCTGGGGGACCTGATAGCACTGCAAGTGCTCCAACTCCAAGAGGAAGACGAACACCAACTACAACCGGCCGCACGGAGGAGACGCAGGAGGAGGAGGAGGCCAAGGCAGGGCCAGCAAGGGCCGCCAGCACAGCCACTACCACCACGCAGGCAGCCCGCAATCCCACGCCTCCGAGCACATCCGTTCAACCTCACTGATGAGCAGATCCACACCCTCTACCGTTTGGACCGGGACACCATAGCCGCCATTGTGGACATGACACAGGCTGACCTTGTCAGCATGATAGATAGCCCAACCGCCATCCCACCCCTACTGAAGGTGGTGTCTGTACTCCACTTCCTGGCCACAGGCACCTACCAGCACACAGTCGGACAGTTGCATGGCATTTCTCAGCCACTGTTCTCACGGACACTATTGCAAGTGCTCGATGCCCTCCTGCAGCACGCAGACGACTACATCTCCCTACCACGCTCGGAGCAGGAAATTACAAACACGAAAGTGGGATTCCATGCACTTGCCGGCATACCTGGTTGCATTGGTGCCATCGACTGCACCCATGTGGAATTGGTCGTCCCACATGCCATGGAGGCCCAGTACCGCAACCGAAAACAATTCCATTCCCTGAATGTACAAATGGTGTGTGACTCCAACAGGATCATTACACATTGTTGCGCCCGATTCCCTGGATCAACCCATGATTCTATGGTCTTGAGGAACTCTACAATACCACGCTACATGGAGCGACACGCAGGGAACAGATCCTGGCTACTCGGTGAGTCTCATTACATGCATGATGATGTGGGGTATGTGAATTGGCAATGACCTGGCAGGAAGGGGGGGGGGTGTGCGTACGTATCAATGGCATTCCACATCATACGTTTCTCGTCCACATACAGGTGATGCTGGATATCCACTGAAGAGATGGCTCCTCACACCAGTCCGGAACCCACGGGACCAGCATGAGGAGGACTACAACCATGCCCACTCACGTACCCGTGTAGTCATAGAACAGGCATTCGGCCTACTGAAGACTCGTTTCCGCTGCCTCAGCAGGTCTGGCGGGGCACTCCTGTACCGCCATGAGAAGGTTGCAAAGATGGTGATGGCATGTGTCATGCTCCACAACATGTGCGTACGTAGAAATGTGCCCATGCCCCCTGACGCAGAACTGCAAGCACCTGAAGATGGTCATGATGAGGGTGGGGATGTGGCAGCACCTCATGGAGTCTGCGAGGCACCGGAGGCCCGTGACATTCGTCAGCATCTCATTGATGTATGCTTCTAGCACTCACGCCTGGTGGCTGATACATGGACACGGGACTCGTGGCACTGCGTGTGTCTGGGACATGCACAATATGGACTGTACGCCTATGATGGCCTAGTACACAAAGATCAATGTCCACACATCTCATTGGTTGATCGTGCACTTTTTATGGCATATGTGATGTCATGTTGAACACCCTATCGACCCGCCACCCAAGTGAGCCCAACACACCCCCTCCACCCCCCTACCTCCCCCCCGAACACCAGTGTCCAAAGATGCTCATTGTCAGTGGGCTGTCGCTATTGCAAGCCCCCTCTGCGGGTATCAGGGGCACCCCTGCCTGTGGAGCGCAGGTTCCTTCCAGATCTACGTTGGGGGCTGCCCTGGACGGAGCTTGCAACGGATGATGTGTCTGCCTGCTCACGTCCATGCATGTCCCTAAGGGTTTGCGAGAGCTCAGTGAGCACACGGCGCACTGCGGCAAGTTCGGCACATACGTCCTTGGCCGTCGCATGCAGTTCCCCCCTGAGGCTCTCGGTGCTTCTCTCCATTTGGACTCTCAGGCTCTCGGTGCTACTCTCGATTTGTGCCCTAAGTGTCTCAGTTGATGTTTCTATGTCTGCCTTAGTGGCCCCACATTCATCAGCATGGTCCTTGAGGAGCGTGGCCAGTTGCTGCTGTTGTTCGATCAGCTGGTCGAGGGACTGTTGCCTCTGCTGGGCCATGGCCATTTGCGGGGGTGTCACAGAGGGGCTGTTGTCCTCATGTTGCCTTGCCACAGGGCTTGTGGGGGATGGCCAGTCGTCGTCTTGTGGGTGCACCTGCGTGGTATCCTCATGTTGTACGGGATGGGACAGACAGGGGGATTGGGACAGGTCATGGAGGGATCTGTCTTCGACATCCCCGTCTTCTGTGTCGGAGCATGCTGCCATCAATGGGGTGTCACCTATGGTGCTGCTGCCACCAGAGGCAGTGCCTTCTGTGGCATCCATTGGGGGGACCTGTGGTGGTGGTGTTGTGGGCATGCTGGCTGCTGGGGTGCCTGTTGATGTTCCCTCCTCTGTGCTGCCACCTGATTTGTGCTGCTGCCGTGTCTTGATGCGTGCAGCTGAGGTGGAGGGTCTCTGGCCGTTGGTCTTGGCCCTCTTTGCAGGTGTGCTGGTAGGGGTGTCCTGTAGCTCGTCGTTTGGATCGGACCCTGTGGTGGAGTAGAGGAGGGCGAGGGTTATTGGTGGGTCTGTGGGAATTGGAATGGCATTGTATCACATGCATTGGGGTGGTACCTGAGGGTGATTTGGGCCGGGGCCTTGGAGGTGCTTTGATTTGTGTGTGGAGTGAGGGTGCAGTTGTTTGGCAGCCTGCAGTTAGGGTGTGCCTGCTGCACGTGTAGTGCGTGTATTAGGGGTTTTTAATTATTTATGTATTTATTGTGGGTTTTAACGTGCGCTATCAGGCCGATGTGTGTGGACGTTCTCCTGGACATGTGTTTCTGTTGCACTATGTGGACGCATGGTACTTCACATGGATGGACTGTGTGGATTTGGCATTGTTTTTTCTGGCCCACCTACCTGTATCTTCGGATGTCTGCACTCCTTTCTCCATCCCTCCGACTCCCTCTATGCTCTCCATTCCGATGGTGGAGGCACAGATTTCTTCCCAGGGGGTCAACTTGATGGGTGATTCAGGACCTCCCCCGGTGGCTGTGGCAATGTTGCGGTTGGCAGAGAGTATGCTGCGGACGCGTATCCGCAGGTCGTCCCATCGCTTGCGGCATTGCTGTGGGGTGCGGGGTGCGGTCCCCACCGCACTTACCCGCTGTGCCACCAGAGCCCATATGGCCTTCTTGTTTGCAAGTGCCGTCCTGGTCATTTGCGTGCAGAAGACGACGGCAGCATTCTCCTGGAGGGTCTCTGTTAGCACGGTGAGTTCCTCACGGGAGAAGTGGACCTGCCGCTTGCGGTCGCACGCTTTCTTCGCTGCTTTTCCCATTATTCTTGGTTTCGCTAGGGTGGTTGACGGGTTGGGGTGTGTTTCAGGGTAGTGATTTTAGTGGTTGTGTGGTTTTGGTGTATTTATAGGTGTACGCCGGGATGTTTCCCGTTCCGGGCCCATGTTTTAACTTCCGTTTCCGTATATTTCCGGGCACCGTACTTTCCGGTAGGCGCACACTGCGGTGACCGCTAAGAGGGGTGGCGGTATTGCACCTGGGGCGCCGTACGGCGGCGGTGTGGGCCGTTTTGGGGTCATTTCCGCCATCGCGGACTTTGCACTTCCGCCATGCCGTGGTGCTCGTGCCCGATGGGTCGGAATGGGCCGCACTTTGCTCCTTCGTGCAATGGCGGAAACGCTATTTACGCTGTGGCGCTCCGGTCAGTCGCTTTCCGCCAGGGTCGTAATGAGGGCCTTTGAGTGGAATGTTAAAGCCCACAGCAAATTAGAATGCAGGCCTTCTTAGAAATAATCGCTGATATGCCCATCCATTCTTTTGCCTCCATGGATGTCAATTGCCACTGCCGATGCCTACCACTGCACTCTGTCTCCTCCCCCTCCCTCTGGTCTCCTTAACTATGATGCCACCATTCTTGCTTGCTGCACCCTGCCACCAAATTGCAACCTCACACGCCTTCTATGGGCCCACTGCATCCTCCATCGAAACAAGGGGCAGTCTTTCAGCATGAAGCTGATTGGCCTTTCTTTCCTTAACTCTGCTTTTGGACAAAGTAGCTTTACCACCAGCACCAGGCTCTGTGGCCGGGTTTGAAAAGCGTTCAATTGCATTGTCACTGGACAATACTTGTACCTATGCTACCTTAACACTCCACGTGCACACTCGACGTTTGCTCAGGGTCCTAAGTAGGGCTTCCGGTACAAAAGTAATGGTATAGCCACACAAACGGCCTTTAATGCTTAAACTGGTCATAGATAATGGAACAAGAGATTGTTTGCCTCTTGTTAAAGTTAGACATAGAACATGCTATGTACTAGTTGCTGGGTCCCCAGGGGAAGCTCCTCACACTTGTCCTTGCTTGTCATAAAGCATCTGTATTACACAAAAATGCCTTTATCTAGGACTCCTAGAATACTACATGGACAAGCTATAAAGAGTACAGAATGAGGTGGCTAAACTACTCCTCAGGATAAAAGGATTCAACCACATTAACCCACATACTCCCCATGCAGCATTGGCTCCTGGTCACAAAAGAATAGGCTTCAAACCCCTCTGAATGCCTCACTGTACTTATCATTGAACTGGGCCACCTTGCTTCACTAGGATTTTTCAGCATTGCACAACATCAAGGACTCTAAGTCCTTGTCCTCAACAACAAAAAAACAAGGGCATCCACTTTCTCCATATTTGCATGAGATCAAACAGATGATCCTTGTAGTTGATGTATTAGTCCACTCAGCCACATATCCAGCTATTCGCACCTGTTCAGCTTGTTGATCCTCCCAGTTGGGAGCAAATGAGAGTCCCTTCCGGTGTTTTTATATCATCCCATCTTGGGGATGTACTGAATTGATTTGAAGTGGCATAGACCCCATCCCTTAGCACCTGCTGATTCTCTGAGCTTATGAGTGTGCTTGGATTGTCGTAGATAGTGCTTAGAATGGGGGAATTTAGACTGGTAGTGCTGGAGTTGTGGGTGCTGCATTACAAGGGTATCATTATAGTTGTCTTTTATTACGTGCTTAATAATAAGCCCAGGATCGATATTCGAACGTGCGTTGTCTTGCTTCCAAGACAAACGTGTTACCCTGAGCTATTCTTCCTCTCCTTGAATGTATCTAGATAAGAGTGAGGATTCTCTCCCATGTGTCACATAAAGATACCAAGTACGAACCACATGTGACAGAGGCAGGATTTAAAATGTTTAACTTGAAAATGAAAATGATGGAGGGACTACATTAAAGGGACATATAGATATGATAGAAATACACTACGGAAAAAGTGTAATGAGGTAAAATTAGTTAAGAAGACGCCCGATATGGGTGGAATTAGAACAATCTCGCCTCCCACTTCCCCTGCGTTTCCTGCCACATGTCTCACCTCCATTACGCCAAACCTGGAGTGGCACCTTGGCCTCCACTAAACACACCCCTTACAATCTGGGACTAGGCGTTAAAACATAAGGGCATCCAGAGGGGGTTGGATCCTTCTCCCCAATTTTTTACAATCTGGCCTTCTCTCCTGGATTCCGTCCACTGAAATTCAAACACTGGACTGCGGAGGGTGAGGGGGGCTTGAATCCCTTAATCAGCTTTTCGAGGATGGTCAGCCACGCTCCTTTGAACAATACAAAGCAGCCTTTCACCTAATTGAGGCGGAGAGGTTTCCCTATATGCAACTTCGACACTGGTGTTCCCACCCCCAAACCCATCAAGCAGCAATGCGCACCCCGAGCCCTCTTGAACTTACACTAAAAGAACTACCAGTTCGGGGGAAGATCTCCACGCTCTACAAATGTTTGCAGGAAAACACACTTACTACAAGGGTTCCCTACATTTCACAATGGGAGGCAGACCTGGGACATCCGCTTGAAGACCAAATGTGGGTGTATATGTGGTCTAGGACTCACTCCTCATCCTTCTGCATCACTAATCGGGAATGTGCCCACAAACTGCTTCTGCGTTGGTACTACCCTCCGGTACGCCTGCACCACTTCAATCGGGCGCTGGAGCCCCGGTGCTCGCGCCACTGTGGACAGCCAGGATCATACTTCCATATGTGGTGGTCTTGCCCAACAGTACAAGCCTTCTGGGGTCAATGCATTGCTACTATAAAGGACATTACCCAGGTGGTGCTCCCAGTGGTGCCGGAAACCATCCTACTGGGCGCCGCAATACCAGGGGCTTACTCGAGATCGGGAAAAACAGCCAAACTTCTTACACAACTGTTGCTGGAGGGTAAAATTACAGTAGCCCACACTTGGAAGACAACTGAGGGCCCCTCGATGACTCTTTGGTGGGTCAAGCTCTGGGACCGCCTGGTCGCGGAAAAAGTCACGGCAGCCAAGCCGGGCCTTTCTGCATTGCTTTGCAAATATATGGGCTCCATTCCTAGACTATTATCAGAACTTCCTGGCTATGATCCACAAATCCCAATTGGCAAGAGGGATCCTTCATTTGGGCAATGATCTGCACACGGACACGCCCGCTCCACTGGGTCCAGGGCAAAGTTGAGTTGGTGGGGGTGGGAGCCACAGGGTCTCTGTACTATGCTCGCCCAGTCTCAGTTGATTGATATGAGGGTTACTTTGTGCTTCTGATATGCTTTTATTGTTTTCATCTGTGCTTCCGGTTTAAAATAAACACGTTAAAAAAAGTAGTTTAGAAAGAAGTGCCTCCATTGATGACATAAGACTTTGTAAGTTAATGAATGTGATTCTATACTCGCCAGGAAACCCTTCTGCAAAAACAACATCTATTGCCTCGAAGAAGGTTCAAATCAGGGACGGACACATGCAAGGCTTACTCCGCTTCCGCTTCTACAACTGTATATACTTTTTGAAGAGGAATATCAACTGGTGCAGGCGGAGCCAGTGAGAGATAGGTTTCCCTTAAAAGCTTCTGATTGGATGGATTACGCACATGTATTATATGTTATATTGTGGGGATTACTAGAGTACATTTCTAATATTGTAAATGTACATGTAATTTAAAAAGTGTTTTGGAAAAGGTGTCACTTCATGCAGACTGGTGATGATGCAGTGTCTTTTGCAAAGGGATTGGATAATAAATGTCGACATATAAGTGTAAAATACAAATCTCCACTTGGGCGAATGATGCAAGAATAACATTGTCACTATTCACACAATCAGACAGACACCAGATCATGCGGGTTTAGAGTTAGTAGTTTTAGGTGCTTTTTGCGCCATTGTTTGCTCTTCTGGTGCCGCCTTTCTGACTAGTGGGAGTTAGTTTTTAACTGGTCGGTGTCCGAGATGCAGGCTTCAGCATGGAGTTGGGCGTCACATTTTTGTTGAGATATTCTGCACTGTCTATATGAAAGGGAATAAATACTTCCCTTCAGGAGACAGGCTAACATGGCCTGCAGCAGCTCATAAAACATGCTTATTGGATACTTGAAATTAAACAAAGTGTATTGTGGACATGGCAGCCTAGTCCATAGGATTTGGGATTGGCAACTGGCACGCTTTGGTATTGTCATGGCCACGTGATCAACAACCAACTCAAAGCTCAGAGAATGTGTTCAGCGTGATCTATTTTACAAAGAAAATATGACATGGGTTTAAGGTAGACTGAAATTAAGGGTGTGGAGCACTTAAAGAAAACAATGGCAAGTGATCCAGGCGTGCTTAGTCATTCCATCCCACTCTTTTCTTTGTGCCGCAACCTGGAGGTCAAATAAACTCACTCACTGTCTTTGATGTTTTAAGTGCCTCAACACCTTTTTCTTGTACTGGTTAAGTGGCCACTCCTTCATTTCACTTGTCAGGATATCGCTCTTCTTGGTAGAATATTCATCCATTTTGTGGATCGAGGGGTCTCCGAGTCGTGGGATTTTTTGATGTAGCCCCACACCTCACTAGGCTTGGGAATGTCAAGTAAGACTAAATTAAAGGTTTTCTGTTTTGCTCTTTTTGCACCACATGGTAAAGTAAACACAGAAAGAATATCTAAAGAAATAAAGGACGGAAAGATTCTGCAAAAAAGGTATTACTAAATAAAAATAGATCCATACCTAAATAAGTACAGCTTGAGGGACCATTAATATAGGGTTTACTGCTGCCTTTTTCCAATTACAAATCTTGGCCGCGCCACCAATCAACAAAGTCATGGAATGAGAAGCCATTAAGCTCCACAGTAAAACCTGGTATTGCTGGAAAGTTAGAGTATAAGTAGTCCTGATGAATGCGGAGAAGCAATTTCAAGCAGAAACCGATCCACTATAAGAAGGAGTGTACAATCATTTTCAAGGGCACCATACTTCGAAGAGGAAAGGCTTTCACTTTTGTGCTTATTCAATGAAACCAGTGCAGATATTAAGAAACATGATTCTAACCAGGTGAATGCATAGTTTATTGAGAACTATATTTGTTATTCTTTGCACATCGGTAGAAACAGATATATACAACACAGGTTTCACATAGCTTTAAGAGACATGCTATTTTTCACAAGAAATAAAACAAACTTCAGGGGATCTCTTTCCTGACTTTTTGATAGGTTGTGCATGGTAGCAAGTCTTAGTTCCCTTTTATGGGAGTCAAAGAGTTTTCCTTCTCATATTAAACAGACAAAGGAACTTCCTTGTTCGTGCTCCATTTTGGCGTTGTATAACTTTCAAGGCAAGGAGGTATCTCTCTTGACTGCCTCCCCGTTCTCCTGTGGGTTATGACGTTTTTCATATGCGCAGACGTAAGTCTGTTTTTGCTATTCACATACCCTGATCAGATCTTGGTGGTCTATGCTCCCACCTCAAATGAAATTGGAGTTTTGACAAAGAATCTATTGTGGCCTGGTTGACAAAGGATTCGGCTCTAGCTGGTACAGAATGCAGCCACACACCTCCTCCAGTGTATGCCAAAATGTGATCACATTTCACATTCTTTGGCTTCACTTCACTGACTTCCAGTACCCAGTGGGGCAAAGTAAATATATTTAGCACACAAAGCTTCAGCTGACTTGAGATCTTTTCCCCTAGCTGTGAGACTAAAAATACAACCTACTCCAAAACACCTGCAATTAGCAAATAATACCACTTTCAAGTTTCCCTTTTTTCAAAAAATCATGGACTGGCGTCAGGTGGCCCTTTGTTCTGAAATGTGGATGTCAACCAGTATCAATTGCAAAACATCTCATTGACAGCACAGGCATCAGCATCTGGGAAGAGATCTGCCTCCCCTCTTCCCCAACATGTAATGCCTCACCTCTCATGCAATGTTAATTATTCTTAAACACACAGCATTTCCCTTAAAATGCCTCTAAACAAACCTAGTTTGTTTGTTTATTATGTATAGAGCGCTCCACACCCTAGGGTATCTGGGTGCATTAAAAGACAGTTTAGCATCACAGTTTGATACATACATAACAGGAGAAAAGCACTGTGGCGTCGGTACAGATACAATCTGACACGGGAAATGCATACAGGCTATAAACAAGAGCAAATGACTTGAGGTGAAAATAAAACATCAGTAGACGACAGTTTACAAAGGTCATAGGACAAGTGCGTATTCAAGCAGGAATTGAAGGCAGACTCATCTTCTCCAAGTGTTCCGAAGAGGAGTGCCATTCCCAGATAGCCATTTTTTGGTATTGGACCTGAAGCTTTGGAAGGACTGCAATGCGTAGGTCTATGGGGAGAGCGTTCCAGGCTAGGGAGGCTTGAACAGGGAAACTGTTGCCTCCAGCTCTTTTCAGGTTAAACCGTGGAACGGTAATGAAAAAGGAGTTACTAGACATGGTAGGTTGAGATGAGGTTTTTCTTGTGATTTTCTTGCTGAATTATAGTGGGGCCGGTTTATTGAGGCATTTATGTGTAATAGAGACTCATTTGAAGTTAATCCTGTCCTTAATAGAAGGCCATTTGTGATTCCTTCTAGTTTCTGAGATATGGGCCCTCATTACGACCTCGGTGGTAGCCATGCCGCTATTAGCGGCATGGCTGCCGCCGAAATCGCGTCCGGGTACACCGAATGAGGAATTACCGGGCCATTCCGAGTTCGGAAGGCCCGGTAATTTCTCCCTCCAAGGACCCGGACCCGGTCCTTCCCCATTCCCATTTCAGCCCCCATAGGGCTGAATGGGAATGGGAGAGGGAGCAAACAACGGGCCATTACGAGTTGGCCCGTTGTTTGCTCCCTCTTCCCCTCGCGGGACCCGGTAAGCACGCCTAGTTTGACCAGGCGTTACTTCCTGGGTCCCGCGAGGGGACCTCGTAATGAGGCGGTACGGGGTAAACGGTGCCGGCACCTTTTACGGCGCCGTTAACCCTGTACCGCCAGGGTCGTAATGAGGCCCATGATCTCTCCTAGTATGTCTGTGGGCCGAGATGCTAATTCGGTAAAGGACAACTATCACATATAATTTATGCTGTTCATGCATAGATCCGCAACAGTCGCCACCAAGGTTATCTATGTTGATGCGCTTTCACAGTGCCCACACCGCATGTATTGGGGTTGCCCAATTATTGAAGCGTGGCAATACAGTTACCACACTCTGGACTGGTTCGTCAATTTCTTTCATCACACTCCAAAGTAGAGTTCTGAGTTTCTTTTCTTTTGAAATCTTTACAGCAATCGTTGTTCGTCCTATTTGAGGGCTCCACAAGTTTTTCATTTGGGCCTGAAATAAGTCAACCCCTCTCTCACCCTTGAAACCTTGAAAGGTAGGAGATCCCTTAGCATATCCAACCAGTTAGCTGTAGATCTGAGGCAATTCTGCAATTTATCATAGAACAAGGAATCACTGTCTTAGGAGCCTCCACTATCCCAATCAAGCATTTGCAAAATAAGCTTTGATTATATGAACTGAGCATATTTTTTATTGACTTTGATATTCAATCGTATTATTACTGGATTGCTATTGAGCCACTTTTCCATCCAATTTTGCAATAAATCTGGTTTAAACTATTTAAATGACTGTATGTGCCATCAGATTTAACATGTAGGCCCGTTTCGTGCAATAATTAGTTTGTAAGATGGATTTATTTCAGTATTTTTCGAAGTTTAAATGAATGGAGCCGGGGACTTCTCGTCATTATACTATGATTTCTGCCCATTGGTGACTGCATTTAGGGTGTCTCTTATTGTTGTTCTTACACTCAAAAACATCCTAATTATTTAACTTGTAGAATGGTAGACAACACTCTTAGTCCTAAATACCAATACATTGGTATGTACACTTGGTTTCATTTTGTGGGCTGATTTAAAATGCCCTGATCAGGGAGCACTGAGTGCTAGACTTGCCTGCAACATGTTTATTGCAAATGCGCAATGTGGCCTAGGAATATGATTGCACTATCCAAAGCTAAAATAATGCACTCCTTACTGGACGGGCGTGGCTTATGTTGTTCTCATTTAAAACTCAACAAAAATGTATTTCTTTAATTGTTTTTTTATAACGCGCCTAATACCGCACCTGAGTTCGGTTTCTAAGCGCGAATCAGGGATTCGAACCCCTGTTGCTTTGCGTGGTCTTGTTTCCAAGACCAGCGCATTGCCTCTGTGCAAAAATAGAACTGTACAAAATGCAGCCCTCTGATTATGGCGGCAATGACATATTATACCTATATTAAGACAGAGTTTGTGCAATAATTGTGTTTTAACATATGATGGTAACAATCAAGGATTTTGTTTTGTAGACGTGCTGAGTACAATTATGTAATGATTATGTAATTAGTGTATGATTGTGTTTAAGTATTTATTTGTATATATATTTATTATATTTGTATATGGTTTTAACACGCAATTTTATATGTTAATAAAAAAGAAATTACAAGATGCATTGATGTCAGTTATGTGGTGGCCATTGGGCCCCCATATAACCAATGTTTGCTGAAAAGCCACAATGACTGGCGATGCTGTCTTTTGAAATGATCTCTACAGCAGTGAACTGAGTGTCGACCTCCCACACACGAATAATTTCAGATGACTTCATACAGAAGACATCACAAGAATAGCATTGTTGTGTTTTTATTGGCTTAGTCTTGCTTCCATTGCAGTGCCTGCGCGTGCATGCCAGGGACAACAATGTCATCGGTTTCATGATGTAGGCCTCGTTTTGCCTCTCTGGAAAGGCTACACATTTCTTGGATTATGAAATAGATTCGTCCTCAGACATGAAGGAACTCCTGACAGCCAAGCCATGCTATGGTGAGGGCGTAGTCAGGCGGCTGTAAATAACTAATTTGGTACATTCATTGGCATTGTATTCTAAATATAGGGTGCACTGCCCGCAAGTACCAGGTCACCTACACATTTCTTACCTTGAAGGTTTCTGCCAAAAAAGGATTTCGGAAAACCTGCCCATGTCTGGGGGCCTCTCCCTCGATCAACAGCTCGGCCCCGTGCTGGTTATTCGCTGCCTGCAGGGTTGCCCAGTCTTGCTTCCACAAGTAGGCCGTAATCTCTGACACAGGGAACCCCTTTTCAGCCAGTTCGATGGAAGGTTGCAATATCTCTGCCAAGGTTAGCTGTGGGATACACAAAGCCAAGCACACAAAACGTTTAACCTCTTTAAATGTCATCATTCATGTTAGCACCACCTGCATAGTGGTAAATACAATGTTTGCATTGTCATAGGATATTCTCATTTGCTCTCCAATTAGAAACATAGCTCAATTCAGAGACCTCAGCTCAAAAACTATTCATTTAGAAATATTTATTTCACGTAGTTGTGATCAAATAATTGAACTCAACTGACTTCATTGTGAGTTTGCAAAGGATTTGGCTGAACAAAAAGACTTGGTAATTTCGTTTTTCATTCAGTGGTAAAATAAAAAATGCAAATTATTGAATTAAGTGTTTCACTGACACAGTCCATGCTTGTGCAGTAGGACAGGTAGCTGTAACCCCACCCATTCTTCAACCTGCATTTATATTTAGACGAAGCAGACATCCAGGGTCAGACTGGGCCCAAAATAGTCCCTTGGACGAAGCGAAAAAAAGTGGGCCCCATATATAGTAGCAATTTGTGACCTTACAACAAACTGAGTAGTAACAAGGTGGGTATTTTAAGCACAGTCCGTAGAAAATAAAGTATTTTAAAGCCCATTAGGACAGTAACAGATTGAAGCCACTACTTGGCACCAATGTACCCAGCCCCTGGGCATTGCCCCTTTGCCCCATGGGCCAGTCCATGCCAGCGGATATCTCACACCGTGGACAGTGCATGGCTTTGCTGCACATAAAAGTGAGCTTCCCACAGAAGCCACCATATGAACACCATGCAGCAAATGCAACCGGACGATCCCCAGATGTAAGCAGCAAAAGAAAGGCACAGGGCTTTGAGCAAAAAGGCAAACAATTCAGACATGAATTACAGACAGCAAAAATCATACCCTTAATGAAACAGCAGGTAATTCACTGATTGAGGATGACATTATGTGAAATGGTACAAACAATCTTCCAAAAGGAATAGTAGAATACCAACACAAACCTGGCAATATTTGTTACTGGAGCAACAAGGAATGAAGGTTATATTGTGGGGTGAAATAGCCCTGAATGCCATAACTAAAGGCCGGAGGCAGTGGGGGGAGCATGCCCCTCAGTAAAAGTCCTGTGCTGGAGTAATGTGCAAAATGAGGCCATTGCCAAACAAAAAGGAGAGAATTTGGGCCTCAAAACTTGGAGATGTCTAAAAATGTTCATTGCCCGGCATAAGGGAAAGACAAATGCTATAATTTGCCAAAGTATGAGAAAGCTGAAATAATATTCTCCAGAACTACAGTTCACAGAACCCTAAATGGGATGGCAGCATTGTGAGCTACAGTTACTGTGAAGCAGAATGCACTTCAGCAGAAATATTAACGGAAATGTGTAAATCCGTTTTTCCCTTTATATTAAAGACAATGCTCAGGAAAATGTGTGCAAAATGTGTAATAGACGAAGTTAGGCTTTGTCCGTCATGAGCCCATCACAAGAGGAAACAATAAGTTGCAGAATCTACAAGGAGATGTTGAATTGCAGCAGAGGGAAAGCCATTCACGGCTGGAATTGGCAAAGGACATTTCCATTGTGTCTTTAAAGGAATACTTTGAGCTTTAACATGTACAGCTAAAGTCTTTAAAATATATATTATGTTGCTCTTCTGTAATAACCGTTTGCAGGTAACCACTGTGCGAGGGTTTTACATGTTGAAATTGTGCAATTCTAAGAGTTGATTTAAATGTTAAATCCTTGCAGTGAGGGGCACGTCGAAATCCTGGTTTAATTTCTCTGCTGTGGGTTCCCCAACTGTGAAACTAGATTTCAAAGCTCCATTGTCAGGGGGACGAGATGAGGAATTCTCCTGCCCCTCCCACCCCTCAGGTTTGATGACAAAAACCACTTCGGCGTCATAAAGCTGGCCATTAGCCCTTGAAGCCTTTGGCTAATCTAAACACAGGAACTCCTCTTGATGTCAGAGTCAGAACCAGATCCCTTCGAGGGGTGGGGGCCAGAGCTAGGGTTAGTTGCACAATCATTGCACAGAATGGGAGTTATGCCGTTTATGGGATAACTTGGGCAATATTAATCGCACACGATTCATGTTTGGGTTTCTGAAAAGCTGTCAGTTGGCCGCTTCTGGTGAGCCAAAAATGATTTTGGGGACACCAACATACCAAATGTTATGAGGAAAAAATTGATTGTGATCTCTGTATTAATGTGAGAACCATAAGGATTTGAGAAAAGATGTAAAATGTTAGCCATATTCCACCCACTGCGTGTCATGTTTTTCATTAATATAGTTCGGGAGAAAAAAAGAAAATACTGTAGCTTCACACTAGTAGGTCACACAGACACCAGACAAGATTGAAAAATGCAGTATTAAAAAATGCTGGCATATGTGTCATAATATGATGAGAAAGGGAATTTGTCATACAGTGAGATTTCTGTGTGCAAAAACCAGCCCCAGCCCCCTGTGCCAGTTAGATGATGGATTGGGTTTCCTCCCTTGGCTTCCCAGAACACACCCACCTTCTCTGGACCTATTGGCCCACGGATGGGAGGGGACCCTTCAATACTGCCCAATCCATTCAGCGAGAACTATGACACATCAGTGATATCACTTGCCTTATAAATGAGTCACTCTGGCTCAAATCAGGACTCTCCCGACCAATTCTTGACGTGTGCAGCTGACCAAATCTGGAACCATAATTGCAGAGTGAGGCCTACATCTTGGAGTGAAGCCAGGAGCTGGAGTAGCTGACTTGGGACCACTTTGGCGGACAGAGAGAATCCTTGACTGAAACCTGGCTGTTCCAGCAGTGAGGCACTGATGCTCCCTGGTGCCCCATTCAGCCCTCTGTTGTAAATATAGACATCCCCAGCCATAGATTAAATAAGCCCTATCTTCTTCAGCATTGCCATAGGGATGCCCCCATGGAAAAATCCCCCATCTTCTTTGCTTGTGTAATTCAGTCATTTCCGATTGAAAAATATTTCACTTGTCTGTGCAATGTAGTAATTTTCCCATTTAAAAAAATCATTTGTCTCCTATGCACTTCAGTCATTTCCCCTTGAAGAATCTCCAGTTGCTTGTGTAGATCCCTAGTATATTTTCTCAGTAAATCAATTAATTTCCACATTATTTCATTGGACCGAGATATTTGGAATTCGAAACTAAACATCTCTTCCCAGTGTCTTGTGAGTCATTATAGTTATAAAGTGTTCCCCCAAAGAATTAAATTCATTGTGAGCTGAAAAGGGATTTGACCGTGTGTTTAAATGGTGTTTTCACAAAATTAATTTCTATTTGCATTTGTCATTTTAAACCCAAACCAATTTCCCTTTGCGAGTATTCTCTTTGTCTAGAGCCTACCTGTCATCTGCCTCTGTCATTTGAACTGAAAACTGAGTTATCCGACTGGGAGTTCCCCGTGCATAGAGCTGCCTTTCATTTGCAGCCTTAGTAAAAACGAGTGAAATTTGCATTTGCTTTTCTATGGAAATTTTGCTTAATCTTTTAAAAAACGTTTTTCCTAATCTATTCCTCTTCCCCAACATATTTTGATAACGAATTTCCAACTGCATTCCCTTTCCATTTGCCCATGTGTTGCATATTCTGAAGTTGATTTTCCTATTGTGTGCTGGCGAGTATGTTCTGAAGCCCTATTTGTCTTCTAGTCTAAGCAGCATGAAGTACCCTTGTGTGCTGTCCCATAGCAGCTGTCCTAACTAAATAAAAACCCATTTTACCTGGTGTAGGAAAACAAATAGTTTCATTAATTGCTGCCTCCCTATATTGTTTCTAAAAACCCCGCTCAAAATCCGATTTTAACCTGGTGTTCCCATTCCTTGCCACTGCCTTACATTCAAAGCTGACAAGCCTAGTGAAGGTCTAGGTTGGGGAGAGGGGGGAGGGGTTGCTGGGACTCATGAATCATTTGCGTGCACATGCATTTTCCTGTGGGTTGCATTCATTTTCTTGGTGTTTTTAACTGTTGATAGGAGTGGTGAAATCAGTAAAGTAAATCCTTGTGGCATACATGTTTCAGTTGTCTTAGTGTGCCAATTGACTAAAAGGACTCTAAATTTGTGTTGCCACACCTTGGTGGCTGTGTATTCAATATGCCCATTAAATCACAAGTTAATAAAATCTTAATTGATAAAACACCGGCCTAGTTCCTGGTCTATTGTGACACGGGGTGCTTGTGGGGGGTGGGTGAAAGATGGGCTGCATGCTTCCTTAAAAAACGATTTGGGATTGTAAAAATAAAAAGCGGTTTTATTGTGCGCCCCATTCAGCGCAAGGGAAAGAGATCCCTGACTTACATGTGCTGTAATATATCGTGACAATACATGGACAAATCTTTCCATCAAATAATAAAATGTATATACGTGTGCAAAAAAATAATGAAAACCCTGAAGAAGGCAGACAATAAAAACTGATAATGTCCATATGCCGAAACAAGTCAGCCTACTATACATGAATAATATGGTTGAAGAATAGTGGGGCAGCAGTGCCTATTTATTAGAGGTACTCATAGTTGTATAGCCAAACACTTAATTCAGTGAGCGGAAAAAGATAGCACGCTGCCTCATCCTGTGAATAAAAGGCAATGTGAGCACCACAGCCCCTGTGGCACACAAAATTGGCCTTTCAGTATAAATTGAATAAATGTGCTCCCCAATTTTGTTACTGTGTTTTATTTAGAGACTTTGTGTGTTTAGACAGTGATTTTGTTTGATTCAGATAACATAGTTTTCAGTTTTATGAATGTAGCCAGATACAAATAGCAAACTGAAAAAAGTGCCACTTATTTTAGTTTGCCATCAACCTATGTTGATAAATACACTACAGGGAACTTTCGTTTTCAGTAATTTTCTATTTCCTCCTGTGGTAGTAAGGGATTTCTTGTATATTTGAGCAGCCATGTAAGAGTTTAGCAATTGCCACTAGTCTACCTATAGTCTGTGGGACATAAAGAGGTAAAAAGCATTCTAAATTAGAACAGCACTTCACGTGGAACTTCATTTACCTAAAAATGAAATTATCTTTTTTAGGTCACTACACGCATATTGTATTGATTTTTATAACACTACCAGCCTAACTTTCGAAAACGAAATTGGGACACTAACAGCATATTGTACTGCTCTGTCGATCGCTACCAGTCTCTGTATGTACATTTTTGTGGTGAGTACTGACCTATTGCTTTGTTGGTCGATAGCAGCATATTTTACTGCCTCGTTGATCGCTATCAGCCCAATCCTTGTGCTATCTCCACTGATCTGCCTGAATGATGCTGATTCATGGCACACTCTTCCCGCACTCTTGCCCTCACGGCACTCTCCTTACTGCGAAAGAGAAGGAGGTGGGAGGCAGGGTACAGGTGCTAGAGAGTGCCCCAGGCAGAAGTGCCAGAGGTGCCTGCTGCAGACAGAAGGTAAGTGAATGGGCAGAGGAATCCCAAGTGAAGAGGGGGTCCAACACTCAACAGGTAAGTGCACGCCTGAGACAAGTCACTCAACAGGCAGATGTGAGCCCGAGGCCAGTGCAGGGGGTGTGTGGATGCTGGTGGTGATTGGGCAGAAGGCCAGGATCCTATTTGGACTCCTGAGGGGCCTGGCTGGCACTCTCAGCACATGTGTGGATGGCTAGCATAGTAGGGAGAGAGGGAAGGAGGAGAAGATGAAGTCTTGAGTTGTTTGCAGAACTTGAGGTGAACCGGTTCAAGATGGAGATAGAGATGGAGACTGTTCCAGAAGAGGGAGCTAGCGGAGGAGAGAGATCTGTCCCCAGCTCTCTGCTTGGAGAAACATTTCCCCAGCAGAGAGTTGGAGAGAGAAGATCGAAGGGATCTGGAATGACAGAATTTAGTGAGAGAGCTGCAGGTAGCGTGGTTACATGTCCCAGACAGACTTATGGGTGATTTGAATTTGATCCTTGAGGCAACCATGAGCCAGTGTAGAGATTTTAGAGCTGGAGAGATACGGTCCCTGGGCTTGAGGCCAAGGATAAGTCTCACAGCCCTATTCTGGATTAGTTGAAGGGGGTGGAGAGGAAGGTTGAGGAAGAGGCTGTTGCAATAATCCAGCCTGAAGAGGACTAGAACTCTAGAGACATTGAGTTTCTGGGGGAAGGTGAGGAAAGGGAGAATGCCTCTAAGAAGGTGGAGGTTAAAAGTGGGCCTTCTTGGCAAAGTCCAAGATGTGAGGAATGAAAGAGAGAGAGGAGATGACCCCGAGATTTCTGGCTTCAGTGAAAGGAGGAGAGCCCATAGAGGGCGACCAGAGTGCAGGGGGAAACGGGGAACATGCGTCCCAATAGGAAGAATCTCAGTCTTACTGGCATTAAGACAGAGATAGTTGGAGTGCACCAGGGCTGGATAGCAGATAGACGAACAAGTTACTTACCAACTGGTAACGTTCTTCCAACTGGATGTTCCTCCAACGTATTCCATATCTTTGACATGTAATGGCAACAGCTGTGCTTCTTCAGAAGTTTTTCGGCAGAGGGCGTCCTGTGTCAATAGCGTTGGGTCGATGTCCCTCGAATGTCTCCGTCGAGGGCGACATCACCGGATGTTATAAATAGGACGTACGATGCCCGTAGCCTCAGTTTATGTTTTTTCCTCCATAACGTGTGGCATGCTCGTACACAATGCCTGCATGACTGCACATAGCCTTGAGGGAACGCAAGCTGCAATAGCATAAGAAATTCTCCAGAAGGGCAGACCGTCAGGGTGATGTGGAATACGTTGGAGGGACATCCAGTCCAAAGAACGTTACCAGTAGGGAAGTAACTTGTTCTTCGAATGGATTGTGTCCTCCAATGTATTCCACATCTTTGACACATCTTAGACAGACTCCCAAAGCAGTACCAGAAAATGGAGGAGGGAGAAGAATTTAGAATACCCAATCAGATGGCAGAATAAAGAACTTACCAAAGGCCATATCTTGACCATGGAGCGTATCCAGGGAGTAATGTTTGACAAAGGTGTGGATAGAAGCCCATGTTGTTACATCACAAATATTCCTAATAGGAACTCCCCGCTGCAGGGCTATGGAAGTAGCCATGCCCCTAGTGTAGTGAGCTTGCAACCCCTCAGGAGAGTCCTTGCCCGCCAATCTGTAACATTCAGTAATGGTGAGGATAATCCACCCGGACAAGGTCTGTTTGGTAACAGCCTGGCCCAATCGGTGTCCAGCGTACCCCACAAAGAGTTGATCGTCCACTCAGATCCTGGACATCCTAGAAATATAAAAGCTCAGAGCTCACCTAGGGTCCAACCTATGGAGTCGCTCCTCTTCCTTACCAGCATGAGGAGGAGTATAAAAAGCAGGAAGTACCACTTTCTGTCTTAAATGAAACTCAGACACTACCTTAGGTAGAAAGGATGGATGTACCCTCAGTACAACCCTATCCTTGTGGAACAGAGTAAAAGGTGGCTTAGATGAAAGTGCCTGCAATTCACTCACTCTGCGAGCGGATGGAACCGCAAGCAAAAAAAACGTCCTTGAAAGACAAGTCTCAAAGGACAAGAGTGCAAAAGTTCAAACGGATCAGCCATAAGGAATTTCAAGACCAAATTCAGATCCCAAACCGGCACCTGAAACGGGGACGGTGTGAACACATTAGTGAGCCCTTTTAGAAATTGGGAAATCAAAGGAATCTTAAAATAAGAACATTCTTCAGATGAGCGCTTGAAGATAGACAGCGCCGCCAGGTAACCTTTAATGGTACCTACTTGAAGACCACTGTGGGCCAAAGAAAGCAAGAAAGACAGAACCATGGGAATGGAATACTGAAAAGGATTGACATCGTGTCGCCTGCACCATTCGCAAAAAGTACGCCAACGGCAACGTTACAGGGATTTGGTTGCAGGCCGCCTGGCCGAAAGCAACACCTCCATCACGTCATCTGGGAGGTCCCAATCCTTATATCTCAACCTTTCAGACACCAAGCCTGTTGAGAGTCTTGACCTCTGGATGGAGAACCCAAACCCCCCCCTCGCACGAGAGAAGATCCATTCGGTAGGGAAGACGGGCTGGAGGGCAGATGGACATTTCTAGAAGGTCCAGGTACCACGCTCTCCTGGCCCAATCCGGAGCAATGAGGATCATGTGGGATCCGAACCTCCGCAACCTCTTTGGCACCTGAGGATTGACGGGGACCAGAGGAAAGGCGTACAGAAGTGGGAATGACCAATCCACGACGAATGAATCCCCTAAGGCTCCTCTCAGAGGAAATTCCCTTGAACAGAATCTCTTGCACTTCCGGTTGGCACTGGTCCTGAGCAGATCCACTTGTGGGGTTCCCCAAAGGGCGAGGATGTCCAGAGGGACATCCTGAGCCAACTCCCACTCGTGAGAGATCGTGCTCTGAATGCTCAGAGCGTCTGCTGCCGCAGTCTCCTCTCCGGCCAGATGAACTGCAGAGAGTGAGATTCCTTGCTAGATTGCCCAGAATCAGACCTGCATTGCCTCTCTGCACAACGGGAGTGACACTACCCCCCTTTTTTGTTGAGGTAATGTATGGCCACTGTGTTGTCCATCATGATCAGGACACTCTTCCCCCGCACAGATGGCAGAAAAGCCTTCAGGGCCAGCCTGATGGCTCCATCTCCAACAGGTTGATGTGGAGTTTGGACTCTGACGGAGACCAACGACCGCTGGCAGTCAGATCGTCAGCATGAGCCCCCCATCCTGTGAGTGAGGCGTCTGTCACCACCGTCACCTCCGGCCAAGGTTGCCAAAATGGCTCCCCCTTCATCAGATTCCCTTCTCTGGCCCACCACAGAAGATCCTGCGAGACCGAGAGTGGAACCTGAACGGGATCCGACATCTTGCCTGAGAATTGGCACCATTGCATCTTGAGAACCCATTGCAGGGATCTCATCCTCAGTCTAGCCTCTGGCACCAGAAAAATGCAGGATGCCATGACGCCGAGCAACCTTAAGAATACGAAAGCCGGAAGACTGAGCATGTTGAAATTTGTCCACCATCTGTACAATGTGATGAGCCCTTACCTTGGGAGGCGAGCACTTTCCCAAGGACGTGTCCAACACAGCCTGATGTACTGGAGCTGTTGTGAAGGTGTCAGATGCGACTTTTTAAAATTGAGGGAGAAGCCCAGCTTGAGGAAGGAGCAGCAGGTGAGGCTGAGATGATCCAGAGCTTGCTCGGAAGAACGTGCTCGGATCAGCCAGTCGCCCAGGTAGGGGTAGACGTGAATCCCCCTCACCTGAGATACGCTGCTACCACCACCATTAGCTTGGTGAAGACCCTCGGGCGGAGATCAATCCGAATGGCAGGACCCGGAACTGAAAGTGCGAGCTGCCAGCCGCAAACCTCAGGTACTTTCTGTGCTTTGGATGAATCAGCACATGAAAGTAAGCATCCTGTAGGTCCAGAGACAACAACCAATTTTGAAGTCGAAGGGCCTGAAGGACCTGAGAAAGAGTGACCATCCTGAACTTTCGGAGGAACTTGTTCAACCAACGCAAGTCCAAGATGGGTCTCAGTCCCCAGTCTTTCTTTGGAATAAAAAAATATGGGGAATACTATCCCTTGTTCCTCTCCGCTACACGCACTAGTTCTATAGCGCCTTTCTCCAACAGGGTCAAGATTCCTGCACAAGGAGCGGATCCGGAAGCTTCAAAGAGAGACTCCCCGGTGGATTGTCGCGAGACTGCTTTAGGTAGGGAAGGCAGCAGCCGTGGGCTATTGTATCCAGAACCCATGCATCCAAAGTAATAGCTCGCCATTCTTCGAGATGCTGAGACAGACTGCCCCCAACCGGCGTACAATGGAACATGGCCTCATAGCTGTTTTGGAGTGTCTGTTGCAGCGCCTGAAGGCAAATAGGCAGATGCTTGAGTGGCTTTGGCACCTCCATTTCCCCGACCACCACGGGTACTTTTTTGTTGACCCCTTTGATTGGTGGTTCCTCTCGTCCTACCAAAAGAGGAGTAATAACGAAAGGAACACCCCCCTCCACTGTTGTCCCCTAGGACGAAAAGGCGGAGGTTGACGCACTGCTGCACTCAAAGATTTAGCAGCAGCTTTGGAGGTCTGCAACCTCTCAAGGCTCTCGTCAGCCTTGCTGCCAAACAAATGAACGCCATCAAAGGGCATGTTCAGAAGATGGGCCTGTACATCCGGAGCAAAACCCGACTTCCGCAACTACGCAAACCTGCATATAACGGTGCTCACAGCCATGGACTGTCGGCCGTGTCCAACCCAGACTGAAGGGATTCACACATGGCATTCATGCCATCCAGCACGAGAGCAAGGAACCCATCCCTTTCTTCCCCCTTGGGAATATGCTCAGCGGCTAGAGTGACGCAATTCCACAGAGTGTGTGAAAATCTTGCCATGACACAAGTGGAGTTGGCCGACTTCAGCGCCATACTCCCAGCAGAAAACACCTTGCGTCCCCAACCATCAAAGCGCTTGTCATCCCTATCAGGAGGGATGGTAGGGTACGCTGCCTGCCTCGAGGTGGCCGTAGCTGCCTTTACTACCAAACTCTTGGGACTGGGGCGAGTGGACAGGTAGCTGGGGTTGGTACTGGAAGGGCATTATTTTATAGTTAACGACTTGTTGACCGCCGGAAGAGACTCTGGGGTCTGCCAAGTAGCCGCCACCCTTTTTTGCAAAGTCAAATGAAAAGGCAACACTGGGTCAGTGGACGGACCTTGATCCAAAATATAAGTTAAGTCAACCTGAACAAATGTATCTAGAGGACTAGACTAACCAAGATACTCAGTAACCCTAGCCATCAGTTTATAGTCTCCTATAAAAGGATTCAGCATGAGCCCCAGGCTCAGGCCTGCCAAACTCCACCTCAGGAGATGTGTCTAAGCCACTGGCATCATTTAATGATTGACGTAACTCTACCAACTGACTGTCACCTGAAAAGACAGGCGCCACATCCGGCTCAACATGTTCAAACTCCAAATCTGACCTCTCCTCATCCTCATAGATATCCAGAGGAAGAAAAAACTCCTGCCTAGGGACAGAAGTGGGTCTGGAGTCCCCCAACAGGCCTCACCGACTTGGATTTAGCCTTCCTTGGAGGATCCACAGTACCAGGGACCTCCATCGGCAAATTCCGGGCAAATGTCCCCGAAGGCGTCGAGGGCGCTGACGGCTTCGGCATCGACAACGGCGCCAACGGCACCGAGGGCTGGAGTGAAGGCAAAGCAGCAACCTCCATATCCGACAGACACGGCGTCGACCTCAAGCCCTTACCAGACTTCTGCGGTTTCGCCGGGGACGAAGACCGAGACCTGGATCTGGCAAGTCTCTGGCGATGAACCTGAACCTTGTCCGCACGGGACCTCGACAGTTCCCGATGTATATCGCGCTGAGGACCCAGGCCCGAAAGGCGCACGAGCATCAGACCGTGACCGTTCCCTGCCGGCTTCTTCCGAAGGCGCGGACAGAACTGTGCGCTGGGATTGAAAAATTGCTAGCATGTGCTGCCTGAAGGCCTCCCATTCCTCAGGAGTCGAGGATTTAGCGGGACAAGCCACTTTGCTCACAGCGCCATCATCTGACGATGACGGGGAAGGCAACCAGTGACACCGCTTCCGGGAGTGCCGAGACGAGGAAGACGAGTGGCGGGACCCACTCTGTGATCGAGACCTCCCTTTCACAGCTTTTTGGGACTTACTGGGTTTAGTACCCCGACCTACCTGTAACTTTCCCTTACGCTCAGGCAAGGCCTTAGCAGTCAGCGACTGGCATTTCGAACAGTCGTCAGTGTCATGACTCTCGCCCAGACACCACAAACAAATGCAGCGTGGGTCTGTAATCGACATCTTAGACTTACAGTCCCAGAAAGTCTTAAAGCCAAACCGTGGAGTCAGAGGGGTAGATGAAGAAGACATATGCACGAAGAATACACGAGGCGCGCCGAGTTCTCGAAGCAAACACGTTTGTGGAAAAAACAGACCTGAGGCTACGGGTGCCATGTGTCCTATTTATAACATCCGGTGACGTCGCCCTCGACCGAGGCCTTCGAGGGACATCGACCCGACACCATCGAAACAGGACGCCCTCCGAAGTAGCACAGCTGTAGACATTACATGTCAAAGATGTGGAATACGTTGGAGGACACAATCCATTCGAAAGTCAGGTATGATAGAGGAGAAAGAATAGGAGGAGGGGAGCTTGAAGAAGAGTTGTGTATTGAGGGCAGAAGGCAGAGATCAAGTGAGCAAGAGGAACAAGGTAGCAGTTGAAAAGCCAAGGCGAGAGGATAGAGCCCTGGGGAACACCACAAGTAGAGAGAGTGGTGGTGGTGGAGAAAGAACCCAGAAGCACCTGGGAGGGGCGGTCAGTGAGAAAGGAGGTCAGCCAATCCAGTGCCCGGTCTGAGATACCCAGGGTATTATGGAGCCGCTTTATGAGCATAGAGTGGTTGACTGTGTTAAAGGCGTAAGAGAGGTAAAGGAGAATGAGAACAGCAGGAGAATTAGAGTCAAGATTAGCAAGCAGTTCTTCACAGGTGTTCAGGAGAGAAGTTTCCGTGCCTATGGATGCTTGGAATCCAGATTGATGGTCATGTAGACAACCAACGAGCTCACTGTGCTGGATCAGTTGGGGGAAGAACAACTTCTCCAGGATTTTCCCCAAAAAAGGGAGTAGTATACATAGGGCAGTAGTTGGTTGGACATGAGGGGTTGGCAGAAGGCATTTTTAGAAGGGGGTGCACAAGGGAGTGCTTGAGAGAGGAGGGGAAAGAGTCAGAGGCTAAGGAGTGGTTATAGAAATCGGAGGGAGCCGGAGCGAGGGCAGAGATGTTGTCCTTAATGGTTCTGGGGGAACAGGGAGGAACCTGTTTGGATAACAAAAAGAAGATTGTAGAATACCTCTATGCTCACATGCCACAAGAAAAACAAGTGTCTTTTACAAGCTTCAGGATGGGCTTTTTTGGCAAACGCTCAAATGTCTAATGGATCCCCCTTGTCAGTCTTCCAGCTGTGGGTTTTCCAGGTTCTCCAGCCCTCTTCTGCTGAGTCTGAGATACAATCTTTTGCACCTATATATATATACTCTAAAAAAAGAGAAATGACAGTCATCTGGGGTAAGTAGGAGGTTCATACAGGGATCAATGAAAGGTCTACGGGTATTTGTGCTGGTTTTCATTGTTCCCTGTTTTCGTGCAGCACTTTAACGATCGATTTCTCCGCCTACCTGGTCCATGACTGATTCTGCAGTGTGTCTGCATGATGTGGGGATCCTCCTGCTCACTGTCCATCAACCAGAAAGATGTAGTACTCCTATGGGGATTAGGTGCCTATCACCTTTCCTTCCAAGAATGTTTTGAAACCCAGTCCATCTTCAAGCCTGACAGATTGCAAATACCTATATTGTTCTCCCAAGGATGAAGAGATGATAAAGTAAATGTCCCTGCCCATCAGTAATCACCAAGGGGAAGTGGCAGCCTTCTGCCAGGAGAATGAGGTGGTGTGCAACACTGTAGCTGCAGGTAAGAGGCAGAGTAAATCTCCTAGCATGGGTAATCCATGGGAGGACAATTGATCAAAACAGGGGGGACACTTGCAAGCACTTGCCGAAATGCTTTTGTGATCCAAACCACTACCTGCCTACTTTAACCATAGCTGTGTCGACATCCTTAATCCCAGCTCTCCCATGTCCCAGTAAATACGAGGGTGAAGTCTAACGAGTTCAAGACTTTCATGACACAATTTGAGATTCATTTTTGAAACAATCCCATTGTGTAAGCGTCATACAAGCGAAAGTTTTGATTATCCGCTTTATCTTAAATTCCACAGTCATGGCCTCTCCATATGTTGAGGCATATGACCCCATTCTCAGCAAGTATGCCGTGGTTTTCACTGCTTTACAAATTATGGCATCATAAATAACAGTTCTGGGTGTTAGTAGCATTGCATGACCTGAAGAAGTACAGGTTACAATCTTGTGTAGGGGCCTTACAGCAGAACTCAGGGATTCCTTAAGCCAAGCTGTATCCCCTCCTGACAAACTAACAGAGTTAATCATCTCCGGAGTTCAATTAGACCAGCGGTTAGGAGATCGGAAAGGTGGACGGAGGAACTTTGAACCAAGATTACCCAACTTCATAACAGAAAGATATCCCTTTTCATGTACTAACAGACCAAAAACCATACCATTACGCAGTAAAAGAGGAATCCTAGAATTGGAAGAAAGTTACATAAGAGTAACTAGAACTCTGTTTTAACTTGGGGAAAACAGATCATTCAGTACGTCTGTGTCCTGAGAAAATTCCCAGTAAACTTTGAAACAAAACCACTCATCTGTAGCGTGGGGTCTATTGATGAACCATAATCTTCACTTTCTAACCCCTTCCCATCTGTCCAAATGCCCATGATAACTAACACCACTTAAACATTTTAATTACCATTGCAGGACAGGAAAACACTGGGATCAGGCACTGACAATTGTAGATAGAGGGGCCACAGATAATTTAATCAATATCAACTTTGCCTAGTCCCCCAGGGCCCAAACTATTGCTAAGATAGTGAGCCCAAACATTCAGGAGAAATATCATTCCTTACATCAGACCCTGTCTGGCATCAGACTCTACCTCTTATGACCTGCTCCTTGAAATACCCAAAGACTCTTCACTTTGATGCCAGAGCTGCTCCTCATTTTCAAGTAATCCTGTCGATCCATTCACTTGATACTCACAACACAGTGCTAGACGGGTGACGGCTCTTTATAGTTACATTGATTGAAATTAGGCAGTTTCTCCTCCACTCCACTCTTTGATGCATGCGAACCAGATACCGTGCCCCTGCATCGAGCATACGATTGCCAGATTTAATTGCTACCAGGCACCCAAATGATATATCAAAGGAGGTATGCATTGACCGAGAAAGAGCACCATCTTGAAACAGTATGACAATGATAACCTAGCCAAATAATTGCACTTCTCGTGGAGCTTCGCATCTTCGCTATCCCCAAAAACAATGAAACAGAATTGAGGCATTGTGTGGACTTTCCTAAATTTAACGTTATCATGATCGAGAACAGATGACTGTTGCCCCTGATCCAGATGTTGCTACAGCAAGCCAACTTTGCCTGCATTTATACCAAGCCAGATCCAAAAAGGGCCTGTAATCTTGTTTAATATTTATCCTGGAGGTTAATGTAATATGGCATTTCTGCACCAGACTTGGACATTATGAATATTTGGTTATGCTTTTAGGCTCTGCAAAGCCCCTCCGGCATCTGAACCCTCCCACTATTAAGTATTCCAGGATATACTCTGTGTACATGATTATCTACCTTGATGACATTCTGGTGTTCTCCACATCCCTCCAAGAACACAATGGCTATGTCTGAGATGTACTACACCATCTGCACCTGTATATCTTGTATCCCGAAATCACCAAATGTACCTTTCATCAGCAACTCAATTCTTTTTTGGATTATATGCTCTCCCCAATCGAGGTGGAGAAGGAATCTAGAAAGATCCAAGCTGTTCTGGATTAGCTACATCCAAAAACACTCAAAGACCTACCATGATTCTTAAGTTTTGCCAATATTTATAGGTGTTTTTTTACTCCTGAATATTCTCACTTGATACTGCCTTTAACACTCATACTGAATAAGGGCAACCCATTTCATTCCATTCAGACACCAACACAAAGGCAGCCATTAATGCTCTGAAAACGCAGTTTACCACCACCCTGGCCTGAGAATGCCAGATGCATCCTTAACCTATACGGTGGAGGCGGATGCATTGAATCTTGCAGCAGGCGCTGTACACTGTGAAAGGGACCCTGCCTCCCTGAGGTCTGCTAGCGGCTCTTCATGCCCAAACCCTGATGATGTTGAAAAGAACTATTGCAATTTGAGCTAGATCTTCTCGCCATCAAACATGCTTTCCTAGCATATCGTTATCTCTTAGAAGAAATCATGGCATCTAGTAACTTTTCTTAATGATCTTCAAATGCTATGGTTTCTTAAAACTGCAAGAACGACGAATCAAAGATAAATATGATGGATTCATATCTTTGTCCCTCCTGACTTTCAGGCAACCTTCCGACCTGTCTCACAGAAAACAAAAGTTGATGCATTGTCAATAACAATAAATATCATCCAGATTAGCCCAACGGCATTCCCTTTGTACCTGAAAGCAGAATAATTTCAGTTACTACCAATCCCATCGAGGTATATGATTAAAAGTTGAAATCATTGTATACACCTCACCAGAGGAAAAATGTCTTGCCAACAACCCCTGTCATCAAGAACAGGGGCTTGCTATTGCATGAAAATAAGGTATGTATAAATGTATAATGACACCCACAAACCAACAGTCCTGCCTCCACCTATGCCACGACACTCTAGGAGTGGGATGTCTCAGGGTGAGGGTACAGTTATGTCGAGTGGAGAAGAGTTTGTCAAAAAGCCAATATAACTAATTGCGCTTTCCAAGTCGTCTCTTGCGCACTTGTGTTGTGCTAAAAAACACATGCTCTATTGCCTTGGCCAGATGAAAATGAACATTAATTTTAATAGGTTTTCTCTGGGTGGGCAGGTGCAGGTTTGCGTTATTAAAACAGTGAAGAATTTTCTTCAGCGATGAGGGCTAGAGAACGACCAAACCTAGTGCACAACATGAACCGCACAGGTTACCCTCGTTCTGACTAAGGACCCCCTGCCTAAATATCTAGGGGCCTTTCCTGTTTGAGGTGAATTACCTCCAGAGAGAACATCGCTGAAGAAAATTCTTCACTGTTTTAATAACCCAAACCTGCACCTGCCCACCCAGAGAAAACCTATTAAAATTAATGTTCATTTTCATCTGGATGGCAGCCAACACATGCAAAAACCAAGGCGGTAGGGCATGTGTTTTTTAGCACAACACAAGTGCGCAAGAGACGACTTGGAAAGCACTATTAGTTATATTGGCTTTTTGACAAACTCTTCTCCACTCGACATAACTGTGTCCTCCTTAGTGTGAAAACGATTTTGGGCAACACACAGTTGAAATAACCATAAATAGTCCCTGTTGATTTTGTTTAGTCAGGGTGAGGGTAACCACACACCTCGTACAGAGAGATCTGTTTTAAAAACATGAAACAAGGTATCCAGGATCACGTCCCAGTTCCGTTCAGTTTATTTCGGATATAAGTAATCCATAAAACATAGGAATAGGTGTAATATATTACAATCACAATGTTCGTAAAAGATCAGCATACAATATTTATAATAATAACATTGGTACATCATGAAATTGACTAATACATGTCGGCATCAAGCACAAAGGTGTACACCCAAACATTTCAAACAGCTTGTAGAGTAAAATGCATTAATCATGTTCCCTTTGCACAGGCTTTCCTCAAAAATCTAGCAAGGCCAAATGCCACTTTTACCTCAGAAAATGCTAGTAAAAACAGAAAGGCTGGTTTGTAGTGTTTAATGCCACTTTCCCTTAGAATCACCTGTAACCACATTTTCCTAATCTAAGAATAAATGGGACAAAAGATATTGACATGCAGTAGTGACAACATTGGCAACAAGGAATTAAGAGACTGACCAAGTTGTGCCATGGTGATTTCTATAAACTTTTATTCAAACGAAAGATAAACCTAACATTCCTTAACTCTAATGTGATTTCCCTACCTAAACTAAAGAAACTCAGGTACTCATTAGGAAGTCTGTACAAGTCCAAATAAAAAAGCACTGCCCCAGTTAGAAAATGCTCCCAATGCTATCCCTGTCACTACAGTAAACAATAATAAAGTTCTGGTTCTCCTCTTGACCCAGGAGAATGACCCCCTTCTTCTGGATGTAAAGTTTCCCAAGACGTCAATTTTTCTCAAAACAAAAGTTCCATAAAGTCTGAGGCTTTTTGTGATACAAAAAATAAAATAAAACAGCTCTACAGGATCCTCATGGGGACAATATTCCTTATAGTGTTTTAGCAAAACGTGCAACTTCTTTACGGAAGTTGTCACGCTTTTGATTTTCTTTATGTTCTTCATTACGATCACAGCGGGATGACAAAGATGCTCCCTGAGTCCCTCTCAACTCTCCAGAGCCACACCTTTGAGGAGCTGAGCAGGAAATTGTGGTTCAAAGTGATTCACTACTTTCTAGTATTTCTTCACATTTACAGTCTCAAGTTTCTCGATTCCCCAGATTTTACCAGGTTACTTTCTAAAAGAAAGGACCTGATTCTCAACTTTTCAAAAAGAAAGGCAGCGACAATGGTTTTCTTATTATTTCAAAAGGGAGTGTCAACTCTGTGGATTGAAGGGATTGGACTCTTGACGGGATCTGGTGTCGACTTACACACTATATGTGTCTCTTTACAGGGTCCCCAACACAAAGCCCTGATGAAGGCGGCAATCAAGCATCTACAGACCGCCGAAACGTGATGTCATCAGGGAACAACTCGATCTGGAATTGACAGCTCCTAGACATTTAACTATATTTGTTCCCACATCAAAATCTTTAAAATTAGATCTTACCACGTTGGCTTTGAAAAAAGACCCTGATAAATACCTGTCTACTGAACACAGTTTCCATTTAGGGTAGAAGAATGACCCTAGTTATCCCAGTTTGAATAATATGGGTTAAGACTAAAATCAATGAGTAAACGTTGACGCAAAGGAATAAAGTCAACCATTTCTTATCCTCATCATTCTTTTTAATTTAATTGTGTATTAGATCTGAGGACAAGTTGTAAAAATAAGGACACAGGCTCTCTAGATCTATATTAGTCTCTTGAAGCAAATGTAAGGAGAAAAAGAGACCTAATTGGAGAATAACAGTCCCAGAAAAAAGAATATGTACAAATAACTTGAACTTTTCATTTCTATTCCTTGTCTTTTTACACAAGCTTTTTGAGCATTTTATGTTCTGTCATATACTAATCAAATGTGAATTTTTTGATCCACCACTGCACACCCAGGTACAATGTTCCAGGTCTGTCTGGAACTTAAAAACTATTATTATTTTGGATGGAGTGTCATAACCATTTGCAAAAAACCTCAGGGTTGTTGATTTTATGATACTGTAATGACTATTATTAAATTGTGATTTGAATTCTCTTTTTCAATTCTGTGAATTCTTTATTTTCAGAAATCCTGTCTTATTAGTATTAGTGCTAGGGACTCGTAGACCCTCACTTGTGGATCTCTAACTCAAGAGACACGATAATATGACTGAAAATATCCCAAATGGATGGGTCTATTCAGTGAATCACACCTTTTCCTTTGAGTATAATATAGAGGTACACCCTCTTGTTGATAGGATCTTTTGATAGAGGGTGATTGGTTTTTGCTCTAAAGACAACCGAGATTATTCTGCGGTGTGTGCAGGATGTTATTACCCACGTGTTTTATGATGTTATGTCTTGGTCAACGATTGTCCTTGAAAGTACCCTCAAGAGCTCTGTTCTTCTCAATCATGCCCCAGAAGACCCCTGAAAGGGTTTCAGTTCCTACAGCGGAGTTCGAGAAGATAACACCTCATATAACAATTCAGGGGGATGAGTTTGGAGTTTTAAAGACAGACTCAATTCACAACCGCTCAGGTGAGTGTTATCTCCCTGTTAGTTAAATGTTCTTTATTCTTGCTTGCTTAGTTAACCATTCTTCATACTAGCTTATTGCTGCTTGTTTTCCAAGTCTCTCTTAGCTTACCCTCGGCTCCCTCACTGACTTAACAACTCCTGTTACCTGGTTTTGGAGTCAGGATGCTTCACTGGTTCTGCCTGGGATCTTGTGACGATATATCGTTTTTCTCTCATTGGCCACTTGTTTCCTGAGCCATGTACTCTTGATTGTTCTGAAGTTGGTAATGAACTCGACCGTCCCTTCTGTACGGGTCATACACCCACCACCACTCTAGATGCTTCTCAAGTCCATTTATGTGACTTTGTGAAAGGCCTGGGTTAGCGGTCTATGCGCAGTTGTCGGACCTCAAGATCTACCCACCACAGACCACACCACCACAACCCAATCGCCGTCCTTCCAATGGGCTGACTGAGATGACTTTCCGGGCATCTCACAACCAACATAGGTTTGTTTCGCCAGGACGTTGTGCTGAGTCTCTTCTTCCTCTGCCTTACTCTCAGACACCAGATTTCACTTCTATAACGTTTGGCGTTCTGCCTCAAAGCGTGACGCCGTCTCCTCTTTCTGCTTCTGCTTCCACTACTGCCAAAACATAGTCAGCATGCAAGATGTTGTCATGTGTTCCCTTGAACCACACCCTCCACGTCTCTCCCTCGAGCTTCTCCGGTCTTCATTCTGCTTCTACCCTGACCTAAATCTCAATCTCACTTTCCAAAGCTTTCTTCCTCTCTGTCTCTCTTCCCCCCTCGTTTGTTTCTGGCATCTTAATATATCAGGGTCCGGCCTACCGTAACATCAGTTTCATTGACAAGAGCTGGTCGAGCATTGTTCCTGCTTCACTGTAGCATTCTTCAGTTCTTCCTCGTCCCTGTACTTATCACATTAAGATTGTCTGACCCAGCACAATAATACATGGTTTCCGATATAACTCTAGAAAAAAGATTTTGGGGCGTTGTCAGTACCTTATTGGGTTGGGAGTTAACGGGGCAGTGTTCCCGGATTAACGTCCCTGTTCCCAGGCGGGGAGTTCCTCTACACAAGGTCCTCCCGCATATTACCACCCCTAGGGGGACTATTGGTTAACGGCCGCACTGCCTAGTCTCATTGAAAGGTTCCCGGCCCTGGGGAAAAGTAACACTATCTGAAGGATCGTCACAGTCCCCATATAGACAGTGTGAAGTTTTGCCTTGATATGGGTAATTTTTTCATCTTGATGTAATCGACATCAGTGGGTCACGAAGACCGAAGTGAACCGAGGTACTGACAGCAAGTGAGTCAAGAATTGATTTTATTCTATATGTATTGGATCCAGTTTCCCGTAACACCATATATTGCCCCCGTATGTATCCATCAGGGACCGTTTTATCTCTGTAAATTGCCAACATATGGTTGGCCTGGTAGTGTTGTATAATATTCGCAAATCTGAATACTACCCCTGATACCTGCCAGACTTTCACAGTTGACTTTTCAACATGGTATTTGCAGGGTAGCCTATGATTAAATCATCTGACGACTAAATAGTCAAAACATTCAAATGTATCAAGTGGGTGGTCATCCATATAGATTCATGACACTTTCTTTCTTACACCAGAAATACACATAACAAAACAGTTATTATGAATGGCTGTTAGGCCCCTTGCTGACATGCAGTGGAAATATTCATATTTAGTTGTTGCAGTGACTATGGAATCCTTGCCAAGAGGACAGCATCCTCTGCATACCTTAAAACTGGCAACATCCAACTCCCACATCCAGGCAAGCCAGCATTGTAGCTTCCAAACTGTTGGCAAGAGAGTTTAAATATAGGTTTATGAGAAGGGGACACGACACAGCCCTGTCAAATCCATTTGGCCACCTGAATACACCTGCTCAGTTCGTCATCAGTCTTATAATGGACACAAATCCTCAAGTCAGTCTGTAGGGCAACGATCATTGAAAGCAATTACGTGTCACGTTGTAAGATGTATACCCTTTCCAAGATGTGTCGAGCACGTCCTGTGGGGTTACTACAACTGCTGCCTATTGCGTCCAGGCACTAACAGACTTGTAAAATGGATTTTAATACAGGTCTAACAAAATACATGGGAAAAACAGTAATTAGGCCTATAATTACTGTTATTCTAAGATGTCTTACTTTGTGCCTTTTCTAGCCTTGCCCAATGCTTCTACTTTAGCCAACACCTGTTTTCCTCACTTTTTTAAACTCCCCAGACTTCCCAAAAACTTTGCTACAGATCAAGGTACTGAATTCGTAGACCAGCTCTGGAAAGGCATTAGTAATTGTGTGAAGATTAAATTGCATTTTCCATTAGCATATCGTCTACAGAGTGACAGAGCAAATGAACATGCAAATCATACTCTCATCCATAACTATCAATGCTATGGTACCCAGGCCCCCTCGGATTGTATGTGCAATTTGCTGAGTTTGTGTACAATAAATCACTACGTACCTCATTGGGGAGGCCAGCCGGACACCTTTCCCAAGTGGCATGTGGCGTCAATGTTTGATTGCTCCTGAATCCTGATACACCAATGGGTGCCTTCCCAAGTTACAGCTATTGATATCTTTATACAACAAATCCAAGACGGTTTCCAAACCCAAAACTATCATCATGCTCAAGATAGTAGTCAGAAGAAGGGCATCAAGAAAAGACAAATCGCACCTATGAAAAGTCCCATCAGGTCTGGCTGTTGTGAAGGCATCAGGAAAAGGACACAGACAACTGAGGAAAGTTTGGGCTGCAAACTTTTATTAAAATCACAATGAGGTTAGTGTAGGGCCTTTCTTGCCCTATGCTGAGGTGGGATTTCCCTACCTAACTAAAACTAATGATATTCTGTGTCAGAGAGTCCAAAGTAAATGTCTGTCTTTGTCCAAAATTGATACTTGCCGTCACATCTATTTGTTCAAACTGTGTAGGGATGTCAGAATCAAATGAAAAAGTGTTCAAACAAAGGTTCAGAGCTTCTACCAGCACTTGGTTGGAAAAGGGTTTCTCCCTTCCCCAGGATTCCAAATAGTTCACTTTCAAACACAAGGGGTTCCCTTCCTCTAGCTTTCAAGTCTCTCACTGTTTTCATAATAAAACAATTCCTCTGGATTCTTCCCAGCTTTCAGGCTCTTTGGCTCGTTCATCAATATCATAAAGTTCAACTCTTTAGGTTCATAAGGTACAAGCTTCTCTTGATATTCTACCATAAACGTATAGATGAGTGAAGTGGCTTCTCTTTGGTGGGGTGTATTCGGTCTAGGTGCAGTTGTCAGACCACATGGCCCACCCATTACAGCTCATGCAACCGACACACCTGATTGACTTCTTTTCCACAGTTACACCACCACTGCTTCCGCTCAACAGTGGTATTGGACTTATATTCTTGCAGTCCTTGTCAATACTTGTTTTGCCATCATTCACTTGCTGGAAGACCTCATCATTTGGCCACAGTTTCAACTTTCAATTTGTACAGTTCCTCATTTCCTTCTTGCTCTTGCGAATGCCCACTTTTTCTCAATTTCTATAATTCACAGATCTTTATATTCATTAACAATGTTTGCTTTCCTTAGTTTCCATGATTCACAGTTCGTTTGTATCAAAAGAACGCTTTTCTCTACTTTCCATTCATGTGACATTCACTCATTATTACTTTCTATGGGTTTGGTAATTCATTCATATCAAAACAATGGCCCTCATTACGAGTCTGGCGGTAACCGTGCCAGAAAACCTGGCAGGTAGCCGCCGGACCCGTAATGATTTACCGGCGTCTGACTTGACGGAATAACCGGGGCATTACAGCCCCAGCAGTCCAGTAAATCAACCGCCGGTAAAATGCTGATCCCAATTCCTGTGGAGTCCAATGGGGACCACGGAAGCACCGGCCCTGTTAATAACGGTGCTGGTGCTTCCGTGAAAGTCTGCTGGCGGGTGCCGTTCCACCCACCAAGGTCACACCTGGTGAGCAGAATGGCACCCACCAGCAGACTCGTAGTTTGACCAGTCCGGAAACAATGGTGCCGATAAGCTTACTGCTACCATTCTTTCCAGACCGGCGAACTTGTAATGAGGGCCAATGTAACTGCAAATTCCTAGTTCACTCTCCTGCTGGGAATCTGCACCCTTCTCACAGGCTTCTCATTCACTTCACAGTTTGATGATTTTCTGGCCCTTCCGCTGCCTTCTCAATTTCAATACAATTTGGTATTCACAAACCTCTATGTTCTTCAACCTTCACTTTAACGTAGTCATCAAACATCAGTGTTTTACATTTGGACCGACAATCCCATTGCCTCCACTGTCCTTGGCTCACTCACAAGCATTCCGACCTGCATTCCCAACATGGCTCACACTACTGTATCCTGGAGTAATTCAGCCTTACTGGATTCACCGGGTACGCTGTATTCATTTCTGCTCTGGTCGGCTCTCTGTGGCTGCTGCTGTTCTTGGCTCAGCAAGCCCCTCCGCCATGGTATACGACACCTCAGGCTACCGGAGAGGGAGTCCTCTTGACTGGCCACTGGAGACCTTCTGACAACACCAGTCAGACTCTGCTTCCGCTGTAAAAACTGTGCAGAACTGCAGCATTTCGGACACCCGTCTCTCTGTCTTCACCTCCAGCTCATTCATCTGCAAGCACCCCACAGGCGATCTCATTGACCTTACTTGAGCCGGCCAGTTGTACCGCCTATTTGGCCTCAGGTGCAGGCCATTCACATTGATTTGACAACAGTGTTGGTACTCAGCATCCCTCTTCCTCCTCCCATTACCAGAGTGGTGTTTCTGTATGTCTGAGTCAGTAAAGGGTTGGTGTATGTTTCTATGTGGTCTCTTACTCGTCTCAGTACCATAATGGTATGCATTGGGAGATGGTTTGTTTTCCAATACAACAGGGAAGGGATTGGTAATATCCCATAAAAGCCTGAGGGACATTTGATTCCTTATGAAAAGGAAATGGGGGATACCGCGTCTCACCCAAGGTTGCTTCATCCACACTCCCCAAGCCTCCTCCTCCCCTGTGATCCTCCCTCGCATATCCACCCCCATTGTCAGGATCCGAAAGCGACAGACATTCGCTAGCCACCTGGGGGGAGAATATTTTGGCGAAAGTACTGAGGACGCCCTCAGATTCCTGACATTAGTCACAGCTAGCATTCATATTCAGAGCAGCCCTAGGAAATGCAAACTCTGGTACATCAGCCCTTTTTGGAAAGTTAAGATCATTAGCCTGGTAGCTGTCAAACTGGGCTTACTAAACCAGTATCAAATCCACCACATCCTTCATATCTCACTTCTCAAGCCATTCTTTCAATAACAAGACTATCCTAGAATCTCATAAACCCAACCATTGCAGTACAGTTGGGCCACAAGAGGAGTATGAAATAACCAAGATCATGAACTTCAAAGGACAGGAATGTCATCTCCATTATTTAGTTGAATGGAAAGGATATGGGCCAGAAGATCAGTCCTGGGTCAAGGCAGAAGATGCAGTAGCTAATAGGCAATCTCATGCCCTCCACCCTAACAAGCCCAGACAAGCAAACTCCTTGTGACGGTGGGTTTTGGGGACGCACCCAGTTAGGATTTCCGCCCTGCATGGCCATTCCCTTTTGTGCTCTGTGGTCAAAAGGGACATTCCCACTGGACAAGACAGTATGAAAGAGGCTACAGGGTTGTGACAAGGACCACAGTGCAATGCAAAGCCCCCAGAAGGAATGAAGGTTCCAGGAAGGGATCACCCAGTTCTCCCCTGCAAAGGTCTATGTAAGTCGTATGTGGATTTGTTTCTACTGTCTACCTGCAGCTCTGGTGTTCTGCTCTTTCTGCCTACAACATTCACAACAGATTTGGCATTGTGCCTCTCCCCCAAAGGGGTGTCTCTCCTCTGTTTCTTGACAGTCTATCAAACAGGAAATGCAAGCACTACTACTGTTAAAACTGATATAATATTGTTTCGTCCTCATTGTATATGTTGGCCTATGCCCAGTCGCTTTGTGAGGAAATCCGCATCGCAAGATCGTGACCTTAAGTTCATCAAGCCTCCATTTTAGGTTAAAGCCGCCATTTTAGTTTGTCGTGCAAAGTCACCCTGTGTCCTAAAATGGCCGACCTGTGTTTTCTTGTTCTTACTTAACCTCTTCAACCTCTGTAGGTGAGTTAATGTCCAACCTGCCTGCAGGCTACATGTTAGGGTCATGTAGACCTTGTCCTTTGTTGACCTCGGGATCAGGGGATTACTTGAATCGCCGATGTTAACCTACAAGTATACAAGAACAATAACGCTATTTAAACATGACATGCGAAACATCTGTTTGACCTGCATTGAAGCAAATGTGTAAAGAGTGTAAAGTTAAACCCAGAGAATAATAGTATTTGTTAGTAAATGTATTAAGAAGTAAACCACATGCACGAGATATGTAAATTAGGAATGAACCTGGCGCGAACCCTAGCCCAGTACATGATTAACTTGTAGGAGGCTGGACATTGTTATGAAGAAACCGTATAAATATGCTGATCTCCAGCTAGCAATTCCTGTTCACTGCTCACATTGAACCTGCTGGTGGTCTCTCTGATGTACTGATGGCCAAATAGCTATTTGTGTACTTTGTTTTGTAAACTGTTCAGTGTTGCAATAAAGATTATGGGAATCTTTACAAGCCCGTGTTGGTGTATTTCTCTTTGCTTGGTGTAAAAGCCTTAATATTGTATTTTCTGATTCCACACTACAAGTTTAAGGTACCCATCGTCCATCCTTCGGAAAAGTCCTGCAAACTAGCCCCTATTAAAGCTTAATAGGTGCCCTTCCTTGGAATGGCCATGGTGGGAAAGGGCATGAAGTGGAGTGGGGGAGACAGAATGGGCAACTATTTGTTTCGTACTATTGTTTCACAGGTCCGAAATGCATTGGCCAATTGGCATCCACCTGTATTATGACTAAATAATGATACATACCACTAGACTATGTTTGCAAAGCAATGTTGAGGAGGAGTACAAGCGTCTACGTTCTATTTACATTTTGTGAATAATCAACAGTTAATTTACTGTTCAGTTGTGTGCAGCCCTTACCGTGGGTTAACACCCAGGTCTTCTTTGAAGGTGTACATGATTTGTTAGTGTGAGATGCGAACCGTCAATCAAATGTCTCTGGATGCAGGCAGCACATTTGTGAAGAAGGGCCATTTTCCAAGTCAAGTGATTGGTGGAAATGCACCTCCAGGGTGCAAATTAAAAATACAGTATGATATCCTTTCAGTAGCAGTTTCAGGAAAGTAAGAGGCAGCACTTGAGGTCATGCAACCAAATCAAGTTGGTCATGGATGATGCTGAATCCTAAGAAATGAAACTTTATTAAAGCAAACTTGGCTAAATTGATGATAAAATGACATGGAAGTCTACAAACTGCGGATCATGGATTATAGGTGCATCTGACAGTGTATTGTTTATAGTGCATTTATATGTAAGTATTTAAACAGAGACAGAATGCTCTTAGGTTGAGCAAAGTGGATGATGACCCTGCATGTCGGATACGGACGGCACTTTGGGCCTGCGTAGTGGGTGAAGATTTTGTCATAAACGTGACAGATGCTCTTCGGCAGTGCAGAGTGGATCAAGGGTCTCACAGAGGTATACAGAAAGCACTTAATTTGTGCCAGAACTGGGGTAGTCCAGGCAGTAGGATGCATAGTGTGCTTGGGGATTACAGAGCTGGATACAGTCCTGAAGGCAGGTTTATGAAGTTCAGCATGGATAACATTTCTGACAGCAGGATACTTACAGGGCATGTGGGGTGAAGAGACTACGAGATCTTGCCCATCTGAAAACAGAGGGCACTCAAGGGATGTAGAAAGGTTGGAATTTTCTCCAGTGACATTTGGGAGAGCACAGCATGTGCACATATATCTTAAGTTTATTTTTTTGGTTTGAGCCTCATCCCATGGAATGCAATCAACGTTATAACAGGTGCCAATCGTGCCATAGGCTCCCAAATAGGAATCATGCTGTAGAAATACATTATTTTGCTCTGACCTTAGTATCTGGGGGCCTTCGACCTTGAGATCTCTGGTGACAGCCAAGATACCATAACTCGATATCAGGTACGAGTTCACAATCGTAGTAGTAGGATGCAATAAGATACGCATGGCAGGAAAAGTGCAGAGAGCTCTGCTGTTCCGACAGAAGGACGCAGAAGACACCAGGGTGTTTAGAACAGGTGGCAGCAGGTTACTGATGCCACTGAAGAATGGAGAGTAGGTTAAAGGTCTGGGAGTAACAAAGCTCCTGTTACCTGCAGAGCTTCCTTTGTCTGAAGGCACTTTACTCTGCTGCTGATGCTGCTGCTATGATATGGTATCAGCAGCAAAGCAGCACTCTGCAGGCACTTCCTTTGCAGCTGGTGTCTGAGGAAATCTACAGCTCCTGTTAGCCCAGCTACTGAGAGCTGCAGATCCTAGACTATTGCAGCAGATATATACAGAGTTCCTCTGAGATAATATAGATCCTAGAATTCACTAGAATCCAGACCGAAAATCTTGACTTCTTGGCCATTACGGAATCCTGGCTCCATGCCGCTGCAGGACCTGCCATCATGTTAGCTATCCCAAATGGTTATACCATCCTAAACTCAGAAGCGAAGCCCGCGGAGGCGACATAGCCCTTATTGTCAAATCCAACCTATCTATCAGGCTAGTTCCACCTAATGACACTAAATCCTGCGAAAGCCTTACAGCTAAGCTAGTTATTAATAACTCTCAAACCCTTACCATCCATTTGATTTACAGACCTCCAGGCCCCATTGGAACCTTCGAGGAGGATATTTCTACTATTCTATCTCATAACCTAAAAAAATCATCACAGGTGCTCTTTCTAGGAGATGTCAATTTGGGTTTCAACGACCTCAAAGACCCTCATGCTAGTAGAGTGGCTAACCTACTCTCTGAACTAGGCTTCGCACAAAGAGTGCTTCACCCTACCCACAATAAAGGTAGGATACTCGATTGGGTGGCAGACCACAATTGCAATGCCTAAATCCTATCGATCTCCCCTCAAATATGGACAGACCACCACCTTATAACATTTGCTCTAGAAACCAATAGACCTATTCCTACTAGCGCCCAGTTAGCACCACCCATCCCGACAAGGAATAAGAAAAACATCACCCTAGATAATCTACTCCCGCTCATCCTCCCTACACTTAATTCACTACCAGACAACCTGGACCCTGAAATTCTAGTGAACGAGTACAACAAAATTATGTCCTCCGCATTGGACTCAATTGCTCCACTTAAAATGAGACAAGGCAAACCCAAAGCCCACCTCAATTCGTGGTACACCCCCCACCTGAAAACACTTTGCATTAAAAAAAGGCAATGTGAAGCTGCATGGAAACTACAACCCTCGGAAGAAAATAAAAGCATGCTAAAGGATATATCTATCCTCTATAAAAAGGAAATACTGTCGGATAAACGGGAAATTTACAACACTAGAATAGCCCAAGCCAACTCTAGTATGAAGGAACTCTTCATCATCTTAAAGGAATTAGAATCTCCTATCCCAGTGCCAGACAACTGTGTCAAAGCCAAACTATGGTGCACTAATATTCAGCAAGCCTTGGCTAACAAAGTGACTACACTCCAGTCCAAAATTGCCAAGAAACAATCCTCACTTAGTCTGGATACCATGCCTAAAATAACTACCACCCCTCCTAAAAATAACATTGACACTCCTCGCTTCAAGTTCTCTAAAGTATCCATTATTGAGACTGAAAAAATCATACTGTCACTCAAAACATCAAATTGCCAGGGAGACCAATGCCCAGCCCAACTGATAAAGGACACAGCTAGAGACATGGCTGCCTTCATCTCAAAACTTATTAACGCCTCATTCGCAACAGGGTCTATACCAAGTAACCTAAAAGAATCCTGGGTACTCCCACTGCTTAAAAAACAGACCCTAGACCCAGCCATTCCCACGAATTACCGCCCAATTACCACTGTGCCATTCCTCCTAAAAATCATAGATAAAGTGGCTGCTAGGAGTACGGCAGTCTGGCTTCCCTCCTCAGCACGGGACCGAAACAGCCCTTTTAGACCTAAAGGTACAAATTGACGAGCTAAGGGATTAAGGGAAACCAGCCCTACTCCTCCTCCTGGACCTATCAGCTGCATTCGACCTCGTCGACCACAAGGTCCTTTGTAGGCACCTGGACCTGGCTGCGCACTTCTCTGAAGAAGCTACAGCATGGATCCAGTCCTTCCTCAACAATAGGACCATGAGAGTCTTCTCCTCCTCAGCGGCAGCAGATCCCATCCCCATTACATGCGGCGTGCCCCAAGGATCATGTGTCTCTCCTACACTCTACAATATCTTCACGAAGCCCATTTTCGATGATCTGGACCTTCTTGGTTTCACCTACCCCAACTATGCAGATGATACTCAGATTCTCCTACCACTTACTGGTGATTATGACAAGGATTTGGCCTTGGTGAACAGGGTGTATCTCATCATCCAGGCATGGATGGCCACTCACGGACTATGCCTGAATGATGACAAAACTGAAATCATCATCCTTGGCACACCCTCTACCCTAAAAAAACTGGGCCCTAACTATTCCTCTTTTAACATTGATAACAATCAAATCACCTCCGCTCACGCGGTCAAAACTCTGGGTTTCTATCTGGACTCCACCCTATCTTTCAACAAGCAGGTCAATGCGATGGCCTTCGCCACCGCTTACACCTGCAAATTGATAAGAGCAGGCAAACCCTTCCTATCCAACAATAGCTGCATCACACTTGCTAGAGCTCTCGTTTTATCAAAGCTGGACTATTGCAACTCGCTCTACATTGGGGCCAACAAGGAAGTTATCAAAAGAATTCAAATCCTGCAGAACAACGCGCTTAGTGCAGCATTAGGTATTCCCAGAAGAGCCCACATCATTGAATATAGAAGAGCCAATAATTGGCTTTCAACTCATGAGAAAATCCAGCTAAAAGTAGCCTCGCTTGTTTACAAATGTCTAAACAATGCCGCACCTCGATACCTCTCCACAAGACTCACGAGTACAAATCCTACAAGACTCACCAGGTCCTCGAACACTAATAACATCACAATACCCAGATTCAAGTTGTCCAGAGTTGGTGGCTGTAGCTTCCAGGTCAAAGCAGCTCAACTTTGGAACTCCCTACCATCCACCTTGCGGACAGATCAACCATACCCCACTTTCCGACACAAACTTACAAAGTGGATCAAAGACGTGGATAAACAATAGACTACTAACTGCCCTGACGTATTCCACATGCCCTGCCACTATTTGCATGTTTGCACATGCCTACCTCTCAGCACTTACCGCCTGAGTAGGATTGTAAATACTTGTACCATTATTTCTTTGCATGTATATACTTTTGTCCTCTTATTTGCCCTGTGTTCTGTAACTAAGCTGTAAATTGTAACTAAGCTGTAAGTTGTCACATGCAATGCGCCCGGTTACCCCTGGGTCTGGTGCGCAATATAAGTAATAAAACAAACAAACTGCTACTATTTGGAGTAGTCCCATACACGCTAGGACCTAGACTCTTCTGCAGCTGCCCGAGTAGCAGGTAGTGGAGTTTGCTGCTCCTGCCTGCAAAAGTGCCATTAACTTCAAGTCCCGGACAGCGCTTCAGCTTATTATAGGTCTTATGGTGCCAGGAATCGCTTTGCCACTCTACCCAAGTTTCAATTTTAAACAGGGATCGAGCAGTGCAAAAATATTGGCCATCAGATCCAAATATCCACCATTCTCATTGAGCACGCATTCTGTAATTCAACTGTACACCACTGCCATGCATCGCTCAAGGCGTCTACATTTGCAACAATTCTGACGAAAGATGGCATAAAAATAGAGCTTATTTGTTTTGAGCAAGTCACCTTTTTACTTCCAAACAGGGTTATCGTATCACACCAGGCAGCTGCCGCCCCGGGAACAGTCACAGTGTGGGCATGCTGTTGCGGAAGAGGGTTGGCCTCGTCGAAGCCTTGCTGTTTCAACAGATCAATGCTCAGTTTTGTGGGACACCTGCCACTGAACACAAAACAAAAGAACAATTAATTGGTATCTAATAGATGACACGTTAAGGCTGAGCAAACAGGTTTACTGATAAATGTGATGCAACGTCAAAAGCAGCTGGAGCCTTATCATACAATGGAAATGTATCCCAGCGTACTTGGGCGCCAGATATAAGAATACAAAAACAATGCAAGGTAATGGCATACTGAAACATCTCTAGGCCTGCGTCATTACAGGGATGTCATTTCACCAAAATCATAGGGGTAGCGGAAGTGACATCGAACGACCTTAGACCACACACTGACAATGCAGGAAGTGATTAAATATGCTCTTTGACACTGGTACAGGCCACTGTATGTTATAGTAAAATGGATTTTAAACTGGAAGCAACAGGGAGCTAATAGCCAAAAATATTCAGTTCAAACCAGAAAGGTCCCTTGCTTTCAATAAATTGACCTCTAAATTGGTTAGATCACAGAGGCGTTAATGGAGGCGGCAGAGGTTGCCGCCAGCAACAGATTGGTAGCGGTTTCTAGATGTAGAGAACATCAAATGATGCCAATGCCTGTTGCATCATTTTACGGAAATCAGAATGAGATGATTCCTAATGGCCTTAATGAAGCCTTTTAAAAGGTAATGGCTTCTTTGTAGATATAAACCAACTTCTGAAGTAATAAAACTGTTTTAACCAAGTGTGCCCTTAGCCACTGGATTTATAAATAGTGTGTCCTTGCATCTTTTTCTTGCACTTATTACCTGTTTAAAACAAGCATTGACAAGACCAATAGTGTGGTTTCTTGTATATGCAGAATATAGAGATTTTCCAGAAATTGCCATAAAATGCTCTAACAAATCCAGGATATTCGTCCCTTCTCTCCAAGTGGGAGCCACACCCATTGGGACTAGGGAGGAGGCCCTGCTACACTTAACACCCCGTAGGGCACAGGGCAAATGGCATCTTACTGGTGGAAACGCCCCCTTAGCGGACAAGGAATAACCAAGAAGGGATTTTAGTCAATCTCCCTTATCTAAAGAATCCCATGTGTCTGTTGACTTTATGGGGCTTGGGCAGGGCTATGAGGTGCAGGGCCCTATAAAAGTGACTGGTTGGGATTCTGAATCTCATCCGTTATCATCCTTGCATGATGCAGAGTACCAATGGGTCGCCACGTCTCGTTACAGATGAACGAAAAGATCCTGTATGCCGGATGCAAAGAGGAAGCCAGAGAGAATGAGAGAGATGTAAACTTGCAGAGAACTTCAGAGGAGAGATCGTTCCTCACTGAGGAGGAGCCTGGAGGCAGCACCATGCAGATGGTGTTGAGAGCAGATGAGCAAGACAGCCCGCAGAACACTGCTGCCTTCATCTAAGGCAAGCGCCAGAGGAGCTTGGACCCGCCGAACACAGAAGAGAAATGACCAGCCCAGAAGCGGTTGACCAGCACCTGCGGGAATCACCGCTGAAGTCCTGTCATGCACCGACAGTAGGAGCTGATGCAAAGGAACCAATGCAGAGGCCCAGAGGGAACCCAGATTAGCGGTTCTGTGCCTCCAAAAAAAACCACCTCTCCGTACGACAGCCGCCACAGAGAACAAGGTACATGGCACAAACTAGATACTGGGAGAAGGACGGTAAGATCCAGTAGTAACCGAGGAAAGGGTGAGAAGTGAGCCCAGCACAGGGCAACAACAGAGACTGTAATCTCAGGTGCAGAGAAAGAGCACAGAGGCATTGGGCTACCCTGAGGTGTAAACTGAACCCCCAGGCAGACAGCCTGGCAGAAAAGAGAGACATTTGGGTGGGGGCCAGGACCAAGCACCACCAGGAAATCAGAAAAACTCAAAAGAGACCCTTTGAACTGAGTAATCAGACATGTGGCCGGGTAGAATCCTGTGAGATACTTGAGTGGGGGTCAAAAACCAGCCACCATTGCCAAGATTAAGCAAAAGGCCTTTATAGACCTTTCTGGTTTAGTTTATTTTCGTCATATGTATTAGTGGTAAGGAACAGATCTTGGGTAGATTAGGTTTTGGATGGAGGACTGCTTTTTTTGGAAGACATCCTGAAGAGCACCCTTTGCTATTTTCCTTGGACAGGGAAAAGAATCATCGTAGAAGAAGGGATATGATCAGCATTCTTTATGTTGGTAATAAATTCGCAAAATAGGACCTCTTGCCCGTCTCCAGAGTCTGATTTACCACAATGCCTAGGTACTAAAACCATTTGCCAGCACTTGCCATTTTATGGCCAGGTAGGACCATTATGGCAGTGCCTGGAACATGCTAATGCCATGCCTACACAAAAATCAAAACTGTTACCAATGTTTAATAATATGTTTTACCAGTACCCACAAAATGTTTGTCTGTACTGGACTCTGAATGATTTACGTTTACACTTCTAGTGTCCGAAGTCAAGTGAGAAGGGTGGAAAATCATAACCTTTTTAGTTGAATCTAAGTAATGTAAAAATGAACTGTGCTGATTTACAGACATTCCATCCATTGATATTGTCAACATATTTATGTGTGACTATCAAGATAAGTTTGGCAAAGGACCATATGAGACAAGTATGACTACAGAGATACATATGTATGAATCTATGTTAAAGATGGCTCCATGGAAATGTGTGCTTGGAGAGGCTGATCAATGCATGAGGTGGGTGTGAGAGTCAAGATGATTGAGGAATTACCTGGGCACCTTGATGACCAATTAGAATACTGAATGTAGGGGTGCGACCACTATTTTACACAGGTTCGTTATATCAATATCAGCTGTGATTTGTGAATTTCTCAATGAAGCAATTGGATATAATGAAGTGTGTCCAGGCAAGGGGCATGTATAGTGAACTATATCAAGAAAAGGGGCAGAAGGGTGTGATGAAATTAATTAAAACTGTGTTTGTATTAAAAAATTCAAATACAGTTCTAAAACAATAATGGCACATGGCTAAGGAGACACACCATATGCAATACGACATCGTACAATCTCAGACGACCACAATACCTAAAGCACACCCACAATCCATTCCTCCTGCCTCATCTTGCACTCGTAGCTTCCATACAGTGTTCCTTTGCATCCCTCACAGTTCAAAAGGTAATGGCTTGTATGGGAGAAATTCGGTCCAGGTGTCTTTCCCTATAACCAGCACTGGAAATGTGTGGCAAGCCGTCAAAACCATGCCTCCCAAAAGATAGATTCCAACACTTTATTTTATAATCATAATGGGGGGTGGGATACAGGCCTTCGGGGGCAAGGGGTTTATTTACAACTGAAAGGGGATTTCCTGTTTTGGAACTAACTGAGAAAAAGGTGACTGGTTTGTTTAAACTGTAGTGTAAAAGGTAAGTCTGTTCTAATAGGGATACAAATCTATATAGATCAATAGAGTTTTCTCTACACAGTTCCGGGGCTTAAGTGGACAGCTCACCTCTCGACCCTCATCCCAGTCTCAGGAATACAGCTCCCAGCATGCTTCATCCATCACCGGAATTACAGTCTCTGTGTAAAAGCGCCCACCTCTCCACCTTTTGCCACACTCACAGTGCCCAGCTCACTTCTTTGCCACACTCAAAACAGGTCAGGGTTATATTGTCTGGCTCACGGCATGCTTCCAGGCACATGGGGACCAGTTCATCCTCTCCACATACTGCCAAGCTCACTCAGGTAGAAAGTCACAGGTTTGTCAGGATCCACAGGCTTTCCAGCCACTCAGCTCCCTTCAGCTCTGTCACCATCTCAGTCTCTAGGGGGCGATCAGCTCACTTAGGTTTCACGGCCTCTTAGGTCCCTTCAGCCCTCTAAGGACTAGTCTTTGCCTCTCAAAATGCAGCTCCCTTCCCACCTCTCAGCCCGTGAAGTACTGCCTGCTCTGCTGACTCTCCCAGTGTGGATGAGTGCTCAGGTTGATCTACAGGCTACTTATTCTTCCAGCTCCCTGGTTTCTGGCTGACTCTTCCAACCTGCTACGTAACCTGTTGCCTTCTATAGGCCTTCTCCAGACTGGGATATTCTCCCAGGCTTCTGCATTGGTTATTTTCCCCACTTGTCTCATTCAAGCCTTTTGAATGACACAAGGCCTAGTAAGATCGTTTGTTTTGTCCTCCCTCGGTCGTCGCCCCCTTGTCTAGTCGCACCTAGAAACACTTGTGTACAGGCACATTATAAATGACTGAGCATATCATTTACCACAGTTTTATGGGTCTGTGGCAGTCAGTCTTCAAAAGGGAAGCCAGAAGTCCTGCCTTCAGTGTCAGGTTTCACTCCTGCGGCCTGTGGCTCGTTGGAAGCTTTACTCTGATGCTGCAGCCATGACATACCCAAGGTTCAGACTCATGCTTGCACAGTGGTCTTACCTATGGGATCCCGCAAAGCTGCACATTTTCTTGCATCTTGGATCGCACCATTCAGGGCGTGTTATTCCTCTGCAGTTTTCCGCGAAAGACGGTTCAGACATATTAGACGCAACAGAAAAGTAAAATGTCTCCCAGCTTTCCTGATCACTAATCCTATCTCAACAGAAGGTAATCTCCCTCAAGGCCCCCACGGATGGATTGGGTCTCTGTGAGAGGTAGAATGGGGCCACCCTGTTGTTGTAGGGTATCCAGTGTGTCTGTAACAAGGTCACAGGACTTCTATTAGTATCCCTTTGCCTCAGGTAAAATAGGGGAACAGCTATTTGGCAAAATGAAGGAGATGTCTCGATAAAGCCCAAGAATTTACAGGTAGAGTCACTGGACCTGGAGAGAAGGCATTGACAGGGTGGGATACCCTGTGAATCCCACCATTTACTGCCTCCAGGAAACACACGGCTCTGGCCCTCAGGCCCTGAAATGCCGGCATTCCTGACTTTCCCACACCTTCAATGCCATGGGGTGCGTTCAAGCACCTCACTCCATCACATAGTCAACAAAAGTCCTCCTCTGTATCATTATGATTCAAGGAATATTTAAGAGTGGCAAACCAAGAATGTGAACAATTGGGGGAGATAGAATCTGGTTATGTTATGCTATGTTAGGTTAGTGAGTTTGAATAGAGGCTCCATGGCTATGCGCATGACCCTTTCAAGCTCTAAGATCTAGAAGAGAGGCAGATTGGGTTTGGTTAATATGGACAAACAAAAGATGCCGGATAGCTTTGCTGATGTGTTTGTGCATGCAGGTTTTTTTAAATTATTTGTTTTAGATGATTTGCATCAAAGTCACAGAGGTATCTGTTTCCAGAAGGGAGTCTCATGTGCCCTTAGTGGGAGGGTGTGTTGGAGATCGGATTGGGTTGTGCAAGTTATTGGAAGGGATGTAGAGTTTTGATATTTTTAGTGGGTGTGGTTGAGAGCGGGAGTTGATGTGTCGTGCATACTGTAAAGTCGAAAGCTGAATTTGAGAATTTTACTGAGGGGGCAATATTTTGAGTATCCCACCTAGTTGTGATAGAAGGATTCTGAAGGAAGAGTAAGATATGTCTGAAAATCTTAGAAATTTAAGATTTAAGCTGTGTTAGTCTTTCAGTAGCCACTCCGTGAGTTTTTGTAGCCCTCAACAATCAATCATCATGCCTCCAGACTGCTATATTTCATGAAATCTCCAAAGGGCACAAAGAAGTTTTAGGTTTTTCTGTAACTCTCTTATATTACAGCGTTTCTATGTTGTAAATGCCACACATGGCCTCTAAATTGAAACTGAAGAAATACGAGTCGAGTGTATGATATGATAGGTTATTTATAACGCGCTTAACACCCAGAGGTTTCTAAGCACGGACCCGGGGATCGAACCTGTGTTGCTCCGTGTCGTTGCTTACAAGGTGAGCACGTTGCCCCTGAGCTATCCTCCCGAGACGAAAAAAACAGATAAATATTAAGTTAAAGATCATGAACAGAATGATCTAAGAAAGGCTTTATGCTTTTCTACCGTATTAGGCTGGCCAAAAAGAACATGGAAAATTGGTCATCCAATCAGCTAGGATTGTATTTTGGCTGAAGAAAGCAAAAGTAGCATCATGCATCTTGGCAAGCTACCTCCCATACATTTATCTATTTCTCATCCTGGTAGTAGGTCTAATAGAAAGATAACTGCACTCTATCCACAGTGAGGTGCTACGTGCACAGGACAACACCCATGCATGAGGTTTAGGCACACCAAGCAGTTCTCATTATCTACTGTTCTACTCAATACCATTCCCATTGGACAGTGATAGAACGTGGTATGTTTGGGGTTATAATGCTTGCACACACTTCATAATTAAAGCATTGGCAGTGTGGAGGACTAACCATTTGACTTGGAAAAGAAGGAACAACCTTACTCTGTTCATATTTTTTCATACTGTAGCAGTCACCATTCCAGTGGTCTTACAGCGCGGACGCGTGCCCGGAAAGTAGTGTATTGCATCCCAGTCAGGTAAATTAAGAACTTAGTCCATGTGTAATAAAAATGGGCACCAGGTGTGAGGAAGCGTGAAGGAGGAGCAGAGTTACACAAACATGAAAGATTTGAACAGGCCAGGAAATGGATGGAAGGCAGAGATGGAGATTGTGATCGACTGCATGTCTGTAGGTTCAGTGAAGATTGATCAGTGTGTTATGCTGATCAGGAACGGGGCAGATCCTAATATTCTGAAGGATGACCATACAACCTGTGGGGGCAGATTTTAGAACTTTAAAGAACTACTTACATTTTTCAATAAGTGATTGAATGATGCACTTGAGTAGTGCTCCTCCGTACCAATGAAATATGGAGGCTTGTTCGTCTGTTAAGTATTACCATAACCAGTCAGACGTCTGATAGAAAAATATGGGATTGCAGAGAAAGCTGACCAAAGAAAAATAGAGTGAATTGACTCTATTAGGTCTGGTGCTCTCAGTTTGCCCTAAAAATAGGGAATGTCCACTATTGCAATGTATATTCGTATTTTCGTGAAGATTCAAATTAGAAACTGTGCATCATTTTCTTAAAAAATATATTTTTATTTTTATTTCACATCTATCTGCTGTGACGTCTTTCTTGAATATTCTACTCCATATTCAATGAGGCCTGGCATAAAGATATTGGCTCGAATTCTATGTACGTTTGCCAATGCATTTCGGTTATTAAAACCTTCGTCGGGGCCATACAATTATTTTGTTATGCCTAATCGTTCTCTATTTCAAACAATGAATCAACATAATCATAAAATAATCATTTGACAGTAATTCCAAAAACAAACGAATGCAATCAAACATACCGGTTCCAACAGTGAGATGGTGAATGGGAAAAACAGAAAAGAGAAATCTTTATTAGAGATCGGTAATGTTACTCGCCTTGCGATATTCACTTAGACCGTGTGGCAATTAGGTAATTAGTTAAAAGTACCTTATGGTTCAAAGGACTCTGGGTCCCGTAGAAGAAGTGTCCAATATGTGTATACCTGTTAATGCTATGTGAAAAGTTATCAGACCGAGGTATATCACTCAGCACATTCTGATCTGGAGCGCGAGACACACTCTTACCGTTACTTAGCAAAATCACTCCTTGCTGATCAAACGCATCTGCAGGGGTGCAAGGGCGAATGACGGGAGCAGAATTTATGCGTTGCCATGGGGATCCAAAGCAGTCGCGAGGGAACACGTACGCCTTAGGTCCCACCCCTGTGCATGCACAGAAGGTGGGACTGTCGCCATGACAACGTTGTCCTAATTAGAGTAGAACTGGATGTGGTGACGGGAGCAGAATGTATGCGTTGCCATGGGGATCCAAAGGCGTCGCGTGCCAACACGTACGCCTTGGGTCCCACCTCTGTGCATGCACAGATGGTGGGACTGTCGCCATGACTACGCTGTCCTTATTGAAGTAGTACTGGATGTTGTTCATCGGCGGTCTAACGCCTGTGTGTGTTGAAAAATCTCGTTGTGCATTGCATGAATGCAGTGAAAACCAGTACTGGATAGTTGAAGAGGTACAAATCTTGATAGCGCAAAACGAGAATGTAGTGAAAACAGGTCCTTAGTAGTTAAAGTGATACACATCTTAAAAGCGGGGTGTCTACTACACCCAGGTGTCAAAAAATGCTCCTAAAGGACCCAATGTTAGGACAAGTTATCAAAGGTATTATTGCGGGCAGAGGAGTCAATATTCTACAAACAAAATGGGAATGTTTTGGCATGAATGCCTTGTCTGGAAGGGTGGGAGGGAGTCAATGATCAGTAAGCAAGATAGGAAAATTGCAAAGGCACATGTAAGGGTCAACTCAAAAAAGAGGTCTGTAGATACAGTTAGGCCAAAGTCAAATTATGACGGGATAGTGATACTGGATTAGAAGAAGACAACTATGCTAATCCACAAAGTGGATACTCATAGATAGCACATATAGTTTATTTCTTCGTTTAGTCCATTAGGTGTCAGGAAACTCAGTCGATCAATCCAAAATGTTTCTCGTTGGTCGAGTCTTTTTTTAATATTCTCATATTTGTTGTATTTGCGGACCACTTCTAAGATTACAAATCTGATCTGTGCCAGATTATGGTGTTTTTCTTGCCAATGCCTGGTCACCGCCGAAATTACTGTGTGATTCCTTATGCATGAACGATGTTCATTCCATCGAATTTTAGCAGTTTCTTGTGTCTGGCCAACGTAGAATAGCCCACAGGGGCATTTGATTCCATACACAATATTCTGTGTATCACACGTGGCATAGTCTTTCAACTTGATCTTAGTTCCAGAGTGTGGGTGGTTAATGCTCGATCCTTTGATGATATAATTATAGTTACTGCAGTTAAGGCACAGAAATGTGCCTATCCGCTCTGTTGCCCTTTTCTTGCGTATTGGTTTCGTGTAAACCAACTTTTCTTTCAGGTTCTGGCTCCGTTGATACGCCAAAGTAGGGAGTTCTTTGAAGAGATGTTCTATTCTTTGATCACAGGTTATGGTATTCCAATTTTTCTTGATTATGGATTTTATCCGACTGCTTTGCCTTGAATATTTTGATACAAAGACCAGTGGCGGCAATTGTTCTGTTTTGGGTTTCAAGAGTTCTTCTCTGTTTTGTGTGGCTGTGCAAGCAGTAGCTATGTCTATTTCTTCTTGAGAATACCCTCTTTCCAAAAATGTGTTCCCATCTCCTTCAATCATTCTTGGCAGTCCATAGGATCACTGACCATTCTTTTTACCCTTAGCATTTGGCTATAAGGGAGATTCTTAATCAGGCTGGGTTGGTGAAAACGTAATCTTTGTAAGAGATTATTGCGATCAGTATTCTTGCGATAGATCGTGGTGCGGTATTCACAGTTAGTAACTTTTATCTCCACATCCAAAAAATGTATGATTTTATTCGAGTGTTCATGTGTAAACTGGATGCGGGGGTCTATGTTATTCAGATAGTCAAAAAAAGTTAGAAGTTCGGATTCTGTGTTTGTCCAAATGCCAAAAATATCGTCCATGTATCTGATCCATATCGACAGATTGTTTTGCCATTGAGGATTTGTGAGTACATGTTCCAGTTCAAATTTGTACATAAATGCGTTGGCATAAGAAGGTGCCATGGTGGCCCCCATCGATGTGCCTGCACTTGTAAATAATATGAGTTTTTGTATTGGAAGTAGGAGTTATTGCTGATAAATTCTAAGAGTGCCATTATGAATTCTTTCTTTGCCTGTATCTCACCTTCTTGTAGTAATAACCATTCCACTTCCTCCCTACCCAAGTCATGCGGGATGGAAGTATAAAGACGCTTGACGTCTACGGTGAAAAAGATGTGGTTGGGATTAAATGGAATTGTTCTCAGTTGTTGCAAAAAATGAGTCGAGTCCTTGATGTATGTGTTTGTTTTTTGGATTAAAGGTTGTAAAAAATAGTCAATATATTTTCCCAACGGTTCCAGAATACTGTTCATACCTGCAACTATGGGCCTCCCTGGTCGTTTGTGTAGATCCTTGTGGACTTTCGGTAGTGTATAAAAATGCGGTATACGAGGATGTGGGTTAGTAAGGAACTTTTTTGTGTTATGTGAGATCCATTCTAATTCCTCAGCTTTTGTCAATAAAGTCTCCAGGTTCTTTCTTATTTCTTCTGTGGGATCTGTGTCCAAAGGAGCATATGGGTTTGTATCATTCAGTTGGCGTGCAAATTCTTGGTCATAATCTTGACTGTTCAAGAGAACTATACTGCCTCCTTTATCCGCAGCTCTTATTGTTAATGATTCATCTCCGTATAGGTCTCTGATCAATTTAAATTCATGAGGTTTCATGTTGCTGTTCTTCGAAAAGCCAAACTATTCTCCAAATCTCTTGCGACTTGTTTTTGGAATGTGTCGATCGATGGTACACTGATAGGTGGTATGAAGTTGCTTTTTCCTTTGAATTCTTTGAGATCCAAAGGGTCCTCATCAGGTGAATTCACCTGTTCTAGTTCACTGAAGAACACCTTCAGCTTCATTTTCCGAATCAGTTTATACAGTTCGATTTTTGAATCAAAGAGAGTGCTGTTGTGCGTGGGAAGAAAGCTAAGTCCTTTCTCAAGCGTTTGTGTCTCTGTGGGAGTGAGTACCCTGGAAGATGATTGATTACTAATTTTTCTTTTGCTGCAGTCTTGTGTTTGGTTTTGCTTTTTGTTTTCCTTTTTCCCCTTCTGGTTCTCTTCTTCCTCTGTCTAAAAAAGGGATTGTATCTGCTCTTGGTGGTTCTGTTGTGCCTGTGGCTCCTGAAACGCTTCCACCTGTTTCTTCTTCCTGATTTGTACTATCTCTCTCTGTGTCTGTTTCTGAGCTGGATGTTTCACTTCTGTTGTTTGGATTGGGTTTCCTCAGTGGTGGTCCATATTTATCCATCCAACTGTACACCTCATCTTTTAGATAATCATAAGTATCGCGTTTGAATTTTCAAATTTGTGTTGAATCCAGTGTCTTGAATCAAACCCAGTATCTTGGTGGCCTCTTTGGCTGAAAAGCCTAAAGTTTCAGTTAAAGCTTCAATTTCGGCAAATGACATATTTAGTTCGAATGTTCAATGTGTGCCTCTACCTTGAGTTATGCCCAGAAGAAATGCAAACACAAAGGAGTTGAAGGAGGGCACTACGTGTCGTGTCTGTGCGTTAATTGTACAATCGTATTGCACTTGTTGAAATTTTAGCCTGGGGCTACCAGTCTATTTCAACACAATCAGTACCAATAAGGAAGACCCAACACGCCAAATCAAGCAATTGGAATACCTAATCCGCAAGGAAAGCAACCGCAAATTGCATGCAATCATGCTGGGCATATACTATAGAAACCAACAAATCCCTAGAGGCTTGCGTATCCAATTGAGACCTCCTTTGTGTAAAGAGAGCAAAGAGTTTGTAAAAAAATGGGAAGCTATACTTAACAAGTGCTCTTTAGACCCTTTTTTACTAACAATACAAGAACTGGCAAGTAACCTTCAGGATCTGAGTAAGGAAATCGAGGAGATAGAAACCCAACTAGTTGCCACACTCAACAGGGAAGAGGTGGATGCCATCCTTGAAGATATCAACAACAAATTGTCAGAATACAAAACAGAGCTTGAGAACAAGAAAATTAGAAAATTCAAACGCGATACTTATGATTATCTAAAAGATGAGGTGTACAGTTGGATGGATAAATATGGACAACCACTGAGGAAACCCAAGCCAAACAACAGAAGTGAAACATCCAGCTCAGAAACAGACACAGAGAGAGTTAGTACAAATCAGGAAGAAGAAACAGGTGCAAGCGTTTCAGGAGCCACAGGCACAACAGAACCACCAAGAGCAGATAGAATCCCTTTTTTAGACAGAGGAAGAAGAGAACCAGAAGGGGAAAAAGGAAAACAAAAAGCAAAACCGAACACAAGACTACAGCAAAAGAAAAATTAGTAATCAATCAATCTTCCAGGGTACTCACTCCCACAGAGACACAAACGCTTGATAAAGGACTTGGCTTTGTTCCCACGCACAACAGCACCCTTTGATTCAAAAATCGAACTGTGTAAGCTGATTCGGAAAATGAAGCTGAAGGTGTTCTTCAGTGAACTAGAACCGGTGAATTCACCTGATGAGGACACTTTGGATCTCAAAGAATTCAAAGGAAAAAGCAACTTCATACCACCTATCAGTGTACCATCGATCGACATATTCCAAAAACAAGTCACAAGAGATTTGGAGAAAATCAAGTTTGGCTATTCAAAGAACAGCAACATGAAACCTCATGAATTTAAATTGATCAGAGACCTATACAGAGATTAATCATTAACAATAAGAGCTGCGGATAAAGGAGGCAGTATAGTTCTCTTGAACAGTCAAGATTATGACCAAGAATGTGCACAGCAACTGAATGATACAAACACATATGCTCCTTTGGACACAGATCCTACAGAAGAAATACGAAAGAACCTGGAGACTTTATTGACAAAAGCTGAGGAATTAGAATGGATCTCACATAACACATAAAAGTTCCTCACTAACCCACATCCTCGTATACCGCATTTTTATACACTACCGAAAGTCCACAAGGATCTACACAAACGACCAGGGAGGCCCATAGTTGCAGGTATGAACAGTATTCTGGAACCGTTGGGAAAATATATTGGCTATTTTTTACAACCTTTAATCCAAAAAACAAACACATACATCAAGGACTCTACTCATCTTTTGCAACAACTGAGAACAATTCCATTTAATTCCAACCACATCTGTTTCACCGTAGACGTCAAGAGTCTTTATACTTCCATCCCGCATGACTTGGGTAGGGAGGCAGTGGAATGGTTATTACTACAAGAAGGTGAGATACAGGCACAGAAAGAATTCATAATGTCACTCTTAGAATTTATCAGCAATAACTCCTACTTCCAATACAAAAACTCATATTATTTACAAGTGGCAAGCACATCGATGGGGACCACCATGGCACCTTCTTATGCCAACGCATTTATGTACAAATTTGAACTGGAACAGGTACTCACAAATCCTCAATGGCAAAACAATCTGTCGATATGGATCAGATACATAGATGATATTTTTGGCATTTGGACAAACACAGAATCCGAACTTCTAACTTTTTTTGACTATCTGAATAACAGACGCCGCATCCAGTTTACACATGAACACTCGAATAAAATCATACATTTTTTGGATGTGGAGATAAAAGTTACTAACTGTGAATACCGCACCACGATCTATCGCAAGAATACCGATCGAAATAATCTCTTACAAAGATTAAGTTTTCACCAACCCAGCCGGATTAAGAATCTCCCTTATAGGCAAATGCTAAGGGTAAAAAGAATAGTCAGTGATCCTATGGACTGCCAAGAAACATTGAAGGAGTTGGGGAACACATTTTTGGAAAGAGGGTATTCTCAAGAAGAAATAGACATAGCTACTGCTCGCACAGCCACACAAAACAGAGAAGAACTCTTGAAACCCAAAACAAAAACAGAACAATTGCCCCCACTGGTCTTTGTATCAAAATGTTCAAGGCAAAGCAGTCGGATAAAATCCATAATCAAGAAAAATTGGAATACCATAACCTGTGATCAGAGAATAGAACATCTCTTCAAAGAACGCCCTACTTTCGCGTATCAACGGAGCCAGAACCTGAAAGATAAGTTGGTTTACATGAAACCAATACGCAAGAAAAAGGGCAACAGAGCGGATAGGCACATTTCTGTGCCTTAACTGCAGTAACTGTAATTATATCATCAAAGCATCGAGCATTAACCACCCACACTCTGGAACTAAGATCAAGTTGAAAGACTATGCCACGTGTGACACACAGAATATTGTGTATGGAATCAAATGCCCCTGTGGGCTATTCTACGTTGGCCAGACACAACGGACTGCTGAAATTCGATGGAATGAACATCGTTCATGCATAAGGAATCACACAGTAACTTTGGCGGTGGACAGGCACTGGCAAGAAAAACACCATAATCTGGCACAGATCAGATTTGTAATCTTAGAAGTGGTCCGCAAATACAACAAATATGAGAATCTTAAAAAAAGACTCGACCAACGAGAAACATTTTGGATTGATCGACTGAGCTCCCTGACACCCAAGGGACTAAACAAAGAAATAAACTATATGTGCTACCTATGAATATCCACTTTGTGGATTAGCATAGTTGTCTTCTTCTAATCCAGTATCACTATCCCGTCATAGTTTTACTTTGGCCTAACTGTATCTACAGCCCTCTGTTTTGAGTTGACCCTTACATGTGCCTTTGCAATTTTCCTATACTGCTTACTGATCATTGACTCCCTCCCACCCTTCCAGACAAGGTATTCATGCCAAAACTGTCCCATTTTGTTTGTAGAGTATTGACTCCCTCCCACCCCCATAGACATTGAACTGGCCCCCTATTTGGTTTCGACCTCTGCCCGCATTAATACCTTTGATAACTTGTCGTAACATCGGGTCCTCCTTTAGGACCATTTTTTGACACCTGGGTGTAGTAGACACCCCGCTTTTAAGATGTGTATCACTTTAACTACTAAGGACCTGTTTTCACTGCATTCTCGTTTTGCGCTATCAAGATATGTACCTTTTCAACTATCCAGTACTGGTTTTCACTGCATTCATGCAATGCACAACGAGATTTTTCAACACACAGGCGTTAGACCGCCGATGAGCAACATCCAGTACTACTTCAATAAGTAAATAATTAAATCAGGTAATCTCCCTTAGTTTTTGTTAATGGGGGGTCATAGTCTCGGCACGGGAGAACAAGGCACAAAGCACTTATACTAAGAAAGACTAATGACTACCCCTCTCATCGTCCAGGCAGGTTGGGTAAAGTGATATATATCTGTTAGTCACATTTGTTTATAATGCAAATCTCCTATTGCTAAACCAGCGTACATAACCGTCTTACTTATACACTTTCACAAAATACAAAACATTACAAATCAATAATCATAAATGTGTCTACATCAATTTATTGTCAAAGGCACATTTAGAAAATTAAAAAGAGAAAAGAACGATATATAGATATCAATCAGTAAGTGCATAATCAGCTGAGTCTAATCTTAAAAACATGATAGGGGTTAGAAAATACAATGAGAACTGGCTGGTATTGGTGCAGCCGTATTCTAGATATTAGACTTTAGGAATTAATAAGTCTTGTCTTGTGTCGACATGTTTCGGCCTTGTTGGAGATTGAGACACTATCTCTAGTGTCTTAACACCTGTGGTTTTTCGGCCTTCTTCAGGACAGACAATTTCTTTTATTCAAAATGGAAATCTCTTTCATATACCCCGGTCAATTTGAATAGTCTAAAAAAATACATATAAAAATATTGTAAGCAACAATAGTCTCAAATACCAATATAACATATGTTGTCCAATGTAAGAGATTATTTGTGCAAATGTTAACAGGTTTGTACGCTATCTATCTCCTCTAATTCAAAAGTTCATGCAAAATGGAGAGAAACACATATTTAAAACACATCGTAACTAGCATTAAAGTCCCACTTTTGGGACACCAAGCACACAGTATATATCACACTAGACCACAACTTACATCCTGAATGGACGTGAGAAAAACGGCTACAAATAGCTGTAATAGTGTAGAACTTCTGAAATAATACAGACTTGTGGAGACAATAAGTGACATAAGATTTGTTTTCCACTCAAATGTAGGTCCCATTAATTGTCGGGCCGGGTGAATAAACGAACAGGCGATCTATGCACCCCCGGTGATAAGAAGTTCTACACTATTACAGCTATTTGTAGCCGTTTTTCTCACGTCCATTCAGGATGTAAGTTGTGGTCTAGTGTGATATATACTGTGTGCTTGGTGTCCCAAAAGTGGGACTTTAATGCTAGTTACGATGTGTTTGAAATATGTGTTTCTCTCCATTTTGCATGAACTTTTGAATTAGAGGAGATAGATAGCGTACAAACCTGTTAACATTTGCACAAATAATCTCTTACATTGGACAACATATGTTATATTGGTATTTGAGACTATTGTTGCTTACAATATTTTTATATGTATTTTTTTAGACTATTCAAATTGACCGGGGTATATGAAAGAGATTTCCATTTTGAATAAAAGAAATTGTCTGTCCTGAAGAAGGCCGAAAAACCACAGGTGTTAAGACACTAGAGATAGTGTCTCAATCTCCAACAAGGCCGAAACATGTCGACACAAGACAAGACTTATTAATTCCTAAAGTCTAATATCTAGAATACGGCTGCACCAATACCAGCCAGTTCTCATTGTATTTTCTAACCCCTATCATGTTTTTAAGATTAGACTCAGCTGATTATGCACTTACTGATTGATATCTATATATCGTTCTTTTCTCTTTTTAATTTTCTAAATGTGCCTTTGACAATAAATTGATGTAGACACATTTATGATTATTGATTTGTAATGTTTTGTATTTTGTGAAAGTGTATAAGTAAGACGGTTATGTACGCTGGTTTAGCAATAGGAGATTTGCATTATAAACAAATGTGACTAACAGATATATCACTTTACCCAACCTGCCTGGACGATGAGAGGGGTAGTCATTAGTCTTTCTTAGTATAAGTGCTACTTCAATAAGGACAGCGTAGTCATGGCGACAGTCCCGCCTTCTGTGCATGCACAGAGGTGGGACCCAAGGCGTACGTGTTGCCACGCGACGCCTTTGGATCCCCATGGCAACGCATAAATTCTGCTCCCATCACCACATCCAGTTCTACTCTAATTAGGACAGCGTTGTCATGGCGACAGTCCCGCTTACTGTGCTTGCACAGGGGTGGGACCAAAGGCGTACGTGTTCCCACGCGACGCCTTTGGATCCCCATGGCAACGCATAAATTCTGCTCTCGTCATTCGCGCTTGCGCCCCTGCAGATGTGTTTGACCAGCACGGAGCGGTTTGGCTGAGTAACGGTAAGAGTGTGTCTCGCGCTTCAGATTAGAATGTGCTGAGTGATATACCTCGGTCTGATAACTTTTCACATAACATTAACAGGTGTACTCAGATTGGACACTTCTTCTACGGGACCCAGAGCCCTTTGAACCATAACGTACTTTTAACTAATTACCTAATTTCCACACGGTCTAAGTGAATATCGCAAGGCGAGTAACATTACCGATCTCTAATAAAGATTTCTCTTTTCTGTTTTTCCCCATTCACCATCTCACTGTTGGAACATTTAAAAACACATCTTGGAACGGGTATGTGTGATTGCATTTGTTTGTTTTTGGAATTACTGTCAAATGATTATTTTATAATTATGTTGATTCATTGTTTTGAAATAGAGAACGATTAGGCATAACAAAATAATTGTACGGCCCTGACAAAGGTTTTAATAACCAAAATGCATTAGCAAACGTACATAGAAGTCGAGCCAATATCTTTATGCCAGGCTTCATTGAATATGGAGTAGAATATTCAAGAAAGACGTCACAGCAATTAGATATGAAATAAAAATAAAAATATATTTTTAAAGAAAATTATGCACAGTTTCTAATTTGAATCTTCATGAGAATACGAATATATACATTGCAATAGTGGACATTCCCTATTTTTAGGGCAAACTGAGAGCACCAGTCCTAATAGAGTCAATTCACTCTATTTTTCTTTGGTCATATTTTTTGGGTCCTTATGCCATAGGACCTATATAGACTGGTAGCCCCAGGCTAAAACTTCAAGTGCAATACGATTGTACAATTAACGCACATAAAAGACACGTAGTGCCCTCCTTCAACTCCTTTGTGAATGCAGAGAAAGCTGACAGAAGTAAAAGAGCCCAGAGTGGACTGTGTGCAAGGTGAATACAGTGGGCAATGGAACAGGAAGTGTGGACAGGGTACTATACCTGCATTGCCACCTGCTTAAAACCATCACAGAAACTTGAACCAGGGCTCATTTTGCTCCACTTGATTTTGTCAATGCAGAAATGTTTCCCACATTGAAATACAGACTTAGCTTCACAGTTTGGAGCCCCTCCCCCATGCAATTTACCTCTGCCCCTGATGTGAGGTGAATATGATTTGTGTTTTTGTCTCAGCATCAAATTCCCTATACAAACACAGTTTGTTTGACTTGATTGGAGAAAGTGTATTTATTTAGAACTCTGCTTCATTGTTAGTTTTGCACATTCCTCTCAAGGACAACATTGGCTCTCTCGCCCTGCTCTTGCTGATCTCTGTAACCACTTCGTGCTAATAGTTCTTTCCCCTCCACTCCCTTGTGCACCCCCTCCTTAAGAAAACGTCAGCACACCCTACCTGTCCAGCCAACTACCTCCCTAACTCCATCACCCCCTTCGTGGGGACACTGCTAGAGAAATTGGCACTGTCCCAACTCAATTTTCACACTGAACTTGTTGGTGGTCTCCACAACCATCAATATGGATTCTGAGCATCCAGAGGCATGGAAACTGCTCTTCTGAACACCCGTGAAGAACTGCTTGCATCCCTGGATTCCCCTGCTGTCTTTATCCCTTTTGATCTCTCCTCTGCATTTGATACATCCAACCACTCCATCCTCATAAAAAGGCTCCTCGACGCCCTTGGTATCTCGGAGTGAGCACTGGACTGGCTGACCTCCATCCTAACTGATCTCTCCTCCCAAGTCATCCTGGGCACCTTCTGCTCTCCTACTTCCTTCTCCACCTGTGGTGTCCCCCAGGACTCTATCCTCTCGCCTTGGCTCTTTAACATCTAACTTACTCAGCTGGCACTCCTCATCTCCTCCTTCTCCCCCAACGTATAGTGTTATGCTGATGACACACAACTCTTCTTCAAAGTTCCTGCTGACCTTCTTGCACCTTCCATCATCTCCAACTGCCTTTCTGCCATCCAGCCCTGTGAACTTCCAATGATCTCTGCCTCAATGCCAGCAAAATGAAGATCCTTCCCATTGGGACCCCTGCTCCCGACTTCTCCCTTCACTCTGGCCTTCCTCCATGGGCCCTCCCCCTGCTCCCTCTTCTGAAGCCAGAAACCTTGAAGTCATCATCATTTCTCTCCTTCCTCCCTCACACTCAGGACAAGTCCCACTTTCAGCTCTTGCTTCTCAAAGGAACTCTACCTTTTCTCACCTTCTCTCAGAACCTCAATGTTACCTGAGCCCTGGTTCTATCTAGGCTTGACTATTGCAATAGCTTCCTCCTGAATTTACCTTCTTCCACTCTGCGACCCCTCCAGCTAAACAAGAATAGGACAGCAGGACTTATCCTTGGCCTCAAGCCCATGGACTGCATCGCTCCTGCCCTAAAAAGTCTTCACTGGCTCCCGGTTACTTCAAGGATTAAATTCAAATCCCTCTGTATCATTCACAATGCTGTCTGGGGCCGGGGACCACACTATCTGCAACTCTCTCTTACTAAATATTCCCCCTCTAGACCTCTGCGCTCCTGTGGCACCAACTCTTTGTGTGTACACCGTTTAGCTAAACAGAGGGCAGGAGGTTGATCACTTCCCTCAGCAGGCTCCCTTCTTTGGAACAGCCTTCCCCTCCCTCTTTGTCTTAAGCAGGACTTTCTTAAATTCAGGAAGCTCCTCAAGACTTTCCTCTTTACATCCTCCTTCCCTTCCTCTCTCCTCTGCTAATCTCACAGTTGCTTGTTTGGTGTTCAGGGCCCTTATGCATCCTCGGGGCCCTCACATCCCACACTGAATCACCCCCAGCTTCTGTCTATCCTCAGCACTTATCTTGGCTCACCCTCCACCCTGGAGGCTCACACTTACCTTACATTGCACTAACCCTGTTGATCACCCATGAGCACCCCAGCACTTATCCCATTCCCTCTCCCTTCTGCACTTGGATGTTCTGAACACTCACAAGGCATAGTAGGTTCATCTCCCCCCTGTATTTAATATTTTATGTATTTTAATTTGTTTCTCATTCCCTTGTCCCCTCCCTGTTGCCCTGTCAGTGCTTTGAAACAGTATTTACTTCCTGTATAAGCGACTAACAACCGAACAATAAATAAATACAAATAAATAAATAAGTACAGTTTGCTGCTTGTGAGATACCACTTTATGAACCTTTCAAATGTCATTTAAGATTCTAGTTTGTTTATGGTATGTTACTCTACTTCTATGTGTCTATGTGGATTTCAAACTTTCTCTGAATCAAACTTTTGAGGTGGCTTTTGTGAGGGATCAGAAATGTGAGGCGACAACTTGGTAGAGGTTTTTCATAAGATACCATTTTATTAACTCAAAAGGGTTTAACAAACGTCTCACTATCCCTACCCTGATGAGAATGTCCCTGCCTATCAAAATAAGCTAAAGGAAACACTCTAGTAAAAGGAATCTGTCCCTCACACTTATGCATAGAACAAACTTAACAAGGTAATATATGTCAACCCAAATATAACTGAAACAACAGTTATGTTCAATATAAACCTGATAACTGTTTCTCCTTGTAACCTGGGTGAGAGCTCCTTCCCCAGATTGAAACAGGATTTTCAATCAACAGTTCAAAATAGGAAAGTTCTGTCTTGCAACAAAGTTCTATTGACAAAGTTCTACTTATTCCACAAAGACACTCCCTTGGACTTTGATCAACATTTCACATTTTTCTAAAAAATCTTTATCTCCCCACTTATAGCATAGAGTTCAACACAACTTCTTCTTAGAAAACAAGAATATTTCCACAGTTCATCTGTATCAACAATAATGCTTTTGTCAAGATGATTCCACAACAGTTCACAACATACTTGCATCAGCAATAATGATTTGTCACATGGTTCCACAACAGTTCACAATATACTTTAGTGGTCTTGCCACTTCTTCTTCACAATCTTTAACCACAACACAGTACTTCATTAACTTCTTCCTGGTCCACTCAACTGTTAGGACTACCACTACAAAGTCCCTTGCCCTGGTATACTCGCCTGCCAGGACTCAATGAGAAACTACTACAAGTACATCTATGGTAGTGTTTACTTCAAACCTAGCAAAATGTTTTGACTTTTCACAAAATCAGTGTTGACTACTTCTTCTGGGAAGACATGAAACACATTGGTGCTGTTTGTTCCACACGTGTGATTGCCACATGCAATGCATGTTATGCTCCTCTCCTCCTGAATACTTTATATCAGGAGGGCAGCTCTCTTGCCACTCTTGTTGTCCCACTGTTAAATTAACCAATGCTGATAAGGGCTTTTTCTCACACTTGCACTTCTTGGGATCAGACAATGCTTGCTTAGGTCAATTCCAACTATTGCTTCTTTGTTACTCTGGCAATAGGGTTTACAATCAGCTTGCTTCTTAATTTCTCTCTCTTGGCTTTGGAAATGTTACTTCGTATTAAATTCGTTTTATATTGCCATCTATTGACTTTATCAATCATTGTTCATATTAGCGTCTTGTGATATTGCCCTCTCTTGGCTTGATCAATTGCTCTGACCTTTATACGTATAATGATACCTTTCTTGTCTGTTCCCCAGTTCTTATTCTGCCACTTCAGCTTCTTTGAATCAGTTTGGTATTCAAAATTATTATTAGTCTGCCACTTCAGTTTCTTTACATCAGTTCGGCATTCAAAACAGTTATATCTGCATGTGGGCAATCATGGAATGTTCCGGGGGTCACACAATGCTAGTGAACTCACTGGGTATCGCATACGCGTCCGCTCGCTCTGCTACCTTCGGGTCCTCAGGTTCCTCTGCCTCGGTCTGCCTGACAAACTGCTTCTCTTCACTTCTCGCAGCCCACGCAGGTCGGGAAAGGAGAGTTCCTCGCTCCAGGGACACTCCAGTGCTTGGCTGCCACTGGCACCCAACTGACAATGGGGGATCCTTTTCAAAACAATGCTTCCCGCTGTACAACTTCTGCATACAAGGTCTTTGAAGGTAAAGACCCTCCCAGAACTGGCATCTGATCTACAAATAGCGAGGGCTCCGATGTCTCTGCTTTCCTTCAACTTCTGCTGCAACTGCAACTTGCAGTAACTACAATCACTCCACCTCCCACTACAACTCCTCCTTGCATGCACCGCAGGGGGCCTTTTATACCTCCCAGTTCCTCTCAGGTGTGGGTCCTTAGTACTATTAGATTGCAACGGGCAGTCCCATGCCTCTGCATCCCTCTTCTTCATCCCAGTACTTTGGGACATGTTCAAATTACCTCTTTTACTTTGAATGTTGTTACCACATCTACCAACTTATTTTCTATCATTAATTACATCTTCTAAAGGAGTTTCATAAGGACTTTGTGAGTGGTTCTGATTTACAGGGGAATTAGAGTGTTCCGAATTTAGGATGTTAATGTTTAGAGATTAGCATTTAACATTTCCCTGTTGATCACAGGAACTTTCACCATCATAAATGTCAGTGACTTTGTGAGGAGGGGGTCTTACTCCCAATAAATGATTGATTATGACAGTTTTCACCATCACCAAAATAATTAGCTTCTAGAAAGAAAACCTCCCTCCAACAACAAGCCACTACACATTCTGTCATAGGAAATGTTTTGGCAACTGTAGAATAAAATTTAACAGGATGCTCACACTTGCAAGGCACAGTCAGGGTGAGTAGAGCTGGGATGTTATCGTCACTGGAGACAGTTCGTATGCTATACCTCACAGCCCACCTTACTGACCATAGTCCTATGTAGTCAATTGAAGCAAAAGAAGACTATATACATTGATGGCGAAATGAAAGGCCAGGACTGGCAAATGAAGCTGTGATTCTCCATTCCCTCAGACTACCTTCATATAATTAAGTGTGGACAAGGGAAAAATGAACAGCGACTAGCCACACTCAAGCCACTGCAGCCGGGGGAAATGCTTATGAAGGAAGTGAGAAGGCCAGAAGAGAAGCATCCATAAATAATGCAGCCAGGTGATTTTCAAAAACAGTTATGGGGCGTAGTCATTACAGATTCCAACCAACATGACGGTGTTGAACACTGCCTATCCTGTCATGTAGAGAAAAAATACTCTTTGCAATGAGGTCATAATGTGCTTGTACAGTCATAACTTAGAGACAGAAGTTAAGAGGTTATGATATGACAATGCAAATAAAGTCTCCTTTAGATTTGGGCCAAAACATATTATGCTTGCTGACTCGGTGAATAGACTTGGTCAAATATACAATTTCTTTAATTGTTTCTGCTAAGATAATTCTTTACATCAATGGCCAATAGGGTTGTAAAATAATGATCATGTATAGACGACTGACTACATTTCACAGATTCAGGGATTATAGTGCCACCAAACAGCTTCATCTGCTCCCCTACAAGCCTTGGTCACCTGGGAGGGATCACATTAGGCGAATGTATGTGCTTAGGCTGAGCATGACATTCTATAGAGGTAACCATTTCCCTAGACTAGCAACATCATGATTAAATCTACGGAACAAGTTCATACTCTGAAGAAAATTAACATACAGCATTTCTGTGCAATAATGCCCTTGTTTTATTCTATTTATGAACTAGAAAAAGTGAGTAGGCTGAAAAACTGCCTTCATGGCTGCTTGCATCCCCAGGTGAGCGCTATAACCTCCAGTTGCCTTATGCTCAAGCTATGGCATGCCCCTGGGTGCTAATCTGCCTGAGAACAGCGCACCTGTGTTTATTTGGAAGAGGACAAGGCATGTGTCAGATGAATGACCACAAGATATCTAATGGCAAAACAATAGACAGTGCCTTGTGCGGTGCATTTGCTGCTTCTCATGAGAATTCTGGAGGCAAGGTTTGGTCGATAGGTGTCCCTATAGCTGTTTTTCCAAATGAAAATAAAAAGTGATATGTTTAAATGTGACTCAAGTACTGTACAATAACAGAGGTCTAGAAAAACTCCATTGACCCACAGTCATTGCACATGCTATGTGAGGCTCTATGACTGAAGAAAAATTGAACAATCTTGTCCTCATGGTAGATCGAGCAGAACCTCAACCTCAACCCAGGGGGAAATGATATCCCAAACAAAGATGGTCAGAGATTATTTGAATGTTCCACAGGATGCCGCTTTTGAAAAAACATGTAATTAGGAAATATTATTATTTGAAGGGTAGTAAATGCAGGAACTATTGACGTTAGCAGCTGGCAACTACTGGGGCGGTCAAGAAAGCAGTTTAAATGATGTGTGTGGGACTGTACCTCAAACAGGACTATTTAAATTCATAAATTAGTGATTGGCTTCAATGTTAATGTGGTGAGAGAGAGTGAACTACGCCCTTCGGCAACACATGCATGTTATGAATAGGTGTGAGAACGAAGCTTTTAAGCTCAACGGAAGTGCAAAAAGAAGGAGGGCCACATCATAAATTTGGTAATATTCCGGTGGTAAATATGCTGCAATACCTCCAAACGGAATTACTGTTACCATCACTCCGTCCATCTGAATTACCACCAGATTACAAGTGGTGCTTTGGCAGTGTTAGTCTCCATAGGAGTCCAGGCGGATTTCAGTGGAATTACTACAGGCGGTAATTCCGCCGGCTGCAATTCTGCAGACTTTTGTGATTTCTGGCTGCAAAGTAGGAAAATGACCTCCAGAATTATGCTGGAGGTTTTTACCACCAAAGTTAAAGTACAGCGTTGCAGTAATGCAGTGGTAACGATGCTACCACTGCATTACCACATTTCTTTCCTCCACCATTATACTTGTAATGAGGCCCTTAAACGTACAAAGCCTGAGCATTGGAGGCTTCCCCATCTCCCTGGTTTGCAGTGCAGAGTTTCTAGCTTGCAACAAACAACACTCCCTTATAAGTAACAGCATCATAGAGCTCATGCATTATGTTTGGACACCAGAGTTATCCCGGCCATATCAGCACCAAATTCCTCTCATTTCATTGTGCAGGCGTGACACAGCGCAGAGCTATTGCTGAACAAGAGTCAAGTGTTTTCAAGAAATAGATGCTATTAGTATGACCTTTATTGGCTTAGCAATGCTATACCTGAAATGGGCATTGGAATGAGGACTAAAGTATTTTGCTTTGAGGTTAGCAATACAACTGAAACACTTAGCAACAATATATTGTAGTGAGATTAATAGATCTAGATCTCATGCTACAAATGTGCAGATGACAAATAAATAATCTACAAATTTGTGAACCCCCAATTGCCAAACGCTCCAGACATTAAAAACTGCCTTTCACAGATCGGTGCATGGATGACAGCAAACAGACTAAAAATCAACCAAGCAAAACAAAACTGATGCTTTGTAATCATACGGCTTCTAAAGCCATCACAATCCCTTGTCCGAATGAGATGCGCCTTTGCACATACCACTACACTGCATCTTACCTTACTTAATATTACCCCACAGGGCCATGGACATACTTTCTCTAATACAATCCATACAAAACTACGCAAACAGCCTCAGTCCCAGACTTCCTAATGAGGAAAATTCAAAGAGTTAAAAATGCAGCAACAAGAGTACTTCTCATAATGAAGCTATTTGAAGATATGACAGCATTATTTATGCTCCACTGGCTACTGTAACGAGTCACGGTATCTCGTCGCTTCTCCCCAGAGGGGAGCCCTTCCCTGTGAGTCTAGGGAGGTGAGACTGCTGCCCAACATTCCCTCTAGGGGTGGCTGAAACTGGAACCTTACAGAAAGAGACTCCACTCTTGGGGACCAGGGCTCCCATTCCATCCAGGAACTCACTAGACCCCCTTATGAGGAGTTGACAAGAACATCTGATGAACACTCAAGTCATTCCAAACCAGTTTATATCTGTTACTGCAATATCTTCAAGAATCCACCTCCTCAGGTCAGTTGTACTTGGAAGAAGAAGAATCTAAGAACAATGCAGAGTACGCAGAGGTTGGCAGCCAACCGCACTGGGACAAACAAGATCTATCAAGGAGCTATGAGTCCTCAAGTGAAAGAAACAAAGGATTGTGTGCCTACGCTGGGGAGAACCCAGCGTGGTCTAATAAAAACAGAAGGACCAATGAAGTCACTGGAGCCTGGGAAGTTCGAACCAGGGCTGATGAAGAAGAGAGGAGATGCTGAAACATCCTGAGCGATAGGACACTGGAAGAACGGGTTATGCCTACCCGATTCAAAAGAGGTAACTGGAATAGCGGCAGACCCGGGTGGGGGACAGGACAAGCGAGTGAAGATTAGTAAGGGTCCAATCATACTTGTCCCAGTACAAGGGAATGCTATAAAGAGAGTGGAGATTGCCAAGGGACCAATCATACTTCTCCCAGTATGTGTTTATGTGGGAAAGAGAGGGAAGATTACCAATGGACCTATCATACTTGTTCCAGTAAAAGTAAATGCTATAAAGAGAGTGGAGATTGCCAAGGGACCAATCATACTTATCCCAGTACAAGTGGAGGATATAAAGAGAGTGAAGATTGCCAAGGGACCAATCAGACTTGTCCCTGTGTGTGTGTATATGGGAAAGAGAGGGAAGATTACCAAAGGGACCATCATACTCGTCCCAGTACAAGTGAATTTTATAAAGAGAGTGAATATTGCCAAGAGACCAATCATACTCGTCCCAGTGTATGTCAATATTGGAAATAGAATAGAGACTGTCAAGGGAACAGTCAGACTCATCCCAGTGTCGGGGTGATTATCCCGGGGGCCGGCAGAGCCGTCCGCGGACCTCCGGGCTGGGGAGGCCCCAACTCCTCCCGCGTCCCAGAAGGAGTATGACACACGCACACAAGGAGCAAGGCAATGACTGCTGTTTATTAGAGTAACGGCAGGGATACGCTTAGTCCGTATGCATCCGGAAAAGCTCTCATCATTAGTGGGGCTCGCAGGCCCTTTTTAAAGCAGTATGACGCGCTATTTGCGTCACCTGGGAAAAATCATCACAAAAACTATTGCCACTTCGGATTGGTTCCCCGAGTGGTAGGGTTAGTATATGTCCCCTATAGGGAGAGATGTTAGTGGTGGAGGACAGGTCAGGTGGTATACTTGGGCTGTTCCTAACAGTTGCTACTTTGAAATTGTTACAAGGGGACCCTTGGTGATTGGCTAGGAGTAATGCCGGCAGTAATAAGCCCCCTGTATTCTGATAGGTTCTCCCGTGAGCCCCCAAGCCTGGGCCCCTCGCTATTCCCAGCCCGTGGTGTATCTGACATTAGCAACAATGGGCAACTATGTGTTAGTGCGGACAATGAACAGGTCTGCTTATGGGCTGGTGAGCAGGTCTTTCCCATCGGTGTAGGTGTCCATCTTTGCTGCTTCGTTGTTTCAACCTGTGTCCCAGACGTGGGACCCTGGCGGCTTCTCGTCTCGTAAGCTTGGCATCTTGTCAGTTTGGCTTGGTCACATGTGTGGAGACCGTAGCTGGAGCAGAATTATGAACATTAGATTTTGTATTCTGTCTCTGAGGCCTTGGCACCTGCAGGTGTAACCTTGGCGCTGGGCGCGCAGCGTGCAGGTTGCAACATCTTGGCCTTCGCTGTGGGCTCTCGTTAGGACTAGTTCTGCATGGTCAGCACTTGTATTTCGCTCTGGGAGGGTTTTCGTTTGCGAGCCTCCTGCCTGGGGACTCTTGCTTGCGGCCTACTTGGGCCTAGTTTCGGGGTGGCGGTACATAATCCATAGTATGGAGGTCGCGGGGCGACAGAGTGTCAGAGGCAGACAGGCAGCGTTAGATATACATGGTGGTGTCCACATAGGGATGGGTGGCGAGAAAAAGCGTCAGCAAGCATGTACACAAGCTCTTCGGGCATCTTGCGTTTCTGCGGTGCTGTAGAAGGCCTATGTGAAAAATAACAACAATGCATGTCTGTGGGTGTGACTGTCCGCTGCGTCGTAGCACTGAGTATGTTCTTCGTGTGGGTTGGTGTGTGAGTGACTAGTGGGCATGGTGGCACGTGTATTCTTGTCTGTTGGCTATTTCGTCATGGCATCTCTAACGATGTGAATACCCATGGCTGTTGTTTTAGTCGAGCTGATCCATGTCGCAGGTGTTGGTTTGAGCCTGGCGTGCTGGTCGGCATAGTCCTCGTATGTGTAGGTTTTTGAACCAGCCTATTTTGTTATCTGGTAAGTAGATGAACTCCCCTTGTGGGGGGTGTCTGGGCTGTGATCCCCTAGGCCATGGTCTGGATGAGATTGGGGGGAGGGTGTTATTCCATTCTCCCACTTCAGTCCCCCCTCTGGTCGACTTGTCGACCACAAAACCATCCTTTTCTTTATCACCTTTCACTCTGCATACTTTAGTTATTCTGGGCAAGTGCCCATAGTGGTTGACATGATCTTCAAATGACCAATACATGTAAACGCAGCCGCTGCAAGGTTTGCAGTATACCCATCTTCCAACATAGCTCCTTGGGTTCCTCGGGTTCTCCACCTTCACAGACGGTGGATCTATGTGATTATCAAGTATCTGTTTGCGCAACCTTTCCCTTTCCTGTATGATCATGTCTGTATGCTTGTCATCATCAGCTGGCAGTAAGGCGTGCATTCCAACCATTTCCATCATTTCGTCCGTCATATGAGCGCTTCTTCCTTTCCATAATCTCATTCCAATCATTATAACCACTGCCAATATAGTACATCCTGCTATTAACTTCAGGCCGTCTGATAGCCACGAAGGCATCCATGACCACAGGAAGGAAAACCAACTGCTGTCTCCTTTTACTCCTTTACTTTCATCAACCATTTTCGAGTGCATCAGGGCTAGTTGAAATACTGCTTCTGTAAGTGTTCCATTGTCAGTGTCATTAGCGGGGATGAATGTGCAACATGATTGTCCAATTTTCGCACAAACCCCTTCTTCCATTGCCGTGAGGATGTCCAGCACATATCTATTTTGTAGTGCTACCATTCGTACTGCCCTCAATTCTTCTTTTATCGCATTGAATCCATTGACGGTTGAATTAATGGTCATCATTAGCTTCCAGCGGGTAATCTGGAGCCATTTTGCATTTGCATATGCCTGCAGTCCTGGGTGTATTATTGATGAGAAGAACATTGCTGCTCTGCTAAATAGTCTGTGTTCTGGTGGGATGGAAGTGAGAGCTGTTTCCGATCTTCCCCACAGGTAGTTTCCGGTCAGGGGTTCTCCTTGTCTTTTCACTATTGACGGAATTGTCTTGCCGTGCTCCTCGTCACCTTCTTCATCTTGCACAGATCTTTTCCTCCTTTTATTACCTTCGTCCATCTTGGGGAAGTTGGCCATGTTGACGTGTCTCTGAGGCACAACCAGAGATGGTTCATTAATGTGTACCATAGTGCATATCCCATTCCATGACGGAGGTAACATGTGATATGCCTTATCGCCGCAGGCCCAATAGTGATCCATTAGAACAGCTGTCCCGGCACCCCCCTCAGCGATCAATATTACACTTCTGCAGTTGCGGTTATTTCTAAAATCAACATCGCCAATGTGTTGATAGCACAGTGTGGGTGCAGTTAGCGGCAGTATAGTTATTGGGTCTCTGTCTTTTTCCAGCCATGTTAACAGCGGTACATTTTTTACCCACTCCATCCAACGCTTATGGTTTGTGTCGTTGATTGAGTGTGCAGTTTAGTTTGTCACCATATTGCTTCCCACCACTCCATCTGTCCATCCTTCATTAGTGTATATCTTCCCATATATTACAATGAGTGCTCTTTCCCAACAACCTTGTTCACCTGCAATTTCACTTGCATACCAGTCACAAGGCAGGTATTCTAATGTCACGTTCTTTGTTTCTCCTTTATCAGGGCCTTCTGTTATGTATCTAAATCCTTGTGTGTGTAGGCGGTAGCTGTTGTACATCCTAAGCGTTTTTATGAAATTATTTTCATATGGGTATGAATCTCTTGTCTTCCATTGTAATGCAACCAATGTCCCTTTAAATCGTCCTTTCGTTTGGAATAATGTCAAATATATCAGGCATTCAACTGTCTTTGCTGGTACTTCAGTAGCTACAAAAGTCCTCGATGCGCTCATGGCGTACGGGATCAACAAGCACACATAGCAGTTGTCCTTAGTTGTCTGCTTTCCAATTTTGGTCATGTACTGATACCACATGTTGTTCGAGACGTGTGCTGAATCTGTGAGATATGTGTCAATTCCCTTATCATCTCCATATGTGCTGCGTTTAACCCTACTTCCCTTATTTCTGGGGTTGCTTTTACCACCTGACACCATACCTGTTGCAGTCGTGGGAGGTGGTGTGTTAGTTTTAGGTGCAGCCATAACATCGGAAGCATAATTTTTCTGCCAGACAGAGGCAGCCAATAGACCAGTGATAACCAACACACCTATGAACTTTATTACAATAGCTAATCTCACTAGCATTTTGCTCTTACCTTTGCTACGGTCCTGCAGCTTATTCTTCTGATATTAAAGATGCCCGCCTGAAAATTCTGAAGATATGCGTTACTTTGTTATTTCTCTTTAGTCAAGCTCTGCCTATCAAATAGTCATTTAGTACCCAGGCGAAAAGCTGTTCCCACGCTAATCTCAGGGACCTATCTCTCAGAGCTGGTAAGTGCTTGTGGAGATGCGGGAATGATTGTTCTATGGCCAAAATGAACGTGTTATAGTACACACGTAACCTTCACTTTTTTAGATACTTTGGTCTCTTTATATGGTATACAAATTGGTGTGACAGGGCTTCAGGGGTGTTCTCATCTGTGGGTAGCATTTATCTCTGGGCAAAACACGACGTTAGTAACTTCACCTTCTATACAACACATTAATGTGCGATACCTGCATGTGCGAGACAAAAGAGAAAGAGCGCATGCATGTGTTATATGTGTGTGCAGCATTCAAGTTTGTTAGACAATGTCCTTTATTGGGTGGTGGCAGGGCCGGGGCTGGTGTCACGACCCTTGCCCAAAACCCCCTCTGGCAAACCCATTGGCAAGGTGGAGTCAGAACTCGGGCCTCTAGAGCCTGGCAACCTCTTCAAAAGCCCTCATGGGGCCATTCCTGGCACCTATGGCGCCAGGCTCATACACCATGACCAACAATGTGCTTGGGAACTACTTTATTGTATTGTCAGCCAACATGGAGGCATCCACATAGCTTGGTTCCTAAGAACCAAGCTAAGCGGTCTGGTGTTTTGGGTGTGGCAGGCCTGGAACTACTTTCCCTGGTACCACTTTACCTGGGCTATATAAACCACACCCTGACTGCAGAACATGCTTCGTGTTACTTTGCAGCTTGCAACGTGACGTCACCGTGTCCAGCTATTCCCTCGAACCTCGGAGAAGCAGAACCTGCAAGGAGACTAAAGGAACATCATTAGCAGCAGCATCTTACCTGCAGTCTTCATCTTTAAACACTCGCAGCTACTGAGAACAGCTTCCTCGAATCTGTACGCCTCCCGGACAGAACGACCTGAAAGAGGAAGATAGAGGCAACATTAATGAAAGCTGTAGAGACATTTACAAATTGGGAACTGCTCAAAAGGCTTACCTGGCTGGTCACCTCTCGGCTGGCACCACTCCGGACATTCCACTCACGCTGAAGAACACCGTGACCTACAAGGAAGGAAAACACAGGTTAGCAAAGGCAGGACTTCGCAGCGCTGCGCATAGCGCTACTTAGCGCATCATAGCGCTCTTAATGCGCCATCATTTACCAGCGGGGCTCAACCAAGCCAGTTCGCCGCGCTGAAGCTCTGCATACCTAAGGGAGAAAAAAGAGACATTTTAAACAAAGAAAGGCATGCAGGATAGCAACAAAACTAAAGAACAGCAATAAGACCTACCTGAACAATATCAAACGGGCCGGTGTCAGTGAAGTAACTGGACTGCACTCGCCCATGAAAGACAGCGCGCCCCTGCAAAGAAGGCAGGACGGAGAGCATGCATCTACCACAAGGTGAGGAGAGGGCGCCAGAGGGACTGAAAGCATACAGGGGTGGAGGGAGGCTACTTATCCCAGTCGGTCAGTCTTGAACACAGTCCTCCTGTATTTTCAGGCAGAACCTTCCCCGCAGACCACATCAGGGCAAAGCTGAGAAGCATACCAGCGAGTAACCCAGCTGGGTGGCGTCCCTGTGGATACCAGGTGAGCGTAACAGCTGGGCGGGGCAGCGGTTTGTTTGCTTTGAGATCTCGTACCCATGGGGTGGGCTATGGGCAATTGTCCAAAGTCTATGGCTGTGCCTGAGGCTGGGGAGGGGTCAGGTGCAGTGGCACAATGGTCTCTTGTTGTGGTTGCTGCGTCTTCATCTGTCGTTGATGTTGCTGATGCTGTTGTTGTTGCGGTGTCCCTGTCGTCAACGCGAGGGCGGGTCTGGCCTTTGTAGGGCTTGACGTTGTGCAGGTGATTCCAGGCTCTTTTGTCGGACAATTTAATTGCTCTGGGAGCCACTGCTTCCACCAAGTGGGGCCCCTTAAACCTGGGGCTGTTCCACTTCCTGTTGAAATTGCAGAGGAGAACATGGTCTCCTTCCGCAATAGTCCACTGTTTTTGCTGCTCTTTCCTCGTTTGTGTCTTCTGGTTGAGTGATCCACGACCCGCCCCGCGTGCGCTCGAGCTGTTGAGAGATAAAGGCAACACTAGTAATCAAGGAAGACACATATTCATACATTTCGTTACCAAAACATTTGCAGAGCTGTCATAGTCGGTGAAGGCCCTTGATGTTGGTGTTAACGGAAGGCCCATCTGACGTCCAGTCACCATCTCGTGGGGAGTGAGGTGGTGATCAGATCCGGGCATATTTCTCAGCTCAAACAGAGTCAAGGGGAGACAGTACAACCAGCTTTTCTTAGTTGTCTGCTTTATTTTTGCAATCTCTTCTTTTAGCAGGCCGTTCAGACGTTCACAAACACCAATTGCCTGCGGGTGGTATGCGCATGCGAACTTGTGTTTGATGCCGAGCATTGCAGTTATGTGCTCAAACATTTCATTAGCAAAGTGTGGGCCATTGTCCGACCGTGGCACTTCACAAACTACCCACCTTGGGTAAACTTCCCTCACTAGGAATTTTGTGGCTCTGAATGCGTCCGCATGAGAGCAGGGCCCAGCCTCAATCCACCTTGAAAATGGGCACACCACTACAATCATGTATCTTTGTCCCTGACATTCGTTGATCATGTCAACGTAGTCAATGTGCAGATGTATGAAGGGTCCTTCCGGCCGGGGCATAGTACCTTTTATCACTTGCAGCGTGTGACCGGTCGTAAACTGTTGACAAGTTAAGCATCTGCTGATAAAGTTTGCGACATGTGAATTTAACTCGGGGCAGAACCAGTTCTCCTTTATCCGTGCTGCAATCACTTCCTTCCCTGTGTGCGAGGGGTGGTGTAGTTGTTGCAGAGCTGTTTTCAGTAGGGCCAGGGGCATCACTACCTTCCCTGTATTATTCTGATGCCACAATGCATCTGTGGGTGACATTGTGCATCCTCTTTTTACCCATAGCTCCTTTTCTGCCATAGGTGCTGCTGCCTGTAATTCTAGTATCTGTGTTTCAGGGATGTGTGTGTCTCGCTCCCACCCTCTCCCTATCTTTTCCTTTTTCTGGGGGGGTCCAAACTTCTCCAAAATATGCAGCATGCTTAGCATCTGCGTCTGATGTTTCGTTACCTTTGAGATAGGGTCATCCCCGTTGGTGTGGGCCTGACACTTTACCAGGGCTATCTCTATCGGGTCATCAATTACTTCAATTAGCTCTGCAAGTAGTAGAGCATGTTGTACTGGCGTACCATCCGCTCTTCTGAACCCTCTCCTTTGCCATTTAATTAATCCTGAGTGGACTGTTGACGTGACATATGCACTGTCGGAGTATATCATTACTCTTTTATCATAGCTCTCTTTTAGTGCTAAAATTAGTGCCACTAGCTCAGCTGCTTGTGGCGAGTAATGTTGCGGTAGTTGAACACACTTTACTGGCACATAAATCCAGTCTTCTGTCAACTTAACCACTGCTGCTCCTGTCCTTCTAACACCATCGCTCTGGTCGATTGTTGATGACCCATCAATGTACATTATTTCTCCCCCCACTAGGGCATTTTCCTCACCTTTTCTTGTGCTGGAGTACATTTCAATTGCCTGTGTGCAATCATGAGCATAGTCACCATCTTAACTACCTCAGCTATGAATCTTGCTGGGTTTACGTTGCTGCACCTTACAATTGTCAACTCTGGCCTGGAGAGAATAATCTCATATCCTGATGCTCTCTGGCTGGTCAGTGTTGATTTGGGCTTGTTCAAGATGGCAAAGAGGGCGTGTTCTACGAACAGTGTAGTGGGGCACCCCATTGTTATCAATGATGATTTCTCCACCGCAAAAGCTGCGGCTGCAAGGCTTTGTTCGCAAGGGAAGTGACCTAACATTACAGGGTCCAGGTGTCTGCTGTAGAAAGCCATGGGCTTGTGTCCCATGCTTGTTTTTTGTGTCAGCACTGCCTTCATTACTGCTAAGCCGCAATGTGAAAAAATGAAAAACTGGTGTTCGTAGTTAGGGGTAGCTAGCACTGGTGCTGTGGAGATGACGTTTTTTAGTTCATCAAAAGCCTCTCATTTGTCTTGTCCATCCCAACTTTTTATCCCCCTTCTGTGCTTCTCTGATGGCCTCGAGCAGGGGTTCTATGTATGAACTGTAGTCAAAAACCCATGCCCTGCATTCCAAGATGGCGGCCGAGCTGGGTAGACGTGCGTGTGCGTAGCTCCGTCCCCCAGCTCGGGCCGCGATAATAAAGAAAGAATATATGCAGGCTGCGAGCCCATCAAGGCGACTCCTCTATCCCCCTCTCATGGATAGAGAAAAGGGACCGTGCAACCGCCAAACTGAGCAACTCAGAGGAGGTTGGGCCGTAGCCGAGGCCCCGACACAGCCCTGCTTTCTGCCGGTGCGGAGCCCCGGACTGTGATCGGACGCCACGCACCCCAGCCAAGCGAGGCGCCTCACCCCGGGACAAGCGAACTCTCCAGAAGCAGCGGAGAGAGCCCCGCAGGAAAGATCCCGGCTCCCCGACGGAGGGAAACACAGAGGTGAGCAGCGACATTAGGCTCGGGACCCCGCCCAGCGGATACGCCGCCGAAGAGGACGGGCGAGTTCCAGGTCCGCCGCTGCGCCGAAGGGGAGTGCATCAGCCGAAAAAGAAGCCGACCGAGAAAGGGAGGCGGCCAGGAGGGAGAATCAGAGCCCACGCTTGATCGGGAGGAGAAGGCACCGGAGAGAACAGCAAAGAGCAGTCGACAGAGCCCTGTGGATACAGAGACAGACGTCAGAGCCCAGCAGAACCCAGACAGGGACCTGAAAAGCAGGTACGAGGCGAGGTGGAGCCCCCGGGACATGCGGGAAAAGTCCCCCTCCCAAGCGCAGATCCCCACGCAGCCCCACAACACAGAATAGGGGGCTCCACGGCAAGGAGTAAGAGGAGGGTGGCATTGCCCCCCCACGGTCACACAAGGGAACGAAGGAGAACCTCCGAAATTGCCCACATAAACGAACAGAGACCCGGCCCCCTCCCCCACGGGGCGGGCCAGAATCAGAACAGTCACGCCACAAGTCGGGTCCGGGGCAATATCATACGACGGACCCGACGGCCCCCAGAACCTTGAGTGCCAGCGCGGAGAAATCCCGCACTCCAACACCAGGTAAACGTACCCTCACAGTGATAACAGGGTCAGGAAGGCCCGGAGAGAAGACCTCACATAAAAAGCACTCCGGGCTTAGAATATACCCACATGTCCAAGGCCAGGACGAGGCAGGGGTCACAGGCACTAACTAAAATTAAAGGAGGCTCCAATCAGACACAAGATCTGACCCACATTTGGGGAATAGGAAACAGAGGAACGAAGCAATCTAACAAACAGAAAAGCGCAGACAAAAACCCCTTAGTAGAAGACGAAAACTTAGACATGGCGGCCTCACGAGATGACATGAAAATGTGGTTCAAAGAGCTGCAAGATCAATTTATCGCCTCAACACAGTCACAATTTGACAATATGAAAGGGGAATTGAAACAAGCAGTACAGGATCTAAAAAAAGACATAGTATCCCTAGAGGAGAGGATGGACAACTTAGAAAAAACGATCCAGAACATGGACGAAGAGGCAACCTTACAAGCCGAGGGACAAGATCGCCTCGCACGTCTGGCGTTGGAACTCGAAACACAATGTGAAGACTTAGAAAATAGATCTAGGAGATCAAACATACGTATTAAAAACATGCCGGAAACAGTAGAGGACAAAGATCTCCGTGCAGCAATACAGCAAGTATTCCAAGAAATATTGAAAGACGTCTCAGGGGAAGACATCCACATCGACAGAGTACATAGGGTTGGCCCACGGCGAGCAGGGGACCCCGGGTCCCGCCCCAGAGACGTCTTAGTGGCCATGACAAAATACGCACAAAAGGAAAGAATATTGCGAGAGGCCAGGACATTGGAACAAATTAGAATGAACGGCAAAGACATATTACTATTCCAGGACCTTGCACAATCCACGCTCAGAAAGAGAAGAGAAATGAGCCAACTGACCAAAATCTTGTCAGACAAACAAATCCGATATAAATGGACATTCCCATTTGGCCTTCTATTCGCATGGGAAGAGAGACAACACCGAATTACAACATGCGAAGAGGGCCTAAGGATAATAGGATGCCAGGAACCCGAGCCAGACCCCACAAAAACAAGGGAACCTTCCAGACAACGAAGACAGCCGAGGGGGTGACAAACGGTGAAAAGAAGAATGAGACTCCAACCACGGATCCCAGATTAAACTTAATGCCCCAGGAGAAGATATCCAAGGTAGGCCAGGAGGGGGAGACAACAGGACCATGAGCACCTCACCAAGGGCAAGAGCCGAAAAGTAGCGCGGCAGAGCCACGGGATCATTGTGGAACACGTGCCACAAGCAGGGTTTAGGATCCCCTGCGAATAGTCACCTTGAGATGTTAGAGGGCATGGAGCGAAGGCGCAACGCCGGAGCAACCATAGGGCCCAGGGCCCTCCTCAGGGACAATGTTGGGGGGAAAGGAAGGGAGGGGTGTGGGGAGGGAGTCAAGGGGGAAGTTTGGGGGAGAAAAGACTCAATCACCGGCTCGAACGCACACATTTGCGAATCTCTGGATGATCCCAGCAAGGAACCACCAAAACACAAGGAAGAATGGGGCTGAAAATCTTAACATTTAACATCAGAGGGCTGAATACGCCCATGAAGAGAAAGAAAACTGAACATTTCATACACAGAGAAAAGTTCGATATAATATCGCTCCAAGAAACCCACATACAGAAGAAGAGGAAGAACCTACTCCGGATAAGAGGATACAAACAGATAATTCAATCCAATGACGAGGAAAAAAAGGTGTACTCATAGGGTTTGCCAACCACCTGCAGGTCCAAATCAAGGAAACTTTAGCAGACAAAAATGGCCGCTACGTATTTGCGAAAATACAGATTGATAACCGCAAGGTGACCATCGCAACCCTTTACGCCCCCAATACGGGCCAGGAAGGATTTATCAAAGCAATGGTCAATAAACTTGAAAACTTCGCGGAAGGAGAGGTGATCCTGACAGGTGACTTCAATATAGCGTGGAACCGGACAGAAGATCGCTCGAACCCAAAAACATCCCAACAATGGGCCCCGACACCAACGCTCAGATCGGCGATGCAGAATCTGGCATTAGAAGACATGTGGAGAAGGCTCAGAGGATCAACCGAAGGATTCACTTATCACTCACACGTGCACGATTCAAGCTCCAGGATAGATTATATATGGGCATCAGGAGCCATAATTGGAGAAATACAGGAGATCGGAAAAGGCATAATATCACTATCAGACCACGCCCCACTTTGGATCACCCTTCCCAAACTGCGACATCAATCAGGGCTATGGCGATGGACTCTCCCGGGAGATATATTACAAGATATAGCGTCAAGAGAAACTATCAGGGAAAAAATTGACGAATATTTCGAGTACAACAACACCCAGGATGTCTCCCCGAACACCACGTGGGAAGCCTTCAAAGCAGTGATAAGGGGTCATTTAATCGCTTTAAAAGCTTGAAAAGATAAGCTCATACACAAATGGGAAGATGAGCTGGGGGAAAAACTGTAAGAAATAAGGGAAGAAATGGCCAAGAACTCCTCCAGGAAATTGAAGAGAGCATACCGACACATTCAGAGCCAGACAGACCTGATCAGGACCAAAAGAGCCGAAACGCAATTACTCCATTCAAAACATTGGTACGCGATGAAATCAAATAAAGCAGACAAACTACTAGCAAGATTGCTAAAAGGTAGACGGCAAGACCAAGCAGTGAAAATCCTGACAGACGGACAAGGAGAAAAGAAAGCATAAACGAAAGACATAAAAGAAGTTTTTCGAGAGTATCAATAGAACCTATACACGTTGCAGAGGCCGGGTAAGGAGGAACAAATGGCATTCCTAGCTGGGGTAACACTCCCAACAGTAACCCCAACAGAAAAAGAATCCCTCGACCAACCAATCACGACAGAGGAGGTAGGGAAGGCAATAAGAGAACTACCTAAGAATAAAGCCCCGGGACCAGATGGCTTTACTGCCGCATTTTATAAAACTTAGGCGGACATATTAACACCCCATCTAACCACCCTATACAACACCTTCAAGAATACGCGCAACCTCGCCACTTCAATTAACGACGCAAAAATACTAGTCTTCCTCAAGAAAGGGAAGGACCCAGAAAAACCCGGATCGTATCGCCCAATTGCCCTAATCAATGTGGATGCCAAACTCTATACAAAAGTCCTGGCCAACAGATTAGCTCCGCTGCTCCACAAATTAATCCATCAAGAACAATCAGGCTTCATCCCCAAAAGAAAAACCCACGACAACATAAGGAGAATAGTTCACCTAATAGAGAAGACCGGAATCATGGAAATCCCCTCGGCAATAATAGCGTTGGATGCGGAAAAAGCATTCGACTGGGTAGAGTGGTCAATGCTGTTTGCTACTTTACGGAAAATGGCCATGGGAAAGGACTTCATCGAAATGATCCGGGCCAATTACAATTCCCCGACGGCCAGAATCGCAGTCAACAGCGAACTCTTGACCCAATCAAAATAAGCAGGGGAACGAAACAGGGATGCCCCCTATCACCTCTACTCTACGCAATCTTCGTAGAACCTCTCCTAGCCAAGATCAGAGCGGCACCGAACATTAAGGGCAAAGAAATGGGTGGACACATGCATAAAACGGCGGCATATGCAGACGATATGTTGCTGACAATAGCAGATACAAACAACGCGCTCCCCCTTCTCATCCAGCAAATAGACGACTTCGGAGCAATCTCGGGGTTGAAGATAAATACGCAGAAATCATCAGTAATGTCCCTAGCGGGAGACAAAGAAGGCATATACAAGACAACTACAGACCTCCAACTTCTAAAAGCCGAAGAAGGAGTGAAGTACCTGGGAGTTACCCTGACACCACAGATACAGAACCTCTATAAAGGAAACTACCCCAAACTCTTGGAAGACATTAAAAAAGATTTACTCAGATGGAACCCACTGTCAATCTCATGGTGGGGCAGAATAACGGTCATCAAGATGACGATATTACCCAGACTGCTTTACTATTTCCAAGCCCTCCCCATCCGAGTCCCGCCAGAATTCTTTAAATACCTCTCCAAAATTATCACGAAATACATATGGCAAAACAAAACCCAGAGATTGTCACAACAAGTGCTCATGGCACAAAAAACAGACGGAGGCATGGCGCTCCCCCATATGAAGAAGTACTACGAGGTGGCACAACTGTGGGTCTTACACGAATGGATCACGGATAACTCGGAAAAAATGTGGGAGGCACAGGACAGAGCTGTCGCAAACACTAATCTACGCCACCTCCTATGGAGGAAACCCGAACACAGACACCAAAACATCAAACTCAGCGAAGTCATGAGCTCCACCATGGAAATCTGGAACAGAGCAACCAAAAAGGGAACCCCAACGATAGACCCTGCCCCCTTCATACCACTCCTAGACAACCCAGACTTCCCCCGGTCAAGAAAAAGGATCCTTTAAGAAATGGCAGGAAGCGCACTGTACAAAAGTGGGAGATATGATTGAGAAACACCAGATCAGATCCTTCCAAGAATGCCAGGAACTGCTGGGCCTCACGGAAAGGGACAGATACCAGTATGAGCAACTCCACCACTGGCTCACAACACCAAGAATAACAAAGGCATGGACAAGAGACCTCACCCCATTTGAGACCTACATATTGACCCAAACGGGGGAAACAAAATTTGTATCCACTCTCTACAAATTCATTAACACACAAGAAGAAGAAAAGATCACCTGGCAGTACATGAAAAGGTGGGAAGCAACCCTAGGGAAACAAATCACGAGGGACCAATGGTTATACCTCTGGCAAACAATTCCGAAATGGACACGAGCAGTACAAACGAGGGAAGCCTGGACAAAAGTGATGATTCAATGGCATTACACGCCAGAGAGAATCCACAAAATGTTCCCCACAACGCAAGGGAAATGCTGGAGGGGATGTGACACACTCGGAACCTGGAGACACATCTGGTTGGACTACATAGAAATTCAACAATTTTGGGAAGAAGTGAAAGCACAAATGCAGGTAATCTTTGAGGGAGCTGCCAACCTAGGAGAAGAAATTTGGATGTGTGGCATGTGGGCCCCCCGAGATAAGTCCCTTACAAAGACACAAAAACAGAACTTTATGGGCCTCCTCATAGCAGCATGGTTGGCAATAGCACAAAAATTGAAAAAAAAGGCCCCTCCAACCTCTCAAGAATGGCTTCGAAGGATTTGGACATACGTAGCGATGGAGAAGATCACGTATAACCTCCAAGGAGACAGACAGAAGTTTATCACGGATTGGGGAGAAACCATAGAATTCCTGCAAAGCGATTACATACAGCAATGGTGCCCCCACAACATCCGCATGCTGGATATGTTCACAGCCTAAAGTAGAAACACTTAAGGATCGCAGAGACTTTGCAAAGACGTTAATTCCGGTGAGGATGGAGGGGGCAGGGGAGTGGGAGGACAGGTGGGGGGTGTTTTGAGGGACACTGTTGAGTCCCGAAGTTCATGTTTGAAGAAAAGCCAATAAAATGATTTTTAAAAAAAAAACATGCCCTGCAGTAGTTGCATAGGCCCAGAAATTGCTGAAGTTCTCTCACTGTCTGTGGTTGTTGTGTGTTGGTTATGGCCTGTGCTCTTTGTGGTGCAATGTTCCTTCAATGCTGAGAGATAAATTGACCAATGTAGAGTACCTGTTCCTGGCAGTACTGCAACTTTCCCTTGTCCACCTTGTACCCCTTCTCAGCTAACACTGTGAGCATCTTTACTGGGTCCTTTCTACACCTTTCTTCAGTTGTGCTGCAAATGATAATGTCATCAACGTATTGCAGCACCGTGCTCTCCATCTCAATGTTTCCCAAATCCATTTGTATCACTCTGTTGAAGATGGATGGTGACTCTCAGTACCCTTGGGGTAACCTTGTGTGCTTCCACTTTGTGTTTCTGTATGTGAAGCTTGTCAGGTCAGTGAGTCAGGGTGCGGAGGTATCGAGAAAAATGCATTCTTGAGGTCAATCACGGTAAACCGTGATGCCTCTTCTGGTATTCCACATAGTATGGTGGCTGGGTTGGCTGCTATGGGGTACTCTGCTTCTACAATGTAATTCAAGGGCCTGAGGTCCTGGATGAAACACCAAGACCCTCCCTTCGCTTTGCGCACTGGGTACACAGCAGTGCTGCAGGGTGATTCTGATGGTATCAGTATGCCATTGTTTATCAAGGCCGTTATTGTTTCATATATGCCCTCATCTGCCTCTTTCGATAGTGGGTATTGTTTCACTCTCGGTAGTATGGCCCCTTTTTTCTATTTTATTTTCACTCCACCAATGCTTTTGATGCAGCCAACGTCATATGGACTGGTGGTCCACAGGGATGCTGGTACTGCTGCCATGTCTTCCTCATAAAATGGTACTGGTATAGGGGCAGGTGCCTCTAGTGCCATTGCCATTTTTAGTGCCACTTGCTTGTATGTTACCTTCAACGAGATGTCAATGCTCATCATAAACACCATCTCTCCCTCTCCTTTATCGTCTGAGAAGAGCTCCTCGTCAGATACCTGTGTGAGCCTGCACCCCTCAGCCAGTGCTATTACTGCTCTCCAGGCCCACCCCTCCCTGTCCTGGGCATGTACTGTGATGTAATCTGCAGTTGCCATAATGCTCCCAATGCTTACTGAAATCATTTTCCCCTCTTTTTCACCTGCTGGTGTTTCAGGTCTGAATAGGTAAGCTGCTGGCCTTCTCCAAACTTTGCGCTCAATTCCAGGGAACCATGCAATTGCCATGTCTGTCCCATATTGGAAAAGGTCTTTGTCAATTGGCTCAGCCCGGGCCACTTTTTGGCTGCAGTACGCCTGCAATATTTGCTGTGCTGTGACCATGTTGATGCCTGGTGTAGAGCAAATTATGCCCTTCTCCGTGAAGGAGATGGTCATATTCAGTCTACTCATTATATCTCTTCCAAGTATGTTTACTGGTGACTACTTCGAGTATAGAAGTGGAAGAGACATGTTGTGATCGCCTATAGATAAGGAGATGTTATCAGTAAAGGGAACCAACCCTCGAGCCCCAGAGAATCCTTGAGTGTACATAGCTTCACCTGACAATTTAAACTTCCCCTCCCTTATGCAAGACCTAGTGGCCCCGGTGTCAACTAAGAAGGAAACATTTTTGTCACCTATCGCCACCTGTATACGTGGTTCCTCCGCAGTGTTAGGCATTACCGATAGGATGGGACACATCAAAGACATCTGTTGGCTGTCCTATTGTGGGTAAAGTGACTGACCACTACCTGTGTAGGGGTTGTGACCCAATATCGTCACCTTCCCCAACTATGTATGCTGTAGTTGTTCATTAGTTGTTGATACTGCATTGTCCTGTACTTGTGTGAGCTGTTGTACTGGTTGCACTTGATGGTGTAGTGTGGCTATCGTCTGTTGCTGTTGTGGTGTGTTTGTTTGTACCTGTTGCTGTGGTGGTGTGTATGTTTGTATCTGTTGCTGCGGTGATGAGTACGTTTGCACTTGTGTCTGTGGTGGTTGGTGTTGTATTGGTGCTTGTTGTTGTGGTAGGCATTGTTGTATTCCCTGTTGTTGTTGAACCTGTTGTTCTCCAGTGTGTCCTTGTTCCCCCCAGGCTGGTTGTGTGGGCCTCATCCTACATGTGCGTGACATATGTCCTACCATCCCACATATCCAACATATTGGTGGTTCTCTGGCCTGCCATGGGAAATCCCCCGCGTTGTCTTGGTATCCTTGCTGTTGTTTGGTAGTAGCCCCTGAACCCTCCTTGTTGTTATGGCTGTTGGCCATAGCCCCTCCCTCTCGTCACACCACCCCTCCCCCTGTAGTTGTTAGAGTATCCGTTTCCCATTGGCATGTATCCTCCTCCTGTGTATCCCGTGTATGGTGGGGGTGGGGGCATCTGCTGTGTTATTACTTGTGCTGGCTGTTGTAGCTATTGCTGCCTGTTCTTGTGTTGTGTCTTGTGCAACCGTGACCTGTGTGGGGGCGGGTGTTGTTATTAGTGCTCCCTCCATGACATATTTGGATAACTTCTTTTGTACCAGTTTTGCCTCTTCGGCCTTCCTATCTTCCTCTTTTTGTTTCATCTTTTCCTGCCACAGCCTGCAGTGGTGTACTATAGTCAGTTGTATTTCCAGCCAGGCTTTAACTTCCATACCCACTATTTTCTTCATCTGCCTTTGCACTTGCTCTGGGAGTCCTTGTATTAGTATATGGTAGAACATTGCTAGTGTTTTATCCCACAGTTCCCGCGTTTCCAAGCGCCACTTCTCCTGAATCTCCTGGATGTAATCAACAGGATCCTCATTCTCACGCATCTTGCGTGACGTTATTGCACCTATGTCTGACGTGTCTGGGTACTGAACACTTAAAGCCTGCCACAGCGCATGTCTGCAATTTGCAAATGGCGCTCCATCATGTGACGTGTCTGTTACTGTGACCCTGGGAAGCCCGTCCTTTTCCAGATGTCATCTGCAGCATCCCCCAGTATTGATATTACAAGCCCCTTCACGTCCCCCACCGCTAGTTTCTGTCCCAGCGTGTGTTTTTCCATCTCATATATCCACTTCCCTGCTCCTCCGCTTAGTGATGGGAGTCCTCATTTAATATTCTCTTTATCCGCATGCTTCCAGGGGACATATTGTGGTGTGGCCCCTCCCCTTTCCAGAAGTGGTATTAAATTGTACCCCCTCATTTCCCCCCGTGCCCGTGGGGTAATGTTGGTGTATTCATCCTCCTCCTCTGTGTCAGGTAATTCTTCAATCATATCAATAGTACAGTGGTCTGTTTTTACATCCCCTCCATCCTTCCATCCTCTCCCGTTACCCTCTTGTTTTACCATGGGCGTGCTCGCCCATTCTTCCTGCCTGCGTCCTGGGAGGTCTCTAAGTCTGTCGACATATGGGGTGTGTGCAGGGTTGGGTGTGTGTGGCGTTTGTACCGTTGTCGGTGGTGATTGTTGTGACGCTCTACTTGCTACCTCTTATCTTCTCTTTACCTTTCGTATCTTCTTCTCTTCTTTCGCACGACCATGGTGACTCGTGGTTGGTGCGTGCAATGTACAGTTTCTCTAAACTTTCCCCATTGCCATCTCCTCTGCTTTTCCCTAAACATTCTTCCTCCTCGCTGCAAAATCCATCAGGAAAAGATAATCTCCAGTCTGTGCGTTTTCCACCCACTGTCACAGTCTGTAGATCTATTAAGTCTGCTTCCTTGTGCTCTCCTCCTTTAACAGCTGCCCCTTGTGTTGACGTTGTGGCCACCTCCAAATCCTGGTTTGTGTATGTTCTTACACCATGCTCCACCCTCCTATCTCCACTCTCCTCATCCTTTTTCCCTATTATTTCACCACCTATTTCCTCTCTTTTTCTTTTAAGTTCTTCCAACACCTCCACACTTACCTTTGCTAGTATTCTTTCTTCCTCTTCCTTCCTTTCCCATTTTGCCCGTTCCCTTTTTAATATGCTCTCTATTACTTTACCTTCTTCATATTTCGAGGCGCTTTCAGATAGTATTTTCTTTTTCCACAGTTCCATTTCCCTTTCATTCTCTTCCTCCCTCCGTTTCATTTCTCGTTGCTCCACTCGTGACACCCTTTCTGCTATTGCCTTCATCCGCTATGCTTCCTCCTTCCTTTCTTCCATTTGTTCCTTCATCCTCTCCTGCTCGTCCCTATTCTCCTTTCTCTCCTTCTTTCTTCCTCGTGTTTCTTGCTCGAACTGTCTGATCAGTGCACTTCGTGCATCTCTTAATTCAGCCAACCTCTCCTCCAACATTTTTTCCTCTGCCTGTGACAGTTGACCTTATCTTGTCTTACTCACCTCTGTCCTTGTGTCACCCATTTCATCCTTTGCCGTCCTTCTCACTACGTCCTCTTCTTCTCCTGTTAATGTCCCTCAGAGTTTCAGGAGCACCTGTGCTGCTATCCATTCGTCTGGTCCTATGTTTGCGATGTGTTCCCCACTTTCTTTCCCCCTCTTCGTTCCTGCCTGTGTGGAGTTTAAGTTCACTGTGCTGGTCACCTCCTCCCCCCTCTGGTAGCTATCCGTAGGGGCATATGGTGGAGGGCTGTATTCGGGGTTGGAGTACCCCTCGGCAGACGTCAGTTGTTGTCTGTCGGCTTCTCTTAATTCCGTTACTGGGTACAACCCCCCCTTCTTCCTTCTTCACTACTTTTGCCAGAGGCATATCTTCTGTCCCTTCCTTCTTCACCTTCTCTTCTGATACTTGACCCGATCCTTCCTTCTCCTTCTTCCTCTCGTCTGTGCATAGTGCGTTGCTGCTCGCCGTGCCCATGCTCTCTTCGTTATCTTTCTCCTCCTTCACTCCCTTCGTTTCTTCGCTCCCTTTCTCCTCTGTTGTCCCTTCCATAGTAAACAATCCCATTGCCCCTGGCCTGGCTCCCTGGAACATCTTCCATAAATTGAACACTTCTATATGGTGAGCTAATTTCTTTCCCTTGTACGTGTTGTGTATATATGTCAATAACAAATTGTGTGTATGAGTCAAAACTGCCGTTAGGCGGCCATGGTGTCAGTATTTTGTTGTCTGTTCCTTGTGTCCAGTCAATACTGTACTTGATAATTTTCTCCTTGTATGGTGATGGTGACGTACAAATGTGTTGGAGGGGTGTAGTTAAAGCGCTTCCCCTCACCCCAGACCCCTACCCATAATATGTGGCCATGTTACAGTTTTGTTTTCACAATATCAACCTTCTTTACCTGGCCCCGTAAACTGGGGACTTCCGACCGTTCGCTGAAAGGTAATACAATCGCAAAATATACAGTTCTTTTCCTTTATTGTTTGTCCCCCTTGTTGTCACCAGTATGGCCCCCTACGGCCGTGGCGCACCAAGCCCACTGCGGCTACGTGCTCTGTGTGGCGTGCTTTTACAGCCGCCCCACCTTTCCTTCTTCTTCAAACCTCTCCTTCCCCTTATTCAACCCCCTTGGCTTAGCCTGAACGGCGTTCTCTGTGCGCAGCCACATCTCACTTTTCACCCCTCCCTTATCGAGAGCTGCCGGCGTTCTCCATGCGCTGCCCTCTCACCTCTTCTATCCCACCCTTCCCTTTTCCTATCCCCCGGCCACTCATGGATCAACCCGAGATGGTTGCGGTGTCCTATACAAGCCCTACGGGTGACATCACCAACTTCTTCAACTACTACTGGTAAGAAACCTTTATAAGATGAAAGAGCGCGCAATATGTTTTAACTCCTTTTGTCCCTCATAAACCCCACAGCTGTCCTCTCGCTACAACCGGAGCAAGGAAAACCACAATAAAATTGGACTGCGCACGCTGTGTCGCCTTGCGTGTGATACGCCCCTCACTAGGGGAGCTTAACCAGCCAACTATCTTCCGTACTTGGAAACAACTAGCTACCTCCTGCGGGGAAACTTCATCTACCTAACGAGCTTCAACACTCAATTAGTAGGGATCCACATCTACTCATTGAACTAAAACACCAATTCATAGGAAAGCCACACCCCATCCTTACAGGTGCCCGCCATCTGAACAAATCAGTGCCTTCTAACAACCACACGTGGTGCCTTTCAGCTCCACTCACGTCACTCCGTGACACGGTAGAAGGCGGCCTTCGTGCCTGTCCTGCCACCACTCACTCGCCTATCGTCACTTATTTATCAAATCTTTTACAACACACTGTTACACCTCCCGCCACCCTTTTCACAACTCCTCCCTCCTCCCGCATAACATTACGTTGCTTGTTGGGTGTGTCACACTCACCAAGTTCTCTTGAGGCGGGGCCGCTCGACTGCGTGCACCCCTCTAAAGTGGCTCGCCACCTCCCCCTGTCTGGACCACTTCTGGACACTCGCCAACCGCGGGCGGGTTACTTCTCAAGCGGCTCCCGAGGGCCAATATCCGGATTGCGCTGTCTGGTCTTCTAGCAGTTCCATGATGGTCCTGTAGTCCTCAAAAGGGGGCAACAGCAGGGGGGCCGTGCTGCCGTGTCGCCTCGTAGCAAGAGGCCTTGGAATAATGCTCTCCGGGGGACAGGCCTCAACAGATCTCAGCAGTGCCTCCAACTTGTCGGGGTGATTATCCCGGGGGCCGGCAGAGCCGTCCGCGGACCTCCGGGCTGGGGAGGCCCCAACTCTTCCCGCGTCCCAGAAGGAGTATGACACACGCACACAAGGAGCAAGGCAATGACTGCTGTTTATTAGAGTAACGGCAGTGATACGCTTAGTCTGTATGCATCTGGAAAAGCTCTCATCATTAGTGGGGCTTGCAGGCCCTTTTTACAGCAGTGTGACGCGCTATTTGCGTCACCTGGGAAAAATCATCACAAAACCTATTGCCACTCGGATTGGTTCCCTGAATGGTAGGGTTAGTATATGTCCCCTATAGGGAGAGATGTTAGTGGTGGAGGACAGGTCAGGTGGTATACTTGGGCTGTTCCTAACAGTTGCTACTTTGGAATTATTACAAGGGGACCCTTGGTGATTGGCTAGGAGTAATGGCGTCAGTAATAAACCCCCTGTATTCTGATTGGTTCTCCCGCGAGCCCCCAAGCCTGGGACCATCACTGGTCCCAGCCCGCAGTGTACCTGACATTAGCAACAATGTGCAACTATGTGTTAGCTGCGGACAATGGACAGGTCTGCTTATGGGCTGTTGAGCAGGTCTTTCCCATGGCTGTAGGTGTCCATCTTTGCTGCTTCCTTGTTGCAACCTGTGTCCCAGACGTGGCGGCTTCTCGTCTCGTAAGCTTGGCATCTTGTCAGTTCGTAGCTGGAGCAGAATTATGAGCATTATATTTTGTATTCTGTCTCTGAGGGCTTGGCACCTGCAGGTGTAACCTTGGCGCTGGGCTTGTGGCGTGCGGGTTGCAAAATCGTGGCCTTCGCTGTGGGCTCTCGTTAGGACTCGTTTTGCATGGTCAGCACTTGCATTTCGCTCTGGGAGGGTGCGAGGCTCCTGCCTGGGGACTCTTGATTGCAGCCTACTTGGGCCTAGTTTCTGGGTGGCGGTGCATAATCCATAGTATGGAGTTCGCGAGGCGACAGTGTCACAGGCAGCGTTAGATATACATGGTGGTGTCCTCATAGGGATGGGTGGCGAGAAAAAGCGTCAGCAAGCATGTACACAAGCTCTTCGGGCATCTTGCGTTTCTGCGGTGCTGTAGAAGGCCTATGTGAAAAATAACAACGATGCATGTCTGTGGGTGTGACCGTCTGCTGTGTCGTAGCACTGAGTTTTTTCTTCGTGTGGGTTGGTGTGTGAGTGACCAGTGTGCATGGTGGCACATGTATTCTTGTCTGTTGGCTATGTCGTCATGGCATCACTAACGATGTGAATACCCATGGCTGTTGTTTTAGTCGAGCTGATCCATGTCGCAGGCGTTGGTTTGAGCCTGGCGTGCTGGTGGGCATAGTCCTCGTATGTGTAGGTTTTTGAACCAGGGTATTTTGTCATCTGGTAAGTAGATGAACTCCCCTCATGGGGGGTGTCTGGGCCGTAATCCCCTAGGACATGGTCTGGATGAGATTGGGGGGAGGGTGTTATCCCATTCTCCCACTTCACCAGTCAAGAGGAATAGGATAAACGAAGTAAAGAACCCCACAAAACCCAAACAGGGGTTTTCTAAGAAATACAGAGACACTGCAAGCTTTAAAGGAGGATCTGGAAAAAACACCTTTCTTTGTGGAATAAAGGAACTGTTTACCAGCAGGGGATAGGGGGGGAGAATTAAAAAATCTCATAAAGAACATTATTAAAAGCCATCCTAAGATGAAACTGTTATGGCTATGAAAGACTGTCCAGGAAAAGGGAGTCATTCTCCTGGACCCCTGTTTTATTTGGGTTTTCACGATCAGTGGTAGGGACAGAATAGGATCATTTTGGACAGAGGATGGACTGTTGATTTGGACAACCTCACTGATGATGAGCACTCTGGTTAGTTTTGTATTAGGTAGGGCAAACACCTTATTGCTAGGGATAGATAGGCCTTTTATTTATTATTTGAATAAACAAACTTTAAGAAATGCCACCTATTGATCTGTCTCCTTCTGGCCTACCACACACCCAGTAAAACAAAAAAAGGGTTAATTTCAAAACATTGTGCATCACCCATCATTCACACCATGGAGGAGGCCTTCTTCTTCCAAAGATTTCAACACTACACTCCCTCCAAAACACTTAGGTCTAGCAATGCTGCACTTGCTCCCAACTTCAACAGGAAAACAGCAAGGAGGATACACTTTTTCTGCTCTGGCCACAAAACTGTGAAGCACTCTACCAACCACCCAAGCTTCAGTAAACAGCCGAAGACTTGGATTTTCAACCAACCCTTTGAAAGAAATGAAAAATAGCGACCAACTAAAAACTGTACACCAGAAATGTGGGGTAATTTACAACAAGCAATTTTCGAAACTCTCAGCACTGCCATCTACGGAAAATCAATTTGATTAACGCATCCTCTGCTGCATGACAATGGTCCACCCCAGGCTGCATTCCTCAATTAACTCCTTACTTCTAAAATCTTGCATCCTTATACTTCGCACTCTCCAGCAGACGACCTCCAGGTCTAATGTACCTAACAGATTCAGACCATATCCATCTTCATCAACAACCATGCTGCCAATTGTTGCACTCCACAATGCGGGGGCTGCCCACATGGCTAACCTGCCCGGTTGGTACCAACCACAACCAACAGAGATTTTCATATTGGCACAGAGGTAACCAGTGCTTCCAACTTTCGTCCATCAACACCAAAGGTTTCTGCATCTACCTTCCCGCTATTCGACTAACACAACCTGCCATCTTTTCTTACAGAGCCATGTGCAGCGAGGCCAACATTATTGACAGAATGGAGAGAGAGAGAGAGAGAGAGAGAGAGAGAGAGAGAGAGAGAAAGAGAGAAGACAACTTGACATTACAATAAATCATGGGGCAGTCATCTGCAGCCACGGTACACTATTTAACCACAAAAAATAATAAACAATTTACTTAAGACGTGTGCTATTTTTGCAAATTGTTTTTTCTCAGTGCATGTGTGCCCCAAAAGTCCCCTTAAGGACACAGTAAAAACGCACTTACATGACATAAAGATTGCAATGCAATGTAATATTTCAGAGAACTTTCATTTTAGCATGAAAGAGTGGCTGGCCGAAGAACCCAGTTGGCAAACCACTAGATGAATACTATTATTTAAAATGTGTAACCACAAATGTGTGCTGCTCTTGCACCTAGCAAGAATGGACAACAAATGAAAAAAAGCATATATTTTCATGACAAAAAGTTTTTTTCTTATTTTAAAAATAAAACACAAATAAGTACAATGGAGCATTAGAACTAAAATAAATTACAGTTCATCAACTATAATGCATACATTCTCATTATTAAAATTACTGTACATACTGTTTATTTATGCATGTATATTAAATTAACGTAGCTACTCTCTCCCGAGATATTGTGGATTTCTATAAAAACATTTATCAAAGCAATAGTTAGCAAGGTTGCTTTACCCTCCATTAATCTCGCCAAAATCTGATCACTTGTGTAGAAGACAGAATTATTAGCGAATTTGTTGAATGCTATACTACGCAAGTTTACAGTGGCGGGCCATGATGTTAGTCAATGTTTTAAAATTTCAAGTGACAAGTGTCTCCACTTAACCTACAGTTTCCATCTTGCAAACAAAGTCATCTGATCGGTCCCCATTTTTGAGAGTCCCCAACAAATTTAGACAAAAGCCTAAAAATATATGTCCATAAACACGGTTAGGGAATAGGATTAGATATCGCTTTAGACAAGTAAGAGGCCTATGTTTCCGAGAAAAAGCTGAGTTTAATTTATACCCTGCAATTTGATTATGATCTGGAGACCACTTGGCAATTTTCATCATCTAATAAATACTTGTGGGGTTTGCCACTTAACGTATTTGGTTAGATACATCAGTAAGGAAATCCTCACATCATTGTACAGATATATTGAACATGTAATCAATCACTCCTTTTGGACAAAACTTTATTATGGTCAACGAATAAGGAGGCCATAGGAGGATCAAGAAGCTTATGATAAATCCTCAACTTTGCTATCTCTATGAGGGATCTCCATGATAGTAAACTCAATTTGTATCCCAGTACCACACAAGGCACGGCACCAGGAAGTCCCAATAGTCTTTTTTTTTTTTAACATGCCTTCTACTCTGTTCAACTGGTTTCAGTCTACTGATAACAGCTACAATTCGTGCATTATTGATAGTATTACTTTGCCCACATATCATCTCAGTGCCGGCAGCATGGTGTATTTGCAAAATGTACACAGTATTTTGCGCATTTGAGTGTAGAAAGGAGCTAGTTTTGCTTTTATTCACGTTATGATGTCACCCTTCCTTTTTTTGCTGAAGATCGGAAGGCCCAAATATAGAAGTTTAGTTGTCAGATTAATGTGATGGCACTCTATATGCCATTTGCAGGTGGGCTTTGATCTTGATGAAGTGGTTACCAGAATTGCAGATTTACCACTGTTTAGCTTGAGCTTATTCAATGTCACATACTCATGCAAAACATCAATAGCTTTTTGGAGCTCGATGGATGTTCAATCGAACAATACAGTTGGTGAACAAAAGGAAAGGAATCTAAGTGTCCAATCGCTGGACAAAATGCTAGACAGAGAGTTAAGTGATCCACTAAGTCTATCAAGTATGAATTGAACAGACTGGGAGCCAACATGCAGCCTTGTCTAAGTCCAGAATAGATGATGACTGAGGCACCCAAGTTACCATTGTTATCAAGCCTGATCTGGACTGTAGTGTTCGAATGTAGTTCTATAAGTAACATTAAGAGACCATAATCTGGTGCAATCTACAAAATCGAAAGCGTTGGATAAATCAACACACACCATGTACATAGGTGGCTGATCTTTATCTTGTGCACATTTTTGTAAAATGTGTATTATCAATATATATAACGAGGCCTGCAGTGTTTCTGAAAACCAGTTAGCAGTGTTTAACTGCAGAACAACGCCCTGGCCAAATTTGGCACCTAAAAGCACTATGTATGGAATAATTGTTAGGGACAAGACTGTCAAACACGTGTTGGTTGGTAGGCAAGAATCAAGTCTTGGTTGCAAATAGGTGGGCATGAGTGTAGCGAAAAAAACAAATAGGCAGTGTAGGCATGATGAACAACTGATGATTGGCAGTTTGAGAGCACACAACTTAGCCACCTAGATGGCTCCACTGTTCCACAGGTGGATGCAAGAAACGTGAATATCTGTTAGGCTACGCGTGGTGCAGGGGCAGCTTGGCCTTGAGGAGCTTCAAGGCCACTAGTCTTGAAGAAAATTGCCAAGATATAACCCTTACCCAACGTCACGGGAAAGGAAGGGGCACAACGTTAGACTCAGCCTTGTTTGCATAGGACCTACTGGTAAAAGCCAAGAAAAGTGAGCTGAGAAACAAGTGCAAAAGTAGGGAGAAGCAAAAGCAAATGGAAATCACTTGAAGGCAGATGTGAGCTTGCGAAAAGGCAAGCAAAACAGAGGTTCCAGGCAAGTACAGTTGTGTAGAAATGGTTGTATAATCCCCAAATCTGGTGGGATTTATACAATGCACAGCTGTCATTTGCATGGGTTCCAGTATGCAGCAAACACATGTGCTTTCAACAAGAGTGCATGAGTCCAGCACAGATGCAGTTGCTGTGGGGCATTCTCGGTAATAAAAGTGACCACCGTCGGCGCATACCCACAGGACTCTTTCGGATGCCATCCTGATGTTAGTGCCATCACTCCCCCCTCCCCCAGTCAGATCTACTGATTTGTTGCAAGGCCCAGAACCAGGAGAGATGTCCATTTTTTTTGTTGCAATGGCATGGGGAATCGCTTAAAAAAGGGCCCAACAGTGGAAAGGGGTCTGGTCTGAAGGCTGAGCTTGTGGTGGCACGTTGATAATGCCTTACTGAAATTATAAACAATTTGTACTGATGCATGCAACTCGAATATAACTTAGGCTAAGGCATCAAAAGTAATTTTGAGAGCAGTGTAACAGACACATTTTAAGAAGTGATAATGGGCTCTGAACACATTAAAATGGTTTCCTGGATGGTGAGGCACACTCTGAGCAAGCCCAGAAAAGCAGTGACCTTTGAGAGAGAAGACCTGGAAGAGACCAGAATGCCAGGTTTGCTTCTTCATAAGTACCGTATGACAGGCATGTGACTGCCTTAACTATCAGTTCGTCCATGATGTCTGGTGTGCGGGACAGAATTTGGTTACAGCTTTTAGAGTAAGTAAAAACATAACTTTAATGTTATCACATGGCTCCCCCAGAGGAGAGCGCTAGCTTAGGATGAATCCATGGGTTCTCTGGGTGTACACCCGAGTGAAACAGATTGCATAAGGTTTTTGCTTAATGAAAAAAAAGAAATTACAGTGCATCTTCTATATGAAAATAAACCATATTTATAGGGTTCTTCTAATGCACAAGCCGTAGCATCTTTTTTGTTAAAGATCTGAAGGGCCAAGCCCACAATTCAAGTACAGTGTGGAGATTTATCTCAAACCACGTATTATTTTCTGACTAGGCAATGGTATACCAAATCTCGTGTGCCCCATTGTGCAGGGCTTATGATAAAGATTGAAATCCTTAAGACATGCCCGAGTCGAATCTGTAGATTGATTGATTCAGTCCACTCAGGCTCTTCAACCACGACGGTAACAATCCAGTGAGCCGTCGTGCCACATCACAGTACTTCTCAATTTACCATGATTCGCTATCAACCTCCAGCCACTGGCACTTTTTTGAGTTGTTCACTTCAAGAAGGTTTAAGACAAACGTTGCTTAAACTTCAGTGGCAAATCTGGTACTGGATGGAATCTATATTTTCTCTGATAAATTACATCATTATTTAACCAATGGCCAATACTGGTATTCAGCGAACATCGACCCCCACTTACTTTTTGGTTGTCTACTTCGACACTTCTTGGTCAACACTTTTTCAATTTATATGTGTGTGTTTGGTGGGGATAGTATTGGTTCCATCCAATAATGTCCATGCAAAAATGTCTCCTGACCAAAAAGTCGTCATTTTTTGCGAAGACATTATTACATTGAACATGCGGGGGACACACCCGCAACCCCCAAATTTTGTTTTTTTTTACAAGGAGAGCAGGTGCATCTCTGCATCCCGTCCCCATACATAATGTCGCCATATGTCACCATCCAGGAATGGTGTGCCGCCAATGACCTCTGCCTTAATGCCAGTAAGACTGAGATTCTACTCATCGGCACACCCACTCCCTCCTTCCCTACAGCTCTCTGCCGGCCTCTCTTGGCCCTCCTCCCACTCCCACCTGCAAGGCTAAAAACCTCGGGGTCATCTTCGACTCTGCACTCTCCTTCTCCCCTCACATCTCTGATGTCTCTAAAAAGTCACACTACCAGCTGCACCTCATCAGAGGTATTCTTCCTTTCCTCTCCTTCCCCCAGAAGCTCTCTGTCTCCAGAGCCCTGGTCCTATCTAAGCTGGACTACTGTAACAGCCTCTATCTAAATCTGCCTGCCTCCACTCTCCGCCCTCTACAACTTATCCAGAACAGGACTGCGAGCTTGTCCTTGGCCTCAAGCCCAGGGATCGTATCTCTCCAGGACTGAAATCACAGCACTGGCTGCCAGTGGCTGCAAGCATTAAGTTCAAAACCCTCTGCATTGTACACAAGGCCTTCTGGGGTCTGGGGCCGCAGTACCCTCAACTCTCTCTCCCTAAATATCTTCCTTCTCGAGCTCTTCGCTCATCTGCCTCCAACTCCCTCAGGGTCAGTCGCTTCTCCAAGCAACGAGTTGGTGGCAGATGACTCTCTTCGGCAGGGGCCTCTCTCTGGAACAGCCTTCCTGCCTCCCTGAAACTCAATGAGAACCATCTCCAGTTCCGGAAACACCTCAAAACTTTTCTCTTTGCTTCTGCTTTCTCCCCACCCCTGCCCTGCTGAATTCCTGACTGAAACTGCACTGGCTACCTGGCCACCCTTTCTGATCTCTGGCCCAGGCCCCATCAATTGCCCACCTGCACTGCCTCCCTGGCAACCCCTGCACTTGGGGACCGTTTTCTGTATTCCTTCAGTCCCTCTACCAGCACTTATGTCTGCATTTCCTTGCACTTGCCACTAGCTGGCTGTTTTATTTGTCTTATTTATCTTATTTATTCCACTTTCCCATGTACTGCACTTTCCCCTCTCCCTTCCCCCCGCACACTTTTCCTTTCCCCCCTTCCCATGCACTTGCACAATCTGAATGACACCTGGCCTAGTAGGATCGTTGTCTGTCCTCCCTCTGTTCCCCCCTTGCCTCGTTGTGCCTTGAAACACTTGTGTGTAGGCGCGTTATAAACGCCATATCATATATAATTTTGCCAATGGCTTTTCCCGGCGACATTATGTATGGGGATGTTATTACCTTATACTGTAGTATCCGGTGGGTAGAGTCAGAGAGAAGAGAGAGCATAGAGGGAGCCCCCATAAAAAACTTTTTTTTAAAGTTGACTAAGAAGAGTCAAAGTAGAAGACCAGAAGGTAAATGTGAACGATGGAATCAAATAGAACCACCCAAACTCTACACGGAATGCCTCTCATAACCATGGCACAGCTTGATGCTTTTTATAGGTAGGCGTAATTGATTACTTTCCCCAGGCAACAAGTTGTTTGGGAATGCAATATGTAAAGAATAATGTACCACTCATTACATATTATAGGCAAGCAAGAAAATCTGCACCTTATAAAGCATGAAGCGAAGTATTTTTTACAGATTAAGAAATCCAGGATTGCTCATATTATGCCTAAACATACACGATGGGGGTATGTTACTCTCGGTAGCACCTAAACAAAGGGAGTTTTCTTGATACGGTGCCGTGAAGATAGGCAAATGATAATGCGTTAAAAAGGGATGTTTTGGAAGTGCAATGGCCGGCTCTTTTCCTCAAGGTGCAAGAATGGACACCTTTCTCTCCATTGAGCAAAGTGTGATGTTCGAGAATTAATAAAAGAGCCATACAAATATCCTGCACCATAAATAATATGTATGTTATTACATTTGGTGTTATAAACGGACTCCAATTCCATAAGGACAAGTAAAGACATGGATAATAGCAGGTGACAAATAAGCTACATGAAAAAGCTGAAGAACTCCAGGGTACAATTTACAGCAACTTTCAATAAGTGGTCAACAGTTGGTAGCAACAAAAAGTATGGTGGCCTTCTAGGTTGGGTAATTTACAGTTACAATAGACAATACAAAGTAATGAACAGAAATCTATGAATTAATCTTACTCACTGCCATGCAAATGAGTCTTGGTCCTGTTGCCATTGACAGCATTTCGACTCTGGTAGGCCATGTGCTCTCTGCTAGAGAATACAAGCAACCCAGAGATAGTCTGTACTTTTTTAGCATCATCAGCAAGGTGAAGTTGGAGTAACTAGCCAGTGCAAGTCTGGGAACCATGTATGAGCACATCCGCTCTATCAAAAAGTAAGGAATTAAATGCTTTCAATTAATCACAACCTCTGGCATTGCTTTGAGTTTCTTCCAGTTCATTGTTTGATTGCTTGATTGCTTGTGCCATTAGAGAACGGGATGCGCCATATACAAATCAAACTCGGTCTTGCCATCACCGCTTTGTTTTTGCTTTGTCACCCCGAGTGGGACGGGTATGCTCAGACGTGGGTCCAGTGCCTGCTGGGCCTAGAGACCCAAGCTACTCCTCACTGATGACGCCCAATGAGTCCGAGATGGTTTATGGTCATAAAACCGAAAAAACAAATCTCGAAATCAAAAGGTCGAAAAAAAAAAAGTCGCATTTTTTTTATGACGTTTTTTGTTCTAAATGTCGGGGTTCCCCCCCAACCCCCCCTTTTTTCATTTTTTTTTATTTTACCCCTTTTTTTTACTTACCTGACCCCAAAAAAGCATATAATTGAATAAATAAAAAATTCGACTTTTTTTTTTTCGATATTTTTTTTTCGAGATTATTGTAATTCGAGATTTTTTTTTCGGTCTTTTGACTGACCACTGTCCGAGACATGTCTAGGGATGCTTGTGGTCCCGTACAGAAGGGATGCGACCTTGCAATTCGAGCTGGACTGACCCTTTGGGGGTGGGACCAAGCCTGATTTGTATATGGCCTTTCCCCCTTTTGTAATGGCTTGGCAGGCGAAGAACAATGGTTTGGACAGTTGCCCAGAACAATTGTCAGAGCTTTATGATTAACTCTAAACCTTCCAGCTATCACCTCTTTGTTTCTGCTATCTCACCAATGGCAGCAGTCCACCCCAAACTGTTAAAGGTTACATCCCCTCTGCATAGTAATTCAAGTAATCCCAGATATGTTCAGCCTTGTTGGACTGTAATCTAATAGTTGAGAAGGATTTGGAAATGATCTGATGCGCACAAAGATCTCCTTTTGCAATGATGCAGCAGGGTGGAAACAAGGTTTTGGGGGGATGACCAGGGCAATTCCAGGGGTAACTCTGTTCTAACAGCTTTCATTCATCACTTTTCAGTGTTTCATCGGTCACACTGTGTGCGGGATGGGGGTATACCCAAATGTGTTCACAAGCTTGCTGTGTCTACAGTGGCAAACTGTACCTCACTTATTATGGACACGGAGTGTGAAACATTTCTGTGGTTGCTCATGGCCTCGCCTCTTTTGAATTGGGAAAGACCTATTTTCATGTATTTTTCTTAATTAGTAATGGCAAAGCAGTTTGGAAAAACAATGGTATCGCAAATGCCTAGACCAATCACATAGGTAGTGATTGAATCGAAACCTTCCAACCCTCACTCTTCAATTTTGCATAATTCAATTATGCCTTTAAGGCAAAAATTGCTATAAAGACATGTTATTATAAGAACGTTCCAGGTTGAGGTCACCCACTCTTCCAGCACAGCTTCTGGACAGTGATCATATTTTATGGCCATGTACTAAACATTAGAAATCATTTATTTTTGGCTTTCTAAAATCGCATAGTGCATTTCTACAGTTGGTTCATCCAAATTAAATATCACAACCTAAACAGTGATAATTAATGCACCAAACATTTCCTCTCTTCATATCTACGAGTCAAATTTCAAATGACAGTTATGAGGACACAGATCCGACTGCGACATTAAAATCATTGCAGTGGATCAAGACGTTCCATAGTGATCTCAACATGGTGACCCTTACTCGTCTCTAGTGATTACTCTTCTCTAGTTAGGTTTCCATGATTGGCAATAAGGCTTTACTGCGCCTTCTGATAACAGTGGCTCGAGTGTGTGAATGCAATGCGATGGACCACTTACTTTTCACTAGGGACCTCCCAGCTAACCTAGCTGTGGACATCGCTTGTTAAATCACCCAGACAATCCCATATTTCTACTCTAATATACAGCTGCCTAATCAGTTACTTGGAGGTATTTTCTTTCTAGCATTATATATTTTGTGGAGGTTGATGTAGTGCCAGCATGTTGTCTTATTCTTGTTTCAGGGCACTTCGAGGCACTGTGAGTATACAGAGATGAAAACAGATGGGGGAGGGGGTTATGGAGTGTTCTAATTTATTGCAGGGTGCCACCTGAGTCTTTAATCACGATAATGATGACATCATCAATGTGATTGAGAAGTTTAACAACTCTAGATCGAGTGGTCCGGATGGGGTATCACATTTATTCTTCAAAAACAATGCCCCATTATGGGCCGATATTCTACTTTGTTTATTCTCTCAGAGTTTGGCTTCTGTAGAGTCCAAATGTTCAAATCAGAAACTAGATCGGATCCAGCTAATTATAGACCGAACGCTTTGATTGATTCTTCAGCCAAGGTCTTGGCTAAGTTAATTTTGAAAGATCTTAATAAATGGGTGGAAAGTAAGAACTTACTGAACCTGCTAAAAACAGGGTTCATGAAAGGGATGGGGACCTTGATTGGTGTCCTGGCTGTATCCACATGCACCTCAGACATTGGTGGGACATTTAGCAAAACGCTATATGTAGCATTTTTAGATTTTACGGCAGTCTTTGACAACATTGGCCTCACTTTACTTGGGGAGAAGTTTACGAGGTGGGGTATTTGTTGAGGCCTCCTGAAAATGATCCAGCTACTATACAGTAAAAGTACTGTAAGCGTTAGACTAAATACCCTTGCCGATTTATCAAGACCAATCATAGTTACAAGAGGGTTTCGACAGGGTTGTATTCTCGAGCCCATCTTCTTTAATCCCTTCCTGGCGATCTGTGGACGGAGTCTCTTATGGGGGGCGTGCACGCAAATGGGGTGATTTAAAAGTAAATATCATTGCTTATGCGGATGACCTTCTGTTAATGGACTACACCCCTGCAGGGCTTCAAAGACTACTGGATGGGATAAATGGGTATATGGAGAGAAACCATCTAAGAATCAACCCCCGGAAATCATTTGTGTTATCTTACTCCACAAAAAGAAGGCCTAAGTCATACTCCTGGACTTTAAATCAGACCAAAATCGAGCAGGTCCCCGCAATAATCTATCTTGGGTTTCTGATCTCCCCAAAAAAACAATATCAGCTTAAAAAGGAAAGAATGATTACAAAACTCGGGCCTGGTATCGCCCATATGAAGGCCCTTTGGAGTAAGCTTTGCTCCTTCTCTTTACTGCCATTGATTGAGTTGTACAAACACAAAATTACTGCTATTAACTTGTATGGTTGCGAATTGATGTCATGTCATGACAGATCCTTTTTTGATAGATTCGAAGGGAACATTTGGAAGACTGTTTTAGGGCTAGCCAAATCTGAACGCATTAGTGCTATTAGATTAGAACTCTGCCTCACTTCTTTGTCGGCCCAATATATAAAAAGGTGTCTGTCTCTGCACCAAAAAATTATGGGGGCCGAGGGAAACTCCCTTTGTTTCTATATGAAGAACCTCTTGAAGTGTAGTTTACCTTACTCCTCATCACTAGCTAGAAATCATAGGAAATGCATAAATCTTACCAATATCATTTCATTGGATTCCTTAGACAGCGATAATGTGAAAAAAAGGAAAATAATTTCCTGGGATAGAATTCAAGATCATGAAGATTTAAATAGACTGGTATTGTATAAAGATAACCACCATTTATTTGTTCCATTGTCTATGTTGAGATCCTATCTATCGAGGTTTCCATAAAAAAAACATCTGACCTGTACTTTAAATTTCTTACCCACTTTGGAAGTCATAGGGCCCAAATTGGGCCTATCGAGAAGCATGTGGAGTTACCGGATGTGTGGCTTAGAATACACGGAATCATTATTCCATCTAGTGTTAGAGTGCCCCTCGTTCTTACAGCAGAGAATTAACCATCTGGGGGTACTCTTACACTCAATTGCTCGTGTATTGACTATTGATCTGTGGAAAAGGCTTATGACCACTGCATAGCAAACTTTAATAATTGCTTTGATATCTTTGATAGAGGAAATTCTTTGGGGCTTGAAGAATAGAATGGCTGAGGGTGAAGCCGCATGGACAGAGATATGGGCTTAGTTACTTGATTAATCTGAGTTACGTTGTGAGAAAGGATGTTGTTTTGATAGTTTTTGCTCATTTTTTGTTGCAGTAATTAGTAAAGTTAAGTACTTTTATATTATTAGTTGAGTGTAAATGTTTCTTGTAAACTGTAAAACACTTAATAAAAAATATTTAAAAAACAAAACAGATCATAGGCATATTTGTAAAATAGGACCTTTGCACCAATCAGAGTGTGTCCTGGACGAATAGTAATGTTTGGTTCTTTTGCTTCCCATCAACTTTTCATCTGGAGTATCTCATACTTTCTTTTTTGGAGTCAGTACAGACTACAGATCTAGCAATCAGAACAGTGTGTCATTTAACAATGTGACAATCAGGCCAGTGAATCATTGTACACTGACAAAGTGCCACATTTTAGGTCCGAAGCCACAGCACCCTGAGACCAACACCCGCTACATGAATCAGGCTCAGGAGAAGCAAATGAGGAATCACCCAGGCCATCACTAACCTTTAGAGTATAAGAGGTAACAGAAGGCCCATTAAGCCCGAGGAAAGCCCTAACCCTCACCAGAGTACATTTAGGTGCAAGCCGAGGGAAAATGCTCCAGCCTGGTGAAAGTACATTATTCCCATGTGCCAGATACTGTACATACATCAGCCTAAAACTGCTGCCTGTGGCACTCACCAGGCCACTGCTGAAAGACTTCACAAAGAAAGCTGCTCACATGGGACCTGCTGGCGGATGAGCAAATGCAGGACCCTGCTGACAACCTGACAAAAACATATTTGAGTGACTTGCCTAACGAAGCTGTTAAAGAATAGGGCCATCTCATGCAGTCAAGTGCAAGCTGATAACTTTAAGGGTTGCAGGTGCCAACACAGAGCAGACATGGAATATTCTAATCCCACACTCTCCTGGAGCTGTAGGACAGGAATACAGCAGTGCCAAAAGACAACAAAAATCCAAGATGGCGGACTGCTCATTAAGGGTCTGGTCTGCAGAGCTGCATGCAAGGGCGGAACCCAATTAAAGGCAGCTGATGAACCAGATTCAAACCAAGTTAGTCAATCCCCGCACTCAGACAATGCAAGTGCACAGCTGAATATAATACCTCTGTTGGTGATCCAACAAGTGGAATAGAAACGCACAGCTCACCAAGCAAAATGTGTGAGTTAAAGGTTGAAGTTCACAGAGGCAAAGATTGGGGATCAGTGCAGCAAGGAGGTTGGGGGAGATCAGGGAGTGGCTGATGAGAATGTTGGGAAGGAGATGGCGTGGGGAGTTTTTCAGAGGAGAGCAACACCTTGACAAACACAATAAACAACAATTGCCATCTACTAGTGCCAAGAAAGAAGTGCAGCAGCATTTCAACCCAAAAGCAGTAACTCTGTTTGGCCACTAAGTGGCAAAGGCTAACGGAGAGAGAAATGGGCTGATAGACTACGACCTTCAAGCAAGTTAGATCTTCTCACTTATTGCTCCAATAACTCAGCTGTTAAAAAGGGGCAGAACCTGTACAACCGTCTAAAGAAGCGTAATTTGGATACTGCCCCTTGCAAATTCAACGTCTGTATTTTTTATAAAATGTTTGTAATGACCAAACCCAAGGGTATCACAGCGTTTGGTACAATAGCAATAACAAAGGGTGAATAGCAGAGACAGGTATTAGTCGTGCTTAAGCAATAGGCCGAAAGGTATTAGTTGTTCTTATCAAACTGTTTTATAAGAGTTTTTTGAAAATGTGGTATGATTATTCATTCCTGAGATTGGGCGGAGGCAAGTTCCAAAGGGTGGGACCAGTGACACAAAAACTGGCACCTCTGGCTCCACAGGGTGGTCAGCCAGATGCTGGATCTGGATGTTAGGGAACGCACTGGACGATTTTGCATGATGTAGTCAGTGACATAGAGTGGCGCATCCTTGTAGATACACCGGTGGGTGATAGTCAAGGTTTTAAAGTCCACACAAGCTTTGTAAGGGAGCGAGTGGGCTTCACGTCTGGATACTGAGATGTGAGAGAAAGAGCGGCCTGCAGTGCTTTGTTTTGCAACAATTGTAGTTTGTTCAAATTGGAGGCAGAGGTGCCCCTCAGGGGCATGTTACAGTAGTCAAGTTTTGTGAGGATAAATGCTTGTGTGAGGGTGAGGCAGTTGCTGGGAGAGAGGAGTTGTCTAGTCAGGGAGATGAGTCTGGATGTATAGGTCGAGGCAGAGGCGGAGGCATTCATGTGCCTGGTCATGGTTAGCTCTGCATCCAAGTGGACCCCCAGTGTTTTGGCATATTTCAGGACCTGGATGTGTGTGCCATCAATGCATACATAGAGTGTCGAAAGCAGGATTCAAGTTTTTTTGTCGATAAGGGGAACCAACAATGAGGAGCTCAGTTTTGTCATAATTTAGACAAAGGTTATGGGAAGCAGTCCAGCTTTGGATAGTGCTGTGCACTGGACTTATTGCAGCAGTGTCCTGGGTGTATCACCAGAGATGGGGATGAGTATTTGGGTATCATCTCTAAAGTTCATGTAGATGATTCCCAGTGAGTCCAGTCGGTCAAAATAAGGCTTTGTGTATGTATTGTGGAGTGTGGGTGATAGGTAGGTGCCTTGTGGGACACCTAATAGAGCTGGCATAGGGTCAGCAGCTGCTTCCCCAATGAATACTCTAGTGATGCAACCACTTAGGAAGAATTTAATACAGGGCTCTAGAAATCTTCAATGTCACACTGATATACGTGCTATTAACGAGTAACCAAAATATCTGATAAGATTCCCAGATTCCACTATTCGTGCAACCTACATGGACCTTCGATTAAACACTCTGCCGACTAGAGAAAAACTAGTCATAGCGCGAGAAATACTACCTCATCAGCTGCACTGTCATTTCTGCAAAAGACCCTAGACACCGGAAACGATATACCATTTGTTAATGGTCTACACTGAACTTACCCAAAAGAGTCTTCTCTTTGCACACACTTTAACATCTCATCGCAGCATATGGATGCTGAAACAGGATGGACACTGATGAGTGAACAGGAAAATATACTCATTTTCACAGTTCTGCAATTCATACAGAATGTGTTAGAATTGGATCCTAGAACATCTGTAAAATCCAAAACTGGCCCATTGACCGTTAGATGAATTTATATGAAAATACAAGCATCTACGCAGATTCCACATTCTGTTTCATCGAGAAACAGAAGTGGAACTCAATAAAACCCATAAATGAAAGGTTTATAATAAAGTATATCATTTTAAATCAAATAAAAAAAAACAGGAGGTAGCTTCATCTGAGAACTGGAAGTGATGGCTAAGGTGTTGGCAAAAGGTGCCATGGTCCACTAAGATCTAATAGGAGGAGGATAGCTAGGTTGCCAGAGACACAGATATTATCCATTTGTATTTTAGATCCAGTAGTGCTGTTTCCGTGCTATGTTTTGGGCAGAAACCAGATTGCCTCTTTCCGAGCAGGTGATTTCGGTCTAGGAACTGTTGCACTTTTGTGGAGGCTAGGTGATCGAGTATTTTGAGCAGGAACAGGACTGTGTTGATGAGGATGTAGTTTGTGAGAATGGCAGGATCTAGTGAGGTTTTTGTTTAGAAGTAGGGTGATCCAAGCAGCTTTGATACTAGAGGGTAAGTTACTTGTCAGGAAGGAGGGGCTAGCAAAGTCAGTAATGATGGGAGCTAGGGTGACCATGCAGAGTTTCGCTGTGTGTGCAGGGCATGGGTCACCTTTGCAGTTAGAGGGTTTTAACGTCCAAATGGTTTTGAGAACATGTTCTTTTGAGACTTGGGAGAATGTGAATGTGGTGATGGATGGAGTAGGGGCTGCACTGGAATGATCAGGGACTTTGGCAGCAAGTAAGGCTTGTTTGATGCTGATTTTGGTGTGAAGAGTCTATTTTGTGTGACAAGGCATCTTGTATGGTGGTACACCAGTCTTTATCTGAGCAAGTAGTGGTAGCACTGGGGATGGGGGTTTTTGAGTTCTCTCAAGATGCAAAAAAGCTCTTTGGTGTTCGAGCCGCATTGATATTCTGACATTGTAGGTGTTAGCTTGGGAAGGGTGCCTTTAACACAAGTGCTCAAGAGCCCTCTTGTTCCTTCGTAGCAAGACCAGTTCCTCTCAGAACCAGTTTTAGGTTTATGAGGTTTAGGTATTTTGGTTTTGTATGGTGCATGTAGGTCCAGTTTGTGGAGCAAACAAGAGTGGTTGTGATTTGCCAGGTCTTGCAGGATCCTGTTCAGTGGCTGGGGCATAAGCGGAGGGAGGCCAGGATAGTGGGCTTTAGTACCTCTTGTGTCGATTTACGGGTGTTGCACACTCGAATGGGCTTCAGCGCAGGTTCATGGGATAGGAGGGGATTGGCAAGGGAGAGATTGAAGAGGATGAGAAAGCGATCTGACCATGGTACTGTATTAATGGATGAGATCTCAACGGTTGCGTTCGCCATGAGGATCCAGTCCAGGGTGCATCCTTTGGAGTGGGTGGGTGCTTTAATCAGTTGCACAAGGTTCATGTCTGCTAATGCTGACACTAGTGCAGCAGCTTTGGGGTCTGACATATTGTTAAATCTGAGGTTGAAATCACCCAAGACAATGAGTTTGGTCCTTGGTGTCATGAGTGGAGTGATAAGGAGTGGGATGTCAAGCGAGGTCTTCTTGGCTAGGTCCATTCAGTTGTCTGTAGATCAGGAGTATGTTGTACGTGGTTTGGGGATTGGTCGAAAGCTTGAGCAGCACCATTTCAAATCCTGGGGTAGCGGGTGTAGGCGAGGATCTGATATGTAGGGAGGTTTTGGCTATGAGGGCTATACCACCTCCTATAGCGTTGAGGCGGTCTGCCCTGTAAATGGTGTAGTTAAGGGACATGGCAATGTTGAGGAGTGGGCCAGAGGAGGAGTCATGAAGCCAAGATTCTGTAGTGGCTAGAATATCAAGGTGTTATTCAAGAATAAGGTGGTGGACGTCAACAGAGTGTGCTCCCAGGGAGCGAACATTGATTAGCTATCAACTTAGGGCCTGTGTCTGCTTGGCTGGGCAAGTAGGTGTGGGATCCTGTTGTTCGTCAATGGCGGGTGGTAGGAGGGGAGCACTGGTGTGAGAGCAGATTCTTGATAATCTGGTTGCCACTAAGGAGGGGAGAGTAAGATTGTTGTCAAGGAGTGTCTGAGAGAAAGTTCTGATCCTGAGCATAAGAGAATGAGTTCATCCTGTACATGGCTGGGTGGATCCTGTTCTGAGAGAGGTTGGTCGAGCGACAAATGCATGGCTAGTGGGATGCGTGATTGGCGATCCTAGCAGCACTAAGGGGGCAGGGAGCTGTGTATACGTGTCAGTGATGGATAGGGGTGCAGACCCAGAGTGTGGCAGTCTAATCTAATGGCACCCATATCAACATATATCAGCAACCAGTGAAGATATGCTTGACAACAGGAATTCTATATCTCCACCTGTGTCAGAAGCATCAAGGAATGGATGAAATGTTAGAAATCTGAACATCATTAATATTAAGGTACTGGTGGATGACAAGGGGGAAGAACCCAATAATAGAGAGTTGTTACACAGGCATCTCTACCTTTGGAGGTCCCTCCTCAGCCATTCTAGTGACTATGGGAACATAGTACACCACTAAAATTACATTGTTAACAGTTTGCCATAAATGACACCTTGAAAAACAAACTGTAATAAGAAAAATATAACAATGGGTGTGTTGTGGCTTTTTAAATTATGCTTTTTTCCTTCTCATTGGCCGTGGAATAGTAGAGGACTTTTGGTCACATGACAGGGCAATATTATTTGAAAAGGTAAGTCATTCGCTAACAGTTCATTTGATTAAATGTGTAAGCTTTGACACATTTTCACCTGCTTCGATTAAGATCTCCCAAGAGCAACATTTCAATAGAGGACTATGGATGAATAGGGACCCAAAAATATAAAATTCTCAGTCTTTATTTCATACAAAAACCTTTAAAACATCTCATGAACATAATTTCCATAAAGAAACAAACTGTACTCAGAGGGGTTAGTAAAGTGCAAGGTGGTAAACTGCAAAATCAGTCAAAATCCTTCAACAGGTATAAAATCACAATTGCTTTCTCTATTTAACATTGTCAACATTTTAGACCGGTCTCTGTTTCATTTTCAAAATAACCCCAAAGTAGTCTGACGAAACAATCTGCACATCACTTGAAGTGAAGCTGATGTTGACATCTGTTAATGCCAAACCATGACAGCCTATGGACTTTGCCCTCATTGAATACATTCTTTTTCTTTCTTTTTTTTTCTTGGTTAAAAATCAATTCAATCCTCAACACATTACAAAAATACTTAAGCAATCATTATAGAGACAAAGGAGAAGAAAAAAAGAAAAAATAACACAAAGTGAATAAGTCATACATATACTACCCAAAATGTGGCTTAGAAATATGTTGCCTAATCATTATTGCAAATTATATTCAGTCATAATTGATTCAATAAATGAATCAACTGCATTTACAATATGTGTGGTTCATCCTGATAAACAGTAATTCCACATTTGATCCATTGATATAAAATGATCTTGTAAAAACATAAAACCACTTGGGCCTTATTAGTAGTTTGGCGGTAGCCTTGCCGGTAAAACCGGCAGGCTGCTGCCAAACCTGCACATTTTTCCAGCCCATGGCAATGGGGAAATACAGAGCCATTACAACCCTGGTGGATCCTGTATTTCCCCATTGCCAGGGGCCAGAAACTTTTCCTCCCCATTCCCATTTGAGCCCCATAGGACTCAATGGGAATGGGAAGGCTGGATGCACCGACACCATTCAGGATGGTGCCGGTGCATCCGACATGCTCTGCTCGCGGGTGCCGCTCCGCCCGCCAGGTCCGACCTGTGGGGTGAAAAGGCACCCGCGAGCAGAACTCGTACCATAGTTATCAGACCGGCAACCATACCGGTACCATAGTTATCAGACCGGCAAACTTGTAATGAGGCCCACTCTCTCTGAACTGATTGAAGGTTTCACACATTAACAGCAAATGCTTAGCTGTTTCTCTCCGTTTCACATCTTTACAAAATCAACAGAACACTGCCTCTTCCTTAACCAAACCAAATCAAAGCAATGTTTAATTTGTCCTGATCAAGTTCAGGAGGAATATTAGGACCCTGGAGTGAACTACTCTGCTGGATTAAAGCGACAAATATGGAGCCAGGGTTATGCATGGAACTCTGTCACCATATTAACCCAGTCTGCCATATAGAGGGCCTTCTTAACTTTGTCTGGATTACCTGTTAAATCTGGGGCAGAGCACCCCACCTCTGCCAATAACGTTGAAGCCAGTCCCTTTATTTCAGATAAAGCTCGGAGTCCACCATGCTCACATGCTTCTCTAAAGTCCAACATCAGAGAATTTGCTGATGGGTCTAGCATCTTCCTGTAAAATGACAGGTAACTGCAAAAGGATCTGGCCTTCAGGGAAATACTACCCAACACATATGGATAGTTGAATGCGGAGTAGATGATGGAAGATGAAGGACTCTTCTCCAGATCGAGGCTTCTAGATAGGGCAAGCAATCTATCACTGCTAGGTCATATATTTCAATCCTGTACAGCATTCACGAGCCTTCCCCCTTGACTATTTCCGATAATATTAATCAGTGACCAGAAAGATTTTGAGTTACTGTGCACCAATGCTGCCAGTATTGTTTCAGAGTCCAATTGAAGGGAAGGAGCTCTAGATGAGCGTAACCAGTTTAATATCCCCGATATACTTCCTTCATTTTCATTTCTTTAGATAGATCAGATAAATCATAGTTATTTTTGATCTGCCTAAGTTGGTGTCTCATTTTTCTTCTTCTGTTGACCACCTTCATATTGTGTGTGTCTAAGTGAGCAGAAAGGCGCAGCTTCCTACTACCCTCCTTTGGGATGTTGGGGGAAATTACTCCTTCCACAAAACACTCAAAATTCTCAACTGAAAATTCTGTCTGCATTTCATGTGTAGACATTAATGCAGTCACTTCAAGTAGTGTTTCAGTGACTTTAGTTAACATATGTAGTGTCCAGCATAGACGGTCACCCTGTTTATTCAGGATGAGTGCCTTCCACCCCGAGTTCATGGCAGTATAGCCTTTAATAATCCCAAGTGGTTCAAAAGGAGCTATCAATGGGAAATGGTCACTCAACTATTTTATTTTTGCACTTAAAAACCGGTACAGTTTTCCATCAGCCAATGCACCACAAAGATGTAATCTAAAGTGGAGAAGCTCAGCCCGTTGGACCAGGTTGCTGATGGGGGGGGATATCCCCTCTTACAGCCCCATTCCAGGGACCTAGCCCCATACCTGACAAGCAATCGGACCACACTCTTCCATTCTTCACTTTCAGACCCTTGGTTCATAAGCCTATCTCATTCTGATTCAACGCTGAAATATAATCTGAGTTTAAATAACCTGACACCGGAACATGCCCGGATGGTGTAGTATTGGACCATTCCGCGAGACGTGCAGAGATCAATTCTACCACTTCCGCTATAGCACTCATACCATGATGCCAATAGATGCTGATCACCAGAACGTTCACTATCAGATTGGAGACAGACCTAATATGGGTAGCTAATATTTAAAACATGACTTCAAATGATGTTAATATCTTGATTCAAGGAGAGAGTTTCACCAGTGTCAAAAGACCACCAAAAGGATGTCCACTGTCGCCCCGTCGAGTCGCTTGATGAACCACCTTATAACCATCAAAGGCCGGCTGCGACTTAAGCCAGGTTTCCTGCAGATTGGTTACTTGTGTGGTGTTAATATGCGAGCCAGAAATACATTATTAAACATGTGCGTGTGTCCTCTGGAGTTGAACGAGCGTTCCAGCTCCTTGTTTGGAAGTTCAGGCGTTTCGCACTCCAGTCTATTCCGAGCAAGTGGACCTAAGCCATGACCAATCTCGGCTTTCTTCAGAAACCATGATCTTTCTTTTTAAGGTGAGAACGTGTTCCTCTACTGAAGCCCTTGTCCCCAATTGCGTTATTTGTTTTTCACCATTCTTTGATTGTGAATCTTTCAGTTGTGTCTCCCCCATCCAAGAATTGATGTTGAATGGCAATAAATCAAACCCAAAACATCTCAAGTTATCTCGCTCTTTGAGTAGTGTCCATAAGTAATTTGGATTTTAAGACAATCACCACTTGGTGAAGTATGGGTCTGTCAAGAAATAGTAATCTAGCCATGTCTCCAGACTTTATTCCACTCAACATGGATATTTCTTGCAGGAGGGACAGGATTTTTGATTGATTCAGGAATGAGGAGTCGGTTTCTGGAATCACACTTTCTATTAATACTGTTAAACTTTCTTCATGCCTTTTAGTCTGATTTGTACGATGCACATTGAATAAACCCATGGGACAATGTAGACAGCGGTCCTGTGTTGGTGTCTCCAGCCTCTTTTTTATAATCTTTAGTCCTGGACTAGCAAAGGACACAACCCCTTGATCGTGGCGCGGATGCTGATAAGATGGATTGAACAAAGATGGCATTCCCAGACCACATGGCGCCACTGCGGGTGCCCAATGGATAGGCATTACATGTGTTGATACTGTTTGAGTGCCTGCCACTTCACATTCCTCTTTCCTCTCTGTGCCCCCTCCTTGGGACTTGAGCCGAAGATGTAGAGGACAAACTGGGGGGTCCACTTCTGTGGCTGACGCTTTCTCCCTGGACAAACTGGGGGCCACTTCTGTGACTACAGCTTTCTATCCAGCCAAGCGCAGCTGTGACAAGGCAGCCTTGACTGTTGTCTGCGCAAATAGTGAGTTGATAAAGCTTCGCACACCTTGCCTCTTTAAGGTTTTAGAGGGCATATTTTTGCTTTTTTTCACCTGGACAGCCCTTGGTCTTTTGATCAAACGGGATTTCCCCAACTGTCTGAACTTTCTCAGCGATTCCATGAGATTTCCTCAACCAAGTCCTCAGTTGGTCCCTCAACTGGTGCCTCAGATGGTTTTTCCTGAACAATGATTTCAAGTGGTTTAAGATAATTTGCTGGGGCACGAACAGCTTTTTGTGTCTCAATTGATGGCCTCTTAAAAGTCTGCAGCTATCCCTGGTTGCTATTACTTACAAAGGGATGGGTCAACAAAGCTTTGTCAGGGCCTGGACAGACTTGTGATCCAGAGATCTCTTGAACTTCCTGAACAGGAGCCAGGCGAACTTGTGTTCCGGGCGTCGCTTGCACTTCCTGACCAAACACTGAAGCTACACCTTGTGCAGTTGAGTTGTTCAAGTTATTGTCCATTGAGCAGAGTTGTCGTGAGAAGAGAAAATCACTGGCTGCCGCATGCAGGTCAATGTGATCACATTTGAACAATAAAGATTCTATTCTTCCTCTCCACCTCCCAGAATAGAACAATAAAGCATACTCCACAAGGAACGCCCAACAGCTTCACAGGTCTGTGTAGGTACTATAGAACGTAACACACTGCACACACACTTTGCGTGCTGCGCGCCGGTGTGAAAGTTGCATTCTTCCACTCCGCCTCCAAGAATAGAATGAGAAAACAGACTCCACAATGAATGCCCAACAACTTCACAGGTCCGTGTAGGTACTGTAGAACCTAACACTGCACACACTGCAAACGCTTTCTGCCGGTGTGAAAGTTGTATTCTTTTGCTCCGGCCACCAAGAATAGAATGAGAAAGCAGACTCCCCAAGGAAAGCCCAACAGTTTCACAGGTCGGTGTAGGCACTGCAGACCCAACACACTGCACACAGTGCATGCCCTCTCGGCTGGTGTGAAAGTTTTATTCTTCCGCTCCATCTCCAAGAATAGAACAAGAAAGCAGACTCCACAAGGAAAGCCCAACAGCTTCACAGGTCTGTGTAGGTACTGTAGAACCTAACACACTCCACACACACATTCAATCACTGGTCTCCTAAACCATATAAAGTTGACACCATGTGTTTCAGCCACCTCACAAGGATACAGTCACCTAACTGTTCCTCTTTTTCATATACCAAGGCCTTCATCAGGACAGTAAAACACTATACAACATAAAATGTGCCCCTCGCATCTCCACTCTACAATGCGTGTTTTAATCTGTCATATCTTGAGTCTTGATTGATTCTGAAGTTCAACACATATCTATTAGTACGACGGCTCGACATTCAGAGTCAGGAGTCTCTCATTCTGCACGGCTGATTTATCTGCCACCTCATTACAGGATTATGATTTCTTCCCAAATCAAGGGAATAGAAGTTCCTAGAACTTGATTCACATTTCCTGTCTTCCACTAAGGTTAATGCAGCATCTCACTGCTTGTTAGTTCCGCAACCGCACTGCACTGCACCGAAAAACAAATCAATGACACATTGTCATCTGCCCATTATATTACTTGTCATCTGGCCATTATATTACTTGATATCTGAAGAACATTCATCTTGAACAGTTAAACGCAGGTTGATTATTTCAGGACAATAACCCAAGTTATCTACTGAGAAAGAGAGCTATCATTTAATAATCGTCATAAAGTAAATCTAGCACAAAACAGATGCTCACAGGTTTATCATCATCATAATTAAACATATTATAAAAGTCGCATGTTACCTTCCATTGATACCAGAGACTTGTTTGGTTTTGGCATCATAAAAGAGACAGAAACAGTCCCCACCGACACCAGTGCTGAAAGGTTCAGTGAGATTCAAGGCAGCAGCTGCAGCCACAGCTGCATCGGCTGCATTGCCACCTCGCTTTAAAATATCTGTAAAATAAAAAATATCAGAGGGTTTTATATTCCGCACTTGGCACAGGTGTATTTCCAGGCTAAATTAAAGCTGTACCTAAATTAAACATAATGTACTTAACAGGATCTGATGATATAACAATGAATTAAGGTTAATATTACCATGTTGACAGGGGTAAAGGTTTCCTCTCCCTTGCTTTAGGAATGGATCATTTAAAAAAAAAAAATTGCCTGAAAAGGTCTTTTCCACTCTATGACTCTTAAAATAGTATTCCTCCTAATTTATCCCTTAATGGCATAATGAACAGCCACACTCTTTTTAACATATTAATTGAAAATGTAATTATATATTACCATATACAAAGAACATTCTGAATTTGAGAAAACAGTACATGCAGCCTTCTATGTATGCTTCATATTATTCCAAACCCATGAGATACTATACTATGCAGAAGAGATTTATTGGCTTTCGTTTTGGCCTGAAGAAGCCTCGTTCTCCTTTGTTTGAAACAATTGCTAACTTAATCTAGTGTGATCACTGGTGGCATTCACAGATTCATGGTGCCCTCTCGTCCCATCTGTCACAGTCTCCAGCAGCACTTTGGATCTAATGCATCTTCACCTCTCCTTTAGTATGCACAATAGTTGTGTGTGACATTGTAATCTAATTATGTTATGGAATTATGTAATATACTGGAGGCTAAGGGGTAGGTGTGGGGTGATGACGAGGGCTGAGGAACACCAACTGCTCTTTGATGCAAGCCCTGAAGGAAGTAAATGGGCAAATCACAGATTCAACACTCCATCCTTAGTCTTGTCTGTAGGACCATTCCTACGACTAGGACATTTCTATGTCTGCCTGAGAAGCAGATGTGTAGCATTGAAAACACAGAATAATTGAATGAGAAGCAAAACAGCTTGCTGACAGGCCACAACACGACTCTGTGAGCCATGTAGCACAGCTAGAGACACCTGGTTGTCTGAGAGCCAGAAGTTTTGTGAACGTGTCTGGCAAGTAGAACTGGAGGCCACGCTTGTACCTGCTTGAGGGCTCTATAGAAGATCGGTGGCGAGTAAAGAATGGTCCCTTACAAAGATTCAGAGTAGAAGAAGCCAGAGAATGAGCATCTGGCAGAATGATTTATGGATGGCAGTCAAATTACAGGTCGGTCCGCTTGCCAACATATGTCAACTCAAACATCGGTAGCTTGGTCAGGCCACCCACAAAAACAGCACACAATCACACCACTCACGCAGCTGCTCACAGTCAAACAATTACATGGATTAGCTCCAGCCACATTGCTCTGTGAAAGGGGAGTGCAGCAAAGGGGGCTTGTTGGGGTTGGGAGTTACAGTGCAGAAGTGCAGGGGCAGATTAGTGTATGGCAGACAGCGAGAAGGGAGGACAGAGAAAATGGAGATCAGCAGAAGCAGAGGTAACGGATCAGAGAGAAAGAGGAGTAGCTAGAGAAGTAGGAAAGGAGAGAGTGGGGAAGAGGAGGAGAAGAGAGAGGAGAAGAGGAGAGACAGTGGGGAAGAGCAGGAGGGGAGCGAGAGCATGGCAGAGCAGCAAAGAGGTGGGAGAGATAAAGCAGAAGAACAGATGAAGGAAGAGAAGTGGAGGGGAAGAAGTGAGGGGGAAAAAGAAAGGAGGGGTGGAAGAAGAGAAACAAAAGGAGGAAAGGGGGAGAAAAGACAGAAGGGGACAAAGAGAGACATAAGAAGGAACGGGAGGGTGCGAAAGACAATGCCCAGAACCTTGTTATTAGGAAAGATCGTACAGTGGTGGAGAGGTCTAAGGTTACAGGAGCAAAACAAAATAAAACAAAAATAACACAGCATATCCTTTACAAGAATGGTATATAAATGGATATATGAACTACACACTTATTTGACTGAGGAAACTGCATGATCTGAGTGTTTTGAGGAAACAGAAATTCTATTTATAAGGAACTTGAGAAATCGTGACTAAAGATAATCTTGTCACGCTTGGTGGTCTTCTACTAGCAAGAAATCAGTTAAGGCATTCCTGGCTAGATGGATTTGCTCTTGCATAACTTGTTCCTCTGAGCAGTGTGGTATTCCACTGCCTCCATGGTTTCATGTCGATTCTACCGGAGCAAATCTGGCATTGGTGGACTTTCGTCTGAAAGTTGGTTGAAGAAGTGGCATACTGGTGGAACCAACAAGTCTGTTTCCATGGTAACAGTAGTAGAAGGGTGGTTGTCAAGACAAAAGAAACAGCCCAAGAAGAAGCATCCTGACCATATACCAAATGTACTGCAGAGGCTACGAACACTTGTAGAGTTGTAGAAGGAGAAGTTCTATTCTTCCACTCTGAGTGGGTGGACCTCTCCTCCTCCCTCCTGGCCTCGACCACTCAACTTCTCATTCTTGGAGACTTCAACATCCACCTGGATGCTTCCTCTCCCTCATCTGGGCTCTTTCATGACCTCTGTGACTCTCTCTCTCTTTCTATTGTCCCCTCTGGCCCGACTCATTCTGCAGGTCACACTCTGGATGCTCTGATCTCTTCAGACCTCTCCCTCTCTACCTCTCTGACCACTCCTCTCTCCTGGAGTGATCACCCTCTCCTTTCTTCCCATCTCTCACCCACTACCCCTCAGGCCAAGCCAATTCCAATACTTCCACCTACCTTCTCGGTCATACGACCAATGAAGCGTGTGTCAGTTGAGGCTTTCGCTACCACTTTCTCTCCCCCTTCTCCACCTCTGGCTGATTCACATCCTGACACACACCTTTCCATGCTCTACTCTTCTATCTCTGATACTCTTGATGTTCTTGCCCCTGTGATGAGGATCCGCTTGAAGCCCAAAGCCAAGTGCAACTCTTGGTACGAGTTCTGACCTAGTTACCCTTAAACTCAAGTGTAGGGTGGCTGAGAGAAAATGGCGGGCTTCTTGTGCATCCTCTGACAAACTGGCCTGCCGCCTGCTCCCAAGGCAATACCATCTCTGTCCGCACTAAGAAGAGAGCCCATACCAAGCCGCGTCTCTGAGTCATCTAACAACTTGGCAAACTCTTTCAAATCTGCAAAGAGCTGGAGAATCCTGCTGCAATCTCTACCTCTCTTGTCACCTCCCAGGCCCTTCGCACGGCTCTGGCCTCTCATTTATTTAAAAAAAAACAGGACATCCTGTCCACCCTCTCGTCCTCTACTCCTCCACCCCCTTCTATCCCGGATATCTTTGCCCTCCTTCAGCTGCCTCTCCTCCCTCCTTCTCATATTTTCCTCTGTTCTACCCCGATGAAATTTTCAGACATGTCCGATCTATGAAAGTCTCGTCAAAACAGGTTCTTCCCTGTTCATCTAAAAGCATCAAGGACTACATTGACACCCTTATTCTGGCTCTGGTCGACTTCTGTAACCATTCCTTTGCTTATGGAGCCTTCCGCTCCCCTCTGAAGCACCCTCTTGTGCACCCTCTTCTCAAAAAACCCACAGCCGACCCCTCGTGCCTGGCTATCGCCCGATTTCAATCACTCCTTTCCTGAGCAAACCTTTGGAAAAGCTGCCCATCTCTCAGTTTAATCCTCACACTGACTCTGTTGGTTGACTCCATGACCATCAGTCTGACTTCAGAGCTACCAGAAGCATGGAAACTGCTATCCTGAACATCTGTGATGAACTGCTCTCCAACCTTGACACTAACATCCCTTCTGTGCTCATCCTACTCGATCCCTCTTCTGCCTTTGACATGGTCAACCATGCCATCCCGCTCAACCGTCTCCTTGATAACTTGGGTATTCTCGATCAGGCCCTGACCTGGCTGACTTCTTTCCTCTCTGATCAACCCTCCCAGGTCCAACTTGGGTCCTTCCTTTCCTCCATCTCACTCTTTACTTGTGGTGTTCGCCAGGGGTGTAACCTCTCTCCCTGGTTGTTCAATCAATACCAGGCACCCCTTGCCCACTGCAGTGGCGCTCTCTGCTCCAACCTTCAGTGCTATGCGGATGACACTCAGCTCGTTTTCAGGCTTCCCTCCACCACCTCTTCTCCCTCATCTCTGACTGTTTGTCTGCCATCCAGGAGTGGTATGCCGCCAATGATCTCTGCCTTAATGCCAGTAAGACTGAGATTCTTCTCATCGACACACCTGCTCCCTCCTTTCCCGCCACTCTCTGGCCAGCCTCCCTTGGCACTCATCCTGCTCCCACCTCTGAGGCTAAGAACCTCAGGGTCATTTTCGATTCCACGCTCTCCAAGAAGTCAAACCACCAACTGCACCTCCTCAGAGGTATTCTTCCTTTCCTCTCCTTCCCCCAGAAGCTTACTGTCTCTAGAGCTCTGGTTCTCTCTAGGCTAGACTACTGCAACAGTCTCTTTCTAAATCTGCCTGCTTCTACTCTCCGCCCTCTGCAACTCATCCAGAACAGGACTGCAAGACTTGTCCTTGGCCTCAAGCCCTGGGATTGTATCTGAAATCTCGTCATTGGTTCCCAGTGGCTGTAAGGGTTAAAATTCAAGACCCTATGCATTGCCCGCAAGGCTTTCTGGGGCCTGAGTCCAAAATACCTTCAACTCTCCCTCAGTAAATACCTTCCCACTCAAGCTCTTTGCTCCTCCAACTCCCTCAGGGTCAGTCGCTTCTCCAAGCAACGAGTTGGGGCTAGATCTCTTTTCTCGGACAGGGCCTCCCTCTGGAACAGCCTCCCTACCACTCTGAAACTTGAGCAGAACCATCTCCGGTTCCGGAAGCACCTCAAGACCTTCCTCTTTGCTTCTACCTTCACTCTTCCTCTCCCCTGCTGAACTGTCTGCTTTGGCTCTGTGCCAGGTGGTTGCCCACCCAGACACACACCGGCACTGCCTCCTGGCAACCCTTGCACCTGGGTCTGTATCTGTAACCCTACAGCCCCCTTACCTGAACTCTTTGACACCCCTGTCTGCGCCTTAAACCTTGCACTTGCCACCTTGCTGGCTGCACTACTAGTTGTTGTTATTATCCCTTGCTCAGCACTTTCCACCTCGCTCTTCTCTCTTGCCCTTTCTCCCCTCCCTCTCCATTGCACTTGCACATACTCCATGTCACTTGGTCTAGTAAGATCATTGTTTTGTCCTCCCTTGTTCCCCTCCTTTGCCTCGTTGCGCTCTGAAACACGTGTAGGAGCGCGATACAAATAAAATATCATATTATAACTGTGGCAAACAATCTTGGAAGGAAGACATCCAGGATTGCCATTGGTGCTATTTTCTTGGCTGGAATTGGGAGGGGATCGTTTCAGCTAAAAGCTGATGAACTGCTACCAGTGGATTTTTAGTTGGTGATCTTTTGTTTTATTTTTAACTTACTTTTATTAAGACTTATTTTTCGTTTTGAACATTTGGAGAAATTGACTTTGAATAATCCTGGGGAAGGGATTTACCCAGGACAGGTGAAGGTCATCCAAATTACTGGTTGTCTGTTATTCACTCTTTTTTATTTTGTTTATAAATCACTTTGAATGTTTTGTTGTTTAGTGTGAGGGCAAGTTTGTTTATGTTAGGAGTTATTCCCTTAGACTTTAGATGGTTCCATGTATTAATATGCCCGCAAAAATATCACCCTATAAAAATATCGCCATATTTTTCCGGCGATATTAAGCCATGGAGCTTGTGGGGGACACCCCCGCAACTCCATATTTTTGAAAAGGGAGCGGGGGAAACACCTGCAACCCCCGGACCCATTTCACCATAAATTATCCCACCAATAATATCGCCTATGGCCTTACCCCACGACCATATATATGGCGATATTATTGGTGGGGATAATATTACATGATACCCATTAGACAAGGTAGGGAATTCACTGATAGAGTGGGTTTTGCAAGCATTTATTTTAAACAGTTGTCTTTAATAAATTGTTTAATTGTGCGAAAAACATAAGCAGTGCTTTGCTTTGCATAACTGACCCCTCAAAGTATATATTTATATATTAGTGAAAAAAACAGTTACGAGAGTTAAGGTGATCAGATTTGATGCAACAAAATCCTTGAAATTCAGTAGATGTGGGAAGTGATGACCATCCTAACTCTGCATCCCCCTGTTGATGTCCCCCATGATGTAATTGTATATTTAGTATTTAGTATTTATTTTATTTGTATAGCGCACCAGGCCCAGGGGCAACCGGGCGCATCACTTACAACATAAGAAAAACAGACAGAGCAATAATTACAAAAGTTTACAGGTATAATACAGAATTTACAGGCATAATAAAAGCAATGAAAAGACAAGCAGATTGTATATACATGGGTACGGCTGTGTACAAATAAGCAAAGAACCCAGAGCTAGATGTCTTGGGAGGCCAACCAGGTTTTGGTAAGGTGTTTGAATCTCAGGAAGGAGGGTTCTGCTCCAAGCTCATTAGGAAGCGTGTTCCATAATTTAGCTGCCATAATAGGGAAGCTGGTTCCACCTGATCTTTGGAGATTGAAACGTGGAACGACAAGGCAGTTTGAATGAGCCATTCTGCGGGGTCTAATGGAGTTGTGGAGGGCAAATCGGTTGGCCAGGTAACAAGGAGCTTGGTTATGAAGGCATTTGTGGGTGAGAGCCAGGGTTTTCAGGGAGATTTGGTGTGGGATTGAGAGCCAGTGAATGTTGCGTCCAGTGTCGGATATGTGTTGGCGCCTGGGAATGTTGAGGGCAGCTCTAATCGCATTGTTTTGGACAATTTGTAACTTGTTTAGGTTGCAGCGATTGGTGCCTAGGTACAGTGCATTGCAGTAATCAGTCTTGGATAATACAAGAGTCCTAGCCAGGGTAACACAATTGGTTGCAGAGAGTAAAGGGCGACAGGCTGTAATAAGCTTGCAGGTATATGCCGCTGTGGATGAGACTGAGTTAGTTTGTCTGGTCAGGGATAGAGTCGAGTCAATGTAGATCCCTAGGGTTTTGGTGTCCTTGGCGGTTGGGATAGTATTCCCATCGATGATGAAGGACTTAAACGCAGGGTCGAGTTTGGTAAGTTTTTGTGGCGAACCAAGAATAAGGAGTTCTGTCTTTTCATCATTAAGACAGAGTCCATGTTGTGCCATCCACGCTTGGATGACCTGGTAGATGACATTGATAGCGAGGGAGTCAGCAGTGTAGTCACCTGAGATAGGGATTAATATCTGGGTGTCGTCAACGTAGTTGGTGTAAGTGAAACCCAGATAGTCCAAGATATCGAAAAGGGGTTTGGTGAACACGTTATACAACGTGGGTGAAACACAAGATCCTTGTGGCACCCACAGGAGACAGGTGCAGGTGGGGCGGCTGCTAGTGGAGAGAACACGCGCATTGATCTATTGTCTAAAAAGGAGCTAATCCAGGTTGTAGCTTTATCGGAGAAATGTGCAGCTAATTTAAGGTGGTGGCAAAGAATTTCATGATTGACGAGAGCAAAGGCCGCCGAGATGTCCAAAAGGAGTAAGAGAGCAAGTTTGCCTTTGTCTTTTAGATCTTCAATCTGTGTTTTTAAATCTATGAGGGCAGTTTCGGTGCCGTGACGTGGCCGAAACCCAGATTGCCTAAGTCCCAGATATTTGTAGATATGCAGCACGGTTGAGCATTTTTAGTAAAACGGGACCGTGGTGATTGGCCTGTAGTTTGTGGGTATGCTAGCGTCCAGGGTAGGTTTTTTCAATAGGGGGATGACCCAAGCATCCTTTAGATTGTCAGGCACAATCCCAGAGCTAAAGGAAGAGTTGATGAGCTTAGTGATGAATGGCGCTAGGTCATGAGCTGCTTCCTTAATAATGGGCGCCGGGCAGAGGCCGCCTTGGCAATTGGACTGTTTAAGGCTGGCGATGATCTTTTCCACTTCGGAGATGGTAAGTGGAGAGAAGCTACAAGGAGTCAGAGAGTCTGGGATGGAGTGGTTTAGGGTGGGGATAGGGTTGGGTTGTGGGTTGGATTGTAGGCTTGTTTGTTTGTTATTGATTTTAATTTGGAGAGTGGCAATCTTGCCGAGGAGAGCCTCTTGAATTTTGGTGCACCAAGTGCTATTTTTAATGCAAGGATCTGGTGCAGTGACAGGAGTTTCAAGTTCTTTTAGGATTCTAAACAATTCTTTGGTGTTGGATTTGGCTTGTTCGATACGTTTATTATAAGTGTCTTTTTTCACCTGGAATATGGCTTCCTTGTAGTTAAGGGTGGCCAGGAAGAGACACGATTTGTTAGTTGCGGGCTGGTTGCTTTTCCAATGTGATTCCGCAATTCGTTTTTCTTTGCGCAGGGTTCGGAGCTGTGAGCCAGAAGTTCAAGTGGGCTCGAGGTTTGGATTTTCTCAGTTTGGATGGGGCGATGATGTCTAAGGCTTTTTGCAAAGCGAGGTTAAAGGTGGCAACCATAGCCGTGGGGTCAGAGCATGAGCGAACCTGGTCATTGAGAGCAGGAAGGAGGAGGGGGAGGAGTCTGTCGCAGGTGATGTCACGTTTATTGCGGGTGGCAGTGGCCGGTGCAATGATAGGAGAGGGGCTGGCAGGTTTGGACTGAATGTTAAACGTAATTAAATTGTGGTCGGTCCATGCATACTGTTGGTTAGAGATGATATGGATGGGGCAATTGTGGGAGGCTAGCCAGTCAAGGGTTCTGCCCTTAGCGTGGGTAGGTTGGTTGATAAGCTGTGTGAATCCTGCATTCATAAGAATATTATCAATGGTCGTGGCAGCAGCGTCATTGGGATCAGTAAGGCCAAGGTTAAAGTCCCCTAATATCGAGGCTTGGGATTTGTTTTTGGTGTTATGAGTGATGATGTTAGAGAGGTCCTCAGCGAAGGTGGATAGCGGTCCAGGTGGCCGGTAAAGTAGATGGAAGGTGATAGAGTGGTTAGGGGTGACAGCTAGTTTGGCTGTCAGTGCTTCCATAGAGGAAAAGTGATGCACAGAGGAGAGGTGGAAGTTTAGAGCACTTTTATGGATAATGGCAATGCCACCACCTTTGGACTGGTTAGAGTTACGATCATGTCTGATAATATTGTAACCTGGAGGGATGGCAAGGGAGAGTAGTGGGCCAGAGGCTGCGTGAAGCCAAGTTTCGGTGATAGCCATGAAGTCGAGGTCGAGAGTTAGGATAAGGTCAGCCACTTCTAGAGCGTGTGCCGTGAGTGATCTGACATTGATTAACGCACCCTTAATATTGCTAGTGTTAGGGATGTTGGAGTGAGGTGATGATGGGTTTTGCATGTGTGTGGACGAGGTGGAGGTCAAAAGCTGTTTGTTAAGATGCACAGAATGATGGGATGCGTGCGTGAGTCGCGAGCCAAGTCTAGCATTTCTCAAGGTGATTGGACATGGTATGTTTGGTGAAGGTCTGGATGCAAAATATTGGAGCCATAAGGCTGGGTTGTTAAGGTAAGGGTTGGTGTGGTGAGCGATGGAAGGCATAGTTATGGTGTTGTGAGGGTTGGGGTAACGGAGGGAGGCGGTGGTGTAGTTGAATACGGTCCCACCAGGGTGCCGTGTGAGGTAGAGTAGGGTGGGAAGTATTCTTGCAAATAGAATAGTGAGGGTGGAGGGCATGTTGGCCTAATACAGTCTAAAAACAGATGCCTACCAGATCTACAAAAGGGTAGTTGAGGTAGAAGTACTGTCGTAGGCAATTACACACAATGGCATGCACACAATGTTAAACATCAATAACAATGACCACGGTAGATGCAATGGCATGCACAGAAAGGCAGCAGTAACCACGGTAGCAGTGTATTAGGGTACAGATACCTAGATACCTAGATTCGAATATAGCAGTGGGAGCCAAAAAGGCACTAGATTAAAATGTAGAAAGGTACAACTTCAAATGCATAATCCAGAGATACCTAAATTCGATTTCACTAGATTAAAATGCAGAAAGGCACAACTTCAAATGCATAATCCAGAGATACCGAAATTCGATTTTAGCAGAGGGAGCCAAAAAGGCACTAGATTAAAATGCAGAAAGGCACAACTTCAAATGCATAATCCAGAGATACCTAAATTCGATTTTAGCAGAGGGAGCCAAAAAGGCACTAGATTAAAATGCAGAAAGGCACAACTTCAAATGCATAATCCAGAGATACCTAAATTCGATTTTAGCAGAGGGAGCCAAAAAGGCTCTAGATTAAAATGCAGAAAGGCACAACTTCAAATGCATAATCCAGAGATACCTAAATTCGATTTTAGCAGAGGGAGCCAACAAGGCACTAGATTAAAATGCAAAAAGGCACAAATTCAAGTGTATTAACAACGAACACATAAATGTGATTTGCCTATGAGGAGAGGGCATAGTAAAGATGTCCACCGGGATGTAAAGTACATAGGTCCGACTAAGGTGGCGCACTGTTGCGCATGTTTACGCAACCTTAACGTCCAATACAGTGACTGGAACACATGGCAGGTGCCGGAAAGGTAATTAAGGGAGCCGATTGAGTGGATAAGGTAAAGGGGGCAGATGGAGTAAGTAAGACAAATATGGATTACTCACAACCTCATAAGATGCGAGCAGGGGGTATGGCCCTGGGCTCTGGTCAGCTCAGGACAGTCTCTGGACAGTTGTTGGCCTTGCCCTCAGGGCCTTACCAGGAAGGGCCGGCTTGCGCCTCCCGGCGACTGATGGGTGGAGAAGTAGGGTGGAGGAGCCAATCGACCGGCGTCTCTGGTCGGGTGGTGAGGAAGCACCGAGGAGGGGAGGCTTCAAAGGGCACGGGCGGCCATCTTGGAATGATTTCAGCCTCGTGTCCTCTAATGGCGCTTGTAAGGAGGTGGCTTAGTCAGAGGGACAGCCACCGCTTTGCAGTAGATGCAGAGCGCAACAAACGTGAGCGTTTGAATTATAATGATTAAAGGCTTAGATTCAGTTAAAAATGGTTACCGCGCCTAGCCTAGGTGTCATTGTGAGTCCAGTCTGTTATATTCTGTATGTGCTCATGGGCTCTGCAATGGAGGGAAGCAGAGTTAAGATGGTCATCACTTCCCACATCCACTGAATTTCAAGGGTTTTGTTGTGATAAATCTGACTCACCTTAACTCTCTCTTACCTAAAGATTTTATTTTTGCTAGATTTTAAGGCTTTTGTTATACTATAGTTTATCTGGGGCCCATACCTCTGTACATGCTATGCTACACCAATATGTTACTTAGAGGCCCACTAGTCATGGCCACTGTATATGTAACACCAATCATGTTTTCTCAAATACCCATTGCCCCCTGCCTACTAGATGTGATGCCTGCAGGTGTGGAATATTGTTTTCCACTCCTATTCCTGTGATAATTGTCTTTAAATCATTTTCGATTATGTTGATTCCCCCGGTAGTGTAGAGGTGTGCTGATTTCTGCGATAACGGAAAAAACGTCTGAAAATTGATAAGTATTCCCCATCCTCACAGGCACTCACCATGTTTCCACTATTGCCTTTTGTTGGTAACTCCCACTCCGCTCAATTGTTTGTTCCCATACCTGACCCTCTCCCATAACCTATCACACTTCGGTCTGTGTGATGCTGTTTCTTTTCCGATCTCGTCTAGCGATGTTGCTGCGATAATCTTGCGAGAGTCCAGCAGTATTCCCCTGATAAACTGAAAATCGTCTTACCCATAACTGCTCCCCAGAGCAATCCCAACTCCTAAACTCCACATGGTGTCTTCTTTCCCGCTAGCCTGATGAGATTACATCCTTTTTCCTCCTCTAAATAGCATTTTGAGCACTTTTCATTTTCATCTTGCTCCGCTATTATCAATGGTTGCAGCAAGCAAAAAGAAAAAATTGTGTTTTTTCATTTCTGAAAAGTTTCTCAGCCTCCCTGCTGCACAGCACCATGGGAGATATATACAGGTGTTTGGGGAGCATGGGACACCACCATAATATTTTAGGAGCCTCAGGAATAGCATTATCTTGAATATGGTATCTTAAAACGGTTGATGTTTAATGTGAAAAGTATAATCCCAAGCCTAAACATACACAGAGAATCACACTGACATGCAGGCCCATAAGCACTCTAAAAGATGTTCTTTCACTTTAAAGCTTTTACAATCTGCTCAATGTGCCACATTCACTCATGCCCCCATAAAAGCATTCTACCATCACCCTTGGTTCCATAAGGTTGTTTACCCTATGACATGCCAAATTTGATCATGGCATGTGCTTGTGGAAGGTGTTCTGAAGGAGGGTGAAAATGGACTTAGAGAACCAGAATCACCATGAAGGTGTTTTGGCAGTTTCTGTCATACTGCTTTCTCTTCTTCCAAACCTATTTGGGAACTGGATTGGATAAATTCTATATGCTGGAAGAGGGTGACATCATATGCCTATCAAGTTCTTCGATGAAGGATGCATCCCTTCTGAAGGAAGGATCTAAAGATCAATGATTGCAGCAAGCATCGGGGGTAGGCCAAGAGGCTGCTCTGCAAGTGTGCAAGATAAGGGCAGTTAGACAACCTCTGGCCCAACTTCAACATGACATCAACTGACAGTATTATACACAACCACAGTCCTGGTATTTCTGCTTCAACTTTACACTTCGGGATGGTTAGGCATTATAAAGACAAGACACTTCAACCTCTACAGGTAGGTAAGGCACTCTTCTTTTCTATGCTTCAAGAAAAGGGCAGCCTCTTTGCTTCTTCTGTCTGCCTTACTGCCACAAGGATAGCCTGCATCTGCTTCCAGACTGACTTTCTCTCAACTTCAACAGTCTCAGCATTAAAGATTACGTATTCAATCTTTTTACAAACACCCAGCTCCCTTCCACAGCTTTGTTCACACCTTCTTGGTTCCAGTAGCTACCTTGGAGCTGTTCTACCACACTTCCAACTCCAGATAACAATGCCACACTTGTATCAGAGGACAACTTCTTTAACAACTTTTCCAGTTAGGTGAATGGGTTTAAACAGGGTTTGCTTCACTATAGAGAGGGTTCGCCTTCTGGCATGGGTAATGCATCTTCTCGTTAATACAACAACTTCTGGGGAAAAGAATACTTGTTCTTAATGTTACAGGGTTCAACCTTCAAAGGAGAAACAGATTTAGGCAAACGCAACCACTCTTTAAGGTAGATCTTTAACCTTAGGTATCTCTAGGTGTTTGTATTCCCACGTATTAACAAAGAGACACTTTCCAACTACGGTCAGGAATCACAATTGGCCTCACGCAACCTTCCTTTGATGCTGTAAGATCTTGTAACAATCGTGAAAGACAAGATTAGGGTTTTGAGAATACTTTAGAAAGCCTTCTTCCTTTTATCAGAGACATGCAGCCTCTCCATCAAGTTTAAATGTTCAACAAGAACACTATAACTTTTACTAGAAGTGCGTGTGATACATTTACATTTTAAAGAATGGCTTTCACAACGACAAACAGTTTATACTTGCTTTTACTCTTCCGTGTGCCACATTAGAGCAAGTAACAGTTACCAGAAAAGGTTTTGAGTGAACGTGAAAACCAAGCCTCACTCACCGGCTCCAGGAACATTGCGGTTTCGGGCTGCTTCAACTTCCCGACTTCTTTCTCTTCTACTACGGCTTTGGGCACACTTGGGAACCACACCCCTCGGCAGCACGGGTGTCTCGGGTCCGGCCATGCTAACTAGGCGTCTCCTTCACTCCTCTGTCCCTCAGCTTGCTTCTTGCTATGGGCTTTGGGCTTCAGCATCGTCATGTCTCTGCAATTACAGCCACTAGCTGTACCTGGGAAGACCTTCACATTCAGCACGTCCCTCTCAGTGCCACGGCAAGGCAGGGTTTGTGAATATAGGACCCTCTCAGAACTTGTAGGTGAAATCTGCCTTCTCCACGTCCCGGTGTCCCTTAAGTGATTACACTTCCTCATAAAGTGCCAGCCTCATGCTCTTCTGCTTCTGCTACTACTGCCAGTCATCCAGCTCCTGCTCCAGCTCCCTCCTTATTCCCCCTCCTGCTGCAGCCTTTTATGCCTCTTAGGTGTGGCAATTGATTTCAGGTGCAGGACATTACTATCAGTTGCCTGACCCTTGCAAAGGTTGTCACGCCTAACTGCTTATCCTCCACTTCTACATGCCTCTTCAGCCCTCTTCTTCATCTCAGTTCCTTTGTGATTCTGGAACATGTAGTTCACTTTATCAAAGTTAGGTTTCTCAACTTCTTGTTTATTCTCAAGGGTAGATTTATTTCCCTTAGTCATTTTAACAGAGGGGCTGCAGGTTTCAACTCTATTAGCGGAAGAGGGCGTAGAAAAGGCCACACTTTAGCTATTCCTTGTAGTGTACTCTTGATTTTGGGGAAGTCATTTGCTTTTAGGGACCAACATAATTATTTTAGTATAATAGGTTCAGATGTCACACAACCTTAGGTTTTACCACCTTAGATTTAACAGGAGGTTGAGAGATATTAAAATGGCAATATGCCTTAACCTCTTCTGGCATAGTGGTAAGAATATCCCCTTCAGCGGAAAAAATATTGTATCACCCCACAGAATCTCCCCACTTCACTGGGCTTGTCTTTACCCAGGTGATCCGACTGCCGTACAACACCCCCAAAGTTGGGATCAGGAAGCATCTGCCCTCCCGTAGCATCCTGGGACTAGACTTTAGGCAGGGTTTTAGTGAGGGATCTGCCGGATTCTTCACAATACACACCCACCAATATAGAATTTTATTTAGGAATTGTAATGGAAGGCATGTAAAACCTAGGAGAATCATAGTTGTACAGTTCGAATACATATCCCTGAAGTACTACTTGAATGCATCCTAGAATCTGTGTAATGAAGACCCTGGTCCCTCTTTTTGTAGTGAAGCAGAAGTAAGACAAAGCAAATAAAAGCAGGTTTCTCAGTGGGCGAGCCTTTAGAGTGCTCTTTTAGTCTTTGAATTAAAAGATCATCCTTAGTCTCAGGGCATTCAGGCCCACACACTAGGAAATTGCAAGAAGTCATCACCCCCAACCTCTTTTTAAGAGGCAGTTTCCTTCACCTCACATCTCCATTACTTACCCTACCCGCACACAGTGTCTATTGGCAATGTGGCGATCAGTTCAAGACTTGGCGAATAGCTTGCAACTCAGTCTTCCCGGCTACCACTTGTCTTGAATAGTGCACATTCAGAAGGCTGCTGCACAAGTGCTTACCTGCACTAGAAGGATCACATTGTGTCAACTATGCAAAACTTTCACTAGCTTCATGTTTCACAGACAGTTAAAATTAAATCGTTCTGCACTGATAAACACCCTTCTATTCTCTCCAAATGCAGGTGTTATGTGCCTGCCCAGGGTCATAAAGCCTTCTACCTTGAACTTGGTCACTATTGCTTGCTTAAGTGTAAGATACTCATCAGTCCTGGATGCGCTGCTGTGGAACATTTTTCTCTTGATATTAATTACAATACATCGGGTGCAGGCATGGCTACCCACCCACACACATTAGAATGCAGAAAGGACTTACAACAAATTTGGTCTAGCTGGGCATATAACGTTTCGCCTCCACCAAGAAATGCCATTAGATTACAGTGATGACAGACGACATAAATTCGGTCCAGCTGGACACACAATGAGTCTCTTGCTCTCTCACTCTCTTCTGACCTCCTCAGCACCCACCCACATGCCTGATCTCTTGGGTCGCTTATTGGAGTCCGGCCAGCCCTGCTAAGGCCAAAATGCACACATGCATTCTATGCCTATGCCAAAATGTTCCCATATTTTGGACTTAGGTCCCCAAGGGCGTTCCCACAACAAGCGCGTTGAGGCCATATCAATGGGAAACGGTGCTATATAAATGACTAGTGCTACTACTACAAGGACAATCTTAAAACAGGAGTCTATCCCAAAATCTAAGTACATGCCACAACTTAAGTACCAACTCTAGCATGAATTGGTTGAAAATGTTGCCATACCTGCACTCTACATAAATACAGAACATGCAATACAACAGACCTCTATTGTGTTATGTTATCCAAAATTGTAATTTCATATATTTTATTTATTTAGCCCTTTTAGAGATGCAAATCTCAACCAAAAGGGTAACAGAGTAACACAAAACTACAGAACAAAAAGGGCAACACTTTACACATGTGACAATTTAAAGAATACCTCAAAAAGGTCAAAACAGCTTTTAGATTATTATCCCAGATAAAAACTGTTCATCAGATAATACCTGTTGCAGAATAGGAAGATGTTCACTTCCTTCCCAAAAGATGGAAGGGAAGGAAAAAGATGGCCTGTTACTGATAGTGAGTTGCATAGAATGGAAGCATAATCGTTGAAAACGTGTGTACAAGCTTTTACCCCTTTCAGCTTTTGGGATCTCAGGTCTTAAGATATTAGGACTGCGAGCCTCACCTTATACCCATCAGAAATCTGAAGCTTTTGAGCCAAATACAGAGGTTTCCCAACTTGATAGCTTTACAAATAATGCAAGTTGCCTTGAAAAAAATACGTGCTTCCATTGGGAGCCAATTCAGCAAAGCTAAAATAGAGGCGACATGATTGAATGTCCTCTTCCATAACCCAACTTCGCTGCAGCATGAAATGCAGTCTGTAGAGGCAGTAGTACGATTTCTTAACCTACCTCAGCAGAGCATTCCCCTGCATCAATGTGGGCAATAACCAATTCCTGCCAGGGGTGGACGGGCCTATAGGGAACTCTGGAGATTTCCCAGAAGGTCTCTGCACCATGGCCCTCTTTTGTGTGGTAACCTATTTTATTTCCAAATGTTCTCATAGAAAACGGTTTGGGCTGGCTGGAAATGTGTAACACATGCCATACTAAATATTATTTCCAGGGAATCTTTTGGTTTCCAGTCCACCCTTGATTCTTGCACAACAGCCTGATAGATGGATCTTAAAAGGAAGTTGAGCACTTTTGTTCTACCTTTCCCTGCACACCAATGTTTCAATGTACATAGTTGGAAATGTTTTTCAAAACGGTACCAGCTTTCTAACTAAGTTCCCTGCAAGTAACAGCGCCTCGATGCCCTTGGGCTGTTTGTGCGCTATACAAATGTAATAAATAAATAAATAAAATGAACAATTAGCATAGGAGGCTGTAACTAATTCAGAGGCATTAGTCCACTTTGCTGAGGACAAGCATATGGTCATTGATCAAGATCATTAATGAGTGGAATGTGAAAAAGAAATGTTACTTTTAGAGATTAAGTAGGTGGTAAACGACAGTGGTCATCAACAATACAGTTTCTCTGCCTATTAAACGAAATTGATACACTAATGCAACACAATTATCCTAGGCATTTAGTGCAAAAGTATTAGGGCAACAATAACAAAAGAGTGACATTGTAAGCAAATGCCTAGCACAATTGTGTTGCATTAGTTTATATCAATTTCGTTCAAAAGGCAGGGACACTGTATTGTTGATTGTTATTTACTCAATGTCCTGCTCTTATGGGAACCTGATTTGAGGTCAGTGGTGCTAAGTGAACTGGTGGTGGCAGAGTGGCACATGGGAAAGTCGAGTTGGATCAGCAGGAGATAGTACAGTGTGGCGAGAGAAGAGAAGGTTCAGTAAAGACTGCCTGGAAAATGCACATTGCCTTGTCACCTCGGTTGGGAATAAAAGCCAAGAAATTATTTTATAGAATGAATTTTGTTTTGGTATCCAAAGCGTGTAATGTGCAGCTCGGAATGCAATCTTTCATCTTCGGTCTAGTTTCAGGCTCCTATCTAAACAGAAACCACTGAACTTAAATGCAAAGAACAGCACAGTGATTAGATGGTTTATACATGAATTTTGTTTGCTCTCAAATCTGCTCTGGTAGATTATCTCAAGCCGGAACTGTGTGTGTTGGCACCAGAAATCCTGCATGCAAATAGGTTGGACGTGGAAAACTGATGTACAGTAAGTGGTTGTACTGAGTTATGAGCTTTGCAGAGATGCACTTGAAGCGGTCTCGGTTGGGTCTACAAATTGTTATTCTTAACTACAAGATCCCCATTTATCAAGGCCCATATTCCTTTTTTATTGATTTATTTTTTAAAGCCTATTCCGAATCACTGCTACCTATGTGCGTAGGACATAGGTGGATGGGGGGGACAAATCCCCCCCCCACAATTTTAAGTGCGGGGATATAATAGCTTTTATCCCCCCCAGAATTTGTTTCTCTTAGTGCAGCGGTCTATACCGAAAAATAACTTAACTTATAGTGTTTATTTAATGGTGTGTTTTTATGCCATTTTCCGTGTTCAGGATCTGAACCCTGGTTGTCTCAATTGCAGGCGGGGAGCTTGGCTACTGTGCCCTGTGGAGCTGCTTGTAAATTTGCTGACAGATGTCAGTATCACGTTCTGCACCTGCAGGCCGCCTGTAGTACCACAGTTGGCCTTGAGCGCCCCCACGACACTGTCTTGCTTAAGCAAGCTGTTTTTGTTTGCAAGAGATGTCGGAGGGGCTGGGACAGGATCAGGATCATTGTGACCTCGCAATGAAAATATCACAGTAGCACTGCCGCTCGCCTGGAAATGTTCAAAATAATATTTAAAAAATTGGCAATTTCTTTCATGTGGCTTCTTTCCAAACTCCACACTGTACATTTCCTCTTTAAATCACTTCCATGACACATGTACACCCACTTTTAGTACATTAAGCAATCCATAGACACGCTGTACAATAGAATCCTACCAGGGTAGGTCAGCAGGTTTACAGACCGATGCTGAGATGTTTATATTAAAAACTACAGGTTGTTAATCGTATGACTTTTTGCAATGCCTTATAAAAAAAAAAGTGTTATAAAATGTTTTTGGCCAGGGTATGGGTTGGGCTGGTTGCTTGCTTATATTCAGGGCGGAGGTGGGGATATTTCTGCCCCTGTAGTGAAAATCAAAAGTTGGCACTCATGAACTCACTGTTTAATTTTCTAAAAACTGCTGTCAGCACAACAGAAGCATTTATTTGTGATTAACCAGTTTGACAAGCATAGAACATCTTTATAAATATAACCTGTGATAAAACACAAAGGGGCACACAAAATAACAGAGTATGTGTGGTATCTGACAATAAAAAACATTTCAAAGGAAACTAGAGAATGCAAGCAGCATTTTTCAATTTGGAAATTACTTTTGGTTTTTTTAATGAAAGTTTGAAATGCACATTTGGAAAACAATAGTGTGCCTAGCATATAAAACGCCTGCATAAAACGCAATCGAAGGGGCACAAAAATTACAGGATATTTGTGTGGTAGTCCAATAATAGGCCCAAAAAATATTGGTAAAAATTCCGATGTTTATTGATATCCCCACCCCGATATCACCCGCTCGTAGCTCTCCACTGTTGGCCTCCACTACAAGTAGCTCTAGCTAACCTAAAGGTTGGAGACCCCTGCTCTAGCACCTTCACCTCAATGCCACGTTTGTGTGTCTTTCCTGCGGTGCCATAAAACACCCCACCCACTCGGTCCAGGACCAGAACGCCCCGCCCCTTGCCCGCAGTAACAGAGGACGCTGGGTGTTCTCCATGCAGCCCAATACACACACACACCTTTTCATCCGGTGTCTTTGTCGCTGTAGTCCTGGGTCAAGGGCTGTGGCGAGGAAGGGGGCGCATTGCTGACTGCCCCCCATTCACATTGGCTCTGTCTTCCTTGGTCGCATGTAGTGGCAGACCACACCATATTTTTACCACCGGATTCAGTACCCCAACAAAACCCATCTTTCTTTCCACAGTGCATACAGTGCCAGCACACACACCATAGAACGTTCGTCCCCCAATGAATGCAGTGTTAGATCACCCACACTCCCCAACATAATGCATGCAACGCATAAAGAAAACACCCCCAGAACCCACGCACCATAGCTCATTTTAACACTTACATGCAGTGACCAAACACAGCCCATCTATTTCACTGCACCCCACTACACACATTGTGTGAAGACACACCCTTTCTCTCCCCCCCATCAAGCGCATGTAATGCCAGAACACACACCCCTCTGACTCCTTTCACCCTAATGCTCCATTGCGGGCCCTGTCTTCTCCCTTCACCCCTTGGCCACAATGCATGCACTGCCACACAAGGTGACTCGCCCACCGCTCCTTGCTGTATGCAGTGCCACAGCGGCACCCGTGTGCCCTCCACCCCCCCTTCCACTGCAGTGGTGCCACCCTTGCCCCTCCCAGGGTGCTCCATCGCCTCTGTATGGGGAGCTGCATGTGCCACTGCCAGGATGCCCCCACTCCCTCGCTCAATGCCAGGGTCCACTTTTTGTTGCCAGGCCGCTGTGCCAGTGTTGTTGTCCCTTCTTGGCCACATCAGTCACCATGCCGACATTCTGTGTTGCCTCCTGTGAGATATTTTTGGAAGCATTTTGATAACAAATGATTCACCTTGAAAGATGAGCCTAGTCCCAAAAGAAAAAATCTTCCCCTTGTGGCGATATATTTTAGCGCTTTTGTATATTCCTGGCACTATACAATACTCAGTCCAATATTTGGAGAACCAGCATACGCTGCCTCGTACAAACTGGGGGCAATACACGGCCGGGAGAGAGAAGCGGGGAGGGGTTAATGGAACTACAGCACAGCGCTGGTAGGTAGAGGGGGTGTCGCATAAAATTGAAATGCATGCATTTCTTATGCTGTCATTGAAAGGCGGAACTGGGGGAGAAGAGGCAGTCACGTGTCAGGTGAGTCGGGTGCGTCCATGTATCTTTCTGCAGGCAGTAAAAGAAAAACTGATTTATAATATTCCAGAAGTATTATAGATGCTGGTACTTCAGAGACTGTGCTGGGGCTGGGGTAGTTACATGTTGGTTGTGCCTACATAACCTTCTGTTCCTCTGACGGCCATCAAATGTCTGCCATGGAATTGTGTAATGTACGAATGCATGGGTTTTATAAAGCGTAAACCAATGTGGAAAGCAGCCCATGTACATAGGCGGTGCACCCAGGTGGGTGGCTATTATTAAGCACCGGTCCCTCTTAAAGACCAGTAGAGAAGAGGAGTCAATCACATGTCACATGTGCCCAACTGAGCCCTTTATCTCGCTTAGAACAGTAAAATGAGAGACATTGAAATGGGGAGGATTAACATGTGCAGGCTTCCTACAGTACTTAAGGCCATTCTCAAATGGTGCCGACTAGAATGGCTTCATTGCGCCCCTGACAAAGTGGTCAAAATATAATGAAGATTTCTCCAAAATGTGTTTACGCAAAGCACAAAAAGGAAGCCGCACACCTCTCACATCACATTAATCATTTGAGGGGTGCCACCCTCATGAAAAACCAAAGGTTTTTCACAATCTAGAATAGGGTGGGTGGACTAGTAATCCCTCATTACCGCCAGAATATATGTGATCTAATTTGCTTGTAATGGGATCACCACTACCAACATCTGAATTCAGCCATCTTAAAGGGTCAGGTGGTTTAGCTGTCCCTGGAACACCAGGCAAGTATCTGCAGCGTGTCAAATACGATGTCAGCTTGCAAAAGTTAAAGTAGACTGCTGCAACTTCTGCTGCGGTGCCCCTCGCCTACGCTTAATGAACGTGCCCAGGCCGGGGGACAAACTGCACATGTCCTTGTTTTTCCTGAACAAAGGAGAAGCCAGGCAGCGACACGTGCTCCAGTGACTCTGTGACAGCGTGTGTTATTGAGGGAGACGGAGTGAGACAGACTCCTAATCCGACTGCTACTCGACCTCCACCTGAGTCCTCAGCTACCGTAAAGAAAGTCAAGTGGCGTGGTCCCCCTCTCCCAGGTGCAGGGCGGCATGGGGAGGATTTATTAGAGGCAAAGTGCCATTGCCAACGCCAGGTCAGTTTCTAAGCATGCATGGCGCATTGCAAAACTGATCAGGGCATCCTGGCCTCCTAATGTTCCATCATGAAACAAAAGGCCAGGATTCCTGATCAGTTTGCAACGCGCCGCGCGTGTTTAGAAACTGTATAGCTGACGTTGTGACACTTTCATGAATTAAAAAACCTGTGCCCCTGCCAAAGAGGAACATCACATTGGAATGGCTCTTCCTTACTGATGGGCAGCCAGGGCTCACATTTAAGCTACAAGCATTGGCCAACACAGGCTTGCAAGGCTGCACAAACAAAATATGGAGGCCATTCACCGATACAGCGGAGGATCAAGGGTGCACAATGGGAGCTGGTATTGACATGTACATGCAGTTTCTATACAAATGCCAGGCACAACACTGTTTAATATATTATGTATTGCCTTTTTTAAGAAGAAGGGCATGGTGATTATTTTTTGCTGCTTACACTAGTGCCCCTAAACCGTGAGGTTACTTTGAGATTGATTATAGTTTATTTCCTTAGAGTTGAATCAAGCTGACCGCACCCGACACGTTTCTCTGCAAAAAAAATTACAAATTCTATGAATGTATCTATAATCTATAACTGCTTTCCAAAATGAGACCCGGTCCCCCAGCTGGAGGTGACATCTATTGCTGTGACACTTTGTCCCTCTTCGAACTCACTCAACATGCTTAGCATACATGGATCAACAAGAAACTCTGTTAGAACATTTAAGATTGTGTTAGAACATGCACGATTGAGGCATTTCATTATAGTGTACGCTGCTAACTGAGTCACTTCTAGGTGATCCCAAGTAAACATATAGAGAAACGAAAATGCACAGTGGGGAGGTCACACGATTCGCTCAGGATCAAACAATCTGGCAAAGACTGAATTTTCTCCAAGATGTCCCTGTACCCCAGGCCTGGATTGCAAAGTACAGACACTGCCTGAGATATCAGCCTGACATAGCATACGAAATCCTCATGAAACCATATAAAGTAAAATGAGGATGAGCTAATCTCAAGAAGGGCTGCTACGTGGGATGTGTGCTCTTTTCCATAGTAATGTCTAAGGTAGGCAAGGGAAAACACTTGATGTATACTCTAATATCAGTAGGCCTCACTTAAGGCACACCCCTCCACCTCTTCCCACCAACTCACACCTGCTTGAAGTTTGGATGGTACCACACCTAAAGCTTGGTCTCTGACATGAGGGCTACCTGCATTTTGCTAGTTCAAACCCAGCAGCAGGGTCTATTTAACCTTTCATAAATTCAGTACTGTTCAAATGAGAGTAATAATACCTGTTATTACATTGCCTAGAAGCTGAAAGCATCTAGCATGAAGCGCTATGACCAAAGTGTTATTATATTCCATAAAACAAACTATTACCAGCACAGACCTGAACTCTGTCCCTGCCCAAAATAAACCATTTGTTGGTGCCCATCCTGCGCATCTCTCAAAAGAAATCAAGCGCTAATCTTCTGTAGGTCTTGGCTAAGCTTCATCCTGTTTTATTCAGCTTGGCTGTTTCTGTCAGAGTACTTGAGTGGTCGCAGTGCGATCAGATTTTGGGGGTAGAGCCTCAGCAGTACGTGAATGTAGTGACTTCTCTGTCTGTCCCCCCCTTCCAAATATCCATGCCTCTGACTATTTCTTAAGAGTTAAGGCTTGCAGATATCAATGGGCCCTTTAAAGGTCATGGATCTGGCATGCCTGTTCCAGCTTATTCTGAGAAGCTATATGGAGTGGTTGGTCATGTAATGCATGAAAGAGAAAACCTGTGAAATATAAGCCAGGATATTGAAGGTGCTCTGAAGACTGAGGTGAAAGTGCTGAGTAAGTGTACAGATGAGAGTTGTGGAGTGCTGGCCATGGGGGAATGGGAAGGGAGGGACTGGGGTGCAGTAGAGTGTGGGACTGCAAAGTGAAAAAGGTTAGAAAGGGTGCAGAGGACAGAAAAAAAGAGAGGAGCAAGGGAGGGGAGAGATGGGAACAAGAACGGAGTGCAGATGAAAGATAGGGATGGTTTGCAGCATAGGGTGACCGGTGTTTGCAGGGGAGGGAGGGGTGTAGGAAAGACCAGAACACAGGGAGAGTGGTGTAGGTCAGAAATGGCATAGGAGGTGCTTCGGGTTTTGCAAATGAGGGAAGTACAGGCAAGTGAGAAGAAAGTGCAGTGGGCAGAGGGCAGAGAGTCCAAGAGGAATGACTTGGTTTGGGGTGCAGGGAAGGGACTTGGGAGAAAAGGGTGTACAGCAGACGAGAATGTAGAGTAGAGAAGGGTACAGAGGGGAGATTTGTGCAAGGAAGAATGGTGTCTCGCCTGATATTCCCAGATAGGGGTGCAGTCACGAATGCGTCTTCTTCTAATGCTTGATCCATGCTTATGAGGATGATAAGAAGTCGTTTGTTGAAATAATTGCAGATATATAAACTACACCATACCTGTCTGCGCATTGATTGGGCCTGATAATACACAGAGCCCCCCCCTCTCCCATGTGCAGGCCGGCATGGGGAGGATTTATTAGAGGGAACATGGGCGCTCGGGCTCAATGCTCTCCCACTGCCCCAGTGTCATTTGCGCTCCTGTATGGTTCATCTCCAGGAAGAGACAGTCACAGCAGGCTGTTCCTGCATCAACTCCCCTTTCCCTCAATCCTACCTGCAGCCTAGGTCTGAAGTCAGGACTAACCTTAAATGAGGTATATATTCACCTCTGACCTGTCCTGTAGTGGGAGCTGGTTCCAGGGTGCGTGGTATCTTGCCTTGCGACACAGCATCATGTTATTTGGGCTATTTTAGCAACTTTCATGGGTTTTTGGTGGATGGATGCCACACGGGCCGCAGACTCCTTTTACACCATAACCTATTCCTTTAAAAAACACTAGAATGTTCTATAAAGGGCACACAAAGTGCCAGTTCTGGTTTAGATAAAGCCACTGATTTAAGGATGTTTACCACAACGCCCTGTGTAGTTAATACCTTCATTGGAGCTGGGAATGTACTACTGGTGTAATCCAAATGTCTTATCCAGGGATGCCTTCATCCACTCTATTAGCACTATGGATTTCCTTCACTGAATTCCTGCTAAAAACCAGCAATGGTAAGCATTTGCTTGTGTATACCTATTGGGCATTTGCCTGACACTGTTATTAAATGTCCAGGTACTTGCACCATTGTGCAGCTGCTACCATCAGTGGGTACCGAATACCACTATGGCGGTGCTTGGCAAGTGCCTTTTCCATGCCTACATTAAAGCCCAAATGGTTGGCGTTGCCAATGCTTGTTTTAAAACTGCATTTTTGGTACCCACCACCAGCTGACTAATGCATTGTAGACAAGTTTTAATAGCGGCCACCATAAGCCATCTGGGTGACCCAGAAAAAAAAAAGCAGAGCCTCGAGATTCAAAACCACTTGCTCTGCTATCCATGTAAATACAATGAATACCCTGGTGCCAAGGTATAATTGCAGCCCATACACTACTGTAAAGGAGCTCAAGTCAAATAGGATAGGATGGGTTGGCAAAACTCCATCAAGCATTTGCACTTAAAGTGCAGGTGAGTGTATTATAAAAGATCTTTCTAAATGTCAATCGCTGGGAGGATTTTATACTCTGAACTGCTTTTCTTTTTCTTAATTTTCTTCAGTTTTCTTTTCTTCTTTTCTCTTGTTTTATACAGTGATGATATATGTGATTTAATATGTACTGCTATTTTAATTTTGTGAAAAGTCGAGTTCTTTGACTAAAACACAATGTATAAATTAAAAAAGCAAAGTCCCCAAGGTGTCCCCTTTCCCCCCCAGATTTTATGGGTCTCCTATGCCCCTGCTGCTACCACCACCCTCACCTGATCGACCCCACACCCACCCACCTTACCGGAAACCATTGCTTACCGGTACCTTGTTGTGGGCTTTACAGGGAACGTGAATGCTGGGAGCTGTATAGCAGGGCCTGCAAATACTCTTCTAAAGAGATATCCGCTCGCAAAACTAAAACAAAATGTCTGCATAAAATCACACAAGCGTACCTATATTTTTCCCACTCCACTGACTGCAGTCGGTCAAAGTCTTTAAACACCTAATCAGGGAATAACATCCACGCGAGACTGAATTGCATGCTTTTCTACTTCAAAATCTTGTAAAAATCACAACAGTGATTAACTCAACAATAAATAAATAAAAAATAAAATAATTTTGGGAAAAAACATTTCATGCTGGCTGTGCCCATAGATTTCCATGCAGGCGGCACCATTTCAAGCCAATATTCCCATATACCAGGCTGCTCATGTTTGTTATGCGCATACTGTCAGTAATGATACTAAAAGAAAACGTGCTACCAATGTATACTACAATCTCCACACAAGAACATACTCCTTCTGGATTTGTCTGTTGGTTCCTGTAATAAACTTCTACAGATCGAAGGTCGTTCCGGATATATCGTACGGAGTGAAAGCTATGCCATCTCTTCCAAAAACAATCTGGCAGACTCTGGAAAGCCACTCCTGGAGGTCGGTTCTCATTTTGTCAAGTCAACTCCTATGGTCCTGATCAGACACGAAATGAGCCAACCATCTCTCCAATCGACTATCGAGACAAAGAGCATTATGTTGTACAGGAAAACTCTCCTGGAAAACCGCCCCTGGCTTCTCACCTTGTTAAATAGGGAACAAGCAGGAGGTCGTTTTAAGTTCCTTACTCTTTGGGAAAGAGAACAAGATCACAAACTGTTAGAAATTCTAAGCTCAAAAAAGGAATTGATCGAAAATCCTACAAAAGTGCAAACCAAGATAAATGAACTCGATTGGACAAACATTCTCGACAAGGCATCAAAATACAAATTGGTCTCTCACTTACCACCTCAGACAAGAAAGTTAAATGAGACCCAAGCCTTCTTGAAAAACTATCCAAGTAGAGAGCTCAGGAATATCTTTTTGAGGACACGTTTAAATCTCATGTCCACAAATGAAAATCTCGCAATTAGAGGGCAATCGACAAGAAAAAATTGTAGATTCTGTGAAAGCAAGGACATCATTGAGACTGCAAGACATCTCTTGCTGTCATGTGCAGGAATTGACAGTATTAGAGCACCTTTTTTGAAAAATCTTCTCTCCACGGCGCACACCTTCGAGGAAGACTTTTGGTGGGAGCGCTTGAGCGGAGGCGAAAAGACTACCTGGGTGACAGCGAAAATCATGGAGCAGGCTCTGCTAAATAAGAAAGACGAGAATCATGAAGTTTCCAACTAAGAAAGCTACTTTCCATGACTTTTGCTACTTCCGAGGAAAGTGCAAACATCAAAAGGGAAACAGGTTTTTTTGGGACTTTTAGATTTTTTTGGACTTATGAATTGCATGCTTTTCTACTTCAAAATCTTGTAAAAATTACAAGGGATTAAATCAAGAATAAATAAAAAAAAAAAAATTAAAAAAAAGGAAAATTCATGCTGGCTGTGCCCATACATTTCCATGCAGGCGGCACCATTACAAGCCGATATTCCCATATAACAGGCTGCTCATGTTTGTTTTGCGCATAATGTCAGTAATGATACTAAAAGAAAACGTGCTGCCAACATATGCTACTATCTCCAAACAAGAACATACTCCTTCTGGATTTGTCTGTAAAAATGCCGTGCCACAAGAAGATTGGCTCCAGCAATATAGGTCAGTATGGCCATGTGAGAGGGCTCATAATATTTGCTTTACGCTTAATGCCCAATAAAAACTGCCATGCCACATTCAAAATATATAGGCACAGTGGCTGCAATAAAGTGGGCAAGTCTAGTATGTAGTATTTAGTAACATTTATCAGGTTTCATTTATTGTTGGTGTCTACTAAATAAACCACTAAAGCAGGCCAGTCCAGCACATACTAACACTTGTGAATGTTTGCTTTTACTATTAATGCACATTAAAAAAGACAAGGCACAGTAAGAAAAAATAGCCACACTGGCTACACTATAGTAGGCCAGTCTAGTGACATAATAATACTATCTTGCTTGTTTTACATTTGATGCTCAGTAAAAAATGCCATGTCACAGTATGAAAATATAGCCAGACTGTCCGCACCACAGTAGGTCAATCTAGCATGTAATAACATTGATTTTCAGTAAAAATGTCATGCCACATTAGGAAAACATGGCCAAATGCCCCCTCAGTGGCTTTTACAGGCCTGGCTCAAACACCAACACTTTCATAGAGCATGCACTTCCTCATTCACACACGAACCAATACAGCATGCACTTGCTCATTCACAGCGCACCCATACAGCATTCACTCCTCATTCAACCGCACACACAAACATACACGTCCACCTACCAATAAACTCTCTCATTCCCACACGCACGTACAGGCACAAATCCATGCATACACACATGCATTCATACATTTTCTTGTAAGCTTTAGCCCCAGTCTGGATTCTTCTTATCAGTCTTTGCAGCATCTACCATGCAGCACTAAAAGAGAAACCAAGAAGCAGGAAGAGCTTTCTGTTTTTTACACGTACAGGAAAGAGCAGGAGCACTCCCAATGAAAGCACCAGGACATCTAAACATAGTGCATTGGGTACACTCATTGGACATGCATGCTGGGGAACAGAAACTGTCAAGGGGAATCAGTTTCACTTGGACAGTTATAGCCAGCCCAGGAGGTTTCCCTTAGCTGCTCCCTGCAGCTGGGGGAGTGCTCAGTATTTTCCATGGGCTGGCTTGGCTCATCCATAACGGGTGGTGGATCGGCACACGATCACCCATTATGGACGAGCTGCTCAGTCCACACATGACCGAAGCACAGAGGACAATGAAAGCCAATAATGTCAACCAAAGAGACTCATGCATATGATTATGATAATAATAATAATAATATCTTAATCTTTTTTTTAAACTCCAGATGCACGTCCATTTTAATTGTCTGCACTCCACATTACATTTATCCAGAATTTCATGTTAAATTATGCATTCTTTTTTAGTCCCCCCCTGCTGCGAATACATTTAGTTACATTTGCAAAAAGCTTATTTTTATGGTCATTATCATGCATAACTTAACATTTAACGGAAGCCAACTACCATTTTGGACAACTAATTCAGCCGCCTGAGCATGGGAAAGACAACAAACAGGCAAGTTGAGATGAAACAGCCATTGTTGGAGATATTTAGACCTCGGTTGAGATGCATTCTGAAGTCTGTCATGGTGAGAGCTGGTGCAGTCAATGTTCCCCACCTTGCACAATCTCTAAGACCTTCTGATGCTTTTCTCAAACTGTTAAGATTTGAAAAAAAAGAGTATTGGTTTGCCCCGCACATCATTAGAACGTGGTGGCACATATCTCATTCTAAAGTGAGGTAGTGGCAACCATAAATATTCTGCAGTACCAGTTCTGCTAATATATTTTTGGTAATGACCTAAATACACCAGCAATTGATAGCCGCTTGAAGGAAATTTCTGAGGAGGATTAACTCGTGACCTAGCCACCAACCACCCACTTCTGCCAGCCTCGCAGTTGGCACCCTCACCCTGCGTCCCAATGCACCTCCTGTATTTATTAAACAAAGGGATGACATTTTAAGCACCCACGTCTGTTAAAAGATGTCTACAGCGACTTGCTAGGCCTAGGCCACTAATGCTGCAACTGGACGGGGACACGGATTTCGAAACAGCAAGCTATTTAGGTCCTGCTTCTGGCTTGCAAGAGCCTCGCTGGATTGATGCCAACAGCTTCTCAGGAGCTAATGTTTATACTCCCCAGGTCAACTAGTGCCATGTCAACATTCCCTCCTGACATTAACCCTGAATGTTTGGGTACGTGTTTAAAAATGCATAACGACAAATGTATAAGATATTGAAAGCACAGTAGGTCATATATAATGAACAGAAGATAACAGTGTACATCACACATAGAAGTTAAGTTTGTGGCACACTGTGTACTACTATGTACTAGCTCCTAGTCTCCCCAGGAACACCACCTGTTTGCAGTCGCATAACAAAAAAATTAGGGTGCTCTCCTACAAGCTCTGCTGAAAGCCCCTCCCCCCAGCTCATCAAAGAAGCGCATTATGCGCGACAGAGTCTCAGACCTACCTGGACCATGACTCATGCTTCCTGTAAGATGAATGTGCTGCTGCAGCGGCATGTCGCAGACAGCACTACGTGAAAAATGTAAGGTTTTAAAACAATTCTTGCAGCTTACACTTAACATAGACAAGCATTTTGCATTTATAGGCACCAGGGTGCAAGGAGGAAAGTGCACAGTTTCAAAGGAAGTAGCGATAAGGGGTGCAGGAGTGCAATATAATAAGAAGGGTTACAGAGCAATGGCAGACGATATCGATAGAGGGTCCCATTGATGCTGAGCAAGAGAAAATTTGGGCGAGAAAGCGCGAGAGTGTACGAAATAAAGTGAGAGTGTAAGAGTACGAATGAGAGAGGATAGAGACAGAGGGTAATGTGGCTGGAGAAATAGAAGGTGTAGGGTTGTGAAAGGTGGATGGGGGAATAAAGGGTGTAGGGTGGGTGGAGCCAGAGAGAGGGAAGTAGGGTGCGTGGTGGGGTAAAGAGAGAAGGCAAAGTTTGAATGAAGAAAGAGGGGATAGGATGGGTGGCAGTAGATGGAGGTGATAGGGTGGAAATAGAGAGATATAGGGTGGGTGGATGGTGGTAGAGAGAGGGGGTAGGGTGAGTGAGGTTAGAGAGAGGGGGTGGGATGCGTTGGTGGTGGTCAAGAGGGTGAGGGTAGGGTGGGTGGGGGTAGAGAGAGTGGGGTTAGAAAGATTGGGGGTAGGGTGGGTGAGTGAGGGTATGGTGGGTGGGGTACAGAGCATGGGTGGGGATCGAGATGGGGTAGAGTGGGTTGGGTTAGGGTGGGTGAGGGTAAAGCAAGTGAGTGTAGAGAGTGTGGCGATAGGGTGGGGGAAGAGAGAGTGGGGGTAGGGTGACTGGGGTGGAGAGTAGGGTCAGGGTGGGTGGGTATAGAAATTGGGGGTAGGGCTAGAGATAGAGAGGGTGGGGTAATGAGGGTGTGGGTAGAGAGGGATGGGTGGGAGAGCGGGAGGGTAAGGTGGGTGGAGGCAGAGCGGGTGTGGGGTAGAGAGGGTGGGGGTAGAGAGAGTGGGGGTACAGTGGGTAAGTGGGGATAGGGTTGTTGGCTGGTGGTAGAGAAAGTGGGGGTAGGTTGGAGGGTGGGGGTAGAGAGAATGGGGTTGGGTGGGTGAAGAGAGAGTTGGGGTAGGTTTGGAGTAGGCAAGGTGGGTGGTTTGGTCATCCAGAGATTGGGGGTAAGGAGGGTGGGGGTGGTAGAGACAGTGGGGGTAGAGTGGGTGGGAGTAGTGGGAGTGGGGGTAGGGTAGGTTGGTGGTGTAAGGTGGGTGGGGGTAGAGAGGGTGGGGGTGGTGGAGGTAGAGAGAGTTGAGGTAGGGTGGATGGGGATAGAGAAAGTGGGATAGGGTGTGTGGGTGGAGGTAGAGAGGGTGGGGCTGGATAGGTGGGTGGGGTAGAGAGAGGGGGTTAGGGTGGATTCATGGTGTAGAGAGTGGGTGTAGGTTGAGTGGGGATAGGGTGGGTGGGGTTACAGAGGTTGTGGGTAGAGAGAGTGGTGGTAGAGCGAGCAGGGGTAGGGTGGGTGGGGGAAGAGAGCGATGGTAGTGTGGATGGGTGGGTGGTCATAGAGAGAGTGGGTGTATGGTGAGTGGATGGAGTAGAGAGAGCAAGGGTAGGGTGTGTGGGGATAGACAGAGCTGCAGTAGGGTGGGTGAGGGTAGAGAGCTGGGGTAGGGTGGGTGTGTGGGGTTAGGGAGAGTGAGGGTAGGGTGGGTGGGGGTAGAGCGAGCAGGGGTAGGGTGGGTGGGGGAAGAGAGCGATGGTAGTGTGGATGGGTGGGTGGGCATAGAGAGAGTGGGTGTATGGTGAGTGGATGGGGTAGAGAGAGCATACATAAGGTGAGCGGGTAGGGGTAGAGAGAGAGGTGGTAGGGTGGGTGAGGGTAGATAGAGTAGGGGCAGGGTGTGGGGTTATAGAGAGTGGGGGTAGGGTGGGTGAGTGCCTTTGGATAGATTACGAGTTGGTAGAGAGAGTGGTGGTAGGGTGGGTGGGGGTAGAGCGAGTTGTGGTTGGGTGAGTGTGCATAGAGACAGCAGTGGTAGGGTGAGTGGATGTAGAGAGAGTGGGTGTAGGGTGAATGGGGGTTAGAGAGAGTGGGGGTAGGATGGGTGGGGGTACAGAGAGCAGGGTTAGGATGGGTGTGTGGGGATAGAGAGAGCAGGGGTAGGGTGGGTGGGTGCATGTAGAGATAGTCGGGGTAGGATGGGTGTGTGTAAGAGAGCAGGGGTAGGGTGGATGGGGGTAGGGAGAGTGGTAGTAGCTTGGAAGGGGGGCAATGAGAGAACAGTGGTAGGGTTGGTGGGTGTCAATAGAGAGAGCAGGGGAAGGGTGGGTGGGGATAGAGAGAGTGGGGGTAGAGAGAGTGGGGGTAGGGTTGGGGTAGAGAGAGTGGGGATTAGGATGGGTAGGTGTAGAGAGAGCAAGGGTAGGGTGGGTGGGGGTAGAGATAGTTGTGGTAGCTTGGGTAGGTGGGCATAGAGAGAACAGCAGTGAGGGGGTGGAAGTCGATAGAGAGAGCACGGTAGGGTCAGTGGGTGGGGGTAGAGAGAGAGGGGTAGGGTGGGCTAGAGAGAATCATGGTAGGGTGGGGTAGAGAGAGTAGAGGTAGGCTGGGTGGGGTAGACAGAGCAGGGTAGTGTGGGTGTGTGAGGTTAGAACGAGTCAGGATAGGGTGGATGAGAGCCTGTAGAAAGATATGGGGTTGGTAGAGAGAGCGGGGGTAGGATGGGTGTGTGGCCAGAGAGAGAGCATCGTTAGGGTGGGTGGACTTAGAGTGGGTGTAGGGTGAGTTGGGGCTAGAGAAAGTGGGTATATGGTGAGTGGGAGGGGGTACAGAGACGTTGGAAAAGGAGGGGCTACCTCCGAGCAGACAGCACTCCAGTGCAACATGCTGCATCATTGGACAGGCTCCTTAAAGCACTACAACTCCCAGTAGTCATTGCAATAGTTAAATGCGCAGCACATACTAAGAGAACTGGCTTTATCTCGCTCTGTAATCAAGCCGCAGATGAAGAGGCCCAAAGGGTTGCAAATTCATCTGATATTATCAGTTTTGATACTCTAAACGTGAAGATGGTCACAATTATGGTTGTGAGTGAAGGATTTAACCATTTGTCTAGAACGCAATTGATGGAAGTTCAAGGCTGTGCTCCACAAGAAGAGAAAGAACTGTGGACGTCGAGAGGGTGTTCTTTATCCCCCTCCAAAGCATTGTGGTGACAGGACAGTACTGGAAAGCCGTTGATGCCTGTAGCCTTATAAGGGTGGCGTTAGAACAGCTACACTACCCCATGCATGTAACTAGGGAGAGCCTTGCAGCATCTATTGCGGAGGACTGGTTTGTACCAAACCTGTTAGCACACATTGCTTTTTATGTAGTAAATTGCATCATATGTCAAATGTTTAGTGATGGGCACACATTGCGACCAATCAGAGGAGTGATTCCTGGACCAAACATTTTTTTTTAGCATTGACATAGTGACTAAGTTGATATGCTGCAAATATGTAATGGATACAGGTATATGATAGTGGTAGTGCCCCTTTTCGAGATGGATTGAAGCTGGTCCATGCACACATACTAATGCCACTTGCGCTGCAAAGTTTTTAGTTCCGGAAGTATTCCCTAGATGCTGAGTATGTGAGTTGCTGAGGTCCGACAATGGTCCCCATTTTGTGAATGAGGTATTCGAGCAGATTAATCTATTGCTCAGTATTAAATATAAGTTTTCCTCTGCTTATCACCCGCAAGCAAACGGCTATGGGAGAGACTCAACGGTCTTCTCAAAGAGGATAGTCAAGCTTAAAATGACATTGAAAAAGGGGTGGCTGCACTGTCTGCCCCTTGCATTATATGCATTAAGGAATCAGCTTGGGTCAGACCACCACCTCAAACCCCATGAGTTAGTTACAGGGAGGTGAATGAGAATGCCTCTCCATCGAGGAATAAAAGTTAACGGTTTATAGTGAAAATGTTGAAAACAAAAATGTCGAAAAAAATAATGTTGAAAAAAGAAATGTTGAATGTTTTTCTTTTTCTTTTCTTTTTAATGGGGGGTTCCTTTTCTTTTTAATGGGGGGGATTCCCCCAAACCCCCATTTATTTTTTATAGCTAAACCCAAAAAACATACAAATAAAAAAGAACACATTAGATTTTTTTTCGACATTTTTTTTGACATTTTTGTTTTCGACTTTTTGCAGTCGACATTATAACTGCACACCCTACTTAACATGTATGACCGCTAGTTTCTCTGTCATTTCAGATCAACTCAAGCAACAGGGGTGTCGGTCTCAGGACACAGATGAATACAATACAACAACCCGACCTCAAGAGTTATGTGTTCCTAGACTTTTTAATTGGATACTCTATACTGATTAGAAATTTCACAAGGAAATGACACAAGGCTAGATTTAGTGGCCTGTTTGCAGTGGAAGACATTACTCCTTCAGCAGTTAAAGTCCAAGGGAGGCGAGCTTGGATTCACTTGGCAGATGTGAAGCCGTTTGCCGGTGAGATCGTCACACCCCCACCCCATTCAGAAGCAAGTCAAGAAGAAGAAGTTCAGCACGTGCAGACTAGATCGATGACGAGGAAGAAGGACGCAAAGACTGCTGAGCAGACGAATACAGATGTGCTTTTGGACTGTGGCTCCTTTTGAACACTCTTTATAGATATTTTAGTAAGAGTATGCAAGTAACTGTTTTTGAGCCGTAGAAATCTTTACACTGGATGTTGGAAAAGTGCTGATAAGTTAAAGGATGCCAGACCTTCACTTTATCTTTGATGACTGGAAGAGAGAGCAGTTCCCGGATTAATTTCTCATAGAATTTCTTTTTGGTCAGGCCTATGGTATTATCTGATGTTGATGTTCACAGACTACTTCTAGCTGTCTTCGTTTTTATACTCTGACCTTACTCTGCTCTTGTTGGGAGGAGCACTGATATGCGTACTTTTATTCAAGATACTAAAAATGGCCCGGCAATTAGACAATTAGTGGCAGCGATATTAGAGCAAATAAGATTTCTACCTGAAAGCATAACGAGATTGCCTGATTAAAAAGAGTTTTTCATTCCTTAAAAGCAATTACAGGTATAATGTGGTCTATTGAACATAATGCAATTCCAGAAAGTGAACAGACTCAAAGACGTGTGGGGAGACGCAGACGGTGGGGTCTAATGTATTGGTGCATAATATATACGTGTTCAGCATTTATTATGGTCTTGTTGATTTTGCCAAACCACACTGTGTATTTTGTTGGTCCCAAGAAAGAGAGAGTCCCTTTGATTCGTCCTACTCCATTGACCTATGCAGAGCCATATATTTCAAGAAGGCCTACACCATATGTGATTGTCCCTACACCAGTGACTTCTGAAAAGTCACTGATTTCTCTGACAAGTGTTCCTATGATTCCCTTTGCAAGATGATCTATTTTAGATATTCTCTATGATCATCAGAAGACGACCCTAACAAGAAAAGCCAATCTAAACCACAGCTCCAAACTACACTGCAACCTAATAAACGCAAGATCCATGTCAAAACACTCTACAGAGATCTTCGACCTACTTGATGACATTGGTATTGATATCCTATTCATCACAGAAACTTGGCTGGACGACAACTACAAATCACACTCCAAAGCTGCCTTCCAGCAAACTTCAAATGCCTTAGCGATAGCTTTCAAAGAACACCTTAAAATAAGAACAGACAAACCACTCAACATCCTCAACTGCGAATCCATGATCATACACCTAACAGCGAGCCCAAAAACCAACATCACATTCATCCGGTCTACAGACCTCCAACTTATGATGCATCCTTCGTCGACAACTTCATAGAAGCCATCACCAACATAGCCATCAACCATGAACACCTAAGCATCCTGGGGGACTTCAACATCTGGTTCGAAGACAATCACGCCAACTCCCAAAACTCACTGAATGAACAACTCACCACCATGAAACTACGACAACTAGTAAAAGGGGCAAAACACTCGGCAGGATACACTCTGGACGCAATCTTCGCTGAGGAAAAACTCATCACCACGCACCACCAATACAAATACTTTGGAGCGACCATCTCATCATCCCATTCGTAATCAGTCTGCCTACACAAGTTTCAATCCAACCCCCTAAACTCTCACCCACCACAAAAAGAAACTGTAAAGACGTCAAAAAAAGGAACCTTTTCGAACAACTGGAGTTAACCAAACCCTCGACAACAGAACTAGAGCTAGCTAATCTAGACGGGAAAGCAGAGATATTACACAAATGGATTGCAGATACAATTGGCAAGATAGCCCCGGAAAAACCATTTACACCATCAAAAAAGAGAGCAATGGCTAAGTGGTTTACCCCACTATTAAGCACCATGAAAAAGGAAAACAGAATGATGGAACTTGAATGGAGAAAACATTACAACCAAGACAAAAAAAACACTGTTCCAGAAGCAAATCCCTGCATACAAGAAGGAAATTCTAAAAGCAAAAAGAAGGCACTATGCTGACAGAATCACAAAGGCCACCAACACACAAAAAGAAATGTTTCACATCATTAAAGAAATGAGAAACCCACCAGGCTGTGACAACACCCCTACCCCCTCTGAGAAACTCTGCAATGACCTTGGAGACCACTTAAAAAAAAGAAAAATCAACGACATCCAACAAACCATCCAACAGAGGCCAGCCAACAGCAACATACAACAAAACGAACCTACCTCAAAACCACAACAAACTCAATAACTTTCCTGAAATATCAGCAGAGGCATTCGCAATGCTGGTAAAACACAGCAAGAACGCGGGTTCACCGATGGATCCCTGCCCCCCGGACATCTACAAATCAATCCTTGCACAAGGAACGCCAGCGGAATACTACAGAAACCTTCTAAATCTATCACTAGCAACAGGTACCGTTCCAAGGATCTTCAAATCAGCCTACATCAAACCACTTCTGAAAAACACAAGCGGCGACGTAGATGACCTCTCCAACTACAGACCAATCTCCAACATCCCCTACCCGGCAAAACTCCTCGAAACCTACGTATACAAACTAACGCAAGAATACGTTGAAAAACACCAACTGCTAGACCAAGCGCAAGTCGGCTTCAGACTCATAAGAGGTACAGAAACAGCACCATCATCGATCTGGGACGACCTAAAAACAAACGCAGACTCCAACACAACATCAGCCCTCATTCTGCTCGACCTCTCTGCAGCCTTCGACACAGTTAGCCATGACACCCTAACCAAAAGACTAGAAGACATAGGCATAACCGAAACAGCGCTACGCTGGACTAAATCATTCCTAGCAGACAGAACAGAAACCGTTTGGATTAAACCCTTCAAATCCACCCCACGAATTAATGACTGTGAAGTGCCACAAGGATCCTCCCTATCACCACTGTACTTCAACATCTACCAAACCCCAGTTATCAGAATCTTCAAGAAACACAACATCACATGCTACAACTACGCAGACAATACTCAAATCCTCTACAAAATCAAAGACACCCAAGCCGATCTTTCTAACCTAACCGACTGTCTGAAAGAAATCTACAACTGGATGAATACCAACAACCTGAAAATCAACCCAGGAAAAACAGAAATCATGATCATATCCAAAGACCAAGAGAAGGAAACCGCCATCCCGTGGCCAACGGAAATGGGAATCGCACCATCACCATCTAAGGTAGTAAAAAATCTGGGAGTCCTGATGGACAACACCCTAACCTTAGAGCCGCAAATAAACGCAACAGTCAAGAAATGCTTCTTCCTCCTCCACACGGCAAGAAAAATACTACCTTTCCTCTCCTTCACACACAAAACACTCACTATCTTCGGCCTCATCATGTTAAGTATCAACTGTGCAAACAGCCTCTACCTAGGAATACCAGAATACCTACTAAAGAAGCTACAACGAATTCAAAACACAGCAGCCAGACTACTCCTCAAACTATCCAGAAGAGACCACATCACCCCTGCCCTAAAAACACTCCACTGGCTCCCAGTAAAACACTATCACCTTCAAAACAATGTGCATAACGCACAGGGCAATCTGCGGACAAGGAGCAGAATTCCTTCAAAAGAAAATAACAATCTACAAGCCAACGAGACCCCTCAGATCAGCTAATGAAATCCGCCTGGAACTAAAACCTTACATCAAGAAAAAACTCGGAGGCACCGCCTTCTACCACTTAGCCGCAAAAACCTGGAACAGCATCCCAAAAGAATTAAGGAACACCAAAGATCACCTTAAATTCAGAAAATTACTAAAAACCTGGCTCTTCGATAGAGACTAAAACCAAAGCAGCAGTAAGACAAATGACTAAACGGGAAAGGACACTGACAAGCCCCAGAACCGACTGATAAGCACTCAGGGCACCGGGAGGGGTGACGCCAGACAGAGTGGTACACATGCAAGACCCACGGAGACGGAGGCAACAACCCCAGCCAATTCTTACCATCCCCAACCGCCGTATAGCTACAACTAGGTACCACTGGGTTGTGGAACTAGCGAGATACCACCAATCACTGCACTAACTAAGATATGGACACTGGCAGGTGCACTGGCCATGTGGGTGGGGGTGGGGAGCAGGCAACACTGTTGATGGAACGGGCGGAAGAGGCAGTGAGATGCTCAAGGGGCCTCGTATACAAAACGAGCACGAACCTCCAGAGGCACATGATGCCCAAGCACCCCATCGAGTGAGATTACGCGAGCACAACTGGTCAACCCAGGATATAGATGCCAACTAACCGAGACCACTAACAATTTCCTCCTCCGCATACACCTCTCAAACTCCAAACCAAACACAACCACAAACCTCCAGCACAACAAACCGCACAAACTTCACCACACAGCAACAACAAAACAATAAATGCACATAGACCCGCACATCAGTACACGACGACTACCGGCCGCATACACCCCAGGCCCAGCCGACGGACCCACCGGGCTGAGGCTGCCAACAGTACATCACTGCTCTCTTGCACTTTTCCAACCTCCACCCACTAACTCACCCGCCTTCCCTCCCTCTTTCAGAGCCGCCAGAGCGCCAGGGACCACTCTGGTGATGATAGTGCGTGGTACAAATGTCCTTTAACATTAACATTAACATCAGGTACAAGCTCTTTTAGCAAAGCAGAGAATGAGACCAAAGAGAAGTGCAAGAGAGGATGATTATGAATTAAATGATTATCTAGACAATAGAGCACATTTGGGAAATAACTTGTGGTATCAACACATGAAAGAGGGGGGAAAGAGGACCTCTGAGGAGGATTGCTATGTATGTGCTCTCCTACCTTATGCTATGGGGAAGTCCAAGATCTGCATAGATGTCCAAACGACTCATTGCCTGACTCACCTTGCACTCTGTCATACACAAGGTCAATTCCAGGGTCGAACACTCTCTTTGGTATGGGTGACAGAATGGTCAGCACCCGAAGAAGATGACTATGTTCAAGATTTGAAGACAAGAGAAAGAGCACACACCAGAGATCATGTGATGAGATACAAGCAGCCTGGCATGAAGGGAGCAGGAATCAGATGGAAGATAAACAGAAAACTTTGAAACATCACCCCACAAGCATCCTGATCTGCGCCTGCACCCGCGCCGACATTCTCATGAAACAAAATGTCAGGTGGGATGCGGCGCCAAAGCGAGGCTTGGCGTGGTAGGTGTTGCTAAGCAACTGTGACTTTATTAACTTCTGTATCCGCCAGCAGGCGGAGGAGCCGGCCTAGTTAAAAGGTCAGTTTAGGCCCTGTTTTACCCCATTGCCCCACAGCAGCCATGCCAGGGTGGAGGGGGCAGGAGCCCCCACCCAACCGTACCACGGAGGATCAATCTATCGGAGTAGTCCACAGCTAGATCCACGAGCCCACATGCTAATGATCCCTTCACCCACAGCCTGGCAGCTACGGTGAGACCAGAGATCATCACAGCATCTTCCCCTGTTCTGCGAAGCCATCTGCCGCCCATTTTCTTTTGAAACATCACCCCACAAGCAGCCTGATCTGCGCCTGCACCCGTGCCAACATTCTTATGAAACAAAATGTCGGGCGGGATGCGGCACCAAAGCGAGGCTTGGCGTGGTAGGCGTGGCTAAGCAACTGTGCCTTTATTAACTTCCGTATCTGCCGGTAGGTGGAGGAGCCGGCCTAGTTAAAGGCCACTTTAGGCCCTGTTTTGCCTCCTGTTTGCCGCACTGTGCCGCCGCACTGTACCTGACTGCATTCCGTGCCTAACTTGCTCTAACATGTCACAATGTCCCGGCACCGTCCATGCAGTACTCAATACAGCCTACGCTGTACACCAGAGCGAGTCCAAGATCTACTCATCTTGCCGACTCCCCTTACCTGTCGGCAGTGAAGCGGATGGTGTGAGCTGCACTTCAGAGTGATTCTGGAGACTTGGAGGCTGAGCGCTGCTGCAGTTCAGTGGTGTATGGGACTTGGAGTACAGCGGTAGTGCTGATGCAGGAGACGTGGTCCGATTGCGTGGACCATTAGAACAGAGAGCTCTGTCCTCTTTTGTGTGTCACCAACAGTGATGACTTAAAGGATATTGCCTGGGGAGTTGGCAATGATGTCGGTGATGTGAGGACATCATCCTTCTAAACGTTCTATCTGACAGAACAGTGGAACAAAACAAAAAAAGAACCCTGCAATGTTCAGAGACGTTGTAGCGTGGCATCCATGAGGCTTAATGGGTCCTTTCTTCTTATGTGCGCAGTGCCAGGAGGAAGGTGCGGCGTGTCGCCTGTGAGGATGCCGCTAATTCGAGGCTACGTGTGAGGCAATAAAGAAAAGGAGCCAGCAGCAAAGGTGGAGGGTGCCGCGTGGCCAAGCTGGCAAGACAGAGAAATGCTGGCAAACAGAATCGGAAAGAGAGAGTCTCAAATTTCATCAGCTGAAAAAAGGGCCCGTGTCCCTGGAGGTACTGTGCTGGATCTGGCAAGAAGAGGAAGAGTGTTCACTTAGAGTTGTGATCGTTGTGTTGAACTTGTGCCAGTTCAATTGAATTACATTTCAGCAATAAGAGCAATTACCAGCTGCAGTTGTGTCCTTGATCTTCCGTACATTTATGATGGTGTAATCATATTGGTATAGCAAAGTTTGTGTTGTGATGTGAGGCCTTTGCAGCGTGTTGGGTCATGCAAGGAGTGAATTGAATGGATGCTGTGACCTCCGTGAGTTGATCATTGTGCACAGTGTATAGGATGTTTAGTAATGCTTTAAGGTTTTCTTTCAGGTTGGACTTTTTAGGAAATTGATTTTACTATATGAATGTGCAAGTATGGATACATGCCAAAACACTAACAGATGAGTTAGGAAGCAATCATTTTACATCTTTCTTCCACACTTGGACTTTAATATGGATAAGTTAGAGTGTGGACTTTAAGAGAGTAGCAAGCTGCTGTGCAGATTGTGAAGCACACACTGTTAACTTTTGTTTTTGCAAGTTGAACATTATGAACAACATTAGTTGTGCATTAACTGTTTAGGTGCAGAGTTCAATTTGTTAGCTTAGAAAATAAGTAAAAATTGTTAATGTGGTTTAGGACAATATAAGTTGCTGATGTCCGCTATGTATGATGTGTGGTTTTACTTGGCTCCCTAATTTTCAGGTGTTGTAGTGTGGAATGTGCTCTTTTGGCACATGCGTCTTTTGGGGTGTCGACACTGGGGCACTTGGAGTGCTTCTTAGTTGTGGTGTCGGTTACCGGGATATTTGAATACCTTACTGTGTTGAAATGGGGTACATGCTGGATGGGCAGCCAGCGAGCTGTGAGTGAATGGCTAATGGGTTTGTAAGGGTGCCTAGTATGGTGACTGTGTGGTGTTCTGCGTGTTGGGCAGATTCGGTGTGGGGCTGGTAGCCTGATGCTGTTGAAGAGTTATGATGTGGTATCCTTTCTTAAGTTGTTGGCGTTCCTCCCTTACTCAGTAGAAAAAGGGAGAGGCAGAAATTGTCCCACTTGGTTGAGAGATGTACAGGTGTTGGGACTGTATGTATGTGTATGTATGTCTCTTGCTTTGTGGTGTTGTCCTGCGTTGCTGAAGGGGGGAGATATGTTGTGATTTAGCTTTACCTGCACCCTGTTTAGTATGGATGGAATGCTGTGAGTGACTGATGTGGAATGCTGAGTGAGGGAATGTTATGTTATGAGCGGTTCTTTGAATGTCAATTGAGAAGATGGGGTGACAGAGAGGATGCCGGTGGATTTTCCTGTCCTTATGTACTTACCAGTGTCAGTGTCATTATTGGCAAGGGACGCACTACAACATACCACTAATGGCAGAACTACTCCTACTACCTCTTCTGGCAGCGTTACTGGTGTTTGTAGTAATACGACCAATGGTAGTATTGCTAAACACTCAATAGTGTTAGTTTTGATAGTAGAGGTTTCAGTAGTACTGCAGCTGGCAAAGGTGCTACTACAGATGATATGTCCACTATTAGTAGTAAAGGTCAATTTACTACTAAGACTGAGTAGAGGTAGCTCTACTATTGCTGCTAATAATAGGATTAATATTAATGTTAATGAAAGTGCTACTACAAGCAGCAGCATTACCATTACTACTACAGGTTGCAGTGGTACTACTGTTAGTATTGTTACTATTACATCTAGTGCTTCTGCTGCTACTGTTGGTCAGGCAGGTTTCCTGGGTTAGTAAACTTGTTGGTGCAAAGTAAACACAAATGCAAACTTTTATGTTGTTTCTTTGCTACTATAATGGACCTACAGGCCGCAATTCCTCTCCTCCTATGATGTCACTTCCTCTTTAAGGGCAGTTCACAAAAAGGAGGCCATTCATAGCAAGAAAGACGTGTGCAAAAATGTTTAAAATAGGATGGGGGTGTTTTTTTCACCCAAAAGTTGGAAAAAGATAAAACATGAACAGTAAAGAAGAACATATTTAATTTGTGTTAAAACCGTGCTGTTATCTGGTAGCAGTGGATGGATGCTACTTTCGGTTTTACCTAGACTGCACCGGGGTCACCATTTGAAATGGAAGAAAGAGGAGCTATAAAGTCAAAGGTGCTGCGCGAAGCACACACGCAAAGTCCAAACCAAGAGCAGCCATCTGCAGGAGTGGCTGGCTTCTGTTACACCTAGACAGCACCTAGAACGTCATTTGATTTGACGATGAGGAATGGGGATTTATAAATTAAAAAAAATTGTAGGTCACCTTTAAATGGGCATCTCTGGCAGTCCTCTAGATTGCTTATGCTTGGATCTCTAATCGTGTACTTCTGCAGTTTCTTGGGAATAATTTGTATCCAACATAAGGGTGCAGAAGGCTCGGGCACAAAGGTAACATAGTTTTGGTTATAAAGTGTTATTAACCAGTACACTGGTTGGAAAAATGGATCTCTGTCCCTGAAGCTAAGAAGAGTACCCTTGCCTCAATGAAATCCAATGAAAACGTCAGGATGTCAAATAGTCAGCCAGTGTCATGTCCACAATTCTGCTTCTGACCCTAACACTAGAAACTATCTAATGTGCAAGGATGTTACATTCACAACTAAAGTGATGAAGACAGTTCTTGCCAACAGAAAGTTCCCAATGCCTCAGGTTGTCAAACAAAACAAATGTTCCTTTCCTCATAAGGTAAAACGTCCAATGGTTAGGGATTAGCTCCTTTACTCTGGATTCCTTCTTGCTCCACCTGACAGGTTTAGGAGCTTGTTTCCTTCTTATTTGTTTTCTGTATTTTGTAAGCTTTCCCCAAAGGTACACAACAAAAGCTTCCTGCTTTCCTGTGAATGCCTCTTCTTTGTTTGCGGCGGGGTTATTTCTGGTTCAAGCTCCTGCCAAACACATCCCAGAATATTATAACGCAAAGTCACTCTTTATTTTCTCTTTTCATCTCTTGGGTCCCAGACCCGGTACTTTCTTGACTGAGGTTCACCTTATCCTTACAGCTTCAAATGGGTGCGAGTCCCAGACTCGCTGTGTTTTATCACACCTGCATGGTGGACTCTCCTGTCGAGCACATGGTTTCTTCTGGTCTGTCTCTTTGGCTTTCAGGGTCCCAGACCCTCTTATTCTCTGACTCTCGTATGGGTGCAGGTCCCAGACTCACCATGCAGTAACACAATAGCTTGTTTTACTCTTCTGCCAAGCATATATGCCCTTCAGGACTGTCTCCGTTTTTCGCAAGGTCCCAGATCCTCTTATTCTTGGGATCTCATATGGGTGCGAGTCCCAGACATGCACTAATGTTTCTGGCCTGCTTGGTTTACTCTCCTGCCAAGCATATACTTGTTTATATCTCTCTATGCTATTCCCATGGACCCAGTCCCTCTTATCTTGCACTCTGTAGATATTCCCGATTCCTCCCAGACCTCTAGCACCTCTCAGTCTGCCCACATACCTGTTTGTATGGGTTGTGTCTTTCGAGTGGTAGTGCTCAGCTGCAAGGCTCTGGTACTGTTTCTCGTGTTCTCTCGGGTCAGCGGAAGCTCCGCCGGTCGCTCCTTCTTTCTTGGGCTGTGCTTTCCATCTCCAGCCACATTCAGTTATCTCTTCTCTTTCTCAGCAGTTGCTCCGCCAGTCACTGTTTCCTTCTCAGGCTGCGGTTTTTCTCTCCATCAGCTCCCCCGGACTCTGGGATGCCCAGAGGGTTTCTTGGGCAGCAGCCGAAGTAGCTTCTTCCTTGACTACCTTTATGCTCTCATTCGCCTCTGTGCACTGAGTCTCTGGGGGCTGCGCTTCCCTGCTCGCCGGGTCAGAGTCTTCCGGGTTTCCTCTTCGAAGGATCGCTCTCTCCATGTTGCTTTCCCTCTGCTTTTTTGTATTGCCTTTGACCAATCAAATGCCATGAGAGACTAGATCATTCACTCCGGTTCATTGGAGTGATCTTCATACTCCTGGTCATCATCTTCTTCAAAGTACTTGCATTGTAACTATATGGAGAGCATATTATATTCTCTGGGGCTTTAGTCAGGTCTAATATACTAGGTTGGCTGCCTTTACAATAAAAGGTACCTCCCTGTGTCACTGTCCTTAAACCAGAAGCAGTGGCCCGTTTGACATGCGCCTGACACTCTGCCGGCCTGGCCTCCTGACACGCTGCCTGCCTGCCCCCGAACCCCTCTCCCCCGACTGTCTACAGGTTGATTCACATTGGTGCTATCCGCTGTGGGCCCTAGCTAATGATGGAAACATTTCTGTGACTACATATAACTGCAAAATGTCAGCCGACATTTTACATGTGGCCCCAATATACTTGTAAGTCTGCCTCATTAAGAATGTATGGATTTTGGCAAAAGAGTCGTTAATTGTTTCCCTCTCTCAATCTGCTTTTCTTATTATACTCCCACACACTCATGTAATAGTTGAATGTGTAAAAGATTACCAGTCATTCTGAGAGGAATTGCAGGCAATTATTTTAAGCTGAATTCCACAACTCGTCTTTATGTTTTTTAACCCCATTCTTACCATGCACATTAGGAAGACCACTCATACCTATCCTGGTGTTTATTCATGACAGGTATATTTTACTCACTAAACACTGTGAAACAGTGTTTAATGATAATTCTTACATTTTTATTGAGGGGTGTAAATGTTGCCAATGAATATGCAGGAGTGACTTAACGTTGGGAGGAAGCCCGAACCAACAAACAGGGTTTAGGGTAGGTTGGGGGGGCTTCTTCCATGCAAGAACATTTTAATAGAAAGGGTTAAAATGGTGCATTTTACAGCCCACCGTCTGTGAAAAATTTGGTAAAATGCTAGTTTGCAATCGGTTTTTTTAGGGTAACACAACATTTCATGAAAAAATACAATATATTCCAAGTCACCGACAGTGCACAGGAGCATCTTACAATGCATTTTCATGATGCATTTGCCCACAACCTATGAGAGTATAAAAACACATTTTCATGCTGGCTGTGCTCATATATGTCCATTCTAGCTACACCAATATATGCCAGTAGTCCCATATAAGAGCACATATGTTTTGCCCATAATGCAAGCAATGATAGTATTAAATAAATGGTCATACTGGTCATGCTGGCTCTAACAAAATATGCCTGTCTCTCCATGCAAGAACATACTCCTGTTGGCTTTGCTAGTAAAATATATATATACCACAAAAAGAAAACATGTTCTTGCTGGCTGCGCCAGTAGGCCAGCATGGCCACGCAAGCAAAAACATGTTGGTTTATCTTTGATGCCATTACAAATGCTGTGACGTTGTAAGAAAATATGCCCATACTGCCTGGACCAATTTACCTGTCCATTTCCATGTATAAGCTCTCATATAATGGCTTTACCCTTGATGCCAGTAAAAAATGGCAAATAACATAACATGCTCAGACTGGTTGCACCAATGTAGGCCCATACTGCCACATAAGAAAACACATATGCTGGCTTTGCCCATAAGCATAACAGTATTTTTACTGGCATTTGACCCATAATGGATAGTGGCAATGCCCTTTTGGATGGCCTTCCAGCAACTACCCTGGCACCCCTGAGATGTGTCCTGTATGCTGCAATACGATTCAAATTCAACCAAATCACCCCGACCCTCCTCGAACTGCACTGGCTCCCGCTGCAAGCCTGCATCATCTTCAAATCCTGCTGCATCATCTAGAAGGCTGTCACCCTGAAGTCCCCAAGTGACCTCAATAAGAAACTCAGCCTCTCTGGGGGTCTACGATCCACCAAAAGTAAAGAAATGTGTAGACTTGAACATTGCTGGTGCAGGAAGGAAAGAAACAGGAGACAGGCCTTCATGGTCTACGCCCCCAAGACTCTGGAACCTCCTCCCATCAAACATCGGACTTGCCCCATCGCTTCTACAGTTCTGGAATGAGCTGAAGACCCTCCTCTCCAAGGAATAGTTCCTCCCTAACACCGATGTCAACACACCCTCCACTCCCCACCCTACCTGAGACTGGGTGATTTGATCTCCACTGTTTCCTCCCGTGGTGCTTGTAGACCACTTGTTGACAAATTGCTTAGTCTCCCCCTCCCCTGTTTCTCTGCTTCCCTCAACATGTTCTTCCCCCAATGATTGTAAATCACACGCTGCATCCCAAAGTGTTAGGAAAGATTTCTAATTGTGGGTAATTTTACTTCCATGTGGCAACCCCTAAACTTTTTGCTGTTGTTTTCACCAGGATCTAGACTTTGCCAGAGAAGTGCAGCCTTCTGCCGCACTCCTCTAGGCTTTCGCTCCATTCTTACAGGGAAACTGACATGCCCTTAAGACAGTCAGTACCGGGAAACATTGTTTTCCGTAGTTTCTTTATCATGTTGCAGCTTTCGTGCAACATGACACAAGAGGGCACTGTAAGCTAAGTTACTGCTCGTTTGGGTCTCTAGTCTTCTACAGGCCATAGATACTCTCTTTGGATTGATAACGAACGGTGCAAGTGAATCACGGACGGGACTGGTGGCAGCGATCGTTTCTTTGTGTTTTTGAGCTCCTTTTGGCGTTTAAGCGCATTTCTCGCGCTTAGCCCAAAATGGTGGCCTGGTTCCCAAAATGGCCAGACCACGAGGCTCGTTGTCCTGTCCGCTGACCGTCTTGCCCCCTTCACCTTCCCCAGGTCGAGCCAACCCGGGGCCTTCCTTATTTGGGCATGTACTTTCCCGCGAAACACAGATGCTTTCGCGGGCTTCTACAGGCCTTGTGTGTGCCTCCAGGATGTGGCCTGGGATGTCTGGTCCCAATACACATCCTGGGTGCCAGAGAGTCTAGGGTGGTGTGAATGCCTGGGACCTCCGTGGTCCGTGATAGGTCCACGTATGGTGTGAGTGTTTTGTGAGCAGATCTCCCATTGGGTCCCCTCTGTTTTGGCGCGAAGCGAACCGTGGATAAGAGGGGGCTGGAAACACCACTACCATGTCGATCTCCTGAGTTCTCACGAACAAAGGATTACAGGAGCCAAGTATCCTGCAACCACGAGGCTGAACCGATGAATCGCTGGTGACCCGCTGAAGGACTGCTCCTCTGCACTGCTGTCACTTGGTGAAACCCTTTCTACCTCTGATCGAACGAGAAGGCCTGTTCTGGTACTTCAAACCTTGGAATAGTGGGAACAACTATTCTCGGCATCTTCACCATCTCCTGCACGTAAGCCTTTGGAAGTGTCTCTGGGCCATCCAGCAGACTGACCAGCCTACCCAGGAGTCTTGCTCTGTAACGCCGTCAGGTTGTGTTGTATTACGAGTCCTTGTCACTCTCACACGATTCGTACGCTTGGCATTCCCAGGTCTGAAGTGAGTAGTGTACATTTGGCTGAAATACACACGGCCGCTCCGTTGCCCTGCTGTGGTAAACTGTGCGGGTTCACTGCGTTTGGGACGTCCTCAACTCAACTTCTGCTGCTGCGGAATCTACACGACGCCGAGACGTCCCCTGCTCGTATCTGAACCTGCCAGCACTGAAACTGACGCGGAGAAGCCTGGGTCTGCCTGCATCGGGGACCGGTCAGTAGCATCGCTAGGAACTGGTCGCCCCCTTCTGCAGTAGCCCCTAGCTTTTCCCTGCTGTGTCTAACAGCACGCCTTTCCGTACTCGCGCTCTGCTTCTGCCCAAGGTGGAGGCTGCGCTTGAGTCGCAGAGCTCTGTTCATCTTCATTTGTTCACCGAACTAAACTGCCTGATTCCCTCGAAGAGACTTCCCTTTTTGCCCGTTGGCACCAGCGTGTGCAGGTACTTTTGAGCACAAGGCTCCACTCTTCGTAGGGCTTGGACTTCCTTTTAGTTAGGTGCCTCTGAAGGCGGACTGGGTCTAATTATTATTCGCACTGCCTGTTTTCCTCCCCATCTAGGTGGTCTACACATTTCGTGCGTCTAACTCGTTAGACTCGTTTGTATTTGTATATATATTGTATTGGTTTGGGATGTGTTGGTTTACTTGAGTTTTATTGTGATTTCTCGCTACGGTCAAAGTTACAAAGGCCTTGTAATAAATGTGTATCTATTTTTAATATAACACCTGCTTGGAGTAATTTGTAAGTGTCTTTGCTTTGTGTGCTCATTGCGGGCTTTCAGTCACCCTCACCCCTCTTGAGACCTAGTCTTGACCGCTGCGATCGCTACCCTGATTGGTCTGGCTTGTCCAGAGGTTACCCTGTTCCAAGAAACTAGGCTGGCCTTCTGAACCTCTGCCCCTCCAGGACAGAGTTCAGAAATCCATCTTAACACAAAGCAACGTCTGTGCTCAATAAATAAATTAATAGAAATAATAAGAATAATGGCAGTACACAATATATTATTCACACTGTAAGAAGTAAACACATTGATGCTGCCTGCAACAAAGTAGCCCTGACTCGTAAAAACACTATTCATGGTGGATTTCTCCATAATCACAGAAAAGATGTATGTCCACTGTAAGAAAACATGTCCAGGCTGGCTGAGATTTGCCAATGTACCTTCCTTCACCCTCAAATTACAGGTTCACTCACCTGCCCAGCATACACACAAGCACACACATTCATACAACACATACACTCTCTCATTGACACGCTCGCCCATAAATCGTACACGCTCTCATTCACATGGAACCCCAGAAGAAATTCTCTTTCCACACACTTATAGAAACAAACCATTGCATGCACAGATACATACAAACATTTGTTTTACCTGTAGCCCCGGTCCAGATTCTAGACACCACCTCGAGCCACCTGCGACGATGGCCATCCAGCTCCTAAGCAGCACTAAAACAGGACCCAGGAAACAGTGGGCACTTCCTGTACACATGCGGTGAAGATGGAGTACTACCAATTCGCTGCCCCACGCTCTTCAAATGTGCATGCTTGTGCAGAAGCGCCCATAGCACATTTGGACCCGCAGTACCCCCATCTGCATCCAGAATGGGCCATGCAAAAGAAGTGAAACAAAACACCCCAGCCTTGCATGGACACTGGGGCAGTGAACTGTCAAAGGGAAACTACGTTTCATTGTACGTTTAAAGCCAGCCTGGGCGAGCTCTTTCAGCCGCTTGCTGAAGCTGAGGGAGTGCTCAATGTTTTTACTGGGCTGGTATAGCACCTACATAATGGATGGTGGGTAGGCATCCCATCGCCCATTATTGATGAGCCACCCCCTGCCATGAAATAACTAGGGATGCTGTCTAACCTTTTACAACAAGGGGGAGCTTCACTAAATGGGGGAGGGGTCCTGGGAGATCCTAGTAGACTATCATCTGCTTGCCTTACATGTTGTGACATCTACTATACTTATTCCACCCAATAACGGGCTACACACATAAACTGAGGCCTCTTACAAATGAATTACTGCTATAATAAGCAACTTATACCACCACTCTTATTGTCCTATTGTTAGCCTACTACTCAGTCTGATGTACCTTTTTTTCTCTGTTGCTCAGTTGCTAAATTATCTTCTGCCCAAATGGAATGGTAGACTGTAATGCCACAATGCATGTGTGAGTGGGATAAAGGACGGGCGGGCCTGTTTTGCCTCCACCTTGCAATTTCAGCTTATGATTGGCAGGCTTAAATGTCTCTGTTAGACAGAGGCGGGAATTTGTAGTCCTCCAATGGGGGTTCCTAGGGTTTCCACACAGCATGGGTCACAAATGTAGCACTGCCTGTTCACTGCATGCCGGCAGTATCAGACAGAAAGTCCATAATGAGTGATAAGGAACAGCGGTTAGCAGTCCCACCTACCTCCAGGCAGTTAATTCCTCCCGTTTCTGTAATAAGGGTCTAAGTGCAAGGTGTGCAGGATTTTTTGCAGAATTTTTCTTCAAAAGCATATGAACTAAAATCATGGTACATTTTTCCACTGTGCACATTTTTTTAGTTTTGGTTATTAGGTGGCCGAAACGTTTGTCACAGGGAGGTGAGATATAGGAGATGGGATCGAAGGGGGAAGATATTTTGGGGCATACAATCTGAGGAGGGACACACAGCCTGTGGGTGTTGTTTGGTTCTTCCCCCACCGATTCCAGCCCATGGCCATGGCAAGGCCTATGTTTCCTCCCTCTCCACCCATCCTCTCCCAAAACACACCCACGGGGGACTCCTTTGCTTCCATATTGACTCCAGACCTAGAATTAGTGTGCCCATCTTGATGTGGCAACATACTGCTGTTTTTCACAACACTCTGACAGGGTTGGATAATATTGAGCACTGCATTGACAATTAATTTGACACTACAAAGAACATGCCCTTATTTTGTATTCATTTGTTTCTTTTTAAGTTAAAAAAAATACATATTTACAACCCAATATTTTAACACCATATTGCTGATAAATGCGGCCACTCAGCAATGCATGATGATGTCTGTGGTGTCACGTGCCCTTACGTAGAGGGTCACGTGACACGGAAGTAATAAAGGAATCACCGGAACTGGCGTAATAACGCCAGTCCGGGTTTAAGCACTTCACGAATGAGTCGCGTCTTTCTTGCGCTGCGGCCCACCCCGCGCAGCGCCATCAAGCAGGCCCGCTCGCGCTCCCCAGCGGCTGCGAGGCCTCATCAGCAACATCACACTGGCGACGAAGCCGGTTTCGGACCCAACGCGGATCCGCGCCTCCTCTACACGCGGAGCTGCGCGCCAACACCCGCACCCGCGCCACACCTCCGACACAGCCACACGTCACAGACACCAACCTCGCGACGTCACGTGGCTGTGTACAACACCAGCACATGTCGGCTGAAGCCACGCCGATACTCAGGACTGGGGCTCCCACACGCCGCATGGACAAAACGTCATTTCAACACTCCTCCTGCATCTCCTGGAGAAGTCTGGTGGGTCAAAGCAGGTACTACGCAGCTTAACACATACCATTGGCATTGCCCCCTACGGTGTTGAAGAGACACCTCTAGCACCGCCACCTACAGACTGCGCCCCAAATCTGGAAGGAACACACGGAAAACCGACATGTCCAGCCCAAGCACCAGCCCCGTAAGGACTAGGAGGAGCCTCTCCAATGAGCATCACGACCCAGCACAGACAACATTCATGCCGCCGTTCGACCCATTCACCACGGGAGCTGCTATCAGGTGGGAAATCTGGCTTCAACAATTTGAAATGCATCTCGACGCCAGAGACATCACCGTGCCGAAGAAGATATGCACTTTCCTCCTACTCAACATCGGAGCAGCGGCTCTGCGCCTCTTCAACGCCACACCGAACCGCGGTAACGAAGACAACTATGACGCAGCGACATCAGCACTCACCAATATGTTCAAACCTGATCTCAACCCAGACTATGAACGTTTCCACTTTTGCATGGCGAGGCAACGGGAGAAAGAGACAGTGGACAAATTTCACGCTCGCCTTCGCGAAATGGCAGTAGGCTGTGAGTTCCCAGACGAAGAATTCGCCATCCGTCTCCAGATCATCAACGGGATATCCTCTGAAAAATTGAGAAGGGCCATACTATCTGAAAGGAACATACGCCTGTCACGCATCCTCGAGATGGCTCGCCTCCGCGAGCAAACGGAAGACCAGGTAGCGATAATGGAAGCAGCAATCCAAAGACTGCCACTGGACAACCCTGGACCCGCAGAAGACGTGCCGGCCATCTCCAGACACCAGAATATTCGCACGAAGCAGGGTCAGAGGCCCCACCCATCACAGGGGCGAGACAAGAGCTGCAGATGGTGCGGAGGCCCGTGACACAAAGGCGAATCCTGCCCCGCATGGGGATCCACGTGCAGAAAATGCAATCGCCTCAACCACTATGCCGCGGTCTGCCTGAACCCACCTGACAAAGACTCGGCCCCACGCCCGACGCAAGAACGCCGGAAAAAGTTTGCACCCAGAGAATCCTCCCACCAACAAGCACGTAAAGGAAAAGCCAGAGCCGTCGATGAGTCCCAAAGGTCCCCAGACACGAGCGACAGTGACGACAGCGATAGCAGCACATCCCCCGAAAGGAGAGACAAAGGAAGACAGAAAAAGGGAAGCAGACAAGTACATCGCATACACCTAATATCAGCAGTAGAACCGCATCGGTCACGACAGAGGAAAAGACTGTCGTGCACTGTTCTCTCCAACGGGGAACCACTAAAAGTGGTCATTGACACTGGCGCAACAGTGAACGTCATGCCAGTGGCAGCATTCAACAGACTTCACCCGAAACCCAACCTTCACCAGAAGAAGGTCAGGCTATATGCCTACGGATGTAAGAAACCCCTCCCCGTGCGAGGGTCTTTCAAGTCAGACTTTGCCCACGAGAACACCAACTGCCGTGCACGCATATACGTAGTGGACGCCGGCTGCGAGGCGCTACTGAGCTGCAAAACGGCAGAGAAGCTGAAGCTAATACATTTCGCTTTCGGCCTCCAACACGACAAACTCAACAACCTACTAAGACGACACAGAAAGCTGTTCCAGGGCATCGGGTGCCTCAAGGGGAGAACCATCAAGCTTCATATAGACCCCACCATTGAACCGAAAGCAGTTCGACACAGACGGATTCCATTCCACCTGAGAGGCGCAGTAGAAAAGGAACTGGCCAAGCTCGAAGAAGAAGGGATCATTGAGAGAACATCCGGACCGACTCCGTGGGTCTCGCCCATGGTAGTAGCTCAAAAACCCAAACAGCCGAACGCAGTAAGAATATTTATAGACATGAGGCTTCCCAACGTAGCCATTGGGAGGGAACGCCATGTAACCCCCACGATTGACGAGCTCATCGTAGACCTCACCGGAGCAACAGTCTTCAGTAAACTTGACCTCAGATCAGGCTATCACCAGCTAAGACTATCCAAAGAGTCAAGATACATTACCACTTTTTCTTCTCACCTCGGCCTGATGAGGTACAAACGGCTCAATTTTGGGATATCATCTGCCGCAGAAGTGTTCCAACATGAAATCCGCAAGGTCATCACAGGATTAGAAGGGACCACCAACATCAGTGATGACATCCTTGTATACGCCTCAAACAAAAGTGAGCACCATCGACGACTAGCGGCAGTCCTGAAAAGGCTTGAAGAAGCAGGCCTGACACTCAACGCAGAAAAGTGCGAATTCAGCAAAAGTGAACTATGTTTCTTTGGCTACATTTTCAGCGCAGAAGGCGTGTCCCCTGACCCGTCTAAAGTGCGAGACATAAAGGACTCCAAAGCACCACAATCAGCCTCCGAAGTGAGAAGCTTCATGGGGATGGCAACCTACTGCGCACGTTTCATTCCTGACCTCGCTAGCATCGCGAGCCCGCTCAGGGAGTTGACAAAGAAAGACCAGAAGTGGGAATGGACCGCAGCTCATCAACAAGCATTTCAACAAATCAAAGACACTCTATCTGCCTCCACCACCATGGCCTTCTTCAACATAGAAAGGCAGACTGAACTCCTCGTTGATGCCAGCCCAGTTGGCCTAGGGGCGGTGTTAACCCAAACGGATAATGAAGGTAAAGTGTTCCCCATTTGCCAGTAGAGCACTCACAAAACCCGAACAGAACTATGCACACATAGAGAAGGAGGCCCTAGTCATCTTGTGGGGATGCCGCCACTTCAAATTGTACCTGCTAGGCAAGCAGGCGAAAGTCTTCTCTGATCATAAACCCCTGATCCCGATCTTCCGAGGCTCTGCCTCCCACCCGCCTGCACGCATACAGAAATGGATGCTGCAGCTACAGCCGTATAACATCGAGGTGGAGTATCGCCCAGGATCGGACAACCCGGCGGACTACCTGTCCCGCCACCCGAGGCTGGCTACCGACAGCGAACAACACCATGCGAAGGAAACCGATGAGCATGTCTGTCACGTAGTTGCCTGCGCAAGACCGCGAGCCCTGACACTGCATGAAGTGGTGCGAGAGACAGAGGAGGTCACCATCTTACAGCACACGACCGCCGCTATCCATTCCGGGAATTGGAAGAACTATCTCATGTCAATAGCCCAATGCACAGCATCAGCACAGGTCAAACTCAGAGCGCTGTTCGGGATCAGACGTGAACTCTCAATAGCCCCGGAAGGAGTGCTGTTAAAAGGGCACCAAATCATATTGCCAGAGTCTCTGGAGGAAAGAGCTCTCAGGTTAGCCCACAGTGGACACCAAGGCATCATAAAGTCAACAGCATACCTCAAATCCAGGATGTGGATGCCGAACATGCAACAAAGAGTAGTAGAGCTGAGAGAGTCCTGCGCGGCCTGCCAAGCATCCAGGAGGCCTGAAAACCCTGAACCGATTAGCAGTGTCCCAAGAAGCTGCAAACGCTGGGACGCAGTCAGCATGGACCACTGCACCATCGCCGGCGAAGGTTACCTGCTCGTGATAATCAACGAGTTTAGCAGATATCCTGAAGTAGATTACGTGGCATCCACTAACGCCGAAACCACCATCCTCGCACTGGAGAAGATATTTGCCACACATGGAATTCGAGGAAAGTAAAAAGCGACAACGGGCCATCCTTTACCAGTCAGGAGCTACGCGAATACTTCAAAGAAGTGAACGTCAAACACCAGCGAATCACCCCGAGATGGCCCCAGGCAAATGGCGACGCTGAACGATTCATGGGGTCGCTCAACAAGGTCATCAGAATTGCCAAGGAGCAAGGGCACCCGTGGCTGAAGACAGTATATCGGCTCTTGAGAACACACAGACAAACCCCGCACTCAGCCACCGGGATCAGCCCCGCTGCCCTCATGTTCGGGGTACCCATACAAGCGGAGCTTCCCATACACCCCCACTGGACAGCCCCAGAACCTGACATCCCAGCAATAGACGCAAGGCGGCTGAGGCGGAATGAACAAGAAAGCGTCACCAGACGAGCCTGCCACAGAGAACTGACCCCAGGAGACACCGTCATTGTCAGGAACCGCGCACCGCCCAAGAAAATGTCCCTCAATTTCGAGGTTCGACCGTGGACAGTCAGTACAACCAACCATAGCATGGTCACCGCCACCCGAGGGGGAGAGACAGTGACGAGAAACGTGTCGCACTTCAGGAAAGTACCCTCAGAAATGTGGGAAGAACCTTCAGCGCCTCCGAGAGGGGAAGAAGGAGGATCGCCGCATACACCTCAAGGACCGACACCACTGGGTAGTCTGACCACACCAAGAAATTCAGACAGACCACACCTGCAAGATGAGAGAACCGAAGCAGAGACCACCAAGGAGGACACGCCCAGGGAAAGAAACACCCGCTACCGTCTGAGAGAAAGGCCCAAACCGTCGTCCCGCCTCCAGGGATATGTAGTGGACGGAGTCTACCGTCAGAAACCCACGCCAAGATGAACCCTGAAGGCAGTAAGCAAGAGCAGATGCATTGTGATTGTGTGTCACTTTATATGTTATATCAGTTCAGAATGTTTGTTGTTGACAGCAGTATAAATACCTCCAAGTTGGGGAGGAATGTGGTGTCACGTGCCCTTACGTAGAGGGTCACGTGACACGGAAGTAATAAAGGAATCACCGGAACTGGCGTAATAACGCCAGTCCGGGTTTAAGCACTTCACGAATGAGTCACGTCTTTCTTGCGCTGCGGCCCACCCCGCGCAGCGCCATCAAGCAGGCCCGCTCGCGCTCCCCAGCGGCTGCGAGGCCTCATCAGCAACATCACAATGTCTTTGTCTAGATTTTTACATCACTCCAGTTGCAGGATTGATGGGCAGGCTTTGTTAGGAGATGGCGCTGATATTGTTTTTATTTTCAGAGGCCTTACACTCATGTGCACACAGCCTCACGTGATCTGAAACATCAACAGAGAGGGAGGGTTGCAGTTTAATGTTTAAAATCCGGTCGAGAAGTCCGGGGCTCTGAAGCTAGCAGCTTAAGACCTGCAAACACATGTCTTTTGTCCAGCAGAGCCTCGTTGCTGAAGTTAGTTTCTTATCACAGAGCCTTTCTTTTGTGGGATGAGTCATTTACAACTGAAAGGCCCAAAACAGCACCATCTAGCTGTTCACTTCAAACTCTGTTAAAGTGTGTTAAACGGAAATGTTTCAGGCTTGTATTATTTTGCATTTTGGGACTTGGAGGCTTCCTTCAGGATGTGAAAAATAACACTACAGTGGTATACTTTTAGCTTAACATGTTTGTATACGGATTTACATGTCAGGTTGTCCCAATTTCTGCATCCTGCGAGTAAAGTGCCTGGGAGCCCTGCCTCATGGAGATCCTTTGTCACACTGTCCTGTGTGGTGGTGTTGCTGCACGCTTGAGATTACCAGTATACATGCTTTGTCCTCAGGCACCCAATCAGATGTTACCTTGCAAACCAGCTGAGAGCACTTTGAGCTCCCACGTATGCATCATTTATCTTAAACCCGTCCCCATACAATGTTGCACCTCACCCTCTTAACCACACATGACGCACAGTCAGAGGCAGGCACACTTGTATGGCCCACCTCAAGCCAAAACACTTCCCAGAATCCCATGTGTGGATACTTGTCAGGAGTCCTGTGGTGGAACCTAAACTGGAATGGGGGTAAATCAGAGGGAAAATCAAACACAAACATCCTCCCTATTTAACTTTTAGCAACCTCCGCAGGGTTCTCCCTCATCGGATGCTAGATCTACTGTACTGGCATCCTACAAGAATTCCTCTAGGTTTATACATTTATTTCGGCCCATTAGTGCTACAGTTGTATAGCCTCTGTTTGTGTAGGTACACTATTTTTGACATCTGTTCAATTGCCATGCCAGCTACCAGGCCTTGCAGTAAATTGTGTAGTATGAAAATCAGGTACAGCAGTTTCTTTGAAAGGGCATCGATTCTTTGTCCCTGTCTTAACTGTAGGTTAATTGAACCAACCAAACAGTACTGTTCTCTCTTACATTTAAATGTTCCCTCTTGATTGTCCTCCAGCCGCTCACCCTACCTTTCCCTTTCCCTTGGCCTTTAACTACCACGCTTTGAAGTGATCAAATGATGACAAAAAGCACAGCTAAATAAATACATGTCACTGTCATTCCCATTACATCTTTTCCAGTTTTGCACGTTTTTATGGTTATGCTTATAAATACTATGGTCCTTATTCACAAAAACTAACACTGGAACAAATTAGGAGATAACCTTACGCATCTTGTGAATCAGTCAAAAAGGGAGCAAGTGGAATTCTGAGATGTTTCCGGCCATTTCCAAATTTGCTGTAACGCAAACCTCTGTGAATACGGCCAATGTAGCTCTTTCTCATATCTCGTTTCAATCACTTTTGTAACAAACTTATTTGAATTTTCATCAAGTAATTTTGAAGCATGTTCCTATGCATTTGTTCATTAGTAATACGACCCAATACATCTGGACTATATTTTGTATGCTTTAAAGTTTTTCAAAAATATTTGAATGAATGACCCTTAGGGTGCTTTGGACAAGTAGAAAAAACAGAGCCATTAATGGCCATATTCCATACGAGTTGGCACACGAGTCTTCAAGTCAACCTTTGGTTCTCCAGTTGTATTGGACCACCACTCCCATCAGTCCAAGCCAGCAAAGTCAAATATTGGGAGTTTTAGTCCAAAACATCTGCCGAGACACAAGTTGCAGAGCCGAGTGTACAGTAGGACAGGGATCGGCCAGTTGTGGCATGGCAGGCATAATGTAGGAGTACAATAAACACATCTTTAGGATATATTGCAGTAGAGATCATTTGCATACATGTAAATCATCTAAAAAACCTGGCACTGTTTTAACATTCAATGAGTTGACCTGCCTAGCACGATTGTGAAGTCCTAATCAATAAGATCACAGCATGCTCTATCAGCACATTATGTAGAATATTTTAAATGTTAAAGGTATTTGTACTATGCAGCGTACCCAACAGAGTTGGTCCCCAGGCACTCAGGTGGATCTGTAAACGAGAAGGCGGGTTGGGTTAGTAAGGTGAAGAGGGAGTAGGATAGTGAGAGAAGTGAGGTCCTATTGGCAGCTTCAGTTTGGTTTACATCGTGCGCTGAGCTTTGGTACGGATCGATGTCAGTCCTCGTGTGCTGTTGGTGAGGCTTATGTGTGGTTTGTTTGTTGTTGCGGTGTGGTGAAGTGCGTGCGGCTTGCTGTGTGAGAGGTGGTTGTGTGGGTTTTTGTATGAGTTAAGTATGCAGACATTTTGAGCTTTTTTGGTTAGTGGATTGTATGTCTCATAGCTGACCTCTGCAGTTTGGCTAAATGCCTTGATTTGAGAAACCTGTATGGTGGGTGTGAGGCCCAGGTCTCACAATAGACTACGTTTCATCATACAATAGACAAAGATTTAGGCCCCACCTAGATTTGAGGGTCCTGCAAAGTGGTGGAGAGCAGTCACTTTAGATTTCATAATGCATTATGTTTCACCATACAGTAGACAAAGATGTAGGCTTTACCTAGATTTGAGAGTCCTGTAAAGTCGGAGATACAGGCCTAGGTTTCATAATACATTGCGTTTCACTATACAGTAGACAAAGATGGAGGCTGACCTAGGTTTGAGAGTCCTGCAGAGTGGATCCAACGCAGTCTAATGTTCACAATTCTAAAAAATGTGGCACTTGCTAACATTCACAATTCAATCTAAGTGTAGCACTTACTATCATTCACAATGCTGTCTCGATGCAACACCGGCTAATGTTCACAACTCTATCTAAGTGTGGCACTTGCTAACATTCACAGTTCTGTCTCGATGAGACGCAGGCTAATGTTTATAAGGTATTTGTACTATGCAGCGTACCCAACAGAGTTGGTCCCCAGGCACTCAGGTGGATCTGTAAACGAGAAGGCGGGTTGGGTTAGTAAGGTGAAGAGGGAGTAGGATAGTGAGAGAAGTGAGGTCCTATTGGCAGCTTCAGTTTGGTTTACATCGTGCGCTGAGCTTTGGTACGGATCGATGTCATTCCTCGTGTGCTGTTGGTGAGGCTTATGTGTGGTTTGTTTGTTGTTGCGGTGTGGTGAAGTGCGTGCGGCTTGCTGTGTGAGAGGTGGTTGTGTGGGTTTTTGTATGAGTTAAGTATGCAGACATTTTGAGCTTTTTTGGTTAGTGGATTGTATGTCTCATAGCTGACCTCTGCAGTTTGGCTAAATGCCTTGATTTGAGAAACCTGTATGGTGGTTGTGAGGCCCAGGTCTCACAATAGACTACGTTTCGTCATACAATAGACAAAGATTTAGGCCCCACCTAGATTTGAGGGTCCTGCAAAGTGGTGGGGAGCAGTCACTTTAGGTTTCATAATGCATTATGTTTCACCATACAGTAGACAAAGATGTAGGCTTTACCTAGATTTGAGAGTCCTGTAAAGTCGGAGATACAGGCCTAGGTTTCATAATACATTGCGTTTCACTATACAGTAGACAAAGATGGAGGCTGACCTAGGTTTGAGAGTCCTGCAGAGTGGATCCAACGCAGTCTAATGTTCACAATTCTGTCTCGATGCAACACCGGCTAATGTTCACAACTCTATCTATCTAAGTGTCGCACTTGCTAACATTCACAGTTCTGTCTCGATGAGACGCAGGCTAATGTTTATATATATAGAATTGTACATGGGTGACTACAAATTTCAGGGAAATACAGGTGGAATATGTGCGCTTAGTTGATAAACACCCACATTCAAAATAAAACCATACATGGGTAACTATCTGCCCATTCTCGTTATAAATAACCTATCATATATCATTCTGGCCTCTCAGAGAATAGGTATGGTTCTTTCCTGTAAGTGGTCCGTTAGTTTTTGTTCAGCACGGCCTGCGTGCAGACAGGCATGAGGGGGGTCGTAGGCTGCTGTAACATGTCACAAGGAAAACTGTAAAGTGGGACCTGGTAAACGTTTGGCCTGGGGACAGATATGGTAGGAAGGTGTGTGATGCAGAGCCGGCCTTATGGCAATGCCGCCCAGGTGACAACCTGGGGTGCGATTAGCAATGCGCCACGCCAGCTCGGCGGAGTCTTTCAAGGAGTGGAAGGCGCCCTATTGAAATTAAATGCACCCCACTCTCAGGAGCATGACGCATTTAACAACAATAGGGCACTGGTGCTTTCGAATCAGCGCCCATAGAAAAACGTTCCCCCCTCTTCCCTCTGCATGACAGAGGGCGTGTGTGGGGAGGGGGCGTCACATTTTTGTTTTACGGTTCCGCGACGTCTGGCCCTGGTGAGATGTCACTGCAGCGATATACGTCTAATATTTCACTGTAGTAACATCATAACAGGAAATGTTGCTTTCAAGTATTGCACAGTTGTTGAATGTGTCCAATACAATATACAGCAACACAAATAAAGACACATAGCTAGTAGTGGCATTCCATGCTACTCAATGTGCTACTGCTACAAGATCTAGAGAAGTGATGTCTCCTACCAGCAAAATAGGTATATATAAAAATCTACCTGTTTATGCAGAACGTATAAAAAAGTACCACGATCAGTGGGTAACAGAATGAAAAGGAGAAGGATTACCCCAGGCATGGCCAGAAGGTGGATCATTCGATAAAAGTATCCTGGATATGATAGCCACATGTATATTCATGAAATACAAGGGGAAGCAGTTTCAAAATAGAAGAGAAATATTAGATTTGGGGAGGCTCTTCGAAGAAGTGCCTCCACTAAAAAAGAAAGAATTAGCACCAAACCTGACCTCCACCATTGACACTCCCCTAACAGTACATGAAAATGAAAGAGAGGATACAGGAAAAGAGGGATCAATAGAGGTAACACAATGGTACCCCCTCCTAAACAAACCAGTGCCAGCAGAAGGATCTAGTGATCCCACATATGTGCCCAACGCAGCCCCCACGACCAATTGCACCACCACCATATGAGTGCCCCGGACAGCGCGGACAGGTAAGCACCCTTGCAGTAGATATTGAGAAGTTAACAGAGGACCTAGATTCTAGGCTCTCAATGGCAAGAGAGGAGTTATCTAGAATAAGAAATATACGTGAGCACAGTGTAACAAGTGTTGCTAGAACTGAGCAAACACCTAGAGCACAGGTACTCGACAGGTCATCTGAAGAAGGATGGAAGAAAGGGGAAATACTGTTCCGGATTCAGGAAGAGCCAACTCGAATAATAGAACTGGGGCCACAGGAGATGGAAGAAAACACAGGTGAGGAGGGAATGGCTACCGGGGGAATGGAAGAACTGTGGTGCGATATTGAGGACGAAGACCAGGAAAGTGGAAGGTTGGGTGTGGCGATGGGAGGAAGATCAGGTAGAGGAGAGGAAACACCTCTGGGAAGGACAATGGAAGAGAAATGGACAGGAAGGTTAAGGAATAAAATGAGGAGAATGGCACCGTTAGGAAGGAAAGGATTGAAGGTGAGTACTGGCAGAACAACAAAGAGCAAACTACAACTCCCATTGATACATAGGGGAGGTGGGAGACCAAATTACATACCCTGGGCCCAGATGGATAAAGCCAATTTGTTAAAATCATTGCCCCCGCTATCAGGGGGGGCAAGTAAGTGGATATATGCATTTGAGAAACATACCGCGGGAGTGCCATTGGTGGTAGGGGATGTTAAAAGCTTGCTAGTGTCGGCAGTAGGTGATCAGGCAGATAGGGTGTGGGCAAAAGCTGGCTTCCCGGGAGCAACGTTGGACTGTGATCGCCATGATGGAGCATCTTTCAACACAGTGTGCGCAAGGGTATGGGATGCACTAAGGGAAACCTTTCTAGACACACCAGATTTACAGTTGGTAATGCAGTGCACAATTAATGATGGGGAGGATGCTATGGATTAAATTTTCCGGGTGCAGGAGATGTGGAGTGCCGAAACGGGTACACCGTGGTATCAGTCAACATCACTATTTTACTTTATAATAAAGAGAGGGCTCCCAAAAGAGGTACAGAAAGCACTCGACAAAATAGCAGGGATCGAAGCAAAAGGGTGGCCAGAAATACAAAGCATAATAGTGCACCACTGCAAACGAATAAAGGAAAGGGAGAAAGAAATTGCCCAAAAAAGGTTGGTGGATGAGGCCAAGTTAGTTCAAACGAAGTTGGTGAAGGTCGCTGCAGCTGTAGCAGCACTCCCCCAAGACAAGGAGGGGGAAGAGGAGGAAGAGCTGGTAACGATACAAGGGAGGATGGCATCAAATTGGGCAGGCAATGGGCAGCCACAGTGGAATGGACAGGAGCAATACGGAGGTCCGCAGTGGCAAGCGTGGCCCCCCGCAGAGGACAAGGTGGGTACAGGGGCCGTAGAGGGGGTGGTCAAGGATACGGGGGAAATGGCCGGTATGGAGGACAAGGTCCTAGGGGGGGACAAGGGAACTGTTGGAATTGTGGGAGGTGGGGACATTTCTCACGAGAATGCAGGAGCATACCAAATAATGTGTATCAAGACGATCAACCATGTGGTCATCCTCACCCGAGGAGCCCCTATGGATTACCGATGGGAGGGGCACAAGAGCAGCCAGAGCAGGGGTATGTAGAGCAGCGAAGAGAACCTCCTCACAATGTACAACAGCATCCACAAAGCTGTGATCATATGCAATACACACAAGGTAACCCCTTCGCCACGACTGCTAACGGTGCACCTGCCCCGTATGGCAGAGTGCCGGTGGTATCAGGGAATGTCTTCTGTCAAGGGGGGGGAACATGAGACATTCAGCATAGGACAGCCCACAGAGAGCACTTGCGTGTCCTGTTCTATCTACGACCTACAATGCAGCAGAGGAACCATTGATAGGGGCGCGGATAGGGAATAAACAGTTCATATTTATGGTGGACTCGGGAGCTGAAAAATCATGTTTACGTGAAGGCCGTTTTCCGCTATCTAATCGTAAATTGGAGACACAGGGCTTCTCTGGGGCTGTTGTCGAAGTTCCTTACACAGAAGATTTAGACGTCACCGTGGGAGGTAAGACAGTGAGGGCACCCCTACTGTATTATGAACAGTCCCCAATTAACTTGCTTGGAAGGGACCTTCTCAGTAAGCTTAATATGATTATCTCCTTTACAGAGAGAGGGATAGTTTGTTCAACCCCAGGAATTTGTCCCATGCGCGTAATGCTAGTGGTGCATGCACGAGCAACAGCACCAGAAGTGCGCGGCATACCGGTAGATCCCGATGTGTTTATTCAAGGACTGAAAACATTGGCACGGGTAGTCCCCGAGTTGAAAAAGTTAGAATGGCCAATAGCACGCCCAGAGATTGTGCCAGGGACAGTGATGTCCTTAGATTTGCATGCAGTTCAAATCTCAGCTAAACGAATAGCCATCATTGCAATGGATATACATGGCTGTGAGTGGCGCACAGTGTTGTGCATCAATGCCGACATTGCATTGCTAGACCTGTCAGATGAAGATCTTTTCTCAGATTCAGAAAGTGACGGTGAGATAATAATGAAGATAGCAATACCCTGTGACATCATGATACAAGAGAGGCAGGTGCCAGTACAGCTGATGGCAGTTGTGGGGGGCACCACCTTCCTTCTTTGATGATGATATGAAATTAGTGCCCAGTAATTTGTGGACCACAGGCCCCCATGACGTGGGATTATTACATGGAGTCACCCCAGTTAAAATAAAACTCAAGCCTGGAGCTATTTTGCCAAAGGTAAAACAATACCCCCTGTCCCCAGAAGCAGAAGAAGGTATAAAAGAGACAATAAGCGTATTGCTGATGCAAGAAATAATAGTACCTTCAAATTCGCCATGTAATACTTGCATTTACCCAATCAAAAAAGCAAAAGGAGGGGCATGGAGGATGATCCAAGACCTAAGCCCCCTTAATGACGTCATTCAAAAATGGTCCCTAATCCTGCATCCATACTGTGCAGCATCCCCAAGAATGCATCACACTTCACAGTAGTGGATTTGAAAAATGCCTTCTTCTCCATCCCATTGGCAGAAGAGTGCAGGTATCTAACAGCATTTACACTGGGAAGAAAGAGATACGAACACTGCAGGTTACCCCAGGGGTACTGTGAGAGCCCTAGTATATTCAACCGCATACTTCATGAGGATCTAGGGAACATGACACCAGAGAGCACAATTATTCAATACGTAGATGATTTACTCATCTGCGCAAGGAATGAGGAAGAATGTAGAAAAGACTCTATTGCTCTCTTTGCATTGCAGGCCCACAAAGGCTACAAGGTCGACAGAGGAAAACTACAGTACTGCCAATGAGAAGTGTTGTATCTGGGACAGCTAATCTCACAAGATGGCAAGAAGATAATACCAGACAGGGTAGCCGCAGTAAGACGGCCCAACAAAGTGAAAGATATGCAAAAATTCCCAGGAATGTGTAACTACTGCCGAGCATGCATATTAGATTAAACAGCATACACAAGACCGTTATTGCAGGCCCTCAAAGAGGCCCAATGAGAGAACAAAGAAATTCAATGGTCAGCAGAAATGGGTGATGCATTTACCTCCCTCAAGGAATTGATCTCGAGCGCGCCAGTGCTTGCGAACCCGGATTACGAACGCAAGTTTTACCTGTTCTCCCATTGCAAGGGGATCCTCATGACAGCAGTAATGACACACAAAAACATCCCTGGGGCACAAGCCACTTGCTTACTACAGTGGCACATTAGACGCAGTAATGCAAGGACATTTCGCTTGTGAGCAATCTCTCGCAGCCGCAGCGTTCGCCATTGAGAAAAGTGCAACAATAGTGATGGGCTGCTCCGTGACACTATTTGTGCAACACTCCCTATTCGCTATATATTAGAAAGATCAAAGAGCACACTGACAACTCAAAGAGCAACTGCTTATGAAATAATCTTGTCCAGTGCAAACATACACCTCGTCCGATGTAAAACAGTAAATCCAGCAAGATTCATTACAGAACCATGCACATTAGAAGACATGCAGGAACACGACTGTACTACTTACAAGTGGGAGGAGGGGGAAGGGCCGGTAGTAAGCAAAAATGCCCTAAACAAAGGAGAAGTCTTCTTCATAGATGGGTCAGCATCAATAAACCCAGACACGGGGGAAAAACATGTGGGGGTGGCCGTTGTGAGATTGGAAGAAGGTGAGTACGAAGTGATAGTACAACATCGCCTGCCATCCCATTACTCAGCCCAAGCAGCAGAGCTTATAGCGCTCATTGAAGCATTACGTGCAGCGAAAGGGTGCGCAGTCACTATTTACACAGACTCAGCGTACATGACCACTACAGTACATGGTGTGTTGGCAAGGTGGGGACGGAGAGTGTTCCACAGAGCAGATGGGTCACCAGTACAACATGCATAGCTCTTGAAAGAACTTATTGAGGCAATGAAAGAACCTACCATGGTAGCCATAGTGAAGTGCCAGGCCCATACGTCCAATTCGGACGTTATCTCTTTGGGAAACGCAGCAGCGGACGCTGCAGCCAAGGAAGCCTCCTACTTAGTGAAAGAACTAACAGGTGAGTACCTAATGCACCAACATGTAGGGGAAGAGCTCCCAGACGGATACAACACCATGCCCGTGTCACAAATACTGGAGTTACAAGAAGGGGCAAATGAGGAAGAAAAAGGGCTTTGGGAAAAGAGAGGTGGGAGCCAATCCGCAACAGATCTTTTGTGGCGTCAGAACAACACCGGGAAGGTGGTAATGCCACTCAAACTCTTAGAAATAGCGTTCCAGCAACTACACTTCCCAGACCACAATGCTAAACAAAAGATAGCAGCAGAGATTCAAGAGGACTGGTTTGTACCAGGCCTCCAGGAACATATATCAAAACTGGCAATGGAATGCACGACATGCCAAATATACAATTCAGGAATGACCCTAAGGACACTGCGAGGAACAATACCCAAACCAGTAGGGCCCTTCAGAGAACTGCATATTGATTATGCAGATATGGGAGAAAGGTGTAATGGTGCACGTTACATGATAGTGGTCGTTTGTCCATCCTCCAGATGTGTTGAAGCAGGGCCATGTGCACGACCTGATGCCAAATGCGCTGCAAAATTCTTAGTGAGGGAAGTTTTCCTGCGCTGGGGAATTTGCGACATGATTCGCTCGTATAATGGCACACATTTTGTTAATGAACTTTTTAAAGAACAGCGATGTTAGGAATTAAGCATAAGCTTTGCGCGATTTATCATCCGCAAAGCAATGGCGTGGTTGAGAAGATCAACGGCCTTCTGAAGGGTAGGCTGTCAAAATTGTGTTTTTCCCTCAAAAAGAACTGGGTGCATTGTCGGCCTCTGGCCTTATTCGAGATGCAAAATCAGCCTAGCAAGGACCACCATTTGTCACCGCACAAGATTGTGACGGGAAGACGCATGCACACAACACAATCCCCACTCCACAGACATTCAGATTTGCACAAATGCGCCACGATACTAGGAGAAGAATGTAATGAATATCTGACAAGACTCACCAGAGCAGCCCGCATGATATCAAGGCAGCTAGCACCACCATTTATTCGATAAGAAGGGAATGAGGCAGTAACATTTGTTGAGGAAAACCCACAAGGGCAGTTATTACCAGGAGATATGATTTTTGTGCAAAGTTTTGTACGGAGGTGGAATGCCTCAAGATTTCCTGGCCCTTATGAGGTGATATTTTGAACACCGACTGCGGTGAAGGTAAAGGGCTTGAGATATTGGATACATTTGAGCGACGTACGTAAATCATATGACAGTGTCAGAAAAGGAACGAGAAGAAGAAGCACAGACAACAACAGAGATCTCACAGTAAAATAAAAAGCGAAATGATTAACATTAAAACGGGTACAGAGTAAAAGAATGATAGCAAGAAAATATACATTGACGAAAATAGTTTTGTGCCAAATGGTAAATAAAAATGAAAATTTAAATAAGGTTGAATTGCAATTATGAAATCTCTCCCTCTCTTTCTCTTTCTCTCTCTCCCTCTCTATCATATAATAAAATGAAGAGGTCAACTGTTTAATTATGCTTAATGCACTTTTATGTTTTAACATATAGGAGTAACCATGGCAACGAACGGGAAGCCCGCAACGAGTAATATTAGGGCAGTTAGAAATGTAAATAATGTATTCGACTTACGTAGATATTCGTATGAATGTGGCCTGTTTGTGTGTGCTGTTTTATTCTTTGCAATGATGTTTGGAATTATTATTTATTGGTTCATTTCATTCATCTCTATCGAGATGAATGAGGGGGGAGGGAATGGAACTAACATGGGAAATGAAACCAAGGTGGTCAAAGAGGGTGATTACTTAATATGGAACGGATTCCAGCTTGTATGGGGCTATGGTACAGTCCCGCCCAACCCACAGCCCTCAAATAACATCAATAGCAGCCCGAGTATAAATCCAACTCCACTCTCAAATGTCTCTGAATATAATGTTTACAGTCTAAACGATCATAACCCCTCTGTCTTATCATGGTTATACAATACTATTGCCACACTGCCCTCACCAGAAGTTACCCCAACAGCGGAAACTAGACCACCTATAGGCGTAAAGGAAGCAAAGGAAGAAACGGCAGTGAGGTTTCTGTCTCTATATGATGAATGGGAAAAGGGGGGCGTGGGGAAAAGGGGGCCAATATCACATATAGCCCGAGAAGCAAAGAGCTACCTTAGAAGCAGTAGGAGGAAGAGGGAGGTGGGGAGGAGAAAATATGACGAATATTCTGGCCTGGCTCTAGACACAATAGAAGACCCCAGACATCCACACCAGTCAAACAAGTGGTATGCAGACATGAGTTCCACCGCAAAACAGACAACTAACGAGAGTTGTTATGTCTGTTCCCTGAGCCCCCACGCCTCGGGTACACCTAAAGTTCTGTTGCCTAAAGAATTGCCTCTTGCAGATGCCCAATGTCTCCTTCATCTCACTTTGTGCAGAATTAAGAACACCTTTCAGGCACACGAAGTATCTTTTGAAATGCTGCAAAATGAGAAAACCTGTTACTCGAGAGCCAAAGGAGAGATATGTTTGAAAGAACCTTTTTTCGTGATCAAAGGGACATTGTTTTTGGACAATAAATGGAAAGATGAAGAAATATCATGCAAAGCTGAAGCTCTGCGAGGACTGGCGGCTGAAAAACTACAGTGGATCGGAAAAACGTGCACACCAGTTTGGAAGGAGCACATCATGAAACTGACCTGGGTGACCGCCATAGAAAAGCTGTTCAAGCTGCAGAAGGAAATATCATATGCTCTGTGTTTCCAGGGCGAAGGGAAAAACTCAATGGGTGTAAATAAGAACTGTAACCGGACACTCACTATCCCAGACATGAAGAAAGGAACAGCGGCACTTATGGACACTTACTAGGTCTGCGGCAAACAGGCGTATTTGCACCTCCCGCAATCCTGGAGGGGCACATGCTCCTTGGCAACGTTGCATTCAGCATTAATGATGATTCCGGAGAGCCATATCAATGGGGGAAAAAGAGCGCCAGATGCCCTCCGTGAGCAAAACACCCAGCCAACAGAAGAGCCACAACTGTATGACCTGTCCCCCGGAAATATGCAAGAGCTGTTATCAAGGCGGCGAAGATCATCCAACTACATATCCAAAGCCTCCTCAGAATTATTGGCGCAGATTCCAGACAAGTATTGATTGTTCAATTCTGCAGAAATGTTCTTCGCCTCACTCGTTCCAAGCATCCAGGCGCGGGAAAACGCAAAATGGCTCCAAATCACACGTTGGGAGCTGATCCAGCTAGCTAACGACACTGAAGGAGGGTTTAACATGATCAAGGTGGAGCTAAGAGCCCTGCGGTTAATGACCATGCAGAACAGGTATGTCCTAGAACTGTTAACGGCGATGGACGGCAGTGTTTGCCGATAAATCGGGAGCGCATGTTGCACATTTGTACCTTCTGAAGATGCAGATAATGGTACACTGTCACATGTTATTGCAGCAGTGCACAACCTGGGGGAACAAATGAAAAACGAAGGTGGAACGGACGCCAGCTCCTGGTCCGACAACCTCTTCTCCTGGGTAACATCATGGCTTGGATTGGCGGTCAAAATGCTGATGCCTGTCGTAGTATTTTTACTTCTGATTTTTTGCGTGTACCAGCTAGGTCTTCGATGTTGCGCAAATGCAGTGCCTAATGGAGCAATGATGATGGTGACAGTGGGCAACACTAGAGGAGTGGCACAGATCATGCAAGAAGCTCATGTACAAACAGGTGAGGATCCTGAACCAAAGTATAGAATGGTGCCCATATATTATGATGGGGATATAGTAGACAGGATATATCACACCCCAATAAAGGAGCCCCACGAACGGGAGTGGTATACGGAAGTATGGGTGGACTTGGAAGGAGATGGGGGATGTATATGCATGACCTGCACACCAGATGAATATGCTAGGAGGGGGGAGAGCCTATGGGGGGTTTATAGAGCTTGGACGCCAATAAAAGGCACCCCAGCATGGGATGAGGCTGTTGCAAACGAGAAAGAACTCCAGAGGCTGGGCGAGTTACAGGATTCGTTACTTAAGTAACGAAAGGGGGGAAATGTATGGGAGGATAGGTCCATGAGACCCCTTCCCCAATATGCCCCACCTACTTGAGGTTCGTGGCTCATCAGAGGCCCCTGAGTCACCTGTGCTCAGGTGATAGGGTGGCTGCTGATCGACACACAGGGACAATCGAGTTGTGTTATAACAGACCATGAACTCCATCTTGGGAGCGTCAGGACTCCATTTTAGATAATGGCGACCTAAACCCCAACGAGACAGCCTGCCTGAGGATGCTGCAGCTTGGCCCCCACTCACTGCAAACAGGGAGCCATGCCCTCCCCCGGCACCTCCACTCCACGAGCAACCAGACACGAACAAGTACACGAACAAGTATCAGAACAAACACTGTATCATTTACCTTCCGCAGTACATCACTGTCCCCGAAGTGACCTGACTCGCGGTTCAAGTCTGGAAAATAACAAAAAACATCCTAATAGAACAGGCCTCGACCCCACATCCAACCCCTAACATGTAAAATATACTGTGTCAATACCCTCCTCGTATGAACCCCTGTCGATGTTCCCCAAATGAAGTATCAACCACACACCAAAGCCTAACGATTCATAGGGTTGCTATGTTTATTATAAACACCCGTGTTAGGGAAGGGATGAAAAAGTTCATAAGTATTGGTAAAGTAAGAATGACCTCAGCCCGTGTAAGATACCGTGTGCCTAGAAGCCTCAATGAAAGAGCTTGACACAGCCCACCTAGTGCTAACTAACGAATGCTGCTAAGTACCAAGAAAGGCGGAAAAAGCATTACCGAGAATATGTGTGTGTCATGCAGTGGGACAAGTTTAAATGCATGAACAAGAATGTAAATGTACTACCACCTTTGAACGTATTGCTTTTATGCTCCTAAGTACACCACCAAACCTAATGCTACCTCATGTGTTATCCAACTGCTACCATGTGTGATTGCTAAAATGTAGTTGTCCAATGTTCAGTGATGTATGAAACACTGCCAAACTTTCATAGTCGTATATGAAATAGTACATGAATGTATAGACATTAGAAATGTGTAACCACTCTAATATTACTAACTTTATTAACCGTCTCCTCATTCTGCATAGTGTGCAGCCCAGGCACAGGGAATGGCTCGCACACACAAGGTCATCTCCCCCTCCTCCTGCCAAGGTCCGCCAGGACTAGCTGGTGCGCGGGCAGCTGAGCCTCACCTCCCCTCATTCCGTTGGACCCGTTTCAAGTATTCACCTCCCCCATATCCGAGGCCCCCATGGTCGGCCTAGTGAAGAATTTACAACCTGGTCCTAAACCCCACCGCCTCAAGGGGCCAAAGGTGCAACTTCACTGATACAGTAGTACTCCGGCTCACCCCAAGTTAATGGGCCTTGGAGAGCAGATATGCAACCCTGTACTAACATATCATAAACTAATTCTTCACTACATCTAACAAGTCCAGAATGACAGGGCAGCTCACCTCATGCCCTTAGACCCAACTCCCAAGTTTATGACACCCGGTCAACAGGTCAGAAGTAACAGTGCCCTGATGTATTGGTAAAGCTTCAAAATGCATGTGTTTCTCCAGTATCCTATTATCCCGTAAAGTAACATATTGCAGGATTTGCAGGACAACTAGAATCGTCTAAACGGATGAGTGTTTGTGTGTGTGGCCACAAGGGCAGAATGTTAGGGCAACCATCTATCAACGACACGGACCGCTCCTGGCCGGGCAACCCCGACCCGACAAGCCCAGCTGACCCATCCGCCCCACATTGGCACCACGCTGATGTCCACCAATCATGGAGCTGCTCATCACTGCTGCGCCTATAGTTAGTCGACACCAACCAATCCCCGAGACTATGTGCCCCCGATAGTGTGTAGGACGCATGACATGGTTTCATAATAAATAAGACTGTCTGCTATTGTCAGACAGAGCGCTCTCGGAGCTTGCAGAGTCCTTTGTATGCCCTATTTGACTAGATAAAAAACCTTTTGCATTTACCCGCACTTGGTCGTGGTCCCATTCCCTCCTGGGGTGTGTCCTTTACTGCCTCTCCTTGTGGGGAGGGTAATGCCTTTTGGGGACACTTGCTTTCAGTATTTAAAATCCTACATAGCCACATTTCACTGCATGCTGTCCACCCCACACAGAGAGTGGTGTGATTAAAGAGGCCAGAAAACAAGTGAAATATACGGTCACCAATGTTTCGTCCAAGATAGTTACTAACCAGTGATGACCCCAGTTATACATACATCAAGTAGTAAAACGTATTTACCAAGACCAATATTAGTTGCCAGAGGTTGACTTGTTGCCACACAACCACCCGTACACAGAATTGGGGACCTTCTAGAAATGAACTCCAGCTCTGATGCCATTTCAGTCTGTTTCAAGCAAGTCTGATCAACGGGGTGTACTTTGCGACCTGGAACAAAGAGAAAATACAAACATGAATGTCAATATATGGTGTGCGCCTAGGGGCACTTATCAAGCAGAGCTTCATAGCCCAGCCCTTAACTATAATCTCTTGCCATGCCAACCAATTAGAGAGAACTGAATGCATTTCCTATTGTTAATGTTTATAGTGGAATGCTCTCAAAATGTACCCTCACAGAACATTATAGCAAACAGGGAGAATGGGAGAACGCCACAGAACCTCAGGCACAGATCACACTGAAAAAAAACTTTATTGGGGTCTAATAAAAATAATAAAATACCTTAAAGCCACAGCATCCTGAAGTGGTCACGAGTTATGTACAAGTAGTGCATCCAGCCCTGATTTTATTCTCTGAATTCTGGTGCTGGTAGTTTACACTTTCCCCATTACAAATTCAGGATTACCTGTACAGGTGGCTGGGTTCGGGTGCAGAGTTCTGCTTCAGGTCCCTAATGAATGAATAGATTTATGGGAAACTTAATTCCTACAGCAAATGCAAGTGGACTTTTGCACTTCTATAATACTTAGGGTCTTCACCATCGAATAGGCCCCACTGAACAACGACTTTGGTAATGTCTTGTATACCAAGTCTTTGGTATCTTCAAAAGTAATGATAGGCTGCACCACCCCCGGTGCTTGATCAAGCTTGCGCCCTATCACAAAGTTTAATTACTTGCTGAGGATATTTGCTTTTGTAGTTGAATCGTCCAATTTAGGCGATTTTCCACCTATTGAGTCACTGAGATGGCACATGTTGCTGTCCAGAACACCATGCTTGTGATCATGAGTAATAGAGAAACTGGGCTCTTAATGTTGCTGGATGACTGTACTGCCCTTGATATGGTGGAGCTGATACTGTTGGATGGGTTTTTGTGAGCAGCTCATGTGCCAGAGTTGGGGAAGGGTTGGATAAGATTGTTCTTGTTTTAGCAGATTATAAAGGCACTTCTTGAAGAGCATGCTGCCAACACAGCCTGTGGTATGTAAACTCCCACACGGGTAACGCCCTCGACCTCCTCTTGGACACATGTGTATATTTATTGTTTTTAAAGGGTGACACATTCATCCCTAAGTGGAATCACTGTGGTCAACAGATTATGACTAAGATTCATAAAGATAAAAAATACAAGAAGGAACAGGCATAAAATACAACCAATACTTAGACACCATGGTTAAAAGTAAAAAAAGAAAAAGAGTCCAAACATGATCCTGTAGGTGCACGTATCAAGGACCGGCTTGTAGTATACATCTTGGTCTTCCAGCGACCAAGGAAGTGAACACAAGACCTCCCACAGGATAAATTCCCAGGGAGGCCGGGGAGGTCGAGAAGCAATAATAACACTAGGGTATACCTAAAAAGGGGGAGGGGGATGTCTAAACTATATAGGGTCTCCAGCCCAAACATCTTCAAAAAACCCAGTCGGATGGAGGTCAGGTGACCAAATTTGTAATCAGTCAGATGTTTGTTAGATGTAAGCACTAGCTGTGCTTGAAATGCTGGCCTGGGGAGGATCAGAGGCAGAAAGTGATTGTGTTACCACCTAACCTGTTACTGACACAAGGGGATGGGCAGGATGGACAGGAGGCACTCACTGTTCCTCCCTCCCTCCCTCCCTTCCTTCCCTCCCCTCCCTCCCTCCCTCCCTCCCTTCCTCCCTTCCTCCCTTCCTCCCTTCCTCCCTTCCTTCCTTCCTTCCCCTGTGGTGTGTGGCGTGGTATCATCTGCTAACAACTCATGCAGCACCTGTCCCTTCTTTCCATCTTCAGTCCATGGCCAGCAAACGGCAAGCCAGCATTCCACTCCTTCCAGCATCTTTGTGATTCTTTGCGTCCCTGTGCGCTCCTTGCACAACAGTGGCTTGCTCTGGTAGCCGGCACAGTAGCTCTTGGTACAATTCTAACTCTTGCACCTGCTTTTTTGGCCCATCATGTTGTCCGATGGGCCCGCCCTCCTTTGTCATTTCCAAGCCGCTCTGCATTGCTTATCCCAAAACAGCACCATCACAAAGGTCTGACAACCACGGACCCTTCAGGCTCTGCCCCTTCCTCGCCGTTCATGCATTTATTTATTTTCTATTTTATTTTGGGGTTTTGTATAGTGCTCAAAACTCAATAAATCTGCTGGATACACATTAAATCCCCCCAGGATCTGCTTATGATAATGCCTCAGAGATTCTAGGTGTGGGTGCCAACAGAAGGTTTCTAAGCTAAACAACACACAGCACACAGTGCTCCTAAGAGCATCTTAAAGTCTGGGTTGCAATTTATGCGCCAGCTATACCATGCGGGTCAAATATCAGACGAAATCATGTTATTCAACATTTTTGTGTCAGAGACTCACTCTCCTAATTAAGCAAGAGCCTGCAACTCCTGCATACTAAAACTTTACAACCCCTTACACAAAAATTGAAGGTAATACAAAACTCAGCAGCCCGAGTTGTAAGAAACCCGTCTACTAGCGTGCAAATAACTCGAATGCTGAGAAGGCGCCATTGGCAGGCCGCAGGCGCAAGAATGCTTTTTAAAGCCCTGAAGATTATGCATAAATCCCACTATTGCACCACGCCTCCATAGATCAAACGCAGTAGCAGGTACTGCACCACTTTACGTCAGCTTACATCATGAAAAAATACAAATCGTCGTGTAATCTCCAAAAACCAGGCCAGTTATGGTTCATGCTAGGTCTTACATCTAAGTGGCTACAAAACGGCCGAACAAGCATTTAGCTGATCTTCCAGCACATCTTGTTTATCTGCTTGTGAGGGCACCCCCCCCCCCCCCCCCCAAGAAAGAAGCCAATAACATTTCGTAAAATGCTGCGATTTACAGAACATGCCTTGCCAAAGGCAATAAGATGTGTACACGGCATAACCACCACTCTGGCACTAATCATGAAAATACCGATAAATAACTGTGTAAAGTGGCGTTAGTGGTGTTAGTTTTCTCTTTCAGCAATTTCCCCTCCATATTTGAAGGACCTCCAAACGTTTTGCTTTTGTGTTTGCCCCATGTCCTGATTTTTTGCAGTGAACCCCCAGCTTCACTCCACTGGCCTTTTGCTCATTTTATGATGGGGGAAATGACTAGTCCTTAGGGCTGTCAATCTGGGAAACTGTGTTTCCCTTTTCTTTTTACATGTTATCTATTTTTACATGTTATCATGGTAACTTTTTCATATTGCACAATACATTTTACAACTACAATCCAAGGGATTTTTGGTTACCTTTAGATGTGCCTAAAGACGAACTGGTCAGGGCAGTTACTTTTTCAGTATGTTTACTGAATTTTACTTTAGCTCTCTCAAGTTTACCACATTTGGCTACAAACTGGCAAAGCTCTGTCAATCACAAATAAGTGCATCTCCAACACTGAACACCCTACTATTTTCAGAAATTCCATAAAGCAGAGTCAACAAGAACGACCAGAACAGCCTATGCCAACTGGCTTATCCTACCCAAATTCTGGCTGGGCAGAGCGGGTGGCTCGAGCTTCCAAGTCATCGTAGTGAAACTTTGGAATGTACTACCCCCTCCTTTAGAGTGGAACAATCATACTGGTCATTCCGCAAACTGCTGAAAACATGGCTCTTCCCCTAGAGCACACTGCCAATATGTCCAGCATATGACTGCCCAACATGTAACTTGTTCTGAAACAGCGCCTTGATGCCCTTGGGCCTAGTGCGCGATATAAATGTAAAAACAATTAATAAAACTGTGGTTGGTGTCCTAACATGGCCGTGCCACAAGGTTTCTTTGTTTTTTCTTTGCCCATCTTTTCTTTTTTCCTTCTTCCCCCTTCTCAGGTCAGGAAAATCCTTTTATGGTCATGCATTTGCCCAGTAAAGCCTGGCTTTCATTGGGCTTGTCCAGGAAATGTGTGTTGGAAGCCAGGAAGTGGTTTGGGAATGGCTGGTCCCAATACACAAACTGGTTTCTGTATATCTGGAGTGTATGCATGAGTTTCACCAACGTTTATCTGATTGGATTACTGCTGGGGTGTCTGTGAGAGGCAGATCATCCATTGAGTGGGTTAAAATGTGCGCTCACCTGAGCTTTTCCATAAAACGTGGAGTGCTGCAGCCATTCCCCAGAGATCTGACGAGGAGTCAAGTATCCAGCATAGCTGTGAAGACTTCGGAAGACCCGTGGACCGGTCCTGAGGAGGCCTGTTGACCAACCTTTGCTGCAGTCTGGATAGAGCCCTGTCTGGCTAGTGATCTTAGAAGTCCTTCAGTGGTGCTTTGGACGCTTAAAGTGGTGTGAAAAACAGTTCTCAATGTCTTCTTGGTGGCCTGCCATTTGAAATCTTTAGAAGTGTTCCTGGGCCATCCAGTGGATTGACCAACTTCAATTTGGGCTACTGCAGTAGAAGCATTATCATTCCGTGCTTCAGCTTGGCACTTCAGGGATCTTCACCTTGTCCAGCAAGTAGCCCTCCTGCGAAATTTCGCCATCCCAGCATCCAAGGGTCCCTAGATAAGAGGCTTCCTTTGACCGTGATATCTGTGACGCCTACTGTTGCCATGCATCAGTGACTATCCCTGAAAGTGGCTTTCCCTCATCTAGTCAAGGATACTGAAGAGTCCTGCACTGGTGCCTGCTGCGTTGTTGCACAAGAGGCTGCACACAGCTCCTGGACACGACCAGAACTCTTCTTTCACCCGCAGCTCCTGGGCTTCTTCGACTGGAACCAATGGCAGAAAAACCTACCTCAGGCGACACTCCAATGATCTGTCAAGTGTGAGGAAACACTGGAGTATGGGGGGTAAGTTGCAGCAGTACTTGCCTGCACCTGTATCTCCATCCTTTAAAAGTTTGTATAACTTTTAATAGTTTTGTAACTTTTGTCTTTGGAAATACTTGTTGTTTAAAGTCCTCCAAAAGGTAGAACAAGGTTTTACTCACCAGCGAACTACTTCATCTGTCTTCTGGCACCTTCATCACATCCACAGGACCCTCCTCCTAACTTGTTCCCAACTTTCTAAGCCTTTTGGAAACATTGTGAACCTTTGGGCACAAGGCCCCAGACAACTTAGGGTTGGACTTTGCAGCTTAGGGTTGTATTCCTGTGGAATGGCGGTGCAAACACTAATTACGTACCTTCCTTTCCAGGTATTGTGGGGGTGAATTGATAAATGTGCACTGGCCTTCTGTAATTGTATATATGTATGTAACTATTAGTTTTGTGTGATAATATTACCTGTTCATAGTCATTTTTCATAGTGTGTTTTCTTGGCCATAAATATAGTCGTTTTATAACTGTCAAAGTGCCATCCTTGATTGCTCACTGTGTGGACTCATTGTGGACCCCTGAGCACACTCACTGTCTCCTGAGACTTAGCCTTGGCCACTCTACATGCTGCCTTGATTGCTTTACCTTCAGCTCCCAGAGTTGTGCCTGTTCACCATAACTATGTTGGCCTCCTAATACCTGTCCACCAGGTCAGAGTTTAGAAATCCAGTCTAGTAAGTGGTAAAGAGTGGGGATAAAAAATTGCCACAATGTGTATCCCTCACGCAAATTAAGAGGTTAGAGGAAAATAGAAGGAAATACCAAAAGCATATGGCGGCAGGGATTTCCTAAAGAAATAGGGAGTAATTCTATAACATAGCATGGATGCTTCCAATTAACCATTTATAGATCATATTTTGCTTAATAGAAGAAAGGAGCAAAACAAAAATGTACAGCTCCCATAATACCACCCTTGACTCCGTAAATTCATAGTAATATCCCTTCATTATATCCTATTTCTATGACAGCTCATGTCTTACTGCTCCCTCACAATACTATTGCTCAGTAAACTTTGGACTTATTTGCTGTTATCAGATACTTTATATCTTCACCTTAGTTGCATGGATATTCGACGTGTTGGTTATTGCTTAGAGAACCCTTTAGTTAGAGACCTTTTACCAGCGTTAAATACCAGGTCTCCATCCCGCACTGATGATCACTAAGGGGACACTAACCATTAGCAACACAAGAATCTGGTTTTGGTTTTGCCATGGGGCTGAACATTTGCTCTTCCTTCCCTCCCTCAGGCAGCAGCATTTTTCATGGGGTGCATTCATTCTTGGCTAGAGGAAAGCCCCCAGTGTGCTACAAGCACTGCTACCCTGGAGCCCTAGAGTGGTTTGAACTGCATCCACCCTGCACAGGGTCAGGGACATCTGGCTTACTTTTTTATTTATGTTTTAACACAAAAAAAGTAGGGCGTTCCCAAACACTGAACCGGGTAGTCTTTCTTACCACACATTGGCGATTGGAGGGCTATGTTTTCAGTAGAGATGAATGTGCAAGATCAGGAGGAGTTCACCTTGGGCAGTGATATCATGGGGGATGCCTCAGAGCCAGAAAAGAAAGCTTGACAAGGACAGTTTGTTTCCTTCATTAATAATTCCTTAACACGGGCAGTAGATAAGACCTAAAAAGCTAAAATGTCAACCCTTACCCATTCCCTTAATGAGACGGCCACTAAAGCTGTGACACAAGGAAATGGCAGTGGCAATCCCATTTTAGATCAAGAGACAGGGGCTACAAATGAGAGACACCTTTGTGGGGTCTAGGTAAATGAGGATAAAAGCCCATGTTAAGAGCAATGACCCTGAGCAACTAATGGAACAGTGTGTGCTCCGGCAACCCCAGAACTTTGAGAGTGCTGGGCCATTGACAACAGTGCGGCTAAAAGTGCCCACAAGACCCCCATGCCTTAAGGAGACACAGAAGAAAGCCAAGGTAGCCAAAGTTTTGAACCAGTCACCTTGTGATCTGGCCAAACGCTCCACCTTTATTTACAGGTAGTACAGATAAAGGGAGGATCCCCTCACTTTTGACTCAGACCTGGGATTGAGTACATATGGACTCTAAGACTCTCTGGGTAAACCCTGTTTTGTCCTGACTTTATAGCACAGCCAAACTCTAAGAAATGGGCCAGTTTAGTCTGTTGGGGATTACGCAGATGTGTCTTTAAGTAATACAATGTAAACAGCCACCAGGAATAAAATGAAGGCTGAATTTCCAATGCTCTCTCTACCGGGAAACTCTTCAGCCACTCCTTCTCTATGGACCATAAGATTTGCCAAATTATTCACCAGATACGACCATGAGATCTCAAACGTTGCAACATGTTGTGGCCAGGAGAGTCTCCTGCATACCTCAAGACCCCATGTAAATATATTAAACTTGCCAGAGAAGCTAAATCCTCAGGCAAGTCTTTAGACCTCGAAGTGTTTAGTAATTCAGAACAAAAGGCTCTACGCTTTCTGGTGGAGGCTAATGCCCCCATTGTCCATGAACAAAGTAGGGGTATCCTACTCATGATTAGCCCTTAAGTAGGGGGTCTAGCAGAGTCCAGAAGCCAAGAGGATCCAGACACACATTTCTTTGGTGAGAGGTCTGTTCAAAAGCCTTGATAAATATGTTAATACCTTTGCCTCAGTGAACAGAGCCAAGACCACCAGCCACAACACATTCAGTTCTGGCCCCATAGAAAAAGATAATAGGATTCCAAGCCAGCCTTCCAGAACATCCTTCTTCCTGCAAAGATCCCAAGGCTTCAGGGATCAGGGATTGATGGGTGCTGGTAAAAGGGCACGATTTCACCAAGGTAATGGTTGATATTCAGATTACAATGGACATTACTACAGGGTGAAGATGTCTCTATTTTATGGGGTATGGATTTAGTATTAGAGTGTCCCCGGTGAGAACCATGCATTAATATCTCAGGAAGACAGGGATTTGTAGCAGGGGTCTGTTACAAAATAATGAATGTCAAAGACCTTCAATCACTTGGGGAGGAGGGTTATCAGCACTATTCTCACCGCAACAAAGACAGACACAGGTTACTGACAGATGATCAATCTCATCTGTGGTTCATTGCCATTTCAGGATGGAGATAATTGCCAGGATGAAAAGTGTTAAGGCTAGGAGATGGACTCTAGCTCACAATCCCAATTTATGAACCTTGCGGTTTCTGCAGTTCAATTGGGAAAGGACTGTATATCAATTATAGCCCTGTCCTTTGGCTTTTTCTTAAGACTGTGGGCCTTCATTAAGGTACTAAGAGAAGTATTAGTTAATATTGATTATATTTTATTACATGTAGAAAGTTGGAGGGTGGTAGCTGACCTCTAAATTATTCAATGAAAGCGACCACAACCCCCTTTTCTTTAATCTCTTAGCCTGTCTGTGAAACCCTTACTAGCTATGAAGGATGGGGGCAGGTGGAGGATCCTGTGGCACATTATTGGTTGAAAATAATGGTATTAGTAGATTATTCTCATTGTTAGTAACGCTCCTTGAATCTCTTACAGTGGGGACTGGATTATCATCTAGTGACTTTTGGCAATGTCTGATATGTGTTAAATCCTATTTTCACCAAACAAGGCACTAGGGGGGTGGCAAGTACTTTGTCTTATACTGGGTGGTTTGATCGGGAGTACCGGCAAAAGAAGTCTGAATTATTGTCAATTGTGAAACTGAAAGAGTGCAGGTGAGTTGAGAATATAAAACTTTACTGGTGAAGAAGAGGGAGTTGTTTCCGCAAGAAGAAATGGGAGGAACTTCAGTTAGCTACTAAAAGGAAAAATGCATCTGCCCTACATCTGCGAGGAAATTTGGTTTTCCCATTTCAGTGCACTCCATCAGGACTCTGGCGTACAATTATCAACTAATAGTGAACCCACGGGATGGGAGGCTCTGTTATCACATTATGTGTTGGATATCTCTCTAGATGAGGAGGAAGAAGCAATTCTTTTGCAGGACAGGAGTAAAGGGCCAGAGCCTGATACAATACCTGGAGAGCTTTTTAGTACAGAAGAAGGAATATGGGGTTCTGTTCTACAGCATGTGTTTCTAAATATTACAAGTACCCACCTTGTCCCCGAGTCCTGGCGAGGTACATTATAGTCCCCGTTTTCAAAGAAGGGGATAAGGATGACACCCACAATTACAGACCCATATCCTTAATTGATGTAGAAAGTGGTGTGCAAGTGGTGTTGGCTGGTGCCTGGTGCAACTACTGGCCCGTTTCCGGAGGAGGAGCTGCAGTGTGGCCGTGTGACCTGGGCTACACCCTACACCCAGCCACTTATAACCAGCAATCCTTGCAAAAAGCAGAGCGAAAGTGGTGCTGACTGGTGTTAGCTGGGGTTCGGAGGTTGAAAAGAGGAGATTCACGACGATGTGGAGGTCGACGACTGAGTTGGCCCAGACTGTCATGGAGCCGACTGGCACCAGGACTAGACTTCAGGTGAGGCAACGTACAATGAGGATGCAGTCGCCCCCGAAGGTCTGTGTAAATGGGGAACTAAGACCTACGAGACTCTTGTGCAGGCCCCGCGAGTTCGCACTGGCAACGATGAAATTATCTTCCGAGGCACTTAGCGGTAAAGCGATGAATTAACAAAGGGATAAAAATCTACTCCTAGCATAGAACGGGGAAGAATTGACTAAAAGTCCCCTGCTATGGTGCTGGATGTTCAATACGGGAGGTGGTGCGGAAGGGGAGAAATTAAATAAAGCACAGTCAAAAAGACCGACCAGAACAGCCTATGCCAAACGGCTTATCCTACCCAAAATCTAGCTGGCGAGAGCGGGTGGCTCGAGCTTCCAAGTCATCGCAGTGAAACTTTGAAATGCACTACCCACCTCCTTGAGAGTGGAACAATCATACTGGACCTTCCGCAAACTGCTGAAAACATGGCTTCTCACCTAGAGCACACTGCCAATATGTCCAACATATGACTGCCCAACATGTAACTTGTTCTGAAACAGCGCCTTGATGCCCTTTGGCTTAGTGCGCAATATAAATGTAAAAATATATAAATAAAACTGTGGTTAGTGTCCTAACATGGTTGTGCCAGAACGTTTCTTCGTTTGTTCTTTGCCCATCTTGTCTTTTTGCCTTCTTCCAGCCTTCTCGGGTCAGGAAAATCCTTTTATGGTCATGCATTTGCCCAGTAAAGCCTGGCTTTCATTGGGCTTGTGCAGGATATGTGTGTTGGAAGCCAGGAAATGGGTTGGGACTAGCTGTTCCCAGGCCTTGTCTCCCCTCTACACAGGAGGACAAGAAACCTTAGGGCTGGTCCAATAAGCTAGCAACCCCAGACACATCTTAACAGGGTTATACACAAATGTGGGTTTCTGCATCGCAGTGCCTAGGGTTCAAGCAGCAACTAACAGATAAGACCCAACAAGGTAAGAACATGTCTGAAGTTACTTGTTCCCTCATGCATTGTCACAACCTCTAGGTGGTCCCTTTGGGAGCGCTGGCACCAAGGCCTAAACATATTCTTTTCTGGGAAATCGAGCCACGCAAGGCAGTGCCATTATGTTAGTGGCAGTAACGGTCTAGTCTTTCCTAAAATGGACACCGCCAGGAAAAAGAGAAGGCTTAAAGCTGGCATGTTCCTAGCTACAGGTACGTTGCAACCCTCTGGTAACTTTCGCCCCCGGTTCATACGCTAAAGACATTCCGCTGTTTTACACTGCCCCGTTCCCTCTTCTGCTTCTCCTGGCTCCCACTACCTTGTGGCGTTCTTTCGTTTCTCCCTTTGCTCTGCCACTTCAGAGCTTTCTGTCTTTCCCCAGCACTCTCGCTGTGCTCTTCTTCTCCGACTGTGCATTGCGGTGGCTGGTCATTCCTGCCCTTCCCAGCCTGACTTGAGTTCTTTTCCTCCGGTTTGCAGGTCCCTCCAATAATTTTGTTCTGCGCTCGCTCCTCACATTGGAGTCTGCGTTACCAGCACAGCAGTCTATTTGTCTGCGATTCCTTGTGTATGTACACTCCCAGAGTGTACTCTCCTGGGTAAATTATCTGCTTATCCTTGTGCCATTTGTTACCTAGCCTATGTTCTTCTCCTCCTGTCAATCACATCATACAAGCCTCCTGCATTCTTGAAGGCTGTGCCTTTTGCTTATCCTCCGGACTGTTTATACTTCCGTGATCCATTGCTTCATGCTAGTGAACCCCACCAGGAACAACTCCAGGATAACAACTCTCTGCCTCAATGGACTGTTTGGTCACCTGAGGATCATACAGCAGTCAAGTCTTCATTCCGTGAGGGTTTTTGTGCGTCAGTGCTTTTCCCTCAATTACAGGACTCTCCCCCCCCAGACCGCCACATCATACTCCCATTTGTAAATTCTGGAGGTCGCAGTGGCGGCCGGCGAGGACAGGGCCTATCTCTACAGAGACCGTCTTCGGGACAAAAGAAAGGGAAAGAGGACGGAAAGAGACAAGTCCTCACGAAAGGACGACGGATCAACATCTTCAGGTGACGATTGTGAGATGCATAGAGTGAATCTAGCCTGGAGGGACCCGTGAAACCCCATGTCCACTTCCTGAGGGTCAATGGGCACTCTCTAATCTGTTCTTTTTGCATGCCTCACAACGCTTCCAGGATCCACTCTCACCCTGTCCAAAACCTGAATGAAGTATAAGTAAAAGCTACGTATTACATTCCTGACTGTTGTCCTTGGTCTCCATACCTGGTGAACTCTTTGGGCTAGAACATGCACACACTGCCTCATGTACTCAGTCTAAGCCGGAAACAACAAAGATGTGGTGGACCAATCAGATGGACTTCATTATTTCTATTTCTGCTGATTGACTGCCGAGGCCATGTGAGATTTCCATGCATTAGATGTGCAAGCGAGAAAACTATCGACAACTGGGCCTACACATCGGCAGATTGGGCTCCAGGAAATGCCTAGCAGGAATTAGAAATGGAACCACATGATGTGGCAGCGCAAGCATGGTTATCTTCTTGAAAAGACCTCGCGAAAAAATAATAACTCAGTGGAGTCTGTGGTTTAATAACTTCTTAGGTTATAATAACCCAATGATAATTGCATAACGTATCGCATAACCAGTTATGTCCAAAATGTGCAGTTATTAAACGTTTGACTCGTAGGCATCGAATGAGAACAAAAGAGGAACCGATAAAGGCAGCCCACTAGCGGCACTTTGGGAATTACGGATTAGGTGGTAATGAGGAGGGTTAGGGCAGAGATGCCAAAGTTAAGATTTTTACCCCTCAGACAGAAACCCCACAATCTCATCCATCCCACATGTGTATCACCCGTCATGAAAAATACGTACACTAGCTTTGTAATTTTGAACATTGTTTTGCCATTTCCGGGCTACTCAATGGCTTAGCCCATAAATCTCTCTATTTAGTTTAGTTGATAACATGTCAGCATACCTACAGAGACGCCCATATATGTCAACAGGTCCATTCCATTTAGTAGGAGCTAGCCCAATACTAGGTTATTTTTTTGCATCGTTTGACACTGAAGCGCCCAGATTTAGTATGAGGAAATGGTGGACTACATGTCCCTGAATGCAAAGAAAAACAGGACTGGATTCCCTTCCCCCATATAGAATGATCTATGTATACATGTTCCATCCACTCCGGTTCTGGTTTCATTATTGCACTTGTAGCTTTGCTTTTCCCATTATACACCCAGAACTTCAAGTGCCAGAATTCAGAGCAGAACTGGATTGGAATAACATCTCCTGAATAGTCACGTATGTGGCAGCTGTAGAACTGGGAAAATCGAGTTCTAATTTAGGCATACTCACTTGAATAAATTGTGTGATCCTCGTCAGAATATATTTTCCTGTGAGAGAATTCCTGGGAACCCTCAGAAGTCACCCTGCCTAGCCTGATTAATACATATTTTAAAAATATTCCTTCAATGGAGAAAAATATTTCACATCCTTTGATCGCCCACATAGCTCTCAGGTGACCCTCATTTGAGAGGTCTGGCCCTCAATAATCCCTTGGTTGTACTAAAAATAAATACCCCATTTTATGCTTTCACCCTGAAAAATATTCACCAACTTAATATAGTTTCTTTGGTGCAATTATCCCAATAGCTGAATATTTTAGCGCAGACTGGAGATGAAAAGCCAGGTTTTAAGAAGCTTTCCGCTGAATACGATGCACCATTAAGACATCTGGGCAACATTATCAGGATAGAGCACATATGCTGGCGCCCAAATTGTTGAAAGACTTGATTAACAAAGCTAGGCTGACAGTAGGAGACAACCAAAGATCTGAATTGTTAAAATCCAGTTGATTTGTATTGACATTTTGACTGCATTTTTAGTCTTGGTTTCCACTATTGTCTACCTTTTGTGGAGTGGGGGTCACCTGTTTTATGTCCTACACTTATGCATTGCTGTGAGGCTTTCATTTTTTTCAGTTGTGTGGTACAGCATTGCATGGCCTTTGTTAGTGGTGTATTGTGTCTTCGTTCCTTCTTTTTCTATGCTCTCGGTGTATTGATTCTCATCATTTGATTATATTGTACCATCTCACTAATTTATGTAAAGCACTTTGGTGTAAACACTATACAAATACAATCAAATAAATAAATAGATGTACGTCTCTGTGCATTTTGATTGTCTGGCATTAAGTCGGACAACCAATACAGTACCAAAGAACCCACGCAAAAAGAAACGTCCTCCACAATCGCTGCAAAAAGTCGGCATCTTTAGAAGAAGCACTGCAGAGGGTGTATACCATATCTGTCCGTCATCCAGTCCCTCTGTCTCACCAGAAACTTCCTGTTTTATATTTTTCGGGCTCTTTGGGTAGATGTATTTTCAAAAAGATTGCTAACCCCGTCTCCGGTTTCCTTGAGCGACACATACTGCCGTTTTCCCTGAAAGTAACCTCAGTAGTGTCTAAGAAGGAGGGTTTACGGCAGCACAGCCCCTCTAAGCTCCCATCCAGTCACTGACACAAGGGTCCACGCGTTTAATGCGAGTCTATGGAATGTTACTTACGGAGCTCCCTGGTGTGTCCCTGGAGTCAGACAACACAGCCAGACAGTGCAAAACGAGTCCTACTCTGCAAGAGACCAGTCTGTCTCCCCACAGAACTGCAAAGAGGCAGCCGTCGGTGCACGGTCACGTGGCTCGTAGCTATTTCAAATGTCAAAAGCAATTATGCTTAACTTAATTCTCACCTGAGGATTTTAGTTAATTGCAGGAGAGCAGGTGTCAGTTTCTTTCCGTGAGAAGTTCCAACGAGTTGCGGCGACTTGTCAGGATTGGCAAGAGCCTCGCAAAGCTCTTAGAACGCAGAAGCAAGGCAGGTGACTTCAGTACACCCCAGCCCTGGAGCCTAGGCTTACATTAACTTGACACCTGTAAACGATCTAGTTTTCAAACTGGCAAAAGAAAATGTTCAATTCGCAGCTACTCCACAGCTTTCAATTTGAACTTTGTTCACTAAAAATTACTGAAGCAGCAAAACCGGGTCTGCGGTTCATACATCGGTGAGTGCAGTAAGGACAGAGGGAGTGGGGGTGTTTATTTTGACATCTTTCCATGTGCTTTCTTAGTGAATCTGCCTGTTTTGCCAGCACGTGATATCAGCGTGGAGTCACTCAGTCAGATTAGTGAATAACATTTATGGGGGTCATTTACAATCAAATGCAAATTGCATGCAGGGACTGGCAATGTTTGCACTTGCATGCTGCCAGGTCTCATGCATTACATTTTTCAAACTCACAAAGCTGAGTACAATGGCAAACCGCCCGCACTAACGTGAGCGTGGGTTTAGATTCTACAAAGAGACACGGAGGCGAGTATTATGCAGTATGTCTCCTTTACACTTGACACAGCAGCAAAAGAAAAAAAAACATATGCTTTTAAACATTTGCTTAAAACATGAAAATAAACCAATCAATTTAACTATTTCCCAATGTAGGAGAGGACCCCATCCCAAGATGGCTGCCACGCGCCTCCCTATAAAGACCCAAGAACATAGTCCCTTGTACCGCGGCCTATCACTGCGAAGACCCTGTGAAACCAGCTCTACTTGACAAGACCACACAGACCAAGAAGAAAAGAAACCCACGACTACATACTCAACCCAAGAAGTTAAAGTAATGAGGCTCAAGCCTCGGTATCCAAAAATCACCGCTGATGGATAAAAATCTATCAGCGAGAAAAAGAACAAGCGCCCTTGTCCTCTTCTGAAGCTGCGAGGTCAAATCAAGAACAGCAAAAACGGTCCAAACGAGCCCTGAGACCCATCCAGCTAGTGATGTCCAGCTCCTATGTAGTTCCTTTGGGATACTGTGCGAAACTCCTCCACAAACTCCACCCTCAGAAGGAAGCTGCAACGAGGCAAACGCAAGATAAGGGAGGGTGGGAGGGATAATACTCGCCTCTGTGTCTCATAATAGAATCTAAACCCCCGCTCAAGTTAGTGTGGGGGGGTTAGCCATTCTATGTCGAGAACGAAGGCTTTATATTATGAAAGTTCAAAGCTCTTGCAGAACTACATTAGCAACATGCTGGACCTTCTTATGATTAAAGGTCTGAAAAGTAGACTCCCTGGACCAATCAGCTGCAAAACTACTGCCAAGGAGGACTGATTTGGAGGCCATAGTGCCTCTAGAAGAATGGGCCCCAAAAACAGACATCCACCCCTGCCTCTTTCATTATCCAACGCACCCAGCGAGCGAAAGTGGCAGAGGAAAGCGCCTCAAAGGGTTTTCTGCTGGAAATAAGCAGCTGAGAGGTAGAGGGAGGCCGGTGTGATGGGGCTTCCCGTGCCTCGGGCCGCCCTGTACTAGAACCAGTGGTCGAAGTGAGCGGGTGCGGTCGGGAGCGGTGCTCCTATACTTTTTTTAATTAGCTTGTATAGCTCCTATACTTTTATTTTAAAAAGAAACCGTTCCGGAATGGTTTTGTTTTAAAATAAAAGTGTAGGAACAAGTTCAAACCTTCACTTTCAGTGCACTGCACTGAACGTTCCCTTAAACAGCAGGCGCAAGTGTTTGGGGGAGTGTATTGTGTGTGGGAGGGGTTGTGGCAATGGGGTTCGTGGGGAGCAGGGGCAGGCCGGCAGGGATCATAGCTCCACTACTTCTTTTATACACTTCGACCACTGACTAGAACCAAAGCATGCGCATGGAATGAGACTCGGACACACACGTCTGATCGTTCCAGGGTCCCGGCGGCAACTGCCTCGCAGGCCATCTTTATTTCTTACACGCATGCGCCACCACAACGAGGCTAACGCATGCACACCTGCAATACGGACATAACATCCCTTTTTTTCTTTAAACAAAAACAACAACAACTTACAACTACAACACATTCACAGGTACACCATGAACGTTATGAACGTTAGCTTTCTGGATAGCGTCTCTTGGGCCACGGACAGTCACCTATTCAGTCGCCTGAATCTAGAATGTAGTCTTTGAGCCGAACAGGTATGGCGCGGCTTTGTCGCACCGGGTACCTCCTTTCCGCCGGCGAGCTGAGCGGTGGGTCCCGACTGTCGGTGGTGGATCTAAGGATGGGTCATCCTCCGGTACCTCTGCATCTTCCATCTGCAGCATTGGCCTCGTAGGATCAACTTCGGGAAGCCGACTGTGAAATCTTTTGAAGAAGGACTGGTTGCGGGTGATGGTTCCTCGTGCATTCGCCGCAGTGATCATAGATCCTTTGACGTGGATGACTACCCATGGTTGGGTTTCATATGGCAGTGATAGTTTCCCCTCTGGCTTGCGGTTGCGTACCAGTACCGAGTCTCCAACCGCTATGTCCTTTTCTCGCAGTCCTCTCCGTTCGTTCTCCTTGGCATTGTGGGCTTCTCGTTCCCTTCTCACCCGGTCATTGTCTATGATTCCCCGGCCCCCAACCTTCTACCTCCGGGAGGAGGCCCCTCAGACATCTCCCAAACAGAGCCTCGGCCGGAGCCACGCCGGTGGACTGATGCGGTGTCGACCTATATTCTCGAAGAAACTCAAATAGGGTTCTCTACAGTTCCACCCCACTGTTGCCCGCTATTCGAAATACCTTATTGAGGGTCCTCTTGAGCCTTTTCGGCCTCCCCATTCGCCCCGGGCCACAGCGGCGACACCTTCCGATGTTGTATGCCCCGTTCTCTCAGATACTGTGCAAATTGGGTCCCAGTGAATGGTGGCCCATTGTCCGAGCAGAGGATTTCAGGGAGACCATGTGTGGCACACATCTTTTCTAACGCACGGATCGTGTGATCGGTGGCGTGTGAGTCAACCAGCTCCACCTCCGGATACCTCAACCATTGGTCTACTACCACTAAAAAGTACATGCCCCTCCCGGATGACCCAAAGTCAGCGTGGACTGTGCCCCACAGCTTCTCGCTTCGTTCCATGGAATTTATCGGGGGTGCTCTTTCTACGGGGCTGGCTGCCTGGCACAGTAAACACCCTTTTATATTCCGCTCAACTAGGGCTTCCAGATCTGGGAACCAGACCTTTGTGCACAGCCTCGCCTTCCTCTTCCTCTTCGCCACTCCGTGGTGACCGGTATGCGCCAGTTCTATGACTCGGGCTCTTAGCGACCAGGGTACCACAATTTGCCGGCCTCTTAGTAGCAACCCATCCTCTGAAGTGGAGAGTTCATCACAAATTTTCCACAGTGCCTGAAGATCTCTCTGGGCTCTGTCCTCCCTTCTTGTATTATTCTGTAGAACACTTCTCCAATCGCCGCTCTGCATTGCAGCTCTGATGATTTTGAACACCTCGTCGCCTGCTGACTCCTGTGCCATCAGATTTCTGTCCAACGCCACCGGCATGGCAACTGCCACGACATTCTGTACGAATTCTTTGCACTCTGCCACATCCCCCTGATCACCTTCCCTCTCCCTGTTAGGATGACGGGACAAGTACTCTGCTGGATTATTCGTCCGCGGACGGTACACCAACTTGACCCCGTATTCAATGAGGGCCAGCATCCACCGTTCTATCCTGGGAGGAGGTTTCGAGGACACACCCGCTAGGATTGGAAGAAGCGGTTTGTGATCCATGATGACAGTTACTGGTTTCCCAAGAATGTACAACCTGAAATGTCTGCAGCCCCATAAAATGGCCAAGGCCTCTCTCTCTATCTGAGAGTAGCGACATTCAGTCTCTGTGAGGGCTTTACTCGCATATGCGATAGGTAGCATCTCGCCTCTCACGTCTTTCTGCATCAGCACAGCTCCTAGGCCCACCGGACTGGTGTCTACAACCACCTCGGACTCGGCCGCAGGATCAAAATACGCCACTGTGTCCTGATCTGACAATGCCTTCTTTATTACATCGAACGCATCTTGTTCCTTGGTACCCCAGACCCAAACAGCGTCATTTTTCGTGAGGGCCCGGAGGGGCTCAGGTAGGGATGCCAAACCCTTGATGAAGCGACCGCAGTAATTCACCATCCCCAGAAAACTGCGGACCTCTGTCGGCAATTGGGGGGGTGCAGCCTCGCTGATGTCTCTGACTTTGTCCGGATCCGGGGATACACCATTGCCATGAAACACAAAGCCAAAAAACCCAATGCGATTTCTGAAAAATTTGCATTTTTCCCGGTGTAAGGTAAGTCCAAGATCTTTCAGCCTCTGCAGGGTTGCTTCTAGACGCTTCAGGTGTTCGGCATGTGTGGTGGCAAAGACCAAGATATCACTCATATTAATCACTCCCCTTAGACCCAGTGCACCCCTGATGGCATTCTGAAACACCTCCACTGCGGAAGAAATCCCAAATCTGAGGCGCTTAAACTGGTACAGACCCTCATGTGTTGTGAACATAGTAATGTACCTTGAGTCCGCATGTAACTCCAGCTGGTGATATCCTGCTCTTAAATCAAGTTTCAAGAATACCTTGGCACCCTGCAGTTCACTGATGATATCATCTATAGTGGGGGTCAAGTGGCGTTCTCTCTTGATGGCCGCATTAGGCAATCGCATGTCCACGCAGATGCGAACCTTGCCCGGTTGTTTGGGCTTAGGTGCCACCACGATCGGCGAGACCCATGGAGTCGGCCCTTCCACCTTTTCGATGATATCCATATCGATCAGTGCTTTGAGTTCTTCTTCAACCTGGAACCGAAGATGGAATGGAATTCGTCTGTGTTTTAATGCTGTTGGGCGGATCGTTTCATCTATGTGGAGCCGAACTGGTTCAGCTTTTAGTCGACCAATCCCTTGAAACGTATTCTCGAATTTCTCCAAAAGTGAGTCTATATCACCTTGATAAATTGCACACGCAAAATGGACCAGATCTAATGCTTCCGAGGCTGCACAACTCAACAGGGACCGCGGGCTGACGTCCGTGACGAAGAACCTTGCCTTGATTGTCTTCCCTTCCCGGGCTACAGGAACTACAAACACCCCTTTGATTGGCAGGGGAGGGTCACCCCCGAACGTCAAAATCTTCGCCCTCGAATGGTCCAATGTAGGGGGGGCCTGGGAGGGCCTCGTAGTGTTCGGTGGCCAACACGCATACTGAGGCAATAGTGTCTATTAGTACCTGCGTGGGGACTCCTTGAATGTCGACTACACACATTGGTTGTCTTCGTTTTCTCGCCCCGGTCGCCAAACTTGAAATGAAGAAGACTTCTTCATCCTCTTCCTCCTCCTCGGCGATGTTGAGTCTTTGGACATTCTGTTCCACTGCAGCGACACTTCGTTGTTTCCTATATCCACCGCTTACCCTCGCAGGTCCCCGCTGTGTGGCAACTGGGGCAGCCGCTCTGCACATCCGGGCATAGTGCCCTGGCGTGTTGCATCTTCCGCAGGTCCTCGATTTGGCTGGACAGTCTTCCGAGTGCGGCAAATCATATCCGCAATACCGACAGATAACCGTATTGCCTTGGGGAGATGTCGGTTCCTGCCTCTTTTGGTTCCACCTCGACTTTGTCTGGGATTGTCTCCCAACCGCAAAAGCTTCCTCGAGCTTGCCTGGGCATGCGGCAGCGTCCATTTTAGCTCCTCTACTCTCAGCAAGTTCGTAGATCCTTCCACTGTCCAAAATCTGTGTCAGCGACATGCCTGGCTCTCTCAAAACCTGCCTCCGCAGTTTCCCTGAGCTGCACCCTTGGATTAGTTGGTGTCGGATCATTACATCGGCATCCGTCCATCTGCACGTGGTGGCTAGCTGTCTTAAACGTGCACAGAATTGATCTAATGTCTCCTCATCGTGCTTTTTTTCTCCACACATGACAAACCGGTCAAATTCTACAATAGAAAATAAAATGATCCCTTAGTGCGGTTTTGATCGCATTGTAGTTTACCACTGGTAGGGTCAGAGACTCATATATGCGCAGTACCTCTGTGCCCGCCGAGTACAACAGCGTCGCCACTTTGGCATCATCATCTGTTTCTCCGGTGGCGGCGAAAAACATGTAAAGTTTTTTTATCCAGAAGAGCCATCTCGGGCCCAGTTTCGAGGGGGGCCCCGAGGTGTCAAACTCTTGCATTGGTTGTAATGAACCATGTTGTCTTCTCACCTCCCTCACTGATCCAGAGGCCTCTCCTTCGTTGTCCGTCATGTTCACAGGTCGCACTGGCACCTCAGACCGTGTTAGAGGCCGCAAACTTGGCTATATTCGTGTCCGACGTAGGGAGACTGCCAAACATCCAAAACTTCAAGGATCGACCACCGCAGTGTTTAGACAGCGCACGAGCACCCTTGCGGGCCGCAACCGCCTTAAACACCATAAATAAAATGGCCGTCGTCACTCGTGTGAGGATCGTGGCGCACGTGAGATGAAATACCCATAACAACACAATTGTACTTGTCGGGCGTTTTTCTCCTCGTGTCCCGCCTCGTCGCCAGTGTGATGGGGCTTCCCGTGCCTCGGGTCGCCCTGTACTAGAACCAAAGCATGCGCATGCAATGAGACTCGGCCACACATGTCTGATCGTTCCAGGGTCCCGGCGGCAACTCCCTCGCGGGCCGTCTTTATTTCTTACACGCATGCGCCACCAAAACGAGGCTAGCGCATGCGCACCTGCAATACGGACATAACAACCGGTAAGCAGCAGTCATATGATCATAACATTGCAAAGAGTTAACCACGCATTGGGCCTCATTACAAATTTACCGGTCCGGAAACAACAGTGGCTTACCGGCTTTGTTGTTTCCAGACCAGCAAACTATGAGTCTGCCTACAAGAGCCGCTGTGCCCGACAGGTCTGACCCTGCCGGGCGGAGTGGCCACGGTAGGCAGACACGTCATGAAAGCACTGGCACCATAAACAACGGTGCCAGTGCTTCTGTGTTCCCCATTCCCATAGAGTTTCATGGTAATGGGGAACAACATTTTACCGGCGCCTGACTTTCCGGTCCACTTAGGTTGTAATCCCATGGTGGCACTGGGAAGTCAGGTGCCAGTAAATTATTCAGAGTCTGGCGGCAAGGCGCCAGTAGCACCGGCAGGGTTACTGCCGGACTTGGAATGAGGGCCATAATCTCTGATCCTCTCGAAAGGAAGGAAAAGAAACAGAGGTGGTGAAATTCTTTGTACAACGTGTGATAAAGAAAGGCACACCCTCAGCGGAATACACTATATTGTCAACATCCAATGCCCCGACGTCAGAAACTCTTGATGGAAATAAGACATAAAAGCCAGTTTAGCAGACAGCTGTTAACGTGAAAAATCCTCATTATCAGGTCAGGACTGGAAAAAGCAAAAAAACAAATGAACATTCCAAAAGGTAGAATACTTAGCCCTAGGTAGAACCTTCATCCTAGTGGACAGCAAGGCTTTCTTAACCGGGAAATGTTTCCCCACCTTTTCCCCCTTCACAAGCACATGACCTGCCGAAATTGCCGATCAGAAATTATTAATCGTTCTATAAGCGTTCCCCTCCTTTGAACAATGTCACCAGAAAATTACCACATCTACTGGAGGGGCAAAAACGGGATCGACACTCCGGTCCACGCACCAGCCCACCCAGCGTGCCCACACAGAAGAGTGGGAGATCGGAGTGGATCTAGCCCAAGAGTCCCTGAGACCCTGGAAAGCGTCACCCGAAAGCCCTGGGAAAGCCCAGGAATCAAAGAAATCTTCCAAGCGATGAGAGGAAGCAGACCCTGCAGCCAGAGCTAATGCGGACCCTGGATCTGTGAGAAGAAGGGGGAAGGACGGCAGCAGGCAAGGAATGTCCATTGCTAGCTCCAACAGAGCCGGGAACCACACTTGGGTTGGCCAGAATGGGGTGAGTAATACCAGAGACACTTGTTGTCTGCAAACCTGCAGGAGAACCCGAGAAATGAGCGAGAAGGGGGGAAACGCATATCCCGAGGTTCTTCCACTCCTGTAGAAATGCATCTAGTGCCTTGGCTTCCGGATCCGGACACCAACCGAAGAACTGTGACACCTGACAATTGAGGTGAGAGGCAAAGAGATCAGTGCAAATTGGACCCCAAGCCTCCACCAGGAGTTGGGAAACCCCCACATCCAGTTTCCAGTTGCTTCCATTCCAGAGAAACCTGGAATTCCAATCCTCTACTGTATTCACTAGACACAGGAGATACTCTGCATGCAGGGTTATTCCCCTGTTATAAATAATTATAATTGTTTTTTTATAACACACTCAATACCTAAGAGGTTTCTAGGGGTGGGCCCGGGATTCAAACCTGTTTGGCTCTGCGTCGTCTTGCTTCCAAGACGCACACATTTCCACTGAACTATACTACCCATGTTGAGACAGAAATCCCGAGCCAGATCCGCTAGCCCCTTGCACCGCGTCCCTACGAGCTTGTTGCTAAAACGTACCTCTGAGATATTGTCCATATTGTCCATCCTCAGAAGGATGCAACAATTTACTTTGTCCTTGGCTAAGCCCTTGACCACAAAGGACCCCGCCAGAAGCTCAAGAAAAAGACTTCTCTTGAATAGACCACTTCCCGTCTGTGGCTGTTTCATGACACCTTGGCCCCGACCTCGACAGACTAGCATCGGACTTCAACACCACATCAGGAGACAGACCAAAAATAGCTCTCCCGTTCCAGGCTTTGTTGTGCGGGAGCCACTGCTGGTGCTTCCACAAGGCTTCTAGAGAGAGATTGACAATGTGCGCGTATGGAGCCCCTTTCCTCAAATGAGCGATTTTCAGTCTTTACAGACTGCAATAATGAAGGGGGCCTGAGGAAATGGCCTGAATAAAAGCTGACAACATCCCTATTACTCACGCCAGAACCCGAGGGGAAAGCAATCCCTTCCTCAGCACGACTTGACCTGGCTGCGGATGCCTTGAATTCTTTTGTCGGTAAGAAGAAGCTGGCACAACTAAGAATTGATATTGAAGCCCAGACATTGGATGCATTGTGAAGGGACGAGGACCGACTGGTCTAGGTTGATGACAAACCTCAGATTTTGTACAAGAGAGATTGCCAGTTTGAGATGGAACTGCAGCAGATCTTGCTGCTGGGATAACAGAAGCATGTCATCCAGATACATTATTATCCTGACACTCTTCGCTCGCAAAAACGCCATCACTGGGCGCAACAGCAACAGCTTTGTGAAGCATCACAGAGCTGAGGCTAGCCCGAACAGGAGAGAGGCAAACTGTCAGCGGGAGCCTTGCCACCAAAACTGCAGATATTCCAGATGGGAAAGATTCACTCGAACGACCAGATAAACGTCCTTGAGCTCTACCTTGCACAGCCAATCCCCAAGAAGGAGAGAGCCTCTGAGAAGATGAACCCCCTCCATTTTGAAGTGTTGGTATACCACAAACATATTGAGTGCATTGAGATGTATCACAGAACAAACCCCTCCATCTGGCTTGGGAACAAGGAACATTTTCCTGAGGAAGGGATAATTACTGTGTGAGGTGGGAACAATTGCACCTTTGAAAATGAGATCTTGAATGTCCTTGTCCACCAGATCCTGCTTGTCGTGACAAAAGGATAGCGGGCAAGGAAGGGCTTCCTGAAGGGTTGGGGAATAAACATCTATTTGAAACCCAGATGCTGTCTTTAGAACCCAGGCATCTTTGGTCAGAGCTGCCCAGTTGAGGACAGCATGAGCTAACCGCCCCCCCAGATCTCCCTGGGAAGAAACACTTAAAGGCAAACAACTCAACTGTTGCAGATCTGCCACGACCTGCCCCTCTGACTGCACAATCCCTCCATTGTTCTCTCTTTGCTGAGGGAAGAAGATATCTGAGCTGTCCCTGGTCACAAATGACCCTGCTCGCATACAACTAGATGCCGGACGAGCTGAGCCCTGAAAGGGGTGGCTGGAGGAGCGGGCTCTGCCTCTTCCAGCCCTGGCAAATACACTAGGCAATAACACCTTCTTGATGTTGGTCTTAGCCTTGTCTAAGGCCGTGAACGTGTGCACAAAAGAGGACAGTTCCCTTACAAACATGCCCCCGAACAAGTTACCCTGTGCTCTAGGGCCTGCCTCAGATGGAGTCATATCTGCCAATTTAGGGTCCAATCGCATAAGCAGACCCTTCTTGTGCTCCGTATATAAAGCAGTATTGGCCTTGCCTGTGAGGGGGACACATCTTTGAAAGACAGCCCCTGAGGACTGACACATCCATTGGGGTTTCCAGAACCACACTTTCTTCCAATATGTCAAATATCTGCGTAAGGGGCCCCAGTACATCTATCAGTTTATCCTAGCAGGCACGAAGGGCTTTGTCTATGTCTATCCTCTGACCCTGTCCCTTTTTCGACAGAAAAACCACCATGGACTGATCTATTTCTGAGATAGCTACCACCTTATCTGGAAGGCAGGGACTCTGGCACTCTGCCTTTAACTTGTTACGTGCCTCATTTTCTAAAGGTTTTCTGGCCGAGTGCCTCATAAAGTACCCCACTGACTCTGATGGCTTCCACTCTGCAGAACGCGGGTGTTTAATATTTCCTGGATCAAAGAAGTGTTCCCCATAATGTCTTTCAAACACCCTGCTCTATTGTAACCTCTGCCTTCCTAGCCCTCTTTCTTCTGGGATGGGACCCCTCCGAGGATGTCTAGGAAGATGAGAATCCCTCTGCCTCCTGCGCCTTTTCCGGGACTGGGAACCCATATCCTCCCTGTACACCTTGTGTTAACCCCTTACTCCAAATGCTCAGTCTAGGCGACACACTTCATCTGAACAGGAACTTTAGCTCCTGAGGCACCCTCTGGGGCAGCCACTCCCCCGGAACGATAAACGGCAGTAACCGCAATAAGGCGGTCAAAGTACTAAGCCGCATCTACGGACTCCTGAACCACTCTACACACCTCCATTCTCCCTTCCTGACGTTCGGGACCAACCTGGATCTGTCAACTCCGAGAAAATACCATCCTCCACCAATACACTATTACCAGCCCCCAGGGCACCAGCACAAGCAGAAGTTGACATATTCCCAGTGAAGACACGCTCCTTTATGCTCACACTAGGAATAATACAGCATGCTAGGGAAAAAGGCCTAAGACAGACTTGCAAGGATAACAAGTATTTATTTCTATAAAACAGAGCTGCAATAGCAAATAACTCTGCTGCCGCCAAACATTCTGAGCTCTGTTTTGACGTGCAGCACATTATAAGCACTAACAAGGTCACTGATGATGTAATTATATATGATACAATTCTAATTGGAAGGGCTCTATACATGTCGGGCCTGCTCCATATGGGATGTCAGGCCATTGGTCCATCTTCATCTGTCTATCTCCGTCCACGTGAGCACTGCTGGGTTTGTCATCTGAGATGAAGTTGGCCTAACAATGATGAGGTCAGACTCACTCACATGCTTCACTCGCTCCCAGACAAATCAGCAACTTCCAAGGTCCTCCACCTTAGTTTTAGGATATAATTTTGATGCTACCCTGCACTTCGCTGCACAAATCACAAGACCCATTTCTGAAAGTGCGATAGCCTTGCCTTCTCATCTTATTTATCGATCGAAGGGTATAAAATTTTTATGGTCTGTGGTCTGGGTTTGGATGGTGCTGTGGCATGGGGGGTCATGGGATGAAAGCATGGCAAAGCTGTATTTCTCCTGTGGGGATCGTTGGGGGCAGGAAGGCCTTGTGTTCTGTTCCATGGGATGGTACTGCCAAGAGGCGCTATGCTCCCTTCTCATGACAGTGCAGGGTGCATTCTTTCCAGGGCACGAGGGCCTGTAACCTTCTGGACAATGGAGGGTGTTGTGGATCTCTGAGACCGGGCCAGGGTGGGGGTAGTGTTGGCGCTGATGCAAGGGGTCTAATACTAACCCACAAAATGTTGTTTGCCGCGCTTCGGCCTAAATTCTACGATGGCTGCCACTTGCCAAGATGGTGGTCACACCCGCATCTACCATATAGCTTGTAATGCATGCGCTAAGGTGATCATGCACCCTCCTCTATGTGCACCCTCTTCCCCTTGCTCCTGTGCTCTCTTAGCATTTTTTTCTCATTCGGTATCGCCTGGTGGAGGGGGGGGGGACCCTTTCTCCTTCCCAACAAGTGAAGATAATATCACTGCAAGTCCTTACCAAGGACTCCTCGAACAGAGGCTTTCCCTGCCTCAGCAGGCCATGGCTGCAATTCCGAGGACAGGACGTAAGGCCGAGCAGGTCTTGCCACAAAATGACTGGACCTTTTAACCTGAGAAGCACTCAGGCTATCTAACACGGCTCCTGCCGCTCCCACGTCCCTAACTGGCAACCTTCACAAATAAGAGTCCTGGTCCCACACATGCACCGCCAGCACTGACTGGAAAAAAGGGAGGAAGTAGGGAGCAACGCTCCGTTAATGCCAGCCAGTAAACACAAATTCACTAAAATATACACACCGTCGCCTAAGCCCGGAACCCCAGAGAGCAGCGCAGCACTAGTGTCCACCTTTGCGAGCGTGAGTAAAAAAACCTTCCGGAGTCGGCTCCTGGACCCTGCACAGAGATACTTTTACATTATTGAAAGAGTGTATGGTGATACATCACATTACTGAAAGTTTACACAGTTACACCCGTAAAACGTTTGCACAGAAAAGCTTCTATAGTAGGAAACCACTTACCTGCTGTGACAAGCAGCAAATAAGAGGACAACGGACTATGTGCTTGGGTCTTTATAAGGAGGCTCAAAACCCCATTGGTGGAGAGGGGAGCGACAGCCATCTTGGGATGGAATCCTCTCCTACATGGTTACATTTTTAAATTGATTGGTGTATTTTCATGTTTTAACGCAAATGTTTAAAAGCATGTGTTCTTTTCTTTGCTGCGGTTTCGAGAGTAAAGGAGACGTAATGCATAATATGAAGCCTCCGTTCTCGACATAGAATCGAGACGAAATCATCTTTACTCTTCACCTTTACTCTCTGCCTTGTGCGAAGTAAAACCCTGTCTGCAAATTAGCTTTGCAGGCAGCTTTTTGTAAGGGATTAGAATGGAATCTGCCTTCTATTTACCATGTGTAAATGCAAGGTATATTTCATAAGAATCGGCTGGTTCTACGCCTTCATGAAAACCCCATGCAAGCATTACAGCGGGTGCTCCCTGATCCAAGACGCAGGAGGAGTGAAAAGGAGAGATGCAAACTGTACTTGGTTTTCCTCCCATGCCTTGGAAAGTCACAAAAATGAGATGGAGCACAAAACAAAAAAGCGTAAAAGCACTACTCCCTACTTTTAAGCTTTCATTTTGGGCACCATTCAGTTCAAAATGACCACCTTTGCAGGAAAAAACACCACAGCGCATAGAGTGCACCCAGAAATGGTATTGTGAGGGAATCGGGACCTAAGTGTTTTCTTTGGTACGACGTTCTTTCATCGTCAGGCATTTCAATTTCAAAGCCTGCAGTTTATACGTGTTTGACAGTTCATCATCACATTTTTTTTTGGTGGGGGGGATTGAAAGGGCACATAAGTAGTTGGGGTGGTTGGGTATGGGTAAAATAGGTGCAGGAGGAGGGGATGGGGGGACATCAATGAACTGTCAAACACGTTTAAATTGCAGGCTTTGAAATGCCTACCGATGAAGACATAGGGCCTCATTACAAGTGCTCCGGTCCGGAATTAACGCTGCCGGTATAACCATGCCGGCACCGTTTCCGCGTCCGCCCAATCATGACCCGCGGCCCCGGAAATAGCACCTCCCCCAACCGCAGAGTTAAGGGTCCCGTAAAGTCCACCTGCACGGAAACCCCTCCGTTACCGGCAATACGAAACACCGTGAGCATCACAACTAGCACGGAAACACCGCCAGAAAAATGGCGTTAAAACCGTGATCACGGTGGCGGTACCGCCGCCAACGCGAACATGACGTTAAACAGTGCTTGCTGAACTGAATCAGGGCACAGGTGCACCAAATCAGCCCAGCTGGACCCAGCAGCACACTGGGAGCCTACAAAAGGGCCACACACAGCCCAACACAACACAAAACCATGCAGGCAGCAGCTCTAGTTGCACTTGGACTGGGCCTACTCAACCAACAGGCAGCACTGCACATGATGGCAGTAATGGTGCAGAGGAGGAGGTGGAGGAGGCGCAGGCGCCAACCAGCCAACCCTGCACCTATGGCAAACCCCATTGTCCAGCCGGCACAACCCCGCAGGCAGCCTGCAATACCACGCATCAGGGCCTCACCCTGGAACCTTACCCCAGGACAGATCCCCACACTATACCGGCTGGACCGTCCAACAATCCTGTACATCACTGCCATGATTGAGGACACCATCAGCAGCCACATAGACACCCCCACCGCCATCCCCCCCCTCCTGAAGGTTGTGTCTGTGCTGCATTTCCTTGGCACTGGCACCTATCAACACACGGTCGGTGAGCTGCACGGCATTTCACAACCCTGTTTTTCAAAAATCCTGGTACAGGTACTGGATGCCCTGTTGAGTCATGTGTCGGAACACATAGCCCTACCCCATACCCTCCCCAAGGTAATTGCCGCAAAGTTGGCCTTCCATGCCATAGCAGGCATGCCAAATTGCATAGGTGCAGTTGACTGCACCCACATTGAGCCGACAGTACCATGTGCAATTGAGATGGTGTTCCGCAATAGGAAACAGTATCACTCGTTGAATGTACAGATAGTATGTGATGCCACGCTACTGATAACACACTGCTGCGCACGTTTCCCAGGCTCAACTCATGACTCAATGGTACTGCGGAATTCCACGTTGCCACGGTACATGGAACGCTATGCTGGACAAAACACATGGCTATTAGGTGAGTACAGCTGACAATGCTCCGACCCTGTTGAAGTGGTGTGTGTGTCTCCAGGCCAATGAGCAATGTGAGTGTGCCGCTGTGACCACACATGCATCACCCCCCCCTGCCATCAACCAAATAGACAGCGGATCCCAACCATCACAAAGGAAGACATGACAGGTCAACACAGTGTGCCCGTACACACCCTGCCACATGACACACACACAGCCGATACTGTCACTGTCCCATACGCCTTGTGCCACTGCAAACACCCACCCACAAATGGAACACTGCCCTCCCAATGCACATGATGCCTGTAAATGAGACGTCCTGCATTAACTACTTCATTACAGTGGAGTGACTCTGCCATGTGTGCACATCGCTGCGCTATGCCATACTCACAATCAAATGTCACCCGCAGGGCAGAGTACACATGCACGTAAATGTGAAGTCAATATCGATTTGGCTACATCCACTGTGATGGCCGATAAACACTTCCAACCACTGCATGGCACACGTGCATGAATGAACAATTAAATTATTAAAATAGCACAGCATCAGATTAAGACATGATGCAACAAACACTGACATTTCCCCCCATCTACATCCCATGTAGGTGATGCTGGATATGCACACACGCCATGGATGATGACACCTGTACGGAGACCAAGGAACAGGCATGAGGAGGCGTACAATAGGGCACATGTCCACACACGTGGAATGATTGAGAGGACATTCGGACTGCTGAAGGCCCGATTCTGCTGTTTGAGCAGATCTGGCGGATCACTGCTGTACAGCCCAGTGAAGACGGGTAAAATCATGCTCGTATGTGCCATGATGCACAATCTCTGCCTGCGCAGGAACATCCCAATGCCCCCAGATGCAAATGAAGAAGATGGGGATGGAGATGGGGATGGGGATGGAGATGGGGATGGGATGGGATGGCAGCACTTCCCCCTGGGGGTCCACTTGATGGCCAAAGAGCACGGGATGAACTGATTCGCATTTACTTTTGAGACACAGCACATTCACAGCAATGCATGATCATGGTGATGACAATAAATGATTGGTTGTACTGCAAATGAAATGATGGATGTCCACACATGTATGTTTTGATTTCAAATGATGATATATTGATGAATTAACAACAGGGAAGGAGGTGCAATGGTTACGGAAGCTGTACACCCATGCCCACCCACTACCCAAACGTACCCACCCCCACCCAGGAACCAATGTTCAAACACCCAAAACAACCTCCCCACCACCCAAACGTACCCACCCCTAACACCTTTCAAGTCCACGTGTGTCCTGCAGTGCCCCACACACATGCCATCACTTCCGTGTGCGCTTCTGTGCCTGTGCATCCTTGCCCGAGAGCCCCGTTAGCCGACTCGAGCGCCTCCTTGGACTGGCAGTAGTGGAGCTGGATGGGGTGGTGGTATTGGATGGCACAGAATCAGGTATAGATGGCATACGTGCAATATTTGCCTGTTGCCCAATCAACATGGACTCTATGAGCCTGGAGGTGTTGTCATTACCCTCCCCGCACATGGCGTGCCAGGGTGACAATATTGCTGGCAAAGCGTCCTATGGACCTTGATAGGCGACGCACTGACGTGCTGTAGCACTCCCTCTGCAGCCTAGATTCCTCGAGCTGTCTCTCCACCAGCTGGGTGAGGGCAGCCTACTGCTCCTCCATCCGCTGCATGCGGGAATTAAGCTCTGCCATAGATGGGGTGGGTGACCTCATGGGACTTCGGAGTGATGTGGGACTAAACTCCAGCTGATGGAAGGATCCCAGGTCATCAAATGTGGGCATCTCCCCCTGTGGCCCAGTATCAGAGTGCTCTGCCGGGGCACTGTTGTCACTACAGGCCGCCTCCTCTGCAGTGCAGCTGCCTTCTGTGTTGGTTTGGGTGGGCACGATGGGTTCCCGTGGCACCTGTGTTAACTCAGGCAGCATGGAGACGCTGGGGATGTTGGTGGTGGTGGCCGGAACATTTGTTGCAGTTGGTACTGGGGGCAGAGATGCCGAACTGCTGGCAGCATCCTCTTGTGCAGGGGCGGTGGCTTTGACACGTGCCGGTGCAGATTGCCTGGCCTGTTGTGCAGTATCACTGTCACTTGACACGGCTGTGGGGACACAGAGGACATGCAATTAGTGTTGTGGTGGTGGCTGATGGGTGCATCACATGCATCAGACAGGTTGATCATTCAATAGTGTTAGTTACATGCATCTGATTGTTGGGGGGTATGGGTCCTTTGGCCCAGTCATGCAATGCTTGGGGGGGGGTTGTTAATGGGTCCTTTGGCCCAGTCATGTACTGCTTGGGGGGGGTTGTTAATGGGTCCTTTGGCCCAGTCATGCACTGCTTTGGGGGGGGGGGGGTTGTTAATGAGTCCTTTGGCCCAGTCATGCACTGCTTGGGGGGGGGGGGGTTGTTAATGGGTCCTTTGGCCCAGTCATGCACTGCTTGTGGGGGGGGGGGGGTTGTTAATGGGTCCTTTGGCCCAGACATGCACTGCTTTGGGGGGGGGGGGTTGTTAATGGGTCCTTTGGCCCAGTCATGCACTGCTTGGGGGGTTGTTAATGGGTCCTTTAGCCCAGTCATGCCATCAACATATTCTCATGTGGCATTCATGTTTCACCACTTACCAGCATCTGCAGGTGGGCTCACTCCTGCCTCAGCCTCCCCGATCCCATGGATGCCCTCAAGGTGGAGGACACTGCTGCAATGCTCCTCCCATGCTTGCAGCCTCAGTGGGGAAGGGGGTCCTCCACCTGTCCCACTGCTGCGTTGGCGGTGTGTGGAGATCAGGTTCCGAACCCTCAGCCTGAGATCGTCCCACCACTTGTGGCAGTCCTTGACGCTCCTCACAGTCACGCCCACAGCAGTGCATGTGCGTGCTGCTTCCGCCCACACTTCCTTCCTCCGCTGCTGTGTGGCAGGCCGTTGATCGGCACTGAGCAGCACCTCTGCATGCTCCACTATATGCTCCACCAGAACAGTTAGCTCTGCCTCACTAAAGCGCTGTTCGCGCTGCCTCTGAGCTGGAATCCTGGCAGACATGCTGGTGGTCCCTTTTGCCTTCTCACAGTGTGGATTCTGCTAGTGCTGACTCTGGATGGCAATGGATTGTGCTTTATATGATGGCCGCCTCTCTGTTTCCTGTTTTGGCGATCATGATATTTCCGGTTCCGTGTCCGTGGTGACGGAGGCGGACACGGTTTTTGAGCTACTTGTGGCAGCGCTATGTCCATTTCTGTGGCTTTTTCCGTGATGGCGGTGACAACGTTTCCGCATCCGTGTGGTGCGCGCGACCGACAGCACGTAATCGGACGGTCTTTCCGCAACCTTGCGGATACGGAAACTTTGTTACCGCCATCACGGAATCGCTGCGGTCCAAACCTGACAGGTTGTAATGAGGCCCATAGAATCTTTCTTTCACTCTGCATTGACGTTTCTAAATAGATTCTTCTCATGATCTGCATCACACTGCTTGAATTTAGGCATGCCCTTTAATCCCTAAATCCAACCAAAAACCACACCTGGATTTAAAACTGGTTCAGAAACCCCTGCAAATTGCAGAGATGGTTTTTGCAACTGATCAATTGCACAGAACTTTGTGTTGTGTAATTGGAGTGCATTCCATGCATCAACAACGCGTTCCTTGATTTGTTTGAAACTCATACAGGTGTGTAACAAACAGGAATCATTTGCAAATGCTTTGTGGCAAATATGGTTGTTTTAGACATTTGGTTAGTGACGTAATATAACATGAGTTGCCCCCCCCTTACAGAAAGCGTGTTATAGTGCCACCACCTAATTTCACTCCAGTCAGAGAAATACGAAGGCCTTGTCGGCAGGTAGCAAACAATAGCAGTTGGTTAATCCCAATTCAAGCTACTTTGGACTTCAAAACATCCGGTGCCACATAAGTCACGCGTACACATGTGACTTTACACCTTTGTTGGCCATTTGGGGTTCCCAGTGATATGCTTCTTAGTTGCATTTTTAATAAACTTTTGATCAACAAGGCAGCTTATGTGCTTCTTTGGAAGTTACATAACATCCAAGTAAAGTGTTGATCGTAGGCATAATATGTGGAAGCAACCGATTATACTTTTTTCCTTTCCTCCATTTGGAGCCCTCGGGAGTATGGTAAAACTTGTAATGGGTCAGAAACTTAGTTCACCTACATGACGGAAAAGCAACATTGCTTGATTCACAAGTTGAAGTTATATTTGCTGCTCACTATATGCACTCCTTGTTTTCATGAACTATTACCCACTCACTGTATAATGTCCTGAAACTGTTGGAAATGATTCTAATTAAGATGGTCAGACAATGATTTTCAATACATGGTTTTTTTCCACAGTGCTTGTTAGATGGTCCGGAACTCTAATATCTGTTTCTTATGTATATTCTCACTTAGGATCACTGAGGGGCTTGACAAATCCCAGGGCCACATCACGAGTTGGGGGGTTGCCCTTAAATGCAGTGGTAGTGGGGTTAGCGCTACATTTGAGGGGCCTCCCAATCATGACTATGGCGTGTTTACCGCCAGCTCAGGGCTGGGGGTAAACACGCTGGAAAAATGCTGATTTTCGGCGCAATTACCTCATGGTAATAACGCTGGCGCTAATTATGCAGAGAATTCTCCAATGGGTCCAATGGACCCAATGGGGAATGGGGAATAACGTTTACCGCCCAACCTGTGATCTGGCGGTAACCACTGGACGGGTGGGCGGAAACGCAAATAAAGTTGGGGAGTATGCCAGCCGGGATACTGCCGAAATCGTGATGAGGCCCGGCAGTGTTTTCTCATTCTAAGTTCAATCTATTTCTTAAATAGCTCTTGTAACTTTACTGCTGGAGTACATGCTTCTCACGTCAATCTCTTTCTCAAATGGTGCTTGGAAATTTGCCAACAAGTTCTTGGCGTTGGTGCTTCTTGGTCCAATTTTTCTAAAATGGTACTAGTAACTTTGTCTCCAAGTTCCAGGAACCAGCACATATCAATTTGATCACCATATATGGTTGTGCACCAGACTTCCTCCTCTAGAGCCTCTTATCGGTCTTGTCACCCTTCCTGGTTTCGCCTCAGATGCCTCGTCTCTGTCCTCTGACTGTCTCCTCAGCAGGCCCTCACCACAGCAGCTGACATCCACAAACCTCTCTTCTCTCATAAATTTACTTGCCATTTTCTCTCCATGTCTTCTCTGGCACACATCTGGTTCAGGGCTTTCTGCCTATTGTGCTTGTCACAGCAGGCTCTGTATCGGATACCAGTCATTTCTGCCATTCTCCATCTGACTTCTCTGGGTCTCCAGAGCTGCCCAGCTTTTTCTGGCAATGTAGCTCCATTAGGACCCCCCTATTCTCTGGATCCTCCACTGCAATTTCGATCCACAATACTGCAGTTCATGTTACCTGATCATGGAGAGGAAAATCACTGATCACTCGATGTATTTCTAGGTCCCTCAAGAGGTCACTTCACCATACTAGGCCACTGCTAATCAACTATCAGACAAAACTTTCTTAGAGATCAACAAAGTGTGCTACTTCAAGACATAATATTTAATTTGTCAATGTGCAAAACATGTGTTAGCCAGCTTAAAAATGGTTTAAAAATTTTAAAAATTGGAATTAACAATATGTTGAATTGAACTAATGAATTAAGTTGATAGTAAGTCGCTGTTTACCGGAAAAACAACAAATATTGTGATCCAACGAACAAAATTGTTCCTTCTGGACACAGTTTATCAAAACAAGTTTGTAAAATATCAATTAAATGAATTTTTGGATGTGAAAAATATATACATTTTTGGATATAAAAAAATATTTTTGTTATTTATTTTTGAAACATTTTTGAATTTGACAAGATATTGAAGATAAACCTAAATTGATGCTTATGTATTCTTGAAGAAGAGCACTTTGTCGATCTCTAAGGAAATGTTGTCTATCGAGTGATTCATCATTAAAAGGTATGATGTTTTTACATAGAAAGTAGCAGCACTTCACACTCATAATTATATACATGTAAGTGAGATAGCACAGTCTTAGACGCCACCTCTGTGTAATTTATGAGTTTTTAAATCTTTATGTATATCCTTCAAAACCTACTTGCATTTCTATTTGTACTTTGCATTATATAAGTGCGCACTTCACTTCAGCCGACTTGACCGTGCTTGACTCATCAGAAGTCCTGCTTTTGGCACTCTAATATTCTCATTTGTTCTTCGATCCATCTCAACTTGACCAACGGCTCGACTCTGGGTAAGCATCCGACTCACTGCATCTTGAACGTTGACTCAACCCAACAGAAGCATCGACCACACTAGAAAGCCAACTCAAACCGCTGGAAGCAATTAACTCGCCCATCCCAAATAATCTAGTGGAAGCATTGTCTCAAGCCGACTCAACTGCTGTCTCGACATGTTGGAAGCCATCACCTGGATCTGTCTTGAACACTGACTCAATTCACTAGAATCCCTGTCTCGAAGTCACCTCGATGCTGACTTGCCATTGGGAAAGCCCAAATCAACCATCTTGACACTGGCTTGATCACAAAAAAGCACCAGAACGCCTGGCCAAATGCTCTTTGGCCCCAAATATGAGAAACTGAAGTCATTTGAAGGGGTCCTGTACACTTTGGTTCTCCTTAAAGAACCCTTTTAACTGATCCCTCCTTCTATACCTTTTTAAAAGATCTCTTTATAAATGGACATTTTTCTGCTGGAATCTTTGCCTGAGCACCCCTGGCTACAAACATAGAATGCATATTTTATCTGAAACTCTGCATTTTCTGTTTTTTCCCTCCATGTGTTTGCTGTTCACAGACTTGCAAAGCATTACACAAAGGAAAAGGACCTTTGAAGTAATGGAACAGTATCTGCCCTCCAGATGCAAATTGTGCAGAGAAACAGTCAGTAGGCTGGCACAGACAACAAAGAGCTTTACAATACCATGTGACTGGGTAGGGATTATTGTAAACCACTGCTGGAGCCGCACATCACAAACCTGCAAAACTATGACTCATTCTAAGGGCAAGCTAAGTACATAGGGAAAAGGGTGGATAAGCAAACATAGGCGGTTAGGTTCTTTGGAGACAAACCATAGGTCTTCTTTGCTCTTCAGAACCAGAGTGCAGCCATCAAAGTTGTCCTTTGGAGGCGCTGCATCACAACACCTCTGCCGAGTGGTTACCCTTCCCTGACTTGTGTATCTATTAGAGGAGGTGGTGTGACCGACAGGTTTAGGTATATATTCTTCCCTTGTTCCTAAGGACATATTGTATCCTGCCAGTAAATTTAGTACATTCCCACTAAGTGCCGAATTTGACAGTTTCAGAAAGCTCCCTATTTGACATTCCCTCTAAGCTCCTTGTTTGGTCTCCCTATTAAACTCCCAGTTTAACATTTCTAGTAAGCCCACAATTTAGCATTCCGAGTAAGATCTCAGTTTGGCATTCCCAGAAAGCTCCTATTTGCTGTTCCGAAGAAGCTCCAAGTTTGACATTCTCAGTAAGTTCCCAACAAGCTGAACATTCCCAGTTGCATTTACAGTAAGAACCCATCTCCATTATGTTCCTTTGAGCTTTTCATTTCATTTAAAGGCCCAGTAGGATTGGCATTCCAAGTGAACTTGAAATTCACAGTAAGCTCACAGTTTGCCACCCTCAGCAACCTTTCCCTTTGACATTCTCATGACCTTTTACTTTGACAATGCAAGTAAGTTACAAGTTTGACATTCCCAGTAGGCTTGACATCTTCAATAAGCTCCCAGTTTAACATATATAGTAAGCATGGACTCTGTGTGAGGGGTAAGAAATGAGAGACAGACACCAAGTTGAAGTTTTCTCAAGGTTTGCCATATTTATTGAAATTAAATAGGGCTGAGACAAACGCCTATCTATCGTTATCCTAACGAGAATGTTCCTACGTAGCAAACTAAAACTAAAGAAAAATAATGACCTTGTGTCCAAGTGAATTTGACCCTCACACTAACATATACAACCAAAATACATAAGGTAAATATGTTTGCTTTCAGTTCAACCAACAAATATGACTCGGTTTTCCTATAAAGCAATCCTTGTGCCCAGGGTTGGATTCCCTTCCCCTGAATCAATTAAGGAAGGCTTTTACAAGAGTTTTGTTTCAACAATGTTCTTTTCAGTTCAATGAAAAAGGTTTCTTTCATCCAACACTTCTTTCAAATGAGTAAAGAAAATGTCTCTTCCACAAAGCACTTGTTCAAAACCAAACCACCAGTTTCTTCCACAAAGTATCCTTTCCAAATAGCAAAATGGCTTCTTAGAAAAATGGCACAACCTTTCTTTTCATAGGATATCTTTGTCAGGAAAGAACAGCAAATGTCTCTTGTTACACAATAGTTTGTAAAAAGGATAAAGCAATGATCAGGTAAATATCTTCTTTCCTCAGTACTTTCTCTTTGAAGACAACTATTCCTTTCCTTGTTTACACACCTGCCAGGAATGATTTCCACTTCACATACAACCCTTTTATAATAGCAAGTTCTCTTCTTGAAAACCACAATCTACTAGCCTGCCAGGAATGGACTTCGACTTCATGTATCATGTTTCTCTCCTGATTTACTTGCCTGCGAGGAATGGTTTTAATTTCACATACTTCTCAATGATTTCTCTGTTTGTAGCAATGGAAAAGGGGGTTCCAGGTTTCCCCAAACTGGGGTCCACTGTGAGGAGAATTACACCCATTTTGCCCTTTTTTCTCTGCTTTACAGTCTTTTGGCTGGTGGCAATGCAGGTTTCAGGTTTTCCCAAACAGATGTCCCGGGTTAGGATAATTGTACCCTGTTTGGCCTTCTTTTCTACTTATTCGGATTTCACAATAGTCTTTAATCGTAATTGTTCCTTATGGAGTGGCCCAGGGTTTCCTCTCACTCTAGGTAAATTCACCAGCTTCATTCAGTGTCTACTGGCGTTTTAACAATGCTGCAGTGTGACTTCAATACAAGTGGAACCTCGGCCTACTTGCTGACAGCTCTCCGATGGTTGTTGCTGTTCACGCATCGCTTCTGGGAGCTTGCTAGGCTCCCCTTGGTGTCCAGGTAAGCCAGTCTGCTGCAGCAGTTCTCCTTCATTCAGGAGTGCTTCTCCCTCTCTGCTGGGCTTCTAGCTCCTTAGCATTCTTCCCAGCTTCCTGCTGGGTGCACACTGCAGAATCCTGTGACTTTGTCTCCACCTGCAAACTCTGCTGTGACCTCTGTTCCGGCTTCTGCTGCTTTCCTTCTCCTTCCTCTGCTCGTCAGCGGCGACTGGGCTTTCCATTTAAATGTCCTGCTCAGCTGTTTCAAAGTGCAACAACTAGAGCGCATGGTCTGCTTGACATCACTAGTGATCCTTATCAACTCTTCCCTCCTTTTCCTCGTCTCAGAACAATTGGCATTCTAGGCATTGAAGAGGGAGACCTAATTGTGGCCCTCGTTGCACCAGTCCCGCCCTCATCTCGATGCCATGGAAATGTAAAATGTACATCCTTCCTGGCCCCCTCACCCCTATCATCAATATACTGTGGATGTGAGAAACGCTATGCCTTCAGACAGCCATTTAGACCCTATTCTGATGACATTGTTGAAGAGATACATTTGCAATTGATGGAGCAAACAGACTGACTGTAACCACAAAGAAAAAGCTGATGACATCACGAGTCACGACTAAGACTACAACGTGGATGCATTAGACATGAAGCACACACACATTCCATCACAAAGTTACACAGACAGCTCTTAGACACGAAGAATGTGCGTATGACTCACCTAGCTAGAGGACGGACACACCTTTGCTATGCAGTAACCGCAAGTTGCAAAAGAAAACATGTAAACTGCGTGCTGATGCTTAAATGCAGCTATCATGAAAGGCCAGGTAAATAAAGATAGAAGCCACAGCTGCATTGAAATGAATGGAAGACACTGGAAGAGGTTGTGAATACAGAGAGAGGCCTGACGTACTGACTTTGCTGAGATGCACAGACCAGGCTGTCAGTGCAGCTATTGTGCACAGCTTTGCCAAGGACACAGAGGGAGGGAAAGTTTCACATTCATAGAAGAGATAGGACACCTGGAAGAGGAAAAGCTGAAAATCCTCATAATGCAAGCAGGAAAATTAAGATTGTAGTCCCTACACGTGACTTGCAACCTGTAAACCAAAGCCTATTCATTCCAGTCAAACAGTGACCCTCATTCCTATCCAACTGAAGGCAAGATGATACAAAAGTAGTACCAGGATGAAAGCTTAATGTTCTGTCTCAAGGCCTAGAGGATCAGAGGTGGTAACTTGTTAGGTACAAGCAGCACCTCTGTGGAGTTGGTCACAGGAGGAGCCACCACATATGGACTAACCAATAGGGTTATTTACCCTGTATGTATTACATATGTAGTTTACCTCACTAACCAATCCCATGTTCTGTTAGGCGTTTTGCAATGTATTTTGTATTTTGCGACATCACAGGACCTTAAAAGACTATCACGAGCATGTGAACAACGAGAAAGTATTGGAGAATTGCTTATTGTCCATAACTTGATCCCTGTATCAAAAGCTGTCAATAAACAGTGACATTTGTCACAGTGTTGGACTCTTTTGGTGCAGGATATTTCCTCGGCCTAGTTCCTCTTGCTTGTAGTTAGGGAGATTACCAAATCCTTCTCATGATTTCAGGTGATAGCAGAGGACATCTCTAAGAACCCCAGCGCAAATATCACTTTTCCCGTTGTGTGCTTAAAGGGATGCATCGCAACCCGTGAGGACTGGACCAACTGACCACACGTGAAAACTGAGATGGTGGTCAGGAGCCCCCTTGTGAAATTCCTGCCTGCTCCCCGTGGGACACTGAGTAGACCAGAAGGCAGAGTGGCAGTGTCCGAGGGCTTCAGCGGATCTGCACAGTGTGAGTATAAGTCCAAGAATTTCAAAGAAATTTAAGCAGGGAAAATTGTTCTGGTGTGTTTTATGTTATTTATGAGCGATTCCCTATTTCCGAGCGGTAGCTAGGTTACGGCTGATGAGAGGATTCCCTGTTGCTAGGCTGTGGAAGGTGGTACCTCATTGAAGTTACAAAAAAAAAAACTGGGCACTTTTAAGAGACAGATTCCCCTGTAAAGCAGGAATACGGCCTTATATGTGGCGTCTTTGTCTTGTGTTGTTGTGTATTGCAGAGTTTAAAAGTGCACTCAGATATATAAGTACTTACATTGTTTGTCATGCACAGTGGATGGTGACATCATGTAGGGGTTGTTATTAGGATACAGTGCGTTGACGCAAAGATGAAGGCCCGCAGTGGGGCACAGAGTTGTTGGTTAAGAAAAAGGGAGACGTTGTTGTTTAGTACTGAAACGATCTGGAGGTGAAACATTTTAGAAAATGACAAGGTTATTGTATTGTTTTTGGGTTGACCACCTGGAGAGTTATGGCTTGGCCTTTGAGGGCGGGGACTAGAGTGTGGGTGGTGTGTGGTGATCCCGAGAGGCAGTTGGAACAAAAGTTATTGTTTCTTTGGAGATGTTGATTAATTGTTGACAACAATTGTGGCATTGAATTTGACATTGTTAAAGTATGTAAACAATCCCGATTTGAGGTCAAGTAAGTATCGGTAGTGAGATGGTGACGGCCCCACCATGGGCGATACACCCCTCAAGCACTTGTGCAAGTCCCTTCCACGGTAGAAGTACAAAACATGCAAGCATAGAATAGAATGTACTCACGATATAGAGGACAAAATGATGAGGCCATGGCCCCGGGAAGGCAGTCTTTTTTTAAATCTTTGCTGCAACACATGATCATGTATTTACATGCTGCATATAAGGGACATAAATGAAGCAACAGATTACCAATATTTGAGTTATGGAGGATGTTTGAGAACAAGGAAGAGGATCCACCCAGAGAGAATGGAAGCTTACCCAGCATGTTGTGGGGCACGAAGTGCCCACGGCTCCTCCTCCTGCGCCTCAAACCGCTGACCCACCAACAGGAGGCCAGGGATTTTGCGCCTTGAATGAGTAAAAGCAGGGGCAGAGTACACTAATCCCATTGATGCACTGCCTGTGTATAGTAGCAAAGATGCACTTAGTAGCGCTAAACCAGCGGATAGCAAGACAGTGGCTTTCATTCATGAACGTAAGGGGCGCAGTGGTCTGCAAGCCTAATTAACTGGGGGTGACGAGGTGACTCATGAAAGCATGGGGGACAATGAGACAACAAGCCCGCCGAAAGAGTGGATGGGAGGACAGATATTGCTTAAACTTGATGGAAGGAGTGTAATGGAGCCCAGAAACATCAAGGAAGAAGTTAAGAAACAAAAGGAGAAGGAGGAAGTGGACTGAGAATGTAAAGAGGTAATGGAGGAAGTGAATAGGAGAGGAAAGAACAGGAATGGTTGAGAAAGTTGACAAAGAAGGTGGAAGAGAAGGAGAGAGAGGAAAGCGAAAAAAGAAGACAGAAGGAAATAGAGGAAGAGGTGATGAGAAAAGCTGATGAAGAAAAGGAGAAGCAGTTGCAATTTAAGAGAGAGAAGAGGAAAATGGAAATTGAGAGAATTGTTAATGAACGGCGATGTAGAGGAAGAAGAGAAGGATTAAAGACAGCAGCGGGAGAGAGAGAGAAGTCAAGATAGATGCCTCAAAGAGATAGAGGACATAATAACAGAGCACACACTTTTAGATGATGAAGAGGAAGCAGGAATACAAAGTAGAATAGGGATACTGTGTAGGAGCTGGAAGGATAGTGCTTCTGCCCCTAAGGCAAGCAGAAGTGTCGCAGGGACCCCATTGAGGGGAGGGGGTGACTTGCTGGACAGAGTGAGGGGGAGACAACAGGGGAAATGCATGTTGGGGAGGCTTACTTTGAGAATGAAGGGGGTGAAGGCAGTGATGACAGTTTGGAAACAATGGGGTCAGACAAATACCCTTAGGGAGAGTGATGAAGGGAGTAGGCCACACCGCCCCTCCAGAGAAGTAATCCTAGAGTGGGAGAAACTGTGAGGTATTGAAAGAGTAAAGCTAGGACCTGAGGGACACCTTGAGCGTTCCAAAAGCAAATTGCATAGTGCAGACAAACGTACTCCATACGTACAGAGGCTGAGAGCATTACCAGGACAAAAGAGAACTAGCTTGAAGAGAGCATATACAACTACAATAGATGTTGGGAAATATGACAGAGGTGTGGGCCGAACACAGTTTCTGTGTCTAGAAAAGGGCGGTGGGCGATCACAAATAATACCGTGGCAACAGATAGACAAAGATAATCTGAGGTGTAAATTGCCATCGTTGACTGCAGGAGCGGGGAAATTGATTTATGAACTAGAAAGACTGACAGCAGGGACGACACTGGCAGTGGGTGACATCAAGAGCTTACTCTCTGCCATCCTCGAAGAGGTAGCTGACGATGTTTGAAAACAGGCAGAATATTCTGGAGTGACAGCGCACAACACAGCACACGATGGGGCGCCTTTCAATAATTGCAGTGCAGCTATATGGTAGGCTCTGAGGGTACAGTACCCAGACATATCTGACATAAGCGCAATTATGGCACACAAAATACATGAGGACGAAGACCCACTTCAATATATTTAGGAGATACAGGAATGTTGGCGTCTTGAGATGCAGGAACCATGGGACAAAACGGTGGGTTTACTTTACCACATACTAAGCAAGGGCCAACCAGAGCATGTACAGAAGCAATTTAAGAAATTTGTGGGGATGAAGGCGAAGCCTTGGTCAGAAATTCATTGACTATAGTACATTATTGTCGCTAATGCAGGAGAATGCGAGAAAGAAATGTGAGAGAAGAAAATAGGATGACGCAAAGTTGGCTCAGAAAAAAACATCAATATACAATAGAAGGAGCAATGTTAACGAGCGGAGAAGGAGTGGTTACTCAGAATGCACAGAATCAGCGGCAGATAGTATGGGGACATTTTGTAGGAAGGAGAGACACTAATTATTGGCCGCGAGGAAGAGGTGGTGTGCCCAGGGGAAGAGGAGCCGGGTACTCAGTGCAGCAAGGTGGAGATGGGTTTAACGGGGGACAGTCTAGACCCCTAGGAGGTCAACACAGTGCTGGACTTGCAGAAACATAGGCCACATATTGCGAGTGTGTAGGAGCAGAGGGAGAATACAATAAATGGGGGGGCGACATACACACTGCCATACCATGCTGAGCAGCCGGACTGTTATGCCCAAGATCACACGAAGACACATGTGCAGCAAATGGCGCCAGCACAACATGCAACAGCACAGTCACAACAGACCATGATGTATACATCGCAGGCACAGGGGTGCACACAACCACTGCACAAAGCACCACAACCACTGATGTAGCAGAATGCTATAGCCACGAGACACGCAGACACCACAATGCAGACTAGTGTACAGAGACCAGGGGGCTGTACAGAGACTAGGGGGAGCGACTGTAGTGGGAAGGATCCCTTTCACTAGATTGGGGATGACTTTATATCACAATAGGACAGCCCACAGACTGCCTTGATGTGTTCATTCCTTTCTTTTACACACAACCCGAATGAGGAGCCATGTGAAGTGGTGACCATAGGTGACAAGACTTTCTCTTTTCTTGTAGATACAAGAGAGCAACCAGATCCCTATGTCAGGCATTGCCATGAGTGCTCAAGATTTCTCTGAGGCTACGGATTTGGTTGCTTTTACTGACAAACTGTACATTTCCATAGTGGAGCATGAATTTACCATGCCACTGTCATATTACCGATAGACACCACTTAACATAATCGGAAGGGACATGATGAGAAAACTTAATATGACCATCTCCTTCACGGAGCAAGGGATAGTGTGTTCTACCCCAGGAATTCACTACATGAATTCACAAGAGTTAATTCATGCAGTTCACATTCAGACTGTAGAGAGGGGGGTGCCCCTTGATCACAAGTTATTTTACTGAAGCGTGGTTGTGCTATTAGCATGGCTCCCGGGGATACAGGGCAAACTGCTTCGCTTACCCAACAAATTCTTGTTTAGATCAGAGATTCCCCTAAATGAGGAAGAAGGACAGTGTTTCCACTATAATTGGAGACAGTTATAGGCAGGGATGAAAGAATAGTAGTACACGGGACCAATGATACAGGATGTATGTGGAGAGCATTAATTACAGTAGGAGAAGGGCATAGACTGACTGACTTGACAGATGAAGAATTGTTTTGGGATGGCGTGTCCGATCTTGAGACAGTGTTCTTTATGAGCATTACTTACTGAGTGAGAATTTATTACAGGGAAGCCCCACAGAGAATGGCCTTAATGAAAAAGGCGCCAAGACCATTTCTGGAGGAAGACCTGGCACAGATACCAAGATGGACCAACAGCCCGTATGACGATGGCCTGTTGAAAGGGGTGGGAGCTGTTAAAATTAAGCTCAAGCCAGGGACAATTTATCTAGGGAAGCAGACAAAGATATCTTTGAGACAATTTCCACGCTAGTGCAGCAGGGAACTTTGGTGCCATCAGAATCACGATGCAACATGGCTGTGTACTCGGTGAAGAAGGTGACAAGCAGCATTTTATTCAGCTTTTGTGCCCTTTGAACTACATTGTTCAAGCCGAAATGTCCTTTAGTTCTCAATCCAACTGACAATACTGCGTAGTATTCCGCCAGAAGCCACTCATTTTACAGTGATAGATTTGAAGAATGCTTTATTCTCTATCCCACTTCATGAAGAATCACAGGATCTGACGTAATTTCTATATAGAAATAACAAGTGGAAAAACAAGAGATTTCCCCTTCTATATTCAATAGGGTCCTCCAAACGGACCTAGGGAACATATATTTGGACAGCAAGGTAATTCAGTGCGTAGATGACATTTTGATACATAGCAGGTCAGAAGAGCAGTGTCAAAAATACCCAGTAGAGTTACTAACAGTACCAGCAGAAAAGGGTTACAAGGCTGACAAGGCAAAACTACAGTATTGCGGGACGAGGTTTTATACATTTGGACAATTAATATTGTAGAAAGGCAGGAAGGTGACCCCTGAAAGAGCAGAGGCAATTTTCAGAATTCCGCCACCAAAGACTGTGAGAGAAAAGCAGCAGTTTTTAGGTCTCTGTTTTTACTGCAGGGTCTGGGTGTTCGACTACAATACATACACTAGAACTCTTTTAAACTGGCTCAAGGAGGCCCAGAGGGGGGACAGTAAAGCAAAGTGGACAGGGGAGATGACAGAGGCATTCGAAGAGCTAAAAAGGGCGATATCCACAGCCCCAGTATTAGGGATTCCAGACTAATGCAGAATTGTATTTGTTTTCACACTCCAACGGAGTAGTGATGATGGCAGTGCTCACACAGAAAACGACCCTAGAGCACAAACCAATAGCTTACTACAGTGGTCATTTAGACCCGGTGTTGAGAGGTCATTATCCTTGCAAACAAGCATTAACTGCTGCTGTCTTCACAGTAGAGAAATCAGCAAGTGTTACAATGGGCTGTAGCACCACGCTGTATGTGGATCATGCCTTTTTTGCCATTCTTGAAAAACCCAAGAGTACATGCACTATACAGAGAGCATGTGGATATGAGGTGATTATCTTGAATCCGGTGATAAAAGTAGTAAGGTGTAGAATTGTGAACCTAGCAACATTTATAGCAGAACCACTAGAAGAAGGAGACTATGTACACAACTGTACCACATACACAAAATATTCTGCTGGCATTCCTAGAGCAAGGAAGAATGCCCTCAGAGAGGGGAAGTACTTTTTATTGATGGCTCTTCAACCATTGACCAGATGATAGGAGAGAGACATAATGGGATGGCAGCTGTAAAGCTAAAGCCGAGTGCGACAGTTGAAGTAGTGGTGAGTGTGAGATTACCCTAGCATTTTTCAGCACAAGTGGCAGAATTGGTAGCACTTAGCACATGAGGACGAGGAGATCACAGTGTACTCCAGCTCTGCCTACGTGATGTCAACAGTACATGCAGGACTGTCACCTTGGAAAAGGAGGATCTTTTGATGTGCTGACGGCATGCCAGTGCAGCATGCGCCCCTATTGGAAAGGCTCATAGATGCGCTGCAGTTCCCTTCAGCCATCACGGAAGTGAAATGCCAAGCCCACATGAGAGAAGAGGACGTGCATTCCCATGGGAATGTAGCCACACACACAGAAGCAAAGCAAGCAGCATATTTCACAGAGTTTGACACCCCACCTAATAAACGCATATGACCGCCCAGCATGATATTTTGAGAAGGATATAGTTTGTTGCCCATTAATCAAATAGTAGAATTTCATAGATGATCCCCAGCAGAGGAGAAGGAGTTGTGGATAAAGAGAGGATGTTCGATATCCCCACAGATGCAATGTGGCAACAGGAAAGCACCGGAACGCCAGTTATTCCCTTTGCATTATTGCAGATTGTACTCATGCAGCTGTACTATCTGACCCACCTTAGCAAAGAGGTTCTTGCAGCACTTATAGCTGAAGACTGGTTATGCCCCAACTTGGCAGAAAACATTGCCACCTTTTATGCATAACTGTATTGTCTGCCCAAAGTTAAATGCACCTCATTGAGGAGGCCCAACAAGGCCGAAATATGTCTGGGGTTGCTTGTGTTTCCGTGCAGAGGGGACCTGGCCTAGCAGTTCGGGCTGGGCTGCCACCATTGGTGGCAGTACCTGACTGATTTGCATATGGCTGGACCCCTTTTGAAATGGCGCAGACGGGCTAAAAAACGGTGGTGTGGAAGGTTGCCCAGAGCAATGCCAGTGGTTCAGATTCATTCAAAATCTTCCAACCATCACTTTTGTGGTCACAAAAAACTGCAGGACACACTTTGTGCACAGTGCGAGGAGCAATACAACACTCTAATGGGGCCTTCCAACATCGCCACATAGATTACGTGGATATGATCCAAAATTATAGTGGCTACAGGTATATGCTTGTTGCAGTATGCCCATTTTCTCGCTGGATCGAATCTGGTCCATGCTCACACCCTGATGCCCTCAGTGTGATGGGAGTGTACAAGGTCCTATGATCAGACAATGAACCTCACTTCTTAAGTGTTTGAGCATATCACAGCCCTGCTGGGGATCAACTATAGGTTTTTCATGTGCTTATCAACCACAAGAAAATGGAATTTGTGAACGCGTCAATGGCTTTCTCAAAGAAAAAATCACAAGCATAAAAATGACACTGAAAAAGGGGTGGCTTCATTGCATGTCCTTAGCATTATTCGTATTGCACAACCAGCCTGCATCTGACCACCATTTAACTCCTTAGAGGTGGTGACAGGACGACGCATGCGACCCCCACTTTCTCCTCCTACTAGAATGCTGACGGATGCCCATAATGTTGCTACTGTTCTTGGTAATGAAATGCACGAATATCTTGCTTTGATGATGGCTAGTTCTCAGCTGGGGAGGTCGAAGAAGGATGATGAAGATAACACACATATACAACAATCTGAACTGCTTAAACCACCACTTCTTTATCCAGGGGATCAGTTCCTTTTAAGACGTTTTATTAGAGCGTGGCACAAGTTGTGCTTTGATGCCCCTTCACAGTAGAGCAGGCAATAGATAAGGGTGTCAAATAAGTAGGGAAGACGGCGTGGAACTACCTGGGAGACATCAATCCCGGCCGATGGTGAGACACCCTTAGCCCAAAACGTGGACGATCCAATGCAAGAAGAACAGGAACAGCAGCAGATTCAAACATGTTCAAAGACCAGAGCTAGGCAAGAGCACAGAGATAGCTAGATTGGGTACATTGGGCCCCATTACGAGTTGGGCGGTGTCCCGGCGGTAAATCCACCGGAGCACTGCTCAAAGGAATTACTATTACTGCTACTTAGTCTGGTGGAATTTCCACTGGATTACAAGTGGTGGTGGTGGTGTAATTCCCCATTTATGTTGGACCCAATGGGGATTTTTTGGTTGAATTACTGCAGTAAAATTCTGCCGATTTTGCTGTTTTTGCAGCGGTGAGTTGGAGGATTTACCTCCGGGGTTTTCCTGAAGGCAAATCCTCCACTCCATGCCCCATCTCATAATTTGGCATAATGGTAAAGTTAGAGTTACCGCCAACTTTATCACTTACCTTGAAACTCGTAATGGGGCTGATTGTTTTTACTTAAACTAGGTCATGCCTGCAGTATTTAAACTGAGTTTAATTAGCAATTTTACACTTGCACTATCAAAGAAAAAAGCAAAGCACCTTATGAAGTCATAGTAACCCACAGCCAGTGGTACCAGAAAGGTTTTTCATTTATGCTTTCCTCCTTTACGTCACACACACGTACACAACTCTGACAAGAAATAATATGTCTACTGTTGCCTTGCTTGGTAATCCTAAAGTTCAGTTTATATTTGAGTGATTCTTTATTGCCACTACTATCACAGAAGAGCCTGTTACAACAAAGAAGACCTCAAGAGTTATGAGTTTTGGTAAAGGTTTGTGTCGAATTCGTGGACAACTTCAAGAACGTATCTGTATACAAACTATGGGCACTGCAGCAAGAATTATTGTAGTGAAATTTTTCGCATTCTGCTGTCTCTACCTCGTTACCCTCTTTGTGGACAAAAGGCTGCATTGTATCACAAACACTTTAAAGAGTATGCTAATACAACCCCTATTCCTGTTGTCACTAAAGCCATTCCTGATTTAATTACCAGCACTGCCCGTGAAGTAAAAAGACTTAGGAGAAGCGTGAATACTGACTTCGAGCATGTAAATGCCTATTTACGTAATTCGACCCACGTCACCAACAATATGCGGTACCAGCGCATGACAAAGGTGGGGACAGAAAACACAAAAGAGGGCTGCTATGTGTGCTTTCTCCTCCCCTAGGCCATGAGTACCTCCAGAACATTCATAGCAACAGAAATTTCAGCAGCCAAAGCCAAATGCATTATGCGCTTGGCACTATGTGCCACGAGAGGCCAATTTCAAGGATGATGGGCCACACCGCAATGGATGCCACAGAAGATGTTCCTGTATGAAGATGGCTACATCAAGACTCGAGCAATGATGGACGATTACTGGAGGTCAGACAAAACGATACAGTATATCGTGGACGGCCCAAACAAAGGGGAAGCAAGAGTAGTGACCCAAAAGGAATTGCAATGCCCAAAAATGGGGGAAAAGGAAATGGGAGGACTGCAGGGTTGCTGGGAGAGACCTCAATTGTTGGTGTATGGACAGGTGTTCACAGGAAAAGGATGGATGGAAGGGATGATGGGGTTCAAGGCACAGGCACTCCTAATGGTTCCGGTAGAAACGGTACAGAAGGAAAACGATGACTGCGTCAAACAACGGGTGGCGAGTGCCAAGCTGCTCATGTGGGTTGAGAATGAAGCAGATCCTATGTCAATCATACCATTTGAGAATGCTTCCCTGTGTTTCCGGAATGATGGTCCAGTGAAGGTTGGGAAGAATAATGAATGCAAATGAACATCGAAGACATCGGGTATGAAGGTCGTACCACAATAATAATGCATCATTACTGGGCCTGTGTTACTAAAGCCTACATGCAATTACCACCAAATTGGTGAGTGATATGCTCTTTAGTACAGTTTATTACACCAGCCTTGATATTGCCACCGAAAGACATACAAGTGGATGGGTTTCCCAAAATGGATACACACCAAAGGAAGAAAAGATCTGTAGGGCTGACAAGGGTGAAGTGAGGAAACTACTTCTCATACAAAATGGAAGGAACACTCAATGCAATACCACCAGAGCGCAGACTGTTCAGCAGAACTGAAATGTTTTTTGCACCAGTTATTCCAGGGGTCCAGGCCAATGCAAATGCCAAATGGCTCCAAACCAAACATTGGGAACTGTTGCAGATGATCAATTTGACAGTTAAGGGGTTCAGTGCCATCAAAGAAGAATTGAGAGCTGTCAGACTCATGGCCCTCCAGAATACATATGTTTTAGATCTCCTCATAGGTATAGGAGGCATGTGCACACAAATCGGCCTGTCTTGCTGCACATAAATGCCCTCCCACAATGGAGGGAATGGAACCCTCACAGAATATGTGATGCAATTATCAGACTTACATGCCAAGATGGAAGACATCATGAGCCCAGCAGGGGAAGATGAAGATTGGCTGATATACATATTTTCCTGGATACCATCATTGATGGCCAACAGGATAAAAGTACTGGTAGCTCCCTTAGTGCTAGTGCTACTGTGTCATCAAAATACCAATAACTGATTGCAAGAACACTACTAAGAAGACAATAGGGATGAAAATATTGCTGGGCGTAGAGACAAAGGCAGACGGAGGGACACAGACTTTAAAAGTACTACAGTCTCACTTGAAGCAATGTCCCCTCTTCCCGCAAGGCACAAGATTCTCATTTCCCCCGGATCCACGTAACTACATGGGACGTATGCTGCAAGGCTGATGGAGACTGCTGCTAAATGACATGGGGTTTCGATGAACAAGTGAGGTATGTAGATAACCTGGGAGGAGTGGCCAATGTATGGATTCCAAAACCGTACCTAAGCAAGGAAAACATCTAAGGAAGTATGGTTGATTACTTGACCAGAGGGGGGATGGAAGGGGGAGACCTCAATGTGGCCCTCATTGCACCATTTCAGCCCTCATCTCAATGCCACAGAAAGATGTACATCGTTCCGGGCCCCCTCCTACCATTCCTCGATGTACCGCAGATGTGGGAAACACTATTCACTTGGACAGCTATTTAGACCTTATCCTGATGACATTGTGAAGAGATCCGTTTGCAATTGATGGAGCAAGTAGACTGACTGTAACCACAAAGAAAAGGCTGATGCTGTCACGACTACGATGTAGATGCGTTAGACATGAAGCACACATGCATTCCTGCACGAAGTTACGCAGACACTTAGGCCACACTGCTCTTAGACATGAAGAATATGCTTATGGATCACTTTGCTAGAGAGCAGACACACCTTCGCTATGCAGTAACCACACGTTGCATGAGAAAACATATGAACTTCTTGCTGACGCTTAAATGCAACTATCATGAAAGGCCATGTACATAAAGATGGAAGCCACAGCTGCATTGAAATGAATGGAAGACAATGGAAGAGGTCGAGAGTACAGAGAGAGGCCTGAGATACTGGGCCTCATTACACGGTAGGCGGTGAGCCATGGCGCTATTAGCGCCATGGCTCATGCCGGTAAAATACCGGCACCGCCTTGGCGGAAAGGGGATTTACCGCCCCATCCCAAGGTTGGAGGGGCGGTAAATCCCCCTTCCGCCATTGCCCTTCCCCATTCCCATTTCTGCCCCATAGGGCTCTATGGGAATGTGGAAGGCGCTAATTACGGCACCGCAATTTTGCGGTGCCGTAATTAGCTCCGAGGTCCCTTAGCGGGTTGGTTTTTACTGCCTGCAAAAAGCAGGCGTTAAAGCTCCAACCCGCTAAGGGACCTCGTAGTAAGGCGGCAGGGATTTACCGGTACCGGTATTTTACCGGTACCGGTAAATCCCTACCGCCTACCGTGTAATGAGGCCCAATGACTTTGCTGAGACGCACAGACCAGGCCATCAGTGCAACTATGGTGCACAGCTTTGCCAATGACAGTGAGGGAGAGAAAGTTTAAAGTTAATAGAAGAGATAGGATACCTGCAAAAGCCAAAAATCCACATAAATGCATGTAGGAAAATTAAGTTTCTGGTCCCTATACACGTGAGTCGAAACCTGTAAGACAGAGCCTATTCATTCGAGCCAGACAGACACCGTCATTCCCATCCAACTACAGGCAAGATGATACAAAATTAGTACCAGGATGAACGCTTAATGTTCTGTCTCAAGGCCTAGAGCATCAGAGATGGTAACTTGTACAAGCAGCACCCCTGCAGCACCCCTGTGTCTGTTCCCTCCACCATGGGGTGGTAAGCTTCCAAGAACTCCAGGTTGAGAAGACCCCTGCTGACCAATCCCTATCCACCTTCCACGCTAGGTCACACTTTTATGCAAGGCCCAATGACAGCATGCTAACCTGACATACCTGTAGTTGCAACATTTAGGAGGTGGTCACAAAAGGAGTCACCAGATATGGCCTAACCAATAGGGTTACTAACCCCATATATATGACAAATGTAGGTTACCTCAACTGATGGAAACAGCAGATGCCATATACATTTTATGCGCAATAATATTTCTTGGTTCTACTTGGCAATAGGCCATCAAAGCTTTCGGACAAATGGAAGATTCTAATGGAGTTACCACCTTCCCTTGATATGGGTTTCACCCCCACAAGATTCTCCCTCATGAGCCCCGAGGGCCAGCGTCAAGTAGTGACTGCCTTCCCCTGGCCATGTGAGAGGAGTCTCATACCGGGGCTTTGGTGATGATTTCATAGTATTCATCATAGTTGCCAGTCAGCTTCTAGTTTGGCAATACCAGTAAGCCACCAGTGGGGCACTGCTAATAAGCACACATTCCAAGTAAGCACCCGGTTAGATCTTCCCAGTAGGCTCCCTGTTCACCAATCCCAATGTTCAAAAAGTGTGACCTATCCAGGAAACTTGCCATTCCACGTAAACTCTCAGTTTGACATTCCAAGCAAACATGATATTCCCAGTAGGCCCATGTTTATGACATTCTAAGTAGTCTTGACATTCCAAGCAGTCATGATTTGTATCATACCATGCATTCCAGAGCCTAACCTCCACCCTAAAGGTACTCTATATGTCGACTTTGGGATATGGGAGGTTCTGTTGCAGAAATTAGTGCTGTACCTAACATACGGCTGTGGTAAGAGATGATCTCTGCGCTTAGTACAAGAGAAACCACTGCCCCTTCACACCTGACAGGTTTACTATTTGACAGCAATATTGTCGTGGATCTACCTTTGAGAGCACCTAGAAACCTATTCTTATTACCCTTGTGTATATGATTAACATTAGATTGATCAATATCTTCTCTACAATGTTTTATCACAAAAACAAGTCTTTAAATTTCCCATTTGCTGCCTTTTCTATTCTCATGAATAGAAACACATTAAGAATGCCCTCACTCTTTTTGTTTAGCATTTATTTACACATATTCTCCTGAACAGATAATATATGAGCATTAAAAATAATATAGTGGAACAAAATGCAGTTCCCAGTATTAATAATTGTTTAGTTGAATATATTTCAACAAGAAAAGGTAGCAGGCGCTCCTCTCCAGAAAGAACATGGCATGATAACCTGTTCTGAGATGAGAGTTTGCACCACACGCTTTTTGCTCACTGTACCTTTCACAGATGGGAAATATCCATTTGCATATCTGTCCTTGTCCCGCCCACATGGGCAGTCCAGCACCGAAATGCTATGGCAATTCCTCTCTGAACAAGAATACCAACAGCAACCCCATACACACGTTTCAGCCTTGTTGGGCCTCATCAGTTAGGTCAAACTGTGCCTATCTGAGCACAGTGAGCAGGGAATCCATGTCTGGCTGCCCCCATGTAACTCAGGGTGACCAACCCCAAGTTTCTTGCAAATATTTCAAAAAAGGTAGCAGGCGCTCCTCTTCAGAAAGAACATGACATGATAACCTGTTCTGAGATGAGAGTTTGCAGCACACTCTTTTTGCTCACTGTACCTTTCACAGACGGGAAATATCCATTTGCATATCTGTCCTTGTCCCGCCCACATGGGCAGTCCAGCACCGACATGCTATGGCAATTCCTCTCTGAATAAGAGTACCAACAGCAACCCCATACATGTGTTTCAGCCTTGTTGGGCCTCATCAGTGAGGTGAAGCTGTGCCTCTATGAGCACAGTGAGCAGGGAGTCCACGTCTGGTGACCAACCCAGAGTTCCATGCAAATATTTCAAGTTACCAGGGCGATTCAGACGTGGACCCTTCGCTCACTGTTCTTAGAGAGGCACAGCTTCACCTCACTGATGTTGCCCAACAAGGCTGAAACATGTGTATGGGGTTGCTGTTGGTACTCTTGTTCATAGAATTGCCTAGCATTTTGGCACTGGACTGCCCCAGGCAGGACAAAGGCTGATATGCAGGGAAATGTCTTCTCTATGAAAGGGACAGTGAGCTAAAGACTTGGTAGAGTCTCTACCAGGAGTTATCCACCCAAGAACAGGTCATTGGGCTGTGTTTGTGCTGGTAGAGAGATTCCCAGACCCCCCTTTGTTTAGTTGAATATAGTCCTAGCATCCTTCTCTTCTCCTGCATGCTTCTAGAATGTTAAAGCAACCTGCAACCAATTAAAAACATGTGCAGCCACCTACAAATGTGACACAGTAACTTTTCAAATTAAACTCAGAGCATTGCTGTCAAGATTCATGAGCTAGGTGACAGGTGAGGTTATGCCAACCCATGTAAACCCCTAAATGATTAAAAACTAAAGGTCCATAGCTTTCTAGGGTAGTTACTTAAACAAAAAAACTTACAGTTAATCTAAAGCCATGAATCTGATTACTGGCCATGGCCACAACTATGTACTTCAAGCATTTCACAAACAAACATTCTACACACTTCCATAGACACAAAACTATATATTTGTATTAGTAACACACATAAATATTGGTCACACTTACTAGTTTCATTACATAACTATAAAATCAAAAGTAGTCAATGTTGTATCACAGCACATCACACCCTTATGTTAAAAAGTCCACGGATACATGCTCATGTCCGTACCACAAAAGATGCCTGTGGAGTACTGTTTGCGTCCGTATCACTTGTGAAAAGTAAAAAAAAGACTGCAGACTCTGCGACAACCCTACGGCCATTTTTCAACCATAACACTGCTTCCATTTTTCCATCTTTTCTCTCTCCCACCCTTCCCTGGCACTCTTTCATCCTCAAAATAACCCCAAATTTCGTTTAAAAATAAAATGCAATCTTTTTATTGCATTTAGGTCAAAACCGTACTGAACAGAACATCACAGAACTTGAGCAAGCATGCCAAAATGCACATTTTAAGGTATTCTTAGCACAGCCCCATATGATAGGAATTGAAAGGCATTGCATCTACTGGAAAGGCGCCCTACAGAAAATGACAGGCCTACAAACCATAATACAGTGAAAGGGCCTGGTGAATGAACATATGTGTCTGGCTGAAGTTGACCCAAGGAACAGTGGAACAGTGGAACAGTGGATTAAGGAAAGTATGTGTCTTTCTGCAGTTGAAACCATGAGAATGCTGAAAAGTATAACCAAGAGTGCAGATTGGAAAGACACATCACATTGCTGGCTGAGAGGTAAAGGCAGCATTTTCATTGAAACTGCCACACATTGAAATGCTGTGTACACAGAAAAGTAAGGGAAACTGGGCTCACATTTAAGAGGTAAAGGCAAGTAACATTTTCATTTAAAGCAAATAAGGCCCACCTTTCAATACAGAAGCCCTTCATTTTCAATTTTGCCACAGTAAGAATAATTCTGGAAGTGCAACACAGAGAAAATACCTTGATTCAAAAATATATTTCACCATAACAGAAAGATACAAACTGCTTAAATAAGTAAGATGCAGCATTGAGAAAAGAATGCCTCAATTGAAAAGGCTGTTTTGTTGCAGATACAATATATGAATCTCCTTCAACACAGACAATTGCACTTCTTGTTATTGGGCAGATTCTTAAGTACCTGCCATTCAAAGTACAAAAGGCTAGAGGATTTATTGCAGGCAGTTTCAATGTTGCTGCCCAACAGACTCTATATCACTGGGTTCCCAGAAATTAAACTCCTCAAAAAATGTAAAGTGAAGCTAGCTGTGGAATTAATGAGGGAGAATATGTATCATGTATTTTGCTATTGAATTGCCCAAAGGACAACATTTTCGTGATATTTCTCCATCATCTTAACAGTGAGAAAAGCCATTGAGGTGTCAGTTGAAAGCTAATTTAAAGGGGAATCTGTGCGGGCAATTTGCATAAAAGTCGGAAACTCAGAACTCTGGTACCTAGCCAAAAGGTGATCATAGCTCCTCAGAAAGTGGGAAGAAGCTGAAGCTTGGGACAATAGTGGCTAAATGTATTACATAATTGGTGGTAAAGTTTGATCATAAACACTGCTATTGGTTTCATGTAATTGAGAATAAACACCAATTGCGCAGGCAACATTGTATGAACATGAGAGACCTCTAGATGCATTTGTCTCGATGAGAGGAGCACAAACATATATACATTATGATGATAATTTGTAAAATAAAGATAGTTACCATGTAGGGACCTTTTTAGGTGAAATTCTGCAAAGTAACATATAAAACACATGTCATTCTAGACAGTGGATTTATTTCCTCCCTTCCTTTTTCCATAATGTAAATGTCACCACTGCTGTTTACCTATTCGTAGTCAGGGGTGTAGAGAGAAGGGTAACTGTCCAATCCTGGTTGCGAGATAACAAGTTGGCACCTCCTTAGATTATTATGTTTCTGGGTGTGATGCATGTTATATAAAGTGGATGCACTATAAGAGAGGGCAGAGCTGCTAAATATTACCAAAGGAGATCTGCTGAGATTGCCTTAGGATGGAAATCTTGTAAGTGGGCTGGACTGCCTATTGCTGGGAGACTAGAAAACAGAGGCTGTGAGGCTTCCCTGGGACCATTGCTGTGGAATTCCATTTGACTGAAGGGCTGGCCAGAATCCTGTTTTTTCCTTAGAACGACGACATGTTCAGTTTCCATGAGCGCAGAGCCAAGAGATTTCCAAAAGTAAGTAGATTGTGCAACCAAATGTCAGTGTGGGGATCTATATAATTAACCCATTCGCTTCCATAGTGGGTTCTCTTCCATTAGTGGGTGCTGGCGTATAATTGTGTAGGCCCTTAGCATATTGGGATGTATACTAATTTAATTAACTCCCTAATAGATTGGCGGAGGGGGGAGCTTTGTAGAATTCAAAACTTTCACTCTCTCTTCTAGCGGGAAGATACAAGATAGTCAATTAAAGTAAATTAGGGTGACTTGATTTTCCTGTTCACCCCTGACTTCTTTAACGAGAAGGGGTGTCACTTCCTAAAATGAAAATTCCCAACTTAACCCCTATCAAAACTTGTTTTTAAACAAAACATATACTTGCCACATGAATGAAATTGATAATTGTCACTATCCCCAAACCTTGCCTTTCAAACCAAAAGATATTTATCCCTAAAACAAAAATTCCCAACTGAAACTCATTCCCAAAACTTGCTTTTGAATAAAAGGTAGTCTTATGTTCCCAATTTTCACCACTCTTTCAACATAATATTTAACCTCTGGGTGCCCTTGGCCCCACAAAAAGAACATTTTAATCTGCCCAACTTCCCCAACACTGGCTTTTAAGTGAAGGGGGGTTAATAAATCTAAACTTCAAAATTGTCCCCACTCCCTAGAGCTGGCCTTTGAACAGAAGGGTGCTGCATGTCATTTATGCTTGGGTTTTTGGGGCTGGGGTAGAAGTGCTTTGCTAAAGTGAGACCTCATGTATCCAACACTGAACGTGTGATGTATGTCTTGTTTTTAAATTAGCACTGTGTCCATTCCCAAGTTAAATTCTGGTGAAGTCCTATTTTCCAAATGCATTTTTACAAATCTGTTATTTAAACTCCTAGCATTTTGAGTTTGCAGAGAACTCCATATAGCAAGCCTTGAAGGTGAACTAGTTTCCACAAAAAGAAAATGGTGCTTATGTTTTGATACTAACCCTCTCAGCCAGTAGTGTTGAAGATCATGTCCTAGCATTCTGTCATATTATTATTGAAATTCAACATTCCACTGGGTTCAGGGGAAAAGACTTTTGGCTAGTTTATTCAGCCTGTTTTTCTTGTTTGTGAGATGAAGGTATATGTAGAAAAGTGTGTTTTGTAATTCAAGCTGTGTTTTCTGCCACAAAGAAGGTGGTGGATGTGATTGAAAAAATTATTGATCATTGAGCTTATCATTAAAATAAATATATAGGGCCTCATTACACGGATAGCGGTGAACCATGGCGCTATTAGCGCCATGGTTCATGCCGGTAAAATACTGGCACCGCCTTGTTGGAAAGGGGAATTACCGCCCTAATCCAAGGTTGGCGGGGTGGTAATTACCCCTTCCACCATTGCCCTTCCCCATTCCCATTTTTGCCCCATAGGGCTCTATGGGAATGGGTGAAGGCGCTAATTACGGTACCGCAAATTGCGGTACCGTAATTAGCTCCCTGGTCCCTTTGCGGGTTGGTTTTTAACGCCTGCAAAAAGCAGGCGTTAAATTTCCCAACCCGCAAAGGGACCTCGTAGTAAGGCGGTAAGGATTTACCGGTACCGGTAAAATACCGGTACCGGTAAACCCTTACCGCCATGCGTGTAATGAGGCCCATAGTCTTTCTATTCCCAGGGCTGGTTCTTGGGTCACTGTGGGCACCAGGGGGAGATTTAGGCGGTTCTATATGAGTGTTCAATAAGGCCAGCGCAAAACAAAAACGTACGCAAGTTTTGTTGGACTCCTTGATTGGGGGTGGGAATGCAAGCCCCAGGTTAAGGGTGGTCTCAATGTAACACGACAAATTGAGGGCGTGTGCGCAGGGATGTGGTCTATTATTGTTGACTCATGACAAGTGCATTGGTGACAGGATATTCATTTTGGTGTAACTGTATCGAGGTAGATAAAAGGTTGCTGTGCATTGTTAAACTGTCTCTGTAACGCTTGACCTTGAGTTCCAGGGAGGTGCGTAGGTTTTGAAAAATAAGACTGTGTAGGGTGCTAAAATTAAAAGGAGCTGGAGTAAGAATTGATTTTTTATATGCAATTATGTGTGGAAATCAAGTAAGAACAGGGGGAGTTTTGCCCCTGCGCAGAGAAAGTTTTACAAAAGTTGCAAAAGCCATTTTAAAATGACTACCATAGAAGTGTGTGATGTCAGGAAGCATCTCCTGGCTAAGCTATTCATTCAAGGATTCAAGGAGAATGGGGCGAGGGATAAGCTAGGAGCTGGCAAACCAGAATAGTGCAACAGGTAACCTCAGTGAGCACTGACATTTGATGTGAATGTGGGATTTTGCACAAAGCATTGGAGGAATTTTATATGACCCAAGACGCTCATGAAGAACTAAGTCAAATGGCTCAGCTCACAGCTTATGTATACTTCCACTTGCAGTTAGTGGAAGAGTGAGTGTAAAGGAGTGAGGCTGATGTGAAGAAGCAGACTGAGGCCGGGAAACAGGCTCAGAAAGAACTCACACAGCTTGCAGATTAAGTACAGCAGAGCGAACGTTTTGAGTTACAAGAAGAAAGGCTCATTGAGCAACTACAGGATGAGCTGAAAACACAACAGCACGCCAGTGCATAGAAAGACATAGGGCCTCATTACACGTTGTGCGGTAACCATGGCACTATTAGCGCCATGGTTGCCGCCGGTATTTTAACGTATCCGCCTTGGTGGACGGCGGAATTACCGGCCTACTCCAAGGTGAGTGGGGCCGGTAATTCCCCATTCACCAAGGCCCTTCCCCATTCCCATTTTTGCCCCCATTGGGCATAATGGGAATGGGGAAGGTGGTAATTACGGTACTGCTAATTGCGGTACCGTAATTACCACCAAGGTCCCTTTGCGGCACCCTACTTCAACGGCTGGTAAAACCAGCCGTTAAGGTCGGGTCCCGCAAAGGGAACTCGTAGTAAGGCGGTAAGGGTTTACCGGTACCGGTGCCCTTAATGGTACCGGTAAACCCTTACCGCCTACCGTGTAATGAGGCCCATAGAGTTTGCTGCACAACATAATGCATGCACTGTGGGTCCAGACGCTGTAAGTCACCTACATTTCCAATTGAATGACCAGATTGGTGATACCAAAGGGTTGTTAGATGACTATGGCCCTCGAACAACAAATTAGGGAATTGGAAAGGAAACACAGTCAGTGCATCATGAAAGAGATGGACTCACAAAAGGAGTTTGATGAAATGCGGCAGAATGTAAATATTCTGAAACAACAGAATTTACAACTGGTCAAAGACCAAGATGCATTCAGGTTGAAAGTGGATGCAGAAAAGGAACAATCAGGTTCTCAGCAACTGATCAGAATTAGAGAAGAAAGGAATTAGCTAGTAGAGTGTGTGAATAGAGGCTGAACTATCAGAGGCAGCAAACTGTAGCGATGAGCAAAAGAAAGACATTAGCCTCCTGAAGGAAAAGTGCTTTGAATATGAACGCATCATACAAGGCTCACAAAGGGAGAATTAATTACTTCAGTTTGAGGTGCAGCAAACAAAAGATCTGTTGGTAGCTCAGAGCAGGGTGCTTGAAACTAATCAGACCTTACTGGCAGAATTAAAAGCCAGCTCATTGACTACCAACAGGAAATAAGGAAAGAGAGAAAATTATAAACAGGCCCTGAGGCACACTGACCAATCAGGATATGGGACAAGGCCCACTGATCAAGGTGAGACGTCCCTCCGAGCAAGGGCCTCAGGCCCGTCATTTACAACCTCTCATGTACAAATGGGAAACAATCTCATGCATGCCACCTATCAAGAACATAGTGTCATAAGGCAGGTAGACTTGCCCAGACCTAACCCAACTGATCCAGAAGGCCAGCCCCTGTCGGATATTGATAAGTATTCATTTCTACCACAAAGAAGGGAAGGTGGCCGGACCAGTGTGTCCTAGGAGGCCAAAAGGCATCTCAGGAGTACCTCTGATGGATCTACGTGATCCGACCGTGGCTGAATGTCCTGTGGCCGGAAAGTTCGAATGAGAAATGTGCGAACCATCAAAGGTCTGCACATTTCACATGCGAACACACGTACACAACCCCTACATACCCATACCCCCATCCACACCCTCAACACACCCATGACACAACCCCCAACATAAACATACCCTACTTACCTGTTTCTTCATGCTGAGTCCCTGCAGCGCCAGTTCCCTTTCACTTCCGTGATTGGGAACCGGCGACGCTGGGTCCTTTTCTTTTTTTTACGGGGGCGGCAGGGGTTGCCCCCGCAACCCCTGCACACTATACTGTAAAGTATAGTGAGCAGGGTGTTGCGGGGGACACCCTCGCAGCCCCTGTTTTTTTTCGAGTGTGCTGCGAGGGTGTCCCCCGCAACACCCTGCTCACTGTACCACACAGGATAGTGAGCGGGGTGTTGCGGGGGACACCCCGCAGTCTTTTTTTTATACTTACCTACAATGCTACCACCAAAGGTTCGAACTTTTGGTGTTCGAACCTTTGGTGGTTGCATTTTTAGGTTTTTTTGTACATGCAAACTTTTAGGTACAATAAAAACGTGCAATACCCCTCTGACCATGAAAATTCCTGTGATGAAAAGATCAGAGAGTTAGACATGCAAAAGATGAGGCTACAAAGAGACAACCTGGCCCGCTTAGCTGGAAAAGAAAAGCCAGCGATTCAACCCAGGAAGAACAGATTAAAAACCTCCATCCATTCAGAGGGGTGGTGGGATTTAACAACACTACCTGAAAGGAGGGAAGAAGAGACTGAGTTTAATCCTGGGCCTAAAAATGACAACAGGGAAAGTGACCCTGAGAACTCACTGCGGTCCAGGCGATATTCCTGATCTCACAGAGATAGGGAGCACCTAGAGGACAGGGAATGGAGTAGAAATAGTAGCTCAGAGTCAGAAAATGAATGGACTCCGGTGCAGAGGAAGAAAAAGACAGGGAAACTGATCAACGGTTTGGTGAAAGACCCAATAAAACAAATCAAGGGCATGAAGAGCTTCCTGACCCCATATACGACAAGAATGCCAAGTATTCGTTATGGGAGCACCTGGAAATTTCGGAGCAGATGATGGCATCATTCCAGATCAGAAATGATGTGAATTGCATAGCGGGACTGGAGGACTAGGATCATTATAAATGGTGCATCTATAAGGCAGCCAATTAAAAACACTTATCCTCACACAGAAACCCACAAGAGGCCCGTAAGGCTGCATATAATTTACAATGTGGGGAGGAACAGGCGCTTAGCGAGTTTATGCAAGAGCTAAAGGGTGCATTTGCGCAGACTTCACGGCGGGTGAACACACATAGTAGGGAGTTTGCGACCACCTATTTCCATGCGCTACCCAAATACATAATAACTCAGCTAGTATGCAATTTCCATGAACACAGGACCCTGCATAGGGTAGTTGAACAAGCCACTAGGATCCATGAGAACCAGTAGCCCACTGAGAATAAAAACACCCCCAAGACCCCACAGCCATCTAGCACATCTGCTGCTGCAAAGGTGGTAGTGGTGCAAACTACCCCTCCATTGGACCTCGAGACAGGAGGGCCTAAAAGTAACCCTCCTGCCAACAAGCAAACGGAAGGCAGAAGGGACTTCCCACCATGGCCCAATCAAATGGTAGTCAAGCAGGAGCCCAGAACAATGATCCATCTGACCCTGCCACCTATGTGAGCCCTAGATACAAGGGTACCAAGCCAATACTGGGGTATATGATTGCTCCCCAGGCCCAGGGGGGTGGGGACAAATTAGGTAAGTACTGCCCTGGGAAACTTCCCTCCAAACTTCTCTCAGGATAGAAGTATCATTCCACCTCCCAACCTGAACCTTTTCCCCAGATACCCCCCAAACCAGAACTTCCAAAATAATCCTGCTTTCTCTCCCCGTTTCCAGGGCAACACATCCCTGAACCCAGGAAAAGGGAGATTCAGGGTGATAAATTATGGGGGGAATTTACAGTACCCGCGCTAATCCAGGAGAAGGGACAGTTACCCTTTTTGGGAGCAGCAGAGGTATGGCTCGAGACCTCCATACAACCTTGAAAAAGTCTTACAGCTGGGGCGACAGGTCCAGCAACTGACTCAAGACATGTATTCTAATTTAAATAAAAGTACTCTCCAAAGTGAAGTAGCTCTTGACGCATCTGAAAAGCAGCCTCTCTTTGTGCAATCCACTATAAAGTGCCCACTTAGCAAAGATAGCCCTGGTGCAGACAGAATGAGCTCTGGAACAAGAAGGGGACGGCCAAGTTTGTGTCAAATGCCGAAGTCTTCTCCTAAGCGTGTTCCAGATTCATCAAGCCAGAAAAGGTACCCTGGGAGAAGTGTATCGCTTGGCTATGAGTCTGAAAAAGAAACTTTGCTGAGCCCTTCAAATATACGAGTGGGTGTAAAATCACCCCACATAAAAAAGGGTCAATCTAGTATATCTAGTGTAGGTGAGATTAAATCTGTCTCAATTTCGTCCACTCGTAGAAGTACTTCCTTTGATGCATCCCTGCAAAGTGAATCAGAAAGTGTCTCTATCATTTGGGGTATCTAAAGCGATGTTGGTGAAACTACGAGGTAGACCAAGTAATCCCTCAAAATTTCATTCATTGTCACGTAATCGTTTCTCCCAAGGTTCAGATTTTGGTGTTTTGGAGAAGTCAATTGAGACTCTCTCTGCTGATAAAAATCTGGCTTCATTGAAGCGAAGGAGTAGACCAAGTTTAAGCCAGTCTTCAAGTTCCACTAAGCCCAGAAGTCTTTCGCTTGGTAAAGAATTTGAGTACCACCTATTGCAGCAATCCAAAATGCCCGAAACCCCAGAAATAATTGATAATAATGTGTCATCTCTTGAATGAAGAGGTAGGCAAAGTATAATCCAACTGACTGAAATTAGTGTTTCAACCAATCCAGGCACAAGCCGACTGGATGCTTCTTTAGGTAAAGAGTTTAAAAATGCCACTAAATTGGAAAAATCCTCTCCAGGAGTTAGACAAAGTATGGCACAGACTCCAAAACCAGTTTACAACTCCACCCGTAAAAGTCCATCTCCAAACAGTAAATCCCCCTCTAGACTACCCAAAATGGACCTTTTGGAAAGGTCTACACCGCTTCAAAAGACAAATTTGTCTCCTGAACAAAAGGTCATCTGTGCATCTCGAAGAGGTAGACGGAGTGTGCATCTATCAGTTAAATCTGAAAATTCGCTCTTGGTGCCTACACCAGAAACTCTTCCTGATCGGCAATCCTCTTCTACAGCAAACAGACTGAGAACCAATCGTAGGTCAAATTCTATTTCACTGCATAGTCCAAATGCTCTTTCTCAGTCTGCACCAAACAGTAATCTAGAGACCGAAAAATCTGCAAAGGGTGGCAGACTAAGTTCTACTCCTACCCCAATATATAATTTGTAGTACCCAGAAAAATCTCCAAGAGGTAGACCAAAAAGAACTCTAAAATCGCCTGTTTCACCTGCTCGTAGTGCATCTGAAACTTGCACTGAACAGTCTATACCAGTGCAGACATTTGAACAAAAATCCTTTTCAACCCGAAGGGCTACCCTGAGTTTGGGGAAGATTTCAGGCCTTAAGTCTCCTGGAACATCACCGCATTCAAGGCATTCTACATCTGGTATTATAGGAACACCAGAACAGACTCCACCCTCTTCCTTGCGAAGGGTAAAACAACGCTTGGGTCGGGTGGCATCCGTTTCCCCACACCGTGAGGGCTTTCCAATGAGTTCATCTGGCATAAGCAAATTGAAAAGTACTCAAATGACTGAGCAGTCTTCACCAGCACTTCACTCTACTGAAGAAAATGTGTCGCCTAGATGAAAGGGTAGACTAAGTTTAATACTATGATTACTGCATTACCTCACATCAATACACCAGAAATTGAGTTGGAGACTGAAAAGAAAGCAACTTCATCTTGCAGAGGTAGACCAAGTAAGAGGAGCACTCCTAAATCTAGTTCTGTCTCACCCCATCAAAGAGATTTGCCAAATGTGTCACATTCTAAACCATTGCAATCTCAGTTGCAGAAATCTTTAGATGACATTTTTTCCACAGGTATTGGTGGTAAAGGTGCGGTCAAACTTTCCAGGTCAAATTCTTCACCTACTGCAAGATCCCAAGATTCTGTGCAGACCACCTTGGTAACACCAGAGAAGTTGATGTACACTGGGACACGAAGTTGTAGACGAACCATGGTTTGTATGCTAAAATCCTCTCCTGTGTCTCCTTTGGAGTGCTCTTCCAGAAGTGTGCATGTTTGTAGAGAGTCTGGTAAAGTTCATGCCACAGAGAAGACCACTTCATCTGGTCTTAACTGGTCACTTCATATGTTGCACTCTGTTCCAGTTGAGACATCAGAGACTCAGGCTTCTGAACAGAAAACTTCTCCAGCTCGAAGAGGTAGACCACGTTCAGGTAAAATGTCCCCTTGTGATACAGTTTCACCAAAAAGTAGTTAATTCACGAACAAAGATGAAAACGTTAGTTTGTCACAGTGCACTCCATTGCAGCAATCTGAGACTCCAACTGTGACAAGGAGAGGAAGGCCCAGTATTGGTCAAACTGGATTGAGTGTTTCGCCCCTTTCTAAAAACCAAACTCTTGCTGAGCAGTCCACACCTGGAAATGCTTTGGCAACACCAGAAAAGTATCAAAACGTCCCTGTAGCACGAAGAGGTAGAACAAGTACGCATAAGGTTCAGACTTCAAGCTCTGGTTCGTCGTTGGTTCAAAGTTCCTCTACTGGCAAGTCATTAAGTAGAGGCTCTGAATTTGATCAATCTGTGAAGACTTCAGACACACCAGAGTACCCTGAAAGGACATTTAGTTCTAAAAGTTTAACTATAGTTGAGACTGAAAAGCCTAATTTAGTCTCCCCCCATTGGAAAACATTGCCTCTGAGGCATTATACTCCAGAAAAATAGCTTGAGAACCGCCTTAGTGTAACATCTGTAACACGAAGTAGGTCTGGTATGAGTGCAATGCTGAAATCTTCAGTTTCATCTCTCTCAGGAGTTTCCACACCCTTCAAACAAATGTCCCCTGCCACCCAAATATGTAGATCCAAGTGCTGCTGGACAGGTGGTAACTGAGCCGGGTACGAACATTGTACCAACTCTGAAAGAGCAGATCATGGAAGATGCAAGTTCTGTGAAGTCTCCACGGCTTTCTGGAAAGGTTGCAGCCAAAATAGGTGAGCTTCATCACAATTCTTGTTTTGTTTTATCCTGTACCGTTTCTTCTATTTCTTGGAATATGTTAGGGCAGTTTTTCTGAAGTCCAACTAAGGGCTTAGTAAAACCATTCAACTGAGGCAGTACAAGACTCCACTCTTAGTATAAGGCTGTACCAAGTGAGTATATGGTAGCATAGACAGAGCAGCCAGGCTTATTTTAGGAGGGAGAGAGGGCTGTAGAATCAGTATAAGTGAAATTGGCATACAAATGATCCAGAGAAACACTATGTATGTAAAAATAAAGGATTTATTTAAATAAAAGTAGGCCCAGATAAATCTAGGGGTAAGTAAGCACTAACACATTATATGAAATCACAGTATAAAAACACAACACTATACTTGAAAGTACACAGACCCAAGTATAGACCTTATTTGAAGTACCTAACAGTAGTTTCAGGAAAGTCAAAACCTTTTCATACACATTCAGTATAGGTCAAGCCTATTCTTGGGGAGTAAAAACCAATGGTTACTATTTACAATTAAATTCAGTAATGCAAGGGCAGTAGACCCTTCCAGTGGTATAATGATGTTCAGCACTAATCACTTAATTAGTCAACTGGACAATATATTTTTGATGAATAGTGAAACACTTATTCTAGGTGCAGTAGAAACCTATAACTACTTTTGTGATAAGTTATACTAGCTGTGTAAAACCTAAAGATGTAATATACAATTACAGGTGCTTTTGAAATCAGGGAACCCCAGATAGAGATAAGCAATATCTCTAACTTATTTTGGATGGCACACAGCTAACACAATGTAAGTAAAACCAGCATACTTTGTTTAACCTCACAATGGAGAGGGAAAGTAAACCCCAATGTCTGTAGTTGTTCTAGGTAGGCAACAACCTAATGTAGACTGATTCTGGACAGGCTAGCAGCAAGTCAGGGTAAGCAAGACCCAATTGGGGGACACTCATACATTTATCCTCAAGGGACTGATCTGGTGATACCAACACTTTACTTTTGGGAAGATGCACAACCTAATCACAGGAGACTAAAATACCTTCACATCTACTTTCTATTAGACTGGCAAAACAGTTTCTTAGGAAGAAAAGATGTTAACCATACTTTTAAGAACAGGGCATCACACATTCAAGATCAGTAAGAACTTTTGTAACTGTTCACTCTTAGAATTACAGTTACCAACCACTCTTTACAAGTAACTTTGAAACACATATTTTCTTTTCTAGGCAGAAGTCCCAATCCCTTGACAGTCTTTCCCTTATTCTTGGAGCATGAGTGTTCTCAGTGGCAGAAGGGGGGTTACTAGGACTAGTGACCAACAGGCAGTATCAGAATAGGCTCTTTAGTAGCAAAGGTCAGAGTTCCTTAGGAAAACTGGGCAAACAGGTAAGTACTTTACTTCTGAGTTAGAAGAGGGTCCAGGGACCTCACAGAAGACACTCTCGCAGGATTCTAGCAGTGGGACTGGGTGCACTGGGTGAGAGGCCTCCCCATCACAGAAAACACTATGTAGCTACACAGAAATCCTAATGGGCTTAAGGTAAGTGCATACCCAAGCCAACACAGTACCTCAGGATTGAAGATTTTGCAACAGGAGAATCTCAGGATCTGCAGCCAAAGACCCGGTCAATGGATTCCTTGTTGTGGAGACTGAAAACAAGATCTCAGAAAGGACTTTGCAGGGATTGATGAAGAAGGCTCTAGGCAAGGTTTCCCTCGCGGCAGAATGGGGTTCTGCGAATCTGGCACCTTTTGAAGGAGCACAGAAGAAGACAGAAAATCACGGTTGATTTCTCATCGTTTTAAAGGTCCAGCACCCTGGTGAGGGGACCTCTTGGACTCGATTCATGTCTCTGGAGATTCACCAGGATGCCCACGAAGTTTCAGCGAGATTTGGAATTCGGAAGACTATGCACCGCACTATGGCTTGAGGTCCCAGGGTATTGGGGTATTGCAACAACGCAAGGTCGCAGCAATGCATGGGATGGCACAAAATGCAGGTCTCCTTGAGTCTGGTGGGTCTCACCAGCCTCTGGGTCAGGTCGTTGTTTTCAGAGTCCCCAGGTCGATTGGAAGGAAGGGCTACAGCAGGCTCCAGTTACACAGCAGGCTCTCAGAGTCGCTAGAAATTGTTTCAGCTGCTTTTCCTTCGTCATCCTCTTCAGTTTAAGTTCCAGTGGTCGACATATCTTCAGCTTCCAGGTTGTCAGTATTTATCAGGAATTACAACACAACCTCTGCCTTTTACAAGAAGGGGCGGTCTGGTTGTCCAATCGGGACAGCCAGCCCCCCTCTGGGATTTGTCCCCATTCAAGCAAGGCGTAAGAAAAAGGACTGGAATTTTGGACTCCTCCCTCACTTCCTGCTCTTACAAATAGACTGGAGACTGGGCGGGGAGTCCAGGGGACTCCCACTGAAGACAAAAATCACACAAAGGAATTTCCTGCCCTGGATGTCAGGGCAAGGTACAAGAAACAACAAACACTAAAATGGCAAAAAAGAAGACTGGGGCCATTTTGGTAAAAATGGACACCCTCGGGTGCCTTTGCTGAAGCTGTGAACACAGCCCGCAGTAAAGGTGCACCAAATTAATACAAGGTATCACTGCCACCAGCCATTGAATGTAAGCTTGTCGCTGTAACATTTGTTAGTTTTAGTGTGAAAGGGGATACATTGTATCTCCCCATCACTCCACATAAGGTGGGGTGTGCTGGTTTCACTAATTAACATGTAAAAGGGATCCAAAGATCCTTTCTACCCTTGGGCACTGTAGTTCACTCAAGGTTAGCACAAGAAAGTTAAACGGGGAGCCACTAGGGCAACCCAACAAGAGGCACTTATTGCCAGTAAGTTGTTAAAGATGACAACTTTAAAAAGACTCTATGGAGAGTCTTAAAAATGACACCCATAAAAAGAGTTAAAGATTATGCGAGTGTGGAAAAAGTTTCCCACTCACTGAGGTATTAATTAAAAATATCCCACTAGTAACACGCTGCCTGCATTCCCCATCGGCATAGCCTGGTGAGTGTTGCGCCCCCCGGGCCCCCTCTGAGCCCCCATTGTGAGGATTGTTTGACCTGCTTTGAGGCCCCACAGGTCCATGTGTTCTCCCAGTAACCCCCCTAGCCTCCCCAACCCGTTCCACTTCCTTGTTCTCCTCCTCCCCTCCTGCCTCCAATCCGTCCCCCTGTGCCTGATTGGTGCACTAGAACGGATCAGCTGGGCCTACCGGGCCAGACTGCAGACGCTGCCTGCATTCCCCATCGGCAGAGCCTGGTGAGTGTTGCGCCCCCGGGCCCCCTCTGAGCCCCCATTTTGAGGATTGTTTGACCTGCTTCGAGGCCCCACAGGCCCATGTGTTCTCCCAGTAACCCTCCCTCCCCAACCTCCCCAACCCGTTCCACTTCCTTGTTCTCCTCCTCCCCTCCCACCTGCCATCAGTCCCCCTGCACGTGATTGGTGCATTAGAACGGATCAGCTGGGCCTGCCGGGCCAGACTGCGCACGCTGCCTGCATTCCCCATCAGCAGAGCCTGGTGAGTGTTGCGCCCCCGTGCCCCCTCTGAGCCCCCATTTTTAGGATTGTTTGACCTGCTTCGAGGCCCCACACGCCCATGTGTTCTCCCAGTAACCCCCCCTCCCCAGCCTCCCCAACCCGTTCCACTTCCTCGTTCTCCTCCTCCCCTCCCGATTCCTATCCGTCCCCCTGTGCCTGACTGGCCAGCTCACCGGTCATTACTGACCTTCCCAAGGCAGCCCTCTGCCCAGCAGCCCCTTCAGCTAAGGGCCCCAAGGTAAAGGGCGGCTCCTGCAATGACAGCTCCAGAAAGTGCCTGGCTTCCCCTGTGGCGGACACCTGCAGTGAAGCCAGTAGTCAACAGACACCAACCCATAAGTGTGGCATGGGTGGGGTGTAGAGCAATTACTCTACTCCAGAAAGCCCCTGCCACTCTACCTTACCTTTCCATAACGTAAACTGCCATAGACTCACTCCATGCACACCTAGAGAGACTTTGACCATGAATCTAAATCCATTCAAGGCTGGACTGTAATTGTTGTCCTACATAACATACTAACATACTTGCCAATGTTAACTAATGCCACTCCCAGAGACAATGATGAAGATTAGCCAGCCTCACACTAAGACAGGTGCTATAATGTTACCAAGTGCCACACTTAGATGGAATGGCGAATGATAGCATGTGCCACACTTAGGCTGATTTGTAAATTATAGTATGTGCCACACTTAGATGGAATTCTGAATGATAGCATATCCCGCACTTAGATAGAATTATGAATGATAGCATATCCTACACTTAGATAGAATTGTAAATGATAGCATGTGCCTCACCTAGATAAAATTATGATTGGTAGCATATCTCTCACTTAGATGGAATTGTGAATGATAACATGTGCCCCACTTAGAATGAATTATGATGGATAGCATGTGCTTCATCCAGATAGACTTATGATTGGTAGCATATCCCCTACGCAGTTGGAATTGTAAATGATATCATGTGTCACACTTAGCTGGAATTCTGAATGATAGCATATCCCGCACTTAGACTGAATTGTGAATGATAGCATATCCTGCAGTTAGATAGAATTGTGAATGATAGCATGTGCCACACTTGGATCGAATTGCAAATGATAGCATATCCCACACTGAGATGGAATTGCGAATGATAGCATGTGCCACACTTAGATCGAATTGTGAATGATAGCATGAACCACACTTAAATGAAATTGTGAATGATAGCATACCTGTACCCACATAGAATTGTGAATGATAGCATGTGCCACACTTATATCGAATTGTGAATTATATCATGAACCACACCTAGATGGAATTGTGAATGATAAGCATGTGCCACACCTGAAAGGAATTGTGAATGATAACAGGTGCCCACTTAGATTGAATTTTGAATGATAGCATATACTACAGTTAGATAGAATTGTAAATGATATCATGTGCCACACTTAGATGGAATTGCAAATGATAGCATGTGCCACACTTAGACTGAATTGTAAATGATAGCATGTGCAACACTTAGATGGAATTCTGAATGATAGCATATCCTGCCCCTAGATAGAATTGTGAATGATAGCATGTGCCACACCTGAAAGGAATTGTGAATGATAACATGCGCCCCACTTAAATTGAATTATGATGGATAGCATGTGCATCAGCCAGATAGACTTATGATCGGTAGCGTATCCCCAACTTAGTTGGAATTGTAAATGATAGCATGTGCCACACTTAGATGGAATTGTGAATGATAGCATATTATTGGTAGCATATACCTCACGTAGTTGAAATTGTAAGTGACAGCATGTGCCTCATCTAAATAGAATTATGATTGTAGCATATCCCTCACTTAGTTGGAATTGTGAATGATAGCACATCCCGCAGTTAGATAGACTTTTGAATAATATCATGTCTGTGTGTCTCACACCTATTGTTGAACTTAGAAATTGTGCCTAATGTACGCACCTCTCCTGCTCTTGTGCTTGATCGCAGGTGCTTACTGATAACCACCATATCACACTACTATGCTTACTCTCCCCTATACACCATCATTCAACTACAACACAGCTGTACTAGGACACATTAGGTCTAGCTGTTCTCATAACAACATGACCCCACTACCTCCACATCATCCTAATAAAACACAGCTAGCTGAACACATTCGGGATACATTAAGCGTCTCCTCAGGCCTAACGCAGCCAGACCTCAGTCCGGGTGTCCACCCTGCAGACTGAACACATTTAACAGATTTCTTCAGCACCACACCTACCGCTAAGAAGCAGCTGTCATGCAACAACCACACCAGCTGCACACATATCTGGTGCACCCACGCACCATACCACCTCTCTCTCTCTCTCTACTGACTGAACTGTGGTTTCCGAGGGCGTTCAACCTACCAGCGCTTTGAGATCATACGAATGATACATAAGTCGCTATATATATGCAAAATAACAAAACATAACATGCTCAGGGCTCAGTCCAACCCTCAACTGAACCCTGCTTCCCCGAATTTCCCAACACGAAGGGCTGATGCCTTGGGCAAGGGAAATGATGGGAGGAAACGTCCGACAAACCACAGGTTCCTGAGGAGCAGACTGGGTGGAGGGGAGATGCCAAGTCCTAGAGGAAGCTTCCTTTTTCACCCAGACAGAACCCCTAGAAACCTCTCAGCCTGAAAATGATTCTTCTACCCCTGGAAAGTTGGAACCCAAAGAGCAAAGGGTAAGTAGGAGAGGCCAAAGAAGAACACACTATATGAAAGAACTCAGTATCACTCCCTTTAAGATAGAAGAGTCCCCGGAGGATTCAGGTAAGCAGACCTCTTTCAGAAATAGGGAGATCCCTTCCAAAGACAAATGGGTCCCAAAAGACCTTGAGTGGGACAGGGTAGTATGGAGACCGACTCAGAACAAGAAACTATTCAACCCCATAAATGTGAGCCAGAAAATATAGAAACTGACGTGTCCTTTCTCTAAACAAGTTCTGAAAACTAAAGGGGGACAGCAAATAATTAGGAGAGAAAGAGGGTTCCCATAATCCACCCATTGTTAGCTGTTTATTTTCCGTACAGATTCCCAAAATCTGACACGAAGAATTGCTCAAGGTCACACAGTGCCAGAGTTAAATATGAAGAAAATGACCACCGGGCTGGAAAAGAACTCGCACTTTCTCTGCACCCTAGAGGAGAAAGAGGGCACCCAGTATAGGGAGGCTCACCAAATTCCCCTCACACCACTTCGCAGACAACTCAGAAAATGTTGACGGCATTGACATTTCCGTCAAAGGGACTGCGGATCTGGAAATAAAAATTGGGCGACACTGATTAAAACATCCAGTGATAGTCGTGACTCCAGAAAGCACAGCTTGTTTACTGGGGAACGATCTCCTGAGGAGGTTATCAACTCCAATCGACTATGTCAACACGGTCCTCTGGACACAGACTTACCGGCCTATCAAATTACAAATGAGTACCAATTATGTGAGCACGAATGGTACCTGCCATTTCATTGATCAGCTGTCCGAGAAAGTAGAATTCCATTTCAAGAACAACCAGGTCGCAGACATCACTGTCATCTCTGTAGGAAAACAAAGTGGTGATGGGAACCCTTCTCCATTCTTGAAAATCAACTTTCCTCCCAGTTTTAAGTGTCAATACACACTGGCAGGGAACACCCTAAAAATGTTATACCAGTCTAAAATCAGAAGAAACATTGAGTCCCATGAAACCAGACGATGAAGAGCCTGCTCAAAGTCTGACGGACATTAAAATAAAAGGCGAACAGTTGTTTTTCCTCTGGCAATGAGTTCAGCATCTTGCTACATAAGACTATAACCGACTTGGGTAATATGGGAAACCTGGCCTATGTAGATGATGTTCTGATCAAGAGCTCAACTGTGGAGGACCATATCCGAGAAATCAGCTATGTTCCAACCCAGTTGCAGAACGCTGGAGCAAAACTATCCTTTCAGAAGGCATAGTGGTTTAAGACCCGAGTGAACTTTTTAGGGCATGAGATCACCCGTGAGGATCTTAATCCCAAGGGGAAGAAGGTGGAAGCCTTAATGAAATTAAAAGAACCTACTACTCTGCAAGAATTAAGACGCCTTCTTGGAATCACTAATCACAGTCAAAAGTTCATTGAAGACTACGCAGAGGACACTCGACCTTTGGTCCATCTATTAAAGGCTGGAGTCAAGAGGAAGCGGGGTCTGGAACAATCCGAGGCAGTTAAACAACTGACAAGAAGCCTTTCCCAGGCTCCTTGTTTGGCCTACCCCATAAAGAACAAGGAGTTCATCTTGGAGACAGGGTTCTCAGATACTTGCCCAACAGTGATGTTGTACCAAAAGCACAACAAAGTCATCTTGTATGTGAGCAACACTTTATCCTCTGTAATGGAAAAATTCAATGACTGTGAAAAGGCACTCCTGTCAATAGAGTGGGTGCTGAAAGAAAACACCACCCATTCATCTAGGGTGAGCACATCATTGTTGTGACTCCTCACTAGCCCTTCCAATATCTACAGTGACAGAATCCCGGCGGGGAACGTCAATAATTCCAGAATTACTTCCTGGATTCTGTCAGTGCAAGGCTTTCCTGAGGAGGAGAGATATGGCCAAAACAAGAAGAGTCTTCTAGTACATGGGTTGGTGGACTTGCATGATGATCTCGAAGACAAAAGTCTAATGACCAACAACAAATTAGGCATACTTAACTTCCCTGCACAAGGTATATGAAGAAGCACGTGTCAAGGGATACCCAAGGTTTATGTGGATGGGTGCTCCTACCATATTGATCACAACGCAGGTTAATAACTAGTGGCTGGCATTGGGAATGCCTGGTTGAACGATACCCCTGAAATTCTGGTTACAAAATAGGGCCCCGAAATAGTCAGGTTGTAGAGTTGATGGCCGTTCATCAAGCCATCCTCACTGCAGTGCACTACTAACTCAATGAATTAGTCATAATCACTAACTCCTATTATATCAGGAATGGGTTTGTGGAGCACCTGATAAACTGAAAGAATCGAGGCATACGTCATGCCAACAATAAACCCTTAAAGCAGGCCAAAGTGATCCAGTCAATTGACAATCTGGTGACCTCTAATAAGATGACCATCTATTGGAAGAAAATAAGAGGTAATTCCAAAATAGAGGGGCCAGATAAGTCCGTGAATGACCTGGCTGACCAGTTGGCTAAAACTGGAGCACTGCAGGGGGATTTCATACAAACAAAATCCGTGCTGGGTGAAATCCAAGTGGCTGCTGTCACCAGGTCCCAAACCTGCACAAATAGTGAACTCTTGACCGCCCAGTGGAGTAAAAATACCTCATATGCAGATTTGTTCACTGCACAGAAAGGGGACCCGATTATTGGAAAATTCTATCGACACATTGAAGACCCTGTGAGTTTTACTCTAAGAGAATTTGATTATGCTGTTAAAGAGGATCTTCAGGTGTTGATGAAGTTTTCTAAGAGGTTCCAGATCCAAAATGGTTTGTTGGTACGGAGAGCCCTATCAGGATGTGGCCAGTGGGTGGTACCTCCCTGATTCCTAAGCCGGATGTTGAGACACGCCCATGACGTAGCCACTGCTGGTGATCGGGGGTTTCAAATGACATTAGAAATATTGCTCAAGGACTACTGTCCACACATGGGCCAGGACGTCAACATTTACCTAAAGGGGTGTCTTGTGTGTGATCAATTTCAACCCAGTTCACTCACACACAGAGCTCCCGTACAAAAAAGGGGAATGACGCTGCCTTGGTCAGATTTGCAAGTTGATTTAATCGGGCCAGTAATTCGCTCCTCTAGAGGACACAAGTACACGATGACTGTAACATGTTTATTCACAAAGTGGGCAGTGTCTTCCAGCCCTGAATTGTAAGGCGGAGGCATTTGCCGCCATAATCATCAACCACATCTTCTCTCGTTTTGGCCTCATGCAGAAGATTGAGTCAGATCGAGGAAGTAATTTTACCAGTGAGGTGATGGCGAAGATGTGGGAGATTCTAGGGTTAAAAAGAAAACTCCACATTACCTACTTTCCAGCATCGAACGGGGGATAGAGAGATACAAGAAGACAATTTTGAGCACCTTAAAGAAGTTTTTGGAAGACTCTGGACCCAGCTGAGACATCCAATTACCACTTGTCCTGAATGCCATCAGGTCTGCACAATCTTCTACAACTAAAATGTCTCCAATCGAGCTCATGACCAGACGGAAAATGGTGTTACCTCAGCATCTGCTCTACAGAACTCAGGAGCAGGCCCTGATAAGGGCATCCACTACTCATGAGTACATTAAACATTGGAGGAAGCACTTTTAGCATGCTTTTGCTTATGTTCAGCGCAATTTAGAAAAGTCGGCTGAAGGGGTGAAGACATATTAAGATCACCAAGAAGAAGTACAAAATAGGTCACAAGGTTTACCTGTACAATTTTCAAAGGAATCAGACTAAGGAGTGGAAATTTCTTCCATCTTGGCGTGGTGCAGTTGAAATTGTAGATAAAATATCACCTGTTGCCTACAGGATCTGCATCCCAAAAAGGAGAAAAGACAGAAGAAAAATGGGTCCACATCAGTCAGTTGAAAAGCTGTCATCGCTGACAAGCTTTTTGACTGATTGAGGAGCCAAATGAAAGTCGTGCAGAGGAACTGTCCGATGAGTGAAAACCCCAGATGGAAACTTATAACAGGTAAGTAGTTTAATCAATATTCCTTGGAAATATTAAAAAAGAAAAATTAGTTATGTTATGTGCTGAAATGTTAAGTCTATTTCTATGTAATGTGTTTTCTCTCATATGCTATGTCGTATCTTCTGGGGAAATATGTTGTGGAAGAAGTACTGAAGCTTTCTTTTCTTTATATTGCTAGACAATTAACTTCCTTCACTTCCAGCCTGGGGGCAAGAGAGGAGTCCGGGGAGGACACCAGGGACCTCAGGAAGGAAGGAAGGGCGTTCCATGACCATACCCCAAAATCTAAAGATCCAGAAGTGGAGGCCGCAGCTCCCAGTCCCTTAGGAAAGAAAATGAGCTGGATGGGCTCCAACAAAAAGAAAAAAGATGTTAAGCAAAATGCCACTCTTCCCCTTTTCTTTCCCACAACTCACTGGGGAAAAGAGCCAGGGGGGAATATGTGGGGTTAAATGACATCCTCAAATGACAGGAACTGAAAGGTCAAGTAGGCCTTTGCTGCAAGAGGCATTGCATCTACTGGCAAGTGTGAGAAACCTGCAGGTGTCTCACCCGCTAGTCCCCGGCGATCTGTCATCCAGGTGGCCAGGACACAGCCATCGCTATTGGATCCAGTTCCTGGGGGTGGGCCAGTGGGGGAAGATCACCTGGATGAGTGGGTCTTCGGGGAGTGGAAGTGGGACACCGAGACGTGGTACCCCCTTCCTTCTAACCCCTTTTCCCCATCCTACCCTGTAGGATACCTAGAAGCTCTACCCTCCTTTTCCAACATAACAAATTCCTACCCCGTGAAAGACAACAGACTAACATCAGAGCCTTTTACCTGACATGTCCCAACACAAGGGTCAGGCAAAGTCAGGCAATTGTCAATAACTACGCACACCTGACAGCCCTTTTCCTTTCCCACACAGATAACAGGCAGAGCATGAGAGCACACTTTGAGCAAGGCCGAACGCATAAGGAAACAGCTAACCCGTAATGGCAGTTAAAACGGAGGAGAAAGGTGGCGAGATCTGGAGGGACGACGAGGGGGGAACTGCCCTTACCCTTTTCAACTCAGACCTGCAAAGCCTCTGAAAGGGAAATCACAAAACTGTGAAGTCCAGCTGGAGTGTGGTGTGACAGGTGTCAACGGCACACAATGCCCTTCTGCACTGATAGCCAAAGTGGGGAGAAGCGCTTGCTGTCGTGGTGCCATCCTTGACTCCTGAGACAAGAAACTCCAACAGTTCAGCAGAGCCGGTGAGTCGGAGAAGACAGATAGTAAAATCGAACTGTGCTGAGCCCGAGGTTGCAGGCAGCAACCTTGTTGAACAAAGAACTTGTGTAATTGAACTTTAAAGAAACCCTAGTAGAAGGTTCAGATGCAGAGTGGTCAGGTGTTGCGGGCTCTCATTAGAAGGAATCTGACTGAAGCCTTTGTGGGTTGTGTTGTTTGTTGAAACTACAACAACCAAGAGGCCTTAGGAGAGGCCAGTGTGAAGTGTCAAAGTGGTTCTATGAGGGTCGAGCAAAAACCCTCATACACTCGAAAGTCTTTGACATATTGGAGAAAAATGACTGAACTGTGAAACTGGCAAATGTGAACCCGATAGAGGGATGCCTCCGAATTCAGGCTAAACAGGGATATACCCGTGAACATTGTGACGACAAGTGTGAGCCCGGCTGAGGGATGTCCACAATGGATAGTTGTTTAAAAGGATATTGAGTCTGTTGAATTATATGTTTTGAGTGAAAGGCTGTAGTGAACCCGACTGATGGAGGCTAACATTTCAAGGAGGGTCAGAGCCTGGCTGAGTGGAATACAAAGGGGCGAAGAGCAATCTTCCAACGTGAAAGGTTTCCAAAGGAACTTTTGTTTGTTTATTGTTTATGGTACAGCAGGCCTTCTAAGGCAAGAGACTTTGGAGGAAAGAGACTTGGCCTCAGAAGGTCCTGTCACCATTGAAAGGAACGGTAACCTCGTGCTGGCGAGGCCCAGGAGTGTGCTGTGCTCAAAGATACTGCCTTGTCTAACAACGTGAGGCAGGGAGGCCCAAGCCCTTTCATCCTGACTTTTCTTGTGAACATTATCCCACACTACTTTGAAACTTGTAAATTGTAAGGATTGGCAATAGTTTTCTTTTTAGTATAGGCCATTTTTATTTGACAAGACACCACTAGGACTGCCTTATTATTATTTGATGGTCGTAGCTTTCTCCCATCTTAGATATAGGTTTAGATTGGGCGTTTTTCTCACCCATTATACAGTTTAATAAACAACCTTGAACTGAGATCACTTGTGTCCGTCTTTACTGTTGCCACCATGCGTTCCTTACACAAGGCACCCTAAAGAAAATGACAAGCCTAAAAACCTCAATACACTGAAAGGGCCTGATGAAAGAACATATGTGTCTTGCTGAAGATGACACAAGGAACAGTGGATTAAGAAAAGTGTGTGTCTTTCTGAAGTTGAAACCAAGAAAATGCTGAAAAGTGTAATAAGAGTGCTGATTGGAAAGGCACATCACATTGCTGGCTGAGAGAAAAAGGCATAATTCTCTCTGAAACTGCCACACATTGAAATGCTGTGTGCACTGAAAAGTAAGGGAAACTGGGCCTCGCATGCGAGAGTTAAAGCCAAGTAACATTTTCATTTAAAGCGAATAAGGCCCACCTTCCAATACAATGCCCTTCACTTTCAGTTTTGCCACAGTAAAAAAAATACTGGAAGTGCAACACAAAGAAAATACCTTGATTCAAAAATACATTTCACCAAAACAGAACGATGCAAACTGCTTAGATCTGTAAGATGCAGCATTGCGAAAAGAAGGCCTCAATTAAAAATGTTGTTTTGTTGCAGATGCAATCGGCCTGATTTACAGAAGTGTTTTATAATGGCGCAATCTCATTGGAAAACGATCTGTTAATAAGGCCCAATATGTGAATCTCCTTAAACACAAACAAATGTACTTCTTGCTGTTGGGCAGATACTTAAGTGCCTGCCTTGCTCCTTATCTGGAAGGGAAATCTCTGTGAAGCTGATGTACACCAAGTGTGCACCAGGGCCAGATCAACACCGTCCCAGCCCGGATGGGTGAAAATGTTTGAAAATATACAATATTAGATCAAATTTGGGGTCAACTCAAGATTACCAGGACAGAATGTCAGATGTTAGCATGGCCTTGTGACATCACAGGGCCAGCCTGGCTCCTTATCTGCAATGGGAAATCTCTGTGTGGCCGATGCATCCCAACTATTTATGACCAGCAGCGAGGATATATTGCAGACAGTATCAACATTGCTGCCCAACATACTCTGTAAAAGATGGGTTCCCAGAAATGAAACTCCTCAAAAAAACTAAAGGGAAACTAACTCTGGAATTAATGTGAGAGAATATGTATCATGCATTTTGCTATTGAATTGCCCATAGGACCACATTTTTGTGATTTACTCCATCATCCTAAGGGCCCTAAAAGCCATTGAGGTGTCAGTTTAAAACTAATTTCAAGGTGGTTCTTTGGGGGTAATTCACATAAAAGTCAGAATTTCAGAACTCTTGTACCTAGCCAAAAAGATATCCCAGCTCCCCAGAAAGTGTGAAGAAGCTGAAACTTGGGACAATAGTGGCTAGTTGTATCACATAACTGGTGATAAAGTTTAATCATAATCACTGCCATCATTTTCATGTAATTGAGAAAAAACACCAATTGTGCAGGCAGCATGGTGCGAACATGAGAGATGTCTAGATAGATTTGTCACGATGAGAGGAGCCCACCCATATATACATTATGATGATAATTTGAAAAATAAAAACAGTTACCATGTAGGGACCTTTTCAGGTGAATTGTGTAACATACACCCAAAATGTCACTGTAGACAGTGGATTTATCTCTGCCCTTCCCTTTTCCTTAATTTAAATGTCACCACTCCAGAACGTATTGGTAGTCAATGGGTGGAGAGAGAAGATTACATTTCCAATCCTGATTGTGAGATAATAAATTGACACCTCCTTAGAATATTAAGTTTGTGGATGTGATGAGTGGTATATAAAGTGGATGCACTATGAGAGAGTGGAGAGCTGCTACAAAATGACCAATATACAGCTGCCAAAAATCACCAAAGGAGATCTGCAGAAATTGCCCCAGGGTGGAAATCTTGTAAGTGGGCTGGAGCTGTCTATTGCAGGGGAGGCTAAAAACCAAAGGCTGTGAGACTTCCCTGGAACCATAGAGGAAGGATCGCTGTGGAATTCCATTTGACTGAAGTGCTGTTTTTCCCTAAGAGCGAAGCCCTGCTCAATTTCCATGAGTGCAAAGCCCAGAGATTTCCAAAAGTAAGTACATTGTCCAACCAAATATCAGTGTGGGGATCTATTGAATTAACCCATTCCCTTGCATAATGGGTTCTGTTCCATTAGTGGGTGGAGGGTACAATTGTTTAGGCCCTTAGCATATTTGACTGTATATTAATTGAATTAACTCCCAAATAGTCTGACGCATGGGGGAGCTTGGAAGAATTTGAAACGTTCACCCTCTCTTCTAGCAGAAAGATACAAGATAGTCAATTAAACTAAATTGGGGTGACTTGATTTTCCTGTTCACCCCCGACTTCTTTAATGAGAAGGGGTGTCCCTTCCTAAAATGAAAATTCCCAACTGAACCCCTACCAAAATGTTTTTTAAACAAAAGATATACTTGCCACCAAAACAAAATTGATACTGTCCCCAAACTTGGCCTTTCAAAGCAAAATATACTTGTCCCTAAAACAGAAAATCCCAACTGAAACTCATTGCCAAAACTTGCTTTTGAATAAAAGGTATTCTTACATTAAAAATGAAATTCCGAATTGTCACCACTCTTTCAACATTGTATTTAACCATGGGGTGCCCTTGGCCCTACAAAAAGAACATGTTAAACTCCCCAACTTCCCCAACACAGGCCTTTAAGTGAAGGGGGGTCAGAAACTTCTAAATTGTTCCCACTCCCTAGACCTGGCCTTTGAACAGAAGGGTGATGCATATCATTGATGCTTGGGTTTTGGTGCTGAGGGGAGAAGGGCTTTGCAAAAGTGAGACATCATGTATATAACACTGAATGTGTTATGTATGTCTTGTCTTTAAATTAGCCCTGTGTATATTCCCAAACTAAATTCTGGTGAAGTCCTATTTGTCATATGCATCTTTACACATCTGTGATTTCAACTGCTAGATATTTGAGTGTGTAGGGGACTCCTTATAGCAAGCTTTGACGGAGTACTAGTTTCCACAAAATGAAAATGGTGCTTCTTTCTGTATACTAAACCTCTCAGCCAGTAGTGTTGAAGATCATGCCCTAGCATTGTGCCATATTATTATTGAAATTCAACATTCCACAGGGTTTATGGGAAAAGAGTTTTGACCAGTTTATTTAGCCTGTGTTCCTCGTTTGTGAGACAAAAGTATATGTAGAAAAGTGCGTTTGTAATTGAAGCTGTTTTTTGCCACAAAAAAAGGTGGTGGCTGTGATTGAACAAGTTATTATTTATTGATCTTATAATTAAAATAAATATATATTCTTTCTATTCCCAGACCTAGTTCTTGGCTCACTGTGGGCACAGGGGGGAGATTTAGGTGGCTCTATATGAGCCTTCAGTAAGGCCATTGCTAAGAAAACGTAAGCAAGTATTGTAAGGCTCCTTGATCAGGGTTGGGAAGGAACTCCCCAGGTTAAGGGTGGTCTCAATATAACGCAACACTCCCCCAACTGGAACTTTTGTCATGCGTACATGCTCTGTTTATGGGTCAGCCGGAGCATTCAATTTCGATAAACATGTTGGCAAGCACCCAGAATTTGGCAGCCCACGAGGGGCCTGCAGTTCTGCGAAAACATACATGTTCAGCCGTGCAGACTTTTGAAAGCAGTGTCTGCCTTTCCACTGAGACAGCAGGTTTGTCCCCTTCCAGTCTAATAGGATGTCCTTGCGGGCTGTAAAGAGAGCTATGTGAAACAATCTGCGGCCCATTACATGCAAATGCCAGTCTTCAATGCCCATCCCAAACAACATCGATGTCGGGGTCACCTCCAGCATGATTCCTTGCATGTCCCAAGGTTTTTGAGTGACCCCAGCCCAAAACGGTGCCAATTTTTGGGCAGAGCCAGAGCATGTGACCCATGATCCCCAGTTTGCCATAGCCCCGCCAACATTCCACAGTCGAGGCAATACCCATACTATATAGGCAGGAGGGGAATAGTATGCCCTGTGAATAATTTTGAGCTGCATCTCCCTGTGTTTCAGGTTACAAGAGGTGCGAAGAAACAGGGAAAAGAAATCATAAAGTTCACCCACATTAAGCACAATACCCAGGTCTTCCCTCTACATATCTGCCTGGGTCATACTCCTTTTGTAATTTGTATGCATGCTGTGGGCATAAAATGTCTGAATCATAGGATATTCAGTGGGATCACTCGCAAATTTCACCTAATTTTTCAAGGGGTTCCCTCGTTCTGGATTCCCTTTTGGTGTGTGCATTAATGATCGAGGGTATGGTCTTGTATCTCAACCAGTCATTATTAGCTAGCCCCAGTATGATTCTAGCTTCTGAGAAAGGGACAGGTTGATGGTCCTCAAAGAGGTCCATTACTCTGACATCTTGCCATTGGACCTGTTGTCATGTGTGGATCCGCTCCTGATCACCATATGACATCAGGGCACGAAGGGAGATCCATGACGGGGTAGTGTGTAAATCAGTCCCAGATATCGTACACATCCTGTGCCATTCTGTGAGTGTGGGGCAGACTATAGGGATAGATACCTGTGGGGAATAGCCAGGACATCCGGGGTGATAAGGGGAAGGAGTGTCTGTAGCTCTACTGCACGCCAGTTCGTAGTGTCCCCTGTGTTTAGCCATCATTTAGCTCATACAATCTGGGCTGACATGTAGTAAATCCTCCATGAGCGCAACACAAGCCTCCATCAGCTTTGGCAGCTTAAAAGACCATCCTATTCAACCGTGCTCTATTACCCCTCCATATATACTTCATTGCCTGTTTGTCAAAGTCCAAATACATTGCTCTTGAGGGGGCATTGGCAGCATAAAGGCCAGGTAAATGAGTTTGGGCAGCAATTTCATCCTTAGGGCGTTAATTCTCCCTGTGAGCGACAGGGTCAATGCATCCCAAGAGATAATATCTTGCTTGATCTTAGTTAGTGTAGGTTTATAGTTCATGTCGGCCATGTTTCAGAGGTCAGGCTGATCAAAACTCTCGGGTATTTGATATGTTGCGACTGAAGTTTGAATGGTGCCACCCCCTCCGGGTCCCAGCGGATGTCAAGGCGCAATGGCACGACCTCAGACTTATCCCAGTTGACATTATAACCGGCTATGCAGTCATATTTGTGTAGGATAGCAGAGATGTGGGGTAGAGATCTAGTACACCGACTGAGATATAGTAGTATGTCATTGGCATATAACACATTTTTGTGCTCTTGCATTCCCTTGGTAATGCCTGATCACTCTTTATCTGACCGCACTTTGGTAGCTAGGGGTACAATTGCTAATGCATAGAGAAGGGGTGACAGGGGGCTCCCCAGGTGAGTTCCAGTGTGCAGTGGGAAGGGATCAAACGTGATGCCGTTGATGATCACTGAGGCACAAGGGGCACTTTAGAGAAGCTGTACCATGTTCAGGAAGTAGCCTGAAAAGCCAAATTTGTGGAGCACCGCAAACATGTGGTCCCGAGCAATTTGGCGAAGGCCTTCATGGCATCAAGTGGTAGGAACACATTGTCAGGGTGTGTGCTGCCTTCCAGGATGTGTAGAAGGTGTCACAGGTTATCAGAGGCGTGTCAATTTAAAATAAAGCATGTCTGGTCCTGGTGGATAAGCCCGGGTAGCAGACGTTCCAGTCTGCCTGCTAGACTTTTCGCCAGCACCTCTTCATCAGCATTAATAAGGGAGATTGGGCAGTAGAAGCCGTGCGGGGTTCCGGCCTTTCATGTGGAAAACCACGATATTGGCTTTCAGTAACAAGGATGGAGATGGTGGGATTCAAAGGCTTCCCGAAACATCTGCCCCAAATGTGAGGTGAGTGCATCTAGCATTAGTTTATAAACATAAATAGGGAGGCCATCTGGTCCGGCTGCCTTACCCGAGGCCAACCTCTGCATATCTCTGAGGACCTCTTCGTCATCTAGAGTAGCATTCAGGAGCGCAGGTTTTCATGACCAAGTGTGGGGAGAGGTATCTCATCGAGAAAGGCTATAATCTGGCCCATGTCTCTCTCCGGTGGGGCTGCAATAAAGATCTTGATAAAATAGCTGAACATTGCCCATTAATAGCTTGGACCCCCATTAGCATCTCACACTTATCATCCTTGATTGATGTAATCAGTTGTCCCCATTATCTACCCTTAAGGGAGAGAGCCATCATGCAGGGGGATCTGTCCCCTGCGATGTAGAGATAGAGTGCCCATTTAGAAAAGGCTTTCTGGGCACTGAGCATGGTAATATGCGCAATATCAGACAGCGGTTTAAGCATGCAGGAATATATTTGGGGGTCTCTATTGATTTTTTGGGTGTGTTCAGCCGCATGCAGCTTCACAGTCTGCTGGGACTCCTTTGCAGTCTATAACCTTTTCTTCTAAGCCCATCGTGATATAAATTGCCCTCTTAGGAATGCCTTAAAGGGATCCCAGCATCTAAGTGTGTTGTATCCCTCCACTAGGTTGTCCTGCCAAAACTTGCCAGAATCCTGAACAAGGAGCTCCATCATGTCCGGATATTGTAGTGCTATAAAATTCAGTCTCCATGTGGGGGCTGTGTGTGGTGTGTTCAGCAGGGTGATTTGCATGAGCAGCGGGGCATGGTCAGAAATCGTCATAGGAAGAATCGAGCATGTCTCTACCATGTACATCATGGTGCACGGTAGTAGCCAGTAATCTAGCTGGGAGTAGCATTGATGGTGGTTGGAATAGAACATGTAGTACCTTTTTATTCCCATGTAGCTGCCTCCATACATCAACCAGTCTGAGGGCTGACATTAGGGTGCGGAGCATATGTCCCTTCTTCGGGTTAGGGGGTGCTCTGCATCTGTGCAGGATTGAAGCTATCGACTTCAGGTACTAGCACAAAATTTAGATCGCCCCCCATTAGTGTAAAGCACCCCATGTTTTGTAGCAAATAGGCGTGTAAAGAACCCAAGGGCATCTGTTGTGGGACCATAGATATTAATAGGGGTGATGAGTTGTTGGAAGAGAAGTCATTGCAGGAGCACAAATCCCCCCTCTTTGTCGGTTTTGGTGGCCAAGATTGTAAGGGGGACCCGTTGGTGTACCAATATAGACACCCTTGTTTCCCAGGTGACGGGGAGTGAACAGCAGTTCCCACCCAACCCCTACATAGTGTAGTCGACTCCCCCGCATCTAGGTGCATTTTGTGCCGGAAAATGATATCCCCGCTCAGATCTCACAATAAATTCAGCAGACGGCGCTGTTTGATGCGGTGGCCAAGCACCTGAATATTAAGAGAAATATACGTAAGTGAGGTAATTTCTCAGCAATCCAAGCAGCGCTCACATAGGCTCCCCTCACTGGCGGGAATTACATTTCCCACACGAGTCCACAGTGGAAAGTCTGGTCATGCTCCGCAGCAGACATTCGCAGTTTGATGACAAATGTTTCCCTAACTCAACCATAACATCCCCAACAACAAGCACAAAAACAATGGTGCTTGGAACTATGACTCCAATATAAACTGAAAGTAGACAGTGGATGGGTGAGGCCTCGAGGCCAAAGCTTTGGTCCATGCATAGCAGTGTCCTCTGGGATGGAACATCAGCAATGTTACTTTAATATTGCATTGCAAAGATATATTTGAGGGAAGGATGGTGTATCCCCGGTGATGAGCTCTGCATCGCGGCATATCCCTGTAATCATAAATCAAGGTGTTCAGCAGATCAAAGGATCGTAACAGCAAGTCATGTTGGTCATAGGCACTGGCATAGGGGTACTGTGCCATTGTTTTTTCCCTGGCATACCAGGCTGTCTTTGATGGCATAGTAATCAAAGAAGTTTTGCTACAGTTTATATTCATCAGAACATGGAGTATGCACATAGGCGAGGCGTTGTGCAGTCCTCATGTCATGGTTCCTTCCTGTCTGCTGCGAGAAAGGCATGGTATCAAGCAGTAGACACCAGACACAACGGATACAAGTTTCAAAAACCTTTATTCTATATATTGATTGGGATGTTAGAATTCCTAACTGGCCCTAACTCTAAAATGGGAGTAATCTCGACCATTTAACAATAACAAATGTTTCCAAGTCGGGTCAAAATAAAAAGGCATACAAATTAACAATAACAAATGTTTCCAAGTCGGGTCAAAATAAAAAGGCATACAATAAGAAAACCCAACCTTGCCCTCTTTCTCAAAATAACAAATATGTTCAGGGAATACAAAAGAAAATAATAGTTTCTCAACTCCCTTCCCCAGTTTCAACCTCACGGGGTCTAGAGAGTACCTTCAAAAAAACAAGATAGGTGAATGGCACAGTTCATCAGTCTTGCACACTGTGGCTTACTGGTTCAACAGTTCAATCTTAGGATTTCAACTTCTGGTAGTTCAATCAATTCTTTAGGCTTCACCTGCCTTCCCATCAATACTCAGTTCATTTGTTCTCAATTTCTCACAGTGCTGCACAGGCTTCCCTCTGCTGGGCTCGAGCCTGTCTCTCCTACGTGGGGGTTCCCTTCCCCATGTTTCATCTAAGATTTGTTTTCACCGTCGAAGACTTTTGAAACTGCAATTAATTTACATGGACCTCTGCATGACCACTTCAACCTCTCTTTCAATACTCCTTCCACTCACAATCAATACTCATCTTGTGGCACCAATACATCTTGGTACTTATGATTCCCAATCTCTTTAGTCTGCCCTCTTGACCTTTTTGAAAAGTCCATGTGTAACACCAATACCTCTTGTTATTTCTTCCTTCCCCCAATGCCTGTAGCTTGCAGCACCAATGCCTCTTGTTAATTGTAGTTCTTATTCTCTTTCACTTGCCTTCTTGGCCTTTTCCAAATTTCTTATATATTACTTTTTCACTCTTGGCATGTTTCACAGTTCAAATGTATTTGTCTTTTGCCATCTTGCATATTTCACAGATGTTTCACAGTTCAAATGTATTTTACTTTTGCCCTCCTGGCATATTTCACAGTTCACTTGTTTTCCTTTTTCTTATTCTACTTCACATTTCACTTATTTCACTTTCCTCTTATTAGATTTTCTTTCCTTTGATCTCTGCTTGTAACATCCTTCAAAATCCATTACAGTTCACAGAGACTTTCAAATGTGTGACTTCTTCTAGCAGGACCACTCTGCTACTTTGTATCCGTTTCATTCAACACCTGTCCTCTTCACCCCCGTTTTATTTGCACACGCGCAACCTTCAAACTTCCAAATTACAATCACTTTCCCTTTAACATCAACTGGACTTTTGTTGCTCTCCGTAACTCACTGGTCATGTTAATTGGATTTTTCATCTTTTCCCTGAAGCTCAAGACCGTTACCAACGCCTCCTCTGATCCTCCCCAACCCGTTCACATGGGAGAGTCTCGAGATGCTTCGTGGCAACCTGAAGGTTTCTTTCCTCCCCTCGCTTGGCTCTGCTCTTCGAACACTCATGGCTTCCCGAAAGCTTGGAAATCTTGCCTGGCTTTCTCTTGATCCTTTCAACTGTCAAACAGCGCATTGGCCTTCTAACCTCCACAGCTTGGTTCGCTGTCAGGCTCACTCCTGGATTCCGTCAATTTCACCCCACTTCCCTGAGTGCCCCTCACACCCTCCTGCTCACCTGTGGTCTCCTTGTCCGATGTGAGTCCGAATCTCTTTATCCTCAATGCCTCCTCTCTGGAGTGTGGATGAGGTCTGCCTCGAGAGGAAGCCACCCTGCCCCTCTAACACGGGGCCAAGGGGGCCCCCGTACCGGGGCAGACCGGTTAAGGGGAAAAAGCCGATAGGCGCAAAAAAAACCCTTCCTTGTTGAAGATGGCAGCAGGATACAAGGCGGGACTGTGTAACTTGAAGGATCCAGCTGATAAGGAAATCCACAGAAAGTGGTGTATGGCGACTGTTCCAGGGGAAACCAACAGTACATAGATGGGGTGACTAATGAATGAGCTGAGAGGGAAGGAACCAGGAGAACAGGGGATAAAGAAAAGAGAGAGAGCCAAGGTGGAGCGGAGAAACAGCTCCAACAGAGCGAGGCGTGCCAAGAGCAAAATGAAAGCCAGCAAGCAAACGGGAGAAAAGGAAAGGGAGCGGCGGCAGCCGCGGAGGAAAGGACTGAAGCGTACCAACCCGGAAGCCTAATGCGAAAAGGTTGCAACGCGCGGGCTTCCGGGTTGGCGCTGGTAAAAAAGACACCGCTGGTCGGAAGGGCTGGAGAACTAGACCGCTGCCGAGGAAAGCGCGGGCGGCGTGACGGCTACAGTCAATGGCCGCTCTCCACAGCTGCCAGCGACCACCATGCATGACAGTATACCCCCCTCCAGACCCGAACCCTCCGGGTTTCCCTGGATGTGTCCGGTGAAAACGCCTGACAAGCCTAGGCGCATGTACATATGACCTGGGCTCCCAGGAGTCCTCTGAACTGGGATAGTTCTTCCACGACACAAGGTATTCCAACCTGCCCTTACGATATCTGGAATCTAAGATGGCAGACACCTCATATTCTTCAGGTATAGACTTGGGATTACTCAATAGCCCTGTAGTCTTACTAACTGGGGTGTCTGGATCAACTGGGCAGAGAAGGGAGGAGTGAAAGACCGGGTGCACCCGATACATGGACTTGGGAAGTTGTAATTTGAAAGCCACTGGGTTAATCCTCTTGATTATCTTGAAGGGTCCTATAAATCGGGGGGTTAGTTTGGTCGAATGTACCCACCTAGGCAAGTATCTAGTAGATAACCAGACCCGATCGCCCTCGTTCCAATCAGGACAGGGTAAACGAGCTCGATCAGATAGATCTTTATAGCTGCGTCTAGCCGAAGCTAAACTCTGTTGAACTGTAATGTGGGCTGTAGTTATTTAATCCAGGGTGGATTCGATGGTGGGTATATTAGTAGGTGAGGAAAAAACTGGGAGAATACTGCGAGGGTGATAGCCATAAGAACAGAAAAAAGGCTGAGTCCCGTTGCCGAGTGCACAGCGTTATTATACGCAAATTCGGCGGTGGGCAGAAGGTTCACCCAATTGTCCTGATTTTTATTGACATAACACCTGAGGTATTGCTCGAGAGTGGCATTGAGCCGCTCTGTCTGACCGTTGGTCTGAGGATGGAAGCCTGATAACAAAGCCCTCTCTATCCCTAACCGTTGACACAGGGCGCCCCAAAATCGAGATGTATACTGACTACCCCGGTCAGAAATAATCTTGTCAGGAAGTCCGTGGAGCCTAAAAATGTCCCTGAGGAAAACTTCGGCCATCTCGGTGGCAGACGGCACTCCCCGCAGTGCGGAAAAATGGGCCAGCTTGGTGAATGTGTCATTCGTAACCATGAGACAAGTCGACCCCTGGGATTTGGGCAGGTCTACTATAAAGTCAGTGGAAATTTGGGACCAAGGCCGGCTTGGCAAGTCCGGCTGCATAAGCAACCCGTAGGGTTTGTGGGTGGAGTTCTTATTCTGGGCGCAAACCACACACGTTCTACAGTGTTGCCTTACATCATGGGAGAGTGAAGGCCAAAAAAAAGATTGAGAAATTAACTCTAATGTACCTCGGACTCCCCTGTGCCCTGCGGTTACATGGTTGTGACCCCATTCCAGAACCTTATGTTGTAAGGACTTAGAGGGGACGTACAAACGCTGCCCCACCAGTAAAAGACCCTCAGACCAATGGATTTGAGAACGTAAGTCACCGGGTACGGTGGTTGCCAAATCAGGTTTGGTTACTGTCTTAATCTCTTGCAGAAACGAGGAAACTATCCCCACGATTCTGTTTCGGGGAAACATAGGGTGGCTAACGGAGGGAGAGTGGTAGTCTGCAGACCGACATCTAGACAGGGCGTCCGCCAAGCTGTTTTGGGTGCCAGGAATGTAGGTAATGGTAAAGTCATACTGGCTGAAAAAATGCGCCCAGCGAGCCTGCCTTGAATTGACGCATTCCATATTACGGAGAATCTTCAGATTCTTATGGTCAGTACGTAATGTAAACGGATGCGCTCCGCCTTGTAGCAGGTGTCTCCACTCTTCACAGGCCACCTTGAGAGCCAAAAGTTCTTTTTCAATAACAGAGTAGTTCTGTTGACTTGTGGAAAGAGTCTTGGAAAGATATGCTACAGGATGTTCCTTGCCATCCTTCAGTTGAAGGAGTACAGCACCTAAGGCGCAGGCCGAGGCGTCGGCCTCGACTATAAAAGGCTGGTCTTGATCTGGTTGAGATAGAATAGGAGCGGAGCAGAATCTCCTTTTGAGATCGATAAAAGCTTGATTAGCTGGTTCCGACCAGAGAAAAGGTTTGGCGTCTTTTTTAAGTAGAGAGGTAATGGGCAGCACAATCTGCGAAAATTGTCTGATGAACTTCCTGTAGAAGTTGGCTAGACCCAGGAACCATTGAACGTCTTTCAGAGAGGTGGGTGTGGGCCAGTCCAGGATGGCAGATACTTTCCTCGGGTCCATGGTGATGCCTTCCTGGGAAAGAATGTATCCCAAATATGGAACGGAAGACATATTGAAGAGGCACTTCTCGGGTTTAACTAATAAATGTTGTGACTGTAAACGATGTAGAACCGTCTGAAGATGTAATGTAGGTTCAGAGGTGGACTTCGAAAAAACTAAAATGTCATCCAGGTATACTATGACACTGAGGTATAACAGATCAGAAAACAGGCGATCCATAAAACGCTGGAATATGGCAGGAGCGTTAACCAAGCCAAATGGCATCACTCGATACTCGAAAAGGCCAAACGGAGTCCGGAAAGCAGTCTTCCATTCGTCCCCATCCTTTATTCGGAGAAGGTGGTAGGCACTCCGGAGGTCTAATTTAGAGAAGGTGGTAGAACCCTGGACTGCTTCCAATATGTCTGTTATCAAAGGCATTGCATAGCGGTCACAAACCGTGACCTTGTTCAAACCCCGATAGTCAATGCATGGCCTTAACTCAGAGGAATCCCTCTTAGGTATGAAGAATAGAGAGGCTCCAGCCGGAGATTTGGAGGGACGAATGAGGCCATTGGTCAGATGGGAGTCCAAATAATTGCGAAGAGCCCTCTTCTCCAGTAGAGACAAAGAAAACATGCGGCTAAACAGAACCAGGGCATCTGGCACCAGCTCGATGGCACAGTCTTCCGGCCTATGTGGGGGTAGATCTAAGACAAGATTGTCTTTGAAGACTTCTTTGCATTCGGCCAACTCCGGGGGAACCTTACAAATTTCATTTACTCCTTCTTGTTGGGGAGTAAGGGCTTGGACCAAATCTTCTGAAGAATGAAACAAACAATTTTGTTTATAGTATGGGGAGGTAAAGGCCATGGTGTTCTGCGCCCAATCGATGAGCGGATTATGCCTCCTCAGCCAAGGAATCCCAAGGATTACTGGGAAATGGGCTGCTCGAATCAAGTCGAATTGTATCTGTTCCGAATGCTGGAGAATGCGGACCTTCAAGGATACTGTGGAATGGTTAATAGGCCCCGACGAAAGTCGGGAACCATCTACTCCTTCTACCTTCTGGATTTCTTCCCGTTTTAGCAGAGGGAGACCTTGTTGGTGCGCCCACATGGTATCCATAAATACCCCAGCGGCACCACAATCCAGCAAAGCCATGGTGGTGAGTACTTCTGTCGGAGTTTCCAACTGGATAGGAACAGCCATGAGGCGAGAGTCCAACGTGGTTGGGTGTGAAGCTACCGTCACAGTGACATAGGGACTAGCGCTCTGACCTCGGTTACTCGTCCCCTTTAGTTCGGAGGTCGTTCGTTTCCTGACCGTCTAGGCGGGACTTCTGGACAGTTTCGAAGTAGGTGGGCGCCTGATCCACAATACATGCAGAGGCCAGCATCCCTCCGACGTCTTCTCTCTTCGGGTGTCAAGGGGGATCTAGCGGACCCCACTTGCATCGGTTCTTCCTTGTTACTGGAGTGAGGCAGGGAGGGCAATGAGTGGGCACTCAGTAGAAAGGGGCCAGGGGCTTTTTGCTTCTTCCTTTCCGCCTTGCGTTCACTGAGACGATAGTCAATCTGAGTAACAGTGGAGAATAAATCAGACAGGGTGGTGGGGCGGGCTATCCTTGCCAGTTCATCCTTTATCTCCTCTTTCAAACCTCGACGGAATATTGTATACTGGGCCCGTTCTGGCCATCCAGCCTCTGAAGCCAAACGTTTAAAGGTGGAGATATATGTCAGCAAATCACTGGAACCCTGATGCACATCCAAGAGTTGTTCCGCAGCCACATGTATTATCTCAGGTTGTTCAAAAGTCTGGCGCAGTAAGGCCAAAAAGCCCTCATAGTCTCTGATAATAGGATTATTGTTGGTCACTAGAGGGGCGGCCCAAGCTAAGGCATTCCCTGTCAAGTTGGATACCATAAACCCCACCTTGGTGTGATCATTGAAAAACAACTGAGGTCTAAAGGCGAAATAAATGGAGCAGGCTTCCAAAAATTCCTTGAGGCGCTTCGGAGTTCCGTCAAATTTGCCCGAGGATAGGGCCATAGGAGGTAAGTCGGAATCCCTAGTTTCCCGAGTAGAGACCATCTGCCTCAAGACTGCGTTATCAGCCTTCACGTTCTGTAATTCTACGTTCATGGCCTGGACTGCGGCCACTAGTTCTTGTATTTGTTCTGGGGTGGCCATATTCCCTTTTTGGCGTTGCAAACTGTCAGGCTCACTCCTGGATTCCCTCAATTTCACCCCACTTCCCTGAGTGCCCCTCACACCCTCCTGCTCACCTGTGGTCTCCTCGTCCGATGTGAGTCCGAATCTCTTTATCCTCAATGCCTCCTCTCTGGAGTGTGGATGAGGTCTGCCTCGAGAGGAAGCCACCCTGCCCCTCTAACACGGGGCCAAGGGGGCCCCCGTACCGGGGCAGACCGGTTAAGGCGAAAAAGCCGATAGGCGCAAAAAACCCCTTCCTTGTTGAAGATGGCAGCAGGATACAAGGCGGGACTGTGTAACTTGAAGGATCCAGCTGATAAGGAAATCCACAGAAAGTGGTGTATAGCGACTGTTCCAGGGGAAAACAACAGTACAAAGATGGGGTGACTAATGAATGAGCTGAGAGGGAAGGAACCAGGAGAACAGGGGATAAAGAAAAGAGAGAGAGCCAAGGTGGAGCGGAGAAAAAGCTCCAACAGAGCGAGGCGTGCCAAGAGCAAAATGAAAGCCAGCAAGCAAACGGGAGAAAAGGAAAGGGAGCGGCGGCAGCCGCGGAGGAAAGGACTGAAGCGTACCAACCTGGAAGCCTAACGCGAAAAGGTTGCAACGCGCGGGCTTCCGGGTTGGTGCTCGTAAAAAGGACGCCGCTGGTCGGAAGGCCTGGAGAACTAGACCGCTGCCGAGGAAAGCGCGGGCGGCGTGACGGCTACAGTCAATGGCCGCTCCACCGCCAGCGTCTCCACAGCTGCCAGCGACCGCCGTGCGTGACACGCATCAGCCTCTGAAGAGCTGTTAAATGTTGTACCCAGCCTCGCTCAAAGTGTGCCTGTGCACACCACCTTTTATTTTCACAGCAAGTCTTAATAAGTGGCAGGTGTACCTTGTTAAAGCTATTTTGTTTTGTATTTTTTCATTTTTTATTCTTGTGTTTAACCATTTAAGATTTTTACAAGCTTCCTTGTGGGGTCACAGTTGATGTTTTGTACTTTAGTCACCACTTATTTAGAAGAAAGAAGAGAAGAGCGCACGCTTTATCACCCGTGGCCCAAACAAGCTGTTGGCCGGCTGTGAAGATGCGGTCATGGTCTAATGGCGAAGTGTGGATTACGGTTTATGTTGGATCTGCAATTTCCATTCAGAGTTTGGTTTTTTTTAAGAGCTAGATCTAAGAGTTTTGCAGCCGCCATAGACCATCTAGCCGAATCCCCTGCTATTAGTTGTCTCCAGCCGGTTTCTTTGTCTATTGCAGACGGATAGAGTATAAGTGGTGATAAGTACGCCTCTCTTTCCTTGCTCATTTGGGGACAAGTCATGAACAGGTGCCTTATGGTTTCTGGTTGATCCTGATGTTCACATAGCCGACAGACATTTGTGGTGGACAGAGATCTGATGGCTAAGACTTCCCTGGTGTGTAACAGATTAAGTCGGGCTCTCATGAACAGTTTCCTCAGTGTTTTGTCTGGGAATTTTTCACAGTACTTCAACAGAGTTTTTAGTTTGTTGTGGCCGGGCGGGAGGTGCTTTAGTAGCTTGTTGGTCAAGATCTTGTCGTTCGTGGTGATCCAGTCTTGCAGCTCCATCTTGGTTTTCACTCTTGCAGGGTTACTAATAAGCTGATCTTCAGTGCAGGCTAACTCTTCCAGTTTTCCTTGGAGTTTTTTTGTCCACTGCTCTGGTTTGGGCCGTGAGATTTCTTATTTTGTCCCTTAGGGAGTTTTGCATGGTGTTTTTCTTTTAACGAATTGTCGATCCATATGCCGAAGTATTTATATTCTTTGACCACTTCGATCTTAGTGTTGTCAAGGTACCATGCTGGATGATCTTTGTTGTTTCCTTCTTTGGTGGATTTGGTGAATAGGAGGACTTTTGTCTTTGATTTGTTAATTTCAAGGTTGTTGCTTTTCATGTAGCACGCCAAGTTCGCTAGTTGGCGTTGAAGCCCGATTTTGGTCTGGTCCAGTAGGATAAGGTCGTCTGCGTACAACAGTCTTTACACTCTGACCTGGCCTACCTTAGGAGGAAAGGATCTGATTTTGTTCTCGGAGACTTGGAGTCTCCAAGGAAGGCGATGAATAGCGCCGGGGCAAGCGGACAGCCTTGTTTGACCCCTCGTTCCGAGTAAATAATGTCCGAGAGCTGTCTTGTTGGCTTAAACGGACGCGCATAGATGTTTTTGTATTCAAGGCCCTTATCGGTTCAAGTATTGGCAGAGGGCATTTCCAGGTTTTTAGTTTGGACCACAGTTTGCTGCGGTCAACCTTGTCAAAGGCCTGCGAGAGGTCTACTAGTGCCAGATGTACCTTAGGCGCGCCTGCCTTTACTTTTGATTTTATTATGTTCAGGAGCAATAGGTTGACCGCCGTGCTGGCGTCCTTTAGAAATCCTGTCTGGAACAAATCTGATCTCGGGGATCTTCTTGCCCATTTCTGAAAATGCAAGAGCAGCAGAGTCGCAAAGATTTTGCCAATGATATCTAAAAGAGCAATGGGCCTATAGTTGGTGGGCTTTCTCTGCAGCCTTTTTTGTATATTGGGACGAGAACGGCTTCTGTCCATGATTCCGGAATTAGCTTTGATTTTTCACAGTGTTTGAAAATTTCACTGATCACTGCCGCCCACTCTTCTGGATGTCTTTTCAGATCAATGTTTGTGAGGCCGTCAGGGACTGGGGCTCTCGAGGACTTGAGTTTGGTTATTACTCTTATTATGTCTTCTTCGTCAGTCAAGGATATCCAGGCTTCCTGGCTCGGTTGTGTTTTGGAAGTAGCTGCCCCATTTTAGTTCTGGAATGACGTTCGAAAGAGGGGCTACTTTCTGGCCCTTGACACTCTTGAGTAGGTTCCAGAAGTCTCTAGTTCTTTTGGTGGCCAAAGTTTTCAACATGGATTTGGCGCCGTTTTGGTATAAAGTCAATCTGTGGTGTTTGATCCAAGATTTGTAGATTGTGGCCCCCTTGTAGTATGCGGCCCATGCCTCTTCTGTTTGTCGGAGCAGTTTTTTTTAGGTTTCTCATTTCACGGCGTTGAAGAACAACCTTGAGGTCGAAGGTATCAGTGTATGGCTGTTGTTTCAGTTTGCTTCCTGCAAAACTGACCCTATGGGCCATCAATAAGGGTAGATACTCTGGTCTCTGAATGTGCAACGGGAGTGCCGTAGTAACTGGCGCTGCGTTTAGTTTTTATTTTATTGTTCGTATGTTTCCTGATGTTAGGCGCAGGCGAGTTTGCTGTTTATTTGGTTCCACTGCCGATGGGTTGGGATCTACGGCTCGTTTGCTTGGAGGGCTGCCACGTTGTAGAAGTTTCTGGATTTCATTAATTTGGTCCAAGCCTGACCTCTTTCGTCGGCTGAAGGACGGAGTGAGGAAGAACTTGAGACTGTGTTTGAGATCTCACATTTAGCATTCAAGTCACCATGGATGATGATGTTGGCGACGTCGTGGTCCACGTAGATGGTGTTGGCGACAGACTTACAAAAAGGCTTTGGTAGTTGTTCTTTTGGGGTTCCAGTATAGATTGATTATCGCCAAGTTTGAAATGGTCCATGTGTCATGTCCTGGATCTAGATGGTGCCATGATGTTAAAATGGCGAGCATGCCATATGATTCCATTATTTTACCTCTTATAGTTAAGCCTGAACCTGTGCGGATCGCTGTCAAGAGGCCCGAGGATGGTCTGCCCACCAAAGCCCTGGATGCTGGAGACAGTTCAACACAAAACCCGTCCAGCAAGGGTTTGTCGATTAGCCAGGTTTCTTGCAGGCATATAATGTCAAAAGCCCCCAGGCTTACGTCACTAGGGCAAGTTAGGTGTCTGTACCCTAGAGTGTTCCAAGATCCATTCGTTTCTTATGTGCAAGTATGCCTTGGCTCTATGTTCCCAATGGTATGGTTCGATCAGCTGGAAATCTTCTGTGGTCAGATGTCGAAGAGTACTGACTTTGCTCAGTGTTTTTAAGACCGTTTTCCTGTTCAGTACTATGTAGTCTTCTTTGCTTGAGATTTGTGCAAGCTTGAAGGTGGAGGTCCCTTTCAGTTTTTCGTCTATCTTTTTGCCACTCGACTTTCCATTGTTGTTAGTAGTTATGGTCGTGGGTCGATGTGTTGAGGTTGGATGATCCTTACCATAATGGATTGTTTTAGCCTGATCCCCCCTTCGGATTGGAGAGGCCGTTTGGTTGTTCCTTTTTTCTTCAGAGATGTCATCTCTAGCCGTGCTCGACAAGAGCCTTTGCTGTGCACGTTTTTCAGGTTCCTCGGTTTGGTTTAGGTTTGAGTCTTGCAGTGCAGGGGATTGCACGGTGGAAGGGGACTAAAGTACCTTGTTATTGTGCACTAGTTCTTTTGGTGAGTCTAGAATCGCCTCCGATGTGTCCAAATGTTGTGAGAGGTTCATCAATTTCCTGCTGGACTGGAATTCTTCTATGGTTTTAGGCGATTGCCCATGTTTAGAAGGAACTCGGCGCTTGTCCTATTAGGGGCTTCGTCCATCGCTACTGTTTTGTCTAAGGGGACATCGTGGCTAAGTACCAGCAATACGTTGGCCGAGTTTTCTCTTATTTGTTTCATTTCGTTGGTCGGCTCCGATTGCTTCCTCTGATTTTGTTTTCTGTTCGATGTTGTGGCTCAGTTTCTGGCGGCCTCTTTGTTGGAGCGTCGGGCTTTGACACAGTTAGCCGCGTAGTTGTTTTTGTGAAAATAGGTGGCAGGTCCCTCTGCATAAGATCTTCAGAGGTTTGCGTAGCCTTTGGGGACGAAGTAGTCAAGCTTCATGGTATTTGATTTTTTTCCTTGAGCTTTTCTTCAAGTTTGGTCATTTTGGCTTCGAGGATAGTTTGGTTCTTGATGGAGTTGGTTTTGAGGGCTGTTAGGTATCCTTCAACAAATATCAATTTGGAGGTCATCGTAGCTATCATTGAGGTGTTGTCTTTTAGAGAGTCGTTGATTGCCTCATAAAGTTTTCCAAAATGGGCTAGTGCAATGGTTACTGCTGACATTAATGAAAGTGGGTCTGTTTTTTTACTGGGGGGTGTCCTTTTGGACAGACGACAGGATTTCACTCATTCGTCTATTTTTAGCTGGTGTATGCGTGCCCGTTTGACCCGGGTGCTGAATGTGCCTGTCTGGAAGTGATTTTTCCGGTGAGGTTATGATATGATATGATATGATATGGTATTTGTAACGCGCCTATACACAAGTGTTTCAAGGCGCGACGAGGCAGGGAGGGAGGGAAACAAGGGGAAGACAGACAAACGATCCTACTAGGCCAGGTGTCATTCAGATCGCGCAAGTGCAGAGGTAGGGGTAAAAGGAGAAAGTGCAGGGGGAGGAGGTGGGGGGAAAGTGCAGTACACGGTAAGTAGCGTAATAAAATAATAACTAATAAATAATAAATAAAAGGGCCAGCTGGTGGCAAGTGCGAGGTAAGTGCAGAGCAAGTGCTAGGAAGGGGGCTGTAGGGATACAGTGACAGTCCCACAGTGCAGGGGGAGCAGGGAGGCAGTGCAAGTGGAGAGTGGCTGGGCCCTGGACCGAGGTCGCTGAGAGTGGCCAAGATGCAGGTTTAGTGCAGAATTTCAGTGGGGAGTTAAGCAGGTTTAGCAGGGGAGAGGGAGAGAAAAGGCAGAAGCGAAGAGGAAGGTTTTGAGGTGCTTCCGGAACCGGAGATGGTTCTCCTCAAGTTTCAGGGAGGCAGGAAGGCTGTTCCAGAGGGAGGCCCCTGCTGCGGAGAGAGATCTACCCCCAGCTCGTTGCTTCGAGAAGCGGCTGACCATGAGGGAGTTGGAGACGGATGAGCGAAGGGCTCGTGAAGGAAGATATTTAGGAAGAGAGAGTTGAAGGTATTTAGGCCCCAGGCCCCAGAAGGCCTTGTGGACAATGCAGAGGGTTTTGAACTTAATCCTCGCAGCCACTGGGAGCCAGTGAAGAGATTTCAGTCCTGGAGAGATACGGTCCCTGGGCTTGAGGCCAAGGACAAGTCTCGCAGTTCTGTTCTGGATAAGTTGCAGAGGGCGGAGAGTGGAGGCAGGCAGATTAAGATAGAGGCTGTTACAGTAGTCCAGCCTTGAGAGAACCAGGGCTCGGGAGACAGTGAGCTTCTGGGGGAAGGAGAGGAAGGGAAGAATACCTCTGAGGAGGTGCAGCTGGTAGTGTGACTTCTTAGAGACGTCAGATATATGAGGAGAGAAGGAGAGTGTGGAGTCGAAGATGACCCCGAGGTTTTTAGCCTTGCAGGTAGGGGCAGGAAGGGGGCCAAGGGAGGCCGGCCAGAGAGCTGCAGGGAAGGAGGGAGTGGGTGTGCCGATGAGTAGAATCTCAGTCTTACTGGCGTTAAGGCAGAGGTTATTGGCGGCACACCATTCCTGGATAGCAGACAGACAGTCGGAGATGAGGGAAGAAGAGGAGGAGGCCGAGGGTAGCCTGAAAATGAGCTGGGTATCGTCCGCATAGCACTGGAAGTGGGGGCAGAGAGCGGCGATGCGGTGGGCAAGGAGTGCCAGATACTGGTTGAAAAGCCAGGGAGAGAGGTTGGATCCCTGGGGGACACCACAGGTGGAGAAAAAGATGTCGGAGAGGAAGGAGCCCATTTGGACCTGGGAGGGTCGACCGGAAAGGAAAGAGGTCAGCCATGCCAGAGCCTGACCAGTGATACCCAGGTTATCACGGAGACGGTTGAGCAGGATGGCATGGTTGACAGTGTCAAAGGCAGAGGAGAGATCGAGCAGAATGAGAACACAGGGAGTGTTGGAATCGAGGTTCAGGAGCAGGTCCTCACGGATGTTCAGGAGAGCAGTTTCCGTGCTTCTGGCCGCTCTGAAGCCGGATTGATGGTCATGAAGATTATCAACATATTCAGCATGGAGGTTAAGCTGGGAGATGGCCAGTTTCTCCAGGAGCTTGCCCAGGAAGGGAGTAATGGAGATTGGGCGATAGTTGGCCGGGCAGGAGGAGTCGGAAGAGGGTTTCTTGAGGAGGGGGTGCACAAGGGAGTGCTTGAGGGGGGATGGGAAGACTCCAGAGGCGAAAGAGTGGTTGCAAAAGTCAGCCAGGGCAGGAGCCAGGGAGTCGATGTGGTCCTTGATGGTTTTGGAGGAACAGGGGTGAATAGGTTGCTATTTCTTGTGGTAGTTCTACCGGGGACTCAATTATCCATGGGTTCCGGGGCACCGGGGGTTGTGTCACTGGATTTCCTGGGTCGCCCCCCCCCCCGTAGGTGTGGTCTGGTCCACGCAAATCGCTTTTCAGTTGGGTCGCGGCCTATGGATGTCCCGGCCTGGGAGATTGATGGTACCGTAGTACCTGTCTGAGTATATGCTCCAGGGCCCGTTCGAGGCAGAGCTTTTTTCTGCCATTTCAATATTGGGATCTGGGGTGTGCTTTGAAGGTGGTTGCTTAACGGTAGATTTCCCAGAGGCTATTGGAGGTTGATCGCTCGAGGGCACTATTTCAGGTGTCTTTGTTTGGTCTTGTACATTCGGTGGTGGGGGTCTTTGGTTCAGGCAGAATGTGGTTCCAATTCGGTCTGTTTTTCGTGATTTATTCACAAGTGGGGTCTCCTGTATTGCCTCCAAGATCTCTGCATCAGATAATTCTGTATCTCGATCAAATTTCCTTTAATGTTGTTTGAAGAAATATTCTTTTAAGGATGATGAGATCAGCAGTGTTGAGAGACATTTGGTCCCTCCCAGTGGTTTGATACCACCCTTGCAATGTTTTTTCGTGTGAATTTTGTTTGCTACAATCTTTCTTGCTTTTGGATTTCCTTTAGTATTGTTATCCCTTTGAGGTAAAGATACCCTTGTCATTGTTGTTGGCTGTTTCCCTTTTTTCATTGGACTGCGAGTTGGCAGTCGGGTTTGGAAGTGAACAGTTTGCTGTGGTCTTTGAGGGAGTCTTTGTGGCGTCTCCATCGCTTTCTGGGCCCACTGTGGTATCAAGATGGTCGTCCTGTTTTCCATCATACGTCTTGAAGACGGCGTCATCTGGATTTGGTGAGTCTTGTGATGCAGATTCGTCTTCCGGACCTGAGTCCAAAGAGTCATTGGAGCTGATCCTTATTGGAGGCTCTGAGCTGGTTTTTGGTGGCGTGAGACAAGCGAGTGGCTTCATGCCACTATGAATCTGGGCTGGTATCAGATGCATTCCAGGGGTAATGACATTTTGCGTGTTCCTGACCGGGTCATGCGCACCCGCACTGGAAGTAGACTGTAGGTTCTTCTTACAGGTCACTGTTTCGACCATTGCCTCAGACGGCTCAAAAGCCCCCGGCCAAACAGGCTCCCGCTGAGACCGTCCTCCGACAGGCTCAGGCGGGCTGCCACTCGCCAATGCGGTAGAAATGCCAGGGGTCGAAGTTTGAGCCGGTGAGGGCAAGTCCCGTCCTGTTGAAGACTTTGTTGGTTCCGGGATCAATGCTGGAAGGGCCCCGCCTGGGGTCAGTGCTCCCTTGACAGGAGAGAATGGAGCACTTGGGGCCGGGGTCCATGTTGAGTTAGATACTGGAGGAACTGGTAGGTAATGTGAAGGTACCGTGACCGTGTCTGCCTGAGATGGTGGCGTGGGGGGGCGGCAGTAGGATGCTCGGGCGTCATGCCCCTCCCAGCCCCGGCTTCGGCAGCAGATTTGCAGCTCCTCAGGTGGCGTTTCCCTGGCTCCGCTTCACTGGGGGAAAGTGGGGCTATCCTTGCCTAAGTCTGTACCACGGTGGTAGCAAGGGGGGTTAGTAGGATTGTTACGTGGACCTTACGCCTTACTTGTTAAAATCGGCAAGATTGACTTGTAAGGAAATCTTGATGGAAGAAAAATAGGAGTAGGCGCTTTCCGCTCCTCACAAACTCTGGACACCAGACACACTAATCGCACTCTGCGCATGCGTGGTGTAGATGAAGGCTGGGGAGAAAGTTCACCGAAGTAGAAAGCGGACCGGAGCAGGGAGGTGAGCAGGCTTCAGCTGGTCCACGATGGGAGAACAGTAGAGCCTTTCACAAGCAGTCTGTCCTCTTGACCTCTCTTGTTAGAGCTATGTGCCTGACTCTGCCTGGCCTCATTACAGGGACAGGGCCAATACAAGCCACGGGAGGTAATGTTTTTAGCCTCATTTCTCATCTTCCATTGGTGCAGTATTTTTGTCACGACAAAGTGGGGAGGAATTATGGGAGTTGTAGTTTCCCATAAAATAAACAGGGATAGGGGTTAGGTGAGTTGTGGAAAAAGGGGATATCCTGTCTCACAATTGGGTGTTTCTCCCCTACTCCCTGAGGACCCCCTTCCCAGGTGACCCATCTCGCTTGTCCACCCAGGGTCGGGATCCAAGAGAAATGGCCTTTCCCTGGCAGCCGAGTATGGAATCCCTGTAGACTAGGTTGTGAAACACCCTCTGTTTTTTCACATTGAGCTCAGGGCCTCATAGCCCTTTCCCCACTTTCTTCCATCCATTCCGAGCTCTGGATTGGTGTTGCGGTTGAGGTGGATGGTGTGGTCTATCTGTTTGTGAATTTTTTGTCCTCAACTGGGGCATAATCGGTGGTGACCACCTCCAGCTATCTAAGGAATTGCCAAGCATCTTCCGGGTCCTCCAAGGAGTGCCACTGCAGGTTGAGCTGTATGCACCACATTTCCGGGAATTTAGGTTAATAACGCTTATATTCCATGCCTTTCAGTGCTTTGAATAGAGGATTGTAGGCTTGTCTGCACCTGAAGACCTCAAGAGAATAGTCATTAAAGATACGTACTGTGGCACTTTCCAGCAGTATAGCCCCAGCCGCCCGGTACACCTTCAGGGTCGCCAATTTGTGCTGAAATTTCAACAGGTGCATTGTGATGATGCGCAGGTGGTCTCCGGGTGCGGGTTTAGGATTAGGGCCCCTATTTACTTTCTCAATGTAGGAGTGAAGGTTGACCAGGTGCAGTTTGTCTTGTAGGAGTCCGTAGATGAACCACTCCAAATTGTCCCCTTCAATGTTTTCTGTAAGACCCACAAGGCAGATATTGTTGCGCCTGGACCTATTCTCATGCTCCGCCAGCTTGGCCCCAAGGCGCTGCACCTTCCTGATGGCCCCATCAAGGTCAGTGGCAGCTGCGTCATAATTATTCTCCAGGGTGCTAATCCGTTGCTCATTGGTGATAGTGCTTTCTGCCTGGGCGTTGAGACAGGTGTTCACATCCTGAATTCCTTTTTTAATGTCCTGAAAGGTGGTGTTGGTTTCTTGTGTCCGCTGGCCAATGAGTTTAATTTAGCTTGGAATCGCCTGCAGCTGTGTCTGTATGTCCATCTTTGTATGTCGTCTGCCTGATCGGCATAGTGCTCTACAGATGGAGTTGCTGTCCTCTCCGCTGTCATTATCAGGGGCCTGTAGCGACGTTGCATGCCCCTACACTGTAGAAGCATATAGTTGGATAAATCCAGAGCTCATTATTGTATACCCCAGATGAGATGGTCGCAGGCCTTGTGCTTAGGATGCACCACAGTACTGCTCGCTCTGTGAGAGAAGGGCCTGGCAAGAGAGCCAGGGGCTCCTTTGGTGGTGTGCCTGTGGTCAGGGGTACGGTGTAAAGTGATTGGCTTATCTCCCTAGTTGCAGGTCGTGGCACCCCCAGCACATTCACAGGTCCGGCATTACATTTCAATCTGACTATCCCCAATTAACCATGGCCACTGTCATCTCAGAGAGTGTGAGGTACTAGAGGGGGTGAAGTATAAAGCAGCAGTGCTTCACTGTACAGAATCAAAACTGCGTACATATGACCTTTGTGCAGCGCGTTTCAATGAATTTTCCCAACTCTGGGTCGCATTTGCATCCATGAGGTTGCTCCGTAACATGCTCAGGGAAAAGTATCCATTGTCCGAGGTTGCACTACATGTTGGTTGTTAGGCAGCAGTGTTTCGCTAGGCAGTAACCATGTTATAGATAGGCAGCATCTGCATTCTACATTGTATCACCTCTTTCAGGAGCTGGGGTGTGTTTATGTCGGTGAGGTTGCCAGCGGCGAGTTCAGGAGCAAGTTCTATGGTGTTTAAATATGGTGGGGAGAGTGTGTGGGGATTGTGGGGTGTCTCCCCCCTTATTTTACTTGCAAGGAAATGTGTTTAAACAAAGATATTGCTAACAAATGGGCCTCAGGCAAATTTACATGAACAATCAATGTAGAACCCTTAGGATATCCTTCTTCTTTGCCAGCACACAAACGTGTGAAATGAAAGACCAGGTGCATTGCACTTGAATTATGATGGTCACTGCCTCAACCCCATGATACCCTTTGAGAGGCATGTAACATGCTCCTGCTGCCCCTCCCCGCAAGAGGCCAAAGGCTTGTTTGAAAATGTCCATGGCTCTATAAAGCGCCTGAACCAGGTGGCTGGTTCGACCTTAACTCGAGGTTCAAGGCACTGGCCACAGAAAACAGAAGCTGGGGTCGATTAATCACCTAGGAGAAAAATGAATTATTAAATGTAAAAACGAACATAGTTGATTGAAGGTGGGCAGCATCTGTCTGACTTCCTGTCCTGCTGTCACCTTTGAAACTCGCTACTTTCCCAGCCCTCACTCCACCTCTGCCGCTCCACCCCCCCAGTGTGGTCTGGTCAGACACTGAGCATGATCTGGCATTGGAGCCTGCAAATCCCTTTTGTCTCATCACATGGTTATCTAGCAACAGATTTAAATTGGAATTTCTTGAGATACACATGAGTGTGAAACTGATCCCTGCGACAACAGTGGTCATTGTGTGATAAAGATTGGCTGGGTGTTTTTGTAGCTGAAAGACCATTTGCCACTAGACCTGCAGCTAACTATCTGGGCCGTCTTCCAAGATAATTACACTGAATCGCAAAATAAATCCCCCTACTTAAACAGTTTACTTTATTTGCTTGAGGTCTGCTGGTTTGAACTTCATATTTCAAAGTGTGTACTCTCTAGGAGCATGGAACTCAAACAGTGACTATCATTTCACACATTTTCTTCAAACTATGCATAATAAATAATGAAAGGATGCAACACTACTATCAAAGGTAGGTTGACAGCTGAAATGTATCAAGTTAAGTTCCTACAGCAAAACCCCCAGCACTCAGTCGTTGCCCTGATCTTCACCAACGGACCCTTTTCCAACAATCCCATTCTTATCTGGAAGGTGCCATCTGTGTTCCACTATCAAGGTTCCATGGTGAATTACATCATCAGGGCCCAGGAGGAAGCCCATCATAACACATCTCCCTCCCTCAACTACATCTAACAATATTTGAGGTTTTCAATGACAACTCTCCACAACGCAACTTTGTACATGCAACATTTTATTTGGAATGACACCTCAATGCATAATGGTGCTATAAATTCTATTTGAATTGACGGAACACATCTCGGCTGTCAAGTATTTCACACAAGTTTAATCAGTTCCACTCTTGACAAAATCCACATCTGACCTCCACGCACTCTCGCCGCCCCTCTCAAAATCTCCATTACTTGCACTGGGCTAGAATAAAACAGATCCCCTTTCTTTATGCGAACCCAATCACCCACTGACAGCTTGATACTCCTCCTCTTCGATTTTTCATTCACCTTCTTTACCCACTTACTTTTCTTCTCATCCATTTTCAACCTCAGCTCTTCCACAACACAATCTGTGTCACGCGCTCTACCTAACCACGGGTGCGACACTTTGTGTTGGGTTTCCTTCCCCTCATCAATTCAAAAGAGCTCACACCTGTGGACACATGGGGCGCCAGTCGCAAGGCTTACAACCTATCTCTCACGGCAACCTTTTTATCTTTCCCACATGCACCCACCATCCGCACAGCCTCCATCACACAACGACTTACTCTCTCCACCACACCATTTGCTTTGTGATGATATGCTGACGTTCTTCTGTGCTTCACCCCACATCACTTAAGATACTCTTCAAAACATCCTCCAACAAACTGCCTACCATTATCCGTTAGGATGGAATTGGGCAATCCCTCTCTCTCAAACAAACTCTGTAAAAACTCCACCATTGTTGCCGCCTTAATATCCTGCACAATTTTGAACTCAGTCCACCAAGAAAACAAATCAACAATAATCACAATATACTTTCCATGTCCACCACCTACATCAACAGGACCTGGGGGGGCGTGGCTTAATGGCTGCAGTGTAGGACGTGATTCCTGGGAGCTCCTGCAGATCCGCACATGATCCTGAGGATGAAAGGCATTTAAAGTCAGCTGTGAAGTGCTAAAAAAACAGCCACTGTAGCATGAAGAAATGAGGTGTGCAGCAGGCTGAAGTTCGGGATAATTAACAGCCAGAAGGAAGTACGGAGGAAGAAAAAAGCTTGCCGTGTCTGGGCGGTGGGTGAAAACAAGATGGCGCCCACAGAACAAAGGGTCTGATGTGTAATCAGCCGTACTGCCGGGAGAGGAGGTTGCAGAAGGCTAAGGCAGTGAAACCTGTCGCTAATACGAACAATCGGAAAACTGGAAAGTAAATGCACAAAGAGACAACAGCAGTGTGAAAGGCAGCCGGACTAGTGGAAGCCAGCAGCGACGTGGGACAGAACGAGTTGGTAATTGGGAGTAGCGGATGCGTATTTCGGAGGACTGGGGGCATCAATGGGAGCAGTGGACACATAGACGGCAAATACATTATCATTAGAAATCAGTGTATGCAGCCCAATGTTAACACTGGATCAGCTGTGGGACATTGTGAGCGCAGCTGCCTGTAGTCTGAAGCCTGAAGGAGCCACAAGATCAGCTGCTTGGATGCGGAAACAGTAGCAGTAGCAGCGAAGTCATCAGAGCAAAAGCAATGCAGATTGTGTTAGTTGCAACATTGTGGCCAGCATGGAGCTGCAAGGAGCGAGCTGGCAAGAGAACAGAGTGTGAAACTGACATCGGATTGGAAGGTGGTACTCGCGCCTGCTAAGGAAACAAAATAAACTTACAACACAGGCAAGCAGGCCATAACAGAGGATTACAGGTGGAAAACAAAGATACTGCTGGCTCGTGGGGGCACAAATACTACACAGAGAAATGTGGCGAGCCTGAAGCCGCACTAGGGGATGAGTCAATGAAAGTCATGTGAGGTGGCAGCAGGGCAATAACTCATAATAATAGCACCCATCAAGAGAGGTAACTTGTACTGTTGGCGCTGGAAGACACTCGCCCCAGGAGGGTTGAAAGAAGGCAGCGGAAGCCACGGCCCGAGAAGAGCACAGAAGTGGACTGCGGTGTGGTCAGTTAAGAGCCAAGCTCCACAGAAGATAACAGGCCATGGTGAGCGGGGACACGCTTGGGCATATCATTGGGAAACAGCGCTGTCTGGGGTGTGGTGCACAGTCCGCTCGGGTCGCATAAGGCAGACCGCCCCTGGAGTTACAAGTGTGGACGACAAGCTTTTCCTAACCGAAGGAATGTCCAGCAAGCCCCTGAGAGCGAAGGCCAAGCAGCCTACGCTGGACGAATATACCAGAACGCCAACTGGCCCCGAGGGAGCCAGGAGCAAGGATAAGACCTCAGCAGGGGGAATGGCCACTGTGAGTACTAACCAGGAAGTCCTGGAGGCAATCGCGGATTTGAAGGCGGCCTGGGAGTCCAAGCTTCAATTGGCTGTGACGGAATTGAAAACGGCGATGGAGCTTCAAGTGAGGGCGGTACAGGAAGATGTGAACCTCCTCAGGCAGGATGTTAGGACTTTGGCGGAGCGCACGGAGACCCTGGAGAAGGAGATGAGCCCAACTGCTGCGGACTGTGCTGCACACAAACGGGAGCTACATGCCCTGGTGCAACGAGTGGGCAATCTGGAGAGTAGGGCGGAGGAGGCAGAAGGGCGCGCTCGAAGGAATAACATTCGAATCGTCGGACTGCCGGAAGGGGCTGAGGGCCACAACCCGACGGAGTACGTGGAAAACATGCTGCTGCAGGAAATCACCGGGGGGAACCTCTCTCAGGGACTTGCTGTGGAAAGGGCGCACAGGGCCTTGACAAGGAAGCCACCGCCAGGTAACCCGCCCAGGCCAATGATTGCCAAGATTCTCAATTATCGGGATCGCGAGCGAATCCTTAAACACTTCCGTAAGGGAGGAACTATACAACGTGGCGCAGCGAATATAACTGCCTACCCGGACTATACCCTGCAGGTACAGCGAAGCCGCATGAACTTTGGATCGGTCAAGAGGAGATTGCGGGAAGCTGGCCACAAATACATGCTGCTCTATCCGGCCAAGCTAAAGGTTTTTTACAAAAACAAGACGCTGTTCTTTGAAACTCCAGAAGACGCCATGGGGTGGCTAGACATGCAGAGCTGCCCCCAAGAGCCAGATGTTCAGAAGGAAGATGGAGCTGGACGAGACAAGTAAAGTGGTGAACTGGTGGGATTGAGGAATGTGGGACTTGATTATAGTCATTGATGCAGCTGGACGGCTGGAACGCCCTGAATGGTGGGAAACATGAGCTGTGTGCACGGAGATTGCTGCGTGAGGTAGGAGCCTCCTGGGGCCGATCTTTATGCCCTCATTTAGAGTATAGTTAGGTCACTGTTAGTGCGGTGACACCCTGCCGGGTTCTCGATTGGGGTTGCCAAGAGAGAGCCAAACGCGGGTATGCCTGAGATCCAGGGATGGAGCTGGGCAGTTAGTTGGGTTGGGGTGTTTAAGTTTATATATGAGCCTTTGTGGAAGTTCTATTATTGAGAGTCTGTTTGGTGTGGGGGGAGGGCTGCATGGGGAGGGGAAGGGGAACCATCGATAGACCATGGGGGACCTTAAGATATTAACATGGAATGTTAGAGGGCTCAACAGTTACCTGAAACGTAATAAGGTTATGTTGTACTTGAGGCGACAGAAGATAGACATCGCCTTGTTGCAGGAGACACATCTGACGAGGGAGAGGATGGAGATGGTGGGGAGGAAATGGAAAGGGATAGCGGTGGGTTCGTCGTACTCTGCCTATGCAAGGGGAGTGCTTATCTGGGTGGCGCCGCATGTCCCATTTAAGTTAACTGAAGACATTGTGGATGCAGATGGGAGGTTGGCGATAATTAGGGGGCTGTTAGAGAACAAAGAAGTATGCATAGTAAATACCTACGCTCCTAACCAAAACACGGCGGCATACTTTAGGACACTGTGTACCAAGCTGAGTGTGGGTGTGGGGGCTGGGGTGATTTGGGGAGGGGACTTTAATTGTGTCTTGAATCCAGGAGTAGACAGGTCGGATGGGGGGGCGGCCAGGCCCAGCCCAGCAGCCAGGGTTTTGCAGAGGTTGCTAGCAGACTTTGGCTTGGCAGATGTGTGGAGAGTGAAACACCCTGAGGGGAGGCAGTACTCGCACTACTCGGCCCCGCATAAGCTACACACGAGGCTTGATTATATCTTTGCCACCCCGGACGTGGTTGCTGAGAGTACTCATATAGAATACAAAGCGAGGGTTCTCTCAGATCACTCGCCCCTGGTCCTGGGGTGGCAGTATTGCCCCCCCAGGGCGCGAATACCGACGTGGCGCCTCCAGGCAGAGGTGCTCAAAGACCCCGTTTTCAGGGAGGATCTAAGAGATGAGATCATTGCTTACTTCGAAGTGAATACTGGCAGTGTGCAGTCGGCGGGCACTCTATGGGAGGCCTTTAAGGTGGTGATGCGGGGGGTTGCCATTGCGAAGTCAAAGGGGTTGCTGGGTGGGGTTCTGGCTGAACTACAGGCGGCTGAGATTGAACTGGAAAAAGAGCTGGAGGGAGGTGGGGCAGAAACGGAGGAGACATTCAGATTACAGCGGAAGTGCGTGGAACACTGGGACAGGCTCAGTAACTTAAACTACAAAAAATACATAGAAAGGCAACACGCGGGAGGAGATAAAACGGGCCGGCTCCTAGCATGGCTATATAAGAGTGAAGCCCCCAGGTCCCCGATTCGAACTGTAACCGGTGAGGAGGGCAAGACGGTGGACACTCAAGAAGGAGTAAACAGGGCATTTGCGGAATATTATACTGCTTTATATGAGGATGATGGGGGGAGCAGCCAAGAGGAGATTGATGAGGTACTGGAGGACATAGGCCTGCCCAAGGTGAGTGACGAGGAGAGGGAGGAGCTCGATGCACCGATCATGCTTGAGGAACTGAAAGAGACGGTGCGGCAGTTGCCCACCAGCAAGGCTCCGGTGGCGGATGGGTTCCCTAGCGAATTCTATAAAATGTATGAGGAGGAGGTGCTCCCACCCATGCTAGAAATGCTCAATGAGGCGTTTGAAGTAGGACGGTTGCCGGAGTGCTTAGGGAGGCGATTATTATACCGCTCCCCAAACCTAATAAACCGGGACATAGCTGTGGCTCCTACAGGCCCCTGTCAATGTTGAATCAGGACAGTAAGATCCTGACAGCTGTTTTGGCCAACAGAATGCGCAGAGTGATCGGTAAGCTGATTCACCCAGACCAGACGGGCTATGTCCCGAGTAGGAACATCACTCACAACCATAGACGACTCCACCGAGTGGTTGAATGGGGGTGCAGTCAGGACAGTGAAATGGCGATTGTGGCATTGGACGCAGTCAAAGCGTTTGATTCTGTTAAATGGCCGTGCTTGCTGGCGGCCATGCGTGGGTATGGCATGGGGCCAGGCTATGTTAAATGGGCTGGAATGCTATATAGCGAACCGCTAGCCAGGGTCCGTACGGGTGCAGTGGTGTCGGAGAGATGGCAGCTGGGCAGAGGCACTAGACAAGGGTGCCCATTGTCCCCGATGTTATACATTCTGGCCCTGGAGCCCCTATACCTCAGGCAACAATATGAGCCGATCGGCATCGAGGTAGGAGGGGAGAGGCATCTCATATCCTTGTACGCAGATGATCTGTTATTGTATCTAAGGTACCCGGAAGAGAATCTTCAGTATGTGTTGGAGGTGATGGAGCGGTATGCCAAGCTGTCCGGTATAGCAGTGAACCCTCAAAAATCTTGTCTATTCCCGCTGGGGAGGTACGTGGGAAAGCCTGTAGAGAGGTTACCTGTGTTGCAGATTCCGTGGGCGACAGGTTCATTCCGCTACTTGGGGATAGACGTGTATCACTCTATTGAAGAAGAACACAAGCACAACAATGAATCGCTATAGAAAAAATTGGGAAATGCATGAAGTTTTGGGAAAGGTTGCCCCTAGCGATGATGGGTCGAGGGGCTATGCGTAAAATGGTGGTCCTGCCCCGACTTTTGCATTATTTCAACAATATCCCTTATATGATCCCTAGGAAGTTTTTTTTTAAGCTGCACAGTATGTGCAGAGACTTTTTGTGGCATGGTACCCGACACAGAGTTGCATTATGGAAGCTGCAGAACTTCTATGAGAAAGGCGGTATTAAACTGCCTAATTTCGAGGCGTATTATGTATCAGCACAACTGCAGTATGTGGCTAGGTGGCTCTCTGATGAGGAGACCCCTGAACACAGGTTGTTCGGGAGGGACTGTGCTCCTTTTTACTTGCAGGAAATTATCTGGGTGGCTAGCTCGGATATGAGCGAGCGCCCTAAGATGCTGTTGGTGGGATGGAACATGTGGCGCCGAGCCTGCCGCATGATGGGAGACCCTTTCCCGTGTGTCCCGCAGATACCGCTGGTCGTGCTGACGAAGGGGGACAGGCAACTGAGGGTAATCATTAGGACTTATTGGGAGTCGGTGGGTCTAGTCACCTTGGGAGACATCTGGCAGGAAGGGGCTATTGCGGAGTTTGGGGAACTTGGGACAACGTCAGGACTGGACGGTGGCCAATATGTCACTTATCACAGGGTAGTACAGGATATTAGGAGTAGGTGGCCTGAAGCCATTTTGGCGGAGGAGCCGGACACCGCCGTCGAGGTGATATACGATACATCAGAGGGTGGGCATGAGGTGTCCAGGTTGTACGAGATGTTGATGACTAAGATCGGGAGGGATCTGGTGCATTTGAGATCAGAATGGGAAACAGAGATGGGAGGCCCGATGGAGGATGGGATGTGGGAACGGGCTTTGGGATATCACAAGAAGGTGTCGAGAAATGCCAGGTTTAAACAACTGCAGTTGTACATAACGCACAGGGCGTACATGACCCCTCGGAGAATATCAAGGTTCAGAAATGTGGGGCGCCAGGCTTGCCCCAAGTGTGACGAAGAGAACGCAGACATGATACACATGTTCTGGGCGTGCCCGGTAATTGAAGTCTATTGGGGGGAGGTTGCACAGAAGCTAGCGGAGAAGGGGGTCACGCTAATAATAGACTCGGCCTGGGCCTGCCTGCTGGGGGGGTATCCCAGAGCGCGGAAACGCAAACATGTTGGGAAATTGAAAGATCTGGCATACGTGCTCGCGAAACGTAGGATCGCCATGGGATGGAAGGAGTGTCACAGGCCGCGGGTGGAGGTGTGGTGGAAGGACCTACAAAAATGGGCGGAGGCTGAAACAGTTGTGTGGCAAGAGGCTAGTAGCACGGGGGGATGAGGAAATGGGCTCCCTCATGGCATGGAAACTGCTGATAGCTGAAATGTTTGGAGCAGTATTGGCCCCAGCAGAATCCGGAAGCAGCGAAGCCCTGACACACGGAACAGATACAGAGGGCGAGGAACAAATAGGCTCATAAGGGGGTGGGGGGAGAGTGCAGTGGTTATGTTGTTGAAAGTTTTTATTTATGTTTTGTTGTATTGTTGTTTTGTTTGAATAAAAATAATTAAAAAAAAAAAAACAGGACGTAGAATATCCAATGCCAAATCACACCACACTTTCTCTGGCACATCTACCTTTACCATTGGTTGCTGACAGGCCATAACATTCTTACCTGGAATCTCACATTCAAAACACTTTTCCAGCAATCTCTCTACATCTCGATCGAACCCAGGCCACCAATACTCATTTCTCAACACTGCCTTGGTTTTAGTAAACCCGATGTGGGCCTCATGGGTAATCTCTACCAACCTCCTCCCAACACTGCCTTGGTTTTAGTAAACCCGATGTGGGCCTCATGGGTAATCTCTACCAACCTCCTCCTCAGATTCCTTGGCACAACAGCCCTGTCCGACCTGTATAAAATGCCATCCTTGACACACAATTCAGATATCACTTTCTATCTAAACAGCCTGTTGTCGCCAACAGGTTACCCATGTGCACTCCTTCAGGACAGTCTCAATACAGTTTCACTTTATTTTTAGAAAAACATTCAATATTAATAGTAATTAAATATTAATCAGTATCTGATAATTTGGTAACATGTTCAAAATTAATTTAATTTACATGTGATTTCACACGTTTTCATATAAATCTATGTAATAAAAGTAAGCTATTACTTTGCTGTCTCTAGCAACAAATTTCATAAATCCAAAGAAAAAGAAAATCATCACTTCTTCATGTTATCAAACAAAATACATTATTTTCATGGGGCCTCATTACAAGTTTGGAGGTATCCATGCCTGTAATACAGGCGGGCTACCTCCCAACTTGCGAAAAAATCCGGCAACCGCGAATGGGCAATTACTGGGGTATTCTGGCCCCGCTGGACCCAGTAATTTCCCTTTCGCGGGTGCCAGAATAGGGCTCAATGGGAATGGGGATGCCTGTAGCACCGGCACCAATCATTACGGTGCCTGTGCTACAGGCATGTTGTGCTCGCGGGTGCCTTTCATTCCGCCAGGTCAGACCTGGCGGAATGAAAGGCACCCGCGAGCACAACTCTGAGTTTGCCGGTCCGGATACAACGGTACCGGTAAGCTTACCGGTACCGTTGTATCCGGACCGGCAAACTCGTATTGAGGCCCATGGTAATTAACATAGTCAACTATAAAAGAGATGTTATTGGCGACCCGTTTTGGACATTAGGGTCCATCTTCAGGGCATAAGAGTCGGAGCTTCCTCCAAATATAGAAAGTTTTACTCAGATATTGATCTTTATGCGTACGGTAAATTACAAATAATAATCTCACTTCCCACAAACTTCTCTCCTCCCCATTGAGTAATCTCATCTCTGGCCAACCTTCATTGACAAACCGCACAACTCTCTTAAGTGCCTCCTCCTCCCTCAAGGCACTTTCCCACTCTCCATGCGTCACAACACCATCATGCATTACACAGTATCAGTAACCGACTCCTCCGTAAAGCCCACACCATCACCATCCTCACTCCCAGCTAGCCTGGACACATGATCCGCCAAGATATTCTCTCTTCCCAGAATCACTTCTATAATTAATTTATACCCTGCATTCTGGCCACCCACTAGGTGACCCTCCTAGACACCTTCTCCAGACCCTTCTCTTAGAAAATCACCTTCAACGGCCTGTGATCAGTTCTAAGGGTAAATTCTGCACCCCATACACATTTCTGAAACTTCTCCACACCCCAGTGACACACAAGGGCCTCCTTCCCAAAACCGAATAATTCCTCTTTGCTCCTCTCAACATCCATGAGGCGTGTGTCACAATCATCTCACAGCCATCTTGTCCAACTTGTGTAAGCACAGCACCAATCCCTGTATCACTAGCATCCAGGGAAATGTTACTACTCCTTCTCGTGTTGAACATTGCCAGGGGCCTCGCCCTGTCAATTTCCCTCTTGATCATCTTAAATTCCTTCTCACATTCTACATCCCAAATAAATTCTACACATTCCTTAGCAAGCTCCTCATCTTTACTATCTTATCTCAAGTATTTTGCGCACATCTCTGATAGAACTCTATCATCCCCCAAAAGGATCTCAACTCTCCTTTACTTACCGGGGATGTCCCTTTCTTAATGCCATCCACCAAATAATGTTTGGGCCTCAGCCCATCACTTGAAATCTCATGGCCCAAATACTCTACGGCCTCCCTTCCAAACATGCACTTTTCTGCCCTCAGCACTATGCCTCTCTTTTCTAAAACTGCCAAAAACTTCCTGACATTCTCTTCATGTCTTTCCCATGTCTCTCCACACACCAGTGTATTATCCTGGAAAGAATGTACATCCGGAATATCTTTTAACAGCTTATCCATCACCTTCTGGAAGACCGACGAGGCAGAAACCAATCCAGCGGGCATCTTGCAAAATTGGAACACACCCTAATGTGTGATAAAAGCAGTCAATTCCCTGGACTGCTCTTCTATTCTTACCTGGTGGTATGCAGATACCATGTCTAACTTGGACAAATATTTCACCTTTACAATCATTGCCATCTCTGTCATGTTTGGGAGTGGATGCCTCTCTACTACCACACATTTATTGAGTTCCCAAAAGTCCACACACATCCTTGACTCTCCACTCGCATTCTTCACTACCACCAAAGGAGACACCCATTCCATACTCCCAGCAGGTTCTATCACACCCGACTCTCTCAATTTCTGAATTCGTGTTTAACTCCCTCTCTCAACATCATTGGCATGGGACATAATTTTTCTGCTACCGGAATGCTCCCTTCCTTGAGGACAATCCTGTGCATCATACCCGTCATGCACAATAATTCCTTAGAGAACACTTTGGGAAATCTTTCCACCATGCCAACACGTTCCCCAACGTGTAACACTTGCTCATCAATGTTGGGATCCAGTCTTATTTTCAAAAACATCTGTTCGCTCCATCCCAACAGGGTTTCACCACTCTTGGTAACATAGATTTTTCGATCAGTTGCTCTGCCCTTGAACTTCAGATGAGCCACAAAATAGCCTATAAAATCTATTTTGCCTAAATTATATCCCCCTGGCCTTTTTGTCAGAAGGTAGCAAATCACACAACTTCTCACCCACCTTCCTTTCGTATACGTCGCAAGACATCAAGTGACAACGTTGCTCCCAAATCTGCCATCATTCGAACACTCCTCCCTTCCATGTCAATTTCTGCATATGGACTATCGCATTCATCATTCTCATTACACTTAACCATGTTAACCGTAACCACTTCTACTTGTTCCTCCTCATCACATGATTGTTGAGCTTCTTCATTGACATATAACACGTTCTTACTTCCTCCAACAGAATAATTGTTACAATTGGCATAGTGGCCCCATCTTTTGCATTGGGAACATATTATTTGCCTCATACAGGAGAACTTGCAAAATGATTTGCATGGGCACGCCTAAAACACAGTCTCTCCTGTGTTTTATCTTCTTTCATGTCTGCTATATCACAAGAGCGTTCCCCGTTACCTCTCACTTTCTTTTTATTTTCCTTTAGCACTATCTTTTCCCTGTCCTGCACCTTTAATATCTCACTGGCAGTGTTTTTATTTTCCTTTTTGTTCAACTTAGCTACACATGCCATTGAGTGTTCTACCCGTTTGGCAATGGTGACCACTTCATCTAGATTAGGCCTATCCTTAAACTATAACTCTTCCCTTATTTTATCATCACAACAATGGATCATAAATTGATCTCTAATATATCCATCCAAATGTATGCCAAACTTAGAAGTGAGGGATAAATGTCGCAAAGCAGTTAGGTATTCTTCGACTGTCTCACGTTCTTCTTGTACCCTCACTTCAAAATTATACCTTTCTAGAACGGTGCTGGTTTCTCTGCCCTTGATCTTCAGATGAGCCACAAAATTGCCTATAAAATCTATTTTTCCCAAATGATATCCCCCTGGCCTTTTTGTCAGAAGGTAGCAACAGAGGATAGCATAGGAGCAACATGCTGGTCTTGGAAGCAATACCACCCAGAGCAACAGAGGTTCAAATCCTGGATCCACGCTTAGAAAGCGAACTCAGGTACGGTATTAGGTGCGTTATATAAAAACAATTTAAAAAATACATTTTAAGATTGAAATGCAAGTTAAGTTTATGTAGGGCTGCATCAAATTCGTTGGAGCCTCCCTCTGAATCCAATTCAGATATTTCCGGTAATGTTTCATAAATTCATTGGCCCTCATAAATAAGGAAATGCATTAACAGCAACACCTTGCGATCCGATGAATTAGTGTTTCCACAAGCTGCTCTTACGCATTGAAGAACATCTTTTTTCCATGAAGCCCATTTAATCCTGGTGGGCTCCGGTGTCGGCATGAAGGCTGGAGGCCCAGGGACTCCAGACATTGCCATTGCCCGAATGTCAAAGGTCACTAAAAAAAACAACAACAAAAAAGACTTCTCCTCCAGCTCCACACTAAATTCTTAAAACTCTGCCTTTTTGTTTTGCTGTTCTACACCATCTTTCCACCACAGCCTATGATACTTCTTGTAGTCAAACTCAGCTTTTCTCTTTGTTGCCCTCTATCTCTGACAATGATCTGCAAAGGCTGCTTTCCCTGTTGCCTGGTGACCGTGTCACATATCAGGAAGCAGTGGCTGTGGCAGTGCACGTGAGGTGGTTCCTGTTGGTGTGAAGCCTTCCTAGAGTTCCCTTCTCTAATGTGCTTCCTAGATGTGAGCGCGATGGGCGCAGGGCATGCACTATCTTTGATGAGGGCACCAATATACCCGGCAGTTGCAGGAACGCTCGCTCTGCGGCACACACTTCTTTTATGCGCAGATGAAACCAGAGGATACCAAGGTGCATGCGCAGCTGCGCGCTCACCTCTCCAAGTTCCGCGGGGGCCCACGCGAGCACTAACTTTTCTCATGGTGGATGCAGCCTAAGAGTTTCTCTTGCTCTCAGAGAACTAACCGGAGCAACACATGGTGCAGGGGAGGGGTGGGATTCACCGTTGTTTCTTCTGTACACTCCTCACTTCTTTTGCAGCGCCACATTCCACAGTGTACCACTCGCTCCTTGACCGGTGGGGGCCGCCTCCCAAACTCCATGGCAGCTCCTCTACTGGATTGGAGCTGGCCTGTGCCCCCACACTGCTAGTCGGCAGGGCACAGCGCTGCCCGTTGCTCGGGTCTGCTGGGGGTTGCTGTCTGAAGATTCGTGACCTCGTCGCTAGTGAAAGGATGCAACACCACTATCAAAGGTAGGTTGGCAGCTGAGATTTATTAAGTTAAGTTCCTATAGCAAAACCCCCAGGACTCAGCCTTTGCTCCGATCTTCGCCAACTGACCCTTTTCAAACAATCACATTCTTATCTGGAATGTGCCATCTGTGTTCACCATGAAGGTTCCATGGTGGATTACATCATCGGGGCCCAGGAGGGAGTCCATCATAACAAATACCAAGCTGCATGGCTGTGATAAACATTGACTCCAAGCAGGTGACCTTATCACACAATGACATTTGTTGTAGTCTTTCTTCAAGCCTTCAAATCGAAGTGACAAAACCAAGAGAAGTTTTTTTTGTCTGACATTACTTTTCATTGTTGTATTTACGGGCTTCCATGCAGGAATTCTGGGGTTTGTAGTAGTGTCTTTTCCATATTAATAGGTAGTACTACAAAACTTAGCTTCCTCATACACAAACTGGGAAACTTGGAGCTCTGGGTATGGGTTTACTGTTCTAGGATTTAGGGAAAGATGTATGCCAATTATGGTTTTATGTTGTGGGGGTAGGCAGGACACCAAATATGTTTTTTTGTTGTGGGCATGAAGTATGCTAGGTATGGGTCTTGATGGGACCAGGGAGGTAGGACGCAAGGAATGGGTGTTTTGTGAGATTGGCTTATGTTTGGCTCTTTGAGCCAAGCCGGACTGCTCCGCTAGCTAGCTCTGTCTGGGACTTTATCAGACTTCATTACCTCTGCAAGCAAAAATGTGATGGGTGGAACGTTTTGAATACATCTGAACCACTGGCACTGCTCTGGGCAAGCTTCCATGCCACCGATTTTAAGCCTGTGTGTGCCATTGCAAACGGGGTCCTGCCATCTGCAAATCAGTCAGGTACTGCCACCAATGGAAGAAGCCCGGCCTGAACTGCTAGTCCAGGTCTGCTCTGCACGGAAACACAAGCAACCCCAGACATGTTTGTTGTGCCTCATCAGTGAGGTGAAGCTTGGTTTCCCAAGGCACAGAGAGCAAGGGACCCACGTCTGGGCATACCCTCTCTCACACAGGGAGACAAACTATAAAACAAAAAAGTGATGCGTCCAAAGTTTTGAATACTAGTTGGGCCTCATCAGTGAGGGGGATGTCTGTCAAAACACAGCACAGCTGTCCACCCCCTGACCAGCATACATGCCAGCATGTCCCATTACATTCCGGAGATGCTAGGCCCGTCCTTATTTTTTTCTTTGCATTCTGGGATTTGTAGTCCTAGGTTTCCACATCATACAGTGACGATTGTGAGAAACCGGAAGGTGTCTCCCTGGCTAGTCCCCGGGGATCTGTCATCCATGTGGCCAGGCCACGGCCATCACTATTGTATCCAGTTCCTGGGGGTGGACCCATGAGGGAGGATCACCTGGATGGGGGGTCCTTGGGGAGTGGGACACCGACATGTGAGACATAGTATCCCCCTTATTTCAAAACCTTTTCCCCATCCTACCACATAGGATATTCCAAAATACTGCCCTCCCTTTCTGACACGAACACTTTCGCACAACAGGAAAGTCAACAGACTAACACCAGAGCCGTTTACCTGACATGTCCCCATAAAAGACAGGCAATTGACCAGAACCACACACACCTGACGGCCCTTTCCCTTCCCCACTGGGATAAAAGGTGGAGCAAAAGAGCACAGAACGAGCAAGGTAGACTGCACAATGTGAGGGCTAACTCAGCACAGCGGTTCAAGAGGAGGCGAAAGATGGCGAATACCGAGAGGGTGACAAGGAGAGACGTGACCTTTGCGATCCAGGCACATGAACCCTCTGCAATCGGAAACATAAGACATAAGACCGCAATCAAAGGCCAGTGTGTTTTGCAGCAGATGTCTACGGTACACAAGACTCTCCTCTTCTGATAACCAAGCAGAGGAGAGACGCTTGTCTCAGTGGTACCAACCTTGACTCGAAGGAGAAGCAAGCCAAGTGGTTCACCACAGCCGGTGAGTCAAGGGGAGAGTCGATAAGAACCCGAACTGTGTTGAACAAAAAGAAGCAAGAGCTTATTTGAACTTTGAAAAGAACTATTGAGAAAAGGGGGGGAAAACCTGCAACTGAGGCGACTGGCACCACATGGGTGCTCACACAGGAAACTCTGGGCGATTACCTCATGATAAGAGACTACCATAACCAGAAGGCCTTGGGAAGAGGCAAAGAGAGGTCAAAATGGTCATACAGGGGTCTTGTAAAATCTTCTGTACCACCGAAAGTCTTGGATCGACCGATGATTGTGAAAGAAAGGGAAATGGTGTAAACTAGTAACAGAACTGTTTGTTAAAAGTTGGCGAGAGTGAACCCAGCAGAGGGAAGCCAACACCCAGAATAAAGCATTAAGCAAAGTGAACCTGACCAAGGGGTATCCACAGGGAACTATCTGTAAAAGTTCAAAGAAGAAGAAAACATTGCAGCCATCAATTCCAGGGGAAGGGAGAAGAACTGGCAATGTCCGCCACGCTGGCAAAACAGACAGCAGGAATCCTGCAAATGGTGTGGAGGCACATGCCACAGAGGGGAGCCCTGTCCAGCTCTAGGAGCCACCTGCTGAAAATGCAAACGACTGAAACATTTTTCAGCAGTCCGTCTTAACCCACCCCTCAGAAGGAAACGGTGCGGTCAAGCACCAACACGTCCAGAAGGTGAGACAAAGGGAAAGCAAGATCCGTAGCAGCAGATCAGAGACAGTTTTGTGTCAGTGAGGAGGAAGAAGCATCAGAAGAAGAGTCATCCCCGAAAGGCCAGGAAATCAGCCGAACAAACGCAGTGAGCGAGTCCACATGATCTCAGCCATTGAACCAGGCAAAAGGACTCCCAACAAGAGGAAACCCACTTAACCAACTTGTCTGATTCTAGCTGACAGAATCCCCACGAAGGTAGTGATAGATACCAGAGCCACAGTAAATGTAATGCCCCTGAATAAATTCAAAGAACTGAACCCGTTACCTCAACTCCAGAACAAGAAAAGTGCAGCTATTTGCCTATGTTTGCAAGAAGACTCTGCCCGTAGTAGTACTGTTCCAGTCAGACCTCACCCACAATGGAACCACCTGCATGACCCGCATATATCTAGGTCGACGTGGGTATGGAGACCCTAATGAGCTGTAGAACAGCTGAAAAACTCAAAGTGGTACACTTGCATTCAGCATCCATCCACCCAAAATTGATAGACTATTGGAAAAACATGTCAAATTGTTCCAAGGGATTGGGTGCCTGAAGGGGCGGACAGTCAAGTTGCACATTGACCCGACCATCGAACCCAGAGCAGTCAGGCGCCGATGTGTCCCTTTGCACATATGAGAAACCATAGAAGCCAAATTAGAGAAACTAGAAAACATGGGGATCATTGAGAAAACGTCTGGCCCACCCCCTGGGTGTCCCCCATGGTGGTATCACAAAACCCAAACAACCAAATGCTGTCCACATCTGTATAGATATGCGACTACCAAATGTGGCGATAGGACGCAAACGCCACTTAACACCAAGCATTGACGAACTAATCGTAAATCTGATGGCAGCAACAGTGTTGAGTAAACTGGACTTACGTTCTGGGTACCACCAAATTTGCCTAGCACGTGAACCAAAATACATTGCTATGGTCTCGAACCATCTGGGCCTCCGGAGGTATCGCAGGCTGAATTTCAGAATATCCTCAGCAGCCAAGGTATTCTAGAACGAGATCTGGAGACTGCTACATGACTTAGCAGGCACAGCCAATGTCAGCAATGACAACTTGGTCTATGGGAAGATGCCACTGGAACTCAATGCCTGGCTAGGAGCCATATTAAACTACTAGAATAATGAGGTTTCACACTGCATGCTGTAAAGTGTTAAGAGTGAACTTGCCTTCTTTGGATATGTATTCTACACTGAACATGCGTCACCTGATCCTGCCAAAGTCACAGACATTAAGTGAGCAAAAGCCCCTACATCAGCTTCCAAAGTCAGGAGCTTCCTGGGCATGGCCACGTACTATGCCAGTTCCTCTCAGACCTGGCCACGCTTGCGGCCCTGCTGAGAGAAAGTACCATGGGAGTGAAGAACAAGAAAAAGCTTTTCAGCAGATCAAAGACTCTCTAACTGGAAAATCAAAGATGGCATTCTTCAACAACAAACTGTTGGCGGACGTCAGCCCTGTAGGCCTAGGGGCTGTCTTAACCCATGTAGACGAAGAAGGCACCATATACCCCATTGCGTACGCCAGCCGGGCGCTCACCAGGACAAAACAAAACTGTGCACATATTGATAAGGAGGCCCTGGCAATCTTGTAGGGGTGCCAGCATTTTCAAGTGTACTTCCTTGGTCAGCAAGCCAAAATATTCACTGATCAAAAACCTTTGATCCCGATATTCAAGGGGTCACCACTGCACACACCAGCCCGATTGGAAAAGTGGATGCTACAACTGCAGCATTTTGACGTAGAGGTCATGTACCACGCAGGAGTAGATAACCCTGCAGACTACTTGTCCCGGCATCCAAGACCAGCAACACAACAGGAACGAGCACACACGCAAGAGACTGAAGAACAGGTGTGCCATATAGTGGCGTGTGCTCTCCCGAAAGCGATGACTTTGCCAGCAATAGTTGAAAAAACAGAGAAAGACTCATGTCTACAGCGAGTAAAATTAACAATACAGTCAGGAGACTGGAAGAACTTCTTGTCAGCCAGCCATAACACACCGCACAGCAGCGCCGCAAGAAAAGCTGCAACCCCTATTCGGGATTTTCAAACGATTTGACCGTCTCGACCGAAGGAGTCATTCTAAAAGGGCACTGCATCGTACTACGTGAGGTGCTGTAAGAGTGGGCACTCAGGCTGTTACATGAGTGACACTAAGGGATAGTGAAGACCCAGCCATACCTAAAATCCCAAATCAACACGTGATAGGAAGGGGAGCCTGCCCCGCGTGATGTGAGGAAGGATACAACAGTTAAATAAAATGTGCACGTGTGCCGAAAGCGGGGCAGTGTGGATAAACAGCCGACATGTGTGTCCATGTGGTTCATGTGTGACTGGTATCCAGGCCGGAGATCCCTGCTCGTGTCTGTACGCACGAGCGAGGGACATCACACAGGGAATGGTTTCCCTTACCAAAATGTTTTCTTCACATTCTGTATACTTGCCAACCTTACAGATTTAGGCATTAGGATACTGCTTTTTAAGCAATCCTACCGCATACAGATTTGGGTGACAGATCCTACTGCTTTTTACAGTGGCAGGTAATTTATGTGACTCTAACGCAGGCATGTAACATATTAATTTGTCTGTACAGTGGGCTGGTAGGTGATTACTGTTGGTACTATCTGATGCCTCGGGCCGCCTCATTCATAAACACACGCACTCACACTAAGGAATATGCGGAGACACGTCTGGTGCTGCTGAGGCCCGGGTGGCAACTGCCATTCGGGTTGCGTTTATTCAAAACGAGCATGCGTGAGCCTAAACAAGGCTTTGCATGTGTACATGTAACTCCCACTGCAACATCCCTCCTTTTCTTTAAACAGAAACAATTAATCAAATGTAACTTAACCAAGACTCAACGGGAGTCGTTCACTTCAGTGTGCTACCGGCTCAGTCTCCTGAGTCCATGATGTAGTCTTTGAATCGCACCGGGGGTTGTCGCCCCTGCCTCGTCGGGTACCGACTGCTACTCCCTGTGGTCGGCAGCGGTGCGACCTCATTTAGCATGGGTTCCTCTTGCCCGTCGGCCTCGGGGATACCTCCTTGTGCTTCTGGCTGTGATGTCTCTTCCGGTGACCCCTCCACGGGACTCAAGTCCACTTTCTTGAAAAAGGATTTGTTTCGGGTTACTGTTCCTCTTTCATTGCCCGCTGTTACCATCGCCCCTTTCACGTGAGTGACTGTCCAGGGTTGTGGCTCCTATGTGAGTGACAGTTTCCCTTCTGGGTGGCGGTTCTTGACCAGCATGGTGTCACCCACCGTTACCTCTTTTTCCTGTAGGCCTCTCCTCTCACTCTCCTTCTCATTCCTGGTCACTCTTTCCTGCCGGACCCGGGCGTCATCGATCACGCCTGGCGCTCGTCCTTCCATTTCAGGGAGGAGTCCTCTTGGGCAGCGTCCAAATAGGGCTTCAGCTGGGGAAAATCCTGTCGATTAATGGGGAGTGGTTCTATACTCTCGCAAGAATTCGAACAGGTTTCTTCTCAGTTCACCTCCTCCATTCGCCGAGATCCAAAATATTTTGTTCAATGTTCTCATAAATCTTTCGGCTTCCCCGTTCGCCCTGGGCCATAGTGGTGTTACCTTCCTGTGCTGTATCCCCCTCTCCTCCATGTACTTTGCAAACTGATTCCCCATGAACGGGGGCCCATTGTCTGAGCACAGGATGGTCGGGAACCTATGGGTCACAAACATTTTCTCGAGGGCCAAAATGGGGCGATCACACGCCGTGGAGTCTACCAGCTCTACTTCAGGGTACCTCGACCACTGGTCCACGACCGCCAAGAAATACATCCCTCTGCCTGTTGAGCCAAAGTCTGCATGTACTGTCCCTCCGGGGAGTTTGCGCCTGTCCATAGATTTGATGGGCGGTGCCCTTTCTGCCGGGCTTGCGGCCTGACACGGTAAGCATCTCCGCACATGCCCCTCCACCCGGTCTTCCAGGTCGGGAAACCACACCTTAGGCCTCAGTCTCGCCTTTGTTTTTGCAGACCCCTGATGACCTGTATGCGCAAGCTCAAGTACTCTGGGTACCAGTGCACAGGGAATCACTATCTGCCTCGTAGGAGTAGGCCTTCCTCTGAGATCGAGAGTTCATCTCTCACCTTCCACAGCGCCTGCAGATCTCGTTGTGCTCTCGCCTCCCACCTCGCATTGTTGTTCAGAACCTCCTTCCACTCTCCACTCCAGATGGCCGACTGGATTACTTTGAAGATTTCATCTTCTTTGGACGCCCTGGCGACGACCTCTCTTGACAGCGCTACGGGCATGGCCACTTCCACGATGTTATGTATAATTTCCTGACATGCCACGATCTCCCCTTGGCCTTGCTCCCGTTTGCTATTTGGGTGGCGGGACAGGTAGTCTGTGGGGTTGTTTGTCCCAGGCCTGTACAGGAGTTTTACCCCGTATTCTATGAGTGACAGCATCCAGCATTCAATGCGTGGTGGAGGCTTCGATGACGCCCCGGTCATAATAGGGATAAGTGGTTTATGGTCAGTGAGCATGACCACCGGCTTCCCAAGGATGTAGAGGCGGAAGTGCTGGCAGCCCCACAAGATCGCAAGCGCCTCTCTCTCGATTTGGGAATATCTTCTTTCCGTCTCTGACAGTGCCTTGCTTGCATACAGAATTGGACGCATACTTCCTTGTGCTCCCGCCTGCATCAGTACAGCTCCCAACCCCACAGGGCTGGTATCCACTACAATCTCTGATGCAACCGTGGGATCGAAGTAGGCCATGGTGTCCTGATCAGACAGCACCATCTTAATGTCTTGGAACGCTTCTTGTTCCTTTTTGTCCCATGTCCACGGCACATCATTCTTCGTTAGAGCTCAGAGAGGTTCCGAGAGCGATGCAAGTCCTTTCATGAAGCGGCCGCAGTAGTTCACCATTCCGAGGAAGCTGCGCACTTCTGCTGGTGACTCAGGTGCAGCGGCCTCGCGACTGTTGCAAACTTTTTCTGGGTCGGGCGAGATCCCGCCTGCATGAAAGATGAATCCAAAAAATTCTATGCAATCTCTAAAGAACTTGCACTTGCTGCGGTGCAGTGTCAGACCTAAATCATTCAGTCTCTGCAGCGTGAGTTCCAACCGCTTCATATGTTCCATTTCCGATGACGCAAACACCAAAATGTCGTCGCTGATGTTGAGCACTCCACGTAAGCCAGCCAGCGCACCCCTGATCGTGTTCTGAAACACTTCGGCAGCAGAGGACACGCCAAAGCTAAGTCGCTTGAATTGATAGAGCCCCTCGTGGGTGGTGAAAGTTGTTATGTACCTAGATTCTGGGTGAAGCTCAAGCTGATGGTATCCGGAACGTAGGTCTAGCTTTGAAAAGACCTTGGCCCCCTGCAACTCACTAACTATATCGACCAACGTTGGGGTAATGTGGCGTTCTCTTTTTATTGCCGCATTGGGTAACCGCATGTCAACACAGATGCGGGACAGCACCTGGTTGCCTGGGTTTAGGCGCTACTACAATTGACGATACCCAGGGCGTGGGCCCTTCGACTTTCTCAATGATCTCCATGTCAATTAAAGTCTGCAGCTCTTTTTCCACTTGCGGTCTGAGGTGAAAGGGTATCCTCCTATGCTTAAGAGCGGTAGGTCTAATAGTCTTGTCTATGTGTAGGCAAACGGGTGCCGCTTTAAGTTTGCCCACCCCTTGGAATATGCTCTCAAACCTGCTCAGGGGCTGTTCAATGTCCGCCTGATACACTGCTAGCGTAAAGGGGAAGATGTTGAGGGCCTCTGACGCTGCGCAGCTCAGGAGAGAGTGGGGACTGACGTTGGTTACATAAAAACGAGCCCTGATTGCATTGGGGCCGTGGATAACCGGTGCAACGAATACTCCTTGGATTGGCTGGGGCGTGTTGCCTCTGAACGTGTAAATCCTAGCTTTTGACTGGTCCAGCTGCGGTGGGCCCGGGATGGCCTTGTAGTGCTCAGTGGCCAGAACACACACAGATTCTCCTGTGTCAATAAGGACTGGTGTGGGGGTGCCCTTAATGTCCACTACACAGGTGGGTTGCCTCCTTTTCTTGGCTCCCATGGCAATGTTGGATATGAAGAAAATGTCTTCGTCATCTTCTTCCTCCTGAGCAATATTTAGTCTCTGTGTGTCTTGTTCCAGTGTGGCTATGCTCCGCGACCTCCTTAAGTTACTCCCACTCGCCCTCGCAGGACCCTTGTGTGTCATCACTGTAGCTGCAGCTCAGCACATTGTAGCGTAGTGGCCTGGTGTGTTGCACCTCCCACATACCCTTGACTCCGCGGGGCAGTCCTCTGCGTGTGGTAGATCATACCCGCAATAGTGGCATACAGCTGGGGATCCCTGGGCGGGAGATGTATCCTGGCGCTTTTGGCTCCAGCAGGACTTTTACTGGGTGGACTTCCCTAGGGCGAATGCCTCCTCCCCTTTGCTTGGGCGTACGGCCGTGTCCATTTTCGCTCCCCTGCTTTCTGCTAGTTCGTATATCCTGCCATTGTCTAGGATCTGGACTAGATCATCCCCGGTTCTCGCAGGATTTGCCTACGCAACTTACTTGAGCTGCATCCTTGTATCAACTGGTTCCTCATCATAACCTCCTGATTGTCCCACCTGCACATGCTCTATAGTTGGCGTAGACATGCACAGAACTGGACCAGGGACTCATCGTCGTGTTGCTTTTCCCCACACATCACAAACTGTCAAGAGTTTTGACCCATGTTGAATTATTAGGCGACAACAAAAACTGAATCAATAGACTGGGTAGATGTAACGATGAGCTGTCGCCGCCCATCATTCTATCCCAGAACAAAACTAAATCAATAGACTGGGTAGATGTGGGGATGAGCTGTCGCCGCCCATCATTCTATCCCAGAACAAAACTAAATCAATAGACTGGGTAGATGTGGGGATGAGCTGTCGCTGCCCATCATTCTATCCCAGAACAAAACTAAATCAATAGACGGGGTAGATGTGGGGATTGAGCTGTCGCCGCCCATCATTCTATCCCAGAACCAGGAGAACCGCGCAATTTTGTGCACACCAAAATGGTCGCCTAACCAGCCACCCACCAGTGCAAGCGTGATGGACCGGAAACGCCAGGGGTGAAAGGTGGTGCCAAAGGAAAAATAGCAGTGCCTGTTAGATCAAAAGCACCTTGAAATCACTGCTGTTTCTCTGAAGTGCAAGCTCAAAATGTCCATTTCAATTTGTTCAAAATCCGTTTTTATTGATGTCAACAAGTTGCTAAAATCAGGGGCACAAGACCACTCTAAAGATTCAACCTTCTTGAGGGGGGTTCCACATCACCACTCTACTGTAAGGATGCCCATCAAAACAATGGCGGCAAGGATTAGAGCTGTCAAGCAAAATCCTCCTGTCAAATTCAAGACAACTCCTAAAAAAAAAAATGGGTGCTGCAGTACCAGCTTTGGACACAAGCCGCGCTAGCGGTCTAAACTCTGACAGTAGAACTGTACTTCAGGAGTTGCCAGCCTCCTGAGACAGCTGGAAACTTCAAAGCCTTTTTGGTTAATCAAATATTTAAACACTTGCTGTTCCCTGAAGACAGGCTGAGAGGCCGGGAAACCTTCTCACCTCAGAACTACACACAAGAACCCAGGAGATCACATGGACATGCTAACCAAATGCAGAGTGGCCCCCTGGCCTGCTGACCTCAGCCGACACAATAGACTCTTGCAATTGAATGGGGTATGTTAATTTGGGTGTGGACTGTAAACAGAGCTCTGCCTGGAAGAAGAGACATGTGATCCCTGACTCCCAAGTTTCTGGGGGTGGACCCAAACACTGAAGTGAATTGAATTGAAGGCAAATATATGTTTTATAAAAACACTGATAACTAATTGTAACCAGATGACAGGAATGTCCAATTTGGAGAGCCTTAAAATGGAAATTGTACCTACAATTTGAGTCCAAACTCAATTCCGTACGATGTTCTGAGGCAAAACCCCATGAATTATGGAGATTGCAGACACAGGGTTCATGCTAGAAAAATGAAAATTTACTGGAATATGGGTAGAAAGACGGTGTACATGTGTGCCATTTTTGGTAAACGTCCGATAATGGTAAATCAACCAAAAACGAAAATAAGTTGTCATTTTTTAATGCAAGCCCCCAGGAAGATCAGAGTTGGGCCAGAATGTACCTTAAGTAATCTGTAATATGTGCATGTAATGTCAAACACCTGTGTATCTGGGAAATATGTGTAGTTATGAAAAATGATTTCTAAGGTAAAAGCAAGGGGGCGTTTCTTCAATAGATCGTAAATGGCTGACATCACTCTGACACACTATCCGTTCTCAAATCAGGGACCAAAGAATCCTTTGGCCTATCAAATCTTGAGAGGGTTGGGCATGCAGAATTAGCCGACCCACCCATTTTCAAAATAAAAAGAGCCACTGGAAGCCAGACAGGGACATTCAATTCCCATTTCCTTGCGGAGCACGCTGACAGACGACTTCACATCCAGAGATCCAGACTTTAAATCCATCAATCTCCAGAGACCGGTGCCTGACAGACCCAGAGAGCAGAGCTGACCCAGATCGCTGGGACTTCAGAACCACCCGCCAGAAGTCCAGTCCAACCTGTTGATCAGATCCGTAACGAGGCCCAGTCCTTCCAAAATTAGGAGTGAGTATCCTTAGGACTGTGAAAAAACCCAATCTCTTAGTTTAAAATAATCTAATTCAAACTATTTTAACCTATTACAATTGCATCATCAGAAATCGTGTCCCTTCCTTTTGATTCAAAGCTGAAAAATGGTCATCTGTCATTCTGAGCTTTACTTTTAATTTGAGAATCTACCTTCACAAAATCGGCCGTATCTCAGGAACCGTTTGTCCTAGGGACAAAATGTAACTTTCAGCTAAGATTCTAAGCTTTCCAACGAGCCTAAAACCGACTTGCTACTCCTTATAGTTTTTCCGTAATCGTGCTCGACGCACTCAGAAAAATTGCCGCGATTTGCGATTTGGCTCAATTTCTTCACTTGTCAAAATAGCAGAGTCTCGCTTTCCTTTGCTGAAATTCGTTTGCAACCTGATAATCATTCATAGAGAATTGCTAAAGTGATCCTGAACTAATACAAAGTAGCTGTCACCCACCCTGAACCTCTAGAGGGAATTAAAATCATTTTAGCATATTTTTCACTTCATTGCATATCACATTTAAAGGATTTTGCCTGTGTTTAAAATCATACCTGTTTTCCTCTAAGCTCGCTGGGGGGAACTGGAACTTTGTATTGCATTTGTGTGTATTCCTGAGAATTGTGTGTGTTACTTGCATCTCCTTACATTGCATAGGGGGGGAGTGAATTGTCTAAGAAAAAGTGATCACATTATCTTTTGCTGAAATCATATCAAGTTTATTTCTGTACTGCCTTTTATTCATCTTTGCATCTCCTTGAAACCATAAAGCATTCTCTGATACCTTATTCCCCTGTTCCTAGTCCTAAGTCACCAGAACTGTGCTATTGTAGGATTACCTATTGCTGATTACTGCTCATATTCACAAGTGTGATATCAATTATTAATTTATTATAAAAGTGCGATATACATATATATTGTTTAATTCTCAAATAAACCTTTTAAATTTGCAAAACAAACTTACTTCTTGGCTCAGTGGGGTCAGGGGGATTCTAAGAGAGGGGTGTTATATAAGGGTTGTCATCCAGAGTACACGAACTGGACATAAAAATATATAATTAAGGGCTTCCCTTGAGCAATCCCAGACAAGGCACTGACTTAGTGGGACTGCTTGATTGGAGTCTTTAACAAAACCTATCAAAGCCTACATTCGAAAGTGGAATGAAGTGATTCTGCAGGGCAGTCTTGACGGCGGCATATGTTACCACCTGAACGTTTAGTGACTCATAGATGCGTAGCACCTCAGTTCCTGCTGAGTACAGAAGCGTAGTGACCTTGGCATCGTCGTCATCTTCCCCGGTCGCTCTGAAGAACATGTCCAGCTTTTTAATCCATACGAGCCAAGTGGGCCCTAACTTGGAGGGAGGGCCTGAAGTGTCGAACTCTGGCATGGGTGCCAGAGTGCCATGCTGCCGATGTGCCACTCACGCAGGTGCCGCCGTCCCCTCATCTGGGTCACTCATTTTCGCAGGTCGCACAGGCACCTCACCCACGTGACTGATGCCGCAAACCTGTTCTTCTGGAGTGTCCCTTCACTGTTGACCACTGACCTGAACGTCTTGTCTGCGTGGTATGCAGGCTCCTCCTTCAGTGACCCTCTGTAGCTGGGCCTTCAGGCATGGATTGCTGGCTCTTCATAATTGTTGTGAAGAAATGGGCCCTCAGGCCAAAATCGCAGCTCCCCTCCCCCGAGAACCACAAAAGTTCCAAAAATTCTTGAGTTTTCGGCCCGTGGGCAGCGCACGAGCACCCTCGCGGGTTGCAACTGCACCACAAGCAGATTCCAAAATGGCTGACCGTCTCAGCGTCGGATTCGGGCCGCATCGGAGGGAGGAATGATGTTAATTGCGCTCGCATATGCAATTGTGATCCTCCCACGAGCAGCCGTCCTCGTTGCCAATGTTGGTACATCTGATGCCTCGGCCGCCTCATTCATAAACACACGCACTCGCACTGAGGAATACGCGGAGACACGTCTGGTGCTGCTGAGCTCCCGGGGGCAACTGCCGTTCGGGACGCGTTTATTCAAAACGCGCTTGCGTTAGCCTAAATGAGGCTCACGCAAGCGTACATGTAACTCCCACTGCAACAATTATTTTCATTGGGCTCAGACCAATCCACGGACCTGACAGCTACATGACTCCATAGCTCTCAACTCACATTCTTTTGGCAGGTGTAACCCGCCTTGTAAAGAGCTGACTCACCCGCCAAGACTCCTGCACGCCCATTCATTCCAATGGGTTCTCACCCGCCAAAAACAAAATTGGTTGTTTTCCCCCGACTTTGCGACACAAATGGTTGAGAGCTATGTGACTCAGTCCTGCACTCTTGCCGGTACAACCCTTAGGTGAACCACCAGGAAAGTCAAGTGGCAGAGCGTAACACCATCACACAGCATCTGCCTATCAGACTGAGGGGGGTATCAGTCTCCCATGTCATTAAGTGTTCAATTTGCACTGCAGGAATACATATATATTGCCCAGGCTGCTGCTACAGAGCAGTGGCAAACGTAGCCTAATAGCTCTGTGTGATTACCTTCTGTGCAATTGAATTTGGTGTTACTTTACCATTCAGAATTATACATTTTTAACATTTGAACATCTTTCCATGTTGTCCTGTTTGATGGGTTGTGTATTTTAGAATGCTTCAATGGTGCCAACAATGTATGCTTTTTATTTTCCTGTGATGCCATTGCTTTGCGAATTATTTTTGAAACTTGAAAAATCCTACATCTTTTTGGTCACAGAACGTTGGCAAGTACGATTCTGGAATTTTTAATTCTGCTTTTCGCTTTATCAAGTCAGACTTTCGAGTTCCAGAAAGCAAAGGGAAAACCTGGATTGGATAAATAGATCGTAAATGGAATGGGGCTTGTGACGACCGGTTTATTTATGTGTCGTTGTCGCAACGGGCTGTGTAATATGTTAATGGTTTTCGAGTAGGTCTCCCGCAGCAGCTCAAACGTTCCCGCCGTCTTGGTTCACATTGAAAAGATTAAATATAAAAACTCGCAGCGAATGTTTTAGTTAGCGGTCCTGTGTGAAGACGTATTTAAACCATTTTCGCTGGAATAAAACCAACATTGGGAAAGCGTTTCATGGTCTTTGCTACAAAAGTTACACATTTCCTGAAAAGGCACGCCGGCTATAGCTGAGCCTTACCGTATCTGACGAGACATGGCTGCCACGTTGACTCACGTGACTTGCGTTTATGCTACTGCCAAAGCAGCTCACTGAGGAGAGCTGAAATGCGGACCGATTTCACTAGTTGATCACCGGAATCTTATACAACATTAGAATCCTGCCTCCCTGTCCATGCTGACTTCCGGCTGCTGCAGAAAGAACCACATAAAATAGCCTCAAATGATGATCTGCTGCCCGACTAGCATATCATTTGATTTGGGGCACCACCGATAATTTTGTGAACCTTGCTCTCAGGATGGGGACTGGATTAAAGCCTGCAATGGATAGGCCGTTTTCTAAACATTACCGACTGACATTTATGTTGTGCTTTTTCACAGCACCTTGCCTCTGCTGCATACCTGCTTACATTTGAACATCAAAAACCCTGAGATGTATGCCCCGCCCAAAGCCACACAAGGCTCCGCCCACATGCCAAAAGGTCTACTCCATTGTTGTAGCTGCCATTAGAAAAACAATAGAAAGTAAAACAAGTGCATTGTGTGCAACCAGTATTCAAATATTTTTTTTTAAATGAATGCAGTTAATAAAAAAAAGTATAAGGATTATTTGTGGGTTTTTGAGATCAGCTTATTGTAAAAGTTCAGAAGTTGTGAGAAGAGTTGAGGGCCTGAAACTTTGCTGACAATAATTAGCCTTTCAATGGGTCATAAAGGGTATTGCATAGCTCTCACCCTTTTTTGTCAGCAAGGCGGGTGAAAACAGCCGATTTTCTTTTTGGCGGGTGAGAGGCCCATAGAAGTGAATGCTCTGATTACTTACCGGTAATCTTCATTACTCCTAGTCCTACTCTTCCTTGTCACAGTACTTACTTCATGAGGCCCCTGCCTCCGACACAGGACCTTCTTCTATTTCTTTAAATTCCTATAACTCCTCCCCCACATCCACGTCACTCAGTTTCATATTACCAAGCCAGAGCATGGGACCTTCCCCGCAGGGAGGGTGAGGAGGGTCGTCAGTACTGTGACGAGGAAGAGTAGGACTAGGAGTAATGAAGATTACCGTAAGTAATCAGAGCATTACCTCCACGTCCACTCTTCCTCGTCCCAGTACTTACTTCATGAGGTATACCAAAGCAGCAACGGGGAAAAGGTCCCAATGAGAAACAGAGCTAAAAACAGTGCAGCAAACACACCCACAATAACTCTTAATTCACATCCCCACAGATAAAACTCCAACCACGAAGGAACTAACCCCCCCTCGAGTGGGAGAAACTCAACCCATAGCGGTTGATGGAAATCCCTAGACCAGCCAAGGCGGCAGCCATACAAATCTCTTGCAGAGAAAAACCCTCCTTGCATCGGCCCAGGAAGCCGCCAAACCCCTGGCGGACCGCCCCTGATCGTGCGCAGGCACAGGCAGGCCAAAAGCCATATAGGCACTGGGATCACAACCCGGAACCATCGGAAAATGGAAAACCACAGATGCGTTTTGCCCAGCCCCAGCCGGACCACAAGCAATCAGAAGACTATCAGATTGGTGGGAAAAAGCAAACCTAGCCAAATACTCCAACACGTCCCACCGGACATAATGTTAAGCCAAGACACCTCCTCATGCATTCTCGGATCATGAAAGAAGTCAGGGAGAACCAGATCCTGAGAGGTATGAAAACCGAGATACAATTTAAGGGAGGAACTTCGGGCCACACCTCAGCAGCACCGAGTCTGGCAGCACCCTCAGGAAAGGAGGGTGACATAAGAGAGCCCCAATCTCCCCAAGCCTACGGGCAGAAGCGAAGGCAATAAGAAAAGCAGATTTCAGTGTAAGATGTTTGATATCAATCTCGGAAAAGGAGGCCCTTGAATGAACCGTAATACAAGAGGGAGATCCCAAGGGGGAAGCCCTTTATCAGAACACCTTCAGAGTGGAGGGTCTAAGAGCATCCATTATGTACTCAACTACAGGATCAGAGAACCCCCGAGATATCAACCTAGACTGAGCAATAGCCACACTGCCCATTGCATCCAGTGGAATTCCAACCGCAGATCTCCTTGAAGGGGACACGGCCACCTCATAATCAGCCAAGGTTCCTAGGACCGAAGCTCCAACAGAGAGGGGAGCCAACTCCGGCGGGACCAGAACTGAGCTAACGACAACACAGTCACCCTGGACACTCTGATGCGCCAAACCATGCGGGGCAGAAGGGGAATAGGTGGAAAGGCATAAAGGAAAACCCCAAGGCCACTGTACAGAGAGGGCGTCCATTCCCCAATCCCCCCGTCCTGAAACCGAGAGCAGAAGAGGCGAACTTCTGCTGAGGCCGGGGATGCAAACAGGTCTAGAACCGGGGACCCTAATCTGACACAAGTCACTGCAAAGACCTGGGCCAACAGGGCCAGTTCCGCTGAGGAGTGAAAACCAGCATCTGAGAAGATCCGCTTGAACATTGTCCACCCTTCTGATACTTGAGGCCACCAGAGACACCAGATGAGATTTCTCCCAGGTGCCTATCAGCGCTGCCAGAGCATGCAAGGAACAGCTGGAACCCCTTTTGCAGTTGACATATGCCAAGGCCGTCATATTGTCCGATCAGATCAAAACCGCCGACCGTCCAGCAACTCCTTGTAGTACACCAGAGCTTGGACAATGGCACAACTCTTGCCAATTGGATGATCGCCGGCTCTCCCCAGATCACACAACCCTTGAGCTGAGAGGACCCCCAATGTAGACCCTTTCTGCTGGCGTTGGTAGTAAGAGAGGCCACAGGAGGATGGACCATGCACACCTCAGCCTGTAGACCTGAAACCCCCGCTACCACAGCGGGGAGACTCGCAGCGCTGGGGACATCGAAAACACAACTACGAAAGCTGAGACGTCGGAAACCAGTGGGAGAGAGTATAAGACACCAGGGGACATAACTGAAGACAGGCTCAAGGAACCGAAAAACGCAAGACGCCACGTGCCCCGTAACTTCAGCAACAGGCGAGCCGAGACACACTGCCTTCTGAGAACCCAGCGCAGACCAGCCAGCAAGCGCCCCCCCTGCACAACATCCAGAGTACACTCTCCCCAGATGTCCGGACAAGCAGTGCAGGGTCTTGAGACCCATAAGCAGTTGACACATCCTAGAAGGCATAGGGACCAGGAACACCCGCAAGTAGAAAACTTGACCCTGAACAGGGAGAGGAACGGGCAAGACGGTAACTACTTGGACCGTGAGCTGGGTACCAAAGTCCTAACCATGCAAACCTGGACAGGAGGAGACAAGAACTGCAACCGATACCCCCCTCCGGAAGGAGCCCATTACCCAGGAAGCCGAACCCCACCGGTCCCATACACCTCAGAGAAGATAGAGACGAGGAGCCAGGGAAAACCGCCAGTCACTGCACTTGCACGAGAGGAAAATCACAGGACGTTGAAGCATGCCTGCGCCACAATATAACAGCATGCTTGTCAGCCCACAAAAAGATCAGACTTATCAAAAGGAAGATACAGGACAGCCCAGAAGTCCAGCAGACCAGGGCCCCCCCCCCCCCCAGCCGACAGAGGAGCCACCAGGCTGGTGTCAAAAGGGCAGAGTACTGTCACAAAGCAGGGCAAAGCAATCCATCCCGGATAGCAGACATCAAAGGCAACCCCCCACCTGTGGTATTCCTACACTGGAAAAACCCACTGAAGTGACATCCCCCTCCACCGGCACCAGGGGCTCTGAGAACCCCTCTAAGCACAGACATGTGCCACCATGTGCCATATCACTTCCCACAAGTCTGAGAGGAGGCGTGAAAGCAACACGTCAGCACCGGAGGACCTAGGCCCTAAAAGAAGAGATACTGGGAACCGTCTGAATGGCCATTACTTCCATGATGCATTTTCTATAATTCCATGCCGGACAAGGGAAAAGAAAATCATCTCCTTTGACCTTCCCTCGTGCAGTTCAGAGGAAGAGGACAGGACAAGGAGTCTGCGTCCATAGCTAGCACAGACCCAAACACACCACTAACTCGCCACATTACTGAGAGGTGGCTTGAGCCCTGTATCCAGTAGCTGGTAGCCCCAAGCTCTAAATCGTTCCAATGCATCCGTCTAGGAAGGATGAAATGCTGAGTAGGCACCGCAGATACTCGAACCCAAAGTGTAGACTATGCCAGGCCGGTACCCTTCAGGCCGGTTGCAGACGCGTCCAAAGCTGCGCCGTTTCACAGGCTGCACGCAAAGAATGCAGCCAACATCCGGTGCATCCTGGGCTGCGTGTGTCTGAGGAGCGGGTAGTATGTGACATGCCTGTGACAGAACAGAGCCCCAGCACTTTCAAAAACTCTCTGCCACTGTCACCCCACGACAAGAAGCAGAGAGGCCTCACAACAAAAAGGGAAGGCTAGGCCATACTGCCAAGTGCTTGCCATTATTTCCAATAAAGATGTGTATACAGAGCACGAGGAAACGGCATGTTGAAGGAGTCAAGATGGCCATACCAGCAGGAGAGGGGAAAAATATCAAGCACAGTCCTCCCCTCTCCTTACCTTCCCCCAGAGAATGCAGCTAACATCCGGTGCATCCTGTGCTGTGTGTGTGTCTGAGGAGCGGGTGGTATGTGACATGCCTGCGACAGAACAGAGCCCCCGCACTTTCAAAGACTCTCTGCCACTGTCACCCCACGACAAGAAGCCACACAACAAAAGGGAAGGCTAGCCCATACTGCCAAGTGCTTGCCATCATTTTCAACAAAAATGTGTACACAAAGCACGAGGAAACGGCATGTTGAAGGAGTCAAGATGGCCATACCAGCAGGAGAGGGGAAAAATATCAAGCACAGTCCTCCCCTCTCCTTACCTTCCCCCAGAGAATGCAGCTAACATCCGGTGCATCCTTTGCTGTGTGTGTCTGAGGAGCGGGTGGTATGTGACATGCCTGCGACAGAACAGAGCCCCCGCACTTTCAAAGACTCTCTGCCACTGTCGCCCCACGACAAGAAGCAGAGAGGCCACACAACAAAAGGGAAGGCTAGCCCATACTGCCAAGTGCTTGCCATCATTTCCAATAAAGATGTGTACACAGAGCACAAGGAAAAGGCCTGTCGAATCAAGATGGCCAAAACAGGAGGAGAGGGGAAAAACATCAAGCCCAGTCCTCCCCTCTCCCTACCTTCCCCCGGGCCATGCAGGACCCGGGACACAATGCTCACGCTGCGGTCCGGAGCCCAGCAAAGAACCGAGCGAGGCAATCCCGCTCAACTGTGACCCCAAGCCCCGCAGGTGGCCCAGGAGCAGCGCCGCACCTGAGGGAGCCGAGGGCCCCGCCACACAGCCCCCCCCCGGGGGCCAGCAATCGGTGCTCCCCAGTGCCCCGCACCGGGAAGAAAAAGTCCAACCTGGCAGAGGCAGGAAAAATTAAACTGAGTGACGTGGATGTGGGGGAGGAGTTATAGGAATTTAAAGAAATAGAAGAAGGTCCTGTGTCGGAGGCAGGGGCCTCATGAAGTAAGTACTGGGACGAGGAAGAGTGGACGTGGAGGTAATGGGCGTATGAAGGACTTGGCGGGTGATTCATCTGCTTTCAAGGCGGGTGACACCCGCCAAAAGCGGGTGAGTTGAGAGCTATGGGTATTGGGTGAAAGCTAACGACAAGTATGGGCCCACGTTTCACTTTAAGCGCATTATAAATACGCAACTAAAAAAAAACTATTGCGCAACTAAAAACAATTCCTGTAACCGCGCATGCCCGCGGGCTGTGTGCGCGCTTTAAAAATGCTAAATAAATAAATAATGAAGGCTCCTGGGGTGAGCTTACAGGACACACGCTGCAAGCAGCAGCAGCAGATCATCAGCCGAAGTGAGGGCCTCCTCTGAGGGGGGGGGGGCTAGATGATGGATGGATTGCACATGCACACACGTAGGGGCAGCGCCACAGCCCGCAACGAGTCCACAGCAGGATACTCGCTCAGCAAGTCGGCAGGCAGGGCGGGGGTGCCGGCAAAGATGTTATGCTGGCAACTGGCTGCAGGTGGCGGATTTTCTCCCCCATGAAAAGCGAAGAGACTTCATGCTCTCGGAGACCCGGTGAGGAGCGTAAAAACTGGGAGTCTCTGGGCTAAACCCGTAGGTTTGACAGGTATGCTCTGCTGGTGGTCTCTGGCTTAGACACAACTCTTTTGTGTTGTGTGCTCACGGGACGTCCCTCGGAACTGGGACAGTACAGGAGCGTGTTGCCAAATATGCCCACCTTTCGGGTCTTGCTTGACTTATAAATCACACCAACTCTCACTCTGTGTGGCATTTGTCTGTGTTCTGCTACAAGCTTCACTATTCAGGTACTACACAATCGTTCTGATCCCATGATCTACCATTGCTCGCTTCCATACATTGTGTTGAAAAGAAACCATTAACATGATGTAGCATGCATGACTGGAACTGAGTGATTTTGTAAAACAATAGTTCTTCCTCTTATAATCATGCAGGAGATTTAAGACTGAAACACATATATCTTTAGCTCCAAATGGATATGTATTAACTGTTGTCGCGTGAATCCTCCCTCCCTCCCTCCAATTCACTACACTGGGCCCGATGCAGTGAAAATCAGGCAATTAAAAAGTGACTTGCACTTGTTTGGGGGAGCTGTATGCCAGCGCAAATGATGGAGTGGCCAACCCACTTCCACGAATTTGTGTTGGGAGCACACTACCGACCCTAATGCTAACGTATGACAGGCTCCCAACACCCGCCAGGATCCTGAGAGAGTCTTTCACAGTGACTGTTCGTTAAAGGTTTTTACTGGGAAGTTGAAATATACAAGAGAATCATTTCTGTCCCTGTTTGACATGTAAGTGGAATGGCAGTGGTCCACACCGCTGCTGTCCCACTTAAAAAATGCAAGAAATTGTCAGAAATTAAACTCTCATACATTGTGCACCCCCCACCGCCTGTTTGAAGCAGGCACACGGGGTTCCTTTGGTTTTCTGCCCATGTTAAGGCTCATCCTGTTTGCTAATTAGGGATGCACTTTGAAATGTGCAGAAAATGCTCCCAATCTGTGCAATTTTGCAAAGAGAATTGAAGCAGGCATCTCAATAGGCATAAGCAATAAGCAATACTACTATATTGGAGACCATACCTCCTTATCCTTTATATACCAGATTAATCCTGTTGAATAATTATAGTCGAGGTGATCTGAGTCTGTGACAGACAGCCACAACAGAACAAGAAGCACTCTTGGCCCTTGACAATATAAGACGAAAACAAGATACAACATTTGTGGCTGACGATCACTCTCTAAGCATCCATAAGGACCATACTGTCACATAGGAAAATCCAGATCCCTGGGTATTCCTTCTTCAGCTCATCTTTTAAGACAAGTGGGCACTGCCCACCAGACTTTAACCTTAACTTTTTAGAAATACATTTTAATAAGTGTATGGTTGACACACTTCTCTGGAAGGTCAATAAAGCAAGATATGGCCTAAAGGCCTTATGGAAATAGTTCCTTCAGGATATGTAAACTTGACTTAACCCTTGATATTTGCTGTGAACAACTTCCGAAGCAGAAGGAACATTGTATATGTAGGGATAGTACTCTTTGTCTTTCCCTTTTAGATAGGCAGTCCATCACGCGCCACCTAGGGATCGACACCTGACACTAGGGAAAGGGTGTTCTTCTGTCAAGGGATCTGTAGTTTACACATTCAGTGCTATGGAAAAATAATATTTTTAAATATTCTTCACTTTCAAAGAAGTGTTTTTGTTTGTTAACATGTCTCCAGAACCAACAAGACATCATCAAATAAAGGGACATTATGCAATTATTATCGGTTATTGGATTGTTTTCATTAAATGGCACGTTTTACATGCTTTTGTATAGAGGCATATATACACGTTTTCTATAGTGCCTGCCCCTCACCTATGTCATATTGGAAAAAAAAGAAAGCACTGTGTATGACACCTGGTAGAGTCCCAAAACTGCACCGAGGATATGAAAGACATTATGCCTTTGGACAACCGTATCGAATGTACCCTTGAACGGATGTGGTAGAAGGATGTCTGCAGACACTACTGAACATACAAGAGCTGGAAGTGAAATCTGACGAATGTAAAGCGACGTCATAAGGAGAAGACACAAGGACGCACTGAAACGACATGCAAACACTTAAAGAATGAAGATGGGACTGAAGTAACAAAGTGAACATTTATGCAAATACAAGGAAATCATGTGCACTGAGAAGATTAGTGAGAAGAGATACGGTAGATGTATATATGCAAAAATGCAAGGTAGATGAGATATATAAAAGTTTGCTGCAGTAGAAAATATAACACAGGTAATGCAGCCATGATGGGAAAATGGACGTTGACTCTGTAGAAATAGTAAGAAAGAAACCTGAAGAAAAGAGACCAAGGCTGCAGAGCTGAAAGGCTCTAGAATACAGCTCTGTGCAAGAACAAAGAAAATGTGCTTGTCTCAGGATCAAGGATGCCACAGCGAGAAGTAATTGCAAGGCAAGAATGGAGTCAAAGAGGATAAGCCACATATGCACGACATATTTCTTTTAGATTTAGCAAAGGAGTGAACATTTGCAAGTACCAAGTATTGAATAATCAAAGATGCAGAAAGCATATGTAAAACGGTGCAGTCAAGTGTCCAGAAGCCAAGAGGAGTAATACCACCCAGTATAATTGAATCAAATAGGACTAAAAAGAAGGACTGGATGGACAAAATCATGGTCACCTCACACGTGGTGCAAGACCATAAAACAAGGCCTATTCATTAAGCTTCAGATGAAGATAGCAATGTACCTTCACTCCCTGCAAAGTTCTGAGGAAGAGAACAGTCAGCAAGGTCCTCTAACCTTGGCTTTGGGGCCTAACTGATGAGCGATGGTAGGCGAATTGGCCAAGTGGGTGGTTGCCTGATGTTGTTCCCTGCACCTGGATTTCATTTTGCTAACGAAATGCCCAAGGTTGGGAGAGAATGCCAACCAATCATAAGGGCCTATGCAATGATGGGTTATACATTGTTGCAGAAGCCAATCCGTTGTTGTTATTCTACTATTATCTGTATTATACACAATTAGAGGTAGTTCAAGGCATGCTTACCAAATATGGGGCAGCCAATAATGCACCTAAATAAGTTACAGGTAAATATGTTCCCCTAATTAATCCCTCCGTCTGATAGGTTTTACTGTTTGCCCCGTAGGATGACATCATAGCTTACGTATATTGAGATATAAAGCTTTTTTGTAACCAAAATGTATTTGAGAGTGTGAGCTGCAATCTCTTTGTTCACCAAGTTTCCCTACTTTATTGAACTGATAATAAAGTAGTATTTTGCCCTATTCTTTGAGTCTTTCTGGTTATTTGGGTCTGAGATAATTTATTGGTAATTACATCTGGTACTTGGAAAGCGCCAGGTGCTACTCCACATTTTGGTAGTGGTGCAGATGGTTCTGATCCAGTCTCCCGTGTTCAGATCCAGACTCTCTGATTTTTGACGCCTTCCACCATTAGCCAGAAGATCGCTGAATTTCCTGTGTAGAGCGGAGAAAAATACTTGTCAGAGTTTATTATATGGTCACTCTCAACTCAGCAAGTTCCCCCTGAATCCCAAGTAAGGTGAGGCACAACAAAACGCTTTACAGATTCAACTTTAGTGAGGCCTCCACTTCTAGCGTACCCTATGTCAAAATACCTTCTTTACCATTATTCAGCTAGGAACCAGGCCGGTGTATAGTAAGAATATATTTTTTTTATTGCAAAGAATCATAGTCAATCACAAAAAAATCACCCACCAATGGCACTACAGAATATCCCAAATTTCTTGCACCAATTGACTAATATAGGTTTAAAGGACTTTCAGTTGACACAGGTAATATTTTGAAGTTTGCAGTTTCAATTTACATCAGATTTCTTACAGATTAACCAATAGAAAAAATACAAAACACACACTTAGATGGCACAATACTACTTTCTCCCAGCAACCCCCCACCCTCCAGGCATCAAATATGTATGACCCCCCTGATCTGAAGGCAAGGTAGAGGGAGTGGGAACACAATGGAACATCGTTTTGAGCTTTTTATTTAGGTAAAATGCAATGTTTTGGAATTCTGATTTGGGATGCAAGGGAATAAATGAAATGCAACACTTTGGGATTCTTGTTTGGAGAAAAAAGGGAAAATTAATTTTGCACAATTTGTTTTCAAAGGCAATGCAAGGTGTTGGGATTTTCCTTTTTGGGCAACACTAGCACATTCAATTGAACAGCAGGGTTACCCAATTACATTATAGACTAGAGTCATTTACAGTCCCCTGGGATAATCCTTTGTCAATTTCGAATTTTTACAAAAAAAGTGTGTTCTTCTATAGAGAATTCCTTGTGTTCACTTTTTAGTTCAATATGGACAGGGATGACCCAGTTTACCCCCTTTTCACCACTTAGGGAAAGGTATTAAGGAAGGTATCTCCCCACCAAATTGATAGTTTTGGGATATATCTACTTACATGGGATATCTCTGTTCTTAGCTCAGCAGGCATGCCAGATCCTAGGACTCTCTTTCTGGCAGGCAGCTCACACCTCAAGCCTCTATTAACCAGCCAGGTCTCTGCAAGCACAGGGCTCTCAGATAGGGCTCCCAGATTTCCAAGCAAAGTCTCTGTTTCTCCTTTTCTCCCTCCTTCTAGGTAGGCCTTGGTTTAGCTTTGTTCCCCTAGCCATGTGGTGCCCCAATGGATTAGGCAGCTCTCCTGGTCTCTTTCACTATTTGCTTTCTTGCAAGTCCCCTCTTAGATTTGAAATTGCCAAGATAGAGGGCTGATGACACCTACATATTATCATAATTCCCATGATACAGATTGGCTAGCTCACTCCATTCACCTCCCACCAAGACACCCACTGGCTGCTGATAGGACCAGACGTTGGGAAGTAGGAGTTATGGAAGCTGAGGGAGGAAGACAAATACATCATTTCAAAGTGAAAGGTAGTTTGTAACGCTCACCCGGTATCCACGGGGACGTCACTCAGCCTGTTCTGACCTCTTGGGACCTCAAACCCTTCCCTGGAGTCTACTCGACTGGAGACTGGGCCTGAAATACAGGATTGGTAGAGTTTAACTCCATATTGTCTCTGTGTGCTTGAACCCCTTCTTCCCCGGGGTGCAACCCTTCCCTTTGATCCACAGCTCACCTTGTTTTCTTGGAAAGTGTGCTCTCTGTCCTGCTTTCAGCGCAGGGGCGCGTTGATTGATGCGGGCTCGATGTTGCCTAGTTACTTCACTGGCAAGAGTCCGACAGGTAAGTATAATGAGTCTTTTGAACAGTTTTCTAACTTCATTCCTTTCCTTCCTTAGATGATGGCCGGTGTCCGGGGATGGCGACGTGCTGCTGAGATGAGTAGCGCTGAAGGTGAGTGAGAGCACAATGCGCGATGCGACCCTTTCGTATTTGTATTGAACTGAGTTCTTTTTCTGTGTCTTTTAGGTGCCGCAACGTTTTCAGCATGGATGCCGGTTATGAAGAAGAAATGCGGTGAGTAAGCACGGTATGCGGCGCCTCTAGATGTTTCCACGCTAACCTGGAGTGTCTTTTCCCTCTTGCAGATGGATGAGAAGTTCCAGAGACAGAGTTCCCCCAGAGCGGCTGGGATTTAGGTAAGCGTTTGAACCTCGTACAGTCTTAAAAATAAGCGAAGATTTGCTGAATGCTTACTAATGCCTTTTTTCTGTTCTTTTCCTTAGGAAGCGGCGTGCTGGGGTGGGAAGTGACACCGCCGAAGATGCCCGCAGAACAGAAGGAGCGATGAATGATGGGCAGAAGCGCAGCAAGGTAAGGCTGTTCCTAACGGTGTTCTTGTTCTTGCAGGAGCTGAGCGCAGAAGAAAGATGCAGGCCTACTGGAGACCGATCCGAACATGGTTAGTGTCACGCTGCAGGTGCAGAAAACACAAAGCATGTTTCTCAGCCTGGGCGTGGCTTAAATAGTCTCTGGGTATCCCAGGTGTCTGTGGGCTGAACCACACCCAAAAGACTAGACTGCACATGCAGTTCTGGGAACCGAAATATGTGAGGGCATCCATCTTGTCCCCATCAATGTACTACAAGTCCGATCCCCAGTGTTATCCTATGGGAGTGAGTGAGTCTGGTGCCACAAGCACCAAGTCTGACTCCAAGTGGGTCTTTGGAGGGATGTAGAGGCCCTTAAGGGCCATGTAGGTGATCGTGGCCTGGCTTCAGCCTGACATCTTGGGGGGCTGGGGACATGAGGTGTAGGAATCATGACATAGTTTTACACTTTTGGGTTCTGAAAATCTAACAACATGGCAGCTACCCTAATTTTTCAGATAATTGGCAGCACAGATATATATTTAAGTTCTATATTTTATGGCGAGTCAGAAAATACAAATTTATTTGGGCACGCCCTTCCTGGGCGGAACTATCCTTTTTCGTGATTTGCTCCTGAGCCGAAATAGTCACAAATCTGCCCCTTCCTGATTCAAACCTTACTTTCATAACCTATCATCACAACAACTTTCTATTCCCTCAGAATTATGTGAAGCCAGGAATCATAATGCTTCACATAACTCGAGTTGTATCCATTGCACACAATTTGTGTTTACTTGGTCCTGGTGTGATGTGTATCCTCTTTAATCTGAGTCCTGGGTGAGCTCACTGGGACATACAATTCTCTTTTAATTAAAGAAAAGGTGGCCCAATGTTAATCAATCGGAAGGCATCACCTGGGTCACTCAGTTTCACATAGCCCCCACCAATTCTTAGGTTTCATTTCTCTTCTATGACCTGATCAGGACATCTGGCGGGCACATGTGATCATGCCTTCCCTTCATGGGCTTCAAAGGGTTTTGGTCGAAGCTAATGGGGAGACCTGACTTTAAAGTTCATTTTGGCTGGCTGTGTTATCTGCAAATCCCACAATTCTGATCTAATTCTCTTTATATCATAGCATTTAAATTGAAAAGCAGACCTTCTCCTAGAGGTCCTCAGCCAAGGGTCTTAAGGTCAATATTTCAGAGTCACAGACCTTCCAGTTCAATGGGGAAAAACAAGCTACATACATAAGTCTAAAAGAATAGCATTTTACATTGACACAATGGGCCTCATTACGACCCTGGCAGTAGGGGTTTAACGAGGCCGGTAGAGCTGCCTGCCCTGATAAACAGCTACCACCTCATTACGAGGTTTGCTCGCGGGATCTGGTATGGACGCCTGGTAAAACCAGGCGTCCTTAGCGGGTCCCGCGAGCAGACCAGGATGCAAACAGGCCCATTAACCGTTGTTTGCATTCTCCCCATTCCCATTGAGCCCTATGGGGTCTTGAATGGGAATGGGGATGCACCGGGTCCGGGTTCCCTGAATTGGGAAATACCGGGCCCTCCAAGGTCGGAATGGCCCGGTAATTCACCAAATAGCGGCATGGTTACCTCCAGGGTTGTAATGAGGCCCAATGTGTTTAACACATAACATTTTGTATTACACCTAGGCCTGCTGTTCATTAATACAATCTTTCTTTTCTACTGTATTAAAACAGAAGTAAATGTATTATTAATCTTATGCACACAGATAGGCCACAGTTAACATAGGAAACCAGTGCTCACGTCTACAAAAACGAAATAGGCTTTTCTCTTTACAGGCTGTCATTTTATATGATGAAAATTAAGTCTCTTTATTCCTGATAAACACGATCTGTCACCTTGGGGCTGTCATTTCACCACACAATGTGTGAAACCGAGACAGTCAGCAGGTGCCCCTTTGAAGAAATTCCTGTCCGGCGCCCCCCGGACTGACGGTGAACTGGTCAATTGGGGAAGAGTCGATACCGAGAACTCGAACTGAGCAACGCAGATAAGTAGAGCATTGCAAGTGGCAAATAAAAGGGCAGGGATTATATTGTAAGTGTAAATATATATAGTAACAGGATTTGATTTGAGAGAGATACCTCGATCTCTAGTACCAAGGAGACAGAAAGGCACACATTACACTCCCAGAGGGGGTATTTTTTAGGGATTCCTGAGGCAAGGCCAATATGAAGAATGCTTGTCACACTCCAAGATGGGGTAAACTGGAGTTAAGCTACATTTACTAGAGAAAGTAAGGGAAGATGATCATACAAAATTACAGTGCACATTTGTTTGGGGTTATAAATATGTCAGCGTAAAACTTTTCATTTGTTTAAACTAAGAAACATAAAATGATAGTAATAATCTAGTTGGTTATCAGACACTAAAAATAAGCGATTGGCATCAATCATGGAAGAATAACAGTTAAGAAAAAATAGTAAGTGAAAGAAGATTTTTAGAGTGTCAATAATAAAATAGGACAGCAGGAATCGATAGAAGTGTAAACAAAGGTATAAGGAGAACATTATTGTATAGGCTTAAAAATTAGTTAAAGAATTGTTTTTTGGGTCACGGACGGTCATTGATGGGGCTGGCCCGAATTGATTGTTGTGGTATAAATAATGTAGGCAATAACAGAATAAAAGACCCGGTAAGTATTGACAGTTAAAAATGACTTGTCATTATGGGGGACACTCCCATGCTACACTTGTTTGAAACATTACCGAGATACACACCCAAGATTATGAAGTACCATGCAGAATGGGTAAAAGGCACGGCTGACAAAATGTTCGTGTCTTGGCCTCAAGAAGGTTCGCTATCAAGAACAGTATTACAACACATGACAACATGCCTTCATGCTGTGTATATAGGGAAGAAGTTTTAGAAAAGCATAGCCATTTTAGAACTATGGAAAATGTATCACAGCGAGAAAGAAGACCCGCCTGAAAAGGAGTGGGTGCTTAATCAGCCTAAAGGGGAGGACGTAAAGCCCTCAGCTCCTCTTTCTCCTCCTAAAAATGATAGCACAACTGAAGACAAGCAGGTATTTTTTACTTTTAAGGACTTAAAAGCTGCAGAGGGGTTTATGAATCCGACATATGTGCACTGCCCTTATAGCAGTGAGAACAATATAGAAGAGAGCAAGATTAAAGAATGAAAATATATGTCAGCACGCAATGAATATAAAGAGTGTGATGAAAGAAAGGACAGACAGATGGAGATATAAGAAGAAGCCAAGAGACAAAAAGACGAGAATGAAAAAGCCAACAAAGTGACAATAGTTCAGAACGAGTGCATAGGAGGACAGACTGAACTCAGATTAGATGCAAAGGGCACTGATGATGGTAGAGAAAGAGAGGAAAAAGAGGAACGGGAAAAGAAGGAAAAGGAAATTGAAAGAAAATAAAGGAGAAGAAACATGAAGAGATAGAAACAAAGAGATTAAAAGAACATAGGTTGCAAAGAAGACAAAAGGAAGAAGAGAAAAGGGAGATGAGAAGAAGGGAAGAAGAAATGAGAAGGAGTAGGGGACAAAGGGATGACTAAATAGACCACATTGCTAATAGATGTATAATACCAATCGAAGCACGAGAATGATGAGAAGAAGAGAGAGGGTCACAACAGCCACACAGGAAGCTGCAAGGGATAACAAGAATACAGACATGGGCTGATGAGCATGAGGCAGAAGGCATAGGGAATAGGATTGGGGATTTATATAGGCAAACGAGGGAGAAAGATGGTTATAAATCCAAAGGGAGCATCGAAAGATCTCCACCTAAAGAAACAGGAGAAAGGTTGGATGACATAATGATGGGCGAGCATAGAACGCTGCACTTAAGTAGACTACATATTGAGGATGAGTTAAGGGACAACAGCCATACCAGCTGGTGTATAATGTTGTCAGATGAAGAAAGGGAAGAAGATGAAAGAGCGCAAAGAGAAGGCACAGGCATTTTTTCAATAGATCCAGATAGAAAGAGGCATAAAGTGATCAGATTTAGAAGACCAAAAGAAAAAGCACCATAACTGGCACCATATTCTGAATGACCACAAGCACAGTCACGCAGTGCAGGGGATATATCTGCACCTTATGTAAGTAGATTAAGGTCATTGCCAGGATGGGGACGAACAAGCAAAACTATTCGCACCTCGAAAACAGGTGTAGGGGGGTATGATTGTAGATCAGGATTGACACTATTCCCATTAGTAGAGAAAGGAGGAGGACGTCCACAATATATATATATATATATATATATATATATATATATATATATATATATATATATATATATGGCCACAAATGGACGAAGACATTTTAAATGTAAATGACCCAGTCTGACTGCAAGTGGAGAAAATGGAATTATGAGTTAGAAAGAATGACAGCGGGAATGATGTTAGTACTGGGTGACATAAAAGGCCTACTACCAGTTTTTCTAAGGGACCTAGCTAATGACATTTCGAGACGAGCAGGATATGTGAGTGTGACCGCGCAAAACACGACACATGATGGAGCGCCATTAAACAATTGTAGAGCAGAGGTATGGAGGGCGCTTAGAGTACTATATCCTGACACATATATGGGTGCGAGTATGACAAGGAAAATGGGTGAGGAAGAGGATCCTGTTGCTTTTATTCAGGAGATTCAAGAACTTTGGCATCTTGAGACGAGGGATCCGTGGGATAAAACGGTAGCATTATTCCATCATATTTTATGTCAGGGACTGCCCAAGTCAATGCAAAAGCAGATGAAGAAACAGGTAGGGATGGAAGCAAAGCCATGGCCAGAAATACAGTTGTCTATTGTACATCATTGTCGATTATTACAAGAGAAGAATAAGAAATAAAGCTGAGAATAGAATGCAGGAGGAAGCAAAATTAGGTCAGAGAAAAGTGTCCAAATTTGCCATATAAGGAGCAGTATTGATGAGCAGTGAAAGCATGGCCATCCAAGAGTTACAGCCAGTGCAGTCAAGCAGTGTAGGGTACCCTATAGATCAAGGTGGGTACAATTTTTGGCCACGGGATAGAGGGAATGGACTTAGAGGAAGAGGAGGTGGATTTCTAAACCCTCAAGGGGGAGGAGGATTTAATGGAGGACAGCTGCTACAATGTTGGAATTGTGGGAGGACAGGACATATGGCACGAATGTGTAGAAGTAGAGGGGGCATGCAGCATAATTGGCAAGCTCCAAGAGTGGGATATGATATGGCATTTATGGCCACCTGGTCATATTTCTTCCTTCCTCTCAGAGTGGGCAGACCTGTCCTCCTCACTCCTGGCCTCAACCACTCAACTCCTCCATCTTGGAGACTTCAACATCCACCTGGATGCCTCCTGTCGCCCCTCTGGACTCTTTCGCGACCTCTGCGACTCTCTCTCACTCACCATTCTCCTCTCTGGCCCAACTCATTCTGCAGGACACACTCTTGATGTTCTGATCTCCTCTGACCTTCCCCTCTCTGTCCATCTCTCTACTCCCCTCTCCTGGAGTGATCACTTTCTCCTTTTCTCCCACTTCACCCTCCCTACCCCGCAGGCCAAGCCACCTCTGTCACTGCCACCCACCTTCTCGGTCATCCGACCCATGAAACGCGTGTCAGTTGAGGCTTTCGCCGCCACCTTCTCACCCCTTCCTCCCCCTCTGGATGACTCTCACCCTGACACAGCCCTCTCCACGCTCCACTCTTCTATATCTGACACTCTTGATATCCTTGCCCCTGTCCTGAGAATCCGCCTGAAGCCCAAAGCCAAGTGTAACTCCTGGTATGACTCAGACCTCGTCACCCTAAAACATAGGTGTAGGGTGGCTGAGAGGAAATGGCATGCTTCAAGTTCATCCCCTGACAAACTGGCCTGCTGCCTGGTGCAAAGGCAATACCGGCTCTCTGCCCTCACCAAGAAGAGAGCTCATATCCAAGCCCGCGTCTCTGCGGCATCTAACAACTCAGCTGAACTCTTTAAAATCTGCAAGGAACTGGCCAATCCTGCCGCAGTCTCTACCTCTCCTATCCTTTCCCAGGCCCTCTGCACGGCACTGGCTTCTCACTCCATTTCTAAAACTCAGGACATCCTGTCCTCACTCTCCTCCTTTCGCCTCCCCCCCTCCATCCCCTGCTCTTCCTCTGGCCCTTCCTCAGCCACCCCTCCTCCCTCCTTCTCTGCCTTTCCCCTTTTCTCTGCAGACAAGGTCTCTAGACAAGTCTGATCTATGAAAGTCTCGTCGAAACAGTTTCACCCCTGTTCCTCTAAAACTATCAAGGGCCACATCGACTCCCTGGCTCCTGCCCTGGCAGATTTCTGCAACCACTCCTTCGCCACTGGAGTCTTCCCTTCCCCACTGAAGCACTCCCTTGTGCACCTTCTTCTAAAAAAAAACCTCTGCAGACCCCTCCTGCCCGGCTAACTATCGCCCAATCTCCATCACTCCCTTCCTTGGCAAGCTCCTGGAGAAACTGGCCATCTCCCAGCTTAATCTCCACACTGAATCTGTTGGTTGTCTTCATGACCATCAGTCTGGCTTCAGAGCTGCCAGAAGCACGGAAACTGCTCTCCTGAACATCCGTGAAGACCTGCTCACCAACCTCAACTCTAATACCCCGTGCGTTCTCATCTTGCTTGACCTCTCTTCTCCCTTTGACACTGTCAACCACGCCATCCTGCTTAACCGTCTCTGTGATAAGCTGGGTATCACTGGTCAGGCTCTGGCATGGCTGACCTCTTTCCTCTCCAACCGCCCCTCCCAGGTCCAACTGGGGTCCTTCCTCTCTGACATCTTTTTCTCTACCGGTGGTGTCCCCCAGGGATCTAACCTCTCTCCCTGGCTGTTCAACCAATACCTGGAACTCCTTGCCCACCGCATTGCCGCTCTCTGTCCCATCTTTCAGTGCTATGCGGATGATACCCAGCTCATTTCCAGGCTACCCTCGGCCTCCTCCTCTCCTTCCCTCATCTCTGACTGTCTGTCTGCCATCCAGGAGTGGTGTGCCACCAACAACCTCTGCCTTAACGCCAGTAAGACTGAGATTCTACTCATCGGCACACCCACTCCCTCCTTCCCTGCTGCTCGCTGGCCGGCCTCCCTTGGCCCTCTTCCTACTCCCACCTGCAAGGCTAAAAACCTCGGGGTCATCTTCGACTCTGCTCTCTCCTTCTCCCCTCACATCTCCAACGTCTCTAAAAAGTCACCCTACCAGCTGCACCTCCTTAGAGATATTCTTCCTTTCCTCTCCTTCCCCAGAAGCTCACTGTCTCCAGAGCCCTGGTCCTCTCTAAGCTGGATTATTGTAACAGCTTCTATCTAAATCTGCCTGCCTCCACTCTCCTCCCTCTGCAACTTATCCAGAACAGGACTGCAAGACTTGTCCTTGGTCTCAAGCCCAGGGATCGTATCTCTCCAGGACTTAAAGCTCTGCACTGGCTCCCAGTGGCTGCAAGGATTAAGTTCAAAACCCTCTGCATTGTACACAAGGCCTTCTGGGGTCTGGGGCCACAATACCTTCAACTCTCTCTTCCTAAATATCTTCCTTCTCGAGCTCCCCGCTCATCCGCCTCCAATGCCCTCAGTGTCAGTCGCTTCTCTAAGCAACGAGTTGGTGGAAGACTACTCTCTTCGGCTGGGGCCTCTCTCTGGAACAGCCTTCCTGCCTCCCTGAAACTCGAGGAGAACAATCTCCGGTTCCGGAAGCACCTCAAAACCTTCCTCTTTGCCTCTGCTTTCTCTCCCCGCCCCTGCTGATATCCTGACTGAAACTGCTCGGGTTACCTGGCCACCCTTTCTGATCGCTGGCCCAGGCCCCGTCAATTGCTCACCTGCACTGCCTCCCTGGCTACCCCTGCACCTGGGGACCGTTGTTCTGTATCCCTACAGTCCCCTTACCAGCACTTTGTCTGCACTTCCTTGCACTTGCCACCAGCTGGCTGTTTATTTATGTTCTTATTTATTCCACTTTTTCCCATGTACTGCACTTTCCCCTCTCCCTTCCCCCGCGCACTTTCCTTTCTCCCCCCTTCCCATGCACTTGCGCTATCTGAATGACACTTGGCCTAGTAGGCTCGTTGTCTGTCCTCCTTTTGTTTCCCCCCCTTGCTTCGTCACGCCTTGAAACACTTCTGTATAGGCGCGTTATAAATGCCATATCATATCATATCATAGAATTTATTTATGGAATAAGGACAGTTTTCTCATCAATAGAGTAACAGTCACATTTTTCAAAAGATCTAACACCTTATTTTTCTTAAAGGAGGCATTGGTTTAGGGCAGCATAACAGGGGCAAACATGTCTCCATCTTGAAGTATAATCCTGGATGGAATAACTGCTCCCTGGCATATAGTTGGACACATTCCTTTGAGCGTTTTTTGCATGTGCTTGATGGTAATAGCATGGAAAGCAAATGGGGGTTTTCCCGGGACTGGGGATTCTCCTGATGGTAGATCAGGCCTAATGTTCACACTACTCTCAGTACTCATTTTTTGCTGTGCAGAATGGATCTTCTCTAAGAAGACTTCCTGAATGTTTTCGCAGTCAGTATTAGTGGGAACAAATTGGTTTAGTGATATTGGAGGCTTTTCCAGATTTCTCAAGACTTCAAATATCTTTTGTTGTATTATTTCACCAGTTAGTGATTGCTACCTGGAAGAATTCTCTTTTAGCTTTAAAAATCTTGTCTCTGTATTTTCTTTCAATTTTCTTCCATTTGTCTCTATTTGTCTGAGTTTGTGCTTTGACTCGGAGCCGCTCTGCTCTTTTTTCTCTTGTTTGAGGGTAGAGAGAGTTGGAGTGTACCATTTATAGCTATTGTATATATTTCTAACCACTCAAGATTTAAAAGGAACAACATTGTTTAACATCTCTGTTAATTGTATCTCATAGTTTGTTACCAAAGAACATAGTGAGTCGGAATCAGAGGAAGAATCCCAAAGACCCCCAAAAGAGCTTCCTAGGTAAGATTCAGTTATGTTTTTAAAGTTCCTACTTATGCCCTTTTTTACTGCATCCTCTTTAGGCTTAGTCTTAATAGGAAGAGTAAGCACAAATGTGATGGTATAGTTCTATGACCAAATACATGGTTGAATATATGTCAATTGAATAGGCAATTCTTTTTGCAGCCACCCAGTCTAGCATGTTTCCAAGTATATGTGACTAGGTATACTAAAACCATAGAGATCGAGAGTGCCTGTTCAATGATAATGGCTTCACAGTCTAGTGGATTTCCCAACCACATGTTAAAGTCATCCAAGATGACAACTTGGCTGTTAGGTTTACTGTAGGATAAGATGGACAGCAAAAAGTTATACTTATAAAAAAAATATTAACTCATCATCTGAATACTCATCTCTGAATAGCTCAACATCTGTCAAGTATGTTAGACTGTATCCTTCATCAAGTGCTATTACTATTCTCCATGCTCTTCCCTCATTTTCTGTCCCATGAACAACCACCCTTTCCACTCTTCCCACTGATGCCTCTAGTTCTTTGGGGATAACGTGTTCTTCCTCATCATCCATAGGCATTTGTGGCTTAAACAAAAACGTGTCAGGTATTCTCAACAGTTTAACTATCAATCCAGGAAGCCATGTCAACAAAATAGTTACTCCATACAAAAATACTTCTGGATCTAAAGGGACACCTTTAAATGCCTTTTGGCTTGTAAATGCTAATATAAACACTCTTACATGCATCCCTGGAGTGGAACACACTATCCCTTTGTCAGTGAAAGATATTGTCATGTTAAGTTTTGTCATCAAGTCACGTCCTAATATGTTTACTGGTGTCTGCCAAGAATACAATAGTGACATAGACAGGTTATGTTCTCCTATAGAGATTGGTAATTTTTCAGTCAGTTAAAGGAACTAAACTCATAGCCCAGAGAATCCCTGCACATTCATGGCAATGCCAGACATTGGGTACTTTCTCTCTCGAACAGAGGAACGAGTCGCTCCAATGTCTACAAGAAACAAAAATGTCTTTCCTCCTATTATTACCCTGACTCTCGGTTCCCCTTGGGGGTCTGGTGTCACAGATAGTACTGAACACATCAGGTCACTCCGTGTGCTTCCTTATTGTGGATACAATTTCATCCCTGTACCTGTTAAAGGATTTCCTCCCACCTCAGTCACACTCCCTATCCTGGTTATGGATGCCTTTGGGGCTCCTGTATTCACATTCCATTGTGGCACCATTGCTTGTTGTGTCTGTGCTTGCAGGGTCTGTACTTGTATTTGCATAGGCACTTGCTGTGGTTACTCCTGTGGTGACTGTGATTGCAACAGAACCTGTTGCGTTTGCTGTATTTGCGGAGCACGTGTCTGATTAAGCGTGTGATCTTGGGCATAATATTCCTGCGGTTCTGTATTTTACTGAGGCGAATAGCCCATCCCATAAACCTGACCAACTATAGGCCGATTACCAATGTTCCCTTTCCCCTAAAGCTGCTTGACAAAATAGCTGCACTACAATTACTGGACAAGGAAGGCATATTGCATGTCAGTCAATCGTGTTTTAGATATCGTCATAGTACTGAGAGCGCCCTACTTGACGTAAATACCGGTCTGATAGCACAGCAAGTAAAGTGCTCACTTTGACATTTGTGCAGAGGTTGCTGATACAGGTTTCGAATCCTGGCAGGGCCAAACTTAGCCTTTCATCCTTCCGAGGTTGATAAATGAGCACCACACACCGTGGGTAATAATAAGCAGCGCTCAGATATCTGAGGGTTCATAGTGCTATATAAATGCTAAATTATTGATGATCATTATTATTAAAAACGGAAATGTTGGCCATCATGGGCGAACGTAAATCTGGGCTGCTGATGCTGCTGGACTTATCAGCGGTCTTCGATTTAATCGACCATGAAAAACTAATAGGCTAGCTATCACCAGACGATGTTCTAAAGATGCGATTGTGTGGTTCGAATCGTTCTTAAAAAATAATAATGCTAAAAATCACCTGAGGGAATGCCTTGTCTGAAGCCAAACAGATACAATGTGGAGTACTGCAGGGTGCTTGTTTATCCCCAGCACTTTTCAACGTGTTCTGCCACCCTTTATTTGACCTTCTAGATTCCCTAGGACTGTATTTTACTAACTATGCAGATGACACTGAGCTCTTTTTTGAGCTGAGTGGTAACTATGAGAAAGATGCTGAGCGCATTTCTTTCGCCTAGGACTCCACCAAGTCCTGGATGACTGAAAATGGATTCTGCCTAAACAGTTCCAAGACTGAACCGCTGATTTGTGGGTCTGGTAAATCACAGGACAAAATGGACATACAGTTTTCAAGCTTTAACATTGATCAAAGTGGTGAATCAGGTTAAGACACTTGGAGTAATACTAGACTCAACACTTAGTGCTGATGCCCAAGCTACAAATATAATAAAAATGCCCAATACTTTCTAAGACTCCTACGTCTGATGAAACCTTAAGTAGCCCACACAAATTGTGGGACTCTGGTTCGAGCCATTTTCCTGCTGAGGCTGGACCACAGAAATGCCTTTTTGGGGGGCGCTGGAAAGGGCTGTATAAGGAGATTACAGATATTGCAAAAAGATGCAGCGAGAATTGCAAAAAATATACCTAGGAGAAACCCTATTTCTGAACACTGTAGGGAGCTTCATTGGCTACCGATGGATGCAAGAATTCAGTTCAAGATAAACCTCATCACTCATGGATGTCTGTTTGGTCAAGCGCCTCTGTACCTAAAAAAAAAAAACACGTCTTGGTTCAAAACTCGGTAATAACCACTCGATCCACAGACACGATACCGTCAGTTTGCCCGAAAATAAAACATGCCATAGGAAATGTGTTAGCAGCATGTTTCTGGAATAAGCTTCCAGTAGAATTATGGTTAGTAAGGAACGTACACACCTTCCGGAAGAAGTTGAAGACGGTCCTGTTTATCTAGTTAGTTTTCCCCCTTTACTGCCTGTTGTGGAAGGTTTGTACACTGATGTGTTTTTTTGGATTGCCTTCCCGTACCCTGAGGCCTGTGGGCTTTCAGCACGTAACAAGTATGTACATAAACATACATAAACATAGTGTGCAACGAAAACAGAAGAAAAATGCAGAAAAGATTCAGTTCAACTAATGACCATGCTAGCAGAGAAGGGATACATAGTAGACCAAGAGAAATTTCAATATTGTCAGAAAGAGGTCCTGTATATAGGACAGATAATCTCTCAAGACGGGAGAAAAGTGACACCTGAGAGAGCAAAACTCCAACACCTGAGACAGTGAGGCAAATACAACAATGTTTGGGCCTATGTAATTATTGCAGGGCCTGGGTTTTTCATTAAAGTACATATATTCAACCACTTTTAAAAGGACTCAAAGAAGCACAGATAGGTAAAAGTGAGCCTATATGGACAGATGAGATGACTTAAGGATTTGAAGAATTAAAAAGGGCAATTTGTACAGCCTCAGTGTTAGGAATTGCAAACTGAAAGGAATCATTTTACTTATTCTCACATTTAATGACAGCAGTCCTCACACAGTCCTCACACGTCCTCACACAGACGACGACAGTAGGACATGGACATAAACCACTAGCCTACTATAGTGGGATTTTAGACCCAGTAATGAAAGGACAATATCCTTGCAAACAAGCGTTAGCTGCTGATGCTTTCGCAATTGAATAAGCTGCACGTATTAAATGGGCTGTTCAATGACGTTATTTGTCGAGCCTTCCTTATTCACTATTTTGGTGAAACAGAAAAGTACATTGACTACACAAAGAGCATCGGGATACGAAGTGATTATCTTGAACCCAGCAATTAAAATAGTTAGATGTAGAGTAGTGAACCAGCGATATTCATAGCAGAACCAGTAGGGAAGCAGGACTATGTACATTACTTCACACCGTATACTGAGTTCTATGACGATATTCCTCATGTTAGGGAAAATGCTCTTGGAGGGAGGAAATTCTATTTATTGACGGTTCTTCAAAAATTAACCAAACGACAGGAGGAAGATATACAGGATCGGCAGTATTGAAGCTAAAAAAGTATGGTGAATATGAGGTAGTAAGACACACACACGTTTAGGACTGTTCAGGGTCTCAAACTGGAGACTCCCCTAGTCATACTTTTCACACAATAAAGTCTCCAGTAATTTTTGATGGTAGATCATTTCCATTGGCACTAAATTTGGTCCTAGTCTTACTTGTCCTTCAACCACACTAAACTATACCCTTGTGTTTTTCTTACACTAGATTGCGCTGGTCGCTCCGCTTATCTAGGGTGAGAGGATAGTGAAGAGGTAACTTGCCCTATTGCTAGCCTTCTACATACACCAAAGAAAAACTGACTATTCAGGTTATCTTAAAAGGCACATGCCATTACCATGAGGGCATGTGTCGTCTGCCTTACAAATTAAGACATTTATGTATTTTATTCAGTTTCTTTGTTTGGCAAAAATGTTTTAAAAGTCAACATCAAAAATAATAATAATAAATAAAACTGTTCAGTTTGTGTCTTTAGTTTAGTGGGAAACACGAGACAGAACACGTGTACTGTCAGACATTTCCAGACAGAATTTGAGTCCTCAAAAACACAACCCCATCTGTTTACATAGTAAGTGTCCCCTTTCTGTGGACTGTGGACTCTATCTGTGTTGTAATATATCAGTAGTTAGGTCTGACTCCTTCCCAGGTTTGTTGGAAGGATCTGTTTGCGACCTTTCACCATCTCATTGGTCAGTTTTTTGGAAAAGCCGAAATAAGCCTACCGGTTTCAGTGGACAAATATCAGTGCACCACTTTCTTCAGGGCTAATTTGCAGCACAATTCTGTGTGCTGTTTATGGCAATTTCAGCTGTATGTGCATGCTCTTTATGGTACCCCACCTGGAAGGGAGAGATAATAGGGTACGGGGTGTAGAGAGAGATACATGACTTGATTAGCTCTCAGTGTCTATTTGGTTATCACAACATTGCAGTACATGCAATAAGAGAGGGTTAATACTGCTTACCCTACTCGTTTGTTCAGAGGGTCAAATATTTTGATCTTGGGAAGGTGCAGATCATGTGGTTGAACGTCTTCCTGGATGCACCCAATTATTGGCATTCCATGGTACCTAGAATGGTAATCAATAGATTACTAGGATATCTATGGCAAAAGCGTTATTTCTATTTCATTTTTTCTTTTTATCCAGTGTTTCTAGTTATGAGAGCCATGCTCATGCGACCGTGGTTCTGTTTTTCTCATCAATAGATATATGTAACTACTCGTTCTTAGTGAATCAGGCATAGTGTGCTTTTTATCAAAGTGTGGAGCTGCTCATCTGTGCGCCGTTGTTTCTTGCTACAGCATCGAGCAGTTTCACACAAAATCTAACATTCGTTTTTGCTACAGAACTGTTTGTAAGATGGTTGTCAGGATGGGGGCTTTCTTACCTTGCATCAAGCTGTGCAGGAGCTCCTCCGTCTCTATCTATGTACAGAGCGGTCTACGAAGATCTACGCATCGGTTCCGATCGGGTGTTTTTCTTTGTTACTTTCCATGCGCATGCGCCGGAATGGGACACAATCTTGTTTCCCTCCGTGCGCGTGCACTGCAGAGGGACATAGTCTGTTTGGGGACACTGTGTGCAAGAATTATTATGGGTCACCATCTTGGAATGGTCTCTACATAGAGGGTCTCCTGTTACTCATTGGGTGTGTTTGCTACAGGCACAACCCAGATAATCAATGCGGCACGCTGTTGACACTGAGTGGTCTTGTAGATAAATTGTAATGGGTCAATTGCCGTTTTTCTAGATATTCCCCTGATGAGTATTCACTCGTATCAGTATGAGGTCAAATTCATAAATGAGTGTGCGGGAACCTTTCAGGTAGATATCTGTGTTAACCTCCACAGTGGGAACCTCCACAACCTACTCTACAGAATAGAGTAACTGTGGATTTTTAGGTTAAAAATGGACACACTTGGTTTGAACGAACCTGCAAGCTGGCAAACCTTGGCCACACTGGATCCGCTTCAATACCCTGCCCACCCAACTAGAGAGAGTCTTGCTGCCATGATTGCAGAAGATTGGTTTGCACCAAATATGTTCGAACACGTTGGACAGTTTATTGTGAATTGCATTGTCTGCCAGAAGTTCACAGCAGGGCATACCTAGCGAACAGTGAGAGGAGCAATTCCTACACTCAATGGTCCTTTTTAGCATCTACATATACATTATGGTATGTTGCAAACATGCAACGGTTACAGATACATGTTAGTGGTAGTATGTCCCTTTTCTAGATGGATTGAGGCAGGTCCATGTACACACCCCAATGCCACATGTGCTACCAAGTTTCTCCTACTTGAGGTGTTTCCTAGATGGGGTGTGTGCAAAGTCCTGCGGTCGGATAATGGGCCACATTTTGTAAATTAATTGTTTGAACATATAACTCTTTTTTAATTTTATTTTATTTTTGCATTTGTTTCAGCACACAAAACCCAGAGGCATCTAAGTGCTAGTTACAGGAAGTGCATGTACAATAGAGAAATACAAGAGTCCTCATAATTGTTACAGACAAAATCATTGCGTGTGTAGAAACTAGCGAAGCCACCCTCATGGTATGGGGGCTACATCAAATATACAGGTAAAAGTAGGTAAAATGCTTCATACTAAAGATGCACAGATTGGGGAAGCCTCCCTTCATGGTACGGGGGCAACATCAAATGTAAAGGTACAAGTAGGTAACATGAAACATAATAAGGATGCACAGATTGGTAAAGCCTCACCTGAGTAGTGTGAGAGTGGACGCATTCTGTGCAGTCCCTGTCTCTGTGGTGCCGGTGCTGGAAGTCTCTCTACACTACATATGTTTTTTGGAGGAGGAGCATTTAAAATTCGAAAAAGTCAGCGGAGTAGTGTGAGAGTGGACCCAGTCTGTGCATGTCACGACTCGCTCCCTTCGTTCCCGTTCCCACCACTTGGGGGCATGATTTGGGGTTTATTCCCTACTGGACCTTTTCTCCGAACCTTATGCTACAGTGCTGTGATCAATTGGGAGTGCTTAATCCCTATTTTCCAAGATAATTCCCTTCCGGATCCATTCCAGGTTTTTGGCAGCCAGCATGCTTCTTTAATCAAATGACTATGCTTCACAGAATGCCTGGCTCACTGCTTCATCTCCACCCTTGCAGGACAAGGTTGGGTGGAGGATAGACAACACCTGTGGCTGCCGGTGCAGCAAGCAGCACACCTGAGGCGTGTCCTCGTTAAAAGCCTCAGTTTGCTTCAGTCCAGCGCTGGTCATTGATGCAGTGTTCCTGTTTGTGACTGGTCCCTTGTTCCTGGTTCTTAGCCTTGTGCCTAGTTCCAAGTTTCTATTCCTTGTTCCTTAACCCTGGATTTCGAATTTATGTACTTAATTGATTTCTGCTTCCTAGATTCCCTTTCTGTATTCCTGTTTACAGGCAGCTTTTCTCAGTGCTTTCCCTTTTGGTGCAGCCCAGTTTGCCTGTGTTCTATTTTTCTTTGACTTTGTCCTTTGCTGCTGTAAACATTGAAGCTTTAGTCTCTCCTCTTTATAGATTTAGCTTCCTGCCTTTTTCCTTGGATGGGTGGGGGAAGTTTGCCTTTGTAATTTCGTTTTCCCTGCTCCTTTACTTTCTCTTGGAATCCATTACATGTTTTCCCTTGCACTTATGCATTTATTTCCCATTGATTATTAGTTGTGGTGTGCTGTTGTAGCTGGCTCCTGTGTGAATGCCCATGTTTTCCTCACTATTCTGTAATCACTATTCCTACTTGCCCCTTGTCTTGAGTCTTATGTATTTAGTTATTCTCCCATTGCTGTTATAGCCTTTCTGGGTCCCTGTTTGATCAACAGGCTTCGTGGGCTTGCTGACATTCAAGTGGTATTTCTCGTCCTTGTGAGTACTGTTTTTAAGTTCTCTTATTCAATACCATCAAGAGTGTTAGCTCAAAGATCCTGTCGTTGCGTGCCCTCTACGTGGGCTTAGCGCTGTCAGTAGCTGTACCAGCAATTGTGGTTAAGGAGCTTGCCGACTTTCCTTGCAGTCATTAGGAGTTTCTAAGTGCTTACCCCACATCCCTTTTCATATCTTTGTATTGTTGTACCACTCTGTTTGCACTCCTGGGTTTTAGTATACATGTGTCTTGGTTCCTGTGTGCATGTTGTTTGATTCAAAGCTATTCACTGTGTTATTCTGTGCACATTTCACTGCCTTTGTCCTCACCTGACAGTGCAGTCCGTGTTGTGCTGTCGGCTGGGGCTGGCCAGGAGACCTTCTACAATCCACTCCCCAGGTAAAGCCTCCTCAACTGTTTAAACTTAGAAATCTGCTAGTGGCAGGTGGGAGGTCTGCCTAAGTTCCTTGTGTACTCTTGCTGTGATTCCTGGCACTGGCGCTGGTGCAGTCCTTTAGACCGCATTAGGCGGCATTAAATTATGCCTATTCGACCTGAAACTGCATTGAGAGCATGGGGGCTTGTCGGGAATCGGTGCGGCGACTGTGGGCCTCCGGCCTTTTGAGCCGCACAAATTGTTGACTGTCTGTATTTGTGGAGTAGGACTTAACGGTGCCCCCATTACACAGCGGAAGACTGTTGGAACTAGGTTCCTTTGATTCCACCGCGTTGCAGGTAACTGCCATTTTGGAGCTGCAGATCCATGCAGTTCAAGGAGTTCAGGGATCACTATAACCACCAAAAGACCCTAACTAGGCACTTGGGTGCCGGCAAGGCTTTCTAGAAACTGAGATAAGGGAAAAACCTTCCTACTGGATAACTCTCATTAGGAAGATAGAAGGGGCCATGAAGCTGCAGAGTAATCCAATCCAGGATGACCTCAGAGCCCCAGAAATGGAGGAGCCCAAAACGGCCAGCAGGCCCATTGCTAGTAGCATAGAGGGGCCCCTTAAAGTTATCGGGGGGATATGCTATCAACTGCTGGGAAACAGCAGGTACAAGTGCAAGGCCATGCAGAATCGTCCCTTTTTACACCTGTAAGAACTTTTGGAGTGCAGGAAGATGAACCCACTTTGGCAGAAAATTGGAAAAGAGGGTTGGAATTCACAATTACAACAACAAAAATACAAAAAATAAAATAGAAGAACATTTTGGGGAAAAAAGACTGCCGAGTGAAGTGGATCCTAATAGGGACAAGGGGCCTCATTAGGACCCTGGCGCTAAATGTTTAACGGCGCCATAAAAGTCTGCGGCGCCGTTAAACACTTAGCACCTTACTACGAGGTCCCTTTGCGGATCTCGACCTGAAGCCGTTAAAGTAGGGACCCGCAAAGGGACCTTGGTGCTAAGTACGGTACCGCAATTTGCACCTTTCCCATTCCCCATAGAGCCCTATGGGGCAAAAATGGGAATGGGGAAGGGCCATGGTTCATTGGGGAATTACCGCCCCGCCAACCTTGGAATGGGGTGGTAATTCCCATTTGAACCATGGCGGACCCGTTACAACAACGGCACCAACCGTGGTGCTAATAGCGCCATGGTTTAGCGCCAGTGTTGTAATGTTGGCCAAGGACTGCATGTCAAGTTTCAACAAAAGACCTAGAGGCAACAGCTGTTCTGCAAGGATACTATAGGACCTGGATACAAGTGAACAATTGCCAGGAAAGCTGGACCTCTCTGGCACAGAAAAAAAACAAGAACTGCTAAATATTGGTCAGGAAGGAGTCTTGGCAGAAGCACAAATATCTTTGGACATAAGGGACCATCAAGCTGAATTAGTCCATGTTGGGGTACATTCAAATGAAAATACTCTGAGTGCATTCAACTATGTGTTAAACTTGCTAGTCTCTGTCTTTGAACTACTAAAGGGAGAAGTCCACTTGCAAACTGGCTCCCTTTTGGAATTGACGAAGGAGGTAGCCTCACTGGATGGGGCCGTGGTTGGCTGCTGCAATGCCATCAATATAAATGTCATGCAAAAACTGCAGGAGCTGAAGCACAAATCAGTTAAACAAGGTCTGGACCTTTCAGCGATCCAACGGTCCCTGGCAGCCAAAAACAAACTAGAGGAGACAGACAGGGCGGTGACACGACTTACTGAGGCATTTGCAAATCTTGAATTAAAAAAAACCCAGCTATGGGCCAAAAGGAACCAGAGGAGGTGGAAAACTCACAGATGGACGACACTCCTCTCTCTGAGACTATATTGGAGGAGTTCCGGAGACTGGCCAATGTGGTGGAAGGTCTTCTAGATGAAGAGCCAGTAGAAAAATGTCCACTGGTTAACTCCCCAAGCCAAAAGGAAAACCATGTGGAGGAGGCAAAAGAAGCCTGTCCGCAAAGTGCTCCTCTATGTGGAAAAAAAGAGAGAAAGAGGGTAGCGGGGAGGCAGAAAAGACTAAAAGGAAAAGTAGTTCAAAAAAACGTGAAAAAAAATGAAAGAACCAAATGAAATAAAAAAATAAGAACTCGGATACTAATTAATTCCCGAAGAAAATAGTCAGCATACAAACACCAACAGTAGAGGAGGATCAGGAGATCGTCGAGCTAGACTCAATCGACAGTTTACATAAAAAATGGAAACAAAAAGAAAGAAAGAAGAACAAGAGAAGGCTTCCAAGGAAGTCATAGAAGGGGGAGGAAAAATTGGTACAAAAAAAAAGAGGTCAAGACTACCATGACTTCGAGAGGCTCACAAACTGAAAAAGTGATGAACAAGCAGGCCGTGTATATAGCCTCAGTAAACCTGAAGGTTGGATTCAAAATAGCCCCTATATTCCTTAAGGCCAGGTCGAAAATGGGGGTAACGATACAACCAGTCAAGGATGTTATCATTGGAGAAGCAAAAATAAGCAAAAATATTGCCCCTATTTTTTTGAAAAGGCCACAAGCTCAAGCACAGAAAGGAATCCCACATCAGGTGGAAGAAATAAAACGGGGGGACGGCAAATACAGGAGTCTGGGAGAAACCGGGTTTGGAGTGGAAAAACTGAGAGAGCCGGATGAGAAATTGAGTTCAGACTCTGCTACTTCATTTACAGAGGAAAAATTGGCTGTGCAAGAGTGTAAAGAAATCATAACTGGATCTCGTTTTGCGATGCCAATTATTTGGTTAACACTTACTACAAATAGAAATCACGCAAAATTTCTAAACCGTGGGGCAATCCTCTCAGTGTTAAAAAAAGTACTGAGTCTCTTCCTAATTAACAGCAAAGATATAGAGTCTATAAGATTCCCAGACCCAAACAAGCCCCTGATGGCAGAAGTGGGTTGTGCTTCAAGAGAGGTGTTTGTGGCAATTGAGGAAGCAAAAATGGACCTGAGGAAAATGGACTTGCTACTATCAAAAAATCAACCTGATCTTTTGCGGAAGACAGGTCTAGATGGTGGAAAGAATGTGCAACGACAGGGTGGGGGTATTTGTCAACAAACCCTGGCTCTGAAGTCTGTTGGTGCTGGAGACTCTCCGAAAGACATCAACAAGGACAACACCTTGGCCCTATTACCGAGCATTCTAACTGAAGTCCTTCAGAAATTTGGTCTAGGCCCACAACACCTTTGAAAATGAAGGGCTAAAAGTTATTTGCTGGAACACACAGGGGCCCAATAACTGTACATCAAGGTCAGTGAAGAATTGTATCTTTGGGGTGGGGGATGTCCTCTTGTTGCAGGAGACATGGTTAATTAACTAAATTGCAGTAGAGGGCTACCATATAGAGGTACAAGGGGCCATCCAGAAAGCAGGAGGGAGGCCAAGTGGGGGGGGGGGCTGCTCATTGCTTTTAAAAACTCTAAATTTAAGGATGTCATCATTGCAGACTCTAATATACAGGGCTTGCAAATATGCAAAGCAACACTAAGAAATAGCAAAAGTGATCGGGTGATGATTTTTTTGTAATGTCTTTTGGAATCCCGCAAGTGTAGAGCTCCGTGTGTTTCTGGATCAGCTTGCTAAATCATTTAATGATATGAAAACAGCATTCCCAGGGGCAGATATAATTCTGGGGGGAGATCTGAATACACAATGTATCGAACTCTCAAGAGACCAAACAAAATCAATTGGGAGGAGAATTACTAAAAATGGTCAGTTATGGGTGGATTTTTTAAATGACTGGGACCTGAAAATGTCAAATGGGAATTTGCCAGGAGATACCCCTGCTAAACCTGCTAGGATCCAGGGTACTTCGGTCTCGACACTGGATTACCTTTTTCTCCCAGGTCGTCTATTTGAATATAAAGTCAGTCTGAATATTAAAGAAGGGGGAGGGAGTGACCACCTTAGGCTAGACCTCTTCTTCCCAGAATTAACATCAGAAACGCTGCTAATAAATACAAATACCCAGAGGATTGAAGCTAGGAAGGGTAGAGTTCGCCTACTTAAATATAAGGCAGGGGGAGCAAGTCTCAATGAAAGGCTGTCAGCATTGCCTGAACATATTCAAAAGGAGAATTGCTCGCCCTCAGGCTTTATAAAATTTATTTGGCTAACTTGTCCCCCAACCTCCAATGGTGGTGGCCCCAAATACGTTCACCGGCATGTCTGACGAGGAAACCATGGCAAAGAAAAAAGAACTTAATAAGAACCTGAGACTGGTAAAAAGAAAATTCCGTACGAAGGAAGAAAAAGAGGTGGAAATAAGATTCTTTACAAATTCCCATAAACGGTGGTCCGTGGCCAGGTATATAAAAAGATACCAACAAGATGGGGAACATATCCTAGAACTACTTGGCAAAAGGGATGCAAAGGGTTTTGGGCCACAATGCTCAAGATGAAAGGGGCCAAAACAGCTCAACACTGTAATTTGGTTCCTGAGAAAGAATGGATCAAGTATCTAAGTTCAGTCTTTGGTAAACCCGAAAAAACAATTTGCCATTATAATCCACAGGCCAACTGGCATCTTGATTTCAATGACTCAGATATTGAGGAACTTATTCTGAAGGGTTCCTCCTCAAAAGCAGCAGGACCAAATGGTTTGACCTATCAGGTCCTGAAAAATAGTCTGGGCTTTTGGGCAAAATTGCTTAATTGGTACTTTTGGGAGGTTCTAGTGAAGAAACAACTGCCTACCTCATGGCGAACTGCTATGGTTATCCCGCTGTTCAAGGAGGGTGATAGGGAAGTGGCAACCAACTACCGCCCTATCGCCCTCCTAGACATTGACAGCAAGATTTTTATGAAAATCTTTTTGGGGGAAGTGGAATCATGGAAAAAAGAGTCGGGATGTTGTCTAAGTGTCAAACGGGCTACAGGAGGGGGCTGTCAACTGCAGTAAATGGTATGGCGTTGAACCTTCTGAGTGAAAAAACTCAGGAAAAGGGGGAAAAACAACTTTATGCTGCCTGGGTGGACTTCTCCAGGGCCTTCGACCAGGTGGACAGGGGAAGGCTCTGGCAGAAGTTAAGAGCAAAAGGCATTCCGGGGGGGCTTCTGGGAATGCTCATTGAATTCCACAAAGGGAACAACATCAGAATGAGATTAGATGCAGAGGGTCACATGTCTGAACCAATTGGAGTGAACTGGGGGGTCAGGCAGGGCTGCCTGGGGGTCCCACTATTCTTTAATTTGTACACAGCGGACATGGGTCACTTTTTAGCGCTGTATGCGTTGGCTGGACCAGTATTGAATGGAAAGAATATCCATTGGCTCGCCTACGCAGACGACATGGTGGTCATAGTTAGAACGGCTATTGGACTGCTACGATTGCTCAATGGCATACACCATTATGCAGATGAAAATGGGCTTTCCCTAAATTCAAATAAATCTAGGGTCCTGGTTTTCAGGCAAAAAAACAAAAAAATGGAATGTCCCAGATGGACAATGGGGGGTGAGGCGATAACAAGGGTGGAGGATCTGGTGTATCTGGGGAACAAAATCTATGTGCTAACCCTGCAATTTTTAAGGTGGAGCTGGACATTGAAATAAAAATAAAACATCTGGCAGCACATGTCATGATCTCTGCTTCCAAAAGGTCAGGGTTTTCCCAACTCCCTTGGAAGCAGATCCATAACCCAGGTTCCGAGGGCCAACCAGTCCCAATTGGGACCTTTTGGACCCAGTCCTGGCGCCAGTGGCACCAGGCTCATAAATGTGCCCAGTCCCAGCGCTGGAAGCACCGGGCTCATGATGCTTGGGTGGACTTACCTGCAGCAGACCATGCTGCTTACTTGCCTGCCAGCTGAGCCTCTGATCCTCTTCTGTTTGGAACTACTTTTCCTGTTGGGTGGGGCAGGAGCCACTCCCTAGATTCAGAACACTGGAACTCTTCTGGAAAGCAGGAACTCTTTTCTTACCTAGGCGTGGCTGTGGAAGGAGACACCTAAGCACTACAGGAGGCTATTTAAACCACACCCGGTGGATGAATCTTGCTTTGCGTTATTCTGCATCCTCTGCAGCAGAACGCTCATCGTGTCTTCTGCATCGGATCCTGGGCCTAAGGAAAAAGGCTTACCATCCTGAATCCAGTCTTCAGCAACACCTATAAAGACAAGAAAGAACAGGTTAGCATTCCGGCATCTGAAAGACAAAGGCTTACCTACTCTTCGTGCGCTCCGGAGGTCTTCACACTGCATTCCGGCATCTGAAAGACAAAAGCTTACCGACTCTTCGCACGCTCCGGAGGCCTTCGGCGCTGCATCCTGCATCTGAAAGACAAAACAAGGTGCGTTTAAAGACATTGGGGAACTTTGATACTCACGTGCCATTACTCCTTTCCACATCAACCCCAGTGGGTATTCCGGCACCCTGCAGCCGCTCCGAACTCGTATCTGCAAAATAAAGACAGTTAGAGCGCATCGTGAAGCAGGCAACAAGCGCTTACTTACGTGCTTCCAAGCGCTTCTATTCATCATACGGACTCCATCTTCAACTCACTTCAGCCCGTCATCCGCCATCGCCGGAACCTGCAAAACAAGAGACATCATTGCTAAAGACTTTAAAGACAATAGAATTACTCGAAACTTACCGTTCGTGCAGTAAACGACGGACAGCAGTCCTCTGAAGTCAAGAGGCCTGCGCTACCGATCCAGTGAAGAAACTGGTTACAGCACCCTGCCCCGAGGCAGATGGAGAGCTCGGCATTCACTTACCTAAGGTGAGAGCGTTAACCTTTGGGGGTCTACAGGAGAGCAAAAAAGGGAAGAGATAGGGACACCCCAATAACCCCAGTTCATTAATCCCATATTTTCTGTCTGCAGACATCTTACTCTTGAAGTCAGGCATACAGTGCACAGAGGTCCAGCCCAAAGAGCCAACCGGGTGCTACACATCACCTTTGAAGATACGGTAGTCGCCCAGTCAAGACCGGCGCCTCTGCGAGAATCAGGTGAGCGTTACAGAACGCAAAGCCTACCGCAAAACTCTCGCCCAGGCACTATGGAAACCTCGGATACTGACCATCTAGCCCGGTTACTTGGGGAACTAAGGGCAGAAGTACATGCAGCTCGTCAGGAAACGAATGCTCTAAGAAGGGAACTAATTATTTCCAAAGAGAGAACAGACGGTCTTGCTAGACAATTGCTACAGTCACAAGCCGGACAAACCCTGTTACCCGCATCAGGGGCAAATCTTCCTTCAACATCCTCTATGAATCCAGTGCAGATCAACCTACCTGGGAATGTACCTCTGGCTCCGCCCGAACGATTTTCTGGTGACCCAAAGAGGTTTGCAGTATTTATCAATCAGTGCCGGTTGCACTTCTTATGCCGGCCAGCAGCCTTTCCAACTGATCAAGCTAAAGTAGCTTTTGTACTTTCGTACCTTAGTGGCAATGCGGCAGACTGGTCGATCCCTCTAGTTAATCAAGATGATCCGGTTCTCCATGATTTTCAAGCCTTTCAGCTTAGTATGGAAAAACTGTTCGCAAGACATTCACAGGGGCAGGCCTTGGACAATGAGCTTCTTTCGTTGCGACAGGGTAATCAAGACCTTTTGGCTTATATTGCATCTTTCAATAGACTAATAGTGGAAACTCAATGGCCTGAGGACAAAAGGATTACGCTGTTTTACAGAGGTCTACGTGGAGAGCTCAAAGACGTTTTAGCCCAAGTAGTGAATCCCCCACAAGACTGTTCGGATTATATAGACTTGGTCGTTCAAATAGATCATAGACTGCAGAACAGGAAGGCCGACCGTTCCAAGTTTGATGCTCGAGTATTTTCCAAACCGCCAACTCCTTCCAAAGGAGTAGACTCCGGGGAACCCATGCAAATCGGGGGTCTGAAAGGTCCTCTAACACAAAAGGAGCGGGAAAGGAGAAAACAGTTGCAATTATGCCTATATTGCGGAAACTCAGGGCACTTTCTTCGAGACTGTCCCGTGAAACCTGCCAAGAAGGCAGTAGGAGCTGCAGTTACCAAAGTTACAAACTCTGAGCAGGGAAACGACCTCGCCCGACAAGAATAGAGGTCCTCTTGCCGAGCGTGAAAACCAGTTCCGTGACCTCGCATTTCGTGATACCTATGGTCCTCATTAGCCCTGATAATCCGGATCGATTACATGCAATTGAAGCTTACGTCGACAGCGGTGCCATCGGCAATTATGTGGATCATGAAATGGTTTTGAGGATGAATCTAACTCTTTGTCCCAAGGCTGTAAAGGACGTCATTACTACAGTGGATGGTACGGAGATAGCCTCCGGGCCAGTAACGCATACCACTCAAGAGGTGACGCTAGTAAGTCAAGATGGACACCATGAGAAGATCGTGTTCGATGTGATCAAGGCCCCTCAGTTTCAGATTATTCTAGGAATACCTTGGTTAGAGAAACACAATCCTCTGATCGATTGGCGAGCAAGAACGGTCCAGTTTCCAGAATGTGTCTCTACTTGTCACCCTCCACCTGGTGTTGCACTGGCAGCAATTTCTTCAGAGACTCCCCAGTTACCTCCCGAATACCTTGAATACCAAGATGTTTTCCGGAAGGATCAGGCTAACACTCTACCTCCTCATAGGTCTTATGACTGCCAGATAGACCTGATACCTGGATCTACTCCTCCTTGTAGTAGAATTTATGCCCTCACCGAGCCTGAGAACCTTCACCTTCGACAATACCTGGATCAATACCTGGCGAATGGGTTTATTCGTCCTTCCAAGTCCCCTGCTTCTTCAGCTTTGTTCTTCGTTCCGAAAAAGGAAGGAGACCTTAGAACTTGTATCGATTATCGCTCCCTAAACCAGATCACCGTTAAGAATAGATATCCGTTACCTTTGATCCCTGAACTCCTGGACCAAGTCAGAAAAGCATGCATATATACAAAGCTGGATCTTAGAGGAGCTTACCACTTGGTACGAGTAAAAGAGGGCGATGAATGGAAGACTGCCTTCCGCACCAAGTATGGGCTATTTGAATATCAGGTCATGCCCTTCGGACTTTGCAATGCCCCGGCCGCCTTTCAATATTTTATGAACGATGTCCTCAGAGAGCTCATAGATGTGTGTGTTGTTGTTTACATTGACGACATCCTCGTTTATTCTTCATCGGAATCTGAACATCGGAAACACGTGAAAATGGTCCTCGAAAGATTGCGTCAACACAAACTTTTCGCTAAGTTGGAAAAATGTGTTTTCAACATGACTGAAGTTGAATTCTTGGGATTCATATTATCACCTGGCGGAGTACGTATGAATTCAAAGAAGGTCGATGCAGTTCTCAAATGGCCATCACCATCCTCCGTAAAAGGTGTGCAAAGCATGTTAGGCTTCGCTAACTTTTACCGCAGGTTTATCCCCGAATTCTCTCGAATAGTCCAGCCCATCACTGCCTTGTTAAAGAAAAACAAACGTTTTGAATGGTCTACCGAGGCGGAACAAGCTTTCCAGGATTTGAAGACTAAATTTATCTCTGCACCAATCTTAAAACACCCTCGCCCCGAACTCCCCTACATCGTGGAAACTGATGCTTCAAGCCTTGCCATGGGGGCAGTTCTATCACAAAAGGACCCGGTAACCAATCAGTTGCATCCCGTGGCATTTTGGTCCCGCAAATTCTCGCCTCCTGAAATCAATTACACGATTACTGACAAGGAACTTCTGGCTATCAAGTCTGCCTTTAAGGCTTGGCGGCATTATCTGCTGGGGGCCCGACACACCGTTACTGTGATTACGGATCACCGAAACCTGCAATATTTGAAAACCGCAAAAGCCCAATCCTCTAGACAACTCCGTTGGGCATTATTCTTTGCCGAGTTTGACTTCATAATTACCTATCGACCTGGTACAAAGAACGGTAAAGCTGATGCCCTTTCTCGGATGGGAGTGGAAGAACACTTGATCAACCCTAAACCTGTACCAATCATTCCCGAACAAAGAATTCTGGGTGTAATCGCCACAGAATCCATAGAGGAAGTTAAGGATAAAGCCAGGCAACTTGTAACTCCAGCAGACATACAAAATTGGCATCTGCAGGGAAAGGACTTTGCAGTAAAGGTCAACTTATTGTATTTCCAAGAACGATTATACCTATCCAGCACAGATTTACAGAAAAAAGTAATCTCCTGTTATCACGATTCTTTAATGGAAGGTCATCCCGGTATTGCTAAGACCTCAGAAAAGATCAAGCGCTACTTCTGGTGGCCGTCTTGGAAAAAAGATATTAGAGACTTTATAATGTCTTGTGGAGTATGCGCCCAAAACAAGAGTCAAAAGGAAAGACCAGCAGGCCTCTTACGCCCTATTGACATCCCACCTCGCCCTTGGCATACGCTTTCTATGGACTTCATCACCGATCTACCTCCATGCTCCGGATACAATACGATTCTAGTAATCGTGGACTTATTCTCCAAGATGGCGCATTTCATTCCGCTCAAAGGCTTGCCAACAGCAGCAACTCTGGCCCGAGAATTTCTCGAAAACATCGTCCGACTACACGGTTTTCCTTCGGTTCTAATTTCGGATCGAGGTAGTCAATTTATTTCTCATTTTTGGCGAAGTTGCTGTCGGTCGGCTCAAATTGATGTGAGACTATCGACCAGTCACCACCCTCAGACCGACGGACAAACCGAGAGGACCAATCAAACTCTGGAACAGTATTTACGCTGCATGCTGCAACAAACTGAAAAAACTTGGAAAGACATCCTTTGGATAGCCGAATATGCCTAAATAACTCTGTCCATTCGGGAACTGGGAAAACACCGTTTTTTCTTTTGTACGGCAGTCACCCTCGAACCTCGGAGTTGGATCCCCTCCAAGATCTTGAAACACCAGCAGTAGACTACCTGCATTCTACAATCACCCAAGCCTTTAAGGAAGCTGTTTCTCACCTTCAAAGGGCTAAAGAACAATACAAGAAAGGAGCAGATCAACATCGGAAGGAAGCCCCTCAATATCAAGTAGGGGACCAAGTCTGGCTATCCACCAAATATCTCTCTCTAAAAGGGCCACGCACATTCAACCCAAGATACCTTGGTCCCTATTCCATCACTACCATAATAAACCCAGTAGCGGTCAAGTTGGACTTGCCCCCTCACATGAAGATACATCCGGTCTTCCACGTCTCTCTATTAAAACCCGTGCAACCTCAAACCCGACTAACTAAATCTCCAAAACCCATCCTAGTTGATGGAGAACTCGAGTTTGAAGTCAAAAGCATTCTGGACTCCAAGATCTCCAAATCTAAACTATTTTACCTAATTGACTGGAAAGGCTACGGCCCCCAAGAGAGATCCTGGGAACCTGCTGAATATGTCCACGCTCCTCGCCTAATCAAAAGATTTCACCGAACATTTCCTGACAAGCCAAAACCCCCGGAGAAGCCCGGTTTGGGAGGGGCCTTGAGGGGAGGTACTGTCATGATCTCTGCTTCCAAAAGGTCAGGGTTTTCCCAACTCCCTTGGAAGCAGATCCATAACCCAGGTTCCGAGGGCCAACCAGTCCCAATTGGGACCTTTTGGACCCAGTCCTGGCGCCAGTGGCACCAGGCTCATAAATGTGCCCAGTCCCAGCGCTGGAAGCGCCGGGCTCATGATGCTTGGGTGGAATTACCTGCAGCAGACCATGCTGCTTACTTGCCTGCCAGCTGAGCCTCTGATCCTCTTCTGTTTGGAACTACTTTTCCTGTTGGGTGGGGCAGGAGCCACTCCCTAGATTCAGAACACTGGAACTCTTCTGGAAAGCAGGAACTCTTTTCTTACCTAGGCGTGGCTGTGGAAGGAGACACCTAAGCACTAAAGGAGGCTATTTAAACCACACCCGGTGGATGAATCTTGCTTTGCGTTATTCTGCATCCTCTGCAGCAGAACGCTCATCGTGTCTTCTGCATCTGATCCTGGGCCTAAGGAAAAAGGCTTACCATCCTGAATCCAGTCTTCAGCAACACCTATAAAGACAAGAAAGAACAGGTTAGCATTCCGGCATCTGAAAGACAAAGGCTTACCTACTCTTCGTGCGCTCCGGAGGTCTTCACACTGCATTCCGGCATCTGAAAGACAAAAGCTTACCGACTCTTCGCACGCTCCGGAGGCCTTCGGCGCTGCATCCTGCATCTGAAAGACAAAACAAGGTGCGTTTAAAGACATTGGGGAACTTTGATACTCACGTGCCATTACTCCTTTCCACATCAACCCCAGTGGGTATTCCGGCACCCTGCAGCCGCTCCGAACTCGTACCTGCAAAATAAAGACAGTTAGAGCGCATCAAGAAGCAGGCAACAAGCGCTTACTTACGTGCTTCCAAGCGCTTCTATTCATCATACGGACTCCATCTTCAACTCACTTCAGCCCGTCATCCGCCATCGCCGGAACCTGCAAAACAAGAGACATCATTGCTAAAGACTTTAAAGACAATAGAATTACTCGAAACTTACCGTTCGTGCAGTAAACGACGGACAGCAGTCCTCTGAAGTCAAGAGGCCTGCGCTACCGATCCAGTGAAGAAACTGGTTACAGCACCCTGCCCCGAGGCAGATGGAGAGCTCGGCATTCACTTACCTAAGGTGAGAGCGTTAACCTTTGGGGGTCTACAGGAGAGCAAAAAAGGGAAGAGATAGGGACACCCCAATAACCCCAGTTCATTAATCCCATATTTTCTGTCTGCAGACATCTTACTCTTGAAGTCAGGCATACAGTGCACAGAGGTCCAGCCCAAAGAGCCAACCGGGTGCTACACATCACCTTTGAAGATACGGTAGTCGGCCAGTCAAGACCAGCGCCTCTGCGAGAATCAGGTGAGCGTTACAGCACAGATGAAAAGAATTCCTTGGAAATATGGGAAATTCTCAGTCATCCCAGTACTTAAGTTCTATCAGGCCAAGGTAATCCCTGTCCTGTTATATGAACTCGAAGCAAAGCCGCAGTTATGGAGCACGTCTTCGCAAAAATGGGAAGGCCTGCTTTGGAAGCATGCTTTGGGTCTTCCAATGAGTCTGTCTATGGACAACCTTAGATTCGAACTGGGCCTTAGATCCTTAAAATGTCAAACGGGGTGGAAATTGATGGTATTGCAACATCGTATTACCACAACCCAAGATCAATCACTATATACAGACATGAGAAAAACATCTGGAGGCGGGTAAATCACAATACGTAAGCAAGTTAGACTCACTGGTGAAAGAGCAGTCATTGAGCGTGGATATAGAGAATAAACTGAATCCAACAAAGGCCAAAAAATGGGAGGAAATGGATTGGATCCAGACCATGGGAAAATAAGATCAGGGCCCAATCCTAACCCGCTCCAAACATCCGAAAGAAAGTTGGGCTTTCTTAGTAAATATTTAATTAAGTTTCCAGACTGGAGATTAAGGAATATATTCCTCAGACTAAGACTAAATATTCTTCATATGGGAGAAATCTTAGCGAGAAGAGGAATGGGAAAGCTGGCCCTAAATCTAAGTCAGATATGTTCTAAACCAGAAAATCAATCCATCAAACATCTGATGATGGAGTGCGAAGGTACTAGAGGGGCCAGACAACAGTTCTTCAGCAGATTTGTCTGCAAGTCAACATACTGGGCTCATGACTACTTATGGGAAACATTGATAGATGGTCAATCCCAGCAGAAAAAATTAGCAGTGATATAGATGCTGGAGAACGGTAAGTTAGACCTGTAAGCCTTGGTCAAAAAAAGGGCAAACCTCCACCCTGGCTCAAGATAAGATTCAAGAATTTCCACTGTTGAAGGCTTTTGAGGGCTTATAGTGCATTTAGAGTAGGGTCCTGGGAAGAAATTAAAACTGTTGATAATTAATTATTTGTAGAAGTTTTTTATTTTTCCCCTCTTTTAATGTTTTAAGTATTTGGAAAATGTGGTTAATTTCCATTTGATCTAATTGTTTGGACAAAATTGTTTGTGTTTCCTGTCTCTTTTCTTGGTTGAAATATTTCCTTTGTTGTTTGTGAAAGGTTATTTTGTAACCCTACACAATAAAAAAAATGTTTTTTAAGAAAAAGCCTCACCTCATGGTACGGGGGGGCTACAACAAATGTACAGGTACAAGTAGCTAAGATGCGACTTAATAGAGATGCACAGATTGGGTACGCCTCACCTCATGGTAAGGGGCTACATCAAATGTACTGGGGCAAGTAGGTAAGATGCAACATAATAAAGATGCACAGATTGTGAAAGCCTCACCTCATGGTACTGGGGGCTACATCAAGTGTACAGGTACAATTGGACGAGTTAGGTATTGTGAGTAGCAGAGGGCTGCAAAGTCAAATCAAGTACAGTTGGTCTAGTTAAGTAGCAGTCCAGTAGTATTGGATACATGGGCATTGACAGTAGGGTGCTGCAGCTCAGGACAAGTGAAGTAGCAGTCAGGTAGCAATCCAAGTCAGAATATTAAAGCCATAGGAAGCATTGACATGTGAAACGGATACAGTGGCATTTGCAAAATAATAGCGTGGTGATGCAGCTAATCCAACTACAAGGTATAGCACTTGTAGCAAGCCAAAAGGCAATTGTTAAATTGTTAAATTCAGTTAAGTTAGAGATAACATCCCTCCTGTGCTCCGATGCGAGCAGTGGCGTTTAAATTGCCAGCAAAGAATTAGCAGAAGGCGCTGCCAAGCGCGCTGAGCACGAGAGAAGTAGATAGTGTCCAGTACCAGGGTAGGGAGTAGAGGGATGTAGGGGGTGGCAGTACAGGAACTACTGACCCGTGAGCAGAGGGCCAGATGAGAGGGGGTATGACAAGCCAATGTGGCCTTTGGATGCAGAGTACAGGGATTACCTTTTTTTCCCGTGGTTGTGAGGCAATTAGCTGGAACTGAAGAAGAGGAACATTGGACGGCGGCCTGGTGGCTTCTATGGCATAGAGCGGCTGAGACCCATTGTGGTTAACATCAGGCTTGATTAAGGGCCAGCTGCACCTTGTGGCTGGAATGGGCCGGTTCACTTGTGCAGAGCCTCTTCCAATTTGATTCCTGCACGACAGCTGCAGGCTTGTAGTGGTGTCCTGCGCACGGCAGTGCAGCAGCCATGGTGGAGAGGCATCAATGGTCCTTTCTCATAATGCAGATTTCTTCAGAGGTCAAGTATAGTGTTAGTATGCAGGCGGCTTCACAATGTTCATCCTAGTTGGCAGAGACCCATTGTGGCACTGGCCTTAACATCGGGCCATAGAGCACAAGTTTTCATCTGGCTATCACCCACAAGCGAATGGAATTTGTGAGAGATTCAATGGAATCCTTAAAGATAGGAGAGCAAGATTAACATAACTTTGAAGAAGGGATGGCTACATTGCCTACCCTTTGCTTTGTTTACCCTGAGAACCTAGCCTGGCTCAGATCACCACCTGACTCCTCATGAGTTGGTGACTGGACGCCTCATGAGAGCACCCCTTGATCCTCCCACTCAAATAGAAACTGATGCCCACAGTGTAGCAAAAACATCACGGGATGAAATGCATGATTATTTAACAAATATGACTGCTAGTGTGTCTTTTATTTCCCAACAGATCAAAAATCAGAGGAAAGGGTTGAAGAAGATTGATAAAGACAGCCAAACAGTTGATCCTATAGACTTGCTAAAGCAGCCTAGTTTGTACCCAGGGGACCAAGTGCTTGTAAAAGGTTTTGTACGCACTTGGAATAAGCCCCGCTTTGAAGGACCGTCGTAACTAGTAGAGCAGGTCACTCCCACTGCAGTGAAGATCGAAGGAAGAAGAGTTTGATTGCACCTGAATGGCGTAAAACTTTACAAAGGAGAGACCCTGATCCCTCCTGCACCCGCTGATAGTGAAGCAAATGAAGAAGTTCAGCAAGTCCAGATAAGATTGGCTACCAAGAGCCAAAACAAAGAACAGATGAAGTAGAAAATATTTATTTCAACTTCTAACTATTGACTCTTCCCAACTTTAAAGGGAAAGCGAATGAACTTTACAAAGTATCAAATGAACAGTTCCAGTATGGTGAAAGAGACAATGTGTTGGAGATAGAACACAAATATTTCACATGCCACTTTATGTTGCCTATAACGTTGCACACATTCTGTATGCTGTTTTTGTATAAATGCTTCAGTCTTACCCAGCTCTAATAAGACGAGTAATTGATATTGTAAAACATGTGGGAAATCAGTATTATTATTTTCAGGAACATCATTGCGATCATTTTACAATTTCTATTATAAAAGAGTGTGGTTGTTATAAAGAATAACAAGAATTACACGTTGATGAAAAAGGAATAGGAATTTCCCAATTTATAAGAAACACGTTGCCAACAAGAAGATCGATATGTTCTTTTACAATACTTCTTGTAACATCATTCTGTACAATTAATTGTCTTTTCCTCCTTATTATTATCGCATTTCGACAAATAATGTTCTATAATACAGATTAAGTGTTTAGAAATTAGACATTTACTTTTATCCCTAACAAAAGCATGAGTGATGTTTTTCCTGATATTTCCAAGCAAATTATCTGATTTAAGAGAGATGCTCATGAAAATAACAAGCATATAAATACATGCCTTGATAACCCAGCCAATTTAAAGAATAACATGAAGGAGTGGGGAGGAGAACGTTAGATGAGAGCTGCTATCTGTGTTCTCTCATGCCATGAGCAAAGCCAGAACATTTAGCGCAAAAGAAATACCTGTACATGATGCAAAGTGCCTTAGCCATCTAGCAGCATGCATGACAAGAGGACAATTTGAGGAAAGGTGGGCAACCCTACGATTGAGGTTGTAATGGACATTCCCATATGAAGATGCATATGTAAAAATGCAGAAAATGGAAAAAAGCCCAGATTGGGAAAGCAGAAAGCTCATGTATTCATTCAGTGGTATGACTGGAGAACAGATAAGGACTGTTGAACAAAAGAGACTGGGTTGTGCAGATACATAAGAAATGCCAGGATTGCCAAGATGCTGGGAGAGACATCAACTATTACTATATGGTTGAGTAGCCATTGGTACTGGATGGGAAGACAGAATGTTAGAATGCAGTGCACACTTATTGATGTCAGTACCCGTACAAGTAGTGTTAAAATTGAATGATGGATTCCTGAAAGAATGCACTAAGTATTCAAAATTATTATTGGGGGTTCAAAATGAAGCAGGACCTGTATCAATATTGCCCATGAAGAATACAACATTGTGTTTCAGAAACAAAGGCCTGACCAACGTTGGAGAAAACAAAGAATGGCAGCAAATAATTGATGTACCAGGAATGAATGGAGGAAATTCCATGCTAATGGACCAATATTGGGCCTGTGGATCCAAAGGTTATATGCAGCTACCTACAAATTGAGGAGGCATATGCTCTATAGTGATCATACATGTTCCTGCATTGGTAATTCCCCAAAGTGATCTCCATATTGATAGCTTTCTGAAAATGGATCACACCAAAGAAAGAAAAGGTCACTTAACCTCATCTGATTGAAGAGAGAGAACTATTGTTCAGCCCGATCAATAGAAGCCTATCACGACATTTCAGCTGAGCATACCTTGTTCTGTAGAATGGCAGTGATATTTACAGCCATATTCATGCCAGGAATTAAGACTGAAGTGAACCCCAAGTAGTTACAAATAACCTGGCGGGAGCTGTTACAAAAAATGAATACGACAATCAAAGGATTCAATGATATGATATGATATGATATGGCATTTGTAACGCGCCTATACACAAGTGTTTCAAGGCGCGACGAGGCAGAGGGGGGAACATGGGGAGACAGACAACGATCCTACTAGGCCAGGTGTCATTCAGATCGCACAAGTGCAAGGGTAGAGGGGAAAGGGAAAAGTGCAAGGGAAAGGGGAGAGGGGAAAGTGCAGTACATGGTTAGTAGAATACAAGATAAATAATAGGGCCAGCTGGTGGCAAGTGCAAGGTAAGTGCTAGGAGGAGGGGCTGTAGGATCCAGAGACAGTCCCGTAGTGCAGGTAGGCAGTGCAGGGAAGAGTGGCTGGGCCAAGGACCGAGATCGGTGAGTGGCCCAGTTGCAGATTCAGTGCAGGTTTGCTGATTTTAGCAGGGGAGAAAGGGAGAGAAAGCAGAGGCAAAGAGGAAGGTTTTGAGGTGCTTCCGGAACCGGAGATGGTTCTCCTCAAGTTTCAGGGAGGCAGGAAGGCTGTTCCAGAGGGAGGCCCCTGCTGCGGAGAGAGATCTACCCCCAACTCGTTGCTTGGAGAAGCGGCTGACCCTGAGGGAGTTGGAGGTGGATGAGCGAAGAGCTCGAGAAGGAAGATATTTAGGAAGAGAGAGTTGAAGGTATTTTGGCCCAAGGCCCCAGAAGGCCTTGTGGACAATGCAGAGGGTTTTCTCTCTATGATTAGAGAAAAATTCAGGGTCACCAGACTCATGACTCTCGAGAACAATATGTGCCAAGATCGAGCCTTCTTGCTGTACATACAGACCTGCACATGATGGAGAGAATGAAACCCTGACAGAAGCAATAACAATGTTGTCAACCATACACATGAAAATCGAGGAATAAGCAGATGAGACGGAAGATGAAGACTGGTTTTCGTTCTTGTTCTTGTGGGTTCCAACCTGGTTTATGAATGCTTTCAAGCTGCTTGGAGCAATACTAGTGTTAGTATTGCTGGGATTCTGACTTGTAAGAATAATCATAGCACAGTGCAAGAAGACAGCAAAGAAAGCTATTGGGATGAAGATAATGATCGACATGAATGCTGTGACTAATGAGCACACGCAGACTGAAAGTACACATGTGAGCACCGGAAAGAAAGTACTCTGGCACCGCCAGGAATAAAGTTGTATTGTCCCAAGGATCATGGCACCTATGTGGAATGTTGGGTATTCTGTCAACCGTCTGGAGAGTGTTGCCATATCACCTGGAGGGTGGATAAACACATAAAGAATGCAGGTGACCTGAGGCGGGTGATGAAGATAGGGTTTCTGAAGAAACCACAATGTGAAGAAAAGGTGAAGAAAATTGAGGAGGTGATCAAGGACTTGACCAGGGGGGGGAATGTAGAATGCAGATGTATACGTCATCTATAGTGCCCGCCCCCCCACCTCCTTCAAATTGGAAGAAAAAGAAAGCGCTGTGTTTGACACCTGGTATCGTCCCAATACTGCACCAAAGATAAGAAAGACGTTATGCGCTTGGACAGCCGTATCAAATGAACCCTCATACTGATGTGGTGGAAGTGTAAAGTGACATCATAAGGAAAAGACACAAGGATGCACTGAAATGATATGCAAATACTTAAAGAATGAAGATGGGACTGAAGTAACAAGTGAACATTTATGCAAATACAAAGAAATCAAATGCACCAAGAAGATAAGTGAGAAGAGATAGAGTAGATGTATATGCGCAGAAACGCATAGTAGATGAGATATATAGAAGCTTGCTGCAGTAGAAAATATAACGTGGGTAAAGCAGCCATGATGAGTAAATGGATGTTGACTCTGTATAAATAGTAATTAAGAAACCCGAAGGAGAGAGACCAAGGCTGCAGAGCTGAAAGGCGCTGCAATACAGCTCTGTGCCAGAACAAAGAATATTTGCTTGCCTCAGGATCAAGGATGCCACAGCAAGAAGCAAATGCAAGGCACGAAATGAGTCAAAGAGGATAAACCAGATACACACAACATATTTCTCTTAGATTAAGAAAAGGAGTGAACATTTGCAAGTGACAAGTATTGAACAAAGATGCAGAAAGCATACATAAAATGGGGCAACCAAGTCTCCAGAGGCCAAGAGGATTAATAGCATCCAGTATAACTGAATCAAATAGCACTACAAAGAAGGACAGAATGGACAAAATCATGGTCTCCTTACATGTGGTGCAAGACCAGAAAACAAGGCCTATTCATTAAGCTCCAGACAAAGATAGCAATGTACCTTCACTTCCTTCAAAGTTCAGAGGAAGAGAACAGTCAGCAAGGTCAACTACAAAGAAGAAGCCTTGGCTTACAGCCTAACTGATGAGAGATGGTAGGCTAATTGGCCAAGTAGGTGGTTGTCTGATGTTGTTCCCTGCACCTGGGTTTTGGTTTGCTTACGCGCAGCTAACAAGTCGAATGTCCAAGGTTGGGAAAGAATGCCAACCAATCATGAGGGTCTATGCAATGATGGGTTATTGATTGTTGCAGAAGCCAATCCGTTGCTGGTATTCTGCTAAGGGGAGGCCAATAATGTTAATAGCACCTAAATAAGTTATAGGTATATATGTTCCCTTAACCAATCCCTCCGTCCGATAGATTTTACTGTTTACCACGTAGGATGACATCATAGCTGACCTATATTGAGATATAAAGCTTTTGTGTAACCAAAATGTATTTGAGAGTGTGAGAGCTGCAATATGTTTCTTCCCCAGGTTTCCCTACTTTATTGATCTGATCATAAAGTAGTATTTTGCCATATTCTTTGTATATATGTGTGGTTATTTGGGTCTGAGATCATTTATTGGTGATTCCATCTTGCACTTGGAACGCTCCAGGTGCTACTGCACACTTTCCTACACTGCATCACCACACACCAAGCATTTTCACTGCTTGGAATGGAAAAGATTAGTGAGAGAAAGTCAATTTCCTTCATAACCTAGCCTTAATGAAATCTAGATGACCGGAAGCACTTCATCTCTGAAAGGACAAAGGGAGGAGCTGCAGGGCTTCACAGAGTCAGAGAAGTAGACGCACAAAAATCTGAGTTTGACGGCTCAACAGGGTTGGACTGGCCCTATCGGCCGCTGGCCGATGGACCTTGAGGTCTGTGGGGGCCGGTTTTTCTGAAGCCACTGGTGGGCCGGTTTTTAAAATAATTATATTGGTTTTTTAATAGTTTTTTTATTAGAGTCTGAGTCTCACTCGCGTGCGGTACGCTGATGCTAAGCGAGCGGCCTGACTGAGCAGCAGTAGTCCAGTCACAGTGACAGTGTTGTTATGTCAGTAGGATGGCCGTGGGCAGGTTTATTTTTTTTGTTTTTGTGATGAATCTGAGGCTGTCTGCCTGCTGTCGTGCCGAGCCGCTGGCAGCGCTGTGGTCACTAGCGGGCCGGCCCAAGCAGAAGCAGCAGGGAGCTCCCTGAGGCTGAGCGGCTGAGCTGGCTGCTTCGCTAATGGATTGGCGCCGGTCGCGGAAGTAAACTTGCACGCACACACTAGTAAGGCGGGCCGGGGCTTGGAGCATATTCATCAAAGCAAGGTAACACATACATGTTGTATTACCTTGCTTTGATGTGATGATTTGATTTCCATGCAGCATCGATTCATGCATAATTATTTGCATTTTGCATCATGCATGCATGCTCCTCCTCAGCCTTCGGCCCCGCAGTGGTCGGCGGCCGTGCAGCTACTTGGTGAATCGCAGCTCGCCTCCAGCTCTGTGCTCACCGGGGCCTGTCCCCTGGCCCCGGCTTGCTCTGTGATTAAGTAAAGTCACTCTCTGAAGTGCTAATATTATAGCACCTGATGCAGGCTGGCCTGGCTGGCGTCCTGCAGGGAGGCTGCTGGGGGCGGGCTCAGCCGAGCTGGCCTGGCCCGGGCCCCCCTGTGCGTGTGTGCGGCACATCAACAACAAGTTGCTTTCAACTTTGCAGGAATGTGTTACTTTGCAAAGTTGAAACAAAGCAACTTAGTTGTGCCTGGGGCTGGGCCTGGGCCGCTGACAGACTCTGTGCTGCCATGGACTACACGTGACGTGACTGCTCAGAGAGCCTCTGACTTTGGAGGATATAAGTTGGCCCCCTCTCCTGACCTGGGCATGAGGATTTTGGCCAGTCCGGCCCACGACTGTCACCGGCGTGCAGCATCACAGCTCAGCAGCAGCAGACCAGCAGTCAGCAGCAGACCAGTCTACCACGTGACAACGTCACTAGTGCACTGACAACTTGTCGCACAGTCACACAGCAGTGCTGTGCTAGCACTAGCAGTGCCAGACAGTGCCCCTCTGACTGCCGTCTGCCAGCCCCACCAACCCCCAGCCACCAGCCGGTGGCGAACCCGGCCCGAAGAAGTCCAAAAGAGGACCGAAGAAGAGAATCATCGTAGACTGTGTCTGTGGAGACTCCTGGGCTGAGGACAGGTAAGAATTTGGGAGTGGTGGTGGTCGGTCTGTGTGTGTGAACCTGGCCTGCCTGCCTGGTCCGGATGATTTGTTTCCAGTCCCACTTCAGAGCAGAATGTCAATAATAGAGTACAGGTGTAGAATGCTGACCGTGTTTATTTATTTTGCTTTTCCTGGATTGGACTTGTTTGGTTACAGCTATTAACCTGGTGCAAGTTGGTGAAACAAGACATACACTTGTCTGTCTGCTCTTTGTGCCTGGAATTAATACGGCTAAAATATTCAATTATGGCCACTATACAATTTGTGTTTTTATTATGTCCACCCTTGTTTCTGTTATGCGGCGTGATTGTAGGAACTTTGACCCAGCAGTCTGCACAGGCCTGCATTTTTGCACCATGGCATGTACAAGAGGACATTTATCTATCTGAAAAAGATGGCAGCGGGTTCTAGGCCAGCTCCAGCATTCTACACTACATTTATGACAAATGGCTCATGCTTGTTGTTGTTATAGCAGATGCATTTTGGGGTTCATTGTATGAATGCTTTGCTCGCTTGTTATGATGACAATCAGACGCCAGGTGCTGTCACTGCTGTGAAAGTGAAGGCTGCATGTGCAGAGCCAGTGTCTGTGTTGTCAGCTGACTCGGCTGGCTTTTCTCTGCAAACAAATTCAAATTCCAGACATATAGCGCCTCCGTTACCAAATGCAAAATCTGGAGCGGGTGTTAGACAGCAGTCCAAATCCTTCTTTGTTGAAAGCCTGCGCGTGAAACTGGCCTGCCGCCTGCCTGGTCCGAATTATTTGTTTCCAGAGCAGAATGTCAATAATAGAGAACGGGTGTAGAATGCTGACCGTGTTTATTTATTTTGCTGTTCCTGGACTGGACTGGTTACAGCTATTAACGTGGTGCAAGTTGGTGAAACAAGAAATATACGTGTCTGCTCTTTCTGCCTGGAATTAATATCGCTAAAATATTCAATTATGGCCACAATTTGTTTTTTTATTATGTCAACCCTTGTTTCTGTTATGCGGCATGATTGTGGCAGGAACTAGTCTGTGACCTGACCCAGCAGTACAGCCCCGCATTTTTGCACCATGGCATGTACACGAGGACGTTTATCTATCTGAAAAAGATGGGAGGGGGGTTCTCAACCAGCGTTCGACATTTATTAGACAAAATGGCGCATGCTCGTTGCTCGAGTCTAAGGAAAAATACTATTGGCCTGTCCACTTAGCCACCAGAACTGAGATGCTCGTACAAAATTAGACCTGAGTCACCTGACCCCTGCCATGCTTTGGCAGCCCCCACCCCCACAATGAAATCAATTCACCCCTAACCCATCCATGCATTTCAATGTGTTCATCTCATCTGCCATTAACAAAATCGTCGTTTTTTCACCGGCTCTGCTGCATGGGACTACAAAAGGTTGAAACTTGAAGTATGTAAAACATATGGAGGGAAGGGAAACGCGTGCTTCCAAAATGTGGCAAACCGCACCCAACTATTTGTCACCCAAGTTCAGTAGAATAATGGTGAACGCTTATTTGGGTGTATGGTAACAGAACTCGCCAACGGTGTACATAATTTAGTGGTGGGTTTCTCCTATTCTGTACTTTGGTCCCTGAGCCTGAGGCTGGTCACAAGGAAACAAACACTTGCTGGACCTGGTACTTCACAGATGAACAAACAAACGTTTCATAAGCAGAGAAAGCACTGCGATGAACGCAATTTAAACATTTATTAATATGACTAGAGAGTAACTTATGAAACATGGCCATGAGCAATAGTAGTGAATCAATATACTGGTTGTACACTACCTTTCCTGTCCCCACACTTCATTCTCAGTTCCCCAATAGTAGGCCTGTTGGTAATGGTAAATGTATCTTGGTGTTTCCTGCAGAGGCTGAAACTTAAGGAGAATGGGAAGTTGCAGTTAAACGTGTATAGTGGACACACACGTACGTCACGCACTCACGCTCATCATGTTTTGAAGGAGTTTGGAGTTTTGCATGGCCGGGTACTACCTGCGGTCTGTTTTCATTTCAAATACTGCCTTCTTCCTCCCATTACTTAAATGAAGGGTTGATCATCTACCGTGCAGCGTGCATATAGACTGTTGTAACTTATTGTGCATTGCTTTACAGTCAGGCTGTGAGTTGCAGCAATTCGGGTGGCGGCGAGGGGGGCGATACTCAGGGCTCTCCTATCTATTGCGGCATCATCTCACACAAAGGGGAAAATAGCATTATTCATATAGTCAAAAATATAAGGTTCCTAGTTGAGAAAATTCACTGAACAGTCTAATGTATCTTGGAAGATGTTAAAGGGCGGAAGTGTATTTTATTGATATATTGTGCATCAAGTAAATTGTGTTTCAAAGCTCCCCAATTGTTTCTCTCCCTCTGTGTCTCTCTCTCTCTCTCTCTCTCTCTCTCTCTCTCACACACACACAATGTTTTTTACCCCTTGCTGTCTATTTGAAAGCTTATGTTCAAATGACCTTTACTTGTTTACTGCAATCCCAGTTCCCTGCACTAGCATGTTACTATCTCTATCTGGAAATTGTTTAGCAATTTGCACCCTCAAAACGAAACAAGGAATACATCAACATGTGCCAAATCACTATTATTTTTGTCTCAATTTGTATACAGCTTTTATGGTCCTGGATGCTCGACTCCTTTTTTTGAAACAGACTATCTATGGTTTAGACCCTATCTATTGGGGGGTGCTTCAGTGGTCATCATATCTTTGTTACAAGCCTTGCACTGTATGTATATGCTATATACTGTGTTTATTGGGTTTTTCTCATCTTTACTTTTGTTTGTTTTTGCAGGCAGGTCGCTGTTCAAGTATCCACTCTAGTTGGGCTTAAGCAGAGCTACCAACAGCCAGCCGGGCAAGCCCATCCCTGCGGGTAAGTAACCACTAGTGACTGTATATCTTCAATGCAGTGTAATGTAATGTGGTCCTGTATAGCACACGTAAACCACTTTGGCGCCGCAGCCTTTATTATGCACACCTTTAGTGTCCCCCCCCAGGAGCCCAGCCACCCTAGGCTCCGGTCCAGTCTATAAGCAGCAATGACCAGGCAGAACTCCTAGCCTATTCCTCAACTCCCAAATTAGAGTTTGAGAATCAGTCGCTCTCCTCTTTCAATCTGGCCAAGTTTTGTTATTGTGAATTTGCATTCCGGCTTAATGTGTGCCAGGGCAAAAGAAAAACCTGGATTACACCTCTCTCAAAGGCCCTGTTGCAGAGCACCCACTGGGGTGGAGGGTAGAATTATTACACAAATGTGTGCATTTGTGTGCATGCAATAGGAATTCACTAGCTATATATATATGTATGTATTGCTGCATGGCCCTTTGTGTTTTTCGTAAGTTAATGAAAAGGCTAAAGCAGCTTTTCTTTTTGGCTACTATTTTTTTCTGAGACATCACGTCAGACCATAATACAATGTCCAGGCCACTGGCCAGGAGTAATAACATGCATGCATCTAGTTAATTCACCATGCCATGGCATGGATGGGGCTGGATTACTGTTAGACTCAGCGTTTTATAGACCCAGCTGGATATTGTTCTCTTTTTTTGGGGAGGGAGGTTATGGTGAGGCTGGGGAACAGTCAAAACTGGAAATGCTGACATTGATCTAATGGAAAGCACTTGTCTCTTCTTAATGAAATGATAGTTTAGATGTCGGCAGCCAGTTACTTAGACCTGCTGTGATAAAGGCAGGAATTGGATGCCCATTTAAGGTACTTTTATTTGTTAGGAGAGAAATAGATTAAAAAAAGGAAAGGGAGGAGCAGAAAAACTAAGAGAAAAGAAGAAAAAGCGGATTGAAGAGGAAATCCGGCAAAACAAAAAAATTGAAGATCTGTTTACAGATCGGACCCACAAAGTGTCAAGTGGTATTGCTGAGAGAAAAGTGGATGAGGGTGACCAGCCATCTTCTTCAGGTACAAGTGTTAAACCTGGTTCTTCACTGGACTCATCAACAAGAGCTCAAGATGTGAGAAGACTAGAAGCCAGAGTCTCTGCAGTTATTGGAGACATCTCAACAGAGGCAGATGCTGCAGCAACTAAAATGTCAGCAATCATTGAAGGCGCCCCCCCCCCCCCGGGAGGAATTGTCAGAAACAAGTCTGCCAGAAATAATTGAGGTTGTCCGTCTCGAGGGAGTGGCAGCCAGTGGTGGTACCAGTCTGCCACAAACGATTGAAGATTCCCCCAAGGAAGAAGTGTCAGAAACAAGTGTGCCAGAAATAATTGAGGCTGTCCTCGAGGAGGAAGTGGCAGCCGGTGGTGGTACCAGTCTGCCACAAACAATTGAAGATTCCCCCAAGGAGGAAGTGTCAGAAACAAGTCTGCCAGAAATAATTGGTACTAGTCATTCAGAAGACTCTTTATCTGCTTTACAACATACTGAAGACTCAGGGAACGGGCGTGTGAAGCACAGAACATGGAAAGATGATCTACAGGTGGCAGACTATTTGTTTCAATGGCCAAAACCAGATCAACTTTCCCATTTCTTTCAGCACCATCCAATTCAACCTCCCAAACATAGACACATTAAAGCAAGCTTAGCCTTTTGGAGGAAAGATGGGGGAAAACGGTATTGGTTAAGTTACTCTGAAATACAAAAGGCCCTTTTTTGCACAGTTTGTTTAGCGTTTACTAAACGTGGAGAGAGGGGTCTTTTCATCAACGGGATGAAAAACTGGAGGCGTATTTGCCAGCGCAGAACATGAGGCAGGCCGAGGTCACCAGAGGTGCACAGATTCATATATGTTGAACTTTTCAGGGGTCGACATAGGCGGTTTACTCTTTCATCGACAGAAATTAGCTCGAAGTGAGCAAATCCGAAAAAAGAGAGACATATTGGAGCGCGTTATTGACGTTGTAAAAGTCATTGGGAAAAGGGGGCTCCGTTTTCATGGGAAATCAGAGTCCATGTCCAAGCTGGATAATGAAGAGCTGGATCATGGCAACTTCCTTGAAATCCTTATGCTCCTAAGTAAATATGACAGACCTCTAAAGGAACATATTGAGGTCATTCAAGCCAAATCCAAAAAGAAAACTGGGCAAGGCCGGGGTGCTTCTATGACCTTCATGTCAAAGACTACAGTTGGGTATGTGATTGAAGCCATTTCCAAACTGATCAAAATGGTAATCTGTCAAGAAATAAAGGAAGCAGGGATATTTTACGTTCAGATAGACTGAACCCAAGATGTGAGTGTTACTGATCAGTGCTCTATAATTATTAGATATGTTACTGACACTGTACATGAACGCCTACTAGCAGTAACCAACTGCACTTTGTCTACTGGAAAGGGGCTGTTTGAGTTGGTGCAGAGTGTTATTTAAGATAATGGTCTGGACCTACGCAAGTGCATGGGTAATTCAACCGATGGTGCATCCAATATGCTGGGGCAGTACAATGGTCTCACATCCTGGCTCAGTAAGGAATCTCCTGGTCAAATACATGTCTGGTGCTATGCACATGTATTAAATCTTGTACTTGTAGAGGGGACACAAGTATCAAATGAATCCATGTCTTTGTTTGGCCTGTTAAACTCCTGTGCCATTTTTTTCAGGGAGTCCTACAAAAGGATGGATGTGTGGCGTGAGCTGTCTGTGAAAGGCCGCACAATCCAAATAGGAGAAACAAGGTGGTGGGCAAAGGATGCAGCACTACGGGAAGTTTTTGGCTCCTTTAATAACCCAAACAAAGCAATGCTCATTGATGTGGTTGTTGCACTCAATAATATTGGCTCAAATACAGATAAATTCAATGCAAACGTCCGTTACCAAGCTTTAAACTTTTCTGAATCTCTGTGCAAATTCCAAACAGTGCTCACAGCCCAGTTATATGTCAGAGTATTTCATTCGACAACCCCATTATCTAAGTACCTCCAGACAAGTGGAGTGGACATCCTACAGGCATAAAGAATGGTCTTGGACACTACAAAAGCACTTGCTGCACAGTCAAGAAATTTTGATTCTGTGAATTCTGCAGCTGAATAATTTGCAGAATGGGCCAACGTGGGCTTGGAAGAGAGAGGCTATGATAAAAGAGTGGATCTGCACTTCCAGAGGGGAGAGTGTCCCACAAAAAGAGGATGCCTGGAATGAATGCAAGGGATGAGTCTATCACCTTGGCTAAAGTTACTGTACATAATGCCATTATGGACAACATTCTTCAAAGCCTAACTAGTCGTTTTAAAACCCACTCATCACTTGCCGCAGATATAGCATGCCTGGATCCCAAAAATTTCAATGAAAGTCTACCCGACAATGCTCTTACAAATATGTGCTCCTTGCTTGAAAGACTGGATGACTCCATAACGCTACAGGGGTTAAGGGAAGAACTCTGAGACTTTGCAAGTAAGTGGACTAAACTGAGGAGGACACTACCAGAAGAGTATGCCTTTGAAGCCCTACATAGTGGAGATCCAGCACTACAAGATTTTGGAGAGCTACCTTTAGTACAGAAATGCAATACATGCCGTAACTGTGCAATATGTTGCTATGCAATTCTAAAAAGGTATGAACTTTTTAGTAGTGCTTACCGGCAATTGTATTTGGCATACAAGTTCATCTTGACCTTATCTTGCACACAGGTAGCATGTGAAAGAAGTTTTTCAAAATTGAAGAATATTAAACCCGCCTAAGAAACCACCTCTGCCAGGACAACCTCGAAGCCTTTATGCTCACGTCAGTGGAGCATAATGTGCTTGTCCAATTGCAAAATCCAGACATAATCGACCTGGTTTCACATAAAAGTGCATTGTTGCAGGAACTCTTGATTGAGTGATTTCCAGGATTTTCATGAAGCTGTGGACCCTTTCACAGAACTGTATGCAACGTTATGTTATTTTATGAGTTGTGTTGTTATTGTGTCATCATTTGGCTGTACTGCTTATTAAATGCAACTCTATTTTCATTATGGTGTCAACGAGTAGACATGCTTTGAGTCTGGTTCTGCAAAATAAGTATTTTACTATGTGATGATGTTTTTATTTTTTCAAAAGAACAAAAGGAATGTTATAAAATAATAATAATTTTGCCTTTATATAGCGCTACGAACCCTCAGGTATCTGAGCACTGCTTATTATTATTAACGATGTGTGGTGCGCATTTATCGACCTCAGAAGGATGAAAGGCTGAGTTTGATCCTGCGTCAGCAGGCTCAGGGTCGGACTGGGACAAGAAATAGGCCCGGACACACAAAAAAAAGTGGCCCACCCCTCGCCTCAGAAAAGTGGCCCACCCCTCACCTCAAAAAAAGTGGCCCTCAAACCATCATCCGTGAATTGCGTCAATTCACGACTTAACAGAAATTGTTGCATGTTATATTTTGTGTAAAAACGCCTGAGAAAGTGATAACCGGTCCGATAGCACAGCGAGTAGAGCGCTTGCTTTGACATTTGTGCAGAGCCTGCTCTGGGTTGGTTGGACATATCAGAAGTTCACCAGAAAACAACCCTACTATAGTATACACGGCCATCTCTGCTTGAAGATCCGTCCACTCGAGTGCAGTGTCGGCTTTATTCATCGTTCACACGGTAGGGCTGCTAGAAGCATTCATTTCTGCTGTGAAACGGTCTATCTGCAGTGTGACGCTTCAAAATTATTCAAGTTCCTTTCTAGGAGGCTCTTTAAAATGAATCAGAGATGAAGTAGATCATCAGACGTTAAGAAATATGTACATTTTTCTGGGCTCATCAAAACATTGACTGTGTTCTAAAGAAAATTGTTAGCTTTGAGAATCATTTCATAATTTTCTGTGTACAGCACTCTAAATGCAAGCGTTATATTGAAAGGCATGCTGTCTTATTATCAAAGAGTGAACCGATATATCCACTCTGCTGTGATGCTTATGTTTCGTGCAGGTAATCCTTGTTTTCAAGACAGCATAAAAGCACCTCACGTTAGTGATATTAACACCATGCACACCTAACCAGAAAATACCCAACACAAGTTTCACTAGTGAATGAAATTCACCCCTCACCCCTTAGGTCTAATTGCAGTATTTAAATTGAAAATAGGGGATAGGTTCAAAGGTGTTCCTCTCTTTTTGATGAAGTGGATGTAGCCACAAGATATTAAGGGGTACTCTCTGAAGCATACAAGAATTCCATTTGACAACAGCCACTGCTTATAGGTATGGAGGTTTTACGACTCTCCCCGTCCTTCTAGACTGAATCATGAAGGTACCCTGGGCACATGTCTATTGTGCCTGTGTTGAAATCCAACTCTGAATGGTTCACAGGGGTCCAGTCTTAGCTGCCCTGAGGATCCAGTATGAGCCTCCTAAAAAGGAATCCAGCCGCAGGCCATCTCCACAACATAAGCGCTGCCAGTGTCACTTGTCAGTTGTTCAATGACGTGAACGTCTCACTAAATGTTCAAAACCCCTTACAGTAAGTCCACTGAAAATGTTCTAGCTTCCGGCCTAATTTTTTTAAACATTATTTCAGTGAGTTATGAGCTTGTTATAAAGAACTGTGTGTAATCTGCTGATGACAGGTTCAAATCCCATCCTTCTAAGGTCCATAAAATCACAACTTAGGGCCTGATTCATGGATTTATTTGCACGTTAAATAGGGGCTTTATGGACCATTCTTTGCACAAAAACCCCTCTGTCGGTTCATGGAATCTTTGCAGGACTTTTCTGGACCTTGCGAGGACTTCACACAGTTTTGATACGCTCTGCGCTCAGTCGAGCGCCTTGCACGAGACTCCACGCAGAGTGTGGGTGGGGCCTGCGAAGAGATGTAAATAGGGGGCAGAACATGGATATTCTGAGGAAGAACTAAGCATTACGAGGGCGTATCGAGGGACGGCATACGTGAGGTAATCACGCTCACAGTACCACGCAAGAACAAGCGTATTCATGGATCTGACCGTGCAACATCACGTCGGGGGAATCAGCATGCAAAGCTCTGGATCACACTTTAAATCACGTGAAAGCAGGCATAAGGCCCCAATTGCATAGGAATCACTGTGAAAATGTAAGGTCCAATCGGATATTTAGTTGTGCGTGCACGCAGTTGAGATGTCATTTGCAGTTAGGGGTGCACGTATGCAGAGTAGCTGGGTGCAGCTGCGGTTTACGGTGGTTCACATGCTGATTAACTGGAAAATTACCTGAGTTACGGAAAATGGTGCACATTTTGTCAGGTGATGTTAACAGTTAAGGGTGACCCCGCAGGGTGTCGCCAGGGTGCTGGCTTGGTTGTGGGGAAACCCTCACAGCATTACAAGGGAGCATGAGTTGGTGGCTGAGGAGCCCGCAAAGGTAGGTGTATGTTGCTGGATTTGCTTTGCGTGGGGGCGTGTCAGGAATTTTTCCGACTGCTACTTGCACATAGGGTTACTTTGTGGGAAACATTCCATGAATACGCAGAGTGCGCACAAACTTTTATGCATGCAGGGATGCGCAAAGCCGCTCTCGGTGCTGGGACTTTGTGGGATCAATGCAAAATTTTCGATGAATCAGGCCCTTAATGTTTTGAAGTGGAAATGTTGTTGCCTTGCATTAAGAATCTGAAGATAGGACCAGTTCCAGGCAGCCATTAGTAGGAGATGTGACGGGCAGCAGACTAGCCCATACAAGAGTTATGTAATATCCCTTCACCAAGGAGGGGGTTTCCAAAACGTCCTTTGCCGATGACGGCATATAATGGTCCTCTGGTACTAGTTAAGGGTTGAAGGTACTTTCATGTGCCACACTTCTCCACAAATTTGGATTCAGGTGCAGGTTTTGGGGGCATAGGAAACTGAAAATAAATCTGTTGGGACCAAGTGCATGATTGAGTAACATATGCAAAGTGGCACGGGTGCGTGACCTGAGCCCATGTGGTGAGGCTGTGAATCCACAGACCTCCCATCGTGATCCTTTATTGTTGCTGAGGTTTGGCATGTATGGACAACTCTGACCACACATAAGAACAGAAATCTATAGGGGCTACCGATGCCCTGCTGTGTGTCGTTGCTCCGGTTGAAATCGGACTGTTATATTGGAGTGTGTGCGGTTGGGAGCCCGGCCCCATAAGGAGGAAGATGGCGGCCGGGGCCGCATCGCAGTGAAGAGGAGGAGGTGGGGAGTAGATGCGGCCGTGCTGTACTAACACACCTTTTGTGGCCTGTGTGCCAAGTGAAATCTGCAGTGTGTTCGCCACTGGGAGCTGCCTGGATTTCCGTCCGGCTGGTTGACAGAGATCGCATGTCAGACTGAGGCACATACTGTACCCTCGCCTGTGCGCTGTCCAGCCCGTGGAACTAGCGGATTGGCGACCGTGGGCGCCTGATCTGAGGGGCGGCGAGCGGACCAGAGAAGCATGGCTGACTGTGCGCTTGCTCTCTGAGGATCGGTGACGGAGCCTGGAGCAGAGCGGAGGTGAACCGGCTGGATACCCAGTGCTTGAGAAGGGACCTGGCGTAAGAGCTGAAGAGGGACTTCCCGCATTGTCTGAATGACCTGCTACCCTGAAGCAGGCTTGGCTGGGGTCTGGGACAAATTCACCACGCTGCAGACCTACGTGGTGAGGGATCTGGGTCCTTGCCCTGTGTGAACCCACTCAGCCTGAACTGCCCTGCAGTGTCTGGGGCTGGCGGTAGCCTGAATGGGGCCCCGCTGCAACCCATAACCCACCACGAAAGTGTTACATGCTGGCTGGAGAGACCTGGCACTAGGCGGTGCGGCATACACTACACCTCCCTCGTGCCTGTACTGTGGGGACCATGAACGAGGATCCAGGTGACAGCGGGACCCACTATCTGCTGTTGACGGGCAGTATTGTTCCTGAGTACCTCCGCTGCATTAAAGACAGAAATGGTAGGAGAGAAACCGGGACTACTTGCTTTCCCCTTTTGTGATGACTGGGCCCTCTAGAAGCACATTTACTGAGCGCCTAGTGCGAGGCGAGTACCGATTCTGTAAGACTTGGGACCTCAACCTGTTCACACCAGGGGCACTGGACTGGCCATAAGGAGAAGGCAGCTACTAGTGCTGAAGCTGGGGCATGCATGTGCAGGAAAGAAGTGTGCATGCAGTGGGAACGGTGCAAACTTCTCCTGCAACCATTTGAGCTTAAGGATATAGAGGAAGAGAGGTGTGCTGGGGGAACAGTTGTGCTATTGTGTGGCTGGCAGTTGCTAAAACCTTGGATTTTAGTATCTTAGCACTCAAGCTAACAGTACCCCAAACAATGGGAGGGGTGGACCCACCCTCGACTATGCCCAGCTCAAATCTGAGGACAAGCATTGAACTTCTGAATTCTGCCCTGCTACCTGTATTGCACCTTATGTAGGGAGAAGGAAGTGTTGTGTTGTGGAGGAGCTTGTACTGAATGTTATGCTACTGAGTAGACCCTAACCTGGCTTCTGGTCGTGTGCATTTTGAGGGGGCGGTCTGCTCCCTGTGCTGGCTAAGGTGCAATAGATCTGTGGGGCCTGTCCACCTTGACTGCTGTACTCACTTTGGTGGTTATTCAGAGTGCTCTCGACAGTCCTTCCAGGAATCAGGGACTTCACTAAGGGCCACCTTCTGTCTCGTAGCTGCTGAGTTTTCTGGTTGTTGTGTCCTGATAGTTGATCAGGCTCACTGAGGCACAGGTGCACAGCGGTCCCATGACGCTGCCTGAAGTGCAGGACCACTTTTGTCAACCTGCAGTGCGCTTGGATCTCCACTGGGACTTAGGCCACTGGCTGCTTTGCCCTCATTTGATATATGTCCCCCACCAAGGGCAAGGGCAAATCCACAATTATGGATTTGTTTAACAATACGGGTAGCCCCGTGAACCAGCACAGAGTACGCCTGCACCACAGACAGAGCTGCTTGGGCTCCAGGAGGGCCACAAGAGCTCGAACACCACTCAGTATGTCGAGAACTTATAACTGCAAGAAATAGGTCCTGGAAACTTATTACAAGGATTCGCGGTTGAGCATGCTCACCACTCACTGCAGAAGAGGCCCCCACTGGGATCACACCGCAGACCTGTTATACCGAATATTTTGAACTTTCAAGATTGGGAGGTGATACTGAAACACTCCAGGGAAGGTGGTGAGATCCAGAGGGACAACTCCAAAATTTTCATTTTTCAGGATTACACACCAGCGGTCCAGAGGGCCAGGAACTCTTTTGTACTGATCAAAGCGAGACTCAGGCACCTAAATGTCAAATATATGCTTATGTATCCTGTCAGGCTCAAAATCATTTATAAGGGCAGATAACACTTCCTTGAAACCCCTGCAGTGTGTAACATGTGGTTGTAACACAACAATCTGGCTAGCGGGGAGGAAACTAACACTTGATTCAATGGGTGCTAACCTTGAGGCGGGTTGCATGATTTGGGGGGATGCCACACACTGACATCCCATGTAAAAGAAACTAAGGCAGATATGTATGTAAGACACGGCTGGGTGGGGGGTTCGCGGCTATGCCCCATTGACTTCTCTGATGGCATGGTGCACCAGGAATATCTGATTATTGGCCTACTGCTGTGCTGTATGAGGTATGCGAAGTCTATTTCCGCCTGAACAAACTGCTCTTTCATATGATGGGGGCAACGTTTGATCACCCACCATTGGCCTTACTGGTCTGCTCCACGCATAGGCTGGTGTTGGCCTGTTGCTGACACCCACTACTCGACACACAATGTGCTGGATAGGCCCTAGTGGTACGGGTACGTCTGTGTACTGTACACACCGTGCAGTTGCTTGGCGAATACATATTGTTTGTTTTGTTGTGTTATTGATTTCATGGGACGTCAACCTACGCCTCCTTGACTGCAAAGACTCAACAGCTAAATCCCTTGACTCAGTCCTCAAGGCACTAGGCTACAAAAACACCATCTTCAGCCCTACCCACACCCAGGGACGAACTTTCGACTGGATTGCACAGCACAACTGTCCACTCACCATCACTGGTAACACCCCCACCCCGTGGTCTGACCACCATATCATCACCTTCAGCATCCCCACCACCAGCCCCTCCACCCCGGCACCCCAACCCTTGCCACCCTGCCTCGCAAGAAGCTCCCATCACCTCACGAAGGAAAGGCTACTGCCTTTCCTCCAAGGCCCAGCCTTCAGACCTCCTTTCTCCACAGACCCAGAAATACTTGCAACAGCATATGACAGTGCCATCAAAGGAGCCATCAACTCCATTGCCCCACTGAAACCCTGCAAATCCAAACCCACCACCCACTCCAACTCCTGGTTCACCCCAGACCTTCTCACACTTCGCAACGAGAAAAAGGTTGCACTCACACAATGGCAAACATCCCACTCGGACAAAGATAAAATGATCTTCAAAGCCCGCTCTACCAAATACAAAAACGCAATCACCCAAGCAAAGGCTAAATCCTTCGAATCCAGAATCTCGGAGGCCCAATCTAGCACTAAAGAAATCTTTGCTATCTTCAGGGAGCTGGAGACGCCCACTCCCACCCCCCAGAATTTCACCAAAGACAAAGACTGGTGCGACGAAATACAAACTACCATGCAAGCCAAACTGAACCTCCTCCAAAAGAAAATATTAGCCACTAAAGAAGCCATGCCTAACACACACATCCCTGTCCCCCCGCCAGCCTCCAACCCCCCCAACCTTTTTCTTTCAAACCCATACAGCAAAAAGACATCATCAACATAATGAGGAATATCAAACCCTCTAACTGTAAAGGTGATGCATGCCCAGCTACCCTCATCAAGGACTGCACTGAAGCACTAGCTCATTTCCTGACAGCCTTTGTCAATGCTTCCTTTACCACAGGCAAAGTCCCTGCCTCTCTCAAGGAAACCTGGGCCCGCCCTCTATTTAAAAAAAACAACTCTTGATCCCACCTCCCCTAACAACTATAGACCCATAACCACTGTCCCGTTCCTCCTCAAAATACTGGACAAATCAGCCTATCTGCAGGTTCAGCATTTCATTGAAGAGAATAAACTCCTAGGTCTCCGACAATCTGGCTTCCGCCCCAAACACGGGACTGAAACCGCGCTACTTGACTTGAAAAACCAGATGGGCGACGCCAGAGACATGGGCAAACCAGCACTTCTCCTACTTCTTGACCTATCAGCGGCCTTCGACCTCGTAGACCATGACGTCCCATGCCACCACCTCTCTGCCACCGCTAAATTCTCCCCTGAGGCCACAGCATGGATCACGTCCTTCCTACAAGACAGAATCATGCAAGTATTCTCTGACTTAGCCTCCGCCTCACCCACCATCATCCTCTGTGGTGTGCCCCAAGGCTCCTGCCTCTCCCCCACTCTCTACAACATCTTCACACGACCCGTCTTCCTCATCCTCGACGCCATGGGCATCTCCTACACCAACTACGCTGACGATACCCAGATCCTCCTCACCCTCACTGGCAACTAGGACACTGACCCTCAACAACCTTTACACCACCATCCAAGCCTGGATGGCAGACAATGGACTATGCCTCAACTCTGACAAGACCGAACTCCTACTGGTAGGCTCCCCAGACACGCTAAAAAATCTAGACTCCCAATTCAGTCATTTCACCATTGACTCCATAAAAATACCTGTCTCAGACTCGGTCAAAACTCTTGGTGTCTACTTGGATTCCAACATCTCTATGGACAGACAAGTCAACGCAATAGCCTCCTCACTGCGTACCAAACTGATCAGACCCTTCCTCTCCAAAGAGAATTGCACAAACATAGCCAGAGCAATCACCGGCTCCAGGCTAGATTACTGCAATGTACTCTTCCTAGGAACTTCCAACAAAAACCTGGAAAGGCTACAAATCATACAGAACAATGCCCTCCGCGCTGCCCAAGGTATCACGAAAAGAGAACACATCTCTGAGGCCAGAAAACTAGCCCACTGGCTACCAATAAGGGAAAGAATCATCTTCAAAGCTCTGACACTGACCCACAAGTGCATCCACCTCACCGCCTCGGTCTACCTCTCACAAAGAATCCACCCGTCTCCTCCACAAGGCAAACCAGGTCACCATATACCAACATGCTCTGTGTGCCACTAGTAAAAAGAGCCAGAGCTGGAGGATCCACCTTCCCTTATCTCGCACCATCACACTGGAATGCCCTACCTCCCACAATCCGAGGTGAGCCCTCCCTCATTGCCTTCCAGAAAGCTATGAAAACCATCCTCTTCACATAAGGTCTCTCGCAGCACCATGTTTGCCAATAAACTGTCTGTAATGTAATAACCAAAGATGCATGAGCTGTAATGACTAATCTGTTTGTAGCAATCATAATGTGCCAACGACTGCTACCAATCCTGTACCCCCTGTAACTAAGTTCCTGCAAGTAACAGCGCCACAATGCCCCTGGGCTGTCTGTGTGCTATATAAATATAAATAAATAAATAAATAAATGTCCTCCACGCATTTTGGTACACATGTCGCACGTAAGGTTTCTCCGGTCGGGTGGGAGATGGGTGATTGGGCATTGGAGGAGGATGCATGATCTGGGGTCAGCCATGAAAAGTTGGGTAGGGGGTTGCGAATTTGGTACCTACATTTTGTAGACATTTGCATTATGACCCCCCATTAAAGTACTGACCTGGAACATGCGGGGGCTTGGCATGTACCTACATAGGAATAGGGTGAAATCTTTCCTAAAGCATAAGAAGATATCTATTGCCCTGCTCCAGGAGACCCACCTGATGGCTGAAGATCTAGAGGGGGTCCGGGAGCATTGGGGGGCGAGGGCGTACAGGGCGGCATACTCTAAATATGCTAGAGGGGTGTTTACGTGGATAAATGATTCTTTGCCGTTCTAGCTGCTAGAGGTGAATACGGGCATGGACGGGAGGTACCTCATCCTGCGGGGTTACATAGACCACATTGAGGTGTGCATAGTTAACTCTTATTTCCCGAGCCTTGGCATTGCATCTCATATTCGCACACTCTGTGCTCGGGTTGCGCGCCACCGAGAGCGCTTTTTCCTACGGGGAGGTGGTTTTAATTGTACTAGAGATCCTTTGCTTGAGAGATCCTCTCCCCCTGAGGGAGGTCTATCACCAGCAACAGCAGCCCTCAATGCGATGCTGACAAAACTTGACTTAGTGGATGTCTGGAGAGAACTGAATCCTGAGAGTAGGGGATACTCTTTTTACTCTTCACCCCATGTCCTGTTCACTAGGATTGATTACATCGTTGTTGGGCAGAGTCAGATGGCTGATATAGGTGGTGCAGAGTACCTGGGTCGAACAATATTGGATCACTCCTCTCTAATGGTGGCATGGCACCTAAGAAGTCCTCGGCGCCCATCCCAATTTTGCATATGCCAACAGATTCTTTGACAAAATCTTCAGGAATAAGCTGCAGACAACACTGGTTGAATTTCTAGAACACAATGTGGGTAGTGTAAAGGAGTGGGGTACTGTGTGGGAAGCCCTGAAAGTGGTGGTCAGGGGAGACATTATAGCCAGTGCTGTGGGTATCCGCAGAACTCTGAGGGTTGAACTTGAAATGTTAGAGGATGAAATCCAAGACATTGAGGCCCGGAACGCGGGTCAGCAGCCAAGTGAAGAGAGGTTGGCCGAAACCCGGTACCGCTGCCTTGAGGCATGAGAAAGGTTATCCAAATTCGATTATATTGAAAGAACTACCAGAGTGCATGCAGAGGGAGATAGACTCGTAAGGCTTTTATTGTGGCTTTGTAGGAGAGAACACCCTAGACACTTGACCACTGAGCTAAGAGAGGAGAATGGGAGCATATGCAGGACACAACTCGAAATTAATAAAAATGTTGCCAAATACTACTCCCAGTTATACAGTCATGATGAGCACGTTCCTCTAGAAGACATGATGGATGCCCTCTCATTAATTGTGCTCCCCAAACTAGAGGTCGCACAGCAGGTCGCATTGGAGCAGTCCATCACGGTTGAAGAAGTGTGCGATGCGATTGCTTCACTCGCTACTAGTAAAACACAGGGTAGTGATGGACTTCCACCTGAATTTCATAAAACATACAATTCGGCAGTGGCCCCAGTGTTGCTCAGGGTCTTTGAGGAAGCCTACTCCAAAGGTATACTCCTGGCAAGTATGCGGGAAACCTTGGTGGTCCCGATTCCTAAGCCAGGGAAACCCAAGGATAGATGCCAATGTTAAATTATGACATGAAAATATTGACCACGATACTGGCAGGGCTGCTCCGCAAAGTGATTGCGGATCTGATACATAGTGATCAGACTGGTTTTATCCCTGGCCGAAGCACCACCCTGTATTTGCGTGGACTGCAAAACATTATTGCACAGACCAATTATAGCCCTGAGCTGTGCATGTTGGTTTCGCTAGATGCGATTAAAACTTTCAATTCGCTTTATTGGGAATGGCTGTTTGCAGTACTGCAGGAATTTGGGTTTGGCGAGCAGTTTATACATTGGGTAAAGATCCTATACTCCTCGTCGACTGCAAGGGTGAAATCTGGGAGACAGGTGTCAGCGGTGTGGTACATACAAAGGGGACGTGCCAGGGATGCCCGCTATCACCCATGTTGTATGTATTGGCACTGGAGCCCTTAGTAGTCTATCTACGCCAAGAACTCCTAGAGGCAGGCATTTCGGTGGCTGGCACTATTCACTTAATATTGTTGTATGCCGATGACGTTCTGCTCTATGTTGGGGAGCCACAGAACAATCTGTCAGTGGTCATGGAGGTATTGGGCAACTTTGCTAAATTGTCTGGAATATCGTTCAGCAGGGAGAAGTCTTGCCTATTCCCAATGGTGGGGTTCCACTGGGTCGAGATTAATGCTTTGCCGGAATTAGGTTTTTTTGTGGAATGTGGAATCATTTAAATACTTAGGGGTATACGTTATGCATACACCTGAAGACATGCACATACGAAACACAACTGGGGTGCTGAAAGGTCTGAGAAGGTCAATGACATTCTGGTCTAGGCTTCCAGTGTCATTGATGGGTAGAGTTGCGATTATAAAAATGATTGTTCTACCTAGATTTCTGTACTTCTTTACTAACATCCATCATTATAATATCGTCTCCTTCTTCTGCTTATTTGACTCATTGATCGGGGAATTTCTATGGGGCTCATCCCGTCATAAGATTGCCCTTCCAACACTGTGCCTGCCTTACAAGGAGGGTGGTATGCAACTTCTGAATCTGGCATGTTATTACCTGGCGGCGCAACTTAACTTTATTGCAAAATGGCTATCAGATGACGTTACGTCTGAGTCGCTATTGCTACAGCAACTGGTGGCCCCTGCCCACCTTAAAGATGTGATATGGCTGCCGCTGATCTGCCTGGATTCTACACCCTTATTAGTTAGCTTGGGCAGGAAGGTGTGGCTTAGAACACTGAAACTACTGAAGATTGACTGCCCTTACTCGCCCGAGGTCCCGATAGTGGCAGATGTATGTAGGAACATAGAGGATCTTGCGGTGGCATGACGCTGGAAGGGCTGGGGCATCCCTACTTGGCACGACATGTTCAAAAACGGTCAATTAAAATAAATAGACACCATAGCAGAGCAGACCGGGCTAATCAGTGGGCAATTCTTGCGATATATATGCAAATAGTCGGGGCGGCTAAACGCAAATGATCTGGGTGGCCTGAGGAACTGGAGGCAACTCCGCTACTAGCTTTAATGTACTCCCTGGAAGATGGCTGGCGACCGGTGTCCAGACTGTATGGTAGTATAACTAATAGACCGAACCCTTAGAGCTCTAAATTGAAATCGTGCTGGGAATCTGACCTCAGAGTGAATATTGGGGAGCAGGAGTGGGAAAGTATACTTAGTTTCCCTAGGGAGGTGTCTAGGAACCCCTGCCTCAAATTGATCCAAATGAATGTGCTTCATCGCACTTATATAACACCTAGTGAGGGCGCCAAATTCAACAGACGCAAACAGCCGACATGTGCCTGGTGTGGTGGTGATGGCGCTGATCTGGTTCATAAGTTTTGGAGTTGCACAAAGGCGCAGGGTTTCTGGTCCCTCATCGAGCAAGCGTGTAGGAAGGCTGGGGTTACAAGGTATTCCTGGAGTCCAAAGGAGTGCCTACTGGGCGCATGCCCGAGAAACAGCAAGCATAAACATGTTATTAAGTTTATGGACATGGCATGCATCCTTGCTAAATGGTGCATTGCCATGTCCTGGAAGTCAGATGGGGGTCCGTAATATTTACGCTGGCACAGAGATTTCGAGACTTGGGCTGAGGCAGAGACCAGGGTGTGGGTCAGGGCAACACAGAGTCTGGATGCGACCTCAGGTGGAGCCTATGAGTCCTGGAAGCTACTGATTTGGGATACGTTTCACCCCTCAGATGATAAACCGCCCTGTGCACCATGCCATTGCTTAAAGTGTTGCATTGTTACTTGGATTCTCTGCCCTTCTTGCCCCTTCTGTGTGCTCCAACACCTCTAGACCAAGTACGAGCATGGGTACCACGGCCCAGGTACGTAAGAATGGACCGTTGCCAGTGTTCCCACTCCTGGCCTGGCCACAGAACTGAATAATTCTAAGACCTAGTTTACATGCGTGGAGAATTGTTATGTTATTAGACTCTGTTTTGTCTGTTTATTATGTTGGCAGATTGCTTTGACTACAAGCTCAAGTATGCTTGCAACTAATGCATAAAGGTTTTTTATGTACTAATGCATGCACATAAATGCCAATAAACAAAATTTTAAATACATGCAAAGTGGAGCAAGTGTGGTTGTCTCAGCTGTGGGGTAGTGTCAGTTTGTCTCACCTATTTAGGAAGAATCATGCGGTTGCATTCTGGTCTTTCAGAGTCATTATATGCAGTAGAGGACGGTCCTGAATACCTATGTGGTGGGAAAGTTCAACGAATTGACATCTGTGAACGGTGTAGTAGCCATGGCTTTTTTTTGTTTTATCAAATAATAAAATGATGCTGAACATCTCAGAAAGGATGGTCTGCTAATCAAACAATGCTTTCAGAAAGCACTATTTTATTTTTTGCCTTTTTTAAGCGCTCACACAGCCCGGGGGCATTGAGGCGCTGTTACAGGAACATGTCTTAGTTGCGTATTTATAATGCGCTTAATACCCAGAGGTTTCCAAGCACAGATCTGATACACAGATTACACAGATCTGATACACAGATTACAATTAGTAAAGCAACTGCTTCTGATTTGTATCATGCAACACTGCAAGCCCAGATTAGCCAGGGAATGGTTTTAAGCATTCTTTTCAGACTGCCTGACTCTGCCCATCCAGCAGAATAATGTACAGGGAAACTGTGCCTCTTTTTGCTTCTTTGCGAGGTCAAGCAACACCATCGTCAGCAGGGCAGCTTCCAGCCAGACCCCCTTGGAAACAAGCTTTAAAGGGCAAACCCCAAACTAACGAGCCATCCTCACACCCAGGTATTGTATACCCAAGGGCCTTTTAAGTGCACGGTTAGGCAAGGGTGTGGGATTAGACAGTCAGACAGAGCAGAACAAAAAGGAGGAGGAATTCCTCCATCTTGGTTTTCTGTGGGTTTCTCTTTCCTTCCTGTCTCCTGCACAGCAAAGCGCTTTGGGTATGTTCCCAGAAGGAAAAAGTCACTTATTCCATTAACAGGTATTGGGCTCCTTAAAACAGGCTTGATTTTGGCCATAACTGGGTGGTGTGAGAAACCTGAAGGTGTCTTACCTGCTAGTCCCTGGGAATCTGTCATCCAGGTGGCCAGGACACGGCCATCGCTTTTGGATCCAGTTCCTGAGGGTGGACCAGTACGGGAGGATCCCCTGGATGAAGGGTCTTGTCACGATTGTGCCACTGGCCCAACAATTGGCACCCATCATGGACTATTTGGGACTCATTTGTTTCCGTAATACTCCCTGGACAACACCTATTCATGTTATTGTCTTTACTCTCCGTTTGCAAGGCTTTGGAACTTTCTTATCTACTTTTACAAACTATATGTCCCATAATGCACCTTGTGGCAGTTCCCATTTCCTGGCTATTCCTATGAAGCAGTTCTAGCACTACACTCCCCAGAAGCCTTAGAGAGCAGTGCAGCTTTCGCTTTCCTAGGACTTGAGAGGGCGGAGGCCAATCACATTCAGGTGTGATGCTCCAGGTTCTGCTAATTAGCCTACTTCAGCACAGGGCAGCTCAGTATATAAGCAGCTGCCCGCTGGAGCACAGGTCTCTTGCATTGAGCTTTCTACCAGCCCTTTGTTGCCCTGTTCCTTGGATATTTGCTGTGTTCAGTGGTTTCCAGTTCCTGCTCTTGTTTCAGAGCCCTGTGCTTCCTTCCTTGTAGCCCTGCTTCTCAGCCCTCTCTCCCCTTCCTTTTGCCTGCACCTCTGTGCTTTCCACACTGCTTCCTTGTTTGCAGCACTCTATTCCCTGGCTACAGCCCCCTTGCTCTCTTCCTTGTTTGAAGCCCTCTGTTTCCTGGCTACAGCTTCCTTGCTCTCTTCCTTGCTTGCAGCCCTCTGTTCCCTGGCTACACCCACTTTGCTTTCTACCATCAATTATCTTGTTCCTTGCCATGTGCTGCGCCCTCTGCCCATGATTCCTGTCCTTAGCTTCCTTGAGTCTTCAGTCCTCCCCTTTTTTCATCCACTTCAGTAGTACTATTTTTCCTTGATCTCTCTCTGCTAGCTTTCTCTTGTCTTTTCAGCCCTGAGATACCGTTCTTGATTCCCATGTACTGTTTTCCGGTCGGCGTTCCCTGCATTTAGATACTAGGTTTCTGCCCTTCCTTTCTTCCGGTTCTCTGTCCTGAACCTTGCTCTCTCTGACTTCCCTTTTCCCTGGATATTCTGTTCTTGTCTTCACCTGTGTTTTATGTAATTCCTATGTACAGAGTTTGGCTGCTGAATTTCCAGCAGGCAATCTCTGCCACTTCCCTTGTCGCATTTTAGTGTTGTTCTTTGGACCTTGTTTACAGTGTACTGGTTCCTGTTTCAGCAAGCAATCATTGTTCGGTTCCTGCTGGACCTGTACAGGCTTCAGTCTTGTGAGTACTGTACCCTGGTTCGTGCCTTAGGGTTCAGATACAGACACCCACTGCTGTTGCTCCTAGACATGAGCATTCAGAGTGGGCCCCTGTAATAGCAATCTGTGCAAAAGGCTGGAGTTTACCAAGGTCCGTGGAACACTCTTTCCCCATTCTGCGTACACCCCAAAAGGGAACCCAGCGTGTTTGTTATCTTTGTATTCCCTGCCCCTTTTTGTTCACAGCCTCTCTTGCCTATCCTTTCTTGTCTACAGGACTCCTTGTAATCCAGCTTCTTATGTGCCTTTCTCCCTTTGGCTTAGTGGGCACGCCTCTACCCTCAGACCCCTCCTGACAGGTTTTCGGGCAGTGGAAGTGGGAAACCGGATGGTGAGATGCGGTATTCCCTTCCCTGTAACACCTTTTTCCCATCCTACCTGGTACGATACTTAGAGACTCAACTCTCCTCAACCCCCTTTCCTGACATGAAAAGATTCTCACGGACAGCTCAATGCATTGTGTTTCAGAGGCCCGGGACTCTCCCGCGTTGATAACCAAGGCAGGCTTGAATGGTTGCCGCTGTGGTACCGTTGTTGGCTCCTACAACAACAAAGCAGCACCAGTAAAGACAGCAGAGCCGGTGAGTCAGGGAGACTGATCCCAGACCAGCCTGTGTTAGAACAAAGGTTTCAAGCGACAACATTGTATGAAGAAATCTAAAGAGAACTGTGTGTGAAAAGTATGGAACGAGCGACACGAATATAATTGAAAACCAGAGGAGTGACAGAACTTTTGGAAGCCAAGAAAGATGCCCTAGAAAGAGTGATCGGGGGCCACGTGGGTGCTCATTCAAAGGTCTCTGGTAGGTATCCAATGGGTTGGCAACTGTGAAGAGGGAAATTGGAGACTGAAGTGGTCCTGCAACGGGTCAAGCTAATCCCTGTGCCCAGCTGAGGGGGATCCAGGGTGAACTGTGAGTCACCCGAGAAAGAATATTCTCTAAACATTGTGAAAAGGGGGATCTGAGCTCAGAAGAGGGGGGATCCACAGTAATGAGCGTGGTATGAAAGGGATCTGAGCCCAGGTGAGGGGTATCCATGGTGAAATACATGAACTGAGTACATATAAGTACATTGAGTATGTGTGTTGCTGTGTACCCTGCCCTACTGTTACCGTGATGCTGCTATATATCCCTCAGTATTACCCGCCCCTCTAGTCCAGATTATCCCACTGTGTACCCCACTATACCCATGTGTCGCTGTGTACCCCCTCCAGCCCCTGTGATGTCGCTGCATGCCCAACAGTACCTGTGTATCGCTGTGTGCCCTCCCCTTGTCTTACCCATGATGTCGCTATGTATCCCTCTACCCCACCGTCCAGTCACTATAAGCTCAACCCTCTGTCTCTCTGTCCCCCTTTTGTGCCCATTCACAAAGCATATACACTCTATGGATAAACTATCTTATCACACCATAACATATCACTATGCTTACTCTCTACTCTACACCATCACACAATAAGTACAGCTATACTCCTTGATAAATTTGGCCCAGCTGCTCATATGCGAACACTACCCCATAGATGCCTCATCACTCTAATAAAACGCAGCTATATCCCATGACAAACTGGCCTAGCTGCTCACATAAGCGTCCTACAGGCCTAACAAAGTCAGAACCCAATCTGGGTGCCTACCCATCAGACTGCACACATTCAAATGATATCTCCACCACCACACCTAATGCTAAGATGCAGCTCCCATCAGGGTATTACATCAGCTGCACACATAACTGGTGCACCCATGCACCATACAACACTACCCCCCTCTACTCTCCACTGACCTGGACTGCGGTCCCCGAAGGCATACAACCCACCAGCGCTTTGAGGTCATACCAATGATATTTAGAGCGCTAAATGCCAAATGCCAAATAACATAACATAAGATAAAAGGAACTTTGTGCTTTGTTTTGGTACATCAGGCCCTCTGAATCAAGAGACTTTGAAGTAAAGAGACTTGGTTACAGATGACCCTGATGCTGGTCATGGAACTGTATCCTCGTGCCGAAGAAGCCAGAGTGTGTGCTTTGCTCGAGTGAACCACTGTGTCCCATGCTGAAAATGTAGGGAAGGGAGGACAACAGCCTGAACATCCTGACATATCATTTTGTGAACACTTCCGTCTTTTTCATGAACACTACCCCACGCTCTTTTGTATTTACCGGTAAGGATTGGCAATAGGTTTTTTTAGTATAGGCCCTTCTATTTTGACAAGACTGCACTAGGACTGCATTATTATTATTTGATGGTCGTAGCTTGCTCCCATCTGTAGATTTAGGGTTAGATAGGCGTTTATCACACCATTGTTGAAGTTCAATAAACATCCTTGAACTGAAGTCACTTATGTCTGTTTTACTGTTGATACCATGCCTTCCTCACAGTGGCCTTTTGACTTTATAAAGAAGGGGTATTCCACTCCTATTTTGATTTAGTTTGGCGTTTCAAGGACTTTGAGAAGGAATTAAATCGGACCTCTATTGGGAGAGCAGTCCTTTCTAGAGTCCTCCACTAGTGAGGTCAAGCTATAGTGTTCCAATTCAGAGGCAGGCTAATAATCCCTTATAATCCCATATAATCTGCAGGGCACATTGGGGTGAACTGCTGTTGGACCAGACCTGCCTCTCAGCCAGCTGCAATGATACCCAGGCCCCTAACTGGAGGTGAAGGACTCCTGTAAGTGCTAGCTAGCTTCCGATGGTTTTGGAGTGAAGAGAACAAGGAACAAGGGTCATTCTTGTCCCTGGGTCTCTGGATTGAGACTCACAGCACCAGAAAATACAAAGTTCCGGGACTCCTCATTTCTACAGCTTTGAACCATCATCAAACTGTGATTCGACCACGTTTGAACACCTTTGAACCACGAGGTCCTAGAGAGCAGCTTTTGGCACTTCTTCGAACCTGCTGCATTGTGCCCACCAAGCACATCACCTGATTAACTCAACACCGGCTTGCTGCTGAGGATGACTTCAACCACTGTCTCTTCAAACCTTTCGTCGACCATCATGACCACAAATCCAAACCTCTTGGACATCAGCTGGAATCGTTGGAAGCATCACATCACTGGTCGACCCCACCCAGCAGTTACCAACATCTAAAACCGGGTCAATCTTCAAACTGACCTTGGTTAGCCCTACAAACTTCATTGTTGACCGCCATCTATGAACAGCATGGAGCTATGCTTCGAGCCGTCTAGACACCCGCCACGCCAGCATGACTCACTGCATCCAAACCTGGTTCAATCTGCATCTACAGCATCCAGAAGCTTGCTTGAACAGCCAAGAACTGAGAAAAGTACTGTTGAGAGGCCCTATCCCCTTGGTCCACTTTTGGGACCCCAGAGAATGTTTCCATCTCTACAGACAGCTAAAAGTGAAGAAGGACCAGTATGCCTTGGAAATCTACCCTGAGCCCCACACGTGGCAGTGCCATGACTGCGTGTCATCCAAGGGACGAGCCTTTTGCTACAGGCTGGAACAACCCCTCGCAATTCTGGCAGTGAAAAATTCAAAGCATGTTTTTTTTGTGTGTGTGGTTGTGGATTTGACGAGACTTCCGAAAACAACACAGAAATGGAGGCAATGATGTAAACATGAATCTTTTGAAGACTTCGGTTTTACGTCTGTATCTAAAGGTGTGAACATGTCTTTTACTTGTGCTTTTCATTTAAATATGTTTACTCATGACGGAAATGTAATTCCCTGAGCTTGTGGGTTGCACTTCAACCATAACAGATGGTCAACACTAGGTTCATAAGGAAATGCTCTCTACAAAGCCTCCATTTACACATCACTGAATTGTGCCTAATCCCCAAATCAATAGAACAACCGTATTTCAATAATACTTTAATCAAGTCAAGATTGTCCCTCGGCTTTTCCTGGATCATGAGCGGTGAGATAGCTTGGCGAGTTCAGCACCGGATGCTGAGATGTGTCAGCAATCTACAGTCATGGGTTGAAATCCAGGAACACAAACTCTTCCTGCCAAACCTCTTAGCATGTTAAAATAGGGCCCATTCAGCTGGGAATATAATAACGCATCTACCTTGGGTCCTGTTTAGTGCAAATATTTGGTAGTAAGTACTGCACACATGTTATGTTGTTAACCCGATTATAGTGTTGGTTGCGATGGACTGTAAGAGAAGAGAATCCATTTGAGACAAGTGTGCCCTGTGCCAGCCACTTGATTGTGGTGGCCTCCAAGATATTTAGGTGAGAACAGAATCCACCTGTTATGTGGCCTTTAATGGCGCATCTAAGTGCTGCCATAACATGCGTATTTATCATCCAATGTGAAGGCACTGAATATATCAACCTGGAAAAGGATGAAGGTCTGAGTCGTCCCGGCGCGCGACTGCGGGTCGTGCACAGACACCCTAAGCAAGGCCGAGCTTCCGCATTTCAACCATCTAAGATCAGTCGTGAGACGCATTAGTTTAATGATAAAGAGCTGATGAAAAAACTGTGGTTTTATTCCAATGCATATTTTTAACTACATGGGTTGAATAAAATCGTACCTCTTTGTTTTGCGATCAATAGTTCAGAGTCATTTGCTCATCTCAAACTTGGGACCGGCTCTGTGCAGACCGGGGGAGGGCTTGGGGGTGAGGTCACCCTGGAGTGCCGTTAAGATCCCGATATCCCCCCTCTGCTACCTGCAAAATATTGACTGGTCCCACACGAAGAGCCCGCCAGCACCTCTCACACTAAAACCTGCACCCACCACGGGGCCGGACTGCACATCTCTCCTCGCAGGGCCGACTCCGCTCTTCCATGATGAACACATTGAGTACCATTACAACGTTGGTTAATAATAAGGCGCCTGGAAGTGGGAGGAAACGCCAAGAAGCGCTATATGTGATACTGTCTGAAAAATGTAAAAAGGGCAGGTAACTGGAAACACCATACTGGACACTCTTCTCACTGCCCTTCACTTGCCTCACCCTATCTTTTCTTACTCCCATTGCCATTTTCTCACCCGTACTCTCTGACCAGCACTCCCGCGTCCACCCTCTTGCCCCTTCCTGCTTTTATCTTCACTCTACAAAAAAAAGTGCTGCCCGGCTAAAGAAACCACCTATTTCAACGAAGATGATCTGACATGATAGGTTATTTATAACGCTCTTAATATCCAGAGATGTCTAAGCGCGGGCCCCGGGACCGAACCTGTGGCACTCCATATCATCTTGCTTGCAAGAGCGAGAACGTTGCCCCTGAGCTATCCTCCAGACATGCGCGATGCATGTCCCCTGAGTCACAAAGGTGGAGAGGATTGTTGCGTGCGGCTGCCGGGTGGACAAGGCTTGCACAGTCCACCCGGCATCGGACACGCCGATACTAAGCCATGCTTTGCTCCTCCCACGTGCTTGAGTGGTGGGCTGGATCCTATAGGGCCCAGCAAGCTCCCGTATATCAATCCATGCGGGTGTGTTGGTGAGCACAATCCCAGGGACCATCCTTAAGGGGCCCATCCTCTTTGGTGCTTATTGCAGGTGGAAATGTGAACCTGTACAGTGATCCCCAAGGCATCCATGGGGCTGGTGTGGCCCCTGTCTTTCTTGGGTGTTCTTTTGCACATGGTCTTCCCTTGTGGGTCTGGTATTGGTCTCAGGTGGATAGCTCAGGGGCAACCCACTGACCTGGGAAACAAGACGATGGATCCCTGGTCTGCCCATAGAAACCTCTGGATGTTAAATTGTTATACATTATAAAGAAAATGGTGAAAGATATCCAACCTCAATAGGACCATGTCTAGCTGGCACCCCTGATACATTTGCGGCCCTTGACACTATCCCTCCTGCCCCGCTCCTAAGTGGCCAGGAGGAGATGGGCTTTTTATCGACCTGATCCCAGTCCACACCTCTACCTCCATATGCTTCTAAGCCTCTGACTCGCCAGTGGTGTCCTGTAGGGACACGCACTATCCTCTCGTTTTTGAGCAGCTAAAGTCACCCCCTTATTCACTTCAACTGTGCATATGGACTGCATTTCTAGAGCTGCTTGCATTATAGCCGTGCAATTCTGTGGCACGGAGCGGGACCAGGATCTCGCCATCCAACCTTTCCTGGTGCCATTGGAACATTTAGTTATGAACCAAACCCCAAACCAAGTGAAAGCGGTCACAGTTGTTGTCGCATTTTCATCTTCTGGCCACAGCACTTGGAACCCCCCCCATTCTACCCCCCAGACCTTCAGCAGAGGTGAAGAATCTGCTTGAGGTTCTGGAGAATAGCTTTTCATGTCTGTGCCAGATTACCAGTGGCTCAAGGTTTTGGTTTCCAGATGTGGATCGTGAGAAATACGTTCAAACATTATTCCTACTTGTTGGCCACAGCTGGACTTTTCTTTGCCTTTGGCGTCTATTTGGTCTTGCTCAAGTTGACTGCTGGCAAACTGCAAGAAGTTGAGTCGAATGCTGATTGGCTCCTTCTTGGGCATCCCTCTCAATCGTCTTCTTCAAAGGTGCTGCTCACTCTTCAGTGCCTTCCTAAGGCTTAGAGGATCCATATCAAGGTTCTCTCTGTCGGCCACCATACAGTCTTCTGACAAACACCCCAGCTCATCTAAAAAATATTCCGGTGATATGTCCCTGGATGTCCTCCCCTCCTGTCCGCCTCCAACAGATGTTGCCCAACATAAAAAGAGTGCACTTGAGAGCACTCTCTAACATATATTTAGGGATGCATTCGGAACTCGCTTCTGGCCACTGTCCTCTCTATCTTATCTGACCGAAGATTCAGAAAAGAGCTTACAGCGTTCTTGTTTATCACACTTTCATGATGCCCTGGGCCACTGATGGCAAGGCTACCTCCAACCTCGTGATGAGGCTCTCACCTGAGAAAGGTATCGTTTAACGTTGGCAAGTGCTAACAATGGTGTACCCATTTCTTCGTACTGTTGGGGACAAGAATACAATATTGCATCGATGAATTGCAATCATGTGTCCCAGCATGTGGCATTGTGGCATTGCGGAAGAGTAACTATCATCAGGAGGGTGTTATCCCCAAAGAGTTCCGAGGGCAGTATTAGACAAGGGGAACCAACCTCGAATTGGCTACGGCATTCGAATTCCAGCAGGTTCAGGGACCCAAGGCAGGCAGATGGGTCCTGAAGGCAGCACAACAGCACCCTGACCTACACTACGTTCCGCAGCTCCAGGAGGACACACAGTGCCCGGTGGGTGAGTCGAGGTGAAGAACCCGTCAAAGGGATTCCTACTGGTGTGTAGACTTAAGGTGGTGACAGAGAATACCCAGATCAGGGTTCTGCAGTACCCAGCCTTTCGGCTTACTGCACAAAAACACCCAGGCCACTTTAATGTGACAGGCCAAAGCTCACAAATAAACGCTAACCTGGCTCCTTGGCCTTACAGACCAACACAACTGTTTTAACGACTTGCCAAACAAATGTAATAATTAAACACTTTCAATTCCCCCAACAATTAAATAATTAAATCAGTTTAACTTCCTCCCTACCTATCACCTCTGCCCTACCGTCTCCTTACCATCTTCTGAAGGCCTCCCGCTTTCTTCCCGGGGCCATGCCCCTCCATCTTCAATACCTGTTCCCCCTCTTTGTACCCTCAGGGTAGACGGTTTGTGCAAACAGCACCACGCACATCCTTTCGCACGCTATTCCCCCATTGAGCTTCCCTCCCCCCTCATCTAAAGGAGCAATGCCCCCGGCAACCAGCAAACTAATACCCTTCCAACTCCCCTCTACACCAAACTCCTCCTTCCTAATGACCTGCAGCCAGGCTGACCTGTCACATCAGCAATCAGAAAACCTAACATCATAACTTCCTCAACTAATGCCCCAGCCTGTCACACGAAAACTGTCAAACCCCCCCCCTCCTCCCCCGCCCCAGGCCCTTTAGCCTTTCGTCATAAAACCCCCAAAACGCGATGTAGGGGAAAAAACCCAAAACATTCCTAACAGAAACCTTCCTCCCCCCAATAATCTGCACCCACTGCAGGCCCTAAATAAGGGGGTGGGTGGGCAAGGACAAATGCTCATCCTCAACCGTCACCTTCTCCCGAACCTTCCCTGCCCCCTTAAATACCCCAGGGGACACACTATGCGCAGGCCAGCTCGCTGACCTGTGCGGCACCCAAAACAACCCAGGGGGAAAGGTTTTGCGTTCCCCTCGGGGCCCCCCTTTGGGCTTAGTGCACAAAAACACCTAGACTTGCTTGTAGTGAAAAAGGTCACTTTAATGTAACAGGCCAAAACTCACAAATAAACGCTAACCTGGCTCCCTGGCCTTACAGACTAACACAACTGTTTTGACAACTTGCCAAACAAATTTAATAATTAAACACTTTCAATTCCCCCAACAATTAAATAATGAAATCAGTTAAACTTCCTCCATACCTATCCCCTGATCCCTACTGTCTCCCTACCATCTTCTCAAGGCTTCCCGCTTTCTACCTGGGGCCATGCCCCTCCATCTTCAATACCTGTTGCCCCTCTTTGTACCCCCATGGTAGCTCGTTTGTGCAAACAGCACCACCCCCATCCTTTCCCGTGCTATTCACCCATTGAGCGTCCCTCCCCCTTCATCTAAAGCGGCCATGCCTCCGGCAACAGAAAAACCCTCCACTGAGGTGTTCTTTCTGCCCCACCCCTACCATACTGCCTTCCACTCCCAACTCTTTATTTTCTCTTGCACTTGCAAAGTCACATCCGAAAGGTAATAACTGTTCCCAAAAATTGACAGATGAACGCCATCCTCCCAGAAAACCACAAAGTCCTCATACGCTATTTCTTTGTGCTCCAAAACCTTCACCGCCGCCAAACCGCAAAATTCTACCATCTCCCTATTTATTTTCTTCCTATTATGCTCTATTGCTCCCTCACTTACTGCTCCCCTCCATACTCTCCTCGGCAACAGCTTGGTCCATACTACACTTGCCCTGGCCCATATCTCCCAAAGCCATACCAAATCTCTCTTCATTTTCCTCAGCAGAGCCACACCTGTGTCTCAGACTAGATTGTTCTCCCCCACATGTATTATCAACCCCTCTGGAACCATGACGCTCCTTCTGCCCCGCCAACATAGGCAGCAGCTGATCCCAACAAAGCCCCCCTAGACCCGACCACCTCACAAGCGCCACCTTGTAACAGCACCTCAATTGAGTACCAAAAATCCTTTCCTCCGCCTCCTTCCCAGCCCACTTCACAATAGAATGACCCACAATCCAAATCTGCAGCATCTCCCCTGGCCTCTGCGCCGTATCTGCAAAAGAAATTGCATTTTCACTTTCCAGTCCACAACTACCCCAAACATTCAGCCCTCCCCTTTGCTCCCTGTCCCCCCTTCAAACAGCCCCCTTTTCCATATCCCTGATATACCCTTTTTACTTCCCAGACCTCCACCGACCCAAACCTTTTACCTTATCCTCCGCTAACCCCAACTGACTACGTTCAAATGTCACACCCATCCTAACGGAATGAGTTCCAAACTCCTCCACATTTTCCCCCGCCGCCACCAGCACCTTCCTCACTACTCCCAACACTTGGGCTGCCGATACTACTGCCCCATCCTCATGCCGAAAAGACAACCCTGACCTTCCCCCACATAGCTCCTTCAAGCCAAACCTGTCCTAACAGGGCACAGTTCCTTAATACCCCACCCCAGTAACACCCAACAGACCTTCCCTTTTTGATCCGTCTTTGACCTCTTAATCTTAATGTCGAATCCCAACTCAGAGAAATAAATATCTTCCCAATGCAGGCCACCTGCTCCTCACTCCCCCCCCACCTGTTCTGAAATCCTAAACGCCCCAAAAAACAACCACGTAAAGCATGTCGCAAACATGACTCCGTCCCAAGTCGGCCAGCAAACCCTGTCCAAAGCCCGGCATAATCTGACCAACAGATCCACCAATACTGTCCTCCCGCTATCCCTCCTCCTATTCTCCCTCGCCCATCCCTCTAACATGCTGCTCGCCATTTCCCCACCGCTCTACTGGAAGCCCCAAAACCATTTCCCACAGAAAGCGATACCCGCCAGCTTCCCGGCTGTAGTTGCTTTCGACCAACCCTTGTCCATACACCCCAGAAGGAAATTGACCACATCATCCCTTCTCCGCTCTTCACAACATCCCCCCGACCCCTCCAACTACTCGCTCCCCCTTTTGTGAATTCCTCCCATGCTCTCCTGTATGCTGCCCTAGACGCCGCGGCCAGGGAGCCCGCCACTAACGACTGCGCTCTCAACGTCCTATCTTCCACAGCTCCTCTGGAATCTGCTGCTCTTCTGTTCCGCTCCTGGTGCCAATCCACGGAATCTCTGGCATTGAAAACGAGATAATGCATCAGCGATGCCATTATCCTTTCCCGGCACGTGTGTTGCCCTGAACACCACATTCCATTCCATACAGTGCAATACAAACTCCCTCAATAACCTTGCCACCCTCTCGTCCCTTGCCGACTGCCTGTTCACCACACTGACCACGCATTCATTGTCAATATTAAAATTTACTTTCCTGTTTTCAAATTCCCTACCTCACAAATCCAACGCAACCAACAAAGGAAAAAACTCAAGAAATGCAATGCTTCTTCCCTCTTTCAGCCACCGCAGCGGCCACTTTTCCACGCACCATCTGCCCCCCCAAAAAACTCCAAATCCCCCTGCGCCTGCCGCATCTAAAAATATTTGCACTTCCCATGATACGGGATCCCCTTGTAGCCACATGGACACTCCGTTCAAATCTTCCGGAAAGCGCAGCCAAATCCTACAATCTTCCCGCACCGTCCCTGACACCCTTACCCGATGATCTTCCCGCACCATCCCTGACACCCTTACCCGATGATGTGGGCACTTCACTCCCGCCATCGACTCCGCCATGTTCCTACAAAAAGTGTGACCAGGGGCCTCTACCCTACACGCAAAAGTCAAATGCCCTACCAGCCGCTGCATCTCCAGTAATGTCATCTTCCATGCAACTACTGCCTTTTCCAGCAAACCTACCAACCTGCTCACCTTGTCATGCGGCAAGCGTGAGGTCATGGCCACCAAATCCAATTCGATCCCCAAAAAGATCCACACAACCACCGGCCCTTCAGTTTAGTCCTCTGCCAATGTCACCCCCAACTCCTGCATCAAAGCCTGGAAAATCCCTAGCATCTTCTTGCATACCAATTCATTGCCTGCCCCACTGATTAACAGAAAATCATCCAGGTAATGCTCGAACAATGCACAAGAAATAGCGCAACCCATTGGCAAAGCCTTGTATATGTAAATGCGGTCCTCGAATTGCATTCCCAGCAACCAAAAATCCTCCGGGTGCACCGGCAGCAACCTAAACGCTGCCTTGATATCGCACTTAGCCAAGAACGCCCCGCAACCTGCCTTCCTCACCAAATCCACTGCATGGTCCACGCTCGCATATGACACCACGCAATCCTGTAGGGCAATGAAATTGTTTACCGACATGCCCTCAGGCCACGATAAATGATGTAGTAATCTGAATTCCCCATAACCTTCTTGGGCACTACCCCCAATGCGGATACTACTCGATCGCCCTGCAACCCTCCCCGTGGACATCTCCTTGTGCAACTTTTCCCTTATCACTTCCACATTTTCCCTGGCTGATTTCAAATTTTCCGCCCACCTACGCACCCTGATAGCCCAGTCTGAAACCTTCCCGAAAACCCTCTCCCAAAATCTTCGCTCTTTCCCTGCCTGGATAAAAACTAAGCCACTTCTCCAATACCTCCACCTTAACTTAACCCCTCGTCCTGCTCCTCGCCCCCTACCCCTGTCCCCCCTACTGAAAGCACTGTGTGACCGGGTGCCGTTCTGCACACCTGCTGCACTCGTGTTTGAACCTACACACTGCCCTTTTGCAGCTGTCCTTATTGAAGGCCCAGCACGATGCTGCTTGCTGACCCCTGCCTCCTCATCCCGCACCCTCAGGCGCGGGCGACCAAGAAAGGGCCTGTAAGGCACGATTAAGCCACTTGCTGTGTGTACCATTGGTACAGGCCTCGTCGGCCCAATCCATTGCAATCAGAGATCCATGTCGATCTCCCCCCAGACCGCCTGGCTGTCCTCTGCCAACCTTGTTCTAAACTCCTCGTCATAACGCACCCACGCCTAACCCCCAAAACTCGTGAATGCCTTTCTAATCATGTCCCTATACTTCAACAGACCCACACACCTCTCTGGGAATTTCTCGCAATAGATACTCGCATAAATGATAAAAGCTGATGTCCAATTCTCAATTATCACCGGCACCTGTGGACGCGAGGCCAACTCCCTCTACTCCTCCTTAGAACCCTCCTTGGCTCTCACCACCCTATGTAGTAGCTTGAACACGTCCACAAATTCCCCTGCCCATATCCTATCCTCTGTTGATGTCATCAAATGCGCTCCCAATGGTTTTGTAATGCCCATGTACGGCAACTTCTTCTCCTTTCCCTTACCCTCTGCATCCTTCTCCTTTGGAACGTGCACCTCAAGTGCCACAGGCTCAATCACCCTTTCTGTCTGCGCCTCCACCAAAGAAACCTTCCTCTCCGCCTCCAAGGCCACCATAGCCTGCAAGCCAATCTCTCTCCTCGCCCCTTGGACCACTACCCTTCTTGCCCCCAACCTCGTGTCCCCCCTATTCCATGCCACTGACTATTCCCCTTCCCACTCACCTCTTTCTGCCCTGCCTTCACCCGTCTGCAGCCTGGCCTCCACTCCAACGCTCCTCATCTCCTTCCTCACTGGGCTCCTGCTGCGGGGACAAAACATGTCAACAGTCTCACCCAACCAGTCTCCACCCTGACCTCTTGCACCCTAGCCCCCTTGCTCCTGGCTTTCGCCTTCCCACCTTAACCCCCTTCTCACCCTATCCTTCCTCCTTGCCAAACTGTGCCCCTCATCCTCCCACTGCCCCATATACTCTTCCACCCCTTCACCATCCCCAATGCAATACCATTGTAGAGGAGGCCCCAAGCATGGCCCGCACTCAAATTGTTCAGTTTGAAGTACCAGGAACTTTCACGCCGAAATATGTGATGTATGATGAGCCAATAAAGATTGAGCAACAGCTGATGCTAATGAACTCCCAGTTTTTTGTAATTGTCATTAAACGGACTCCCTTTGCCAAACCATTGAGCTGTCATTATTCATTTGATGCTAGTGTATTAATCTGCATCCCCATCCATCTCATGGGTGCTGCTGCCTCATCTTAAAATGCTATTGGGCAACCGCCAGCTTTATGGGCCGGTTGGGGCCCTAGTTCACACTTGGTAGCAGAGATAGGATGGTTTATCGATTACTTTTTGCCATCCGGCTAAGTAGACCGAGAAGCTCCCCGTAGATAGTGGCTAGATTAAATTGAAAAACCTGCAGGGTAAGGTCTGAAGGAACCTGTGTTTCACCCACGAACCCCTTCCCACTTCTACAAGCAGCCGATCGAGCGAAAGCAGGAGAGGCGGTGACGAAGGCAGTGATCCCGAGGATCCAGAGAGGAAAACATGCGAATGGTGAGTGAAAAAGACCAAAGGCTTTGGGAAAAAGTTGCATGCCTTAGAACAAGTAAGGGAAGGTAATGGTGGGAGACGGAACAAAAATAAAGTTAGAGATAGAGTAGAATGTATATATATATATATATATAAGGGGAAGAAAATAGTGACTATAAGGTAACCTAGCAATATATAGAGGTTTCCCCGGAGGATACCCGAGCATAGAGGAGGATACCAGGAGGATACCTAAGCAGAGAGATGATACGCCCAAATGCCTACGCTTTAATATATCGGTTAGAAGAAGCCTGCATTCAAAGTCCTGAATAAAATAGGACAAAACAGGAGACCAACACGGTTAAAGACGCTTTGAAAGGGATGGGCTTACACTCCATGTCGGGGTAAATCATAGGGGCAGAGATATGTGTAGCCGGCTGCAGTCTGTCTAGTATGTCTAGTGTGTCTCGTCTGTTTTATGTTTTTTTTTTACTTTTTCCTTTTTCTTTTTCTCTCTGACGTCATAAAAAATAAAGACATTTTTGGAGGAATTAGCACGAAAATTACGCAATTGTTTAGCCAAGACACTGAATACTATAAATCAATGATTATTGTTTGAAAAGGAAAAAATACATTTTTGTGGAAAAAACGGGATTGGAGCTTGCGATGATTGGTGCTCGCTCATATTGTTGATTTTGTTTAAGTAACGTAAAACGTAACCAAGTGTTGTGTGAGGAGAAGTGAGATAATTTTAAGTATGGAAGCGATCACACCGTTAATACACTTGTGCAAGCAGTTGCCAAAACATGCACCTAAGCTGAAAAAGTACAGTGCAGAATGGGTTAAGGGAACAGTAAACAACATGTTTATGCCATGGCCCCAGGGTGGATTGCTGTCTAAGACGGTCCTGCAACAAATGACGATATATTTGCACGCCATGTACACTGGCAAAAAGTTAGACAAACACCTAGCGAGTTTAGAACTTTGGAAGATGTACCAAAGAGGTTAAGGAGGGGGAGCCACCCTTAGATTGGATACTTAACGTATGCACAGAGGGGGTGAAATGCCTTCTGCACCACCCGCCCCACCTGAAACAAAAAGTGAAGTCCGTAAAGATGAAGGATTATACCCGCTAAGGGAACTTAAAGCAGCCACGGATATAGCAACCCGGCATATGAGTCACCTAGGCAAAGTAGTGACAAAACCCCAGATAAAGACAGAGGCAGAGATATCACCTCCAAAGTCCCGAGGGACAAGGAGAGACACGAGAAAGAGAAAGGAGACCAGGCACAAACAAGTACATCTCTAGACACCGAGAGAGAAGGCAAAAGATGGAAAGGAGATGAGGATAGAACTGATGAGATAGCATTCACACAGAACGAATGGATGGAGGTCAGATTCTGTTGAAACTCGATGGTAAAGGCATTGAGGACGTGAAACAAAAGGGAGAGCCAGATGATTTTCAAAGAAATGAGAAGGAAAAGGAAAAAGGATTGAGAGACGAAAGGATCAGGAAAAAAGATAGGCAGAGACGAGAGCAGTATCGCGAGGAGCAAAAAAGGAAAAACAATCATAAGCAGAGAGCAGCTAATGATCAGAACAGGCAGGAACAACAGAGAATAGAAGAAGAAGAACAAAAGATAAGGAAGAAGAGAATAAAAAGACAAAGGGATGAGGAAATACGAAGGGCAAATAAACGAAGAGATGCACAGAAGTGGGAGGAAAATAGGGTCAGAGTGGAAGCGAGGAAGCACAGAGAATTTGATGACGACATAGAACGTCAATGAAGACAGAGGGCATGCGATCTTGAATATCTGGAAAGAGAGGTTAAAAAACCTGATCCAGTAGTAGATTGGGAAGACATAGAAGAATTCTTTCCTGAGAACGATTCAGTACCAGGCGCGTCTAGGGCAATTATCGAAGATGACTTCGACACCCGAAGCAGCAGAGAAATGATCGATAGAATTCATGATGAAATGGGGCTAGAACAAGTGCCCCAAGGGAGAGGAGAGGACGAGCATCTTGAGAGCACTCAGCTGTACAATACTGAGGATGCCTCTCGAAGTAGTAGAAATAGAGAGCTGTCCCTAGATAGGTTGACACTAAATTGGAACGAGGAAGATGAGAGGCGTTGCACGAGTTGGGCACAGACAATATCAGATGCAGAAAGAGAGGAATATGAGGAAAAGGAAGAAGAGAGGAGACGCAAAAAATGCTTCTCCGGAGGAAAAGGGATAAGATGGTCACATTCTAGCAAGTCTGCACCTAAGGCATCGGAGTCAGCCAAACAGTCAGACCGACATGAAGGAATATCTTACGGCCAGAGGTTGTGTCTCCACCACCCTATGTGAGCCGACTAAGGACATTGCCAGGTAGACGGTGATGCCGGACTATCACCGATGCAGTCGATAGAAAAATGATGAGGGAGGAAAAGGAGTGCCATGTATTACAATTCCCGTTGCTCGAGAAAGGAGGAACGAGGCCACGGTATATTCCATGGCCACACATTGACTGAGAAAACCTGAAAAATAAGCTGGAAATGTTAACCTTGGGAGCTGGAAAATGGATACATGAGCTAGAAAAAGTGACGGGAGGGAACACATTAGCTATAGGAGATGACAAGGGTCTTTTAATCGCCATACTCGGTGATCGAGCCGATGATGCGTGGACACGTGCAGGTTACCCTGGCGTGACTACAGTTAATTCTGCACACGATGGAGCTCCATTTAACAATTGCAGAGCTGCAGTATGGAAAGCATTATGATTGCTATACCCGGATACATCTGACATGGGAGCTATAATGACATGAAAAATGAATGAGTCAGAGCATCCTTTGCTTTACATTCAGAATTTACAAGATGCATGGGGGCTTGAAACTCGTGAATCCTGAGGGAAATCCATACCCGTGTTTTACCATATATTATGCCAAGGGCTGCCAGATCAGGTGCAGAAGCAGCTAAAGAAATTGGTAGGAATTGAGGCTAAACCATGGTCCGAAATACAGTTGACCATAGCTCACTTTTGCAGATTGCTGCAGGTGAAGAATTGCAAAAAAAGAGGCTGCACGAAAAACTGAAGAGGCAAAATTAGTGCAGAAAAATTATCAAAGTATGCCATTGAAGGGGCAATGATAACTAGCACAGCCGGATCGAACATACAGCAGGGCAATAATCAACAGCAGGTTAATCAGGGCAGTAATGGGTTTTACCCCAGAGGGATAGGCTTTCGATGAAGAGGATGGCAGAGAAATCAGGGAGGCTTTCAAAACAATCAGGGAGGTTTTCAAAACATGCAGGATATGTCAAATGGGCAAATAATCAGACCACCGCCAATATGTTGGACTTGTGGGATGACAGGGCATCTAGCACGCACATGTAGAAGTCAAGGCATGGTGCAAAACGACCAAGGGACAAGAGTAGGGATGCTGAATCCACCTGTTTTTACAGCAAGCGGGAAATGGAGTTGCACAGAATCACACAGTGCAACAGCAAGCGCCAGGAGCACAGCAAAGCTTGCAATCTCAGAACTTGAAAAGTTTTCCACAAGGACAGTCTCAACAGTCGCCGATGCAACTGTCACAGATAACAAGTGCAGGACAGGCATTGAGCTCTGGAATGCGAGCTGACACTATTGATGGAGGAAGCCCATTCACGCAGCATGGGACAAAGTTATATATGAACTAGGACAGCTCACTGGGAACCTGATGTGTTCTATCCTATCAGTGGCACCTAAACCTCACGAGGAACCAAGGGTAGATGTCGTTATAGGGGATAAAGAATATTCCTTCCTAGTAGACATGGGTGCAACATGCTCGTGTATACATGAAGGCAAGTTTTCCTTGTCCGGCGATGCCATAAATACTCAGGGCTTCACAGGAGCAAAAAGTTGTGTTCCTTTTACAAATGAACTTCCAGTCTCTATAGGAGAATGTGAAATGAGTGTGCCACTGTTATATTCAAGGCAAACCCCAGTAAATATCTTGGGATGAGATCGAATGACGAAGTTAAACATGACAATCTCGTTCACGGAGCAGGGCATAATATGTTCAACCCCAGGAATTCATTATTTGAACGTATGCAAAATGATTAGAGCATACGCGGGACAAATAGCTATGAGGGCTGTCCCATTGGAACCAGAAATATTTACATATGGAGTGCGTGTGTTAATGGCAGGGCTGCCAGGCCTTGCAGGGAAATCCATGAGAACCCCAGATGTATTTCTATTTAGGCCAAGAATACCTATGCTTGAAGAAAAGGGACAAGTATTTCCCTTGACGATACACACAGCCGTAGTGCGAGGGAAAATGGCACTGATCAATGGTTATGATGACGAAGGCAGACAATGGTGCACAGTAATCGTCATTGAGGAAGGGTACAGATTGACTGACATCATTGGTGACAATCTGTTTGACGAACAAACAGATGTTGAGGAAACAACAGTTTAGGTAAAATTACATTTTTTTGGTGAGGATGTTCAAAAGAGAGGCGCCTCAGAGAATGATGTTGGCACAGAACCGTCCTGAATATTTTGATGACGACATGGCCCAGGTGCTTGTCTCAGTGTGGACCACAGGCCTCTATGACGTAGGCTTGTTGAAAGGAGTCGGAGAAGTGAGGATTAAATTGAAACCAGGAGCAATTTTACCAAAAGCGCGACAGTATCCCATGTCTAGAGAAGCATATGAAGGGATTTTCAAGACGATTTCTGCTATGATGGTGCAGGGTATCTTAGTGACGTCAGAGCTGTCATGCAATACACAGTGTACCCTATCAAAAAATCAAATGGGAGGGTCTTGGTGTTTAATCCAGGACCTAAGGCCAATAAATGATATTGTAGAGGCAGAGTTCCCTCTAATCCCTAAACCGACCACAATCCTATGTAATATACCTGTTGAGGCACAATATGTCCCTGTGATTGACTTGAAAAATGAATTTTTCTCAATCCCATTGCACAAAGACTCACAAGATTTGACGTCATTTACATTCAAACAAATGCGTCTGAAAAGCACAAGGTTACCACAGGGGTACTGCGAGTCACCCTCAATTTTCAACAGAGTCCTGCATATGGACTTAAAGGAATGGTTCGGTCAGAAATATTATTGTCCGTATGGTTCGGCCATGTGTTTTTAACCATATGTCGATCTATCGTACAAACATTTCCTATGCACCTTACCCGAGTTTTCGTCTCTTGAACACAAGCGAAATCAGGCAGCAGGGCGTGGCCATTTTGTGATAATCTTATCACTTGCCGCATCGCCCTGGGTGAACTGCGTTTGCGGCACTAAATCATATCCTCCGCCCCTGAGCCTGACATCACTAGACGCGTACCGCCCATTTCACAACGCCAAAGCACGTCTCGTGTCAACATTCTCTGCACCTCAGCTAATGACGTGTCACCATGGAAACGTCAAGAAGCCTCTTTCCTCGATAAGTATAAACAGACCGTTTCACAACACACAACAGCAGATTTTCTTTTCCATTCCTCTCACTGTATTTCTTTGAGTATTCTGTGTCTCGTTTCTGTGCTCTGGTCAGCTACCTTTGTTGCTTGTAGCCCGTGTGAACAGATACCAGTACCACCGCTATAAATTATTTTCGTTTGTTTACCACACAATGGCAACAATAATGCCCTACCTGTATGAGCCCGAGTATTCCGAGGAGGAATTACTGGAAAGAGAAAGCTGCGTAAACGATGGGGCTTTGGACGACAGTTGGGCAGACATCTCAACAGATGAAGGGCCTAGTTGCATGGACAGTGTTTCCACCTGGTGTACCTGCAATCGGTGCGCACTAATGCCAACCGAGGAGGAGAACTGCTGCTGCCGAGAAAACTCTGGATGCTTGTCCTACATATCGCAAGGCGATACACAGCCGCAATGCATTACCGAGCTGCCAGACTTCACAGCAGCCTGCCTCACATGGTCGGTGTTGAGGATTTTGATGGTGCTTATGCACAAATATCGCGCAACAGTTCGCCCTCGTAATCCAAGTAACGAGTAAGTATAGTCTGGTTGTGATGTCAGTTAGGCCACTACTATTTCATGGTTGTCCCCTATATTCTCCTAACTTCAATATATCATTGTCATATCAGTTTAGTCTTGCAATTCTCTAGTAATAGTCGCATAAAAGTCGTTCAATATTGTGCAGTGTCTAGTTAGCCTTTGTCCTGGCAAAAATGCCATTGGATACAATAATTGTCATTGACAATTAAGGTTTAATAAACATATCTTGTTCATTTCAAAACAGTTTGTATCTTTCTCTTTCACAGGTGGTACCGGCTGGTGGCCTATCGTTCGTACACATGGTGGCTTCATGGGAGGCTTGGGCACCGCGTTCGACGAGTAATACCCGCCTGTGTCGTTGGTGCCATTAGACAAACTTTCCCCAGTGACAGCTGTCAGTACAGGGATTTTCCCTCGCTAGGCTGAAACCAGACCTTTACAATGTTTAGTATTTTTGTGCCATCAAAATAAGAAACCAAATAAAACGCAACATATTTTTATCAATGGTTGTTTCATTTTTTAAGTGAATCAAGTGTGTCTCCATTCCGCAGTGTTCCGGTGCCTTGTCTGCACGGCCCCGGCCAATCCATCCCCCCTCCACTATCTAAGGCAGTTCGCACCAGTGGATGTGCGCTTCCATGGGGTGCTGTCACGGGCGCGACAGGCCAAGGTGCCAAACACCATGTACACTTCAAAAGGTATGTTACGCCCAGGGGCCATTGTTCACATGGCCTCCTCAGACCTCGTGTCTCCAGGCAGGCTCACCTTCAAGGAGGCCGTGCCCCTGCAATACACATAAGTGTGTCTCCATTCCACAGTGTTCCAGTGCCTTGTCTGGACGCCTCCGGCCAATCCATCCCCCCTCCACTATCAAAGGCAGTTCGCACCAGTGGATGTGCGCTTCCATGGGGTGCTGTCACAGACGTGAAAGGCCAAGGTGCCAAACACCATGTACACTTCAAAAGGTATCTTACGGCCAGGGGCCATTGTTCACATGGCCTCCTCAGACCCCGTGTCTCCAGGCAGGCTCCACTACAAGGAGGCCGCGCCCCTGCAATACAAATAATACCACGACATATACACATCATTCATTCACAGAAACACCCCTTTTTGTTATTCTTTATAAATCACTTGATATTTACCATGAGAACATCTTTGAGCACTGCAAGTCATCTCGTGAATGTGCTACTCTGTGACCACTTCGAGTTAACTCGTCAGTGTGTGTTACCTGTGAACATCTCCCTGTTCTCCTGCCACTAATTACTGTGCTTGCTCAATCTAACTGTTTGTTGTTCAAGGTAAGGGCATGTATCCTAATCACTTGTGTATAGGCGCGTTACAAATGCCATATCATATCATATCAATCATATCTCTGTGGTTTGTAAATTTATATCTATTTCGAAGTAACGTACTCAGTAGTGCTATGTTAATTTGTCTCACTGCTATTGACTTGAGTTTCTTTTGTTATGTTATCGATATATCAATTTTTATCAATGTTGATTGGCATCGTATTGCATCCTTCGTGGACCGTGTCTATAGTATAAGCATGTTTCCTTTTCGTTCACGATAGAACATTCAAGGGACGAGTAACATGTTCTGATTTTCAACACATCAATGAATCGTTTGTGAAATTTATCCCATAATGCAGCCGCACACGCTGCACTGCTTTTGCTGTGCTGCCCAAAAGAAAGCGTGCAATGAACAATGTATGGTCCAATTCATTCTTTTTCACATGTTTGTGCAAAAAAAATTCTAATAACGTTGACCTTTATTTTGCAGAATTTACAACAATGCCTGCATGTTCTATTTTCGGTTGCCCGTCGAAGACCCATTTTCAAAAGGATCCCACAATACAGCTTCCTTCCCTTGCTGTTCAGAGTGAGTCACCCTAGATGCATATACACTTGCTCATGCTCGCCTCTTAACCAAACAAAAGGGGCGAAAAACCATGTACTTATCAAAAATATATACTCATATTTTAATGTTTATCAAAAAACACATCACATTCACAATACATTTTAAAACAACACATCATTGTGGTCAAAACTCATTGTGAACCACATATATCTGTACATACATTTTCCACTATTGGCATAGAAGCTGACACTTCAAAAACCTTGTCTATGCCTAAATATGGGGTATTTATATATTTCAAACACCACTGTTACTCATGCCCTCCCTGATTTCTGTGGGCAAAAAGGCTGTGCCGACACTTCAAGAATGTGTTTCTAGAACCAACATAGATTTTAAACATACGAATATACATAGAAATACATCCGCTCTGTATATCCTGTTGGTGCTATCTTCAGGGCACTCAGTCTTTATACATGTTCTGGTTTTCACGCGTGTCATCACGTGTCAGTTTGCCACAATTTCAACATTTCTACAAAACAAACAAACATTGAATATTAAAAACATGGTTTCTTTTCTTTTGTGCATAACACATCGTATATCACATCTATACCAACTTCACCTCCATTTTCAATGCAAACAGCAGGGTTCATTTCTTCCTGGTCTTATTACTTTCCCAGCTTTACTCAATATTTACACATTTTGCATATTCTCATTTTTTACCACAAACTTATTTCAAGGAGGCACTATCACATTTTTTATCGCCTCTTACCACACTTTATGTTCATTCTATCGTAGGGCTTGATTACCTCTGTCTGTCTCTCTAAAATTTTCTCTGATCTATACATTTACTTACTGTCTCAATGTTACAGTCTATTCAAGTAGGTTCTATTGTTTCCAACCAGATAACACCTACTGACCCTCCACATGTCTGCAGTATATGAGGGCTTACCTATTAGAAGCCGGGCAATAGTTTCCCACTGCTATCCTTCCTTCAAAAGGTGTGGACTGTACTTTTACTGTGGGTCGCTGCGGCGCAACAATCTGTTTGGATACCTACACCAAAGATCTATAAAAAATAGAGATCCATGTTGTAAAAAAGTTTACTCTTTGAAAAATGAAACGTGTTTCCTCTCTACCTCGTGCTGCTTACCTATTTTACTTCGCCCCACGATCTTCTTCTCTGGAGAAAGATTAGTGGTTTTCCACCACATTCAGCATTGTATTCTTGCTACGAAATCTAAATGGCCAAACACAACCAAAGGCACTTATTAGGTTTCCCTTGTGATGGTGCATCAGTAAATCTTCACACAACCCGCATCCTTCTTACCTAATAATCTCTGTGCTGGTCTCCCGTGTAACTCGCGTACGCTAGTCTCCTCTCGGAACGCTGGAGCGGATAGTTCGTCCCAGCTGCCGTCTAAAATAACCAGCACATCTATCTCACGTGAGACGTACGTCATCGCGTGCGTTTCTCGCTCACGTGACCGGCACCATCTTGGTTAGGTTCCCTCATCCGCCATGATGGAGCGGGTGCATAAACTCGGTACTTGCTTCAGACATATTTGTATGCATGTAGCTTCTATTAACCATGGAACACAAATCCGCAATGATGGAACGGGTGCATAAACTCGGTACTTGTTTCAGACATGTTTGTATGCATGTAGATTAACCGTGGAACACAAAAGATATAGGGTATCAATCTGCACCACTACCTATGTATTTTCCAAGTGTGTGGTCAAATATCTTTTACGTTTTTCATTTTTTATGGTGGATGAATAGGGACCATTCAATCGAAATGTTTAGCCCATTTTTTACACTGTCTAGGGAATGGATCCATTTCTGTTCCACCTGTCTTAATTTCAAATCTCTGTTACCCCCTCTAGGTTGGGAGGGGGTATCATCTCAATGATGAACCAGTGAATATCATCCACTCCATGTCGGGCGCTCTTAAAGTGTGCTACCAATGGTTTCTCCGGTACCTGGTTCTTCACACAGGATCTGTGCTCACAGATCCTTTGACGAATCGGTCTCTTGGTTTTCCCAATATACAGTAAACCACATGGGCATCTGATGCCATAGACAACCCACTTAGAATTACAATTCGTGAAGTTTTTTTATTCCCATTTTCTTCCTTTAAGGTCGACTGCTCTCATATTGGATGTTAACTTGCAAACCGAGCAATGCCCACAGGTATAATGACCCACTACCGGTGGTAAATAAAACAATGTTGGTTGGGTCATGGACCTTTCTTCTGTGGGAGCTGTATAAGTATGCACCAGTTTGTCTCTGAGATTAGGCATACGCCGAAATGCAAAACGTGGTTTACTGATGGGAAAATCATCAGTATTGATAGTGTTCCAATTTTTCAAGATGTACCGGCATAGCTCATTACTAACCGGTGAAAATGTGGATACACACGTAATCTTGTCTTCTGTAACTCTTGGTTGTGGTGTAAGACAATCTTGCCTTTGGATGTTTTTCGCTCTTTTCACGGACCTACGTACGATAAAAGGTGGGTAACCTTTAGCCTTAAGTCTAGTTGATAGATCTTTAATGTTCTTCTCAAAATCCTCTTTATGGGTACAATTTCTTCTTACGCGTAGGAACTGTCCAAACGGCAAATTTTGCCACAGAGATTGAGGATGAAAGCTTTCAAACAAATGTAATTGTAGAGCGGATGTATTTCTATGTATATTCGTATGTTTAAAATCTATGTTGGTTCTAGAAACACATTCTTGAAGTGTCGGCACAGCCTTTTTGCCCACAGAAATCAGGGAGGGCATGAGTAACAGTGGTGTTTGAAATATATAAATACCCCATATTTAGGCATAGACAAGGTTTTTGAAGTGTCAGCTTCTATGCCAATAGTGGAAAATGTATGTACAGATATATGTGGTTCACAATGAGTTTTGACCACAATGATGTGTTGTTTTAAAATGTATTGTGAATGTGATGTGTTTTTTGATAAACATTAAAATATGAGTATATATTTTTGATAAGTACATGGTTTTTTGCCCCTTTTGTTTGGTTAAGAGGCGAGCATGAGCAAGTGTATATGCATCTAGGGTGACTCACTCTGAACAGCAAGGGAAGGAAGCTGTATTGTGGGATACTTTTGAATTTGTACTTTATTGTCCTCACCCAATCAGCCCCTAAAAAGAGGACATTCGTAGCTCATCAGAATTGATGATATAGGACAACCCTTTGGTTGGTTGAGCTAATTAGCTTGTCAATATGGAAAATGTAAATATAGTCTCCTTTACGGAAGACAAGTTTAAGAAATTCTTTGAACTGCCGTCGATTCTAGGACAGTCCGCCCCGGCAACAGCCAGTCCCACACCGCCAAACACCAATGACCTAGATCTCTTAACTCAAAAAGTTAAGAAGTTGATACGTACTGAATCACATGGCCAGTTAATGGTGGAGTATTTGAAAGCAGGAATCATCCCGGAGGGTCTCCAGGTAAAGAACATACCCAGGGTCTTTTTAGATAATCCTAAATTTATGGCTAATTTTAGCGGTGTAGGGAATATGTGTTCCCGGGATTGGATTATTTTGGTCATATCGACGGCAGAGGAAGAAGCGAAAAAACAGAAACAGAACTAGAGAAAAAAATCCAGGAAGATTCGGTAATACCCAATGCAAAGGCACTATTGGAAAAAATAGAGGAAGATATGGGAAAATTCAAGACCTTTACTATGGACAAGAAGTTATGGAAATTTAAAAAAGATGTCCAAAATTATAAGGAAGAGGTCACATACCCCTATCTAATCCCAGGTTTCTTCACACAGAGTAACATGAATCAAGGTCATAATCAAGGTTCCAATAATAGACGCCCATTCAGGAAATTTGTCACGTTTTTGAACTCCTCGAATAGTAGTGATGGGGGCTCAAGTACAGGCCCAGTGAACACAGGAAACCCACAAAGAGGCCCTTTTCAGAACCGGGGCAGACGAGGGAAGAACCGCCAACCAGCCAACCACGGGATGCGAACGCGCCAGTGGCAACCGGGTCCTCCGACCTGGTGATCCCTATCTTTAATCTAAGTAATCATACCCTTACACCAGCAGAGATCCGTGTGTTAAGTAAAGGCCTCTCCTTTGTACCAGTAAGTAAGGCTGATCTTTTTACCACTGAAATTGAGATGCGGAATTTTTTCCGCACTATTCGGTTGAAATATTTCTTTAAAGATCACGATGATCAAAGACCACGAGATAGGAGTGCCTCAGGCTTGAAATTACCCTCCACCTTCACCCCACTAACTTCGATGGTTTCCCCGGAAATCATCTGTTTTGAGAACAAGATCATTAGTGAGATGAAAAAACTTGTCCAAACTAAGAATACACATAAAGATAATTTATCTAAAGAAGAAAGAGCAGCCATGAAAGATCTAGCTAAGAATACTCTTTTTGTTATTAAACCCGCAGACAAGGGTGGAGGAGTTGTCCTATGGGGTATGGATAAGTATCGAACCGAAGTCAAGAAACAACTGGATAGAGTCACTTTTTACAAACCTTTGCCCTGTGACCCAACACCTAGAATTCGAGAAGAAATTGAAAGTCTCATGAACCATGCAGAAAGTGAAGGGTGGATTGATACTGATGAAAAAGCATTTTTGATACAACAACATCCAGTTACACCTGCCTTTTACTGTTTACCTAAGATTCATAAAAACAATGAGGTGCCACCTGGACGGCCTATTGTGGCAGCCATTGGCTCCATTTTAGAGCCTTTATCGGTCTACACCGATTTTTTCCTAAGGCCTTTCGTGAAAATGATGTGCTCTTTCATTCAGGACACGGCACAGATGATCAGAGTGTTAGATACGATAGATGTGGGAACTGAGGATATTCTAGTCACCTTAGATGTTGAATCGTTGTATACCAGTATCCCCCAGATGAAATGTGTTAACATAATGGGCAAGTATCTTGAAAAGAGGGAAGATCAGACGGTTCCATCAGCATTCATTTTGGAATGCATTAGACTCGCCTTAACTAACAATTTCTTCATTGAAAAAAATACGTTCTACTTGCAACAACATGGAACAAGTATGGGCTCAAGTTTCGCACCAGATCTTGCGAACCTTTTTATGGATGATCTTGAGATTAACTCAGTCTATGCGGAACATAACCCATTCAAACACCTGATGAAAGTCTGGGTCCGTTACATCGACGATGTGTTTATGCTGTGGGGAGGTACCTCTGTACAACTTGACTCGTTTCTTACTTGGGTCAACAACCAAGAACAATGTATTAATTTCACTATGAGTTTTAGTGACAACAAGATCTCATTTTTAGATCTTGAGATCTATAAAGATGCTAATAACAAATTTGGCACAACTTTGTTTAGAAAAGCTACGGATAAAAACACATTACTATTGTTTGAAAGCTTTCATCCACAATCTCTGCGGCAAAATTTGCCGTTTGGACAGTTCCTACGCGTAAGAAGAAATTGTACCCATAAAGAGGATTTTGAGAAGAACAGTAAAGATCTATCAACTAGACTTAAGGCTAGAGGTTACCCACCTTTTATCGTACGTAGGTCCATGAAAAGAGCAAAAAACACCCAAAGGCAAGATTGTCTTACACCACAACCAAGAGTTACAGAAGACAAGATTACGTGTGTATCCACATTTTCACCGGTTAGTAATGAGCTACGCCGGTGCATCTTGAAAAATTGGAACACTATCAATACTGATGATTTTTCCATCAGTAAACCACGTTTTGCATTTCGGCGTATGCCTAATCTCAGAGACAAACTGGTGCATACTTATACACCTTCCACAGAAGAAAGGTTTATGACCCAACCGACATTGTGGAATTTACCACCGGTAGTGGGTCATTATACTTGTGGGCATTGCTCGGTTTGCAAGTTAACATCCAATATGAGAGCAGTCGACCTTAAAGGAAGAAAATGGGAATTAAAAAACTTCACAAATTGTAATTCTAAGTGGGTAGTCTATGGCATCAGATGCCCATGTGGTTTACTGTATATTGGGAAAACCAAGAGACCGATTCGTCAAAGGATCTGTGAGCACAGATACTGTGTGAAGAACCAGGTACCGGAGAAACCATTGGTGGCACACTTTAAGAGCGCCCGACATGGAGTGGATGATATTCACTGGTTCATCATTGAGATGATACCCCCCCAATCTAGAGGGGCTAACAGAGATTTGAAATTAAGACAGGTGGACCAGAAATTGATCTATTCCCTAGACAGTGTAAAAAATGGGCTAAACATATCGATTGAATGGTCCCTATTCATCCACCATAAAAAATGAAAAACGTAAAAGATATTTGACCACACACTTGGAATATACATAGGTAGTGGTGCAGATTGATACCCTATAGCTTTTGTGTTCCATGGTTAGTCTACATGCATACAAATATGTCTGAAGCAAGTACCGAGTTTATGCACCCGCTCCATCATGGCGGATGAGGGAACCTAAGCAAGATGGTGCCGGTCACGTGAGCGAGAAACGCACGGGTTACGTACGTCTCACGTGAGATAGATCTGCCGGTTATTTTAGACGGCAGCTGGGACGAACTATTCGCTCCAGCGTTCCGAGAGGAGACTAGCGTACGCGAGTTACACGGGAGACCAGCACAGAGATTATTAGGTAAGAAGGATGCGGGTTGTGTGAAGATTTACTGATGCACCATCACAAGGGAAACCTAATAAGTGCCTTTGGTTGTGTTTGGCCATTTAGATTTCGTAGCAAGAATACAATGCCGAATGTGGTGGAAAACCACTAATCTTTCTCCAGAGAAGAAGATCGTGGGGTGAAGTAAAATAGGTAAGCAGCACGAGGTAGAGAGGAAACACATTTCATTTTTCAAAGAGTAAACTTTTTTACAACATGGATCTCTATTTTTTATAGATCTTTGGTGTAGGTATCCAAACAGATTGTTGCGCTGCAGCGACCCGCAGTAAAAGTACAGTCCACACCTTTTGAAGGAAGGATAGCAGTGGGAAACTATTGCCCGGCTTCTAATAGGTAAGCCCTCATATAGTGCAGACATGTGGAGGGTCAGTAGGTGTTATCTGATTGGAAACGATAGAACCTACTTGAATAGACTGTAACATTGAGACAGTAAATAAATGTATAGATCAGAGAAAATTTTAGAGAGACAGACAGAGGCAATCAAGCCCTACGATAGAATGAACATAAAGTGTGGTAAGAGGCGATAAAAAATGGGATAGTGCCTCCTTGAAATAAGTTTGTGGTAAAAAATGAGAATATGCAAAATGTGAAAATATTGAGTAAAGCTGGGAAAGTAATAAGACCAGAAAGAAATGAACCCTGCTGTTTGCATTGATAATGGAGGTGAAGTTGGTATAGATGTGATATACGACGTGTTATGCACAAAAGAAAAGAAACCATGTTTTTAAGATTCAATGTTTGTTTGTTTTGTAGAAATGTTGAAATTGTGGCAAACTGACACGTGATGACACACGTGAAAACCAGAACATGTATAAAGACTGAGTGCCCTGAAGATAGCACCAACAGGATATACAGAGCGGATGTATTTCTATGTATATTCGTATGTTTAAAATCTATGTTGGTTCTAGAAACACATTCTTGAAGTGTCGGCACAGCCTTTTTGCCACAGAAATCAGGGAGGGCATGAGTGGTGTTTGAAATATATAAATACCCCATATTTAGGCATAGACATGGTTTTTGAAGTGTCAGCTTCTATGCCAATAGTGGAAACTGTATGTACAGATATATGTGGTTCACAATGAGTTTTGACCACAATGATGTGTTGTTTTAAAATGTATTGTGAATGTGATGTGTTTTTTGATAAACATTAAAATATGAGTATATATTTTTGATAAGTACATGGTTTTTCGCCCCTTTTGTTTGGTTAAGAGGCGAGCATGAGCAAGTGTATATGCATCTAGGGTGACTTACTCTGAACAGCAAGGGAAGGAAGCTGTATTGTGGGATCCTTTTGAATTTGTGCTTTATTGTACTCACCCACACAGCCCCTAAAAAGAGGACATTCGTAGCTCATCAGAATTGATGACTTCGAGGACCCATGACAAATCTGAAGGCAATACAATGCATGTATTCCCTAAATCAGTTAATCGAATAAGAGAATGGGTCAGGTATTGCGGGTATTCACTGACAGAGCTTGAAAGTAGAGTCAAACAAGTCTTGGAGGACAAGAAGGGTCATCGATACCACATCTGCAGCCTGCAGTTCAACCCGGATATGTACGACACATCCTTGTACACAAAGAGGAATCAACTGAGAACAACTCGAAAATTGCTCACAAACGCTATTCCGACTAATTTCGTTCACATGTCGCCACAGATGAGACACGCTACCGGATGTAGCTTTATGCCTGTATTTTAGGTGTAAATGTCACTTATAATACTTTTGATATTTATGTGATTGAAAAGCTGTTTAAATAATGACTATTTTGCTAAACTTCACTCCTTGTTTTTTAGAACCCACATAGAAAATTGTTTTATGGGGACAGATAAATATGCTATATTATGCATTTACATAAGCATAATTTTCTCGTATTCAGTCTCCTTACATGCCACTTTTTAATGTTGGAATTTCTAAATCGAATAATACTTTCCCTTTACAACTCCATGACTATCCACTGAATATGAAGCAACAAGATTCAACATCCATGTCTTGCCTGGAGTCATGAACCACTTCGAGCGCGTATCATGTCATCTTACCTAGCTATTCTGTTCCAGACTGGTTTTATGCACTGAATTCTAGATAATGTGATCATATTTTCACAACGTATCATTGCTTTACACAATTATTATTATTATTTTTTTATTTATTTATTTGTAATGCGCCGTAGCTCGCAAGCATCAGGGCGCGAAAAAAGACACGAGGACGAAGATTAACAGGACGACACAAAAGAAAGTAAAGAGAGGGGGGCAGAAAGATGGCAACATGATTCGATGTAGAAATTGCCAAGTTATTTGAAGAGAACGGTCTTCAGATGCCTCCTAAAGAGTTGGGTGTTGCTTTCCAGTCTAAGGCTGCAAGGCAGTTTGTTCCAGTGGGAAGTTGGCAAACTCGGAAAAGCTCGACCGAGACCAGTGGCTTTGCCTGGAAGGCTCGGATTGATCAGTCCTTGCTTGGCGGATCTCAAGCTACGACTTGGCTCATACCACCTGAACTTTTTGTTAAGGTATGCTGGTGCCGTGCCGTAGAGACATCAGTGGGTTAGGGTTAGTGATTTAAACAGGATCCGTTCCTTCACTGCCAACCAATGGAGATCATTTCTGTCCTTGGTTATGTGTTCTCGCTTAGATTTGTTAGTGATGGACCTGACAGCATTATTCTGAATAATCTGGCATTGTTTCAGGCAATTATTGCTAGCGCCAAGCATTAACGCGTTACCATAGTCCAAGCGAGACAGGATGGTAGCTCTCCCTATCGTGGCTCTGTTCTTGATGTTAAGAAATGGTCTGATCTGGCAGAGAAGCCTTTGCTAATATTGACAATTTCGCTTTAAATAAGCGGTTTGGGCTTCTGCACCTAGGGAAGATTGTAAATAAATACCTAGGGTTTTGACCTTATTTGAAACCTTAATGGTGGAGTCTATTATAGTGAAGGTGGAATAGTCCGAGCCAAGGTTTTTTAAGGCTTTAGCGCTTCCAAAGGTCATAAGTTCCGTTTTAGAACTATTAAGACACATCCAGTGTGTTAACATCCAGTTTTCAATGGTGTTATAGATAATCGATAACTTCTCATTGTCTAAGGAATGGTTTCCACTCAACTCTAAGATGAGCTGTGTATCGTTAGCGAAATTGGTGAAAAAAATTCCGAGCTGAGATAAAAGAGTACAAAGGCAACGGATGTATAAATTGAAAAGCAAAGGGGAGAAACTGGCTCCTTGATGGACGCCGTAGTCTACAGGTTTGGGTGAGGTGGAGTGATGTTTATCGTGGTTTGATATTGATATGTACCTTTGTCGTCTTTCGAAATTGTGTGTCCAGTTTCCAATATTTTCATCCTTACTAATGCAAGTACTGTGTTTCAGGGAGATGCTGAAGCGTCCACTACAATTACAACATCCCTCTTAGTAGATCCGGTGCCAGTGGTATGGGTCTTCAAAGTTCAATTGGATGAGATAATCTGATCATATTTACATATCGTGTAATTGTTTTACACAATGTTTCATTCCTACTTTACTATTGATATGTACCGTTGTCGTCTTTCCAAATTGTGTGTCCAGTTTCCAATATTTTCGTCCTTACTAATGCAAGCACTGTGTTGCAGGGAGATGCTGCAGAGTCCTCTTCAATTACATTATCCCTTGTAGTTGTTCCGGAATCAGACCTTGCAGTTGATCCAGAGCGAGAGGTATGCGTACTGACAGTACCATCTAATGAAAGAAAGTCGGTCTAATTATATGTGTAATGCAGATGACTTATTTTAAATGGATACTATTTTTTGCAGGGATGTATACAAGATCCGTATATTGAACCGGAGGCACGTGGATCCGAGTCGATGCGCCAGCTTGCTGATGTTGATGTTAGAGTAAAGAAGGTTTCAAAGAAAAGAAAAAAAAATAAGGTTAGTTGTAAACACTTTATATTGTTGGCAATTGTTTTGTGTTGAGGCCTTCATTATATGCTTTTTTTTTAATGTAAATTGTACAACACTGTATGTTGGATTTACACTGAACATCCCTTTTCCTATCTGTCCTGTAGTTGCCCAATGGTGTACGGACTATGAAGACACAGACAGCGATAGAAATGACAGATGCTGCTTGCCAAACTGTTTTCACCATGTAGGAACTATTAATTGAGGCGCAGCGTGTTCACACTCGAGATGCCTATGTCCAATGGCCAGAAAATGAATTTAATATGACCGGCGAATCCAGCAAAGTCCTTTTGGACCATTGCTACAATGCGCCTGCTCCGCCAGATGAAGGTGAAATTGAATTTATAGAAGATAGTTTTACATTACTCGATGAGCACTTGACACAGTCGACACCCGCAAAAAAATGCCCCCCAAAAAACAGTCCACATTGATATTTTCTCCTATCCATGGTCAAGTAACAGATGTTGAAATGACAGAGACTGAAGCATCAACACTATTGACTGACGAACCAGACACTGATATCGACTATAGTATGTCCAGTTTGGCTGATATGTCCACAACGGTTCAGTCCGAAACAACAGTGTTGCCGGATGACAGTCTAATAAAAGAGGCCAAATACATGGTATTCGACAGCAGCTTGATGGAGATTATAAAGATGCTGAAATGTGTGCATTCAGTGCGAGGGGAAGTATGTGGGAGGCCATTGGTGAGCATGACTCATCTAACACAAGGCAGTAACCTCAAAATACATGCCACCTGTAAAAAGTTACATAAAACATTTTCATGGTCTGCTCAACCGATGCTGGGGAAACTGCCAGCTGGCAATCTACTGTGTGCAGCAGCTTTAATTTTCAGTGGCTCTAGTTTCATGAAGTTATCCAGTTTCTTTGAGTTTGTGGGACTCCATTTCATTTCTAAAACGCAATACTACAAATACCAACGTGATTATCTATTCCCTGCCATCAGTGAAGCTTGGAAAATTGAACAATTGGCTATTCAAAGTACATTCCCCGACAAACTGTTCAGGCTAGCCGGCGATGGACAGTGTGGCAGCCCCGGATTTTCTGCTAAGTACTGCACCTACCATTTTCAGGACATGGAAAGTAAGAAAATTGTGAGTTCGGTGGTCGTGCAGGTGTCCCAATGTAAATCCTCAGTGGCCATGGAGAAACGTGGTTTTATAAAATCAATGGAAGATCTACAATCGAGGGGAATGCAAATCGACCTCATAGCAACGGACAGACAGGTTTCAATAGCCAAGACAATGAGGGAGCACTATCCAAATATTAAACATCAATTTGATGTATGGCATGTTGTCAAATCAACAAATAAAAAAATCTCGGTGGCAGGGAAAAAAAAAGGTTTGGAAAGTATTTCACAGTGGTCTCAGTCTTTCAGCAACCATCTTTGGTGGAGCTCTAAAACATGTGATGGGTCTGTGGAAATTCTACTGGAAGAATGGCGGTCACTAATGCACCACTTAGCAACTCCACTGTAAATAAGCCAGAACAAAGCAGTTTAAGTAGGAAACTATTATCTTTAATCTCGCAGGCCAAAATACTTTTAGCCAAGTTTGGCAAGTTCTCTTGTTCTCATGTTCTCACATTTTACCTACAAAAGGTAATTCCCATTATGAATTATGGGGCTGAAACTTGGATACCCCAAAAACGAGAATACTGGGATAGAATCGAAGCTCAATTTTGGAAAAAAAACCTTAACCTACCGAGCTCGACACCAAATGCTCTTCTGCGGTTTGAATTGGGTACTCTTTCGATGCATATTCAAGCAGCCTGGAAAAGATGCAATCTTCTACGAAAATGTTTTTTGGGACTAACTGCAAATAGTGTGCTAGCAGTACTGGCAGACTATTTGTTACGTTCCCAACATCCATTTCCAAGAAATTGGAGAACTACTGCTCTCGATAATTTGAGTGAAGCAAATATATCATTGGAATTGCTATTGTATAATCCAAATAGGGTAAACTTGAAATTGTATATATCTGATTGGCAATGTACACAACAAAAATGTCTAGCATTAAAAGATTTCGATAGAGCACTGTTCGGTCATAAGAAATTCCGACAGGCGGCTGACTATCTATTGAAATGCCCATCAGCTATACTGAGAAATCAGATCTTAAGGTTTCGTTTAAATTTGTGGCCAACAAATCAAATACTGTTGAGAAGAGGTCTAATTAAAGCAGAAGTTGCACACTGTCGATTCTGTAAACTTGTTGAGATGGAAGAGACTCTTAAACACTTACTGATTGTATGTGTTGGTCTAAAAACACAAAGAGAAATGATTCTCCGTAAACTCACTCAGTCATATTACATATCTCGCTCTGCTAATGAATTATGGTAGGAACTGTTTGCCACACCTAAAATCTCAACAAGAATAGCTACTATGCAGTTTTTAAAATCAATACTGCTCCCAGCTGAATCTATAATTAGTACTCTATGTTGAAATATCGTGTTATAATAATGCAAACTCTGTTAAAACTGAATTTTCCGGTGTGTGGCTTTTGAATTATGAATTGATTAATCATTACTATTGTGAAGGTAACCATTGATGAGCATAACTCAGATTCCTTTCTTCCCTTTTTTCTTAGTTGTAAATAATTGAAATTGATGTGATGTGTACTTATATATTATGGAAATTTGTGATGTGAATGTACATCATGATGATTGAGAATGGAAACTATGTATTTTAATGAATAATTTTTTTACAAAAGTTTTTGTTTTGAAAGGTTAAATTACTTTGACCAACCAAAATAAATAAAAAAAAAAATTCAAAAAAATGCACCACTGTTCCAACGTTCACCACTGGACAGAAAACCAACATTTCCACCAATGTGAACATGGTACTTTGTCCACGGAGCAGGCACGGATGAAGAAGTGGTTGATCCCATCTTCACCTCCACACAAAGCCCTTGAGAAGATTGTGTTTGATAAAACTCTATCAAGAGATCTGAAGGGACTCACAGAATTCTGTCACACAGGGGATTTGGAGGTGTTCCACAATATGTGCCTAAAGTACAGACTAAAGAGATTTCATTTCGGCATCCAAGGGATGAAATCTAGAACTTTACTAGCGGTATTAGCACATAACGAGAATGTAGGCCGGGAACAATCTAGGACTGCAGGAAACTTAGGGATGCTTCGCTACACTATGGCCTTTACGAAAAGAAGCAAGAAATGGGTTGTCAAACCAGTATATGAGAGAATGGAATTCGATTTTGTGAAAGATGTTATTGTTAATGTCGTCGAGATGCATACTCATGGAATTGCGCACAAATCTGTTCAGAGCACACATACATTGCCACAAAACATTGCCAACGTGCCATGTCCACCCAAAGCAGAACTCGTTAAATCGTTCAAAACCCGGTTCAAATGATTACCATCTGTTTTTATTTTTGCAAAACATGTTTTTATACACTGTACAAATAAAGTATGCAATTTGTCTTTTGGAATCTATCCTCTTAGTCCTTTTCTTTAAAAAAATTACAATTATTACGATTGCTTTCACATTTCACAGTTTAGTCGAGCTACAGTGGGACCTTCATTTATCGTGTTAATGACCAATGGATAACAGTGTGTAAGAATCGATGGGTTTTGGCAGTTGCCTTGCCATAATGTTCCGCACAAAGCTGAATATCTGCTCGTCCTACAAAAGGGTTTAGACCTAGGCCACAAAACATTCTAGGCATGCAAGAAGTACTCACTGTGAAAACATGCCATGTGGTAGGAGGCCATGAGATAAGCAGAGGTGGGCCTATTACTAGACACATTTTGACTCAGTTTTTGTGTTACATCGACTATAATTTGGGAATAGGGGGCATTCTGTTATTGGCAAGTTTCCCCTACAGCTCAGCACCGCCACGAACAACGAGCAGTGACAGCCCCCAATTTCTTGTGCCCGTGCTTCAAAATTCATGTTCTCATGAATGCGTTGACACGGGATGTTGCAAAGTAAGAATGTATGTTCATTTTGAGTGAAGGTCACCAGCTTTGAATTTTTGCTTGGGAGCTGGGAGGCCCAGGCGTCCTGCGCACAGTATAAGGTTCTATTGTTTTTTGACCTTGAGAGGCAGGGACCATTCCGAAAGGGATTGAATTGAAGGGGGGGGTGTAATAACGTATGCTATGATAAGGTTGCCCATTTCAAAACTGGACCTAGTTATATATAAATTCAGTTTATGAAAAATCGTTGACACGAACGGAGGAGTCTACATTATGGTCTGCATTGCGCCAAGAGAATGGAAATGCTGAATATAATGTAAGTTTCTCTTTAAACGATTTCATACCAGAACTAGTCGAAATACGAATAGCTGACCGTTATTGCTGGGTCACATTGTACTTATTCGTTCTGTGTGGCATATTGCAATGAAGTGCTAGTACAACCTTTGTGTGCTGGGCTATCTACTGGGCACATGGGCAGGCCAGCATCGAGACACATGTAGACCACCACTCATTTCTCACTGGTTCTATGCTAATAAATAATTACATTTTTTGTGCACCTCGAATTCTTGCCCCAGTTTACGCATTACGTTTAGAGCTCAACATAATCCATTGCACTATCCTCGGAAGCAAATAGCGGAGTACTTTGATATTCCACGTTGTATTCTCTCGGTTCACATTGTGTCACCTCTGCGCTAATAAAGAAAATGTTTAACTGTAATAAAGATCGACTACTGAGACACATTTCTATTTTTATCTTTTGTAAACAGGTACATCGTGCTATTCTGCGATTGTCATCTATTCCAGACCCCGAACGAAGGATTATTCAACCGCCAGCTGCAGCTTCATGTCAATCACAGGATCTACTTAACCGTCTTTTGGGACGACAGACAGGGTCCAATATGCCTGTACGTGGTACCAGCGATTCGGGGAAACATAACATCCTTTACGGTGGTCTAGTGCCAAGTTCATGCACCAGCTTTGCAATTCACTGTGCGACCGAAGTGCTTCATTTAGACAAAACGAACACCCTGTGTACCCAAAAGGAACAGCGTGTGACTCACGATAAACATGTGCGGATTTGCGGAACGAGAGCAAAGAAAAAAAGTTCAATTTTCATTGATTATGTCAGACGCCGAATGTTATCGAAACATTTAATGTGAAAAAAATGTACTTTACCAATTGTACAGTCTTGTTGTTTCCTTTTAAAGTACAGTTTCATATTCCTAATTGTGACGCGCTGTGCTGTGAGACAATGTGTGTTGTTTTCTGGGTTCTGCGTCTAGTCGCATAGGTGACAACTGGGCGCGTTTGGCTACGCTGCCCAGTAAAGTCACGGAGAGAGGCGGAGAATATCAATGATTTGGTGATGTCAGGCTCAGGGGCGGGGGATATGATTTAGTGCCGCAAACGCAGGTCACCCAGGGCGATGCGGCAAGTGATAAGATTATCACAAAATGGCCGCGCCCTGCTGCCTGATTTCACTTGTGTTCAAGAGACGAAAACTCGGGTAAGGTGCATAGGAAATGTTTGTACGTTCGATCGATTTATGGTTAAAAACACATGGCCGAACCATAGGGACAATAATATTTCTGACCAAACCATTCCTTTAAGCAATGTTTCATTAGAGAGTGTTGTCTTGCAATATGTGGATGACATCTAAATTTGCAGCACGACAGAGGAAAGATGCAGACACGATCTATTCAGCTATTGACTATATTGGCTAAGAAAGGGTATGGAGTTGACAAAGAAAAGTTACAATATTGTCAGCAAGAAGTGCTGTATATAGGCCTGCTGATCTCGCAAGAGGGGAAAAGCGTTACCCTTAAAAGGGCTGAAGCCATACTGAACACAGCTAAGCCAAACACGATAAAACTGATGCAGAGTTTTCTAGGACTTTAGAATTATGTCAGGGCATGGGTCTTTGACTACAGCTCATATACCAAGCCCTTGTTACAGGCCCTAAAAAAGGCACAGGTGACGAAAGGAAAAATTGAATTCTCTGAGACCATGGAAGAAGGGTTTACTGAACTCAAGAGAGCCATTTGCAATGCACCAGTTCTACGGTTTCCCAATTATGCAGATTAAATCTGCCTGTTTTCACACACGAATGGCAGTGTTATGACGGCAGTACCCACACAGAGAACCACATTGGGGTACAAGCCCCTGGCATACTACAGTGAGAATTTGGACCCAATGATGAAAGGCCATTTCCCTTGCGAACAAAGTCTAGCTACTGCAGCATTCACCATAGAGAAGGCTACAAACATTGTGATGGGATGCTCAATGACGTTGTTCGTCGAGCATGCACTATTTGCCATTCTAGAAAAACCAAAGGGCACATTGACATCTCAGAGAGCTTCCGCTTATGAAGTGATCATATCAAACCCATCGATTAAGATAATTCGATGTAAGATAGTGAACCCAGCTATGTTCACAGCAGAACCAGGTACTGAAGGACAGCCGATCCATGATTGTGCAACTTATGAGGAATTCTATGATGGAATTCCCAGAGTGAGAGAAAATCCATTGGCAGAAGGAAAAATTGTCTTTGTTGACGGTTCTTCAAGAATCGATCAAAATGATGGACAAAGATACACAGGCACTGCTGTGGTGAAGCACACAGCAAATGGAGAATTTCAAGTACTCATTAGTGCACGATTATCATCTCACTATTCAGCACAGGCTGTAGAATTATTGGCGTTGATACTCGCCATCGAGAATCACGCAGACCAGGAAGTGTCGGTGTACAGTGACTGTCTGTGTGACATCAACAGTGCACGCAGGCCTAGTGCGCTGGAAAAGGAGGGGCTACCTTCGAGCGGACGGCACGCCAGTGCAGCACGCAGCCCTATTGGACAGTCTCATTAAGGTACTACAGCTCCCAGTGGGCATAGTGATTGTGAAATGTGCCGCCCACACGAAGGGGACAGATTATATCTCACAAGGAAATCAAGCATCAGGCACAGAGGCCAAGCGTATGACATCCAAGGGTGAAACCATACTGGATGTGGAAATAACTGAGGTAAATAAAAAAAATATTGTTGCATGAAGTGAACCTGAGGGTTATAGTAACATAGGGCAAGCCCAGTTAACGCAACTCCAAGGGGAAGCACCACAGGAGGAAAAGAACCTCTGGAAGCGGCGAGGGTGTTCTTTAAAGCCATCCGAAAGTTTGTGGTGACAAGAGAGCACCGGTAAACCAGTAATGCCTATAGCCCTGTTAAAACTAACATTGGAACAATTGCATTATCCAGCGCACATGTCAAAAGAGCAGCAACAATCGCTGAAGACTGGTTTGTACCGAACTTAGCGGAACACGTTGCATTTTTTATGGTGAACTGCATAATCTGCCAACAGTTCACGGCTAAGCATACACTAAAAGTAATTAGAGGTGTCATCTCAAGGCAAAAAGGACCTTTTCAACACTTGCATGTCGATTTTGTAGATATGATTCAAGTATGTAACGGGTACGAGTATCTAATTGTTGTGGTGTGTCCATTCTGTAGATGGATAGAAGCAGGACCATGTACACACCCAGACTCTACCTCTGTGGCCAAATTTCTGGTGAGAGAGGTATTTCCCAGGTGGGGAGTATGTGAGGTCATGAGGTCAGACAATGGTCATCACTTTGTAAACGCAGTATTTGAGCAAATCAGCTTGCTGCTTGGTATAAAGCACAAGTTCTCGTATGTGTATCACCCACAAGGTAATGGGTTATGTGAGAGGCTCAACGGCTTGTTAAGGGAAAGGATAGCCAAGTTGAAGCTTACTCAAAAGAAGAGATGGCTACACTGACTTCCATTGGCACTGTACGCACTCAGAAACCAGCCTGGTTCTGACCATCACCTTACGCTGCACGAAATAGCAACAGGCAGAAGGATGCACACTCCACTGACACCCAGAGATAGAGCTAGATGTGATGCTCAGCCAACAGGAGAAATCTTAGGGTCTGAAATGCAAAATTACTTGAATTGCATGACATCTTGTCTTACTGTAATTTCAGTACAGCTGCAGCGAAGACAAAAAGGGTGCAGGGCAGCACAGAACACAGAAAGATATACTAATGCAAACTCAGTTCAGAGTGTATGTGTGCTATCAATCTTCCCTGGAGACATGGTCCTGGTGCAAAATCACACGAGAAAGAAGTAGGACGAGCCAAGGTTCAACGGACCCTTCACAGTGGAAGACATCACTTCCTCTGCAGTCAAGCTACAAGGAAGAAGAGCTTGGATCTTCCTGGGTGACATCAAGCCATACATAAAGCCATACATCGGCGAAGGCCCCTGCCCACACCCCAATGCGTAGAGGCTACAGACAACAGGGAAAACCGCAGCCTAATTTTGGACCTTTCCTCTATGCAAAAAAGGGGATAAGGACATAAAAACGGACACTCTGTGCATCCTAGTTGCAGGGTGAAGAAGAGAACTGCATGCATAAGCCACAACATAGGTCATTAACTTCGAACTTTGGACTGAGGCACACTGAAGCCTTGATAAGAAAAGGATATACCAAATTTTGATCGAGGACACACAAATTGGAAGAAAATACAGTATCCACACTTGTTCCAAACAGGAGCATTGTTTGGACTCGCTTATGGTGTCCCAGAGCAGCGACATCACTAAAGACGTTTGGAACTATTTTGACCTAGTCTTGAGGTCATACCCCTCACTAGTGGGAAGGCTCACTAGCATCACTGAGTTTCTTCAAGACCCTGAAAATGAAAAGACAATAAGGAGACTGCTCACCATGATCGCCGAGCAGTTCCTCCTGCTTCCGGAGTATAAAAAGGAAAAAACAAATGTCCCAAGCAGAAGAAGAAGCGAATAGGCTTGTCAGCGCGCTATTCTTTCATTTAATTGAAGACTGTCCAGATCTTGTTGGGAGGCGCACTGCGGTCTTGACATTTCTTCGAGATCCAGCAAACACAGAACACTTGAGTATAATGCTGAACGGAATCATAATTCAGGTTGCTCTTCACACCCATCGAGATCACAGAAGCTGCTTACAATGAGTATCGAGCAGTTCCAGGATTCAGAAAGGGCAAGACAAATGTCCCTGTCACCAAAAGATAGCGGATTGGCGCGCAATGTGTTTTTTCACCTAATTGAGGACTTTCCAGAACTTGTGTGGAGGCCCACCAGTGTTGACGTCCTCACCTTCATCAGAGACCCATCAAATTCTACACAGATGAGCATGCTCTTGCTCGGTATTGTGATGCAGGTTGAACTGTCTAACCATCATCAGAATTTCTGGAGGAGACTGTAAGACTTTCTGCCGAGGGACAGATCGAGAAAGTGTTGTCAGAGACTTCACTCTTGTTTATATTATCAAGGACACAGCATGTCTTCCGGAGTGAAACAGATAAGAGGAATAAACTGGGAGCTTGTGTATTTTGAAAACGTACAGTGAAAAAGGACTTGCTGAACTTATTGCCTTAATTGACATTTTTTCAAATATAGAAAAGGGAACTATATCCAGAAACAATAGACAATCCATTATCCAGGTAAAGGAGGACAATTGTTCCAATACCTGCAACCGACAAGCAGAGACATGAGAATCCAGAGATATTGTTGCATAGAATATTTTAATGTTAGTCTTTTTTCCCTTAGATGATAGAGATGGGAAACCAGAGCAGCAGCATTGTCATCCCTCAGGAGGGGAGACATACTTATTGTTCCAGAACGAAGTGCTGCCGCCTAACCTACAGGGGCATAATCTATTTATGCATTATATTCATCATTTTATTATCACTGATGATTGGAACTGCATTCTTTATAGGTGTACAAAGTGTTCTAATTCCAGTGCACCCACCTAACGATGTACGCATGACACCCACAAAAGCACCCAGACCCTTTATAGTGATCCCAGTTCCTAGAAGGTCTGACAAAGGAGTGAGTGAACTTGAAATGGATGTGATTAGTAATGAGACACATGCAGTGACAAGCAAGTTGATAAGCCGGAGACAGGGTCGGCAGAGTAAGAATGAATGAAGGTTACTGACAATCACACGCATGCCGAAATGGATGTGATTAGTAATGAGACACATGCAGTGACAAGCAAGTTGATAAGCCGGAGACAGGGTCGGCAGAGTAAGAATGAATGAAGGTTACTGACAATCACACGCATGCAAACTATGAGTGCACACACACCAGGTCTAGTGTCAATAACTGCAGAACCACAATCCAAAGAATGGGAGAAGGTTGGACAAAAGTTCCACTATAAGTGAAGGGAAAAGAGAAACGGAGAGAGCTGAACTGCTAAAGAGACAAAGGGAGTTGGAGAAGAAGCTAACTGAGCCAGCATTGATAAGCACCCCTGATACAGCACTGAAAGAGGCAAGTGCAAGCCCAGAGAAAATCCCACAAGCACAGATGATAGCAGAATAAATATGGTCGTTGATAACCAGAGCCAGGAAAATACAAGAGGACAAGGAAAGAATTGCCAGACTTTCCTCTACTCGACTCGCACAGATGAAGATACCTGCACCCTGGATTGGGTTACTTGAGAATCCTCCAGCAAGAAGAAGCCATAAGGATGTGTTCAAGGACGTAGTTATAGCAAACTACATGAAAACCTTGAGAATCAAGAGAAGCATACAAGGAGATGACAGTGAACTAAACGACTACTTGGACAGCACAGCACACTTGGGAAATAACATATGGTACCAGCATATGAAAAAGACGGAATTCAGAGGAGTAATGCTTTGTTTGCGAACGCCTACCTTACAGCATGGGGAAGTCAAAGATCTTTGTAGCAGTAGAAATTGACGTCCAGACAGCACACTGTCTATCACACGTAGCAATGTGCAAGACCAGAGGCCAGTTCACGGGAGGTGATGCCTCACTGAAATGGGCAACCGAAGTGACTGATCCAAATGAAGACGATTATGTCCAGGACATAAAGACAAGGAACAATGTAAGGACAAAGCACATGTGATCAGATACGAGAAGCCTGGAGTTATAGGAACGGAGATCAGAAGAGAGGCAAATCAAAAACTAAACTTCCAAGGTCAAACTCCAGAAGAAGCCAGAAAATGGAAGAACAGAGATAAAATGCAAATTTGGGGCACAGTGCTTTCACCAGACTGATGGGAGAAAGGAGTGGTGATCTGCAGAGCATGGATGGTCTTCGGTCAGTAGGAGCCCACCATCAACATAGTGCGAAATAGATGCAAGCCATTGTGGCCAAAACCCTCTAAATTACTGACATGGGTCGAAGACAGGGGAGGACCCTTGCAGATAGTGCCACTGGAAAGCCCCTAATTGTGCTTCAGGAATAATGGCACAAGGAAAATGGGGGAGAATCAAAACTGTGGACGAGTTTTGACGCCCCAGGAATGGTACATGGTACCGCAGTGATCATGGATCATTTTTGGGCATGTGGATCCGAAGAAACTGGGGAGTTATATGCACAATAGTGAATGTCCATGTTCCAGCATTAGAGATTCCAAAAAAGTGATCTGAATATTGACAGTTTCAGCCTGACCTTGTCAGTGTTCACAACAATTTTTATGTCACGAGTTCAAGTCGGAACAAATACTAAATGGTTGCAGATAACCAGATGGGAGTTACTGCAAACCATCAACACAACCATAAAAGGATTCAACGCAATTAAAGAGGAGTTGAGGGCAATCCGAAAAATGACTCTCAAGAACTGATTTGTCCTTGACATGATCACAGCTATGGATGGAGGTGTTTGTGCAAAAATTGGAGAATCATGTTGCACATTTATGCCTTCTCACGACAAAGAAAATGGAGCATTGACAGAGGCCATATGTATGCTGGAAAAACTACAGAGTCAAATGATTGATGAAACCAACAAAGTGGACGATGACAGTTGGATTGGAGCAAAATTCTCATGGGTTCCACAATGGATGGCAGATGCATTCAAATTCCTAGGAGCCCTGCTAATGATGATACTGCTCGGATTCTGTGTTATCAAGATAATAATCTCTCAGTGCCAGAAAACTGCGAAAAAGGCCATAGGGACGAAGATCATGATAGATGTTGAACCAGGATGGAACCCTAAAGACCTGACTGATGAAGAAATAAGAAACTTTGTGAAAGCTAGGATTCATGCGCCAGAAGGAACAAAGTTCTGGTACCCAAGGAAACACAGAAACTATGTGGGAAGATGGATCTATTGCAGCCCAAAACTAATGACATGGAACAAAGATGAACAAGTGAGAACAGCAGGAAGCTTGAAGGGAGTCATAAAAATATGGAGCCCAAAGAGGCATTTCTTCAGACCTTCATGTGTGGCCTCCGAAGATGAAGCAAAAGTGGATCCAGAAGATGAAGTGAAACTGAATACAGAGGATGCAGAAAAGATGGATACAAAAGAAGAAGTGAAAGTGGTCGATGAATCGCCCAGAGGGGGAGTGTAGAGGAGGCCCCAAGCACGTCCCGCACTCAAATAGTTCATTTTGAAGTACCAGGAACTTTGACACTGAAATATGTGATGTATGATGAGCAAATAAACCAGCAGAGAGCCGCAGTGGGGCTCTCTCCAGTACCTATCAAAAGGACAGCACCTGTTGAAGTACCAAGGCCTAAGAGAACATGGACAGTAAGGTATCCATTGAGAAAGCCATATCGACAAATAAAACTAAATGATGAATGTCAGAGCACAGTCACTGAAGAAGCTAAAAAGATGCTGAAGGAAGACGAATGGTGACGTCACAAGAACCTGAACTGACACATATTTAGAAGATATGACGACCTGCGAGTGACGAAAAGAGACAAAACACCATGGATAAGGGACATCATGAACCTAAAGTGAAATAACAATGTCAAATGTAAGAAGCTTATGCCATGTGCTTGATGAAGATATGCAGCCAGTTTTACACCTGTACATATGTTTGGAACCGCAAGAAAGCTAAGAAAATCGTGCGGCTTGTTATGCTTACTAGTAAGATAGATTGCGGCGAGCGCCACCTGTACATATCTACCTCAAAAAGGAGCATTTTATATAAGTATACTTCCACAATGCACAAGAGCAGAATCAACCAATGGTTACTAAAGGTCTCAGGAGAGGAGCTCCTCAGCATGTAGATTGAAAACCAAAGACAGAGAGAAACTCAGACGCATGCAAATCGTGCCAAGATCGTATCGGCTGAAGTAGATTAACAGTAGATGCAATTAATGAAGCAAAGAACAGAATATCCTGTTCAGAGAGGTCAAGATAAGCTGCAGAAGGCAGGTGGTGGGCAAAGCTAAATCAAATACACTAATTGCATGGAGAAGGAGACTATTTCACGGTGTCTAAATCACGTGACCAGCCAAGCGAGAAGAGATGAAGCTTTCACACCTATGCGTGGCCTTGTGCCATGCAGAGATATCTGAACTTTTCCAGACAGAGATGCAGTCTCGAGGCCAACCACCAAGAAATAATTGACACATGACCACTAAGGTGATGATTGATTGTAGCAATAATTGTTGGAAGGCTGTGGGAGCAGACGAGCACCCTGCACCTGGCCGGCTATTCTGCATTCTGCTAAGCTGGTGGAAAAGTATGAGTGGGGTTGGTGCCAACCCAATCATAGTGGACAAGTAATGTAGGGTCCTATAGTTAGTAGAACTAATGAGACGTCATACTTTTTTAGTGACGTCCACAGTAGCCATTTTGAAGGAGGGGCTTAGATGCCCCACCTGACATTGTTTATCCAATCCCCTCACTCCGTTACCATATACAGATATAGTACCTATATTAAAGTTACCTTCCTACAACCAATAGAATTGCATGTGACATTTTAAGCGTTACATGTCAGTGATGATGAGTTTTTAGTATAAATGATGTATTTTTATGAAGTTCGTTGGAGTTGTTGAAGCGAGAAGGAAGATCGAGCAACAGCTGATGTTCATGAACTCCCTGTTTTTGTACTTGTCATTAAATGGACTCCCTTTGCCAAACCATTGAGTTGTCATTATTGATTTGATGCTAGAGTATTAATCTGCGTCCCCATCCACCTAACGGGTGCTGCTGCCTCATCTTAAAGTGCTATTGGGCAACCCCCAGCTTTATGGGCCGGTTGGAGTCCTAGTGCACACCATGGCTGTTGCGAGCACATGATCTGGCCAGGCGGCTCCTCTTCCGGTGAACCTGGGTCATCCACCCCGTCACTCCATTGCCGCCTTCTTGGCGGGGCTGTGGAAACCCCTCACCTGCTCCTCCCTTCTCGAGCGAGGGCTCCTCACCTCCACCTCTTGGTCCTCTGCGCTAGGGGCCGTGCTGCACCCTCTAGTCTGTTCCCAAACCTCCTAAAGAGGGGCCGCTCTTAAGCCCTCTCCTGTCCGCTCCTCCGGAACTGCGGGGGCCGTACCATGCCCTCCACCTGAAGTCCTCCTAGCCAGGGAAGCTGTTCTGCACCTCTCCCTCTCCTCATTACTCTCTGGCGACCGCTCCCTCGGTCTACCCCTCACACTCTTCTGCAGGTATTTACCTCCCTTACCTCTCCGCACTGCCGCCCCCTTCTGTACCCTGGAACCCCTGCCCTGCCCTCCTGTCTGCCCTGCACCCTTTTGCAAACTCCTTTCACCTACTTCCTCCACCATGTCATTAATCCCCCAAACCCATCCTTTTCTCCCTCCCACCTCCCCTGCCCCCATGGACGCTCTCATGGGAATCTCCCTCCTGCCCCCTGTCTCCCAGGCTTCCCCTCTACCCGCCGCAGGGCTACATGTCACCACTGTGGCAAGCGCCCCATCCGCTGCAGCTCTCCGTTGCGGCCTCCCCCCAGCATCCTCCTTCTCACCCGTAACTTCCAACACCGCCCCTTCAAGCAGTGCCTTAGTTGCCCTGCTGATGATTGCTAGGGCCTCCCTCAATGCCTTGGCATCAATTAACCCTTTCTTATTTGCCCCCTGACCCACCATCCTGCTGCAGCAGCGCTGCTCCAAATTTTGCACCGCCCTGCCGAGCCACAAATGACAGCAAAACCCCTGAGCCACCTATTCCCCTAGCGTGCTGCCCATCCAGGGGAAGAAAAGCCTCTTATTGGAAGCCAGGCAAAACCCCTGGCCAACTGCAACCCTAAAATTGACCCTGATTAACTGAAGCCAACTACCTGAGTTAGAAATAGCAGAAACTGGCTGTCATTTAATTACTAAGCTTATTTAAGCTGCCCAGATCCTAATGGAACCAAGTAGGGCCGAACTCCTGACTGAAACTCCCAAAAATTGGTTGCTGATAAAATGCTACCTGTCCTGTAAATGCTTCCCTGCTAACTATGGCGGCCTGATATTGATACTATTAATTTTTTATTTTTTATTTTTATTTTTTATTTTCCCCTACCAGCCCCCAGAAAAAAAAATGCTATCTGCCCCTTATTGCAGGAGGCAATAACATCCCAAACGAAGGGAGAGCCCTGCCTTGGAACGTCCCGTCTTTAAAACACGTGTGCGGACCTTTAAGGCCTTGCACTGCCCCCAAGTGGCTGCCGCGCATCACCGCGCGTCAGCACGCCACAAGCCAACAGCTACAACCGCCCGCATGCAAATCCTGCCTGTCTACACTCCTCTCTGCTAAACCACCCAACAAAACCCTTAGCAGGGACACCTACCCCCAGCTTAGCCCAATGGAGCGGGGCTTGCCAAGCACAGGACCCGATGGAGCTGCACTGATAAAGCAGCGTGACCCTGCCGGGGTGCCTCACTACACGCGGAGACGCCATGCTGGCAAGACCAACGACCCCACTTGGGCTGCCTCACACCTTGTGAAGCCGCGACACAACAAGCAGCGTCCTGCAAAAGCTGGTAAGCGTTGGGTGTGCTTTATTTACAGCACACCCAACTATACAGAAGATGTAACAAATACCGACCTTGCTATCAAAAATGCCCACCCGCCCCCAAACTAAGACAGCTAGACACCAGCCTTGCCTACCTCAGTGACCTGACGCTAAACTGGGCCCCACACACGGAAGGCTCGGTAGTGGGAGACCTGGACAAACGCTTGTCCTCAACCGTCGCCTGCTCCCAAACCTTCCCTGCTCCCTTGAATACCGCTGGGGACATGCTAGGCGCAGGCCAACGAGCTGGCCTGTGCAACGTCCAAAACCTCCCCCGGAGCCACCTTCTACGACTGCCGTGAGCCCTGTGGAGACTCCGACCTTTACATGGCAGGGAGGGGATCAGTGCAACTAATTTTAATTATTGTTACTTAAAAGTCGGGAACATCTGGTTTCACATTCTCACCTTGTGAATGCTGTCCTCCAATGAAAGACACACAAAACGCTATTATTATGTGTCTGCATATTCATCCACAAATATGGCATACAAACGATATTGAGGGTTATGGATCGCCGTTTATGCTGTAGCCTCCCTCCACCCAGCCTGTCCTTCTCAAATACAAAACTTGTACCACAGAGAACATTGAACGATGTCCACCTCGAGCAAAAAAAGTAAGTAAGGATTAGTCTCATTTTCGTGCTCGGAAACATTGGCCCTCATTACGAGCATGGCAGTCTGGGAAGTACGTAATGGTAAGCATGCTGGTACCGTACTTCCCAGACCGCCATACTACGGGCTCTGCTCGTGGGAACCCGTTTCACCCGCTACGTTTTTCCTGGTGGGTGTAACGGCACCCGCAAGCAGAGCACGTCGGATGCACCGGCGCATGCAGATTTGTGCTGGTGCATCCGACATCCCCATCCCCACTCAGCCCAATGGAGCAGAATGGGGATGAGGAGGCCCGTGATTCCTGCACCCGCAAATGGGCAATTACCGGGTCCGCCTAACTCGGCATGACCCGGTTCTTGCCCATTCACGAGTGCCAGAAAAAATGCAACTACGACAGCAACCATGCCGTTTTTAACGAAACAGCTACCGCCAGAGTTGTATTGAGGGCCATTGTAATTACTCCAGCTCCTATCAGCCCAAGTGAGCATAGCCAATGATAAGGGATCACTGGAGCCAGAGTCCAAAAACACTGACATGGTGAACAGAAGATGGGCCTGCCCGGAATGCTGAAAGTTAGGTGACTGCGTGTATTGCAGGGAGAGAGCTCTGCTAGGAATTCTCCTCAGCAACCGTTCATGTTCAGGGTGTGGACGGCTGGCAGGTTGCAGCCGCGATATCCCAGCACAGCCTTGGCGCTATCGAACCTGCAGCTCCAGGCAAAATACACAAGGGCGAGTATCTTGTCCAAGTCAGTAGAATATTAACAGGGGTGATTAGTTGTCATGACAAAATGAGAAGTTGCTCCACACGTAATCACATATGAGAGGCGGTGTGGGGGGGGGGAGATATGCTTTCCAGCTAGGAGGGCACATAAATACCCTGGTCATTTCGCTGCCACCTCGCCTACTGACACACCTGCAACGTGCACTGTACCGAATAACGGCCCTCATCAAACGGGACAGGATTTTCCCCAAAACATCTACCGCGTCCAGGCCACAAAGACCATTTGAAGCCTCCATTTTCATTCATTTATTTATTTGCAATCGCCTGCAGTCATGTGCTCCGGGGGCTGTGCAAAGTGCCTCGGGATCACCCTTATCCCTCTGGCGGTGCTCAGCGTTCTGGCAAATATTTTGCTGTTTTTCCCTGGAGGAAAAACGGCCCAAAGCAATGACCACATAACGGACGAAGTGTGGTTTTTTGGCGGTCTTTTAGGCTCTGGAGTTCTGGTAAGTGTACTTTATAATTATATTTTTTGTAACTATTTTGTATAACTGAAAAGGGAAGGGTGTATTTCAATGCTTAGATGTGAAGAGTACAGAAGTACAGGGATTGTGGTAATGGGTCCTCATTACGAGTTTGGCGGTAAACTCGCATTTCATCTGCCGATTTATCACCAAACTCATTTACCGTTACCGCCACTCGATCCCACGGCATACTGATGGGATTGCAAATGGTGGCATAACGGTGTAACTCCCCGTTTTTGGAGCCCATAAATCTCTGTGGAGATTTTTGGCAGATTTACCACGAGCAGTATTACTGTGTGGTGCATCCACCAATTTTGGGAGGTAAAAGTTAGGAATCACCTCCGGCATTTTGCGGTGTGGTAAAATGACAGTAATTCCGCTACCGTCAAAAAATGTGGTGCCTCCACTTTTTAACCACAACACCAAACTGATAATGGGGCCCATCAGAGGTGTTGCTGGGGGGTTGAGGGGGTTATAGCCCCTGGTCTTTTAGTTGTAGACCTGGATAGAAGCTCAGGGGTTACAACCACAAAGGCTAGCTAGCCCGGAGTCCCGACATTTCCAAAATTAGCGTAGTCCCGGATCTTTTCCAGACCTAGCAACACCCCTGGGGCCCATGCTGTGTTTTGTGAGCCGGCTGCAGGATAAGTCCATGCGAGGTAGTTGTCTAGCCTGCCACCAGTGGAAATTATAGAAGGCAAATTTCCCCCTACAAGCAAGCAGGGCCTCTTTCGCATGGGAGACGCGGCAGGGCAGTAACAGAGGCAGATTTTGGTGCCGGGTCGGGGGGGGGGCTAATAGGGCACCAGCACTAAACTGGGGGGCACACTGGACACGAGTGGGAAATCAGGGGGGTAGCCGCCGCACCTCCTGCTCACCCCCTGGCTCTGCGGCAAGGTTTTCCCTTTTGCAGACGGCGGCAAACATCCTTAGTAGGCTCTGCATCTGCCCTACTCGATAAGGAATCTACATTAATTAATGGGCCGTGCTTTATAGTGATGTGTAAGATGGGAGGAAAACAGTTCACAGAACAATGAACAAATGTCAAGCGATTTTTCCTCAAACCTGGGAAGCAATGGGTGCTGTGCAACAAGGGAATACGCAATGGGCTAAAACAATATGATACACGAGCGCCAGGCAGAAATGTTGCTAGGGGGGGTGGCTGCGGGGGCTATAGCTCCGGGTCTTTTTTGTTGTAGTCCCGGATAGAAGCTCAGGGATTACAACCAAAAAGGCTAGCTATCCCCGAGTCCCGACAGTCCCTAAATTACCGTAGCCCCGCATCTTTTCCAGACCTAGCAACACCCTTGGTGCCAGCGGACCACTCCTGTGTTGCTAGTGCACGGTACTAATATCCTTTAACATTAACAAACATGCAGAGAGCAAGAATGTTAAGGGTACAGCTAGGAGGATATGGGGGCATATAGAGGGTGAAGTATAGGAAGGGAAAGGGGGGACTCGGTCTGGGTCACAGAGATTCCTCAGATGATCGCTTCCTGGAGTGTTCTTTGAAGGCTTCCAACATTTTAATGAATTGCAGGAGAGGGTTGGGGGAGGGGCAGTCTGATGCCCAGGTGATCAGTCGGCAGACAGTTATTACTGATCCACTGAGAATTTGGTTGAATTCCCAGCATAACAGTTCTGCAATGCTTCCGATGCCGGCGCAAAGCGTCATTAATGATCTGCAGGAGATCTATTGGTGATATCGAAAAAGAGCAAATTGGAAGCCTGTTGTCCTGTTGGAAAAATATCTGTTTCTGTCAATCTCACATAATTAATGTTATATGGCCAGTTCCAGAGGCCTAAACAATAGTGCATTGCACACTGAGTCTGTCAGGGTCCTAAAGCAGCTAGGCGAGATGTACTAGGGCCGTCATTTGCCAGTGCTGGTTGGATCATTGGGGAGCTTTTGGGAGCCGCTTGTGATGCACCCCCATATGGCCAGTTGTTGTCTTGAGGTTGAATACAGCCCCTTTGTGAGTCGCGGTAATTGACGGGTAAATCGCAGGTCGCCCAAGAAACCTGGAGGGAATTTATTGTAAAAAAGAAATGTCCTCATTCCAGAGGTTGGCCTGTTTTTAGTCGGGTCTTGCTCTGGTCTACCAAAGTAGCAGACTAGGAGATTTGTTAGGCAGTCATGAAGAAATTCGAAAGAGGAATGGGTTATGCTGTTACTTTAAGAGCTCCTCTATAGTGCAAACTACCATGGCCAAGGTCGCCTCTGGACACTAAGGCCCTGATTCACAGAGCGTGGTCCAGTGGGGTTTTGCCACGGTAAATCACTTCTGTGAACTAGGCCCTAAAACCGTACACACAGTCATTCCAAAATTAAGTAATGTATCAAGTTCAGAGATGGAGGGAGGAAGGAAAGAGGTAGGCTTTTGATGTTTGATGATGAAATGGTCTCCTTGGCTACTTAGCCTAAACTCAGGAGTGTGGGCAAGCATCACAGAGGCTCAGCTCACCTTTCAAACCTGTGGGGCGTAGACGCGGTTCTCAGATTCTGTGACACTGGGCATTAATGCATATGACGGAGGCTCACATTGGCAATAGGGGAATGGCGGGAGGGCTGGCCAAGCAGGCCAATCTGGTGTGGTTCTGTGGACCACCATTAGTCACTGTGATGGCATAGTTTTGAGTAATATTGCTGACCTGATCTTCTGTTAAATGCGCCATTTGCCACGAACCTATCCAGAAATGGGGCCGCAAGTAATACTGTCTGTTGGTGATTCGAACATGTGGATGTGAAGAACAGTCACACTTATATTCAATTCCGCAATTCCATTAATAATGTTATTAGGTCCACACCAGAAAATCTCTGCTAATCAGAGAGTGACTGAAACAAACAAATGAATCTGGTATACCTTGACAGAACCTGGGAAAACCAATTGGACCCCATAGAATAAATTCCACACCAAAATACAAATTGTATCAAAACAAAAAGTATTAGTTGAACGTTCTCCATCCCTTACAACGTATAAAACCTCTTCAACCAAATTGCATGTCTTTAAAATAATCATCCTTTAATCGTAGACCCAGTGAATCCAATGTGTTTCAGTCAGGGAAAAAATGAAAGAAACCATAAAATGACATAAGGTTACGCTCCAAGTCTGTCCTCTGTAATGAATATTTACAGTAAAAACTTAGATCCCACCTACCTCCACCGTGTCTTCTCTAAAAATCTGCAAGGAATGGAAAAAGTTGAGAAAAGACTGAATACCACTCCAGAAACATCTGGTACTCCTAACAAATAACTAACAATGGGACTCATTACGACCCTGGCGGTAGGGAGTTAAAGGGGCCGGTCGAGCTGCCGGCCCTGTTAACCCCCTACCGCCTCATTACGAGGTTTGCTCGCGGGACCCGGTAAGGACGCCTGCGAGCAGACCACGATGCAAACAACGGGCCTGTTATTAACGGGGCGTTGTTTGCATCCTCCCCATTCCCATTGAGCTCTATGGGGGCTCAAATGGGAATGGGGATGTACCGGGTCCGGGTTCCCTGAATGGGGGAATACCGGGCCCTCCAAGGTCGGAATGGCCTGGAATTTCCCCATTCAGGGAACCCGGACGCGGTATCCGGAATGGGGGTAGCCATGCCGCAAATAGCGGCATGGCTACCTCCAACGTTGTAATGAGGCCCAATGTCTTGAAGGCAGGTGGGCTCATTGTAAATTGAGGTACATTCACACATATGCATGTCTCCATGATTAAAGTGTGATTATCTAAAAGACAAGACATTTTGTTGCAGAGGTGTAAGGGATTGAATAACGTCCAATTACTAGTTTTTGCTGTTGTGCCACCACTAGTAGTTTATGTGTGGGATGTATACTGTTGCGTCACAACTTGGGTTCACCCAGGTTCTGATTGGAAAATGGGGGCCACTTTTGGGGGACCTCGTCCTATTTGCGGCTCAGTCCTGCGTTCATGAAATGGTGTGTGTCTGATGACGTAGCCCCGTTTGCAGTGCTGTCACCAGAACCCTATAGTTGGGCGCTCTGATCCAGGAATGCAGGATCACAATCAGAAGTGAAGTGCAGAATGGAATGGACCGCACACCTGCTGCAATCACATGCCAGAAAAGATACGTGCTCACCACCAGCGAAAGAACACGGCGACGGCGTGCTAGGAGGATGCAAGTGTGTTGTGATATAAACCCACGCAAACCACTTCTCTCAAGGACCCAGTATGTTTTCATACTTGAACGTGTGCCATTTTTGCCGAATGGCAATTTCATCAAATGTGTTCTTGCTGCATTTTGTGTGCTTTTTTTTTTTACCACAAATTTACAGATAGTGAGTTGGGGTAAGGTAGTGAAGGAGAGGTGAGGGGGGCGGTGGTGTCTCTCCGCTATTTGCGGTAAAAAACATGGCAAAATCAGCCAAAATCCAAAAAAACGGGCTAAGGTTCATAGGTCCGTTTGCTTGACTTATGCGCCATTTTGAAGGATCTGGTGAAACTGGGCGGTGGGAGTCAGTGTATTCGTTTTGCTGCGTTTCTTGTAGGGGAAAGGGCCCTTCTGGCTCCTTTCTATGACCTCCTACACCTCTCACGCTTCCACTGCCCTAGAATCCAAATAAAATGATGCCCTTAACCTGAAAGCACCCTGAAAATTGCATTAAAAAATAGATAAACGGGCTGATCACCAGATGTAGTGAAACGGCGGGGGTAAATCGGAGACATGCCGTTTTTAAGTCTAGCAAACTTTTGTTTTGTTTTTTTAAGTAAAAAAAAAGGAGCCAGACATTCTGAGACTTTAAAGATTCTGGTGAAATCTATGAAGAAGACTTTGCAGTTGGAGCAAAAACCACGGTAGTGCGCCCCGCATTTAAAGAGGGCGTTGCTACGACTTAGACATCCACAGGACATGTGCTGTGTACACAGAGCTCCAAAACAGAAGGCAGCAGATGTGTACTTATCCTGTTGCTAAAATGTTGACTTGCATTTTTTCATGTGTAAACCTGGAAGCATTTTGTCGTCCAGAAAAATGTTCCAACATCCCTATTTTTTAGACCTGGAATATTTTGATTTCCACTCCCAAAAAAAGGTAACTGGAGCTCTTGTCAGGTCTATACATTTAGGGCCCGATTCGTGGAATGTTTGCACGGTTCAAAGTGACTTTGCACTGCTGAAAAATGAACTTGCACTGTCAACACAAACCCTGATTCAAGGAACTGTGCAAAGTGTATTTGTGCAGTGCAATGTCAGTGCAATGTCGCTTTGTACTGACTTTGCACTTCAAAAACACACGTTGCACAGTTCTATGACTCAGGGTGTGTGTCAGCAGTGCAAATTCACTTTTCAGCAGTGCAAAGTCACTTTCATCCGTGCAAAAAATGACATGAATCTGGCCCTTAACAGTGCATCCTTCTTCTTGCTGCCACGCAACCACCTCTAGGAAGCTTTTTTAATAATGAACTTGAGCTGGGAAGAGATTCAGAGCAAAATAAGCAAATGTCGAGCCTATGCGGGTTATGGGAGGTTATATCGCAGGAAAATGAATCGAACACGAATTCGATGAATTCTTTTCATCCAATTTGGAAGTAAATATATGTGGACGGGTGCCTACTCATTCAAATTATATAGGGGGAAGTTGGTGGGGGGGAAATTTCCAGGGGGGTCTTCGCCCGCATAAATTTGCAGCCAAATTGACAAAAAGAAATGTGACGAATTTGTAAGCGTTGAAATAGATTCGATGAAATCACACAGAGCCATGCTATGCCAGTGGGAGTTCCGGATCCTAGAGTCTGGCAACACTGGCACAATTGAATTCGGAAACACAAGATCTACCATGATCATGATGGCAAATGTTCTTGGTGTTTTGCCAGAAGCTGCGTTAGGAGAGACAGCAACACCTGACAAGGGACCACCTTGAGTTCTAAAAACCAAGTTGTTAGAAAATGGTGGGGGAGTCATCCGTTCTAGGCTACCAGGAGAATTCTTCCCCGGGGAGGGATTGGAGACATTGGTCTCGTGCCACACATTCTGGCACTGACCTCTGAACTGGCTGATGCAAAATGTCAATTGTCCCGGGAGGATAGCTTAGTGGCAACGTGCGCGCCTTGGAAGCAAGACGACACGAAGCAACACAGGTTCATCCCCGGGTCCGCGCTTAGAAACCTCTGTGTGTTTAAGCGCGTTATAAATAAGCAACTAAGACACAAAAAAAAAACAATTACGCAACTAAAAAAAAACGAACAATTCCTGTAACAGCACCTCGATGTCCACGGGCTGTGTGAGCGCGTTAAAATACAAAATAAAAAAATAAATAAAAATAAATCGAGGCACCAGTCAGTTGAGGCAAATATCCTTGTAATTGAAACGGGTTATTTATAACACACTTAATACCCAGACGTTTCTAAGCGCGATCGAACCTGGGTTGCTCTGTGTCGTTTTGTTTCCAAGACGAGCGCGTTGCCCCTGAGCTATCCTCCCAAGACAAAGATATCATTGTACTGGTCAGTTGGTGCAAATGTTGTTCACAGACTTCCTCACTGGCGCCAAATTTGATAGATTCTAGCTTTGGATCGTTGTGGAAGATCCCCCCCTCCTTCTTTACTACACTTTATGAGATTAAGTCCAGTGTTTAGATGCCATCGGGCCGTAGTGCCTGTAATACCAAAAACAATAGCAGTAACAATAGGTGGCGGAAGCCTTGAGTGACTGACCTTTGTTCTCCTTTTGGTAGATGATCTTCCCGGCTCTGGTGTTTCTTGGCCTTAAGAACAATGACTGCTGTGGCTGCTGTGGCAACGAAAGCTGCGGAAAGAGGTTTGCGGTGAGTATAGAAACACAGGTCATATGTACATGCAAACTTCTTGGCCGAGTGTAGTGTCTCTCTAAAGTGTGGGTCAGGGGTTGAAGAGAATATTTCACAGTTCCTATTGACATGCCCTTTCTTGAATGCTCTTAAAAGACAGTGGGCCTCATTTCGATAATGGAGGAAGTCATGGCGCTATTTGCGCCATGACTACCTCCCATACCGGTACCGAGTCCGCCCTGGTTCAATGGGGACTTACCGGTCCATTCCGACCTTGGAGGGACCGGTAAATCCCCAATGAAAAAAACATTCCTCATTCCCCATAGGGGTCAATGGGAATGGGGAAGTAGCTAATAACGGTACCGCAACTTGTGGTACTGTTATTAGCTCTAAAGTCCCTTAACGGGTCCCGTCCTTAACACCTGGTCAGACCAGGCGTTAAGGAAGGGACCCGCTAAGGGACCTCGGAATAGGGCGCAAAGGGAGATTACCGGCACCGATGTCCTTAACGGTGCCCGTTATCCCTTTGCGCCCACCGCGTAATGAGGCCCACTGTTTTAGAAATCCCTTTATGGAATCAGAGACATCTTCAGTGCTATGTGCTTATTTATGAATTTTAAAGATTTGAATTGTATATTAGATGTTTGTACAGGAGGGTCTCGGAAGGTATGGTAGACCTTTTTTATATTCGAGTTTCAGTTTTATACTTGATGCAGCTTTCTGTATTGATGTGAATTTATTGGTAACGGTTGACGCAGAATAAATATTAATCTCCCTCTCTAGCACTTGGGAAGAATTTAGGAGGTCAGTTTAAGTTTCACAAGGTCACATTTGCATAGGTGCCCAAAGGCATTCATTGGCGGTAAGGTGCTATGCCCGAAAATAACATAAGTTCACAAACCCACTCATGGCCAGTGCTCCTATCAGTGAAAGACACAAACAAAGACTGTGATGCTAGTATGCACATAAAATGTGAACTAAACTGTGGACCGTGTGCGGTCTAGTGCGATCCAGTAGTGCCTCGTCTACAGGTCCAAGCTCGCCACACTGCATCTACATGTCTGCAATCTGGGACCCAATATGCACTTCACCTCATGTTTGATGCTCTCTGTACAGCGCTCCAGTCTTCTCGGAGCTATACACGCTACCAGTATGTGCCGCCAATGCAAAGCTAACAAAAGCCTCCGCCCCCACAATACCCATGGGCCTCCACCAAAAGACTCCTTGCAGGGCGTCCCGGAGTGGCTAGCCCACCTTATGCAGGCATAGAAAACTAGGAAAGGAATACAATCATAATACAGTAGAAGCTTGGGGGCAACACCCCTAGAGTCCTCCCATGGTGGGAGGTGAGTGTTGCCAAACAGTCACATCCCGGAGATCCTCTGCAAAGACCCAGCGGTCCATGGGGGCATCCCCTCATGGTGGCGCAGGGCCCTGTCGATCAAAGCTGGAGGTAGGCATTTGATATTTGGATCAGTAGAAGCAAAATAAAGTTCCGCTAAAATTTAGTTTTTTGTTTTTAAATAAAGAATAATGTGCCACTGAAGCTTGGTCTGGCCGCAGCAGAAGCTTAGAGGAGGGGGCAAGTTATGCGAGATGGTTTGGAATGACGTAAGTGGTGTTCCCATGATCAAACCAACCCATCATGTTCTTGAACCTATGTGTGTTGTCTGCACCAGTGATTATTAGGATCTCTACTCCCTTGGCCCCTTCTGCCCCCCGCCCCCCACTTCAACCTCCCATCTCTCACTAAGCAATTATTTGAGTGTCATATTTCACGCATCTTTCTCATTGCTGGCTCAAATCGCCTTAATTCTTCACTCGTGCGATGTCATCCCTTTAACATTATGAAAATGAGTCCCCTGCTTACGTTTCCCTCCACTACAACGCTGCCTCAGACTCGCTGCTTCTATCTCGCCTCCGTTATTGTTGTTCACTCTATGGGTCTTCCGGATGACGCTGTTCTTCCCGTACGTTCTGTTTTACACTCTACGGCTGGGAGTCTTCTTTTCGTCTTCCATTTCCTTTTCATGCTTCTCCCCATGGTGCTCGACTTCACTGGCTGCCTGTTCAACCGCGCTGCAAATTCACTTTCCCTGCCTTGCCTTTCAAGGCATCTGCGCTCTTGCACCCGGCTACCTCCAGTGCTTAATTTGTACAAAATGAAGTGCCAGGGCCCAAATATTTTCTAGCACTCCCGGGACACTGTGGGTGGGCATTTCCCCACCACTGCTGCCACCATCCATAGCTGCTCCCCACAGTGTTGACATATTTGGGGGTTACACTTCAGCTCGCACCTGCTCATTCTGGTTGATGGATGCTCTGACAATCCCCACGACTTCGTAATTAAAGTGAGTCTCCGACAATAAGTGCTGGGGCTCAAAAATAAGTGCCCGGGCAGAGCCCTGGCAAACACTCGCACAAATGAAGCAGCGCCTACCTCTCTCTATGATCACACTCATAACCTTCACTCTGCCTCACAGCTCTTCCTCTCTGTACCTCATCCTCTTTCTCCAGCCTCTCGCGTTCACTCTTTTCAACCCCTTGGCTCCCAAACCCCGGAGTTCCTTACCCATAGATGGTCTACTCTATTTCATTTTTATAAAGCGCTAAATCGCACACAGGCCTCAAAGCGCTATTCGTTCTTGCCTTGCTCTTGCCAGGGGCGTTGCTAGGGGGGGCTAAGGGGGCTATAGCCCCTGATCTTTTGGTTGCAGCCCCGGATAGAATCTCAGGAGCTACAGCCAAAAGATTAGCTAGCCCCCAGTCCCAACAGTTCCGACATCTGCTTAGCCCCGGGTCTTTTCCAGACTTAGCAACTCCCCTGTCTTGCACAGTTCAGAAAACGGCTTGAAAATCATCCATCACAGAGCGTTCTTCCCCTGAATTGTCAGAAGAACAAAAGGTCAGGAGCAGGCCTGGTTTCCTCTTCATCTGCTCCTTTTCGTTTGTAATTGTACCGCTATTTTCTCCGTTTTTTTTGCAAAGCGCCTTGGATAAAAACGCTATATGAGCACTGTCAAAATAAAAAATAAATAAAAAAATGATTATGATCCCCCTAGTATAGAGAGCCCAAGACGTGTGTTCATGGGTCAATTTTGAAAAGAGAGCGTTTCATGAAGCTAATGGCGCTTGGGAAGTGGGTTGCAAACTGCAAAATCATCCACTTTGATTCTGTATGTAACAAAAATGTCAAGTGGGCTTGCATAGTTCCCCCTCTGCCATGTTGTCAGCCTCTTGGCACATGGAGCTAGAAGAAAGAAAGGGGTAAGAGAGGAGAATGCGAGTGGGCGAAGAGGGAGAGTCAGGTACAAATGCTGAGGGGTTAGTAGGTGCTGACTAACCTAATTCATGCAGCTTTTAGCGGACAAACACCCCGATTCACAGAGCGCCAAAGTCACTGCACTGCAAAAGTACAACTTGCCTATAGGCCTACTTTGCGGGAACAATGATGCGCGCAGGCTCACTCAGAGTCATTCTCGGCATGTGGCCTATATGCGTGGATTTCCATTAATCAGGCCCACAGTTTCTACTAGCCCCCCATTTACTGGTTGGTACATATTGAAGGCTTTAATAGGTCTTCCCTGTGAAATACACCACCCAAATAACCTTCATCTCATATGAGGGAACACCTTGGATTCATGAAGAAACTGACATTTTGAAAGACTTCTATTTCCATTGCTGAGCTTATGAGCACGCTCACCGGAGTTCCTTGTAGACAGCACCATCCCGCTCCACGAACTCATGAATATACTCTTTCCCCAATCTAATGCAAGGTCTAGTTTAGTGCAGATCTCCATAGTCGCCCTACACGTTACTAGCTCTATTTATTTATGTATTTATTTAAGCATTTATAGCAGCGCACAAAGCCCTGAGGTATCTAGGCGCTAGTTAGAGTGGATAGGATATTACAAGAAGTTGCCAGGTCAGGTGTTACATGTAAGTTACATATGCAGCACAAGGCTGAACGTGCCATAATCAGGTAGGTTGCAGGTAGGTTGCATAGGTAGCACAAGGCTAAAAGCATCATAATAAGGTAAGTTGCAGGTAAGTTACATAGGCAGCACAAGGCTACAAGTGTCATAATCAGGTAGGTTGCAGGTAGGCTACATAGGGAGCACAAGGCTAAAAGCGTCATAATCAGGTAGGTTGTGGGTAGGTTGCATAGGCAGCACAAGGCTGAACGCATCATAATTAGGTAAGTTGCAGTTAGGTTGAATTGGCAGCACAAGGCTGAAAGTGTCATATTCAGGTAATTTGCAGGTAGGTTACATAGGCAGCACAGGGCTGAAAGCATCATAATCAGGTAATTTGCAGGTAGGTTACATAGGCAGCACAGGGCTAAAAGCGTCCTAATCAGGTAATGGCTACATATGCAGAACAAGGCTGAAAGTGTCACAATCAGGTAGGCTGCAGGTAGGTTGCTTAAGCAGCACAAGGCTGAACATGTAATCATCAGGTAGGTTGCATAGGCAGCAAAAGGCTGAAAGCATCATATTCAGGTAGGTTGCAGTTAGGTTACATTGGCAGCACAAGGCTGAAAGCATCATAATCAGGTAGGTTGCAGGTAGGTTACATAGGCAGCACAGGGCTAAAAGCGTCATAACCAGGTAGGTTGCATAGACAGCACAAGGCTGAAAGCATCATAATCAAGTAGGATGCAGTTAGGTTACATTGGCAGCACAAGGCTGAAAGTGTCATAATCAAGTACTTTGCAGGTAGGTTACATATGCAGCACACGGCTGAAAGCGTCATAATCAGGTAATGGTTACATAGGCAGCACACGGCTGAAAGCGTCATAATCAAGTACTTTGCAGGTAGGTTACATTGGCAGAACAAGGCTGAAAGTGTCATAATCAAGTACTTTGCAGGTAGGTTACATAGGTGGCACAAGGCTGAAAGCGTTGTAATCAGATAGGTTGTAGGTAGGTTACATAGGCAGCACAATGCTGAAAGCGTCATAATCAGGTAGGTTGCACGTAGGTTACATAGGCACCACAAGGCTAAAAGCACCATAATCAGATAGGTTGCAGGTAAGTTGCGTAGGAAGCACAATGCTAAAAGTGTCATAATCAGGTAGGTTGCAGGTAGGTTACAAAGGCAGCACACGGCTAAACACATCATAATCAGGTAGGTTGCAGTTAGGTTGCAGAGGCAGCACAAGGCTAAATGCATCATAATCAGGTAGGTTACATAGGCAGCACAAGGCCCAAAGCGTCATAATCTGGGAATTGCTGGCAGGTTACAAATGCAACACAAGGCTGAGAGAGTCATAATCAGGAAGGTTGCAGGTAGGTTACATAGGCAGCACACGGCTAAACACATCATAATCAGGTAGCTTGCAGTTAGGTTGCAGAGGCAGCACAAGGCTAAATGCATCATAATCAGGTAGGTTACATAGGCAGCACAAGGCCCAAAGCGTCATAATCTGGGAATTGCTGGCAGGTTACAAATGCAACACAAGGCTGAGAGAGTCATAATCAGGAAGGTTGCAGGTAGGTTACATAGGCAGCACACGGCTAAACACATCATAATCAGGTAGCTTGCAGTTAGGTTGCAGAGGCAGCACAAGGCTAAATGCATCATAATCAGGTAGGTTACATAGGCAGCACAAGGCCCAAAGCGTCATAATCTGGGAATTGCTGGCAGGTTACAAATGCAACACAAGGCTGAGAGAGTCATAATCAGGAAGGTTGCAGGTAGGTTACATAGGCAGCAAAAGGCTAAAAGCGTCATAATCAGGAAGGTTGCAAGTAGGTTACATTGGCAGCACAAGGCTGAAAGCGTCACAATCAGGTAGGTTGCAGGTAGGTTACATAGGCAGCACAAGGCTAAAAGCGTCATAATCAGGAAGGTTGCAAGTAGGTTACATAGGCAGCACAAGGCTAAAAGCGTCACAATCAGGGAATTTGCAGTTAGGTTACATAGGCAGAACAAGGCTAAATGTGTCTTAATCTGGTAGGTTGCAGGTAGGTCACATATGCAGCACAAAGCTAAGCGCATCATAATCAGGTAGTTGCGGGCACGTTACAAATGCAACACAAGGCTCAGAGCGTCATTATCTGGTAGGTTGCAGGTAGGTAACATAGGCAACACAAGGCTGAAAGCGTCATGATCTGGTAGGTTGCAGGTAGGTAACATAGGCAACACAAGGCTGAAAGCGTCATGATCTGGTAGGTTGCAGGTAGGTAACATAGGCAGCACTAGGCTCAAAGCGTCATAATCAGGTAGGTTGCAGGTAGGTTACATTGGAAGCACAAGGCTGAGAGAGTCATAATTAGGGAGGTTGCAGGTAGGTTACATTGGAAGCACAAGGCTGAGAGAGTCATAATTAGGGAGGTTGCAGGTAGGTTACATTGGAAGCACAAGGCTGAGAGAGTCATAATTAGGGACGTTGCAGGTAGGTTACATTGGAAGCACAAGGCTCAGAGAGTCATAATTAGGGAGGTTGCAGGTAGGTTCCATAGGCAGCACTAGGATGATAGCGTCATAATCTGGTAGGTTCTGGGCAGGTTCCAAATGTTTTCTTGTAGAAACTGCAACTCAGAATCACCCGTTAATTTGGCAGTGAAGATGAAGCCAGAATTCATCATTAAATAAAATAGTTTCTATTTTATTACTCCAATAATATTAAACTCAAAATAAAGCAGCGTAAATAAAGAAGTCAAAATAGCTAATTTTACATTGAATGTATTGTAGACATTAAAAGCATTTTAAAGTCAAAATAACGAATGTGTTATTTTACTCTAAATAAGGACATTCTCTTCTACTGCACGTCTTTGTTTTCAAATTGTACTTTTGGTTGCCCATGTATTTAGTACTACTGGGGTTACTAGGACCCCCTTCTTTTTCAGTTACATATTTCCATCCGTGAAAGGCGATATTCTTTCCAAACAGGAGAAACCCCCAGTCCCCAAGCACACATCCGACCCCCCATCCTACACAACTCTTTGAAACAATAAATACTGTTCCTGACCGGTAGTGTTTTTCCATTTGTTTTAATTAAATGTTGGACTCGGTTGATTTTTATTTTCTGTCCCTCTTGCATAGTTGCAGCAAGTAAAGGTAATTTTTACCTCTTCATTTTCTGTTTTCTTGATTTTTGTGGAGTTATTTTTACTGTTTTCCTTGGGCGCAACTGATAGTGGCATACCCCTCACATATCACTTAGTTGCTGGCATCCCAACGCCTGATGATTTCATGCCAGGCGATCTAAGTGTGTATAGAATGCTACACAAACTCCACAATGCAGCATGTGGCAATGTTTCAATGATACACAGACGCAAATGCGGAACTCATGGTCCAATATTTCCTCCCCTGATAGATGTTCTCGTCCATTCTCTTCGCCGCCATTGGATTCCTTGGAGCCGGATACTGCTTCGTCGTGTCTGCGGTCGCTATAAATAAAGGGCCGAAATGTGAAGTGGCAAATGGCACCTTGGCCTATCCCTTCAGCAATGGGTAAGGTACAGCTGTGCATTTAAGGCTCTCTTTCAGCACTGCGCATGGCTCTGCATCCTCTCTCCCTTTGTCTGGAGCGCTTGTACCCTCTACCCCCTCCTATCTTCTCCCTACTTCTTTTCCTCCACAGAGTACAGTCTGGATATCCCGGCCGGGGCGCAATACGCCCACTTCCAGGCACGCCTAGGTCCTCGGAGACCACTAGGGTGGTGGTTTGGCACAGTATGAAAGCTTTGTAACATAAAATAGCATAGCTGAGCAAAATAATTTGCCAGAACAGCCCTATTGATCTACAGGTTGATTCAAGAAAGCTGCTTACGTGTATTCTTTACAGCACTGTGGTTGGGAAAGAAATTCCTTTGTGCAGGTATTAACAGATTTTTTCTGCAAATAAATAATATGCATTTTTGTTTTTAAGCCATTGGCTCAAATTTTACATTCATGGCAATGATTCTACTTTCTAAGGTTTCGGTGTATGCAAACACGCTGAAAGGTGGGCAGCCATCACAGTACGCTTTATGCTGTCCATCTTAAAACACTATGGCAGGACCATCATGTCCAAAAGATATACATTATGTGTTTGTTTGATTGAGGAATCATTCTTTTTTTATGAATGTTGGCCACAGTTCAATGTTTTCCTGAATCTGATTTTTGTTTCTGGAATGTCAAATTGCCTTGAATAAAAGCCGAGTTCGCTCTCACCTGTACATACACACACTAGCTCTACAGCAACTTTGGAGTGACTGTCAGCAAATGTTTCGCACAGCCAGGCACTTTTTCAAGGCATGCTGCTATAAATATACAGGCGTTTTAATAACGACAGAAAAAAAACTGTGTTCGAGGCCCAACGGCTATGTGTAGAGCTAACCAGTTAGCACCAGGGGGCATCGAGATGAGAAGACTACTTTAGCCGGACTTCAAAATGGCAGACGAGCCTTTTGAATCCTTGTCTGGCACCGCGTGGCTCCCAATTAGCAATCATTACCAACCGAGAGTTAACAGTCAACAAGAGAGGGGAACATTAATTGTGGCAGTAAAACACCTGACAAGAAGACATTTGGAAATGGCTACAGCTTCTCACAAAAGGTATTGAGCACTCATCTCCATCAACAGTACTGTAAAAGAGCTCTGTGCTGGGCAGTTGGCGTCACAGACCAGATTACCAACCACAGGATAGAAGAGTGAGAGAGATAGCCTAAAAGAAGGAGCTTGCAGAGAGCTCCATTCCAGAATCAGATGCTGGAAAGACCAAGCCAGGAGATCCAAGCCCAGGAATGTGATCCATGGCTGGAGGGTTACATTATTTGACATTCATTTATGTATGTATAATATCACAGCCTGGCAGAATCCCTACACAAGGGGGAAGACCTAATTGACCCAAAAGGATGTCCTGTAGATGGAGGGCGAGAATACTTATGCCTCAAAGATACCCTTTTGCACGGAGGGAGAAGCCCTTTCTGGTAGGAGAGATCAAGATGTGATCATGATGATATATCCTTGAGACTGTTAAGTCAAAAAGTGCGCTCGGTGCTATATACCGTAGGCTGCATGATTGAGCCAAGAAGCTTGTTTGGCACCACATTCCTGGCACTCAAATGTGTAGTAAGAAACATGGGGAAGATCATTATCCCCATTCTTAGAACTTTGAAGACCCCTTGAGGTATACCAGCTGTGCCCCATTTTGTCAAAGTGTAATCTCTGTTCCTAGTGCAATTCCCCTGGACCAGAGGTCCTGAACCTTTAGCTCTCCAGATCTTTTGAACTACAATGCCGATGATCCCTCACCATTGACTATGCTGGCCAAGAACGGTGGGTGTTTTAATCCATGCGTTCTGGAGAGCCAAAGGTTGAACACACCTGGCCTAGATTCTATATGTGATTATCTCACCCACTTTCTAAGTGAAGTCGGAGCACAGACGTTGTGTTGGATGGTCCAACAAACGAGGCTAGAGAGTTCCGGAGGAATTTCCTGTTGAATAAGGATGCTGATATTCATTGTTTAGCTTATCCAGACACTTTTGTGCTTAGCTTGTTTGCAGAGGAGAATATCCTGCTATGTTGTGGAAAGACCTGTTGCCCTCATATGAGCTTGTCACAGCCCCATCTTGACAAAGGTGATGAACCCTAATTTAAAGCCTATATACCAGTTGTCTGCACTTTGATGGCCCTTGGGAACCCATGAGTCACATTTGTGTTTTTTCTGATCGGATATACTGTTTCCAATTTTCACTTCAGGATTCCCGATGAGCTGGAAAGCCCAAACATGTTCTTACTTGAGGCAGAATTTGACACCAAACTCTAGTCCTCCACAATCCAAGAGAATGCATCAATATGTGTAATTTATACAAAAGCGCATTATACACTATGACATCTAATGCATTGTTGTTATGTTTGTTTTTCTAAAGGGATTACCTGGGTGACCATGGCTTGTGGAGCTTTTGTGAAGGTCCTGTGGATGTGATCCCATGGAATTTGACTCTCTTCAGCATCCTCCTGATAATGAGCGGGGTTCAGGCGGTGCTCTGTGCCATTCAAGCTATCAATGGTCTCATCGGCACGCTCTGTGGAGACTGCTCGTGCTGCGGATGCTGCGGGGTAGGTTTGGGTACACACAGCTATTGGATTGTATTGTTTAATGATTTTTTAGAACTATCAAATTGTACTTATTGAATAGCTTTTTACAAGCATAGAAAATGCTTTCAGACTTGTTTCTGCATCGTTTTTAATGACATGACTGCACTTGGCATTTCAATGCAAGATGGAAATCTTTTTTTTTAAAAAAAGGTTTAAACAGCAGTATTTTAAAAGGATCATTTGAAAATGTTGTTCGAATTTGAAAAACTTCGAAAAAGCACAATTTACAGAAATTAATAATCCCTAATCACGACCTGGGAAGATGTATTTACTGATAATTTGTAGAAGGGGAGTATTTACAACAAAATAGCATTTTAGAACAATAGAAAATTGATACCAGACTTGTTTTTGTATCTTTTTTAAATGACACGACTGTACTTGGGACATAAAGGCAAGTTGTAAGCTTAAAAAAAATGGAAACACCGTTGAAAATGGAACATTTTTATTTAAAAAAATCATAATTTGAATATTTTTTAGCTTTAAAAACGCTAAATAAACAGAAAGGCACAAGTAGTCAGGGAAGATGTATGTATCTACTGATAATTTTAAGAAGGGGGTTATAGTGTGATTAAAGGACACTAATCAACACTATTAAACAAAATAATTATATTACATATATATTGTAGGAGAAAAGACACCTAAAATGTTTGGATCAATATAGACACTCTCTTTGCAATGTCAGTAAAAAGGGCTTATGAATTGATTAAACAAACTGGTACTGTCTAGAGCACTATGATGACGCGTTTTTACCATGTTGTCGCTTTGCTTTGATCATTGTTGTATCTGGGCGTTCTCCAGGTGAGCCGCCATCTTGAGAGGCAGGTTTTGTTGAGGACGTCGCACTTGTGGGCTTCCTTCTCCCCGCTGTTAGTTAGACACATGCACCACAGGAGACTGCAGCAGCCCAACTCAAACAGCACAGATCTGTGGGTTACATATGCCCACTCTTGTTTTCTCTGTACACATGTTTTCTGCATGTAAACAATGCAACATCTTTTAACCTAGACTCTGTGTTTTTATTTTACCAGGGAGACGGGCCTGTGTAGCTCCCAGGCGGCTTTAGCAGGTGCCCCCAATGCACCGCCTGGCTAGATTCCATCAATGAAGAGAAGCATCACCTAGGAATTGCCTCTGGTCCAAGGATGACTGACCTGTGGAATGATGGGGAATAACTTGAATGAAGGCTCCCCACAGAGAACCTGACATTTTCTTCCCGTTCAAAAATCAACAAGGTTATGAATGCAACGTGAAATATTTATATTTATTTTTGTAATAAAACGAAATGTCTTCAAAAGATTATTAATAGACTATATGTACAGTGTAAAAAGTACTCTATTACTGTGAGAGCACCATCGGTTATGAAATCTAAGCTGTGTATCTATGGACATTTGCATAAGCGCATCATTTTGTTTTGTAGACACGGATGTACTCACCAATGGGTCATTTTGCAAGTGTGTGATTTTCACTGCTTCTTGATTAGAAACCGGGTGTGTAAATCACACAATCCAGAAAATTGTGTCAGTGATGGCAACCCCTTTGATCACTCATATGGGAACAATTTAATGACCCCTACATCCCTCTTTCTGATTCCAGTACTTACTTTTCTGAACACTGTCTTCCCGCCACCATCACCCCATCAAGCCTCTTTTCCTTTCCCGCTTCTATATTCCGTGGCGCCACCCACATCAGGCCTAATACGTATACTTAGCAACATCATACCCTGTTTTGGGCAGTGTCTCCAAGTGGCACTAGAAACACTTGTGTACAGGCGCTTTATAAATGGCATATATCAAGTGGGGGCCTACTGTGGTTGGGCTGGATGTTCAGAAGGTTTCTTTGATGTATGTGGAAAAGACAATGCCGTTTCGGTCATTGGATCATCTTTTTGTGACCGATGGGTGGGGTAGCAAAGAACAGAAGACCTCTAACCTTTTCATCAGCAGATAGCTAAAGGATGTATTCTCTTTGGGTGTCCGGGGCCACTCCAGGTTCACTTTTTTGGTCGACGCTATGGGGGGATACTGGCTAGGACATCTACATGGCGGCCACCTGGGCCCCTCTGTCCACTCGCGTGGGTCCTTAATGCCAAAATCTTCCACGCCAGGCAGACCAGGCATTTGCACATGCGGTTCTCCAGGCTGCCTGTCCACCTTGACGCATGTCTGTGGTGAAATAAATATAGCCAATGGTTGTGCAGCATTCCATCTATGTGTGTTTTTATTTGGGAATGTGTTGGCTATGATCGGAGGATTAATCTTGTCTTTGGTGCACTTCAAATCAGAAGTACTGGGATGAGGATGTGGGATGGGGGGGTTCAAGATTTTATTACATACCTGTAAACTTACTTACTCCTAATCCTGCTCTTCCTCATCACAGTACCTACACCCACCTCGCCGGGCTATGGGGAATGTTGTGTATGGTGAAGGATAGGCTGCAGTAACACAGACTTATACCAGAGTGTGGGCAGGGCCACAGAGTGCATAAGAGGAAGGTTTAGTTGGAAATGCTGGAGGGAAGATGGAGCCTCTGAAGACAAGAACTTTGACGAGAAAAGAGTAGGAATAGGGGCAATGAAGATTACCAGTAAGTGATAAAACCATTCAGAGTTTATGGACCATGGCTGCATTTCAATGTATCCTAAGTAGTGAGACCTGGGTACTAGCTGACCAGGTTGGCTAATCAAGACTTGCGTGTTAGATTAGCAGATGAACAGAAACATGGGTATGAACTATATCCTGCAACTGCGTCTATGCTTTTGCAGTTCAGTTCTGGAAAGAGCTCAGGACCGTACCCTTCGGTCAATGCCTAGGTGCCACCTAAGGTCCTTGCATTCCTGCATCACATCCCACCACCATGGGCGGAACATCCCATGCCACATACTGTAACCCCCCTCCATAGCTCACATGCTACCCTCAGAGACATGTACAGTGCTCTGTTGCTTCCGAGCTAGGTTTGCACCTTATAAAACTCCGAATAGATAAACAACACGAATACAACCCTGCACCCATAGTTAAACGAGATCAAGAGTGAGTGCACTGGCATAGGGCACACTACTCTAAAAGCGGGTCTCTTGGTTCTTCTATGCGTGCTCACTACTTCAGCAGGATATTCTAATGGACATTTTAGGGCAAGTGTGATTCCAGCAATGGCCGGGAAGCCAAAATGGAGGAAGGTTTGAAATTGCCAGAGGCTGTACTGCGTCCTGGCCGGTTGGACGGCAACACATCGGACACCTTTGGAGATGAGCTTGGCTACTAGGCTTTCAAGAATAATTGGTTTAAGTAACACCTTTACTTTTAGAGCATTACCTCTATGTCTTAAAAGTATGTGTGAAAGAAAGATACATGTTCCTTGCAATTGTCACAAACACAAACGGAGCACACACACACGCCCGAATAGTAGGGTCTCTTTTCCTCCAAATAGCGAAGACCATATTAAGTAACGTCTCTTCAGTGAGGGCACCCCCCATTCAGACTATTGAACATAAATGATTTATTCATATAGTGCATTTGCCAAAGCACTGCACATAGAACGTGTACATACCTTTTGGAAAACTAGTACCACTAAACCAAAGTCGGTACTCATTTCTCGACTTGAGAAAGATGAGAGGCAGCCAGCTCCACCTCTCCAATGCGGTTTCTCACATGACAGATCATGTGACCGGATATCTGGGCTCTCTTGCCCTTGGACTCTTCTGGCTTGATATCTGCTTGTGCTCCAGCCCAACAGAGCTAGGGTGTCGCCCGAGGAGCCTTTTAACACCACTGCGGTCTGGCCACTTCAGGCCCACCCCAGGACCCTCACCTACTGTGGGCCATGTCGCCTCAACCCCTCCAACGTGACTTCCCACGTGGCATGTCACATGAACAGATAGCTGTACCCCCAGCCCTTGGACTTGCTGGCTCACTGCCTGCTGGAGCTCCAGCCCAACGGAGCTAGGGTTGCCCCCTGAGGAGCCCTTTAACACCACTGTGGCTCTGCTGCACTAGCCCCCACCCTGCTGCCGCCACTCCAACACGTCTTCTCACATGGTGGGTCACATGCCATTCCTCTGCCCTTAATTGCACCTTGTCCTGGGCATCCTAGTCCTAGGCGTCCTCATCAAAGGGCAACCCATCTAAGGGTGCAATTCATTTCCTGTATCCCAATGTGCCCTGGTGCGCACAGGTCTTATGTTCCCACTACGCATCTCTTTACTATCTACTTCCAGCTACACCTCCCTCTGCTATATTTAGCTGTCTTATGCTACAGGGTCCTTATGCATTCTTTACTGTCTGTGCTCCTTCCGTTTCCCTCCTCCCTTTCCTGATGCCCTCCTCTGCTCCAGTCCTCAGGGACTCATCCAGATGTTTCGCCTCTCCCTCTCCTTGTTTTCACAATCCCACTAATCTCACTTATCCTACCATCTGCTCAGCTCCTCACCCTGTTACCTCTGTTGGTCTCTGGAACACCTGCTCCATCTGCAACAAAGCTCTCTGACTGAAACATGGCGCGCCTCTTCTACTTCCACCCAGCATTTCTCAACTATATACCCACAACATTTTCTCTCACTCCTCGACTTGGTGGTCAGGGCAGCAGTGTTCGAATCCTTTGCCAATCTTCACGGTAATGTTCTCCTCCTGCACCTAACCTCCTTCTCTTATTATATATAGATCCCTGACTGTCTTTCTAGTTCCTGGGATGACCTGGACTCTCTTCTTTCCTTTCTTCGGCCATGTTCGTCAATGTTTTTTATACTTGGTGACCACAATCTCTACCTCTCCAATTATTCATTCAGCCTCTCCTCTCTTACCTCGTCTAGATTAATTTCCTCTTACCTCTCTCCTCTGCCCTCCCTCTTCTATCCGTGATTCCTCTCTTGATCTTATCTTCTGTTCTTTACTGCTCCATGCCCTGTGTACTCACGCCCAATCTACTTAATTTCCTTTTTTTCTCTGCACTCCCTCTCACTCCTGTTCCCTAGCCACCCCACCTCATTTCTTCAACGTAATTTACACTGTTTTTCTTACTCCATTTTTCTTTCCTCTCTTTCTTCTACTGTACCTTCTATTGCATACTTCTCCACACTCTTTCCTGAGTACGCTATTGCCACTTTACACACTTGTCTTCTTTCCACTCTTGAGCTTCACTACCCGTCTTGCTCTTTTTGCCCCTCTGTTTAGCACCTCAACCATGGCTATCTCCCTCCCTCCATTCTCTCGGGTTCTCTCTTCGCAAAGTGGAGCAGCGTTGGAAGAATTCTTGTGCCCCCTCAAATATTAGCATTTGTTCTACACTACACTATGATTCTCTTCTGCTCAGTGCTAAACAATCATATTTCTCATCCTTATCCCTCATCTTCCCTCTCCGTACCAGCATCCCCTCTCTGCACCAGCATCCTGCCATCTTTTCAGCTTTTCAATAAAAGGCTCTCCCATTCCCTGCTACTTCCTCTGATCATTCCTCCACAGATTTTGTTGACTACTCGACCTCCAAAGTCTCATCTCTTCACTCATTCTTTCCACCCCTTCTACTTCTTCACCATCCCTATCTACTGACTGCGAGTCTCCACGAACAGCTAACTCTCTTGGTAGTTTCCTCCCTCTTTCTTCTTACTAACTCTGACACTGGTTCTCCCGTTTCCTGTGCTGACACAGTGTTCTCCGCCTCTGACCCTGTTCCCTCATCTCTTATCCCCATTATCTAGCCTTCTATAATTCTGTATTTTAGCTCTCCTCTCAATCTCTCTCTATCCTCTTCCTTCCCTAACCGGTTTAAACATGCAACTATCATTCCCATCCTCGAGAAACCTTCACTCAACCCTTCTTCTCCTTCTAATTTCCATCCTATCTCACCTCTCTCAACTCTTAGAAAGAGCTGTCTATTCCCAAATCTTCTCATCTCAATTCCCACTTCTTGCTTCTATCAATTCAATCTGGTTTATGTCTGGCACACTCCAAAACTGCTGTGCTATACGTCTCCAATTTTTTTTTTTGCCCAACATAACCCGTTCTCATCAAATCTTGTTCTCCTACATCTTCCTGCTGCTCTTGATACTATGGATAACCCTGGACTTCTCTCTGCTCTCACTTCTCTTGGCTTCTCTGATGCCGTCCTCCAACGGTTCTGGTCCTACCTGTCCTCTCTCACTTACTCTGTCTTCTGGGCTGGTCATACATGGTCATCTTGTCCTCTTCTCTGCAGTGTCCCACAGGTTCCATCCTCTTTCCATTACATTTCCCTATTAGCAATCTTCCACTATCTACACTTGTTCAGTCCATCAATCTTTGATGTCATTTTTATGCTGCTGACTCCCAGATCTTTGTCTCTTTTACTTCCTTTTCTGACTCTCTTCGTTGTACCATCTCAGCCTGCCTTTCTGCTCTCCAGTCTTGGATGGCATCTCATTTTATGCATCTGAACCCTTCCAAAACTGAAATTCTCTTCTTCCCTGCTTTTTCCCCTCCCTGGCTTCTCCTCCCACTGGTCTCTCCTTTCCTCTCTCTTTGCTTCATCGGCTCACAATCTTAGGTCACGTTTAATTGAAGTCCTCAAAAGATCGCCATGAACGCTCCTCTACATGCAGAGTCCAGCAGGCCTTTCAGGTTGTTAATCAACAAGAGCCTCACGCAAGAGCTCACCACCATAACATACTTTTCTTGCATGTAACACACGCCTTGAAAAGAACCATGTTGAGTCCAAGCACGTGTCAGCTTAAGTGTGTAATTAAATCACCCTAATACCGAGTTACAAGACTTCTCATTTTTTCTTGAGTTTTAAGAAAACCATACAGCTAATATCATCACTGACCCAGCGCCTGTGTGATTCTGGTTCTTACCCGAACCCACTCTAACCTCTCCGAGATGGAAGGGCACCGCCTCTTAAGAACCCCTCACCGGCAGCAGGAACTACTATATTCATCCGTGATCAGCGCAGTGATCTGCATATTCTAGTGCTCTACCCACTTTGTACTTTAAATTCCTCTCTATCTTTCTCCCTTCATATTTCTGCATCTCCTCTCATTTGTCAATACTACCTTTACAACATAGGTTACTTACAACCCTTGTTTATCTTTTCAAGCTATCAAACTCCTCATATTCTCTTCCATTCTTTCCCCACTCAACTATTGCTCAGCCATTCTAGTGGGTCTTTCTTCTCTCTTCCTACCCTCCTCCGCTCTGCCTTTAATTCCGCAATTAGAGTTCTATTTTCTTTACCTCCCCAATGTTCTACCTCATTGTGTCTTCTCTCCATTCCCTCTTTTTCTTTGATTCCTTCCTTCTTTTTCACTTCCTCACTGTTGTCTTTAAATGCTATCATGGTCAAGCTCCCCCCCCTACCTGTCCACTCTTGTGTCACCCTACCGCCCCTCTCAAACTCTTCGCTCACAACGTCTCTCGATCCTTAGACCTTCTTGCGCCCCTCTTGTTTTTGCTTCTTGCCCCTAAAGCCCACTTTGTTTCCTCTCTTTCCGCTAACTAATTTTACAGTGTTGTCAATGAATTGTGCCTCTTACCAATTTCTTATTTTGTACCATTCTTTGTAAACCATTTACAGCGCTTTGGCTGTAGTGCTTTATAAATCTCAATGACAAATAAATACACAGGGCCTCATTATGAGTTTGATGCAGTAAAGAAGTGGTGGTAATTCCGTTACCTCCAATTTCTTTGGCGGTAACCGAATTACTGACATTTTTACTGGACTGCTGAATTCTGAGTATGGAGGAAAGTGGAGGATTTACCTTCACACTTTTCCAACAAAAATCAGGGGAATTACCGAGGTGGGATTACCACTTACTGCTTGCGGTAATTGCACCGAAATCCTCATGGACTCCTATAGGCTCCATAAATGAGGAATTACGCTGGCCCACCACCACTTGAAATCCTGTGATAAACTAAATGGACTAAGTGGTAGTAACAGTAAACCATATTGGCAGTAATTCGGCAGAATTACCACCGAATTACCACTAAACTCGTAATGAGGCCATAATATGATAAAGCACTCAGCTTAATTTTTGCTCTAGTGCAAGCACTTTTAGAACAAAGAATTGGGACAAAAATGGCTTACTCCATTCCATGTGACTTCAACGCCGAAACTGGGGCTAATGTTAGATAATCTGGCTCTAGGAAGTAGTTTTCTAACAACGTAGCCATGGAAACTGTACACTATACTCCCACTACATCATTCACAGCGGATGCAGAAAACGTCCATCTTTTTAATGGCAACCATAAAGATCTGCCAGACAGTGTACTTTTACTCTGATTTCTTGCTGTATTCACAAAGGTACCAAGCACTGTGATTTTTCAGTAGAATGCACTTGTACCTAATGATATGTATAGAATGTTTAGGATCGAACCAAGTGAATTGTTTTTTTTATACATGACAGCTAAATATTGTACTTATGTATATTCGTAACCAATGTAGATTTTGAATCAAATAAAGTTTGTTCATTGGAAGTATCTTGGATTTTGGCATTTGTTTATTAAAAGATTTGTTGTTTAATTATTAGTTCGTTGTTTTAAGGGAAACACAGAGTAGCCCCAACATTTAACCTCTATTTGTATTGCATTTCCTCCCTTAATTCTTCGTTGGAAGCTGCTTCAAAAACTTTAACATTATTTTGGCTTCTTATTCAAGCCTTCGCTTTAAAAAAACAAAAATAATTTGCTGGGCTTCTTCAAACTTTCTTCTTTTACTTTCCACACTACTGTCAGACACTTGTAAAAATCACCTCAGTGATTAAAATTTCGTAAACATCTTAAGCACAGCAAAATGTACTAATAATTCCCTGTTGAGCATTGGTTGTAGTAAGAAGCCAATCCTGAGCAGCAAGTATTCATGATAGAAGTAAGGCAGTTTTGAGGTGCATCGTGGCCTACGGAGTGTCTCCAGAATGTAAATTGAATGTTAACCTGGCTACTAAACCATAATAGTACCCAGTGAGGGGCGTGTGGCAGCCTCCCAGCCAATGAGGAGGCTCAGAAAGGGGTCTTTACCACACCGGTAAAGACCCCACTCCGAGCCTCCTCAAAGCGGGAGGCCACCATCTTCCTTCACCAGGAATCAGTAAGTGCGCTCCCTGTGCCCCCTGCTCCTCCTGCATCCCCCGCATCCCCACCCCCCTTTTACCATATATTTAAGCCCCCCAAATCCCCACCCCACTAACCTTGCGCTGCGTTGTCCTTCACTGGTTCCAGGAACAGTAGTGTTCCCAGGGCATCTCAGACTCTGGAATGCCTGCCACTGAAAATTAGAAGGGGCTATGAGTAGTTCCCTTCTCCTCCATCCATAGCGCTCATATTTCTTTTGTAGTTTTATCATGAGTTGAGAAAAGGCGAACACGCCATTTCTCAGGTTGTGATAAAACCACTATTAGTACCGCAGTACAACGTGCAGAGGGACCAATAGCAATATAACCCTTGAACGGGGGACTTATCAGTGAGGTAATGTCCCGGGTCTCATTTAAAGCTCTTGCTTCGTTCAGGCTTCTATCTGCTACCTCAGGGAATTACCTTACCAGTAATGCCCCCTCCACGGGTTACATTGTTTAATTAATAGCATCATATTTGACATCACTCCTCAGGATATCTGATTTCAATTGAAATGGAGGCATGTTGGTATGTGTTCATCAGTTGGGTGGTCCATGGCAACAGAGCTACACAACATGCTTAGCACAATTCCTCCAGAATATTCTTCCCTATTTCTTGGGGACAGTTATCTGTACTGCATGAATATTAGTTCCAAACACAAGAAGTCTTTCAAATGTTTGAAGTACTACTGTTAACACTATGGGTCTGCCAAATGATCAATGGTGAAACAAAATCCACACCATTGGTCTCCTTTTTTAGCTTCACTGGCGGATCTGTTTTTTTCTCCTGGTTTGCCACGATTGGGCACATATCATTTTTTTAGGCAGTTTTGACTGAGGTGTCCGAAATCTTAGCCAATTACAGGCCAAAATATTTTGCATACCCTAATTGGCTGACATTTGGGCACTACAAGCAAAACAGCACAAAAACCAAAATATAGGTTAGGAAAACGACTGAAATGCAAATGTGTCTCCCCTGAGGAAATCTAAAAGCAGGTGAATTTTGTCCAGAATTTGCCAATGTCTGCACGCAGCAATTTTTGGCATTTTAGTACACCCCTTGTAAACACCACCCAGGCAGGATCTGAAGAACTGTGTTGTAATGTATCTGCAAACCTTACAACACCACGAGCCTCATTACCAGCTCATTACCAGCTAGGAGGATTTCTGACTTGAGATACCACATGTGGGACTGACCATTACCGTATGTGGCATTTATGGAAATTCGCCTAATTAAGTGGAAGCTGTCAGGCTAAGAGTAACGGATTCAGAATTCCTGAAATATCCAATGTCATGTTTCTATATTTACACATTCTTTAGCATAATATTTTTTGGTGCAGTTTTCACAATGTTTACTTCCACCTGTTAAATGGAGAGAAAAATTCGAGGTGTTTAAAAAGGCATTTCAGCTCAACATTTTGTGATCATTTCCTCGTGGAATTCCTAGCTTTAGCATATGTATACCCCTATGTATACCCCACATGGCGTCTTAAGGCAGACTATTAAAACAGACGTATTCTGAAATACCACCTGTTTTAATGTAACCGTCTAAGTCATAAGGTGACTGTTTTAATATTAAATATCACTTTAACATAGGGTGTGCTGATAAGCTTTTATAAGCACTCATGCCGAGACGTCTTGACAAAGATTTTGTTGGAGATATTTATGCGGCAACAATCTGTACAGGGAATTCTTTCCCTCCCCAATCAAAAGCGCCACACCAATATGCCTTTGATGTTCAGTCTAGACCTGTCTGTGATTCATATAAAACCATATAGGTAAGCCAAAAACCAGTCCAGCATATAGAAAGAATACATTTGTATTCATGAATAAGAACATTAATATTTGTACAAAATCACAAATCACGCTACCTCACTCCGTGGCCCAAATACTTTCTTTCCTAACACCTCCCTTTTCACACAAATTGAAAACACTAGTTGGTTCAGAATAACCCACATCACAGAATCTTTAACGCCACACCATGTACAGTCAAAATACTTTGCACGAGGTTCACTTTTGATAACATGTAGCAACCTTGAAACATGGCCAGATCATGCACTTAGCAATACACTTTACTTGAAGTTTAATTTAAATAACATGAACTACTTTCCTGTTGGCAAAAGCAGTTCCACACGTGCAGTGCTCTGTGTTTTTAATGTTCCTGCGCATTTGGAAATGCTAGCAGTGTTGGAGCACAACAGACTTCACAATACACTTTTTGTTCATAAAGAACCCTTCCTCCTTCACCAGAATGGAATGAAGACTCTGGGCCTCATTACGACTCAGGCGCAAAGCGAAAAACGATGGCGGTAAACGATTACCGCCATCGTCTTCCGCTCGGGCCGATTACGACCCGTGACCGTAAACTACGATGTCACTAGTGGCATCGTAGCTAACGCTGCCGCTGACTGCGCCAAGGGCGCGCGCACGCGAACATCCACACCGTACTTAGCGCCATGGCGGAAAGGTGCCGGAATCCCGACCCAAGCGGACATGCCCCTAACGCCATCACCCAGGCCGTTAAGTACCTTACCGCCATGGTGCAAATTACGCCATCGCGAACCAACCGTAAAGGGCCATGTAAAGTGAATGCAGCTGCCACAGGTGCACAGAAACAGCACAGGTGAAGGCAATACAGACACAGGAAGTACAAAAAGAGCACACCCCACCCCTTCCCACACCCAGTCACACTCCACAATGATACCAATAGGACTAGCAATGTTGGGGCTTGAGGACCTGATAGCAATGCGAGTGCTACAACAGCAACTACAACAACTACAACTACAACAACAACAACAACAACAACAGGCTGCACAGAGGAGACGCAGGAGGAGAAGGAGGGCAAGGCAGGCCCAGCAAGCCCCACCAGCACAGCCAGTGCCACCACGCAGGCAGCCCCCAATCCCACGCATCAGACCCAGCCCATTCAACCTCACCGCTGAGCAGATCCACACCCTGTACCGACTGGACCGGGACACCATCACCACCATTGTGGACATGATACACAACGACATCGTCAGCATGATTGATACACCCACTGCCACCCCCCCCCTACTGAAGGTAGTGTCCGTGCTCCACTTCCTGGCCACAGGCACCTACCAGCACACAGTGGGGCACTTGCATGGCATATCACAACCATTATTCTCGCGTACACTGATGCAAGTGCTCGATGCCCTCCTCAAGCACACAGATGACCACATCTCATTACCACGGTCTGCCCAGGAGATTGCCAACACCAAAGTGGGTTTCCATGCACTGGCCGGCATACCTGGTTGCATTGGTGCCATTGACTGCACCCATGTTGAATTGGTGGTCCCACATGCCATGAAGGTACCGTACCGCAACCGTAAACATTTCCACTCAATCAACGTGCAAATGGTCTGTGACTCCAACAGGATCATCACACATTGTTGTGCCAGATTCCCCGGATCAACCCATGATTCTATGATCCTTCGGAACTCAACAATACCACGCTACATGGAGCGACATGCAGGCCCAAGATCCTACCTACTCGGTGAGTCTAATGACATGAGCATGGAAATGCTAAGTGGGTGTTGAATGACGTACCAATGCATATTACATCTGGCAGATACAGGGGGGTGGGTGCAACTAGCAGTAGCCAGATCATTCCCTGTGGCAGCACTGACGTCAACAGAGAAGTGTACACATCATGCCTGACCTAATCATCCCAACATGTGAATGAAAGTGCATCCCAAAAACGACACAACCATTTGCAAGTGCATTGTGCAAATTGTGGCCGCATTGACCCTAAAGAATAACACCAACATGCACGTCACCATGCACCAACTACTGAAAGGCCTGTCCCCCACAACTGCGCACAAAGGAGGCACATGACAGACAGGGACATCAATGCACCACTACAAGACCCACAAACTGTCCCCATTGACACCAGTAATGCTCACTGGGGTCATAATGAGCCAGACATCGATGTTGCTATCATGTGAGCTTCAAGCTCACAGGACACGTGCAAGGTCACATGAATGACGTCCTGAACGGACACAGTGGATGGCCACTCACAAGGCAATCGTCCCCCCTGCATTGTGTTTTAGCATGCAAAACAGTACATGAGAGCCATGAACACATACTGGTTGCACAGTGTAAATCCATAACCACAACTCCAATTGGTGCACAGTAACAGTCGGAATCAAGGCATGGTTCTGCGTCATGTTCACATTTCAATCTCGTTCCTGACACATTCTTTTCTCACATTTTACAGGTGATGCGGGCTATCCCCTGAAGAGGTGGCTCCTCACACCAGTCCGGAACCCATCGAACCAGCATGAGGAGGACTACAACCATAACCATGCACGTACCCGTGTGGTGATAGAGCATGCTTTTGGCCTACTGAAGGCACGTTTCCGCTGCCTCAGCAGGTCTGGCGGGGCACTCCTGTACCGCCATGAGAAGGTTGCAAAGATCGTCATGGCATGTGTCATGCTACACAATATGTGCATCAGACGAAACGTGCCTCTGCCCCCTGACGCAGAACCACAACCACCTGATGATGGGGATGATGATGATGGGGATGGGGCAGCACCTCAGGGAGGCAGCGATGCACAGGAGGGCCATATAATGCGTCAGAATGTCATTGACCGATACTTCTAGCACACACAGCGAGTGTGTGACATATGGATGGCACTTGGGGCACTGTGTGTGTCTGGTATGTCAACACTGTGGACTGTAACAATAAAGCACACATACGCAATGAGCAATGTCCACACATTTAGTTTGTGAGAAAAGAAAAAGTGTATTGTACTACTGAATAGGTATAACAGTACCCCTCCCCCTCCCCCCTGCACACTCCAACACACCCAATACCCCCCTCCCCCTCCCCCTGAACACTCCAACACACCCAATACCCCCCTCCCCCTCCCCCCTGAACACTCCAACACACCCAATACCCCCCTCCCCCTCCCCCCTGAACACTCCAACACACCCAATACCCCCCTCCCCCCTGAACACCCTGCAAACATGTGACAGTGCCCGTGGTGAAGTGAGTATAGTTCAGCACACTATTGACTGGCCCCTCTCCCGGAACCTGGGGCCCCCCTGCCTGTGCTCCTCAGGGTCCTGGATGACCTGCGGACGGGAGAGGCTTGTGCTGAACTTGCAGCCGAGGATGTACCGGGCTGCTCAGTACGGCATGTGTCCAGAATTGTCTGGATGAGCTGGCTCATCATCTGCCGCCCTGCAGCAAGTTCGGTGCAAATGTCCCTGCTGGCAGTTTGGATGGCAGCCCTGATGCCATCAGCACTCCTCTCCATGGCTGCACTGGTACTTACACATTCTGCTACATGCTGCGTGAGGAGTGTGCCCAGTGCTTCCTGCCTGTTGGCAATCTGCTCCAGCGACAGCTGGAATTCTGGCCCAATGGGGGGTGCCAATGGGGGACCAATGGGACTACTCCCATCTTCCACAACTCCCACTGGGCTTGGAGTTGCTGGCCATGAATTAGCTGGCGATGGGCCCTGGGTGTCATCTCCATGATGGCTGATTGGGGATAGGTGTGGTGAGTGCAGTTGTGTGTTGTGGTCAAGTCCGGTGTCATCCTCCACATCACTGTCGGAGCAGGCAGCGATGGCTGCAGTCTCCCCAACAGTACTGCTCCCTGCTGACGCATTGCCCTCAGTGGGCAACAGTGGGTGTGGTTGGGCTGCAGGTGCTGTCACGACCCCTTCCTCGGGGGTCTTTGCTGCCCTGGGCTCTTCAGCCTGGCGTGGATTCTGCCTGGGTCCAGCAGAGGTGGATGCATGGTTCCCCTCTCCCACTTTCCTGGCCTTGTTGGCTGGGGTGCTGGTGCTGTCGTCCCTGCCAGTGTCCGATTGCGAGCCTGTGGTGGAGCAGAGGAGGGTCACTGTTATTGATGGTTCAGCGGACATTGAGCAGGCATTGTGAAGAGTGAAATGGATAGATGGTGGAGTAAGTAGCCCGTGACATACAGGTTGCCTCCCTTTAGGTTCGGTTTTGCATGCAGGTGTGTGTCTGCCTACTGTACAGTGTACATGCTGCATGTGCGCAGGGTGTGGCTCATCTGCTGATGTGTTGCGTCTGCCACATTGTGATTGTCACGTGCAAGTGTATCAGGGTGTCTTGCAAGGCTGGATATGAGGCACCTACCTGTGTCTCCAGATCTCGGGGCCCCTCTCTCCATCTCGCCGACACCTTCGATGCACTCAATGCCAATCAGAGAGGCACATGTCTCCTCCCATGGCTGCATCTTCAGTGGGGAGTCTGCTCCCCCGCCAGTTCCCAGGGCCAGGTTACGGTTGGCAGACATAATGCCCCGGACCCTGATCCGCAGGTCGTCCCATCTCTTGCGGCACTGTTTGGAGGTGCGTGGGGTGGTTCCAACTGCACTGACACGTTGTGCCACAAGTTCCCACACCTCCTTTTTGCGGCCTATGGCTGTTCGGGTCATCTCATTGGAGAAGACAACATCAGCCTTCTCCTGGAGCGTGTCTGCAAGCATTTGCAGTTCCTCTCGACTGAAGCGCTCCTGCCGCTGCCTGTCACATGCCTTCTTGACAACTTTAGGCATGGTTGGCTGTGGAAATGGGTGGGTTATGGGAATGTCAGGGTTTGAGGGTTGGTTGTGGTGTGGTTGGGTAGGATGGCAATGGATTGTGTTTTTTAAGATGGCCGCTGTGCTGTTTCCCGTTCCGCCGCGATTACGCTATTTCCGGTTCCGCCTAATTGCGGTCACCGCTAATTACGGTGACCGCTGACTACGGTCGGCGCAATGATGGGTGGCGGTAGGTCACCCTGCGCTGTTAACGAGGGCGGTAAGGGCTGTTTACGGCATGGCGTAGTTTACGTTACCGCCATGGCGTAATGCTCGTGCGCGATGGGTCGTAATGTGGCGCTCTTATCGCCATCGGACCATGGCGTTAACGCTCATTACACCATGGCGGTAATTTCAATCACTTACCGCCTGAGTCGTAATGAGGCCCTCTATCTTCTACCAGCAGTGACTTTCCCACTCCCATTAGAGAGTGTGCTTTTCAATCAGGGACATCACATTATTTAATTTTGGCGAGACACTTTGCTGCCCCAGCACAAAAACCTAGATATTCAGTTTACATTCAGCACCCCTCTACTTTAAGGCAGGGTCTGAGAAATGGTGAACAGTTAGGAATTCTGTTTTTTAGGCATCCCTCTCTTTAGGGAATTTTGGGGTTAGCAAAAATAACCAAGAGTACCCAATGACTTTACAGACTATATTTGTATTCACACTGACAGTGATATTGTTGGTTTCAAATTTCAACAAAATCACCCCATGTTAGTTGGATATAGGGGAGTTAATTAAATTATTATTTAGTAAAAATAGTAAGGATCTACTTTGTCTGCCCACCGATTCAATAATGATAAAACTACTCAATCAAACAGATACTCACAAGACTTTGATTGGTGGGACAAGTTTACTTACATAGGGCCTCATTACACAGACGGCGGTAAGGGTTTACCGGTACCGGTAAGGGCACTGGTACCGGTAAACCCTTACCGCCTTACTACGAGGTCCCTTTGCGGGTTGGTACTTTAACGCCTGCTGTTTAGCAGGCGTTAAAAACCAACCCGCAAAGGGACCAGGGTGCTAATTACGGTACCACAATTTGCGGCACCGTAATTAGCGCCTTCCCCATTCCCATAGAGCCCTATGGAGCAAAAATGGGGAAGGGCAATGGGGGAAGGGGGAATAACCGCCCCGCCAACCTTGGAATAGGGCGGTAATTCCCCTTTCCTCCAAGGTGGTGCCGGTATTTTACCGGCATGGACCAAGGTGCTAATAGCACCTTGGTCCTCCGCCTACCGTGTAATGAGGCCCATAGAAACTTGGGGGTTTTGCCCTCATGAAAAAGTACTGAATGCTTCTGGATAGTGTGGGGAAACATCAGGACTTGGTTAGAGGCCTCTCCAGGTTTAGCCGGAAATGGCCTCTAGCATTAATTCCTTTATTTGAGTCACCTTGTATAGATCCCAGCCAAATGTTCTTCCTTCCCTGATCTCCTCCAGCAATTCGGTCAGCAGTTCCAACTCAGATGATGTCAGGCAGAACTCCCTTTTCCATTGTACAACACCTTATAAAATCTTTACTACTCCCACAAATTGTCTAAATTATCAGGTGCCAGCTTATTGGGCCACATCACAAGTTCTCCGGTCCGGAATGCGGTGATTCCGTTATGACGGTAATACAGTTTCCGCGTCCGCAAGGTTGCGGAAAGATCGGCGATTATGGCCTGTCTGTCGCACGCCCCACACGGACGTGGAAATGGTGTCACCGTTGCCACGTAAACACCCATGGAAATGGACATAACGGCCCCACAAGCAGTGTAAAAACCGTGTCTGCCGCCGTCCTCACGGACACGGAAGCGGAAATACCATGACCGTGAAAACCGGAAATAGAGAGGCGGCCATTATATAAAGCACAATCCACTGCCATCCAGAGTCAGCACAGGCTAAATCTGCACACTGAGAAGCCAAAAAAGACCACCAGCATGGCAGCCAGGATCCCTGCCCAGAGACAACGCAAACAGCGCTTCAGCAAGGCGGAGCTCACTGTATTGGTGGACCACATAGTGCAGCATGCCGAAATGCTGTTTAGCGCAGACCAACGGCGTGCAACACAGCAGCGCAGGAAGGATGTGTGGGCCGAAGCTACACGCAAGTGCACAGCTGTGGACGTGACTACAAGGAGCGTTAAGGACTGCCACAAGAGGTGGGAACACCTCAGACTGAGGGTGCGAAACCTGATCGCAACACACTGGCAACGCAGCAGTGGCACAGGTGGAGGGCCCCCTTCACCACTGAGGCTGCAGACATGGGAGGAGCACTGCAGCAGTGTCCTCCACCTTGAGACTATCCATGGGATTGGGGATGCTGAGGCAGGATTGAGCCCGCCTGCAGATGCTGGTAAGTGCACACATATGAATGCCATATGAGTACTTGTTGAGGCCAGGAGTGCTCCAAAGGACCCATTAACAACCCCCCCAGCCAGTGCATGAGTGCCCCAAAGGACCCATAAACAACCCCCCAGCCAGTGCATGAGTGCCCCAAAGGACCCATTAACAACCCCCCCAGCCAGTGCATGAGTGCCCCAATTGACCCATCAACAACACTTCCCCCCCCAGCCAGTGCATGAGTGCCCCAAAGGACCCATTAACAACCCCCCCAGCCAGTGCATGAGTGCCCCAAAGGACCCATAAACAACACCCCCAGCCAGTGCATGAGTGCCCCAAAGGACCCATTAACAACCCCGCCCCCCCAGCCAGTGCATGAGTGCCCCAAAGGACGCAATCATGACCCAGACGATGAGCAACATCCCTACAATACATAGCCGTCAACATTCATATGCGTGTAAATGCAAATGTTCACTGATCAACCTGTCTGATGCATGTGATGCACCCATCAGGTACCACCACACAACTAATAGCATGCCCTCTGTGTCCCCACAGCCATTTCAAGTGACAGTGACAACGCACAACAGGCGAGGCAATCGGCACCTGCACGTGTGCAACCCAGCGCCCCTGCCCAGGAGGAAGACGCTAGCTGCTCAGCAACTCTGCCACCAGCTGCATCTGGTATGGATGTACTGGCCACCAGCACCACTATCTCCACGCTGCCTGCTGCCACACAGGTGCCATGGGCACCCATTATGCCCACACAACCCACCCCAGAAAACATCTGCACTGCGGAGGAGGCTGCAGGCAGTGACAACAGTGCCCCAGCACTGCAGTCTGATGTAGGGCCACAGGAGGAGGTTCCCAACCTGGATGACTTGACATCCTTCCATGACCTCCAGTTCAGCCCAACATCACTACGCAGTCCAATGAGGTCGCCAACCCCCTCAATGGCTGAGCTGAATGCCTGCATGCAGCGGATGGAGGACCAGCAGGCCACCCTCACCCAGCAAGTGGAAAGGCAGCTTGAGGAGTCCATGCTGCAGAGGGAGAGTTACAGTGCATCTGTGCGTTGGCTCTCCAGGTCAATTGGATGCTTTGCCACCACCATAGTGACCCTGGCACGCCATGTGCGGGAGGGCAACAACAACACTTCCAGTATTGCTGAGTCTATGTTGCTTGCCCAGCAGGCATATCTGGGATGTTTGCCACCAATGCCAGCAACAGTGCCATCCACAAGCACCACCCCATCCAGCTCCACATCTGCCAGCCACTGGAGGCGCTCAAGTTGCCTAACAGGGCCCTCTGGCAAGGATGCCCGTGCGCAGAAGCGCACACGCAAATTATGTCATGTGTGTTTGGCACTGCAGGACACATAGGGACATGAGGGGTTTAAGGGGTGTGTACGTTTGGGTGGTGGGGGAGGTCCATTAGGGGGTTAGTGAATTGGGGTCTGGCTGGGGGGGGTACGTTTGGGTGGTGGATGGGCACGGGTGTACAGCTTCCCTACCCAATGCACCTTCTTCCCTGTTGTTAAAAATATATCATCATTGAAAAAAACATTCATGAGTGGACATCCATCATTTCATTTTCAGTCCATCAATTTATTAACTGGCATCGTCATATCCATGCAATGCTGTCAAAGTGCAGTCTCTCAAAAGTAAATGCGAATCAGTGTATCCCGTGCTCGTCGTCCATCTTGTGCACCCCCAGGAGGAGGTGGAGCCATCCTATCCCCATCCCCATCCCCATCTCCATCCCCATCTTCATCCTCTGCATCTGGGGGCAGCGGAATGTTCCTGCGCAAGCACAGATTGTGCAGCATAGCACAAACAAGCGTAATTTTACCCGTCTTCACTGGGCTGTAGAACAGTGATCCGCCAGATCTGCTCAAGTAGCGGAACCGGACCTTTAGTAGTCCAAATGTCCACTCAATCATGCCACGGGTGCAGACGTGTGCCCTGTTGTACGCCTTCTCATGCCTGTTTCTTGCCCTCCCTACAGGCGTCATCAGCCATGGCGTGAGTGCATATCCAGCATCACCTACATGGGATGTAGATGTGGAGGATATGTCAGTGTTTGTTGTATCATGCCTTCATCAGATACAGTGCAATCTTGTGTCATTGATCATTCATCCATATGTAGCAAGCAGTGGTTGGACCGGTGGGTGATTACCATTCCTGGGTCATTGTAGTCGATGTTGGCATCTGGACATTGACCAACGAATTGATGTGCATGTGTAGTTGCCCCTGCGGGAAATATTGGTTGGTAAGTATGGCATTGTGCAGTGATGTACACACATGGCGGAGTCAATCAATTGACTGTGATGATGTTGTCGATGCAGGATGTCTCATGTGCAGGCATCATGTGCATTGGGGGGGCAGTGGTGCATATTGTGAGTGGATGTATTGAGTGGCTCCAGGTGTATGGGCCAGTGGTAGTATCGGCTGTGTGTGTCATGTGGCAGGGTGTGTACGGGCACACTGTGGCAACCGGCCATGTGTAGCTTTGTGATGTGTGGGTTGTGCTGGCTATTCACTAAATGGGTGGGTGGTGATGCATGTGCAGTCGTAGCAGCCCGCTCACATAGATCATTGCCCTGGACACACACCCCCCTTCCACAGGGCCTGTGCATTGGCAGTTGTACTCACCCAATAGCCATGTGCTTTGTCCAGCGTAGCGTTCCATGTACCGTGGCAATGTCGAATTCTGCAGAACCATTGAGTCATGTGTTGAGCCCGGGAAACGTGCGCAGCAATGTGTTATCACTTGTGCGGCATCACATACCATCTGTACATTCAGTGAGTGGTACAGTTTCCTATTGTGGTACACCATCCCGATAGTACGTGGTACTGTCAGCTCTATGTGGGAGCAGTCTGCTGCACCTATGCAATCTGGCATGCCTGCAATGGCATGGAAGGCTAACTTGGTGGCAATGACCTGGGCAAGGATAGGGGGTAGGGAGATGTGTTCAGACACATGGCGCAACAGGGCATCCAGTACCTGTACCAGTATTTTAGAGAAACAGGGTTGTGATAGCCCCTGCAGCTCACCAACTGTGTGCTGATAAGTTCCAGTGCCAAGAAAATGCAGTACCGACACCACCTTCAGGAGGGGGGATGGCGGTGGTGATGTCAATGAGGCTGCTGATGTCATCCTCTATCACGGTGGTGATGTACATGATTGTTGGATGGTCCAGCCGGTATAATGTGTGGATCTGTCCTGGGGTCAGGTTCCAGGGTTAGGCCCTGATGTGTGGGATTGCAGGCTGCCTGCGGGGTCGTGCCGGCTGGACAATAGGGTTTGGCATGGGTACAGGGTTTGCTAAGTGCTGCCTGCGCCTCCTCCCCCTCCGCCTCCTCCTCCTCTGCACCATTACTGCCATCATGTGCAGTGCTGCCTATTGGTTCAATAGCCCCAGTCCCAATGCTACTAGTGCTATTGCCTGCATATTTCTATTTGGAGTTGGCCTGGGTGTGGCCCTTTTGTAGGCTCCCAGTGGCCAGCTGGGTCCAGCTGGGCTCCTTTGGTGCACCTGTGGCCTGATTCAGATCACCAGGCACTGTTTAACGTCATGTTCGCGGTGGCGGCGATACCGCTACCATGGTCACGGTTTTAGCGCTATTTTTGTGGCAGTGTTTCCATGTCCATGCTAACAGTAACGCTCGCAGTGTTTCGTATTGCCGGTAACGGGGGGGGTTCCATGCAGGCAAAGTTTAGTGGTGCCTTGACTCCACAGTGGTGGTTTATGGTGGTGGTATTTCCGGGTCCGTAGGTCATAATTTGGCGATCGCGGAAACAGTGCCGGTAGGGTTATACCGGCAGCGTAAAGTCCGTACCGGAGAACTTGTAAGGAGGCCCATTGACTCTTGATCTGGATTGGACATCTGCTGTCCTCCCCTTGCAATTATTTGCTCCTGAAGTTAATGGATATCATCCCTATGGACTTATAACTCCGCCCTTTGGAAATTGTATTTCTTTCACTTCTGTTATGCCATTAAAAATTACAATGGGCCTCATTACGAGTCCGGCGATAACCGTGCCTGAAATTCTGGCAGGTTACCGCCAGACTCGTATTACCATTCCGCCTCCATGATTCCCGGAATTACCGGGGCATTACGACCCCGGTGACCCGGGAATTCCAGAGGCGGAATTTGGTAAATCGCCATTTCCATTGAGTCCCATAGGACTCAATGGGAATGGGAAAGTGGAAACACTAGCACCATCTCGTGATGGTGCTGGTGTTGGTGTTTCCACTTCCGCTTGCAGGCGGGTGGTGTTAAACCCGCCAGGTCAGACCTGGCGGGAATGACACCACCCGCCTGCAGGACTCGAGATCACCCAGTATGGAAACAACGGTGGCAGCGGGTTTACCATCACCGTTATTTCATACCGGGTGACTCATAATGAGGCTTAATGTGACAATTTTCTCTCATTTCTGAATAAACTTAACAATGCATATATTTTTGAATTCTTCTAATCATGCCGAAGTTGATGACATGAGTCCCATGTCGGCACAAGGTTGGAGGTTTGAATGGTTGATTTTTAGTGATTCATTCAAAAACTATAAATGTCAGTGTCACAAAATCTTACATACAGTTAAATAATTCCCTAAACTACTATGTCCCACAATCCCTGCTTCAGGACATTTTCTGGGAAGTCCTTATCACATTTGAGGTTGCAACTCTTGTTAACAATGTTGAATTCTTATGAGAGTTGAATCAACCTGTCTTCTAATGGGCTTTTAAATGATTATAAAACATAAATGAGAGGAGGATGATTGTTAAAAAGTTATTCCTACAGCTGGGTCCCTAGCGATAATTTGGTTAGCCCTAAACGTGAGGAACCTCCTAAAAAGTCGATACCAGCCCTAGTTAGTGCTGGTGTGCCGCCTACAGATGGGGTGTAGAGGTCCTGTCCCTTTCCTCTCTCACTACTTTCCTAGATTCTAAAAGTAAGTGCACACATGGTGGGGGTCGGTATGAATATTTAATGTTGCCGCCTCCAGTCGGTGTGTCTTATCACAAAAAGGTTCTATGACCAATGGTCAAAGAATGTTTAAAAAGCTAATTTTCTGTTCACCTAACAGTGAGTTAGAAATAAGTAGCTATGATAGTTTCCTTGTACGAGCCCCTTCATCTATGTATGTGGGGTATCGGAGTCTGGGTTATCCATCCAGTACTGCTTAGCTAAAAGTCAACCGGTTTCAGTGGGATTACTTAGTAGCCGCTTTCTTCAAAATGAATACTTGTGAATGTATTATTCTACATGCGATCTTCAAGTCTTTGAAAGTTGTGAGGATATCTTTGGGTGTCCAATGGGCTTATTGAATCAATCCCTAAGTCCTAAAAGGTTAAAAAGATAAGAAAGACAAGTGGAACTGTCATCAGTCTTAGGGTGCTTCTAACATCGAGTTTCTGCTATTAATATGTGGAGTTATTTGTCCACATACTCTAAGGGTAAGTAACTTCTTACCTGTATTTTATACAGGATTCTCTTATTTCTTCCTGCTATATGGTGAGTGGTTCTTGCGCTCAACTAGATGTGTTCCTTACTGGAATCTGTGAATAAATGGGTGATATATCCCATTCTCTTGTACTCTTGATTACTGCCCCAAGGGGAAGTATAGCATAACAAGACAAAAACTCAGAAAACGTCTTCACCTGTCTTCACTGCTTGATCTTGTTGGAGGGAAGATACAGGATCAGTTCCTCTGTCCTTAGGGGTTCGCCTGTAACGAAACAACAGGGTCTCTTAGGAAGTTACCTTTGTGCCTGTGTACCTCTACTGTAGATGAGGTGTACATTGTTGTTTCCGTTGCGGATATACGGCACCATTACCCCTCTTCGTATACTGTCACGGAATTCCCCTTTTCTCACCTGGCAGTGATCCTTGTAGGATTTCTTGGGCAGTGTCTTCTTACGCACGGACCTGGTCTTGTATAAGCCTGCGCAAGCCTCTTCTGGCTCCAGCGTGCATTCAGAGCTCCAGGATTCGGACACTCCGGGATCCAGGAACAAAGAGGGTAAGCACACAGCACACGAGTCCTGGAAACAAGGAGGAAGGAAGAGGGTAATGGGAATGGAATTAGGAGGTCCAGGAACAAGGACAACAGTGTCGCGAACTAAGGAGCACACGTCTAGTCGCTGCTTGCAGTAGCATTGAGACGCACCGGCCCGTGGGGGCGCGGCCTATTTGTAAATACGCTACGTCTGACGTAAGGACAAGGAAGATGTTGCATGTTAGACGGCCATGTTGGGAATATCAAGGAGTGCAAGCCCTGTTGTGACAAGGACCATGAGGTCCAAAAGGGGCGTGTCCTGCGGATCGTGACAGCATGCCCCCTCCGAAGACTCGTTCCACCGGGTTTGCCCGGGTGTATGAGATGGTATCTTCTGAGCAATCAAGGGATATTTAGGTTAGAAGCTGGTTCCCAGGTACTTTCACTTGGAGGATATCCTTTCCATTCAACCAGGTATTGAAGCTGACCCCGTTTATACCTGGAATCGCATGTTCGGGACACTTCATATCCCACTTGGTTGTCCACCACCACCGAAGGGTGTCTGCAAGATTCCCCGGAAGATCGGATGTAGGGTTTTAATAAAGAAGTGTGAAAAACTGGGTGAATCTTCTTCCAGGAGTCGGGTAGCTTGAGTCGGTATGAGACAGGATTATAAGCTCATACCGACTCATACCAGGAGTCGGTATGAGCTTAACGGGAAATGGATCATAGTACCGGGGGGCCAGTTTGTTTGGCTGTAAGTGTCAGGGTAGTAGCTTCGAGGACAACCAGACTTGATCACCAACTGCATAGGAAGGCCCTGGTCTTCTTTTAGAATCAGCATTTTGTTTAGTTCGCATTCTGGCCCTCTCTAAGTGTTCCTTGGCTTCCTTATGTACATTGAGGAGTGTTTCCATCCAGGAGTCAACGGTAGGAACAGGTGTGGGATGTGGAAGAACAGAGCTTAACACTGTTATATGGAATCATTGATTGCAATAAAAGGGGCTGGTGTTGATTGCCGAATGATCGGAATTGTTGTACGCAAACTCAGCCACGGGTATTAGGAGCGACCAGTCGTCCTGAACCTTAGTGGCGAAACAGCAAAGGTATTGTTCCAGAGTATGATTTACACGTTCCGTAGCTCCATTGGTTTGTGGATGATAACCTGATGAGAGAGCGCGTTGGATTCCCAGAATGCGACAGAGATGTTTCCAGAATTGTGAGACGTATCGAGGTCCTCGGTCTGATATGATCTTGGAAGGAAGTCCATGTAGGCGGAATATGCGTTCCAGGAAGATTCCAGCTAGCTCTGATGAGGACGGTAGTTTATGCAGGGGTATAAAGTGAGCCATGTGAGTGAACAAGTCAATGGTAACCATGATAGTCGTGTATCCCCTGGAAGGTAGCAATTCCACAATGAAGTCTGTAGCAATGAATTCCCATGGTTTTGTTGGTAGAGTAGGTTGTAGTAGGAGACCTGCTGGTCTCTTGTTATTGTGTTTGTTCTGACTACAAATAGAACAGGCTTGGATGTACAGTTGTACGTCTGTCTTCATTCTAGGCCACCGCAATTGTCTTTGTATAAGACAGAGGGTGTTGGTGATGCCACAATGTCCAGAATGAAGGGTATCGTGGCAGAGGTTGATTATCCTTTGTTGTAATTTCTGTGTGAGGATGACTAGAGCATTATCCTTGAACAAGTATCCATCCTTGATTCTTAGATTCCATTGGTTCTTCCTTGAAATATCCTTCCAGAGTTCAGAGCTTTGGGTTTGTATCCGAATTTCTTCGAGGAGACTGACTGCTTGGGCTACAAAAATCGTTTGGGGAAACATCTTGGGATAGGTCCGGTCTTCAATTGTTTCGTAGTCAGGACGTCAGGCCTGACGACTGTTCCTACACTCCAAGGATTGTAGAACTTTGTGCGAACCTGGACTGGATGTCTCGCTCCCAGGAGTAGGTATCGCCATTCGGTGAAGGCTTGACGGATGGCTAACAGTTCCTTTTCCAGGTCAGAGTAATGTGTCTCACTGTGAGTCAGAGTTCTTGAAAGATAGGCAATGGGGTGTTCCATCTTGTCCTCAAACTCTTGCTTCAGCACTGCTCCTATGGCGTAGTTAGAGGCATCCGTCTCCACTATGAATGGTCGATTTATGTCGGGTCGTGCTTGGATGGGGGCTTGAGTAAACTCTGTCTTTAAACGTTGGAATGCCTTGTCTTGAGGTGGAGACCAGAGAAAGGGAGTGTCTTTCTTCAAGAGTGCAATGATCGGCTGAACAATCTCAGAAAAGGTGGGTATGAACTTCCGGTAGAAATTGGCTAGCCCTAGGAAGGATTGAACTTGTTTCACAGAAGTGGGAGCCGGCCAGGATAATATGGCTTTTACCTTTGACTGATCCATACCAATTCTTTCTGGACTAAGGACAAATCCTAGGTAATGAACAGAGGTCACATTAAACAGGCATTTCTCGGGTTTGGCTAGGAGTCTATGTTCACGTTGTCGTTGTAAAACAGCCTTAACATGTTCTTCATGCCTTAGAAGATCCTTGGAATAGATCAGGATATCGTCCAGGTAGACGATGACGAAGATGAACAGCATATCGGAGAACACCCTATCCATGAAACGTTGAAAGACGGCAGGGGAATTAGCAAGTCCAAAGGGCATTACCAGATATTCGAAGTGTCCAAAGGGTGTTCGAAAGGCTGTTTTCCATTCGTCTCCTTCCCTGACACGGATCAGATGATAGGCACCCCTGAGATCCAGTTTTGTGAAGATTACAGCTCCTCTCACCGCTTCCAGGATATCAGAGATCAAGGGTAAAGGGTAGCGGTCCTTGAGGGTGCATTGATTTAATCCACGATAATCAAGGCAAGGTCTAAGTTCCTTGGTGTCCTTCTTGGGAACAAAAAACAGTGAGGCTCCAGCTGGGGATTTCGATGGTCTTATGATGCCATTTTCAAGGTTGGTATCCAAGTATTCTCGTAGGGCTCTCTTTTCAGGTTCAGATAGGATGAACATCCTCCCAAAGGGAATCCCTATTGAGGTTTCTGTGTCTATGGTTCTGTGTCTTCAGGTCTGTGAGGGGGTAGAGCCTGGACTATGGCGGTTGAGAACACATCAGCATAACTCTGATAGGCCTTTGGAACCGATACGATATTGGAAACCATGAGTGTAACTTGCTGATCTATTGATGGTTCTTTGGAAGGTGTCACGGATGATTCCAGGAATAGACAGTGAGTCATTCAAAACTCAGATCCAAGAAATAAGGATCCTGCTGCCCAGTTGATACAAGGATTATGCTTCTGTAACCAGGACATACCCAGAACCATGGGATAATGAGCAGATTCAATGATGTCAAATCGGATCAGCTCTTGGTGATGGTTTATTGAAAGTTGGATCTCTTTAGTCGGCAGGCTTATAGGCCCTGAACTGAGGGGTCTTCCATCGATCGCTTCCACCGGTTGCATGGTACTTCATGTCTCATATGGAATGTGGTGACACGTAACCCAATCTTGATCAATGAATACTCCCATAGCTCCACAGTCAACCAAGGCCAAAATGGACTAGGTTTTATTCTTGGATGGCGATAGAAGGGCCTGTACAATCACTAGGCTGTTTTGTCCAGGAGAGTTCAAGGATGGAATAGATGTGGAGCAAACATCTCTCTCCCGAAGCCTTGCTCCATCTAGGATCGGGAGCTGGCGTTTCCCGGATGCCAAGGATGGGCTAAAGGGCATTCTCTAACCAGGTGTTTATCCGAGGCACAGTACATGCATAGCCCTGTATGAATCCTTCTCATCCTTTCTCGCGGGGATATGGGTCCATGGAAGGCTCCTATCTGCATAGGCTCCGGTTCAGTAGCTGACCCTGGATTTGTGTCAGTCTTGGAGGTAATCTTGAAGGATGCCTTCGGGGGGGGGGTTACTTTGAATTTCCTTTTTTCTGCCTTTCTTTCCTGGATACGAAAATCTATTTGCATGGCAAGGTCCAAAAGGGCCTGTAACGAGCTTGGGCGAGCCACTCTGGCCAATTCATCTTTGATCTCCTCATTCAGTCCCCTTCTGAAAAGAGTAAAACTTACTTCAGGAGACCAGTCAGCTTCCTTGGTCAATTGCTTGAATCGGGTTACATACGTAAGCATATCTTAAGATCCTTGATGAAAGTCTAGCAGGCGCTCCTGGGCACTATAGACCTGCTCAGGGCGGTCAAACATATTTTTAAGGGCTTGTATGAAACTGTTGTAGTCATCCAGGAGGGCATCACCAGAATTGACTAAGGGCATAGCCCAAGTTAGAGCATTTCCGGAAAGGTGTGAAATTATGAAGCCAACCTTAGCCCTAGGGGTTGAAAAGTAGTAGGGCTTAAAAATAAAGTGAACCAAATAAGAATCAAGGAATCCACAAAGAGTTTTTGCCGACCCATCATATTTGGCAACAATGCCGCCCAGCAATACGCTTTCCTTTGTGGCAGAATCACGGGATAGAACTAATTGTTTGACAGCGGCGTTTTCCGCCTTTAAATTTTGTACCTCGCTCGTTAGTTCTTGCATGCCACGGATGAGATCCTGAACAGCCGCTTCCATGTTGGCTTCGACTTCGGTCGTTTGCCGTCTCAAACTGTCACGAAATTCCCCTTTTCTCAGCTGGGAGCGATCCTTGTAGGATTTCTTGGCCGGTGTCTTGTTACGCACGGACCTGGTCTTGTATAAGCCTGCACGAGCCTCTTCTGGCTCCAGAGTGCGTTCAGAGCTCCAGGATTCAGACACTCCGGGAACAAGAACGAAGAGGGTAAGCACACAGCACACGAGTCCGGGAAACAAGGAGGAAGGAAGAGGGTAATGGGAATGGAATTAGGAGGTCCAGGAACAAGGACAACAGTGTAACGAACTACAGAGCACACGTCTAGTCGCTGCTTGCAGTAGCACTGAGACGCGCAGGCCCGCGGGGGCGTGGCCTATTTGTAAATACGCTACGTCTGACGTAAGGACAAGGAAGATGTTGCACATTAGACGGCAATGTTGGGAGTATCAAGGAGTGCAAGCCCCGTTGTGACAAGGACCATGAGCTCCAAAAGGGGCGTGTTCTGCGGATCATGACATATACTAATGGTATCAGTCCATTGTCAGATACACCATGGTATGGGTGTAAGGCCAAATGGGCTGCTACATCATACATATAAGCTCATTTAGCCCACATGCTCATGTCTACTATACCGCCAATAATACGTAATAAATTACGGCCATCATACAGTGTTTAAATACGTTTTGGATGTGGCGTAGCTGGTGGTCAGTAGCCTGTGAATGACACGAATTTCTTAATGCTCACCTTGATTCCTGCAAATGACGCGTCTTGTGTGTCGGTTGTTATGGACGCCATCTTAGATGGCTGTTTGTTTATAAGGTGGCGTCACGCTCACGTGACCGAGTTCCTAACTTTTTGTAAGAAAGTTTTTGCATATATTTCAGGGAGCCATAGTTCAGAGTGAGGTTTGTAGTTGTTCACGCATATCCATATTATTAAATGCATATTTCCTTGTGCCTGCTGATATCGCGATTCACACAGTGACTACCAATATGCCCCAAAGTGTGCTGGGAATTGTAGTCCAGTGCTCTATTGCGGGTGAACCTAAAATCACTTGATTGGCCCCAAAGAGGGTTACAATACACAGGAGAGGATTCTCTCACAAAGTGGAGTTTGTAGTTATTCACGTGCATCCGTATTGTTAAATGCATTTTTCCTTGTGCCTGCTAATATCACGATTCACAGTGTGCCCCGAGAGGTGCTGGGAATTGTAGTCCAGTGCTCTATTCTGTGCTTCTCTTATATGTAATGTGTTCTATTTAGCCAGCATGCTCACTCAAGTCATTTTCCGTAATGGTGGTAAATGTGTATATCATAACCCTGCATGTGGTTGAGTAATTGACTCGTGTTCGCTCCTCATGTCAGGTGTGTTCAAAGCCCACGTGATGTTGTGGGAGTCAATACACATTACTTACACATCCAGTAGTGTCAAGGAATGCTCTTTTCCAGGTAAAGAGCTATGGATATTTGCGGGTAAACCTAAAATCACTCAGTTGGCCCCAAAGTGGGTTACAATACACAGGAGAGGGGTCTCTCACTTGGATACAATTTAGTGGATTTTTTTTAAAAAGAACCCAACCCCTGGATGGTCTTATGTCTATGCCTCCTTAATCCTAGGGGGTTGGTGCATCGCTATCCATTCACTGGATCGCCAAGTATTGCCAACAGATTTCTTCGTTTAGGCCAAGTAGATGGCTACGTAGTCTAAAAATCCATTATTGTTCTCTTCTCAATAAGAGAGCTGATATGTTGCCACCTCTTCCAATATTGTCCATATGAGGTCATTTTCTGTATGTTCCATTTCAATGTAGTGTTCTACCAGAGGGGCAGTTCTTTTTTTGGTCCTGATGTTGGACCTGTGTTCTCCAATGCATATTTTAATGGTTCTCATCGTCATTCCTTTGTATTTTTTATTGCATTGATACTGGATCAAATATACCACACTGGTGGTGTTGCAGTTTGTAAAATTCCTCTGTTCCCAGAGATATTTCCAGCCTATGTCTATGGATGTAGTACGTTGAGTGAATTTGCCATCTCTACAGTTCCCACACAGAGTATGATCCAGTGGCCTCGGTGTATTCCAGAGTGTTGTTGTATCAGTCAGGTGTATGGCATCTTTGTAGGTATGCACCAGGGTGTCCCTCAGATTTTTTCTTCTTCTTATCGCAAAGAGGGGTTCGGGTAGTCTGTTTTCTTCTACATTCAATATAGGCCAGGCTTTCCGGATTTCTTTTTTTAGATGATTGGTAACTGATGAGTGACTAAATACTGCTGTGATTGTATTTTCATCTCTCTCTCTTTTACCATGTTGGTTGAGGGTTATTTCTCTCAGTATATTTCTTGCCCTTTTTCTGGCTTGTTTTATCATTCTGTGTGGGTAATTTTTGTCCTTCAAGTTGTTTGGGAGTCTTTCCGCTTGTCGGTCATACTCAATTCTGGTGGTACAGTTCCTTCTGAACTGAAGAAACTGCCCAAAGGGTACATTTTCTTTCAATGATCTTTGGTGGAAGCTGGTATATTCGAGAAGAGAATTTCTGTCCATCGGTTTTTGAAAGACGGTGGTCTCAAAGGTCCTTATGACTTTTAGATCGAGAAAGGTGGCTTCGGTTTTGCTGGCCTCATGTGGGAATTTGAGGCAGGGGTTTAGTTCATTGATCCATCCGATGAAATTGTTCAGAGTTGCACAGTCTCCGTCAAACAACAAGAGTATGTCGTTGATGTAGCGGTGCCAACTCACAATATTGCTGGCAAAATGGTTGGTCTCAGGATATATGTGTTTTTCCTCAAAGTCTGCGACATATAGGTTGGCTAAAGTTGGTTCAAAGGTTGCGCCCATTGCTGTTCCGGCTATTTGTTCATAATAGTATTCTTCATTCAGGAAGTAGTTTTTGGTCAGGGCTATTTCTGCCAGTTGAATTATTAATTAGATAGGCATGTCAAGGGTTTTAGTTTGTAATACCTTCTCAATAACTTTTAAGGTTTCTCTTTGCAGAATTTTTGAGTAAAGAGACTCAATGTCCATGGTCACAATATAGATGTCCTGGCTCTCCAGCATGAGGTTGTCCAAATGGACCAAGACTGCCGTAGTATCTTTCGTATACGAGCGCATCTTGCTGACTTCTTCTCTTAGGAAAAAAATCGGCAAATTGTGACAGTGGTTCTAATATGGAGCCAATACCTGAGACTATCAGGCGTCCAGATATTGGGGAGGTTCCCTTATGTATTTTAGGCAGGGCGTAAAAGGCGGGTCGCCTTGGATTTTGCAGACTCAAGAAGGCTGCTTCTTTGGCACTGATGTAGCCTTCAGCTTCTGCTTCCTCAATAGTTGGATTAATCATATTCCTCAGTCTCTCTGTGGGATCACTTCCAAGTTTTTGATAAGTAGCTCGATCTTCTATCAGGGTATTCACCATCCCATCATAGTCCAGTTAGTTCATGACAACAATGGCTCCCCCTTTATCCGCAGGTTCTATGACTATATCTCCATTCGTCTGTAGTTCTTTCAAGGCTGCATTCTCCATTCTTGTCATATTGTGGAAGTCGCCGATTGTTTCTTCTGTTTCAATTTCTTCTAGCTTTTTGAGAATAATTTTTTCGAAGGTCTGGGATTCCACTGCTATTGTGTGGAGGCGGATAGTATGTGGATTTGTTATGTAGTCCCGTGGGTGATCCTTCATAGGTGTTCTTAGAGAAGTATTGTTTCAGCCGTATTTTTCTCATGAATTGGGTGATTTCAATTCTGGTCTGGAACGGGTCATGTGGTGATGTAGGTACAAAGGAGAGGGCTTTTGGAGGACTCTTTAATGTGTTGTTGACAAGGTAAAGGCTGAGAGGTTGACTACCAATGATTCTTTCCCGGGTCTCTCGGGGTCTGTTCTTACTCTTGAGGGGCGTTCTGTGTGTATGTGTTCTGTTGGTACCACCCTCTCCCTCTGTTCCTGGTGACCCAGGGTGATTGTTCCTGCCACCAGCCTCTGGCTCTGCCGCATCCTCTTGGGGTTCTGCTGTTGATCTTCAAAGCAGACGTTACTGTTGGTTCTACCTGTGTCCTCATCTGAGCTGCTGCTACAAAAATTCCAGTTCCCAAGTCTGGGTCTTTTTCTTTGTTGGTATTGTTTGCCTCTCATGGGTCCTGTGTTGGGCATATTCGCACTTTTCTCTTGTTCCTCATAGTACGCATCCGTTGTGTACGGTTACTTCTTTTCATGGGAGTATGCTGTGATGTCCTTTTTTTAATTTGATCACTTTCTTGTTGAGGTTCAGATCTTTGAACTCTTTGATTGTTGCATCCAGAGCTGCCATACTTTTGTGGTAGTCTCCTACAATCATTTTAGTGTTATAGCATCTTGTTTGGCAATGATGTCATTCATTAGTCTCTCTGATACAGTTTTTGCCGTATTTATGATCAGTATGATCCAGTCCCTTGTACACTTATTAGAGATAAAACTCCAATCCTTTCTGAATTTAAGTTCTTCCAGGAAGATTCTGGGTTCTATTCGGATGATGAGTCCATTTGGGGCTATAAGCGCCCGAAGATATTCGGTCATTATGGTCCCATGGAGTTCAGTTCTAATAAACTTTTTTCGTAGGCCTCTAGTTCGTTCCAGTCATCGCCTTTCGTAGCTATGGCGGCTTATTGTTCTATGCCCAATATTGAGGGGTTAGCTAGGATTCCCTCTATTAGTTCCTCAGCAAAGGCCAAATATGTAGTCTCTGTCATCGCGTTTGTATCTGTTGTCTCTGGTTTCTGTCTGCTAGGAAGCACTTAGGTGTGTAGTCCACGTCTATTCTTGTTAATTATTCTATCATTTTAAAGTGTCCTATTGGTACACTGACTCACGGTTTTCGACACAAAAATGTGTCTTTTAAAGGATACCTGAACCATGACTATGCGGCCTATGGTTCCTCAGAAATTCAACAAAGCATGATCCTCTGTGTATATGGAAAAATAATGATATACATATTTTCCTTCAATTGCACATTACGTTCTTGGTCCTCAAATTGAACATGTGATCTGGCAATCTGCTTCCTTTGTTGGTTTTGGACTGGTGTAAATCCATTAACATTCTTGCAAAGTCACGGGCTGGACCCTGGGGCTCCTTATCTCTGATGCAGATGGAATTACTTACCCCTCCTACCATCATGTGACAGTCTTCATTACAGGCCATATGTCAGTCAGCCCAGGGATGGACTACGAAATAGATTTAGTTTTCAAGGATTTTAAAGAGTTTAACCCAATAAGGGCTGGCATTATTTACCCGGTTTTCATTATTCCACCCCACTACATTCCTTTCCAAACCTGCTTTGGCTTCAAAGATCTTTGGAGATGTTCTGATAAACTTAGGGGGAAGGTCACTGTTTTTAACTTTCTGGGGAAAAGTCTTTAGCACTCAATCAAGCCTTTGGTGCTCTGTAGAATAGAAATACTTGCTTTTCAATCTGTTGCATTGTCTTTACATATTACAAGCCTGATTACATGGTGCCTTTCAATTGCCTTCTGTAGTTTAGTTTAATTGTTCACATGTTCCTTTTTCCAACTGCAGAAGTGCATGCATTTCCATGGTCTCTCTGCTATTAGTAAGCTGTCTCCAGGCTGTTTCAGCCTAGTCATTTTGAATTCACTCAGCACATTGGTAGTGTTGAAATGTTCCTGCTGACTGTTTAGTCTGCCAGCCCACAGTGGGTTTTCCAATTGCCCCCAAAATCGATTTGAGCACTCTTAGGCCCAACTTGGCTAGGTGCTGATAATTTGATCCAAGGGCTACCTTTAAACCGTAAAGGTCCCCCATGTCCTTTATTCTCACAACATAGCTGGTAAGAAAGGGCAGGGGAGAGTGTTTTCTTTCTCACAATTAAAATACTTTGATGGAGCATGTCCCACTCTCTTTTCTTTCTCAAAAGAGTGGACGATCTGGTCTCCACCTCCTGATTTTGAATTTCAGGGATACACAAGGCACCTCCTTCCTCCTTTCTCTCCGCCCTTTCCCTTTCGGTTTCCTGGACCCTTTTGAGACTCCTCTTTTCCCTTTCACCAGACTGGAATGGAAGGATGTTAATGATTCTAAAGGGAGGAGTAAAAAGAGTTGTTCAGTATTTTTGTTTAAATCTTCATTCCCCGGATAACATTTCATGTAAATTTTGACACATTGATTTTATTTCATGTTTTCCATAAACACTCTTTTCGTGCACATTTTTAGACGAACATTTAAATGTAGGACTCACCTGTTATATCTATTTTAGTTCCCATTTAGGGTTTTCGATCTTGCCTTCATTCCTAGATGTTCTTACTTCAGTGGGTTTTCCCATCACTCTTAAACCCAATCTGGAATTCCCAAAAGGAGATCAGACAGAAGCAAAATGGACCCATATCAATCAGTTAAGAAACTGATTGATATGGGCCCATTTTGCTTCTGTCTGTTCTCCTTTTGGGAAGCAGATCTTATAGGCAACATGTTATATTTTATCCACAATTTCAAAACTACCACACCAAGACAGAAGAAATTACTCGTCTGTGGTCTGCTTTATCTGGAAATTGTACAGGTAAACTTTGTCACCTACCTTGTACTCCTTTTTCATGGTCTTCAGGTCATAGTATGATTTCATTCTGTTAGCCGACTTCTATAAATTGAGCTCTGCATAAGCAAAGGCATGCTAATGGTAATTCCTTAGGTTCTCAATGTGCTCCTGAGTCCTATAGAGAAGATGCTGGGGTAACACTATCTTTCGTTCGGTCATAAACTCAAACAGAGATATTTAAGTTGCAGAAGATGGTGTACAGGGGCGTAGGAAACCCATAAAATCTGGGGGGTACGGGGGGAACCCTTGGTACTTTGCTTTCTTTCTTTATTTATTTATTGTATTTTAGTGAAAGGAATTGACTTTTCACAAAATTAAAATAGCAGTAGGTATTAAATCACATATATCATCACTATATAAAAGAAGAGAAAAGAAGAAAACAGAAGACAATTAAGAAAAAGAAAAGTAGTTCAGCGTACAAAATCCTTCAATTCAATCGTCCCTCTTAACTACCTTTACTTTTTTCAATGTTATAGTCGTATTCACCATTTTTTTAACAACACAAAGACAATAGTTTCAGGGTGTTTAAACAGCATGGGTTATTTGGGCAACCTCAGGAATAAAGCACCAATTCTATTCCACTCGCAATCAAACCTGTGGACCACATGATCGATAGATCTTTTATGTCTTCCTCGAAAACACCCGCTCTCAGGCTCCCTTCACTGGGACGCAAGCTAGGGTGAAACCAGACAATTTTGCGCCATGAGGGGGGCAGGCTCTGTCTGCTGCGCTCCTCTGAGCAGTCTCTGCAGCCACAGGACTGGAGGGACTGTCTCAGCTACCACATCTGCCACGGCGGGAGCAGCCACCCAGCTAAATGTGACTTGCACGGATACCCTTACGTTACCAAGAACAGTAAGTTACTTACGTCTGGTGACGACAGTAAAACGACTTGAATTCTTGAATGAACTTTAAAAAGCGCGGGCGAACATTGCACAAAAAACTGTAGGAGACGTTTGAAAAGGACAGGTTGCTTTCGACATGTATTAGTGGTTGCGGGAACAAATCTGCCTCCAATGGGTCTAAACTGATTTACAACTAAAGGTAATGCACACACCTCCCCTCAGCCACAGTCACGGTCTTTTCCTGTTATCATAATTCATGAAATGAAACAAAGGTATGCCCCTCAAGTTTCTCAATTCATGAAACAGTTTAAGAGGCCAGGATTCCTTCCCTGAAGTGCCCATCTTCCTGTAGATACCAGAACAAGCAACTTGTTTGTTGGTCTCAGTCGCATCTCACAATAACTCTGCACTCTCCTACTACTCCATGCTCACACACTAGGGTGGGGACCTCTCTACAAGCTCCACTGGAGGCACCAATGTTTAAGCTTTAAAATACATATTTAAGGTCTCCAAATCCTTATTGGAGTCATCAACCATGGGAGTGAAGCAAACAAGGTCTCCTGTTGATAATTAAAAAGCTGCACTCACGCAGCAGCATTCTCAGTGACTGTTCGCCTGCATTTGCTGCAATTATATAACAGAACCAGAACCTGTGTACATTCTGATTGGAATGTAGACTCTGTGCCCGCTTGGTTTCTGTTGAGTTGAGATGGGCTGGATGTGCTAAGTACTGGGAGTATGTAAGACTTCATAATGGTAGGTGATCCCCAATCAGGAAACACTCCTGGTTTCAATACATACAAAGTTTTGAAAGCTTCAAAGCAGTATCTAAGAGACGCATATTACTATTTAACATATCGGCCAATAGGAGGCAACCACTTCTGGGGAGGATACCATACACAAACTCCTTACTCTGAGGCATGACTCAGCATTTCCGAGTATGGCCATTAACTGAGCTGAACTATTAACACACTTTAGAAACATGATACACCAAAGGAATGACAGAGCACGATGTTAGGCCTTGTCCTAGTGATAGATTATCCTGTATGTGCAGGCAAATAAATAGTCGCTGAAAACAGTAAACAGCAAAATTGAGAGGAGAATGCTTAATGTAAAACTCTGGCTGATGCTGGTCTTTCATTGTGGTGTGCGCTGCTCCATCTAGTCTTAAACCTGCCAGGAGAATGGCCCCTTTTAGCAGAGTTACATCTTGAAAACATTTTAAAACACACAGCATTGTGTTGATGTTTGTTGTGGTAGCCCAGGTTTGTTGGTGCATGGCGTGACGTCTGCTTAATGGGTTTGAACTGTGCAACTTGAACAGAAAGCTTTTTGATGAAAGTTCACAATGTATTTCTCGCTTACACATATTTGAGTATAAATAGTGCACTACACGCTGTAGTGAGTGGACACACGGGGTGCAATGCAGTGGACCTGCAGTGCATACACGCTCAATGAATTTCCTTCAACTTAGTTGCCATCGACTCATCAGCGCACAATACATCTCCATGACTTGTGCAAGTCTTGTAAAAAAAAAGTTTGATACATCTCTGGATGTGACAGCCAGGTGAGGGGGCCTCTGCCAGGTGAGGGGCCTCTGCCAGGTTGCAACATCTCTGTGTATTCAGTCCAATAGCCTTATGGCTTGCACAAGTTCAGTGTCCTGAATGAAGAGGAGGGATCACAATGGGAACACCCCTTTTGTAGTCCGCTATCACCCTACTTCCTCCCAATAAGGTGCGTGCTGCAAAACACACATGTGCAAGGGAGCACACGTATGTGACTGCAGTCAGAGCGGTAGGAAGGCATCTACCGCAGCGTGCAAGGCCCCTGTGCCCTTCAAGGCTTGGGGCAGTTTGCCGTCTGGCACCCACCTCATGATGGCCTGTACATGATCAGTCATGCCATGACGTTTGCATGTGTCAGAATGTAAGCAATCACATTTTGCTTCGTCGCTAGCCATAGCAGATTCAAAAACCATGACTACACTGGGCCTCATTACAACCTTGGTGCTAAGTGCACCAACTTTACCACCATGGTGTAAACTCTGTTTACACCATGGTCGATGGCGGATTTACCGCCCCATTCCAAGGTGAGTGGGGCGGTAAATCCCCATTTCCCATATTCCCTTCCCCATTCCCATTTTTGCCCCATAGGGCATAATGGGAGTGGGGAAGGCGCTAATTACGCCGCCGTAAATTACGGCGGCGTAATTAGCACCATGGCAGGTTAGCGCCATGGATTTTAACGCCTGCTAAAAGCAGGCGTTAAAATCAGAATCAGGCGTTAAGGGTTAACGGTGGCGTTAACCCTTAACGCCTGAGTTGTAATGAGGCCCACTGTGCGCAGTGCCCTAAGTAAAGTGGGGCAGGGAGATTTTCTAGTATATAGAACAGAACATCAGGACTCATGTAATGGGACATTGTTTTGCCAAGGATGGCTCCTAAGCAGAGGACATTGCATTGTTGGTGGGTGAATGACTTCCTCCCATAAACTCTTCTCTCACAGCCCAAGTGCGAGGCCTGGCAGTGGCTCACAACCAAGCTTGGGCGACAGTCCAGCTAGCCTTCAGCATTTAGTGTTCTGGGGTCGCAGGGCCTGTCGTGCGGGGGAGACAGGCAAGCACAGGCGGGAGAGGGTTCATCCAAACCCTGGCCCTGGGCAGAACCCACTGGGGCATGGGCCTGTTCCAACGCCCAGTTTGGAGCTCGAGACTCATCCCGTCCACAGCTGTGCCAGAGAAGATATTCAGGGTCCTACTTGCCAACCATTGTCATCTTCTCTAAAAGAGGGAGGCCTGAGGACAGCTCAACGAGGGGCATCAGGGCAACCAGTGCCCACGAGGAGAGCGTGGAAAAATGGAGGAGATGTTGGTCATCGCCTTTCTGGCGCTGTCGAGTTTCTCTTTGGGTAAGAATGATGCAAATACCACTCTCGTCACCATCATTAGCAGCCGATAGGGGTTTGGGGATTTTTTGGCATGTTGAACGAAAAGAAGTCCCAATGGCTGTTTAACGTGTGCCTTATTCTTTTAATATGCAGCTGACATGAGGAAGGAAGGAAGGAAGGAAGGAAGGAAGGAAGGAAGGAAGGAAGGAAGGAAGGAAGGAAGGAAGGAAGGAAGGAAGGAAGGAAGGAAGGAAGGAAGGAAGGAAGGAAGGAAATTGAAGGAAAAGGAAGGAAGGAAAAGGAAGGAAGGAAGGAAGGAAGGAAGGAAGGAAGGAAGGAAGGAAGGAAGGAAGGAAGGAAGGAAGGAAGGAAGGAAGGAAGGAAGGAAGGAAGGAAGGAGAAGGAAAAGGAAGGGAGGAAAAGGAAGGAAGGAAAAGGAAGGAAGAAAAAAAGGAAAGAAGGAAGGAGGAAAGAAGGAAGGAAGAAAAAAGGAAGGAAGGAAAAGGAAAAAAGGAAGGAAGGAAGGAGGGAGGAAGGGAGGGAAGGAAGGAAGGAAGGAAGGAAGGAAGGAAGGAAGGAAGGAAGGAAGGAAGGAAGGAAGGAAGGAAGGAAGGAAGGAAGGAAGGAAGGAAGGAAGGAAGGAAGGAAGGAAGGAAGGAAGGAAGGAAGGAAGGAAGGAAGGACCTTGTTTACCTGCTGCAGCTGTCTGAAGTTTGTTGCACGCATCACTGCACAGGCTGCAGAGCGACACAAACTGAAGGAAAATGGGGGGGGATAAATGCCATTGTATCCCCCCACTTAAAATTGTGGGGGGGGTTTGTCCCCCCTATCCCCCATGTCCTGCGCCCATGATGGTGTAGACCTAATAGCCATCATGACAAGCAGTAATCGAAGGTCCCAACTGGGTCCAGAGTCAGCCACAAACTTCTTCAATATGCTTACAATAGTCTTATTGTATTTCTCAACCCAGCTGCTTGATGCCAGGCAGTAGGCGATGAGAAGTTTTTGTTTTTCCCCTAGAATCTCCCGCATCTTGGTCATCACCTCACTGGTAAAATGATTTCCTCAGTCTGACTTAATCCTTTGCAGGAGTCTGAAATGAGAGAAGATGTGGTTGATCATTAGCACACCAACTGTCTCCACCTTAAAATTTGGTGCAGGAAGACATTCGACCTACTTTGTAATGTATGGCAGCCCCTGATATAAGGGCAGGACAAAGACTGATATGTAGTGGAAATGTCTCTTCTGTGAAAAGGATGGTGAGCTAAAGACTCTGGTTGAGAGTCTAACCAAGGGATATAGGCCAGTAGAGAGACACTCTGAGGACCCCCCTTGTTTGAGCATATTAAGTAGCTTTGGGTTACTAGGGGAATCCAGACGTGGACCCCTTGCTCACTGTTCTCAGAGAGGGACAGCTCCACCTCACTGATGATGCCCAACAAGGCTGAAACAAGTGTATGGGGTTGCTGTTGGTACTCTTGTTCAGAGGAGAATTGCCTAGCATTTTGGTGCTGAACTGCCCCTGGGCAGGACAAAGACTGATATGCTGGAATATTTCTTCTCTGTGAAAGGGACAGTGAGCTAAGGACTTGGTTGAGACGCTCCCGGTGGCCATCCACCCACGAACAGGTCAATGGGCTGTGTTTGTGCTGGTAGAGAGACTCCCAGAACCCCCTTTGTTTTACACTTTGTAAACAAGCATGTTACAGTCAACATGTACTTGTTTCCTCTAGAGGAGCAAATCACTGGCCCGATGAAATTGGCTTGCAAATCTGACTAAGGCAGTATCATTCCTCTTTTTTGTAGGGGAGCTCTGTGTGGGGGTAACACACTTTTAAATATATGTTTGGGTCCTGGCCCATTTGTGGCCAGCATGCACCCTCTTGCAGGATTTCCAATGTTGTGTGAAAACCTCTATGACCGGCAGGGGCCGCGTCATGGGCACGATTCAACATCAGGCTCTGGAATGAGATAGGTACCACCCAATGGTCATATCCAGATAGGTATCTCCGTACAAACAAACCATATTGGTTTCAAAACATTTTGGAAAATGTCATCAAAACCCGGAGATGCTCTTTACCAGTACAATCCGGTTGTGTTAGAGGAAAACTCATGGGGTCTTCAATGTGTTGATAGAATTTTCCAATAGTAGGGTCCTTTTTTGTGCAGGGATCAAATCTGCCCCCAGGGCATCTCTACTCCACTGAGCAGTTGACAGTTCACTATTGGACTAGTCAGAGACCTGCTCACACCTGTGACTTGGATTTCACCCAGCAAGGATTCTGTAACTATCCACCTGGAGAGCTCTGGTATTAGCCAGCTGGTTAGCCAAGTCGTTCCCAGTCTTATCCGTCTTCTCTATTTTAGAATGACCTCTCATCTTTTTCCAATAGATGTTCATCGCAGTAGAGGTCAACAAATCATCAACAGACTTGATCAGTTTTCAATGTTTTAATGGTTTGTTGTTAGCACAAAGCATGCCTCTATTCTTCCAATGTATCAGGTGTTCCAGAAACCAATGCCTGTCAGAGTCAGTGATTATGACCAGTTCTTTGAGTTGGTGGTGTACTGTAGTGAGAATGGCTTGATTAGCGGCCATAAACTCTGCGTCCTGACTACTTAAGGGTCCTATTCTTTAACCGGAAGAGGTCTCTGGGGTATCATTCACCCAAGCATTACCAGTGCCAGCCACTAGTTATTTTTCCCTGTTATTGGCAACATGGTAAGAGTAGTGTGATGAATCTTATGGAGTTCTCACGAAAACCCTACCTAAAGTTTCCTCTCAGGTGGCCAGGGAAAGGCAGATGCTTCCTGATCCTGGGACGGTGTAGCCATGAGGATCACCTGAGAGGAACAGGGAAACAGGAGGACTTTGTGGGATGAGACGCAGTATTTGTCTACCAAAAGAAAGGGAATATCATTAATACCAGCATATATAATGGCATGTTGTCTAAGAGAAAGATTATCCACTAAAGTTAATTGTCAGAGTGTGAGTGAAGGCAATAATAACCGGTCATGTATCAAGAGTGAGAAAAACTCTTGTGAAATGTATATCACTACCAGAAACAGGAAACCCTATGAGTCCCCGGAAAAGCATGCAGTGAAATCTCTGAAAGCTACCAATTTAAATCTTGCAAAACCTCATTCCTCTGTAAAACCAAATATATATTTTAATCCTTATGATACTCCTTTAAGGAATATGCTTAAGGAGAGAAAAGAACTTGTTGAGGTAAATACCATTGAGAAAACTGACTTTGGTGTTATGGACATTGAGTCCCAGAATTTTCCAAAGTAACGGGATGCTGAGGAGGGCTGCAGAGGCACAAGGTTGCAGAGTGCAGCCCATTAAGGTTGATGACCCACACCTGAGGGTGGCTGAGAGGCACAGAAGGCCCCCTCAAGTGCAGCCCATTAGACCAAGGTGAAGCAGCAGAAGCAGCAGGAGGAGGTTAGTAGTAGTAGTGCCTGGAGGAGGTTTGAACCCTCCATCAAAAAGCAGAGGAAGAAATAGCAAAGAGCCAGAATACCAGGACCAGAGTGGCGAGAGAAATTGATGCCAGTCCTGAGAGGGTAATATTGGCTCGAGATTTCAGCTGCAGAGGTCGCGCAGCGGTAAGCACATCTTCTTGTAACTTTGCACACTGTAAAGTGTTCAGCAGTGGCAGGCGAGCACCAGATCGCTGGGGAGCCGCTACGGCTCTGAAAGTAGCAGATGTGGGCTGCCAGAAACTGTGCAGGAGAGGTTGCCATGCCATGCAGGAGAACTGAAGCAGTTGAGCTGGAGACAGTGATGCAAATTGATGTGCAGGCCAGACCTGGCGAGTTTACTGTTATATTGTGACCCCAGAGCACTCTCTGACTGCCTGCTGACAGAATCCAGATTTAATTTTGAACGTCGAACTGATGTAAAACAGGTTAATGATTGTGATGCTTACCAAGCTGATTTACATCAAAGCAGTTGGCATAATAAGACTCTAAAGAGCCGACCTGAAGGCAGTGATTGTTATACATTGGGTATAATAAATGCCAACCACACAAAGGGGCAATACCTCGAGAAGGGAACACAAACCACTATTTCCAAAGCCAAAAGGGGCTCATAGTAAGGGAATTGACAAACAACTAGTGTTGCCCAAGCCAAAAGAAGATAAATGAGCATAACAGGGTGTGTGAAGAATATTGCCCAGGTATTGAGAATGTCTTAAACCCACATTGCCAAAGCCAAAGACGTGTGAAGGAAAGAAAGAGTTATTATCAGCATTTTGTTAATAATATGTTAGGGAGGACTCCCAGGTAGGCCAGAACGATGCTGTGGGTTTGCGGACTCTGAGGGCCTAACTCCCTCCCTAGAATAAATGGAGGACTCAGGCAGATGCCAAGTACACACTCGGTTTGTTGCAAACAAAACCAACAGGGATCAGTACACAAACACAGACATATTCAGGTACAGCTCGAGGTTCCATGGCACACAGGCCAGTTTTCTTGTATTGTGGCATCATCAATGGGCCCTCCCCCTAAAAACCTATCACCATGGGGGATTGGCCACCAAGAGTCTTTACCACCTATAGTGGAACCTATAGGTGTTATTCTACTGGTCCTTGCATGTCAGGTGGCTGGCCTGTCCCATCCCCAAGACCTAACTATTGATTGTTGCAGAGTAGTGAGCTTACCCCCCTGGAATACTAAACTGTGATTGGTTAGAGCAGCTTCCCCCAGGCCTGGGACTCGATCGCGTTCTCAGTTAGCTGTGCACCTCTTCAAGGTGATGGGAACGATTATGTATCTGTATTGTAACTTGTGTGCACCACCTTGCCTTATGAGAATATTCTCCTCACGATAGCAACACTTGTTGCAATCTGCATCTGGTTTGCTGAGACCAGCTCCTCTTTCTCACCGTGGGTGACTGTCCATTGTCTTGCTTGGCTGCATCACGTGTTTAGAGACCACACATTTGAGCTCTGCAGCTTCTAATTATGAGGATTTATTATGTCTTTCTGCAGCTGCTCCCTCTGTTGTCTGGGGATTGGAATGTGTCTTCATATCTCTGATCTTGGCTGTAGGTCTGTCTCACGTGCCTTGCTCTCTGTGCAGCCTTAGTCAGCTCTGTTTGTCTCTTGTTCAGTGGCTTGAGGCCTGCTGTCATTTTCCTGAACCTTATACTGAGGTTTCTACATTGTCCATGTTATGCTATGTTCTCTATAGGTTAACTATGCATGGTTCGATCTGGTTCCATATATATACTTCTGTATGTCCACGTGAATACTGGCGTTAAGCATCAGCAAGCTTGCTCATGATCTCTTGTGCCTTGCAGTTCTGCGTTACTTCATTTGACTAATGCCAAAATAATAAAAGCATTGACAGTATGTATGTGTATCTGTCCTCTAGCTGTAGAACTGTACACTCATGTTCTCAAGTGTGTGTTTATGTAGTGCAGGGCTTCATGTCTAACACTGCTATGTCGTGGTGTCACTAATGAGATCAGTACCATGGCTTCTTGGTGCTTAGTCAAGGCTGTCCATATAAGTGTCTCGGTCCACGATCCCTGGCTCTTCTCCCACAGTCAGGAAGACTTGCATTGTATTCAGTCTGTATGGCAGGCTCAGGGGTTATCTTTCAGTGTACTTGTCGATTATTGGTGCACTCGGTATTCGTGCAACATAAGATGAATGGCGGCTAGCGTTCCTGCCTCTTCGTACTGGCCAGAATTTAGTGGCGCAGAGGGGTGGTCTCGGGACTTCCACTTCAAATACAAAGGTGGAAAAAGATTAGCAGGAGGTCTGCTCTTCTGATGAAAGAGGTTCAGGAGGAAGGAAGCATTGCCTGTCTTGTGTGTGGCAAACACTAAAGTGAAGTAAATAGCACTAGTGTGATTCTTGTTTCCCTTGAAAACATTCTCAAAACTAATTGTGTGAAGCAGAAGACCCTTGAAGTTGACCCTTACCACAGAAGAACTTAGAGTTAGTAGTTTGGCCTGTCAAGAGAGTATACCAGGTCATGAGACTTTGTACCAATTTGTTCTGTTTGAGCAGGAAAGTACACCCGAATAGAGAACTACAGTAGTTTCTCTTGGCTGGCAGGAGAGTATACCAGGCCAAGAACATTTGTAACCATTGGTTCTGTTCTTGCAAGAGTACAACAGAGCAGAGAGTTATAATAGTAGTAAACCTAGCATGAGATTAAACCAGGTGGAAGTTCATGAAGTACTATGGTGGGGTAAATGTTATGAAGAAGCAGTTGAAGAATCACTGAAGTGTTTTGCTGAAGTAGTACTTGAAATAAAAATGGTGCAAAAATATCCTGACAACGAAATTTGTTTCGAAACTAATGAAGTTCTGAAATATTGTTTGTTGATAACAAGAAACTGTATCAAGATCTTTATTGAAATATACATGGTGGATGACAAGTAGCTGACTCAAGACCTTAGCTAACAGTGTAAAGGGGAAAGCTTTGTTAAACAATTGTGAATAACCCTTGGAATCCCAGTTGGAACTTTGTGTTGTCAAGTTGGATTAAAAAGAGAACTGAAGTGGTACTTTTTGTTATGACACAGGATTACCTCATCCTTTTTGAACAGTTAAAGAAAAGCTGGCTTGAATCTGTGGAAGCGGTGTTCACCAAGGTTATCAGAAGAAGCAGCTATTGTGATGTGAATTATACTGTTACATTAATTGTTGTTAAACTGCCATATATTTCCTTATTGATTTGGTGTGTATACAAGTGTGAGGTACAGAAACCTTTTCTTAGAGTGTTTCCTTTAGTTTATTTTAGGCAGGTAAATCCTCAGCAGGCTGGAGATAGTGAGGCGTTTACCCAAACTTTTGAGTTAATAAAATGGCATCTTTTGGAAAGCCTTCCCAAAGTTCTCTGCCATACACTTCTGACCCCTCACAGTACCCATTCACATAAACGGTGGGGATCCCCTGACAAGTGTCTTCTTCACAGACCTTGTGCGGGGAAGTTAGGTACGCCTCCATATTGACTTAGGTCATTAGACATGCATCCTTGGGACAGTTTTCCTGAGCACAATCATGCAAACCAGCCAATCCTTGTGCCAGAGGACTCTTCTTGTCTTGGCCATATCTGATCTCCACAAGAAAGCCTTGCATGGACAGAATCCATGAAGTAATTCTGGAATTACATACATTCCCTGCCATTATCCTGTCACTTTGTTAATACTGCAAGGGTTGGCGAGGAGTCTCTATGATGATGTGCTCCTCCTGGATAAATGGTTAGTAGTTTTTCAATGCCCATACCATAGCTTGGAGTGCCTTTTCACCTTTGTTGAATTTTCCCCCCACAGAGGACAACGTTTTTTGCTCGCATACGAGGTAACCTTGTTCACTTTGTCGTGCTTTTGGTACAATACTACTGTTAGGAAGGTATCTGAAAACCTTATCTCCAAGAAGAACTCCTTATTCTTAGTGTGGTAAGCCAAACAAGGAGCTTGAGAAAGGCTTCTTTCCAGTTGTTTAACTGCCTCATATTAGTCCAGACCCTACTACCACTTGCCTCTGGCCTTTAAAAACTGGACCAAGGGTCAAGGGACTTCTGCAAAGTCTTCAATGAACTTTTAACAATAATTAAAGAGTCCAAGTAGCCTCCTCAATTTTTCGCAGAGTAGTAAGGTCTTTTAATTTCAATAAGAATTCCACTTTCTACGCCTGGGGGTTGAGACCCTCAGGGATGAGTTTGTGCACTTAGAATTTCACTCAGGTCTTACACCACTGTGCCTTCTGAAAGGACAGTTTTGCCCTGGCTTTCCTCAACTGGGCCAGAACAGAGAATTTCTGCAATACGTTCTTCCATCATTGACCTCATGATCAATACATCATCCACATAGGCCTAGTGTCCCCTTTTGCCTAAATCAGGCATGCCTTATGCAAGAAGATATTGAACTAATTTCCGGAGTTTATGCATCCAAAGGGTGTTCGGGTCCACATTTATTGCTGCCCCACAAACGTAAAGGCAAGCTTGTATTGGTCTTCCCTACTCATGGGTACCGTCCAGTAAAAGTTGGTCAAATCAATGGCTGTGTACACTTTTGACCCTTGGATCTATGCCAGCCCTTTATCGATATAGGGAAGTGGCCATCTAGACATGGGGACACGTTTGTTTAACTCCCTCTGGTTTGCACATATTCTCCATTGCCCATTTGGTTTTAGAATCCCCAGTACCAGGTTGTTAAAGGCATTGTGGATTGGATGAATTATCCCACGTGATTCCAAGCTCTTGATATTCTCTGTGAGTGACTCCAGGAACGCGAGAAGTAACCTGTATTGTTTAATGAATACTGAACCCATCTTTGTGTCCGTGGGTATGGTGGTTGAATGGATAGATGTATGTCCACAGTCATATGAATCTACTGAAAAGATAGCCTGGAGGTACAGGGATTCCTGTTTCAGTTTCTATCTTTGTTCCTCAGTCTCACAGGCATCAGCAAGATTGATCCGTTAATTGACCCTCTGCTTGAAACCTGGAAAGACCTTGGGTGAGGCAATTTCAGCGGTATCCTCCAGTTGAGTGGAGAGATCTCTTTTTATGGTGTTCACCTGGACATGAGGTTCCATGGATTTGGAGCAGTGGTTGTTAAATCTAAATACCACCTGGTCCTTCCTAATGTCACAGGTTACCTCTTCCACCTCAAAAGGGCATGAGGAGGACACCAAGAAATTCCCCCATGACGGCTATAAACCTTTTCTGGAAGAATACGGTCACTGACGTCTAAACAGTTGTTCGACATTGGTCTAATGATTTCCTTACCCAAATCAATGGCATAGTGTTGAGCATCAACCACCATTCCAAAAGAGTAGTAAACAACCTTTATTTCAAAGCATGTCAAGAACTTCATAAAAGACATAAAAAGCATATCAAAAACACACAGCAACAAAATACACAAAAATACAGTAATAAAGCTGTATAAACACATTTGTAAAATGCATTGGCTAACAAGCCGACATAGATTATCAGCATTGAACCCATTTTACCCATAGATATTCAAACAGTTTCTCATGATCAACTGTATAGTTGCTTCTAAAAACATATATACAGTGTGAAGGCATCATGAAGGAGGACACAGGCAACAGATTCCAAATTCAAACAAACAACTTTCTTAACTTAAATGTCAGGATGGAAAAAGGCCTAACTTGCTAGGGCAAGTTAGGCCTTACCTACTAAAACTAAGGAGAGTCTGTCTGAGTCAAAGAGTTCAACGTAGGAATCTGTGTCCAAACCTCATGCTTGCCCTCACAACTATGACTATAGAACGTGTTGGGATGTCAGCAACCAAAAGGAAACAGTGTTCAACACAAAGTCGTGAGCTTCTATCAGATTGCAGCTTACTCACAGCTTACTTTCAGCTCTCTTCATCAAGCATAAAACAGTTTAACAAAATAAAGTCTCAAAATCCCCTTATGTAGAATAAGAATGCAAAGAAGTCTCTTCAGGTCTCGGGGTTTCCTTCCGCAAGTTAGGACTCGGTATTCCCTTCCCCAAGTTCCAAATCACACAAAATGACCTTGAAATGAAAGTCTTCTTATCAGGACACAGGGTTCCCTTCCCCAAGTTCCAGAACACAATTCCTATAAAACACAAAATTGTCTTTATCTTCCACAGTTTCATTAATGTTGTTTTCAAAGGATCTGCATGAAATGACCAAATTCAAAAGTCCGACTACCAAAAGTCTGACTTTTTTTTCTTCTTTTTTTCACATTTGTTCGCAAATATATATGTGGGGGGAGACCTCCCACAGCCCCCACCTTACCCCTATACATTTTTATAAACTTTACCCCCTCAAATATATATCTGCAAAGAAATAGGAGTCAGACTTTTGGGCCTCTGACTTTTTGCCCTCGGTCATTTTGTCCTGTTCCGTTTTCAAATGCACAGTTCAAATGATTTTGTAGTTTTCCCACAGGTTAAAATGATCTCTGTGTATCAGGCTGTAATGTCCTTTGCCTGTTCTTGTTACCTTTTGGTTTCATTGCTGTGGGTTTGTTTTGCAACCAAGTCTCAATTCAATTTGATGTTCAATAATTACCCGCTGGCTTAAGGCTTGCTTTCCCTTCATATGAAGTTCAATAATTGTTAATTTCTCTTTAAGTTTATAATTCAGTGTGCGGAGACCTTCTAAAACGTGTTTCTCATGACCACTCCGATGCAAGATATTCTCTTTTGTTTACTGGTAGAAAAATATAACTGTTCGTTTTGGATAGTTTGGTGTTCAGAGACTTTTGAGAGTGTGTTCGTTGCCACATGCCATCACTCTGATACAAAGTATTTCCCTTGCTTGTATACTTAACAGCTATATATGTTTGTTTCACTTTATTTAAGCTGTTCACTGTTTGGAAACCTTTGAAAACATGCTTTCTGCCACAAGTGAGCACTGCAATACAATGTATTTCATCAAATTCTTAAGTTCACACACGCGCACCGGGTTTCTTTAGCCCCAGAAACTCACCAGTCATTTAGGATGTTTGTGCTACAGTGCGGATCCCCCGGCCTCCTTCCTCTAGTGCTGGGGCTCCAGGTTCTGCTCCTCAGACACTCATGGGGTGGTCCTCCACCAAACAGGAATGAGCACTTTAAGTAGAAAGGAATGGGGCAGCTTTCCGGCACGGCTCCCTTGACCTTTCTTGTTCCACTCCGGGGAGTCCTCACTCCCATGCCATGCTGAATGGTCCTTTGCTGCATGCATCAGCCTCCTGGTCCTTCTCCTGTCGATTCCCCCTGCCACTGGGTTGGGCTCCATTTATACACCTGCAGCCCCTTGACAGGCTGCATGTGTGAATGATTATTCAGTCCTGCCTGACTCCCATTAAAGGGGCATGCCTGACGTTCACTACTCCTAGCAGGCATCTTCCTCTTCCCAGTACTAGAGTGGTAAAATAGCATAGTCTCTATTGCTCTCGGTTGCCTCTTCTTCGTGCCAGTACTGTCAAGTGTCAATGGTGGCCAAATGAAGGGAGCTGACTAATACATAAAGGTTGGGGAGGGGTTGGGTTGATTGTCACCAGGGAAAAGGGGATAGCATGTTTTCCCCAAGGGCACCCTATTCTTTCTCACCCTCCTTCTGGGTCTTCGAGACTTGTCTTTTCTCCTGTTGTTATTCTGACCTGAGGGAATGGGGTAACAGTATCCCACAAACGCTTCTGGGACCGATATTTCATCATGGCCTGGAAGGGGGAAATACTGTGTCTCACCTGGGAACATTTCACTCCCTTTCCCCAAGAACCCTCCACCCAGGTGATCCTCCTTTGCTTCTCCGCACCCAGGTTCGGGATCCAACAGCAATGGCCTTTGCCTGGCCACCTGCACAGAGGATCCGAGAGAAGTAGATGTGAGGACGCCCTCAGGTTTCTCACAACAGTCATTGCAACCTCTCTTGTTGGCAGTGAGTGTATATATTTAATTGGCTCCTTAACTGCTCGGCAATTTGATTCCCTTAACATTGGTATTAGAAACATCAGCCTTGGGTTATAAAAGAATGGGCAAAAAATCAAAAAGTACGTAAAATCGTCTGTTGAAATAACATTACATGGTAACTAAAAGCTTGATTCTGAGCCAATAGAATTCCTACCATCATGCATGTTAATTAATGACAATAAGAGGCTTGTCCTTAGATGAAACAAAACACTCCTCTTACATTTACTAACAAACCAATGTAGGTAGTCAGCATTAAGCCCATTGCAGCCATACTTCTTGTACTTAAAAACAGAAGGTTTCTTGGACTGTGAACTGTCATGTAACTCCCTTCTACGATACATATATTTTTGCCGGACCAGGGATATATCATCCCGTGAGTCACTCGCAGGAGTGACATAAAGACCCAGGAGACAAGATATCTTAATACTTTTTTTCAGATTTTTCACTCCCATGTGTTATGTGATGCTTAGCTAGAGACCATAATCAAATCCAAAATGTCTGAGATTTTAGGTTTATGTGGTCATCTATGTAATCCAGCCTTAGTTCTTGATGGGAAAATTAGTTTAAGTGCTCTTTACAGCCCCCAAAACATTTCAAAGGAATCTATTTTCCTTCACCTGAATTGATAGTACCGATGATTGACCCCACAGCTCGGCCCAAACGCCCAACGCTATGGGCCTGGCCGGATAGATGTCAAGTGCGGTGTTGATGGCTAACCCACCCATCTCTGATTCAAACCTATGTAACACACCACAGGCCTGGGTAGATTTCAGCACTGTCTCTGATATATGGTAAGTCCAATTTGGCCCGCTCTTAAATGCCACCCCTAAATAAGTGCATTTTTGGACCCACTCGAGGTTTTGGCCAGATGTAAAAATATGTAGTACATTTTTACTTAGCCTGCCAATTCACATAACTTTGGATTTCTTAACTTTTATTGCCAGGTCCCTGCTTCCCATAAGCTCGGCATAGTTAGTGACAAGTTCCTGCAGTGCTGATGGAGAACTTGCCTGCAGAACAACATCATCGACATATAACAACACAGGGATGTTTCTCCCTGCGACTCTATGCACATACCTTGTTTAACAGCAGAGGGACGAGGGCACATCCTTGCCTGACACCTGGCAATATGCTAAAAAAAAGGAGATCATTTACCTCTGTTATCTAGTCTCACTGATGCTTTAAGATCAGTATGCAGGGAATCAATAAATTCAGAATGGGCATACCCAATATTTGTAGCGCAGCCCACAGCCTTTTGTGAATTACCCTGTCAAAAGCTTGGCTCAGGTCCATAAATCCCAGATAGATTGGACAATCGTGGCCTTTGTTATATTTGTCCAATATCAGACTGAGGTTCAGGACCTATTCTACTGTTGCAACTCCTGCCCTGAACACATATTGCTCCTCAGGCAGAATATTATTTGTTTGAGCCGAGTTGACAATGCAAGTATGGATCACCCTGCCCATCCAGTTCACAGTGGAATCAATCAAGGATATTGGCTGATAGCAGCTTGGATCCAATCTATTGCTTTTTTGAATATAGGAATTATTATAGATTCCTTCCAGCTATCTCAAAACGTATTGCTGACCAAAAACGCATTGAACATTTTTCGTGAAGACCAGCGCCCCTAAAAAAGGTGGTCCTACCGAAACACATCCGTCGCCACCTGATTTTGGCCCGGCGCCTCACCCTGGCGAATGGAGAACAGGGCTTTGCTTACTTCATCAACCTAAAACTTCACAAGGAGTTGGTTGGTAGAAGACAAGTCCTAATTCAGACAGCTGAGTGTCTCTGGAATGTCTACATCGCCACTATGGGTAAACAACCTGGAAAAATGATCAATCCAGCTCGTGGCCTGGGAGCCATATAAGTGTTATCTTTTAGTGGGCGGTTACCCTGGGAGACTATCTGCCAGGAATCACTTTTATTGGGTTTATTTGCTGCTGCTTCCAGCTGCTGCCAGCACTTCCACGCTTATTTAGCCTGTTTCAGTACGATTTTATAAGACTGCCTCGCCATGCCCATACAGGTTTTATTTCTGTTCGGGCTTATAGATATTTCCAGGAGCTTTGTCTTCATGTTCCTACATTCCTGGTTCTACCACAGTGAATTAGAGTTCACTTGTTCACGAGGCCAGTAGGCAGGTTTGACTTTCAAATATCAATTAAGCTATTAAATGCTTGTAGATGGGCAATATCTGATTCTGTACTGGACAAACAGACCTCAATGAATGGAAGGTATGCAGCTATCAGTCTATCTTTTTTGGGTACTTCCCACGTCTCTGATATTGGGGGACCAGTTTCAATTTGGGAAGACACAACAAGAATATCTATATACAGGAAACTGGTTGCCCCTCCCTTACTATTAAACGCAAGAATGTGCCCACACTATTCACTAGTACTGGAGCTAACCACATTGTAAGCACACAACTGGAGAAAGATAAACAAAATCATAATATAAACACTTTTTGGGTTTTTTGCTACATGATGAAACAATTTTTTGAAAAGATTTTTTTTTAAAGTGTCAAAAGACGTGACTGAGGTTTAGTATGTAGTGACTTGACAAGATACAATGCAACACAAAAAAATTGACTAGTAGTCTGTACTAACGCCTCGCTAGACACAGGCTCTTACTGAAACTCTACATCAGTTCAATTTTCAGGTACAGATGCACTTGCTACAACATGACAGGTTCTGTTCTGGTCGATGCATGTTTCGGCTCTTTATTTGTGATGCACTTTCACACACATGCTCACGTGGCTGGTTTCTAGGGCCATCATCAGAACATACACTGTATTCTATACCAGGATGAGTCTGTAGCAAGCCCCATAGATCACATCTCCTGGACCTATGGTGCAGTTACTGTAGGGAGCAACAAATCTCAAAACCGGCAGATCCACATCATTCCACAAACCTTGTTCTGGAGAGTAAACACTACTTCCCTCTGCCTAGCCTGTCGTATTTCATTCGACTGGCAGATCACATTAGAACAAAGGTTCTTTTCCACACGCGTTGGAATCGGATCACATAACCTAGTCAAATCGAAATTGAGCTCCCAATAGTCAGTGCAGTTATTGGCGTGCTATTGTGCAGCAACCAACTACCAGGAGCTCAATTTCGATTTTGACCAGGTTGTGCGATCCCATTCCAATGCGTGCAGTAAAGAAACTCCCAGAACACCCTGTTTTGCATATTAAAATGTAACTTTAGTTCTCACCCTAAGTTACTACGGTAATCCAGAGAGACTCTCAGAACCCCCCTGTTTTGCATATTAAAAAGTAACTTTGGGTCTCACCCTAAGATACTAGGGTAATCCAGACATGGACCCCTTGCTCACTGTTCTTGGAGAGGTCCTCATTGATGAGGCCCAGCCAGGCCGCAACACGTGTCTGGGGTAGCTGTTGGACTCTTGTTCAGAAAAGAATTGCCTAGCATTTTGGTGCTGGACTGCCCTTGGGCAGGACAAAGACTGATATGTTGTGGATATTTCTCTTCTGTGAAAGGGATAGTGAGCTAAATAATCAGGTTGAGACTCCCCCACGACTGAGGCTGGTAGATAGCCTCCCAGAACCCCCCTGTTTTGCATATTAAAAAGAAACTTTGGGCCTCACCCTAAGTTACTAGGGTAATCCAGACGTGGACACCTTGCTCACTGTTCTTAGAGAGGCACAGCTCCACCTCATTGATGAGGCCCAGCCAGGCTGAAACACTTGTCTGGGGTTGCTGTTGGTACTATTGTTCTGAAGAGGAAGAGAATTGCTTAGCACTTTGGTGCTGGACTGCCCCTGGGCAGGACAAAGACTGAAATGTTGTCGATATTTCTCTTCTGTGAAAGGGAGAGTGAGCTAAAAAAACCTGGTCAAGACTCCCCCGCGACTGAGGTGGTAAAGAGACTCCCAGAACCCCCCTGTTTTGCAGTCTTTATTGCAGGCCATCTGTCAGTCAGCCCAGTGATGGATCACGAAATAGATTTAATTTTCAAGGATTTTACAGAGTTCAATCCATTAAAGCGTGCCATTATTTACCCAGTTGTCATGACTCCACCCCACTACCTTCCTTTGCAAGCCTGCTGTGGTTTGGAAGACTTTTGCAGATATTCTGATAAACGTAAGGGGAAGGTCAAAGCAGAAGGTCACAGTTTCTGGGGAAAAGTCTTTAGCACTCACACAAGATTTTGGTGCTCAGAAAAATAGAAATACTTGCTTTTTATTCTGTTGCATTTTCTTTACATATCACAAAACTGATTACAAGTTGCCTTTCAATTCCCTTCTGAAGTCTAGTTTCATGTTTCACATGTTCCTTGAATCAACTGCAGAATCGCATACATTTCCACAGCCTCTCTCTGCTCTTAGTAAGCTGCCTTCAGGCTGTTTTGGCCTAGTCCTTTTGAATTCACTCGGCACATTGGTAGTGTTGACATTTGCATGTTGGTCTTTTAGTCTGCCAGCCCACAGTGTGTTTTCCAATTCCCCAAAAAATATTCCGGCACTCTTAGTCCCAACGTCGCTAGATGCAGTTCATTTAACCCTGGGGCTGCACCACAACTTGAGCATAAGAGGTGATGAAACATCTTGAAAACCATTGACTGAGTTCCTGAAGAGCATTAGAGGTGCTGGATGACCTTGATTAACAATTGAGCTGAAAATGTTTTGAGAAGTCTTGATGATCACTTGGCCCTTAATGGTGTGGAGAAGTATTGAAAAGCACTTGGGCAGAGAAGGCACTGAGAACTCTTAAGTTGGACTTGACCGTAAGGGGTGCTGAGAAATCTTAAATAGCTCTTGACTGTAAGAGTTGTTCAGAACTCTTGATGAGCACTTGTCCCCAAGAGGTGTTGAGGAGTCTGGAAAAATCATTCAACTTAAGCAATGAGGAAGAGCCTAATGTTGCCTAAATCCAGGATATCCGAAAAGCTTGATTGAAGCGTGAAGCACTGATGAGCCTAAAATGGCAAACACCTGTGCGCTGCTGATATTCCTACAAGGGACTAGAAGTAAAAGGACGATCAGAACATTGAGATGCCTAGAATACAAAAGGTAGTCAGGGCCTGCAGTGGTTTCACATGTACAGTTTTTATAGTTGACTGTTTAGTCGTAGCAATTTGATCGCCACAACATAACAGACATAAATGTAGTTACAGGAAAGAGGCCACAAATAATCAGTGCACTATAAGAATTGTGAAGATTAAACCACCTAGAACTGTAGCGGGAACCATGAGATGCACCCTAATCTTGGAGGCGCTGAGAGGTCTGACAAGACCTTTAGTTATTTTTGCATAAGATAACTGGCCTATCAAATGGAAAGCTCCTGATTTGGGATTTAACCATGTGAGATTTGCAAGAATAGTCCAGAAGAGGAACCAGGTCTGCCAAAACTTGAAAGAGTTGTTTTCGTTGAAGAAAGTGAGAAGAAGGAAACGCCAAGAATTGATATTTTGCAACTAGAGGATAAGGATAAAACCGATGACCAAGGAACATGAAGCTAAGCAGGAAGATCGAAAAAAGTAAGAGAAACGGAAGATACCATACCTCCCTGTGAGTCCTGGTGAGAGGAGGAGCGGTGGCATTGACATTTCCTTACATTTCCTTACAGCAAAGTTAAAAACACAGTAGATTGTGAATAGAACTAAAGGTTGGTATGTTTACACAATAGTCCAAAGACAAAGACTGAACCGCGGGCTCACACTGGGTGAGAGATGGCAGTGAGGGGGGAGACGGCTCACAGCAGATTCCTTGCGAAGAAGGGCCACAACTTGGCAACGAACAAGTCAGACAATAGATGGGGAGACAGGAGAAAGACCCAGTAGAGGAGCTGGCTAAATGCAATAGTCAGTGTTAATATTTGATGGCAAGATACCTTTGAAGTTTGAGAAACCCATATTCGTAATCATACTGCAGATGTGCTAAGTAGCATGGCAAACGGATATATGTAATTATTAAAAGTTATGGTTATGTCTGCCTGCAGTGAAAGGCATAGAACCAAAGTTCTTCTTGAATTTCCATGAATTTCATCACATGCATGTGATAAGTGAAATGTGATCCCACCACGTCTGTACGTACAAAGCAGTGATCTGCACTGGTGGCCACCATAACTGCCAGCCCAGGTTGAGGTTCAACCAGGCCATAAAAATTGCAAATTGTGGCATTACATGTTGACCTCTTATCATCACAAACAGGCACATGCCTCACTGTCTCACTTGGCATGTCTGTAGGTCACAAATCAAGCGACTATGAAATTTGCATCATCCTATTTTAGATGAGGTGGGATTTAGAGTGGGTGACACAAATGTGTTTGCATTTGAATTATATTTATATTTATTTAATCGACTCTAAAGTATCTCAACCAAAAATGTTGCATGTAAGATGCATGGAGGATGGAACACAAGCACTTGAACGTATGGTGCGACTAATGGTGATGACAAAAAATCTTGATTGCCGGGATGCTGGGATTGGAGAGAGAGGATGCTCAGTATGGAGCAGAATGGTCAGCACAAATAGTTCTGTTGTCTCTATATTTCAGCATAGTGCTTGCAGCACCACCGGTTGTGGTTGGGTCAATAGTTAAGTAAAGCATTACATAGGAGCAGGTGGATTTCAGGTTGTGGGTGCGAGGAGCCCTTTGGTATGTAGCGACAGCTCATTCTTGAGATTTTAAACAATAGAATTCTAAATGCTCACTGCAGATGAAAGCTCATGCAATGAAACCATAGTTTGAGTCAGACTTGGCTGGTGTTGCTGTCAGTTAATGTCCAGGTGAAACAGCGCCCCTCTCTTCCTCTAATCACCCAGGCGCGGTAATATCAAAATCAAAGACTAGCAGAAAACTCACAGGAATGAAACTCGAATGGCTGATAAAAACGCTTTGCTCATAAAATCATACTGAAGCCAGAGAGACCAGCAAACAACGACACCCTTGCAGCAGTGCCACAAGCCACCTCGTCCTACCATCAACTCCCTGCAACTTGACTTCTTATTCGGAAATAGTATCACCCAAACCCAGTGGAACATACCTGGCATTTAAAACGCAATTGTGACCATGGCCCTGTCGAACAGACATACACATTCCTGAAAATAGGATATAATTACTACCAGTCTTACTGCCACTGCTTGTACAATTCTACTGCAACTACTGCTACTGTATGTATTAGTACTGCTTCTGTTACTGGTAGAAATACCAGTAATACTATCTCTAAAGGTAATAGCATTACTAACATTGCTATGACTATTTCCACTAGTAATGCTGCTACAACTAACAGTAGTAATATTAAAATGGGTACTGCTACTGCTGCTAGTAGTAACAGTGCTACTACCAATACGAAAAAAGAAAGTGGTAGCACTGGTGGTATAATTATTATCGTAAGACTAAAATTGCTATTTTTACTAGTAATGCTGCTCGTAGTAGTACTATTAATGTTTCCTTCGCTAATTCTCTCTGGGTTTCTCACAAACAATGCGGCTGAGTCTTGACGTCTTCCCTTCCCAAGGCTGGATCATTATAGTTGCTTGGCTTCCAGGGGACTGGAGATGCCCATTTCATGTCTTTTAGCAAATAATCAGCATGCTGGGACCTGAATGCCCAAACCCACGTCTGCTGGTAAATTAAGAGAACGCATCCGACTGGACCAGGAGATCAACCTGTGCATTGTGCACGTGAGGGTCCAAATTCACAATAACCTGAACCCTCAAAAGCAATTATTATTATCGCTGGTGGTTTTAGTACTGGTAGTGCTAGTACTACTGCCACTATTAGTACTACTACTATTGGTAATGGCATTACTACTACTAATAGTAGTACTAGTGCTGCTATATATAGTTGTATTATTATTGCCATTGGTAGAAACAGTGTGGCTGCTGTGAATATTACTAATACTACTAGTAGTAGTATTACTGTTGCTGGTAGTATCAATGCTACTATAAGTATGAGCCATAATTATGTTATTACCAGCAGTAGTACCAGTATGATTACTATCGATAGTACTACTTTGACTACATCTAGTTGTAGTAGTTTTACTTCCACAACTACTGACACTCCTCCTACTGTTAGTAGTGAAACTACTACAGGTATTACTACTACAATTAGTAGTACTATTATTGTCTTTACTAGCACTTCCACTAATATTATTGGTGCAACTATTGGTATTATGCACGTCATAAAAAAGGCAGGTTTTGGTGCCTTATATTGGAGTAAATGTAAATGTTATGCAGAGCTGGAACAATGCGCAAGCTTTCAATACACCATAGACTTCTTCATCAGATGGTATGGACCGATGCAATCTGCACCATCTGATGAAGAAGTCTATGGGATACACTTTCATTGTATTCACTGAAGATGAAACAATAGGAATGATAGGGATATTTAAGTAGACAAAGCAAAATCTTAACATTACAGAAAACCCTGAACAGATAATAAAACAATCTGATAGATTAATAACTTAAATGCCTTATCCAGAAAGAAATCTATCGAAAGCAATGTACATTCACTTTAGTTTAGTATTATGAGGCTTTACGCATACAGCAATAACTGAAGAGAGCATTAAATTGCATGCTTTGAAAAAATAAAAAAAGGTAAAACAATCGCATCAGATTGCTATCAAAATGTTTGATTTCATTTTATTCACTAACAAGAAACTTTCATGAAATGTAGGCCACATTAATACATAAATAGAGTAATTTAAATACCATCTCAGCACAGTGAGCAAATCAAATATGTTACAAATACTTATGAGCAAATGAGTGTACAACTTAAGAGTTATAATAGGAACTAGAACAGTAGTTTATCATTTAGGTTGAGATAGGCTCGACCATGAATATGTCAATGATTTTACACTTAGGATATCATCAAATAATTGACAAGTTACCCAGTCACTCCTTCAAGGAATAGTCCTTGGATTTTTATTCATATGTTCAATACTAGAAAATAACAAAAAGTACCTTCTAAGTATTTTCATACAGAGACATTTTCATAATAACGAAGCAGAAAAGAACGTAATATACATTTCCAAAGAATCAGCAACAACCTCTGACCCATCGTTGATGACCTATTTTTTAACAATACATTAATCTGCTGAGACAACAATTCCATAACACATAAGAACAATTCAACATCAAGAAAGATGGTTTTTCCATTGAAGTGCCCTCCTATCCACTAGATGTTTGGGACACCCAGTCCCTTCATCAGGTGATATTGTTATGTTTTCAAATAATCTAATAAATAGAAAGGGATAGCATTTAGACTAATATCCTTACAGAAATGTAAATAGAAGATACCAATGATTTCCGTGCACTAACCTGTACCCTCCTGTGCTATCAAAAAATGCCAATTGGAGAGCTAAAAACAAGCAGATATAGTCCTGTATAGTCAAATTATACACAACCACATATTCAATAATGTCCAATTACCAAACCAGGAATTCAATAAAACGGTCCTTCCTCCTCTCCGGTCTCTTTCCAACACCCAATGCTGTAAACAAACTAGCCAAATCATACAGATATGAAAACCAAGATATAAATACAAACTCCAGCAAATTCAGTTGCTACAAGAATGCGCCCAAGAACACTTTCTTGCAGAGGATGGCTTCCACAACAAAGATTCACTCACTCTCAACTCAGTTCCACCACAGTAATTTATTCTGTCAGTAAAATATACCCCATTGTTAGCCTATTGTTAAATCAATAACACTAAACTTACTTTCTCCAAAGTAGTCAGAGGACCTATCCTCAAATTCCTTACCTTTAAACAAATGAACGATACTGGAAGTGGGATACGACTATCTTAAACAGTCTCCCGTCATGTATCTGTATAATGTACTGCTGGACGCTAATCACGTGACGCTCACACCGCGTGTTGCATCCCATTGATTAGAAATAAACCTTGCCATGATTGCGGCAGCCATCTTTAAATGAGACGAAGTCTCAGGCATACAATAAGTAACTCTGCATCATTACCATTGCGCATAAAGTGTCCCCAGTGTTTCTATTACGATACTAGTGGGAATTGAAATCTGCTTATTCTGTTATTGCATGTATCGCTACATGCATCTTTACATGAGATAAAGTCTCAATCACATTATAAACAACTCTACTTTGTTGCCATTACACATAATGTGTCCTCAATAAGTACAATATGATGCTGCAAAGGGATTCAATTCGCCTCAGGGTAATATCGTAAATTCTAAGGGAATATGCAATGTATCTGACATGAATCAAGCTACTATCCTCGAATTCAAAGTGGTACACAGTGACCTGTCAGCGGCCATCTTTGATTTGTGTTAATTCATCTACCCAAATACAACATCATGTTTTAATGTTATATTTAGATGTTCCAATATCAACAATACCATGGACAATGTTAATTCAATATCAGCATTCCTTAGAAGATCAGATAATGTAGGCGAACCAATGTCATTTTTACACAAACTACTATAAGATTCACCATCTGTATTGATGTTCACTTGCCAACTTATCACTTGTGTTGCACCATCTGTTGTTTACTACACTTAAAATTAAAATAACAAAGATTATTATTTGAATTCTCGATTTCTGTAACATATTGTCCCAGGTATTCACAATAAGTGATATCATTTGTCATTTTAGATTGCCAGCACATTAGATAAACACAATTTTGTTCTGTACATTTTACAATCAATGATGTCATTTGTCATTTTATGTTTCAACACATTAGGTAAACACCAATGTATACATTTCACAGAAAACATGTGAGATCAAATTCTAGATTCATCCCTCTTGGGCTTAAAGCTTCTTAGCCCTCTATTCAGAATATTTTTTTGATGAAGTATGATGTTCAGATCCCCTCCTCACTTGGGGGACATAACTTGTTCTAGAATTATAAACCTCATCTGAGTTATGGTGTTTTGTGCTGACTCAAAATATTGCACTACTGATGAGTGGATCTGACACATTCGGATGTTCGATTTGTGTTCCGTCCAACTTATCTTAGCCTTTTTTATTGTTAAGCGGACATTAAAGTTGCCAGAAAGGACATCTAATGCTGTAGATGGCATTAGTGAGTCACACGTAGTTGTCTATCTTAGTTCTATCCTTCTGCCATTATACGGATGATTAACATAATTGCCTTTTATAACATTGTGGCAATGCTGGCAGTTGTTAAGTGATAGTGTACCTTTGAATGATGTTTCATGTGGTTTGTGTGTAGTATATTCTGCTCAAAACAAATAGTCTCTCAGTGACTTACTTTTCCTGTATGCAAAGGTTGGAGGTTGTTCAAATAACTGAGCTAGAGTAGGATCTATTTTCAAGACATCCCAGTTTTTTCTCACTATTCTCTTGATTTTTGTTCAGAATAGGCCATTACACATACCAGCTTCTTTGTTGAAGGTGTTTGTGTGGGTTTCAATGCTGCATTTCTTGTTACTGCTGTAGCTTTTTGTATAGCTGCTGATATTGTAGCTTCAGGATGACCTCTTTCTGCAAATTACATTTGCAGATTCACTTTTCATAGTAAATTCCTGGTCCTCAGAAATGGTCCTCTTGTACCTCAAGAACTGGCTGTATGGGATACGTCCCATTGTTCCTCTTGGATGAAAGCTTGAAACAAGTAGAAAACAGTTCCTGTTTGTTGGTTTGGTGTAAATTGTTGTTTCCAATCTTCCATTCTTGACGTACACACCTACGTTGAGAAACAGAATTGTACTGATACTGTGCTTGGTTGTAAATTGATTTCTTGCGACCAAATGATTCATAAATTCAAAAAATGGTTGCAAAACATCAAGTGTATCTCTGCAGACTCCAAAAACATCATCGATAAATCTGTATAAGCACTTAAGGTGACCCTTCCATCTGGTACTGGTCAAGACAAACTCTTCTTTAAGATAAGCCATGTAGACATTTGCATAGCTGGGTGCCAATACAGCACCCATCGAAGTACCCGAAATCAGAAGAAGAATCTGTCCTTTGACATTACTAGTTTTAGCAGGCTTGGTACAACAATCTTATTAGCAGTGCAATTCTCTGTAGATAATAGGAGCCTATAAGTATATACAAGCTACACGCATCGATTGTAAATAACACGCCCTGTTTCTAATCAAACTGAATTTCTTTGATTTTTAATAAGAAATCTGTAGTAGATTTTATATATCTTCTAGATTGAATCAGTGTTTGGACAACCTTATCCATATATTGCACCGATGGTTCTAACAGGCTCCCTGTGGCGGCTATTTTTGGTCCCCCAGTGGTTCAGTCAAGCTCTTGTGAATTTGGGGTAAAATATATATTACCAGCATCAGTGGATGCAATTTGGTAAGAAAAGCTTTGGTCTTATGAGTAATGCATTCATTTTCCTCAGCTTCATCTTAGAGTGTTTTAATAATGGATCGAACTTGTTCTGTTGGATCATGGAAGACCTCCATATAAGTATCTTGATTGGCTAGTTGTCGCTTAATCTCCATTCGATATTTGTCTCAATCCATGATCACCAATGCTCTTCCTTTGTCCGCAGGCTTCAAAATAATTTGAGGGTTTACATGATTTTACACTTGGCAGGAGGTTTACAATAAGAAACAATAATCAAGTAACAACAGTGGCTGACTATCATTACAGAATTAAGGACTCTCAGATAAAATGAGGAGTACAGACAGAACTACACGTGTACCTGCATCTAACCAAAATCAATAGGGAACACACAGTGATGATACAAGAAATATGTGAAACAGAAACTACTGGTATCACTGAGGAAACTCCTCTGCAAGTAGGGTCACCAATGGTGAAATACAAGACAAGGGGAAATAGATCTATCTGAATCTACAGCACACTCGTGAAAATAAGAAACCCTAGTAAGCAACATATTTAATGTTCCTAATAATCAGAGTTTCAATTGAAGATATTAGAGAAAGGACTACCATTTGTATCCACGTATGACGGCACATTCTTTAAAGAGGGAGTGAATCTATAGCGGTTGCAGTACAAACAAGAAAGTTACTTTTATTTCAATTTGAGTCCTAAAAGCTGTGAACATACCCCGATTACACCCCTTTCTTCACTTCTCTGATCTCAATCCTCCGCTTCCTTTCTGCCACCATTTTGAATACAGCATTTGGGTCGGCTGTCCTTTCTCCCATCCCCATCTCCCAGGTGCCTTGAAGCAATATGTGTTGAAGGTAGAGTGTTGTTGCTGCATCCTGTCTTGTGACAGTTGCCTGTCAGGTACCTGTCCTCTTAACCAATACCTTCATGTCTGTGTTGTGCCTGATTGGCTGATTCATATGATGCATCCTGTATAGTTACAAGGGGGACCTTGAATTCCCACCTGCAAGGTCCCATGAGGGGTTAGACAAGTTGAGCTGAGTACGGACGGTGGTGGTGGTACATCATCAGAGGAATAAATCCTCTGAACCCCTTTTCTGCCTCTTTGTGACTGGTGACATACTTCAAGAGAGGTGGAGGGACTACTGGCAGCTGCTAATGAGCCTCTCCTGTGGTTCCATTTGCAGGAGCATCACATTGCACTCACCCTGCTGCTAGCCACAAAGGTGAGAAGAGCTTCCAGCCAATGATATCAGGCCTGTCCTAGACTGTGCGCAAGGTCCTAGATGGGAACGGCCCATATGATGAGGGCAAAAGGCTAGGCCCCAGGGCTTCGACGCAGTCCAGAGGAGGAACTGTCTCGACAGCAAATAAGATCACTGTCATGGAACCACCCTCACTCAGAGGGTTTTTGCGTCACGGTTCACACTTGTTTGTATTCAGCTTATCGTCAAATTCTCTTTTTTGGTGAGGCCAAAGACTACACCATCTTCTTTGCCCTTGGTGGGTATGTTCCGCTTTCCATGCATGGTCTTCGGCCTTGCCTCTGCAGCCTCTGTGTTCTAAGGAATCATGCACAAGCTATTGGAGGGGGAGCTAACAGTGTGCTATGCTTCCAAGATGATATCCCGATTCATGCTTCCTTGAAGAAAGAACACATGAGAGTAATGGAAAAAGTGTTGACCATATTTTAGTAACATGACATGAGCCTAAAACAAAAATGCCAGTGGTTTTAGAAATAAGTGAAATATCTGGGCCACATAAGATCAGAACAAGGAGACAGGCCAAGGAAGACATGTTGAACGCAATCAAACAATCACCTTCTCCCAAGGACAGAGATCAATTCTAGTCTTTCATTGGTCTTTGTAATCATTATTCCAAATGTTTGCCATTGTTTGCCTCCATTATCAGACCTCTTACTATTCTGACCAGGAGACAGCATTCACAATGATGAGGAACAGATTGTAACTAACGCAGCACTACACACTTTTAGTACCCCATCTCCCTCTGTCCCGACAATTGATGGCGGTGTCTATGGGGTAGGAGCAGCTTCTTTATGGACTCAAGGGAGGTGCAGAGGAGAACTACCCTATGCCTCACAAGAGAGTTGAGAGCTGAGAGTTGAGCGGGATGTCCTAGCCTGTGTCTGGGCATTAGATACATTTAGGCAATGCCTCTGGGGAGCTCATTTTACTCCCATAACTGATCCCAAACCCCTAGTTGAACTACTGTTCAAGCCCACTTTGGAGAATATTTCCTCTAGTTTGATTGGGCTCATTTCTAAGCTGCAGGTGTATGCCTCCATGGTGCTGCATGTTCCAGGGAGAGATGATATAATTGCGGACTGCCTCTCCCGATTACCAGTGAAGGACACGGGGGAGGGCACTCCCATCACACATAATGTTCTGTCTATGAAAAACAAACAGAAGAGAGGAACAGAATGGGGACAATTGTCTGGAGATAAGTGGAAGAACGAAGTAAGGGAGGTTACCTGATGGGGATGGTTGTGGGATATGTAAATGGGGGCTGGCCATCAGCTAAATTGATGGAGCAGGGATTACACACTTACCAGCAGTTTCAGAATGAGCTTTCCTTGGAAGAAGGTCTGTTACTAAGAGGAGGCAAGATATTCCATCCTAAAGGGATGAGGAAGGAGCTACTCAGTGGTCCTCAAGCTAAGCACAAGGGAATGTCCACCACAAAATGCAGTTACTGACCAGAGTACTGGTGGCCCAATGGGGATCTTGACGCTGGTAGGTTAGTGAGGCAGTGCTCGGTTTGTGCTGGCAGTGAGAAGTGAAAGAAAATTCGGGATGTGCCTTTGGTCCCGGTTGAATTATCACAGGGTGTTTGGAATAAGGTGTGCATTGGCACAGTGCGCCCCTTAAATTCCCTCCGACAGTGAAGGCGCTAGGGAATTTTGCCCATGGACTATTGTAGCTAATGGAATGAATTGGCCTTTGCTGATCCCCCTCATCAGAGAATGTAATTAGTTTCCTGCAATCTGTTTTATGATGTAAGGATGTCTGTTGCACATGGTGTCAGAAAATGGGACCCATTTCTGTTCCAGACAGATGGAGGCATTCCTAGAAGGGTGTGGAAGATGACACATTACGATTTCTGTCAACCATTCTTTCAGTAGTGCACAGGTAGAGCTTTTCACTAGAGTGCTCAAAGAGATCCTAGAAGTGAGCCTCACGGCTGGTAAGTGAGTGAGGCAGTGGTGCAGTTGGTGCAATGAACCCATCACACCCCGCTCCATCCCACCACAGGTTTATATGATGCATTCTGTATAGCTACAAGCGGGATCTGGAACTCTTACCCTCAGGGATCCATGAGAGTTTAGCCAAGTTGAGCTGAGTAGGAAGGTGACAGTCCCTCTGTTAGAGGAATAAATCATTTGGAGGAAAACAATCATCTGCTTCCATTTGCTGGCCCTGTGTGTCATTCCTCAAATGTTATAAAACACCAATAAATAACATGACATGCACCACCTGAGGAGAAGCAGAAGCTGTATGCCTTTTATGCCTGAATAGAAAGAATTTCTTCATAAAAGTACATTCCCCTCAAAAATGCAAAATGCTGCACTGGATTCCTCCCATAAAGATAAAATTAGGGGTCTTGAATAGAATTGAATGGAACAATACACACACATGGTTATGACTACGAATCACTTGAAAGTACTAAAGGCGCATATCTCAAATCGCAATATTACATTAAGACACGCTGCTAAATTACATACCTTGTGATTCAGAGGGCTATGGGCTATAGCAATACAAATTTGGGACAATCGAACACCCCTTCTAATTCCACGGAATGGAGTGATGTCTCAAGACACAAATGTGCACCTGTAACCGGAGAGATACTAGAAGATAAAGCAGATTCTACGGGATGGCATGCTGCAATACTAAGTCATTATTACCAAATCACCACCCTATGGTGGCAGAAGTTTGTGCCCTTTCAAGAATTCATAAATATTTGGAACACCCTCCTTGGCTTCCATTAATTGCTGCAACTAATACCTTATTCGAATCACTAACTAAATGTATCATTGGGCCTCATTACAACTGTGCCAGTCCAGTAACAACGTTGCCGGTTTAGCCTACCGGCACCGTTGTTACCAGACCGGCAAAGTACGACTGTGCGGTCGGGTGCTGTCCTGCTCGCTAGGGTCAGACCTTGCGGGCAGAACCGCACCCGCCTGCAGAATTTAAACCCGTGCTTCTGTGGTCCCCATACCCTTTGAGTCCTATGGGACTCAAATGGGGATTTACAATTTACCGCCGCCTGACTTCCCAGAACGCCACGGTTGTAATCGTTACGGCAATCCAGGCACCGGTAAAGATTGCAAGTCCGGTGGCCAGCCGCCGGTAGCTTCGGCAGGGGTACCGCCGGACGTGTAATGAGGCCCATTGTCGTTTTACAACCATCAATATAGGGCAGTGAAACATGTGTCAAGGATACAATGTGATTTTTTTATTTATTGATTTTTTAAAAAATTATTTTATAGAGTTGATACAAGATACAACTTTTAAAATCACAGTTTTCCATTTACACATCAATTATCTATTAGTTAAAAAGTATATGGAAGATTGAGTTCACTTTCCTCCACAAATATGAGGGATGGAAGATTAGGCCCTCCCAATTTCCCATCATATATGTCCGCCAGACCTCCTCCACAGGGGTGTTCATCTGTGTGCCAGCGTTTCTAAGTGCTATGATCCTTAAAAGTAGAAGCGCTTTGCAGTATAGCAGTAAGTGCTTGATGGTTTCCGTAAGCGACACAGCCGGGACGCACGAGGGATGTTCTGCTGAGCACCAGAGATTTCAAAGGATCTGACGCTGTTAAATTTGATTTTTAGGTAGTCCCATATTGCATAATTTCCTGCAAAGCACTCGATATACCCCGGATCCCCAGTGCGAGAGGGATGATATTCAACGAAAAATAGTGCCTGCATCCTGCCAGACATTAGTAATGCACTGTTCATGTCGCTCCTGGTGTAGGAGCAAGGCTATATGGTTATTCAATTTGCTTCCTGGCAAATTCATTTTATGATCCAAGTCACTCAATAGTTGTGCAAGGCAACCCTTTTGAATTTGTGTAAGGCAACCCTTTTGAATTTTCACCACATTACTGGTTGGCATTAGGCTGCCCCTGGTTTGGACTGTGTCCAGAAGCAGTTGTGGCAAAGATACATCTGGTGCGGTGTAGATTTTCTGATACAGCAGTATGCAGCGTGATTTTAATTTGACCCAAATTGGAGTTAGGTAGAATTCCAAATATATATAGTCAGTAGGGACGTAATGTGGTAAACTGAGTCGTTTTCTAAGACATTTTCCTTCAAGTTTACCTAGACTTTACGGATGCCTCAGGCTTTCCGAGGGCATCAGTGCTCACATTTCCACCCCATACAGCATTATCGGGCCACTTTTGCTGTGTAAAGTTGGAATCCAATTTTTAAAGAGAATCCACTTCCTTTTGCTGACAGAGCGTTTAACAGACCGGTTGCCATTGCTGTTTTAAGGCGAACATATTCAAGTTGCCGGGTGCCCCTTAACTCTGCATCCAGGTATACCCCAAGATATTTAAAGTCGGGTACCACTTCCACTCTGGAGCCTCCTATGAGCCAGGCCATCATCTTCACTCTCCTGCCCCTCTTAGCGAATGACACAATTTTGGCGTTTCTGTGTCGATTATTAAAGAATTTCTTTCTGCGTAGTTTGACAGCCTTTTTAATGTCATTTGTAAGCCACAGGGAGTAGAATCAAGGATTACATCATCTGCGTATCCCAGCCAGTGTAAAGCAGTACCTCCCAGTTTGGGTGGGTTTGCTGAGGGGTTGGATAGTTCTCCTCCAAGATCCGAGAGATGGAGGTTGAATAATATAGGGGTGAGACGGCATCCTTGTCCATCCATCTGGTCAATCTAGACCTTACCTTGTGTGTGATCGTGCAAAACAGTGATCCTTTTATGTAACCCTGGTGGGATATCCCAGGCTGTCCACTTGGGCCACAGTCTTGGTCTGTCCACTGTATCGAACGCCACACTAAAATCAATAAATGCAGCATACACCAGCGTATTACGTATGGAACAGGATTGTTGTATGACCATCACCACGGCCAGGCCGTTGATGGTAGTTTCACAACCCTTCTGAAATCCTGTCTGGGTAAACGGAATGATGTTGTTATTCAGGGTCTAGTCCCCCAGCTCATCTAGAATGATACATGTGAAGATTTTCGCTGAGATGTCCAGCATTGCTAACAGCCGATCATTCCTGGGGTGTTTCTAACAACACAATTGTTTCAATTATTTGATAGATGAGTGCCTTTATTCACATAAAATGCTGTAACCTTGTATACTTCCCAAATTTTAATGCAGGATTAAAACTTGCATGACTAAAACATCAACATAATCTTGCAATGTAAGAGTTGATTATTGCTGGAACTTAAAAATGCCATATTATCCCCCATTTTGTTTTTTTATTTAAAACACAATTTTAGTAGTGACCTTGGGAACTTCGATGGGTGCTAATAGTGACCCATTAAATTGTTTTAAGTAACATTTTGAGAGAGAAAATGTTTTGTGCCAACAGAAATTGAAATCTAAAATGTCATTGTGGGGCAGATCCATTGATGATGGCTTTTAAATTTGGACAAGCTCGGGGTTGATGGAGATCTTTGAAGTGATCAATAACTTGTGTGACCAGATTAAATTCACCTTTACTATTGCACTACACAAGGTTCATTTTCGAGTCATATCACTGCAATGAACTGATAGGATTAATGACAAAAAATAATGAACAACAAACATATACTTTGAAACAGCTGATCCAAATAATACTTTTTGCACATATTGTTTTCATGAGGCTCATATTGTACGATGTCTTACACACAGTCAACTGCTCTGCATGAAAAGAATAACCTCAGACCCTATGGAATTACAAAATAAAGTCACTATGTTGATGCACAAATGTGCACAAACAGAATACAAGCATAGTATTTTAAATGCAGCTTATAAAGAAATTCAGAAGAAAGACCATCTGGAAGTGTTAAAAAATACTAATACACCTAACTTCATGCATCTAAAAAGAAACTCAAGACAGAGCGGTTATATCAAAACGTTCACCCAAAATATCAGAAATGTTTGAAAAATGACAGACTTCAAAACAAACTCTTTCTACTGTTTCCTCCTTTTTCTGGTAGATGGAGTGACAATTTAACGAGCTGTGACATTTGATTGTAAAAAAATTGTATATGGCATCAGATGCCTGTGTGGCGCCACATATGTTGGCCGAACAAAATGAAAAGTGAAGGTCGGATGGACTGAACAGAAGTCTAACATCAGGACCAAAAAAAGTCAATAGTGGTAGATGGTCTTGCTGATAAGGCAAACAATAGTAGTAAAAATGTGTTTTACATTCGTAGAATTGTGTGATGAGACCAGTGCAAGGCATTATCCTTGAGTAACTATTGCTCTAAGGTGAAGCATGTTAGATGGACAGTTTGTTCATCTGACCGGTTTGAATGAAATTATTGAATGCCCTTCTTTTATTTGAGTGGTGTTCTGTGAATCGCCAGAAGTCAGGCCCTGGCCAGAATAGAGCAGCAGAAATGCAAAACATAGGTAACTATGAAACAAAAATACTTTGTCTATGCCACCAAATGATGCAACATCATACGCATCTATTAGACTTGCTGCCACCCTCTAGCAATTCAGAAATTAAATCAAGGCCTTCCTCTTCAGAAGGCATCATCTTCGCACCACGCCATGTACACTCACGAAGCCTACCCAGTTCAGTTACCATCTTAGTGCTAAGAGTGTGCACCCTGCTCTCCTTTTTCTAACGCCATCCCTCCTTGCAGCACTGTTACATGTTTCCCACTATAAGGAAGGCATGGTATCAAACAGTAAGGCAGACACAAGTGATCACAGTTCACAGGTGTTTTTATTGAACTTCAATTGGGTTTGAAAAACACCTATCTAATCCTAAATCTAAAGATGGGAGCAAGATACGACCATCAAATAATATTAACGCAGTCCTAGTGATGTCTGGACAAAATAAAAGGCCCTATACTAAAAAACCTATTGCCAATCCTTACTTCCAAATACAAATAGTGTGGGAAACAATGTTATGCAAAAGAAAAGTGTTCAAGAAATTAAATGTCATGATATTTAAGCCATTGGCTCCCTTCCCCACGTTTTCAGCATGGGACAAGGCGGCATACTCTGGCTTGGCACAGTCTCTGGCTTCTCTAGCATGAGAGTGCAGTTCAAAACTTCAACATAATGGCCTTCTGTGCCAAAGTCTCTTTACCATCCAAAGTCTCTTTTTCAGAGGGCCTGATGCAACACGACAAACATCAAAGTTCCTTTCTTCTTAGGTTTTCACGTGTGCCAATACTCAGATGATGTGATGTGATGATTTTCTTTTCACCCCGGGTCCCACTGCGCTGGGCTCAGACCCACTTTAGCACTTTAGCACAAAGCTTTCAATTGATCTCTCTCTGCCCGGCTCGGACCAACTTTATCTACTTGCCCCAAATTTCTCTACTGTATCAACATCGAAAACTTTTGACTGCGTGCAGGATTTAGCTTGACCCGTCGCAGCATCACTTCGATTCCCAATTCTCTACAACTCTTTTCACTTCTCAGCTGGATACCTTACAGAGACCTTCCATTGAGCACACATGCAGTGCCGGACCACTCTGTCAAAGGTATTGTATCTTGGTTTCAAAGTTCAATCACTCATCAGCAGTTCAACTTTACTTGCGTTTTTTATCATATGTATTTCAAACAATGTTTGTTCCAGCGCTCGCCATACAATGTTGCTGCTTGGAACCTTGCCTTCAACATAGACTGTTCTTGTATTGGTCTCCCCAACTCACCGGCTGTTTTGAATTCACTGATGCTGCTTTGTTCTTGGAGCCAAGGACGGTACCACAGCAGCTGTTGATTCTCCCCACCTTGATTATCGATGCGGAAGGGCCCTGGGTATCTCCGACTTACAATGTAGGATTCTTCAGCCTGTTTTCCTGGTCTAACGCTTTCCAATCTCGAGCGCACATGAAAGTAATGGGTCCTTGTCGAAAGGGTCAAGGGAACTTCCCTCCTTGCGATCCCCTTTTGCATCTTTTCTTCTCTCGTTAAACTGTCATCTTGGAACTGCTGTTTCGTCATGTGTTCTGCCTCGCTCAGAGTGTGCTCTTGTGCTCTGCCTTTTATCCATGTGGGGAAGTGTAATGGAAGTCAGGTGTGTGTGATGCCTGACCTTGCCTGACCATTGTATTGGGACATGTCAGGTTATACGGCTTGGGTGTTAGTCTGTTTTCTCTCATAGCGGGCTGTCCGTGAGAAAGTGTTTGTGTTGTAAAGGGGGGAGGAGAGGTAGAGTTCCTAAATATCCTACTTGGTAGGATGGGGTAAAGGTGTTATAGGGAAGGAGATACCACGTATCACCATCCGGTGTCCCATTCCTACTCGCTGAAGACTCCTCACCCAGGTGATCCTCCCACACTGGTCCACCTCCAGGAACTGGATCCAAAAGCGATAGCTGTGTCCTAGCCACCTGGATGACAGATCCCCGGGGACTAGTGGGGGATACATCTTCTGGTTTCTCACACCAATGACTAGAAATATGTACTGTGCCCTGCTACCTTAAATGATATGCTACTAAAAAATAAATAGGTCATATTGTAAGGTTGCTCCTCTTTAACCATCTATTGTATGCCTCCAAACCTTATCAATGTACAGCTCTCCTCAGCTTCCTGTGTGTACATATATTCTTTCACTTTCAACAAATCTGGACAATCTTTATGTTTTCATCAACGCCTTTCGAATTGTACTTCTTTCAAATGAAGAAGATAATCAGCAAGAAATATACTATCTATGATCTATAGATATTAGAATACAGCAGGTAGACCATCAAATGTTGACAGGTGGCATTACCAGATTAAATGTCTTAAGTAAGTTTATTGAGTGATTTGAAAACATACTTGGTTGTAGGACCATCATTGTGTGCCACATACATGGGTGCAAAGCCAGGGACGCTTACCTACAGAATGGAACAAAATGTAGAAGTCCTTACATAATAAACACAGTATAAATATTGGCAAAAGAAATACCTATTACTAAGCACTGCAAAAGGTTCACAAAGCATTGCGGTCCAAAGCATATCCCTCACATTCTATACCAAAAAATTCACCTGGTGAATTCATCAAAATGATCAAAAGCAAACCTTGCCCATCCCAATGTTCTGTCTGTAAGTAATATCTATTTAAAGGAAATTACCCCTCGCCCTTCTACTCCTTGTGATACACTCTGTTTATTGGCACTTTACTCCAGCATTTTATCAGTTCATTTAGGAGAAGCAATATCCCCAAACTGATACACCTGGTTAACATGGGGTTGCTAGACATGATATGATTCAGATCCAATGTCCGAAGGATCCCAATGATGTCCACTTATCCAAAGCCGATGGAGACTCTAGCACCATTGTGAGTCTTGAAGTAAATGAGGCCTCATGTTAGGTACCTTGGCCTTCCTTCGATTGATGTGTGTGGTGTCTTCAAAACTGTTTTCTCTGGCATACATATGGTGCAAATATTACTGCTTCTTTCTTTGTAGAGCTAGTGCCAAGATTAAAAGACAATATCAAAACGTCGACATATCGCACAGAGTGATTACGCTTGACCCACGCAATCTTGTTCTTTTCACAGAGTTTAAAGAGGATAACTTCATTGAAATGCACATTAGATTTCTTTACAATATGGTACTTCAAATTCTTGAAAGAGACAGTAACTTTCACTCTCTAGTTATAGACCTTCACCAGGATGCCTTTTCTGGTTAAAACATGTGGTTATGTGTGAATAATGGATAGCTGAAACACAGTCCCATACTGATAAGCAGTAATTTAGGGACCACCCAAGGATGACCATATAGCTAGCCCATACCTCTGCCCTGTACCTATTAGATTAAGGATTAACACATCAAAGGGTCTTTTGGATCTGTCATAAAAAGTCAATATGGCAAGCATCTCTTGTTGAACAAAGCAACACATTCGGGAGTAGTTCTGTGTGCTTTAGTGAAATACATTGTAGAAAATCAGTGCAATGTCTTCCTCTCTTTTCCTGTAGATTATTTGCGTTTTCACCACATGGAAAGGCATGTGCTATGAAAATCTGCAATACCGAATTGACGGTGTGTCAAATACACAAATATATTATTGTATATGCATTGGGGATGGACTGATGGTGGATTGTAACTTTAACCACTGACTTCAGGATACAAGTTCTTCAATTGAGTTCAATTTCCCCAAACTTAATAGTGTTATGACTGAGATCCGGAGAAATGTACGATAATGGTGTTAGTGATCTTATTGTATTTGTAGGTTGAGAAAAGTTAATAGCTACACAATTTTGTTGAAACAAAACAATGCTGTATTCAATGTGGTGACCACTATGCTGCAGCCCATGCCAAAAAGCTACAAAGCTTATGCATTTCGGACTAGTGGTCCATCATCATGGCATATAGCTGTGAATGTCAATAGGAAGGCCATCAGGACCCCAAAAATCAATGGAGCAAGGGCAGCCCCGTGCCGATAACAGAAAGATACATCAAAAGTGAACCATGTGGAAACGTTGCAAAATGCATGCAGTGGTTACATCCCGCCATTGCAATTACATATTTGATATGTCAAACATGGTTAAAAAGAGACAGCATGGGGGTTATTACGAGATGGGTGGTAGCCATGGTGCTATTAGCACCATGGCTGCCTCCCATACCGTGACCGAGTCCGGTGTTGTTCAATGGGGACTTACCGATGTAGTGCGACCCTGGTTGGACCGGTAAGTCCCCATTGAACAAACCATTCCGCATTCCCATTTGAGCCCCCATAGGGCTCACTGGGAATGGGGAGGGCGCTAATAACGGGCTTGCGACTTGCAAGCCCGTTATTAGTGCCCTGGTCCCTTAGCGGGACCCGTAAGGGATGTGTGGTCAGACCACACGTTCCTTACAGTCCCCGCCAAGGGACCTTGGAATAGGGCGGTAAGGGATTACCGGCACTGGTCTCCTTACCGGTGTCCGGTATCCCTTACCACCCACCTCGTAATGAGGCCCCATGTCACAAAAATGTCAATGATCACATGGTCCAATAGGGCAATATCATTCTGTAGTGGGCATCAATAAATCAAAGCAATGAAAACAATGGAAAAGGGAAGGAAAAGAAAAAGGGAGAACAAATAAACAGACTGGAATTAGGCAATGAACAGTACCAATATCGGTGCTGTAACTGACTGGAAATGAAATGCACCACAAATGTAGCTGTTTCTCAATAACACATATTTTGCAAAAATCCATCTACCCAGCACATAGAATGTACGTGGTGGTCAGGGGGTCTCAATGTGTCACAATCATCAGTTCCCCCATACTGAATCAAGAGCTTGGGTGGGGATCAGAAGAGTTCCTCAGAATTTATGCGGAGGAACACTGGGAGCTTGAGGTGCAACTGAGTCCTGCTAAACGGGTGGAGAGCCTAGGCAAAACCTCTCCACCTATGGCCATAAGTAAGACCAGCAATATCAAACAGGAGAAAAAAAGCAAAATTAATGCAATCACAATATGCAAGCAGTGAAATCAAAAGACAATCCCTGAAGCCTACAAGAAGCAGGTGCAATCATGGGCACAGTATGGTCTTGCATACTCAACTGCTTTAGAAGTTAATTTACAGGTCATATAATGATGCAGTGGCAGATCTATGTTGCATATGTATAGAGAGTTCATGCTTTTTTTTACGGAATTTGTTTTGAAAAGTAAAGTGTTGAGTTATAATAGATTGTGAATGGATAAGAATTGAAGAACAACACTATTACTGATCATGAGCATCCGGATGGGGGGCGCCAACCATTTAGCATGCTCGGAAGGCAGGCTGTACTGTATGGTACAATCCACGTTCCAAGCAGCCTGGGAAACATGCACCCCGGGAAGCTGGCACCCCTTCCCTTCCTAGCACCCCATTTACCTTAGCACCAGTGTAGTTTTCTACATGGGTGCTAATGGTGTCTTTTTTTGTAAAGAAAAAGTATTTTTACATTGGCTGCATGGGCCGGTGGCATGCAGTGCTGCTTTCCCTGAAGTCTGTTTTCATATTGATGGCATCACAGTCATCACCAGTGAAAGCAGACTTCCAGGACACCAGCAATGCGCAGCACCGGTCTGCGCAGGCAAGGTACCTTTCCATTTGCACCGTGTAGGAATCTACACGGGTGCTAATGGCGATATGCCCCACAGGGCGTACGGACCCTGTCAGTTATGGCACTGCCCCTGAATTAAGGCAGGGGAATTATCAATCTCCCTAATTACTAGCAAGAGGAACTGGGCCGAGGAAATCCCCTGCATCAAAAACGGAAGAGTCCATCCATGTGACAAAATGTTTAATTGTCTTTATTCAAAAATAATCAACACGGATTGAGACATGAACAATGCAACATTCTTCAGTGCTCTCTCTCCAACCTCGAGTCTGTCATCCAGTTTTGATGCTGCGTGACATCATAAAATAAAGAAATACCCAAAAAACCGAACTAGGATCAGGATTGATTAGTGAGGTAGACTACATATACATTATGTAGGGAGTTAGCAGATCAATTGGATAGGACATAACTGGTGGCTTCTCCTGCGACCACCTCCTAAATGTTGCAACTAAGATATTTCAGCTTAATGTACTGTAATTGGGTAATGCAACAAAGTGTGAACTTAACATGGAAGGTGGATAGGGTTTGGTCAAAGAGGGTCTACTCGGCCTAGGATCTTAGGAAAGTTACCAGACCAAGTGCAACTATTCAAGGTGGTGAGAACGGCCCCAAAGATGCTGCATGTTCTCACCAAGTCCTCATTTCCGATCTCCTAGGCTTTGAGACAGAACATTCAGCTTTGAACATGGTATTACGTTTTGTATCATCCTTCTTTCGGTTGGTTGGGAACAGCCACCTTAGCCTGGCTTGGATTAAAAGGCTCTGTCTCCCAGGTTCAGATCACATGTGCAGGGACCACAAACTTGATTTCTCCTGCTTGCATTTATGAAAATGTTCCGCTTATATCCTTGCATGTGCCCTATCTCTTCTGTTGACTAAACTTTCCTTCTCAGTATGTCCCTGGCAAGGCTGAGCACAGTGGCTGCACTGGAAGCCTGGTCTGCAGGATCAGACTGTCAGCTCCTTTCTATATCGTCAAGCCCTTTTCAGCTTTCTCCATTCACTCCAATGTAATAGAGGCTCAAATCTTGAATTACATGGCCGCCCATGTTAGTTGTGTTTAAGCAACAGCAAGCAGTTCATATGCATTCTTGTGCGACTTGCAATTTCTGCATAGCAAGAGTGTGTCAGTCCTCTATCTAAGTGAGTCATAAGCATGTTCTTCATGTCTACCAGCAATTAATCTAAGTGTCCATGTAACTTCATGCATGGATGCCTATGTGCTTCATGTCTAACGCATCTGTGTCATGGTGTCAGCAGTGATTTCATCGGCTTTCTCCGTGGTTACAGTCAGTCGACTTGCTCCATCGATTGGAATCTTGTCTCTTCCCTGAGGTCATCAGATAAGATCTGAATGCCTGTCTGAGTGAATAGGTTTTCTCACACCTGCGATACATCGACGATGGGGAGCAGGGACCCAGGAACAATGTACACATTTAATTTCTCTGCTGCCGAGATGAGAGAGGGATAGGTGCAACGAGGGCCATGTTCAGGTCTCCCTCTTCACGGCCCTCATCAAGGGACCCTTACTTCACTCGGCCCTTAACTTGGGTGGAGGGCTGTTACCGACATAGTCAGTCGACCGCCTTAGGGCATATCACCTCAATATGAAGTAATTCGAAATTATATGCTATTTGTTCCAAATACGTGGTTGGCTTATTTAAAAGAAATTGGTACTGAAGAAAGCAAAGGTGGTTTTGTTTTTCATAGATAGAGTACCAGGTAACTACTATAACACTTTTTGTCCAGAAATGCACATTTTATGATAGTAGAGGCACAGAATCCCCCTCAGGATCCTGGCCAGCTTCCATCTTCCTCAAGAGCCTAATACCCACCTACCTTCATCCCCACTGATTTCCTTAGTGATGATGGGACTGTGGTTTGACTTCCAACTACAGCATGTGTTGCAGTAATTCGTGATTGTGAAGCTTGGGCACATTTTCTGTAAGAGATTATACAGAAAATATTAGCGTCAGTGTCTCAAGCAACCATGTGACACCCAGTGACGGAGTGGGGTCCAGGACACAATCATATGAGATATGCTCATCATAAAGGCCTAACTTCTAAGTCAACTGTGGGACCGCCACAGTCAACTTATTTTAATTGGCTTTTAACAGACGTAAAAAACATGCTTGGAACATGTATAGGTGTGGCCCGCTGTGTCCTGTTGTTACCTTTTTAATCCCTGACCAAAGGTAGCCCCTCATTCTGAAGCTAATGCCCTGGAGGCATGTGGGGTTAGTCAAATCCAGACCTGCACATAGAACCCCTATATTCTATGAGTTGTTTTTGGAGGTGCCGTTTCCCGGTGTGGGGCCTTCTGACCTGCATGAACAAATGCACCCTACTGTGTACTCACCATATTTAAAAAAAATAGTATTTCTGGATCAATAATTTATTGATGGTAAACTTACCTAGAGTTTTGCCACTTAAAGCTAAAGGGGAGGTTTATTGTATACACAGGCCCATATTGCAGAGTGTGGCACAAAACAATTCTTTTAGTGTATTTTTGCACCCAGGTACATTTCCCAATAGTGCTACAACTAGGGAACAAATGACTCTACTGCAAAATTACATTGCCAGAATATGTGTTATGACTACGAATATTTTTGCCCTAATGTTAATAGCACTTGCGCCAGTGGAAGGTTTCTGTAAATCAGCCCACAATGTCTTACTGCTTACATCTTAGTTTTTGCAGGCTCCCTTAAAAATAAAAAGTAACTAGAAAAAGAGCTGGGCCCAAAAATGAATCAATGAGCAACAATGTTATAAATCAGCTGGCAATGGATGGGTTCTGACAACTGGTTAAAAGTTAACGGTGACAAATCAGAAATACTTGTCATCGGAAAGACAACCACCGGCTGGACTCCTGACTACTGGCCTTACTGCCTCGGCCTTGCCGTCAACTGGCCATTGTAGTAAAAAGTCTGGGCATTAAGATCATGTCATCTGGCTCTAGAGAGGCACGCATCTATGCAGTATGCCGCAGTGGTTTTGCTAAACTCAAGATACTGAGGAAGGTGCTTCCATTTCTCCCCAGTGATGCCAGGAGCAAAACTGACACCGCCGCCATCATGGGTGACTGACTATTGCAGTGACATCTATCTGGGTCAACCGGTGGCACTATTGCACCGACTTCAAATTTTACAGAATGCGGCAGCTAGGCTGGCCCTCAATGTCCCTAGACATGCTCACTCGCGAGACCTTCTGCGGTGCCTCCATTGGCTCTCAGTTAAGTCCCGGTTTGAGTTCAAGTTCTTGTGTATTGCTCATTGGGCTATTTATGCAACAGAGGCTTTGTTTCTTCAGTCTGGGCTCTCCTACCAACCTATGAGAAACCTTCCTTCAGCTGATCAGTTCCTGCTGAATGTTCCCTGCTTTCGGCTTACCTGGAAGGGTGGCAGATCCTTTTCAGTGCTGGCACCCATATTATGGAATGCAATCCCGTTGCATATTAGGAGCACTCAGGCATTATTTGCCTTCCAGAGACATTTGAAAACTTGCCTGTTTTGAGTATGCCCCCCGTGCCTCTCTCTCCGGCAGTTATCTTTTCTGCTTCAGCCCCATGATGCCTTCGAGCTTTTGCTGCGCTCAATAAGTCATATATACATACAATATACACATACGGGTTCCTCCAAAGGAGGTCACAGAAATTGACAGCATGCTGTCAACAAGCAGCGAACCCTGAGGCCATAGTCACAGACACCGCTGTCACTAACAAACTATTCTCAAGAGATTATTGAAACTGGGAAGCAGCAATCATGCTACATTGCCTACAGTTTAGTGAGCAACATTAATTAAGTATATTCTGTGGCAGGGCGAGGCAAATGTTTTGTTCGGTAATTCTGATCTCAGCATGTCAATTGGCATCTAAAAAACTGAAAATCATCCATTGCTCCCATGTATTTCCTAAATATCATTTTCTAAACTATTTTTATATATTACCTTTATATACGCCTAGAGTCAAAAGTAGAATGTCTTGTCACAGGCGCAAATTATAGAGAGCATTCTAAGAAATCTATGCATGAAGGACCATTTATATAGATTTTTGAAAGCTTTTAGAGAATCTGCTCTCATGGAGTTATTTTTAGTCAATGGTTAAGAAGAGCTTGGACTCAGATGTCAATGCCCTGGGAATGAGAGGCTCATGGCTACTTGGGGTCATGTACATAGCAATGGTCAAAGGTACTTGGAAACCAGAGAATCCCGACTCAATACCTTCTTGTGACAGATTCAGTGGCCGGGGCAGTATTCGTTAAATTGAGGAAAAGCTGGGGCCCATTTGAGGCTCAGGTGATACGAAATGCAAAAAAAAAGGTTTTGTCCAGCTGTTCAAAATTTTTGCACAGGAGTAAAAACAATCTTACTGTCTATGTACTGTTTTCTGCCTGATATAAAAAAAAGAAATGTTTCTTTTTATGGTATCATCAAAGTTAGTGAAACAAATGTCTACTTCATTTTTGCCCTAGTGAAAATATTTAGATAATACAGATTGGATCAACGCCTGTTTACAGATGTTCCTATTATATAAGTAGCAAAACGTGGGTTCAATTTCTTTGCTAAATTTTTTGCACAAGGCCACCATTTAGATAATCTGGTCCTAGCTGTTAAAAGAATACTGTTTCTTTGCACATGTCAACAGTCATCCATTTCCTACATTTTTGTGCACCAAATTTTTTGCTTCATTGAGTATCTGCCAATATGGAGGTTATGGTTTCACTGACAAGAAGTACATTTCTAAATGTCCTTAATTCTCTTATTCCTGAAAAGCTGGGCTGAATTGACTTGTGTTCAAGTCATCTGATTATTCTTCATTATGAATGAAGAAGGAAAACAGAGGATGTCAATGTCAGTTTCAAAATTTGCCTTTGGTATGACTTCCTCATCCAAAGGTCCAATCGCTGCCCGGGTCAGGCGCTTTGTAGACTTGACTGTAGTGTCTCAATGCACAGTGTTGTGAACGCGGAGTATGTTGACTTCCAGATGTGAGCTGGTCTGGAGTACGCTCTGGACCTGTGCTGCAAGTTTTCCACTGTGCCTGCGTGTGCTGTGCTAAGCTGTGGGAAAGGTAGTGCATGCAGTGATCGGCTAAGACTCTGGTCAAGGGTTTCTCATTCCCTTCCATGTGGGAGAGCGATACCTATTCAACAGGGTCTTGCCTGAGTGCAGGTTGAAGGTATCCGACATTATTAGTATCTGTGGGCTGTATGAAATCAGAGTTGTGCTCTGCACATAGGGGTACTACTGGTACTACGCATTCGAGACATGAGTGCATGAGTGGTGGCCACTGCGGCCCAAGCAGTGACGGCTGGTGAATTTTTTTAATGTTTAAATGGAGGGGAGTAAATATTTCTCACGAATATGCCAGAGCGACTGAGCATAGCTAGGGAGCCTGAGCCAACCAAGTCGGCTTCATACAGGTTACCCCCGCCCAAAATAACTTTTTTAAAAAAAATAATGCATTATACAGAGCACTTTCAGTGAACAATTGGGCAAAAAGCTAGACAGTTTGTCATTGGTTTTGTAGGGTAACACCAATCCTAAAATGAAATACATGCAAGTCACCAGCAGTGCACTGCAGCATTTCCCAGAGCATTTTCATGATGCCTTTGCCCACAATATATGCTAGCATAAACATATTTTCACGCTGGTAGTGCCCATACATTTCCATGCTGGCTGCACCAATATATGCCACTATTCCCATTTAAGAAGATACAGATATTTGCTTTAACATAATGGCACTATAGAACAAATAGGTCCATGCTGGTTTTGCCAATACATGCCAATATCTCCACGCAACAACATACTTTTGTTGGATTTGCCATTAAAAATGCCATGTCACAATATGAAAACATGTTGAAACTGGTGGAACCAAAATGCCAGTCTAGCCTTGTAAAACACATAATTCTTGTTTATCATAGATGCTCAGTAGAAATGCCATGTCGCAGTAAGAAATAGCTAGACTGGCTGCACCAAAAAGTCACTCTCACCACATAATAACACAATAGCACGTATCATGCTTGCATTATTATAGATGCCCCGTTTAAAATGCTGTGCCAAAGAAATAGCAAGATTGGCTGCACCCAAATGTCAGTCCAGCCAGGTAACATGTATGCTCAAAGATGCCCAGAAAAAATGTCATGCAATAGTTTGAAATGTCTAGACTGGCTGCCCCAAAATGCCAGTCCAGCCAGGTAATGCTTGCATAATCATAGATGCCCAGGAACAAAACTATCTTGGTAGAATATGAAATGGCTAGACTGGCTGTGCCAAAGTGTCAGTCTAGCCACGTAAAAAAAACATATGATTTTCTTTTTTAAATCAACTGCATTTTTTATTGGGCATCTCTAAAGATGTCCAATAAAAAATGCTGACTTTACCATAGCACCCATCCCCGAGCCACCCCACCTTCCTTCACCCTCACCGACCAAAATCAGCTCCTCTGCCCAGAACAGACACACCACACACACATTCACTCGCTCATTCACACATAGCATTCACTCACTTATTTAATGAAAAAATTACTTTTAAAAAACTCATTGAAATACATAGGTGGAAGGGGTTATAAGAGGTGGGGAGGCGGTTGGAGTAGGGATAGTACTATAGGGAATGACGATTTGGGGGGACACCCAAATATAAACATTTCCTTTTGTCAAAATCTTTTTATAGAAACATCAAAAACATTGAGTTCATTAATAAACAAGTCAGTGGCAATATTGATTGATTAAAACAAGACATTGGTCAGTCACCCCATTGGCGCCTGTCCATAGAATCAATTTCTGCAACTCATAAAGTTTCATAAAGATCGGCGTTTGTCACTGTTCATTCAACTTCAATTAATTTGTGGCAATGCATTAACATTTCATTTTAACATCTTTATAATTCTTGGTGCTAAATCTGTTTCATAGATATCCTTTGTGGTATAGTATTATCGCTTTGAGTTCCATAGCGTACCTAGTTAGAAGGAAGAAGGAAAGAGAAGAAAGGGGGTAAAAAAATAATAATTAATTTATGTTACCACCTTCATCAGAGTCACTGTTAGATTCAGTTCAGATCACCCCCTTCCTCAATTTCATCCTTAGTTCCAAGTATTGTCTTCAGTGTCCCTCAGAATCCCTTTATTTTCTCTCAAACAAGTAGATCGTCCCCTTATTCCCAAGGTGTTCAGGGTTGAAGGAGGAATTTAACCAGTCTGGGTTGGAAGAACATGTGTTCCCTTTCCTCCACATGGTCTAGGAATGGACCCCAAATGTTCTGAAATTTGTCCGATCGGTTTTCCATGGCAGCCGTTAGTTTCTCTATTCCCAGAATGTCCCAGACTTTGACCAATGTGGAGGCCCTCCTGCTCTTTCCAGAATCGAGCGTGCGTGAGACGGGCCGCCATTAATAGCTGTGTGATTAGCCGTGCTCTGGGACCAGATTGAGGGTAGGATCCATCGTCTGGGGTGTCACCCAACACCATTATTAATGGGTCCAAGGGGAGAAGAGTGCCACAGATATCCTTAATTTTGGACCTGATCTCTAGCCAGAAGGATTGAATGATTGGGCAATGCCACCACATGTGCCCCAGATCCCCCTTAGCCCCACAACCATGCCAACAATCATCTGGGTGGTCTACGTTTATTGCATGCAGTCTCTGTGGCGTAAAGTACCATCGATAACATATCTTAAGTGCGCACTCCCTAATAGTTGTGCATCTAGAGGACCTATGTGCCCTGTCCCAAATTCTCCACCATGATTCTGGAGCTATCTCTCTCCCTAGCTCCCCTTCCCATGCTAACATGTTAGACAGTTTTTCTTCCTCTGGGGCATTTTCTAGCAGACGGTAGCAGGTTGCCACTTTGTGTAAGCATTGTCCCGCCGCAACAGTTATTTCTAGACCCGTGGGCTGCCTGGAGGCCGCTTTTTTCACAGTCGGGTTAGTGACCCAGTGTCTAAGTTGTATGTATCTGAGCCTCTCCATTTCAGGGAGGTTGAATTTTCCTTTACATTGGATAAACGTTAAGGGGTCATTATCAACATATAATTCCTGTAGTCTCAAGGTCCCCGTTCCCGACCAGTTATGGTAGGATCTAGGTTGGAGCCCTGGGGTGAACAATGGGTTCTGCGTAATCGGGGTCAGGGGGCCCAATCCCGGGGCAATCCCTCTTAGAGTTATCTGCCTATCCCAGCATTGGAGCGTGGGGCGCGTAGTTGGGAGAAAGGGTCCCCGGGAACCCTGTGCTTCCCGTGGTAGAAAGGGGAGGTGAAAAAGAGGAGCCCCTGCGAACAACTGTTCAATGTCTTGCCATTTGGGGGGATCAACTTGAATTGCCCAGCTCAGAATGGGAGCAATTTGCGTTGCTCTGTAATATCTTAAAATCGAGGGGAGCCCTAGGCCTCCCAATTGCCTGATTCTAGTGAAGATCCTGCGCTGTATTCTGGGTGTTTTACGATGCCAAATAAATCTACCTATTTCTTTCTGGAAGTTGTGTAAATCTCGCTCCGGGATGTGAACTGGGAGCGCCTGAAATGTGTAAAGCATTCGGGGTAGTAAGGTCATTTTGATGGCTGTTACCCGCCCCAACTAAGATATCTCCAGAGGGACCCATTTTAGTAGCGAATCCTTCGCCTCTTTTATCAATGGAGGGATATTGGCTCTCACAAGTCCTACATATGTTGGGGTTAAGTGCACCCCAAGGTACGTTATTTTGGAGTTTACCCAACTAAGAGAAAAGGTGTTCTGTAGGACATTTAGCGCCTCTGGTGTTTCAGAAAGATTCAGACCCTTTGACTTAGCCATATTTATTGTGAATCCCACTATCTGCGCAAACCTTCCCAGCAGTCTCATGAGCAGAGGGACCGAGGTCTGAGCCTCTCTCGGGAAACAAAGCAGGTCGTCCGCATATAACGCTACTTTGTGGTTTTGGGCCCCCACCTCGAACCCTTGAATTTCAGGATGAAGACGGATGTGTTGGGCTAAAGGTTATACAGCTAAAGAAAAAACCAAAGGCGATAGGAGACATCCCTGCCTGGTCCCTTTACCAAGTCGTATCTGTGGTGTCCAGTGGGCATTGATTCGTAATCGAGTAGAGGGGATCTGGAAGTTGGCCAAAACCAATTTGGAGAAATGTTGGCTGAAGCCAAACCCCTCCAGAACTAGGCGCAGGTAGTCCCATGACATTCTGTCGAAGGCCCGGTGGGCATCTAGGGAGAGCAATGAAAGGGGGCCTGATATAGAGGGGGCTAGAGCTATTCAATCTATTGCTCTCCGGATTTGTTATCATGGGCCGATCTTCCCCGGATAAATCCCGTCTGGTCCCTGTCTATTAGTGTAGGTAATGTTTCTCCCAATCGCTGTGCTATGATTTTTCTAAACAATTTGGCGTCCGTATTGAGCAAAGCTATAGGCCGGTAGGAAGTACAGTCTGCTGGGTCTTTTCCGGGTTTCAGAATTAGGGTTGTGGTAGATTCAGCCATAGATTGGGTGACAGATCCCGTTTCCCAAAGGATGTTGAACAATTTTGTGAGGTGTGGTATGAGTTCCTTTGTGAATGTTTTGTAGAATTTGTTTGTGAATCCATCTGGGCCCAGAGCTTTGCCAATAGAGAGAGTTTTGATGGCGAGTTCGACTTCTTCCGTCGATATTGGGGTGTCTAAGACTTCTAATGAGGATTGAGGCAGCTGTGGAAGATCCGGCTTGGATATAAATTCTTTAACAGACCGCGGATCTCCCTTGTATGAGCCCGTATGTTCCCTAAAAAAGTATTCTATAATGCGGCATTTGCTCTCCTCAAAGTATGTGCCTTTGCCCGATTTATCTTGCAGGAAATCTATTCTGTTTTGTTTAGTTTGCTTACCTAGTTTGGCTGCCAGTAGTTTGTTAGCTTTGTTTCCCTTTGTGTAAAAAAATTGTTTGGTGCGCATCATACCATATGCCACCTTTCCCATATGGTGCGCTTCCAGGGCCTTTTCCGCCACCCTCAGGTCCCTTAATGAGCGCCGGGAGGGTTTCTTCTTGTGCTCTTCTTCAAGTCTGAGTATTTCCCCTTCTAATTGCTCTCTCAGTAGCCTCCTAGCTCTCCCTCGTTGTGTTGCCTGTTCTATTAAATGTCCCCTGAGTACCGCCTTACTCGCATCCCAAATCGTCCCCCAGTCCACATCCCCCGTGTCATTCTCGCTAAAGTATGCTTCCATAGTTTCTCTAATGTGGGCGCGGATCAATGGGTCATCTAGCAGGAAGTCATTTAGCTTCCAAGCAGGTTTCATTGGCAGGACCGGTCTGAGGGGGGTTATAGCCAACAGGACCGGAGAGTGATCTGCTAGCGCTTCGGGAAGTATGTCCACCTTCTGCACATATTGGATCAGTGAGTCAGATATAAAAAACATGTCTAGCCTTGAAAATCCCCCGTGGACCGCTGTAAAATGTGTAATCCCTTTCTTCCTGGTGGCAGTATCTCGATACCTCAATCAGGGAGTGGTCTTTCAATAGGGAGGGGAGGGCCCTGAAGTTGTTCCTATCATTTGCTGTTGGCGGTAAAGTTTTATTGACTAAGGGGTTGACCACAGCATTGAAGTCCCCCCCTAAAATCGCTTCTCCTTCAGAATGATCAGATACCGCTTTTGACACCATAAAGAAGAATTGGTGCTCTGCATGGATGTCAAAGCGAGCACTCTACTCGCTGTGCCACTTGACCGGCTATTATGGTTTTGGTTATTATTGGGGGCATAAATGGAGATAAGTGTTACTTTACGGCCATCTAATATGGCGTTGATCAACAAGAATCTCCCCTCCTCATCTCGGACCACTCCCTGAGTTTTAAATGAGATCCCCTTGCGCACCAGGATGGCAACCCCTCGCTTTTTCATCCCGCTAGAGGCGAAACATTTAGTGGGATAGTGCTTATCATTAAGGCAGAATTCATCCTCCGGTTGTAAATGGGTCTCTTGAAGGAACAGAAATGATGCGTCTAGGGATTTTAATTTGTGGAAGAGGGCTTTGCGTTTCAGGGGGGAGTTTAACCCCTGAACATTGAGTGAGATGAATTTATAGCTAGAGGTTGCCATGGTGTAGTCGCACAGGATTTTGCCTTACGTAGCCTCTCTTGGTTAAATCTGACGAGGTGTAACTTTTGGGGTTGAACTTTGCAGTGCAACACGACTGAGTATTGTCGTAAATCAAAGCATAATGTCCCCCTACCAGCTTCAAGGCGGGGGTAAACACAAAAAAACCAAAAGAAGAGTTATAATAGAAACAGGTCATAGCCAATGAACATGTTACCTTCCTCAAAAAGTGCATTATCATTAGTCCCCAAGGTAATTTAAACCTAATACGAAACATGTCGGGCGTCATCCATTCCGACGCCCAAGTCAACTTTCAAACAGAATTTTCAGAATTTTCGAGCCCGAACTCGAGTTAATCTAAACATGGGCTCAAAGGGGGCGGGGGGGCGCATAAACGCCCGAGCAACTCTTGGCCTGCAGTTGTGTTGTGGTAGTCTCATGTTGCTGCTTCATTTTTAAACATTTTAAACTTCCAGCGAGAAGTTCCCAGGTGCTCTTCAGGAGAAGAGAGAGATTTCCAAATTGTCCGAAATTCCCCATCTCATGAATCCCATCGCCTTCCCTGGGTGCTCATTAAAGCCCAACAGGGGTCCGAAAGATGAGCATCTCTCCTCAGAGAACCTTCAATCTCCCACCCTTGGACTGTTCAAGTTGCTGCCCAGCTCTCTCCCTCTGATGATACTGGAGGCAAAGCCTCTTCCGAGGGTTCGGGTGTTTTCTCCGGATCGGATCCACGGTTTGGGGTCGTGGAGTGCTGTGGTCGACACCAGGACCTTCCCCGCCTAGGTTTTGGTGGGATGCATAAGGCAGAGCCATTCTCTACTTGGGATCGTGGATTGGGGGCACCATCCTCGGGTGGTGTCTCACCCATTATACCTTTCGCTTCCTCCTCTGAAGAGATTATGTGATGGTGGTGATGGAGCTCAAACATCAACTTACATGCTTACATGGGAACCCCCAGCGGTAGCAGATTTTCCGGTCTCTCAGCCAGGATTTCACTTTCTGTAGTCGCCATCTGCGCGCCAGTGTGTAAGGAGCTAGGTCTTGAAACAGTTGGATCTCCGTGCCCTAAAACCGTATTGAATCTGAATCCCTGGCTGCAACCATGATCTCCTCCTTTTTGCCGATAAAAGTGCACTCGAGTGAGTACATCTGGGATTAGGTTTTTCTTCATTTGGGCCGTTGAGTACACCCAATGTGTTCTATCTAGCTTCAGGTCCTCGTTTGGTGGTAGCTCTAAGAGAGCTCTGAAGAATGTCTCTACGTAGACAGTGCTAATGCTTCACTGTCATGAGATTGGACGCAGGTTACATTCTCTAGATCGTTGACTCTGGACTCCAGTCCCCCAAGGTGGGATGTAAGATCTGCCAGTGATTGGGCCAGGGAGTCCTTGGAGGTTTTGATCTCCTTTTTTATTTCTTGAGTGATGTCCTGTTTAAATGATTTAAACATTCCCTCCAGATCCTCCCTGGATACAGCCATGTTGGTGGGCCGTTTCGGGGGTGGGAGCGGGTGAGTTTCGGTCATAATAATGCTTGTGTGGAGTGGGTCTCGGGTTGTGGTTGTGGTTTTAAATAGGCCTGAATGCTATGTGACTTCTTTTTAGCTATTGGTTTGGGCATCACTTGCCAAAGTTGTCAATGTCGCCTATTTGCCTTCACAGACAGAACCTCCGGGTGCTTCCCAAGGGCAAGGCATGCAGGGATTCCCAGCGTTTGTTGTATTGTTCATAAGAGCCCTCCAGGTTGTATGAGGCTTCAATTATATATTGGGGTGTCCGTTTTCAGCCGTTGACGTTGCCCTCCAGAGTTCCCTTTTAGAATGTTGACGTTCCCATCAATCAGCCATCCCCGTCCTAGCTCCGGGGCTCCCGCATTCATCTGGTCCCCATGTCTCTGCGGGCCTCTGGTATGTCTTTCTCAATTATCCCGCCGTGTATCTCTGGTGCCGTAAAACCCCCGGGGTCGGCGAGGCAGCAAAAGCTCTCCTCTCTGCCACCAGGCCGCCCACCAGGCTCCAAGGCCAGCCGGCAGCGGGGGTAGGTCCTCCTCACCTCCAACCAAGCGCACCGCGGAAGTCCTCCCAGGCCGCTCACAGGCCGTCAGCTTCACGGCCTCCTCAGAGGGGGAAGGGTGGGAAGGGACCCCTTCAGGCGCTGTCTCCGACTCCCCGTGCCACCCTGAACGGAGCACCCAGGGATTGGCAGAGTCGGCACCTAGTTGCCAATGGGGCCGGAGGGGGCACAGAACTCCCCTCCCCTCCAGAATGGAAGTCTTCTCCTTTCAGGTCGCAGCTCTCAGGGGGGGCAGTTCGGCGGCTCGCTGTCACTGCGCCGCTGCTTTTCCTCTCCGGTATGCTTCCCGCTCTGCACCCCCAGGTCGGGTGAAGCGGGTGCCTCATTTCTGGCGTGGCCGGGGTTCTGACTGCAACAGCAACTCTGCTCCTCCTCCCGATCGGAGGTTCTCTCGCCGCTGCTTCTCTCCCAGCCCGCTACACCAACCCTGCTCGCCCCACGATCCCCCAGCGGATCTCTCAATCTGTTGCGAAGGACTCAGCGTGGTCCAGCGCAGTCCTCCTCGTCCAAGGGGCTACTCCGGGTGGCACGCGCCACCATTTTGGGATGTCTCTCCGGCCAGCCTTTTCACTCAAAATAAGGCTCCGGGTAAAGCGTTCGGGGGATCCGAGTTCAGCAAGAGTCGCACCACCATTTTGTCTTCATTTTCTCGTGCTCCTCGGGCGAAAAATCTCCCATTATAAGGGGGAAATTAGTTGACTTGGGCACTGTGGCATGGAGCTCACGGGAAGCACGACCGCATGGTGTGCTGCCTAGCCACGCCCCCCCCCAAATATAAACATTTGAAGAAACTACTTCAAAAGAACATAGAACCTCATACATCATACACTCACACATACACACACATTGATAATCATAATATATTGTTAGAAATGCTTACCTGTATGGATCCCAGTTTATATTGTGCTCTGCTCAACCGCCTCCACAAAAGCCTCCGGCACCCTCATAGTACAAACAAGAACCAGGAAGCCTAGAGAGTTTCCTTGTTACTGAATGTGTGCACAGGAGCCAGAGGACTTCTGATGTGGTGCCCAGACCGATTTGTATTTGTGGGGAAGTGCAGGCGCGTCCCTTGAATGTTAATGCTATGGGGTCTTGTACAGCGCGCTGTTGACACTTGCATGATCTCTTGGCGCTCTGGTGGATCTGCAATGGAAGGAGGGTTGGGGGTTTGTTAGTGGGATTGAGAGGAAGAAGAGCAAGAGAGCTTTGATGTGCTGCTAGGAACTTCCATTCGAAGAAACCGGTTACTGAGCGTTGGTGTGTTTTCGGTTGGTAGTCGTCATGTGGTGTTGCGGTATGATTGTGCATGGTTTGGTTTCATTTTGGGTATTGTGAAGTGTGTGCGGTTTGTGATGCGGTAGAGGTATGGTTGTGTTTAGTTCAGAGTTTGAGGGTGAGTCTGCAGAACAGTCAGTTTCTAGTAAGGCTAGTTAGGAGCAACTTGTTTCCTTCCCCTAACAATCCATCTAAGTGCGAAACATTTCCTACCCCCAACAATCCATCCAAGTGCGATATATTTCCTACCCCCAACAATCCATCTAAGTGCAATACATTTCCTACCTCCAACAATCCGCCTAAGTACGATACATTTTCTACCCCCAGCAATCCATCTAAGAGCAATACATTTCCTACCCCCAGCAACACATGCAAGTGCAATACATTTCCTACCCTTCAATCCATCTTAATGCGGTACATGTCCTACCCCCACCAATCCAGATAAGTGTGACACATTTCCTACCCCCAACCATCCAACTAAGTGTAATACATGTCCAACCCGCAACAATCCATCTAAATGCGATACATTTCCTACCCCCACCAACCTAAGTGAGATACACAAATGTGAGTTTTCCCAGCCTGTGTTCCCAATGGGCCATGCAAGGCTGGGGAAGCCAAATGCCCCCCCCTGTACCACCTGTTGGGCGCATATGTGCTGGGGAACAGAACAGAATGCTGTGTTTCCTTTTGACAATTCAACATCGGCCAGGAGCAGCTGAGGAAGAGCTTCTGGGCTAGCGGAGCTCCTCCATGATGGGCAAGGGTACAGGCGGGCAGGGTCAGATTGGCCCCTCAGCCTTTCGGCCTGTGGCCGGGCCGAAATCGTCCCTGGGGAGTAAGGGCCGGTTTGAAAAGAAAAATATGAAAAAAAAAGATCTTTTATTTTTCACATTTCTTTTTTTTCTCCAAAAAGCCTTTCATCCTTCTTAGGTCGATAAATGAGTACCAACACCGGTTGGGAGAGATTGTATGCATATTTGATCTATAAAAAAGAGCTTAAGCGTAAGTTCTATACAATAACATATCATTTGGCCTTGGAGGTCTGCTTGGATTCACAGTAATTTGAAAGTATGGATCCATACATACTGTTATTAACGATACATATGGTGATCCATTCTTGTATGAAATGTTTATCACATTAGTGAAATCATAACCATATTTTTCGTAGTGTACTTAGGAACAATGATATTTGATGCCACTTCCTGTTTTGTCAGGGGATGAAGGTCGTGTTTCATCGCTTCCTGGGATGTCACTTTGGGGTGAGGTCAAATGATATCACTTCCGGTGATGTCTTCAGAGGTCAAGGGTTGTGAGGCAAGGGGTGGCCCACTTTTTTGATGCGAAGGGTGGGCCACTTTTTTTTGGGTGACCGGGCCCATTTCTTGTCCCAGTCCGACCCTGCAGGCGGGTGAGTTCCCCCTTGCCCATTATGGATGAGCCACCCCTGGTCAACATTCACACAAACAGGATACCCCTCCTCAACCCCCTGAAGAGACTGCATCTTGGGCTAAGGTCTGGAAGTGATTTTCAGGGTCTTTCCAATCCTTGCACTGTTTCTAAAGCTCTGTAGGATACAAGTATCAGATTCAGCATGGTTGACTAATCTGATGTAGGCATTGTGTGTATTAAGAGTGTCCTGACAATTGGAAGCAGAGTTGCCCACAAGACTCAGGTTAGCAAGAAGGTGGGCAGATGAAAGCTCCTCTGTAGTCATCTGACGTGTATGTGCCACTTGCATTCCAATCAACATACTGTACATCATGCCCAGTGATTTCCGTATCCTGAGGGACAGTGCTCTCCCTGCCCATGGGTTTTTGAGGTGCCTGGGAGAATCACTGGTTTCCATCTTTTATTTTCAATGGCATTAATTGCCTACTTTGTAATTTCTCTAAGACCTGCCAAGGAATGGCAGAGTGGGTGGGAGCCTGTGGAGTGCAGACAGCAGGTACAGTAATAACCAGTGAGGAGCATTGCTTACTTCAGGAGTGATGATGGTGCTTCATAACAAACCACCAGAGAGATACACAGATCGAGGTCCCAACATGCTCACCTTCTTTTCCTTTGCTTCCTTCATCATGGGCATCTCCTTGAAGATCATAGTCTCGCTGATGTCTACCACATTATCTGACATCGCTAACTTATGCTATCTTATGCTCAACCCCACTAAGACCACAGCCATATATCTCACTGCCCCAAACGCCCCGACCCACCTCCCCAATTTCCATTTCCCAGTCTATAAAACCCTCCCTCTAGGTTCCCAATATTGCGTTCCACATCGACAGTGAGTGGAGCATCCAACAAATCATGACCTATAACCTTTTACACTTATCACGTTCAACCAGTTTAATGTCAGGAAGATCTGCCGTCTTCTCATCTACCATTCCCTAAAATTCTCATCTCGGCCCTGGTACTTAGCCCACTTGACTACTGCCCGAATCTCCTTTTGGGCCTTCCACTCGACTCTTTTTGCCCGTTTGAAAAAATGATAAACTTTGCAACTTCCACCCTCTACTACCTGCCCTGTTCTTTACCCACCTCCTCTCACCACCTTCATTCTAGTCAGCTCTCTATGCACAACTCGTCCCACTACAATTTCTACTGCTCATCTTTGCGGGCTATAGTCTTGTCAATCTGGGAGGAGAGAAAAGATAGCTCAGGGGCAATGTGTTTGTCTTGGAAGCAAGACGGCGGAGCGCAAGACAACACAGGTTCAAATCACGATCCCGCACTTAGAAACCATTTGTTGGTATAAAAGAACAATCATGTTTATAATTTATAATCATCTGGATGCCTTCATCACCCACAATATCCCACCTTCTAGCATTCTTCTGCGTCCCTCCAACTTTGCAGACCCGGTCCATCCCCTTGATTTTGCTACTTCTGCCTCTTTGCCCCAAACGAATCGAATATCTGAAATCAAGAATACAACCAACATCCCTGCATTCAAGATGGCCCACAAGCTCCATCTCCTTCACATTAAAAGTGCTCCACATAATCCTAGTACAGTCTTCCCCTCTTGCCTCTTCAACCTTCTATCCCCCTTGCTATAATGACTGTGACAGCACTGTATATGTCTGTTCATGTAATTCAAATTCTACCTCGCCCATAACAGCACCTATTTATTTATTTATTCATTTATTTATTTATTTATTTATTATAACTCGCCACATGTGCATGGGCCTCAGGCTGCATAAGTAACAAGACAAGACGAACAAACACATGTCAGAGCTAAGGGCGATCAAGACCAGGAGAGAGGAAAAAAGAGCACCTTAGGAGGGGGGAGCCTATTTATGGCCTGTTAAACAGGTAGGTTTTAACAGCTGTTTTGAATGCCAAAAGGGAGTTACAGGCCCTGATCGATAATTGGAGGGCATTCCAAGCTTTAGGGGCCTGTAGTGGAAAGCTAGCACCTCGAAATTTAGACAGCAAGAAGCAAAGCTTCTGAATTTGTAGTTGTCACTGGAGAGAAGGGATCACAATGGTCGATCAACCGTAAGCCGTTCGGAGAGATAAGCAGGGGCAGTCGAGAACCAGTGTTTATAAGCTAGTGCCAGAGTCTTGTGCAGAATCCTGTGCTTAATGGGCAGCCAGTGCAGAGCCCTCCTTTAATCAGAGATGCAATCCTGCTTACGGAGACCAAAGACTGCTCGCACTGCATTGTTCTGTGTGGTCTGGAGGGTAACCAAGTTTGTTTGTGTTGTCCCACTCAGAACACTACTACAATAGTCAAGTCTTGATTTGACTAAGGCAGATGCTAGGGTGGATCTATTGTTGAGTGAGATGTAGGGCCTTATTTGGTTGAGTAGCCTGACCATGTAGCCACATGATGAGAATGTGTGTGACGAGGTTTTGACACAATCTGAGGCCTTAATCTGATTGTTTGCAATATCGACATTTTTGTAGGATGTATCAAGTTTCTTAAGTCTCTAACTAGTAGCCACAATAAGAAGCTCTGGCTTAGTGTCATTCAAAGGCAAGGAGTTTGAGACCATCCATGTTTGTATTGCGCATAGACACTATTCAGGATGTCCTCATCATGATTGCCTACACGTTCAAATACCACATGAGTGTCATCAGCACAGTTGGTGTACTTGACACCAAGGTGGTCCAGTAGGTCAAGCAGTGGCCGAATATAGATGTTAAAAAGAGATGGTGAAATGCAGTATCCCTGTGGGACTTCTGCATTAACGACACATGGAGATGATTGGACACTGTCCCCTGCCACTCTTGAAAGTCGAGGACCGAGGAAGGAGGAGAGCCAGTCTGACGCCTTGGTGGAACAAGATTGTACCTTTTTACTGACAATAAAGGTCCGCAAGGACCAAAAGTTCTAAAAATGCTACCACCAAAGGTTCGACCCCTAAAAGTATAATGTGTGGTATAGTGAGCGGGGTGTTGCGATGAACACCCCCGCAGCACAGCTGCAAAAAAAAAATGGGGGCTGCGGGGGTGTCCCCCGCTACACCCCGCTCACTATACTTCATAGTGAGCGGGTGGCCAAAGTCTGGACTTCATAGTATAGTGAGCAGGGTTTGCGGGGGAAGCCCCCGTAGTATGTACGTGAGTTCGCATTAGAAAGGTGCAAACTTTTGGTAGTTCACACCTTTCTCATGCAAACGTTCCGACCGCGGCAAAATCAGCCACGGTCGGATCACGTATATCCGGTGGAACAGCCCTCTATATACTTTAACAGATCAACAATAATGGAATGATAGACCAAGTCAAAGGCTGCGTATTATACCATTCCAATATGGCCGACGTAGCAAATGATAAACATTGCCTTGGCAACCCAGGCTCGGCATCCTTACAGTAGAAGGTACAGCTTTGCTGCAGTAATATACGTGCTCCTAGTATTTTCTCCGGCTCCGGTTTTTCGACTATTAGTGGTAAGATCGAAGGGCTAACACGCTGATCAGGGGTCATATGTTGACACCTTATCTTTTCATTGTCTTGTCGCTGACACGGCACGCAACTGCAGGCACGAGCGGGTATTTGCAATCACCTTTTTATCTTGTGTAGAGGTAACGGACACAGTCCTCATATTTGATAATACGCAATGCCGGCATGTGGGGCTCTTCCTTCCACTATGGTGCATAAGCCTCATCTAGAATTACACCTTTGAGAGCCATTTGGGCCCCCGAATGATAAGATGCATTCTAATGAGGACACACTGGATACAGTTCCCTGGGAGCAGGGGCTAAATTGAATATAAGCCATGGCTGACTACACGACCAGTGCTACCAAGTGTAACCTAGTGGGACACTCACATGTATTCAGGATTCTTTCTGAAAATGTTCTTTACCCTCTTTTCAGTTCATTTAATCACGAAAAGCTCCAGCACAGCATAGTGGTCACCAGACCGCACTGTACCACATGCTTATCAACAATTCGATTAAGAGCTCTGGGGAATACCCAGTAGGTTAGATTGTTAATTGACTGTGATATTTTGACACTCACAGCACTACTCCAGTGCCCACATCCTAGATTGCATGGTTTGGAGACACATTTGATGCATATACAAATGGGGAAGTCCAGCCCAATATTTACTCAATTTTTCTGTTTTCAGGGACCATTGGAGTAAGAAGATTTACCTACTGTCATGATCACTGCTTCCAAGGAGCCAGGACCAGCCCAACGTCCTTGGAAGCAGGCCCCTAACCCTAATCCTAGGCACCAGCAGGTCCCCACTGGGACCTTTTGGACCTTGTCCTGGCGCCGGTGGCACCAGGCTCATCAAAACCATCGGTCCCGGCACTGGAAGCGCCGGGCTCATAATAGGTGTGAAGGTGCTTGGGTGGACTTACCTGCAGCAGACCATGCTGCTTACTTACCAGCCACTTAGAAGTCCTCTGTGAACAGGAACTACTTCCTTACCTGGGTGGGGCAAGCTCCACTCCCTGGATACAGCACTGGAACTCTTCTGGAACTGGAACTCTTTTCTTACCTAGGCGGGGCCGTGGAGGAAGACGCCTCATCACTCCAAGGCTATTTAAACCACACCCGATAGATGAAACGTGCTTCGCATTATTCTGCATCTGCAGCAGAACGCTCACCGAGTCTGTTCCAGCCTTTCTTCTTTCGATCCTGAACCTGCAAGAATTATACTTACCAGTCCTGTATCCAGTCAACAGCAGCACCTGCAAAGACAAGAAACAGCAGGTTAGCAAGGCAACCTTACTCGCAGTGCTTACTCACCTGATCCATCGGCTGCGGCCACTTCTTCACGCTGCACCTCCGCCTGTGAAGACAAAAGCATTGTTACTTCTTACCGGCACTCCGCGAATTCCGGATTTCTTCACGCTGCATCGCCGCCTGTGAAGACAAAAGCATTGTTATTACTTACCGGCACTCCGCGAATTCCGGATTTCTTCACGCTGCATCGCCGCCTGTGAAGACAAAAGCATTGTTATTACTTACGGGCATTCCGCGGACTCCGGCGCTGCAACCCAACTTCTGAAAGACAAAAGAAGAGACATTAGGCATGTATTTACTTACGCCCATCGCGCTCGTCGCAATAGAACGCCTGCAAATACTCCGGCGTCTCTTCAGCACGAACTAAGCTGCAAGGGAAAAAGACAGTTAGAGTGCTTGCATTTACTTACGCATTTCCAGGCGCTTCACTCCATCTTCCATCTCAAGAGCCCTGCAAGACAAAAAGGGGAAAGCATTATACAGAGTCCTGTTCAATATTAACGTGCCACGCACCTAAAGACTATAAAGACTAAAAAGGTGTCTGGAAAGTCACCGCTCGTGCAGTAAACGACGGTAACGATCCTCTGAGTTCAAGAGGCCTATGTTTCACCAGTGAAGGAACTGGCAACGGCACCCTGCACCAGACGCAGATGGAGAGTCCAGCATTCACCTATCTAAGGTGAGCACGTTGACCTGGGGGCTCTACGGAGAAGCTAGGAAGAGAGAGAGAGGGACATTCAACAACCCAGACCATTAACCCCCATATTCTTTCACCTGCAGAAACCTCACCCTACGAGTTCGACACACAGTGCGAAGAGGTTCGACCCCAGAAGCCACTCGAGTCCTGCACATCACTTTTCGAGTCACAGACACCTTCCTGCCAAGACCAGCGCCTCCGTGGGAATCAGGTGAGCGTTACAGAATGCGAAGCCCACCGCAAAACTCCTACCCAGGCGCAATGGAAACCTCAGACACTGATCAATTAGCCCAGTTGCTCGGGGAATTAAGAGCAGAAGTACATGCAGCTCGTCAGGAAACAAACTCTCTAAGAAGAGAACTGATAATTTCCAAGGAGCGAACAGAGGACCTCGCTAGGCAATTGCTACAAACGCAGGCAGGACAGACACCTCTGCCCGCTCCAGGAGGAAGTTATCCTTCTGCATCATCTTTAAATCCAGTGCAAATCAATCTACGGGGTAATGTGCCCTTGGCTCCGCCCGAACGCTTTTCTGATGACCCAAAGAAATTTGCAGTGTTCATCAACCAGTGCCGCTTACACTTTTTATGTCGACCAGCTGCATTCCCAACAGACCAGACCAAGGTGGCTTTCGTGCTTTCTTATCTCAGTGGCAGCGCCGCAGATTGGTCGATCCCTTTAGTCACCCAGGATGATCCGGTTTTACATGATTTCCAGGCCTTCCAGTCCAGCATGGAGAAACTGTTCGCAAGGCATGCACAAGGGCAGGCCTTGGACAATGAACTTCTTTCATTACGACAGGGTAATCAAGACCTCTTGACTCATATAGCCTCATTCAACAGACTTATAGTGGAAACTCAATGGCCCGAGGATAAGAGAATAACGCTTTTCTACAGAGGCCTGCGTGGAGAGCTCAAGGATGTGTTAGCTCAAGTTGTGAACCCTCCACAAGAATGCTCAGACTATATTGACTTAGTTGTCCAATTGGACCACAGATTACAGAACAGGAAGGCTGATCATTCTAAATTTGATACCCGAGTGTTTTCTAAGCCACAGACCTCTACTAAGGGAGCTGACACTGTGGAACCCATGCAAATAGGGGGCATAAAAGGTCCTTTAACCCAAAAGGAGCGGGAAAGAAGGAGACAGCTGCAATTATGCCTCTATTGCGGGAACTCAGGGCACTTTCTTCGAGACAGTCCAGTGAAACCAGCTAAGAAGGCTGTAGGAGCCGCAGATACCTGTACCACAAGTTCTGAGCAGGGAAACGACCTAGCCCGGAAAGTGTAGAGGTCCTCTTGCCGAGCATTAAGATCTGTCCCGTGACCTCGCATTTCGTGGTGCCCATGGTCCTCATTAGTCCTGAACGTCCGGATCGTTTGCATGCAATTGAAGCTTACATCGACAGCGGAGCAATCGGTAATTATGTGGACCGTGAAATGGTATCAAGGATGAATCTACCCCTTGTCCCTAAGGCAGTAAAAGACGTCATTACTACAGTGGATGGCACGGAGATAGCCTCCGGACCAGTAATGCATGCCACCCAAGAAGTGTCGCTAGTGAGCCAAGATGGACACCGGGAGAAAATCGTGTTCGATGTGATCAAGGCCCCTCAGTTCCAGATCATTCTGGGAATCCCTTGGTTAGAGAAGCACAATCCTCAGATCGATTGGCGAGCAAAGACGGTTCAGTTTCCAGAATGTTTTACCACTTGTTATCCTCGGCCTGATGTTTCACTGGCGGCAATCTCTTCTGAGGTTCCCAAATTACCTCCCGAATACTAGGAATTCCAAGATGTCTTTCGGAAGGATCAAGCTAACACCCTGCCTCCTCATAGGTCTTACGACTGTCAAATAGATCTGATAACCGGAGCAACTCCTCCGTGCAGTAGGATTTATGCCCTCACCGAGCCAGAGAATCTTCACCTCAGACAATATCTGGACCAATACCTAGCTAACGGGTTTATCCGTCCTTCAAAATCTCCAGCTTCATCGGCTTTGTTCTTCGTTCCGAAAAAGGAAGGAGACCTTAGGACTTGTATAGATTACCGCTCCCTGAATCAAATCACCGTTAAAAACAGATAACCGTTACCTTTAATCCCTGAACTCCTGGACCAAGTCAAAGACGCATGTATATATACAAAGTTGGATCTCAGAGGAGCCTACCACTTGGTACGAATAAAAGAGGGTGATGAATGGAAGACGGCCTTCCGCACCAAGTATGGGCTATTCGAATATCGAGTGATGCCCTTTGGACTTTGTAACGCTCCTGCCGCTTTCCAGTATTTTATGAACAATGTCCTTAGAGAACTCATAGATGTGTGTGTTGTTGTCTACATTGATGACATCCTTGTCTATTCATCATCTGAAGAGGAACATCAGAGACACGTTAAAAAGGTTCTCGAGAGATTGCGTCAACATAACCTTTTTGCTAAGCTTGAAAAATGCGTTTTCAACGTAACTGAAGTTGAGTTCCTGGGATTCATATTGTCACCTAACGGAGTCCATATGGATTCAAAGAAAGTCGATACAATCATCAAGTGGCCATCACCAACCTCTGTAAAAGGTGTTCAAAGCATGTTAGGCTTCGCTAACTTTTACCGCAGATTCATTCCTGAATTTTCTCGGATAGTCCAGCCCATCACCGCCCTGTTAAAGAAGAACAAACATTTCGAGTGGTCTACTGAAGCAGAACAAGCTTTTCAGGACTTAAAAGCTAAATTCATTTCTGCACCTGTTCTAAAACATCCTCGCCCAGAACTCCCCTACATCGTGGAAACGGATGCTTCTAGTCTTGCTATGGGGCAGTTTTATCACAAAGAGATCCGATCACACACCAATTACATCCTGTAGCCTTTTGGTCCCGCAAATTCTCGGCTCCTGAGATCAACTATTCAATTACAGACAAGGAACTTTTAGCTATCAGATCGGCCTTTAAAGCCTGGCGGCATTATCTTTTGGGAGCCAGACACACAGTCACCGTAATGACTGATCATCGCAATTGACAATATCTGAAGACGGCCAAAGCTCAGTCTTCCAGACAGCTTCGCTGGGCTCTGTTTCTGGCTGAGTTTGACTTTATAATTACTTATCGACCAGGCAGTAAAAACGGAAAAGCAGATGTCCTCTCCCGGATGGGAGTAGATGAACATTTGACCAATCCAGAACCAATACCCATAATTCCAGAACCAAGAATTTTGGGTTTGGTCAGCGCTCAATCCTTTGAAGACATCAAGACTACAGTCAAATCACTCCTAACTCCGGCCGATTTGCAGGACTGGCAATTAAAGGGAAAAGAATTCTCAGTGGATCAAGACCTAGCATATTTCCGAGGACGATTGTACTTGCCCTGTGAGAAAATACAAAAACAAGTAATCTCCTGTTATCACGACTCTCTAATGGAGGGTCACCCTGGCATTACCAAAACCATGGAAAAGATCAAAAGACATTTCTGGTGGCCATCATGGAAGAAGGATATTAGAGACTTTGTAATCTCCTGCGGTGTGTGTGCCCAGAATAAAAGTCGGAAGGAGAAACCAGCCGGCCTATTACACCCTCTAGACATTCCTCCCTGTCCATGGCATACCCTGTCCATGGATTTCATCACGAACTTACCTCCATGCTCAGGGTATAATACCATTTTAGTAGTCGTGGATCTATTCTCCAAGATGGCTCACTTCATTCCCCTGAAGGGCCTACCTTCAGCTTCAGTATTGGCCGGAGAATTCTTAGAAAACATCGTTCGGTTACACGGTTTTCCCTCGGTTTTAGTCTCCGATAGGGGAAGTCAATTCATCTCCCACTTTTGACGAAGTTGCTGTCGTCTAGCCCAAATAGATGTAAGACTTTCAACCAGTCACCATCCCCAAACTGACGGACAAACCGAGAGGACAAATCAGACTCTAGAGCAATATCTACGTTGCATGCTCCAACAAACTGAAAACCCTTGGAAGGATATTCTTTGGATCGCTGAATACGCTTACAACAAGTCAACTCATTCTAGAACCGGGAAGACTCCCTTCTTCCTATTATACGGACACCATCCTAGAACCTCTAACCTGGATCCACCCCAAGAATTCGAAACACCTGCTGTGGATCACTTGCACTCGGAGATCACCCGTGCTTTTAAGGAAGCCACTGCCCATCTGCAAAGAGCTAAAGCTCAATTCAAAAAAGGAGCAGATCGACACCGTAAAGAGGCCCCTCACTACGCAGTAGGAGATCAGGTCTGGTTATCCACTAAGCACCTGCCTCTAAAAGGACCCCGCACCTTCATCCCGAGATACCTTGGACCCTATCTCATCTCTACCATAGTTAATCCGGTGGCTGTCAAATTGGAATTACCTGCGCATATGAAAATACTACCAGTATTCGATGTCTCCTTATTAAAACCAGTACAACCAGAAACCCGATTGACTGAACTCCCAGAACCTGTTTTGGTAGATGGAGAACTTGAATTCGAAGTAAAGAACATCCTAGACTCCAAAATCTCCAAATCTAAGTTATATTATCTGGTTGATTGGAAAGGATACGGCCCCGAGGAAAGGTCTTGGGAACCCTCAGAATATGTCCACGCACCTCGTCTGGTCAAGAAATTCCATCTGAATCACCCCGACAAGCCAAAACCCCCAGAGAAGACACGCTTAGGAGGGGCCTTGAGGGGGGGTGCTGTCATGATCACTGCTTCCAAGGAGCCAGGACCAGCCCAACGTCCTTGGAAGCAGGTCCCTAACCCTAATCCTAGGCACCAGCAGGTCCCCACTGGTACCTTTTGGACCTTGTCCTGGCGCTGGTGGCACCAGGCTCATCAAAACCATCGGTCCCGGCACTGGAAGCGCCGGGCTCATAATAGGTGTGAAGGTGCTTGGGTGGACTTACCTGCAGCAGACCATGCTGCTTACTTACCAGCCACTTAGAAGTCCTCTGTGAACAGGAACTACTTCCTTACCTGGGTGGGGCAAGCTCCACTCCCTGGATACAGCACTGGAACTCTTCAGGAACTGGAACTCTTTTCTTACCTAGGCGGGGCCGTGGAGGAAGACGCCTCATCACTCCAAGGCTATTTAAACCACACCCGATAGATGAAACGTGCTTCGCGTTATTCTGCATCTGCAGCAGAACGCTCACCGAGTCTGTTCCAGCCTTTCTTCTTTCGATCCTGAACCTGCAAGAATTATACTTACCAGTCCTGTATCCAGTCAACAGCAGCACCTGCAAAGACAAGAAACAGCAGGTTAGCAAGGCAACCTTACTCGCAGGGCTTACTCACCTGATCCATCGGCTGCGGCCACTTCTTCACGCTGCACCTCCGCCTGTGAAGACAAAAGCATTGTTATTACTTACCGGTCCTCCGCGAATTCCGGATTTCTTCACGCTGCATCGCCGCCTGTGAAGACAAAAGCATTGTTATTACTTACCGGCACTCCGCGAATTCCGGATTTCTTCACGCTGCATCGCCGCCTGTGAAGACAAAAGCATTGTTATTACTTACGGGCATTCCGCGGACTCCGGCGCTGCAACCCAACTTCTGAAAGACAAAAGAAGAGACAGACAGGTATTTACTTACGCCCATCGCGCTCGTTGCAATAGAACGCCTGCAAATACTCCGGCGTCTCTTCAGCAGGAACTAAGCTGCAAGGGAAAAAGACAGAGCGCTTGCATTTACTTACGCATTTCAAGGCGCTTCACTCCATCTTCCATCTCAAGAGCCCTGCAAGACAAAAAGGGGAAAGCATTATACAGAGTCCTGTTCAATATTAACGTGCCACGCACCTAAAGACTATAAAGACTAAAAAGGTGTCTGGAAACTCACAGCTCGTGCAGTAAACGACGGTAACGATCCTCTGAGTTCAAGAGGCCTATGTTTCACCAGTGAAGGAACTGGCAACGGCACCCTGCACCAGACGCAGATGGAGAGTCCAGCATTCACCTATCTAAGGTGAGCACGTTGACCTGGGGGCTCTACGGAGAAGCTAGGAAGAGAGAGAGAGAGATGGACATTCAACAACCCAGACCATTAACCCCCATATTCTTTCACCTGCAGAAACCTCACCCTACGAGTTTGACACACAGTGCGAAGAGGTTCGACCCCAGAAGCCACTCGAGTCCTGCACATCACTTTTCAAGTCACAGACACCTTCCTGCCAAGACCAGCGCCTCCGTGGGAATCAGGTGAGCGTTACACCTACACAGCTTTGTATCCACCATTAACCACAGAGCGGATCTTGATAACACTGTGCCACACTGTTAAGGATAACCACCTCACTCCACAAGAGGGGAGCCCTGTTTAAATAATAAGCATCCATTGCTTCATATGAATCACGTAATTAATTCCAAATGAACACACGCCCTTATACTCCTTTATTTGTTCATATTTTGACAGAGAAACAGGACTTTGTCATTGAACCTTTCCTTTTGGTCCTGATGAAAGCCATCTATCTTTCAGCACAATAGACCAGCTGTCAATTGGCCGAAACACTTTTGTGTCGACATATTTCTCAATGTTTCATGTCAACACTGTTACTATTGTAAATTACCTTTTCACGAACACTGTTCCTCTTGAACCAGTTTACTTGATTCCAGAATTTTTGATGGGACCTTGTTTGTCAAATGCCTGTCCAGTTAACATTGTATGGACTGAAATGCCACACTACTATGTATAGGCACTGTATTTATACTATCATTTGTCCTGTTGACATTTTGTCTTATTATGAATATATGTATTGAAAATGTTCGTTATCACTAAAAATTCAAAAAATGGGAAACGGTGGGATTGTACACCTGGGGAGACATGTTCGACGAAGGAGTTTTTAGGGACTTTGAGGCACTACGTGCACACGAGGGACTGGCAAAGGGACAATTTCTATGGTACCAACGGATCAAACATACTGCCAAAGGGAAATAGGATACATGGCCGGAAGAGCCAACACCGAGCCCTATACTGGAAGAGATGTACAATTTAAGCGATGGCTGGAAGCCTGTGTCCAGATTATATGGCCAACTAATGGACATGGCCAACCCCCGTAGCGCCACACTGAAAGGAAAATGGGAGAAAGACTTAGGAGTCACTGTAACTGAGAAAGAATGGGAGAGGGCACTGATGCATCCAAAAGAGGTGTTCAGGAACGCCAGATTCAGACTAATCCAACTGAACATCCTATATAGGGCCTACATGACCCCTCTTAGAATCGCAAGCTTCAACAAACAAAGCCGGCCGAAGTGCCCCTGGTGCAGTATTGAAGCGGTTGGCATAATGCACATGTTCTGGTGCTGCCCCAAAATACAAGGCTTCTGGGCTAAAATTGAGCGAACCTGCAGGAAAGCGGGAGTGAACAGATACGACTGGTCCCCAAAATAGTGCCTATTGTGCACATACCCCAGACTGAGTAAGCACAAACACATGGTGAAACTAATAGACCTGGTGTGCATCTTAGCAAAAAGGGCAATTGCAATGGCATGGAAAACACCCGGAGGCCCACAATATGAGCCATGGAACAAAGAACTGGAGAGATGGGCTGCAGCGGAGACCAATGCTTGGAACAAAGGGATCAAGGGGCCAGAAGGCGACATAAGCGCCACGTCTGAAGCATGGAAAGCCATAATAAGAGACATGTTGCTCTCAGAAGATGACAAGCCCCCCTGAAAACTGCACAAAAACATTACACAACTACATCATAACACAAGGCGAACACTGAAGGACCACCTAGTACAGGCACCTCCACAATAAGCACTTTAACACCAGAACCACCACATCACCTAAACTACAGCCGCTACGAATCTACTTTAGCAATAAGGACAGTCACTGTTGTTTGTTGTTTAAGGTTTAACCGTTGTTAGATACCAGTAGCACAGTCATTATAATACAAAATGATTGCAGCAATGCGCAAATTTAACTCTGTATGTTTGATAATAAATGCAAATAAAATACTTTTTAAAAAAATCACTAAAAATGTATTTGCCAAAACCAAAAAGTATGATATATATTTCATGAACTAAACCAACACTAGAGGGTCGTGTGTTTCGTTTGGTCGCCCTGATCAATTGTGTTTTTAGTATGCAGTGTGTGTGGGCCTCCATCATTACTGTGGACTATGACGCGATGAAGGGTGTAATGGCCAGGATAATACACTTCACTTAATATTTGGTCTCTATGTGGTGGCCCTGTGCATACTAATGAAGAATGACATCTTTAAAGTAAAGTCATATTTAAAGATGTTGTAAATTCACAAAATTAAGGAGGAGGCAAACTATAAAAACCATCAACTTTCAACAAGCGCCTCAGAGGAACGATTTACTTATGGGAAGATTGACGCTACGTCTGAAAATATAAACATCTTCGCCTTGCATGTTGGGGTAAAGAGGTTCCTCACATTAATGGCATTCTTCTGATATGGAGAGGGCTGATTCCAAAATGCCTATTGAAGGTCCAAATCTCAATGTGCGATTCATGTTTACATGTCCCAAGTCAAGCCCAGTGAAATGAGGCACAGTTCCTGGTGCTAGGCTCTTCCTAGAAATAGGCAAGATTTGAAGCAATTTTAAGGATTATTTGACTAGGCAATCAAAATAGGACATGTAGCCAGAACATGTAATTTTATAGCTTTTGGAACTACCTTCAAAACAAAGGAACCACAATCTTGAAATGATATACTCTACGCCCAACCCCTTTATTTCACTAGCAGGATTTTTGTCTTCACCTTCTCGAAATACTGCACCACCTTTAGGACCAGGGATTGTGAGGCCTGCTTTGTGGCTCTTTTTGAGAAATCCTACTCCACCTTTTATCTTTCCTGCTCTTCATCCCCCCCCACCCAGTTAAGAACCTCCTGCAGGTTTGTATCAAAATTCTGAAACCAAATTTATGGAACTGTGAGAGCACGGGGTGGGTACCTTTTGGCTTTTGGCATTGTGTACCATGTGAGTGTGTGTGAAGTTGGTTGCAGACAGTGGGGATGACTTCTGGGAGAAGCAACAAGGGATTCTGGCCCCAGCACTGATCGCCTGACAGACAGCTGAGAAGTGCTGTTCTTTGCCGGAAGGGCATTGCCCTTATGGGCAAAAGTTCCAGCGGCCCCAATGGGCACAGCCAGGAGCAAGTTAAAGAGAGGTTTGAAACAGATCTCAGACTGCCAATCAGCACACTAGGGAAGGTAAAATGAGCACACGTAGTTTTGATATCTTGAACAGCTCTTTATCTGAAACAAAACAAGCATGCCACCTAAAACCTACAGCATTTTATTATGGATATTGAGTGGAGTCTCCGTCAACCCCCCCCTTCCCTCAACTGCTATTCACAAATCTTTGTTGACGACAGTGTATAAAGGAGGAAGGGGGTGAGACAGATAGAGAAAGTGAAAAAGCGATAGAGGGGTTGATAGTGAGAAAGGCAAAGTGAGAAAGGGAAAATGGTTTTGTCTGCAAAGACCATTTGGTAGGAGTGTGGGAAGGAGGCAATGGTGTTCCTTCTTGGTCTCTCATTCCTTGCTACACGTTTTAATGTTTGTATGCCTTCTATGCCTTATATGCCTTATATGCCTTCTATGCCTTTTCATGCCTTTTCTTGAGTTGATAAGCCACGTTATGTCTTGCATGATGTAGATTTTTGATTGATTGCCCCTCACTCCCCTGCTCATCATTCGTTTTTCTATCGTATACCACACACATTGACTAGCCACTCTCACACTACAGGAGAAGACCACATAGTACCCCTTCTCTCATGACTATCACCATCTGGACTCGACCCCTCTGCCACCAGCTGATCACACACAGCCCTTAAGCAAACTTTAACCAATCCTTGCTTTCAGAGAAGTCCTTAATATTGGCATACAGAGCAGGAAACCTACACCTGGGCTTCCTTCTGGATACACATGCCCCAAATTCCCTGACCGCAACCCACCTACAAGTATACCAGTACACAGTACACTGGTACTTCCATCTGCACAGATGGACACAACACCAAAGCAAACTTTCACTACTCTCTGCTTCTGCCAACCAAACCCAAACCATTTTCCTGCAGGTCCCAAAGCTGCTGGAGTCAGGGGCAGTTTGTCCATAATGGGCAAAGGAGCGCCAACCCACCTGATCTCTCGCCCATCATGGAGGAGCCCCGCCAACCCATTGGAAACACTGAGCACTCCCTCAGCTGCTGCTTGTTGCAGTTTAGGGAGCACTCCTGGGCTGGTTCAAACTGTCAATGGGAAACATGGTTTCCCTTTGACAGTTTAGTTCCCCAGCGCACATGTCCAATGCACCATGCAAGGCTGGGTCATTTTGCTTCGCCAGCCTTTTATGGACCATTGGGGATGCAGGCTTGGGAACTGCACATTTGCATGTGTGCGGATTGTCATTGTGGAGGCCCCGCGACATGTACTGAAGGGATAGGGGGGGCACCCTTGGACTTCAAAAATAAAAAATATCTCTTTGAAGTCACTCTGACGAACCAAAAAATAACATCTCTTCAGAGAGATCCAAAAATAAATTATTTCCTTTTGAAGTCAGAGGGGCCCCCTGCCTGCAGGCCTCTGGTTCCTCTGCTCTGTGCATGACAGGAACCAGAGCTGGTCCGGCTGCAAGGAGCATGGAGCCAGAGGCCTGCCTGCAGAGGAGTTCCTCGGAACAACGTATTCAGGAAAAAGGTATGAAATTTGTTTTAGCAAATGTGTGTGCATGCAAGGATGTGTGGGTATATGTATATTGTGAAATGTTTGTGAATGAGTGAGTTCATGATGTATGGGTGGCTGGGTGTCCGTTGTGTGAGTGCATGGTGAATGGGTGCACATGTAAATGAGGAGTGAATGGTGCGTGAATGTGTGTGCGCTTTTTTTTAATGCCTGGATTACTTCCCAGTAATCTTCATTAATCCTAGTGCTACTCTTCCTCGTCCCAGTACTTGCATATGAGGCACCTTGCCTCATGTGTGAGTACTGGGATCGGAAAGAGGATTGTGGAGGTAATACCTGGATTATTTACTGGTAATCCTCATTACTCCTAGTCTACTATTCTTTGTCCATGTCTTACTTATGAGGCAAGGTGCAGCAAGTATAGCATTTTCTTACTGTGACATTGTATATTTGTCTGGGCTTCTATGGTAAAGTAAGCATGGCAAGCGTTATTACCTTACTCGATTGGCATTTGGGTGCAGCAAGTCTAGCCATTTCTTACTGTGGCATGGCATGTTGTTCGGGGCATCTATAATGAAGTAATGCCGCATAAGTGTTATTACATGGCTAAACTGGCATTTTAGAGCACCCAGTCTAGCAATTTCTTACTGTGGTTTAACATATTGTATTAGGCATCTCTGATAAAGCAATCATGATAAGTGTACTTATCTGGATAGACTGGCATCTGGGTGCAGCAATCTTAGCGTTTTCTTACTGGGACATTGTACATTTTTCTGGGCATCTATGATAAAGTAAGCATGATACGTGCTATGTGGTTAGACTGGCATTTTGGTGCAGCCAGTCTAGGTATGACTTACTGCTGCACAGCATTTTTTAGCAGTCATCATAAAGGTTAAAGCAAACATAATGACTGTTATTACCTGTGTAGACTGGCCTACATTGTGCAATCAGTTTGGGCTTGTGTTCATATTGTGGCATTGCATGTTTAATAGCAAAGCAGTAAATTAATAATGCATTAATGCTCCTGTGCACGCACTGGTGGAGGCTTGCACCTATTCGATTTCTGGATTGGAGGTGCCCTACAAGAACAATTGCAGAATGCTTTGGCTTTTTACACAATCTTTCACAGAAAGTGTGCTGTATAATGCATCATTTCAACTCATTATTCAAACATTTATCTTGTAGGAGAAACTCTCCCGAAACTCCTTTGAATGGCTTGGGCTCCCTCGCTACGCTCGGTCACTCTGGCATATTTGTGGGAAATGTTTATGTCCCTTCAATAAAAAAATGTGCCAACTGCCAATGGGTGAGTGACTGGTGGATGAATGGGTATGAATGTGTGCATGAGAGATGGGGTGGGGCTAGAGGCATTGGAACCTGAACATTTTCTTACATCTTATACCAGCATTTTTTGGCCAAAGTCAGCTTGATGAATGTTAATCCATGAAGGAATGTCTGGGGTGGGGGGGGGGGGTGTTTATAGAGCAGGTGGGCAATGTTTTACTCACATAAGGGTCAATACCACTCTGATGTGTGTTCATACAAGGTGGGTGGTGGCATTCGTGCAGCCAAACAAGGCAATGTTTCCATGTTTCCTTACTGTGGTTTTGTACCATTTTACTGGCATTGAGAGCAATTTGAAAAGTATTCTTGTATTGTGGTGCAGGAGTTGGGTAAGCATTTGTGCATCCAGAAATAACATGTTTTCTTCCTGTGGCAGGAGTTTTTTTACTGGCATTAAGAGCAAAGCCAATAAGAGATAGTTTGTAAATGTGGATTCTGGCATATACTGGCCGAGCCAGCACGAACATGTTTTCTAACGGTATAATTTCTGTGCATAATGTTACTGGCCACGCATAGAGTTGACTGGTACATTTGAGTGCCTGGAGCCAGGCAGAGCCCCCTTGTTTCTACGCTATGTGAAAGATTTAAGGTTTGATTAACACACATAATCATAACTATCACCTACTGCAGTGCACGGAGTGCCTCTGCAGCAGCATGATTACAATGCATTTTGCACATGCGTCGTGGTACAGGCAAACCCATATTGTGGCGCGGCCCATGATTTTTTGCCGATCTTACGGGTTGAGGCCTCAGCATAGCTCACAAGGGGGTCCTCACATTTTGTGCTACACCACTGTGTGTGAGGGTGTGCTCCTGTACCTCCTTGCACATACAAACGGTTTGATGTATCATTTCAGAAGTGCTCTGGTCTGGCTCCTGCTTGCATTTGCAGGAACCAGGAAGCACTCTTTGCTTCCTGTTCATGCTGTGCAGGGGAGGGCTTTCTTGGAGGCTGTGGAACAGAGCAGAGCCTGGACCATGGCTGCATGCGGGAATATTGGTATTTTTTACTGGACATCTATCATAGATGTTCAGTAAAAAATGCCACTGATTTTTTAAAAGGGGACGATATACGATATTGGCTAGACTGGCATATTGGTGCAGCCAGTCTAGCTATTACTTACTGTGAAATGGCTTTTTTTTACTGGCCATCAAGGGTAAAGAAAACACGATAAGTGTTATTACATGTCTAGCCTGGCCTACATTATTCAGCCAGTTTGGACGTGTTTTTTTATTGTTGCATGGCATTTTTAAAGGCAAAGCCAGCAGAAGTATGTTCCTGCATGGGGATACTGCCAAATAGAAGACCAAGGCTGGACATCTTTCTGTATAGTATTATTACTAACATTAGCCGCAAAGCAAACATGAACAATGTTCTTCTAAAGTAATACTAGCATATATTTGTGCAGCCAGCATGGAAATATATGGATACATCCACCGTAAAAATGTTTTTATAGTGACATATATTGTGGGCGATGGCATCATTAAATGTTTTCGGAAATGCTCCTGCGCACTGTAGGTGACTTGTATCTATTGCATTTTTAGATTGGAGTTACCCTACAAAACCACTTGCAAACTGTATAGGTTTTTATCCAATCTTTCACAGAAAATCTGCTGTATAATGCACCAGTTTCACCCACTACTTAAATTCTCCTGGTGGAAACTCCCCGAGGCCCCACTAGTTATGTTTGGGCTCCCTCACGACGCTCGGATGGTCTGACATATTTGTGGGAAATATTTACACCCCTCCAGTTTAAAAATTCTCCAGTCGCCACTAGCTGCAGCGCACTGTGTAAAACCCAATTCTATAACATGACAAATACCAAACACTTTGATGAGATTCAGTAACTCGCATGCGAAAGAAAAATGACAGCATGTATTTGACAAAGGTAGATAAGGGTAGGCCATTGTTGAATGCCAAATCAGTTCCACAAATAAACTGGATTTTATTTTTGGAATTAAATGATTTAAGTTTTCGTTTGTTTTCCAAGAAATATATGAAATAGTCTCTTAACGCTTTGTATCACATATGCAGAAAGCATGAAAGTACTTTCTTACTGCACTTACCAGATAAACGATGAGCGCAGCATCATGCGAGGCGACTTTAATTGTCCTTTAGCGCAGTGGTATTCAAACCTGCTTATGCTGAGCCCCCCCCCCACCGAGTTAAAAGATTGTTGTTTAGCCCCACCTTGATCATAAATAGGGCTGTCGCCCCCACTCCTCTTCCCCCCAGCCCCCCCCCCCTCTCCCCCCCCCCCCCCCCCCCCCGCAGGTATCATAGCTGCTTAGATTTTCTATTCAGATCAGTCATCGTACTCCTTTTTAAAGAGTTTCGCGCCCGCATCCGCACCCCCTCCCGCGGGCATCCTTTGCGCCCCGCTAGTGGGGCCGCCGCCACAGATTGAAGACCACTGGTTTAGCGTATGTACACTGAAATCTCGTTAATTCTCGGCAATTCTCGGCCACCTCGTTACATACGACGAAATCATTGACATGCATGGGCTCTTATCGCCATCTTGTGGAAGCTGTGGGAAGCAAACGTGAGAACTAAGGTAATTTCAATGCGTTTTATCTTGGCAACTCTCCCCACTTCTTATTACAAATGCCATTGTTTAACCCTTGGTAAATTGTAAATCGCTTAATGGGCTAGTGTGCAGGTTGAAAAGTCAGCTTTTTATTGTCATAATAGTTGTTTGAAAATTTAAAATTGCAATGGTTAGATACGATTAAATATGGCATATAGCATTACATTATATAAATACATGAACATATGACAAGACATCAAGGTTAGTGCAATAAACCAAAATTAACGCAGGTAAGGACTCCAAGTTGAATAGTCGCATCTTGATGTAATCAAACCCAATACCAAATAAAAAGAGTAGTCAGACATAAGTGCACAACTGCCCGCATTTTTAGGGGTGCTTCAAGAACTGAACAGCTAGGGCCCCTCATTGCCTCCAATACAATAATGGCCCATGGTTAAACAAATGACGCAACCATTAATCAAGATTTTGTGAGACTTTCAGGGCCATATTTACAAAGTGTTTTTCGATGGGGGTTCCCATTATGAAAATGCTTCGATAAATCAGGCCCTCAGTCACTTGAAACCACTATGATGATTGTCTTAATATGGGCAAAAATCAATCACATGCACAGGGTCTCACCTATGGACTTACATTGTTCATTTACAACATCATCCAAACTTCCCCAGGTCAGAATGATCCAATTTGCCAGTGGAAATGTGATGATTCAAGCTAATAATTAGAGCATGAAAGAATGTGCATGCAAAGGGAAATGAAGGAGTACACGATTTGGGTGTCATTAGCAAAACAAAGATGCAAAAACCCAAAGGAGGAGGAAAGGATCTTTCCAAGGGGGTGAGGGGTGTGAGGAGTGAATTAATGAGGGCCTTATAAGCCAGCACTGCCATTGTAAAACGCAATTTCTCAATCCCTGTGCCCACAATATCTACCAGCATTGTCACTGTGAAAGCACACTTTCCTGAGGCATGTGCCCCCAATATATGAAAGAATTGCACAGAAAAAAATAACTTCATGATGTCTATGCCCACAATAATTTCAAGCGTTGCCACTATAAAACACGTTAGGATTTCTGTACCCACAATATTTATCAGCATAGTCACTGTGAAAAGACACTTTCATGAGGCCTGTGCCCCCAATATATGAAAGAATTGCCACGGAAAAAACAACTTCATGATGTCTATGCCCACAATAATTACCAGTGTTGCCACTGTGAAACATGTTATTTATGTCTATGTCAGAATTGCCACTGTAAGTGTATTCCCATGATGCCCCAGCGCACGCTATTTGCAAGCATTGCACTGTAAAGCAAGCTTGCTGTGCCTGTAATATAGGCAAACATTGCAGCACTGCAGTAAAACATGTTTCATGCCCATGAAACTAATACAGCTCTACCCACAGGCCCCTGAAAATGCACACATCCATACAAGCACACCCACTCTCTTGTACAAGTGCGTTCTCCCTCACACACACTAAATAGTGCATATAGTACAATGAAGTACTGGTGCCTGCTTCTGTCTTGATCCAGATCTCCTCGTCATGGTGGCTACTGGCAGGCACACTCAAGGACACACTTCTGCAGGCCTCTGCAAGGCTAAAACACCGACCTTGGCACAGGGTGCCACTCTGAACCTCTCCATATCAACAGGCTCGGAGTGGCCTAAAGGGCAAAAGGCCCATGACCGTGCCAAAAATGCTAAATGTTGGTGTGGGTTCGTTTTTATGGTCAAAGTGGCCTGCCTTTGTTGGCCAACGTAGCCCAGTGTAATGAGTTACTTCACTGTGTGGCTACTAGTTTTGACCAGTGTTGCTGAATAAATATTCTTTAAAATGCACAATTGGCATCACATTTAATCAAAGAAACTCCCCCTTGAGTATTATTCAAACTGTCACAAAAAGTATGAATAGCCATTTTCAAGGGTGGGCCACTTTTTCATTGGTGCCCGAGACAATTTTATGGGCCAGCATGGCCAATGCTTCTGCACAGGCTGCGGTGGGAATCAGCACGTAGACCCCTTGCCCAGCCTGCACGAGAGACACGGTGGGAGAGGGGATAGGGTCTTAAATTGACAATTGGGCACTTACATTTAAGCTCCCCAGCATACAATTATTCTCCAGTTTGTGAAACACTGCTCCACAAGGCTGTGATAAACCTGTACTATGCATGTGCACTGGTATTGAACTAGCCAGCCCTCCCTATTGCGCATACACTGTAGAGAGGGGCACTGTCCATGAGTGAGGAGGGCAGTGCTGAGTCTCGTAGAACTCACAGGGCATTGCCTCTCACACGGGGGCTGAAAGAAGGTTTGGGCCACAGCATCCTTCGTACTAATGGGAAACCAAATCAGGTATATCGACCCTTCATTTTAAAAAAACAGACTAAGCAAGCTTTAGCAAAGCCAATAGTTTTGATGTGTGCAGCAATTTGTAGGCAAGAATACAGCAAAGAATTCAACAAAGGTAGCAGGCGCCCCTCTCTCGGAAGAACAAGGCATGATAACCTGTTCAGTGGGTGTTAACCATATTGAGAGTTCACAGCCATCTGCATTTTGCTCACTGTACCTTTCACAGATGGGAAATATCCATTTGCATATCAGTCTTTGTCCCGCCCACATGGGCAGTCCAGCACCGAAATGCTATGGCAATTCATAAACAAGAGTACCAACAACAACCCCATACACGTGTTTCAGCCTTGTTGGGCCTCATCAGTGAGGTGAAGCTGAGCCTCTCTGAGCACAGTGAGCAAGGGGTCCACGTCTGGTTGCCCCCAGAATAGAGCAAATCCATTGTTGCTGCATACTCAGTGATTAGAGATCCGAGTTAAGCTGTGGGTGAAATTTGGAACTTGCATGGATGACTCACTCTCTCATTCTTCCAACAATGATAACATTTTCATAATTGACTGTGCAATTACGTAAGTGCCGAAAGACTGACTTTTTTTTCATGTGCTATTTTATAATCATAGTCACACTACTCCTCTAAGGACTCCCCACACTTCTTCACCGAGATAGACTGATAGCCCCGTAAGAACAGGTTCAAAGGTCAAGCGTGTCAGGAAGACGCAGATGTTAAATGATAGGCAGGCCTGGCGTGTACACACACGGCATAAGGGCATTCCTCCTCCCTGACCAGAATGCCACCAGCAGAGGGGCACCAGGTAGCACCATGCTGCCACTAAAATCTTCAAGTCCTACCACAGTGTTAGGCAGTGGAGGGGAGGCCAATTGCTCCTCTGCCTGGAGCCTTGTAACTCCGTGCATTGGCCCTGGGCAGGTAGGTACAGCCAGAGCTGGTCTGGCCATCCTTGTCAGTGCAACTTTGAAGGGAAGGCACGGCTAGTGTAGATGGACATGCCCGTTATGTACAGCTCTGAAGGACAGAAAAGACCTGTGAATGCAGATTTAAACACTAGGCCTGCCGAGTTTGGACAGGATTAGGGTACACGTTCCAAATATGTACAGATTTAAAGGCGCACGCCTAGCATGAGCAGCGCATCAGAGCTTCCAATGCAGGTTTAGCTCACTGGCACGTGCCGTGCACGCAAGCACATCTCATCTATCCCAGGGTGCAACTCTGTACATTCGTCTGTCTGCTGCTCATCCAGGGCCCTTATGTCTGCCTTTGCTCCATGGGCACCGCCTCACATTTGCTACCACGCTCTTTGCCAGCTGGGCCCTCTCGAATGCCGCCATCTGCTTGCTTGTCTACGCCCAGCGCTGCGCATTCAGACTTCCCCGGGCACCTTCCTCTCGTCAGCCATTTAATGAGCGCTCTGCTGACAGGTTGTCATATAAGTCAAATCGGAACAATGTGTTCACTGCTTGTGCACTAGGCTAAAAGCCACGCTACAATTGGGTTGGACATGTTACATATTGCATTTCTTTTTTGTGTGTCAAGCACATACACAGACTGTGTGGTCCACTGTGGCCTCCCTAACATGCATGCCTGCCAAGCACAGACACACGAGGCTAGACATGACGGAATTGTGCGAACGGACTGCAGCCAAAAGTTCGCATGGACAAAAAGTCCTACAAATGCTACCACCAAAGATTCGAACCACCAAAAGTTCGAACCTTTGTTGGTAGCAAAAAAAAGGACTGCGGTGGCAGAAGGGGTGTCCCTCTGCAACAAAAAAGTTTAAAAAACATTGTTTTTAAGCCCAAGTAGCTGGTTCAGACCTATTAATTACTGTTACTTTTCAGCCGAAGTAGCTGGTTTGGGTCTAAACAATTATTGTTTATTTTTCAACACAAGTATTTGTTTATTTATTTATATACAGGGAGGAACAATGCACTATTTATCATAAAAGAAGATACAATACATAACACATCAGACTGAGGGATATTCTGACCAGGTTGTGGAGGGGAGTAAAAGGAACAGTCACTGGGGACAATACATAAGTGAAACAAACCTCAAGCAGCTGTTTCCTGAACCCCCAATACTCGTTTATAAGAGAGGAAAAACCCTCAGAAATACTCTAATCAGAGCAGAAAAACCAAAAAAACATGGACAAACTACTTTGAACAAACCCAAATACAGTACCCTCGCTTGTCTCAACTGCCAACATTGTACAAGCATAATTAAAGGGGATCACATCAGACACCCCTACCAGCAAAAAATACCACTAAGGGAATTTGCCACCTGAGATAGTAAGAACATTGTTTACACATTACGTTGCCCGTGTGGCAAGTACTAAGTGGGCAAGACGACCCGTTGAGCTAAAGAACATTGAACTGAACATAAGACCAACATTCGAACGGGAAATACAAAATCACCGGTGTTTAGACACTTTCAAGAAAATAGACAAAACATAGCACAGCTACGATGTATCATCCTGGAGGTCATGCACCCATTACCAAGAGGTGGAGACTTAGCGAAAAGATTGGCCCAAAGAGAGTTATATTGGATCCATAAACTGGATGCCATGAGCCCATTGGGAATAAATGAAGAATACTACTTAGGCCACTTTCAGTAAAGGCAACCAACTATTGGTTTTACCATTAACCAATGACGGTATCGCAACCCAACACCATTATAACCTGGCACTACTTATACTGTGAACCCTCAGTTCACGATGGTGTCTACCTAGATTGTGAACCCTCAGGTGGCAGCAATAAGTGTCATGATGATATGTGAAAAAATGCCTCCAACTAACTGAGCTCAGTCTCGTCACATGACTGTATTGGAACCCAACATCTTGCACTACCTATATTGTGAACCCTCAGTTTATGATGTTGTCTAACTAGATTGTGAACCATAAGGAGGCAGCCATAAGCGTTATGATGAAATGAGAAATACAAATTTACAATTAACCAAGCTCAGTCTCCTCATATCTAGAATATTTGAACTAAGAATGTGAACTCTCTTTTGAGACAGGATGATGAACCCTTAGGAAACAGTTACGTGTATAGTTAAGAAATGTGGAAAATATACCTACAACACACTTAGCGCAGTATCTAAAAACTAAGAATAGTTAGACCATCAGGTGGCAAGGCATAGACTTATCTTCATACTTGGCCAAACACAGAGTCTTTACACCTTGAATCGATCTTTGTATACACCAGAAGGTGAACGGATCAGGGCCATTACATAGACACCAGACCTATGTATGGCAAGAATGTGGGTGCTACACTTCACACTATGTCTTCTATACCACCAATTATTTGTTGGCACTCATGCTTCACCTTGAGCACCTCAATAGGGCTTGCTGACTACCCACATATATTCCTATGAGTTCTAACAATGGAGCTTAACAATGGGGTGGAACGACTGAATTATATGTTACAACTCAACAATTTTGGAACTTTTGAATGCGGTTATTGACCCACCACACTTTACTTACCTGACTTTTATGTTTCTATGAACATCCTTTATATCTGGAAAAAACATATTTCTATTATGACTATCAGTTTGTTCACTACGGGAACTTGGCATTATCAGATGCCGCCCCGACTTTTAATTTCTATGTTTTTATTATAAAATATGACATTTTACAGTGCATCTTTTAAATATAAGAGATGCCCACACAAGCAATACATTTCTAGATTAGAAAATAACTGAATTAAAAAAATCACAAGTAATGTTTACAACGATGACATCATGCACGGTCTAATGTGATGCCGTCATCAAATAACGCCACTATAACTAGCGGCCATCTTTCATTTTTCAAATCAAGCTCGGCACAGAATTTGGAGCCGTTTTTAGACCTTGTTCAGTAAGTATTTCCCCTGAGTGTCACTCTTGACTTCAGAAAGCCTTTTCTGAACACTAGGACGAGGAGCTTTAGCCCTCATACTTGCTCTAACATAGACTTTTTGTAAAAAAAATTACCTTTTATAGATGCACAATGCACAGTTTGAAGATACATGTTGTATCCCTGACACAAGGCCATGGACCAGAAGCCTCAATTTTGAGGGTAAGAATTATTTGGTACACAATAGCATGCATTTATTTAATTACAGACAGTGGGCCTCATTACGAGTCCGGCGGTAACCGAGGCAGTAAAACCGCCTCGTTACTGCCGGACTCGTATTACCATTCCGCCTCTGTGATTCCCGTAATTACCGGGGCATTACAACTCCGGTTTCCCGGGAATTACAGAGGCGCAATGGTGTTAATCCCCATTGAGTCCTATGGGACTCAATGGGAATGGGGATCATGGAAACACCGGCAGCATCTCGTAATGCTGCCGGTGTTTCCTCGTCCGCCTGCAGGTCAGACCTGGCAGGAACATCACCTCCCGCCTGCAGGAGCCGGGATCAGGCGGTCCGGAAACAACGGTGGCGGCGGGTATACCGGCACCGTTATTTCCGGACCACCTGATTTGTAATGAGGCCCAGTAACTCACTAAAGCTTCTTTATATGTTCTTATCCAGAAATTGGAAACGAATTTCAGACTACATGGTTCCTGAGGTTATATATAGTGATCTTTTCTAAAAAAAAAAAGAATGAACTCCAGACCACTCCTGACAAATGTCGAGGTCTGTGGACTGCTATCAAGGTTAGCATCTAATTACTTCTATCCTGACATGTTCCTTTACTTTAGGTTGAAGTTTGAATAGATTAGGTTTAGGCACTAATTTACTCAGGAGAAGAACCGCATTATAAAAACATTAACTACCTCTATCCTGACATGTCCTTTTACTGTGAATAGGCAACAATTGGTGGAAGTTTGAATAGTTTAGGCTCAGCACTGAGCTGCTCAGGAGAGGAGCCATATGATCTATAATTCACTAAAAGCATCAACATAACCAAAGGGTGTGTTTCTGCTATTATATCAGAAAGACTATCTGTTATTACCGCCATATGAATACACATATTGAGACTTTTTGAAATCTTACAAATGAAATGTTTTGATTGATTGACAGGCGTTGTAATAAGTGTTGATCATCAAAACAATGTCTTGATGTATATTTGTTTGAATTTTTCTAGAAAATATTGACAAGCCTGTGATGAAGAGAGTTTCTCGAAACGTGTGGGCCATTTGAACATTACATTTTGTTTGAACTATTGGTTGCATTTTTATTCATATTTATTGCAAAAAGTGTATCATTTAAATACTGTATATCTATATTCATAAGACATAAGTGACCAATAGTCTTCCTAACACATTTATGTGGACTGTTTCTTGGATATAAGTGCCTTACAAATGCACAATAAATAAATACATGTCCGGGGGAAGAGAATTCCATGCAAGTGGAGCAAGAAGAGAGAGATAGCAGAAGTGAGTGGAAGCAAAGCGAGGGCGAGGTGCCACAAGAGTAGTCGAGGAAGCAGAACAGAGATTACGAGAAGGCTTGCAGAGTTGAATAGATCTGTGGTGCCTTACCAGTACCTGGGTTGGGCCCATGGGAGGATATTGAGTTTACACTATGGCACAGCCGGCAATGAGAAGTCATATGATATTAGATAGGACTGATTCCACTCTGCGTAAATCACTCCAAATGGATGGATGGGGACCTAGCTCCCTGAATCTCTTTGCTAGCAGATTCTATGCTGGGAAGAGCTGGACAGAACTAATGATTACTGGGAAGGCCCGGGGGCAGATGGGTCCAGAAGCTTTTCAGATAGATATTTCCACCTGTATCCTGGTTCTAAAATGATTGGATTTTCTCCAATGTATAATGTTATTCTTTTTTCTATGCCTTTGAAGCTTGAATTTGAATGTTAACAACATGCGTTCCAGCTAGCAAAGTTTATTAAATAAATGCATAATTAATGATGGCCTGACTAGGCCCGATGGGCGGGGATGGTGTCAGTGCCTTTCAACCGTTTCAATCGAAATGGGAGACAAGCATAGGGGGGGGTCCTGAGCAGCTGCTCCAGGTGGGTGGATTTACAGAAACATTTTACTTGTTTTAATTCGGGACATTAACCTGATTCAAAGAAGCGTTATATAATGGTGCAATCCCATAGGAAAACGCTCTGGGAATCAGGCCCTAATGCATGCGTTTTGAGCGCACATGGGTGCATCTGCAAGCTTCTGTCACCTTAATTCAAGACTTTAAATGTGTGCTTTGTAGGGTGCACACTGCAGACTGCCTTTGCTGGTGCCCAGCATTCAGAAGTGTTACTATCACTTTGTTGCCTTTTACTCTGTTTCGTCCACATTAGCACCTTCCTGACAAAGAGCATTTACTAGCTCTTGAGTGGACATTCAGCTTTTCCGCTACCCGTGATAATCTCCAGAGATTAACATGCTCTCTGCATTCCTTTGTACCCTCCATTATTATTTAAGCCCTTCATGGGTGCAACAGACCGTTTTGTAAGGGGGCTCCAAACATCATATTGAAAGGGCCCGACATGAGCCATGACAAATCTTCAGCTAGCCCTGCCGATTGGGCTGGCATGCCATGCAGGCACAGGGGCCCGTCCCATATCATGGATTTTTTTCTTTGTATGATGCATTGTGGCCTAAGGGCTCTGCGCCAATAGCATTATCATTTTTGTTAGGAGGCTGGAGAGGCGCTAGAGGTCTGGCTCCACCAGTATTATTGTATGTGTAAACAGAACAGCGCAGTGTCAGCAGCCAGGCTGTGCATAGTAGCATAAATTGTTACATATATTTCATTGGCTGTGCATGTTTTAAGGTTGTGTCTTTTTTTGTCACAAAACCGGGGCCATGTAAATAACATGAAAGCAGCAGAGTGCGAGAGCATATTAGTACTCAGTGAGGGACAATCAGATTGTAACAATAGATCTGATTGGCCCTTGCTGGGCCGTTTCCCGCCCAAGAAAGATTTACCTGCTACGGTTCAGAGCGCCGTGTCCGGCAGAGTTCCTTCACTTTCTTCGTTTGGCCGCCATGGAAAGGGAGAAGGAACTACGTGTAGTCTCATCGCCCTGATCCATGGCAGCCATTTTCTTTTTTTACTACCTTTTTAATGGTCGTCATTGAAAGTCAGAATGGAATATGTGTAGTTCCTTCTCCTCGATCCATAGCAGCCATTTTCTTAGCTTTTTTTTAATCAGAGTTGAGAAAATGTTTACACGCCATTCCTCCACTCGAGTACAAATACTATTAGTACCCCCTGTACAAAGTGCTGGGGTACTAATATCAATAGAACCCTCAGACGGGGGGCATTACTGGTCAGGTAAGGCCCCCTGGGCTAGCAAAGCCCTCTCTTCACTCGGGCATGCAACTCTCACCCTGGCAGCATTACCCGACCGGTAATGCCCCCCGTCCTCGGGGTCTATTGCTTTAAAAGAATGCTATAAAACATGGTGGCATTTGGCAATATGCCCTCAATTATTCGCAAGTCACAATACGATTTATTATATGCTCTAGGTTAATGTTTAGAGCGAACACAATGGGCAGATCTCGCTCCAGTTTTTCACCAAAAATCATGCATGTTTATATATAACGCCATTTTTAGGCAAATACATGTCTGGTGGCTTTCTCTTAAGTGCCCCTATGCTGTAAGACAAAAGTGGTCTATAGAATAAGAAATCCGGTTTCTTTTTCTTCTGCATCACATCACACTGCAAAGTATTTTCTCTATTTCGATGATTTTATGACACACTTTACCAGGGTCATTTGTGTGATATACGTAAGGCAGGAAAACATACAATACCTTTACTTCTAGTAATATGGGGGGCCATTGTACTGAAGACCAAATATGCTAGCAGTGCGTGCAGATCAGCAGTAAAATAGACCAGCCAGTCCTCACTTCAGAAATGTGTGTTCAGCCTGCAATAACAGGTTTAGATACTGTCACGGGGGACACTTAGGTGGGCATCTCATTGCTAGGTGGCTACCGGGTTTTGGGGTGGCGTCCATATTTTGTCTGCCTTGTGGGGGAAGCATTGGATGAAAAGGCTAAGGTTCCTGCTCAGTTGCCTGCAGGATAGCGATGTGTTCTGTTCACCCTTTTTAAAAGGGCCCCCTTAGCAGAGACTCTGCAATGCCTGGTCGATACATCGTTCCTTGGAAGATGCTGTTCCATCAGAGCCTGCCCTCTCTGTTATGTTGAATTGCACCGGAAGTTATCAAATGTGCACAAACACCTTTGTGCTTCCTGCGAGATTTCTGCTGTGTGGCCCCAAAACTTCATATCGCAGCCAGGGCGAAAACCGGTGTGCAGTTATAATGTCGACTGCAAAAAGCCAAAAAACAAAAATGTCGGAAAAAAAAAGTCGAAAACAAAAATTTCACATATTTTTTTGTATTAGTATGTTTTTTTGGGTTTAGCTATTAAAAATAAACGTGGGTTGGGGGAATCCCCCATTAACATTTTTTTTTAAAACATTGAAAATGTTTTTTTTTTCAACATTATTTTTTCCCACATTTTTGATTTCGACATTTTCACTATAAACCATGAAAACCCATTCAGCAAACAGCGCAAGATGCAAAACCAGAGACCAAGTTGGTCCTGTCAATCGGTTTCTATTGTCCTTGCTTACATCTGAAGACAGGAAGGCTTTACTGTGGTCTGAGGCAGCAAAGAATGTTAATGGTTCACTTGCTGCCTACAAATGGCGCCTCCATTCCCATCGTTTGCATGCAATGCAACTGAATACAATGAAGGTCAGTTGTGCGTACGCCATTTTGGTACCAGCTATAGTCAATACAAAATATACAAAAATGTGGAAGCGCCTCGACTGACAGCGAACACTGCCAAGTAACCGGTTCTATTGGAATGTTCCCACTGAGGAGGCTCCAGAATCCTGCTTGCAGGCACTCTACCTTTCACAGCAGAGAGAGAGCCATTTGCATGCCAGTCTGGTACATCCCACCAGGACAGCCCAGCAGTGAAAGGCTAGGCAATTCGCCTCTGAACAAGGGTGCAAAAGTAACCTTGGGCATCTTCAGTGAGGTAAAGGACCCCCCCCCCCTCCATAGAACTCAATATTTGTCCATGTTTCCTCTCAGTTCAGGGGCTCCCACATTTTTGTAAATGTTTTCATACAGGGTTCTCTAAAATGCACCATTGTACATGTCAGAATCATTTACAATCTCTGGTACATAAAACAATGCTTTTTAGGCAGTTTTTTTCTGTAAAAGTTTGCTTACATTGAACAGTTAAGACAACATATTTCTAAAAAGTTTTTCTCCCTGCCCCTCACCTCGATTCCATCCTAGGGGTTCATACTGCACTGGCTCACTCACTCCAGAATTTGGCATCAAGCATTTATACCCCACTAAAATACTCCAACAGCCACTGGGGCTTACTGCCATAGCACATTGTTTCTGGCGAATGCGCCAACGGCCGCAGGTTCATCAACACAGAGAAACTCCTTCCATTTTGCAAGTGAGCGCCCTCGCACCTTTTCTGTTATGCTTCCGGATCCGGTCCGTGGGTAACAAGTGGGTTTGGTACCACAAGGAGGGGGTGAGCGGGGAAGTCTCAGACCTCGCCCAGGGGCAGCATGCATTGTGTACAGGGCCGGCCTTAGCGGTGGCAACGCCCCAGGCAGCAAATCCGAAATTTGGCACACCCCTGTCCCCCGCGTACCCCTGGTCATGCAAGAGGGGGTCGGATGGGGCACCACATTTTTCAAAAGACACTGATGTCAAAGCATCAGCACCCTATTGTTACAAAATGTGCCCGGCTCTCGGAAGCGGGGCTCATTTAATTTCAGTAGGGGGCCTGCCAGTGCCCTCTCCCACCACCCCAGCTTGGGGAGACCTGGAAAGACTCCCCCGTGCTTGCGTGGCGGGGAGCTAATGGCACCCTGGGCGGTCACCCGAGCGACCCTGCCCATAGGCCCCCTCTGATTGTATGTCAGCATGCGGGTCCTGTTAAAAGAAAGACCCTTTGCATACTGACTGCATTACTAGCATATGTCATTTAGACAAAAGAGCAGTGAGGGGCTGTGTGTGTGTTCTGTGTGAGGCACAGTAGCCACAGAAGGAAAGGACCTGCAGCACCAGGGAATGAACCTAGGGGTAGTGCGCAACAGACAGTAGAAAAAGGGACAGGGAGGGTTCCTTTTTCAGAAGGATTGAGTTTGGGGACACATTTTGCTACTCATGCAGCAGTTATGGCTATTGCTTCTTCTATGTCAGCATTTTCAAAGGAATTTGACCGTGTCTAAAAGGATTGGTCCCGCAAAGCTTTCATACATCGAAGTTCTCAATATGGAAGGTCAAGGGAAAAAAATCACTCACAAAATCTGGAAAATCTGGAAAATCTGGAAAGCAAGGTCTTTCCTTTACAGGCCAGACACTCCAGAACTGAGACAGAGCTGGCACCAAAGGAGACTTGTGAGTCTCATACACCCCTCCACGCCCCTCCACCTGTCCCTTTCAGATCGGGAGTACGTGCAACATTCGGCTAAGAGAACACAAACATCTATTGCCTTGAGCTTGTGAACACGTGATGATTGGTGGAAAATGTCCACTTTTGACTACTCTGCAGATGAAATACCTATATTTGATACGCAAGATACCCTGATTTTGTGTCCATATGGTAATCTGGATGAGACTGGCCTTTTCCTTCTAGTTTAATGCATCGCACTGGGAATCTGAGTTTTAATCTCTCAGAATGATAACAGCCAAACACAGGTAAATGTTTGACAATGACACATGTCCATCGGTTTTCCCAAACCTTTCTCAGGAGTGAATTGGATCCTGCAGCCAGGCAAAGTATGAACGCTGATTTCTCCCCGAGTGGTAGAAATCACCAGGTACAATTAGAAGACCCTAAACGATCAATAGTTTTCCCCATATAGGAAACACTTTCCAAAAGGCCTTCAAAAGGCCTATGCCAATTGTCAAGATAGGTTACCAAATATGACCCGCTGTGGCCGGCCGACAAAACTGGGGCACAGGAAGTGGGGTTTCAAACTAGATGCATTAATAAACAGGAGGTGGTTAGAATCAACACCTGTAGGGGAATGGCTGTTTTTATTGCTAAACAGGGTGCTCGCCTCTGGGAATGCAGTGAGTAAAAGGTGTCATGATGGGTTCAACACTAAGGGAACAGGATTCTGACTCTAGTAGGCACAGTCGTCGCATTCTCAGGGATCTGTCACCCACCTGCTTCTTTCTCGTAATCAACATCACAGGGATTTTATTGCCAGCCGCTTTGTGATTCCCTGAGTTAGCCTGGAGGATCTATTGCCCACCCGTTTCTTAGCTCAAATCACAGGGATAAAGTCTGTAGCGCGCTACTTGCAATCCTTCCAGAAGACAGTGCGTGGCACTCTTGTTCAGAGAGGAATTGCCATAGCATTTCGGTGCTGGACTGCCCATGTGGGTGGGACAAAGACTGATATGCAAATGGATATTTCCCATCTGTGAAAGGTACAGTGAGCAAAAAGCGTGTGCTGCAAACTCTCATCTCAGAACAGGTTATCATGCAATGTTCGTTCTGGAGAGGAGAGCCTGCTACCTTTTTTAACATGTTTGGCTTTGTTGTATCATTGCCTTCAGTTCTCCACAATCTCTATTGGAGCAGTGGAGATTCAAGGTGGTTTTCAATCGCAGCTTCAGAAATCTGAATCGAAGAAAAACGACTTGCAGGTAAGTGGGGGCCATTGGGGACAACGACGCTGGTCTTTGCTCTATTGAAGGCAGTCCATGGTTCACAGGAGCAGTGGTGGTTTTCAGTGCCAGGTTTGGATCTGGATAGCAGTGAGTCTGGTTCTGGATAGCAGTGAGTCTGGTTCTGGATAGCAGCGAGTCTGGTTCTGGATAGCAGTGAGTCTGGTCTCTCACAGGATGATCAATTTCAGAGTCCCACTAGCTGGACAGGATTCACAACAATGAAGGATGACCAGTTCGATGCCCTGGACATTTGGGGACCCCCTCAGGACACTTCAGGCGTGGTGGGTTGCTTTGGTAACTCCACAAAGGGTCAGGCAGGCTACAGACCAGAGGAGGGTTGAACACAGGCTTCAGGCAGGTCCCTGTTCATGGTGGAAAACAGCAAGAACAGCAAACGACCAGGTTGGGTCACAAAAGGAATGGCTCCGCAGAGTCTCGAGCCTCCAGGTGAGAAGGTATCCTGGCTATCCCTTCTGGGAATGGTGCAGGAACTGGAGGGTTCCAGTTATGCTTCCAAGGTCTAGCGAATGCAGGATGGCGCTGTGCAAATCTTCATACTGGTTAAGCCCACCAGCCTAAGGGAGTGAAGGCAACCAGTCACTGTGTAGACATGTCACTAGATGATGGCGCAGAGTTCCCTGGTGGGTGACTTTGGCAATGCTTGTGCGCAGCTGGATTCCTCTGACATTCCATCATTGCGTCATCATTTTTCAGACTGGTGTTTCCAGTGGGCGACTTCCAGAATGGCCCCAGTCCAGATCCTCTCCTAATATGCTAAATCTAGGCAGGGACTCAAATGTTAAGGATTTGCACCAAACAGTCAGCCGCTGTCTATTCATTCACAGACTGCTGCCCGACATCTACCCAGCAACATACATCCCCTGGATCGAATGTGGCTTGAGGTCGGATAATCCCAACACCCGGTTTCAGCCACTTTGGACACACACACACAACTGACCGTGAGTCCATGGCCTAGCCCTGCAAAAGGGCATGACCAAATATGACAATCTGCATCCTGGTTATTTAAAGACCAATTACATGACTCGACCCTGATTTTGCCAGTACTGCTAATAGGCTGCCACACCCTGAATCTCCTTGTTCATGCATTGAGAGTTGAACCTCTAGCAGCTTGAACATGTGTCAAATTCCTCTCTGATTTGCTGACTATTCTGCCGTTTGCTTTTCCGGGTGTTTGTACCCCACTCCTGTGCTGCCTTGTTCCATTTTCTAAAGCACCTGCCTTGGAAGCACAGACCTTGTACCCTGTGCTACCATCCAATCCTCTTAGTCCTTTCCCTTTTGCTATGTCCCATCAGCTTCTGGCCCCAGCACCTTGTGCAGTGCCCATGCAGCCTTTCCTTTCTCTTTCTTTCACTGTATTCTTGCAGCCCACACTACTGCTTCCTGTTTTACTATTTCCTGCTTTTTCAGGTTTAGACAGTCTCAGGCTTTGCTTCCTAAATTCAGCCTCTGCTTCTCGTTCTTCTGTTTACTTATTTTGCCTCTTAGTTCTGAGTCCAATGCCCCTTTACTTAGTCCAGTTATACAGCTTGCTTCAGATACCTAGATTCAGTCCCTTGTTAGATTCCTAGCTGCCTAGATTCAGAACCTTGCTACACATTCCTAGCTGCCTAGATTCAGTCCCTTGTTACAGATTCCTAGCTGTCTAGATTCAGAACCTTGCTACACATTCCTAGCTGTCTAGATTCATAACCTTGTTACAGATTCCTAGCTGCCTAGATTCAGTCCCTTGCTACACATTCCTAGCTGCCTAGATTCAGTCCCTTGTTAGATTCCTAGCTGCCTAGATTCAGAACCTTGCTACAGATTCCTAGCAGCCTAGATCCAGGCCCTTACTAGTTAAGTCATTCTAGCCCCCTGCTACAGTTACCCATTTGTAGTGCTTTCCTAGCTCCTGTTCTGAATTATTGATGTCTTGATCCTTACTGCTCTGTTGCCTGCCTTGTATCCCTATTGCGTTCTTTGTATCTGGTAAGTGTTCTATAGTGTTCTCCCCTTTGCATCTGTGTATTCATTTGTACATACATTTGGGGCTATGCCAAATTGGCCAATCTATGTCTCTTCCTTGGTCTTGTCTTGCCTGTAGTCCGCAGTGTATTGAAAGGTAATATTGTTTTGCTTGCTCTTTCTACAGAAGGCATCCAAATCAAGTTCCAGATTGGTCTTATCGGCTTGTCTGGTGTAAGTCTATCCCTTGTTTATGCCATAGTGTCCAGAGACTCTTGCTGCTTCTCTTCCATGGGCTTGCAGGGTGACTACATTTTAACCTGCACAGAGGCATTAAGCTTCACTTTAATTCCATGGGTAATCTCAAGTCCAACCTGTGTACAGACCTAGTGGGATTTGTGACTGTTTGTCGAGAACATGGGTGAAATCCCTACTTGTTTTCAACTCGATTTGCCCTATTCTCCTGAATGCTTGCAGATATTACTTTGCAGTTTCTTTTTGTCCTCTGCCCAGCTGTGCACGCATCGACAGTCCCTTAATATCAAGACACCAGTTTCCAAACCCAGCCAGAGGGTCCCCTCTGACCTGACAGGAGGCAAGTACAGAATCTGTATCAAAGTAGGTTACAAAACAAAATGCATAAAGAATCTCTCTGGAGAAAGAACACTTACAAAGTTGTATGTGTTGATCCCAATGGTTCTTCTTGGCTTCCGTTGAGCCAGAAACGTCTGACCCTCACTCACAAAATCAGGCTGTGATGTATGTTGTCACAGCCTGATGAAATAAATTACCTGCCCAGAGGCTCGAGTGGCAGATGCAGGGGATCAAGAAAACTCGCTGCATGTCTCTCATGTCCTTCTTGTTCTTCCTCACGTGATGCATGTTCTTCCCATAAGTGCTGAGCAAAGCTCCCTATCTGGCTGCCTCCCAAATTGTGGACGCATTCCACTACTCGCACAGATTTCTATCATCATGAGTGAAGCAGAACCAGGGGCAGCTCCTGCCTGGGCCGCTGTTTTGCGTCTTGGCGCTGCATCCTCCATAGGCACCAAATGGCTCCGCGTGAGAAATATACAGTGGTAATAGGTCCGTGCTGCTCATGGCCAGCTGAAAATACTGGGAGATCCATTTCAAAATGGACCCCTTGTCCAAAGGGTGGACTGGGACCCAAAGGTGGTCCTGGAGACGTTTTTCAAAGTGGCCTCATATGAAAGTATGCAAGGCTAACTCTTGTTTGTGGGGGGTGCTACCACAAGAAGACCTGAAAATAATGGGTCCATATAGTGCATTTTAAAACACATATGTTCTATATAGGCATTAAAAAGTAGCTAAGCATACCAAAATAAATTGGCATATAATATATGTTAAAAGTGAGTAATAAAATAGTGGAAGCTTTCTAACAAATTCTTAACTTCGAAGCATTGGGATAGTGTAACAAGACCAGAAAGCCACGGCACCCACACGAAAGCAGCCCAAGGTGCGGAAGCCCACTGGGAAATATCCAGAGTTCCCTGTGGGACAGTTCACCACTTCCCTCGTCCCCTTGTGTCCCCCTTTTCAACAGCTGGGTGAACGTCCCTCCATATGTCAACAACAAAAACTCACTGATGTGTGATAGTTTAAGATTTTCAAAAGTAAAAGGTGTGCTTATTTAGAGGAACTCCCCATCTTGTTGACACTAGGAGCTGGCTTGGTGCAGCCACTACATATTAGCCTGAATATGTACATCCACTAATATGTGTTTATCAAGGACGACTAAAGGTTCACCTTTGCAATCAAGTAACATCTCCTTATATGAGTTTCAGAAACACCTAACCCCTAATCAGCGAGAGACTTTGCTGGGTGAGCAGCTAACACGCTCTTCTCAGAACAGCACAACAGTCATTGATACATTTGCAGAGTGCGCGGAACACATTGATACACATCCCAAACATCCTGCTTGAAGGGAGGAAAACAACAACACGCCCCACGGTTGAAAGGAGATGCAGCAAGACCCTGAGCACCACCTGCCGAAAGACATGGAATGCGATGAATGGACAAGCACTTCCGGGAAGAAGTTCAAGATGATTGGAATGTGGCAAAAAGCCTATAAGATCTAAGAGCAAACAGGTGAGCACGATTCACAAAATGTTGTGCAGCAAAGAGCTTCAATTGAGATAATTTAAAAGAAACTCTAGGTAGAAACCAATCCTGACCAAGAAAACCAACAGACCAAGAACCCTAGCAATTAGCAGGGCTCAGACACCAGAAGAAAGGGTACGAAATATATAAAAATGCATCAGAAGGCCTGGAAGAGGCAGAAGGCGAGGAAGAGTGGTACGAAACAAACTGTCCTTTGACATTTTGTGGACACACAGGGAAACCATTACCTGAGAAGAGGTAGTATATGTCCTAGATGCAGTTCAGTCGCTACTATGGAAAAGGGTGTGCCAGAGACCCGACCCACAAGAGGGTAGGGTTACTGGACATAGATTGACGTCCCAAAGCAAAACAGTGCAACCAGAAGGAAGACTGAGGAAGGTGAGAGATGTTCTGGAATCTTCTGATAAGATAGGGCCCGATCAGCAGGGAAAATAATATCTCTTTGAAAAGGAATCTGGATGATGTGGGGGTTGGGGACACCCACTCTTGTTAGAAGTGAATGCTGGGAGGCAAAAGGGCTGGGAGAGACCCAAAGAAAATGCTGATAAACCTAAGGTCCGCGAGGGACTCAAAGAAAATGCTGAGAAAACCAAGGCCTGGAAGAGACCCAAATCGAATAACAAAACACACAAGGTCTGGGGAACCCCATATGAAAAAAATGAAAAGTCCATGATTTGAGAAAGACCCATCTGATAATCTGAACTATCTGAAGTTGCGGCTAAGACCCCAACAGTTGCCACAAGAAGTGCAACTGGAAGACCAAGTCAAGCTGAAAGCACCCGAGGCTGGTATGTAGACTGATAAGAGAATTCTGGGAATTATTACACCTGAGAGTGGTTTTAAGAGGCATTGTGAAAGGAGGAAGGACAAAGATGTCTCCGGACTGTGAGTTGCCCTGGAAGAACCTTCCCAGGAGACTCTTCTGTTATGTCATATTTGTCTAGGGCTGGGTAGTTAAGAGTAGGATTTGTGAATAATTTTGATGGCCACTGCTTGGAACATTTTGTGTTATAGTTTAGGGTAGCCAGAGGAATTAGGACTCATTAAATACAGCTTTTTCACTTTATGTTGTCCACACCGTTGTGATTCTGTTATAGATTTTGGCTTCCCAAGAGTGACAATGACTTATTTTCTTCCCACCTGTCTACTATCCAGCTACCTACATTAAGACCAGTGCTTAGATGCAGTTCAGTCTGCAGGAGTTCCCCTCTTGGAGGAGAATATGCACATGACAAATGAAATGAAATTAGAATAGGTTGAACTTTATGATTTGGACTTGGGCCACAGGAGATGGTGAACACTAGAAGAACCTTTCACTTTACGCTGGTCCTTTTCTGACTATTTATGATCAGACATCCCAGTACAGCTGTAAAGACTCTGCAAGTCCTTATAGGTTTTTCACCCAACCTCTACACTGAATAAACTATGAAGAGAAACCATTTGTTTGAATCACAAAATAGTTGTTATCACAAAGTACAATGGAAAAAAGGCATATGGGATCATTTTGTAATCCCGGGAGTGCAAATGTAATGTATAAAAGCAAGGTGTTAGCCATTTGGCTGAAATGTGTTGGTCAGTATACATGCAATTTTACAGTGAATTGGAGTCAGCAACGGAGTATGAGATGAAATTAACATATCCTCCGTGCATTCCTGCTGTGACTTCAGAGTACAAATGCTTTTATGCCTACATGAGATTTTCAAGCAGGTGTAAAAGGAATGGATTCACATGGACATCGCCTGTTCTGTTTTTGGCACGTTCTTAAACCTTGCATATTCCATAGGAATCAATTGTAAATGTCACCTGCATAGCATGATTTGGAGGTTAGAATTACATTTTTCAAAAATCAGAGATTGAAAGAAAAGAAAAGGGGTGGCTCATCCATAATGTGGGACGGGCTGCCTATCTGCCCATAGCCCATTATGGACGAGCCAAAGCCAACCCAGGGAAATCACTTCCAAATACTCCTGGGCTGTCTCTAACTGTCAAAGGGAAACATCTCTTCCCTTTGACAGTTTCACTTCCTCAGTACGCATGGCGAATGGCCCATCCAAGGCCGGTTGTGTTCTGCTTCCCCCGCCTTGCATGGCCTATTGAGGATTCTGGCTGGGGAACTGCGGACCTAAATGTGCCTAGGGGTACTCATATACCTCCTGCACATTTATACCTCCCTGGGCAGTGTTTAGGAGGCGATATGGCTCGCCCGCGAATGAACTCAGGAACCAGTAAGCTCTCTGCTGCCTTGTTCCTGCTAATTCTGTGCAGGATCTGGCAGGCATTCATGGAAGAATGGCATTCGGACCGGGGCTGCCAGTACAAAAATGTATCTTTAATGTTTGTGTGTGTGTATGCCTACCTGCAAGTATTTAATTATAGATGTATGCATGCGCAAGTGAATAAGAGTGTCTGTTGTATGTATATACTAGGGAATGGAGGTATGAATGCATGTGTGAACGAGATAAATTAATGTGTATGAATGCATGCTTGTGTGCCGTTAACTGGCCCTGCCTCTGATTGTGCAAAGAGAAGGGGGCAGTAGGAGGGGAGTGAAACTACAATGCCATGTCCTGACATACCCACCTCACCTTGATGGTGAGGGGTGGAGTGGGGGGTGCCAGGACACGACATTGATCTACATCATAAAAACAAGCAAATATGATAAGTGTTATTATGTGAAAAGACTGGCCTACCTTGGCTGGCCAGTCTGTATATATTTTGATAATGTGACATGCTATGTTTTAATGGGCATCAAGAGTAAAGCAAACATGATACTCTTCTTGCCCATTGTGTTATTACATGGCAAGACTGGCCTATTTGGGGGCCACTCAGGATATATATTTTACTGCAGCATTGGCATGATTTAATGGGAATCAAGTTTCAAGCAAACATGATAAGTGCTATTTACATGGCAAGATAGTCCTACGTTGGTGGGCCAGTCTGTATACATTTTGATATTGTGTCATTGTGGCATATTTTAATGGCCATCAAGAGTAAAGCAAACATGATTCATGTTTGCTTTACTCTAGATGCCCATTATATTACTACGTGGCAAGACTGGACTACGTTGGTGGGGCAGTCTGGACATATTTTCATACTGTGGTGGCATGGTATGCTATAATGGGCATCAAGAGAAAAGCAAACATGATTCATGTTTAGTTTATTCTTGTTTCCTATTTTGTTATTACAAGGCAAGACTGGCCTTCGGTGGTGAGCCAGTCTGGATATATTTTTTACTGTGGCATGATTTAATGGGCATTTAATGGTCATGAAGAGTAAAGCAAACATGATGTGTTACTACGTGGCAAGACTGTCCTTCTTTGTGGTGTTTACTGGCATGTAATCCAGGATAGGCGTCCCCGACAACGTGAACCCAGGGGAAGCACAGAACAATAAGCACAAGAAAGGGAGGGAGGTTCACGTGAATCAAACCATTGAATCAATCAACCGAATTAAATACTCATTGAGTAGACGCTGGATGGGTAGATAGACCAGGTCAAGACGAATAAAAATATTTATCAATTAATCTTTAATAAACACATATTCAATTCTATTACACATAGTACAAAAATCACGATAAAAGCAGCATAAAAACACACAATCAATATTACGCATATCCAATTAAAGTGCATTTAGGTTTAGTAGACGTCCTAAAGTGTAAAATGGACACACTGTGCATAAGATGGTTCAAAAACATATTGCATCAGAGGACAGCTTGAATCTCTAATCAATGCCTAATCTATATTCAAAATCAAAATTACATAACCAAAATAAGGCAAAGAGGAGAGAAAAAAGTAAAAATATAAAGGAAAATAAGTAAAGGCAAATAAACAAAAAATCATATATATGTATATGGCGGGCACCATCCCACACAGGTCAAAACAATCAATGTTTCCTGTAGGATAAATAAGTTGTCCCCAACCAACAAATCAATTGTATTATACAAAAGACAAACAGAGATGCATCAGTATATATCAAAGCAAATGCAGAACTTGTCTCCAATCTGACCATGGACTACTATGATTTTGAATATAGATTAGGCATTGATTAGAGATTCAAGCTGTCCTCTGATGCAATATGTTTTTGAATCATCTTATGCACAGTGTGTCCATTTTACACTTTAGGACGTCTACTAAACCTATATGCACTTTAATTGGATATGCGTAATATTGATTGTGTGTTTTTATGCTGCTTTTATCATGATTTTTGTACTATGTGTAATAGAATTGAATATGTGTTTATTAAAGATTAATTGATAAATATTTTTATTCGTCTTGACCTGGTCTATGTACCCATCAAGCGTCTACTCAATGAGTATTTAATTCGGTTGATTGATTCAATGGTTTGATTCACGTGAACCTCCCTCCCTTTCTTGTGGTGTTTACTGGCATCAAGGCTAAAGCCAGTATGAGTGTTGTTATGTGTCAAGACTGGCCTATGTTTGTGCAGCCTGTCTTGGCATATTTTCAGAATGTGGCATGGCCTTTTACTGGCAAATCCAGCAGGAATATGTTCTTACATGGGGATACTATCATATTGGTACAGACAGTATGGACACGTTTTCTAAAAGTATCCTTACTGCCATTATGGGCAAAGCAAACATGAGTCAATTCTGATATGGGAATGCTTGTAGATATTGGTAGAGACAGCGTAAACATTTTTTTATGCTGACATATATATATATTGTTGGAAAAGGCACCATGAAAATATATTGGAAAATGCTCCTGTTCACTGTTCATGACTTGCATCTATTGGATTTTTTCATTAGTTCCCAACAAAAGCAATTGCAAATTGTGTTGCTTTTTCTGAAAAGTGTGCGGCACCATTTTAACACATTTAAAATGTGTTCTCTGGAAGAGAACGCAGCAGAACCACCTTTGGTTGGTTTAATTGCTCGCGCATATGTAGGGTTAACATTTACGCCCCCCCCCCCCCCCCTACCGCCAACTAAAAAAATCTCCAGCCGCCACTGGCAAAGAGATGAGGTGATTTTGCATGTTTTTATTCTTTCCTTTTGCACTCTAATTTGTAACATTTGCGAATTTAATACAGGGAAGTCAAAAGTACCTAAGTGCTAAAGTTGGCAGTCCAGTGCGTGCAATGAACACTTTAAAATAAATAACCCCCATACACATTGTTTAGGGCTAAGCCAGTATTAATGAGTGCAATGTTGTATGCCCTCTGATTGCACAATTGATACATGAAAAGGAATGGCAACATGTTTTATTTCTCATGCTTAAACAAAACAAAAGAGGTGATGACTGGAAGGTTTAGAATGAATCTTAACCTCCGGCATTGCTCTGGGCAATCCTCCAGACCACCGTTCTTTGCCTGCCAAGCCAAGACAAAAGGGGAAAGACCATATCCAAATCAGGCTTGGTCCCACCCCAAAATGTGCAGTCCAGCCCAAACTGCTAGGTCATATCCCTTCTGCACGAGACCACAAGAATCCCCAGACATGTTTCAGCCTTGTGCCTAACCAGTGAGGAGTAGCTTGGGTCTCTAGGCCCAGCAGGCACGGGACCCACATCTGGGCATACCCGTCCCACTCAGGTTGACTAAACAAAACAAAAGAGGTGATGACTGGAAGGTTTAGAATGAATCTTAACCTCCGGCATTGCTCTGGCCAACCCTCCAGACCATCGTTCTTCGCCTGCCAAGCCATGACAAAAGGGGAAAGACCATATGCAAATCAGGCTTGGCTCCACCCCAAAAGGGGCAGTCTAGCCCAGGCTGCTTGGTTACATCCCTTCTGCACAAGACCACAAGCATCCCCAGACATGTTTCAGCCTTGTTTTGCCTCATCGGTGAGGAGTAGCTTGGGTCGCTAGGCCCAGCAGGCACAGGACCCACATCTGGGCATACCCGTCCTATTCGGGTTGACTGAATAAAACAAAAGAGTTGATGGCTAGAAGGTTTAGAATGAATGTTGACCTCTGCCATTTCTCTGGGCAACCCTCCAGACAATCGTTCTTTGCCAGCCAAGCCATTACAAAGACCATATGCTTGACAACACTTTTAAATTCTCAATATTAAGACTATGGCCTCCTGAATTAATATATGTAATCCCACAGGCTAAATATGATTCTTATTCTGTGGCCAAATCCTAAATAAATGGCAGATTATCAAGGGGACATGTTTAATGTCCTCTGCACAGCGAAACAAAGAAAGACAGCCACTGGGGTGAGTGGGAATGAAACTCTAAATCAACACTTAAGAAAAGCCTTTAAGCATTCTTTGCCAGAGTCAAAGGGCCCCACACCTCCAGTTCTGAAGGCGTGGAAGCCTATTTAAAAAATAAATATTCAAAGACTCTAACCCACGGCCTGTTGCTGCTACCGCGGGCTGTGTGTGAGGTACACAAGCGTTCCCTGTCCTTGCTGAAGATTGGTGATGACAATAACTGCACGGCTACCACTGCCGGTCAACTTTCATCCCCAGACCAGTCCAGACTATGGCTACCCAAGTTTTATGTGAGCCAATGGGAATTTCCATGCACAGATGCATCACTTCCCCAATCATAGAAGGCTGCAGTTGATTATGTTACACACAAACATCCCATGAGACCCTCTTATCCCACCGAAGAAAGATAAAGATGACCATGCACCATATACAGGCAGCATCACATACTCAGAGACAATAAACACCTCACCAGTACTCCTACAACTGTAATAATGCAACCTGCCCACTTGGTCGCTGATGTTTCACTGCATTAGCTGAAACGGCCATGTTGCTGCATTTTTCACTGTGTTTTCTATAGGGGGGAGCTGGGAGGGGGATCGGGGAAAGGTAGATGTCATATTTTTTAAGTTAGGGGTAGTGAAGGAGTGTGGGGATGTGGGAGGGGCATATGGGGAAACGTGCCCTTCGTAAAAAAAAAGCCACTAAAAAAAATGAAGCAAAAAGGCCAAAGCGAGCAGATGTCACTGATGGTATCCAGTCAATATGACGATTTTTTTTTTCGACATACCAATATGTCGAAAAAAAAGTGACTACATTTTTTTTCTTCGAATGTATTGTTTTTTTATTTTATAGGGTTTAGTTTTGTTTAGTTAGAAAAAAAAGATGTTTAAATAAAAAAACAGTGCTTGGGGTCATCCCCCCAAATAATATTTTTTTTAAAAAAATGCATCCGAAAAAAAAACATTTTCGGAACTTTTGGTTCTACATATTGGTATTTCGAAATATTGACTGTCGAAAAAGTCACTATAAACCCTCCCTGATACTGTAATCATTGCGCAGTTTAGCTCCTCCAGTACAGATTGGAATTGTTCTATGAACGTGCCCAGTAGAGATGGAATAATGTCCGACCCAAAAAAGGTTCCAGACATTAAAGGTGCAATAGGTCCACAAATGTTTTGGAGGAGAGGTGTATGCATGGTATTGTAATCTACTGCCGTCATTTGAATTCCCCAACTTGTAACGCTGGTGGAAACACTGAGGGACCTTACGAAAAGCGTCTCCAAATGTGATTTAAATAACACTATCCACTGATGCCACAATGTCACAGCAACAAAAAGTAAAATATGGAAATCGTGAAGGATTCTGGTGCATGTGTCAGTGATGCTGTGTAGGCTGATCAGAAAGCCCAAAAGTACATAATCACTTAATCCTGGAGGGTGCTCACACTCACAGAACAAATGTATACTTAGACGTGTTGCAAAGCCATTTTGGTTTTGAGGGGCGTACATAATTTCGATCTCTAGATATGCACACACAGGGGTGTTGCTAGGTCTGAAAAAGATCTGGAGCTACGCTAATGTCGGGACTAGCTAGCCTTTTGGTTGTAGCCCCTGAGTTTCTATCTGGGGCTACAACCAAAGGACCCGGGGCTATAGCCCCCTCTGCCCACCCCCTAGCAATGCCTCTGTGCATGCAACATTTTACGACTGCCACTGACCGCAAACCACTCCTTCCATCTTCCCAGGTCCAGCATCTCGCCCTTCTGTAAGAATTGATAAATGGATGTTGCAACGACAAGGGTATGATTCTCAACTGGTTCCTCGCACCAGTCAAGAAAAGGCAGCCGATTGTCTACACTCCAGACTAATCACAGCATAAAACCTGCAAACAATTGCAAATGCAGAAGAAGGCTTGCCTTTGATCACAGAGAAAACTGCTCCCAAGGCATTGACATATATGTTGCACCAGCCACAACACAGGAAGACTGTCTGAAGAAGGTCGTGGCATCTTCGAAGTAAGTCCAGTGGATGACCCACAGTGCAGCCCTGAGGCAAAAACTACCATTACAGCCACATCGGCCTCCCAAACTGAGTGGTTGAATTCTAAATGTGAACGTATTGTGTGGTTCCCACAAAAAGTGTTGTGTCCTGGACTACGAGGGGCATTTGGGGATAGCTAAGACAAAGGCACGCCATCATGAAAGTGCTGTTTTCACGTTTTGACCAGATGGTGATACTGGATACTGTGATGATAGAAACAATAATTACACACTATAGCATCCCAAAGTTGTTGAAAACCGATAATGGGACACCCTTCCAAAGCCAAGAATTCCAAGAATGTCACAAAAGAACGATATGCACATGGGCGTAATTATAGGGGAGGTGAGGGGGGCCAAGTCCCCCCCAACATTTGTGGCCTGCCAAATTGCCCCCCCCATCTTTTGGCAGGGGGAGGAGGGCCACATTGCAGCTGCTGCATCAATTAAGTAATTGGGCAGTGCAAGCGTTTGAGCTGTCCATTACATTCAAGCCGGCGGCAGGGATACCCTGCGCGGCTCAGTCCCTCACCCTGGCTGGTAGCCTGACTCAAAGTCAGCAGCCACTGCCCACGTGCTGGACTGGGTGGTATCCATAGTATTCATCCATGTTCACATTAAGTGTGTTAAATAAAAAAAGAATTTTGGGGGGGAGAATGTCACATTTCACTCGCATCATATAAAGCATACCTTTGTCAAACGATGCAAAAGGTTACCATATCGCCTTGTCTTTTGTTATGATTAAGTCTTCAAAGACAGCCTACGAGCCATTCTTTATAATTTTGTGGAATTGCATTCTGGTATTTGTAGTCTTCGATATGCAGTGACAATAACGTAACATTTGTACTCTTATTTTTTGTCATATTTCAAAAAGGACTCCTATATTGCTGGAGTACTTTAATTATGATGTGTGTACTTTTCAGGTCCGATGTATAAAACAGAGAATTGTTGAAAGCCAAGGGTTGTGGTGAGGCGGGGAAAGGATCAGAGGGCACATTTGTTGTGATGATTTACCAGGTCCATGCATGTTGGACGAGATGTTCTCCCTGGTCCTGTGTTGATTTTCAGGGTACAAGTTGAGATTATATGTGGGCTGACAGCATCCGCTCACTTGTTTCATAGTGCTGACTCCATCCCCCTTGGGTGTTTTTGAGGCCAACATGCAAAAAAGCCTGCTTTCTCAAGTTTTCGTCCCACCAGGATTTGAACCCACAAAACCACATGAAATTGTCTTCAAAGCACATGTCTTGTATTGGTAGTTTGCTTTCCATAAAATAGTTCAATATAGATTTTTGGGTTAAAAGGGTGCAAACCTTTTATACTTTGCAGCAGTGTTCTAGGAAAATCTCCTTTAGCCGTTTTTTTTTCCGGTATTGATTCATTTTGTGAACGACAATGCTCATTTCTATTTTGAATTTTCTTCTATTAGGAAAGGCCAGTTGAATTCAATTTGCGTATTCCACTTTAGGATATGTTCAGTCCCTGTGCTAATGATCCCCTAATGCTAATGATGTTAATGATCCCCCACACTTTTTTCTGGACTTGAGCCCGATGGATGACATTTGAAGACCTGCGGAATTACTTACTCCGACTGCCTCAGTACCTTTCCGGTAAATAGGCTTGGTTCGCAGCAAAATCACTTTGCCCTGTCTGGCCCAGGGCCAATCCCTGCCCATACAACCATGGAACGTGCAGTCACATTAGGTATGTTTGGATTACTTACCGGCAATCTTCATTTCTCTTTGCCCTGCTCTTCCTCATCACAGTATTATCTTTTGAGGCCCCCATCTCTACAAATGATTCAGCTCACTCGGTCGCCTACTCCAAAATAAGCTTCACTCCTGATATTCTACAACCATAATATTAACAGTTAAAATTCAGAAATTGAAGGTCAGTTTATTTGATCCCTACGGATATTAATTACATTTTTTGACATCATTTTCTGCGATGAGCCCCACACATCTTTTGTCGCCCATGGCCCGCAAATCCTAGGGCCGGCCTGACTGCGGGCTAACACTGTAGTGAGGGGCTAACGTTTAGAGACTGCAGGAGTTGCCGGGAGAGGGGCAATCTTTGTGGGTGCATCTGCATATTCTAATGAGACTATTCTAGTCAGCTTAAATGTTGAAAGCTGTTGACTCTCTGTGTCAGAAACACACACTTAAGAACTGTGAGAATGAGCTGCCTTCTGTCTCCCATGCCCTGCTCACTCCCCTGACATGCAAGTACCAAGTCACCCATCATGATTTCAATTGCCTAAAAATGTGTGCATACAAACTCAGATGCTAACAATGAAATGCGTTAAATTATTACTAATTGACAGGCCCTTGTTAAAAGTGCACTCCTGCCCCACCCCGTCCAAGCACTGTCCTGCTATGGACATCTAGTTCAGCCAGGTTAAGTCAGTATAGCTCAACATTTTGGGTGTGTTAACTTTTGTGTCTGAATGAATGATAAATAATGCATTGGTTGTATGTTCTGGGTGGAATGAAGTTTGTGAATGTTATGTTGTTGTGTCACTAGGTGGGTGGTTGGCAGGCAGGAATGAAGATGTGTGTGGGCCCATTTTCAACATGATGGTTGGAGGGGCCCCTGCTTAGAGCGAAAACAGTCTGAGGCACTCGTAGTTCTACCATGAACTAATGCTGTTTCCCTGACACGCTGGTTCTTCCTGCGCTTTTGACCTGTGTCTTTATGTTTGTCCACTGTGTTTTTGTTTGTGCGCCCTGATGCCAGCGGGCTTCGGCACCCTATAAATTAAATAAATAAATAAAAATAAATAATAATTACAATGGTGACAGAGATAAGGTTAATAGCCGCTAATTATCTCGAGGCGGACAGCCAGCAGGGAGCTTAAACACTAAATTCCCACTGAAGAGCTCTAAACCCTTCTTTGTCAGCAAGTGGCTGATATGGAAGAACCAGTGTTAGAAGGCAATGAGGTGATAACACTTCGGTGTATACTGTGGGAAGAGAAAATGCACTTTGTAATTTGATCGCTGCAAAGTGCACATTTTAAGCCCCAGAACGAAAATAGAGAGACATGAATATATTGCTGTGTTACAAGACCGCTGAGTGCTGACTGGCAACATGGGTGCAGGTGCTGGGGGTCACCCCTGAGGATCGAGGACTCTTCTATTTGAAAAGATTGAAAGGCCCTGATGCCGTCCATGGTGAAGGGGTATGAATTTTGAGTGTGTGTGTGTATGTATGTATATGTATGTGTGCACGAGAGGCGCTTGGCAAGTGCAGCATTTGTTTATGGGTATCGAGAAGGCAAATATGAAATATTACATGACTAGACTCAGACTGGCATTTTGGGGCAGCCCATCTAGCCATTTCTTACTGTGACATGACTTTATTCTGGGAATCTTGATAAAGGAAGCATGGTATGTGTCATTAATTGGCTAGACTGGTATTTTTTACTGTTGTCAATGCAGTGAATTCTAAAGACACTCTGTGGTGTTATAACTTTCAGAAGACTGGCGTGTCTTTAGAATTTAATTTTAAAGATTGGCCGCCTGTCTTATGCAAGTTATGACAGAGCATCAGCAAGGGAGTCTTGTGGTGTTGTAGTTTAGTGTTATCCCACGGAGCCACCATCCACCCCGCTTCTTTCCTTCAGTTGTCATGTCCCCCCTCCAACATTTTCAGTAAAGTTACTCCACTGGATATGCAACACATTTATATAACCCCATATTGGCCCCATGTCGAATGCCAATGCCGATTGGCTCAAGAAGACCCTAAATATAGTGATTTTGATTGCATATGAAAGCGAACAACATTATTATTGGAGTTATTCCAATTTCTTCTAAACTAGCAGATCACAGCATAGATGGCGATTGGGTACACTCTTACTATCCTACAATGAGTAGAACTGTAAGATCAACTATAGCTGGGCAAAGCTCATGGACGCCAGTAGCCAGGCTCGGACTGGCCTATAGGGCAATAGGCCCATGGCCGAACCAAAAACACAAAATGCTGGTGTGAGCCACTTTTATTGCCCAATGGGGACCAGTTTAATGAGTTACTTCACTATCCAGCTAATCTTTTGACCAGTGTTGCTGAATAAATATTCTTTAAAATGCACAATTGCATCACATTTTATCAAAAAACTCACCTTTGGGTACTATTCAAACAGTGTCACAAAACTAATGAATAGCCATTTGCAACTGTGGGCCACTTTTTCATTGGTGCCAGAGATAATTGTATGTCCCAGTCCGACCCTGCCAGTAGCCCTTTCTGAAGAAGTGATAGAGCCAAGAAGATAAGTACACAACACACACGCCAGCATCTGGAGGGGAGTGTGACCCTCAAACATCCTCCCAGGTGGCATATCGAGCATGGCTCTGGGAAGTTAAACTGATGATGGTAACATACACTAAGGGGACGACTGTCACCGCCAAGAACTCATAAGGTTTATTTTACTTGTAACTGCTCCTTTTTCAAGAACCTAATGGCCACACATGGGATGAAGCCCCCTGCTCGCAACATGACCCGAGACCCATCTCTGAAGATGGATACTATGAGGGGGCAGTTTGGCCCCTACTCCAGATAGACTCACTGAGGTGACAACAAATCCTGCATACCTCGGTTGACAGCCAGGTCCAAAATGAGGTCACACTCCCGAGTCACCCATGTCACCTAAACCCATGATCCGGCCTCCTAAGCAAGATGCCGCCTCAAAGACCACCCATCAGCTCCTGAAAAACTGAAAAAATTAGCATCCGAGTCCCTGAACAACATTTTCACTCTGAAGAATATATTATGTGCTTCTTGGCTCCATTTGGCCATGCATGCACTCACAAATCGGCAGCAATACACGTTTAGAGAACCAAGTTAATTAAAGTGCCCAGCCCACGCTGAGGTGGGAGATTCAGAGTGGAAAGAAAACATACTACATGTCTCCTCTGTCCTTCTTGTTCTTCCTATCACCAAACAATAACTTGCAGGAGCATTTGCACATGCGCAAACACTATCTGACACAGCCAAACCTCTGTGGCAGCATGTGGACACCCAGAAAAGGGCTAATAAAGCTGGTTTGGACCAGAAACCTGGGTGTTTAATTAAGCCATAATAACCATGGCAGCAAGCTTCATCAGCCGGTAAAGGCCCTGGGTACAAGTTACAATCCAAGCGACGCACGGGCCTTAAGGACAGGCCCCAGTGCCACAACCAGTGTTAGGAAAGATACCCCTTTACTGCACCTTTCCTGCCATCTCTATGATATGCGATGGCATTTGTAATGCGACCTGCACACAAGTTTTTCTAGGCGCGACAAGACACGGAGGGGGAAACAAAGGTAGGACAAAATAACGATCTTACTAGGCCTTGTGTTATTCAGATCGCGCAAGTGGGGGAAGAGGGAAGGGTAGAAGTGCAAGGGGAGGTGAAGGGAGAAGTGCAGTTAACTTACATGTGCAGCCAGCGGGTGGCTCATAAGTGCAGAGAGAAGGAACTGTAGGGTTGCAGATACAGACCCTTAAGTGCTGGGGAGTTGGAGGCAGTGTGAGGGCAACTCAAACTGTTTGTTTTTCTTTTTGTACCTGCCCTGTTCTTTTTACAGTGCAGTGAAGCCTTAAGCTTCACTACACTGGCTGTTGCTCCTTTGTTATGGGGAAACTGACATGTCCTTCAGGCTGTCACTACTGGGAAACATTGTTTCCCTTAGACTAGTTACTTTGTTACTACTTTCGGTAACTTTTTACCACTTGTGGTAGCATTTATCACTTTACAATGCATCTTACAATTCAGTACAATGAGGTACATATTTTGTTTTGCCCTAGATTAACCAGATTTAGGTATGCTAAATGGACAAGTTTGTGGGAGCAGTGACTTTGTATCATTTTTTGGTGTATTTCGTTTTAGCCTTACCACATTTGCCGGGTTTGCCTACTAACTATGGCCAGTGGTCAAATATGGCCATGACACAAATGATTTCACTTGTCCTTTGGCCATCTTGTCTTTTAACCTTCATCTTGGACTGTGAGGCCAGGGTCATCCATATATGGACTTCCAGGGCCCATGAAAGCAGGGGCTTTTGGCAGGCTACTGGAGGGCTATGTGTGTTTGCTGCCAGGAAGTGGGCTGGGACTGTCTGGTCACAATCCACATATTGGTGCCAATATGGCTGGGTGGAATGAATGAGTCTTGCCACCATTGGTTCTGATTGGACCACTCCTGGGGTGCATGGGGCAGATCTGTCATTGGCTAGTGGGAGCTGCTGCTCCTACCTGGCTTTTAGGATAAAAGGACCCCTGTACCCACTCTAGAGAGATCCTGGAAGAAACTGAAGGAGTCAAGACTCCTTTCTAGCTGCAAGACTTGCGAGGAGACCGTGGACCCGTCGGAAGAAGGCTTGGCGACCAACTTCTGCTGCTTGCCCTGGTAGAGCCCTGTCCTGTGGAAGATCTCCAGCAGTCATGTAAAGGAGCTACAACCCTTTGGGTGGAGGGAACATCCATTCTCAACATCAGCTCGGAGTCCTACGAAGAAGAGCCTTAGGAAGTGCCCCAGGACCGCCCTGTGGCTGACCAGCTCAGAGTTGGGGCTACCGTGCTGCAAACGTCGCCATTCCGAGTTGAGGCCTGGAACTTGGGGGGGATCTTCAGCTTGTGCAACAAGGCTTACTTCAGTGAGATGTTGTGGTCCTAGCATCAAGGAGAACCGAGATAGGAAGGAAAGTCTGACCGCAGCAAGTGAATCCTTTTGCATCGCTGTGCATCGGTGCCCATCGTCCGAAACTTCTTACTTGCAACCATTCCTGTCCTGAGAGGGGCCCTGCATCAACTTCTGCTGCATTCCTCAACTGGGAGACCTTGCACCAGAATTAGACACTAACCGGAGAACTGCTCGAACGTGCAACCCCTGGGAATCAAGGGCTGAGGCTGACTGCGGAAAAGCGATCTTGGACCTTCTTCAATTAACCTGCCAGAGTACAGGGGGTGGTGAGTTGTAGCAATACTTACCTGAAATTCTTTACTCCCTTTTAAAAGTTTGATAACTTTTAGAAACCTTTAATTACGTTGGCATTGCTGTTGCTTGTTCACACAAGCACTCTGAAAGTTGGGAACACGTTTGCTATCTAGTTTAACTCACCTCCTGACAGTTGGAACTGTTCACTGAACCCCAGAGACTCTACCTTCATTGTTTCCATCCTCACAAAACTGTATGGAACTTTGATGAACTTTTGGGCACAAGGCCTCATGCAATTTAGGGATGGACTTCTGAAGTTAAGATTGAATATCTGTGGACTAGTAGTGCTAATACTAATCTGTACCTTCCTTTTCAGGGGTTTGATATGTATTTTGCCCTACTCCAGTAATTGTATATATGTATCTAATTTTTAATATTGAGTGATAGCATTCCCTGTTAGCAGTCATTTTTCACTGTGTTATGTGGCCATAAGTAAAGATGTATTTTGTATCTGTTTGTCTAAGGGTGTTCCTTGACTATTTCACTGTGGCTGCTACCGCCTTGTCAAACCCACCACCAAGTGTATTATTGCTATTAGCACCCTGTGGCTAACCCACAAAGTACACATACTTTGCAAAAGTAAAACCAAAAGACCTGTGGCAAGCACACAGGTGGTTTAGAAATGGTTGTAATCTGGGACGTGATTTCACCAAAATGCCAGGGGTAGCAGAAGTGACGTCACATGACCCTTGACCTCTGATGACATCACAGGAAATGACGACGTTTGACCCCACCCCCAAGTGACAGCTGATGGTGCACAACCTTTCACCCCTTGCCAAAACAGGAAGTGGCATCACATAGCATTGTTCCTCAGTACACTAAGAAAAATATGGTTATGATACCACTCTAAGATGACATACATTTCATGCACGAATGGGTCACCCTATGTAGCGTTAGTATCAGTATATATAGGCGAACCCTGATATGAATTGTGCCCGTGTATTCAGCCTGTGGGCACCCTACATCACCACCGTCACTCACCTGCTGCAGGGAGAAGGTGGCCGCAAGAAGAGCCCGGGTGATGAACGGTGCCCTCTGTCCTGGGGAGACCCGAGCTGCCCTGCACATGATGCGCCGCTCCGGGTGGCCTCATTGGCCTCGCTCACGAGGGCCGGCTACAAAGAACAGCAGCACCTGCTAAGTGCTGCTGCAGGGCCCTGTGGTACCCGTGCCCCTCGGCTCAGTCTGCAGAGCTACTGCCCCGGTGCAGAAGATGAGGCGCCCCTGTGCAGCGGGTCTGGCTCCCTGACTGATGCTGCTCTCCCGTTAGCACTAATGATGCTTTGCTGCGCGTGGTGGTAGCACCGGGCTTGTGAGGGTACTGTTTGGGGGGAGGGGTACTGTTGCCTTGTGATAATACTGCCTGGGCTGACTCTACAGCAAGCGTACCAACCAAGGCCGCTTTAACGAACGCTGAGTTGACCCTGGCAGGATTCGGCCCTGCCACAGCAGGCTGCGCACAGAGATCAGGGGCGAGTGCTTAGCTCCCTGTGCTATCTGACCGGCTAGGATGGACCACGACTTGACCTTATTCATTCAACAAAACATGCTGGCTCTTGCCTCAATGTGCCCTCAGTGCCTAGATTTGCACTGTTACACGAACGACAGGCAATGGTGTAAAGTCAGGGAGGCTGTATGGTGTCTTTACCCAACACGAGATTTAACGAGTTTCTGGGAGATGCATAAGCACGGTTACTCAAACTCTCTGCATGACACCTCGCAGCGGCAGAGACACTTATTATAAATATTAGGCATGCAGAGAGAGAGTGACTCACCAAGTTACACGTGCACTTCCTATTCTGGTCTATTGTGCTGATTTGGCAATAATGTAGACACGAGCTATGATACTGTGCGATATAATTGCACATGCGATATGATAATAGTTCACCGTTATGGACACCTCATAAGAACAGAACCATTTTATCCCAACTCTGTTTATTAAGGGATACAAAGAACATACTGACCACAGTAATTCAGAATGACGTAACACATACACCCAACTATATACGTTTCATTTCCACTTATCAATCACAAGTGTCAGCTCATCAATGTTGTAATTGCACTCACTCCCCCAACTGCATCCTCATGACCACCTAATGGAGCTTACAACCACTTTACTTATAATGCTGACAGAAATTCACATGAGCCACACAGGATCCTGTGATCGGCCGCGCTGAAGTAAAAAAAAAAACAAAAAAACATGGCAGCATGCTGGCCGGAAAAGACAAGAATGACCTCACTACATAGACCCAGAGGCCATGTTTGGCTGGTTGGTCTTCCGGGGCAGCACCACCTGACAGCGAGAGTGATGGCAGTACGAGAAACAGCCCCACTGCGGGGTTACCACTTGTGGCGTGAAGTGGGCACTGAGTCCGGAGAATACAAGGTAGTAAACACTGCATCAAATCACCCCGGGGCCCTGCACTGTGCTGTAAGCAGTACTCAAGGCACGGTGGCACCTATTGAAGGGCTCGGGGTGGAGGCGATATGGGCAACAGTCCAGACAGGACTCAAGTCGTGAGTACACGTGGGGGGACGGAGTCCACCCACTTTATTCAGAGGGTGGACTCAATTCCCACCCCCCAAGTCAAAATGATAAACATTGAATGCACTCTTTGAATTTGTGCGTTAAAGCTGACCACGGGGATCGAAACACAGTCATCAGGATTGTAGGCCAGACAGTTCACCACTGCACTATATAACCTGATGAAAAATAAACAACAAAAACAAAATTGGCCGATTTCGGTACTGCAAGTCTCGGAAAACATTTGTATTGGTTCTTGGAGTTTAAAACATGCAACTCTTTTAACGTTTTCAAAAACACTATTAGAAGAAAATATCCTCTTTTGGTTTTGTGTGTTTGTTTTTATGAAAGGCAAATGCCATTCGTCCCGTGCAATTTGGGTGGTTATTCAAAGCCAATTTAATGTAATGTGCATATTCACCTTGATATGCTAATTTATGGCAAGGTCACATCCCATTGCATTTGTTGATGAGTCCCCCCAATTTAATTTTTAGGACTTGGCCCCTGAGTTCAGACGAGGATCACAAGCCCCCTCTGATTCTTTACATATTGAGGGTTGGTTTGGCACTGATCACTCAGGTGGAGGCGCTTTCCTAAAAGCACCCTACTCATCTGAAACTTCTCAGGTGGTAGTCCCTTGTCGATGTCCTGTCCCTCTCCTGTCCCATCCAAGTGCAGCTCCATACGCTGTTCTCGCGTGACATCTAGGGAAAAGGGCGCTGGATTTAGCACTCTCAATACTCTCTTATATTTTTGAGCAGAGAATTCCTGAAAACCGCATCAAGAGCCTGCTGTGCTTCTGTGATGTCCATAACAAAAAATATGTGTATGCACCATATTTAATTAATAATTTCCCACACAGATATCGGGTGAACTTTACTTCAAATTCTTCCTTCTCACATGCAGCGGAAGATACTCTAATTTAGAAGTTCTGCTCCTCAGTTCAACTTTAGTTGGAGCAAAAAAAGGGTTGCCTTCTGCTATGAACCTATAAATCCAATCCAATCTATTTCAATGCTGGAGCTTTTCGAATGCCAGGAAAACCCCTGCCGCAACTTCACAACTTCACTGGGTTGGGAGCAATGCTTTCACAGAAATCCAAACTTAATCAGCGGAAATTAACACCATGAACCATGCTTTTAATGATAGAAAATACAGAGGGGGTAAACGGTTAATAAACTGAAAACAAACACAACAATGTTCAGGTTTTGTGTAGAGATGGGTTACCGTCACAAGAATGTTCACCTTTCTGCTGACAGCTATAGCATGCATAGCCTGTCACAAATTGGCTGCTCCATATCACTACATCAGCACATCGCCATCCCCCTCACATTTCCATTTTTGCACCCGGTGTGGTGCCAGTCAGTCAGATTGCTCCAATTACTGACCTCGGCCTGTGTTTGTGGTAATCTGTGAGCCTCAGGCAACCACCCAATCACCATTGTTCATTTAGAGCTCTCCTGCAGCCCTTCTCTGCCCAAAGCTGTCCTGCTCTACCATCACTTCAAACTCTCCTCACCAAGCACACTTACCAACTGGTAAGTGTTTTGTCCATCTCCTTCCTGCGGTGCCATTGGATCGCACTGCTTCACATCCCTGCCAACCATGAAAATGGAGGAGGGGCCTTGCTTGGAGCCCCGGTTTTAATTTCCATTACAGCCATGGCATGTTATTTGGGGTCACCAGAGGTTGCAACAGTGACCCCTGGTGGCCCCTGGCATCATTCTGTGGCCACTTTGCTTAGACCTTGCACTTTAAATAAATAAAAAAAACAGGGTAATCCAGACGTGGACCCCTTGCTCACTGTGCTTAGAGAGGCACAACTTCACCTCACTGATGAAGCCCAACTAGGCTGAAACACGTGTCTGGGGTTGTTGATGGTACTCTTGTTCAGAGGAGAATTGCCTAGCATTTTGATGATGGATTACCCTTGTGGTGGGGACAAAGACTGATATGCAAATGTATATTCCTCCTCTGTGAAGGGTGCAGTGAGTCAAAACGTGGTTATGGGCCCTCCTGAGTGGAAGAAATTCCATAGAACAGAGTATTTGACCCATGTTCGTTCTCAGTAGAAGGGGCTCCCACACACCATTTATTTTTTAAAAATAGTTTGTGAAAACAACACTTTTTAAGAAAAAATTGCAAGCTCTGTTATCGGAGCACAGCACCACTGTCTATGTCTGCAGTGTTCTCTCGAGCGACAAGCTCATGGTAACCATGATCTCGTCTGAAGTCTGTGCAGGACTGGCACCCGACACGCCTGCTCAGTGCTCAACGTCGCTCCCTGTCTCGCTGCAGCTTCCGGCGCCAAACGTGTCTTCATCTGTGATCGGGAGATTTGTTGGCTCTGGCGCCGTCTTGATCCAGTTTACTGTTGGGGCCGTATGATTGATTTTAGCAGCTCCAGTACGTGGGACATGCAATGCAATTGGGGTATTTTCCGGGTGTGTAAGCTCTTCTTGCGGTGTGTGCATGTCTTTTTCTGTATCATCTGGTCTATTTCCAAATGCTTTGTATAACAAAAGGTACATTAAAGCAGGTCGGATTTAGGATTAAGACAATTCCGCTTCCTCTCATTTCCGAGTGATGTATATATTGGTTTCAAAACAAAAAGAAAATTAAATAGGAGACCTATTTTCTGGTCAAATGATGGAATTCTGGTTACACAACACTGCTTTGAAAATGTGTGTGTAGCATTGTCTGAGAGGCAGAAAGGAGGGCTCTGCTCACTAAATCTGAGGGAAAGCTTTTGCCATCTGCTGAGCAGCACCACTCACACACCTACTGCCACAACACTAAGAGGAAAGGAAATGTGCATTTCATCAGTATAAGAATGCCTTCTGCAAGTACAGCAGCAAGGACCCGAGAGAAGCAGGGCAAACCATGAGTGACAAATAATCCCTGGTGGTGTCTGCTTGGACGTCTACCAAGAGGAGCTCCAGAGTCGTATCATGCAAACCAATCGTTCTGTGGCGTGGATGTGCTCTTGGTAAGGTTCCCAGAAGACCTAATTTCACCGGGGACACACTATTCCATTCAAGGGCTTGTTTTTACTTATGTCATTTTATTATTTTGAAATGACCCAAGACTACAATTCCTAGAACGCAATTCACAGAGAAATGAAGGCACACGGCAGGGGCATATTGTGCACAGTGACATGTACTCATATGGTAAATTTATGTCCGAGACAACCCACACATGGAAAACCACCTGAAACATATTGCTTTGTGTGAAAATGATAGAAAGATGAATACAATTACTCAAGTTACAAATGCAGTTTATTTAAATTTACTTTCACTAAATGTCCATATATATACATTCACTAAAAGAAAACGTTGTTACAGGGACGTTATGGTTAAGTTGCCCTACCAAAAACCTGTACACTTCACTAAAAAAACTTTTCAAACGTGCCATTATGGTTCAAAGCAAAACCGAAAACCCCCTGAAATTCGCCAGTTATGGTAGGCTAAGCAACCATAACTGCCCGCACCACTGTGCACTGCTAACACTAACACCCAGGACATCAAAGATGACATCACAAATGTCATTGATGATATCACATGTGTATTTACTTTTCAGACAAGGGGTTGTGAATGTAATTTTGGCCAAAAAAGTATCAGGGGTTATCGGGACATGCGTAATAACGTACATACTCCATCACGCAATTTAGTGTTCTAAAGAAAATTCCATTGCAGTGTTCTTTCTAGTACAGGAAGCTACTCATACAGAAATGTAGGTATTGGCTGCAGCATACACCACAGAGGTGCTATATTTGTACTTTCCAAAGTTGTATAATAAACCAGTGAATGCTTCTGTATCAGACTTTTCTGGTCTGTGAAATATGTACTAAGTTGCTAATAATGCATCACTTACTACATATTTCTAGTAATACACACAAAACATAAATAGACTACAATGCATACAAATATGGGGCTTATATATGGGGAGTAAAGTAAGCAAACATGAGGCAGTATCATTAGAAACTGTGTATAATCTACATGATTGTATTCACGCACAAAAATTATTGCTGTGCTTCAGGCCTGCTTTTTCCCCTATATATGTACACCATAAGATGCGATTAAATTCTAAGGAAAGTATTGTAAGAACATGTGAGAATAGCAATATCTGTACATGTAATACCTTTTGAAAGTTAAGTTTCTGACTGTCAGTAAATAAACCCACCTGGCCTAGATATAGCAGTGAACAAAAACAAAGGGGCTACACATGTGATGTCATCAGGGATGTCATCAATGACATTTGTGATGTCATCTTTGATGTCTTGGGTGTGTGGGATGTTTTTACCCATACATCCGAGCCCTACCTCAAAAACTGTGCAGTACTGACATGGAAAACATCATGATGGCCAGAGCTTCCCAGAAAATGCACAGGGAAATGCATGAAGAATAGGCTGCCACTCATTTTTGCCGATGTTATGGGCACAGAAGGGCACTGCCTAAAACCACCATTGGGCTACCCACACAGTAGTCTGAAACCATTGGGAATGGCAATGCTGAGTGCCAAAAGCAACCTAGAATTGTGGGGAATTCATTTTCTTAAATCCCTAAAATGGGTGCAGTACCAGTACTCACCACTATCAGAAAGCCGGCGCTTTAAAACAGCACCAGACTTTTTTCTTTTTGTGTAAAACTGAATAAATGAATGAAATAAATGAAGGCAGGCCAAAGAAAGACTTACTGAGAGGTGGATCCAATGTAAAGTTATATTCTGAAGTGACTTGAATGTTCATAACAAGACTGGCTGAGCTCTGCAGGTCTGCAGCAGCCTAACAAACTGGATTTAAAACTACCAAAAATCGAAAATGTTTAAATTAACTGAGTGACCTACTTTTGAGTGGCACATAGTTGTCACTGTTGAAATGCCATAGTTTTGAACTTAGAATCAGCATTCTAGCTCCATATGTAAACATTGTCTTGACTTAAACTGGGTAACCAAAAGTGACATTTTATCTGAAACCTGGCTTAATGAAACTGAATTCTGCCCACCAGCTACCCCCGACAGGAGATGAGACTTGCACAACAGCTATGTTCCCAGGCCTAGCTGCCTTTTTGCTGCTCCCACCAAAAGGGATCTGACACTTCTCTGATTGGATTATCAAGGGACTGCTAGAGACTAAACAAAGGACCCAGGCAGAGGGTTTATTGAAGTGGCCATAAATGGCTTCCTCTTGAACAATGGGCCTTCCAGGGCCCAGGCAGATGGTTTATTGCAGGGGTAATAAAAATGGCTTCCTCTTGGCAGAAACTGGGAGGGGGAGAAACTGGAGACAGAGGCTGAGCTTGAAGAAAGTGGAAAGACTGGTTTATGTACCATGTGACCTGAAAAGACACACCCCTGTAGCCAGAATATGGTCTTAGAAAAAGATGAATAACTCATAGTACAGACTTGTCATGATTATTTAAATGATACCATAATTCTTGTGATTTTTCTGGCCACATTTTAAGAGGTTTTTAGAACCGGTGGCATGATCTGGGGGCAAACTAGCAGTTAAGAGGGTATTACTTAAAATGTATGCATGTGAAAAGTCTGATACTTCATCAATTAATGCCTGCATGCCTTGCGCACATGTGTATAAATTTGAGTAAGAATCTGATATTGGTAACCTGACCAAAAAGTGAAATATGTTGCCATTTCTCAATGCAAGCTCCCAGGAAGAGCAGATTTGGACAGGGTATACCTCCTGTGATATGTGATGGGTGCATGTAATTTTAAACAAATGTGTACCTGTGCAAATATGTCTTTTGGATCAAATATAGATTGTGTGTAAAGTTGACAGGGGTGGGTTCTCTGTATCATAAACAGACCTCATCATGATGACACTTCATTTCATTCCCCCAATCAAGGGGAAGAGGATGAAGTGGCCAATGACAAGTGGAGAGGGGTAAGGCCTAGTGATGCTGCACACACACCCATTTTCAAAACACATAAAAGCAGACAGTCAGGACAGATAGGGACATTCAATTCCATTTGCTGCAACGCGCTCTGCCGGACCATACAACATCCAGAGATCCAGACTTCAAATCCATCAATCTCCAGAATCCAGAGAGGCTAGACCAGCAGAGCAGAGCTGACCCAGGCCACTGTTAGCAGAACCAGAGAGCTGACCCAGATCACTGTGAAGTGCCGAGACCAGACCGGAGTCCAGTCTAAAACCTGACCAGATCCGTGGCGAGGCCCATTCTATTTCTAAAGATATTGTGAGTACCTAGCGGAACTGTGCAGAACCAATCCCTTAGTTAAAATATTATAATTCAATCTGTTTTAATCTAAGTAGAACTGCCTAAAAGCTGTCACCTGTCATTTTCTAGCTGCTAGCTGTCACTTGTCACTTTGAACTTTAAAATGTCAAATCCGAAAAACAACCTTCACAAAATCGTTCATAACTCCGTAACCGTTTGTCTTAGAGACTTGCAGTAACTTTCCTCTGAAAGCTTAGAATCTAGGCTTTTCAACGAACCTAGAACCGCATTCCTATTCCATACACTTTTGCCGCAATCGCGAAAAACGCACTCGCGAATTTACCGCGATTTGCAAATTTCTCTACGTGTGAAAACAGCAGTTTCCTTGCTAAAAATTCGTTTGCCTCTTAAGAACCATCCCTGAATCATTGCTAGAGTGAGTCTGGACTAATATTAACTTGATACCACTCACCCTGAACCTCAAGAGGGAATTAAAAGCATTTTAGCATATTTTTCACTTCATTGCCAGCACATGTAAAAGCATTTTGGGCCTGTGTTCCAACTTCTGTGGTCTAAGCTTGCTGGGGTGAACTGAATTACATTTGATTGCATTTCTGAGAACTGTGTGCTTTCCTTCCATTTCCTTGCATTGCATAAAGGGGGGAGGGGATTGCCAGAGAAAAGTGATTACATTGTTTTGTTGAAATCATATTGAGTATTTTCTGTATTGCATTTTCATTCAACATTACATCCATCTGAACTTATATAAAGCATTCTCTACCACCTTATTCTTCTGTTCCTATTCACAAGTGTGCTAGTGTCAGACTATCCATTATTGATTACTGCTCAGATTCAGGGTGATATTCAATTATTAAATTATTATAAAGCGTGATATATATATATATTGTTTAAATTATCAAATAAACCTTTAAACTTGCAAAACAGAACTACTTCTTGGCTCAGTGGGGTCAGGGGGATTCCAAGAGAGGGGTGTTATATAGGGGTAGTCATCCAGAACGCATGAACTGGACATAAAGATATATTAATAAGGGTTTCCATTCATTATCCCAGACTAGGCATTGACTTAGCTGTAGTGTTGAATTGAATCCTCTTACAAATTGGGGGCTCGTGCCGGACGTTTGGGTTAGATCTATCACTTGTGCAGATTAATACAGCGTGCCAGCTGACCAGATACACATATCCGGTCGGATCACCACGCTGTGTTACGCTGTAAAGCACTCCTCAAAGGAACGCTCTAAGGAAAAGGTCTGTTTTGCAAAAATAAAACACAAACTTCTGTAAGTCAGGAAGGAACTCAAATTCCAGAATGACGACCTTAGTAGACATGAAAATAGCCAGAGAGCACTTCTTACATAAGTTATTTGTGAGAGGTGAGTGGACTCATCAGGACCAGACGGTCTGGTTGCAAGCAATCGCACCCCAGGTCACTGAAACAGGGTCAGATATATGGGGAGATCAGGGTCCCCTACATGTGGCCCTGAGTGAATTATATTTGGCCCCGAAGGCCAAGGATGAGCACCACAAGATTGCCAGGGTAGCGGCATATTTATATTTACATATGGGAGCCATGCAGGACAAATGTGCTGAAGGCCAAGATCTGGCGAGTAGGCAACTGCTGGCATTACAGAAGGCCCAATCTGATCTGGACTCTTCTGAGCAGAGGCTGCTCAGGAGCCAGGAGTCAGAAAATGACAGCAGACGGTACATCACTAAAATAAAGGAGGTTATGGATGTGCTGCAACAGGAAAAGGCGGACCAGGATACCAGATTTCTGGCCTTACAGAAGGAGTACCAAGAAGGTTTGGACTCCCTACTGCAGAGCCAGAAAAAGCTGGAGCAACAGTTAGACTTCAATAGGGCATGTGCTGAGCAGGTAGTCACCCTGCAAAGCCACCTAGATAGGGAGAAGGCAGAGAGCAATAAACTGATTTTGAAAGACCTGGATACCCAGGCAGAGTTTGACCAGGAGCGCCAGAAAACTGGTGCATTCCAAAGGCAAAGGGACGACCTGGCGGCACAGATGCAGGCTCTTAGTCAGGAAAGGGATTCCTTAGGCCAGGAAGTCTGCCACTTAAAAAGGAAAATGGAAGAAAATCACCTGGCCCTCCAGGGACTGGGTGACCTCCAAAAAGAACACCATAACTTGTTAGAGCACACCAGGAAGGTGGAGGATGCTCTGGCAAGAAAGGAGCAGGCCAATAGGGACACAGCTCAGGAGGTAACCCTCCTGCAGCAAAGACTGGCCCAGTGCTCCAGGACCAATCAGGAAACGCAGAGAGAGAATGAGGCTCTCTGCCAGCACAATGATAGGCTCCAACAACAGGTAGTGATGCAGGAGAGACTGATAGAGTCTAGTAAGGCCTTAACTGAGGAACTGAAGGCACAGGCTCTTGCATTGCAACAGGGAGCAGGGGCGGATAGAGACCAGGTTCGCTGGGAAAGGGAAACTCCTGAGCATAACCTCAGGAGCCCTAGTACCAGAGGCCTTTTTCTCTCTCAGTCCCTGGACTCTGCCACCCCCATGTCACCTGGCGCACATGAGCACAGGGCCACAGGGATGGCAGATTACTATCCACCCAGAAGCATGGGGCTCATAGGCCAGTACCACCCAGGAATGGAGGGGCGGGCATCCGGGTATGGGCACCCAAGCACAGTGCAATTTAGTGGGGAACCCCAGGAGAGTAGGCCCATTAAGGGCATCCTGAAAACCTCTGCCCAGTTAGGTCAGTAGGGGGGGTACCCATCAAATCCTGGCAGCAAAGAGGAATCTGAAGACTCCTCTGAACGGTACAGGACACAGGAGCCCAGGTCCCCACATTCTGCCAGCCATTCCCAGGCTCGCAGAATCCGGGAAAACCTGGAAGATCAGACGGGAACCTCTGGGAGCAGTGCCTCTGAGTCAGAAGAAGAATGGACAAGGGTTACCCGAACCAAAAAGGCCAATAAGGCAAAAAGGGCCTTGATTAAGGACCCATTGAAACAGATTAAGGCAATCAGGAGTGTCATCACGCCTTATCATAAGAACGCCAAGTACTCTGTTTGGGAACACTTGGAGCTCTATGAGCAAATGATGGAGACTTTTCATTTGAAGGACAGCCAAAACTGTATCCAATATGTAAAGTGGACATTCTCCCCAGAGTACTCCAGTTTCTTTGCAGGGCTGGAGGACCAAAATCATTCCAGGTGGTACACCTATAGGGCGGCCATATTAAAACATTTTTCTGTTCACAGAAATCCCCAAGAGGCTCGCAAGGCAGCCTACAATTTGCAGTGTGGGGAGGATCAGGCCCCACAAGAGTTTGTGCAACAACTGAAACGTGCCTTTGCGCAGACCACCAGAAGGGTGCGCACGGATAGCAGAGAATTTATTAATACGTTTTTCCATGCCTTGCCCAAATACATAATGACCCAGCTCGTGAGAGATTTTCATGAGAAAAGGTCTTTAGAATGGGTCATTGAACAAGCCACGCGCATCTACGAGGTGCAGAAACCGGTGGAAAACAAAAACCAGCCCAAAAACCCCAAAACTAACAGCACCCCTGCTGCTGCCAAGGTGGCAGAGGTAAAGGTTGCCCCCGTTTTGGATTTGGAGATGGGGGGGCCTAAAAACCTACCTGCAACTAATAATGCTAGGCCCAGAAGGTCCTCGGGCCAGTGACAAACAGGGAGTCAAGGAGGTAGTCCCACAAATGGGGTCCCTCGCTCTCCTGACTATGTAAGTCCCCGTTACAAGGGAAATCGACCCATCCTGGGTTATGTGTGGACTCCTCCAGCCCAAGGGGGGGATCCAGCCAAGCACCTAACCCAGGGAACTTCCCTCCCAACTTCCGACAGGAGGGCAGAAATTCTCCAAATCCTGGGCAGAACTTCTTCCCCAGGTATCCACCCAATTTCCAGCCCCAAAATCCTCCACCCTTCTTTCCCCAATTCCCTGAGCCCAGACAACCGAATCCGGGAGAGGGGAGGCCAAGGGTGGAGGGGTATCCAAATCTTCCCAACCAGGGGTACTACCAAAGAAGGGATAGCTACCCTTCCCGGGATCAGCCCAGGGGAGAAAACAGGGCCCCGTATCAGCCTGAGCGGGTTTCTCAGCTAGAGCGCCAGGTTCAAAACATGGCGCGGGATCTGGGTCACATACTGAGGGCTCAGCAGAACCCTCAGATCGGCATGCCGGCGCAGAACGCACCCAACTCTGGACCTGGTGCTCCAGAACAATGACGGGCGCAGCACCCCGATAACTCACCGGTTCCCAGGGAGGAGGCACAAAGGGAAGGGGGGTGTAAAGCCTTGGAGGAAGCTTCCTTCCTCACTTGTAAACAGCCCCTGGAAACCCAGGAACCGGAAACAAAATCTCTTGCCCCTGAAAGTCTGCCTCCTAAGGAGCAGAGGGGGGGTAGGAGAAACAAAAGACCCAAACAGACTCAGTTTGAGGAGGAGGTACAGATCTTCCAATTTGAGGGAGAGGGATCCTCAGAGGATCCTGGGAAAAGGATCTTCTCCTTCAGAGAGGGGGGAACTCCTCCCAAAGAAAAATGGGTCCCTAGGGATGCAAATCCAGACTGGGGAGATGTGGAGACCGAGCTACCGCCGCCCACCATCTCATCCCAGAACCAACAGCAAGAAAATCCCCTGGTTTAAACCCATCCTGATGACTGCCTCCAAAAAGGGGGGGAGCGGCCCAGAACCGGAGCCAGGGGAACCCACAATGGCTCTGATCTCCAGTTGCCAACTTTTTCTTTCAGATTCCCAAGGCTCTCCACAGAATTCTGCCCAAATCTCTTCGCTAGCGATGTCCAAAACCAGAAAGTTAGCCCACCAGTTGTCCAAAAATGTGCATTATCTGTGCCCCCTTGAGGAGAAGGAGGGAAGATACTATGCCCCGGTACAAGTACAGGGGCAGGGTACAATTTTAGCGCTGGTGGACACGGGATCTCAAGCTACCCTTCTGTCCAGAAGGTCCTTTGATGAACTGAATGCAGGAAGGGGAGGGAATTACCAAATTCCTCTCACCTCACTTCCTGGACAACTCCAGAACTTTGACGGGAAGGAAATTCCCGTCGAGGGGACGGCAGACTTGGACATTAAAATTGGGCGACACAAGTTGAAACACCCGGTCATAGTTGTGACTCCGGAGGGCACCCCTTGTTTACTAAGGAATGACCTACTGAGAAGGTTGTCACCCCTAATAGATTGCGTAAACAAGGTCCTCTGGACCCAGACTAGCCGACCAATAAAATTGAAACAGAGTGTCAACCATGTTAGTTTAAACGGCACCTGCCACATGGTGGAACAAAAATCTGACCAAGTAGAATTTCACTTCCAGAATAGCCAAATTCCAGACGTGACGGTAATAGCAGTAGGACAACAGACTGGTGATGGAGGGTCCTCTCTATTTCTGAAAATCAACCTTCCTTCCAGTCTAAAGTGGTACTCCACGCTGGAAGGAAACACTCTGAGATTCTATACTAATCCACAATCAGAAACTCCCACTCCTATAGTCCAGAAAGATGTGAAATCAGCTCAGAGCCTGGCTGATGTTCAGCAAATTTGAGAGCAGTTGTTCATCCCTGTCCAATTAAATGATGGGAAGGACTCTGTTCTCGCTCGAGTGTGTGTGAACAACGGTAAGAGCTTCATCAGCGAAGCCATGTTCCGCCAACTCCCAAAAGATCCAGCCATTCCCACATTCAAACTGATAGACAAATGGGAAATGGACCTGGAAGCACCTAATTCCAAACAGCTCCCGCCAAGCAGGTGTATGCTCAAAATCTCCATTGGCAACAAGAGCATAGTCCATAATTGTTGGGTCGTGCGAGACGTCACTGCCGCCTTTTACTTAGGCAGTGACATTCTCAATCACTTTGCCATTAGTTTGGACCTAATAAACTTCAAAGCTTGGTCCCGGTTAGCGGATAATCCCATGGGCTTTGATGATCCAGAAAAAGCATTTAGGTCAGCTCAATTGCTACCTTATGCAGTTGAAATTCAGATCAAAGAGGAAGTCACCATCCCAGAAAGGACCCGACAATTCTCCCTGGAAGTGAAAGTTAAGAGAGGACAATATCTGCAAAACCCTGATGCTTACATACATCTAAACGCTTCTCTCCAACAGCAAGGGTTGGGGGTAAACCCAACTCCATTAGTCAACATAGAACATGACACCATTCCAATAGAGGTGGATAACAGCGACTTAAAGAGTATTACTCTAGCCGCAGACACCATTATTGGAATGGCGGTTGATGACCAACATTTTTCCATTGATTTAGGTAATGAACTGTTAGGGCCAATCCCCAAGGACTGCTTTGACGGCGACAGTGAGGACAATACAACACCAGACAGGATTTTTACCCGGCATGGGGGGAACTTCCTGGTGTACACTTCTTGCCCTTATGGTAAGGAAGATGTGACTTGTGACTTCAGAAGGGATGAGGTGATTTTCCAGGTCCATGAGGGCTGCCTTTCCCACCTGAAGCCTCCAGTCCAAATCAGCACTCTGACCAGGGACTTCTCCACCCAGCTGGAGGAGGCCGCTGAGATAGCCAAACCAGAAGTCTTTCCAGGCTTCAGGCAGATGGTGGAAGAGAGAGTCAACCTAGCTGATGCCTGTGTGACTCTGGAACAAAAGCAAAAGTTGAAACAAGTTTTCTTGGATTTCCAAGATCTCTTTGCGGTAGACTCATATGACTGTGGTCGCACTGACATCCACACAACAACAATCCCCACGGACCCTGGCATGACTCCTGTGTTTGTGAAGCAATATCGTTTGCCTCTCGCATCCATGGAGTCCCTTACTGAAATAATTAAGAACCTTGAGTCCCGGGGAATAATCCGTCCAGTCCACAGCACCTTCAATAATCCGGTGCTGGGAATATTGAAGCCAAACGGCCAGTGGAGACTCTGCGCCGACCTCAGGGAGCTCAACAAATGGGTCCATACTTCCCGATGGCCTCTGCCCTACATTGACCAAGGGCTGGCCCAGATCCAGGGGTCACAGGTATTCACTGCAATAGACCTGACCAATGGATACTGGACTGTGCCCGTCAGTAGGGAGGACCAATACAAGCTGGCTTTTACCTTTGGGGGCCAGCAGTATACATGGACCCGGACTCCCTTCGGATACCTTAACTCCGGTAATGAGTTCAATATTTTCCTACATAAGGCCATGCCCGACCTGGGTGCGAGGGGTAACCTGGCTTATGTAGATGATGTCCTCATCAAAAGTTCATCTGTGGAGGAACACATAGCGGAGATCCGTTATGTTCTGACGCAGTTGAGGGCCGCCGGAGCAAAACTTTCCTTTCAGAAAGCACAGTGGTGTAGAACCCGTGTTAATTTCTTGGGGCATGAGATTACTCCCCAGGGTCTCTGTCCCCAGGAAAAGAAAGTGGAAGCACTTCAGAAACTGAAAGACCCCACAACTCTGCGGGAATTAAGGAGCCTCCTTGGACTGACTAGTTACAGCAGAAAGTTCATTGAGGGCTACGCAGAGATCACCAGACACCTGATTCATCTCCTGAAGGGGGGGGTCAAGTGGGAATGGGGTCCAGAACAAGCCGAGGCAGTAAGACAACTCAAAAGAAGCCTCTCACAAGCGCCCTGCCTAGCTTACCCTGTCAGAAACAAGGAGTTCTACCTGGAGACGGGGTTCTCTAATACGTGCTTGACGGCAGTATTATACCAAAAGCATGACAAGGTCAATAAAGTAATCTCCTATGCGAGCAAAACTTTATCCTCTGTGGAGGAAAAATTCAACGATTGTGAGAAGGCACTCCTGGCAACGGTGTGGGCATTGAAGAATTACCGCCCGTTTATCCATGGGGAACACATCATAGTGGAGACTCCACACCAGCCTCTGCAATATCTCCAAAGTGACAGAATCCGGGCCGGAAATGTGAGTAATTCCCGAATTACTTCCTGGATTCTGTCAATGCAAGGCTTCCCTGTGGAGGTCCGATATGGCCAAAACAAGAAGAGTCCCCTCGCGCAAGGTCTGGCTGACTTGCATGATTGTGCCAGAGAAAACTGTCTCGAGGACGAAAGTCTAAAAATAAAGGACAACACGGAGGCATAGCTTAATTCCCCACACAAAGTCTTCGAAGAGGACAAGTGTGAGGGAATGCCCACTGTCTATGTGGATGGATGCTCTTACCATGTTGACAACGACGGGGAGAAAGAGCTGGTGGCCGGCGTAGGGAATGCATGGGTGAATGAGTCCCCAGAACCCTCCGCTGGATACAAAATTGGGGCCATCCAAGGGGATCTAATTGAGATTGAGTCCCTGTTGGGGGAATTCCAGGTCACTGCTATCACTAGGTCCCAGACAAATGCTCACAACGACCTTTCAATTGCACAATGGAGTAAGGAGACCCCTGATGCGGATTTCATTACCGCTCAGAAGGGGGATCCAATAATTGGTAAGTTTTACCAACACCTTGAGGACCCTGAGAACTTTCCCCTGATGGATACCGATTACACTGGGAAAGAGGACCTAAGAGTGTTGATGAAATGTCCAAAAATGTTCCGAATCCAAGACGGTTTGCTGGTAAGGAAATCCAAAGCTGGCCACGATCAGTGGGTGGTTCCTACCTCATTCCGAAGCCTGATGTTAAGTCACGCCCATGATGCGGCCACCGCCGGTCATAGGGGGTTTCACACAACACTGGAAATCTTAGGAGAGGTTGCATACTGGCCACACATGGCGCAGGACCTCGACCAATACTTGAAGGGGTGTCTTGTGTGTGCACAATTTCAGCCATCATCCCTCACGCACCGTGCGCCTCTCCAAAAGAGGGGGATGACACTGCCATGGTCAGATTTACAAATCGACTTTGTAGGCCCCGTGATTCGCTCTGCTAGGGGGAATAAGTACATGTTGACTGTGACATGCTTGTTTACCAAGTGGGTGGAATGTCTCCCAGCCCCAAATTGCAAGGCAGAAACTGCAGCTGCCCTGATGATTAACCACATCTTTTCCCGTTTCGGTTTACCTCAAAGGATTGAGTCAGACAGGGGTAGCCACTTCACCAGTGAAGTAATGACAAAGATGTGGGAGATACTGGGGGTCAAAAGGAAGTTACATATTGCTTACAGGCCAGCTTCTTCTGGGGCAGTAGAGAGATATAACCGAACCATTGTGAGCATATTAAAAAAGTTTGTGGCAGATTCAGGGCCAAGTTGGGATATCCGATTACCTCTGGTCCTAATGGCCATCAGATCTACCCCTTCATCTGCAACCAAAATGTCACCATTTGAGTTGATGACTGGGAGCAAGATGGTGCTTCCTCAGCATTTGCTCTACAGGACCCAAGAGCAGACACTGATAAATGCCTCCACAACTCATGAGTATGTGGAGAATTTAAGGAAACACCTTCAACATGCTTTTGCTTATGCTCAGCGGAATCTAGAAAGATCAGCTGATAGCATGAAGACCCACTATGACCTGAAGACTTCCAGGAAGGAATATCAGGTGGGGGACCGGGTCTATCTATACAATTTCCAAAGGAACCAGGCCAAACAGTGAAAATTTTTGCCTACATGGAAGGGACCCTTTGAGATTATAGACAAAATCTCCCCTGTGGCCTACAAGATCCGCATCCCCAAAGGCGGTTTGGCAGAGGGGGAAGACAAGTGGGTCCACATAAACCAGTTGAAGTGTTGCCATCCCAGGCACACTCTGCAACAACTGGAGGAATCCTCTGGAATCCTAGAGGGTACTGTCTCAGATTAATTCAGTTCTAACTTAAAATATCCTACATATCGCCTATCAAATTCTGAGTTTCTCAATGTGGGTGTTTTCGTTTTTGAATGCAAAAAGAAATGTGCATGTCCATGTGTTTTGACTATAAATTTATATGCCACCCCACTATATCAATGGTGGGGGAGAAATGTCCATGAATAGGTATTGCCGCTCTTCCTTTGTCGTCCTAGGAGAAAGAAAACCTGGAGACGGGCCAAGGAGGACGATCCGGAGACCGCGAGCAGAGACGCAAGGGGCCCAGGGTACCGCCCAATATTCCCATCAGGACCGGCGAGGAGAACCGATCGATCCGACCGTATGGAGGAAAAGTGCTGAACTGTGCCATCTATTGGAAGAAGATGAGGAAACATCCCAGGTCTTGCGAGTCCCATCAGGGAAACAGAATGGCCATCGCAAGAGGGGGGCTTGTGGGATGTTTTTACCCATACATCCAAGCCCTACCTCAAAAACTGTGCAGTACTGACAAGGAAAACATCATGATGGCCAGAGCTTCCCAGAAAATGCACAGGGAAATGCATGAAGAATAGGCTGCCACTCATTTTTGCCGATGTTATGGGCACAGAAGGGCACTGCCTAAAACCACCATTGGGCTACCCACACAGTAGTCTGAAACCATTGGGAATGGCAATGCTGAGTGCCAAAAGCAACCTAGAATTGTGGGGAATTCATTTTCTTAAATCCCAAAAATGGGTGCAGTACCAGTACTCACCACTACCAGAAAGCCGGCGCTTTAAAACAGCACCAGACTTTTTTCTTTTTGTGTAAAACTGAATAAATGAATGGAATAAATGAAGGCAGGCCAAAGAAAGACTTACTGAGAGGTGGATCCAATGTAAAGTTATATTCTGAAGTGACTTGAATGTTCATAACAAGACTGGCTGAGCTCTGCAGGTCTGCAGCAGCCTAACTGAAACTGGATTTAAAACTACCAAAAATCGAAAATGTTTAAATTAACTGAGTGACCTACTTTTGAGTGGCACATAGTTGTCACTGTTGAAATGCCATAGTTTTGAACTTAGAATCAGCATTCTAGCTGCATATGTAAACATTGTCTTGACTTAAACTGGGTAACAAAAAGTGACATTTTATCTGAAACCTGGCTTAATGAAACTGAATTCTGCCCACCAGCTACCCCCGACAGGAGATGAGACTTGCACAACAGCTATGTTCCCAGGCCTAGCTGCCTTTTTGCTGCTCCCACCAAAAAGGGTCTGACACTTCTCATTATCAAGGGACTGCTAGAGACTAAACAAAGGACCCAGGCAGAGGGTTTATTGAAGTGGCCATAAATGGCTTCCTCTTGAACAATGGGCCTTCCAGCGCCCAGGCAGATGGTTTATTGCAGGGGTAATAAAAATGGCTTCCTCTTGGCAGAAACTGGGAGGGGGAGAAACTGGAGACAGAGGCTGAGCTTGAAGAAAGTGGAAAGACTGGTTTCTGTACCATGTGACCTGAAAAGACACACCCCTGTAGCCAGAATATGGTCTTAGAAAAAGATGAATAACTCATAGTACAGACTTGTCATGATTATTTAAATGAAACCATAATTCTTGTGATTTTTCTGCCCACATTTTAAGAGGTTTTTAGAACTGGTGGCATGATCTGGGGGCAAACTAGCAGTTAAGAGGGTATTACTTAAAATGTATGCATGTGAAAAGTCTGATACTTCATCAATTAATGCCTGCATGCCTTGCGCACATGTGTATAAATTTGAGTAAGAATCTGATATTGGTAACCTGACCAAAAAGTGAAATATGTTGCCATTTCTCAATGCAAGCTCCCAGGAAGAGCAGATTTGGACAGGGTATACCTCCTGTGATATGTGATGGGTGCATGTAATTTTAAACAAATGTGTACCTGTGCAAATATGTCTTTTGGATCAAATATAGATTGTGTGTAAAGTTGACAGGGGTGGGTTCTCTGTATCATAAACAGACCTCATCATGATGACACTTCATTTCATTCCCCCAATCAAGGGGAAGAGGATGAAGTGGCCAATGACAAGTGGAGAGGGGTAGGGCCTAGTGATGCTGCACACACACCCATTTTCAAAACACATAAAAGCAGACAGTCAGGACAGATAGGGACATTCAATTCCATTTGCTGCAACGCGCTCTGCCGGACCATACAACATCCAGAGATCCAGACTTCAAATCCATCAATCTCCAGAATCCAGAGAGGCTAGACCAGCAGAGCAGAGCTGACCCAGGCCACTGTTAGCAGAACCAGAGAGCTGACCCAGATCACTGTGAAGTGCCGAGACCAGACCAGAGTCCAGTCTAAAACCTGACCAGATCCGTGTAGAGGCCCATTCTATTTCTAAAGATATTGTGAGTACCTACCGGAACTGTGCAGAACCAATCTCTTAGTTAAAATAATATAATTCAATCTATTTTAATCTAAGTAGAACTGCCTAAAAGCTGTCACCTGTCATTTTGTAGCTGCTAGCTGTCACTTGTCACTTTGAACTTTAAAATTTCAAATCCGAAAAACAACCTTCACAAAATCGTTCATAACTCCGTAACCGTTTGTCTTAGAGACTTGCAGTAACTTTCCTCTGAAAGCTTAGAATATTGGCTTTTCAACGAACCTAGAACCGCATTCCTATTCCATACACTTTTGCCGTAATCGCGAAAAACCCACTCGCGAATTTACCGCGATTTGCAAATTTCTCTACGTGTGAAAACAGCAGTTTCCTTGCTAAAAATTCGTTTGCCTCTTAAGAACCATCCCTGAATCATTGCTAGAGTGAGTCTGGACGAATATTAACTTGATACCACTCACCCTGAACCTCAAGAGGGAATTAAAAGCATTTTAGCATATTTTTCACTTCATTGCCAGCACATGTAAAAGCATTTTGGGCCTGTGTTCCAACTTCTGTGGTCTAAGCTTGCTGGGGTGAACTGAATTACATTTGATTGCATTTCTGAGAACTGTGTGCTTTCCTTCCATTTCCTTGCATTGCATAAAGGGGGGAGGGGATTGCCAGAGAAAAGTGATTACATTGTTTTGTTGAAATCATATTGAGTATTTTCTGTATTGCATTTTCATTCAACATTACATCCATCTGAACTTATATAAAGCATTCTCTTCCACCTTATTCTTCTGTTCCTATTCACAAGTGTGCTAGTGCCAGACTATCCATTATTGATTACTGCTCAGATTCAGGGTGATATTCAATTATTAAATTATTATAAAGCGTGATATATATATATATTGTTTAAATTATCAAATAAACCTTTAAACTTGCAAAACAGAACTACTTCTTGGCTCAGTGGGGTCAGGGGGATTCCAAGAGAGGGGTGTTATATAGGGGTAGTCATCCAGAACGCATGAACTGGACATAAAGATATATTAATAAGGGTTTCCATTCAGTATCCCAGACTAGGCATTGACTTAGCTGTAGTGTTGAATTGAATCCTCTTACAGGTGTTAGTGTTAGCAGTGCACAGTGGTGCGGGCAGTTATGGTTGCTTAGCCTACCATAACCAGGGAATTTCAGGGGGTTTCGGTTTTACTTTGAACCATAATGGCACGTTTGAAAAGTTTTTTTAGTGAAGTGTACAGGTTTTTAGTAGGGCAACTTAACCATAACGTCCCTTTAAAAAAGTTTTTTTTTTACTGAATTTCACAGGTTTTTTGAAGGGGAACTTAATCATAACATTGTGTTAATAAAGTTTTCTTGATGAATATGCACTATCATCATGTGATCTTGGGAGATATGTAGTATAATTTACTTACTTTATATACATGAAACATAGAACATACAGAACCCCCTCGCTATTGATATTTGAAAGGCACGGACTGAGTGCCTGTCTGCGGACGGGCACGGACGAGGTCAACAGTACCCAAACAGTCAGGGGGTATCTGAATTTGTACTATTGTCTTACACAAAAAATAGTCAACTTTGACAAAGGAACACATGAAGACATTGTAAGTACTAGTAAATAAGTAGGGAAACCTAAACATGTGAAATAAAAACCATGCATTTAATGACCATGTAGAATGAAATGGATTATACCATTACAAAAAAGTATGCCTCCAACGTAATTACCTCACAGAAACTCTGCAGCCAGGACCGACAGTAGACGCACACAGTACAGCGAAGGCAAAATGCAATAAAATAGTAAGTGAACTTCATTTTTCTTATATGTGGGTGTACTTTTTTTGGTATGTGGGGCACAAAGAAATAATTTCTTTCTGTTGTTTTGACACAGAAATGTGCAGTACGTTGGAGTGGCTGGAGGAGAATTTTCCACATGGGGAAATGTCCGAAGATAGCGATAATAATGGTAGACACTGCTCTGCACAACCAAAATAAAGGTCAGTATTTTATGGGCATTTAACATATATATATTTATTTTTAATAGACCGGGAAAAAAAAGAAGGCCAACAAACACAGAGGAAGACAGGCTGAAAATGATAGAACTGAAAATGGACACACTGAATGACAATTTTAATAGTTTACGGCAATTTATGGAGGAGTTTGTGAGAGGAAAAATACGTTATCACTGTCCCACCTGTACCTGCCCCGCTTCTCCATTCCCTAGTGAACCTTCCCCAAACCTTCAAGAAGAAAACAGACGTTTTGATGAAACATCCATCCCTTCTTCCCCTCACAAATCATCCCCTCACAATCAGCCCGTGTTGAATCCGAATTCCCCTATATTCGAGTCAGTATCTGCTCCCCCCTGTATTTCTGTTGATTGAAGTGTGTGTGTGTTTTTAGAAAGTTTTGTATATTAGTTGTAGTTGAAGTGTTTGAGGAAAAACATATTTTTTAAAAAGACTTAAAATGTCTGCGAACAGCACGCCTGTTCGAGATATCCGCAAGCAATAGAATATGGATGTTCTAACGGCAATATACCTACCCGTACCAATGCCAACCAAGATGGAACTGATCTTAGAGTACACCATCTGTGCAAGTTGTGCGTAAATAAACAGAATGGGGAGGCCTAATGATATTATACCTCTTTGTACTGCTCACAAACGAGATAAAACATGTTCTTAGAACACACCAGGTGTCTGGGATGTCTGCAAATGAGCAAAATGGGAGTGTCCTACGGACACTATACCTGTCCGTATCGTCCGCAGCCAAGATGGAACCGTCCGTAGAACAGGCGTGGTGGCTGGCATGTTCGTAGTCAAACAAAATGGAGGTGTCCTAAGGACACTAGACCTGTCCGTACAGTCATCAGATCATGTACACACATGCGCAGTACACACATAAGGACTGCGAACATCGCGCCTGTCCGTAACTGTCCGTCTCACTTGTGTCGCACTTTTAATCAGTTCCAGGACCCGAACACTGTCCGTAGAACACCCGCGCGCATGCGTACGTCCGTTACTCTGCATTTGCTGTCCAGCGGCCACGCATTTCCTTCGCGGATGTGTTCAGGATGTCATCATGTGACCGCACCCACGCTGAGCGTGTGGACTAATTTGCGCAGTTTGTCTGCCTCTGCAACATTGCAAAAGAACTTCTACATAAATGAGAAATTATTTTACAGTATAAAATGACCATTTCACATGTCCCATACAATAGCTCTACCTGTGAACGTGTCTTTTAGAAGTTTAGCAGCGCTTTTGGCTGATCAATATGGTCACGAGGCGCACCCCTCCACCCCTATAAATGGCCACACCCCCAAAGCTAATCTTCATTGTGCTTCTGGCTATAGCAGTTTAATTTGTGCTGCCTTTACTGCTGTAGGGACCATTTGGCAACTAATCCTTATGGCATCCATGTCTACCTTTGCTTCATTAGCCTCAGTACCACCCCCAAACCCTCCACCACCTCCCCAAGGGCCTGCAGAGGGATATACGGGTGAGGATGAAGAAGAGAATGAGGTGGAGGAACTCTGCACTACAAACACTCGCCGAGAGTCGTGGGTGTGGCAGTTGTTTTCCGTTTATGGGAACGTACCGAAAGCACGTGCGAACCTGGTCAGGTGTAACCAGTGCCAGTTGGTGCTGAGTCGTGGGAGACCTGGTGCGTACAGCTTTGATACGACAACCATGGAGCAACACCTAACTTCGTTCCACAGTGCGGACATTCGCAAGGTGGTGCCATGCAAAGAATGTAGTAGATTGAGTTCCTCCACAGCATCCTCCGTGTCCGATCCTCTCACCACAAGAGACACTCCTGTGGGGGAGCACATCCCTACAGCTACCTCACAAGCTATTCGCAATGCTGTTGACCCTTACCTTTCGAGGGTGACAATATTGTGTGTGTATTGTGACGCAGTACTCTGCAGGGGTAGAGTCTTTGAAGTGCTTTTGAGGCTACGGTCACGGAGCACCAGAAGAATTGCTCCCTATCTAAGTAAAGCCCACCCTATATTTTTCTCTCTCCACCTGGCCCTTCTTATCCCCGTGGTTGGTGTCCCTTCCTTACCCTCCTTTGCCCTCCTCTCCTAGTGTGTCATGTCCTCAAAAGCAGTAAACTGGAAAATAACAAAAAATATTTTTAAAAAAGGCTCTTTTCAGAGCCGCCTTTCTCAGTTTAACAATAGAACTATCAAGTGACCAGTGTAGGCCCCCACGCATTTTTGGAAAAGTCTGCGGACAGTCGTAGGACACACAAAAATGGAGGGTGCAAGCGTAGCAAAACCAATGGACTTTTCGCTGGGAGTAAGTGGTGGCTCTGAAAAGAGCCTTTTGGTGGTGTTGTGTGTGCTTCAAAAAATGTAGGTTGGAGAAAATGGATTGTCAAATAGGTGACTATGATTCCAAAAAAAGTCGCAATGCATTTTGTACATTGCGAAGAAAAATCTGATTGCCAGCATATGCGAGATGTACTCCATCTCTGCGAAAAATGAAAGCGCTACGAAACAAAATATTTTCATTGTGGAACGAGGACATGCCAACATCCCTTAGAAAGGCACAAACAGCCTTATTGACATTGCGCCACGTTTTCTCCATTTGTGGACTAAATGCAGAAGAACGCAGCCATATTTGTCTTTGTGCAATACGGGAAAAAACTATTTGGCAATTTGGAAACATGTCCACGACCTTCGCAAGTCCTTTCTTCGTTGCAAATTGCAAGGAAATTCCAGAGACATGGCCTAAACTGTTTCCTCCGCAATGAATGATAAGTATATCAGGATGACGCTCTGTCTGTAAAGTTGCACAGAGAGGTACCAAGTCCTGCCACCTCATTCCACGCATGCCATGCCAGTGCACTTCCACATAAGGAAATCCAAGATCTGCAGATAGACCGCAACTTTCTGCATGCACCTTCAACCAATGTATCCATGAGTCTCCCAAAATCCAGATAATCTATTTTCGAGCACACAGAGCCATGGCTGTCTGGTCTCCTGTCAGGGAAAAGATGTTCTCACTAAATTTCTCTGTACAGAACACACCCACTGAACTTTACTGACCAATCCCTACCTTCGAACATTCTCATTTGCATGCGTCTCCACCCCAGAATCCCTGTTGGTAAAACGCGCCGCCTGCAAACTACCGCCATGTTCGTGGACACGTACAGGATCAGAGCGTGACAACTGTACATTTAAATATTATTCCCCCTTTCTCCTTTAAGGTGGGCTCTGAAAAAAGCCTTTTTTTTTTCTTTTGGGAAGATGCCTTACAGACACCTGTTATTTTGTGTTTTTTTTTTAATTTTTGTTCTTACTTTACTCCTACACCCATTAGAGAACCTTCTCCAAAGCAAGCCTCACATTCCAAAAGAACATGGCATTTCTCAAAGAAGATGACGCAACACCATCTGCTTCAAAATAAGCCGCCTTACTGTGAACAATGTTCTCGTGGCTGCAGAAAAACCTACCAGCGGGTAACATAAAAGCATGCATGCCGCGATTGATGTTACACCTCCCAATACTTTGATCAGGACAGAAAAAATAATTGTTGTTCCATTTTCCTCTAGGGAGTAACCCAGAAAAAAAAATTGCAGTTGGAAAGATGTTCATGACTGCTTGAACCAACTGTTTCAAATCTTCCAACAAAGTACGTGAACTCACGTAGCCCAAATGGCAAGCGCCGTAGTGCAAAATTACCACATGAGGAGTGGTCATCATACGCATCTCGGTGCAAACTTGGAGAATTTCCGCAACATTGTGATCAGTCTCAGCGCTCCACACCACCTCCACTCCTCTCACATCAAAATGGTGTGCCACATGCCGACTTTCGGTATAGTGCTGTAAACCGTGCACAAAAATATCTCCAAGGACCAAAACCCTGACCTTCTGCACCACTGCCATCTTCAGCATACGCACCGTCTTTCGACACAAAAGAGCAATGTGAACATCTGATTGGCTGATGCCTACAGTCCCCTTTCCATGCTGGATTTGCTGTAGAAACCCGTATGTGACACGCCCCACCCGTGGACAAGTGTTGTCTATGTGCGGCACGTAACTCTTAGCCAGTCCTTCTACCCTTTCCACATCACTCACGAATCCATTCCCTCATTGGACACAGCTAAGCAGTCACACAACCATCCACCAATCACATTCAACATCCCTACATCTAACTCCGTCATCAAAATTGCACACTTCAAATGCACTATTGATCACTCTGCATGCAAGTCGCATATCATTGCAAAGCACCTACTTCAAAAACTACTGTGCAAGTGTTGCGGATTACTACGTACAGCTCCATGCATGCGTACATGCATGCGTATAAAGTACAGGTATGCATATTTTAATCAGAGAACATGTACAACCCTTATGATTGCATTTAAACAACTTAATGCCACTAAATCTGTATAGCCAATACATACCAACGTTCCCCCTTTAAGTGCAAGATGTCCGATTTGTCATTGACAAACCGCACTACTGTCTCCCGCATAACCTATACATACGTTACAACCCTCCCTATTAAGCGCAAAACTCGATTTTCCATTAGAAAATGGCACAAGTTGTTACTGTGTACCGCCTACATAAATGCTACTTCCAATACGATCTTTTGAGAAAAATAAAGGCTCCCGATTGCTGTGGTGGCATCTCCCTTTGAGGCTTTCCCGATTTTTCAAAATCGTACTTATAGTATGAAAGTGCCAAAATAATTTCCATCTACTATAATGGCCTATTGCTTACAAACCTCTCTGCTATAGACAATACAGCTTAAAAGAAACAAGGCATTTTCATAACCTAAAAATTGAACTCATTTCCGAAGCACGTGCAACTAACATACGGAAAGTAACATACAAAAGCAGCACATAGTGAAGTGAAATGCAGACATGCACTGTGTTCAAATGTCAAAGGAGAATACTACGACAAAAGATGCAAAATTAACATATACAGTAACATCACTGCTTTAAACACACAAAGTTACTAACTTCTTCTTTTTACAATCGCAGTGAAGACTACTCTCCTGAAAATCAACAGCATCTACACTGCAAACTACATATCCGAAGAAACCTGGTTATTCAGCCAAAAAAAGTAAGTACAGTACGACCTTTATATTCTAACTATTCCTCAGACGGTGTAGGTTATGTATTTAATTTGCGCACCAAAGCAAACAGTGATTTCTGAACCATTCTACCCACAAATCCCCATTTAGTAAACAAAGAATAACAGGCAGAATGGCTCACAAATCCCTGTGTGTTTGGAACTCAAATAACATACAGAAGCCTTAGAATGTTAGTACTATCAAACAAATAGCTGTTTCAATTTTATGCCATTACATTTACTGTTAATGCTTCTCCTCACCACTAGCCCACTTTGTACTCTCATTTGAAGCACAGTGTAGTGCTGTACAAACAGAAAAATAGCCTTCCCAAATTATTGTAAGAGGCCAATGCACATTCACACACCACCACAAAGAGCTTCCCCATGAAACTCATGAACGCATGCACACAGCACACATACATTGTACAACAGACCAAACCATGCCTTCTTTTTTTCAACAGACCCCAAAGAATGCCTACCAAAAAGCAAGTCCATAGGAAGGAACGCAAATAAAAATAAAGGTGTGCAACCTAAGCATCCATCTGTAGCAGAGTTTGTAGAGAAAATTAGAACAAAACAGCTAATACAGTCGTTTAGCAAAACAAATGAAGCATCAACTACCGAAACTTTACCTTCTCCAACAAAATGTGGCACGAAACACAAAACACTTTACAAAAAAATATTGGCTACCAGTACTGCTAACAATGCTCCTATTAATCCGGATATAGTAACAAGAACCTATAGTAAAAAAAGTATTTTTAGCAAAAATGTTTCGCCACAGAGTCCTTCAGAATCTAATAAGAAGAGGCCCGAAATTATCCTTAAACCTTAAAACCTACCATAGAAAATTAATCCTACAAGCTCTCGTTGACAGTGCAATTCTTCTCAAAAGGAAGTTGTTTATATTAGTGTTAAATAGGATGAAACCACTTACAAAACTAAGTACCAAACTACAAAAGAAACTTAATAAACGGAATGTGAACAAAAATAACTTCTTACATATTTGTGGAGGTGAATGGACTCACACAACAACCACAGAACCATATTTTAATGAAGAAGCATACAAACAAACTCAAACAAACACAATTGCCATCCATAGCAGTGGACGAGGGTATGAAAAAATCAATAATAGCATCATGTAACAAGAAACACTGCTTAGAAAAGTATCCACTGAAAACTCAGAATTACCCCTCGATTCGACTGAACCACACCGTCCAGTGTACAAATGGCTGTGCACGTCAATGTGTGGCATTTCTAACAAATCTTTCAAATCTTTACTTCAGTTCCTCAATCAGTATGTAAAAGGTAAAGACAAAATTAAAATGAAAGTGCTGCAAAATATGGATATCTGTCCAGTGCGCAAATACACAGGACTACAAGGACATTCATTAGCCTTCATTTCTGGACCTATTTGCAAAAGCACCTTCCATGATATTGTTATTGTTATTGCTATTTTGCATTTATATAGCGCCTTATATACCATTGGTATGGTCTAAAGGTGCTGGTAGGTTGAACGCCCTTGGGAACCGAAGTTCAGATTAGTAGAGAAGGTAGAGAGAGTCAAAAGGTGTGTGTGAGCACTGGGTATGTGTGCAGCTCGTTCGGGATCTGTGTAATAGCTGCTTCTTAGCGGTAGGTGTGGTGGTCGAGAGATCAGGAGTATGTGTTCGTTCTGGCAGGATTTATCCAGACCAGATGTGGCTGCGTTAGGCCTGAGGAGAACGCCTGGCTGGGGGGTGCGTAACCAGCAGTGTTTACTTAGAATGATGTAGAGTGCGCGGCAGATGTTGGTATGGGAACAGTTATACCGAATGGTGTCATAGTATCTCTGTGTTCTAGTTGAGTGGTGATGTAAAGGAGAGAGTAAGCATGGTGGTGAGATATGATGGTTATATGCTCTTTCAAATACCTACGCGCTCACTCTCTCTACGCACTCACCCCCTCTACGCACACACCCCCTCTACGCACACACCCCCTCTACGCACACACCCCCTCTACGTACGCACCCCCTCTACGCACACACCCCCTCTATGCACTCATCCCCTCTATGCACTCATCCACTCATCCACTCATTCGTTCTATCCACTCATCCGCTCATCCGCTCACCCACTCATCCACTCATCCGTTCTATCCTTTCATCCACTCACCCACTCATCCACTCATCCGTTCTATCCGCTCTATCTACTCATCCACTCATCCGCTCTATCCATTCATCCACTCATCCGTTCTATCCGCTCATCCGTTCTATCGCTGATCCACTCATCCGTTCTATCCTTTCATTCACTTACCCACTCATTCATTCTATCCGCTCTATCTACTCATCCACTCTATCCATGCATCCACTCAACTGCTCTATCCATTCATCCACTCATCCACTCACCCACTCATTCATTCTATCCACACATCCGTTCTACCCACTCATCCACTCATCTGCTCATCCACACACCTACTCATCCAAAAGGGTATCAATACATCATTCAAATGTAAGAAATCTGGTGTATAAAATATACTATGCTAAAAGTACAGCTTCAGAATTAGCCAATTTAAATCACACTCTTCTGCATGGTACACCCAAATATATACAAGAAGAAATTGACCGTATCCAGAGAAAATATTTTGGAAGTGAAAGCCACTTACAAAATGCAATAGTTCTAGAACAGACTATCAACAATTCTGCACATAGCATCCTTCTATTACACACATACAAAAAAGAAATACTAAAATTTAAAAGTGCATCGGCTGAAATACCAAACCATGTGTGTGTGTGTGTGTGTTACCGCAGACCATTTTATAAAAGGAACACAAAAAATGTAGACATAGCATACAAAATAGAAGACAATGAAGATTCCAAATGGTTTGAAGTAGCTCTCTACCTTTTAGCTGAAAATAAATATCAAATAAGTGAACCCCTAATATGTTGCAGTTACTGTACTACAAAACTAGACAACAACCAAACTCCTTCACGTGCTATCACAAATAATTTGTAATTGTTTCCACTACCAAAAACCCTGCAACAACTCAATTTGTATGAGAGCATCATAATTCAAACAGTTCATCCATTTAAAGCAATTATACGCCTCCATCCAAAAACAGCAAAATTACATTGGTGAAAGGCATTTGTGGCAAAGTAGTTTATTTGCCATTAGATCTAACAGACAAATGTACCCACTCTAGGAGTGCAATATTCTATAGAACATTCTTTAATTGTCTTGGTAAATGGTGTACCAACAAAAGACAAAAAAATTTGGCAACAACTGGTGGACTTACATAAAGTTAGACAAGCCTTGCAATATCTAAAAGAGTATAACGATTTTTACTAGGAAATAAATATTGAAGAAAGCTTAAGGGAAACAACTGAAATAATTGAAGAGTCATCAGAAACTGGACAATTCAAACTTCTGAATCCTGCTGCAGTATCCATTCTTTTGGACCAGTACACAATTCATCCATTGCATTCCAATGAAAGCATACATGATGCACTAGAAACGTATCAAATGCGACAAACCAAAGGGTCACCAATGAGTACATGGGAAAAAATTATAGAAGCATGTGCTTTTCCATTGCTATTTCCTACTGGCAAAGGTGGTAGATACGATTATAGACCCACTCTGATTACGGCATCAGAATACCGCTCATTACGAATGTATTCGGAAGATCGCAGGTTTAGACAAAATGTGGAATACATATTCCACCTAGTCTTTGAAAGTGAACTAGCAACCCTATGTTGCGGAGTTGCACACATTTTGAAATCTGGAACCCACTTTCAAAATATGTCAGCTACGCAATTAATACAAAAGTACAAGAAAAAGATGAGGTTTTACAATCAAGTACAACAAATATGTTTGCAAACATGCGTAGTACAAAAGAATACTGGTTCCGACGGCACGGAGACGTACGTTGTATGATCAGAAATCTTGGACCACCGACTTGGTTTGTTACACTAAGTTGTGCAGAATATGCATGGGAAGATTTACATGAGTTCCTACGCATATCAAACCGCAACAAAACCAACATACATTTATTAACATCTGGAGAACTTTGCTCTCTAGATCCAGTTAATGTCTCAAGATATTTCCATCATCGTTTCATTGCTATGCTACACTTTATTTGCAATAAAACTGTTCCACCCCTTGGAGAAGTGCAACACTTCTTTTGGAGAAAAAAAAACCAAGCGAGAGGAGCACCACATATTCACATGCTTTTATGGATGAAAGGTGCACCCAAATTTGGTCACGACACTGATGCCACTGTTTTGAAGTTTATCCAAAAATAGGTCACTTGTGAAATCCCTTCAAACCGGACACATAGTGAACTGCATGGGCAGATTTTACAATTTCAAAGACACAAATGTGGCAAATATTGTCGTCGCAAATACAAAAACAAAGAGAAATACAACACCAAATGCCGGTTTGGTTTCCCTAGACCAGTTACAGAAACAGGTGAAGTGAACAACTTCATGTCTTCAGTTCGACATAGTGTTAAAGGGAAATCACCTAAGAACACGTATTACATAAAAAGAACAGAAGAATCAAAATATATCAATGATTACAATCCAATCATTGCCCTCTTATGGAATGCAAACATAGATGTGCAGTACATCGCAGACAATTCCACTGCTGTTGCACGATATGTTACAGCCTACTTAACAAAAGCAGATAAAACACAGCTTCAAGACCTCTGGGATGACCTATCATCAGACAAAACATTATCTCAGAAATTGTACAGCCTAGGCATAAAAATGCTCTCTCAGAGAATGTGGCGCCTATGAAGCGGCAGATCGTTTAACCGGTACTGCTTTGTACGGAAAATCAGACAACATAGTATGGCTAAGTCTTGGTCCTGCTAAATCTAGAAAAAGAGTTCTGAAATCATATGAGGACATAGAAACAATTACCAGAAATGATCCCAACAGCCAAGACTTTTTAAAAAACAATTTACTGGACACATACCATCCGTGCAGAAGTAGCACTTTGGAAAGCATGTGTCTATACCACATAGCTCAAAACTTTGCATACAAAAATAATGTAAAACCCGATGAAAGCAAAGGCAGATATAGAGTTACAGATTGTGAAGGCAGCTTAGTGAAATTTACCAAACAAAGCTTAATTAATCATGTTAAATTGTCATTAAAAACTCCTCAACAGAAAGAACTATATTACATGTCTCTCCTACAACTTTTTAAACCATGGAGAAAAGAGAAAAAGATACTAGATATCTATGACTGCTATGAAGATGCTTTCAAAGCAAATTAAAGCGCTATAACCGATGTGAACTTTACACAGTACAAAACAATGGTGCACAATGAACAGCAACATGAAGAAGAAATTCAGGCCCAACTAGAAAAGGACTCTTTCGACAGTAGTCAACGTTCTGTAACAGGAAGCCAGAAACCACTAATAGTAAATGAGGCAGAATTAGCTATGACAGAAGTGGAAAACACCATGTGTCACTATCAAGAAAATATAGAAGACTTCACTGTACAATAAGCAAAACTTAAAGATCAGCGCACCATTTTTGAAGACGTAACAAAACATATTGCACATGGTGTACAACACGAAAATAAAGAATGTACCTGCCAAAATTACAAACCAATACTTCTGTATGTCAGTGGAGAAGCTGGGTCAGGAAAAACATTCTTAATCAAAAGCATCAGCAAGTTCCTTCAGCAATTGACAAACAACAAACTGTCAGCTGTTGTAACTGCCCCCACAGGATTAGCTGCCTACAACATAGGCGGTGTCACTTTACACCAATTACTACTTCTTCCAGTAGAACACCAAAACAAATTAGACTAATACAAACTTTCTGCAGAAGCTGTAATGGAACTACGCACAGTATTAAAGCAAATGAAAATGCTACTAATAGATGAAGTGAGCATGGTCTCCAACCTAATGTTGGCTTTGATTCACCTCAGATTGCAAGAAGTACTTAAAACAAACTACCAAGATCTCTTTGCAGGGAAACACATTATCGTTTTCGGAGATCTTCTACAATTGACACCAGTGAAAGGTGAACCTATTTTTAAAACCTTAGGACACAAACTCTGCCGTAAAACTGTTGGCAGCATAGGAAATGTCAACCTTTGGCAACATTTCCAATACAGAGAATTAACAGAAAACATGCGGTAATCTGCAGATCTCACTTATGCCAACATCCTAAGAAGTATTAGAGTTGGTGTACTATCTCAAGAAGCACAAGCAATATTGAAAAACCGGCACATTCATGCACTTTATGGCAATAATGCATGTGCTACTGATGTTATGGAACAATTAGCGCACAAAAATTTCAATTGTATGGCCTTAATGCCAACTCTTGCAAGCTGTTTCAAATTCAATGAAACAATGTTAAATAAAGAAATGCAACCAATAATAGAAATTTGCGCCACAGACGAACTAGACGTACATGTTATGACACTAGCCATGTGTGAGCAAGCCACAACAAGACTCAATAGCTTAGAAAATGCAATCTCCAACACAGCTGGGTTGGAGAAAATATAAAAATTATCCTTAAATTGTAGAGTAATGTTTAAACGTAACCTTGATGTGGAGCAAGGGCTAGTTAATGGGGCACTGGGTACAGTTGTTGGCTTTCAATCATACCCACGTGACAACAACATTCAGTTTGTCAATATTCGCTTTGACAATCTTTCAGAAGTGAAAAGAATAGGGCGCTCAATGGCTCGATTCCTTCTGTTCAAAGACATGCATGCACGTAGAGAACAATTTTCTCTAACTCTTGCATATGCAGTCACCATTCATAAATCCCAAGGTCTTACCCTAGACAAAGCATTGATAGATATAGGAAACACAGTCTTTAAAGAAGGCATGAGCTATGAAGCACTATCACGCTTACGTACACTTGAAGGTCTATTTCTAATCAATTTTGATGCAAGTAAAGTGAATGATCAGTCTCCCCTGCACTGCCTTCGGGCCTACTGCGCACTAAGGGGCTGTAACTGTTACCCACAGTCCCCTGCCTCCTTGCACGTACCCTGCGCTGTGCTGCCCTGCTGCACCTACTCAGAGCAATGCTGCACTGAATGCACTTCCCCCTTCCCTCTCCCTGGCACTCCCCTCCTCCCTTCCCCTGCACTTTACGTTGTAGCACTTGCACGATCAGATTGACACAAGGCCTAGTAAGATAATTTATCTTGTCATCCCTCTGTCTTCCATCCCTTATCTTGTTGCGCCTAGAAACTCTTGTGTACAGGGGCATTATAAATGACATATCATATAAAAACATACACACATCACATTCACCCAACATACACTGAGCTGTCATTCATCCACATGCACCAACATTCTACCAGCAGCAGGCAAGGAGGACCAGTGACATTCACTCGATATAGCAAACCTCCTCCTCTTCCACAACACACACACACACACACACCATTCACACCAGATATAGTACAGGAGTCGTAGGAGGGCTAAAGAGAGCACCGTATTGCCCCATCCAGGAAGAACTATAATGGCTATAGGTAGCACTGGGTCATCCAGAGCTCCTGGTGGAATATGCAGTGAGCACTGGGGAGGCTGCATCCAGCAGTGAAAGGGAAGAGGAAGCACCATATTAGGGACTAGTGTAGAGCCTGTGTACACAGGCCAAAGTGCAGGTTTTCATTAGCACAGTAGGACCACTATATATTGTAAGGCTCCCTATAGCAGTGAAAACAGGCGAAGCAATGCCAATTGGCATTGTCTCTATATATCGTAAGGTAACAGCTCCCTCTAGCGGTGACAACAGGTGAAGCTACTGCATTAGACAAACATACAAAACAAACATATATCTGGCCTTTTATTATATTGTTAAATGGGGTATTGGGCATTCTGAGGAAGCCATTGGAGGGGCGCAGGGAGGGTTGGAGTGGCATTAAGAGGGTCACTATGAGATGAGCACAGGGATGGAGTGCAGGGGGTACTGGGAGACCTGAAGAGAGCACTGGGAGTCGCAGAAGGAGCAGTGGATGAGAAGCAGGATCCACTAAAAAAAAGATGGGTATCAAATGGGAGACTGCCGGGGCAATGGAGGCCCATAAAGAATACTTGGAGGTAGAAGGAAAGCAACAAGGTTGCTGCAGAATGCACTGGGATGACGTTACAGAACACTGTGTAGGCTGGTGAGTCCACCTGGAGGGCCACAGAGTGCCCTGTCAGTGGCAGAGGAAGCACTGGGAGGAGCTGCAGGGATCACTAAGAGATGTGCAAAGGGCACTCAGATCATTGCACAGTGCACTGGGGGGAGATGAGCGACAGAAGAGTACCAGAGGGTACAATTAGAAGGGAATTAGAAAGCACTGTGTGGGCGTTTGGGCCCACTATGAGAGAAGCAATGAAAACTGGTATATCTGTGTGTAATGCTGGCAGCTGCTCGGTGAATACTGGGAACCTACCTGACAGGGAAAACTGTGAGGGCTGCAGGAAACGCAAGTAATGCCAAAATGAGCAAATAGATGAGTACTAGGAGTAAAAGAGTGGAAGGGCCACACGGAGCACTGGGAGGCTGCAGGAAGCCCCAAGAAAGCTGCCGTGAGCACTGGGATGGCTTCAGGAAAAACGGAGTGGTATTAGAACACTGAAAGGGCCTAAGAGAGCACAGACAGGGGGGCCCGTGGTGAACTGGGTGATGCTGACAAATCACTGGGAGGGCCTGAGAGTAGTGGGAGATATGCATGTAAAACTAGGAAGTGGGTTAAGGAAAAGGACCACCATTGGAAGACCTGGGGGAGATACAGAGCACTTGGAAGGTCAGAGTATGAACTGGTAGGGGCACTGGAAGGGGCAATGGGATAAGCACATCGAGTACTGACTGGGTTGGAGGGAGCCCTGGGTGCCACCGGGAGCACTTGTGAAGGTAGGATTATACTATAATTGTCAACTCGGAAGGTACAGACATTGAGTAAACTGGTTAGAGAGCAATATGAGCGGGCACCACTTAAGTCAAAAGAACATTTCAAATAGTCAGCAATTCAAAACTATATTCTTCATCAATATTTGGGGTCTATCGGTGACCTGGGTTGCACTATGCCAGAGGAGTAGTACAACATGAAGAAAGCCTGCTGACCGAAGTTCATCAGAACCGGCGACTCCCCTTGTAGTCACAACTACCGCATATCACACTATAGCTAATACAATTCAGTTAGAACCTCTTTACAAAAAAATATGTGGATGTTATGAGATTTTCTTGGTGACAGTCTTTATTGCCAGTTAGTAAGCCTTCGTATAAATTGGAGATGCAGAACCCGAAGCATTTCCGTCTCAACTGTCCATCCTCGGGGCTAAGTGAGCATGTAGATAATGTGTGTGTGTCATCACCAACTAGATCATCTGTATGGTCAAAATGTTGAGCATTTGTGCATAAATGAGCTCACTCCATGTGTGGAATGGTTTCTCCAAATAGATAACCGGGCACATTTTGGTCTTTCCTCTTTTGTAATGGCTTGGCAGGTGAAGAATGTTGGTCTGGAGGGTTGCCCAGAGCAATGCCAGAGGTTAGGATTCATTCCAAACCTTCCAGCCATGACCTCTTGTTTTGAATAAGTCACCCCGAGTGGATGGGTATACCCAGAAATTGGTCCTGTGCCTGCTGGGCCTAGAGACCCAAGCTACTCCTCACCGATGATGCCCAATGAGGCGGAAACATATCTCGGCATGCTTGTAGTCTCGTGCAGAAAGGATGTGACCACGCAGTTCGGGCTGGACTGCCCCTTTTGGGGTGGGGCGTCTGATTTGCATATGGTATTATCCCTTTTGTAATGATTTGGCAGGCGAAGAACAGTGGTCTGGGGGGTTGCCCAGAAAAATCCCAGCAGTTAGGAATCATTCCAAACCTTCCAGCCATCTTTGTTTTGCGTGGGTTCACCATGACTGTCCTCTTTGAGGGTAGAAAGTACTTCCGTGGAAAACTCAGGTTCTCCCTCTAGTCTAGCTCTCCCAAATCTGTAAGTGCATTTTCTGGTCCCAGTTTTAACTCCATAGAAGAGTGGGATTATGGGAAATGTAGTTCTTCTCATGGTGGACTGATGGCCAGATCTGAATAACTTGTGCTTTGATCATGTTCTTCAACATCAATCCTGGCTTCACGGACCTGACCAGGTTTCTCCATAGCCCTCTTCCTCCTGAATTCGTAGTATGCCAGTATTTCCCTCTGAAACCACGCAGAATTCTGTGAGGTGTAGTCACGCAATGATGGGTTCCCCAAAATAAAGGGATAGTGATGTGGCCTATGGGGATAGTTCTCTAGGGTATGGCTGGCTTTGTGGACCTGGGTTGTTAAATTTTAGGATGATCCGATGATGACTGTGAGGTCACCGTTACAGAGTATTTTGGCTTCCTCAAAATGGTAGTATACTTGGTCATCAAACAGGGACCGGGGTTGTGTAGGCTAGGAATATACTGCTTTGTTGGAGATTGGCGTCTTTGCTGGAGCCAACTCTGTGATAATGATCAGATTTGCTCTGGTCTGAGGACTACCAAATTGAAAGGGTTGACACAGGTGTTAGTGCTAAAACAATTACCACACTTTTGCTGGAGTTATTTTCAGTCCAATAATTTCTAAGCAGGGGCCCAGGTCTGAAAACAAGAGCCATTCCAGGATATGAAATTTTATGCCAACATAACCTAAAATGTCTCCCGATCTATGTCAACATGTTATTATCAACATCAGTATTCACTGTTATTTCATCTCTCATGTAATTAATTTCATATCAACATATTACTCTCCATCGCTGCTATGTAAACCCTTCCATGTGTGCAAAACGTGCCTGTAAATCATACATCAGCATTGAAATATTTGTGTTATTCAATTATATGCTAATGATCACTTTCTGTCACTTTTATATTCGCACAGCAACCATATAATCCTGGCTCTGCTAGCCTTGTTAATATTGTCACTCCAACACATTTCAGTCATTCTACCTAATGGACCTTCCTCAGATGGAACAACCTTTCATAATTCTTAGGGGGACCAGCGCTCTTCTGACAACTCATTAAGCTTTAATTTTTCAGGGTTTAGGTAAATGAAAACAAAAGTCAATGAATACACGATGCCTAAAACCCTCAGTGGTATTGCGTTTTAGCTGACTTCCACCACACAAGTTATTGTGAAATGCCTCAGTTATTCCAGCAGCTTCATTCCTACCTCGGATTACAAACTCTACCTCTTTTCTTATGCTGTGGACACTTGGTGAAAAATCTGTGTGTGGGAGCATGCACCCATTACTTCCCACTTGGACATTTGTTCAGGATCTCTAAAAATTCAGCTCCAACGGGGAACTTAATGTCTGCAAAATCGACTGCATCCTACTGTGTGCTGCTCATATACATTGCCAGGTCTGCAAAGCTGGTGTACCATCCTGGTCCCCTTGAGCCTTCCCCTCAAGACATCTCTGTCAGCTCCTCCGTTGTCACAGTTTAAGAGGGGAGACATGATGATGTTGGTCTGAAGCTATCCTCTCGTTCCATCTTTAAAAATCTCCAAGCACTTCTACCTGACTTTGTGGGTTATTCTCCCTGCATGCCATGTGCATTATTATGCACAGGTACCCATTTCACAGTGTCGTTCTTTCACGTACATTGTGTTCATCTTCCTTACCCTCATGCACCACGCTTGCAGATGCTGCGTTGGACTAAAAACCCAAGGACTCCAATACAGTCCTCTCTCTACTTCTGGGATTAGGTGGAAACCACGTCATTGCTGTGGATCATAGAAGGTGTGTGGCCTCCCTTAGTCCTCCCACTAAACCTAGCATTCCCTGTCTAAAAGAGTGGCAATGTCTGATGGTCTAAAGAATGGCTTTATGCATATTTAAATGTGTTTCTATATGACTGTGCTCTGCTTATGTCATATCAAATTAGAGGATGTACTCTTATGTCCCTTCAATCTACCGCCCGCTATTCTTTTTGTATATGTGTAAACCTCATGCAAACATGTGCTCACAAAAAATCCCCAATTAGCTTGTTTCCAACGCTCAGCGGGAGGGAAGCCTCGCTGCAGCCGTGAACATAGTTATTTTGGTACCAAGAATGCAATTTAAATATATGTTTGTGGAACATGTGCTAAAGGGGTGAAGCAATGATAAAAAGGTACACTCCAATAACCCCTCTGAGGTTTTGTCATAGCTGTAGGTCAATGTACTGTTCCGTATTTATTTCAGTATTCACACTCTTAGAGCCGAGTCCCGTGTTTAAAAAATGTAAAAGGTTGAACGGTTTTAAAAATGGTACATTCCGCAAAGCTGTATGGGAAAGTGCTCAAACCGCGGCTCCCATTGCCAACATTGTTGGGAATGTAACATTTCAAGCTGCCTGTCGGGAACTGTTCTGAGGACAAAGTTTACATTTGAGAGTTGGTGAGGCAGTGGCTGACTGACAGAATTGTTGTTACCGGAAGCTCTCTCAGGCTTAGTTCCCTCTCCTGGACCCCAAAACCAAGGTCCAAGCTGTCCATCAACCTGTCCCCTTTTCGGTACTCCCTGAAGCAGCTCTTTTTAGTGACATTACTGAGACGTCGGCTGTGAACCTTCCCATTGCTGCACAGGTTGTCTTGCTCATTAGTGAGACTAACCGTGGGTTTCCACTGAGGGTGATACACAAGACACAGATATTCTCCACCCTGGCCCTGCAGCCGTAGAGTCATGCTAATCTGCACCTTTGAACACTCTGAAGATCAGCAAACCCGGTTTTGACGCGAGCGGAGCACGTGGGGTCGTCGTCTGAATTAATCTTTGAAGATTTGTCCATTCGAGGAACCTAAGTTGAGAGTACCTACAGGCCGGAGAGCCCATGTCCAACTGTCAATCAGAAAGCCAAGTAAGCTTGATTCCAGATATACACTGAGCAGTTTTTTTAAAGTGTGCAACATATGTTATGCTATATTGGGTTACATGTGATTTTACTGAATTAACAAAATAACGAAAACATTTTTATCTGAACATTTTCAGCCAAAAAAATACCAATTTAATTTTCATTTGGCGTGGTCCCTCCCCAAGCCCCCCATTTCCTTTTGTTTATAAAACCGACCCCAACCCCTTCCCCACCCTGTTTTAACCCCTTACCTCACCCCACCCCATATATATATATTTTAAAAAATGCTGTATTTTTTTCAGATAAAAATTGCATTCGTTATTTTTTATTCGGTAATATCACTGCATACCGTTATTATATTGCCAGGCAGACAGCAACTACCTTGTTTTGCCCAATGACTTCACCTTTTTTCTTTTTCTTGCAGGGCTTTTCTCTGTTACTGGGTTGAGTAAGACCGTCTTCCTTGCACTACGAGCATTGTCCTTCATGCACGGCACTTGTTGAAAGACTCTGGAAGGAACTGCAGGAGCTGCATTCCTGGAACTGGGTCTGTGAGGGCAGTGAAGGGGTGGAGGTGAGATGTATGTAATACCATTGTCATCCTAGGGGGACCTGTAGTTATGCTGTAACTCTTTCTTCTTTCTGGTTTTGGCATTATATTTATCCTCAAGAAAGCACAGATCCCTCAAACCGAACCCTCCAAACCTACATCCTCGCTGCCGACAACCACCATTCCCACCTTCCAATTCACCCCCATCACCACAGCAGAAACTATTACCATCACCCAACACCTCAAAGCCTCCAACTGCACTGGTGACCTCTGCCCGCACACATCAACAAACTCTGTGCCAAGCCCCTGGCCCCTACCATTACTAAATTTATCAAGCACTATACCTACCTCCCTCAAAGGAGGCTGGGTCAAACCACTGCTGAAAAAACCCTCTCTTGATCACACTCTCCCCATCAACTACCGCCACATCACTACAGTCCCATTCCTCTTGAAAATCCTTGACCGCACTTCCTACCTACAACTCCAAACCTACCTCAAAACCCACTTCCTACTCGGTCTATGCCAATCCTGCTTTAGACCTCGACATAGCACGGACTCCGCCCTCCTCGATCTCAAGATACAACTTGACCTCATTTGTGACAAAAAAGACCTCGCCATTCTCATGCTACTCTACCTCTCAGCAGCCTTCGATCTCGTAAACTATGATATCCTCTGCCAATGCCTCACCACCTCCTTCAACTTCTCCCAGGAAGCAGCCAAATACCTCTAGGGTATGCGCCGGCACGGAAGCAGCAGACCCCATCCCAGTGCCCTATGGTGTCCCACAGGGATCCTGCGTCTCACCCACGTTCTACAACACGTACACTAAGGACCCGTTTGATCGCCTTGACAACCTCAACATCCCTTACACAAATTTTGCTGATTTCACCCAGATTCTCCTTAAACTATCTGGCACCTATGACCTCGACTGCGCAAACATCAATCACATCTACAACATCATTCATGGATGGTAAAGCACCACCTCTGCCTCAATGATGATAAAACCGAGCTACTCATTGTCAGATCCCCCCCACCACCTCAAACATCTTGATTGCGCCTGCTCCTCCATCATCGACGGAAACAGCATCCCTGTCTCCCCTCATGTGAAAACACTAGGAGTCTACCTAGGTGCAGAACTCAACCTGAACAAACACGTGAAAGCAATTACATCCTCCACTGCATACTCCACCAAACTCCTCAATATATCTAGAAAATTCCTCACCTCTAGCAAATACCTCATGCTAGAGCAACCGCCAGCAGCAAACTTGACTACTGCAATGCCATCTTAGCAGGGACCTCCAACAAGAATCTCAAACTACAACTCACACAGAACAACGCCCTCAGGGCAATTTGGGGCCTCAATCACTCAGAGTCCAAATCAGACGCAAAGCCCACTGGCTTCCCATCAAAGCATGCATTGATTTTAAAATACTCTCCAGCACTCACTGCTGCCTGTACAATGCTGCTCCACCTATCTCACACACTGCATCTACAAAAAAACCCAATCTGCAAACCTTACGTTCAACTTCCTCCATCTCACTTACTGCACCTAGATTCACCAGAAAACGATCAAGGGGCTCCTGCTTCACTGTCATCGCGCCCACATTATGGAACACTCTCCCTCTCGCAATCAGGAACGAACCTTCCTACCTTGCATTTCGCAAACAATTCAAAACTGCACTTAACAAATATGCATGATTACCTCTGTAACTACTGTTGAACCAAAACCCTTGGACTGTACTGTAACTACCAATGCTTTACTGTATGTAATCTAGCGCCGTGATACCTGCGGGTCCTGATCGCGTACAACAAATGAAATAAATAAATAAAAAGAAATTAATGAGAACATACACATGCTTTCTGGGAAAAAATGTGGTCTACATTACAAAAGATGTTTCTATTCCTGCACCCCTTACTATGAGAAATGTAATTATCGGCTCTTTAGTTAATTCAATTATTACCTTTAATTTAAAAGTATTTATTTGTTGCAATTGGTTTTCATTTAATCACATCAAATTGGAAATATTCGAATAAGCTGAATTATTCAATGTGGTGGAATTACATTTGTTTAACACACAGAATTGGAAATTGTCATGCTGAAAATGTTAATGAACTGCCTAGACATAACGAAACATGGTTGGTATGTGTTAACTTTCTTAACTTGTCTACATCAATTTGACACTTTATTGCACATACTTAATGTTCCAATTAACCTGCACATTCTCTCCTATGTACCCCGATGTTCCTGTTGTCTTCATCTGCCACCCTTGATTGTATAATATATTAAATAACATTGTAATGTTCGATACATTCTATTGAAACATTCCTATTCAATTATCTTATTTTTACATGATGAAATCGTATTTAAATAATTTGTGTACATTTTAATGAGATCTTTACTCTTTTAATGTTATTACATACATAATATATTGTATTATCTTACGTATATTGTAACTCATTGATCTATGACAAACTTTAATGAAAATATTTTAATGCAAAACAAATAAGAAGCACGTTTTGAACCGCCATTCTGTGTAGGTGAATTTGAGAACCAGAGTCGCTGTTTCTTGCCCAAGGACTTCTGGGAGAGCCCCTCAATACCCCCTGGGGAGGCAGGCCACACACTCTCTGGTGTTCTGATATACAGAAGGATTCAGGTGCTCTATCGTTATTGGTTATGATGGGCCATGTCCTGCACATGAGCAGCGCCAGAGCACATCCCATCTCACCATCTGAGGTGGCACCTAAAAGTGGTGACACTCTGGGGGCAACAGCTGTGATAGAAGCCAGGGTGTGTTTAAATATTGAATAATTTGCATGTTAGTGAAAACTGAAACCTTACACAATGTTTGTTGATTACCAAAGTGATATAAAGGTATACTCTTAAAGTTGGCTTTTGTTGTAAGAAGAAAAATCAACACAATGGATAAGCTGAGCTTTGTTAAATGGGAAAAAGCAGAAGGGATTGATCCTGCACAAAGTTTCTTAGTGTTGGGGTTCTCGGAGGAGATGCCCACAGCAAATCTGTTGCATATTTTGACCAGTGCAGAAAAGAATTCTGGGAGAATCCAAACGTTTGGTCACATCGAAGACAGTACCGCAAAAATCTGGTGCGTTTTCTGCAAGGAAATGATACTATTGATGAGCGAGAAATACCCAGTGAAGTAAAAGGAGGCATGCCAGAATAGGCTTCCATCACTTCCTCAAATGCCTTACCAGGTGTAGGGACTCCTCAGCCCCGAACCCCCGAGCCCAACTGATCCAGACTTGTCCTTGACCTTAGTAGCTGATGCTTTCAAGAAAGCCATGAAGGAAGTCATCACCACACCAATGTAATAAGGCACCTTTGTGAGCTGAGGCCCTTCTCCGCTGATCTACCTGAAACCCAAAGGAAAGGGCTAGTGATTTCAAGTAACAAAGCAGGGGCAATGGCACAAATGACTTTGGTCTCATCATCACTACTTAGAAGAAACACATTGTTTGTGCTAGTCAGGGAGAGCGCCATGAACAGGTTTGCTCTGCTGGGAGTGCCAGTGCCAAGAGCCACCTGTACATGATCATTATGCCAATGCTTCTCCCCGTGCAACTCCTGAAATGCACCACTATGAGGACCCACCAAATATCCTCACATGGGCCGGTGTCTCTCTTTCAGTCAATCAAGGGACCACCGCCGCCTCACCTTGCAAGCGTGAACCAGGCCCAATCGTACCCAGAGACTGCCTCCTAATAAATGCCAACCCCCACAGCAGCAACCTCCCACCAAAGTCCAACCTTTCACAACAAACCTCGGGCTGCAAAGTATCCAGAAGATGACATGTTTGGCAAATGACACACTTTTACTATTGATTTTCCCTTTGCATTCTCTGATCAGAGAAGCATATCATTTAGAATGTAATTGCACACAATGGAAGACTCTCCATTTCGATCCAGTTTAATTGCAGGTAATAGTCATGTATTTCATATGATAATTGTGCTCAGAAATGAGAACAAAGTTAATGTGGTATTTTTTATCAAAGGTGCATGCTGATATCAAAATCTCTACATGAATGGAAAATACACTTTGATTTCGTTTTCCTTCGTTTTCCTTTAAAATAAAGATCTGCTTCAGTTGCTTGATAGACCACCCGAATGAAAATGTTATGAGGTCATGAAAGACAAAGAAAAATGACGTATTAGCCCAATGCATCGCCATCCTCATGATTACTTTGCAGCCCATTCTTTGTTTATCTTATTGATCAGATTTAGGCTTCATTATGAGTATGGTATGGGAAATCAAGCCCTCTCCACCAGACACCAGCTTCAGGTCCCAGGTGCAGGCCCGGGGGTCCCACCTCACCTGCATGTAGGAAAGCCTCGCTACAGGCTCAGCCACCCGTCCTAGCACCTATAGAAAGAACCCTACGTACAGACGCCATAACATCACAACATTTCTCAAATAAGGGTCAATTTCTGCTCACACTCCTCGTACTTCAATGGCAACCCCAACAAGCATGCTTCAACTTCAAAGCCAACTACAACACATATAAAGCTCTCACCATGCAGGAGCCCTCCTAGCTAGCAGACAAAGTCACTATCTATGGAAGTCGCCACATCACCAGAAGTCAGGACTTGGCCAGACTAATGTAATGTAATGCAAGTGGCCTTGTCTAGTGTCCTTCGGTCACTTTTGCTATCCTCAATGCATGTGACTGTAAGAAAAAGGTGGGGGTCATTATTGGGAGAGGAAGATGCGAAACCTGTGGAGTTAATTTGTGTCCACGTTGGAACTACCTGGTTTGTGTGCATCAATCTGCTTTCTCGTGGTTTAGTGGAGAGACTTGGGAGCATGCTTTGCATAGGGCAGAACCCAAGATCTTATAGACTGCAGTGCTTTGGGTCTGGTTAGACGCTGATGCGGGTGGGTGTGATAAGGTTAAAGAGGAGAGTGTGTCATTGCTCAATTAGTGCTACTGTGTTAACAGCTAGGCCTCTGATGGATGGCTGTGGGACATGTGTGTGTTATGGAAGATGATAGGAGATCTTAAAGGGGAGTCTAAAAGCTAGAAGGGGTGGTTGGGGGGGATGCAGCCGTCCCTCCTGACTTCCCCCCGGTGCCCAGTGCGCCTTGAGTCTGCCGCAGAGCTACCACTGTGAGCACCAGCCTAATACACACACTGAGTGGTGCGCCAGCGTGTATAGCCCAGCTGGCCACTCACAGGATTGCTTTTAAATATCAGCATTGGCTCACACTTAGGGCACTGACTAGGTGCCAGCCTGCAGCAATTTTTTTTATACCCTGTAAGTCGTACGCCGTCTTGTGTGGCACAACTTGGCACTCATAGGGTTGCCATGGCAACCATGTTGGTGTTGCGGTGGCAGTGCACCCTGGCGTTTCAGGTTTTTTTTGGTGCGTCGGTACTGCTCACCTACATTTGTCCGGTGTGCTGCTGCCTTGTCAAGCCCCAGCCCAGAAGACCAAAGATAAGTGTATAGTATGTATGTATGCATGGTTTTGAATGTATATATGTGTGTTTTTCAATGTATGTATGCATATATTATTGTGTGTTTGCAGGACTAGTTGAGTGGGTGTAGCTGTGTGTATATGTATGCATGCTCATATTAGGGTGTGTGGTGTCATGTATGTAGCATCTCTGCAGGGGATTTATAATGACCAATACTTGGTTGGTCCCAGTAAATCCCCTGCATAGAGTGCCGGCACAAGTAGGTTGTATGTCAGCATCCTCATGCATGCGATTTAAAGTCACCATTCCTGGCAGAGGTCGATTATCTATCTTTGCAAGTAATGGTCACTTGAAATCACATGCATGAAGATGCTGTCACAACCCATCTATGCCAGTGATGGTCCCTTTAAATCATATAACTGAAGCACTTCAGCCTTCACACATGTTAATTAAAGTGACCATTACTAGCAGAGACGTCTTTATGGGAGGGCAAAAGGGGCACTTGCCATGGGCCCCCACCTTGGAGGGGGCCCCACAAGGCTGCCTACTCTAAATAAATCAGTTCACATTGTTTATCCGACTTGAATAGCACACTTGAGGATAATTAAAGGCTTGCTGCTGAGACTCCTATCCTATTGCCTGACTGTTGTTGAAAAGAAAATTCTGCTTTGATCCATTAATCATGTAATGCTTTGTGTTCACTGCGATATTCGTAGTTTGTGTGTTCGCTAAAACACAATTCTCACCTTTCTGTTGTGATTATATTGATCATGTGCAATAGCCAAAGTTCAAATGCGTATTGAGAAACGTGAGTGCTCCAATAGTTCAGAATATAGTTCAGTGAGTTAAGCACTCATTGCAGAGGTCTGTGTTCATATGCAAGATTACAGTAACAAATCCCAGCAAAGTCAACTCAGCATTTCCTATATCTGAATCTGATAATATCTGTGTATATGTAGTTTGTTTTTTAGCACAACGGGTGCTATTATTAGCAATGTACATGCACCACATAATGGTTGCTGTAAAAGCAAACAAAGCATCAATATGGTGAAGGTCTAGAAATTGGTTTGTTCAGATAGGGTTTTGTAAAACCTAGGCAGCCACCCCAAATGATGAACATGAAGTGTTCGTTTCGAGAGGTGATAAGCTATCCACATTCAAAAATGTGGAACCAAATTGTTCATGCTTGTATCCTGGCAATGCCAGCAGACGTCACACTGATCCTGGACAAATCATTTATATCACCGACATTACTGTGGTGTCTTCTGTGAAAAGGAATGCCTTTTCAAATGCTGGTGGCATTGTTTAGCCCATTACCTGATCATCATTGGCATTGTTTAGCCCATTACCTGATCATCATTCTTTTATGTAGGCCACTTGCGTGGAAGGGCTTCTAGACAGAAGAGAGGACCAGATATCGAAGGCTTCTGGCAAGCATATTTTAAAGTTTACTTCTTTGACATAAAAATGGTTGGCTTTTTTGCACAACTCAAAAGGTGTGTCTGCTCATTTATGAATAACAATTTCACAAGCCTGTGTTTTGGGTGAATTTAAAGCTTTAAAATAGAAAAGAGAAACCCAGAAAAAGTATTTTAAGATTATGTCAATGACTTCCCTTGTTGATGGAGACAATGAAGCAACAATCATTACCATTTTGCATAATACGCTTCTATATCATTTTGTTTTTCAAAGTTGACATGATGGGTTATACAATGTGATTATTTTAGTTCATTGTAAGTGCTAAAAAAAAGAAAGTGGTGAAGTGCAGAAATTGCAGAGTGGGTAAAAATCCCAGCTTCATATCTTAACCAATGTGTGATCCTAGGAATCCCATTCAATCTTGAATTGCCTAACCTATCAAAATTGCCAGTCTCTAAAGCTTTCAAAATTGTCGGTATTTAGAGTTATTTCGTTCTCATGGTTTCACTGGCTATAGTGCTGCTTCCTCTATAAAAAAAAATAGTAGACATTGATATACTGCACACCAAACACCAAATCCACTTGTTTCTTTGCTATATAATGGGAATTCTGCTTGAAAGCCATGTCCCTCTTATAATCTCAATGTGTCTGGATAAGGACCTCTCTCTGGCAGCTTCTAATCTCCATCCATTATCAACTATATGGTATGTGTAGCTTACTCCTTGCATCCAGTGTGTCTCCTATAGCCATGCCTGAGCACTTTTGCATTCTGTGAGGCAGCTAATCTGTCTATTCTGGATTATGTGCACATTTTTCATATGATCTGCGCTGCATTTATACTATGGCAGGTATACCTTCCTCGTGGCAGCTATTGGTGAACAGTGTACTGTACTTATGCTAGACCATAAGTACCCTCATGATGGACTGCTAATGTTGGCCTTGAAATTCTACTTGTTTATCATTCTGATTACAGCAAGTATGAAGAGGGTAAGAGGACTGAAAGGGTACCCTTGCCTATTTTGATCGCTGTGAGGCAGCATATAAACCAATGTGTTGATTGTGTTGTTGGGGGCACGACCAGGTACTCTGCACCCCTTATTTTCCTGGGTTCAGGGAGAGGGGGCCCCAAATGTATCTGTGCCCCAGGCCCCAAAAGTGCTTAAAATGGCCCTGGTTACTAGCAAGTTGTGGCAGCAGCTTCATGCATGTGGTTTAAAGTGACCATTACTGGCTTAAATATGCCAGTAAAAGTCACTTTTAATCATATGCATTAACCACTTCATCCTTCATGCACGTGATTTAAACATGGGTGGCTCGTCCATATTGGGCGAGGGGAAGTCAGCCCTCCTAAACTCTCATCTATCATGAAGGAACAACACCAGCCCAGGAGCGCTGCTCAGCTTCATGCTGTAACTAAGTGTAGTGCTTGTGGTCTTGCATGAACTGTCAAGGGGAAACGCGGTTTACCTTTGACAGTTCGTAGCCCAGCCATGCATGTCCAATGGACCATGCAAGTGACCCAGGCACGTTTTGCTATCGTAGCGTTACAAGGCCCATCAGGATGCAGGCTAGTGTATTGCACATTTGTAAGTGCGAGCAGTGCTCCTGTACTTCCCTGCACATACAAAGGGGACGGGGGGTGCATTAGTAGCGCTTCGGCTCCTGTGCACGTATGTGCAGGTACCAGGAAGTGCTGCACTTCAGCCTGAAAGATGCCTAGCACCTGAGAGGGAATTGGAGCCATTTTAGGAAGTGCTTAGAGCCTGTGGGGGGGGGGAGGGGTCACAGAAAAGACTGAAAGTGCCTAGAGTCTGAGGGGAGAACCCAGAAGCCTGAACACCACCAAAGGCCTGTTCCAAAAAGGTTTTGACTGGAGCCAAACAGGAGATGCCCATAACATTTAAAATATGGTCTTGCTACCTTATACCTTATTAACAAAAGGACTTAATTCATCATAAAGGACATTTTAATGTAAGCAACCTAAATCCCACGGCAATACATGGGTCTAGAAGTGTTGTTCAATAATGCTTTTAACGTGCCTAAAGACATTGCTTACTAGCATGCCGTTGTAAAGTTAGCAACCATTTTGAATGTGGACTTTCTCTGAGTGAGTGAGTGAGTGAGTGAGTGAGTGAGTGAGTGAAGATAATAGGTGCTGGACTCTAGTACCCAGAATCCAGTTACATTTAGGCGGATCCCCAAAAATCTATTGGGCAGGCGCAAGTATCATGAGCGTAATTAAAGTGGGGGACAGAGGGTTTTGTCCCCTCCCCCCAAACCACTGTGGCATGCGTTTTTGTCCCCCCCATCTTTTGGATGGAGGGCAGGGGGGCCGCAATCATCAATTATGTAATTGGACAGTGCAAGCCCAGCTGGGGAGCCCAGCAAGGCTTGCGCGGTCTCATTACATAATGCTGAGATGCTTGGCAGCCGCGCTGCAACACATTCAGGGCCGGGATACCCTGCATGGCTCAGTCCCTCACCATAGCTGGCCTGACTCTTTCAGCAGCAGGGTGCTGAACTGGGTGTTGCTTGGCCTGGCACCTGTGTTGCCATGCTAGCAGCAGCACTTCCAAGAGCCACGGCGCAGAGAATCGCTTTCCGGCTTTGTGTTTGTGCGACACACACACAGGAACTAGGAAGCTCATTCAGCTTGCTGGTTCCTGTCTGGAGGTGCGTGAGGGCGAAGAGGTTAGGTCGGTGTAAAATGAGACATGGCCCGGGTGGGATTTGAAAGCAGAGCAGAGGTAAAACATTTTTTTTAAATAATGTTTAATTGTGTTTGTGTATGTTTGTTGGGGGGCTGGGCTGCGGACTGACCCTAGTGAAGGCACGTGTCACATGTGGACAATGTGAGCAGAACTCACAGCCCACATTAAGGCTCCAGGTATCAAGACAAACTAAAATAACAAATGGTGCATTCTCTGTGGCAAGCCACAGCTCTGCAAAGCCTCTAAAATTAGTCTTGCCACTTTTCAGATGCTACTAAAGCACCACCATCCTAATTTCAAAATGAAGTTGGCGGATGGTGCGCCTTCTTCCGGTAGAGTGAAAAGAGTCAAGCTGAGAAAACCTGTGACCAGGGGTGTTGCTAGGTCTGGGAAAGATCAGGGGCTACGCTAATGTCAGCACTGTCGGGACAGGCAGCCTTTTGGTTGAAGCCCCTGAGCTTATATTCGGGGCTACAAACAAAATACCCGGGGCTATAGTCCCCCAAACTCCCCCACTAGCAACGCCTCTGCCTGTGACCCAAAACTGTCGTACTCTGCAAATTCTGTGAAATGACGCTGTGTGCTATACTCCTTCCAAACATGATGAACTTTTGTTAAGCAGCTTTTTGCTCTAGGTGCGCAGAAGGAACCGTATGGGATTTTGTGTTAAAAGCACACTTTTAGGAGCCCTGCATAACTTTTCCCCCTGTCAGCAAAAATAATCTTCACCAAGCTGGCAAAAAGTATTTTGAATTTTGCAGACACTTTCAGGACGGTTTGGTGCAAATTAGTAAATGGTGTCATGGTTCAGGTTACAGGCCACAAAAAACTTCTTCACTTACCAAACTAAGAAGGGGAGTATCCAGCATTGTAAGAGCGGGAGTCAGGGGGAGGGTTGGTGGTGAGCAACGAAATGCAGTGTGTGGAATACCACATGGTCTCATTGGCATCCCCAAACCACCCACTCCTGCCCCAATCTACTTTTTTGGTAACATTAGTGGAAGATGGCATTTTAACACACAACAAAAAAAAACTGCAAGTTCATTCGAGATGCAGGAAACTCATCAATTAGAGCTCTGTCCAAGCCCGCCGAGGCAAAATACATGCATATCTCCTAATTATTGTATGGATTGCACCAACAGAAGGGACTAAACAGAAAAGGACATTGCAAGGCTCATCATCAGTCCTGTATACTTGGAGGCACCATGGAAGTGACTGTAGAAAAAGTTGTCATAAATAAGCCAAGTGACAAATAACTTTGTGGTGCAAAATACCTAAATTTCACTATTGTTAAATGTGGAGCAACTCTATAGCCATTGGGCTTTTCCATTATAATACTATGATACATTAACTTGAGCTTTGAAGTGAATCCGAGTCACTTGCAGAGCTGCAAATAAAGCACAATGTGATTAAATGATTTGCTCAGGATCACACACTTGGTTAAATGGTAAAACTGGGATGTGGACAATTTAAGCGACCACACACATCTTTCCAGGTTTAGTTTAGATATTTATTAAGGTTTTGCTTTACATTTCATGTGCTTAAAATAATTTATAGCAATTGCTTGGAAGCAAACCACATTACATAATAAACTAGCCTTTCATAGTAAACTTACCATAAACTATATACATTGTCATAGAAATATGTTGAGCAATGGGAGTATGGCTTTAGTTTTATTCTCCCCATTCTGCATACAAAGCCACAATCACATCATGTAGATTAATGTGAGCCTAAAACATCCCCCTTGGGTTTTAAAGCCATAGTCATTATTTCATTAAGCATGCAGCATTATGCACCCTTTTCACTCCCAATCACTCCAACCCATTCACATTTCTAAAGGGACAAAAGTCCCTGCTAATAGTACCCCCAGCCTTACCATCAGTGCCTAATGGCTCACATTGTAATGTTCTGTTGCTACAGAGCAACGTGAGGAACCTCTGCTGCCCGCAGCTCCTTGCTGCCAGGACAATGAGAGTGCTGAGCAAGAATTGCCATTGGGTGCCCTCTTTGATGTGCCGAACGGGAGAGGTGTCCCAATGGCAATTTTCCCGCCTGGCTCTTAAAAGAACCACGGGGGCAGCTTGCTCCGCCCCCTGCCTCTCCCACTTGGTACTCCAGTGCTTCGAGCCATTTGAAGACAGGAACACATACCTTAATTTTAATCAGTCAGAATCTTGTAGAAAAAAATCTATCAGCACGTACACATATAAGGTGCTGTGCAGAACCCAAGTTTGGAGATATATGGCATTTAGTTTAGTTTCGTTTATTATTTGTATAGCGCGCCATACCCTGGAGTATCAGGGCGCAAACAGACAAGGATATGCTCAACTTATTTACAGGTACATAGAAATCAGATGAAGGTACAGAGATGCGCTGAGCTTGGTTACAGATATCCTCGGCTAATTGCAAGTACAGGAAAAGGCAGGAAGTGTAGACATAGACATCAGCAATATTACAGCAAGCAGATATGAACAGGGAGAGATCAAGGACAGGGGAGCAAGGAGCATGCTCCTGTTCACGTAATATATAGTTGTATACAGTAATGTACAATGAGACAACTGGACTAGTTAGCTGTCGTTGGCTCTCAGCCACCTAGTGAGGTTTTGTCTAAATTTTGTGAAAGGCTGAGGTTCTCTGACGTCATGGGGGAGGGAGTTCCATAACTGCGCAGCCTTGACCGGGAAGCTATTTCCTCCTATAGTGGCAAGTTTGAAACGCGGGACTTGGAGGCAGTTTGCGTTGGCTATTCTGGTAGGTCTGGAAGAAGTCCTTTCACGTAATCTATCCATGAGGTAAGGTGGAGCTTTGTTGTTGATACATTTGTGGGTGAGGGAAGCGATTTTGAGATGAATTTTGTCTACGGTGGCGAGCCATTTGTATTCTCTTCTTGTAGAGGATATATGCTCGTTTCTATTAATCTTGAGTGCTGCTCTCAAAGCATTGTTCTGGAGCACTTGAATTTTGTGGATGGTCTGTTTATTAGCTCCAATGTAAAGTCCATTACAATAGTCTAATTTGGATAGTATCAAGGCTCTGGCAAGTGTAATGCAACTATCTGTGGAGAGGAATTGTTTGCTCGCTCTGATAAGTTTGCATGTATATGCTGTGGCAGAAGCTAGAGAGTTAACTTGTTTGGTAAAGTTCATGGTGGCGTCTAGGTAAAATCCTAAGGTTTTTACTTCACGAGCTACTTTTATGTTGTTCCCATCAATAATGAAGTTGTCGTAGTCAGGGCTGAGTTTGGATATATAGGTAGTGGTGCCCAGGATGATAAGCTCAGTTTTATCATCGTTCAGGCATAGGCCGTGTGTGGCCATCCATGCCTGAACGATGCTATAGATCCTGTTCACTAGGGCAGGTCCTTGGCGTAGTCTCCTGAGAGCGGGAGGAGGATCTGGGTATCGTCTGCGTAGTTAGTGTAGGCGATACCCAGATGATCCATTTCATCAAAGAGAGGCTTCGTGAAGACATTATAGAGGGTGGGTGACACACAAGACCCTTGTGGAACACCGCATGTTATGGGGATTGGATCTGCTGAGGCTGATGGAGCGAAGACTCTCATGGTCCGATTACTCAGGAATGACTTGATCCAAATTATGGCCTCTTTTGAAAAGTGGGCTGCCGAGTCGAGGTGACTACAGAGGACTGTGTGGTCCACTAAGTCGAATGCCGCTGATAGGTCCAGGAGGAGAAGTAGGGCCGCTTGGCCATTGTCTCTGCAATCGTCTATTTGGGCCTTAAGGTCTATTAACGCTGTCTCGGTCCCATGTTGCGGGCGGAAACCTGATTGACGGGTTCCAAGTAAGTGGTTAGACTCTAGGAAGCTTTGAATTTGCAAGTAAGCCACTTTATCTAAAATTTTTAGAAGAAAGGGCACAGTCGTGATGGGCCTGAAGTTAGTCGGAATGGCAGGGTCAAGGGTTTGCTTCTTTGGTAGTGGCAGTACCCAGGACTCTTTTAGGTTGATCGGTACTGAACCTGAGGTAAAGGAAGAGTTGATTAGTTTGGTTATAAATGGCGACAGTTCTCTCGCAGCATCCTTGATGAGTTGTGCTGGGCATTGGTCGCCTTTGCAGTTGGACGGTTTGAGTCCCAGGATGACCTTTTCTACCTCTATGGTCGATACCTTAGAGAAGCAGAATCGGGCTCCCAACTTGGGCTGTGGCGGTGGCGCTGAGCTCTTAGGCATGTGTGGTGTTAGTGATGCCTTCTTGATGGCAATTTTGGTTTGTAGGTTTGCTACTTTGTTTGTTAAAGCAAGTTGTATGCTAGAGCACCATTTTTTATCCTTGGTGCAGTTTTCTTGGGGTACAACGGGTGTTTCCAATTCTTTCTGAATGCTGAACAGTTCTTTGACACTAGATTTTGAGTTGGATATTCTAGTATTGTAGGTTTCTTGTTTGGCTAATAGTATTTCTTTCTTGTATTGGGAGGAGGCTTTGGAGAGGTTGAGTTTATTTTTGACTGATGGGGAAAGTCTCCAAATAGTTTCAAGTTTTCTTTTGGCCAGCCTAAGATTTTTTAGGTGGGGCGTGAACCAAGAATTAAGGTGTTTTTTAGGTTTGCTATTTCTTAGTTTGAGCGGGGCTATGTGATCCAAGGCTGAGGACATGGCTGCATTATAATGTTCGACTAACAGATTAGGATCCATGCAGTCAGGTAGTGAGTTTAATTTAGGTATTATAATGGGCATCAGATTTTCTACTATCATTAGTTTTTTATTTCTCGTTGGCAGAGGTGGGGCAAGTGAGGACGGGGCAGTGACCCGGTGGGTTGTCACTGAGAATAATAGCAGGTGGTGGTCAGTCCAGATCTGCGGTACAGAATCCGTAATATTTACTTTGCAATTATGTTCTGCTATCCAATCAAGGATGCGACCTTTGTTGTGGGTGGGTAGTTCAACTTTTTGGGAGAATCCCAGCTCTTTCAAGGTCAGAGCAATCGCTGACGATTGGGTGTCCTTATTGTCATTATAGCCTAGATTAAAGTCTCCTAGCACTATTGTTTGGGATGTATTTTTTAGGTTATTGGACAGGGATGTCGACATGTCCTCAGAGAAGGTTCCGATAGGACCTGGTGGTCTGTAGATGAGGATGATGTTTAGGGTTTGGGAGTTGGCGATGGCTATTTTGACCGTGAGGCATTCACAGGATTGCATATTGGTAGTAGTGATGATCCTCATGTCCAGGCTAGTTTTAGCTATGATTGCTAGACCTCCACCTCGGGAGGTAAGTCTGTCCGCACGTAGGATTGTATAGTTGTCTGGGACTGCTAGTGATAAGGCTGGGCCAGCCGCATCATGTAGCCAGGATTCTGAGATGGCCAAAAAGTCTAAGTTGTCTGTGGCAATGATATCGGAGATCTCTGTGGCGTGTGCGACTAGCGACCTGGCGTTTATAAGTGTACCTTTGAGATATGGTTTGTGGTCAGCTAAGTTAGGGCTGGTGGTGTTATGACTACCTTTAGTTGTCTGTCTGGAGTTATTTATTTTGGGTCTGTTGGGCTTAGGCTGTTTCCTAGTAGGTTCCGCAATACCCTTCAAGGGTAACTGTATTTTATTTCGGGATTTTGATAGTTCAGCCTTCTTGGCTGGTAGCTCATGCAGTTTGGACAGGCGAGCACGTAGTCTAAGGTTTCTGTCTACAATGTTGCATGGCCTTTGTAGGGTGGTGCTATCTGGATAGTGGGTCATTTTAAGTCCAGTATTGGGTTGTTGTCTGTTGAGCATGATATGGCAGATGCAATGGGTGGAATAGGACGTGGTGCGAAGACTCAGGGTGTTAACTTTGGTGCTTATTTTGGGTGGTTGTATTCCTAATGTGATGAGGAGGGCGATATACAATGGTAGCCAGGGTGACCTGTAGGCAAGACCCAGGGAGTACATGCTAAGTGACTGGATAATAATCCGATAGGAGTAGTTTCGATGGCAATTGAGGTGGCTAAGACTAGGCAGGCTAGATGCAACTATCAGGCTAGGTACGGTTTCAGTAGCAATTTGAAAAGGCCAAGAACAGGCAGGCTAGATGCAGCTGTGATGCTAGGTGCAGTGCCAAGGCACAAGGGCACAATGCAAGTCAAGTGTGGTCTATTACCGACCATGGGGCACAGTACAGGGCAAGTGTGGTCTATTAGCGACCATGGGGCACAGTGCAGATCAAATGTGGTCAATTAGCGACCATAGGGCACAGTACAGGGCAAGTGTGGTCTATTAGCGACCATGGGGCACAATGCAGATCAAATATGGTCAATTAGCGACCATAGGGCACAGTACGGAGCAAGTGTGGTCTATTAGCGACCATGGGGCACAATAGGGCACAGTACAGGGCAAGTGTGGTCTATTAGCGAACATAGGGTACAATATAAGTCAAATATGGCGACCATAGGGCACAATGCAGATCAAATGTGGTCTATTAGCGACCATAGGGCACAGTCCAGAGCAGGTGTGGTCTTATTAGCGACCATAGGGTACAATGTAAGTCAAATGAGGTCTATTAGCGACCATAAGGCACAGTACAGATCAAGTGTGGTCTATTAGCGACCATGGGGCACAATGCAGATCAAATGTGGTCTATTAGGGACCATAGGGCACAGTACAGGGCAAGTGTGGTCTATTAGCGACCATAAGGCACAGTACAGATCAAGTGTGGTCTATTAGCGACCATGGGGCACAATGCAGATCAAATGTGGTCAATCAGCGACCATAGGGCACAGTACAGAGCAAGTGTGGTCTATTAGCGACCATGGGGCACAATAGGGCACAGTACAGGGCAAGTGTGGTCTATTAGTGACGATAGGGTACAATGGAAGTCAAATATGGCGACCATAGGGCACAATGCAGATCAAATGTGGTCTATTAGCAACCATAGGGTACAATGTAAGTCAAATGTGGTCTATTAGCGACCATAGGGCACAATGTAGAAGTTGAAATACATGTACTGTTTCTGCATGTGGCAATGGTAAACCGGCTGGATGCCGTATGCTAGAGAGGGCCCATATGGGTGGCCAAGCGCTCTAGGAAAGAGAAAGAAAACAGGCAAGTGGCTGGAATCTGGAGTACAACTAGGGGAGGCATATGGCCTACCTTGCGTCTGGCAGGGCTCGTAACCAACGCTCCCGAGACCTGCTGCTCCTGCAATGGGTTGCGGGATCTCCTACTCCTCCGGCCTTCAGTTGTGATGTTGGCATAGAGATCATACTGCAGGTATGAGCACGACCAGAGTAGCGCGCTCCAGCGTGCTAGCAGGGGGCAAACAGGGGCCTTAGTAAGGGCCTTCGGGTGAGGCCGCCAGCGTTTCCGCCTGCCGGCGGATGTGGCCTATTCAAAAGGCTGCTAGTAGCCTAGCAATGAGGCACCAGCCTCGATATGGCGCTGCGCTGCGCCCGGCATCATAGGGTCAGGCAGAGGAGGTCAGGCAAAGCGATGTCGTGGTCCCGTGCACAGAGCCTTGTGCAAAATCGGGTGTCTTTATATAGGCAAGGGTGCTCAGGGGCATGGGAGCCTTACCATGGTGGATGTCTCTCCAGAACGTCGTGGTGTGGCTGGATGCCTTGGGTGGACATCGGCGTGGGTCGGCTTGCGCTCCGGATGCGAGCTGCTGTTTGCGGAGGAAGGAGGGGCTCCTGCCCTCTCCTCGAGGTAGCTGCTGGTGTTGACTGGGATCCAGGGGGCAAACAGGGGCCTTAGTATGGGCCTTCGGGTGAGGCCACCGGCGGATGTGGCCTATTCAAAAGGCTGCTAGTAGCCTAGCAATGAGGCACCAGCCTCGATATGGCGCCGCGCTGCGCCCGGCATCATAGGGTCAGGCAGAGGAGGTCAGGCAAAGCGATGTCGTGGTCCCGTGCACAGAGCCTTGTGCAAAATCGGGTGTCTTTATATAGGCAAGGGTGCTCAGGGGCATGGGAGCCTTACCATGGTGGATGGCTCTCCAGAACGTCGTGGTGTGGCTGGATGCCGTGGGTGGGCATCGGCGTGGGTCGGCTCGCGCTCCGGATGCGAGCTGCTGTTTGCGGAGGAAGGAGGGGCTCCTGCCCTCTCCTCGAGGTAGCTGCTGGTGTGACTGGGATCCAGGGGGCAAACAGGGGCCTTAGTATGGGCCTTCGGGTGAGGCCGCCGGCGATTCCGTCTGCCGGCGGATGTGGCCTATTCAAAAGGCTGCTAGTAGCCTAGCAACGAGGCACCAGCCTCGATATGGCGCCGCGCTGCACCCGGCATCATAGGGTCAGGCAGAGGAGGTCAGGCAAAGCGATGTCGTGGTCCCGTGCACAGAGCCTTAAAAATTGATACCCAGTATACTTGGTCACTTGCTGCACTGCATTAACTGATGGCTTCTTCCTTTGAATGAAAGGAAAAATCAAGGGAATTGCTGACATTGCAGTGAATTTGTTACTTTCAGCCATGGCTAGGGATATGGGGATGATAAAGTCTGGTCTGCTCAATGGACGTTGCACCACTATTTCCATGTGTTATTGTATATGTACATATAAATGTGTGCACACAGTGTATGTCAATGGAGGTGCTGGGTGCATTTGTGTGTGAGAGTGTATGCAAGCATATGTGTTGACTTTTGTGTCTGAATGAATGATAAATAATGCATTGTTTGTATGTTCAATTGGAATTAAGTTTGTGAATGTTATGTTATGTCACTGGATGCATGGCAGGCCGGCTGAGGATGTATGGGGGCCCAATTGAATTTTAACGATAGGCCACAAGTCTTATGAAAGTTATAACAGAGCATCACCAATGGACTCTCTTGGTGTAATAGCCTATTGTTAACCCTCAGGGATTTAAGTTGTTTGTTTGAGGTACAAAATCACGGCGAAATTGACCGCAGTAATTTTCGCTGCAAATACATTTTTGCCTCTGTACAAAAAAACAAACCCTTGTCCCCCAAACCACCAGTACACCCATAAACCCCCCCTACTTACCTTTTCTCCGCCGCCTCTCCTGTACCATGCAGCGTCCGATCCATCCATCTAACGCGGGTCGGATCTGACGCTTCAGGGTCCCTTTTACTTTTTTGTTTTTTGTTGGGTCCCCTGCCACAAATGCTGAGGAAGCGGGGGACACCCCTGCAACTGCCGAAGCCATAAATACCAAACACTTGGAGCGGGGGACACCCCCGCAACCGTAGTTCTTCACTTTCGGTATCTTCGGCTTCAAACTAATGGTGGTGACCGAATTCAGTCAAATCTACAATTCCACCAAATTTTATCAAACGATTTGGCCGAAACGATCCCCAAGAGCACCCACCCCGCCTCCCTCCAACCCTCCCCACCCCTGTCCCCCCAACATGTTCAGCAAAGTTACTCCACTGGTAAGTAGAAAAGGGGGAATTCATATCAGTTGCCTTGACTGTGCCATTGTGTATTCACAAAGCAGGGGGCAAATGTCAGATAATGCCCGACACATATAAATTCAATGAGGCCAGCATAAGCAGCATTTGCATGGCCTGCCAGTGCCCACATAAATGCACAGCTCACGTTGGTGAATAGGATAACTTGCACATTTTCACAGTTTGGGCCTCAGGGCACAATGCATCGTTTGTGCTTCTCAGATAGCCCCATGTCTTTGTGAATCAGGCCCAAGAAGTCAATGGACCATGCTTTTTCTTTACAAACATTTTGTGAGAAAAATCCAGATGAATTTGTGCGCATCTTCAGTCGGTGTATAGTTTGAAAATGTTAATCGTAGACATAATCCACTCCAGTCCCCTGTGTTCTTCTAATAACATAAGAGGCGGTGCGATAAACGCGCCGTCTTAGATACCCTTATTATTGTCCTCCAGCACCGTTATTATTCAGAGCGTTCTTGCAAATAATGATACCCTCTCAGAAGACGACCACAAAAGGTAGATTGGTATGCTGCGTGGCAGCCTAAAAAAGTACATTAAATTAGGAACGCTAGAGAGCCTTTAATATCCAAAGATAATTATATACACTCATAGATTGGACAGCCTGGCAGATGGCATTCCTAAGAGTGTTGATTCGTAGACACTACACTTAAGTGTGTGTCTAGTAGCAACATTTAGGAAGCCGAGGTAATCATCCAGGCCAAATCCAAGGATACGGGATGAGCTGCAAAGATAAGAGGAACTGGAATGTTCGCTCTAAGAGACGGTCAGAGCATCTTTTAAATGATGTACAAACCTCAACGAGAAGAATCTGTTTTTTTTATGAGGAAGCCTATTTATGAGTATACGAACAAGTAGGTAAAGCAATGAAAGATCTAAAAATGGTTTTCTGTTAGACTGGCAGTTTTCTGTGTTTGCAAAATGTTTTTTTCCTCCCAATATGTTAATGAAATAGGTGTTTCTACTGAAAATTAGAGCACGTTGTCTTCTCGTTTAGACAAACAGAAAGTGTGGAATTCCTGCTCTAAAGACCATTTGAAGCCGGCATTTCCACTGTCTCTATTGTTCTTCTCGCATTTTCTAGGTCTCTGGCTAATCCGCAAGCTTGGAATTCAGGCTCTAACAACTTGTAAAAAAAAAAGGCTGGGTTCCAAAGCTTCATTTTGTGACAGACACGTACACACTGGGCAAAGAGACATGGACAAACTCTGTCACAGTACAGAACAGGTGAGGCGTCCCTTTTTCCTCGCTGCTCATGTCTTACCATCAGGCTCGATTATCTGCTGGGTGGCCGTCCCCCCTCAGAAGAGGAACTCGCCTTTGGCTCACGACTACTAACTTGGGGGATGGTTAACTAACACACAACAAACCTCTCTAATGCGGGCTCTAACACGTCACTGAAGCATTCTGGCACCAGCAAATCCAATCTTTATGATCTGAAACACCACCTCCCACAGTGACAAGCTCTTTGTTGGATTTCTGCCAAAGTTTGGAGGCTAGAATGATTGGATGTCCTCTATACTGGATCCTGCAGAGCTTGGAACACGGGACTGAAGCTGGAAGCACAGGATAGGTACCAACGTGCGCGCCTTGGAAGCAAGTCGACATGAAGCAGCACAGGTTCGATCCCCGGGTCCGCGCTTAGAAACCTATGGGTGTTTAAGTGTGTTATAAATATGCAACAAAGACCAAAATAAAATAATAATAATTCTATAACAGCGTCTCAATACCCACGGGCTTTGCGAGCGCTTTAAAAATGCTAATTAAATAAAAAATAAATTGGAGTATGAACAACAGGGACTGGAGCTGGGAAGGCAGTGAATGAGCTAGGTGGTTAGGCAACTGGGAGCTTAGACGACAAAACACGTAAGCTAAGAGTGCACCTCAAAGGCAGAATCTATCAAGACGGGGTGCAAGGTAGGAGAATGGAGGGCAAGGCTGCAGCTGGCAGGGCAGGACTGTCACCTTGTCAGAGATTAACCTTGTCCTAATGCATGGAAAGGACTTTGCGGCACAGAAAAGTCAGCCTACCTGGGCATATTCACTACACTTGTGGAGGCAGATTATATTTCAATCTTAGGGCACCTGGCTAGGTCCCGATTTACCCAGGTGGGTATGCGTAGTATAAACAAAATAATCGGGATGGGGAGATCCAAAACAACGATACAGAAGTGCTAAGTGTGTGGGTTTATTATGTCTTCACACAGGACGTGGTAGATAACTTCACAATTTAATGTACATTACTTCCGATAAGCACGAAAGTTTAGTTGAAAAAGACGGACAGGGTTGGTTTATGCAGTAGTGATCTTATTTATATTGGCAAAACCATTAGACCTGTCAAACAAAGGATTAACAAACACAGATCATGCATCAAAAACCAAGTCGAGGACAAACCCTTGGTCGAACACTTCACTAAGAAGAAGCATACCCACGAACAATTCACATGGACCGTGGTCCAACAACTCCAGCCACAAAGACGAGGAGGTGACATAAACATTGCCCTCACTAAACTCGAACAAAAATGGGTCCACAAATTGAACTCTGTGCAAGACGGCCTAAATGTCACTGTCAAATGGAAACACTTCTAGAGTACTCCTCCAAGTGGCCTCCACGCTCGACCATTTAGAATGAACTTGTGTCCTGACACACATTAGAAACCAATGTTGTTCACCTTGTGAACATTATTATACTGGCACTAACTCCTCCACCTTGTGAACACTATTGTATACGAGAGTCTATTTTGTTTAACCATCTGTAGTGGGGGTCGGCTTTCGCCCATCCACATGGCACACGTAAATGACTTATGTTTACAACAATGTATCCTGCCTGTTATGTTGTGCAAGTATCCAAGAGCAGGAGTTCCCATACACCGCACCGGACTACATTACCCAACATCACACACGGAGTATCGCCTTTTCATTGGGACACGGCGCACAGCTATCCTATTGGCCCAAGCTGGGTGTCGCCCTTGAATCGCGGGTTCCCATTCGCCTGTCCCCAGCCACTGGCTGCCTTTATACAGTCCAACACGGCTCCCTCGCTGTCCGACTCATCCGGCTCCCAGCAGTCCACGTCCAGCACGGCAGCGCACCAACCAGACAACAGTAAGTTCCCCTTGACTCCTACGCGGACATACTCCCCGGCGCACTTGACCTTCACAGGTTACTTACACCGGTTTTTAATTTTCATTTCAGACTTGGGTCCAATTACGCCCAACTCCGGCTTCGTGAGTCTTTGAACCACGCCAGCCCCTAGGAAACTAAAGCCTTTCACCAAGTGCTAATCCCAGCACCGGACGTTCCGCACTTTTCGCGGTTTCCCTGACAGCACCCACCTGATTCCCTGCACGGCAGGTAAGCTGTCTTTTAGACACACCACATGGTGGGCAACAATTAGGCCCGTATTTAATACTTATAGTACTTAACGTACAACTATTCGAGATCCTAATAGCTCTGTTTTACCCACAGACAGCACGGACAGCACCACCACTGGTGCCCCTTTTTCCTGACGAAGGCCAGCACAAAGACGGCTACAACCCAGCCACTTTCTTTGGCCGAAACACACCTTGTGTCACTCCCTGTGTCGAACTTCCCATCACAACTGTATCATTACTTGCACCCGTTAAAATTCAAAGATTGTTGTGTGCACTTTTTGTTTTGTGTAACTGCGGGTTCCTATACCCCCTCGATTTATGAGGCAACATGTATCCCAGTGTAGTGCCGACCTCTATACTTCAGAGGCCTACACCCATCTGTGTCACTACTGCATAAACCAACCCTGTCCGTCTTTTTCAACTAAACTTTCGTGCTTATCGGAAGTAATGTACATTAAATTGTGAAGTTATCTACCACGTCCTGTGTGAAGACATAATAAACCCACACACTTAGCACTTCTGTATCGTTGTTTTGGATCTCCCCATCCCGATTATTTTGTTTATACTACTTGTGGAGGCAGTACAGGAAGGGAGCTGTAGAGTTCCCCTAGGTGTACCCATTAATCCTACCCCCAAATCATAAATGCATTTGGGAGCTGGTGCACTTAACATTAATAAGATGGAAGAAATAGTGGATAAAGTCCAGAAGAACAGCAATCAACCCAGGAGCTGGGGTTCCTCTACTTTTAGGTCAGTATAGACACTGGGAGACACTTACAGGCATTTCCTAGTGGTTATAAAAAACCATGATTAAAAAGCCTATGCCATCAAAAGAAACATCACAAATCATGTTTACCATCAGTGAACCTTGTGAAGAAGAGCTACATGCATTTAACACAGTCTCCGGAACAAAGTGAAATTCAAGCTATAATGAACAGACCCTTGGTCCTATATGCCAAGTGGTATCCCTGGCACATGTCATTTCCCTACCATCCGTGACAGCCCCAGTATACACAGCGTTATATGGGGCAGAGCATCTATAGTTGAAGAAGAGCCATGGACAGGGGATGTGAAGGTTGCTGAGCTGAGAGGAAATGGCAGGGTTTCTATCTGGAGTCGAAATGGCTTCCGTCCCTTATCCAGCCTTGGGAACGCGCTGCTCTGCAGCAGTTGGGAAAATCACCTGATTGAGTCTTCAGGCCAACCTGAGCTCTGTACAAATAGGGAACTGTGTGAACCAATGGATGAACAATACAGAGACAGCATTAGAGAGCACAGCCATAAAAAAGGCCAGTGTTTAATAAGGTAGGGTTTGTAGGTCTCCCAGAGTAAGTGGCCCAAAAAGCCAATTGGGGAGATAATTTGACTCTGGCACCTGGCATGTCTGTGATGGGGACCAAATGACCTGACAACCACAAAAGTAAGCTTCAAGTGTTTTATTTGGGAACTTGTACAGTGTGTGGGTCAAATAATAACTGGGGTAGGTATAAGACTCAATTCTAGTGTTAAGAGAAGTGTGGTGCTTACTCCTAAGGCAGGCGTAGGGAAACTAAACATTCTAAAATGGCTTCTCTCCAGAATCACAAAGTTCAGGGGCTCTCTTCCTGGATGGACATTCCAATATGCACATAACAAAATACTTTAGTAGTAAGTCTTCTGCTTCCCACTGTCTGGGACTTGCTTTCCTCAGGTAGCATTGAGTCCATGGTACATCCCTTTTCATCATCCCTTTTCTCCTTCTCTGTGAACTGATCCTGTTGGTCAGTTGCTTCCTGTCCTTCGCATGTTTTCCCAGCGCTGCTCCTTGGAATGCTCTGCAAAAATGGGCATGTAGGGGTCCAGGGACCAGGAGGAGAGAGACCCGGGTGGCAAGCATGGAAACTACCTAAGTTCTGGACGTTGACTAGGGGAACTTTATGGGGTTTGATGTCGGCCAGCTATACTTTGATCTCCCTGCTAGCTAAGGGTACCTACATTCATCCCCAGTGCTATATCCTTCCTCCTGATCTCTTCAACACTTTATTTCTAATGCATCATCTTCTCTCTTCCAGTCTTCTGTTCGCTCTTCCCTCTCTGGTGGCTGCTCCTCCAGTATTTTACTCCTTTTTGCCCCCTCTCTCTCAAATGTCCTTTTCCACTATTTAGTGTTGCACTCGTCTATTAGTATAGGTACAGTCTGCTTGTCCCCTCTCTCCTTCGATTGGCACCGCTGATGTGTATACTCCCAGTCTCGATCCTTTGGACCACCTTCTTCACCCGTGTGGGAGCCACTTTCATTGCCCTCACCTACTTCACCCCTTATGGAACTGAAATCACCATCCTTGACTTCTTCACTCCTTTTCACACTACTAGTATTACCCTCTTATTCTTGACCCATTGGGACACTTTTGTAACTACCCCCACCTTTTTCAAATTTTGGATACTGTTGTCCTTATTCCCCACATTTTTCATCCCCCTTTGGGCACTATTGTGACTGTCTCCACCGTCCTCACCCCCTATGGGCAATGTTGATGCTACCCCCACCTTTTCTACCCTTTTCATTACTGTTGTTACTATTCCCCACCTTCTTCTCCCAGTTAGGCACTGATGTTATGTGGGGGTGCATTTAAAGGCCCTAAACAGGAATCTCTCATTTGAAAAACCGCATTGAAACTCTGCACCAAAAAACGGCTGTGCTTTGCTTTCCCTGTCACATGAGTGGCAAGCAGTTGAACCCTGCAATCCAAAAACGGTTCTGCATTGCTTTTGCTTCACTTGCATGAAATGAAGTTAAGCACTGCATCAAAAACTGCCTTATTGTACTTTTCATTCACATGAGGGGCAAGAATTGCAATCCTACAACTAGACACGGCTTTTGCTTTTCATTTCACTTGACCATCTGACCTTTAAAACATTGCAAATGAAAAACAGCTTGGCTTTTTCTTTTATTCAGTGTCAAATCAAAGAACCATGTGGAAAGATGCCCACCCCTCATTGTCAATGGACCATCAGCAAATGCAACTCACTCATAAAAGGACAAATTAAAGAATCCTGTGGCATACAAGGTAGGAGTTTAAACATCAGACACAGAAACGGCTTGCACACGTGTAAAAAAATAAATAAAGATAGGACTTTAAAAAGCCACTGTGAAAGAATAGATTTGCTCGCACAGAAATGTCAGTAACAAATGATGTGGGGTGGGGGTGACTAAACAATGTACATTATGTTCCCATCCACAAGACTTTAATCACCTTGGAAGAGGCTCACAATACCGGGAAAAAACAGTTTTTGAGCTCAGGCAGGAAACTTCTTAATTGAAAGCCCCGCTCTCTACTGAATGTTGCACCTACTAGTGAATCAGCCTGCAATGACATGTGATGTACAGAGGGCATAATAATTCCCTGCATTGCCAGACTTGAAGGCAGGGGCTCAGAGACTTCAAGGAACGCCAGTGTGGATAAAAACTTGACTGGGAGGTGCGAGTTCCTCCTGCACCCACTACCAAGGACAAACTGACAACTACAAAGGTGGTAATCAAAATCTCTGGTCACCGGCTGTGGGGGATAAAGCACTCCTCCCACAGAGGGGGACAGATCTTCTAAATTGACATTAAAGGACTGAGTACATTTTTAGGCATTTTTGTAACAATTAGAATGAGAAATAATTTTGTTTTATGCTATGTTTTGATGTAATTTCCAGGCGGCTTTTAAGAGCTATATTGCATTTTCCTAGGACTTTGGGGTCTGAAATAGCCAGTTAAGGCTAGTTTTCTGGCTGCTCGGAAGATATGACAAGTATGAGATTTGATGGAAAGATGGAAGGCGAAATAAAGAATATGCTTCATCATTTGCAAAGTCATAACTATTATATATTTTAAGAAAATGGCAAAAATGTGCCAAAGGGCCATGCTACCTCGTTCGGAGTTGGCGATTGGCTTACCTAATTCCCTATGACCCCCTCAAACCGCATATCTAATGCATATGTCAGGGGCTGGTAGAAATATGGAGCTATGAGACATAACTGGGTTTTTGTCAAAAAGTGGCCAAGAGAACAAGGAAGGGTAATAAAATGCCACTAGACAGATGGTGCGCTCTTACCTATCATGCCAAGGGGCGGAGAGATGAATGGTAAACTGTCCTATCCGAGGGCTGGGGGTAATTATAGAGTATTCCCCCTAGATTGTAAAGTGAGTGATGTCATTTGGGCTATATAAGGGGGACTGTACTAGGTCAGACACACAGAAATTCGGGGAGAAAGGAGGAGGACGGAGAGGAGGCAGCTGAACCATACCAAGGAGAGTGCAGTGACCAGCCCCCTTGACTAGCTGCCCAGAGGGTCCTGAGATCCAGCTGACTTTCCAGAATCCCAAACCAAGGCTTACTTTGTAAGTAGCAAATAACACCAGCCCAAAATTGCATAAGCTCTTTCTTTTTGTAGCATTGCACCCATAGGACACCACCATTGAACACTCAATTGACAACCTATTGAAACCCCAATTGAAAACCTCACATTGCTAGTGTAATCAGTCACCTTCCCATAGAATAATCTGTTTTTAGCCTGTGTATATTAGCATATTCACTTTGGTAAACCTCAGTGTCTGTGTAAATCCTTAGCATATTCTTAAGTAAATCAATTAATTCCCCCATTGAAATTCATGGTGCAAGTTGGTTAAAATTCAAAATCAACCCCCTTTTCCCTGGTGTCTTTCTTTAATAATTATAGTCATTAAAGTATTGCCTCAAAAGCATTAGTCTCCTTGTAACTGAAAACTGAATTTGCCTGTGTATTGTGTGACTTACCCCACAAATTCCTATTTGCATCTGCCCCATTGAAACCCCCAAACCATAGTCCCATTGAGAGCAATCCTTTTTACTTACAAATCTACCCGTCATGTGTCGATGAAAACCGATTTTCCTATTCTGAGCTATACCCCTTCCCTGAGCTTACTGTCATAGTAAATCCAGTGTAAACCCGAATTTCCATTTGCTGTTTGTATTTTTTCCTTTTGCATTTGCTTTCTCTCCAAAACAGACTTCCCTACTTTATTTCTACGTTGCCCTGGTGTGCAGAAAAATTGAGTCAGTGGGAAGTCTAGAAGACAACCCTGTGTCATTGCACTGAAGGTGCTGTGTAACACAAACAAAAATGGGACCCATAGAGTGGTCTGTTCCAGAGCCCAAGATCACACAAACAGTAGAAATGCACATGGCAAAACACATGTAAGAGTGGGATAAAACAAATATATTACACTCTTACCAAGTGGAAAAAATAAACTCCAGAAATCCAGCAAAGCTGCTGGAGGACTCACTAGGTGAGGGAAATTAGCTACAGAATGAGAATTCTCCCTAACACTGATCGACCGCGAGTTCTCTTGACTTTGCTCAGATGAGCCAATCATCCAGATAGGGGTATACGTGGATCCCCTGCAGGCGCAACCGTGCCGCCACCGGTGCCAGGCACTTGGTGAAGACCCTTGGCGCCGACTTCAACCCGAAGGGCAGGGCCTTGAACTGGTAGGGTCGCCCTTGTACAACAAACCGTAGGAACTTTCTATGTCCTTTCCGTATGGGGATGTGGAAGTAAGCATCCTCCAAGTCCAGCGACGACAGGAAGTCGCCTTGCTCAAATTGTCCCAGCACGTGCTGAAGAGTGACCATCCTGAACTTCTGAGATTTTATGATCTGTTGAGGCAGCGAAGGTCTAAAATGGGCCGCCAGCTGCCGGTCTCCTTTCGGACGAGGAAGTACCGATAGTATATTCCGGAGCCCCGGAGCCTCTTTGGGACGATTTCTATTGCGCCCTTTTTCAGCATTGCTCGTACCTCCAGAAGCAGCTGTGGCATGTGGCTTTCTTTCCTGGCCACAGGCGGGAAACAGGGACACATTTGGAACTCCAGGGAGTGCACATGGGCCAGGGCATCCAGCACACAACGGTCGGTGGAAATGGACTCTCACACGCTGATGAAATTCGCCAGCCGGCCTCCCACCGCGGTGTTCGGGTGGGGGCCCAACGTCACAGCCGGTTCAGTCTGGTTTTGCCGAGGCCTTGCCATCTTGGCCTCCTTGGCGATGACAACGGTGTCCTCCTGTCTTGTTGCGGCCTCTGGAGACTTCCTGCGACGAGGCGCGGGCTGCCTGGGGGTACGAGGAACTGTCAGCGAATCCTTTGGAGGCACCTTGAGACTTGTCTCCGGAAGTCCAAAAGGGTGGCCGTCGCTGATGGAGAACCCAGGACCTGGTCCGTCTCAGTGTCTGCCTTGATGGCCTGCAGTGACTCTTCCACTGCCTCGCCGAACAGGTTGTTCCCGTCGAAGGGCATGTCCAAAACCCTGGTCTGCATGTCCTGACGTAAATCAGTGGCCCTGAGCCAACTGCACCGGTGAAGGCAAACGCTGTTGCCCATCTGACAAAAACCGGTGTCAGCGATGTCCATGGCCACAGTGATGGCGTGGTCCGATGCCACCTCACCTTCCTGCAGGATTTCAAGGGCTTCTGCCCGCTTGTCATCTGGGAGGAAGTACAGGATGGGAGCGATCTTGAACCACAGCTCCCTATCGTAGCGCGCCACGATCGCGAAGGCATTGACCGCCTTGATGGTCGCCGCTGCCGACGAGATGACCCGTCGTCCCATGGCATCCAGCTTCTTCCCCTCTGCGTCAGGCTGGGAAGTGGAAGTTGATGCCGTCGCCCCCGCCCATTTCTTCTTGGCTGCCGCGGTGACCACCGAATCCGAGGACGGCTGTGCCCTGAAGCACATGGGAGCGGAGTCTGGGAACGGTACTTCTCGTACCGGTCCCTCTTCGCAGGGGCCATGGACGGGTTCTTCAGCAGACACAGTCCTCCGTCCCAGATGTCGTCCAGTAAGGGGACCGAGAGGACGGTCTTTCTCTTGGTCTCCAGTCGTTGGTAGAGGAAACCTTCCTTCTTCTGCTCTTCGGGGCAAAGCTGGAAAAGCTCTGATGCCCTGGCAATCATGGCATGAAAGGAGCCAATTTCGTCGGGCGGGGAGGCCCGGCCCGGGGGTGATGGGAGATCCGTCCCATCACCACTGTCGTCGTCCGTCCCCGCCGTCTCCGTCCCGTCCCTCGGAGGAGGAGATGGGGGTGAAGGCTGAAAGTGAGGTGAAGGATGGATTCTCCTCCGCTTGTTCGGTGGGCTCCCCGACGGTGCAGGCACTGCTGGATCGTCCGCTGGTGGTTAGGGCAACCTTGTCCTTATCTCCATACACAGGGCCTGTAACGCCATCAAGATTGCTCCCGAGTGGTCTTGTGGCATCGGTTGCGATGGGCGCGTAGGCTGTGGCTCTGGGTCCTCTGCTTCCTCCACGGTCCACAGTTCCTCATCACCCCCACCGTTGCTCTCTACATCTGCCTTGTTGGGATCCCTCCCATAGGACCTGGCCTCCTCGAACTTCTTGTCCAGGTTCTTGTTGATGCCAGCCAACTCATCTTCAGAGGTGGTATCTGTGTCCGTTAGGACTACTTTGCCCCCCTCTTTCTCATCCTGGGGTTTCACAGGGGTCTTATCGATATGCTGGAAAGATGTTTCCCTCCTGGGTGGCAGGGAAACTCTAGGCCTGGAGGTAGTCTCCACTGGGGTAGCCTCCGCAGGCTTCGCCAGGGCCGCCACGACTCCTTAAATCGAGGCCTTAGCCGGGTGAATCTGGGCCTTCACAACCTTGGGCGCGTCTGAGGCCTCAGATGGGATCGACCGGGGCTTCTCCCCAAGCTTATCCGGGTTCTCAGACTTCCTCTTCACTGAGCCAGAGAGTTGGCTCGTGGATGATGGCATTGGTGACATTGCGCCCCGCCTGGCAGGCGAGGAGCCCAAACCAACGGCGCTCCCGGTGCCCGCGGACTCGCAGTGCTTAGCCTTTTGTTGGGCCCCCGTAGCTGGAGCGCCTTCAAAAGTCTTAGAAGACCGCTCGGACCTCTTCTTCTCACCTGCTGCTGGGCTCTTCCCCTCCGGCCAGTTAGTGAGCCGAGTACGACAGTCCCTCATTGTCCGGACGGACATGCTCTTACGGAACGCACAGTCCTTTCCCACGTGCGATGTATCATTGTGAAGGCAGCAGAGGCACAGGGAGTGCTCTTCTTCCTTGAAGACATTCTGTAATCCACATCCAGGGCAGATCCTAAACAGCTTGGTTCCAACAAGCGTCATGTCTCCTTTGTCCTGGGCCATGACCACGCGGGGTAGGCCTCAAAGATCTTCCCGAATCCTCCAAGAAGGGAAAATACGACGAAAATTCGCCCTTGGGGGGGCGTAGAAAATTCCAAAACAGGTCCCTGTTAATCGGAAGAAGAATCGGTGGAGCTTGAGGCTCGAATTGACAGAAAAATGAGAGCAAAACTCTTTGAAAAAACGCAATACACAGTTAAAGCTCGAGAACTATAGCACGAGGACTCCCAACACTTGAACGTGCGGTAAAAATCTGAAGATGGCTGCCAGAGGAGGGGCTTAGGTAGAAGGCAGTCATTGGCTGGGGACAGTATGACCCAGAGACCAGTGATTGGTTATTAGTAGAAAGACAGTTCAGAAACTAAATTGAAATTGATTTTTTTCCTTAGCGAGGATTCCCAGCCTGACGGGGAATATTCATGAGCATGTGAATCCATGCCAGACCCCATGCTGGAGAAAATATGGTTACGATATTACTGTAATGTGACGTACATTTCATACAAGAATAGGCCATCATATGTAGCATTATTATCAGTGAGCCAAGGCCTAACGTTACCACAGGAAGTGCATGAACCCAAGTCCCCTCTTTATGTGAATCCGCTCTGTTATTTGAACATGGCTACACAGCGAAATCACATTCTAGAGGACAGGGGCGGGGAAAGCCAGGACAGAAAGGGAGAGAGAGAATATTTCGCCAGAGAACATGTGTTCTTATAGTCGATGGCATCCACAGTCTTCAATGATTTTGGAACTTCAGCATTTTTTTCTGATTCGACAAGTTATCTTCAGGGTTAACCTCTCAAAAGGACGTGTTGCATTGTAATGTTTGCAGTTGTTTCATGGACTTCCTTATTCCCGTAAAAAATAGCTAGCCGTCTGATATTCATCTCCTTCAGAACCTACAGCTAAGTTTAAAATGGTTTTGATTAGCGCCTTGGCAAATACTGCTACCTGTCCTGATCATCTTCCTGTATCTCTTCAAAGTGCTTGCATAACACAAGAAGAACGAAACATGTCAAGTTCGTATTTTTACTGCCGACATTTTAAACTTCCACTTACCAAGTGCCACTTAAAGTTTCCAATGTTTTGCATCTGCTTTTTCTTTCTTTTACAAAAGTTACACACCAAGCTGCTATAAATGTACATATGCATTTTTTCACTTTAATCAAAATGCTCCTAAAAAGAAACGCACAGCATTTTATATTTTTCATTCAATATAAATGTCACACTTTCAAATCTTTCAGTCCAGTCCTGTTTTTTTTCTTTGCATTCTGGGACTTGTTTCAGTTTTATACTGGGAGAAGTGGAATTACAAGTAGAGCAGGAGACTGGGTAAAAATACTAAGTCACACAGCCGCTCTCCGTTACACCCAACCTGGGTTGTGGAGTTAATCAAAATATAAATGGATTAGATAATGTTATCCAAAAATGGTGCAAGTCTTCAAATATTGTTGTATTTCACAAATGATTATTTATCGAAAAAACAATCTCAAAATAGAACAATCACTAATGTGTTCTTAGTGAGGAAGCAGCTGCCACAGCTTGTAAGTAAAACAGACTTAATATGTCAATGCATTCCGGAAACCAATTTCCTTCGTCAGGGCTAGTCTGTTGTTAAAACAATCAAATGCATACCAAAATGTAGTTTTCAAATGTGACATATAACAGAAGATGTGACACACCATTATAATGAATGGAAATAACAAAAAAAGGAAAGAAAACACATAACATCCGTATCAGAGGTTTCAATAATGGGTGGAGTGCCGAAAAGAATAGGAGAGAAAATGAGAAATAAGAGAAAATCCATGGTGCTGATTAAAGTGATTAGTTAACTGCTCAACTTGTGCGGCAAAAGGTGTAAAAGAATGGATCCTTTACCTGTGTGGTGTGGCAGGTTTCAAAATAGAAGCGAAATGGTGTTGCAATGGTACTGGTAGCCCTTAATGGCGTTCATGTAAATGCGCAATGCAGATGGGGACAGGAAGATCACGTCCCTTTGCAGCTAAATGTAAAATGATAAACCGCTGTTATTAAGGGTATACGGGTGGTGTTAAATACAAAAATCCCTAATGGATAGAGGACGTACCATGGACTGCACGGTCGCAGATCTTCCGTGCTCAGACGAGCGAAGCCTCAGTCTGCCGGGTTACCGTGTAGAAACGTTGCTACGGCAACGGTACTCTTAAGTACCACGTGATCACCTCGCATCCCGATTGGGCGCGGGGCGACGGAATAATACAAATACTGTTTGCAAGGATCACTGGCTATGAAATGGTAATCCGATCAATTATAGAACACTAATTTACATGGAGCAGTACAAAGAGCTAAAAAATAATGGAAATGGAAGAAATCCTGTGTGATAGGGAGACAGGTGTTGAAAGTAAAAAGTAGAAAAATAGTTTTAAAAAAAAGGGAGGGAGCAAATAAATATAAAGGAGACTCCCTGTTAGACTGAGTTGTGTGAAATAATTTGGGCAACATTGTCGCGGGAGGTGTCGCCAGGAGGCGGCACCTTGGGTCCCAGACGGGAAGTCCAGGAGATGTGACAAGGCTGCAGCAGCTTGGTTATTAATGAAAAAAAATGGTAATCACACTACAAATAGAGAAATGCAATGTGAGCAAAAAGGATGCTCAAACGTTTGCATTAATGATCAAATAAATGAGCAGAACAGCAGGTAAATATAGAATGTGAAATCACACTCAAGCAAAAATAAAAAGAGAATCGAACAAAAAGAAATATAGGTAAAGCGAATGCTCAAACGTCATACATAAATAGGAAACAATCATGGACCACAAATATACCGCAAAAGTATCAACAGTATTAGGATGCAGAGTCTATCAAAACAGGAAATAAATCACATTTCAAATGAAGCAGTGGTAATTAATTTCCTCGTTGAGACCATTAGGCGTTAGGCGGCCGAGTTTGTCAATCCAAAAAGTTGCCCTGCGGTTAAGTCACAAACACAAATCTTCATGTAGGTTGTTTTTTGCCAGAACCTCGAGGATCAGGAACCTTATTTGTGTTAGGTTGTGGCTATTTGCGACCCAATGGCGGGCCACAGCAGAGTTGGGGCTAGCATTGCGGATGCAAGACCGATGTTCATTCCACCCTGCTTTGGCCAGCTTGGTTTATTGGCCCACATAATATTTCCCACATGGGCATTTGATGCCATAAATGATGTTGCCACTGTCGCAGGTGCCAAATGTTTTGAGGAAAATGTTCTTGCCTGTGCGTGGATGGTAAATGACATTACCTTTAATCACCAAGTTGCAGTTGGTGCAGTGGAGACAAGGAAATGTCCCAGTGCATTGTGTGATGGGTTCTTTAGATGGTGGTCTTGGGTGTACTAGTTTGTCCCTGAGATTTCTGCTTATTTGGTAGGCAAACACCAATAGTTCACTGAACAGATTTTGTACCCTTGTGTCAGTGGAATTACAAGTCACAGAATGCAAAGAAAAAACTGAAGACTTGATAAGCACCTACAGATTACAATGGGTGATTTTGGGCTCCTAAAAAGAAATTTTTTAAACGCACAGTATTTGCCGTTTAATGTGAGTAGGTGCTAAATGCTGCAATGCATGGCATTTGCTAGAGTTGTTAAGAGAATATGCTTATTGAGAAGCTTATTATTACAGGTCAAGTAGCAAGAACCCTCTATATAACCACCAGACACAATGACAGAATAAGGTTTCAAGGATAATGAAAGCAATATAACTATTTGATGAACAAACACCAATAGCAAAACAAAAGAACACTGCAGACAACATAGAAGATACAAGAAACAAAACAGCAAAGCAACTAATGATGACACTGCAAACACTACACAGAGAAGAAACCTCCAAATGGTAAGTAGCGACATCCCTACAGAATTACATAGACATGCGCAGGATCCCAAGCGGACTAAGGATGCTAACCATCCCATCATATGAGAACGTGGATCTGGAAATGCTAACAGAATTCGGAGAAACCACCAATGCCTGTTCTTTTAAAATCCTTGAGATACTGGTAAGATATGCGAAGAAGGATCGAGAAAAGATAATGAATCAGATAAAAAACAGACGAAACCGTCTACACAGGAACAAGGAAAAGAAGCACCAATGCTAAAAACACAGATGAAAACTAACTTAAAAGGGGTACGAGAAGGAAATCAAGGAACGCAAACAGAGAACATTTATACAAGACAAAGAAGACTATGAAGAAGGCGGAATCTACATATTTGCAAAAAAGTATGATCAAATAAGAGGAACGAATAAAGGTGACAAACAGAATAAAACGGCACCGGTGGAATCTACGTCACATGACCAAACTAGCCCATCAGCAGTGTTAGGCAAAGTTTGTATGCAGTACCATCTGGGACCACTACACACAACTCTGACTACAGGTATGGGAAAACCAACCTTTGGTATACGCTTGTACTACACAGTTTTGGTAGCGTGTTGAGCAGCCGGGCTTATCTCAAGAAGGGTCAATGTGAGCTGTAGTGGAGTTACACAGAGATTCACAGTTACAGGTATTCAAATAAACTCTTACACTCAAGGGTTCTTGCATAAAATATTATTAATATATTGATTAGTCAGTTCGAATAAGCCTTCTTCAGAAGGGTGCAATATAATAGTAACACACAAATACACTTCAATACTGTACACTCAGTTTCTAAATCAGTAAAGACCCTTTTTGGGATGGCCCACAGACACAACACAAAAGTTGGTAAAAGGCAAAGGTTAATAGAACAAGGAGAGCACAAATATTCTTAAGCAGGCAAATACTTTTAGAATTTCCTAGAAGTCATTCAGTTCAATAGGCTAAGCCAAAGTCAATGGGCAAAAGTCTTGTAAAGGATGAATCACTTCTGGTAGGTAAATGGAAAAGTCTTTGCACAAGTTCTTAGGAGTCTTTGATGAAAAGAAGAATCAAATGTAGGGTCACAAGCTGAATAGACTTGCGAGTTGCAGAAGTGGCAAGCACTCTACAGTAAGAGATAAGTTCTCTCAGACTTTTTACAGTACCTTAGAAATGAAGAAAAGATGCAGCTGACGACTTTTGTTCCTGGGCCTCAGTCGTGAGGACAAGACGGAGGACGTAGGGGGACTCCTGCAATGCACTGGGATGGTCAAAACTCTCAACCAGCGAACTTCAGTCAGTGGCTGTTCAGTGTATCAACTCCTTGCGTCTACCGCAAAATAGCAACACTGCGGTTCCTGGCCGTCTAGAAGGACTTTCCTTGCTTCTGGGGTCCCGCACTCTGTTGAGGGGGCTCAGGCTCGGTCAGTCCTGCTTGCTGGGAGTCCGGAGGATCTTCCTGAAGCTCTAGGCCAGCTTGAATGCAACACACCCAATCTGGTGTTCCTCTCCCTGTCTATACGGTTTCCAGCAGCAACTCTGTGGAAATTCAACCAGCTCTGAGATGGATGTCCAGGTGGCTTACTTTGGAGTTGGGGCCATGTCATGGTTCAATTGGAAGGGAAAGGACATGCCTAAGCCACTGATGACCAGTCGGGAGGTATGGCAGGGTTGCGTACTCGCCCCATCACTTTTTACATTTTATTTGGCAGATCTTGGGAGAACATCTTAGACAAGCCAAAGCTTTTCCGCCGAGATGGGGTACCCTGGGGATAGAACATCTTGACTATGCAGTGATTCGGACATCTTAGAGTGGTCCGTTTCATCCGAACAAATCTAAGATCATTATTTGTACAAATGGCAAATAAAAACCTATTTTGTGTGGAAGCTTACTGGGGAAACTCTAGATATAGTGCAAACTTATGTTGATCTATAGCTTACATCATACACAATCATCTGAAGGACGTTGGGCACTTTGAATATCTAATAAGGAAAAGTGGGATTTGTATAGGACAAATGAAAAGACATACCGAAAACCATTTGGCCCACTCTGGAAAGCTTTTTTTGGAGATCCGTACTAAATCTCCCGAAATCGACCCCAATGGCCTTGGCCAGACGTGAATTGAACTTGTCTTTCCTCCAGGCAATTGTGGACCGAAACAGCATCATGCTCTATAGAAAGATCTTTGAACCAAATGCCCCACTAATATTTGCACTGATAAACACAGAGCTTAGAAATGGGTGTTGCAAAATGCTCACTCAGTGGGACCGAGACTGCAAGGAAAAAGTAACCGTGATTCAAAGCTCAGTAGATTAATTTTTCCAAAATCCCACCAAAATAAAAAGGAAGCTGGATGAAACAGATTGGATTTTCACCTTGTATACAGCGGCAAAGTATAAACTCACATCTCATCTCCCACTGCAGGCGAGAAAACTAAACGTAGCCCAGGCATTTATGAACAAATACCCAGACAGAAGACTACAGAGTATTTTTTTAAGGGCACGGCTAAACCACCATCAAATGAAATCTTGATTAGAGGGCTCTCAAAAATTAACAAGTGCAGACTCTGAAAACTCTCTCAAGATCGAATCACTACGACGTCTTCTATTGACGTGCCATGGCACAAGAAGCATCAGAGCCCCATATCTGACAAATCACTTGGTCTCAACACAAATCCATGAAGAGGAGCTCTGGTGGGCTTGCCTGATTGGCGGTGAGAAGATGGGTGACAGCAACTGCAAACATTTTAGAACAGATTCTTCTTTAAGAAAAACAATAAATGTGATACTTAAGTTTTCCCAAACTTCAGACTTTACAACACACACGATTCAGGAGACTTGTACAAGTATCATGGGAGGAGCCAGTCAATTTTTCTTTTTTTTCTCATTTTTGTCCACCCCTTCGATCCACTTTCAATAACCCTGTCTCTTTCTGTATTAGCACCTTGTAAAAATTGCTACGGCGATTAAATCAAGTAAAAAAAATAATAACAAAAAAGAAAAAAAGAAAAAAAGAAAAAAAAAAAAGACACCCCAAATTTGTCTGATTTTCCCAGTTGCCATTGGTTAAATATAACAGAGTCAAAGTTATCCCCGCCCTTTGATACGATATTGAAATATTTTTCCCCACAAGGGAGACTGACTGGCAGTCTTTGGAAAGCTTGATCTGGCATAAAATGCTGGGATGGCCTACCTGCGTGACAGCCTCAATTATTCACTGGGAATTTGGTCTACTCACTTTGGCAGCTCGGATCAAATGGAAAATAGAGTTTTTACAGGAAAGAATCTATGCCACCAAATAAATCTTGTTTTGCAAGTTAAATTAGCTGATGGCCTCTAAATGTGCTAGTCTCTTTTCCACTTGGGTAAGTGGGTGTGAATATATGTTGGAAAGTGTACATTTGCCTAAGGTAACCCTGGTATTAACTCCCCAAAAAGGCTATCTGGGAAAATGATTGGTGCAGGACAGGAAAAACGAATTTGAACTACAGGTTGTTTTATAATATTTCATGTCATTAAAAAACGTTTTACAGGAAAGATTATATTATGAAATGTCCTTGCCCTAAATGGAGAAGCTGGTATTTGAGATTCTGCTTTAACCACCTTACCAGAGAGGTCGAGAAGGCATGGCAGAGCATTGAAAGGGAACAATGAATATGCAGGTTGAGACTGGAGCATCTTTAAGCTGAATGTCAGAAAAACTCTTTGAATAAGGTAATTACAGTTGTGCAATGAGATCTTAGCTGGAACCCATTATCATTGTTTCTGGCAGCATTACGGTGTATAGATCAAATGCTAGCAAATGATATGAAATCTATTGGTTAAATAATGTATATACTTCGGTTCCATTTTGTATGATCAAGTAATACATTTTATATGAAGTTATGAATCTTTGTATGAATAGATCATGTATATTCTTTGAATAAATTATGAATGTAATATGAATGATCAAGAAATTATGAATTTTATGTGAATATGAAGATTATTTTATCTGATTTTGGAAATGTTTAAGTGTTAGGACAGGATCTGGACCACTGGGGCTTGTTATTCTAAGAACACTGAGAACTCGACCACTGTTGCCAAGTAAACATGTTATGATATGGAATGTGGAATCAGTGGTGGTTTGGAGAAGAGAAGCCCAGGAGAGCGGTTTGAGCCTAGATGTCAAGCTGGGGGTTGCCTTACTGCATGACTTAATAAACATCCTTAAGTCATCTCTCGGTTTGACGTGTATTTTCTGGTGTAATCCCTTCACACCATTTTGGCGACGAGGATTAACTGACGAGGAGACAACCCTCAGCAGTTGTACGACCAGCGGACAGGAATGGCGAAATCCTGTGAAGTAGCAATGACGGCTGGTAGGCAGGATTGTTAAAGGTTTTGAAGGCGATTCACTGCAAGTGACAGTGACTAGCCACGACACTCATTGAGCATCAAGGAAAGAAACTGGTACTGTGCAAACCGGCTGGCAGTCAGGTGTGTAAGCTGTGACAGCCTACGACACCTGTGGGAGTGTCCAGGAAAGTGCTGACGGTCCAGGAAGCTCCGACGAGGAGGAGGGAGTCAGCGCAAGCACCGAGCGTGTGTACAAGAGCCGAACATTAAGCAGAAGGAGCGGCAGACATCTGGCAGCAGCGGAGGCATGTCTGAGGCGTGTGTCTGAGGCAGAATCATTGATTACAGACAGTACGCTGCAGTCACATGTAACACGTTGGAATATGAAACTTATCACATGACCTAAGCAACCCGTCTTCACTTCCCTGAAGCTGGTGAGAGTTTGGAAGCCACCCAGCACTCGAATCCTCAACTATCTTGGGAAAGATTGAAGTTCATTACGCTCTCCATCAACGGTGATTGATATGTTTACAGTATGAATGGGAAATGGAATGATCTCAGTGATACAAGTGGAGACAATTGACTGCTAACTGGGGATCCCATTTCGGGATACTTAAAGCTGAATATTTTAAGCTGCAGCTCCAGGGTGGTGGAGGATTGCTAACCAGAGTTAGTTCAGTAATCACTGGGTCCATCAAAACAGCGGAATTGTGATCTGTGTGACTAAGAAACATGGCGACTATTCCTGCTCCTGTTTTATTTTTACCCAGTCCAGGAGAGCCCAGAGTTAGATGGGTTGTTTGGAAGGATGTGCACTAGCAGCTTTTGGAGCAACTATTCTTATGAAAGAAAAGAGGCTCTTTTATTCCATTGTTTGGGGCCTGCTGGCCAAGACATTTTAAGGGAGTTAACAAACAACAGATCTTGGGGACGCTGGTCCATAAGAGAAAACCCTTGCAAAATTAGCAAACATTTTAAAATAGAAGAGAACATCATACTTGAGCGCTCCAAGTTTGACACCAGAGAACAAAGACATGTGAGAGCATGGAGGATTTTGTGACAGCACTCAGAGGATTAGTAGTGAAATGTAGGTTTACTCACTGTCATGATGAACATGTTAGGGATCAAATCATGATTGAGTGTGTCAATGACAATATCAGAAAAGAGCTGTGGAAATAAAGGAACCCCACACTTGACAAGCCCATAGAAATTGCAAAGATGGTAGAACACACAGAAAAATGTGGAGAGTGGAGATCAAATTAGAGACAAATCCAAACTAGAGGAAGGTCTAGTAAACAGGGTTTATAAGCCACCATCAAAGTCATTCCATAATGACCTACCTAAGAGAGGCGAGAGAAGAGGGGAAGAGCGAACGTTTCCCGACAACAGAGGTGGAAGACAGTCATTGGGGTTGTCAAGAGACTCCAGATTGCCATTAAGGGGTGGAGGTGGCATGTTTAGAGATTACAGGAATACACCCAGTAAAAGATGCTTTAGATGTGGGAGTACCACACATCTTTCTTTTGACAAGGAATGTTTTGCTTGGCACATAATTTGTCATGAATGCGAGAGGGAAGGGCATTTGGCTAGGTGCTGTAAGAATTTTACTGCTGGTCAACTCAATGAAGTGAGTGGATGAAGCTGAAGGTACCAGCAGAGAAATTGTATTCTCAGTTAATGCAAGAGTGTGCAAAGTAAACATTTCTAAACCCTATGCTGTGGTGTTTGTTTATGTTTATTCATTTGTATTGGGTGCCAGACCCGAACGTATAAGGGCGCAGGAGCAGCAGGGTTATTCTCAGCTTGGTTACAGTGCTGTATAGTAATTACAGTGTGTACATAGGTTAAAGCAGTTGTGGCAAATACAGTGATCGACAGTTTACAAATATACATATTTACAAGTATGCGTGGGTAGGCTGAGGGAGTTAACGGTCATTGTCTTTTATCCACTGAATGTAATTGCGTCTAAAGAGGGGATACGTTTGGGGTGACCTTAAGAAGGTGGCAGGGAGTTCCAGTGTTGGGCTGCTTTCACCTGGAAGCTGTTGCCACCCATTTTGGTTTGTTTGAACCTAGGGACTGAGAGCAAGTTGGCATTGGCCGTCCTGGTCATTCGGTTGGGGGTGTATCTTTTTATTCTGTCGACTAAGTAGCGGGGGGCTGCATTGTTGAGGCATTTATGGGTTAAGGAGGCTACTTTGAGCAGGATTTTGTCGGTGGTGGTAAGCCAATTATGGGCCCTCCTAATGTTGGAAATGTGTTCTCTTCGGAATGCTAAGCGCAGCTCTGAGAGCATTGTTTTGCAGGGTCTGGATTTTATTTTTAACATATTTGTTGGCTCCTACGTAAAGGGCGTTACAATAGTCCAGTGTTGATAGTATGAGGGCTCTGGCTAAGGTGGTGCAGCTCTGGGTGGACAGGAAGGGTTTGGCTGCTCTTATTAGTTTACATGTGTAAGCTGTGGAAGAGGCCATGGAGCTAACCTGTTTGCAGAAGGAAAGGGAAGAGTCTAGATACATTCCTAGAGTTTTCACTTCCTTGGCTACCTTGATAGGGTTGACATCTATGATGAAGCTAGTGTAGTTGTGATCCAGTTTATTTAGGTTGGGGGTGGAGCCAAGGATAATGTGTTTGGTCTTGTCATCATTCAGGCATAGACTGTGGGGGGCCATCCATGCCTGGATGATGAGGTACACCTTGTTCACCAAGGCCAAATTCTTCTTGTAATCTCCCGTCAACAGGATGAGGATCTGGGTATCATCAGCATAATTAGTTTAGGTGTTACCCAGACCGTCGAGATCATCAAACGGGCTTCGTAAACACATTGTACAATGTAGGGGAGACGCAGAACCCCTGAGGGACCCCGCAAGTGATAGGGATAGGGTCAGCAGATGCTGAGGTAGAGAAAACGCACATGAACCTCTTGTTCAGGAAGGACTCAATCCAACTGATGGTTTCTTGAGAGAAATGGGCTGCTGAGTCTAGGTGGTTACAGAGAACTTTGTGATCCACTGAATCAAATGCTGCCGAGAGGTCAAGCAGAAGTAGTACAGCAGTTTTCCCGTTATCTCCAAGGGTGTCGATTTGAGCCTTGAGATCGATGAGAGCAATCTCTGTCCCGTGTTGGGGTCTAAAGCCCGATTGCCGGATTCCCAGGAGATGGTTTAGTTCAAGGTATTGTTGTATTTGTAGATAAGCTGTCTGATCTAATATTTTGAGCAGGAAGGGGACGGTGGTGATGGGTCTGTAGTTAGTGGGCATAGATGGGTCTAGGGAGGGTTTTTTGAGTAAAGGGAGAACCCACAACTCTTTGAAATTGTTGCGGATGATGCCTGAGGAGAAGGAGGCATTAATGAGTGAATGGTGAGACTTCTCTTGCAGCATCTTTAATGCTTTGTGAGGGGCAGGGGTCGCCTTGGCAATTTGAGGGTTTAAGGCTGAGGATAATTTTTTCCACTTCTAACGTGGAGACTTTGGAGAAGCTGAAGCGGGAGAGTGGGTTAAGTGTAGGGTTATGGGGTGCAGGGCTAGGAGGGGTGTTGTTGATAAGGTTGGTTAAGGATTCTTTCTTGTAATTAATTTTGTTTTGTAGGCCGGCGACTTTGTTGGAGAGGGCGCTTTGGATGCTGGTGCACCATTGTTTATCTTTCACACGTGTCCGGGACAGGGACGGGTGATTCCAGCTCTTTGATGACAGTAAACAATTCTTTAGTACTAGAATTAGCGTGTGATATTCTCTGGTTATACGATTCTTGTTTAGCGATTAGGATTTCTTTTTTTGTAGTTGGCAGCTATTTTATTGAGGATCAGCTTGTTATCATCGGTGGGTGAATGTCTCCAGGCTTGTTCCTTTTTGTGTTTCTCTAATCTGAGAGCTTTCAAGTGGGTAGTGAACCAAGTGTTCAGGTTTTTTTTGGTTTGCTTGTTCTCCGTTTTAGCGGTGCAATGGAGTCTAAGGCTGAGTGCATAATTTTGTTGTCACTCTCTACGAGATGGTGAGGTTTGGAGGTAGCTGGGAGTTGGTTCAGGGTAGGGAGAATAAGGGGGATGAGCTTCTCTGCTGTGTTTTTCTTGTTTCTCGTTGGGATGGCTGTAGCTAGAGCATTATTGGGGGTGGGACTTGAGGCCTTTGATGGTGAAGGTAAGGAGATCATGGTTGTGGGGAGATGGCATTGATGGAGGCCACACAGTTATGGTCTGCATCCCAGTCAAGGGTCTCCCTTTGTTGTGGGTGGGGGTGGACACTCTTTGGGTAAAACCTAGTTCTGACAGGGTATTGGCAATGAGTGCAGCCTTGGAGTCTTTAAGGCCTAAGTTAAAATCTCCTAAAATGAGAGTCTGTGAGGTATGTTTTAGGTTGTTGTGAGGATGGTAGTGAGGTCTTCCTGGAAGGAGCCTAAGGGCTCAGGAGATCTGTAGAATAGATGAATGGTGATAGTTTGGGAATTGGCGGTAGGCAGCTTGGCTGTAAGCAATACGCAGGATGTGAGGTTATTAGTGGTGTTGAGTCTAATATTGAGATGTGCTTTGGCAATTATGGCGAGACCTCCGCCTCTGGAATCTATTCTATCTGCTCGGATGATAGTGTAATCATCAGGGATAGCCAGTGAGAGGGCATGGAGCTAGGACTCAGTGATGGCTAGAAAGTCTAGTTATTCTTCTAGAATGAGGTCTGCTATATCTGAAGCATGGGCTACTACAGAACATACATTAATTAGGGCGCCTCTAATGGGCGGGGCGATAGTTTTAGTGTGGGTAGGTGTGGTGGCTGTATTTTGAGGCTTGGTCGTATTATTAGCTAGGTTGTGCTTGGGTCTGTTCATGGGACAGTTGGTAGCTATGTGCATAGGTGGGGTCCGGTTAGTCAGTTTAGACTGGGTGGAATCCCTGGCACGAGGTTCATCTAGTTTGGGTAGTCTGGCTCGTAGTCTGACATTTCTGGTGGATGGATTACATGGCGTGGAGAGGTGAGGCAAGGTGGGCGTGATAGCGATTGTAGTCGGTAGAGAGTAGGAATAAGGCATGATGGTGGGGGAAATGGTGCCTGTAGAGGCAAAGCTAAAGGTGAGGCTTGAATAGCTAGATGAGTGGATAAGGTGGAGAATTACTCTCAGCAGTGCTGAGAAGATGCCTGGTAGGTACATTCTGTTGGGTGTAGGTGAGATGCAACAGTCAAATGGCAGGGCAGCTGGAGGCTAAGTGCAGCATAGATGCTAGATGTAACAATCAAATGGCGGTGCCGCTATGGGCTGAATGCAGCAGTCAAATGGCAAGGCAGCTAGAGGCTAAATGCAACATAGATGCTAGATGTAACAATCAAATGGCGGTGCCGCTAGGCGCTAAATGCAGCAGTCAAATGGCAGGGCAGCTAGAGGCTAAATGCAACATAGATGCTAGATGTAACAATCAAATGGCGATGCTGCTAGAGGCTAAATGCTAAATGAAACATAGATATTGAATGCAGTAGTCAAAGACAGTGCAAATAGAGGTTGTATGTAACAATCAAAGGCAATAGCAGTGCATAGAGTTTGGCAATACGTGCATGTGGGCAAAGTGTAACTTACAGGTGGGAGTTAGGTGGCTTGGCCTTCGGGTATCCTAGTGCAAAGGGTGACTGGTGGGAGACTTTGCAGGAGATCATTGATTAAGTGTCCATAGTAGTGAGGGCTGTATGGTGGAGTCAGTAGAAGGCATGCTTACTGTGTGGATGGATCGGTTACAAGCAGCGTTTATGGCGCACGGGGCACGTCCGGGTGAGTTAGGCTTGAGTCGGGAAGCCTTTGTTGTTGCCTTCGTTGGGGCTGGCTCTCGCCTGCTGGTGCCCCATGATAGACTATGAGGGCGGGTCTGACCAATCAGGAGGCAGGGGGTGGTTGCTTCCCTAGAAGCAAGACAATCAGCAGAGTTTCATGGATTGCGTCGACTAGGATGTCATCTTGGAGAAGCGAATCCTTTGTTTCAGGCTTCACCAGGATTCTTAAACCATTGCCTGCACAGCGGATGCAAGGGCATGTATGCAGGTAGCTTCACGCTAAGTGATGAAGCTTCAATGAACTAAATTAAGCGGTGGCTTGCAGCATTCCGACCGGGAGATGGTCGTGAGGTGTAGAATAGCCCTGTGGCTTACCTCGTTATAATCTGATCAGCTGTGCAAAGGGCAGGGCTGCTCCGGCAGCCTGTGGAAGAAAAGAGTTCCTGCTCCTGGAGGAAAGGCACGTTGGTCAAAGGCACACCTGTTAGAATGTTAATTGACAGTGGTGCTGATTATACTTTGATTGGTGTTAAAGTGTGGAGGAATAATTTTCATTGTTGTACATTACGTGAAAATGATGTCAAAGCGAATGCGTATGGAGATATTCCCATTGAGATTGTTGGTTATTTTGAGGGGGACATACAGTTCAAGGGAAGGAAGCTATGTCTCCCATATATGTTGCGACCAATGGTGGAGATTTGTCCTGGAGTGACCAGGCAGACCTTAAGATCAGGTTAGAAGCTAGTAATCCTGAGCAGGTGTCTGTGGATGATGCCAAGAAATATAAGGACGTCATGGAGGTTATGAGTGAGCCCAATAGAAGCAAGCTTGGTTGTTTGAGAGGATTTGTTCACAAGATCCGGTTAAGGAATGGAGTTATACCTAAGATTGAAAAACTGCACACTGTGCCCTTGGCGCTACGTACGGAAGTGGAAGAAGAATTGTTGAGAATGGATAAGGCTTTGCATAGACCTCAGGTATCTTAATAGCATGGTGGTTGCAGAACAATTTCCTCTTCCCAGGATAAATGATTTGTTGGTGGGAGTATCAGGAGCAACAATTTTCTCAATATTAGACTTGAAGTCTGCTCATCATCAAATAGAACTCCATGAAGATTCCAGAGATCTTACGGCAATTATAATGCCTATAGGACTGTTCAGGTGTGTGTGCAAGCCTTTTGGGCTAGTATCTGATGCCAGTGTGTTTCAGAACAGTATGTACAGGTTGTTAGTGGAGAATTAGGAGTAATGTGTTACCAAGATGATGTTCTGATTTGTGGTGCAGATGAAGTGGAACATGACATGAGATTGAAGAAGGTCATGAGAATTTTAGAGGGGGCTGGCCTTACAATAGCTAGGGAGAAATGCATTTCCAGTGCCCAGAAAGTGGTTTATTTAGGTCACGAGATTTCGGGAAGTGGTGTTGGACCTAAAGAAGATGCTGTGGAAGCAATTAGAAGCAGGTTGCTGCCGAAAAGTAAAGGTGATGTTTTGTCCTTTTTGGGCTGGATTGAATTTTAAGGAAAATGTATCAAAGGATTGGAAGACAAAACAAGAAGCATGCGAAATCTCACAAGTAAAGGTGTACATTTTCATTGGAATGAGAAGTGCCAACTTGAGTTTGAGGAGATAAAACATTCTGTAATTAATGCTGCAGTTTTGGAGCATTTTGAAGAAAATCTGAGAACTTTGCTATTTGTGGATGTAAGTGAATATGGGCTTGGAGTTGTGTTGATGCAACAAGAGTGTGGAGGTCTACATGCCATAGCATTTGCGTCCAGGAGTTTGAAGAGAGCAGAGTGCAGGTACTCAGTAGTAGAGAAGGAGGCTTTGGCATGTGTGTGGGGAGTAGAGAAATTAAAGAGATTCTTGTGGGGGTGGAAGGTTTGTTCTTTGTACTGACTACAAGCAGTTAGTCAGTATATTCTCCAAGGGTGGCTTGGAGGGAGTGTCTCGCCGTATCATGAAATGGGTGACCTCAATGCAAGGTTTGAAATTCTCCATGGTTCAGGTTTGTAGTGAGACCAACGTGGTAGCTGATGCTCTGTCGAAATGTGTGGAGCAGAGCAAAGTTCATGAGATTCACGAAGAAGCGATTTTCTAATTCAAGACAGCATACAAAAATATATGTGGGATACTGCATGTGGGGAAGATGTTTTATACAGTATAATGTTGTCGTTGGTGAAGAACAAGAACATTAAAAAAAGGTGATCCCATATTAGAAGGCTTTGGGAGAGTCAAGGACGAGTTATATGTTCAAGGAGAATATTTCTTTCATGGACACCAACTTGTGGTCCCTGTGGGAATGAGGAAAGCTGTAATTGATTTGACTCATGTTGGTCATTTGGGTTTGTCACGTACCAAAGGCCTAGTGAGGGCTGATTTTTGGTAGCCAGGATTGGATAAAGATGTGGAGGTACAGGCATCAGCTTGCTCAGAATGCATTGAAGGTAATAGAGGTTTGACAGTTCAAAAGGTACCCATGGTGGTGCATGAAAGTCCTAAGTTGCCGTGGGATGAAGTGGCTCTGGATTTGTTAGGACCATTTAACATCCGTGGTTCTAGGGACATTTATTTGTTAGTTGTAGTGGATTTGTTTTCCAAGTGGCCAGGAGTATGTGTGCTTAAAATAATATCAAGCCACAAGATCATACAGTTTCTTGACCAGTTGTTTTGGAGGGAGGGATTCCCAAAGAGATGCGCATCTGACAATGGAACGCAATTGGTATCCAGCGATTTCAGGGAATTTCTTAGAAAGTATGGGGTAGAACAGGTGAACACAGCACTTTATCACCCCAAGCAAATGGTTGTGTCAAGCAATTCAATAGAACGCTCATGGAAGCAATAAGAATTGCGGTAGCAACTGGAGGGGATTGGTTTAGGACAATAATGGAGAGGACGTTTCAATATTGTTTAGCCTCTCATAGTGTCACTGGGGTATCCCCTTTTGAGTTGCTGCATGGAAGAAAACCCAATTCACATTTATGTCCGGCTTGGATGGGGAGAACCAGAATGGTGAATGTTGAGGAAGTAAGAGAGGATGCATGAGAGTGGGGTTGAATCTCAGACACGTTATGATAGGGTAAACTGCTGTAGGGACTTGATAGTGAAGGAACGTGAATGAGTCAAGATAAAGTTGCCGGGTAAGGTGCAAAAAGGAGCAGCTGTATATTCAGAACCCAAACTTGCGGTGAAAGATTTGGATTTGTCTGTGTTAGTGAAGGGAGGAGTTGTGTGAAACAAGGAGAGAGTGGCTGTCATCAAAAGTGGAATGAGAGAAGGTGAGTTGGTGACTTAAAGCTTTACCTTTTGATTTTCGTCTTTCTTCACAGTTTACAAATTCTTTTGGAAAAGGAGGGGAGGTGTTAGGAGAGGATCTGGACCACTCAGATCTCCATGTAAATGATGTACATAGTTCATCTATTGTGATTGTTATTGTAAGTCTCACTCTGGGGCTTGTCATTCTAAGAAACACTGTTGCTAATTAAACATGTTATGATATGGAATGTGGAATCGGGGGTGGTTGGAGAAGAGAAGCCCAGGAGAGCGGTTTGAGCCTGGATATCAAGCTGGAGGTTGTCTTACTGCATGACTTAATAAACCTCCTTAAGTCATCTCAAAGTGTGACGTGTATTTTCTGGTGTAACCCCCTTCACAACAGTAAGGTTTTAGTGTAAACCATATGCACAATAGAAAATAAATACATTTTACTGCTGCTAATGATCAACTCAATTGATGCCTAAATTAACGTGAAATACTCCAGCCACAGCCAACCACTCCATAGCCAATAGCCAATAGTAAATGCATGCGAATATAAAGGAACAAAGCTGAAAATATGAAATATCAATTACCTGATGATCTAACTAAATGTATCAATATACTATGCTGTAGTCGTGGGTAAGGGCCTTCCTGAATTTGTAATCTTAGAAAGGCTCCACCAGCGATTATAAATTAAACGTTTGCTTTACACTGACTAACACGCCAGCTAGCAACTTAGCCAAACAATTAATTCCAATAGCTTCTGATTTGCACCGTTCTATAGTGAGAAGATTAAAGGTTTCAATCAATCAATGTTCTTGTCCTTAACAAGACAAACAAAGGCAAACTATCAAGTATGGATTACAGATTTTGGCTCTTGCAGGGAAGCATTATTTTACGATCTCCAATCATTTTTACTTAAGGTAAGGTTTAAGTTACTAACCTGTAACTATTGTTTTCCAGCATGGGTCTGGCATGCTAATAAATATTCCCGCTCGTCAGGCTGGGAATCCTCAGTAAAAGAAAAAAAAAACTGTTTCACTTTAAAACTGTATTTCTCATCCAATGAAAGTCCTCTCCCGAAGCCCCACCTCTGTCAGCCATCTTCAAATTTGGTAAGCACAAAGTGGCAGCATGACCAAGAGCCGCTGCAGAGGGGCCGGGAGGGTGGGTTTGCATGTGAATCCATGCCAGACCCATGCTGGAGAACAATAATTACAGGCAAGCAACTTAAACATTCTCCAGCAGGGGTTTGGCATGGATTCACATGCTCATGAATAACAAATACACAGCAGCACACATTACACAACCACGGGGAGGCGGCAAGGCTCAACAGAAGCAATTAACACTTACCCCTGGAACAGACTCCCCCTCAAACGCAGCACCACCCTCGATTTGTGGACAGTCAGATACGGCTACCTACAGGACAGGGGCTGTATCTCACCCACTTGTCTGGCTGAGGCGATGGCCACAAGGAACACTGTCTTCCATGAGAGACACTTGAGTGGAGCCGGATGCGTAGCTTCAAAAGATGTCCCCATGAGTCTTGTCAGGACTGCATTGAGTTCCCATGCCGGGGCAGGTGCCTTCACCAGTGGGAAAGACCGAAAAAGCCCCTTGAGAAACTCCTTGACGAGTCTGTGGGACCACAACGAGGATCTTCCCAGCGATGTGGTGTAGCACGAGATGGCCGCCATGTGCACCTTCATGGACGCATGAGCCAGACCAGCTTTTTCCAATGAACGCAAGTATGGAAGAATCTGTGGGGGCGTGACCCTCAGGAGGGGTAATCTTCTGCGACTGGGAGCACGTAGAAAAACACTTCCACTTATGGCCGTAGCACTATAGTGTCGACTATGCCCTGGCTATGGTGAGGACCTCTTCGAAGTCCGCTGGCAGCTCATTACCTCCAAACCCTAAGGCTGCAGGGAACATGAGTCGTGATGAAGGATTGCGCCTCTCTCTCTGGTGAGCAGATCCGAAAGGATCAGCAACTTGATTGGAGGCAACACCGACAGGCTGAGTAGGCCCGGATACCAAATCTGCATCGGCTACGCCAGGGCAATGGGTATCATCTTGCACCGACACTGAGTTGATCACACGTAGAATGAGGAAATGGGTGAAACAAGACTTTCCCACGGGAAGGAGAACGTGTAACCCATGCTCCTCGGTTGGTGGAATCTGCTGGAAAACATATGGAATTTTGAGCTTGCTGCCGCTGCAAAAAGAAAGATCAAAAGTCAGCCCCATCCACCTGATCCTTTTCGAAGTTCCAACTCCTGGCAGGAGCGCAGTTCCCTGCTGAGGGACTCGGCGATGGTGCTCTTGATGCCTGACCGGTGGAACGGGACGAGGAACATCCCCTGTCCAATGGGCGAATGCCAAAAGCCCTGAATTCCCTTGGCAAGCGCTGGGGCTCAAGTGCCCCCTTGCTTTCTGATGTAAAACATGGTGGTGGTGTTGTCTGTGAAGATCATCACCACCTTACCGCTCAGTGACGGTAGGAAAGACTTCAGGGCCCAGAACACTTCCTGTAGCTCCAGGATGGTGATATGCAGATCCTTCTCCGGAAGCCACAGACCTCTGGCGTGTAGACATCAGTGTGAGCTTCTCAACCTTCCATAGAGGCGTCTGTGGTGACCGTCTCCTGGTATGGTGCAGTTTGAAATCCCGTCCCCAGTCGAAGTGGCAGCATACCCCCCACCACTCATCGTCTGCCGAAACTTCTCATTGAGCGGGATCTTGTCTGCAAAACTCCCAGACATTTGTATCCAATGTGCATCCAAGAATTCCTGTAGGGGTCGCATTTGCAAACCGCAGAGACAAGCGAGGTAGATGCAGGACATCGTGCCAAGCAACTGTCGGGGTTATTTACCGGGGGTCGGCGGGGCCGTCCGCAGACCTCCAGGGTTGGGGAGGCCCCAACTCCTCCCGCGTCCCAAAGGAGTATGAGGCACACACAAGAGCAAAGGGTTACTGCTGTTTATCGAGGACAAACAGGGATAAAGTTCTCTGATCCTAGGCGTCCACGGAACCCCTCATCTGAAGTGGGCTAGCAGGCCCTTTTTCTCCCCGAATGACGCCACAGCCCGCGTCATCCGAGAAACTTCCCCAAAAACCGAACGCTACCTCGGATTGGCTCTCCAAGTGGTAGGGGTCAGTATAGCCCCAGATAGGAAGAGATGTTATTGGTAGAGAAAGGATCAGGTGGTACGCTTGGGTTGTCCCTAAAATTCGCTACAAAAAAGAGTTACATGGAGGGGGTTAGTGATTGGTGGGGGTGTGGTATCGTCAATGGTTAGCCCCCCCCCGTACCCTGATTGGTCAATCCGCAAGCTCCCAAGGCTGGGACCATCGTCGTTCCCAGCTCACAGTGTACCTGATGCTGGCAACAATGTGTGACCATGTGTCAGTGATGGACAATGGACAGGTCTGCTATTTGTTGCTAGAGTGCACTTTTCTCACAGCTAACAGCGTCCAACTTGTAACTTAATTGCTGCAGTGTGGGTCCCAGTCGTGAGACCCCAGAGCTTCTTTGGTCCTTGGGGCTTGGCATCGTATCAGGTCGGACTGGTCAAATGTTGCGAGACCATGGCTGAGGCAGAATTACGAGGATTTGATTTTATATTTCGGCTCCGAGGAGAGTCTTGCTGTGGCAGGTGTAACCTTGGCGCTGGGAGTGCAGCGTGTATGTTGCAACTTTGTGGCCTTGGCTGCAAGGCTCTCGCCAGGGTTTGTTCTGTGTCGTCACCATCTTGCAGCTCTGTTCACGCTGCTCGGGGCCTGGGGACTTTGGTTTGCGGTCTACTTTGGCCTAGTCCATGGATGGCGGTACATGATCCATAATACGGGGATCGCGAAGGGCGATACGAGTCCTTATACATTAGTCCATCTATATGATTACATCCTCATGAATCTATAGCAAAGCAGCATCTGCAAACATGTGCGCAAGCTTTTCTGGCGTCTTGCGTTTCTGCGGTGCAGTGGTTAGCCTATGTGAAAAATAACGATGCGTGTATGTGAGTGTGAACAGTCTTCTTGTCACGTCCGCTCCCTCTAGGGGGCGGCTTACGTGGACTTTCTGGCACAGGTGGAGACGAATTTCATGCATCGCCTCTACCTCCTCCAACATGGCGGTAGCAAGGAAAAGCAGCGCTCCAGCCTTCTGAATCCGAGAGTGTCGGATGACTCCGCCCCCAACCTTGCAGAATGGATTTCCTTCGGCGGCGTCTTCGGTCCAGCGCGTTGCTACTGTTTTCAGAGGCCACGCTCCGTGAGTTCGTAATTCTAGGATAGCTCTCTTTACCCTTCGAATACTCCGCTGGTCTGTAATCTTTCAACCGTCTCTCCCTTTTCTCAGTATCAGACTCCTCTGTCCTTGGTCCTCTTCCCTACCAGCTCTCCACACACTTACACTGAAGGCATTGGTTCTACACTCTGCAGTACGTATAGTTCCGTACCCCCCCAGCATACAACATACTTTCATTTATTCCATCACTAACCTTTCTCCATTCTTCAGTCTCTTCAGCAAGGACAGGGAGTTACTTTCTACCACGCGCTGAACAGAATACAACCTTCGTGCAAGCCGTCTTACACCCCCTCAACAGACATTCAGACTTAAAGGTATATCGCTCACCAGAGTCCTACTGCAGCAATCTCTCCCTTTTCTAAACACCACCTGGTTTCTCTCTTTAGGATAGTTTGCGATCACAAGTCCAACTCCCGAAGTCACTCCTGGGAATCAAGACTCGCCGATCGCTTCTTTTGGGTTCCTGGCACAACAGGGTTTTCTCCCCCACAAGGGTTTCCCTGACTTCCCCTCCTCGACCTGGGTTTCTCCGGCGCGGGGAGAGGTTAGGTGAGCTTTCCATTCTTCACTACGAATTCCTACTGGACCAGGTTAGTGTTGTCTTGTTGTTTATCTGATATCTGCAGTAGGGACTGTGAACACCAAACCTTTGGAATAAAAAGGTACATAGATTGTAACACTTCTAGGGCATCGCACTGGGTATGTTTTTCGTGTGGATTGGTGTGTGTTTGATCTGGGAGGAATGCGTGTTACAGTCTGTCGTGGCCATGTCGTCATGTCATCTCCAACAATGACGATGTTTGTGGGCGGTGCCTAGTCGAGTTGATCCATATGGTCAGCTTCAGCACTGCTCAGGGTTTCACCTCATGGTTTGTGCTTAGGTGGGGCCTGGCCACGGTGAATCTTGTTGCCCGGGGCATCGGTGAGCAGGTCGAATTCATGTCGTGGTGGGTGCTTAGGTCGTGATATCTTTGGCAATAGTTTGTATGGGGACCGGGGAAAGGGATTGTTCCATTTTCCCTCTTCACAACGATTTGATGGCCCGAACCATGGCCATATTCGCCGAAGACAGTCGCTGCACCTTCCCTTAAATGGCTGATAGCCTCTCCTCGGAGGGGGATGCCAGGCGCCAAGGAACAGCATGTTCTACAATGGCATTAAGCAGGACTTCAGATAGTTTATGGAGAACCCCAACTCCATCGTCAGCCAGTTCCTGGGAGCGGGAGAGTATCAGCCAATCGTCCAGGTACGGGTATACGTGTGTGGGCGAGAGCATCCAGCACCAATCTGTCGGGGATCTTTTTCCACTCACTGACTAACCTAGTTAGCCATCCTCCCACCAAGGTGCACGAGTGGGAGGCTCGACATCTTGGCCAGTTCAGGCTTGCTTTGGTGCCGGTGCCCTGCCCTGCGGGTGACGGCAAAGCTGACCTCCGCTACCGTAGGTCTGGCAGCAACCCCTCTAGGCTTCCTGCATGGAGGATCGGGGAGGTTGCGTGTACAATGGGGAGTATCCCTTGATCTGCTCGAATTTCCCCTCGAGGATCGAAAAGACGACTAGCAATGCTGCTGCAGCATGTCAAGAGAATGTGTTGTCTCTGTGTCCCGTCTTTATGGCTTGAAGGGATTCATAGACCACCTTCCACAACAGATTTTTGCAGTTGAAAGGCATGTCCATATCCATTTGCATGGATGTCCTGGCCAAAGTTAGTGGCCTTTAACCATCCCTGCCTATGAAGGCGAAAACTGTTCACCATCTGCCAGAAGCCCGTGTCGGCAATGTCCACTGCCATCGTAATGGCATGGTCGAATGCCACCTCCCCTTCCTTGAAGAAGGGGAAAACCTTGGTTTTCTTGTCATCGGGAAGGAATTCCAGGATAGGGCCCAGCTTCTACCAAAGCTCTGGTCATATCGGGAAAAGATAGCCAGAGCATTAGCCGCTTTGACCGTGGATGCCGTCGTGTAGATGACCCTTCCCCATGGTGTCCATCTTCTTCCCCTCGTTGTCTGGGGGGACTGATGATGCGGAGGCCGGGTTGGCTGAACGTTTTTTCTTGCGGCAGCCGACACTACTGAGTCTGGCAATGGATGTGGCCTCAAGCACTTGAGTGCTGAGTCCGCTACCCTGTACTTCTCCAACCAGTCTCGTTTAGGTGGAGCCATGCATGGGGTTTTCATGAGAGCCAGGCCTTCCTCCCAAATGTTGTCCAAAAAGGGTACCGACGTAATCGTCTTCCTCATGGACTCCCGTCACTGGTATAGGAAGCCCTTCTTTTTGGTTTCCTCGGGCACCAGCTGGAAACACTCAGAGGGCCTGGAGATAGAGTAGAATGATCCCAGTTTATCTGGCGAAAAGCCTCTATGAGAGTTCTACCAGTTGTGGTCATTTGAATTCCTCATCGTCGGTTCCCGTGGCCGTCATGGCCGTCATGGCTATGTCTGTACCAATGTCCCTGCGTGTATCCGATTCCACTGCTCAGGGGCCTGCGATACAACAGGTGCCGGTGTTGGGAGCAACCTTTGCTGGATCTCATTCACTAGGGTGTGGAGAGTTCACAGGATGTCCATGGATATGTCCCTCAACTGTGGAGGAAATGGAATGCTAGACCCTATGCCATTGTCCTCCTCCTCGTGGACTATATGGACAGACGCTTGGTCGTCATGCGTGGAGTAGATGTCCATTCGCTGATCGTAAATCTTGGAGGGCTGCTTTGGGGCCTCCTCGCCACCCAGCTCCCCCTTTCCCCTCCTGATGGACGTGTACCCGGATGTGAACTGGTGCCCCCCCACACCCCAGGGGGTTGCCTCAGTGGCTGTGTTACACCTGGGAGGCAGGGATATCTGATGTTGGGACCACCCTCGTCGGGTCAGTACCACTCACCATAGCGGTCACCCGAGAGGATGTCGACAAAGCGATCGACAGCGTGTTTGGCTGCACCTGGTGAGCCTGCTGTGAGGCCTTCTCTTCCTCTGGCCTTTGTTTCTCCAATTTGTCTCGCAACTTGGCTAGGGTGGAGGACTTCCTCTGGGTGCAGAACCTGAAAGGGTCCTTCCCTCCTTTTTCGCCTCCATTATGGCCAGAGGGCACGAAGTATGTACAAGACGGTCTTCCAGGAACTTCGCCGAACAACCGCCCTTGAGGGGAGTGCAATTTCACAGACCACGGATGCCCGTTGCCGGCCGATGATAGGAGCACAAGGGCTCCGATGGAACAAAAATAGCTTTTCCATGAAAAACTTGGAAAAAAGTAAAAATAGCTTGGAGAGCAATTCGAGGACTCCCAACACTGGAGCGTGTGGTAAAAATCTGAAGATGCCTGCCAGATGCAGGTCTTAGGAAGAGGACTGTCATTGGATGGGGGGGGGGGTGGAGTATGACCCAGAGGACAGTGATTGGTTTAGAGGAGAAGAACAAGTTACTTACCAACTGGTAACGTTCTTTCAACTGGATGCTCCTCCAGCATATTCCACATCTTTGACATGTAATGTCCACAGCTGTGCACTTCAGAAACGTTTTCAGCAGAGGGCGTCCTGCGATGACATCGGGTCGATGTCCCTCGAAGGCCTCAGTCCAGGGCGATGTCACTGGATGATATAAATAGGACGCACCATGCCGGTAGCCTCAGTTTAAGTTGTTTCCCTCAGAACGTGTGGCACCAGTCTCATGTCTGCGTGACTGCACATAGCCTTGCAGAAACGTAAGCTGCAATCGCATAGGAAATTCTCCAGAGGGGCAGGCGGGGAGGGCGATGTGGAATACGTTGGGAGGAACATCCAGTCGAAAGAACGTTACCAGTTGGTAAGTAACTTGTTCTTCGAATGGATCGTGTCCTCCAACGTATCCCACATCTTTGACAGACTCCCAAAGCAGTACCAGTAAATGGAGGAGGGAAAAGAAGTTAGAGTACCCAATTAGATTGCGGAATAAAGAATCGCCTTGCCAAAGGCCATATCCTGACCATGGATCGTATCCAGGGAGTAATGTTGACCAAAGGTGTGGAGCGAAGAACAAGTAGCGGCAACATAAATATTCCTAATAGGAATACCCCCGCGCTGGAGAGCGGTGGAAGTATCCAAGCCCCTCGTGGAATGAGCCTGCAGCCCTTCAGGAGGGTCCTTACCTGCCAATCAGTAACACTCCGTAATGGTGAGGATAATTCAGCCTGGCCCAATCGGTGTACAGCATATCCTACGAAGAGTTGATCGTCCACTCTGACCCTGGACATCCGAGAAATGTAAGCGCTCAGAGCTCTCCTAGGATCCAACCGAGGGAGTTTGGCTCAAATGAAATTCAGATACCACCTTAGGCAGAAAGGAAGGACATACCCGCAGTACAACCCTGTCCTTGTGAAACACAGTAAAGGGTGGCTTAGAGGAAAGTGTCTCCAATTCACTCACTCTGGGAGTGGAAGTAACCGCAACCAAGAATACAGTCTTTAAGAACAATAATCTCAAAGGACAAGAGTGCAAAGGTTCAAACGGAGCACCCATGAGAAATTTCAAAACCAAATTTAAATCTCAAACCGGCTCCTGGAAAGGGGGGGAGGGAAGAAAGAGAGAAAGAGAGAAAGAGAGAAAGAGAGAAAGAGAGAAAGAGAGAAAGAGAGAAAGAGAGAAAGAGAGAAAGAGAGAAAGAGAGAAAGAGAGAAAGAGAGAAAGATTCTCTCGGTAGGGAAGATGGCGTGGAGGGCAGGTGGACATTTCTAGAACGTTCGGGTACCATGGTCTCCTGGCCCAATCCAGAGCAATGAGGATCATGTGGAACCGAACCTCCCTAACACTTGAGGAATGACGGGACTGGAGGAAATGCGTACAGCAGTGGGCATGACCAATCCACTATGAACGCATCTCCTAAGCCTCCTCTCAGAGGAAGTTCCCTTGAGCAGAACCTCTTGCACTTCCGGTTGACACTGGTGGCAAAGCGATCCACTTGCGGGTTTCCCCAAAGGGCGAAGATCTCCTGAAGGACTTCCTGAGCCATCTCCCACTCACGAGAGATCGTACTCTGCCTGCTCAGAGCGTCCATCGCCACATTTTCGTACCCGGCCAGATGAACTGCTGAAATCGAAATTCCCTGTTGGATGGCCCAGAACCAGAGCTGCATTGCCTCTCTGCACAACGGGAGTGAGCCTACACCCACTTTTTTGTTGAGGTAATGCATGGCCACTGTGTTGTCCGTCATGATCAGGACACTTTTCCCCCGCGCAGACGTCAGGAACACCTTCAGGGCCAGCCTGATGGCCCTCAGCTCTAACAGACTGATGTGGAGTTTGGACTCCGATGGAGACCAACGACCGCTAGCGGTCAAGTCATTGGCATGAGTGCCCCATCCTGTGAGGGAAGCATCAGTCACTACCGTCACCTCCGGCCATGGTTGAAAAAACGGCTCCCCCTTCATCAGGTTCCCCTCGTTGGCCCACCACAGAAAATGCCTGGGAGGCCGAGAGTGGAATTTGAATGGGATCCGTCAACTTGCCTGAGAACTGCAACCACTGCATCTTGAGGACCCATTGCAGGGATCTCATCTGCAGCCTGGCCTATGACACCAGAAAAATGCAGGATGCCATGAGGCCTAGCAGCCGTAAGAATTCGAAAGCCGGCAGACTCTGGGCATTAGCCCTCAGCTTGGGAGGCGAGCACTTCCAAGGACGTGTCCAATACAGCCCTGATGTATTGGAGCTGTTGGGAAGGTGTCAGATGAGACTTCTTGAAATTGAGGGAGAAGCCCAGCCTGTGAAGGGAGCGGCAGGGCAGGTATGACCCAGGTGATCGAAGGCTTGCTCGGGAGGGCGCGCCCTGATTAGCCAGTCGTCCAGGTAGGGGTAGACTTGAATCCCCCCTTGCCTGAGGTACGCTGCCACCACCAGCAGTAGCTTGGTGAAGACCCTCGGGCAGAGGTCAATTCGAACGGCAGGACCCGAAACTGAAAGTGCTAGTCTCCAGCTGCAAACTTCAGGTACTTTCTGTGCTTGGGATGAATCGGCATATGAAAGTAAGCATCCTGTAGGTCCAGAGACACCAACCAATCCTGAAGTAGTCCAGGATGGGTCTCAATCCAGTGTCTTTCTTCAGAATCAAAAAATAAGGGGAATACCATCCCTAGTTTGTTTCGCTCCACTACAGGCACCAGTTCTATAGCGCCTTTCTCCAGTAGGGTTAAGATTTCCTGCGCAAGGAGCGGATCTGGACTCTTAATTTCAACGGTGGATTGTCATGAGGCCACTGTAGGAAGGGAAGGCAGTAGCCGTGGACCATAGTATCCCGAACCCACGCATCTGAAGTAATGGCTCGCCACTCTTCGAGATGCTTAGACAGTCTGCCCCAACCGGCGAACCATGGGACATGGCTTCATGACTGTTTGGAAGCGGATGCGGCAGTGCCTGAAGGTAAAGAGGCAGCTGCCTGAGCAGCTTTGGCACCTCTCGTTCTACCAAAGGACTAGTAGTAACAAAAAGAACCTTCCCTCCACTGTTGTCCACTAGTACGAAAAGGCGGAGGTTGACGCACAGCTGCGCTTAAAGATTTTGGTGCAGCTTTCGAGGTCTGCAACCTCTCAAGATTCTCGTCAGCCTTGTTGCCAAACAAACGTGCGCCATCAAAGGGCATGTTCAGAAGACGGCTTTGCACATCCGGGGCAAAACCAGACTTCTGCAACCACGCAAATCTGCATATAACGGTGCTCGCAGCCATGGACAGCTAACACTGTCTGCTGTATCCAAACCAGACTGAAGGGATTTGCACATCGCATCCTTGCCGTCTTGCATGAGAGCCAGGAAGCCATCCCTTTATCCCCCCTTGGGAATATGCTCAGCCACTAAAGAAACAGTTCCAAAGAGTGTGTGAGAACCTTGCTAAGGCACAAGTGGAGTTGGCCGATTTCAATGCCATGCTCCCCGCAGAAAATACCTTCCGATCCCAACCGTCGAAGCGTTTGTCGTCCCTATCAGGAGGGATGGTAGGGTACGCCGTCTGCCTCGAGGTGGACATAGCCGCCTGAACCACCAAACTCTCGGGAGTGGGGTGAGTGGATAAATAGTTGGGGTCGTTAACGGAAGGGCAGTACTTTTTTGTCAAAGATTATTTAACACCCGGAAGAGATTCCGGGGACTGCCAAGCAACTGTCACCCTTTTCTGTAAAGTGAGATGAAACTGGTAACACCGGGTCAGAGGAGGGACCTTGATCTAAGATGTCCATTAGATCATCCTGTACAAAGGCTTCAGGAGGACTGGACCAGCCCAGATACTCTTGAGATGCTAGCCATGAGCCTCCTGTATGAAGACTCAGCATGAGCCCCAGGCTCAGGCCTACCAAATTCCACTTCCGGAGAAGTGTCCAACCCACTGAAGGGTTTGCCTCAACTCCTCCAATGGACTGTCTCCAGAGTTAGTAGCCACATCAAGTTCACCAGGGTCCTCAAAATCAGACCTTTCTTCCTCTTCATAATTGTCATCCAGGGGAGTTGAATCGTTGGCCTGGGGACAGAAGAGGGCCTGGAGTCCAACACTGGCCTCAGACTTCCTAGAAGCCTTCCTAGGAGGATCCAACACATCGGGGTACTCCAACCGCAAATTTCGGCCAAAAATCCTGAAGGCATCGAGGGCACCGAAGGCTTCGACACAGAGCCTTGTCCGAACGGGACCTCGAAGGTTCTCGATGCGAGTCACGTCGCGGACCCGAGCGCAAAGGTGTGCGAGCCATGGTACGAGACCGATCCTGGCCAGTTTTGTTAAAAGGTCCAACCGGACCCGTGCCCTACAATTGAAATATCACCAACATTTGCTCCTTAAAAGCAGCCCATTCCTCCAGAGTCGAGGACTTAGTCGGGCATGCCACTTTCCTCACGGATCCATCCTCCAAGGAGGATGGGGAAGGCGACCAGTGACGGCACTTCCGAGAATGCCGGGACGAGGAAGAAGAATGGCAGGAACCACTCTGGGACTGAGAACCCCGGGCCTCCTCCCGACGCTGAGTCGCCCCTCGAGTCGTCGGACACCCCTTTGGATTTCGACTTTGATTTACGGGACTTACTGGGCTTAGAACCCCTACCTACGTAGAGCTTCCCCTTCCGCAAGGCCTTGGCAGTCATCGACTGGCATTTAGAACAGTCGTCGGTGTTGTGACTCTCACCCAAGCAACACAAACAAATGCGATGCGGATCGGTGATCGACAATTTCAACTTGCAGTCCCGGCAGGTCTTGAAGCCAGAGTCGGAGTGGTCGAAGAAAAAGACATTGTAACGATGAACACACGAGGTGCGCCGAGTTTCACAATGTTTTTTTGGAAAAAACGGAACTGAGGGTACGGTTACCGTGCGGCCTATTTATAACATCTGGTGACGTCACTCTCGACGGAGGCCTTTGAGGGACATCGACCCGATGTCATCGACGCAGGACGCCCGCTGCTGAAAAAGTTGCTAAAGTGCACAGCTGTGGACATTACATGTCAAAGATGTGGAATACGCTGGAGGACAATCCATTCGAAATACAGTTTTAAAGTGAGAGTGAAACAGTTTTTTCTTTTACCGAGCATTCCCAGCCTAACGAGGAATATTCATGAGTATGTGAATCCATGCCAGACCCCATGATATAGAATAAATGTTGCAACCAACAACAATTCGTATTCAATTTTATCACTAGACACAAAAAGGAGGTACTATTTTGAAAAATATTGTGTGGCCATATTTTTTTCAAAAGCAATTTTCAAACATTAACATTTTTCTGATGTACTTAAAATCAGTCTTTCAATAACGAGCATATATTAAACGTATTACTATTTTCAGCCAACACAATTTTGCACCAGTGAAAAAAATAAGGAAAGCACCATTTGAAGAGCTTCCCAGCAGACACAACTAGCTCCCCGGATTTAATAAAATTATTAGGAAAAAGCACAATTGAGAATATCAAAATTGAGAGAATATAGAACAGTCAATGTGAAAGGTACTTGTAATAAAAATATATTTCTAATCTGTACAGGATAATGAATCCTAGCAGGATTTGAATAGGTCTGCAACACTGAATGATTTTTTTCAGGGTGACAAACCTTTTAAGTATTGTATTAGCATCATATATGCCCAACATTACAGGGTTCTATGGTGCTATTTCTTTAAAGGAGGAATACAAATATTGCTGCAAAAAAGCAGCTTGAGTTGTGTTTGGCACAGTTAGAGTGGCGTTGCCCTAATCTGCTGTTGAACCCAACTACTGACGTGTGACAGTGTGATTCAACTTTGGGGTGCGCTGTTAAATTGCGCCGTTTACGTGTTGCCTTGTTCATTGTTCGTTATAACGGAAGTAGGTCTATTGATCGTTTTCTTTTATAGCATTTTATTTCACATTTTTCTGCTTCAATATCCCTGAATAAATGCTAAGTTGGGGTTAGACAATATTAGTGGTATGTGGGGTCTCTCCCACTTTATTTTTTTAAAATAAAAAGGGGAAATAAATGTGAAGAACAAAAACAAAAAACCTCATTAGACATACAACCATTATAACTATAGAAACAAAAAGAAAGGTAGAGGGATAATTAAGTGTTAATGCCCGCACCCGAGGGCTTTATTGTGTGGTGAGCGACTGCCACCCAAGTTAGTGGCCCTGAAGTGAAGGCAATGGCCTCTAAAGTGGGTAATGGGTAATCTAGCACACCAATGAGCCCAATGGTAAGAGCTGGAACGCCATTAGAGATTTTGCAATGGGGAAAAAGGACAGCCTCGCGCTGGGCTTCCCCTGACAGTGTGCATGTCTCATAGTCCGGTGTGTACAAATCTCAAAGGAAAGCTTGGAGTGTAACCTTTAAAAGGTGGTTAGTTTCCCCATTTACACCTTGCTGATTTGGCTAGAGAACTGGAGCTGTGGGAACAACAAAGAAGTCCTTAAAATGCAGGCCTCTACTGTTTCATCCTAGAGGCTCACATTTTCGATCCTAAAGAAAAGAAAGCATGCTGTAATAAAGTAAGAGTGAGAATAGGGAAAAAAGATAAGAGACAGGGGCAACAGCACAGGCGTAGTTATAGGCAGCTTGGAGTTCCACAAACACTTCCTGGTTCCTCTGCACCTCTTCTGCTGGCTTCCAGATCTGAAAACAAGTAGGTAATGTGAAGGAGCTGAAGTAAAAGAAAGATCTGCAAAGTACGCATGCGTGCATCTAACAGTGCTCGCTCTGCAGCGCTGGTGAGTGAGGGCAGCCAAGCTACCAGCAGAAGCGATTGCCCTAGGGAAATCCAGGACATTTCTTGACAGGGCGGTGCCTCCTAGGGCTGAGGCAGAGTCCTCCTAAGTCTGCTTTTGCCCAACAGGCTAAAGAATGCAATCCCATCCCTACGGATCTTTCAGATTGTGGAAAGCTACTTGTTTCTCTATGTACCCATTCGCCTCAGACTACCAGCCAAAGCTAGAGAGTGCTCTGCTGTGGCACGTCCAAGCAGCCCCAAGGCAGATGCTTTCGAAAGAAGGGCAATAAGACACATTGGGCCTCATTACACGGAAGGCGGTAATGGTTAACGGTCACCGTTAATGGTAACGGTGACTGTTAACCATTACCGCCTTACTAAGAGGTCCCTTAGCGGGTTGGTGCTTTAACGCCTGCCTTTTGCAGGCGTTAAAAACCAACCCGCTAAGGGACCTTGGTGCTAATTACGGCACCGCAAAATTGCAGTGCCGTAATTAGCACCTTCCCCATTCCCATTATGCCCTATGGGGCAAAAATGGGAATGGGGAAGGGCAGTGGTGGAAGGGGGAATTACCGCCCCGCCAACCTTGGAATGGGGCGGTAATTCCCCTTTCCACCAAGGCGGTGCCAGTATTTTACCGGCATGGACCAAGGTGCTTATAGCACCTTGGTCCTCTGCCTTCCGTGTAATGAAGCCCATTGAGATCAGCTTTCCTTTAAATGTGCTGTGTGTTTACACATCTAGGCACTGCTTGAATTTGCAAAGTGTCTGAAAGGGGCAATGAAACCAGTTTCGGAAGTGAAGAGGGGGAGTTTCTCTGGTGGAATAGCCTGCGGGCAAGGAACTCCTAAAGCAAGATATTGCCAGCTCTAATCCACTCTAAAATAAAAAATGTAAGCGGCACACAACAAAATAACTAGCACAAAAGAAGCTTCAATTCAGTATATTTATTTTTGTTGTACAAGATCAGAGGATAACAACCAGCCGCAAACTGTATTTACAATAGCTTGATCTGATTGATTTTACTGCAAAATATACTCAAATGAAAAACGCACACTTATGTCATGTAACAAAATAATAGTTACAAAAGTTATTGAAGTACAAGCACGTTGATGCTGTCGTACATTTGGAAACATGCTCTTTGATCATATTTTCCCACCCCATGTTTGCAATAATTGTAAAATTTCTTTAAAAATGTGTTTTCACCATTGCATCCCAAAACATTACATTCTAATAGTCTTGTTTCATTTTACACCTGGCTAGCTCAAGGAGGCCAGTTTCAACAGGCTGGTTATCACCAACATTGCATATACAAGCTGTAACTGCAGACAGTAGCCCAGTCCGCTGTCATACGGCATGTATTTTATACTTAACGTATCATGGAAATTCAGCAAAATAAATGTTATTTCACATCCTTAAATAATACAGTGAAATAGTTCCTAAAAAGGTATATATTTAATTTCAGGAGAATTACAAATGTATATGCATTTAAATGCATATATCTATTCAGCTAGTTTTAGGCAAAAACTAAAAACACTTCAAGACATGTGTGGTATTACTCATCCGAGGGTTATTTTTCCTTTTCTAGGACTATGGAAAAGTCCCTTGACAAATAATACCCGTAATGTATTCACAAATAAGAAACTGCTGAATTCATCGTTTACTGCATGTCCTCATCATTCAAAATAACAGCAAAACTAAGTGGCAGACTTAGAAAAGGCGCAAAACAAATTGCATTTGCCCCAAAAGAGAAATGGCAGAAAGACAGTTTTAGAACAGGACACCAAGTTCTCTGCAGTGCAGCTAACAACGTAAGCAAAAAGAACTAGAACTTAGAACTCATAGTTCCAAAAGTGATTTGTTTAGTGTATTTAAACTTTTAGCTCTGTTCCATGTTTTAATTTGCATTTTCTCTTGTCTTTTCCTGTGATGCTTTCTCGCTAGCACCATGATGCCCTCGGGCGACCGCCACGCTCTATAAATGCTTTAACAAAGCATAGCATATTTTAGCAGAGCCAAAATATTAATTGTGCCCTGTTTTTAACCCATCCTAATTTCTTTGCCACTAGTCAATTTTGGAGGATTAGTTGCTTTTGCGCCAATTTTACACTGTGAACCGTAGCAGTAACTTTGCCATTTTCCTCATATTCATAACAGAAGCAAAACTTCGTGCAAAAGTATTTCTATTGCTATTTACCTTCGCGCCCTCCTCTAACTCAGGTCGGAAGTGGACTAAGGAATTTTATTTTTCTAAAGGTCCACATGAAATAATGGGCGCTTTAGCAATAACCCCACACCACTTGCCGAAGCACTTCTGTTGCAAACCCACAGCTGTCCTAACACCGCAGTCTCAGAATACATCAAAGTCTTGAGATGCTGCATAATTTCAAATATATATTTATGTACACAATTTTAAAAATAATACCTGGTTTCGGGTTTGTAGTAAACATTCACAAGACAATGCTGGTTTTTTGGGCATTCAGTGTTGCCCGAGAGTTGTGACCGACGACATCTGAAACATCCTTGATTGCGGTTCACACCACCAGTCACAGCAACCACCACTTGAGTGTGCTAAACACCATTATATAGCATTCCATGGTTGCAACAAGATACACTTTTACCGATTGGGGAAAATAATGGAGGCAGTCAGGAATTCATACATGTGAACAAATCTATTCGGATTGGCCGGAAAGTCCATGTGGGATATAGAGTGTAGCATATTGTCCTTACCCATAGCAACAGATGAGAGCAGCTGTTTCTTTCTTTGGGGTGGGCAGCTTCTATCTGGTCAGTGATGGTTAAGGGTCATTAAGCATTATGCTGAGCCCAGCCTGACCACCTTCTCTTTACGAATTATGTGATCTTAAAAACTACTTTCTTTTCCAACAAAATTTCATAACCTACTTCTGCACAATTAATACCATGCCATAGCATAATAAACATTCATCAATCCCCTAACACTGTACACGTTGTTCTTTCACAGATGATGGGTCAGTCAAGTTGTATTTCATGTTTGCACAGGTACAAGAGCATTTGTAGTGTGTTGCGGCATCAATGATGCGTTCGCCCCGCTGCCATCATCCTCTCCCCTCCTGATCAGGCTCGAAAAGGCACACAACGTCCAGAGGGGATTAAATACCACAAATAAACTCCATTTGTATAGCAAATTATGGTATGTGTATACCCGACCTCATCAATAAATGCAGAAAGCACAGGTCTATGAAGAACTTAGTAGGACTTTAGAATACCAATGATTTGGTATCACAAAATGTAACCGGAATAAAAAAAAAAAGAAAAAGAAAAAAGAAAAGGAGAGAGCATATGCAAACTCTTAACCCCATTCCAATAGCAAACTTTTGGAGGGGGGGATGCAGGAGATCCTCTTGGGAAAAAGCATTTCCATCTAAACCGTGGCTAAAGTAAATGATCCTGCTACCCTAACACTTACTTACAAGTTCCTGTTTCAAAAGGTGCTTCCTTGTTAAAAGCAGTGCGCTTCCGCCGTCACCTGTGGTATAAAATGTAGAACTTATTTTCTCTCACAAGACCGAATAAAACTCACAACCCACAGACACCTTCCAGTTGAGTAACAGTGATCTAACTGAGGCAACTTAAGACCAATAACTGAGCCCCCAATCCGGACCACTCATCCGTCAATAGAACGACCTTTGTTGGCGTTTCCATATTAGATGTGTTGGTGAAGGGAGAGACTATTCTGGTAGGTGACCTCAATTCCTGATTGCAAATTGACAATTCTTTGACATCTGCAAAACCACTCGATCCTCCACCACAAGAAATACTATTTTATATGAACACAAGCAAAAGCAACATTTGGCACAGTCAGATAGAAGTGTGTGCATTTATGAAGCTTCAACACCACACGTCCCCAAAAAACGCTCTCATTGGCACATCGCATCTGAAGTAGCAAGGGCATAGAAGTTTGCAAGTTTCGCCTGGTGAAGAAACCAGCATCACAAATTATGACGCGGTAAGAGTGGGATGAGAAAATAACAGAACGGCTGTAATGACAGAGCAGTGGACACACTTCAAAGCTGCAAACCACAGGACTCCAACTAAATGGAGAACTGAGCACATTTCACCCATAAATCGAGCAGATTCCACTTTAAATTAGAAATGAGGGAAAAGGATTGCATCTGTCCTCCATGCTGCTTTGGGTCCAGGTCTGGTCTATTCTGTGGCATGGCGCCAAAAGGAAGAACGTCACTGCTGCCAGGTGATTCGGACAGGGCCACCAGGAATACTTTAGCAACAAATGATACATTTATAGTAAAAAAATGCCCATACGATAAAAGTAATGCGTGCCCAAAAATTCATTTTCCTCCCATCTTCTTAAGGGAGGGAGTCAAACCCTCAGACAATAATATCCCATCCTGAGCACTGCATGCGAGATGGGGACTTCCTGCTAGAATCCTTAGATTTGCCAGTTTCCAGGCAACGCCAAACATTGTCAATTTCCAATGCTACATGTCTCCCATATCCCTGCAAATTCAACTCGGCTTCCAAATGCCTTCTCTGTGCTATCCAGAGCACAATAGGTAACTCCAGTACGAGATATAGCCTTCACAACCAATTCCTTGCTTCTGTGGGGGAACCATAATAAGCTTGGAAATGTGCATTCATAATGCCTTTTAATTTTTTTTAAAAAGTATGTTTTTAATTTAAAAAGCGTAACCTCTTTGATTATAAATATCAGTTTAAAATACTTAGTACTATCAGGACGTCATCTGCATTTCAGAGATCTATGCGTCCTTGATGCTTTATCAGTCCACGTCATCGGACAAGAAAAGTCTTCATAGATCATAAACCAGGTATTAATATACATGATAGCATAGTGTGTCCCAGCCACCGACTGTACAAGTGGCAAAGGTTAGCATATTATGCATGACAAACCCAAAGATACAAAATAAAAATACTTTACGACATACTTCAGCAACCTCTGCCTTTAGCGTCTAATGCCTGTGGGAATTTGATTTCAGATCATTAAAGGAATCTGTACAGTACTGCCATTATGGACAGATACAAATTACACTAATAAAAATGTCATTTTTCACTGCACACCATATTTTCATTTTGCAAGAGTCTACACTTCACTTCTGAAAATGTCAAAATACAATTGCCTGGCAAAAGCATGGACATTGGATTTGTTCATTGTAGTTACAAAACTTAGTAGTGCTTAATAAAATAAAACAAACAGATGTATTAAAAAACATTACAAAAAAATAATCACATTGTTTATAAAAATGATAGTAGTTAGTACCAATCTGGTCTATTTTACAATAATGTAGTGTGTAAGTGTTATTGAACATTCCCCTACTTTCAAATCGGAAGTATTCATTTTCTGGAAAACATACAGTAATATACTGAACAATAAACTACAATAGTACTGCTTGTGCCTGTGCAAATGTGTAATTAACATTCTTGCTAAATTTGATTGAACAACTACTATTTACTCCCTACGCAGTACAACCTAGGAATACAATGTTTAAAGCTCAAGTTAAATAAGTAAAAAAAAAAAAAGGAAATTAAAAAAGATTTAAAAAAGCATTTGGTACAATTGTCATAAATACAAATAATGAACAGCACGTGCATGTTTGATTGTGTGCTCGTTCACTTATTGTAGCCACCTGCCATGCACGGGTTAAAACTGCCTTCCCGGCTCATGGGAGTTTAGAATCTCGCGATATATCCCACAACTTTAGGCATCTAACATGGAAAGGCAAGCAGCATATGCTAATTCTACATGAGCGCCAAAGGAGATTAGTTACTGGCATGTAGACCCTTTTCTCCAAATAGCCCAGTGGAAATAAAACAGGTGCGCATGTACTCTAGCCTACTCTTGTGTCATATTCAATCTAAGCCTGCAAACGTGCCACCCAATTGCAATATGCGAAGAGTCACTAAGGCGGTCATTTGGCTGCTGAAGGGTTTTCTTCGTTGCTCCAACTTGATTCCACGCTGAAAGGGAAATGCTGGGCTCTGGAGGGCAGAACACAGAGCGCCCGTTACAACCAGGTGAGAAAGGGCTCGGTTTTGTTCAGTACCGACTCCACGTCCGTCAGAATGGGGATCAGGTCTTCCGACTCCAGAGTTCCAAGATCCACATTCGTTCCCGGCAGGGAGTCGAGGAAATCGGGGAAGCGGCTCTGGGGATTAAGGTTGAGCGTTGGCTGGCCAAGGTTTTCCCCTGCAAAGGAAAGCAGTCATTGTGGTGATTCGGTGGTTTAAATAGTAAGTATTAACAGCGGATTTAGTCGCAAATGCATACACACATTTATTGTTACAGGCCCATGCTCAATTATTACGAGTATCGCCTTCAGCCAGTCTTGGCCTTTGAACCAAGAACACTTTGCCTGCTGGTTCTTGCACACTCCCATTTAATGAAAAGGCACAACTACGAGTCATCTGATACAGATCCGGTTTGTTGTCTTTGTATTTCTGTGACTTACATCTTAAAAGGAACCTAACGTTGTTTTGGGGTGTGCGCCACGATCAACAATTGTTCTTTAGGAGGTCCTTGCTCCTGTACTAGTTTCTGTGTTCCCTTGCACCCTGTGCCACTGCGTGTTGAGGAGCAAGGAGATGTTGATATCTTAATGGGTGCTCCCTCTCCCATATATTCACAGAAACATTGAAAGTAATATAATTCCCCAGAAAAGTTAGAAAAACGTGTTGAGCTCTACGAGCAGAAAAAAAAACAATGCAGTGTGTGTGCATCTTGGAAGAAAGAAGTCCGAGGGATGGATATGACGGCACGTTCACAAGCCATAAGGGTAAAACTTTAGTTGGATGATTTAAATCAGTTTTAAGAGAAATAGAGGCTCCAAGGCAAACGTCTATTTGGAGCTCAGTACGGCTCGACAGGGCATCGAGCCACACGAGCGACGTTTGAGCCATAATCCAAATAGGTCTATTGCAATGCACAGGAAAACGGGCAGATGGATGGGCCAGGTGGTTCCGATCTCCTGTTAATGTCTAGAATACTAGATTTCTGTTTCACTTTGGGGTAATTAATACGTTTTGTTAATGGTAGAGTAATATACTACATATCCATGGCGCTAGCCATGGAAATACTTTTATTTAGTCAAATCAGCCTTGAACTATGCTCCCAAAATATTTTAGCACATACTCTTGGGTCCTATTTTACTGCTATTGGCTTGCCATCTGTCTGACACCATGTGATTCCTACAAAGGGATCTAGTCGTAGGCTTCTTGAACAATACTGAAGACGGAGGTCCGGGTATGGCCCTCATGTCCCCCACATGACTCTCAGCCCAAAGAAACAAGACCGATCCGCCGCACTCTTAGGCCCCTCAACGCCGTCATTCATGCATCGCAGATGTGAGAAACCTTACTCTCTCAGACAGCCATTCAGGCCTTACCCAGTCGATCTGGAGGAGATGGAGATGCCATCAATCGACAAGTCAACTGACTGTAAATCAAGAAATCAATGACATCACTAACATCACGACGTAGCCGCACTGGGACATGAAGCACAGTCATCCATTCACAAAGTTACACAAACGTGCATTTGTTTGTTACATAGAGACATGAAAAACATGCTTATAACAAGTACGTATACCAAGCTTGCACATGCTGGAAAAGCCACAAGGGCAAACATGAAAGCTAAAGGCCCACTGAAGTGAATGAGGAAGGGGAGCAGGCTTCGAGTACATGGAAGGGCTGGCATGATTGCTGCAGGAGGAGGCAAGCAGAATAATGCACCCCGCCAAGGACGAGTGGAGATGGGAAGTCCCTGGTTACCAAGACGATAATCCAAATGCAAGAAATTCAGGCTAGAATCCTCATCATTACAGGCAAGAGCGGTCCATATCGTGGTCCCGACACACGTGAGCCAGCAGAGCAAGACAATGACCATTCAATCAAGGTGGACTGAAAGAAGCTGTTCAAACCAAATCAGAAGTGGAAAGATAGAAGTAAGCAGAGATAGCAACATTACGGAACACACAGCTCCTCCAGGTTCATTCTCCTTGCCTTGAAAAGGTACACACAGCCTGGTAACCGTTCAGGGTCCCAGGCCTTGCAGGACACATTCTGCCCAATCCAGACTCAACTTTCACGTGAACATATATGTTGCAGAAGTCAGTGCTCCCTCTGGGACCCTGCAACATTGTAAACTGATGCATGTAGAGGTGGTGCCAGGAGAAGCCACCAGTTATGGCTACCCAATAGTATAATTAACCTATATATTTATTTCACCTAAACTGACCAATGTGAACGCCCGATAGGTTTCAGGGCCATAACTTGGTTTTGTGATGTCACACCTGGATAAAACCAGGTGACACGCTCATAAAATGAGAACCCTGGAGAACACATGTTTTTCTAGTGTGAGCCCAGTTGCTTTTTTAGCTAATAAAGACAGTAAACTTTGCCCCATGGCCGAGTCTTACGTTGCTGCGGTGGGGAGTTTTTGATGGGCCAGAGTCTCTTTGCTGGTAACTGGGTTGACTGCTATAGGGCCCCTGCCGCTCCTTGACAATACTTAAGTCAACACTTTCTTTACACCGGTTTCCAACCGCAAACAAATACAATGTTTTGAGATGGACCTTTAGAAGCACGCTTCACATTGCTCACGTGGCCCCTTCCCACTTTTCAAACCCAGCTTTGGGTCCAACCTATTCATTATGCACTTTCATGCTTTTTCACACCAGTCTTTCATGTTACTCGCTTAACATAAGCCAAACTTTTCCATTCTTCCAGCCATACTCCAGTTAATCAATTGCTTTCTACTGCTATGCCTCGCTCATTCATATCCACTAAGCAACTATGCTTCACTGCCTTACTTCCTCTCTCAAGCTATGCCTTGCTAAATGTGTTCCTTTCTCTGGCTATGCCTTGCAGACTGAACTCACTTCTCTAAATATGCCTTAATGTCTACGCTCCATGTTAACACCAAGCCTTGCTGACTCACTTCTCCCTTCTGTTTGATCTTTGCTGGCAGGCTGTCCGGCTCCCCACTAACTCATGTGATCCACAGATCTGTGCTTTGTTTGCTTATCGCCTCCTATGCCTTTTACTGGAAAGCATCCCATATATAACCTGCTGACGTGCATCCTTGCTGCATGAATGAATGCTCTGCTGACTCCCTTCTTTCCAATCGATGCCTCCGACTTGCTTCTTTACATCCATGCCTCATGTTGTCTTTCCGTTCTCTTTCCTTCTGTCCCCCTGTGATTTTCTCAATGTATGCATTGCAGCTTTAGTACCACTCACAAGTCTACGCTTAACTGATTTAGGTCATCCCTCCTCCTAATCCTCCACAGCTCACACTCAATGTTGCCTTATGTCCAACTCCCATTGAAAGGCTGCTGTCACACGCTTGGGTTTTCGAAAGACATGCTGCATAAGTTCATTCATTCATTGATTGACTGACACACTTTCTCGCTCAATGTAGATTTAATTCCACGCCACCTCCCAGTCTTTTGTTCGAAACTGAAAGTCCATACCACCCACGAGTTCCAAGTTTTAAACCAGTAAAGCAATTTATGGATTTTAAGGAGCAGGTCAAATACTGTTTGCCAGCTGGAGCTTTCTCCTCCTCCAACGTCTATGTAACCTAACACTTTGGTGGACTAAAATACTTGGGATTTAAAAGGAATCTGCGACAATTGCAGTTCACTGCCAATATCCTGAAGGCAGGTATTCAAGTGACATGATTTGACCTTCTGCACAAGTGACCTTTACAAGGCATAAAATAAGCAGTGTCACGGAGCAATTTGCTATGCATTTCTGAAGGTTTGCTAATTAAATTGGCACTTGTGTAGCAGAGTTAGCTAATTAAGTTACCAAGTTCAATGAAAGCACAGCTCACCCTGCATTCATCTTTTGCCTTCAGAGCTCTCTCCACCCTCTTTTTTCTGTTTACTGCAAGTTCAAAGGGGCTAATGGAGAGAGTGTGCAGCAGTAATCACCCCCTTCACTCATGTGCCAAACGGCCTGTGTGGGAGTGCTATGCACATTTTATTTGTATTTTTCAAATAATTGCAAACCAGAAATAATCAAGATAATACTGTTATTAAGCCAACTATCACGTCTGCCAAAAACCAGTATGCGTTAGTCATTTTTTTTTAAAAAAGGCTTTCAAATCCTTTTCTAAGAATGTTAGAATTACAGTATTGCTACTGTAAAACACTGCATTGTCTCAATGCTTTACAGTGAAGTGTATCTAAATCTCAGTGTCATCATATTGACGAGTGGACACCTTTGAAAATGTACATGACCACGCAGCCAAATGCTTTGATGGCAAACCTAGTCCTGTGGCCTGCTGGTTACATACAGCTTGCAACTAGTGCTCAACCCATGAGCTGATCCCATACTCCTTGACATTCTATCTTACCATGTTGGTTTATACCCGCTTGCCTGAAAGTGAGATGGCCGCAAACTACTATATTCTGCCTAGTTTGCCTAGTTCTCTGCCTGCTATACCTTCCACTCTGCTTAGTATTTTACATAATGAATACACAAAGCTAAATTGATATTTACTTAAAGTAGTGATCAATAGTTTCATCCAGTCTCTACATCTACAGACCTACTGCAAAACGGTACACTGTAGTTGGCCTCCAGAGCTCACTTTGCTCTAGGATTATGATTGCATTATATATTTGCACCTGCAGTAGTACCTGGCCAAACTGTTTTAAGAGCCTTTTTAATCATATCTATTTATTTGTGTCCATTCATGCAGCTAACCTTTTTACAGACCCTCATCCTGGGCTCGCAAATTATTTTTGCCTACTTGCATAGTTGAGTAGATTTTAAGAAGGGCCAGTACCATTTGCAGGGGATGTTGGAAACTTATTTAAACTTGACATTGTTTGCAGTAAATGTCAAACAAAACTTTCACTGCGCTTGCATGGCTGGCCTCTGGGTAGCAGCAGTGTGCCAAACTAAAGTGGGTCTGTGGTGACATGCCCCATTTTACAGTAAAAATGTGCAAGGCCTGACTTATCTCACTAATGTCTTACTTCCGCGGTATACAAAACTGCTGTATTGTTGCTCATTTTATATTTTGGGTACAAGTATCTTCTGGTGGCATTAAAAACATTAGTACAAAATTGCTAATCAAATGGGTTTGTTTGCTAATCAAGAACAATTTAATTAGCAAACTCTGCTAATCAATTATTGAAAACTAATTTATGCCTTGCTTTATATTACTATTTTAGTTATTTTATACATGTTTTGGGTTGGTTTTGAATTATAAATAATATAAGGGGATTGGTCTGGGGATTGCAGGGGGGGGGGGTTCCCCCCACATATATGTCCTAATTGACCTTTTAAATTAGTTAAATTCTCCCAAGGTCAATTCTGAAAAGGTCAATTAGTATATATCAGTCTAAAGCAGAGGTGGTCTAGGGACAGCCTCTGGGTAAGCTCCTGGACATTCCATTCCAAAAAAGTGCAAAAGGGGTGAAATTAAGGGAGTGACACGGGGTGGGGGATGGAGTTGGATAACATTGCTCATGACAGACACACATGAAACTGGTTATTAACACAAACACAGACCATCAGCAATGCCTGTACCTGTGTCCATTTCATCTACGTTACTCAGGAAATCTTCAGGAGTTGTTGGAATGCTGTAGCACCCCAATCCCAGGCCACTGTCTGTGCTCTGCTCTCTTGAATGGTACGGCCCACTGCGAAATTAAACAAGAAGAAATCTTAATATAAATCACACAGGCATCCAAAGAAAGGAGCAAAACCGTTTCTACTGAGGAGTGTCGCAGCATGGTGGCAGCACCAACACACCCTTTTCAATGTTTGTGCTAGTAAATTATTACTCTTGATGGTCTGCGCAAGGGAATTCTTTACAATTTTTCCCTAAAGTTCCTAAGGGGAGAGAGGGTGTTAGCGTGTCTCACAGCACACACCAGTCTCCACAGTCGGTGTATATTTCCCTCCCACTAAATTAAAATGCATAAATACATCCATTGGAAGCCAAAGTATTCATTTTGTGAACCTAGGATGTGCAAACAACAAAAAAACACCAATAAGGCCCCTTTTCCCCTCTGAAAATTATTGGAGCTTTCAGCGCGCATAAGGGCATTCAAGGAAAGCGTGGAAACTACAAATAAAGTAGATTAGTAGAAGCACAAGTGACAAGTGCGCTGTGAGTTTAATTGGTTTGATTTTCTGACATGCACTCAGTCTTCTGGTGACCTATTCCCATCACTGTAGTCCTTTAAACCAATGTGCCTTGGTGAATGGACAACATAAGCACCACACTTTTCACTCATGAACTATTAGCTTTCATTGGCTGCATGCTGATCATTCTCCCCACTTAGCCTGCGCCTTCAGAACAAGCGCAGTGTGCACGATCTGCCTTTAACATTAGAAGAGACACCAGCGTCTGTTTATCTTGTCTGATCTATGCATTATCCCAGTGTTTACCAACACAGAAACATAATGCAGACATGTGCTTTTATTCAAAATCAAGCTCTTAAAAAGATCCTTGTATCTGGAACAATCCCTTAGGAATGTATGCCTTGGCGCATAAGGAGCTTAAGAAAAAGGTGGCAAAACTATTAGCTAAATCAAATGGTGGTGACACTCCTAAAGGAGCTGGCAACTGAAAGATCAGCTAAACGAGGCGTCAGAATCATTACAGGGAATGGTGGCGGCATGAGTAGCTAAAGGAGGTTGGGGCGGCATGAGCCGCTAAAGGAGGCTGGGGCGGCGGCACAAGTGGCCAAAGGAGGAGGGTGCAGAGGCACAAGTGGCCAAAGGAGGAGGGTGCAGAGGCACAAGTGGCCAAAGGAGGAGGGTGCAGCGGCACAAGTGGCCAAAGGAGGAGGGCGCAGCGGCAAAAGTGGCCAAAGGAGGAGGGCGCAGCGGCAAAAGTGGCCAAAGGAGGAGGGCGCAGCGGCAAAAGTGGCCAAAGGAGGAGGGTGCAGCGGCACAAATGGCCAAAGGAGGAGGGTGCAGCGGCACAAGTGGCCAAAGGAGGAGGGTGCAGCGGCACAAGCCACCAAAGGAGGAGGGTGCAGCGGCACAAGTGGCCAAAGGAGGAGGGTGCAGCGGCACAAGTGGCCAAAGGAGAAGGGTGCAGCGGCACAAGTGGCCAAAGGAGGAGGGTGCAGCAACAGTAGCTAAATGGGGGTTGTGCGTTGTGGCAGGATTATTAGCTAAAGGAGGATACGGCAGCACCAGTCGTTAAGAAGGTTGCTGCGTTGTGAACTAAAAGGACGTTGTGGCCGCACTATCAGCTAAAGGTGGTTGTGGCCGCACTATTAGCTAAAGGACATAGTGGCAGCTCTATAAGCTTAACGAAGGAGATGGCAGCAACGCCACAGCTAAAACTGGTGTTTAAGCATTATTAGCTTAAGGAGGTGAATTAACTTGCAGAGCTTGTGGTAGTACCACGAGCAAAAGTAGATAGTGGCAGCAAAATGAGTAAACAGGGCTGATGGCAGCATTATTAAATCAATAGCACTAGCAGATGGAATTCATTATTGCCTTCCACTCAGTCAATCAGAATGCTTGGAATTCAGTCAGTAAATACTGAAATGGACTGCGTTCAAGAGATCCCTACTTCAGAAGCAGCATGAAGACAACCCAGTTATTTACATTTTTCAAAATGAAACCACATTTGTGCGCTTAACTCAATTATGTTTTCATTCAACACAACACCAAACCTTTATTAGTAGTAATAGCAATAACAACTTGGGCATGTGTCAATAATGACTCTTACCCAACTTATGGCCCTCTGGGAATCTATAAAGCTATAGTAAGTGTACTGCGCCACCACGCAGCAGAAGTAGAGTTAAAAACCTAACCTGCAGTTTAGAAGCACTAGCACATTAAATTAATTTTAGAAGACCAGCAGAGTCTTGCCGGAGGAAAGTCGGCACATCGAAAGGGTAAACCTAGAGGCCAAGCACTAACTGTGCTCAATGTACCGTGGAAATGGACGAGCAAATTCAATGTTCTCTGGTGTTCGTTAATTGCTAACCCGTAGGAAAACATTTGCCAGGCACTTGGTTTTAAGATACAAGTGAGAAATCACAAAGGTGGGGAGTTTACCAGTATCCCAAAGCAACCAGAATTGCATTTGTTTCAAGTGCCTCCGACTTTAATACTTAAATGCCATCACAGAAATAAGTTCCAGTTCCAAGGAAAAACCTTGGCACAAATAGAAGTAACACCAGAAGAATAGGCTGCACGTAGGAGTGCTGGATAAAAAGCACCAGCTGAGCTTGGCTGTGGAGATTGTGTGGAATTCGGGGATTTAAATGGGGAGGCCCGCGTAACAGTTTAAGAGAGCAGCACAGCTGCATTAATCCAGTGGATTACATTGCGATAGAGCGTCCCTCAACTGCCGTTTCCCCAATTTCAGTAACCCCCTTAAATAGCCTAGTGTAGATGAACGAGTACCTTAAACAATCTCCATGATTGTATATGCAGTCAACAAGTGGCAGCCATCTTGGATCTAATAGAACACCATTTTGCGACCTCTTTTGTCCAGCAAAGAATGCATTTGTGGCTCATTACTACCACTCCCTAGAAACCACCATTTCCTTTTACCTCCGCTAATTTACATGGAAGTGTGAAATGCACGTTTTCTCTCCTTGCCAAGTGCGAACACTATACTTTCATGCATTCTTTGATCAGACTGAGGGTTGCGATCACATTTAAGCACGATATAAAAACAGAATTTTATCATGCATATTAAAACAAAAGGTTTGTTGACATACCTGTTGAGGAAAGGGTCCGAGCCGTTGTTGGATATTGCCCTCATGTCCTGTGGCAGAACAGGTGTGTTCACAGCTGTCTGGACCGGGGCCATGTTCTCAGACTCCATTGGAAGCTGTCTACACAATGCTGCTTCCTAAATGATCCAGAAATAGAAGAGGAAATAGAGGGTTAACAACACAGTTCATCCCACCCTTAAGGAGAACAAGGGCCTGGAACTAGAGGTCACAAGTATCAAGAGACGATAATTAAAGTGTTGCAGTAGAAATCATTTGGTTGCATTACTACAACATAATGACCAGTGACAAATGGTCTGCATTGCATACGAATTTGCGCACTTTCGCCAATAGATGGATACTCAGTGGGGGGAAACATTCAGATTTCCAGTCTACTGAGTGAGGGGGCGTTGCTATAGTTGCACTTGTGCACCAGGGTGGCTACTTCGAATTTTGACCTTGTAGAAACTGGTTTCCAATAAAGTTAGCGTAGAGACTGTAAATTATGGGAATAGGCAACCATAAGGATCATCCAAGAAGAATTTTTCTGGAACATTTGCAACTTTTGACATAAAAATGTAGGTAAACTCGCATACACAGAGTTGCAGTAGTCAAGCAGCTCAGCATCAACAACTGCTCTAGTACCAGTAGCCAAATAGTGCAGCTCAGCATCAACAACTGCTCTAGTACCAGTAGCCAAATAGTGCAGCTCAGCATCAACAACTGCTCTAGTACCAGTAGCCAAATAGTCAGGATTCAAAGAGGCTCTTATTGGTTTAAATAGATCTGGATAATAAAGAGTACCGCCCACAGTCAGGTTCATTTGCTGCCCGCAACTGCAACCAGCTTTTCCCCCCCCCCCCCCCCCCCAAGCATATAAAAGGGATATCAAACTGTTTCCCATGAGGGGCAACACAGGAGGTAGTTATCGAAGAGGGACGTAGAAACAGGCAAGGCCAAGGGAATGGTGCTTCCATGCTGATGTATCACCGGACGGATACCAGCCCTAGCCTACAACGGTGAAAGCCGGGGCACAGGAGAGAAGGAATGGAACTGTACAAATAGGGAGACTGCAGAGGGCCAAGGCTGAAGGGGTGAGCACGGAGAGTTGGATAACAGGAACTATGGGGCAGGCAGGGGTAGAGAGCGAAAAAGAGTGCGAGAGAGCGGGGGGGGGGGAGAGAGAATGGAGATGGAAAGGGGGGCACCACAGAACAGAGGGGGAAATGAGAGCTAGGGAGAGAAAGGGGAGAAACAACTGTATCATGACATATACATTTAACTGCTGAGGCATGTTTATAATATTGTGCTACTCCCGAAGCTGGCATTTCATGTCACCTCCAGGCAAGATATTGCCATTTTGAGGCAGTGGCATGTCCCATGCGGAGTGTCGAGCATGAATACAATTTTTCTTCCCATCGTTTTTTTGTTGCATGAGTATCACATACTTGGGTGGAACCTTAAAAAACCCAAGCCCCTCAAACAAGAACCCCACTCTAAATAGCATGATTGGGGATGCTGCACTCTGAGCCAATGGCTGCTTGCAGGCACCAAGTAACTATGGAAAACCGGATTCAATTTTCTCATCGGGTCCCTGAAAAACCATATTTACAACCAGACTAAATCATGACTCCGTGGAACACGTTTTTGCAAGACAATGAATTGGGACAGTTGATTTATTTCGAAAGCGCCGTAGGACGGCTGAAGTGTTACAAGTCTTGAGAAATTAAACACTCCCTACACCGGGAAGGATAGCTCAGGGGCAACACTCTGGTTTGGTAAGCAAGACTAAACTGAGGAGCAATGCAGGTTCTTAACCAGTCCCGGTACTGCTCCTTGGGGGTGGAGTCCGCACGAAAATTCGATACAGCACAAGAGAGCTACAAATTCAGCAGAAGCTTATTTAATAATACAACCTTTTCATATTTTATGTAGCGCTTTATGCTGGATTCTTCCTGATCCTACGTTCTGGAATAAGACCTGCATTACCCAATTTAATAGTACTCAATGTATTGAGCTTGGAAGGATGAATTGCTGAGTCAGCCCCATCAGGACGGGACGTTGCATTATGCAGACTTGCACTGTGACAGGCAAGGACTTGGCAAGAGGGGCATCCACCCAAGACCCCGACGATGGCAGACTCGAGAAGCAATAAGCAGTGAGATTCTGGTGGATTTGAGACGCTTGCTAAGGGGGTATATATCCTGCTCTAGCATACTGCAGCCCAGTATGACACTCCCCATGGGGCTCAGATCTCCCCTTCCTTTTTAAGGGCCACTGAAAGCAAAGGACACTGGTAGGGCGGACAGGCTGACTAAATCCCTCAGGTGCGGAGGGAATAGGCTGGCCTATGAAAACAACAGATGGTGAAAAGTAGACAGTGTCTGAGAAAAAGAAGAGTAGACATACAGGTTCAAATACAGAGTCTGCGCAGAATGACATTCAAGCCCACCCATCATGCAACAACAAACTCATTTCAGGAACTCCAGAAAGTACTAAGAAGCTGCCCTGAAGGGTTTGAACTCATTATCAGGGGCATCACATTTGCCCTCCCCCCTCCCCCCCACGTTCATTGATTCTGCACTGATGCGTATGCATGCAAACTATCCCATGCTCCGAAAGAGAAAGATCCTGGTTACCTCGCACGTAGTATATTGAAACGGATGAGTATCCACACAGTGTTGGGTTCAGTGTTATTTATTCAAGGGAAGACATTTAGTCTTAGCAGTTGTCAGCCAGGGTCTTTATCAAGGCTATGGGTTGGGTAAGGGGGCTTTGTGTTCCCGGGTGGAGTTCCTGTTAGGGAAGAACCGATTCTGTCCATTCCCAATCTTGGGTCCTGGAAAGGCCTGTTGGCTCTTGGATTTGATGTCCATCTGGAATGCTGTCTTGGATATCCCATGCTCCATACCTACTCTTAATCCTCCTCCTGTTGTTGCACCTCGCTTAAGTCTGGATAAACCTGCTTCCCAGAAGCCTTTTTCTCCCCCTACTCCCTCTTCTGCTCCCTTCACAGTAAGGTTTGGGGACCCATGGTGGGGGCACAATACACCACCTCTCAGACACACCTCCAGTAAACAATAGTGCTGAGAAGTACAAACACACAACATTAAAGGCTCTCCAGACAAAAGAGGCAGGCAAAGGACGGCATCAAGCGAGAGAAGGAACAAGTTACTTACCTGTAACTGTTGTTCTCCAGCATGGGTCTGGCATGGATTCACATGCTCATGAATATTCCCCGTCGTCAGGCTGGGAATCCTCAGTAAAGAAAAATCAGTATCAGTTTCGTTTCTGATCTGTCTTTCGTAGTAGCAACCAATCACTGAACTCTGCGTCATACTGACCACAGCCAATGACTGCCATCTCCCTAAGCCCCGCCACTGGCAGCCATCTTCAGATTTGGTAGCACGTGAAGAGGCAGTATGACCAAGTGAAGAGCCGCAGAGGGGTAGGCGGGAGGGTTCGCATGTGAATCCATGCCAGACCCATGCTGGAGAACAACAGTTACAGGTAAGTAACTTGTTCCTTCTCCAGCATGGCGTCTGGCATGGATTCATATGCTCATGAATAAAAGAATACATAGCAGTACACACATGCACAACCACGGGAGGTGGCAAAGGCTCAACATTAAGCATTACATCAAAAACTCAACTTTAAGCAATTCTTACCTCCTCACCAGGCTCACCTTAGGCGAACAGGTTGCGCAGCACTGCTTGGCCGACCCTGGACTCCTCCCTGGAATCCCGATCGACGCAGTAGAATTTCGTGATGGTGTGCGTCAACCTCCACGTAGCAGCCCTGCAGATGTCCAGCAAGGGCACACCAGATAGGAACGCCGTGGTAGCTGCGATTGCTCTGGTGGAATGGGCTCTCGGACGGCCAGGCAGCGGTCGGTTTGCCAACCGATGACAGTACATGATACAGCCGGAGAGCCATCTGGAAATGGAAGCCTTCGAGAGAGCCTTCCCCTGATTGACAGGTCCAAAGTTCACAAAAAGTTGTGACGGCTTCCGAAAACTCTTTGTGCGGTCCACGTAGAACTTCAGCGCTCTAGCCACATCCAGCGAGTGCAAAGTCCTTTCAGCCGGCGACGAAGGCGACGGGAAGAAAACAGGCAACACCAAGGGTTCGTTGAGGTGGAAGTCCGACGGCACCTTGGGCATGAAGGAGGGGTGAGTCCTGAGCACTACCCTCGTGTCGTGAAAAGTCAAGTACGGGGGCTTGCAGGAAAAGGCCTGGATCTCTCCCACCCGTCGTGCGGAGGTGATGGCCACAAGAAACGCTGTTTTCCACGACAAGAACTTCAACGGAGCCGAGTGCAGAGGCTCGAACCGAGGTCCCAGGAGCTTGGTCAGCACCACGTTGAGCTCCCACGCCGGGGCCTTCACCGGCGGGAACGATCTGAACAGTCCCTTCATGAATTCTTTCACCAGACGATGAGACCACAAAGACATCCGTCCCGTGGTTGTGGTGTATCGGGAGATCGCAGCAAGATGAATCTTGATGGAAGCGTGCGCCAGTCCAGCCCTGGCCACCGTCAGCAGGTACGGCAGTACTTGAGGAGCCGTAATCCGTAGAGGGTTAATCTTCTGTGCGTGGCACCAGACAGAGAACCTCTTCCATTTGTGTCCGTAGCATTTAAGAGTCGAGGACACCCTGGCCTTTGCAAGAACCTCTCTGCAGTCGGCCGGTATGTCGTAACCTCCAAACTCTAACGCTGCAGGAGCCAGGCCTGCAAGTTCAGCGACTTCGGGTTGTGATGGAGGATGGCGCCTCCTTCCCTGGAGAGAAGATCCGCGTCCACTGGCAGTTTGATTGACGGGGACGCTGACAAGTCCAGAAGGTCCGGGAACCATATCTGCCTCGGCCACGCAGGTGCGACGAGGATCATCCTGCACCGTGACCTCTTGAGCTGGTTGATGAGCCGGATCAGCAGCGGCAATGGAGGGAACGCACATAGGAACAGGCCCTCCCAGCGGAACGAGAAAGCATCGTCCATGCTCCTCGGCTGGGGAAACCTGCTGGTGAACCTCCGGCACTTGGAGTTCGTCGCAAACAGGTCGATCTGGGGGGTGCCCCACCGTCGGAAGAGGCGGTCCACTAGATCCTGTTCCCCACTCGTGGCACGAGCACAGCTCTCTGCTGAGCGAGTCGGCGATGGTGTTTTTTATTCCTGCCAGATGAAACGGCACCAGAAACATCCCTTGGGCGACGGCCCAATGCCACAGATCCTGTGCCTCCTTGGACAGGGCTGGGGATCTAGTACCGCCCCGCTTCCTGATGTAGAACATGGTGGTGGTGTTGTCGGTGAAGATCCTCACCACCTTGCCCTTGAGGGACGGAAGAAAGGACCTGAGGGCCCAAAACACTGCATGGAGTTCCAGGACGTTGATATGGAGGGACCTCTCCGCCGGCAGCCAAAGACCCCTCGCGTGCAGGTTTTCGGTGTGCGCTCCCCACCCTTCCAGGGAGGCATCCGTGGTCACTGTCTTCTGGTGGCCCGGGGTCTGGAAGTCGATGCCCGCCGTCAGATGCGCGCGGGTGCCCCACCACCGGATCGCTTGTCGGAAACTCTCGTCGAGTGTGATCCTGTCCCCGAAGCTGCCCGTCGTCTGGATCCAGCGCGCGTCCAGGAACTCCTGCAACGGGCGCATCCAAAGCCTGCACAGGCAGATGAGATAAATGCAAGAAGATATCATTCCGAGGAGGGACTTGAAGGACCTCACCCTGGCTGCGTCCGCAACCAGCATCCGCTGCACCTTGCCCAAGATGGCCCTCGTCCTTTCCTCCAACGGAGAGGCCAGCAGCAACACTGTGTCGAGCTTCGCTCCCAGAAAGTGCGTCTTGCGCGGGCACCAGGTGGGACTTGGCGTAGTTTATGGAGAATCCCAAGTGAAGCCCTTGGACCACGAATCTGAGAAACTTTCGGTGTCCCTTTAGGATGGGGATATGGAAGTAGGCATCCTCCAAATCCAACGACGACAGGAAATCGCCCTTCTCCAGTTGACCCAGGACGTGTTGGAGGGTGACCATCCGGAACTTTTGTGCCTTGATGAATTTGTTCAGTCGTCGTGTGTCCAGGATGGGATGCCATCCTCCCGTCTTCATCTTCACGAGGAAGTATCTTGAGTAAACTCCGGAACCCTGAAGCCTCTTTGGGACGAGCTCGATGGCGCCTTTCTTGAGCATCGCCTTTACCTCCAAGAGAAGTTGAGGGACGTGATGTTCCTTCCTGGCCACAGGGGGGACCCGCGGGCACCTCTTTAGAAACTCGAGCGCGTGACCCTGAGCCAGGGCGTCCAGCACCCAACGGTCGGTGGAGATGGACTCCCACACGCTGACGAAGCTCGCCAGCCGGCCTCCCACCGGGGTGCTTCGGTGGGGGCCCGACCCCACGGCCGGTTCAGTCCTGCTTCGACGAGGCTTTGCCGCCTTGTCCTCCTTGGCGACGACGGCGGGGTCCGCCCGACTTGCCTCGTCCCCTGTAGGCTTCCTGTGACGACGAACGGGCCGCTTGACGATAGGTGGAATATCCGCCGCCGGAACCTTTGGAGGCACCCTGTTTGCCTCCGCCGCTCCGAAAGGGCGGCCGTCGTTGCTGGAGAACACCAAGGGCCCGGGCAGTCTCCGTGTCCGCCTTGATGGCTTGTAGGGAATCGTCCACTGTTTTCCCAAACAGGTTCCTCCCGTCGAACAACATGTCCAAGACTCTGGTCTGCACGTCCTGACGGAAGTCAGTAGCCTTGAGCCAACCACGCCGCCTAAGGCACACGCCGTTGTCCAACTGGCGAAATCCAGTGTCAGCGATGTCCGTCCCTATCGTAATGGCGTGGTCCGACGCCACTTCTCCTTCCTGCAAGATCTCTAGGGCCTCCGCACTCTTATCGTCTGGTAGGAAGTCCAGCAGGGGGGCGAGTTTGTACCACAACTCCGTCGTAGCGGGCTACGATAGCCAAGGCGTTGGCAGCTTTAATCGTCGTCGCTGCCGATGAGATGACTGCATCCCATCGTGTCCAATTTCTTTCCCTCGCCGTCCGGCGGGGAGGTTGACGTAGAGGCCGAGCCCCCCCCCCGCTTTCTTCCTGGCCACCGCGGAGACGACCGAGTCCGGGGTCGGCTGTGCCCGAAGGCACAAGGGGGCCGCGTCCAGGACCCGGTACTTCTTCTCGTACCGATCCCTTCTCGCCGGCGTTGTGGATGGGTTCTTGAGGAGGGAGAGACCCTCATCGCAGATATCGTCCAGTAGAGGTACAGCGAGGACCGTCTTCCTCTTGGTCTCGCGTCGTTGATAAAGGAAACCTTCCTTCTTCTCTTCCGGGCAGAGCTGGAAAAGCTTGGATGCCCTGGCGATCCTCGTCGTAAACCTTGTCGTCTGTACCCGTCGCGGCCGTGTGTGTCCCCGTATCATCCCCACGTGTCGTGTACGGGGAGGAGGGCTGAGCAGGGCGCGATGGTTGAAAAGGAGGTGGAGGATGAATCCTTCTCTTAGGAGGAGGAATCCCAGAAGGGCCTGGCTCCGGGTCCCCCGTCGGGAGCAGTTCCTCCGTCGGTGGTAACAGCAGTCTCGTCCTTATCTCCGAGCATAAGGACTGTACAGCCAACAAAATGGCCGCCAAGTTGTCTTGCGGCACTGGTTGAGGGGGTTCCGATGGGCGGTCAGGAGCCCCGTCGGCACCCTCGACGTTCTCGTAGTCTCCTACGTCGGGGTCCCTCCCAACAGGATGGTCTTCTTCCACACCAACGTCGTGGCCTAAGACTTCGATCAGCTCCTCCTCAGAGGTTGAGGCCGAATCCACGACGACCTCCTGCCCCCCCCTTTTTCTTCTCCGTCGGAGGTTTCACGGGGGTCCTGTCGATGGGCATGAAAGAGGACTGCCTCCTCGGTGGCAGGGAGATTCTGGGCCCCGAGGTCGCCACCACTGGTGTAGCCTCCACAGCCTGAGCCAGGGCCGCCGCGACTGTCTCGATAGAGGCCTTGGCCGGATGGATCAAGGCTTTCACCACCTTAGGTGCGCTCACCGCCTTCTCCTTGGGGGGAGGGTTACCGCCTTGCTCCCCCTCCGATGGGGCCTTCGAGCACGACCGGGGTCTCTCCAGGAGCTTCGTCGGGTGCTCTGCCTTCCTCTTACCCGAGCCAGAGCGTTGGCTCGTGGTTGATGGCGCCGGGGAGGATGCGCCCTGCCTGGTGCCCGTAGAGCCCGACCGTTCGGCGCTCCCGGTGCCAGCGGACTCGCGGTGCTTGGCCTTCTGTTGGACCCCCGTCGCCGGGGCGCCCTCAAAGGTCTTAGAAGACTGCTCGGATTTCTTCTTCTCGCCTGACGGGCTCTTCCCTTCCAGCCAGTTGGCGAGACGCAGATGGCGGTCCTTCATGATCCGCTCCGACATATTGCCGCAAAACGCACAGTCCTTCTCCACGTGCGTCTTGTCCTCATGTAGGCAGTAGAGGCAAAGGGAGTGTTCGTCCTCCTTAAAGACATTCTGAAGCTGACATACAGGGCAGACCCTTAACAGCTTTCCGGGCGTCGAGCTTCCCTTCTCCTGGGCCATGCTCGAGAGGGCCTGAGAAACTTCTGGAGTCCTCCAAAAGCGTGGCTCGACGAAATCTTCACCCTTGAGGGGCGTAGAAGAATCCGACACGGGTCGCCGTTGATCGGATAAAGAAACGGTGGAGCTTGAGGCTCTTTTGACCGAAAGAGAAAATTTTCCTAAGAAAAAGCACGAAAAAAGCACCAACGCTCGAGAGCAATAGCACGAGGATCCCAACACTTGAACGTGCGGTAAAAATCTGAAGATGGCTGCCAGAGGCAGGGCTTAGGGAGATGGCAGTCATTGGCTGTGGTCAGTATGACGCAGAGTTCAGTGATTGGTTACTACTACGAAAGACAGATCAGAAACGAAACTGATACTGATTTTTCTTTACCGAGGATTCCCAGCCTGACGACGGGGAATATTCATGAGCATGTGAATCCATGACAGACCCCATGCTGGAGAAGGAAAAACAACTCGTTTCAAAACGCAGGGCCCAATTCAGTGATTTGTAAGGGAGAAAATTATGAGGTGCCAGTGGCCATATGAAGTTTACACCCGCCCCATTGTGACGGATTCACAAAGCCTAAAACAAGAGCACAGCTGGAGAGGCTGTGAGCACCTTTGAGATACATGTGTGCAAATGAGATTTACAAATGTTTGCTCAAGGGCACGTCAGACATTCGCCAGGCATCTCTAGATTTCCCCAATGTTAGGCTTTGTGGATCAGGTATAAGTTAGTAGGTGCAAATCGGAGTGGATCATGGGTACCTCCCGATATTCTCCAATAATAATCTTTACGAATAATGACAGTGTACACAAACATTAATATGAAATGGGGGTGGGGCACGCATATGCGGAGAATGTGGCACAATTTATTGGCCACGTATACATGTTTCAAATCTCCAAATTCATATTGCATATTTTAAATGTGCATGCAAATGATAGGTTTACGAGTCAGAGTGAGCGAGAGACGTGAGCAGGGAGGAAGCGAGAGTCGCGCACAGAGACACGCGCAGAAAGAGATGTGCGCAGGGAGAAAGACGCATGCACAGATAAAGAGACGCGTGCAGAGAGAAAGACACGCGCAGAGAAAGAGACGCACGCAGCGTGTGATGGAGTGCTATTGATTAACTTATTTGGCTAGGTGAAGTGGTGTGCTTTTTCAATATAGATTATATAAATTGCCACATTCTGCTTGCAACATTTTGCCTTGCAGATATTTACGGGCACTTGTCCAACATGTGCAGTCTCCATGGATGTAAGTTTAGTTCCCTGGCTGCTGGACGAGAGGATTGCATGACGGACTGACGGTTCCCCCACTGCGAGTCCGAGTGGAGATGTGTAGCACTGGCCCCTGGCACCAGGTGAGGTGAGGCTACAGTGGAAGAGTGAAGGCTTCCTTAACCGTTCATGTCCTGCTTTTCAATGTTTATGTTCATATGGAGAACAGTAGATGGAGACTAATCGGGACCCTCCCCAGTGCACAGCAAATGTGAGGGCTCTGAACGTCCTTTACGAAGAGAATAGTAGTATTACAAAGTAATAAACAGACCTTTAGGGTACGCGAAAGAGGATTGATGAGCCGCTTTCAAAACAGCTGGTATGTAAGGCCCACATCCAAGCAAACTTGTCTCCTCGCCATTCAAACAGTCCCGCAGATGTCCCGGTGTCGAAGGGACTGCATATGCTTTGGAATAGTCACAAACGATGTGAGCAATGCCAGAAGGCGCTGGATAGGTTATTTAGTTGCACAGGAGCTATAGTTGGCGGCATGGGAGAGATGCGCGTGATTTCCAATTGCTTCGTCCGCAGGCAGCCCCTGAACCAAACTAGTAGAATAGATGCCGCTGGCATTTGCATAGGCACAAAGCAAAAATCGCAGTGCTCTCGCCTCAGCACATCATTACGCCCACGTGGCCTGTATGCCTGCTTCCAGCGAGCACGCCAAGCAATGAGAGGCAGGGCCAGGAACGCGCCTGGTCGACGGGTTATAACAGACCAACATTTACTTTGGCAGGAGATGCAAAGAGCAGCCTCAGAGCGCCTGTGAGATTCAATGGGGGTATGGCTGGGGTTTTCTTCTTGAGCACTTGTTTAGTGTGGCAGTGGTGCAGCGCAAAGTGAGCGGGGCACCGAGCAAAGCAAAGTGAAGGGCACCGATATTCCTGTCACCCAGAGAAATACATCGGCCTTGGAGTAATTTGAGGGTTTCCATCTAATGGGGGCTCCCTGGCACTTCAAGGGATGCGGCAAGGGTGTCTTGTGCCATGTTGCCATATAAGAAAGAATTGTGCTTAAGGAAGCGCCATATAACAGGCCAGTCTGAAAAGAAAGCTGAACCCTTTAACATTGATAACGGGATTTATGTAAAATCTTTAACATCTAAGAGAACCTTTAACAGTTGACCCACTTCCATTGGAATTTATTAGAAAGCAAATGAGCCAGGGTACTAAGCCTCCTGCTCCTTTGCCCCAAATATCGACGGATGGGGTATTTTTTTTATAACCATGGAGCCTAACAGCTGGCACCAAACTCCCGGGATTATCGCCAAATTCAATTGTGACTTGATTCTACAGTAAAACTATTTAACTTTTTTTCTACCGCCAGATGGCACTGCAGCCTATCTGTGTAAAAACGCACAACAACCATAAAGTCTCCCCAATGGAACGAAGTAGGTGTTTTTTCGGGGGGGGGGGAAATCACACGACAGATTACGCGGTGACAATGCAGAAAGCTACTACATCTGTCAAAAAGCAGCCTGGCTACCACCCTTATCCAGCCGAATACGCTAGAACGGTGGTGATCGGTGCCAGACAAAGCTTTCAAACACCTATGAATAGATCAATATGGTTTTTGTACAATTCCTCCACAACATGGGCGCTAGCCATGCCACACCATTTCGTCTCCAATGCTTATGCACGGAGTAGCGGAAGCAACATTATGCGTGGCGTTTGCAGACCATCGCCTAGGACGTCTTGCCCCCTGCAACAGACTGCATATTCAGAGAATAGATGCCAGTGTGCGCTCTGTCACGACAGCAAACATGAGCTCTGGTGCGCGCAGTAGCCACAGGACAAGGTCCATCATGACACTGCAAGGCATCGCACAGGACAGCATGGATGGTGCCTTTTGTCATGACATGAGCCATCCACTCCAGCACCCTTAAAACTCTTTATGCAGACATTATGCTACTATGGAATTCTGGACAACGTGCGCTACTAGGACAAAAAAAGCGCTATAAAATAACCATAGCAGATGGGCGCTAGGAACAGAAGAGAACTGGGCAGCACACCACGGCCTAGAGTCTCGGGCTTGGCCGCTTACAATGGTGGCAGGACCTCGACTGATTTGTATATGACTTCTGTTATGGAGCAGGTGGGTTAAACACAGTGGCAAGGGAGGATGTTCAGAGAACAGCCATTGGTTCTGTAAGGGTGTGGAAGCAGGGGACTGACGCACAGGCGGCATGCTGGTTGGCATAAACTTTTATTAATAAAATAAAGAGGAAACCTAACTCTCCCCAACACTAAGGGGTTTCGCAACCTTACCTAAAGATTTGATCAGAATGCCCAAGTAAATGAAGAGAGTTCACCATTGTGTGTCAATATGCCTACCTCTGTCCCTCACACTTGTAACTAAACTAAAGTGGTTCATCTTGGTCCAGAAGAATGGCTCTCTTCTGGACAACAGGTTATATTTCCAACAGGCAGGTGGGAAATTCTCCCTGAGAGAATGACTCCTTCCCCAGGTCTTAATTCCATTCCAAGATACAAACAAAGTTCCAGGTTGTGGTGCTGTACATTTCTCAGTTCAAACTCAAAACAAAGTTCCAGCTCAAACATCAATGTTCCTTATGGACTATAGTTTTCCTTACTAGTGGGTTCCTGGAGAATGACCCTCTTTTCCTCAGTATTTTCACAGTGCCAGGGGAATTTCCACCTCCCCCGGGACTTCCTTGGCTTTTCTTCACGGTAGACAACACCAGTGGGTATGGATTCCTCCCCCTGAGCTCTCTTGGCTTGTAGATTCACCCTAGTAGGGGGAATGCCTTCCTTTCTCCAAGGGGGGGAATGATTGCCTTCCCCAGGCCCCTCTCCATCTGTGTCACAGCCACAAAATCTGGGGGAATGACTGCATTCACCTTGTCCTTCTCAGGATCCTTATCACACTACTTGGGGTATATCTCCCACCCCCTGACGTGAACCGCCTTGGTTCACTAACAAACCAAGTATGGTCTTGTTCTCACAATGTCCACAGCGCCAGGGTGAATGACTCCCTTCCCCTGGCCTGTCCCTGACTTTTCTGTTGATTAGATAGCAGACCTGGATCACTAGCTTGCCAGGTACGGGTGTTGTCCATAGAACCATTATACTTTCTTTTCTGTAATTGGGGGTCACAAACCCTTACTTCAGGTGCAATGATTTGTTTGAAGTCACTTTCACAGGTTCCCCTCAAGGGCCCTGTTATCTTCCGACCATTTTCAGATTCTTCACATTGTCGCCTGAGGTCTCAGGTTCCCGGGCTTCCCTTCGAGGCACTGCCAACCTGCTTGCGGTTCCTCGAGGGAGGGCTGAATGACATGTTCACGTCTGTCCTCCCTTTTTATGTTCCACTTGCTCACATGTTATTCGTATTTACTAGAATGCTGATTTTGGTTCCGCAGATCCTTCTTCATTACTCTGCGCCTCTTCTTCGTCTTGGTACTGAGATCATCATTCGCCACTGGGTTACTTGGTTTCTTCTTCACGTATAACTTGCATAGGTAGTCCCTACTCTCCTCCTCTGAGTACTTAAGGAGGTTGAGTTAGCTACACTGCACAAGTACACAGAAGTGTGGGGAACTATGGTACCCTACAGGATAGCAGGATGCGGGAGGTTCTGGTATAGTCTGGACCATACGACGTCCTTTCATTGCTGGATTTTTCAAAGCCTGCCACTTCAACGTGCACTAATGTTCATCAAATTTTTTAGTGGGGGGGGATGGGAAAGGGCAGACAAGGGTTATGATGGTTAGGGAATAGGTAAAAACGTAAAATAGGTGGCGGGGAGGGGTTTGGTCCCCCCATACCCACCAAAAAAATTAGATGAACATGCCCACGTTGAAATGCTAGGCTTTGAAAATTCCGGCGATGAAATAACATGGAACCAGTCTGGACATACCACGTTCTTCCCGGATAGTCGTCCCCAGTCCCATAGGGGGATCCCTCCCTGTGAGATCCACCCGCTGAGTACCAGCCCCGGGTGAACTATCAGTTAGCAGCCTCACCGCCCCGACCTCATGGGATGGGGCTTGCCCATAAGGGAGAAGCAACGACAACCAAGGATTCGTCACAGGTCTGATTAGTTCAAAGACTCAGGCACATAATTATTTTGGTCACCTTTCTTCATGATCCACGATGATGCATTACAAGTCACGTGCTGTGTTGTAATTCCTAATTCACAGCAGTTCCTCCCAGTCATTTGCATCAGGGAAGGGCAAAAGTTGGGTAACATTCATCAAAAGACTTGAAAGACCTGAACGGGAGCACCCTTTGCAGCGAAAATACATTTTCAAATGTTTGCCAAATAGTCCATGTGCCACGGATGCAACCGCAGGACCTGATCGTCCATCAAAAGCCAGTTTAGGGAGAATGCTGTATGTGCCATGTATGGGGTGCCGATGGAGGGCGGTGCACGAAGGAAGGACAAGAAAGACCGTGGAAATGAGAGGCACTTTTCATATGGGACATTTTATGCTGATGGTTCCTGAAGGCCAATACATTTCTAACATTATCTTTATATCTCAATATTAAATACTCCTGAATTTTTGGCGACCTGACATTTCAGCCACTAGCATGCAATATCAGTCACATATTCTTTCATATATATAAAATATATATATTGCAGGATCTAATTTACTATTTGAAAATGTAACCCCACAAGATGGAATACATCTACAGTTCTGCTTCCAGGAATGGCATGCCAGACAATCAGCCAAGTGCATATAAACCAGCTCGTCTCTTCCACATCAAGCTACTTGAACCAGGGAGGAAGCTCACAGGGAATGTTTACCCAGGGCATGAGGCCAGCCTGCAAGTTAGAAACCCAGCTTTGCCGACTCTGCCCTTCATCCTTTGAAGTTTGATTCATTTTAATACGATTAATTTGGGTAGCAACTATTACCAAGCTTACAGCCGGGAAGAATCTGGCATGAGGCGCTATAAGAAAAAGTGAACATATTGCTTGTTTGTCATTTCCAGTTCTCACATAAACACAACCAACCAACCGTCTCTTCAACATTATGTTTTGGTGAACAAGAGAAAACCTGGGGAGACACGCTGACGAGAAGCAGCCACCACATGTAGGTACGATGGAAATGGGCCACAGCGGATCATATGTGCAGAGTCCCATCTTCGCCTTTGGGAGGACCTACATAAGGTGGAGGGATGGCACGGGGGTCCAAAACCTCCAGCGTGTGCAACAAGGGTCACCCTTAATGATTAGACATCAGATTGGTCAGGCAAACCATGCGTGTGATCGCTTAGAAGTCGGGGGGTAGGGTTATACGCTGCTGTGGCCCACAATAAGCTGATCAGAAAAGGTGGGCGCTTTCTGGGGAGGACAACGCAGTTTAGGGCTGCAGAGCTCAGGAGAAAACAGCAAACTTTCAGCCACAGAAAGAAGTGGGGTCTTTGTGCCTGGCACAGGATATCTGTGGAAAGCAGCAGAGGGGAACAGAACTGGCGCAAAGGTGATACAGAACTGGCGCAAAGGTGATGGCAACAAAACTTTATTCCGGAGGAGGAAATAGGACTGCAAGCTCAGATCAGGGGTACAAACCTCAGAGAGTGAACTGCAGACTTCAAATATGGTACGAGAGAGAGAAATCCCTAGTGCAAAATCTCTCTGCTTCACCAAAAACACATTGCCAAGTAAACACCAGCAGCCTGGTACCAGATTGCGTTCCTGCACAAAATCAAGTCTATCATCCCTGCCCGGGTTTCATAGCAGTATTCGTCTCCCACCCAGAAGGTGGCAACACCCTGATCGCAGGTGTCCCAGACGTCACATTGGCTCCTGGGAAAGCTGTCCAGTATGCTGCAGCACACCTCCTCTCAGGACTAAAAGTTGGGCCGCATCACTGCCACCTTCATGTTCAAGATCTACAATGCAGTCAGAACCAAAATAACACACTCCAAAGGCCAGCTCACCACCAGAATCCCCAAGAGTCCAGGCTGGAGAAAAAAAATGAATAGGGAAAAACAGAAAAACTACCCTTTTCCTGCTACTCGCAGTTTCTGAAATAAGTTATCAAAGCAGATCGTCCCCACGCCATCCTTCATGACCTGAACATTGTCTCTTCAATGAACATCTCACGAATGTGCCCTCCCTGAAGCACTGTCCTTCACTGCTCCACACCTTGCCTTTACTCTGAACCCCAGTGTTCCATTATTACCCAGATAAGTTTGTGCTGTGTACCTCCTAAGGTAGGGAGAGAAAAACATTCTTCTTAGGCAACAGCCAGGACAGAACCCCTCAGACACAATGGATAAAAGCAGATGACTAGCCTGAGGAAGAGAAGAAGCCAGCTGCTGAGGATCCTAGAGGCAGTGAGTAAACCCATAGCCTTCAAGAGGACATCAAACATCAGGACTTGAACAGGACAGCAGACCTAATGCATTGGTGAGGCAGGTAACCTCATGCCCCAAGTAAAGATATCAGCCATCCACCCCAATTGAGGGGTTATATGTAATTTGACAAAGTCGTGGAACCCAACCCTTAAAATACCTGCCTGCCAAACATCTCTCCTGCGTCATCTCCCATCACATAACTTAAAACCCACTACCGCCTGCCCCCCCCACAGTCCTCACTAATGGGGAGCTTCACCTCCCATACCCACCCTCCTCCAATTCCCTACTGTGTATAAACTGAATGGGGTCTTGGCCCCCAATACCTGCAACAGAAGAGACCCCAATACCTGCACCACAAATCCCCCATAGTCAATCCATGCCACCACTGCAGCCCCCCACTTCCCTAGTTCCCATTTCCTTGCCTGCTCATCTTCTATTCACCTAGCTCCACTTCCTGACTCTGTGCAGTGAGCACTCGATACAGAAAGACTATGCGTTCATCGATCGGGTTTTCTATGTGCGGGCCAGTTGGTGGCCCGTGGATTCAGCTACCAATTTTTGGCAAGGTCTTGTCGAATATGTGTAAAACCCAAAGGAGGATAGCTGATCATAATACGGGCGTTTTAAGTTTTTTCAAAAACGTACAAATGTCGGTCTGAGTGACAATGAGAGGTAGCTCCATTAGGCTGTGCCTCCAATGTGACAAGACCTACACCCAAACCTTATAGCTACTTAGTGGGTTATGACAGACTGACATGAGGCATATGGTCAGCTGGTGGGACAGAGAAGGGGGACTTCAGGGCACCCCCCAAGGTAGGATTTTCTGACCAGAGTGTGAAGTTTTCAAATTACTTAATCAAGCGCCTATGAATTGTTAAGGCCAGTACGACAGTCAGCGGAGGCCAAAATTGAGGTGAGTGGCTTGATTTTGGACCAGGTGAATCTAGGATTCCCATATGGATGATGTGACAATAGTCCAGGACAGACGTGATCACTGTAATGACCAAAATATGTGTATAGGGTAAGAGCATACGAGGGAATGCAAAGAAGACTGAACGCATTGTGGGGACGGTATTGACTTGCAGTTTCAAGTAAAGACTTTGATGAACAATACACACAGGCGGTTGACTCTGGTACTACATTGGAGCGGGTGAAGATGCATACAGGTCAACATTCCCCATTTCATTTGAGAGAGATGCTGGTCTCGGCCTGTTTATTCTTTGCATTCTGACATTTAATGTAATGGTTCCCAAAAAAAAAAAAAAGGACTATACAATCATCTCTCAAATAGTGTGTGGTGTGTTGAGTTGGATGAGGCTTGGTGGCTTTGACCCTTTCCAGTAAAATGGGACACTTGTTGGTTCACAGATACAAGACCATTTGTTCCAGGTTTGCTCCGTTTAGGTAGAGTTTAGTTAGGTGCATCCGTTACTAGGCGACAAGTTAGACGTCTGCCCACAAATTACTATCTAGTACAAGTTGAATGTGAGCAGCATTTAGGAGCAGGTGGCTGATGGTACCTTATACCTAATCCTAATATATTTGCCAAAAGATGGATAGTTGGCCCCAAATTGCAAACGCTCGCGCTCACACATACACGCTCGCTGTCTGTCTCTCTCATGCATCTGTCTCTCGCAGTCTCTTGCTCACTCACGCCCATGCCTCAGATATGTGAATGAGCAGACATCTTTACTTGGAATGTACAGAGATTAGCATTAAAGCTCTCCTTGCTAATTGAATAAAAATTTTTTAAAAATGTAAGGCAGAAGCCATTTTGTTGGCAAGATGCGGTCAGACAATTCTTCCAAATATAATGCAAAAGCAAGTCACTCCGTTAAGCTGCAGCAAATGTGAACAGTTCTAAGCGGGAAAGACGATCTTATATTTTTAGAAGTAGTGAACGCAAGAGGTAGGTAGGTTACTAGTGTATCAAAGTGCCCAAGAGCCTCCTAGTTTTATCTTAAAATCTTAAGGCAAAACACGTGTAGCATTGTGACCTAGAGTTGCATTCAAATGGTCGGAGCTAATTTTATGTGATCTTTAGGCATAGCCTAAGTTTAAACAAACCAAGATGGCTGACTCGGGCGCATTGGTTCGTGACCTGGCTCCTGAGATGTGGTCAAATTCGGTGCCCATCCTCAAGGTTTACACAAAACATTCAGGTGAAATTTTAAAACATTTCGGCCCCTGCTCCGCTACCCACTCCAATGGACAAATATTATTCAAAATGAACGGAACTGAAGGTTTACAACTGCGGAGAGCAGCTTTCAAATGAACTCCATCCATTAAGAACGCTGGCACCGTGAGCTATAAATATTGTTGTAGAGTCTGCAGTAAGTGTTTATATGATGAAAGAAGCGTGTTTCACAACGGTTTGATTACATATTCAGTTCCTAGCTCAAGTTTCCAAAAATCAAGAACCCAATAACAGAATATGAAAAGAGAACTAGGAAGTTTTCAAAAGGAACAAGTTACTTACCTGTAATTCCTGCTCTCCAGCAGGGGTATTGCATGAATTCACATCTGATGAATTTTCTCTGTTAGGCTGGGAATCCTTGGTAATAGTTTTGCTTTAAAAAAGTCAAACCTGCTTGTCGCGTCTATAGCCTATTGCTGTCACTTTGGGTCATACTGCCCCAGCCAATGACCTTCATCCTCCTAAGCTCCACCCATGGTGGCCATCTTCAGATTTGGTTGCTCACGTAAATTGGCAGTGGCAACCAATAAGAGCCAGAGAGGGAAAGGAGGGAGGGTTCACATGGGAATTCATGCAAGACCCATGCTGGAGACCAGGAGTTAAAGGTAAGTAACTGGTTCCTTCTCCAGCATAGTGCCTTACATGAATGCACATGCTCATGAATAGGAGTACACAGCAGTACATATACACACAACCACAGGAGGTGGCAAGAAGCAATACACTTACCCCTGGAACAGACTCGCCTCATGCAAACAGGTTGGGAAGCACTGCTTGGCCAACCCAAGACTCTTCCCTGGAATCCCTGTCGAAACAGAATCTTGTGAAGGTGTGGGTAAACCTCCACGTAGCAGCCCTGCATATGTCGAGCAGGGGAACGCCAGAGAGAAATCCTGTAGTCGCTGTGATGGCTCTGGTGGAATGGGTTCTTGGCCGGCCTGGTAGCAGTCTGTTGTCCAGACAATGGCAATGCTTGTTACAGCCGGAGAGTCACCTGGAGATGGAAGCCTTAGACAGGGCATTTCCATGTGCCTTATGGTGCAAAATTGTCACTGAGAAGTCTTTCCAAAGTCCTTGGTGCGTGCCACATAGAACTTCAAGGCAAACTCAACATCCAGTGAACGCAAAGATCTTTCAACAGGTGAAGAAGGGTTTGTAAAGAAAACTGGGAGAACCGAAGGCTCATTTCGAGGAGTCGGGCGGGACCTTCGGCATGAATCACAGATGAGTCCGCAGAACAACCGAGTTGAATGGAAGGATAAATATGGAGGCTTACAGGAGAGAGCCTGCATCTCCAAAACCGTCTGGCTGCAGTGATTGCCATTCAAACGGAGGCTCCATCAGTTTCAACACCACCACATTCAGTTCCACGCAGTGGCAGGATCCTTCACTGGAGGGAAAGTTCTGAGGAGGCCCTTGAGGAACTCGTTAATGACCCTGTGCGACCACAGAGAGCTTGCCTGGAGCCCAGCTGTGCCGGGATATGATTGCCAGGTGAAACTTGATAGATGCAAGTGCAAGGCCAGACTTGGCAACTGAGAGCAGGTATGGAAGAAGCTGCTGTACCATCACGCACAGGGGAGAAGTCTTGCGTGGCTGACACCACACTGTAAAGCGTTTTCACTTGTGTTTGTAGCAAGCCAAAGTGGAGGTTGCCCTGGCCTTGGCTAGAATGTTCCTACATTCCAACAGCAGGGAGTAATGTCCAAATTCTATGGCTGCAGGACCCAGTCTGTGCAGCTCAGATACTGGGTTGTGGTGCAAGATTGCTCCCCCTTTTCTCTGAATAGTAGATCTAGAACAGAGGCATTTGATGGCTGGGCCCAATGATCGATGGAGACAGTATGAGTACCAGATCTGCCTGGGCCACTCCGGTGCAATGAGGATCATTTTGCAATGGCAACGTTAAGAGTGTGTTGATCAGTCGTAGCAACGGAGGAATTGGCAGGAATGCGTACAGGAAGAGGTCATCCCAAGGGAATGAGAAGCCATCCCCAGACTCCTTGGCTGCGGATACCGGCTGGAAAACTTCAGACACTTGGCGTTGGTAGCGGTCACAAAGAGGTCAATCTGGGGGAGACCCCACTCATTGAAGAGGCAAGACACTTGTGCTTGCTCAAGCTCCCATTTGTGGCAGGAATGCAGCTCCCTGCTGAGAGAATCCGCAATGGTGTTTTGAACACCTGCCAGGTGAAGTGGGATGAGAAACATTTGTTGAGCAATGGAGAGAGCGGGGGGGGGGGGGGGGGGGGAAGAGTGCGTGCTGGCCAGTTTCCTGATGTAAAACACGGTGGTGGTGTTCCCCGTGAAGAGCTGCACGAAATTCCGCTGGAGCTGAGGCTGAAAAGACTTGAGCTGTGAGGAACCCGAGGGCCTCCCCCCCCTTCTGCCCCCTCCCACCCCCCCCCCCCCATGTATCCTTCTTTCGGGTGGTCAAGTAAAGACCTTCGGTCTTGGATCCTGACCCTGGGGTGGATATGCGAGGGAGGATCACCTGGGTGGAGGAGACTTGGGGAGTGGGGATGAGGCACCCTGAAGTGAGACATGGTATGCCCTATTTCCCTGCAGGACTCCTATTACAACAGTGAGCGATCTAGTCCTTTTTGTACCAATCATGATGACAGGAACTTCAAAAGCAGGAAGTAATGTGGAAATGGAGTCCGCTGTGGAAGCAGGGCTACAGACTGCTGGGCGAAAGCAGCCCTCTCTGGAAAAGCAGCAGAGCACTCAAGACCCTTTGCAGAGTGTATGCAGCATGAAGCGACGCTGTAGGCAGGTGAAGAGGAGAACCAGCATGACCAAGCAAAGTGGTCTAGCCCTGAGCTGCAGGAGAGCCGCTGGGAGACTGAGCGAGGTGCCAAGAGAGAGGGAGAGCGAGAGACTGAGCGAGGTGCCAAGAGAGAGGGAGAGCGAGGTGCCAAGAGAGGGAGAGCGAGAGAATGAGCAAGGTGCAGAGAGAGAGACCGAGCAAGGTGCCGAGAGAGAAGGAGAGAGAGATCATGGGAGCAGGAGGCCTTGCGGGAAAGCCATAAACTCTGCCCAGTGAGTCTACCAAGCAGGGGCAACACTGGGATGGCAGGCGAGCACGCAAAGCTAGCAATGAACACATATGAATGAAAGCAAGCATTTCTTTGAATACCGATTTGGTTGAAAGCAAGTTTATGAAACTTCCTGATACAAATAACTGTATGAAATGAGAAAAGAAGCACCAGCAAGAGCCATGAGAACAAAGTGCAACAAGCGCATGGTGGCAAACCAAGCCACAATACAACATCAAGAGGATGTGATATGTGAATGAATCAAGAACGACTGTAAAGCTGAAGCAGTGGCAAAGTGTTGACGGAAAAGAAGATAGTTAGGTGCATCGGTTGCGTGACCTGTAATGGGTGGACCATGTGGTCCAACAGCTGCGCCTAGACTGAGTGCACCCCTATATGAAAAAGCCACTGATATATGATTTGAAATCAAGCCACAGACTTATATATATATATATATATATATATATGAATTGGTGAAAAGTAACCATATCAGAAGAGCTGGGAAGTGTCCCAAGGAATGGTGAGGTTTTGGAAAACTCAACATTTGAACTCTTGGGGAAGGGAACCCCTGTGCCTTGTGAACCAACTTTAACTCGCGGAAGGGAAATCTGATTGCAAGCAAAGAGCTGGAAGAAGCTCTGACCTTTTATTGGAACACTACTAATTTTGATGGCGACATCCCTACAAATTGTACACATTGAGATGTGAGGGCATGCATAGATTTTGGACACAGACTGACATTTGCTTTGGACTTCCGGACAGACTATCCTTAATTTTCATTAGATATGGAAATTCCATCTTGGCGTAACTTAGGCCTTATTCCAACCTGCATTTTTAGTTAATAAAATCTTATAAACCAAACTTTAATCTATAGTCTGTGTCTGCTTCATGATGCCTTCACAGATCCCAGAAATCTGCCTGCCTGTGGGTCAAGAAGGATGATTTAATGTGGAATGGTTAGCAGGGATTACTGTAAGGAGAACGATTCGGCCTAACTGGGTTTAGATTTTAGGACGTGCCTTATACTGAATCCGAGGGAGGACAGAATGAGAATAGTCTTACCAGAATACTTAAACCCAGTCCTACGTGCATATGAGTGACATCCTACATTGTATCGGGATATGGCTCATCAGTACAGTATATACATACCATAGAGGATTACTTGCCCGGCCCTGATAAAGACCAAAAGTACGGTGGAAACACGTGTTGGCACAGGGGCAACACCATTATAGTGGTGGACTGATCCAGCTTTGCATTGAGAATCGTGCTGTTAATCCATTTGGAACAAGACAAATTCTTATTAGGGCAACAGTAATGTGGAGACTGTCTATAATGGACCATTATGCATTGAGGAACATGTTATGAATTTATGTAGAGAATTAATTATGTTGACATATGGTCAAATATTACCATTTGAGTACTAATTAAATGTGGAGGGTGTTTGACAACAGTAATGTGGAGGTTATTTGCAAATGCACTGCTATACATTAAGGAATTTCTGTATTGGCATTACGACAAACACTACGAATTGAGCATTAACTGGAATGAAGAGGTGGATTTTTAAGTGGAAATACTATACACTAAAATAAAAGCTATTTTGTAGCATCTACTTATATGTGGTCTGGAAAGACTCCTCTATACACGCCAAGGTTCACCTTACCATGCACCAAGGAAGTAGTCTATACATTGTAAACCTGGAGTCTGCACTTTATACTCCCCTGCCCAAACCTGCAGATCTTCACAATCCCAGATTCCAATCTGGAGATTTATAAACAGGAGGAAATGTCACCTGGCTTTTTAATTTTTTGATTCTAAGTTGTGGTTCTTGGGTGCTCTTCTAGAGTATTTAAGAAATGCACTCCAACTTGGTACATCATTACTCAATGTCATGTTCCGAAGTGGGCATGATCATGGACGCCTTTTTTATATTGATGAACTGTTTTCTACATGTTTTATTTTCCAATGTCTTTTCATACTGGTGTTTTGTACTTTTAATTGGTCTACACAATTAGAATACCATTTTATATGATACGAACTTCATCGATTACAGTGAATTATGGCACCTGCTCATTTATGCAATAGCTGGATGAGGTAGTCAACAATGGCCTGATGAGACAGACGGCGCACCACTGGAGAGGAAGTCAAAACTTCCTGGCGTTGCATACAGCACAGCATTAGAAAGGCAGTCAAAACATCCTAGTAAGGAAGTCAAAACTTGAAACCCCGCTGGTGAAGGAGCCTTAACTCTCCCAAAGTTATAAATTCCTAGTTGCAACTAATTTCCGAACAAAAATACTGAACAGGACCTCAAAGAACCCAAGGTGACACGTCAGCGCTATTTAAAAACACCAAAATGTGTAACTGCAGCAATCTGGGCTCCTACTGCAACCACCGTTTGCAGGATGACTGCCAATACTACACAAAAATACAGGCGGTTTTTAGCACAATCTTTCTCTGCAGGGTTTGGCTCCCTGGGCCTAGTGGGCATGGCCAAGTCCGCACACAGGTGCAACTGTGCCTCGCCTTGCAAAGCTAGAAACTCCAAGGTCAAAGAGTGCGTTTCATGTACCACCAGCTGCTCATTGGGGAAACTACAGTCAAGTGAATCAAAGGGGGAGGGGAGATGCCGCGTGGACACTTGTACTCACAGTTGGCGCTACAGCTGGGAACGAAAGGGGAGCAAGTGCGCTGGGAGCGGCTAAAAAACGCCTGCCACTTCACACACCAGAGTTTGCATTTTAATATATTCAACAGTGAGTCGCAGAGTTATAGTGTGGGTTCTTTGTGTTGCTGCCAAAGCAACCTTCATATTTTTAATATTATAAACAAGGAGGCCTTCAGATAAGATTTTGAAATCAGAGCATGTCCATTTGATTGGGAGTAAATTAATTTTTCCTGGGATTAAAAAATTATGTGCTTTCCCAAAGACGGCCATTGTATTCAAGTATAAATATGATTTTTTTTTTGTAAAAGCTTACCTTTTTTTTAATCCATACTTTTGTGCTCAGTAATTTATGCAAAATATAAAGGAATATTTTTACTAGCCATTTAAATGCACAGGACGTGGCCGTTCAAGTAGTCCTGGGCAAAGTACATTTGACGGCCATGACCTCGCGGCATTTACTTTCAAATGGCTGCTGCACTGCAAAAAGGAAAGACATGTTCTCGAAAGGGTTAAAGTTCCTCTTCAGATCAGGCAGCAACACAGCTTCTTGCTGTTGCTCTGCTGGTACCACTATTCTGGACAACTTTGCAGACGTGTGTGGGCGGAAGCAGGGTATAGGGGAAAACAGTTCCGCATTTTTTGTAGGTTGGGGAGTATTTTTGCTTTGCCTGCTTTTTGGGGGAGTACAAGTTGCTGGTACACAGATGCGCGCCAGTGTTTTCTAAGCTTGGTAATCTACAGAAGATGTTGCCATTGCTGACAAGAGCACAGGTTTTATAAAATGGTGGTTCTCTCTTCGTGCTATGAGATTTATTTGAACGTTTCATACCAAGATGTGTTTCGAAACTATCAATAGGAAAAGTGACCGATTTTTGGGGGGTAAGAGGAGGAAGAGCCATTGCCGATTAGGATTTTTTTCTGAATCAAATTGCCGGATAGTTGGTTTCAAATTTGGGGCGTTAAGAGCTGTTGGTTTAGGAAGCCTTCACAGAAGGGTGATTTCCCAATATTTAATCGAAAGCTACCAGACGTGCAACATCTTCAAACTCCAAGCAAACTCCCGGATTATGCCTTTGAGATTCTTCAGAACTCTTTGGACCGACATCCCATTGCAGATTCTTACTATGGGGCCTTTGTGTAAAAGTCAGGCTCTCAATGCATGCATTGTTTGCTGTGTGTACTATGTTTGTATTTTATCGTTTAAAGTGTGACCTAGCTCAAGAGCAGCAAAGGACTATACGTGGTGTGGGCAGCCAGAGTTTGGGCTGGAATCCTAACAGTAACAAAGAAATGAATTGCGGTCCGTGCGTCCATTGGGATTAGTCCCTTGTCCGGTGTGGTTCAAAAGCCACATTTGAGAGATTTGGGGAATTGTGGGGTCATTCTGTCCCGATGCTGGATAGAGTTTCAGAGGGTGGGTGCGGGACAAGGGGAGAGTTTGTTTGCAGGTCCTCCCTTTGCAGAAGAGTTGTGCGTCGAGCCGGTTCATCATTTTCTACACGGGGAGCGTGAGCCACCCGACATGTGGAGCTTAGCCACCAGGTTCTACTCGGGACTGCCTTGTAGACGATACATGGAGCCTTGAACAGTATCCTAGCCTGGAAAGGAAGCCAATGTAGTTCCCGTAGGTCGAGGGTGATTCAGTTACACTTCTGAGCACCTGTAATAATACTTGCTGCAGCATAGTGGACTGCTTTTAGGGGAGCAAAGTGATGCTGGGAGCCAGGTGAGGAAGGCATTTCCCCTATTGATATGCAAGACCACAAGGGCCTGAACTACGCTCCGGAAGTCATGCAGTGGGATGAGGGGTTTGATTTTGCAAAGGGTAGAGATTTGTAGCTAGGCCATTTTGGGATTTCTTGGTGATGCGTTTCTGGAAGAACAAGCTGCTGTCAATAGCAAAGCTTCTGTAGAACAAGTGCACATCTGCTGTACAATGCTGATTAAACAACCATACCCCCTTCTCCAATCACCTCCCTTGATTGCCTGTTCAGCAGTTTTAGTGCAGTATGCAGCCAAACAAAACAATTATTAAAAAAATAAACAAAGCCTAACACAAGATGGCAGGACGATGACTGCATAAGTTAGGTCACGAAGGACAGTGAAAAGACCTACACACCTTATCTCGCCAACAAAGCAAAGCATCAAGACGGACAACACAAAAGACATGCATCTTGTGTTGTGGAGAAACACCTCACATTGAGCAGTGCGGCAGTGGGAAAATCACACCGACATCCAGAAAACATCCTACATAATCAAGCTAACCAGGAAGACCAGTATGGCACACTTGTCCCCAGCTCGATAGCAGCCTATATTCAGCCTTGATAATTGAGGGTGACGGCACAGTGTAGCTTGGTTCTGTTTTTACAACAATCAAACTTGGCTCAGTCAGTCACTACAGGCAGGATTCTGCACACTTTGCACCCCGGATTCCTTTCGAGTTGCCTTTAAGAGGAAGGAGAAAAAACAAACGGTCCACCAATCACAAATGTAACAGTTCAGACACAAGCAAAATAACAGACGTCACAGATAGCCTTAAGAAATCGAAGACTCGAGGAGGTCGCTTCAAGAATGTATTGTTACACTTCCCAACTGGGCAGACTCTGGATTTCAGTACTCAGGGTAATTCCTGGTCTACCTTATCAACCTTCCATGGGCTCCCTTCCACCCTGGTCCAGGGTTCCCGAGTTGTTTGCACGTTCTGACTAGAGATGGGTAACCCTCTACTGTCCATTATAGTCTGCACTTGGAACAGAGCCCTAAACAGCCATGGCTTTCTCCATCTTACTGCCTCTGGGAGTTACTAATTAAAACCGACCATTATTTTTTAAAGTGGTCTTCTCTCCCTCGCACTTTTACCTTCTTTCTCTCCTCTACCTATTAATTAACTTTCATCTCGCTCTCCTACTGTTCCACCTACTCACTCCTTTTCCATCTCCCCAGTCTTATTCTCTCCATTCTTCCCTCTCTGCTAGCTCTTACCACTATGCTCACTCCTTCAATCTCGCTCTTGCTACTTTCTTCTATTCTCTCTGCCATTCCCTCAAATCTTTCTCAATCCTCTCACTGCTCTCTCCTCCCTCTTACCCACCCATCAGATGCTGCTCCCTCTCCTCCGGCTCGCCCTCCTCCCCATCTACACCCATCTTCCCTCTCCATCAATGGCTTTCTCTCGCTCACTTTCTAGCCATCCTCTACTCTCACTCTATCCCATCTGCACCCCCTCTCTGTCGCGCTCTCTAATATCACCCAGTCCAGCACTCACTCGTTCACACTTGGTACCACTCTCGCTCTAATACAATATCACACCTACACACTTTTCCACAATCTCCAACAAGTCTTCAGCGCTCTGCTACAACTTCTCTCTTCCACCTGGCCTCTGTCCATCACCTCAGCTACGGACATCACCCAAACAACCTTCATTTATTCATTCATTCATTCTAGGGTGCACGTCTTTTATACCAGTCCTTCCATCTTGATCGCTCCCTACCCCTTCCTAATAGTCCCTGTTTGCACCAGACCTCTTCGGCCAGTCCCTTTATTCCTTCCTTTTCTTTAGGGGCCAGGCAATAGTTGTCCATGCTTTAAACTATTTTCTACTCATACGCATTCATGGAGGTCATGCGGCTGGGTCCAAGGTTCTGAATTAATCTGAACCACTGGCACTGCTTTGGGCAATCTTGCACACAACCGTTTAGCCCATCTGCACCACTGCAAAAGGGGTTCAGCCATTTGCAAATCAGTCAGGTACTGCCACCGCTTGTTTTGCTGTAGTCACCCCAAGTGGGACGGGTATGCCCAGATGTGGGTCCCATGCCTGCTGGGCCTAGCGACACAAGCATCTCCTCACTGGTGAGGCCCAACCAGGCCGAAACACGTTTGGTGATGCGTGTGGTCTTGTGCAGAAGGGATGTGATCAACCAGGTCGGCTTGGCTGCCCCTTTTGGGGTGGGACTTAGCCTAAGTTGCTATTATGGTGTTTCCCCTTTTTTAATGGTTTGGCAGGCGAAGGACAATGGTCTGGAGGGTTGCCCAGAACAATGCCAGAGGTTAGAATCAATTCTAAACCTTCCAGCCATCACCCTTTTTTGTTTTGCTCCCATTCGTTTTTCACCATTCACGCTGCCTCCCTGGAAGTCTGTGTACTTGCTTGTAGCATGGAGAGACTTGGGTTCGGCAACAATGCTTCCACTCTCTGTTGCTCGCTGTGCATTAACTGCACTCTAGAGCCAGTGGTTCTGCAAGAAACAACATTATTCTGGCCAGATGCGAGGCTGGGAGGCACAGTGCGACAGACCGTAGCACCAAAGTTACAGGTATCCGAGGCACAGCCAAGAGGTTCGGGAGCGAAGGCTCTCCCAACTCCCTCCCACAGACTCTGGAGTAGGACCACACTCTGGCATGAACCCTGGTAGGCCCCAACCCAGGTTGGGAGGAGAGCCTGCCCCCACCCCCTAAAACGTTATGTCCCTGACCCCGTCACACACATGGCGGAAGGCTACGCCTGATTCTAGCACTGAGAGCATCAGTACCAGGGGTACTGGTTGCCAAAATACACCTGCTCATTTGACGCACAGACCGAAGCATTAACTAGTGTCCCATGAAGGGTCTGGGGCACACCAAGGCTTGCTACCAGGGCGGATCTAGGAGTAGGCAAGGGCTGAACTAAAAACATCTAGCTACATTCACGATTGCAGCTGTGCCTCATTTAAAGAGCAGCCGTAGTACGCATGTCTTCTAGAAAAAGGCATTCCACTTTGCCAATTTCCGGCCACTTTAGACAGTGCTCATTTTGCAACTAAACGTCCTTCTGAACTTAGTTTTAAAATCAGAGTTTACAGCGCAAGAAGATTGTTTATTTGTTGTACTTTAATAGCAAAGTGGTGTGCTGCTGCAGCACCAGCAAAGCTCACTTTCCACCCAAGAAGGCCACAGCACCCCAAGGCCCCAGACTTGAGACATGTCCTTCCACACACTTCTGAAGGATCTGGTTCTAAATCTCCCGGAGGCCTAAGTAGACGTGTTTCGACTCCAGTGGACACCAGGGCCCAGGTCGCTGGGAGCATTGACTGACAAACAGCCACTAATGCGCTGGGAAAAAAAGAACGGCCGAGCACCCATGTGAAAAGTACACTCTGTTAGTTCTTGTGTTTGTACAGCGTGGGGACACGACTACTTAGTAATAGTGCAATAAAAAAACTATACAAACAAATCAATAAATGGGTCACATGGTATGGGGTGAAAGAAGCCAAGTCACATGGCTCAACACAGTAACTGGTCTGTGAGAAAGAGGAAACAAATAAAAAGTCGTCGCCATATGCACGTCACCGATTTGTAGTTTAACACCGTTTTTCCTGGGCTGCTTCAGAAACCAAACGTTAAGGATTTAAGTGGACCTGGCCCTATTAGGGTTTGAAATCCATTATGGTCACAGGCAATGCTTTCACATTACTCTTTACAATGTTATTTTGCGGACGGAGGTTCCAAACTTTTGAATATTGGACAAACCAAATGTTGGTGCACTTCATGTTCAATTGGCTACATTTTTGCGATCATTATACATAGCTGATGAGCAGATTAATAGATCAGCATGTTCAGCGCTCCCCTCAGACCTCTGTTTTCAGCATAGAGGACACAGGTTTGAAAGCCCAATAGGGTCTGATGAGCGCTTCACCCTTAGAGGTCTATAAATGACTTACCATTGCGCAACAGCAGCACCACTTGAAGGCCTAGGCAGCAGCAGCAACAACTGAAACGTGACCGATCAACTTTGAGTTTTTACGGGTTGCACATATACAATGGTTATATTCCCGCTCGACGACACAGAAATAGGTGGCAAGAGGTAGAGTCACGTTTTAATTCACTGCTTTTAGGGAAAATCGGCCCGAGTACACATTTGCTAACAGAACTAGGATTGTGACAATGAGCCCTATATAATAATGATGTGGTATGTATATAGCGCCTTAATCCAAAGCGCTTCACAGAGCACATATTTACATACAATATCACCCAACCGAAATTGGTACTCATTTATTGACCTCGGAAGGATGAAAGGCTGAGTTGGCCTTGCCGGGTTTCGAACCTGCGACCTGCAGGTCACGCTCCGATCGCAGCAGCGAGCACTAAACCCGATGAGCTATCTATAGGGAACCCTGGAGATTTCCCGGTAGGCCTCTGCGCCGTGGGACATTTGTGTGGCAACTCATTTTAATGTTCAAATGTTCTCATTGGAAACAGGCTGGGCTGGCTGACAATGTGAAATATGGGGCCACTTTGAACATCATTTCCAGGGCCTCTTGGTTCCCTGCCCACCCCTGCATATCAGAGATCAAACAGACTGTCCCTTTATTACTAATCAATAACTTGCCTGACCAGACGACAGTCACTGGGACACAGTAGTGTCGCCTGCCCTGGGCTTTTATTTCGCAAGTCTTTGAAATTAGGTATTGAAGACACATTGTTTCATTTCAAGGTAACTCGCCTGCCAAAACTGCTAGGACAGTCGAATTGGAAAAGTGATCTGCAGGCGCCATGATATGATCCCTTCACCCGCGTCTATTGTCGATAGTGCACAGGATTTAATTCTCTGGATAACCGGTGCATCTAACACATTGTTACTCTTCTAATTCTGCATAAAGTATTGCTGTAACAAAAAGTTGTGGCACTCTGGCCCCAGAGTTCTGGGGGTCGGGAGCCATCATTTGGTTTCCAGGGACATTGGTGTGCGTGGCAAAAAGAAAGGAGTCCCTTTTCATGGATTTAATGTTCTTGCCAGTCAAAAGAGATTTCAGTTTACACCCAACTGCTGCTAGGGCTTTGGGGTTTTCCCCACATGTAAAAATACTGAGGTACATTGTTTTACTGCTTAGCAGCTAGGCAGGTGTCCAAATTAAGTGTGCAGATTTGAAAAGATTTCAAGTAAAATAAAGGTGTGTGCTTCAACGGTCAAAAAGACCAGTCCAGTACTAAGCAAATATTTTTATAAAGTAGCAGAACTATTAAAAGTAAATAAATAAAAGTAGTGGAACTTAGTTCCCATTAGTTCCTGCTCACTTCAACCTGGAAAGGAAATAAATGACAATCAAATAATTCACTTATTCCTCGTTTTCTTCCATAATTTTGCGGCACTGCTGTTGCTTATAAACGAGTGTGCGTGGACATAGTGTGTACGGGAAGTGCTGGTGGCGAGAGTTCAGAACGTGCCTACATGCTGAGCTTGCCAGTTCATGTATTCATACGGTGCACAAAAAAGTTCAATCTTCACACCAATATTGTGGAGGTGCTGTTTTTTTCTGGTCCATTTGATTTTCAATGAGGGTGAGGATAGAACATCAATTTTTATTTTTAACACAATCTCTTTCTGCCCTTGCCATTACTCTCCCAGTTCTTCCCCTTCAGCTGCCCAGTGATTGTTTTTAATCTCCCTTTGCTAGATTTGGACACCGTCAGTGTTTTCCATCAATGTCGTTCTAATCAAAGTTTTGCATATGAAGCACATCAACATGCAGAGCTTTTGGAAAGGTCTAACAGACCGCAACAAACAACAAACACATAACTTGCACCAACAGCACACGAGGACTCGCATCGATCCGATATTCACACCCAAGCTCGGCGCACAGTGAAAACCGAACTGAAGCTGCCAACAGGACATCACCTTGCTACTCCCTCTTCACCCGATTAACCCCCTCCCCTCAGCGCCTCCTTCTTTGCAGATCTGCCTGATGACAAATTCCGTTGGTGACAGTGCGCAGTACAAATACCTTTAACATTAGGCTCGCAGGTTGCACGGCGGATCACACGTACCATTGCCCTAGTTAGTGTAGGCTTGCTGCCGGTGGCGGTTCACCAACACACATGGGCCACTCGTTGGTCCACACAAACATGAAGCAGATGATTGCTAGAACAATCAAAAACAACGTGCACAATTGCACAGGATACAACCGAATGCTATCAAAATAACACTTGAATAGGGCAGTTCAGAAAAGCTGGAAGTTGAATGCGTTTTAGATACAGCACTTGTAAGCTATATTTACATGTGGCTGAAAAATAAGGCTGAATCAGCTATTCACATAGACCCATCTGCTCCAGATAAGATTGGGAAGTGGGAGTGTTTTACTCCCTATTTTTTAAAATTGGGAGTAAAATGATTTTTTTAGGGAGTAAAAACATCAAGTCCAATTCCCAATGAGAGTATTTTATAAGCGAGTAAAAATATGTTTTACAAGAAAAACAGATGTTTTCGCAATATTTATTTCTTTGCACCTAGTTAGTCATGCACTTTAAAAGATACAGGTTTACTTCCATTAATCAGGCACTAATAGTGGTTTATTCCTGTGGTACTAGGTGTATTACTGGTCCAAACATATCCATGGAGCGGCGAGAGTGAACACAGTGGCATAAAATCTTTTACCTATTTTTTGTTTGGTGATGCTCCCTATTTTTATTTTCTGGGAGCATTTGCCAATTTTTAGGGGGTAAACGTGGCCAATACACCCCTAATCTGTAGCGCTGAGAACCATAGTAAAATAGGAATTGCTTGGAGCCTGTCAAATTATAAGTACAATTAATTGTTCAAGAAACCTACAACCTTACATATTTGCCAATAAATTGCACCCACTTCTAAAACGTCTGTCTGTGCACAAAATCCAAGTGTACAAAAGGAAGGAACAAGTTACTTACCTGTAACTGTTGTTCTCCAGCAAGGGTCTGGCATGGATTCACATGTACATGAATATTCCCCGTCGACAGGCCGGGAATCCTCGGTATAGAAAAAAAAAAAATCAGTATCAGTTTCGTTTCTGATCTGTCTTTCTTAGTAGTAACCAATCACTGGTCTCTGGGTCATACTGCCCCCAGCCAATGACTGCCCTCTCCCTAAGTCTCGCCTCCGGCAGCCATCCTCAGATTTGTAGCACGTAAAGTGGCAGTATTACCAAGTGAAGAGCCGCAGAGGGGTAGGCGGGAGGGTTCCCATGTAAATCCATGCCAGACCCATGCTGGAGAACAACAGTTACAGGTAAGTAACTTGTTCCTTCTCCAGCATGGGGTCTGGCATGGATTCACATGCTCATGAATAAGAGAATACATAGCAGTACACACATGCACAACCACGGGAGGTGGCAACAGGCTCAACATTAAGCAATACAACAACTCAACATTAAGCATCTCTTACCTCCTCACCAGGCTCACCTTAGGCGAACAGGTTGCGCAGCACTGCTTGGCAGACCCTGGACTCCTCTCTGGAGTCCCGATCGACGCAGTATAATCTTGTGAAGGTGTGCGTCGACCTCCACGTCGCAGCCCTGCAGATGTCCAGCAGGGGGACACCAGACAGGAATGCCCTGGTAGCAGCGATCGCTCTGGTCGAATGGGCTCTCGGACGACCGGGCAGCTGTCGGTTTGCCAACCGGTGACAGTGCATGATGCAGCCGGAGAGCCATCTGGAAATGGAAGTCTTTGAGAGAGCCTTCCCTTGACTCACAGTCCCAAAGTTCACAAACAGTTGTGACGTCTTCCGAAAACTCTTTGCGCGGTCCACGTAGAACTTCAGCGCTCTAGCTACATCCAGCGAGTGCAAAGTCCTCTCAGCCGGCGACGAAGGCGACGGGAAGAAAACTGGCAACACCAAGGGCTCGTTGAGGTGGAAGTCCGACGGCACCTTGGGCATAAAGGATGGGTGTGTCCTCAGCACCACCCTCGTGTCATGAAAAGTCAAGTATGGAGGCTTGCAAGATAGGGCCTGGATCTCTCCCACTCGTCGTGCGGAGGTGATGGCCACGAGGTAAGCTGTCTTCCATGACAGGAACTTCAAAGGCGCCAAATGCATAGGCTCGAATGGGGCCCCCATGAGCTTGGTCAGCACCACATTAAGCTCCCACGCCGGGGCAGGAGCCTTCACCGGCGGGAATGATCGGAATAGTCCCTTCATGAATTCTTTCAGCAGGCGATTAGACCACGAGGACGCCCGTCCCGTCGTCCTGCTATATCGGGAGATTGCAGCCAGATGTATTTTGTTGGAGGCGTTAGCCAGTCCAGCTTTGGCCAGCGACAGTAGGTACGGCAGTACTTGAGGGGCCGTAATCCGCAGAGGGTTAATCTTCTGTGCACAGCACCAGACAGAGAACCTCTTCCATTTATGTACGTAGCACTTGAGAGTTGAGGACGCCCTGGCCTTTGCAAGAATCTCTCTGCAGTCGGCCGGGATGTCGTACCCTCCAAACTCTAGTGCTGCAGGAGCCAGGCCTGCAAGTTCAGTGACTCCGGGTTGTGGTGAAGAATGGCGCCTCCTTCTCTGGAGAGAAGGTCTGCGTCCGTCGGCAGCTTGACTGGTGGGGACGTTGACAAGTCCAGAAGGTCCGGGAACCAGATCTGCCTCGGCCACGCAGGTGCGACGAGGATCATCCTGCACCGGGACCTCTTGAGCTGGTTGATGAGCCGGAGCAGCAACGGCAGCGGAGGGAACGCATAAAGAAATAGGCCGTCCCAGGGGAACGAGAAAGCATCGCCCATGCTCCTCGGCTGGGGGAACCTGCTGGCGAACTTCCGGCACTTGGAATTCGTCGCCGTCGCGAAGAGATCGATTTGGGGTTCGCCTCATTGTCAGAAGAGTCGATCCACTTGATCCTGGCGTAGCTCCCACTCGTGGCACGAGCGCAGCTCCCTGCTGAGTGAGTCGGCAATCGTGTTTTTTATTCCTGCCAGATGAAGAGGCACCAGAAACATCCCTTGGGCGACGGCCCAATGCCACAGATCCTGGGCTTCCTTGGATAGGGCCGGGGACCTGGTTCCGCCCTGCTTCGGGATGTAGAACATCGTGATGGTGTTGTCGGTGAAGATCCTCACCACCTTGCCCTTGAGTGACGGAAGAAAGGACCTGAGGGCCCAGAACACCGCGCGGAGCTCCAAGATGTTGATGTGGAGAGACTTCTCCTCCGGGAGCCAAAGGCCTCTCGCGTGAAGATCTCCGGAGTGTGCTCCCCAACCTTCCAGGGAGGTGTCCGTCGTCACCGTCATCTGGTGAGCTGGGGTCTGAAAGTCCGTGCCCGCTGACAGATGGGAGCGGGTACCCCACCACCGGATCGCCTGACAGAACGTCTCGTTGAGAGGGATCCTGTCCTCAAAGACGCCCGTTGACTGGATCCAGCGGGCGTCGAGGAACTCCTGTAAGGGTCTCATCCGAAGCCTTCAAAAGCGCACCAGATAAATGCAGGAGGACATCATCCCGAGGAGGGACTTGATAGATCTTACCCTGGCCATGTCCGTGGCCAGCAGATGCTGCACCTTGCCCAGAATGGTCCTGGTCCTTTCATCCGACGGCGAGGCCAGCCGCACCACTGTGTCGAGCCTGGCTCCCAGAAACAGGGCGACTTGCGACGGAACCAGGTGGGATTTTGGAAAGTTGATGGAGAATCCCAGGTCCGTGAGCAGCTGGACGGTCTTCGCAGTGTGCTCCACGGCGAGCTCCCTTGTCCGTGCCCGGATGAGCCAGTTGCCCAGGTAGGGGTAGACGTGGATCCCCTGTAGGCGCAGCCGCGCCGCCACCGGTGCGAGGCCCTTGGTGAACACCCTGGGTGCTGACTTCAATCCGAACAGGAGGGCCTTGAACTGGTAGTGCCGCCCTTGGACCACAAACCTGAGGAACTTTCGGTGTCTTTTTAGAATGGGGATGTGGAAGTACGCATCCTCCAAGTCCAACGACGACAGGAAATCGCCATCCTCCAGCTGTCCCAGCACATGCTGGAGGGTGACCATACGGAACTTCTGAGCCTTGATGTACTTGTTCAGTCGTCGTAGTTCCAGGATGGGGCGCCATCCTCCTGTCTTCTTTTTTACGAGGAAGTACCTTGAGTAAACTCCGGAGCCCCGAAGCCTCTTTGGGACGAGCTCGATGGCACCCTTCTTGAGCATCGCCCTTACTTCCAACAGTAGTTGAGGGACGTGATTTTCCTTCCTGGCCGCGGGTGGAACGCGAGGGCACTTCTTCTGAAACTCGAGGGCGTGCCCTTGGGCCAGGGCGTCCAGCACCCGTCGGCGGGGGCCCGACCCCACAGTCGGTTCAATCTTGTTTGGAGGCCGCCTTGCCTCCTTGACCTCCTTGTCCACGACGGGCACCACCTGACTTGCCGCGTCCCCTGTAGGCTTCCTGGGACGAAGATCTTGCCGCTTGGTGGTAAGTGGAGGAGCCACTGCCGGATCCCTTGGAGGCACCTTGTCTGCCTCCGGAGCTCCGAAAGGACGGCCGTCGTTGTTGGAGCACTCCCAGTGCCCGGGCAGTCTCTGTGTCTGTCTTGATGGCCTGAAGGGACTCATCAACCGCCTTCCCAAACAGGTTGTTCCCGTCGAAGGGCATGTCCAAAACCTTGGTTTGTACGTCCTGGTGGAAATCCGTGGCCTTGAGCCATCCTCGTCGTCTCAGGCAAACGCCATTGCCCAACTGACGGAAACCGGTGTCGGCGATGTCCGTTTCCACCGTGACGGCGTGGTCCGAAGCAATCTCCCCCTCCTGTAGGATTTCAAGGGCCTCAGCCCTTTTGGCGTCCGGAAGGAAGTCTAACAGAGGGGCGATTTTGAACCACAACTCCCTGTCGTAGCGGGCTACAATAGCCAGGGCGTTGGCCGCCTTGATAGTCGTTGCTGCGGATGAGATGATCCGTCGTCCCATCGTGTCCAACTTCCTGCCCTCGCCGTCCGGCGGGGAAGTTAATGTCGGGGCCGATGCCCCCCCCAGCTTTCTTCTTTGCCGCGCCGAGACGACCGAATCCGGGGTAGGTTGTGCCCGAAGGCACAAGGGGGCAGCGTCGGGGACCCGGTACTTCTTCTTGTACCGGTGCCTCTTTGCCGGCGCCGTGGCAGGGTTCTTGAGGAGGGCGAGCCCCTCATCCCAGATGTCATCAAGAAGCGGTACGGCGAGGACCGTCTTCCTTTTAGCCTTGCGCCGTTAGTAAAGGAACCCTTCTTTCTTCTTTTCTTCTGGGCAGAGCTGAAAAAGCTCGGATGCCCTGGAAATCATGGCATGAAAGGATCCAATCTCGTCGGGCGGGGACGTCCGAGCAGGGGGCGACGGGGGACACGTCCCGTCATCGCCTCCGTCGTGTTCTGTACCTGTCGTAGCCGTGTCTGTGCCTGTATCATCCCCATGGGTAGTAGACCGGAGGGAAGGCAGAGCAGGCCGCAGAGGTGGGAGAGGTGGCGTAGGATGAGTCCTTCTCCTCTTATGCGGTGGACTCTCCGAAGGTCCTGGCTCCGGTTCCCCTGTCGGGTCTGGCTCAGGTACCTCCGTCGCGGGAAGGGGGAACGTTGTCCTTATCTCCGAGCATAAGGACTGAAATCGCTGACAAAATGGCCACCGAGGTGTCCTGCGGCGCCGGAAACGACGGGCGCGAGGGCTCTTGAGGAGCCTTGTCGGCGACACCGTCGCTCTCGTCGTCGCCCTCGTCGGGATCCCTCCCAATGGGCTGGGCCTCTTCCACGACTTCGATGAGCTCTTCTTCATAGGTCGTGTCCAAATCCACGATGGCCACCAGCCCCTCCCCCACCTTTTCCAACGAGGACTTCGTGGGGGTCTTCTCAATGGGCCTGAAAGACGACTCCCTCCGCGGTGGCAGGGAGACTCTGGGTCCTGAGGGTGCCTCCACTGGTGTAGCCTCCACAGGCTGAGCCAGGGCCACGGCGACATCCTCAATCGAGGTCTTAGCAGGGTGAATTAAGGCCATCGTCACCTTCTGGATGCCTGGGGCCTTCACCTTGGGGGGGGGAGGGTCCGAGCCTCGCTCCCCCTCTGCCGGAATCTTCGAGATCGACCGGGGCCTCTCCAGAAGCTTCGCCGGGTTCTCGGACTTCCTCTTACCCGAGCCAGAGCGTTGGCTCGTGGTTGATGGCGCCGGGGAGGATGCGCCCTGCCTGGCAGCCAAGGAGCCTGACCGTTCGGCGATCCCGGTGCCCGTGGACTCGCGGTGCTTAGCCTTTTGTTGGGCCCCCGTCGCCGGGGCACCCTCACAGGACTTAGAAGACCGCTCTGACTTCTTTTTCTTCTTCTCGCCCGACGGGCTCTTCCCTTCCAGCCAGTTGGTCAGACGGAGGTGGCGATCCTTCATGGTCTGCTCCGACATGTTCCCACAAAACGCACAGTCCTTCTCCTTGTGCGTCTTGTCCTTATGGAGACAGTAGAGGCATAATGAATGCTCGTCCTCCTTCAAAACATTCTGAAGCTGGCATCCAGGGCAGGTCCTGAACAGCTTCCCTGGCGTCGAGCTTCCTTTCTCCTGGGCCATGTCCGGGGTAGGCCTTGGAACTTCTGGAATCCTCCAAAAGCGTAACTCGACGAAATCTTCACCCTTGAGGGGCGTAGAAAACTCCGAAACGGATCCCCGTTGATCGGATTTAGAAACGGTGGAGCTTGAGGCTCTATTTAACCGAAAAATTAGAAAAATCTCCTGAAAAAGCGCGAAAACGCAGCAAAAGCTCGAGAGCTACAGCACGAGGACTCCCAACACTTGAACGTGCGGTAAAAATCTGAGGATGGCTGCCGGAGGCGGGGCTTTGGGGTAGGGCAGTCATTGGCTGGGGGCAGTATGACCCAGAGACCAGTGATTGGTTACTACTAAGAAAGACAGATCAGAAACGAAACTGATATTGATTTTTTTCTATACCGAGGATTCCCGGCCTGAGGACGGGGAATATTCATGAGCATGTGAATCCATGCCAGACCCCATGCTGCAGAAAGTGTATTTTCTAACACATTATAACAAAGATTTTCACCTCCTACCTTTAAAAAAAGTGGCTCTCCTCACTTACATCAACTAATCAACAAATTCTGCCAATTTTACAACCAGATCGCCGAGATGAAAGTTAGTTGTGAAGATACGTGTGGAAGATGCTTTAGCAAATGTTTGTGAGTACCTATGCAGGGAAAGCTTTGGTGGGTGCTCACCAACCTGGGCACTGTACTATCTACCTGTGTCACTTGGTGGCACACCTGTTGCATTTCTGTTGACTTACCTGTGCAAAGCTTACGCCTGCATGCAGAGCTCCCAAATTGCTCATAGCTATGCCTGAGAAGTCCATCCAGACTGAGTTTTACTTGGAATTTAGGGGTTTCTAGTTCTAAATTTGAAAGTAAAACTACAAGTCCCAGAATCCAAAAGCAAATAGATAGAAATGGTTGGCCTTTTGACGCATGGCCAGTTGTAACTTTAGAGAACTTTTGCAAGCACAGAATTGTTAGTTATGGTTCTGCACTAGAGTCACCGTTTCTGAATCGGGTGTGAATTAATCAAATCGTGTTTCGGGCATAAGCCTCACTCGTTCAAAAGCTTTTGAATTGGCTCTTGAATCCCAGAATGTAATGGCCCCAGCACCCAAGTCTTTCTTAGAATCTGTGCGCGCAGCAGATTTAGCAAAATGTGTCTTTGAAAAACATCTACACGATGAAATCGCATGAAACAGTGGATACCCAAGAGTTGACCCCGAATTGAGGGTTTGCTTTAAACCAGATATAACTGGGAAGTAAAACTTATTGTGAACATTATTCCATTTCCCAGGTCATCCATATATAGCGATTCTGGTAGGAAGGCACGTTCTGCGGAGCAAATTCTTGCCCGTGCATGCTGGATATTTTCAGGAAAGCACATCCAAAGGTTGCCACAGTACAGCTAGCCAATTACTCCTAAATCAACTCTATATTGGGCATTGTGTTCAGGAAATCTGGAAACAAAGGGGAGTCTCAAGTTAAGCTGGAAAAAAGCCACTCCGTTGTCTTAAAGCAACGCTAAGATTCTAACAAAGCCAGCAAGGGAAAATTCAACTTCTCAGACCACTCACTCTCGGCCTTTATAACCCAAAGATCAACAGAGCGTCTGCCTCCACCGGCTAGCAAGCTGAACTAACACCTGGGGCAGGAGCGCACACACACCAATGAAAATACTCAGAATGCAGGCTGTACACCTGCCGGTCCAAGAGCAAGTTCCCGGCCAGTCGGAGAGTATGCTGCACCCACTCCACTTGCTCCTCATCCCGCATTTACCCAATCAACAAACAAAAAAAACACACAAAAATCGTACATTGAATGCTACCCCTTAACTGCAGACACCACACATGCCCAAGACCCACTGAAAAAGGCAACATTGTTTTTTCTTGAAATACCTGGTGGCCATCTTGTAAAGTTTTTGTTTCCAACAATGAAGACTCACTAGCAAGCACATTTTTCCAACAAAGAAGCCGATGACGTGCCACTGCCCCAAGCACCAATAGAAATACTAGATGTGGTGGACGGCATGCGATAGGAAAGTCATACACCCTCAAACTTGAGGTGGCAGGCCTTTACCACCCAGAAACCGTGTAGGCTTGGGTTATCATCGCTGAATTAAACACACACCCGTCACATGACAACCTCTGCATAATTTGCTATTGTTACTGAGGGTGCATGGTTGTAGCCATCCCTCAAAAATCAGTAGTCGTAAAGCATGGCAATTAGTTTACAATGGAAAGGACCAAGCACACATTTGCCTCCAATTGCAGAACCCCTCAGGGAGCTGGCAATCTTTAGTATCCAAAGTCACAACAAAAGTAACATTGCTCTTATATTAGGAAACTATTCAGAGCTTTATGCCGGTCAAGTGGCACAGCGAGTAGAGCGCTCGCTTTGACATCTGTGCAGAGCCTGCTAACGCAGGTTCCGAGGTCGATAAATGAGCACCACACACCGTGGGTAATAATAAGCAGCGCTCAGATACCTGAGGGTTTGTAGCGCTATATAAATACCAAATTATTATTATTATTTGGTTTGTAACACTTGGCGCGAACGGGAGACCAATCCTAGTGAAAATATCCAGGCCCACAGTTTCCGCATGTCCCTGGATTTAAAGGCAGTAGGTGGTGTAATGCATTATTACCACTGCACATTATGCTGGATGTTTTGTCCCAATTTTTATTGACTTGTTTTCCCACTTTCTCTTGATTTGCTGGCAAGTTCATTGTTTTGCCTTCATGCCTTGCTATGCCACGTTAAGCAGGATTTGTTACATATGGCTTCTGGACTGTCTGCACACCTCACCAATCCTTGAAAGGATTTTATAATGAGGGGGCTCGGAGGGGGGAGAAGAGAGGCCCACTGGTAGTATGCCAGGCTCTTGGGGTCTGACAAAAGGTTCTATTTATTTTAAGGAACGGTTGTGCAGTAGCTACCTTGAAACAGGCTTTAAAGATCCCAAGAGAAAGTTGAAGAGGGTGGAGAGGGGGTGAGAGGTGAACATTTCTTGACTGTCACAGGGAGAGGAGTCCAGCAGGTCAACACTGGGTGCAGGAAAGGGTTGGCAGACCTTGCCCACACACAACCCTGCACAGTCCGGCACTGCAGGGGGTTGTCAAGCAGGGCAGAGGGCAAAGAAAACAAAAATCCGGTTCGCCCTCTCCCAACAGCAACCCAAAGCACGAGGGGGAAAAAAACTACCTGGCAGAGAAAATGTGCTTTTCTCCTGCTATGATGCCATTGCAGTTGAATTATACTTTCCATAATCATGAATGAGGACGCCACAGCACGAGAATACAGCATTCAGAATGGGAAATAATTGCTAATGGCTTCTTACAGAAGCCACACAGCAGCTAATCATCAGCACGGGAGGCAGGTCATCTTTTAAACACCCCCCTCAATCCCCCGCCCCGTGGAAGAGATTAGGCCACCAAAATGATCGGTCATTCCTGCACAAATCCAACAAGACGGGGCTCACACAATAAATTCTGAGAACATGTCCATTTTCACGTTTATACTGACATTGCAGTTGGCATGGAAGACCATTTCTTCAATTGACGCAGGCATTTCAGCCTGTAGCACTTTCATACAGTAATAGTCTTGGTTCCCAGACCGAGTCAAAAGATTTCTCAAAGTCCACAAAATAGGCACATTCTTTTCCTGAACATAAAAGTCCTCGGGCACCCGGCTGAGTGCGTTACATACTATGCCCGCATGAGCGGTTAGCCAGTGCAGGGATTGTGTGCAGAGCTGGCTGCCCACTGGTTAACAGCCAAGTGAGCGTAGCCACTACAAGCACAGCAGCAATGAAGATCATCACGAATACTACTTCACGTTATGGCCAGTGGAGATGGTGGGCCGAAATCTGCACTGGCTAGAAGGTGAGCAGCAACAGGCTTAACTAGACAAGTAGTTTTTGGTGACCGGCTAGCACACAAGGCATGGCCGCAGCCAGTTGGTGACTTAATGGCTGGATTGCCCAATGCAGGCCAGAATTACCTGGTTCAGAACAAAAAGAAAGCACCATGCTGCTTCAAGAAGGGTTCCAGGGCTTTCTCAGGGAATAGATTACCATAGCCGTCTTCCCTATGGTGCCTTTGCCGCGACACATTTACCTTGGTGGGACACTAGACCCTCACGCATGCCTTGCTTAAAGGGGGGTGGAGGGGTCCGTCTATTTCACACCCCTATCTCAGCCCCCATCCCACCAGTATCTGGCTATCACCTCCCATCTCTGGTTCTTTTGCTCCACTGCAAGGGGACCTACCTCCCTTCAACCACAGTCTTGCCGATGGGTACCCTGCACCAGCAAAACACTCCCTTGCCGCCAAACTACCCATTTCCCTGAGCCCCCTCTGCCACCAGCCCCTTCCCATCACCACATCCCTGAACACACCCTCTTCATGTTAGCACAGACACCAAAATTACATCGCAGCAAAGACATGTCACCTCTGGAAGAGACCACCCAACTCACCGACCGCTTTGCTTGGGAACACCACACAGACCAGAGACTAGTTGGACACCAACATTTCTTGTTACTGTACTGGGAAGTCAAATCCCTGTGATGAACAGACCGGAAGGAGAGGCCGGGGTGGATGTGGGATACATGGAGCTTAATGGACTCATTTATGGCTTCACTTTTGGGGGGGGGGAGCTAGCCCCAACGTTTACAGAATGCCACATCCACGATTGGAAAGTTTCCCCACAGGTCACCAGGACGTGGGGGTAAACAGTCAGCCGCCCACCCAAATGCAGAAAATAAATATGCACCCGAATAGCAAAAAAGGACCATTTTAAAGGATGGATGAAAAGTTTAGGGCAACTTCAACGTCAGGCCAGTAAGAAACGCAAGAAGGTGGCGGGAAAGATACCAGCTCAGACAGAAATCAATGCAAGCACAGCTCAGTAAATAAAGTGGCCCTTAAATAGAGCCTAGCTTCTTTGGGCAAAGCCCAGTCAGTGTTCATTTTTACTTGGATTAAACATTTTTTTTTAAAGCACAATCATGCTATAAGGGCCAGTATTTCTTTTCCTTCGCTTTTGCACACAATAATTTCAAGTGTGTAGGCTCATTAATCTTAACCCCGTTTCTGGCTTGTTCTAAGAACAAATTGTTGCTAGGTACTTGCTGAGCGAGTTCCTGGAAGCAGGCTGGCAGCAATGTCTCCGTCGTCATGCCCTGGTAAACAGCTGCCAAACTAAAACAAATGAAAGTAAGAGTTTACCTTTGGAGCCTCTGCAGCGCTGGTGTGGTCCATTCGTAGATAGCGAGCCGGCACAGCCTGCTCCCCAAAAACAACGCAATTATTCCATGTAGAGATACTCCACCTTTCCCAAGATCTCAGACCCCCCCTCAGCTCAAGACTGCACACATCCAAGCTTAAAACGAGTACCGCACCATCCTTTTGCTTATCAATAATTCAGGTCTGGTTTGTCTGCTGTTTCCACCTTGCCTTCCCACATCACCCGTCGCCCGTGTCTCTTACTCAGAATCCAGGCTGGATACACGACAGACCACTACAGTTATACCATTACAGTATGAAAAAAAGCTCTACTTACATTCCCAGGTAAGTAGTTCCATTATAGTGTATGAAAGTGTTAATACAAGCTCTGTGCACCTTGCAACGCAAAGTGTGACACTGCCCGTGAACACTTAGGGGACCAAATAGAAACCTAAACGGACACAGAACTATTTATATTTGGTTTCTTTATGAGGAAAAATTTTCTGCCAAAAAGAAACCAAGTGCTTTCCTAACTATAGACGCATTTCTATAGATGAATGTTAACGCTGTATGTGGTCCGCCCAACCAGATGCAAATCACAGGAGAGCTGCAGGTCAGGGAAGTTCTCACACAGGCTGTCGTACCACCTACCACCTAAAGGGGCGGTAGAGGTGCAGCCAAAATAGTGCACCTCGCCCTTCCTGCCTCCAAGCAACCTTCTCTCCTTCAGGAAGTTAGAAGGGGGTGGGTGGAGCTAGGTAGAGGCACTTCTAGGCTAGGTAACAGCCTTCAAGCCCAAGTGGGTTCTACATTTCCTGTCTGCCAAGACTAAGACCTCTTGTTAGGGTGGCAGCCGGTAGAGTTCACCCACCCACTCACATCAGAAAGGACGTTGGGGAATAGGTTAAGGCTTAGTGTAGGTAGAGTACGCTTATAAACTTAATTGTTTTAATTACGCTAGACAGAGGGAGGTACCGGGTAATCCTAGCTGAGGAGGAACCACAGCGCAGCTGGCAGCCATCCGGGGTTACCGGATGGCACCAGAGGCCGGTTGGGTGCAAGAGGTACTCTCATCTTTAAGGACAGTTTGAGTGAACAGACTCTTCCTGGTAGAAAAAACTACCAGAGGCGGGTTGCAATACGGAAGTGAGTTTATTGGGTCACCAGTTGGAATGCCCGGCAATGGCAAACGGCCAAACACAGGTCGTAGTAGGGCATGGTTCACCAGTAATCGGTGCATTGCAGGGAATCCCCTGTAAAATGGCTCTGTTTTTTCCAACCAAGATTGGGTGCCACTTATGTAATGAGTTCTGTTAAAAGGGCCTTGATGGGGGCCATCCTCGCCAAGTGAGAACGGAATATTCACAAATAAACCCCTGATGCGGACCTCATACATTTCATGCAACTATTCCCTAAATGACCCGGAAGTTAATGGAATGGTTTCAAAACTTGCATAAATTAGCACAATTGAGTGATAGAAATTAACTCTGGGCAGATGTCATTATTAAAGACAGTTTCTCAGAAATCAAATGCCCACACTTGGGCAGATTATATTCCAATGCTAACTAGTGGGGCATCTCGTCGACCTTTCCGGTTTATCGATGGATAAACTTTCTGAAAGGGCCCGCCCTTAGGTCAAGTTTTAAAATCCACTCACTTATATGGAATTATAGATTCTGTCACTAGGATACCACATTTGCTCAGGAGCATGACCAAGTTAAACTTGGCCTTTCGGATCACATTAGCACCTTGGGCGCTGGTAACCTGTGCTCGGAAGGCAGGTTTTATCTAGGGGGTACACGGTTTGCACTCTAGAGTGAAGCCGCTCACCAAAGAAATGGCCACGGGCAAGCCCACCTAGGCGGGTCCACCACTATGCAGCCTTTCCTTTACTATGGCAGGTGGATCATTAGTACAGACCTGCATGGGCTGTCCCAACTGCTAGTGCCACGTTATATTTCTGGAAGATGTAGCTTAATTAAATAAAGTAACACATGTTCAATCTTTTTTTAATACACCCAATTTTAAATTAAGCACTTTACATAGGAAAGGGAATAGTTTCTTACCTGTAACTCCATTTCTCCAGCATTGGTATCTTTCATGGATTCACATGCTTAGAATATTCCCCGTCAGACTGGGACCCCTCGGTACACATATATAGCTTTTTCCAATAGGAAAACTTCCGACACTTTTGTGTCCTATCTACGTCCTTTTAGGACCCGCCTACGCATGCTCCGTAGGCCGTCCCCGTATAAGAGGCCCGCCCCCGCGGTTCCCCTTCAGATTTCAGCCCCTCCAAAGTAGGAAGGGTTAAATTTATCCATTAAATACATTACATTCCGGGGAGGTTGGCGGGCGCATGTGAATCCATGAAAGATACCAATGCTGGAGAAATGGAGTTACAGGTAAGAAACTATTCCCTTCTCCAGCATTGGATCTTTCATGGATTCACATGCTTAGAATAGATTGTATAGCAGTAACACTTGAGACGGTGGTGAGAATGTAATGTAATGTACCCTCAACAAACTACACAATGCATATGTACAGTAGGAATAAGTTACCTCATCTAACCTTACCCACATAATATGAACTGTCATTAAAAAGGTAGACAACAGATTCTCCACAGCGTGGAGCTTACCTTACTGAAACAGATGGCGCAGGACAGCTCTTCCCATCTGCACCTCGTCCGCATGCTGCCTAGCAAGGCAGTAGTGGCGGGTAAACGTGTGGGGCACTGACCATGCCGCAGCTTGGCATATGTCCGTCAACGGAATTCCTGCCCACAAAGCTGTTGAGGAGGACATCGATCTTGTAGAATGGGCTCTAGGATGTCCTTGCAGTGGCCTTCCGGCCTTAGAGTGACAAAACGCAATCGTCGATGAGACCCATCGAGCCAATCCTTGTTTAGAGATTGCTTTTCCTCTCGTCGACGGACCATACGCGACGAACAGTTGTCTAGTAGACCTGAATTCCTGTGTACGATGTAGGTAAAATTTCAGAGCCCTCTTAACGTCCAGGGTATGAAGAACTTTTTCTGCTGCCGATGATGGTGTGGCGAAGAAAGTAGGGAGAACAATGGACGAGTGTTTGTGATACACTGTCGGAACTTTTGGGACGAACATAGGATTAGTTGCCAGGACTACTTTGTCATTAAAGAATCTTAGGTATGGCGGGTCTACGACCAGCGCTTGCAGTTCCGAGATTCTTCTAGCCGATGTGATGGCAATCAAGAATGCCAACTTCCACGAAATGAATTTTATGTCGGACGTGGCCATAGGCTCAAAAGGTGGTTTCATTAAGCCTGCCAACACTGTGTTGAGACTCCAAGTCGGGGGGCAACGTTTTTCAGGGGGAAAAGCTCGAAATAAACCCCTCATGAAGTGTTTTACAAGTGTCGCTAAATAGAGGAGACGACTGCCTTTTCCTTGTGAACCTCGAGATGGCCGCCAGGTGCACCTTTATCGATGTGAAGGATAATCCCCTCTCCGCTAAGAGGAGCAGGTAAGGTAGAACTTGTTCCGGCGTCACCGACAACGGTTGTAGGCCCTGTTGCCCCTTACACCATTCACAGAACCTCCGCCACTTATAGGAGTAGGATTTGTTTGTAGAAGGGGCTCTAGCCGCTTGTAGAATTTTTTGGCACTCCTCTGAAATGTCTAAGGCGCCGAACTCCGAGAAGTCAGGAGCCAGGACGTAAGGTTGAGACTGTCCGGGTCGTGATGCCACACCGTGCTTCTGTCCCGGGATAGAAGGTACGGGACTTTCGGAAACGCTATGGGATGTTCCAGCGACAGATGGAGGAGGTCTGAGAACCACGGTTGCCTCGGCCAGTATGGTGTCACTAGAATCACCCGGCAATTGTATCTGCGTATCCACTGTATTGTTTTCCGTATGAGGGGAAACGGGGGGAAAGCATAGAGGAACATGTCCGTCCATGGGAAGGAGAACGCCTCCCCCACCGACCCCTCTTGGGACCATCTGCTTGCAAATTGCTCGCATTTCTTGTTGTCTTTGGTCGCGAAGGCGTCCAGAGGGGGTTGACCCCATTTCTCGAACACTTTCCTCAAGTGACCCGTGTCCACTTCCCACTCGTGTATCTGGGCCATGCTTCTGCTGAGGGAGTCGGCTTGGCCGTTCCTCACTCCTGGAAGGTGATGAGCCACGAGGGAAATTCCGTGCTTCACTGCCCAATGCCATGTTTTCTGGGCTTCTATGGAAAGAGTCCTTGATCGTGTCCTTCCTTGTTTCCTCAGATAAAACATGGCTGTTGTATTGTCGGTCAGTATCCGCACTCGCGAACTCTTGATGTGTGGTAGGAACGCCTTCAAAGCCCATCGTACCGCTCTGAGTTCCAGTACGTTTATGTGTAGGAGTGACTCCGTTGGAGACCAGCGACCTTTCGTTTGGAGAGCACCCATGTACGCTCCCCATCCGGTTAGGGACGCATCCGTAACTATGGTGCTCTGAAACTCCGGCTCCTGTAGGGGCACACCGCTGTTCAGATTGTGGGAACTCTGCCACCACTGAAGGGTCCGACGTAGCTTGTCGTCGTCGACGGTTATCCTGTCCGACCACGATCCCTGAGCCTGTGTCCATCGGTCCGCGAGGAATTCTTGAACTGGCCTCATGAATAGTCGCCAGTTTCTCACCAGATGGATGCAGGATGCCATGGCCCCTAGGACCGAAACATACTTTCTCACTGAGATCCTGGTGTTTCGCCGTAGCCGGGCCGCTTGTTGAATGAGTCTTGAGGTCCTGTCGAGGGAAGGTTTCACCAGCCCTGAGTCTCGAACTGTGCCCCCAAGAATACCAGCGTTCTCGATGGCCGCAGAGAGGATTTCTCGAAGTTTATGGCGAATCCTAGCCATTGTAGAAGCTGCATGGTGGCTTGCAGACTTGTGTTGGTCGACGCTGGGGAGGATCCCCTTACCAGCCAGTCGTCGAGGTATGGGTATACGTGGTGGCATTGCTTCCTTAGCCAGGCAGCCACTGGAGCCAGGCATTTTGTGAACGTTCTGGGGGAGGTCTTGAGCCCGAAAGGAAGAACCGTGAATTGGTAGTGAGTTCGCCCTATTACAAAGCGTAGGAATTTCCTGTGTTTCCGACACATTGGAATATGGAAATACGCGTCCTGTAAATCCAGGGACGCCAGGAAATCTCCCTTTTGAACTGCGCGGATCACCTCCTGCAGAGTGAGCATCTTGAATTTCAGGCTCTTTAAGGACTTGTTGAGATCGCGTAAGTCTAGAATGGGACGCCATTTGCCGTTCGGCTTTTTTACGACGAAGTATCTTGAGTAGACTCCTTGACCTCTCTGTGATGTTGGAACTAATTCTATTACGCCCTTCGCTAACATGAGTGTAACCTCTTGTTGCAGTACCTTCATATGGGACTGAGCGGTGAACGCAGGTGGAATTTGCGGAGGGTTGTGTTTGAATTGCAGAGAGTGTCCGTTTATTATGGTGTCTAGCACCCATTGGTCCGTCGTTATCCTTTCCCATTCGTCGACATATGCTGAAACTCTTCCCCCCAGAACGGCGTGTGGTATGTCACGGCTGATCTTTATTCTGCTTGTCTCTCGACGACGACGGGTATGATGGTCGTTTTCTGGAAGACTGGAAGTTTTGTCGACGGTTAGCCGATTGTGAGGCACGTCGGTATCCCTGGGAGGGGTAAGCCGATCTGGCAAAGGATCTGTCTCCAGAAGAGAATCTTGAATTACCTGAAGCCCCTCTAAAGGGACGAAAAGACTTGTAACTTCTGCCACTCTGGAGGGCACCCAATGAACGTGCCGTGTCCGAATCTTCTTTCATCCCTTTTAGGGCCTCGTCCACCTTTTCACCGAAAAGAAGGTCTCCCTCAAAGGGCATATCTAAGACCTTGTATTGCACTTCTGGCCTGAAGTAGGTGCACTTAAGCCATGACTGTCGACGCAATACCACCCCATTGTTGACTTGCTTGAAGCCTGACTCAGCGAGATCCACCGCAATGTTTATTGCGTGATTTGAGGCTTCCTCACCCTCTCGGACCAGTAGCATCGCCGCCTTTCTCTGTTCTTCTGCAAGATGGTCAAGCAGCGGAGCTAGTCTGTGCCACATCTCCCTATCGTATCTGGCCACAATTGCCAGAGTTTGCGTCCTTTACTGTGGTCGCTCCCACGGAGAGCACTTTCTTGCCAAAGGCATCTTGGCGTCTCGCCTCGTTTTCAGGAGTCGTCGTGCACTTGTGCTGTGCCTTTGCCTTCCTCGCTGCTGCCGCCGACACCACCGAGTCCGGTGTTGGTTGGGAGGATAAACACTTGGGGGTCGACTCTGGAGCCTTAAACTTCTTTTCTAGGCTTCCTTTCACTGCTGGTTCTGAGAATGGGTGTCTCATCGTCTGCAACCCCTCTTTCCATACATGGTCTAGTATTGGTATCGAGAACACCGACCTTCTCTTGCCCATGTGGTCGAACAAAAAACAATCCTTTTTCCGTTCTTGGGACAGACCAAATTCTTTGCATGCCTTCTCCATCATAGAATGGAATGACGCAATGTCGTCCGGAGGGGACGGGTGAGCTGGGCTTCTGGGGTTTTCCAACTCCGCCTCTGACTCCCAGGTAGGATCCCTGGAGGGGGATAATGAGATCTCCGACATGGCTCCCCTGTCAGACTCCGAATCAGGTAGCTCACCTTCCTCCTGTGCCAGTGTTGAGATTGGCATGTGTGGGTGCGTCGGTTGACGGGACGGGCCCGGCGACGAGTGACTGTGGCAGGCTTGCCTGGGGTAGTCGCTGGTCCAACGACTGCAACAAGGACTGAAGCGGGGACAGAATATCCAACGACAGAACCGATTGAGGATTGAGGAGAGGGGCAGATACCGGTGTAACGGATGCCCTCGTCGATGACTTGTCAGCCGCTCGTAGCCCTAGGTCTGCTGGGCCGGCAACTCTCTCGTTCTCGTCCTCCGAGGACAGCAACATAGCTTGTTCTTGGAGCAAAGGCTCCGGGGGGGTCGGGTCAAAGACTTCAGGCCTCCAGGCCTCCTGTAGGGACCCCGTCGACGAGGCCCTCGTCGACAGGATGGTGGATGCCCCCTGTGCCAGTGGCAGGGAGGCGGCCGATGACTGGACCGCCGTCGAAGACTTTGCAGGTGGTTTCGGCGGTCCCGCCTTCTCCACACTGTGCCCGCTTTTACTGGGCTCTCGACTCGTGGTCGATCTGTGATGATCGCCAGAGGAGGGTTTCCTTTCCTTCTCATGCTTTTTTGATGAGGATGATTTCTTTGCCGAGGAGTCTCTAGTGGAGTGACTTCCAGACGACTCTTTTTCCGACGGTCTAGATTTCTTCGGTGGTGGTTCCGACGAGGCCGCGCGGCGTGATGTTTTCGCCGACTGTGTGGAGCCCACCTCCGAGGGGGGTATGCCCCCGCTCCATCATTCAGCCATGCCACCAGGCGTCGGTTCCGGTCTTTGAGGGTTTTTTGAGAAAACCCCTTGCATATGTCGCAGGTATCCGCCGAATGGTGAGGGTGGAGGCAATATATGCAGTCCATATGTCCGTCCCCCTGGTAAACCTTTTTTAAGCCGCATGTCGCGCATGGACGGAACAGCGCTTTACCTGGCAGAGAGGACATTATTACTCGAAATCCAATGACGCAACCTAGTACAAAACAGTAGGACAACACGAGGAGATCCCACTACTTTGGAGACGGTTGAAATCTGAAGGGGAACCGCGGGGCGGGCCTCTTATACGGGGACGGCCTACGGAGCATGCGTAGGCGGGTCCTACGTAGATAGGACACAAAAGTGTCTGAAGTTTTCCTATTGGAAAAGGCTATATATGCGTACCGAGGGGTCCCAGTCTGACGACGGGGAATATTCTAAGCATGTGAATCCATGAAAGATCCAATGCTGGAGAATGTTATGTACAAATATTACCCAACTGAAATTGCTAAATTGGCCTAGCCGAGAATCAAACCGTAGACCTGCATATCACATACAGACCACGGCAGTCCGCGCTTAACTCGCGTCTTACAAATGTATCTCATTAGCTGAAACACTGTCAACTACCATTATAGGGCAGTTGTAAGGAAGGAATGATATCAACAGTAAGATAGACATAACTGGCCCTTCTCTCGCTACCTACCATGCTGGTTATGCAGCCAGATCTGCTTTTCACACAGACTAATTAACAAAACTTGCACAGGGAGATCATGGCATATTTTCTCACTATAGATGGGCACGTTTTCCTCTACTTTGATAAGCTACTGCACTGTCTCACCGTGAAATAAAATAACGTCTAGCACGACATGGGACAGAACAAACTCTTAATGACCCATTTGACAGCATAGACCCAGACTTTTTCAATTGTATTGCATTAGTTTGACCACTTTATTACTTTACTTTCGGTTACCAACAACATTCACCTTTGTACAAAGTCCATTCTCGACTAGGCCATGGGGTGCAACGTATAGAGAATGGCCAGGAAAATAATCCACCAAACTTCCAGGATTGACGGAGCGCACTCACAAACCACTCGTGCATCCAATGTTATTGTATAGTAACTTACAATTCTTCATATCTGCCCTGGAAACACAACTATCACAGCACTTAAGGACACATAACCTTCTTCCCTTTTGTAGAACTTCTGTCTGTAGCGTCCATTTCCTGCTCTCCCATCCTCCGACCTTGCGCCGGCTCATTTTAATTCTTCCAGCAGACTAATGACTGGATATCACTTTCGGGGGCGCAGTGCCCCACTCCATAGACAAGCCTAGGCACTCAAACTACTATGTCGGCCATTTGATGCAATATGCATGTCTATTAACATAACATTTAGACACCGTGGGGGAGACTAGTATGCCCAAAATAGGAGATGGGGTGGGTGTTATTAGCAAGGCTTCAAGCTGGCTGACATTGGGATGGACTTGTGTTTAACACTGATGAATCTTAGAGGCTCGCATTGACTGGCTGCCAGCCAGCAAAGCAGAAGGGAAGCAGCGAGGCCCTCGGAGAGGAATGCCGAGGACCAGTGAGTGCAGGGAAAGGACTCTAAACCGAGGCACTCCTAGGGGCTACAGATAAGTAACAAAGTGCTGTATGAATCAAATTGACTACCAAACTGAATGAAAATGTTGTGGGCAAAGCAATTAGATGATTAAAGTTAAAAGGGGGAGTGCTCATTTGAAAGTAATCTACAAAATAAGAGCGCACGTATGAAAGAGCATGACAGAAAGGTGGGGAATAAAGAGACCACCATAAAGTTACCTTTACGAATGGATACAGTGTGGCAAGGCCCAAGACTGGCAACAGATGTGCGACACGTTATGGCAAAACCAAGAGGCTAACCAGGAGAAGCTAAGTGAATGTGAATTTGTACACAGGGGAAAATACAGAAGAACTTGTGTGGGCTGAAGTACCTAGGGTTCCTGGTTGCGCATCCTGTAATGGGTGTACCGTGTGGTCTGACAAGAGCACCTAGACCAGAGAGCCCTAAAATTGGCAAAACCAAAGACATTGCGAAACAAACCAAGAAGAAATGTAAGTGAACTGTTGATGCAATCCAGAAGGAATGTCAAGTTGACCTGGAGTTGTGTTGAACATTGAGAGACTGAAACAAGTACAAGTTGCTACGTTGATGTCTTGGGGGAAGGGAACCCAGAGACTTGATGAACTGCAAATGTTGTCTTGACAGTGGAGCCTCAAGACCATTTTCTTTTTAACTGTTTTTCCTGGAACTTGGGGAAGTGAATCCTGAGGATTGTGTGGAACTGTATTGCCTTGAATTTGGGGAAGGGAACCTCAAGGATTTGTGGAACTGTTTTGAACTTGGGAAAGGTAACCAAGACTTTTGTGGAACTCGGGCAGGGGGAGCTAAAAAGGAAGCCAAGAGCTGGAAGAAGCTCAGAGCTTTGTTTTGATCACCGTTTCTTTATTATGGGCGTCCCTACACATTGTTTAGCTTTAGTTGTGAGGGCAAGGATAGGTTTTGGACACGGACAGACTTAAGTTGAACTCTTTGACTCAGACTTTCTTTCGTTGCGTTCAGGTAGGGCAATCCCACCTTCGCATAGGGCAAGTTAGGCCTTCAACCATCTTGACATTTGATTTTATAAACCATTTGATTTTGAACTTTAAATCTGTTGTCTGTCCTGCTTCATGATGCCTTCACATAATGCACAACTTGCCCTTAATTTGGCTTCCTTTTAAGACCAAATTCCCAGGTGGGGAAAAAACAGACTTAAACTGGTGTACCATCTGGATTTCTGTCCTATGCAGATTTATCTCACTGTGCGAGAGACCAGACTGGATCCACCAAGCGCCTACAGAGAGATCAAGTCTTAAGGTATGCCATTCGAGAGCTTCTCCTAGGCCCTAATTGGGGCTCCTTGCCATTTAGGTATGTCGGCATCCTGCAAAAATGACTTATGTGCAAATGCCAGTGTCCCACAATCAGCACAGAAGTTCACTCAGGGATGTAGGACACGCGCTGCTTCTGGAATGATCAAGTCACACGAATCAAAAGGGGATTCTTGTGTTTTTGTGGCTTACTTCTGACCTGCCTTGTTGCAGCAGGAAAATGAACTCATCCGGCTGCCGGGGAACGTAAAGGTGCGAGCAAAAGGAGACCTAGCATTTCTTTGCTTCCAGTGCAGGGATGGACAAGAAATCCAGTTCCAACTTTGAAGTATTTACTAACTCTGCTTCGTGTTGTTGCAGCAGGCAGTGCGTATCCATCTGCTTTTCTTCCTGCCGTAATTTTCCTCCAACTTCCCAGCGGCAAATCACTTCCATCCAAGCACCTGACTCGCTAGCACATGTCAGTTTCCCCATAGCTATGGATTAGTTGAAGATGAAAATATTACCAGGTTGCACAGACGTTTCCCATTCATCTCCCTTCCTCTTTTATCACTCCCTGCTATGCTGTACCCCGTCCATGGCTAAAGGCCCTGCTCTGGAGAAATGCTCATTAATAAGGGTATCCATCTGCATGCGGGGAGGAAGAGGGGGGGGGTCTTTCTTCCGCATCTGCTCCTGTGACATCTTGGTATCGGACTTGTTCTGGAACTGGATACGCTACCTTCACAAGAAAAAATAAAAAAATTAAAAAATCGGGAACGGCCTATTTCAATCATGCAAAACTGCACGATTGCAGCTAGATAGCCAATGTCCCCCTCCCTGGTCCCTCACTTCTTCCATCTTCTGCTGGTTACAGATCACGGGAACTTGTTTCACTTGGATATCATGATTAAGAGTGCCTCGCTTGCAACCACTTCGACCATAGTGTGCTGGTAAAATGTTCTGCTATGAATGGGTAGAAGCTGGATCGAAGGTGACCTTTGGATAATATGAACGGGCGGCGTTGAATGAATGAATGGCGCAGTGAAAGCGGCTTCAGAGGCATCAGAGGTCGAAATCATAATTTAGGCTAGTCTGCCTCGCAGAAGCATGCACTGGAAACGTTTGTGGCTTTCACTTCATGCTTTATCGGACTCCTGGTTCCGTCCAGAGGTTTCTACTAACCAGAAGAGTCAAGTCATGAGCAGCTGGAAAAGCAGGTTTCTGATTGCTCATTGCCTCCATGCGGGTTGCCTGGCTGTGCAAGGAACTTCCAACACGCCCAACTAGCAGACCAAACCAACCTTCTTATTTTCATGCACCAATAAATACATTTATTCTGTATTGAACCAAGGGTACGGACTTACAACTTGTATTGTATTGTATTGAAGGGTGTTTTACTACACCAGCTGAAAGACCATTAGCCGCAGGTCGTCAGCTGCTTCACATGCAACTTCCAGGTAATAACCCATCTACAAAGATTCCAGACATAATCAAGAGGTGAAATAGAGAGAAAGAAATTACAAACATAACATTAAAAAAGTAGTGTAAACCGTCAAATAAGGAAATACAAAATTGATAAGTAAAAAGAATTAGAACTAATATTAACTTTTTTTTTTTAAAAAGGATTGTCGTGCCCTACCAATTGTTTCCTTATTTTTAAAATGCCTTTATTTTCTTTAGGACCTAGACAATGGGGATCAGGTCTTGCCTTTAGCTTCCCCAGACTCAGCCCCCCTCCTTTTATACTTGTCTATTTTTAACAGTTTAGATTACTTTCTAAATGGGGTGGGGGGGGGGGGGAGGCCCAGGGCCCATCAGCACCCTTGACATCATCCTCATCACAGCCTGCAGTGCATGGCGAGTAGCATTCATGAAGTTATTTTGCACTGGAGTTAAGCTCATCTTTAAAATGTCACTTATGGGTTTTGTTTTACTAATACCTAAAACACAAGGTTCATTTTTTATATTTGCAGTTTAGTCATTTTCAGGAACCATTTTCCTCCAAATTATTTGGATGTCTTTTTTTTACTGCATACCTATGAAATGGTGACAACTTGCATGGCTCAATGCGCTCAAAGATTAGGACTTTGCAGCCCGCTTCAGACTTCTAGCAAGGCACACCTCCCCTCTGCTTTGTTATGGTAGATTACTGAAAAATAACTAGGAACTCCTAGGAGTGGTACAGGGTGTCGCCTCCATCCTAAACCTTACAATTAACATCCTGACCTAATTTCCACCAACCACGCCCAATTACACAGTGAATTATAGGGCGACTAGCTGTTGCAATAGCTCTATTATTTTCCTAACACTCAACTGAGCTTCTGGTAATTAATGAAATGACATGCAGTAAAGTTGCTTACCTACAATAACATAGATCCGTTCTCTATGGGCCAAAAACAAAGCTAGGGCAGCTGCCACCAAGTTAATTAGTGCACGAAACCGCACGCATGGATTGAGGAGTCCTTCCGGGTTAAGGGAATCGTCCCACATTCGCACTATGACGTTACCTAGAGGCACAGTCTTCGGTGTGCCAACAACTTGTTTACAGGTCGGCAGGTACTAGACACGCCATGGAAAATTCACTTATTCCACGCCCTGAACAAGCCATACATTAAATATGGTGTAAATAACTAAAAAACAAAGGTGGGAAAGAGTACAGTGCACGCTAATTAACTTGACGTTGACCCTGGTCGCAAGTCTGAACACCAGGCACAGTGGGAAGAAAGCCAACACGGATACTTCTATCATTACCCCAGCATAAGTACCACAGCTGAATGGGACGGTTTTAACCAATGGATCCACCAAATAAATTATGCTTTTTGGTTTCATTCTCGAACTGCGCTTGTTCCACATTCAAGAAAGTGCTCATCATAAGTAGTGCATGTTTTTGATCTGCACTTTTGAATACAGCTCAACAGGGGCAAAATCCTACAACCTTCTTCAAAATAAAAATATAAAAATGTCCATCCATGCCCCCCCCACCCCACTCTTCAAAACCCATGCCCCCGATCAGCATCAATCCTAGTTTCAGACCTTTTCCAATGACAGGAAAAGGTAGGCATGGGGGGGGGGAGGGGGAGGCTAGCGGTGGGTTGCGAGTATCCATGGTGAGCAATAGTCATGGGAAGATCTAGGCTTCCAGGAAAGTTGTTAGTTCTTCCCCTATGGAGACCCCCCCGCCCCCATGATTCAGAAAACCTTAAATAAAAGGTTAAGCCGTGTGCAGAAAGCGAGGTACTGAAGGGAAACCACTCAAAGGGTAAAGGGGTGCTCCAGCACAGCTTTCGCAAACTTTGCCTCGTTGCAATAGCCTGCAAGAATTAATGTTGAACTGAGGAGGAGGAGGGAAGAGTTCTTTAGAAGAGGCATAGAAACCTGAAATGCCAAACGATGTGACTTTGCCCACGAATAATCAATACTCTTAGGGGAAGATTTAGCAGCAAAACTAAAATACATAACCAGGTAAGCCACAAGCCAAAGACCTTAGAGCCAGGCTCTTGACGAGTATTAGTCAGCCACGGTTGGACCCTTTCTGAAGCCTTGGCCTTGCAGCGATACCCTGATCATTAGCCGTTCTCAGTAGGGGAGGTAGCTTAGGCCTTGAGGAAACAAACAGGCCTACGATAAATCATGGCGAGCAAGGACATGCCATATGGAAGCCATGTGCCATTCTGCTTAGAGAACTTTCAGCTCACTTTTTCTGCTTGCTGAAGGATTACCTCAAACAATATTGCAGACTTTGTGTTCTCCAAGCTGTCTCCGAGCTATCTCCAATGATCATGGACATGTCCTTAGAGAGCTGGTTTATGTAAATTAGAAGTAGATGTTTCTAGGAAGTTTATGCAAGATTCCCATGGTTACTCACAGTGTGGCCATCAAGCGGTTTCGGAATTCTACTCCCATGATCACAAGCCACCATAGTCAGTGGTGAAGGGTCATGGGGGGGATGTAGTTCAAAATCTCTCAGGCGCACAATGTGTTACCACAAACCTTTCAAAGCAAATACGAGTGCCTGGTGAGTGTTAGCCCACCGGCTACTGCAGGCAGTATCTGCAGTGGGCTTAGGTGACTTGAAGAGCCAACAAGGCAGTAAACCTACAGAAGAGAACAGCCACCTACTGTCACCAAATGGGCCCAGTGGAATGTTAATTTGAGCTTACTTGGCATCTGTCCACATTTTATACTGTATTGTGCAAGACTTTCACACAAAAAGCCACCTTCAAAAACAGTGACAAAATAAACTAGCATGTGTCCATATCGCTGAAAGGAAAGCATGCCAAAACTACCAATCTTTTGACCTCTGAGCGAATACCATCCTGCATGGCTTCTGAACCCACCGTACCTGTCGTAGGAGCTCTTCTTGTCGCATCCGGATCCTTTCCCGCTCCATCTGGATGCGTTGCAGCCTCAGCTTCTGTTGCTGCTGCTGCTGCTGCTGGCTGGTCAGGGCATTGGGCAGGGAGAGCAGCGCGGCTTGCTGGTTCTGGGAGGCGTGGCTTTGTTGTGACATGGCTGTGTTGGAAGACATCTGTGGCTGATGCGGGTGATTCATCACTATGGAAAGCAAGAGTTTCATGAAAAGCTGCCCTTACTTCTGAGGACCACATCAACATACCCACTATTTTACAATGACCAGCAGCACACCATATATATTATTTTGATACGTTTGACTGTTAACTACTGAATAAACAATATTGCAGGCACCTTCTGTGGGGCCGCTGCCGACTGCCTTGCTACTTCTGCATTTTCAAACTTAATAAAACGTTCCGCACGAGTTGCGTTTTATAAAGCTACAAGCAGAGCCATTGTACAGAACACAAAAGGTGGGTAGTTTCTTTGGAGAGTCCCTAATCACCCCAAGACGTCTGATAAAACACTTGCCTGTTATGCTGGTTCGCAGTGAAAGCACAGAGATATGCACGGCCATATTGGACAGTCTTCTCTTGGCAGAATTTCAATTTTTCCGACAGTGTATTTTGGAAAGGTCATTTCAAGTCACATTCTGCACACTTTGTAGCAATGGCTAAAAATGCAGACATTTTAGAATCCTTCCTTCACATCTCACATCACTGATTACTGTCCTCCCAAGGGTGTTCCTCGCCAGTGCTTGGCGGTGCTACACAAACGCAACATAAAATAACAACTTGGTAAGCATTGAGCAACCCAGGCATGTTTCGAGCTCCTTGTAATCAGTGAGGTGTAGCTTGGGACTCCAGCAGACTAAACCCTAGGCTTACGCCTGGACAGTTAGGGGGACTTTGCAACAAGTGTGCAAGTTTATGGCCAGACAAGGGTCCCTCTGCCGACAGCACCATTGGGAATCCAGCTGCACCTGACTGAGGAGGCCCAAAGATGCCGAAACAAGGTTGCTTTGTTCCTGTGCATAGATGACGTGGCATAGTAGTTCAGGCTGGGCCGCTCCCCTTGGTGGAAGGCCCAAGATTGTTTTGCATATGGCTGGTTGCCTTCTGTAATGGCACAGGGGGCCTACAAAATGATGTCATGGAAGGTTACCCAGAGCAGAGCCAGTAGCTCCGATTAATTCAAAACGGTCCATAATTTACTTTTGGATTTTATGTAGTCAAGTTGGGACAGGTCCACAGCTCGGACGATTTCAATTCTGCATTTAGATTGGAGCGTATAACCGTTTTCATAAAGTTCATGTACATGACTGACATTTGGTGTGGGGAAAAAGGCAGAGCACCACCTTTAACTTAGGGGGTAAGCATTTCCAGTGTACAAGTTCAAAGAGTTGACCGAGAAAAAGCCACAGCAAGGGCTGAAAAGAAATGAGAAGCCAAAAAGATAGTTATACCTGGATACATAAAATAATTTAGTGTGTTGCAATGCACTTCATCTTCATAGCCATTTTAGGTTTGGCTCTTAGGTGGCGCTTCAGCGCAACCTACAAGCCAGAACTATTATATTGGAGTAGAGCTATAGGGAGAGGTCATACGAGGAGGAACACAAAGGCCATGCTAATCCCTATGGTCATTCCCACCCACTGTCGGCCGCATCCTACTGGGATCTCTTGGCTGGACTGTCATTTCAAAGCATTCTTCTGAGAGTTAATAGCTTAACTGGAGCTGTAAACGTGCTACGCGTGTAATAAATATGTCTTAAGCAGGTCTGCTTTCAGTCACGTCAATAATGAGCAGTGTGTGTGTCCTTCACTTTAAATCCTTGTAAAAAAAAAAAAAACAAAAAAAAAACGAGGTTTGGCAAAGTTTTGGTTTGCGGACAGACATTAGACAGGCATTTTCCAGGCACTGCTATTGTATGCCCAAAAAGTACTCAAACAATTTTGCAACTATCATTAATGCCCAATTGGTGCCATTATGGCAGTGCCCGTCAATGCCTTTGCCCAGGCCTACACAAAAGCTAAAAACGTTGGCATTGCCAATGCTGGGTTTCTTTAATGGGGGTCACCCAAAGGCCATACAAACCTGCTTCTCCCACCCTTCCATGCAATATATTTACCCTTCACGATGAAAACGACGACGAAGTAAATTGCACAGTAATTTAACCGCGTACAAAAAAGATGGCTTTACCTGCCCTAATATTTACCTCTATAAAATCTCTGGACAGTCTGATGGCTATGTTGAATCTAGGAGAAGTAGTATGGAGTAACACACCTACAATTGCTACCTACTGTGCAAAGATGTCCGCTTAATTATAAAAAGGGGGGTAAGCTTGTAACAGTTGCATAAACAACCACCCCGTCCTCCCAGGCGTCAAGCCTTCGGAAATGCTGCCAGAAGAGCAAACGGATGTTTTGTCCAGAAACGATTCATCACCCCCGATCTCCGGATAGAAAATTACAAAATCTCGGACATGAGACAATCTTGATGGTAAATGGATTTCACTGGCACGGGCCTGTTTTGCGTGGAGGCGGATGACGTAGGCGCGTAGACGGCGTGTTGTGCAAGAAGCGTGTTGATCTTTCAGGCCACCTGGCTTCCATGTGGCGCTCATCTCCCGTAGTCAACCCGCGGCCAAAGGGTAACCGGACCCTCCGCAAAAGTTTATATTCCTGTCTGAAACCTTATCTCTGTGAGCGCTTAGATTTTGAGCAGAACTCTTTTTAAAACCCCACCCTGATTGGAGCGCAGACATGTCCTTGGCGGGTGCAGGCTAACACTGTGCAGAAGCCGGGGGCGAGTGCTCGTGGCAAGAGCAAAGCTTGTTCTGACACAAACTCGTTCGACGAGTTAGCGAAAGGGTCAGTAGGATGTCATTTGGGCAAACATCTGTTTTTTGGATGGGGTTATTATGCTTTACATGTCAAGGTAAACACAGCGAGCCCAAGTCCTGCATCTCCCTTGACATCTAGACATATTGTACTCACCTGTGTCAACCTGTATATATTCCTTGCTATCATTACTATTGTGTATGTATATTTCATTATTGATGCAATTAAGCTTTGCAAATTCCTGTAACTGCTGCGCCTTGTTACCCGGGTATTCTGGCGCATTACAAATAATAAACAAACAAAGGTATATACTGTAACTATAATTGGGACAATACTATTTGGCGTAGATTTACCGCGTGCTCAGACGAAATGTATCTTGCTGCTTGATAAATTATTATTACTGTATCGACTCTGGAAAGATGAAGCGCCGAGTGAACCTGCAGGGATTAGAACCTCTGGCTGCAAGTTTTACGCAAGCCAGGGTGGAGCTCTTAACTCACCACGCTATCTCCTCAGGTACATTAAACGCCACCGCGTAACGTGAACAACACTTCCAAGCTGCCATTACTGTCCACAAGCAGTGCTTCATTTGTGCAAAATAAATAAGGTTCGGGCTCGAAATATGTTCCAACTCCTCTGCATTGGCAGGGAGGCAGCTCGTCGCGCATTACTGCCACCACAGATTGCTGCTGACCACATTTGGGGGGGTTGCAGGTGGAATTCCCGCTGGCTCAGTAAGGGTAATGGATGCACTACACATGGACGATGTGCGAGTTCCTAATGGCAGGCATCCTCACATAAAATAGACTAATATATTAGCTGAATTTGGAAAAAGGACAGCACATATTGAACTCCTCCTTAAAAACACAATCCTTAAAAGCTAGTATGTTATCCCATGTTGACCATCTGTGCATTAAATGTATGTAATTATAATGTGTGATGTGATTTTAGGATGTATGATGCTGCTTTTTATATCAATATGTAGAATTGTTGTATTAAGTGAATTATTCTAAGCTTCCGTTTTGATTACGCTTTCGATGTTTGATGAATTTTGTAAAGGTTTGTAATACATGTTTTTTAAAAGACCACCTGTGCATAGGAAACCGAGTAGAGGTATGCACTCCCTATAATACAGGGATGGGAACATGCAGAGCAAATCACCATATAGCCAGATCCTCCATTATAGGGCATCATTCTATGGCGGCATTTCTCGTCGAAGTGGCCTTTCCCTTGGCCTCGCTGCTGTGGTGGTACTGCTGGCTGCTTTCTGTACTGGGTGCCCCACTAACAGCACAGGCCATGGTGCAGTGCTGGTCGTATTCCCACGATGGTGTGTGTTTTAGGCTATGCTTTGGAGGCCTGGCATGCAAATGAGCGCACACCGGGTCAGGTGCATCATAGAAGAGAAGGGGGGGGGGGGTAGTGCCCAGCTCAACAAGGCCCCCAGCATGTGCATTCCAAGGGCCCCAACCTGCAAAGGCGCTGCAGTGTCAGAGCTGTGTGTGGCACATACCAAACATGCCCCCGACATTGGTACTTATGCAGCGACTTCAAATGTGTTGGGGGTGCGGGGGGCATGCAAGAAGGCCCACCATGTTGACTTGGCCCTTAACACTGTAAAATATGCAATGCCACAGTAATGAAAAATATACTTTCTCACTGCACAAGTGCCCCCACCCTCTCAATGTAAGAAAACTCTTGCCCCTCACAGGAGTAAAGAAATGCTATACCACAGAAAGAAAATGTTAAGTTTGCCTGCCCCATTGTGCTATAATCCCACACCCCAAACCCTCCTCCACATAACATGAATCACGTTGGCTTGGCCAAAAAAAAAAAAAAAAAAACAACTATAAATCAAGTAAGCGATATGCACATTTCATGCACTCCAACTTCAGAAATCTTTTTTTTTTCTGAAGGGGTCCCCCAGGACATAAGCCCCCGCCCTCCCCCGCTACGCCATTGGCCATGTGCATGCTGGCCTGCCCACTGCACTTGTTAGTTGCCCCATGATCCCGTGACTGCACCGCTGCTGCCTGCCACCCATATATAAGCCACTCATTCTGCCATGACAGTGCTGGCATTTATTGCAGTAGCACAGGAGCACCAATGTCATGCAAGCCGACTGGAGGCACGACCAGCACACGGGTGGCCAGCACAGCCACCTTCCGGCTCACTGTTACTCACGAAAATGGCTAGAAAGAGTAGCACCAGCTTGGCTCATCTGGCTCTTGAATAACAATGAGCTGGTCCGGAATACAGAAGTGGCCTGTGCACAATATCGGTGCTTGTTGTGTTACTATGACTGACAGTTAAAATAATAGTTTCCAAAACACCACTTCATAATCAAATTAAATCTGAAACAATAAGTGAAAACATTTACCCATTGCCACCGGCAGCTTCCTTTCATGGCACCAATCTATGGGGATATGCAAGCATCTCCCCAGAACGAGGCTAGAGCCCTCCCTCGGCTTCGCTGCATTGCCTCAGTGAGTTCCCTCCTACAGTCCCAACAAAGCATCTCCTTGCAAAGTGGTGGGATGAATAACATCTACCAGTGTTCCCTTGGAAGGCTCCTCGCCCAAAACATTCACTTGACTTGTCCCATTTCCTTTTATCCCCAGAATGCCTTTCTCACATCAGTATGTCTGCATTGGCCATAGTCCGTGCAAAGGCCTGGTTCTGCCATGATGGGAGATGTCCTGTTCTTGAAGGAGTGATGCTCTGCATTACATATCCCTCTTTATAGCCCTCCTCTTTCCCCACCCTGCAAGGGAAATCTGTTTTCTGCATCTCCTGGCTATGTAGGGAGCTGGAGAAGGTTTCTATAAGCCAGTGTTGAAGGAAGGAGCTTTGTGCCTGCAAACTAGAGTGTAGTCAAACATTCAAATCACCCAATTTGTTTTTCAGCTTTGAGAGGCTGTGTATTGTGAGGCGGACAACTGCTTGTAGTTTCCTCAAAATGTAATATTTTATTAAAGTACAAGTCTGCAAATAAAGCAGTGCTTGGCCTACTCTACCAATGGATTCCCTGCCTATTATAAAGGATAGGGAAACCATCTCTAGCATGGGTAAACTGGCCCTCATTCTAAACAACCAATATACAAAATAAGTAATAAAGCAACACAAGATAATAAAAAGTAAGTTAACTATTTGGATGACTTTCACCTGTCCTGGGGAAAATTCTGTTTCCCGGATTTTAAAGTCCACTTCAAATGCACAAAAGAAGAGACGTATTGAACCAGTTATCAGTTCAAATTCAAAACAAACAGTTTATCAAACAAAATCCACTGGCAACAATTAGCCGGTTTTGGTTGAAAAGATCCCCTTCCAATTCCAGCCAAGAAAACAGAACCAATGGTAATCCTGGATCTCTTCTCTGAGATAGTTCACCACAGTTCAGAGAATAAGCATACCATTTCTTCCTCTAGAACTTTACAATTGGTTATGGCCTCTGCAGTATATTTGGTGTATTTGTCAGGATGCTTTTCTTTGGGTTGCTGCTTCTCTTTTACTACTGTTACTATGAGAACAGTCACTTTTGTCTCATAGTATGACACCTGTTCAAACTACTCCACCTTAACATCCACCGACCGCCTTATACACAGTTCAAGTATTTCTACTTTTGCTGTGTTTTTCTGGAATTATTAGGCATGCACCGACAAGACACTTCAACCTCCACAGGCAGGCAAGGCACTCTTCCTTTCTATGAGCTCCAAGGACAGGGCAGCCTCTTTGCCTCTTTTGTACGTCTTACTGCCATATGTAAAACCTGCCTCTGCCCACAAGACTGACTTCCTCTCAGCTTTAACAATCTTAAGCATTGCAGGTTGTTTCCTTCATAGAGCCCAGCTCCCCTTCTCCAGCTTTACTCACACCTTCTCTATTCAGGTAATTACCCAGAAGCTGTAGTGCCACTCTTTCAGGTAACAATGCCACACTTTATATTTGAGGCCACTGAATTGTTAACAACTTCGTAGATTAGGTGGATAGGCTTAAACAGTACTTTTAATGTAGAAAGGGTTGCCTTCTTTACTTGAGACATGCTTGTTCTCTTAGTCAGTATAAAAACTTCTTGAAATAAAGAAAGTCAATTCAGATATACTACAAGGTTCAGTCTACAAAGGGAAAACATCTTTAGGCACACTCAACCACTCTAAGGTAGTTCTTTAAACTTAAAAGGTCGCAAGTAATTGTATTCCCGTACAAGATCATGGAGATAACTTCAGGCTTCTCGTGAGAATCAATTGGCCACAAGCGACCCTCCTTTGATGCTGTATTAGTTTGTAACTGCTATAAGTAGTCAATGGTACGATTTCGAAATAGGTTCAGCAAGCGTTCCTTTTTCAATTAAGGACACCCACCACTCCGGTAATAGAAAAAAAGTGTTCAACAATGATTGCAGTGAACACCACGGGTTTGCCAAATAATGTGTGTGTTACATTTCCATTGTTGGGAATTAGTTTCAGAACTGCTACTCGCATTTAACTATATGCAAGTTACTTTGGAGCTAGTTACAGTTACCAAACAAAGCATATTGATTGAATCTGAACGCTGTGCTCACGCACTGGCTTAAGGAACACTGTGGTTGGGGGTTGCTTTGCTTTGCTTTCCCAATTTACTCAACCTCTGCTACTACTTTGGGCTCCCTTGGGACCCACACCATTCTCCAGCACGGGTGTCTCTGGTCTGGCCACATTAATTGGGAGTCTCCTTCACTCCCGAAACCCTTGGCTTGCCTTCTGCCTTTGGCCTTGGGTTCCTGCACAGTTACGGCTCTGCAAACACAGCTACTCAGCTCACATGGGGAAACATTCAATTCCAACACAACTTCCACTGTGCAGCCTCTGCAATACAGGGTTTGAGAAGGCAGGACCCTCTCAGAACTTGCAGGTGAAATCTGCTGTCTCGACGTTCCGGTGTCTCATCTGTGCTCCCACTTTCTCGTGAATTGCCAGCCTTGTGCTTGTCCTCTACTACTACTGCCAGCCTTCCAACTCCTGCTCCAGACTTTTAAGCTTCACAGGTATGGCAATTGGCTATGTGTGAGCCATTAGTGTCAATTGCCTGACTCCAGCAGGATTTTATAGACATGTTTTCCTTTTTAACAATGCTTTTCTACTTCTTGGTTATGTATAAGGGTAGATTTAATTCCCTTACTATTTTTAACATAGGGGCTTTGAATTTTTACTTTTATAGAGGAAGACGATTTAGAGAAGACATCTCCACAATCCTTTTTAGTGTGCCTTTGGATTTGAGGAGGACATTTAGTTTTAATTACCACAAAGTGTCTTTCTTTTGGTATGGGGTGTTTTGTTGTCACATCCTTAGGGTTCACAACCTTATGTCGAACAGAAGGTTGAGACACATTAAAATGACAACAAGCCATGACCTCTTTTGGCAAAGTGGTGAGACTATCAGAGGAAAAATACTCTCATTCCACAGACTCTCCTCCCTACCCTGGGACCTGTCTCCACCCAGATGATCCTCCCCGAGTACACCATCCCCAGGGTTGGGATCAGGCATCATCTGCATTCCCCAGGCCAACTGGAAGGAGACTTAGGCAGGTTTTCACGGAGGGGTGTGCAGGATAATTCAATGGATTGAGGGGCAATGTTCAGCGCCATCTTATCTGCTGCCATGATGTGTGGAAGCCGGTTTCTGGACTGCCTGCCTTTACAGTGCGAGTTTCCTTGTTATGGAGCCTTTGACCGCAGATTTCTTGGCACACAGCCTTCATTATTTAGGTCTGTCAGTGCCGGAAGTCTTGTCCCTATGTTTTTCAGTGCTGAATAACTCTGCCCCAAGATTGGCTGCATTGTGCATTTAGCTACCTTGTGTGCCTTTTTTCTATGATGTGGGTCCCCCTTATTCAGGGCCACAGTATATGAGGCCATAGTATTTGGTTACAAGCTGACCTGGAGTCCAATTCACCAAGTTGTTTCTGGCAGTGATCTGGGTGTAGTCCCTCCCTGCCCCTGTCTTATGAACGGAATGTGGCGGTTCCTGGGCTACTCTTTCACGAATCATCTGAGCAGGAGTTTAAGTTCCCTTTCATTTAGGAGGCTGAGAGGACCTTCTTCTCCGGGTCTGATATCTCCTGTACCCCTGAGACTTGACTGCAACAATATCTTGGAGTCCTGCTTCGGAGGTGCCAGTTTTGGCAGTATCCATTGCATAGGCCTCCTACGTTTATTGCTTGCATCTCTTTAGTGTTATGGTTTTCAATTCCTTTCAGGCATAGGTCTCCTTCACAGAGTTTATTGGAAGGCAATGGTTACACACTTTGCTGATGTCAAGGCTCAGGAATTTCGTGCACTTTGGGTAAAACCTAAAAGGAGCCTTCTCCGTTAGGATTGTTGAAGCCAGGGCATTGGGACCGCAAATTCCAAAATAACCAGCAAAGTCATTCCTCATACCACTTGATCCTACCACTATAACTGGTGAGCGTACAAAGCCAGCGTTCTAGGTTTCTTCCATCGTCAGGTGTTCTCTCCTCCTGCACCTACAATCCTGCAACCAACCCAATGTGGGGAAAACAAAAAACATTCGAGCGAAAACTCGGCTGAGTGTTGCGTCTAGCCATACACTTAGTAGAGGGATATTATGTGACTGCTATTTGCAGCGTGCACATTCACCCGAAGGCATCTTGGCGCAAGGTTTGATCAAGGTAGAGGCCTTTCCACAACTAGGGGAAGAGGAACATTTTAGGAGCTACCTAAACTGAAGATGGTACTCCATCCCCCTAAGTTCAGATGGTAGACCATTCCAGAGTTTAGCAGCTGCATAGGAAAAAACCTGTGCACCAACTCGCGAGAGCTGAATCTTAGGGATCACTACCAGATTGGCTTTACCAGAGCGAAGCAGGCAGCAGGGGATATAAAGGCAGAATGTATCTCGAAGATATTCAGTTCCTTGACCATGGAAAGCCTGGTGAGCCAAGCACAAGGACTAACTTGATTCTTTGGCTTACAGGGAGCCAAGCGCAGAGCCGGAGCACAGGACTGATACGTGCTCCATAGGGGACGTTAATAGCCACCCTAGCTGCAAGATTTTGCAGCAGCTGCAGATGGTGGATAATGCCAACTGGTTGAGCCAGGTAGAGGTCATTACAATAGTCAATACGGCTAGTAATGAGCAGGAATCCACCTGCGGACGCAAATGGTCAGAAAGAAAGGGAAGCACCCTTCGGAGCACTTAAGAAAAAAGTGCCCCGTTTCACATACTGCACTCACTTGCGGCGCCATAGAAAGTCGAGGAAGCTAGAAGAACTCCAAGATTTTAAACAGTCTCCATCGGGATAGGAGAATCACCGAGGAGCGTGGGGAGCCAAAATGAAGATGTCACAAAGCCTTACCAGAAGGAGAACCCCACCACCAGGACTTCTGTCTTGTCACTGTTCAGCTTAAGCCAGTTCGCAGTCATCCACACCTCAACTGCAGACAGGCACTCGCACAGCTTCTTCGTCACTTTCACTTAGATCTGGATCCAACCGACTAGAATCTAAGTGTCGTCGGCGTATGAGCAACACCAGAATCCATGGGAGCGGAAGAGGCAAACCAGCAGCTGGACATAGATGTTAAACAACATAGGCAGTAGGGCAGAGCCCTGAGGGACACTGCAGACTGGTGTACGTGAAGAAGGAAGGGTGATAGAAGCAGTGACTGGCTCCAGTCGGTCAAGAAAGAGGTGAACCAGGCCAGGACATCCCCGGAGAGGCCCACCGCTGTGAGCTAGGGCAACAGTATTGAGCAGACCATCCACCTTATGACGATTTTGCAATTTGCCAAAAAAAAAAAAAAAAAAAAGAAATCGCTAAATTTGCCATTTCCCGCAATTGCCGCTATAAATCATTGAATGAGCGCGAAAAAAGACACGTTAGCTTAGTGTGTCTTTTTTCGCACTCAATGATTTTGAGGGAACACAGCTGACTGCAGCAGCTTCAGGGTTAACACCTTCGGCTCGGCGTTGTAGGCCCAGGATTGGGGAAGGGTCACGCAGGCTTGGGAGATGCACAGCATTTGGCTGTGACCCCAGGCACCTCTAAGGGTCTTTGAGTGCCTGCCCTGCCGAGCTGACAGAGTTGGTGAAGCGTAGCCAGGTAAGCACTGGCCTGTCGCTCATCTGCCCCCAACTCAGAGCACCCAAAGAGGCCACTGTACTGTTTTCATTACTGGCGCTCGACAGGAAAGTAAATTACTTTCCGGGCGAGTGCCGGAAAAGAATGCGTAAACTTAATGCTCTTGTAGCATTTACAATTATTGTAAAGCAGTTTGAAACGAATACAGCTACGAGAGTCTTCAATTGGTATCATGGGCTGCATGATACCAATTGTAAAGCAATTTGAAAACGAATACAGCTACGAGCGTTTGTATCATGCAGCCCAGCCTTCAATCAAGGCTGGGCTGCATGACACCAATTGAAGACTCTTGTAGCTGTATTCATTTCAAATTGCTTTACAATAATTGTAAAGCAATTTGAAACGAATACAGCTACGAGCGTTTGTATCATGCAGCCCAGCCTTCAATCAAGGCTGGGCTGTATGACACCAATTACGCACAAAATTGGGTGTTTAAATTTATGAAAGGCAAATGCCATTCGTCCTGTGCAATTTTGGTGGTTATGCAAAGCCAATTTAATGATATATGCATATTTCACCTTGATATGCTAGTTTCTGATGACATCACATGCCATTGCATTTGTTGATGAGTCCCCCCACTTTAATTTGTAGGACCTGACCCCTGGTAGTGTGATGTTTCATTTCTGTTTGTGGGTGTGTTAAGTCACCATGTTGGGTGGCACAACCAAGGAACGATGACCACCCAAGAGAGTTCATTGTTTGGCTAGGTATTATGGGCTTGCAGTTACTGTCACTGCATTGCCCCTGTGTCTTGGGCCTCATGGATTCCTTCCACGGAGAAGTGTAGAGTTTTTCCCCCTCTCTCCTGGCGTCATAGGACAAGCGAAAAGCACACCTATGGGCTTCAACCAGGGTTACACTTTTGAATTCAAGCCTATCTGTTTATTTGCTTTGCACTGGTCTGCTGGAAGTAGTGGCGCAGCACCATTTCCATGGAGCTGATCAGGCAATATCCCCACTCCCCCACCACAATCTAAAATGTTAGGCTGTGGTGACTCGACCTGGCTGTCCAACAGAGCGTGGCCAGACAGAACAACATTTTGTTCCTCACTAACAAAAGCCTTGCAATTACTTGGTTTCAGGCTAAAAAAGATGTTAAATGATATATTTTTCAACGTTAGAAAATGCCGCAAAAAATGCAGTTGTGTGCCGCAATTTTTTTCTTTTTTGTGCCGCAAAATTTTCCATTTCATGCCGCAATTTTCTGGAGGGTCTGATTGAGTGCCTGACAGTGTCCAAGGCCGCTGATCCAATAAAATCAGCGCCCCCACCGACAGTACCATCCTCAGTCAAAGACTATCTTTTTTTGCTGAAAACAAGTAGTAATATTCTAAACCAATCACTAGATAGCGACTTATACAGCATGCAACTTAACATTTATGTGTTACATTTATAAAGCGCACTAAGGCTGTGGCCATCAAGGCGCTGTTACAAACCAGTTACCCATTCTTCACAAACCTCTGGAAAGATCACACTCAACTAAAAGGCTACTTGCGCAAACTTGAATCTGATCAGCGATCAAGACATCAAGGAAGCAGGATCTACGGTCTGCTTTCAACTCAAAAATGCAATGAAGACCCCAAAAAGTCCCAGCTTAATTTGAGTAATCCACCCAAACCTGCCTCCAGAGCTCTATGGAAAGCCTTCGGAATGGGCTCCAGGGGTGCACACGCCCCACTTTACCACATCCTTCAGGGATCCAATAGGAGCCTTTCATGTTCCCGCAACAACAGCCAATCATTTTATTATTCACGTCTCTAAACTTTGCCCAACTAAGCTATGGATCATAGCAGTTTACACAACCGTGCCAAGTAAAATACAGGTTGAGGTTCTGGTGATTACAAACTAGAGAGGGAGGCAGCTAGGGGGGCTAATGAATAGACTGGGGCCAAGGGGAGAGAGCATCACTTGAACACAGCATGGAGAGTTATTACTGTGACCTAAATAACAAGATCGCATTGAAGAGTGGTGAGCTGCTAAGCCTTCAGCAAGATGCACCACTCGATCCGGACTCCATGTTCGAAACAGCAGATATCAAGTTGCAGACGCCACACAGGGTAAACTAGCACACATTGTCGTATGCCACAACCCATCACCAGGTCCTCAAATGGTCAAAGGAGAAAAAAAAATACAAAGTTCCAATCCAAGAGAAGGGCAGAGGTGGGAAGAAAGAAGCCGGCCTGGCGTTGCTCTCGGATACTCCTCTACTGCCTATTACCCGAGTAGGGAAGGGCAGAGGTGGGAAGAAAGAAGCCGGCCTGGCGTTGCTCTCGGATACTCCTCTACTGCCTATTACCCGAGTAGGAGTCTCTGCGGTACAGCAGCCGGCCCTCCTGCAAGCCCTCTTGCATGCCCACTAACCAAGTGTATACGTGAAATGGTAACAAAGCACTCGAAAGTGGCAGCGTGGCAATAGGACTCTTAATCCCTTTAGTCATTGGTGGATTTTGGTATCAAAAGAAACAAAGTATTGGACACTATCTTTACAGGGACTTTCTCTTCTCTGCAACACATTCAACGCACCAGCCATTCGGAAACAAATGAACACTAAAACCACACTCTGAGAACCTGTAACAAATTAAGCACTTGTACATTTTAACTTAAAAGCCAAGAGGCATCCAATCCTAAACTGTTCCCTTGCTGAACCCATGAGCATGCATGTCTGGCCCTTCTACCACCCGTGCAGGTTAAATAATCCTCCTCCTCCTCCTCCTCCTCCTCCTCCGTTTGGATTCTTCCTTGTCCAGGCCTAAAAGCAGAAGCTGCGATAGGCCCCAGGGGCCCAGCTGCCAGCATGGATTATTTGTAAGGTTTGCCTCCACTGGCTGTGCAAGACCAATTAACTCAAAACCTACATGATGTCAAACAAGACTACACTTCCGAAACAAAAAGGCTTGCTTTCACCATCAGGAGCCGCATGGGTTTGTATTGAAAGGATTCATTCATGGGCACTGAAAAATTAATTGTCACTGAGAATAGTCCTATTTTCGTGAAGGTCTTGGCTTTGAGATTTCATGTTTTCATCCGGATATGACGATTTATATACACCACAGAAGCCTGACAATCCTGAGCAGGTGTCTGGGCTTCAGTGTACTGAGCACTGACCGCTCTGGAAATCTGCAACGGATGAAATAAATACGACCAGACAATAGGATGGCCTGAAATGAATACTTAAAGACCCGAGTTGAACAAGCCCATACTGGAAGACATTTGAGAACACTGTGCAAGCTGAGTGATCAGGGGCGAGAGGCATTTAGTAGAAACTACTAAATCTGAACGTTAATCAGTTCTTTAATGTGTAATATGTTACAATTTTAGTCCAAGTTGATTTTGAAAGAGCAGCAATTAATACTCAGTTGTCGTGATGTCAATTTTGGAAACAAATGGCAAAGTACTTCCAATTCAAAAAGTTCAGGTGGTGAATAATCACAGACCCCACCCATCGCAACAGGTTTCTTACTTCAAATAATTATTTTTTTCAAAATCACAATAAACGTATGTAAATGTTAGAAAAAAATTAAGTGAAATCACAGCACTCCTTCCTGCTATTTGCAGAAAAATTGAGCTAACTTCCTGCAGGGCCGATTCCGCGACTTATACATCAAAATGTGGACTGCTATATCAATTACTGGAGGTTTTCTGTGCATGCCTTTATTTAATACAAAAGGCCGAGTAACAGAAAAGCTCCAAACTTTCCAAAGGATGTGACGAAATCCCATATTCACTCACAGCCTGTCCACTAGAAACTGCTCTGCTCAGTGAGGCAGGGTGGCTCCTTGCAGACTAACAGCCGAGATCAAGAAATATAAGATTGAAATTGAATGAATACATAATAACCACCTTAATTATGTGCGATGATTCCCCCTTTTTTTAGCTTTCTTACATTCTGATTTGCAAAAAGAATATTCTGTGTTGGCTTCAACGTGTTGACCTGCTTTCGATGTAATGGAAAGAGTCCCAAATGTAGAATGGCCGACAGAAAAGTTAACTTTGTTCCATTTCTTTTTCTTTGGTTATTAGGTGGCGCACATGCACCCCTTATACAAGGCGAAGCTACTGCACTGGAGTAAAGATGGGAGGGACATCGGCTGTTACGAGGGGCACTTGGCTTTTGATGCACGCATTGACTGCTCATGGTAATTTCTATTGGTATTACCAATCACTAACCGCCCCGCAACATGCTTGGATTTCTTTGGGCTAGTTCATCACATACAGCATCAAACTGTGTGCTGTTCAGAGCCTGCCAGTGTTATATCTTGGCAATCTCAGAGTTCCTTCTTCGAGTTAATGGCTCAATTGCAGCTTTATACGAGCATATAGAGCAATAAAAATGGTTTAAGCAACTGTTTAAAGCCCCCCACACCCACTTGCTCCCTCCTCCCGCATTAGCAAGATTTCCTTTTCATCAGAGGGGAGGGGGGGTGGGGTCACGCCAGATCCCCCCCGCTATCGCTCAATACTCCATTTTTGCAGACAAGCCTCAGCACACAATGAGACCGCTACAGTGATAAGTGTTGCAGTACAAAAAGCTTACTTGCATGGACCTTCCCAGGCACTGGCGTCATCTGCCAGACATTGCCACAATATCCGCAAGATGCCCCTGTACTTGTAGTGTAGGAAATGTATCTGTATCGCATGGCAAGTTGCTCTCACATTTCCAGGTTAGTGGTCATCTTCTCGAGTGAGGGCCTTTCACAATTTACCAGTTTCTCGAATCAGAAAACCTGCTGCTCACGCTATTTATCATGTATTGCAATCATCTGACCAGGCAACTCACATCATGTGCTAGCCATTCAAACCATTTGCCAGATAACTGAGATCATACGTTAAATGTTATTTGTACCACGTTGCGGTCTTGCACAGGAGAAGAATTTGCAATGTTGTTAGCACCAGGTACTCGTATCATTTTCAAGGCATTGGCAATTTGGCATCAAATGTCAGGGCACTCAAACCATTTGAAAGCCATTACCATCATATGCCCAACCCCACACACCATTTTAAGGCATTGCCATCAACTGTAGGGGCACTCATCAAATGGGAACTATTGCCATTATTTGCCCAGATACTGCCAATAAATGCCTAGGTGCTACTAGTATTTGCCAAAAAGTGCCGTGCTATTGGAGAGCCGGGACACAGTGTTGTTCTCCTGCTTGCGTCTCTGATCAGAGTTCAGAGAGTGGGGCACTGGGTCTTTGCGCTTCCTCTACTCTGCTTCCCAACAAAGACAATAGCACCCCGCAGAGAGAAAGGGATGGTCTCCCATGTCCCCTTTTCTTTCTGTGCGACCGTCACTTCACCAGGCCTACTCAGTTTTCAGAGGTCACAGTGTGTTAGGAATAGGCTGGTTTTCCCCCAAATGCCAGTGCATCTCGGCTTAGAGCCCACTCTGCCTCCAGACCTGCCAATCCTTGACTGCCCCCATTGGATTAGAAAATTACTTTCTTCTATAGGGCAGTAGGCGTCTGTTTCAGAGAAATTAAGGTCCAGCGACTACATTTTTAACTGTACAAGCGTGGTGGCAATCCTGGATCCCCACTTTAGCAAATGGTTGTGACCCTGGGAAAAAAAACCCTTTACCACACAGTTCATGCATCTTGTAACATTGATAACATTTATGGATGGGATAAAAGCCACTAGCATTACAAAAAATACAACAAATAGAGTTGAGCCACTGCCGCACCCTGTCCAGACAAGGGCTGCTTAACGTACTCTATCGAGCAACACAACTGTTGTATAAATAAGGTCCATGTGCTGCAAGGTGCATGAATGTGGAACTGCCTGATGCTGCATGCTGACATGGAAACCCAAGAAACACCGATAAATGTTGAAGTAATGTGAGCCTCTCACAGATGCCGCTCCACTGGGAAGCGTGCATTTTTCTGTAAAGTCGTGGGAGAGGATGCGATTCAGTGACTACGTGCAGTGGAGTAACTTTGCTGAAAATGTTGGGGGGCAGGTGGGACAGGACATCTGAAGAAAAGGTGCCCCAGCCACATGAATGGACAAAATGCTGTGCCATTAAAGTTGGGTGGGACAAACACCCCTGGCCACCCCCCCTAAAATTACGCCCATGACTACGTGTAGTCCCCCTACTACATTTGGTACTCCTCAGCAAATCCATTTTTACTTCCTGTGCCCAAGTTCCCCCGCAACAAAATTTGGAGCAGCTGGAAGCTAGTAACCGCCATAATAGGAGTAGCACAAAAACTATAATTAAGGCAGCCTGAGCTGCAGCCAGAGCAGTGTCACGTGTTCCGCCGCAGTGCTTATAGTGAAGGTTCCTTACGATGAACTGCAGCTTTAACCATAGTGGTTCAGAATGCTTGCCTCATTATGACACGTTTTGGATATATGCTCATTTTCTAGTTCCAGCTTTGCCAATTGACAATGTGTGTTCCTGTGCACCTCACTGCCACCATGTGCCCCAGTTCCTTTGCCATCTATAAAATGTGGAGCTCTCGAGACAAGAGCCAGCAAAAGTGCTATTGAAAATTAAATATCAAGTTTGGGGAAAACTGATTTATTCGACTTAAAACTGCTTGGAAATAAAAATCTTAAATGTAAAATAGAATCGACACACGGGGGCTGTTTCATGTTAAATGAAGCAATATTCAGGGTTTTGTTATATTTTGCATTCGATATGCGATTTTAGCACTTGTTTTATTGTGCTCTCAAGTCATTACATTTTAAGTGACCATGTATGGGTTTGAAGCCCCAAAAGTGACCGTTTCACAAGGATTTTTCAAACCTACTCTTTGTGCCTTTGCTTCTTAAAATTGAGATATGCAACCGCAACGTGCAAAAAAAGGAAATGTGGCCGCAAAAAGGGGCACACAAGACACATCTGGGCCCACCCACATTTTGGCTCACAAAGAAGCACACAGCAGCCATTGTAAGTTGTTTGCACCACAAATTGCGCTGAGAACGACTGCGATTATGTATTTTTTTTTTTTAAAAAAATAATACATATCCAGGCGCAAGTCTCAAGAATGAGCAGGTGTATCAAGTAAAAGGTTAAAAAAAATGAAATTTTTCCCTGAAACTGGTGCCAAGCGCCGATGAATATTTTGCAGTTGCTTTCAAACATATTAAAAGAAGCACAATGTATTCGAGCACATTAACTCATGCTTCAAATTCAAATTTGACTCTCAGCAGGTTGGAACAGAGGCAATTATTGTGGAGTAAATTGCCTTTTTTTTTAAAGTTAAGATGTCACACACCTACCCCCCAACCCCCACAAATTTCCACCCCACCCCATCACCTGCCATTTTTGATACAGGTATTGTTTTTCTGTCATTGGCTACAAATGTCAATTTTTACGGTTCTCTAAATCCGGTGCAATTTGTTGCAATTTTGCGGCTGAGAAACTTAGCCTCGCGGTTTTCAGCATAGAGCCTGGTAGGCAATAGGTCATACACGTGCGCTCACGTGTACGACAATCCGCAAGACACAAGCAAAGGAATAGGCCAAGGACTCCTGTGTTATATGCATTTTCATTACCATCCAGACCAAACACCCATACAATAGCATGCCTCCCAATGATTGCAAAGTCACTGGGAAGCCGAACTTAAAAAGGCCAGGAAAGAAAATAAAAAAGAGACAAAAGAACACAGAATGCAAGAAAAAATGCAAAAAAAATAAGAAGTGGACACAAAGAAAGGTAACCAAATGAAAAAAGTGGTCAAGGGAAAGACTGGGAGAAAAATAATGGAGTAAAGCAAAAAATAGACGTAAAAATCAAAATTCAGATAAGACACGCAAACAAAAAAAAAGTTGCAAGGTAAAAAGAAAAGCATGAGAGAAAATAACGAAGGAAATGCAGGAAATAATTTCATAGACAAATTATGTTCGTAGTGCAAAGGTTCAGAGCTGTGCAACATAATCTGCAAACCCTGAAACCATAGACCTGCAGGTGCATGTTTGGTGAAAAGTGCCCACATGGCTGTGCCAGCGTGGTTGCCGCGGCTTCCCCTACTTCAGTGCCAGAAGCATCTGGGCACATCTGTGGATCATTTTCCCAGCAGTCTGCACTCGAATTCATGTAAAGTGGCCAACATCAGAAGTCACGCAAAGGAGTCTGATGGGAAACACATGTCAGGGGAGGGGGGGGGGGATCTTGAAGCGCTCCGCTTCTGAGTTCTTTCAGACAACACAGACCAGAAAAAAGCAGCTCACTCCTGTTGAACTATGGCAACAAAAAATAGACCGTTCCCCCACAATTCCCAGAAACCCTGCAAAAAGGTTGGTAAAAATAACGTTTTTTTTCAGTTGTGAACTTTTTCAAAAATGTGCAAGGGTCATTTGAATTCTGAAATTGCACACAACCTTTCTCGCACAAGCCCCCCCCCCCCTTGGCTTTACACCCGACTCAGAAATGGCCCGTCTTCATGGGAGGCGTTCGAGACGCGCCATCCCTTCCCAGCAGGTCAGCAACATACCGACGGCGTGCGTTCCTGGTGCAGGGCGGCGGTCAGGCGCCGACCCCATCAAAGTTCGGGGCTGAGCTTTTCACCGGGTTTGTTTTTCTCTGTGGAGTCATGCAATGCTCCTTTGTGGATCGCTTAGGTCTGTCAAGAGCTGTCGAGCAGTCCAGCAATTAGAGAAATGTCCTGGAAAGGAAAGCTCGTCTTCAGTTAGCATTTTATCTGAGAAGTCCCAAATCTTCCCGAGAAACAGTCCATGTTTACACGTATTAATAATAACTGTGATCGGTACATCTGCGCTTCAAAGTCAAATGCCCTTTGCTGCTCCTCGTCGATTAGTGCGTGGAGCAAAAGGGTAACCTAACTCGGAGCTTTCAAGTTTCCCGTGGCCATACCCGAGAAGGCCAACCAGTCCTGGGTTTGCATCGACTCCTGGCTGGGCTTGTAGTGTTTTCTTTCCAATTTCAAAATGTAGGAAAACTACAAGGCCCAGAATCCAAAAGGGGGAAAAACAGGACGGAATGGCCTTCTCGGGTATGGCCACGGGAAACTTGACATCTCCACACAAATATTGCAAAAACTGCCCAACAGGATGACCGCCTCTTTGGCAAGAAAACTGCATGGGTTTACATTTTTGTGGTAATGCACACATTTCCAGGATGCAACAACTAGTTTCATACTTACTTGAAACGATGATAAAAGCAAACAACTCTCTTGCTATTACACTCCTCCCACCCCCAGAGGGGGGGCTCACAGGCATCTCAGGTTGTCCTGTGCCACGTGTGAAGAACACAACACCAAGCCCTGCACCTATTCACTTACAGCCACACATTAATAAAAAGGCAGAGCAAAACTCCAATTAAATCAAATACAGATAAAGCACAGTAGCGCCACTCCCACCTGAGATGGAGTATGGTTAGATCATGGATGTGAGCAAACAGCTGCAGAGCATCATTTGAATTTTTCTCTCCATCATGGCCTGCAAACACTACCTACAGATCACTCAAGATTGCCTATGGTATAGGGCCTAAGTGTGTGCTGTGTAGTTCTTGGGTATGAGGACCACCATTAAGGGATGTGTCCAGGCACTGCAAGGCAGTTTTGCTTAAGATGAGACCCAGGTTCAATGGTCTGGCAGAGGCTGAGAAGTAGAACCACTCCTACTGTCAATGATCTTGGACACCACATGAACACAGTCAAAGTCACCGAAAAAGCTCAGGTGACACTTAAACGTGGATTTACTCATCGGGATTCTGCAAGGTCCAGTCTTGGCAGAGACCAGGCCATCGGCCACTGCTCAATCGATTTGTAATAGACTGCGAATTGTACACATTATGTTAGGAAAGATTTCGTAATTGTAAGTAATTTTCCTTCCATGTGGCAACCCCTAAACTTTTTGCTGTTGTTTTTCACCTTGTTCTTGACTTTGCCAGAGAAGTGCAGCCTTCTGCCGCACTCCTCTGGGCTTTCCCTCCTTTTCTTACGGGGAAACTGACATGCCCTTAAGACAGTCAGTACCGGGGAACGCTGTTTCCCGTAGTTTCTTTTATCATGTTGCGGCTTTAGTGCAACATGACACAAGAGGGCACTGTAAGCTAAGTTACAGCTCTCTTGGGTCTCTAGCCTTCTACAGGCCCTAGATACTCTTTTAGGATGGTATTTGATCAGTGCAAGTCATTCAGGGACTGGAATGGTGGCAGCGATCGATTTGTTTATTTTGAGCTCCTTTTGGCGTTCTGAGCACGTTTTTCGCACTGAACCCAAAATGGTGGCCTGGCTCCCAAAATGGCCAGACCACGAGGCTCCTTTGTCCTGTCCACTGACTGTCTTGCTCCCTTCACCTTCCCCAGGTCGGGCGACCCGGGGCCTTCCTTATTTGGGCATGTACTTTCCCGCGAAACGTGGTTGCTTTCGCGGGCTTCTACATGTCGTTTGTGTGCCTCCAGGGTGTGGGCTGGGATGTCTGGTCCCAATACACATCCTGGGTGCCAGAGAGTCTAGGGTGGTGTGAATGCCTGGGACCACCGTGGTCCGTGATTGGTCCTCGTATGGTATGTGTGTTGATGAGCGGATCTCCCATTGGCTCCCCTCCGTTTTGGCGCGAAGGGAACCGTGGATAAGAGGGGGCTGGAAACACCACTACCATGTCGATCTCCTGAGTTCTCACGAACGAAGGAATACAGGAGCCAAGTATCCTGCAACCACAAGGCTGGACCGAGGAATCGCTGGTGACCCGCTGAAGGAATCCTCCTTTGCACTGCTGTCGTCCTGTGAAACCCTTTCCTCCTTGGATCGAACCAGAAGGCCTGTACTGGTGCTTCGACCTTTGGAATAGCAGGAACAGCTATTCCCGGCGACTTCATCATCTCCTGCCAAGTAAGCCTTCGGAAGTGTCTCTGGGCCATCCAGTTGACTGACCATCTTACAAGGGAGTCCTGCTCTGTAACCGCCGCCAGGTTGTGTTGTATTTCGAGTCCTTGTCACTCTCCCACGCTTCGTACACTTGGCGTTCCCAAGTCTGAAGGGAGGAGTGTACATTTGGCTTGAATACACACGGCCGCTCCGTTGTCCTGCTGCGGCAACAAACTGTGCTGGTTTCGTCGATTGGGACGTCTTTTTGCTCTACACGACTACGAGGCGTTCCCTGCTCTTCTGAACCTGCCAGCTGCTGAAACTAACGTGGAGAAGCCTGGGTCTGCTTGCTTCGGGGACCGGTGAGTAGTTTAGCTAGGATCTGGTCGCCCTCCTGCAGTATCCCATTGCTTTTCCCTGCTGTGTAAAAACAGCACCCTTTTGCCGTACTCGCGCTCTGCTTCTGCCCGCTGTGGAGGCTGCGCTTGAGTTGCGGAACCTGTTCTCCTTCTGATGTGCCCTAACCCGAACTGCCTGACTTCCTACGAAGAGCTTCCCCTTTTGCCCGTTGGCACCGGCGTGGCAGGTACTTTGAGCACAAGGCTCCACTCTTCGCAGGGCTCGGACTTCCATCTAGTTAGGTGCCTCTGAAGGCGAACTGAGTCTAAAGCGTTATCGCACTGCCTGTTTTCCTTTCCTTTCAGGTGGACTACATATTTCGTGCTTTAAACGCTTGCGACTGTGTATTTGTATATATATTGTGTTGATATGGTATGTGTTGGTTTAATATTGTGATATTGTGATTTTCTCGCTACGGTCATTGTTTTAAAGGCCTTAAAATAAATGTGTATCTATTTTTGATATAACAACTGTTTGGAGTAGTTCGTCAGCGCTCTTGCTTTGTGTGCTCACTGCGGGCTTTCAGTCACCCTCACCCCTCTTGAGACCTAGTCTTGACCGCCGCGATCGCTACCTTGATTGGTCTGGCTCGTCCAGAGGTTACCCTGTTCCAAGTAATTAGGTTGGCCTTCTGAACTTCTGCGCCACCAGGACAGAGTTCAGAAATCCGTCTTAACACATTACATCTTCCATTCTTTTTCAGGGAGGTTTCCTTAATTTTGGGGCGGCAGGGCTTCCGTTTGTTGTTCTGCTAATAGGATTTTTAGCCAAGATCATAGAGCTTCTGCTATCCTCAACCCAAGCAGTTTTTTCATCTGTTACATTACAGGGCTCTTCAAATATCAAAATAAGAGCACTTGAATAGGGCTAGGTTTCTGGTATTAGATTCAGCTTTCAGATGATGCAAACAAAGAAGTTTGGGGGTCGTTAAGCTAGAGGCCACGTTTGTCAAGTTGGGGTACCAGATCTTTTCAGATTGAGGTCCAGGAGTGAATTGTTGCGGCACAGGGACAGTTTAAAAAGGATTGCCAAGTCCTTTGTGGGTCATAGGCCTTCTCATTGACAATCGCATGGCGGTGGGGTAGATCAACTAGTATGTGGGGTGGGAAACAAAGGCCAAGCACCCGTCAGATCTTGTGAAAAGGTTTTGGTCGATTTTGCCTACACTATTTATCACATAAAGGTCAAAGCGGAATACTTCCCGGGTCTAAGAATCGGATGGCAGATTGAAGGTCCCTTCATTGGGAGGACATGAGCAGCCATATAGTCCTCAATCTTTTTGGCCGATTCATCTGCCTTTTGGACCCCTTCATATTTATTTGTTTGCATCCGGCCTCCGTGAGCTGCCTGCCTCTCTTCTATAGTTGGAGACCAGATGCGATGCAACAGACATGTTTTTTTTCAAAGATGGAGTCAAGGAGTGCATTATGCTTTCCCTCCCTTTTAACGGTTGTGATGACCTGCATTTATGTGCAAAAACATCAATGCCTCCTAGTGTTCCTAACTCCATTTTGGCAATCTCAGCCCTGGATTCCATTAGTGATGGAGTTGGCCACTGTCTGATGAAGCTCTCAGCCAACAGAAATCTATCGAACCACAGGACACGAGGGGGTATTTCATCCTTTGGTTCTCGTGTACTCACGGACTGGCCATCAAACCCCTGAAATTCTCCAATCAGAGGCCTTTTGTGAGAGGCTGAGAACCTAAGACTTTTTTACTGCAATTTCTAACTTACGGTCATACAGGGCTGTAAAAGTTAATTGGTCAGCTATTCCTTCTTGCCACAGGTTGTACCAGTGGGATTCATCCATTGGTTTGTAGGGATCTGAGAGGAACGAGAATCTCTTCTCCCCAGAAACTAGGCATTTTGTCCTCTGGGAAGTGAACTTGGTTCTGAATCTGTTTTAACATTGGCCCGTCAATAGTGAATTATCTTTACAATTGTTGTCAAAATTACTAATGCTCATGTCTCTGGTGTCTTTTCGTGGAATGGCAGATGTGGAAGCTTTAGACTTGTGAGGTAGATCTTTCACACCTGATCTGGTGCGATTTCGAGTCTTTAGAAGAACCAAGATGGCTTCTTCTAGAATTGAGGTCCCTGCTTTCCCAGAGAGTCCCTCCTCTCTGTGTGGCTCGATGTTTAAAAAGAGCACAAACCCAGAACAGCTGCTCTTGGAAGACCTATAGATTGATTCTCAATTTCCCTTAGAAAACACACGCCCCGATTTCCGATTCCTAAACAGGGTAGGTGGGCTCAGTGGGTTATGGCCCATGCGAGTATAGACACACCCATATTCGGGGCCCATTCATCCAGGGGAACCAACGATTCCAAGTCCTTTTTTAACTGGAGCCAGGCTAGAGGATATCCTTAGGGTGGCAGATTGGTATACTGAATCTGTATTCCACCCATTTTACCTTAAGCCCATTGCTCACGTCTCGTCTAAAGCAATTTTTTTGCTTTGGACATGCAAAATAGAAAAAGCCTCAGTGTTTTTGATTACTCCTATTAAATTAAACTGGAGTCGAGATTCTACAAATGCATACAGCAACGAGTATGATCCCTCCCGACTAGTAGCTCACCCTCCCTATTGGTTCTATCTTTTAGACACCATCCTCTTGCAGTCATAGCATTTAAATGTTTTGGCTAACAGGTAGCGCTTTCCACCTATAAGCCAAAACTATTGCATTGAAGCACAGCTAGGGGGCCAGGTGAAGATTGGCATTTGAGGTGGAACACGCTTGTAGGTGTTTATTGTTATTAACCCGCCCATTGACTGGCCATGGACATGCTAATCCCCATTGCCATTCCCACCCACTTTCTGCTTCTCCCCACTCAAAACACACCCTCCTGGGATCTCTTATGTGGAAATGGCTGTGTGCGACTGTCAGGTTTCCCAAATGTATTTTCTATCTTGCACTGCGGATGACTGTATATTCCACCCATACTACAGTTTCTGCGCTGTTTATGCTTGCTCTTTATTTCTGTCACTAAAACCAGTTTTCCCTGTCCCCAGCCCAGGGAGCCAGGTTACAGCTAGTAACAGAGGGATCACATTCCTCCCAAATGCCTGGCCAATGCTCCTTGTCGGAAAACATGTTCAGCCTCCCTTGAGCCAGAAACCAGCTCCATGGTAATATGCCACCTAGGGCTGAAGCTTTACACCCTGTAAGCAAGTCACCAAGCTAGCTCCTGACCTCTTGCACCCTAAGAACCTCTCCTCCATTCCCCAGTCCAGCAATTAATCTGTCCTGGACTGTATAATTTCAACTCCACTGACCTGAGAATCTCACAGAATACCTGAAAATGTGTGTCCAGCCCTGCATCGCATGTCACCTAGAAACCAAACAAAAAGTTTCCTGTGGACAGCCAAGCAAACACTTGCCTGGGTGAGGGGCCGGCCCTGGAATGGGTAGGAGCAATACCATTATGTAAGCCTGCAGAGAAAGGACTGAGGGCTTGCTCTCTTTCTTGGTTTCAGGAGGATAGTTCAGGGGCAACACGTTCGCCTTGGAAGCAAGATGGCATGAGCAACACATGTTTGATCCCCATGTCCATGCTTAGAAACCTCTGGATATTAAGCCTGTTATAAATAACCAATTACAATTGGTTGCTGGCGACGGTGCGCTGACAGGGCGGGGGGCAGCAGAGCTCAGCAGGCCCCTTCCACAGGTACCCTTGGCTTCCCTCTACATCCTTCCCCTACTTATGCAGCTCGATATTTCCACCAGTAGGGCTACCAGCCTGTCTGCCTCCCCTCCCCCATCTCTCCCTTTCCCAATGTCCATGTACCTGTCCGCCTCCCTCCCATGTCTCTATGTCTGTGTACCTGTGCCCTTTTCTCTCCCTGCATCTTTTTCCCCCCTCACCAAATCTTCCTTTTCTCCCTTGGTGTCCCCCCTCCCCCCCCCGCGCATCCACGGGTACTCCCTCAGGCCTTGGGTTCCATGCCAGTGGGTGTGCTTAGCTAGTCCAGTGTGTCCAAGTTTTCCAGCTGGCGATGAGTTAACTCCTCTTCTTGTAATAAATCTGTTCCTGGTTTCTACAAAGACTTTGGTGCCTTCATTGTGTTGCCACTTTTCAGTGTAGCCCGTCTGTTATTGCCAGGGGGGGGGGGAACCAGTCCGCCTGCATGCACAACGCACCCCCACAAGGTCTGTCGACTCCCTGGTCCAAAATTGTGACCCTGTCTGGGGTCTCCCTCACAGCCTCCCCTATTTTGGCCTGCCTCCCACTTCCACACTTTGAGCTTGCTTCATCAATTCTTAACATCAAAGTTTGCGCTGAATGTGCCCGCCAGTGTTTCTTCAAAGCAGTCTTAAGAGTTAATGTTTTAATTGGAGCTGTGAACGTGCTGACGTTATAAAAAAATGTCTTAACCAGGTATGCCTTCAGCCACTTCATTTATAAGTAGCATGGGTGCCCTTCACTGAAGTCCTGTTAAAAACAAGCAATTGCAAACCCAACAGTGTCAGCTTGTGTACAGGGCATATGCCAGGTACTTCTACTATATGCTCAGGTACTCGCACCATTTTGCAGCTTCTAGCATTAATGGCCAGTTAGTATCATTACGGCAGTGCCTGGCAAATGCCTTTCCCATCTGTACACAAAAAGTATTAGTTACTGCCGATAAAAATAACAAAAAGTAAAAGTGTAGAAGAAGAATATTCGCCCGGGTGCTCAGGAATTGTATCTTTACTGTCAGAACTTACTAGAAATAATCAAAATGTGTGGGTGAGAAGGATTTGCATTGCTTTCACCTAGCGCCTCACACACACACACACACTGTGCATGTTAACCCACATACTTGCAAATCACGCTGATCTCTAAATCACTGCTTGTTTAAAGCGTCCGTCACGCTTGCACCCGGGAAAAACTGGGGAGTCTGCTGCAGCGGGTTTACAGTGACTTGTACCTGTCACCGTTCCCAAACACCTTCAATTCTGAAATCAGGGGGTAGGGGGAGAGGATGTCAAAAAGAAGAGGGCCAGGATCCATACCTCACCAGAGTAGTTCATACGAAAAACAGTACACCTATACACACACCAAGCTAAAACATCGTCACTCAAAAAATATGACCAAAGGAATTGAGACGATATCAATGCCTCGTTAGGTTATTATTTTCGTACTAATTATCGAAGCACACGAGTGCCCACCCCGTCTTTCCCGTTGAACCCGTGGGGCTTACACTGCCACGGCTTTCCCTGTGGGGGTCTCGGTTATTCCTGCAACACAGCTCCAATTTCATTATCTAGACCAAAAGAAAGGCTTCGCCCACACAGCAAAGCAGGATATGGAAACTATGAGTTGTGTGTTTATTACTTTTGGGCACGATACCAGCAGCTCTTATTGTGTGTGGTTTCCTGACGGATTAAAACGAGCGATAGCGCGTGCACAATGCCATCCCCGGTGCTGCCGGTGTCCGCTGCCCAAAGCAAACAGGCGATAGGGGGAATTCGGGCCTGCAGATCACTCGACATCCATGTAAATAATGCGGTATGTTATGGGCATGCTTCGTCATCGTTAAAAAATGGCAATGGGGAACATTTTAGCAAATGAACCCTTAACATAACAGGCTTTCTGTGGGTAATACTGCTTTTTGGATCATGGTTCCCTTTTGAGAAAAGAAGCCAAATAACACAATGTGGTTCAAACCAAAAGGATCTCTAACTGTTGTGGGCAGGTGGTTCTCGGTCTTTTTAGACTGCTTTCTACCCTATTAGGTGCCTTTGGGTAAATGGTGTTGTTCCCTTTTCTCTAAACCGACTTGGAGAAGCGAAGGATGTAATAGTTTTATCCAGGGAATACAATTTGCACTAGCCATTGGCTACTGACATTTGACTCTTGGCGAGTAAGAAATGGTGTGCTTCTTGTGTGCATAGAGCTCAGATGGCGAGTAGCTGGCAACAGGAAATTTTGCCCCCTAGTTTTAATAGTAACCCTACAGTCTCGGCAGCATTTTCACGGTCCTGAATACAACAGGTTGCCTGCATCCAAGTAGACTTCTAGGAGTGTAAAAGGAGGCAGGCCCCACCTGCACTGTGCGAGAACCATCATGTGCCAAAGTGTACTACCTTCTACAATTAAAGGGGTAGCAAAACCATCCAAACATTGCGTTCAAAGATGGGTGAAATACCAATCAAGCTACCAGTCTGGCATACAAATCACTTGCCTCCTGGCATGAATGGTAGGTAGGTCTCCACGTGGATCATACTTGCCAAGAGTGAAATATATATTCCCAATGATAAGTGCACATTTTTCGGTCTGTAATAGCTTTACAGAATCCAGGCACAGAATGCCCAATGTCCAGTGGGTTATGAAATCGAGGGGTGCTCTCTGGGAGGTTTGTGGTCAAAGTGTGCTGGGAGTGCCCTAAAGGAGGGGCAGGTGGATTAGGCAAGGGCCGCCTGCCCTACACAATACATCACGAGGCCTTCAAGACATTTTTGTGGATCAACCAGCCTTGTCTGCATATTATAAATAAACCTACCTCTGGTTCAGTTTTTAATTAAATGCCAAGGACGAGTATGCTCGTCCTTTTTGCATATACTTGATTAAAAAGCTCAGCAGTTAAGTGGTTAAATAAATCACGGTCTGTGAATCATTTTCTCACTCAGTAAATTAAGCAATTCAAATAGATGAATAAATCTCATAAATTCTTTAAATAAATAATCAAGGTCGAATGTGCTCAACACCGTATGTTAAGCATTTCTTTTTTCCCCCCACTTTGCCTGCTGGATGGCTGGCCCGTGATAATCTTAGAGCTATTAACACCTGCCTCGCTTTCTTTATCTAGGATGTTGCCCCAGTATGAAATGGAAGGATGCGAGGACACTATGCACTTATTCCATAGGGAAGCAACAGGCTGTTCATAGTAAAGGCTAAATTACTTTAAATATGGTTTTGCTGGCCTAACCCAGGCCGCTCTAAAAAGTGTTAACTTGCCATTGACATTTTTCACCCCTCTTTCAGCACTTTGGTGTGGGCAGGTGATATGTTTTGGGAATAATGAAGTTTAAGGTGGGGCTCGTGTTAGGCACCCTCAATGCTAAAACCAGCAAAAGCACCCACTGAAGTTTGCATTAACAAAAGCAATAACTAGCTGATTTATCACCCCCACCATAACGTTTGACCGGTGGGACTAAAACACATTTTCCGATGTGTTACCAGGCAACACATTAGAATATACAACCTCCTTGCTCCATGGAATTACACTGTGAATGAGTGACCGAGTTGCTTTAGGCCTTCAGGTGAAGGCACTAGAAAAATGTGTATACATTGTTTTAAATGTTTTTATCAAGGGATGGTAGATCAAAATGCTCTTCAATGGTCCACTCTTGGAATGTCGTATACTGGGGGGCGGGTGGGGTTCCATGCGGAGCAACCACGCAATGTTCTCCCTTCACCTGTGTTGAAATCATGTTTGAGGTGTGAAATGGAGGGGGGCTGGAATGACATTCTTGGTAACGGAATACTTTGAAAGCAAAGAGTAAAAACAAACAAGCTTAAGCAGGAGCGAGAAGACGCTTGGATCTTTAACAACCTTCCCTGAGCACCACCGATAACGCCCGCCACCGAAAGCTATTATCTCAGAATACAGTCTGTAGTAATAGGATTTTTTTTTTTTTTTTTAAACACGAAACCACTTCACGAGTATAATAAATAAAATAAATGAGGATTGCCACCATGCCAATAAGCAAGAGAACTGCTCACATGGAGGTGATGAAGTAGTGAGGCAGGTGTGTAGGCCTTTTGTGACTATCGCAAGTTCAGTTTGAGAAAAAGTGGGTTTTGAGGGGGTTGCGTGAGGTATGGGACCGTCAATGAGGTCAAAAGGGGAAAGTAGGGTGAGGTAGGGGTGTGCACAGCTGACCAGTGAGCATGAATTTCACACCCTTAGCAACGGGTAAGGCCCGCTTTCCGTACCCTCTAGCTCGGCCACTTTGGTAATTAACATCACAGCATCGAAGAGATCCTAACGTGCCCCATTGGTGGCGGGAGAATCAAATTAGGTACCAGCACTCCGGATAGGACTCAGTGATAGATGCAATCTAGACGAAATGAGGCGTTTAAAGGGTTTTTGTGTAGCACACCTGTGTCATCTTGGCAGCCTTCTTACACATGGCCATGCAGGAAAATAGGAGGGGTAAGAATATTAATGAATAGGGGGAGGAGGGGGCGCAACACCCGAGGTGTTTAAGCATGCGGGCGGGAAAACCAGAGTCCCTGGGACTGGTGTGATGCTACGTAGCTCCTGTGGGTGAGCCTCTTCTATGGATGGGACAGTCCAAGATTAAACCAATGTAAGTCAGCCCTATGAGACCAGGGTAGCTACTAGCCCATCTGAGTGCTGGGTTCTTGTAATTCTGGGTCTTCAGAGGGGTGGCAAGGAGCAGAGAGGCACTGCCCGAATAAGTCACCCCCCCACATGGTTGGCTTTTTTGTTATGCACAAGGGTGTGCCATGATGAGGGGAGTCAGGGGGGGGGGGGGGGCATGGGTGCTGTCTATTTATGTCTGTTTAATGGGTGCATCAGGTGTCTGACCGCCAGACTTAGCATGGTTTCTATCACTGAAATGCTCTTCACAGGCATGCAGCATGTGGGGGCAGACAAGGTGTTCAGTATCGGTCATGTCATAGCCTTGTTTTAAAAGGTTGTTCTTCTAGTTATTGTTCATATCTGTGTTTCTTTGGGTCTCTGGGAGTGTGTGGTTTTTGCTTGATGTACATGCTTGAATGCATATGGCCATGGCAATGTCATATCCCTTTGTCTCATGTCTCATTGTATCCAGCTGATCAGCTGCTAGGTGGTTTTCTTCCATGCACAGCTAGTTCTATGTGATATTTCCGTACAATGAAGGCCGGACACAAATAAACTGATTTTTGCTGATTTCGTTCGGCCTTCAATATGCACATATATGACAACCCCCCACCACCGTTTCCGATCGGCCGCACACCCTCCTGAGCTGTTTGGATTTCTTGGAAATCAGAGCGGTCTTTCTAAAATCTTGGTTCGCCTACAAAAACAAAACTTGTTTGAGACAAACACTGGTCCAGAATGTGAGGCTGGAGTCCAGTCGAGAATTACAAAATTGTAAACACCACCATGTCATGCATGTCAGCATGGCCACTAACCATCCCTATTCAGGCAAAAAGATACATAGCAAATTAGCATGTACATGTGATTGAATGAATGTGATTTATGGGTTGACATGTCCCTGAGGGGTGTACTATGCGGGGAACCAGCGGTCTCCAGTGGCGTTGCACTTTTTGGAGAAAAAACACCATTGTAAAACTGCACGTCATTTTGTAACAAGTGAAAAGTGCAAGAAGGGGAAGGTGACACAGTGAAGCACCTCCATCAGCGTGAGAGCTGGTGGAGTGAGACTCTCTTCCCTGCATCCAAGAGGCACGAGTGTGGCGTTAGACCTCAATTGTAACATTTGATAATATTGTCCATCAGTGGTTGTCGACGCTACACCTTAAGGATATATAGCCCTAGGGGGAGGCTCACTTATTTTGCTTTGAGGTTTCTGTGAGATAATAGAATGCCAATGTGCTGTCCTTGGCAGGATTGAGGTGATCAATAGGCAAGGTGGCACCCTTTCTATCCTATTCTATTGCTCCATTTACTTCCTCTCTGAGGTGGCGAACGTATGACTGATCTTGTGGGTTTCTTTTATGAGGTTATTTACAGATTGGAGGACTACTTGGCGATTCGCAGTCGGAGCGGTTTACTTGTTCTGTCGCACCTTTCTATATATGCTGTAATTTACTTGTTATCGATTTTTTTTTTTTCAAATTTCAGAGTGCATGGCTAGAAAGCACTGATCGCCTTGCATCACCTCTCCGGGGGGGATCCTGGGCTCCCAGGCCTCCCTGCTGTCTGCAACTCTATGTTGGGATACCCTGATTAATGTATTTAATATATTATTTTCACAGGGAGTTGAAAGCTCGAGTGTACCGATCGCCTGTTCTCACCCCTGCACAGGGGTCCTGGGCACCCAGACATCCCGGCCGCATGTAACTCCATGTGGGGACACTGCACAGCCCCATAGAGTTTTTATTGGAAGTACATGTCGCGTTTGGCCATTCCAAGATGGCGCCCGGATTAGCTGTGGAAATATAATAGTCTGGGACCGGATCCTACCTAGCATATAAGAGGGCAAAAGGTCGTGGAACCTATTCACTTCCGGGTGAAATTTGGCAGGGGGTGTTCACCACTGGATGGGGAGCACTCTACTGTAAGTAGGTCATGTTAAAATCCCCAACATTATTTTGTATAAACTACTCGGTTTGTCTAAAGTTGTCTAATGCATCTTTAAATTGCCTTTATGCTATTCCTCTGGAAATAATATTTTATCTTTATGATAGTGGTTTAAGGAAAAATTAGGGTTTATCCCAGACGATGGGAAATTTCGCCCCAAAACGCGTTGGATCGTTACAACCAAACCATCGTATTTGATATACAGACTGATACTTTTTGTGTACATTCTGAGTTTGCCAGCTGCATGTGTTTGCAGCGTTTTACTAATTTTTTTTTAATTCTATGGTTTATAAAAATAAGGTCAATGGTTAAAAATGTTGCTTGAAAAATATTTTTTGGTCGAGGAACAACTTGTTTCAATAATTTACTTTACTCTAAAGCTGGACCGCTCGCATATTAAACCACATTTCGCTATTTCTTTTAAGGGAATGTAAAAGCATGGGTTCACTTATTGTGAGATTGCAGGCTGGGTTCTGGGCAGTTTAGCTCAGACATTTGACACTCTGCTTAACAGGTAGACAGGGAGCGCCAGGTGGAGGCTGTTGGCGCAGTCTAGAGAGTACAAATGCAGGCACTGCCATGGTTCTGTGCAGTAAGGCAACAACTAACTAAGAGAGACCAATAGAGTTATTTATAGATGTTTGTCCCAAACTCCTTTGAAAACCTTATAGACAATATACAACAAAAGGGAACAAACCGTCTTTCTCTTCTACTTATTCTCCAAACTCTACCCCTATTCCCACACACGGTCCGTGGACCAAATAAAGACCGCGTAAAGGGTTTTAAGAATCAAATAAAATACAATTTTATTAAGGAAAAAACATAGCACATAGTATTCTTAAAAGTCAACATATCTAAAAAGAATCACTTCACTTTGGTTAAAAAAACCACAATAAAAGTTCTAAATCAGTTTTAAATAACATACTGAAAAAAACTTTCACAAACCTGCCTAGGTGTCACCTATACATCCAAAAGAATGCTCCTGCCTATACAAATCTAAAAGAAGCAGTACACCAAAAATTTAAACCCTGGTGTATAGTAATGCTTTTGGTAGGTAGCACCTTAAAACAACCCCTGTTCTAGGTTTGTTAAAGGTGCAGTAAGGCATCACGTGTCAGATAGTCCGGTTGCAATGGTTTTTGCGCGTGGTTCAAGGGCGAACAGGCAGTCCCTCAGTAGTCTGAGGTTTGATGCAGCAGTTGGCTGTGGGCAGATTGTATTTCTTCAGGCCAAGAGAATGGTCTGGAGTTGAAGGTTCTGGTGTTGCAAATGATATTCATTGGTGAGTACATGAATAGACAAAGTAGTAAGAAGTCTATGTTCCTTCTGGGATGAGTGCGCAGAACCACCTTATCTTTGTGGACTGTAACAAAGGGGTCCAAAACCGAAGGGGCCTGTAGTTCGCTAACTCTTCTGATAGAAGTGATAGCTACCAGAAAGGCTGTCTTGTAGGTCAGGTCTTTCAGACTAGCTTTATGCATAGGCTCAAAAGGGGGTCCCATGAGCCTAGTTAAAACCACATTTAGGTCCCACCCAGGGGCTGGGTGAGTGATGGGGAGATACATTCTTTTAACCCCTTCCATAAAGGCTTTAATCACAGGTATTTTCCACCACAACACCTTCTGCTGTGACGTGGTGTAGGCTGACAACGCCGCTAGGTGAACCTTTAAGGAATTGAAGACTAACCCAGCGTCCAGCAGATGGGTTAGTTATAACACAATGTGTGAAGGCGAGCAATCGGTGGGATTGACGCCTTTGGAACTGCACCAGATGACAAAACGTTTCCATTTGCTGGCATAGCAATAACGTGTGTTAGGCTTGCTTGCCTCCCTCAGTATGTCCATGCATCTTTGAGGGAGTTGCAGATGTCCAGACTCAGACCTCAGGAGCCAGGCTGCTAAATTCAGAGTTTGTGGGCATGGGTGCAGAGTCTCCCCCCTGTCCTGAGACAACATGTTGTACAGGAAGGGCAGCTTGACTGGTGGGGAGTGGGACATTTCCATCAGGTGCGCGAACCAAGGTTGGCGGGCCAACATGGAAGCCACCAGAATCATGGTGACTGGTTCCTGGTGCATCTTGTGTACTATCTTGTTCAGAAGGGGAGTCTGGGGGGGGGGAGCAAATTTCCCCGACCAAGTTATCCAGAGACCTTTCCCTTTGGATCGGTTCTGGGGGTACCTGGAGGTGTAGTCTTGGCATTGGGCGTTCTCCTGAGTAGCGAACAGGTTGATCTCTGGAAACCCCCATTCTGCGAAGACGTTGGATACAATGTTTTCGTGCAGTCGCCATTCGTACTCTTCTGGCAGAGGAAATTCTCTGCTCAGTACATCTGCCAGAAGATCGAGTTCCCCTGGAACATGTTGGGATATCAGGAACATCTCGTGTTTGAGAGCCCATATCCAGATGTTTTGGGACAGCTTGGATAGCCCTGGAGAGTGAGTGACCCCCTGTTTGTTCAGTTAATACATTGCTGTTGTGCTGTCGGTTAGGACCAGCACCGCCTTCCCTTGCAGTTGCTCCTGAAAGGCTTTCAATGCTTTGAACACTGCTAGTAGCTCCAGTAGGTTTATATGGTTGGACGCTACCTGAGGGGACCACACTCTGTGAGCTGTCTGTTGAAGCAGGTGAGGCCCCTCACCCCGTGAGAGATGAGTCTGTCGTGAGAGTGGCTTCCACTGCAGGGGTGGTGAAGGTTTTCCCCTTCAAGAGGTTCTCCCTGGACCACCACTGCAGAGAGAGAACGAGGGCTGGTGAGACAACTAACAGATCTTCCCATTGTCCGCTGGCCTGACACCACTGGCTGTTGAGCCACTCTTGCATGGGACGCATGCGCAGCCGCTCGTGGGGAAACAAGTATATGCATGACGCCATCATCCCTAGCAAACACATAGCTTTGCGTACCGTCACCTCTCGACTGGCTACATACTGAGGAACCGGAAAGAGCATGTTCTGAACCCTCTCGCTGGAAGGGAAGACTAGACAGTCTTCTGTACGAATTAGAGCCCCCAGGAACTGTTTTACTTGGCTGGGGACCAAGCTGGATTTCTTTTCGTTGATAGAAAATCCCAGGCTGAACAGTAGGTCTACTGTTTTTTGGGTGTTCGAGCCAATCGTCGAGGTAAGGGTAAACTGGAACTGAGTCTGCACAGGTGTGCCGCTGCCACTGCCAGGACCTTGGTGAACACCCTTGGCGCCGAGGCTATGCCGAAGGGGATTACCTTGAACTGATAGGGTTTGTCCTGAATCACAAACCTTAGGAATTTTCTGTGCGCTGGAAGCATTGAAATATGAAAGTATGCATCTTTCATATCCAATGTTGTCATGAAGTCCCCCTGTTTTAGCAATGCGATCACCTCTTGCAATGTTACCATGCAAAACTTCTGGGGCTTTATGAACTTGTTCGCTGGGCGCAGGCCTAGAACAGGACGCATGGTGAGATCCTTTTTGGGTACAAGGACGTACACTGAATAGATACCCTCTTTTACCTGAAGAATCGGGACGGCTTCTACGGCATCCTTATCCAGCAGCGCTTCCACCTCTTGGATCAGGATCTGCAGATGTTCTGGCTGGTGAAAGGCGTCGATGTTTCAGCGGTCTGAACTGTGGAGGTCGGGCGAATTCCATGCAGTAACCGTGGGCGACCGTCTTTAAGACCCACTGGTCTGAAGTTATCCCCTCCCATGCCTTGAGGAAAGATGTTAATCGCCCCCCGACCGGGGAGTCATGGGAGGGGACCTGGACTTGGTGGTCATTTCTGACCCGGAGTTGACACACCTCTGGAATTGGAGCCTCTATTCTTACCGCGCTTCTGACCCCTCTGGGGATAGTAAGTGGGGCTTGCAGCAGGTTGACTTGAGTTGAAGTTGCCCGTGCCGAAATTGTTTTGAGCGGCGTGGGCTTGTCCTCGAAAGGACCGCTGAGAATTACTGCCCCTCTGTGAAGAGGATTTCTGGGAAATTTGGTGCAGCGGCTTAATAGTCTTGTGCTCCTTCTTGGCTGTCTCCAACGCATTGTCTACCGCCTTCCCGAAGAGGTTGGCCTCTTCGATGGGTTTGTGGATAATGGATGCCTGGGTCTCAGGCCTGAAGGCCGACGTGCGCAGCCACGCGTGCCTCTTTAGGAGAGTACCCTGTGCGAGAGACCTGCCTGCTGTCTCTGCAGTGTCCAGGGTATTTTTTACAACATTCTGATTGGCAAGTTTGCCCTCCGAGACAATGGCGAGAAGCTTGGCTCTGGTTGGTTCCGGAACCTCTTGAAGGCCTTCCTGGAATAGGTTCCATTGGGCGTCGACGTAGCTTGCCAGCAACGTCGTGTTATTGGCAATCCGGACGGTATAGGCCGCCGCCGACGTAACCGGTTTGCCTAAGGCATACAACCTTTTGGACTCCTTGTCCGGGAGTGACTCTCCCGTGGCAAGGGGAACCCCTGCTCTCTTGCGGGTGTTGGTCACCACCAGCGAGTCTAGGATTTTGTGTTCTTTGATATAAAGCGGGTCGGTGGGGGAGGGTCGGAAAAGTTTTTCGACCCTTGGGTTCACAGCCCTAGTGTAAGCGGGTGTGAGTAAGGAAGGGGCCAGCCATCTCTTTACAGAGCTCAAGAGAGGGATAGACTGGCTTGCCGGAGGCTTTTCATTAATAATGTCCTCCGCGAAATCTTGTTCGGGCAAGGCTTCCAGCATGGCAATTTTAAAGAATTCAGCTGCTTTTTTCAACATGTTGTTGAAAGCCATTTGATCATCCACCGGGGAAACTTGTCGAATCGGGGTGGATGGGGGAGAGTCGAGGCAAACGATAGAGTTGTGATCGTTCTGCTGGGAGTCCTCCCAGTTGTCCGTTGCCCCTTGATCTTCCCCATAGTTGTCCAGAAAAGAAGACTCCTCTTCTTCTGTATAGATGTCTCTATACGTGTCCATCTGGACATCTTCTTGATAGTCAACTTATCTTGTGTATGAGGGTTAGGGTCTACCTGAGCTTTTTTCGGCAGAGGTTGATCAGAAGGCCTGAAAAACTGCTCCAGCCAATCCATACACCCCTCGAATTGCTCCGTGGTCCACTTGGATGACCCAAATGGACCTAGCTGAGTAGGAACCGTGTTCTCCGTCCTAAGGCGTTGAGGATCTCCTCAGGGTGCTGGAGATGGGTAACTGGCTTTCTTCGTAAGAGTCTTCGGGATAGTCTTCCCAATCAGTGGAAAACTTTTCGGCGGATTGGCCCATAACTGGGCGGAACCGGTACTAGGCCCACCACCGTAGCAATCCTATTGATGCTCTTACGGATAGTCACCGAATCTTTGGGAGACAACGCCTCCGATGTTGTGTCGGCAGTGAAAATGTCTTCCGTGGCTCCAGAAGGGCCAGCGGATGGCTTCTCGGGTAGAGGCCTACTCATAGTTTTCGGGCCTGTACGGACCTTGGAAACCTTGGAATCCGAAGTTTCTTGCTCTGAAACTTCGACGCGTGTAGTTTGGGGAGTAGCGCCCTTGTTATGTTTCTTATACCCAGTCGTCATGCGCTGCTGTGGATGTGGGGAAGGCTTTGGATCAGACCGATCCGTGGGCGCCGCCACAGTTTCCGGCGGAATCGTTGGCGCTTTCGCCTTCTTCGACGAAGTCGTCGAGGAGGGCGCTTGGGTTGTGTGCTTTGTGCGGTGCGATTGTACGCCCGTCACTGGGTGTGGTCCCTGTAGCAAGACCGGAGTCGAGCCTCGAAGGGTCGGGGACGGGCATGGCGGCCCTAGAAGAGTCCGCCTCAAGGTCTATAACATCCGCGTTGGACGCTTGGTCATCCGATGTACCCCCGTCACTTCCGGGTGGTGTCGCGGCAGGGGAGGGAGGCTCCACGCGTGCCATTCCGTATGCGGCCCAATGCTTCCACCGGCGCTCCTTAAGGGTTTTAGGGTTAAGGAGTTTACACGCCGAACACCGCTTCTCGTCGTGCTCTAGGGGGAGACAAGCGTTACACGACGTGTACTCGTCTTTCCACAGACATCTGACCCTACACACATGGCAGAATCTAAATGGAGTCCTTTCCATAGCAGAAGGGAAGGGTGACCAGACCAAAAAGGAAAGCAGTGGAAAAGAGGAAAGACATAATAACAGTATGCCAAACCCCAAGCCCACTCTCCCTACTGTGTAGGCTGGCCAGAAGGCCCGACCACGTGGAAGTCCGAACGCCGGATCTTAGGCCGTAGACTATTCCCCCGTAGTCTTCAAAGATATTTTTGATGGGCGAAGTGACTTAACGGGGAATAACTGACAATTCGGTAAGATAATGTCTCATGAAGAGCTCCGCTATAGGGCGACCAGTTATCTGGGCGGAAAAAAACAATCTGAGGGACCTCGGTGCGTGAGGGATTTTGGGTACTACACACGTCATGATAGGGATAGTGTTTCAGACACGCCTATGCCGACGTCCCCCGAAAGACAAGATGCAATACTCCGCGGTTACCACTGGATGTCGGACCATATGCACAGCATGTGATTCTAAGCAGATTAACAAGCATCAGAACCTCAGTTATGTTTTGATTGGGTTAGATTGCACTCCGTTCGTCATCTATGTCAGTTTGATGTAGAGTTGTTTGTACAATTGATGGTGATTCGGGTGTTGTCTGCGTGATATAAACCTGTGAGGTGTGAGCTATTGGTGAGTTCCAAGAGGAGTTGGGGAGGGGGGGGTAAGACATTGAAGAGAAGGGAAGGGAAGAGAGGCTAAATCTATGATGTTCTCCACAGGTGAGGTTGCTGGGATGGGACATGAAAGGGCCCCTGTGTGTGGTTTCTGCCCCGTCGGAAAGGAACAATGTGATCCTGTTCAGTGTGGTTCTGTTCAATCAGATATGCCCTTATCTTTTAATTTGAATGCAATCGCAGATGGAGGAAAGTCGAGATTCTATTCCCCCAATCGATCAAAATCCATGTTGCGACTTGTTAAGGAGGTTGTTTGTTTCCATGCGGTCCCTGAAGGTGGTGTACAAACCTTTTGTTGCAGTGAAGGGTGTGCTGGAGCTCGTTCTACAGCTTGCCACGTCTGGAGAGGAAGCTTGATGACATCAGTTTTGAAGGTAAGGAGGATGGCAGTTTGGTTTACAGATAAGATGCGGAGGGATATGAATAAGGGGAACCCCTTGGCTGCTGGAGTATCAATTTGCAGATGTTTAGAGGGCATGTGTCTTCCGGCAAACCTGTTTGATTAGTTCCGTTGACCATAGTTAAGCAGTCATGAATAGTTAATGTGTGCACCACGCTCATGGCGGTATTGGTGTTCTGTTGGTATGGTTTCTATCCCCAGAATTGGAGGGGGTGGTCTCTTGTCTAGGTGGCCCTGGATTTGCCCAATATTGCCCTTGAAGTGTGCTGCGATAGTCAGAGTTCTTGCAGTGTTGATGATGCCTCAATGGAAGATGAAGGGTTTGGCTCCGGTGGATAATTTTGAACCTTTCCATCTTGCCATGTTGTGCGACTGTGCACTGCGAGTAATGAGCATTTTATGCATCTGCTGTTTCTGCTCTGTAATTCCAGAATTGATAGTGAGAAGTCAAGTAGTGTGCTGGTAGGTGATTTTCTCTCCCCATTCTGGAGTCTGCAGGTTTCCTTTTTGAGAGGGGAGTGTGGGGTGAACCATTTGGTGACTTGTCTTAGATTGTGTCCATTAACTATTGGGGTCAGTATGTTGAGGTTGTTTGATCTGCATGCATGCATATGATTGTGTTGTTCGTCTGGCATGCTGGTCAGGTTTATAGATTTGGTCTGGAGCTTGTAGGTTTCCACTTTCTCAAGGAGCAGGTATGTCTCCTTCCATGGCCGGATTGCTGTTGGGGGAGGGAGGGGTCTTTAACCAATTAAAGTAGTGGTGTGACTTGGCTGTACAGGAAGGCGAGGGAGTGCCCTCCGCCTCCCACAAAATAGAGCAGTGGCGAAGAGATAATTGTGATATTTTAAGAGCAGAAATTTCCACCCAGTGTGTGTCAGACAGCAAGAGTGTTTTTTTGGCACTGAACGCCATTATTCCCCAATATATGATTAGTGCTGTGACTAGATGAAGTGCCTATGACAGAAGATGTTAGAATGAAAGGATTCTCCACCTGAACTCTGGGGGATGCATGAGAGCTAAAGTTTAGTGGTCTTTATTGTTGTTTCTATTGAGTGCAACCATGAAGCATATTTAATGAGGACTAGTGCCTCACACCTTTAGCTGAAACTACATTATGTGTCAAAGCAGATCTCAGAACCTGAAGGAAGCAGGCACGCATTTCAACCTTCACAGAACAGCTACCGTAAAGCAGTACAGGTCAGGTGATGGAGCAGCCCAGAGCTCAGGCCTTTTATCTGAGCCTTCATTAGAGGCTCCCCCTCCAAATCATAGAATGATGGTGATGCAAGAGCCCACTTTGTGAGCCTCCGAGGCTGGGACAAGATAAACCATAGGGACTAGCAACCTCTGAGTATACAGCATTCCACGTCATTGCATATAAAAACTCAGAGGGAGGAATGAAAAGGGTACCACAAAAAGCACAACAAAGACTAAGCTCATAAACGGACTATAAACATTTTGCCTGTCATCAGATTAGCCAAGATCCCAAAAACACAGCTTTAAGAAACATGTGTATCGAGACAGGACTGCCTGCGTTAAAAGGCACAAGGGGTTCTTCAAAAAGTTGTTGTTGTGTACTTTGCCCCAACGAGTAGGCTGTGGTATTGCTCAGTTACATTTCGTTATTTTTTTTTACAGTGTTTGCAAAGGGCCTTTGTATCCTTTTAACAAATACAGCAATTAGTACACCTATATATTTTACTCAACAACACTGGCTCTTTGGGAAATAAACATGATTTAGAATGGTATTCCTTCGCATGAAAAAGAGTCCTCCATATTCGAACTTACTTGTTTAATTATACTGCAAACAAAATAAAAATAAAATAAAAAAAGGCATGTCTATGTTCATGCATGGTCTGGCCCAAAATAATAATAATAACAACTTATTACAACTTCTACTACGTGTTCCCTGCGCTGTGCCTGCTCTACCGGCAGCCGTCCATGCACCCTGCCAATTTTCTTTTGGGGTTCCACCACTGGCCCTTCCAGAGAACAATCCAGTGCTTTTCATTTACAAGTTGTAACAAAGAATGGAATCTTGAAAGAGAACGAAAAACAATCGAGTTAATGACTTTGCTCTCAACACAAGCTACAGGGTACACGTGTTCCCATTAATACGGACAAAGAGTTCCACCGAGAAAATGGTGCACTCTGTGCAAGCTGGGTCTGGGCAAGGAGAGAAAGAAACCTTTCCTTCGTTCACATCCACTTCAGGGTGTGCACCATACGTGACAAGGACGTGCATCCAAGGCACCGGGACACTGCAGCTGAGGGCTGGGGGGGCGAATACCTAAAGGGTAGTTGTGGATGACCACTTCAGCGCCACAGTGAAAGGAAGAGTAGGATAGTGGTGCGCCAGTCACTCACTTAAAATGACAGCCTCAGTCCTCTTTCGTCCTCTACTAACCCTCCAAAACACTTTTCTCTCCATCCCCCCCAAAGCATCCTGGAATCACACGGTTTACCCTCTCCCTAGCCTCATCTAGCCCCTCCCTTCCCTTCCCTGCCACACCTTATTTTTATTTCCATACGGGAGTATTTTTTAATGCATTTATGCAAGTGAAAATATATTTGAACATTAAAACAGGAACCATTTTGTAACCCATATTTCTTTGCGTCTAGAGGTTCCTGAAAATTAATGTGCACAAGAGATTCCTTAAAGTAGCTCTTCAGATCCAGCGGTAATATAAGATTTCCCTCCTTTGCTGGTACAACCGATGCAAACCCATCTCTGGAGCTTTGTGGGTACAAGTAGGTGGCAGCCTCCTCTGTCTGTTCTGTCCAATTTCTATATTGAGAGTATTTTAACTCCAATGTTTATGTTCGCAGTATACATCCAGCCTGACACACTAGCTCCCCTACGCAGGGATTATGCTACTTCTCCCACTTCCCTAGCATGGATTTACTAATTAGTAAAGACACCCTTGCACACCCCCATCCTGTTTTGATTATATTGCTGTTCACCCAGTGGATCCAACTCTCAAAATAAGTCCTCATTGCCCCTTGGTGCTCTCAGCTTCTTTTTCATGACCTGGACCTCCTAGTGGAATCCCTACTCGCAAAGCCTCAGACCTACTAAAGAAGAACTTCAACCTTCATGAAAGCTCATCATTCTCCTGCTCGATATCTCCCTCTCCAAACACTGCGATCACCCTCCCTGCCAAGCCTGACCACATTCATGACAACTCACCGCACCTTGGCTTTCCATGTTACTCTTTCCACCCGGCTACCATTCCATTCACCCCTTACGATTATTCCCTTCACCGTTTGTTTGTCCCCCCATTTCAATCCCTCTACCTCCCAATAACCTAGTGCAGATTTTGACCCAACTACATGACACTCCCCAACCCCTTCGTCAAAATCAAAAATGGGTCCTCCCTCCAGGTTCTCTCTCCACCCCTTGTCAACTCCACTGAGATGGCTTTTCTAGACTTCAACCATGCACTCCTTACACCCACTGACCATTATCTGGTCAACTAATTTACACCATCCCTCCCCGATCATAAACCTGGCATTTCCCCTGTCATTCAAAATCCATTAAGAGCCATGGCTATAGACCAACGCAGCTAGCCAAACACCCATTCCCTATCACTTCTGATCGCTTATAAGGGATGTCTTCACACACAGTCCTCAGCCTTGACTCTAAGACATGGTTTTAAACCAGCAGTATTCAAACTGTTTGGTGCATCCACCTGGTGGCTACAGCCTCATGTCCAGGTGGACGCACACCCAGTCTGAAAAAAATAAATGGTACCATTTACCTGCATGCGGCTATCATTACACTAAATTTCTGTCGAGATTCTAGTGTAATGTTAGCCGTATGCAGGTCAATGGTACAATTACACACAATATTCATTGCAAGCTAAAGACCAGATTTAGCAAGCACACCATTTATAGCCAGCTGGCCAACATCAACAAGTATGCATAAGCCCAGACATCCCAGGCCTTAGTGCTTCCCAAAGTTGCTCGAGAAGATTTCAACCCAAGTAAAACTTCATAGCTTAGTAAGCATTTAAAAATAGAATGGACCTGAAATGTGAATTATAATTGATTTTGGCTCAAGTACAAAAGGGGAATTCGGAAACAGACTGTCAAACACTAAATGTCTAAATCTTTATAAGGGTAGCCAGGTTTATTGGCACTGGGAAGTGGCAAGGACACAAATCATTGAGATCAGAAGCAGGAGAGATAGAGCATAGGGCGATTTATAAAACATGGCCAATTTGTGCACGATTGTGATAGTACGTATCCAAATGAAGAGGAGGTTATTCTCCTCAGATAAGAAAACATTTACGTGGTTGTGCAAACACATCTTTTGTAAAACAATGTCCTACTTCAAAGTAAACTAAGGGGCATAAAAGAGGCTGGGTGAAAATGTAAAGTTGCAAGTTACTAGCTATGCAATGCTACGCTGATCGGCGAAAACAAAAAATGCATGCAAAAACTTCACATCATCAAAGGAATCTCCGACGAGATCACATACTCCCCACGACTAGCAGACAGACCCCTCCATTGGCTCCCAGTTCATGCATGGATACAGTTCACATCACAAACGCCTCTATGTTAAGGCACCAGCCTACCGGAAGGCTTGCGTGACCCTATACAAGCCCAAACGTACTCTACGCTCAACAAACTTTGCCCTGGTTAGCAGCCACAAGGTTAGAAATGCTAACTGGCTCGGAAGGGCTTTTCCCACCCTACCAGCCCAGTTATGGAATTCCCTGCCACCCAATCTGCGTATTGATAAAAACAAAGTCTTTCCATACGTCACTAAAAGCTCTACTCTTTAGGGTCCTAGCTACCCTGCCCTGACCAGCCTCTAGCTGACTTTTCCTGGTCCAGTCTTCTCCATGTAGTTCTCGCTGTGTACTTGTTCTGCACCCTGATGCCTGCGGGTTCCTGGCCCTATACAAATAAATAAATAAAATGACTCGCCAGCTTCACGTACATAAAAAATATTACTTAATCACCAAGAGTCCATTTTCACTTTCCAATAGCTAGTGGCAAGTGAAAATCTGCGGCCTGAAAGAGGCTGCTTTTCTTGCTGGGGGTTCATTTAACCAGACTGTGATACTCTGTCAGAGTGTATCCTTGTATTGCAATGAAAATAAGTTGTCTTGTTCATGCTATAAAACTAAATGCGTAGAGTGGCGTTTGCCTAATTCAACAATTAAGACTTTGCTCTGACGGAGTGAATTGTCAGGGACTTCGAATACCAGGCGTTCAGCCTCTCGCAGAAGATGGAAGCGCTTGGATTGCAGAAGATGGAAGCGCTTGGATTGCAGAAGATGGAAGCGCTTGGATACCCAGTGTGTAAGTGCTACACAAACTGAAAAGTACAAACCGAGCTAGAATTGCGAACCGATTTTCAATAAGATGTGGCTAAGACTCGAACGGACTCCCACACTATTACGGCTAGCACGCACGCAACCTGCAGGATTTGGATTCAGCAGCCCGCTTCAGATTCCAGATATTCCAAACCCTACAAAATAGCTCTGACTGTTTAAAAAGTATATTTAATACAGTTCTCTTGGAGAAAAAAGGGTCATTCTACCCAGCACACTTGTGACATGCTGAAACATTCCATTCAGCCTCCTAGTTGGATCATAGAGAAATACAGCAGCTGTTACTGATGTGCGGTAAAAAAGAAAATGCCATGCCCGGTGGTGGTACACTCAGTTTGAAGTTGTACCCATGCTAGTCTCCATTTTAAAAAATTAATTAAAAAAAAACCTTTCCTTGTTTTCAACATTCATTTTAAACATCCCTTATTCTCGAAATCAAGGAGTCTGCAAACAATTACAACAACCGGGTGCTTGAAAATGCCTTACCTGCACAAGACAACAAGACATCCCTGTGTATTGCCCTACTTCACATCACAGAACTGTTTTACACAAGCACCTTCTAAATAAAATGTTCATGTGTGCATGCATTAAACTTTTTCACGCTTATGTGGGGCAGCCATTTACTGTGGAGAATGAGGGGCTTTGTAATGCTTATGGTCCCTTCCCAGTGAGCTGTGGTCATGGAAAGGGGACATTAGCACTCTCCAATTCACAAGTGTCTGCCGCAGCCCAATAATAAAAGATAGGACATCAAAGAAACAGACTTAGGGGAACGACCTGACTGGCTTTTACCATAGCTGGGCTTTGTTACTTCATAGCCTTCGTTAGTGCCAACCGGCAGTATGCACACTTTTCCTCGTTTTTGGGGACATGGGTGCGTGCCGCACAGCAGTGTAAGTGCCACCACCAGGATGCCATGCTCCCCCCCCTTCACCCCAGTGCCAATTGCAAACTGCTTGGCTTTTTACCCAATTCTTTAAAGTGTGCTCTAAAATGCAGCATTTTAAAAAAATTCCCGGGGGGAGAGCACCACCACTCCGAACCTCCCCAGATTGGTTCAGGCTCCATCGCTACGCTCGGTCGCTATGGCATATCTGGGGGAAATATTTTACCTTTCCACTTATAAATGTCACCAGCCACCACTGGCCCTGGGACGTTGCTGGGAGCAGAGTGGTGAAGCACAGGGACTGTGCTGTGAGCAGAATTTTGGGGGGCCATGAGATAGTGGAGTGATCAGGGCGGAGAGAGCCCAGGCTCTGTGTTGGGGTGGGGAGGACACAGGGACTGGGCTAAGAGTGGAATGAGGAGTCCAGAGACTGTGATGGGAGCAGGTCGGGGAGACCAGGGGCTATACTGGGAGCAGGGTGTGGCGATAGTTCATAGCCATTTGAACTTCTTGTCCATTTGGCATTTTGGGGGGCCGGCCTGACCACATTTTGCTCAGGGGCCCAGGCCAAAAAAGTTTGAAGACCACTGTTTCAAACGGACATCATTTCTCTTTGATCTCTTGCACGCAAGTTACCCAGGACCTGCAGTCCACGCTTGATCCCCCTCAATGCTCTTCATCCCTTCTGTTAACTCTAAATGTGGCTTTGCTTTTTAATTACCTAATAACATTTCCAAAAATCATGCTGCATTCTATTTACCTTCACTCTCCTGCCATCATCCTCTGCCCAATCCCTTTCTCCACCCTCACACTAAACAAAATAGTGGAGGAACAGTATAGGGAACCCAACCTCAGTCTGCCAACACTTCCTGCGCCCCTGCCGATCCTTTCACAACTCAGACCATTAAGGAATTGGCACTCCCTGCCTTTACCAACCTCTTCCAACTTTTCAGCCTCCCGCCTTCCTCTCTTCAAAGACCCTCATCTCCACCCCTATCCCCAGCAGGCTGAACTACTGCTCCATCGTCCTCATGAAATTCGCTCTTTACAGCACTCAACAAAAGACTCAACTTCCCTAGATGGACCTTTTGCAATCTCCCCAATCCTTGCCGGGCCCTGGCACCGCCTCCAAATAGGATGGCTGTCCATGCGCAATCGCTCCCCGAATTCCCTTGGCTAGTCTATACATCCATATATGGGCTATACCCATCCCCCACCTGTCCAACTCCATCTCCCCTCACTTGCCCATGCACACAGACTAATCTGCTGCGCTCATCATCCTTTCTATTCCCAACCTCCCTTGTGCTACCTATGGTATGACATTTCCACCCAGATCACTTACCTCACCTATCATATTCTACACACGTCTGCAATTGCTTCTCCAAGATGCTCCCCCATGGTGATTTTCTTTCTTCAACCATACGACGCAGAATGTGTGCTCCAGGCCAATGTTATGTTCTAGATTTAGAACTGCGTTTCATCTGGCATTGCCAAAAGAAAGAAATCCAAAAATCCCACTCCTTGCACAACCAACCCAAACCATGAGGCTCAAAATGTCACGTGGCCATGAACTGGGCAATTTCCATTCAAGATCGAATGACAATCTTACGCAGACAGCCATATATGAACAATGTCCATAAAATAAGCGGCCAGTTTCATAGAACAGTGTAGAAGAGTCCTCCACTAAACACGTTCTAGTACAAACCGGAAGCAAACACCAGCAATAGGGTGGGGTGCAAGGTGTTTCTTGGTCTGCGGTGTATGAATACCAAAGCAGCTTTGTGACCAATTCACAATAGAATGCCCACATGGCTCAAAAGATCCTCCCGCTGCTCTGTGGCATCGGCTACAGTTCTAGAACCAGATTCATTATACTTTAGGAAATCATCTGTTATCTACACTGAATGGATTTATTTTTATTTTGTGGACAAATCTTTTCGTGTCGTTTTTTGTGAGGTCTCAGCAATTTCAGTGCATCAAAAGGTGTCGCAAACAAACTAGAAATATATCAGAGATACCTGCTGTCCATCAAGCGGAGATGCAGAGTTGGCACATATGTGCAGAGGTCGCAATCAAGTTTCCCTATGCCATGCACGAGTATCTCATCCAAGCATGGTTTTAGATTGTGAAATGTGGTACTTGTAGTGGCGCTTTCCCAATTTTAGATTCAGGACCACAAATCAGAGAAGACAAAGGAAAGGAAAAAAATAAAAAAATAAAATCAGGACCGGAGTGCCTACTCACCTGGAATGGAAAAGAGCTCTGTATATGATGAAAGGACTACTGCTTTGTAGGAGTACAGGATTGAGTAGTGGCTAAACCGTCTAACTCGGCCCCAAACCACCAATCGAGAAGCAGCAATCCCAATCAGACAGTGCAACAGGTAGATCCCCTTTGCATCTTTTGGTAAAGTTACCACGGACGGGCTGCATCTTCGGGAGGGGCGGGAGCTGATAGAGTTGCAACACAAACAATTGCAGCAAGGTGGTACAAAAAACTAAAATAAAAAAAATCAAGTTTCTATGAAAATTGGCACTTCAATAAAAAGAACATTGCAGACTCTTGGAGGGTACTGTCCCCGGATGAAAGGGACTTCACCTTCTACTCATACATGCATCGTACTTTCTCTAGAATTGACCTGATCTTGACCTCCCCACAGATCCTGACTTTCACTGATGATGTGGTAATTGGCCCCCGGATCCTCTCGGATCATGCCCCAGTTACATTGACCTTGTGGTCCCATGACCCGGTGCCCCCTCCACGCCGCCGGTGGTGCTTAAATGACCCTATTCTGGGGGACATGACTGAGAGACTCAATCGCCAGCTCCATCAAGAATTTGTTCGCTGAAAACCAGGACGAGGACACTTCCCCGGCCAACACCTGTGATGCCATGAAAGCGGTCCTTAGAGGAGAGCTGATCGCCCAAAGTGCTGCATTCCACAAAAGAAAGCAGGCGACTCGAGCCGCCATGGAGGCTGAGGTCCGTGAAGCTGAGGCTACTCACAAAAGGAAGGGCTGGGCCCCCAAATCTTACAGGATCCTACAAAATGGCTAGGAAAAAGCTGGAAGCTCACTACGCTGAGGCTACATCGAATCTGCTAACCAGAACCAAGCAATGTTACTACGCCCACAACAATAAGGCCAACAAACTCTTGGTTAACAAACTGGCAAAGGTGAAGAGTAGGAATGCCATCCTGGGCCTCCGTGATCCGCAGGGGTTGATCCACTACACAGACCACGATAAAGTATGCTTGGCAACTGCCCACCACCTGGAAGTCATGACGGCGGCCCCGAAGGATCCGACCAAGCAACGTTCATACATTCGAGAGGAAGCCCTCCCGCACCGGACCTTGGCGGCCAGGGAAGACCTTGAGGCGCCGATTACGACCGAGGAGGTGGAGGCAGCCATTAAGAGCCTAAAATCTAGAGCCCTGGGCCCGGATGGATTCTCCACCCGCTTCTACATAATCTTCCAGCCCCAATTAGTGGCCCCCCCTGACCCACCTCTACAACTCATTCGTGGCCACTGGAACGGTCACCCCAACAATGCAAGAGTCTATCACAGTCCTCCCCAAGCCTGGGAAGGACCCCCCACAACATTAGCTCGTATAGACCCATTGCCTTGCTGAATCTGGATGCCAATATATACTTCAAGATCCAAGATCCTGGCTAATCGCCTAGCACCTACCCTCCCAAACATCATAGACCTGGATCAAACGGGCTTTATACACCATAGGTCGACGAAAGACAACATCCGCAGGGCTCTGGACCTAATTGAGATCGCCACTAGGACTCCCAAAAACTAGCTTTACTGGCGCTGGACGCAACCAAAGCGTTCGACAAGGTGGACTGGTCTTATCTGCGCCTCACTCTAGAGGCCTTTAGCTTCGGCCCGACCTTCACTCTAGAGGCCTTTAGCTTCGGCCCGACCTTCCAGACCTGCCTTGATCTTTGCGAACTACCAGGCCCCTAGGACCAGGCTGAGGATCAACAGCCGCTTATCGGACTCGATCTCCCTCACGTGAGGTACGAGACAGGGATGTCCTCTGTCCCCCTTGCTCTTTGCTTTGGCCATGAAGCCGTTGGCTCAACGAGTCCGGAAAAAACCCTGAATCAGTGGCCCGAGTACTGGCTCTGCGCAACATAAAGTGGCCCTCTATGCGGATGATGTTCTGCTCACCATTACAAACATTGAGGGATCCATGAGGGAGGCCTTAACTGAAATCCACAACTTTGGGATGGTCTCGGGATTCGTGGTTAACTTCCAAAAGTCAGCGGCGCTGGCAGTGGGTTTGACCCCGGCTGAACAAGAGTCCTTGGAGGAGAGAGGTCCTTTCCAGTGGAGCATCAAATCGATCCCCTACCCAGGGGTCCAGATCCCCGCAAATCCAGCGAAAGTCTATCGGGCTAACTTCCCGTCACTCTTCGAGTAACTAGAAAAGGATCTTACCCGCTGGCAATCACAAGAGATCTCCCTCTTAGGCCGCATCACGGCATGCAAAATGAACTTACCTCCTCGCTTCCTCTATGCCTGTGCCGGCCTCCCGATCACCATTCCGCTCCTCCCCCTGTACAGCGGCTCCAAAGAAAGATGGTGGACTTCATCTGGAGGGGTAAGAAAGCATGCATCCCGCGGAGAACAATTAAGGCTAGCACGAGACTGGGAGGCCTGGGGGTACCCGACCTCCGTAAATACCAAATGGCAGCGCAACTAGCCCACCTCCAAGCATGGGGGCTTGCTACAGGTCGGCCGAAATGGATGGAAATCGAACAATACTGCCTCTCCCTCCCCCTTTGCTTCCTCCCGTTTCTACCTACATCCTTACGTCGAAGTTGCCTGGGCACTCTAACAGCCACAAAACAAACGATAAAGGCTTGGGAGTGGGCTTGCAGACTCCGGGGTGTCCCAGGAGACCTGAGTGTGCTCTCCCCCAATCTTCCTCAACCCAGCCTTTTCCCCCAGGGCCCATCCCCAAAACTTTAGAAACTGGGTCGCAGGGGGCCTCACCACTCTGGGACAACTCCCCCCCCTAACCTTTGAACGCTGCATGATGGCCTTCGAGTTAGCAGAAACGGATAGGTATTCCTACGCCCAACGTAGGCACTGGTGCTCCCACCCACAGACCCGTGCGGTGGCCACGAGACCCCTCACCTCACTAGAGCCGACGGTGAATGACCTACCGGCCCGTGGAAAGATCTCTGCCCTATATAGACTGCTGCAGGAGGACCCCCTCCAGTTTAGGCTTTCCTACATGTCTCAATGGGAAACGGACCTCAGACACACCATTGAGGATCACACGTGGGTGGACATCTGGACAAGAACGCGGACAACATCCTGCTGCATTACCAACCGGGAGTGTGCCCATAAGCTACTCCTGCGCTGGTACTACCCCCCCTCTACGCCTTCACCACTTCCAACCGGCACTAGACCCCCACTGTTGGCGACTTTGCGGCCTTCCAGGATCCTACTTCCACATGTGGTGGACCTGCCCCCGTGTGAAGGAGTTCTGGACTCTTTGCTTAGCTACCATAAAGGATGTCACCCAGGTGACCATTCCGCTCACGCCCGAACAGGTCCTCCTAGGGATTCTACTGCCAGGCTTATACCCGCGGTTGGGGAGAAGAGTTGCCCTGGTGTCCCAGTTCTTGTTAGCAGCTAAGATCACAGTGGCCTGCACCTGGAAGTCTGCGGACAGACCCTTGATGGCCCTTTTCTGGGTTAAACTCTGGGATATTTTGATAGCCGAGAGGGTCACGGCGGCCAAAGCGGGACTGCTTCACCAATTGAGACATCTGGGCGCCAGTACTGGACTATGACCTGAACTATCGCCTGATTGCAAGAGCCCTTCACGCTATGGACGACCCGCTACCGCCACCAGACCAGTCCAATTAATGCCTGAGAACTATGCTCGCCAGGAAACGCATGGTATGGGAGAAGAGGTCCCTGGGTTTGCACGATTTGAGAAGCTACATGTAATGCGTTTGTATAATTTCTCCTGTGTGTTGATTTACAAATAAACACATTTTAAAAAAAGAATGCACACAACTAATTGAAAACACTGGAGATCCACCCATGAATGAGAAGCAAAGAGAATTTAGACTGTTGATAAGCAATGGCAGGTTTAAAGCAGGGATGTTTAGGCAACGGATTTCACTTTGTGTCAAAAAAGGCAGCAAAGGGGAGCTTAAGTGTCATTGTGGCCCTTTAAGGCAGACCAGGTGGCTAGGACTTCAAATACTGTTTATCGCTTCTCTTTGGGGCTCAATAGTGTCATGACAGGATTTTAGGTGTTTTGCTTAATTTGAGCTGGTGTCGAGACAATAGTGCTGTGCGTTCCCAATGAAATGAAATGAAATTAAATGAAATATTTTATTTATTTCACGCTCGTACACAAGTGTTCCAGAGCGCGACCAGGCAAAAAGGGAGGGGAACAAGGGAGAGAAAAAAAAGAAAAGAAAAAACAGCGATCTGACTAGGCCTAGTGACATTTAAGAAAGCGCAAGTGCATGGGAAAGGAAAATGGGGGAAAAGTGCAAAGCAGTGGAGAGAAAACATAAATAAATATTAAATAGAATAAATAATAAATAAGGGCTTTAAACCATGGTAGTGCAGCCAGCAAGTGGCAGGTGAAAGTTAGTCAGAATGGTATATCTGATAAGTGCAGAAGACACGTGGGAGGGGGACTGTATGGGTACAGATACAGAACCCTAGTGCAGATGGTGGCCTGGAGGCAGTGCAGGAGGGTGGCAGGGTGAGCAGGTACCTGGGCCCGAAAGAACAGAGGGTGACCAGGTGCACAATGCCATGAGAAGAAACAGATCAGCAGGGGAGAAGGGGGGGCAAAGGCAGAGGCAAAGAGGAAGGTCTTGAGAAGTTTCTGGAACCAAAGATGTTTTTCCTAATGTTTCAAGGTGGCCGGGAGGCTGTTCCAAAGGGAGGCACCAGCCGAAGACAGGCATCTACACCCAGCTCGTTTTTTGCAAAACGACTAACCTTGAGGGAGTTCGAAGTAGAGGAGCGAAGGGCTCGAGAGGGAGGTATTTACAGAGGGATAGTTGAAGGTATTTTGGACCCAGGCCCCAGAAAGCCTTGTGGACAATGCAGAAGGTTTTAAATTTAATCCTTGCATCCACTGGGAGCCAATGAAGGGATTTCAAGGCTGGAGAGATACGATCACAGGGCTTGAGGCCAAGGACAGTTCTCGCAGTCCTGTTCTGGATTAGTTGTAGAGGGCAGAGAGTGGAGGCAGGTAGATTTAGGAAGAGGCTGTTACAGTAATCCAGCCTGGAAAGGACCGGAGCTTGGGAGACAGTGGGCATTTGAGGGAAGGAGAGGAAAGGTAGAGTACCTCTAAGGAGGTAAAGTAAAAAGTTAGATGTTTTGGAGACATCAGAGATGTGTGCAGAGAAGGAAAGTGTAGAATCAAAGATAACCCCAAGGTTCTTAGCCGCGCAAGTGGGGGTGGGAGGAAGGCCAAGGGAGGCCGGCCAGAGAGTGAGAGGAAAGGATGGAGATGGTGTACCAAGAAGGAGGATCTCAGTCTTGTTGACATTTAGACATAAATCATTGGCGACACACCAATTTTGAATGGCGATTAGAGAATCGGAGATGAGGGAAGGAGAGGAGGCGGCTGAAGGAAGCCTGAAGATGAGTTGGGTGTCATCAGCATAGCACTGGAAAGTTGAGCAGAACATTGAGATGCAGTAAGCGAGAGTTACCAGGTATTGGTTGAAAAGCCAGGGCGAGAGGATAGACCCCTGGGGGACACCACATGTGGAGAGGGAGATAGAAGATAGGAAGAACCCAAGTTGTACCTGGGAGGGTCGATCAGAGAGAAAAGAGGTCAGCCAGGCCAGAGCCTGATCAGTGATACCGAGGTTGTCACAAAGACGATTGAGCAGGGTGGTATGGTTGACCGTGTCGAACGCAGAGGAGAGGTCAAGTAGGATGAGGACAGAAGGAATGTTAGAATCGAGGTTGGAGAGCAGGTTTTCACGGATGTTCAGGAGAGCTGTTTCCGTATTCTGGCAGCTCTGAAGCCATATTGGTGGTCATGGAGGGAGACAACAGTCAGAATGGAGATTAAGCTGAGAGATGGCCAGCTTTTCCAGGAGCTTGCCCAAAAAGGGAGTAATGGAAATTGGGCAGTAGTTTGCCGGACACAACAGATCACCAGTGCATTTCTTGAGGAGAGGATGCACAAGGGAGAGTTTAAGAGGGGTGGGGAAAGAGCCAGAGGCAAAGGAGAGGTTGCAGAAATCAGCAAGGGCCGGCGCAAGGGTGTCAATGTGGTCCTTAATGGTTTTAGAGGAACGGGGATGGACCTGTTTTGATGAGGTGTTCATAGATCGGACTTGTCTAGATATCTCATCAGGGGAGAAAAGAGGAAAGGAGGAGAAAGGGGGATGAGGGGTAGCTGAGGGAGGGTCAGCAGGCTTAGGAGGAGAGGGAGGAGGAGGGGGAGGGGGAGTGGAGGAGAGGGTGGACAGGATGTCCTGGGTTTTAGAGACAAAGTGAGAGGCAATGGCATTGCAAAGATCCTGGGAGAAGAGAAGAGGGGTGGAGACTGCAGCAGGGTTGGCCAGCTTCTTGCAGATTTTGAAAAGTTTGGCCGAGTTGTTAGATGCCGCAGAGATGCAGGCTTGTATGTGGACTCTTCTTAGTGTGGACATCAAGTCGGTATTGCCTTTGGAGCAGGCGGCAGGCCAGTTTGTCAGAGGATAAGCAAGAAGCCCTCCATTTTCTTTCCGCCGCCCTACACCTCCGTTTAAGTGTAGCTAGGTCAGAGTCACACCAAGAATTGCACTTGGCTTTGGACTTCAAACGGATCCTCATGACGGGGCAAGAGTATCAAGAGTAGCAGAAATAGAGGAGTAGAGAAATGAGAGGGCTGTGTCAGGGTGTGAGTCAGCCTGGGGTGGAGGAGGGGGGGGAGAAGGTTGCAGAAAAGGCCTCGACTGACACGCTTCATGGGCCGGATATCTGAGAAGGTGGGTGGCAAGCTAGGAGTGGACTTGGCTTGGGGGGAGGAGATGGAGAGAGGAGAGGAGGCAGTGATCACTCCAGGAGAGAGGAGTGGTAAGGCGGGTAGAGAGGGGGAGGCCGGATGAGATAAAGACATCAAGTGTGTGGCCAGCCAAGTAAATCGGGCCGGAGGGAAGGATGGAGAGGGAGAGTGAATCGCAGAGGTCGTGAAAGAGTGAAGATGAGAGACAGGTAGAATCAAGATGAATGTTGAGGTCACCAAGGAGGAGAAGTTGAGTGGTGGAGGCCAAGAGGGAAGAGGAGAGGTCAGCCCACTCAGAGAAAAGAGGTGATTTGACCAGGGGGCCGGTAGAGAGTAGCAACAGTAAGAGTGGCTAGGAGAGAGCGAGAGAGAGCCTGCAGACTAGGCATTCAAACGAGGAGTAAGCTTGAATGAGAGGCGGGGATCCACTCAGGGAAGAGAAGGGCTACACCCCCTCCAGGCCGATTGGATCTGGGAGCTGAGAGGATCTTGTAGCTGTCGGGGAGGAGAGTGTAAAAACTCGTGATGGAGTTGGCTGTGAACCAGGTCTCGGTGAGACCCAGGACATCAAGGTTGAGTTCTTCTAGGAGGTGGCTGATGTTAGAGTGGTGAGTGTGTCAAGTCTGTTGGAGGCTTGGCCTCTGGATGGATAAAGTCAGTCTTCGAGATGGTCAAGTTGATGGCTTCCAACCGTTCGGTGGTCAAGCAGGCAGTGAAAAGATGCTTCTCTGGTGTCAGTATTTGAGATGCCAGCGTTCCACAACAGTGGTTGAGCCGGCTTGTAGGTCAATCAAGGATGAAACTAGCACTTCAAGGAACGTAATACCAAAAGTAGCACCGCAGGTCCTGTACTGACTCCAAATGAGTCAAGCCAGCTTGAATATGTCTCAAAGTGGTAAAACATGGTTCCAGCTCCTCCTATATTTCGGAGTTGCTCAGAGGCACTATTCAAAATCTGCCGAGACAAGTGGAGTACTTTATCCCACACTTCCTTTCCAGGAAGTTGACTGGCACCTATAGATCGCCCTTCAACTCCACTAAGCAGGATCCTGGTACCAGTGCACAGACTGCAGAAAATCCTTGTTATAACAGCAGTATCCCCCCTAGGGTTCCTGAGGGATGGTTAAGGGGCAGAGCTCTCATCTGCCTTGGGAGCTTCTGTTGTGTCGTGCATGGCAGAGGGTTTTGGCAAAGACTGCATCGCCCCCTTTCAAAGTCCAAAGAGGAATAAACTAACGGCAGGTTTACCAGTCTTTATAAAGGTGAACTGCTACAGTGGACTGGTCCAAAGCAAGCCTATTGCCAGGAGTCCATCCAATCAAGGCTGCTGACGAAGTGTCTAACATCATACCGAAAGTCCTTTGCCAGCAGGAAGTGTAGCATACAGTACATTGTAGAGACTGACCGACATCTAGATGGTGAAATCCCCTCCCTCAACCTGACTCTCCCCTCTGTTTACTTTAATTCTGCCCCTATCCAGGTCTGCTGACTTCAAAGGCACTCTAGTAATCAGCACCCTAGTGTGGCTTTGTTATGTAAAGACTGGGAGGACCTCCTATGTAGGGTGCCTGAGCTGTGGGAGGAAGATGGTGGCAGGGGTGCCAATAAAAGAATCAGCTTCCTGGCCCATGGTCCCACATGTCAGTTGTGGAGACAGCCAGCCCAGACAGCTAATACACATCAGCTCTCTCATAGCTGGAGCAATCCACACCAAACGGATACTAGTAGGATATCCAAATGCTATGGCAGTATAGTTGCAGGGTTGAAATTGCTGGTAGCTCCTGGTTCCCCGGTGGTAGGTTCTGCCTATCGGGGGGGGGGTGAACTGCACCTAGGAACTGGTTTTAGCTCCTGCTGATCGAATCTTAATTTGGAGCCCTGCAATTGCATGGACCTCAATAGCCAACATGTCATATCCAGATATAACTTAGATTTACAGTCTAACGTGCAACCAGGCTGACTAGTTTACACAGTAAAATCTTGATCCGAGGCACAGAAGTTTAAAAAGCCAACTGCCTGTTGGCACTTGGTGTTTCAGCAGCTGTCAGGAATGCACATACGACCTTTGATCCTGCCCTAATGCCACTGCAGAGGAGTTGCTGGAGGCGTCACGCGACTTGTTACAGCAATGGTACATGCATGTACCATGCTTTTGCATGAACCATTACGAAAGGGGGTTCTGGTCATTAACAGGCCTCTCTTTCAGTGATAGAATTAACTGCATCATTTTATTAATACTTTTTTTTTTAACCTACAGCTTCTGTCACCCCCTCGCAGATGGCAACTCTTCATATACATTTCTCCTTGCCATTGGGTTTAGTATTCCTTTCATTTGTTAAACAACTAGGAACTGAGCCATAAAATGTCATTTTAAAAGGATGTTTAAAGCACGATCCCAACATTGTCTTGTTATAATAATTTAATAGTTGTATGTAGCACTGCATGCATGAATACGCCCTGAAAGAGCACGCATTACTACATGTAAAAGTACTCATATTATAAGCCTCTTAAGGAATGAAGGATGCAAACGTCTACGGAGATTAACATGCTCAGCTAGCTTGCTGCCAGGGTTAATTAGAAGAGTATGGTTGCTGTAAATTGATAGTTTATGTATGTAAACAAGAAAAGGATAACGCTGCATAACTAGGTAAATCGCAACAGCAGCAACAGTCTGTATGACGAGCGCGGGGAACGCAACTGTTACTAAGTGGCAGACCCTTAAAGCACACAAACAATCACTAGGAACCGGTTGCCATTTTCGTGGCTCCAGGGTCACATGTGCTCGGATTTCCGGTTAGCTTCTCAGTTTACCCACTCGCTGCTGTTCAAGGATGCATTGTTCTTCTTATCTGCAAAGCAGCACTAAAGCACTGCCAGGCGACTGACTGTGCAGGGAGTACACAGCCAGACATTAAGGAACACTTCCCATCAAGCCCGCACAAAAGCAGGTCAAAGGGTCATTTTTAATACATAACCCATCAACCGGGAAACAATCCAACACGCAGAAAGAGAAACATCCAATCGGCTCTTTCTGGGAAGGCAACCTTCAGAAAGGTTCAGATTCTGCCATGCTCTGGAGCGCCTGCCTCGCTGGAGGTGAACCAGAGTGGCTTTGGCCCACGTCGCTTTTAGATGCAAGAAGCATATGTTTAGCCCAAGCAGGGCCGCTTCTAGCCGGATTAAAACAACGCTGCCAATGCATAACCCAAGGACTGAAATTGCTGGGAGCTAGTTAGCCCCCGGTTGTAACCTAGAAGAGGCTGGCTAGTTTTACATCATATGGAATTACCAGCAGCTGCATGCTATTCCCCGGGCTAAATAGTGCCAACATACCTATCTTGCATTACCCCTATGCGCTTGGAAGTTTGCATGAAAATGTACTGGAGAAATCTCCAAGATGCATAAAAAGCTCAAGAGGGAATGTGTAATAGACTAAAAGCTATAGTTGGCCTCCCATGTGAAAGTTACATTTACAGGCCGCTTTGCAGTATCTCCTTGTTTCCCAGTGGGTTACTTGGTGATGACAGTTACCCCGGAGATCTAGCAACTGATCAAAGAGTGAGAAACCCCACGTCCGGAAGGTGGGAGGCTGGGGTAGTCCCTGCTGGGCATGGCTCATCACTCTAGCAGCAAGACAACAACTCCCAGAATGAATTAATTTGCTAAAAAAATGTTCTGGACACAGTATTTGAATTTTATTAGAATTTTTTAGAGTGCTCTAACTCCATTATCTACTTACCTTACCTGTGCCTCGCGTGGAACCAAGGGTTTCATATAATTAGGAACAGGGAGGAAAACATATCCTCTGTCTGAGGCCCTTGTCGGGGCATCATCATTTGTTCCCATCAGTTTCTACTACAATTGCAATGTTTGGCCAGCCATGTGACCACACGTCATGAATTGCATCTGCAGGTTCAGACTTTTAATGGGAAAAGTAACATCTCAGAATGCAAGATTACGATAGCCTGGTGTGACTCAATGTGCCACATGATGTGACTCAATGTGCCACATGACGTGGAGCCATACATTTGTATGATTTAGGTTTTAGCTGTAAAAAATAAATACACAACCAGTTCTTTGGAATTGAGCATCTGTGCACTAGGTTTTTCATCACACGATGAAGGCAGAAATTACATCAGTACACAGAGAAGAATGGAGCTTACCCAGATTGGGCTGGGACATGGCCAGCGACCTCTGTGTCATGGCCGTTGAAGAGGCAGGCGGAGGATGGTGGTTCATATGACTCATGGGCTGCTGGGTCATGGTCTTCCGCGGGTCCTGCCATGTTGTGATCTTCTCGATATGACTGCAAAAGGAAACAGGGGGAGGGGGGATTAGCTTCTCCAGATGTATGTGCAACCAGAACAAGAGTCCTTCACAAAGGTCAGCCATACGCAGAACTACTCACAGGTCAGTCTGCCATGCACAACAGTGACAACCTGCAACCTCCGCCATCAGCAGGTGCACTGGACTACTTTATTTTGGAACTCTGCTGTATAATGGTAATTGACATTTGTTATTCTTCCCGAACTTTTTAACTTTTAATTTACACGAATAAAGAATAGCTAGATCCCCTCCGAATTCTAGGCAGCTAGACACTTAAGTCAGATTAGCTGGTAAGCAAGCAGGGAGGGGGGGGGGCTACGCTCGACTCCTGGCCAGTTCCACCCACCGGTTCTTCATGCCGCAGTGAATAAAATGAAGACCATTTAGTGGGTAGTAGAATATTGAGAAGAGCAAAAGCTTCATTAAAAGAAGTGATCATGAAAAAGTAGCAGCAGAACATACAACAGTAGTGCAAGTGGTGGAAGTAGAGGTGATAATAGTAGCAGCAAAATGAAGCGACACAAAGGAGTGCCCATGCAAACAGTACAATTAAGGCCACTGGTGGTGGTAGTAGCAGAAGTAGTAAAATGGACGGTGATGCAAGCAGTATTAGTGCAAGCAGCAATACATAAAAGTAATAACAATACAAGCTCCATGCAAATAGAAGCACCACAAGCTGTAGTACAATATGTAGCCGTGGAAGTAAAGGTAATGGCAGTTTTAGTAATGCAAGCAATAGTTGCACACCTTGCAGTAGAAGGACAAGCAGAAGAGTAGCAAAGTCGATACTGGCAGACATAGAAGTAAACTTAGTAGAAGTTCAAATAGTAAAAGTAAAAGTAAAAGTTGCAGTAGCTGTATCAGCTGTAGAATAGGCATCGGCAAAAAAGTAGTATACATGTTTCAGTGCAGGAAGCATAAGAAGTGCAAAAAGGAGGAGTTCTGGTAATAAAACGGACACCTTGCTGTAGTTTATGGACCGCAAAACTATTGCAAAAAGTATAATCAACACTACTTAATTTATTCCAGGATTGTCCAGTATCCGGCACAGAGGCCAAAATGCAGCCCACCAAGGAATTGGGACCGAAGACTCAGATTGGAGGGGTAGATCTGTGAACCAGAAAGTTAAAAACTCTGACAGCCATATTCATTTTCCATCTTTCCGACCCATGGTCACTTCTCCAGTCCCATAGCAGTGTCCCGATGGATACTGGTGGGCTTGGAAAGGGACAAGAGGTGGAACTCCTCTTCCCAGAAGCGGTTGACGTGGCGTGCAGTGGAAGGAGACTCCGCCAAGATCGAGACCTGTGGGTGCCCACCCTTAGTGTCGGTGGGGGTTTGGATGGTGGCTGGGAGTGGAGCAAAGGGTGGCAACAGAGCATGTGTGCTTGTACCCTACTTATGGTGACCACATTGTGCATACGAGGAATTAACTGGCAGAGCACATTTGATGTGATGGTGATGGGGGCCCCTGCACGTGAGGCTGTACCTTACATATGGGGAAGTTGCCAGGCAGATCAGGCCTTGACAAGAGAGGGATTTGAAGTTGCACCTGGGAGTGGTGTCAAATGTTGAGTCACATTATTTCTTGGGGTGTAACTGGTGCCAAAGGTTACATGACATCACGTGCGATATCATTGGTGTCAATGGTCACTACCACATTGCCTGATACGATATTATTACACATAATATCTATGAATTTGGCTCACTGGCCCAATGGATGACAAGATCACAATCTAGCCCCAGATTCTACAAGCCCGGACAAGCCAGATGTATTCTTTGAATGTAACAGAAACTTTGTTTTTAACATGAAAAACTGGTTGTCTTCAGAGATTTGTTAAGTGTATCAATCAAATATTGGTTTAAAATTGTGCAATTGCAGTAACATTTTGGGTGGCAAAATCACCATGTACATTATTGAAAGGGAACCTGCAGACAAAAGAAGCACCCAACCACTGTGCAGCGACAGTTGCATTGACCCACAGTTAGTGTACCTCTGCACTTCAGAGCAGAGGAAAGTTCTCCCAGCAGTCCTCAGCCAAGTTTACTATTGAGAATGTGTGGCCTTGCCCTCGCGTGCAGCCTAAATGTGTCGGAGGGCTTTTTCAGTGAACATTAGCACCCCAGGCGGGAGAGCCAGCCAATCGGGTTTCTAGTAACGTGGGCTTGAACCGCCAGTACAAGGCCGCAGTCCAAGCCACCCGGCTCTCCCCACTGCCATCTTCCCCTCACCCTCCGTCCCGTTTTTTTTCTTTATTAACCCCCCGCACCCTCCCACTTACCTTATTTCAGCTATGGCGGCCCCGACTGCCGCACCTTCCTCTCAGCTTCCCACAGCCTCCATGAAAAGTAAAGAGGGGCTCCACACGGCGTGGCGTTGTAGGAAGAAAAATCCTTTAGTTGCACCCAGGGTTGCCGCTTTGGTAACCCAGGGTGCTAATGGCCTTATATACCCGCTCACCGGTGGAACACCGGGGGGGGGGGGGTAACTGCCCTGGGCCCACATTAATGACCCTCGCTTCGCTCAGCCCGTAAACTGGTGCCGCGGGCCGTTGCATCCCTCCCACCCCCCACGGTGTTGCTTGTGGAACGGGTACATAACGCCACATTAAAACATTTTCAAACTCAAGATGATTTCATGAACGGGACCAGTAACAGATTGTACAGGTCAGAATGGGTCGCTTATTCCCAAAAAGCTATTTTGCTGAGACCCAGTGCTCCCCATCCTACAAGGGATGCTCCGGCGCAGAGGTAAGGATCATCCTTGGTGTGGGAAGCAGTGCCCATGGGAGAAAATGAAGCCTGAATGTCAACTTGTGTGCCACAAAAGGCATGCGTCTCTCCTCCCCACGATACATTGCAAAGCGTGGAAAACATTCAGTTTTTGGACTGCATAAAGTGCACACTATGTTTCTATGGCAATTAGCTTTTAGCTTGGCGTTAGTGCAATTCCTATCATTTTGTCCCTAAGGATGGAGTTCTTAAATGTACTTTTTGCTGCAGCGAATGGGCATCACTCTTCTGGAAAGGGTTACAGAGACCAAAACCCCACAGAGCGGGAGCGGTTATAGGGACCCATTTTGTATACACTGGATTCATCAATGAACTATTCCTTTTTTTGATGAGTCATAGGTTTAGGAAGTGATGTAGATAGGGCGTGGCCTCTGGTGGAAGTCCCACCCTACTTGGACCACAACCCAATCTGCCTTCTGGCCCCAGCAGAACTGAGTTTAGCATGCATTTTTGCTCGTTTTATGTGCACAATACGGGTTAGGCTTGTTTGGAACGCTGCAAAGGTTACACGCATTGCGCAAAAATACTCAAGTGTGTGAAAAAAAGGACTACAAATGTGTGACCACCTTCTGGCAAGGGTCTAACTCCTGAAAATAGTCAAACTTATTTGACAGGATCTCAAGTTCTCCCATGAAAGGTATGAAGTGATCAACACACCATGGCTAGACTACCAGCAAAATGTATTCTAGTACTTGTAGGTGTATTATAAACTGCACAGGAATGCAACATGACATGTAATGCCAGGACTTTACAGAACATGATTTGAGCTCTCCCTTTGTGCATACTTTTTATGTAACAATTGCGAATGAAGTAGTTGAGGGATAGAGCAGTTTGTCTGCATTACTAGCCTTAGACCTTTTACACCCAGGGGTTATTCTGCACGCAGATCACGTTTGTGCAGCGGGCGACAAGAGTCACCTATGTATATATCATATGTCTAGTGTTTATAATGCACAAACCTAGCTACCGAGCAAAAGAGCGCTGTATAAAAAGGCGACAAGAATGCAGAGCTAGAACCCCAGATAGAGCGGGAGGAATAAGGCAAACTATGAGGGCACATCACATGGAGTCGGGGTCACTTGCATCCAGATCTACAGAGATCTTCAGAACTTGCATGCCAATTTTTTTTTCAAATCTGTGAGAGTCCTTTCTTCTGTTGACCTTTATAGTCGATACAATGAACACCATTTAGATCGATAATGGTAGAATCAGATATTTGAAATGCAAAGAAGATTGTCTATACAAGCTCAACCTTGTTGGTGCTAATAATGCACACATGTAAACACTTTGTTAATGCGGACCACTACCTTAGGCCCAAGTGTATTATGTGCAGGGCCACCATAGAGTAAAATGCACTGAAACATTCACCACACCGAGTTCAAGGTCTGCACTAGTGAATTCAGCTGGAGTGCTTGCAATCCACATGGCTTCCTGTGATACCATTAAGGGCTCTCTCTGCAACATTATATTTCATCACTGGGCAGGAACCACATATTTTAAGTAGGGGGAATTCTTTCAATGGGTGACAACACAATAGTAGAGGAGCATTTGTACGTGTGGGGCAGTTTTAGTGCGAAAAATGTGGGACTGCTCGTGGCAAAAGAAAGTACAAATAGATGACGAAAGTTGATGGTGTAACTATGGCTGCCAATGAAGTACATGAAAACCTAAATATCTTATTTATACATGGATTTTAATTTCTACACTCAGCTAAAACATTTTTCAGGCATAAAAAGTGGTTCCAACTACGTTTACTCTGAAGTTAACCGTCTCAAAAAGTGCAACATTCCTATCATGAAACTTCATTTGCACTTTCATTTGGATTTTCCACAAGAAATAAAACCTATCAATATGAAATGTGTGCAATTGCTACTTTAACTTGTTCATTATGATTCCATACTAGGACCAAGCTGCAAGAATCAGATAATTTGTTTGTCTGTGAAAAGTAAGGGGGAAGTTACTAAACCTGCAGATGATGGACTGCATCTGTTCTTCACACACCGTGAGGAACATGGCATTTCAGAGGGAATGGAAGCTATTCCTTTATCCTCCAGGTTAAATAGGAGATGGAATTGTTGCTCGCGATTGGTCATCTTGGTTCCAGATCATGACATGCTAGCTGATTCTTCATTGGAGGTACAAAAGCACTTCTTGGAAGTGGTAACTACTCACAGCCGTTCTGCTTCTTAAAAAAAACACAGTCCAGCTCAACTCTGCAAATTTTGTTCTGGAACGATAGACTTAGCAAATGAATGCTTCTAGTTTATCCAGTACCTGTTGAGGATTTTTTCCCCGTTCAGTCCTTAGTGAATTAAATGCCAAAAGGGTGCCATCAGTTGCTATAGTCAATGCTTTACAGTATGATTTTGTACCTTTACTTGACAAAGTACCTCTGCAATTGGCTCCAAATATGGTGTGACGTGTGGATAATGCAGAAGCCTTCTGTAACAAGCTACCTGATTGAGAGGCTTTGGAGGAGTCGATGAGCTTCTTACAGGCACTAGAACCCACCCTTCCCAGAAGCATCTCCCATCTGCTGAACTGATACAGCAAAGAGGCTATCCCTGCAAGGGATGGGGAATGGACTCAGGGAGGCCTCTGTTGGTTGTGGGGTCTATGTGGGGTTTTCCACGCAATTCTTTCCTGTAACGACAGCCGAGAAGCTTGGAGTACCTAAGAATTAATATCTCACACCCTCCCTATCTCTCCGACCTATGTGTAGCTGAATCCCGAGTGTAGGATTCTCAGTCCTCTGGAGACACTTACCTTTCCCTGCTGTGGCCTGCATCAACAGGGATTCTCCTTGGCGGCCTCATCAGGCTGTTCATTTCTTTGAAGTCTGGCGCTTCCAGTGAAGATTAGGCATCAGGGTAAAGTCACTCTACATACAAATTCTCAATGGTGCACAGCACTGCTCGCCCAGAATGTCTACTGCAAGTCCCAGTGGGAAGGTAAGTAAGTCCATGTTATTCTTGTTCTGTCCCCTGGTTGCTTTTCATTGTGATGTAAGCAGTTCTAGATCTCCATTGTCAAGATACATGTGCCAGAAGCCCTTTCCGGCTGAAGAAGGGACCTTCTAGATAGGCCCTGCAAGAATGACGGGCCGGTAGTGCAAGAAGGCAGGGCCTTTCATAAGTGGCTCCATCCAAATTTCTGAGATAACGTGGGTTCTTGAAATTCAGTCCAAAGAACAATACGAGGTGGCCACTTCTGTAAACTACGTCATTACAACATTTTTTGTGTGTAATTTGTTACTTCTAAAGCATTTTTTGAGCTAGTTGAGGAATACATTTATCTTTGGTGGTAATGTGTGAAAGTAGCAGATTCTGGGTAACATTAACTATAGTTTGTGCCATCCAGGATTGCATAGAGGATTGGCACAATTCCCTGCCGCCTTTTTTGCTTGGTTATGCACGGTCTAATTCTTCTTCTATACAGGTCAATGAATGGAGAACGTTTGCGCTGATCGAGGTTGCTCGCCAGTTGGCTGGATTCTCATACCCGGTTCACTGGTGCCTCCTGTGACTACTGGCATGCCCAGACTTGCTAACCTAATGCACACCTCCTGCTCATAAAGGTTGAACCCAGCCACGCGATTAAACATTTCATTGTGAAGCTGGCCAACATTTACATTTATCAGCAATCACGTGATAAGTCTTGCCTGACCTGGTTTGTCAGAGACTGATGCACAGGTATTTGCTTCAAAGCCAATGCCGATTTCAATAAGATGTACATAAAAGGAGCCCAGTCTCGAAGCGGAGCGAACTCTCAACACCCAACACATCATATGTTCACATTTTAGACTTGGCAGCATAGAAATAGAACGAGGTACCCCACCAAAACAAAACCGTGGGAGAAGGCCCTCTTTTGTTCCAGTCGCCTGGCTCCTTATTGAATGGATGGATCTCAAAGTGGAGGCTTCTTGGCAGCTTCATACTGTTTTAGTATAGAATGTTGAAGAATACTTCACAGTTTTAATTTAATGAAGCAATTATGGATATTCGGAAATTAACATTCTTTTAAAGGTCTTCTGGATCCCCAAGGGAAGCTTCAGTAAAATAATAGTGTTCAATGTCAAACTGAAGATCTTGTCTAAACAAATTGGAGAATTATGCTTCAAGAGGTGATTCGCAGAAAATGCCAAGTTGTCAACTTTTCTAAAAGAAAAGTCCCAGATCCACCACATTGGTACAATGATTTGGGGGTGTACACCAACTCGCTCCCCTGAAAGCCGATGACTACCTTCCACTTGCATTTCTCTTTCAAGATGTCACTGGCAGGGAAGATCCAACTGGCCGACTGGAACTGCGTGCAGTGGCTCATATCAGGCCTGTTGAAGACGGAAGTACTGGGAAACTTTCCCATGAATTAGCTTTAGGATCAGACAGGGGGGATTAAAACTGTAACCTTTGTTTAATCGGGGAGACACTGCAATGCAGTTACTGTTCTTGGCTTTGTAGGGAAGGCATGGTATCAAACAATAAGACAGACACAAGTGGTCACAGATCAAGGGCGTTTATTGTACTTCTATTGGGTTTGAAAAACACCCATCTAATCATAAATCTAAAGATGGGAGCAAGCTCCGACTATCAAATAATAATTAAGCAGTCCTAGTCAAGTCTGTCAAAAAAAAGGTCCTATACTAACAAACCTGTTGCCAATCCTTACTTCTAAATACAAATAGTGTGGGGAAACAATTATGCAAAAGAAAAAAAGTGTTCAAGAAATGATTTGTCAAGATATTCAAGCCGTTTGCTTCACTTCCAGACGTTGCAAGGGACAAGGCAGCCCACTCGAGCTTAGCACATTCTCTGGCTTCTCTAGCATGAGGATGCAGTCCAAAACCTCAACATCAGGGGTTGTGCCAAAGTTTCTTTGCCATTCAAAGTCTCTTATTTCAGAGTGCCCGATGCAACAGACAAACATTAAAAGGTCCTTTCTTCTTAGGATTTACTCGGCAGGAGAAGAGGGAGAGCCTAACACGGACACCAGTAGCAGTTCATTTAGGTGAAGGCCGCCGCAGGGACCATTGGCATGAACGAAGCGTTAGTTCAGAGAAGAACCTTGGGTTGGTGAAAAGTCAGATATGGTGGCTTGCAGGATAATGCTTGTAATTCTCCTACTCCTCTAGCTGAAGTGATGGAAGACTAGAAATGCGGTCTTCCAGGAAAAGAATTTCAGCAGAGTACGATATAGAGGCTAAAACAGAGGGCCAATTAATTTGGAGAGGACCACATTAATTTCCCAAGCTGGGGCTCATACAGGAGGGAATGCTCAGAACAGTCCCTTGAGGAACTAGAGCCTTTGTGACCACAGAATAGGTTGGTCGGTGGTGCATGTGTAGTGGGAAATGGCTGGAAAACGCAGTTTGATGGACGAGTGTGCCAGACCTGCTTTAGGTAGAGACAGTAGGTATGGCAAGATTTGAGCAGCTTGATCTAGAGTGGGTGTAGCTGCTTTGATGCACACCAAGTTGCAAAATGCTTCCATCTGTGCTTATAACATGACCGGATAGAGGATGCTCTAGCCCTGCCTAGAATTTGTTTGCATTCTGGAGGCAATGGTATATGCCCGAATTGTAGGGCTGCAGGAGCCAAGCCGTCAAGTTGAGGGACACTGGATCATGGTGTAGCATTGACCCACCATCTACGGAGAACAGGTCAGGGAGAGGAGGCAGTTTGATGTAAGGGGCCACCGACAGGTGGAGCAGATCAGAGTACCAAATTTGGCATGGCCATGCTGGAGTCAACAGAATCCCATCTGTTTGAGTGTATTTAGAACTCGAAGGATTCGCAGAATTGATTGAAAGGCATAGAGGAACAGTTCCTCCCATGGGAATGACGAGTCCCCTAGAGTCCCTGTCTGGGAATATAGCCTGGCAAACTGGGTACACAAGTCCATCTCTGTGCACCCCCACTGAGAGAAGAGGGAGAGAACATGGCCCTTCTGAAGCTGTCATTCATGACAGGGCCGGAGCTCCATGCTGAGGGAGTATGCAATGTTATTGTGAATCCCTGGTAGGTGAAAGGGGATGAGAAACATATTGTGTGCCATTGGCCAGTACCATAGTTCATGCACTTCTGCAGGCAAGACTGGAGACCGGGTACCTCCCTGTATACAGAAGTAAGACATCTGTCTTTGTTTCCTCACTTTTCACTCTCTACATCATTTCCCCCCGCTTTCTTGCTCCACCCTGCTCCCTCCTCCCCAATAGGCCAGTTTTAGCTTCCTTCGGCTCATATGAAGGCAGCGACACATAGTGCGACCCCCACCATTCGGATTGGTTAAATTGTAACTCTGCCCTCCCTCGCTTGCAAAGCAGCCAGCTTGCTGGTTCTTCCTTTCTCAAGCCTCCCTTCCCTGCCACTGCTCCCTGATGGGCCAGGAAAAGCAATTTCTCACCTCCACCCCAGGCAGCCCCCAGCCCGGGCTGCGCCTCAGCAAAGGGGCCCAAGGCAAAGGGGCGCTCCTTCAGAAGCGGCTCCAGATGGTGTCAGCAGGGGAAGCAGGAAGCAGGCAGACGTCAACCAGCAGTGACAAAGTAGGTGTGGTGGAGACAGGGGGCACAGCAATCACTGCGCCCCACTACACTGTCCCCACCCTCTCCTACCTTATCTTCCCCACCACCCATTAGCTTGAAGCCTGCATGATGTACCACTCTTTTTAGCAACTGTTAACTCCATATATATCCACTAACTGTCAACTGTATGGCCTGGCCATCTCTCACATCTAGATTAACTGTACCCTAACTGTGCTAGCCACTCCAAAAGGAATTGAGCATTAGCTTGCGTCACACTGAGAATTGTGAATATTCGCTTGCGTCACATCTAGACAGAATTGCGAATAGTGGCCTTTGCCACATTTAGATAGAAATGTGAAGATATTCACGCGCCACATCTAGAAAGAATTTGGGAATTAGCATGCATCACATCTAGGTAGCGATGCCACTAACCAACCCACTAAAAATCTCACCCTTTTGCATACACCTCTCAAACTCTAACCAAACACAACCACACCTCTAAAGCACACCAAACCGCACAAACTTCACTACACCACAACAAATCACACATAGCCTCGCACACAACAGAACACAACGACTACCAACCAAAGACCACACCTAAGCTCACCGAACAGTGTTAACCGAACTGAAGCTGTCAACAGCACATCAAAGCTCTCTTGCACTTTTCCCCCTCTGTCCTACTACCTCACCCCACCACCTTTCCTTTTCAGATCTGCCAGAGCACCAGGGGACCACTCCAGTTGTGATAGTATGCGGTACAAATGTCCTTTAATATGAATATTAACAAGGTGGTGGTGTTGTTGTGAAGATGCGGACCACCTTGTTCTGAAGTTGTGGCTTGAAGGACTTTAGGTCGCAGAACACTGCCCTTAATTCCAGGTTGTTGATGTGAAGATTTTTGTATTTGGGTTGCCATTGCACCCGCGTCGTAGTGTTTTGTAGGGGCTCCCCACCCTTCTAGGTAGGCATCCGTGTTAATTGTAGCCTGGTGTATTGGAAGGCGAAAGGGAGTGCCCTGTATGAGGTTATTGCGATGATTCCACCATTGGCGAGCTTCGCGGAAAGGTGGTATGAGGAGAATCTGGTCTTCCCCGGACCCTGACACATGCTGCCAGTGGGCATCAAGGAATTTCCGAAGAGGCTTCATGTGGAGCCTGAAGTACGGGACCAAAGGGATGCATGAGGACATAATCCTTAGAGACTTGATGGAGCGAACCGACGCCATTGTCACAAGCAGTCGGGGGACTTAGAATGGAGTTGACCATCTCCTCCGCGAGGGTGACGAGACATGCTACGGTGGTGAAAAATAAGCCTCGGAACAGTGAACTTTGAGCAGGCTGTATGCAGAATTTTGGAAAATGGATGGAAAATCCCAGAGAGCCGTGTTGCTAGTTGCAAGTATGCAGCGTGCACTAGCCAATCGACCAGGTAAGGGTAGGCATAGCCTAGTGCCGGAGGGGGGTTGCCACTCCATGGTGCAGACTTTAAGCCGAATGGTAGCTCCTTGAATTGATGGTGTTTGCCTTGCTCCACAAAGTGGAGGAAGCAGCTGTGATCGATATGAGGATATGGAAATACGCACCCTCCAAGTCTGGAGAGGATGTCTCCATTTTTCAGCTGGTCTAGAATGTGTTGGTGTGACCATGCAAAACTTCTGGGACCCTAGGAACTTGTTGAGTTTCCCCGAGATCCAGTATGGGTCTCCATCCTCCAGACTTTTTCCGGTCTAGTAAGTATCTGGAGTACAATCTGGAGCCCTGCAGGTGCGATGGGACAACTTCTATTGCCCCCTTTTTTTAGAAGGGAAAGAATTTCCTGCAGGAGGTAGGGTTGGTGTTGCTCCTTTTTCAGTATGGGAGGAATGGAAGGGGTTTCCCCCCCCTCCCCATGAATTCCATGGTGTGACCCCCCCACACCCCAATGTATGATGTTTAGCACCCATTTGTTGGTGGTGAGGAGAGGGATGGGCAGGGGTTTCGGGGGTGGGGCGGCGGGGCGGGGGGGAGTCAGTTACTGGGGCTGGTCATGCTATTTACTGGCAAGGGCCCTTGAAGAAACACTGAGTCAATGCTGGTTTCCCCTGTACTCCTGGTACCTTCCTCTGTAACCCTCCTGTGAGCCTCTGTTGGATGTTCGCATGCAACAGGAGGACCTTGACGTCCTTGAGAATATTGGTTTCCTTGATCGAAAGACTGACAGTGTTGTTGGAGGGTGCCCAGGGAACGGGCTGTGTCTGTCGGTTTTTATGGTTTTGTCCACTTTTTACCTCAACACGTTCTACCCCACCAAAGGGCATATCGACCATTTTTGTTTGAACTTCCGGCCAAAGTGGGTGCCCTCAGCCATCCTTGGCACCGCAGGACAGCCCTGTTGCCTCCTCTGCCGAAAACCCGCATCTGTGATGGCTAAGGCCACAGTGATGGTATGAATCAGCCTCACCTTCATGTAATAGCGTGAAAGCCTAATCCTGCTTTCTCAGAGAAATTCCAGGATGGGAACCATCTTGTACCAAAGCTTGCAATCAAATCAGGAGATGCTCGCCAATGACTTTTCCGCCTTGATGGTAGTCGCGGATGTGGCTATAAACCTATTTCAGAAGGCGGCGAGCTGCTTACCCTTTTTATCAGGGGGCACCATGCAGGGGGAGGCAGGATTAGCAGACTGTTTTCATGCTGCTGCCAAGACTACAGAGTCTAGGCAGGGTTGAGTGCGCAAGCATTTTAGAGCCGAATCTGGTACCCTGAATGTTTTCTCCACGAGTTCTCCCTTAGAGGGGTGGGGGGTTCGCTGAAAAGGAGTTCTTGATGATCAGAAGACCATCCTCCTAGATATCCTCCAACATGGGCATGGACACTTAAGACTTTCTGGAAGCTTCATGTCTCTGGAAACGAAAACCTTCCTTCCTTTGTTCTTCTGGTATACGGTCGAACAGTTTGGCTACACGTGTCATGAGGGCATGAAACAAGCCAATTTCATCTGAAGGTGAATCTCTTGGTGGCAGATCTTGTCCCAGGCGATGGTGAGCCAGCAGGTTGTCAAACTCATCCGTGGTATGAGCGTCTGGAGACTTAAATGTGAGATCATTAGCCTCAGTGTCGGTGAGGGTGGCAAACACTGGAGATCTAGATAGCCAAGGTGGGGACAAACCCTCTCTTGAAGAGAGCTCCTAAGGTCTGCTTTATGGAGAAGTAAGACTATGCTGGAGGTCTGACACCAGGGTTTGCAAGGTGGACAATATATCCAGTGAAAGTTCCCTGGGACTGGGCAGAAAATTCAAAGCAGATGGCACTTCCTAGTCAACACTAACTCCCCTTGGGAATGTTGATATTATGGGTCCCTGTACTTGTGTAACCAATGGTGCCGATGACAGCCTGCTTGGCATGGGTATCTTGGACATGGAAGAACTTGTCAACGGAGTAGTAATGTCTTACTTGCAGTGAGGGTAGTCATGGACGAATCGCTGAAGAGATTGTCGACAAAGCGGTCGTCAACAAGGATGGGCGTGCAGTTGACAAAGGTTTTGGACGCTTATGGGTCGTCGACGAGGTAGTAGTCAACGGTGACTGTGTGCATGAGTCGTCGACCGAGTAGTAGTTGTCTACTCAGTGGAAGACTGTTATTTCTCTACTGTTTTGACAAAGGAGTTTTAGCCACTGCAACCGCCGACTATGTGATCGAAGGTGGAGCAGGCCTCAACGAGGTGGTAGATGCCAGAACAGAGTGGTGCGACCAATTTCCCTTTTTGAGTTTCTTCCCAAGAGAAGCTTCCTCGTGGGGGACCTCAACCTCTTAGAAGAGGGAGTTTGTTCCAAGTGTCTGCTGTGTGGCTGAGGCATGACTGCAGACCGAGGTCGAGTCAGAGGCCTGGTCCCCTCATCTAACCATGCCAGCAACCTGCGATGACAGTCATTGTGGTTTTCAACAAAATAGGACTGGCAGATGTGACAGCCGTTGACGTAATCAGGATACAGGCAGTACAAGCACCCCTCATGGAGATATTCAATATACACATTATTGAGGTGACATTTGGAACAACCCTTGAAGCTTTTCTTCCTCAGGTCTACCATGCTCCGATGGACGAAAAAGGCTTCAGACTGGGATGGAACTCCATCAATGGTTGGAACCTCACCGGCAACGGATCACCATAGTCGGGAAGCGGTGAGGCACTAAACTTGCAGTGGATACACATTTTCTCAAAAATAGGACAAAAACCGTCAAATTTTGAAGAGCAAAAATGGAGGCCTCCCAACACTTAAACATGCAGTAAAAACCTGAAGATGGCCACCAGTGATGGAGCTAAGGAGGACCTATGTCATTGGCTTTGGCAGTATGAGCCAAAGTGACACTGATCAAGTACAAATGTGACGAGCAGTTTTAAGCTTTAAAACTAAAGTGCTTTAATATTACGGAGGATTCCCAGCCGACAACGGAGAATTTTGTAATTGTTTATTTGTAACGCGCTTAATACCCAGAGGTTTCTAAGCACGGACCCGGGGATCGAACCTGTGTTGCACTGCGTTGCCTTGCTTCCAAGGCGAGAGTGTTGCCTCTGAGCTATCCTCAATAAGCATGTGAATCCATGAAAGATCCAATGGTGGAGAACGCATCTCTTTCACATAGCTGAAACGTTCCTAACCATTTCAAATCAGACAGACCTAACGCACAGTTGTGGTATTTTATTGTACGGGTATTTGGTAGAGCGCGAACAAAGACCAGTAAAGGCGTCAAGGCACTAGGGTATTATATCCTGCCCTGCACACTGGATCGTAGTGCCAGCCTCAACAATCAGTTTCAGTCACATCTAAATACACTTGCAAAAACATGGTTAAGGCTCAGGAGCTAAGACTACGCTGAACCAAGATGCTGCCGTGTTAAAATCGGCTAACAGGATGCAGGGCACTTGTTAACAGAAAGGGGCACGCTTCCAGAGAATGTGGATAATACTGGGGGGGTCTGGTACTTTGTCGTTTTTAGGCCATGCCATGCTTACCAACCATACGAATACACTCCTGTGTAAACATGGAAGGAAGTACAAAATAATACACAAGAAAGACAGAATTTAGACATTATGATGAAGGTAATCGCACACTGCAGGACAAACGTAATTTCCACTGAAATGCAGTGTACATAGCTAATAATTCCAGAAGTTAACACAGGAAAAGTTGTACATATTTTATCATAATACCTGATCAGAGGGGGAATTGGACCTTGTGGGCGATGGGCCCAACGTCACTACACCCACCCTCAACTACACAAATGCACAAGGAATACTTTAAACAAATAATAATAATTTTAAAAAAGTGTCTTGACCGTGTGTCCAATAAACCGGCACGCGACGCCAAATAAAGCAGGTGCTGTTGTAGCAAATTTCACAATCAAACACTGAGGTAGTATTACATATACATTTTTTTTCCGCTTGAAAATGAAGATGCGTGTATTTGTGGCTGCACTGCAAAGTGAGTGTAACCATCGGTAACTGAAACTTCCAACTCAGCAAGTCGGACTGGTTTTCACCCTGTCATTACGAACAAAGACCCAATTCAGAAAACGTTGTCAAAGATTACAAGGTGTGGCCAAGAATGATTGCAGGAAGTGGGCGGTTTAAGGTGAGCTGCGAAAGGCAGTGTGTGGTATACCTACAAGGGATTACCGGGGACTGGGTAGGGCTTTGGGTCCCCGTTAATCTAAAAAGACCACAGTGACAGAAGCTAAAGGAACACAAAGGCCATTGGTCTTTCATAATTAGGGGTGAGGGGGTGGAGGGGGAGATGAAGAAACTGGAAGATTTACCTCGAGACAAAAGGCGGTAGACAACCCTCCATAATCAATGCCTGGGGGTGCAAGAGTGGGGCGTGGGCTGAGGTGATCACATCCCATGTGCACAGTCTGCATCAAGAAAACTAAAGCTGCCTTTGCCTTCGGAAACCTTTGCAAACAAACATTGTACTCACATTTTCGGATTGTTTAAATGTACACATGTTTGGGCTTGAAGTATAAAGGGAACAGCAATATATTATCGTGTTCAGAAAGTGAGTGCTGGTCTCTTGTAGCCAGCGGGACCTATTCAAAATATATTAGAGGAAATGCTCAAATATCAAACGAAAAATCTAAGAAACAAAACCTCACATTTTAAAACGCAGAATTAACGGGAAAGTTTACATTGAAAATATGCTTCCAGAGGCTGACTGAAAGAAGAAAAGGGATGCTGTAGCCTGTAGCATTGTCAGGGTGACAAGGCATCTATGGATGGAACAGGGTAAGCCACCAGCCACATGATGCCCCCCCCCCAAACCCTCCAGAGAAAAGGTAAATGGAGGATACACACGTTCCGCCAGTACCCACGAAGGACACTCATTTGATGGCCAGTAGTCACTCCTGGGTAATCAGAGGCAGGGGAGTTGCTAGGTCTGGAAAAGACCCGGGGCTACGCTGATGTCGGAACTGTTGGGACTGGGGGCTAGCTAGGCTTTTGGCTGTAGCTCCTGAGATTCTATCCGGGGCTACAACCAAAAGATCAGGGGCTATAGCCCCCTTAGCTCCCCCCTAGAAACGCCCCTGATCAGAGGTGTACTGCCCCTCAAAAGGCGATGCCATCCATGGAAGTGAAGACAGGTGCTTAATATGTCCGCAGAGAACCCAGTCTAGGTGCCCACCCACCGGACATGAACACATCCAACTGATTTCCTCAGCAGCACACCTATCGCTAGGAAGCGGCTATCATCCAACAACTACACCAGCTGGACACATCTGGTGCACCCACGCACCGTAAGACACGCTCTCTCTACTGACTTGAACTACGGTTCCCGAGGGCGTTCAACCTACCAGCCCGTTGAGATCATACCAATGATATATAAGGCGCTATACAAATGCCAAGTAACATAACATGTAACATAACATAATATGACCAGCCTTTAAGAAAGAAGGTTGAAAAAAACCCAGATTAAATAAGCCCCAGGAAGTTGCAATGTTAACACATTACAGAGGAAACCTGGAAGGCCGGCACGACCAGGGATCCCTTCACAGACTGGAAGTCTGTGCCGAGCACATTCTGGGCATGGGGCATGGCACAAAACACTCTGCAGCAAGGAGAAGCAAGAGGCCAGAGTACTCGTTGCATGCACATTATGCGACCTGGGTGCAAGCCAACACGGGAGCGAGTAGTAGCCCTCGACACTGCTGCCTGATGCCAGGATGAGGGACAGGCTCTTTGAGGTCTTGGATCACAAGAAGTGGTTGAATCTACCCACACAATGCACACAACAGCTGAGCATAAGTGAGAACAGGGGCCATACACATGGGGAGAGGTGTATTCATTAGCAACACCAAATTCAAAAAACCTTAAACTAATGGGGAAATTGACACACCAATGAGCAGCATCATTGCACAAATTAAAAGTCCAAGCCAGACCATAAAACGAGACAGTAGCATACAGATTCTCAGTGAGTCGGACAGAGTACCAGGGCCTTTGTGCGGGTTCAGTGAGAGGAGTGAGCAAGGAGAAGACAGGAACAAGAGATTGCCATGCCAAAAAGGCCATATCTAAGAGGGGCTACGAAAAAGGAGTTCAAAACAAAAAGTTGGAAGCTCACAGTGGCGCTGGAGAAGAGGGCAAAGGGTCTGCTAGAGACCATGACCCAGTGACTGTCAGGACCAGGAACATTCTAGCAATCAAGTTAGGGGCATTATGCGAAGCCCTGGTGGTCCCTGATTAAGCAGTTAGATGTTTAAAAGAGCCATCACCTGGAAACCCAGAACAGAGCCTCGAGTAGGGTCAATCATGTTGCCCGTGGATGGGAGTCCATAATTACTGTGACCTCAACAAAGAGACCAACAAAATCATTGGGCTAGGGAACTTAAAACCACCCTGAGACCGAGTGACATAAATGGTCTTTTCCTGGGTGCCGACGTTCCAAGACTGGGTAGAATAAACTCGAGACACTACTCTGGACATTGGGTTACGCCTCAATGTTGATTCCCAATCAAATTTCGATTGGTTACCCAATCACTAAGTCTTTCCCCAGACTCCCCCCCCAAAAAGTACAAATAAAGGTGCTGAACTAATGTAGGGTGTTGCGTGCTCTGTGGTGTCCACTGTGTAGCACTGGGCAGGGGTAAGGGGGCTAATTGCATGCACATGGTGGCCAACTGCATGCACATGGTGGGCGGGGGACTGCAAATAAGGAGGTGGCCATAAAGAAAGTTCTCCCACATTATATTAAACCTTCACACTTATAAAAATAAATAAAAAAAATACATGGGGGTGGGAAGAATGGAAAAAAATTATACCGGAAAACAAACCGCTGTGTAGACTAGTGCTGCAGTAAAACATCTATTGCAAGTTTTGAAATGCATCGCACCACTTCTCTTGGGTCGAAATAGTCACACTGAGACCTAGGGCTTTTAAAGGAATAAAAATATCCATCTGGTTGAATATGAGTTGGGGCTAATTAAAGGATTTGGTGGTGTAAAGTTTTCGGGGTCTCCTAACAGGTTAGGGGAGAAAAGGGATAGGGATGGAAATATAATAAAAATGTGTAAAAAGCCTAGGGCGTCTTTATGATCTAGCTCTTCTGGCGATGCCTTCTCTTCTTCCTGTGTGTGCATTCATCAGGGCTCGGCAGTATTTGTCACCACTGTTGTGAAAAAGGTGGCTTTTCAGGAAGATAACGAGCGCCAGGCTCCTCAACCGGAAAAACAAGTAATGAGACGGCCCGTCAGGCCTTTGAATTCGGCTATCGCCTAATCTGGTGCCTCGGCTTCATAGCTGCCCCCCCCCCCCCCCCCCAAGATGAGCAGCGCTCACAGAACACACAATCTACAGCCCATCTACGCCCATGTGACATACACAGGGCCTGCGAGGGGGCGGGGGAATCGTTGACCCTCAGCAAACCACATCTGTCCCCAAGACCGAAAATCAAAGACTTCGGTCCATACGAAGCAGCTCGGCAGTCTCAGGACATGGCGTCATTCGTTTTAAACATTTTCTAGCAGAAAACCGTAGGGATGACAAAAATTGCATTTTCCGGCCGATTGGTTTACTTAAATTTGACCTAAAAAACTAATAAACTTACACAGCGCGTCGATAAGAGCTTTGCAGATGTGATGCACTTATACGTTGCTTCTTCTAAATCGCGTGTTTGTGTCACAGGGTCAATGGTTTTTAATCATAACAACGATGCTGCTTTGTCGTTTATGCTAATCAACATGTGCGTCAGACACGTAAAAAGAAAGATGGCGTGCCTTTCAGCACCAGCTCTGAAAAATGTAAATGTAGCTTTTTTCGTTAAAGGTACAAAAATGAGTACCAGCTTTAGGGTCTGCCTTGGAATTCTGGGTCATGAAAATCGAGATGTATTTCAGTTCTAGCTTGAATGTTCACAGCAGTTCAATAAGGTCCAAAAGCTAAGGAGACAGTAACTGGAGCCCTAAACCACGCGTGCCTGGTCACCTGGAAATTCCACCAGAGACTCCCACTCCATGAGGTTCATGCACACCACAGGGGCGAGCCTCGCATGCGACTACCTTTCCTAATTGTACATTTATAAACCTGGCACTGCAGGAGATGCTGTTAAATATTTTTTTTTAAACTAAGTATTTCAAAAGAAGCACAATTATAATCACCCCGACGAAAATCCAACTATGGCAAACTAGTTAATGAAGGGAACGAGTACAGAAAAAACATAATCCGAGGGAAAAATTAGCTTACTTTGGGTTGTCACTTCTAGGGCCTCAATTTCCGCCCAACAATTATCCAATGAAGTAAAAGGTCTTGCCACCAGGGGGCGTGGGGGTACCTGTTTTCCAGCAGTTGCTCCCCCCCATGCGTCCAAGGGGCTTTTAATCCAGGTTTGCAAATAGATTTTCAACGTTGGCAGCAGTTGCTTACAGTAAACCATGCATCAAACTGCTTGCAAATGCAAAAGACCTGCGGGCAGTAGCGGCCTGTGTAGCCCGTGGATGTACCAGGAGTGTTGTGGTCTGTTATTCTCTTTCCATTCAAACCCAATAACTGGCAGAGAAGGCGCAAAGTGAATGAACTGCTGCTTTTTTATGCAAATGTGCTGTCACGTAAGATAAAGCGCGCAGTTCGGGCCTCTGAGCTGCAATCACTTCAGCTCCATTATCGCGGCTTTGTCTCCGAGAGGAAAGAGTGGATTTTGCGGCTCAGTCACTTCAAAGCAGCCCGCCTGAGGGCAAAGCCGGCAGCTGGTGACGCATCATCCATCCCAACCCACACGCACTGACTCATTCACCACTCGGGGCAACCCTGACAGCTCACGCTGTGCCGGAGAACACCCAGTCACCCACTTCCGGCTACACGGCAGGTACGCGGCCTGGGAACTGGTTCAAGGCGCACTAGGCCAAGCCGCACCTTTCACAGCGCGAGGCCGAGGAAAGTAAACAGTTCAGGTGGCCTAACGCCCACGGACACCTTTAGGTGCATAGCCAAACCTACGTTTTACTTTCATACTTGTTAAAACACGTCTCCCTGAAATGAATGCAACCCTACAGATCAGAAAGTGGTTTACTGGTTCCATGACGCCAAATGCTCCTTTTCACCGAATCCCGCTTTTTAAACGAACCAGAAACGTGCTTATGCTGGGCTTTGTGAGCCTCCATACATTGTGAGAAAAAAAACACTTCAATGCCGTGCAAGCAGAAAAATGGTAGAAGTAGTTGCTGCACTCTGTTTCCATTGGCAAGGTCTCCAGCCTCTCTGGAGGGACTGAAATGGGGGGTGGGTTAGGTTAGTGCAGAGAGGGGGAAAATTAGGGTGACCAGTCGTCCGGGTATTGCCAGGACCGTCCCGGAATTGATGGGTTGGGGGAAGATAGGTGTGTGGGGGGGGGGGGGGGGGCTGTTGTGTTGATACCCCAAGCTCTGAATGAAAGTACATTTCTAGGTGTTCTGTAAGGGAAGCTTTGTGTGCTTGTGGTGCTAGGATGCCTTGGCTAGGAAAGTGGTAAGTTGATTGTAGAGGTGCTGTTATCAGGCGGGTTAGAGCGTGAGAATGTTGGTGCAGGGAGATCATTTAAGGATCGGGTAGGAAACTCGGAGGCATCCATCTGGTGTGTGGCCATGGCAACGTCTCATTAAGGGTGACTCTTCTGCATGAAAAGTAAAAGAAATTAATGCCCCACCCACTGTCAACCTCTTGGCTAAATTAACTAGCAAAAATAAATGTATGCAAACATCACATTTGAATACGTATCTTCACAGATAAGATTGAACTCCTCCTCTGCGCTCCTCAGTTTCAGAGATATTCCCTCAAGCAGAAGCGGCTAACATGTTTCTCTCCATATGTTTTGGCATGCAGCATCCATGAGCCCTCACCTTTGACTATACTTAATAGGTCTGAGTGGAGTGTTGGGTCAAAACCAGTCTATGGACCCCCCTAAGCAAATTCTATGCAGAGACGTTTCACGACATCGCCAGGTGGTCATAATGAGCAGGTCCCCTTTCCCCACTAAGGTAATTCATTTTCTAGCCTTCAATTCTTAAATTCACACCCAGATTGCTGCCAAGCAAGTCCGATTCAGAGGAACATCTCACATCCTCCCTGCTTTCCTAAACCCCAGTCACCTGCAACAGAGTCAACTTTGGGCTCAGCTGTGAATTACAATAAGTCACTGCAATCCCAAACTTTAACAGCCTGGCCCTTGGGAGAACGTATACATTTTCAAACCATAAACGACTTCTATGTTGCAAGGTTCTGTTTCAGCACATCTCAAGCCCACAAAGCAACCACTCACTTATAACTTCAGGAAAAAAAGACCTGTATGAAACAAACTACTGGCTCACCACCAGATGTAAGAGGGGGCTGAATTTGTATAAACGTACATTTTGTTGTCTGAAAGGAAGATGTAATTTTACTTTGCAACTTTAACAGGTCTGCAGACTGCACGAAGCTCCTCAGATGTCACTTTCTCGCTTGGCAAGGAGTCTGCCAGCCTCTGTTGGGGGGCGGGCACAGGTCAGTACTATTTCTGCATTATTTTTTGTTCGCAAGATTTATGGCATGAAGGATCTTTGCTGTTCCCCCACAAGTGGCGAGCTGCACTCTGGAAAGTTGGGGCGAGCCTTGAATTGGTGCCACGTCAATTCCCGCATCTATGGGTTCCCCTTACGGGGGAATCGCTAATTGGACGCTTCAAGGCCACTTTAAAGCACCAAGTAACAAACGGAAGAGGACCTGAAGGGTCCTGGAATCAAAGATGGACTATAGACTCGACAGACATGGATACTAACATTTTCTTTTCTCGGGTACAGAGTCTTCCACGGTCTCTCTAAAAGATCAGAGGAGCCCCGTCCCTTTAGAGAGGAAACATGGGGTAGAGAACATACCTCGTCCCTTCACAAAAAGGACCGTACCTTATGCAAAGTCCCAAAACAAATACCATTTCACATCACTGAAGCAATTGCCAAAAAATAGAGACTCCAGGGAATATTTGGATGTGTAAACGAAAAAGTGTGTTATAGGGCACGCTCGGTACGCGGCAGTGTGAAATCATACTTTGTACAGCATCCGAATACACAGATATTTATTTTCTCCTTTCTTTACTGCAAGCCTATGTTGAAAACATATTTTTGAACTTGTGCTTCTGCTACACCTTCTAGATAGGTAAAAACCAAAAATTAATAAATAAAAAAAAAACACAAGGAATTCCTTTAAACCTCTTCAGGGAGGGTGCGCACTATTGAGCTCACTAGTAGCACTGCATTAAATGAACATCAGTGTTACGAAGCTGCAGGCCTCTACTGGACTCCTGGCAACCCGCTTCATAACAGCAGCACACCATGGACTATGATGGATAAGAATAGGAGCAGTGGTTCGGTGTGTTCACACGAACCCATTCAGAACAGTGGAAGGTAGTTCGAAAATGTTCACTTTCGGCCACCAGCTTTCGGCACTGCACATTTTGCAGTTTCACGTCAAACACAGGGTGCCTTATGGTACTCGCATGTTGTAACATAATATTTTAAAACGTTAGCAAGCGTCCAACATGTTCGGCTCTCAGTTCCAAACAAACCAAGAGCAGCAAAATACAAACATTGAGTATCACAGCAGTGAATTCACAACACCCAACAGATGCCACGACTGCATCATTTTTTTGCGTCCAGTCTACTGAAAGTAAAGAAACGACAATGTTTTTTTTTTTTAAAGTCAGTCAATAACGGGTTTGCTCTACAAATCAAACTTCTGTAAATGCACATGACTAATGGCAATGCCTCAACAAGACCCTCAAAACCGACTCTTCATGGTGACCTATGACATTTCCCCATGAATACCATAAAATTCTTCACACGTGAAGTTATTGCCTTACTCTAAATAATCCAATGCACTTGTCACGGATACATTTTAGACTTGCCTACAAAGATCATTAAGAATAACCTGCATAACACATGAAATTGCCCCTAGATCCCCACACAGCCCTTGCATGACCCTTTCAATTGGCATGCAGGCCTAGTTCACTCATGTTATGCTAATTGGGCGGGAGGATAGCTCAGGGATAACATGCTCGTCTTGGAAGCAAGACAACGCCTAGTAGCACAGGTTCAAAACCCAGTTCTGTGCGTGAGACTGGGCTCTGGCATGAAGCGCAATGTAAAAACCCAATTAAATATGTTTATACTGCGCACATCACCACCATAGAGGTCTAAAAGCAGAAAGCTTGTCCGCAAGGGTGAACTGTGACCGTACCCAGGGTAAAAAGGAAAAGGTAACCGGGAAATGGCGAAGAGGAAGAAAGTACTGCATCATAATCCATGGAAATTTCCACAATATTTCACCCACATAACTCTGGAAATTGTAATCACATTATACATAGAATTTCCCCTCTAAGCAAGACAACTACACACAAGAACTCTGATGCTTGAAACGCACCGCAAAAGGAGTCAAGACTTTTCTACAGTTGTACTCTGCTTCACTGCATACCGATAGGATGGAGGGTATAGGTTGCAATGCTACTCATCTTTATGTTATGTTAAGTTACTTGGCATTTATATAGCGCTCTATAGATCATTGGTATGACCACAAAGCACTGGTAGGTTGAACGCCCTCGGGAACCGTAGTTCTGCTCAGTAGAGAGAGATGGTGTCGTAGGGTGCATGTGTGACTCGATGTGTGCAGCTGATGTAATTGGCGGGTGGTAGCTGCATCCTAGCGTTAGATGTGGTGCAGGAGATATCAGTTGGATGTGTGCAGTCTGGTGGGTGGACACCCAGACTGTTTCTGGCTGCGTTAGGCCTGAAGGACGCATATGTGAGCAACTAGGCCGGAATGTGCTCGGCTAGCTGCGTTTTATTAGGGTGATGAGGTGTTCATGGGGTAGTATTTGTATGTGAACAGCTATGCTGAATTAATCAGGGGTATATCTGTGTTCTAGTTGAATGATGGTGTATAGTAGAGGCAGGGCAAGCGTAGTGATGTGATATGATGGTTATCTTTAAAGCACCCGAGACCAGGCACGTGAACTGGATAACAGGGAACATAGCGACACACGGACCAAGAGACAGAGGGCTGGGTTTACAGTGACCGGGGGGAGAGGGGATACGGATATATAGCAACAGCATGGGGAATAGGAAGGCAGGGTACACAGTGATACACTTGTTAACATTTACATTCATATTTCTATCCAGATGCGATTCAGGCTAATGTTTGCAGCTCCACCCAAGTGTAGGACATGCCAACATTTGTATTTCTATCTAGAAGCAACTCAGGCTATCGTTCACAATCCTGTCAAGGTCTGGTGCAGGTGTTCACAGTTCTAACTGAGTACTCCATTAATTCCATCCATTTCATCCACTCAATCCTTTTCTTCCATTCCATCCATGCCACCCACTTCGCCCATTCGATCCACTCGGTCCATTCCATCCCTCCACACAATCTATCGATTCCATCCATCCAGTACATCCACCCATTCCTATCAGTTTCATCAATTCCTCTCCGTTTCATCCATTCCTGTCCGTTTTCGGGGCATCATTGATCATGAACACAACCCACTAGCTCATAAGTAATATTGAATGTTTGGAAAAATTGCAGGCCTCGCAAGTTCTTAAAATCTAGGTTAGTTCCTTAGTTTACATACTCTACCTAAGAGAAATGCATTTGCCCCATGGTGACAGGGGTCAAAATACTTACCAATTCTTTCTGTAAAATGGTGCACATCACCATAAGCACACTTCATATTTGGTACAATGCTGCCACCCAAAGGCCAGCCATGCACAGTGAAACTTTTACTGCCAAGTTTGTTTGCAGTAAATGTCAAATAAAAGTTTCAAACATCCCCATGCTCACTAGCAAGGTAATGTACCATGCACATGGTACTGGCCCTTCATAAAATGTCCTCGCCAATGCAAGTGGGCTAATAGATTTGCGAGCCCTGCACTGATCACTTACTGCAGGTCACATGGAACAGGAGTAAGATTGGGATTTTACCGGTTAGGGGTCGGGGAGATGGTTTTAGAAATACCAGGGATTCAACAGGCTGAAGAGGAAATTATGGGTTAGGTTATTCAGAAATTAATTGCTTGTAAAATGCTGCTTAGAACAGCTACAGATGCAGAGCGCCGAGATTGCCATACTTTTGCAGTGAGTCCCCTCTTGATTTTCCAGTAAAAAACATTTCCTGAGAAGAGTCTAAAAGAGCCTTACATCCAGTGCCATAAAGTGGCACAGGAAAACAAGCCGGAGCTCATCAAGGGGGCGTGGCCTAATGGCAGGGATCACCCGCTGGCTCGTTAAGCGACACACCCCAGCATAATGTACTACAGGTCCCCCGCCAGGCAGCTAAAGGGATGCCTGGCGGAGGACAGCACTACGTTTTCAGCCTCAATGGTGGTACTTACTGCCCCTCGCCAGGCATTCCTTAGCTAAGCGATGCATCGCTGCATCCCTTAACTACAAGGAAAGTATGGAGAGGAGCAGGCTGAAAACGTGGCACCACCATTTCGCACAGGCTCACAGGTATCTCTTGATTAAAAGGGATGCTTTGCAGGTTCTGACGCCACCATTATAAAGAAAAGCAAGGTTTGCGTGAGAACTTCAGGCTTCCAAAGAAAAGCCTTGTCCTCTAGCAGTTGGGGCTGCCAGGGGACATCAGGGGGGTCCTGGTGGGGCCCCACCTAAGAATCATATTTTGGAGACTGCCAGTGCTGTGCCCCGGACCACTTAAACCCCTGCTTGCACCCTCTCTAAACCTTACAAGGAGGGCTTGAGGGGGCAGAGCACTGAATTTAAATTCATGGCATCAGCCTCCTTTACCTCAAGCAAGGAGGCAAGTAAGACATTGCCAATGATTCGCCAGATAACCATCGTTGTGCAGAGGACCATCCAACAGGGAAGCAATGCGTCCCAACAGCTGCTGTGTCCTTCACACAGCATTAGCTTCTGTGACAGCAGCAAGTGACGCCACGAAGATTTTCCTTTAGGTCTTCTCAAAGAAGAACAGCAGTGGAGGCCTTTGGAAGGGATAAAGGAGAAATCTATTATTAAACCGAGAGCACAGCCGTGCAGTGAATCACGACAGCCGCTGAAATCTACTGAAAGTGGCCTGGTAAATGTTTAGACATTTGCTCCCAACACACTTCCCCTCCCCCCCCGGGGAGTCACCTGAAGTTCACGGCTGTCCGGCTGAGTCACCGCAGCATCCAGGGAAGAATATTCAAATTCTATCCGCCCCACTTTTAAAATTTTCAGTGGTTGGATTCGTTTTTAGTTACTTTGAAGGAACAAAGTTATTATGTACCAATGACAGCTATGGATTGGAGAAAAGACACACATTTCGTGCTGTATGATTTACTGTGCCTGCGAATGGCACATTGCTCACCTACTCTGGGCTGGAGGCCTCTTAACCTCAGGAGGCATCACTTACACTGGACAAGCGGGCATCCAATTCTTTGTTCGTAGTTCACACTTTTCTCATTTTACAGTCCCATCCCCAACTTTAATTTTTCTAACCATGGGCAAACGTAGCAGGATGTGACCCCTCTCCACCCTTCTCATGGGCTAGTAGACTTATTTCAACCACTGGCGGGTAGGCCTCTGTGGTCAAAACATTGAATTCTTCAGATCAAGTTAAATGCTGACGACTCAGAAAGAGCACTAAAATATGCCGATAAACTAATAGCATATTGGAAGCAATCAAAACAAGTGTAAATCAGTCGGCCTAATTACAAGGGTGCTGGTAAGTTTATTGGCACCCTTGTTTCCAGACCAGCATATTACAGGTATGCCTGCCGGAGCCGCTGTGCCCGACAGGTCTGACCCTGTCAGGCACAGCGGTCACAGTAGGCAGACCGGTCACGGAAGCACCAGCACCGCTAGCAACGGTGCCGGTGCTTCCGTGTCCCCAGTCCCATAGGGACAATTTACTGGCGCCTGAATTTCCGGGCCGCTGGGGTTGTAATCTCCCAATGGTACTGGGAAGTCAGGCACCGGTAAATATTTACGGGCCGGCAGCAACCTGTCGGCTGCACTGGCGCAGTTACCGCCGGACCCGTACTGAGGCTCAGTGACTTACTAAAGACAAGCCGGAAAACACAATAAAATAAGGCAACATGCTGAAAATTCACATTTTTCTCCTTGACAAATCTTATATTAACCACAGTACAGGGCCCTTGTAAGATTTGTGATCTACTGAATACAATGTCACTGAGTGAGCATGCGGGAATACATCTGCGATGGCTTGGACAGCCCATAAACTAAAAACTGAAGGAGGCTTGGTTACACGGCAGACGCTGCAGACCAGGCTGCTTCCAGGTACCTCAGTCGTAGCTGAACTACCAGACTTCCCAACTATTGACTAAACATATAGCTCACAAAAACACAACAAGGAGATCAGGCAGTGTGCGTGTTAAATGTGCCGATAGCCACGCGACTACATAAACAAATGACGCCATTGCATGACTAATATTATGAGGTGGACTGCTCACAGGTTAGTTACTCCACTCAGAAGTGGGGACATCCTGAACATCATACGTTTGAATCCCACCGAGGCTGACCGACTTCATCCTCCACAATTTGATGAAATTTGAGTACCAATACATTGAGTAATGATAACAATTATTACAGCACCTAGAAGCAGGAGGAACCTGCCATGAAACACTGTATACTGATCTTATGAGGCAAGTAACCTTTAGTTGGCCATCTTACCTGGTATAAATCTTGAACTTATTGTTGACCATTCTCCAGATAAGCCATGACAGTCTAGAAAGGTATTTGTCTCTTTGATGAATAGAGAGCTGGCTACTTGCTCTTCCATCGGCGAGGAAGTTGGATGCTTATATTTCTTTTATCCTACTTAAGGCTTGTAGTATGGAATGAGCTTTAGGGTCCACTTTGTTACATACCAAAGGGGTTTGGAGGTTTCTACCACAAAGAATTTAGAGACGCAGGCATATGAAATGTTGATGATTAACTATGCAGTCCTATGAAAACAGTTTATTGCAGTTCACAATTAAAAAGGGAAAACAATTCTAGTGGAGTGCATCCCTCAGTACTTAAGAGATTGTATTCGGTTTTCATCATACAAGTTATATAGAGATACAGAAAGCCATAAAAGTGCTACTCCCTCTCAAACACCCTGAACCCTCAAATCACAGATAGAGCTATTGTACAGCAAGTAAATCTGTGTTTCGTTTGCATATCGAGTGAGAGGGGGGTATGCTTGGGGCGGCAACTGTTTGCCAGGAGCACCTCCATTGGCAGCAACACAAAACTGCAAACGTGCAGTGGCGAACCTACACTTCAGGGCATACATATACCAGCCTCGGGTATGAATGCACGTATATTGAACGCTATATGTTATGAATGCATGGATTGGTATAGATCGAACCGTGCTGACAAGCCACACAGCCCTGTTGGGAGTTGGGTAAATATGAGGAAGAAGGGCAAAGGAAGGAATGGGCTTTGACTGGGACTGCCTCCTTGCATACTGAAGAGACACACAGACTCCCTTCTTTGGAAGTATTAGGCCACGTTTAATCCTTTTCACATTACTAAGCTTAATCAACATATTCACATTTAAATGCAATCCAAAAGATCTATATATTGCATAACCACACACAGTAACTTTTCCCATAAAAACCAAATCCACACTATTTACAGTCGTTCCTCCTTGTGACAGGCAGTCCAGGTGTAACTGTCCATTCTGTGCCCTACACGGTGAGGTTCCGGCCCCATTCCATTCCATCGCAGCCCTCCCGGTCGAACCGTATGTTGGGGGTGATCGCAGGAGGCACCCTTCCTTTGTCCGGTACTTTCTGCCTCCTGGCCCCAGCCCCTTCTTTCTCCGTCCACCTTGCCATCGGACCCTCCTGCTGGGCAGAATCCAGTGAGACAGACCGTGCCCTCATCACTGCACCTAACTGGCATCATGGTTACCCTGGTAGGGGTAAATCACTGACCACCTGGTCCACCCACACCTAGCCCGCCTGCCTGTCGCTCCACCTCTCTGCATGCTCTCCAAAATGGGACTGTGGGATGGAAACCTGTCCTTGGAGTGCGGCCGAGGTTCCCCCGGCAACGGTGGTGGTTCCAGCAGCAAGGAGAGTCAGGAGATCCACAGGCGCTAGGCAGGGTCAATCAGTCGAAATAAGGTGCTGTTGCTCTCCTCCACTTTCAGACCCCTTTTAACGGAACCTTTTGGCACGACCCCTGTAGCTCCTCTCTTCGTCCGGGCTGAGCGTGTTTTACCACCCCCCTCGGCCAGTTCCCGGCAGCTGCTACTGCAGCCGCTCCCTCTCCAGTCTTGTGGGCGCCTCCCACCCCGCCCAACCTGCGACTACCTCCATTGGAGTGGGGGGCTCGACTGTTTCGAGTGGGGAAGCGTGAGTCGAGGGACTGTGCGGTGTGTGGGGTGCCTGAGACTGTGGGACATTTTTTGCTTAGGTGTGAGAGACATGTTGAAGAGAGAATTGATGAGGGTTCGGTTGACTGCGCTAGGTGTGGCTGAGCTGAGTGGGAGGACTTTGCTGGGAGGTGACGGGGTGAGAGGCAGGAGGAGGAGCAGTGTGATGTTGGATTTTGTGAGGCAGACAGGGCGGTGGGAGGAGTTGTGAGTTTATGTGAGATAAGTATTGATTGGTGGGTCTGGTGCACATCATCCTTTAGGATGGGAAAGTGCCACGCCTCCGATAATTGAAAAAAAGAAAGGCTCGCCTTCAGTTGGAGAGAAGATCATTTCACAAGTGAAAGTGATTAGGTGAAACGAGAAGGAGGAGTTTAACACAGTTTTGAGCCCTAGACGTTAAAACCAGAAGCACAGTGGTCAAGAGACAGAAACTCCTGGTCAGTGTATCTCCATGATTCTGAAGGATATGGAATACTAATGTGTAGAAAAAAAAAAAAACAATACATTCTTTGCATGTTGAGGGTGCGCTCATCCTTAAAGACCGGGTGCAGTAGGTCATACCTCACAGCAATGAGAGTGGTCCTGCATGGGCAGCAGCTTGGCTGGCAGGTGAGGCAGTCATACATGAAGTGGGGAGACAAACCCCTGCAATTCGTTCATGTTCATTGTAACATCATGACCTGGGGTGTCATGAGGGGGTGGGGAGGGGCAATTAGGAGTTCAATACTGCAGTTTTCACGGATGTTTGTTTAGGTCATTGGAATTGGATGATTAGTTTGTTCTCCGCTGTCATACAGGATTTGAAAGTAGGCTCATGGTTAAGGTCGATGCATATTTGTGTAATGGCATACTATACATGTCACTCTACCTTTCTATATTGCAAAACTAGCTGCATTAAACAAGTACTAAAGAGGCAAAGTAAGTCACTCTCAACACGGGAAGCCAAGCAGACTGCTCACAACAGACCAGCCGGTAGGCCAACAGTTGCAGAAGTCTTCCGGGGAAGCACGCATTTCCATTGGTACTGGAAATGCCCATTACATGAAAGTTCACCAATTGTTAAACATGCTTGTGGTTAAATAGAAACTCTCGGAGCGCCACGCCTGCATTTGCGATCACTTGAACCTGCACAGAGTAGGCTAATTTCCTGCCAGTGTCTTCACTTTAATGGCAGGTTAAACTGGATGCAGGTGTCTCAGCCATGGCACCAGTCGGCCTTGTTCAGACATGACCAGACAGACACGGGCGGAACCCGAACAAAGGTGCCCTGGAATGGCCTGCCCGCGTCCTAGAATTAATCAAAGGCAACGCCGGCTGTGCAGCTCCTGTTCCGCTCAAGCGGGATAATTATAAGGTTAATCTGCCCGGTGCTCTGGTTACTCTGCCAGAGATCAGAGGGGTGCAAACGAAGCTGGGGCTCATGTTGTCGGTCCTTGTCGATACTCAAGCTTAGGGTGGCGCAGCAAGCGACGAGCGACTTCACAAAAGCCGCTGTGCTTTCTGCCGTCAATGGTGCAAGTCAGGGGCACAGCGAATCGAAACGCACGTTGCAATCAATACTCTTATTTGCTGCTAAAAATTATAGAGAAAAGGTTTCAGTCCTGGCTGGGGAGGGAGGGTGCAATGTCCTTCTGGACTGGATCCAGTGATGCACAGTAAAGGGAACAGAGCCGCAACCAATCATGGTGAGCTGGGGTGGGGGTTGCGAATAGGATGCCTGCTGCAAGTCTGAATGGAGGTGCGTTGGGTTAAAAACCACAAAAAAATAACCACTGCAGTGAATGTAAAGACAAGGGTGGATATTGCCATACGTGAGAGATGAGGCAAGTGCAGGCCTTGAGAAGGACAATACAATGGGGGCCTCCCCCTTTTTCGTAGGCTGAAGAAAAGAAACTCGCCTGAGCAAGGCCAGTAGTTCCCAGGGCAAGTACGCCGTGAAGGGGTTAAACGACGACCCATTGAAAGATGAATGGGTGTCAGGGAAGACTTTGGTCAATAATGGGAATGATCATCCAATAGGTTGGTCGAGAATTAGAGTCGCCGCAATATGGTGGATGGGACAAATCAGCGTATACATTGGCCATGGGCAAGCGAATAGGAGGGTGTCCAGCGCAAAAACACGTACTGGTGCATGGCAAGAGACAAGGAGAAAAGCTCTCCCCACCCTCCCAGAGAAGGAAAGCAACTGGCGGCGACCCACCCTGGTAAACAGGAGGGCCGTCGAAACACGACCCAGGAGATCCTAGGCCTGTGTGGACGTCATGTCATATTAGCATAACGCCCTCTGATACATTAGTTGACTTTTAATCAACACTTCGGGTCTTCTAATCCCTTTTTATTTGGCCGTCTATGGGCATTGCAGAATTTATTTTAAACACACATCACATTTAACTAACGGGCATTAATGCGACGGCCACAAAACAATGCATGGGAACAGAATATTGGAACCCACTCTTCAATCATTCCTGGGCAGGGCCAGCAGAATACGAGCACTGGTAGGTAAATAAATGCCTACCAAACGTTAACCTCCAAAAACGAATGGCTTATTTAAAAATCACACTCAATAGGCCGGTCTGTGAACACAAACTATCTCTGAGGGTCCAACATACATTTACATACACAGGGGGACCGGGTCTGCAAGTAACGGAACCCAGGCAAGAAAATGTTTGCGGGGAGCACAGCTCCATCTTGTTTCGCCTCAATTCCTTCCCAGCCTGTGGGTACAAACATCTGGCTCGGCACAGGTCAGTGAACACAAACACGCGAGGCTTCAAAAGTAATACAAGCACGCACACCTGGATGAAAACCGACGGACGCACGCGCTCGCTCACGTAGTACAACGACCTTACACCCCCCCTACCCCCCCTACCCCCCGCATGGGCCCAGTCAAGCCTGTGCAGTCCAATACGAAAACCAGGCCTCCCCACAACCACCGCGATGCACAAACTAATCCAACGAAAAAGTAACTGTGTGTCATCAACATTCTCCGTGCTTTTGCCAAAGCACCGGGGCACACAGGCGCCCAGCCACATGGTAACGGCAGGTCTAAACTTTCAGGTGTACAGCTGTAATGTCTAACCAACATAAACCCATTTCTCAATGCGTCCTACTGCTAGTTAATGGCATAGCGCATGCCTTTAAAACTAGATTTGAAAAAAAATCATTATATAGTTTATTACAAACTTTAAAAAATGTTACAAACTTTTGAAGTGTTAACATGTGTTGTTCATCTTTTTCTCGCTTCCGATATGGTGACCTTCGCGTAAGCTTTTAGGTTCAGTTCTCAAGTCTTTTGGTCATCTGCTCCAGAAAGCGAGTTAGGGCAAATGTCAGTTTATCATCTCTTCCTTCAAAAATCGCACACCACCATTCTTCACCACTCCAAGTTGTTCTTTTGTTAATTTCTGCTCCAAAGTATTTCATTCTTTCTGATTGCAGACCAGGACAATAAAACTAAACTGAACCTTGTATTTTGCCTCCAGGAAATACAGCAATGAGCTTGCCTGTGCTTTCAGCAAAAACGCACACTTAAAATACATGTTAAAGAAAAATAAACGCTGCAACGTTTTTCAAACGTAATTTGCAAGCGGAGGGTGTCCGACTAGCCCTTCTTACAACTCAAGCCCTCCATTTGTAAGGGCATGTTTGCATCTATTCTTAGCGCGCTCTTAAAATACTTGCTGGCACTCCCAACAAACTAGTTCTGCTGCTCAAATGTACAGCTGCTGCAAAGCACTCTGGGTGGCTCCTCTCAATACCCTTGAAACAACTGGTGAGAGCCCGGCGCCAGGCGCGAGCACAGCTGACGCATCTCACATTCTAACTTTAGAAAGTTCCAGATTTATCAATCACTCTGAGCCAGCAGAGAGCCGGCCACTAGAGGCCTGTCCAGGCTTCACCACACAATCCTCCACCCCCACCCCCTCCCCATGTTGGCAAAATAGATAACGTCGCAATACTAATTTGTGTTCGCTAGTTTTTACTGAGATCCTGCCTGTGTTTTTTAAAGGGTTTACAAACCTCAGCTGCCCTGATCCCCATTTCTCTTACCCACGATTGGAGCACGTGAATTTGCGTTTTAATACCATTTTCTCAATTTTTGTATCTAAAGAACGTCCCGCTAATATCCCATTCCCAACCCACTTGAAAATGCTGCTGCTGCCGCCGCACACAGGATATCACTGCCCAGTGATTCAGAGGGATTTACCCAAAGCACGCTCAAGTAGTAGCCCATTTGCCAATGGTAGCCAAGTAAGTTTGGCAAATGGATTGCGTCCATCCTCTACCCCTCCTGCACTTCCTCCCGCTGTACATTCTGCAATTTTGGTGGTCCAGTTCAGTGCTGTACAAAAAGCATGTTGTCCAGTAAACAGGGCTGATTTCCCAACGTTATCCGGGCTCAGCCTACTGCCACCTACTATCACACCAGGCTTTGGATTTGTGGGGCCAAGTGCAGCAAATTAAGTGTGGGGCCCCTTAATTTGCATTTGATATCACAGGAAGTGACATCACAGGATATGTTATATGGCATTTATAACGCACCTATACACAAGTGTTTCGAGGCAAGAGAGGGGGACAAAGGGAGGACGGACAGCGATTCTACTAGGCCAAGTGTTATTCAGATCGCGCAAGTGCGTGGGAGGGGGGCAGGGACAGTGCAGTGCATGGGAATACAATATAACAATAAGTAAAGTGACAGCCAGCATGTGGCAAGTGCATGGGTAAGTGCAGACATGCAGTGTGTCAAGAGCTGGTAGGGGGACTGTAGGGATACAGAAACAGTCCAAGTGTGGGGGTTGCTAGGTGGGCAGTGCAGGTGTGACGCTGGCAGTGGAGGGCCCTGGGTCAGATCAGAGGGTGTCCAGGTAGCAGTGCAGTTCCAGTTACAGCCAGGAGGTCAGCAGAGGAGAAGAGGAGAAAAGGCAGAAGCAAAGAGAAAGGTTTTGAGGTGCTTCCGGAACCGGAGATGGTTCTCCTCAAGTTTAAGGGAGGCTGTTCCAGAGGGAGGCATCAGCCGAAGAAAGAGATCTACCACCAACTCGTTGCTTGGAAAAGCAACTGACCCTGAGGGAGTTGGAGGCAGATGAGCAAAGAGCTCGAGAAGGAAGATAATTAGGAAGAGAGAGTTGAAGGTATGTAACATCACAAGAAAACCACTGCGTTTGTAGGCAGTAGCCAAAACATTGTAATCAGAGAGGAGAATTTCCAATAACTACCCTAGAAAAGTATAAAAGATGCCCACCTTTTAAGCCAAACAATGTATAATGAAATATTCCAAAGAAAACAAAATCCAAACAGGAGACTTGTGGTTCATTGGCGCCTTTATGTGTTCTTGTGGGTAAGCGTCTGCATTGGAAAAGGACGGTGTGAAATCCTAGTAGCTGAACACGTGAGCAAACACTTTTTTTAATGCTGGCCTCAAAAACACACGCCTGGGGTTGCGTCTACCCGTTAAAAAATGTGGGTGGACACTGTCCACCCACATATTGTACTTGTGCCCTGAAAATCAGTACAGGGCCAGAACCAGAGAAAATATCCCCTCCAGTCTCCAGGATGACAACCTCTCGTGTCACATCCTGGGCAAACATTCATGGCTCACTTGCATGCTTCGTATACAATCTGAGGAAAATGTTACATTCTACTTAAACGCTTTTTGCCTTGCTAAATATAAACAATTGTGCTGGAGGAAGGCTTTGCATGTGCTTTCAAAATAAAAATGCCCCTTTGCAGATCTCAACACAACGATGGTCTCTTAAATAGGCCATCACCAGTAAATCGCACCCGCTTTAAATGATTTGCTTTAAGAAGAACAAGTTATCAGCAGTGCTTATGAGGCCCCCAGCGCCTATTGGGCCGCAGGGAGGGGGCGTGGCATTTGTCTCTCCAGAGTCGCAGCAGGAGCTTGACAGCTGACTAGTTACCTCACCAGAATAAACAAAAGAAACCTTGAGGGACAGTTGCCGGCAAGCCTCCTTTGCATCATGCAGGCTGCAGCGTGTGCCAGCCTGTGCGCTCAGAGTGGACTGCAGCAAGCTTAGGGGCCCTGAGCACATGACTCGCTCTTGTACACTGCAGCGTGGGCCAACGATCCCTCTGCGCGGGGCCGTAGCAGGTGCCTGGCCAAGAGCAGCCACACATGCCTAGCGCTGGCCCTATGAAACTGGGACCAAGAGGTGACCAATCGCCACGATGCCCCATGAACGTAATGTAATGTAATGCACCTATACACGTGTCTCAAGGCGCAGCAAGGGGATGGGGAATGATCCTACTAGGCTTTGTACATTCGGATCGTGCAAGTATTTATAGCGCAGTTGTTTTGTTTCTTTGAATTTTTTTTAGTGCAGAAAGACCTGCGCGTTGCCACCGAGCTATCCTCCCTTCACGAATGTTACGTTGTGAGCCACTTGTATAGCACAGAACCACGGCTGCTTTAATGCTGCTTAGAAAGGAACCTGCTCATGTAAGGGTGAACATCAGATTACAAAATAATTTAAAGTAGAAAACACCCGACTTTTTAAAGCTCAAGTGATCCTCAATAAAGTGAAGGTTCGGGGAGAGTTCATTCCACAGTTTAACTGTCAGGATGTTTAAACTTCATCCACCCATAGTGCTCTTAAAATGGAGGCGCGTGGAGGAGACTCTTAGAAGAGTGAAGTGTGCAGGAATGGTTGCAGAAAAAAGAAAAGACTTTCTGCAAGGAAAAAAGCTCTTGCTAGAACCCGGCTAGTGTGCTATGCACAGAGCCTGGTATTCAATACTCTTCTGTACCGGCAGCCACTGAAGGAAGAAAAGGGGTACCGAGATGCATTTACTGCAACGATTCACTAGATGTCGGCACTTGTCCCCAAGAGGGTGCAGTTTCCATGAGTCCAGGGAGGTGAGGCTGCTACCCAACTGTCCCCCTGGGGGTGCTATAATGCAGGAGGAACTCATGCGGAGGATGACTGTCTAGAGTACAGCCAAGGGGACATAAATGGAAGGAGACAGAAACCAAAGACATTCACATTGCCCACCAAGGAAGCATTGTGTGGAATTTTGGCCAAATACCAGGAGAAAATAGACATTCTCCTGAGACCGGACCAATACTACTTTATTCGTTAGTTTCTAGTGTAAGGGACAGAAGTAAGGTTTTCTTGACAAAGGACTGTGAACAATTTTATGTTAACTGACATCTTGACAGTCACCTTAAATCTTCAGTTGAGGCAGGGAAACCTCTCCTGGGAGTAGGGAAAGATAGGTTCTCTCTTATTATTTAATAAAAAGTCTCGAGTCCCATACATGTCACCATGTGTGTCAGAATACTAAGGCAGAGCAACCATATATTTTGCGGGGGAATCCAGAAAACAGTTGATCCAGCTCGAGGACAAAACTTTAGGAAGCCATGTGTTATATTATCTTGCATTTGTTAAGCACCTCCTACAATAGTTTATGTTGATGTGCTTTTGCCTATCCGAGAGCCAAAGGAGGAGTACGAGTGAACATTTAGTAGCATTATAGAGGAGCAACGTTGGGTAGACGGTGGGATGAGGGCGAGGGATAGATATGATTCACAGGAAGGCATGAGAAGGGGAATGTGGAGAAGCGATGTGTACAACTGCACCGAATTTAACGTGCAACTCAACTGTATTCTATGAAGCGAAGCACCGAAAGGAGAGAGAGAGAGTGGCAGAAGGAGTTTGCTGCACCAGAGGGTATGTCCGGAATGCACTTAAGAGTGCCTGGAAATGTTGAAGCCAAGCCCAAGAAAACAGGTGGAAAAGGCCTACTTACTTCCCTATGTTCCCAACATCATTTGGGAGGGGCTGTATGTCAGAAATCCGAATTTGCCAAGTTTGCAAAAGCTCCCTGAAAAGTGAACAAAACACACCATATTTTGATTTCCTCGTTTATGACAGTGACAAAAAATGTAGGATTTTGTGCAAAAGGCGTAAGGACACAAAGCCTGCCTGTAGTTTAGCTGAATTCAGACTTTTGAGCCTTCCAGTGTCATGGTCAGGCAAGGCATGTAGAAGCCACGCCCAAGAAAACATAGCACAGAAAGCCCCTCTACTTACTTCCCTAAGCCCCGCACGGTCCAGGTTCAATAGATGGGAAAGCCAGAAGGAAATACAGGCACATTTAACAGAGGGTGGGATTTGGACCATGGCTTCCTTGGGGGCAGAGAGGGCAGAAGCCCCAAGTCCAGCCTTCCAGGTGGTTCACAGAGTCCTGCTAGGGCCTTTAAAGTAATGGTTATAGTGGTGTGCGAGGCAGTAATCCTTTTAGACCGAGGCTGGGCACTTATGGGAGTTAAAGTACATAATCCAGCCTTTGACTAGCCTTCTCACCATGGGCTGCAATTACTGAGTTCTGTTCATAGAGAGCATCATGCAAATGTTAGGTCAAAACAGAGGTGCACGGTCTAACAGATTAGATTTCCAAGTTTACCCATCGAGTTTTCTTTTTTGGTGCATGTTTAGGGGGTTGCTCTTTCTGTTTTAGGGCGGCTATAAAGGCGCTTGAAAATTAGGCATTTAAAGCCAAACATCATACAAACTCAACATAATAATAGAACATTACTTAACCACCAGTGCAAAAAAGAGAACCAACACCACGCCCCTGCCCCGCCTCCCCCCACACCTCCCAAAACAGAGGCACAAACGAGCACATACAGCCTCTACTTAACGTGCGTTTAGCTTTGAGAAAAACTGAGGATGGAATGGTAGGCCTGCCATGTAATAGAGATCGCATGTGCCGAATCCATCGGTGTTGCTGCCCAGCACACAGCGGAGCAGAATGCTGTGGGCCTTCCAGGAAAACTAGTTATGCTCTCCCCTGCAGTCTCTAATGCGCATGGAGTAGCTCTCCCCTGCAGTCACTCACATGCTTTCCTCGCCCTAAGAATCGCCTTCTCCAATGCAGTGTCCTCCAGCTATGTTACTGCACCCTAATCATTGTACATTCAATATAAGCCGGTAAAGTGCCAAAGCATCTCAGTTCTGTTCAGTTTGGAAGTTTCAATCCTGGCAGAGTGGACTTAGGTCTTCATCCTTAGAAGATCAATAAATGGCGAACCATTTTACAAGAACATTATTAACGTGCTTAGAAACTAGAGGAAAACGTCATTAAGTGTTATACAAAAAACGTGATATTGTTATTATCGGTCCTTCATACTGGATCTTTCCCGTCACCTATATCCCTACAGTACACCACGCTCTTTTTCCGACCTTGCCGCTGGTTTCCAGCGAGTTTCAAACACTTTTTTTCCCTTCCCAAGAAAGGCTATATTCAGTCATAGAAAATTCAAAATTTTCAAGGTAAAATTCTAAAAACAATAAATATTGTGATGAGATGACTTTATCCGCGAGATCTCAAGCCCTAGTGGCTGCATACGGCAGGAAATTTACAACAGATGTTATAGAGTAGGGGGTCCGCCACCTTCGGCAGACCCAAACTCTATATTAGCATAATCCTACTAAAAGTAGAAGGGGCATATTTTCCAAACGCCTGGAGTGGCAAAGGGTGGCAAAACAGTCCTACAGTTTCAGTGGTAGCACCTAATGGGGCCATTGTGTCTGAATACCTTTTCCATTCAACCCGTCAAAACCAAAAGGGATTGCGCCGAGAAAACCGCTCCATGCCTATGAAATCGATTTGCGTTCATCACTGGATTGCGTAGAAATTCATTGTGAATGCCTCCTGCAAAAGGCATTTAACACCATTTTCCCTACAAAGAGCACAAATTAATGTGTTCACCAGTTTTCACTAGGTTTTAACACTTTTTTTGTACTTGGTAGCACACTTGACAAATACCACACAAAGGCGGCCAAAGCGCACAGAAAAGCAAACGAATGCACTCCCTTACGTGTAATGAATGCTTTTGTGTTTAAATTAGCCCTAGAAATATTTTGTGTCGTACATCTGGATATTTAGTACTCTGAAAAGCAGAGGGCTTTGCAGTTTCACAGAAGTATTTTTTGCTTTCCGGTGGGCTCACTCCCCCAAAGCTGCTAACAAAAGAGACAGCCTTCTGAATATATTTAAGCTCTTCTCCATTTCCCAACACCCCCACTGTCGAGCCCGATATCTACCCACTCAACCGTATTGGGTTTCCAGCTACACTAGTGAACCTCAAACGCGCCGCCGATGCAAGCCTACACCAGCAAGCGAACGATAGCACAGCCTCTCACGGAAAAGGAAACAGGCGAACCAAAGACAACACCCCCAGTTTTGTCGTCACATGCCCGTCAGCTGCAGTATCCAAGAGGGGTCATGGGATGATGTGGTTTCCTTGCAATAAGGCCGCAAAACCATGCAAAGTACAGAGGTAAACTGGGAAGCAAAGAACAGCCCGCCCAGTATATCTATTGCAACACTGCGTTGGGCACAAGGCACGGTATAGAAGCGACAACAAAACATAGGCACTAGTAATACATTCACTGCTAGATTACAATCAATGAAAACGGAGATTAATCAGATCAGTTTAGCGCACACCGCAACTAAATTGCTTCTTAGTGCTAGGCAGCAGATTACAGAAAGAAGACATATACGATAGCGATAGCGGAGGAAAGCCAGGATAAAGAGCTACAAGTGGGAAGCGAACCGTTTAGAAGAGATAGCTTTTCATCTTGGCACTTGGGGTCGTGGCTACATGGCCGCGGGATAGGACGTATCTCTAGTGAGCCCCTGCTGATCCGTCGTTGATACTGGGAAGAACCCGTGTTTTATACTGGTAGTGCATAGCAAATGCAGATCCTCCGATGCATGAAAATTGGGAGCACACAACAGGCCCGACTGTAGAATGATTAGTACCATGAGGAAGGAATAATGAGGAGCAGAAGTTCTGAGGAGCCTGACCCCGCGGCTAAAACAAAATGGCGCCCAGCAAAAACAAAAGGGACGAGCAGCAGAATCAACACATCGCACTGAGGGGCACAGAACGAACAATCATGGAAGTGGACCCTGCCCACCCGTGGAGAAGCGGATGGTACACCAATGAGACTGGGACTGAGAGATCAGGTGCCGGACAGTGAGTGCCTACAAGTACGGGAGTGTGTGCCTGCTGGGGACAACGGAGCGCTGGTGCGGGAAGAAGAAAAGGCAGATACATTCCAGATACAGAGGGGAGGACGTGACACCACCGGCAACATAAGAGGCAGTAACAGTGTGGACCGAGCGGCCACCCTGAGGGAAGCACCCGGGCAGAGAAGTAATGTAGAGCCCATAGCACAGCCCCAACGGCCGATCAACAGTGGTATTGCTGAGGAGCGGGACTGGATGGCAAGCTCCAGAGCACTACCATGTCGAAGGGAGAGAGACACTGCCTGAGCCGCGATGCGGGATCTTGCGCAAAAATGGTGTAACACTTGCCTTACTCGTTGGACTTAAGAGAGTGCACCTCTCAGTTCGGTAACTTGCCCGAACCCATACCGGAACACCGGCACAATCTGGGGAGCGCTGCCACAAACAGCATTGTGCCCATGTGGGGGTGTTAGGAGGGGGTAAGAGATAAGCAGATCAAGTTCACGCCACACATAGTTCATATCCGGATTCTGCAGGTGAGAGGAACAGCTTGACAGCGAACATCAAAAGATCTAGCGGAGCGCAACAAATAGTACTCAAGAGTTGACATTGTTGCTGGGGCAGAGCGTAACACAGTTATAGTGCTGCCAGAGCTGATGAAAGGTGCTGAAGGAGGGTCCTGCTTTCGATAGCGCTGGTAGCCGCATTAAAAGGGAAACGGAGCTGCAAATAAGCGAATGGCGTCATCACATTAAGACATGCCATGCCAAGCTGATCTGAACATGGCCAGCTCACCCTGGCAGCAGCTTTCCATCTTGGCACTACATTGAAATCCACAGTCCCATGAGTCTGGCTCTTGCTGTTCTCGTAAACTTGTTTGAAATTTAACTGTCACTTTTGCCACAGGCTCTTTGCCTCAATCCCCTCAAGCACTTCCTTGTGCACTCTCTCCTAAAAAAGCCGTCTACTGACCCTTCATGCCTGGCAAACTATCGACCCATCTGAATCACCCCTTTCTTAGGAACACTCATGGAGAAGCTAGCTATCGCCCAGCTGGCCTTTCGCACCGCAAGAGGCACTGAAGCTGTTCTCCTGAGTACCCGAGAAGACCTACTCTCTAATCTGGACTCTTAACTCTCCTTCTGTTCTGATCTTCCTTGAGCTCGCCTCTGCTTTTGACACCGGCAACCACTCCATCCTCATTAACAGTCTCTGTAATGCCCTAGGCATCACAGACAGGGCACTGGCGTGGCTTACCTCTTTCCTCTCCAACAAACCCTCCCAAGTTCAAATGGGTCCTCCTCTCTCCATCTCATTCTTTACCTGTGGCGTACTTCGGGGTTCTAACCTATCGCCATGGTTCTTCAACATCTACCTGGCCCACCTGATCTCCAGCTACTCTCCTCACTTCCAGTGTTATGCAGACGACACAGCTCTTTTTTCTGGCTGCCTTCCTATACCCGACTGCCTGACTGCTATTCAGGCATAGTGCTCTGCCAATGATCTCTACCTCAATGCCAGCAGGACAGAGATCCTTCTTATTGGGATGCCTGCTCCTAGTTTCCCCCTCACTCTCTGGCCAGACTCCTCGGGTCTCCTCACCCACTTGTGAGGCACAAAACCTCAGGATCATCTTGGATCTTTGGAACTCTCACTCTTACTCTCCACACACCATGGACCTTGCCAAGAAGTGCACTTTTCAACCCTCTCCTGAAGGGCATTCTACCATTCCTCACCTTCCCCCAGAAGCTCAATGTCTCCATAGCCCTGGTTCTCTCTAGGCTTGACTACTACAACAGCCTCTTCCTAAACCTCTCTTTTCTCCCTTCGCCTAATCCAGAATAGGACTGTGAAGCTTATCCTTGGCCTCAATCTCACGAACTAAAATCCCTCCACCGTCTCCCAATGACTGCCAGAACCAAATTCAAACCCCTTTACATCATCCACAAGTCTGTCTGGGGCCTGGGACCGCTCTACATCCAGCTTTCCCTCCCAAAATACAACCCAGACAGAATGATTTGATCCTCTGGCTCCAACTCTCTGCAGGTCAAACGTTTCTACAAGCAGAGAGTGGGAGGTAGATCCCCTCTCTTCGGTAGATCCCCTCTCTTCGGATGGCACTTCCCTCTGGAACAGCCTCCTTCTCCCTCTCAGACTTGAGCCAGATCGTCTTAAAATTCCAGAAACTTCTCAAGACCTTCTTTTTCTCCTCATCTTTCCCTCTCCCCTCCCGTGCTAAGCTCTCCATCTGCCGCTGTGACTGGGGCCTGGTCCCTTCGGAGTCATAGTGGGACCAAACCACCCCCCCCCACCAGGCCCAACAAGTTTCTTATGCCAGCACTTGCCCTAAGGTGCCCTTTCCCTCCCCCTCCCCTGACTATCCCAACCCAGTCCTGTCCACTGCACTTTTCCTCCCCCAACCCCTCTTTACCCAGGCACTTGCCACCCTGGCCTGAATAGCACTTACCAGCCCACACCTCTAGGTCTCCCCCACTATTGCACTTCTCCCTCTTCCCCGTCCCCCATCGCACTTATAACCTTGTCATGCATTTGCGGTAGGATTCTCACAAGGCAAATATTACTTTCCTTTGTTCTGGTTGTTTTTCCTTTGATTGCCAATGCCCCCCTGGCCCCCAACAAATGTCCAATAAAAGAAATACATTTTAAAAAAAAGTTACCCAAAAAAAAAAAAATTATACTTTTCCGAAAAGGACTTTTCACACCAACACTGGTAGGATACCTTATTTCATACTGCCCCCCCCCCCCCGCTCATCCCGTTTACATGTATGAAGATAATCTGTTACCGATCTTTAAAAAATCACTGCTTTACCCAGAGTTGCCAAATGACCTTCTGCCCTCTGGAGCACCTTCACTCAGTTCAGGTTGATTTTGAGGCAATTATACTTTAGCTGCCGAGTCCTTATGAGCCCATGCAGACAATGGGACAATGTAAACGACAAGTCCCAGCATGCAAAGCACCGGTATGAAAAGCCTGGAACGAATAAAGGTTTGGCCGAGGTCATGGAGTTAGATGACAAGTCTGCTTAACGAGCAGTAACTAAACACTAACCTTTTAAGGCTGATTGGCATCACCGAAATGATAACCGATAATATATTGGATGCAAATGGTTTCTACTGGATCCAGTAGTAGCATTTAGGCTTTTTGCACAGCAAAAACAAGGAAAATTCTAGAAGTTCAATAAAAATGCTACATGAAATCAATACACCCCTTTACTCCAACAAATTGACAATTGCATCAGGGAGTAACTATGCGTCAAAACCAGAAATCTACAACCCACCTTTCAATCTTTTCTGCTCCTCGCGAAGTGGGAAGCATCCCCTGCAAGTGTGCAGCACCACTCTGCTCTTGAAGGCCTGCTGCCACGTGAAAACAGTGAGTTGGGTCTGGTGGAGGAAGGTGGGTGATTTTTGGACTGCAAGAGAAGAGTTTGGGGTTGTGGGAAATGGCAGGGACCCTGCCCCAACGCCTAACTCCTTGCCCTGCTTCGATGGGCCCTGCCTTCAACGGCCAAAAGTCAGAACAGGCAACTCAGTGTAGCACCCAAGCATGTTCAAGTGAGCTTTGTGGCATTGCTGAGCCTGCTAACCAACATAATAAGAAAGGTGAAATGGTTGGCTGAGTTTCAAATTTCAAGCTGCCCTTTCACTGACAAAAGTCTTGCATCCCATAAGCCTTAGCAGGTTATGGTAATGTCGGAGCATCCACAACATCTCTTTTCCTCTTATGCCAATTCACAGTTGTTACTTTCGTTACTCAAGGGGTACAATGTATCTATTTGAAAAAAAGACAGAGGCAGGAGATGGGAGATAGGAAGCATTGGGAGCTAGAGAAGGGGGAGGAGTGTGCAAATATTCAGGGGTAGGAATGCTGGGTTTCAGGTTCTTTTGCCATGCATAGGCCTACTCCAGTATTCCCCTGAATAACCAACTCCCCCCTAAGATCTCCCATCACCTTGCACATATACAACATACAAACTCCCCCCTAGCCCCACAGAGGGCCACCAGAGGCCTAGCCATAAGCACATCAACACTAACCGAGCCATGAATAAGGCCTCCTCTTAAACCCGGTCCCTCTATCCCACATCAGTGTTAGCCAGACCTAAAGTGCTGCAGTTCATTGGATCTTGGGATCTTCCCTATGGATAACATACTTCAGTTTCTCCCACTAATCTATATAAAGCAGATTGGCAAACTGGCATTTCCGACCTGCACCCATCAACATCACAGGTGACGCATATGCCTTTCCTACTACTATCCCATTATTGAAATCCACAACTTTTTATCTAACAGAGCCAAGCACAGCGAGGCCACCAATAGTGGCAGACGTGTGCTATATATACAAAAGACCACTTACGTTTTTAAACAGGTCCACCGGCATTTACTCCAGGATCCTCCTAGTGTTTTCCGATCACAAAGAAATCTTGTCCTTCTATGGTCAGTTTTTCCAACATCAGAACAAGTCAACCCTTAAAAAATAAGTTGTTGTTTGCCTGCATCTCTTCGGGAAAAGTAGCACCACATTGATACACACATCTGTCCAAAGTCAGTTGCACCCATAATCTCAATTACCATAACAGTAATGCTATTCAGTCATCACATATCAATTAGCTGCAATACAGTATTGAACAGCAGCGGGCACCATCTTATCTTATTGGCATTTATAAAGCGCAACATTCACCCAAAAGGGCATCATGGTGCTAACTTAGACAGGAAGGCAGAGAAAGGAAGCTAAAATCGATAGGTTTTGAGAGAGTGCCTAAAAAAGCGCCTAAAAAAAAAAAGATGGTTTTCCAGAACCCCAAGAGCACAGGAGAGATTGTTCCACAGCAGGGCAGCCGCTACAGAGAATGAACAACCAACAAAACAAGCAAATTTGATCTGCAGGACAGACCAGGCAGGCATCAGCGGACCGACCGCAGACACAGACATGCAACACTGGGGCAAAACCTGGCCTGCAAATATTCAGCCTCAGTGCCATGGAAAGTTCGATGCACTAAGCAGAGGGCATTAAACTGGATATGTTTGGCAACCAGTAGCCAGTACAGGCCGCAAGGAATCAGGGAAATAGGAGCACTTTGAGGCGTAGATGTGGCCACTCTGGCCGCAGAGTTCTGCAAGACTGGAGTCGCTGGATCAAGTAGGCAGGTTGTGCAAGACAAAGAATTACAGTGATACAAAGAGGACAATACCAGTGAGGATACCACAGGTGCACCAATTGGGCTGGGGTGTGGGGGCTACGGAGGAGGGATGGACCTTGCGCAAAATTAAAAGTTTGAAATAGTCCTTCTGACAGACCATGCAAATCTGGGCTTCCACCAATAGAAATGCAGATATTCTAACCCTTAGGTCCTTAACCAGGGGAGCTGGAGTGGGAAAGGGGCCCCCAAGAGGGAGGCCAGAAGGGAGAGTGGTCCACAAGGCAGCAGCACAAGGAGGGCCCATCACATGCAACTCTGTTTTTTCAACATTCAGCTTAAGCAAGTTGTTACACATCCATTCCCCCACAGCTTCAAGATGCTGAATCTAGTTGCAGTCTCACGTAGAGACAGATCTAACCGGACTAGAATGTGGGTGTCATCGGCATAAGAATTTGGGTGTCATAAGCATAACAACAGAAGCCATGGCAATAGAGTTTGGTAAGTGGCTGGATGTACATATTAAAAAGTACCAGAGAGATGGTAGACCCTTGCGGGACACCACAAGATGGAACAATGGGAGTAAAGCAAAAAGGAGGAACAAAGATATTGAGAGTGATCAGAGAAGATAGAAGTAAACTAGGACAAAACGACACCAGAGAGGTCAGCTCCTGCAAGACGATCAAGCAAGATGGCACGATCAAGGAGACGAAGAAGTCAAGCAATATTACAGCTCCCATGCCGCCTTGATCATGCAGCCGAGCAAGATGGTCTACAACAAAAACCAGCACACCCTTAGTGCCACGGCTTGGTTGAAAATCATACTGAGATAAATGGAAAAAAGAAAACTCCTCCTGTACAAGCATCTGGCCCGAGAAAGTACTTACCGGAATGGACCAAACTGAATTACCCGACAGCCCATCCGCAACACAGACAAGCACAGACAGGCTTAACCTATGGCACGCGAGGAGCATGCCTGCTGCGCTCATCCAGTGCGCTTCCGGGTCTAAGGAAATCTATAAATGCACATGGTATTGCAGGTGCCAATCCAAGCGGCCCTGCAGAGTTAACAGGGAAAACAGACTCTTAGGAGTGTGTGCCGCTATGAAAGAAAAGCATCAATGCCGACCAGGAACGAGCCCCCGGGATGTCCAGGAAGCGAAGCACCCCCTGCCGTTCAGAAATTAAGAAATGCATATTTAGACATTCTCAAGTATGAAGCCACACGAGTGACGGTTTAGGGCTCTGCAAATTCCCAAGTAATGAAACACGTACACCTTTAATCCAAGACTATGGGCAAACCACAATGCACACGAGTCAATGTGTCCAAAAACATGGGGCTGCAATACACAGTGTAGTAATGCAAGACTGAGAAATGAAAACAGAAGTACATCACTGCACTGAAGTTTTAGGAAGTGAAAAAAGGCTTCAGATCACCAAGTTTGCCACTTTGTGTTAATGTGGACGATTCCACATTGCCACAAGTGTGTATGGCAGGCACACACGCAACACTGATAAAAACTGGCAAGTATCGGTTACCTTCTTTTGTGCAAACTAGCAAAAGTGGATTTTCAATTTGCTGATAGCTACTTATCAATGCAAGCCAGAACACCATGCACATCACAAGCCCAGATCACCATGCCCTTGAATTATGAACGGGCTTGAAATTAGGAGTGTTACGGAGTTGAAACACTAGGAGATTGCAAAATACAGAACACATTGTGTATTAATGGGATGTGCTCTGCCTGTTAATCGTATAGCCGGTGAAAGATGTTCATTGAAAATGGGGAACAGTGGTAGCTGGTAATCCAAAAGGTATTTAAATGATAACACTATGTGCTCACTTCTGTCCAGGAACCCTACCACTATTCACACCCCAACCCACTAACATCACTACTGGCAACATCACTTTCACTTGCGCACCACGTAAAAACGGATCTATGCAAGTACATCGACCATAGTTAGTTTGTGGCCGTCAAGTTCGACTCTTGAATGTTGACTTTATGGGGTTCCCAATTCCTCCTCCCTATCCGTATCCCACCCCTAGCCCTACGCACACACATAGAAAAAATAAAAAATAGACGTAGTCAGCATTCAGGAATCGAAATAGAAGACCACAAGCTAATTGTTATTTGAATCACTGCAAACGCTTACACACCCAACATCCACCAAGTGACCTCGTGGCTCAGCCAGTCCTTTCCATTTAACCAGTGAAGAGGATTATTGCACCATAGAGTAGTCTTGTGGTTTACAGTTGTTCCTATTGTTCGGAGCCCTCCCCTTTGCATACTGCAGACGATACCAACTATGCACATGCAAAGGCAATGGGATATGATTCTGGGACCACACTCAAGAAAAGGCTAGACATTCAATCCAACTCCCTCCCCGCCCCCTCTGAATCTGTTACTTTATAAAGTGTCTTTTCCTCTAGTGTCTATTATCCATTCAAAAATGTTATTATAATTTGTTGGCCATTTGCACATACCAAACTCATTAAACTCTGACCCCAAGCGTGCCACTCCTAAACACTTTATATTCCATACTTTAAGAAAAAGCAGTCTAAGAAAATACTCCTTGAGGAAAATAGTACTAGAGCAACATCACTCAATGGATGAATTTGTAGAAGAAAAAAAAATTATAATTGAATGCGGACCCTCCCTTGCAGTTCAAAAATAGCTTAAGACCTAACCCATCAGACAATTCCTCCCTCGAGCCAAGTAAGGCTCTTCGCCTGCCTGACAAAAATGTCTGAAAAAGCCAAAAAGTAAAAATCAATATCCACCAGCCTCCAACAGATCGGGGTCATACTCGGACGCCGGCTCCAGAATCCACATTCTGAAAAGTCACGCATTTATCAGAATACTTTTAACATTTAACAACCCACCAAACTATGTAATGCCTACCCCTTGGGTATATTTCGCCCCCACCCCCCACTGCATGGACTGTGCGAGTATTCTCTCAGACTCACTTTGTGTATTCCCCAAAACAGGCGTTTGCCACATAACCACCAATAATAATAATAAAATAAAACAAGGTTGGTGAGAAGAGTGGGAGGATCTCATTGTTACAATGCACCCTAGAAACACCAAATGGGTCTCGGGAGAGTCTGGCTTGTCTGGAATGTAGCATATTGTGCCGCACCCCGCGGTATTCAGACCTTAAATCTGCAGAGGAAAGGGAGTAGGGAAAAGAAAGGAGGATGGTAAAGAGGGTGCAGAGGGCCGACGTAGCGAAGGGGGGGGGGGGGTGCTTGTGGTAGATTGGGTGCCTGCAGATCAGATAAAGGAGGTCCATGGGTCAGGATTACAGTATTAAAAAAAGGTGTGTTCCAACACGTATGTGAGGCAGTGTTGAAGGGCAACCTGTATGTAATAGCACATAATGTTTGGCTGCGTGATGGGAGTGAGATGTACTCAAACGCCTCATTAAATAGTGGTAGCGTTTCAACGTAAAATGAGCATTAATTTTTCCTTGGGGTGCAAACTCCAAAATTATAATAATTTGGGGACTGCCAAGTCGGAAGGGCAGAGGTGGACTAGTCAAGAATAGACTAGTGTGAAAGATGAATATGGATGTGTGGGACGGGAAGGGCCAGACATGGTTCCCGTGCCTGCTGGACCTAAGGACCCAAGCTACTCCTCATTGATGACACCCAACGAGGCCGGCACATGTCTCGGGATGCTGTGGTCTCGTGCAGAAGAGATGTGACCTAGCAGTTCGAGCTGGCCTGCCCTTTTTGGGGTGGGACCAAGCCTGATTTCCATATGGTCTTTCCCCTTTTGCAATGGCTTGGCACGTGAAGAACGATGGTCTGGAGGGCTGCCCAGAGCAATGCCATTGGTTAAAATTAATTCTAAACCTTCCACCCATCACCCCTTTTGTTTTGCTGTGTTCACAGATCCGCCACCTAGACACCAATTGAGATTCAGTGCAGCTCGAAACATCTGGTTATTCACACAAAGCATTCCCGGGAAATTGTTGACCCTGTTTTAATGACAAATTGGCTCTCTACGGATATTTCAGGACTTGAGAAATCCCCACTCACTTCAATCAACCATCAGCAGCAGAGCACACAAATGATTTCTCAAATGTTAACGGAGGAAGGCACCAAGGTACTGAGCTTGGCGTATTTCCTTTACAATGCAATGCCTTTTGGCCATTTTCTCAGTTACCTCGTCCACATGGACGACACTGAAAGCAGCGTCATGCACTGGGATTTGAGTTGGAGCACGGATGATATGATACAATACCGCATTTACACAAGTGTTTCAAGGATGCATTTCACAAAGTGTTGCTCACTTGTGCAATGTTGCAACATTGCTTTTAACTCCGATTTAAAGTTGTAGCCCACACTGTGCCCACGAAACATGTGTTTCTCGCACTCACACCGCTGCAAATATATTCCAGGTTAAACAAAAATAACCGGCAGGACGGGCCCGATCACGGGACTACGTCTTTAAACGATTACCAGCTCTCTGAAAGAACCCACATGAAACCTAAAAAGCAATATCACAGCTTGACATGATTTTCATTAAATGACAATTATGAATTGATAAGAAACAGAAACTCAGCTGCTTGGACTTCCAAGAACGATCGGGTCAAAGCCTTGCGTCTGAACGCGCATCATAGAACTAGCATAATATGGCGCAAGTCTGGTTTGTTACTTCTACTATAACATTTGGTTTTTAAGATGCGCCAAGTGCGATTCTCATTTTGTGAAGTGGTTTTCATCCCTGCAGAAAATCAACAGCTAATCGGTTAGTCCACGTTTTTGCTCACACAGATCCTAACATCTTTCTATAGTACCATGATTAATGTGCAGACCATAGGTGCAAAAAACATACGAGAGCCCCTCTACAGAAAACAAACAAGGCCACATTGGGATGGGGCTGGAAATGGGGCGAAATTACTCTGGGATCAAAGGGGTGCAGGCGGGTAGGGCTGGGGTCATGGTAGGCAAATATAAAAATCTAAGACAAAATAAAATACTGTTTTACGGCGATGTCTATAAGCACGCAGATCCCTTAATAAATACCAGACAAAATATAGAAAGCTACAGTAACAGGTTGACCAAAAATAATAAAAATAACAAAATTAAAAAGTACGTTAATAGCTTCATTTTGTAAATCCTGAATGGAAGATGAAAAATTACCAGTAACGCAACCCCATCCCCGCCAAAAAGATCCAAACGAAATGTACTACCAAATCAAGAAGAAACACGACAGAACATACATTCACGGTCACCTAAATGAAGGCTTAATTTCCTGCAGCTTTATGCGCCCCTCATTTCTGATCACCCACCAGCATCTGTTTAAGCACAAAATTCACCCACTTGCTAATAGGCCTGTAGGTATCATGTAATTTTATGATTTATGACTGGTTATTTATAACGCGCTTAAGACACGTATCATATGTCTTTCTTCCAAGGCGAGCAGGTTGCCCCCGAGCTATCCTCCCGAGTTGCAATTGAATGTGCTTTAATGTAACACCAATAATCCATGTAACAGCTTTTCCAAGCTCTATAGTTTGAATACTAGCGCAAGGACCAGATGGTTATTTCGGGTCCAATTTGGGGGTAGCCAGGTATGAGCTTTCCGTTATTGGGGGTGACCATTTTTGCCTGTTTCCAAATCCAGTTCATCTCCAGCAATGATGGGGACGGGGATGCACATCAGGCTACTACCGCTTGGGGTCTCAGCCCCTTTATTTCATTAGGGTGCTTGTTGCACTTTGACACTTGCAAAAATAAACCTGCTTTGCAGAGCTCTTGGGGAGAAGAAGAAAATACGGGCGTGGGAAGAGGGGGTGGGAGGGGGGGGACTGGAGGGCGCTAAGAAAGCCAAGAGAAGCCTCGGGGGGAGGGAGGGGGTTGCTGATTGGACTCTTGTTCAGAGGAGAATTGCCTAGCTTTTCAGTGTTGGACTGCCCTTGTGGGTGGGACCAGGCTGATGCGCAAATGGTTATTTATCCTCTGTGAAGGGTGCAGAGAGCTAAAACGTGGTTGCAGACCCTCCTGGATGGTAGAAATTCTAGAGAACAGGGTATACATGGGCCAGAGACTTTCAGGTGAAGATGGGAGGAAGGGCCTAGGGTGAGGGTTGTCAATGCAGCACAAAAAAACAGTCTTGAGAAACCCCAATTTAGTAATTGAGGCATCAACTGGTTGCTCTGTCCCTAGAGAGGCAGAACCCAGCCACACTTTACTGACTATGCCCAGCAATGCACACCTGTTTCTGGACCTGCTATTGGTACTCTTGTTTAGAAACGTATCGAATATGAAATACATGATATAACGGAAGGCAAAACTGACTATTTCACTTGCGATTTCATACCAGCATTTATAACATAATGACAGTTTTATATAGTGCTTTGTTCGGATTCCTCATGCTTCAAAGTGGTGTATTAATTGCTGTTAGTATTGCTCAATGTAATGGTACACATATATATTTATCACACAAGCAGGGTGAGCTTCCTTAAGGGCAGCATCGCCCTGGGTGAATTGGCGCCCCCTTCGCCCCCCTTCATTTTTTTTACCGAATAGGGCACGTCGGCACCATATTCTCATTAAATGAGCCTGCAGCCGCGGGTGCATTTAATGACAATGAGGCGCCTGCCACACCTTCTACCACTATGCCAGCTAAGGGGGAGTCCTTGAAAGACTCCCCCGTGGTGGAGGCTAATGGCGCACTGGGGGGTGGCGCACCAGGCGGTCACCCGGCTCGCATCCCCCCTAAGGCCTGCTCTGCACACAAGGATGAAGGGCTGAGTTGGCCCTGCCGGGATTTGAACTTGTGACCACAGATAATGACACAAATATCCTCTATGAGTGCTTAAATCGCTGAGCTTGCTTACACTCTTTCCATGAATACACACTGAATTAATTACTATTCCCGGCAGAGGGTTGCTGCCAACCCTTCACAGAGATTCTGTGCCACCCCAACACACCTGGCCACTATGCTGATTTGCTCGTAATTTCGACTTTTCTATGCAGAGGATTTCACAATGGCTCCCTTTGCTCAGTGTGAGGTGGTGGGCTTGGGCGTCCAGACAGAGAAAGACAGACACACACACACAGATTTTAAGTCCTGGCAAAAACAATTATTACTGACAAGTAATTTACGGGTCTGACTTTTGGTTATGGAGACTCTCACTGCATGGAGACCAAAGATCTACTGATCAAGAACGATAACTCACTCTGATCAAATGTTACCGATGCGGGTGCTACTCCAGGCGAATAAACCTTAACCCCATCAAAGACATGCTCCTGTGCGCCATTTTGAAAAACAAAACCATGCAAGCTACCAGCGAGGTTAGTAGGAAAAATTGTAGTGCATGGCTGCACTTCATGAGAATGATAATAAATGTAAATAATGTGTTATGGTTTGCATCAAAGCGTGATATAAATATCAAATTATTAAATAAAAACGACATGAGTAAGGTCTCTCAAAATCTCCGTCTGAGTATAGTGTGAAAGCGCTACTAAAACCAGGCGTACAAAGTCACACTCCCCAGTGCGGCCTAGAAAAGTAAGCAAGCTAGATAATGTCCTTGTTTGAATGGAAACCAAAGCACAACCTCAAGACACACTAGGATGTGTGCTGTACAGCTTTAACTGTGGTGACATTTATAATCATGAATGTGGATGGCACTGCGTTGCCTCCATTACACTCCCAAAACTCCGGAGTGATGAACTCTTCAACCAGGTTAAAAGGTCACCCACCCTCCTTTGCAGAAGGCAGACCTACCCTGCATGACTGCCATTTTTGGCTTGAGGATAAAAAGACATGGCCCAAACAGATCACCTTCAGGAGCCTCAGACACATCAAAAAGTAGCCTTCACTCACTCAGCAGTAGACGATCATCTGCCAGCAGGCGAAGAGCCCACAGGTAAAGAAGACCTGGAGGAAGGACTACTCCTACTCAATGCTTTCTTTAGCTGCAAATAAGAATCTGCAACCCTTGGGAACTTCTCCCAAACAGGCACTTACCGAAATCATTGAATCTAATACTGCCAACTAGCAAAGACAGGGTTTAGCTTGCTCAATGGTCTGCGTCCAGGTTAGTGATGGACATCTTTGGTCAGAACCTCATAGAAAGGGAATTTACTGTCTAGGAAGGCATAAAAGCATTGCGACACAGGCTCACTCCGTACCAGCCCATTAGAAACCTAAAATCAGGCACAGCACTCCTCGTCATCCCTCCCTTCAAATCACCAATAGGGGGAACCTCCTTCTCCATCCAAGCTCCCATAATCTGCAACACAATTCCCCTTAGCATCCACCGCTTAGAGGATCATCTTGTCTTTCGGAAGGCCATCAAAAGACCTGGCTTTTATCCCCTCCACATCCTGACCAGACGATACCATTCCGCAACTCGGGTTATTGAACCCCCATATCAGCTAGGCCGAGGCAGCAATTAACCCCTTGCAGAGCATACTGAGCGACAGAGAAAAAAACTCCAGCAGACAGCAGGACCGAATCAATGCCACGCCTACGAAACCAAGAAACCTGCCATGACACACAGGTACGTCATGTCGATGGAAGATGGCCACAGGCACGGCCACCCAGCCCAGGCATTTGCTATCATACACTACTTCAAGACACATCACACAACACCTCTGCCATTAGAATGCAGCTATGTCCCACGACAAAAATTCAGTCTTGCAGGACACAAATTCAGCCTCCTGCACTTGCATACTCTCCAGACAACCTCACTGGACCCATCTACAAGCTAGCTCGACATGGGTTGCTAGCAGGGACTTGGCCACCCCTACCAACCTTTGTACTGACTGAAATGCACACAAGCATTCTAAACTCCTCTGACGAATCTCCCATACCTTGGACTTCGTTCGCCGATTGGCGTTCACCTGCAGAGCTTTGAGACACGGCAGGACAGCTCAGGGGCAACATGCTCGCAAGCAAGAGGACACGTTGCACCACCGGTTCGATCCCCGGGTCCGTGCTTAGAAACCTCTGGGTATCAAGCGCGTTATAAATAACCAATCATATCATACCATACCAATGCGAAAATGTAGTATACAAATGACAGATTACATTACATTAAACCTGGGTGAACCTCAATACAAAACCTACAACAAACCAGATATTCTGAATAATTATATTTTTAAACATTACATTTTTTTATTGGGCAACATTTCACAATACCTGGCATGTGCAGATTAGGGCTCCTACATTTTTTGCATACTACGTGCAGTATATATAGGCCAGAATACCAGTGTTCCTGAAGCGGCAGGATCTCCAGGCACACTCCCGGCATGCACTGGAGGGAAGCGTCTCAGACATGCCCAGTAGCTGAAAGCACGGAAGGATCCTTCTTGGACGAGTATGGACAATTAAGCGACAGTGTGGTTAGTAACAATGAAACAAACCACTCTTAGTCAAGGAATCATAAGATGTCTGTGCGCAGCAGGCTAAAGAACTTACACATTCTTACTCTGGAACCAGTCCAATCATGCCGCCTCTAAATAAAGCAGCACACCAAGGAAGAAGTTTGCCTTTTACGCACAATCATGTGGCCGCCAGGCCACTGGAGATACTGAGCTTAGTTTGATCTACTGTCCGTAATTTTAAGTTTTGTGATTCAATAATAACAGCCAACACGTATTCTGCTCAGCATGTTTTGCATGTTTGTCACCATCCCTATTCATTGTATATTTTTGGGGTGCTGGGAAACACGATGGATGGAAATAACACTCATGCAACCAACAAAGAGAAGCAAACTATCAGAAACTAACTGACCGACAACCCTGCTCCATGCAGAGGATCTCACATCTATTTGTAAACCTCTTCTTTCCAGGTCACCAATGACAAAAACATCCATCTTTAATTGGAATATTGTCCTGTAGCCAACCAAGGTTTCTAACAACCGAGGCCAGAACTCGTCGCGGGTGCCTTCACACAAGGCGATAAAAGCTGGTTGTTTATGTAGTGCTTTGTCACCCATGCAAAACAGTTGTGCTACCCCCAGTGGTGGAGGAAGGCGTTGTTCTCAAAGGGGCGAAGGGCTCATTATGGGGCATCAGTCACAGTTTCACTGGATTTTGTGCAGCAGGAGCGGGGCATGATGGGATCACAACAGAGCACCTAGTAGAGCTACTGCCATCAGCCCTCCACAAGCTCTGCCACTGGTTCTCACATCCAAGCCAAAGCTACTCATTTCGGCCATCTTGGAAGGTTGAGAATGTCAGTAGACTCCAGTTCAAGCCAAGTGTCTGCAGGGCACAATGATTGTTTAGTGAAGTGGTTGCCAAACATTTTACTTGGGCAGCTGGAGGCGCATCATACGCCCAAAAAAACCTGCGGGTGAGCACCCCACAAAATGTCATTACTGCTTAGATGTATTATTTAAAAAAAACTCGCCATACTTTCTATTTAAAGGTCTCAGACCTTCTTGTGGCCCACCCAGAGGGCCAGGCCTGCAGTTTGGAGACCACTGCTTTAGGGGGTGCAATAGTTAATTGGGCTACCTCACTGGCACTTACAAGAATGATGCACTGCCTGTATTTTATTAATATGCTATATACACTTTCTTCGAAGAGTCGTTAATAAAGGCAATGTAAACACGCTTTCCAAAACATCCACTACTATTCCTTAAACTGTAGAACCTAGGCTTATCTTAATTTGAAAGCAAAGCCACCTATATAGTTGCACGCGAGGATCAGAGCAGTATAAAGATTCGTGTTGTTTTCTTGTGAACTTTTGTCGAACTTCTGGACGCGGTAAAGCGATTAGGTCGCCTAAATGGAAAGGCAGCCCTTTCGACTCCCAGAAAGCCAGCCGTAAGAAATCTCAAAAGCGTAGTGTGTCCAGGAAATCCTGCCAGACGGGCTCTGTGTGCAGATGGCTGGAAAATGTGGGCCCTTGCCATCAAAAACAGACGAAAAGCAGCAGGACCCGGTGTAGAGAGCGTGTATGCCCCAACGAAACCCTCCACAAAGTAATAAAATTAAAAAAATAAAAAAATAATATAAAAAAAAAAAAGTGTCTGCAGACTGCTCGTTAACCTGAACTGGAAGGCGGTGGCGTTCCCGCATGGATATTCAGCCCACTGAATACTTGAATTTAAAAAAAAGCTAGAGCCGATGAAAACAGCAAGCCTTTGCTAAGAAGAGTAAACTATTAGGTTGGACGTCGGACTCTAAATGAGCTGCAGTAGCAGCCCGCTCACAACCTGTCAACCATAGCCAGGGCTCAAGTGGAGGGAGCACGCGTGGGGTCAGAGAGCAGACGCTACTCCCCCTGGGTGTGTGTTTATTTCCTTCATTATTATTTTTTAATTGCTTGAACACTTGCTCTGGTCAATTAGTTTTGCTTTTTCGAACTGCTTCAAACGGGGCGGAAGATGTGGTCCAAACCAAGATCGTAATGATTGTGGGACAGACACTTGACCACAAAGGTCTCTTCACACAACCTGTAAAATATCTCATGAGAATCATCACAGCTCTTTTGGTCTACTTTTAAACTTTGGCAGCAACATTATAGGAAGCACTTCTCTCGGGTTATTTTTCGGGTGTTCATGATTAATCTTGTGAGTGTCAAATGTGCATTTTCTTGGACTGGAAAAGTGAAATTTGCATTTTCCACTTAACATCTATTCTTTTATTCTTTATTTAATGTGCATTTGATTAATAAAATAACCTTAAGCACAATTACAAAACAAAATTACAAAACAGCAAAATCAAGTTACACATTGTGTAGTGTATAGTGTCTATAATATTAGGATATCCTTTAAAATGTATACAAATTAATAAATATTACAGTACAGGTAATCAACAGTTCAATTGATCCTCATGAAATGATAGCATACATGTTTAAAAAGCCCAATCAGTGTATAGCCACACAATGTTAATTGAATCAGTATTACTTAGCAGATAAGGATAGTTCAGCATCTTGCAAAATCAATAGTGGAGCATTAGCCTCCCTGCATCCAGAAGTCAGACGATACCACATATTGGGGCTACTTATTAAGTCCCTCCTACCATTCTCAGGACTTCCTTCCACAAAGTATGCTGCACTAGTCATCACTAATGAAGGAGCCCCAGTCAATGTGTTCCAGAACGAACCCCCCCTCACATCCAAAAATATGTGAAACAAAGGCTTGGTACCCTTTTTGATATTGCGTACTTAGAACGGAGCACTGTGTTAGCACGTGTCATGATGTCTCAATCGCAGCGTGACACATTCTGCAGATCCCATAATCATGGGGCACCTTTGACCATCCGCCAACGTATTCATACGTAGGTAGGATGTTAAGCCGCAAGTAGGTAATAAAACTCCTTAAATCTTTATTACAGAATCTAATCAAATAAGTGCAGGGTTTGTTGGTGCAAAATATCCTTGATCACTATATTCTGTATATCTCTTTTTCCCCATTAAGATTAGAAATGGTGCGTGCCCTGTCCCAAACTTGTGTCTTTTGCTTCCGTTTGTTCCATACATCAGTAGTTACAACTCAACATCTATTCACTTCCTGTGACGTCACTTCATTGCATAGGTTCCCCCGACCCCCACTTTTTTTTAGGATTTGTGGTGCCATGAGCCAGACAGGACTCCATTCTCCACTGCACACATCTTTATACATCCATTTAATTCACAGATGTCAACAGGGTTTATGGCCCGTTGGTCTACTAAAGGGAGTTAGCATGCAGGAGATGGTCTCTAGCAAATCATGATCAGAGGAGGCACAAAGGATTTATTAACCCATCAAACCCCACAGTCCATCCCATACCCGGTACCTTCTCCGCCGGGACTTCATTTCCTAGTCTACCCCTGGCCCACCCTTTCCAGCTCTCCACCCACTCAGCTGTGCTGTGTTCACTAGGCACTGTCTCTGCACATTTACAAAGGCACATTCCCCCCCCCCCCCAAGAGTAATCCTTTTTCACTGTCACTAAACCATAACAATTATATGAAGTGAATAAAAAAGACATTTAAAAAGGAGAACAAAGGCCGATTATGGGGAAACAGGTGACCGAACAGAACAACAAAGCCCACAGATAAAAAAATAAAAAAACTAAGGTTCTTCCAGTCCAGCCGGATTATCCCTGTTTTTTAATTCTTTGACTGCTATTTTTGCATTATTGTAGGCATTTCAGGAGCAATTTCAATAGTTTAGAAACATTTTTTCCACCCAGAAAGCTCAGGGATCTTTCTTTGCAGACTACTTGGGTACACTATATTTTGAGTGCGACAGTGGGCAGCACTGTTCCAGCATGGCCTCCCGCATTCCCTGGATGCTTGCTCTGTGTTGCACGGCCTGCTCCTGCTCCCATTGGCTGGCCACTTTCATATCAGCCAATCTGTCCACCCGCGAGGTGGGAGCCGGCGCATTCGCACTAAGGCTCACAACGGAGGCCCCCGTCTTCTCCCGGTCCTCTACATGGATGCTCTAGGGTGAGTCATTGTACCCCTTGTTGTATACATGATTGTACCATTCCCAATTGTACCCCTTCATCTTTGTATCGTAACCGCCCAGCAACATAGGGCTAGGCTGCATGAATGTGCCCACTTGATTGACTCTCATCTGTCTAGTAGCCACCTTGCAACATAGGGTTAACAATATGTACCCACCTGATTTGTCCTATAACTTACCGATTTGAAGCAATGGCTGTGCATCTGCTTCAGTCCCTTTCATGTATGTTTATGTAAGCACTTCTGTAACTAAGTAAGCCTTTCTGTAACAGTGCCACGATGCCCAAGAGCGGTTTGTGTGCTTGATAAATGCAAAAAATAAGTAAATAAACACAATTGGAACAATGTCACTCTGTTGTGTGCTTATTTGTATCAACCTTCCATTCAACATCTATTCCCTTCTGTTTCAATTAGACCCCCTTGTTTTCCATCCCATCAATTCACTGCACTCTTACATCTTACATAACTTACAATCCTAGTTATTTATTTTCTGAGATATGCCATCTTCTAGTAACATTAATAGATGCTTCCTTTGACACGGATTCTCCCTCACACAAGACTTTCCCTGCAGCTGAAAACTGGCCTGCAGTCGCCCTTCATTAGAAGTGCCCAAATAAAGATCTAGCTTCAAACCATATGCTAAAAAGTCAGACATTTGACAAGTTTCAGCAAAATAGTCAGGGTAGGGCTGCCCCCCCAGCCCTAGACCGGGGCGTCTGGTCAGCCCTCGCAGTGCCTCATCATCCCCCCCCCCCCAACATCCCATTTCACTTTCTGTAGACGCCACCACAGAAATTTATGTGGGGCCCCCCATGGAACCCCAGTGGCCATTTCCACGGTGGCCATCTTGTTTGTATATATATTTTTCTTCCTGAGCAAACCAGGCTCGTGCACTTGACGCGGGCCAGCTTTCTTCACCAATAAAAAATAGCCCTTAGCACCCCAGTCCAGTACTCAGGGTGCTATAGCCACAAGGGTCCATTCAGCGGGACCAGGTGATTAAGTCCCACCACTTAAGCGGTGGGCCAATAACACTAGGTGCAACCCTTCAAAAGTGTCACTAGGGCTCAATTAATGCGATAGTGCCTCAACAGGCATAGTGTTTCCCTGAGCTTCGACGAGACTACAGAAATGGGTTAAAATCGCCTTTAATGTTGGCTTAAGCTGCACATACGTCATCGCATCTATTTAAAAGCAAGACTGCAAAATACTGCCCTGTGCTGTGATAGGGATTGTGGGGGGAGTGGTGCAACAGCCGGTCTGCTCCATGCTCTGATCACTTTTGTTTAAGTGAATAGAACGGATATACATCTCATTGAGAATAGAAATCATGCTGGTCAACGGCAGTGGCCTTCAAACTGTGGGTGTTGCCTCCCGAGAGGGGCATGAAGGATAGCCAGGAGGGCGCGGGGCTCTTCAAAAAAGGAATACAGTGACTCTTTGCAATAGAAAATATAAGCAGCTATGGCATCTGGGGGGGGGGGGCTCAACAACACTATTTTTACTCAAGGTGGCGCAGCATCAAAAGGTTTGAATATCACTGGTCTAATGTGTCCATATGCTCACATGTAAGACTGCTTATGCATCAATGCTAGTCTAGTGTGCTTATATCCAGGCCAGCATGATTTGCCCACATCCTTCGTCCCTGCATTATGGAATACCCCCAGTTTTAACGTGTTCTTCCAACTGCTAATGCTGCCATCCAACGCTACCCAGTCTTTCACGATGATTAAACTCAGGATTAAAAAGCTACTAGCCAGCCATAAAAAGTCACTCACCACCTGGATTCTATACATAGACAGACAAAGGACACCATTTCTTACTCGCAAAAGAGTAAATTAGAACTAGCCAAATGCTAGTGGCGAGTACAAATGTTGCACTCGGTTAATAGTCAAAACTATTCCATGCCTTCTAAGAACAGATTGTGGCTGTGTTTAAGATCAAATGCCTCTCTCTACCTTTGGACCCTGTGGCGAATTGCATGCATTTGTCCCTTCTCCCCAAGAGGAAGCCTCCCCTTTGAGGCTAGGGAAGTGAGCTTGCTCACAAGACCATCCCTAGTGGTCCAAGCAAGCAGGACCTCAATGGGAGAGGCTGCCCGTCTTGGGATAAGGACGCCTGTTCCTTCAAGGAACTCCCTAGACCACTTCCAACAGCTGCATACATGGGACTTTATGCTATAAGGAACAATGTGGCACCTTTACTTTTGGCTGACAGCAATGCTACAATGTGAAAAAGAACAGATCTCTTTAAGGATTGATGGGCATTTAACTGGGATGAAGGAGGAGGAGAGTATTGTACTCAGGGTAAACCCCGTCATTTATATAGTGCCTCTATCCCATTGGTATGGCCTCAAACCCATTGAGGGTGAACGCCCTCGGGGACCGGAGTCCAAGTGTGTGAAGTGGACTGAGAAAAACACATGTGCGCATTATGCTAAGATAGGGGTTAGGTGGGGTGGCCTTGCTCCATTAAGCAACCCAAGATAATCAGGCATGTGGATGGGTGCTGGGGGAGGTCAGGAGAGTTAGCGCTTGCAAGAAAAATTCACCAGCTTGACCCAAATCTGTCATAGGTCGAAGCTGCATTCTAGTGCCGGCGATTCGTTATATGTCCAGCTAGACCAAATTTTATCGTAGGTCATAACTGCAATCTGATGGCTGTTGTGCTTTGAGTATTGGAGTGGGTATGGATGCGGGTGCGTGTCTTCTTTCCGTGCCAGCGGCAGGTATACAGCTAGTGGTAGTTAAGACTACATACCTTGATGTTTTGCACAACACTTTGCTTTGGTGTTTCTGGGCGAATTTGAGTCGTCCCGCCTGTTCTGAGATTAGTATTTACCTTGCATTTGTGAAGTGAACAAAACTGGGACAGAGGCATATGGTGCCATGGAGAGAGTAGGGGGGGGGGGGCGGGGGGACACTTTAGGTTGCCGCAGGGGATTACCACGTTTTGACCATCTTTCTGAAGGAGAGGTGGTCTTAATTGCAGCGGATGTGTAGTGGAAGTGAGTTCCAAATGGTGGCGGCTTGGACAGAGAAGGCAGATGCTCCCGTTATGGTGGAATTGTGAGGAGGGGTCACGAGGAGGACTGCAAAACCAAATGTAAGGTTTCTGGTGGGTTGGTAATGTGTGAGCTTGTCGTGGAGGAATTCTGGGCCAGTATTATGGATGGCACGGTGTGGGATGCACATGGCCTTAAAGGACGCCCTTTGGCTGATGGGAAGCCAGTGTATTACTCCAAGGGCTGGGGTGATGTGTTCCCTGGGTGAGAGGGCAAGGAGAAATCTAGCTGGGGAGTTTTGGATTTGTTGGAATTTCCAGAGCTGGTACGTTGGGGCACCTAGATAGAGGGAGTTGGTATAATCTAAGCAGGAAAGAATGATGCCAGGGATTGCAGAGACTCGGTGTGGGTAGGAGAGGTAGGAGAAGATGCCTGAGGAAGTGTAAGTGGAAGTTGCAGGTTCTGGACACAGTGTTGATGAGGTGAGAGAGTGATGGGTCCAAGACCATTGTGCATCCAAGATTCTTTACAGAGGTGGATGCCGTGGGTGGGGCTCTTAGAGTGTGGCCAGCGGGTCGTTGGGGAAGAGGAGATGTTTAACCGCACATTAGATGTCAGTTTCGCCAGGGTTGAGGAGCAGGTGGTTAGGCGTCATCTAGAGGTCGATTTCAGTGAGGCAGGGAGCGAGTTGGGGGTGGGGATCTTGAAAATGATCTGGGTGTCATCTGCATAGTTATAGCAGGTGAGGTTATAAGAGTGGATGAGTGCCGGGAGGGGACTACATAGAGACTGAAGATGAGTGGACAGGGAGGCTCCCTGTGGAACTCCTTTGGGAACAGGGCGCGGGGGGGGAGGGGGTGTCATGATTTGTGAGCTGATGGAAAGGAAGGAGGAGAGCGGAGTCTGATGTCTAGGGAGTGGAGTCTATCCGAGTATGGCGTGTTCAATTGTGTCGAAGGCAGCAGATAGGTCATGGAGGATGAGTGCAGCACAACCTTCAGAGTCTGTTTTTTTTTTAATCATCCCAAATGGACACGAGCGGATTCTGTTCCACGAAAGGGTCGGATTCTAGATTGGGTGGTTTCAAGAAGGAAGTTGGACTCTGAAGGGGCAGAGCTGCTTGTAGGCTGTGCAGTCAAGGAGGTTGGCAATGAAACGTGTGTTTGAGAGAGGCTGAAGTTGTGGGGCGGGGGAGGAGGCAACATAAGAGAATGGTTGATTATGAACGGCGCAACACTGCCTGCACAGCTGCTAGTTAGGAAGCTCTTAAGGAGTGAGGGATGGCGTCTTTGTGCTAGAGGTTTCAGGATTTCTTGGTGGGAAAAAGCAGTGAAAGAGGAGATGACTGGCCAAGCAGGCCGAGAGGGGTTGGGGCTGGGTAGGAGGAGATGGGGAATGGCGAAAGCTAGTTTTGAGCTGATGGAACTGTTAGGGAGAATTCTCTGTTTAGGCTGAATTTCCTAACCTAGTGAGTCCCCCAGCAGCTTTGCTGGATTTCTGGAGTTTGTTTTTTTTCTCCTGCCAAGAGCGAGTCTCTTTTCTTCACACTCTTGGACATGATTTGAGGGGTTCCTTTGACTGTTAATGCGTTTTATGGGCTATGGGGTCTTTTACTCCATAGGGTCTCATGTGTTTTTACTGTGTGTTACACAGCACCCTCAGTGCAGTGACACAGGGGTGTCATAGTGACACCCCACCATAGACTCCATACCCTGGGACTGACTACTGTCTCCCAGGGCATGTTAAGTCACCATTGGCTTTACTAGTCCCAAATTATGAACAGAAACCAGCACAAACCATCATATTGTGGACATAGTGGTCGGGGCAATTCGATTGCCCCAGAGTCTGTTAGTCGAGGGGGCACGTTTCCGTCCCCCCTGATCGAGTTTTGGCTGGTGGCAGTGGATACTAATTTTTATATTCGACCGCAAATATATCTCTATGGGATTTTCCCATTGTTCGAGGCTACCAACTTTAATTATTTAATTCTCATAGCCTCGAACATACCGCCGGTTTATTTATTTAATATTAATTTGCCGGTTGGTATTTTTTGCCAGAACTCTATTCTAAAATGGCGTTTGTGTTCTCTTCTGTGACTCCAACCCAAGTCGAGCCCTTTGTTCCACCTTTTGGCGGGCTTCTCCACAGAAGCCTCCAAAAGTGGTGCCACTCTGTCTGGGTACCACAGGGGGGTGTGGGAGGGGGTTTAGGCACCCCGGACTGAGTTACCTTGGTAACTCAAGTCGCACTCTTGTGTGATTGGCCCAAGTGGTGAGCCGGGCGGCTCACCACTTAGCATGTTTGATTGACAGCTAGGCTGAGTGAATGGGGGTGTGCTGCATAAAAGCAGGGCTTTTGGGACTGGAACTTCAGAAGTCGGCACAGGACCTGAGAATCTGACGAGGGAGAAGCTGAGCTGACCTGCTAAGACGACACCACCGGTGGAGCCCTGCGTAACCGACTCACCACTTCCCGACGACAGAGAATATGTCCCGGCTGGAGAGTCTTCTTCCCCTGACTGGTGGGCACAACCAGTTTACCTTCTTTTCCTCGCATCCCAAGACGTCTTGTGGTCGTATTGCCCGTGCCAAGCACCCCGGCAACCGGATAGCCACTTACCACTGGACCGAGAATAAAAGGGCCGCTCCTTTTAACTGAGAACTCCGCGGCTGGTTTCTTCCCTGGCAATGCAACAGACTCCTGTCTTCCTCCCTGACGAGATCCTCTCTTCCCCCGGACGAAGCATCCGCTGCCAGGAACAACTGCCCCCGCTGGAGTATTCTCACCACTTTAAGGTACCGTGTCTGCCAGGCCTCCCTTTCTAAAGATTGCTACAAGGTAATAATAATGCCTTAACCTTCTGGACTGGCCGCCTTGACCATTTAACTGGTCCCTTTCTTTTGGTCCAACTCTTTCTGAACTGATTGAGACTTTTGGGCACTTTGAACCTTGGACACATTTCGACCGGAGCCTCTTACAGTGGGTCCGGCCTTGTTAACTTTGACTTTACGGTTTTAACCTGCCTTTTCTCCTACTGTGTTCTTCTGAAAGTGTTGGGATCGGTTTCTATCTTTGCTCTGCCTTTCTCTCCCTTTTAAACCGATTGATTAGAGTGCCATCTTCGTTAAGCGCTCACCGCTGTCTGAAAATAAGTGTTGCTTTACTTAAGACTTGTCTAACTAATCGTTGAAGGGAGTGTATATCTTTTAGTGACCGTGGTTTTGAACTGCTTAATATTAGTGCATGTGTGTTTTATTAGATGTGGTTCTAAATATATACTTATATCTCTTTTACACCAAGCTCTGGTCAGTGTTTGCTTGTTCTACTGTGTTCTTTTGACCTATTGTGAATGATCTGTATACTGCCTAACTCTTCTTGAGGGAAGTCTGACTGCTCAGCCACAGCTACCAAGTGAATCTGTGTGGTACAGACTGCTACCAAGTGGGTTTACTGCCAAACACCTGTAGTCTTAAATCTTATGCAGTGGTCCCAGATGGAACTGCACAGGTTTCTGCCTAACAGGAACATTATCAATAACAATGTTTAAAGTTGTCAGAAGGAGCATCACAGAGTAATTGGGAATGAAAGGGCGGGGGTATGGGGGGAGGGGGTAAACGGCGTGGCGTCTTGAATTCTGCTACGATTGTGTGGAGGTCCCAGTTAGGGGTACAGGAGTTGGAGATTCAGTTTCCATTTTGGTCTTTTCTAATTTCGGTATGCCCTGGTTAGTTTTGCCAAGAAGGTTTTGTTTTCAAGTGTGGGGTTGGTCCTCCAGGTGGAGCATGAGGGCTTTGAGGTATTGAAGTGAGGGCGTGTACTCTGAGAAGTGCGTCTCATCGGTGTGAGAGAGATGAGTGCATTGGACAGCCAATGATCAACCAAGTGGATGGAGGGGTTTGGGAGGTCTTTCCTGGAGTGCAAGTGCCGGGAGTGAGTATAGAAAGAAATTGCTCAGATCTGGGCTTATAATGACTTTATTCCAGAGTGGGACAGGGGAGTGTGAGAGGTATGAGGGGACGAGATGGGGATGTGAGAGGGAAGGGATCAGGAGGGGGGGGGGGGAAATAAATAAATAAATAGACAGCCGAGTGATCGATCCACATCAGAGGGCGAGGAGACAGGATGGAGATTAGTTTAGTTGAGCTGAATGCAGCATTGAGGGTGTGTCCTGCTATGCGAGTGGGGAAGATATATTAGTTGGGTCAAGTTGAGGGCTTCCATGTTGTTGGTGAGAGAACGGGTCATGGGGTTGGAAGGAGCGTCAAACAAGATGTTGAAGTCTCCTACTATGGTGAGGGATGGATGTCGAATTAGGGTAGCGGATAAGGAATCGCTGATGGGAGTCTGCAAAGTTCCTATTGTAGCCATGAGGCCTGTAAAGTAGTAGGAAACTGGGTGAAGGAGTGGGAGTGTTATATCTTTATTAGGAGTGATTCACATTCAGTTTTGCTGGATAGTTTCTCAGTGAGAAGGACTGAAAAGTGAAGTTTGTGGAGGATGGCTACCCCTCAAGCTCTGCTGGATACATTTATTGTGCACGATCAGCAGGTAGCCGGGCAGGAAAGCCTTGTGGTGCAATGGCTTTGTAGTCGTCAGAGAACCAGGTCTCAGTGATTAAGAGGAAATCTGGGTTTTCATCAGAGATAAAGTCAAAAATGTTGTATTCGTTTTTGGAGACAGATCTAGCATTGATGAGTATGCAGGAAAGGTAGTGAGTTTTCTGCAGGAGCATTGGATTAGGGGAGCGAGGGTCTCAGCGTGGGTTGTGACAGAACGGGCTGAGGGGGAAGAAGGTCTATCGGGGTAGTGTGCTAGAGTAGGGCTGGGGGGGGAGTTGAGGGAGGAGGAGAGGGAAAGAGGGTGGATACAGATTAGGGCACAAGGAGGGTTTCTGAGGGGGCTGGGGAGTATGATGCTGGTAGAATTGGGGGGTTTGGCGGGCAGGTGAAAAGAACTTTGACAGGGTTGGGAGTAAGAGGAAAGGTCAGTGTGAAATAAGGAGGGGGCGAGGGTGGGATCTAGGACTGAGGAGGGGAATGGAGGGTGCAATTGAGTGTGGAGGGGCTGTTGAAAGAGGTGTTGGCCAGGGTGGCCTGCACTGGGCTATGGGAAGGTCAAGTTAGTGCAATTTGTACAAGGTTATTTGGATAAAGGTGGAGAGGACGAGGGCGGGTGAGGGGCAGGGGTGAGTGTGTAGGTGTTCTAGGGGTGGTAAAAAGAGGGACAGGAGGGTGGCAGAAAGGGCTGGTGTTTTAGATTGTAGACACCAACGTGCAGCTGATTTCTTGGATGTGTGAGGTAAGCATGGGGGGCTGGAGGGGATTGGATGGGAAGAGCATGCATGAGAGGTGGAGGAGAGGAGAGAGGGAGATAAGTCCGCAGGGAAGGGCATTAGCTAGGTTTCTGGAACGCCATTGTACAGCTCTAATCTTGGCAGTCTGAGGCATGATGAAAAGGGTATAGTCTGAAGGGTAGGAAAGGGAGAAGATGGAGCTGTGGTTGAAGGAGCGATGCTCGGAGTTCAGGTCAGATTTAAGTGACAAAGGGTCCTGAGGATGCAACTGAAAATAGGTGTGAGCAGTGCCTACGCTCTGGGTTCAAGAACGAACATTGCCTGAAAAGTGTCAACAGTGTCTGAACGGAGAAGAAAGATGAGAAGCAAGATCTGTGTTTGAGAGAGTGGTTGTCCCAATGCATACATGGTGTCTAGAGTCTTCCAGGAGACAAAGCAACCTAGATGTTGTGCATAGGGCTATGCAATGTGCTAGGGTATGCATACAGGGTTGGCTTGTCTATACTGAAATGAGAATTCAGCTCATATAAACAATCTCCAAGGTTCACTGTGGAATACAAGAGAAATAGCTTTGGTCGCTAGGGAGAGGTCGTTTGTCTAGGTACAGTGCAGTGGCAATTATAGTTATATGGCAATAGTATGTCCGGTATTATAATAGTATAGATGTGGCTGGGTTTTACCTGAGCATTGTAATGGCTGTGCTCACTGCCCGTGCCACCCTATCTGTAGTTGTCACTGCAGAGTGCTTCATTAGGCATCCTTTGGCCAACAGGGGCAAAAAGGGAACATGAGCTGCCTAGTGAGGAGCTACCCTTAGCTGTAGCCCCTCAGTGGCTGCCCGGGCAAGGCTGCATTGGCTGAGCCTCTGAAGGAGGATAATCCAGTCACATGGTTAGACACACAGACCTATCAGAGGCTGGAAGACAGGCAGGGAGGAGAGGTGAGAACGGGACTGGGACGGAGCGGAGTTGGGAAGGAGAGGAGGGGAAAAGGAATCCAAGCACACTCAGAGCACAAAAAATAACTAACAAGATAAAAGAGGAGACAAACCCAGAAAGACAATCCATGACAAGGAAGGCCTAAAAAGGAGATCAAGACAAACCTAAATTAGGAATGCCTAAATTAAAATACTGGAAATAGTCTGAAAGTTTAGACAAGAGTGTGAGAACATATCTAAAAGGAAAGATATTGAAAGCACAAAACCTCTGAGTGTTTTGGAAGAGCTACAAGAGTTGATCAAAGGCTATCCAAGAAGATTAAGTTAAGAAATATCTGAAACAGTTGACAGATTCATGGTGGCCATCCTCTATGCAATTTTTTTTTCTATTTGTGTGCAAGCATGGTTGCACATTCGGCAAAACCAGTGATTGCAACCAAAAAGCATGCCTTGGTACTCAGATATTTGGGCCAGGGTGCTACTAGCAACAAGACTAACCGTTCCAACTTTACCCATAATGTAGTATTCCCCTAGGGCTGCAGCTCATTCCTAAAACATGTTCACGGGTAACAAGTGCCGCTGGGCTTCCTACCATTGAAGATGCATAAAGAGTCATTTGAAGACTGTGTACAGTGACCTGACCCAAACAGTTTGGCACCACTTTGCCAATGCGTGTGGTTAGGTGGCATGACCTTTTGGCACTGTACTGCAGGACAGGGTTGGTACAGTATAGGGAGGGGAGAAGGAAACTAATAAAAAAGGAGCCAGGTACAAAGCTTAGGGGACAGGATCATAACAAACAGGGGAAAATGCATTTGGAGCAAGCTGAAGAGTGAAGAGTGAACGTTAGTACTGAAACTTAAACAGGGGTCTCCACATACCTCTTACTTCAAAAAAGGTACCTGAATTTAAGCAGCATGGTCTGGACAGACTGTGCCTAGACGGCTGGCCTTTAAGGCAACAGGGTCCAAAAGACACGACCTCCAGAAGAAAGCTCTTCACTGGCTAAATACTGCCTTCTCATGGCCATGCACAATTCAAACATGTTAATGCTCTCTCCTCAGCCACCTCCTACACTTCAAAGCTCATTGCACTGAGTCGAAAATTCCTAACTCCACAAAACTGCATTACTCTAGCCACGGCTCTCATCCTGTCCAAGTTAGACTACTGCAACATACTATTGCTAGGCGCTTCCAAAGCCAACATCGCCAAACTCCAACTCCTACAAAATAAAGCACTGCGAGCAGCACTAGGAATAAAAAAATCTGACCATATCTCTAAGATTACAAGGGAGACCAATGGCCTAGGCTACCTACCAAAGCCAGAATCTCCTTCAAAACACTCTGCATCACACACAAGTGTCTCAACACAGCTCCCACCTACCTGAATAATGCCATTGCCCATAAAAAGAGCATCAGAGTTCTCAGATCTAGCAACAACTCTCTTCTCTGCGTTCCCTGCTAACAAAGATCCAGAGCAGGGGGGAATAGCTTTGTGGTTTTAGCCCCGAAATTATGGCATACCCTTCCTCCCAACATTAGAGGCGAACCCTCCAACCAGATATTAGAAAATGCTAAAAACCTGGCTTTTCAACCAACATGAATTAATCATAACACCCTGTTATCATGTGATGCACTACTGCAACTGGGTTCTGCTCACACTTTTACTATTACTCTGGTTTAACTACAATTCTCGATTATGACTTGTAACCAGAAACGTAAGCTTCTTTTGTAAAACTTGTATTGCTTTTATCTTGCTTTTGTATTGTAACCAGATAAGTAAGCTCTCTGTAACCTACGCCGTGATACCTCAGAGTCTGGGTGTATAACAAGTAAAAAACAAATTACAAAATTATTTTACCTAGTGGACCACTTGCTCTTTTGTATCATTTATTATCATAACATATGTTTTTCTCGAATACTTGCATTAATAACAAACTCTTGCAATGTTTTTCTTTACCAGCTTTCACAGTGCGTGGTATCTGGGGTAAAAACTTAGAAATCCTTCGACTGCTTTCAGAAAACAGGGGGCTGTCCCCTATGAATATGGCCTTTCAAATGCTTTGTGTGCCGGCTGAAGGGCAGCATCAAGACCAAGGAACATTGAAATAGGTAGAGAACGTCTGACACCGCATCTGCATTGTCTTACAGTACGGAGAAATTCCCGGCAGTCTTCACAACAAAGTGTTCTGTATTTTTTCTTTGGTTGCCAACCATGACAAAGAAACCAATTTTTCAAGGCTACCCCGAGGGCGTTAGTCTTTTTTTGCTTGTTGACATCCCAGATCACATCCAGTGTTGACTTCATTGTTGCAACATGGACGCTGGCATGCCAAAGGAAACCGAATAGCCCACCGGGTAGGTATCCTGGAAAGCAAATATTTGAAACCTGCACATCCTCCTTCAGTCGCTTCTTCCTCCATCAAAGCGCAGATTCTCAGCAACAGTACTCTAGGATTTGGTATGACCTATAAAGAGTCCTCTACTCTTTACTGGTGCAGGATTATTCTAGCCCAGGTGCTTTAGTATGAAGAGAAACTGAATATTAGTGTACAAAGACGCACAGAACTTCTCTCTTTTGAGTTGCAATGCAAATTAAAGAAGGAAAAAAACGGCACCAAAAAGGTCCAACTCACTATGCATACTGTTGTGGTATCTAGTCATTGGCAACTGTCATGCCCTGGCAGTACTGTGAGGTGGTCAATTTCTTCTGGTGCCACGGAATTTGAAATAAGCATCCAAACCCAGCAACTGCCACTGAGGCCCGAGAAAATGGAGCACATTTTATGGAGAGAAATGTTCTGGTGCCTTTCACAGACACGTGGTCGACTGAAATAGCACTGTTTCTGAAATCAATAGTCTATCTCTGCTCATGGTCTTCCCTCCTCCCCCAATGTTGAGCAGACCACAGGCAACCCATGGTTTTCAGCTGGCTTATGGTTCAGGGTAACTGGTCTATAGGTGGTCTGACGAGCCTGTGCGGTTTGAGTTGTTTGTGATTTTTCATCTAGGTATTGGCTGTTTTCTAGGAGGAGGTGCTCCAAATGTCAAGCATTGTCATGTGGCACTGTACTTTCAAGCATGACAAACGCCACAATGGTATTCTTGTGCTTTGTAGAGCACTACAGGGTCGCTTGCAGCCACTTCCAACCATGAGCAACTTGTGTACAGTCTCCCGTTGGCAATTCAGGCAACCTGCCGATTAGCTACTGGGATTGAATAACCAGATGGTGGGTTATTTCTGGTTCTGAGTTGAAGTCTAGAGAGTAGCTGCACGTTCTCAAAGGATGGAGCCGGCTCCCTCGAGTCACTACCAACAGCAGAGAGTTATAGAAATTGCATGCTCAAACTTCAGAAACCTTCAAAGGTTTTAGTGTGTAATGCACCCTGCAAACTGTACAGCAATGGAATACACTAGGATTCAAGTACTGGTGCTAGCAACAGTGAGTTTGAGCTCTCCTGATCTTTGAACCCCTTCCACATGTGGGGGGGTCTTTACTACTTACACTTTAAAGGCCCAAAGCATTCCAAAATCAGAGGGGGGGGGTTCTTTAGCCATGTATGTGCATTGATACAATTGCTCAGAACTTCCAGGCAAGTCCTTGGGGCCATTTCTTCCACCCACAACACTCCATCTGAGAAGATTAACAACAAAAACATTAAAAAATTATATGTTAATAACTACAGTATTGAAGCACTAGGTGGCCACCCAATTCACCTGTAGCCTACAGGATGCAATGAATGCACCTGGGCACCCCCAAAACGCCAACTACAATTTTAGTACTACAACATTGTTTGTATTGGGAATACTGGAGTGTGCTCCCTCCACTGCACCCCAAAGAACAAGTTACTCTCTTACCTGGCAACGTTCTTTTGATGGGATGGTCCGACGACATATTCCATATCTCTGACATGTAATCACCACAGCTCTGCTGCTTCGGAAAATCTTCGGCGTCTGCGTCCTGCGTCGATGAAGTCGATACGCCGCCCTCGAGGACCTCCTCCGACGGCCGCCGTCACTCGATGTTATAAGTAGGACGCACGACGCCCGTAGCCTCAGTTGTAGTTTTTTCCCAGAACGTGTGGCACCAGTCTTCTGCCAGTCTGACACACAAAGCCTTGCAGAAACGTAAGCTGCAATCGCATAAGAAATTCTGTAGCGGGGAACGCAGGGAGGGAGCGATATGGAATACGTCGTCGGACCATCCCATTGAAAGAACGTTACCAAGTAAGAGAGTAACTTGTTCTTCGAGGGGATTGGGTCTTCCAACATATTCCATATCTCTTGACAGACTCCCAAAGCAGTAGAAATGCAAGGAGGTGGGAAAAGAATTTAGAAAACAGAAATTTAGAATGCCCAATCAAATTGCGGAGTCCAGGACCACCTTGCCAAAGGCCAGATCCCGCACACGGATGGAATCGAGGGAGTAGTGACGTACAAAAGTATGTACCGAAGCCCATGTGGCTGCATCACAGATGTTACAAATAGGAACACCCCTCTGTAGGGCAGTAGAGGCAGCCACACCCCTTGTAGAATGGACCCGCAAGCCGACTGGTGGGTCCTTACCTGCCAAGAGGTAACTCAGATGGCCAAAATAATCCAGCGAGAAAAAGTATGTTTCATCACAGTTTGTCCCAAACGCTTTCCAGCGTAACCAATGAAGAGTCGATCGTCCACTCTGACCCGGGACATGCGTGAAATATAAAAGCTCAACTCTCTCCTAGGATCAACCCTGTGGAGCCTCCCCTCTTCCTTACCAGGATGTGGAGGAGGATAAAACGCCGGAAGAACAACCTTCTGGCCTAAATGAAATTCCGACACCACCTTTGGAAGAAAGGAAGGACGAACTCTAAGGACAACCCTGTCCTTATGAAACACAGTGAAGGATGGCTTAACTGAAAGTGCCTGTAACTCACCCACTCTGCGAGCGGAAGTGACCACAACCAAAAATACAGTTTTAAGAATTAACAGTCTGAAAGGGCATGAATGCAAAGGCTCAAATGGAGCACCCATCAAAAACTTGGGAACAAGGTTCAAATCCTAACCGGGCACCTGGAAACTGAGAAATTAAAGGAATTTTAAAATAGGAACACTTTTCAGACGAGTGCTTAAATATGGACAGCGCTGCCAGGTAAACTTTAACGGTACCCACTTGCAAGCCCTGTGGGCCAAAGAAAGCAAAAAAGACAGAACCATGGGAAGGTCACATGCAAAAGGATCCACATTCTTAACCCTGCACCAGTCGCAGAACTTACCTCAACGGTACAGGGACTTTGTTGCGGGCCGTCTGGCCGAGAGCAACACCTCCATCACGTCTTCAGGAAGGTCCCAATCCTTATACCTCAAACTTTCAGAAACCAAGCGTGAAGGTTGATGGATCTGACCTCTGGATGGAGAACCTGACCCCCCCCCTCCCGTGAGAGCAGATCGTCTCGGTAGGGAAGACGACGTTGAGGGCAGATGGACAAGTCGAGAAGGTCCGGGTACCACGTCCTCTGCAATGAGGATCATCTGGGAACCGAACCTCCGTAGTACTTGCGGGATGACGGGGACTGGAGGAAACGCGTACAGCAGTGGGAATGACCACTCCACCACGAACGCGTCTACTAAGGCTCTTTTTGGAGGAAATTCCCACGAGCAGAACCTTTCGCACTTCCGGTTGACACTGGAGGCGAAGAGATCGACTTGAGGCGTCCCCCAAAGGGTGAAGATCTCCAGGAGAATCTCCTGAGTCAACTCCCACTCGTGAGAGATCGCGCTCTGCCTGCTCAGAGCGTCCGCCATCTCGTTTTCATCTCCGGCAACATGAACTGCCAAGATCGAAACTTCCTGCTGGATTGCCCAGAACCAGAGCTGCATCGCCTCCCTGCACAGAGGAAGTGATCCTGCCCCTCCCCCACTTTTAGTTGAGGTAGTGCATGGCTACCGTGTTGTCCGTCAGGATTAGGACATTCTTCCCTCGCACAGTCGGCAGAAAAGCCTTCAGGGATAGCCTGGCGGCCGTCAGCTCCAACAGATTGATATGGAGTCTGGACTCTGACAGAGACCAACGACCGCCGACTGTCAACTCGTTGACATGAGCCCCTCCCATCCGTGAGGGATGCGTCAGTCATGATCGTCACCTCCGGCCAGGGTAGCCAAAATGGAGCCCCCTGCAACAAATTGTCTTTGACGGCCCACCACAGAAGGTCCTAGGCGACCGAGGACGGCACCTGAACAGGGTCCGACAAACTGCCGGAGGACTAAGACCACTGAGCTTGAGTGCCCATTGCACAGATCTCATCCACAACTTGGCCTCTGGCACCAGAAGACTGCAGGATGCCATGAGGCCGAGCAATCTCAAGAACTCGAATGCTGGGAGGCTCTGGGCAAGCTGAAACTTGTGCACCATCTGCTGAATCTGATGAGCCCTCACCTGGGGAGGAAAACACTGCCCCAGGGATGTGTCGAGCACAGCCCGATGTACTGGAGCCTCTGAGTTTGTGTCAAATGAGACTTCTTTAAGTTGACGAAGAAGCCCAGCTTGTGGAGGGAGTGGCAGGTGACTGACAGATGATCCCGGACTTGCTCGGGAGAGCACGCCCTGATCAACCAATCGCCCAGGTAGGGGTAGACGTGCATCCCCCCTTTCCTGAGGTGCGCTGCCACCACTACCATGAGCTTGGTGAAGACCCTCGGGGCGGAGGTCAATCCGAACGGCAGGACCTGAAACTGAAAGTGCAAGTCGCCAACCGCGAACCTCAGGTACTTCTTGTGCTTTGGATGAATCGGCACATGAAAATGAGCGTACTTGAGGTCGAGAGACACCAACGAGTCCTTAAGTTAAAGGGCCTGGAGGACTTGAGAGAGAGTAACCATCTTGAACTTGTCCTTCCTGAGGAGTTTGTTCAAACCACGCAAGTCCATGATGGGTCTCAAACCCCTGTCTTTCTTGGAAATCAAAAAATAAGGGGAATACCATCCCTGGTTCCTCTCCGCTACAGGCACTAGTTCTATGGCGCCTTTCTCCAGCAGGGATTGAATTTCCCGCGCAAGGAGCGGATCCGGACTCTTCAGAGAGAGATTCCCCGGGGATTGTCCTGAGGTCTCTGCTGGAAAGGAAGACAGTAGCCGTGGGTTATGATCTCCAGAACCCACACATCTGAAGTAATGGCACACCACTCTGCAAGATGCTGCGCCAGCCTTCCCCCAACCAGCGAACCATGGGACATGGCCTCATGACTGAGCTGAAGCGGCGTTGCCCGGGGGCAAAGAGGCAACAGCCCGAGCGGCCTTGGCACCTCGAGTACCTTGTTTTCCACCTCTGGCACTCCTACAGTGGCCCCTTTGACTGGCAGCTCCTCTCGCTTTACCAAAGGATGAGTAATAACGAAAGGAACCTCCCCTCCATTGCTGTCCCCTAGGACGAAAAGGTAGAGGTTGGCGAACTGCAGCGCCCAACGACTTCGCTGCAGCTTTGGAGGTCTGCAACCTCTCAAGGCTCTCGTAAGCCTTGCTGCCAAAAAGATGTTCCCCGTCAAAGGGCATGTTGAGGAGCCGGGCATGCACATCAGGAGCAAACCCCAACTTCCACAACCATGCAAACCTGTGTATCATGGTGCTCGACGCCATGGACCGGCTGATGTAATCTGCCATGTCCAAAACCGACTGAACGGCCTCACACATGGCATCCTTGCCATCCTGAACCATGGCAATGAAACCATCCTGTTCGTCCCCTTCGAGAATATGTTCAGCCGCTAAGGAAACAGTTCCACAGAGTGTGCGTGAAACGTGACAAGGCACATACGGAGTTGGCTGCCTGAAGCACCATACCCCCTGAAGAAAACACTTTCTTCGCCCAGCCGTCAAAACGCTCATCGTCCCCATCAGGAGGGATGGTAGGATACGACGCCTGCTTTGCCGGGGCCGTAGCCGCCTGCACCACCAAACTCTCAGGAGTGGGGTGCTTGGCAAGTAGCAGGGGTCGCTACTGGCTGGGCATTATTTTCGCAGCAAAGACTTGCCCACTGCCGGGAGACTCTCCGGAGCAGTCCAAGCCGCTGCCACCGTCCTCTGTATAGCCATATGGAATGGCAGTACCGGGTCAGTTGGTGGACCTTGGTCGAGGATATCCGTAAGGTCATCCTGAAGAAAATCCCCTGGGGGAGCAGACCATCCCAAGTACACGGTGACCCTAGACATAAGGCGCCAGTACGAGGAGTCGGCATGAGTGCCAGGCTCAGGCCTACAAAACTCCACCTCCAGAGAGGTGTCCAGCCCACTGGCATCGTGCAGGGACTGCCGCAGGTCCTCAATCTGGCTATGGCCCGAGAAAATCTCGTCTGGCACCGTATCAGGAACCATGCCATCATCAGAGAGCCCTCCATCCACCTCTGAAATAAACTCAAGATGGCGGTAAAAAGGCACAGAATGTGGAACAAAGCCATGCTTGACCTTGGCCAGAGCCTTTCTAGGGGGTTCCGCCGAGCCCTGGGGTACCCCCGTCAAAACAGCCTCGAAAGGCGTCGCGTGAATCGGCGTCGATGCCGAAAGCGACGCCGACAGCATCGATGGCGTCACACAGGCTTCGAGGCCGGAGCCCAGAGCGTGTCCCTCGACAGCCTGAGCGCCGACAACTTCTTCGGAGGCGGGGCCTCGAAAGTGTCCACGACCTCGGCGCCACCGGCATCAACGTCTTCCTCAAAGACACCACAGGTGCACACGGTCTAGAGCGCGTCGAGGACCGGGACCAGGACCGGGCATGACGAGAATGATTCCCCTTGTCCGAGCGGGACCTCTCCCGCGAATCATGCCGACCACCCGAGCCCGAAGGCGTGCGAGCGGTGTCTCTTGACCGATCATGACCGACCCCATTTGGAGGCGCGGACGGACCAGTGCCCTGCGATTCGAGAATCGCTAACATTTTCTTCCCATAGGAAGCCCATCCCTCCGGCGTCGCATGCTTGGTGGGATAAGCGACCCACCGACTGGCGGAGTCCTCGGATGAGGACGGGGAAGGCAACTGATGACGGCACTTCTGGGAGTGCCTCGAAGAGGAAGAGGAGTGGTGTGTCCGACTCCGGGACTGAGACCCACTGGACTTCCGATGACGATGCGAAGAGTCGCCCCTCGAATCGTCTGTCGAAAGCCCCGCAGACCTCAACTTCCGTGGCTTGGAAACCTTACCTACCAACAACAACTTCTTGCGCTCCCGCAAGGCTTTGGACATGAGCAACTGGCAGTCAACACAGTCATCCGTGTCATGGGCCTCCCCGAGGCACCAGAGGCAGGCGTTGTGCGAGTCCATCACCGACATCTTGGACCCACAGTCCCCGCACTTCTTAAAGCCCGGACGCGGGGTGGAAGATGAGGTAGACATCTTCACGAAGAATATACTTCACAATACGAACAGGTTCGAATAACCGAGAAAGAACAGAAACTCCAAAGAGTCGAGGTGCGCCGAGATCTCTGAAGCGAACACGCTCGCGGAAAAAATGGAACTGAGGGTACAGGCGTTGTGCATCCTATTTATAACATCCAGTGACGTCGGCCGTCAGAGGAGGTCCTCGAGTGCGGCGTATCGACGTCATCGACGCAGGAGCCGAAGATTTTCCAAAGCAGCACAGCTGTGGTGATTACACGTCAGCGATATGGAATACGTCGGAGGACCCAATCCCCTCGAAATGTGCATACAAGATGCTGGTTAGTTTTATATCAAACTAGAGTCAACCATACATTATAAGATTTTGGGGGGGAAGGGGGAGGGGTCCCTGCCCAGAAATGGGTTGAAAGCCAGAGATGGAAATGTTCGCGGGAGAAAAGACCTTATATTATTTTTCCAAAACGACTTTTGGTCTTTTCTCCCCTGAACATTTCAGACTTGGCCCATGTCCCCACACACCCCCACCCCTCTAGTTACCTTGCAGCCAACTGGCTATGTCCCTACAAAGCCTGTTCCCTTTCACTTCCGTGATCGGGACCCGGCACCGCAGGGCGCTTTCCTCTCTGCCCCCCCACCAAGGAACGGCTGCAGGGAACACCCCTGCAACCACCACTCACAATATAGTGAGGAAGAAGCGTGCAGGAGACACTCCCACAGCTCCCGCCGCCAAATGGGGGATTTGAACTTTTCAGCCGTTCGGTATTTGAGCGGCCGAAATTCGGCCAAATCTCCCATTAGGTCTTTTAATCTCTGTCTTTTTGGCCGATTCCCCCTACCCCATTCATCTCACACAGGATAGTGTTGAGGAACAGTGCCAAGCGCGTTCAGCAGTCTGGTTTTTTGCTTCTACAAAATGCCGCCAAAAAGCAGCCATTGGAGGACAAGCCATTCAGGCGAATGTATTCTGGCAAGAAGCATACCTGCCTAACCTCCGGAATTTTTCCGGAGACTCCGGAATTTTAAGCATTTCTCCGGGTCTCCGGAAAAGTCCCGTGAATCTCAGGAATTTTGAGATTCTTTCCGGGTCCCCTCATATTCTCCACCTGATTGGCTGCCGCCGGTAGCCAATCGGATGGAGAAGTGGCCGTGACCCGGAAACGGCTCTGAATGCGGCCCCTGAGCCCCGTAATAGTGCTTTCAATCCATATCATTGGATTCAAAGCAGTATTATTACGGCGGCGGTGCCACGTTCATTTTGCTTACCAAAATCATTAATTCAATGCTATAGTAAGCAAAATGAAGGGGGCGCCGCAGCAGAAATAATGCTGCTTTCAATCCAATTTACATGGATTGAAAGCAGCATTATTTCGGCGCGGCGGCGTCTTCAGTTTGCTTACCATTGCATGGAATTTATGTTTTTCAGTGCTATAGTAAGAAAACTGAAGGCGCCGCCGCCGTAATTATAGTGCTTTCAATCCAATGGCATGGATTGAAAGCACTATTATGAAGGCTGCAGCGCCTACAGCCTGCTTCAGTTTTGCTTACTATAGCATTGAATGAATTATTTTCAATGCTATAGTAAGGAAACTGAAGCCTACAACAACCGTGTTTACCTTTTCGGCGTGTGGGCGGAGCCGTGTGCAGATGGGCGGAGTCTTGTGTGGCTGTGGGTGGGGCATAAATATCAGGAATTTTGATTTTGAAATGTAGGCAGGTATGGCAAGAAGTAAACGGAAAGAAGCCTAAAACACAACTGTGCTCAATAAATATCTAGTTATTTGTGAGGTAAAGTGATATTTTTAAGAAAGCATCACTGCCTTGGTGCTGAAAACCAATATAGCCAGAGATCTCCAAACGACCTTTGCAAAAGGCTCGCAGAGCCCCAACGCTAAAACCGGCAGGCTCCCGCGAAGCTTTTACCAACTACAGCCCTCATTATGGAGCAAAGTCGTATCGCCAAGAAAACCAACTAACGGCCAGGCACAAATGGCCTGAGGTCACAAGGTACACACAGCACTAACACCTCGTGGAAACCAAACGTTTGGGCGCAGGTGAGAAAGCTCCGAGTTCATTACTTGCTCTGTAGTTGGAATCAGTTTCTCTGGCCGCGGGGACACGAGATGTTGACCCCTTGACCTCATCCTTTGCTAGTTGCCCTCCTAAAAGATGCACGCCCCTTGCAAAAGTCAGCATTAACGGAAGCGGCTCGGACTGAATTGTTCCCGGTTTTTTTCTGACAGAAAACCAACACTGATGACGGAACACTTGAAAACTGCTTCGCTCCTCCGCTACATGAAAGCAGCATGACAACGAGGCGATTTTGTCAGGTATTTCCTGCCAATTGGCAAATATTCCCACCATTGCCAGATATGCCCGCAGCCAGCTCCTGTTTAACGCTGTTGCACGAGAGAGGAGAGGCAATTCACCGACTCCACTCGTGCAGAGCTGTGGGTGTGCGCGTGGGCGTCCGTGGTTGAGCGAGAGAGACCTCTGCCGCACCATCAAAGGTTACGCGTCCCAGTCAGGCCCAGGGGCGGGCGCTGGGTTAGGGGGGGGGGGGGGTCGTAGCCCCGCAAGTAATCGTAAAGCAGCAGGGGGGCCGAGTCAGGCTCAGAATGCAGCGGAAGTGGAGTAATGAGTCCGTAGGCTTCCCTCTACACACTACAACAGGGCGTGCTGCCACGCGCATATTCTGAGCGCTGAATGCGTTTGAGGTAACAGGCAGAGCTTATTTATACTGCTGCTGGAGTGCGCGCAAAGAGCCACATCTCATAAGTATGGGGTTTCAGTTATTGAAATAAATTCGAGTACTTTGTATTAAAAAAAAAACACGTTACTTCTGGTAACAGTTAAAAATGCTCTGCATTGTCCACTTCATACAGGCAGTGGTGGAAACGGAAAAACATTGGTGGGGAAAACCCTCAAGTGCCGGTGTGGGGGCGGAGTTTGTGGGGCGGTGCCCGAGGAGGCAGGGTTAAGGGGGGACGGAGCTGGCAGTGGACCTCCGATCAAACGGAAATGTCCAAAATAAAAGTTTAAAACGGCGCTATTTCTTTCATGCTGCTTCTTTTCCAAACTATATATCAATTCCACTGTAAACCACTTCAATGGCACTTAAAAAAAAAATAATAATAAAACAAATCTTCCCCTTGGGTACTATTCAAACACTATTCGCCATGAGCAACGTTTTCATTTACTTGAACCACACCCACCACAGTTCCTGCCTCTCCCCTCTGAAAGCAGTTGGTTGGCTGCATCGTATGTGATATTAATATAGGGGTCTTTATTTATGCAATGTTTGTCAGATACCTGTATGTTTATTTATGCAATGGTTGCCGGATAAAAGTATCCGGCAAACCTTGCATAAATAAATAAACCGGGTCATGTCTGAGGACTGTAACTTCCTCTTGTGAACTCTTGCATGGGGTCACCAGAGGAAGTTAGTTTTCTCGCGTGCGTTTTTCTTTTTCTTCTCCGCAGAGGAGGGGTTTGGGGCAGCAGACTCTGCCCAGATCCCGAGATCGGGCTACACAAGAGCCAGCCCAATGACCAGCCCTGACTAAAAGGTCCATGCACACAACTACTTTAAGGAATCAGCTGCTTAGTTACCAACGAGCTGACCACCAATACAAGCCCAGCTTTCCAAAACAAACTCCTGCTCAGTGGAAGGCCAGCCCACGCAGGGGGCATTTGAGGGACAGCTGGCATAGGCCCCCCCACTTGGGTCCTGGTCACCTCCCCTCTCACACGGAGGCAGAAGGGGCGTGCCAGGTCAGAAGGAATCAGCTCTGGGACTGGGGGAACTCAAGGGTCCAGGCTGCATACACTGTCCATTTGCGGCTCCTGACGAACATGGTCACCCGCTATGAAATAACCATAAGAGACAGTCTCACCCACGAACAATAAGGACTAAAAGTAAAGGTGAAAGCCCAGGAATTGGAAAGGGCCACCCGAAAGGGGCCAGTTATGCAGAAGGAAGCTAGGACCGCTCATTTGCGTTGACTCCAATAAATGGGATTGTTCTTTTCCAATAAGTTATTGTTTTTTGTGATTTATTTGGTCAGCTAAAGTGGGTAAAAGGTTTGGGAAGGGCGCCAACGTAGGGGATAGCGCCGCTATGCATGGCGGGATACAAAAGGTTGTGGAGGAGCACTCCTACCACACTCAGGCCTCGCTGCCATGGATAGCCTTTGCCTTGTCTCTTCACTGCGAGGCAAGAGATACAAAAGGTCCGAGTGTAAGGGATCGACTCGCGTTAATCTTCTCTGGCCTTGCCAACAAAATCGCCTTCTGCAGTTCTTCTCTCCTCTCATGAGGCGCTGGGAGGGAGTCGTGCGTCACCCGGCACTTTCTACAAAAACAAAAATATAGGACAGGCGAATACCAGTCGTTCAAAAGAAGACAAATCCCTGGCTGCTTAAAGAACCATGAAATATTCATAGGCTTTGAAAGAAATGGGCGCACAAGCTGGAGAACAGCGTACAGACTGGAGAGTCTTGCTTGATGCCAGATAGTCTAAAACCTGGATTTTTCACACTGTGTCCAATGGATCAGACTCGCAAACATGCCAGATGTAGAGTCCGTAAACATCTGGGCCAGATTCCTCAGCAGAGTGACAAGCAATACAAATTCATGTTTACTTGCTGCTTGCTAGAGTCATGACTTCTTACAGTGCTGTAAACTACAGCACACAATGCATTGACACGATTCTAAATCGGCCTTTCTAGGACTCGCACCTCTGGCCTGCAGATCTGTGTCTGGAGAGCTTATGTCACAGGAACACGTTACAGTCAGTTACAGTCTCTCCCTGCAGGAAAATTAAGACAAAAGAATGCCACACAGGAGGCCCTGTTCTATCAAAAAAAACGGGCCCATCTATGAACATTGGCTGGCACTTCAGCCGTTACCCTATAGGCAAGTAGGAGCCTGAACAAAAATCCCCAAAAGATGACGAAATGGTGGGACCCTTTTATGTAAGGCGTAGCTGGTCCAAGAATAATATGGGAGAATGTAATGTGGTTCCGGTAGCAACAATTTCTGCTAGTCTTGACATTTCGGAACTATTTGAATACAGTACTGGTGTCCAACTCATTGGCAGCGCTGGCTGCCTCATAGCATCCTGTTTTTTCTAGGAAAATGCAGCGGGATTCTGTGTTTATTGTAGATAAAGACAAGCTGGAGGACAATACCGTCACCTCGGAGAGAATAGGAACCGTGCATGAGTCAATATCCCCAGAGTGCAGCAACAAAACAGACTGCCCAGAACCTGCTCCAATAAAGTCAGAACATCTGGAAAACACACACACACACACAGAGAAATGGGAGGTTCAGCATGCTCACGAAATTGTTTGTAAACCCTACTGGAGAGACTGTTTACTCGTAAGCGAGTTTTACTCACTACTGCCCTAGAAACTGCTACCAGAAATGCTACCAACTTCTAGCAAAGTTAACAAACATCCTACTCCTCCCTCTAAAGGAGCTTTTGATATATAGACTGGCCTGCTGAAAACAGGAAAAGATCAAAACTAACATCAATAGGAGAAAAACTTCCAGCAACGCACAGGGAGCCAGTGCTGCAGGCAGGCAGAGCAGCAGTGCAGACTAGTGAAAGCAATATGGCTGCCCCAGCTCTCATAGCCTCTCTCCCTCCAAGCCCAACCCCTGAGACTCATCGGAAGAAAGTGGGAGAGGCAGTCCTCCACAACAGTTACAGCTGCAACCTACTGCTTCGGAGATTAGCCATGGGGAGGGGGCAGGACACTGTAAAAGCAGCTCCAAACACAAATCAGTTGGAGGACAGTTAAAGGAGACCGAACGTGTTTGCAGAAAGATGGTGTGGAGCAGAGGCAGAGGAAGGTCAGTTGCATAGGCAGGCTGCTGGGGAGATCCCAAAATCCTGGGGAGGAGTTTGGCAGGAGAGCCATTTGGCAAGACAGCTAGGTGGAACCATCCAGGGAGACCCAGGAGGGAACTGGCCAAGGGTGAACATTAGAGTTACTGAGGAATAGCTGGTGAAGTCGAAGAGGCAGGAGATGGTGAATTGTGGGGAGGTAGAAGGTGAGATCGTTGTGGAGGTGTTTAGAGTTGGGGAGGGGATTTCAAATATCAGGAGATGGTAATGAACATTAAGGAGAAGGCAACAACTTCAGGGGTGGAAGCAGAAGGCAAAGATAAAGAGGCAGTGGTTAGAACTAAGGAGTAGGTTAGAGGTAGTAGTAACAGATTACATACAAGTAAGGAGAAAAAGGGGGAGTTTCCCCAGGAATTAGAGAAAGGTGAGAAGTTTGAGAGAAGGAGGATGGTTGGAAGAGGTGGCAAATTCTCTGCCAACAGGGGCTGCATTAGAGGTGAGACCAACTGAAGGCATAGATCCTTTGGTGGAAGGAGATACGAGAGCCAAGTAGCAGCGAGGAGGCCAGACTGTTCAAGTGGATAGGACTGGGCCTGGTAGCCAAATTGTCCTACTCTGCCGAACTAGAGACCTCGCTGCTAAAGACCCAAAGAGACCAATTGCTGGGAGGACCGGACAAGAACTTAGAATGCTAGCCATGGGTAAGAACAGCAGGAGGCAGCCCATTCCCCAACATTGGGCTAAAAAAAAAAAAAAAAAAAAAAAACACAAACAGGCTTTTGGTTAGTGGTTGCATTACAAAGAGGATTCAAAACTTCCCCAAGAAGCCTGCATCTGGAAACTTTTTAATGGGGAAAAGGCTGTATGGACTGCGCCTGGCCAGTCGATCACTACACTTAGAGCAATGGGCTGTCCCATACTGTCTTTTATTTTGTGATGACAATTTGATTTGCAACAATAAAAACCCTTATGTCCCTCTTTTTCCGAGGCAGTCTCATCTTTTGATCCTAGCCGCCAACCAGACAAATTTAGAATTTTTTTTTTTAATACAGGAATATATTTTAATTCTAATACCGACATCTTTTGCACATTCTAAGGCAGGCAAATACTAAAAAATGATTCATATCTTAAAATTTCTCTTCAGATCATAAGCACGGGGTTGTGGGAGGCAGACTTTTATGTGTCAGTGGTTGTCTATTTTTTGGGCATATTCCTGCTCCTTATAGATTTGTTGGGGATCAGGGGGTGTAAAAGCGACGGGTACGATGCTGATTTCTAGGGCACAGTGTCATGCACGAGATCGGAGATTACCTCTAGTTTCGAAAGGTGCTGAAGACTGAGCTTTTTAAACTTTTTTTTTTTTTTATGACGCAGTAGCACACCAGGATTGTCCTTCGGGCCATAGTCGGCGCTCTGTATGGCATTACATGCTAAGGCGCCCAGGACCAAGCACAAACTATTTCTAATAAGGTTGCTTGGGGGGGGAGAGGGTGCAGCCTACATGGTGTGGGTCTCTAGTGCTTCACGTGCAATTACCGCCGCTTTCAAGGGCATGCAGCACAGTAACCTGCCTCGAGTGAAGCAAACCGGCAAAAGTAGGAAACTTGTTTCCCTCCTACAGCCCAACTTTTCCACGCAGTGAATGTACACACACTATTCCCATGGGGATGGCGTCGGAACTTGGGCAATACAAAAGACGCGTGACAGCACCCGGGGAGAGGGTGGGCGCCGATTGATGGATTGACAGCACTGGGGGGCAAGAAAGAGCCTCGCACATGCGGCGACCCTAGTCCGTGCCCGTGGGCGCAGAGACAATTACTGACGGGGATGTTAGAGGGTCAGGGGCCTTTCAAGTGATAGTAACTTTGCTAATTAACTAACTTTTCCTCGTTAAACAGTGTGCTCCGCGAAACTGCGTTTGGACCATTGGCACCGGCCTCAACACATCACAAGTCTTCAGGCGGGCACAGCGTAGAGATGGCGATCGAAACATTAGCAGCGTTGGCGCATCCAAAGCCTGGGCGGCGCGCTCGGGCCAACTCGCAATGCTCTTTTTCAGACTATCAAGCATGTTTAATGTCCAGGGATGCATATCGAATCCTCCCCCGACCCACGTCTCCCCCAAGTCCAGTCCACTGCTGGATCACCCAGTCAGCCGCTCAGACCATGTCCTGCGAAAAAGCCTACTGTATTTAGGCCTGCTTCGACTCTCCCTTTTCAGGTACACCAACTACAGCTCACGAATTGTGGTGAAACCCCAGTTTTTTTTTTCTTTTTTATTCCTCATGTATATGTGTATATTGGCAGACAAGCAAATTCATCAAACGTGCTACTTCCTAATAAAATAGCCAGGCTCAGAAAGTGAAATATCTGTAAACAAGTGGGATACTGCAATTGGTTCTAAAGACGCAACCTCATTCAGCCAGCAATATGCTAATAGTAAGCACCCAGAGTTACTCACCACTTTGCCAACCTGTAGCACCACCTGATATTACATCAGCGGGAGCCCGACACTTGCCGAGTCAAGCGCTCTCAGTGCCCCTCCCTATTCCAATACTGCCTGCCACGCCCACCTCGGGCATTGCGCAGCACAATGACTGAACGCACTACACACACCTGAACTGCCGACCCCCCAGTTACTTATTAATGCCCCACCCTGCCAATTCAACCCGTCCTGCTAGCTACGGGGACTCATGCATAGCTCTACCAATGCACCTCATTCCCGAGGAGTGCCGTCCCCTCTAGTGCTGGGTAAAAAGCGTGGCTCTGTGGCGCCCCTCATTCCCTGATCGCAGCCCCCACCCCCTGCCGCTGTAGTGCAGAAACCACCACCCTGCTCAGTAGATGTACCTCATCCCTCTTGGCAGCACTGCCATCTTCAGGGTTTTGGGGCCCCGCGTAATGCTCAGCTAGTGCACAACAGCCCCAACACCCCATTTCTGCACTATTCCAAAAATGGGAAGCTCGGCAGCTTGCCCAGTGAGCTTTGATGTTAATCAGCTTGTGGGCACTGACGAATCTGAAGACTTCGTCACTACTTCCCTAGGGGGTGGGGGCATCCCCTTGGGGACTAGGGGTGTGGGCCCACTAAGCAAACCCCTCCCCTAGGGGTTTGGGAAGGCGGGACCTCAATGCGAGCTGCCTACATGGCAATAAGAGGCGGCTAGTACATCTATAGGCTGGCCACCAAATTACCCTGGCATTACCGTTGTGTTTGGCTCATGGTAACGCTGAACCCTCCATAAGCTTGGCAGCCCATACGCCCGAGTGAAGTCGCGGAACCAGAATAAAGGCCCAACAACCCTTGAATGGAGGGTGAGAAACCACACGCAGAGGCGCAGTGTTGTCAAAACACCTTGAGAGTGTGAAGGGATACTGGGGGCGGAGGGGCATGGAAAGCGCCAGAGTAATAATTTCTCAACTGCTTTTATCCAAAGTGCTTTTATCCATTGTGTATGTACACAATTATTATCCCCAGTGAAATTAATATTTGTATGCCCCTAAGAACGATGACATGCTGAGTCGGCCGTGTTCAGAATTCAAAACTGCACCCATTGATAACACACAGATCTCAGCAGTGAGGACTTAGCTAGTAAATAGCTCAACACGTTACGGGGCTTATGCGTTTGCCTTAATTTAGCTGCACCAAGAGGGCAGAGCGCCTGCATTCTTGTGGGCCCCGCACTCTATTTAATTCAGCAGGACACACTTACGTCCACCGATTCCATGTATGTTAATATCAGAGCTCTCAATGAACCTTTATTAAGATAGCCAGCATGTTTTGTGTCTGCTAGCTACCGAGACCACGTGGATGACCTCCTCACCCGCTGCCTGAGGGAGAGACCCATGTGGCTTTGAAAGCAAGAATACAACAATATTGAGTTAGCCTAATAAAAAAAAAAAATAAAAAAAAAAGGTATCATTGGGCAAGGATTACATGTTTTTTTAAAATCTTTTTTTGTATTTAGAAAAACTTGCAATGTGCCCCATATCTTAAGAAAGTATGAAATCCAGCTGTGCATTCTGGGACATGTAGTCCCGCGTCAAGCAGAGGTAATGTTAAAACTAAAAGGCACTGCAACGCGAAGAATAAAACTCGGACGGCTGGATAGGCTATTCACGCAAGTCCTAGGGAAAGAGGAGGGCTCGGTTATATAATTATTAGAGGAGTAGCTTTACAAGTATCATCATAAACGCTGACCCCATCGTGTACACTTTAAGCGGGCCTTGGACGTCAAAGCAGAACATTATGAAAAACCATAATCCACTCCTGTGATATCAAAGCGGAGGAATACCGCCTTTCTCCCCTTCCCCAAGGGAGGGGAGGTAGAGAGACAAGAGGACAAGTGTTTCCATGCTTCTCTACCGGAATGAGGGTTTATCGGAGAGCATAGGTGGAAGAAAAGATGTGCGTGAGGCCAAATGCAAAACTGGCAACTTGTAGATGGGTAATTATCAGCTGCAGGGTGTATTATCCCCCTCCAACCCCACCATCAGGGAAATCTGAAAACATAACCACAGAACAAGTTATCATGCCATGTTCTTTCGAGAGAGGGGCGCCTGCTACCTTTTTAGCATTTTTTTGTAAGAAACTCAGGGTTTGTCACCCTAAGTTACCTGGGGGAACTCCAACGTGGACCCCTTGCTCACTGTGCTCAGAGAGGCACAGCTCCACCTCACCGATGAGGCCCCACAAGGCTGAAACACGTGTCTGGGATTGCTGTTGGTATTCTTGTTCAAAGGAGTTTTGCCCGGCATTTTGGTGCTGGACTGCCCTTGTGGGCGGGACAAAGACTGATATACAAATTGATATTCCTCCTTTGTGCAAAGTACAGTGAGCTAAAAGCGATGGCTGTGGACTCTCAAAGTGGGTAAAAACCCCAGAACAGGTTATCATGCCGTGTTCTTTCGAGAGCAGGTCGCCTGCTACCTTTCTTGCAAATCTGAAAACTTAAGACTAAACTCCCACAGTGGAATATGCCTCCGTGGTGGAGAACACCCATCTATAATTCCACATATCACACACAATAAGCATTGCAACACAAATGCAATACCACAGAGTTAACTCTTCTATAAAAGAAAGTGGCAGGGATATTTAAGACATGGAAACAAAGACTAGTGTTTGTGCAGGGGAGCATGCTACCATGTGCGCATTTATCAACATACGAGACTAGCAGAGGGGCGCACCAAGACGGTCTGTAGAGAGCGGACCATCTGAACCTGCCCCAGCACGTGAGAGACAGGCACATCCTGAAACAGGTGGCCGCCGCAATCATGCACGCAAGGTCAAACCATGCGGAGAAATAGAGGGTCACATCTCTTCACACAGAGGCAATCATAGCCCCTACACAGAGGGTCACAGCCCGATACACACACCAAAGAGCTACACACCCAGGCCTATTCCCAACCAAAGCACCCACCCCCCACAGCAAATAAAAAGAAAAGAAATTAGAAGTATATGGGTAGCGCACTGCAGAAGGCACAAAGCACATCATTCAACACCTGCGGGGGTTGGGGGTGGGGGGCCAGAGAAACGACGGAGTAGTAGTAGAAGATGACAGGAGGGTTAAAGGCGCTTCCAGGAAGCGTAGACATGCAAGATTTGCCAGGCCATCTGGGCTGGACTGCCCTTAAGGGCAGGATCAGAAGGATATCCAAACAGACACTCTCGTCAGTATGCCACCGAGTGCACAGTTGTTCGAGGTCCCTCTGGGTGGGTCGGAGCCCATAGAACAAGCCATTTTGGTTCCTGTTGAGGCCTGCAGAAAGCACAGTTGGGGCGAAAGACATGATAAAACAAAAGAGAAAGAAAAAAAAAAAAAAAAATCACTGCATTGACCCCAACGAAGTGCACAGCCTTTTAAATTACTTGTATGGAAAGTAGACTGGGACTGGCCTATAGGGCAATAGGCCCATGGCCAAAGCAAAGACGCAAAATGCTGGTGTGGGCCAGTTTTTTTGGTTAATGTGCGACACTTTTATGTTCAATAATGGCCAGATGGAGGAGGTACTTCACTGTGTGGCGAGTAGTTTTGAGCAGCGTTGCTTAATAAATATTCTTTAAAATGCACAATTTGCATCGCATTTTATCAAAAAAACTCCCCATTGGTACTATTTAAGCAGTGTCACAACAGGAATGAATAGCCATTTGCAAATGTGGGTCACTTATTATTTTTTTTTATTGATGCACGGGACAATGTTTTGGCCCAGTCCGACCCCGATTGAAGCCACTAGATCAATCTTTGCCCGTTTCACCGTGCTCGAGGACCAGAATTTGTTTTTGTTCACATCAACGCAGCGGGTAACGCATGTGCTAAGCATGATCCACACTAAAAAGGGAAACAAAGTTTATGTTGCTCACAAAAACTCAAATAATTGCAGGTTTGCAAAAATTTGTAATGCCACCTGCTTCAAGGAAGTTAACAAAAATGCCATTATTTTTATGACGTTTACTTAAATATGTATCATTACAGGGGTCTAAGAGAAATTCATGAGTGCCTAATGTAAACAAATTCACAAACTAGCTTAGGCTGTTTAGTTACATTCTCTCGAGTTTATAGTTTCTTAAAAAAATAAATTAAATATATAAGAAAAGTGGCAGGTAGTGGATCGTTTAGAGAAAAAAAGTGGGCAATGGCCCCTTTGCAGAATGCCTAGCACACACCAAAGCACGTTATTTTTCAAGCATTGAAACATGAGCCACTATTTAGATATTTTTTAGAATACATTTAATATTCAAGGAATACACTGCCTCATTAATGCTTTGCGTGTAGATTGAAGTCCTGTTCAAAACTGTCTGCGTACCGTGTCCTTCAGAATGCACATCTCATGGCAATTCACTCTACCCACTACATAAGTGCCCGTCTTCATGGAGATAGTTTGTTCTAAGCGCTTCAGGAACACTTGGACTATAGCCTATAATCTAAGGTTCTCATGTAGTCAAGCTGCCATACAGCATCCCAAAAGTGCCTTGGCTAGGGTGTATTACCCACCGGAAACACTACCTAGTACATAAACCTCCCTGGAATACAAAAATAACTCCATTGAAGGAGCGGGGGGGGGTTGTAAAGTGTTGGCACTCCTTTTTAAACCAAATAAAAGTAAAATAGGTTTGAAATACATAGGAAGCCAACTTTCAGATGGTCTTTGAGGGTTGTTGAATACGGAATAAGCAACATTCTGAGCTTCTGCCTAAGGTCAACACTGGCGTGAACCAGAGGCGTTGCTAGGGCGGGGAGGTTGGGGAACTATAGCCCCGGGTCTTTTGGTTGTAGCCCCGGATAGGATCTCAGGGGCTACAACCAAAAGGCTAGCTAGCCCCCAGTCCCAACAGTCCCAACATCATCGTAGCCCCAGATCTTTTCCAGACGTAGCAACACCCCTGGCTGAACCTCACCACCCGCTCCCCCCAAACACCATTTAAAAAAGAGTTGCTTTTTGCACAATTGTGTGTGGCTGTTCTAGCAGCAAGAGGGCCCAACTCCCGTTTAACGCCAGCATCTTGGCGACTTCTTCCTAGTTATGTCACTCTGATTCGTCCACAAACCAACTTGTTTGTCAACAAGTTACAAGGTATCTCAGGAGAATATCTATAGTCGAAACTCCTCAATATTTGGAAACGCAAAAAACATTAAATAAACGTTTTCATACCATTAAACTAAGCACTGCCCAACCAGTGAATGTAAAATTAGACACATACGCACGTTACCCGTCTATTCATCATTGCCATCTGGCCCCATGCCATGAGTGTAGTCTTCATCCAGTTTTGGTTCCCTAGACAACAGCACATGGGAAGGCTGGACTAGAAGACTGATTGGGCCCGTCAGCACCCCCCCCAAAACACCACTGAAAGTTTCTAATCTAACGGAAACAAAATCTTTTTTTATTTTTATAACATGGCATACAATCCGAGGGCGCTAGAGAGCCAACCAAGATGGCCACTTCCTGAGAGAGCTCCGTAGGGCTCTAATGAATCCTGTAACATTGATGCTCCTGTGATGGTTGGAATGACCCATCCTACAGCTGTGCACCTTCACGAAGCTCCACTGATCATTTTGAGATAAATCTCGACTCAGACGCCTGCCTACAGCCCGAGATACTCGCTCGCAAATCTGAGGCCTGCCGGCTGACGGATTGGGCGGTGCGGGCCCTGTGTGTGTGCGGAGCGGCGGAGGCGGGCACTTGGCGGGAGTCTCGGCGGCGGGACCAGGAGCAGCGCTGTGCAAGCAGAGTGGTCGTGTGCGTACTGGCACCCGCGGGACGACGAGGTCTCCGTCCCACGCGGCGGCCCGTCACGAGGGCAGTGGAGCGACGAGCCGGGGTGCCAGAGTCCCGAGACAACCCAGGTAGGAGCAGACTGCAGCGCGGGCGGGCTCGGCGCGGCCGCTGGGTGGGTCCGCCTGTCCCGCCGTCGGACGCGGCTTAATCTGCGCGGCCCCCGCCAACAGCTGGCCGTGCTGTGGCGCAGACCTGGTGTGCAGCACGGAGAAGCTAACCACACTCAGGGCCGCTTTCTAGAAACCTGAGGTGCGGCACCCGTCCCAGCGAGACCTCCCACGATGCCCATCCGTTCAGCTGCAGGTGCGGAGAGGCCTGGTCTGGTTAACCGGATATCTGAAAGCTAGTAAACCCCGGCGGCATTGATCCTGGGCATAAGAAGATGCAGCCGACCCGAGATGGCTGGGCCTGACGCTCTGATACAAGCCGCTGATTGCACCGTGTGCCGCTGCCCCTCGGTGCAGCTGGTATAGAAGGCCTGTGGCAAACTTTGGCAGCGCGCCGTGCAGGCCCCACGCTCAGTGCACGGACTCTCCACATCAAGCACCAAAGGCATCTTGCTAACATCCGGACCAAGACAGTCACAACTCAGCACGGACACTCTCCCCAAGCTACCATGGGGAAAGTAGACAAGAATCAGAAGAAACTGACTTTCGAAGCCAGCTCACAGGCCAAGCCCACGACCAGCAGCAGACCCAACTCCCCGCCACCTGAGGACCAGGGCCCACATTTTGATATAAGGGAGATTCTGATGGACCTGAAGGCCGGTATCAGCGGCCTAGGATGCAAGTTGGACACCCTATCGTCGAAGGTGGACCAGCTTCAACACAGGCTAGATAAACAAGCCGATCGGCTCGACAATGTCGAACAACGCGTGTCCGACCTGGACGATGGATCAGCGGCACTGACATCCCGTGTCTCTGTGCTCGAAACCCAGATGAAGGTGGTGTGCGCCAAGAATGAGGATTTGGAGGGCCGCTCCCGCAGGAACAACATAGGATCATAGGGGTGAGGGAGCGACAAATCCCAGGTAAAATGGAAGACTTTGTGGAACAGATCTGCATAGCTCTCTTCGGTAGAGAAACGCTGTCTCAGCTTTTTGTGGTAGAAAGAGCACACAGAATCCCGAACACTAGACTGGCGCGCACCCTAGACCAATCATTGCAAGACTTTTAAACTACAAGGATCGCGACGCCATGCTCAGGGCAGCCAGAGATAAGGGGAAACTTCAATACGACGGCGACTCCATTCAAGTCTTCCCAGACTTCTCACAGGCGGTGCAAACGCAGAGAAGATCCTTTACGGCAGTCAAGCGACGCCTGCAGGACAATCAGATCCTTTATTCCATGCTATATCCAGCGAAACTGCGGATCCAACATGAGGGGAAGGCCCAATTCTTCAATTCCCCCGAAGAAGCCAATGACTACCTGGACCGGACTGGCTGCAGACATGGCGGGAACAATCCAAGACCCCGTCGGGAAGAGCGAGCGAGAAGAGACCCTCCGTAATCTACAATCACAGTAATTGGCAGTCGTGACCAGCGCACCTTCTGCTTCTATGCTCAATATACATCACAGGAACGAAATTACGTCGCCATAGGAAGCCCGGTACCCTCTTGGTGGGCTACTAGTGCCCCTAGCGCGGCTATGCTTGCAGCTCTGTTCTACATGGGCGGATTACTGTGGGCCAGTTGGGGGTTGCCCACACATGGGAGGGACTCGGGCCAGACGCGGCCGCTTTACTCACCCCGCTCTCGTTTCACAACATTGATGTTATATAACTTTGATTACCTGGAAGCCAAACCCACTAGCCATTCCACTACCTCAAGGCACCATTTTCGCTCTCACGTCCTGACAGGCGAGAATCCACCCGGCCTTCGGAATGCCAGGCATAACATTTAAAATTGCCACCTGGAACATCCGCGGCAGCAACCAGCCGGCAAAGAACAGGAAAACCCTTCAGTGTCTCCGTAGACACAAGGTTAACATCGCCATTCTTCAGGAAACCCATCTCCTGCCGGCATCGGAATCACAGTGGGCCAAGTCCTGGGGTTGTCACAGGTACTTTTCATCGTACTCGTCCTTTGCCAGAGGGGTCGGCATTCTGATTGATAAGAGAACTAACTTCAGTCTCATTGAATCGGTGAAGGACACTGAAGGCAGGGGCCTGCTGGTGAGGGGAATAATTGCAGGGAAAGAAGTGGCGATTGTAAATTCCTACACTCCCGACACTGATGGACCCGACAATTTTAACTGGGTGATGTCCCAACTAGGGAAGTCCAACGCAGAAACAATCATATGGGGTGCAGACCTAAACACACTGATGGACCCTACTCTAGACAAATCACATAACACCACTGGACATCGGTCCAAAGCCAGAGGCCAAGTTCGTGAGATATGTCAAGTGTTCGACCTGTCTGACACATGGCGGCATCATAATCGAGATGCGAAAGACTTCACATTCTACTCGCCCGTTCACAACACCAGCTCCAGGATAGACTACATCATGGCCTCAACCCACTGTCCGTTTGCCTGGGTAACGAGCCAAATTCTACCACGCACGCTATCCGACCACTCAATGGTCACACTTGACGCCTCCATGGTGGGCGCAACGGTCCCAGGATTGAACTGGAGATTCAAGCTGGGTGCGCTTTCAGACAAAGTTTTTGCAGATGAACTGCGCAAGGAAATAACATCCTTCATTGAGAGGAATCAAGGCTCAGTCAAGGCGACCAGCATCATCTGGGAAACGCTGAAGTGCTTTGTGCGCGGTATATGTTTGGGTAAGGAAAATGGTGTACTGAAGCTGATCCGCAGTGAACTCTCCGACAGCGAAACCCGTCTGAGGGATCTAGAGAGGAAGGCCATCTCAGCTCCAAGCCGCAAATCCAGGCAGAACTGAAGGAGGAGCTCCAGAAGTTCAGGGAAACAGCCGAAAGAGAGCTAAAATTCCTAGGGCGGAAACACCAGATTCGACAATATGGAGAGGGTCAGAAGCCAGGAGCCCTGCTCGCCCGATTACTATTGGTGGACAAAACCCGACCCGGGTGGAATGTGTTAAAGACGCACAAGCCCAGCGTGTCTATGCAGAAGTGGACATCGCCAAGGCATTGAGACTTCTATCAGGACCTGTACAGCTCTAGAGGCAATTCGGACTCTGAATCTCTGCAAGCATACCTAGACGACACTGAGCTGTACTGGGTGGAGGCAGACCTATGAGAACCTCTCAACGCCCCGATAACAACAGAAGAAATACTCGAAGCAATAAAGTCCTCCCGAGCTCCAAGGCACCAGGTCCGGACGGTCTTACCGGAGAGTTTTACAAGGCCTACGCAACTTCCCTCGCCCCTCTCTTGCTACGGTATATGAAGAATCCATTGAAAGCGGATGCCTTCCCCCAACACTACGGGAATCCAACATAATTCTCCTACACAAATCCGGCAGACCCGCTGATTAATGTGCATCCTATAGACCAATTTCTTTGATCAACCTAGACAATAAAATCCTGGCCAAAATTCTTGCTTCCAGGCTCCTCCCCCTTATGCCGGCTCTAGTGATTGGAGACCAAGCCGGATTTATCCCAGGGCGCAGCACCACCTATGGCATCAGGCATCTGTTTGGCATCATGGAGGCCCTGGACCCATCGCAACAGGCAATAGCGGTGCTTCTTGACGCCGAGAAGGCATTTGACTCTGTGGAATGGCCATTCATGCTAGCAACGCTTAGACAAATGGGTTTTGGCAACTTCTTTATTAAATTGGTGTCATTATTGTACAACAGCCCCCGATCCTATATTACACTAGGGAACACTAGATCCACATGCATTTCACTTGAACGCGGAACGAGGCAGGGATGCCCACTTTCAGCTCTGATCTTTGCTCTCATCATGGAACCGCTGGCTTCCAGACTACGCGAATTCCAAATACACAGAGGCCTCAAATTAGGTCCACACAAATTGATTGTCTCCCTCTATGCTGACGATGTTATATTATTTGTCAGCAATCCCCAGGAGAACCTTAACCCAGTTATGCGGGAGGTATTAAGATTTGGGCAAATGTCGGGACTGAAAATCAACCACTCTAAATCTGTGATATTCCCCGACCCCTCACACGGTGCAATTCGCTGATGACCATGGCTTTAAATGGGAGAACTCAGGGGTACGCTACCTAGGTATATTCATGTCACGTAACCATCACGAGATATATGAAGACAACTATGTCTCCACGCTCACCTCCATTCAGGAACGGGTGCACAGGTGGAAAACGCTCCCACTAACTCTGTGGGGTAGGACCTCTCTTACGAAGATGGTTATACTCCCCAAATTTCTGTACTTGTTTACCAATATCCCGCTACTCCTCCCCAAATCCTTCCTCCTGAAAATCAAGGCTGCAGTCCTGGAACTGCTGTGGGCCGGTAAACCGGCGCGCGTGGCCTACGACACCCTGGTTCTGCCGACGTCAAAAGGAGGCCTTGCGCTCCCGGACATTGAGAAGTACTATTGGGCATCTCAGGCACAGTTTTTAAGCCACTGGTACACGATCCACTTTGTGCGTCCTCATGTGCAGGTGGAACGTGTCCTGGCCTCTCCCAACTTGCTCAGTGCTGTTATCATTAGTCAAATCCCAGTTCCGTACAACACTCTAAATACAGTCCTCTCTACATACGCAGTCTGGAAGAAAATGGCTGCCAAGTATGGGGTGACCGTGAGATACTCCCTCTGCTACCGATCAGGTTCATCCCGGGTGTTCCGCTCACGAATGAGAAAGTATTTTTAATATGGGCCGACAAGCTTAACATCCACTCCTTTGGCGATGTCTTCCCGGGAGGCACCTTCCTAAGGCCTCAGATGGCCAAAGAAAGGGGCGGTACCACCTCACTAGACATTTTTATTTATTTCAGACTGCGCTATACCGCAAAAAATACTGCCCTCTTTTCCTGCACAACCCCCCACATGGGATCTGCTGCACAAAACCATCCAGACTGGGGAAGAGGGGAGGTTGGTCTCGGCACTTTACCGATCCCTGGTGGCAGACACAGGGCCACCCAATGCCAGAACTCAAAGATGGGAATCGGACCTCCAGATGACGATAGAGGCTGGGGACTGGTCCTACATTCTATATCAAACCCAGAAAGTCGCAGTGAATACACGATATAAATTAATACACTTTAACTACGTGCACCAAACATATTACACCCCTGCCAAGAAACACTGTCATCACCCTGAAGTATCGGCCCAATGTGAACGTTGTACAGCGGCGCATGCCGACTTTTTCCACCTGGCATGGGATTGCCCCGGAATCCAGCGGTTCTGGGCCTCAGTCCTGCAGATCGTCGCCGATATTATTGGGGAACAAGTAGCCCCCTTACCGTTGGCGGCCCTCCTCGGCCTCACAAAATACCTGCGTCCCGCATCCCGCAGACTGGCAGCGCTCCTCCTGGTGTTGGCCCGTAGGCGGATAGCTATGACCTGGAGCCGGGGCCCCCTACCCAAAATTGAAGATTGGAAAAAAGACATTACCTATTGTCAGGATGTAGAGAGTGAATTTATAAGAACCCTACCACTGCATGCTCGCCCCCCCCCCCCCCCGACATCTGGGGGCCATATATTACATATCTGCTAAACAGTGCAGCTCCCTCCACTACTGAGAGCTCCCGATTCCGAAACAGATCTGTGAGGTTGGGAGACACTATGTATTGGTGCCTTAATGGTGATTGACAATTGACCAGGAAAGTGGGGTGGGGGGACTCCGCGGTCGAACCCGGGAGCAAGAAATGTTATGTTTTCTTTTCGCTTTATTCTATTCCCTTCCTTTCCCTACCCTCTCTTCAATTCGACCCCTTTTCTCCTCTGTTCCGCCTTGCTACGTTAGTCCAGCCTGATGGTGCGCTTGTGTTTTCTGTTGTTCTGTAAAATTTCAACAATAAAGTTTATAAAAAAAACATGGCATACAATCCATCGTGGACATGATCCAATCCCTCTCATAAGGGTGTGACAGAGCGCAAAGCGAACATTTGCATTCAAACTTCTTGTTGCAGGAAAGGAGCACACATTCTGACACCGCAGGGAATGCAAACATTCTTAATAAAAGCCCAGAGAAATAACAGAAAACGTTTTAATTGTGCCATTTCTAAAAGTTGGCTGCCTAGCTCTGTACAGTAAAAGGCGTGCCTCGGCACTTCCATATCCAGACAAAGCAGCATAATTATGGGTCCAGCAGAGAACAAAAAGCATTTCATTTCTGTAGAGGCCTTGTTTCGAGGCAAGTTGGCCGTTGTGCGGTCTTCTGAAGTACTCCATGAATTATAAAAGAAATGTCAAGAATAATTACAAATATGGCCTCGAATCCTTACCGAAACAAGCCCTCTTTGTGAGAAACACCCACACAAAATCATGGCTTGCTCATTGGCTCTGAAATTGGTACCCCAGCTAACTCCTGGAAAATAAAAATAAAAATCTGAGCAAGGTCAATTCGTCAATGCGGACAAAGAAAGCAAAAGTAAAAAAAAAAACAGTGGGCAATGCAAGTCCAATTGTGGTCTGTATTGTATGGTTTACAGCATTTAACAAGTTTGGGAGAGACAACACAAGCACCAAAGACCGGGGTCTTGTGTGTAAAAGGATCCATCAATATTATGGGCCACACTGTGCTAACCAGTCTTGTCGCCAGCCCTACAGATAAGGGGTGCATCGGCCATTTTTACCACATAAAAATAGGCAAATACTACCCAAAAATAAAGGGGGGTGGGGTATAAAATACAACAAAAAAAAGCAAACCGGCACGGAGAACCCTCTGCCCCTCACTTTCACCCACAAAGCTCTATGAATAGGATTGGACAAGTAGTGTGCATAAGACCACAGGAAGAAACTACTACTTTAAGTTTGTGTGATCAAAAGAAAGAAACATATCTTTTAATGTGCAGGAATAACAAGATGCAAAGAAATAACTATTGCAAAAACATTTCGGTTTTCCAGTTAAAACATTTTTTACTCGCTTATAAAATACTCCCATTTGGAATTGGACATACATATTTACTCTAAAAATTACATTACTCCTAACTTTAAAAAATATGGAGTAAAATAGTCCCATTTCCAAATCTTATCTGGAGCACTGCTTGTCGCCTCAACAGACTACCACCCAGTCAACAAACCAATAGTTTCATCCCAACAGCCCTCTCACCAAAAACTCCTACCCTTTGACCGCCCTCCCCCTTTCCACAATAACTATGCATCCAATAAAACATCCTTCCAACTGTTACCGCCCGTTGTAACCTTCTCAGTTTACCCTGCCACAAGCCTCTCCCTACCATCCAATCCCAAACCGCCACGTGATTGGCCGCTCATACCTAACAAACTCCCAAGGAAGACAGCACCCACAGAGCACCTTACCCCACCCGTTGTAGGCCCCACATTTGCCCTGAAAGTCACCCTAAAATAACATCAAAGACGTAGATCCAGATTCCATAAATTGCTTTGTGTGGCCAATTTGGCACCAATGGCAGGCCAGGTCACGTTTATGGATACATTTTCAATGACATTCACAGCGACCGATCAGCACACAAATCTAGTTGTTGGTGCAAATGAGAGCACTGGAGCAATTCATATAATCTGGCGCCTCGAGTTTAATCTCTAGAGGTTTTCAAGCAACAAATCAGAATCTGTACACTTGGCAGCTGATATCACCAAATGTTCAAAACAGCTGTCTTCGTAAAAGTAAAAAAAAAAAAAAAAAAAACAACAAGAAATATTAAATCAATGCCACACGTCTGCAGGTTTAAAATACAACCCACATGACATTTCCTTGTACTTCAATTGCTTCCATGCAATATATATCAGCGAGTCACGCAAGGGCCTGGAGTGTTCGAATGCACGACTACAAAGGCGGACTTGTCCTATAATAACCTCCGTAGCAAGAGAGCAGGAATTATAAAGTCCCGGCTAGACTGGCTGAAACAAACAGGGTTTCAACTCGCTCCAAGTGGAAGTGAGTCAAGCCCAACCACTGGCTCTGGATTTAAGCGATCAGGATTTCAAAGGAAGCAGAAAGGCAAAAAAATAAAACAACAGTGCAGGGTTTATCGATTGCATTTCATTGCACTGCCACAGATGAAAACGTCTACCACGGTTCACGGTCACTGACAATGCAGATGCCAGAGTACAAGTCATAACATGCTAGCGGCGTCACTAGATGCAGTCAACATTGCAGCAATGTTCGCCAAGCAGAGGCTGTGAAAGGTGTCCACAAATGGAAAAACGGGCTGGAGAAGGAGCTCTGGAAAAGGGGGCATACATGTTAAACGCCTCAATCCACCCGGCAGTCCTTGTTTTAACTGTGCATTCTGGGGCTTGCAGTTTCGGATTTCTCCAACATAATCCCAGGACAAGACCTATAATGCACAGTTAAAACCAGGGCGGGACTAACACCTCCCGACTGGAATGGGGGCAGGTTTGCATTTATCAGGTGCGTGCAAAACTAAGAAAAACAGGCAAGATCACCTTCCCCTTCTAGAAAGCATCACAATTCGATCTCAAAATGTAGTAAAAAGAGGAAGCAAATATAATCATCAAAGGAGTGAGAGGTACGGATAGTCAGTGGCAGGGACTAAAAGATATCACCTGACCCGGACTTCCGGATTGTTCTAGTCCCATTACCCATCATCCAATGGTGCTGCTTTGAAGGTTAAAAAAAAAAAAAAAAAGGACTGCATGTGCCAGGGACATCCTACTTCTGTCCTGTGCCCTTTTTTTGTCAATTTTGTTTAGTTGAATAGACCTAAGAGCAGGGGTGAAAAATGTGAACTGCAAGCTACTAGCCAGCCATAAAAAGTCACTTGCCACCTCAATTCTACACATACACACAGCTCACCATTTCTTACACACCAAGAGTCAATTATCACTAGCTAATGGATAAGAGAGCAACTTCCAGAATCCAAGTGATGGAAACTTTGAAGCACAGGACTAAGAGGTACTGTCCCCAGTAATGTGGCGTCACTTTGGCTGTTACAAGGTGGACGCTGAACATGGATGGCACCAGCACTGCTTGTAGTTTTTAAAGGAGCAACCTACAGGACAAAGCCTGTACTGAATAAAACTGCTTTTCAGGCTGCAGGTACAGACCTTGCACCAAATATTTTGAGGCCGTTGGTGGGGTGCCTGCTCATCGGATTTCTTGCTCCTCAGTTTGTCGCCCCTTGCCACCCACACCCAAGACCTCTGTTCTTGATGGATATAAGATTGCAAAATTGTTTGAAAACGAAGCAAACCTCCTTAAGTGAAGTGGAATCAAGTTAACAACACGCTCATGAGAATGGCTATTGCAGTCATCAGGTGGCCCCAAATCATGTGTGTCTCAACAATGATGAGTCTAACAAAGTTACTCACTGTAGTAACTGCCTTACTTAAGTCCATAGTCCCCTTTCTGGGACCGAAGCACTTTTGAAGCAGCAAAAATACTTTTTTTGTACTTTTAATTTAACGTGTATGGAGGAAATAGTACTATGGACTAGAAGTAAGGTAGTTACTACGGTGAGTAACTTTGTTATACTCCTACGTCACATCCTCCTTCCTCCATACTTTTGGGAGATTTCCAAGCACTGACCAAAGAAAAAGGGGAGGATGGAAATATCCCTTATTTGAACAGGTTCTTAAGAACTGCCTGGCCGAACTGGGCATCAGCCCAGAAGCTGAGGTCAAGACAATAGTGCCTTCAAAAAGCCCAAGGGAAAGCCCACGCAGCAGCCTTGGCTATGGACTCCCAAGGGACACATTTCTGGAAGGCAACAGCGTCTGCTTTCTACGGACCAAATGTGCATGAACGCCCTTTGGGGGATAAAGGCCTTGAATGGTGTACCTCTGAGATGCATGAAGCGATCCAGCGCGAGATGGACACTTTCAAAGCCGTTTCCCTTTTGGGTCATCAAAAGTAACAAAGAGTTGTGAAGAACTTCTAAGTTAGCTTGTTCTGTTGAGGTAAAACTTCTGAACTCGTCTGACGTCTAGGTTGCATAGAACCCTCTCTGCATCCGAGACTGGATTTGGAAAGAAAACCATTAAGAATATTGATTGATTGATTTGGAACTCGAGACAATTTTTGGAAGGAAAGAAGGGCGAATGCAAAACACAACCATAGCTTTGTGGAAAATTAGGAACAGATGTTCGACAGAGAGCTTGAAGCTCACTTATTCTTCTCGCAGATGTAACCACAATCAAGGCCACTTTCCAAGAAAGGAACTTGAGCTTGGTAGTGACCATACGTTCAAATGGCTTATGACACAAAGCGGTGAGGACCACGTTCAGATCCCATTTCGGGTGAGACCACCTGACCGGAGGAAAGGGACCTACGAAATGCCTCCATTACTGGGTTTGCCAGTGAAAAAGAGCAACTGTCTGTAGACAGAGAAGCTGCAATGGCAGATGGGTAGTTTCTGCACAATAAGATGTGGATGCCAGAGGCTGCAAGGTCTGATATAAAAGACAAGACACAGTCAATAGAAGCCCGTCGAGGATCAAGCGGTTTAGGTAGACACTAATGATAAAAACAAAGCCATTTGCTTTTGTACTGAGCCCTCATAGAAGGCTTACGTGCCGTCTGAATTATGCACTTATTATCCTCTAAAAAGGATAAACTGCACTAGACCCGAGTCAAGTACCAGGCAACCAAGCTGAAGGATTGTGGGCAGGGGTGCCATACCTGGGGATTGCTCTGGTGGAGAAGGTCAGGAATCTGCAGCAACCTGATCGGGTTGCATATCGATAGGTGCTGCAGCTCTGAAAACCAGAACATGGCTGGTCAAAGAACAATGAAGAGGAAAGTCCAGTTGGAAGCGCTCCCGAGTTTCCAGAGCAACCGATGAATCAACGGCAAAGGCGGGAAGGCACAATCCTCCATGTTGTCCCAAGTCATCTCGAGGGCATCCCGTAAGGAAGATGCTCTGAGATCTACCCTGGAAGCATAGTGGCAGTCTCCAGTTTGTTACTGTTGCAAAGAGGTCCAACGCTGGAGAATCACATTGCTGGAAAATCTTGATAAGAACATCACTGTTCATCTCCCACTCGTAACTCGCCACCGACTGGAGGCACAGGGTGTCTACCGCATCATTGATCCGATCCAGAATGTGCACGGCCTATAGCCAGACATTGTGCTGGACCACCCAATTCCAAATCTGGATAGCTAGATCCACCAGAGGGCACCTGGTGCCCCCATGCTCGTTTATGTAGAACATTGCTAAGGAATGATTGGTGCAAACCCACACCACTTGGTTGATGATACAGGGCTGGAAAGCTTTCCATGTGAGAAAAACTGGCAGAAGTTCTGGGCAATTGATGAGACATTCTGTCCTGGGGCGTCCACAGATCTTACACCTCGAGGTGATGCAGTGTTGCCTGCCCCCCCCCCCAGAAGGGAGGAGTCTGTTAACAGTAACCTGCAGGCAGGGCTCCTGGAAGCAGGTTTCCACTGAAAGGTTACTGGCGGTCGACCACCATTGTAGATCCACATGGAGAATGGGATCGGAATCATTTTAGAGTCCAGGTCCACAGCCTGGGAACAGCAGTCCCGAAGAGCAAGCTGGGTGCGTCTCACCTCCAGTCTCGCCATGGGTAAGGCTAACACGCATTAAGGCACCAAGCCCAGGAGTCTTTGGAACCACCAGGCCGCCATGTGGGAGGACTCCAGGAAAAGCTGGCATGTGGCCAATAAATCCGCAATTCTGTCCTCCGTTAGAAACACTGGCACGGACAGTATCCAAACTGAAAACTTAAAAAAACGTCTTGAGCGACCGTTAAACTATTTTCAGTAGCTCACCAACAGCCCCAGTTGGAAAAGGAGCTGGAGGAGCAACTGAAGATTGGCCGTTGCAGCCCATAGGCAAGGGCTCAGTAGAAGCCATTCATCCAAATATGGATAGGCACGAACTCCCTTCAGTCTGAGGAATGCTGCGATCACTTTCATAAAGACACACAGTGCTGAGCTGAGACCACACAGCAGCACTTGATACTGCAAGTTTTCCATTCCCATGGAAAACCAAAAGCCATTTCCAATGTGGACCCCAGATCAGGATATGCATTTAAGCATCCTGAATATCTACCACACTGAGCCAATCGCCCTTCCAGAGAGAGGATCCTATCTGGCTGGGCGTGATTTTGAATTTCTCTTGGGGTAGGAAGAGATTAGGTCTAGGATAGTGTGCAGGCCAGCCAGGTTGGGTTTGGGCACTGTAAACAGACAGGAGTAATAGCCCTTCCCTTGCTCCCACAAGGGAACAGATTCCACCGCTCTAAGTTACAGAAGTTTCTGTACCTTGACTCTGAGGGAGGGTGACCCAATCTGCTGAAGATGATGGCGAGAGGGTGGGGTTTGAGGGAGGGGCAAGCAAAAGCCCGCTTGGGCGATAGACAAAACCCACCGGTCTGATGAGATGGTCTGCCATGCATCCAGATGAGACGCTATTCATCCTCCCACCGGATTCTCGTGAGACCAATGAAAAACATAATTTGGATGGTTTGTCAGTGGCGAGACCACCTGTTGTCGAAGAGGAGGTCGATGATCGAGAGAAAAACCAGCCACTTTGCTTTGATGCGCGGCCCACCAGAGGAATCTTCTGCCCAGCGTGCACGGCGCTCCTGGATCCCTCAGATACCCGAGAAGGCCCTTGTCTGGGTCCCAGAGCTCTGCCCATAGGCCACTTTAGCTGGGGGTTTGGCAAGGGCCGACAAAGATTTAGTCATTTGCTTTTGTTTTATTGAGTTCCTCATCAGTGGAGGAGTGAAACAGCTCTTTATCTTTGCAGCGAAGATCCAAGTACTCTGCCCTGAGCCTCCTTCGAGAACTTTGTAGCATGCAACCACACTTGGCGGTAGAGGTTTACTCCAACCATAAGGCCCAGAGCGGAATTGTCTACATGATGTGCTGCGGCTTCCAGCAGGTCCTGAGCCAGCACTCTGGCATCGGATAGGCCTCCTTGAAAATCTTCCAGCCTGTCAGGAGGGATACATTCCTGAAATTCAGAAAGCTCCTTCCATAGCTTGAGATTTGCCACTGCCAGAACTAATCTGTATTCGCCTGTCCCAGCTCAAGAGCAGAATTGGAAAACACCTTTTTCCCAATGGCATCAAGAAGCTTGTCCTCTTTGGACAAGACAAGAGACGCAGCGGTAGAGAATGTAGAGGACGGCTTAGACTGGAGCGTAGCTGCAGCCACCGCCGCTAATGAGGGTAGTGGGCATGCAGTCAAGGGTATATCTCCTGGCGAGTGCAGCTTGTAGCGAGTTTACATTTTCCTATTTACCTGCTGCCCGGAATGAGGTTTTCCCAGCCCTTGCAGGAATCAGCTAGCATATCCTTTTGAAGAAAATGGCGGGTGCGCTCCTGTGTCGAAAGAGTTAAGGCTCCTGAAGGTACACCACCTTGTGGAGCTCGAGGCTCAGGTATCGGCATATCCAGCAATGCCATCATAGCCACAACCCGGTCATGAAAGGCTCTGACAAGAGTGGGACGGGTCCTCACTAGCCTGGTCGGCTTGGTCTTCTCCCGATGCGGCGTGAACAGAGAACTGATCCGCAGCACGTGGCACCTCAGACCCCGTGGGCATACTTTACTGTGCAACGTGCGTCTTAAGCACCGATGAAAGTGGAGACAGTGGTGGCAGTGGAGGAAAGGCCCCCACCGGAAGAGGAGGGGGCAGCACTACAGAAACCTGCTGAGGGGTTTAAGAGCAGGCTGCAGCTCGAGAGTCTTAGGATACATTTCTTTGAATAGATCCAATGAAGGCATGCTTTAAGGGACAGAGTGCATAAGGGCCTGAAATTTGACAAAGAACGCATCGTCAGAGGAAGGTCTAGGCACCGGAGTGGGTAGAGGCCACTCTGCACGGGCATACCCCCAGGATTATAAAGAGGCTGGTTACCAGGATGGCCCTCCACCAACTGGATCCACATAAACTAAGGAAGCAGACGCAAAAGGAAGCGAGACTGTGTGGCAGCGGAAACAGAGCACCACCAATCCATTGGAGGGCGGAAAGGATTCCCATTGTCCACATTCTGTGGAAAATGCTGCTCAGCCCCAAATATAGGCCCCTATGCATCAGCCGTTGAGAATGGTGGTGTGAAAGAGCTCCTTCAACATGGGTACCTCAGACCACATGGGTTGAACCGCCATTTTGTCACTGCCGGAGGTGAACTGCGTCACAGGGGTCAGTGAGGGCATCACCACATGTGTTTCAGGGGATTTGTTTATCCATTTTTGCCTTGCGACAGGCAACCTCGGCAGAGCTGGTACTAGCAGAACTAGAGCCCTTTTGAGCCCCTTTGGATTCTGCAGAAGTATTAGCCCCCAGTGAGGGAACCTAGGCAGGGCCGGTACTTGAAGACTTGGGGCCTTTGCACATCTTTGCCCATTCAGCAGGATCAGTTCGACCACAAGATTGTTTGTGGGAAGGCTTAGGGTTTACCCCCCCCCGTAGCCAGAGTCCTCGGAGGAGGCCCCTCGATCTTGCCAGTTTTAATTATAGCCCCTATTCAGGGATTCTCCGGGATAACCCTGGTGCATTTAGTCACTGTACAGGAAAACTCGAGACTTGGCTCAGTACGTTTAGTTCCAGACCTGGAAACCTCAGGAATAACCCATCAAAAAAATAAAAAAAATAATAAAGAAACCTTAGCCCCCAAATGGGGAACCTCGGATGAAAATCTGGTCTCGACAGCCTCTTGACAGGGGGTGCCTCGGAGCAAACTCTGGAATCTAGGTTAGATCCCTTTCGGGACACCTCAGGGAGAACCCTGGTACCAGAGCCACTTGGACTCTTCCCAGAGTCAGAAGACCCTGGGAAGTAGTCCCCTGGCCGGGGTGCCCTATAAAAGGAAGGAACTTACCGGACGCTTCCTCTTTTTGGCAATGAACGGCTGTAAATGTGGAGGAGGAATCCATTGGAACACCTCCTCCCACCTGACAAGCCGACGCTGGAGTGCCCAGACAGAGAGGGAGTCACAGTAGAAGCAAGAGTCCCACCGATGTGACGGGCCCAAGCACTAAAGATAGAGAGAATGGGCATCTGCCCTCGCGAAACGACGTTCACACGAAGAACAGGACACGAATCACAGATGCTCTAGTGTAGACTAGGGAAAGAAGACTGTGGAACCGGACCAAGAAAATGAAGGACAAGGGAACAAAAAGAAAAAAATTCCCTAAGATGCAAGTGCGTCCAACCCAGACCATGCAGAGAAAAGGACTGAGGGGTGATGCCCGGGGGGAGCTCAGGAAGGCGGGGCTTCGGTCACATGCAGTGGCCCCGCATAAAAAAATTAAATAAAGAAAAAACAAAAGACCCCAAATTAATATTTTTGATGCTTCAAAAGTGTTCTGTTCCTGTCCCGGAATGTCCCTAAAGTATGGAGAAAAGGGGACGGAACGTAGGACTACAGGCTTTTCGGCAAGCAGCCCTTTGGATTCTGAGACTATGTCAGGTTGTACAAGTCCACAGCATGCATGTGCTACTTGGTTTACCAGCAAGCAAATGGCAAAAAAGGTCTTGCCGGAGCGCCGCTCCGTCTCCCAGACCCAGGGGCCAGCACATGTCTCTCTCCCAGGTCCTGCGCCGTAACGAGCAGAATGATTTCCGAAGACTCGGCACAGAGCGCTGACTAGTTTTCTAAAAGCAGTCTGCTCATGAAAGCTCGGGTTATGCCGCGTTTTGCTCTCTTCTCGGGCCCAGGGGCTCGCACGGAAACCTACCAAGCAGATCTGAAGCTGCATTATCGCACACACAATTAACCAGCTCTTCAACGAGCTTTCAGAAGTCTCAGAACTGGAAACTGCCAAAGCCTCACAAACAGTACTGCAGCTGTCCAAACTGATAAATATGCCCTGCAATTTCGAAACATCTCTTTATTAGGGTGAATATTGTGACCAACCAAAAAAGAAGTCGATTTTTCACCTAAAAGGGCTTTTTACTGAATCAATATAAGGCGTATTTAAAATTGTGGACATTATGATGTTCCCATTATGCTCTTTGCTTTTATGCAAATCGCTAGGATTGGGTTTGATGAAGAGATACTGTGTTGCGCAACCTGGTCGAGGGCCAAGCCCCATGCCCCCACCTGATCTTCCCACAGCCTCGCCCCTCCAAAGAGGGGACAGTTCTCCCAGAAAACCGTTTCCATTTCCAGCACTGCCTGTAACGGACCACATGGCAATTGCATAAAAGGGATCCATGAGGTCACTAATAGCCATGCACATGCCATAAGGGCAGGGACGTCAAATGGGGAACATGCCAGGGGTCGCAACTGTGACCCCTATAGTCTCCCTGGTTACCACTAAAAAGAACATTTAAAAAAAAAAAAAAAAGAAGAGTTTTTCTTTTTTCTTTTAAATATAAGATTCTGGACTGGCTGTGGCCAGAACCATGATATGATATGGCATTTATAACGTGCCTATACACAAGTGTTTCAAGGCGCGACGAGGCAAGGGAGGGGAAACAGAGGGAAGACAGACAACGATCCTACTAGGCCAAGTGAAGTAGATTGCGCAAGTGCAGGGGAAGGCGAACAAGTGTGGTAGGAGAGGGGGCAGTGCAGTACACTGGATAACAGTAAAATAAATAAGACAATAAATTGTGCGGCCAGCTGATGGCAAGGGCAAGTGCAGACATTGGTGTCAAGTGCTGGTATGGGCTGTAGGGATACAGAAACAGTCCCCGAGTGCAAGGATTGCTATGGGGAGGGTGGGGGGAGAGCAGGTGTGCAACAGGCGGGGAGGGGACATGTGCCCGAGATCAAAGGGTAGCCAGGTAACCAGTGCAGTTTTAGATTCAGCCAGGAGATCAGCAGGGGAGATGGTTCTCCTCAAGTTTCAGAGAGGCAGAGAGGCTGTTCCAGAGGGAGGCCCCGGCAGAAGAAAGGTCTACCACCAACTCGCTGCTTGGAGAAGCGACTGACCAGGAGGGAGTTGGAGGCGGATGAGCGAAGAGCTTGAGAAGGAAGCTATTTAGGAAGAGAGAAGTATTAAGAAGGTATTGAGGTCCTGGGTCCCAGAAGGCCTTGTGGACAATGCAGAGTTTTAAACCTAATCCTCGCCGCCACTGGGAGCCAGTGCAGCGATACGATCCCTGGGCTTGAGGCCAAGGACAAGTCTCGCAGTCCTGTTTTGGATGAGCTGCAGAGGGCGGAGAGTAGAGGCAGGCAGATGTAGAAAGAGATTGTTGCAGTAGTCCAGCCTAGAGAGAACCAGAGCTCTCTAGACAGTGAGCTTCTGAGTGAAGAAGAGGAAAGGAAGAATACCTCTGAGTAGGTAAAGCTGGTAGTGTGACTTCTTAGAGACGTCAGATGTGAAGAGAGAAGAAAGTGTGGAGTTCAAGATGACCCTGAGGTTTTGAGCCTCACAGGTGGGAACAGGAAGAGGGCCAAGAGAGGCGGGCCAGAGAGAGACAGGAAAGGAGGGAGCAGGTGTGCCAATGAGGAGAATCTCTGTTTTACTGGCATTAAGGCAGAGCTCATTGGCGGCACCCCTCTCCTGGATGGCGGACAGTCAGAGATGAGAGAGGGAGAAGAGGTGGCAGAAGGGAGCCTGAAAATTAGTTGAGTGTCATCCGCATAGCACTGAAAGTTGGGCCAGAGCAGGAATGCGGTGGGCAAGAAGTGCCAGATATTGGTTGAACAGCCAGGGAGAGAGGTTAGACCCCTGGGGAACACCTCAGGTAGAGATAGAGGAGAGGAAGGACCCAAGTTGACCTAGGAGGGTCGATCAGAGGGGAAGGTGGTCAGCCAAGCCAGGGCCCGATTGGCGATACCCAGATTATCACGGAGACGGTTGAGAAGGATGGCATGGTTGACCGTTGCAAAGGCAGAGGAGAGATCAAGAAGAGGACACGGGGGGGTGTTGGAATCGAGGTTGGAGAGCATGTCTCCCCAGATGTTCAGGAGAGCAGTTTCCATGCTTCTGGCAGCTCTGAAGCCAGACTGAATCATGGAGACAACCAACAGATTCAGTGTGAATATTAAGCTGGGAGATGGCCAGCTTTTCCAGGAGTTTGCCCAGGAAAGGGGTGATGGAGATTGGGCGATAGTTAGCCGGGCAGGAAGGGTTGGCAGTGGGTTTTTAAGAAGAGGGCGCACAGGAGAGTGCCTCGGGGGGCGGGAAGACTCCAGTGGCAAAGGAGTGGTTGCAGAGGTCAGCCAAAGCAAGATCCAGGGTGTCAATACGGTCCTTGATGGTTTTGGAGGAACAGGAGTGAACCTGTTTTGACAAAACTTTCATGGATCGGACTTGTCTAGAAACCTTGTCTGAGGAGAACTGGGGAAAGTCAGAGGAGGGGGGGGGGGGAAGAGGTGGCCGAAGAAGGGCCAGAGCAAGAGCAGAGAGAAAGAGCCAGAGCAGAGAGCAGAGAGCCAGAGCAAGAGAGAAAGAGCAGAGAGAAAGTGAAAGAGCCAGAGCAGAGAGAAAGTGAAAGAGCAGAGAGAAAGAGCCAGAGCAGAGAGAAAGAGCAGAGAGAAAGTGAAAGAGCAAGAGCAGAGAGAAAGTGAAAGAGCAAGAGCAGAGAGAAAGTGAAAGAGCAAGAGAGCAAGAGAAAGAAAGAGAAAGCTTAATAAACACATTATCATTTGGCCTTGGAGGTCTACTTGCATTCACAGTAATTTGGTAATATGGGCCTATGCACACCGATATTAACGATAGATACAGTGATCCATTTGTGTATGAAATGTATATCACATTATAGTGATATCGTAACCATATTGTTCGTTGTTTATGTAGGAACAATGCTATGATGCCCCTTCCTGTTTTATCAAGGGGCAAAAGGACGCGTTCCTCACTTCCCATGAGGTCACTTCGGGGTTGGGTCAAATGACATCTTTTCCTGTGATGTCAGAGGTGAAGGGTCATGTGATGTCACTTCCGCGACCCCTGGTGGTTTGGTGAAATGACGTCCCTGCAGAAGGGCACCTTATGCTCTGAAGACGAGCATGGTCCTGCTTGTAAGGCATTGTAAAACGCAGTCTTGGAGGCACTGGTTGCTGGACGGGCCTCATAACTTTGACTAACCAATATCACTGAAATGGAAGAGAGACCAAACGGAGAAGCAGTTTTTCCCTGGCCTGTACCAGTCATAAGTTCTGTTGCAGCACGCAAGCAAACAGCCAGATAAACAGTCACACAGTTTACTTGCGTTGCTATTTCTAAGGCAAACTTGAAAGTGGGCCCCTCTTGGTATGAACTTCCCAACACATTATTCTGTATGTGAGAACACTGCAGTTTACTTCTTGCCTCAGCATTAAACTCGGTTAATCATCACCAGTCGTTCAATAATTATTACAACGTAAGCAACAGGCACACAAAGGCCACCCTATACACGCAAAATGGCTTTCTATGAACAAACATGTTCCTGAAACCTCAATCATGTTCACGGAGGAGACTGAGCAAATCACTGTCTTCATGCTAGGCAGCAGCTCCATAAATAAAAATACTAATTTTAACCTAACCTTCCAGAGTAGGTTGTCTTCGAAACACACGTCAGACATTATGCCAACTGTACTCACTGTTTACAAACCTGTTGAGAACTCTTAAAATGCCCCCATTACGATGAAGCCTACTTCTCTGTAGCAGCACAGGGAGGGTAAGTGGCTATGGCGACTAACCAAGCGATCATAATCATATAGGTGAAACGGGCACAGTCCGAAAGGTCACCTTCCTTGGCCTCTTTTGGTAGCATGTATGGATCATGGACAGGCCTTATTATTCAGGGGGGGTTTGAGCTTGTACAAAAGCAGCACCAACAATAGTAAGTGGGTAACAAAATAATGCAATGTCCAACCAATGTGCTATTATTAAACTAACAAAAATTCACACAACTAATAAAAACCTTAATGGCCCATACCTCTGAGGGCAAACAGAGAAAGCAGACTTTAAAATAAAGAGGCTCTCTGGATACATAGACAAGAGTGTTCAGGCAAAGATTTAAGCAGCAACATGTCAAAGTTAATGGATGTGTGATAAAAAGGTAGAGAAGGAAACTTAAAAAGTCACCTCAGCCCTTTAACTCGGACCCGGGGTGGGGTAGGCCTCTTCCCATACCTTTACTTTGACTTTAGGGCTCAACAGCATCAAACCAGACTTATGTGCAGTTTACTGCAGTCAACCCGGTCGAATCAATCTGCAGCAAAGACTCCCGCTTTTTCGAGTTGACGTTCCAGATATTTTGAGTCGGTCGGCTTCTTCCACAGAGTCGAGCTAGAGTTCGGGTCATGTCGATGCAATTGGCTTCAGTGAGTGGAGATCAAAACGACTCTAAAGTCAAGTAAGTGGTTTGAAGCGACTGGTGTGATTAAGGCAGCACCACAGGGCCTGTAGCGGCTGGATGTGAGTCAAGCACAGTAAAGCCGGCTTGAAAAGTTTCTTGAGGTGTTTAACAGGATTTGGATTGCTTTCTGGGCTTTCCAATAAATGGGAGACTCAGTCGAGGATCGCATATTTTTATTCTGCCCTTCCCAGCCAGGAAGGTTTGTAGAGAGCATGTGCAGTGTTCCGTCACCTCTAGTCACAGAGGCCTGTGTTCCAATCCCCCAGTTGGAGTAGGTCGGCCTTGTGTAGTCAACTTGTCAGCCCAAATAGGCACTTGGAATGGTAAGAAGAGCTTTCTTCTTCCTTGGAGCCCTTTGCCTTCACCTCAATGGTAGGATTTAGGAGCCGACTGTACCTCGAATACATTGCCAGGTAAATCCTTCAATAATGAGCCAGAGCTAAAAAGCAGCCAGGGAACCCACCCAACCCCGCTATTTTGTATTGGCCCAAAGCAAGACTGCAAAGTGTTCAATCAAGGCAGCTATAAAAATGGTCTTTTGCCTGCTTATGCCATACCTAGCCTGCCTTGACTCCAGGAAGCAGGGGGCGGGGGTGCAGGGGCAGGAAGTTTGGGTGCTGTAGCAAAAGATTGAGAGACCTTTAAGTGGACTGAAGCTCTCACCTACATTACTGTAACTCCTGGGGTACAGAATTATGATAATTGATATCGTATCAGGTGTGTTCAGGACTAACAGATGACCTCTGAACCCGTCCTGCTGCTACTGCAGGGCAGCTGCTGGGAATGTTAGGAGAAGGTCACAGCAAGGTAAATGTCTGCAATTATGCGTTTTGGTCAGGGGCATTATGAAAGTGGGGTCCAATTAACAGATCTCACTTTCAGATCTAGTTACCTGCATCATATAAAAAAAATAAAAAAAAAAAAAAAAAAAAAAAAATACTAAAGCTCAGGCTATCTGGCCCTCACTAGATGACATTATGTCACAGCCATGTACAGACTGAGCTAAAAAGCACAACTGGCAGTGTTGCTCATTACTTAGCATTCTGGTGCTTGCTCTTTTACTGTCCCAGCTATCAATGCAAGTAAACATGTGCTTCAATGCAATAGGAGTCCACTACAGTCACAAAAGGCCAAATATTTTTCAACACACAGTTAACTTGAGAGCACAACATAGGATAAACTGGGGAAATTTGAACAGTCCTCAGTGAGGCTTAGATTTCGGAATGGATACTTAATTTTACAGTGATATTTGACACCTCCCCAAAAGGTATTGAAATGTACGCCAATATAAAATGTATGCGAATTCATTTTTTCCATCCTGGTGAATACCATTTATAAAGCAGGTGCAGTTGTAGCATGTGAGCAGTTGGACCCTGGATTATATGGTCCGTAGAAGAAAGCAATGGGACACCAGTTCCAGGTGCAACTGGTATTAGTGGAATTTCCTAACGCTGCTCACATGAGGTCTAAAATCCCATAGGTTTAGAGCTGGAGTATGCATATTTTGACCCTCCAGTTTTTGGACTAGAACTTATCTCATCCTACTCTACATATTCAATTGTGGGGAAGGGGGGGGGGGAATTCATCGGAGTTGTAGTCCAAAACATCTGGTGAGCCACATGTTGCAGACTGCTGTCCTGGGGCTTCCAATTCCATTATTCAAGAGTGAAATCCACTCCATGCAGAGTGGTGTGGAGCTCTCAAGGACTGGGCGTAGAGATACAGGTCACATCAGCAACCGGGTCAGACAGTACATCCGACAACTATAATTTTCACCAGGGCAACCCCGCTTGCTTAAGCTAAGAATTTGCATAGCACATGTTCCTAAAACTAGGACGACGTACAGAAGCTCGAGGGTAGCGGCTTCGATAGTTCCATGAAGTCTCAGCAACGAGGATTGTGTTCATTGAGACAATCGCAGCAGGTAATAGGGCATGAAACCAAAGCGTGCAGTGTGAAATTCAAGCAGTCCAAGAAGGCAGGATCGCGAAACAGTAACCATTTGGTTATTGACCTATCCATCACTTGTCAGTTTTACACCATTGGTTTCATAAAAATACAGGGTCAAACCAAGGCAATCAGGATTTTAAAACAAAGCAAGTTGTTTGAGAACAACAGAAGCAAATGAAAGCTCGTTACAAGTATTTTGTGATATGCAAAAATTACATTCTACTCGAAATAAAGAATATTTAAAAATGCCAACTGAAGGGTTGGCCAAGACTGGACAAAAACATTGAAATGTTTTTATGGCTGAAGTTAGTCTTCCAAGCAGCCCTTTGGAAATCTGGATCATTTGCTGAGCTCATTGTTGCGAGTTTAAAAAACTTCCCATCTTCAATGCAAGCAACTGAATGTGCAAATTAATGCAATGAGGGAATGGGGACGCACTATGACAAATATTAAACAGTGACAATCGAAAGTCAGAGTATGGAAAAAGGAAAGGGGCTGTGCAAAGACCTGCCTGTAAGCAACATGCCATTGAAGCGGTAGGACCAACAAGTCAATCTCTGGCCAGCTGGAGGATTGCTGGGCTCCACCACATCCAATGAGAACACCCACATTCAGTGATATATGTAGTTTTCTAAAAATGTAAAGACTAAAATAAAAGTCTAAAATAAAAAATAAAGTGTTCTAATCTTGAATTTCATTTTGAATAATAGGCGAGGCAGTATGGCGAGCCCTGAAGTTCTGACTTAAAAGTTTGGAATGGTTCTACTGCCTACATTGGCACACAAATATGTGCCCTAATCATGCTGGCACTCTGCAAATAATTAACATTTACCAGATAATCGGAAATCAGCATTCTGAGTGTTCAATAAAATATATGGTGCATTTTCAATAAGAACAAACACTTCAGACACGTCCTATCCTGAAGACTGTGTTTATATTGCCCCAAGCGATCCACATAACTACCCCCATAGACGCACTGCTCTCTCTACCTAGTACTCGGTGCAAGGCGCAGAACCCTGCCATTTTAAAGCACGTCCATGCCAAATAAATCAACTTAAATGAAATTTGCTTCATTTGCCCCACCAACACCCTTTTGTCCTCCAGAAATTTGCCTGTGCCATATAAAAGTAGGGTTAGTGCACTGCAAAAGAGAAAACGCCCTTTCCTCTTCAAACCTGGGCAGATCACTGCATTCAGGTTGCTTTCTTTTCACAGCTTTCTGGTTCTCACAAATGCAAAAGAGAAGCACAGTCCGAGACTGCAGTGTATTGCAAGCTCCGGACGAAGAATAATTTGCAGAAAACTCACTTATATACCTGGTACTCTCGTGGACTGCGCTACACCCTCCACCTTTAGTCCTACCAATAAACCGTTGTTTTACTCAAAAGGCACGTGGATTGGCTAGAAAAGGAGAGGAAATGACCCTCGAACACTAGCGTTATAAGCGATAGAAGCAGTTACACATTAAACTTCATCTTTACAACTACCAGAAAAAATCTAATAAGAGTTCCTTCCTGTGGTCTCCCTCTTCTGGCACCACTAATCCATGCATATTCGGAATCAATTAGTCCTCGATGATTCAACAACAACCTCCACATCATCACATACTCGCGCCTCTATTTGGAAAGCATTCCCAATGGTACACAGCTCAACTAGAAGTAGGTACATACAGAAGAACCTCTATGGACCTGCGAAACATGCATGCTTGCGACAATTTATTCAAAATAAAGACATTTTAAAAATATATCATTCTACCGACTAAGAAAGTAAGGAAATGCAATTGCCTAGGTCACACACAAAAACAAAACAAAACAAAAAAACAAAAAAAAAAAAAAAGTCTGATCCCCCACCCCCAACTTCAAAGAAAATGAAAATAATCTGCAAGTTGCTCCGCCATCAGAAATTGAGAGTCTATTTTTGTTTGTTCATTCTCGCCATACCCTAGCCAGCTGTTACAAGACTGCCATGCCAACCCCTTCTGTCAAACTCCACGCGATTTGGACACAAGCAGCAAAGCAAATGATCTTTTCTCGGGGGGGGGGGGGGGGGGGCGGGGTGGTAAGGCTGGGCCACTCTAGTCCCACTGAAACGATGCATTAGATGGTGAATCCTCGCAACCCTCTTCCTTAATCTAAATGTTGAAGTACAAGGCACGTAACAGGAGCAGTATGAAAGGTCTATTAGACTATGGAATGGAACTGGCAATAATGGAATCTGGCCACACTATGCATATTGGGATTAAGCACAGTTTTGCAACATGGGCATAATGGGATCTGGCAGCGCTTTGCGAATTTGAAATAATGGTATCTACAATTTCAGTGCCAAGTGGTTGTAACGGTAGCAGGCTAAATCTGTGACCGTGTTAATAACTGGGTAATTAATAGCAATAGCCTGACTACTTAGTGTTTTGCTGCAATCCCTGCTAATGGCGGGCGCAGCTGTTCTTGTTGAGAAGAAAACCTGGATATAGTGCAAGTACGGGGACTTTTCATGGCACTAACTATCCTATTATAGCTAAACCAGGCAAATAAAATGAGTGCAGAGCACTACGCATATCGCCTTAGCATTTCGGTGCTGGACTGCCCATGTGGGTGGGACAAAGACTGATGTGCAAATGGATATTTCCCATCTGTGAAAGGTACAGTGAGCAAAAAGCAGATGGCTGCAAACTCTCAAAGTGGTTAAAAACCACTGAACAGGTTATCATGCCTTGTTCTTCCGAGAGAGGGGCGCCTGCTACCTTTTTTGCATATCAAATCAAAGCCTGAAAAATGCCTGGGCAACTAAACTACTGGCTTGGTCACTCACATCTTGTCATCTATAATCAATATGTGCAGTAGCCAAATAATTACTAGCATCGTAGTAGAGCCATAACTGGGACGGCTTGTAATTCATGCAAGCAGGAGACCCTGCTGCTAGTGAACTCGGCACAACTGCTGCCACTTGTGTGCCTCCAAGATCACCGGGGAGCAGAGTATAGAAGGCCGACAGCATTTGCTCTTTCAAAGACAGGTGATGCAGGCCACGAGGAATGGGCGACCATATGCCAGCTGGAGATGCCCAATGCAACTGAAAAACACGGGCAGGGGCGCAGAGTGTGCACAAAGGCACCTGTTCACTTGGTCACAGGAAACGCCACACGACTGTGCCACAATGGCTCACCCACAGAGAGGGGTAGAAAGGCAATCAATGCAGGTGGCGATCCCAAATTGTGAAAATACAACAAAAAAGTGGCATTGAACCAAGGAAAATCCAAATGGTTTCAGTCACAAAGCCAAGGACCACTGGGCACGTCTGTTATTTCAGATATTAGACATGTAAGCGTTCCAAAGTGGTAGAGACAGAAGGAATACACACCAACTCCCCAAAATCGACATCAGCGTGGCGTCATTACCTCAAGGCAGTTGGGAGCATAAAATCAGTCCCGTCAATGGCTGGGCCACACAACCAAAGGGCGATTCCATGTCATCATGCATGGAGGACAGGGGAGGGCGGCGGGGAACTCACAAGCCAAGAGAGTGCTCATTTTCATAGAAGCAGCCAAAAGATACATTCTTTTCTGACCCTTGAACACTGCTAGCAAAAATAATTAAGGTTCCCATTTCGAGAAATTGACATTTATTTACAAAGACCACACACCCAATTTTATGATGCTGTTTTGACAGTATGGGAATGGGTCAGCCGTTCAGTACCCTTCCTTTTTGAGTGCAATGCTTTGCTTACTAAGCCAAACTGAACGTTTTCCAATAAAATGTAATGATTTCTAACAAATGAAGCAATGAGGGCAAAAGGCGCTTGTTCTAATGGCAAGCGAATACACAAGGTGTTGACAATAGCTGTTATAATGCAGTCTTGTCTTTCCACTGGCCTGGGTGCTTGCTGTAAGAATGTTGGTGCATGAATGCAGTTCAGGAGAATATTGAGTGGAGCTGCGCGTGAATGTTCCGAGTGTGTCAGTTGGGAGCCTGAGATGAGGATGGCTGGATGGCCGGTGGGTCCACTCATGTTTATACCCATCCATGTTCCTGACAGTGTCTCTACGAGACTGTACACATATACAAGAGAAATTGGAGTAATGTGCATATGTAAAATAAAGCCTTGCCTGGAACCACCCAAATCTAGACTCCACAGCAGCTCTGTGCTTCAGCGATGCATCCTGATATCTAGTGAAAGGCTTTGCAACAATAGCACAGAGGAAATGGCAGAGGGCACATACAGGTATTTTCAGATCCTGGGCGTGGGGCGTTATATGCCCAGAGAGCAGGAACTATCCTAGCCACCAATGGGCTCAAGTTGCCCAGGTCGGCGTCAGTCTGGTTCCAGGGCAAGGCATTGGATGGAAGGATGCCAAAATAATGTTACTATACGCCATACAAGGTCCGGCATGGGACAAACTAATGAGGCACGTGCAGGGGGCCTGGACTCACTGCTATGCACGACGATAGGAGGCCACATTTTTGGCCTTGGGCAACGGGGCGCACAGCTAAGGGGGCAGACCATGCCCTTAACCTGTGGGCAGGAGAACACACACTGCAACCTTTAATGAATCGTGAACCCTAAAGTACCTAACATTCAACAGTATCTTTTCATATTGTTGCGCCATATCCATTGCACATCATGCGTTACCTGGCAACCACCGGCATCAACTCCCTTATTAGTTTTCAATACCAGTATAAAGTAAACACAGGAAGCAGACACTTTTCAGGCACCAACACGTGTGTGCAGACCTCGGGAATACTCCGGGTGTTTAGCACAAACCAGCCATTATCATTAACGTCTATTGGTCCCCGTGCAATACAGACATGGCGCAGATAACTAGGGCAGAAACGCATTCGCCCCGATGCGTGGCACTTTTTACACTGGCAGACCCCCCTCCTTCAATAACACGTGCTGCAAATGTTGGCACCTGCCGCGTGAAAGATTGCTCCTGTGCATTCCACTCCATGCAGACATCTCAGCACGCGCTTCATGTCGCCGAAATGGCAGCAACTGTCCCTGGCAGATGGTCGTACTCCATTTCTCGTACTAATTATTTAATCAGGTGTCATGGGTCTGTTTTACTCGACAGCAGACGCGGGGCATTGGAATTTTAAGGGTTCACTGAAAGGAAAACATGAAATGCCTCCCAAAGCAGAAAAGGGCGGGCCTCTCCACTTGCATGACCCCGTGTCAGAAAACATAGAAAGAGGGTCTCTTAGAACCTCATTGGGCTACATGCGACATTAAAATAAAAAAAGTTACAATATTTAATACATTCGCATGCTCAGATACACATTAATCTGAGAACAGAACAAAAAAGTTACAACTGTTTGATAACCGGTGTTTTTAATGGACCCGTAATCTTATCTTACCTGCAAATACTGGCACACGGTAAATAAATATTTAAATGTTTTCTCCCCTGCACTTAAACTGTACAAAGGAGAATATTCACCGTCTCGGGCCCTGCATTTTCATACACCTCAGGTTCTGGAATGTCCAAACAGAAATGTTTTCTAGCCCAATGCTGGATACCTAAACACAAGAGTGGCGATCAGTGCAAACGGGAAAACGATTTGGCAAAAAGTATGACAAGAAACTGTTTGTTTTGTAATATGCTTTATACAGGAAGTAGCACGCCCAATGTCTCCCGTTGCTAAGCAATTTAATATGAGTTAATCACCAATAAAAAAAAAATGAAAAGTACACAGACTATCAACAGGATGAAGGTGGAGATAACCGTGCCAGTATTTCAATCCGTGTGGAAGGTTGTACACAGATTATCCAAGATGCTTAAGTTGCGGCACTAGCTTACTAGATCAAAGTATTTCTGGATCTAAACAAGTGCAGCACCCAAATCAGGGAAGGAAGGACAGCTCAGGAACTTGGAAGTTTGTCTTGGAAGCAAGACAACGCATCACAACATAGGTTCAAGTCCCGATCCCACGCTTAGAAACCACTCGTTGGTATTAAGTGCGTTATAAAAGAAAAATAATTATCCAAAGAGCCTTGGCAAAGAGAAAGGCTATGCTCCTTGGACAGGCTCTGCCTTTGTATAGCACAAGATTCCATGTTTTATATCTGAAAAGAGAAGAGACACCTCCGTTTTTGGAGACTGGTGCAAGAAGCCCGACTTTTCTTCTGCATGGGAAACGAATCATTCTTTCAAGTGTCGAGGGTGATCTTATTTAAAAAAAAAAGGAATATTCAGAAATAATGGGTATTTAAAATACATTTTAAAAAGGGGGGGTCACAGAATGTATCTATCACCACATCAATTGGCAGAAGAGAGCAAAAAGGAATAAAGAAGCCTTTAACATGGTTTCAAAAACAACAGTAAAAGATGTGCTGTTAAACATGAAGTGCCTTTACATCACTTTTAGGAGTTAAGGCTACCGCACACAGTGAGAACGCGCAACTCCTTGAGAAAGATCCATAACCTCCTTACCTAGAATGGTCTGAAGAGGAGAACATGCACGCTGGGAAATCCAACCACGCAAAGCAATTCTGACCACACTGGGAAATCCAACCACGCAAAGCAATTCTGACCTCACACTCCAGAGGCAGACGCACAAATGAGTTACACAATAGAGGCGACCTCACAAATTAATAGATGCTAGAGCGGCAATTGCCAAACTCCAGAAGGTGTTGAATCTGCCCAAAGAAACTGAACTAGCCTGGAAGACCCTGGTCAGCTCAACACCAACTAGGAACAGGAGCTAATTTAGACCCCCAAAGCAAGTGGTGCATACAAACGTACCAATTCAGGGTTAAAATTGCTGCAAGCGACCAGCTGCTCAGCTCCTGCTTGTAGTCTGGAAGTGCCTAGTCGACACAAACAGCCAACAGGAGCTACTCCAACTCTGCAGGACAACCAGTGCCATACAAACATTCCTGTGAGACATTAACTATGGACCACTTGGGAAGGGTTATAAAAGGAGTATTAGAGGCATCTAGGAGGCATTTAAAGCGCAACGTTTCCCGTATTACGGGAACGAAGTTAGTTTACATCTTATGTGGCAGTTACATTTGGTGGGCGCCATCTACTCTACCCTACCCTCGTTCCCCAGAGGCAGCTCTTGCTTACTGGATAGTACCCAATAACCAGAAGCTGCTTTTAGCTCCTGCACACCAAAATATGCTTTATTTTGGAGGCCCGTCATCTGCAATTAAATGGGTTTAGAAATATAAGGTGCACAGTAGGTACCTTTTCATCCACATTGGTTTACATGTTCACGATGTCATGAACTGGCTTGCATTATTCAGCAAAACATTAGGGAACCCTATGGGCATACCGGCCTAGTTTCTAGGGTTTACCCCAGAGACTGGATTTTACGCTCTTCTCCGGGTCTCCAGGGAACAGCATGGAGTCTCTAGGGTTTCCAGCAATCCAAGGAAATCTGCCCACGCTTCCATGTCATGGACTACAAACAGACCGTTTGTGGCCAATCACATCGAGGTGTGGGTAGAAACTAAGGATCTGTGACAGATCTGAAGGGCAGCGCCCAGTTAGCAGCATCTCCTGGACTGATGTGTAGAGAGTGACACCCGCGCACACGCAATTAAAAAATAAATAAAAGCCCAAAAGAAAATGCTCTTATGTTTGCGTGTTCATGTGTCTCTACGCCCTTTTTGTTTTTTTCGGGTGAGTGGGGTCTTGGAGAAGGGGCGGAGCATCTGTGACGTCATTCCCCGGGTTTCGCTTTTGGGAACGTAGGCAGGTACGTCTATGGGTAGCATAAAAGAACCAAACGTTACAGTTGGCAGCTCAAGTGAAAGTTAAACTTGGGGCATGCAATATACTAGCTGCCAGCCCCCATCACTTGGAAGTAACTCCTGCCCAACCAGAGTTACTCATCAAATCTGGACTTTAATCCCTGAAAAAAAAAGTAAAGTAAACAGCATAACGGCTCCATCATCTACTGAGCAAACGCGCAATTATCTTAGACTTGGACAAGTTCCTAGGTTGGCTTTCTATAGGGAGGGTTAAACCAGATCCAAGTATTCTGCAAATCAACCATCCCTGGTCTCCTTCCACACATATCCCAATTTGAAAGCGTATTATCAGGGTGCAAAATGTGCACTGGCCACTAGCCATTAGCTAGGAATATTGGACTCTTGATGAGTAAGAAATTGTGTGTTGTGTTTATGTACAGAATTGGGGTGGCGAGTGATTTGTGGATGGCTGGCTAGTAGCTTGCAACTTAACTTTTGCCCCCTGTTAATGAAGGAACCCTGGAAATGTCAGGAAGATCCTATGGAGAAGTAGCAATGTCACCCAAATCGCTCAACAAAATGTAATGACAATCACTTCATATTCTAGAGGAAAAACACAATTCAATCCGATTAATTGGTGCTGTGAATTCATTTAGTCCTAACCCCTGCACTGTTTTTCAAAAGTTAAAATAAAAATACTAATGAAAGCGGCCAAGGAAAAAAGGCGTGAACTACTCCCTTTCTGTGCTCCCTTACCATAGTGGACATCAGTGCTGGAAGATGGCTGCCTAGAAGGAGGGAGGGCAGGAGTGGTAGTGGGCGAGGGGCCGGAAGAAAGGTAGAGGATGACAAGTGGGTTGGCAGACCAGGTGTGGGGGGAAGTAGTGTATGAGGGGTGGTTCATTGGCTGGCAGATAGGGAAGACGCCAATGTCAGGGTCTTCAGGGAGAAGTAGTTGCAGGATCTGGGGGTAAGGCCTCCATTCAGAGGCCCCTCAGTTGGCGCTGAGGTGCTAACAAACTAAATTGTATTTATTTATTTATGCTCTGTTACCACAAAGTAGAGTTACTGCCAGATAAGAAAAGACTGGTTAGAACAAGGAACAAAGCAGCATATAAGCTGGAGTGGCCACATGCAAATTGTACAGTCATTGCTCTTAAAAATGAATGGTTGCAGGCCCTTATGGTTAAAAATCCTGTGTCACTGCGCTCTAGGGCCTCCGCCATGTGAGTGTGCACCTGGCCTGCTCCAGCAGGTGAAACAATACTAAGATGGCATGCCAATAAGGAGAAAAACAGAATCCATCCTTACTCCGACCCACGGCTTAAAACGTGCACAGGCAGTGTGCTCCTGGCTAGTGAGAACACCTCTGGTGAGTAAGAAATGGTGTGCTCCATGGAGGTGTAGAATTGAGGTGCAGCATGGCTTTTTACGGCTGGCTAGGAGCTTGCAAATGCTTGTCTTTGCCCTGCATCGCCCTGCCTGCCTCAAAGTGCTCAGCAACTTCTAGGTTCACCCGGCATTTCAGCCAGGCAAGGCAGAGGGTACCCGTCTAATTTGCCTCCAAACGGGAGTCACTGCAAGTATCATCTTACTGTGAAGGCCCACTGAAGTCCAGTGCGCTACCAATGATGCGGAGCGAGATCCCTCAAGCGATGCAGGGCGCGGCGCTTAATCAATTCAATGAACCGGAGATGCTGTTGTAGAATGGGGAGCTCTGCAAATGCCAGGCATCAACTAACAGACTAAGGGACTTCCATGCCATGAAGTGGATACCAGTGGCAGAATACTCCCCATTATAAGGCCTTGATACCGTCCCCCAACAATTGGGCGATTTGATATCCTGCAACTGTACAATGGCTCCATTCTACCCGCCACCGGTGACGACAAAATGAGAGAACAGGACATCAACCCAACCCCCACCTGACCCACTCAACAAAAAATAAAAACAAACTAAGGCCCTCTCGGGAGGATAGCTCAGTGGCAACGTGCTCGCCTTGGAAGCAAGACAACAAGGAGCAACACAGGTTCGATCCCCGGGTCCGCGCTTAGAAACCTCTGGGTATTAAGTGCGTTATAAATAACCTATCATATCAACACAGTCAAAAAATAAAAGGAGGATGGATCCAAGTGAGTCGGATATTCCAAGTGCTGATCAACTTCACACTTCATTCAGAAAGGAGTGGAGGGATAATTAAAATGCTCAAGAGAACATTAAAAACGCCCTAGCCCAAATGCAGGGATGAATCAATACTTCTATAGAACAGGGATGACTGAAGTATATTCTCCATCCTCAAACCAGGGCGTCCTGCCTTAAAAACAGAACCACACAAAATCGGCCCGCAGCTACCTACACACCAATATTAGCACAACTGCAACTTGGCGACTTCCACCCATCGTCGGGGAGAGCAAACTAGACAAACAATCCCAAGGTTAGAAATCCGACGCTGCCCGCTGTGCACCCATCACCCAGATAGAAGTGTACTTATTCCGTGTTTCTAGACCATGTGCAGTGTTTTGCAAGTATATGTGTGTGCTGATAAAGTGAATTGCAGAAGAATGAATTGCTCGCACATAACTAGGTCCTGCTCGAAGACTGGCCAGGTGCAAGTTAGGTTTGCAACGCGGGGTGTCGCTTATCTTTCAAATGCTGTTCATTAGTGTACATGCACGACGAGAACAAAACGGTCATGCGGGCAGGAAGGAACACAGAAAACAATGAGATTGCGATAAGAAGGACGAGGAGAGGCGGGCGGATACCGAGGAGTGGGGAATGAAGGTGGAGGTGGAGGGCCAGAGGGCAGGGCGCGAGAAGAGGTGCCCGAAGGCAGAGCCATGACTCAAAGCATGAGACCAGCAGGAGAAGGGCGAGAAGCGGCGGGCCCGCACCGTGAAAGGCGGAGGCAAGGAGGGGCACGGGCCAAGAGAGCGTAGAGACTTGCAAGCAAAGTCTGCCGATTTTTTTCCAAAATTCATACGAAACAATTGAAGTCCTGCCTCCTCCCCAAAGTAAGTACACCAATACATAAACTTGGCCCGCCCCAAAAAGAGCAAAATAGCTCTTTTCGATTAACATTGATTTAGTTATGGTTCGGAATCACTTACAGTAAAAAAAATTAAAAAATCATAATAAAAATAAATAAATAAATGGGCACAAGCTTAACTTCTGCTTGCACCTTGCTCCAAAAAAAAAAAAAAAAAAAAAAAAAAAACCAGCTGAAGAACTGGGGAGAGCGATTATGGGCACTGCATATTTTCCACTCTAGGGCTACAGCGTAGCAGCACTACAGAGCTTTTATGGCAACACGGAAGCGATTTCCCAGAATGACCGCCGTGGATGTCACACGGGGAAATGCCCGAGTTAACTAGCAGAGCTATGCACACGCCTTATGTGGCTCCCAAGTTACAATATAGCCTTACACAGTGAGGAGGGGTCCGAGGGCCATCATTTGGGGAAAGGTCCTTATCCCAAGCGATAATGACCCCCACCTGGGTTTGTAAGGATATTAGGACATGGGTAGTAGTAGCCACATGTTTTGGAATGGGGTTTCGTCTGGTAGTATTTAAATAACATGGTTTTCTTCAAAAGTTAAACATTTTAATTGCAACTGGAACATGGTTAACATAGCAGGTATTAGGTGACATGTACAGGTAAACTGTTTATTTTAGAAGAAAGTGAAAGCGTTTTACAACGGGTTAGCTCTTTTGTGGGTTAAATAACATTTTGTAGAACAAAAAGGTCCCCCAGAGAGGAAGGGCCTTGTTGAAAAAATCTTGACTGGAAACCGTATTGTTTCTCTGCCTCATTCTGAAGACGGAAAGTTCAGAATGCAGTCAATACCAGCAGTTATTGACTGCACTCTGGTTAAAAGAGGAGGTTAATAGCTATTTCCAAGCGCTAATACTGGTTAACAACTCAGCAGAACTATTGCACTGCTGCCACACAGCACTCGCCCATATTTACCATGCAACTTTCGGTAACACACACCCCACATTGGCTACACCATAGACTATGGCACTCAATACACCAAAAGAATATGCTCCCGTTATGCCAGGCTCCACACCACTGGCCGAAGGCTCAAAAGCTCTAGCAAAAAGCAGACAACTCATCCCTTTTTGTTTCAATTTCACTTACTGCACTTCTTGCTAATTGACTGGGCTTTAGCGGCTCAGAACCAGTTGCATACAGAATAATGTGACTGTAGGCTTATTGCTAATTTTCTGCAGACAACGCTAGATGTTGCTTGCTTTTTCTTTTCTTGCATGAAATGCTTCCACTACTGAAATTTGTAGCACCAAATGCACAAAATGCTATATATATTAGACTTTAGAACGTGTACTTGCAAACCAGCATTACAAAGATTGGCTAGTAAGTCAGCCAAACATAGTACATGCTCCATAAAGGTCTAATTCACCATGGTGCAACTAGATCAGGGAAGTGACTGCAGGGCCATGGAAAGATGCAACACCTTTTTGAACAGGATGGTACTTGTGCTCTTGAGCAGAAAATTAAACTACAGTACCTCGAGTAGGAGGCGGGCATGAATTCAGAGAGTTTTGAGGTCTGTGTTCTATTATGCGGAGTACCTTGTGCAAAACCACTATTGCCAGTAGGTGTAAATGCACAGCTTCCCGTAGAGTTGGTACAGCAGAGATGATAAAAGTACTCAATTATGCTATAACAGCCAGAGCAGGATAATTAACATCTGGGGCTCTTATAAAAGCTCCAAATGGATCCACCCCCATGTAAACATAAGAGGTAGGGATCCCACCCGCTTGCATCAAAGTGAATTTCAGGCTGTGAAGACTTTCACGGTGCTGCCCCATAGGGGGGTACTTTCACAAGGTACCTGCCAAAAACATGCGTTGGAAATGAGGCCCTACTCAATGGGTGCGACAGGGTCTTACACCATGCATGCCATTCAAGATTTACCAGGTTACTCAACAGGTACCACAAGGAGCTACTTCATAGTTAGCAGGAGGTAGCTTGCATTATTCTTCCAATTGCTGAAATACAACAGGCAAAGGGTGGCTTGCTCGCCATATGGTGAGCAGTATTTTGTATAACAAACTAATTCCCATAATTTGGAGCATAAATGGTCATCTTCCAAGTTAAAATGGTTTAATGCGACATGGGAACCCTGAGCATATGCGTTTACAGATTGAGCTTTTATATTAGGCCAAACCACAACCATAGTAGTCTCAAAGCGCCCGATCCTTGTCCGAGATTTTACAGAGTATTGTGCCCCCACCCAGGGACCACCAGACCTTAAATCGGCTGGATAAAAATAATAGGGAAGAGATAGACAGGGTATAGAACGTAGACAGGGTATAGAACGAAGGATAGAAGATGCAAGAGCATGAGCTGAAGGAGAGAGTGAATGTAGAGACGAAAATAAGGAAATTGTAAATGCATATTTATAGGGAAACTAGTATGGGAGTGAGGGGGAAGTCATTATATTATAGGGGCGAAGAATGCTGGAAACCATTTAGCACCAATTGCCATAATTCTGCTGATTTTGTAAGGAGAGGAACGTTTTGCAACCGGCAAGCCAGCACTGCGAGCGGAAGGAAGAACAACGCTCTAGCTGGCCTTCGTGTGCTCTGGCTATTCCTGGAGGAGCCGGGGCTTGGCCCGATCACATGATCTATCACGTGACTCCAGAGACCGAGAAGAGGCCGAAGCATCCACCCTTGCGGCGTTAAGCCCGGTGGAGTAAAGCCCTTAGGCTGTTGTGCGGCTGTTCGGCGAGTGAGCGGCATAGTGGGAAGCAAAAGGCTCAACATCACACATGAACGTAGGCGATACGGTAAGCCTTCAAGTACCTAACACCCGTAGTCGTACGAAACTGCCCGGCACCGGGGGCTCTATGGGGGGGAAAAAAGTGAGGCACCGAGTGGCGCACATGCCCAAGGCAGGCTATGTTCTCTGCCCCCAGTTGCGCCCATCTCCCCCACTGGCAGTACGATCCACACAAACAAAGCCGCTGCCTCCCTGATCACCCCCTCACACACCCCTCCCTTTTCCACCCCCCCGGTAAACTCCTTACCTATCCCGGACAAATTTCAGTTCTCACCTTTATGCAGTTCCTCTATCAGCCACGACGGGTCGCAGTCTGCTGCATGCGACGATGCTGATGGAGATGTGCTCGCGCATGGGGATGATATCATGATAGCAGACTCAGGCAAAGTATGTGGAGCAGAGCAAAGTATAGGAGTGCGACTGCAAGATGGGGAGTCAATGCACGGGAGGGGGGGGGGTGTCGGTGAGGGAAGTAGCCAGGAATGAAGGCTTCTGTCTACCACAGGAAGAAGCCTCTTTCACCACAAGGAAAAAAACAAATACAGCTAAAGCACAAAAAACATTTATACCAAGCATTCTATATGAGAGCATTGAAGCAGCAGCATATGTGGATGGCATGGAAAGCCCCCAAACCACAAAAATAAAACTACCAGCAGCAAAACAAAATGGATACAAAGTGTGTGAGAAGGACAAGTCAAATCTATTGTCCCCCCGAGAACAAAGAACCAATGGGTTTTCCAGAAAAGAGCCTTGCACAGTGTAATACCCAAAAAACATCTAATGTCGAGGCACATGAAAAAATAAATGCAAGAACAAATTTAATTAATGGGACAGGTGGCCCTCTAAAACAAGTTCCTATGCGGAAACCCAAACCGCGTACCTCATCCCTTTCAGGAATAAAAACCACAATATGGCACTTTAAAAAGAAAGACTTACTTGCTCATCAAAAAGATCATACTTAGGAACCATGGTCATGGACTCCAAACAGCAGCAAACTGAAATGGAAATGTCAGATCATGACCTTATTCTAGCATCGGGCCAATGTGAGCAAATAATGGCTCAGGACGAACAGCCCGAAATGGAAAAAAAGCGGTTCTACCAACATACTTAATGGCAAAATGATCATAGAGACCGACCGAAGGAAGTAAAAACGTGACCACGAAAAATGCAGCTTTTAAACAACAGAAACAAGCTGATAAATTGGAGGAAGCCCAAAGGACATCTATAAATGAACCTATAAACTCCTCAACTCCGTAGAAAGTATGAACAAAAAGGCAATATGGAGAGGTGGAAGTAAACAAATCTACTGCGTTTATGGACCAGGAAAAAAGAAAAAAAAAATGAAAAAAGTGCCATGAGTGCAGAAGAGGTAGTGAATAAAAAAAATCACTACAGAACTGCAAGACAATGTCTTTCTTCCATCACAAATGACCAATGAAGATGTACTCCAAGAAATAAGTAGTAGCACGATTTCAGCCACACAGCAGGATGACGAAGAACATATCGTGCTAAGCCCCAAAAGTGGGGAAGCGAAAGAAAAGGATCTTGGAAGAGAACAAGTTCCGCCACAAAACCCATGGCCATCAATAGACATCTGCGCAAACATGCAAGCTGCTGTAGGGTCAATGATGACGATAGCTCTTGCACCATATTTAAAGCTATATGAGGCACTACATGAAAATTGTAAGGATCAAGCATACGTACTGGCTCAAATCGAAACCAAATTAAAGGTGGAAAAACAGCTTGAGGCAGATAAAGAAAGAAAGATACAAGAAAAAGAGTCAGAAAAAGACATAAGACCTTAAATGACCTAATTGAAGAGGCTCGGCAAGATAAGAGATCCTTTTTGCACTGTTTCAGTGACACCATCAAGCTACTTAAATCAGAGAGCCAAAAAAAAAAAAAAAAAAAATCACATCCAATCTGAGAACAAAAGTACCCTAACAGAAAAATTGGACACAACCCCAAGGTCGAGTGAGGAACAAAAAAGGGTAAATGTGACGGAATTGCGGAGTAGAAAAACTGAAACAGCAAGCTCTTGTGTGATAGATCAAATCGAAGAACTGAAAGGAACTTGATAGATGCATTGAACAATGGCCAAATGATACAGACCTCACAACATAATGATGGCCAAAACCAGCATAATGGTATCTACCCATTATTCTCCATCGAAAATATAAAAGAATTAAAACGACCAGACAAGGCTAACAAATCAAAGGACGAGTCAGGAAACAATACAAAAGACAGAAAGAAGTCATAGAAAAATTAGACAAAAAGTCTAAAAATATGCCAAACCAAAAAAAATTGACTTACGAAGGAACACCGCAGTTCATCAGAAATCTAAAGCCTATAGTACAAGAGACACAGAATCCTACTCAACAAGTGCAAATAATGAAAAAAAGGAAGATCCACCACAAACAAAAAACCAAGATCGAGAATATATCAAAGATGTGGAACTAGAGAGTACTTTAGAAAGTTCCTTAAATTAGTCAATCTTTACTACTCCTATCAGTATACGAGAACGAAAGCTCACAAGAGTCAATGGAGGACAGTGAAGTGCCTGGAAATAAAGAAAAAGAAAAAAAAAAAAAAAAAAAAATCACCGGAAAATCTAGAAGGCCCGGCCTCGCCCTTTCAAACTCTACATGAAAAAAGAATGCAAATTGAGAAGAAAAAGGATCAGGAAAAAAAAAGCAACAACATTTGCTTAGCGCCATGATTGAACAATCTAGCAAAGGACGGGCAAGAAAGAGCACAAATGCAAATAAGAGCTCAGGACTGAAAAGCTCCTACGATCACGATGAGACAAAAGATAGAAGGAGCGATAAGAACAAACTAGAGCCCTTCAACAACCAAACCCATTTATACAAACCAAGAATAGAGAGAGTCTTAAGAGCAAAGGATGGCTTGATCTTAAATAGATCAAATCTAATGAAACTCCTGCATAACGTCCCACAACTGAGAGTTATTGAACCGAACAGATATAAAAATTGTAGAATTCCTGAATGAAGAACATTTGGACAGAATATGCATACATTTAAAATCAAAGGCTGTCATGAACTCAATATGGCAAGCAGCAGACGACCGAGTACTGGGCTTTGATGTCAAAACAGAAAATCAACAACAGAGTGAAAAAAAATCAAAAGAAGAACATACTAAAGAAAAAAAAACTCTGAAGAGCCAAAACAGGCCCACGGAGACCAAAGTGAAGATGAAGTGGACTATAGACCAATACGGTTCTCCAATAGTACTACGGGGCCCAAATGCTCTTCGGATGAAAATCAAAGGAAATGAGAAATTGAATCTGGCCTCCGAATCGAATATTGAACATGCCATTGAAACAAAAATTGATACAGAAAGCTCATGGGGATGGCTAGCAGAAACACTGGTTACAAAAACAAAAGAAACAAAAAAAATAGATCGATGGCCAGGATTCCCGAAGAAAAATAAAATTTGCCTCCTGGAACACGAGGTTTTTATCATTTGGTTGAAAAAATTAACAACGAAATCTTGACCGCAGACATTAGTTGTATTCAAGAGTGTTGGCTACAAGAAAAACCATACTTACATGGACCGACCTGCTACCTGAACAAAGCTCTCAAAGGAAAAAAAAGGTAGACCTTCTGCAGGCCTCTTAACCATTATAAAAAACACGTACAATGGAAAAGTAATCCGTACGATTCAACCATACTCTCAGATACAAATAATAATTCTGCAACAAGAAGCAGAAAGAAATGGCAACCTGAATGAAAGAGAGAAAACAAATACTCTGATTTTCTTTAACATGTATTGGAATGTCAAGGCCAAAGATGGAAAAACTTTTCTGGACACGCTTACCAACTATCTAGATCAACTGAGATCAGAATATGACAACCCGGCACTAATTCTGTGTGGTGACCTTAGCATCACCTGTGACAAAAATAAAAACGGCAAATAGGACGAGTCATAATCGACAAAAACAATCGAGAACAAGAAAATGGCAAATGGAAATGGAGAACCGTGACATTTTACAAGTGAATGGTAATGTTCAAGGAGATTTAGTAGGACAATCCACATGGGCATCGTACAATTCAAACGCAACTCTGGACTACTTCTTTGTAGATCGAGAAACTTTTGGCACTATAATGTCTCTAAATATTCTACCAACAAAAAGTAGTGATCATAAAATTCTAATACTCACTTGCTTAGAGGCAAATATCGCTAATGAAAATGACAAGGAACAAAAGAACATTTGGCCAACTGAAGTTGATATAAATGAGGGTCGAAACAGACTGAGAATAACAACGAAAGTCATTCCTTTGCTAACCAAATCGATAAATAAATGGGAATCTGCAACAGGAAAAGATGTTGAATATGAAACTTGTCTTACCATTTTCAGAGTGGCCACCAAAACTAAAAGAAGAAACAAAAAACAGGGTGCACCATTTTAATGCTGAAATAGCGGAAAAAAACGACAGTAAGCACGAGAAATAAGAGCCCTGAAAAAACAGAATATTGCTTGTGATGATATGGCAATAAAGAGTAAGGCACTGAAAAAAGGGCATTGAAATTGGGTCAAATCCCATGGGGCAGTACTGTTTCAAAAGGACTCTGAACAGATGCTTATGGCAACACGAAACAAAAACAAGGAAATCGACAAGGTGAAGAACAACATACATGAAAGCAAATGGGAACAATACTTCGAAGCAAAGTACAACTGTGACCTTACAAATGATTTATCCCCCCAAGTAACCAACAAGGAAAACGGCTGGGATATCAAATTTACGAAAAGCGAAATCCTAGCATTGATCACCAAAGCAAGCAGATCCAGAGCCCCAAGGCCAGATGGCCTGACAAAAATGAAATACTAAAGCAAGCACCGATGGTATGGGCAAACATGTGCTTTGTACTCTTCACACGAATAATAAAATCAATGCAGATTCCAGAATCTTGGACAACGTCAATCACTATTCCGATACACAAAAAAGGAGACAGAGCACGTCCAGAGAATTATCGTCCAATATCTCTTTTAGACGTCATAGGCAAACTCTTTGCCGGCATACTACTAAAAAGATTAAAGGAATGGATTCAAACTTCTGATAATTTCGATTATAGACAAGCAGGCTTCGTAGAAAACGTAGACTGTAGTCTAAATCTCCTCATTCTAAATTTATTAAAAGCAAAGACCATCCAAGAAAACCAAAAACTCTTTATTGCTTCCATAGATATGGCGGCTGCTTTTGACAGTGTGGATCGACAAACTCTATGGGCCAAAATGACAGACAAAGGCTGCCCGAGAGACCTGATAGAAGCCATCAAAATTCTCCACACAAACACATCTATGCGTGTTAGATTGGATCGAAAGGGAAATCTAACAAAGGCAATCGTAACAAAGTGTGGGCTCAAACAAGGATGCCCACTAGCGTCCATACTCTACAACTTCTATATCCTGGATGTTAAAGACTGTCTGTACCACCAAGAGCTTGTTCTCCTAAAGTAGGAGAACCAAAAATATGTCATCTACTATATGCAGATGACCTCATAGTGTTGGACAAAACCCCAATTGGGCTACAGAGGAAACTGGAAGCCTTAAACATTCATTTGAAAGAAATCAAACAAAAAATTAATCCAGAAAAATCAGTCATAATAATAATCGCAAAACCAGGTCCTACTACCAAGAAAGTTTTCAAATGGCACATAGAGAATGAAGCAATAAAAATAGTGAAAGACACAAAATACCTGGGAGCAATCGTGAACGCGAATTGGAGTGAGCAACCCTGGATTGATCTACAGAGAAAAATGGATCAACTAACATCACAGGCATTAATATTAAAAAGAAAGGTCTGCAAATTTTCCATTTGCCCGATTGTAGAATTTTACAATGCTAAAGTAATCCCTACCGTAACATACGCGGGAGAAACGGCCTTGAGGATCCCACAGATACTGCTAGGATATCTACAAAAAAGCGCCAATCAGAAGCATAGAGACCTAATAATGCGCTTCCGTTTGAACATCCTAAGAACAAGGACAAATCTGGTCAGATACAGCCTGGCAAAAGAAAAGCTTTGTAGATTATGCAAACAAGAAGATGAAACGACTCGACACCTAATCATGTTTTGCCAAGAACTCACAACCGAAAGGGGATGCCTATTACAACCAATACTGTCTCCAGCATGCGATCTAGATTCTGACCTATGGTGGTCAGCCCTATACGACAATCCAAATAGGAAAACTACTAAAGCCTTAGGGATTTTTCTTGAATCAATGCTAAAGAGACTTGAAATGGTGCAAAAACATAATGGACAAAATCTGGTTAACACACAGCCAAACCTGGCTCAAATCTGATGCAGAACTAAGAAAGAAAGAAAATAATAGGTTTGGCTTGTGCATGTGGAAAACATTTGTTTATAAAAAGTTTGTATTTTTTTATGCTGAAAGCTTTAAATAAAAAAATAGCACCTGCTCATACCCTAGAAGAGCCTAGTTAGCGCGACAACAACAGCTACCAGGAGCTACTTTTGACACGTCGGCAACTGGTGGTATCCAAAACATATGTGACATTAACTGTATGATTTAAACTTCTATTAGAAAAAGAGCATAGGACACATTATGAGGAACTCGACCATCCACACAGTGGCTGTGCACTCACCTCAGCTTTTGTTGACATTTAAATTAAAGGAAGATAGATCAACCTGTGGAAAATGGGTGGGGCTAATCTGCACACATTTTCCTATGCTCACTGCACGACATACACATAGACCTCTGTACTGAGTGCACACAGCCTACAGACTCAACCACCCCCCCCAGTTACATTTAGTTGGGATTGGAAAGCCAGGAATACACCCAGTCATCTCAGAAGGGGAAGGGCAAAACGTCCTGCCATGGACAGCCTAATTTATTAACAAAGGTTTCCACTTTTGTGAGCCTTGCAGATGGTGGCAGCACTTAACATACCAATAGAGTATACTTCAAACAGGCCCACACTGGGCCTGGCTGCAGAGGCTAACCATGGAGACAGGAAACCCCAACAACCTTTCAGATGGACTGCGTCAACCTGAAGCCAGCTCCCACCCTCTGTATCGCTTTGACAATGAAATGTTATGTTTGGAACTGTGTCTTTTACAGTAGTCATACACACTGGGGACCCCCATTCAGAAGGTACGAGTATGTGGAGTGATGGCGCCAGAAAGTCAATCTTGCCGCAGCTTCACCAGAGACCTGCTTCTTTAATCAGGAACCACAGAGAGCTCCTTTAACCAGAGAGGCCCTTCGATCCACAACAGACAGGAAGATGGGTGGGACTTTATAACCGGTTTCCACCCCCCTTTACCTTTTCTGTTGTAAAGCTCTCTGGATAGGACCTCATGCATACAGGAGATTGTTGGCGGGGACCCAGGATCGATTCATTAAAGTAGGCTTAGATTACATCAATCCTGGTGGTCCATTTGGCTTTAAAAGATGGTTCAGCCCCTCTTTTGGGCAGATCATCTGAAGGCTTTGCAAGGAGTAGCAAGAACAACTCAGCATTGGACCCTAGCTGAAGTGTGCCTTACATCTTCCGCCAGTTGAACTCCAAGAGAGAAGCAAGATCCCGCCCCTAAACATCTCCCATGGAACAGAGTGAGACACCGAATCCAGAGAACCCTTGAGCAGCTCCAGAGCTGGTACACAGCCAGTGCTCTGCAGCAAGCTTCCTAGGTGGGAAGTGCTAGAGAGTCTCTTAACCAAACCAAGGGCAAGGCAGCTGCCTGCAACACTCACCTTAGCTTTGGGCCGTCCGCCTTAAAAGGACGACACAAGCCCAGTGAAGAAGTTAGGAGGAGTGCATCGACAAGCCTCTACCGACGTCCTCCTTAAAAAGGACTCAAATGTCGAGGCCCTGGAGCTGCAACCAACAGCACTGCTAACTGTTACGCCTTGATCAGTGCTGCAGAACCGCCGACCAGCACTGAGACAATGATTCTGACCTTGAGCTCCTGTGTAGGCCAGCCTTTCTTGCCGAACTGCCTGCCGTCTGATATCGCAGCCGTCTCCCGCCTTGAACTGTGTCGCAGAAGCAGCAAACCAACTCTACAGTCTTGAGCATCAAGAACCTCTAAAAGCAGAAGGTAGATTGTGGTTCTGTGCCCCTAGTTTTTCTCTGAAGACCATAGTGACATTTTACGACCCCTCGTTTCCTTTGTGTTGAAACCAAGTATCCTTGAGCTACTGCGATTAATTACTGTACGGACTACCCTTCTGTCAGTATCCAGAGTGCATCACTTTCCCCGCTTTTAAACTGTCTGTCCTCTGCATTCCTTTAAAGGATGGGTTGTACTTCGTAGTGTGCTGTTGTGATGATAATAATGAAGTAAATATTTGTTCACAACCTTGACTGGACAGTCCCATTTTATCATTGGGTAACAAGTGTATTTTCGCTGTATGGCAACTAACCAACCATCCACGCCCTTGCAGAGCTACGCCTGCTGTTCCGTCCATGTTACCAACATTAGACAAGGTGGTTTATAATTAACTTGCGTTTGCAATCTGTTCAGATCCCTTCTGGTGTACTGGAGGTGTGGGGCCGATTGATGGTTTAGAAACAGACATTCGTCCCTGGACCACCGGTGCCCAGTAAGTTGATTCTTCACACACATCTAGAAGTCCAAAAAAGCAAACGTGTCATATAGTTCCGGTGCATAAGCTAGAGGTAGCATCCCCGATACCCAGGGTCTGCTTCGGTGCAGCGAACGTAGGACTGTGAAGGCATCATCATTCTTTCACGGAGTGTCCGCCTAATAGGAAGAGCTGTTTGTCAACACAGAGTGAGCGTAAACGTTTCCACTTACACGAGGGAGGGGCACCCGGTGCTCGCTGACAAAGACCGCCATGCTCACCAAAGTTTATTTTGTTAATATGAATACACGGGCCGGAGTCCAGACCTCTCCGCCTGCCTTGTCCCACATTCAGAATGCAGGGCCCGCGGCTCTGGGAATTTCCACGCCACTGGATGCCAGTGTTTGGGAGGCTATCTGCTCCCAGAGCACTGTACCGGGAGCGTTTGGCGGAGGTGGCAATGCTCAGATGACTTGCCGTGCTGGCGCAGAGGGCCCTTCCGAGAGGTCGTGAAAGCAAAACTGTCGTAAAGCACTGGGGGTGCGAGTTAGCATTTACATGCGTCTCCACATTAAGGAAAGGTGCGAGGTAACGACACGCCACATGTACTAGCCTTCGCAGCGACCGTTCAGTCGGAGGGCCTTGCAGCCGTCCCACTGCAGAGGGCGCCTAGTGTGGGTTCCCCGCGGGAGTGGGGTTCGCTCGTGTTCCCAGGGGTCTATCGCCTTAATTAAGCCGGCGCCGAGTCACGCGAGCCGAGAAACCGAAACCTGGCACACAAATGTATGGGAAGCCAGTATGTACCCGCCTCTAGGGTGAAACTGCTAACCTACTTTTCGCGTCGCACCGTGTTGTTGCCGGACCCGTAAGACCAGTTGCCGGGCGAGAAGATGCCGCCCGACGCCCTATTATGATTTCACTTGCAGCTTTCCTCACTGCAGGCACCTGAGGTGAGCCCCCCCCGCCTTCCGCGCAACAATATTAATTGAACCAGGAAATTGGGCACATTTCCGATGGTTCCCTCATCCGAGCCCTGGTTAAAGGCGTGTTTGTTTCCTGCACCAGGTTTAGCAAGCAAGCCAATGGAAACATGGCCAAGCATCAAACCAGTAACATCACCTCGTTTCTTTGGATAGGGGTTTGCAACCTTTGGCTCAGTGGGTATTTAAACTACAACTCCCATCAGCCCCAGTCTGCATCACTGGGGAGGGATCATGGAAGTTGGGTTGCAGATAAATGCTTTTGATATCCCCTTGACTGCTTGTCACGACAGACCTTTTAGAAAGGGGCCATTACAACCGCGGCTCCCCAAGTTAACTGGTGCTGAACAAACAACTATGTGGCTAACTTTTCATGTGTGCAAATACCTATAAAAATGAGCATTGTGACCTCTATTCTAATATATTGAAAGCATAAGGGGGTGGGGGTATATAGATATAATGGGCCAAAAATTGTAGTTAATCTAATGTGGAAATACTTGTGAGACTATACACTGCCCCCTGGATCTTCAGAGAAAGCTCATGCTTACACGAAGGCGCCGATAAACAGAGCTGCCTTTTATTTGGTATCAATTATAAAAAAAACAAAAAAGTACTTTTTTACTCGAAAGGATAAAGACCTTATCTTTCCACCTGTGACCTAAACGCTGCAAATATACCTCTAGAGAAGGCGCTCAAGAACTTAAAGTTTTTACTCCTGAAGCCAACCCAGGGTCAAGGGCCGAATAACCTTATGTCTTTTCCCGCAATTTATGAGCTACCAGCTGGCGAGGAAGGTAGGGTCTAAAGAATGAAACCAGGTGTAACGATGAGAAGGCCAGTCGGCAAGCTTTACTCTGGGTACCGGTGTGGCACCAACAGTCATCCGCTTCATTCACCTGCAGCTTCCCCAATCGTCAATCGCACCAGCACTCTTTATTCCATTCACCTGCACACGCTCAACGTCCTCCATTCCATTAACCCAGACACACGAAGCTGAGCACGAGCCCAACAGTCAATCCGCATCCACACAAACGTAGACCCACACTGGACTACGCACCCCCCCTTGAATAATAAAGTGTCAGGGCGGTCCGTCAAAAAGAGGACAGCACAGGGGCAACGCGCTGGTCTTGGAAGCAAGACCACAGAGAGCAACAGAGGTTCGAATCCCGGATCTGCGCTTAGAAACCGAACTCGGCCACGGTATAAGGCACGTTATGAAAACATAATTAAAAAATAAAAATTCTTGGGGCATTACAAAGTCCTTAGGTCTCTCCCCAGCAACTAGCAGTTCCCTTTCTCCCGCTGCAAACCTCATACGTTAATGGGCAAAGAGGGCTCGGCTAGAGACTCCAACCTGAGGGCATTGGGCTTTTGAACATCAACCACTTCAAGCCCTCCACTGCCAGAGAAATGTACACACCTTCCACAACCTGGCATGGCACAGAAGCATCCTTCAGTGCAAAGGTCGCTCCCAGCATAAGGTTTTCTATGTCATTATCAACACCATCCCCTAGTTCAGCATCACTCTGGCAAACACCAGCATTCCTAACACAACGAGTTTGTGCCAGTGTCCAGAACTTCCAGTTTGTGCCAGTGTCCAGAACTTCCATGGGGCAGCTAAACGTAGACATGTCCCAAACAATGCAACCCAGTAGATGCGCTTTAACGCAGTTCCCCATTTTGAATTGTGATAACCTTGTCACAATCGCCTATCATATGTCGTGGACTTACCCAAAGCAGCTTAAACTCCCTCAATACCCTTTCTACAAAGTCACGGTTAAGGGGACTCTCAGACTGCTAGCCGTTCGGAATACATCTTAGTCTTGGCCCCTTGTCCCTGCAAGCTTTCATGGGGAGGGGCGCGCATTGGCCCAAATTCTCCCCTAAACAGCATCCATCATGTTTTTATTCTCAGCCACCAGAGAACTCTAATGCGGAGCTCATTTTCGGCCCCGTGTACTGGAAATAAAATGTGTGAAAACCCTATGTAGGGCTTTTACGCATTGCATTTCCATTATGCCCCATTTTCGTCAATTTGGTGGAGAGGAAGTTTGGAACGCAACTTGCATTTCCACCACTGCCTTGCTCGGCAGCATACAAATACTTCAGCTTTTTGCGCCTGCATGCATTTCCATGCAGCCGAAATTGCAGGGAATCCCTATGGAGCAGCTGGGTTTTTTGTGCCAGAAAAAAAAGGCATGCTCCACAGGGATCCATTCCATTGTAAACGCTGACTGTCATGTCATTTGCACGCTGCCTTTTGCACTCTGCCGTACAAATGATACAATTCAGCGTCAGGGACCAGTACACGCCAAAGGGCAAACATGGCGGTGCCCGTCACCAAATAACACTGGAACAAAAAAACAAAAAAAAAAAATGGAGCTCCTGGATCCTTCTACTTGGTCATTAAATTGGAGATGTTACACAGCAGTTCTACAGTGTTTGGAACCATACTTTTCTACTCGCCATCGGACACAAATAGGGTTCTGGTATCGATCAATAGGATTTACAGAAACCCACCACACTCGGACAGCTAAGTCAAGAAGTCGACGATAGACTCGGTGCTAGGGAAAAACGTGAACCCCCAGCTCTAACTGACAATCATTCGGAACAGCCAGGCATAAAAAGTAACTCGACAAGTCCGTTGTCCACATGCGCACAACACACCATTTCTTATTTGCCAAAGGTCAATTATCACTAGCCAATAGCTTGTGCCGGGGCACGTTTTAGATCTAAAACAACAATAACATGATATAAAAAGCCTTCTCGTGGCGGGCCGGTCTTTTAAGGATGAAGTGATAACCACTTCACTTATTACACGAAAATGTTCTCATTTGTTCAAATATTTTTCAATTAACTTAGAACATCTTTTATCAGAAACAAAATCGAACGACCTGGAAATGCGTCATAAGCCACTACGTGTTTCGATCATAAAAGATTATCCTCACGTGGCGAAGAGTAAAAAGGTTCACTTCTCCATTTATACAGCGGTCTGAATAAGTAAAGCGGTTCTCACTGCATTGTTAGTCTTGTTTTGGATTGTATTCCTAACCAGGATTGAAACTGGCAACGGTGCCAACAACATTCTCATTAAACACTGGGGGGGGGGGGGAGAGAAAGAGAGAGAGAGAACAATTTCAGGGCACATTTTGAGGTCTGATGGCCTAGTGTAGCTTTGGTTCGAATACATCAAATGCACCAATGCAAGTCTACTGCTACCTGGTACCAGGAATTACCCACTGTCACTGTAGCACCTAGGCGTAAAACGGCTGCGCAACTTGCACAGACCAACACTCCAACTCCCCGTTATTTTAAGCAGTAGCCGCCTCCATTAGTTTTCTCTGATCTTGAGTTTTGTCAGGTTAGGAAACACTAAAGATGGCCAGTATGCCCGTTCTCTTGCAATAACTATGGTGCAAACTTTTCCTAAGGCTAAAATTGGCCAGACAAGCGTCTAACTCTTGTTTTATGGTCACATCACTACAGTTAAATTTCAATCCGGTTCCATGACATCCCAACACTCATCCGTGCTCACCCCTTCCTCCCCCTTTAAAAAAAAAGGTGCGTGGACCCTGGGGGAAGACTGGCTCCTTCTGCGATCAGCATATCGACCAGGGTAAGGAGCGACCGGCACGCCACCCTGCGATTCTGCCCTGTGGGGCTATGCTGAAGGGTAAAGTTGTAGCTGTACAACTTTGACACTATTCACGCGAGACTTCAGGAAGCCCTGCTCCAGACATGTGGTTCATCGTTTGGCTTCAGTAACCCAGTGTCTCCAGTTACCCTGGCACACCCCCGCAACGGGTGCAGCTCCGCTCCCCGAACTAGATCCTTCGGCCTCCAGACATCCTCTTCACCACTTACTGATAAAGTAGAGGCTGGCAAGTAAATGTTCAAGGTTTATTATGTACATCATAGGACAACAACCATAGCTTTTCACACCATCAATTACAGCAGCACTGTAGGTTTCATTCACCGACTTGAACTCAACATTCCCCAAACCTTTCACCCAAGAACACCTAGCCACGCGCTCACCCAGAGATCAACCCATAGCTAAACAACAAAACCACATACCACCACCACACCAGGGCTCCAGACTTGTAGCATAAACTGTTAAATAGGACCAAAATGTGTGACCTGATCTCCAGCAAATCACTGATCTCTGCATGCCACAAATGCGTTCATTTGCCCAAAAATGTAAACGCGGCAGAAAGGAAATATGCTGCCTAATTAAACAATACAATAGTTTGGGCTTTTGTGTAGGGATTTGAAAGGTACTGTCATATTGATAAGAGCTTAAACACTAGCAGCTGCAAAATAATGCGAGTAATTGGACATGTAACAGCAGTACTTGGCCAATGACTATGCACGACCCATACACAAGCCAAAATTGCTGGCTTTAATAGGACTTCAGTTGAGGACATGGATACTGCTTATAAATGAACGAGCTGAGGGCATACTTGGTTAAGACGTTTTATTACACCATCAGTGCATTTACTGCTGCAATTAAGCCATCAACTTTCAGAAGGCTGCTTTGAAATAACCTTTTCAGGCACATCCAAACACATTTTGATGTTACTGCTCAAGAAATCTAGTTCAAATAGATCTCGGAAGCCTGGGCGTTGGCCAGGGATGGGCTAGACGTTGGTGGACATGGCCATAGGATAGTGTATGACCAACGGCAGTCAGTGGTTGGGTAAATAACCAAACACCTACACCCTTTCTGCCCCCTCCCATATCCCATTTCCCTCCTAGCTATGCTCGTATTAAAACGTTTCAGCGCCACCCAATAACCAACACTGAAAATGGCATTCACGTTGTGCTTTTAGGTCAAATGGGTCCCAGAGCAGATGCAGTGGTATCGCCCCATCCTATATGGGAGATGTTCGTGCCTTCCTGTTTTTTTTATTTGCTTTCTGGGAAATGTAGTTTTAATGCATAGAACATGTGGGTCAGGGCTAGCACCTTCCAAATGGAATGGGACATTTTAGGAGATTGGAAGCTTCACTTTCAGGTGAAACCACCATTAATTTGAAATTAACATCATCAAGACTTCAGGTGCATTTTCAGTCGCTATAGCTGCTGGAAACGGACTACTTCTAATTTCCAAATGTAGCAGAAGCAAAGATGGTAGTAGACTTAAAAAGGAAAACAAATCATCCCTCCGAGAATTAGGACTAGTCTGAACGTCGCCAATAAAAAACAAATTAAAAAAATGCATATTTGACTGCTGTGGATTGGTACATAACTTTCTGCGCCCGTTTGTTCTAATTTCACCCAGTTTCCACAGGATTCTTTTTTCAAACGAACAGGTTTGGTTTTCAATGCGATTCACTCACATACGAGTACACGTATTCTTGAGAAGGCCCTGGTCAGACCTGAATGAAGACACACACTCTTCGAAAGAATAGTAGGCACAATACGCGAGAATACACAAACTGAGATTACATTTTCGTTCCCAACACAAGCGAAGGAAGCTATGGTAGGTTTAAAATGGTTTTAAATAAACCTTCCATCTGAAATAAGTCACACATGCCACAAAGTAGCCATCACAAGAAGTCGCCCCCCCAGTAGAGCCACGTGAGCAATGCACAGTGGGTATGCAAATCAGCTCAAGTGCAAGCCTTTTGCTCCAGAAAATTGTCTTGGTCTTACAGAGTAGTTCCCTTATATACGTAGCTTTTTCAATCCAAGACAGCACTCGAGCATGCAGGCAACTGCATATACATTTCGCATCACCAGTGTAGTCTAGTGACATCCTCGTGCTCGGAGCACTGTGGGATCCTTGGCAAACTCCTGTTCCTGTAACTTTTTCCCGGATTGGAAAGTTACAACCGAAGGAGGAAACCCGCATGCATATGACTGCAGCCACTGTTGAAAGCCTCCTGTAGCCAAGTTACAGTCGGAAGCCTTATTTTTTAAAACTCGACGCACAACACCAATATGCCACCCCACTCGCTGGAATCTAAAATTCACAATGCCACCCGCAGTTTGTCATCGACCGAGATCCTTTTAAACTATTTGGTACTGATGTTTTGCTCTACAGAACTGTAGGTCGCCCTTTCTGGAACACCAGGGGGGGATTAGAGTGCAGTCGATAGGAAGGACCAGGTTGGGCTAGTCCGGGAAAGGGAGCCCAAGGGCAAGTGATGGGGGTTGTTCTGGGCCCTGTATGGCTGTGAAGGGACCAGGCCCCAGGCTCAGCAGCAAAGGGAGATTTAGCACGGGAGGGGGAAGGAAGAGATCAAAAATGTAAGTTTTGAGAAGTTTCCGGAACTTAAGAAGATCCGGCTCAAGTTTGAGGGGGATGGGGAGGCTGTTCCAGAGGGAGGAACCAGCCGAGGAAAGGATCTACCTGCCACTCTCTGCTTGGAGAAACATTCGACCTGCAGAGAGTGGGAGCTAGAGGACCCAAGGACTCTGGCCGGGAGGTATTTAGGCAGGGATAGCTGGATCGAGAGAGGTCCCAGGCCTCAGGCAGCCTTGTGGATGATGCACAGCATCTTGAATGTGATCCTTGCGGTCACCAAGAAGTAATGGAGGGATTCGGTCTCTGGCCTTGAGGCCAAGGATAAGTCTTGCAGTCCTATTCTGGAATAGTTGAAGGGGGCGAAGGGGTGAAAGAGGCAGATTGAGGAAGAGGCAGTTTCAGTAGTCCAGCCTAAAGAGAACAAGGGCTGTGGAGATGTTGAGCTTCTGGGGGAAGGCGACGAAAGGTAGAATGCCCCTGAGGAGGTGCAGCTGAAAGTTGGACTTCTTGGCAACGTCTATGATGTGTGGAGAGAAAGAGAGAGAGGAGTCAAAGATGATCCTGTGGTTTTTCCCTCAGAAGTGGGTGATGAGGGGAGAGGACCCCAGGGAGTCAGGCCAGAGAGGGGAGGAAGGATCTCTGTCTTACTGGCATTAAGGCAGAGATCATTGGCAGAGCACCATGCCCGAATAGGAGTTAGGCATTCAGGTATGAGGGAAGGAGGAGGAGGAGGAGCTGGAGCAAGAGAGGCGAGGTTGTCCTTAGTTTAGTTTATTCATTTGTATTGCGCACCAGACCCGAAAGTATGAGGGCGCAGGAGCGACAAGGTTATTCACAGCTTGGTTACAAGTTACAATGCATTACAATGGGACAATGGATGGTAGACGCAGACACGGTAAGGCAGAAGTTGTCAAATTTACAAGTATACATATTTACATAGTTACAACGGTGAGGTTGGATAGTATTAGTGGTCATTGTTCTTTATCCAGTGGATATAGTTGTGACTGAAGTGTGTGTATGTTTGGGGTGTCCTTGGAGAGGGTGGTAGGGAGTTCCAATGTTGGGCTGCTTTAACCTGGAAGCTGTTGCCACCCATTTTGGTGCGTTTGAACCTGGGAACTGTGAGCAGATTTGCGTTGGAGGTTCTAGTAGGTCTGGGGGGCAGCGTTGTTGAGGCATTTGTGTTTTAGTGAGGCTACTTTGAGCAGGATTGTGTCTATAGTGTTGAGCCAATTATGGGTTCTCCTAATGTTAGAAATGTGTTCTCTCTTGGGGATGCTAAGCGCTGCTCTGAGAGCGTTGTTTTGTAGCGTCTGTATTTTGTTAGTAACCTGCTTGCTAGCTCCTACGTAGAGGGCGTTACAGTAGTCCAGTTTTGAGAATACCAGGGCTCTGGCTAACGTAATGCAACTCTGGGTGGATAAGAAGGGTTTGGCTGCTCTTATAAGCTTACATGTGTAGGCCATGGAGGATGCCATAGAACTAACCTGTTTATGGAAGGAGAGGGAGGAGTCAATGTATATTCGTAAGGTTTTTACTTCCTTGGCTACCTTGATCGGGTTCCCGTCTATAATGAAGCTGGTGTAGTTGTGGTCCAGTTTGGTTAGGTTTGAGGTGGAGCCAAGGGAGGAGTCAATGTATATTCCTAAGGTTTTTACTTCCTTGGCTACCTTGATCGGGTTCCCGTCTATAATGAAGCTGGTATAGTTGTGGTCCAGTTTGGTTAGGTTTGAGGTGGAGCCAAGGATGATGAGTTCAGTCTTGTCATCATTCAGGCATAGACTGTGAGAAGCCATCCATGCCTGGATGACGAGGTACACCGTATTCACCAAGGCCAAATCATGGTTGTAATCTCCCATCAACGGGATGAGGATCTGGGTATCATTGGCGTAATTAGTGTAGGTGATACCCAGACCATCTAGATCATCAAACAGGGGCTTCGTGAACACGTTGTACATTGAAGGGGAGACGCATGAGCCTTGGGAGACTCCACGTGATGGGGATGGGGTCGGCGGCAAGCAGTGGTGGAGAAGACACGCATGGATCTGTTGCTGAGGAATGACTCGATCCAACCGATGGCTTCTTGGGAGAAGTGGGCAGCTAAATCCAAGTGACTGCATAAGATTTTGTGATCAACTAGATCGAATGCCGCAGACAGGTCTAGGAGAAGTAATAGAGCAGTTTTCCCCATTGACTCTAATGGTGTCAATTTGAGCCTTCAGGTCGATGAGGGCCGTTTCTGTCCCGTGTTGGGGTCTGAAGCCTGATTGCCAAATACCCAGGAGATGTTTTTTTTCAAGGTATTTTTGAATTTGTTGGTAGGCTGTCTTGTCTAGTATCTTGAGCAGGAATGGGACAGTGGTAATAGGTCTGTAGTTGGTGGGAACAGAGGGGTCAAGAGAGGGCTTTTTGAGAAGGGGGAGGACCCAGGACTCTAAGGTTGCTGGGGACAGTACCTGAGGAGAAGGAGGCGTTAATGAGTCTGGTGATGAATGGCGAGAGGTCTCTTGCTGCATCTTTAATGATTTGTGGGGGGCAAAGGTCACCCTGACAGTTATATGGTTTCAGGCAGAGAATGATTTTTTCCACTTCAAGAGTGGAGACTTTGGAAAAGCTGAAGCGAGTGGGGTTGGGTTGAGGGCGTTGGGGCGCGTCAGTTTATGTCCATGGCCATTGAAGGAGGCATGTTCTGCCTACCTAGTGGAAATCAGTACAAAGTACCAATGAGCAACGTGGACTATGATCACCTCAAATTGCCTTGCAGTGCATCTCCCCGCCTGCAGTTCTGATACAGGCCACCAATGCCCACTTATTTATGCATCTTAGACCTAGGAGCCTAAATGACACTGCTGGACATTCCTCTTGTAGAAGGTTATTATCCCTCTCCCAAGTCTTGGGAAAAGGGGCCAAATCCCCTTAAGTTCTGCAGACCCTCCCCCAATTTGTCAGAGTTCACTGCCATTAGCATATTTCCCTAACCAGGAAAATGTGACAGCCAATTAAGGCGGCCGAAGAGCCCTTGCTTAAGGAGGCATCTCAAGGCTGCATGAGTAATGACAGTAGCAGGAGCCCCAAAGCTCTGGCATCCCCGAGAAAGCATCTTTGACAGGGTGGCCTTTCACCCCGATAGGAGCCCCTGCTACCCAGACCCTTAACAGCAGCCCTGCCTCAGACCCCTATACTGAAATAGTACCTGTAGCTAGTGTGCATGCTGGTCAATTTGCACAACCTTAGACTCAAGCCCCTGCAAGGCCCGATCCCAGGACTGCGAGTAGTGCATTTCTTGAGGAACTTAAGGCTGGTCAGTGTGAGTAACTTTCTTCCCTTGACAACCCGGGCAAGAGAGAAAGTCAACCTGATGGCCACCTTCGTCCACTTGGTACCTCAGAAAAAGCAGGGCTCGTTATGACTTGGGAACAATTTGGCTCCCACTCATAGCCTGGTTTGCTTAACACAGCCCCCTACCTGGAGCTACTGCTCCATGGCTACTGGTGCCACATACATGTACTCATCTGCCATAACACATGTGCTTGATTTACCCAGAAAAGCGCATCTTCTGCGTATATGTAATTCTCAGTTTCGTGCTGTTTGAACTTATGCAATATCATTAACAAGGCACTTTGTATGCTTTTATGTAAAGTACATTTCCAAGTCCTGAGCAGAACAATGAGCAGTAATAATTCGTTCACAGGTACTCATTTTTTAAAATAGTGAATTTAGAAAGTTTCCATTGCATGACGGCATTTGAAATCCAATGCAATGCGCACACACAAAAAAAGTGTTAACAGCTTTGTTTTTAACATTGAAGTCAAATGCGTCACTGCTTGAATCTGAATCCCAGCATAAGTGGGATTTGCTGCACATATACTGTACCGTCTGCGCTACACCCAGGATATACCCCCCTCAACCCCCCCCCCCCAGCAGCTCTGCTTCAGAGTCAGACTCAGAAGTACCACCTCACCAAACACTGGACCACTGACCCCTTCAAAGCTCCATGGAGCCCCGTGGGTCATTCTTTGAGGAGGGAGGGCTAGTTGGCAAATGGGCTGTCACTTCGGTGGCCTGGCTGAAGCGAGACACTTGGAAGTATCTTTGACGGGGATTGGAGGGGGGGGGGGGGACTCATCTCGCCGCTTGGCACCCCCTCCCCTCACTCTGCCTCGGTGCACTTACTTGAGGAAGTATCGCTGGCCGGTGTGGGTGACGGCCATCTCCCAGCCGGGAGGCAGGGGCATTTCGTCGGTCACATCGTAGCTCTGCTGGCGGAGGTGTGCGTGTTGCTGCTGTTGTGGGGCCCCCGATGGCGGCCCCCCAGCACCCCCCAACTGTAGCGAGGCGGGGGACGAGTGCGAGCGGACGTGCTGCACCAGCCCCGGGGGAAGCCCACGGGGGGCCTGTGGCATGCCCACGGAGTCCGTGCTAGATTGCCGCGAGTGGGAGCCCGAGTCCGGCTCCATGAAGAAGGACTCGGGCAGGATCTTCTTCCTCCACGAGCTGGGTTTGGGGTTCATCACCGAGTTGAAGAGGGCCTCCAGGTCAGTGTCCAGGTCCTGCGTGACGTGGATCACCTGCTGCCCCGGCTGGGGCATGACGGGGGCCTGGTTCATCTTCAGACCGAAAAGCAGTGCAACTCCACAAGGCAACTGCTCCGCTGGAACAGGACAAAAGTTTAGATCCACGCAGGAAAACGACCTCTTCAATGAAGGCAGTTCAGGTCCACTTCTGCCGGGCTAAGAAAAGTTCAGATCCAGCGGAAAAAACAAAAATGCAGCGATTAGGTAAGTGCCGATCCACGGCGGAAAAACACTTTGGCAGTGACAAGAGTTCCAGCAAACAGGGACGAAGTTCGTATAAATAATGCTCCGATAAAAACAAAACGAATGAACTAAAAACGCGCACAAAAAAAGTAAACCCACCGCACAGTCAAGTTCGGAGCCGCGCGGTGGAAGGCTTTAATTCCAAACAGTGCAAGGCTAGGAAAACACTACACGCTGGAGCAGCGTGACGTCACATCGGCGAACTTTCAGACCCGTCCCGTGCTGTGAGAAGTTCGGGTCCACACAGTTGAGGGGGGTCTGCAGCGTGACGTCACGCAGAGGAAGCTTCTGCCAGCTCCTGCTTCCTGGAGCTCCAGAGCCTCTACCGCATCCCAGCCCTCTGTCCCGAGCAAACTTCGGGAAACAGCTCACAGGAAGGGGAGGAGAGAGAGAGAGAACACGAGCCCCGCTGTTTGGTAGAAAAGCGTTCGCTTGAATATTCATGAACTGCGCCTAGGACTTGTGGAGAAACGAGACTAAATGTCTGCCTGCCGCCCCCACCTCACCATCCCATCCCATCCGCCTGCAGTCCCGCCCATCACTGAGGGGCCTCGCAGACGGCTGGGGTGAAGGGGCTGACCCAAAAACGGAGGGGAGGAAACTTTGGCACAACTTTCCGAGTGTTTTGGAACTCAAGCCCCGCCTCCTGCTCTGCCCTCGGCCGCCCGCAGCCCGAGCTTTGATTTAAGAAGGGGGGGGTCATCCAGAAACCAGGACCAGGCCCGGTGACGTCGATGCTGAAAGCCGAGGAGGTGGTGGGCGCCCCTGAGCCCCCAGGGGCCGCAGTGTCCGATTTCTGTGCAAGAAGAAACCAGCTCAGCTGCTCCTGATGTGGCTCGGAAACGCAGGGGCGAACAGGAGAGCAAAGTTCCCTACAGAAACCTGCCACAGGCCTAGCTCGCAGCCACAGCAACTTATTTAAGTTCCACTTCCAAGTGGTCCTCGTTTGGAGAGACTCACGGTCATCGAATGCCACTTTTACTCTTATTTTCAGTCAGAAAATGTCTGGTTTCCTTCAAAATACATATCCAAGTTCGATGAATTTAGAAGGTAGGGCCAGCATTTCAATACTGCAGAAGGACCCCGCAGCCCCAATTGCAACTGATGTTTATTGGTAAAAAGTCAATGTTTTAACTGTAACATAGAAATACAAGTGGTGTGTCCCCTTTAACTGGGGCGTGTTGCCCTTTTAAGAAAACGAATCACGACCTCGTCCTGATTCGAAGTATTAAAAGGGGCCTCTGTGTGCACCTGCAGGCACTGCAGCAGAGACCCAGAAAGTGGCAACTCTACATCTCTGTCTTTCTTGTGTATTGGTTAGCTGTGTGCTCACGGCCTATAGGTGATCCTCGACCTGTGTGACCACAGCGCTGAGGACCACGTGCGCTGGGTGCCCCCATTGTCCGTATCAAGTTTGGGTGCTCCCGACATCAGCAGGAGGCTCCCTGCAGTGCTCGATACTGCGTGACCGCAGTACAACTGGTCCAGCCAGTGTTCTCTGGCTGCTGAGTGTCCTGCTCGTGTGCCCCCAGAGCAGGACACAACATTGGCGACGAGGGAGTCCTGGCCCCGTGCCCCACCTGTTGTGTTTCGCAGCATGTGGTCTGCCCATCGCCACATCGTAATAGAGCAGTTTTCCCCATTGTCGGAGGGGGGGAAGCAGTGTAGGCCGCCATAGGTGAGCGGCCTGGCTGCGGTGCAGTGGGGAACTGCGTGGGTGGGAGGATCCTGGGCCCACCAGCGGTGATTGGAGGAGGCGCTCCGTGTCAGAGCATAGAGCTGCAGGCATGCCCAGCACATCAGGATGTGGAGGAGCTGCGTGGATGCCCGCACCCATCCCCCATCAAGCCCGGGCTGAGCACCAGTGCTTGGAAATGCATGGCTGCCCGTGCCCATCCCCCACCACGTCCGGGCTGAGCAGAGGTTTTATTGGAAGCGCTCCACCACAGCTTCTATGCAGACACACAGGCCCTCTGCCACCCCTGCTAGTCCTGGGTCCAGCGGTGAACAGATACAGCAACCCGCAGCTTACTGGTCTGTGTGTGTGGTTGAGGTCCAGCTCCTCAGGACAGCAGACAGCTCTGGGGACAGCATAAAGAGGAGCCAGGAGTCCAGAAGGCTGCGAGGAGAGAGGTCACACTTTTGCTAGGGAAGGTGGACCTCAGAGGGTAGCGGATCCAGTGTGTGCTCATGCGCCCTCTTGAAAATACACACAGTGACTTACGGTGGCTCACTTGCCAGCACATGCGCAGGTCAACTTACCTCATGTACCCGTCATGGGGGATGCGGAGGATGACGCCCTGAGGGCGTATTGGCAACATGGACAGCTTGTGCCACTGTACGCCTTTGATTGGTGGGAGCACCTGCCAGTCTAGGACTCAGTTGAACGGCGTGGGAGGAGAACCCCCCTGGTGGTATTTTGAGGCGGTGGAGATCAAGGAAAGGGCGAAATGGCCAATTTTGCTTTACTCAGCTGGCCCTGCAGTTCAAAAGTTGGTCAAAACTTTGCGATCGAGGGACCAGACAAATGCTGCAGCCATTGCCACAATTAATGAATACTTCATGCCCATGATTAACCGTGACTATGAACGGTTCAGGATGAGATGTGCGAGACAGAAGGAAGGGGAGAGCTTGGATGCATTTAATGGCAAGCTTTGGAACATCGCTCCTTCCTGCATTTTAGGCAACTTTGAGGATGATATCAGGGCTCATATAATTTATGAAATTATGGCTGCAGCTCTGTCAAGCTGCGGAAGCAGGTCCTCGGGGAGCCACGGTTAACCTTGGAAAGAACCCTGGAATTCAGACGAGCCCAGGAGCTGGCAGAGGTGCGCTCGTCTGCCATGGACATCTCCAGGCAGCAGTTCAAGCTAGAAGCCCCCATGCAACAAGTGAAACTGGAGGAGGTGTGTGTCATGGGTAAAGGCAGGGAAGTAAGCCGGCAAGAAAAGCAGAGTGGCCACGAAAGGAGACAGGCACAACATTATGCCTGCAGTGTGGATGCGGCCTGCCACACGCACATGAGTGCCCAGCCAAAGGACATACATGCGGGAGGTGTGGGAAAGAAGACCATTTTGCAAGGGTCTGCCCAGCCCTATCAATCACCAGCCAGCCCAGTGGCGCCAGCAGCAGGGAGTGCCTCAAAGAAGACATGGGACAAGCAACGGGTAAGAAACCGCCCAAAACAGCCGTGGTCCAGCTGGCAGAGCTACAGAGAAGGCAGTTTGACTATGCTGGGGATGATGACGACGAGGAGGTATTCTTCCTATCCTGCAACCAGACAAGTGACATCTTGGGGCATCTACAGCAAATGCGGGAAGACCGGAGCATGGTTCCCCGAGACAAACAGTTTTGTCCAGGCATATATGATCGCCATGGTCTGAGTGGGTTGTTGGGTTTCATGAAAATGTTAACTGTGTGGATGCGCGGACTGGAAAGCAGCAAAGTTTGCATTGGTTAGGTTCATGGTTAATAGTACCAGTGTGCGGACTGGAATGCACCAAACTTGAGGGCTCAGTTACAGGCGCAGCGTTGCTGTTTCTGTTTTGTTTGGTTATGGTAAAGGAGGAGTGTGGTGTGGCCCCTTTAACTGGGCGTCTTGCCCTTTAAAGAAAACGAGTCATGACCTTGCCATGACTCAAAGTAATAAAAGGGGCCTCTGTGTGCACGGGCAGGCACTGCAGCAGAGTCCCAGAAAGTAGCAACCCTGCGTCTGTGTCTTTCTTATGTATTGGATAGCCGTGTCCTCACGGCCTATAGGGGATCCACGGCCTGTGTGACCACAGCGCTGAGGACCACCTACACTGGGTGCCCCCAGTGTCCGTATCAACATCAGATGCTGTTGGCATCAGCAGAGGTCTCCCTGCAGTGCTCGATACTGCGTGACCGCAGTACAACTTGTCCAGCCGAAGTTCTCTGGCTGCTGAGTGTCCTGCTTGGGTCCCCCCAGAGCAGGACACAGCAATACGTGCTACCATGTGGATGTGCTTACAACTCTCAGCCTTACACCATGTTTATTTATTTATTGTCTGCTTGTTAGGCACTTATACAGCTAATTAATTCTGGTTCAAAGCGCCCACAGGGCAACAGGGTGGGAACATGGGATCGCAATTCAAAGAAAATATACAAAACATTGAGTGGGGGAAAAGGGACGGCCGAACCTACTATTAGTGTGACCAGACGTCCTGGTTTTTCCAGGACTTTCCCGGTTTTTGCTGCTCTGTCCCCCATTGGAAACTGCAGTGGTCCTGATTTTTGGTAGTCTTCATAGCTGACACACATGAATGCATAATCTCACACAGATGAAATGCTGCATTTTACAACTCAAGATAGTCTTATTTTGTGATATAATATGTGTTTATTTGCACAGCAACATTTAACCCCCCTCTCTAACCGCTACTGAAGTGTAGTGCCTTGACAGCCGTTTTCAAGAGTTAGTCCTACTTTTATGTTAGTTGCCCTGTCCCGGTTTTTTACTTTTTTAATCTGGTCACCCTACTACTATACCTTGTGAGTATTCAGAATGTGGAAGTGCAGCAAGGAAGAGCGCAGTGGGGTAGGTGCTGAGGGGTCTGTGCTCCAGGGTGAGCCACAGATAAGTGTACAAAATCAAGTTCTATGTGGCCAGGGGCCGTGTTGGATCGTGCGAGACTCCAGTGGGGAGGGTATGCCGACACAAGTGCTGTGGGTAGACAGAATCTGGGGAGATTGAGTGCGAGTGGTCAGGGGCCTGAGGATGCATAAGGGTCTAAGACACCAATCACAGCAACTGTAAGATTAGCAGAGGAGGGAAGAAGGGAAGGAGGAGGAAAAGAATAAAGTCTTGAGGTGCTTTCGGAACTTAAGAGTGCCCTGCTCAAGACGCAGGAGGAGTCGGGGCTGTTCCATAGGAGGGATCCAGCTGAGGAAAGCAAACAACCGCCTGCCCTCTTTTTGGCGATATGCTTTACACACAGGGAGTTGGTACCAGAGAAACGTGGAGGTCTAGAGGGAGAGTATTTTGTAATAGAGAGTTGCAGGTAGTGTGGTCCCCGGCACCCAGACAGCCTTGTGGATAATGCAGAGGGATTTTAATTTGATCCATGCAGCAACCAGGAGCCAGTGGAGACTTTTTAGGGCAGGAGAGATGCAGTCCCTGGGCTTAAGACCAAGGATTGGTCTTCCTGCTCTATTCCGGATTAGCTGAAGGGTTTGCAGAGTGGAAGAAGGTAAATTGAGGAGGAGGCTGTTGCAATAGTCAAGCCTAGAGAGAACCAGAGCTTGGGAAACATTTTGCTTCCGGGGGAAGGTGAGAAAAGGGAGAATTCCTTTAGGAAGGAAGAGTTGAAAGTGGGATTTCTTGGCAATGTCCTGAGTGTGAGGGAGGAAGGAGAGAGGAGTCAAAGATGACTCCAAGGTTTCTGGCTTCAGAAGAAGGAGCAGGGGGTGAGCCCAAGGTGGGAGGCGAGCGAAAAGGGAGGAAGGAGGGGGCAGGGGTCCCAATTGGAAGGATCTCCGTTTTGCTGGCATTGAGGCAGAGATTGTTGGAAGTGCACCAGGCCTGAATCGCAGATAGGCAGTCAGGAAGGAAGGAAAGTGCGAGTGAGTCAGCAGGAAGACTGAAAAAGAGTTGTGTCATCTGCATAACACTGGAAGTGGGGGGAGAAGGCGGATATGAGGAGTGCCATCTGAGCAAGGTAGATGTTAAAGACCTGGGGGAAGAGGCTAGATCCCAGGCACACAAGGGAGTGCTTGAGGTATGAGGGGAAAGAACCAGTGGCAAAAGAGTGGTTGCAGAAATCAGCGAGTGTGGAGGTGAGAGAGCCAATGTTGTCCTTGATGGTTCTGGACGAGCAGGGGGGAACCTGTTCGGAAGAAGCCTTAATAGAGCGGACAACTCTGGTAACTTCTTCCGATGTGACAGGTGAAGGAGGAGAAGGCGGAGGGTGAGTGGCCAAGGGAGCCAAGAGGGTGTGGGATGGCTTTGGTGAGAGAGTAACAAAGGTATTCAGGATGTCCTAAGTTTTGGTGGCAAAGTGTGTGGCCAGTACGTTGCAGAGGGCATAGGAAGGAAGAGGGGACAAGGAGACTGTGGAAGGTTTGGCTAGCTCCCTGCAGATTTGGAAAAGTTCAGCCGTGTCGTTGGATGCACCAGATACCCGTGCCTGAATGTGGGCCCATTGTTGGCACGGATAGAGAATCTGTATTGCCTTTGGATGAGGTGGCAGGCCAGTTTGTCAGAGGGTGAACCTGAGGTTTGCCACTTCCGTTCCGCAGCTCTGCACTTTCATTTCAGGGCTGCAAGTTCAGAGTCATACCAGGAGGTACGCTTAGAGGCGGGTTTCAGGTGGATCCTCATGACTGGGGCAAGGATGTCAAGAGTATTGGTGATGGCTGAGTGAAGGTTGCTGAGAACAGAGTCAGCGGTAGAATCTGTGGTAGGGGGAAAGAAGGAGGAAGATCAAAGCAAAGGCAGCAGCTGACACTCGTTTCATCGGTCAGATGTTCGAGAATGAGGTTGGCAGGGCTTTTGAGGGTGCGCTAGTAGGACTGAAGGGACCCAGGTGGGAGGAAGAGAGGAGGGAATGGTCTGACCAAGAGAAAGGAGTGACCAGAGGGGGAGCAACAGAGGTCAGAGTGGATAATAGCATCCAGCCGAGTGGGTAGGACCGGAGGGGAGAATGGAGAGGGAAAGAGAGGTGCAGAGGTCAATGAAAAGAGTGGATGCTGAGGCAGGGCAGTCCAATTGGATGTTGAAGTTACCCAAGTGGAGGAGGTTTCAGGTGGTTGAAAGTAAGGAGGAGCAGAAATCGGCACATTCAGAGAGGAACAGGGTTGGTAGCACCTGGATGCCGGTAAATGGTAGCAATGGTCAGCGTGGAGGAAGGAGAGATGACCAACTAGCAAACCAGACTCAAAGGAAGAATAGAGCTGGGTGGGTACGATGGAAGAAGAAACCCACTCAGTATAGCTAGATTAAGGGGACCCTAAGGTCAGCACAGTGAGGTTAAGGCTTGGAAATGATCTTGAAGCCGTCAGGGAGGAGCGAGTCAAAAGCAGTGACTGAGCTGGCCTTGAACCAAGTCTCGGTGAGAGCGAGAATATCGAGGTCAGTGTCTTCAAGAAGAAGGCAGAAGTCAGCAGAGTGTTTGTTGGCTGAGCGAGCATTAAGAGTCACCAGATGGCAGAGGTCTCTGCCTTTGAAGGTTTTCTGAGGAGGAGTACAGGGGCGTGGTACTCCGGTCAGAAGGGCAGGGACAGTGAGAGTGGTGGGGGAGAGGTAGCAGAAGGAAGGAAGCTAATGAGGGAAAACAGGATCCGCTCAAAGAGACAGAGATTGGGTTTAGGACCCTGAACCAGGATAGTGCCCGTGTGGTAGTTATTAATGATGCAATGTGAGGAAGAGAAGCCAGTGTAAAGACGCCGTTGGAGGGGGGGTGTCTGTACCTCCGCTCTCTATATGGTAATGGAGAGGCACAGACGACCCCAGCCAAGATTCTCTATTGTGGTAGCAATGAACGAGCAATCAAGACCTAGCTTCTCGGAAGGTGATGCAGGCTGATTCTTAAGTACAGTGTAGTCCCAAGCCCCCACAAAGGAATGTCCACACACTGTATTAGTTAAAACACAGTCTTTATATAATTAATATTCAAGGTTATATACAATATCACGATAACGCACTTTGTACTCGGTTATCTAAAATGGCAAATATATACAGTTCTACATGGTACCCCAATTACTATTAGACCTCTTTAAAGTGCATCAACAATACGGTTAAATGGCACACAAGTCAAGTCATTAAGGAAACCAACAGTAGAGAGGAGAGGGAAGCAGTTGATGAGAACAATTGGCAGAAATACTGATCACTACCGTTAAACACAGCTCTGTGTGGAGATCCCCCCACCTGGGCAACCTGTAGAATAAAGATACAAGCCTAGTCCATATATTTTTCTCAACAGACTTCCCAATAGTTCTGCAACCCCAAAGTACCTGGCGTTGTAGCGTTCCTCATCGAGGAATCATGGCCCTTCTTGAGAGCCCTCCCTTTAAGGCAGGAGTCACGGGTCGTCGAACGTACGACGGAGAACAGGTCGAGCTACAACGGTGAAGTGGCCGCTTCGTTCCCAGCAGTGCTCATTGACGGGGAAGCGTAAATGTCCTGCAAGGAAGAGGCATGCGGGGCACCTCGTGTCGTTCGTTCTGGACCGCAAAGAGTTTGAAGAACTGTGGCCCAGCAAGGGCGTTGAGTTGTCAGCGTCTCTGTGGTCTTTAGGTGGCGGGAAACCCACCGGTGGATGCTCCTCGGTGCAACGACGGTCAGGCCTTCTCCAGCAGGATACAGCGGCGACGATGCAGACGAGAGCGTCCTTAGATTCAAAAGTTCAAAAGGCTCCGGTCGTCGATGACGGTGTTGACAGTGGCGGACAACAGTCCGGGCGCTTCTCCTTGGGATTCTGCAGCAGTCCCCGTCTCGGGTCGGCAGCCTGTCGAAGGTCTGTCTACCAGGGAGCTTTGGCAAAGGTCAGCTGGTGCACGATGGTCCCTCGTAGCTCGGGAAGAGGGCGCCTTACCAGGTCCTCTCTGGGTCAGTACTTGGAGACACAGCAGCTTTCAGATTGTGAAGGAGAGCAACAGCAATTCTTCTCATCCAGCAGGGCTTCAAGGTCAAGCTTCAGTTACTCGTCGTAGTGGACTTCAGCTTCTGAACACGATTCCTAGCAGTGAGACGTCCCCAGATATACTGTTGATCTCCCATTTATTCCGCTGGGTCATACTTAAGCATCAATCACGACTAAGGGCATTCATGCAGGCAGGCAGCCAATCAGGCACACAGTGCATTCAGGCCATTCTATCTCTCCAGACACTCACAACAAGTTATGTGTTAACTGCCCAGCCATTCAACACTCCACACTGCATTCATACCGGTTTCGGGCAGGGCTGTCTCAGTCATCATGTCAAACACCAGATACGAGACACCCACAACATAGAATGCATATTCGTCACACACTCCATTCACCCAGGTCCCACCCACAGGCGTACCCACAACATACGGTCATTGAGAAGGCTCCAGCCAGTCTGGTCAGCACTTCCCCACACTACCACATACGGAACTTCCACCCAACAGCCAGTCAGGGGGAAGGGACAGAGGCAGGGCTTCCCGGGACTTCGGGAAGATCAAGGTAACAGATGATGGAAGGCAAGAGGCCATGGGGACTGTTTTGTCTCCATCAGGAATCTACCGATTCCAATGAAAGGGCCTGGGCATCCCAAAATGGAGGACGCTCAGGGCACCAGTTATTTCAGCACGGAGCTGCCACCAGCCCGTACCCTGCTCTGTGGGTCACACACAGGTGCCCAAAAACATACACTAGGGGCACAGGGTTGTACCCCTACCCATGGGTGCCATAAGGGTATCCCATGGGTCTGTTCACCAAACCAAATAAGAGAGCTGCACCGCCAGGAGTCCCACATGAACTCCTGCGCGGAAAACACAACAGAACACACAATAAAAAGCAGTAAAGGACACGGATAAAGAGGCCCTGTCCCTCTGATGCTTTTCCAGCATCACAGTCGCCCCCCCACCAGACTGAGGTTAGGGTGCCTAATTTCCCACGAGATAGACACCCTTATCCAGACGTTCAACATACCTTCTGGAAAGGCCATCTGCATTATCGTGACTCTTCTCTGGTCTGTGCTCCATGGTGAAGTCTAGACCTTGCAGGCTAATGGACCACCTGAGCAATTTTTGGTTTTCACCCTACCCTTCATCTGCATAAGCCTCTTCAGGGGCTTATGATCTGTTTGGACCTTGAAGGTAGACCCTGTAAGGTAGGGCCTAAAACACCTAAGGCTCCAAACTATGCTAAAACATTCCTTTTCAACAGTAGCCCACCTAAGTTCTCTACCCTTGAGTTGTCTACTGATGAATATGATAGGATGTTCCCTCCCTTTGTCATCTAACTGGGACAAGACAGCTCCAATTCCGGTGTCGCAGGCATCTGTCTGGACGATAAAGGGTCGGCTGTAGCCAGGCGCACACAACACTGGTGCCCTACACAGACTTTCTTTCAAGCCATCAAAGGCCCTCTGACAGTCTTCAGTCCAATTTACCTTCCTAGGTTGTTTGGGGGAAGTCAGCGCTGTCAGTGGTGCAGCTATGGTTCCATAGTCTGCCATGAAATGGCGATAGTACCCAGTGAGGCCCAAAAAGGCTCTCACCTGGGTTTGAGTAGTGGGAGTCTCCCAGTCATGTACGTCCTGTACTTTACTGGGGAGAGGTTGGATTTGACCCCCTCCTACCTCATGACCAAGATACATGACTTTCCCCTGAGCTATCTGGCACTTGGTGGCCTTGATAGTGAGGTAAGCCTTTTTCAAGGCCTGCAACACCTTATCCAGATGAGTCAAATGCTCTTCCCAGGTGGAACTGTAGACGGCAATGGCGTCTAAGTAAGCCACACAAAAGGACTCCAGCCCACTGAGCGCATGATTGACCAATCTCTGGAAAGTGGCAGGGGCATTCTTCAACCCGAAAGGCATGACCCTAAACTGGTAGAATCCCTCTGGTGTTGAGAACGCTGTCTTTTCCATGGCATGGTCCGTCAGAGCTATTTGCCAATAGCCTGAGATAAGGTCAAAGGTGCTCACAAATTTGGCAGCACCTATGGTGTCAACAAGCTCATCAGCCCGGGGCAATGGGTGCGTGTCAGTTTTGGTGATGGCATTGACTCCTCGGTAGTCCACACAGAACCTCCAATCCTTGGTACCGACCTGGGAACTGCCTTGGGGACAAGGAAAACAGGACTGGACCAGGGACTGGTTGAGGGTTCAATAACACCCAGATCCAACATTTGGCGACCTCAGCCTGGATGTGGTTCTTAACTGTATCTGACATACGGTAGCACCTGCTTTTGACAGGCACACTGTCACCAGTGTCAATCTCGTGCCTACACCACAGTGTAAGGCCTGGTGTCAGGGAAAACAGAGAGGCATACTGCCGGAGCAAAGCCCTGCAGGCCCTCTGCTGCTCTGCTGTCAGATCGGGAGAGAGATGTACTCCCTCCACTGAGCCATCCTGGGGGTTGCTATTCAGCAAACCAGGAAGGGGCTCACTCTCATCCTCTTCTTGCTCTGAAGCTAGCAAGAGGCATGAGACTTTGGCCCGCCTTTGGAAAGGCTTGAGCCTGTTAACATGGAATACCTGAGGCTCCCATGTCAACCAGATAATTGACCTCGCCCATCTTGGAGATTATCTTGAAGGGTCCAGTCCATTTATCTGCCAAAGCCCAAGGCTTGGTAGGCTCCATCACAAGGACCTCCTGTCCCAAAGTCCAATCCACTTGCGATGCTTTAAGGTCATGCCAGTACTTATTCAATTCCTGGCTGGCCTTGAGATTCGCTGTTGCCTGCCCCATCATCTGTGTCATCCTCCGTCTGAGGCCTAACACATAGTCCCCCACTTGCTTGGCGGGACCTGGAGGGGTGGCCTCCCAACCTTCTCTGATCAAGGCAAGGGGCCCCCTCACGGGATGTCCAAAGAGTAACTCAAAGGGGCTGAAACCAACACCCTCTTGATGTACCTCTCTGTAAGAAAACAGCAGGCATGGCAGGTGGAGATCCCATTTCCTCCTTAGGGACTCTTCCAAAGCACCTAGCATGACCTTGAGAGTTTTATTAGATCTCTTAACCAGACCATTGGTCTGGGGATGGTAAGAGGTGGAGAACCTGTAGGTTACCCCGCACTCTTTCCACATGGTTTTCATGTAACTCGGCATGAAGTTGGATCCTCTATCAGAGACAACCTCCTTAGGGAATCCAACACGGGTGAAAATTCCCAGGATAGCCCTGGCAACCACCTTGGCCGTAACCGTTCAAAGGGGTATAGCCTCAGGGTACCTTGTGGCATGATCGACCAAGACCAGGATGAACCGATGTCCACCTGACATGGGAGGGTCAAGGGGACCGACAATGTTGATGCCCACCCTCTCAAACGGTGTGCCAACCACTGGCAATGGTTGCAGTGGGGCAATGACACTGCCTCCAGTCTTGCCAGACAACTGACAAGTTGGGCAGGTTCTGCTGTGGGACTCCACTTCTACTCCCATCTGTGACCAGTAAAAATGGGCAGAGAGCCTCTGCTTAGTCTTCTTCCCAAAAAGACCAGCCAAAGGCACCTCATGCGCCAACTGCAGCAGGAAGGGCCTGTAAACCTGGGGTACCACCAACCTCTGGAAGGCACCAGGTTCAGGCTTAGTGGGCTCACTAACAAAGAGCTCACCCTCGCAGTAGATTCGGAATGTCCTAGGCACCTCTCCTTGTGCCTGGGACAGGGCCTGTTTCCACAGACCCTCGAGAGAGTGTCACTCTCTCTGTCCCTTACAAAAGTCTGCCCGGGAGGGTCGCCCTTCAGCTAACAAGCATTGAAGGTCAGGATGATGCTCCGGGTTGAGAGCCTCTCCCACAGGAAAGTCTTCTGGCTCTTCTCCCACAGGAGTTGAGATGGGATTCACCACTGGACCCAGCCCGTCCGGAGCATGGATCCCAATGGGTGCTGTTGGAACAGCAGGCTGTCATGACCACTGCTTCCAAAGAGTCAGGACCTACCCAACATCCTTGGAAGCAGGCTCATAACATATACTATCGGCACCAGCAAGTCCCAATAGGGACCTTTTGGACCTTGTCCTGGCACCGGTGGTGCCAGGCTCATAGCATGGACCCGTCCCGGCACAGGAAGCGCCGGGCTCATAACAAGTGTGAGAGTGCTTGGGTGGACCTACCTGCAGCAGACCATGCTGCTTACTTACCAGCAAGATGATGTTTCACTCTCTTCTGGCAGGGACTACTTTTCCTTCTGGGTGGGGCAGGCACCACTCCCTGGATCATTGATGCTGGACCCCTTCTGGAAGCAGGAACTCTTTTGTCTGGGCGAGGCTGTGGAAGAAGACACCTAAGCACTCCTATGGACTATTTAAACCACACCCGATTGATGCAAGGTGCTTCGCGTTATTCTGCATCTGCAGCAGGACGCTCACCGTGTCAGCTCCAGTGAATCTTCAGTTCCGGATCCTGTGAATACGAAAATTACCTGCTGGGAACCAATCCTCAGTCTTCAGCAGCTCCTGCAAAACAAAAGGCACAGGTTAGGCAAAGGCAAAGTTAGCGGTTCAACTTACCCGATCCATCGGCAGCATTCAAGGCGTTTTTTCTGCACATCTCGTACGGCATCGGGCCTGCAAAGACAAAGAACATTGGTTAGTAACGCTTAGTTACAAAACTGCTTACCTGTGTTACGCTCGCTCCAACTCTGCTCGCGCTGCATTCCGGCACCTGTAAAGACAAAAGAGACATTAAGGTGCATTCTACAGCCCTAGAGCAGCCTTTCTACTTACGTGCTGTCAGGGGTAAGACTGGCCCAGGGCCCGGTACTATTGGGACTGTGGGGCCAGGGACCATGAAGAAACCCGGACCCAAAGGGTTTCCATACTTTAAAGGGCTGTTGTGCCCTTTCTGCAGACTGATCCAGCATTCAGCCCGCCGGAACTACAATTCCCAGCAGGCTTCGCGGGCCCGCGAGCCAATAGGAAGCCGCGCTGGGTGTGGCGCGCGGCGAATGCGCATGCGCAAGCTCCAAGACACGGGGCTTGTGCTCGAGACGCCGAGGAGAGAGGACGTGAGCCCAGCAGCTCCCCGGAATCTATACGCGAGGGGCCAACGCCCACAGGAACCACGATCCGGCCCCTCGCAGACACAAGATAAGTGCCGCTCATCCCAGGGAGAGTCAGGGATCTTGGGGAAAGCGCAGGGGGCATACCCCGACCCCCTTCCTGAGCCCCTGCGCACCACGCAAAGCTAAGTGGGCGGATTTCACGGGAAAATTGTGTTGTGAACAGAGCATGTTTTGAGTGCATTAATCTTTGGGGAAAAGCGCCGGAAGGGCGCGTGTGATTAAGAAGCACTAGCTTGGGGAACCCGGTCTGGGGAAAGGCCGCGTTCCGACACCCGGTCTGAGGGAAGACCGTGTTCGGGGCTGACAGTTCCATTGGGGCTAGATTAAGCCACGTGCGGCAGCGCACTCCAAGATTCCTGGATTGTTTGTTTTACGAAGAGTGATTGAGAGAGAGTGTGTGTTCAGCAGAACGAAAGACAATCGCTAATGCTTGTCCTTTGTTTTCTTTTAGTTTGAATCCGACTCGGACCTGAATCTCGGACTGCAAGGACGTGGCACAGGACTTGACAGCCTTGCAGGACAGGACTTGAAAGACCAAAGCAAAGCTAAGTGTGCTAGTGCATGTGACTGTGTTCATGAAAATGTACAAGGACTAATGTCAACAATTGTTTGTTGCTATGCTAATTTGAGTATGTTACTGTAAGGCTCAGGGAGCACCTTCATCTCTGTTCAGGGATCAGGTGAGGGTGGCAGCACCTTTACATGTAGAGGTGCTACGGCAGTTCCATCAGCCAGTTTGAGGAAAGTGTGCAGACATCGTTTACCCTAAAATCCCCAGTCCTATCCATAACTCCTTCCCATCCCTCTATCCGGTATCCCTAAACCTCCCTCTACCTATCCAATCATCGAGATCCTAACCCTCCTTCCCCGCTCTGGTTAAAGAGGCCTGTGTAAGCTCTGTCTTGCAGGCACTGAAACCATTGAGGGGGTGGTTGGTACAGCGTCGCTCCTGCGCCTAGGACCTGAGCACCTTCTGACAGAAGCACAAGCCCACGTATATTCAGGCGCCTGAGTGGTGTAGCCACCCCCCATTACCAAAATGGAAGAGATTGCCAAGGTTTTGCAGGACCTGCAAAGCGAGCTAGCGGCGTCCAGACAGGACTATGCCACGTTGTCAGCGCAGGTACGGAGTTTGGCCGCGCAGACAGCACCTTTGCCGGGTCACGCACCAGTACAGGTTCAAGTCACCCCAGAGCCCCTGATTCCTTTGGCTCCACCTGAGCGGTATGCAGGAGACCCGCAAAAATTCACCACCTTCATTACGCAATGCCGCCTCCATTTCCTTACGAAACCAGCAGCATTCCGATCCAATCAGTCTAGGACTGCTTTTGTTATCTCCTATCTCACAGGAGATGCAGCAGCATGGGCGAATCCTCTAGTCCAAAAGGACAATACTATCCTTTATGATTGGGACGAGTTTCTCTGTGAATTTGAGAAAATATTCAATCGTAGGGCTGCTACCCTGTGTAAGGATCGGGAGTTGCTGACATTGAGGCAGGGAAATAAGGAACTAGTGACCTATGTCACTCAGTTCAATCGATTAATAGCCGAAGCCGAATGGCCACGCGACAAATGCATGTCCCTATTTTATCAGGGACTGAGGGATGATTTGAAAGATCTTATAGCTCAGGTTGACCCCCAACCCCGGGAATGCTCGGATATGATCGATTTGGCGATGCGATTGGATCATCGTCAAGCTGAGCGACGGGGGGATAGGAAAAAAGGAGAGTCCCGTCCGTTAGCCAGGTTTGACCAATTTAAAGGGGCACGAGGGTCAATGGACAAGTCCGATGGAGACGAGCCAATGCAAATCGGGTCGGTTCGCGGTCCCCTATCAAAAGAAGAAAAAGAACGGAGAAGAAAGGATGGTGTATGCATGTACTGTGGGAAGTCCGGACACTTTGTTCGAGAATGCCCCACAAAGCCCAAGACTCAGGGAAACGCCTCGGCTCGTCGGTAGTGGGGGTCACCCGGTCGAGCCTGACTGATTGCAGGGCCCCGATAAAAGGTAGTCCCAACTTTGCCCCACACATTTCGATAAGGGGGTGTCTTGGTTTTCAGGGTATATCAAAAGAGGTCACCATGTTGATTGACTCGGGGGCAACGGGTAATTTTATAGATATCCAGTTTGCGGCCAGGTTGGGTATCCCTATCCAACAAAAGGCAAAACCTGAGCCCGTACGCGCGGTAGATGGTACACCTCTATGCTCGGGACCCATCACACATAACACTCATTTAGTGACCCTGAGTTGTGGTATTGGGCATTGGGAATACATTGCCTTTGACTTAATTGCTGCCCCGCAGTTCGGCCTTATCTTAGGGTTACCCTGGTTGAAAAAGCACGATCCTCAGGTTTGCTGGACCTCCGGTTTGGTAAACTTTTCCTCTCCTTATTGTCGGGAGCATTGTAAACAGCCGGTGGCTGCGGCCATTCAACTCGCAGGCATTACTAATGCCCAGCCGGAAGTGCGTTTAGAAGAACTACCCACAGAGTATTTAGACTTTATAGACGTTTTCAATAAGAAAGCCGCTGAAACTCTGCCCCCACATCGGCCATTTGATTGCCGGATCGATCTTGAGCCTGGGGCAACGTTACCGTGCAGCCGTATATATGCCTTGACCGAGGCTGAAAACGAACACCTTCGAGAGTATATTACAGCCAACTTGCAAAATGGCTTTATTAGACACTCTAACTCTCCAGTATCTTCTCCCTTGTTCTTCGTACCGAAGAAGTCCGGTGAACTCAGGACTTGCATAGATTACCGCGGGGTGAATCGGATAACCATCAAAAACCGTTACCCACTTCCACTCATTCCCGTCCTTCTAGATCAGGTTAGGGACGCGGTTATCTATACTAAGCTGGATCTTCGTGGGGCTTACCATCTTGTGCGGGTGCGCGAAGGTGACGAGTGGAAAACCGCCTTCCGAACAAAATTCGGATTGTATGAATATCAGGTTATGCCATTTGGTCTCTGTAACGCACCTGCTGCCTTCCAGCATTTCCTAGATGAGGTTCTTCGGGAATATTTAGACGTATGTGCCGTCGTGTACATCGATGACATCCTCATTTATTCCCATAGCCTAGAAGATCATGTTCAGCATGTACGCGCTGTTTTACAAAAGTTAAGGGAATACCATCTATATGCCAAACTCGAGAAATGTGAATTCCACCGTACTACCGTGGAATTCCTGGGGTACTACCTTACTCCGACAGGCGTACAAATGGATACAAAAAAGGTGAAGGCCATTCTTGATTGGCCCCCGCCAACCAATGTCAAAGACGTACAATCCTTTCTAGGGTTTGCAAACTTCTACAGACGGTTCGTCAAGAATTTCTCTGAGTTGGTAACACCAATCACGAGACTTCTTCGCAAGGGCTGCCCATTTATTTGGGACGCCTTGGCTGAGCAGGGTTTTCAACGGCTCAAGAAGGCCTTTACCGATGCACCGGTATTAAGACATCCGGACTTGTCTCAACCATTTGTGGTGGAAACAGACGCTTCCAGCCATGCGCTGGGAGCTGTTCTGTCCCAACGTGATCCTCAGACGGGGCTTTTACACCCAGTGGCCTATTATTCAAGGAAACTGCTTCCAGCAGAAGTCAATTACATTATTGCAGACAGGGAACTATTGGCCATAAAGGCAGCCTTTGGCGAGTGGCGGCACTACTTAATGGGGGCACGTCACACAGTGACGGTTATTACAGACCATCGCAATCTTCAGTTTATTAGGACTGCCAAGACCTTGAGTCCACGTCAATTGCGTTGGGCCCAATATTTCGCGGAATTTGACTTTATAATCACATACAGACCAGGAACAAACAATCGGAAAGCTGACATTTTGTCCCGCTATCCTGATAAGGTCTCTGAGGAAATAAAAATCGTGTCTCGGCCAATAGTATCTCCGATGCACATACTGGGTTTAACTACCAGCATCTTTGAAAGCATTCAGAAGGAACTTTCTGTGCATGATCTTCATCAATGGTGCAAGCAAGACCCACAGCACACCATTTTGGACGGGCTACCATATCATGGGCAATCATTGTACTTGCCTACGCCCCAGCTACAAGAACAGGCGATGTCTTGGTGTCACGATTCCTCCCTAGCGGGTCATCCCGGTAAGACAAAAACTCTAGAACTAGTGGGGAGACATTTTTGGTGGCCAAAGTGGCGGCTTGATGTCCAACAATACGTACGACAATGTACAGTATGCGCGCGGAACAAAGCCGATCACCAGAAACCGGCAGGCCTCCTACGTCCCCTGCCAACACCAACTATTCCTTGGCATACAGTAACCATGGACCTAATAGTTGAATTTCCACAAGTGCAGGGGTTTACCTCCATACTGGTGGTAGTGGATGCCTTTTCAAAAATGGCCCATTTCATCCCCTGTAAAGGGGTTCCAACAGCTAAAGAAATCGCGGAATTATTCCTGCAAAACGTGGTTCGGCTACATGGCCTTCCCTGCCGTATAATCACAGATAGGGGTCCACAGTTCACCTCCAGGTTCTGGCGTGAATTTTGTAACATCATTGGTATGGAAGTTCGGTTATCCTCGGGATATCATCCCGAGACGGACGGCCAAACCGAACGCGTGAACCAGGGGCTTGAACAGTTCCTGCGTTGCTTAGCCGCAGGACGGGAGACAACATGGGTTCAACATACTTGGCTAGCAGAAATGGCATATAATAATGCTGTTCATTCTTCCACAAAACGATCCCCGTTTTTCTGCTTGTACGGAAGACATCCACGGATATTACCTACATCCGTCCCTACAACAGAAGCGGCACTGCCTACATTAGCAGGACAACGGATCGGAATAGAGCAGGTTTGGAAGGAGGTGCAGGATAATCTCGTAAAAGCCAAAAAAATGTACAAAACCTACGCCGATAAACATCGACGTGCTAGCCCTATATACCATAAAAATGATTGGGTATGGTTGTCCACTCGTAATTTACGATTGGAGGGACCCAAAAAGTTACAACCTCGCTATCTAGGCCCATTTAAGATTGAAAAAGTAATCAACCCAGTAGCGGTCCGACTGGCCCTGCCCCCTCAGATGAAAATCCATCCAACTTTCCATACGTCATTGTTGAAACCAGCCCCGCCAGAGGTACGCACTCAAAAAACACCCCCGGTACTTGTACAGGGGGAGCCGGAATATGAAGTCCGAGCAATTCTGAACTCTAAAAAAATGAATGGCAAAGTCTATTACTTAATCGACTGGGTGGGGTACGGGCCTGAAGAACGCTCCTGGGAACCCTCACACCATGTACATGCCCCACGATTGCTGCGCACCTTCCACAAAAACTACCCTGAAAAACCTGGGGGACCTGCCTTCCGTGGGAGGGGGAGTGCTGTCAGGGGTAAGACTGGCCCAGGGCCCGGTACTATTGGGACTGTGGGGCCAGGGACCATGAAGAAACCCGGACCCAAAGGGTTTCCATACTTTAAAGGGCTGTTGTGCCCTTTCTGCAGACTGATCCAGCATTCAGCCCGCCGGAACTACAATTCCCAGCAGGCTTCGCGGGCCCGCGAGCCAATAGGAAGCCGCGCTGGGTGTGGCGCGCGGCGAATGCGCATGCGCAAGCTCCAAGACACGGGGCTTGTGCTCGAGACGCCGAGGAGAGAGGACGTGAGCCCAGCAGCTCCCCGGAATCTATACGCGAGGGGCCAACGCCCACAGGAACCACGATCCGGCCCCTCGCAGACACAAGATAAGTGCCGCTCATCCCAGGGAGAGTCAGGGATCTTGGGGAAAGCGCAGGGGGCATACCCCGACCCCCTTCCTGAGCCCCTGCGCACCACGCAAAGCTAAGTGGGCGGATTTCACGGGAAAATTGTGTTGTGAACAGAGCATGTTTTGAGTGCATTAATCTTTGGGGAAAAGCGCCGGAAGGGCGCGTGTGATTAAGAAGCACTAGCTTGGGGAACCCGGTCTGGGGAAAGGCCGCGTTCCGACACCCGGTCTGAGGGAAGACCGTGTTCGGGGCTGACAGTTCCATTGGGGCTAGATTAAGCCACGTGCGGCAGCGCACTCCAAGATTCCTGGATTGTTTGTTTTACGAAGAGTGATTGAGAGAGAGTGTGTGTTCAGCAGAACGAAAGACAATCGCTAATGCTTGTCCTTTGTTTTCTTTTAGTTTGAATCCGACTCGGACCTGAATCTCGGACTGCAAGGACGTGGCACAGGACTTGACAGCCTTGCAGGACAGGACTTGAAAGACCAAAGCAAAGCTAAGTGTGCTAGTGCATGTGACTGTGTTCATGAAAATGTACAAGGACTAATGTCAACAATTGTTTGTTGCTATGCTAATTTGAGTATGTTACTGTAAGGCTCAGGGAGCACCTTCATCTCTGTTCAGGGATCAGGTGAGGGTGGCAGCACCTTTACATGTAGAGGTGCTACGGCAGTTCCATCAGCCAGTTTGAGGAAAGTGTGCAGACATCGTTTACCCTAAAATCCCCAGTCCTATCCATAACTCCTTCCCATCCCTCTATCCGGTATTCCTAAACCTCCCTCTACCTATCCAATCATCGAGATCCTAACCCTCCTTCCCCGCTCTGGTTAAAGAGGCCTGTGTAAGCTCTGTCTTGCAGGCACTGAAACCATTGAGGGGGTGGTTGGTACAGCGTCGCTCCTGCGCCTAGGACCTGAGCACCTTCTGACACGTGCCTTCGTATGCACCATCTTCTTGTTACGCTCTCTGCCACGAACCTGGGGGGAGCATCTTCTTCGGCACCGACAGCATCTGAAAGGGAAAAGACAGACATTAAGGAGATAAGACATTTGAAGAGAGCAATCTAAAGGGAACTTTTATACTTACAAGTCACGCTCGTGCAGCACACGGCGGCATCGCTCTCAATTTACCCTCTGCAATTAAGAGGCTGAACTCATATCCAGTGAAGTAACTGGACCCAGCGCCCCTGCATGAGACGCAGGATGGAGAGCCCAGCATTCACCTATTTAAGGTGAGCACAACCATCGACCGAGTACCACTGGGAGAGAGGGAGAGAGGGGCTTGGAACTTCTCCCAATCCTCCAGGCACTAATACCTTGATTTTCCACTTGCAGACACCTCACCCTTCAGGTCAAACTTTCGGTGAGAAAGGGGCCAAATCCGGGAGCCCAACGAATCCTACACCTGACATTGAAGACGGTTTCACCGCCCAGTCAAGACCCGCGCCTCCGAGGGAACCAGGTGAGCGTTACACAGGAAGAGCAGGGGCTCCCTCCACAGAGGTGGCCTTCTTACCCTTCCGTTTCCTTCGTGCCTTGGGTTTCCTCGTCGGCAAGGATACCGAGCTTGCAGCCGGGCCCTGTGTGACCTGCGATCGGGTGACCGCCACAGCAGCCACGGGTAGACCATCAGTAATCATCCCCAACTCGACAAAATCGTTTCCTAACAAAATGTTCGCAGGCACATTGTCCTGAACCAGGACCAGAAGCTTTGCTGTCTTGTCCCCAATCGTAATGTTGACTAACGCTACAGGTGATCATTTGGGAGGCCCACAAGCTAACCTGGACCACCAGGAGCACCTGCATCAGAGGAGCACCTACATAGTCCTCTGACTTGAGCAGGGTCCTGTCTACCACTGTCATGCTTGCCCCAGTGTCTCTCAAACCAGTAGAAGGCTGGCCATTCAAGCGGACACTTCTCAAAAACCTATGAGTGTTTTGTGGGATAGTCACCAGTACTTCTGCGTACTGGTCCCAGGCCCAAAGGGACACTAAGGAAATCTCTACCGGAGCACCGAAGGTGATCCCAGTAGAGGAGGGGAGGACCGTGGCCTCCACCTCAGGTACGGAGTAGGGATAGGTCAGGCTGACAGCCTGGACTCCAAGTGCCTTACCCCTACACTTGGGGTCAGCCCTTTGGTGGTCCACAGCCCCACAATCCTAACAAGTGCCAGGAGTGTGGGTTATGGTACTGGAGCCACTGTGACCCTGCTTTGCAGCAGGCGGTCCACTACTCTTACTCCCACCCACAACAGACTTATCCCCACTAGGTTTTTGGGTCTTCGGAGAGGAAGGTTTTGCTTTAACCGACTGTGACTGCTTTTGGGACTCCTCAGCTTTCCGAGAGGCCCCCTTTTCTTTGTCCTTGTCCTTCCCACTGGAGTCCTTAGGGGACACCCGGTGGGAGACCCACTTGTCAGCCAACCTAGCCAGTTTAAAGGGGTCCAAAATGTTCTGGTCAGCAACATACTGACGCAGCTCTGGTGAACAGGCTTCCGAAAAATGCTCAAAAAACAAAAGATAAGACAATTCAACAAACCTTTTCACTTTGTAACCATCAATCCACCCCATCATGTTCATGTGCGCAGCACTCACCCAGTCAATCCAAGACACATTCTCTTGTTTCTTAAAATCCCTGAACCGCTTAAGATATTGGGTAGGCATCTTGCCAAACTTGGCAATTAAAGCAGACTTCATACACTCACACTGACCCCTTTCTTCCACACTCAGTTTCAGAATACAGTCATATCCAATTTGAGGCACTCTGCTTAACAAACACTTAGCCCAATCTCTCTTGTCAACATCGTGAATTGCACAAGCCATTTCAAACGCTTCAATCCATTTGAGGATATCAGAACCCTCTGCATACGCACCAACCAAATCTTTCATAAACTTGGTTGCTGGGGACCTGACACTCTCAACTGGTTTTGCTGAAGTCTAAACTCGAGCTTTCTCTAACTGGATTTGCTGACATTCAGTGTCCTGGTTCTTGAGTTCAAGGTCCTTATCTTTGAGTTCAAGATTCCTATCTTTTAGCTTAAGATCCCGATTCTTGAGCTCCACTTGCTGTGCCAACTCCTCTTTCCTAAGATCAGCATATATTTCCAACTTGCGATATTCAAAGGCCAATTTCATCCTTAATAACTCAAGCTCCAAGGAAGCGCTGGGGTTTGGAACAGAGGCAGCAGGAATGGTGGCATTCCCAGAATCAGATTCGGCGACAGCCCTCGGGGTAGAGTCCTCACTGGTTGCACCCCCCCTTCAAGAGTTTCACCATCAGTCTGGTAGTCCACCATGGCAGCTATCAGCTCAGCCCTAGACTTGTCCACAAAGTCTAACTCCCTGGCTTCACAAGCCTCTTGGAGAGCCTCTAAGCTCATCCGAATCAATTTACTATTTGCAATAGATTCCATTGCTTGTAATGCAGTTATCTTGTACACGACTAAACCTTAATTTAACAAAGTGCAGATATCCTTCGTAAGTGGCATGGTTATACACTGATTCTTAAAACCATAAGCATCCCACCGCTGCCACCAGTGTAAAGACGCCACTGGAGGGGGGTGTCTGTACTTCCGCTCTCTATATGGTAGAGGAGAGGCACAGAGGACCCCAGCCAAGATTCTCTATTTTGGTAGCAATGGACGAGCAATCAAGGCCTAGCTTCTCGGGAGGTGATGCAGGCTGGTTCTTAAGTACAGTGTAGTCCCCAAGCCCTCACAAAGGAATGTCCACACACTGTATTAGTTAAAACACAGTCTTTATATAATTAATATTCAAGGTTATACACAATATCACGATAACACACTTGGTACTCGGTTATCTAAAATGGGAAATATATACAGTTTCTACGTGGTACCACAATTACTATTAGACCTCTTTATAGTGCATGAACAATACGGTTAAAGGGCACACAAGTCAAGTCATGAAGGAAACCAACAGTAGAGAGGAGAGGGAAGCAGTTGATAAGAACAATTCGCAGAAATACTAGTCACTACCGTTAAACACAGCTCTGTGCGGAGATCCCCCCACCTTGGCAACCTGTAGAATAAAGATACAAGCCCAGTCCATATCTTGTTCTCAACAGACTTCCCAATAGTTCTGCAACCCCAAAGTACCTGGCTTTGTAGCGTTCCTCTTTGGGGAATCGACGGCCCTTCTTGAGTGCCCTCCCTTTAAGGCAGGAGTCACGGGTCGTTGAACGTCTGACGGAGAAGAGGTCGAGCTACAACAGTGAAATGGCCGCTTCGTTCCTAGCGGTGCTCGTTGACGGGGAAGCGTAAACGTCCTGCAAGGAAGAGGCATGCGGGGCACCTCGGTGTCGTTAGTTCTGTACCGCAAAGAGTTTGAAGAACTGTGGCCCAGCAAGGGCGTTGAGTCGTCGGCGTCTCTGTGGTCTTTGGGTGGCGGGAAACCCACCGGTGGATGCTCCTTGGTGCGTTGACGGTCAGGCCTTCTCCAGCAGGATACAGCGGCAACGATGCTGACGAGAGCGCCCTTGGATTCAAAAGTTCTTAGGCAAACGGGAGCATGGCGGCTCCGATCGGCAAGGGCGGTCGTCGACAGTGGCGGACAACAGTCTGGGCGCTTCTCCTTGGGATTCCGCAGCAGTCCCCGTCTCGGGTCGGCAGCCTGTCAAAGGTCTGTCTACCAGGGAGCTTTGGCAAAGGTCAACTGGTGCACGATGGTCCCTCGTAGCTCGGGAACGGGGCGCCTTACCAGGTCCTCTCTGGGTCAGTCCTTGGAGACACAGCAGCTTTCAGATTGTGAAGGAGAGAAACAGCAATTCTTCTCGTCCAGCAGGTCTTCAAGATCAAGCTTCAGTTACTCGGGTTACTCATCGTAGTGGACTTCAGCTTCTGAACACAATTCCTGGCAGTGAGAGGTCCCCAGATATACTGTTGATCTCCCATTCATTCCGCTGGGTCATACTCAAGCATCCAATCACGACTAAGGGCATTCATGCAGGCAGGCAGCCAATCAGGCACACAGTGCATTCAGGCCATTCACTTCTCTCCAGACACTCACAACAAGTTATGTGTATTGGGACAACTACCCAGCCATTCAACACTCCACACTGCATTCATACCGGTTTCGGGCAGGGCTGTCTCAGTCGTGTCAAACACCAGATACGAGACACCCACAACATAGAATGCATATTCGTCACACACTCCATTCATCCAGGTCTCACCCACAGGCGTACCCACAACATAAGGTCGTTGAGAAGGCTCCAGCCAGTCTGGTCAGCACTTCCCCACACTACCATATATGGAACTTCCACCCAACAGCCAGTCAGGGGGAAGGGACAGAGGCAGGGCTTCCCGGGACTTCGGGAAGATCAAGGTAACAGGTGATGGAAGGCAAGAGTCCATGGGGGCTGTTTTGTCTCCTTCAGGAATCTACCGATTCCAATGACAGGGATGGGCATCCCAAAATGGAGGACGCTCAGGGCACCAGTCATTTCAGCACGGAGCTGCCACCAGCCCGTACCCTGCTCTGTGGGTCAGACACAGGTGCCCAAAAACATACACTAGGGGCACAGGGTTGTACCCCTACCCATGGGTGCCATAAGGGTATCCCATGGGTCTGTTCACCAAACCAAAAGAGAGAACTCCACCGCCAGGAGTCCCACATGAACTCCTGTGTGGAAAACACAACAGAACACACGATAAAAAGCAGTAAAGGACAAAGATACCCAGACCCTGTACCTCCGATGCATTTCCAGCATCACAGCCAGCCAAGAGGAATTCCCACTTGGTGCCACCATTAATGGGAGAGGAAGTGAAATGAATGAGAGTAGATATGAGATGAGGAGTCTATATTTATTTATTTATTTCATTAGTTGACAGGAACACGTAAAGAATATGGTACATACAGGACATTAAATGTTACAGAGAGACAGGTGGGGATCAGGGGGTGCCCTAAAACAGTTTAGTCATATTTGTCAAACAGCCAGGTTTTTAGCAGTTTTCTGAAGATGAGGTAGGAATATTGTTCTTGGATGTAGGGAGGGGACAGAGAAAATGATATTTCTGTGAGGACCTCTCTAGAGGTTGCGCTGACATTAGTGTCTGCAATGGGAAGGCCGGGATTTGCACGCAGGATGTCTTTTTTGGGCTTTTTCATTCCAGACTTAGTGATTGGGGGGGTGGGGGGAGTTGGAGATAGAGTAGCAACTAGAGATGATAGGAGGGAAGTTGAAAGGAGAAAGGATGGGGTACGTCGGCTAGGTCAGGAATTATTGTTAGTTTTTTCAAGCATTTGCGTAGCTTCGGAGGTTCTGATTCGCATAGGTGAAGGGGGTCGAGTGAGAGAATGGCGAAGGAAACAATGAAATGATTGGACCTTGGGCACCCTTTGGGAGCTGAAAGTTACATAGCTTTATGGCGTGCCTCTTGCTGGTGCTGCTGGGACTACAGAGCTGGGTATAGGGTCCTTGATGGTGGTTGTTCTGTGCTGCATAGCCCCTATTGTGCATCAGGCATATGTGGAGGTAGGAGCACGCTGGCTCCTTGGGTCATCATCTTGTTTGTATGCCGGCACGGGTAAGCACAGTGCTGCAGACTGGCGAGCAGGAACGGGAGCCTTGCGCTACACGGTTTACAGGTCAGCGTTTTTTTGACGGCCTCATACAGTGCTTCGGCAGGGCAAAGAAAGGCTGCAGACAATGGCCAGCAGAGACCATTCCTTACCCTGTGTAAGGAAAGCAAGGTCGATTCCTCTCAGCCACAGCCCTCATGGGACTCCTGGCAGGGCCTTGTTCCCACTTGCTCACAACACCAGCGGAGCTGCAGTACCGCCAGCACGCCTCTAGACGTTCAACATTGGCAGTTAGCCGGCATGGGCAGTTGGCTCCCAATGTCCTCTCTGAGGTCGCTGGTCATAGTGGGTGCTCACGGCAACCAAGCTAGACGGACCAGTGGTCCAGCTGTCCCGTTGTTGGTCCCACATTTACTGCAACACTCTATATGATGCGCACAGGTGCTGCTGCCTTCGGTTCTTCCAGCAGCCAGAAGCCGCCAGGCCTCAGAGCTCACATCAGCAGCCCCTCCATCAACGGCGCAGAGATCCAGGGGATCTTTACTCCTGGATAAGTTGTCCAACTTTACAAAATGGATTTGAAGGACACTTTATACCTAAAGGTGCACCAGAAACTGGCTGAGGTGCGTGTGGTATGTACGCCGTTATTCACACTATCTTTTCCATACTAATCCGCATACTTGGTAACATTAGTGGCAAATGTCATTAAAAAAATACACAGTTCTAAAACTTAAACTATCCGTTATGTGCAGCGTGCAGGACACTGACATGTTAGACTTCTCTACAGGGTCAGTCATCAGATTTCCAAGGCCCTGTATGGCTAAAAGAATTGCAGATCCTATATGTATTCACATCATCAGAAGTGGCATCACAAAAATGGCCTTTACGAGTGCCATCAGTCTTGGATACTGGAAGGCATCATGTGTGGTGTGACATTAAAAGAAGCTGCCAAGAGACAAATACATTGTAATATGCATATGAATGGTCAATATTATTATATATTGAGCATCTCTATAGTTTAGTCAAGCACAAGTGAGGCATTCTTTTAATAGGAAAAGCTACACATTGAATTACTTACAGGGGCTAGCAATTATGACAGATAAGACAATGTGAGATTAAATGATTTGGCGAGAATCATTCTTTGGCTAATTAGTCAAACCTGATTTGGGCCCAATCTACAATTTAAGTAGTTGACCACAAATCTTCCCACAGGGATCGAAATTAAGATTCAATTAGCACGAGCTAAAGGCAGCTCTTGGGTATCCAGCATTAACCAGTGACCTGGAGCTAACACTGGGGAACAAGTAGCTAGTGCATAGCGCTCCACAAAGCTAACTTTTATATAAGATGCAAAGTTTGCATTTTGACAATTATTTATGTCTCTTTGTGCTTTAATTGTTATTCATATGAGGGAAATTGTGCCTGTTATGCCTTCTGGTAATTTGCCACTTAGGGGTTGTATTCAGGCTTTCATTTACTTCTGGCTGCCTCCCCCTTCTTAAGCCTGTGGTGCTCGGTCTCCCTTAACTTAACTATGGGAGCCAACAATACTACTACACACCCTAGTGCCCTGGAACCTCTCCTAAGCTCATCGGTAATTCAGGGCTGGTTCGGCGTTCTTCTCTCAGATGGTGCGGCACTGCAGCACTTTCGATCAGCATCTCTTCATCTCTTCTCCGGTTTGGAAGTTGTCTCGGTCTCTCTAATATGGAGTTTCCACTGCTCCCTTCTCTGTGACCACGGTTTCCCAGGTCTCCTGTTTTCCTTGCTCACACTGTAGAGGAGCAGGTAGACGCTATCCTGCCATTTCCCGCCCCCGCGCTGCCGTCATATTGGCACAGTCAGAAAATAGTCCTAGATGGGGTCCCCTACATTGTTCCTATACTGCATCGAGTGTATGAGAGACGTTATCCACTCAGACAGCCATTCAGAATGTTCCCTCACACTGAAAGTGTGGAAGGATGTTGTATGGAAGAATGCTACATGGAATAATGCCACCTGCCAAGATGTCAGAACGCACCTGTGGACATCATTGACATACGTTAAGATGAAATCTGAAAAGGACAAAGTAATGTCATGAAGGAGATATATGGACCTATGTTGAAACGATATGAAGATTCTGAGTAACGATGTAACTGAAGCCCTAAAAATAACATGTACCTAAAGCTAAAGTAATCATGGATCTAAAGAAAATAAAGTAACTCACTGACCAATAACTATAAATATGCAGTAATGCAAGGTAGAAAGGCAATGTATAGAAGCTTGCTATAGAGGAATAAATAACTTGGCAAGGACGGCCATATTTGGAAAATGGACGCTGGCTCGCATTGAAATTGACCAAGCTACCTCAGAGACAGGCTGAGGCTGTAAGAATCAGGAGACGCATGAAAACAGTTTTGCTTGCAGAGCCGACGATAAGTCAAGATTAGCCTCAAGTTAACAATGCTATATTCAAAGGATAAGCACAGAGCACAAAGGGAGTACATGGATAAGCTCTGAATGTGGGACATTCTTCATAGATGGAAGACGAAAACATCTGTGAGAGCCAAACTGTTGGTCAATTAAAAGTGTACAAAGTTCATATGAGATAGAGCGAGCAAATCTCTAGAGGCCAAGAGGAGCAACAGCACCTTGCATAAATTGAATCAAATAGCAGTAACGGAAGGATGAAATGGACACATTTGTGCTCTCTTCACATGTGACTCAAAAATCGAAAACAAAGGCTATTCATTAGAGCCTTAAGCTAAGATAGTGGTGTTGAAGAGAGGGTCCCTGGAATGCCCTTCATGTACCCTATTCACATGACTGCCCAAAGGACGAGAATTTACAGGTGCCAGTGACTTTTTGGCCTACTCACAGATGGACCGGTGCATTCCACATATGTGAGCAGATACTCTCTTAGGTAACCGTTCACACCCTATCCAGCTGACATCTTTGCGGATACAGGTGCCACATCACTGGACCAGATTGTCTAATGATAAAATATCCAGTCATACTGATGTCATTAGTGACACCACAACATACTAATGTTAGTCAGAAAGAAAACTCGCATCCATGCACGAAGGTACACAGACACGCACGTGCACACACAAAGAACATGCATTCACAGTTCTGTAGATAGAGGACAGATACATGTACATACTGTCGGAAGCCTTTTTCTTTTCATTAGCCAAACACAGAAACGCAAGAAAGCAAAATGTCACACAGAGCATGCTTGCAACCGCTTTACTGCAACTAAATATATGGAACTTCAGGGACGTATAAGGAACCTGGAAGAGCCGAATACTACTAACCCCTAAGAAGAATACTACAATATATGTAGGAAAACCATAGAATGACTCTAGTGAATCCACTCTAGTGAATCCACATGAAGCCACAGACCTCAGAATAAGGAACAAAGAGATGCAGATTCTGCAGCACGAAGCACAGGACCAGTGCTCATAGCCAAGGGCGGGTGGAACATTCCTCGCTCCTGGGGCAGGGAGCCACCTGCAAAATAACAGAATAAATCCTCACTAATTGCAGACCCAAAAGCTCAGTTTTACGGTCTTCACCCACTTGACTCAGCACCTGTGGGGAAGAGAATCGGTTCCCAGAGAAGACAAATAGAATTGTTACTTGTGTTGCCCAATGAACATTACAGCCTTCAGGTACTCTCCCAGTCTAGGAGGCTATACCAGTGGCAACAATAGGGGCACCCATTCTTTCATATTACCTTGGAAAGGGTACACTGAGCGCTGTGAACAGAGCAGCGTCCCAGACCTGGGGGGACCCACTCCAGCCAATCATGGAGCACACATCTTGTGGTGGTGTATAATGGGAAAAGGGCCAATGGCCAACCTGAAACCATGCAACAATGTAATAGATCGTTTTTGGGGAAGTCTCAGGGAAATCCACCTGACATGGAAGGACCAGTTAGACCACTCCTATAGGGCATAACTATAGGTAATAGTACCTGAGTTATCCAATCGGATGAGCTCTTAGGTTTTTGGGGAAGGGTTAGCAATTGTGATGTCATAATACAATAAAAGCTTGTAACATGGGCTCAGGAGTTGAGATTGTAGGAGATTTTGTCATTTCCTGTATGATCCCTGTCTGTTTGGAAAATAAAAGACAGTCCTGCTTTGCCCCATGGCTGAGTCCTCCATCATTTCCAGGGGTGAGTTCAATGGGCCTTGGGTACTCTGCTAAGCTGTGATTTGTGGTGCGAACTGCCGATCCTCTGGACTACTTTATAAATTGGTAGCAGAGCAGGGTGGCCCATTTGATTGGCACAAATCCGCTTCTTCTGTCGCAACGCCTCGAGGACTGTGAGGTGACCCAAGGAGAACGAGGATCACACAGAGAGTGCACCTTGTGAAGAGGCGGCCTTGGAGAAAATCCTGCCTGCTGTCTGTGGGACTCCCTGCAAACCAGAAGGGCGGAATGTCAGATTTGGGGAGAGCCAGTGGCCGAGTGGAAACAGCAGATCCCGGAGTGTAAGAATTGATTCAGCCATACAGCAAATAAGGGAAGTAGGGAATAACTAGCAGGTGTGTGGTGCTATTGATTATTATTGAGTATTTTGAGTATTGTTGAAGTATTATTGAATGTTGGAGCGGAGGTGGACGTTAGTTATTTGTGGTTCGGGAGCATTCGATCTTGAGGTGATTTGTTGTGGCAGTTGGCTTAGATGATTGATTTCAGAGTACGACTGACAGAAGTGAAGAGGGATGGGGAAGCCTACCACCCCTCCCTCTCCTACTAAATTCATGACAAGGAAGAAGGCCAGGAAATACTGCAAGCACCCATTCTATTTCAGACCAATTTCCAGTGGTCCCATGATTGACAAATATGTCGAGAGATACCCCCTCAACCAGCCATACCCCCTCAACCAGCCTTACAGACCAGGAGCAGTGCGGATGTAGCCCAGCGTGGATGAAGAACCACAGACACCTCTATTCATAGCCTAGACTAAGCACCAAGAAGCCATGTTGCTGACGTTGTTAGAGACACCACGACATAGCAGCATTATACATGAAGCACACGTGCCATCCACACTTCGGGGCACAAAAACCCACTTGAATACATGAAAAACATGAGCGTACAGTTCTATAGTTAGAGGACAAATACACATACATACTGTCATTGCTTTTATTATTGTGCCATTAGCCAAATGCTGCAACGCAAAAACCGCAAGAGACAAGAGATCCTGAGCACAGTGTTACGCCTCGGCAGGCCCGCAGTAAGGTTGTTGCCCTCCGTAGGGGTATGCGTCATTGCGCAAACCCATTCTATACCCACTGGCAACTGCCCTGGAGAATAGTGGCTTCGGCTCACTCTGCGGCAATTTTGGACTACAATTCCCAGCTTTCCGCCTCCCTCTGTCAGCTCAGAGGCGATGACGCGTGAGCCTCAGTTTCGTCTGGTTCCGCCTTCTCCTTCCCTATTTAAACCTCGGAACCGGACGAAACGCTGCTTCTGATTAAAGTTGCATCCCGGTATTTAGAAGTTCCGTCTTCAACCCTACTCTTGCTCGTGTACCAGACCTGTTTTCTTCATTCACGGACTGCTTTGCCTGCCGCTTTGGAAAATCTGACTTGCTCGTGTACCAGACCTGTTTTCTTCATTCACGGACTGCTTTACCTGCCGCTTTGGAAAATCTGCTTGCTCGTGTACCAGACCTGTTTTCTTCATTCACGGACTGCTTTGCCTGCCGCTTTGGAAAATCTGCTTGCTCGTGTACCAGACCTGTTTTGCCTGCCGCTTTGGAAAATCTGCTTGCTCGTGTACCAGACCTGTTTTCTTCATTCACGGACTGCTTTGCCTGCTGCTTTGAAAAATCTGCTTGCTCGTGTACCAGACCTGTTTTCTTCATTCACGGACTACTTTGCCTGCCGCTTTGGAACTGTATGCGATCACGGCATCGGTAAGACCCTTCTTTTCACCACTTGCTACCAAGCACATCTCCTGAACTCATTGTACCTTGCCGCCAAACTATATCACCTGCAACACTCCAACTTAATTGTGTCCTTTGCTGTTACCATCCTCTTGCCACAATAAGACTTCAATTGGGCTTTCTTCAGTAGTGCACAGGGACGCTTTGCTGATAGTGCACCAACCCAACTCTAGTGCGGCCCTGATTCCGCCCGGGTTCAGTTTCCCTAACTAACCTACCTATTTGTTATTTTGCCCTTCCGTTGTCAATAACTCTTTGGATATTGCAGATTCAACAGCACATTAGTGGTAAGGGTTTTTTGTGTGGTTATTCATTTTCCTTTGCTAATTGACAACTATAGTCAGGACAGGTTACATTCTCCTCTTTTACTTATAGGTGGTTTCCAGTTGCCTTGAATCAATGGGAGGGCATAGTTCAGGTACTACTAGAAAGAAGTATTGAGGGAAAGGGATCTTTCTGTATTCCCAATTGCTCACCTCTTGTTTTTCCTTCACAGCTGGGTTCATGGCAGTGTGTTCTCCCCGCCCTTTTGAGCGATCAGTCTCTCTGCCTGGTTCTTGTGCCCTCACAGAGAGGAGGCTAGGTTGGAGGCCCCGACCTAGCTCTTCAATCAATAGTTCAGTCCTGTGCCTTCCGGCCACCGATTTGGTATACTCCCCGTCCGGTGAGTAACACACAGCTTGTAGATGCTCACATGCAATTAACCCTATGGAACTGCAGGAGCACGTACAGGACCTGACAGAGTCACGCGTGACTAACCTATGGAAATCTAGCATAATATGGACACTGTAGAAACCACATTATAAGGTTTAGGAAAGTTACAGCAGGCCTCGAGCCTCAGAACAGGAGACAAGCTGAGACGATTCAGCCTGGACAAAGAGCAAGATGTGTGAGACAGGACCCACAGCCAAGGCCTACAGATAACATTCCAATCCACAGACAATAAAGGGACCAGCTGCAGAAAAGACCAATACATCCTCATAATTCAGAGCTCCACAGCTCAAATCCATGGTGGCTGAACACGTGACCTGGCTGAAGCAGACAATAGGCAGCAACCAGCGGTGGGAAAGGAGACCTGGTCTCAGGCTCCCAGACATGAATATGCAACAATGTGCACCAAGAGATGCGTTGATAAGGAGAGCACTCTCATAAACTAAGGTGGTGTACACAAGTTACAATGCAGACACATAGTCGTTCTTGTTACCTTAAAAAGGTACAAAGTGAGCTGAGAACTCTTGCAGATGCCAGGCATGGGGAACGTCACCTCTAGCCAATCAGTTTAGTTTGTTTGTTTGTTTGTTTGTTTGTTTATTTATTTGATAATACGCTCCGAACCCATGGGTAGCTGGGCGCAACAAAGATAAGAATACTTTAAGCTTAGTTACATCAGGTACAATCAATACAACATAAACAGGACCTTGGTCAACGCGTGCAGGTTACAAAGGTACGTAGGGATCAGTAGGTTGTGAATTGTGGATACATAGTAGAAATAGAATAGTGGCTGGGTTACAATATTTATAATTTACAGAATATACAATAGGTACAATAGTGCCGCAATAAGACGAGGATAATAGAGTTGAGGAACGTCGTTAGCCGAGAGCCAGATGTCAATTCGGAATGACCTAGTATCAGTGGTCATTTGTGCGAAGCCAATTTAGCATATTGCGTCTAAATTAGAGGTAGGGTAGTTCTAATCTTAGGTCTAAGGGAAGGGCATTCCAGGTTGTGGCCTCTTTGACCAGGAAGCTGGACCCGCCTGCTTTTGTTCGTTTAAATCTCAGAATTTCAAGTAGGTGAGCGTTGGCCGTGTAGCAATTCTTCTCTTTATTTTTTCAGTGAGGTATGGGGGTGCTATGTTGTTCAGGCACTTGGAGATGAGTGAAACTGTTTTGAGGTGGATCCTGTCATTTATTTTTTGCCAGCGGGCATCTCGTCTGAAATTAGAGTTCCCTGTTAGGAATGTTTAGGGCTGCTCTTAGGGCATTATTTTGAAGTCGGTGAATTGAATTGTGCAAGGTGTTCGTCTGCTTACGTCTTGCGGAAGCGTTTTATCTACAAGGCGACGCTGTAGGCACAGATTGAGCACGTGGAATATTGGTATACCCTGTTAGGCAGGACGACGGCTGTAGATATATGTTTTTTGTATTTGTCAAAGTACCAGTGTCATTGGGAAACGTTTTAGGAAGTTATGTGAGTGCGTGGGTATTGGTGATTTTTTTGTTCTTCACATAGACATTATAAAGGTGATGTTACCAGGGAGGCTTTTGTGTATAGGACTAAGAGAGCACTAGGAGGTGCAGAGCCCTTTGAAGATCAAGGATTGAAAAGGTTGTGGTATTTTTCTAGGTGGTATGAATAAGGTGAATGCGTGAGATTGGTGGGTGTGCCTAAAGAGGGTGACGGATTGCAGAAGGGCGGGGCGCAGAGCACTCCCAGAACACTGATTGAGAGCCGGAGAGGCTTGTGACCTTGTGGATTGAGCTGTTAATTGGAAATTTGAGATTGAAATAAAGTAAAGTGAATTTGTATAATAACAGCCGAGGTGTCGAAAGCCCAGACTTGCGGTCAAGTAAGTATTAAAGCAAAGTATTGTGGAAGCAATACCGTGGACATGCATGGTGAGTGTGCTCAATCAAAGGTCTCTGTACGGTATCTTGAGGAAAGGAAACAAAAGTAGAAGATCGATGTGAAGTGTACATTGGGTGAAGTGAATAGAAGTGGTCCTGCAACGGTTTAAGCAAACCCCATCGCACATTCAAAAGTCTTTGATTCTGGTATCAAAGGGGATCTGAGGCCAGACGAGGGGGATCCATGTTCTGAGCCTGAATGAGGGAGACCAAGTTGTGAATCTTGTATAAAAAGGGATCTGAGCCCGGACGAGGGGGACCCGTTGTCCGATCCCAAAGGAGGGAGACCAGTCTTGAACTTGTGAAAGTGAAACCTTGACAAAGGAAAGGTACTTTTGTGTTTTGTTTGCTGCATCAGTCACTCTGCATTAAGAGACTGTCATTGTGAAAGAGACCTTTTGGTGAAAGACCCTGATGCCTGTGTGTTGAACTGTTACCTTGTGGGCAAGAAGCTAGAGTGCGTGCCTAGTCCGCACGTGCCAATTTGCCCCATGCTGAAAATGTGGGGAAGGGAAGCTAACTGCTCAACTATCCTGACATCATTTCTTCAACACTTTTCTTTTACGCACATTGTTATCCCACACCATTTTTATTATGACAGACTCGACTAGGACTGCGTTATTATTATTTGATGGTCGTAGCTTGCTCCCATCTTTAGATTTAAGGATTAGATAGGCGTTTTTCAAACCCGATTGAAGTTCAATAAACCCCCTTGAACTGTGATCATTTGTGTCTGTCTTACTGTTTGATACCATGAGTTCCTTACAATTGTAAGGACACGAGTGAAGCAAGAGAATGGGCAGATATAATGGAAGAGGTAAAGAGAAGAAAGAAGGAGGAAAGGGAATAACGCAAGAGAGTGCTAAGGGAGAAACAGAAGGCAGAAGAGCGATAGCGCAAACAGCGAGCAATGTAGACACAGAGAGAGATTGAGGATATGGCAAGGAAAAGGGCAGAAGAAGAAAGGGAAAAGCAAGTACAGATAAAGAAGGAGAAGAGGAAGTTAGAAGTAGAACGGCTCATAAGGGAGCGACAGCGCAGGGAAACGGAAGAGCACGCTCTTAGAGAAGTGCGAGTAAAGTTAGGTTTAGCACGTTTTGATGATAATGTGGAGAGGGAAGATCAAGTAGAGTGGAAGCGAAGCAGGAGATACGGTAGGGCAACTACACTGCCAGACCGATACAACACTGGGTTCTCTGTGAGTGGGGACTGCAGGAGCGTGATAGACCTAGGAGAAGGGCAGCGTGAAGGCGCAGTGTTGAGAAGATTAGGCTTTAAGACAAGATCGACAGTGATGGCAGAGATACTGAGTCAGATGACGACTGAAGACGAGGGAGTCGGGGGACCTACCCGAGGGATTAAAGGGAAGAGCACACGGTATGGGGAGCCGACAAGGACACGGGTGGATTACAGGGTGACAAAGATGAGAGGACACATTGTTCTAGGGCTGTATCGTGCAGCATAGATAGCAGCATTATCCCATTTGCGCAGAGGCTCAGAGACCTTCCAGTTCAGAGGAGGGGAGAATTGGAGAGGGCAATCACCGCCACTAAAGACACTGGGAGGTTGGGTAGGGAGACTGGACTGAGACATTTCCCCTTATTGGAGAAGGGAGGAGGGCGACCTCAATACATACCGTGGGAAAAGATAGAAAAGGACAACTTGAGGTCTAAGCTACCCTCCTTGACCGCGGAAGAGGGGAAATGGATATACGAGATGGAAAGTCTAACAGCAGCTCAGACATTAGCAGTGGGGGATATGAAAAGTTTACTGTCTGCGATTCTCGGAGAGGTTGCCAATGATGTATGGAAAAGGAACCGGCTACCCAGGAGTAACAGCCCAGAAGACAGCGCACGATGGTTCGCCATTTAACAACTGAAAAGCAGCCTTGTGGAGCGCTCTATGGGTGCAGTATCCAAACACTTCAGACACTAGTGCAATCATGGCACGTAAAATGAGTGAAGAAGAAGACCCCTTGCAGTATATTCAAGGCAGTCAAGAGAAACAGAGACTTGAAACGCAAGAACAGTGGGAAAAGACAGTGGCATTATTTTACCATATACTATGTCATGGGTTGCCGGAGAAGGTGCAAAAGCAGCCCAAGAAGTTAGTGGGGATGGAGGCAAAACCATGGTGAGAAATTCAATGTACTATAGTGCAATATTGTAGGCTAATGCAAGAAAAGGCGAGGAAAAAGACTGAGGAAAAGAAGCAAGAAGAGGCAAAGTTAATACAGAAGAAATTGTCCAAGTATGCCATGGAAGAGGTAATGCTGACAAGCGCAGAAGGACAGAGCACAATGCATGCGCAGTACGGTCCGCCGCACACAGGGGAGGTTGCATGGGGTGGGGCGATGCGCAGCACGGGTTCAGAGGAAGAGGGTGCCCACGAGAGGTCGAGGGTATGGGCACCCAATACAGCAAGGCCCAGAGGGTTTTTCAGGAGGGTTTCCAAAGCAAATGAGGGAACCACCCCGGTGTTAGGTGTGGGACAGATAGGACACATTTCTAGAGTGTGTAAAAGTAGAGGAGGGATGCAACAGAATGTGGGATGCAATATTAACCCACATTTCAGGGAGAACAGACAGAGTACTATGTTCAGGACCCACCACAACGACAGGTGCAGATATTGAACCCATACCCACAGGCATACTATGGCGCATTCCCAACAAATGCATATTCAGACCGGAACTACCTTTAGACGAGAAAGAGAGGGCAGTGATTCCACTAGAACTAGAGGAAGTAATAGTGGGGGAAGACTGAATAATATTACCTGGGACAGATGACACTGGACCAGCATGTTGGACAGTGATTGCTGTGGCAGAAGGGCACAGGTTGACTACAGTAACTGATGAAGAGCTATTCAAAGACAGTCGTTCAGATCACGAGAGAGTGTTCGACATCAGTATTACCTATTGGGTGAATATTCACTACAGAGAGGTGCCACAGAAAATAGCAATGATGCTGCAAGCATCGCCATCATTTCTCAAAGAGGACTTGGCCAAGGTCTCCAGTGCCTTATGGACCACAATCCCTTTGACATGGACTTCTGATGGGTATAAGAGCAGTGAAGATAAAACTAAAGCCAGGAGAAATATTACCAAGAGCAAGGCAATACCCTTTATCGAGAGAGGCAGATGAGGGCATTTACAAAAACATTGCAGCCCTAGTTAAGCAAGGCATTTTAGTACCATCAGCATCATTGTCTAACACAGAAGTGTACCCTGTGAAAAAGGCAACAGGGGGGTTGTGGCATTTTATACAGGACTTACGCCCTCTAAACCATATTGTCGTGGCAGAGTTTCCTTTAGTTCCAAACCCAGTGATAATGTTGTGTAGCATTCCTTTCGGAAGCTACCCACTTCATGGTTATAGATTTGAAGAAAGCCTTATTTTCTATACCACTCCACCAGACTCACACGATTTGACTAAGTTCCTACATAGAAATAAGAAGTGGAAGCACACTCGTCTTCCCCAAGGGTACTGCGAGTCCACGTCTATATTCAACAGGGTACTCAGGATGGACTTAGGCAACGTACAGGTAGAGAGTGTTGTTATACAATACGTAGACGCATCTTGATTTGCAGCAAAACAGAAGCACAATGTAGAAATGACTCAGTGCACATGTTGACAGTATTAGCAGAAAAAGTGTACAAGATAGACCAGGCCAAACTACAATATTGCCAGGAAGAAGTATTATACTTTGGGCAACTGATCTCACAAGAAGGGAGGAAAGTGACCCCACAAAGGTCAGAGAAAATTCTTAAGACTCCAAAACCCATGACCATAAGACAAATGCAGCAATTTCTAGGCCTATATAATTATTGCAGGGAATGGGTGTTCGACTACAGCACATATACCAGACCCTTGTTGAGCGGGTTCCATGGCATTTCATAGGCAGGAATTTCTACGCCTGTAATTTAAACGTGTATGAAAGAACAAAAAAGGTCATTGTTTTTTTAATTTTTTATGGGGGGTCCCATTCAAACCACCCCCCACACCTATTTTTTAACTATACCTGTCCCCCCCAACCACTTATCTGCCCTTTCCAACCCCCCCCAAAAAATGTTGATGAACTTTCTCGTTATTTCGTACACGTTTAAATTGCAGGTGTAAATATGCCTGGCGATGAAAGGACGTCGTACTGTTGAGCGCACTGAAAGAAGCACAAAAAGGGGATGGCACATTGCAATGGACAGAAGAAATGACTGAGGAATTCAAAGAGCTGAAAATAACAATATGCATGGCTCCAGTGTTAGGTATCCCACACTATCAAAGGGAATTTTAATCATTCTCACACTCTAACAGAGTATTAATGACCGCAGTACTGATGCAGAAAACAACCATGCGCCACAAACCATTAGCATATTACAGCGGGAAATTAGATACAATGATGAGAGGACACTATTTGTGCCAACACATGCTAGCTGCTGCTGGATTCGCAGTGGAGAAATCAGCAGGTATTACCATGGGATGCAGCACCACTCTTTTTGTAGAGCATGCTCTATTCGCAATACTAGAACAAATGTAAAATACACTTACATCACAGAGGGCTTCTCGATATGTGGTAATACTATCAAATCCAGCTATCAAGGTAGTGAAATGCCGACTTGTGAACTCAGCAACATTCATCGCCGAGCCTATAGAGGAGGACTATGTACACAACTGCACCACAAACATAGAAAGCCATGACGACATCCCAAAGGTAAAGGAGGATGCACTTGAGGGGGGAGAAGTACTTTACATTGACGGGTCATCCACAATATACCAGACCACAGGAGAAAGGCATGCTTGGATGACAGTAGTGAAGTTAAAAGAGGGCAGAATAAGTGAGGTCATAGAAAGCACATGCTTACCCTCACATTTTTCAACCCAAGCTGCTGAGTTAGTAGCTCTAATACTGGTACTTGTACTGGAGCAAAGCAAAAACAAGGAAGTGACGATATATTCAGATTCAGTCTACGTGACATCCACAGTGCATTCTGGGCTCTCACATCGGCTGAGGAGGGACTTCAGACGCGCTGACGGATCACTGGTACAGCACACGCTCCTATTAGGCAGACATATAGAAGCACTGCAACTCCCACTGCACATAGCAATTGCGAAGTTCCAGGCCCACCGAGGGGAGAGGATCCCATCTCCAAGGTAAATGAGGCAGCAGACGCAGAAGAAAAATGTGCCACATATTTTAATGACATCCTAGAAATGGACACTTCATCCCAGGCACGTAACCATATACGAACAATGGTTTTGAAGGAGGGGTATAACACACTACCAGTGACACAGATTATGGAATTGCAGGGAGCTGCACCTAGAGAAGAAAAGGAATTATGGGTGAGAAGGGGATGTTCCATGTCTCCGACAGATGCCCTATGGCGGCAAAACAACACAAGGAAAGTGGTAAAGCCATTGTTATTATTGCACACTGCATTGACGCAGTTGCACCATCCAACCCATATGGGGAAGGAGGTACTTGCTGCTCATATTGGAGAAGACTGGTTTTGTCCCAACCTTGCAGAGCATGTGGCAGAATTTATGATTAATTGTCTCATTTGCAATCAATTTACAGCAGGCCGTAAGATTAGTGACAGGAGCCATACCTCGCCCAATGGGTCTGTTCCAATACCTTCATGTTGATTATGTGAACATGCTCCAAGTGTGCCAGGGCCACTGCTACATGATAGTGGTTGTGTGCGCATTTTCCCGGTGGATCGAAGCCGGTCCCTGTTCCCATCCTGATGCCATAAGAGCGGCAACATTCCTGGTTTGGGACATTTTCCCATGATGGGGCGTGTGTGAGGTCCTGCAGTCTGATAATGGCCCTCACTTTGCCAATGAGATGTTTCATCATATCACGACCTTGCTAGACATACAACACAAATTCTCTTGTGCGTAACACCCGGAAATGAATGGGGTGTGTGAGCGCCTCACCAGGCTGCTCAAAGAGAGTATTGGTAAAATAAAGAAAACTTTGAACAAGAGTTGGTAACATTGTTTACCATTGGCCTTATCCACGTTGCACAACAAACCAGGGTCCGACGACCATTTAAGCCCACATGAGGTGGTAGCTGGGCAGCACTTGAGACTTCCCCTGGCTCTTCCCACTGGGGAATAATTGGATGCTGAAAAAATGTCTGATGTACTGCGACAAGAAATGTATGAATACACTGCTTCCTTGATGCCTTGTGCCTCTTTTATTTCTCGCCAACTGCAGAGACAACAGGAGAGGCCCAAAGGTAAAGAAGAAAGCAACAATTCAGAAAGAAACGAGGTACGCATAAAACCTCTACAACTTTATCCTGGAGACACTGTCCTTTTGGAAGACTTCACTAGAAAATGGTTTAAGCCCCGGTTTACGGGACCCCATTTTGTAGAAAAAGATTGAGTAGTGAAATTGAGAGACAAAAAAGCCTGGAACTACATCGGGGACGTCAAGCCCTGTCGAGCAGCAGCCTATCCTAGCAGCGACAGTGAAAGGGCCAATGTTCCACAAGAAGAAGAGAAAAAAGATCACTAAGGAGCATCATCGCCCAGCAGAGGCCAATCCATGCTCCCTTGCTCCAGAGCAATAGAGATAGGGAAAGGACTTCCTACACATCCAGAGTGAGGATACACTGTTTGATTATTATATTTCTTTTTGCACACTTACAGCATTCATTGTGAAAGTTGCGACTGTTCTTGTTATGTTATCCCATGCTTCCCCAAGATCCTCACCCAGTGACGTTACAAGGCCAATGTGTCCACTTTGTTAGGAGATCTAACAGTATATGAAGGCATCCTCCTAGTGTATTTCTCTGTGTTTTCCTGGCCTACTTGTCCCTAAACATACCCACAACTGAATAGAGGAAATCCATCTGTACTTGTATTACTTTGTGATCCTAGAGTACTCATTGTGTGGGAACAATTATTCTTTCTTGCAATAACACATTGCGTTTGTAGAGCTTGAAATAAGAAAGTACTAACACAATAACGCATTGTTTAGCACATTGCAGGTGGTCGATAAACATCTTGAAAGTTCCACAAGGTTCCACAACGGAGTAAGCTATGAATGCCATTCTTAAAGGTGTGATAATTGTGTCTTGTGTCTTCTTTTCGTTTGGTATCATTGCCCTTATTTTTTGGTGAATGGCCTTTGTTATAGAAAATAACGCTGTGACCCTTACTAACACAACACCAATTCCGTCAGGTATGGCTACCATGTCAGGTGGGGAGGTGAGCACTGCAAAATCAGTAAGGCGAGGTAGGCGCAGTTCTGATGTAGATGTAGGAGGGTTTGATCTCTCTCTCACGGACACTGCTCGAGTATCCAATAACTTGTGGTACAATCACATGACTAAAGTAGGTAAACAATCCACTGAGGAGAGCTGCTAGGTCTGCTCTGTTATCCCCTACACCATGAGTGCCCCCAGAACATTTGGAGCAACTGAAATACTAGTGGCAAGAGCACAGTGCCTTATGTACTTAGCGATGTTCACCACCCGTGGAAGATTTCAAGGGAGAACAGAAACCTTGAGATGGATGTCCAAAGCAACATTTCCCTATGAAGACACCTACATAAAAAACTAGATATGATGGATAGTTATTGGAAAAAAGACCAAGCTATACAAGATATCACTGACGGCCCGCAGAAAAGGGAGACTAAAACAATAACATTGAAAGAACTACTGTGTCCAAAGAAAGGGCAGGTAGAGAGAGCAGAACCAGGATGCTGGGAAAGACCACATATGCTTGTTTAGTATGCACAGCAGAAGGGTGGAAAGAAGGAGTAGTGGGGAGCAAAGCACATATGCTACTAACAGTTCCTGTTCGTACAGTTTACAAAGAAAATGACAAATGCTTAAAGGAATGGGAAGCAAGTGCGAAGTTGCTAACCTGAATGGAGAATGAAGAGGGACCAATACCCATAATACCACTGAAGAAAGCAGCATTATGTTTCCAGAATGATGGAGATGTAAAACCTGGTGAAAACATGGAATGTGAGCAGACAGTAAAGGTTCCAGGCATGAAAGTAGGGACAGCAGTATTAATGGATCATTACTGGGCCATCAAAGAAGAGCTCTGAGAAGTAAGGTTGATGGCCCTCGAGAACAGGTATGTCCTGGACCTCCTCACAGTAATAGAAGGAGGAGTTTACACCAAGATCGGATCATCTTGCTGTACATTTGTTCCAGCCAATGATGAAGAAAATTGGACACTAACTGAGTCAGTTACTAGATTGTCACAAATGCATGCCAAAATGGAGGAAGAAGCAAAAGGTGCAGGAAAAGATGAAGGTTGGCTGTCATATATATTCTCATGGATACCCACATGGATGGAGAAGGGATTGAAGCTATTGCTAGCAGCACTAATACTGCTACTACTGACGCTGTGTGTGATCAGGATATGTATCACACAGTGCCGAAAAACGACAAAGAAAACTGTAGGTATGAAAGTGTTAGTAGAGACAACTTCTAAAGAAGATAAGATAATAGAAGCACAAAATACCCTACGGATGCAAATAACAGAGTATCCACTGTTCCCGACTGGAGTAGTGTTTGAAGATCCCAATAATTACAAGGAATATTGGGGTACATAGGTGTGGTGCAACCCAGAAGGAGACTGCTGTTACGTGACATGGAGTTTAGATGATCATGCAAGGTTCTATTGCCACCTGGGAGAAGTAACTAAGATTTAGCTGCCAAGAGCAACAGTGAATAGGTTTGGAGAAGTGGTTGACCAGAGGGGAACTGAAGAGAGGGTCCCTGGAATGGCCCTTGTGTCCCCGATTTGCATGACTGCCCATGGACGAGAAATGACAAATGCCAGTCAACTTTTGGCCAACCCCCAGGTGGACCGGTGCGTTCCACATATGTGAGCAGATATTCTCTTAGATAACCGTTCAAACCCTAACCAGCTGACATCTTCGCGGATACAGGTGGCACATCACCTAGTCCACCGAAACTGGTTGACTTACAAGTGGAGATGGCACTGACACTTGTTGACGCACACCACTTCTATATGAAGGGTAGAGTGAGAAAAGGTAGCACTTACTCGCCTACCAAAGTCTTCAAAAGAGAACACATTTTAGTCTTATAAATCAAGACAATGGGCCTCATTACAGGTCCGGCGGTAACCGTGGCGATAAAAACGGCAGGTTGGCGCCGGACCCGAAAAAAATTATCGGCACCTGATTTCCCGGTGCCACCGGGCTATTCCAAGTCTAGCGGCCGGGAAGTCAGGCGCCAGCAATTTTGTTAGTCCTCATTCCCATGGAGTCTGATAAATGGGGACACGGGAGCACTGTGAGAACTCTGAACGGGTGCTGCGCCACTCGGCAGTTGTGACCCTGGCAGGCGGGACAACACTCGCCCGCAGAGTTGTACTGTGCCGGTCCGGAAACAACAGTGCTGGTAAGCTTACCGGAAACGTTGTTTCCAGACTGGCATTATTGTAATGAGGCCCAATATCTTTTTGATCAGGGTCTACTTACCACCAGTAACAGCCATTAAAGGAATTAGTTTGCCCAAATATTGGTTGTTAATTGAACTGTACCCTATATTTTAAAATATTCCAAAGCAAGGGTTGTGGGATTTACCTGTCCTGCTTTTTTCTCTATGCCGACAGCCATACATACATCAAGGTCTGGTCCTACGATATACGATAGTATAAACATTCATAAAAATTGAGTTAAAAAAACATTTGTGTTGCTCTCTTTTTCGATCCACTTTTAGATAGGCGGCCCACCAGCGCGGCCTAGGGATAACACCCCTGAGAGGTAGGGACAGTTAGAACCTTCTCTGTCCTCCTTTGTAAACTACCACTCTAATCTAGTCTATCGTTAAGGCCCAGACCCCTGGTTGTCACTACCTGCTAAATGCACTAACATTGTAGCACATCATACCGTAGTTGAACAGGCGCAGGTTGCTCTCACTCTGTCACCTCGCCTGAGACATAGTGCTTTCTCTACGAACATTATGCATGTTCATTGGTGCGTAGATGCTCAGGTTTGCCTGCCCACCCCCTCCTCGTGTGGTATTAAACTATAGCTTGTGCGTAACCCCATAACCTGTTACTAAGCTACCGTACTCCCCCTTCTTTTCTCAGCCACATCACTGAACCAGGTTGACTAATGATGAACTATCCAGCCATGCTGACCTCATTTGTGACACCACAACATAGTAACGCTAGTCACGAAGTAAACCCGCATCCCTGCACGAAGTTACACAGACACGCACATGCACACACGAAGAACATGCATACACAGTTCTGTAGAAAGAGGACAGATACATGTACATACTGTTGGAAGTCTTTTACTTTTCACTAGCCAAACCCAGAAATGCAAGAAAGCAAAAAGTCACACAGAGCATGTTGCAAATGCTTCACTGCAACTCACCATATGGAACTTCGGGGATGTATAAGGAACATGGAAGAGCTGAATACTACTAACCCCTAAGGAGAATACTACTATATATATATAGGAAATGACTGTAGTGAATCCAAATGAAGCCACAGGCCTCAGAATAAGTAACAAACAGATGCTGATTCTGCAGCACCAAGCACAGGGCCAGTGTTTGCAGCCAAGGACAAGGGCAGGAGGACCATTCCTGGCTCCCAGGGCAGGGAGCCACTTGAAAAAGAACAGAATAAACCTTCGCTGATTGCAGGCCCAAAAGCTCAGTTTTGCAGTTCTCCCCCATTTGACACAGCCAAGCCAAACAATTGCCATTTACCTGTTGTGGGAAAGAGAAGAGGTTCTCAGAGAAGATGGACAGAATTGTTACATGTGTTGCCCAACCAACATTGCAACCTGCAGACACTTTCCCAGGCTAGGTAGCTATACGAGTGGTAACAATAGGGACACACAGTGTTTTACATTACCCTGAAAAGGTACACTGAGTGCTGTGAATAGAGTAGGGTCACAGGCCTGGCAGCACCCACTCCACCCAATCAGAGAGTACACATCCTAGGGTGGTGTGTAATGGGCAAAGGGCCAATGGCCATCCTGCAACCATGCAAAAATGTAATAGATCGTTTTTGGGGAAAGTCTCAGGCAAATCCACCTACCTGACATTGAAAGACCAGTTAGACCACTCCTATAGGGGATACCTATAGATAATGGTGCCCATGCTACTCAATGGGATAGGCTCTTAGGTTTTTGAGGAAGGGGAAGGAAGTGTGATGTCATAATACAATAAAAGCTTTTGAAATGGGCTCAGGAGCTGAGATTGCTGGAGATTTTGTCATTTCCTTTATGATCCCTGTCTGTTTGGAAAAATAAAAGACAGTTCTGCTTTGCCCCATGGCTGAGTCCTCTGTCATTTCCAGGGGAGGGTTTGATGGGCCTTGGGTACTCTGCTAAACTGTGATTTGTGGTGCAAACCCCCGATCCTCTGGACTACTTTACAGTGTGCTCACACTCCTTTGAATGTTCCAGGACAGTGAGCAGGCACACAGTCAACTACAAACAGAAGACTGATAGCCTACCGATGAGAGATGATGGACTAATTAGAAAAATGGGAAGTCGTCTGATGGGATTCAAACACCTAAGTTTCTTTCACGTGCATGCAGCTAAGGAGACAAAAGTCCAAGGTTGGGATAGTATGCCAAACAATCAGTGGGGTTGGGGACAATCTACTATACAATGTTGCAGAAGCCAATCTACTGTTGTTATATCCACTATAATCAGTATTATAAGTATTTAGAGGAAATTCAAGGCGTGCCCTACAGATAAGGGGTAGCCAATGATGTACTAATGCTTATATGTTCTATAAGTAGATATGTTCCCTTCACCAATCTCTTCCTTTGATAGGTTTTGTATTTTGCCACATAGAATGGCGTCATAGATGACGTATTTTGGGGTATAAGACCTTCCTGCAATCAAGTTTGTATGTGAGTGTGCAAGCATCAGTTTGATGTCTGCCAGTTGACCCTGCTTTATTCAATTGATAATAAAGTAGTACTTTGCCATATTATTTGACTCTGTCCGATTATTTGATTTGAGATCCATTGTTGTATTCCATCTAGCAGAAAACATGCTGTTTTTTTTATCACGTGCAACGGTTAGCCTTATCCTTGTATATGAGTCACCTCTAGCCTAGCGTCTGCTGTTCAGCACACAACCAGTTTACACTGCTTGTCCATACGGCCATCAGTACATGACTACCACAGATTGGTGATAAGCACATATTCATTAATCCTGCACTGTTTTTAGAACCATATCTGCCCAGTCGTTGTACTGCTCAATTGCTTTATTTGATTAATATGTACTGCTCAGTTGCTGTATTTGATTTGTATCAACAGTTACTCACATTCTACCTCAGTCTCTGTATCGCTTGGTGCAATCTCATACCTCTATATTAGGTCAATCGCCGTTCAGGACTTTGTAACTACTCACTCTCATACTGGCTCAGTCCTTTGTTTTTACCTGGTGTAATTGTGTACCCGTATACTAGATCTATTATAGTGGCAAACTTGTGTTACAGCTGTTAAGATGGATTTCTGAATTTGGACCTGGTGGGCAGAGGTTCAGAAGGCCAGCCTAGTTTCTTGGAACAGGGTAATCTTCTGGACAAGCCATACCAATCAAGGTATCTATGGCAGTGGTCAAGACTAGGACTCAGGAGGGGTGAGGATGACTGAAAGACCTCAATGAGCACACATAGCAAGGACACTTACAAATTACTCCCAGACAGGTGTACATAAAAAATATAAACACATTTATTACAAGTACTTTGTAACTTCAACACAGAGTTAAAGAATCATCAATGCGTCCTTTAAATCAGGCATTATCGCAGCGAGCCTCAAAGAGGCCTGGGTCTGACCCCTCCTAAAAAAACCTACCCTCGACCCCTTACAACCCAACAACTACAGACCGATAACTACAGTGCCATTCCTCTTGAAACTACTGGACAAAGCTGCACACTGCCAAATCCAACACTTTCTGGAAACCCACTCCATCCTTGGGACCAGGCAATCAGGCTTCCAAAAAGGACACGGCACCGAAACAGCCCTGGTGTATCTGAAGAGTCAGATCACCCAAATCATGGATAAGGGCAAGCCAGCCCTACTGCTCCTCCTAGATCTATCAGCTGCTTTCGTCTGGTTGATCACAAGACCCTCACCTCACACCTCACACACTCACCCAATTTCTCTAAAGAATCAGCTCTCTGGGTCACCTCATTCCTTGAGGGAAGAGCCATGAAAGTCTTCTCGGATACTGCCAATGCCACACCCACTACAATCCATTGCGGGGTCCCCCAAGGTTCCTGCACTGCACCCACACTTAACAACTTGTTCACCAAGCCTCTCTTCGACAAACACGACTCACATGGTATCACATTCACGAACTATGCGGACGACACACAAGTATTTCTACCTCTCTCAGGATCATACCACGAAGATGCCAAGGCACTCCACACAATCTACTCCATCATCCAGGCCTGGATGGCAGTTAATGGCCTCTGCCTTAATGGAGACAAGACTGAAATCATGATACTAGGTCAACAGAGCACCCTAGACAAACTGGACAAACTATACGCCAACTTCTCCATTGACAACTCTATCATCCCCGCATCCACAGCTGTCAAGACTCTGGGAGTATACCTAGACTCCTCACTATCTATGACCAGACAAGTCAGCGCAATCACTTCCTCATCTGCGCATACCACCAAACTCATAAACGCCATCAAGCCATACCTCTCAAAAACAAACTGCCTCTCAAAAGCCAGAGCAACCATTGGAGCCAAACTGGACTACTGAAATGCCCTACTAGCAGGCACATCGGCAAAAAACCTAAACAGACTACAAGTCACACAAAACAATGCTCTCCGGGCCGCTCTTAGCATCCCAAGAAGAGAGCATATCTCCCAGGCCAGACACTCAGCCCAATGGCTCCCGGTCAAAGAGCGAATCACACTCAAAATCCTCACCCTCATACACAAATGCCTCTCGCTTTCCGCCCCGCCATACCTATCAGAGACCATCTCCAAACCCTCTTCCTCACGTCCCACCAGGACGCAGTACACCAACTTACTCCACATCCCACGTATCAAAAAAGCCAAAGCCGGTGGCCTAAGCTTCCCCTCCATTGCTGCCAAGTCCTGGAACGCTCTACCTGCAGACATTAGAGCCGAGAACTCACTCCCGATTTTTTGTAGGAAACTGAAAACCTCTTTCCTTGCACGATAATATGTGACACTCGCTAACCTATGTAAATATTCTGCACTGTAAATTTGTACAAATGTCATATTCTTATTTTTCTTGCGCCTGTAAATATTGTATTATGCTTTTATATGCTACTAAGATATATCTGTAACAAGCGCCACGATGCCCCCGGCTGACGTGCGCTCTACAAATACGAATAAATAAATACATAAATAAATCACACTAACACTATCAAACCAACAAAATCCTATTCATACACAATATATACAAGACCAAAGGGGTCTGAAGGGTTAAAGGCACAAAATGAGCCCACAACCTAAAAGGGAAGGAAACAGGCAGTGCAAATAGTCCCCTTCTGCATCCAACACACTCCTAACTAAGAGGCAGTCCGGACCCTAAGAAGAGTGGAGCCTAATGCTCAACAGTACATGCAATGCAAGTGCACGCGGTTGTTCCAATGGGCGAAACGGGGTCTGTTCAGGGGTCTGTAACAGCTCAGGAAGGTGGGTGAGGCGATGAAGAATAGGTTCCCACTATTTGAGGAGGGTCTCCACTTGAGGGCAGAGTCGATTCCAAGAGTTGGGAATAGTTTGCTAGTTCACACTAGCAGTGGAAAGGAGAGGGGCCCCCAGGGGTCACTTGTGCGTAAAAATGGGTGGAGGCGCTAGGGGCCGCCAGCTAGGGTTGTGATTACTCACTGACACCCTGGAACACTCCGGACCAAACTTCGCCAGTCGAGTCCACTTCGGTTCGAGGTTCAAATGCGGCAATATGACGGCTCTGCAGCTTTCAGCGACGAAGATACAACAATGATTCCCAAACAGGACTGTGGCCATTTCTCTGCTCTTGGTGGATGGATCAGGCCAGTTTCACTGCAGCAGGCTTCAGGGGTAAGAGGGGCATAAATGCAGTGCATCTGCAAAGATCGTCACCACGGCTGGGCGACACGGTTACCGCGTATGCTCCGGTTCGAGCGCACTCGTCTCACTTCCGACCTGGGTATGCCAAGTGTACGAAATTCGGTATGAGGGTGCCGTGAACACAGAGCTAGCAGTATACCAAGTTACGAGGGCCTCCTCAAAATAGCAGCGGAGACAGAGCAAAGGTCCTGCATAAGCTGGTCAGCCCACTGGTTGGCCTACGGACACTTCCAAGAAAGCGTACTTGCAGGTTTTGATGAAGGTGCCAAGAATAGTTGGTCCCACTATTCCAATGGGTCAAAGTGTCTTTGCAGACCTTCTAGGATGACCAGTGGCAGAGGGGTCCCACGGGACGACAGCGGGCTCAGGCTGCCAAACCTTCCAGCGGGTCACCAGCGGTTCCTCGACTCGGCTTCTTAGTTTCAGGATACTTGGATCCTATCGTTCGTTCAGCGAGAACTCCAGAGATTGACATGGTATGGTTGTTTGAGGCCTCCTCATATGCAGAATCTCCTTTGTGCCAAAACAAAGAGGACCCAATGGGAGATCTGCTCACATACAAGCATACCATACTTGGACCAATCATGGACCACGGTGGTCCCAGGCATTCACAGCACTCCAGACTCTCTGGCACCCAGGATGTGTATTGGGGACAGACAACCCAGCCCACATCCTGAAGGCACACTCACAAGGCATGCAGAAGCCTGCGAAAACTTGGCGTTTCACGGGTAAATGCATGACCCAATAAGGACTGCCGGTCAGCTCGACCTGGGGAAGGGGAAGGGGCAAGATGGCCAAAGGACAGGACAAAGAACCTCTTGGCATGGCCATTTTGGAGCCAGGGCACCTATTCGTGCCAAACATGGTAATCGCGGTTTATCTGGCAGGAAAGGGTTAAAATTACATGAAAAGATAAGCTGCAACCAGGCCTGTCCATGACACATCTGCACATCTCCTAATAAATCCTTTGAGAGTATCTAGAGCCTTTGGAAATGACTAAGAGACCCAAGTGTGCTGCACTGGAAGGTACACTGCACACTTGTTACATGTTGCAGAAAAGTTGCAACATTGGAAAAGGACTAAGGGAAACAAAGTCTCCCAGTACTGACTGTTTTAAGGGCATGTCAGTTTCCCCATAAAAAGTGAGCGAAAAAGCCCAGAGGAGTGCAGCAGAAGGCTGTGCTCCCCTGGCAAAGTCAGACTACGGTGTTAAACAGCAGCAAACAGTTGGGGGGGTACACAACTGGAGGGAAAATTACACATAAATGGAAGTCTTTCCTAACACTCACCCTTAGCAGACCAAGGACAGGGGGAATTAATCCACCCCTGGATGAGTCTCATGTCCAGGTCGGTTAAACAGTCTGGACAACCCATCAGCATTGCTATGTTGGACACCTGGCCTATGCTCAATAGTGAAGTCAAAGCCTTGCAGACTTATGGACCACCTGAGCAACTTTGGATTCTCTCCCTTCATGTTCATTAGCCACTTTAAGGGCTTGTAGTCAGTTTGCACAGTGAAGTGGGTCCCATAGTGGTAGGGCCTCAGCTTCCTTAGGGCCCACACAACAAAGAAACATTCTTTCTCTACTGTGGACCATCTGAGCTCTCTGTCCTTAAACTGGTGGCTAATGAAGCCAATAGGGTGTTCCTTACCCTTCTCATCTACCTGTGATAGTACAGCTCCTATCCCAGTGTCAGAGGCATCTGTCTGCACAATAAAAGGTCTTTGGTAATCAGGGGCCCTGAGAACAGGGGCCTGGCAGAAGGAGTCTTTTAAGCCATTGGAGGCCTTTTCACACTTTTCAGACCAAGTTACCTTCTTGGGTTTCTTAGAAGTTTTGAGAGCAGTCAGAGGGACAGCTATGGTGCCTTAGTCTGCCATGAAATTTCTATAGTACCCAGTGAGTCCTAAAAAGGCTCTCACTTGGGTCTGAGTAGTGGGGGTAGGCCAGTCTTGTACTGCTTGTACTTTACTGGGTAGAGGCTGTATCCTCCCTCCACCTACTTCATGTCCAAGGTAGACCACTGAACCTTGTTCAATCTGGAACTTACTTGCCTTTATGGTCAAGTGGTCCTTCTGAAGAGCCTGCAACACAATCCTAAGGTGTTTCACATGGTCTTCCGAGGTGGCACTGAAAACGTCTATATCATCCAGATATGCGAGACAGAATTCATCCAACCCATTCAACACATGATTCACAAGCCTCTGGAAAGTGGCAGGGGCATTCTTCAACCCAAAATACACACCATGAACTGGTAAAGACCCTCTGGTGTTGAGAAAGCTGTCTTCTCCTTGGCATGTTCTGCAAGAGCTATTTGCCAATAGCCTGCAGTGGGGTCAAATGTGCTAAGGTATTTGGAGGCACCCAAAGTATCCACCAGCTCATCTGTTCTAGGCAAGGGGTGTGCATCTGTCTTGGTGACAGCATTCAGAGCTCTGTAATCCACACAGAACCTCAACTCAGAAATTCCTGCTTTTGGAACCAATACCACTGGACTGGACCAAGGACTACTAGAGGGTTCAATCACCCCAAGATCCAACACTTTGTTGACCTCTGTCTTAATGTAAGACCTTACTTTGTCTGACATCCTGCATCCCCTACTTTGGGTAGATACACTGTCTCCCGTGTCAATGTCATGTTTGCACCAATGTGTCAAACCAGGAGACTGTGGGAACAAGGGGGAAAATTGCCTCAGCAAACTTTTCCCCTCTGCTTGTTGATCAGCAGTCAGGTGAGGGGCCACATGGACAGCCTCAATGGAGCTGTCTGAAGGACTGCTCTGGAACAGGTCAGGGAGAGGTTCTAACTCCTCCTCCTCAACATCTGAAGCCAGCAGCAGTGTAGCGATTTCAACTCTTAGGATCAAAGCCTTCAGCCTATTTACATGGAACACATTTGGGGCCTGACCAGCCCTTCCAAGGTCCACCAAATAGTTGACCTCACCCAGTGACTCCACTACAGTGTAAGGACCTGACCATTTGTCCTGTAAAGCTCTAGGCCTTATAGGATTCATGATCAGGACTTGCTGACCAGGTGTGAAATTGATGAGGGAAGCCTTCTGGTCATACCAATGTTTCACCGGTGCTTGCCCTGCCTTCAGTTTCTCACTAGCCAGACCCATCAGGAGTATCATCCTTTTTCTGAGCCCTAGCACATGGTCCACTACGTTGGTAGTAATAGGGGGAATGGGCATCTCCCATCCCACCTTGACTATGGCCAAGGGTCCCCTTACACAGTGAACAAACAGAAGATTGAAGGGGCTGAAGCCAACACCCTCCTGTGGTACCTCTCTGTAGGCAAACAGTAAGCATGGTAACAGAAAATTCCATTTTCTTTTTTGGGGTTCTTCCAGAGCCCCAATCATGCTTTTTAATGTTCTGTTAAACCTTTCAACAAGACCATTGGTTTGTGGGTGATATGCGGATGAAAACGTATAGGTGACACCACATTCCTTCCACATGGCCTGCATATACTTTGACATAAAGTTGCTGCCCCTATCAGACACAACTTCTTTAGGGAAGCCAACCCTAGTAAATATTCTTTTGCAACTGACTTGGCAGTCACAGTCTTTAATGGGATGGCCTCAGGAAATCTGGTGGCATGGTGTTAGGAAAGATTTCGTAATTGTAGGTAATTTTCCTTCCATGTGGCAACCCCTAAACTTTTTGCTGTTGTTTTTCACCTTGTTCTCGACTTTGCCAGAGAAGTGCAGCCTTCGGCCGCACTCCTCTGGGCTTTCGCTCCTTTCTTACGGGGAAACTGACATGCCCTTAAGACATTCAGTACCGGGGAACGCGGTTTCCCCTAGTTTCTTTTATCATGTTGCGGCTTTCGTGCAACATGACACAAAAGGGCACTGTAAGCTAAATTACAGCTCTCTTGGGTCTCTAGCCTTCTACAGGCCCTAGATACTCTTTTAGGATTGTAACTGATCGGTGCAAGTGATTCACGGACGGGAATTGTGGCAGCGATCGTTTCTTGTGTTTTGAGCTCCTTTTGGCGTTCTAAGCGCGTTTCTCGTGCTTAACCCAAAATGGTGGCCTGGCTCCCAAAATGGCCAGACCACGATGCTCCTTTGTCCTGTCCGCTGACCATCTTGCTCCCTTCACCTTCCCCAGGTCGAGCTGACCCGGGGCCTTCCTTATTTGGGCATGTACTTTCCTGCGAAACACGGATGCTTTCGCGGGCTTCTACATGTCGTATGTGTGCCTCCAGGATGTGGGCTGGGATGTCTGGTCCCAATACACATCCCGGGTGCCAGAGAGTCTAGGGTGGTGTGAATGCCTGGGACCACCGTGGTCCGTGATTGGTCCACGAATGGTGTGAGTGTTGATGAGCGGATCTCCCATTGGGTCCCCTCCGTTTTGGCGCAAAGGGAACCGTGGATAAGAGGGGGCTGGAAACACCACTACCGTGTCGATCTCCTGAGTTCTCACGAACGAAGGAATACAGGAGCCAAGTATCCTGCAACCAAGAGGCTGAACCGAGGAATCGCTGGTGACCCGCTGAAGGACTGCTCCTCTGCACTGCTGTCGCCTTGTGAAACCCTTTTTACCTTTGATCGAACCAGAAGGCCTGTACTGGTACTTCGACCCTTGGAATAGCGGGAACAGCTATTCTCGGCATCTTCACCATCTCCTGCCAGTAAGCCTTCGGAAGCGTCTCTGGGCCATCCAGCTGACTGACCAGTTTACACGGGAGTCTTGCTCTGTAACCGCCGCCAGGTTGTGTAGTATTTCGAGTCCTTGTCACTCTCACACGCTTCATACACTTGGTGTTCCCAGGTCTGAAGTGAGTAGTGTACATTTGGCTCAGATACACACGGCCGCTCCGTTGCCCTGCTGTGGTAACAAACTGTGCGGGTTTCTTCGATTGGGACGTCTTTTACTCAACACAACAACGAGACGTTCCCTGCTCTTCTGAACCTGCCAGCGACTGAAACGGACACGGAGAAGCCTGGGTCTGCTTGCATCGGGGACCGGTGAGTAGCATAGCTAGGAACTGGTCGCCCTCCTGCAGGAGCCCATAGCTTTTGCCCGCTGTTCCAAGTAATTAGGTTGGCCTTCTGAACTTCTGCGCCACCAGGACAGAGTTCAGAAATCCGTCTTAACAAATTGGTGTACAGCGGTGGGATACGACTGAAGGTATCCAGTGTTGCGCACAAACTAAGTCATTTCAGGTTATTCCATCCAGGACACGTAGTGAATTGTTGTAGTATAACTTTAAAAAGGCCATAGTCCTATCTAACAGTATGGAAACAAATACCTTGTTAACTTTAAATGCTTCCAAATCAGAAACATTGAAAAAGATGTGTGCGGAGAGAGGTGTTTCCTCTCAAGGCACGAAATTGGAAATGATCAAAAGAATCGTGGCGTGGCAAGAAGCGCAGCTTGACGCTATAACTTCTGAGGACAGTGCGGAAGGAGGTGGGGCTGCTCTCACTGGTAGAACCGACGGTTCTGCCGCTGCACTGATCCATCGCGACCACGAGGACAGGGAGGATGAGATGTCTAATGTTTCCTCTGCCAGTGCTGATGGGGAGGCTATGCTTGAATTCAAGAAGCAAGAGCTGCGGTTTAGGCAGCAGGAGCTTGAATTCAGCATAGCCAAACTAAAAATCGAACAGGCAGAAAAACAAAAAGACAGGGATCACCAGTTGGAACTGGCCAAGCTTCGGGTTGCAAATGGGTCCAAGGGTCCTGGACATGGGTCTGGGGCCTCCTCTCATCCACGGTTTCCGAAAGATCTGCTCAGTGTGTATGAGGAAAGGAATGACATTATGGACTGGCTGAATGCGTTTGAGTATGCATGCGAAGTTCAACAAGTTGACAATGTTGATAAGATTGCCTGGTTACTCAGCAGACTGCCCCATTCTGGCTGTAGTGCAATTATGGAAATGTCGAAGGCTGAGCGAGCTGATTTCTCAATGTTAAAGCAAACTCTCATTTTAAAGTTTGGGAAGACTCCGGCCCAATATTTGAAACGTTTCAGAGAGTATAAGAAAAAGGAAGGTGGTACTTGGGTATCTTATGTCGCTGAATCCTTAAAAAACTTAACTGGCTGGGTCAAAGGTTATAAGGTTTCTACCTTCGAAGGCATGATAAATCTTATCATGCTGGAACACATTTTTACATCTTCTTCCCCGGAGCTTAAGCAGCATTTGGCCGATTCGAAGCAGATAGATCCTAAGAAGCTGGCCATTGCAGCAGACTTATGGGTGTCACATCGAGTGTCCCATAAGGACAAAACTCATCCTGGTAAGCAGGAGGAAGGGAAAAAGTCCAAAGATAAGGAGGGTGGAGAATCTGATAAATCTTCTTCTCAAAAGGGCCACAAAAAGAAAAATAAGGGTAAGACACAAGAGAACTCACAGGGTAGTGGAGGTCAGCCTCCGAAACAGAACTCTGGTTACAATAAGCCTCCCTATGTAAACAGACCCAATGGATCTTGTTTTGCTTGTGGAGCAACTGACCACGTGAAGGGGGATCCCCGGTGTAAGGTTAGACCTTTGGGGGTCCACTCCGCTAATCTGGCCTTCTCCTCCTACGAGGAAGAAGAGATTACAGGAGCATCCTTCTCCTCAGACTCATTTCCCAGCGGGATAGAGGCTGAGGTAGTTTTAGTTTCCCTGGGTTCCTGGGAGCCTAAAGTTGCAGAGGCTTATGCTAGGATTCCGGATAATACCAAGCACTACTTTAAAGACAGTGTGCTGATCAATGGAGTAGATACTCCAGCTCTTAGGGATAGTGGGTGCAGTCGCACTGTAGTGGATTCTACCTTGGTAGACTCAGAGGAAGTTGCCAGAGCTACTCTGATGCCCACTAAGTTGGCTGACGGCCCACTCCGTATGTTCCCAGTAATACCTGTAAATCTTACTTTAAATGGTACAGCTGTCAGGATTCCAGTGAGCATTCAGAGAAACGTCCCAGGAAAGGTCTTGTTAGGTAATGATCTCAGAGCTTTAGGGCTCGTAGGAGACCCTGCCGAAAGACCCTACACACGGTCTCAAGCACGGGCAGCATTGGCCAAGACCAATACGCCGCCCCAGCCGAAGGGGAAACCCAAGGCGAAAGGAGTCAACAAGTCAAGACGAGGGAAAGAGAATATTCCCCCGAGCTCGCCTACCACTGCGGTGGAGGAATTTGGTCAATCGCCCGGCCTGACGAGGAGGTGGCGATGCCTGAAGTATTTGACCCCAACGATCATCCTGAACTAAAAGACTTGTTAGTTGAAGGAGGTCCTGATAGGGACGAATTCAGTAAAGGCCAACGTGAGTGCCCATCTCTGGAAGGCCTAAGGTGACAGGCCTGCTCCCAGCTTGAGGGTGAACCTCCTGGGACGCATAGGATTTATTGGGAAGGTGGACTCCTGCATAGTGAGCCCACAGAGTCTACAGAAGGAGACCATAGGAGGTTGGTGGTTCCCCTTACTGTTAGGCCCTTCCTCCTGCAGTTGGCGCATGAAGTGCCCCTTGCTGGTCACCTTGGTATGAAGAGGACCATGCACTTCTACTGGCCCAAGATGGGGGTGCAAGTAGAAAGTCACTGCAGGAGTTGTGCCTACTGCCAGTTGTCTGGTAAGGTTGGCGCGACAATCCAAGCTCCGTTGGTACCGCTCCCAGTTGTGGGGGTACCATTTGAAAGGGTAGGGATCGACATCGTTGGTCCCCTTGACCCGCAAACATCCTCAGGCAATAGGTTTATCCTGGTGCTGGTCGACCATGCAACCAGATATCCTGAGGCCATCCCATTGAAAACTGTAACTGCCAAGTCAGTTGCAAAAGCTTTACTTGGCATATTTACTAGGGTTGGCTTCCCTAAAGAAGTTGTGTCGGATCGTGGCAGCAACTTTATGTCGAAGTATATGCAGGCTATGTGGAAAGAATGTGGGGTCACCTACAAGTTCTCTTCTGCATACCACCCCCAGACCAATGGTCTGGTGGAACGTTTCAACAGAACGTTAAAAAGCATGATTGGGGCTCTGGAGGAACCTCAGAGAAGAAAATGGGATCTTCTTTTACCATGCTTACTGTTTGCCTACCGAGAGGTACCACAGGAGGATGTTGGCTTCAGCCCCTTCGAACTTCTGTTCGGTCATCCTGTACGGGGACCCTTAGCCATAGTCAAAGAGGGATGGAAGATGCCCACTCCCCCGGTTACTACCAACGTAGTTGATTATGTGCTAGGGCTCAGAAAACAGATGGTACTTCTGATGGGCTTGGCTAGTGATAAATTGAAGGCAGGACAAGCGCTGGTGAAACATTGGTACGACCAGAAAGCTTCCCTCATCAACTTTATACCTGGTCAGCAAATCCTGATCATGAATCCCATAAGGCCTCGAGCTTTACAGGACAAATGGTCAGGCCCTTACACAGTGGTGGAGCCCCTGGGTGAGGTTAACTATTTAGTGGACCTTGCAAGGCCTGGACAGGCTCCAAAAGTGTTTCTCGTGAATAGGCTGAAGGCTTTCGTCCCAAGAGTCGAAATCGCAGCACTGCTACTGGCTTCAGATGTTGAGGAACAGGAGTCTGAACCTCTCCCCGACCTGTTCCAAAGCGGTCCTTCAGATAGCTCCTTTGAGGGTGTCCGAGTGGCCCCTCACCTGACTTCTGATCAGCAGGCTGAGGTGAAAAGTTTGCTTAGGCAGTTTTCCCCCCTGTTTTCACAGTCGCCTGGTTTGACACCTTGGTGCAAACATAACATAGACACAGGAGACAGTGTACCTACCAAAAGTAGGGGATACAGGATGTCAGACAAAGTACGGTTTTATATTAAGACCGAGGTCAACAAGATGTTAGACCTTGGGGTGATTGAACCCTCTAGTAGTCCTTGGTCCAGCCCTGTGGTTTTGGTTCCAAAGGCAGGCACTTCTGAATTGAGGTTCTGCGTGGATTACAGGGCTCTGAATGCTGTCACCAAGACAGATGCACACCCCTTGCCTCGAACAGATGAGCTGGTGGATACTTTGGGTGCCTCCAAGTACCTCAGCACGTTTGACCTCACTGCTGGCTATTGGCAAATAGCTTTAGCAGAACATGCCAAGGAGAAGACAGCATTTTCTACTCCAGACGGCCTTTACCAATTCCGGGTAATGCCGTTCGGGTTGAAGAATGCACCTGCCACTTTCCAGAGGCTTGTGAATCATGTTTTGAATTGGTTGGACGAATTCTGTCTTGCATATCTGGACGATATAGCAGTTTTCAGTGCCACTTGGGAAGACCATGTGAAACACCTCGGGATTGTGCTCCAGGCTCTTCAGAAAGCACACTTGACCATAAAGGCTAGTAAATGCCAGATTGGACAAGGCTCAGTGGTTTACCTTGGACATGAAGTAGGTGGAGGGAGGATACAGCCTCTTCCCAGTAAAGTACAAGCAGTACAAGACTGGCCTACCCCCACTACACAAACCCAAGTGAGAGCCTTCTTAGGACTCACGGGGTATTACCGCAATTTCGTGGCAGACTATGGCACCATAGCTGCCCCTTTGACTGCCCTCACAACTCCGAAGAAACCCAAGAAGGTAACTTGGACCGACGAGTGTGAGAAGGCCTTCAATGGCTTAAAAGAGTCCTTGTGCCAGGCCCCTGTCCTCAGGGCCCCTGATTATCAAAGACCTTTTATCGTGCAGACGGACGCCTCTAACACTGGGATAGGAGCTGTACTATCACAAGTAGATGAGAAGGGTAAGGAACACCCTATTGGTTTTATTAGCCGCCAGCTTAAGGACAGAGAGCTCAGATGGTCCACGGTAGAGAAAGAATGTTTCTCTGTTGTGTGGGCCCTAAGGAAGCTGAGGCCCTACCTCTATGGGACCCACTTCACTGTGCAAACTGACCATAAGCCCTTAAAGTGGCTAATGAACATGAAGGGGGAGAATCCAAAGTTGCTCAGGTGGTCCATAAGTCTACAAGGCTTCGACTTCACTATTGAGCATAGGCCAGGTGTCCAACATAGCAATGCTGATGGGTTGTCCAGAATGTTTAACCGACCGGAACAAGAGACTCATCCAGGGGTGGATTAGTTCCCCCTGTCCATAGTCTGGGAGGGGCGAGTGTTAGGAAAGATTTCGTAATTGTAGGTAATTTTCCTTCCATGTGGCAACCCCTAAACTTTTTGCTGTTGTTTTTCACCTTGTTCTCGACTTTGCCAGATAAGTGCAGCCTTCGGCCGCACTCCTCTGGGCTTTCGCTCCTTTCTTACGGGGAAACTGACATGCCCTTAAGACAGTCAGTACCGGGGAACGCTGTTTCCCGTAGTTTCTTTTATCATGTTGCGGCTTTCTTGCAACATGACACAAGAGGGCACTGTAAGCTAAGTTACAGCTCTCTTGGGTCTCTAGCCTTCTACAGGCCCTAGATACTCTTTTAGGATTGTAACTGATCGGTGCAAGTGATTCACGGACGGGAATGGTGGCAGCGATCGTTTCTTGTGTTTTGAGCTCCTTTTGGCATTCTAAGCGGGTTTCTCGCGCTTAACCCAAAATGGTGGCCTGGCTCCCAAAATGGCCAGACCACGAGGCTCCTTTGTCCTGTCCGCTGACCGTCTTGCTCCCTTCACCTTCCCCAGGTCGAGCCGACCCGGGGCCTTCCTTATTTGGGCATGTACTTTCCCACGAAACACGGATGCTTTCGCGGGCTTCTACATGTCGTATGTGTGCCTCCAGGATGTGAGCTGGGATGTCTGGTCCCAATACACATCCTGGGTGCCAGAGAGTCTAGGGTGGTGTGAATGCCTGGGACCACCGTGGTCCATGATTGGTCCACGAATGGTGTGAGTGTTGATGAGCGGATCTCCCATTGGGTCCCCTCCGTTTTGGCGCGAAGGGAACCGTGGATAAGAGGGGGCTGGAAACACCACTACCATGTCAATCTCCTGAGTTCTCACGAACAAAGGAATACAGGAGCCAAGTATCCTGCAACCAAGAGGCTGAACCGAGGAATCGCTTGTGACCCGCTGAAGGACTGCTCCTCTGCACTGCTGTCGCCTTGTGAAAACCTTTTTACCTTTGATCGAACCAGAAGGCCTGTACTGGTACTTCGACCCTTGGAATAGCGGGAACAGCTATTCTCGGCATCTTCACCATCTCCTGCCAGTAAGCCTTTGGAAGTGTCTCTGGGCCATCCAGCTGACTGACCAGCTTACACGGGAGTCTTGCTCTGTAACCGCCGCCATGTTGTGTAGTATTTCGAGTCCTTGTCACTCTCACACGCTTCGTACATTTGGCGTTCCCAGGTCTGAAGTGAGTAGTGTACATTTGGCTCAGATACACACGGCCGCTCCGTTGCCCTGCTGTGGTAACAAACTGTGTGGGTTTCTTCGATTGGGATGTCTTTTACTCAACACGACGACAAGACGTTCCCTGCTCTTCTGAACCTGCCAGCGACTGAAACGGACGCGGAGAAGCCTGGGTCTGCTTGCATCGGGGACCGGTGAGTAGCATAGCTAGGAACTGGTCGCCCTCCTGCAGGAGCCCATAGCTTTTCCCCGCTGTGTCAAAACAGCGCCCTTTTCCGTACTTGCGCTCTGCTTCTGCCCACAGTGGAGGCTGCGCTTGAGTCGCGGAACTTGTTCTCCTTCTTTTGTGCACTAAACTGAACTGCCTGATCTCCCTCGAAGAGCTTCCCCTCTGCCCGTTGGCACCAGCGTGTGCAGGTACTTTTGAGCACAAGGCTCCACTCTTCGTAGGGCTCGGACTTCCTTTTAGTTAGGTGCCTCTGAAGGCGGACTGGGTCTAAGCATTATTTCGCACTGCCCGTTTTCCTTCCCTTTTAGGTGGACTACACATTTCGTGCATCTAACGCTTGAGACTTGTTGTATTTGTATATATATTGTGTTGATATGGTATGTCTTGGTTTACTATTGTTATATTGTGATTTTCTCGCTACGGTCATTGTTTTAAAGGCCTTGGAATAAATGTGTATATATTTTTAATATAACACCTGTTTGGAGTAGTTTGTAAGTGTCCTTGCTTTGTGTGCTCATTGCGGGCTTAGAGTCACCCTCACCCCTCTTGAGACCTAGTCTTGACCGCCGCGATCGCTACCTCGATTGGTCTGGCTCGTCCAGAGGTTACCCTGTTCCAAGTAATTAGGTTGGCCTTCTGAACTTCTGCGCCACCAGGACAGAGTTCAGAAATCCGTCTTAACACATGGCCAACCAGCACCAGGATAAACCTATTGCCTGAGGATGTTTTAGGGTCAGTGGGACCAACAATGTTGATCCCTACCCTCTCAAATGGTACCCCCACAACTGGGAGTGGTACAAGTAGATCTTGGATTATTGAGCCACTTTTACCAGATAACTGGCAGGTGGCACAACTCTACCATACGTGGACCAATCACGGACCACAGTGGTCCCAGGCATTCACAGCCCTCCAAACTTTCTGGCACCCAGGATGTGTATTGGGGACAGACAACCCAGCCCACATCCTGGAGGCACACACACAAGGCATGCAGAAGCCTGCGAAAGCTTGGCGTTTCGTGGGAAAATGCATGACCAAATAAGGACTGCCCCGGGTCGGCTCGACCTGGGGAAGGGGAAGGGGCAAGATGACCAAAGGACAGGACAAAGAGCCTCGTGGCATGGCCATTTTGGAGCCAGGCCACCTATTTGTGCCAAATGCAGTAATCACGGTTTACCTGGCAGGAAAGGGTTCAAATTACATGAACAGATAAGCTGCAACCAGCCCTGTCTGTGACACATCTGCACATCTCCTAAAAACTCCTTTGTGAGTATCTAGGGCCTTTGGGAATGACTATGGAAGGTACATTGCACACTTATTACATGATGCAGAAAAGTTGCAACATTGGAAAAGGACTAACGGAAACAAAGTCTCCCAGTACTGACTGTCTAGTGGGCATGTCAGTTTCCCCATAAAAAGTGAGCGAAAAAGCCCAGAGGAGTGCAGCAGAAGGCTGTGCTCCCCTGGCAAAGTCAGACTATGGTGTTAAACACCAGCAAAAAGTTGGGGGTGCACAACTGGAGGGAAAATTACACATAAATGGAAATCTTTCATAACACAGCTACTTGCAAACAGCTTTGTTACTGTATTTGTGGTGCACCTGCGTACTCCCACATAAGAAGCAGCCCCACCCAACCTATCCACCAGGTTCCTCCGTATGGTACCAAAATTACCCTGCTCTGTTCTGATTCCACCCACACTTTCCTCCCAGGCCTATTCAAAGACACACTGGTCCCACCTAGGAAGACTCCCCCTACAATTCCTATCACCCCACCTCACCCAATCGCCACTACACCTACACAGCAGTAGGCTCACAGATCCCTTCCCACCCTATGCCCTTCCCCCAGAGAAACCAACAGCTAGGAGCATGCAGTGGACACATATCTCCTACTCCTATAAGGTACCTGGGAAGGCAAACCCACCAGCCACCCCTACCTCCTACCACCTCTAAACATGTGTCACCATGTACTACTCACAAGGATATTAGTGTCCCAAAAACCACTAAAACAAGAAAAACCAGTATACCCACTACAAGCCAAATCCAATGCGCACTCATCAACGCACGCACCTTATTAGCCCACACCACAGAAATCAATGATCTAATCACAGACTTAGAGCTTGACGCCTTAGCCATCATGGAAACCTGGCTACATGAAGCATCTGGACCAGCCATCTGCCAAGCCTTGCCACCGGGATCCACCATATTCCGTCAAGACAGAACTTCCAATAAAGGAGGAGGTGTAGCCCTCATTGTCAAGGAATCCTTCAATTCCAGACAAATAAAATCTGCCACTGCTGAAAATATCAATGCCCTCTCAGTTAAAATATCCTTCTCACCTAACGACACAATAACCCTCCACTTACTCTATCGCCCTCCAGGTCCCCTTCTTGACTTCCAATGGAATCTCCTACACCTTCTCTGTGATAATCTAAAAAACAATACGAGATCAATACTCTTAGGAGATTTTAACTTGGGATTGAATGAACCGAGAGACAAGAAAGGTAAATCCTTTGCCAAAGCCCTCCTAGACATGGGCTATATCCAAAAAGTTATAGACCCAACCCACACTAAAGGTTGTATACTGGATTGGATAGTCGATCACAATTGTGCAGCTGAAATCAGCTCCAATACACCACGACTGTGGACTGATCACCATCACCTACATTTCCACCTTCGACCCATACTAGCTACTAAACCTAGCACACCTATGCCAGCGGCTATGACCAGATCTAAAAGACTACTCACTAAAGATAGAATTCTACCTTACCTAGAAGCCTCTGTGCTAGAACCCCTGTTCTCTAATAATCCTTCAGAATTAGTAGAGCTCTATGATACCACCCTTAAGGAAGCAATAGATGCTATTGCCCCGTTGCAGAAAAAAAGAGCCAAAACCATTAAACACGTCAACTCATGGTTCACCCAAGATCTACTGGACATAACAGCCCTTAAACGTGCAGCGCTCACTAAATGGCATTCCAGCCCCTCTGACTCCACATGCGAGGCTTACAAAACGATCACCAAACAATACAAAAGGGCCATCTCAGCAGCCAAAGCCTCCTTATACAATCTTAGAATTGACAATGAGAAATCTCAGTCTAAAGAGTTGTTTGCAATTTTCAAAGAACTTGCCGTACCTCCCACTTCCACACAACAAACAGTGAAAGACAAGGTGTGGTGTAACAACATTTAACACGCCATGCTAGACAAAATAAACACCCTTCAGGAAAACATTAAGTCTCACCTCAACGCCTTGCCTAAGGCCCCTGCCCAGAAAACCACGGCCACAGTCATTAGGCTTGTACTAAGTGACATACTACCTAAATAAAGCCCAAAACCCTTTGCCTTCAAAGACATAACCAAATTAGAAGTACTAGCGATCATGAGACATATCAAGCCATCGCTCTGCAAGGGATACATCTGCCCAGCCAGCCTGATCAAAGACTGTGCTGAGTCACTTGCTTCCTTTCTCACAGCATTTATCAATGCCTCATTTGCCTCAGACCTTGTCCCTCCATCCCTCAAGGAAGCATGGGTTCGGCCGTTACTAAAAAAAACAAATCTTGATCCGGATTCTCCCAACAACTACAGGCCAATCATCACCGTTCCCTTCTTGCTATAAATCCTCGAAAAAGCTGCATACCTGCAGATCCAGGCTTACCTGGAACTGCACAACAATTTGGGGAAAAAGCATCTGGCTTCCGTCCTCGTCATGGCACAGAGTCAGCTTTACTAGACCTGAAGAATCAGCTATTGGAAACAATGGATAAGGGCAAGCCTGCACTTTTCCTTCTACTGGATCTGTCAGCCATGTTCGACTTGGTCGATCACAAAATCCTATGTAGACACCTCACAGAGGTTGCTCACTTCTCCCAAGAAGCTACAGACTGGATAGCATCCTTCCTGGAAGGCTGAGCCATGAGGGTCTTCTCTGACGAGGCCTCGGCCACTCCATCCCCCATAGACTGCGGAGTCCCACCTCCCCTACCCTCTACAATCTCTTCACACTACCTCTCTTTAATGATCTGGATGAGCACGGCATTGCTTTCAATAACTATACCGATGATACGCAAATTCTCCCCCCGCTATACGGCTCCTACAAGCAAGACCTTAACAGTCTCAAGGAAACCTACGGAATCATCCAGGCCTGGATGGCAGCTAACGGCTTATGTCTTAACAGGGACAAAACAGAAATCCTTCTGGTGGGTCCTAAGGAAATTCTGAACAAACTAGACAGTCAATACAGCACCTTCAGCATTGAGAATACTGTAATCACAGTCTCTGCTGCAGTAAAAACTCTGGGTGTGTACCTCGACTCCACCCTATCAATGAAGCAGCAAGTCAGTTCTATTGCATCGTCTGCAGCTCTCACAACCAAAATCATTAATGCAATAAAACCTCACCTGGCGTCCAAAAACTGCCTTAATATTGCCAGAACCACCATCGGTGCTAAGTTGGACTATTTGCAATGTCCTGCTCCTTGGCACTTCATCCAAAAACATTAACAAATTGTAAATCACACAAAATAATGCCCTCAGAGCGGCACTAAGCATTCCCAGAAGAGAGCATATCTCTCAAGCCAGACGAGACGCCCAGTGGCTTCCAGTCAAAGAGCGTATACTGTTCAAGACCCTGACCATCACACACAGATGCCTCTCGCAGTCTGCACTTCTGTACCTCTCTGAACAAATTCACCAGGCGCCCTTATACAGACCCAAACGGTACCAATACTCACAACAGCTTTCAGTCCCTGCTTTCAAAAGAGCCAAAGCCGGTGGTGCCAGTATTGCGGTGTTAGCACCTAAAACTGGATCACATTACCACTCAAACTCAGAAAGGGAACCTCCTTCAGTATCTTCAGAAAAGCCCTGAAAACAAAGCTCTTCAACTAGATTATACTGTATTGTGTTCCACTGTAACCAAGGAGCAAACCATTATGTGTAATGTTATGAACCATGTAATATTTGCTCTGCCATGTTACCTGTATACAGGTAAATCTTCTGTAACAGCGCCATGATGCCTCAGCGCCGCTGCACGTTTAAAGAATTCAAATAAATAAATAAAAATGCTTCAAGGTGCTACATCACAACACCAGTTTCTCACCTTCCTGCACACCAAACCCTGGACACACTCTCTGACCCCAAGCCGTTGCCTGGGAGAATGAATTCTCTCCAGCTCCTTCTGCTCCCACCTCTTTGCAGCTGATTCTCATCTTATGTTTTAAAGGTCCCACTCAGGTGCCTCGTATCAACACAACTAGACTGCAGGTTTCTTTCAATGGCATTTCCAATTCTCATTGACTCCTGGGCCCTCTTCCTCGTCCCAGTACCACAACATATGTGTCCTGAAGTCCATAATGGGCTGAAGTGTTTTATGTGCATTCATTTCTTCATAACTGTTAACTTTGATGTTATCAGATTTAGGAAATGTAACAGGGTTGATGTGAGACTTAACAATGGGTTTAAGACTATCACACAAAACATAATCCTTGTTATTCAAGGACATCATATTATGGGGAGAATAAAGCTATACTTGCACTCCTTTTGCTCAACATAATTCTGTAAGGATTGTCAGGTTAGTTGATTATGTAATTTGTGTGTACCAGTATGTTTGACTTCGTGAGACGTCTAACTGTGGCAAGGAAGGCATCCAGGGACTCACCAGTGCACTGCTTGGCTCACTGTTGGTGGAATCCCTCAAAGTCAGAGTTAACTTGGGGGTGAAAATGAGCAGTGATTGCGGCAGCAGCGGCTAAGTTATCAATCCTCGGATTTCAGTAGAGCCTTGAAGAGGTTGAGGACATCCGTTCTTGCTGGATGCATCAGAATGTAGAGTTTTACTTCGAGATCAGATTCACTCAAAGCTTTGAAAAAGTTAATGAGGCGGGCCAAGTCATGAAACCAAACAAGGCCCCAGTAAGGAACCACATGTCAAACTGTCTGGTGGCGGAAGAAGGACTATGGACACTATGACTGTCCCTGTTACCCCCATGATGAATCCTGCAGAGTCATCACTGATTCCCGGTGATGGTCTCCCCCACATGGCCAGGGATGGGCAGCCGCTACCTGATCCTGACCCTGCGGGTGGTTTTATGAGGGAGCATCATGTGGTAGGGGATTACCACAGGGAGGAGGTGGTGACTCCATTGGAAGAGACATGGTATACCGCCCTCCCCCGATTTGAGGAAAGTACTATAACAGCTAAACAGCAGATGTTGTCATTCTGAGCAGAAAATCACTCATACCTCCTATTCACATTTAACATCTCCTGACTCTGATATTTTTGTTTTAAACAACAATCTATAATAATGTAACTTGGTGAGACCTAAAAATCCTATAGACTCCAACTCCCATAAAGCCTCAAGTACTGAGACAAGTAAGAGGGAGTTAATATGGACTAAAGGAAACACCAAGCTAAACGTGCAGTTGTTGTAATGGAAATCAGCTGGAAGGGACATTTAAAATTGGTGTACACTTTCCTTTGAAAAGTGAAGGTGGAGAAGAGAGATGCAGAGCAGGCTAAATGGGAAGCCTAATCAAAGCAGAGGCTGGTGCACGAAAACAGACCGTGCTAAGTGAGGCAGGTGTTTCCAAGCAACCGCTTGTGAGTACAACTTACCGGAGAGGCATAAAACCGGGAGTAGCATATTGTACGTTGTGAAGAGACCGCTAACAAGTCGGCAGCAGCAGCGAAGCTGTTGGGAGTGCGGTCTTGACAGATAACGACAGTCCTGCCAGCGAATGAATGCAGAGCTGGCCGGATCAGCAAGCACACAGGGCTCACCTCCATCCAGGGACACCTGCACTGGCAGCCTAAGTCCTTCCATAGGGCTAATACCCTTGACCATCCACCTGAAGATGGCTGCCGCCGCGAGGAGACCTCTGATTTGTCCCCAGACATCCTTGGGCCTGCTACACCGTGATTGGCCACTGGGAAGATACATCCTGCCCTCCTCTCCAAGCCGGGAGACAATGCCAGCCAGTGATCAAGGCCAGGGACTAAGGCCTGCATGAAAGGTCTCTGCCGATCTCCGCTGGCGTTGCCACAAAACCGCTGTACTGTTCCGACATCCCTATGCACCAGGCTGCCGCCTGGCATTGTCCTCCACAATAGGTAAGCCTCACACGCCATCCCTGGCATTGCTTTAGCTTGATTTATACCTTTCTACTTACTGCATTCTCTCCTTACTCTTTTCCCTATCCTGCCGATACACCCCCACTCCTCCTCCCTACCTGCCAGAGCAGACAGTACTGGCCTCAACATTGGTGCATCCAGACAATGCGTTTGCCCATCCACCCGCTACAACCATTGACTGCTGCACCTCTTGTGTCACTTGTCACAACTCACATGAGCCTACCTTCCTTTTGCATGCCTTCTTATGCACGGTCCGCCCCAAATGAGACTGTAACCATCTTTAAATTGCTTCTTTACTCTCAGGCTATGCTGCAGCACTGGTCCTTACTAATCCCCACCAGGGGCTGCACCAAGAAACATTCTCGACAATCTTCGGTCGATGTTTGTAAAATGTTGGCCTGATAACACTTTCACAGCAGTCTTAACACCATGCCTTTGACCATTAACTCTACTGGCCAGCACTACCAATGTAGCCCCCAGCCCACTGGATGTGGCTTTTTTCAGTTTGTGCCCCTCATGACTGTTGCCTCCTTTCACCAATTGTATCCTTGCCTCTCCATCATGATGGACCCTGTAGGCAAGTAACACCCAGAGACATTAATCACAGTTACACCTGATGTATTACATCTTGGTCATTGTCTGATCATCAACTCCCTATCCTGCAGCCTTTCCTAGCGATGTAATCTGCACTACACATGACTTGACTTGCTGCCTTGTGCTGCATTGGTAAATAAACCTGCTTGTGACATACCAGACTTAGCTGTAGCGCTGTATCCATAATTTACCTGTCTGCAACCAAACCTACTGCGTATCTGTATACCTGATGTAGCCCCCACACCATGAGATGCGGCTTTCTCAGACTGTGCACCTACCCTAATTTTGTCTCTCGCATATCTGTATAGCTGATATAGCTCCCCGTACCATGAGGCGTGGGTCTGCCAGATTATCCCAAGAATTAACCTGAATGCTATAACTCTTATGCGTGGTCTTACACTCTGTAGAATTTCATTCTGCACTTACTGTAACTAGCGCCTTGATGCCTGAGGGCTTTGTGTGCTGCTATAAATGTCAGAATAAATGAATAAATAAAATAGAACTGAATGAGAGTCTGCAAAGCAGAAGTTTTCCCACAGTGAGAACTCCACCACAGCAATGGGCCATGGGTCAGAAACACCATCAGACACCAGTGAGTCTACCCATAGGTGTTGGGAAACCCAGGGTGTGCCAACAGACCTATGAACAATTGAAAAGTTATTTTGAATGCCAACCAAGAAAAACAAAAAGAAAGAATTTACACACATCCTCATATAAGTCAATATGAGGAAAGTTGGATTAAATGTAATCACAAGCAAATGAACATTAATGAAGAAGTTGAAAGGCAAAATCTGTACAAGTGTCTATTATGAGATGTCATTTTAGGGGAAAATGGAACAAGTATTGCCGCAAGCAAAGGAACAATAGTGAAGAAGTTAACAGACAGAACCTGAACAAGGTTCCATATATGAGATGCCTATATGGGGGAAGTTGTAACTAGTAGTACTTAAAGCAAATGAAGTATAAACAGTGAATGAGCACGACTGTGTTATACTGAAAGAGAACATTATAAGAAGTCCTGATGAAAGAAGTGTATCAGGCAGTGAGCCTTTGGTAGAAAGACCCTTGGCAAGGGAATTTACCACGGGATCTACAAAAACCCAGAAGGGGATTCCTGGCAGGGGAGTACACCAGGAGACCACTCTAAGAAGTGGTTTAAAAAGACATCTTTGTTATTCTTCAAAAGTTATTGTTTGAAAAGACACTTTTTGTCATCCTGAAGAAAGTGTTGTGTGAAAGAGATATTTCTACTACTCTTAAGGAATCATTGTTTGAAAAGGACATTTCCGCTATCTTATCTGGGATAGTCCAAGGGGAAGACAACCACTCCCTGGATTCAAGGATTGTTTTGTTGGATTTTCATATTTAGTTTTGTACACTTTTTCTTAATCTAAAACAGAGACATTTACCTTACACCTTTGGTTGTTCATTTTAGTTTGTGTGATTTTGACAAGACACAGACTGATCTTTAGGTAGGGAAGCTCTCATTAGTATAGGGACAGAAAGGCCTTTATCCAACCCTTTTATTTAAATAAAGATGTCTAATGTTGAAAGCATTACAACTTTGTGTCCGCCTCTCATTTCTGATCCCTCACACCCCTCAAGGCATGCATGCGACCAATGTTACTAACCCTCTCATATGATGCTGCCCAGTACTTCTTCCGGACACTACTCTTTCTTTTCTGTTTGAGAACAATACCTCCCAGAAGGCACCTGGAAGCAGCTAAGAAAACCTGGATTGGAGCAAGGAGAAAGTTATCATGTACAGACAGGGGATTTCCTTACCAAATAGAAATGAGATACCCAACCTACCAGCCCCAGGCGGGTCACAGGCAAATGGTGGGGCAACCGAAAATAAAACTGGAGTGAGGGGAGACTGCAAGGGGACAGGGGAGACACAGCAACCCTGCCAAACCGAAATGGAAACAAACTCAGAAGCACAGAAGAAAAATCACAAGAGAAACGGAATTTCAAACCCACAGGAAGCAGACCTTAACAGATTGCAAAATAAATCATGTTAGAAAAGAAGGGGCTAGGGTTAGATGGTTTTTAAAATGTTTTATTTTAAAGCATGTCACCCGTGTGACCCAGCTCCTGGAGAAAAGGCAACAATAGCTTGGGCATTGGAGTCAGGTAATGCAATGGGAGTGATCAAATGGCAGAGTGTGAGTTGCAGGGGTGAGGCCAGGAGGTGTGGAGCTGGTCCAAGAGACCAGGCAGAGAATGGATGGATGAGCAGAGTTGTGAAGAGTTGGTGGTATAGTTGGAGCAGAGTGCATGTGAGGTAGCTTGTGTGGATTTTAGTATGGTGAGGGTGTGTGTAAAAAGTGAATGGGAAAGGAGGATAAAAGAGGGCAAAATGTGGGGGAATAATAGAGAGTTAGGTTCAGAGAGTGTATGGTGGGAGAGTGAGCAAGGCAATATATACCCCTCGGAAAGTGAACAGGAGCACTACCATCGAAGGGTGAGCAGGGCACCATACCCCTGAGTAGTGTAGTGAGGAGGGGTGAAGTGAGAGGTAAGGATGGTGGTGCAGTGAAAGGTAATGAAAGGGGTAGGAGAAAGGTGAGAGGAGAGGGGAAGACAGTCTAAGCGAAGACCGGAGGAACAGAAGAGGAGAGATGGAGAGAGAGAGAGTAAGTGGAGGAGAATACGAAGACTGAGTGGGAAGGGAGAGGAAACAGTGGGAGAAAGAAAGGAGAGAGAAGATCAGAGACAGGCTAGAGAGGAAGAGAGTGAGGATGAGACTGCAAGAAGCATGGTAGTTGTTTTGGCACCATCAACCTTTGACATTCCTATAGTGACCTGGAAAAGACCTTTGCAGTCTTAGGGTACGCCTAGAGGGAGTAAGACATATTAGGCTGCAACCTTTAGGTCCCCACCTTAGTCACAGCCTTAGATAGTATGGGTTACTGATCGCTTACCAAACTAACCTGGGATTAGGGATGTCTGAGTTAAGGAGATGGAAGACAAGAGAGAGAGACAGCCACTGCCCAATCCCAGGCAATTTACTGAAGATCTAAATATCGTATTATCTGTGCAAGAAACCCTTTATCTATCTCTAGGACGTGGCAAATTAGTAAGGCCATCTGTGACTCCACCCATTTGGTGCACATCAGCAGTGTTCCCCAACTGGGTGAGCAGTGGCCCGAGACCTCAAGAAAAACCTGTAACATATTTGGACATGCTCAGGCAAACACTGTTGCAGAATAGGACATGCATAGTCAAGTGGGGATTAATACAGCATATGTCACACTGACCACCTTATCACCAGTTGTGCTGTGGATGCAATTTTAAACCATGCTAGTCACTCATCGCGGGTAAACAGACACACAGACATGGGTGTGAGCTTTGTGAAGGCATCATGAAGCAATACACATACAACAGATTCAAAGTTCAAACAGAAATAGTTTATTAACTTAAATGTCAGGATAGTTGAAAGCCAACTTGCTCTATGCTAAGGTGGGATTTCCCTGCCTAAAGAAACTAAGGAAAGTCCGAGTCAGTAAGTTCAGCTTAAACGTCTGTGTCCAAAACCTATACTTGCCCTTACAACTAAAGCTCAGCAACGTGTAGGGATGCCAGCAACAAAATAAATAGTATTCCAAATAAAGTTCTGAGCTTCTTCCAGCTCTGGGCTTACTTTCCAGCTCTGCTTCCCCAAGTGCAAGACAGTTCCACAAGGTCTCGGGGTACCCTTCTCCAAGAAGACAACACACTTACCAAAGAAAGTCGCCTCGAGGTTCCCTTCCTCAAGGCAGCAACAAAGTTAATAATGTCCTAGGTTTCCCTTCCCCAAGACATCAGCTTTTCCAACTTGCCAATTTATACATAGTTTCAGTTTCTCAATATTCAAAACTAGTTCCAGGTCAACTGTATACTCTTTCTGGCTTCTTGACAGCTCAAACAGATTGCTTTCTTCTGCTTCACTTCAGAAATGTCTTTCATGCATTTGTCTTCACTCTCTGTATGTTTCCTTGGCTTTCACAAATATGGTGTCCCCGGTCTAGGTGCAGTTTTCGGAACACACAGTCCTCCCATTACAGGTCACGCAACCGGTAAGCCTAGGCTTTCTTGCCCACACAGGTTCTCTTGCTCCTTCACCTGTGTTTGGCTTTCTCATTGGCAGCCTTTTGGCTTTGCCACAGTGTGTTTTCCTCTTTACCAGTCTCTTGGCTTTGCCACAATATGTTCTTCCATACAGTTCACTCCGTGGTGTTCTCTTTCCTTCACCACATTGTTTTCACACTCTTCCGTAATATACATTACTTGCTTTCCATTGTATTTCACACAAGTTCACTTTGGATTCGTAGGCTTGTCAAAAGCTTTCGTTCAGTATTCAATAGTTCATTATAATTACTCTTTCATTCACAGTTCATCTTGTTCGTTTTGATCACTATAACCCTTCACTTTGGGTTCGCTTTATCTCGTAAATCTCATTTCGTTCGTTCGGCAATTGCTTGTTCCCTTCTCCAGTCCCCAGTAGCACCCCGGTACGAGTGTTCCTTTTTGTTCACTCACTGGTCGCTGGCAGCAACTCCAGATGGCTGCTTTCCTCTTCTTCCACTCTGCATACACGTTTGTGTAGTTTTGCAAGCCCCGCTGGCATTCCGGTCTTCTTTCTGTGAGTAGTGTAAGGAACTCATGGTGGTAACAGTAAAGGCAGATACAATGGATCACAGTTCAAGGGTGTTTATTAAACTGTAAATGCAAACCAACAGCAACCCCATTTAGCCGTGTTCATTCTCACCGAGGGGCACCTATGACTATTTTATTATTTTTTAAGGGACTTAGATTTAGTCACTCTAAGTTTCCTAGGGTCATCCAGACGTAGACCCCTTGCACACTGAGCTCAGAGAGACACAGCTTCCTCTCACTGATGAGTGCCAACAAGGCTGAAACACATGTCTGGGGTTGCTGTTGGTACTCTTGTTCAGAAGAGAACTGCCATTTCATTTCGGTGTTGGACTGCCCATGTGGGCGGGACAGAGACTGATATGCAAATGGATATTTCCCTTCTGTGTAAGGTACAGTGCGCTAAAGTGTGACTGCGGACTCTCGAGTGGGTACCTTCCCAAAGAACAGGTCATTCAGCCGTGTTTGTTCTTGCAGGGGGGCGCCTATGACTATTTTTTGATCCTTAGAGAAGTTGGCTACCTTTAGGATTGGGTTCTGACACACCGTCTGCTTCAAGGTGTTATAACATATCTCATCCTCGTCATTCCAATGAAGTTTCTGGGTTTCGGCATTCTTAAATTTATCTGTCAGCCGGGCTGTTTTGTCTGATAAATTGGGGATAAACCTTCGGTAGTATCCTATTAACCGAAGAAAAACTCTAAGATCTCTTTTGGTCTTGGGAGTTGGTGTATCTAAGACGTCTTTTACCTTTTCATGTTGGGGTTTTACATTCCCATTCTGTAAGAAGAACCCAAGATATTTTATGGCTGATTGGGCCAATCTGCACTTAGCGGGATTAGCAGTTAGGCCAACCTTTCTGAGGACTTTCATGATGGTATAAAGATGGAACAGATGGTCCTCCTGAGTCTTACTATAAATGACGATATTGTCAATATAAGCTCCATAGAAATCAGAATAGGGTTGTAGGATTTGATCCATGAGGTGTTGTAAAGCGGCTGGTGCACCGTGTAGACCGAAAGGGAGGACTTTAAATTGGAATAATTCTAGCGGCATTGAAACTGCTGTCTTTTCCTTATCTGGTCCATACACAAGAACTTGCCAGTAACCCATGGTTAAATCTAGGGTAGATAGAAAGGTGGCTGCTACGGTTTATCAATGAGGTCGTCCATGCGTGGCATGGGATAGGCATCAAAGTCCGATATGGCATTAACTTGACGGAAGTCTATACAGAATCTCCAGGAACGTTCAGGTTTAGTGACCAACATGATAGGAGAGGACCATGGACTTGAGGAGGGCTCAATAATGTTGGCTTTCAACATTTTGTTGACTTCCTCCATCACTACCTGTTTACATGCTTCTGGGAGTCAATATGGTTTTAAGTATACCACTTTACAGTTAGGTGTTCAAATATAGTGGTATGTACCTTTTACTCTTCTTGGTGTTTCTGAGAATACATTGAAAAATGAAATTACTACATCTTTTAGATCTTTCTGGTGTTGAGTAGATAGCTCAGAAGGAATTAAATCAAAGTTATCTATGTCTTTGGGAACCAGACAGGCTAGTACTTTGGTATGTGTGGCTGATGGGTTCTCTTTCCATTCTTTCAAGAGATTTACGTGATATAATTGGATTTTCTGTTTTATATCCTGTTGGGCTACTTTATAAGTACAGGTTCCAGTTCGTTCTACTATCTCATAAGGTCTGTGCCATTTGGAGACACGCTTGTACTCTGAGGTTGGCAAGAGCACCAGTACTATCTGTCCTATGGAGAATGATCTTAAATTCACTTTCATGTCATAAGTGGCCTTTTGGTGGCTCTGGGATTTTTCCATATGAGTACAAACTAAGTCTCGTACCAACTTCATATGTTCTCGCATTCGGGTGGCAGCTTGCCGGATGGGAAAAGGGGCCTCCTCTTGTTCTTCCCAGGTTGCCTGGAGCATGTCCAGGACATCTCTCGGCTCTCTTCCATAGAGAAGTTCAAAGAGAGAGAAACCTGTTGAAGCTTGGGGGGTTTTCCTCACTACAAATAGTGCTCATGGGATCATTCGGTCCCAGTCTTTCCCGTCCTTGTCTACAAGTTTCCGTAGAATTCGTTTTAGGGTTTTATTGAATCTTTCTACCAAGCCATCAGTTTGGGGATAATACACAGAAGTTCACAAAGTGGTAATGTGTATAGTAGCTCTTTGACTTCGGCCATAAGCTTACTCATATAATTTGAGCCCAGGTCCGTTAGTATTTCCTTGGGAAAAACGACCCTGGAGAAATACAGTAGAAGGTGTTTAAGTATCTGCTGGGTGGTATTATTTTGCATTGGGAATGCCTTGGGATATCGGGTTGCATAATCCATGATCACAAGGACATATTTACTGCCTAATCTGGATGTTTCAAGCGGTCCAATTGTGTCCATACTAATTCTTGAAAAGGGGATTTCTATGATCGGTAACGTGTTCAGAGGGGCAGGTGATGGGATCTGCATGCGGGTCTTTTGACATATTTCATACGTCTGGATGAAAGTTTTAACATCGGCATGGATACCTGGCCAGTAAATCCTTCCACTAATATGAACCTGTGTTTTAGATTGTCCTAAATGCCCCCGGTAGTATCGGAATACACGACTTCCAGTGCAACCTTTCGGTGGCTTTTGGGTATTACCAATTGTGTTTTTACCATGCCTTCTGGGAGGTTTCTCTTCTGTAAAGCAATCCTTGTTTTAAAAAGAAAAATGGACTCCCGCTCTCTAAGCCTTCTGCTTCTGAAATTGCTCGTAAAAATGCTTCAGCGAGAGCTGGATCATTTTGCTGGGTCAAAGGCTAGGTCGGGATAGATGGTGGGTTCTTCTCCCTTCCTTTCTTCGATGTTAATTGATTTTTAAGCTTCCCCAAAGCCTAACTTACCTCTTTCTGTTTTATTTGGTTCACTTTCTTTAAACTGAGGAAATAGAGTTCTTTCCAAAATTCCCTGGGCAGTTTGATATCCCCAACGTACCTCAAAAGGGATCATGTCATGGTTTTGTAAGAGAACCTTCACATCTCCCAAAAGTCGGGATCAATAACTCCTGCTAAGACATCTATCACGAACTTCCACGCTAGGCCAGATTTTGGGGCCAATCGAAATGCAACACCCCAGAGGGGGTATCAAAGCCAAGTCTGTAGGAATCATTGCTCTTTTCTCAGGGGGGGATAATAGCTTCCATACTGCTACAGATATCAAACCCTATTGATTCCTTGGTGGTGATGGAAGGGCTAGAGGCTCTCTAACTACGTTTTTGAAATTGTAGGGTTCCCCAATTAGTTTCAATTGAGTCACATCCCACTCCAGACACCATATGTAAGGAACACATGGTGGCAACAGTAAAGATAGACACAAGTGATCACAGTTCAAGGGTGTTTATTAAACTGTAAATGCAGGGTGGAAAAATGCCTAATCTACACCTAAATCTAAATGGGAGCAAGCTTCGACCATCAAATAAAAAATAAGGCATCTTGTGGCGTCTTGTCAAAGTAAAAGGCCTATACTAAAAAACAACTCTTGCCAAATCCTTACAACTAATTACAGAAAGAGTGTGGAATAGGGCTTTCAATAAAAAAGGAAGTGTTCACAAATAATAAGTCAGGATATGATTGCCACTGGTCTCCGTTCCCCCCGTTTTGAACATGGGATAAAGTGGATCTCCTGAGCACAGCACATGCTCAAGCTTTCCCAGCACGAGTCGACAGTTCCGTACCAGCTATCATGTTATTCGATGGTTAAGTCTCTTTTCAACAAAAGTCTCTTGCCTTCGAGGGCCTGATGTAATCAACAAATAAACAAAAAGTTCCTTTCCAAATGAACGTTGGGGTGATGACTTTCCATCCCCTGGATCTCCCTCTCTTGAATTCAAACCCCTAGGCTTCTCTCACTCTGGCTCAGGCCTTTCTTTTGGGATCTCCCTCTGCTGGACGCGGGGCCCAATGCCAAGGGGGACAATCCACTTCCCCTGGTCTTACAATACTTCTTGCATTCAGGAGTATTAATGTCTTTTCAAACAATTCACTGTGGACATCCCTCGGTCACTCCTGTCAACAGACTGTTCATGGGACTTCTGGCTTCCCCCCTTATTGTTAGTATCCCTCCACCGGGTTCACTCTTGCCAACCTTTGCAACACACTGTTCATGTGCTAATTTCACCAAGCAAGATTAATTTCCCTTTTCTTCCCAATCATCTGTTGGTCAAAGACTTTCGACTGTACAGAGGATTTCGCAAGACCCCTGTATGACCACTTTGACCTCTTTTCATTTTTTCCCAAGACCTTCTAGTTACAGTAGATCCTACCATCGGGGAAATCACTCAGAGTTTGCTGCGTGAGCACCCACGTGGTGCTGCTCCTCTGTTGCTGGTTTTCCCCCCTTTTTCAACAATAGCTCTTTAAGCCTTTCACAGTTCAAATTAGCCATATGCTACTTTTCGTTCAACACAGTTCGGTTTCTTATCGACTCTCCCCTCCACTCACTGGCTCTGTTGAACTGCTTGGCTTTCTTTCTCTTTGGAGTCAAGGTTGGTACCACAGAAACAAGCGTTTCTTCCCGGCTTGGTAATCAGCGGAGGAGGGTCTCGTGCACAGTTGACATCTGTTGCACCATGCGCTGGCTATTGTTTGTGGCCTTATAATGCCTTCTGTGGAGGTTTCACGGGCCTTGGTCGGAAAGGGCAAGGTTGCTTCTCTCCTTGTCACCCTCTCGGTATGCGCCATCTTTCTCCTCCTCTTGAACTGCCTGCTGAGTTAGCTCTCACGTCGTGCAGTCAGCCTTGCTCTTCCTGTGCTCTTGTGCTCTACCTTTTATCCCTATGGGGAAGGGAAAGAGCCGTCATGTGTGTGTAATTCTGATCAATTGCCTGACTTTGCCTGACCCTTGTATTGGGAGATGTCAGGTAAACGACTCTGGTGTTAGTCCATTGTCTTTTGTGTTGTGCGAAAGTGTTTGTGTCGGAAAAGGGGGGGCAGTGTTTTGGAATATCCTACGTGGTAGGATGGTGAAAAGGTGTTGAAAGAAGGGGGATACCGTGTCTCACCCGCCGGTGTCACACTCCCACTCCCCAAGGACCCACATCCAGGTGATCCTCCCTCACTGGTCCACCCCCAGGAACTGGATCCAGTAGCGATGGCCGTGTCCTGGCCACCTGGAGGACAGATGCCTGGGGACTAGCTAGGAAGACACTTTCAGGTTTCTCACAGTAGCCCACTCATATTTTGTGGACGCTGCCGGTTGCTTGCAACAACTGGCTTTCTTCTGTGCCCCGCAGCTTGTGTGGCGGGCACCCAACTAGGGAGGCTCCCATCACTGTAACCTTCTCACAGCCCACCCAGGCCCCGGTACCACAGTATCTCTCGGGAACTTGCCAGCATCCTGGTTTCCTGACAGGAACCGCCTCAGCGGCATTCTTCTCCACAGGGTTTATTTCCGCTAGGCCCGGCTTCTCTCCCGCTGGTCTCTTCCCTGCTGGTCACTCCACCTTTTATGCATCTGCAACCAGCTAACAGGTTGCAGGTGTGCATCGTCAAGCTCAATTGCCTGACCATAGTTAGTGGAATTCTCTGGACATGCCTGACCCTCACAACAGTCTACATGCATCTTCCTCGTCTCAGTACTAGAGTGGTGAAATGGCATGTTAGTGTGTACCACCCCTAGCCACCTCTTCCACATCCCAGTACCCTAATGGTATGAAATGAGGGGAAGTGATTGACAACAGCCTTTAAAGGGGGACAAAGGGAAGGTTGATTATTACAAGGAAAAGATCGGTACCCTCGGTACCATGTCTCACCTGTGGACATCCCCTCCACAATCTCCAAGGACCCGCCACCCAGGTGATCCTCCCTCACATCTCCACCCCCAGGGTCAGGGTATAGGGGCAATGGGCACCTGAGAAGAGGTTATTAAGGGGAAAGAAGTGAGGATGCCCTCAGATTCCTCAGAGCTTGCTACCAACTCCTGGTGCTTTCTCCCACTTGAGGCAAAAGGTTAGATGCAATATAAATTCATCAGTGACCTACCAGTTTGCTGTAGTACTTTGAAGCACCCTCTATGCACTAGATGGAATTACAAATAAACATCTCAGATCAAATAATCGGACCGGCCCAAGAAAGATTGTAAAATACTGCTTTATTCTCAATGAAAGAAGGCAGGCAGTTGTACAGCTATCAAAATAGATGCTTGCATAATCACACTTCCTCTTGTGTATACAGAGCTTATATATTTTTTGTACATCATCTATGATGTCATCCTACTTGCCATTTTCCAAAACCTATTAACGGAAGGGATTGGTTAAGGGGAACATATCTAATTATAGAATTTATACAGGTTAAATCTCATTGGCTGTCCCTTCTCTGTAGGACACGCCCTGAGCTACTTCTACATACGTTGTATACTGATTATAGCAGAGAATATGGAAGCAGATTGGTAACTGTAAAATTGTATGTGAAAGTGTGTGGCAGGCCTTATGATTGGTTGGCAACCCCATCCAACCTTGGACTTTCAGCTTGTTTATCAGCACGTGAGTAGAAATGAAACCTGGGTGCTCGAGATGCTTCAATTAATTTCTTGTTTTCCCACTTAGTCCATCATATGTCATCAACCTGATCTTTAGCCAAGGGCTTCTGTTTGTAGTTGACCTCGTAGTCTGCTCACTGTTTTGGAACATTGAGGAGGTATGAACAGACCGCTATCTCCATCTAGGTTTTAATGCATAGCCCTAGTTTTCAACTTCTGAGTCACATGATAGAAGACCACGATTTTGTAAATTTCAGCCTTTTGTTTAGGACTATTTGATTTCCTAAACACGGTGGCATTACCCTCTTAGGCCTTTAGAGACTTGCTCACTCCACCTAACAAAGGCTTTTGCCATTGTCTTTATTCAGTACTTGGCACTTGCAAATGTCCTTGTCTCTCCTAATGTTAGCAGAAATATGTCTTAAGCATGTGGTCTGTTCCTTCGACTCCCTTTGTGCCTTGCACCTATCTCTTGAAATAGCCTTCTTGACCCTTGGCCAAGGTACTCCCTTATTCGGCACGCGAAAGCAGCTTCTTCATTAGTCCTTCCATTTGCAATCCTAGGTTCGTCTTTTTGAGGTAGCAGGGTTGATTCTTAAGACATGGCCATCCTATATGTTGTATGTATACCTCTTTTTAGCAAGCTTCTATGTATCTTTTATAACGTGTGTTACAGCATATTTAGTTATTGGTCAACATGTTATGATGTCTTCTTTCATTCACAATTACTTTGTCTTTACATGAATGTGTAAATGAGGGCCCCATCACCCCCACAAGGGGCATTGGCAGCTCTGGGTCAGGAAGGCACTCTGAAGCACATCAGGAAACTGAAGAAGGATTTTCAAAGACATCAAGTTCATTTTCTTCCAGCAGGCAGGATACATCATACAGCATCAAAGACAATCTAGTTTTTCAGTAATTTACACTAAGCATATATTACTTAACAAACCTTCTATCACCCAAGAGATTCTGACCCCATAAAATAGATAGTCCTTCAAAGTGCTTTTCTGCAAAGTACTATAATTCTGATTTTTGCAACATTTAAAGTCATTGATCAACCCAATAAGTTATCAACATTCTGTTTGAGATGGAGGGGGTCTATCTCCATTACATTCAGTTTGAGAGGGGGATATAACTAGCTCCTGTACACCCCCCCTCTGAATTGTATTTAGTCATTTACTCATTACATATCACTACACCCATGTCCATCCTCCTCAGTTTTCAATGTACCTACACATCTCTGACCTAATCACCCTTTTCTATAAGTCAATTTACTTCAACCTGGGAGGTATCCTAACACATTTCTACAACATCAGTACTAACTCACTATTCTCTACTAGTATAACGTGTATGTGTCCCATAAAACTACTTTTATTTACTTTTATCTGAGCCCCACCTCCTTTACCCAATTTACTTTAAAAAGATTTTTAAGAGACAATTACTCCTTGAGGTAACCCACCATCCTGTTCATCATACAGTAATCATATGTCTAACGCTCACCCGGTATCCACTGGGACGTCAATATTGTCCTTTGAACGCACATACATAGGGCGACGGTCCGGTCTGGTTCGATCTGCTCTTCGGTCCTGTAACCTATGATCCAGTTGAACAACAAGGTCAGTGAATTCTGAGCAGTCTTTCGGGGGGTTCACTACTTGTGCAAGAACATCCTTGAGCTCCCCCCGTAACCCCTGATGAAATAACGTGGTTATCTCCTCCACTGTTCTCCACTGGCCATTGTGCTTCAACTACGAGTCTATTGAACGTGGCTATGTATGTTAATAGGTCTTGATTCCCTTGGCGTAGGGAGAGAAGTTCGTTGTCTAATGCCTGCCCATGAGTACGACTGGCGAACAGCTTTTCCATCTCCTGCTGAAAGCCACTGAAGTCAAGCAGCAAAGGATCATCTTGGGCCACAAAGGGTACAGACCAGTCCGCGGCACTTCCACTCAGGTAGGATAGCACAAAAGCGACCCGTGATTGGTCATTCGGAAAGGCCCCTGGTCTACAAAAGATGTGCAGGCGGCACTGGTTCATGAACGTTGCAAACCTCTTGGGATCCCCCGTAAATCGTTCAAGCGGGGCCAAGGGAACTGCCCCAGGAAGGGTTATCTGAACGGGATTGGCTGATGGTGCTGGCATCGAGGGTGCGCTTCCCGGCAATGGTGCATGCCCTGCTTGTGACTGGAGAAGTTGCCGGTTTAAATCATCAGTGCGTTCTTTAGCTACTATCAGCTCTCTCATCAGGGTGTTGGTCTCCTACCTGACTGCATGTACTTCGGAACGTAGCTGCCCCAACATGTGGGCTAACTGGTCGGTTTCTGACGTTTCCATGACGCCCGGGTGGATTTTGATGTGAGGCTTTGTGTTCTGCAACGCTCACCTGGTATCCACGGGGACGTCACTCAGCCTGTTCTGACCTCTTACGACCTCGAACCATTCCTTGGAGTCTACTCGACTGGTGACTGGGCCTTGTTTTCTTGGAAAGTGTGCTCTCCGTCCTGCTTTCAGCGCAGGGGCGCGTTGATTGATGCGGGCTCGTTGCTTCCTAGTTACTTCACTGACATGAGTCCGACAGGTAAGTATAATGAGTCTTTTGAACAGTTCTCTAACTTCGTTCCTTTCCTGCCTTAGATGATGGCCGGCATCCGGGGATGGCGACCTGCTGCTGAGATGAGTAGCGCTGAAGGTGAGTGAGAGCGCGATGCGCGATGCGACCCTTTCGTATTTGTATTGAACTGAGTTATTTTTCTGTGTCTTTTAGGTGCCGCGACGTTTTCAGCGTGGATGCCGGTTATGAAGAAGAAATGCGGTGAGTAAGCGTGGTATGCGGCACCTCTAGATGTTTCCACGCTAACCTGGAGTGTCTTTTCCCTCTTGCAGATGGATGAGAAGTTCCGGAGACAGAGTTCCCCCAGAGCGACTGGGATTCAGGTAAGCGCTTGAAGCTCGTACAGTCTTTAAAAATAAGCGAAGATTTGCTGAATGCTTACTAATGCCTTTTTTCTGTTCTTTTCCCTTTTCCTTAGGAAACGGCGTGCCGGGATGGGAATGACACCGCCGAAGATGCCCGCAGAACAGAAGGAGCGATGAATGATGGGCAACAGCGCCGCAAGGTAAGGCTATTCCTAACGGTGTTCTTGTTCTTGCAGGAGCTGAGCACAGAAGAAAGATGCAGGCCTACTGGAGACCGATCCGAACACGGAGAGTGTCACGCTGCAGGTGCAGAAAACACAAAGCATGTTTCTCAGCCTGGGCCTGGCTTAAATAGTCTCTGGGTGTCCCAGGTGTCAATGGGCTCAACCACACAAAAAAGACTAGACCGCACATGCAGTTCATGGAACCGAAATATGTGGGGGCATCCATCTTGTCCCCATCAATGCACTACAAGTCCAATCCCCAATGTTATCCTATGGGAGTGAGTGAGTCTGGTGCCACAAGCGCCAAGTCTGACTCCAAGTGGGTCTTTGGAGGGATGGAGAGGTCCTTGAGGGCCATGTAGGTGATCGTGACCTGGCTCCAGCCTGACATCTTGGAGGGCTGGGGACATGAGGGGCAGGAATCATGACAGCACTCCCCCCCAAGGCCCCTCTCAAGGTAGCTCTTCTGTCTAGTCCTGGTTTGTCTGGATGGTTTTGATGAAATCGTCTAAGCAAGCGAGGTGCATGGATGTACTCACAAGGCTCCCATGTCCTGTCTTGTGGATCATACCCCTTCCAGTCTACTAAGTAGTATAATTTGGATCTGATGTACTTTGAATCCAGGATGTCCTTGACTTCGAATTCTGGCTCCCCAGCGACTACTACTGGCTACCCGGTGGCGTTGCTACCCGGGTCCCAGGTTGAACAGGTTTAAGGAGAGACAAGTGGAACACAGGATGAATCTGCATGTTTGACGGCAAAGCTAGTCTGACCGCCACAGGATTTATCATGGAGGTGACAGTGAATGGACCCAGGTATCTTGGACGGAAAGTTTGGGTTCCTTTAATGGAAACGTGTTTAGACGCCAGCCAAACTTTGTCTCCCATTTGGTAGTTGGGGGCCTTTGCTCGGTGTTGATCAGCAAACTTCTTTTGGCGATTCTTAACTTAATGGTGACTGGTGGATAGCCGGATATCGATCTGGGCCATAGACCATCATTTTCTCCAGAAATTAGATACGAATTGAGTACCTCGGTCTGAGACTAAAACTGAAGGAAACCCATGGAGCCGGACGATGCCTTCAAGAAATACCTTTGCCAGAGTGGAAGCATTTGGGAGCCCCTTAAGAGGAATGAAAAGTGCCATTTTTGAAAATAGGTCCACGACCACAAGAATAGTGTTAAACCCTTGACTGGGTGGTAAGTCAGTAATTAAATCAAGGGACGTGTGTCAGGGTGCTGGTGGGATTTCCAATGGTTGTAATAGCCCAGCCGGTTTCTACTTGGATGACTTGTTTTGAGCACACACTCCATAAGATAGGATGAATTGGATACTGTCTTTACGCCACGTGGGCCATCAATAATTTCGTTTTACCTTGGCTAGGGTTTTAGCGATTCCGGGGTGGCCCTCGAACAAGGAATCATTATAACTGGACATGACTTGTTCTCGTAGTTCTTGGTTTGGTAAGAATAAACGATTCCTGAAGTAGGGCAACTGATCTTTTATCATGTAATGTTCTCCTTGTGCACTCCATGCTTGTAATTGCTCCGGACTGATCAGGTTTTGGATTTCTTCATGTAGTTCTTTCTGAGTTATGGTTGCTGTGAGGAGCTTGTCACTCGGGATGATTGCTATTGGATCAGGGGTCTGATACCTTTGCTGTTCCACCCCCATACGGGAAAGGGCATCGGCCTTCCCGTTTTTCACCCCTGGTCGAAATGTAATCACATAGTCATATTCAGCAAAAAAAAAAGCCCAACGTAGTTGTCGTGAGGATTGGGCCTTTGCCGTTTTTAGGTACTGGAGGTTTCGGTGGTCAGTTATTACAGTGATTGTGTGTCTGGCGCCCAAGAGGTAGTGCCGCCATGCCTTAAAGGCTGACTTAATGGCCAGGAGTTATTTGTCTGTGATAGCGTAATTGAGTTCAGGGGGTGTGAATTTACGCGACCAGAAGGCAACAGGGTGTAACTGGCCTGTTTCGGGGTCCTTTTGTGAGAGGACGGCTCCCATAGCCATGCTTGAGGCGTCTGTTTCCACCAGGTATGGGAGATCAGGGCGAGGGTGGCGTAAGATTGGGGCAGATGTGAATCTTGCTTTGAGTTCCTGGAAAGCTTCCTCGGCTTCTGTTGTCCACTGGAACGTTTTGTTGCTTTTCCTTAGCAATGACGTGATGGGATGCACGATTTGCGAAAGTCCTGGGATGAACCGGCGGTAGAAGTTTGCAAAACCCTGCATACTTTGAACCCCCTTGAATGAATTTGGGGATGGCCAGTTCAGGATAGCATCTACCTTGTGTACATCCTTTCGGATTCCATTCGGGCTGAGAATAAAGCCCAGGAATTCCACCTCAGAGATGTGGAATGAGCACTTTACGAGCTTGGCGTACAGCTGGCGTTGATGGAGGCTCTCCAATACGGATCAGACGTGTTTAACGTGGTCCTGCTTTGATGCGGAATATACTAGGATATCGTCAATGTACACTAGAGCACAGACATCAATCAATTCCTGTAGGACATCGTTCATGAAGTATTGAAATGCAGCAGGCGCGTTGCAAAGGCCAAAGGGCATTACTTGATATTCGTACAAGCCGTATTAGGTGCGAAAAGCGGTTTTTTATTCGTCCCCCTTTTTTACACGAACAAGGTGATATGCCCCCCTGTTATGCTTAAACTAAAATGGCGCTGATGCGCAATGCATTCTGGGAGCGCTCGGAGCCATGATTGATATTTACTTCATGCCGCAGTGAAAAACTGCACACATTTTGCTGAGCGTTAGATTCACGGTGCTGAGAAAAACATGTTTTCCAAACCTGGTATGCGGTCAAGGACATTTCTGCTGGGAAAGCTAACTTTGTTATGGTTTGCTACTGTTCTCCGTGGAGCGTGTTTTTAGAGAAGGGAGGCACTACGCTTCTTGGGGGGAGCCCTCGATTGACCCGGCTGGCAACCGACGGCTGTTCCTCAACTGCGCAAGTGCAATTTCCAGAAGGTTCGAGAATTGGCTCCCCTTTGTGGAGTGTGTATATATGCGGAAGCCCGGAGGTGGTCAGGTGAGACTTCAGCCGGAGAAGGACACTTATGTCCCCCCACTCCTGTGAGCTGTGGTGCTCTCGGCCTGGCTGTTCCCGGGGTCTTCCAGCCGCTTCTGGGCGAGATGAGGAATCCTGTTACGCTCACGGTGATGTATTTCCTTTTGAATTTTTTACTTCTTCTGTGATTTATGTCCATATTATTTTTGTGAGTTATTTCTATGTACTTCTAAACTTTGAATAAATAGCTGTATAAGAGCTGATTATCTTCTAAGAATGCGTGGCTGTGAGTTATTGCATTTGTCTACGTTCAAAGTATTTGCTCTGTAATTGCATTGGTGATTTATGTTTGTTCCGTGCACTTTGGGGAGAGCAATACATTTTTGGCGTCACAAACAGGATACTTGTGATGAGTTGTGCCGAGTATTCAAGAATCTGTTGAAACGTAGATAGGATTTGGTTGTCTTGTAAGTGAAGTTTTTGAATAGTGAAGTTTTTTTCCTTTTTGTCAGTGTGTGAGTGCCTTTGGGAGTGATTGCAGCGTGGAGAGAAAAAATATATAGATTCAACAAGGTTTTATTTTGTTTGCGATAATGAGTAGCTTGTTCAGGAAGAAGAGCGTTACTGCTGACGGTGACTGTTCTGATGTTGTTATTCCAGGCTGGACTAAGAGTCCATATGATAAGTTGGCTCAGGCGTGGGCATGTGGTGAAACATGGGATCAAGGATTGGGAGATGCCGATCCGGCTGATGTAAGGGCATGCTTGCAACAAGTTCCAGTAGAACGTGGTAAAGAATGTGCGGCATTAGGTAGACGAGGTTGGGTTCTTTTGCATGCTTATAGGAAAATACATCAAAGGAAGGTGGAAATGAAAAATTAGGTCTTGCGATTAGAAAGAGAGCTATCTGCAGAACGGCAGACTGCGTTAATGCAGCAGATTCAAATGAAACTGTTTAAAGATAAGACCGACACCTATCAGGCGGTGGCCGAGAGGGCAGCAGTCAGAGTAGCCCGGTATAAGTATAGGAAAAGACGAGGAGGGGTCAACAAAAGAAAGGTGGCAACTGTAATCGCTACCGCTGGCGTAGACTGGGATCTGAATAAGTGGGATGGTGATATTTTTGATTCGACCAGTCTAGAAAGTAGTTCCGCAGATGAGTCTGACCCCAAAATGGAAGTGAAACAGAAAACAGTGGCGGCTAAGCCCGTTAGAAGATGGCGAGCCGGACCTCACCCGCAGAATCTTGCTGGCAGAATGGTGGATTTAACCACGCTGGAGGATTACACACAACAGGAGGTTGGGGAAATTATTACCCGTTTGAGGCAAAAATCAGGGGAAGCTTTACTGACATGGATGGTGAGATTATTAGATGGGGGTGCTGCAGGGTTGTTGGTAGATTCTACGGATTCACAGCGTTTTTTACGCCTGTCAATTGACACCAATGTACAGGAGGTCTTAAGAGCAGGACCGCCCCCTGATGCAAATGGTCAAGATACGCAGGTGTCTTTGTTGCACCTGGTAGCCCAAGCATGTAACCGTAAATACCCTATTACCACAGATTGGCCCAGTGAAGAAACAAAGTGGTATACGTTGAGAGAAGCAATTCAAAAAGTTAGAGAGCATGCTATGAAAGAGGCTATTCACATAGATGCTCCTGATCACATGGGAGCCGTGCCGCTCTCAGTTTCAACTCGAAACATGGTGATTAGAACTGCGCCACCCGCATACAAAAGTGTCATTATGACTCTGCTCGTAGGTATGACGGGCAAGGCTACTGATGAGGTAGCAGATGCCATTCGGCAACTTGCAGATTTGGGGGAGTGGGATAAGAGCGATAATAAGCCACGGGAGAGAGAGGGGCGTAGTGAGAGAAGAACCGAAGGCAGGCGGCAAGACAACAGAGACTCCCGAGTGTCCCTAAAAGACATGTTTTTGGCTTTGTTAAAAGATGGTGTGCCACACGAAGAAATTGATGGCTTTGAAACCAGAGTAAAATGAGGACTTGCAGCCAAAGAGTGCTATAAGCAGGTGTCATGATGCCTACCCCTGGGGACTCAGACCAGGTCCAGCAACCCCGGAAGCAGGCATCAAGTTATTTTGAGCAAGCCCAAAAACCCCTGCTAGGGGCTTTTTGGGTGCGGTCCTGGCGCCTATGGCGCCAGGCTCATATGGAGAGTCAGTTCTGGCGCCATAGTCGCCAGGCTCATAGAGTAGAACTTACCTGATGCAGACCATGCTGCAAGCTTACCTGATGCAGACCATGCTGCAAGAGCTCCAAGCCAAATGAGGCTTGGAAGGGACTATTTTACCTAGGAACTTTTTTTTTACTCGGACAGGGCTGGGGAGGAATACTTACCTGGGACTACTTTGGAGGCTATTTAAACCACGCCCGAAGAGCAGCACACGCTTCGCGTTATTCTGCATCCAGCAGCGTAACGCTCACCGTGCCTGCAAGTCTGCATCCAGTCTTCTGCCATGCCCGCCTCGAGTTTGGAGCTCCTAGAAAAAGGGAGAAAGAAGGAGAAAAGGTTAGAACAAGAGCAAATCCTTTGATCCTTACCTGAATTCCCGATCCATCACGCCATCGAGCTGGAAGAAAGAAGTTATTTTATGCGCGTCGCCTCGCCTGCTGCATCGCCACGCTGAACTCACCGGCCTTCGCAGCATCTTCACATTCTACCGCATTCTCTTGCATGTTCCTGCCGCATTCCGGCACCTAAGGAGTAGACAAGAACAGCAAGGTGAGCCAAGGGAATACACAGAGGAATATTAGTTACCCCCCCCATAGACTTACCTGATTTTACCACCGGGGGTACTATTCCTCTTCACGGGTCGGCGCAGCTTCCACTGCATCTTCGCCGAACCCTGGCCCCTAAGGGGAAACAAAAGGACATCAAGGTGAAACAAATGGACTATCAAGGGGAACCCTCCTCACCACAATAGACTTACCTGATTTTACCGCCGGAGGTATTATTCCCTGAGACTTCATACTTTCTCTCAGCTCCTGAATAAGGGAGAAAGCAACAGGTTACATATTGACATTATTTATCGAACTGTGTTGGAAATACAAATCCTTACCAGAATATTACCGGTTGCCACGAGGAACTCTTCACTAGGGTCAAGCTGCAATCTGCAAGGAATTGGACAAGAGTGAAAATCAGGCATTTGAACTCTTACGAACGACATACTTTTCGGAGTCAATATTGTTCTGGAACTCACCAATTCCTTCGAGCCAGTGAAGCAACTGGTTATCAACGCGCCCCTGCGCTCAATGCAGGATGGAGAGCTCATCTTTTCAAACCATCAGAAGAATATTCCTACGGGCCAAGCAAACGAAGCTAGGTGGACCAGTCCAGTCCGTCATCTCGACCCTACGTGTCACATTGGTGGAGACCACAGCTGTCCAGTTCAGATCGACGCCTCTGTGGGAGCCAGGTGAGCGTAACAGTAGGTTAAGAAACAAGTAGTCACCACGCCACAGGGGGACACCTCACCTTCTGCTCCCCCTGCGGAAGAACAAGACGAAGGGTCTATGGGGACACCTTCCCCGCACCAGCCAACATATGCTGATTTGAGAAAGGTGGTGAGTTTGATGCTAGAGGCGGAGTCGAGTCATACTCATTCGAAGTTTGACTAGGGCTTCGGCCAAGCTCCGGCAGCGTCTGCCCGCATAAAAGTGGATAGGCGGCCTCATGTTGATGTTAAGATTTTTTGGGGGCCAGGAAATACACAAGGGGTGCGAGCATTGATAGACACCGGGGTGGAGGCCTCTTTGATTCATGGTAATCCAACACGATTTAAAGGCAAACAGTTTACTATTACAGGTCTAGGGGGAAAGGAGACCCCCGCAGTACAAACGAAAGTGGAAATGAAAATAGGCAATTTGAATAGGCAGAAATACCAGGTGTTGATTGTCCCGATACCTGAATATATAATTGGCTTTGACATTTTGGAAGGGTTAACCTTGGGACTTGGCAGTAAAACGTACCAGTTTGGGGTGAGTGCATTAATCTGTACACCCATTACCCTAGGCAAATTGAAGATGCCCCCAGTGCAAGTGCCAGTGGCAACCAAGCGGGTAGCAATGAAACAATACCGCATTCCTGGGGGGCACAAGGAAATTTCAGACACCATCAAAGAGTACGTGGAGGCGGGTGTATTATACCCTATTACCACCTCATGGAACAATCCTCTCTGGCCTATTAAAAAGGGAGATGGGTCGTGGAGGATGACAGTGGATTACAAGGAGTTGAATAAACACACTCCTCCTTTAGTGACCGCAGTCCCAGATGCTATTACCTTGATTGAAAATGTCCAAAGGTTTGAGGGGACTTGGTATGCAGTGATCGATTTAGCTAATGCATTTTTCTCCGTGCCAATTGCTGCCGAGTGTCAAGAACAGTTTGCATTTTCGTGGAGTGGACGTCAGTACACTTTCACGAGGCTACCTATGGGGTACATACACAGCCCAACTATCTGTCACCGGCTGGTGGCAGAGCACTTAGACAAGATACCGTGTAAACCTGACATACAAATCTCTCATTACATTGATGATATTTTGATCCAAGGCAAGGATGAGCACAGTGTGCAAAGCCAGTTAGATGTCCTTATGGAAGGATTGAAAAAGGAAGGGTGGGAGATTAATCCGAGTAAAATTCAAGATCCAGCTGAAACAGTGATATTCCTAGGGATTCAGTGGCATCATGGGCATCGAGAAATGATGTCAAAAGCCAGACAGAAAATACTTGAATTCACCACTCCAATGAACAAAAAGCAAGCTCAGCAGTTTATAGGACTGTTTGGGTTTTTGAGACAACACATTCCTCATTAGGGCAGATATAGGCCCCCCTCTACAAGGTGAAACAAAAGAAATATGAGTTTCAGTGGGGGGAAGAGCAGCAGAAAGCCTTTGAGATGGCGAAAGACACCGTGAAGCAGGTGCTTGATTTATGGCCCTTGAAGGAAGGCAAAGTGGAATTAAATGTGTCTGTACAAGACAATTATGCTAACTGGAGTATGTGGCAGAAACAAGACAGGAAACGTGTGCCATTAGGGTTTTGGAGTCGTAAGTTGCCCGATGCTGGCAACTCATACACTCCGTTTGAGAAGCAATTGCTGGCGTGTTATTGGGCTCTTGTTGATACCGAGCAGATTACAGTGGGTCATGATGTATTCATGAGACCAGAAATACCAAGCATGCAATAGGTACTGAGCTTTCCTAAAACGCATAGAATAGGACATGCTCAAGAAGCCAGCATAATTAAGTGAAAATGGTATATTCAAGACAGAGCCAAATCAGGAAAGGGTGGACTGGCAAAATGACATGAGCAAGTAGCCAACATACCGCCCTCAGATTACAAACCACTGGAAGTGCCTGAAAGAAGTGAGTCTCCCGTGAAATGGGGAGTACCTTACAGCGATTTGACCGTGGAGCAAACAGAGCATGCTTGGTTCACAGATGGTTCAGCTCGATATGTGGGAACTGAGCGGTACTGGAAAGCAGTGTCGTACAATCCCAAAACAAAAAAGATGTTGACAATGACAGGGAAAGGGAAGAGCAGTCAGTTTGCAGAACTTTACGCAGTTTACCAAGCATTGAAACAAGAGACCCCTGGTCAATGTTGACACGCTCACCTGATTCCCACGGAGGCGCAGGTCTGGCTTCGAGTGCTGATGCTTCTTCAATGGTGAAGCACAGGACTCTGAAGATGGACAGGAAGGGCCCCTCTACTCTGGCTTTTCTGGCTTGCAGGAATATTCCCCTGTGCGTGAAAAGGGAGTATTACCTACTGACGGAATAATGCTCAAGCCTCCCACTCCCTTCCAACCCTCCACGATACCCTTCCACGATTCCCCGTGAAGTCTCACCTTAGGGTCTGGAAGGATGAGTTCTCCATCCTGCTTCTGATGCAGGGGCGCGTTGAAACCCAGTTACTTCACTGGATTGAGGTTTGATGGGAGTTCAAAATAAGCTTGACTATTCAGGTGAGGCGCTGTAAGAGTTCTGTTGCAAGTTCAAAAGTTCAAGCTTAATAATAATGTTCATTGTCTTATTGCAGCAAGCGCTAATGCTTATGTCTTTTTCCCCTTAGGGGCCGGGGTTCGGAATGCCGGAGATATGGCGCCGACCCGAAGTGAAACGTGCAGTTCCAGTAAATGACAGGTAATTTCTGGATGAGCGTTCAGGTAATGTCTTTGCATTCGCTCATTCAATGTCTTTGTCTTTTTTCCCCGTAGGGGCCGGGGTCCGGAATGCCAGGAAGCGGCAGGACCCGAAATGAAATGGGAATGACCCAACAGGTAAGTCTTAGAAGGAAACTGAGCCTTTCCTATTCCCTTCCTTCTCTCACCTTGTTTTCTTTTCTTTTTCTCTCTAGGCTCTGGGAAGTGGGTGCGGATCCGGATGATCGCTGCTGAAGATGGTGGCGCCCAGGAAAGGTGAGTGAAATGCAGCGCTGCAGCGATCGAAGCGAAATGCTTTTAAAATTATGTCTTCCCTTTCAGGATCGTCGGTGTGATGTCTCTGCGATGCAGCTTTAGCAGGTAAGGTCTTCTTTATCACCAATTCTCTCTTATCTCCCTTTGCAGGCGACCCAGGATGCTGACAGGCGTGGCTGAAGTACAGATGCAGGAGCTGACACGGTGAGCGTCCAGCTGCGAGGAGCAGAACAACGCGAAGCGTGAGTTGCTGATCGGGCATGGTTTAAATAGCTTTGGAAGAAGTTCCAGGTATGTATCCTTCCACCGATCAGGTATGTATCCTTCCCCGACCACACCCAGGTGGAAAGTAGTCCCACAGGTAAAGTAGTTCCATTCAGGCCTCAAGAGGGCTTGGATGTAGCAGCATGGTCTGCCCCAGGTAAGTGCACATTAAAACACTTGAACACATGTCTAGCTTTATGAGCCTGGCGCCTAAGGCGCCAGGACTGGGGTCCAACATGAGCCTGGCGCCTAAGGCGCCAGGACTGTGTCCATAGGGCCCTAGCTTGGGCCCGCTGGCACTTCCTTGGGGGGAATGATGCCTGCCTCTGGGGTTGCTGGGTTGGACCTGGCTCTTTGGAGGTAGGCATCATGACAGTTCCCCCCTCAAGGCCCCTCCCAAGGTTGTTCCCTCCGGGGGTTTTGGCTTGTTCGGAAATCTCCGGTGGAACCTTTGTATTAATCGAGGTGCGTGAACATGGTTAATAGGCTCCCACAATCTCTCCTGAGGTCCATATCCCTTCCAGTCAACAAGATAGAAGAGTTTCGACCTTAACACCTTGGAGTCTAAAATGTCTTTAACTTCGAATTCCAATTCCCCTTCAATTTGAACTGGGTCTGGAGGCTTGGACAGTCGGGTCCCTGGTTGTACTGGCTTCAAAAGTGATGCATGAAAAACTGGATGAATACGCATGTTGGACGGTAAATCCAGTTTAAAGGCCACAGGATTGATTATAGCCTTGATGGGATAAGGACCTATGAATCTGGGATTGAAGGTTTGCGGGCCCTTGAGGGGTAAATGTTTCGTTGCTAGCCATACCTGGTCTCCTACTTGGTAAGGAGGAGTTTTACTTCGTGCAAATCAGCGTTTTCTTTATACTTTTTCTTGGCTTGCTGTAAATGAGTTGCAGCTTCTTTGAAGGCTCGGGTTATTGTGGAATGCAGATGATTTACTGCGGGCATTTCCAGGGTCAGAGGTGGATCTAGGTCAGAGGTCCGAGGATGGTGACCATACAAAGTATAAAAAGGAGTTTGTCCGGTTCCAGAATGCACTGAATTGTTGTATGCATATTCTGCGATCCAAATGATGTTTTTCCAATTTAACTCGGATTGGTGTAACATGCACCGAAGATATTGCTCGAGAGTCTGATTGGTTCTCTCGGTTTGTCCGTCGGTCTGGGGGTGGTGGCTGGTGGATAACCGCACATCTATTTGTGCTAGTTGGCAACACTTCTTCCAAAAATGGGAGATAAATTGACTTCCACGATCCGAGACTAATATGGAAGGGAAACCATGTATGCAAACTATATTCTCCAGAAATTCCTTGGCCAAGGTGGAAGCTGAAGGCAAACCTTTTAAAGGGATAAAGTGGGCCATTTTGGAGAATAGATCCACAATTACAAGGATAGTGTTGTAACCAGCATAAGGAGGCAGATCAGTTATAAAGTCCATTGACAAGGTGTGCCATGGTGCCGGTGGAATATCCAAGGGTTGAAGTAGGCCGGCTGGCCTTTTCTTTTGACCCTTGTTTTGGGCGCAAATTCCGCAAGACAAAACAAAAGACTTTATGTCTTTTCTCCAAGAAGGCCACCAGAAGTGGCGTTTGATTTTTTCCTCCGTTTTAGCGATACCAGGGTGTCCTTCCATTAATGATTCATGATGATGGGCAATAACAAGTTCTTGCAATTCTTTACTTGGCAGAAACAACCGCTCCTGGAAGTAGGGTAAATCATCCTTAACGGTGTAATGAGGACCCTTTTGACTCCATTCCAGTAAGGCTGAAGAGTCTAGAAGTTGTTTTACTTGCGTTTGGATGTCCTCAATAGTTTGCAATGAAGTTAGGCCTAAGATTCTTTGTTCAGGTATGATTGGCACAGGTTCTAAACTCGAATTGGGTTCTTCCATGCCAATCCGGGATAAGGCGTCCGCTTTACCATTCTTGCAGCCAGGGCGATAGGTAATTACAAAATCAAATTCCGCAAAGAATAGAGCCCATCGGAGTTGTCGTGAAGATTGAGCTTTAGCCGTCTTTAAATACTGTAAATTTCTGTGGTCCGTAATTACGGTGATCGTGTGTCTTGCCCCGAGAAGGTAGTGACGCCAAGCCTTGAAAGCAGATTTAATAGCCAGTAACTCTTTGTCGGTAATTGCGTAGTTGATTTCAGGAGGAGAAAATTTCCTGGACCAAAAGGCCACAGGATGTAGTTGGTTAGTTTCTGGGTCTCTTTGCGACAGGACAGCTCCCATGGCCGAACTGGATGCGTCGGTTTCCACAATGTAAGGGAGATCTGGGTGTGGGTGCTTCAATACAGGTGCAGAGGTGAATTTGGTTTTCAGGTCCTGAAAGGCTTGTTCGGCCTCAAGAGTCCATTTAAAGCGTTTGTTTTTCTTTAGGAGAGCTGTGATGGGTTGGACTGTTCAGGAAAATTCCGGGATGAATCTTCGATAAAAATTGGCGAAGTCGAGCATGCTCTGAACTCCCTTCACCGAGCTAGGATGTGGCCATTTGAGGATGGCATCCACCTTTCGCGAGTCCATTCGGACTCCTTGAGGTGTCAGGATGAATCCGAGAAACTCAACTTCTGTGGTATGAAAAACGCATTTTTCGAGCTTTGCAAATAGTCTGTGCTGGCGCAATTTCTCAAGAACTGCCCTAACATGTTTTCTGTGATCGGATTCTGAAGAAGAGTACACCAGGATGTCGTCAATATAAACAATGACACAGACATCAATAAGTTCCCGAAGAACATCATTCATAAAGTACTGAAAGGCGGCAGGTGCATTGCACAACCTGAAGGGCATCACCTGATATTCGAAGAGACCAAATTTGGTGCGAAATGCAGTCTTCCATTCGTCGCCTTCTTTTATACGCACCAGGTGATAAGCTCCTCGGAGATCTAACTTGGTGTACACACAAGCGTCTTTCACCTGGTCGATAAGCTCAGGGATCAGGGGCAGAGGATAACGATTCTTACTCGTTATTTGATTTAGGGCACGATAGTCTATACATGTTCTAAGGTCGCCCTCTTTTTTCGGCACGAAGAACAGAGCTGAGGAGACAGGAGACTTAGACGGGCGAATAAAACCATTGGCTAGGTACTGATCTAAATACTGACGCAAATGCAGGTTCTCAGGTTCCGTAAGAGCATAAATCCTACTACAAGGTAGTTGAGCATTGGGTACCCGATCGATTTGGCAATCATAAGACCGATGGGGAGGTAACGTGTTAGCCTGTTCCTTCTGAAAAACGTCTTGGAATTCTTGGTATTCTGACGGTAGCTGTACAGGGGTGGAAGTTGCTGAGGCTAGACCCATAGCTGGATTTCTTGGATAACAAGTTGATTCACAATCAGGAAAACTTATCTTCTTTGCTCGCCAGTCAATTCTGGGATTATGTGTTTCTAACCAAGGAATTCCAAGAATTACTTGAAATTGTGGGGCCTTGATCACATCAAACACGATTGCTTCCCGATGTCCATCCTGACCCACCAGTGTCACTTCAACAGTGGAATGCGTTACAGGCCCTGAGGCTATTTCGGTTCCATCTACTGTAGTAATGACATCTTGGGTTACTTGCGGGTGGAGAGGGAGCTTAATCCTGGAAGCCAATTCACGGTCTATGTAATTTCCAATAGCTCCGCTGTCGATGTACGCTTTTATAGCATGCAACTGCTGAGGCTGTTTTGGGTCCACGAGCACCATTGGCATGACAAAATGCGAGGTCAAAGAGTTTGTTTTCAAGCTCGGCAAGCGGACCCCTACGCTTGTTGGGCTAGGTCGTTTCCCGAATCAGGTGTCAATAAATCGTTATCAGTGGCTCCAACCACCTTCTTAGGTGATTTGACTGGACAATTTCGAAGAAAGTGACCGGAAGTCCCGCAATACAGACAAAGTTGCATTTGCCGCCTTCTCTCTCGTTCCTTCTGCGTTAATGGTCCTTTAACACCGCCGATTTGCATAGGTTCGGATACGTCGGTACTCTTGGAGTTAGCGTGGGTTTTGATCGGTACTCGGGTTTCGTACTTGAACCAATCTGCTTTTCTATTTTGAAGTCTGTGATCAAGTTGAGCCACCAAGTCTATGTAGTCTGCGCAGACCTGGGGTAGATTTACAATCTGAGCTAGAACATCCTTAAGCTCTCCGCGCAGGCCTCGATGAAACAATGTGATCCTTTTGTTTTCTGGCCATCCAGTTTCCACAACCAGTCTATTAAAGGTGTCAACGTAGGACAGGAGATCCTGATTACCTTGTCGTAAGGATAGCAGTTCGTTATCAAGGGCCTGTCCTTGAGAGTGTCGAGCAAACAATCTTTCCATGCTGGCCTGGAAGCCCTGAAAATCCTGGAGAATGGGATCATCCTGATTTACAAATGGAATAGACCAATCGGCAGCACTGCCACTGAGGTAAGATAGTATAAAGGCTACCTTGGTCTGGTCGTTAGGGAAGGCCCCGGGTCTGCATAGAAAGTGTAAATGACATTGGTTCATAAAGACAGCATATTTCTTGGGATCCCCCGCAAAACGTTCAGGCGGGGCCAAAGGCATGTGTCCAGGTAGATTGATTTGTACCGGGTTATTCAAACCCATTGATGTGGAAGTACCTCCGGAATTAGGTAAAGGAGTGTGCCCTGCCTGGGCCTGCAATAACCTTTTGGCCAGGTCATCTGTTCTTTCCTTTGATAGGATCAGTTCTCTTTTGAGAGCGTTAGTCTCCTGGCGGGCTGAGTGCACTTCTGCCCGTAATTCCCCCAAAAGCTGGGCCAGCTGATCTGTTTCGGAAGTCTCCATAGCGCCCGGGTGGGAAATTGTGGGTAAGCTTCGCGTTCTGTCACGCTCACCTGATTCCCACGGAGGCGCAGGTCTGGCTTCGAGTGCTGATGCTTCTTCAATGGTGAAGCGCAGGACTCTGAAGATGGACAGGAAGGGCCCCTCTACTCTGGCTTTTCTGGCTCGCAGGAATATTCCCCTGTGCGTGAAAAGGGAGTATTACCTACTGACGGAATAATGCTCAAGCCTCCCACTCCCTTCCAACCCTCCACGATACCCTTCCACGATTCCCCATGAAGTCTCACCTTAGGGTCTGGAAGGATGAGTTCTCCATCCTGCTTCTGATGCAGGGGCGTGTTGAAACCCAGTTACTTCACTGGATTGAGGTTTGATGGGAGTTCAAAATAAGCTTGACTATTCAGGTGAGGCGCTGTAAGAGTTCTGTTGCAAGTTCAAAAGTTCAAGCTTAATAATAATGTTCATTGTCTTATTGCAGCAAGCGCTAATGCTTATGTCTTTTTCCCCTTAGGGGCCGGGGTTCGGAATGCCGGAGATATGGCGCCGACCCGAAGTGAAATGTGCAGTTCCAGTAAATGACAGGTAAGTTCTGGATGAGCGTTCAGGTAATGTCTTTGCATTCGCTCATTCAATGTCTTTGTCTTTTTTCCCCATAGGGGCCGGGGTCCGGAATGCCAGGAAGCGGCAGGACCCGAAATGAAATGGGAATGACCCAACAGGTAAGCCTTAGAAGGAAACTGAGCCTTTCCTATTCCCTTCCTTCTCTCACCTTGTTTTCTTGTCTTTTTCTCTCTAGGCTCTGGGAAGTGGGTGCGGATCCGGATGATCGCTGCTGAAGATGGTGGCGCCCAGGAAAGGTGAGTGAAATGCAGAGCTGCAGCGATCGAAGCAAAATGCTTTTAAAATGATGTCTTCCCTTTCAGGATCGTCGGTGTGATGTCTCCGCGATGCAGCTTTAGCAGGTAAGGTCTTCTTTATCACCAATTCTCTCTTATCTCCCTTTGCAGGCGACCCAGGATGCTGACAGGCGTGGCTGAAGTCCAGATGCAGGAGCTGACACGGTGAGCGTCCAGCTGCGAGGAGCAGAACAACGCGAAGCGTGAGTTGCTGATCGGGTGTGGTTTAAATAGCTTTGGAAGAAGTTCCAGGTATGTATCCTTCCACCGATCAGGTATGTATCCTTCCCCGACCACACCCAGGTGGAAAGTAGTCCCACAGGTAAAGTAGTTCCATTCAGGCCTCAAGAGGGCCTGGATGTAGCAGCATGGTCTGCCCCAGGTAAGTGCACATTAAAACACTTGAACACATGTCTAGCTTTATGAGCCTGGCGCCTAAGGCACCAGGACAGGGGTCCAACATGAGCCTGGCGCCTAAGGCGCCAGGACTGTGTCCATAGGGCCCTAGCTTGGGCCCGCTGGCACTTCCCTGGGGGGAATGATGCCTGCCTCTGGGGTTGCTGGGTTGGACCTGGCTCCTTGGAGGTAGGCATCATGACAAATGTTATGTGTACACTGATTCATGGTCAGTGGCGAATGGATTGGCAGTGTGGTTGCCAACTTGGCAAAAGAATGGGTGGAAGATTCATGCAAAAGAGTTGTGGGGAAAAGAACTGTGGCAAGATATTGCAGAAATGTCATTACAAAGTGAAGTCACTGTATATCATGTGGACGCGCATTGTGCCACAGACTCATTAGAATGTTGGTTTAATTCTGTTGCAGACAAACACACCAAGATTTCATCTGTGGATGCAGAGGCTCAAAAAGATGATTTGGAGGGTTTGGCCAAATGGGCCCATCAGAAATGTGGGCACCTTGGAGAAAAGGCTACTATCAGGTGGGCACAAGCTCGAGGAATCAGTCTTCCTTTAGAAGTAGTGAAAACGATCATTTTGCAATCTCCTGTGTGCCAACACCAATTGCATAGACCTATCCCTCAAATTGTTCGAGGCACATTAAGAAGAGGAAAATTACCAGGTCAAATTTGGCAGATCGATTATATCGGTCCCATGCCAATTAGTAGAGGTTGTCAGTATGCATGCACTATTGTGGATACATACTCAGGATATTTGATGGTTTTGCCGTGCAAACGTGCAACCCAACTGAACACCATCAGGTTGTTAGATCAGATCATACTACATTATGGAGTGCCTTTGCAGATTCAAAGTGACAATGGGTCACATTTCAAAGGCAAATTAATCCAGGAGTTTTGTCAGGAAAAGAGCATAGAGTGGTTGTACCACGTCCCATATTACCCAGCTGCTTCAGGGTTAATTGAACGAATGAATGGGTTATTGAAAGAACAGTTGCGCAAATCTGGAGACGGCAGTTTGGCAGGCTGGCGTGATCGTGTGTTTGATGCGGTGCAAGTATTAAACAATAGGCCTGTGTATGAACATGAAATTCCTTTGATGCGATTAATGACTCCTACTTTACAGGTTCAACCCAATTCAGTCAGAGAAACACTATTGTACTGGGAAATTACTCCAGGTTCTTTAGCTCCCTATCGAGCATCTCCCGAGTCAGCAGGGGTAGACTTGCATTCCCATGAAGAAATCAGATTAGATCCAAGAGGAATAGTTGTAATTGAAACAGGGATTGGAGTACAGATTCCCCCAGAGCATATGGGATGGATTGCCCCTAGATCTGGCCTAGCATTGAAGGGAGTTCAAGTGTTGAGAGGGGTAATTGATGCTGATTACCAGGGTGAGATTAAAGTCATCCTAATGAATAGTGGGGATCAATTGTTATCAATACACAAGGGTGATCGAGTGGCCCAATTAATAGTCATTCCCATTAAATTGTCCATGATTAAGAAGGGGGAGCCTCCTACAGTGTTAACTACCCGTGGGGACCGTGGTTTTGGCTCTTCAGACAGTATGGTACCGGGTGCAAAGATGTGGGTGGAAAAGCCAAGTGGCCCACCAGTGCCCGCAGATGTCATTGCATCAGGCAGAGATCAAGTAGTTTTAGTTATGGAGCCTGGTAGAAAGAAATGGCAATATGTACCCGCAGACAAATGTTACCTGAGAGAGTGATGTGCAACACTGATATCTCTTTTCTGGGTTTTCCTTGTAGATCTTGTGTCTGGTTGGTGTAATTGTGGCACTAAATGGACTCCATTTGGGAGAGTTAAACAGTCTGCTGCTACCAACGAAAAATGTCACATCTGTGCCAGTGATCAAGGGGATACTGATAGTGATGAATAATGTTGTCCCCAAGCAGCCTTATGCCAGTGCCAAAAAGCCAGCCAGACCGAAGACATGGATTCGTGAAATGCGACAAACACATCAGGAGCAAGTGAAAACAACCTTGATGCCAGTCGTGCAGGATGCATTTGCAGGAAGGCAAAAACATTCTCCTATGATCACTCAAGCAGAGAATATGTGGATATATCTGGCACAGCAAGTACTGAACATATCACACTTTTGTCTTACTGATGTGCCCAATGCTGAAGCTTTATTGACTACGTGTTTAGTAGCGGTGCTGACAACTGTTCCGGTTTTAAAGCATATCTTCGGAGTCACACACAATGATTCTTTAGTTCAAGACTCAGATATTAGGCAATCTTTTTCAGTTTACGAATACTGTATATTCTGCCAAGAGACTGACCGTAAATGGAGAAATTTGACACGTGTTATTACTTATAATATAACCCAAGGTGATGTATGTTACATTATGACATGCAATGCACAAGAAATTGGCAAATGCCGACAAATAGAGTTGACCAATCAGCACAATCATACAATGTTCGAGAGAAGACTATGTTCGCGAGTGCCACGCAAATGCACCAGTGTAAATAACACTATGGGCCTCATTACACGGAAGGCGGTGGTCCAGGGTGCTATTAGCACCCTGGACCATGCCGGTAAATTACCGGCACCGCCTTGGCGGAAAGGGGATTTACCGCCCCATTCCAAGGTTGGTGGGGCGGTAAATCCCCCTTCCGCCATTGCCCTTCCCCATTCCCATATCTGCCCCATAGGGCTCTATGGGAATGGGCAAGGCGCTAATTACGGCACCGCAATTTTTGCGGTGCCGTAATTAGCTCCGAGGTCCCTTAGCGGGTTGGTTTTTAACGCCTGCAAAAAGCAGGCGTTAAAACACCAACCCGCTAAGGGACCTCGTAGTAAGGCAGTAATGGTTAACGGCCACCGTTACCATTAACGGTGGCCGTTAACCATTACCGCCTTCCGTGTAATGAGGCCCTATGTCTTGTAATCATGCAGTGATAACTGCCAGTCATTTGAATCATGTGAAACTTCCAACAGGATGGCTCTTTTCATGTGGTAACATTACATACTCTTATATTCCAGCTAACATTTCTGGAGGTCCATGTGCTTTAACTCGATTAGGACTGATGATGTTTCCTTTACACCCAGCGATAACTCGAGGTAAAAGGTCAACTTTCGAATCTGTAGGTCTATCTCCTGACTGTGATTCACATGTACATTTGTTATCAGAAACTGAGGTTCTAGCATTAACCCTTTCATTAGTGGGAGTTTGGGGTTTAGCTGCTGGAGGTTACAAATCTTTGATGAAATTAGCATGTTTGGTAGTCAAAAGCCTTAATCATACTTCGCAGGCATTAGAAGAATTACTCCTTGATAGTCAAGTTATTAGAAAAGCAACTTTGCAGAACAGAGCTGCTGTTGATTATCTATTGCTAAAACATAATTTAGGGTGTAACGCATTTGAAGGTATGTGTTGTTTCAATTTAAGTGGCCATTCACAATCTATTGAAAGTGATATTCGAGGTTTGAGGGATCTCATTTCTCAAGTGTCTCAAGATCGTACTGGAAATTGGTGGGATTGGTTATTTTCATGGATACCTGATATTGGGGGTACACTATGTTATGCTTTTGCTTGCATTTTTATTATATTGTCTATCATAATTGCTTGTTGTTGTTGCATCCAATGTATTCCCAATTTAGTTTTAACATTTCGTAGGTTTCAGAGACCGGTTCCTGTGCCACCGGGCTATGGAAGGATAATATCCAAGGGTGGAATTGTTATGCTTAAACTAAAATGGCGCTGGTGCGCAATGCATTCTGGGAGCGCTCAGAGCCATGATGGATATTTACTTCATGCCGCAGTGAAAAACTGCACACATTTTGCTGAGTGTTAGATTCACGGTGCTGAGAAAAACATGTTTCCAAACCTGGTATGAGGTCAAGGACATTTCTGAAGGGAAAGCTAACTTTGTTATGGTTTGCTACTCTTCTCCGTGGAGCGTGTTTCTAGAGAAGGGAGGCACTACGCTTCTTGGGGGGAGCTCTCGATTGACCCAGCTGGCAACCGACGGCTGTTCCTCAACTGCGCAAGTGCAATTTCCAGAAGGTTCGAGAATTGACTCCCCTTTGTGGAGTGTGTATATATGCGGAAGCCCGGAGGTGGTCAGGTGAGACTTCAGCCGGAGAAGGACGCTTACGTCCAGCCCTCCTGTGAGCTGTGGTGCTCTCGGCCTGTCTGTTCCCGGGGTCTTCCAGCCGCTTCTGGGCGAGATGAGGAATCCTGTCACGCTCACGGTGATGTATTTCCTTTTGAATTTTTTACTTCTTCTGTGATTTATGTCCATATTATTTTTGTGAGTTATTTCTATGTACTTCTAAACTTTGAATAAATAGCCGTATAAGAGCTGATTATCTTCTAAGAATGCGTGGCTGTGAGTTATTGCGTTTGTCTACATTCAAAGTATTTGCTCTGTAATTGCATTGGTGATTTATGTTTGTTCCGTGCACTTTGGGGAGAGCAATACACCCCCTCAGGTCTAGTTTTGTGTAGATTTGGGCATCTTTGACTTGATCATGCAATTCAGGGATCAGTGGCAGGGGATAATGGTTTTTTACGGTAATCTGGTTCAGTGCGCAATAGTCGATGCACGTTCTCAAGTCCCCCTCCTTTTTCGGTAGGAAGAATAGAGGACTGCCTGCTGGAGACTTCGAGGGACGGATGAACCCGTTGGCCAGGTATTGGTCAAGATAGGCCTTCAGGTGCTGGTTTTCTGGTTCAGTGAGTGCATAAATTCGCCCACAAGGGATTTGCGTGCCGGGTATCAGGTCGATTTGGCAATCATATGGTCTATGCGGTGGCAGGGTATTAGCCTGTTCTTTCTGAAAGACATCCTGAAAGTCCTGGTATTCACTTGGTAGGGTGCCGATTGCCACAGTCGCAAGCGTGGAGGTTCTGGTGTCTATTGGTTGTTTCTCTTGGCGATAACATGTGTGGGCGCATGTGTCGGAAAAGGCCAATTCTTTTGCTCGCCAATCAATTTGAGGATTGTGAGCTACCAACCATGGCATTTCCAAAATCAACCGTAACTGTGGTGCCTTAATGAGGTCGAAAACAATAGATTCTTGGTGTCCATCCTGGCACAGAAGGGTTAAAGCTGCAGTGCATTGGGATACTGGATCAGAAGCTATTTCTGTGCCGTCGACAGTGTCGGTGGTTGTTTTAGGGGGTAACGGAAGCCCCATCTTTGCCGCAAGATCCTGGTCGATGTAATTCCCAGCGGCTCCACTGTCAATGTACGTTCTTACTGCGTGCATCCGAGATGGTTGTTGGTGATTGATCAAGACCACAGATAGTGCAAAATGGGAGGTCTGTAGTTCGGGCTGGGGAGTTTTCCGATTCCTTGATGGTATCTTCCTTGTCCCTGGCCCCTACCGTCCTCCTCGGTGGCTTCACAGGGCACTCTTAAAGGAAATGACCTGACCTTACACAGTACAGACATAACTGCTGCTGTCTCCTTTCATCCCTTTCCGCTTTAGTCAAGGGGGATCTGACACCCCCGATTTGCATTGGTTCTCCTGAACCTTCCGTTGTGCGGGCAATATTGTCCTTTGAACGCACATACATAGGGCGAGGGTCCGGTCTGGTTTGATCTGCTCTTCGGTCCTGCAACCTATGATCCAGTTGAACAACAAGGTCAATGAATTCTGAGCAGTCTTTCGGGGGGTTCACTACTTGTGCGAGAACATCCTTGAGCTCCCCCACAACCCCTGATGAAATAACGTGGTTCTCTTCTCCACTGGCCATTCTGCTTCAACTACGAGTCTATTGAACGTGGCTATGTATGTTAATATGTCTTGATTCCCTTGGCGTAGGGACAGAAGTACGTTGTCTAATGCCTGCCCATGAGTACGACGGGCGAACAGCTTTTCCATCTCCTGCTGAAAGCCCCTGAAGTCAGGCAGCAAAGGATCGTCTTGGGCCACAAAGGGTACAGACCAGTCTGCGGCACTACCACTCAGGTAGGATAGCACAAAATTGACCTGTGATTGGTCATTCGGAAAGGCCCCTGGTCTACCAAGGAAGTGCAGGCGGCACTGGTTCATGAACGTTGCAAACCTCTTGGGATCCCCCGTAAATCGTTCGGTCGGGGCCAAGGGAGCTGCCCCAGGAAGGGTTATCTGAACGGGATTGGCAATGGTGCATGCCTTGCTTGTGACTGGAGAAGTTGCCGGCTTAAATCATCAGTGTGTTCTTTGGCTACTATCAGCTCTCTCTTCAGGCTGTTGGTCTCCTGTCTGGCTGCATGTACTTTGGAACGTAGCTGCCCCAACATGTGGGCTAACTGGTCGGTTTCTGACATTTCCATGACGCCCAGGTGGATTTTGATGTGAGGCTTTGTGTTCTGTAACACTCACCTGGTATCCACGGGGACGTCACTCAGCCTGTTCTGACCTCTTACGACCTCGAACCCTTCCCTGGAGTCTACTCGACTGGAGACTGGGCCTTGTTTTCTTGGAAAGTGTGTTCTCCGTCCTGCTTTCAGCGCAGGGGCGCGTTGATTGATGCGGGCTCGTTGCTGCCTATTTACTTCACTGGCAAGAGTCTGACAGGTAAGTATAATGAATCTTTTGAACAGTTCTCTAACTTCGTTCCTTTCCTTCCTTAGATGATGGCCGGCGTCCGGGGATGGCGACGTGCTGCTGAGATGAGTAGCGCTGAAGGTGAGTGAGAGCGTGATGCGCGATGCGACCCTTTCGCATTTGTATTGAACTGAGTTATTTTTCTGTGTCTTTTAGGTGCCGCAACGTTTTCAGCATGGATGCGGTGAGTAAGCGTGGTATGCAGCGCCTCTAGATGTTTCCACGCATACCTGGAGTGTCTTTTCCCTCTTGCAGATGGATGAGAAGTTCCGGAGACAGAGTTTCCCCAGAGCGGCTGGGATTCAGGTAAGTGTTTGAAGCTCGTACAGTCTTTAAAAATAAGCGAAGATTTGCTGAATGCTTACCAGTGCCTTTTTTCTGTTCTTTCCCCTTTTCCTTAGGAAGCGGCGTGCCGGGAGGGGAATGACACCGCCGAAGATGCCCGCAGAACAGAAGGAGTGATGAAGGATGGGCAGAAGCGCCGCAAGGTAAGGCTGTTCCTAACGGTGTTCTTGTTCTTGCAGGAGCTGAGCGCAGAAGAAAGATGCACGCCTACTGGAGACCGATCCGAACACGGTGAGTGTCACGCTGCAGGTGCAGAAAACGCAAATCATGTTTCTCAGCCTGGGTGTGGCTTAAATAGTCTCTGGGTATCCCAGGTGCCTCTGGGTGAACCACACCCAAAAGACTAGACCGCACATGCAGTTCAGGGAACCAAAAGATGTGGGGGCATCCATCTTGTCCCCATCAATGCACTACAAGTCCAATCCCCAATGTTATCCTATGGGAGTGAGTGAGTCTGGTGCCACAAGCGCCAAGTCTGACTCCAAGTGGGTCTTTGGAGGGATGGAGAGGCCCTTGAGGGCCATGTAGGTGATCGTGGCCTGGCTCCAGCCTGACATCTTGGAGGGCTGGGGACATGAGGGGCAGGAATCATGACAATATATGACTTATGCTCCACATTTCTTCCGACACTCACACCCCAAGACATTTTTCCTTGCTTACATTCTCTTCCCCATGCCGATTTTCAATTTTTTCAAAGTTCTGTTTATTCTTTTCACTGGTACATCTTCCACCCAACACATCTCGGTTTGGCATCCACGGACCGTCTTTTGTCCTGTTGAATTGTTCCTTTTCTGGGTTGCCTTACAGCAGGTCCTTGGGCCCTTAAATTCAAAGGCCAATTCTGTCGCATTCTAGTGTATTTTTTTTTTACAGAGCACTCATATTCATAGTTCATGTTTCCATTTAAAAGTCAACAAGAGGGTGCATTTAGCTAGGGAACATAAGGATGGGGGAGACTTTTGCAGATCATTTTTGAACGAGGGTGATTTATAATTGGGCGTGTGGTTGGGTTCTTCTGTCACTTCTTGCTTCTCATATGGTCAGATACTTTCAGTTCTCTGAGTCACATAGGTCCCTCGTTGTCCACATGTAATATAAAACTGAATTAGTTTCCTTTGATAAATAAGTATGTCTCTATCATCACACTTTTTCCTTTCAACCCAACTGTGATGCTGGAAATGCATTGGAGGGACAGTGCCTCCCTGTCCTTGTCCTGTAGTCCTTTTTCACTTATGCTCTGTATTGTTTTCTGCCCAGGAGTCCATATGGGACTCCTGGCGGTGCAGCTCTTTCTGTTTTTGGTTTGGTGTACAGACCCATGGGATACCCTTATGGCACCCATGCCATAAGGGTATCCCATGGCATGGGTGCAACCCTGTGCCCCTAGTGTATGTTTTTGGGCACCTGTGTGTGGCCCACAGAGCAGGGTATGGGCTGTGGCAGCTCCATGCTGAATTTGACAAGTGCTCTGAGTATCCTCCATTTTGGGATACCCAGGCCCTGTCTTTGGAATCAGTTGATTCCTGATAGGAAACAAGATGGCCCCTGTGGCCTCTTGCTTTCTATTGCCTGTTACCTTGTTTTCCCAAAGTCTTGGGAAGCCCTGACTCTGTCCCTTCCCCCTGACTGGCTGTTGGGTGGAAGTTCCATATATGGTGTTGTTGTGAAGTCCAAGCCAGACTGGCTGGAGCCTTCCCAGTGACTGTATGTTATGGGTATACCCTGTGGGAGCCTTCCCAGTGACTGTATGTTATGGGTATACCCTGTGGGTGGGACCTGGGTTAATGGAGTGTGTCACCAATATGCACTTCTTGTTGTGGCTGTCTGGTTTCTGGTATGAGAGACAAGGGGGGTCTTACGAGTTTGGAGGTAGCCATGGCACTTTTAGCACCCGGGCTACCTCTAAACCCAGGCCCTGGTCCGGTGTCACTTAATGGGGACTTAGTGGGACATTCCGACCTAATCGGACCCGGTAAATCCCCATTCAGTAAACCATTCCCCATTCCCACTTGAGCCCCCATAGGGCTCAATGGGAATGGGGAAGGCGCTAATAACAGGCCCGCAAATTGCAGGCCGTTATTAGCTCCAAGGTCCCTTAACGGGTCCCGCAAAGAACGGCTGGTCAGACCAGCCGTTCCTGCTGGCATCCGCTAAGGGACCTCGGAATATGGCGGTAGGGGCTTAACGGCACCGCCATCCTTAACGGTGCCGTTAAGCCCCTACCGCCAAACTCGGAATGAGGCCCAAAGACTGAGACAGCCCTGCCCCAAACTGGTATGAACTGAGAAAGCCCTGCCCCAAACTGGTATGAATGCAGTGTGTAGTGTTGAATGGCTGGGTACTTGTCCCAATACACATTCCTTTTTGTGAGTGTCTGAGAGGGAGGATTATGGCCTGAATGCACTGTATGCCTGATTGGCTGACTGACTGCATGAATGCCCTTCTGTGTGTGTAACGCTCACTTGGTATCCACAGGGACGTCACTCAGCCTGTTCTGACTTCTTATGACCTCAAGCCCTTCCCTGGAGGCTATTCGACTGGAGACTGGGCCTGAAACACATGTTTGGTAGAGTTTAACTCCTTATTGTCTCTGTGTGCTTGACCCCCTTCTTCCCCGGGGTCCAGCCCTTCCCTTTGATCCACAGCTCACCTTGTTTTCTTGGATAGTGTGCTCTCCATCCTACCTTGAGCGCAGGGGCGCGTTGATTGATGCAGGCTCGTTGCTGCCTAGTTACTTCACTGGCAAGAGTCCGACAGGTAAGTATAATGAGTCTTTTGAACAGTTCTCTAATTTCGTTCCTTTCCTTCCTTAGATGATGGCCGGTGTCCGGGGATGGCGGCGTGCTGCTGAGATGAGTAGCGCTGAAGGTGAGTGAGAGCGCGAAGCGCGATGCACCCCTTTCGTATTTGCATTGAACTGAGTTCTTTTTTCTGTGTCTTTTAGGTGCCGCGACGTTTTCAGCATGGATGCTGGTTATGAAGAACAAATGCGGTGGGTAAGCGCGGTATGCGGCGCTTCTGGATGTATCCACGCTAACCTGGAGTGTCTTTTCCCTCTTGCAGATGGATGAGAAGTTCCGAAGACAGAGTTCCCCTAGAGTGGCTGGGATTCAGGTAAGCGTTTGAAGCTTGTACAGTATTTAAAAACAAGCGAAGATTTGCAGAATGCTTACTAATGCCTTTTTTCTGTTCTTTTCCCTTTTCCTTAGGAAGCGGCGTGCCGGGATGGGAATGACACCCCCGAAGATGCCAGCAGAACAGAAGGAGCGATGACTGATGGGCAGAAGCGCCGCAAGGTAAGGCTGTTCCTAACAGTGTTTTTGTTCTTGCAGGAGCTGAGCGCAGAAGAAAGATGCAGGCCTACTGGAGACTGATCCGAACATGGTGAGTGTCACGCTGCAGGTGCAGAAAACGCAAAGCATGTTTCTCAGCATGGGTGTGGCTTAAATAGTCTCTGGGTATCCCAAGTGCTTCTGGGCTGAACCACACCCAAAAGACTAGACCGCACATGCAGTTTATGGAACCGAAATATGTGGGGGCATCCATCTTGTCCCCATCAATGCACTACAAGTCCAATCCCCAATGTTATCCTATGGGAGTGAGTGAGTCTGGTGCCACATTCGCCAAGTCTGACTCCAAGTGGGTCTTTGGAGGGATGGAGAGGCACTTGAGGGCCATGTAGGTGATCGTGGCCTGGCTCCAGCCTGACATCTTGGAGGGCTGGGGACATGAGTGGCAGGAATCATGACAGCACTCCCCCCCAAGGCCCCTCTCAAGGTGGCTCTTCTGTCTGGTCCTGGTTTGGTTGGATGGTTTTGATGAAATCGTCTAAGCAAGCAAGGTGCATGGATGTACTCACAAGGCTCCCATGTCCTGTCTTGTGGACCATACCCCTTCCAGTCTACTAAGTAGTATAATTTGGATCTGAGGTACTTTGAATCTAGGATGTCCTTGACTTCGAATTCTGGCTCCCCGGCAACTAATACTGGCTGCGGTGGCGTTGCTACCCGGGTCCCAGGTTGAACAGGTTTAAGGAGAGACACGTGGAACACAGGATGAATTTGCATGTTTGACGGCAAAGATAGTCTGACCGCCACAGGATTTATCACAGAGGTGACGGTGAATGGACCCAGGTATCTTGGACGGAAAGTTCGGGCTCCTTTAATGGACACGTGTTTAGACGCCAGCCAGACTTTGTCTCCCACTTGGTAGTTGGGGGCCTTTGCTCGGTGTTGATCAGCAAACTTCTTTTGGCGATTCCTAGCTTGAAGTAGATGTTCAGCTGCCCTTTTAAAGGTTTGAGAAATGGTCGTGTGCAAGGTTTTGACTGCTGGCATTTCCAGGGTTGTAGGAACGTCCAACTCAGAAGTACGTGGGTGCCTGCCATAATTGGTATAAAAGGGTGTCTGCCCAGTGCTGGTGTGTAGGGAATTATCATAAGCATATTCAGCTATCCATAATAGGTCTAACCAGCTTCCTTCAGCTTGGTGTAACATGCAACGTAGATACTGCTCGAGCGTCTGATTTGTCCTCTCAGTTTGACCATCCGTTTGGGGATGGTGACTGGTGGATAGCCGGATGTTGATCTGGGCCATAGAGCAGCATTTTCTCCAGAAGTTAGATACGAATTGAGTACCTCGGTCTGAGACCAAAACTGAAGGAAACCCATGGAGCCATTCGATGTCTTCAAGAAATACCTTTGCCAGAGTGGAAGCATTTGGGAGCCCCTTAAGAGGAATGAAATGTGCCATTTTTGAACATAGGTCCACGACCACAAGAATAGTGTTAAACCCTTGTCTGGGTGGTAAATCAGTAATAAAATCGAGGGACAAAGTGTGCCAGGGTGCTGGTGGGATTTCCAATGGTTGTAATAGCCCAGCCGGTTTCTGCATGGATGACTTGTTTTGAGCACACACTCCACAAGATAGGATGAATTGGATAATGTCTTTACGCCACGTGGGCCACCAATAATTTTGTTTTACCCTGGCTAGGGTTTTAGCGATTCCAGGGTGGCCCTCGATCAAGGAATCATGATAACCGGATATGATTTGTTCTCGTAGTTCTTGGTTTGGTAAGAATAAACGATTTCTGAAGTAGGGCAACTGATCTTTTATCATGTAATGTTCTCCTTGTGCACTCCATGCTTGTAATTGCTCCGGACTCATTAGGTTTTGGATTTCTTCATGTAATTCTTTCTGAGTTATGGTTGCTGTGATTCCTAGGAGCTTGTCACTCGGGATGATTGCTATTGGGTCAGGGGTCTGATACCCTTGCTCTTCCACCCCCATACGGGAAAGGGCATCGGCCTTCCCGTATTTCACCCCTGGTCGAAATGTAATCACGTAGTCATATTCATCAAAATAAAGAGCCCAACGTAGTTGTCGTGAGGATTGGGCCTTTGCCGTTTTTAGGTACTGGAGGTTCCGGTGGTCAGTTATTATGGTGATTGTGTGTCTGGCGCCCAAGAGGTAGTGCCGCCATGCCTTAAAGGCTGACTTAATGGCCAGGAGTTCTTTGTCTGTGATAGCGTAATTGAGTTCAGGGAGTGTGAATTTACGCGACCAGAAGGCAACAGGGTGTAACTGGCCCGTTTCGGGGTCCTTTTGTGAGAGGACGGCTCCCATAGCCATGCTTGAGGCGTCCATTTCCACCAGGTATGGGAGATCAGGGCGAGGGTGGCGTAAGATTGGGGCATATGTGAATCTTGCTTTGAGTTCCTGAAAAGCCTCCTCGGCTTCTGTTGTCCACTTGAACTTTCTGTTGCTTTTCCTTAGTAATGACGTGATGGGATGCACGATTTACGAAAATCCTGGGATGAACCGGTGGTAGAAGTTTGCAAAACCCTGCATACTTTGAACCCCCTTGAATGACTTTGGGGATGGCCAGTTCAGGATAGCATCTACCTTGTGTACATCCATTCGGATTCCATTTGGGCTGAGAATAAAGCCCAGGAATTCCACCTCGGAGACGTGGAAGGAGCACTTTTCGAGCGTGCCGTAGAGCTGGCGTTGACAGAGTTTCTCCAATACGGATCGGACGTGTTTAACGTGGTCCTGCTTTGATGCAGAATATACTAGGATATCGTCGATGTACACTAGAGCACAGACATCAATCAATTCCCCTAGGACATTGTTCATGAAGTATTGAAATGCAGCAGGCATGTTGCAAAGGCCAAAGGGCATTACTTGATATTCGTACAAGCCGTATTTGGTGCAAAAAGCAGTTTTACATTCGTCCCCCTGTTTTACGCGAACAAGGTGATATGCCCCCCTCAGGTCTAGTTTTGTTTAGATTTGGGCATCTTTGACTTGATCAAGCAATTCAGGGATCAGTGGCAGGGGGTAGCGATTTTTTACGGTAATCTGGTTCAGTGCGCTGTAGTCGATGCACGTTCTTAAGTCCCCCTCCTTTTTCGGTACGAAGAATACAGGACTGGCTGCTGGATACTTCGAGGGATGGATGAACCCGTTGGCCAGGTATTGGTCAAGATAGGCCTTCAGGTGCTGGTTTTCTGGTTCTGTGAGTGCGTAAATTCGCCCACAAGGGATTAGTGCGCCGGGTATCAGGTCGATTTGGCAATCGTATGGTCTATGCGGTGGCAGGGTATTAGCCTGTTCTTTCTGAAAGACATCTTGAAAGTCCTCGTATTCACTTTGTAGGGTGCCGATTGCCACAGTCGCAAGCGTGGAGGTTCTGGTGTCTATTGGTTGTTTCTCGTGGCGATAACATGTGTGGATGCAAGTCTCGGGAAAGGCCAATTCTTTTGCTCGCCAATCGATTCGAGGATTGTGAGCTACCAACCATGGTATTCCCAAAATCAACTGGAACTGTGGTGCCCTAATGAGGTCGAAAACTATAGATTCTTGGTGTCCATCCTGCCACAGAAGGGTTAAAGCTGCAGTGCATTGGGATATTGGACCAGAAGCTATTTCCGTGCCGTCGACTGTGGTAACAGTGTCGGTGGTTGATTTAGGGCGTAACGGAAGCCCCATCTTTGCCGCAAGATCCTGGTCAATGTAATTCCCAACGGCTCAACTGTCTATGTACGCTCTTACTGCATGCATCCGAGATGGTTGTTGGTGATTGATCAAGACCACAGATAGTGCAAAATGGGAGGTCTGTAGTTCACTTTCTTCGCTCGACAAGTGGACCCCTACACTTGCCGGGCTGGGGAGTTTTCCGATTCCTTGTTGGTATCTTCCTTGTCCGTGGCCCCTACTGTCCTCCTCAGTGGCTTCACAGGGCACTCTTTAAGGAAATGATCTGACCTTCCACAGTACAGACATAACTGCTGCTGTCTCCTTTTATCCCTTTCCGCTTTAGTCAAGGGGGATCTGACCCCCCCGATTTGCATTGGTTCTCCTGAACCTTCCGTTGTTCGGGCAGTATTGTCCTTTGAACGCACATACACAGGGCGAGGGTCCGGTCTGGTTCGATCTGCTCTTCGGTCCTGCAACCTATGATCCAGTTGAACAACAAGGTCAATGAATACTGAGCAGTCTTTCGGGGGATCACTACTTGTGCGAGAACATCCTTGAGCTCCCCCTGCAACCCTCGATGAAATAACGTGGTTCTCTTCTCCACTGGCCATTCTGCTTCAACTACGAGTCTATTGAACATGGCTATGCATGTAAATAGGTCTTGATTCCCTTGGCGTAGGGCCAGTAGTTCGTTGTCTAATGCCTGCCAATGAGTACGACGGGCGAACAGCTTTTCCATCTCCTGCTGAAAGCCCCTGAAGTCATGCAGCAAAGGATTGTCTTGGGCCACAAAGGGTACAGACCAGTCCGCGGTAGGATAGCACAAAAGCGACCCGTGATTGGTCATTCGGAAAGGCCCCTGGCCTACAAAGGAAGTGCAGGCGGCACTGATTCATGAACGTTGCAAACCTCTTGGGATTCCCCGTAAATCGTTCGGGTGGGGCCAAGGGAACTGCCCCAGGAAGGGTTATCTGAATGGGATTGGCTGATGGCGCTGGCATCGAGGGCACGCTTCCCGGCAATGGTGCATGCCCTGCTTGTGACTGGAGAAGTTGCCGGCTTAAATCATCAGTGCGTTCTTTGGGTACAATCCGCTCTCTCCACAGGGTGTTGGTCTCCTGCCTGGCTCCATGTACTTCGGAACGTAGCTGCCCCAACATGTGGGCTAACTGGTCGGTTTCTGACGTTTCCATGACGCCCAGGTGGATTTTGATGTGAGGTTTTGCATTCTGTAACGCTCACCTGGTATCCACAGGGACGTCACTCAGCCTGTTCTGACCTCTTACGACCTCAAACCCTTCTCTGGAGGCTATTCGACTGGAGACTGGGCCTGAAACACAGGATTGGTAGAGTTTAACTCCCTATTGTCTCTGTGTGCTTGAACCCCTTCTACGCCGGGGTCCAACCCTTCCCTTTGATCCACAGCTCACCTTGTTTTCTTGGATAGTGTGCTCTCCATCCTGCCCTCAGCGCAGGGGTGCGTTTATTGATGTGGGCTTGTTGCTGCCTAGTTAGTTCACTGGCAAGAGTCCGACAGGTAAGTATAATGAGTCTTTTGAACAGTTCTCTAACTTCGTTCCTTTCCTTCCTTAGATGATGGCCGGCGTCCGGGGATGGCGGCGTGCTGCTGAGATGAGTAGCGCTGAAGGTGAGTGAGAGCGCGATGCGCTATGCACCCCTTTCGTATTTGCATTGAGCTGAGTTCTTTTTCTGTGTCTTTTAGGTGCCATGACATTTTCAGTGTGGATGCCGGTTATGAAGAACAAATGCGTTGGGTAAGCGTGGTACGCGGCGCTTCTAGATGTTTCCACTCTAACTTGGAGTGTCTTTTCCCTCTTGCAGATGGATGAGAAGTTCCGAAGACAGAGTTACCCCAGAGTGGCTGGGATTCAGGTAAGCGTTTGAAGTTTGTACAGTATTTAAAAGTAAGCGAAGATTTGCAGAATGCTTACTAATGCCCTTTTCCTTAGGAAGCGGCGTGCCGGGATGAGAATGACACCGCCGAAGATGCCCGCAGAACAGAAGGAGCGATGACTGATGGGCAGAAGCGCCGCAAGGTAAGGCTGTTCCTAACGGTGTTCTTGTTCTTGCAGGAGCCGAGCGCAGAAGAAAGATGCAGGCCTACTGGAGACCGATCCGAACACGGTGAGTGTCACGCTGCAGGTGCAGAAAACGCAAAGCATGTTTCTCAGCCTGGGTATGGCTTAAATAGTCTCCGGGTATCCCAGGTGCCTCTGGGCTGAACCACACCCAAAAGACTAGACCGCTCATGCAGTTCTGGGAACCGAAATATGTGGGGGCATCCATCTTGTCCCCATCAATGCACTACAATTCCAATCCCCAATGTTATCTTATGGGAGTGAGTGAGTCTGGTGCCACAAGCGCCAAGTCTGACTCCAAGTGGGTCTTTGGAGGGATGGAGAGGCCCTTGAGGGCCATGTAGGTGATCGTGGCCTGGCTCCAGCCTGACATCTTGGAGGGCTGGGGACATGAGGGGCAGGAATCATGACAGTATGATTGGCTGCTGAGTGTGACCCAGCAGTGTGGATGAGAGGCCGAATAGTATATCTGAGGACCTCTCATCACTGGAAATTGTTCAGAAGCTGTGTCTACACTTGAACAGTAACTGGAACTGCTTATCCTCGACGCTCAGCTGGAAGAAGAAGAACTGCTGCTGCATTTGCTTCGACCCGATCCGAAAGCTGCCGAGTTCATTGAGGAGTGATCGAAGAGAGGACCTGGCTAGGCGCCCTCTTCCTGTGCTCCGAGGGACCATCGAGCACCGCAAACCTTTGCCGAATCTCCCTAGAAGTCAGACTCTCGAAAGGCTGCCGACCGGAGACGGGGACCGCCGAGGAGAACGAAGTGAAGCACCTGGACATCGACGCCGTCGAAGTCCATTGCCGTCGACCAGGGTTCGGAGTATCGCCGTAACCGCTGGAGGCCCGTTGAAGCCCTGTTGCCCAGAAGATGGGACCGCTTGACGATGTGCCGCCGACGACTGGAGCCGCCCGCTCCTTTGCTTAAGACTGTTGAATCGAAGGACTCCCTTGACTGCACCGTCGATCGCTTTATCCCACCGGAGAAAGTCGAGGACGCTGACGCGCCGAGGAGAATCCGCCGGTGGGTTTCCCGCCACCCAAAAACCACAAAGACTTCGACGACTCAATGCCCTTGTCGGGCCACAGTTCTTCAGAAACTCTTTCCAGTCCCGAACTATCAATCACCGAGGTGCCCCGCACACCTCATCCTCGCAGGTTGTCGCCGACGAGCACCTCCTGGATCGACACCGTGGTCTCCGCACCATCAAACTTTGCATTGACGCCGTCAACACCAAGTTCACCTTCTTCGAGGCCGCTCGACGATCCGTGGCTCCTGCTTTAAAGGGAGTCACTCAAGAAGGATCCCTCGACAGCTCTTCGAAGAACTCTGCTCCACCAGGTACATTGGGGGGTAGAAACATTATAGAGGAAAATAAAACTTATAGAACAATATATGGACTGGGCTTGTGCTATATCTTTATTTTACAGGTTGCCCAAGTGCGGGGGGGATCTCCACACAGAACTGTGTCTACGTAACGGGGCCAGTATTCTCCCAATTGTTCTAACCAACTGCTTTCCCCCTATGTCTATTGTTGATTGATTTTATTAATTGATCTGTGTGACCTTTCACTAGAGTATACTTGATGCACTTTAATGAGGTCTGATAATAATTGTGGTACCACTTTAGAACTGTATATATTTACCATTGTTGATTTTCTGACCACAAAGTGAGTTATTGTGATAGTGTACATAACCTTGAATATTAATTATATAAAGACTGTGTTTTAACTAATACAGTGTGTGGACATTCCTTTGTGGGGGCTTGGGAACTACACTGTACTTAAGAACCAGCCTGCATCATCTCCTGAGAACCTAGGCCTTGATTGCTCATCCATTGCTACCGTCATATAGAATCTTGGCTGGGGTCCTCTGTGCCTCTCCTCTGCTATATAAAGAGAAGAAGTACAGACAACCCCCTCCAGTCTTTACATCAACCTCTTAAAACCCTCTTAAGTGTTCTGTCAAAATTCTCCTGCCTTCTAAACAACTTCATTTATACACCACTTTTTGAACATCCCTGCCTCCTAGAAAAACCTCATTAGATATTTTGGTTCTTTGTATACCAAAGCTACTAGTTCTCTCCCTTTCTTGTACATATTCACCTTTACTTTACTGCATGTTGTCGGCTTATTGGGACCTGATTTGTTTACAATAAACATATTCAGTTGTGTCTATTTTTCAGGCAATAAATACATCTGTCTGTCTCATTTTGTCTACTGGGTTTGTTTGTTTCATTCATTTATAAAATTGTATGTCCCTTCAGGGGACATACTTATCTTTCCCCTACATCGATATTCTCAAATGTAGAGGCACTTAAAAAAATACATGATCAACAAAAACAACATCTAAAAAAGGCATGTTGTTGTCTTCTTCATCTCCTAGGCGCATCCGTAGCAGAAGAGGACTTCACTCATAGGGATACCTGTTTTCTGTTGAAAATCGAAATAGAGACAAAAGTCCTTCGTGTACTGGCAATTGGGTCAAGTTTCTTCCTGACCTAAACTTCTTTCTCCTGCCTGCTAACACATTTTTTTTCTAGATTTGTTTCTATCTTTTTTCCAACCCATTTAACTCATAGGCTTTGCCTAACTTGTTGGTGCACATATGATTTTCAACAATTTTCTTTAGGCCTGTTCACTATTTAAACCTTTTCTTTGTTTTTTCTCAGCTCAGCTGAACGGTCTTCGTTCTGCTCTGCTGTAAATGCTTCATTCTGCTTTGCTGCATGTGCTTCACCTATCCTTTCCCATCTTCTTTTCGATCACGCTGGACCATGGTCATTTTTCTTTCTTTGCTTTGTTTACATCCTGTTGAGACAAACAGTGGGGGCCGCTTCCATAGGGCGGGGGGGAGCGGCCACCCTCCCCAGGGCCCCCACCGAGGTATAAGTAATTTAAAGTTGAACTGGACTTCTCAGATTCAGAAGTTCTTCTGAATCTTGGTGTGTATCATTGTATTTGCCATTGTCAGGCATCAGCAGCAGCGTTGTAGCGACAAAAATCCTAATAAAAATGAAATACCATTACCGTGAGCTCAGTCAGCTGTGAGCTGTGACCGTCTTATCAGGACTGGCTGCAACAGCGGGGCGCATCCCGTATTACGCAGCTTTTCCTATAGTAAAGTGCATGGAGCTCGTAGCTCCACGCACTTTACGTAAACCCATTTAAACTAGGAGGCTGGCGGGGTGTTTGAGTTGTGGCCCCGCCAGTAATAATATTAACGCAAACAGCGCACCGAACAAGATTCCACTAATCTGTGTCCCCTGATGACGCTTGGTGCATAGATACATAAATGTCATTGGCTGTTTGCCAGCCAATGACATTTGAGTGTGGCTATGGGGTGGTGGCGCCACCTTCACTTTGGATCATCGTCACTCACTTCCCTCCAATGAGCCGTGTACTACTAGAACTTAGCCGGTAAGTGTAATTGTGTAAACTGTTGGCCGTGTTCTACACAGCATCCTGGCCTTCATTCCCCCAGCCAGGAGCCCAGGCCAAGACAGTGCTCCAAGTCAGAGGAGGACCCTCCTAGCACTGCCCTGGGGAATGCAGGAGTTGGACCGTCCATTCTGCACGGCTACTAGGCCCTGCTGCATCGGCACTCGGCTGTGGCTCTCTCTCTTGTAAGTGCTAGCCTAGCACGAGAGCCCAGCCGAGCGTCGATGGCCTGGGCTGGCTGGTCACCCACTGCCAGTGAGTGACCACCACAGACTGCGGCATGACTTTTGGGTTGCAAATAGATTATTTGTATTCAGTTAAGTAACTTAATTTAAAGGCTGCAGCCTTTAAACTAAGTTACTTAACTGAATACAAATCATCTATTTCATGATGAACAGTGCGCGCGGAGCAGCAACAGCAACTTGCACAACATGCCTCGGATTGCCTCTGGTGGCTCTTATTTGAACGCACTGTCCTTTATTTCCAGGTTCATTTGGGCCTCTGAACTATGGACAGATCCGTGTTTGCCAGGCTATTATAATTTTGTTAGTGCATTGCATTCATATTAACATTACATTGTGGACACACAGATTGATAATTAAAGTGTGTCAGTCGTTCTCTAGTCGAAAGGATCAAGAGTAATGTCAGAGCCAAATACTCCAGAAGCAGAACGCGGGACTCGAGCATGAGCACAACAGCAGGGCCTGCCCGTTATCACCCCCAAATATTACTTCCTGTAGGCGATAAAGTGTAGCACGCTAAAGGCAGTGGTCGAAGTGTACAAGTGTACGAAAAGAAGTAGTGGAACTATGTTCCCTGCTGGCCTGCCCCTGCTCCCCACAAACCCCATTGCCACAACCCCTCCCACACACAATACACCCCCCAAACACTTGCACATGCTGTTTAAGGGAACGTTCAGTGCAGTGCACTGAAAGTGAAGGTTTCAACTTCTTCCTACACTTTTATTTTAAAACAAAACCATTCTGGAACGGTTTCTTTTTAAAATAAAAGTATAGGAGCTGTAAAAGGTAATTTTAAAAAGTAGAGAAGCACCGCTCCCGCCCGCTCCCGCTCACTTCCACCACTGACTAAAGACGCTGCATACTTCAAAAGTATGCATTTGCTAGGTGGGCTGGAGGTTACACAACGTTCTGCATTCATCCATTTACACCAGTTTCAAACAATCCCAGGATACGCTCACGTGGCATGAACACGCGCAGGTTCCCTTTCTCCGATGTGTTTTTCTTGCATCACAGATGTATCATGGCAGACAAAGCGTGCACGGCAACCAGGAGCAGTGCGCACTCAAGCGCCTCTGCTGCAGTGAGTGGGGTCTTTTTCTTTTAGGGCGGGTCGGTCGCTTCTTATGGTTCCTCTGCCCTTACTTGATGAGTCTTTAGAGGTTGCACCAGCATTCATGCAGTTGCTCTACTATGCAATGCGCCACCTCATTTCTCCGCTATTCACCTTCTCTGGATTTCTGCCCATATTGGCATTCCGCTGCCCTTTGTGCTGAAAACTTTCACTCATCCCTAGGGATTGCACGGTATATTTACAGCATTGGGTACTCTGAGTGGTCCATATTTACTCCATGCACTTCTTTATATAGACACACCCCATGCTGTAAATATCCCATGTGATTGCTGCTCTGGATCAGGCAGAATAAGTGATATATAAAATGCCACAGGCTCCAATATAACTATGGAAGTAATGGTTTAAACATGTAGGGTCAGAGGGTGCCCTTCTTAGTTTTAGCTATTAGGCGGAGCTAAAGTGCAACCTATGAGCCAAAACTATTCAATGATAGTACAGTAGTGCGAAGAAGGGATATGAGCAGGCACACAAAGTTTGCAGGTGTTCTTTGATTATTTACCCACCCATTGACTTCCAGTGGCCATGCTAATCTCTAAGACAATTCTGCCCCTCTCACCTAAATCACATCCACCTGGGATGTCTGAGTAGCATCAAACTTTGTGCTTGAAGTGCCTGCCGCGTAATGAACATGTCTTAACCAAGAGTGCCCTCAGAGCGTGTTGCATATCCTTCATTGAAATCCTATCAAATACAAGCACTGGCAAATCCAACAGTTTTGGCTTGTGTATAGGTATTAGGCATTTGCCAGGCACTTTTAGTATATGCCCAGGTATTCACACCATTTTGCAGCTGCTACAATGAATGGCCAATTAGCACAATTACTGCAGCGCCTGGCAAATGCCTACACACAGGCCAAAAATGTTGCCAATGCAAATGCTTATTTTTACTTCCATGGTTTTAAGAAATACATTGTTGGCATTATCTGCAAAGGGGACCAGAAAATGTTGTGGGGTACTGTGAAAAAGTGACTTGCTGTCTGGCCCCATTGCATTCATTAGTGCTAGGAGAGCATTGACATTTATATGGTAAACCCTCCTTACCCATCCTTAGTACCTAAAACCTAATACTTTTTAGGTCATGTTTGTGTGGGTTTGGTCAGTAAATTGAACATTTTGGAAGCCCCTTTTCCAACCTTTTTGCGCAGGGAAACCCCCCCCGCAACGCCCTTGATGTGGGTCAAGCTCACTCGCTTTGCCTTGCTAAATTTTACACCCCACCACCTTTCAAAGTCACCAGCCACCACTGGAGACAAAATAAAACATTTTGTTGCACATTATCTCCTCCTTACCTCACTACACTAATCTAGTCTACCCCTGTTTTTCTAGACTATGGCACCAATTCTTACTACGTGCCTTCATATTGTGACATAAGACACTCATCATTTGCCTTTTCTAAACATTTTTCTATATGTGTTTAAACTCTACCTTTGTTGGCATCCTACCAATGATTAAAATGTATATAAGGTTACCCACCTTTCATTTGACGTCTTCTATGTCTTGCGTTGTCTGAAGTGGCCATGCTTTCATCTATATGTTACTTGTATTTACCCCTGATTGCACCTATCTTGGGAAGAAACGGCTACATAATTGAAGACACTATGGGCCTCATTACGAGTTTGGAGGTAGACATGGCGCTTTTAGCGCCATGGCTGCCTGCAAACTCGTGTCCGGGCTCTCGGATTGGGGATTTACCGGGTCATTCCAACCTTGGAGGACCCAGTAAGTCCCCATTCTGAAAACCATTCTCCATTCCCATTCGAGCCCCCATAAGGCTCGATGGGAATGGAGAAGGAGCTAATAACGGACCCGCGAATAGCGGGCCCGTTATTAGCTCCCTGGTTCCTTACAGGCTCCCGCTAAGGGCGGCTGGTAAAACCAGCCGGCCTTATTGGGACCCACTAATGGACCTCGGAATGCGGCGGTAGGGGGATAACGGCACCGGCATCCTTACCGGTGCCGTTAACCCCTTACCGCTGCACTCGTAATGAGGACCTATGTCTCTATCTGCCTCTTTTTCTGTTACTCACCTGGGTCCTCTTATTTGTAGTAATGATCAACAGTGTTTCCACACCCTGTGGTGTGAACCAGTACTCACCTCTTTTTTATTTTCTCTTCTCCCTATTCACTAACACTTACATGTGTTATAATATACTATCTCTTTCCCTATCAAGGCCATGCAGACATTCCTCCTATGTTCACGCAAGGTCCATGATTTTCATCTGTAACATAAACCAACATTGTTACAGACACTCAAAAAATAGTATTTTACTTACCCTTGTATTGACTCTGTGCAAAATGTTCCTTTTCTGGTTAATCCAATTTTGGTCAACCATACTCCCTTTTTTTCTTTGTCACTCTCAAAATTATTTTTTATTGTGCTGCGTAACTTTTTCAGTTTTGGCCTTTAACATTAATTGATGCCGTTTATATATATTTCTTTTCTCAAATTCGAATTTTTGCTTCTTTTTGTGTTCCCTGTTGATTTAATTTTCATTCCTTCATTCACCCAATCATTTCTTCATTAATTTCTCCGTTCATTCATTTTTTATTTATTTATTTCACCCAAATTATGTACATTTTTTAAACTGAGCTCTTTACTCCTATACTGTTTTGAGTAAATTATTTATTTTCACCTTCTCCAAATTCATCATTTGGACCCGTGTCAAAAGGCCCAAAGTCCACCTAACATTTTGTTTCTCTCTCCAAATGTTTTCTAAAACGTACTGTGAATGCTGCTACATTATTGTCATATATACTAAAATGTTTCCTTTCCCGTCCTTTTAGTGTGTGATGTTCCAACAGAAATTCACCACTTCATGCTCCATTAAGGCCTATCTAGATATATCGTCATCCGTGACGTTAAAAAACATAAACCTTTTTTTGAGAACCATTACTGTCCTCCATGACCCATTTTCATTATTCAATCCTTTATCATTTGCCATGTTTCCTTACTCTATGGCTGTTTCTAATTTTATGGAGGTCATCTGTCCCCCCCTCTTTGCTTGTGAATAGTCGTGATCTGAGACTAAATTCACCAAATACTCTCACCACTTCTCCACTAGGTCATACAGTGTGCTTTTGCTACAACAATAAAAACCCTCTGGTTTTTGCCAGAAATGTCTCATCGGGCCTTTTGACCTGTACATGACACTATAGACGCACCCATATTCAAATGGTGCATTCCCAAAACAAAACACGCGTTTCCTTAATCACCTAAACAACATCATCATGCTTAGGCTTGTATAATCCACTCCTTTCCTCAAAACGTGGGCAAGTGCCTGTTACAAATGTAACAAACATTTGTCACAAAACACTCTCTCTCCAGAGACTACTAATTCATCACTACTCAAAAAACTACATTCATAGTCTTCAATAAACACCCTCAATCTTCTAATATTCATTCATCACCTTTCTGTCTTTGCTTCATGTACATACAGTCCCAATGGCTACCATTAGAAGAACAATTGATCTCCTTTTGCCATATTAATTCTCGGCACTCTTTGAGGCCCATTGCCACTAACAATTCTGACCACATCAAGCAACCCTATGTGGCTGCCCCTGTTTTCCCTGCAAGGATTCATCTGTTTTTGTGAAAGCATTTCTTCTTTTTAGAATAACACCTCTTTCTCCTGTGTGTCACTATTTATTCAGTGTTTGCACATTGCTGAGCATACATGTGGGCTCACTTACTTTTGCCCCTTTCCTAGGTTGCTGTACCTGCTGCACTTCCAACGCTCATGTCTGATACAATGTCTGATCCTGGGCAAAAAAATCCTTCCTTTATTTGTGAGATATACACTAGGCGGCGTGATATCGCCCTCTTGAGAATTGCCAATTTCTACACAAATCCTTGGCTCCTACACAGGCGTGCAAGGTGCCCTGACATACCGCATGTCCAATCTATAGGAGGTCTCTCTTCTGCATGCTTTGAAACCCACCTGGGTCACTCTGGAAATGTCCCTGATTATTCTGAAAGCCTCTACCTCGGGAGCCTACCCTACCCCGTGGTATGAATCCACTATTACCTTGATCAAACTACCTTTGGTTATTCACCTGTAGTTTGCTGTGAAGATGACCCTTCCCCACTGGTGAACATCGCCCCCTTCATGGCGTCTTTCGACAATTCCTTCTGTACTAATTTCACCTCTGTACCATTCCTAGCATCATTTGTCTTTCAATTCCTCTCTTGTAGTAATCTGCAATAATGCGTGATGATCAGCTGAATCTCTGACCATTGCTTCGCTTCCAGGCGCACTCATTTCTTAAGCTGCTTCTGCACGGGTTCTGACAGCCCTTGGCATCTTTATAGCTCCCACATCTGACGTGTTTGGATACAGCACTCTAAGCGCTTTCCAGACTGCCGCCATACAATTGTTAAACTCTATTCTATCATGAGCATGCTCAATGCAGTAATACTCAAATATCCTACCCTTAACCAAATGTCATTAACCCTTTTTTCCCAAGAATAGCGGCTAGAAGACCTTTAATGTCTCCTGTAGCTAATGTGTCTTTTCCTGTAATTTTTTCTAGTTTATATATCCCTTTCCCAGCATTGGAAATTATACTCTAAAGTTTGCATCTTAAATTGTACTTATCCATCTATAGCCAACACATATGTTGTGGCCTAGCTCCTCCTTTCTCTAACAAAGTAAGCTGTGAAATCCCAAACTCACATTCATCTCATCTCCCATCGTCAGTCTGCTCATAACAGGGACAATGGCTGTGTACCGCCTTCTTCTTGGCTTCGACCTTAGCCTGCTCACAAATGGTGACAAATCCCCCCTCTTGGTCAAGGGACTGCTCATCTAGGTCGATTTATCTGCGTCAATGATACTGACGCCCGAGATATAGGTAGGCCTAAATCCGACCACCTTACTGCATTTTCTGTCTAAGAACACCGCTCCCCTAGGGATTATATGTACTGGCACCCTGTTTCTCCCAAAAGATTATCCTCGTCTTGATCTGACACATTTTTGTCCCCAACCAATGTCACGCTTGCCATTCTAGTCTTTATTTTAGATCAACCTGTCAATAGACAAGGCTCTATACCTGTGTACACTGTGTGCTGTGTCATATCTGCATGGTTGCAAGCTGTTATTTACAAAAGCCTGCTTTAACACTTAATTATTTGCCTGCAATGCACTCACTGAGTGCCGCATTCCCAATTTATTTTTTCATTAGCCAATTTTAACTTTGGCAGACTTTTCCTCAAGGCCGCCCAGAATGTGCGATACTGCTACATTGTTCTCCGGCAACCTCACCAGCACTCCTTCATGTTCCAAAAATGCTTTCATATCAACTTCAAACAGTCTTTGCTTAGAACCGCAGTAAAATATAATTGCTGTTCTTCATTCACGCTTGCGTACTGCAAGAATCTCTGTATTTCTAAATATAAATACGCAAATCTCTGTCCTTCATAGTTTTCCAAAAAGAAACAGATATTTTCTATGTCAGATCATTTAAACTTGTAAAAGCATTCTGTGAGAGAAACCTTTCGGAAGCAGCCAGAACTGAGAGCCATAGAGTTGCTGGTGCGGCTTGACGGCTAAGAGGGTGCTTCCCTCTAGCTTCCTTCTAGCTCCTGTGGCGTGTACTGTGCTCCGTATTACGGATGTCGTGGCAGCGAGCAGAGACCTGTGAGCCGCAGCTTGAACTGTAGAGCAGCTTTGTGTTGATTCTGGAGTGGCCGGTGAATTAAAGGCATTTACATCGGTATTTACATCACAAGTATTCTCCAACGGGTGGGGCGCTGCAGATAAGGCAAGTTGCGAGGCTGTTGGACATTCTTTGTAAGCTCGCAGCTCGCCCACTTGCCCTGACGCAGCCCACCCTCCCGTCATTAGCCTCCAGCAGTTGATGGGGTACGTGGGGGCTTTCTTAGTGTGAGGAGGGAAAAGCGTGCACTGGGGCGTGTCCAAGTCGATTGGACTTTTGCACACATTACTCGGTCACCAGGGATATATCACTGTTTAAACCCCGCAGTTGCACAGTATTTCCTTTCACCTTCGTTGGTGTCTGCTTCTGTTTGTCTATCTGTGATCACGACAAACAGTCAGTAGATCATTTGTGGCATATTCCTCTTGTGCAAGTTGATAGTGCTAAGTGTGGGCCCTCCTAATAGTCTGCCTCACTATAAATTCCTGCTGGTGGCTGTGGATATAATCTTTGAGCCAGTAGGTAGTTCCTAATCAAGGACACGGTGGGCTTTTGACTAATCTAGCGTGTTATTTGCTGGGGTCTCGCTCCTCCTCTGCTGCTGGTGACTGCGGGTTGTTACATCTTTGAGCCAGCTTGAGGAGATTTCTCCCTAAGCTTCTAAGGTATTTGGATAGCATCTACCCTCCTGGAGTGAGGTGGTACCTTTGCTAGAGCCTACCTGTCAATATGAAGTTGCAAAGTAAACTTAAGAATAATAAAATAACCGCAAACATTGAAAAGGCTGTGGACTTTGAGGAAAACTGTGTACAGTCTGCTTTGATTAAAGAAAAAAAATCACAGATTTCTTCTGAGAGAATACTGTGGTGGCTCAAATTCACATGGAACCAACAGTCATTGCTATTCCAATGAATGATGAGGGTGATATACCTGCAGAGTTTGAGGACAACAATTTACTACTTAACCTCTGCTACAGTCTGGAAGGACTAATCTTACAACTTGAGAGTACTGGGACATCAGGCTCTGAAAAACAATGTGCGACTGTAGTGGATCCTGTTATATGTAATGGAAACAATACATCTAATAATGTATCTGCAGTGAATAAGGACAGACTTTCTTGTTCTCCCCGTCTTACGGGCTTGGCTGATGGCTGAAATATGGGCACTAGTATCTCACATGATAATGCCTTGCTGATTTCCAACATTGAATGTACTAAATGTAATATCGAGGCCAAACTCAAAGATCTGGTAACACACAACATAGCTACTAGTTTTGCTTTAAAAATATTACTGAGACTCTGCTACACTATTTCCTCACAAGTCAGAAATAATGCTGATTCATTGAGGGAAATGGCTAAGGCAGATCCTATCCCTAAAATGGGGGAGATAAATAAAAGTGGGCAGTTGCTAGTAACTTAGCTCCTGTGTTGGATGTCTGTAATACAAATTTGGAATCTCCTTTGGTTGAAATTATGATAGGTAGTGACAGTGAGATTGAAGATTCCTGTCAGCTATCGAAAAGAGAGAAACGAAGGAGGGCCAGCTTGTCGCTGAAAACCTCGAAAGGTGGGGTGCTATCAGCTGTGGAAGATAAAGTGAATAATGTGCCTAATAAAAATCGTACGAAGAAGGGCAGAAAGAGGGCGGCCAGAAATGCAAAAAAAGTGCTCTTAAAAGGGGCATTTTAACCTCCTGGGTAATTGACTCTGGGAAAAACAAAATTCTTGCCAAAAATTCCTTGGGGGTGCAAGTGGCTGATGATTCATCTGATGGGGTGAGCAACTGCTCTACTGACATGGCTGATACTTCTTCAGCTAGCAGTAATGACAGTGTGGCTGAACCGGCAGTGCTTCCAATGCCTAAAGCTAAACTCAAGGTTAAGTTCTCGAAGGTGGCACAAGATACATGGACTATCATTGAAAACTCTGAGGAGTCCATGGGGATTGCTGGGCCCCCTACTCCGATAAATAAATGTATACCAAAGAAACAGTTTGCTAACTCCTGCTGTAATAAGAGAAATAAGGCTATTAATAGGAGTAAACTGTTGGAAGTCCTAAATTCAGTGTTGCAGCTGAGGATACAAAGAAGTGGGCACTTTAGGTTTGTGGAGCCCTGTAAAGGTAACTTCAGTCGGATACATTGCTATTCAGAAGTGGTTGTTTGCCTTGTTAGAGAGTGCAAAGACAATCTGAAACACAGTGGTTATCTGCTTGATGGTGATCTAAATACAGGTGATAGGCCCAGTACTAAAGTGAACCTTGAGGTTGGCTGTAACAGCAAGCAGGTAAAGAGCACTAAGATTGCAAATGATGTTAACAAATCCCATTGGGAATGACTGTGTTCCTTTCTGCCACCAGTGAATAACAGTGGATGATTGGATTCTACTGTTATTTCATGGAATACGAGAGGTCACAGCCATCTCTTTGCCGATACGGGGGTCCTCTCAACTGTTAAATGGCACACTCTTTGTCTTTCTACAAGAAACGTAGTTATTAAAGGGTGCAGTTTTCAATGGCTTTAAGTCCTACCATAACTTGACAAAAAAGGGGATAAGGGCCAACCTTTTGGGGGACTTACCATTCTGGTGTCTAATTCTGTAAATTCGCAAGAATGTATATTTCCCTCTAGTAACCCTAATGTTCTAATGGTGAAGGTAATGTTGCTTAATAATTGTAAAATTATATTGATCAATATATATGATCCGCCAGGTAACGAATATACCTCCACTATACAGCAGGACATTTATGAAGGGCAGGCATTAAATTATATGGGTGAAAATGAATTGGATATTGTGCTAGGTGGTGATCTTAACGCTAATTTACCGTGTCGAGATAGTGGAGCATTTACAAAAACAGCTGGCTGGAAAATATTTATCTCTGATTTTGAACTATCTATAATTAATAGAAGTACTTGTGATAGATCGCTTAACCACATCACTTGGTCTAATAATTGTCATACCTTCACTCTTGATTATATCTGCACAAGCGAAAAGTTATTTGGCCAACTAAAAGGTTTTGAGCTTGTGAATAATATATTCAGTGATCATTATCTGTTACAGTGTGTGATATTGCTAAATGTTATTCCTCCTGTTCGGGATGCTGTGGGCGAAATCTATACATATGGTAATAGAAAAAGGATTGGATGGTCTGATTCAAACTTGTTAAAGGCATATAAATGGTATGAGAATATTACAGTTGAACATCTATTGTACCTCTCTGCAGAAGATATTCTATGCTGGATATCCAAACATCTCTATGAGCTGATGCCTATTGCGTGGAAGATATGCCCACCAAAATATGATGCTACTAATAGTAGAATGTTTGATAAGAACATAAGGGATCTGAAAAGAGAGATGAGAACAAAATCTCGGCAATGTGATAGCTCAGACCTAAGCGTAATCCCCTTGTTGAAGGCCAAAAAAGCGATACGAAATAGTTATCGTAATGCGATTAGACGCTATTTGGCCACAGAAAAAAATAATACATGGCAACACATGGTGAGCCTGCTTATTGATGGTAACACTAAGAAGTTCTGGTTTAGCGTCAGAACTATTTGTAATGCTGGTAACCCAGAGCTTCTAATCCCCATAGACAGCTGCACCTGGGTCAAATATCTTACCAACAAATTCTGTGGGGAAACCGCCAAATTAGATTACCAACCGATAGATAATCTGTCCATATGCAGGGATGATATCTGTTAATAATTAAGAAACTTGAATGCTCACAGGCCCCTGGGCCCGATGGGCTTTATAATATCATTCTTAAAGAGAATCCTGAATTATGGGCGGATACCTTGGCAGTGTTATTCCAAAAGATCATAAAGACACGGATGATGCCAGACTCATGGAAGGTTTCTAATCTCAATCTGATATTTAAGAGTGTCCCCTGTTGTTTGCCCGAGAGTTATAGGATCTTGGCACATACCGATGTTCCAAGTAAACATTTTTGCACCCTTATTCTTCAGCAAATTATTAAGTGGATTGACAAAGAAAACATCTTAGATAAGGTGCAAACTGGCTTAGAAAAGGTTGTTCCACTGTGGATAATATTTTCATTCTAAATATGTCAATTGAGCAGGCTAATCATGACAAAAAGCTACCGTTAAATGTATTATATGTTGATTTTTTCCTCTGCTTTCGATTCTGTAGAACTCCAGAAGCTCTGGATGAAACTTAGATCCTCTGGCATGCCCCCTCACCTCCTCTACTGTTGTAGGATGATTTATGATGACAGTAGGGCCCAGATTAGGTTGGACAATCGGGGTACATTATCTGATCCCATATATATACATAAAGGGGTCAGACAGGGATGTGCACTTGCCCCTACATTATACAACCTATTTATGGCTGATTTTGGTGGAATATTTAAGGATAAAATGAACACCTTACCTAAAATTGGCCGGCACAAGGTAGGGTGGATCTGCTATGCAGATGATATCATCATATTTGATAATACTTATGTTGGTATTTGTAACAGCGCTAATGCCCTGTGTGAATATGCAAAAACGAATGGACTGTCGATTCATCTGATAAAAACTCAGTTCATGGCGGTTGGCAATAACTGCTGCAAAAAAGGACCATCCCATGCAGTTTGGGAATGATAAAGAAGGTTAAGAGCTATAAATATTTGGGCCATGAGATATGTGGAGAGAGAAGAAAAATGAATCCTCTGGTCCAATTAAGTAAGAGAGCCAAAGTCATGGTTAGGCTATCTGCTGTTATGACATTCTCAAAGAAAACAGCTGGCTTTAGCATCTTGGGCATTCTTAATATCTACAAGCAAAAGTTGGCGGCTCTTTTCTTATATGCTCTGGAATCTTATTTTTCTGATGGGTCGGTATGGGCAGATGTGATGGAGGGACTCATTTGGAGAAGATTACTTGGTCTCTCCAATTATACTCTGATTCAGGCCATTAAGATTGAAATGGGCCTTATCTCCCTATCTGCTCAGATTGAACATAACAGGGCCAGACTCTATGTCAAAATAAAACATGCATGCCAAGGCACGTTATTGCCTATTATTCGTGAAGGATTAGAGGGAGGCAAACAGGCAGTTTTGAATATTGTTCAGAAGAAAATCCTTGATTTTTTGGGAAAAATAGGGTACTCCCCCAACTGGGACCATGGGCAGGGGGTGGTACTAAAATCATAGAAGAACTCTATTGAAAAATGGGACTGGGTTGCCGGACATGATAAAGTGGCTGAATTGAGTTCACTGTGTATGTTTGCTAAATTACCCTTTATATATAAAAAACCTCAATACTATCTAAAATGAATGCCATCTAAAGCCAACCGCAAAATATTCTTGGATCTCAGATTGAATCGACTTAATGTATTGGGGATACGTGGAGCCTGGAGGGGAATCTCGAGTGATAGAAGAAATCAGATTCTGAAACTGCAAGCCATGTCCTTACTTGTTGTAAAAGTATGAGTTCCATCCATGAGAAATACTTTAAAAAAATTGAGTTTGATCCGATTTATATGAACAGTGAAAACCTCTGGCTTAAGTGTCTTGTGGGGTCGTATAGGAGCCTAATCATTGCAGTGACACAAATATGGAAGGTGGCAAATGTACGCTTAAGGAGATTTGAAGAAGTGCAGCTTTTGGTTGATCTTTAAGTATTCAGCTGTGATAAATCTGTTGTAAATTTGTTAGCCTCTTCTTCTCTTTTCATTTATCTGTTTTAACCTTTTGTAGTAATTTTATTGTTCGGTTTTATTCTACCGACTATATATTTGTTCTGATAGGAATTTATTGCAGTTTCTCTTTTTCTTTTATCATAACTTACCTTAACCTATCTGTATTTATTTCCTTTTTATCTAATGTTAAAAGTGAAATTGTAATTGTCACTTTATCTATGGTAAATTCTATGTTGTGTTTGTTATGCTATATTTGTGAAAAGTTCTTTGAACTGAAACACAATAAAATAAAGAAATTAAATAAAAAAGCATTCTGTGTATTCATGGGTGTGTGCTTGCAAGTGTGCGTGCATTCTTAAATGCATTGTCCATTGTGCACAGATTACTTACACTTCCAAAAAATCATGTGTACCTTTGGATATGTATCTGCATGTGTGCGCGGGTGTGTGTGTTCTGTCTCATGTCATGCATCTTTTTGGATGCCTGCATATGTCGGTACAGCTTGCTAGCACTTCCTTCAATGCTTTACCGCTTCTTTTAAACTACATTTAATCAAAAAATGTCTTTCAAATAATTTATTTTCCCATTTATTACTGTCATTTCCCATAACTTATTTACTGTGCTTGGTCCAACCACTGTCCACTAGCACATTGGTCTGCTTTTTGCCATATTTTACGCACAAAAACACATTTTGATTTTCAGCTACACTCCTCTGAACTTGTGTGATTCTATACAATTTTTTTTCCACTTCTAGCTCCCAATGTCTTCAAACTTCTCAGACATAATATATAGCAATGGGAACATCTCTCCCTTGCTTTACACCTGTCTACTGTGCTTTAAATCTATTTGATGCATTTTTTTTACTTGCATGCATGCTATCATTGTAGTGCAATATTTCTGTATTCTCAATTCTCAATTATGGTGCAAATAAAAACCAATTTTGTTCACACAAATAAATGCCTCAGTCTTTTCTCATTTGCACAGCTTATTTGCTACACATAAAACCAAATAACCTATGGGCTTTTCTCAAAATGCACTTATCAAAAAAGCATTAATTGTCAGCTAGCTAACATGACCAAAACACTTCTCTTATATTTGGGACACGGCCCACAAAATTCTGAAAAAGTGCTGCGACAATACAAAATAAACCAAGCTTTCCAGCACTTCAATTTAAGACGTCAGCTTTTTCAACATATCAATCACTTTAAGGATTTAACTTGCTCCGTTCTCAAAGCCCTTCCTGACATCTGTTTCTGCATCATTTTAATCACTGTCATGTCTGCCTGCAAAGCACTATAATTCTAATTTTTGCAACATTTAAAGTCATTGATCAACCCGATAATTTATCAACATTCTGTTTGAGGTGGAAGGGGTCTATCTCCATTACATTCAGTTCGAGAGGGGGGTAGAACTAGCTCCTGTACACATGTTTCTCTTTGTGCTTCATTGACATTGTCCATTTTAAGTATTTTGATATTGTTTCAGCATAGGTTCATACATCTCCTTTATGACATCATTCTGTCATCTTCAGACTTTGTTTAGAGTTCATCCATAATTCCCATAGCCGTATTCTGGCACTTTGGCAGTGAGCATCCTTCTTGGTAATTTCCTTCCACTGTCTTAACATAAGGGTATCTTCTGAATGATTGTCTGAGTGCATACCTTCTTTCATTCAATCACGCGGTATGGACATGTCGCATAAACAAGTGCATGGGTTCCCAATTGTAGCTCTTCGTCTGCTACTCCTATAAGATGTTGGTGAGGGGGCAGCGTCCAGAGGAGAGTCATCCACCTGCTCCTCTACACTCTCCCCTCTGGTCGAATATTCGACCATACTCTTCTTTTCCTCTTCTTCTGCAATCCCTGCTTATTCTTCTTCTATCATCTCATCATGTTTTCTTTTCTTCAGAACCCATATTTTCATCACCCGCCTCAGGGGGCCTGCATTTATTATGTGTTCATCTACACTCCAAGTCATATATCGAAAATCCCCAGCTGATGAACATAATATCCATCATCCTACATACTTCTACCGATCTTAAGGATAGTAAAACCTTGTTCCTGGGGGTGCAAGAGAACTTTTCCTAATGTTCGTTTGAGTACTTTCATCCGTCTGTATCTTTTCTCCAGTGCCACTATTAATGTCAATCATTATCTTCATTCCAAGAGCTTTTTTGGCTTTCATCTGGCATTGTCCCAAGATGGTCTTTATGGGACAGAATATTAGCAGCACAAATACTAGTATGGCTCCAAGTAATTTGAAAAAATTCACCAACCAAGATGGGATCCATGGAAACTGAGATAAGAACCAATCGTCTCCTGCTGCCTCATCAGCTCCTCTTCTATCTTTGTGTGCACGGTTGTTAGCATCGTTGTTGCCTCTGTCAGGGTTCCATTTTCTCTGTCATGAGCTGGTGGGAATGAACAGCAGGACGGCCTGACCTTGGCACAAACACCTCCTTCCATTGCTGTTATTAGGTCCAAAACATAGCTGTTCTAGAGGGTCATCAGCCTGATGACTCTCAATTCTTCTTTGATTGCATTAAATCCTTTCATTGATGCATTGATCGTCTACAGCAATTCCCACCAAGTCATTTGTAACCATGTGGCATTCACTGCTGCTTGGAGTCCTCATGTGAATATGGATGTCATTACCATGGCAGTCTTACTGAATGATTTGAATTCATCACAAATATCTTGATAGGACTTTGTTGATTTTGATGAGCAATAGTAATCTCTTTTCAGTCGATGAAGATTAAGTGATCTCTTCTTCCTTAGATACACATTCATTTTTAAAACTCCTCAATATGATGGTCCCTTTGGGGAATCACTAATGCTGGGACATCTACCATTATGATGGAGCACCCTCCTCCCCAGTCTTTAGGCAATTGCATGTACTCTCTGGATCTGCAAGCCCAATATCGATCCATTAGTACTGCAGTACTTCATTCCTGGAAATTGGATTATTTCTCCACAACCTTTATTCTTTCCAACGTACACCTTGGCATCATTCTTGAAGCAGGTTGTTGCTTTCTTCACTTGCAATGTATTCACTGGTACTGCTTCGTTCTCAACCCAGGTGAGTAGTCTTGCATGTGTAGGCCATGATTCTAAGCAGTCATAATTCACTTTTTGTACCTCACAGATTGCTCCTTTCTTCAATAAGTGTGCAGGGCATGATATTAGGCTGTCTTCCCATCCAGTGGTGGTTGCTACTGGCCCATATACCAACAGCTGTGTCCTTTGCAGCATCCGCATTCATGGTAGACGGTATTAAGGAACAAACATAGCCGAAGGGAGGGTTTGATTAGATCAATTTGTTTACCAGGAAAGGAGGTGTTGACTGTAACTCAACCTACAGCTGATGTTACTGTGGGGCGGTTGGGCTATGGAGTGGTTTGTGGGACTGGGGATACTGGAATTAAGGAAATGCTTCCGAAGATTCTATATCCGAATGTGGCATCGGGAGTAAAGGATTTACTGCACCGTCTCCATGTCCCTTCAACCTATGTACCAAGGGATGGCCCCAGTTATCGGCATCCCTCCAATCGAGGCAACCTTAGTGTTTTGCAAAATGCAAACAGTGTCGAGGCCCTGGGAGCAAAGGCAAAGGTTAAGAGGTTGAATGATAAGACCGGGAGTTAAGGGTCATATCAACTTAAAATGATGAGTATGCTGGGCTCAGACTACTCGGTCTTCCTAAATCGATCTAATATTCTGGCGAATTTTGCAGAAATTCCTGCTCTGGCCCTGATAAATTCTTCTGATATTGGGAGAGTAGCTTTCCTGATAGGAACCATCCAGATATTTGCACTATTTACCTGAATTCCCCATTAGTAAAAGAGTTTGTCCTCTCACAGCGAGATGGCCTCCTAAATGTAGGGTTTGATATCATGCAGGTCCACGTGGAAGAGGGGGCTTCCTGGAACAAAGAGAAAATCTGAGAATTGTGGTTAGATCGGTGGGGAATGTGAGTGAAAGTATGGGTCCGTTGACTGATCAAAGGTTTGAGAACAAAATAGACTGGGCTGCTGACACCTCAACCTTGTGGCGGAAACCAGTCCCTTAATCTGCCAAAATGTGTGGGCACGGAACAGAGAGCGATTTCCCTGTGCCTAAAATCCTCGAACACTCGTGGTAGCACCCACCTCTTTACCAACCCAATCTGTCTGGCTATTTTAAGAGCAGCCAACTGTATCTTTTTGCAAGAGACCTGACTGTTATCAGAACCCATTTTAGATGGCTTTAATATTTTCTCCCAACAGGATAAAGCTAGTACCGGAGGGGGGCCATCAGGAGGCTTGCTTAATGCGGGGGAGAATGCTTTGGGTCTCAGTGGGTCTGTTCTAGTAAATCTACCCTTTGGGACCCTGGGGGTGGATCTTACATCCCGGGATGCCACTGTGAAGATCTTGATTGTTAACCTCTATTAGCATTTGGGTATCTCAGGGATTGATTCTTTTGTTGAGAAAGTGTGTCAGTCTATTGATGAATGGTCTGCCAGGTATTTCAATGGCATAATTTTGGTTGTGGGCGATTTAAATGCTGATTGCGGAGTCCAAAAAACTGCATGGGAACTCTGTGACTTGCCTGTGGAGACTATAGGTGCTACCCATAAACGACAAGCTGGAAAAACCTAGTATGTGGGCTTGGGGGCACTTGGTCTGCAGCCTTTGGTGGCGAAGTTGTGTGCTCAAACTAACAATTCGAAATGGCTCACATGACACTGAGGGAATAGTTCCTCTTTATTGGATTATATCTATTTAGATGATTACCTGATGAAGTGTTGTGTGTCATTTACAGTGCTGAAGAATGCATGGAGTGATCATTACATTCTGACGGCAGCTTTCGACATGGTATTTAATATTAGAGAATTTAGATGCCAGCCGCAGTTAGTTACAAATGCAGTGGGGAATGCTATTGGATGGACTGACCTAAACATCAATGTTCTGAACCAAAATGTAAGAGCATTATGTACACAACCACACTTGAGTGGAAAATTAACAACTCAATGTAAATGAGATCCAGAGGCTCATTGGTGACTTAGGGCCTCATTACACGGAAGGCGGTGATCCAGGGTGCTACTAGCACCCTGGACCATGCCGGTAAATTACCGGCACCGCCTTGGCGGAAAGGAGATTTACCGCCCCATTCCAAGGTTGGTGGGGCGGTAAATCCCCCTTCCGCCATTGCCCTTCCCCATTCCCATTTCTGCCCCATAGGGCTCTATGGGAATGAGGAAGGCGCTAATTACGGCACCGCAATTTTGCGGTGCCGTAATTAGCTCCGAGGTCCCTTAGCGGGTTGGTTTTTAACGCCTGCAAAAAGCAGGCGTTAAAGCACCAACCCGCTAAGGGACCTCGTAGTAAGGCGGTAATGGTTAACGGTCACCGTTACCATTAACGGTGGCCGTTAACCATTACCGCCTTCCGTGTAATGAGGCCCTTAGTCTCTGGAATTAGCTCTAGGATGGCTACAAAAGGGCATGGCACTATTAGACATGCCCATTGCTATAATAGTGATTTAGCCTCTGCAAAATCTGCTATGAAGAGGGAAATGAGATGCACTCGGGGATCGAACTTAGATGGGTTCACTCGCATTGAGCTAATGAGGAAAAATAAGCAGAAATATTAAAATCACTGCACATCAATAAAGCATGGTTTGCTGCAGCAGGATGCTGAGACTATGCTAGGGGTACTGATTGGTCTTTAGTCAACGGCCAAGATCCTAACTATGTAGTTATACAACTAAATGTGATCCCAGAGTCAGAGTGGGTTAGGTTTTTTGAGGGTATGTTTGGTGCTTTAACGAACGACCCTACAGTGGAACAGGAGACTACTGTTGGACATTAGTAAGTGGGAACCACTCTTAGAGATCTCTACTATCCACACTTTGCTAAAAAAAATGTAAAAAGTCACATGCCCCAGGACCTAACGGCTTAACCAATAACACTTTTAAGGCCGATCGAAATACCTGGGCTAATTTATTGTATCTGAAATTTAAAGATATTATATGAACAGGAATCACTCCATCTTCTTGGAATACGGCCCATGTGGTCCCGATCTTTAAGTGTGGTAGTAGGTCCGATCCTAAGAACTATTGGCCTATTTCTTTAATTAATGCTGATTGCAAGATCTTCTCGGCTTTCCTACTTACTCCCCTTGAAGACTGGGCCTTGACTGCACGTCCCCTAGACAGATTGCAGACAAGCTTTCAGAAGGGTCATTCCACTAAACATCAATGGGTTAGTCGTTAAATGTATCCAGAAAGACTTGCGGCAGAACTCCAAGGGTTGCACCTACATGGCCTCGATCAACCTATCGGACAGATTTCATTGCGTAGATTGTAACAAACTCTGGGCCAAATTGGCAGCATGGGGAATGCCGGTAGGTCTGCTAAGGGTCATTAATGGGGTTTATGAGAACTGTGGTATCCAAGTACGATTGAACCAAAAAGGGATGTCACTCAAAGAATCTGCTCATATCGGAGGGTCAGACAGCGATGTGTGCTCACTCCCTGGTTGTTTAAACAGTATATGTCTGATGTTGCGTTCAGTTTGGCCGAAGGAGGGCTGATAGCCCTTACAGACGGGCAGTCTAAAATTGAATGGCTAGCCTATGCAGACAACCTTTTTATTTTTGATCTAACAAGGGTCAGTCTGCAGAGGCTGCGAAACACTTTTGTAGGATATGCTAAAGAGAATGGCCTTATTATAAATCCCAATAAAAACAAACATTTTGGCATTTACTAGGATGAGTAAGAAGGGCACTCACATAACGTGGCATATTGAAGGGACGCCTGTTAAGAACTCTGAGGGTGTTGTATACCTGGGATTCCATTTTGGAACGCATAAAGGTTTAAAACCTGGCACCGATGCTCTGATGCAAAAGGCCATGCTGTTAGAATGCCAGATGTTAAAAATTTACCGCAGGTTTGATAGGTTCTCTCTTAAACCGGATATAATGTTCTTTGAAGGGAGAATTGTGCACAAAATAACCTATGGTCTTGAATTGATAGAATATCGAAAACACTGGATAAAATTGAGGGTAGGCTTTGGAGGAGGATCCTTGGCATTCCAAATGCAGTACCACAGGCAGCAATTAGGTACGCGTTAGGGGCCATTTCACTATGGGCCCGGGTGCAGTGGCGTCTATTGACATTCTATGCCAAGCTTATGGTCCCAATTCCCGACTCCTAACACCGAATGTTGGGTGACAATGTGAATTCCTCTATTGATATGTTAGATCTCAAATCAAGATGTGAAGTCATCCTTTCCAACATTGGCTCGGATTTGGAGACCCTGGTTAAGAACCTCTTGAAAACTAAAAGGACTCTGTTGGATTCTGATTGGATTTTGACAATGGTTGCCTTTCACTCTTATGCATCCATGAGCCACCTTTCCCACGAGCATAAACACTGAGGAACCCTTTCCATCATCCTGCTCCAATTTCCAAACCGCTATTATTGTGAGTGGTTACTCAGGTTACGGGGAATCTACTGCAGACAAAGCAAATACTGCTTAGGAGAAACCAAATAGCCAAATATGAGATTGGATCTAGATTCTGTAATTCCAACCCTGATTCGATAAAACATCTAATTTTGGAGTGTGATTCATTAAGTACACTAAGCCCAAATACCTGCTGGCTCTGCAGAATTACCGCCTAGGCTGTAGTGAAGATAATTTATGAAAGCGTTGCCTCAGTATATGGAATGTGCACGAGGGTCTGGCTCTTTCAGGCTTTATTAAAAGCCTTAATATCTTGAGTATTGAGGAAGTAACTTCTGATACTTGTTCTGTTCATTTGGGGAACGGTTCTGTGTGATTTGATACCCATCCTTTTGTATTATGCATTTACCCTTGTATTAAACTCTGTCCTGTATCAACTTGTTTCTGGGGAAAGTATCATGATGAAATAATGAAATGATGGAATGATTTTGTACTCTGTAACCACATGATATGATATGATAGGTTATTTATAACACTCTTAATACCCAGAGGTTTCTAAGCGCGGACCCGGGGATCTAACCTGCGTTGCTTCGTCTTCTTGCTTTCAAGTTGAGCATGTTGCCACTGAGCAACCCTCCCAAGACATGAAGTTATGATGTCCCTCTTCTTAATTTGTTAATTTGTTATCATTATGTTTTGGTATACTGTAAAGTGGCTATTTTATGTTTTCTTTTATCTGTATTTTTACTGTTTCTTGTATGTCTTTTGAATTTAAATTTGTAAAGGTTGGTTTAATTTAAACCGTATACAATAAAAAATAAAAAATAATTAAGGAACAAACATAACCTTCTTCCAATGGTCTCTCTCCCGATTCCCTCATGTGCTGGTAGCATAGGTTGTTGGCTAGAGGAGCCAATCTGTCTAAATATGTATTTATATTCACATTGTCTTCTTGAGCGCCTCTCTTTTTTTTTGTTGGAAAAAAGTATTTTAATATCAGAAATCAGCGGGGTTTTTGGACTCTTAATGGGGAAAATAGCAGATGTATAATTTTCTTGTTAATCACTGCCTACAATATGTGTGAATGCCAATGTAATAAGGATAGTAGTTAAAATCAAAATACCACAAAAAGATCCAATAATTACCCTTTGTAAAGTGCATTTCTTTCGTGGAGCTTCATTTCTTACTTTTTAAAACCGTTGCATGCTTTCCAAATACTTTTCGATATACAAAGGTTTGTCAATTATTGGTCACTCATAAATTTATAACAAGAATTGCAAAATGATTGCCAATATTATTCTTAAAACTATGGTGTTTGTTTTTGGGTTTCCGAGAAATGTCACGAAATATGTGTGTCTTCTAATTAGAGCTGGATAAGATTGTAGAATATAAGAAAAAACTGCAAACAAGAATGTGTGTACATTTGGTAGCATAGAAAATAAAGTATTCTTCTGCCCCATTGCCATGTCCTAATCTAAGGAAGGTGTTCCAGGATCACTGATAATGCATCAGTCCTTACGAAACCCTAATCTAAAAGTTTTACCTCTTCTATCTTTGCCTTGTCTTGACTTTTTATAATTGATATTGTCTGGATTCGCTGAAATTCTTTACTTGCTTGAGTAGGGGTAGCTGTAGGAGAGGTCAAGGATTCTCCTTTGTATGGTTTGATATTGTGTAGGTGGATCCACGCCCTCCTCCCTTGCAACTTCACAGCAGTAGGGCTTACTTCTTCCACATCGTGGGGGCCCTCAAAACAGGGGGTGCTCCAGGAACATACACATTTTTATGCAAGCACCTGGTCCTCAGGGTATCAGCTGAGAGGCTTGAATGTTTCTTCCAAATCAATGTGCTGATTATCCTTTTTATTTTCCCTTGACCACTCCCATCAATTCTGGAGCTGGTGAGGCATAAAATAAATACTTTCAGTCATTGTTTTCAAATAATCATGCATTTCATCATCTAGAGCACTCACACTATGGGCGTCTGTATTTGCCCTTGTTGCGGGAGGGAGAGGTGTTCTCATCCAGTGCCCAGTCACCAACCCATGAGGAGCCAAATTGTGATGTGAGCTAGGCTGATTCCGCAGCGCATACAGTGCACGGGGTACCCAATGGAGCCATCCCTTTTGTAAAGTAACTTTCAGCTTCACTATTCTTTCCTTCAAAAGCCCATTTAATTGCTTGCAAATACTGTTTGCTTGCAGATGATAGGCTGAGACAAACTTGTGCCTAATGCCTAATAGCAGAACTATGTTTTCGAATAGCTCATTTAAGACGTGCGGTCCATTGTCAGATTGCAAAACTTCGCATACACCCCATCTTGGAAATACTTCACGCACAAGAAACTTTGCGGCACATGCAGCATCAGGGTGCGTGCATGGACCGCCTCGATCCATCTGGAAAAGGGACATACTACAATTAACATATATCTATACCCATTACAAGTCTGTAGCATATCTACATAATCTGTATGTAGATACTGAAATAGTCCATTTGGTCTGGGGATTACTCCTCTCACTGTTCGTAAAGTGTGTCCTGCAGTGAATTTCTGGCACACAATATAGTTTATAATGAACTGCACCACATGTTCAGCTAGGTTCGGTACAAACCATTCTTCTGCAATAGTAGCAGCTAGACTCTCTTGAGTCACATGCTCTGGGTAATGTAGCTTCTCCACGCTACCTCCAATAATACAAGAGGCATAACTGGCTTTCCAGTGCTGTTTTGTCTCCAAATTGCCTCAGAAGGAAATGGAGAACATCCCTGTTTTTTCCATAACTATTTTTCTTCCTGCAATGCTTGTCCTTGTATTTTAATTAACTGTACAATGGACGTCATATTAAATCCTTCCCTAACCAGCATGCATCACCCGGTTGTCTGCCTTATATTTTTTATTTCGGTTTCAAATATGGTTAGATAATAGGCCACTTTCTTGGCATCTAAATCTGTGGCTTTGTTTACGCAAGAAATTAAATCTGTTATCTTTCAATGAACTGTGCATTTTACAATAGCTATAGTCTCTGGGAAACTCACTGCTTCAATAAGCTTTTCTAATAAATCTGCATGTTGTACTGGAGTGCCATCTGCATGGAGGAAGCTCCTCCTTTTTCAATGTGACATGCCTGCGTGTACAATTTATGTCACGTAGGTGGAATAAGAATACACTGTCACTTCCTCATCCTCAAAGCACCGTAGCATATCAATAAGAACTGTTAATTCTGCAGCCTTTGCTGAATACATTGGGGACAATCTCCTCATCATTAACTCAAATTTACCCTCTAAGTTCAGTTTTATAACTGCTGATCCAATATGTCTGACCCCGCCTTTTGATCGATTCTTGATGATCCATGAATAAATGCCACTTCCCCCTCCCTAGAGAATTCTCTCTAACTCTGGGAATATCACAAAAACACTTGGCATACGTAATACAGTCATGCACATCATCATCCTCTGCCACTGGTTCAGCTATACCCATTGCTGGATTCACTGTGCCACACCTAATCCTTTTAATTGCAGGGTTTGAGATAATTACCTCATACCCTGATGCTGTTTGTGTGGTCAATGTACTTTTGGACTTCTCTAGAATGGCAAATAATGCGTGTTCTACAAATAACATTACTGAATACTCCATTGTTATACTTGAGGCCTTTTCACTTGCAAATGCAGCTGTGGCTAAAGCTTGCTCCCAAGGATAATGTCCTTTCATGACTGGATCTAATATCCCACTATAATAAACCAATGGTTTATGACCATGTCCTAATGTTGTTTTCTGTGTAAGTACTGCTGTCATCACTTCTCCATTTAAATGAGAGAATAAGTAAAATGATTCACTATAGTTTGGAATTCCTAACACATGTGCTGTGTTGATTGCATTTATTTTGTTCCTCTTTAAGTCCATTTAAAAGTGGACCATTATATGTACTTTAATCAAAGACCCAGGCCCTGCAATAATTGCATAGGCCTAAAAATTGTTGCATTTAACTCACTTTTTTCAGCTGTTCTGTCCTCATGATAGCCTCTGCCATTTCAGGTGTCACTTTTCTTCTGTCGTGCAAGATCAACTGTCCTATATACAGTACTTTTTCTTGACAAAATTGTAATGTCTCCTTATCTACTTTGTACCCTTTCTCTGCTAGTATAGTCATAAATCTAACAGAGTCTTCTCTGTAACTTTCTTCTGTCTCACTGCACACTAAAATGTCATCAACGTATTGAATTATGGTGCTTTCTAATTGGACATTACCCAATTCCTATAAAAAATTGATGGGTATTCACAGTACCCATGGGGCAAACGAGTGTGTTTTAGGTGAATCATTCTATACGAAAAGGAAGTCAAATCTTGTGAGTCTTCATGAAGGGGAATTGAGAAAAAACTTTTCTCAAATCTACAACAGTGAAATATTTTGCTTTTGATGGGATATTGCACAATATCGTCACAGGCTTCAACTATATGCTCCTGGATACATCTCCACGACCCCCCTTTTCACTTTTTGACAGGGTACACGGCCATGTTACACAGGGAATCAGATGGTACAAAATGCCTTGCTTCATTAGAGCGCACATGGTTTCGAAAATACCTTCATCCGCTTCTCTAGGACATTGGCTACTGTTTTGCACGTGGCAGAATTGCTCCTGGTTTAAGCTTAATTTTAACTGCTCATACTCCTTTCAATAGTCCCATGTTGTATGAACTTGTAGTCCATAATATACTGAGTACCTTTTCCAAATATTCCTGGAAGAAATAGCAGTTTCTTTTTTACCAATGCCGTTCTCTGCGGTATTCCTATATTCTCTATTTTGATCCAATAAGTGAAATTTATAAAAAGTACTTACTCATCATCTTAATCGTCATCCCTAAATAACTCCTCGTCTGTCAAGTCTGACAATCGATATCCTTCATTGAGGGCTATCATCGTTCTCATCCCCTTTCCTCATTGTCTGTCCTATGAAGCATCACCCTTTCTTCTCTAACTATTGCTGCTTCTAGTTCTAAAGGGATAATTGGCCCTTTCTCATTGTCTATAGGGATCTCTGGCCTGAACAAAAATATATCAGGTATTCTCAATAGCTTACCATTAAGTTTAGGCAAATATGATATTAATAGGACAGTCACTCCATGCAAAAATGATTCCTCATCTAGAGGTACTCCTCGTAAAGCTTTCCTACCTGTAAATGCGAATATAAACTCTCTCACATTTACATAATGTATACCTGGAGTTGAACACACTATTCCCTCAACAGTAAAGGATATCGTCATGTTAAGTTTTGTCATCAATCACTCCTAAGCATGTCGGCTGACGTTTGTCTAGAGTATAATAATGGCATAAACATTTTGTGTTCACCTATAGAAATTGGTAATTTGTCTGTGAAAGGAGCTAAATTCATTGCCCCAGAGAACCCTTGAGCATTCATGGCAGTGCCTGACATCGGCTATTTTCCCCTCGTGGGCACAGTAACGAGTAGCTCCAGTGTCTACGAGAAATTAAAAAAACATCTTGCATCCTATCGTAACCGTGACCCTTGATTTCTCTTTGGGGTCTGGTGTCACAGATAGTACTGAACACATCAGGTCACTATGTGGGCTGTCCTACTGTGGATATAAATTAATCCCTGTACCTGTGAAAGAATTTCCTTTTACCACAGTCATAGTTCCCGATTTGTGTGCGGCTAGTTGCGTGGATCCCGTATCCATGTGCCATTGTGATGCACCTGCCTGTTGCATTGAAATATATTGTACTTGTGTCAGTGGCTTCTGTTGTTGCCCCTGCGCTGAATGCATCTGCATTGGGACTTGTTGTATTTGCTGTGATTGCGGCGCATATGCCTGAGGTTACGTGTGATCTTGGGCGTAACATCCTTGTGAATTAGTTTTATACTGGTCATCATATCAGATCCCCCTCTTGAAGTTTGCCAATTTGGTTGTTACATGACTCACCTGCTTCTGCATACTCTACCTAAATGTCCTAATTTACTGCAACTCCAACATACCGGTGGCTGTCCACCATTAAATCCTCCTCTTCCTTCAGGATGTTGAAATCCACCTCGTCCTCCTCCTCGAGGCCCATTCCCTCTGCCTCTTGGGATAAAGTTATACCCATTCTGATCCATGACATATGTCACATTATCCTGCTGTTGTAACTGCACTATTTGTGCCTTTGCACCCTCATTATTTGTACAGCTCCTTCTATTGCGTACTTTGATCATTTTTTCTGCACCAACTCTACCTCTTCCTAATTTCTACTCTAGGCTTTCTTTTTATCGTGCTCCCTTAATATTCTACAGTAATGCACAATTGCCAGTTGTATCTCTGGTCATGGTTTTGCTTCCATTCCCACCTGTTTCTTTAGCTGTTGCTGCACCAGCTCTGGCAGCCCTTGACATAAAATATGATAAAATAATGCTACCGTTTTATCCCATGATTCATGCATCTCCAAATACCATCTATCCCGAATCTCCTGAATAAAGGCAATGGGTTCTTCAGTCTGTCTCATTTTTCCTAGTCATTATTCCCCCAATATCTGATGGATCAGGATATTGTCTACGGAGTGATCACCATACATCTGCTCTACAATTTATTAAATGGCGCTCCATCAAGCACTGTGTTTTGCGCAGTGACTTTGGATATCCTGCTCATTTCCAAATGTCATCAGCTCTCTCCCCTAGAATAGGATAATAGACCTTTAATGTCGCCTATTGCTAGAGTCACTCCTGACATTCTTTTCTCTAATTCAGAGATCCACTTCCCCACACCAGAAGTTAAACTTGGTAGTGTGCACTTTAAATTCTCTTATCCATTTGGGGCTATGGTATATATTGTGGTCGACTCCCTCCTTTCTCTAATAATGGGAATTGTGACAGTCCTGGTTCATAATCATACCCGCCCACACTCCTTGTCTTCTATGGAGCGTTGTTTTTACCTGTTCGTTTCCGTCCTGGCAATGACCTTAATCTGCTTACATAAGGCAGTGATATATTCCCTGCGCTGTGGGATCATACCTATAGTTGTTCAGTATATGGCGTAGGTTCTGGCATTTTTTGTATGGGACCTCTAAATCCAACCATTTTACCCCTTTACCTACACTTGATTCTCTCGAAAATCCATATGCGCCTTTTCTTTGTGCTTTCTCGTCTCCCCTTCTTTCTTCATTGGACATTATTATGCACCAACTCGTATGACTGTTAACTTCTTCTATGTCAGGGTCTAACCTGGTTAAAGACATTGTTCTATGATAGTATGTTATGATGTCCCCTGATCTATCTTCAGTTCTATTTAATGATGAACTTTGAGTATTCTCTTAAATTCCATGCCTTCCTCTAACCCTCATTTTGCCTATATAGGTTCCCAAGCCTCTGCTCTGTGTTTTCTGCACCCTGCCCACCAGCCCATGCTGATTGTGGAATTCCTTACAGCTCCCTTTGGGGCTGGTGTTACCTCTTTGTTCTTCCAATTGTTCTTGTGCTTCTATGGGCAATATGCTCCTATGGTATAAATATTCAATCTTGTGATCTTTTAATCCCCTACTTCGATTAATTTCTTCCTCTCGTCTTCTCATTTCCCTTAACTCATCTTCCTCTCGCCTTTGATGTAACCTATGTACATTCAATCTTTGGGCTTCTGCCTCTTTTTGTTTTACTTCTTCTAATATCCCCTTCTCTTTTCTCATTTTCCATTTTTTCGGTACCTCCCTTTGCTTATACTCTTTGTCCCTTTCTTCTTTATTTAATCTCTTTTCTTCTTTCTCTTTCGCTCTCTTCTCTCGCTTTTCTCTTTCCTCTCTTTCTCAAACTCCATCAATGCCTTTGTCGTCTAGTTTAAGCAATATTTGTCCTCCTATTCATTTGTTCTGTTCTATTGTCATACCCTTAGCTGTATCCTTTGTTCCCTTGTGTCTCTTTGCCTTCCTCCATCTCTGTCTGTCTATCTGTCTTCCTTTCTCTCATCACACTGTCTTCATTGCCTGTTAATATATATGTGCATTCTCGATTCCCACGCCCTTCCTTAGTATTGTCACTACTTGTCACAGCCTAGGTATTGGTATCCCAGTTGTCGCAGATATAACTCTTCCGGTTATGGAAAAGTAACTTTCTGTCTTCAAACAGGAACGTCTTTAACGTGATATGCCAAAGACTCCCCCCCCAAGAGCTCAGCCTACAATGAATCTATCCCACCTGTCAGGCTGAGGGCTTGAGTGAAAAGGCAGGAGCAGACTCGGCAGAGCTAAAGGAGGGAAAAGACAGAGCAGACGTTCAGTATACAGCCAGGTATTACCGTATTAACAGCAAATGACACCCCCCAAGTACCCACTCTTACCTGGTCCGTAGCAAATATATACCAGTAGCCTACTAGTAGTGGACACAGAGAGGAACTCAATTATCAGGGGTGATGGAGGGGTACTAGTGCTATAGGATCTCAGTGCAGCGAAGCGTCCCAGAAAATATCCACAGTGTTCCAAAGTTGCAGCAAAGCGTCCCAGAAAATATCCACAGTGTTCCAAAGTAAATTGCAGCAAAGCGTCCAAGAAAATATCCACAGTGTTCCAAAGTAAATTCCAGCAAAGCGTCCAAGAAAATATCCACAGTGTTCCAAAGTAAATTCAGCAAAGCGTCCCAGATAACATCCAGAAATAAATGATGGTAATAGTAAACAGGGAAAAAGAAGTTAGCGTTACTTCACGCTGGTTCCCTTAAATAACGTACTTGAATACCAAAAGCGTCACAGCCAAAGGACTTATAGAAGAGGAGGTCGAGATGCAAACCAAGTTCAAGGATTCCGGGAGATCAGTCGAAGAACAGGACGGGAAGGGCAGGGGCGAAGGCTCGGAATTAGCACAGGGGAAACAGGAGTCAGGAACAAAGCTCGAAACTAACACAGTTTAGGAGCGCCGAGCAATCAAACAGGCAGTACAATATACGGACTTCAGAAGACACGGCAACGTGGTACGTGCGTGTCACGTGACTAATATAGCAGGAAATTTGGGAAATGTAGTTTTCAGTGGGTTCTGCGTGTTGAAGAGCGCTCATGTAAACGCCATGGCAATTTCCAACCATAACGGGATGTGACAGTACCCCTCCACAAAGAGCGATTTCTCCTGTGCCCGCGCAAGCGATGCAACCAGAAAGCACGCAACAAACGGGGTGCATTTAGATTAGAGGCTGGTTCCCAGGACCGGTCCTCTGGGCCATACCCTACCCAATCGATCAAATAGGACCGAACTCCACGGCATAGGCGGGTGTCTAAAATGGCACGTACCTCGTATTCGTCCTCGCCATGAACGGTAAGTGGAGCTGGGACGGGAGGCAATCGGGTGCCGGGTACAAAAGGCCGAAGCAAGGAGACATGAAAGACCGGGTGCACTCTCCAATGTGCTGGTATGTCCAAACGGACAGCAACAGGGTTGAGACACCTCAGTATCGTGTAAGGACCCACAAAACATGGTAAAAGCTTTCGTTTACCCCGGATGGCCAGGTGCTTTGTTGAGAGCCATACGCGGTCCCCACAGGAATAAGGAGGAGCCGGAGTACGCCGTTTGTCCGCCTGTATCTTGGTGCGATGTTGTGCAGCTTGTAGATGTGCCAATACGGACTTACGGATGGCAATCAATGAATCCCCAACTGCATTGACTGCAGGAACCTGCCGTAGGGAAGGCAAAACAGGTGGAAGGGTCCTTGGATGCAACCCATATAATGCATAGAACGGGGAACAGCCTACCGATGAGTGTAATGAGTTGTTATAGGCGAATTCCGCGGCACCTAAGACTGACAACCAATTAGATTGATGTTGTAGGCACAGACATCGAAGAAACTGTTCCATAGTGCCATTGGTACGTTCGGTCTGGCCATCCGTTTGGGGGTGATAGGCCGAAGACAAGCGGGCATCAATACCCAATGAGGAAGTGAGAGTGCACCAAAACCGCGAGGTAAACTGAGACCCCCGGTCGGAAATCAGTATTGTAGGTAGACCAAAAAAGCGTACCACATGGTCAAAGAACAAATTTGCTAACGTGGGAGCGTTGGGTACCCCCGAACATGGTATAAACCGAGCCATCTTGGTAAAGACATCCACTACCACAAGAATTGTGGACATACCCCCGATACAGGGGAGTTCTACCACGAAATCCAGGGTCACCGTGTGCCAGGGGTGCGGTGGTAAAGGCATACACATTAGAAGACCCACGGGTTTACCCGGTTGTCTTTTACACTGTGTACATACAGCACACCTACGGATGTATTGTTCGGTATCTTTCTTCATTCCAGGCCACCAGCACCAACGGTGTAAAAGATCGTAAGTTTTTGCCTGGCCAGGATGGGCTGCTAACGGAAGGTCATGGGACCATTCAAGAGCCTTTCGTCTGGTTTGGTTGTCAGGTAGGTATAATAAACCTTTAACGTAGGGAAGTCCGGTAATTAGCTCAGCATCCATTTTCTTCAGGACAGAAACATGATCCCTGGCCCATCTCCGTAAACTGACTACTATTGACGGAGAGACTGAACAAACACATATAACAGCCCCTGATGGTAATACTGGTGTGGATTGTTTGACAGTTTCCGTGTCAGTACCAATGTGAGATAAGGCATCTGCCTTTCCATGTAAAGGACCAGGGCGATACGTCACCGTGAAATCAAACATGGTAAAAAACAAATGCCAACGTATCTGTCTGGCGTTGGTGCATTTCACGTGTGACAAGGCCTGAAGGTTTCGATGGTCTGTATACACAGTTATCGGGTGTCTTGCGCCCAAAAGATGATGCCTCCATTCCTTGAACGCCACTTTGATTGCAAGGAGTTCCCTTTCCATAATAGTATAGTTTCGTTCTGCTGGAGTAAGTTTTCGAGAGTGGAAAGCCACTGGATGTAGGCGTTGAGTAGCGAGGCAAACCTGCGAAAGGATAGCCCCTACTGCAATAGCAGAGGCATCTGCTTCCACGATGAATGGGAGAGCAGGATTGGGGTGTTGCAACACAGGAGCGGTGGTAAAAGCATCCTTCAGGTTCTGGAAAGCTAATTGCGCTTCGTCATCCCACAAAAAAGGAACATTAGGACTAGTCAATCGGGTTAACGGGGCCACTATTTCAGAGAATGAGGCGATGAAACGCCTATAAAAATTGGCAAAACCCAAGAAGGATTGAAGTGCTTTCACTGAGCTCGGAACGGGCCAATCCAAAACTGCCCGAACCTTGGAAGTACACATGAGAACTCCTTTTTGGGAGATCTGAAACCCCAAAAATTCTACAGATGATACATGGAATACACACTTCTCTAATTTTGCAAAGAGAGAGTATTCCCTGAGACGAAGTAGAACAGAACGCACGTGCTGTACATGTTGGGGCAGAGCGTCTGAATATATCAGAATGTCATCTAAATAGATGACAACATAGCAATCCAGCATATCCCTGAAGATGTCATTTACGAAATGTTGAAATGTCGCCGGGGCATTACAAAGCCCAAAGGGCATCACACAATATTCATACAGCCCATATTTCGATTTAAAGGCTGTTTTCCACTCATCTCCCTTTCTCATCCTTACCAAATTGTACGCTCCCCGCAAGTCCAACTTGGTGAAGATAGTGGAGGAGGTCATTTTGTCGAGGAGCTCAGTAATAAGTGGCAACGGATACTGGTTTTTCACCGTGATTTTGTTAAGGGCGCGGTAGTCCACGCAGGGGCGCAAATCCCCTTCTTTCTTTGGCACAAAAAATATTGGGGAGGCCGCTGGTGAACGGGACGGACGTATGTGTCCAAGACGTAAGGCGTTGTCAATATAGTTCCGTAGATACTCTTCTTCCTTCTGTGTAAGGGAGTAAATCCGACCATGGGGGATGACTGCCCCAGGTATCAAATCGATGGGGCAGTCATAGCATCTGTGTGGGGGCAGTTTTTCTGATAGCCCTTTATTAAACACGTCAGAAAATTCGCGGTATTCCAACGGGAGTACCGAAACGGGGTTAGTTGACATGGCGTTGATAGAAGGAAGGCAGTCTACCATCGCCAAACAAGGGGATAATACCGCTACAGTACGGGAAGTAAAGCACCTCTGCATACAAAAAGAGGAGGAAAACCGTACGGTTTGTTCAACCCAGTCAACTACAGGATTGTGTCTTTGCAACCAAGAAAGCCCCAGAATTATGCCAAATTGAGGGGCCGTGATAAGGTCGAAAGTGATGGATTCCGAATGTCCTTGTAATGTGGACATTTGTAGTGGACCTGTTTGATCCGTTACATGTCCAGACACTAGATGTGAACCATCTACCGCATGTATCTCCTCGGGTCTTGCTTTGGGAACTATAGTTAGCCCATAACGTTTAGCCAAATTAAGGTCCATATAATTCCCACTAGCCCCTGAGTCGATCATTACCGGATTCGAAAAGGTAGTGACGCCGGGGGCCGTAAAGGACATAGCAAGGTACACATGCGAAGACGGAAAATACTCATACTCTCCCGGGACTGGGATCATTTGACTCGTCCGGAAGGCCCGGTTTAAGGGCGAGTCCTGGCGTTTCCCGACGACTTAACAGGTCTTTTAGGACACAAACGGATGTAATGGCCTGACTGTCCACAATAGAAACAGAGATTATTCACCATCCGTCTTTCTCGTTCGGTCTTGGACAAAGGACCCCTAATTGCCCCGATTTGCATAGGTTCGACTTCTCCCTGTGAAACAGATGTATTTCCATCTGATCGAGGGGTGTTGCGAATATCGGGATAGCGACGTTCGCCACGTCTTTGTCGAAGTCGAGCATCGACTTGTAAGACTAGGTCTAGTAATTCGGGAAAGCCAGATGGAAGAGCAGGTACCACTGATAAGGCATCTTTCAGGTCGTCCGACAACCCTTTATAAAACACAGCCGATTTTTTCTGTTCTGGCCATGTGGTTTCCGCTGCTAATTGATTAAAGCGGGCAAGATATGTCAGGAGATCCGACTTGCCTTGACTAATAGCCAAAAATTCCAGATCCGAGGATTGTGCTTTATATCTCATGTCAAAAACACTGTTCATGGCTTGGATTAGTCTATCGAAGTCATACAGAGCCGGGTCATCTGCTTCCAGCAATGGATTAGCCCATGCTGCAGCAGTACCGCCCAAATGGGAAAGAACAAATGCCGCCTTTGTAGTAGCATCTGGAAATGCTAAGGGACGACAAAGAAAATGAAGGCGACATTGGTTCACAAAGGTCCGATACATTTTGGGATCACCCAAAAACCGTTCAGGCGGGGCCAAAGGGAATGGCCCAGGGAGGACTACTGGAGCTGGAGCCGGAGGTGGTACTGGAGGAGGCGCGGCAGCCGCAGCGTCACCAAACTCCTCGTCATGGGGTAGAGGCTGCACAAAGCTCTGTAGAACATCCATGCGTTGATGTAATGTCGCATGTGCTGATGCCATATCGGTACGAAGAGCAGAAAAAGCCTGCATGAGGGCTGCTAACGGATCCGCTGCAGCCTCCATAACCGAGAGACGGTTAGGCTCCTAAATCTGTCACAGCCTAGGTATTGGTATCCCAGTTGTCGCAGATATAACTCTTCCGGTTATGGAAAAGTAACTTTCTGTCTTCAAACACGAACGTCTTTAACGTGATATGCCAAAGACTTCCCCCCCAAGAGCTCAGCCTACAATGAATCTATCCCACCTGTCAGGCTGAGGGCTTGAGTGAAAAGGCAGGAGCAGACTCGGCAGAGCTAAAGGAGGGAAAAGACAGAGCAGACGTTCAGTATACAGCCAGGTATTACCGTATTAACAGCAAATGACACCCCCCAAGTACCCACTCTTACCTGGTCCGTAGCAAATATATACCAGTAGCCTACTAGTAGTGGACACAGAGAGGAACTCAATTATCAGGGGTGATGGAGGGGTACTAGTGCTATAGGATCTCAGTGCAGCGAAGCGTCCCAGAAAATATCCACAGTGTTCCAAAGTTGCAGCAAAGCGTCCCAGAAAATATCCACAGTGTTCCAAAGTAAATTGCAGCAAAGCGTCCAAGAAAATATCCACAGTGTTCCAAAGTAAATTCCAGCAAAGCGTCCAAGAAAATATCCACAGTGTTCCAAAGTAAATTCAGCAAAGCGTCCCAGATAACATCCAGAAATAAATGATGGTAATAGTAAACAGGGAAAAAGAAGTTAGCGTTACTTCACGCTGGTTCCCTTAAATAACGTACTTGAATACCAAAAGCGTCACAGCCAAAGGACTTATAGAAGAGGAGGTCGAGATGCAAACCAAGTTCAAGGATTCCGGGAGATCAGTCGAAGAACAGGACGGGAAGGGCAGGGGCGAAGGCTCGGAATTAGCACAGGGGAAACAGGAGTCAGGAACAAAGCTCGAAACTAACACAGTTTAGGAGCGCCGAGCAATCAAACAGGCAGTACAATATAAGGACTTCAGAAGACACGGCAACGTGGTACGTGCGTGTCACGTGACTAATATAGCAGGAAATTTGGGAAATGTAGTTTTCAGTGGGTTCTGCGTGTTGAAGAGCGCTCATGTAAACGCCATGGCAATTTCCAACCATAACGGGATGTGACACTACTATAGGCAGAGGGCTCATACGTTGCATTAACATACCCTGCTGCTGCCTTTAATTCCTTCAAGGGATAAAATCCCTTCCCTTCAGTGTTTACATCTAGTTTTTCAGGGGGTGGTATAGGAGCCAAAGGTGTTACATATTCGTCTTTATGCTGATTAAGCTTCCACTCCCTCTCAGCTGGATCTTCTTTCTCACTGTGGTACATTTTCCTGAGTTCTAAAACTGCCAACCCTTTCTCTAAACTTTTTCCTTTAGAAGTGTCATGTAAGTATGCCATCATGTGATGCAACATTGATTTCGATAATGATGCCTCTGGGGGCCATGACATAAGGGTTTTATTAATCATGCCCTTGACCTACTCGGAATGGTATTTCCTGATTTTGACTGTATATCTCTGCAATGTTCTACATAGGTGTAAAAGAGATGTGTCATTCATAGTGGCAAGTCAATTTAGATTGCCAATACTTACCCAGTGTATTCTTCTTCTTCCTAGGTTTATTAAATATATAGTTTCAATCTTTTTGAGCAAGCACCATCAATCGCTGCTCATAATCCATAAATGAAAATATTTTGAAAACATTTTGCACCACTGTTCTTCTTGCTCCTTCTTATACACTTTCTATCAATTATGTTTATAGCGTTCTTTGTGTTTTATTATCGTAAGGTTCTCTTCTTTATTTGTATATTCATTTCCTCTGGGATCCCTTGTGGTCCTCTCTTTGGCTTGGGTAGCCTCTGCTTCCTAAAGCCCTCTGAAAGTTGAGAATAGCTTTGTTCATCACAGCTGATACTTCCCTGACTCTTGGGACCCATTTTCACCCTTCAGAATCCTGTTCCTAGCTTTGCCAGCTCCTTAGAAAAGTCATTTTGTGTCTTTACGCATGACCGCACGCTTTTACACGTGCATCGAACATTGAGCACAAGGCTCCATTCATCATAGGGTTGGACTTATAAAGTTAGTGTTTTCCATTTCTGAAGACTGTTTATGCTATAAAGATTGCCTGGCCTTTTCCCTTACAGGTATTGGTGGAGTTTCCAACTTTATCGCATTGATTATAGTGACTTTATCCATTTTACCTAGTGTGTTGCTTCTGTGGTATTTTTAGATTGCTTTTCATTATTCATGGGTGTTTATTCTTTGGCCTAATAAATAGTATATTTGTGTATACTTCTGTCTAATGGCAATTCTTGGTGTTTCACTCTGTGTGCTCATGAAAGACCTCTGATCACCAGCACTCATCCTGAGTCTTAGCCTTGACTGCTCTCCAACCTACCGTGATTTGGTCTGGCTATCTTCCCAGAAGTGTCCCCTGTTTCACTAACAAGGTTGGTCTCCTAAACCTCTGTTCACCAGAGCAGAGTTTAGAAATCCATTCTAATAGTAACTAATGCTCTACAAAGGTAAGGTGTCTGGAGGGCGGGTCAGGTGAATTAAGTGGGATCCTGTTAGTTATAGGAAGCGGTTTCTTTGACTTGCAGACAAAAGAATAAAGAAGTCTCTGTTGGTCTTCAACACAAATTGACTTCTGAGCCTGGTTTCTCAGACAATTCTGGTGCCCTGACTTGTACATACTGCGCAGCCTGGGTGCACCGCTGAACTTGTGCAACGCCTCCTCTCCAGTGCCCCACACCATGACTGACTATGAGGTAGGAAGACCTGGTTAAAAACTGTAAGCGTTGATTGGGAGATATTTGACTGTAGGTGGTGCACCTGAGTGGCCACTCAGGAGAGCCGAGGGTTTTCACGGTTAAACAAGATGCAGATTTGTTTCACAGTTATGTTCTCATGGGTTGGAGGATCTGGGTTGGATATCTGATTTTGGTGTTCCTCTTTGCCTAGCTTATTAACTTGGTTCTGGTAGCTTTATATTTGTTGTTTTGTTATACAGACCTGGAAAACTACTGCCAGTTTTAAGTTCTGGTAATTAGACCCACTGGCAAGTCTGGCATAAAATTCGGGTTTGGTATCAGTTAAAATGATCTTCACTATACCAGTATAGTGTCTAAGTAATGGGAAGAAAATAAAATGGTATAATTGTACCGGGAACAAAAAAACTGGATTAGCCCATTTATATTGGGATAGATTGGGTGAATTTGGAGTGAGTACCCATAAGATCTCTCAGGACCACTGCAGTGTCATCATAAATTCTCCCTCCTCGCAGGATTGCATTAAAGTGGAGTCTCAGTATATGTGATACAGGAGCAGATGAATTTGTATAAGTGATACTAAAATGAGGGATATACATGGGCAGAGGGCAGTGAAAGCAGTTGCCCTGCACAACCATAGGGTGCACCTGCTCATTTCATGTTTGCAAATTATAATAGCACTACATACAAGTTTCTCAATGTCTGGCATCAGCTAACTTGAGAGAATCGGCATACTTAATTTGTATTACAGGGTAAGTTCAATTTAGAGAAACCTGGCTTCGCGGAATGCTTTGGAGGCAAAGAAAGGGAAAGTGAGTCAGAGACAGTTGGGGCGTGTGCCACATGGTTTGAGGAACTGACAGACAGGCAGAGTGCATAATAACTTAGTGGAATGAAAGATTCTAATGATCGAATGAGAGGACAAATTAAGTATGTAAGGGCTGATATGCCCCCAGATAGCAGATGACAAACAAGATGAGAAGACAGCAGAAGGCTTTATATATTTCTTCACTAATATGTGGACGCTGGCCCCGGAAGCCCAAGCAGTCGTTCCGACTGTTCCACCCCAGTGACTACAAAGGCACCAACTGTGCTGTCTCAGCTAGCATTGATACCAGCAGTAGTAACGCAACCTGCTGCAAGTACTCAAGGCCCCGTTTCCGCAACTGCTTGAGGGGTAATAAGTCCTAGATTCATACAGATAGCAATTTTGCCTCAGTCTTATGGCAAGGCGTGTACCCAATATGGATTGTAAGTGCAGTGTTTAAGGCACCCCTTAGGCAGGTGCCTTGTGGCACTTGTGAAGAGAGAGGGGAACATCATTTACTCACAGTGCACATACTTTGGGCTCCTGGGAATGTGCACAATTTTGCAAAAGAAGTTCTCAAAATATGGAAGGAACATCAGCGCTTTATGTTATAACCCTGCCTGGGCTGATATGAATCAGCTTACTAGAGTTGTTATGCCTCCAGAGGTCAGGCTGAGATTGGTAGAGCATGCCAAGTGGCCATCAGCTGATCCTGGTTCAGGGAACTTGTTATAACAAGATTGGATTAGTGGCTTCTATTCATGAGGTGTTCCCCTGAAAAACTGACTGGGGTAAGATAGGAAACTGTAAAGAAAACAATAGAGAATCTCCACCAGATGATTTAAATTGATTGAAAATAGTGTTTACCCAACATTCTAGTATTACTAATTCAGATGAATCCCATACACAAGGCAATTGCTAATTCTTTTGCTTCTTGCATGCAGCCAAGGATACACGCACAGTTGAAGACAATCTGTATAGGGTAGCAGAATAAACAGTTATCAGAACTAGTTGCGGTTGCAAATCATTCTATCACGTGCCAGGAACAAAAGAAATACAATATTGACAATAAGCTTATGATGTTTCAATTACAGAATTTACAAGGGTGGGTGGCTCTTCTTGGAAATGACAGGCTTAACAGAGGATCTAGTACAAGGGATAGAGATAGTAGAAGAGGGAGCCACAACTGACATCAGGAAGGTCAGCTTGGGAGTACATAGATCCCATAGCATTTGAGTAATGTAAGCAGATGGGGCACTGGGAGAATAACTGTACATAGACATCACAGAGAGATCATCTGCCTCCTCTTCAGGGACAAAGTGCCTTTCCAAACCCCAATGCCCTAAATGTATTCCAAATAAACCACCTCAGACTGAAAATGAAGAACAGTTCCGACACAGCCTGAGAGATTATCTCACTAATTATCCCCTGCTACCTGTGGATCATGAAGGTCCTTCTTTCCAGTGCAAATTAAATAGACATTCCATTTTGTGTTCAGTGGGCACTGGTGCAAGTAGATCAGCTTTTCACTCAGAAGGTTCTTCTAATGTTCCACTATCTTCTAAGATCATGAAAGTGATAAGGATATCCACAGCTCTTGTTAATTCACTTGGAAGAGATGCGTTGTATAAATGGAACTGCACCATTTATTGCACACCCATTGGGGTATTCAATAGTGTTCCTAGTAAAAATGTTGGCGTCATCCTGGCTACTTTTCAAGTTTTACCAGAAAAGTCTGTGTTGCCTGTAACAGGAGATTGGTCACCCTATTTGCAAGAGTTAATTGATGTGGTCGCAGAGTTCCTTTGTTCGATACATGATAATGGATTGGGTTATATTAGGAATGCAGAATCAGTCAGGATTAAGATTGATGCGCCTAAGAAGCTGCCCCGAATCCCACAGTATCATCTAAAACGTGAAGCAGAGGAAGTAATAGCATCTCCTATAGAGTCGCTCTTAAGGCAAGGTATTATTATTCTCACTCAGAGCCCCTGAAATACTCTGATTTGACCTGTTACAAAGCCTGGTAAAAACACACACAGATTTGTAAAGGGTTAAGGGGATGTGAATTCTGTTGTTATTTCTACATTTCCTGCTGTACCAAACCCTGCTACCATTCTGTCTTGCATAGCACCTACTGCTACACATTCCACTGTAGTAGATTTGTGTTCTTCATTTTGTTCCACACCAATACATGTAGACAGTCAATTCTTGTTCGCATTTTCTTACAGAGAAATTCAGTCCATGGACAAGACACCTAGAGGGGTATGCTGAGACACCAACCTTGTTATCCCAGCAACCTAAAAAGGATTTGGATGATTTTCATTTTCTAGGGTAGTTGGTGTTGTTGCAGTATGTTGACGATTTGCTGTTAGCTTTCCATTCCTATGAGGCATGTAAATTGGACACACAGGTGTTACTTACTGTATTGACTAAGAAGGGATATAAAGCATCTAAACAGAAATTGCAGTTATGCATCCAAAGGGCATACTATTTTGGGCACAATATCATTATGGGATTCAGAACTATAGCTCACTGTAGAAAGAAGCAAGCATACAAGATTCAGAAATCCCAGACTGTTACACAAATGAGAGCCTTTATAGGGATAGTGGGTTATTGTAGGCAATGAATCTTGGGATAGACAGAAATAGTAAAACCATTAAAGCACTACATGAAGGCCAATACTGAGCTGCATGGCCACCGCAAGGTTCATTCATAAGTTTCAGCACGTACTATTCATATTGCAGAGGGAGCTATTTAAGCCCTGCCTCTGCTGGAACGCGCGCTTCGTATCTGCTCCACTGACAGCGGTTAACGCTACCAGCATTTCTCCTCACAGAACCTGTAAAAGGAGACAATAGAGACATTCGTTTTATAGCAAACTACAGCGTTCAATAGTTAAAAGAATAGACTTACCTGTCTAAGGTTATCTCCGAAGCAATTATCTTCAGTCAGAAGTTTTACTCACTGCTGGAGCATCTTCAGGCAGCAGTCTTCGCTCGTAGTCGCAGCATCTGGAGGATGCCTGGAGGATAGCTCAGCAGCAACGTGTTCACCTTGCACAACACGAAGCAACACAGGTTCGATCCCCGGGTCCGCGCTTAAAAACCTCAGGGTATTAAGCGCGTTATAAATCTGCAACTAAGAGACATATTGCTGTAATAGCACCTCGATGCCCCCGGGCTGTCTGAGCGCTTTAAAAATGCAAAAAAAATAAAAAAATAAAAAAATCTTCCTTCAGAGGTTTCTTCCGCAGCCACCACATCTTCTGAAGGTATTTTTCCTCAGCTTTCCAGAAACCTGCAGACAAGACAACCAACCTTGTTATCACAGCAACCTTGGATGATTTTCATTTTCTAGGGAAGTTGGTGTTGTTGCAGTATGTTGACGATCTGCTGTTAGCTTTCCCTTCATATGAGCATGTAAATTGGACACACAGGTGTTACTTACTATATTGACTAAGAAGGGATATAAAGCATCTAAACAGAAATTGCAGTTATGCACCCAAAGGGCATACTACTTGGGGCACAATATCATTATGTGATTCAGAACCATAGCTCACTGTAGAAAGAAGCAAGTATACAAGATTGAGAAATCCCAGACTGTTACACAAATGAGAGCCTTTATAGGCATGGTGGTTTATTGTAGGCAATGAATCTTAGGATAGACAGAAATAGTAAAACCTTTAAAGCACTACATGAAGGCCAATACTGTAGCTCCCCTTCAATGACCAACATACACTAAAGAGGCATTTGAGGTTATAAAGAAGAAATTAGCTGAAACACCCGCATTAGGTTGGGCATATTATAAGACAGGTATGCTATATTGTCATGAAAGAAATTGGTTTGCACTAGCATTGCTCACCCAAGCACAAAACCATTATCAAAGACCAATTGCCTACTACCATAAGGAAATAGATGTGGTATCTACAGGTATGCCACCCTGTCTAAGTTGACCTGTTTCTATGAGTCCAACCCTGCATCTTTACTTCCTACTCCTGTGGATGGTGAACCACACAAAATTGAACCAATGACTATGTAGCTACCACCAATTTCCTCTCAACTCCCAGAAGTGATTTAACAGATACTCCTATAAACAATGCAGATCTGATACATTTTGTGTATGGGTCTTGTTATAGAGCCAAGACTGGTCAATTGGTAGCATGGTATGCTTTATGTGTACCTGTCATGGATTTCCCCCTTTCACACCTGAGTTCGATCCTTGCAGGAGTTCTTGGAAGGAGTCTTCTTGCGTACGGATCGGATTTTGTACAAGCCCGCACAAGCCTCTTCTGGTTCAAGCGTGCGTTCAGCGTCCATGGGTACTCGGAGTCTCCGGGAAGTCCAGGAAACGAGGGAAGAGTATTCGGAGGCGCTACACGAGATCCGGGAATCAAGGCAGAGTAAGGAAGGAGGAAGGGAAGAGGGGGAATTCGAGGGTCCGGGAACCAGGAAACAGGAGATTAGTTACAGCGAACTACGCAGCACACGTCTAGCCACTGCAAGTGGTAGCGTTGAGACGTGCGGGGCCGCAGGGGCGTGGTCTCTTTGTAGAATGAGCTACGTCTGACGTGGAGGCTGGTGGAGAGCGTACCATGTTAGACGGCCATGTTGGAAGTACCAAGGTGTGCAAGCCCCGTTGTGGCAGAGACCAGGAAGTTCAAAAGGGACGCGTTCTATGGATCATTACAGCATGCCTCCTCCGAAAACCTGTTCCACCAGGTTTGCCCGGGTGTATGAGATGATATCTTCTGAGCAATTGAGGGGTATTCAGATTTGACAATGGTTCCCAGGTTCTTTCACTAGGAGGATATCCTTTCCACTCAACCAGGTATTGAAGTTGACCCCGTTTATACCTGGAGTCGCATATTCTGGATACTTCATATTCCAGCTGGTCGTCCACAACCACGGGGTTGGTTCTGAAGGACTTCCGGGAGGACTGGACGTAAGGTTTTAATAAAGAAGTGTGAAAAACTGGATGAATCTTCTTCCAGGAGTCTGGCAATTTGAGCCGGAATGTCACTGGGTTTATGATTTCCTTTATGGAAAAAGGGCCATAGTACCGGGGAGCCAGTTTGGTCGTAAATGTCAAGGCAGTAGTTTCGAGGACAGCCAGACCTTATCACCGACTACATAAGAAGGTCCTGGTCTTCTTTTGGAGTCTGCATAATGCTTGGTGTGAGTTCAGGCCTGTTCTAAGTGTTCTTTGACTTCCTTGGGTACGTTGATGAGAGTTTCAATCCAGGAGTCGACTGTTGGTACTGGTGTGGGATGTGGGAGAATGGAAGGTAGAACCGAAGGGTGGAATCCTTGGCTGCAAAAAAAGGGCTGGTCTTGACTGCCGAGTGATCAAAATTGTTGTAGGCGAATTCAGCCACAGGTATTAAGAGTGACCAGTCGTCCTGTACCTTGGTGGCGAAACAATGAAGGTATTGCTCCAGGGTCTGGTTCACAAGTTCGGTAGCTCTGTTAGTCTGTGGATGATAACCTGAAGAGAGGGCACGTTGGATTCCTAGAATACGGCATAAGTGTTTCCAGAATTGAGAGATGTATTGAGGTCCCCTGTCTGATATGATCTTGGAAGGGAGTCCATGAAGTCGAAATATGTGTTCCAGGAAGATGCCAGCGAGTTCTGAGGGAGATGGCAATTTGTACAATGGTGTAAAATGAGCCATGTGGGTGAATAAATCAATGGTGACCATGATAGTCGTGTAACCTCTGGATGGTGGTATTTCCACAATAAAGTCCGCAGCAATGAATTCCGAGGGCCTAGACGGTAGCGTAGGTTGAAGTAGGAGACCTGCCGGTTTCTTGTTATCATGCTTGTTTTGATTGCAGACCGCACAGGCATGAATGTACCGTTGAACGTCGATCTTCATTTTAGGCCACCAAAATTGTCTTTGTATGAGACGGAGGGTGTTGGTGGCACCACGATGTCCGGAGTGAAGGGTATCATGACAGAGGTTAATAATCTGTTGTTGTAGTCTCTGTGTGGGAATGACCAGGCCATTACCCTTAAACAGGTACCCGTCTCTTGTTCTGAGATTCCAGCGATTTTTTCCCCGTGAACTCCTACCAGATCTCAGAGGACTAGGTTTGCATCCGAATGTCTTCCAGGAGACTGATTGCTTGGGCTACAAAAATTGTGCGGGGAAACATCTTTGGGAAGGACCGATCTTCAAGAGTTTCGTAGTTGGGACGTCGGGATAAGGTGCCTGCGATTATGTTCTGTGATCCGGGGACATGATGGATGTGGAACTGGTACTGGGCAAAGAAGAAGGCCCAACGGGCTTGACGACTATTTCTACATTCCAAAGATTGTAGAACTTGAAGATTTCGATGGTCATACGGACCTGAACATGATGTTTAGCTCCCAAAAGTAGATGACGCCATTCTGTGAAGGCTTGACGGATGGCTAACAGCTCCTTTTCCAAGACGGAATAAGGAGTCTCGCTGGGAGTCAGGGTTTGTGAAAGGTAAGCAATGGGATGTTCTAATTTGTCCTCAAATTCCTGTTTTAGCACTGCTCCTATGGCATAGTTAGAGGCATCCGTCTCCACTAGAAATGGTCGATTAATATCAGGTTGAGCTAGGATGGGGGCTTGAGTAAACTCTGCTTTTAATCGTTGGAATGCCTTATCTTGAGCTGAAGTCCAGAGAAAGGGAGTATCTTTCTTCAACAATGCAATGATTGGTTGAACTATCTCAAAAAAGGACGGTATGCATTTCCGGTAAAAGTTGGCAAGCCCCAGGAAGGATTGAATCTGTTTCATGGTAGTGGGAACAGGCCAAGATAGTATGGCTTTTACCTTTGAGTGGTCCATTCTAATTCCTTCTGGACTAAGGACAAATCCTAGATAGTGAACAGTAGAGACATGAAAAAGGCATTTATCGGGTTTAGCTAGGAGTTTGTGTTCACGTAGCCGTTGTAAAACTGCCTTAACATGTTCTTCATGCTTTAGATGGTCCTTGGAGTAAATCAAGATATCGTCCAGGTAAACTATGACGAAGAGGAACAGCATGTCAGAAAACACCCACTCCATGAAACGTTGGAAGACCGCTGGGGCATTAGCGAGTCCGAAGGGCATGACCAGGTATTCAAAGTGACCAAAGGGTGTTCCAAAGGCTGTTTTCCATTTGTCTCCTTCCCTGATACGGATCAGATGGTAGGCACCCCTGAGATCCAATTTCGTGAATACTACAGCTCCTCTCACCGCTTCCAGGATATCTGAGATTAAGGGCAATGGGTAGCGGTCCTTGAGGGTGCATTGATTTAATCCACGATAATCAAGACAAGGCCTAAGCTCTTTAGTGTCTTTCTTGGGAACAAAAAACAACGAAGCTCCAGCTGGAGATTTGGATGGTTTTATGGTGCCATTTTCAAGGATGGTATCCAAGTATTCTCGGAGGGCCCTTTTTTCTGGTTCGCATAAAATGAACATCCTTCCAAAGGGAATCACTGCTGAAGGTTCTGTATCAATAGCACAGTCTTCAGGTCTGTGAGGAGGTAGGGCCTGGACTATAGCAGTTGAAAACATGTTAGCGTATTCCTGATAGGCCTTAGGAACCTGTATGATATTTCAAACCATGAATGGGCCTTGCTGGTCTGTTGACGTGCCTTCGGAAGATGTCGAAGAGGAATCCAGGAATAGACAGTGAGACATGCAATACTCAGAACCGAGAAACAAGGATCCTGCTGCCCAGTTGATATATGGGTTGTGCTTCTGTAACCAGGGCATACCCAGTACCATTGGGTAATGAGCTGACTTTATGATGTCAAATTTGATCACCTCTTGACGATGGTTTATCGAGAGTTGGATCTCTTTGGTCTGTAAGGTTATGGGTCCTGAAGAAAGAGGTCTTCCGTCGATCGCCTCTACAGGTTGCATGATGCCTCGAGTTTCATATGGAATGTGGTGGCTAAAGACCCAATCTTGATCTATGAATATCCCCATGGCCCCACAATCCACCAAGGCCAAAATGGGGTAGGTCTCATTCTTGGATGGCGATAGAAAGGCCTGTAGAATCACTAGGTTGTTCTGTCCAGGAGAGTTCAAGGATGGAATAGATGTGGAGCAAACATCTCTCTCCCGAAGCCTTGCTCCATCTAGGATCGGGAGCTGGCATTTCCCGAACGCCGTGGAGGGGCTAGAGGACACTCCCTAACTAGATGTTTATCAGAGGCACAATACATACATAACCCCGTGCGGATCCCTCGCATCCTTTCTTGCGGGGATATGGGTCCACGGAAAGCCCCTAATTGCATGGGTTCTGGATCGTTAAGAGAGGCAGGAGTGGGGTCAGACTTCGAGGAGGTCTCAATGGAAACCTTCTGGAAGGGCAACTTGGTTTTCATCTTCTCTGCCTTCCTTTCCTGGATACGAAAGTCTATCTGCATAGCGAGATCCATAAGGGCCTGAATGAACTTGGGCGAGCCACTCTGGCTAGTTCATCTTTGATGTCTTCATTTAGCCCCCTTCGGAAAAGAGTAAAGCATGCTTCTGAGGACCAATCCGCTTCTTTAGCCAATTGTTTAAATCGTGTTACATACGTAAGCATGTCCTGGGAACCTTGCTGGAAATCAAGTAGATGTTCCTGGGTGCTAAAGACCTGTTCTGGGCGGTCAAACATGGTCTTAAGGGCCTGTATAAATCCGTCGTAATCATCCAGAAGGGCATCTCCAGAATTGACTAAAGGTGTGGCCCAGGTTAGTGCATTTCCGGAGAGGTGCGAAATTATAAAGCCCACCTTAGCCCTGGGGGTAGAAAAGTAGTAGGGCTTAAAGGTAAAGTGGACTAAACAGGAGTCAAGGAATCCACAAAGGGTTTTTGCAGACCCATCGTATTTATCTACAATGCCGCCCAGTAGTATGCTTTCCTTTGTAGCAGAATCGCGGGACAAAACTAATTGTTTTAATGCAGCATTTTCCGCTTTCAGATTCTGCACCTCGGTCGTTACTTCTTGCATTCGACGCATGAGATCCTGAACGGCCGTCTCCATGTCCGATTCAACTTCAGTCGTTTGGTGTCTCAATCTGTCATGGATTTTCCCCTTTCTCACCTGAGTTCGATCCTTGCAGGAGTTCTTGGAAGGAGTCTTCTTGCGTACGGATCAGGTTTTGTACAAGCCCGCGCGAGCCTCTTCTGGTTCCAGCATGCTTTCAGCGTTCAGCGTCCAGGGGTACTCTGAGTCTCCGGGAAGTCCAGGAAACGAGGGAGGTGTATTCGGAGGTGGTACACGAGATCCGGGAATCAAGGCAGAGTAAGGAAGGAGGAAGGGAAGAGGGGGAATTCGAGGGTCTGGGAACCAGGAAACAGGAGATTAGTTACAGCGAACTACAGAGCACACGTCTAGCCACTGCAAGCGGTAGCGTTGAGACCCGCTGGGCTGTGGGGGCATGGTCTCTTTGTAGAATGACCTACGTCTGACGTGGAGGCTGGTGGACAGCGTACCACGTTAGACGGCCATGTTGGAAGTACCAAGGAGTGCAAGCCCCGTTGTGACAGAGGCCAGGAAGTCCAAAAGGGATGCGTTCTATGGATCATGACAGTACCAGGAGATGTGGCAGAGAGTGGTACATTTCCAAATTTCACATCAGCACAGGTAGCCGAGTTGTATGCACTAACTAGGGACGGTCAATTGGCAGAACAACCACCAGTGAATATCTATATATACAGATTACAGGTATGTCTTTGGAGTTGGCCATGATTTTGGACAGTTAATGAAGCAACACAGCTTCCTGACTTCTTCTGGTTCCCCTATTAAGCATCACACACATATAGGTGGTGCCTTTTTAAAAGCAATCATGCTTCTCAAGCAATTAGCCATCATTAACTGTGCAGTAGATCAACCATTGGATAGAGTTTGAACTGCAGAAATAGCTTTGTAAATCCTACTGCAAAGCTGGTGGCTGTTGCCAACTCTCAGGCTGAATGTGTTCTACTTACTAAAAAGGTGTATAAGCCACCGTATTTTAAAACTCTTGAGGAGCCAGTGCAGGTACAAGAGAATGCTACTTCAATTGAGAAATACTTTTGGACATGTAAAGGATGTCTCTTACATGAAGACTCTCTATGGAGAAATGAACTGGGACGTTGGATAGTGCCATATATACTGATGTCTCATCTGGTTAGAATATATCACACACAAGCCCATGTTGGAAAAAGTGGAATGATTTCAACATTAATAAAACAATGGTTTGTACCCAAATTCACAGCAATGGCTCAAGACTACTGCAGAAAATGCACTATCTGTCTTCAGAATAATTTAGGGCAGTTCCGACAACACAAGAAGCACATCCACCACCTATTGGACCTTTGGTTAACATCCAGGTGGATTTTGTTCAGTTGCCCTGTTGTAATAATGTGCTGCATATTCTTGTAGTCCTAGATAGATTTGGGATATCTCTCAGTATAAACAGTGATAGAAGGATACTCTTTGTTAATCTCATCATCAAAGAACATTTTGCTGCGCCTAATATTCAGCATTATTCCATTGCCCCACCATCCCAAGTCAGCAGGTGTAGTGGGCGGTAGTATGGCATGCTAAAGTGTCTTGATCCAAGTCAGTGAGCATAGCCCTCATTCAGGGTTTCAGGCTAGGCAGAGAACATTATGTACAACAGCAAGTCAAAGGTGGGTGTTAGCCTGGCACACATGACATTTACATCATTCTCAGCATACACTTCCATAGACTTTTGTGATGATTTACAGTAATTCCATACACTTAACATGGCCGCCGTAAGGTCCATTCATAAGTTTCAGCACGTACTATTCATATTGCAGAGGGGGCTATTTAAGCCCGCCTCTGTTGGAATGCGCGCTTCGCGTCTGCTCCACTGACAGCAGGTAACGCTACCAGCATTTCTCCTCACAGAACCTGTAAAAGGAGATAATAGAGACATTAGTTTTACAGCAAACTACAGAGTTCAATAGCTAATAGAATAGACTTACTTGTCTAAGGTTATCTCCGAAGCAATTAATTTCAGTCAGAAGTTTCACTCACAGCTAGAGCATCTTCAGTCAGCAGTCTTCGCTCATAGTCGCAGCATCTTCCGTCAGAGGTTTCTTCCGCAGCCACCACATCTTCCGAAGGTATTTTTCCTCAGCTTTCCAAAAACCTGCAGACAAGACAAGAGGTATTTAATATAACAATAAACTAATTTAATAGTTAAAGAAAGAAGACGTTTATAAAGCATTTTACGTACCTGAGGTTCTTCAAGTTTTCACCTCACAGTTATTTCCGTGCGCTTCCCTGAAGGCTGCAGTTACTCTGTTTAGGCGAACTTAAGTTTAAAAAACGTTTTCTCATCCTGAGAAACTCTGCAGCCCTCCACAGCCATAATTCTTTTTCCTAAATCAGAGGGACCTGCAACAGAAGGGGGAAAAAAAGCAAGTTATTAGAAAGAGAGATCTCTCCAACGTAGGAATTGATCTAAGCCCTAGTAGATTACAGTATTTTTACCAGCTACTTTATCCAAGACTCATTCTTTAAAAAAAGTAAAGACAATTGGTGACAAGAGACTATAGAATATTTCAGCTACCCAAGTTACCATTGTTTCTTCATCTCAACACGCCCCTGTCGAAAAGCAGGATGAAGAGCTCCACACAAAATAAACACAGGTGAGAACGGAGGGATTAAAAGAGTACACATCTCATGCAGTAGTATCTTAGTCGATAGATGTTCTATTATTGTTATTGTTGTTTAAACAGAAAGAGAATCCAAACAGTGTCAAGTAGCAGGTCCACAGGGTGAGAAGGCATTACGCTCCCGAGGAGTCCAAGTAAGCGTTACATAAAGTATAAGTTAGCAAAGATCTGTTCTGAGACTGGTCTCAAGTGGCTGGGAGCTCTTCCTTTGGTAGTGTTTAATATGCAGAGATCTCTAAATCAGAGAGTAGGACCTGAGCCCCCATAAATTCTCCTTTGGATGCCATCTAACTGATGATAATCTTCTTTAATATGTCATAACACTTATCTCTTCCATCAGTTTTCTCCATGTGCATGTGTGTGAGAGACGTTTCCCTAGTAACCGACAGACAACTGCCATTCTCTGCAACTTGGGGATTTCATCCTTATTAAGAGCTACCAAAATGGCATGGACCGTACCAAGTAATTCTTACCACTAATTCTGCCATTAAACGAAGAGAATTACCTGCTTGGTACCACGCTTTTCAAAGCAAGCGTGAGGGGTCAACAGAAAGATTAATAGTAAAACAAAGTGAAACATGTAGTTGTCAGACTCTGTGTTTACTCATCAATCTTAATGACTTCCTTCTCTCCAAACTGTACAAGCTAGTTCTCACTAGACCTGGGCCTTGAAAGAAGCTAGACCTTTCCAATGTGGTGACTTACTCTGAAGTAGAGGCATGGCACTGGTACGCGCGTCAATATATTGTGTCCTGGAAAGAATGAACCAGTGGGTTTTTTGAAGTTGGATTTGTAGATTTGATCTTGTCTTGGGGTTTTACCTAAGCCCTTAGAGTGCCAACTGGGTCATATTCCTTATCTTCATGAAGCCCCTCCAAATTTGATCTCTGATGAAAATTACATGCAGGCTCTTGCTGCAAAACAGCAGGCTTTAACACCAGACCCGCAATCCGAACAGACCCTTCACCAATGCCAACTCCAACCACCCTAAATTATTTAGTCTTGCCTGAGTTGATGTATTTGACTGACTTGCCTCTTTATTGTTTTCCTAGTCTGTATTTTGTAGATGATATTTGGGAAATGGTGAGACCCATTTTTTGGATGAAGAATGACCCTGTCCTCACCAGGGTGGCAAATGCTACAGATCAATGTTTTGGTGATGAGGTCACTTATAGAGCAATAGATATCCCGCTGGGATTTCACACAGTAGCTGTCATGGAAGGTGCAGGGTAACTGAACAAGAGGGGGAATTATGTGAGGAGTCTGGACAAACTCCAGAATTATTTTGCTTCCTAATAACATCTTTAAATTTCATGAACTCTATAATATTGGTAAGGCTTGTTCAAATAAATCCCCGGTAAACTGTCAATATCATGGGGCTAAGGGAAACAGATAATTTTCTCTCACCCAGAGTGCGCTGTCTCACGCATTCAAAGTTTCTGAATGTCATAATGTCACTAGAGTTGTTGCTCAGTCGCTGTGGTAGAATACAGTTAGTGGGTTCTACCACGTAATTGTCAATGCATCTATGGATACCATTGTTTTTTCAATCTGTGAGGGGTCAGAAATGTGAGACAGACAACTTTGTGAAGGTTTTTCAAAAGATGCCAATTTTATGAACTCAAACATTTGGATAAACACCTAACTATCCCTATCCTGGCGAGGATTCCCCTGCCTAAAATAAACTAAAGGAAACACTCTCAAAATGGTTTCTGTCCCTCACACTTGTACATACATCAACTCAACAAAGTAATATATGGCAGATCAAAAGCAACAAATATAACATTTAAATTCACATCATAATAACTGTTTCTCTTTATAATCTGGATAAATTCCCCTTCCCCATAGTCAAGCAGGATTGTGTTTAACTGTTCCAAAAGGATAAGGAAATCCTGTCTCATAACAAAACGTTCCACTCCTGTTAGTTTTTAAGTTCCATGTTGATAGCACAAAGTTCAAACTTGAATTCAACCAACAGTTCACAAGTGTACAACAAAGTTTTCCTCTTTTTACTTGTAATAAAGATCTTGAAACCACTTTTTTTCACCAGCAAAGAATAGCTTTGTACTTCATTAGTAACAAAAATTTCTTTGTCAGGATATTTCTGCAACAGTTCACAAAACCACTTATTTGACAATATTAAATAATTCTGCAGAAATTCATACAACACTTGCTTCAGTGGTATTAATTTGTCAGGATGATTCTGTATTGATCCACAAAACACTTCAGTGGTTCTTAAACTGAATTTTAGCCACAGTACTTCAACGTCTTTCGCCTGGTTTACTCGTTAGCCAGGCCTACTTCTACAAAGTTTGCTCTTCTGGTCTACTTTCCTGCCAGAACAGAACAAATTACCTGGTTTACTCACCTGCCAGGCCTACTACTGCAAAGTTCTCTGTTCTGGTGTACTCCCCTGCCAGAACAGGACAAACTACTAACTACAAGTACCTCTGTGGTAATGGTCAGCTTCCAACAATATAGCAATGTCCCTTTTACAGTACTTCAAATATAAGAATGCCTTCAAGGGAAATAAGAATCACATGGGTGCTGTTGATCAGACATATGTGATTGCCACACGCAATACAGGATATGCTTCACTCCTCCTGAATACCTTTTATCTGAAGGGCATCTGTCCTACCACTCTTATCTACCCACTTCTGCTCCACAGCTTCAAATTCAAATATGACTTCTGGGACAACAAGAAACACATTGGTGCTTCTTGGTACACCTTGGTGATTGCCCCGTGCAATGCAGTTCCATCCTCCTGAATATCTTTTCACAGAATGGATAGCCTTCCTGCCACTCTTGTTTCTCCCCTTCCACACTAATCAAAGGCTGATAATGGTTCTGTTTCACTTTCACAATGCTTTGGCTTTGACAATGTAGGTTTAAGTAATCTCTTATGACTTCCGTTACATATGGGCAATGGTCTTTGCAAACACTGATCGCCTCAATTGCCTTCTTTTGGCTTGGGCAATAATGGTTGTTTTTTGGCTTCGTCAATTGTAGTTTTTATTCTCTTCTCTGGTTATTGCCCCTTCTTGTTGTTTTTTGGTGGCTTTTTTTTTAAATATAACAGTTTCTTATAATCAAACCCTCATGGTTTGATTATTAAGTTCTTAGTCTGCCGTCTGCTGTCTTTTATATCATCTCAGTCTTCCACAGAATAATTAGCATGCTTTACATTAGTTCGCCATTCAAAAAGCATTCTCTTCTTGAATGCTTCTTTGTTTATCTAATTTCTGAAATTCAATCTGGTGGCCAGAGAAGCAAATTAGGTGGTCTACCGCAACCTGCACCACTCCCTGAATGTGCAGGTTGTGTGTGATGCAGACCTCCTCATCACCCACTGCTGTGCATGTTTCCTTAGTTCCACGCATGATTCCATGGTGCTCAGAACTCCACGCTCCCAGGGTACATGGCACGACACAGCGGAGAGCGGAACTGGCTGTTGGGTGAGTCAAAGATGGACTTCCCTCAAATGAATAGGTTCATTGTTTTGTCAGTCGATGGGAAAGGATGCTGAAAGGCCTAGCAGAGAGGTTCTCAATTGTACTCAGGTCAGGTGACTAACGCTCTACAAAAGTAAGAGGACTGGAGGGCGGGCGTGAGGTCAGTCAGGTGGGTTCTCATTAGGTGCAGGATGCTGTTTCCTTGACTTGAAATCCAAACAGTAAAGATCCCTCTGTTTGTCATCATTGGAAATTGATGCGTGAGCTTGGTTTCTCCAACAGCTTGGCACGGATTTTATTTGTCAAAACACTCACCACAGCAGAACAATGTCTGCAAATCAGGAACCATATATCCTGATTTAGAAGCCTCAACTCTCGGAAGTGATGCTTAGACGGTCCTGCTTCAGCTGACGACAACTTCTTATATTCTAAAACGCATTTCTCTCGGAGTTTGGAAATCGACTGCTGGGTGCCTGCAATTCTCAACTATTGTGAGTTGCACTTTCAGATTTAGAACGAGCGCAACCAAATAAATGCAGCAGATGCTTATAAGTGGTTCGAGCCACTGCCCTGGCTGGCCACAGCCCACTTAATGCCCCGGTAATAAGATTGTTTTTCACAGAGCTTAGAAGCAGGGGAAATCCGTCGTGCTGTGCTGTGCTATACAAAACACAAACGTATAATTATATCTTCCTTTCTCACCCATGCAAAAGTTCGATTTCCAATGATTATACACACTCATCTCCCAGTTCCTGAGATAAATCGTCATCATGAGGCTGCAGCCACCATCCTTCATTTGATTTAGTAGCTTATTCTTGGAATGCAGCGCTCGAGCAAACATTTTGAGGAAGGAGGTCATAGATTCCATACTTAAAAATGTGCAATTCATTTACATTTTTGATTCTTCAATGCTTGAAATGGTAATGTACTTTCTTAAGATTGTATATTTTGTATTGCCAATCACATGTATACAACAACTGGCTTAAGGCCCCTGAGTCAATGTTGGCATTGGAATTGTACACGTCTGATGTCAGCGTGGTACAAACAAGAAAAAAGAGCGTGCTGATCAGCGTACACAAACGTAAAATCACCGACTGGTGACACCCAAACATTCCGTCACCGGTTAGGAGGGCAGAAGTAGCCTAATGGTCCCTCCTCCTGGTGACCGTTGACCCCCACACAATCCTTTTCATTTGAGAGGGCCATGGAAGTGTGCCCATTATCTTGTCCATTTCTGCCTATGCTCATGGGAGGTTACATTAGATAGATTTAACATTGATTTTCCCACCAGCATACCTCTTGATCTCCCTGCCTGCCACTCTCCGACTCTACTCCCCTGCTCCCTACCGTCCCTATTCTTCTTGCCGCTTTTCTCTCCCACTTGTAGTGCTTTGAAGTCAATTTAGGATGGTACTCGGTGCAATCCAACAAACCTCACCAGCTCCTAGTTTTATGAGAACCCCATAGGGGAAGTAGAAAGAGGTTAAAGAAGTCACTGTCAGCCAGTTTATGAATACTTTTGATGCTTTACAGCTGGAAGTGATGTTTGATGCATACGGCCACATATGGAAGTCTTATGCACAATTGTTGACATATTCCTAGCCTTACAATTGCTCAAAATTGTCTAGCATCTGCCTTGTGTCCCTATTTTTGATTTTCACTCTGATAGCAAACAGTATACCCCGCACATAGTGTTGCAAGTTGCTTGTGTGCCCCTCTGGCCCCTTGGCCCCTGCAGCAACAGAGCACACGGCATGCAATGCTTACTGTCCGGGCTCCACAGTCGCGGCTGTGGCAACGCCCCGTTGATTACGAACACACACTGTGGAGTTGCGTCACTCCGCCACATGTGTGCCTTTAAAGGGACAGGCACCACACACCTCCTTTTTCATAACAAACAAACTAAAGGAGGTAAATACAGACACTTCAACAACATTACACTGCACACTAAATAACACCGCTTTATTTGCTTCCCTCCCAGTCCTAAAAGTCACTACAAAGCTTGTGGGCTGGGCCCCACCCGTTCAGGGGTCCAACACATAGTCACTGAGATGGGCAGGATTCCCCCTCCCGACCCTTTGGGGCTACCTCCTGCCCGCCTCGTGGATCGGGCCCTCATCTGCATCTTCTCGAACTAGGGGACTCAGCAGATGGGCCAGGCCACCACCCTCGTTCTGTACCTTGGCACAGTCTCTTCTCAGGATCGCCTGCGGCCTGGTCTCAGCCACCTCCTTGGAAAAAACGGCATTTTGGGTAAAAGTGGCAGTTGTGGGGTGCATTTAAAGGCCCCGAACAGAAGCCCCTTTCACATGAATGACAGGCATTTAAACACTGCAACAAAAACAGCCTGACTTTTGCTTTACATGTGAAGTTAAAGAGCCATGTGGAAAGGGACCCACCTGTCATTATCAATGGACAAGCAGCAGTTTAATCTACAAAAGGAGGAATCAAAGAATCCTGTGACATGGCAAACAGGATTTTTAAACATTGAAAGCAAATGTGTTTGAAAATAAAAACGGCTTTAAAAAGGCAAAATGGGAAAAAATATCACTGCTCAGAGAAAAAGGTCAGGAAAGCAAAACATGATGTGGGTTGACCAAAGCAATGTATATTATGTTTCACCCACAAAACTCCAGTGACATTTGAAGAGACACTTAGTCTTCAGGAAAAACATGTTCTGACTGAGGACAAAACTTCACAAAGGAAAGCCCCACTTTGGCCTGGATGCTGCATCTCACATTTAATAACCCCGTAATAAAATGTGGTGCAGCTAAAGGCGTCAAAATTCAGTATACTCCAGACCTGCTGACTAGGAAAGCAGGAATTTCAAAAAGAAAGCCTTCCTTGGCTGGAGCATGACTAAAAGGGGTGAATCCTTGTTGCACCATTATGAAGTTGTGATACATAACTAGTTTTTGCCCAAATGTTGAAAGGAGAACAAGGGATGATGACAAATGGGAAAAGACAAATGTTGCTCCAAACCCCTAACCTAATCCTGATTGGGGCCGGAGAGAGAGATGGTAACTCTCCAATCCTAGTGGCAGGGATTATTGCAGGGTACTTCCCATAGATTGTAAAATTGGTGATGTCATTTCTGCTATATAAGGGGGGCTGCACTAGGCCTGAGGGACACACAAAAACTGGGGAGACAAAAAAGGAGAAAGACAGAAGGACGGAGAGAAGGCTGCTGAAACTTACCATCTCTGAGAGTGGAGTGACCAGACCCCTGCCCTATCTGTGCAGAGTGTCCTGAGATGCAGCTGGCTTCCTGAACTTTAAACACAGACTTGATGTATAAGTAGCAATAACCACAGCCCTAAATTCAATAAGCCCTTCATTCTTGTAGCATTGAATCCAATATTTCCCCCATTGAAAATTCCCCATTGAAACCCCCAAATGCAAGTGCATTTTAGTCATCTCCCCATTGACGAATCCTTTGTTTGCCCGTGTATTTACTCATCTCCCCAGAGAGGAATCTCTTGTTTGCCTGTGTATGTTAGCATATCCCTATTGAAAAACCCCTCATTTGTCTGTGTAAATCTTTAGTATTTTTGTAAGTCAATCAATTAATTCCCCCATTGAATTTCACGGGTTTGGGATTGGTGGAATTCGAAACCAGCAATCTTTTTCCCAGTGTGTTTGTTAATTGTTATAGTTATAAAGTGTTGCCCAAAAGAATTAATCCCATTGTGATCTGGGAAACAAATTTGCCCGTGTATTGGGCCCTGATAAACACATTTCCATTTGCCATTGTCATTCCTCTTTGCATTTGCTATCCTAACCCAAAACTGATTTCCCTGTTGTGAGCTAACCCAGAGCCTACCTGTCATTTGCAGCCTCAGTAAAAAAACGAATTCAATTTGCATTTTCTTTTCCATTGAAATAAAGTTTAACATCCAGAAAAAAAAAACTATTTTCCACTTCTGTTCCTCTTTCCCTATTGTGTGATCAAAACTCTTTTTCATTTGCATTCCCTTTCCATTGCTCATGTGTTGTATATTCTAAACATTGATTTTAGTCCTTGTGTGCTGATTAGTATTCCCTAAAAGCTGTGCCTGTCTTTCTAAACATAAGCAAGCGAATTTCCTGTTTTCTATCTCTTTCCCATAGCAGTTGTGAGAAATAATAATAAAAAACATTCTTCCATTGGTGCTCCAAAAACAGATTTTCCCCTACTTTGCTGGCTCCCCGTCTTATTTCTGTGGGCACCACACCAAAACTGATTTCCCTCCCTGTATTCTTACTCCCTGCCACTGCCTTCCATTCAAAGGAATCAAGTCCAATTGATGTTTGGGGGTTGAGTGTTGCAGGGGGAGTGCTTAACGCTAGTGCTATCATTGTTTTGCATTGTTCTTTTTCTGTTATGCCATTAAAATAAAAGGAAGTAACTGTGACAGTATATCTTAACCTGGTTGTTTTGTAGAGATTATTGCATTTTGTGTTGCCACAACATTGGTGACTTTTGTAATTGGTTGATTTTCCTTTTACATGAAACAATAAATTAATAAATATATTTTATTGATATACACTGGCCTGGTTCCTAGTCCATTGTGGCACGGGGTGTTTGTGGAGGTTGGGTGCGAGATGGGTTGGAGGCATACTCAAAAAGAATCTGTAGTATACTAAAAAAGAAAAATCGTTTTATTGTGTGCCGCATTCATTGTAGGGGAAGGAGTTCCCTGGATTGCGTGTCCCATGTAATAAACCGTGACACAGTCCCATCTGATGCAGTCATCATTGAGCCATGCACCACTGCCACGTCCATGGGACCAAGCTCATAAGTCAGTGAGAGCTTGCCTTGTGGATGCCAGTTCTTCACTAGCACTTCATCCCTGGGAATTAGTTGCTGGGGCCGGAGCCCTCGCCTGACGTTCTATCCCTCTGTCCTGAGTCTCCTTTCACGCTCCACCTGAGCATCATAAATCACGGCCAGTTCTCGCTCCCTCACTTCAGGGGTTATGCCCCTCGGACACCGCCTAAACATTGCTTCCTCTGGTGCAACTCCAGGTGATGCATGAGGGGTGGCCCTACATTCCCTCAGGAACTGGTACAGCACCCATTGCAGGCATTGCAGGCAGTGGCCCTGGCCATGAGCGATGCAGAACATCTTGTTCAGAGACCTCATAAATCTCTATGCTTCGCCATTGGCACAGGGCCAGACTGGTGTAATTTTCCAGTGTTGTATGCCATACTCTTCCATTAACTGGGTGAAACTGTCCCCTTGGAATGGCGGTCCATTGCTGGAGCACAGGGTCTGAGGCAGGCTGTGAGTGGCAGAGATTTTATGTAGGGCAATGGCCACCTTGTCAAAAGACACTGATTCGATTAATTTCGACCTCAGGGTACCGTGACCACTCATCCACCACCACCAAGAAGTGAGTGTCCCAGCCTGTGGGTCCAAAACCAGCATGGATGTTCTCACAAGGCCTCATTCCTCAGGGCATCATCTCAATCAGGGGCTCTCTCTGTGCTGGGGCAGCTGCCTGGCACCACACACAGGCTGAAACAAATTCCGCCACCCCTCTCTCAAGGTCAGGGAACCATACTTTCTGTTGTAACCTTGTTTTCGTCTTGGCAGTTCCTTGATGGCCCTGGTACGCTAGCTCAATGACTTGGGATATCTTGCACATCAGTATCACTATGCGGTCTCTCCTGAGCAATAGCCCCGACTCAGCAAATGTCAGCTCTTCCTTTACTTTCCACAGGTGTTCCAGCGCTAACCGCACCTCTTGGGCCCTTTGTGTCCACCACCGACCTCCACGACCCTTGCTGAAGGGCGACCTTCCGTATTAGGAAGCATTCATCCTCAGCTGCCGCCCTTTCAAACTCTTGGAGCATCACTGAGTTTGGGGTTGCAGCCTCCACAATCAGCCGCACATGGTCGTCAGCCTCCTCCCCACTGATGTCTCTAAGTCCTTCCGCCCGCCTCTGGGATGCCTAGACAAATAGTCTGCTGTGTTTCTACTGCCCGGCTGATACACCAACGAGACCCCATATTCCAAGAGTGCCAGCATCCACCTTTCAATTCGGGCTGGAGGGTTGGATGATGAGCCAGCCATGATCGCCAGCAGGGGCTTGTTGTCAGTCATCACTGTCACTGGCCATCCGAGCACGTACATTCGAAAATGCTGACACCCCCACAAGACTGACAGGGCCTCTCTTCTGACAGTGCCTTGCTCGCCTAGGCAATCGGTCGATCTCCCCATTAGTGTCCGTTTGAGTGAGGACTGCACCCAGACCAAACAGGCTGGTGTCCACCACGATCTCTGATGTCAAGGACGGGTCAAAAAATGCCATAGTGTCTTCTGCCTTCAGCGCTCCCTTCATATCTTCAAACACAGCCTGTTCCAGCAGGCCCCACTGTCATGTTGCCTCTTTCTTGGTGAGACTTCTCAGGGGCTCAGACCTGGACGCTAGGTTCCGGATTAACCAGCCACAGTAGTTGACCATTCCCAGGAATCTTCGGACTTCAGATACATTCTCTGGGGGCCGTGCCTCCACAATGTCTTTGACCTTTCGGGGGTTGAGTGACACGCCTCCCTCCTTGAATACAAACCCAAAAAACTCCATGTTTCTCTTGAGGAATTTGTATTTTTCCTTATGTAAGGTCAGCCCCAAAACCTGCAACTATTTCAGAGTCCTCACCAGCCGCTCCATTTGTTCCGCCTCAGTCTTTGCAAAAACTAGGATGTCATTGCTGCAGTTGAGGACACCCTCTAGATCCGCCACGGCCCCACAGATGATGTTTTGGAACACCTCTGCCGCTGATGACACCCCGAAGCTCAGGCGCTTGTATCTGTTCAGGCCTTGGTGCGTGGTAAAGGTGGTAATGTATCTTGAGTCCGAGTGCAACACCACTTGATGGTATCCCGCTCGTAGGTCAAGCTTTGAAAAGAATCGCACCCCTTGCAGTTCCGCAATGATGTCATTGATTGTGGGCGTGAGGTGTCTTTCTCGCCTGATGTCCTTATTCGGGAGCCTCATGTCCACACAGATCCTCACTAAACCCGCTGCTTTGGCTTCCTTGCAATAACTATTGGCGACACCCACAGGTTAGGTCCATCCACCTTCTAGATGATGTCCAACACCACCAAATTGTCCAGTTTTTTGTCTACCAGGTCCCACAGATGGAATGGGACTCTGCGGTGCTTGAGCGCAATTGGCTATATGGACTCATCAATGTGTAGCCTCACCGGTTGACCGGCCATACGGCCTATTCTTCGAACAGCTGGCTGTACTTTGCAGGAAACCCCTGTACATCTTCCACATACTCTGAATAGGTGAAACTCACAATGCTCAATGCTTCTGCTGCCGCAAAGCTCAGGAGAATGTTGCTGCTGAAGCTTGTCACATAGAAACGAGCCTTGATGGACGGCCCTCCATGCTCAACCTTTGCCACAAACGCAACGGCCAATGGAATGGGCTGCTCACCACCAAAAGTGGATATCTGCGCCCTGGGCCTCTGTAATGTGGGTGGTGCCACCTTTCCTTCGATGGTGCCACCATTGCATCATAGTGCACCCTGGCCATTACATTGAATGACACCCCTGTGTCCACCAGCACCAGTACCGTCGACTTGTTGACCTTCACTAGGCACTGTGGCTGCCTTCTGGTGGTGGCACATAGCGCACTGATGCTGGAGATGAAGAAAATGTTCCGCTCATCCTCCTTCTCTTCTTTCTGAGTCACGCCCTCAATCCCTTGGTCTACTTGGGAGACAATGGGCAGGCGCGCCAGCCTGAAGAAACCTGCCCTCACCGGCCCCCTGTGCACCACAATCAGCAATGGTGCTCTGCACATACGGGCATAATGGTCGAGTGCACCGCAACGCCCACAGGCCTTCCCCTGCGCAGGGCATTCTTCGGGGTGCGGAAGATAATACCCACACTTGAGGCAGGACTTGAGGGTTCTGGCTCCTCTGTCACACTGACCACCACTTGGACATTGGACCCCTCTTCCTCCTTGACCTCGACCCGCGTCACACACCTCCTCTGTCTTCCCTGGCCGTATTGCTGCATCCATTTTTAACGCCAGCACCTCTGACACCTCATGACAACGGCCTAGCCCACAGCACTTGCCTTCTAAGCTTTCCAGATAAACAGCCCTGTATGAGCTGGTTCCTGACCATGGTCTAGGGGTTCTCCCAGGCACACAACAGCGACATCCAGCACAAACATCCATAGAATGTGTCCAGAGACTCATCGTCTTTCTGTCTGGCGCTGCACATTACGAAGCGTTCACAATCTGCGTTGGCCAATGGCATGAAATGCTCGTGCACTGCATTCTTGGCCACTGTGGACGATGCATCCACTGGTGTCAGAGACTGAAAAACTTTGTGCACTGCTGATATCAACGAGTATAGAAGTGTGGCCACTTTGCTGTCCTCACCTGTCTCATCCGTGGCACGGAGGTTTATGTCCAGCCGAGCTATCTAAAGCCTCCACCTTGGATCAAGGCTTCACGGGGCACCAGAGATATCAAACTCAGGCATTGGTGTAAGTACCCCTTGCTGTCTTGGTGCATGTGCACCGACTGGGCCTGCTGATCCTTCCGGCGCCGGGGCTCCTGCACCATCTTCCTGGTCACCCATGGTGGTGAGCGCACAAGCACCCCGCGTGAGCATGGGGATGCAACTCACAAATGGCCTGCCTCCAGGCAAAATGCACTAACTTACTGAGCATGCCGATGTTAGCCAACTCTCCCCCTCGGGCTAGTTCTGGTGATTGCCCCTCCACCAAATCCACAGTCACAAAATGTGTCTTTCCATCGTGCAGTCCAGAATGTCCAAAAAGTGAGCGTGCAACCACTTGCCATCACTCCACACTAGGGCTTGCTGTATTGATTGGCCCTCCATCAATGTCCAAACAGCCAGGAATGTGGAGTACCCTCCCTAGCCGTAGGCCAGAAGTTCCAGAAATTGAGTGGAGTGGGACCCAGGGAAAGAAGAAAGAAACACAAAATGTCTAGGCCTCCCCTTCTCCTCACCTCACACTTGACGAGAGGAAATTGTCCAAAACACTTCTAAATGTTTCATCAGCATCACAATGCTGCCCTTTTCAGGAATCTAACTTGCACACTGGTCTAGCGAAAACACGGGGCCCGGTTAAAAAAGAACCTAACAGAAACATGCCACCCGAGGACAAACGGCAAACAAGAATTACTGCATCTCCCATAAGATCTAGGTTGTGAACATTCAGTGCACTACAGCGGAGAGCGCCATACTTGGCACGTTTCCTGTTGTCATGTTGATGAGGGAAGCTCCCAACACACCGCAACCTTAGAATAACATCACGTGATGACAGTACGCGTGACGATAGCTGCATAAAGCCTGCCCCCAAAGCATAGCCCGGTGCTTCTGAAGTGCTACGGACTCACGTTTACTTCTGTGGTTTCGTATCCTTGTGTTTAGACTCCTCCTATGTTTCCGGATTGCACCGCTTTAGCCCTTCTTCCCTGTTTCCTCAATCTGTTCTGTGTTTTGCTTCACGTCTGCTCTTATGAACTGCATGTTGCCGACCCATTTATGCTACAAGGACTGCCTCTGACCAATGTTTAAATACATGCTGCTGCCCGCACGTTTTTCCGACCCATTTATGCTAAAAGGACTGCCTTTGGCCAACGTTATAATACTTGCTGCTGCTCGCTTGTTTTCTCGACCCATTTCTGCTCCAAGGACTACCTTAGATCAACGTTACAATCCCTGCTGATGCCCGCACGTTGCTTGTTCCCAAAACAGCAATCCAGAGTGTAATTTCTTCACTTTTGGAATGCTGCTGTTGTTATCCATCATTGCAATACCTCCCTGGAAAAGAGAGTAGAGATGCTTGCTGTGTACCCTGTTTACAACATAGGCGTACTCGTGCTGTTGGGGTAGGTTCTCTGGATCCTGGGATTTGTGCTTCAAGGATCTGTCAGGCGTCCTCGTGCCGTCGGGACAGGACATTTGAACCGCTTGTACTTGGACTGCAAAGACAGACATTAACACCTTCTGGTAAGACCTTGTTTGTGCTTTTCTGTGATTTGTACCCACACCATTTCCACTTGTCATTTATAGGAATCTTCTTGTACTTGGTTGATTTAGGTGTTTTGTCATCGCATACCTTGGGGACCACTACCATCCATACCCACTTACCTGTGTTGCATCTGCTGACTACCCCAACTCAGGTTGGTGTACGTTCCCTATCTTGTGGTGTGCTCGCTTTAAGAAATTAGTGGTATTGATTTGTCTTTCTTGTTTCTCCAGTTGGCGTTTCGTGGGTTGACAACTATTAGAACTTTCTGTCTGTTTATTCTTACACAACAGAAAGTTACAATTGTGGGAAGAATTCTTCAGCGACTTCTGGTTTTCATTGTTCAGCGCTCCTGCCAGCTAATCACAGTATTGGTGGTGAGTCCTAACATAATCAGAAGCCCAATACATGGAGACCACTGACGCCCTAGAGAATCTGGTCCGCCTAGTTTCTGAACTACGTGCAGATATGTCGGCAGCACATGATGCTACGCATCGATGAATTGATGCACTACAGTTGTCTGCTCAACCTGTTGGGGCAGAGAAACCCACCCCTCACGTGGCTTCAGGCTCTGGTTTTGCTGTGCCACACCAGGACCCTATTGCTGTGCTTATGTCAACCCAGTTTCCTTTGGCAGCACCAGAAAGGTTTCATGGGGATCCCAAGTAATATCAGACATTCATAAACCAGTGCAGGCTTCATTTTATATGTCGACCGGCATCTTTCCCAGACTCCACTACCAAAGCTGCTTTTGTGTTGTATACTTGGGTGGAACGTCAGCTGCCTGGGCCAATCCATTATTGGAAGAAAACAGTTATATGTTGTATGACTTTGATGCCTTAATTAATGCTATGGCCCGTGTTTTCGACTCACATGGTACAAGAACCAGGCAACCTATCTGGAGGTGTTAAACCTACGTCAAGGTGATACACCGTTACTCACTTATTTGGCTAGGTTTAATCAATTGGTGGCAGAGACCAGTTGTCCAGATGATAAAAAAGCTGCAGTGTTTTACAAAGGAATATCAGAGTTCTTGAAAGACACTCTTGGTACCGTTCCGGTGTTACCAACTGCATTTCCTGAACTTCTTGACCTGGTGCTACAAATCAATGCCAGGAGAACGGAAAGGAAGGGTGAAAGAAGAGCCATGGCTCCTGTTCCAACACGTGCTGAACGACCAGCAAGCAACGAGGCCGAACCCATGCAAATCGGAGCGGTGAGAGGTCCTCTAACACGTGGGGAGAGGGAGAACAGACGGTTGAATAACCTATGTTTCTATTGTGGCTCTTCAGAGCATTTAATTCGGTCTTGCCCCAAATAAAACCACAAAAAATGTGGGAAATGCCAGAACTCAACAGTAGACTAGGTCCATCTGACGAATTCGATATGTACGGACCTCAGCGCTTCAACAGGTCTATCCCCGTTTACGATCACAGTGTACTTCTCTTACTCTCTGGGGAAACTGTGGACCACCCTAGCCATCCTTGATTCAGGTGCAAAGGGCAACTACATTGACATACAATACACCTGTGAAATCGGGATACCCATTGTCCCTAAGGAGAAGCCCGAACTTGTCAATGCAGTGGATGGAACCACTCTAGTGTCCGGTTTGGTTACCAAACTCACTATTGAATTAAATATGACCACGGAAAGCGGGCATACAGAAACCATTGTTCTTGACATGATTGCCGCCCCTCAATTTAGAATCACCCTGGGTCTTCCGTGGTTGTCTTTACATAACCCTTGTATTGATGGGCAAAAACATGATGTGTGTTTCCTGTCTGAGTATTGTGAGTCGCATTGTTTTGATGTTCATGGACATAGACCCAGTGGCCCTGGTCATCCCCTGTCGCACGCTGCCTTAGTGGTTGGTCCAGTTACTAATCACACTATACCAACGGAATACCTGGCTTACATGGAGGTGTTTGACAAGTCTGGGGCAGATCAACTACCACCACACAGGGCGTATGGATTCCCGGGGCGAGCATACCCAATGGGCGAATCTATTCATTAACCCAGAAGTAAAACGCTTTACTCAAGGAGTACATAGACAACGCTTTACGCACTGGGCTCATACGGCCGTCCTGTTCACCAGCAGCATCGCCCTACGTCTTTGTTCCTAAGAAGGACGGGGACCTGAGGCCCTGTATTGATTACAGGGCCCTGAACGCCATAACCACCCGGAATCAGTATCCACTATCATTGATCAACAGTCCAATGGATCAGTTAGGAACCTCTATAATGTTCACAAAACTGGATTTGCATGGAGTTTACAACATGGTTAGAATCCGCGAGGGCGATGAGTGGAAGACAGCATTTTAAACGCGGTATTCAAATGGTTTATTTGAATATTGTGTCATGCCGTTTGGACTTTGTAACGCCCCAGCTACTTTTCAAAATTCATGAAACATGTGTTTAGGGATATGTTAGACCACTATGTAGTGGTATACTTTGATGATATACTAGTGTACTCTTCCTCATGTCAACAACATGTCACTCACGTTACCTCCATCCTCCAACGTTTGTGGGAGAACCGTTTGTTCGCAAAAGCCGAAAAATGTGTGTTTCATGCTACAGAGGTCGAATTTCTAGGATACGACCTTACCAACAAAGGAGTGCGGATGAATCAGACCAAGGTTAGAGCCGTCCTAGACAGGCGAGTTCCTGCTAATGTGAAGGCATTACAGTCTTTTCTCGGATTTGCACATTTTTATCAGCATTTTGTTTGTTCCTTTTCTGAAATGGTGGCACCACTCACTGCACTTACTAGTAACAAACGCCCGTACATCTGGTCTTCTGAGCAACAACAGACATTTGACGCAATTAAAGCCGCATTTACTTTGACCTCTGTGTTGCAACACCTTAATTCTTCTCTGCCATACCATGTCGAAGCAGATGCTTCAGGGATCGCCATTGGTGCCATATTGTCCCAACTATGCAACGATACCGGACTCCTCCATCCGGTCACTTTTTTTCTGTCGAATGCTCACATCCTACGAGTGTAACTATACTACAGTACGTAAGCTGTTGGCAATACGAGATGCTTTCAAAGAATGGAGGCAACATTTATTGGGAGCCTCACATCCTGTTCAGGTGTTCACAGACCACAGGCCACAGGAACCTTCTTGCTATGAAGTCTGTCAAGTGTTCTACCTGAGCTTTTTTTGATGTTGAAGTTCTCAATAACCTACAGACCTGGGCATCTGCCCTCAAAGGATGATGCTCTCTCTCGCATGCCTGGTTCTTCTGTAGTAGGTAAGGATGATGGTCCTCTACTCCTACCCAATCAGGTGGTTTGTGGGTGCACGCCACAACCGTCTTTACGCTCCTATCTCACGGAATGGGTCTCAACCCAACCTGTTGAGATCTCTGACTACAATTTGGACATAGTAAACTCACTACCATACATCCAGGAGCGTCTATTCGTGCCTGACAGCAAAACCCACCAGATCGCATTACAGTGTTGTCAAGACTCCCTGTTTTTGGCTCATCTGGGTAGAAGAAAGACACTGGATCTTCTACAGAGATGGTGTTGGTGGCCTTCCATGCAACGGGACGTGCAGGAATATGTTTTGTCATGCGCCGTCTGTGCACAGTGGAAAACCACCTCAACCAAACCTATGGGCATACTTCAGCCTCTGCCTATGCCTCAACGTCCATGGACTATGTTGTCTATGATATCATAGTAGAATTGCCCATGGTACAGGACTATAACACCATATGGGTTGTGGTGGATTTCTTTACAAAGATGGCTGTCTTTGTGCCATGCTGTGGGTTACCCACTGCCCCTGTCCTGCCAGATCTGTTTCTGAAACATATCTTTCATTATTTTGGATCCCCTTCCATCATTGTCTCCGATCGCGGCACACAGCTTACCTCCTATTTCTGGCAATCACTCACAGCTTCCTTTGGTATAGAGGACCGTTTCTCGAGTGCATATCACGTGCAGACAGACGGACAGACAGAAAGAAGTAATGCTACTCTTGAGCAATATCTACGCTGTCTGATCTTACAACATCAAGAATCATGGCTGTCTGTGTTGGTGGCAGCGGAATTTGCATATAACAATTCATTACATACCTCAACTGGAACCTCGCTGTTCCCTTTATGGTCAGCATCCACAATCTCTACCAATTGATACACTACTATCTCAGAACAACCCTGCTGCCTCTGACTGCAGCATAGAAATAACAGTCATACACAGGAACGTGGTACGTCGCCTGCAGAAGGCTCAGACGAGCGCTAAATCCTTTGCAGATTTACACCAATCACCGGCTCCTACATATCTAGCCGGAATGAAAGTATGGCTGTCAACTAAGAACCTACACATTCCGGGTCGGCGTCTATTATTGCCTCGCTTTGTGGGCCCTTATGAGATCACGCACGTGATAAACCTTTTGGTTGTTAAGTTGGCACTACCTGAGTCATGGAGAATACACCCCGTGTTTCGTGTCTCCTTAGTGAAACCATTCCGCCTAGGTACGCGTCTTCCCCCCCGTCCCCTATCCATCATCGTACAGGGTTCTGAGGACTATGAGGTCAGGGCTATTTTGGACACTCGAGTGTGGAAGGGGATTCGATACTTTCTGGTCGATTGAAAGGGTTACGGTCCAGAGGATCGAACCTGGGAACCAGTCGAGCATATCCATGCACCTCGTCTTCTTGCTTCCAGGGCGTTAGATGTACCTTCGGGGAGGATACTGTCAGGAATCAGACTTTCACACAGGGTCTGGTGAAAACATGGTCTCCGGTTAAAAAAGAACCTAACAGAAATATGCCACCCACGGATAAATCGCAAACAAGAATTACTGCATCTCCCATAAGATCCATGTTGTCAACATACAGTGCACTACAGCGGAGAGCACCTTTCTTGGCAGGTTATCTGTTGTCAAGGTGATGAGGGAAGCTCCCAAAGCGCTGCAATGTTAGAATATCACATGATGACATTACGCGTGACGATAGCTGCATAAAGCCTGCCCCCAGAGCGTAGCCCGCTGCTTCTGATTGAAGTGCTACAAACTCACGTTAAGACTCTTGCTACGTTTCCGGATTGCATCGCTTTAGCCCTTCTGCTCTGTTTCCTCGATCTGTTGTGTGTTTTGCTTCACGTCTGCTCTTGTGAATTGACTGCACGTTGCTGATCCATTTATGCTACAAGGACTGCCTCTGACCAACATTTAAATACCTGCTGCTGCCCACACGTTTTTCAGACCCATTTATGCTAAAAGGACTGCCTTTGACAAACGTTATAATACTTGCTGCTGCTCGCACGTTTTCTCAACCCATTTCTTCTTCAAGGACTGCCTTTGACCAACGTTACAACCCCTGCTGCTGCCCGCACGTTGCTCGTTCCAAAAATTGCCATCCAGAGTGTCATTTCTTCACTTTTTCAATATTGCTGTTCGTAAAGACTGGAGGGGGGTGTCTGTACTTCTGCTCTCTATAGGGTCGAGCAATCAAGGCCTAGCTTCTCAGGAGGTGATGCAGGCTGGTTCATAAGTACAGTGTAGTCCCCAAGCCCCCACAAAGGAATGTACACACACTGTATTAGTTAAAACACAGTCTTTATATAATTAATATTCAAGGTTTTGTACACTATCACAATAACTCACTTTGTGCTCAGAAAATCAACAATGGTAAATATATACAGTTCTAAAGTGGTACCACAAATATTATCAGATCTCATTAAAGTGCATCAACTATACTGTCAGAATGTCACAAAGATCAAATAAAGAGGAAACCAGCAGTAGAGAGAGGAAGGAAAGCAGGATGGTTTAACAATTGGCAGAATACTGGCCCCGTACCACTAGACATAGTTATGTGTGGAGATCCCCCCACCTGGGTAACCTGTAAAACAAAGATGTATCACAAGCCAAGTCCATATATTGTTCTATGAGTCTTATTTCCCTCTACAATAGTTCTACAGCCCCAATGTACCTGGAATTGTAGCGTTCGTCGACGGGAAATCGACGGCCCTTCTTGAGTGCCCTTCCTTTAAGGCAGGAGTCATGGGTCTTCGAACATCCGACGGAGAACAGGGTGAACTATGGCGGTGAAGTGGCAGCTTCTTTCCTAGCAGTGCTGGTCGACGACGGAGCGTTGGCGTCCTGCAAGGAAGAGGCGTGCGGGGCACCTCGGTGACGATAGTTCTGAACCGCAAAGAGATGATGAAGAACGGTGGTCCAGCAAGGGCGTCGAGTCATCAACGTCTCTGTGGTCTTCAGGTGGCAGGAAACCCACCGGCGGATGCTTCTTGGCGCTTTGACGGTCAGTCCTTCTCCAGCGGGATAAAGGGGCGGCGATGCAGACGAGAGCGTCCTTGGCTCAAATTAAGTTGTTAGGCAAATGGGAGCACGGCGGCGGTCGTCGACAGTAGCGGGCAACAGTACAGGCGCTTCTCTTTGGGATTCTGCAGCAATCCCCGTCTCCGGTCGGCAGCCTGTCATAGGGCTGTTTACCAGGGAGCTTTGGCAAAGATCAGCTGGTGCACGATGGTCCCTCGTAGCTCGGGAAGAGGGCGCCTTAGCAGGTCCTCTCTGGGTGAGTCCTTGGAGACACAGCAGCTTTCAGATTGTGAAGGAGAGCCACAGCAATTCTTCTCATCCAGCAGGGCTTCAAGGTTAAGCTTCAGGTTTACTCCAGTTACTCTTCGTAGTGGACTTCAGCTTCTGAACATGAATTCTAGCAGTGAGAGGCCCCCAGATATACTAGTTGATCTCACATTAATTCTGCTGGGTCACACTCAGGCAACCAATCGGTCATAAGGGCATTCATGCAGGCAGGCATCCAATCAGGTGCATAGTGCATTCAGGCCATTCACTTCTCTCCAGGCAATCACAACAAGTTATGTGTATTGGGACAATTACCCAGCCATTCAATACTCCACACTGCATTGATACCAGTTCCGGGCAGGGCTGTCTCAGTCATTGTGTCAAACACCAGATACTAGACACCCACAACATAGAATGCGTATTCGTCACACACTCCATTCATCCAGGTCCCACCCACAGGGTGTACCCACAACATACAGTCACTGGGAAGGCTGTAGCCAGTCTGGCCTGGATTTCACAACAACACCATATATGGAACTTCCACCCAAAAACCGGTCAGGGGGAAGGGACAGAGTCAGGGCTTCTCAGGACATTGGGAAAACAATGTAACAGCCAATAGAAAGCAAGAGGCCACAGGGGCCATCTTGTTTCCTATCAGGAATCAACTGATTTCAATGGCAGGGCCTGGGTATCCCAAAATGGAGGATACTCAGAGCACCTGTCAAATTCAGCATGGAGCTGCCACCAGCTCATACCCTGCTCTGTGGGCCACATACAGGTGCCCAAAAACATACACTAGGGGCACAGGGTTGTACCCCCACCCATGGGTGCCATAAGGGTATCCCATGGGTCTGTACACCAAACCAAAAGAGAGAGCTGCACCGCCAGGAGTCCCACATGAACTCCTGCGCGGAAAACACAACAGAACACATGATAAAAAGCAGTAAAGGACAAGGATACAGAGGCCCTGTCCCTCCGATGCATTTCCAGCATCACTGTCCCCCCCCAGACTGAGGTTAGGGTGCCTAATCTCCCACGAGATAGACACCCTCATCCAGACGGTCAACGTACCTTCTGAAAAGGCAATCTGCAATATCGTGACTCTTCCCTGGTCTGTGCTCTATGGTGAAGTATAGCCCTTGCAGGCTAATGGACCACCTGAGCAGTTTTGGGTTCTCACCCTTCATCTGCATAAGCCACTTCAGGGGCTTATGATCTGTTTGGACCTTGAAGGTAGACCCTGCAAGGTGGGGCCTAAAACGCCTAAGGCTCCAAACTATGCTAAAACATTCCTTTTCAACAGTAGCCCACCTTTGTTCTCTACCCTTGCGTTGTCTACTGATGAATATGATAGGATGTTCTCTTCCTTTGTCATCTAACTGGGACAAGACATCTCCAATTCCGGTGTCACAGGCATCCGTCTGGACGATAAAGGGTCGGCTGTAGTCAGGTGCACACAACACAGGTGCCCTACACAGACTTTCTTTCAAGCCATCAAAGGCCCTCTGACAGTCCTCAGTCCAATTAACCTCGCTAGGCTGTTTGGGTGAAGTCAGAGCTGTCAGGGCTGCAGCTATGGTTCCATAGTCTGCCATTAAATTGCGATAATACCCAGTGAGACCCAAAAAGGCTCTCACCTGGGTTTGAGTACTGGGAGTCTCCCAGTCATGTACATCCTGTACCTTACTGGGGAGAGCTTGGATTTGGCCCCCTCCTACCTCATGACCAAGATATGTGACTTTCCCCTGAGCTATCTGGCACTTGGTGGCCTTGATAGTGAGGTTAGCCCTTTTTAAGGCCCGCAACACCTTATCCAGGTGTGTCAAATGCTCTTCCCAGGTGCAACTGTAGAACTGTCTAGGTAGGACACATAAAAGGCCTCGAGCCCACTGAGCGCATGATTGACCAATCTCTGGAAGGTGCCAGGGGCATTCTTCAACCCAAAAGGCATAACCCTAAACTGGTAGAATCCCTCTGGTGTTGAGAACACCATATTTTCCTTGGCATGGTCCGTCAGAGCTATTTGCCAATAGCCTGAGGTAAGGTCAAAGGTGCTCACAAATTTGGCAGCACCTATGGTATTCACGAGCTCATCAGCACGGGGCAATGGGTGCGCGTCAGTTTTGGTGACGGCATTGACTCCTAATCCACACAGAACCTCCAATCCTTGGTACCTGCCTGGGAACTTGCCTTGGGGTCAAGGACCACTGGACTGGACCAGGGACTGGTTGAGGGGTCAATAACACCCAGTTCCAACATCTTGGCGACCTCAGCCTGGATGTGGTTCTTAACTGTATCTGACATACGGTAGCACCTGCTTTTGACAGGTACATTGTCACCAGTGTCAATTTTGTGTCTACACCACGGTGTAAGGCCTGTTGTCAGGGAAAACAGAACTGCTGGAACAAAGCCCTGCAGGTCCTCTGTTGCTCTGTCGTCAGATCTGGAGAGAGATGTACTCCCTCCACTGAGCCATTCTGAGGGTGGCTATGCAGCAAATCAGGAAGGGGCTCAATCTCATCCTCTTCTTGCTCTGAAGCTAGCAAGAGACATGAGACTTCTGCTCGCGTGTGGAAAAGCTTGAGCCTGTTAACATGGAATACCTGAGGGGTTAACCCTGGTATTCCCATGTCAACCAGATAATTGACTTCGCCCATCTTGGGGATGATCCTGAAGGGTCCAGTCCACTTGTCTGCCAAAGCTCTAGGCTTCGTAGGCTCCATCACAAGGATTTCCTGTCCCGGAGTCCAATCCACTTGTGAGGCTTTAAGGTCATGCCAGTACTTATTTAATTCCTGGCTGGCCTTGAGATTTGCTGTGGCTTGACCCATCATCTGTGTCATCCTCTGTCTGAGGCCTAACACATAGTCCCCCACTTGCTTGGCGGGACCTGGAGGGGTTGCCTCCAAACCTTCTCTGATCGAGGCAAGGAGCCCCCTCACGGGATGTCCAAAGAGTAACTCAAAGGGGCTGAAACCAACACCCTCTTGAGGTACCTCTCTGTAAGCAAAAGGCAGGCATGGCCGGAGGAGATCCCATTTCCTCCTTAGGGGCTCTTCCAAAGCACCTAGCATGCCCTTGAGAGTTTTATTAAATATCTCAACCAGACCATTGGTCTTGGGATGGTAAGAGGTGGAGAACTTGTAGGTTATCCCGCACTCTTTCCACATGGTTTTCATGTAACAAGACATGAAGTTGGATCCTCTGTCAGAGACAAACTCCTTAGGGAATCCAACACGGGTAAAAATGCCCAGGAGAGCCCAGGCAACCACCTTGGCAGTAACAGTCTGAAGGGGTATAGCCTCAGGGTACTTGGTGGCATGATCAACCAAGACCAGGATGAACCGATGTCCTCCTGAAGTGGGAGGGTCAAGGGGACCGACAATGTCGATGCCCACCCTCTCAAATGGTGTGCCAACCACTGGCATTGGCTGCAGTGGGGCGATGACACTGCCTCCAGTCTTGCCAGACAACTGACAAGTTGTGCAGGTCCTGCAGTGGGACTCCACTTCTACTCCCATCCGTGGCCAGTAGAAATGGGCAGAGAGCCTCTGCTTAGTCTTCTTGGTCCCAAAATGACCAGCCAAGGGCACCTCATGCGCCAACTGCAGCAGGAGGGGCCTTTAAACCTGGGGTACCACCAACCTCTTGACGGCACCAGGTTCAGGTTTAGTGGGCTCACTAACTTGGAGCTCAACCTCCCAATAAATTCGGAATGTCCTAGGCACTTCTCTTTGTGTCTGGGACAGGGCCTGTCTTCGCAGACCCTCGAGAGAGTGGCACTCTCTCTGTCCCTTACAGAAGTCCGCCCAGGAGGGTCCCCCTCCAGCCAGCAGGCATTGAAGGTCGGGTTGGTCCTCTGGGTTGAGAACCTCTCCCGCAGGAGAGTCTTCTGTCTCTTTTCCCTCAGGAGTTGAGTTTGGGTTTTCCACTGGACCCAGCCCGTCCGGAGCACGGATCCCAATGGGTTCTGTAGGAACAGCAGGAAGAGAAGGAGCCCCCTGTACAGAGGAGGTCTTCTTGTTCTTCCTTATTCTTGCCTTAGGCTCGGGTACCTGACTCACAGCCAGACCCTGTGACCTAGTGACTGCAGCAGCAGTCAAGGGAAGACCATCCAAGATCAACCCCAACTCTACTAGATCATTACCTAACAGAATGTTAGCTTGGACATTGTTCTGAACCAGGACAGGAAGCTTTGCTGATTTGTCTCCAATCATGAGTGTGACTACAGTTACAGGCGATCATTTGGGAGGCCCACCAGCTAACCTGGTGGTTCTCAGAGGAGTACCTACATAGTCCTCTGGCTTGAACAGGGTCAATGTCCACCACTGTCATGCTTGCCCCAGTGTCTCTCAAGCCAGTAGAAGGCTGGCCATTCAAGAGGACACTTCTCAAAAACCTACGGGTGTTCTGTGGGATAGTCTCCAGTACTTCTGCGTACTGGTCCCAGGCCCCAAGGGACACTAAGGAAATCTCTACAGCAGCCCCAAATGTGATTCCTGTAGAGGCGGGGAGGACAGTGGCCTCCACCTCAGACATGGGGTAAGGGTAGCTCAGGCTGACAGCCTGTACTCCAAGTGCCTTACCTTTACACTTGGAGTTACCCCTTCTGTGATCCAGAGCCCCACAATCCCAACAAGTGCCGGGAGTGCGGGCTACGGTGCTGGAACCACTGGGAGCCTGCTTTGCAGCAGGTGGACCACTACTCTTATTCCCACCCACAGATGTCGTATCCCCACTAGATTTTTGGGTCTTAGGAGATAAAGGTTTTGGTTTTCCCGACTGTGACTGCTTTTGGGACTCCTCAGCTTTCTGAGAGGTCCCCTTTTCTTTGTCCTTGTCCTTCACACTGGAGTCCTTAGGGGACACCTGGTGGGAGACCCACTTGTCAGCCAACCTAGCCAGCTTAAAGGGATCCAAAATGTTCTGTCAGCAACATACTGACGCAGCTCTGGTGAACAGGCTTCAGAAAAATGCTCAAAAAACAAAACGTGAGACAATTCAACAAACCTCTTCACTTTGTAACCATCAATCCACCCCATCATGTTCATGTGCACAGCACTCACCCAGTCAACCCAAGACACATTCTCTCTTTTCTTAAATTCTCTGAACCTTTTAAGGTATTGGGTAGGTGTCTTGCCAAACTTGGCAAACTTCATGCACTCATACTGACCCCTTTCTTCCACACTCAGTTTCAGAAAACAGTCATATCCAGTCTGAGGCACTCTGCTTAACAAACACTTAGCCCAATCTCTCTTATCAACATCATGAATTGCACAAGCCATTTCAAATGCTTCAATCCATCGTAGGATATCGGAACCCTCCACAAACACACCAACCAAATCTTTCATAAACCTGGTGGCTGGGGACCTGACACTCTCACTGGGTTTCGCTGAAGTCTCCACTCTAGCTTTCTCTAGCTGGATTCTCTGACATTCAATGTCCTTGTCTTTGAGTTCAAGATCCCTATTCTTGAGTTCTACTTGCTGTGCCAACTCCTCTTTCTTAAACTCAGCATCTATTTCCAACTTGCGGTATTCAAAGGCCAATTTCATCCTTAATAACTCAAGCTCCAAGGAATTGCTGGGGTTTGGAACAGAGGCAGCAGGAATGGTGGCATTCCCAGAAACAGATTCAGCAAAAACCCCAGGGGCAGAGTCCTCAGTGGTTGCATCCCCCCCTTCAAGAGTTTCACAATAAGTCTGGTAGTCCACCAGGGCAGCTATCAGCTCAGCCATAAACGTATCCAAAAAGTCTAACTCCCTGGCTTCACAAGCACTCTGGAGAGCCTCTAAACTCATCCTAGTCAATTTACCATTTGCAATAGACTCCATTGCTTGTAATGCAGTTATTTTGTACACAACTAAACCTTAATTTTAACAAAGTGCAGATATTTTGTAAGTGGCACGGTTATACACTGATTCTTAAAACCATAAGCATCCCACCACTGCCACCAGTGTAGAGACTGGAGGGGGGTGTCTGTACTTCTGCTCTCTATATGGTAGAGGAGAGGCACAGAGAACCCCAGCCAAGATTCTCTATTCGGTAGCTATGGTTGAGCAATCAAGGCCTAGCTTCTCAGGAGGTGATGCAGGCTGGTTCATAAGTACAGTGTAGTCCCCAAGCCCCCACAAAGGAATGTCCACACACTGTATTAGTTAAAACACAGTCTTTATATAATTAACATTCAAGGTTATGTACACTATCACAATAACTCACTTTGTGCTCAGAAAATCAACAATGGTTAATATATACAGTTCTAAAGCGGTACCACAAATATTATCAGATCTCATTAAAGTGCATCAACTATACTGTCAGAATGTCACACGGATCAAATAAAGAGGAAACCAGCAGTAGAAAGAGGAAGGAAAGCAGGATGGTTGAACAATTGGCAGAATACTGGCCCTGTACCACTAGACACAGTTGTGGGTGGAGATCCCCCCACCTGGGCAAACTGTAAAGCAAAGATGTATCACAAGCCCAGTCCATATATTGTTCTATGAGTCTTATTTCCCTCTACAGCCCCAATGTACCTGGAATTGTAGCGTTCGTCGATGGGAAAACGACGTCCCTTCTTGGGTGCCCTCCCTTTAAGGCAGGAGTCACGGGTCGTCGAACGTCCGACGGAGAACAGGGTGAACTACAGCGGTGAAATGGCAGCTTTTTTCCTAGCGGTGCTGGTCGACGACGGAGCGTTGGCGTCCTGCAAGGAAGAGGCATGCGGGGCACCTCGGTGATGATAGTTCTGGACCGCAAAGAGATGATGAAGAACAGTGGCCCAGCAAGGGCGTCGAGTCGTCGGCGTCTCTGTGGTGTTTAGGTGGCAGGAAACCCACCGGCGGATGCTTCTCGGCGCGTCGACGGTCGCGCCTTCTCCAGCGGGATAAAGCGGCCGACGATGCAAACGAGAGCGTCCTTGGATCAAATGAAGTTCTTAGGCAAATGGGAGCACGGCGGCTCCAGTCGGCAACAGCAGTCGTCGACAGTGGTGGACAACAGTCCGGGCACTTCTCTTTGGGATTCAGCGGCAGTCCCCGTCTCCGGTCGGCAGCCTGTCGTAGGTCTGTCTACCAGGGAGCTTTGGCAAAGATCAGCTGGTGCACGATGGTCCCTCATAGCTCGGGAAGAGGGCGCCTTACCAGGTCCTCTGTGGGTCAGTCCTTGGTGACACAGCAGATTTCAGATTGTGAAGGAGAGCCAAAGCAATTCTTCTCATCCAGCAGGGCTTCAAGGTTAAGCTTCAGGTTTACTCCAATTACTCTTCGTAGTGGACTTCAGCTTCTGAACAAGAATTCTAGCAGTGAGAGGCCGCCAGATATATTAGTTGATCTCCCATTCATTCTGCTGGGTCACACTCAGGCAACCAATCGGTCAGAAGGGCATTCATGCAGGCAGGCATCCAATCAGGTGCATAGTGCATTCAGGAGAATCACTTCTCTCCAGACACTCATAACAAGTTATGTGTATTGGGACAAGTACCCAGCCATTCAACACTCCACACTGCATTCATACCAGTTTCGGGCAGAGCTGTCTCAGTCAAAGTGTCAAACACCAGATACTAGACACCCACAACACAGAATGCGTATTCGTCACACACTCCATTCACCCAGGTCCCACCCACAGGGTGTACCCACAACATACAGTCACTGGGAAGGCTCCAGCCAGTCTGGCCTGAACTTCACAACAACACCATATATGGAACTTCCACCCAACAGCCGGTCAGGGGGAAGGGACAGAGTCAGGGCTTCCCAGGACTTTGGGAAAACAATGTAACAGGTAATAGAAAGCAAGAGGCCACAGGGGCCATCTTGTTTCCTATCAGGAATCAACTGATTCCAATGGCAGGGCCTGATCCCAAAATGGAGGATACTCAGAGCACCTGTCAAATTCAGCATGGAGCTGCCACCAGCCCATACCCTGCTCTGTGGGCCACACACAGGTGCCCAAAAACATACACTAGGGGCACAAGGTTGTACCCCCACCCATGGGTGCCATAAGGGTATCCCATGGGTCTGTATACCAAACCAAAAGAGAGAGCTGCACCACCAGGAGTCCCACATGTGCGTGGAATACACAACAGAACACACAATAAAAAGCAGTAGAGGACAAGGATACGGAGGCCCTGTCCCTCCGATGCATTTCCAGCATCACACTGTTGTTATGCATCATTGCAACACCTCCCTGGAACTGGAAAGGGACTAGAGACGCTTGTTGTGTAGCCTGTTTACAACATAGGCATCCTCGTGCCGTCGGGGTAGATTCTCTGTATCCTGGGATTTGTGCTTCAAGGAACTGTCAGGTGTCCTCATGCCGTCGGGACAGGACATTTGAACTGCTTGTACTTGGACTGCAAAGACAGACATTAACACCTTCTGGTAAGACCTTGTTTGTGATTTTCTGTGTTTTGTATCCACACCTTTTCCACTTGTCATTTACAGGGATCTTCTTGTACTTGGTTGATTTAGGTGTTTTGTCATTGCATACCTTGGGGACCACTACCATCCATACCCACTTACCTGTGTCACATCTGCTGATTACCACAACTCAGGTTGGTGTACGTTCCCCATCTTGTGGTGTTCTCACTTTAATAAATCAGTTGCATTGATTGGTCTTTCTTGTTTGTTTCTCTAGTTGGCGTTTCGTGGGTGTGTGTCTCCTCTTCCAACTATTAGAACGTTCTGTCTGTTTATTCTTACACAACAGAAGGTTACAATTGTGGGAAGAATTCCTCAGCGACTTCAGGTTTTCATAGTTCAGCGCTTCTGCCAGCTAGTCACAGTATAGGCGGTGAGTCCTAAGAGCCCCCTGCATGAGGGGGTTTAAAAGAAACCTTGAGAGGCGCACGAGCACTCCTGATAGGAGCCGCAACCCTCACCACCATGTGGACAAAATGGCGGCCGACCACATCAACCTCGCCGGCTCCGCGGCGTGAAAATATCGAGAAAAATGCCCCCAAGTATTTCACCACCTATGCCTTGCCATTCCGCATCGGAACGACCATGCAAACTCGTCGCCACTTTTCCTAGTCGCCGGTGCGCCCCGTGAGCCTCCCCAGCTACAGACCACATCGCACGTGATGCTTTCTGTTCGGGCTCCACGGTCACACTGCAACGGCCGTGGCAACGCCCTGTTTATTACGAACACATGCAGTGGATTTGCATCACTGTGCCGCATGTGTGCCCTTAAAAGGACAGGCACCACACACAGTGAATAGGAGTGAGCAACCAAACTTGACCCCTTCCCGCATGGGGCACATTTTACAGAAGGAATTCGAAAAAAAACTTATGGGTTGATAGGTTAAACTCAACAAATAATATCTCAGTACAAGTCGCCTAACCTGCTGTGCTACCTTCCAGCTTTGTGCTTAGGGGAATGTTACACGACTTTAAAATATAAGTCGGCAGTGAAGGTTGATCCCTGATACTGTTAAACGTCACAGCATTTAACATTGTCGTTTTCATACATGGCTTTCAAGACAATATTTTTTTTAATCTCATGCAGCAATCTCATTTGGGAAGTACAGTCGGCAGCTGAAAAGTGTCAACATTTCTAGGGGGTAAACTGTGCTTCATGCACCAATTTCTACAGACATAAGGGAGCAAATGCCCCCTTATTGCCACTGTATTCGGCCCCTATGCCGACAGCTCCAAACTACTGCAGTTTTTACATAGGACATTTGGAATTGGTGAAACAAGTGCGCTACATGGGAAGAGCCCAGTTTTAGGTGCTGCCATTAGATTTCAGCTGTGGGATATATATTATAGTTTCTGGAGAGCCAGTAAGAAACGAATGCAACTAAGAATATGCAAAACGTTATAACAACTTCACACTTGCTAGACCCCACCCAATAAATAATAAAAACAATAACATGCTGTTTATATACAACTTCATTCCGGATTCCGCTGCTTCTAAGTGTTGTAATAATTATGTTTTATAGATCTAGCCTGAGGGCCGTACAGGGCGTTATGGGCCCTGAAGAGCATGTTATGGGCCCTGAAGAGCAAGTTAAAGGCCTGAGCGCAGCAAGAGCATTTAACAAGGCCTTTAGGGCCCACAACACATGTGGGGAGTGGTCTATAAAGCTATTATGTTCCTAAAAAAATGATAAAATAAGGCAATCTGCCTGATGTTGTTGCTGGGAACTGCTTAATTCCCAGCAACCACGTCCAAACATGATGAGTAGGGAGGGGTAGGGATTAGAAACCAGCCAGGCCACATCTGCCAGGTGCAGCCCAATGAAGACTGCAAGCAGCACGGCGGTAGAGGGCTTCCCCGACCCTAACACAGTAAGGAGTGGGGGCCGGTGATTTCTCGTGCCCGGGCTAGGTTTGTCAGGTGTGGTCCGGGTGAGGAGAGCGGCGCTGACAGCATGGCTATTGGCACGACGCTCTCAGGAAGAGATGGCGCGTGAAGTAATGGGGTTCTTCTGCTCACACACCAAACTCCAACACCAAATGGCAAACTTCAACACCAAATGTAAACTCCAAAATGGAAAACTCCAACTCCAAATGGAAACCAACTCCAACTCCAAATGGAAACACAAACACCAACTTCACTCCCTCCTTACACAAAGCAAAAAATGTGTTTAGGTACCACAACACCAACCTTCACCATACAAGTAGGTCAACCCCGAAACACTGTAACCAACAGTGGCACCAAATAGCTGTAACCAACAGGCATCACAAAAATACAGACGCCGCCTGGCATTCAATAATACACCAAACACTGTACCCAACAGTGACAACTAACCATATAGCTGTAAACAACAGTCATCACCACCGTACAGAACCCACCCGGCATTCTGCAGTACACCCTACACCATTCACACACAGCAACAAATGGACAAGGCACACAATTATGGGCAAATACAACAAAAATGAGGGAAACCAAATTATGTGTGAAATAAACATTAAAAATGGGAAGCACACAGTGTCATTACAGATCCAACGCCCAGATGTCAAAGACACTGGGTAAGCATCACCAGCTCCCCGCACCCACTTGTCCAAAGGAATGTCTGCTTCCTTCATAAAACAAAACAAAAAACCCTGCAGCATAAATGTCGATCCACATCCCCAAATGCAAGGGAATACCCTGAACCCGCATGTTCATGCTTCCCCCCTGAAAAGGAAAACATATGAACTATTACACAAATGGCATAAACAGTTAAACCTATCAGGGTCATAAACACTCACAAAGTTGTCCAAACAAAACATGAACCCATCACCAAACCCTTTATACAATGTCACCATGAATGTCACTAACCAAAAGCATGCTACACATCCCCATGTATGCAGACCTGCAAAGGGTCCACAAACCAAGTCCACAGTTTGCAATCCATCTCACGCAGATCTCTTGATATGTGCTCACACCGAGCGCAGATGATGGGTACGTATTACTTCCCTTCTGTGCACCCCCCGTAACCACTGGACTCCCCCAAAAGTCACCGCTGACCAAACTGGACCCTCATCGGGTCGGCCCTCCTGGGCCTCGATCTCCTCCCAGGATGCAACCCACTACTCGCCGCCAGACCCGAAAATTGCCACAACATCTCCATTGTTCTCCAACGTTCTTCCCAGATCCATGAAACTGCTGCCTACGCCTATGCTGGCCCCATATGGAGCTCTCCTCCCTGGAACACCATCCCAACTGACTTCAACATGGCCTCGGCATGGTGTCGGCGCTCCACACGCACTGACGTGGAACTACAACGTTTCAACACGTCATCATTCCCACATTGACTGCGGGTCGGCAAACATTTCCCATCCATCCCATTGCACTCCATCTCCTCAGTGCCAGACTCGCCACTGGGGTTTACCAGCAACTCAGGTAATTCTGCCGACATGGACACTGTCAGGAGCTCCCCGCATACTCCTGTGCTCATCTTCACCTGGACACGATACTCCCATAGCATGGTAGCCGGCAGCTGAAAGACAGCTGCTGCCCCTGCAGTGCCCACCCAGACGGCGCGGCCAACCTTCCTTGAGCCCTGAACTCCTTCAGACGCTGCATCTGCACAGGCTCACTTCTGCTCTGGGTGACAGGTCTTCTTCTGCTCTGCCCGCCCGGACAACACTTACGGGCCGACCTCTCATGCCCAGCACATCTGCAGACCACGCGCTTACCTCACCTCTAGGCCTACAGACACTGTATTCACCCTAGACCTCTCTTCCCAGGCCTGCAGACACCTCGTCCGCCCTGGACCTTCATCCGCCAGCAGTTTCTGTACTTTACTGCTGCTCTCATTCTCTCCTCAAGGGCCCCAGCCACCTTCCTGGGACTGGACCTCCTGCACCTGCCAATCAGTGCTGCAGCTCCTGCCCCACTCAGACTGCAGGATTGCCCAGGACCAACACCTCCTGGTCCCAAGCACAGCTGGCACCTTCCTGGGTGGATGTCTGTTCTGGAGGGCAGTATCTCGTCCTCCTGCCGCCCCTTCTTCAGCAACCAAGACCACCTGGTTGCCAGTGAAGTGATGGGGTTCTTCTGCTTACACACCATGCTGGAGTCAGGAGGTAAGTTGATGGTAAGTTTATTCCATGACTGTGATCCAGGGCCAGCCGGGGTTGGGCTCCGGCATTCTCCAAAACGTGGGGCTTATCCGGGGCCCTGCCAGGGCTCCCCAGTCACACCACGCCATGTTTGGACACATTACCCCGCCATGGTCGTAGCCGCAACGGGAGATGCACCTGCCATTTTAAAGTCAGCAGCTGTGTGACTGACACAAGTGCCAGCCAGCCACAGCATTGCTGAAACTGGAAGTTGCGGTTTCAGCAACGCTGTAGCTGGCTGTCACTTCTGCCAGTCACTGTAACTTCCTCTTGTGACCCCTCGGTTGAGGGGGGCAACTGCTTTGCAGAGCAGATAGATCACAGAGCCCAAGCTGTCTTTGTACGTTGGCAAAGCTTTATAAAAGATGGCTTGAATTGTGCACTTTTCAAAGAATCTCTTATAAACATCTAAATATGTAACATATTTCTATGTTAATAAAAGATAGCTTGAAAAGTACACAATTCAAGCCATCTTTTTTAAAGCTTTGTCAACGGACAAAGATACCTCGGGTTTTGTCCGTCCTCAAAGTTTTATGAAAGATGACTTGAATTGTGTATGTTTCAAGCCATCTTTTCTAAACATAGAAATTAGAAATATGTTACATATTTCTATGTTTATAAAAGATGGCTTGTAAAATACACAAACCATAGTAAGGTATGCACACAAATATGTAAATGCTTACATACATTTATATATTTGTTTGCGCACCTTACTATGGTTTGTGCACTTTTCAGGCCACGGCCACCATGGGAGCCCCACCCCCAAATGAGGCCCCCCCTCAATTTCTTACCCCACTTAAACCACAGATCCAGGGACATATAAAGGACCTATACTGGTACATCCATCCATCCAGCTAACAGACTCTATCACTCTTAGAACACATAGAACACAGCCCCTCACCAACACTCCATGTGACATCACGCCATTACATGCTCACCCACAAATGCCAATTACAACAGGGTGCCACACTGAGAGGCATGGCTGCAAGGCTGTTAGGCATATCCGTGCTGAGAGCCATGTGGTACTGGCTGTCAGCATGGTGCTCCTTCTCATCACTAGAGTAGGGTGAACAGACGTCACAGTTTTGCCGGATGTGGGGACTCGGCACGCAAGATCTCGTTGGCGGCAAGATCTCGTGAGAGTTCGCAAGTCAATCGCGAAAAGACACAGATTCGTACCAGAAGCAGGCAAGAGGCAGAGCAAGAGAGTCGTGCCTCGGCGCTCCTCTGAATGAGGGAATTCAGCCCTCCTGTGAAGTTTGACACAGCTACAGACCTCTGTTAACTGGAGTGTAACCCCATGGCTGAGGACATCCTCCAGGGAGCTCCAGTTAGCAGGGTACATTAAAGGCCCAGCACACCTGCTATGCAGTGAGGCCCACTGCTCTGGGCTTCAGAACTTAACTGTGAGTACTGCCCCATCCTCACCCCTGGTCTCAGATACCTCCCTGTACTCCATGTGTACCAGGTGTCAAATAAACACCACATACTAATCAAGCAAGTGTCCTTTTATCTGTGAAAGTCACTACATAATTGGCGACGAGGACCAGCATTCACCCTTGCAGGAACCATGCAGGGCGCCACGCTACCCCCACCTTCCTCCAGTCCCCTGGGACGCTGGCAATTCAGTGGCAGCAATGGGAACCACTGTTCTCCACCTATCTGGAAGCGTTGGGAGGTACAGGCTATTCCCCGGCCAGAAAGAAGGCCATGCTGCTCAATGCCATGGGGGTCGAAGGCAGTACATCTTTGCAGGGTTGAAGGCCGTGCCCACCGAGAACGAAGGCGGTGACATCTACAAAGAGGCGATTCGACGAATAATCAAAAGGTTCTCCAGCAAAGAAAAAATGGTCCTCCACAGGCTGAAATTTTACACGAGGAAACAGGAGAGTAACGAACCAGTCAATGACTATATCACCAGGATGAGAAAATTGCCAGCTTTGTGTGGATTCAGGGACAACGTGGAACAAGTTTTCTGCTACATGTTGGTGGTCCACACTAATTAACGTAAAGTCCAGCATGAGGTCATACAAGAGAAAGAACTGGACCTAAACAACGCCATTCAAATTGCAAGAGCTGAAGAAGAGACCTCGAGTATGCACAGAGAAGTAAGTGGGCCATCGCCCACACCCAAAATGGCTGCAGTGCGGGTCGCAGCGAAAGTCAACTGCTAGACGCCACCAGAGAGAAAGGACCAGAGTGGAAAGAAGCACCCTAGTGCTACAGATGCGCCAGCATTAAGCACCTGGCGAACGATCGAGAGTGTCCTGCAAGGAACAAAGAGTGCTCCAAGTGGAGACGATTTGGCCACATTGCCGTAGCCTGCATGTGGTGGGAAACAAATGTCAACCACATTGACGGAGACAGAGAAATGAGCGATGAAGAAGATTCGTTCGACAGACCGATGGTAATCATGGTTAATGTACCTTGAGCAAGGAGGGAGAAACCCCATTGTGTTTTGAGAGTGGATAGAAAGGAAACACGAGTCATGGATGGCCGTTTCAGAATCCAACCTGACCATCCTCCCCATTCAGACATACAAAGACATGATGGGATGCGACCGGGTAGAGATCAAAAGCATCAAGCAAAGGCCCAAAGTCTTCGGGGGAGCCACTGTCAACCTATTGGGCTACATGAAAGCCAAGCTCGAATTCAAGGATAGGTGCACCACAATAAAAGTTTACTTTTCGTCCGACAGTCCAGCTGTACTGGGATGGGACGACCAGCATAGATTGAGCATCCGATTAGACCCCAGCACTGCTGAGCAAGTGTTGCTGGTCTCCTCAGGAGGAGCCCTGAATCTCAAAAGTGCATTCCCCATGCTGTTCTCCGAATCACCCGGGAAAATAAAAAATGATGTACACAAAATGTGCCTGAAGCCCAATGCAGTACCGGTCAAGCACAAGGTCAGGCCCGTTCCAGCGACAGCAAGAGTAGCACTCGAATCCCAGCTTCAGAAGATGGTCAAAGAAGGAACGATTGAGACTGTTGAGTCCTCCGAATGGCTAAGCCCGTTGGTCCTCATTAAGAAGTCCTCCAACGAGTTGAGAGTGTGCTCAATCTGGAAGTGGTTACGGATAGTTTCTCCTTACCCAGCATCAATGAAATCATATTGTAAGCGACAGTATTTTCAAAACTGGATATGCTTGATGCCTACAATCAGATTGATCTGCACAAGGTCTCACGCCCACTCACAGCATTCACCCACAGCATTTATCACGCCATTCGGTTTGTCATCCGCTGCCTCAGCTTTTCAAAGAATGATGAGCTCACTGCTGCAAGGCATCGACAACGAGTCGTATTTCCAAGACAACATCCTGGTATACGCCAAGAATACTGAAACCCATGACAAAGTATTAGGAGATGTACTGGGCAAACTACAAAGAGCAGGAGTCCTCCTGTGGCACGAGAAGTGCATATTTGGTCCGGGCGAAGTCGAATACCTGGGTTACCGCATCTCGAAGGAAGGAGTAAGCCCCAAGAAAAACCTACAAGCCATAGTTGATGCCCCAGCCCTGACTTCTAAAGATGAACTTCAGTCGTTCCTGGGTCCCACTGAGTATTATGGAAATTTGTTCCCACGTTCTCCGAAACCACATCGCCTCTGAGACAGCTCCTGGAAAAAGGTGTGGTGTGCACGTGGGAATCACAACATGTTGAGGCTTTCTCCGAAATCAAGAAAAGGATCCTGCACACACCATGTCTAAAGCCGTTCCATCCCGAATGGGAAACCTACATAACGACAGACACTAGCGCTTACGGATTGGACGCCACCCTTACCCAAAAGAAGGGAGACACTGATAATAGTCGCCTTTGCGTCGAAAACACTGTCCACCTCAGAAAGAAACGACTTGACTGTTGAGAAAGAAATGCTGGCGTGCACCTGGGCCGTGGAGTATTTCAGGTCGTACGTTTGGGGAACCAAATTCTGCCTAGTCACCGACCACAAACCTCTGGTGCACATGATGAGCCCTGGCGGCACCAAAACGGCAACACCACGCCTAGCAAGAATCGCAGCCAAGCTGCAGGAGTATACATAGGAGATCACCCACATTGCAGGCTGGAAGAACGCCCAAGTGGACTGCATGTCCAGATTAATGGACCAAAGTGCCCCGGCACCACATTCCTCAAAGACGAATGCATTGTGGCATCCATAGGAGATCCAAGGAACAAAGACTTTATGAAAATGAGCGAGTCACATTGGCAGGAAGAAATGTTATGGGATGATGCCCTGGGCCGAGTAGTGGAATGGATCTGCAAAGGTTAGCCCAACGAGAGAACAGTCCCAGAAGGTCTGCGACCGTACTGGAAAGTTAGCGACAAAATCACAGTAATGGATGGCTTAATAATGAGAGGGGACCAAGTGATTCCCCAAGTGTCATCCGAAAAGTGATTTTGTGCAGAGCACAAGCAGGTCATTTAGGTAGCAATATGACACAACGCAGAGTGCGCAACGCATATATTGGTGGCCTGGAATGGACCAAGATGTCAGGGCAATTACCAAAAGATGCCACGAGTGCACAAACAGCGACAAAAGATTAAAAGTGAGGCAAGCACCCATGGTACCCACGGAAATCCCACAGGGTGTCTGGCACAAAATAGGGCTGGATTTCATTGGCCCATTGGATGGCATGTCGAGCGACAACAGGTACGGGGTAGTCATGGTAGATTATCTCTCCAAATGGGTTGAAGTCGAATTTGTGCCAGACATCACCACGAGCACAGTCGTAGAAGTACTCAGCTCCATCTTTCAAAGAGAGGAACTTCCCAAAGAGATTGCAACTGACAATGGAGTGCAACTAGTTTCCAGGGAAATTGAAAGTTTTCTGAAGAAGCACAATATTCACCAGTTGAGAGCGAGCCTGTACCACCCGCAAGCCAACAGGCTAGTAGAAAGAGAAAACTGTTTCATCGAAGGGGCATTACAACTGGCGTGCATGTCAGGCATTAATCCATGCAAAATCGTCTAAGAGGCTGTAGGGGCACATCGCTTGACGCCAAATGCCATCACAGGAGTATCTCCATTTCAACTGTTGAGAGGGAGAAGGGCTGCATCCACACTGGTATCACCGTGGCTACACAAAATCAGAGAGGACGAGGACATCGACATGAGAGACATTGTCTTCAGATTGGAAAAGAACAAAGAGATCATGAAATCTCAGGGCGACAAACGCAGAGCAGCATGTTGAAAGAAGTCAATGAGGGAGACTTAGTGAAAATACGCCTCCCACACAAAGACACTGCAACAGGCTCAAAACATAGCAAGGCCACAGAAGTCACACAGAAAGGAACCAACCATGTCCATACCAGTGATGGTAGAAGGGGGAACCTGGAAAGGGTGGCCGTGTACAAGAAAAGGGCTTCCACCACCTGCCCCCCCATGCGAGTAGGAGACGGCCATGGGAGTCAGCCAGCAACCCGCAACAACCAGAGATGGATGCCAGGGAAGAAGGAACTCATAATGAACCTGTACACATGAGCTCCACACCACGGTCGAGGGAATCATATCGGGAGGAAACCCTAGCGGAACAAGCCCCCTGTGATGCGTCTCGTATAACCACCCAATCCCCTAAAGCAGACACTGACCAGAACCGGCCCCAACGAGAAAGAAGGAAGCCAACCAGATTCACAGACTTTGTCATGAACTGGGAACCAGCTTTTCTCAAGAAAGGAGGTGTGTGGGGCCTTGGCACGCAAGTTCTCGTTGACAGCGAGATCTCGCGAGAGTTCACAAACCGAGCATGAAAAAGACACAGATTCGTGCCAGAAGCAGGCGAGAGGCAGAGCAAGATAGTCGTGCCTCGGTGCTCCTCTGAATGAGGGAATCCAGCCCTTCTGTGAAGTTTGACACAGCTGCAGACCTCTGTTAACTGGAGCGTAACTTCATGGCCGAGGACAGCCTCCTGGGAGCTCCAGTTAGCAGGGTACATTAAAGACCCAGCAGACCTGCTGTGCAGTGAAGCCCACTGCTCTGGGCATCAGAACTTAACTGTGTTTACTACTACTAATAATAATTATAATAATAACTGCCCCATCTTCACCCCTGGACTCAGATACCTCCCTGTACTCTAAATATACAAGGTGTCAAATAAACACCACTTACTAATCAAGCAAGCGTCCTGTTATCTGTGAAAGCCACTACACCGGGACCGTCACGGAAATTGGAGCTCTGTCACCCTTTGTCAAGAGTATGTTTCCATTGGAAACTGCAGTGGTCCCGTTTGGTAGTAGGTTTTCATAGCTGGCAGGCACAGTTGCATTTTACAACTTAAGATAGTGTTAGCTTGTGATAATTTAGTGATACATCAATTATAATAAGTGTTTATTTGAACAGTAAAACTTAAACCCCATTCTCCTCCATCCACTTCTGAAGTGTAGTGCCTTGACAGCCACTTTCAAGAGTTAGTCTTACTTTTATCTTAGTTACCCTGTCCCGGTTTTTTCCTTTTTAAATCTGGTCACTCTACACTGGAACTCCCCCAGGATACAATAGATGTTATTATCACCTAATTTAATGGAACCTCTTTAATGGTATTAATTTTGGAATACAACAGACATAACTGATCTTGAAGTGACACAAATAAAAAACGTCGTACTTGGTGATGCAGATTTAGGTTTCAACTTGGAGGCTCTCCCCTCAGAGGGGCACCTGGGATCGGGAAACAGTAGAAGAGCAAACACCTGGAGTATCGGAACGTTGATGGTTAAAAAGACGCACTCGGATCGCATCTACATCTTAAACAGGGAGCTCTCACAAGAGCTCTCACAAGAAAAAGTAAGCCAAATGAGAACGTCTTGGGGAAGCGCGAGACCTGGGGGCTGTTATTGTTCTGCAGTTCCCAGTGCACAGTGAAGCGGGAATCGTTTTCAAGCGTCCCGATTTCTTCCTGCCCATATTTGGTATCTTATGTGGCGCAGCCTGCCCTGCACTCGGCCCGGGCCGCGCGCGCGCGTTTGTGTGTGTGTGTGTGTGTGTGTGTGTGTGTGTCAAACTCCAGGAGCCCCACGTGCCTCTTTGCACTTCTCCTGTGATGCAGCAGGCGGCAGTCAGCCTTTTCACTTGAAAGAAGGAAGGGCACCGTTGGCAGACTTCCATTGTTCACGAAGGTGGTGTTGATGGCTGAATATAACGATTTGATTTGCGACTTCACTGTTCATTCTTTCTCAGAGCAGAAGGCGGCGCTGCATTAAATATGCACAGAAGCCATCCCCTGTTAAAGTTAACCACCTTTTTTAAACTCCATCTCACCGTCTCTTTTTCCTCCATAAGCTAGCTATGGTTGCACATAAGCCCTTCTGCTCCCTGCCTGTCCTGGTTTCCTGTTTCTACCTTGCTCATAGCTTGTCCTGGTTGCCACCTCCTATGCTTGCCTTTTCCTTACGCTTATTTTATTTACATTTATAAAGCGCTCACACAGCCCGCAGGCATCGAGGCGCTGTTACAGGAATTGTTTGTTTTTCTTAGTTGCGTAATTGTGTGTTTTTTTTTGTCATAGTTACGTATTTATAACGCGCTTAAACACCCAGAGGTTTCTAAGCGCGGACCCGGGGATCGAACATGTTGCTTCATGTCGTCTTGCTTCCAAGGCGCGCACGCTGCCGCTGAGCTATCCTCCCGGGAGGGAGGGAGGTAGTCCAAATTGTTCTACAGGTTTATTAGCCCTGATGGCAGTTTTAACTGCCGCCGGTGTTGCTAGGTCTGGAAAAGATCCAGGGGCTGTGCTAATGTCGGGATTGGGTGCTAGCTAGCCTTTTGGTTGTAGCGCCTGAGATTTTATCCGGGGGCTACAACCAAAAGACCAGCGGCTACAGCCCCCTTAGCCCCCCAGCAACACCTCAAAGACGACACCGATTAGTTCCTAGTTACCCCTCTACCCAACCCACTCCGTGCTCCATTGTCTTCCCCTTTTAGTCACTTAGTCTTAGTATAGTGACATACCTCACAACTCACCTGCCACTTAGGCAGTTCTCTCACCCGCCATGCTCCATACACGCCCATAGGAATCAATGGGCTTTCACCCACCAAATACAAAATCGAGTGTTTTCACCCGCCCAAGGGCCACAACACCGGAAATTAGAAGTGAAAGTGGCAATCACACGTGCAAGGGTAGGAATGTAGACGTTGAAGAACAAGGGGGAACGCCGCAGGTTGAGAGGGTGATAGTCGAGAGAAAGGCACCAAGTTAGACCAGGGATGGGCGGTCAGAGGGAAAAGAGGTTAACCAAGCCAGAGCCTGAACAGTGATTCCCAAGATGTCACATAGCTGTGAGATCAGGATGTTGTGGTTAACCATGTCAAAGGCAGAGGAGAGATCAAGGAGAATGAGGACAGAAGGCGTGTTAGTGTCAGGATTTGAGCAGGTCGTCACGGGTGTTCAGAAGAGCAGTTTCCGTGCCCCCTGGATGTTCTAAAGCCAGACTGAAGGTCGTGGAAACAACTGATTGATTTTGTGTGGAGGTTTAGCTGAGAGATAGCCAGCTTCTCAAGGAGGTTGCCCAGGAAAGGAGTGATAGAGATCAGGCAGTAGTTTAATGGAATGGAAGGGTCAGCAGAGGGTTTCTTGAGAAGAGGTTGCACAAGGGAGTGCTTGAGAGTAGTTGGGAAGACTCCAGCGGAAAAGGAGAGGTTGCAAAGGTCAGCCAAGGCTGGTGTGAAGGAGTCAATGTTGTCCTTGATGGTTTTGGAAGGGCAAGGGTTAACTTGCTTGGATGAAGCCTTCATAGACCGGACTTGTCTGGCGACCTCAACAGGTGTGACAGGAGAGAGAGAGGAGAGTGGGAGTGGAGGTGGTATGTGCTGTGGTGTGGGGTGCAGAGGGAGAGGATGTCCTGCATTTTTGTGGTGAAGTGTGCTGCCAGGACCGAACAGAGTTCCTGGGTGGGGGTGACAGAGGAGGAGGCTGCTGCAGGATTGACCAGTTCCTTGCAGACTTTGAAAAATTTGGCTGTGTTGTTTGATGCTGCATAGATGCATGCTTGAACAATTACTCTTTTCTTGGAGAGGGTGCAGAGTTGATATTGCCTTTGAAGGAGGCTGCAGGCCAGTTTGTCAGATGGTCCACCAGACGAATTCCATTTCCGCTCAGATGCCCTGCACTTATGTTTTAAGGGCAGCCAGGTCGGAAGTCGTACCAAGAGTTGTACTTTTTGGAAGGCTTCAGTCAGACCCTCATGACAGGGGCAAAAATATCAAGCGTGTTGGAGATAGAGAGATTAAGGGTAGTGAGGGCTGTGTGAGGGTGGGAGTCAGCCGTAGGAATGGGAGGAGGAGAGTAGGTGTAGGCAAAGGGAGCCACTGTCGCTTTTTCATGGGTCTGGTGACCTTGAAGCCGAGTGGCTGTGCTGGGTGAGTTGCTGCCAGAGGAGAGGAGAGTTTCAGGTGAGTTGATAGAAGAGAGTGGTCGGTCCAAGAGAGAGAGGTAGTGAGAGGGATAGAGAGTGGGATGTTAGTGGAGATGAGAGCATCCGCGTGACCCACGGTGTGAGTGGAGCCAGAGGCTAGAGTAGAGAGGGGCATAGGCTTTGGAAAAGGTCCTGACAAGTTAGGAGAGTCAAGGTGGATGTTGAGGTCACCCAGCAGGAGGAGTTGAGAGGAGGAGGAGAGTAGAGAATAGGCTAGGTCGGCCTATTCCGAAAGGAAGAGGGTGAGCTGTCCAGGAGGACGATGGAAGGTGGCTATGAGGAGAGAAAATGTAGGAGAGAGTGAGAGCCTGCAGACTAGGCACGCAAAGGAGGAGTAGGCCTGAATAGGGATAATAGACACAGGTATCCATTCAGGGAAGATCAGTGCTTCTCCACATTTGGATCCATGACCACTGTCGAGGCACCTGTATCCATAAATACATTCACTGGTTAAAGTTGCAATGGCTGTCTGAGAGAACATCTCTCTGTATACGTGCCAGTCACTGGTGCTCCTGGGGGTTGCCCGAATAATGAGTGACTTTGTGCGTTCTTCACTCTTCGGGTCGTAATGTTCATTGGCATGAGGGGGGGGCATTCCTGGGACCCTCTCCTCAGGGATGAAGAAAAACAAAACAGAAACGTTCCTACTAGGCCTTGAGACATTCAGATTGTGTAAGTGCTGTAATATGAAATGAAGGGGAAAGGGGCACGGGAGTGCAGGTCAGGAAGGAACAGGGATGAAGAAAAATAAAACAGAAAATGTTCCTACTAGGCCTTGAGACATTCGGATTGTGCAAGTGCTGTAACACGAAATGAAGGGGAGAGGGGGCATGGGAGTGCAGGTCAGGAAGGAACAGGTATGTTGGTGAGATCACTGTATACCAGAGAGGGAAGGAGGGGAAGTTCAGGTTGGGGAGCAAGGAGCAATTATAGGGAGGGTGGCGAATGGTACAAAAAGTGCAGGTGGACAGGTTCAACACAGCACAAGACTGGAATGGGGAAACAATTAAGTATAAGGGTAGACATTGGTAAAATGCAACATTTGAATACATAAAAGTGCAAGATCACATAGGCAGGTTACACATGGTTCTTAAAAGCATAATCTGGTTAAGCCACGCCTCGTTGTGCTGGGGGGGCTAGACCAGGTACACAGATACATGATAGGCAAAAATTAGGTAAATGCACAAGCAGGAAAAGCCACGCCACATGGTGCGTGGGCTACATCAGGTGTACAGAATTTGATTGGGTGTACAGTCGGGCACAGCATAGGCAATACATAAGTAAATTGAACAGCATGGGGCTGCAGGTGAAAATCAGCAAAATGTCCATCCAGTGGTTACAGGTAGGTTGAATGCGAAACCGACCTAGATGCCCTGGGGTGGTATGGGATGATGAGACTTGGCAAGATATTATCGAAAACTGGTTATATGGTCCAAGAGATCTAAACACAAGATGGATTTCATATTGCTTGCTCAACAGGTCCTACTGGTTTCCTACAAGATATAAGACACTTAACCAGACTAACTCAGACAAATGTTGGAGACACTGTGGGCATAAGGGATCATAGATATGATGGGGGATGCAGAACATTTAGAAAAAGGGTTTTGCGGCCAATAGACCTTACCTGGGCATCACTATCGAGAAGACAGTGGAAGTTGCCTTATGGGGCCCAGCAGACGCTGTCCTTGCCCAACCAAAAGGAAAAGTGGATAGCATATGCCATAAAGATAATTATGAGAAACTGGAAGGAGACTGGGGGTTCATTATACAAAGCCCAGAAAGAAATGATACCAGTTGGTGGCTTTGAATCTTATCTAGTTCGAGGTAGCACATTTGAAAACAAAGCTGGAAGAATATGGCAATATCTCATGAATTGAATCTAAACAGAAAGAACATTGGTTTGCCCGGGGAGCGGGGGAGAGGGTCAGAGAGTGTATATGCTAGATTGAGGACATTTATTTTCTAATGGTTGGCGCTTATTATTGTCTATGAAGGATGATGTTACATATTTTATTATGGAAATCCCAATAAAATGTCAATAAAAAAAGAAGGGTTCTGGTCACCCTGAAACCTGCAATGTCAGAAAAGGGGTGAGGCAACGCCCTTTGAAATCCTAAATGGACACTTGCATCAAGAGGCCGGGAAGGTCCATGAACTCAAATCATTTGGATGAGACATTGGACAAGCGGAGGTTCTGAGGGGAAACTGGACCTGATGGCTCTATGTGATTACTACGACCCCCAGAATTCCAACAGCCAAAAATGCTGACTTTTTAACTGTATTTTTTATTTTTGAATCCCACTTTACGCCCCATACATATGCAGGGGGTGACCTCCCACAGCCCCATACTACTATTATATCCCATACCCCCCCATATATATGTGATGTAAGGGTGGTCGGGAAAAAAAGTAGACATGTCGGAATTCTGAGGGTGACATTTTGGGCCATTACCAACCTAATCACTTGGAAGAGAACCAACCTCCATTTCCATTTAGGTTGACGCTGCATGTACAATAACACCCAATAAAGTAAGAGAATCGCATTCTGTTGTCTTGACATCCTTCTTGGTCCCAGGGGACCCCTCAGACAGATCTCGTTTATTTACATTTTCAGTGAGAGAACCATGTCTCAACATTGCTGTTGACATGAGTGAGCTATGGAAATGGCTATGTTTGAATTTCATGTTTCACAAATGTATTTTCCACCTTTCTCTGCATATGACTGTATATTCGTCTGTGACTACAGTTTCTGCGCTGTTTATGCCCAGGTGCTTGCATGTTCTTCTGTGCTTGTATTTTGTTTCTGGCACACGGGTCACCCATCATTGAAATTGTGTCCTCAGAGTGTGTGTGAGACCCTGCCTTGCTCTGTGTCCCCTGCATGCCCCTTCCTCAGGACTCCACTCCCCCCAGGAACTGGTTCCACCTGTTGTTCAGCTAAAGCCGGGGACTGTCCTCTTTCAACCCTTCCTGAGACCTGTCATTTCTATCTCCCCTTTGTCCTGCCCTTCCTGATCCCTGCAAAACTAGTTCCATTTGTGTCTATAATGGGGGTGGGTGGGCTCTGGAAAGCCACTTGTCCCATACCCAACAATGAACCCCCCCTTTGGTCCCAACTGTCCTGCACTCTATAATTTCATCTCCTCTGACCCTACAATTAACCTCCCCCTGGACTTCAACTGCCCTGCACTCTATAATTTCAACTCATCTGACCTGGGACAACTGTAACCCGGCCTTAGAGCGAGAGCAAAGTAGAGATTGGCCTGGGGAGCCAGGTGAGCACAAGTCCACTGGAAGGAAAGGGACAGGCAGAACGGGGGAATGTGTGTTATTCGGGTGAGGTCAAGGAGTGATGAGGCAGACCAAGAAACCAGGTGGTGAAAAGGAGGCTGCAGAGTAGTGGCGGTGGTGACTAGTGGAGAATAGTGGGAGTGGAGAGTAGAGTGGAGTGGAGGAGTAAGGAGTCGACGTGAGGTAGAAAAACATTGGAGGGACAGAGGAGAGATGGAAAATAGAGAGTGGGAGGAAGAGCGGAAGAAGAAGAAATGCAGGGGAGGAAAGAAAGAACATCAGGGTGAAGAATGCAATAGTGTGAGAGGGAGAAAAGTAGGTAAGAATTGGTTGACTGGAAGGAACCAATTCCTGTTTCAAAGACCATTACAGTTCTTGTGGATACCAGTTTGGAATCCACCTAGAAGATCACAGAAAGAGTCAGATAGATACGTCTTTTGCCTTTAGGCTCTCATCATTAGCCAGTCACACTTTAGATAATAGGAGTTACCAATCCCTGGTCACCTTCTTGAGGATTAAGGAAGCGTGGGCTAGAGTGTGGAAAGCTCAGGGGAAGACAATACAGAGATGTCCCTTAATTGGACCCCTTACAAATTAACAATAAACATCCTTAAACCTTCTTTAAGAGTTGATGTAATTTATGGTCATCTGTGACACAACAAACATGTGGATGCACCATTTGATCCTTGTGCTCTGTTTCACATATAAAGGGGAACATAATCACAGCCAAACGATCTAACAAGGTAGTTGTTATTAGAATCTTCATATTCCATATGATTTGACTATGGTGAAACTAGCCTTTTCCAAGTCACATCATCCTTTGCACATACTGAGAGAAAATACAGTGTGTGAAACTCAATGTGTTGATTCCGTGCATCCTTTGGGAGCTGATCCCAAGAAGATCCCATTGCGCCTGGATGTACCGCAGGACAAATGTGACATCTGGCAAGTGCAAGAGGAAAGGGAACTGTTAGCAAACACATATTAACACCAACCTCCACAAAATGCAGATGGCGAGTCAGGTGCATAGCAAAGAAAATAGAGAAGAGCAAAACCTTCTCCTGTGTTTGTTCTACTTTGCTCCCACACAGCAACTCTTGAAATACAACTACACAGAAAGCATTGTAGTGCCCCTCCCCGCCAAATCTCTCACTGGTGGATTGAATGTTCCGTCATCCTCTGCAAGGATTTCTGGATTTGGCAAATCTGAAAGGAAAGAGAAAAAACACTAGCCAGCATGTTGTATGGCAAGTATGGGATGATCAAAAGTGGTACTACCCACTTTTAACCAGGCACATAAGAGGGAACAGAGACTGGGTCCCTCCCAACTCCTTCAACCCTCCATTGGGGCAGGGCTGGTTCTGAAAAACACTGTGGTGAGCCTCCTGCCCCAAGTTGAGAGTGGTCCACATCCCCCTTGACAGGGTCAGGTTCCTGACTGTATCACAGTTGCCACTTGCTTTATCAACACAATGTCACCTCAGGCCATCTCACTTTCCATGTACGATCTGCACATTGCTTCGATATTTCCTTTTGGTCAGAGTCTCTTATTTCCTGTGCTAGGTGTCCTAAGGAATTTTAGCAGCTACAGGAGGCACACTGTCACAGTGCGACTGAAGGTGATTTATGATGGCCGTCAATTTGTGTTAGCATGTAGAGTGTTACTGCAATCCTGCAATAGTTGACATACACTTTGGGCCAGAGGCATTCGAGTGGATTTGCATTCTTCAGTAGTCTTCAGTTCTCTTACTCATAAATTGAACCATAAAACCATTGGCCTGAAGATTCAGTGGATGACTATGAAATGATTAAACCCATGATAGTCTGTAGAAGACTTGAATTCCAATCCAATGAAATGCAGACCATTGTCTGTGATCCCATCCTATGACAATTCAGAAGATTTTGTGAAGAGCAGGAAAGACTGAGACAACTAACGTTTACAGGATCATGTGGAATACAGAGTCTCTAGAACACTTGTCAATGACAACAAGAACATAAGGTCCTGCCACAGGTGTCCCGTCAAAGTTTCGAAAACATAGTTTTGAAATGCAATAATTTCGAAAAACAAAAGCATCGAAAAAAAAATGAGAATGCATTTTTTTATGTAAATGTTTTTTTTGGTTCGTATAGTAAAATTGGTGGTTTTCCCAAAAAAACTGGGTTTGGGGTGGACCCCCCAAAAAAAACAACACAAATAACATGCATTTGAAAACATTTCTTTCTACGCTTTTGTGTCGAAACCTTTATATTTCGACACTATGACTGTTGAATAAATGACTATAAACTCCTGCCACAACATGCACAGCAAAGTTGAAAGTCACTTCCTCTATGATAGATTATGGAATGGGAAATCAGCAGTGGCCTTGGGGTCTGATGTTTGATTGCACTTTGACACACTTAACTGCAATTAAGGGTGGTGCCCACTGCTTTGTCCAAACTGAAACAACATACTTTGTCTTTTGTGGGGTGTTTTGTGGCTACAATACCTTGATAACCTTTGTAAGTCAATCAATAGTTGCTGTATCCGTTCTGTGGCTATCGCACTGCAGCTGTTTCTGAGGTGATTCTCCCTGCTGATTGACAGTTCCCTTTGTATGAGTTCCAGCGTTTGCAGCTTTTCAATGTGGACTGCTTCCCATTTGCTCCCCAACTCAATATCATGGTTCCATCTTTGTGGGGTGAACCTGTTTCAACACCACTGTAATGGAAGAGGTAATTATGTCTTCCAAATTCGTACAGCATTGCCTGGTACGGTGAATGTTGTAGGTCATGCACTCCTCAGGCTACCAATGATCTGCCGAGTCATTGGAAATCAGTTGTCTGGAGAATAAATCAGTGGGATTGTGTTCTTTACCTGGTTTGTGTTGTTACAAATCCAGGGAATACGTCCCCTCTCCCCAAAGGGGAGTCACCCCCTTTGGAACTATAAAGGTGAGCCTGCTAAGCTTAACGCTCCCTATGGGACAGGGCAAGTGGGATCCCACTGAGGATGATCCTCCTTAGATGGCAGGAAATACCCAGAAAGGGAAATCAGTTATCCCCTCTTATCACAAGATCCCAATATCTTTGCCGAATTACACTGTGTGATGACTTGAAACTTCCTGTGCAAATGGCTGGTCTGGTTTCTGACCCTTGGTATTCACTTTCCTCGCTGGGAAAGGGTGAACAGTGGATGGTCCCACCCCCTTGCACTGGGAGAAATAAAAAGGCAATCAAATATGAAGAGAAAGAGAAAAGAAGAGCGAAGAGTTGCAGGAGGAGAGAGGCCTACTCCTGGGAGATGTGGTATTAAAGAGGGAGCATACTCCAGGCATTACGGACCCAGACAGGGCAAGCTCCACCTGGCCTAGAACACTGAGGAAGCAAAAAGAAAAGTGCTGTGTCGGCCGTACTCACTGACTCTGCCAAGGAGCACCACCAGGAAAACAGAGATAGGCAGGGGTGAGAGAAATCAGACCCCAAGGAGGAGTGAGAGAAACCTGACCCCAAGGCGGCATGAGAGAAGCAAGACCCCAAGGGGTGTGAGAGAAACCAGAGCCCAAGCCAGGGTGAGAAAAACCCCACCCCAAGGCAGGGTGAGAGAAGTGAGACCCCAAAGTGGGATGAAAGAAGCAAGACCACCCAGGCGGGTTGAGAGAAGGTAGACCCAAAGGTGGGGGGTGAGAAAAGCGACACCCTAAGGCAGAGTGAGAAAAACCAGAGCCCGAGGTGGGGGTGAGAAAAACCATACCCCAAGGCTGGGTGAGAGAAGTGTGACACCAATGTGGGGTGAGATAAGCAAGACCCCAAGGCAGGGTGAGAGAAACCAGACCCCAAGGTGAGGTTAGAGAAGCAAGACCCCATGGCGGGGTGAGAGAAGCAAGATGCCGAAGGGGGGGAGGTGAGAGAAACCAGGCATTAAGGTGTGGTGAAAGAGATGAAATCGCAAGGTGAGGAAGGGGGTAGAAACCAGACCCCAAGGTGGGTGAGAGAAGCAAAACGCCAAGGTCGGGTGAGAGAGACCAACCCCCAAGGCGGGGAGTGAGAAACCATTCCTCAATTTGGGGTGAGAGAAGCAAAACCACAAGGCGGGGTGAGAGAAACAAGACACCAAGGTGAAATGAGAGGAGTGAGAACCCAAGGAGGGGTATAGTCCAGGAATGGCCCAGGTGGAGAGAACACTAGGAGTTTTCTTGATAGGGAATCCAAGGAGAACATTGTAAGTGGGGACAGGACACTGGATGCCCCAAGTGAGAAGGAAGACAAGAGACACTTAATATACTTACTTGAACTGTCTGAAGGAGAGAAAGATTTGACGAGACACTCAGTGAGCTTACTTGGACTGTGGCTCAGGGCGAGGAGCCCCTGTGGGAGAACGACATGCCAGGGTGGGAGTCAGAAACCAGCCACCATTCTTTTGCTTGGGCCAAGGCCCTAAGTGTACTTTTGTTACATTTCTGTTGTTTTATTGTTTTGTGTATGACATCCTGAAGAGAACCCTTTTATGTTTTAGTTTATGGAACAGAGCAAAGACAGGCTTAGGGAAGGCTTAGGATTTTGTATTTCATAAAGAAACATTCAGCCGAAATGCCACCATGTTCATCTCCTAATTCTGATCTATCACACTTTATGGTATTGCATTGGTAGTCTTGTAGACACAGACCCCCACTACTCTGTTTGAGGCAGCACCCTCGCTGAGGCTTGCAGCACATGGCAGTGAGTGCCTGATGATCTTGACAATGGTGAATGTTTGACCATATAGAAGAAAGTGATGATGCTCACAGGCTTACACAACTGCCAATCTTTCTTTGTTAGCCTTTGAACATTCTCTCTCAATATCAGAGAGACTCCTTTTGGAATAAGACACATTCTTCTTCAAAGTGCCTTTTTCTGGCTCATGTTGTGCCTGAATATTACCTAGAACAACAGGACTGACATCAATGGCCAATTTAGAGCATAAGTCAGGCATTCTTTCAGGACTAGCTATCCTTTGTTTTTTGCTATCGAATGGCACCTAACACTGTGAGGTCAAAATGCATCCCTGACCCAGCTAGGGGAGAGGAGGAAGGTGTGCACTGATGTACGCAAACTCCTGTATGTAACTTGCACAATAGCTGGCCATGCCTAGAAAAGAGAATAAGATGTACAATAGACAGGAAAATGCATCAGTGTGAGAGCACTTACTTTACTGGGGAACGACTGCATGCCACCTTTTGAAAATATGTGACCGTCAAATTTCACCATTGGCTTGTTGAACTGACGTTTCTTTTTATTTAACAGGAAGTGCGCATATTTGAGCACTGAGCGTGTCCACAGGAGTCGCTTGAGCTATGCCAAAAAACATAATGTAGGGAGTTCCAAATCTACTGAACCTTGCATGGTTCCATTTAGAGCATGTTTGCGGATGAAGGGTACCTGAAACTCTGCTGTGTAACATTTTGGGGGTCACAAATGTTGCAGTGGAACGAAAGGCAGAGTTGATGATATCCCTTCTTCAAATCAAGCATAGAGAAAACAGTGTCTCTCTTGAGATGGTTTAGCATGTTGTTTATTCTAGGTCTGAGTGTGTCTCCTGCTGCATGGCTTGATCAGACAAGCAAAGGTCTATACATATTCGTATTTGTCCACTTGAATCAAATTTCGACCTGGCGTGGACTTGGGAGGCAGGCCAAAATGAGAAAGGCCTGTGGGACACCCCAGGCATAACCCCAGTTGCCCCCCCCCCCTCTGGCAACAACAGGCAGGCAATACCGAAAAATGGGAACACTAACAAATGCAACAAAGTCTTTGCAGAACTGATTTATTACAGGCAAATAAGTAGACTTATTGCCAGCAGAGTACGTTAGGCACACAGGACACAGATGATTGTCTGCACTGGGCTGCAGGGATAAGGTGGGGCATTGATGGCAGGCATACAAGCTAGGCACACCCACTTTCACGGGACTCAGGGCCTGGGGAGTACCCTTGGATGCAGGTGGCGGGGGAAAAGGGACACCAAGGGAGGAAGGGAAGAGTTGGAGAGATAAATCCTTGAGTGGTGAGGCTGCTGGGATGGAGGAGAGAGGGTGAGAGATGGAGAGAGGGGGGAGAGAGAAAAAAGAATGGGCAGTTGGGGAACAAGAGAGAGAGCACAGGGAGCAAGAAAATAGTCAGTGGGGAGATAATGTGAGAGTGGAGAAAAGGGGCAGGTAAGGAGAGTGGGGGCTGAGAGAAGAGACTTGGGACAAGGGCAGCCGAAAGACAAGCAACAGGCCCGTGGTGGGGTAACGAGAGAGGGAGAGAGAGAAAAAGAAAAAGAGAATGAGGGAGAGCGAGAACGGGAATGAGAGAAAGGGAAAGAAAGAGAGAGGAAGAGAGGGAGAAAAAGAATGGGAGAAGGAGAGAGAGGGGCAAGGACAGAGGCAACAGTGTGGCTATAGTGGAAAAATAGAGCAGGCTGGGGAGAAGGATACGGCCAGCCAGGGGGAAGGGGCCCTGCTATAAGGGCCTCTGCAGCTTCTCTGGCCCCACCCATGCATCCTGCACCCCAATGCCAGCAACCGAAAAGAGGTCCCGGTCCTCTCTCCACAGGCTTATAAGGCTGTCCTCCCCCACCCCACATCCACACCCACACCCATGATGGACACAACAGGTCTACCGAGTTTCTGGCTTTTTCCCCAGAGGAAGCTTGGTACAGGAACGGGGAAGCAGATCACAGGTTGCCAAACATAGGGAGGGACAGGTCCTCTCTCCACAGCTGTCACATCCCCGCCCCTCCAGGGGCAAGGAGGTCACAGGGTGTGGGATAGGAGGGCAAACACAGGCCTGGGGAGGAAGTTTCTCAGGATAGGGACAGCCCCCAGGCTGCAGATGGTACACTGACTGTAAAGTTGGCAGCTGGTGCCTGTGAACAGGTGGACAGGCGCTGGATTTCCACAACCCCCACAATATACAGTAACATACAGTGCAGTCAGATACAGTACAAGATGAAAAATACATTTGGGAAAATTAAAAGTCACAAAGCTTATTACACATACAAATGCCTGCGAGTGCTGCCAAACAAGCAGCTTAAAAGACTACCATCTCCACAGTCCCTCAGACGCCCCCCAACACCACGTTCCCAGGGGCTGAACTAAAGAGGCCCAGGGCAAGGAAATCTTCAGTGACATTGCTTTTACAGCACAAAGGCCCAGCACAAGGAAATCTTCAGTGGCATTTCTTGTACAGCAAAAGGTGAGTGTTTTCATAATCTCTAAGACCCCACCAACATTTCAGGATTTGAGGCAGACAGCATCTCCCAAAGCCCTCAATCCAGCTTCACTCCCGCACCCCCGCACTTAGGGAAGAGAGTGGTACTGACTCATTACAACTGCAGGCCATGCAACATTTCGACATCTCGGACACCAGAAGCTTGGCACCTAATGGGCCAGGTGGCTCAAGGAGCTACAAATATATATTGATGCGACAGGGGTCCAGGAAGAACGCTGTCTAAGGGGAATTCTAATGCATTCGCTTGGCCCAGTGGTAAGAGACATTGGGCCTCATTATAAGTTAGCCTGTCCGGATTTAACAGCGCCTGTAAAACCATACCGGCACCGTTTCCGGATCGGCTAACTATGAGTTCTGTGGCCGGTGGTGTTACACCCGCAAGGTCTGACCTGGCAGGCGTAACGCCACCGTTCTATGGGACTCCACGGGAATAGGGAGTAATGGAATGCTGGCTCTGGAATTACCGGAGCAGTGGGGCTGTAATGCCCCGGTAAGTCCGGCAAGTCCAGAGCCGGTAAGTGCCGATGGGTCCGGCAGCAGCTTGCTGGTTTTACCGGCACAGCTACCGCCGGACTCGTAATGAGGCCCATTCAAAATGCCAGAAAATGACATTTCAAGGTGTAATTGACTCACTAAATAATTATTTTGCACCGCTGAGCAACGTAGATTATGAGAGACATATCTTCCATACAACCACCCAAGATGATGGCGAAAACATGGATCATTTTGTGATTAGATTGAGAAAACTTGAAAAATACTGTGACTTTGATCGATATTCGACAGAAGAAGCACTCAATTCGCAGGCCATAGTAGGCTGTGAGTCTCCTCAATTCCGAAAGAAATTGCTCCAAAAGAGCAGAACCTTGGATGAAATCCTCCAGCCAGCGAGAGCAGACTCTGCTATATCTTTACAAACAGTCACTCCGCAACATTAAAATAACTCAGTCTGCATCATTAGCAACCGTGTGCCCCATTCGCAAGCCGGAAAATACAGAAGAGCAGAAAAAGTGATACAGATGTGGGTACACGTTGCCACATGTCGGCCCATGCCCAGCCATAGGTCATCATTGCTATAAATGTGGGGGCGAGAACCACTTCCAATCTGTGTGCAAGAACATTAAATTCTTTCAATCAGCGGAAACTAGCAGAGACGTCAGGAAACAAGATGGCCGCCACTCAAGGCGGGAAAGCCCAATACCCAACACGTGGCGATCTCCCACCACCAGCAGGCGCAGCTCACACAGCGGATCACGAGAGTCATCGGGCAAGGGCAGATGGTGTGAAGACAGGAGGGACCAATCTAGTCGCTACAGGAGCAGACAAGATTCACAAAGACGTTCTCCACGACAGAAAATTCGATATTTGGAAGAATTTCCACGACGTTGACGTAACTTGCACTCCTCCTCATCTACCGGAGATCGTAAGAGAGGGTACATTCATGCCATTGGGAATAATACTGCTGCAGAATATAGGCCAACATTATTGCTACAGCTAAATGGCCAATGCCGTGAATTTCTAATTGACACGGGAGCTACAGTAAATGTTATTAATGAGGACAAATACAAGTCTTTGACCAGAAAGAAAGAATTAAGCAAAGCAGACTCCGAAATCTACCCATATGGCTCGAACAAACCTCTCATCCGCCAAGGCATGTTCACAGCCATATGTCAATACAAGGACAAAAGCTTAAAAGTTAAAATATACGTCATAAAAGGAGAACTACCAGGAGGAATCATACTCAGCTTCTGGTCAGCTATTCAAATGGGTCTTATACACATAATGTACCGGATCATGTCTGCATACACCACCAGCCTGAAAGAAATAATACAGAATAGGTTCCCAACATTCTTTAAAGGACTGGTGAAACTCAAAGGCAAACATTGTAGGGGCACAGCAGGAGGTCATTCCTTCTCTAAAAGGATGATTGCAAAGTTCACACTTTTGCCATGATCTTATGCACACTAGCGCCTACTTCTCAAGTGGCCCTAATAGTAATGAGGAGTGCCCGGCACGTCCCAAATTTTCAATTGTGATGTTTAGGGCAAAAAGGAAATGTTTAGTGTCATATCAGGACAATGCAAACTCTGACTAAAATGAGTGTAAAATGCTGGCCGGACCATGCTCACGGGGCAGTTCGGCCACTTGTGAGCAGTGTTTAAAAGCTGCAAGTGGAGGGGCTGCTTATTCCTCCAGGCAATGCAACAAATTGGGGGTAAGGATCCCGTAAATGTGCTCCCAGAATATCTTCCTGATAATGCCCAAAGGTTATTTAGCCAATCACATTGTTCACAGTAGATACGTGACTCTTCAAAAGACCATCTATGATGAATCTCAGGTGCCACCATGCTACATTGCTGGACTCTCCACACTGAAATGCCATTTCTAGCACATTCATTGTGATCTCCCACCCTTGACTAGCTGATTTCTATTTAAAAAAACCTGTTGAAAACTATGCAGACATGAGACCACATTAGTAACTCCATTTAAAGATCCTAAGTCTCTGAATACTTTGGAGTTGGCATGAGGGAAAACGAGGAACATATGAATTAGTGCTCCATTGCCCTTAAGCTAGGTTTGGCTATATGAAAACAAAAATACAAAATTAAACACTTGTATGCTGTTATCGACTCTGCACTCATAGGCCACACGTCTTTAAACATCGCTAAGGGAGTCTCTGAAACGTTTTGTACACCGTTTTTTGTAGAAATCAGCTGGTCAAGGGTACTTTGGGATCACAATAAGCTAGCAAAATATTCAAAATATGAGGTAGCATATTTTCTTAACGAGGAGAATCAAGATTACCCAGGCTTTCAGCTCAGTGAGTTGATTCTAATGAAGACACAGAGGCAAGCATAATGCTTATCTTTTTTCATTGTTTACCGTGCTTCAATACTTCACTTTTCTCTTTTTTTGTTACAGAAAACTTCAATAAAAGACACATTTTTCCCAAAAATGTTTCTTTTTAATGGTAGTTTTCCTGTCTTCAAGCTCAACCAAGGAGGACCCTCTCCTTCATCATGAGCCACTTCCTGCCTGGGTCCCTTCCTCTTTCTTTTGGATGTCCTGACACTCCCTCTTGCAAAATGAACACCATGAACTCAAGAAAAAAACAGTCTTCCAAAACCCTGAAGACTTCCACTTGAACTGATTACAAACTCTGCCGCAGCACTATCCTGCAGAAACTCACTCAAACCAACTCGTGTCTGTCCACTGACACTCAAGCACTCTTCTGCTCCTCACCTGCAGCAAGAGCAAAATCATAATTAGGGTAGGGAATATATTTCTTTTTTGGTATTTGCAGCGCACATAAACCATAGGTATCTAGGCGCTAGCTAGTTGAAGTGAATTGTGGAACTGCAGGTTATTTATAATGTGCTTGGTTTTTTGAAGCGCGGATCCAGGGTTCGAACCTGTGTTGGCTCAGCGTGGTCTTGCTTCCAAGACCCACGCTTTGCCACAGAGCTATGCTCCTGTCCAGGGATCTTAGTATTTCCAGTCCAATTGATATCATCTATGATGCCTATTCAGGGAGGGATAATGCTTGCCTTTGTGACTTTAATAGGATCAAGACTCCCTGAGCTAAAAGCCTGGGTAATCTTCATTCTATGTCAAGAATGGAGGCAAGCATTATGCTTGTTCAAAGCTCCCCCATAACGGTTGCTGCAAGGTTGGATATTGGTTTAAAATAAAATGTTATAAAAGTGGACTCGCCAGACCAATCTGCTGACTTAAGAATATCTTGCAAAGACACACCTGCATTTAACGCATTGAAAACCATAGCTCCCCTTACTTAATGTGCTCCAAACATGTTTACATCAACACCCACCAAGTACATTACTTCTCTCACCCATCTAGCAATTGTGGCATGAAAAGGCTTCCTGCATGCTATAAAAAGCGGTTAAACCCTCTCGGCCTTACTTCTGCCGTTCTTCCTTCATAATGCTTGATACATTGTGCCATGCATAGCTTCGAGTTCCACGGAAAGTATGTGTGAGATATGACTGCGGAATTGTCCATGGCTCGCTGTACTATTGTAAATGCCACTAAACACCTTCCTGTTTACTTCAAGAGCTCTCGCATCCGACACTCTCCTACACAACACTAGGCAGAGCAACATGGCTAACTTACCTGACAATTGTTGATCCGCCACTAGTTCATTACTTGGCCACTGATCAAACAGCCTGAGTACCAGGCTAACATTCCATAACTTCAAATATTTGCCGGCAGGCGGCTTGTTGATCTTCACCCCTTTGATAAGCCTTTTATCCCAAAGGAGAACCATTTACCATGTCATGCTCTGCAGATATTGCTGACCTGTATAATCCCACTGTTCTGCACACCTTGCCTTCCTCTGGTAAGGTTGCTAGGAAATTAAGCACCTGTACTACAGGGGCAGAAACCAGGTGGACACCCCGCTGTCCATACCATGCCTCCCAAACCTGCCATGCAGAACTAATGTTTCTGATTGTAGATGGGGGCCAAGATACTCTGATGAACTCTGCAGCCCCCTCTCAAATTGCAGGCAAGTTCTGCCTACTTCAGATACTCTACACGCCAACAGTGTGATACTCCCCAACTCTACTAACGGGTGTACCGCTCCTCCTGGGTCCGTCAGCAGATCCCTCTGAAACGGAATCAGCTGCGGAAAATCAAAATAGAGTTCCATCAGAACTGGAAACCATGCCTGCGATCTCCAGTGTAGCGTAACATAGCTTTATAGACCTTCAACGAGGGCCGTACTGGGCGTTATGGGCCCTGAAGACCGAGTTAATGGCCTCAGCGAAGTGAGGGCCTTTAACAAGGTATGAGGGACCATAACACCCAGTACAGCCCGAGCTGCAGGTCTATAAAGCTATTAGAACCCTCAAGATTGTATTAAATTAGAAAATACTGTTTTTATTGGGGAAAAGGTTAGAGTATGGAAAGGGTACTATAGTGAAGAATAACATCTATTTTAGATTTAAGTGTGTGGTGTCACAGAAAATAGGTAACTGCCAGTGTGAGTCTTTTTTTTCTTCTTTTCAGGCATGCAAATGTAGGGCCAAAGTAATTACAAATTTGTGTTTCTTTCATTGAGGCATTGTAGTCCAACAGAACGCTTTTGGTTTGTTTCCGTGAAGGGGTGGGGGCCACGTTATGGCATGGTTGCACAGCAAGCAGAACAACAATTGCCAAAGGTGGCCAGGACAAGTCTGGCATGGTGAGCATGGCGAGTTATCTTCAGAAAGGGATGCATTCAGGCACATCAGATAGTGGTGCGCCAGGGTACATCAAGAAATGGGTATGCGTGGCCCCCAGGAGCAGCACTGTTCTATCACTCACTCAGCCTCCTCCGGCTCACCACTATCTGAACCCTTACATTCTCAGCCCTTTGGAACCCAGGTGTTCATCGCCAGCCGTTTGCTAGATATACACCAGAACAATATAACACGTGACTGAGCATTTGGTAGCATTGTGCTATATATGGAAATAAACGTGTTGCTGGTGCGGAATAAATAATACGGGGGCATTGGGAAGGCTGCAACTGAAAAAAAAGCATTCTTTCTGCTTATTTTCTTGAGGGGGCTGGGAGACGTCATGCATGTTTGCAGAAAAACACAGATCATTAACTGTTTCAGTTCCGGAATGGGACACGGGCAAATCAGAAGGAACGCCTGCAATGCACTTCCAGGCAGCAAGTGTGTTTTCCAGGCTACAATGGGCAGCGGCTGCAGCGAAGGTAAGCGCTTTCAATTACTTTCCAGGCTTTATTCAATCTGAGTCTATATCAATCACATCACTGAAAACACCACTACGGTGTTCCAATCATGACTACTTCTGCTTTCTCCCTGTGAATCTTCGCTAGTACTCTCGTTCTCATTACAAACAGGGGAAACATGTACTGAACTGCTCCTGTCCATTGTTGCAGAAACACATCTGTCCGCTGTGCCCCTGGGTCTCACCTTCAGCTGACATACTCTGCTTTCTGTGTGTTCAGTCTGGACGCAAAGAGGTCCATGTCTATTGACCCCCAGACCTGTAGTTACTTCGAGAACAATGATCTGTTTAACATCCAGTCATCGTAGATACTGAGATTCCAATCTGCTACTCTATTCTGCTGTAATTGTTTTCTGTCGCTTGAGAGAATAGTGCCAGAAATCTTGTGCTAACACCACTATCATTCTGGACCTCGTTCCTGCCAGTTTGTTTATATACCTTACTGCTGATATATTGTCCATCCTGAGAAGTATACAACACTGAGCCTTCTCCCTCGCAAATGTTTTATCTTGAACAAGCCTGCCAACAGTTCAAGCAGTTGATGTGTAGCATTAACTCTGCTTGGGACCAATTCCCCCCTGTCTGCAACTGTCCCTATCTGTCTCCCCCGCCTAACCTGCTCACATCTCTGAATACCGCGAAACCGTTCCATACTTCCATGTTCAACAACCACCATTGCAGCTCGCTCTCGCTTTCTTTGCCCAACATTATCAACTGATGATACTGAACACCTTCTTGAAGGTACTTTATTTTCAACCTTTGCAGTGCCCGATAGTGAAGTGGCTGTGGAAAAATCACCAGAATAGGAGAAGCTAGCAGACATACTACTCTGGCTAGACTCCAAAGTAAAATAACGTTCTTCTTGATCGCTACTCTAAATTCCTTCTTTATTGCCTTATTCTTCCAAACTGGTAATTCCAGTGTTGCCTTAATGGTATCTATCATGAACCCCAGGAACTCTTTACGCCTGCTCGGGGGAAGAACAGACTTCTCCTTGTTGATCAAAAATCAGAGGGAAGAGAGAAAATCGATCGTCCAGTCTACCTGCTCCCGTAACTGCTGACTGTCTTGTGCCACCATAAGGATGTCGTCTGAATATATCATCATTCTTGTGCCTCTCTGCCTCATTGCGGCCGCACTGGCCTCATGATATTAGTAAAAGCCTGTTGCCCCCGAGAGGCTGAATGGGAGACTCAAACTGTCATGACTGCTCTTCCCAAATTAATCTTAAATAATGACTCGTCTTGTCCCTCACTAGAACGGTAAGGTATGCCTCTTTTATGTCTATACTCACTAACTAATAGTTTCATCTGAGGATATCTCCTAGCAGAACGTTTCCCTCCATCTTGAAATGCCAGATAAACATTCAGGCATCTTAGGTTGTTCAATGACTTCCCTTTGCTTTTCTGGTTCACTAAGAACAGGATGTTGTAGAAACCCTGAGTTAATGGATCTGCTCTCTCTATAGCATCCTTCCTGCATGATTATGCCAACTCTGAATCGAATGCTTGCGAGATCTGCATCTGTGGTGGTATCTTTAACTGTGGGGGCCTTGTTACGAATTCCAACTGTAAACCCTCGGCTGCCTGCATAACCCATGCATCGCTTGATAGCTTGTGCCAATTGCCTATAAACTGCACTGTCCTGCAGCCCCCGGCAGGTATTGAAGGACATCTTGACTTACCCGTGCAAGCCCCTTGGTGTCTGTACGAGCCTTTGCTCCTATGCCCTCTGTATCCTCTGCTTGGGAAAAATGCAACTTGCTGTTGTGGTTCCCAATATTGAGCTCTAGGCCCTTGAGGTCTCTTCTAGGAACTGAAGTGACCGGTAGATCAACCTCTGTATTGACCAGTCCCTGCAAAAACTCTACTCTGAAAGATTTTTCAAATCGAGGACTGGGCTTTCTCTAGTACAGTAAAAGTTCCATCAAACGTATTCATCTCTTTCGCTAAAGCCTTGTCAAAGAGTAATCCTTGTGCTGCTTCCCCAGCTTCATAAGAGGTGAGGTTGCCCAGTTTGTTGTCTATCTTCAGGGGTAGAGCTCTTCTCCTCTTCGAGGACACTGCACAGTTGGCATTGCCGAGCATGCAAACTGCTTGTTGTGCCCAATTTGCTAGTACCTGCGGGTCAAATGGTTCTCCAGTGTCTATAGCCCTCTCCGCAAAGGTCCATTATCTTGGTGATAGGGCCTACCAGATCGAGCACCTTATCCTGGCACCCTTTCCATGCTCTGTTCATCCCTTTGCGAATGTCTGTAGACGCTTTGATTGATTGATATTTCATTTCTATCGTGCTCGTACACAAGTGTTTCAGAGCGCGACAAGGCAAGGGAGGGGAACAGGGGAGAACAAAACAGCGATTTAGTGATGAACGTAATCATTTTTAGATCTAATTTGGGTTTCTCTGCTACCTTGCCTGGCAGTTCAGCCCTAGGACACTCTGCTCTCATTCGGAATCTTGTTTCTTTCTCCAACCATTTTCGTATCATCTGAGCCATGTATAATGACACACTGGGTGAAGGCAACAAGTCTGTGAACCACAGGTGTCTAATACTGTCTGGCTCAAACATGTCCTACTACTGGTATGGCAACACTCTCCCCATCCGGTGTTTCATCCTTCATATAATCATCCACAGAATCCTCATCATCACCTGCGTCATCGTCGATGGATGTGTCTGTATCCCCCATATATTTCGCCCCGGGGTAAGGGGTTATTAGGCTGGGCATCGCTGACTTGAGGATGAACACATTATTTAACTTGTTGAACATGTCATCAGCCTCCTTGGGATTTTTCTTGACCCCTTCATGGGAACCCGGGGGAGTAGAAGAGAGGTGCCTTTTCTGGGTTTTGTTTCTCCCTTTACTCTCAACCCTTGCCTTGTGGTGTCCTGTTGATGTACCTTCACCTGGGCTGGCTACCCGTCTATCTCTACCTCAACCAGCATTTAACTGTGATGCATTCTTGCTCAGTAGAGTCTTCAGGACCTCCAACCTGTCCTGAAGGGGCTTACCCCCTTGAGAGACTGCCTCCATCGAGGACCTTTTTAAAACTTAAGGTGAGGCCTCTCATCTTCTGGGATCAGCTCGTCCTGGCTGTCACCACTCCACTCACTCTGATCCTCTTTGCTCTTTCTGCAGGCCATGTGAATTTACGAACTTGGGTTTACACACCCAACGTTGCTATGTGTCTCTATCGACTGATATTGCTTTTGGGTTTATACACCCAACGTGACCAAGTACTAGAACCCAAGTAACAATGTTTCCTAGCGCCTTTTGTACTTTTCCTCCTCTTAACGCGATTCAAATCACGTATTCCTTGTTTCACCGAACCTAATGCTGTGTCTAATTGGCTGCACTCGCCTGCACGGACTCACCGGCTGACTGCAAGCTTCTCTTGGCGTGGCACGCTTCACTGTGCTTACGTGCTCTCCTCAAATGGGGAACCTCAGCATTGGCGCATTTTATGAGTGATCATGCCAAAATTGCAATCTATAGCAGGGTCTGGAACAGGGCCCCAAAGTGAGCGAATCCGCTGACGGGCTTGTCCTAATTACTCCGCCCCATGAACTCTTCACTTTGCCGACTTTCCATTTTCCTGCACTCGCCTGTAGTAATGGACCCGAAATCAATCTTTTTGTGGCGTCGCCACGTCTAAATCTCACTGCTGAATGCAGTGCAGCACACAGAAATACTTTTTTTAATGTCCAATGGTGTTTCCCATTTGTTTGTTCGTTATGGAAAAGGAGGAGTGTGGTGGGTCACCCCGTCCTGGGAGCATGGTATCACCCAGGGCTTGTGCTATGGTCACATGGTGGGGATGATGTGACTAATATAATATAATAAAAAGGGACGAGGCATTTCCGGCTCGTCAGTGGATACTATTGAGCCCTGCCTGAGGTGTGTGTCCTTACAGCAGAGAGATACTGGCGCTGCTTAACAGGCAGGACCCTCGAACCAGACAGTGCCCACTGCTGGGCAACGCTTTCCCTGATGTGTCCCCCATGTTAGCAGAGCCCCTGCCGAGCAACTTCAGCAGAGGCCCTGCCGGGCAACTCGGCATGAAGGTGACAGTGCCCCTGCTGGGAAACTAGGTTGCCTTGTCCTGTGTGAGCCTGGGTGCCCCCAGCTGTGTGCTCACGGGCTGGCAGGGTGCCCCCTGTCAACCTATGTCACCTGAGTGCCCCCAGCCTTGGTCTGCCTGGCCTGTGTGACTGCAGGCCGGGACATAACAATGTTGTGTCTGATGTTTACAAAAATGCCACAGGTAGTTCAACCATACCAAGAAATGTGAACGCTCACCAACCTGAAGCAGCACATGCAGATGCAAGCACTGATTATGCTTTGCATAATGTTGAAACCTGTGTGGAGCAGTGCACTTCAATTGCCACTGAGTGTTTCCCTATTAAATCTGGACCAGTTGCTGTCTGGGTTGAGAAAAGATCCGGAATTTCTCAAGATAAATCCAACTCTGAAAACTGTGCTGCATCAAAACCTTTCGATGAACCAGAAAAAGTTGCAAAGAAGTGCTTCAGTTTCTTTAAAAATCCACTGTCCTGCTCTAAGCAGCCTGATGGTGAGGGTGTGCTGGATAGCCCTTTAAGGGGGTCACGCTTCTGTTATTTCTATACATTGATTACAAGTCAGAAGGACAAGCTTTCGAAAATTGAAGGTTTTAGCAGTCGGAATAAAGCAGAGGACAAAATGTGAACCCAAGAAGAAAGTGAAGCACGCAGAGATTTCAGTCTAAAGATCTGCTACCAGTGCAAAGAATTCTCATTATTACTAGTAGGGTATTTATTGAGAGTAGGCCTAGCTTCGGGAGGAAGCAACAGAGGATTTTTTCCAAGTCATAGGTGGAGGTAACAGTGTGGGAAGCAGATCGTAAGGCCGCCTCATGCCACATCAATACCAGCTGTGAGAAGCCATTTTGGAAATAATAGAAATACAGGTGACTTTCATGGCTGAGAGAGGACCTGCTTTCTGCTGAGAGGCGATTATGTGCTGATAGGACCACAACGTCATGGCAACATCCTTGCCTGTATGAAATTAATAGCGCAGGTGGATCCCTTCCTGGCGAGACATCTAGAGAAGTGTGATAATGCAGGCCATGGAAAGCTATCTTACGTATCCTCAACAGTCAAATCATGGCACAGCGTGGCCGAGCCACTATTGTGAAAGGCATGTCTGCAGTGCATCCAATGCCTGTTGGCGGTGTGAGCAAAAAACAGGTTTGTTGGAGCACAGGCTCAATGATAGGTTTCTAATAAGGCCTGAACATCAATTAGGCCTGAGGTACAGTACCTAATATTGCTAGACTAACTAATAAACCTACTTTTCAATGCAACTATCTTGTTTTGTCTTTCTATATCATTGGCGCAGTAGCTCACCTGACTACTTTTTGCAGAATTCGTTGGAACACATATTGCGAGACTGTTATAAAGTGAAGACCTTCTGGAGCGAGATCTCAGGGATTCTGAACTTTGTTCTTGGTGTGGATATGGAATATGATTTTGCGACGGATTCTGGGAGAAAATACTAAGCTGGAGATACCTGTCCTACTCACAGATGAACTGGCTCTTTAGGGCTTCTATGGTGGCCAAGAGAATTATTTTGCAGAACTGGAAATCTGCCACCTTTCATACCAAATCTATGTGGTTTCAGGAGATGTATTCCCTCTCCAATATTCAGATCGTTGTTCTACGGTGTCAGAAGAAAAGCAAAGCATCTGAAGATTTATTGGGCAGATTTCTCGAGATGGACTTGGAGTAATAGGTGTGGTTGTTTTACTTCTTTGGGCGGCGCTACCTTATCGCTATGGGTTGTAGTGCTCGAGTGTTACTGTGTTACTTTTCAGTGAATACAGAGAGATGCTCACGGGGGGGGGGTAAGGTCCAGAGCTAAATCCCCCATTATAAGCGCTTCTCACATGCATCGTTAATAAGACAAGTAAGACATTTAAAAAAAAAAAAGAAATATACTTTGGCTCGTAAATTTGAATTCAAGCAGCATTCGTTTACAAGTTTGTCTCATAATCACATAGCATCTGCATTCATAGTCATACAAATTGTGGTGTTAGTAGGTTCAGTGACTTGTTTCTCATCCTGATCGGCCTATTGGGCCATTTTATTTAGCCTAATGTGGCACATTGTGATTATGAGACAAGCTTGTAAACAATTTCTGCTTAAATACAAAATTACGAACCAAAGTATATTTCTGACTCGTCTTATTAAAGATACATGCGAGAAGCGCTTACAAGGGGGGGTTTAGCTCTTGAAGTAATACCTCTTTGGTGCACTTTGCTGAAGGAGAAGACTGGGTTTCAGTATAATAAATTCCTTCCTTTGTGTCCCCTTCATCCTTTACTTATATGTAGTAGTAGTATCACTTTTTATTTGGAAAACAAGCCACCATCAAAGTGCAGTTTACAAAGCAAGACATAAAAAACACACAATAATGCGTTAATATCTACATTGTTCTCATTAAATAAAAAGATTTTAGTTAAAATAAACATACAATGATGAAACCACTGACCGCTTGTTTCATTGTGTATGATTTTACTGTGTTAAGACTGCAAATGTACAATAATGAAAAAGAAAAGGCATTTCAGTACTTTTTCATATCTGTTGAGTCAACACCAGCCGTAGCACATGTTGAGGAGCTGGCTGTTATTATTCCCTAGATGATGCAGGGCGTGCCAACTGAATGATTATAGACCTTTCTGGAAATCCACAGTCACAAAGCGGAGGCACCTGCAGATGCCTTGTTAAAATATTTGAAAAATGAATCCACTGACTTCATGGAATGGCGAGGACAGTCATATGAAAACATTCTTGCAACATGGCTGAGTGAAACTCTGGCCTGCAAGCGTGATGCAAAACTGTCAATCCACTTGCCATATTTGTTGCTTGTGCAGCATGTTCTTTCAACCTAGTTGGTTCCAATGCCATTGATTACTGTGTTGATGTTGCCAGTTTCTTCAGCTTTTTACAGGGATTTGATACATCGCAGGTCTATTTGATGACGCACTTGAAAGAGAAAAATGGTGGACATACTGTAAAATCAATGTCTGAAGCGCTGATGCTACCAAAGCACTCTCTCATGGTTACAACAAAATAGAAACTTATTTGCAGGAAATTCCTGATGTCCAATAGGAGATGGGGCCTACAAGACAGGAAGAAAATACTTTATTGAACTCTAAGGAGCTGATAGAAATGGCATTGCAATGTAACCTGTGGAATGCAATTCTCATCAGATTTGATTCAACAAGTACAACTTTGCAGGTCCCAGAGATTAATCTTGGCTTAGCTGCTGACTTCTCTTGTAAGCTTTGTCGATACATTATGTGATCACTTCAAATGTAAATAAATGCACAAGAATTATCTGGTTCCTCAGATTACACAGCTGGTCAATTGAGAAGGAAGAAAAGTAACACAATATACTTTTTTGCAGTCAGAGGAAGTTCTCACTGGCAATTAGCAATTCAGGACTGAAACCTTCCTGGTGCTAAATGATCATCCCATTATGGAGTTAAAATAAAGCAGCTGATCCTGGAGAAGGTAGTCCCCATGGGGCTTCTATGTTGGCCTGAGAAAAAAAAGAGCATTTTTTACCTTTTTTCTAGAGAGCGTGCATTGCGCTCTAAATTGTCTCAGAGGAAGCGTTACTGTGTATTTACATGGCATTTTCATATGGAGCCAATTTTTGAAGATGTAAAATCTGCTTTGGGGGTTTTGCTTTCTACCAGTATGCAACCATTGCATCACTACAACATGTCCAAGATGGCTGCCCCTCACATGGGCCTGAAGCCATGGTCTGCTTTGTAGCTGCCCCACGGTGATTCGCTCCCTCTTGCTACAACAGCCAATGAGAGGTGCCAGCAGGTGGAAGCCGTCCCCTCCAGCAAAGGCCCCCAGCTTAGGCCCCATCTGAGCCTGTCTGGGCTGAGAAGGGCCCAGAAGTCCTCCACCTCTTTTCCCTCCCTCCTCAAACTATGAATTGGCTCCAGACTTACATACTACTACCCCATGAACTTGGGCGATTAGACCTCTACTCTCCCTGCAGATCTACCAGTGAGTGATGGCTGAACTCTACTATTGCCTCCTCCAGTAACTTTCTTAACCAATTACTGTGCCTATTTTCACTGACTTCCTTGACTCACCCAGCCTACTTTCTCTCTCAGTGCATTTTTGCCACTGCATAATGAAATTCAAATTTAGGGGTGTGTGCTTTGACATATTTGTGCCCTCTTGCATTGCATTTTTGCCACAGTGTTTGAAATTCATATTTATGTGTGTGTTTTTACATCTCTGTTCCCTCTTGCATTGCATTATTGCCACTGCGCTTGAAATTCATATTTAGGCGAGTGTGTGCTTTGACATCGCTGTGTCCTCTTGCGTTGCATTTTTGCCATTGCATTTGAAATTCAAATTTAGGTCTTTGTGCTTGAGATCTCTGTGCCTTCTTGCATTGCATTTGTACCACTGCGCTTGAAATTCGAATTTAGGTGTGCATGTTTTGGCATCTCTATGCCCTCTTGCATTGTATGTTGCCACTGTGTTTGAAATTCGTTTTTCCTTTTTGGATTGCATTTGTGCCTCTTGTAACTACTAAGCCACATTGCGAGTTTAGCTACTGTGCTGTGCAGCCCCTCCTTTGTCCCTCAACTAACATCTGCCACCCTTATGGCTCTCACCATCTCCTCTAACTGCTACACTATCACCTATCCTCCCTCTCTCACGAAGTCTGGAAGGAAAAAGCACACAAAAGACATCCTGTCCTTGAACCCTGGCTTACCCATCGCAGACACCTACGTCAGCACAACTTCCAGACATGTCTTTACTGATATCCCCTTCTCTGTCACTTCTCCAGATCTATGGACTCCTCATCTCATCTCCACTCTCTTCCCTTTCACATCCTCTTCCATTAATGGTGGCATCAAATGGGAAGTCCTCTTGACCAGCTTCTCATCATCACTATGCATCATTAATGTGTACCACAAAGGCACTATCCTGGTTCAGGGTCCTCAACCCAACGTCCTCCTGTTTTACTGGCACCTGCCGTCCCCCATTAACTTCCTTCCTTCACCTGCCTCTCAGCCTACCACTTGTCTCTGCCCCTCCCCCACTGACTGGTATACTACGTTCATGTACCCCATCTCAGAAAACCTTCAAAAGCGGAGACCTCCTTCACCTGGATACTCTTAACACACGCTCAGCCAACAAACACTTAGCTGACATCTGCGTCCTTCTTGAAGACACTGACCTCGACATTCTCGCTCTTAACGAGACATGGTTCAATGTCAGCTCAGCTCAGTCACTGCTTTTGACTCCTTTCTCCCTGATGCCTTCAAGACCATCTCCAAGCCACAACCTCACCGTGCTGGCGGTGCAGTTGGCTTAATCTTCCGTGAGTGGGTTCCTTCTTCTGTCATACCAACACAGCTCTACTCTTCCTTTGAGCACCTGGTCTGCAAGCTGGTCATCTCTCCCTCCTCCTCTCTGACCATTGCTACCATCTATAGGCCTCTTGGCACTACCACCCTGTTCCTCTCTGAATGGGATGACTTCTGTTCCTTCCTACTCTCAACCATCTCTAATCTCCTCTCATTGGCGATTTCAACATCCAATTGAACTCCCCTGTCACAGCATCCACTCTCTTCCTCGACATCTGCACATCACTATCCCTCTCCATTCCCCCCTCTGGCCCAACCCACTTGGTTGGACACACTCTGGGCGCCCTCATCCATTCTGACCTCTCACCCGCCCCCTCTGGTCACTCCATTCTCCTGGTCAGACCATTCTCTCCTCGCGCCTGGGTCCCCTCAGCCCTTTGACCTCCCCTCCGAAAGCCCTGTCAACCTCATTCATAGACACCCATCCGATGAAACGAGTGTCAGCTCCTGCCTTCGCATCCACCTTCATGCCCTCTCTCCCTCACCATCAGACTCTACCACTGACTCTGCTCTCAACAACCTCCATTTGGCCAATACCAACACCCTTGACATTCTTGACCCAGTCATGAGGATCCACCTGAAACCCAGCTCCAAACGTAACACCTGGTACAACTCCGAACTTGCAGTCCTGAAACGCAAGTGCAGAACTGTGGAGCGGAAGTGGCAAACCTCAGGCTCACCCTCTGACAAACTGGCCTGCCGCCTGCTCCAAAGGCAATACAGACTCTCCATCCATGCCAAGAAGAGGGGCCACATCCAAGCACAGGTATCGGGTGCATCCAACAACACGGCTGAACTCTTTAAAATCTACAGGGAACTAACAAAACACCAAATTACACTTGCACACCAATATTCAATATCAATTCAATGTAAAATTGAGGATATACGTTCTTGGGGTAAGGTAGTAATATTCAAGGTGCAGGGGCGAAGGACTCAGCCTTGGTACCTAGGCCGGAATACAATATAGAACACAAAGAAATCCAAGTTATGGAAAACTGCGTCCCCTGCACACTTTCCAAAGAGGCCAAAGTAAATGTAATCATACAATTATGAGATTAATGAGAAATAGGTTTAGTGTCTCTGAAGATTCAACTGTGTTCAGTTTCATAAAAAAATTAATAAATAGAATTTTTTCCAAAAAAAAAAAAGAAGAACATTCAATAAGTCATTTTCTTTTAGAGAAAGATGGTCTTCTCCTTTTTAATGATTTTTTCTCTGTTCGCCCAACGCGTTTCGAGAATCATTCTCTCTTCATCAGGGGCTTAAATTTCAAAATAATTTTCACAAGAATCTATAAAGAACATATACGGATAATAGATTAATCAGATTACCTATTTTTCAAAAGAGAATCACTTTTAAATTTTCGCTTCAACATATCAAACTGCAATTTTTGAAAGAATTAACAATAATCAAAGATGAGTAACACCTCACTTGTGTTATTGGCAACCTTGTTATGCTTTATAGTCTCAAACCTCTAATAATCCAACATTGAGGGTGGATGATGCTTATGTTGGGTGCTTATTTTACGGAATAACTTGCCAAGTTACCCATGTGGTAGCAAGGAGAAAATTATTTTGTAGGTAAGAGAGTGCTGATATTGTGTCCCATTTTTATTATATATGCAAAACACCTAATCATACCAAATGTCTATTTCGATAGAAAAAGAGAAGACGAGTGGACTCACCCATCTTCCAAAAGTCTTTGTGAGCACCAAAAACTTTAGAACTGGGTCTGAAAGCACCCCCCAGGAAGTCCAATGTAATAGCCAGAACCTGGTTTCCTCGAGGGAAGGATGATTACATACTCCTAAGGTAAAGTAAAGCATGAACAATAAAAAATAAGGAAGGGGTTTAGATAGAATAAAATTGGTCTAGTAGGGGGTCCCCATTCATCATCAATTACTTGATCCAGGATCTTATGCAGGGACGCGGTCAGGAAGGGCTGCTTTCCGACTGTCTTGTCTGCTGCTCTGTTTTCAAATGGTAAATGGGTGCTGTGACGTCACTCGCGCATGCGCGAGCAACGTAAACATCCTATGGCGTCATTCGCGCATGCGCGGATGACGTCAGTGATGTTGTACCGGGTCGCATCAGGAGTGTAAATAGTTAAAGATGTGCCTATCGCTGAAGATAGCGCGAGCAGCCACATGTCTTAGGTAAATCATGTATATATTTAAAAATGTAAATAGTCGATCTCAAAGGGATACTCGTGTTAGCCTGTATCCCGATATACTGAGAAAAAGTAGACATTTACAAATCAACCATTGAAGAGGGGTTTTGTGGGTTATTTTCCATCCTAACCTAGAAAGGAAAAAAACGGTATTTGTGTACCTATAGGCTGCTAAGTGTATTAACAGACAGGAAAGATGATTGAAGAGAAAGGGGACGCAGTTTTCCAAAACTTGGATTTCTTTGTGTTCTATATTGTATTCCGGCCTAGGTACCAAGGCTGAGTCCTTCTCCCCTGCACCTTGAATATTACTACCTTACCCCAAGAACGTATATTCTCAATTTCACATTGAATTGATATTGAATATTGGTGTGCAAGTGTAATTTGGTAATTTGTTAGTTATAGTTTCCCACTGAGGTGGGCTGGTATCTATACATACCACTAGCACCCAACAAATAGAACATGTCATTTTTGAGTATTAGTACATTAACAGATAAGTCAGCGACAACCTTAGCCTTCACAGAGGAGGCGGCAACAAGAATCTTAGGTCTGATAAAGGACACAAGCAAAGTTACTTCATTAGATAACAATCCGGAATGACTAATACAGAAATTGGAACGCCTGATCAGGAGAGAGATCTCACAGAAACTCCATGCAACTACGCTTGCACAATATTACAGAGCCAAATGAATTCCACGAGGCTTGAGAATTTATCTCAAACCCACCCTCTGTAAAGAGAATAAAGAATTTGTTAACAGATGGGAGCACATCCTCAATAAGTGTTCATTGGACCTGATCCTGCTCACCAAAGAAGAACTATCAAAATCGGTATTAACATTACAGCAGGAAATAGAAGAAGTCACAGTACAATTGTCTAAACTCAAGACACAAACAGAACTGAAACAAATTTTGGAAGATACAAACAATAAATTGGATTCGTACAAACAGGACATAGAGCAACGCAAAATCAGAAAACTCCGCCGTGACACATTGGACTACGCCAGAGACATCGTTTATTCGTGGCAGGAGTTTTATGCGAACAACAGACCAACACCAAGGAGACCACAGAGACCACAAAACACACCGGATAGCAATACAGACAGCAGTGAAGTACTGAGTGGGGAAGTTGAGGAGAGAAGTCATTCCACAGTAGCATCAACCTCTATTAACAACCTAACCCCAGAAAACATTGAAGACTCTAGACCGGGACCCACAACAGATACACAACCACGTCCTTTTTTAGGAAATGCAAAACAAGACAAGGACAGAAGAAAATTACGCCAGAAAAAGAAATAGACAAACACTTGGTCATTAATATTTCATCTAAACAACTCACTACGGCACAAATTGATACATTAAATTTGGGCCTTTCCTTCGTACCAACTAACTCTACTTCTTTTTTTGAAGAAGAAGTTAATTTGTTTAAATTAATAAGGAAGATGGATCTTAAAGTATTTTTTAATAACATCGAAGAGAACCTACAACCCAGAGATACACCTAAGTACTTGGAGATGAAAAATAAGAGTAACTTTCACCCTCAGGTGAACCATCCTCTAATAAACTTGTTCAAACAAAAAACGATGAAGGATCTTAAGCGCATAAAATATACATCCTCCAAACAATGTAACATCAGGAAACATCAACTCAAGCTCATAAAACAACTGGCAGAGGATAATACCCTTACGCTCAAACAAGCGGACAAAGGCGGGGCCCTGGTTCTCATGGACACCATACTTTACGACAAGGGATGCATGAAACTTCTAGAAGATATTTGCATCTACAAACCACTTGATAATGACCTAGGATTAGGAACAATTGCTATCATCCAAACAACAGTTGATAAAGCGGAAACTATGAATTGGATTTCAGAGAAAACAGCAGACTACCTAATCCAAAAAAATCCTGTCACCCCAGTATTTTATGGTCTCCCGAAAATACATAAGAATGCCAGAGATCCACCATTTCGTCCAATAGTCGCAGGAACTGACAGTATCTTCCAACCTCTTGCCATGTACCTAGATACTGCTCTTCAACCACTGGTACAATCAATAAGTACATATCTTAAAGATACCACACATTTCTTGAGAACCCTACAAGCATTACAATTACCAGAAGAAAACCTATTGCTCTTCACAGTGGATGTCAATAGCCTCTATACTTCCATCCCACACTCAGAAGGAATTGAAGCTATGGAATGGTTTCTGTTGTCACACAGAGAAGTTAATATTCAAAAAGTCTTCGCTTTGGAGTTGCTCCACATTATCCTTTACAACAACTACTTTAGGTATAATGGATGATATTATCTTCAAATCTCTGGCACTTCAATGGGATCCTCTGTGGCCCCTTTCTATGCCAACATTTTCATGTATCACTAGGAGAAAATACATGTACTGGACAACCCCATCTGGAAAAACAAAATACAAATCTGGCTAAGATATATCGATGATATATTTGGAATTTGGAAAGGCACAGAAACAGAATTGCTTGAATTTTGGAATTATTTAAACACCTGCAACCCAAGAATACGGTTCACATTGGAAATTGGCAAACCCTCAGTGAACTTTCTGGATGTCACAGTGGAATACACAGGCACAAACATTAAAACTAAAATCTTTCGAAAACCTACGGATGTAAACAGCTGCTTACATCATGCTAGTCATCATCCGAAACACTTGAAAGACAATTTACCATACAGCCAGTGGCGGCTGCTATCATGGGGCGGCCGGGCGCCGCCCCCCCAGAAAAGAAAGAGGAAGCTAAAAGAGATTCAATCAGAGAACTTCTCCGATTGAATCTCTTTTAGCTTAGAAAATGCCTGCATTTCCTTCGCCAACAGCGCTGGGGCGCTCTGGGAAGGTAATTGTGTATCAGGCCGGGCCCGGCTTTAACAGCGGGGCGCGTCCCAATTTAGTTATTTTTTTTCTGTAGTAGAGTGCGTGGAGCTCCTAGCCCCACGCACTCTACGTAGCTCCTTTAATTGGAAGCCTGGCGGGGCGCTTCAGGGTTGGCCCCCTCAGTATAAAATGTGCGCAAACAGCGCACTTAAATTCAGATTCCCTCCCCTGCCATGGATACAGTAATGTCATTGGCTGGCAAACAGCCAATGACATTACTGTATCTATGATGACTCACTGGCGGCGCAGGGTGTGTACGTGCGCCTGCGCCGCCTTCACACGTCTGTTTCTCTTTCTTCCGACGTCGAGTGAACAGCACACCAAACACGAGTGCTGCTGCAGCGGCGCCGCGGTAAGTACCCCATGATCCGGCCATCCCCATGTTTGTTTAACTTTTTTCTTTCTGTTTGGGACCAGGGACTCGGGAGTGTTACTTACACTCCCCTCCCCGGGCCTAAACTATGTGGTCCACCACGGCCAGTCAACACTGAACGACGTGTAGGCCTTAGCCTACACGTCGTTCAGTGTTGCTGCCGAGCTGCGAGCCTTGGTGGTAGCGGGCCGCCCGCTACCATCAAGGCGAGGGCCGCTGCCCTGGGCCTATTTGTTTTAACCCCGGTCCGTGCCCCAAGGGCCTTGCCTTGGGCCATGCCGGACCGGTGCGCCAGGCCCAGGGCAGGCACTGGCCGTACGCTGCTTCTGCCCACTCAGGCAGCCGCGGACCGCGACCACGCATCTGCTAATTGTGCCGTTTTATATTTTCGGCATTTTTCGAAAAAAAATGCCGAAAATATAAAACGGCAGAAATAGCAGATGCGTGGTCGCGGGCCGCGGCTGCCAGGGAGAGATCTTATGTTGAGGGGTGGAGAGACAGGATGCCGAGGTAGGTGTCTTGTGTGGGAGGATGGGCAGGACACCAGGTAGGTGTCTTATGTTGTGGGAGTGGGGAGGCAATATATCAGATAGGGGTCTCTTGTTCTGGTTGTTGGGATGCTAGATAAGGGGTATTCTGCTGTGGGGAGGAGGGAGGTAAGATGCCACGCAGGGGTGTTGTGTTTTTCGGGAGTGGATGCTAGCTGGCATTCTTTCGTTGTGGCATTTTGTGAGGCAGTGCATCAGGAAGGTGTCTTATGCTGTGGGATTGGGGAGGAAATATATCAGATAGGGGTATTGTGTTCTGGTTTTTCGGATGCTAAAACTGGATATTTTGCTGTGGGGAGGAGGGAGGCAAGATCCCAGGTAGGGGTGTTGTGTTGTGTGGATGCTAGCTGGGGTTCTTGCGCTGTGGAGTTTAATGAGGCCTGACGTCAGATAGGAGTCTTTTTGTACTGGGGAGGCAGAATGCCTGGTAGTGGCACAGCTCAAGTTGAGAGTACATGCGGGTGGACAGAGTCCACCCACTTTTTTCAGAGGGTGGACTCAGTGCCGCTGCGCTAAAATGAGAAATAATGTCCTCTTTGAATTTATGAATTAAAACCGACCTCGGGGATCGAAACGCAGTTGTCAGGTTTGCAGACATAACACTTCCCCACTGCACTTTAACCTGATGAAAAATACCAAACTAAAGGTGAAATGTCCCATTTCCATAATGCAAGTCCCAGGGAAAATCTTTGTATTGGTTCTTGGAGTTTAAAACATGCACACCTTTTAACGTTTTCAAAAACACTATCAGAAGAAAATATCCTCTCTTGGTTTTGTGTGTGTGTTGATTTTATGAAAGGCAAACGCCATTCGTACTGTGCAATTTGGGTGGTTATGCAAAGCCAATGTAATGAAATGTTCATATTTCACCTTGATATGCTCGTTTCTGGCGACTTCCCATCCCATTGCGTGTGTTGATGGGTCCCCCACTTTAATTTGTAGGACTTGACAGTGGTCTTGTGCTAAGGGGGCTGAGAAGGCAAGATAGAGGTTTTGTTAGGGGTTGCTTGGCAGCAGGTATGGGTTTAGTGGGACGTGCTGTACTGGGTATATGGTGAAAGCTTGTATTGTATTGTATTGCTTGCTTGCATTGCATATAAAGCTGTTTCAATCCACTATTTATGCAACCATGTAGCTGCATGCTAGGCTCTTGTTTGTCTCTTAAGGCATGGGTATATGGTAAAAGCGCTGTACTGGGTATATGGTGAAAGCTTGCATTGCATATAAAGCTGATCCATTGCACTATTTACGCAGCCATGTAGTTGCATGCTAGGCTCTTGTTTGTCTCTTAAGGCCTAGGTATATGGTGAAAGCGCTGTACCGGGTGTATGGTGAAAATACTATACCTAAAGAACTAATCCTGCTCTTGTCCTTTCTTTGTCCCGATTTCCACCCCCATACCTCTCCCTGTAACCTTCAATTCTTTGCATCTACTTCAGGCTTTCGGAAGGAGCGTGCTAGAATGAAAAAAACCTTTACTGTACTAAACTAACTATACTATTTGTATTGCTCTTAAAAATTCCTATAGAAAAATGAAAAAGTGAAAGAATGCCGATTCAAGGAACAATAGGCCTCATTAGAAGTTTGTTGTAATTCCTTGCCATTGCCGCCAAGCTCGTTTACTGTTACCACCACTCGGTCCTTGGATTTACCCTAGTAATACGAGTGGGCCGGGGTAACAGCGGTGTTACTCCATTCCAATTACCGTGAAATGTGAAAGGGTGTTGGCCCCCTTTAGTTGGTTTAAGGGTGTTTTCAAGATCAGATGGCCTACTTGGAATTAGGCATTCTCAGGGATTTGAAGGGCTTCTGACGATTGACGCTAGGGCTGTCCCTCTTGTCTCTTTTGGGCTACCCCCACCTTAGCCAAGGTGTCGGTGACCCCGATTAGTGCTAGGGCTTGGTAACCCCTAATGTCTTTCTCCTTTGGCTAAGGCTGTGACAGTTACCCTGAATCGTTCGCTTAGTGAATTGCTAGGGGCCTTCTAATTCTCTCTCTTTCCTAGCCGGCTTAGGCCCTTATTCACAGAGCATTTTCCAATGGGGGTTTGCCATTATAAAACACTTCTGTGAATTAGGCCCTTAGTGTTCTATTGGAGTTTACGAAATAATGCCTTGCATTCGCCATGTTGGACTGTCTCATGCCAGTGTTGCACAGTCTCACCTTGCCCTTCTTATATTAATCCTCCTCTATTTTAACTTTCTCCAATCTCCCTCTCCACTGTTCTACCTCTACCATTCGATATTACCTTTGTCTTCTTTCTCCGCCTACTGCTACTACCACCTCTCTTACCACTCTCCAGACAGTTTTGTTTTTTGATTGGCATTATTGGACTTGTGGTTTGCCTTAACTATTATAAAATAAGGATTATAGGTTCCAAAGAAAAGCACCAGTGTCTGTTTCGAACAGCGAGAGCGCAGTGCTTTTTAATATATTTCTAGTGGACACCTTCCCAATGGGAGCCCATTCATGTTTGTGGTCCTTCAAATATTTGTTTCAAACAATGGGTACAAATAGCGCAATTGGTGAGATTCAATTAAAAAACATAGGATGCACAAGCGTTTCTGTACAGGAAGGAGCACATGGAATATTCTACTACTTTAGATGTAAAGTCGCCCTGCAGCGTCTCTGATACTAAGACTGAAGAAATGACAGAAGGGCAATGGAAGCCTGTGGGTTCCGACGCTCTCTCCAGTGATTCAGCTGCCATCAACGCGGCTTCTGGAGACGTCGTGGGCCTCGTGTAATTAGGATGTTTCATGTTTGCACATCTTTAAAACATGCCTCGCATGGGGCAGGGAAGAGGCTCACAAGCTGTGCTTTTCAAGTCTGCCCTGAGCCGCACATTCAAGGCTAGTATCACATGGTATCACTCTTGTTTTACAACACTGCCACTATGACATCTGAGCAGGCCAGCTGGGAACATAGTTCCACTAATTCTTTTTGTACACTTCGACCACTGGTCCCTACCTCTACCTTTCAAGTGTTTGTGAAAACAAGGAAATAATATGAGGCAGGGTAACCAAAAAGGAAACACACCAAACACAGGTTACAAAGGAACATACAAAGCACTTTATTTTATACTGAATCCAGTTACAAAAGAACAGAACAAAATTCAGATAGCTATCGACCCTCAGTACAACACAGCGAACTCCGGCATGGTTCGGTGTGCTCAATGAGTGCAAATATTCATTGAAACAGTCAGGCTTTTATACATTTCTCCAGCCTGTTGTCCAGCCTTTCTGCAGGTTAACCATTCCATAAATAAGTTACTGCTCTAGGGTCCCTTGCCAGGTCAAATCTAGTTTATCTTAGGTTTATACATTAACAAGAAGAAATGGTAATAATGTATGCTCTAGGCCTAACATTACAATGCAGTACTTAATTTATACAATATAGTTAAGCAGGTGTTCTCATTCAATTATAGATCAGTTTCGGTGATACAAGTAATCCATTGCACACAGGTAAGCAGAAGGACAAGGTCTCAGCTCATGAACCTAACAAGTGGCCTGCAGGCAAGTTATACATTAGCTGTACAGAGGTCATGACAATCGAGTTCTGTTCTGAATAACATAGGCTACCATTTTAGCTCACATGGTGACTTTATAGAGCAAGAAAACCTAAATGGTGGCTTGACCCAAAATGACAGTTTACATGGTTTCTAAGGTCAGGACCTTGCAATGTGAGTTTATTCACATGTAGTTTATAAGCAGCTTGTTAGCAGCTTGGCGTAGGCCAATATACATATATTCATAGCAATAGGAGGCACAATATAATTTCTAGTTTGACAAACCCTCCTTTTGGCCTATGCCAAGTGCTAAATTACTTCTGATCTCCCTGCAAATAACTCCATGTGTCATCGTCCATACACCCTGAATAGCTGTCAGAAATATCTATCGCCATTAGATCTTTTGCTAAGATCTCTTTCAGTACATACTCAGAGGTTTTATCCGGGGCATACACTTTATGTCCTATTGTACCTATCGCCTGAGCGCAACATCCCCCTAGCATTGAACATATACTTGGTAGACATTGGATACAACAACAAGGAAATAGCAGAATTCCCAAAATAATCAGCAAGACTGAAAGCACTTTCCAACCCCAAGACCGCAAGAAGTCCCAGAACCAAGCGCTAAGATCCCAATTTCCCTCGGGAACATGCACTTCTGAACTAAGAATGTGCAGATTCTGTATTGCCTTAAAAATAGTTGGGGAGGAATCCGGTACAAAAACACAGCAAGGGGACCTCACTAGTTTACATACTCCACCACGTTCAGCCAGAATGACATCTTATGCCATCCGGTTCTGAAGCACTACCAATCTGATCGCTTTCTGCTCTAAAGTCATATTATAGAGTATGTATGTGGTCCGGTTGATGGTTCTCTCCAGTACTCTCGCTAGTTTCCTGATATCCTCGGAATTTGCTATCTGCCCAAAGAATGGAAGGAATGATTTCGCTACATCTCCTAAAACCTGTGCTGGAGTGTCGCCATTCTCGTCCCGCCGTGGACGAGCCTTCGAAACCTCTACAGTACTTGCTATAAACACCCCATGTAACAGATTCCTAGATAACAAGTTCCCTGCCAATCCCTGGGCAACCATGGAAATGCTACATTACCACAAACAAAATAGATAGGTTCGCCTACATACAAAGGTCTGTCTTCCCCAGTCGAATTTGCAACGTTGGCACAACCTTTAAAATCTCCCATTGACCAGGTGCCATTCCTCTGGATGCAGAAAGAAACTGAATCGGGGCTATGGTTGACAGTATAAGAAGGAGGCACGGCATCCTTATTGCCTATCGGAGCCATTTTAAAGGAAATCAAAGATTGGAAAGGACGAGATAGTCTATCAGAAGGCCTAATAGAAGCAATATTGAGCTTACTCCTATTTGCGAAAAGCGAGCATCCCAGAGGAGTCAGAACACGTCTCTCAAAACTATTCAAATTAGTGCCATCAAAGTTCCCCGAGATGCTATCGTTCCATCGGTCAAAGAACAGTGCTCTAAGTGAAGCATAACAAGCAGTTGTCAAAGGTAAAGGGTGAATATACCAACCTAGCCCCTTATCCCCATGTTGCGGTAAATGCGGGCAGACCCAACAATTAGTCTTATTAAAAATGGCATGTGTTGCATTCATTATAAGCAACAAGGTATTATTGTGATACTTCTGTCTATGCTATGAGTCCCTAGGTGACAGAGTATGCAAATGTACAAAATCTGTAGGAACAGTGGGTACAATTTCAGTCGGCAGCAAAGACTCTAAAGGATGAGTTTCTTCAAAATACCAAAGGCCTAAGACAGTGACTATTATAAAACCAAATATCATCATAAAAACACAGCAATACGTTTTCGGGGCCCAGGCACATTGTTCATTGTCCGAGTTGGTCACCCCGTTATTTATAAGTCCAATACGAGCAGCAGCGGTGGCGGTAACAGGCATTGTAGATTTTCAATCGACGACCCCAATGTTCGTTGCTGGCGACACTACGGTTGCGCGGCTTCTTAGTCCTTCCACAACCCCTAGCCAACAGAATCCCCTTCCTCAACTTTTTGGGCAAAAGCAAGCCCTTGATGATCCTTTCCTTCCTTGAATGCACAGCCGAACCATGCCGTATGTCTATCAGATGCACAGCAAAACCGTGCCGTATGTCTATCTTCGTGGCCGGAAGTTGTATCTTGCTGTGCCTGGTATTGTTTGATCCAAGAACAAGATGTTGTCACTTCCCGCTGGAAGCAACGTATCAGAGGCAAGTGAAGTTGGAACAGCAATTTCCGGGAGCAAAATTTTCGGAGAGTGCAGAGACAAAATGGCAGCTTCCCCAAGCCTCACGGGCTCAGAAAGATTCTCCGACGCACTCTCAGTGCTACTCACTGCTTTGGGATCATTGGTTGCAGCATTAGCGCGGGGTTCTGTTTCTTCTGTAACGTGTGGCACTGGGTGAGGAAGTTTCTTGACATGCATCGCGTGGATCCAATGCTTCCGGCCTGCGACACGCACCGCTGTTTGGGTGACCAGCAGGACCTGGAACGGGCCCCGCCACCGAGGTGCAAGGCAGGAAGATCGGTCAAAGGATTTGACCAAAACCCAACTTCCAGGTTGTATACTGTGGCCGGGGCCCTCGTATCGCGCGGGTAAAGCGTTTCGTACCTAGTGATAAATGAAATACAGGTTTTTAGTCAACTGGCTACAATAGTCTGAAAGCAATATATTTTCTACATTCCTCAATGCCCTAGGCTTCGGAAGACCCCAGATATTGGCAGGTCTCCGCATTACCACCTCAAATGGAGAGAGCCCAGTCTTAGTTTGAGGGGTTGTCCGCATTGAAAGTAACACGATCGGTAAGGCGTCCGGCCATTTTAGTTTGGTGCCGGTACACGTCTTAGCGAGCTTGTTTTTTATGATACCATTGTGTCTTTCCACTAATCCGGCGCTCTGAGCATGTCTAGCCGAATGGAATTGTTTGTCAATTTGCAATGCCGTACATATCTGTAGAATTACAGCAGCGATAAAATGCGGACCATTATCCAACCAGATAACTCTCGGCAAACCGAACCGTGGGAAGAATTCCTTTAACATGGTCTTTGCAGTGGTCATGGCTGTAGCGTCTTTAACAGGGAAAGCCTCGACCCACTTACTAAAGGCGCAAATGACCACAAGGACATATTTTAGATTGTTACATCGCTCCATTTCAATAAAGTCAAAGTGAATCACTTCAAACGGGACAGAAGGAGGCCCAAAGCTACCTCTTGGAGTTGTTGTCACCTTTCCCACATTGTGTTGTAGGCAAATCATGCAATTTTGGACATAAAGCTGGGCAATTTTTTGAAATCTTATCATTTACCCAGACTTTCTCTAACCTTCTCGTGATCTGTTGAGCGCACACATGTGTGGGACCGTGTGCCATGGTAACCATCATTACTATATAGGCATTAGGAAGCAACCATTTCCCTTCAACCATGTCTACCCAACACAGATCATCATCGAGTTTCCCCAAGCCCTCAGCCCACCTCGTGGATTCTTCTAATGTGGCATTGGCTTGGATATCCCGTACAGACCCAACACCCTCATCCATTGCATAGGCATCTACAGTCTCCCTTGAAACATACATCTCCGTGAAGAGATCAGAGGCAGTTTGTCTAGCTATTTGATCAGCGAAAGCATTCCCTTTCCCTACATCATCTATAATCTTGCGATGTGCTGCGCACTTAATGATTGCTAACTGACTAGGGAGCGCAAGCGCTGAAAGCAATTGTACTATCAGGGAGCCATGTTGGATCTTGGTGCCATGCGAAGTTAAAAACCCTCTCTCTGACCAAAGTCTCCCAAAGTTGTGAGCCACCCCAAAGGCATACTGGCTATCAGTATATATGTTTACTGTTAGCCCTTCGGAAAGCTCACAAGCTCGAGTCAATGCTATAATCTCTGCGGCCTGCGCAGAGTTATGCGGAATTCTCTTGGTCTCCACAACCGTACTCAATGTAGTGACTGCATAAGCAGCTGTGGATGTACCATCCAGTAGTTTGAAGCAGGAGCCATCACAAAACAGCTCCCCTTGTGGGTTATCCAAAGGAGTGTCCCTCAAATCAACTCTGCCTTTTGTATCTTGTTCAGTAGTATTCAGGCAGTCATGTGACTCTTCGTCACCGCAAACAGTATTTTGCGGGAAAGGTAGGAGTTCAGCCGGATTAAGAACGCAGCACCTCCTAATTTGAATGTGGGGAGCAAACAAGATTAATTCATATCTTGTCAGTCGTGCGGAAGTGAGGTGTTGCGTTTGGGTTTTGTTCAATAGAATATCTACAGAGTGAGGCACCATCAGGGTTAAATCATGGCCTAGGACCATTCCCTCACTCTGTTTTACAGATGCAGCAGCAGCAGCCACAGCGCGCAAACATCTTGGCAAAGCGCATGCAACAGGATTAAGGGCGGAAGAGTAGTAACCGCATGGCCTATTCTTCCCTCCATGTTCCTGCGTTAATACAGCCAAAGCACATCCATCACATTCATGCACAAACAACACAAAGGCCTTCTCATAGTTCGGTGTGCCCAAAACTGGCGCCGAACATAATGCAGTCTTGAGCAACTCGAATGAATGTTGATGCTCCGTATTCCATGGCAATGGCGAAGAAATACCCTTCTTCGTCAAGGCCAACATCGGTTTTATCACTAGTGAGAAGTTTGGGATCCATAACCTACAGTAAGAAGCCATACCTATCAAGGCTCTAACTTCCTTTTGTGTATTTGGGACAGACATGCCAGAAATGTGTTTTATTCTTTCAGGTGTCAATCTTCTTCCCTCCTTTGACAGGAGATAGCCTAAATAGGCGACCTCCTGGCAACAATATTGAAACTTTTTAAGCGAAGCTTTGTGACCATGCTTAGCTAGATGGATGAGCAACAACACAGTGCCCTCTTTACAAGAGCTCTCAGAGTCAGCGGCTAAAAGCAAATCATCAACATATTGAAGCAACGTACAAGTAGGGGGCAATCCAAGGTTATCAAGCTGCTCTTTCAAAGCCCTACTATAAATACTAGGACTCTCAGTATAACCTTGAGGTGCACGTGTAAATGTGAATGAGCGTCCCCCTAAGGTGAACGCGAACAAGTATCTACTATCCTCATGTATAGGAATACTGAAGAAAGCATTCTTTAGGTCCACAACACTGAAGTGAGTAGCCGTAGCTGGAATCATGGTTAACATTGTCGTCACATCGGGCACAATTGGAAATTGCGGAGCGACGACTTTATTAATGGCACGTAAATCAATTATAAAACGAAATGGAATTGCATTATCACCTTTTTTGTACACGGGTAAAATCCGACTATTGCACAAACTTCCTGCAATCTCCTCAATAACCCCACGATGCACAAAATCGGAAACAATGCTCTTCAAAGCTCGCTCGCCTTCAACTGAGATCTTATACTGTGGAATACGGGGCAGCTTAATTCCATGTTTCAAAACTATTTTAACAGGCTCAATCTGCAAAACACCGACATCATTGTCATAAACTGCCCACAAACACTCTGGTACATTACTGAATTCTGGCGGCAAAGGTCTAGTCAAGAATTGCGAAACAGAACATTGCTGTGGTGAAATCATCAAACGCACTCCATCAGAAGAACAATGAATTACCGCATTAAATTCCTTCAACATATTCAACCCCAGCAAATTCTCTCCACAAATCGAAGTCAAGAGAAGTGGACAGTGGTCCGTAAAGGGACCCAAAGAAATAGGTACCAGTGAAGAAACCGGACAAACAACTGGTGTGCCAGAAACCCTACAGAAACATTGGTTTGCCATGACAGTGGAATGTTTGGAACCCGAGAATGATCAATGGAGCACTTCTGTGCTCCAGTGTCTACCAAAAATTGATGTTTCCTATTTCCCACTACCATTTCAACGTAGGGACCTTTCTGATTGACGGGAATAGGTGTAGGTTCCAAACCCTGCTTCCGGCAATCCTAACGAAACAAAATATCATCAAAAGGAAGCTCTTCAGATAGATATGCAGCAGAAGGATGATCAAATATGTTTCTAGTATCCACACTCGAAGTCTGATTATCCTGTGAAAAAGGTTATTGGGGATCCTGCGAAAACTGGCCTCTACCAGGGCACCCTACACCCGGGCGACCTCTGGATCGTCTACCAATATTTCCAAATGTGTTATTCGACCTCTGTTGAAGGACGGGGCATTGTACACGCCAATGACCCTCCTGGCGACAATAGGCACACTGGTTAATATTCACAGGACCCAAGGGCACATTCCCTTGTGGAACATACTGACCTCTAATCTGCGAACTACCCCCTCTGGGCCCTCTAACAATTTGCTGTAACAATACTTTAGTCTTCAAATCACCTTTTCTCTTTTCGACTATCTTTTTCATTATTGACACGGTTCTCGTAGTACTGAGCCATGTGCAGTACTTCTGATTGGGATTTCGCCTGCCAAGCGCTCTCAGAAGACATAATTTGTGACTGGATGTCAGGCAGCAATCCACGTACAAATTTGTCCACAAATAATCTTTTCCCAGACTCTGTGCCTAAGTCTTGTCCACTGAAATCCGAGAATACCTGTTCGAACCGATTAAAGAACTCGGTAGCACCCTCAGATTTTCCTTGGACACAGGCCGTAAGCTTGTCCCAAATAATTCTCTTTTCGGGGATTATAGTTTTCAGTTTTGCAATGATTCTGTCAGGCAAAGTTAGTATCAGCTGAGGTGGCCTCTCACCAGCTGGCCTTTCCCCATAAAGCCCAACTATGTTAGCCCATGTATCTCCCAACCCTGGTACATCGTCTATAGTTCTAACTTGTTTCCACAAATCTACAGGCAGGAGTACAGGGAATATCAAATCAATGTTGCCTAGGGTAAACACTGAGGACTGCAAAATGGACTCTATCTCTTTATAGAACCCTGTCGGATTTTTCCTAATGTCAGGAATAGTTTGTCTAATAGTATTCACTTCCTGTCGTGAAAACGGGACGTGAACAAACTGCGATACATAATGTGCAGGAATGTCCACACCAGGTGTACCTGCTGCAGCATTAGCAGGAATCTCAACCTTAGGGACAAATGTCGGAGGAAACTCTCTCATAGGCAACTGAGATGTAGGCAACTCCGAACGCTTACTAAGCAACAGAGCTAAGTCGAGCGCTAAAGCAGTTGAAGAAGTGTCAAGTGAAAAAGCTCTCTTATAAATGCTCAATAACTCTGTGGGACAACTAACCTTTCTCTTTAAACATTCATCCTGCAGGTACTCTACCATTACCTGTATCACTTTCCTCTGCATCTCTAGCGTATATTGACTGCATGTGTCATATACCTCAACTGGAGTTATCGATATGTCTGAAATCCATCTAATCGCATCTTTTGTACAAATTCACGCCTCCTCAGATGTCGATTTACGACACGGAAGAAATAGTTTCTGTACATACATACTTTCTTCTTCGTCATCCTCATTCCGTAACCTTTCCAACTCCTTTCTATACTCAAATATCCTCTCAACACGCTCATGTACCTTCTCCACAGTGTCTCTTGAAAACACTAAAGTATTCAGGTCCCTCAACCCTTGTGGGAGGTCTGCATTATTTAATTTACCCCACATTACACATAAATGAATCCCTAAACCTTCAATGAAAACATTTTTCTCAGGAAAATTATCCATATTAGAAAGTGTGGCAAGAACATTAGCTCGATCATCTCTCTCCATACAATGCTTAGCCCATGCAAACAAATCCTGTTTCTTTTCTGTAGGAACAGTATTAAGAGTAACAATCCTTGACCCCGCACCCTGATCAACTACAAGCGGTACAGAACTACTTGGGAGTGAGGGTGCAGGCAAATTCAATGGAGGTACTATTACTGGTGCAATGGGAAGAGGCAGAGGAGCAGGTGGAGGAGCAACCGGAGGAATAGGAACAACCGGTTGAGCAGGAAGAGCAGGAATAACAGCAGGAAGAGGTACAGCAGGAGGAAGAGGAACATACGGAGGTGGTGCAGAGGCACCAGGCCTTCGTTCATTTAACAATTTGTCGATAAACTCATCAGAAACATGAAGATCTTTAGAAGGATAGATTTTCTGAATACCGGGTGAGAAAGCCCTGTCCATATTCCTACCCGACTCAGACTGTTTGTCCTGATCATATAACAACGCCTTTTCAGCATTTGTTTTATGACGGCGCACATGTTTTTCCCTACTTTTAAGTTGCTACAGCGCTTCTCTTTTCCACTTTTGCAAAACATCAAATGCTGCAGGTCTGGCCTTCTTTTTTAACAAGACTGACTCTAAATATTCAATACGAGGGATCTCAAAACTACCATTGACTGGCCACTGAAGTTCGGAGGCATGTCTGGTTTGTCTGTGCCAAATTTTATTAAATACTACACTTCCAATGCCATGCTTACAGTACATAGTACATGCCGGTGACCCCTCCTGTGGTGCCGGATGGCTAAATTCCAAAGATTGTCTATCGCTGCGGAATAATGCCCTAAAGCAGCTAGACAATTTCCCAGGCATTTCTCAAATACTCTGTGTTACCCAATCAATAATTGTGTCTGCAGATACAATGCGCCAAATTCAAATTGTCAGGGTTGAATTAAGAGTCGGGTAACGACTCACCTGACCAAACCTAAGGAGGACCGATCGGTTTACAAAGGACTTAGCTAACGAATTTTACCTTGTGTATGGTGATTTCGGCAAATCTGCCCGCCTCAAAAAATTGACCCTTGTCAAGATGCTGTCTCAGACCACATGGCTATCGTCCAGGGAACGGATCGTGCAGCGCTGTTGAGGTGTCGCGTCTCGTTCAGTCGGGCCCGTTATGTCACATCGTCCGATCCAGGTCCGATAGCGTGCGTCAACCTTCAATAATCCGGCATCAATCTTGAGGGTCCCTATTCCGGGCGCCAACTGTGAAAACAAGGAAATAATATGAGGCAGGGTAACCAAAAAGGAAACACACCAAACGCAGGTTACAAAGGAACATACAAAGCACTTTATTTTATACTGAATCCAGTTACAAAAGAACAGAACAAAATTCAGATAGCTATCGACCCTCAGTACAACACAGCGAACTCCAGCGTGGTTCAGTGTGCTCAGTGAGTGCAAATATTCATTGAAACAGTCAGGCTTTTATACCTTTCTCCAGCCTGTTGTCCAGCCTTTCTGCAGGTTAACCATTCCATAAATAAGTTACTGCTCTAGAGTCCCTTGCCAGGTCAAATCTAGTTCATCTTAGGTTTATACATTAACAAGAAGAAATGGTAATAATGTATGCTCTAGGCCTAACATTACAATGCGGGACTTCATTTATACAATATAGTTAAGCAGGTGTTCTCATTCAATTATAGATCAGTTTCGGGGATACAGGTAATCCATTGCACACAGGTCAGCAGAAGGACAAGGTCTCAGCTCATGACCCTAACAAGTGGCCTGCAGGCAAGTTATACATTAGCTGTACAGAGGTCATGACAATCGAGTTCTGTTCTGAATAACATAGGCTACCATTTTAGCTCACATGGTGACTTTATAGAGCAAGAAAACCTAAAATGGCGGCTTGACCCAAAATGACAGTTTACGTGGTTTCTAAGGTCAGGACCTTGCAATGCGAGTGTATTCACATGTAGTTTATAAGCAGCTTGTTAGCAGCTTGGCGTAGGTCAATATACATATATACATAGCAATAGGAGGCACAATATAATTTCTAGTTTGACTTGTTAACCCCCGACATTTTTGTCTAGTTTCACCCCAGCGCATGCATTATGGAGTACATCACTTAATCACAAAATCATTCCCTCTGATGTATACATCTTCATTGGCAGTGCTTTAAATTGGCTCGTCTTACCCCGCCCTGATATCTGCACTTCCTTTTTTTATTTAAATGCGTACCTGCACTTCTCAAAGCAAAAAAAAACAGTACCTGTGGCAAGATAAAAATGAAAGCGTTTCATTAAACTGGATCGCAATAAAAGACTAAGCTACTGTAGCCTTTTCTCGGTTGAAAGCTACGCCCACCCACCCGCAGTGTCCGTGATTGTCTCTTGCAGGGCCCACCCTGTGAAACAAAAAGAGGCAAAGAGGAGAACTTCCAGCAAATCAGGCATAACGAGTGTTGTGTGGAAGCATACCCAATTCACTGCTTAACCAAAGTGTTTCTTCTTTGGCAAACACTATCATTTCACTTTGCATTGCATTGCCTGCACAAATCGGGAGTACTCCAATCCTGCCATTATTTATTTGTACATCACAAAACTGGTGCCAAATTAGGACAAACTTAGTCCTTGATTGATGAGCACCTTTGAGAGATGGTCGCATTCGGGTGACAGATCAAATTCAAAGTTGATGCCTTAATAATCCATTATACTGAGATTTTGGTTGCACTCACTGATATGTTTGAGCACAGCATGTTTCATTTCATTTCGTGCCTTGAAACACTTGTGTATAGGCGCGTTATGAATGCCATATCATATCATATCATGCTCTAAAGGCCAGGCTCAGAAAAAATACAGACTTACACAGAGATAAAGAGAGTGTGAGGGAAACCGATGAGGGCATTGGCCAAGACGGGTGCTCGAAGCTGAGCTCCGGAGAAGCCCTGTTCCACAAAGCAAAGCTTTGTTAGCCCCTTGCCCCTCTTCTCTCTGATCTACAACCAGTTCTCTGACTTGCCGTTTCTCCTTCTTGCTTATCTGCACCCCTGGTATTTAACTGTCAGCCTGTGCTTCTTCTTCTTGCTGTTTACCCACCTTCTTGGTACTTGACCCAGCTGTCTTGCTGTTTACCCACCTTCCCCTTTGACCTCGGCTCACTGCCTTGTGTTGTGCTTGATCTGTCTACCTTCACCCCTTCATCCCTTGTTGTGGCCAGGCACAGCTGTAGCACAGCTACACTTGCCAGGCACAGCTGTAGCAGAATTAACTACCCGTTGTTGTAGAAGCAAGAAACATGGTGCAAGATCCTGGGCATCATGATCTAATAGCAGTGCCTGGCAGAAGCTTACACTGTTTGCACAAGGCCAAAATGTTGGCTTTGTCAATGCTTGTGTTTGAACAGGATCTCAGTGGCTTTGCCAATGCTGTTTTTAACAGGACTTCAGCGAAGGATACGCAGAGTGCTTATAAATCGGGTGCCTGAAGGGCTGCAGCAAATTCATTTTGTAATAATGCGAGCTCCGCAAAGCGCACTTTTAAAGCCCCAGAATGAAAACATTACAAAAATGTATATATTGCTGCGTTATACAACTGATGACTGGCACATGGTGGTAGTTGCTGGTACTTTCTTTACACATTGTACTAATGATTATTGTGGTGCAGCTTCAATGTTACAAGCAGTTAACTCTCTCTCATTCATGTGTGAAAACCATTTTAATACTGCTCTAAGCCTATGTTGCCCTTTCTCAGATCAGTATCTCACTTTCTCTTTACAGACCATCAGCAACACCTTACATGAACAAATCCAACCAGTCCAGGGCAATTGTGCAACTAAAAACATCAGACTTCAACCTCCACAGTGCACCTTCCGGGATTTGGATTTCCCATAGCCTGCGAAGGAGTTCATTGCAGTGACCATTCTCCAGAACGAGGTGAGCTAGCATAAGTCTTTTGTAGGGTTTGGTGCTCAGGGCACTCCAACTCTGTTTGTGTTCATCTGTAGTAAAGAAGGCACACGGCTATCTTGTTTAAACATTTTTGAAAAGAAGCCCATGTTTGTGGGGATCTATGAGGTGGGGGAAAATCTGATGAACAGTACAGACTACAGAATGGCATCTATGACTAGCTGAGAGGGTGGCATGTGAAAATGGAAAGTCATACTTATAATGCAAAAAGGCCTGCTTATGGTTCAACGGACACTTGCACACGTAAGAATAGTGTACCACCATTAATATGTAAAACCAAATGCAATTTTTTTCATATTTCAGTGGGTTTTTTGGACAGTAAATTGCACATTTTGTAGGCCATTTTTCCAAAATTTTCGCGGGGGGAGAACAACCCCACACCCCCCTTGGGGGGGTGGGCTTGCGCGCTGCACGCTCTCGCTACTAAATTCGCCCTGGAAAATTTACACCCCACCAACTTTCAAACTCACCAGCCGCCACTGCATACAGCCAACTATTACGAGTAAAAAGGATTACATCGGAGACAAACACACTACAGGATGAATACAACAACATGAGAAAAAGATTCCTACAAAGAGGTTTTCCCCCAGATACCATCAATAAAGCGATTGAACGGACGGAAGCTCAAGACAGAAATGCTCTCCTGCAAGAGAAACAGAAGACCGATGAAAGAAAAAACGTAATACACACGCTCAAATACTCAAGTCAGAGTTTCCAGATAAAGAGAATTATCCATAAAAATTGGGAACTAATCAAATCTGATGAGATGCTAGCACAACTTTTCCCAGATCCACCTATGATGGCTTACAAACGAGGAAGGAACTTTAGAGACCAACTGATAAGAGCAGAAAGAATAAAACCAACAACACAGAGGAAGCTTACTAAACCCAAGGTGGGCACTTTTGCCTCTTTACATTGCCAGCACTGTAACAATCTGATCAAAGGCGACCATATACGTCATCCGCAAACAGGCAAAAAGATCTTTCTAAAGCACTTTGCAACAAGTGACACAAAAAACGTCATCTATGCGATACGCTGCCCATGTGGGAAATATTAGGTTGGGAAAACAAATAGAAGGGCCAAAGACAGATGGACGGAACACAAGTCATGCATCAGGACAAAACATTCAAATTCACCAGTCTTCAGACACATTAGAGACATGGGACATAATGTTTCCCAAATGAGACTAGCAATTCTGGAGGTCATACGTCCATTCAGCTGAGGGGGCAACTTACTTAAATTGTTGGCATAGAGGGAACTCTTTTGGATCAACAAACTAGATGCCATGACTCCCCTAGGATTAAACGAAGAGTACTACCTAGGACCATTTCTATAGACAAATACTCACACTCTATGAAACCTAGGGTATTCCGAGATATCACTAAGATGTTTTGTTGTATCTGATATAAATGTTGTAAACTTAGTAAAAAAAACCTTCAAGGGCTCTTGTCCCTCTAAGATTGTACACCCAACTATCTTGGGGTAGACAATAATGGAAAAAGACTTTTTCAATTTTTTATTGACAAAATTGTTTTTATGATACCTTAATATGGCTCCCATGTTCTGGTTGGTCATCATCCGAACATCCCTCCTTGTTTTATTGTTTGTGAAACTCAATCTCTATAAGGTCCACATCAACGCCACATAATAGCACTACTTATATTGGAATCCCTACACAAGAATAATAATTTTTTCACCCCCTAAATTTTTTTCACCCTCTGTTTTCTCTTCAGTCATCTTTCCTGTCTGTTAATGCACTTAGCAGCCTATAGGTACACAAATACCGTTTTTTTCATTTCTAGGTTAGGATGGACAATAACCCACAAAACCCCTCTTCTATTGTTGATTTGTAAATGTCTACTTTTTCTCAGTATATCGGGATACAGGCTAACACGAGCATCCCTTTGAGATCGACTATTAAAATGTTTAAATATATACATGATTTACCTAAGACATGTAGCTGCTCGCGCTATCTTCAGCGATAGGCACATCTTTATCTATTTACACTCCTGATGCGACCCGGTACAACATCACTGACGTCATCCGCGCATGCGCGAATGACGTCATAGGATGTTTACGTTGCTCGCGCATGCGCGAATGATGTCACCTCTTCTGACGCCGCTCGGGCATGCGCGAGTGACGTCACAGCACCCATTTACCATTTAAAAACAGAGCAGCAGAGGAGACGGTCGGAAAGCAGCCCTTCCTGACCGCGTCCCTGCATAAGATCCTGAATCAAGTAAGTGATGATGAATGGGGACCCCCTCCTAAACCAATTTTATTCTATCTAAACCCCTTCCTTATTTTTTATTGTTCATGCTTTACTTTACCTTAGGAGTATGTAATCATCCTTCCCTCGAGGAAACCAGGTTCTGGCTATTACATTGGACTACCTGGGGGGTGCTTTCAGACCCAGTTCTAAAGTTTTTGATGCTCACAAAGACTTTTGGAAGATGGGTGAGTCCACTCGTCTTCTCTTTTTCTATCGAAATAGACATTTGGTATGATTAGGTGTTTTGCATATATAATAAAAATGGGACACAATATCAGCACTCTCTTACCTACAAAATAATTTTCTCCTTGCTACGACATGGGTAAATTGGCAAGTTATTCCGTAAAATAAGCACCCAACATAAGCATCATCCACCCTCAATGTTGGATTATTAGAGGTTTGAGACTATAAAGATTAACCAGGTTGCCAATAACACAAGTGAGGTGTTACTCATCTTTGATTATTGTTAATTCTTTCCAAAATTGCAGTTTGATATATTGAAGCGAAAATTTAAAAGTGATTCTCTTTTGAAAAATAGGTAATCTGATTAATCTATTATCTGTATATGTTCTTTATAGATGCTTGTGAAAATTATTTTGAAATTTAAGCCCCTGATGAAGAGAGAATGATTCTCGAAAAGCGTTGGGCGAACAGAGAAAAAGACATTAAAAAGGAGACCATCTTTCTCTAAAAGAAAACAACTTTTTGAATGTTCTTTTTTTTGGGAAAAAATTCTATTTATTAATTTTCTTATGAAACTGAACACAGTTGAATCTTCAGAGACACTAAACCTATTTCTCATTAATCTCATAATTGTATGATTAAATTTACTTAGGCCTTTTGGCCTCTTTGGAAAGTGTGCAGGGGACGCAGTTTTCCATAACTTGGATTTCTTTGTGATCTACAAGGAACTAGCCAACACTTTATTTGTTTGTTTATTTATTGTTCGCTTGCTAGGCACTTGTGTAGGAAGTAAATACTGTCCAAGTCCCTTTGTAATGCACTTGCCACACACTTCACTGGTGCTATGCAGATGACACACAACTCTTTTTCAAACTTACTGCTAACACTCTTGCATCTTCCATCATCCCTGACTGCCTATTTGCCATCCAGTCCTGGTGTACTTGCAACAATCTCTGCCTCAATGCCAGCAAGACTGAGATCATTTCTATTGGGATTCCTGCTCCCTATTTTTTCACCTCACTCTGGCCATCCTTTGTGGGCTCTCCCCTGTTCCTTGTTCTGAGGTCAGAAACCTTGGAGTCATCTTCAGCTCCTCTCTCTCCCTCATCCGTAACACCCAGGACATTGCCAAGAAGTCCCACTTTCAACCCTTCCTTCTCAAAGTAATTCTCCCTTTTCTCACTTTCCCACAGAAGTTCAGTGTTACCCAAACCCTGGTTCTCTCTAGGATTGACTACTGCAACAGCCTTCTCCTGAATCTACCTTCTTCCACTTTACGACCCCTCCAGCTAATCCAGAATAGGGCAGCGAGACTTATCCTTGGCCTTAAACTCTGGGGCCGCATCTCTCCTGCCCTAAAAACTCTTCAATGGCTCCAGATTGCGGCACAGATTTATTTCAAATCCCTCTGCATCATCCACAAGGCTGTCTGGGGCCTGGGACTATGCTATCTGCAACGTTCCCTCCCTCTAGACCTCTGCAGTCCTCTGGCCCCAATTCTGTATGCATAAAGTATTTAACTAAACAGAGGGCCTGAGGCCGATCACTTTCTTGAGCTGGCTCCCTCTTATGGAACAGCCGCCACCTCCCACTTCATCTTGAGTAGGACCTCTTCAAATTCCGGAAACTCAAGACTTTCCTCTTCACCTCCTCCTTCCCTTCGTCCTTCCTCTGCTAATCTCACAGTCTCTGTGATTGGTGGCCAGGGTACTTACGTATCCGGGACTTGGCTTCCCATACCCAATCGCCCCAGCCTCTGCCTACCTCTTAGCACTTGCCTTGGCACCCACCGGCCTCATTTCTATAGGTTCGCACTTTCTACCCAGTAGCACTACCATACTGTGCACTACCCATACTGTGCACTTCATATGCTGCTCACCCACGAGCATGTACATTCCAGCACTTGCCCCCACCCCCCTATTTCCCCCTCTTCTCGCTGCACTTGCACATTCTGAATGCTCACAAGGCATAGTAGGTCCATCTTTATCTTCCACTGTATTCATTGTTTTTCAATCCCATGTTCCCTCCCTGCTGACCTATGGGTACTTTGAAACAGAATTGACTTACTGTATAAGCGCCTAACAAATGAACAATAAAAAAAATACATTTCAGGAGACCAAACAGTCTATGGCTGCTTCAAAATCATAGTTTACTTGGATACATTATGAATTGAGGTAATAGGTTTGAGGCACAACAAAATAGCTTACGAGTACCCCACAGACCTATCTGAGATAAGTGTCCCAGGAGAAATGTTCCGATTCATTAACTTTGCAAAGGCAAGAAAGTGTAATTTACCAATGCCGCAGGCAACTCTGCTGCATGCTGAAAACCTTAAAGAAAATATTCCTAATGTTTATGTTGCCCTTCGCAAGTACTTGTCACAGATGATGACAAACTGCTCAGGTGAGTGCTCATTTAGCAAGACGGGCATAGTCTGAAACAAGATATGATCTTACATGGGAGATGAGCGTTTAAGTGCCCTTGCTGTGTTAAGTATTGAGAGTGATTGGCCAAGACGCATTCTTTTCGATGATGTCAGTGACGTGTGTTTAATTGCAAGGTCACTCAAGTGTCTTCTTTATCCATCATAGAAAATGGTTTCATCCATGCTTGCACATCGTTCATTTCATGAAAATACACCAATTTGTCTGCAGCTCACATTAGTTGGGAAAATCTGTTCCTCACTAATAACGAAATTCATTCATTAATTTCCTGTTTATTTCGGAAAAGAAAAAAAGTTCTATAAAAACACAGATACAATGAAATCTGCAGCATACGAAGAGGAATACAAGAACGACATTTCATTTCTACATGTGATTAGCCACAAAAAAAGCTTTTGAGAAATAACAAAAAGTAAAAATCAGCCACGAATAAGCTAGTTAAAATAAGTGCTATAGACCCTGTCACAGTGCGGTGCACGTGTACACCGTGTCAGGTGACTCGCGTGCGCCGCAATTAATAAAAGGGGGAGGTCTTCCCACCTCGGGACAGACACTCCCAGTAACCCGACACAGACGACTGTCGTTTTTATTTCTCGGCCCGTAGCTACCTACCCCCTGGGCCTACAACAACTGGCGACAAGCATGGGAGTCCCCAGGCGTGCTGTACAGAGGAGGAGCTCTGACACTGACTCCTCAACTGTCCGGACGCATTGCCGGGTAGTCTCCTCTGCCGGCCCCATGCCCCGCCACACTGTAAGTGGCAGCGTGATTGCGAGGCATATCTTCCCGCAATGGCCGCTCAGCTTGCTGGACCATTCCTGGGTAAATCAGCACCCCAGGCAACACGCATTACCTGCACAGGGAAGCAGCATTGATGGGCCACAGCCCACTGAACAGAATGGGGTGTGGGAACTGCCTGGAGCACCGACGCACGAGCAAGGCACGTAATAACAACCTCCCGCTGAACAACAGGTGGAGGCGGTGGCCACACACACTGCCCCAAACGCCCATCGAGCCACATGGGAGCCAGGAGAGACCGAGCACAGGAGTGAAGGCAGCCCTGTCCCATCAAAGCCATGCCAGCAGGGTGTACACAGGGCCTTCCCCACAAGCGGTGCCCCCAATAATGTGGTGGTAATGCCCTGCAAGTGGCCCTGATAGAAGTCCCAACTACCACATCTGCTGCAGGTTAATCGGGTGGCTTGGCTAGCGGCCCTGAAGACTCCACTGGGGTGCTCGTGCCAGAGAGGGGAAAGGAAGTAAGAGGAAACTCTCACACAAGGGGAGGAATAGCCTTGCCAACATGGAAGACGAGGATCTCGATGGCGGAGCAGGGGCGTCATCCATGTATAGACTCTCCCTATTAGTGTCCCAGAGGGAAGGGTGCAGGAGCTCCGGCGCAGCTCGTGACATACTGCAAGTCTTCTCTCGGTGTTCAGTACCGGAGTTCAATGTTACAGTACCCCCGCCATGCTTGGGCCGCGTTAGGACATGTGGGTGGATAGGTTGGAGATGTACTTTGCCACGGCCAAGAGGATGATGATGCTGCTCAGAGGGCCATGCTCCTATTCTACGTGGGCAGTGAGGTGCACCAGATTTTCAAAAGATTGCATACTCGGGACAACTCGTACACCACAGCTAAGAAAAATGCTGCAGGAGTACTTCCACACACTGGTCAACAGGCACTACGAGAGGTTTCGTCTGCAGCAGGCCCATCAGGACCCGACGGAGTCACTAGATGGGTACCACGCTCAGCTATAAAGGCTAGCCATGTCCTGCCGGCTGGTGGATGAGATGTATGCAATAAGGGTGCAGATTATCCAACACTGCTCATCGGCGGCGATGCGCCGCCAGATTCTAAAGGAGCCTGACATACCCCTACACAGGATCTTGGAACTAGGAAGAACCCAAGAGCTATCCACGTCCAGAGTGGCACAGATGGAAGAGGCGTCGAAAGGAAGTCGCCCGAAGATGGTGCAGGCGGTGTCGACGAAATATCACCAAGGCCCCGCTGAAGATACAGGAGGCAGAGCACACAGGGTGCACGGAAGCCTCCGGAGGAGGGCCAAAAGCTGTGCGATGCCTGCGGTGGCCCTGCACATGATGACCAGCCATGCCCAGCCACAGGAGTCACATGCAGGCAATGCGGCAAGGTCAACCACTACACCTGGATATGCATGGCACCTTGGCAGTCAGCCCAGGCGTCCTGATCACCCCCAACACCAACCAGGCCTCAGTACAGGCAGGTGGCAGCAGTGGATGAGGATGGTAGGCGAGGACCGGCTTCCGTGTCGAGGATGGAAGGAGCAGGTGACAAAGAAGAGGCGTTCTTTGTCTGAGTGATATGCCTGTACTCCAGGCCAGAGCAAAGGAACCCCCGGTGCTCGATCATCATGAACACAAGTTCATGAAGCTCTCACCTGAACCGCTACTGCTGCAGCACCTGACCATTCGCATCTTTGCCCCTACCACTGGATGGGTTCTTTGTCACATTGGTTCGGCAAAACAATGTCACAATACAGGCCAGGTTCTATGTGATGCTGGTGGCAAAAGAGACCTTCCTCAGCTGTGATACCATAGAAGACTGAAGGTTGGTACACCTCGCCTTCCAGATAGAACACTAGGATGTAGGCAGTCTGCTGGTGCAGTTCCCAGGTGTATTCGAGGGAGTGGGCTGCCTGAAGGGGCAGGAGGTGAAACTGCACGTTGACCCAACCATCCAACCAGTGATGCTTTGCCACCGATGCATACCTCTCCACAAGCGACAGAAAGCAGAGGCTGAGATTATCAAGATGGAAAAATCCGGAATCATCGAAAGAGTGGAAGGGCCCATGCCCTCTGTGACCTCGATCGTTATGGCAGCCAAGCCAAAATGTCCTGAAGAGGTGCACATCTATGTAGACATGAGGCTGCCCAACTGGGCGATCCGAAGGGAGAGGCATCCCCACACCGGACAACATCCTGGCTGACCTTCTTTTCTCGACGCTGGACCTCAAGACTGGGTACCACCAAGTCCCCTTGCACGTGGACTCTAGGGACATCACAAGGTTCTCCTCACACATCAGCCTGTTTTGGTACAGGCAGCTGAGCTTCGGGGTGTTGTCGGCGGCAAAAGTCTTCCAAGCAGACCATCAGGGGTGTGCTGGCAGGACTCCGAAGGGTCCGCAACGTGAGCAACAACGTGCTGGTATTCTCAGTAACACCAAAGGCACACACGGCCACGCTCACAGCAGTGCTGTAGAGGCTGCCCCAGGTCGGACGAACCCTGAATGAGAGGAAGAGCAAGTTTATTTAACCAAAGGTGGAGTTCTTTTGGTTAATCTTTCACAACAGGGGCTGTCTCCTGACCCCAAGAAAGTGGAGGACATCAAGGCGGCACCTGTGCCAACTTCACCCTCTGAGGTCCGCAGTTACCCCGGCATGGTCACCTTTTGTGGAAGGTTCATCCCAAATCTCACACCCTAACTGAACCCCTGCACATCCTGAAGAAAAAGAAAGACCAGAACTGGACATGGGGCAAGCTGCAACAGGAGGCATTCAATGCCACCAAAGATGCCTTCACGACCGACGCCACCATGGCGTACTTTGACCCTACGAAGGAATCGGAGGTGATGGTGGATGCGAGCCTGGTGGGGCTGGGGGTGGTGCTCCTACAAGTGTCTGAGTCTGGAGAAAAATTATAAGATAGAAGTTAATGGGTCAAAATGGAAAGCATGCCCCCTTACTGTTCATTCACAATTCACACAGGAATGCAAATACACACCTAAATTTCAAAAAAATTTATTTTTTATATTTTGTAAGCATTTACTTTCTTTGTGGTTTAGGTATAGTGCTGAAAATCATTGATTACAAAATCAAGCAATCAAAATGTGCACAGTAAAACCAAAGCAAGTTGAGTTTCTTGCAAATAGGTCTATACAGTAAACATAATACAGTTTCTACTGTCGATACTTAAGAGGAACGACAGGGGTCATATCAGGTGAACAAGTGGAAACAAGTATACAGTACATATATTAGTGCGAGACAGTAAACATTTGTGACACTGTGTTTGAAGGGAAAATTCGTCTACACCAAGTGTTTCGGCCCTATATCGGGGCTGTGTGAGCCAATTTCTTCCTAGAGCCTTCATCAGGACAGTGGAGGACTATGTAGTCAGGACGTTCAGATGGTGCTGAAAGATGAATGAAGGATAGTAAGGGGAATGCTAAGGGCATAGTTCCAAAACACGTGATTAAATCACTTGATGTCCTCCGTGCATTAGGTGGAAATCGCTTACCTGTGGGACGTGAATAAAGCCACAAGCGTAGAGATAGAGGGTGGTCCCAGGACCTGTAATGTCCCTTGGGTCGTGGTCACCGTGGACACCTGTTTTAATGAAAATAGGAGAGCTTGATGTGTTATCCTACTTCGTTCTGAAGAGAACTATACCGATTGGTACACATGAACAACACAAAATGTGGGGGCTTACCTACACTGAGGTAGCCGCGGGGTACACTTAATATTATGATTCAGCAGGACTCCAAAGACGTGCCCTAGGTAAAGTACAAACACAGCATCAGAATGCGGGCTGCTGTGACTGTGGGCATCGACTCGTATGTGAAAAATGCTGATATCAATGTGGGGAGACACAGATCAAATACCTGATTGTGGTGCTTGTCTGTGTGCCAATGTGGAATCGTAGATGGATGGAAGCGTACCACAGGGATCCTGTGGAGATTCGAGATGCGCAAAGCGTAGTGCCGAAAACACCTGTAGCTAGCACGGCAACCTAGCGATGCGGACGCCGTTGCTAGGTCACGCCGTTACATATAGCGGCAGCCATTTTGGATAGGTATAAGCTGTTCGTTGAATCAGTCATGATATAAAAGCATCTTAAGTTTGATTTCACAGATGCTAATTAATTATTGTAAGTACTGTGGTCGGCTATGTTAATGTAGTGAAATTAGACTAAGTGTTTACGCTGGTTGTCATGGTAACGATGCAGCGTAAGATGGCGACAAAATCACATGTGGAAATACACTATAATTTCTCATGATATGGACGCACATGATATTGGGCGGAGTGGTGACACAAAGTCCTGATCAGGATCTGTCTAGAGCAGCGATGCAGACGCCGTTGCTACATCATGCTGCTGCATATAGCGGCAGCCATATGGGATAGGTATAAGCTGTTCGTAGAGTCAGTCATGATAAAAAGCATCTTAAGTTTGATTTCACAGATGCTAATTAATTATTATAAGTATTGTGGTCGGATATGTTAATGTAGTGAGATTAGGCTAAGTGTTTACGCCGGTTGCCATTGTAGAGGAGGTCCCAGACATGGCCTACACCCCAACCCCACCGCTTGAGGTACCAGGAACATACTCGCCAAAGTACGTGACGTATGAGGAACAATTGAACCAACAGAGAGCTGCACTGAGCCTATGCCCAGTGCCCATCAGAAGAGCAATACCTGTTGAAGTGCCTATAACCAGACAACCATGGGCGACTCAGTACCCGCTGAGGCAACCGTACCAGCAGCTGGCCCGAAGTGAAGACTACTTACAGGCCATCCCCGAAGAGACCCAAAGAGCCTTAATGGAGGGTAAATGGGGATGACATAAGAGCCCGGACAGTCGTACAGATGCACATAAATGACAAGCGAAAGGGATAACATGAACATAAACAACAATCTAAAGATGACGCACAAGGACGAAATGGAAAGAATAATGATGTAATGGATTTATAAGAAGAAACAATGTTGATAGATAAAGAGACGTAAGGAAACCTAGCTGTGTAACAAGATGGAAGTATTCAACCAGCTAACGCTTGTAAATAGGCTTGGAACGCACGAATCTAAGAAAACGGAACTGCTTGCAATGCTTAGTAGAAGAATAGAGCGCCAATTATATATCTACCTCAATGAAGCACAGTATACAAGTGCGACTCCATTTTGTAAAAGCAGGATTAAAGCCCAGGCTGCAAGGGGCTAACAAGGCCAAGATTCATATTCGCGCCAAAGCCAAAGGAAAGAGCGGAATCGAAACTCAGTAAGAAGCAGCTCATGCCTGGGAATTCGAGGTCAACCTAAGGAAGGGAGGAGAGCGGCAACCTCGTAGAATCGAAACTTCAGAGCATACCATCCAGCCAGTGAAGGTCGAGATAAAGAGGCCCCAGGCAGGTGGCGAGGCCGAAGGAGAATCAAATACACGAATACAAGGAAAATGAAGCAGATTCACGGTGAACAGACACGTGACCAGCCAAGGGCGAAGAGGTACCAACGTCTCATGTCACACAGAACCCGAAGATGCCATAACTTTTCCTGATAAGAAGCTACAGTTTCGAGGCTATCCTCAGCCAACTAATCACACATAGCCCTAAAAGTACTGATTGATGGAAGGGAGGCAGGGTGAATCTTGTGGCACTCCGCATCTGGGTGTCCATTCTGCATGCTGCTAATTAAAGTGGAGATTTATGCCTAGGGGTGTAACCCACCCCATCACAATGGACCAAATAATATAGGGTCCTATAGCCTGTAGAACCAATTAGATGTTGTGCGTGTAGTGACGTCTAGCACGAGTGATGTAGAGGGATGGGCGTAGACGCCCCTCCGATAAGAGTTATCCAATCCTCACACTCTGTTACCATATACAGATATAATACCTATAGTAAAGTTACCTTTTCCAACCAATAGAATTGCATGACAAACTGAGTTTTACACATTAATGATAACGAGAATGTACTATAACTATTGCTGTCTGAATGAAGAATTTGGGAGTTGAAGCGAGACAGGCAATCGCAACACTGTTGATTACCATTTGTTTCCCCGTTTTTACCTGTCATTAAATGGACTTCCCTTTGCCAAACTATTGAGTTGTCCTTATTGAATTGTGTCGGAGTAAGAGAATCCTGCACCCCATCCTCCTCAAGGTGCAGCTATCTTGTCTTACAGGTACTCGAGGGTGAACTCTGACCTATGGGCCCGTCAGAGGACGCTCCGCCTTCCTGTACACCATGGTAACGATGCGGCGTAAGATTGCGACAAAATCGCTTGTGGAAATACACTATAATTTGTCATGATATGGACGCACGTGATATTGGGCGGGGTGGTGACACAGAGTCCTGATCAGGATCTGTCTAGAGCAAGAGTCCCGCTATTGCCTGAATGATGCGCCCCGTGTCACGCATATCGGCATAACTGGAACACTGCCAAAGCCGGCAGGTGTCCAACAGGAGCCAACACCAGGTCTGGCAACGTGTTGATATGCCAAAGACAGGGCAGGGAGGAAACGGAAAACTGGAACACTGTCAAAACAGGCATGTATTCAGATTGAGAATACCGGGCAAGGCAGTGTATTGAAAAACCAAAGCCCGGAGAGGGAGGGAGGGTAAATCCTATATCCAAATTGATGTGGAAGGGGTGTTCAATGTATATTCCAAGTTTGGGTTCGCTATACATGCATGGGCTGAATATGATTACAAAATATTACAGATCTCAGTCAAAAACAACAATGGAAGTACTCGAGAAAAACAAGTATTGCACATCCTCAAAAGTATTATGCTCTTGAACTGTCAGATCTCTCTGATCAAAAGACAAGTTAGTGCAGTATGATCCTGAAACTTTCTATCAATAGGATCATAGAAAGGATTTCCACTCTACAGATATGTTCAGGCCCGATTGTACAGTGTCTAATCTATGGACCCATCTCTGTTCTAATTGGGTCAAGGCCTTGTTGGAATCCCCTCCTCTCACAGTGGGTGCTAGTTTTTGAATCACGAACCATCTAAGGTCCGTATCCGTGTGATTCCTCTGGCTGAAATGGTCAACTAGGGGTTTGTCAGGGATTTTGTTTCTGATACAGGACTGATGCTCTGATATACGCATCTTGATGGGGTGGATGGTTTTGACTACATAAAGCAGGCCACAAGGGCATTCGATGATGTAGATCACTCCTTTAGTATTGCAATTGGTGTGTTCCTTCATTGTCCACTTCAAATTCTTGTGTTCGAAGACTTTTTTCTGTAGGGTGAGGGCACATGCCACGCACTTCCCACATTTGTAATGTCCTACCACAGCGGGAAGGTTCCACAGTGTGTTCTCGAATTATGTGGCTGGTTCCAGAAACGTGTGAACTAGAGAGTCTTTCAGGTTCTTATTCTTTTTGAAAGCAAAACAGGGGATTTTGCTAAGTGTCCCCGTTTGTTTTACTAGGTGCCAGTTTTGCTTGACGGTGTTCTGTATAATGTCACTCAGTGGACTGAAAGTCGTAACGCAAACCAGTCTGTCTAGTTCCTTTTTGGGTTTGGTCAAGGCAGATATTCCTTGGGGTATGTGTAGATCTTTTTCTGGCATCCCTAATTGCCTTTCGGGGGTATCCGCTTTCAGCTACTCTTTCATGTAGGTCTTCTACATGTTTCTTAAACCTCTCAACATTGGTGCAATTTCTCCGGATCCTCAAGAATTGGCCATAGGGTAGATTGTATTTAAGGCCATGTGGATGATAACTCTGGAAATGTAATAGACTGTTCCGGTATGTCGATTTTCAGTATAGTTCGGTCTTCAAGTGTTCTCCTGTCTTATATATATGAAGATCAAGGAAATCAATTTGATGATAATCCCATTGCATGGTGAACTTGATGTGAGGGTTGCGTTGGTTAATCCATTGGTGGAATCCCTGTAGTTCACTTGGTGTTCCATTCCAGATCACAATAACATTGTCTATATACTGTTTCCATAGGCCGATGTGTTCTAGAAATGGATTCTCCTCCGAACATTTTTTGCTCTTTTCGTATTGTGCCATAAACAAGTTTGCAATGTCGGGGGCAAAAGTAGCCCCCATGCTGACCCATGGATTCGTTTATAAATCTGTTTGTTGAATAAAAAGAAGTTTTCAGACACAGCCAGCCTAGTACATTAGTACATTCAAGAATGATCTCGATGGGGGTCGAAGTGGTGTTGTTTCTCTGATCAAGGACCCCTTGGATGGCCTCTAGACCTTCTGCTTGTGGAATTGAGGTATAGAGTGCCTCAACGTCCATGGTAGCAAGTAGGCTGTCCTGTCTTAAATGGAAGTGGTTGTGTAAACTGATGGTACAGGTGGTATCTTTTAGATAGGAAGGCATCTGGACCACAAATGGTTTTAAGAAAAAGTCGGTGTATAAAGACTAAGGTTCCAGTAATGAGTCGCATGCGGACACAATGGGTCTCCCTGGGGGCTGCTTAGCATCCTTGTGTATTTTGGGTAGGATGTAGAACGCTGGTGTCTGTGGATGTATTTTGTTCAGAAAACGATGTTCATCTTGTTCACCCGATATGACCCCTGTCATTCCTCTTAGGTATTGACAGTAGAAATTGTATTATGTTTACTGTATAGACCTATGTGCAAGAAACTCAACTTGCTTTTGTTTTACTGTGCACATTTTGATTGCTTGATTTTGTAATCAATGATGTTCAGCACTATACCTAAACCACGAAGAAAGTAAATGCTTAAAAACTATAAAAATATGTTTTTTTGAAATTTAGGTGTGGTATTTGCATTCCTGTGTGAATTTTGAATGAACAGTAAGGGGATACGCTTTCCATTTTGACCCATTCACTTGTATCTTATAATTATTGAGCCCTCCTGGGCAGAATAGAGTTGGCCCTTCGGGAGCCCTTTTTCAGATCTGAGTCTGGAGAAAGACAGCCAATCGCCTTTGCAAGCAAAGCACTCACAGCCACACAGTGCACTTATTTGCACATTGAACGGGAGGAATTGGCTGTCCTATGGCGGCGCAGGAACTTACATATCTACATTTACGGGCACCCCGTCATGGTGGTCACTAACCACAAACCTCTCGTCCCATTCTGGGCGGACCCCCACACACCTGATCAGACTCGAGTGCTGCTCTTTCAACTGCAGGAGAATGACGTGACGCTGACCTTCAGAGCGGGTGCAGACAACCCAGCAGACTACCTGCCCTGACATGCAGGAGGGCCTGCCGGAGGAGACGAGACGCCCATGGATGACACTGAGGCAGCAGTCCCTAGGTCCATGTCACTCAATGACGTCGCAGAGGTGACCCGGCAGGACTCGGGCATGCAGGAGTTGGACAAGCTACTGAGGTCGGGGCGGCGGAAAGACTTCTTGAGCATCACACAAACCCGCACACCCGAGACGCAAGTATTCCTCCAAGGCCTGTGGAACAAGCTCAGGGCAGGGCCAGAGCTTGTGCTGCTCCGGGGGATGTAACTGGTGATGCCTGTGCCCCTGCAGAAGATGGTGATCAAACACGCCCACCAAGGAGTTACCAAGACGGTGACGAGACTTCGCAAGAAGGTGTGGTTCCTGGAGATGGAGAGCAAGGTTGCCAAAGGACTCCCCCATCGCGTCCCCGGCATGTGCTGATGCCCCGTGGAAAGCCCTCAGCATGGACTTCGGAACAGTACTTCAGTCCCAGCACTTCTTGGTGCTATTGGACGAATTCTCTAGGTACCCGGTGGTGCAATTTGTGGGCTCCACTGTGGCTAGGACAGTCATGCCGGTGCTGAAAAAGACATTTGCCACATTTGAGTTCCCACATTCGGTTTGGTCAGACAATGGGTCTCCCTTTCAGAGTGAGGGGCTGGCCACGTTTCTTGCTTCCTATAGGGGTAGAGCACCACCGGATTAAGCTGTGCTGGCCCCGAGCCAACAGTGATATGGAACGATTCATGCAGACTTTCAACAAGGCCTTCCGCATCGCCCTGGAAAGGGGACAGGCGCTGGAGCCTGCACTCACGGAATTCCTCATGGCATACCGCACGATTGCGCTCTCCACCACATCGGTATCCCTGGTGGAAGTGCTGTTTGGACGCAAAGTCAGGTCAACAATCCCAGAACACGAGGCCCGGTTGCCAGTAGTGGTCGAACCCACACTAGTGAGAAGCAGACAGGAGCAGTCAAATGCCAGAGAGTCGGCTCGCCTTAGCATACTAGATCAGCCACTGGAAATCGGTGATCAGGTGCTGGCCAGGAACAGGAAACTCCCGCACAAGTTATGCCTGCCTCGCAATCCGAACCCCTGGAAGGTGGCGGCTCATCAAGGGACTATGATCACTTCGACCCACCAAGGTACATACCTCACCCACAACTGCAGATGGTTCCGACATATCTGGGGGGCTTCGACAAGGGACGAATCAGAGTGAGGACAGCCAGCCCCACGCAAGGACAGAGACCTAACAACAAGGGGTGGCACCAGGGGCGACAATGCCTCAGATGATAGAGATTGCGCCATCAGTTCGGTGCCCAGCCTGGCGAGATACCCCCACCGAGCTGCCCGCCGACTCCCAGAAAGGCTGCGACACTATGTGATGTAGTAAGTGGTGGTGAATCGCAAGTATAACAATTGACATTGTTCAGTAGTTGTTTTTGTTGTAAAATGTTCTTGTTTGAAGGAGAATTGAAAGGGGATGTTCCGGTGCTCATGGACACTGTCAGGTGACCCGTGCGCGCCACAGTTAATAAAAGGGGGTGCTCTTCCCACCTCGAAACAGACACTCCCAGTAACCCGACACAGAGGACTGGCGTCTTTATTTCTCAGCCCAGAGCTACCCAAGGGCCTACAACAGACCCCAAGTAGAGAGAGAACCTAATAGCAAGAATTTGTAACAATTAAAATAACTTTAAAATAGACATATTTAGGATCTACAACCCCCTGTTTTCACTCCCTCCTTTCAGATACACCAGAGCGCCTGGGGACCACTCCGGTGGTGACAAGGCACAATACACGTACCCTTTAACATTAGCATATAAAAAGAGTAACAGGCCCAGCTCTAACTCCAGTATTGTTCTACCACCGTAGAGGCTATGCAAGCATGAGGTCATGTTTATATTGCATTTAGTGGGGTTGGGGCTGAGTCGCCATTAGCTTGTATCTTGTGTTCGGAGCAGATTTTAAAAATGACAATAAATCCCAGCTCGGGGTGGTGGCCCAGAGCAAGTACGTCAACGCTGGACGACATTGTGTAAAACCCTACTCATGTAATACTAGCGTTAAAGTCCTATCTCTAACAGAGGAATAAGCCGGGCAGAAAAGAGTAAGCTGTGGAAGGCCTTCAGTTGGAGCTTGGCATAACATGCATTGGCTCATGTTGGGGTCCTCTTTCCCCCGCTCTTTCCATAAAGCGGAGATCGCTCTGAGAGGGAGGCAATTAAACCTCGCTCTGGAAATGGTGCCCCCTCACTGGAGTAATTAGCCCAGAACAAATACTTTTGCATCAATAGATCTGTTATGATGGATATGTTTCGATTGGTCAGCTTTGCTTCCCTCCACTTGGTTGTGTGAGGAATAAGTTGCAAGTGCAGCTGTCTCGCCACAGGGGGCGTCAGCAAGGAGGTGTTAGAGACGTAATGTACTGCGTTACATTTTTCAAAAGAGGCTTTTACATAACGAAACCAATGTACTTTCATTTCTCTGGGACATTTTACTATTTCAGATATACTTAATTGGGATAACCCAGCCTTTGGATTGCCCCAAATTCCTATAAAATGTAAAGGTGGTTGGGCCATTATGTTGTCTTCCAGGAAAGACCTCCCTAATGCCATGTCGGTCCCAAAGTTGGGAGCCAAACGTGGTAGCTCCAGCAGGTTTTTGAAGAATTTGTTTTTAATCACCTGGATATCTTTTGGGCTAGTAAAGCCCCATAGTGTCGCCCCATACTTAGCGACTGACATCACTTTGTTATTATACACCTTCATTATCAAGTCTGGCGGTTAACATCTGGACATTTTGCTCAACTAGGTAACTCCCCCTAGCGCTTGTTTGAATCGAGCTGCCTGTATTTGGAACCAGTCGCCAAAGTCAACCTTGGGGGACTCCATAAGTCTCACTTGAATAGACTTCCTTTACCACCACGTTGGTTCCTGTCACTCAATCCCAGTTTATCACATTTTACTTAAACCACCATTTACCCAACTTGTTTATTAGTCTTTTGTGTGTAACAGTGTTAAAGGACTTTGGGGGTCATTGCAAGTCAGGCAGTACCACTGTTAAAGTGGTGCTAACCAGAATTAGTGCCATTTTCACCAGACCGCCAAATCATGAGTCGCCGCAAATACTGTCACCTGTAATACAGTTGCCAGTAATACAGTCATGGCGAAACAGTATTACTGGCTAATCCCAAATTGGGAAAATGGCAGTAACGATGCCTAGACCGGCAAAACCACAGCAGAGATATCTCCACCTGAAAGCAGGAGGTAAATGCAAACAAGTAATGGGAATGAGGCCACAGGTGCAACCACTGCACCCACTGCACACATTAATGGAACACAAGGGCCACACCTTCGGCAAACACACATCCCAACACCACCATGCTGCCACTGGACTCTGTGCACACAGATATGAAGCTGCTCCAGCTCAACATTGAGCTGCAGTGGCTGAAGGATTGTTAAGCAGAATCCTGTGCCGTTCCCTTAGGAAACACTGAAAAAAGATTAAGACTACAGGTGTTAGCAGTAAACCCAATTCGTAGCAGTCTGCACCACCCAGATTTACCTGGTAGCTGTGGCTGAGCAGTCAGACCTCCCTCAAGAAGAGTAAGGCAGTATGTAGAGTATACACAATAGGGCTAAAAACACAGTAGAGCAAACAAACACTGACCAGAGCTTGCATCAAAAGTATAGTTATTTATTTAAAACACACTTTAGGCAATACACTAGCACTCCAAATCAAAAGCAAGTTAAAACACAGTCAGATAAAGTATACACACCTCCCTTAATAACTATTAGACAAGTCAGAGTTAAAACAAAACTATTTGTTAAGACAGATGTGAGCGCTTAACTAAGATGGCACTCCAATAGTTTGGTTAGAGGGAGAGAAAAAGGCAGAGCATAAGAATAATACAGTCCCAACACTTTTTAAGAGTCAAAGCAAGAGAATAAAGGCAGAATATACTGTAGAGCCAAAGTTCATAGGCCAGGCCCACTTTAAATGGAGCAAAGCAAAATGTGCCCAGGATCACACAGTTTAAGTTGCACTAAAAGTCTTTGCAGAGTGTTCAAAAGAGGTTGGTTTAGTTCAAGAAACAAAGTTAGAAGGTCTGGGGCCAACCCAGCATAGAAAGCCAAGGATTTAAGGGTCAGCTTTAGCAATCTGTAGAAAGGGAGGCCAGGTAGGACACAGTACCTTAAGAGAGAGGAAGCTCCAGTGGTGGAAGTTGTTCTTGGCAGTGGTTGCAGTTCGTTGTTCCGACCAGGGGAAGAGAGGATCTCGTCGAGGAGGAAACTTGGAGTCGTACTGCCCAGGGATGAAACCAGCCACGGAGTTCCCGATTAAAAGGTGCAGTCCTTTTATTCGCGGTCAAAGTGGTGAAGCTTGGCTATCCGGCCGCCGGGGTGCTTGGCACGGGCGATTCGAGCAAGAGAAGTCTTTGGAAGGCGAAAGAGGCGAACTGGTTGGTCCCACCAGCTCAGGGGGAGAAGACTCGTCCAGCAGATCTCTTGCCGTTGGGAAAGTGGTGAGTTTGTTGCAGCAGGGCTTCACCGGTGGTGTCGTCGTTGCAGATGGCTCAGCTTCTTCCCTCTTCCGATTCTTAGGTCCCGTGGCGACTTCTGAAGTTCCAGTCCCAAAGGCCCTGCTTTTATGCAGAAAACACCCCATTCATCAGCCTAGCTGTCAATCACACATGCTAAGTGGTGAGCCGGGCGACTCACCACTGGGCCAATCAGAGAAGAGTGCGACTTGAGTTGCTACGGCAACTCAGTCCAGGGTGCCAAATCCCCCCTCCACCCCTCCTATGGGACCCAGACAGAGTGGCACCATTTGGAGGGCTTCTGTGGAGAAGCCCGCCAAAATAGTGGAACAAAGGGCTCGACCTGGGTCAGAGTTACAGAGACGGACAGAAACGCCATTTTGGAACAGAGTCCTGGCAAAAAAAAACAACCGTGGATTTAATATTAAATAAATAAAGCGGCGGTATCTTTAACATTGCACCAAAAAGTGGTGCTTTTAAAATCAATGGGAAAATCCCATAGAGAATATTCCGAAGGAATATTTTGCGTGGTAACCACCACCACCAGCCAGAAACTCGACAAGGGGGGACTGCGCAGTGCCCCCTTGGAAACAGACCCAGGGGCAATCGAATTACCCCTACCAGTACTTCCACAATATGATGGTGTGTACTGGTTCTGTTCACAATTTAGGACTAGTAAAGTCAATGGTGACTTTACATGCTCTGGGAGACAGTAGTCAGTCCCAGGGTATGGAGTATATGTTGGGGAGTCACTATGACACCCCTGTGGTACTGCACTGAGAGTGCTGTGTAACGCACATACAAAACAGATGATGCCCTATGGAGTAGAAAGAGGTTACCCCATAGCCCATGAACACATACTAAGTCAAAAGCACCTCAAATCATGTCTAAGAGTGGGAGGAAGAGAGTCTCACTCTTAGCAGGATAAAAAACAAACCCCAAAAATCCAGCAAAGCTGCTGGGAGACTCACTAGGTTTGGGAAATTATCCTTATAAGAGAATTCTCCCTAACAAGGATCAACACAGGGAATGTGAGGCCGAGGAGAGGAGGATGGTGAGGAGGAGACGCCATGCAAGGCGAGCTCCCATATCCCGGGTCAGGGCCACACCATGGATCCTCATAGACCGCCAGATACTCACCCTGTACCGGCTCAACAGGGAGACAGTTACTGACCCTGAACCAGGAGCACATTGGAAGCAGGATCAATATCAGGACAGCCATACCACCGCTGGTTAAGCTGCTGTCGGTCCTGTAGTTCATGGCGACTGGCACATTCCAACACACCGTGGGCACACTGCAGGACATCTTCCAGCCCACATTTTCCAATGTGCTCAGTCGGGTGCTGGAAGCACTCCACACCTGCGCCATGTGTCACAGCATATCGCCCTACCCACGACCCCAGCAAAGATAAATGCCACTAAGGTACGATTTTATGCCTTCGCACACATGCCCAATGTCGTAGCAACCATGTACTGTACACATGTGGAGTTGGTGGCACCCCAGGCATTGGAGGCGGTCAACCGCAATCAGAAGCAGTACCACTCCCTCAATGTCCAGGTCACTTATGATCCAGACCTCACCATCACACACTGCGGTGTCCGCTTCCGAGGTTCCACCCATGATGCCATGGTCCTGTGGAACAGCATGCTGCCAGGATACATAGAGGCACAGAGGGCAATGGACCTGGATATTGGGTGAGACCAAGTTCCATCACACCAACCTTGCAGCACAACGGACATGCAATTTGGCGTTTGCGGGGGGGGGGGCTACCACACACGAAGAGTGCATGCCCTGTCAAGGGCCTGTACATGCAGGATCTGCTACACAGGCCGAACATAAAAGACTGCAACCCACAGGACTAGGACATGAGCTATAATGCTGCATGAAATGGGTAATTAAAATGTTCCAAACAGGCCAGCTACACACACTGGACTTCAGGAACCACAATGCAACATCACGCATGGCAAGACATCTATGGTTGGCAAACTGGGGGGTCAGGCCCTGCTATGGGTGTCAAAAGTATATCCAGGGGGTGGCCCCAGAGTCAGGCAAAAAGGACTGTGGTGAATCTGATGGTGCCATCACTCCTTTCCCGGCAGTGACCTATCCCTCATGGGGCCAGGGGACGGCAGCCGCTACCTTCTCCTGTATATAGTGGTGGCTATATAAGGAAGGATCACATGGGGGGAGACAACCTCCAGGGAAGTGGAAGGGCACCATCTGACAAAAGCATGGAATTCCCCTTCCTTTCGCGAGGATACCCCATCAATACCCAATGCCTTAATGGCATATTGTTACACCTCCCCTCATCCATTTAGAAGGAATATGGAAGACCTTTCCTCAGAAACTGTATGGAAGTCTCATGAAAATATTTTTCCAAACTCTAACCGCAAGTCATTCAAAGCTGACATGCCCTTAAAAAACACTCACCCAGACTTTGTATGTAAAGCATCAGGAATGGACTACCATTCCCATAACTACAAGGATACTGGGATGAGAAAGAGGAGCCCAGTAATGCAGAGTGGAAAAGACCAAGAGTACAGGCTGCCCTCCAATTGTTCGGCACACATACTTGCAGCTGGGAAATTTAAACAGCTGACTGTGGTATGCCGTTGCTGGAAGGAGAAGGATATCTCTCTCAGTTGGGACTGGGAGACTGTGGGGCTGCAGGAGCTGCCATGGAGCTATCGGGCTAAAAGGGGCAGAAGAGGAAAGTTGTCTGCGAAAGAAGACAGGCTGCAGGAATGCCAGAAGCCAGCTAAGGGCTCCTGGGCATTTGCAGCTGTTGAGTGACGCCGCTAACCTAATGGAAGCCTGATGAGAAGCGGAAGCGTCCAGCGCAGACGGCAGCAGGCAGAGAAACCGAAGAGCGAAAGAGGCAAGACAAGAAGAGGAGTCGATCACCTGACACAGGTTTGCTGGCGAGTCCCCAAAAGGGAAACAGGGACACCAAGGCATATGGGCAGCCATGCTGCATGCAAATAAACATTGAAAAAGCAAACAAAGTACTGAAAAGTAACAAAACCAGTGGGCATTTTGTTACCAGTTTGTGAGTGTATGCAATACACACTTAAGAAAAGCCCTGGCAGGATAGTATACCAGGCAGACTCAGTACTAGATACTGCAAAGTCAGGAAGACATCATGGTTGGAAGGTTGTGCAAGACCCACACAAGAAAAGCCCCGAAAGGAGGGTAAGACAGATAAAGTAAAGCTGCAAGTATGTATAAGAAAACCCTGGCAAGAAAAGAATACCAGGCCGCTGTATGTGTGTTCAAGAAAGCACTGGCAAGAGAGTATACCAGGCAGTTGAAAGTGTGTATAAGAAAACCATGGCATGAGAATATAACAGGCAGTTGCAAGAAAGCCCTGGCAGGAGAGTATACCAGACAGTTGCAAGTGTGTTCAAGAAATCCCTGGAATGAGAGTATACCAGGAAGTCACAAGTGTGTTCAAGAAAGCCCTGGCAGGAAAGTATACCAGGCAGTTACAAGAAAGCCCTGGCAAGAGAATTTACCAGGCAGTTACAAGTGTAAATAACAAAGTCCAGGTAGGGAAACATACCAAGCAAGGATCAATTGAACAGTGCATAATAAATACATCGCCACAAAAGGGGTGCTGAGAATATATCAGGACGAGCCAAAGGCTGTGTAAAACCAGAGAAAAGAGGAGTGAAAACCTATCAGGGACCTATACCATGTATCCTAGCAAGATAACAGATAAAGAATCAAGTGGTTTTTAACATCAGTTGTGTTGTAAAGGAAAAGAAACTTAGAGAACTGATACTGTTTGAATATACAACACAGGGAAGAGAAACCCAGGGGAAGGGGATAACCCTATGGAACAAGGAATTCTATCCTTCTGCAATTTTTACGTTTGAGTTGTGACATTTTTTTCAATCACTCAAGGTCAAAGGCATTACCCTTTCGCCTTAGAGTTTATTTTGTTAGAGTGTGACAGTTTTGTTTTGGACATTCTGACATCAACAGTCCCTTAGTTTTGGTTTTAGGTAGGGAAACACCTCTAGTGCAGGGGCAGAGGCATTTCCCCACCCCCTTTTATTTTTAATAAAGTCCTTGACCAAAACCACGAATCCCTTGTGTCTGAGTCTCATTCCTGGTTCCTCACAGGATGCAGGTGACAGTATGCAACATAACAAAGGACGAAGGTGACTCAATTTAATGTAAAAGGATACAGTAGAATGATAATCATGGATAGCAGATGCACTAACAAATCACAGCATCACCGAAGAACCTGCGCCCCTCCAGACATCCCTTGGGCCACCGAGTGTGGGGGGTAAACACTAGGTGGAGTTCCCACAAACCCCATTGGGGCTCCAGTGGTGACCTGTTATGTATATGCCCAAAGACCATGGCCATACAGTGAATGACATGGCACTTAACTGCAACTGAGGAACATGACAATGGTAGATGTCATGGCATGTACTCAGCTAACCACTGATGTAAATCCATCATGGAACTATCACAGACAACCTGCACCTGTAACCCATACACACAACGGGGAACATACATTGGAGCCATTCACATGCCCAAACCAGTGACCATGGCATGCTGCCCTGTCAATAACAGAGGCTGAAAGCAATGAGTGTTGTATGTGAACTGTGTGCAAGATGTACCATGACAGACAAAATACCCCCGTGAGTAGTCGACTCCACATGCAAGGACTGGAATGTGAAATTATTTTCTGTGACCAAACATGTGGCATGCATGCAGACTGTCCATCAACATGCTTCTGTTACAGGCAACTGAACAGAGATCACCGTAAATGACACCTATGTCCTTTGACCTTGCAGGTGACTCCGAATACCCCCAGCTTCCATGGTTTATGACTCCACTGACGAATCCCCAGATGCCACAGGAGGTTGCATACAACCGGGTACACGTCCAGACTAGGGTGTGTGTCGAGCGCACCTTTCACCTCTTGATGGCGCCTTTCCACTGTTTAGACCACTCTGGAGGGGCTCTCATGTACAGGCCCGATAAGGCGGGTCAGATCATCCTCGCGTGCAATGTTGCACAACATCTGCATCAGGCAGGCATTCCCCTGCCCCCGGATGAGGACATACTACCCTCTTGATGAGGACGACTCAGTGCATGTGGTTGCTGTGTTTGCACATCCTGAGCAGTAGAGGCCAGGAAAGGATGACTGGCTCACCAGGAACTCATTGACAATTTTTTCTGAGCACCATCGTATTGCTTGCCTAATACCTTTGTAAATTGTCACTTCATTCATTAAACACTTGCACACAATAAGGAATGTCCTAACATTGCTTCAAGTGGAGCATAGTTTTATGTAGACAGTTGAATCAACCTCCCCCATGACACCATTCCCCCTCCCCAAATAATCATCCCCAGAAACCCCTCTCAACATCCCCCCAAAGCCCCCTCCTCAACAACCCTCATCAATTGCACACCCCAAACCCCTCTCACAATACCCTCCCCAACAACCCTCCCCAGATTCCCTATCAGTACACCGGTGCAGTGTCCAACATTACTTTCTGCCCCTCTTGGCCATGGTGGCTTTCACCTGCTCTTGGCAGTGAGGTGGCGCTGTGAGGGGCATCTTTGGGTGCTGGGAAGGGAGCCCTCTGTGGGGTCGGGGTCACAGAAGTGAAGGGTTCTGACCCCTCAGCCCGGATGAACTTCTGGGAGAGCTGGAAGGCTTGGTTCAGTGACTCGGCAGAGGTTGAGGATGACTCTGTATGCTCCCGCACTCTCTGTCCCATTGTGGTCATGGTGGTGGTGGCATTGAAGAGGGGTGGTCGATTCCTACCCCTGCTCCCCCTCCCATAAGACACATGAGTCGGAAGAAGAACTGAAGATACCATGATCGCCGATACCAGTTCAGACCGATCCCCAGTGCTCCTATGATATACAAGTATGTCGAAAGGTACCCACTCAGCCAGCCATACAGCCCAGGAGCAGTGTAAACACTACCCAGAGTGGACAAGGAGCCTCAGGAAGTAACTAGTGAGACCTCAATTGACAGTATCGACTAAAGTACATACCAAGGAAGCCATGCATGACGTCATTAGAGACACCACGACATAGCAGCGTTAGACAGCAAGCACACATGCCATCAGCACACCAGGACATGGGACAGGCGCCCGAATACACGAAGAACATATGCGGAACATTCCTATAAATTAGAGGACAGATACACACACTAATATATATATATATATATATATATATATATATATATATCCTTGGATTTATTATTTTGTCATTAGCTTTTTCGCAGCAACACAGGAACCGCAAGAAGCAAGAGATCCTGAGCAAGCTTGCAGATGCTTACATGCAACCAACCTATGGAACTGCAGGAGCACCTATGGGACCTCACAGGACCAATGTGTTACTAGCATATGGAGAACTATAGAATAACACGCATATGTAGAAGCCATGCCATGGCTTTGGGAAATCACAGTAGGCCACAAACTTCTCTGTAAAAGCTGAGCTGATTTCAGACTGAGTAGACGAGCAACCGGGTGGGATAGGGCCGCCTGCCAAGGCCACCAAGACACGAGCAACATTTAATTCCTTGAACAGCAGTAACACCAGCTGCAATAAAGACTAATAAACCGGAGTAATGCAGAGCTCCAGAACCCCAAAACACGGTCTCTGGACACGTGACTCTGCAGCTTGGATAATTAATCGAAACCGACGCTGGGAAAGAGGACCGATCTCACCCCGGCAGACAGAAGCTTGCAACAAAGTCGTTACAGCAAGAGACCAGAGTTGCATGATGAGAACGGGCATTCGCATAGAATTTGGTGGTACACACACGTTACAATGCAGACACATAGATGATGTTCTTACCTTGAAGAGGTACACCCCGAGCTGAGAAGCATTTTGGATGCCAGGACTGGGGATGTCAGCTCTGGCCAATCACAGTTCAGGACCCTAGGGGTGTGTAGCAACGGGCAAGAACCAATGATCAGACCCTCATACTGAAACATTGCTTAGTAACAGCAATATTGGGATGGGCCAGGCCTGACACCTGACATGGGAGAGCCAGTAGACCAACACATATAGGATCCACTATAGGGGGACTACCACTCAACACCCAATGCTGAACAGAGATAGGTTTTCTGGAGAAGGGCCCAGGTTGTGACATTCTCATGATGCAATGTTCCATCAAAACTGGCCTGCGGGCCAAAGCTCACGGAGATGTTCCAGGATTCTTGTCTATCGTAGTGATCCCTGTTGGTTTTGGCTGTAATAAACCATACTTTCAACTTGCTGTCTGTCTGGGCCTGCGTTCCTTTTAAGAAGGGAAGGAATTGAGCCTTCCATGAGTTCTGAGTTCGCGAAATCCTAGTAGCTCTCAAACCTACCTGGGAGTTTTATCTCAACAGCATACCCGGGTGACTGGCTCATCCTATGGCAACACACCTGAAGGCAGTCACACACTGCCTGCATTTCATGAAGCTGCTTGCCCCTGCTGCTCTATGGCATTCAGCCTTGCACATACTGCCAACATGTTGGTCACAGGCAGAGGTGGTGGGCTGTGTGGTGCCTCTGGGCTGAAGCATGAGGAACAGACCATGTCATGCTCCACCTCTGCCCCCTCATCCTTGTCAGTTGTAATAACATGGACCCTGCCATGATGGACCAGTGGCTGCACTGCACGTGATGGTGATGACGACTGCGAGCCAATGCTGAGGGATCGGTGTGAGCCACGAGAGGTACTGGCTGTGGCATGGCAGTGGTGGCTTCAGTGACAGCTGTGCCACCTATCCAGCCGATGGAGGGTCCACTATACACCACTGTAGGGATGGCGGCATCATCCAGAGTTGCTGGTGTTTCCACAACAGTGTGGGGTGGGGGAAGTGGAGGCGGTAGTGGTGGTGTCTTGTAGCCCTACTTCACTGCTTGCTCTCGCTAGCAAGGGTCTGGCATGAGCAGTGGTGGAGGCAGCTATTCGGCCTTCAGTGGAGGGTCCCTACCTCATCACTGTCCCTGGACTGTGTACCTGTTGGGATTAGAATGTCATGCAAGCCCGCAGACAAGTCTGCAAGATGCCTAGAGCAAGACACTCATGTGACATGTGTGTTCCAGGGATGCACATTTTGCATTATTGGCAAGGCTGATATCCGTGCAATGAGTGCTACTTCTTCTACTTAGTGGTCGTGCCTGCTGAGGGCATACACAGTGCGTGCATATGCGCACTGTCTGCTGGCCTGCCAAGGTGGCAGGTTGTCGTGTGTGCAGTGGGGCTTTTGAAACAAATTGGTGTGCGTCCTGCCAATTACATTCATATATTTACTCTCATTCAGCTAAATATTACTCAATTAGTCATGTTTTTAACTTAGCAGGAAAATCTCTGCGTCTACTGTTGTACTAAAAGTGCGGTACTACATTTGTGTTTGACCAGCTTTCATTATTTAGCCGGTTGAGTCTGGTGACTCATTTTATCTTATTCTGCTTTTAACTTTTTACACAGCATATTCTTTTATTCCATGCAGGTGGTTTTCTATTTACTATTCAGCTTTCTTACTGTCCTTCTTGGACCGTGCATAAAGTAATACAACAACCTACATTTGCAAAAGAACACAACGTGAAACAATGTACCAATCTCATGAACAATTTAGAGCACCAGTACATACAAATATGCCCAACACAATTCCCAAATGTAGTTGTGTGTTGTAGTGGACACATATACAAATAGTACATTACTTATATATCATACAAAATTAAAACGTGCGCTGTCTGCACCCATAAAGCTCCTCTGCATGCTCCACGACTGCATCAGCGAGTGAAGTGACCTTTTGACCTTAGGCTTGCACAGCTGCAGTTCTGGGAGTTGTGCCTTTTCTTCTTGTGACATGATGCTGCCACAAATATGGGCACTGGATAGCAGCAGGAAATGGGGGAATTTGTAATGGATAACATTCAGGCAGCAACGTTATTTCCGCTGCCGGTATCCCTGGCTATGGTAATACCAGCAACGGTGATACCGGCAGTGGTAATACTAGCCCATATGCCGCTGGAATCGGTGATACCGCAGTTTATTTGGAAGTATTTCTGGCAAATGCATATTGTTGGTGGTCATTTCGCTGGACGGTATTGCTGTTACTAGCGGAGTGGTGCCCGTGCAAGGTCATAAAATGGCAGTACTTCTATCGGTCACCCTGCCCGTAACAGTAACACCACCGGACCGGCATAGCTGTATTGACCCCCCTTTCCCTTATGTAGATCACGTTCATTGCTCTCTCTTTTTCTAGTGAACTTTTCTGCTGCTCTACATTGCGAATAAGCCACTTGAAAGCACCATAGGTGTGGTCGGAGGAGGGCTTAAGAGTCAGACACAATGAGATGCTGATCTTGACCCAAGCGCAGGGGCCCTTCCGGGTTATCTCACAGTGCCTTTAATCGGCAGTGATAAACGGGTTTTAAGATGGTCCCCAATCCTTACTTTAGGAATGGCCCCCATCAATTTCCTCAACGCTAATGTCCGGTACCCAGGTGTTGGGTAGTAGGAATGTAACACTCTGCAAACTAATTGTATATTTTAATTAATGTATATGAATAGAAAGTTCAATTGAATGCATTGCGATTGGACAACTGGAATAAACACACATCACACACCGAAGTCATATAACAGATTAAGAGCAGTAAGCCTGGCATGGCTTAAGGTGAAAGCTGTGACTTTGTACTAGTAATGCTTTTCAATTATTCAGAATATGTGTTAATGTGCTCCTTAGCTCTCATAAAGAGGTTGCGATGTGTTTTCTGAACATTTCTAAAAGGTGGAATCAAATCACATACATTGTTTGTAATAATGATAACACATTGCTCTAATTGTAAAACAGAATTCAGGTAACCCTATTTATTATAAATTGAATATAATCATTTTATCTGACAAAAGATTTGGCATCAGTCAAGAGAAAGTTCTTTTTTGATATCTGTATTTTTGAACAATTATTTTCTAAGTATTTTAAGACACACACTCCTGATTACGTAATAAGATCAACGCTTTCTAAGAAACGTCTTGAAATGCATTTATTAACACTGGTTTGTATCTAATACTTAGGCGTTGGGACCCTATCCTGTGGGCCGAATTGGGTATTAAGGTCCCGGGGCCCGAGTTAAAGGCCTAAGCGAAACACACAGGAGAGGGCCTTAACGCTATTAGCACCCCGGGTTGCTGAAAACATTGTATTTTCATCCAATGAATGGGACGGCTCAAGGCGTCCCGTGCTTTGAATAAAAATACTTCTATAAGATGGCCACCATGGATCTGGAAGGCGGGGCTCCATATGGAGCGCCTCTTCCATTTTCTATGGCAGCCACAACGGACCAGGGGCGGAAGCACCAGTAGCTGCAGCGGTGGCAAGAAGGGTGGTGGGGGTGGGGGTGGGGCTTGGGGGGGTCCGGGAAGAAGGGATGGTGGGGGTAGATGGCAGGTGGGTGAAGCAGCCATCAGGTAGCTTGGAATGCGGCGTACATCGGGAGATTCAGCCCTTGTTCTTTGCTTCCTGTGCCGGGTGCTAATACCCAATATTCACACGTTGCTTTGCTTTGCGTGAGGGCACTATGTATGCAATATACCCTCAAGCGCATGGGCCCCTCTCCCCATAGGAGACAAGCCCCTGTCAGGGCCAACTTTAGCCCTGGCAGCACCCGGGAGGAAACTCAATGTGCCCCCAAACGGCCCACGTGAAGGCTGGCACCTGCTGATGTTGCAGGGACACTATTTAAAAGGAATGCGCCCCGTGCTCATGCTGGAGCGCCCAGTGGCAGCAGGAGAGCAGAACGCTTTTCATTTTAATGGGGCTCCTTCACCACGCCAGCTGGGGGGAGCTATTGAAACACTCCCCGAGCTGGATGGCGTGGCAGGGGGCTAATGTGCTGCCCCGGGCGACTGCCCAGATCGCATATGCTGAAAGCCGGCACTGACTGCTGTGCTGCTAGAGTCGTGAAGCAGGGGCGCCCCCCACCACACACACACCACTGCCCAGGTCCTGCATTACTGAGTCAATGATGAGACGTTGCCTACTTGGCCACGCCACCCTCTAAATATTTAGTCCAGGCAGGGAATTCCAACACAGAACCCAAAAGATTGGAGGTCTGCTTAAAACAGGCACTCGGTGTATAAATACATCCTAGTTATTGGATGTGCAGGCAACGGTTTTCGACATTTGCCACAAGATGGCAGCAGAGCGCTACTTGAGGTCTCTTCATTAAAAGAAAAACGGAGCAGGACGTTTAGGCGAACCCATTTGGGCCACTGAAGTTTAGGCGCGTCTGTTTTGTCGCAGGTCCCGTTTCGCCGCGCCCTGTTGAACGCGGCCAACACGGCGCAGCGACCTGCAGGGAGTGCAACTCGCAGGCTGTTTTCCACACAGGCTTAGAACAAGTATCAACTGTACATTCAATGACATTCCAAGGTTTCTTCATCAAATGGTCTCAGAAAACACAATGTACCCCAGATCTTTATTTAAAGGAAATATTAGGATATTACATTACTTTTTGCATCAGTGTGTCTTGAATGATGCAATACTGTAAAGCTGCTGCAATCTTTCCAGAGATGCAGGATAAAGCGTCAATGGAACCCCTGATGGGACTGGTTAAGGCAACCAAATGCCTGGCTAGCAAGTAAGCAGGCAATAATAACCTGCCAGACGACCTCTACAGGAGAGAGCGTGATCGCAGGCGGTGTTTAGAGGCAGTAAATGCTCCGAAATCTCCCAGCAAAATCCTGCTCCCAACTCTGGACGACCAGACTGGTGTGCCAATCAAAGTACGCAGAAAGGGGAACGCATCATATACACAACTTCATGTCTGCATAAAGCTAATAAAAGATCGGTGGTTCTGGTGTCAGAAAGATTCCAGCATTCATAAAGTAGACTTTCAGCTAAGGGGCGGCCAGTTGGCTGCCCCTCCACCCTACTCGATCCAGCACTGGGCTCTTGATTTAGGATTAGCAAATTGGGCTAACCAAGTGCAGGGCCGGCTGAAGATGTATCAGGGCTTGTGGGGGCCATTTGAACATCTTGTTTGGGGGATCTCCTTGGCTTACAGCTGGGAAAAATAGTCTGATGTCCCTGTGGTGTTCTTAAATTGTAAGGTTATGTTAATTGGCTTTTAATGCTGCGCAGTGGTAAAGGGTTTCAGATTATCACGGCACAGGCAGCCAGCAGGGGGAAGGTGGGGGGGACAATATATGTCCTCTGAAAAGATTTTAATCGCACTTTCACAGAAGGGTGTGTTAACATCGGGGAAACCGGAGAAAAAAGGAAAAGAGGTGGAAAGAGCATTGCTGGACATCACAAGAGGGTGATGTGGGCCGGAGGTCACCAGCAATTGGCAGCCTGTAACGTTGCAAGCGTTTAAAGTAATGGTTCGGTCAGAAAATATTATTGCCCCTACGGTTCGGCCATGTGTTTTTAACCATAATTCGATCGATCGATTGTACAAACATTTCCTATGCACCATACCCGAGTTTTCGTCTCTTGAACTCAAGCGAAATCAGGCAACAGGGTGTGGCCATCTTGTGATAATCTTATCACTTGCCGCATCACCCTGGGTGACCTACGTTTATGGCACTAAATCATATCCCCCACCCTTGAGCTTGAGATCACTAGACGCATACCGGCCATTTCACAACGCCAAAGCACGTCTCGTGTCAACATTCTCTGCGCCTCAGCTAATGACATGTCACCATGGAAACAGCAGGAAGCCTCTTTCCTCTCACTGTATTTCTTTGAGTATTCTGTGGCTCGTTTCTGTGCTCTGGTCAGCTACCTTTGTTGCTTGTAGCCCGTGTGAACAGATACCAGTACCACCGCTATAAATTATTTTCGTTTGTTTACCACACAACGGTAACAACAATGCCCTACCTGTATGAGCCCAAGTATTCCGAGGAGGAATTACTGGAAAGAGAAAGCTGCGTAAACGATGGGGCTTTGGACGACAGTTGGGTGGACGTTTCAACAGATGAAGAGCCTGGGCCTAGTCGCATGGACGGTATTTCCACCTGGTGTACCTGCAATTGATGCGCGCTAATGCCAACCGAGGAGGAGAACTGCTGCTGCGAGAAAACTCTGGATGCTTGTCCTATATATCGCAAGGCGATCCACAGCCGCAATGCGTTACCGAGCTACCAGACTTCACAGCAGCCTGCCTCACACGGTCCGTGTTGAGGATTTTGATGGTGCTTATGCACAAACTTCGCGCAACAGTTCGGCCTCGTAATCCAAGTAACGAGTAAGTATAGTCTGGTTGTGATGTCAGTTAGGCCACTACTATTTCATGGTTGTCCCCTATATTCTCGTAACTTCAATAGATCATTGTCATATCAGTTTAGTCTTGAAATTCTCTAGTAATAGTCGCATAAAAGTCGTTCAATATTGAGCAGTGTCTAGTTAGCATTTGTCCTGGCAAAAATGTCATTGGATACAAGAATTGACATTGACAACTAAGGTTTAATACACCTATCTTGGTCATTTAAATTCAGTTTGTATCTTTTTCTTTCACAGGTGGTACCGGCTGGTGGCCTATCGTTCGTACACATGGTGGCTTCATGGGAGGCTTGGACACCGCATTCGACGAGTAATACCCGCCTATGTCGTTGGTGCCATTAGACAAACTTTCCCCAGTGACAGCGGTCAGTACAGGGGATTTTCCCTCGCTGAGCTGCAACCAAACCTTTACAATGTTTAGCATTTTTGTGCCATCAAAATAAGAAACCAAATAAAACACAACATATTTTTTATCAATGGTTGTTTCATTTTTTAAGTCAATCAAGTGTGTCTCCATTCCGCAGTGTTCCGGTGCCTTGTCTGCACTCCCCCGGCCAATCCATCCCCCCTCCACTATCAAAGGCAGTTCGCACCAGTGGATGTGCGCTTCCACGTGGTGCTGTCACGGGCGCGAAGGGCCAAGGTGCCAAACAGCATGTACACTTCAAAAGGTATCTTTCGCCCAGGGGCCATTGTTCACAAGGCCTCCTCAGACCCCGTTTCTCCAAGCAGGCTCCCCTTCAAGGAGGCCGCTCCCCTGCAATACACATAAGTGTGTCTCCATTCCGCAGTGTTCCGGTGACTTGCCTGCACGCCACCGGCCAATCCATCCCCCCTCCACTATCAAAGGCAGTTTGCACCAGTGGATGTGCGCTTCCATGAGGTGCTGTCACGGGCGCGAAAGGCCAATGTGCCAAACGCCATGTACACTTCAAAAGATATCTTATGCACAGGGGCCATTGTTCACATGGCCTCCTCAGACCCAGTGTCTCCAGGCAGGCTCCCCTTCAAGGAGGCCGTGCCCCTGCAATACAAATAATACCACGACATGTACAGGTCATTCATTCACAAAAACACCCCTTTTTCTTATTCTTTATAAACCACTTGATATTTACCATGAGAACATCTTTGAGCACTGCAAGTCAACTCGTGAACGTGCTACTCTGTGACCGCTTCGAGTGAACTCGTCAGTGTGCTACCTGTGAACATCTCCCTGTTCTCCTGCCACTAATTACTCTGCTTGCTGAATCTAACTGTTTGTTGGTCAAGGTAAGGGAATGTATCCTAATCATATGTCCTTTGTTTGTAAATTTATATCTATTTCGAAGTAACTTACTCAGTAGTGCTATGTTAATTTGTCTCATTGCTATTGACTTGAGTTTCTTTTGTTACGTTATTGTTACACTCACCTGGTTCCCACGGGGGCGTCGACCGGAACTGGGCCGCTGTTATTTCCACTAGCGTGACTTGTAGCGCCGAGATGACTGACTGGACTGGCCCGCTCAGCCTAGTTTGTCTGGCTCGCAAGAATATTCTTCTGCAAAGGAGAAGAGGAATTAACCCCCGTGGAATTGAGTGTCAACCCACCTTCCCCACTCCTGTTGTCTTCCCACTGATCACTCTTGATGTCCCCTCCTTAGTCTCACCTGATGGTTTGGAAGGATGAGCTCTTCATCCTGCGTCGACCGCAGGGGCGCGTTGATGACCAGTTACTTCACTGGCGTAGAGGAATTGGTGAGTTCCAGTATTGACTCTAAAGTCCAATTGTTCATAAGAGTTCAAATGTCTGCTCTTCACTCTGTCCGATTCCTTGCAGGTTGCCGATTAATCCACTCGAAGATTTCCAAATGGCACTCAGTAAGATTCAGGTAAGTCTATTGTGTTTTTCCCCTTAGGGGCCGGGGTACGGCGATGAAGCAGAGTTGACTGTGCCGACCCGGGATGAGGTGAGACCCCCGTGGTAAATCAGGTAAGTTTTGTGGGGTGTAACTGGTATTGTGCTTGCTTTCTCCCCTTAGGGGCAGGGGTACGGCGATGAAGCAGAGTTGACTGCGCTGACCCGAAATAAGGTGAGTACCTCCCGTGGTAAATCAGGTAAGTCCTTGGAGGTAGCTTGTATGGCCTTAGAGAGTCCCCTTGCTCACCTTGCTGTCTTTGTCTCCTTAGGTGTCGGAGGGCGGCCGCGAGATGGAGAGAGCGTGATGGAATGCTGAAGTACCGCCAAGCAGGTGAGTTCAGCGCGGCGCCGTAGGAATGCGAAGCGATGCTTCAAAGACTTCTGTCTTTCAGTTCCGTGGCGAATTGGATCAGGATTCAGGTAAGGATTAAAGTTAAAACTCCTTTTCTAACCTTTATCCTTTTTGTCTTCTTGTTTCAGGAGTCCCAGGACTGAAGCGGGTGTGGCTGAAGACTGGAGCTGCTGAAAACACAGTGAGCGTTACGCTGCAGCAAGCAGAATAACGCGAAGCATGTGTGGCTGTCCGGGTGTGGTTTAAATAGCCTTGGAAGAAGATCCATGTAAGTATTCTTCCACAGCCCCACCCAAGTAACAAAATAGTCCCTCCTAAGCCTCATTTGGCTTGAGTCTTCATGCAGCATGGTCTGCCTCAGGTGAGTATGCAGCATGGTCTGCTTCAGGTAAGTGGGTACAGTCCTGGCGCCATGGGCGCCAGGCTCATTATTGATAAAACAGCCCCTAACTGGGGCTTTTGGGCATGCTCCACGTGGCATGATGCCTGCTTCCTGGGCTGCTGGGCCTGGTCTGGTCTTCCGGGGACAGGCATCATGACAGCTATCGATATATCAATTTTTATCAATTTCAATTGGCATCGTATTGCATCCTTGGCACACCGTGTCTATAGTATAAGCATGTTTCCTTTTCGTGCACGATTGAACATTCAAGGGACGAGTAACATGTTCTGATTTTCAACAGATCAATGAATCGTTTGTGAAATGTATCCCATAATACAGCTGCACACGCTGCACTGGTTTTGCTGTGGTGCCCAAAAGAAAGCGTGCAATGAACGATGTATGGTCCAATTCATTCTCACATGTTTATGCAAAATAATTTTCTAATAATGTTGACCTTAATTTTGCAGAATTTACAACAATGCCTGCATGTTCTATTTTCGGTTGCCCTTCGAAGACCCGAGACAAATCCAAAGGCATTACAATGTATGTATTCCCTAAGACTGTTGATCGAATAAGAGAATGGGTCAGACATTGCGATATCCACCGGAAGAGCTTGAAAGTAGAGTCAAACAAGTCTTGGCGACAAGAGGGGTCATCGATACCGCATCTGCAGCCTGCACTTCAACCTGGACATGTATGACACATCCTTGTACACAAAGAGGAATCAACTGAGAACAACTCGAAAATTGCTCCCAAACGCGATTCCAACTTTATTCGATCACATGCCCCCACAGGTGAGACACGTTTCCGGATGTAGCTTTACGCCTGTATTTTCGGTGTAAATGTCACTTATAATACTTTCGATATTTATGTGATTGAATAGCTGTTTAAATAATGACTATTTTGCTAAACATCAGCCTTGTTTTTTAGAACACAGAATATTGATTTATGGGGACAGATAACTATGCTATATTATGCATTTACATAAGCATAATTTTCTCGTATTCAGTCTCCTTAGATGCCACTTTTTAATGTTGGAATTTCTAAATCGAATAATACTTTCCCTTTACAACTCCATGACTATCCACCGAATATGAAGAAACAAGATTCAACATCCATGTCTTGCCTGGCGTCATCAACCACTTCGAGCGCGTATCAGGTAATCTTACCTAGCTATTCTGTTCCAGACTGGTTTTATGCACGGAATTCTAGATAATGTGATCATATTTTCGCAACGTATCATTGCTTTACACAATGTTTATCGTGGTTTGATATTGATATGTACCTTTGTCGTTATTCCAAATTGTGTGTCCAGTTTCCAATATTTTCATCCTTACTAATGCAAGTACTGTGTTTCAGGGAGATGCTGAAGCGTCCACTACAATTACAACATCCCTCGTAGTAGATCCGGTGCCAGAGGTATGTGTCTTCACAGTTGAATTGGACGAGATAATGTGATCATATTTACATATCGTGTAATTGTTTTACACAATGTTTCATTTGTACTTTGATATTGATATGTACCTTTGTCGTCTTTCCAAATTGTGTGTCCAGTTTCGAATATTTTCGTCCTTACTAATGCAAGCACTGTGTACTGACAGTACCATCTAATGAAAGAAAGTCGGTCTAATTTGATGTGTAATACAAATGACTTATTTTAAATGGATACTATTTTTTGTAGGGATGTATACAAGATCCGTATATTGAACGGGAGGCACATGGATCTGAGTCAGTGCACCAGCTTGCTGATGTTGATAGAGTAAAGAAGGTTTCAAAGGAAAGAAATAAAAATAAGGTTAGTTATAAACACTTTATATTGTTGGCAATTGTTTTGTGCTGAGGCCTTCATTATATGCTTTTGTTAATGTAAATTGTACAACACTGTATGTTGGATTTACACTGAACATCCCTTTTCCTATCTGTCCTGTAGTTGCCCGATGGAGTATGGACTATGCAGACACAGACAGCGATACAAATGACAGATGCTGCTTGCCAAACTGTTTTCACCACGGAGGAACTATTAATTGAGGCGCAGCGTGTTCATACTCGAGATGCCCATGTCCAATGGCCAGAAAATGAATTTAATATAACCAGCGAATCCAGCAAAGTGTTTTTGGACCATTGCTACAATGCGCCTGCTCCGCCAGATGAAGGTGAAATTGAATTTATAGAAGATAGTTTTACAATACTCGATGAGCACTTGACACAATCGACACCTACACAAAGAATGCCCCCAAAAAACAGTCCACATTGTTATTTTCTCCTATCCATGGTCAAGTAACAGATGTTGAAATGACAGAGACTGAAGCATCGACACTATTCACTGACAAAACAGACAAAGGTATCGACTATAGTATGTCCAGTTTGGCTGATATGTCCACAACGGTTCATTCCGAAACAACAGTGTTGCCGATGACAGTCTAACAAAAGAGGCCAAATACATAGTAGTCAACAGCAGCTTGATGGAGATTATAAAGATGCTGAAATGTGTGCATTTAGTGGGAGGGGAAGTATGTGGGAAGCCATTGGTATGCGTGACTCGTCTAACACAAGGCAGTAACCTCAAAATACATGCCACCTGTGAAAAGTCACATAAAGCATTTTCATGGTCCGCTGAACCGATGCTGGGGGAAACTGCCAGCTGGCAATCTACTGTGTGCAGCAGCTTTACTTTTCAGTGGCTCCAGTTTCACAATGTTATCCAGTTTCTTTCAGTTTGTGGGACGCCATTTCATTTCTAAAACGCAATACTACAAATACCAACGTGATTATTCCCTGCCATTAGTGAAGCTTGGAAAATTGAACAATAGGCTATTCAAAGTACACTCCCCGACAAACGGTTCAGGCTAGCCGGCGATGGACAGCGTGACAGCCCCAGATTTTCTGCTAAGTACTGCACCTACCATTTTCAGGACATGGAAAGTAAGAAAATTGTGAGTTCGGTGGTCGTGCAGGTGTCCCCATGTAAATCCTCAGTGGCCATGTTGAAACTTGGTTTTATAAAATCAATGGAAGATCTACAATCGAGGGGAATGCAAATAGACCTCATAGCCACGGACAGACACGTTTCAATAGCCAAGACAATGAGAGAGCAGTATCCAAATATGAAACATCAATTTGATGTATGGCATGTTGCCAAATCAATAAATAAAAAAAATCTTGGCGGCAGGGAAAAAAATAAGGTTTTGAAAGTATTTCACAATGGTCCCAGTCTTTCAGCAACCATCTTTGGTGGAGCTCCAAAACATGTGATGGGTCTGTGGAAATTCTACTGGAAAAATGCCGCTCACTAATGCACCACTGTTCCAACGTTCCCCACTGGACAGAAAACCAACATTTCCACCAATGTGAACATGGCGCTTTGTCCCCAGAGCAGGCACGGAAGAAGAAGTGGTTGATCCCATCTTTACCTCCACACAAAGCCCTTGAGAAGATTGTGTTTGATAAAACTCTATGAAGAGATCTGAAGGGACTCACAGAATTCTGTCACACAGAAGATTTGGAGGTGTTCCACGATATGTGCCTAAAGTACAGGCCAAAGAGATTGTATTTCGGCATCCAAGGGATGAAATCTAGGACTTTACTAGCGGTATAAGCGCATAACGAGAATGTAGGCCAGGAACAATCTAGGACTGCAGGAAACTTAGGGATGCTTCGCTACACTATGGCCTTTACGAAAAGAAGCAAAAAATGGGTTGTGAAACCAGTAAATGAGAAAATGGAATTTGATTTTGTGAAAGATCTTATTGTTAATGTCGTCAAGATGCATACTCATGGAATTGCGCACAAATCTGTTCAGAGCACACATACATTGCCACAAAACATTGCCAACGTGCTATGTCCACCCAAATCAGAGCTCGTTAAATCGTTCAAAACCCGGTTCAAATGATTACCATCCGTTTTTATTTTTGCAAAAAATGTTTTTATAAACTGTACTAATAAAGTATGCAATTTGTCTTTTGAAATCTATCCTCATAGTCCTTTTCTTAAAAAAATATTACAATTATTATGATTGCTTTCACATTTCACAGTTTAGTCGAGCTACTGTGTGACCTTCATATTTCGTGTTAATGACCAATGGATAACAGTGTGTAAGAATCTTTGGGTTTTGGCAGTTGCCTTGCCATAAAGTTCTGCAAAAAAGCTGAATATCTGCTCGTCCTACAAAAGGGATTAGACCTAGGCCACAAAACATTCTAGGCACGCAAGAAGTACTGACTGTGAAAACATGCCATGGGGTAGGAGGCCATGAAATAAGCAGAGGTGGGCCTATTACTACACACATTTTGACTCAGTTTTGTGTTACATTAACTATAATTTGGGAATAGGGGGCATTCTGTCATTGGCAAGTTTCTCCTACAGCTCAGAAGTGCCACGAACAACGAGCAGTGACAGCCCCCAATTTTTTCATCCTGTGCCCGCGCTTCAAAATTCATTTTCTCATGGATGCGTTGACACAGGATGTTGCAAAGTAAGAATGTATGTTCATTTTGAGTGAAGGTCACCAGCTTTGAGTTTTTGCTTGGGAGCTGGGAGGCCCACGCATCCCGCGCACAGTATAAGGTTCTATTGTTTTTTTACCTTGAGAGGCAGGGACCATTCCGAAAAGGATTGAAGGGGGGGGGGGGGTGTAATAACGTATGATATGATAAGGTTGTCCATTCCGAAACTGGACCTAGTTACATATAAGTTCAGTTTATGAAAAATCATTGACACGAACGGAGGAGTCTGCATTACGCCAAGAGAATGCCGAATATAATGCAAGTTTCTCTTTAGACGATTTCATACCAGAACTAGTCGAAATACGAATAGCTGACCGTTATTGCTGGGTCACATTGTACTTGTTTGTTCTGTGTGGCATATTGCAATGAAGTGCTAGTACAAACTTTGTGTGCTGGGCTATCTACCGTGCACATGGGCAGGCCAGCATCGAGACGCATGTAAACCACCACTAGTTTCTCCCTAGTTATACGCTAATAAATTATTACATTGTTGCCCCAGTTTACACAATATGGTTAGAGCTCAACATACTCCATTGCACTATCCTCGGAAGCAAATAGCGGAGTACTTTGATATTCCATGTTGTATTCTCTTGGTTCACATTGTGTCACCTCTGCGCTAATAAAGAAAATGATTAATTGTAATAAAGATCGGCTACTGAGACACATTTCTATTTTTATCTTTTACAAACAGGTACATCGTACCATTCTGCGATTGTCATCTATTCCAGACCCCGACCGATGGATTCTTCAACCGCCAGCTGCAGCTACATGTCAATCACTGGATCTACTTAACCGTCTTTTGGGACGACAGACAAGGTCCAACATGCCCGTACGCGGTACCAGCGATTAGGAGCAACATAACCTTTACAGTGGTCTAGTGCCAAGTTCATGCACCAGCTTTGCAATTCACTGTGCGACCGAAGTGCTTCATTTAGACAAAACGAACACCCCGAGTACCCAAAAGGAACAGCGTGTGACTCACGATAAACATTTGCGGATGGAGAGCAAAGCAAAAAGGTTCCATTTTGATTATGTCAGACGCCAAATGTTATCGAAACATTTAATGTGAAATAAATGTACTTTACCAATTGTACAGTCTTGATGTTTCCTTTTAAAGTACAGTTTCATATTCCTAATTGTGACGCGCTGTGCTGTGAGACAATGTGTGTTGTTTTCCGGGTTCCGTGTCTAGTCGCGTAGGTGACGACTAGACGCGTTTGGCTACGCTGCCCAGTAACGTCATGGAGAGAGGCGGAGAATATCAATGATTTGGTGATGTCAGGCTCAGGGGCAGGGGATATGATTTAGTGCCGCAAACGCAGGTCACCCAGGGCGATGTAGCAAGTGATAAGATTATCAGAAGATGGCTGCGCCCTGCTGCCTGATTTTGCTTGTTCAAGAGACGAAAACTCGGGTAAGGTGCATAGGAAATGTTTGTACAATCGATCGAATTATGGTTAAAAACACATGGGCGAACCATAGGGACAATAATATTTTCTGACCGAACCATTCCTTTAATGTCCCAGAATATAAGAGTATGTTTCGGTGTCAATACAACTGAAAAGGTTGAAAGTCGTTGAACGAGAGGACTGTAGGGCAACTCCCAGCGATCAGACTTGAGAAAATACAACCCGCTAGGAGCACCCTTTTTCGAGAAAGACAAGAGCTTTTATTTTGTATACAAAAGGAAAAAGAAAGAGGGTATTAAAAGCTCAGTGCCGAAGAGCTCTCCGACGTCTTTCATACAAGATTCAGGTTATAAACACACAAGTCGTCACTTATGACGCAATTGATATACAGTGTTAATCCCCCACCCTTATTGGCTGCAGCCTATTTACATGCTAATGATCACATAACCCATCGTCCAATTGGTTCTGCTGTCTGCTCGCTCCTCTTGACCACAGGTGGGTAATGTCTTTGTGCATCAAGGAATGCTAAAAAGCAATTTCTTAATATCAGGTAGCACCACCCTACCTTCAATCCTAGCAACGTGACATGCACCTAGTTATCAATGTGAACTCAGAGGGTAACTTCGAGGTCAGTCTGGTCCTTGCGAACAAAGCAACCCTTTTCTCATCGCAGACACATCAGTGCTCCAATCATGCCCTCCACACTGTATGGGCATCATTCTTAGCTCTCCCTGGCACAAAACATGAATCATGTCATTCTCTGCTTCCGCTTATCAGTTCCCCTCCCCAGGAATGAACCTAGTGTCCCACTAATCAATTCAGTTCACAAAGGATTTAAAACCCATTATCCGGCACATCTGGTAGTTCAAACAGAAAGGACATCCTTCTGGGGAGGGCATTAGTGCTCCAAATCTTGGTCCATGTTTTGGCATCCTAAGACCTCTGCCTTCGCTACCTGGAGGTCGACCTTGGCACTAGGCCGCAGCCCTTCACTTCTCCATCTGCACACATTCCTATCTAATACGTTCAAAGGCCTAACTGGTGTGGCGGCATACGCGCGTTCCTCTGCCACGCCTGTGAATTGGGATGCAAGGGTGGGGCGGGAAACAAGGCCTCGTATTCTGTGTTTCGGTCAACAGACAGCCTGCAAGGATTCAGGCCTACTCGTAAATGCAGTGTTAATTCAGGTTCTGACTGTCGTGCACTTGCTACACTATAACAGAGTGGCCCAGCGAGACGTGATCACCTATCGGAAGTCTCTGCATCGAACTGGCAAGTATGTAAAAGTTAAAGCGTGAAAGATTGCAAAGAAACAAGTGTGATGCTGGCGGTTTGAAGGCTCGCGCCCGATCAAGGGAAGCCAAACTGCCTCCAGAGGAAGGTCTGAGTGAACGGATGAAAGTGAACCACATATTTGTTCCATGATGCAACGTAGTGAAGGGAGCATATTAGTTCACCAGTCCTGAACTACCAAAACCGTTTTGGACATTTTAGTTTGCATTAAACTCTTTTTGTTATACATATCGTTGTCCTGCACCCTTTTGTTATATAAAGTAGAGATTTGGCAATATGTTTATTAGTATAAACCATTTTGATTTGACATGACACCACCAGGACAGCGTTTCTTTTACTTTGATGGTTGTAGCTTGCTCCCATTTTAAATTTAGGGTTAGATTAGGCTTTTTTCTCACCCATACACTGCTTAATGAACACCCTTGGAGTGTACTCCTTGTGTCCGTCATGCTTCTGAGAACCAAGCCTTCCTTACAGCTTCTACTGCACACTCCCAGGCCTCTGCCGCCTCCAAAAGCGCTGGGGGGCCTGGGACGATCGTCCCCCCTTCCCAACACATTCATTTAGTAAAGCAGGTTATCGAACTTATGTAGACAAATTACGCAAAATGCTTTAATATAACCTTTTCACTGGTGCCAAGTTGAAAACCGGTATGCCCCAGTACCTGAAACAAATCTACACGCAAACGTCTGGATGAAAACATCCAGAACTCAACTGCACACTGTATTCCACAAAGTCAAAAATATGACGCCAAAGAACTCTAAGCAAAAGGTTGACCATTTTCAATGTCAGATTCTATGCATAGCTCTTCATAAACGAGATAAAGAAGAATTTGTATTCAATCAATAACTTTTTTTTCAGCTTGGAGACCATAAAAGTACTTCCTAACACATACACATACAAATAGCAATTAGCAGAACAGTTAACTAAGCATCCCAAGTAGAAGGCATGCGCAGTAGGCCCGTGTCCCAGCATTTGGCCATCACACTATCTCAACAAGTTCTCTTCTGGGCATCGTGCAAAGCGTATTCTCCTGTTCAATTGGATTAATCCTAAATCCTTTCCCCCAGCAGCACTGGATTTGCACTAGGGAGCACAGAATAGTGGGACCTAGTTCCGAGGGGGTGGAGGGTGTAACCATAATTAAACTGGGGATGGGATCGAATTTCAATCATGCTATTAGGTAATGGGCGGCAGCCCATCTCAGTGCCCAGTATGCCTTTGGCCACATTCCGGTCTTTGAAGTCAATCCGTAAGCAAGAGTGCTCTAACCCCGATAGCGCAATCTAGTGCAATTTGAAATATCGTTGCGAGTTACAAATTGAAAGCCACGGACTTCACAGAGCCAATGGGTGCACTTATTTACAAGTGCTTCCCTGGGTTCTAGACAATGTGTCAGTTTGGGAGCCGTGTTTAAAAATATTGACCCCCGCTGCGGCCCCCTCTCAACCCATTGGATTTCCTACCATGTCCTAGCTCTGATCTATGTGCCCAGGTACAAGCATTATTCGGTACAGGTTTTAATAATGTGCAACCAACCCCACCAATTGATCTGTCAGCCATGGACTTGGCACTAAATGCACGGACTGCCCACGGAAGAGTGGGCTGATGAGAGAGGCGCACTGCATAGTTCAAATGTCTTGGGGTGGGAGAAGGGGGAACCCAAATGGTTTAAAACCGGATGCCCCTTGTTGGCCAGAGCATTATTGATGTCAATGTTTGGCTGTCAAAATAGGTCTCGGACTTGCCATAATGCTGCAGGTCAAGTTTCCCGGGGCCTCGTGGTTGTGATGGGCCATATTCACTGGTGGCTTTAAAGCCCCCAGAGTGTCTTCCCCTCCAATTGGTGGGCCCCATGAGGCTTCCCCTCTTTCTTGAGCTTAGAGGAGGGCCAGTAGTAACTTGTTCATGTCTGCCAGTTCAGAAAGCATAAGGCTGCCTTTGCAGACGCTAACCATGGCTTCTCCTTTGGGACTTGGCCAGATGTCAGCTGGGTAGGTAGATCAAGTGCGGTAGAAGGGCCGCTAGGGCTGGAGCACAGCTGAATGCTGCACCCAACAATGCTGGCAGTGCCCCTCTTATTTAGGTCCTAAAAGAGAGGCTGTCATTAGCGGCGCACTCGTCTCCAGCACCATCACCGTCACCGTCTATGCTCAGGTTTTCCGTGGGTGCCTTAGGTCTATTGGGGGCCCAGGATGATGCCATTACGGTACGACGTCCTTTCATCGCCTGCTTTTTCATCCCCAGGCTTTTAAACGTGCACATTCCACTGAATGTGCACATCAATTTTTTTTAGGGGGTGGGAAAGGGCAAATAAAGGTTTGGGTGGGTGGGCAAAAAAATGTGTGGGTTGGAGGTTTGGGGGAACACCCCCCAAAAAAAAAATAAACCATGAGAACATTCGATGGAATGTGCACGTTAAAAAGCCTGGGGATGAAAAGGCAGACAATGAAATGACACGGAACAGCCATTACAACACAGTCTAGGTAGGGTCCCTGTGTGTTCATCTTTGCTGCCTCTCATGGTGCCATTCCTGGGAGGCAGCCCCCCACGAGTGATATAATCGCACACCGGTCACATTGATAACAGAGTTCTGGGCTGAGCAGGCCGTTAAAGGAGGCAAGTCATCTTCGCCCTCGCCAGCTCTAGTTAGAGGGCTGGCAGAATTATCGATGTCAGCCATCAAAGACTTGCTGCGGGCCGGGATCTCGAGAGGTGTAGAGCTGGGGAAGTTGCCTTGTCTCCTGCAGCCCCTTTGCATCTCTCCTGATGGAGTCACATATCCCTGAAAGCCATCTCCTCCCTTGTGATCCTCCTTCTTTCTACTAACCCCAGGGTCAGGTAGCGGCTGCCTGGCCCTGGCCTTTGGGAGGAGATCTTAGGCTGGGGGTCAGTGATGGATGCACAGGATTCATCACAGAGGGAATAGTTGTTGCAACCACAGACTGTTAAAACATCACCATGCCTAGTTTATGTGCATACATACAATGTGATCAAATTAGGCGGGTTATAACACATTGGAATGTTATTCAACACGATAGAGCCACTTCTAGATTGTTTATTGCATTGCCAATGTTTGCATCCAGAAATTCTAAAACTAAGTGACATGTTAGTATACACAACTGTCAGCACTGTAACAACTTGATTAGGGGCTCTACCATAAGGCATTCTTAGTGGTAGGGAAGTCAAATTGATGAGTTATATAATACTTGTGACTCTGAATGTGATTTATGCTTTGTGGTGTCCATGTGGCCTATACTATGTTGGGTTAACACCCAGGAGAGCGAAACAGAGGTGGACAAAATCAATCACAGATCCAGACAAAGAATTAAAAGTCTCCAGTGGCAATACATTTTCATGACAAAAGACCCACAGGGGCGTAGCTGAGATTCGTGGTACTGGAACAGGTTTCAGTTCCAAAACGTGGTGGTAACCTTCTTCAAAAGCGAGAAATATATTGGATTGACTGCCCATCATCTTTGAACCCAAGGAGCATGAATGCAGAATTTGACCTCAATTTCTATATATGTCATTAGGCATATAAATGTCAACGGGTGGTTGAAGCATCAAGTTGTTCCTTGTTACGGCCATGTTTTAGACATAAGCAATACGTTTAGGCAGTACAAGCTATTTGAGTGAGGTGCATTACACCTGGCGCCCATCAGTAATAATGCAGAAAAACATACGAATTTACTGCTATTTTTCTCCGTCTTTGATGGAACTTGAGAATTGGTATTCTATTTATTTAATTGTGGATTCCAATGATGACTGACATTTATATAGTACTATCTTGTATTCTCTACAATTGGGACAGTCCTTGGTATTAGGAAGGCAAGGTTTGTTCATTTTCACCTTGATGCCGCTTTTTGCCTGCATAGTTCCTTCAGGACTAATTCCGCATAGTCCCCCATGCGTGAGAAAGAGTACACTATGATGGTGACAATACATGGCTTAGCACTTCGATGACTTGCGTCTTCCTGATATTTTGGAGGGGCGGGCTCACACAGCGTATGTGCACAGCCGTGAGATTGGAATTCAGAAAGCGGTTAGTTTATGTATAGATTTGACCCCACATAGTCAGAAATATACATCAAAAGGAGGTTCACCTAGACATTGTCCCGTTTAACACTTCAAGGCTTAACATTAGTGAACTCCATACATTTTCATAGGAAGTCAATAGCTACAACGAGGATCTGACACATAGGATGGCACCCGCTGTGCCGCCATTCATAGTTGTTTCTTGACTCAACAAAGCGCATTGACGCAGACACTCTTCCTCCCTTTTGAGGCCGGTATGGCCTCCCCTGCGCGTTTGTGCTGTCACACTTGAAGGAACAGATGATATGATATATGTGGCATTTATAACGCGCTTATACACCTTATGCTACGTTATAGGGTAAGTCCTAGACCCTGAGTAACATTTTACAGTCTTTATGACTGTAGAATAATTTTTAATAGTCTCTCTGTGGTCTTTCCGCAGTGCATATAACGAGTGGTTAAAGTGGACGTTTGTCGCAGGCTGTCACACTGCATTTAAACAAGACGTGCTGCTATGCATCAATGTAGTGGGTTTCTTGACATGAATGTATTCATGCGGAATGGTCCTATTACAGGTTATGATACTACAACCCAATTGAAAGTGGGATACTTTGCATAAGGTCACATCCGGCCAAGGCTAATACAGGCATTGATGGATTGAGTTATTGATGGATTAATGGAGACCTGGGACTACACCACATGCCTTTATATAAGTATGGTTACACACGTTTTTTTGGATGTTTCTGACCTCGAGGGGAATTAGATTTCTGAATATTTTACATATTGTTTTGCAGATAGTCTGACAAGGAATAGACCAAAGTGAGAATAGCTGTCTGAAATGCCAGAGGGCATTCCAGTGTTTTGGTGTTGAAGGAAGGTCAGCGTTTTCGCTCAAATTATACTGATCAGTAAAACTTTGGAGTTTTGTGCTTTGATAGTGTCTCATAACTAGTCTGCTCTATTATATTTAACTTTTCTTTGTTTCCAGGAATTGGCACGAATTTACACCCTGAAGATGGGACTTAGTCCTGAAACGCCTAGGGCTTAGAATAGGATCCTTGCATTTCAATAGGTGGTAGGGGGCTTCACTTGCTGTTATTAATCACCATATTGGTTTTTGTAAATTTGCCTTTGTAAATGACTTATGTTCACCAGCATTTTTACTATAATATTGTAATGTTGAATAACAATTCTTCTTTATCTCCTTTATGAAGAGTTATGCATAAAATCTGACATGAAAAATGCTTTTTGTTTAGAGTTCTTTGACGTCATATTTTTGACTTGGTGGAATACAGTGTCAAGTTGAGTTCAGAATGTTTTCATCCAGGCATTTGCGGTCAAATACGTTCTTAAACCGGCCTGGCGAGTACAGATTTACCCTCAGAGGTCATACACATTATTATAAAAATCTCACGATGGAGAACAGAAAATACCAGCTTCTCTCCTTACTCCTATACTATAGCCTGATACAACTATAACTGCCCTTTGTGAACAACTCAGCAGAATCCAAATTCATGTGGGAGTTGAAAGAAAAAGCAAGAGGACAGCAGATGGCCATAATCGAAAATTGCATGCAAGGGTAGTCTAACTACAGTGCATCAGATGGGTGGTGGAAAATATAAACTAAGTGTGAAGTATGTATAGAATGATTTTAAATGGAAACGTGATTGTAAAGGAGGACATTGAATATAATATCTAGGTGGGAAACAGACATCTGGGACAAAAAAAGAAAGCCAACACCAAATTAAGCACTTTGTTGGTGATCGTACACAAATGGGGCCAAGTCAAAATGTAGATCCATGGTCTCCTCAGCAGAAATGGTAACAGGACGGCCTTGTCAAATATCCCTCTGCCTAAATCTGTCTTTCTTTCTCTCTCTCTCAACATTATTACTTAGCCTCCCTAGTGACAGTTCCTGTCCAGCAAGGTCCCAAGACGTCATAATTCAAATGCTTATGATGGGTTACATCCCCCTCTTATATTAGAGGGCTCAATGATGACCTTAACACTTTCTTCTGCTCAAATGAGAATAGATGCAGGATAGCCAGGGTTCCATACCTCACAACTAACCCATGCTCTAATGCCCTATAGCACTCTGTGGGTCTCTAACCAGGAGAGAGGATGAAAGATTCTTTCCTATTCCTCTGAAAGTTGGTAATCCTTTTAACCTATTTTTGGTAACGCCCCAACATACCTGAAGGATAAGGTTAAACTCTATCAACCTAAGAAAAACCTTCGATCAGCTAAAGGCTTCCTATTGGAATCTCATCACCCGAGGCCTTGGACGCTCGTTCCATGTTCAAGGGGCCAAGGCATGGAATGCCTTGCCCCTACAAATACGGAAAATTGAGAATCCTCTCACCTTCCGTAAACCACTGAAAACGATTCTTTTCAATTAGCAAACTATCTAAATTAATCTTCCCCACCAATCTATCTCTCGGCGCCTGGATGCCTACAGCCTTTGGCGCGGTAAAAGCTCAATAACATAACACCTGCTCTGAACTACCACAAAGCTCCTTGGCCCTTAATGGATCCTCCTCCCGTCACATGCACTCCAGAACCTTCCTTTAACTGGCTAGCCCCTTCCTGGGCCTTAACTTCACCAAGCAGCTTATCAATACAATTACTGTCCCTTGGCTAGAAGGCTAGTCGGTTCCTACTTTACCTCTCGTTACATTGAAACAAATCTTCCTCTCTCCCCTTCCCTCACTATAGTAGTCTCCCTCACCACGTTAATATTCTTCACTCCAAAACTTTGTCTAGTGGAAACTTTTCACCAAACCTTTCTTCCCTCCGCCACCCCCTTTTTGCATTCCTGATCATGGTCCTCTGGTGTCTCCTCTAAACATTTTGGCCAGTTCTCCAACACCTCTCCTCCCCTACTACCTTGTGCTGTTCTTCTCAACACCACCTTGTCTCTAACCCGTTGCTCGGTTCTTCACACCACCACCTTGTTTTGTTCTCAATCATTTGACAGAAAATAGTCTCTCCTCCAACTCTTTCACCCCACCTCCTTAAATCACTTCCTCCTTAGCTGTTGCCAATTCTGCCCCCTCCTTCCGTCCTGCCCTCCCCATCTCCTTTCACTATTGTTTGACCACCTCAGAAGATCACAGCCTCCTTCCACTTAAGTCTCACCAGCCCCTCACCCTCCTTCTCCTTCTATGCTTTCAGTGTCTAGTTAGAAAATTCTCTCCCTTAACGGAACAGGCACTTTAACTTCATTGAAGCTTGAGGTCTGTGTACAAATGGATGCAGGCTCGCTCAATTAGCGCTTCTTATTACTCTGCATGGCTTTCCAGAAGGCCACTATTGAAATGCCCTAGTGAACTGACATATTGGCGAGGGTCCAGCTCCCCAGAACTGGCTTGGTGTGACCTAATGGCAATAGCCAGAGGATTTTCTGCATGCCACCCTCCACTACTGCGGTCAGGCAGGTGACTAGGTCACAGTAGAGTGTGGGTTTGCACATACATTCACACACAAAATACACTTGTAACCAACTGCAGCCTAACCCACTCTGACGCAACTGAGGGCTGATATATAAACGTCATACTTGCACTTTGGCTGTTTAAAGAAGAGGGCATCAATGAAAGCTCTCCAGTAAAGTGTAAACAATGGCTTTGAACAAATTATTTTATTGCCTCATTACAGAGTAAAGGTACAGAATACTGTACAATAGTTTGAAAATGGGTATCCCTGACTAATGTATTAAATGAACCCTTAAAAGCATATTTGTAATTCTGCAACTAGACATTTAGAGCACTCTTCCCCCCTCCCCCTGCACCTCAGTTGCCAAACTTCTTTCTAGCCATTAAAGAACCGTACTGCAATTGCCTCATACCTTGTTTGCGCAAAAAAAGCCCTATAACAATCAAAATCAGATAGTATGCGTTGAACACACTCTCTTAAGATGGATTCCATCTGAAGCTCAGCTGGCCAGAGAACCATGCAGGGAACACAGAGCACCACAACTGAGCAGTGTAGCAAAACAGAATCACGTCAGTCTCTCTCATCCATTCCTTCCCACAAACAGCATTACAGACCAGTCATCTGAAGCCACACAACTCATAGTGGAAATACCCCAGCTGTGCTGGCTTTTCTCATTCAGGTACGAAGAACGATCATTTCTGGCTTGTTGATTTTGCTGCCACATTAGGCAGTAATTGCTCCATTATTCAAAGAATCAGATTGATTGGTAGACTTTAGCCTACACTTTTTGTTTTGGATGAGATTTTCTTTTTATCTGTTCTGTATAGAAAATCTATAGACATACTTTTTGAGGCACAATACAATTTTAGTAATACCGGGGGGTTGATTCTTTAGCTCTATTTGTTCCTCTCTAAAGCACCCATTACCACAACATCTTGTGCTACTGCTCCTGTAATTCAAGCAGGTGTTGGCAACACAGCCATTTTAGTCATCCGCATACATTTACCCCAAAGAGTAGGCTTGCTATTCTGAAGACAATTTATATTAGCAGCATCAGCAGAAAAAACAATATGAAGGCGAAGTAACACAATGTGTGAGAAAAATGTCAAATGGTAATGTGTTGCAAAATACTGAAATTGAATTGGTTTACTCTTTAAAGGGCAATTAGTTGACCAAAAAGCCATTAATGAAGCCTTCAACTAAAGGGTCCAGCTAGATATATAATGGTGAAATAATTATTTGTGTTCGACCAGGCGAGATTAGCTTTCTTTTCAGGAGTTCGGACAATCAAACTTGAAACTGCTGAAGTTCAGGACAGGGTAATTGCATCTGTCAAAGTAAAGTTCTCAGATTAAGCAACTTATCCGTCTCCATCTCTCTGCAAAGCCAGTTCTGTTCTGAATATTTTCAGTATGGGAGTGATTTGAAGAATTGTCCATTTTGTAATGTGCTATTTCATATTGCGCACTATTCGCCGACAGTGGTTAGTCTTCATTTCTCCCAGTGCTTGTTCTAGTTGCTGAATTAGGTGGAGCAATGTTGCAGGATCAGTTTGCAAAACCTTAGTGCAAGAATCACCATTCTCCTGAAGGTGCAGCTTTAAAGTTACTGTTGGTTTTATTTGCTGTCTCAGGCTTCTACTGGCAAGCTGCAGGTAAAAGCAGACAATTTGCAGTTGAGCAAAATTATCATTAATGTACAAAAACTTCGCCTTTCACACAACTGTATAATGCAGCACACACATTAGTAAGAAAGTATAGGAGGTGTGAGAAATGCGTCTAAAATGTATTACGGTCCGCTAACTAGCAACTATGGCACAAAGCTTTACGCTAAAGCACTACAAAGAGTTTGCAGATAGTACACCAAATAGAAAACTCTTATACACATAAAATAACTCCTTACACTTGGTTTGAGTAGATGAAAGCAGGGAATAAAGATGCCTGGAAGTGATTTAGCTCATGCTTGTAGCCGGCAATAGTATGGTTAGCTGCTACTTTAGACCTCCTAGGACCACTGGTACCATAAAAATATACAGGGTGCAAAATGTGTACTCGCCACTAGCTAGTGATAACGGACTCTTGGCGAGTAAGAAATGGTGTGCTTTGTGTATGAGAAGCATTAGTGGCAAGTGACTTAGTGGCTGGCTACTAGCTTGAAACCTGACATTTGTACCCCTGAACATACCTATGTGACATTAAATCTGTTTGGAATGGTATATTAAAAAGGAGTGTTAGAACAAGCCTAGCAGGCATGAAAAAGCGGGTACAAAGGGTATACACTGCATCTCATATGAAAGGTAGATTTGCTGTGTGCTACATGTACTAGCTCCATGTTCCCCAAAGGCAGATCCTGCTTACTGGGTGATGCCTAATACAAAGGAGCTGCCTTTAACTCTTGCTCATCAAATCTTTTTTTCTCTCTGTAAAAGGAGATTAACTCAGTAGATCTTACCAAGCAAAAGCAAAACACTGATTGAGGAACACATTCCACGTGAAACGCATTAATCCACCAGGATTTCACTTGAAATCTCCACTTCAGAAATGCTCATCAAGCGACAGCAGAGTCGTTTTATGGTTTCCATGGGGGCATGGACAAAATGGGTAGCCATAGGGTGGACATCCTCAACAAGCTCTAGGGGGCCCACACCAAAAGGCAACATTTTGCCCGGATGGAGACCCTCCGAGGGAAACAAGTGGTAACTCTTCTGTGAGTGTTGCGAGCTTAGTCAGTGAAAGTAGTACAGAATAGCTCAGATTTCCAAGGCAGTGAGCTGCAGCAGTTCAGAGGTGGGGCCCATTCTTGGATGAAGCAATGCCCTGAACTTTCACCAGTGGAGCACTTCTCTGTGGAGACCTACTGTTGGTGCCAGGGGTTTCTCCAGAGTGCTGTCCTGCCAAGGCTGGAGTTAGAGGGAAGTGGTATCCCAACAGTGGTTTGCTGTAACATGAAAAGAGACCAGCTGGGAGAAGCAGAATAGGTGGGGTGTGCAGGCAGTGATCGTCAGCATCTGCTCCATGTGCTTATCTGCCCTGTGTGTTTGAGGCCTGTACTTCCGTTCGAATAGAATGCTGGCAGAAGTTGGCCGCCACGCAACATAGGAGCTTGTAGAGGCAGGAATCTGGCCAGCGGATGCTTTCAGGGATGCTCTCAAAGCCACTCAGTGTACCAGAACCAGTTGTGCATTGACATCCCTTGTTACATAAATAAAAACTGTAAAAAAATGAAAACTCTGCTCAATTTGCTTAAAAAAAATAAAGAATTAAGATTTTGTTTAACCACAAACAGTGGGGTGTCCCCCCCCTTCATTCCCTCTTTCACCCCACCCCTTCTATACACCTTACCCAAAAGGTACAATCTGTAGGTTTGTGGCACAGAAAACGGCACAAATAAAGTGGTAAAACTGCCATTCGGCAAGAGTGCCTAGTACCAACAAACGGTATCACAATATCCCCAACAAAAATATTGCTGTAGATATGGCCGTTTGGTTTGCCACAGGTGATATTTTTGTTGGGGATATTATGTGGGAGCGGGGATTGCGGGGCGTGTCCCCCGCACATTAAAAAATGATGCAGGGGTGTCCCCCGCAGGGTGCATGTGTGAATTTTACCACAAAAATATGGCGATATTTTTGCATTGCAATATTGTTCCGGCGGAATTAACACTTGGAACCCAACAAACATGTGGGCTTGTCCCACTTGTGGGACGAAAAAGCAGCTCAGATGCACAAGGGTCTATTTGTTGAGTTCAAGAGTCCATCCTGTTCCTCCCGTTTGCTCCAGCAGCAGAGGCTCTACAAAATGACAGGGTTGAGGGGGAAGATCCCTTCCTCCTCTACCCCCGAACCCTCCCCCTTGAGACTTGTCTCCACTGGAGAGGTGGGACACGTGACAGCAGGGCCGACAACCATACAGAGGGACACAATGTGGCTCCGCCCCTCTTATGTATGAGCTGTAGGGACAGTTCACAACCTCTTTAGTTTTTATACTCTTAATATATATCCAAACACTGTCATAGCCTCTAAAATAAACAATTTATATCAAGCCAATTTCATCACAGAAGTTCACCATGAACTGCAGAAGACAAAAAAAGAAAATCCAAAACAGACCACCAACAGAGGGAAACCCAAAAACTAATCAAATTTAACCAAACAAATGCTTATACCCCTAAAAGATTCCACACTCGACATCCAAGGGAGAAACATGATGCTGGCAGTCTCAAAGTTTTCATGAAGTCCCACCACCAAGGGTGATCTTGTTCTGCTCGAGGAACTGAAATGGGAAATCTCAACCAATATGAGAAACATATACAAAGCTAATCGATGATTTGGAGGAAAAAAGTTGTCAACCGCCGAAAGCCGGGTGGAATTAATTGAAACTGCACCACAATGATCAAGAGATCTTATTCCAATGGGAGGTCCTGTCGGTCCAAAAAGCCAGAGTATGGTGAAACAGTTTCTGCCGTAACAATATCAGAATCAGGGGCGTGTTTCCTCAAATGTTGTCTGAAAACCTTACACTTATGCTCAAGATCTTTTTAAAGAAATCATCAGAGAAGGTACGATAGGATATTTTATTTCTATCACGCTCATGTTTCAGAGCAAGGCAAGGGAAGGGGAACAAAACAACTATCTTACTAGGCTCAATGACATTGAGAACGCGCAAGTGCACGGGAGAGGGGGAAGGGACAATTGCATGGAAGAGGGGGAGAAATGGAGAGTGTGGAACAACAGAGAACAGATAAATAATAATACAATTAATACAACAATAACGGTAACAAACAATGGTAGTGCAGCCAGCAAGTGGCAAGTGCCGGGTTTAAGGCAGCAGACTGGATAGGTCTGATAAGTGCAGGAAGAAGAAGGGGGGGGGGAACTGGATGGGTACAGATACAGGCCCCAGTGCAAGGGGTGTGCAAGTGACTTCAATCCAGCAATCCACCTAAGTCAATGCCTAGTCTGGGATGCCCAATGGAAGCCCTTATTAATATATTTTTATGTCAAATTCTTTGAATCTGGATGATAAACCCTTGTATAACACCCCTCTCTTTGAATCCCCCTGACCTCACTGAGCCAAGAAGTTGTTTGTTTTGCAAATTAAAAGATTTATTTGAGGAATAAAACAATATATATGTCACACTTTTATGAATAAATTAATATTTGATAGCACACATGAATATAATAGTGGTCAACAATGGGTAATATTACAATAGCACACTCTTTAATCAATGGGGAGTTGGTATAGAAAGGATAAGGTAGCAGAGAATACTTTGTATGGTATCAAGGAAATGCAAGGTGGGAAAGAAAGCAACACAGAAACAAACACAATATGGTTTCAACACGAGATAATATGATCACTTTTTCCCCTGTGACTACTCACCCCCCCCCCCCTTATGCAATATGAAGAGATGGAAAGGAGAGCACACAGGTTTCCAGAATACAATCAAATGCAGTTCAGTTCCCCGCAGCAAGCTTAGAGAAACAGGGATGATTTTAAAAGCACAGGCCAAATGCTTTGAAATGTGGTTGCAATGGATGAGAAAATATGCTAAATGCTTTTTAATTCACTAAAGGAGATTCAGGGTAGGTGATAGTTACTTTAGATTGGTACAGGTCAACACTAGCAATGATTCATGAATGATTATCAGATTGAAAACGAAATTCAGCAGTTGTAAGTAAAAGACAGCAATTTTGACAGGTGGTGAAATGGAGCCAATTTTTCAATTTTTGGCACTTTTTCTGCGTGCGTATATTACAGAAAAACTATAATGTTTTGGGTTTGTTGGAAAGCTGAGGATCATAGCTCTAAAATGACAGTTAAATTTCGCTTCTAGGACGTGCGGTTCAAAAGATACGGATGTTTTTGTGGAGGTAGTTTTTCAAAAATGAAAGATGCCGCTTTTGCAGATTTGAAATCACAGAATGGACACGATTTCTATGCAGTCCTGGACGGTTGAAATGGTTTGAATAAGATTATTTTAATCTGAGAGATTGGTTCTGTACAGTTCTAGGCTGGATACTCACTCCTAGTTTTGGACTGGAAGGGAAATGGGCCTAGTCACCGATCTGGTCAGGTTTGGACTTCACTCGCCACTGGACCGTCTCAGGCCCTCTAGGTTCTGCTCACAGCATGCTCTCTGGTCTGCTATCGGCACTGCACAGCGGTCTGGTCTGGGTCTGACGGGTTCTGGATACGGCTCTGCTGTCTGGGTCTGGTTCTGGCACAGGGTTCAAGCCAGAAGCAAAACAGCTTGCCCAGCTGTTGAATAGTTTAGTTAGGTTGCTGGATTCTGAGGCCTGCTGAGAAGAGTTCAGCTTGTGGATTAGGTCTCTGCTTCTCCAAGGTTCTAGAGTTTGGGTTCTATAGTTTTGGTTCTGGAGTCTGTCTGGAATCAGGAGTCTCAGGAGTCTTTGTCTGGATACTGTCGGGAAGTGTGCTGCGCAGGAATCGATGAGTAGTGGAAAACAGTATCTCTATCTGGGTCTCAGCAGTCCCTTTTTATGCATTTCCAAAGGGGGTGTGGAGGCGGACTGTCTATGCCCAACTCACTAAGGATTTGATAGGTTAAAGGATTTACTGTCCTCTGACTGGAAAAAGGAGTAGTGATTCAGAATGTGTCAGGATTGGTTACCAGACATTTGGTAGAAAAAATTTGGTCGACTGGACAAATGGTCGAACCAATTTGGTCGAAAGCCAAATGGTGTAATGTTTTTTTTTTTATTTTCACCCTCTTGTTTGGGGGGGGTCCCCCCAACCCCCTTTTTTTCTAAAAAACCCTTTTTTCCCTAAACGAAAACCAAAAAAATACATATATATATAAAAAAAATTTGACGATTTGGTTTTCGACCAAATTACGTCGACCATTTGTCTTTCGACCAATTTACAGTCGACCACTTGTCTGAACAGCAGAGTAGCGATGCTATGTTTATGGCTTGCGGAAAGACACTCCCCAGATACACAAGTTGTTGAGAATACATGTACATATCACAGATTAATTAAGATCGGTCACTGTTCAACCATGCTCTTTCAAAGAGTTTAGGTTCAGATATGACAACTAATTCACGATTTTGGTGAATTCCGCAATATTGGTTCGGCACCCAATTTTACACAGACCTACACACCCCTCTCTGAGCATATTAATGGAAGTTCTTAGGTTTCTAGCATAAACACTGCATCCACAACATTAACAATTACGGGGCTTGCCCTCAGAACATCCCATGGCGTCCAAATTAGTCTTGAACTGTGACTGCATTTTTCATTTTAAGACTCTCAAAGTTGTAAATTTCTGTCAGCTTGGAACACTTTGTAAATTGCAATTTTATAAAACATAATATTTGCTCTCAATTGAATTCACCCATTGGTTTATCTCCGCCCCCAGAAGCTTGGCTCTGACTCAGAGGTCACATGTCTTGTTTTTCTGAGAGCAGTGTTGACAGTTACACCCAAAATCAGCATATTCTATTCAATTGAAAAAGTCTATTGTCTTGTTTTTCCTGCCAGCAGAGCATCAGTCCAGGGTGCCACTCTCCATCTGATTAACAGGACCATGCGATTTCCTGCCTTCTGGTGTAGGGCCTGAGAAGAGTAGGTGTGAAGGGTTCTCATAGAAAAGCAAGCCTTTTGAATTCTTAGCTAAATCAGATTGCCTTCTAGTCAATTTCAATAGAGTTCCTTGTGAAAAAATATATATTATAAACTGAAAATAAGAAACATATCTTTAATCAAGACTTTTTCCACATTAAATCAATTGGTGGCACTCTATATGGCATTTTGATAGACTTCTCTGCTTTGGCTTATTTAGCTTCTGTAAGACAGCTATCCTGTCAAGAGTAGGAATCGCCAGCACCTGTCAGTGGCGAGCACCGGTATTGCACCCATTTTTGACAGCTGTCTTTAAATCAAATGTCTTTAACATGGGATTTTGTCCTAATAACATATGATTCTTGCTGAGATTGTACTGATGTGGATTCTTGCAGTAGAGTAATGTAGACTTGCAGTAGAGTAATGTAGAACACCCAACAAGAAGTTGTATCCATTTGGTGGTTTTGTGAGCCATGATTTTAGCAATTTTGACGATCAAGAAAATGAATTCGATTTTAGCAATTTTGACGATCAAGAAAATGAATTCCCAAACAGCTCTGGGTTGCTTTTGGCAATCAGTATTGCTATTTCCAAGAGGTTTCAGACTACTGTGTGGGTATCCCTATGGTGGTTTTAGGCAGTGATCTCCTGTGTTCACTGACATGGCAAAAGTGTGTGGCAGCCTATTTTTCAGATTTTTACTGCGCATTATTGGATGGTTTGGAGCGAGCAGCATGCTTTCCAATGGCCATTCTGATGTTTTCAATGCACAGTACTGTTGCAGGGCTTGGATGAGTGTGTGAAAACATCCCACAGGTGGCCCCGGAGGCAGTGCGGGATGGTGGCAGGGTGAGCAGGTACCTGGGCCCGGAGGACAGAGGGTGGCCAGGTGCATGATGCCGAGAGAGGACAGATCAACAGGGGAGAGGGGGGGGCGAAGGCAGAAGCAAAGAGGAAGGTCGTCAGGTGTTTGCGGAACCGGAGATGGTTCTCAAGTTTCAGAGTGGCAGGGAGGCTATTCCAGAGGGAAGCTCCAGATAAAGACAGAACTATCCCCAGCTCGTTTCTTTGAAAAACAAATGACCCTGAGGGAGTTAGAGGTAGAGGAGCGAAGAGCTCGAGAGGGGAGGTATTTGCGGATAGATAGCTGAAGGTATTTTGGTCCTAGGCCCCAGAAAGCCTTGTGGACAATGCAGAAGTTATGCATTTAATCCTTGCATCCACTGGGAGTCAATGGAGAAATTTCAGAGCTGGAGAGATACAATCCCAGGGCTTGAGGCCAAGGACACGTCTTGCAGTCCTGTTCTGGATTAGTTGCAGAGGGCGGAAAGTGAAGAGGCAGGTAGATTTAGAAAGAGGCTGTTACAATAGTCCAACCTAGAGAGAGCCAGAGCTTGGGAGACAGTGAGCTTCTGGGGGAAGGAGAGGAAAGGCAGAGTACCTCTGAGGAGGAGCATTAGAAGTTTGACTTTTTAGAGACATCAGAGATGTAGGCGCAGAAGGAAAGTGTGGAGTCAAAGATTACCCTAAGGTTCTTAGCCTCGCAGGTGGGGATAGCAGGAGGGCCAAGGGAGGCCAGCCAGAGAGTGAGGGGAAAGGATGGTGGTGGTGTGCCGATGAGGAGGATCTCAGTCTTGCTGGCATTCAGACAAAGATCGTTGGCGGCACACCAATCTTGAATGGCAGTTAGGCAATCAGAGATGAGGGAAGGAGAAGAGGTGGCCGAGGGCAGCCTGAAAATGAGTTCAGTGTCAGCGTAGCATTGGAAATTTGAGCAGAAATCTGCAATGCAGTGGGCGAGAGTTGCCAGGTATTGGTTGAAAAGCCAGGGTGAGAGGTTAGACCCCTGGGGAACACCACAGGTAGAGAGGAAGATAGATGATAGGAAGTACCCAAGTTGGACCTGGTAACCAGGTTGATCTGATTCTTGAGCACATTTGCAGAATGTTCTCAGAATTCCTAAACACCAAAACACAACAGTCAATATTCCTAACAGGATTCCCTTCCATCACTCAAAGGAGTTGTGAGGAGGGACATGGTTGCAGTCGTGAAAAGTCTCTGACCATTGTGTGAGGGGGGGTGTTGTTCCGGCTGTTTTACACATTTAAAGGACAACATTCACCCACCATGAGAATGGAGGGAGAAATTACCCGTGGCCTTTGGCAGACATTGGACAAGGAAGAAGACCACTCATTTGGGAAACAAATAAGATTGACATTGCTCAGAAGCTAGAAAGGAACACTTACAGGGACTGAGGGATGATATATGTTTTTCAAAACTTTGACATCCTGACTCAGGCTCATATTGTATAAAAGATCTGTTCATTGTAGTAGGCCCTCTGACACATCCCTGCTCACCTCTGTGCCTTTAAGGTTTAGTAGTACCATCCCACATTTAAGGAGGCAATTCTAAAAAAAATGTACCGTTTGACTCTCAAAAGTTGACATTGGGGAATTTCTTATTTTATTATTTAATTATTGTTCATATTACACCAGTGAAAAAGAATAAGATAGTTAGCATAGTAACCATACAAAAAAAAATAAACAAATACACTGCAACACCGATACAGAATTAGTGGATCACAGAACATGACAAAAATCCATTGGCTCATTACAAAAATAATCTACATACAATTAAAAGATGTATGGAACAAACCAATAAAACTGAATTCTGACACCATTTCATCCTCCTAAAAGGAGCAATATTGCCATGAAAACAAAGGCAGATAGACAAATGGCTTATACATTGAAAAAGTGCTCCGGTCCCACAACATCAGTTCAGCTCAGTTGGAAGAAACAATATTGCTTCTTCAGGGTGAGCATAGAAAACTAAGTGTCTCAACTAATAATTTTTCCTACCTTTTTGCCAAACCACTTTCCTAAGAGGTGCAAGAGACACGTTTACAAGACAACACTCTTCCGCAAGGTCAACAGGAGAATCATAACGCTATTGTAGCATATGACTAGTGAGGAAATTGGTAGAGTCAGTAACTTTCTAATTAGGGTTCTGAAACCTATGGGTCTCCAGATGCTTAACATAAGAAAAGAAAAAAATATTATATATATAAAATATTATATATATATATATATATATATAATATTTTTTTCTTTTCTTATGTTAAGCATCTGGAGACCCATAGGGTGTATGGTGTATGTTATATATATATAAAACACAGCCACGTTAGTGGCTGTGTAGTTATGGTTAAGTTGCTGTTTCCATAGGAAGAGCACATTTTGGGCAGCTTATAACTTGTACGAAGGCCATGCACCCAAGAACAAAGTTATAAGCACTGGTGTTATAAGCCACTGCACACCCATACATTGAAAGATCTATGGACATACACCTAAGACTGTAGGCCCTGGCCACAACCACATATCACAGCTATAGATACACCCGTAGTATCGAACATCACTCAGGTGGTTGTGGGGAGGGGCTGCAGTCTTGGGTGCATGGCCAATGGCCGAAGGCCATGCACCCAAGAACAAAGTTATAAGCACTGGAGTTATAAGCCACTATGGGTGTTATATACTGCACACCCATACATTCAAATATCTGTGGCCTTACCTACACCCAAGACTCTAGCCTCTGACCACAACTACTGCAGCATATTACAGCTATAGGTACACCTGTAGTATCAAACATCATTCAGATGGTTGTGGGGAGGGCCTAGTGTCTGTATAAACCAAATTTATACGTAGTGAAGTTAGAAGCCACAATGGGTGCGATATGCTGTGGTGGTTCTGGCCAGGACCGAGTGTCTTGGGTGCATGGCCGAAGGCCCTGCACCAAAGACTGAAGTCATAAGGAGTGAGGTTATAAGTCAGCATGGATGTGCTGTGGTGCGGTGGTTGTGTGCACGACCTACTGTCTTAGGTGCATGGCTGCAGACCATGTGCCCAAGAGTAAACTTATGAGTAGTGAAATTATAAGCACCATAGTTCTGATATGCTGCGATGGTTGTGGGTAGGACCTATAGTCTTGGTTGCTTGGCCGCAGGTTGTAGGTGGTAGGTTGTACATCCAAGACGCTAGGCCCTGCCTACAGCCACTGCACCATATTACTGCCATAGATTAGACGTATAGATTAGAATAAGTATGGCATGTGTGAAATTATACTTACTGTTTACTTTGTTGAGAATCCATATATTTCTTACATGACTTTAGTACTTGGCAGACATATCCTTTTTTAATTTCTGTGATAAAAGAAAAGAGCATGTCAGTGTTTGTATTTTATAAAGACTTATTACATTGTATAGTAGACATTTTAGCTTTTTTTTACCCTCATATTTAGTTTACAAACCAGTGTACTGTGCATTTTGCTCAGTTTCTGTGTTTGTTTTTCAAATCCTTGGGTCTGGGGGGAAAAAAAAATCCTTGCTGGATTAAAAAAACCCTTTCTTTGCTATGCTACAAACTATTTCTTTCTTTTCTTTGAGTGTTTACTTGTTGTTTCTGATTAATGCTATGTCTGTTGGCTTGTTGCAGATTTTTAAAAACAGATAGATACCTGTTGGCGTATTCTAACTGTGTATTTTCTGTTACGGATCTGTGGTATTCATTTATCTGTGCAGTTGTTATACACTCTTGGGCAGTTAGATACCTGTTGGCGTATTCTAACTGTTTATAGTCTTTAACTTGAATTTTTGTTCATGTTGAAGTACACATTAGTTATTAAGTTTTGGCTTTAAAATGATAAAATCCGCATTTGTAAGATTAGCTGGCAATCTCTGCTTTAGAATAATGGTGCTATCGTTACATTCAAACCATCCACATTTCTTCTTAATGTATGCAGTGTAGTGACCTGCATTGGTTGTAGCTCCTGCGTTGTAGATTATACCTATTATTGTAAAGGTTTTCTTCCAAAGTGACACTTGACCGTGTGTGAATCCAGTCAGCTTGCAGTTGTTTTTGGTACCATCTGCATTGTAACATAGAAGCATACGTATTATGTAGTTACTATGTGTTTGTATCAGTAAGGTTGAGCGATTATCTGAATTGTGCATAGTACATAATCTGCCATGGTTTGCATTCTGTACAAGTTGCTGAAATGGAATGCATTCACAATTAGGTATGGGTACATACACAAATCGCTCATTTGGGATTTCTTCCTGTATCACATTGTTACAGGGAGTGCATGTATGTTTCCATATGTATGAAATCTGGAAGATTTCATTTATAGGTACAATTTTGTTTGCCAGTACTTGTAGTAAGTACATTAGAAATTCTTGTGGATCTTCTTGTGAGTTTATAGTGAATCTCACCATTCCAGCACAGTAGTCCAATTCGTGTCTTATTCCGTGAACACTGAACTTGTGGTCAGGATTATTTGTTGCGTTTCTATGAAGGACTAAGATTTGCAAACACAATTGGTCTGCACTGTGTACGTAAATATTGTTAACAATTGGTGGCATTTGAAATAGAATGTTCATTGCTACATTTGCATAACAACTTACACCAGATTCATTTGAAAATTTGAATGGACCAGCTAGTGATGTCTCCGAGTGCTTTTTTCAGAGTTTTTGTTCCTTCTTTGAAGAAGTACCCGATTTACTTTCCCTAATAGGTTCTCCTTTGCTTGTGGTAATTGATGAAGTTTTAGCTTCTTTTGTTTTCTTTGCAGGATTTGCCATCAGATTATGTTGCATTTCTGTTTGAATTAGTTTTCTTTTACCACGTTTGACTTTTTCTGGAACAGGATATGATTTCAGATGGGGGGTGTACAGTGAACGCAGTCTATTGTATTCTAAAATGCAAGGAATATCAGCGTTCAGTTTACTTGCATCAAAGTTGATTAGAAATAGACCATCAAGTGTACGTAAGCGTGATAGTGCTACGTAGCTCATGCCTTCTTTAAAGACTGTTTCCTATATCTATCAATGCTTTGTCTAGGGTAAAACCATGGGATTGATGAATGGTGACTGCATATGCAAGAGTTAGAGAAAATTGTTCTCTACGTACATACATGTCTGTGAAGAGAAGGAATCGAGCAGTTGAGCGCCCTATCCTTCTCACTTCTGAAAGTTTGTCAAATCGAATATGGACAAACTGAATGTTGTTGCCACATGGGTATGTTTGAAAGCCCACAACTGTACCCAGTGCCCCATCAACTAGCCCTTGCTCCACGTCAAGGTTACGTTTAAGGATCATTTTAATATTTTTTACAACCCAGCTGTGTTGGAGATTTAATTTTCTAAAGGTATTTAGTCTTGTTGTGGCTTGCTCACACATTGGTAGTGTCATACCATGTACGTCTAGTTTGTCTGTGGCTCAAATTTCGATTATTGGTTGCATTTCTTTTTTTAACATTGTTTCATTGAATTTGAAACAGCTTGCAAGAGTTGGCATTAAGGTCATACAATTGACATTTTTGTGCGCTAATTGTTCCATAACATCAGTAGCACATGCGTTATCGCCATAAAGTGCATGAATGTGCCAGTTTTTCAATATTGCTTGTGATTCTTGAGATAGTACACCAACCCTAATACTTTTTAAAATGTTGCGTAAGTGTTATCTGCAGATTGCCGCATGTTTTCTGTTAATTCTCTGTATTGTAAATGTTGCCAAATGTTGACATTTCCTATGCTGCCAACAGTTTTACGGCAGAGTTTGTGTCCTGAGGTTTTAAAAATAGGTTCACCTTTCACTGGTGTCAATTTTAGAAGATCTCCGAAAACGATAATGTGTTTTCCTGCAAAGAGTTCTTCGTACTTTGTTTTAAGTACTTCTTGCAATCTGAGGTGAATCAAAGCCAACATTAGGTTGGCGACCAGACTCACTTCATCCGTTAGTAGCATTTTCATGTGTTTTAATACTCTGCGTAGTTCCATTGCAGCTTCTGCAGAAAGTTTGTAATAGTCTAATTTGTTTTGGTGTTCTACTGGAAGGAGCAGTAATCGGTGTAAAGTGACACCGCCTATGTTGTAGGCAGCTAAACCTGTGGGGGCAGTTACAACAGCTGACAGTTTGTTGTTTGCCAATTGTTGAAGGAACTTGCTGATGATTTTGATTAAGAATGTTTTTCCTGACCCAGCTTCATCACTGACGTACAGCAGTATAGGTTTGTAATTTTGGCAGGTACATGGATTATTTTCGTGTTGTACACCATGTGCAATTTGCTTTGTTACTTCTTCAAAAATGGTCTGCTGATCTTTGTTAAGTTTTGCTTGTAGTACACTTAAGTCTTCTATATCTTCTTCATAGTGACACATAGCGTTTTCCACTTCTGTCATAGCTAATTCTGCCTCATTTGCTATTAGTGGCTGTCCTAGTGGTTCTTGGCTTCCTGTTACAGAAGGTGGACTACAGTCGGAAGTGTCCTCATCTAGTTGGGCCTGAAGTAGTTCTTCGTGTTGCTGTTCATTGTGCAATGTTGTTTTGTACTGCGTAAAGTTGACATCGGTGATAGCGCTTTCGTTTGCTTTGAAAGAATCTTCATAGCAGTCATAGTTATCTAGTATCTCTTCCTCTTTTCTCCATGGTTTAAAAAGTTGTAGCAGAGACATGTAATATAGTTCTTTCTGTTGAGTTTTTAATGACAATTTGACATGATTAATTAAGCTTTGTTTGGTAAGTTTCACTAAGCTGCCTTCACAATCTGTCACTCTACATCTACCTTTGCTTTCATCGGGTTTTATACTATTTTTGTATGCAAAGTTTTGAGCTATGTGGTATAAACACATGCTTTCCAAAGTGCTACTCCTGTTCAGATAGTATGTGTCCGGTAAATTGGTTTTTAAAATGTCTTGGCTGTTGGGATCATTTCTGGCAATTGTTTCTATGTCCTTATATGATTTCAGAACCCTTTTTCTAGATTTAGCAGGACCAAGACTTAGCCATACTATGTTGTCTGATTTTCCATACAAAGCAGTACCGGTTAAACGATCTTCCGCTTCATAGGTGCCACATTCTCTATGAGAGAGCATTTTTATGCCTAGGCTGTACAATTTCTGAGATAGTGTTTTGTCTGATGATAGGTCATTCCAGAGGTCTTGAAGCTCTGTTTTTTCTGCTTATGTAAAGTAGGGTGTAACATATTGTGAAATTGCAGTGGAATTGTCTGCAATGTACTGTACATCTATGTTTGCATTCCATAAGAGGGCAATGATTGCATTGTAATCATTGATATTTTGATTTTTCTGTTATTTTTATGTAATACGTGTTCTTAGGTGATTTACCTTTAACACTATGTCAAACTGAAGACATGAAGTTTTTCACTTCACCTGTTTCTGCAAATGGCCTAGGGAAACCAAAGCGGCATTTGGTGTAGTATTTCCCTTTGCTTTTGTATTTGCGATGACAATATTTGCCACATTTGTGTCTTTGAAATTGTAAAATCTGTCCATGCAGGTCACTATGTGTCCGTTGTGAAGGGATTTCACAAGTGACATATTTTTGGATGAACTGCAAAACAGTGGCATCACTGTTGTGACCAAATTTAGGTGCACCTTTGATCCATAAAAGCATGGGAATATGCGGTGCTCCTCTTGCTTGGTATTCTTTTCTCCAAAAGAAGTGCTGCACTTATCCGAGGGGAGGAACAGTTTTATTACAAATAAAGTGTAGCATTGCAAAGAAACGATGATGGAAATATCTTGACACATTAACTGGATCTAGAGAGCAAAGTTCTCCAGGTGTTATTATATCTATGCTGGTTTTGTTATTTGATATGCGTAGGAACTCATGTAAATCTTCCCATGCATACTCTGCACAACTTAGTGTAACAAACCAAGTCGGTGGTCCAAGGTTTCTGATCATACAATGTACGTCTCTGTGCCGTCGGAACCAGTATTCTTTTGTACCATGCATGTTTGCAAACAGATTTGTTATACTTGATTGTAAAACCTCATCTTTTTCTTGTACTTTTTGTATTAATTGCGTAGTTGACATATTTTGAAAGTGGGTTCCAGATTTCAAAGTTTGTGCAACTCCGTGACATAGGGTTGCTAGTTCACTTTCAAAGAGTAGGTGGAATACGTATTCCACATTTTGTCTAAATCTGGGATCTTGAGAATACATTCGTAATGAGCGGTATTCTGATGCCGTAATCTGACTGGGTCTATCATCGTATCTTCCGCCTTTGCCAGTAGGAAATAGCAGTGGAAAAGCACATGTTTCTATACTTTTTTCCCATATGCTCATTGGTGACCCTTTGGTTTGTCGCATTGGTAAGTTTCTAGTGCATCATCTATGCTTTCATTGGAATGCAATGGATGAATTGTGTAATGGTCTAAAAGTGTGGATACTGCAGCAGGATCCAGAAGATCAAATTGACCAGTTTCTGATGACCCTTGAATTATTTCAGTTGTTTCTCTTAAGCTTTCTTCAATATTTATTTCTGTGTAGTATTCATTATTGTCTTTCAGATATTGCAAGGCTTGTCTAACTTTATGTAAGTCCACCAGTTGTTGCCACATTTTTTTTGTCTTTTGTTGGTACACCATTTACCAAGACAATTAAAGAATGCTCTATTGGACGTTGCACTCCTAGAGTGTGTACATTTTCTGTCAGATCTAATGGCAAATAAACTACTTTGCCACAAATGCCTTTCACCAATTCAGAGGGAGGTAATTTTGCTGGTTTTGGTTGAGGGCGTATTGTTGCTTGAAATTGGTGAACTGTTTGAATTATGATGCTCTCATACAAATTGAGTTGTTGCAGGGGTTTTGGTAGTGGGGACAATTCCAAATTATTTGTGATAGCACGTGAAGGAGTTTGGTTGTTGTCCAGTTTTGTAGTGCAGTAACTGCAACATATGAAGGTTTCACTTATTTGGTATTTGTTTTCTGCTAAAAGATAGAGAGCTAATTCAAACCATTTGGAATCTTCATTGTCTTCCATTTTGTATGTTACATCTATAGTTTTTGTGTTCCTTTTGTAAAACGTTCTGCGGCAACACACACACACGGTTTGGTACTTCAGCTGATGCAATTTTAAATTTTAGTATTTATTTTTTGTATGTGTGTAATAGAAGGTTGCTATGTGCAGAATTGTTGCTAGTATGTTCTAAAACTATTGCATTTTGGAGTGGCTTTCACTTCCAAAATATTTTCTCTGGATATGGTCCATTTCTTCTTGTAGGTATTTGGGTGTACTATGTAGAAGAGTGTTATTTAAATTGGCTAATTCTAAAGCTGGACTTTTCGCATAGTACAGTTTATAAACTAGATTTTTTTACATTTGAATGATGTATTGATATCCTTTTGGTATCATGGAAGGTGCTTTTGCAAATAGGTCCTGAAATGCAGGCTAATGAATGTCCTTGTAGTCCTGTTTATTTGCGCACTGGACAGATATCCATATTTTGCAGCACTTTCATTTTACTTTTGTCCTTACCTTTCACATACTGTTGAGGAACTGACGTAAAGATTTGAATGATTTGTTAGGAATGTCACATGCACGACCATTTGTATACTGGACGGTCTGGTTCAGTCGAATGGAGAGGTAATTCAGAGGATATATTTGTAAGCAGTGTTCCTTGTTCCATGATGGTATTATTGATTTTTTAATACCCTTGTCCACTGCTATGAATGGCAATTGTGTTTTTGATTTTGTTTGTATGCTTCTTCATTAAACTATGGTTGTTGTGCGACTCCATTCACCTCAACAAATATTTAAGAAGTTATTTTTGTTGACATTCCGTTTATTGAGAAGTTTCTTTTGTAGTTTAGTACTTCGTTTTGTTAGTGGTTTCATCCTATTTAACACTAAAATAAATAACTTCCTTTTGAGAAGGATTGCACTGTCTACGAGAGCTTGTAGGATTAATCTGCTACGGTAGGTTTTAAGGGTTGAGGATGATTTAGGTCCTCTTCTTATTAGATTCTGAAGGACTCTGTGGCTAACTTTTTGTTGCTAAAATACTTTTTTTTACTATGGGTTCTTGTTACTATATCAGGATTAATAGGAGCATTGTTAGCAGTACTGGTAGCTTATTTTTTGTAAAGCGTTTTCTGTTTCGTGCCACATTTTGATAGAAGAGCCACAATTTCGGTAGTTGAAGCTTGCTTTGTTTTGCTAAATGACTGTATTAGCTGTTTTGTTCCAACGTCCTGTTGTACAATGCATGTGTGCTGTGTGCATGCGTGCATGAGTTTGATGGGCAAGCTCTTTGTGGTGGTGTGTGAATGTGCATTGGGCAGTTACAATGAGTTGGGAAGGCTATTTTTCTGTTTGTATACTACTACACTGTGCTTCAGATGAGAGTACAAAGTGAGCTAGTGGTGAGAAGAAGCATTATTAGTAAACGTAATGGTATAAAATTGAAACAGCTATTTCTTTACTAGTACTAACATTCTAAGGCTTCTGTATGTTAATTGAGTTCCAAAAACTCAGGGATTTGTGAGCCATTCTGCCGGTTATTCTTTCTTTCATAAATGGGGATTTGTGGGTAGAATGGTTCAGAAATCAATATCTGTCTTGGTGTGCAAATTAAATAAATAACCCACAAAGTCTCTGAGGAACAGTAAGAATATAAAAAGGTAGTACTGTATTTTTTTTTTTGCAGAATGACCAGGTTTCTTCGGATATGTCGTTTGCAGTGGAGATGCTGGTGAATTTCAGGAGAGTAGTCGTCACTGCAATTGTAAAAAGAAGAAGTTAGTAACTTTGTGTGTGTAAAGCAGTGATGTTACTGTACATGTTAATTTTGCATCTTTCGTCAGAGTATTCTCCTTCAATATCTCAACACAGTGCATTTCACTTCACTATGTGCTGCCTTTGTATGTTATTTGCAGTATGTTAGTTGAACCTGATTCACAAATGAGTACAATTTTTAGTTTATGAAAATGCCTTGTTTTTTTTAAATGTGTGAGGGTTTGTAAGCGATCCATAATTATAGTAGATGGGAAAAATGTCACTACTTTCATATTATAAGTACGAATCCGAAAAATCAGGAGACCCTCAGAGGGAGATGTCACCACAGCAATCGGGAGCGTTTATTTTTCTCATACTATCGCATTGTGACATTTTCTAATGGAAAAATCGAGTTTCCCGCTAAATAGGGAGGGTTGTTACATATGTATAGGTTATGCAGGAGACACTAATAAGTAGTGTGGTTTGGCAATGAAAAATCGGAAGTCTTGCACTTAAAGGGGGAATGTTGGTATGTATTGGCTATGCATATTTAGTGGCATTAATTTGTTTAAATGAAATCATAAGGGTTGCACATGTTCTCTGATTACAATATGCATACCTGTACTTTATACTCATGCATGTGCGCATGCATAGAGCTGTAAGTAGAAATCCGCGACACTTGCACAGTAGTTTTTGAAGTAGGTGCTTTGCAATGATATGCGACTTGCATTCAGAGTGATCAATAGTACATTTGAAGTGCGAAATTTTGATGACAGAGTTAGATGTACAGATGTTGAATGTGATTGGTGGATGGTTGTGTGACTGCTTAGCTGTCTCCAACGAGGGAATGCATTCGCGAGTGATGTGGAAAGGGTAGAAGGACTGGCTAAGAGTTACGTGCCGCACATAGACAGCGCTTGTCCGCGGGTAGGGCGTGCCACATACGGGGTTCTACAGCAAATCCAGCCTGGGGTGTGGACTATAGGCATCAGCCAATCAGATGTTCACATTGTTCTTTTGGGTCGAAAGACAGTGGGTGTATTGAAGATGGCAGAGGTGGAGACAGTCAGGGTTTTGGTGCTTGGAGATATTTTTGTTCATGGTTTACAACACTATTCCCAAAGTAGGCATGTGGCACACAATTTCTACGTGGGAGGAGTGGGAGGTGGTGTGGAGCGCTGAGGCTGATCGCAATGTTGCGGCAATTCTGCACGTTTGCAGAGACGTGCGTAGGATGACCAGTCCCCATGTGGTACTTTTGCACTACGGTGCTTGCCATTTGGGCTACGCGAGTTCACGTAGTTTGTTGAAAGATTTGGAACAGTTGGTGCAAGCAGTCATTCACATCTTTCCGAATGCAAAAGTAATTATTTCTGGCTTGCACCCTAGAGGAAAATGGGACAACAGTTCTGTTTTCCATCCTGATCAAAGTATTGGGAGATGTAACATCAATCGCGGAATGCGTGCTTTCATGTTACCCGCTGGTATGTTTTTCTGCAGCCACAAGAACATTGATCCCAGTAATGGGGCTCATTTTGAAGCAGATGGTGTTGCGTTATCTTCTTTGGGAAATGCTGTGTTCTTTTGGAATGTAAGGCTTGATTTGGAGAATGTTCTGTAATGATTGTAGGAGTAAAGTAAGAAGAAAAAATATTTTTAAAAAAACAAAATAACAGGTGTCTGTAAGGCATCTTCCCAAAAAAAAAAAGGCTCTTTTCATAGCCCACCTTGAAGGGGAAAAGGGGAATAGTATTTAAATATACAGTCGTCGCACTCTGATTCTCTACGTGTCCGCGGACATGGCGGTAGTCTGCAGGCAGTGCGTATTACCCACAGGGATTCTGGGGTGGAGACGCATGCAAATGAGAATGTGCGAAGGTAGGGATTGGTCAGTAAAGTTCAGTGGGTGTGTTCTGAACAGAGAAATTTAGTGAGAACGTCTTTTCCCTGATAGGAGACCAGACAGCCATGGCTCTGTGTGCTCAAAAACAGATTATCTGGATTCTGGGAGACTCATGGATACATTGGTTGAAGGTGCATGCAGAAAGTTGCGGTCTATCTGCAGATCTTGGATTTCCACATGTGGAAGTGCACTGGCATGGCGTGCGGGGAATGAGGCGGCTGGACTTGGTACCTCTCTGTGCTACTTTACAGGCAGAGCTTCATCCTGATATAATTATCATTCACTGAGGGGGGAAACAGTTTAGGCCACGTCTCTGGAATTTCTTTGCAATTTGCAACGAAGGAAGGACTTGCAAACGTCATGGACATGTTTCCAAATTGCCAAATAGTTTTTTCCTGTATTGCACAAAAACAAATATGGCTGCATTCTTCTGCATTTGGTCCACAAAGGGAGAAAGCGAGGCACAATGTCAATAAGGCTGTTTGTGCCTTTCTAAGAGATGTTGGCATGTTCTCATTCCACAATGAAAACATTTTGTTTCGCAGCACTTTCATTTTTCGCAGAGATGGTGTCCATCTCAGATATGCTGGCAATCAGATTTTTCTTCGAAATGTACAAAATGCATTGCAACCTTTTTTGGATTCATAGTCACCTATTTGGCAATCCGTTTTTTTGAATCTACAGTTTTTGAAAGACAAAACACCACGAAAGGCTCTTTTCAGAGCCACCACTTACTCCCAGCAAAAAGTGCATTAGTTTTGCTCCACTTGCACCCTCCATTTTTGTGCGTCCTACGACTGTCCGCTGACTTTTTGAAAAATGTGCGGGGGCCTACACCGGTCACTTGATAGTTCTATTGTTAAACTGAGAAAGGCGGCTCTGAAAAGAGCCTTTTTTTGTAATTTTGTTTTGTTTTCCAGTTTATTGATTTTCAGCACATGACACCCTAGAAGAGGAGGGCAAAGGAGGGTAAGAAAGGGACACCAACCACGGGGATAAGAAAGGGCAGGTGGGTGGCTAGCCGCGGGATGAGAAGGACGTAGGTCTCCTCGGTTCCCGCGACCGCAGCAAATATCCTGATAAAATAGCCTGAAATTCGACGACATAAGAACTGATAACAACCCCGTAGGGTGTCGGATACCCTTGGGCACAAACGAGGCGTAGAGCAGAGGAAATCGCAGCCGATTCCAAGAAATACGACCACGAGAAGTTTTCAGGCGATCGACATCCAGCTTCCAAAATGGCCGCCGGCGCGCACGGACAAACGCCCTGAAGTGAGTCCGTGCGACATCGGAATCCAGCCTGTTACTTTTCCGCAGTCGACATCGGAGGAAGAGAGTGGTCCCGGCGGGACGGTGTCCCTCCCAACAGGCGGACTACAGCGAACCAGTGCGGAGGTGAGAACGGAGCGCGTATCCACCCCTCGTGGGACGCCGTGACCCCCGCCGGCAGCACTCCTGCTTGAGAACGACGGGCACCCTTCCAGTGCGACCCAGCATGTGAGGCAGACCTGTGAGCCACAGATAGGGAAGCGGTGCCGGAGCGGTGGGACAGCGTGGGCGAGTGTTCCCCCCCCCCCCCCCCCGAGCTACGCTCCAGGAGGCGACAGCGTGCAAGTCAGACATACGCAGCTAGTGGTATCGGTACCATGGGGAAAGACAAGGCGAGGAAACTTCCCACACAAAGCAGGATGGATCAGTATACCATCCAACCGCCCCTGGCGGCAGAGGCTCAGCCGCAATCCGCGGACGAGATGGAAACGGACCAGGGAATTTCACTGATGGACATTATGGCCGCGATAGCAGATTCCCGCTCATCAATGGACCAGAAAATGGACGGGATAAGCATGGATGTATCCCTCCTCCGTCACGATCTTCAAAAGCTGACAGCACGCACCGGGGAAGCGGAACATCGCATATCCAACACAGAGGACAGAATGCACATTATGCAACAGCAGCTCCAGAACGTAACATCCAAACTAAAGGTACTGGAGGACAGGATTGAAGATGGAGAGGGCAGATCAAGGCGTAACAACGTGCGTATACTCGGTATACCTGAGAAGGCCGAAGGCTCCTGCATGGAACTTTTTCTAGAACAATGGCTGACTGATCTGTACGAGCCAGACGCCTTCTCCAAGTTCTTCTCCATTGAGAGGGCACACAGGGTGCCCACAGGCAGACCCCCACCTGGTGCACCTCCACGCACGATAATTGCAAAATTCTAAATTACAGGGATTGTGATGCCCTACTGCAGCATGCGCGCGCAATAGGCACCGTCACGTTCAATGGCTTTAAAATTGCCTCCCCCGCCCCCCCCCCCAACTACACCAGGGAAGTGCAAAATGCGAGACACTCCTTTGATCACCTCAAAATACAACTGCAAACAATGGCGGTGAAGTATGTCCTGCTCTTCCCTGCGCAACTCAAGATTTACCATAAAGGGTCAACAGTCCATTTCAATGACTCCAAGGAGGCTTGGCGCTGGGCTGAACAAAACAGACAGAGACTGGTCGACCCCCGCGACAACAGGGGTAGGAACCGAAGGCCTCCACCAAACCAACAGCGGGAGGTCCGCCAACCACCAGCACAGCACCCGCCGGAAGAGCGGGGAGGCTGACCACTGCCCCGAGGCCGGCCGGATGCCCGAGGTCCCGTTGGGTCACCCAGGTTGAGCTACTGCTTTACTCTTTCTACACGCACCTTCGCAACAGTAGGCTACACACATTTATCTGATACGGTCGCGGTATGCACCAAGACCACTACGCAAAGAGAGCCCCCTCCACGTGTATTATCTGTGGTGGTTCCCCCCTCGCCACCCCCCCCCCCCCAAGAGAGGGCCTTCTCCCCCTGGGATCCAAACCGAGGGAGGCTACCTATCCTTGAAGTTAGGTTAAACGCATGTAAGGTGTCCAGTTGACACCAGTGGTTTTTTGTTCGGGCGACCAATGCTTCTAGTTGGGAGGGGGGTTGGGGATTTGTTAGGTTTAGTTACAGACAGGACCCGTCAAACGCATAGGATGATAAGGCTAGATAAGACAGTGTTCGCCTGCGGGCGTTATCTACAGCTGGCGTATTACACCGTCGGCGGCAACACAGGCAGTGACCATTACGAGCACCCATGGCATCACATAGTGGTAGTAACAACGCTCTCAGAACACTGAGGCTCATGACTTGGAACGTTAATGGGTTGGGCAGCGCAGTCAAGCGTCGGCTGGTGCGGCAATTCCTCAACAGGCGGGCGGCTGACATAGTGTTCCTGTCTGAGACCCATCTTGCAGGCACTGACTGTACCCTATTCAGACGCACAAACTCCAAGCTGGCACTTCACTCAGGTTTCGCGATAGGCTCATGATCCTGGTACACAAAAACCTTCCCTTCCACCTCACGTCGGTGACCCATGACACAGGCGGCAGATATATCTACGCGGCAGGCAAGCTATGGGATCACTCCATCGCTCTGATAGCGACCTACGCACCCCCTACCCTGCTTGAGCCGCTGCTTACTGACATTGCCCCGTTAATCGCAACGACACATCCAACCTCATGATCCTGGGAGGTGACTTTAATGAAGTCATGAACGTAACCCTTGATAGATCACACTTGAGGAATAAAAACCCCAATGTTCCCACCAGACTTGCCACGTTTGCCAACGCACTAGGTCTATGAACCACTGGCAATCCTCTTGCGAAACACGCCAACCTGGGAAGGCTTCCGTTGGTCCGAGACCTGGGAAGACAGGATAGCTCTATATGCAGACGACCTTCTCATATATATGAAAGACCCAAGCAATGCCTGTCCCAGAGTCATGCACCTGTTAGAGCAATACGAGGCATTCAGCGGATTGCGAGTGAACTGGTCCAAATCCATCCTCTTCCCGCTAGGGGACACCTCGTCGGCAAACTTGACGTCTGGCCCTTACCAGATCGAAAGAGAGCAGTTCAAGTATCTGGGGATATGTATCACGAAGCAGTTGACTGAATACACAACCCTGAATCTCTCCCCCCTCATGACAAGATTTGCAGAAGATACTCGCCATTGGATCTCCTTGCCATTAACGCTGATGGGCAGAGCGGCCCTGTTCAAAATGATTGCCCTTCCTAAATTCTTATATATCCTGCAAAATGCGCCATTAAACATTCACCAGCGAGAATTTCACAAAATAGAGTGCACCCTTCGAAAGCTGCCATGGGGGGGGGAGGACACCCACGAATTGCTCTCGCCACGCTCCAAAGGTCTATCTGGGAAGGAGGCATTGGACTGCCCAGGATACAGTCATACTACTGGGCCAGCCAGATGGCGGTAGTAAATGACATGCTCCACGTAGACGGAAGCCTCCCACATATCAAAGGTCTTATCTGTAATACCACGACCACGCCTCTAGAACATCTGAATGGAGGCCTGAACCGCACATCACACACGGATATGGCAACGCATACAGTGAGAATATGGAAAGATACACATCAGTACCTGGGATGGGGCGGGAAGCTAACGCTTGCGCAACCCCTATGGAACAACTGCAACCTTCCCGAAATAAGAAAGCTGCCCAGATGGCCTGAGTGGGCCCAGCGAGGATTTGCCAGGATAGGAGATGTGGTTCACGAGGACAACCTGGTACCATTCGAGACATTGCATGAAAAGTTCTCCCTCCCCGACACAGAGAGGTACCACTATATGCAGCTGAAACACGCTTGGATGACTCACAGACTCATAACGCGAGACAAGCCGGAAAGCTCCCCATTGGAGAGAAACAGTTTTGGACCGGGTGGACCGGAAAGTCACCTCAACCATGTACAATGTGATAACATCCTTCGCGACACCGGAACTAACCAGCCTGAAGGCAAAGTGGGAACGGGATGTGGGTCCCCTTCAACCTGAGGACTGGGTGGAGGCCTTGATGTACCAGCGAGAAACAACCATTTCCTCCAGACTTAGACTGGTCCAACGGAAGATCCTGCACCGCACCTATTACCCAAGAGTGGCTCTCTTCCGCTGGGGCAAATCCTCGGACGCACGATGCCTACACTGCAAAAGTGAAGAAGGTACCTTTTTCCATATTTTGTGGGAATGTAGAAGGATACAAAGGCTCTGGCAGAGATGCTGTGATAAACTGTCTAGCGTTATAGGTAAAGAGATACAGAGATGCCCAAAACTCCTTCTCCTGGGGATCTCCAGTGACACTGACTTTTCCCGCTATGAGAAGTTGCTCTGGTCGACTGCAGTAGCAGTTCTCAGGCAGAACATTGCGCAACTGTGGGGATCGGAACGTACGCCAAGCTTTGAATAGCGGGTCACGGATATGGACATATGCGCTATAATGGAACATACGAGTGTACGCGGCGAGGGGTTGCCCGCAGAAAGCAGATCAAATATGGAGAAGATGGGACGAGGCTAGCTAAAGGACAAGATTGGCTCCACAGCCTCTGTGACTGAGAGTTTCCCCGGGAGGGGGGGTGGAGATGCCTCTGCCGAGAATATCCTATGCCACGAGATCATCTGTTGTCAAGTTGACAGTCTGTCGGACCATGGTCCCGGAAGTTGAGTTTATTGTATTTTTTTGGAATGTTTGTTTTTTTCTGTTTTTTGATTGTCTTTCTCTCTCTGCATTCTATCACATGTACCTGGATGTAGATTTTGCATATGTTCCTCTCCCCTTCTGTCCACCCCTTTCCTTCCCTTACGCTATTACCCCAAACTTTCCCCTCCTTCCCCACGCCCCTACCCGGTACTGCAGAGAGATAAGGAACAAGTTACTTACCTGTAACTGTTGTTCTCCAGCATGGGTCTGGCATGGATTCACATGCTCATGAATATTCCCCGTCGTCAGGCTGGGAATCCTCGGTAAAGAAAAAACCAGTATCAGTTTCGTTTCTGATCTGTCTTTCGTAGTAATAACCAATCACTGATCTCTGCGTCATACTGACCACAGCCAATGACTGCCCTCTACCTAAGCCCCGCCTCTGGCAGCCATCTTCAGATTTGGAAGCACGTGAAGTGGCAGTATGACCAAGTGAAGAGCCGCAGAGGGGTAGGCGGGAGGGTTCGCATGTGAATCCATGCCAGACCCATGCTGGAGAACAACAGCTACAGGTAAGTAACTTGTTCCTTCTCCAGCATGGGGTCTGGCATGGATTCACATGCTCATGAATAAAGAATACATAGCAGTACACACATGCACAACCACGGGAGGTGGCAAAGGCTCAACATTAAGCATTACATCAAACTCAACATTAAGCATCTAACCTCCTCACCAGGCTCACCTCAGGCGAACAGGTTGCGCAGCACTGCTTGGCCGACCCTGGACTCCTCCCTGGAATCCCGGTCGACGCATTAGAATTTTGTGAAGGTGTGCGTCGACCTCTACGTAGCAGCCCTGCATATGTCCAGCAGGGGCACACCAGATAGGAACGCCGTGGTAGCTGCGATCGCTCTGGTGGAATGGGCTCTCGGACGGCCAGGCAGCGGTCGGTTTGCCAACCGGTGACAGTACATGATACAGCCGGAGAGCCATCTGGAAATGGAAGCCTTCGAGAGAGCCTTCCCCTGATTGACAGGTCCAAAGTTCACAAAGAGTTGTGACGTCTTCCGAAAACACTTCGTGCGGTCTACGTAGAACTTCAGCGCTCTAGCCACATCCAGCGAGTGCAAAGTCCTCTCAGCCGGCGACGAAGGCGACGGGAAGAACACAGGCAACACCAAGGGTTCGTTGAGATGGAAGTCCGACGGTACCTTGGGCATGAAGGAGGGGTGCGTCCTGAGCACTACCCTCGTGTCGTGAAAAGTCAAGTACGGGGCCTTGCAGGAAAGGGCCTGGATCTCTCCCACTCGTCGTGCGGAGGTGATGGCCACAAGAAACGCTGTTTTCCACAACAGAAATTTCAACGGAGCAGAGTGCAGAGGCTCGAACGGAGGTCCCATGAGCTTGGTCAGCACCACGTTGAGCTCCCACGCCGGGGCCGGAGCCTTCACCGGCGGGAACGATCTGAATAGTCCCTTCATGAACTCTTTCACCAGACGATGAGACCACAAGGACGTCCGCCCCGTGGTTCTGGTGTATCGGGAGATCGCAGCAAGATGAATCTTGATGGACGCGTGTGCCAGTCCAGCTTTGGCCAGTGTCAGCAGGTACGGCAGTACTTGGGGAGCCGTAATCCGTAGAGGGTTAATCTTCTGTGCGTGGCACCAGACAGAGAACCTCTTCCATTTGTGTCCGTAGCATTTAAGAGTCGAGGACGCCCCGGCCTTTGCAAGAACCTCTCTGCAGTCGGCCGGTATGTCGTATCCTCCAAACTCTAGCGCTGCAGGAGCCAGGCCTGCAAGTTCAGCGATTTCGGGTCGTGGTGGAGGATGGCGCCTCCTTCCCTGGAGAGTAGATCCGCGTCCACCGGCAGCTTGATTGGCGGGGACGCTGACAAGTCCAGAAGGTCCGGGAACCATATCTGCCTCGGCCACGCAGGTGCGACGAGGATCATCCTGCACCGTGACCTCTTGAGCTGGTTGACGAGCCGGATTAGCAGTGGCAAAGGAGGGAACGCGTAGAGGAACAGGCCCTCCCAGGGGAACGAGAAAGCATCGCCCATGCTCCTCGCCTGGGGAAACCTGCTGGCGAACCTCAGGCACTTGGAGTTCGTCGCCGTCGCGAACAGGTCGATCTGGGGTGTGCCCCACCGTCGGAAGAGGCGATCCACTAGATCCTGCCGTAGCTCCCACTCGTGGCACGAGCGCAGCTCCCTGCTGAGTGAGTCGGCGATGGTGTTTTTTATCCCTGCCAGATGAAACGGCACCAGAAACATCCTTTGGGCGACGGCCCAATGCCACAGGTCCTGCGCCTCCTTGGACAGTGCTGGGGACCTGGTTCCGCCCTGTTTCCTGATGTAAAACATGGTGGTGGTGTTGTCGGTGAAGATCCTCACCACCTTGCCCTTGAGGGACGGAAGGAAGGACCTGAGGGCCCAAAACACTGCACGGAGCTCCAGGACGTTGATATGTAGGGATTACTCTGTCGGGAGCCAAAGGCCTCTTGCGTGCAGATTTTCGGTGTGCGCTCCCCACCCTTCCAGGGAGGCATCCGTGGTCACTGTCACCTGGTGGGCTGGGGTCTGGAAGTCCATGCCCGCCGTCAGATGCGCGGGTGCCCCACCACCGGATCGCTCGTCGGAAACTCTCGTCGAGTGTGATCCTTTCCTCGAAGCTGCCCGTCGTTTGGATCCAGCGCGCGTCCAGGAACTCCTGCAACGGGCGCATCCGGAGCCTGCACATGGGAATGAGGTAGATGCAGGAAGACATCATTCCGAGGAGGGACTTGATGGACCTCACCTTGGCCGCGTCGGCCACCAACATCCGCTGCACCTTGCCCAGGATGGTCCTGGTCCTCTCCTCCGACAAGGAGGCCAGAAGGGACACTGTGTTGAGCCTCGCTCCCAGAAACAGAGCGTCTTGCGCGGGTACCAGGTGGGATTTGGCGTAGTTCACGAAGAATCCCAGGTCCGTGAGAAATTGGACGGTCCTTGCCGTGTGAACCACGGCGAGCTCCCTCGTCTTGGCTCTGATGAGCCAGTCGTCCAGGTAGGGGTAGACGTGGATCCCCTCGCGGCGCAGCTGCGCCGCCACCGGTGCGAGGCACTTGGTGAACACCCTGGGTGCCGACCGTAGTCCGAAGGGGAGGGCTTTGAACTGGTAATGACGCCCTTGGACCACAAACCTGAGGAATTTTCGGTGCCCCTTTAGGATGGGAATATGGAAGTAGGCATCCTCCAAATCCAACGACGACAGGAAGTCTCCTTCCTCCAGCTGACCCAGGACGTGCTGGAGGGTGACCATCCGGAACTTCTGCGCCTCGATGAACTTGTTCAGACGTCGCAGGTCCAGGATGGGGCGCCATCCCCCCGTCTTCTTCTTCACGAGGAAGTATCTCGAGTAAACTCCGGAGCCCCGAAGCCTCTTTGGGACGAGTTCGATGGCGCCCTTCCTGCGAGTGCATGGCCCCGGGCCAAGGCGTCCAGCACCCAACGGTCGGTGGAGATGGACTCCCACACGCTGACGAAGCTCGCCAGCCGGCCTCCCACCGGGGTGCCTCGGTGGGGGCCCGACCCCACGGCCGGTTCAATCCTGCTTCGACGAGGCTTTGCCGCCTTGACCTCCTTGGCGACGACGGCGGGGTCCGCCAGACTTGCCTCGTCCTCTGTAGGCCTCCTGAGACGACGAGCGGGCCGCTTGACGGTAGGTGGAGAAACCGCCGCCGGAACCTTTGGAGGCGCCTTTGCCTCCGCTGCTCCGAAAGGGCGTCCGTCGTTGTTGCAGAACTCCAAGGGCCCGGGCCGTCTCGGTGTCCGCTTGGCCTGAAGGGAATCGTCCACTGTTTTCCCAAACAGGTTGTTCCCATCGAAGGGCATGTCCAGGACTCTGGTCTGAACGTCTTGACGGAAGTCCGTAGCCTTGAGCCATCCACGTCGCCTAAGGCAAACGCCGTTGCCCAACTGGCGGAACCCAGTGTCGGCGATGTCCGTCGCAACGGTAATGGAGTGGTCCGAAGCCACCTCACCTTCCTGCAGGATCTCCAGGGCCTCTGCCCTCTTGTCGTCCGGCAAGAAGTCCAGCAGGGGAGCCAGTTTGTACCAGAGCTCCCTGTCGTAGCGGGCCACGATAGCCAAGGCGTTGGCCGCTTTAATCGTCGTCGCTGCAGACGAGATGACTCTGCGTCCCATAGAGTCCAATTTCTTTCCCTCGCCGTCCGGTGGGGAAGTCGATGTGAAGGCCGCACCCCCCCCCCGCTTTCTTCCTGGCCGCCATGGAGACGACGGAGTCCGGGGTAGGCTGCGCCCGGAGGCACAGGGGGGCCGTGTCCGGGACCCGGTACTTCTTCTCGTACCGGTCTCTTCTAGCTGGCGTCGTGGAAGGGTTCTTGAGGAGGGTGAGGCCCTCATCCCAAATGTCGTCCAATAGAGGCACTGCGAGGACCGTCTTCCTCTTGGCCTCGCGCCGCTGATAAAGGAAACCTTCCTTCTTCTTCTCCTCAGGGCAGAGTTGGAAAAGCTCGGATGCCCTGGTGATCATGGAGTGGAACGATCCAATCTCGTCGGGCGGAGAAGCCCTGGTGGGAGGCGACGACGGTACATCCTCGTCGTATACCTCGTCGTCCGTACCCGTCGCTGCCGTGTCAGTCCCCGTATCATCCCCTCGGGTGGACGTGGAGGAGGGCTGGAAGGGCGCGACGGCTGAAAAGGAGGTGAAGGGTGGATCCTTCTTTTCTTGGTAGGGGGAACACCAGAAGGTCCCGGTTCTGGGTCCCCCGACGGGAGAGGTTCCGTCGGCAACGGTAGTCTCGTCCTTATCTCTGAGCATAAGGACTGTATAGCCAACAAAATGGCCGCCGAGTTGTCTCGCGGCGCTGGCAGAGGGGAATCCGACGGGCGATCAGGGGCCCCGTCGGTACCCTCGACGATGTCGTCACCTGCGTCGGGATCCATCCCGACGGGCCGGTCTTCTTCCACGCCGAGGCCGTGGCTTAAGACCTCGACCAGCTCCTCCTCCGAGGTTGAGGCCGAATCTACGACGACGCCCTGCCCCCCCTTTTTCTTCCCCACGGGGGATTTCACGGGGGTCCTATCGATGGGCACAAAAGAGGACTCCCTCCGAGGTGGCAGGGAGACTCTGAGCCCCGAGGTCGCCACCACTGGTGTAGCCTCCACAGGCTGAGCCAGGGCCGCCGCGACAGTTTCGATAGAGGGCTTGGCCGGATGGATTAAGGCCTTCACCACCTTAGGTGCGCTCACCGCCTTATCCTTGAGGGGGGGGGGACACTGCCTCGCTCCCCCTCCGCCTTCGAGCTCGACCGGGGCCTGTCTAGGAGCCTCGCCGGGTGCTCGGCCTTCCTCTTACCCGACCCAGAGCGTTGGCTTGTGGTTGATGGTGCCGGGGAGGGTGCGCCCAGCCTGGCGCCCATATAGCCCGACCGTTCGGCGCTCCCGGTGCCAGCGGACTCGCGGTGCTTGGCCTTATGTTGGACCCCCGTCGCCGGGGCGTCCTCAAAGGTCTTAGAAGACCGCTCGGATTTCTTCCTCTTCTTCTCGCCGGACGGGCTCTTCCCTTCTAGCCAGTTGGCGAGACGTTGATGGCGGTCCTTCATGGTCCGCTCCGACATGTTGCCGCAAAACGCACAGCCTTCTCCACGTGCGTCTTGTCCTCATGTAGGCAGTAAAGACAAAAAGAGTGTTCGTCCTCCTTGAAGACGTTCTGCAGCTGGCATCCAGGGCAGACCCTGAACAGCTTTCCGGGCGTCGAGCTTCCCTTCTCCTGGGCCATGTCCGGGACAGGCCTGAGAAACTTCTGGAGTCCTCCAAAAGCGTAGCTCGACGAAATCTTCACCCTTGAGGGGCGCAGACGAATCCGACACGGGTCCCCGTTGATCGGATGGAGAGTCGGTGGAGCTTGAGGCTCTTTTGACCGAAAAAACGAAGTTTTTGAGAAAAAACGTGAAAAAAATAGCACTAACGCTCGAGAGCAATAGCACGAGGATCCCAACACATGAACGTGCGGTAAAAATCTGAAGATGGCTGCCAGAGGCGGGGGTTAGGTAGAGGGCAGTCATTGGCTGTGGTCAGTATGACGCAGAGATCAGTGATTGGTTATTACTACGAAAGACAGATCAGAAACGAAACTGATACTGGTTTTTTCTTTACCGAGGATTCCCAGCCTGACGACGGGGAATATTCATGAGCATGTGAATCCATGCCAGACCCCATGCTGGAGAAGTGTAATGTTGTTTTATGTTTAAAATCAATAAAATCTTTGATAAAAAAAAGAAAGGGCAGGTGGAGAGAGAGAGAAAGATGTGGGCTTTACTTGGGTAGGGGGCAGTTCTTCTGGTGCTCCGTGACCGTAGTGTCAAAAGCACTTCGAAGACTCTCCCCGCTGCAGAGTACTGCGTCGCAGTACATACACAATATTGTGACCCTCAAAAGGTAAGGGTCAAAAGGATCGCAAATGGCCTGTGAGGCAGCTAGAGGGATGCGTTCCCCCACAGGAGTGTCTCTTGTGGTGAGAGGATCGGACACGGAGGATGTTGTGGAGGAACTCAATCTACTATGTTCTTCACATGGCACCACCTTGCGAATGTCTGCACTGTGGAACGAAGTTAGGTGTCGCTTCATGGTTGTCGTACCAAAGCTGCAAATTGCACTGGTTACACATGACCTGGTTTGCACCTGCTTTTGGTACGTTCCCAAAAACGGTAAACAACCGCCACACCCACGACTCCCGGCGAGTGCTTGTAATGCGGAGTTCCTCCACCTCATTCTCTTCTTCCTCGCTCTCTACATCCTCACCCATATTTTCCTCTGCAGGCCCTTCAGGAGGTGGTGGCGGCGGTGGAGGGTTTGGGGGTGGTGCTGAAGTTAATGAAGCAACAGCAGCCATGGACGACATAAGGATTAGTCGGCAAATGTTCGCTACAGCAGTAAAGGCAGCACAACTCAATCTGCTATAGCCAGAAGCACAATTAAGATGAGCTCGGGGGTGTGGCCATTTATAGGGGTGCGGCTCGTGACCATATCGATCACTCAAAAGCGTTCAAAAATTCTAAACAATACTTTGAAAGGTTGGCCCATTGTATGGGACATGTGAAATGGTGATTTCATACTGTAAAATAATTTCCCCTGTTTGTATAAGTTCTTTTGAAATGTTGCGGAAGCAGACAAACTGCGCAAATGAGTCCACACGCTCAGCGTGGGTGCGGTCACATGATGACATCGTTAACACAACCGCGAAGGAAATGGCTGCCCCCTGGACACCAAATGCAGAGTAACGGACGTGCGCATGCGCGCTGGAGTTCTACGGACAGTGTTCGGGTCCTGAAACTAATTAAAAGTGCGACACAAGTGATACGGTCAGTTAGGGACAGGCGTGATGGGCATGTGCGTAGATGTTCTGCTGACTGCACGGCCAGGTGCAGTGTCCTTAGGACACCTCCATTTTGTTGGACTACGGACATGTCGGACACTGCGCCTGTTCTACAGACAGTTCTATCTTGGCTGCGGACGGTATGGATAGGTATACTGTCCTTAGGACACTCCAATTTTGTTCATTTACAGACATCCCAGACACCTGGTGTGTTCTAAGAACATGTTTTATGTTGGTTGTGACCAGTACAGAGAGGTCTAATGTCCTTAGGACGCCCCCATTAGAAATACAGGGGGAAGCAGATATTGAAACGAATATAGGGGAATTAGGGTTTAACATGGGCTGGTTGTGAGGGGATGATTTGAGAGGGGATGAAGGGATGGATGTTTCATCAAAACATTTATTTTCTTCTCAAAGGTTTATGGATGGTTCACTAGGAAATGGAGAAGGGGGGCAGGTACAGGTGGGACAGTGGTATACTATTTTTCCTCTCACATATTCCTCCACAAATTGCCTTAAACTGTTAAAATTGTCATTTAGTATGGCCATTTTCACTTCTATCCGTTTCAGCCTGCCTTGCTCTGTGTCCCTTGTTGGAGTTTCTTCTTTTTTTACCTGGTCTGTTAAATGACAGATGACATTTGTGATGTCATCTTTCATGTCCTGGGTGTTAGTGTTAGCAATGCACAGTGGTGCGCGCAGTTATGGTTGCTTAGCCTACCATAACTGGCGAATTTCAGGGGTTTTTCGGTTTTACTTTGAACCATAATGTCACGTTTGTAAAGTTTTTTTGTGAATTTCACAGGTTTTTAGTAGCGCAACTTAACCATAACGTCCCTTTAACAATGTTTTTTTTTTACTGAATATATATATAACGTAACGCGTCGTTCAGGACCCATCCTTGGCGTCCTGCTTTGTTTGCTGTGTGCGTTTTGCCTTTTTTTCTTAGCATCATTAAAAACGTGCGTTTTTACATTGATCCGAGTTTGTCATTTTTGGGACCAGTAGTACCTCATGTCTGGAGTGCGGTTTTTTCCTCTGCTGTGCTTTTCGATATAGACAGACAGACAGATAGATAGATAGAAGAATCCATGCTCTTTTGATCATAAAGGAACATACAATAGATAAGAAATCGGATTTGACGGGACGCAGTGAGCTTCTTACAATGGTTCGAGTTTGAGGGACATTCTGAGCAGGTTGTGGAGGGGAGTAAATGGAACAGTCACGGGCTGCGAGGGGTCAGAAAAGCAGGATGGACAAATAGATTGAGTTCATACAAGTAGCCATTTTATTAAGCAATAAGGGTGAGACAAATGCCCAACTTTACCTAGCCTAACAAGGTTTTCCCTACCTATCAAACCCAAAGCAAAAGGAAAATGACCTAATGTTCACAGATTTCGGTCCCTTACACATACAACAAAATCATACAGGAATTATCTGGCTGTTCAACTTCATAAAATAACACTTACATTCAAATAGAAAAATTATAAACATACATGTTTGTGTCCAGGGTTCAATCCGCATCCCTAGGATCAATTCAGGATGTTTCCAACCAATATAATTGTCTTATTTTCCAATAGGATTTCTCCCTCTTCAAGGCAATGATTAAAGTATCCACAAACAGCTGCTTTGATAAACCAAAAAAAATACTTCTTCATAGAAGTCAAAATGCAATATCATTATGCTCTTTTCTGAAGATCAACCACTCTTCATCACATCAAATGTCTTCTTCATAAGCAACACAGTTATGTCAGGACGATTTCACTGTAGTTAAATAAAACACAAAACTGGATGCATCACTTTCTTCCCACCACAACCTTCTAGCACATTGCAATACATCAACTTCTCTTCTTCATGGTACAATGGTCTGCCAGGACAAACTACTAAGTGCCCCTTACCTGGTGTACTCGCCTGCCAGGGTAAAACTCCTACAACTACTATCAATGCTTTGTGGTGACGTTTGCTTCACACATCCCACACTTCAATCCTCAGTGGGTAAAAGTTAAAATCAACAATTGTTTCAAGGATACATTTTTTGATTTCCAAAAACCACAATGGGTTAATATTTTTCTAAAAGGATGCAGTAAATGTTGACAATGTCTTTCACACGGATTCATTTGCTAGAGACAATGCAGATTACATTTCTCTTCCCCTTGACAACCGTCACGGGGGGGTGGGAGGGGCGGACTTCTATTCTGCCTTTGGTTTCCTTTAATTGTCTTTCTTTGGCTGAGGCAATTCTGGTTGCAACATGCTTCTACTCTTGTTTAAATATTGTCCTCTTTTGGCTTTCACAAGGATTGTTGCAATATTATTGAACTCTGTCGCTTTTAAGATAAGCGTTACACTCAAATTGCTTCAATTCCATAGTTCGGTATTCAAAATGTTGTTTGAGCCAGCTGTCTGTTTCGCAGCGCCCTTGGGTTACCTGACAGAAGCCAACCAACTGGTCTCTACGTGTCTTCACTGGACCCGCTGCTTCTGTATCGTCTACCGTCGGGTTCGCACTGGCATCTGACAGCTCCAGTAAGGTTCCCGTTGCTCGTGCCTCTTGTAATTGGAGCTAGTTCTGCTCCACTTGTACTCGGTGAATGCCACACACCGGAGCAGCATGCAGCGCGAGGAGAGCTTCTCTCTCCCACTGGACAGCTACTATTAGGGTTGCTTCCCGCTGCGGGTCCTCTGCATACAGGTTTCCCGACCTCTTCTACTTCAATGCGGCATCCCGCTTTCAACACAGCAGCGGCGGCGGCGTTTCCTTCTCTTGGCTTGCACCTGAGATGGTTTTACATATTTAAAAGTCCCACTCAGGTGTGGGTCATCAGAACCACTATGCTGCAAACTACAGTTCTGCACCTCTGAGCTGCTCTTTCTCGTCTCAGTACCCAGCATTATGAGACTTGAAGTCCCTAATGTTCGGATTCATTTTACTTTCATTCAGTTTACTCTGTGTTCTTTATCTATAGGATGTATAATGAGGGAAAGTCTTCAAAAGAATTGATGGTTGCTTCTTGACTTTACAATATAAACATAGGATTTAATTATAGCAATCAGAAGTAACATTAACTCCTTGATTTTTACATATTTGACTTCCATATTTACCATAATGGTTTTCACACTTTATGTCTGGAGAAAGTCTGGGAGAGGAAGTCACATGACAACAACAAGCCATCAGATATTCAGGTATTCGGGAACCCTCAGAAGATGAATATTGTGTTTCCCCGAACGGTGTCCTCACATTCCCTTGATGGCATTCTCCTCCCATGTGATCCACCGGGCTAATACCACCCACACGATCAGATAGTGGCTGCCTTCCCATGGCCACATGGGAGTAGACTTTAGGCTGGGATTCTGTAAGGATTCCGTAGGAATCATCACAGCAGACAATACATTAAGTAGACATGCATAGATTAAGGACAATGAAAATGTTTAAGTGCAAGTAGGCCTTACGGCCAGCTGTGCTCGGGATGGGAGCATGTTAGGTGAAGTGCTAGAGTGGAGGCAGAGGAAGTTAGGCACAGAGGCATGTTAGAGGTGAGGGAAAAATGTTTGCCACTAGGCAGATGAGAGGTAGGTAAAGAGGGTAACTGAGGCAAGGAGGTAGGCTTTTAGTTTGGTCTTGAACTAACGGTTTCTCGGATATCAGGGGAGAGAGTTCCATGGAATTGTAGCAAGAAAAGAGGTAGTGGAAGCACAGTGAGGGCGAGGAGCCACAAAGGTAGTTGAGGAGGCAGAGCAGAGATTACGAGAAGGCTTGTAGAGAGTTGGATAGATACAGTGGTGCCTTACCGTGGATAGATTTGTGAACCAGGAGAAGACATTTAAATTTGGCTTGGCATCGCCAGCCATCCAGCCTGGTTACTGTACAAAGTAGTAGGTGTGAATTGAGGGAGTTCAAAGAGTCCTGATGGTGAAGTCAATGATCTTGTCGAAAGGACAGAAAGCATTATTTTATTTTACTTATTGGGCATTTATAAAGCGCCTATGCAGCAAATGGCGTTTCAAGGCGCTACGAGAAAAGGGGGGTGAAAACAATAACAGTCCTACTTGCCCCTGTGTCATTCGGATAGTGCAAGTGCAGTAACAAGATGTGCGGAGGAGAGGGCCGTGGGGAATTGGGGGGGGGGGGTGCGGGCAGCATGAAGGCTTAAAGGGCAGGAGAGGGAGGGGAAGAAGAAGGCCCATGGGGCTAGGCAAGTGGTAAGGGGAGGAAATGTGGTATAGTAGAGGGGCACCACTGTGTCAAAAATACATTCTCTTGTTTCACTATACACTCATTTACAATCTTTATTGTTTTAATATGTTTCTGGTGCATGGGGGTATAATCTCCGGCCCAGCGGAGACTCAATACAACACATTTACCCTCTCCCTGTTGTCGCCAACAGGTAACCCCTTTTGCACTCTTGGAGGACAATCAACCTCATAACCGATATTTCTTGCTTTTAAGTATTATTCAACAACTTTGCTTTAAGTATATTAGCATAAGTAGTCAATAACCAAAGACATCTCCAACAATTGAAGACTTTTTACAATACATGACTCAAATAGTCAGAATGTATTTTGTTTTGGTGTATCTCCACCTCATAACATCCAACTTGGCATACACCTTGGATAGATTCATACAAAGTAAAACTCCTGGGAGATAACACCAGGAAAGGTTCACAACCATATTTCCAGATGGGTAATTCAAATTCAGGTATACAATTATATTAGTATTGTTGAAGGGCAAGTGTAGGTTAGGGGGGGCGTCTGGGAGACCAGGGTGCTGGGGTAGACTGGGTGAAGAGTGCCTGATGCCCTGTAGGACTCCTAAGGGACCAGGCAGCCAGTCAATGGAGCAGAGGGCCGCATTGGCAGGGGAGAGGGAAGGAAGAAGAGAAAATTAGGGTTTTCAGAAGCTTCGGAACGTAAGGAGATCCGGCTCAAGCATGGGAGGCCAGTCCAGAGGGAGGCTCCTGCCGAAGAGAGATCTACCCCCCACTCTCTGCTGGGAAAGTGTCTAATCTGCAGAGAGTTGGAGCTAAAAGACCAAAGGGCAGGGAGGTATTTAGTGAGAGAGAGAGTTGGATGTAGCGTGGTCCCAGGCCCCAGAATGTCTTGTGGATGATGCAGAGGGTCTTAAACTTGATCCTCGCAGCCACCGGGAGCCAGTGGAGAGATTTTGGGGCTGGGGAGATGCAGTGTCTGGGCTTGAGGCAAAGGATACGTCTTGCAGTACTATTCTGGATTAGTTGAAGGGGCGAAGGGAGGCAAGAGGCAGACCGAGTAAGAGGCTGTTGCAGTAATTCAGCCTAGAAAGGACCAGAGCTCTGTAGTCATTGAGTTTCTGGGGGAAGTTGAGGAAAGGGAGAATGCCTCTGAGAAGGTGCAGCTGAAAGTGGGCTTTCCTGGCAAGGTCTGCGATGTGAGGAGAGAAGGAGAGAGGACGGCAAGGTTTTTAGCCTCACTAGAGAGTGAGGGGCGATGACTCAAGGAGGGCGGCCAGAGAGTAGGAGGGAGAAGGGGTCCCAATGAGAAGGATCTCAGTCTTACTGGCATTAAGGCAGAGATCGGTAGCCGCACACCATGCCTGAATAGCAGTCAGACAGTCAGGAATGAGAAGAGGAGGCAGTGGGGGGGGGAAGCTTAAAGGAGAGTGGCATGTTGTGCGCATGACACTAGAAGCGAGGAGAGAAGTTGGAGAGCAAATGGGCCAGAGAGGCAAGGTAGATGATGAAAGGCCACAGCAGGTGGAGAGTGTAGTGGAGGAGAGGAAAGGGCCAAGTTGAACCTGGGAAGGACCAGATAGAAAGGAGGTCAACCAGTCCAGTGCCAGGTCTGTGATGCCAAGGGTATCACAGAGCCCATTTATATGGGTGGCATGATTGACCGCATGAAAGGCAGTGGAAATATTGAGAAGGATGAAAACAGAAGGACAGTTGGAATCAAGGTTTGAGAGCAAGTCTACACAGGTGTTCAGGAGAGCGGTTTCCATGCCTCTGGTTGCTCTGAAGCCAGACTGGTGGTTGTGGAGATGTCCCGAGTTTTGGTTGTGAAGTGGGAGGCCAGTGCAGAGGGCTATGGGGAGGGCAAAGAGGATGCTGGCCCAGTTTAAAAAAGAGATGCTTGGCAGTGTTGAAAGAAACGGGGTGCCCGATTTTCGAAATATTTAGGAGGTTGAGGCGAGCTGCTGTTCCATTTTAAGAGATGAAAGTAGAGAAGGGTCATGACGCCACCCAGCTTTCCAGTTGAAGAGGAGAAGGGAAGAGTGTCAGATGGAAACTGGATAGGCAGAGAAAGTCATGAGAGCGAGCATTTGGCAGGGAAGAGCACCTCTGTTTTGGTAGAGGGTAACGGAATGCAAAGCCATCCAATATTTAAATGGCAGAGTGACAGTTTGAAATGTTGATAGAGATCAGAGGAGAGTTCAGAATTTGAAACAATTTGGTTTGTCATCTGCAAAGAGTTGGTAGGAGAACTCAGAGAAGGAGATTAGTGCCACAAGAGCAGAGGTGTAAAGAGAAGCAGATCCAAGACAAATTCTTGTGGAACACCAACAGTTAGAGGAGATGAGATGATGTTGCTCCAGGAGACAGAATTGGGGAGATGCAAGGTAGAATTCAATCCAGGCAAGGGCGTGACCGTGAATCCCAAGAAGAAAGAGTATTGTGGAGATTAGAGTGATCAACAGTGTCAAAGGCAGCGGACAGGTCAAGGAGAATTAGGATGGAGTGTTTAGAAGAGGCAATGAAGTTTCGGACACAGGAGCGGAAACCTGCTTGTGGGGGGGGGGGGGTCTCGAAGGCTGTGGATGTCTAAGGAATTGGTAATATGTGTGAGGGGTCAGAATCAAGAAACAGACAAGATTTGTAGTTTGCCCAATTACTTTTATTAGAATAATACTCAATACTCAACACAGGCCTTGCCGCAGAAGACTTCTTGTCCTTACCCAAATCAGAAGAAGTCCTGGGGTCACCTGCGAGCTGTTTCCTAGGCAGCGGTTCCTCTGACCGAGCCCCTTGGAGCAATGGCACCTCTTGGTCGAGTATGTGGAGCTGACCTCCGAAGCCGGGTAGGCCCCCTCGTTGAGCCAGAAATTCAAGCGCCCGTTTCTGTCCTTGAGGGTTTTGTGGGAGAACCCCTAATAGATGTCGCAGTTGTCGGCCGAGTGATGGGGTATAAGCAGTACAAGCAATCCGAATGCCCGTCCCCCTCGTACACATTCTTGAGGCTGCAGGTCTCACACAGCCGAAACAAGGACTTCTTCGGGCCCGAAAATTACATAATGGGACCGGGAAACACACCCTTCTCGGAAAACAGCAAAAGCTGCGGGGAAGAAAAAGAAGTTTCACAAAAAGCGGAATTCTCTGGAGAGAACGCGAGGGGGGAATCCGCAGTTGTGGAGGTATATACTGGGAGGTCCCATTGGTGCTGTCTGAAGCACCCATAACAACGTTGATCGGACAATCAAGGTGTCCGTTTTTTCCAAAGGAAACTACTATACTAAAGTTACTGAGGTTTCCCAGCCTGACAACTGGGAAATATTCACAGCATGTGAATTCATGAAAAATCCAATGCTGGAGAAAAGTGGTTATTTTTCTCTTTGCAGATACAGGCGATGCATCTTATTTGTGCCGGTTTGTTTATTGTTCCGTCAGTATGGTTTTGCTCTCGTTTTACAGAACTATTTTTCTCCTGGTACTGGGATGAGGAAGAGTGGTGATGCTAATCAATATTCTTTTACCCTACCCACCGTGGGCCTTCCTATGGTTGTGGCCCCTTCCGGTAGGTTGGGTAAGCGAGTGTCGTCGTGTAAGAGAATAGTTTCTTACCTGTAACTCCATTTCTCTAGCATTGGTATCTTTCATGGATTCACATGCTTAGAATATTCCCCGTCGACAGCCTATAGGAAAACTTTCAACACTTTAGTGTCCCATCTACGTTGTTTTGGGCCGTGCACGCACGCACGCCCTACCAAGACGTAGCGGTATAAATGCCCCGCCCCCGCGGCTCCTTCCAGATTTCGACCCCTCCAAGTGGAACGGGGTGAAACCAGAAAAAATGCAAAGATTGCATTTCGGGGAGGCCGGAGGGCGCATGTGAATCCATGAAAGATACCAATGCTGGAGAAATGGAGTTACAGGTAAGAAACTATTCCCTTCTCCAACATTGGATCTTTCATGGATTCACATGCTTAGAATAGAATGCACAGCAGTGAACGTGAAACAATGAAGGAGGTGTAACTGCAATCGAGCAATCACCCCATTCTGCCAAAGAACACAAACCATGATTACATAAGATTCGAAATCAACCACCTGTCACCGTACTGCATACCGCAATATACATAAGTTAAAAAACAGGATACATAAAGCACGCATTGGAACCACATACGCATGTTCGTGCATATAATTAAAAGCATATATATATATATATATATACACACACACACACACATATATATACACACAGCCATATCTGCATGTATAAACACATATCCAATCAGCATCGAAGAGAAAGGGCTTACCTTATTGAAAGAGATGCCGCAAGACTGCTCGGCCCATTTGAACCTCGTCCGCATGCTGTCATTCTAAGCAGTAGTGGTGGGTGAATGTATGGGGCACCGACCATGCTGCTGCTCTGCAAATGTCTGCCAGCGGGATCCCCGCCCATAATGCCGTCGACGACGAGGTCGCTCTGGTCGAATGGGCTCTCGGACATCCTTGTCCGAGTGACAGAAAGCAATCGTCGATGAGACCCATCGAGCCAGACCTTGTTTTGAAATTGCTTTCCCCTTTGCTGAAGGGCCATACGCAACAAAGAGCTACTGTGTCGATCGAAGTTGCTGGGTACGATGCAGGTAGAATTTTAGAGCCCTCTTGACATCAAGGGTATGTAGAACCTTTTCCGCTGCCGACAATGGCGTTGTAAAGAAGGTGGGTAGGACCATGGTAGAGTGTTTATGGAAAATTGTAGGAACTGACGGGATGAAACAAGGACTTGTCGACAAGATCCCCTTGTCCTTGAAGAATCTGAGATATGGAGGGTCTATGACTAATGCTTGTAACTCTGAGATTCGTCTAGCCGACGTTATGGCTATTAGAAAAGCCACTTTCCAAGATAGAAACTTCATGGACGCCATAGCCATTGGCTCAAAAGGAGATTTCATCAAACCTGCAAGTACCAAGTTAAGGCTCCACGTTGGTGGAAAACGCTTAACCGGGGGAAACGTCCGAAACAAACCTCATGAAATGTTTAACCAATCTGTCACTAAACAAAGGCGTAGAGTTCCTCCTTCTTGTGAACCTAGAGATGGCCGCCAGGTGAACCTTTAGAGATGAAAAAGGCAAGCCACTCTTCGCCAAATGCAACAGATATGGGAGGATCTGTTCCGGAGTAACTCTGAGAGGTTCCACTTCCGCCTGCCCTTGGCACCACACACAGAATCTTTTCCACTTACACTTGTAAGACTTGTTGGTGGACGGGGCCCGCGCAGCCTGTAATATTTTTCGACAGTCCGATGGAATGGTCAAGGCCCCAAACTCCGAAAAGTCAGGAGCCAAGCCGTGAGGTTGAGACTGTTCGGGTCGTGATGCCACACCGTTCCTTCGTTCCGGGACAAGAGGTTGGGCTCTTTTGGGAACGTTATCGGGTGGTCCGCTGACAGATGAAGGAGGTCGGAAAACCATGGTTGTCTCGGCCAACACGGCGCTAACAGGATGACTCGGCACATGTACCTGCGTATCCACTGCAGAGTCCTCCGTATCAGGGGAAACGGAGGGAAGGCATAGAGGAACTTGTCTGTCCACGGGAAGGAAAAAGCTTCTCCCACTGAATTTTCCTGTGGCCATCTGCTGGCGTACATTTTGCACTTCTTGTTTGCCTTCGTGGAAAAGAGGTCCAGCGTCGGTTGCCCCCATTTCTGGAAGACCCTCGCTAAATGATCGTCGTTTATTTCCCACTCGTGAATCTGGTCCATCTTTCTGCTGAGCGAGTCCGCCTGCTCGTTTTTCACTCCTGGCAGATGATGGGCTATGATGGATACATCGTGCTTCAGCGCCCAGTGCCACACCTTCTGACCCTCGATGGAGAGGGTCCTGGACCACGTACCGCCTTGCTTTCGTAAATAAAACATTGTCGTGGTATTGTCCGTCAGAACTCTCACTGTGGATCCCCTGATGTGAGGCAGGAACGGTCTCAGGGCCCAGCGGACTGCTCTCAATTCCAGAATGTTGATGTGTAGGAGAGATTCTTTCTGAGACCAGCGGTCTTGTGTCTGCAGAGTGCCTATATGCGCTCCCCAGCCGGTTAGGGACGCGTCCGTTACCACTGTGAACTGGACTTCCGGTTCCTGTAGAGGCACCCCCTTGGAAATATTCCGACGATTCCTCCACCACCATAGGGTTGACATGAGCTCGACGTCGTCGATGGTCAACTTATCTGACCAAAGGCCCTGAGACTGCGTCCAACGATCTGCCAAAAACTGTTGAACTGGCCTCATGAAAAGGCGACAGTTGGGCACTAGATGAATGCAGGACGCCATAGCTCCCAGGATTGACGTGTATTTTCTCACCGACAACCTGGAATTGATCTTCAGCTGGCCTGCCAAACGACTGAGCCTGGTGATCCTGTCGAGGGATGGTTTGAGCTGGGTGTCGAACTGGGCCCCCAGAAACAGTAAGCTTCTGGACGGCGTTAATGATGATTTGTCGAGTATACCGCAAACCCCAATCGTTCCAACAGGTTCAATGTGTCCTGTAGACTGTCCTGCGGCGACGACGGGGAAGATCCCCTCACCAGCCAGTCGTTACATGGTGGCCCTGCCTCCTCAGCCAGGCTGCCACCGGAGCCAGGCATTTGGTGAACGTTCTGGGTGAAGATTTTAGCCCAAAAGGGAGAACTGTGAACTGGTAGTGATTGTGTTCCACTACAAACCTGAGGTATTTCTTGTGTCGCGGACACACCGGTATGTGAAAGTACGCGTCCTGCAGGTCCAGAGATGCTAGAAAATCCCCTTTTTGAACTGACCCGATTACCTCTTGGAGCGTGAGCATCTTGAACTTTATGTCCTTCAACAACTTGTTCAGTTCTCGCAGATCTAGGATGGGACGCCATTTTCCATTCGGCTTTTTCACCACAAAGTACCGGAAGTAAACCCCTTGACCCCTTTGCGACGACGGGACGTGTTCTATAGCCCCTTTTTGTAGCATAAGTGCTAATTCCTGCAGCAACACACTCAGATGGGAATGAGCTACACGCACCGGTGGAATATGGGGAGGGTTACTTTTGAACTGCAGGGAATGTCCGCATTCTATGGTGTCCAACACCTATTGATCTGTGGTTATCAGCTCCCATTCCTTGATGTAACATGATACTCTGCCCCCCCAGAATGTTCCGATGCCCGTCATTGCTGACTCTTTGCTCTCTTATCCCTCGTCGACGACGAGAAACCTGCCCTTTTCTTAGGGGCTTGGTAGTCCTGGCGCTGTCTAGCTGCCTGTGAAGCTCGTCTGTATCCTTGAGAGGAATATGTTGATCTACCGAAGGAACGGTCCCTGGAAGAGAACCTGGAGTTCCCCGAAGCTCCTCTGAAGGGACAAAAAGACCGGGAACCCCGACCACTCTGGAGAGCTCCCAAAGAACGCGCAGTGTCCGAGTCCTCCTTCATGCCCTTGAGGGCTTCGTCGACCTTCTCGCCAAAAAGGAGGTCCCCTTCGAAAGGCATATCCAGTACCTTGTACTGCATCTCGGGTCGGAAGTTGGTGCATTTCAGCCACGCCTACCGTAAGAGGACCACACCGTTGTTCACCTGCTTGAAACCCGACTCTGCAAGATCTACTGCGATGTTAATTGCATGATTTGAAGCTTCCTCACCTTCCCTGACTAGTAGCATAGCCGCTTTTCGATGTTCATCCGGATGGTGTTCGAGTATGGGTGCCAGCCGGTGCCACATTTCCCTGTCGTATCTAGCGACTATGGCAAGAGAATTGGCCGCCTTAACCGTGGTAGCACCTACCGTCAGAACCTTCTTGCCGAACGCATCTTGGCGTCTAGCATCACTTTCCGGGGGGGGGGGTCGTACACTTGTGTTGAGCCCTCGCCTTTCTCGCCGCCGCCGCCGATACCAGAGTCAGGTGTCGGTTGTGAGGAAAGGAACTTGGGAGTAGAGTCCGCGGCCTTGAATTTCTTTTCCAGACGACCTTTAACCGCTGGTTCTGAGAAAGGGTGACGCATGGTCTGCAGACCTTCCTTCCACACGTGTTCTAGGATGGGCACTGAAAACACTGACTTTCTCCTTTGACCCATGTGGTCGAAAAGAAAGCAATCTTTCTTTTCCTCTTCTTGCGCCAGTCCAAATTCCTTGCAGGCTTTAGCCATCATGTTATGGAATGACCCGATATCGTCTGGAGGAGACGGCTGGGCCGGGCTCCTCTGCGTTTCCAATTCCATATCGGACTCCCAGGTTGGATCCCTGGAGGGGCAAAGTGAGACTATTGGCGACGCCCTGCTGCCTGATTCCAAATCCAACAGCTCCCCTTCCTCGCGGCGTGGAAGCGAGAGGCTTGCTTCCGGAGGCCCTGCAGCGGGGATTGCAGGTGGAGGACGGCGAGACGGGCCCGGGTCGTCGACGACCAACCCGGCCGGGGCTGTTCGAGGCAGTCTATCGTCCAGTGTCCGTAGCAGAGATTGCAGCGTGGATAAGACTTCCAACGATAGAATCGATTGTGGATCTAGCAGGGGGGTAGAACCCGGACAGCTTTCGGAGACTGGCTTGGTAAGTTGCAACCCCAGGTCTGCCGGGGCAGCTACCCTTTCGACCTCGTCCCCCGAAGACACCGACAAGGCCTCTTGCTGTAGGAGTGTGTCCGGTAAAACTGGGTCGTAGACCTCTGGGCACCAGGCCCTTTGAGGGATATCCGTCGACAAAGCCATAGTTGTTCCTGTCGGCGTCGTTGTCGACGTCTGCAACGCAGGTGCGGTAGATGTTAACTGCGTCAATGGCAGAGAAGTCGTCGACGACCGCCCAACCGTCGACGACGGTGGTGGTCGTGCAGGTTTATGCGTTGCTCCCGCCTTCTCTGAACTCTACAGGCGTTTTTCCTTTTCTCGACTCGAGGTCGATCCATGACGATCGCCTGAGGAGGATTTGGATTTGTCCTTATCTTTTCTCGTCAAAGATGAGGACAAAGGGGCACCTTTCGACGTCGAGTCCTTGGAGCGGCCTTCCGATGACTCCTTGACCACCGGTCTAGGCTTCTTCACCGGGGGCTCCGATGACGATGAGCGGCGCGGGGCCCCTGAAGATTTCGATGCCGAGGCCACGCTGCGTGTTGAGCCCACCTCTGAAGGCGGGTATGCCCCCGCTCCATCATTCAACCATGCGACAAGTCTGCGACTCCGATAAGGGTTTTCTGGGAGAAGCCCTTACAAATGTCGCAGTCGTCAGCCGAGTGGTGAGGGTGTAGATAGTAAATGTAGTCCATATGCGCATCCCCCTCATAGACCTTCTTTAGGCCGCACGTAGCGCACGGGCGGAAAAGTGCTTTTCCTGACATCAGGAGAAGAGTGTAACCTAACCAAGTAGAAAAAACATGAGGTGTTCCCACTTTGGAGACGGTCTGGAAGGAGCCGCGGGGGCGGGGCATTTATACCGCTACGTCTTGGTAGGGCGTGCGTGCGCGGCCCAAAACGACGTAGATAGGACACTAAAGTGTTGAAAGTTTTCCTATAGGAAAAGGCTATATAAGCTTACCGAGGATTTCCAGTCTGTCGACTGAGAATATTCTAAGCATGTGAATCCATGAAAGATCCAATGCTGGAGAAAGCACCCTGCCTTAATTCGTTGGGCTCACCACTTTCCAAGGACCTGTGGGGTCCCAGTTCTACTGCAGCCTCCCTTTAAGACTGAGCCTTTCTTTTATGTACCAACGTTGTTATATTGGCTCCGCTATGCGGCTTACCGTCTCCATACTTGCTCGGTTAGTGGTGCCTCTGCAGATGCTCCTGCGACTGAAACAGGGCTTCTCAGAGTTTGTTTCCTGTCCTCCTACTTTGCTCTGCTGTCGTGCCCTGTGATGTGTAAGCGTTCAGTCTGTCATTATTGGTGTCTCCTCTTTAGTGCACTCTGATGGGAGGTGCACTTTGAGAGAGAGAGAGAGAGAGAGAGAGAGAGAGAGAGAGAGAGAGAGAGAGTCTCTCTCTCTCTCTCTCACTCTCTCTCTCTCTCTTCGGTCCTTGCGCTTCATTACTTTATATTCTCCCATCAGTTTCCTTAAAGGAACAACAACTAGAACGTTGGCGAAAGTTTGGTGCCTCCTCATGTGGCCTCCCCACCCTAGTACTACATGTATTTATTACTGGTGTCACTTTACCTAAGCAGCGTGATTGATATATGTGAGTGTCAAAATTAGAGAAAGTGTGGAAAACCTTTTGCTAGGTCCGGTTTTAGGGACTTGAACACAACCCTTTCAAGCACTTTAGAGTAGTGCAAGGAGAGACACAGGGCAAAAGTTAGTCGGTAGGTTCGGGTCAGCCCCTTGCTTTTTTATTTTAGGAGAGGGATGACCGTGGCGAACAGAGTGAACGTAAGCAGAGTCGAAGGACAGGTTGAAGAGTTCAGCTAGGCGGGATGCCATTAAAAGGGCGATAGGCTTGACTAGCAGAAGAGCAAGAGGGTCTGATGGGGCAAAAGAGGGGTTAGCCTACATCAGTAGAGATAACACTGTCAGTATTAGAGTGACTAAAGTGGAAGCTGGAGGCAGAAGATGATGGTAAATTAGGCAGTGTGTAAAATGTAGGAGGAGGGAGTCTGAAGGAGGTCAGGAGAGAGTCAATAATTTGGGAAAATGTTGCAGTAAAGTATTCAAGTCATTAGCTGCTAGAGTGGAGTTGATAGTCATAGACTTAGGAGGAGTGAGGAGTGGGCTCTGGGTGCCATGTAGCCAGCGGGATGGTTAGAGTGAGAGTCAATGAGGGGTAGGTAGAATTCCCTTTTCACTCTATCAAGAGTGGACTTGACAGAGTTCAGGGCAGAGAGGCAGAGCTGCAAACCCCATCAGCCCTAGCCAGCACAACCAATGGTGTGGGATCATGGGAGTCATAGTTCAAAACATCTGGGGAGTCAAGGTTGCAGATAATGCGCTAAACTATGTTGCTAGAATATATTCCAAAGTTATTTCTAATCGTTTCACTCCAACACTCCCTTGCCTCATAGAACTGGAACTATAACAGGTAGCCAGAAAGAGGACAAAAATCAGACTAATATTGAATGCTGTTGCCATAGCACAACAAGATCAAATACAGATAACCCGCTTCTCAGTCTACACTGAGAAAGTGTTAGGCAGGGAAGTTAGTTATACCCATTAGCTTTTGTCTTGTTTACAGAACCCATAGCTCCAAGAGAGTTTGCATCAAGGCATCTCAAGTCTAGAAGTAGCATGAATCCCTCACAAAGTACATATATATATATATATATATATATATATATATATTTTCAAGGAAAAAACGAGTTGCAGGGACGTTGGCTGAGAAATGAATGCAACCAAGCCCATGAAATTGCTACACAAACTCTGTTGCGCAGCCTATGACCACAACAATATAGATGAAATCCCTAATGACATCACTGATGACATCAACTCACCAGCGGTCAGAGTAGAACTGCTCTACACAGCCACAGTTTACATCCGGTTTATGGACGGTCCTCGCAGACCATGAGCTTGGACAGCTGGTGCGGTCTCTATGCTGGACTCTATGCTTCTCGCCATGACGCTGCTGCACCCTGCTTCTACCCCTACTGCGGGGACTCAATTTGTCCTATATTGCCATTTAACTCTCCTACTCCCTTCAATCTTGCCCTGGGTATCGAGGGGCTTGTAGCACGCTGCTTACCCAAAGTATGTGATACATCACACAACCCCACTAACCACATTTAAGCAGCACCGTAAAGGAAAATAAATTACCAGCTGTAAGAATAACATATGCCCAGGTACTTTTGCTCCTATAGCAAAAATCAAAAGCAGACACCCATGAATATACGCAAAGTAAGTGAACATGTATCTTAAAGTGAAATATACAAATGCAGTTCAATTGAGCTTACCTTTAGAAGAAAGTGCGCAAGACAAAATAGCATTGGAATTTTTTTTTTAAAGTAATGAACACCAGAAAAAAAATTTGCAGCAGAGTTGGATGGATTTTGGAAGAAAGCTGGTAGTTCGATGGCCTGATTGACATGGAAACTTTGAAATGAAAACCTAGGGTGCGTTCTTAATACCAATTTGTCTTTGTGGATAACAAAGAACAGGTTTTGCACCGATAAAGCTTGCAGTTCACTGACTCTCCTTATGGATATACGATTATGGTATTCATAACTTGCCTATACACAAGTGTTTCAAAGCGCGACGAGGCAAGGGAGGGGGGAACAGACAACGATCCTACTAGACCAGGTGTCATTCAGATTGTGCAGGTGCATGGGAAGGGGTGAGTGGGGAAAGTGCAGGGGGGATGGGGGGACAGTGCAGTACATGGGATAGTAGAATAAATAACAAGTAAAAGTACGGCCAGCAGCTGGCAAGTGCAAGGAGGTGATAGCAACCAGAAAAGCCATTTTATTTGTGAGGTGTTTAAGGCTGGATTTATGCATAGGCTCAAAGGGGGGTCCTATGAGCTTTGCAAGTACTACATTTAGGTCCCACCCCGGTGGAGGGTTTGAAATAAGAGGATGGAGTCTTTTTACTCCCTCCATGAATGCCTTAATGACAGGTACTTTCCACCAGGGCACCTTACTTTGAGAAGTGGTGTACACGGATAGGGCCGTTAGGTGAACTTTGAGTTAAACACTAGCCCCGAGTCTAGTAAGTGAAGCATGTGTGATGGAGTACATTCTATTGGGTTTATTATTTTGATTGGCACCAAATTACAAATCCCTTCCACTTGTTAAAGTAAGGGTCTAGTGTTTGGTTTACGTGCCTCCGTGAGGATTTCCATACTCCTTTGAGGTAGATTGAAATGGCCAAACTCTATGACTTCAGGAGCCAAGCTGCCAAGTTCATGGACTGAGGTTGAGGGTGCAAAGTTGTCCCTCCCGTGCTGTGTGAGCATGTGGAAGGGGCACAGGGTCGCACATCGCCAGTTTGCGCAGATGTGGATACCAAGGTTGTCTGGCCCACATAGGAGCAACTAGGATGTCACTTGTTCTTTGTGCATCTTGTTCACCACTTTGCTCATCAGAGGAGTTGAGGGGTGTGGGGGGGGCGTAGGCAAATTTCCCTGACCAGTTCATCCACTGGGCGTTCCCCCTTGGGAGTCGTGTTGGGGGAACCTGGATGCGTAGTCTGGCCATTGTTTGTTTTGTCTTGTGGCAAACAAGTCTAGAGGTGGGTAGCCCCATTGTGTGAAGATGCAGTCTACAATATATTTGTTGAGTTGCTACTCATGCTCTTCTGGTACAGGATCTCTGCTTAGTGAGTCTGTTAGAGAATGGAGTTCCCCAGGAACATGTTGTGATGTTAGGAACATGCCCCGCTTGAGTGCCCACTTCGATTGTTTTGTGCTAGCCTGGACAGACTTGGAGAGTGTGTGACCACCTGCTTGTTTATGTAAAACATAGCAGTGGTGCTGTCTGTAAGTATTTGTACTGTCTGATCAGTCAGGTGTGCTTTGAAGGCTTGTAATGCCTTGAGCACTGTTGAAGTTCCAGAAGGTTGATGTGATTCTGGGCGGTGATCTCACATGTGCTGTGAGATGACGGTAATGGGCCGGTGAGTAATGAGTCTCTTGTGACAACCGCCTGCACTGCTGGGTCGTGAAAGGGTTTCACAGGTTCTTCTTTGTCCACCAGCGTAGAGCTTGTACTAGGGTTGGCGAAACAACCACTAGATCGTCCCACTGACCACTTGGCTGAGACCACTGTTTCGCCAACCACTCAAACCTTGGGTGCATGCGCAATCGTGCGTGTGGGACCAGGTAAATGCATGATGCCAACATCCCGAGCAGCCACATTGCTTTGCGTACGGTTATCTGGCGACCGGCTAGGTGCTGAGGTATTTGCAGCAGGAAGTTTTGTACTCTTTCGTTCGATGGAAAGACTAGACCCTCTCCTGTTTTTATGACAGCTCCTAGGAACTGTTTGATCTTGTTTGGTACAAGGCTTGACTTTTTCGAGTTGATTGAGAAACCCAATTGAAAAAGTAAATTGATTATTCTTTGGGTATTTTGCTTGAAAATGTGGGTGTTCTCCCCTGTGATCAGACAGTTGTCCAGGTAACAGTACACCGGGATGTACTCCATGCATAGATGCGCTGCCACCACCGCCAGTACCTTGGTGAATACCTGTGGAGCGGAGGCTATGCCAAAGAGTAGCATGTTGTATTGGTAGTGCTGGTTCGCTATTTTGAAACGCAAGAACATTCTGTGTGCTGGGAACATTGAAATATGAAAGTATGCATACAAGGTTGCCATGTAATACCACCCCCCGCTTTAGCAGTGGGATTACTTCCTGTAGCGTTGCCATGCAGAATTTCTGTGGCTTGACATAGGTGTTTGCACGGTACATGTCTAAGACAGGGCGCATTGTGAGGTTTTTTTTGGCACAAGGAAGTACATTGAATAAATACCCTCGTTTACCTGGTTCGCCGGGACAATTTCTACGGCGTCCTTTAAGAGCAGTGCTGTCACCTCTTCCAACAGGATACATTTTTCTTCTTGGTGGGTGGTTGGTTGGTTGGTTGTTGTATCAGTTCTATGCAATAAACGGCCACCACGTTCAAAAGTACCCACTTGTCCGAGGTGATTCCCTCCCATACGTGGGTAATGTATGAAATGCAGCGTCCTATTGGAGTAGCATGTGAGGGAACCTGTAGCACATGGTCATTGCTTGGGGGATGTTGAGCCGCTCTGGAGGAGGATCTACACCTACTACAAGACCTTCTTTGGCCTCTTAGAAACCCCTATTGAGAGGACTGTTCCTGAGATGAACCCCAGGATGAGCTTTGATCCTGGCTGTAACCAGATGCTCGTTGAGTTTTACCAAACAAGTTGGGCTCTATGGGCATATTAAGAAGGGTAGCCTGAGTCTCAAGCATGAAGCCAGACTGGCGTAACCACGCATGGTGTTTGATAACATGCCCTCTGCTATTATTCTTCATGCATTATCTGCTGCATCCAAGTTGTTCTTTAGGATGCATTTTGCCATTTGTTTACCCTCTGCAATGGAGAGTGACAGTTGTTTCTTAAGGGTCTCTGGAACTGATGCTATTTGCTCGGCCATCTCAACCCACTTGTGACAGCTGCAACTAGCTAATAAAGTCGTGTTATTAGCAATTCTTGTCTGGTAAGATGCAGAAAAGGCTACTTTTCTTCCAAAAGTGTACATCTTTTTACTCTCCTTATCAGGATGGGCTTCGGAAGGAGCCAAAGGTGTTCCTGCTCTCTTTATAGTAGTAGTTGTTAGGGCGAATTCTCATTTCTTTGACAATTCCCTTAAACCTTAGAGACCCCCAGCTCTTTTGCTGTACTTTTAAAAATTTCTACCCTGGAGTGCGTGAGACCTTTTTCTCACTCTCTCATGTATTTTTGAACTGATTTGGACTCGTTTTCTTTATTCTGGAGTCTGAAACTCCATAGGCATCTACATTTTGTATGGCGACACACAGCACCTTCAGATTTCTTGTAAGGTTTAAATACCTTTTCTTGGGTGAACTACATTTCCCAGGTCCAGCACACCCCATTTTATGTGGAGTGCTGGGGGGGGGGGGGGGGTTAGTTGGTAACCCCCTTTTCCTACTTACTCATGTAACATTTTTTATATTACCCTCACTACTTTAAATAGCTGGTGGCAGTGGTTTAATTTTCCTACCATTGTGCTTTTTTTTAACCGCAGGCTGAATCCTCGGATGCATTATAGCACCCCTGGGTGGACCAGTGTGTCTAAATGGACCCAGTCTTCTTTTTTCGCCATTTCTTGTTTGTGAGGTCTTTCTTAGGTTATACTCTGCGTGCCAAATCAGGTTTTAGCCCTTTGTTCGTTTTGCCTTTGGCAGGCTTCAGTGCTGAAACCCGCCTCTGGCACCAGCGTGTCTGGCAGGGCAGGAAGTGAGGGAGGTGCCCAAGACTTCCCCGTCCTTGGTTTCCTTGGTTACCTGAATGCACCCAGTCCTGATTGGCTGGCTGTCCTTGCAAAACAGCCACCCTGCTGTGTGGGTGACAGCTAGGCTGTGCATGAATGGGAGAAACAGGCATAAAAGGTGAGACTTCTTGGACTGAAGACTCGACCACTGGAAGAAACATCCGACAAAGGAATTGTGACGAGAAGCTTGCTGCATCCTCCTGGACTATTGAACTGCCCGGTGAAGCCCTGCTTCTGTGCGGATACTCCTTTTCTTAAACGACAAGAGAAGCTCCCGAAATGACAACTTCTTCCTTTGGATTAGTGGGACCAACTAACACAAAGACGAACTTTGCTGGAAGACCTTCCCCAACCGGCTGTACTGCTTTGCTGCTGCTGGAACCGAGTGCCAGGGGTCGAAAAACCTGTAGTCGAGTGCAACGTCTTTAAGTCGGACTAAATCTCCAATAAGATCCTGAGGACCCTCCTGAAGCAGGACAACCCAAGCTCGAGTCACCTCACCAGGTTGCTGGACTCAAGGAGCGAAGGAAGCCCATCCAGTGTCCAAGATCCGCTGTTGTGCTATTTGCCGGTAGCTGAAACCGCGAAGTGCCGCTGAATTGAAAAGAGGCCGTAGCTGCCGCCGACCTCCGAACTGCTGTGCAGGAGTCTTCCAGACGTCCTCCCTCTTGTCCGCATGACTGAAGCCCAGGAACACAGGATCTGCAACACTGCAACCCAGACAGAAGCCAGCTGGATCCTCTTATTCTAACCTAAGGTACTGTTCTGAATAAGGGGTACTTACCTCTTTATCTGCAGCTTGCTTTGCTCAGTTGAAAATGAGAGGGGGAATTCTCATTCTATGGCTAATTTCCCTTACCTATAGAGTCCCCCAGCAGCTTTGCTGAATTTGAAGGGTTTGTTTTTTTCTCCTGCTAAGAGTGAGACTCTTTTTCCTACTCATTTTTTGTTGCTATGTGTGTTCTAGGCTATTTTTGTGTTTAATGTCTATGGGGTTTTTCTCACCTCCATAGAAACCATCTTTATTCAGATGTGTTACACAGCACCCTCCGTGTAGTGACACACGGGGGTCGTAGTGACCCCCAAACATAGACTCCATACCCTGGGTCTGGCTACCGTCTCCCAGGGCATGAAAAGTCCCCATTGACTTTACTAGTTAATTTCTATGAACTAAACCAGTACAACCCATCTTAGTATGAAGGTACTGGGAAGGGTGAATAGTTTTTCCCTTATGTTAATTTTCGAGAGGGTACTTTACAGTCCCTCTCTCAAAAGTTTCTGGCTGGTGGCAGTGGTTGCTACCGTAAATATTCGACCGCAAATATTTTCCTATGGGAATTTCCCATTGTTTGAGGCTACCACATTTTCTGACAGCCTCTAACATACCGCCAGTTTATTTTAATATTAACTTTACTCCGGTAGGTTTTATTTGCCAGAACTTTAATATAACTTAACTCCTAACCCAGGTCGGGGATCCTTTGTTCGTCCTTTTGGCAGGCTTCTGCCAAGAAGCCCTCCTTTCAGCGCCACTGAGTCTGGGGTGGGTCCATTGTGTGGGAGGGGTAGTAAGACCCCTGGACAGGGTTGCCTCAGCAACCCATGTCGCCCTCTATCCTGATAGGCTGGAGGGTCTCCCGCCAAGATGACCACTCCACTCTGTGAAGGACAGCTAGGCTGTATGAATAGGGATCTTTTGGCATAGAAGCAGGGTCTGGAGGACTGCAAGAGCAAGACGTCGCCACTGGAACTAAGAAGCCGAAGAGGAGAGAAGCCAAAGACATCTGCAACGACCCTGCTGCAGCGTCTCACCACTTTTCTCCACACAACGAGATAAGATCTTAATCTGCAAGAGCCTTCTTCCCTTGAGCTGGTGGGGCCAACCAGTTTGCCAATCGCTTTCCTGGACCTGCTCTGGTCGAATTGCCAGTACCCTGTATTCGGAGACCAGATAGCCAGGCTTCAGCCCACCCGGACCGCGATTTAAAGGAGCGTACCTTTTATTTGTCGGGCAGCACCGTGGCTGGTTTCATCCCTGTGTAGTGCAGTAACTTGAACCTTCCTCCACGACGAGAGCCTCTCTTCCTCTGCTGGATTCCCCCGAACTGCAGGACCAACCGCCACCGCAGGAGCCACTTCTTCATTTTAAAGGTACTTTGCTCCGCCAGGCTCCCCTTTCTGCGTGGTTGTGCTAAAGGTGTTTCAAATCCTTTACCTACCTGTTGGGTTGGCCGCCCCTCTCTCTTAACATTGTCCTTCACCTTCTGCATCCACCTTTTCAAATCGTTAACCAAAGACTTGACTGCAGCTACAAGAACATTTTGCTCCTGGGCCCTTGCCCTGTACCACTGACTCTGCACAGGCCTATTTGACTCTGGCTAAATTTGTTAGAACTGCCTTCTCTAGATTGCTTCTCAACTAGAACTGTGTTGGTGCACCGACTTCTTATGACCACCTTTTCCTTCCCAGTTTTATAACCTGTGAAGTGCCATTTGGCTCGGATTTCATTTAAGTACTCTTTATGCTAAAATACTGCCTTTCCTAAACTTGTTCATAAATTTATGGGAAGTGTTGGTAGGGTGTGTAAGAAGATATTTCTGTATAACTTGTTCTTTCCCTCCCTTGTGAGAAATTGCTAGAGTGCCATTTGTGTTTGGTTTTCACTGTGCCGTTTTGCTCGGTTTTCACTCTGGTTCACTTGGTCTACATTTTAACTAGGGAGTTGTGCATACTTTCTTTGACTGAATTTAACTTGCTTAATAACTGTGATACATGTGTTTATCTAGAAGTGTGTAAAATATATATATATTCTTTTTAATACAAAGCTTTGGTCAGTGTTTCCTTGTGCCATAGTACTGTAGGTCTATTGTGTAAACTCTGAATACTGCACATCTCCCTCTTGAGACAAGTCCGACTGCTCAGCCACAGCTACAAACTAAATCTCTGTGGTACAGACTGATACCAAAGGGGATTTATTGCTCTGACCTGTAGTCCTAATATTCTGTAGTACTCCCTAAGGGAACTGCACAGGATTCTGCCTAACAGAGACTTGCAGTAGCTGCTTTTTCTAGAGTTGTGTTCAGTTCCAACTTTCACAAGTGTAACAGCTTGTGGACCAACAGTGATTTTCTACAACAACTCTACAACTTTGTGCAAGACTTGAGTGCCTCAGTTCCATGGACTTTGTTCCAAAGTAACTTTGGCTGTCCTGGCTCTCTGCAGACTCCAACCCATTGACGTCGATTCCTACTGTCCTTCATAGGTGATACAATGGTTTTAAACTAATATTTGAGGGGAAAAGATTTAAATCTGGACTTCATTGGGGGATTTAAACGTGCTCACATGCTCCGAGAACCCGTTAATCTTTTTCCTTTCCATAACCTTTCTTTTTTTTTTTAACCAAACTCAGAATTTACAAAGTACAAAAGTGATATACAAATACCAATACTGTCCTAGTTAGTAAAGTCACCTCAGTATGACACATCTCTAAAGAATATCTACTTGCTTGTCTTGATTCTGAGAACCTATTTTGAAGTGTATTTTCATTATTGCACATTGCCCTGTTTAAAGAATGCTTATTTGAAACGGACCGTTCAATAAATAAATAATTATTTTACTAGAAAACCTTGAGTGTACGTGTTATTTTGGTACTTGTATTTGTGGATTTCGATGCTTCAGCTCTAATTAACCCCTCTTGAGACAAGTCTGGCTGCTCAGTCAGTCACTCTACCAACTTGTATAGTACAGACCTATACCAGTAGGTGGGTTACCTAATACAAAGAGGACAAAGCTGGTGTAGTCTCGCACAGGGTTACTACATCAATTCTTGCCTAAAAGTTGTCACCACTAAGGAGTCAGGTTTTAACTGTCCCCTGAAGTAAAGGGGGTCTGAGGGTGCTGGCCGGAATACTTTCACGATGCGTGGGTTGACTGCCTGTGTTAAATTAGGAGTAATCAGAGAGGGTTGGCGGAGTCTTTGTACTGATTGACGTAGGGGGATGAATTGGGTAGCTGACTTCTTACCCCCAGTATGTACTCAAAGTCCTTATCCACTTGTGTCTCTTGTGTATCGATTTGAAGTGCTCTGCCGCCTTTAGGAGCAGGTCATTATACTGTAATTGGTTATCCACTGGCGAGTCTGCCACCACTGGTCTGAGTGATTTGCAGACTGGATGACGTAGCCATCCTCATCATCATCATCATCATAAAATTGGTCGACATCACCCATGTCCCCCTTGGTCGTCTGGGTAAATTACAGGGACCTGGGAGTCTTGCATGGCGTAACAATAAGCGTGCAGCCCCAAATCCGGCTGCGAGGTGGCAGCTTTGTGGGGTTTGTGCGGGCTCTTTTGGTGGAAGGCTGGGTAACTGCTGTAGTAGTTACTGGCACGCTGTGTGGGGCACCCTGAAGGTTTAGCAAAACCTCAGGGTGGTCATCGAAGAAATTAGCTAGGAAGGACATGCGCCTCATGACCTTATCAATCTTTTCTGCTGTCCATTGAGATGAACTTGGGATTGCTGGGGGAACAGAGGCAGGGGGGTGGGTGTTGGTTCTGATACAGGGGATCTTTTATGGTGCATATTCCCCGAAATAGAGCCCTCCCCCAGTGTTTTAGAAGACTTATGATTTTTCGACATCCAACTTTTTAACAGTGAGTCTGGGATGTGTTTTTTAATGAGCTCGCTCATCTTAGAGCTCTTTGTAGTCTTCGAAGAGGCCTTACACAGTCGGCTTGCAAGGGGGCCGTCGACGCGCCTTTCAATGCCCAGTCGTCAGCGTGTGAGGACTTTGTGGCTTTAGACAGTGTCAGAAATTGATTTGCTGGTCTGTTTCGGGGGCCTATCATGTGGTGGCCACAAACGCGATGGCCCAGAGGACAGGGAACTTTCGAACCTCCCCCTTGACGCTGTGTGTGGCTTTCAGCCGTGAGAGTTGTGTTTTGTGTGGTGCGACTTGGTCGTGCTAGTGCTGTCGGGTGTCATCCCGTCAGCAGAACCACCGGCTTACCTGTTGGCGTCGGGGGCTTGCATGCGGTTATCCGATGGATCCCGATCGCCCTCAGCGTCACTGTAGACGTCGATGCTGCCGTTGCTGGAGGCTCCCTATATGTCCATGGCGGCCTCTGCCTGCATGGCATGGTGGACCCAGCTTTTTGTTTTGCAGTCCTTGAGTGTTTTGGGCCCAAACAGCTTGCACGGTCCTTCGGCGTGATCCCTTGGGAGACAGAGATTGCACACCCGGTGCAAGTCTTTCCAAGGGAACTTTCGATTACAGGAAGGGAAAAACTTAAAGGGTGTATTCTCCACTATGTACGAGGAAGGAAGCCTGGCAAAATAAGTGGGTGGAGAAGGGAATATGCATTCTCTTTATTTGTATTCAGTAATAAAACTTTTACAAATTTGAGTTATCAATTTAAATATATTCACCAAAATCTCTATCAATTAGAACATATCACATGAATACTTACATACAAATTGATAACATTAATTAATAATGAAATAAATAGAAAACAGTTATAAGTGCAAATTTAATTTCAGCATCTAATATCTTATTCTACTTTTCAAACTCAATCTAAACTAATCTTGTAGAATATCACCTCCACTTCAGTTAAACCTATGTCGTCAGCACTACACTTTAACATTCAACCATGTACTCACATCAAGAATTCCATTAATCTTAATATAATAAATAATTAATAAAACTGTAAAACTGAAAAACAGAATAATTCCAGTTTACATACATAAAATCACCCGTAAGGAAACCCCTGGCATACTGGTGTACCCCCCCCCAAACATACTGCATCCTCAGCTCACCAAATTACACAATGACTGTACCCCAACATATTTTCTAAAACATTTTCCACAAACGATACAACGCAAAATGTAACTTTAGGCTTTCTGAGTTCAGGCAGTAGGACCAAAAATGATCTGTTTGTATGTACTCAAGGTTATTGACAAAACACCCTAAAATCTCTACAATAGCTGGTGCCAATCCTAGACACTCCGTAAACAAATGTCTCGTAGATTCCAGTATACTCTCACTGTTACATACCCGGCATGTGCGTGCTTTACAAGAAATATTCAAACGAGGGCCTAATGTCAACAATGTAGATAGCTGGTTGGTCCTTAGTCTAAACAAAAACATTCTCAGAACCGGATTCAAACAGCACTTCATATATCTTTGCGCACTAGGACGCATGCGAGTAACACGCCACTTCCATGTGTGTGCTTAAACTATACAAGTGGTCGTAGTTATTCGACCAGTCCCACAGGCAAAGCTTCTTTTTAAATATCCATTTTAAAACTTTATAGCTAGTGCCACGATTGAAATCGGGGCTCCAGGCAATTTTACCCAGACATTTTGCAACCCAGCCATCAAGGTCCATGCTTACCACCTTTGAAGTACTGCCCTGAATACTTGCCAAGAGAGAAAGCAATTCACAATGCTGGTAAGTGCACTTTTTGAGATAATACAGTGTTTTGTTTCGCAATGGCCTGTCCCTTCAATGAGGTCAGGCCTAGTTCCAGTATAATAGATTCTATAGGCATAGACCGGGCCAGGCCAAGGATAGTTTTCCAAAAATAGCTCTGAACTCCACCACTGCAAATCCTGCATTGCCAATGCTTCCAATCCATAGAGCATCATAGGGCTAAAACACTGCTTATATAGTACCAGATCCATTCTAACGAACACCCAGCAGTCTGAAGTGCAAATTTACGAATTAAGTTAGCCACCTGTATCACCTTGAATCTTTTCATTTCCTTAATATAGTTATAGGCTCTAGACGAGTTCATCTCAAGGCCCAGATACTGGTATTTATCAACCCTCTCTATGACTCCTATGCTTGTAACACTTAATAGATTTAGCTCCCACTACCATCAACTTGGTTTTATCCAAGTTAATGGTTAGGTCCTTGGCAATCGTATATTCAAAACGTTTCTCGAACATACTCTTAATTCCACTAAAAGTATAATTAAACAAGACAAGGTCATCTGCATATAACATGCATGGTAAAAGTCGGACACCAATTTTAGGGCAACAGCCTAATGTTTGTGAAAATATAAGCGGGAGGTCTGCCGTATTGATACAATAAAGCAGGGGCGCCGCCAGTGTACATCCCTGCTCGACTCCCACGCTGGTATAAACAGGTGCAGCGAGACCCCCAGACCCCCCTGTCATCCAGCCTAAAACGTACAGATTTATCATGGTGCAATGCAAACCTTTAAGAACATTAAGCAACCAAAACGGGCACCCCCAGCTTTCCATGTTAGCCCAGAGTTTTTGCCTATTCACCCCCATCAAAGTCAGCCTGAAAATCCACAAATATGGAGTATAAAGTCTTCCTGCCCGTACCCATAGCATCCTTATACAACATCCATCACAATAACGCTATGCAATGTGCTGCATCCTGGGCAAAATTCAAAATACTTGAGTCATCAACGCATTTTTGTAGGGCTGTTAATACAAATGTCCCAAATATTTTTCTTGTGGAAGCCAACAGAGATAAAAGCCTGTAATTCTCTGGTGCTGTGCGCACACCCTTTTTATAAACAGACACTGGCACTGATTGTGTAATACATACTCTATTAAAGAGTGTATATAATATTTTTGCCCACATCCCTGGATTCAACTGGAGTACCATGTTAGCTAGACCATTAGGTCCAGTTGCCCTAGAGTTACTTAAACTCAAGATCCTTTCCTCTAACATACCTTCATTTATCTCCAACTGCCACCCCTGCAAAGAAAAGCTTGGTGGGGATGAATAATCACCCTGACCATTAGCCTTCTTAATATAATCAACCCATACTGTTTCCTGTATAGGGTTAAGGGTCATAACTTCATTAGCAGTTTTAACTGTATTCAATTGCTGCCATAGGTCCTTGTGATTTCTCTTACTAAGTACCCCCACCATTTCTTACCAACGCTTATTTCTAAGGGAGTGTTTCCATTGCTTACTCCACCCCCAATAGGCATTCTTAACCATACATATTTTAGTATTCTTCACTTCATATGTTTGAATAGAAACCTTGATCTTTATGTCCCTGCGCATGTTGCGCTTAACATCTCGAACCACAGGGTCAAAGGTATGGTTATGTTTAGGATGTAGCACACATTGCCGATACAACACTTTCCAGTGGACGTAGCCAATTGCCTAAACCAATCTTCAATGGCTTTACCACCCATAACGCCCAGAGACATCTCGATCAAGACTGTCCACCTTCCTGCCGATCATCATCTAGATTTGTTTCATTCCATCTTATAAGATTTCCTGAATGGTTAGTCTGCACCCCCGAACAACCTAACCAACCTTCCAATTTTCCATTTCCCTTAGTCATTTCCAAAGACAGTTCAAGTACTAAACAAATAATCTAACGTGGCAAAGGTAGGAGATCTCTTCCATGTGTATTGACCAGGTACATCACTCTTAGTACGACTGTTCATCATACTAATGTTCTAGGTTTAAGGAACCTAACCAGTTGTTTACTCTACAGTTGTCTATTTCCTGAAGCATAATGCTTCTTTGGCCGACATTTGTATAAGTGGGCCAGAAAAATTATCAATGCAACAAGCATTAAACCCCCCCCACCCCAAACAATACTAATCCTTCATTCCCATTTACTTTCAGATTTTCAGCCAAACACTCCTCCAGTTTGAGGCGAAACCCCAAATTGCATTTTAAGCTAGGGGGTAAATATACATTGTTGACCAACAGAACACATTTTTGATTACCAATGGTACTGCTGATCTGTACCCCAAGGGCGCACCCCACCTCATTGGTGCGCCACACTTCACGTGAGCACAGCCTCTGGCGAACACCTAATACCAACCCTCCTGCAGGCCTACCTCTTTTGTCCTTGCTGGTCAACAGGTGATACAGATGGAAGCCTTCAAAGTATACTAATCAAGCAAGGTTTACTGAAGCATATAAATGTCAGTGCCCAGCAGTGTTGCCAGAGATCCATCCTTATGGAACAAATGACTGCCTTAATAACGCTTCTACTGGTCCCATCTGCTAAAATATGAGTAATTCTTATTTTTTGCAGGACAAGTTAATCTTTTAGCCACTGCCATAGAGGTTCTCTCAAAATCTTCCTGATTAATTACTAGCCAATTCTGTTTCTCCATTGTTTTGGGGATATCCTTAACCAGATTTTCAGGATGTTTTTCAGACGCCGAAGGTGGAGTTCTCCCCATCAGCAAGATTTCAGCACATAGCGCCTCTAGCGCATCTTCCTAGTTTGCTGCTGCTATATTAACCAAATCATCTGTTCTTCAAGTGTTCCCAGTGTCATCAAGGCAAATATGGCTGTCTCCGTGTTCCTGCTTATCAGAATATACAGGTACCTTAATCTATTCTGCCACTGCACTTAATGTTACAACTTCCTCTATCTGTTGTTCCTTCATATAGCAGGACTTCATGTCTTCACCCGGGTAGACAGGATCCAGAGTCCGTATGCCTAAAGCCTTAATCACAACATTCAGTTGTTTTTGAGTTTGGAGCGGATTTGACACTAAATTAAAACAAATCCTATGTATATCATCGAATCTCGCTGAAATTGTTTTATACTCAAAATTAATAGAGCCATTGGTTACTTAAGGTGGTACCCCCCCATCCTTTATCTTCCCCACCTTGAGTTACCAAGTCTCCAAAAAGGCGGTCCATATCAGGAGACAAGGATACATTCCCCGGGTTTTGAACCTCTTTCCCCAGGGGAATTACGCCCAGCGGCCGATGTTGTAAAGACTTACATAAATTAGGTAGGGGACTTTTGTTGTCAAGTGGTTGCACCGAGGAGGCGCAATCAATAATAGTTTCCATAATAGCATCCGAAATAATCTCTCCAGCTCCTATCTCTAATACAGTAATATTCTCTGTCTCCATACTTTCCTTCTGCCCCAAAGGCAAACCAGAGGCAGCAAGAACAGACTGATTCAACCTGCTGCCCTTGAGTTCATCCTTATCTGACCCAGAGAAGTAGCCATTGTAGTTTGAGCCATTGAATGGTCGGTCTTTCCCCGTTTCTTCTTGGGCTGATTCTTCCATTTCCAGGCGGGTCCAGGACTTCGCTGTCTTTTTCCCTTTAGGAGCGTATCGCTCCTAAAGCCCACCCGTTTTGTATTTTTCTGTTTCATTATACAACGCCATATAATCTCACAGGTTGTATTATGCGTCTCCATGTCCGGTAATAGGAGGCCAATCCTTATATATTCGGAAATATAGTTCACCTAATATCAGGGCGGGAGGGTGGTCACACTGCCAGTCTCGGGTCAATATAAAAACACCAATAAAAACCGTGGTGCCGACGGTTTATCCTTAATGTGGATTGATAAACTAATTACCCATGTTTTCAAATATAGCACCAACAATCCTAAGATTACTCGCCTTACATCAGTTCAGGTCGTGTGGTGTCACAAAATTAATATACGGAGAATGACACTCGCCTCAGTGTGACTCAGTATCAGGTTTCTCACCTTCCACATCCAGCTGGTGGAAGAAAATAAGCCGCAGATCAGCGAGTGCTCGTCCCCTAACCCCAGCCACCAGTTCACAGGTCACAAGTCAGTCACTCTACCTCACTCCGCCGCGGCTCTGCCGTATAGCAAGGTTTTTAACGTTATAGCATAGAACTCTCAGCCCGGCAATCACCAGCAATAGTAAAGGTGGTAGGCAGACTCTCGCACCACGAGTCACTACCTCACTCTGCCCTCATTCTCTTAATGACTCTAAAGAGTGAACCAACTCGCACTCTCCCGAATGTGAGGGCCGAGGCCCGTTGCGGCCTACCGAGGCCGTGGCAAAGATTCGCTGAGACGAGTTGTTGTAGTCGCAGACTATGGCAATTCGTCCTCGATGCCGTCGCCAAGGATCTTGCGGTAGATGCATATTAAAGGACAGAAAGAATATTCTACATTTAATTTTCTAAGCAATGGTGATAACCAAGAAGGAACTCTGCGATATGCGACAGACTATGATATGGAAATAAAACTATCTGAGGGACCTCGACGCGTGAAGCATCATGGGTACAGTAGACGTCACGCTTGGGTTAGTATTACTGGCACGCCCTGTCGACGACCCTTTGAGCTTCGGAAAAAACTACTTTAACACTCTACATCTTCCACTAGATGTCGGCCTATGCATAGCATGTGATTTAAGCAAAACAAACTTGAAATTCATACCGATATACAGACCACCAACCTACGGTGCGACTTTCATAGACGCCTTCACGGAAGCAATCACCATCCTAGCCATCAAGCACAATCATCTGCTGAGATTTCAACATCTGGTTCGACGAAGAAACCACAACCACACAAAAATACTTAACCGCCCAACTAGCAGCCATGAACCTACAACAACTAGTCAAAGAAGCAACACACTCAGCAGGGCACACACTTGATGCAATCTTCGCCAACAAGGATCTCATCACCACGGCACCGCCAATTCAAATACTCTGGAGCGACCACCTCATCATTCCATTCATAACCACAACAGCAGCTCCAACAAAGCAGCAACAAGAAAATCCACCGATCATGATGAAAAAAAATTGGAGCACCATAAAAAATTCCAACCTAGCCGAGCTCCTGGAACTCAGCAAACCTCAAGCAACAACCATGGAAGAAGCTGACCTAGACAAAAAACCCTACTCCATACCTGGATCGCAACTCCTCTAGATGACATAGCCAAAGAAAAACCCTTCACCCCATCACGTAAGAAAACAGCAAAATGGTTCACGCCACTACTCAACGCCATGAAAAGAAAAAAATGAAAACTAGAATCTGAATGGAGGACAAACAACACCATTGCTAACAAATTGAAATTCCTGCAACAGATCCGCTCATATAAAAAGGAAATGCAAAAAGCAAAGAGGAAACACTACGACAACCGAACCTTCAGAGCACCAAACTCCCAATAAGAACTCTTCAAAATCATAAACGAAATAAAGAAAAACACCGAGCTGCAACAACACACCAATTCCATAGACGAAACTTTGCGATGACCTAGGAGACCACTTCAAAAACAAAATAACTTCCATCCAACACACCATACAAAACAGACCAAGCGATCACACCTCAAACCCCACCGACACAGATGAGGAATATCCAAACAAGCTACGAAGCTTCCCAGAAATATCAGTGGAGACTTTAGTCAAACTGGTAAACCAAAGCAACAAATCAGGCTCCCCTGAAGACCCCTGTCCCCCGCACATATACAAAACAATTCTCAAACAAGGAACCCCCATGGAATACCACAGGAATCTCCTCAACCTCTCAATCTCAACAGGCAAAGTACCACAGGCCTTCAAATCGGCTTACATCAAGCCGCTACTCAAAGGCACGACAGGAAATGTAGAGGACTTATCCAACTACAGACCCATTTCCAACATACCCTACATAAGCAAACTGCTAGAAACATAAGTATACAAAATAACCCAAGAAGTCATAGAAGAGCACTGCCTACTAGACAAGACACAAGTTGGTTTCAGACCAATGAGAGGAACAGAATCAGCTCTCCTCTCAATATGGGACGGCCTAAACACGAACGCAGACTCGGACGACAGTACCGCCCGGATTCTCCTAGATCCATCCGCAGCTTTCGACACGGTCAACCACGACATCCTCATAAAGAGATTAGAAGGACTAGGAATAACAGACACCGCCCTAATATGGATCAAATCCTTCCTAACAAGCAGAACCTAAACCGTGTGGATGAAACCTTTTAAGTCCAAACCTAGAGACTCCACATGCGGAGTACCACAAGGAACATCTTTCTCCCCGCTTCTATTCAACATCTACATGTACATGTACCTATTAATCAAACTCATCAAAAAACACGGCCTCACATGCTACAACTACGGCGAAGATACTAAAATAATCTTCAACATACAAGACACCCGAGAAGAAAACGCTACACTAGAGAATTGCCTCTGTGATATATTTAACTGGATGAACCTCAACCACCTTAAAATCAACCCAGGTAAAACAGAGATAATGATTGTTTCAAAAAAGGCAGGAGATAGCAGCTACATCCCCTGGCCAAGAGAGCTCGGCACCACACCAGCACCATCATCAACTGTAAAAAACCTAGGGGTCCTGATGGATAAGAACCTCACTCTAGAACCACAAGTAAGCGCCCTACTCAAGAAATGTTTCTTCCTCCTGCGAGCAGCAAAAAGGATCCTACCGTTCCTGTCGTTCGCCAACAAAACACTTACCATCATCGCTCTGATCATGTCCAAAGTAGATTACGCCAATAGCCTATACCTCGGCATGCGCAACGACTTCCAAAAAAACTACAACGCATACAAAATGCGGCAGCCAGACTCCTCCTCAAGCTACCCAGAAGAGAACACATCACACCTGCGCTACAAATACTACACTGGCTACCATTAAAACAGCAAATAAAGTTCAAGTCCATGTGCATCATGCACAGAGCAATACACAAGCAAGGCGCAGAATTCCTAAGCGATAAACTACGCCTACATCAACCAAGAAGAACACTGAGATCAAGCACAGAGATCCGCATGGAACGAAAACCCTATAACAGAAGAAAACTCAGAGGATCCGCTTTCTCTCACCAGGCACCGAAAACCTGGAATGACCTACCTAAGAATATACAGAAGACAACAAACCACCTAGCATTCAGGAAACTCCTCAAATCATGGCTCTTCACAGCGTAACTACAACAGCGACGCACTAGAATGCCCACCCTGTTAAACAACAATGAAAAACACCAACCTCGGCCACTCCCAATACGGACATACACAGAACCCAAGAACGGACCCCACGACAGACCATAAGATATTAAGGGAAATAGCCACTAAAAGAAGGTGACCATAGACAGATCGCATAGTCACACCGAGACGAAAGCCCTTAAATGACTCATCCACTGCCTCCCAGCCGTACCATATCCAAAACCCCAGCAGACACATTTAGATAGTAAGTTTGTGAGAGGAGACCACAACACCAGCTCCAGCACCCAAGGAGGATAATAGACAACCAACCACACCAATCCATCAGTATTAGATCTCCTACAGAGCCCGCTAAAATAGAACGGCGACGAGCAATTAGAACAGTTACAGAGCGCGTTACAACAGCACAGGGAGCGCCTCAGACATACCCAGAACCCTGCCAGGCTTAACCCCTTCGCCCACCCGGATGATATTGGGAGAATTGGCGAAAGTTAGCATGTCAAACTTCATACAACCCACTAACAAAAAAAAACAAAAAAAAAAGCATTTCTGCAGACTTATCTCACTCAAAATCTCACACAACCATCTCACGCACAACAACCCGCACGCACTTTACACCACCAAATAAGCCACACCAACAGCTCACGAGGACTGACATCGATCCGATACCCACACCAAATCTCAGCACCCAGTGTATATCAAGTTGAAGCTGCCAACAGAACACCACTCCACTCCACTATCCTACTCCCCCGCTTCACCTACTAACCCATTCCAACTTCTCGTTTGCAGATCCGCCAGAGTGCCTGGGAACCAACTCTGTTGGTGACGGTGCGCGGTACAAATACCTCTAACATTCCACAAGCCTCAGAAATGTGTATATTTCTGATGCTTGCATCTGCCTAGATTCACATGCTATGCATAGGCCGACATCCAGTGATAGCCATGCAGTATTACATTTTTTATTTACGAAACTCGACAAGGGGCATCGACAGGGCGTGCCAGTAATACTACCCCTAGTGTGACGTCCACTGTACCCGTGGTCCTTCACGTGTCGAGGTCCCTCAGATAGTTTTGTTTGAGGTAGCATGAAGTGTAGCATGAGTACAGATGTAATAAAGCAGATAAGAGTAGATAAAGCCAGAAAACATCTATGCACCTTCTACTCCACAGAGAAGGAAAGGTGGGCGCATGTGAATCTAAGCAGATACAAGCATCAGAAATATGATTAGGGTGAGTAATGTATCCCTTCGGAGGCTTGTGGATCTGCTTAGATCACATGCTATGAATAGATTAGCAATAGATTAGCAAGCAGAGCCTGAAGAAGGCGGTGGCAGGTTGTGAGAAGGTACAGTGGAAAATGTTTTAGCACTGCTTGTCCCAACTGTGAATCTGCTTTAGAATGTGTGTGTCAAGGCAGTAATGCCGAGTAAAAGCATGTATGGAACTCCATGTAGTTGCTTTGCAAATGGCGTCCATCGGGACGTAATAAAGGCCAAGGCCAAAGTAGCTCCTGTACCCCCGGTAGAGTGAGCTCTTGGTGTCAATTCAGCGCACTTCACGGTTTCAATGCGCGGTAAACAGGAGCCGGTGCAGGCAAAGGCTCTGCAGCAGGGGCCAGTTTGTGGTGCATTGCCCCTGAAAGGCTGTCCTTAGGGACAGAGTGTTCCCTATCCTTTGAACCTTGTGATTTTGAGGGTAGGGGTGTCAAGGATTTGGAGTTTTTCAACGTCTTTGCCTTGAGGACTGTGTCAGGTGTGTGTTTTTAATGAGTTCTCATTTTTGAATTTTTAGCGGGAGCTGTCGACGCGTCTTTCGACGCATGCTTGCCAGAACCAGAGGACTTTCCTGATTTGCTTGCAGTGTCGGAAATGGACCTTGATGTTTGTTTCAGGGGCCTGTCATGTGGTGAATGCAATTGCCCAGATGACGGGGATTTTTCAAACCTTCCCCTCGACACTGCGTGTGGCTTATCGGTCGACGACGTGGTTGACTGTCGGCCATGGGGGGGTGCGTTTAGTGTGGCGTGCAGTGGAAGTGCCTAAGCCGGCAGGTGTCGTCTCTGTAGCAGAACCGCCAGAATGCCTGTTGAGTCATGCGCTCGCACGTGGGAATCCATCGGGTCCCCATCGCCCTTGGCGTCACTTAGGATGCCGGAGCTGCCTTTGCTGGAGGTTCCCTCAACATCCATGGAAGTCTCGGCCAGCAAGACATGGTGGGCCCAGTGTTTAGTTTTCCGATCCTTCAAAGTGTTTAGCCAAAACAGTTTGCAGGACTTGCACTGTTTTTTAGGGTGATCCCTAGGAAGGCAAAGTATACACACTGTGTGTGAATCCTTCCAGGGAAAATTCCTGTTACAGGGAGGACAGAATTTAAATGGTGTATTTTCCATAGTATGGAAAGACGGTAGCCTGGTGGAATAAAAGGAAGTATAGGGGAATATACATTCTCTAAGTGAGATGGATTATGACCTTCCCCCACTCTCCCTAGTGTACAGGGCAGAGGCATGTTTGGGCCTAGGTAGGGTGCAGACAAAGTTCTTCGAGACTGGAGTCGTCGTCGATGAATGTTAGGAAAGATTTCTTAATTGTGGGTAATTTTCCTTCCATGTGGCCACCCCTAAACTTTTTGCTGTTTTCACCAGGATCTAGACTTTGTCAGAGAAGTGCAGTCTTCTGCCGCACTCCTCTGGGCTTTCGCTCCATTCTTACGGGGAAACTGACATGCCCTTAAGACAGTCAGTACCGGGAAACGTTGTTTTCCCTAGTTCTTTTATCATGTTGCAGCTTTTCTTAGTGTTTTTGAGCTCCTTTTGGCGTTTTAAGCGCATTTCTCGTGCTTAGCCCAAAATGGTGGCCTGGCTCCCAAAATGGCCAGACCACAAGGCTCGTTGTCTTGTCCGCTGGCCGTCTTGCCCCCTTCACCTCCCCCAGGTCGAGCCGACCCGGGCCTTGCTTATTTGGGAATGTACTTTCCCGCGAAACACAGATGCTTTTGCGGGCTTCTAAAGGCCTTGTGTGTGCCTCCAGGATGTGGGCTGGGATGTCTGGTCCCAATACACATCCTGGGTGCCAGAGAGTCTAGGGTGGTGTGAATGCTTGGGACCTCCGTGGTCCGTGATAGGTCCACGTATGGTGTGAGTGTTTTGTGAGCAGATCTCCCATTGGGTCCCCTCCGTTTTGGCGCGAAGGGAACCGTGGAGAAGAGGGGGCTGGAAACACCACTACCATGTCGATCTCCTGAGTTCTCACGAACAAAGGAATACAGGAGCCAAGTATCCTGCAACCACGAGGCTGAACCGAGGAATCGCTGGTGACCCGCTGAAGGACTGCTCCTCTGCACTGCTGTCGCTTTGTGAAACCCTTTCTACCTCTGATCGAACGAGAAGGCCTGTACTGGTACTTCGACCCTTGGAATAGTGGGAACAACTATTCTCAGCATCTTCACCATCTCCTGCACGTAAGCCTTCGGAAGTGTCCCTGGGCCATCCAGCAGACTGACCAGCCTACCCAGGAGTCTTGCTCTGTAACCGCCGTCAGGTTGTGTTGTATTACGAGTCCTTGTCACTCTCACACGATTCGTACACTTGGCATTCCCAGGTCTGAAGTGAGTAGTGTACATTTGGCTGAAATACACACGGCCGCTCCGTTGCCCTGCTGTGGTAACAAACTGTGCGGGTTCACTGCGTTTGGGACGTCCTCAACAACTTCTGCTGCTGCGGAATCTACACGATGCCGAGACGTCCCCTGCTCGTATCTGAACCTGCCAGCACTGAAACTGACGCAGAGAAGCCTGGGCCTGCTTGCATCAGGGACCGGTGAGTAGCATCGCTAGGAACTGGTCGCCCTCCTGCAGGAGCCCATAGTTTTTCCCCACTATGTCTAACAGCACGCCTTTCCGTACTCGCGCTCTGCTTCTGCCCACAGTGGAGGCTGCGCTTGAGTCACGGAGCCCTGTTCATCTTCATTTGTTCACCGAACTAAACTGCCTGATTCCCTCGAAGAGACTCCTCTTTTTGCCCGTTGGCACCAGCGTGTGCAGGTACTTTTGAGCACAAGGCTCCACTCTTCGTAGGGCTTGGTCTTCCTTTTAGTTAGGTGCCTCTGAAGGCGGACTGGGTCTAATTATTATTCGCACTGCCTGTTTTCCTCCCCATCTAGGTGGTCTACACATTTCGTGTGTCTAACTCGTTAGACTCGTTTGTATTTGTATATATATTGTATTGGTTTGGTATGAGTTGGTTTACTTGAGTTTTATTGTGATTTCTCGCTATGGTCAATATTACAAAGGCCTTGTAATAAATGTGTATATATTTTTAATATAACGCCTGCTTGGAGTAATTTGTAAGTGTCCTTGCTTTGTATGCTCATTGTGGGCTTTCAGTCACCCTCACCCCTCTTGAGACCTAGTTTTGACCGCCACGATCGCTACCCTGATTGGTCTGGCTTGTCCAGAGGTTACCCTGTTCCAAGAAACTAGGCTGGCCTTCTGAACCTCTGCCCCTCCAGGACAGAGTTCAGAAATCCGTCTTAACAATGAATGGTCTAGTCTTCGAAAGCCGTTGCTAGAGATTTTACGGTGTGCGGTCATCGAAAGGACAGAAAGAAAGTTTAACTTTAAACTTTGTAAAAGTAATGGCGACAGCCAGAAGAAGGTACTCCCAGACTTGTGTCCGACTATGATGGCAGAAAAAAACAATCAGAGGGGCCTCGAAGCATGAAGGACCATGGGTACAGTGTACATCACTAGGGATAGCATTACTGGCACACCCGGTCGAAGTCCCTTTTCGAGTTTTGAAAACAAAAAAATGTAATACTTTGCAGCTACCAATAGATGTCGACCTATGCATAGCATGTAATCTAAGCAGATCCACAAGCCTCAGAAATATATATATATATATATATATATATATATATTACTCACCGTAATCGTATTTCTGATGCTTGTATCTGTTACGATTCACATGCTCTGCATAGTCCGACATCAGTGCTAGTCACAGAGCATTACAAGATTTGTTTTTCGAAAGTCAAAAACAGACGTCAACAGGGCACCTTAGTAATACTACCCCTAGTGTGACGTGTACTGTACCCATGGTCCTTCACGCGTCGAAGTCCCCCAGATTATTTGTTTCTGACATGAGGTTGCATGAAGTGTAGCGCGAGTACAGATGTGATAAAGCAGAAACAGTGATAAACCAGAAAACATGTATGCACCTTGGACTCCAGTAGGGGAAGAGGGGTGGGCGCACGTGAATCTAAGCAGATGCAAGCATCAGAAATACAATTACGGTGAGTAATGTATACCTTCTGAGGCTTGTGCATCTGCTTAGTTCACATGCTCGGCATAGATTAGCGAGCAGAATCTGGAGAAGGAGGTGGGATGGGTGATGGTACAGCGGCAAACAGATGTTTTAGAAGCGCTTGTTCCACCTGTGAATCTGCCTTAGAGAGTATGTCAATGTAATAATGCTGTGTGAAAGTATGAATGGAACACCATGTAGAAGCTTTGCAAATGGCATCTAGAGGTTTGTTTGCAATGAAGGCTAAGGTAGCTTCGGTACCTCTAGTAGAGTCCTGGGAGTGAAAGGTAAAACTCTTTTGGATAGGGAATAGCAGAGCTGCATGCACTTGACTATCCATTTGGAGATGGCTTCTTTTTTTAATATGTGATCACCCTCTCTCCCAGGTGTTATGGAAACAAAGAGTTGGTCTGTTTTCCTTAGGGGTTTCGTTTTGTTCATCTAGTACAAGACCGCCACCCGTACATCAAGTGTATGTAGGCTTCTCTCAGCTGAGTTGTATGGATTTTGAAAGAAAGTACGAAGTTATATGGATTGATTAACATGGAACTTTGAAATGAACAGGTGAAAACCTAGGATGTGTTCCGATGACAACCTTGTTTTTGTGGATTATGAAGAAGAAAGGATCTTGTACGGATAAAGCTTAGCTCACGGATTCGTCTTAGAGAGGTGATGGCTAATAGGAATGCAGTTTTTTAAGTCAAATGTTTTAGGCTGGCCTTGTGCATAGGCTCAAATGGCAGACCCATGAGTTTTGAGAGAACGAGATCCCAACCCGGTGGAAGGTTAGAGATGGGGGTAAGGGTATACCTCTTTACCCCTTCCATAAATGCTTTAATGACAGGAACTTTCCACCAGGACACCTTGTTTTGTGAAGTGGTGTGAGCGGACAAAGCCGCCAGGTGTACTTTGATGGAGTTGAATACAAGGCCGGAGTCTAGTAGGTAAAGCATGTAATGTACTATGTTAACTGGGAACATTCAATTGGGTTTACGGTTTGTGCAGATGTGGAAACCAAGGTTGTCTCGCCCACATAGGTGCAACCAGGATTAGAGTCGCTTTTTCTTGGCGCCATCTTGTGCACAATCGTGCTGAGGAATGACATTGGAGGAAAAGCATAAGCAAATTTCCCTGACCAGTTCATCCATAGGGCGTTCCCCTTTGACCCTTGGTGGGGAAACCTGAAAGCAAAGTGTGGGTATTTTGAGTTTAGGCTTGTGGCGAACAAATCCAACCGGGGATAACCCCATTAGAAGAAGATCCCGTGTAGGATATCTTTTCCAAGTTGCCATTCATGTTCTTCTGGTGGAGGGTATCTGCTTAGAGTGTCTGCCAGAGCATTCAGCTCCCCTGGAACGTGCTGAGAGTTTAGGAACATGTTCCGCTTGAGTGCCCACTTCCATATTTTTTGGGATAGCTTGGTCAGATCTTGAGAGTGTGTGCCTGCCTGTTTATGTAGAACATGGCAGTGGTGGTGTCTGTGAGTACTTGCACCGTCTGATTTGAAAGGTGTTGCTGAAATGCTTGAAGAACCTTGAAAACTGCCAACATTTCCAGGAGTTGATATGTCTTTGGGCTGTAGCATGTGCCCACTGGCCATGGGCTGTCTGGTGGAGGAAGTGAGCCCCCCTATCCGGCCAGAGGCATCTGTATTTAGGATTGCTTGTGCCGGTGCCATGCAGAAGGGTTTTCCTTTAGCAGTTTGTCCCTTGACCACGAGCGAAGAGCCTGTACCAGGGTCAGGGAAACAACCACTAGATCGTCCCACGGATGGCTTGCCTAAAACCACTGTTCCGCTAACCATTCTTGCAAGGGGCGCATGTGCGACCAAGGGAATGCATGAGGCCATCATCCCGAGCCATCATCTCGAGCAAGTGCATTGCTTGGAGTACAGTTATCTTGAGACCGGGCTTGTAGTGAGGTACTTGGCAACAGCAGGTTTTGTACTCTCATTTGACAGGAAAGCCAGCTTCTCTTTTGTCTTTAAAATTGCTCCCACAAATTATTTTATTTGGCTGAACACTAGACTTAATTTCTTTTCGTTGATGGAGAAACCCAAATTGAAAAGAAGGTCCATCATCTATTGTGTATTTTGTTTGCAAATTTGAGGAGAATTCCCCAGTGATTAGCCCGTCATCCACATAAGGGTATACAGGGATTGACTGCACAGGTGTGCTGCCACTAGTGCAAGCACCTTTGTGAACACTCTTGGCGCTGAGGCGATGCCAAAGGGGTACCTTGAGCTGAAGATATTTTCTGTGTGCAGGGAGCATTGAAATGTGAACGTATGCCTCCTTCATATCCAATGTTGCCATGTAGTCCACCCGTTTTAAGAGGGGTATTACCTCTTGAGGCATGGTCATGCAAAACAATTTGGGGCTTGACATATTTGTTCACAGAGCACAGATCTAGGACTGGGTGCATGGAAAGGTCTTTCTTTGGCACAAGGAAGTATGTTGAATAAATACCCTTGTTTAGCAGAGTACCTGATTTGCTGGGACGATCTCTATGGCGTTCCTTTCCAGCAGTGTCTTTACTTCTTCTAATAGTATGTCCCACTCATCTGGGGTCATCTTTCTGTGTCTTGGGGGGCGGTTGGGTGGCTTTTGTAAAGGTTTGATGCAATACCCGCCTGCCACGGTGGACAATATCCACTTGTCTGACATTATCCCCTCCCATGTGTGGGTGAAGTGTGAATTTTAACCTCCTACTGGGGTGGCATGGGAGGAGACCTGCAGCGATGCGTCATTGTTTGGGAGGGATGGAGCCTCTCCCAGGTGAGGTTCTGCCTCTTCTTCTTTATTTCCTCTTTGAAAACCAGAAGAGGAAAATAGTCCTTGCGATCGGCCCCAAGTTGAAAACTGTCTGCCCTGAGTGTATCTGTAAGAGCATTGTGATCCCCGACCCCAAAACTTTCTGGAGTTTGAGGAGCCCCGTTGTACGTAGGGTTTGTTGGTTAATTGAGCGAGGGATTTAAGAGTGTCATACTCTTCCTTCGCGCTCTTGAAGGTGTCTTCGACAGCAGCATGTTAAGGAGGGTGGCTGTGATGCTGGAAATGCATCGGAGGGACAGGGCCTCCATATCCTTGTCCTTTACTGCTTTTTAATCTTGTGTTCTGTCGTGTTTTCCACGCAGGAGTTCATGTGGGACTCCTGGCGGTGCAGCTCTCTCCTTTGGTTTTGTTAAACAGACCCATGGGATACCCTTATGGCACCCATGGTAGGGGTACAACCCCGTGCCCCTAGGGAATGTTTTTGGGCACCTGTGTGTGGCCCACAGAGCAGGGTACGGGTTGGTGGCAGCCCTGTGCTGAATTGACTGGTGCCCTGCGCGTCCTCCATTTTGGGATGCCCAGGCCCTGTCATTGTAATCAGTAGATTCCTGATGGAGACAAAATGGCCCCCATGGCCTCTTGCCTTCCATCGCCTGTTACCTTGATCTTCCCGAAGTCCCAGGAAGCCCCGACTCTGTCCCTTCCCCCTGAATGACTGTTGGGTGGAAGTTCCATATGGTAGTGTGGGGGGGGGGGGGGTGTTGACCAGACTGGCTGGAGCCTTCACAACGACTGTATGTTGTGGGTATGCCTGTGGGTGGGACCTAGGCGAGTGGAGTGTGTGACGAATACACATGCTATGTTGTGGGTGTCTAGTATCTGGTGTTTGACACAATGACTGAGACAGCCCTGCCCGAAACCGGTATGAATGCAGTGCAGTGTGGAGTGTTGAATGGCTCGGTACTTGTTCCAATACACAACTTGTTGCGAGTTTTTGGAGAGAAGTGAGTGGCCTGAATGCACCGTGTGCCTGATTGGCTGCCTGCCTGCCTTAATGCCCTTAGTCATGATTGGATGCTTGAGTATGACCCAGCGGAATGAATGGGAGATCAACAGTATAGCCAAACTACGAAGAGTAACTGGAGTGAAACTGACGCTTGACCTTGAAGCCCTGCTGGAAGAGAAGAATTGCTGTTGCTCTCCTTCACAATCTGAAAGCTGCAGTGCCTCCAAGGACTGACCCAGAGAGGACCTGGTAAGGAGCCCTCTTCCTGAGCTACGAGGGAACATCGTGCACCAGCTGATCTTTGCCAAAGCTCCCTGGTAGACAGACCTTCGACAGGCTGCGGACTCGATACGGGGACTGCTGCGGAACTCCAAGGAGAAGCTCCCGGACTGTTGTCCGCCACTGTCGATGACCGCCGTCGCCGACAGGAGCCGCCGAGCTCCTGTTGACCTAAGAACTTTCGAATCGAAGGACGCTCTCGTCCGCATCGTCGCCGCTGTATCCTGCTACAGAAGGCCTCCCTTGCTGGGCCACAGTTCTTCAAACTCTTTGTGGTCCAGAACTATCGACACTGAGGTGCCCCGCACGCCTTTTCTTGCAGGACATTTACGCTTCCCCGTCAACGAGCACCGCTAGGAACGAAGCTGCCACTTCACCATCGTAGCTCGACCTGTTCTCCGTCGGACGTTCGATGACCCTTGACTCCTGCCTTAAAGGGACGGCACTCAAGAAGGGCCATCGATTCCCCCGACGAGGAACGCTACAACACCAGGTACTTTGGTGTTGCAAAACTATTGGGAAGTCTAGTGTGAACAATATGTGGACTGGGATTGTGATACATATTTGCTTTACAAGTTGCCCAGCTGGGGGGGGGGGGGGGGGGGATCTCCACACAGAGCTGTGTTTAACGGTAGTGACCAGTATTCTGAAAATTGTTCAACCATCTTGCTTTCCTTCCGCGCTCTACTGCTGGTTTCCTCTTTATTGATCTGCGTGACATTATAACCGTGTAGTTGATGCACTTTAATGAGATCTAATAATCGTTGTGGTAACACTTTAGAACTGTATACATTTACCATTGTTGATTTTCGGAGCAAAAAGTGCGTTATCGCGATATTGTATATGACCTTTGAATATTAATTATATAAAGACTGTGTTTTAACCGATACAGTGTGAGGACATTCCTTTGTGGGTGCTTGGGGACTACACTGTACTTAAGAACCAGCTCGCATCCCCGCCTGAGAAGCTAGGCCTGGATTGCTAGTCCATTGCTACCACAATTGATAATCTTGGCTGGGGTCCTCTGTGCCTCTCCTCTACCATATAGAGAGCGGAAGTACAGACACCCCCCTCTGGCGTCTTTACAGTGGCCTGTGTCTCCAATTTAAAACTAGACTGTCCGAGCCAGGCGTGGTGCTTGAGGAGTGTGCCTTCTGCGATGATGCAGCCTGCATTATCTGCTGCATCGAGATTATGCCTCTGAGATGTTGCTTAATAATTGTGATTATAGGGGTTCTGGAACCGCTTCAATCTGGTGTTCCAAGTCATCCCACTTGTGGCAGCCATAACTAGCTAGGGGTGTAGTGTTATTTGTAATTCTAGCTTGATATGCCGCTGAGGAGGCAACCTTCCTTCCGAAAGTGTAGATTTATTTACTTTCTTTGTCTGGCGGGGCTTCAGACGACGGCAGAGGATTGCCAGCCCGCTTTCTGGTATTGGTGACAAGCAGTGAGTTGGGTTTTAGCTGATCCCTAATATACAGGGGGTCTGTGGGAGCTGGCCTGAATACTTTCTCTATTCTGGGGTTAAACGCCCTTGTGAGGTAAGGTCCAAGTAAGGAGGGCTGTATATGTCTCTGTATAGAGTGCAGCAGTAGGATAAACTGAGTGGCAGACTTCTTGTCTCCAAGAATGTCCTCCACAAAGTACTTGTCGCCTCTTGGGCGTCAATACTGAAATGTTGGGCAGCAGTTTGTTGTATTGGAGCCGATTATCTACAGGTGAATCTGCTACCGGCTGATCTTGGTGGACAGGCGACTGGACTGGCCCTGACTGCATAGGTCTCTTTGAGAGCTGGGGTCCTGCGACCCTGAGAGATCAATACCATACATGTCCTGAGAGGCATCTTGGTAGGTGGAGGCCGGGGGACCTAGGGCAGAAGATCTTGGCTGTGGGTCAAGAGGTGTCTCAAGGGGACATTAGTTCTTCACGATGCTGGTCCATGAAGTCAACAAAGCATGACATCTTCATAATTCTGTTGAATTGTTCAGGGGTCCAGTCATAGGAGGGTGAAAAGCGTGAAGGGGTAGAGTTGGTTTGGGAGGGTGCCCGATCCTTGTGATGCATAGCCTTTGAGAGTTTGTCTACAGGGGAGGATTAACCCATAACTTGGGAGCTTTGGGAAGACTAAGGCGTTGAAGATTTTGATTAATTTTCCGGTGACCTTGTCTTTAACAGGGTAGCAGGGACGTGTTTTTTTTTTTTTTTACGAGTTCTTGCATTTTCGGCATTTGTTTAGGGGACGCTGATGTGCCTTTTGTCACCTGTTTTTCGGAGCACGAAAGGAGCGTCTTTTTGTGCGCTGTGTCCAAACCGACTTTGGGGGCTGGTTTCGGAGGCCTGTCATGAGGCGAAAGCATAAGCGATGGCCCAGAGGACAGGGAAGATCCTGAGGTTTTTTTCCGTGGGCAACGTGTGGGCCTCGACCCGCAACTATTTTGTTGAATGTCGTCCATGGGCTAAGTGCTTGGTGTGTTTGGACGTGTGTCAGTGTGCTATGGCCGCTGGGCGTTGTCTCCATCACTGAGCCACAGGCCTGTTTACTGGAGTTGTGGGCACATGGGTTTCTGACGAACCCCGGTCGCCTTCAGCGTCATTAAGGACACGGATAATGCCCTCGCTGGAATCCTCCGTCACGTCGATGGAGGCTTCGGCCTGCATTGCATGGACAGCCTAGCGCTTGGTCCGGCAGTCTTGAGTTTTCAGGTGGAAAAGTTTGCAGGACTTGCAAATCATTTTTGGATGGTCCCCAGGGGGACAGTAATTGCACACTCTGTACGTGTCCTTAAACGGGAATTTTCTATGGCAGGTAGGGCAACATTTAAAAGGTGTTTTGTCCATTATAAAGGGAAAGGGCAGTTAAGCGAGAAAAAGGGATGGCAGAATATGCATTCTCTAAAGGAATAGCTACGTGGAAACCTCTCTCTCTACTGTAAGGGCCGAGGGCCGTGAAGGCCGCGCCTGGTCGTCGATTCAATGAAGTCGTCGACGATGGAGTTGGATGACGCTCCGGAAAAAAATCGGACAGTAAAGAAAGAGAAGTGTACGAATAAACTTTTAACTAGTCAAAGGCATCAGCCTGGAAAGGAACTCTGCAACTTGGAACCGACCAGGATGGCAAAAAGAAACAATGTGAGGGACCTCGACGTGTGAAGGACCATGGGTACAGTACATGTCACACTAGGGATAGTATTACTAAACACACACCCTGTCGACATCTGTTTTCGACTTTCAAAAACAAATCTTGTAATACTCTGCGACTACCACAACACATCGGACTATGCAGGGCATGTGATCCAAGCAGATCCACAAGCCTCAGAAAAAAAAAAAACACACTCTCTCTCTCTCTCTCCCTCCCCCCCCCCCCTCCCCCCCCCCAACTCCACTCCACCTCCGGACACCACCACCCGTCTACTTCCACCCCCACAGTAACAGCAAAGGTCAGAAATGTAGAGAACATTTCGGAATGAAAAGGTTCATTTTAAGATTTCTGGTCCCCGGAATATATGGTGAAGCCAATACACCAAAGATTTTATTTAATGATGTGGGAAAGCGACAACCTTAAATATTTGGGTATGTACCTTTCTGAAATCGCTCTTATTATATGTAGAAAAGAGGTTGTCAGACTTCTCCCCGTTTGACCAGATGAAGATCTATTGGAGTGTCTAGATTGAGCGAAATTGCAGCAGTGAAAACGAAGGTACTCCCTAACCCAGATGTAACAATTTCAAGTTGCAAGCTACTAGCTAGGCATAAAACCCACCCATTTCCTCAGCTCTCCACATGCATATAGCACACAATTTCATACTCACCAAAAGTCCATTGTCACTCACCAGTGGGGAGTGTACATTCCGAGGCTGCTCTAAAATATTACGGCTCTACCAGTCGTGACTCCAAAACCAACCTTACAAAATTTGAAAGTAAGTTTTTCTATTTTATCAGGGGTAGAGACAAGCTAGGAGTATCCTCAAATCACTAATAGCTAGTAGACTGCATGGAGGGCAAGGAGTTCCTAACCCCACACGATCAAGAGGCAGTCCAACCATGATTTTCACTGTTTGGGAGTCCCAAAGCTGGCAAGCAATGGCATAGCTGGATCAAACATACTACTCAGATCCACTCAAGTCACTTCTGTGCAGATCCTGAAGATCTTGTCTTGACAACCTACTTCTTATTAACCAAATACTACTAATTTTCTGGGATTGTGTTTAACATAAATGTGAGATTTTGGGTCCTTTACTCCACGCACAATGCTTAGGAAGAATCCTAAACTTCCTCCCAGTCTTAAACCAGAGTCATTTAAGCCAGTAATAAGTCAAGGGCAAACTAAAATCCCAGGATGAGTGTATAGTGGAAGAATTACACTACTTTCAATTAAGACATTGGGCTATTTATTCTCTTTCACCACTTTCAATCAAGACATTCTCTCTCTCATAAACTGCATTTTGGGTGACATTCAGATAGGGTCTTGCTGCTTTTTACACATCTAGCACTCTCCTTCAAATATATAACAATGGGAGACATTACTAAGTGTCAAAAGTCAAATTCCATTTTTTTTGTATTATGCATGGTTTGAAAATCAACCTTATGCAACAATAAAAACAAAAGTTTCTACACACATACATATCAGTTAAAATTACTCCAAATACCTTTACATATACATTTGTTCTCTCAAACTCTGGATTAAAAAATTATAATAATTAACATACATTTCCATATTTAAAATGTCTATGTCGGTCAACTATGCTGAGGGATTTAAGATAATCTGTCTCAGCATCTCCTTCCAAATATAAAATGTGCCTGCCGTTAATACAGTGGAGCTGGCACCATATATTTTGCTCCGCCATTGATCAGAATACAAAAGACATCTTGGTTACCCTTCAATGTATATCCCTTATACACCTACACTAGTCAGCTTGGGGTAGCTAGTGAGGACAGGTATTGTGGTTTCAATAGTCCCCTTACACATCCTGCATAACCTTTCAGCTGGTGAAGTCCCTCTACATCTGCCCAGATGCTCATTAGTAGGAAAGATATCAAATCGTAAATAGATCAAAGCGCCTGAGGTGTACATTAATGGGCTTAAGCAGGTATGAGCAAGGAAGATTCGGGGTAAAACTCTGTCCAGCATAGGTCTTATGAATCTTTTTCAAGTGTACTCTTGTCAACAACCCAAATTGCGGTTTTCCTTTTCAGGCGCGGAAAGGCCTGTGGGTCATGCAACAGATCTTCCCTACGCATGTCAATCACAACCAGATCGAACCCTGTTCGACATTGCATAATCTAGGTTTTGTCGATGTTGATTATCAAATCATTTCCAGTGGTGTATTCCTTAAGTGCAGTGATGGAGCACTGTAGGCCTATGGGGGTCTGATCCAAGAGGATGGTGTCGTCTGCATAGCAGAGCTAAGGAATTCTAACTCCCCCAATAACTGGCAGAAGGTTTCTCGCCCGCACAAGGCTTGTGCAAAGTCTGAGGTGTATAGATTATACAAGGTAGGAGCGAGCCCACATCCCTGTTTCAACCCATTATTAGTGGAGATACTATCCGTTAAAAGCCCCCACGATTAACTCGCACACTTACCGATGTCTCAGACTAAAGTAACTGGATGAAATACAATAGTTGAGGGTCAATTTTCCACTTCTTCAGTTTAGCCTGAAGAAGTCCCTGGTTAACAGTGTTGAACACCTTTGAAAAATCAATAAAGCATATATATATATATATATATATATATATATATATATATATATATATATATATATATATATATATAAAACGGCTTACCCTCGATAACTACAGTTGATATACTACTTAACAAGACTCTAATGTTATGTGAGGTTGAGTGATGTTTTCAAAAACCTGTATGGAATCTATGCAGAATGTGGTTAGCTTCCATCCACTGATTCAGTTTTTTAAGCAATATAGATGCTAATATTTTGGAGCTACTTTCCAGCATGGCTAACAGCCGATAATTAGCTGGATCGTTCCTAGCACCCTTTTTTAAATATAGCTATTAATATAGAAGTTCTCCAACTCAGAGGACTACAGCCAGACTTTCAAATATCCAGAAACGCGGCAGAGTGTCAGAACCCAAAACTCTGGGTTAGCACGTATCACCACATTTGCCAAACCGTCGTGTCCCAGTGCTCTAGAATTTCCGAGTGCTTTTATAATCGTTAGTACATCAGTTAATCGAAATCATGCTCACTAGCTATATAGTCGCTCGGCAATATTGCATTAAGCGACTCCATATCAGACTTAAAATTTAGATTCCTAATACATTACACCCACTGTTGTATAGAAACCAATACCTCCTCCACTTTGGTATTGTCTACTAAGAAATCCCTTATAAAGGGACCAAAACCTTTTACTTTTAGATCTGAGGAGCGAGAATGGGTGTGACCAATTCGCACTTGTCAGAGTTCTTTGTGCATTTTAACCCAATTGTTATATTTCGTGTACAGATTAGCAATCAGAGCATTTTTTTTCCCTCTTCTTCCTGTTCCCCATTGTTCTTAATAGCAGCTCTAGCTTTTTGATACGCTTTTTTTTTCCTGAATACACCCATCATAAATCCCCCTCCCCCCTTTGGGGCACAGACCTCAGAGCAACCCGCTGATAGAGTTCAAGAAAACCAGACACTTTCTTCATAAGCATTTCAAAGTTTCATTGATTATTGCCTAGCCACCTCTAAACAGCAATCTCATGGGTGGCGAAGAATCAAGAGAATTTACTAATATTCTCATCTGACCAAGTGAGGAGATTCCAGGATATATCCAACCTGGGATTAGTGCCAAGATAATTCAATGTGTGAGAAATGGGCAATGTAATTGCCCACTTAAGGGTAGCATGATCACTCAGAGGGTTGAAATCGGCAGTCAATGCCCCACAGTAAAGCCTAAGCTGTCGGTCCAACAGTATGTAATCAATACAAGGGGACGACATGTGATTGGACCAAGTAGGCAGAAAATTCAGGCTCCTTACGTCCTTCGCAATTAGACAAGTTAGGTAATTCGTACATTTTTTACAGCGGTGCGAGTGGTCACCCTCAATCCCTTCTTCCTTAAATTGGGCCCTTACTGGAATTCCTTCGATCAACATATTCCTGAAGCTGAGGAGACTTAAAATCCCCCGCAAACAACAACATACCTCTTGGTCGCATTTCCCACCCCCCCTTCAAGCCATAATCATATAATCATTAGCCTTAAAGATAGTACCATCTAAAGGAGAGCCCAGTACTGGCATATACACATTTAAGATAAAAATCGGTCGTTTCAAATTTCCCGGAAGGTGTACAATTGCAGGCAATATATGTTGTCTTTCTACATCATAAATGAAAGGTTTCAAATCAATATGGCACCCTGCACCAATCGCCATACCACCCTTTTGTCTCCCTCTTGCCGACTGGGAGGCTCTACGGCAAATAACGTGGAAGCCATCCATCCAAATGAAGAGGGGTGGTCAACCACGTTGCTTGTAAGAAAGAAATGTGACTAGAATTAATTAATGCAGAACTGGTGTGATGTTTTAAAACCGGTGTCAGGATTTTCATTGCATGACAATGTGTGGATCCGAGGTGGCTGCGTTAGGCAGTGCGGCTGGATTCTGCATACTGTGTAGGGTCCTTTACTCTAGCATCCCGGCATCGGAGGAGAGTGTATTCGCAGCGAGTTTGCCAGCAAGGAGTGCAGGGCGGTTTGGGTGGTGTCGGCCGCGTTTGACCAGGACTCAGCGTTTACTCTGGGTCCCCGGAGACCGAGACCCAGAGCTCCTGCCCACGGCTCCCCTTTTCAGTTACTCCCTTGTGTCCGTACTGGCTGCTGAGGCAGTGGCGACAGCTCGGTAGCGGTGACAGAGATGGCCCATAGATCACGGGTCGCTGGTAGGAAACGGGAGTAAGAGTCTTTCTGTTGCATCATAATTCATTCCTGGGGTGGCTCCCAGGCGATCATACTGGGTTTGCTTTGGGACCGTAACATGCCAGTTACCAGATTGCAATATCTGATGGGGAAAGACCTGGACACAGTCCGCTCTCTGGAGACGGAACTGGTCTCCTCTCCGCAACCGCTTATTAATCAATCGAATGTGGTGAAGGGTGCAGCTCATTTGAATCATCTATCACCCTCCTCCTCGACAGACCATCAAAGGAAAAGCAATAGCTTCTCTCGGAGGTGCTACTTTTAAGTGCCAAGAGACGACAGATGCTCCAAAAGGAACAGAGTCTCCTTTCTGAGCCGTTATGAAATAATAAACAGCTCAATAGTAATACTGACAATAGTTCCAGAGCCACATCTTCTCTATCTTGTGCCTCTCATAAACTGCCCCACCTCTCTGATTTGCTCCACTCATCCTTGTCTTGCAGTGAACAGTTAGATAATAAAACACCAGTAAGTTCCAGTTGCGGGACAGACACCCTTATGGCTCTCTTCAACTGGACTGCTTATAAGGACCAGTTCTTGTTTGATCTTGGGCCATGCCATAACATTGAGGATCTCCTCTCATGGGTGAAGGTAGTTGGGAGAAATCAATCAGGGTCTTTGCTGGCTAACCTGCAGAAAGCTTTAACCAACGAGGCCATTAGGACAGAAAAGCCTCCCGGCCAAACAGATCTTCACCAAGAAACCCAAACAGAGCCCATTGTTGTCACGTATTTGGCACTGCACGTTCAGAAGAAAGAAGTAGCTTCCATCATCAGTCCCGGGCCTGAAATTCCATTAAAAGGTGCTTTATCGCTGATCATGCCGGTGGAACCATTGGTCAATACATGCCATGTGGATCCACGCCTCAAAAAAACATTAATGGCAAAAATTACCCAACCCCAAGTAGCTCTGTTCTGGATACAAGAAACTTTATAATAACCAATGTTGAGAAACCAACTCAGCTCGAAACAAGGGAGGCCCTAAAGAATAAAATCCTAGCTTGGCTTAACATAAAAGTTGCCCCGAATTGTGTTAGACCCTCAGATTTCAGGGTCCTCTGAAGAATTCATTTCGATGACTGGTGTAGTGTGGATAATACTGATTGTATTGTGGTAGGATGCGGAACAAGCAGCTTACCTATGTTCTTCCAAAGACTTTCTAAATTTAACCACATATCACCCATCACAAAGATGAACATTGTACTGAATTGACTCTTCATTTGTCACTGCTTTCTCTTTATTGAACATGGATTGTATTTTTTTGAAAAGTAATAGCACCTTTTATGTTTATCTGGTTTTTTTTCTGTATTATATGTCTTGTTGCGCCATCATGCCTACGGTTCAATTGCGCGCGATACAAATAAATAGACAAAAAAAGAACTATGTGCTCTAGTATTCCAGCATAAACAGTTTAAAATATTTGATTTGGTAGTGGTTCAATGACTGTCCACTGTTAATGTCTCCGTAAGCCAGTGTACCCTAGGTTCTGATACTGTGTTCCTCATGGTAGAGCAGTAGATCCTTGATATGCTTCCATCTCTTGACGCTTGCAGACGTTTGGACATGTCATCATGTTGGCCTATAAATGCCTCGTGTTTCTCCACATTCTTTCTACAGAGCAAGTTCAAATCCCAGGGCATGCAGCCGGAGATACAAATTCAATGAGGGCCCAATTATAATGTTCACTGAAGAAAGGTAGCTCAATGCGTATCGTTATAGCTCAGGTCCCCCAATTTAGGGATCAAGGAGGTTAGTGCGGTTTGAGAAGGAGCTATCAAGCGCCGGGAATAATTCTGACAGTATAACCCACTTTCCCACAGACAGACATGGCTTTTGACTCACTGTTGCAATGGTTTGCGCACAAGGGGGGGGGGGGCAATGTTTTGTGCAAAGACAGCAAGAGTGTTATCTTCCCCATAGGGCATAACTTGCCCATTCTGGTTATCAAGTTCTACCCTCTCATACCGACCCCTTCCGGGTTCCTGTACATCATTTATCGCCTTAGGGACTGCCACCTTGGCTTGCATGGGAGGAACCCCATGTTGGACCCAATCATCCAAGGGCCCTGTAAGATAAACCTCCCATGTGGTTCTGTTCCCCTGTGCCTGCGAGACACGGGTAACCTTTTTGGGAAGACCCATCCGGCAGGGCTTGTCTCGACTTCTCACCTTTTTAATGTGTGTGGGGTATTGAACCTTCATGCCCCCTTTTTATCCCTGGTTCTGCCTCGAAATTACTGGGTTCCTTCTTACACCATGCTCTCCTTCTCGGTAAATCAGAGGGCATATGTATAATCTCAGTTGATCTTCTCTCCTTCCTAGCGAGTTGAAGCATCCCCTCCTGTGGGGAGCTCATCACAGGAGGCTCTAGATGGAGGTGCTCCTGAATGTTGTTAATCCTCACGTGGGAGTCCAGGGGAGTGAATAGGGGTATCCAACCCAGATTCCATCACATGGCGCTGTAATCGTTTATGCCCAGTCTTTGCGGTCTGTTGGTGCATCGCCAAAAAATTATCTGCCAGCCTAGAAAGCATACATTTCATGTGCCATCTCCTTGCATAGTAGAAAGAGGGCATCTATCTTAGTCATACAATAATTCACTGACAGAATATCATGGACCTTACCATCTTCCCCTTTGGCATAGCTTATTGCCTTTGATAGTTGTATACTCTCATACTCACTAGAGGATTCTGAAGAGGCAATGGTAGAGAGTAGCCTTTCTAAGTTGGGGCTTGCTAAAATGTTTGTTCCAATAATGTTCCCAAAACATGTGTCGTTTCTCGTTTGGGTGGGGTGGGAGGGACCTCCTTCTAGCGATTCTCGTATCCTGTGACAAATATTGAGCAGAGTCATGGAGGTCAATGATTTAGCAACAGCAGTCAAGGGGAGAAAGGCAGATATTTTGGTTGAATAGACGATTGAGCACTTAATTTATCCTTTTTTGGTTTGGGAGATCACACAGTGCCAATTAGGTTGGGGCTGTACACCAGATCTCAAAGCGCATTTCCGCAGATGTAAATGTATGAAATTACACTAGCCGTGTGTGGAGTGGAGTACACCAAGACAAAAACAGAACTACTTGATCATGAGAGTGGGTGCTGCCGCTTCACAGGCAAACCCTGGGCAGCTAACACTGTCGAGACAGTGAAGCTCCAAAACTCTGCTAACACCAGAAACACTTCTTACACTTCGCTTCACTCCACAAGGGGAAGGGTTTACGAATAGTGAGCTGCTATTTAGATGCACAATCACCAGAAAATGCTCCCAGCTGGATCGACCCACACAACAGCAAAGCGATCCGTTCGGTGGATTTAGCCAGCAAAATAATCCACATCTAATTGAAGGGTGCAATGGGGTGCTGAATTCACTCACCACTTGCCACACAAAACACCACCTAGAGCCCAGGGCCGGACGCTTACCTCAGGTGTGAGGGACTCAACAAGACCTTCTCTCAGCTGGCCACAGTCATCCCACACTGCAGCCAGCAGCTACGAGATCAGAAGAGGGACATCAGCGCCTCACTCCCAAAGCTGCAGGGCTTCAGATTCTCCATTCCTTCGGGCCCCTTAGCCTCCTGGTGTGGTCAACTCGCAGCTACAGAGATGCCGGGCCGCAACAACCCAGTACCCTTAATGCCTCAGTTCGATTCTAGGGCCAGCGAACCTTAGAGAAAAGAACGTAGCGATGAGCTGTGTCAAGCCCCACTGCTATCTCGCTCGATAAGCAACACGTTCCAACACGTTGTACACAGCAGCCGCTTCCGACACCTCTAACCTGCGAGTGATTCAGGTTTTACCTGAATTCTATTTCAGGGGTTTTGGCTGTCCCTTTTATGGCAATACTATACTTTTTCTCCTTTGATTTTTCGGATTTCTGACCTCTTTTTGTGGTCAGGGGGGCAACCCTTTTGAGTATATAATCCCAGGTAACAAACATGGCTCCAAGGACTCTAGTGCTTTTAAAAAAGCATCCCATATTGGCTTTATTTTGATTAAATCATGCTACATTACTTTTAGGGAGTAGGGTGGTGGAAGCTATAATTTAGTCTTGGCTTTATCAGGGATGTAAGCCTATTTACTGCATAAGTAGCCCAAAGTACCGGTTTGGTAGCCATTGGGGTAGTATCGTATTATTTTAAGCAGCTATTGGAGATTTTGTTTTGGGCCCATCCCTTTGTTTGGTGAAACCATAAGGAAGGATTAAAACTTCCACTGTGCAAACATGGGCTTATTTTGAACCCAGCCGTGCACCCGCCACAGTGGTATTGACTGATGAAGATCAGTCTCTAACCCTAGACAGGTCAATACACCTACTGTGTGGATAAACCTGGGTCTTGGCAGTTTTTAGGGCCAGCCTGATTAGCTGGTCACAAAGCCTTTGTGGGAGTGCCCCTGTATGCAACATGTGGGTTGGCCTATGCCAGACCATGAATATTTGGGCATATTAAGAGGCGATCTTAAACATGCAGGCTTTCTCCAGGTTTACTTAGCTGCTGGAGGGTTTTGCCAGCAAGCTGCTGCAATTTTACTATTCGAAATAGTGCAATAAGACCTTATGGGTCTGATTCTATCAGCCTAAATATATTCTACATTTTGATAGCCCTCCTGGCTGGAGAACTAAATTATTCACCAATTGTACTCCCTCTATATGCTCTATGTGTTACAAATGCACACCAAACTGTCGGAGTGATCAGACTTAGTTATACATTTTCGGTGGTGGTGTAAACAAAGGTGATTTTTTCAATTGGCTTGCAAGTCAGTCAGACAGTATCCTATCCATTAACCTGCTCCTACCCAAGTGACCCATACACGTGACCATCGAAAAAACATTTAGATTATGTCTTCTGGTACTTTAATCCCACCTCCCTCCTTAAAGAGTCTTTTCATGCAGACCCCTCAGTCACTCTTGCCCATATACATGGAGAAATTATGTAGATCTACGTTGGGCAATGACATAGAACAATGTTCTTCCGGTTCATCATGACCGACTAGATGTTTGTGCGGTCTCGCCCCCTCAGGTGAAGTGCATCGGGCCTCCACTCCAGTGACTATATCCCGCTTGTCTGATGCAGCCTGCACCAGTATGATCCACTGTCTTCATTCCAACTGCCTTGTCCCAGCGTCATAGTCAGTAGTTTCTGGCACACATACACAATTCAGTTCATAATTAAATCATTGTCTACAGGGGGACAGCATAGCCTAGAAAAAACTGCTAAAAGAAAGATAAATAATAAAAACACTAACAAGAAGGACATGGTCTGGTCTCATGACAGCAGAGTAAAACAATCCTTACAAATATCAATCCCAAAAAGAAAAAGGTGTTGCCTCACTTCCTCCGATTCTCATCATATTCAGATTAATCTGGGGAATGCACGCTACCATTATACATTATTCATGTTACGATCTACTGGAGGTTTAGGAATTACTGTGTTGCTACATAAGGTTCAGATCATGGACTCTATACATGTATTTTTTTTTAATCGTCTAGGGTTCCCCTTTCTTCCCCATCTCCTTATCCTTATCGTATGTGCACCACCAGGTATTGGGAAAACTGTCCAGTTTAGGAGTGGGTATACAAACACTTAATATTATGGGTTATGTTTTAATCTAAAGTACTTATTTTTGCTAATAGAAATTCTGTGTGTGATTTTATAAACAGTATACTTTTCAGATTACCAGTTTAATGTATTATTTGGGGAAGCTGTGGGTATTAACCGTACTTCACTAACAGCCTACCTCCCTCCACTGACTTAAGACTGACTATGCCACTACTGCTACTACTACTACAGAGAGGTCCTGCTCTTCCTTATTAAAACTGTGCTTTGCCTTACGATATATGGTTTCACATCCCTCACCAGACAGCAGTGGCACAACAACAAAAAGCTCTACTACAAACAATGCCGATGCAGTCTCATGATATATCATTCCAAATCGCTGGTGCAACATCTGAGGGCCGGGCCGGCAGGAAGAGGAGCGCACCGGAGCGGACGCGGTGGCGCTCCATAGAGGCATCGGTGCCCCAGCGTGGGCCCCCCCGCCTTGTTGGGCTGAGTCAGTGGTGCGGCTGGGGGGCCACGGAGAGGCGGCCGGGAACCTGCAGACGATCCCCGGAGGGGGCGTGGGTTCGTGAGGAGGCCGGGGGTGGTGCACCCCGGACAGCAGTAGCAGTGGAACCACACCGACTGGGATGTAACAGAGTTAGATGTCCTTCAGGGCTAAGGGGCGCACGGCGAAGTCCACCCAGCGTTCCGGCGACCCCCAAGGCACCCTCCCAACGCTGTGGCCAGCAATGGAGGCCAGGTAGCTGAACAGAGGGGGTATTGGTCAAGCGTAAGAGCGGCCAGAGCAGGAGGGAACAGCGAACTCTGCACAACTGACGAGGCAGGACCTTCGAGGGGAAAAGCTAGTTTTGAGAGAGACTCTAGCTAAAACTTTCCAGCACCAAATCCAGCTGATGAGAGCTGATCTGAACGTGGCGCTCGGGGAGCTGAAACAAGAAATGGCCCAGCTGAGAGAGAGAACTGACTTATTGGAAAGAGGGCTCCAGGAAACTGAAAAGGATGCATCGGCTAACAGCAAAGTGATTGAGCGACTGGACACTGCAACAAGAAACCTGGAGGCTCAAGTGGAGGATCTGGAAAACAGATTGAGAAGGGTCAACATAAGGATAAAACGTCTTCCGGAATCAGTCTCAGCCAGGGACCTGAGGGGGGGGGAGGTCCATGCTGTCTTTGCGGACCTTTTGGGGGAGTGGAGCCCGGATTCGATAGAACTGGATAGAGTGCACAGAGTGGGCCGTCCTGCCTGGGATGCCGACGCCAGGCCTCGCAAGGTCTTGTCCCCATTTGCTAGATATGGGCAGAAGGAAGCGGTGCTGCGGGCGGCCAGGCAGCGAGATCCAGTTCTTTATAAGGGAGCTATCGGGGAGAGGAAGTATAAAATGAACATTGCCCTTTGGTTTATTGTTCGAATGGGAGGGGGCCCAGAAACGAGTGACCACGCCTCAGGAAGCAGCAAGTATACTGCACTTGGATTTGGAGAGGGAAGGGGAGGCTCCCAGAGGCGGTCCCTCAGCCGCAGCGGGGCTTAGAGAGAGGCCCAGACTGTGGGCATGGTCAACGGTGGGGAAGTGGGGGAAAGCAATAGTAGAAGAGCCTCTTTGAGGGTCCCCTGGAGCAGGGGGGACTAGAGGACCCGGGTAAAGGATCTGGTTGAGACTGCAGGCATGGGCCTTGGAATCCGATTAGTGGGGGGGTGGGAAATGGGCATATAATGGAGCCAAGGAGGGCGGAGTAGAAAACATGTTGAATCAAGAAAGGACCGTTAAGTCTGGGGGGGTGCAGGGAGGGTTGGGGGGGGAGGGGGTCGGGAGATACCGGAATGTCTCAACAACTAGAGCCTACTGGGGGTAGAGCTCTGCAGCAGAGTGGCTGTAGGAGGTGGACGGGGGGAGGTTGGTCTCCGTCTGGGGAAAGTCCTCGAGAGGGGTGCAGAAGGGCAAAAAAAGGGCTGCGTCAGTTTCTTCCCATAGAGTTCCGATGGATGACTCAATGTTAGGGGGGCCCAATACCCCTCTTAAACGGGTTAAGTTGGAAAGGTTCGTCAAATTGCACACCCCGGACATAGTTGCCCTCCAAGAGACCCATCTCCTGAGAAAGAACCAGGGGCGTTTGCGGTTGAGGGGCTTCTCTCAGATACTTTTCACCTCCGGTCCCACGAAAGCAGGGGGGAAGAGTGGGTTGCGTTGGCCTTTCGGGGTGGGTTTCGACTTCAGAATGAAGGACGTCCTCAGGGTTAGGAACGGGAAGTATGTCTTGGTTAAAGGGGAATATGCGGGTATGCCCTTCACCATAGCTTTGGTGTATGCTCAGAATACGGGTCAGAAGCGCTTTCTGCGCGAAACTTTGGGAGTCCTGGGGAATTTTGCAAGGGGCCAAATCATTCTAATGGGGGGGGATCTAAATCTGGCCTGCAACAGACGCCTAGACAGGATGGTACAAGAGGGTGCGGGGGGCGGCGCGGTAGCCTCGCCCCAACTCCGGGATCGGGTGGAGGAGGCTGGGCTGCGGGCTGAATGGAGGGCCCTGTGAAGTGGGGAGGAGGTTCACACATTTGTTTCTGGGGTTTACGGATCCCAATCCAGAATTGATTATATTTGGGTTTCAGCAAGTCTGGTCGGGAGGGTGGAGATGGTAGAGGCGGGCCCCCTGGGTATAGCAGACCATAAAATATTACAGATGAAGTTGGGCCTGGGCAGGCGTACTCAGGGCGTGTGGAAGTGGAGATTCCCTCGAAGAACTCCTGAGAGATCCGGTTGTTCGGGAAGAGATCGGGGGGAAATAAGGACCTTCTTTGAGCTGAACAATAGTACCGACACGAGCCTGGGCACGAGGTAGGATGCCTTCAAAGCAACGCTAAGGGGAGAGCTTATCGCCCTGAAGGCTGACAGGAATAGGCAATTGAGGCAGCTGGAGGCACAGTTGGAGAGGGAGGTAGAGTTGGCAAGGCTCGGGTCAGGGGAGGCACCATCCAGGAAAGCATTCAGGACATACAGGCTAGGCGAAGGCCAAATTGGGGGTTCTGAGGGCCAAGAAAGCGGAAAAAGCCATGCTTATGGTCAGGCAAAAGTATTATGGAAAAGGCTAATAAGGCTGACTCTTTGCTGGCGCCCCTCCTTAGGGGAGCCCAGGAGAAGAAGGCGATTTCAGCCTTGAGGGATGGGGGGGGGCAGACTCACTCAAACAGAGGACGTAGTGGGCCGAATTGCTGGTTTTTATAGCAATCTATACTCCTCACAGGTGCCATCCCCTCAACCACAGGCGGACTTCCTGGCAGCCCTGCCCCTGCCCAGCCTGCCCCGCACGGCTGGGGAAGAAATGGGCCGCGATATAGCAGAGGACGAGGTGCAACTCACAATAGCGTCGCTGCCGTGGAATAAGGCCCCAGGGCCGGACGGCTTCCCCGCATCCTTTTAGAAGACTTTCTCCCAAATCCTCACTGCTCACCTCATGGAACTGTTTAACTCCTTCAAGGTAACCGGCAGAATCACTCCGTCCATGGAGGAAGCTAAAATTACCCTTATTCATAAAACCGGGAAAGATCCAGAAGAATGCACGGCTTACAAGCCTTTTGCGCTTATTAATACTGACGCAAAACTGTACACTTAAGATATTGGCGAAATTACTCGAGGGGCATCTCCCGGCGTTGATCCACCCGGATCAAACAGGGTTTGTAATGGGGAGGCAGACCACGGACATTATCAGGCGTGTAGCCCACTTGGTGGAAAAAAAACCAAAAGACAGCCACTCTGGCGGTGCTCCTGGCTTTAGACGTGGAAAAAGCGTTTGACCGGATGGAGTGGTCGTTCTTGTTCCAAGTTATGGAGAGGATGGGATTGGGGGGGGGAAGACTATATTAAGATGGTCTGGGCTAACTTCCAAAGCCCCTCCGCCTGCATCTCGGCCAACGGGGCAATGTCAAACCCATTTAGCCAAGGGAGGAGAACCAAACAAACCTTGAGCCCCTACTGCAGGCGATTCGGGAGGCGGAGCTTATACAGGGCATAACTTTTGGAGGAGTTCAGCATAAAGTGGCGGCCTTTGCGGACGACATGCTCCTCTCCCTCACAAGTCCGAAGAGATCTATTGAGGCGAGCATGGACCTCCTGACCAGGTTTGAGGAAGGATCAGGTTTGCGGTTCAACTGTCAGAAGTCCGAGCTCATGAACCTGTCCATAACCTGGGCAGGCTGCAGAGCTTAAGGAGGGAGCCCCTTTCAAGTGGTGCCCCAGGGGATTAAGGTACCTGGGGTTGAAAATTACCCAGGCGCTGGAGGGGTGGTATGCAGCGAATTACGCCCCATGCTGAAGGCAGTCAAAAAGGGATCTACGGAAGTGGAACTCCCTCAAAATATTGTGGTTGGGGAAAGGGGAAGCCCTTCTTCCCCGGCTGCTCCATCTTTTTCAGGCTGTTCCGCTTCATGTCCCCTCAAGCAAAGGAATTTATATGGGACGGTAAGAGGCTGCACCTAGCCCGATGCCTATTGACCGTGTCAAGGAGGGATGGGGGTCTGGGGCTGCCGGATTTTCGCCGATACTATGAGGCTGCACAACTAAGGGTGGTCAGGGAGTGGTTCTTGGGCGAGTATAGGAAACAGTGGGTACAAATGTACAGGGCAATCACCCAGCACCATCTGGGCGAGGTCCTTTGACTGCTGCGCCACCTTAGGCCGCCACACATGTCCCTTTGCGCTATAACGAAGGATCTTGTGGATATCTGGGATGGGGCAGTGAGGAAACTAGGGATCACGACGTATGCCTCCCATTTTACCCTGATATTTGGTAATAAAGATTTTACCCCCGGGGTGGAAAGAGGGGCCATCAGGAAGTGGGAGGAGGGCGGATGCAGGGTTATCGGGACATGTTCAGGGAACAGCAGGTGAAAACATACCTAGAGTGCAAGCAGGATTTTGCCCTGGGAGAAGGGGAAAGGCTCAGGTATTTTCAGTTCAGACACTGGGTAATGACGGAGGAGATAGGAAATGCAGCTACACGGGCTCCTACTCAGTTTGAAAGGTTCCTCCTTATGCATGAGGGGGCTACAGGGTTACTCTTGGACCCCTATAGACTTCTAGGGGATGCCCCCCCCAAAACTGACTGGGCATACATGGATAGATGGGAAGAGATTCTGGGAATGAGACTGGAGTGGGAAGAGTGGGAGAGGCTGTGGAGGGGGTTACCGAAGTGGGCAAGGGCGGCGCAATTTCAGGAGGCGTGGTACAAGTACATCTTTGGTTGGCATTACACACCTGCCCGGCTGCACAAGATCTATCCAACAGCATCTAAGGAATACTGGTGAGGGTGCGGTCAGGATGGGACGGCAGCCCATATATGGTGGGACTGCCCCAAAATCATGTGAGTTAAGGGCGCGCTCTCGACTGCTGTTTGGCTGTGCTGCTGTGTGTACCTGTTGACTCGGAGGCTGCCTTCTGTGCCCTGTAGAGAGCCTCCTGGGTTCTGAAGGCACGTTGAGAGCGCGTGCTGTGAAGTCTGCGGCAGTCATTTCGGGTACCTTCCATTAAGAAACACTGAAAGGAAATCAGGCACTGTTGCCTTAAGAGTTACGGCCCGCGTAGCTCCGCCCACCCAGGAAGTGGAAGAACAAAACCACAGCATTGACGGCCTTGTGGCATGAAGCCCGCGCGAGTTAAGGGCGCGATCTCGACGGCTGTTTGGCTGCTTGCTGTGCGCTGCACTGCACTGCACTGCGACCTACTCTCCTAAACTGAGAGCGAGCAGAGTGACGAAGCTAGACGTCGTTGAAAGCAAAGGATTTCCCCATACCCCTATCACAAAGGGATTTCGGGTAAGAGACTAAAAGCGCTGCATGGGTTACAAGGTAGGAGACTGTTGCGGCAAGTCCTCTTTGATCCCATCGGGAATTCAGTGTTCACAGTAACATGGAAAACTCTGTAACGGGAAAAAAAAGGAGTACACGCTATAGGTGCTTTGCGGAAAATAAAAAAATAAAAAAAAAAAAAAGGTAGTGGATTACATAGCTTGAGCACTAAAAGAAAAATATCTTTTCAATAGTGATATAATAAAAAGAGGAAAAATTAAACTGTGAAGTAACGCATTGCAGGATGACATTAGGTGCCCAGAATGGGATGGTTCCTACTCCGAGGAGCTATACATACAAAATCAAGAGCTGCCATTAAAAAATGCACCCATCAGAAGTCAGTCCTCAGTTAACATAACTACAGCACAGGTAAATCCTGGTCCCTTGAGCTACTTGCCAGCTAGTAGCACTCCGTCCGACACGGTACTGTCGTGGAGAAAAGGGTTGGAATACACTATTACCACAAACAAGATTCAAAGGAAAATTGATGAACATTTTGCCAAGAAAAAAGAAGCCAAAGTGAAAACGTTAGTCTTAGAAACAGCATAGAACTCTCAGATAATGACGTAATTGAATGTTCATCAATAGCAGGCCCTCCTCTTCTAATTCCCTTACAAACACCTTCTGTACCTGAAAGGGAGGTAGTAAATGGAGAGGAGGCACCAGGAGAGGAAGTTTTCACACAAGCACAAAACTATGAGGAAATAACAACTGGTTCCACACCAGAAGTAGCCCAGGAGTTAAGAATTAATCAGAAGAGGAAACTCTAAAAGCCAAGCGCTGCTGCTCTTGCAGCTTTGAACTTCTAATTAAATTCACTGGTGACTGTCTTTGAGCAACTGAAACTGGAAGTCCAACTACAAGCAGGAACCCTGATGGAAATGACCAAAGATTTAACCAGTTTAGATTCCACAGTAGTGGGGCTGACCTCATCAATGAACACAGCTGTAACACCGTCACTAGGAGAGCTAAGAGTGGAGCTCGCAAAACAAGGTCTAGACATATCAGCCCTAGAAAGGTCCTTGATAAAGAAAAAAAGCGGAAGACGACAAACAAAAATGTCTACTACAAGAAATTCTACATCTAATCAAGGCTGAGAAGAAAACAGTGACTGGGTCCTTGGAAAGCCTGAGAGGGGGGGAGAGGGCAAGTAACCATTTTGATGACACTCCCCTTTCGGAGTCAGTATTGAAGGAATTCAGAAGGCTCGCTCATGTTGTAGAAGATGAAGTGGTAGACATCGAGCCCCATATAAACAATCAGGAGACCTTGCCAAGCGACCAGGATGTATGCTCTGCTGAATTGCTGGTCCCTGGTAAACAACTGTCAAAGGGAAGAAGAAAAGCCCAAAAAAAAATAAATACAAAAGAAAATAAAAATCAGCACAATGGCATTTCTAGTCACCCTTCAAAAACAACAAAAAAAAGGCCAGTCAGGTGTCCAAAAAATGAAAAATCCTAAAAATGAGGAACCAACAGCTACTAAAGAAATGAAAACTCCTTCTCAGAAAGATACCCAAGAAAACAACTCGAATATCCTGGACATAGCAAATGGAAATACTAAAGGATCCCTGGCAAAAAGTGGGAAACCTCGACATTGTATTGAGGAAAAAAAGCACAGAAGGGAAACAGAAAGCCATTGTGGGAACCGACATGCGGTCTCGGACAAAAACAAAGAAAACGAGTGCAAGTGTTGGACTACAGACAGATTTTTTTTTTAGATCAACAAGTAGATCCAATACAAACCTTGTCCTCAGGAGTCACGAGTATCACAAGTCCCATTGGGAGAAGGGAAAAGAGGGAAAAAAACAATCTTAAATTGTCCATCACTCAAAGGCCCACCCTGGGCTCCAATATTCTGGGGGAATGAGAACGAACGTCTTCCCAAAAAAAAAAAACAAAAAAAAACGCTCAGGCAACAACAGAAGCAACGTTAAAAATTGCACCAATCTTTCTAAAACGTGACTCCAAGAAAAACATTATTATACCACTGTTGGATGAAGTTAAAAATGAACAGGGAAAAATGAAGGAATTAACTGAAGCACCGAGAGAAAAAGTAGAAGACCGGACAAAGACAGCTGACTTGGAGGCAAACTCCTATGAACAATCTTCGGAGGAAGACCTAGAAATTCAAGAATATGCCGTCCCAAAACTCTGGCTAAAAGCACCAAATATAACTCCAAAATATACATCGCTTTGCAGGAGTGCTATCTTGGACTACGTTAAAAGAGTTCCCAACCTCTAACTGTTTGGCTCAGGGGACTTGGAAATTTGTAAAGTTCCCAAGTAGAAATGTGAGGAATATAGTAGAGGTGGGTTTTACTTCACAAAAAGCATGGAAAGCTATAAAAAAACAACAAAAAAGAGCTGAAAAAAAAATCAATCAGCCTGTTGATTCTTGAAAAGAACAAAACGAGAATTGCAAGCCCGACTGCTTCAAGCCATTAATTTGGTCGGTGCACCGCCCAACTGCAGGAGCCTTGATAAAAGAAACTCATCATCAACATTAATTCGCTGAAGAAACGTGGATTAAGAAAAGGACCTTAAGGCGAGAAGTCAGACGGCTGAAGAAATCAATCACGAATCCAATCGAACTTCAAACAGAACAGAAAAAGCTCATTAGAAATTACAAACAATGGTCACGAGCAAGAAAGGTCCTTCAACATCAACAAGATAATGAGCAGATGCTGGAGGCCCTTTGTGAAAACAGTACCTGCAACTTTTGGTCGATTATAAATAGCAAAGGAAAGAAATTAGCCAGTAACACTACCCAATGTAACCTGGTTTCAGAAAAGAGATGGTTAGATTATCTGACAAAGAATTTTAAAAACACGTCAGCCACCCTGGAAGAATAGCAGGAGGTCGTTAAGTGGGAACTCAACTTTAATATAAAATTAATAGAAGATCTTATTCTGAGCGCTTCATCATCAAAGGCAGCGGGCCCAAATGGGTTAACCTATTGGGTTCTGAAGAACAACGTAAAAACCTGGGCGATTCTTCTTGATACCCTCTATAAGGAAATATTAGAGTCAAAATGCTTTCCCTCCTTCCTGGAAACAAGCGGTCATAATACCATTCTACAAGGGGGGTGATAGAACTCAGCCTGAGAATTATAGGCCAATCTCCCTCTTAGATATCGAAAGCAAGATATTCATGCAAATCCTCTTGATAGAGCTAGGAGGACTGGGCCAAATCAAATAACATTGTTTCCAAATTTCAAACGGGATTTAGACGAGGAATGTCTACAACATTAAATGGCATCACTCTGAGCCTCTTAGCAGAACACTCTAAAAAAACGGAGAGGGGCCGATACATGGAGCCTGGGTAGATTTCTCCAGAACATTCAACCTAGTAAATAGGCAGAAACTGTGGGCAAAACTGAGAAGGTGGGGACTTCCAAGCAAGCTACTGGCTATATTAATTGAGCTTCACAAAAACACCTCGCTTATCGTAAGACTAGATGAGGCTGGTCACCTTACAAATACAATTAGCGTGGAGCAAGGAGTGCGACAAGGGTGCATGGGAGCCCCCTTCTTTAACGTTTGTCAGATCTGGCTGACTTTCTTCAAACCTGGGTCATGGCAAGCCCCAAACTCAACTCCATCAAGGTTCATTGGCTCGCCTATGCAGACGACATAGTCCTGTTTCACAGGACAGCAATAGGCTTGCAGCACTTATTGAATGGTTTAAGCGAATACACTAAACTTAATGGACTACAAGTAAACCCAAAGAAGTCCAATATTTTGGTGCTGAAACATCCTAAAAAGCAAATCAACTTTGGAAAATGTTTTTTTGAAGGTGAAGCGATTTTGAGGGTAGATGAATTAGTCTACCTGGGCTACACAAGGTTTGCCTCTCCATCAGTTAGTAAAGTGGAACTAGAATGAAGACCAAAGGTCGAGAAAACAATATCACAGATGATAAAGATCTTCTTTGAGCTCTGCAAATTCTCAATTAAACCACTAATAAAGTTTTACAATGCTAAAGTAATCCCAGTGATATTGTACGGGTTGGAGGCCCAACCAATGCTTTGGAACATAGGCTGGCTAAAAGTGGAAGGACAGATTTGGAAGAGCTCCTTGCGCTTGCTCAGCTGTCTTCCTATGCAGGTCCTAAGGTTCGAACTCGGCCTGAAATCACTGCAGCAACAGGTGGCCTGGAGATTATCATCTCTATACAGGCCAATAATAATTCCACAAAAAAAAAAAACTTCCTTTATGAAGACATCAAGTATCATCTTCAAATGGACAGCTCCAAGATCCTCCAACAGTTGGACATAAAAGTAAAAAGAAACCTGGCAGGAGCCAATTCGGTAGCAACCCTGAAAGAGAATCCCCTGAAAGCAAAGAAAGAACTGAAAACAATGGACTGGATCAAAACAGGGCTGGAAATGAGGCTTGTAAAACCAAAGAATAGTTTTTTAGTAGTGGAAAAAAAACTGGGAGAACTGCCTAAATATTTGCTAAAACATCCAAACAGTGAATCAAGATATATATTTCTTAGGGCGCGCCTACATTTAATTCATACAGGCGAGATCTTAAACATCAGAGGGCAAAGCCATAATATCATACCCTTTTGCAAAATATGTGCAACCCGAAATAAGCAAAACCTGCATCATTTGCTCCTACAATGTGAAGGAACTTGGGAGACTAGAGTTCTGTACTTTGAGAAATTTGTTCATAAAGTGAACTTTTGGAATCGTTTGATCTCGGGGCAAAATGCCGCCTTGACGATTGCAATGGGTCAGGTCCTTTTAAAACCTGGCTTGACCTTAATAGGCGCTCGGCAGACTGGGACTAATGTTTCTCAAGAAAATTTGGCTTAATACAGAAGTAGAAATTACATCAGAAGTCTCTCTCTTGTCCCGCAGCTAGAGAGTCTTGAACAACATAGGATGTGGTGCAGGTTTTTGGGGGAGTGATGGTCTTTTTTCTTTCTTTTTTTTTTTTAAAAAGGCATGCCCTCTGTTTGGTAGAACTGTATAAAAGGACAACTGTAAAATTAGTGTTGATCACTAGTTGGTAATATGTTGGTTTTAATATTTTGTAAAGATCCAATTTGATCAAAACAAATAAAGTATTTTTTGTTTTTAAAAAAGCCTTTCTGGAACAGCATTTTGGAGGCACGTGAACAGGCATTCGGAGAGGGAGAGGGCCGGGCTCCCCAGATGGTATTGATGGGGAGGCAGGAGAAAGGAGAAGGCGGAGAGGGGAGAGGCCTAGTTAAGGCAAGGTCTATGTTTACGCTAGCGGCAATGTCCCTCATCGCACAGAGGTGGAAGGGGCCCACGATCCCAACGCAGTAGGATTGGTTGAGAAAAATGTGGGACCTGGTAGCCATGGAATGGGCCAGTTTCGTGGTCAATAATAACCTGAAGAACTTTGCAGCAGAGTGGGGTGCGGCGCTGACTTACCTGAAAGGGGAATTTAGAGAACAGTGGTGCCCACAAAGATTGAAACTGCTGGACCTTTTTGGTTGATTATTTTCTTGGGAAGGAGATGGACAAACGGGAACTCCAGTGCTTTGGGGGGGAGGGAAGAAGGGTGGGGGAGGGAATGTTTGAAGTTGGTTTTGTATGTTATATAATAATAATAAAAAGATAATTAAAAAATAAAATAAAAAAAGCCACCAAGTATGTTCTTTCACCTCTGTTGGACGTGCTTTATGGGTCAGACATTTGGCACACAATTATTGCATACATTAAACAGATCGCCCGGTTGGAGTAATCTTGGGTTCCTGAAATGGTCCATGTGGGAATGTGGAATATACTAATTTTTAGTAGCTCTTTCCACCACGATAGGCCAGTCATACACATGTTGCTGGCCACGCACCAAACCACGGCTCAACACTGGAAACACCCAGACCTCCCCTGATCAAGTTTTGGTGGGGCAAGCTTTGGAATTCTTAAGCAATGGGTACGTTTATCCAGTTCGACCTGGATGCAGTTTATCCACTTTGATCAAGACTCCAAAGACATGGAGGTACAACAAAGTAATTTAAACCATTTACATTACTCAGATTGGCAACTGCAACGAAGTAGCACATCTAAGTGTTTGTACTTTTATTCACAGAACATTCATTAATAAAAGAAAAGATGTATGAATACTATGTTGACCAACTTTTTCTGAATTTCCTTTGTAAACCAGCGACATGCCCATGGCACCATCACCTGATGTATTCTTTATTTACATTATACCTGCGCTGATCTCTCTCACCTGTGAATCTAAAGATAATAACATTTTTTATTGAAATAAACCATACTTTTTACAATAACTAGGCAATGCCATTATACGAAGAGGGTCGAATATGCACAAGTATTCAAGAAAACACATCATCAACCACTTTGGTGGTTGTTTAAATAGGAGTAGTATTATTTGCAAGTTTCAGCATTTACTGAATGAACTCAAAAGGTTAGATATTTTCTGGTTGTATACTACTTCGACAACATGCTAGGCAAATGAATGGAGAGCCTTGGCTATAAAACAGAAAAGACCTATAGATTTCTTAATGTTTCAACACAAAATTTTAGGCTACATAAACCCTCCCGCAGTGCACTACTGTAAAAAAAAATAAATAAAAAAAAAAAAGATCTGAGGTGAGATTTATAAACGTTATTTTACATACTGCAGTCACAAGTATGCTTTCAAGCTTTTAGCAATGAGAATGGGTTTACTGTGTTAGCCAAATGCTTTTTCATGACTAAGGAAGTAATCCGGCTTACTCAATGGTTGAGCAGGTCTACGATAGCTAGCAGCTGCTAATATAGGTTCTGCTCAAAACTAGAATCAGCCTAAGAGTATACTTGAGACAATGTGGTGATCATATGGAGGCAAGGCAAACCTGCATGGGGGGTAAATAGAACAACCTTGTTCCAAGTTTCCAATACTTTTAACTTCCAGAATGAGCATAATATAAATGTAAATTTCAAACTGAATATAGAGTGGTAATAATTCCAGGCAGGGCAGTGCCCAATAAACTCTATCATGAGCCACAAATTATTAAATGGTTTCAGGATGTCATGTCCAGGTCCGCTTTACAGTCACACAGTTTTGGCAATACATTAGCATCCATGCTTACTGCAGCAGCAATATTTAGGACAACTCATCTACAGAAGGAGTAAGAGCTGTAAGAAATTATACTGTGCATTTATCCTTGGAAATGTCTAAAAGAAAATGGTGGCTTCTTGCACCAATTTCTACTATCTTTTATGCACTTCATATTAGCAGGTGAAACAAACAGTTGCTTCAAAGTGATTGATTATCGAAGACTAAATGTACAATACCTGAACATCTAGTCTCCATTCCATACTGTGGTAATGCGGAAGATCGGGGGCCAATTCATTAAGGATGTTTCTGATCTCTTTTCTGTTGTCAAGGTAAAGTTGCAAGAGCAATTTATTCAGTTCTTCAGAAAACCCCAAAACAAGCACAGAGTCTTGAAAATCTATTTCAGAAATCTAGGTGTAAAAAATAAAATCAATTAGGTATTTTTTTATTATACAAATAGCAATAACAATTCTCTCGATATGCATAGATTCTTAAAAGAAAAACTATGAAACAATTCATTTTGGCTTTAATCTCAGTATTTTGCTCTATGGAAAAGGAACCAATCCTACATGTTCTCCTCACCAAAGCACATGCAAGTTGTGGCCCTCCGTCATAAATACTTATTGTACACTGGAGACTAGATGGCAAGGACATTACAGACGCCATGCTGCATGGTGAGATGCTTTGAATGTGTGGGAACTGGGTTATTGAGATGGCTAAATATGACATTTATTCAGCATTTTTAAAGCACTCACACAGCCCGCGGGCATCGAGGCGCTGTTGCAGAATTTTTTTTTTTTAGTTGCGTAATTGTTTGTGTCTTAGTTGCGTATTTATAACACGCTTAAATACCAAGAGGTTTCTAAGCACTGACCCGAGGATTGAACATGTGTTGCTTCGTGTCATCTTGCTTCCAAGTCGAGCACGTTGCCGCTGAGCCATGTAGCAAACATGAGGGCAAATGTTGCATCTGAGCATAATATGATAGAAAGTATCGATCTTGAAAGCAAAAGAACAATTTGAAGGTTAAAAAATAGATTTATGTCCAACACACTGCAATTTTGCAGTATTAGCTACAATAATTATAAAACATATTTGAAATCCCAAGATACCTCGCACACAGAGTTTCTATGTAAATCGTGATCTTACAGTAAACTCATACAAATGAGCACTAGAAGCCACATTTCAATCAACTTTGCTGAGAAACCGAAGAAATCTTTGCATGTCCCCATCAGACCTTCATTGAATAATTTGGGTCTTTGAATAGGAGACATTAACCAAAGACGTTTATGGGTTATTGATCCTGCACGTTTGGGCTCTATCTACTGATTAGAAGGGAGAGCAGAGGCAATCACGTCTGTTCCTAAGGCTCTCTAAACCAACAGTAAAAGAATGATAACTATCTGAACTACCGTAAACTAGCACTACCATAAAATAACCACAGCAATGTATAGATGGCGTTATTTAGAATTCACTGCAGAAGGAGAAGGAAAACGTATCTTTTCCTATATGGTTATGCTAGAATTGTGTGAACAGATTGGGTATGGCTAAACCTCTGCACCACACTGTCGCAGTGAATTGCTTTGAAATCTCACTGCCTTAGCCACAAGAATATATCTGTTACCGGAACATTAAGAAGGCAGAGGCAAATGTCGAGACAAATCATAATTAGAGCATACATGGAGCAGCAATGTGGAAACCTCATTCCAACTGTTTAAGCATGCCCTGGAGTCTGTAGACTCATCTCTTCGGGAAAGGCTCCATCAAACTGTAAAAAGATGAGCCTGGATTTGTTTACACATCATGTCTCCCACTGTACCTGAAATTGTCATTCTTCGTGCTAAACCTATTTGGGCAAACACACACCCACTTAGAAACAGTTGCTTTACAAGAAAATCAAGTAAAGCAACAAACGTGACAAAGCCGCAGAGAATAAGATCTGTCAGATACTTCTGCAAATAAAGCGGAACTCAAATTCACAGCCACTCCTATTGAACAGACTAGAATTTTCATAGCAGCAATGTACATTTCAAATGAAAGTTGTTAAAAAATATGTAATAAAACATTTTAGGAATTTGAAGAGGGAGATATGAATGTGGACCTCGTTGCACCGGTTCCGCCCTTGTCTTGACGTCACAGAAATCAAAGGTGTAAATCGTTCCTGGCCCCTCTGCATTGCCGATTTATCGCAGATGTAAGAAACGCTATCCACTCAGACAGCCGTTTAGACCCTATCCTGATGACATTAAAGAGATATGTTTGTAGTCGATGGAGCACATAGACTGACTGTGAAAAAAGATGTCACGACCGAGACTATGACATATATGCGTTTGACATGAAGCACGTATACATTCCTGTATGAAGCTATACAGACACTAATTGCTCCCAAAAATGAAGAACATGGTTATGACCTACTTAGATAGTGGACGGATACACCTTTGCTATGCAGTAACCGCAAGTCGCACAAGAATACATATGAACTGCTTGCTGGCGCTGAATGCAACCAACATGAGTGGACATGTAAATCAAGATGGAAACCACAGCCTCATTGAAATAAACAAAAGGCACTGAAAGGGACTCGAGAATGCAGAGAGGCCTGACACGTTGATTTCGCAGAGACGCTCTGACCAGGCTGCCTGTGCAGCCAGCATACATATTTTGGCCGAGGACACGGAGGGAGAGAAGGTTTGGCATCAGCAGAAGAGAAAACACCTGCATGCGTAAAAGCTAAAAATGCTCATAAATGTGAGCAGGAAAATTAGGTTTGCAGTGCCGGCACACTTGAGCTGAACCTGGAAGACAAAACCTATTCATTCGAGACAGACTAAGAACGTTGTTCCCATCCAACTGAAGACAGATGATACAAAGTAATACCAGGTTGAAAGCTTAATGTTCTGTCTCAAGGCCTAGAGGATCGGAGATGGTAACTCTATTGGGTAGAGACAGCACCTTTGAGGCTATTCAAGCCCACCTTGAGAAGACCCTCTCTGACCAATCCCTACCCACCTTCCACGCTCGCTCACACTTTATAGTAATACCTAATGGTAAATCGCTAAAATGACATACGTGTGTTTGCAACATTTAGGAGGTGGTCACAGAGGACTCACCAGACACTGTTTAGCCAATGAAAGTACAAATCCCATATATCTTCTATATGTATCCCACAGTACACTATTTTTGCAATGTAACATTTATTTTGTGGCGTTACTCGACATTAAAACTCCATGACAAGCCTGTAACCAGTGAGAGTGTATTGGAAATCTTTCAATGTCCATAACTTGATCCCTGTTTCGAAAGCTTTCAATAAAACAGTGAGTTTTGTCACATTTATGGACTCTTCTGTTTTTGAGTGCAAGGGATTTCCCCTGGACCAGTTCCTCTTGCGCTTAATTTGGGGAAATTAACAGACCCCTCCTCACTTCAGATTCTTCACTTACTTTATCAAGAGTAATAAAGCTCTAAACCTAGAGTATTTTCTGATGATGTCTGGAGGTAAAGATGTGTTCTAGTATCCCTGCTCTTCGGTTATGAAGGTCAACTTTAGTTCTGATTCAGTTTACCAAGATAGCCAATAACAAGCTACCAATTGTTATACATACAATCACATTACATCTGCCCGATTCTTAGGAGTACAGCGTGCAGGTGAAAGTTATCAGACAACAAAAATAAATTAAAACCTTAATTGTTTTTAGGCTCTTTAACAGAAAACAAAAATGATAAGGGGGTTATTAAAGAGCTACATACCATGATCTTAGAACTCTCGGTTAAAAGGTAGGTCAGTCCCTCAACGCCATGCTGAATGGTGTCACTACTGACACTGAGTTTTCCTTTAAGATTATATCAAAAGAAAACAAAGTTAGAAAACACAGTACCACGATTAAAATACATTTTCAATGCCAGTATGTTAATCAAGCTTTTCATTCTAAGTTGTGATCATCTACAATTTACTTACATATTAGTCAAAACTTTGTGTCAACATATGTGCTGAAAGATTGAACACATTCTGTTGCATAATTCTTTAGCTCAATTATCAAGATAGCGACTCCTCTTAAAACACTCACGTCATATGAAGCAATACAGAGCATGAAGATATTACCATAGCAGTAATATTCTTTAACATGCATCTCCTCTTGGCAGTAAGTGAAGCACATCTCTCAGCCTCATGAGGAGGAGTGATGGTAAACAGAGTTATGGAGTCTGTGGTATGTTCACTACCAGTGACTGTCAAAATGTGGGTCATTTGGAATCTATCATTCAACATGGTTTAGATTTTTCGCTTTCATTTCACTGTAGCCAAATACTGGGGTAAGATATTTTCTGCTCACTGTCCTCCATAATCTCACCGTTTTCTTTTTTTTAAATGGGTGCGTGTAGTTTGTGAAAATATGCAAATGGCTGGACTGTGGGAAAAGGAAGAGCCTATGTTGGCCCACAGAGAACCTCCTCCACGTGAAGTACACATTCTGCCCTAGATTTTTCCATGGATGTAGGAGTTTGGCATTGCACAACTACTTTTATATTGTGTATGGGTACGTATAGAACGTTATTGTGAGTTTAAAAATTTGAAAAAGAAATATTCACATAAAATGAGGACATAGAACAATCCGTCTGAACCAAGTCACTCATACCTTGCAATGGTTACTAGGTGGCTCTGTGGAATGCGAGACTTGGCTCAAACGATTTGAGAGAGACAGACACACACACACTAAGACTAGTAAAAAGTAATCGCTTTTTGGGAAGGGGGTATTTCTTTTCCCCCTCCACTCAAAAAACAGGGAGCAAACGATCCACTTCAAAATATTACCTGGGAACCTGACCACAGCCATACACACATGGGGACTTGCTGGGGTGTGGAAGGAAGGGCAAGATAAAAGGTACCCCATACTTACAGGGGTACCCATTAAATACGGGTAGCCCTAATCACGCTCACACCAGATTAATAGTTCACCCCTCTAGGGAATTAAGGCCAAGAATCTTATCTTGCAAGGATAGCAAATGTAATCATTACAGAAATGAGGAGGGGGCAAACATCTCTGCTCCTGAACAGCATTCTGTCCCTCACCGCTCACAGCTCCTGCAGAGTAGTGCCAAGGAGCCTCTTATACTGTTCAACTTGGTTCCTGGATGCTGGCATAGTTCACCCAAAACTGTTGTTCGTCTTTACAAGGGATGCTGCAGTCTTCCTTCTTGTATGGCCGGATTTCCATTTTAGGAAAAACTACTTAGCATACTACTGCCTATGCAGGAATACATTTTAGTTCCTTTTTAATCATATTTTGCTATATTATAAACATTTATATATAAAACACACCTTCCCGCCATATTCTCCACACTCAAGATACTCCTATTTTATCGGGTCTAGCATTTGTTCTTAAAACCTCGATTTTCACAGTACTCTGTATTTAGTGCACTGAGCATGTAGACCCTCTATTTTAGAATGCGTGGGTTTTTGATGGACAGGAAACAGCTGCTCAGGCACTTTGAGTGTTCTGCCAGAGCTAGCCTCAGTGTCGCAACATTGCATGAGCTCTGCAATCCATTTTTAGCGCAGGCCACATTCCTTTTGCCAGAGAGCCTTTTTTGAGATTTGAAAACTACATAGAATAATATTTACAAGTGTAGTCAGCTAATTGTTATTTACACCTTATATTTAAATACTATCTTCATTTAGTGGCTGGCCACGTCTGTGTGTGATTATATTTGCATAAAAGGCTTTCTCAGTGCTATATTGCTTAGAGAAGTCTTACCTAATTGTAAAGTGCTTAGGGAGTGCAGGAAGGAGCTAGCCCCCGTACCCTCCAACACAAGCTAGGAAGGGTCCACAAGATCTCACCTTGGGGAAGACAAACATCAGAAATTCCAGGGACTGGTGGTTGGGGAAAGGATGAAGGGGTGCAAAAAACCCAAAAACAAAACAAAAAAAAAAAAAAAGGCTGTCTGTCTACAGGCAACGCTGCTCCATCAAGAACTGTAGCAGGTCTCGTAACAGCCATTTTCACAGCTCGGGTCACTTTCAGATCCTCAAGCACCATGTAACACTGAAGGATGAGGGGACATAACGTTTCTCATGATCTTCAGTCAGGCTTCCTGCAGCGCAGGCGAAGCACCTGTGCTGTCCTAGGAGAAGCATGAAAGGCAGTATAATCCCCACAATCCAAAGGAAAAGAAAAACATTACTTAAACCCGATATTGACAGTTTGACAACTCTGGCCCAGGAGAGAGTAAGAAGAATGAGACCCTATGCTCGAGTCAGAATGTCCGAGATTGACTGTCACAAAGACAAAGCCTTCAGCCGGAATTCTAATAGTACAGGATCCATCAATGCCGCCCTGTAGAGCCAAGGCCAGCCAACCAGCAAAGTGTGCTTATTGGCTCAACATTCATGCAATCTTCATTGACTGGACAAAAGTCTTTACATGCCAAGGCATCCCTAATTCCAGTGGAAATGTATGTGCACTTAATCTAAACCTGGGCCTTGGAATAAAAAGCAACAGATGATTAATCCAGATTAATTTTGAGGTTTTGGCAAAAAACATTTTAGTGACATTATTGTAATAGGCACCGATTAAAATTTACATGTAGATCGTGACACATCTAAAACTGGTGCATATGTGAAAAGTGATTCAATGCGTATGGCGGACTTGACGCGCTTAGTGTGGAGGCGTTTCGGTAGTCTTACTGTTTCTGTAGGGTCTTTGATAGTGCTTTTATGCTGGAACAAGAATGAGGTCATGTGAGTGATCAGTTGCACAGGTGTAAAGGAAGGGTAGCGTGAGCGATATATTACACTGGCTTGGAGTGACATGACTAGTATATTCCACTGGCGAGCTGCGGGTCTGCTCACCAGTGCCGATGGAGCCACAGGATTCGTTGCATCCTGGCTGGGTTGACATTCGTCATGTCGGACTCTTGTGGTGAACCTCTGCTGGGGGCCTGTGGGTACTGGTGATTTGTTGTCCAGCGATTCAACTGAAGCATGCCTCCCTCCGAGGGCAGTTTGATATGATGTGTGCTTCTTGCAGTGGCTCTGTCTTCAGCATATGCTCACGAGCATTCTGTGTGGATAGGATGACATGGTTGGGTGTCAAAGTTGTGATCTCCGAGACATGGTGTCATTTGGGAATTGACACGGGGGTCCTGGGAGTCCCTCTGCCAGATATTAGTCCTGGTTATGAGGGACTTACCCCACAGTCTTTAGCTCATTATCTTTCACAGAGAAGATATATCCCAAACATATCAGTCTTTGTCCTGTCCTGGGACCGTCCAGCACCGAAATGCTAGGCAATTCTCCTCTGAACAAGAGTACGAACAGCATCCCCAGACACGTCTTTCGGTCTGGTTGGACCTCAGCAGTAGGGAGGAGCTGTGCCTCTCTAAGAATAGTGAGCAAGTGGTCCACGTCTGGATTCCCCTAGTAACTTAGGGTGAGACCCAAAGTTACTTAAATATGCAAATTGACACGGGGGTCCTGGGAGTCCCTCTGCCAGACATTAGTCCTGGTTACGAGGGACTTGGACTTACCCGAGTCTTTAGCTCACTATGTTTCACAGAGAAGAAATATCCCAAACATATCAGTCTTTGTCCTGCCCTGGGGCAATCCAGCACCAAAATGCCAGGCAATTCTCCTCTGAACAAGAGTACCAACAGCATCCCCAGACACGCGTTTCATTCTGGTTGGACTTCATCAGTAGGGAGGAGCTGTGCCTCTCTAAGAACAGTGAGCAAGACTTGCAGTACGCCGGATGCCGCTTTCAACCCACACGGATCTGATCAGCCAGATAACACAAGTCTTCTAGCATCATTTTTGACCTAACCTCCAATGTGGAAGAAGTCATTGGTAGCATTTGGAAGATTCTAAAAAGCAACTAAGGACCACGCACCAATCGGGCGGTTGTGACCAGAGACCCCGAGACTCCCGGCACACATGATAATAGCTTTCTGTTGGGAGTCTTAAGACAAGGGATTAAGACCCCAGTCTTGGGACACCTGTTAATTGGGTTAAAAAACCATGAGCATCGATAAGCGACTTATCACCTTCCACGCATGAAACGACTTCTCTCGTAGAGGTAATCATTTCATGTAAGAAGAAACTGGATCGTTATCCACAAGCAGAATCACAGTGGGGCACCTATGCCAGATATCAGAAATCTGGATCACTGAATGTGTTGAATATAGCCACAAATAACCACTCCTGATGAAGGAAATTGTATTTCCGAAACGCGTTGAATTTTTAATAACAATAATCACCTCTGATTGCATTGTGCCAATATAAACGTAATATTGTAACTATTATCAGCTGGAATGTTTCTTTTGCTCCACTATATTTGAATCATATTAAAACAAATCTTTTACTCTTGAACGTACTTCTGTTTGAGTTGACCTATTAAAGGTTTTAGTAAGAATCAACTTCATAATTAATTATTTGGGTCCCTATATAATTTATATATTTGGATGATTTAAAAAACTGTATCTTTGAATATTTTCTCGACAAATTGTTATCTCACCTGGAAGGATATAGTACTTTTTTATTAACTTCTAATTGAACTTTGCTTAACAATTGTTTGCCTTTGTACAATCTCCCGAGTGTGCAGGGGACGTGAGTGATCCACAGACCGTGGACACTTTCCATTTTTCTATACTTTGTTCATCGCATCACAGTGCCAGTGTTGCGTTACTCTCCTCTGCACCTCACTAGCTTAGTCACTTCTATTTAATTCCCATTAGTACCAGGTGTGCACCCGTTACGCCCTGTTTTTGTTCCAATAGGACTGGGGACAACCATAGGTCTTTGCACGCTTTGCTTGAGGAATTCAGATTTGTGATGCGTGAAGACTTGCTCACCCTTCCGACAAATGTTATACTTTCCACTCATGACGACATGATGTTTACACTCGCTTGATATGCTTCTGGTGTCTGGTCAATGCACCCAGAGACTGCTTCATGCTGACATCAATGCAATACTTGCATCAGACTATGCTCCTATTTCTGCCGAGATCTCATTGCCCTTTTCAATGTCCAAGACAAACTATTGGAAAATGAATATTGTGCTGCTGGAGGATAACGAAACTGTGGAAAAAATGGTAAAAGAGGCAGATTTTTTTTTTAACTACAAATAGCACGCCTGAGTTGAGCATGGAGTCCTTGTGGGAGACTTAAGTGCTACGTGCGTGGCCTGACAGGACTCTCGAGTAAAAGGAACAAAACAAAGGATCAGGAGATGAGGATGATGGAGGAGATCCAACAGCAAGAGTGTGGTTATTTGACGTCTCCAACTGATAAAAGGGCAACGCTTCTAGGATATGATATATGGCATTTATAACGCGCCTGTACACAAGTGTTTCTAGGCATGACAAGACAAGGAGGGGGAAACAAAGGAAGGACAAAAAAACGATTTACAAGGGCTTGAGTCATTCAGTTCGCGCCATTGCGGGGAGGGGGAAGGGGAGAAGTGCCGGGGGGAGGGGAAGGGAGAAGTGCAGGTAACTCATTAAGTGCAGCCAGTGGGAGGCTCATATGTGCAGAGAGAAGGGACTGTACGGTTGCAGGTACAGACCCCTAAAGTGCTGGGGTGCCCGGTGGCAGTGCAAGGGCAACTAGACATGCAGGAGCCTGTGTCCGAGTTCAGAGGATAGGCAGGTGACCAGTGCACGGAGCAGTCAGTGACATCAGCAGGGGAGAGGAAGAGAGAAAGCGGAAGCGAAAAGGAAGGTCTTCAGTTGCTTCCGTAACCAGACGTGGTTCTGCTGAAGTTTGAGAGAGGCAGGGAGGCTTTTTCCAGAGGGATGTCCCAGCCTAGGAGAGAGATCTGCCCCCAACTCTCAGCTTGGAGTAGCGGCTGACCCTCAGAGTTGGAGGTGGATGAGGGAAGACCTCATGAAGGAAGATGTTTTGGAAGAGAAAGTTGGAGGTAGAGTGGTCCCAGGCCCCAGAAAGCCTTGTGGACGATGCAAAGGGTCTTGGACTTGATCTTTGCAGTCAGGGGGAGCCAGTGAAGAGATTTCAGAGCTGGAGAGATGATCTCTGGGCTTGAGGCCAAGGACAAGACTTGCAGTCCTGTTCTGGATAAGATGTAAAGGTCGAAGAGTAGAGGCAGGCAGATTTAGGAATAGGCTGTTGCAGTAGTCCAGCCTAGAGAGGACCAGAGCTCTGGAGCCAGCAAGTTTCTGGTGGAAAGTGGGAAAAGGAAGAATACCTCAGAGGAGGTGCAGCTGATAGTTTGACTTCTTAGTGACATCAGATATGAGGAGAGAAGGAGAGGGTGGGGTCGAAGATGACACCAAGGTTCTTAGCCTCACAGGAAGAGGGCCTAGAGTGGGCGGCCAGAGAGAGAGGAAAGGTGGGAGCAGGTGTCCCTATGAGGATGATCTCAGTCTTACTGGCATTAAGGCAGAGATCATTGGTGGCACACCTTTCCTGAATTGCGGCCAGACAGTCTGGTATGAGAGAAGGAGCAGAGGTGGCTGATCAGAGCCTGAAATAGAACTGGGTGTCATCTGGATAACACAGAAAATTGGAGCAGAAAGTAGCGATGCAGTGGGCAAGAGGTGACAGGTAGTTGTTGAAAAGCCAGGGAAAAAGGTTAGACCCCTGGGGAACACCACACCGGGGGGGGAGAGAAAGAGAGAAAGAGAGAAAGAGAGAAAGAGAGAAAAAGAGAAAGAGAGAAAGAGAGAAAGAGAGAAAGAGAGAAAGAGAGAAAGAGAGAGAGAAAGAGAGAAAGAGAGAAAGAGAAAGAAAGAGAGAAAGAGAGAAAGAAAGAGAGAAAGAGAGAAAGAAAGAGAGAAAGAGAGAAAGAAAGAGAGAAAGAGAATACCCCAGTTGGACCAGAGCAGGCCAGGGCCTGATCAGTGATACCCAGATTGACACAGAAGTGATTGAGCAGGATGGCATGGTTGACTGTGTCAAAAGCAGAGGATAGATTGAGGAGAATGAGGACAGAAGGAAGATAGTCAAGATTGGAGAGCAGGTCTTCACGGGTGTTAAGGAGAGCATTTTCTGTGCTTCTGGCAGCTCTAAAGCCGGACAGGTGGTCGTGGAGACAACCAACATATTCAGTATGCAGATTTAGCTGGGAGATGGCAAGCTTTTCCAGGAGTTTGCCCAGGAAAGGAGTGATGGAGATCGGGCGATAGTTAGCTGGAGATGAAGGGTCGGCCCACAGCTTCTTTAGAAGGGGGTGCACAAGGGAGTGCTAAAATGGGGGGGGGGGGCGGTCTGAGGGGAAAGTTCCAGTGGCAAAGGAGTGATTGCAGTAATCAGCCAAGGCTGGAGCAAGGGTGTCAATGTGGTCCTTGATGGTTCTAAATAAGCAGGGGAGAACCTGCTTTGATGAGACTTTCATAGATCGGACTGGTCTAGAAACATTGTCAGGGGAAAACAAGGGAAAGGAGGAGGAGGGATGGCATCAGATGGGCCAGGGGTGGTAGAGGAGAAGGAAGAGGTTATGTTATGAAAATGTATAGAGCGCACAAATGCCTGAAGGCACCATGGCGCTAACACGTGAGCAGAGTTTTTTTTTGTTTTTAGCAGATGTCGAAAGATAAGGTGGTCAACAGTCTTGCGAAGCACAAGACGGAGGGAGCTCCATGCCTTAGCGGCAGCAACCGAAAAAGCACGTCCGCCAGTGCACATCAATCTGAATCAGGGAACCACAACAAGAAATGCAGATTGAGATCAGAGACACCAAGTTGGAGCATAATGGGGGAATTTATCCTGGATGTATTCAGGCCCCAGGCCATTAAAAAGGCACGTTTCACCATATATAAGGACTTAAACAGAATCCGCTTTTCCACCAGGAGCCAGTGGAGCTACCTCAGTAGTGGAGTCATGTGGGTGCCAAAAGGGGGGCCGTAGGATAGCTCTAGCAACAGCATTCATCAACAGTTGATTCCAATTGATCAGATAGCGAGGCTGGGCTAGATACAGCGAGTTGCAGTAATCTAGGCCACTCCTAACAAGCGCAGCTACCACAGGGGCCTGGCATCTTTCAGGCACGAATGGAAGAACTTTCCTAAGTATGCGAAGTTTAAAATGACCACTTTTACATACTGCCGGAACCTGACCATACCTGGCAAGGGAAGAAGAAATAAAGACCCCCAGATTGCTCACCGTTAGAACTGGTACCGGAAGAGGACCAAAGGAGGCATGCCAGCAAACATTGGTCCAGAAAAGAGGAGGAGAAGTAGTACCAACCACCAGCACCTCGGTCTTACTGCCATTTAATTTCAACCAGTTCGAAGTCATCCATTCCCCTACATTCTGAAGCCACTTCCTAAACCAACTGACCGGAACAGCCTGATTTAAATCAAGACGGAGCAGGATTTGCGTATCGTCGGCATAGGAATAATAGCGGAAGTGATGGGACTGAATGAGGGACAGACGATGCCCAATGTAAAGATTAAACAAGATAGGGGACAGGTTGGATCCCTGCGGAACACCACAGGAAATTGGAACCAAACTAGAGTGAAAAGGCAGAAGTGAAACAGATTGTGAGCGATCGGCAAGAAAGGAAATGAACCAGTCAAGTACTCTACCAGACATCCCGGTTACAGACAGCCTGGATATCAGGGTGGGATGGTCAACTGTGTCGAACGCAGCCGACAGGTCTAGTAAAACAACTGCGCCGCACCCCCCTGGTCCACCAGGCAAGCCAGGTCGTCAAGTACTGAATTAAGGACCGGTTCAGTTCCCCTTCCAGGCCGAAAACCAGATTGAAAAGAGCCAAAATAAGAAGAAGATTCAAGAAAGGAAGACAACAGTGGAGAGACCAGGGCCTCCAACAGTTTCATGAGGAAGGGCAGTAACGAGATGGGTCAGTAATTAGCCAAGACCTCCGGGTCTAGGGAGGGTTTCTTTAACGGGATCACAAGGGCATGTTTGAGTGTAGAGGGAATCACTCCATCCGTGAAGGAAGCATTAACCGCTACAGTGATATGAGAGATAAGAGCACTCAAGTTTTCCTTCAGCAATGCCTAGGGGATGGCGTCCGCTTGGGAGGCTGGTTTCAGGCACTGGATAGGAGCCAGAATGTCAGATTTGGAAAAAAAATAGGAAACAAAGCCAGGTCTCCTTAACAGAAGAGAGCTCATTCGGCACATTAACAGCCAGAGGATGTGCCACTCCATTGTTGATGTTAGGAGATCTTAGAAGGAAGAAAGAAAGGGAATCAGAGCTTGTGATGGAGTAACCCGTGCACTGGCCATAACAGGGGTAGATAGCGATTAAACAAGCTGAACAAGGGTCCTAGGCTGATTAAGGGTTCCTTCAACCTTGGCGGCAAAAAAAGGTTTTCTTTGCAGCAATAACTGACCTATGGTAAGCAGTGAGCATGCAACGAAAAACAGACTTGGCCTCCGCAGAGTAGTTGACCCTCCACTGGTGGTAGAGGAAGAGAGGGTGGACAGGATGTACTGAGTTTTAGTGGTGAAATGAGAAGCCAAGGCCGTGCAGAGGGCCTTGGAGGGAAAACGATAGGTAGAGACTGCAGCAGGATTGGCCAGCTCCATGCAGATTTTGAAAAGTTCAGCCGAGCAGTTAGATGCCGCAGAGAAACGGGCTTGGGTGTAGGCTCTCTTCTTAGAGAGGACAGAGTCTGTACTGCCTTTGAAGCAGACGGTAGGCCAGTTTGTCAGAGGGTGTGCCTGATGCCCTCCACTTCCTCTCAGCCGCCCTACTGTTGCCTTTAAGGGTGGAGAGGTCGGAATCATCATACCAAGAGTTGCAATTGGATTTGGGCTTCAGGTGGATGCTCATGACAGGGGCAAGGACATCCAAAGAGTTAGAGATAGAGAGATGAAGGTTAGCGAGGGCTGTGTCAGGGTGCGAGTCAGCCAGAGTTGCAGGAGGAGGAGAGAAAGTAGTGGCGAGAGCCTCAACTGACACAAGCTTCATGGGTTGGATGACCGAGAAGTTAAGTGGCAGTGCTGTAGTTTCGACTTGACCCGAGGGTATCTTGTAGCCATCAGGAATGAGTGTGTCAAAACTTGTCACAGAGCTGGCCGTGAACCAAGTGTCTGTGAGACAGAGTACATCATCAAACTCTTCCAGGAGATGGCAGATGTCAGAGGAATGTTTGACAGCTGAATGAGAGTTGAGAGTAGTGCTGTGGAGTAGGTTGCCACATTTGAAGGACTTCTGTGGAGGAGAGCAGGCCAGAGGTATACCCTGCGGAAGTGCTGGAGGTGCCAGAGGATGGTCAGAGGAGGAAGGAGGAGGAGAAGGCAGGGTAGTCAGAGAGGAAGAAGAGAGTGCCAGAGGGGTAGCAGAGGAAGGAGGCAACAGGGTGGCCAGAGAAGCAGCAGGGAGGAAGGGGGCGAAGAGGTGACTGAGAAAGGAGGTGGCAGAGGAGCCGAGAGGGGTAAGAAGGGATAACAGGAGAGGAAAGGAAATTGATAAGATGAGGGAAGCATCTATTGAACAAGTTATTGACCGAGCGGGCAGTCAGGCTTCTTTTTAGGATGAAATGCAATTATTACGAAGGAGGGGAAAAGTGTAACAGACTTCTGTCTTACCGTCTAAGGGTTCAGGAGGCCGACGGAACCATCAATGCCATCATGGGTGCCTCGGGTTGGTGACGTACAAGGCAAACAAAATTAATGAGTCGTTCTGGCACTTTTATGAAAAGCTGTATCCATCGGAGGTGAAGCACGACTTTGAGGACCTGAAGAGAGATATTGATAACAGTGGTCTGCATCATCTGCTGGATTCGGTGAGGACCAGCCTTGATTTGGCTCTCGCAGTGGATGAACTGAAAAGAGTGGCAAATTGCCTATATGGAGGAAAGTGTCCTGGCCCAGACAGTCTCCCAGCACAGTTCTATAAGATCATGCTGAATAAGGTTTTTGAACTGTTGTTGTAGATTTTGCAAGCGTCTAAACTGAAGGGGACCCCATCATTGCTGCTGAATAAAGGCAAACCTCCTACGGCCATGTCGAGCTACAGGCCTACAAGTCTGATCAACACCGACAATACAATATTTGAAAGGTGCTTTCGATGAGGAGAGTTTACAGGATCTTGTGGATGAGAATCAGTTGGTGTTTGTAAAAGGGAGGAGTCCGTTCACCAATTTGCAGAAACCGATATTGACATTACAGGAAAGTCAGAAGCTTTTGACTGGACAGAGTGTAGCATCTTCTTCTTTGCATCGCTAGAGTACTTTGAATTTGGACAATAGATTGGGTGTTGCTGCTGTACACTGGTCCAACAGCGGCAGTCAACACCAATATGAGTTTTTTTTATAGGAGCAGAAACAGCCGTGCCTGAAGATGTGGAAAATGTAGCTGCCATGCAATCGTGGGGGCCTAGGAGTTCCAGACTTTGAATTGTAACATCTGGCTCTTTCAGCGCTTCATTTGATACCGTTTCTGGAGGAACCACCTAGTGTTTGGGCACGGGCTGAATCAAGCAGGAGCATGCTGCTGGTCCCAGAGGCCCTTTTGACAACTGATGGTGCCAGGGGCAATGTTCATTTGTCTGCTCAGATTCTCAGAGAAGGGCCTGGCACATGCTTGAAGTAAAGATTGGACAGGAAGCTGCATTGTCCCCTAGAAATTCGATCTGGCTTTAAGAGGGTGCGGATCAACGGGGAGGCCATTTTCTGGCTGCACTGGTTTCTGAATGGTGTGCAATAGTTTGGAGACCCATTCATGAAAAATGAATGGATCACCTTTGGTAGGCTCTCGAGGACTATCGGCCTTCACGACTGCACCTATGGAGAATACAGAAGATTGCGGGCAGCAATAGGAAATGTTGCAGTGAACGAACAAGATGCTCTCAAGGAACACATTGTGAATTTTAATGGAAAGGGAGATTATGCTTCAAACATGTACAAGCTTCTAATGAGCAGGATGTCGAATGAACAGTTGCTCATGTCATGGTCAGATGCAATTGGTGCGGACGTGTCAGAGGGCAGGTGGGAGAATCTATACAGAAACGTGTCCCTGACCTCATTGAATCTGGGTGAGAGAGTGCAGCAAATAAAGATTCTAAACAATGTTTACTGGACGCCAACCAGGTTGAGTGTGAGAGGTATGATTAGCTCCGACGCTTGTTGGGGATGTGGTCATAGGTCAGGCTCATTTGAACATATGATGCGGGAATGTTGTAGAGTGTGTGTATGTTGTGGTGTGGAGTCACAAAGACAAGGAAGAAGGTCCAGAGAGCCAAACTGGAATTTGTGACCATTATACTGGGGAAGGATGAGCTCTTGGAGGACTGGACTGAACCACAAAAGTGCTAGTTCTTTAAGGCCTCTGTCTCTGCAAAGGAGATTGTATTGAGGAATTGGAAGGGTACAACCTTTCCGACGTTGGCGGCATGGGTTGAGGGCCTGCGGAAGATGTTGTTTGACTGAGTTATGACTCAGTCAAACAACATCTTCCGGCACAGGCAGAAAAGGGGTGGTCTATATGAGGCGATCTGGAGCAGATATCTGGATTTGTCATAGACACATGTTACTTTTAGTTTCTCTGGCCTTTTTGTCTGTACTGAATTGTAAACGTTCCAATAAAAATGTGAATACAAAGAAAAAGCTACAGATGAAAAGTCTAGCATGTTATGGTGAAAATAGCAATACTGATTTAGTCAAGCATGGTATGTTTACTTTTATAGCAGCAAGTACCTTAAATTCTATTCTTTTTGCAAGGCAGAAAACCGCACACTACTAGTCAAATTGAAACATGTAACACATTAGTCAAAAAGGTTCCTGTTCAAAGTCAAAAGTTAGTCAATTCCGATTTATTCATCGGACTGATCCACATATTACCCCACTTAAAGAGGCAAACAAACAAAAAATTACATCAACATTAAAAACATATAGTAGAACAGTCAATAAGGGGAGTCCTTTAAAATAATAAATGTGAAAAGAACATTTTTGAAACAAAATATTTAGCTTCCTGGTACCCACAGGTAAGTGGGCCTGCTCCCCTGGTTGCTGCAAGTGGCTTTGCCATGCTTTTTGACTGAAATGGTAATTCGGCACGCTCTCCTGTGCTATAACATGGTCTGCTAAGGCCTTTTTCAAAGCCGCTTCCTCCTTCGCCTCTGCTCCGGCCCTCCCATCGCCCCATGATTGGCCCACTCTCCCTTTTAAGACATATACACAGGGCAGCCTCTTCGTCTAAGGGCACCAAGGCAAATGGCAGTTCCTGAAGAAGGAGCTCCATATGGTTTCTGCCCGTTTTCGCCTGTAAAGCATGTCTGCCATCAACCTGCAGCGACTGATAAGGCCAGTGTTGTCTGGGTGGGGAGCGCAGCAATTACTGTATTCCAGTAAAGCACTACCACTCTTATTACCATACATAACTTAGTAAGGTAGTAATGAATTCTCATTCACTGCTGTCGTCTCATATTTAGATATTTCACCAAATCACAATAATAGTACTAGAAGCACAGTGATGTGATAGAACCAAAGCCACGACCACTACAAGCGTCGACCCACCTAGACGAATCTTGAAGCACAAACCGTGCGCCTGCAATGATTTGTTTTAGCATAGACTGTTGTTGCTTCTAACCGTTTTGATCACAGCCACAAAAAGCCAAAATAACTGAGCGAATGCCCCAACATCAAAGGGCCACCAATGGCGGCAAGGTATGTATAATACACCACTTCACTGACCGTGGGCATGGCCAAACACACAGCAATATACAGCAAGGACTACGACAAAAATTCAGTCATGCTGTGCACATAGATTCTCTGCCTACTCACACCTGACTACGCCTCAACATCTCTGACAGAAGAATGCAGCGCAGTCCTACAATAAATTCAGGCATGCTGAACAGATAACATTTCTCTAGCACTGACACCATCCTGCTCTTCCCAGCACCCACCCATCCACATACTAAAACGCTTTGGTTGCCTCTCTACGGGAGCCTGGACATCCCTGCTAATCGTTTGTCGGCATAATGCACCCATGCATCATAATCGTGCTCGAGGACACCCAAAACTCCAGAGTTCGGTCCTTCGAGGGCGTTCCCACTAACAGCGCAATTAAACTATAATGGTAATATTGGCACTATACAAATGACAACTACAATACAATAAATCAAAAAGAAGGGGGAAAGGCTCTCAAAGATAAATACATATGATCAGGCTGTCCCTACCAGGATAACAACGAATAATGTGAAACATAAAACTAAACAAAAAAAGTTACCCAACTAGTAATAAAATTCTATTTACTGTCCCTCAAAACAATTAGTGTTTCCCAATTCCCACTAACTAATTTCAAGAATCAATCTCTAAACACCTCAACTGTAATGCAATTGGTCTATGTTGAGGCGGTCAAAGGGAAACATGCGCTAGCAAATTCGATAGACACTCCCTTCTAAGAAACCATGCCTACATTGCTTAAATGAGGATGCATTTTGATTTGGCAGGGAACAGGGAAGGATAGCTCAGGGGCAGCACTCTGGTCTTATAAACAAGACTACACTGAGCAGCTTGGGTTTAGTACCCAGTCCCGCTACTACACTTAAGATTCCCTGAGTCTGGCATGAAGCACAAAATAAGAAACCCATTTTATTTGAAATTTAATTTGCTACCAAAGGTTTCTTAGTAAAAGTAGGCATTGTATGGCGTATCAATGACTACATCCCTTTTCTTGTTCTATTTGGGCTAATATGTTTGTGCTATCAGTTAATTGGCAGAAGTCTATCATTAATGTGTACTTGCTAAAGAGGTACAAAGTTGCACATCATGGCAAGATACTAAGCCATTTCCCACCTATTCTCTTCCTTTGAGCTTATTGCAACATGGGGCAGGGAGGAACCTGTAGGAATTAGCTAGTATAATGGGAAGGGCGGTGTCTAGAGAAATAGGGCTGGAAAAGAGCAGGGCCTAAAGCTAGTGGCTTTGTAAAAGGGTGGGCTTTCGTGACAGTATTTAGCAAGGGTTGTGCCTTAAGAAATGGATTAAAGTAAGCAAAATACTGAAACTTCTACATCCGTAGAAAGATGAGACGGGAAGAGTACGAGGCATGGAGAGTGGGGCATTGCATAGGATAATTTCCAATTACTCTGCAAACAGGGTGGAAGCAGGCACAAATGATGATGGGAGGGGGCAGTACAGTGACTCAATGGACCAATCAGAGGTACTTGCAACATTACGGAGTAGCTGATGTTGCATCGCAGTAACTTATAGAAACAAGGCAACTCTTCAAGAGCTTAAACGCAAACTGTGTTGTGCCTGTTCAAATGCCATTAATTTAGGACACCAAGTGGAGCAAGTATCCTTTTCTACTACAAAGAGATGTCTTTCACATTCTGTACACTTCACAAGTAAACTTTAACAATAAAGACATTTTTTTTAAAAGAAATGTACACCTGTCATTCTCCCGACTATTGCAATAATGCCTAAAACAACAACAAACTGAGAAGAATTCTATGCAAGATATACATTTAAAAAATAACCAAATACAACACAATGCTGTCATGGGATGAGTACATAGGGATGTTTCCTGATCATCCACATAGCATTTTGGCACAAAAACACATCCAAAATGTAACATGGATAACAGAGCAGAGGACATTGATCCTTGCCAATGGGGTAAGAGAATGTGACTAGAAGGCATATGTTGCAGGTCTAAGTGGAAACAAACCAGGGACAAGGACAGGACAGAGGAATGTGGTGATGGAGGTGATGCGAAAGGAAGGATGGAGGGATTACAGAAAAATGCTATAGGGTTGTCTGTGAAGATAGGGAAGTAGGGTAATGGAATAACAGAGTGCTACAAAAAAGATTCTTCAGAAAGGACAAGGCTTTGAGAATGGAGTTAAATCGTGGTAGAGTTTGAGAAGTACAGAGAGGGAAAGGAAAGGCATTCCAGAGTAGGGGAGAGAGAAGAGGAAAAGAGCGGAAACGAGAGGCAGCACAGAGGGCTACAGCATTGCCAAGAGGTGAACCGAGCATTATCGTAACAAGCAAGGGAGATAGCAGGGAGTGAGAGGAGTAGATGGGTAGGGTGTGGCAAGTCCAAGTTTATACTTAGCACTCTGTTTCATAGATAGCCAGCCAATCTGGCAATGTGCAGGGGAGGAAGAGGTAAAGAGAGAAAGGTTGAAGTGGGCAGACTGTGAAGTTGAGGACTTTGTGCAGATGTGAAAAAGCATAGTTGGGAAAGCCATAGGAGACTGGCACAATAGTCCCATCTAGAAAGGGCTAGAGGATGCGATTAGTTGTTTAGCAGTATTGACAGAAAGAAGATGACAGATTTTGCGGATATTGAGGGCAAGAACCTCTTCCGGGTTGGTAGGAACCAAGGAAGACATGGTAGTGGGAGAGAAGGGTAGGAGTGGTGGAGAGAAGTGAATAGGAGGAGCGCCTAGAAAGTAAGTTGTGAGGGTACTAGGAATGGTAGACATTTTAGAAGCAAAGTAGAGAGCAAGACCATTTGCAGAAAGAGTGGAGGAGTGTATAGGAGATGAGAGTGGAGTCGAGGGATTTTTTGAGGCGTATGGGTTCGGAGGATTGAGACAAAATGAGAGAGATAAAAGTCACATTTGGAAGAGTCGAGATCCTAGGAGTAGTTTTGAAGAGCTGTGCGGTAGTGTAGGAGATCCAAGGAGTGTCTTGGCCTTTGCCAAGTACAAAAATCTTTTCTGTATTTCTGTTTTCAGGGTTGAGTTTAGAGGTGAAATTTGAGGCCATGGAAGGGAGGATTTAGAAGTAAATGTGGGAAGAGGGTAGCAAGAGGAGAAAGGAGCATAGAGAGCAATATTGAAGTTAGTGGAGGTTTCTTCAGTGGAAGGAAAGGTGTGTTTAGCATAGGAGGAGAAAAAGTGGTTTATGTCAGAGGTAGTCAGAGAGTTACAAGATAGGAAACCTGCGCTTAGTAACAGTAGCATTATATTGGGGAGCGAGGAGAGAGTGGAGATTGAGGCAACGAAGAGAGCGTGATCAGAGGGAAAAGGAGCAGTACAGATATTAAGAGTAGGAGAGTTTAGAGGAGATGAGAATAAGTTGAAGGGAGTTTCCATTTCAATGAGTGGGCAGAAAGTTGGCAGGCGAGAGTCAGTGGTTAAGGAGAAGAGAGTTAAAGTCAGCGAATAAAGCGCCAGAGAGAGGGGGGAGGGTAAAGTCACCAATGAGGTGATGATCGGGAGGGAGAGGGTCAATTAGTCAGGAGAGGTGGTCGAAGAACTGACCTATTGGACCAGATGGCCGATAAAGGAAGAGAATAGGTTTGCCGTAGGGGCAGTGATTGAGTATCTATTGTATTCAAAAGAGGGAGAATTAGCCAGAGGTGGGGCGGGGCGGAGGGGAATAGGAGGGATAGTTTGGGGGGTGAAAACATTCCTACACCACCACCTCTATGGTGAGGCAGGGGGGGGGGGGGTGGGGGTGAAGGTGAAAAGGGGGTCATAAAGACCAGGAAGGGTTGCAGAATCAGAGGAGAGAGATCCAGTTTTGGTAAGGAGAATGAGAAAGTAAGAAGCCAGAGGTAAAGCAGATTTTATTGCAGGCAGACTGCACATTCCAAAGAACAAAAGAGTGAGAAGTAGAAGCATAGCAGCGTGCAATCTCAGAAATAGAGGCGCACTTGGGGGTATTTGCTAGAAGAGGAAGTGTAATAATAGCTATGTTTGGAGTAGGTTTTGTTAATGGAGAGAGTAGTGGTGCAAGAAGAGGGGTGGTGTCAAGGAGAAGAGATGGCAGGGATAGGAAGAGAGTTGAGATGGTTCTAAGTGGAAGAGTGCAGAGAGAAGTAGAAGGGGAAATGAAGAGATGGCATGAGAATTGCATGACGAGGGTGAGGCTGGGAAGAAGTAATAATGGGTACTTACAGACAAGTATCAGGACACAGCAAAGCAAAGGCTCATATGCAACAGGCTGAGGGAAGAAGGCTGGGAGATTGGCCTTTACTGCAAACCCCTTAACCGAAGATGCTCATATGGAGCTACTAAACTATGTGACGGGGCAAAGCCACGTGATCCGAAACCAGTGCCCCCAATTGGTGGTTGGAAGGGAGGCGGGTTTGTGGGAAACTGCAAGCAGTGCTAGCTGGGAGCAGGAGTTGTTGCTGTAGGTGGAAAGACCTTTGAAAGATGGTGGTTGTGGGATCATAGGTCACCCGAGCAGCCGCTAAATTGATCCTGGATGCTTCTTGCAGGTCTCCTAAACTCTGCAGGCAGATGGAATGAGTGCCACTGATGGCGTTGTAATGAGCTCAGTGGAAAGACCTTTCTAAGAAAGCAATTTTGAGGTCAGTGGTCACCGGAGGTGCTGGGATTCTAGGCTGTGGACTTGGACCATGGCGAGGGTTCTTGAATTTTGCTTCCTCTGCACTCCCAAGCACCTAGGGAAACAAGGGAGATTGATGTCTCAATCTCACACTTCAGATCAGGACTCTACAGAGAAATATACTCAATAAAGAGTTAGGGACAACACAAAGGGTGAGGCCCTGCTAGGATGTGGTCGGAAAGGTTACAGAGGGCCTGCTATCATGAACTGCCAGGCCTTAGGATCTCTCCTTCGGTCAACCTCGATTCTTTGGAATTTCTCTGTGTGTTTTGCAACCAAAGTTGTCACTGTGCGTGAACATAGGCACTCATTTCATCCTGAGGATTTAGAGAGTCTTGTCTCAGTGATAGGAGTCCAGAGCATCATCACAATGCCACCCAGTACATTAGATAAGGCTCGGAGATAACCTTTGTGCCTTTGTCTGAAGTGCAGAAGTGAGATTCTTCAATGGGATCTTGCTCTTCATGATTTTTGGGGCCTGTTTGGAATTGTTCAGTGCCTTTTACAGGAATGGTGGTTGTGTAAATGTGGAGCTTACAAGAAATGTGAACTGTAAGATTTTGACAAGGTCTGAGCCACTTCTAAAATCAAACACACAATAAACCAAAATAACACATTTTTTCCCCATGGATTACCTTGCTATAAGGATGGAAGCGTATGTGAACATTACACAGAGACGCATATTCATCGCAGAGATATGCCTTGATTGATCAACAGCAACAACAGATCATATATTCGATTACAATTTTAAAGACAAATGGGTATATACAGTAATCTCAAAAAAGCATGCTAAATTGTATATTACTTGATGCTCCTTCATAGATTTTAGGATTAGCGCCTCTTCGAACAAATTCCACAGCAATTCTGCCAAACTCAGCAACAACTGAAACAAAAAACATTATATTAACCACCCTTCACATTCAATGTCTAATTGATATTGGTATTTCAAAGACATCAAATGTAACCAACCACGTGACCATGGGGCTATAGTGGAAGTCTACTGGGATTCTACATGCTAAAGTAACACACAGATTTGTTTTCATTGTTTCTACATGGAAGTTCGTCATTTAGGAGAGAAACGTCACTCTTTCAAAAAGACTGAATTAAGCAGAAAACCTGAAAGGACTAGACTTCCGAAGACCCCCGTTGGTGGATGAAGTCAAAAGCCCTCTGCTCAAATCCCTTTGTACAGCGAGTTAAGAGCTTGCTGCTGAAATCTTTTTTCAACTTCAGGTCACTAGTGTGAATCCTGGACGGGTCAACTTTGTAACCCCATCGCCACCCTCTCTCCCATGCACAATACAACTTCCAAAACACATGTGTCTGCTGTTTAGGGGAACGTTCAGTGCAGTGCACTAAAAGTGCAAGTTTCAACTTCTTCATACACTTATTTTAAAATGAAACCATTCTGGAACTGTTTCTTTTTCAAATAAAAGTATAGCAACTGTAAAACTTAATTAAAAGAAGTAAAGGAGCACCGCTCCGCCAACTGTTGGAGAATAGATTATGTTATATCCCATTATTATTGGTCGTAGAACGCATGAGAGCCCGATTTACAAATGTATTCATTCATCAGGCACCAAATTTGTCTGCCGTTTCCCAGATGAACAATATTTACATACCTTCACATTGTTGAGCAATTTAGAACCCTCGATAGTCAAAAGCAGTTTAAATTAACTGCTGTTGAAGGGAAAATTACTTCAGAGAAGGATTACACCGAGCACTGGAGCGCGTGTTAAAAGAAATCTCTTAAACTGGAATATTTAACACGCATTGGCAATGCCAACAGTTTGGGCTTTTGTTACCTGCTAAATGCCCGATGCTTCTGCACTAGCCAAAAGTATTGGCGTTTGCCAATGTTTGCAACAAGACTTCAGAGAAAGACATGCAGTGCTCATAAATTGAGTGGCTGAAGCAGACCTGGTTTTGTTACACCAATAGCGGGTTTACAACGCCAAATTAAGCCGGAGCGAGTAGAGCGCTCGTTTGACATCTGTGCAGAGCCTGCTGATGCAGGTTCGAAACACGGCAAGGCCAAACTCAGCCTTTCATCCTTCCGAGGTCGATAAATGAGCACCACACACTGTGGGTAATAATAAGCAGCAGTCAGATACCCGAGGGTTCGTAGCGCATATAAATTAAAAATTATTAATTTTATTATTAAGCCATTAACTCTCACATGGCCGCTTTGAAAAAACACCGTTAGGCGCTTTGAGCACAACGTTTGATGGCAAGGCTGTTTTAAAGCGAGCTCAAAGACTTCCCAAGAGGAGGTGTTTTGGGCAGGTAGGGGTCGGAACTGGGTGGGAATGGCCATAGGGATTAGAATGCCCAGTCAATGTGTGGGAAAATAAACTAAAAACTTTGTGTCTCTCATCATGTGGCAGGTTTCCCCTTCTGTACTCCAACCACCACCTATGAACTACGTTTCGCTCCTCATATGTCATGCCTCCCTATCTGTAATCCAATGCAATCGTTTTGGCTAAAGCGACACCCAATAGCCCAAACTATATGCATACGGCTGATCCCCTACTGCAATGGCAAAGACAGGCTACAAAGCTGAGTTGTTGAAGGTGACCCAGAGCACTGTCAAAAGTTATCATTAATTCAAAAACTTCCACCTGTAACATTTTTGGGTTGTAATGTGGTGGTGATCTGAAATATGGGCTGCAAGACTTGATTTAAAATCTGGAAGATCGAGTCATTCTGAAGAGGAAAGAATCAAACAAGTGACCGTGAACATACAACGATGATTAGAAAAAACGCTCATGCACATAATTGTAAAATCACCCTTTATGCCACTGTTAGGCCAAATAAAGACACATTATTCACCTGCACACAAAAAAAGGTCACGAGTGGTTATCAGTGATATTGCATCAGGACACTCTTTCAATTGGCAGACACTAATACATCTGTCACACTGTGGCATCAATGACGGAGCGAGCTCCCTCATTGCCAATTTACTTTTTCGAACAAGGTAACTGTCGGAACCATTTCCCTTTCACAATACTCCTACTAAGTCTTGCTCTGTGCTATGGATGCATTAAATGCTGCACATCTTGCATAGTTTCAAATACGTAGTAAATTACAACTTTGCTCTCACCAGGGATAGAGTTGAACACAGGAATAAACTCTCCCTATTGACAGCATACCAGATATTTTTCAATACAACTCGCATAAGCCCAGCTAGTAAAGTATTAGCATATTGATGCAACTGTCCACTGTACATAGTTATAAAACTGGCGAATAAACCACTCACGCCACTGCATAGCATCTTATCTGAAGACACAACACCTTGGTTTCTTAATTTTTAAAAAGAACAGTGAGCCCGGATTGGGAAATTGGAGATCATGCTGTCTGAGAAGAAGGTTATCTTGGATATTCGCAATTTAAACTACACATGGACAGGCAATTCAGGGCAGTGTGCGCTTACGCTGTAGCTGTACCTGAGCGATTCTTGTGGCCACCGACTCAGTCACAATCAGCGAAAACGTGATGAAGAGTAACTGGGTTGTAGTAACAATTGTCCGGAAACTTTATAAACCCACGCTCACATTTGTTTTGTGATCATGTTGTCAGCAGCGCTCTTGCCCTCGTAGTGAAGCCGAGGAGTTCTTCTCGCCAATCTACCGAACTATTCAGTATAATCAACAAACAGAACAGTTGATTGGCGGAAAGATGGAATGTCAACGAAGAGTCCAGAACCCGATGGAATCAGGATACCGGAGCAGGTTCTCTTCTCAAGGAGTACAGGCAAGACCCCCAGACAACTGCACTTCGAGCAAACATCACATAGATGCGATGTATGCATATAAATGCAGAAAACAGAATAGAATCCACCACTAACCTGAGTAGTTCTTCAGAAACTCCGATTCTCCGAACATTCCCAAGGAGGAATAAGAAGGAAGGTAAAATCCAACCCAAGATCCAGGTACAAGGCAAAGTAAGAAGCAGGAGAAAATCCACTCTGACTGTCCCAAGAGCACAACCTAACCCGACGGCACGAGGACGCCTACAAGGTACAACAAGGCAGTCTCTAGTCCATGTACCAAGGTGACGAGTTCCAATGCAGGTGGACAATCCTAGCAGGTTAGGATCGTGGACGATCCGAGGTCGAAGAACAGGGCTGGCAGCAAAAGTACAAAGGATTAGCCGAAGCAGGTCCGTGGGCGATCCGAGGTCGAAGAGCAGGGCTGGCAGCAAAAGTACAAAGGAGTAGCCGAAGCAGGTCCGTGGGCGATCCGAGGTCGAAGAGCAGGGCTGGCAGCAAAAGTACAAAGGAGTAGCCGAAGCAGGTCCGTGGGCGATCCGAGGTCGAAGAGCAGGGCTGGCAGCAAAAGTACAAAGGAGTAGCCGAAGCAGGTCCGTGGGCGATCCGAGGTCGAAGAGCAGGAAGACAAGGCAAGAGAGGACAAGATGCTGGAATTACAAGAAATGGCAAGCCGCTAGAATACAAGATTCAGAAGCGCCGGCAAAACGAACAGGCGTGGCTTATATAACAGTCACATGATCATTAGACGTATACTTAACGTGTAGAGGGAAAAAGGACCGACGTGAGAGGACGCCATCGTCTCCATGCCAACTTCCAAGATCCCGGCAGACGAGAACTTAAAGGGACCGTAACCACCGTTCGTTGGCGAATACGAGAGCCACACGTATTATTTCTCGTGGAAGCCGGATAACTAAGGCGACCCAACACAGATGGTTTCTGCCGATTCTTGACACATGTGATAAGGATCACGTGTCTTACCAAGCGTACGCGTTGCAGCGAAAAGAGCAGAAAAAAGTAAACACTCACGTGTCACAACCCCGTTCCAATTAATGTCAATAAACTCCTAAGTAATTACCCTAAGCAAAAGCTCTAGGTCTTCCGACATGAAACAAAGCCATGTTGTTGAAAATCCTTTCAGGATTAGATACCACCCTGAAATAAATTCTAAATGTCAAATGACCATAGTGGCATTTTACCAAAACTAGCCCTCATTTCATTGCAAATCAAAACAAGCTACCAAAATGCTAATTACTTTAGCTATTTTAAAAAAGATTACTCACATCATTCAATGCATCATTATATTTGGAAGATGCATGGTATCTTTCCCATTCAAAGATGGCCGCTAGTTTTGCCTTGTTTCCAGAGAGCTGCCTTAGAAACAGTCATCCAAGATTGGTTCCATGCAAGAGCTCAGAGCTCAAAGAGTTCTGAGATGGTCAGGAATGGGTGGGATTAGCCACAGAGATTAGCATGCTAGGAGCAGGGAATAGGAGGGATCCATAACCAAACAACACAAATACATTGTTTCCAACGCAAATGTCATTGCCATTGAAAAGCATCACATACCCTCATTCAAAGCCCATATTTGAAGCTCTTATGTCAAAGCACTTTTTAATGACAATAGTTACGCCGTAAAGGTAGCACTAATAGCCCAAACTAAATAGGAGGGGCAGGGGGGTGCGTTGCGCGTTTGCACACGATGGACATTTCCAGTGAGGTATAATAAAGTCTTGGCAGCAGAAAGAGTTGGAAACAGTTCTTAAATAAATCGGACTAATAAATCACCCCCAAAATTAGTTCCCCAAAAACTAGGTTTGGAGAGCCAAACATCATTCCTACAAATTTATCAAAATGCCTCATACTGCAAAAATATGCCTTTGGCCAATAAATAAGTGCTTCAACGTTTCCACTACATGTTGTATGTCACTGGTGGGCCAACTACCTGTGGACCAACTAGTGATGAAAAACAGAAATTACTTAATGTGTTAAGGTCTATCTGACCATATGCACGGTGTCTGGAGAGAAGGTAAGGCAAGCATTTTGTATTCATCAGTGTCATAAGAGAGAGAAACTGAACTTCAAAGCTGAAGTGAGGAACATTACAAATAACTTCTTTAGGAGCCCAATCACAGGGAAGCTCCTATTATCCAACAGGTTTTTTTTTGCATTTCTCGCGATGATTTATGCATATATAAAGACAGTGGTCCTGAAAGAAACAAGAGGCAATTTCTGAGTTTACTGTATTACTAATTAATCATTTTGGACCTCTTTACAGCAATCCCAAGAGTGATTACTTCATTAGTACATTAATACATTTTTTAAAGACAAAAGAACTTATTGTAAAAATGATGCAAAACGTCCCACATCCATATATAGGTTGGGATAAGGTGTTACAATGGGTGGTGAGGAGGGTTGCAGTGGGGTTATTAACATATGGAAACGGGTGGTTTGGGGGCAGATCCACAAATAAAAATAAAATAATTTGGTGAATTTTTCTTAGCATTTATTCCTGTAAAAAAATGCTCGGTAAACATTTTTCGTTAAAATCACATAGAACCGTTTTGCATTTGCTTTATGTGGACCTTGTTGACCCAATCAAGCACCAAGTGGTAGCAACCCCAGTGAAAAAGGACCGAACGAAGCAAGTGCCACGGGACGTTACCATTGCTATGAGCACCTCAGGCCCAGGCCCAGTAATTTGTGAGAAACAACGAGCCTTGTGCAATCGAGGGAAAGTTTTACATTTTTTAAAAGATTCCCCCAACACGGCTACCATGGAAACGGAGGGCGGGGTTCAGAGTGAAGGGCTTTGTGGTGAAAAGACTACTTGTCAAAAATAATAAGAACGGGCACTTCACAAGGTGTATCAGAAAGCTTCAAAGCATAGAATCTAAGTATGTAAAAGTGGTTGCTGAATAATGCATTGATTGAAAAACAGGATGTGGTACTCATGGTGGGACAATCATCGAAAAAGTGGTCTTTAAATGGAGAAGAAGTGGAAAGGTTAGTCGAATCAAGAGCCGACTGCTACACTGATATGAAAGGATACTTGGCAGACAATTCAGAAGCATAAAATGATGAAAGCAAATGTATGAAATTAATGCATACAAAGACTGCCCCATAACTAAATACGTTGTTTTGAGATTCTTGTAAGATGAAGTGAGGGGTGTGTGTGTGTGTGTGTAGGTCATTGAAAAAACAAGCTAGGATATTTGGCTGATGTATAAAAGGAGTTTATACATTAAACTTGATAAGAAAGTTGTGTATTTGTGCAGAGCTAAAGAATAAAGTTTATTTGTTTATTTATAAAGGGCACCGAACCCGGGGGCATCTGGGTGCTGGTTTACATGAAAGTAGTGGTTGCAATAAGATTGCACGCATACATAGGTGGTATGGTGGTTTACAAGTAGTGGTTACAAGCATTAGTGGTAAATGTTGCATAGATGTGCGAGTTGGAGAGGGAAACAACTTGCACACATTTTTTCCAAGTGGAGGGGCTACTGCCAGCAGGATTCTCCTCTTCCAGCACAATTACTGGCTAAGCATACTTCTCTCTGATTATATTAAGCCACAACATCAGAAATAATTTACAAAATACCCCAAAAGTAAGGTCAATCGTGCAACTACATGCTCAAGATTCTGGTCAAGTCCAGTCTAACACAGGACTCCAAAAATTGGAGAGTCTGTTGAGACGTGGCTTGGAATACACTGTTACTACATCTAAGATTCATAAGAAAATTTAAGATCTTTCTAATAAAACAAAGCCACAGAAATGAAGGCGATCGAGCAGAGGACAGCTCGGCTGAAATAATCCCTTTCAATGGGTGTCGTCTCCGACTCCCAGGGGGAGATGATGTAATGATTAAAGCTTTGATAGAAAATAGTAACAGGGGAACTACAGGCATCAAACCCAGGCAAGTCGTCAAGCAACCCCAATACACAACAGAGAGAATAATAGGAAGACCTATCGAGGGAAAGATCGCAGGGGAGTCCTGAAAGGAATCAAGCAAGTGAGGTTACACTATCGGCACTGAACTTTGTATTGAATTTGCTGGTCACTGTTTTTTGAGCTGTGCAAGTCAGAGGTACAATCCCAAGCAGGGATATTGCTAGAACTGACTAAAGATACAGCAAGTTGTGAGTCAGCTGTTGTGGGAATTACTAATGCGGTAAATACAATCACAACTCCAGCATTAAAAGATCTGAGAATCGAAATGTCAAAACAGGGCCTTGACATCCCAGCAATCCCCGATTGTTTGTGTACAAAAAAAATGAAGATGAAGATTATCACTCAATGATGCGAGGACTCCAGACATAGCTGAAACCAGTAAAGATGGCAATGTAAAAAAAAAAGTGGAAGGAGTATGTGAGGATTATACAAATTTTCCATTCAATGACACCCCCCTCTCTGAATCCATCCTAGAAGAATTATTAGACTGGCTCAAGTAGTGGACAGGGAAAAAGAGCCAACAACCTTATCTGATCAAAATCCATTAGAAAAGGATAAGTAGGTAGAATGGACAGAAGCAGAAAGACAGAACCATCAAATTAGGAAAAAAGTAAGGAGAATGGAAGCCAAGAAGAGGAAACTAAAAGGCATCATCTCCGATTGATATGGAGATTAACAAAAAAAGAAAATCAGAAGAAACTGAAAAGAAAGCAAAGGTGACTTCATTTCTGAAAGCGCTATGAACTCCAGAATTAGAATTTCTTCCGTTAGATCAACAACATCTTCGTCCAAGACCAGATCACAGTGAGCGATAAAGATCTAAATGTGTGATCTCAGTTAAAACAAAGCAAAAAAAAATCTGCAAAACCCTCAGCAGAATATACCCCAAAATCCCTTAAGGGCAACAAAACCAAGCAATTGAGATTGTGAGTGTTAGTGTAGGTTTACAGACAGACACTATCGAAAATATATCCTCCAAGTTAGTCAGCACTCGAGGAGGGGGGAAGGGATGGGGAATGTAAGAAAAAGGAGCTAGTAGGAGAAAACATACAATCTCAACACAAATATCTTCATTAGTCAATAAGGTACCATGGGCACCCATCTTCGAGAGGAAAACATTTTTTGTGTACCAAAATATGGTTCCAAATTCTCAAATACCAGCGCAAGAAGCACAAGCAAAAGAACTGAAAATAGCACTAATCTTCTTAAAGCAAGGGAACAAATCCCAGTGGCACCGGAGGCTACTAATAACATCTTGATTACTCTGGCGCATTTACCAGATCACCAGATTCAATCTCTGGGTCCATGGAAGAGAATTGGCTTGAGAAAATCATCTGAGATTGTAATCCCCAAAGTAAATCACAAAATTGTTCAAAGAGGAGTGGAAGGAGAAACAACACATGAGAAGAGGAAGATCTCACTGCTTTTGCAAAACCATGGGTCTGGCTTAAGACTTCAGCAAGGAACTTAAAACATAACTCCTTGAATAGAGGTGCAATACTGGAAATCTTCAGAAGGGTTCCGAACCTTTACCTCTTTGCATCTGAGGGCAGGGAACATGTTTGTTTCCCCATTGACAAAAATCTGTACCTTGCGGAAGTGGGGCTTAAATCAACAAGAGCTAGCCTGGCTATTCTGGCAGCTCCAGAAAATTGGAGAAACAAGGCCTTGAAACTTTCTCCTCGCTACCAAGGGGGGGGGGGGTCTAAATGACATCCAATGCCAAGAAAAGGTTGGAACCCGCAGACCTCAATACATCTGGGGGACCCAGAAGAACCTCTGGTGATTTCAAGAAAATCTGTGGGGGGTGAAGTTCAACAAAATGATATTTCCCTTCTGCCTGAGATTCTGTCCCAGGTACTTCAGAAATTGGGAGTAGTTAATCAACCTCTTTAGGCAAAGAGAATGTAGGCCGGTGAGCTGGAACATGCAGGGATCTTGCTCTTTTAGAGCTAGAGAGATGAAGGAACAGATATTTGGTAAGAATGACATCATACTTTTCCCAAGAAACGTGGCTGGTTAACCCCATCGAAATGGGGTTTATTATAGTTCATCAAACAGCGCGTCAAAAAGCAAAAGGGAGGCCGGCAGGAGGGCTAATGACGGCCATTTAAAACGCCATATGTAAAGAAGTAGAGCTAATTTTGAATGATAAAATAGGCATTCAGGCCTGGAAAATGTTAGTACGAGCAAGTGAGTATAATCTATTGGAACCCTGCTTGTGTCCAGCTCCATGCCATTTTAATGACCCGGTCTTCTTTGTTGGAAGAAGATTAAATTGGAATATACAGAAGCTCATGTAATCTTAGCAGGAGATTTTAATACCTTTTGCATTGGGAATGCAATTAGGGAAGAAGGGAAGAAAGTGGAAAAGTTCTCTTACAGTGGGCATAGATGTTGGGAATTTGTGAAAGAATGGGGTTTTGAAATGACAAACGGGTCGCTAGTGAGAGACGTTCCGCCGGCAAAAACTTCACAACGAGATGGGTCTCCTCCACTATCGACTATGTATTTCTATCATCGGCCCCCTTTCTGTGTTGCTCTTCGTTAAAGCTCAAGCAGGGGGGAGCTAGTGAAAATGCTTGATTGAGCTGGTCATCAAGGATTTAATCTCCATATCTATGGATAGACGAAAACAAGATTTGATATCCAGAAAGGGGAAAACCAGATTGATAAAATATAGAAAAGAAGGGCTCAGTTTAAATGAAAATCAAATCCTCTATGTCTGGGACGGTACTTGAAGAAAATTGTAAACCAACCAAATTTATAGAGTTCATGTGGTCTAACTCACCAGGTTTCGGGAAAACTGGGAAACCACTTCCTCATCGTCATGTTTTTGACGAGGAAACCTTGGAGAAAAAGTGATCCTTAAGGCGGGCACTTAGAAAGTTGGGGAAGACCACAAAGAATGGAGAAACTTTAAAGACTGCAAGGAAAAAACTCAGAAACAAATAAAAATACTGGTCAAAAGGGTGAAAGTTACTGCACCTTCAGAAGGACGGTGAGTTGATGTTAAACGCAGTCTGTAAAAAAATAAAAATAAAAACAAATCGGGGTAACTTCTAAGCAATTATTAATCAACTAGAGGTAAAGCATAGTAATATCCAATGCTGCCTAGTCGCAGAATCCAGCTGGATAGATTACCTGTCACAGCACTTTGAGAACCCTTATGGTAAAACCATGAATATTTATATTGAAGGCTCGTGGTCATTGATTTTTGACGAGAATGATACTACAGAGCTCATCAATAAATCATCCTCATTTAAGGCAGGCAAACCAAATGGGCTGACCTATCAGGTCTTAAAAAAATAATGAATGTTCAACTTTGGTCCAGACTACTTAACTGGCTGTTTAAGGATATCCTAAAAAGATCTTTCCCATTCATGGAAAACAGCTATAGTTGTTCCCTTCTTCAAGGTGGGCAATGGGTTAAATCAGGCAAACTATCGCCACATCACCTTCCTTGATGTGGAGAGTAAACTATTTATGATGTTATTAAAAAGAACTGGAAGAATTGGTGGAAGAGACACATATTCTATCCAAACTGCAAACAGGTTTCAGGAAGGGATTTTCTACCACTCTGAATGAGTTAGCCTTCAATATCAGCGAGCAAACTAGAGGTAAGGATGATTCACTGCAATATGGGGCTTGGAGCGATCTCTCAAAGGCATTTGACCACATTATCAGAGATCGCCTATCGAGTAAGCTCAGAAGTTGGGATATTCCAGAACATCGTCTGGCAATGTTGATAGAACTACATAAAGATACTCCAATGAGGGTAAGGCCCGATGAGCAAGGTCATTTGTCAGAATCCATTAAAGTAGACAGAGGCGCTAGTCAGGGGCGTATGGGTGCCCCTTTATTCTTTAATTTGTATTTGGCAGACATGGGCCGAGCACTGGAACCGTCTGCATTGGCCAGCCCTAAAATCAATCACTGCTAAATTTGTTGGCTGGCCTATGCCGACAACATTGTCCTACTGGACAAGACTGCAGTGGGACTGCAACGCCTTCTAGACAAAATGGGGGAATATTCTAAACTTAATGGACGTTCTATTAATGTAGAGAAATCAAAAATATTTGTTTTCAGATGGGCAAGGAAAAAGGTACACATCCAGAAATGGTCTCTAGACAAACAAGTAATCCCAAGGGTGGTGGAATTAGTTTATTTGGGGTATGTTTTGAATGCAGTACCAGTGTTAGATAGGGCTAATTCAGAAATGGATGTTTAAGATTATAAGGTTAATACCTCAAATGAAAAAAGTGTATGTGAAATATTGTACAGACAGACAGACTTTGAAACTCTGGTTGTAAACCCACTGAAATCAAAGAAAGTGATAAAGCGAATGGACAGGATCGCTACAATTGAAGACATGCAGGGTACTGCTCGATTCAATTCATTTGCGTTGAGAGAAAAGAAACTGGCTGTGTTCCAAGATATCTTGAGAATTTGTCTGACGGAAAAATGAGACAAACCATCCTAGATTGGGTACATACAGGGGAAGTACTCTCCAAATGGAGTAAAGGAGACGCTGCCCAAAAACAGTGCACAGTATGTATAAATCCTGAGAAGCAAAATGTTAAACATCTTTTAATGGAATGTGAGGGTACCTGGTTTATAAGAGCAGACTTATTTCAAAGGTGTGTGGACAAACCACAGGGCATCCTCACAGATATGTTTTGGGAAAGATTGATATCAGGACTAGAACCAAGCCTGAAAATAAAAAAATAATACAGGTGCTAGAAATGGTCAATATCTTTGTTGAGAGTTAATATTGAACTTCGTTGGTAGCATTGGATTGTTTTGTGTAGTTTGGGTCCTCAATGTAATTGGTGTTTGATTTAAGTCATTGGCGAGTTAGCTGAAATGGTATTCGATTTAATTGTGGTATACGGTTTAGTTGTTGATTATCTTTTATCTTTACTTTTTTTTCTTTCCTTGTTGAATGTTGATTGTCAAATACCTTTCTAATGATGGAGGGAAATTGTGGGTTTTGAGAATTTTAAAATGAATGATTATGAATTGTGTTGTGATTAATTTTATATGTTTCTTTTAAAGACTGGTGTTTTAGAGCCGAGGACGCCAGCAGATGCCTCTTCTGTAAGCTCTGCATCTCTTCCCCGCCTAGGGGCCTATATCCCCCATTAAAACAGCCCTAACGGAGCAAACAAATAGAGCATTGGGCGTCGGAAGCCCATGAACTATGGTGGAAGTTAGCGGCGCCGACTTATTGAAAGTAACCCCTCCAAGAAGCGGGCTCCAGCCAAGACGGCGGTTGGCACGCAAGGAGTCGCCGCAGCCAAAGGGGTTGAATGGATCGAAGCACACTTATTGTCAGGGAGGAAGTGTTGACCAGCAGCAGGCAGTAGTATGGTCATCCCTCCGTGGCCCCGGAAGACAGCAGCGCGTCAGTACACAAACAAGAAGCACTGGGGATCTCCTCTAGGGATGGGAGACGAATGGAGGTCCTTTTAAGGGCGCAAATGAGGAGTTACAGTTACACCTAACAGCATCAGCAGAAGAACTGGAAAGGCTATAAAGCTCGGGCACAGAGCAGGACCCGGCAAGGGGAAGCTGATCTTGGGACTCTGGCGCCTAGACAAAACATCAGAGCGGTAGCAGCACCACGTGTAGGTGGGAGGACTCCCCCAGCTGAGATCGGGACTGACCCACATACCTCGGAGAGTGCACAAGTTCCAGGGCAGAGCGGCTGTCGGGGCTACCAGTCATAAAAGAGGTGTGGTCAGGTCCCCGGAACCACATCACCTGGAGGCATCCAGGACCTCAACATAAAGAAAGATGTCGAAACAAGCGGTGAAACAGAAAGGTGTTGCGTCCGGGGACATCAAGGCCCTAACACAGTACTGGAGCTAGAACAACAAATGGAACGAGTTCAGGACAGACAAGAGGACCCTGAAAATAGATCTAGGTGCAATAATATATGTATCCGAGGGATTCCAAAAGATGTGGCGGATAAGGACCTGCAACAATACCTGGTGGACCTGTTCAGGCAAATCCTGGGTCCTGAAGGAGGAGAGGGATATTGTGCTGGATCGGTTCCACAGAGTGTATTCTACATATCAACTCAACAGGAACCTGACCCCGGATGTGCTGACTGGGATACACCTGTTTCAACTAAAGGAAGAGATCATGCGAGCCACCCAGAAAGAGAACCTATAAGCTTTTGTTCAACCCAGATCCAGCTATACCATGACTTGGCTCAAGCCACCCTCGTGAAGCGGAATTGATTGAGGGTGGTTACAGACTGACTGAGAGCAAGGCAGGTACGCCATCAATGGGCATTCCTGACGGGGCTCCGGTTCGAGAGGAAGGGACAACGCTATACCATCTCAAAAGAAGAGGACATGGATGGCCTCATGAGGTGGGACGGAGACGTAGGAACCAGCGACAAGGAGCGAGCTCCGACTGAGAACATGGAGGAGGATAATAGACCCGGGGAGGAGTGATGGAAACCGGCACGGCCCCGTCCGAGGGGTCGCAACAAGGACACTAAAGCTGCAGACCCCATACGGGTAGCAGAAACATGAAGGGTATTCAGGTGACAGTGTCCTAAGGACATAACCAGTGAGCCTATCGGGGTTAGTCAATATGGAGCAGCTACGTGGGGAGGTGCGGGAGGAGGTTTGCGCACCACAGGGAGTAACCCTTTGATGGTGGCGCCTCTCAGGACAAGGGACTAAGTAATGCTCACATGCAGAATAAGGCATGGAGGGAGGGGGGAGGGCTGCAGGAGGGTGGGGGGCTGATTCGAACCCCAAATTCCCGGGAGTTAGTCAAACCCGGCGATTTACCTGGTACTATTGGGGTGAATGTTTTTGGTTGATGTTTTTGGGAATGTTAGAAGTTTGGGAGGGGAAACGGGGGGGGGGGGAGAACAGAACGTGAGTTTTCTGGTTGATCATGGGTGCACCATGGGCAGATTATATAAAAAGAATGACTGACTAGGCAGAGGGGTTCAAAGCAACCTATTCAGCTCTACCAATGGCTGACTAGACACTTTGTAACGTTAAACGTTTAGTGGCGGAATTCCCCAGTAAAGAGGAAGTCAATTCTAATAAGGCTGCGGGCTTCTGTGGTGTGGCTGCAGGAAACGCACTTGTTACCAGCGGACGAGCATAGGCTACAACACAGAGCCTTCCCCATGCAATTTTTCACATCCAGGGGAACTAAAAAGAAAGGAGTGAGCATATTGTTTGTTAAAGGGGTATGCGTCGAGAGACTGTTTACAAAGAGGGACCCGGAGGGCCGATACCTGGTTCTGGCTGGGGCACTGATGGGTCAACTGGTCATATTGGTGGCGTTTTACACCCCTAACGAAAGACCAGACAGACAGATTTCCGACAGGGTTGCTGCCCAAAATAGCAGAATGGGTGGGTGGGGAAGATTGCAGGGGGGGGGGGATTTAACTGCTTCATGGACGCGGCTATGGATAAAACTCTTCCAGCTACCTCCAATGACAAGTTACACAGACAAGCCTTAGCTCAATTCCTTAGGGAACTGCTTTTAAAAGAGACCTGGCGGTTTTTCCACCCACTGGACAAAGCCAACACTCACTATTCGGCCACACATAAGGGCTTTTTCCGGATCGATATGGTGTTGGTCTCGAACACCTTGGTTTTACAAATTACAGGGTTACCTCTCGGACCATGCACCGGTCACCCTGGGGTTGGAGCCAATAGCCCTGCTTTTGCAAACGTGTGGGCCATGGCTATTAAATGAAACAGTCCTAAAAGATCAGGTCCTCAGGGCAGATATAGATCTGGTTCTACGGAACTACTTCAAAGAAAACACCACACAAGGGGTTGAGTTGCTCACACAGCAAATAACTTAAAATGAAAGGCGAGGGTGAACGGGGAACTGGACACTGAAGTGGCGGCTGCTGAAACATGTTCTAGAGATAAACTGTCGCAGAGGGCTTGGCTGGCACTGAAAAAAGCTAGGGCAACCCTGGAAACGAATCTCGCAGATGAATCTGCACAACTTCTCCTATGCACTAAACAGGCCCACTATATAAAAGGGGAAGGCTAATCGCTTCCTGGTAACTAAACTGAGGAAACAAACTCTGCACCCATATTAGCCAGCTTAAACACCCGGAGGGGACAGTGAGGAGGGGGGGGGGGGGGGAGATAGTGGAAATCATGCACTTGTTTTATATAGATCACCTGAAGGGGTATAACAGAGAGAAAGACGCATAAGTAGAGTTCCTAGGGCAGGTAGTGCTGCCACGTATTACGAGACGGATAGACAGATGTTGGAAGTGCAGATATCGGAGAAGGTGCGAGAGGTCATTAACGCCCTGAAAGGGAACAAATCCCCCAGCCAAGACGTCCTATACAACGCATACTACAAGACATTCAAACCCATCCTGGTGGGTCCTCTGGCGAAGCTCTTCAATCATATTAGATACACATGGCGGGCCTCTGGGGATAGGGACTAGTCACTATGGTTCTCCTGCTAAAACCTGACTGGGATCCATCCGATTGTACGAGTTATCACCCTAGCTCCTAATTAAACGGAGATGCAAAAATCTACTCCACAGTTCTGGCTCGGAGGCTCGCAAAAAATCAGTCCGGAAATCATACGCCCAGACCAGGCCGGTTTTGTGAGGGAACGCCACATTTATGACAATATCCGCAGCGCCATAACTACCATCGAATGGGGACGGAGGACAGGATAACGTTTTCTGTGTTAACACTAGACGCTTCTACGGCCTTCGACAGCCTTGATTGGGGGTTTCTGCAACTGACCTTTGAAAGGTTTGGGTGTGGCCCGATATTCACCCGTATGGTCTTCGCAAATTATAAGGACCCAACCACTTGCCTAATGATTAACGGCCACCTCACCGAGAGTATCCCAATATGCAAAGGAACAAGGCATTGCCTCCACTGGTCTTCGCCATGGACATGGAGCCCCTGGCCCAGAAGGCGTGAGATGAACAAGCAATCCAAGGGGTGGAAGCGGGAAACAGCGGGATCCAGAAAATAGCCCTCTACGCGGACAACATAGTATGGTTCCTAAGAGACACAGCTCGCTCACTCCCCGAGGCTATAAAACTGTTGGGATGGTTTTGCCAGGGTCTCTGGCTTTCACATCAACTACCGGAAATCCATGGCACTTAATGTCACTGAGGACCCAGGGCAGATGCTAGAACGGGGGAGGCATTTCCTGCTAAAGTTGGAACTACGATCCATCAAGTACCTGGGAATATACCGGACACCCACTTAGGGAAGGCATTATGGAGCAAACATTCCAGACCCATTGAAATCGACAGAGGAGCTTAAACAATGGGATATGCAGGAGCTATCTTGGTCTGCGCGCATAGTGGCGGTCAAGAAGTCTCTTCTGCCTAAGTTCTTATATGTGGTGGGAGCTCTCCCAGTACGTATCCAAGGCTCAGCAATTAGGAATTTACAGAGAGACCTTTATCTGGAAGGGGAAACAGCAAAGGGTTAAAAAAAAAAAAAGGTTCCGTTTGAGCCACAAGCGCTGGGAGGGTTGCAGGCGCCGGATTTCAGAAGATACCTAAGGGCAGCACAAGTGGCGCCAATGCTGCAGTGGGCCCCCCAGGAAAATCAGAACCGATGGGGTGCCAGAGAAAGGGGTGTCAAGGCTATATCGTCTGCTGGGGGGGCACCCGGAGGAAATTTTACCATATATGCCAAAATGGGCACCAGATGTAGGGAAACCAATAACTGGGGAAACATGGAGCCAAATATGGCGCAGAGCCAGTAAAAGCTCTAAATGCACCTCAATTAAGGAGGCAGCATACAAAATCTGCTTGAGGTGGTACATGAAGCCACAACGGATGCATTCCACCCGGCCGAGCTACCGCTCGTTATGTTGGAGGGGCTGCAAGCAAGTAGGGGACCTGTGTCATCAGTCTTTGTGTAATGCAGTGAAAACAGGTTTCCCATTAACATTGAATCTTAAAGGAAGACAAGCAAAGAAACAGCCATTGTCACAAAAGCACATAGTAAAAAGGCAATATTAATAATATCAAACTATAAACATTCCCATGGACACATGTTTAAATAAGATTTTGTAAAGACCTCTGTACATAATATAAGAAATGAAGAGACTACTGGGTTAGTTGATTTTAGGCAGTATAAGTACCTGTTCTTAGTGTGTCGTACTTGGCAGAGAGCTGAACAGAGCAGAATCAATTCCGGAAAGCTCGAAATGAAATTCTCTTCCCTTCATGTCAGTGTAACTACAATGTGTGCTCAGCAAACGTTTGTTTACACTTTGAAGAAACGAGGCGTCTTGGCATTTCCATGGAGACACGTCAATAGATGGCACACAGAGTAGTTCACATGAAACGTGCATTGGTGTTGTGAAATGGGGCATAGGCGTCTAGTGATGTCAGCGTTGGGGGCGGGCGAACTTAATCAGCGCTGCAAGGTCCTTTGAACTTAGTGCGATAGATTAACCAATAAGAATAGCACAAGAGCCGAGCTGTCGTTTTAGCATGCGTTAAAGTGATTAAACTTAGGTAATTTGCATTGGAAATGTATTTAAGAATGATTGATATATGCTCTGAAATACATGCCTGATCCATTGGGCCAATAACATTTCTGAACAAACTACCCCTTTAACTGGGCAACGTACAAAAACATTGGTAATCTTGATTCCTCAACTTTTCAATTATTACATGGGAGACTGGAGTTTTTGCGATTTGACCAAATAGAAATAGCTGCATTTCTAAGTTCATGTTCTTCTTAGGGGACGAGGAGAGGGCATCCATATTTTAGTCTCATCTCTCTAAAAGACTGTGATAGTTTTAGTCCCCTGGCACAAACTCACAGTGCTCATAATTTCTAATTATGTTTGGTGTTCAATCTCCAGCCTGTTGGTACGCAGTAGCCTGCGTTACTCCCAAAGCCTTTCACCAGCACCAGGTTTCACACTTGACCTGGGCAGACAAAAATCACCGATTCAGCTTCCTGCCAACAGTGGAGCAACGTTAGCCAGATGGCCAAATAGAAGCTGCCATACAGGCCATCACATTTGATCATTATTGCTTTAACATGTACAAGGGCAGCTTAAAAATGGGAAGTCCAGGATAAAGAATTGGTAAAGGATCAACCAAGATATAACGTGCATAAAAATCTTAACTTCAACGCAAGATGTGAACTATAACCTTTTGTCCATTTGTATGTGATCCATCATCCTTTACATCTCTAGATGTTTCCCAATTCTTCTTGGTACAAACACGCACACAAACTGAGTTCATATCATCTAGGAAATTCTGTTTACAGCAACTATTAGCCTATGCAGTCCAGAGTAGCTCCTGGCAGCTTTGTGTCAAGCTAAGCAGGGTTCCGTGGGCTACACACGGGAACCTAAGATCTCCCAGCCACTCCATATACCTCAAGTGTCAACCAACTGTCTTAAGAGTGGGAAAAATCCTGGGGTTCTCTGGCAGGGATAGTGGCATGTCCAGGATCCAATCCCGAAATTGATTTACTGTTTGTATTTCCATAGCCCTGTTGATTTTAGCATGTATAGCCTCTACTTGACCAATAATTATTTTTTTATTTGTATATGGTTACAATGAACCGTTACAAAAAGAAATATAAAACACCAGTCTTTTTTTTTTTTTACAAACTTTATTTTTTAATTTTGTTCCTCAAGAGCACCAAAGATGACATGTAATCAGAGATGATGTACAATCTTCCCATAACCAACTTCCTGTTTCCTTCAGTCTTGCAACAGCTCATGAGTTAAATTGTTAACAGATTAACTCGCCCCCTCCTCCCCCTTCTCTCATTAACCTAGGTACTTGGTTGAATAGGAACACCACGGCTTGGCACATCTGCGGTCAATATAGGCGAGTCCACCCTTACGGGGCATAATTATTTACACAATGTGGACCCCACGAATAAGCTTGGGCACATAGAACATGTGTTCCCTGTCCACCATGAATTCATGCAGCGGCAGCCATACATTTAGATATTAAGGGTACGAGCTATATGCCAAGGCCGTTATCTTTTCCATTGCCATACCCCACAACCTCAGCCACCAGGCGGCCACCAACAAACCTTGTTTGGTTTTCCACATGTGCGCCAGATTTATTCTAGCCGCACTTAGCATATGAGTGACCAAAGAGGCCCTATTCCCAGTCCTCACGTAACAGCCCTATACTGCTTCACAAACAAAAAGGGTTTTACTTGCCACTGTTGAGTCTGTGCTTCTTCACTGTTCAGGAACTATGGCAACATTTCAGCCCTACGTGTCCTCCCTCTCAGCGAGACTTCACCACCTGGGGATCCAAGTTCTGACTAACTGCCACATCATGCCCTCTCCTTTATCGGGGCATTTCGCCGGCTTCCCAGTTGTGTCTGCCCTCGGCCGAAGAACAGATCACAAATCGAAGGACAGAGGGTGGAAAAAAAGAGTCAGAAGTGGAAAAACCCAGCGTCCCTCTCCTCGCATTCATTCCCAGCTCCTTATCATGCACCTGCAAGACGCTCCGACTCCCTTCCCCGTATTTGTCCTTCAGCGGACAATACAATAACTATGCTCCGCAACCAATTCACTCAGTAATAATAGTTATGTCTTTCTATGACCTCGCTATGCCTTCGCTACCGAAATGCTCTTTTATTCTACAAGGCCCGCAGTAGCGGAGGCTTTTCATTCCAGTGATGGGAGGCGAGTGTCCAAAAATGGCTGCGCTCCGACGCCATGTTTTAGCTTGTATTTCGCATAAGCATTACATGCACCCTGTGTTGTTTTAGAAGAATCTGTTGCGGTTTATTTAAAAACTCATTACCCCGTCCGTCTGTAGTTTAACGGGAACTCTGCCTTTGTTAAATATGCATTTAAAAGTTGTCGCTACACTGTGGCCCTTTTTTTTAAAGCCTCAACAGAATAAAACAAACCATTGTTGTCTCCCTGGAACTGTCTTAAAATCCATAATATCTGCCTGCCATTGTTGATTGATATCAGATACCACGGTCATTCATCATTTAAAATGTTTCCGGGCCGGCTTGTATAGTGTGTAGGCCTCCTACTCCGAAATCCACATCTTGACAGTGCCCCTTGACACATTCTCCTCATTGGTTCGCAGTTCACAACACAGGCTTTCAACCCCTCCGTAACTACCAGCAGCCCCTTCATCGTTACATATTTTCAACAACTTCATGACGGACATGTTCACCCCATAACCGCCAAACATAAAGATGCGACTAGGTTTTATAAACAGATTTTTATTTACATTTAAAACATCAATTTTTCTTAAAATTGTATTCTCATTAAATAGTTTGTGTTATCAGATTCTACATGAATATCCATTGGGCTACAGATTCCGTAGTTCTACCGGATCTGCGTGATATTTCCGTAGCAGAAAAATCAGTGACAAATGTTGGCCTGGGAAATGTACACACTACAAATGTTCGTACATTTCCCATGCGAACATCCAATAGAAAAGCACCCCCACCCACAACACCCCCTCCCGCCCCCCCATCACCCTACTTACCTTTCCTTCCTTCGCGCTGTGTCCCTGCAACGCTGGTTCCCTTTCACTTCCGTGATCAAGAACCGGATCCACAGGGTCCTTTTCTTTTTTTGGGCAGCAGCAGGTGTTTCGCCCGCAACTCCGCTCACTATACTGTATAGTACGGGTACCCGCAGCCCCAGACTTTTTTTTTCTTTTTGCTCAGGTGAGCTGCGGGGGTGTCCCCCACAACTCTCGCTCACTACAGTGAGCGGGTGTTGCAGGGGACACCCATCACCCCCATATCGACCCCACCGAAACACCTAAACACATACCACGAAAAGTTCGAACTTTTGGTAGTTAGAACTTTTCGTGGTATGTGTTTTAGGTCTTTTGGTGGGGTCGGTCATTTTTACTCGAACATTTCGTCCGAAACCGTTCTAGTGCATTGATAAGAAAACATGTTCACATTCTGTTAGGCTTTCATTTCTTATTTCCTGCAAACAAGCGTAAATTCATGTAAAATATCTACAGTCTCAATCTTCTTGGGTCTGTATACAGGGCGCCATGCACCTTGCGCGACTGCACTGGTTTGATATACTTTAGCCCCTCCCACTTGCGAACTGTTTTATCAATGATGCTTCTAACACACATCGGACCCATGCGTCTTAACTGCTTCATTTTCAAAAAGGGGATATTCGCCGATTGCATTGCCCTCAATGTTTTAGACATGGATTGTTCAGTCCCTGTCCCAGCCCTTAGCCGCTCAGTCACATCATTCCTACAAGAAGTTTAGAGCTCAACACGTAACAAATTTTCACATAGCAAATTTTCAGTATTTCTAAACATTCGTGAGCATCCTGTTGGGGGAATCATCAATTTTATGTCCGTAGCACCATCTGTAAAAATGGAGTTTTAAACATGCTCCCTCCGCTATGTCTATAAAACAATGTATAACCCGGATATCAGCGTGAGGGATAGCCACTGTGTCCGTATTGGTCTCCATTAGCGAGATACATTCTTCACACAGGTTGTTATCCCGAGCCCCCAGATTTTCAATTTGGTTTGAACAGCAAACACAATAAACATTAACATCATTGTCTTTAACGCCATCGTTCTCCATTAGCAAAATACAGTCCAGGCTATTAGCATGATCCCTTGAGTTTTCAAGTTGATTTGAACAGCAACCACAGTAAATATTGATAGTCTCCAATACAGCTTTGCTCTCCTCACGCCCGCAAACAGGGCCCTGTTTCTCACAAAGTCCCAGGGGGGCCGGGTCACTCTCTGCATCATAGCACCATCCTCCTACAAAACCACAGATTCATAGTCATTGTCTTCAGAGTTCACTTTGGCCGCAGACAGCCACCTAGGCACCATGCCCAGCAGCTGTTCCAGAACCACGTCATCCTCATCCCAGAACCCTTTAGCTTCATTGTCACCCATGAAATCCTGAGAATCTGCCATCCCATCATACACCATAGGACAATCACGGGGACAATCAGGGGCATAACCATTGTCAGGATCCCCAGGATTTCCGGGGGATCGTCATAACTGTAGCGGTTCATAATTAGTTTCCCGATACCGCGCTGAATACCACCGAAAAAAGTCCAAAGAGCTCACATATTTTCTAGGCCTACAACAAAAGCTATATATACGGGTTATAAACCCCTCAACCACAGTGTCATAGCCTTAAAACCGTCCAGACATATTTATAGCTCTATCAATTCATGTCAAATTTAGATTTTAAAATTGTATTTTATTGTGCATTTGTAAGGCACTTATACATCAAGTAAACTATGTTTCAAAGCGCCCACAGGGAAACACAAAACAATGAAAGATAAGGCAGACCTAAGCCTTGTGAGCACTCCGAATGCGCAAGTGCAGGGAAAGAGGGAAGGAGGAGTGCTAGTTCTATCAAGAGGGAAGTGATGGGCATGAGGAAGCTGTAAGTGCATAAGTGGAGTGGTCAGAAGACAATAAATAACTAAGTACAGACCTGTGGTGACATAGGCACAGTCCTGGGAGGGGTGGAGGCTGTAGGCGATTGAGTGTGAGGAAGCCAGGGCCCGGGAGGACACAAGTGTCCTGGTCACCAATCTCAGCAACTGAGGGGATTTAGCAGAGGAGGGATAAGGCAAAAAGGAAAGTCTTGAGGAGCTTCCGGAATTTAAGGATATCCAACTCAAGACGAAGACGAGGGAGGCTGTTCCATAGGAGTGAGCATGCCGAGGAAAGAGATCGGTGCCCGGCTCACTGTTTACCGAAGCGCTTAGAGTCCAAAGAAGATGGCCAGAGTGAGAGACAGAAAGAGGGAGCAGGGGTTCCAATAGGAATGATCTCAGTCTTGCTGGCGTTGAGGTAGAGATCACTGAAAGTACACCAGGACTGGATACCTCAGAGTAACCCACAGCTCTGCCGTCTCTAGTGCAGACCTGAGACTTGGGACATTGCTTGCTTGTGGCCCTGTGCATTCTCCCACCAAATTTCACAGGCCTAGCTCCTCTGGGTACCAAATAAGGAGAGTGCGTAACGCTGCCTGCATCCACGATTCCTGCGTCGCTACCTGGTGGCGACGTTCCCTATTGTTCCCATGCTGTTCTGCTCTCCTGTGCCCTGAAGCCAGCTGCACCGGAATTTTCTTCATACCTCTTTCGGAAGCTGAGAAAAGGCAACTGTCCTATCACAGACAACCGTTCTCCCCTGCAGCTGTTGAGAGCCAGAGCGCCGCAAAACTGCGGGACACTAACATACTAGCGACCTTGACTAAACTGGCGAAGTTTGATCTGGACTGTGCCGAAGTTCGGCGAGTACTTGCATAACTTATCGGTGGCCCCCTGGCACAGCCGATCGTTTTTACGCACAAGCATCCCCTAAAGGTATTCAAACTTGGCTGGGATAGCCTGCACTCCCTAGCTATTCTCCCCTGCTGAACACTGCTTTGCCGCCATGGGCAGGGCCTACTCGAGTAGTGGGAACCAATTCTTCATCGCCTCAAGCCCCTTCCTGACTCTCTATTGCCCCTTCAAGAAGACCCGCTTTTTGTTCAACTGCGCGATCGTGCGTTTATACAACCAACTGTACTGTTGAACACAAGGCTCCCCTCTTCTTAGGGTTGGAAACGAAAGTTAGGGAACAAACTCTGAAGAATAGTTGTGGTTGTAGTTTATAACTAAAATGCACTAGGAAATGTAATGTATATATACTGTATAGTTTAAGGATTTGTGTGAACATTGTTTTACTCATTGCTAAAGTTACTTGTGTCCATTTGGTCCGGCCGACAATAAATGTATAGATATTTTTCATATACACTTGTCTAAGAGTAACTTGTGGTTTGTTGCCGTGTGTGCTCATTGTAGGCTTCTGATCACTCTCCCGCCTCCTGAGACCTAGTCTTGACCGCCTGCCAAGCTACCTAGATTGGTCTGGCTTGTCCAGAAGGTGCCCCCATTTCACTAAACTGAGGGTGGCCTCCTAAACTTCTGCCCACCATGTCAGAGTTTAGAAATCAATCTTAACATCTGCCACTTCCGTTCTGCAGCTCTGCACTTGCGTTTCAGATCTGCAGGTTCGGAGTCATATCAGGTGTAGCGCTTAGAGGCATGTTTCAGGTGGATCCTCATGACTGGGACAAGATTGTGAAGGGTATTAGTAATGGCAAGTTGGAGGTAGCTGAAAGCAGCGTTTGGGGGAGTGAAGGTAGATGAGAAGGCAGAAAATGACACTCGTTTCATCAGACAGATGTTTGCAAACGAGGTTGGCAGGGCTGATGGAGGTGCGGTCAGAAGGCCTAGAGGATCCAGGTGAGAGGAAAGGAGTGGTCAGAAAAGGAAAGTGGGTTGATCATTGGGGAGGAGAGTGTGAGATCTGTGTGGATAAAGACATCAACAGTTTATTTCTGCCGAGTGGGTGAGACCAGAAGGTTGAATGGAGAGGAGAGAGTTGCAGCGATCACGGAAGAGAGTAGATTGTGATTGAGGAGTCAAGGTGGATGTTAAAAATCACCCATAAGGAGTTTAGTGGTGCTTGTGAGGAGGAGGAGAAATCAGACTATTCAGAGAGGAACAGTGTGGTAGAGTCCGGTGGCCTGTAGATAGTGGCAATGGTCAGAAAGGATGGGGGAGAGATGACCAACTTGCAGACCAGGCATTCGAAGGAAGAAGGCGGCTGAGTGGGTATGAGGGAAGAAGGGACCAACTCAGGGGAAATAAGAGCTACCCCACGACCAGCATGGTTAGTCCGAGGCTTAGAGATGATTTTATAGCCATCAGGCAGAAGGAGTCAAAAGCAGTGACTGAACTTGCCTTGAACCACAGCTCGGTTAGGGCAAGGATATCAAGGACAATGTCTTCAAGAAAGAATCCGATGTCGGTGGAGTGTTTGATGGGAGAACGAGCATTGAGCGTAGCTAGATGCAAGAGATCTCTGCCTCCAAAGTTTTTCCAAGGAGGGGTACAGGGGCATGGTATACCAGTGGGAGGGTTGGGGGGGGAGCAGAAAGAATGGAAGAAGGAGTAGCGAGGAGGTTAATGAGGGATGGCAGGTGCCAGTCAAAGAGGAGGTTAAGTTGAGGACCCTGAACCAAGATAGTGCAAGTGTGACAGACATTAATTATACAACTGGGTGAAGCGAAGCCCACCAAGAGGACTTCCCATTTAGTGCTACCATTAATGGGTGAGGATTTAAGAGGAGAGAGAGTTAGAGATGAGGTGAGGTGTCCATAGATCTGGAGAACGGACAGAGAAGAGGATATCAGAAAAGATCTGTCTGGAAGTTGCATTGACATAGGTGTCTGCGATGGGTAGGCCGGGTTTAGAGGCCAGGATATCTTTTTTCTTCCAGACTTTGTGAGAGGGACGGTAGGAGATAGTATAGCAGTTATAAAAGATGGGTGACATGGTGTACGCCAAAGTGGGGAGGAAAGGGTGGGTGCACAGTACAAACACAGCTCACCAGGCGGCCTAGTGGCCGAGGGAAGCAAGAAACAGATGCACTGGGCAAGCAGCCAAATTCGATGTTTACACAAGGTACCCTGAATGTACAAAATCAAAATTGCCAGCACAGATGTAAGGGCACCTAGATTCGGTTTTCAAATAAGGAACACTGCAAGCACAAAACATAAGGCAGCACAGCTTTAGAAAGAACAAGTGCTGTCAGTAGTAATGAGTGACGTGAAATAAGTCAAAAAGGTAGAGAGTTGTAGGCACACTGTAGTTTAAGGTTTTTTTTTGTTTTGTTTTTTTAAAGAGGATGGTGGGAGGCAGTTCCCAACGCTCAGCCATTATCCTGGCAATGTGCATGGTGCAGTACGTTTTTGTCAAAGTTGGTGGTCTAACAGGCTGAGCACCTCAGCTCCATGCTTCGTATGGAAAGAGGGGGGGGAATGGTCTCCGGATGGGACAGGGACAGACAGGGCCTTAGATGGGGGCCTTGGCTGGAGGGGCCGGCTTCCGCCTGCCGGCACCTTCAATTGGCTATAGCAGGAAAGGCTACCCAATCACAAAGGGGCAGCTGGCTGGCAATGTGTGGCTTCTCCACACGAGGATACGAGGATGGGTGGGCCATCTTGGACAGTCTACACTTAGTGCATTGTAGAATAGCCAAATGGCTTTAGGGAAGTTTGTGCTCCTTCAGGTTGTAGCCCCACATGTTCGCAATGGAAACAAATTGAAATGCACTTCATAAAATGAATTTTGCACGTGTCGAGCGCTCACTGCTGAAATTATCTAAATGTTTTTTTCCTCGATCCCCAAAAGCAGTTAATGAGCCCACCAGAGCTTGCCTTCTGTGATTGTGGTGAAAGTCTGCTCCATCAACATCAGACGAGCAGTAAGTGGAAATGGCTTGCACAAGGCTACTGCCAATCATTCGGCAGATGGAATTTACACATTCAAATCAAACATTCTTGGGATTCTTAGCATTTTAATATCACAATTTATATAAAATGTATATAAAAATTGATCAATTGTATTACTAACCTAAGATTTATCTTAAAATGAAATAAATGTTTTCCTCGAGCAGGCTGAATGAACATTCTGACCAGCACCACTACAATGCCAGAGAACGCCCCAGCACTTATCTCCCATGAAGTCATAGGTTTAAAAAACACTAAATGGCTTTTACGCACCCCAGTGAGTTGTGTGCTTGCAAAGGTCACAGCACTGGTGCTGTCAGGGGCAGTTCACCTTTACAGCAAGAAACAATATATTCATCTCCATAGATTACCGTGGAAAAATATAGCTAGGCCGTCTCACATGAATTTGATTAACAGCCTGATTATGCTGTCTGCTAGGGAGACAATTTCCTTCCAGAGGAAGGATAAATTAGGAGAATGTGATTAAATTCAGAGTATTTGTAATGGATGATTCGACCAGAACACCCAATGTATGTATTTACCCACAATTCCTTTAACACTTTGTTATTGTATCTAAGTTTTGTAAAAGATATATTGTTATAACTTTAAAAATGGAAATAAAGCATGTTAAAACCAGATTAACATACAAGTTAGGGAAGAAGTGGCTGCTCGCAACTATGAAGATCGAAGCTCATAGTTGCTGCATGCCAGCTGCATGGGAGGAGTGTAAACCTGGATCAAGATGGTACACTCTACAGACAGGAGATTGAGAATCCCTCCACTTTTCTACCAACAAACTAACGTCAGGGGACAGTACTGGAATATATTGGCCCAGCTTGCATGAAAATATTTTCTTAAAGGGCAATATTGTCATTATTATGCACAATCAACATGAGTGTGTAATACACTGGCATGTAATTCTTATGATGGCCAGTCTGAAAGGTTGAGGATTCCAGAATGTGGTGTGATAGCATGAAGGAGCAGCTGAGAAAATGGAGTGAGACTGAACAGATAGATGCTGTGCTGCCGGTGGATTTATGAAGATGTACCAAAGAAAAAACATACCTTACGTGTGCCTCACTCTCCTACTTCAATTTGGCGACCCGCGCACTCCGACCCAAACGGCATGTGTTTCTGTCTGCTTCCCTTGAAATATCCGGTGTCAGCTGTCTAGAGGCCCGCTCACCCGGTAAGAGCACAGTGTCCCTGATACTGTCGTATGCCTCCGCATACATGAAGTAGAACTGACTTTTCGGTAGTCCGCGCACCATTTCCTGCGCATTCGATATGTTATTTTATGATTATTGTCATTGGCCTGCACGTGCAAGCAGTCCGCCCGGAGCAGCTTTAGAGGAGAGGGCCCGCAACGGTCCACAAGTTGTGCTGGCTGCATTGCTAAGCAGCGCATCAATACAATTGTTTCAACCAGGTGCCGCAGTAACGCGTTGCCTGGCAATGTGCCCTCTCAGGAAGTCCAAAGCGTTCACAGGCCACATTGTTGTTTGTTGCCTGGCAACACACATATGGAGGAGCGCTATCATTGATTGCGACTGTTTGGATTTCTCTGCTCTGCATCCGGCGCGCAGTGAAGTCCTGTGGCTATTCAATGCGGCTCAACTGACCTTGCAGTGTTCCTTCAGACATACTAAAAACAAGTTGGCAGCAGTACATGGTGCACAGTTTAATGCAAGTCCTTTATTGGGGTGTGCGGTCGAGACAACTCTTGGACACATATGTAATTTTTTTATTCCTTGAATTTTAATCAAAAAGGATTTTTTAATTTTTACAAGGGTCTTCGAGACTTGAAGATTCACGAACAAAGCATGTTTATGTGTATATTATATGGAATACTAAAGTGAAAGAACCAGCACTGCCTAGTGATCCATTCAAGCAAAGGCAGCCTCCATCCACATATCCGGTATTGAAAATACACTGAGTGCCTGGCTCACATTGGAACACCTGTCATTTGGTAACACCAGCCTGCTGGTGCCACTCTGTTAGCAAATATTTACAAGTACAGGACAATTGCTTCAGGTGATTGGGACCCTGTGTCTCCAGCAATGCAGAACATTCCTCCACCAATCACATTTTTGCCTAGTCCAGTAGATCCTCTGGTTCCCTGGAAACGCTCTAAGAGGTCTTTTGAGCACTATGCAACAGCTGTATGTTGTTCAAGTTATGGAACAGAACTGAAGAAATCTTAGTTGATGCATTGTCTGAGCACACCTAGGCAGGAAACATTCGAAGACTTGATTTGCCAGAGGATGAAGCACACAATCTTAATGAAAATGAGAAGTGCATCGCAAAGTTAGACAAACATTATTTTGCAAAGATACAAATTTGGAGAGAAAACTCAGATCGAGGGTTAATCAGTTGAAGCATTTATTACAGCATTCAGAGGTCTGGCTAGGACATCCATTTTCAGCTAGACAACGGATGAGCGACTGAGGGATCAGTTTATGCTGGATCATAGGGACAGAAAGATTAGGGAGCAACTCTGGTCCAAAGGGAATCCACCACTATGAGGTTTTGCACATTGCAAAAGAAGTAGAACACAGCATCAAGTATCTAAAGACTCAAACAGAAGGTTCAGCAAGTGAAACTGCAGGAAGGAAAGAGCAATGGAAATACATCTGATTTAACTGCAGCCGTTTCTGGTGGAAGACTCCCAGCCAAAGCAAAACGAGTCAATAGGAGCACGCCTAATTCAAATTCCAAGCCCTCTGCCACAAAGCCTGCCAATTCGCTGAAGAGGTGCTTCCGATGTGATGCAGTAGGACACTTTACCAAAAGCCTGACGTCCCTGGCCCTCCAGGCCAGATGTCAGAAGTTCAAAAAGAAAGGACATGCAACCAAATGCTGCAGATTCGGTAACATGCACATGTATGAGGAATCAGAAGCAGCCGTCTTTGTCGTTGGTGATGAGGATGAGTAATATTTGGATGTTCCCAAAGATTAGGTAGTCAGACAGATGTAGAGTTAAGATGATGATAGATTCTGTAGCATAAAACACCCTGCTTCCTAGGCCAATTTTTGATGAGATGTTTCCCGACAGTTATTGGAAGTCGACATCAAGCCACAAGCGTATGAAAGTGCAAAAAAACCCCAAAAAAACATAGTTGGATGGTTCAAAGCTATGATGGAATTCTAAAGGGAGAACAGCTCCAGGGAAGATCTAGGTTACTGAAAAGTGATCTGTGCCACTCCTAAGCTGGCTGCAGAAGAAATTGAAAATCAAACTGAATCCGAATGACGTGGAATGTGTACTTCATACTGATGGTGTGAAGTTGCAAGACTGGATGTTCAGCGAAAGAACGGCATGTGTAATTTGTCAATCGAATTTGTCTAATACAAGCGCTGAACCTATTGTTAAAAAAATGAGGACTGTCCCTCTAGACTTGGGACAAGAAGTAATGAAAGAATTGCAAAAACTGGAGGAGGGCAGTCAAATTGAGAGGATAGGCTTCCAGGTGGGGGTCGCTTTGGCGATTGTGGCCAAACCCAATGGGACATTAAGACTATGGGCCTTGTTGCGAGGTCAGCGGCAACCCGTTGGTGCTAGTGATGAGTTGCTGCTGACCTCGAAACACTGTACCCGCTGCCTGACATTCCGGTGCCACCGGGACATTACCAGTCATGCCGGCCTGGGATGTCAGTCGACAGGAACTGTAAGTACCCATTCCCCTGGAGTCCCATAGCACTCAAGGGGAATGGGGACAAGGAAGGAGATCCGGCCCCTGCAGGCATTCTCGTAGTCTGGCTTTCCGGAAAGGGTGCTGGTACGTTGCTACTGGCACCCTTATTTCCAGACCGCCACACATATAGAGTGAGGCCCTATGTGTTGATCTTCGCCCTTTAAATAAATGCTTAATACGGGATTGCCATTATCTTCCCAACACCTTGGAAACACTATCAACCATGAATGGTGACATTGTATTTTCGTCACTAGACCAGACTGCAGCATATCATCAGATTAAACTCTAAGAGTCAAAACAACATACAGCCTTTATCACACCAGAAACTGTTTTAGTTGGTCAGTATGCCTTTTGGCATTTTATCAGCCACCTCTGTATTTCAGAGGATTATGCATGAAATCTACACAAATGAAGATGGTGTAATCTGTTTCCAAGATGATATCATGGGGTTTGGGCCAGACCAGCAGACACATGATCAGAGATTTCACAAAGTGATGAACATGATGGTGGATAACGGTCCAACGTTGAGCAAAGAAAAGTGCAAACTCAATCAGAAAAAGATAGAATACCTGGCCCACTCAGTTACAGCTGATGGTGTAAATGTAAAGGGTAAACTTGCCAACATCATGGATGCAGTGAAAGCCTATCATATTTAAGGCCATTGCAGTCTGAGTGGAACATGGAGCTCAGCAAAGGTGAGCAGCGAAGGGAAGGGAATTGGAAGACAATTGATTTAGGAAGCAAGATGTGTGAGAAAGAAATAGATGGAAGAAAAGCCTCTAAAAAGACATAAAGGGAGAAAGTAATAGGGACTGGTGGGTACATGAGGGAAAAGAGAACAGAAAATAGGGAAGACCATCAATGGGTACAAAAGTGAGCAAATAAAATAATGAAATAGAAACATGCTGGGGAACAGAGGTGGATGAAATAACAGATCAGCGAGAAGGGCTAACTCATTTAGTACCATCCTGACTCCCTCCCAATATTTACAGTGGAAGACAAGCTCCCGCACAGTCACCCTTATCTGCAGTGTCCGTCCATCAGCCAAAGTGCTCAAAAAAGTAAACATTGGGGTCAGTCTGCAGCTTGGATCTCTGCTTTCCTTTGTATAGTCCCTGTACTGTCATGGAGCTTGGTGCAAAGAATAAACATGCTCATCTTCTCTGAAATTACATTGCAGTTAGTGCAACATGATTTATAAAAATAAAAAGCGATCATTATTGTCTAGTGAAGTACGATGCGATACCGGTTATTTTATACCTTGGTGCTGGCATGTACTGTGGACATAGGTAACATGAATTTAGTACAGTAACAATGCTGGCATATATTGTGAGCGCAGGCATCATGCAAATGCACTTCAAACTTTTTGAGTATTGATGGTGACCTGGCAACTATTGTATTTTTTTTCCATGTTTTACTCTACAGAACTGATCGTAAATTATATGGCTTTTACTCCATTTTTTTTAAAACAAAAATTACACCATTTGAACGAATTATTTAAAGAAACTTTTCAGGAGATACCCCCTTATCCCTAATCTGCTTAATTTTTTCAGGCGTCTTCGCTACGCCCAGAAGCTCACACAAGCTCTACGAATTAAAACATTCATCAACCATCAGAAGAATTCTTTCTTGTTTGAAACGACCTCTCTTAACGTAAATTAATGTATCACATGCACGTAAGCTTTACTTTATATATGTATTTTTGGTGTGAGCATTTTTTCTAGGATATGGGTTTGTACATTTGACACTTTGCCCAAAATGTAAAGTTTAGTTCATATTTTTTGTAATGACTGTCCAGAATTTACATCAAAATCATGTGGCCGCCCTGGACCAACCACACTATTTTCTATGTCCCAAGGCAGATGCATGGTAAACTGTATCCTCCCTGGGGCACCCCACCCTGCGCCCTCATCTATAAATGTGGTTCCATTTGGCACTATTTCGCGTGGGATTATTTAGCGATTCTCTATAATCAGTATCCAAAATACTAGCTCTACGAGCCCCTAAGAAAGCGACCTAAAGTGTGCTTAATGTACAACACTCCAGAAAATCTTCAATTCTGACATATGCATGTTCATTACCTTGACGAACTGCACCGTATCCCTTTCAGCACCGCGATTGCCCTACCTGCATCCCCGGATCTTTCCCAAGCCTAAACGCCACCATTAAGCTTCCATCAATCTCTGGGCGAAGTGAGTGCTTGTTTTGCGTTGGCATCCCGTGCCACCCTTTTGCTATGCTCATTCAATGGATCGAACCGACCGCCACATTCCTCCCAGAGGAGCCGTGCTCTTGAATCTTATACTTCTATGCAGACCTTCGCCCTCTCTTACCTGCGGAGTCCACCTCGCACAGGAAGCTCAGGTGCTGCCTCTGCTCCTCTGACAACACCAACAACATGTTGGTTGTGCCCGCGCACTCAGACAACCTTGTGGAATTACTGCGCGTATTGGGAAACCTAAGTGATAAGACACACCGCTTGCCCAAAGGAGACTTGCAGATGCTCACGAAGACTATCACCCATTAGAGAAAAGGACCTACCAAATCATTCTATCATGTGACATGGACACACGCCCAACATTGCCTCGTGATCAGTCTACTGGACGTTACGTTATAAGCGTACGTCTTGAGTTGGGCTAACTCCTGAAAGTTCTTCAAGATGTAAGGAGGCAGGAGCTGGAGCGAGCCCTTGCCCCTGCCCCTAAGCCACGCATACACACTCTATCCATGTAGATGGAGAGAGTAGCAACAGTTAACTGCTAACATTCCATGTGGATTTCTGTACAGCGAACTTCCCCCTAGCCCCCTCATAGTTCGTCTGTTCTGAGCCTGTGTGCATTGGTTATAGACGGGAGCCGATCAGTGCCACTCCTCAGTGAAGAAAGTAGCTATTGGCTCCCCTAGAAGTCGCCAGAAGTAGCTAGATGACGTCACTGTCTAATTTGCATAACTACCTCCACTTTCCCCCTGCGATTTATGGCTTTTACTGTGGCCCCCTCCCCTTTTAACACCTCCCTTTTAAGTTACCAGTGTGTTTTTGCATTACTCCCGTTAGAAAACGGGCGAATGACCACACTTTTTTCAATTGTTTTGGAAACTTGCATAAATGAGCAAGTCTCCAAACCAATTGAAAAAAGTAGCTAGATTTCTCGCTAGCCGCTTTTCAATGAAAAAGTTGCTAGGGGGGCGTACTTTCTCGCTAAATATAGCGAGAAAGTCGCTAAGTTGGCAACACTGGAGCCGATTTATGAATTTCCGGGGGGGGGGACAAATACAGGAAGTGACATCACTGGCAGTTATATGACTGCAAATTTGCATGTAGTCGCCAACTTGGTGCAACGGCGCATGGGGGGGCGGGTGTTGGCACGCGCAGCGCAGGCAGTGGAAACATTGGCTAGCATGCACTGCATATACTAAAGTCAAGAAAGAAGGAGATTTAAGCCTTCGAGTTGCATTCCAGTAAGACATCACTGCCCCTACTCCACTGCTCTATAATCGTCCAGCAACACAACTAGGATGGGAGAATGAAATGCTTGCTAAACCGAAGGTACAGCTGCAAGGTGGAGTACCACCACCAAAAAAAAGTTCCCAATTCAAGGGAAACGAGAAGTAAAGGCGTTTCCCGCAAGACGTGTGTGGTGCCATAGTTCTGTAAAACATCAACAATTCAAACTTAAAATAGTGCTGCTGTAGATTGGTCAGCTACAAGTGAAATTTGTTAAGATGTTACCTCTGGTAACCAGATAGAGTTAGGGATGTAGCTTAATCTTAAACCTTTCAGTGGACACATCAGATGTGCTGCTGAAGTATAATGCAATCCTGGCTGAAGTATAATGCAATCAAGTGTGGTTTCAGACTTGGGGGGGAAGAGTGTTAACTGCTTTTAACATTGTAGTTTACCAGAAATTCTGGTAAAGTAGTGTACAATGTTAAAAAGCCGTTACCCAGGTTCACCCTGCACCCAAGTTGTGTTTGGGACTGATGGAAGCACTCGCGTCTAAATGTTGTAGCCATGGTTGTCTCCATGTTTTAAAAACTCCCACTTTCCGGGTTTTCAACATTCATTTTAAACACCCCTTATTCAAAAAATGAAGGAGTCAGTAAAAAAGCCAATGCTGAAAAGCCTATTTCGCACAAGTAGTAAGACCCAAAGGGTAAGAGCGACTGTATAGCAGACCATGCCAATGTAGGACACTCCAGGATTACCTTCAGTCAAAATTCACCCACTGCAATGTTCCTAAATTCAGATTGCAGAGTAGTGTACGACTGAACCTCAATCAGCTCTTCCTGGGCATCAAATGGATGATGCACCACCTCCTCTGCCAGAAAAGTCTGCATCACCCAGTCATTAATGCCAGCATTTACTTCAGGGAAGTATTCATCAAAGCTGGACCTTAATGTTGCTAGGTGGCTTGCCCAGCTACAACTGTTCTTTTGCAAAGGTCTAGCTTCCTCTTGAAGGCAAATACTTTTTTATTCATTCTTTCCTCTGTGTTCCCATGTCCACAGGAATGCCCCCGAAGGTGGGATTGTGAGTTTCTGGGGTGGTGAGTTCTAGTGGTCTTAGTTTCCTTTATAAAATACACAAATCACATAGTATGTCAACCAGACAATGTATCATTGTGTACAGCTTAAAGGGGGCCACCTGACCCAAAGCAGCACACTAGGAGATGTATTTTGGAACAATCAACATTGTAAACACACCTCTAGTTTAGATTGTAAAGAGTGCTTGTGCTGCAATTACAAGCACCCAGTTGATAAAGTCCAGACTTAAAACACTTGATCAGCATTCAGTGAGTAAAATAACCCTATAAAAATAAAATACAGCTTTGCATAAAATTACAGAGAATTCTGGGATTATCAGGCACTGGCAAGCGGTCTCTGCTGTTGCTGTGGGAGAAGTGAGACTTGCAATGGCGACAAATTTAAGGTTAATAGCTGCCGTTTATCACAAGATGGCAGGCCAGCATAGATCTTAACCACTGAATTCCCACTGAACAGCTATAAACCCTTCTATGTCAGCAAGAGGCTGATGTAGAGGAACCAGTGATAGAAAGCAATGAGGTAATTATACTGTACCATATCCCGTGGGAGGTGATGCCCCCCCAAGACTCAGTGAAGGCCCCTCGTGTCAAAAGGTTGAAAAGTCCTGCCGTCTCAGTCCCCACAGTCCTAACTTCTCCCCGCTTAGAGTGGAAGCAGTTTGCGGTACACAGCTTGTAATGCAAATCGCACATTTTAAGCGTCAGAACAAAAAACAGAGAACTGAATACATTGCTGAGTTAAATGAGTTCTGACTGGTAACACTGGTAATACCGTATAGAGCCAAATTATCGCACCGCCCAACTATGAGTTTGAGGGCAAAGGTGGAGGAAAATCCTCCAGCAAGAAGCTGGAGTTATTTCCTCCACCATACCGCCCAAAATAGAACAATTTGGGATATTACCACCAGCAAAATTACTACCAGCAGTAATACCACAGAAACCCACCATGGAGTCCTATGGACTCCAATTAATGGGGACTAACACTGCCTACCACCACTTGTAATCCGGCAGTAATACCGCCAGACCAAGTGGCAGTAATGGTAGTACAGTTTGGTGGTATCTCGTCAGATTTACAGGCCACACAGAGACATCACATCTCTCCATGTTGTCTTTTATTGTAAAGTGGATTACCAGTTTTCAGACCTGTAAGATACCCCTGTCTCCTCAGGTGACTCAGACCCCCACCATTCCATCCTACATAAACTTGATGCCCCCTGGCTGTTCTTCTAGTCTACTTTTATTCTAACCATGTAGATCCAGGAACGTCATACTCCTGTTACTTTCATGGATTATTTTACTTTCTGTTCCTTAAAGCCAGGGGTCTTAAACATGTGGCTCTCCAGATGTTTTGGACTACGACTCCTATGATCCATCACCATTGACTATGCTGGCTGGGGCTGATGAGCATTGTAGTCCAACACATCTGCAGAGCTAAAGGTTGCAGAACCCGGCGTCCAAGCAGAGGCTGTCAGATAACCTCGGCAAATGCTTGACCACGTAGTGTAGCCGAAGATATCTTCCCAACAATGTCACTGACTGGCCGCCAAATATCGGACAGACTGAGACATTCCTTGAAAGATGGAAATCCACGAAAATCCAGAGGAAAACCAGAAGACGCCCCAAGGGTTAAACAGCAAGGGATGTCAGCCAACTCCGGTAACCTATAGAAAAACCCCCCGATTAATTAACAGCACAACGCAAGGTAACAGTCGTAGAGTACTAAGTATTAGAACCGACCTTATAAGGTAGGAACACAGGAGCCGGTAAGAAGTACAAGGAAATCTATCCTCCAAAATTCTGTGACAAAGTAAGCAAAGACAAATATGATAAGAGGAGGAAATCCTAAACCTTCGAGAGAACAATGTGTATAGTGTATGATGTACCTTACCATGGACCCCAGGAAGTCAGCAAGAGAGATTAATCAAGGGATGCCATACCCAGGTAGCAACAGCCCAACTGTGCCCGACGACACGAGGACGCCTTCGTAGAGTCACTAGTTCCAGATTGGGAACCCGACGAAACGAGGACGCACAGAAAATACACCCAAAGAAGTCTCTAGTCCAAGGTGTATGTCTGGGGGAAAACGGTAAAGGGCTGAAGTAACGCTGGGATACAGGCACCTTGCTTGAAAGGTCGTAGTGAAGAGAAGGTTAAACAGGTCCGGTACACTTGATCCGTAGGAAACACAGAAAACACTGCACAGTACAAGCAGCACACGAAGCAGACAAGGAAGTAGCCAGGCAGTGCAGGAAAACATTCCGAGGTCGAAGGGCCAGAGATCCAAAATAATCCAGGCAAACAAGGCAGACAAGGACAAGGCAGGGACAAATTCCAAAAAACGAAATCCAAGGTCAAGGCAGCAGAAATCCAAACGGTTTACGGAGCAGGAAACAAGGCGCACTTCCGCGTTAATCAGAAGCGCTGAATCCAAGGCAAACGGGGACTAAATAAGAGCAAGTCACATGACAGGAATTCGAACGTGATGACGAAAACATCACGGGCGCCACAGTTTCCAGGCCAGCCGCCGGGAACGCCCGTAACGTCCCATATGCTGAGCCTTCTGGGAAATGTAGTGTACATTAGCACTATGTGTAAAACGGCGCAGGTTCTTATGCAGAACAAGGCGTTTGGCAGTTAAGTGAGACCTTGGTGAGAAGAGAGTATGTTTTCTGCTATATTGCAAGGTATCTTGTAGCTTAGCAGAGCCCCTTAAACCCTGTGTGCGTGAACGGAGCCTAGTGGTAGGTGGATTCCTAACAGTACCATCTCCCAAAGAGCTCCTCACTCTACGGATAGACCAGAAATCAGAAAGAAGAGCAGGTGCATGTATATTCCCAGCTGGTTCCCATGTGCGGTCCTCCGGCCCATAACCCTTCCAATCCACCAAATACATCCTCACACCCCTCCTGACCTTGGTGTCCAAAATGCCACTAACCTCATACTCATCAGAATTCCCAACTGCCACTGGTCTAGAACGAGGAAGTAGCCGAAGATTGGCATGTACAGGTTTGAGCAAGGAGACATGAAACACAGGGTGAATTTTCCAGGAACTAGGCAAAGCAAGCCGAACGACCACAGGATTGATTATGGCAGTGATTTCATAAGGACCGACGTAGCGTGGCTGCAAAGACGTACGTCCAGGAAGCGGAGATGTTTAGTAGCCAACCAAACTTTCATCCCAACTGAATAAGAGGGAGAGGCAGAACGATGAGCATCAGCGTAAGACTTGCTACGAGCCTGTACTTCCACAAGATGCTGCTTGATGAGCTCATGGGTCCTTTTTAATCCGTTGGCACAAGTAGCCGCGGCAGGGTTGCAAGGTGTCATTGTCAAAGGACTTGGAAAGGCCCGAGGATGACGACCATAAGTAGCGAAGAAAGGAGAGGTACCCGTGGCCGTATGAACTGCGTTATTGTAGGCAAACTCAGCCAATGGTAGGGCCGACAACCAGGAATCTTGATGATGAATCATCAAGCAACAGAGATACTGTTCCAGAGTAGCGTTCAATCTCTCCGTTTTCCCATCTGTTTGGGGGTGATAGGCGCTCGAGTACCGTCTTCAATTCCAAAACAATCTGTCAGAGCTCGCCAAAATCGAGAAGTGAACTGCGAACCACGGTCCGTCACTATAATGGACGGTAATCCAAAGGGACGAAATACGTGCTTCAGAAACAATTCCGCTAAAACAGGAGCTGCCGGGAGACCACAACATGGAACAAACAAGGCGTATTTCGTGAAATAGTCAATAACCACCCATATGGTATCATGGCCTTGTACGGACGGCAATTCGACTATAAAATCCATAGAGATCATGGACCAAGGATGTTCAGGGATCGGTAGTGGATGCAATAGACCCACTGGTTTACTGCGTAAACACTTAGCTTGGGCACAAACAGCACAAGAGGAAACATGAATTTGAACATCTTTGAGCATCCCTGGCCACCAACACCAGCGATGGAGGAGCTCAAATGTTTTCTTTATACCCGGGTGTGCGGCCAGCTTGGAATCGTGACACCACGCCAGAGCCTTTTGTCTTGTAGGGGTGTCCGGGAGATAAAGTTTTACCTGAACATAAGGAAAAGAGTGAACAACCTGAAATGCATCGTTAGTTAATAGCTGCGGATTCTTCTTAACCCAACTTGAATGGTGACCTTCATAGAATCCTGAAGTGTACAAGCACAAACAACTTGATTAGGTAGCAGCACAGATCCCGTAGGTCTACATCTGGTGAGATCACCATCCAGACGCGATAAGGCGTCCGCCTTGGTGTGTAACGAACCAGGTCGATACGTGATAACAAAGGAAAATTGGGAAAAAAATTCATGCCAACGTGCATGTCTGGCCGTAGAGCATTTGACTGATTGAAGGGCAAGAAGATTTCTGTGATCTGTATACACAGTGACAGGTGTGCTGGTGCCTAGCAGATGATGTCTCCAAGTCAAGAAGGCATCACGAACTGCCAGCAGTTCTTTCTCTGTGACAGTATAATTGCATTCGTATGAAGACAGTTTTCGAGAATGGTAAGCAACCGGATGCAACAAACCTGTATCAGGACATACTTGAGGCAATACTGCTCCTAAAGCAGAATCGGAAGTGTCGGCCTCCACCACAAAGGGTTTCTTGAGATCAGGGTGCTGCAAAACCGGAGCCGTGGTAAAAGCCTGTTTCAGCATTTCAAAGGCCTGATCGGCTTCGGAATTCCATTCAAATTTATTCTTGCAGCTGGTAAGACGACTGAGGGGAGCTGCAATTTTGGAGAACGACTTGATGAAACGTCGATAAAAATTTGCAAAACCAAGAAATGATTGCAAGGCTTTCAGGGTTTTAGGTACTGGCCAATCTAGGACCGCCTTGACTTTGGTCTGGCACATTTGAACGCCTTTGTCAGAGATCTCATACCCAAGCAATTCAACACTGGTAACATGGAAAATACATTTCTCCAGTTTGGCATATAAAGAGTTCTCGCGCAGGCGTTGTAACACTTGTGTGACATGTAGAACATGGGCCTCCACTGACGCTGAGTATATAAGAATATCATCAAGATATACAACAACAAAACGATCCATCATGTCACTGAAAATGTCATTAATGAAATGTTGAAACGTAGCAGGAGCGTTACACAACCCAAATGGCATTACACAATACTCGAACAATCCGTATTTGGTCTTAAATGCCGTTTTCCATTCATCCCCATGCCGGATCCGGACCAAATTGTAGGCCCCTCTCAGGTCCAACTTGGTGAACATTGCTGCGGAACCTAACTGATCCAGTAGGACAGAGATTAGCGGAATGGGGTATTGATTTCTTATAGTAACCGAGTTTAATGCCCGGTAATCAATGCATGGGCGGAGCTCCCCCTCTTTTTTTGGAACAAAGAATAATGGAGCTGACGCCGGTGAACGTGAAGGTCGTATGAAACCGGACTTGAGGGATTTGTCAATATACTCCTTAAGGATTTCATCCTCCTTCTGGGTCAAGGAGTATATTCTTCCCGTAGGTATTTTGGCTCCTGGAACTAGATCGATAGGGCAGTCGTAAGCCCTGTGAGGAGGCAGCGTCTCCGCAACCTTCACATCGAACACGTCCCTGTAAGATTCATATTCAGGGGGTAAACAAGAAGGCAAGACTGCTCCAATAGCTGAAGCATGAAGCAACAAGGGTCGACAAGGACTGTTCACTGTGGTAGAAACCCCCAAACATGATTTTTCACAATGAACCGAGACAAATTCAATGGTGCCCAACCCCTAGTCCACAATAGGTTTATGCCGCACCAACCAAGGTAGACCTAAGATCATTAAATATTGAGGTGCGGCTATCAAATCAAAATGAATGGTCTCAGAATGTACGTGATTCGTAATCATATGTAAATCCACTGTTCGTTCGGTCACTAGTCCAGAGGCCAGTGTAGAACCGTCAACAGTATTGACCTTTTCAGGATGGGACTTAGAGACAACAGGGATACCCAAGGCCTTGGCATATTCAGCATCAATATAATTGCCAGTAGCACCTGAATCAAGAACAGCCGTAATATCCCATTTCGCACCAGAAGGTATGGAGCACCTTGTGGATACCAAGAAAGGAGCTGTGATACCTGGGTCCAAAAGACCATTGCTCGGGAGTCGGACCCCTTCTACTGCCGAGCTTTGGCATTTCCCAACTTCTTCGGTTTCTTAGTACAGGCTTTCAAAATGTGATCGGGGGAGCCACAATAAAAACAGAGATTATTTTTTCTCCTGTTCTCCCTTTCTTCTTGTGATAATGGACCCCTTGACGGCCCCAATTTGCATAGGCTCGCTTTCTGTGACAGGAGAAGCAGAAGTAATCGTAGAAGGGGGTAACAGAGTTCTGCGTTCCCCTTTACGTTCCGCTTTCCTGGCATCGATCTGAAGAACTAAATCCACGAGTTCTGGAAAGACAACCGGTACAACTGGCACAGTGGCAAGAATGTCCTTCAAAGAGTCAGATAGCCCTTAGTAAAAAAGGGCCCCCTTCTTTTCCTCCGGCCATCCAGTCTCAGCAACTAACTGATTGAACTTGGCTAGATATGATAGAAGAGGTAAGGTTCCTTGTTGTAACCCCAATAATTCTAGATCTGTGGCCTGGGTCTTGTACCTTGTGTCAAACACTCTGCTCATGGCCTGGATAAGGGCGTCGCAATCAAACAAGAGTGGGCTTCCCGACTCCAAAAGCGGATTGGCCAAAGATGCTGCCATTCCACCAAGATGGGAGAGGAGAAACGCAGCTTTAGTTGTGGGATCCGGAAAGGACGTGGGTCGGCACAAAAAATGCAATCGACGTTGATTTAGAAAAGACCTGAACGACTTCGGATCTTCTGTAAACCTTTCCGGAGGAGCCAGCGGGAATTGCGTGGTCATGATAACTGGGCCCGGGTTCTGTGGCTGGAACCCAGAAGCCGCGGGTTGGTCAGAACCTGAAGGCATAGCGACAGGGGGTTGCAACCCTGCTTGCAAGGCGTTAACACGCTGTTCCGTATTAGCTTGAGCCGTAGCCATATCATTGCGTAAATCCGCAACCGACTGCATGTGTTGTGCTAGGGTGTCTTGGATTTCCATTAGAGGCTTCTTATTATGTCAGATAACCTCGGCAAATGCTTGACCACGTAGTGTAGCCGAAGATATCTTCCCAACAATTTCACTGACTGGCCGCCAAATATCGGACAGACTGAGACATTCCTTGAAAGATGGAAATCCACGAAAATCCGGATGAAAACCAGAAGACGCACCGAGGGTTAAACAGCAAGGGATGTCAGCCAACTCCGGTAACCTATAGAAAAAACCTGTCATGACCGCTGCCTCCAAAGAGTCAGACCCAGCCCAACATCCCTGGAAGCAGGGTCACAACTGCCATTCCAGGCACCAGTCGGTCCCCACAGGGGCCTTTTGGACCTTGTCCTGGCGCCAGTGGCGCCAGGCTCATAAGGGAACTCAGTCCCGGCACAGGAAGCGCCGGGCTCATATTGAGAGGAATGGTGCTTGGGTGGACTTACCTGCTGCAGACCATGCTGCTCACTTACCTGTAGGATGATATCCTCATCCATTCCTGGCTGGAACTACTTTACCTTCTGGGTGTGGCCGGCACCACTCCCTGGGACTGGATACTGGAACTGTTCTGGAAGCTGGAACTTCTTTCTTGCCTGGGCGAGGCTGTGGAAGGAGACACCTAAGCACTCTAGTGGCCTATTTAAACCACACCCGATCAGTGCAACGTGCTTCGCGTTATTCTGCACTAGCAGCAGGACGCTCACCGTGTCAGCTCCAGAGAATCTTCAGCTTCTGCATCTGTGAACAAGAAATCTTCAGTCTTACCTCCCGGAAAACCAGTCTTCAGTCTTCAGCAGCGTCTGAAAGAGAACAAGGACACCAGGTTAGGACAAGGCAAAACCAGCGCTGCACTTGCCTCGTCCATCGGTGCATTCCGAGGCCGCGTACCGCACTCTTCATACTCCGGCAACCCTGCGGAAACAAAGAACAGTGGTTAGTGAACCTCCGTGATAATTTTGCTTACCTGTGCCACGTACGCCTCGATCTCCGCCAAGCGCTGTTTAACCGCACCTGCAAAAACAAGAAGGACATCATTAAGGGCACTGTACGCCATCACTACTCACGTGCCTTCTAGCTGTAATCTGCTTGCCCATACTCCGGCACGTACCTCGGCGTCCATCTCCAACGCCGGCTGCTACGGCTACCTGAAAAAGGGAAAAGAGACATTAAGAAGTGCAGTTAACTTCGAATAACATTCTTTTGCTTACGTACCTTCACGAGCTCCGGCATTCTTCTCGCTTACCTTATCTGCATACCGGACCTGCAAAGGCAAGAGACATTTAAGGGGACATATAAATAAAACTCCATATTCAAGCAATTACCGTTCGTGCGGCTAACGACGGTCTTGCTCCCCGACTTCATCCTCTGCAATCAAGAAGCTGGGCTATTAACCAGTGAAGCAACTGGCATTAGCGCCCCTGCACAGACGCAGGATGGAGAGCTCCGCTTTCACCTATCTAAGGTGAGCACATTCAGTCTACGAGTAACGTGGGGAGTCCAGAAAGGGGAAGGTCAGATTGGCCAACCAGACATACATTAACCCCTTGTTCTCCTACTTGCAGACACCTCACCCTCCAGGTCAAAATTACGGTGAGGAGAGGGCCCATCCAGGGTGTTACCAGAGGCCTGCGCGTGACCCTAGAAGACTGAAATCTCCGAGCCCGGACCTGCGCCTCCGAGGGATTCAGGTGAGCGTTACAGAACGCGAAGCCTACCGCAAATTTCCCACCCAGGCGCAATGGAAACCTTGGACACTGATCAATTGGCCCAATTGCTTGGGGCACTGAGAGCTGAAGTACAGGCATCCCGCCAAGAGACAAATGCTTTACGAAGGGAGTTAATCGTTTCTAAAGAGCGAACGGATGATCTGGCCAGACAGTTGTTACAAACACAAGCGGGACAGACGCCTCTGCCTGCCTCGGGAGGGAGCTAGACTCCTACAACCTCAAATAATCCGGTGCTTTATTAATCTGCCAGGGAATGTGCCTTTGGCCCCGCCCGAACGTTTTTCAGGTGATCCAAAACGGTTTGCAGTATTCATCAACCAATGCCGCTTGCACTTTCTATGTAGACCCGCCGCATTCCCAACTGACCAAACCAAAGTAGCGTTCGTACTTTCCTATCTTAGCGGTAGTGCTGCAGATTGGTCCATTCCTCTTGTGACACAGGATGATCCGATCCTCCATAACTTCCAAGATTTCCAGACCAGTACGGAAAAGTTGTTCGCAAGACACTCACAGGGGCAGGCCTTGGACAATGAACTCCTATCACTAAGACAAGGGAATCAGGATCTCCTGGCATACATAGCATCTTTTAACAGACTGGTGGTTGAGGCTAGGTGGCCTGAGGATAAGAGAATCACGCTTTTCTACAGAGGGCTGCGTGGAGAACTTAAAGATGTCTTAGCACAGGTGGTGAATCCTCCGCAAGATTGTTCCGATTATATCGACCTAGTAGTCCAATTAGATCACCGGCTACAGAACAGGAAGACCGATCGTTCCAGATTTGAAACCCAAATATTTTCAAGACCTCAGAGCTCTGCTAAAGGAAAAGATTCTGTGGAGCCCATGCAGATAGGGGTTGTTAAAGGACCATTAACCCAAAAGGAACGGGAAAGGAGAAGACAGTTACAGCTGTGCCTCTACTGTGGGAATTCCGGACATTTCCTTCGTGATTGTTCAGTGAAACCGGTCAGGAAGGCTGTAGGAGCTTCCGATAAGAATGCTGAAAAACTAGAATCGGGAAACAACCTCGCCCGACAAGTGTAGAGGTCCGCTTGCCGAGCGTTAAAACCAGTTCCTTGACCTCGCATTTGGTAATGCCTATGGTCCTCATAAGTCCAGATCGACCAGATCGCATGCATGCTATTAAAGCATACATTGATAGCGGAGCGATCGGTAACTATGTAGATCAAGATATGGCAACCAGGATGAATCTTCCTCTATGTTCTAAGATGGTTAAAGACGTAATCACTACAGTGGATGGTACAGAAATAGCTTCCGGACCGGTTTCTCACACCACCATGGAAGTGACGTTGCTATACCAAGATGGACATCGGGAGAAGATTGTGTTTGATGTAATCAAGGCCCCGCAGTTTCAAGTAATCCTGGGAATTCCTTGGTTGGAAAAGCACAATCCTCAGATAGACTGGCGAGCCAAGGTAATCCGGTTTCCAGAATGCGCCCCAACTTGCTATCCTCGAACCGATAACAGGCTAGCAGCCATCGCTTCCGAGAGCCCCCAATTGCCTCCAGAATACCAAGAGTTCCACGACGTCTTCCAGAAAGATCAGGCCAACACCTTGCCCCCGCATCGGTCATACGACTGCCAGATAGACCTAGTACCTGGATCTACTCCTCCGTGCAGTAGAATATATGCTCTCACTGAGCCAGAAAATCTCCATCTCAGGCAATACTTGGACCAGTATCTGGCTAACGGATTCATTCGTCCCTCGAAATCTCCAGTTTCTTCAGCTTTGTTCTTCGTTCCGAAAAAAGAAGGTGACATGAGAACATGTATCGACTATCGCGCCCTGAACCAGATTACAGTCAAAAACAGATATCCTTTGCCTCTGATTCCCGAATTATTGGACCAAGTTAAAGGAGCCTGCATATACACAAAGCCAGATCTCAGAGGAGCTTACCACTTGGTACGCATTAAGGAGGGTGACGAATTTAAGACGGCCTTTCGCACTAAATACGGATTGTTTGAGTATCAAGTAATGCCCTTTGGACTATGTAACGCTCCGGCCGCCTTCCAGTTCTTTATGAATGACGTTTTCCGAGAACTTATTGATGTATGCGTAATTGTTTATATCGATGACATCCTGGTAAACTCATCCTCAGAAGCTGATCACCGAAGACATGTCACAGCGGTTCTACAGAGACTTCGCCAACACCGTTTGTTTGCTAAATTGGAAAAGTGTACTTTTCATGTAAAGGAAGTCAAATTCTTGGGGTTCATCTTGTCACCCAATGGAGTTCACATGGACTCAAGAAAGGTGGACGCTATCACCAAATGGCCGTCCCCAACTTCCGTGAAAGGAGTACAGAGCATGTTGGGCTTCGCTAATTTTTACCGGAGATTCATTCCAGAATTCTCTCGAATAGTTCAACCCATCACGGCCCTTCTGAAAAAGAATAAAAAATTCGAGTGGACTCCAGAGGCCGAACAAGCCTTCCAAGAATTGAAAGCCAAATTTATCTCCGCTCCAGTCTTAAAGCATCCTTGTCCAGAACTTCCTTATATCGTCGAGACAGACGCATCCAGCCTCGCAATGGGGGCTGTGCTATCACAAAGAAATCCCGAAACACACCAATTACACCCTGTGGCATTTTGGTCCCGCAAATTTTCGGCCCCCGAAATCAACTACACAATTACGGACAAAGAACTTCTGGCAATCAAGTCCGCCTTTAAGGCCTGGCGGCATTATCTCCTGGGAGCCCGGCACACTGTTACGGTAATCACTGATCATCGTAACCTCCAGTATCTGAAGTCAGCCAAGGCCCAATCTTCGAGACAACTCCGCTGGGCATTATTCTTTGCGGAATTTGATTTTGTGATCACGTATCGGCCAGGCAATAAGAACGGAAAAGCAGATGCCCTTTCCCGAATAGGGGTAGACGAACACACAGCTAATCCAGAGCCGGTACCAATAATCCCCGAACAAAAGATACTGGGAGTAATCGACACGCTATCCCTTGAAGATATCGAAGCGAAAGTCAGTCAACTAGTAACTCCTGAAGATTCATTGAATTGGCAACTGAAAGGAAAAGATTTTACGATAGATCAGAATCTATTGTATTTCCAAGGAAGACTATATTTGCCATGTGTTGACTTACAGAAGCAGGTCATCACCTGCTACCATGATTCTCTAATAGAAGGACATCCGGGAGTTGCCAAAACCTTAGAGAAAATCAAAAGACATTATTGGTGGCCATCTTGGAGGAAAGATATTAAAGATTTTGTGGCTTCTTGCGGCATCTGCGCACAAAACAAGAGTCAGAAGGAAAGACCAGCAGGTCTGCTACATCCAATAGACATTCCACCATGCCCTTGGCATACTCTCTCAATGGATTTTATCACGGATTTACCCCCCTGCTCCGGATACAACACAATTCTAGTAATCGTGGACCTTTTTTCAAAAATGGCTCATTTTATTCCACTGAAAGGTTTACCCACAGCTCCCGTTTTGGCCTGAGAATTCCTTGAAAACATCGTCCGGTTGCACGGTTTCCCTTCAGTGTTAATCTCCGATCGAGGGAGCCAATTTATTTCCCATTTTTGGCGAAGTTGTTGTCGTTTAGCGCAAATTGATGTACGACTTTCCACCAGCCATCACCCCCAAACTGACGGGCAGACTGAGAGGACTAACCAAACTCTGGAACAATATCTACGCTGCATGTTGCAACAATCGGAGGGCACTTGGAAGGATGTCCTTTGGATTGCTGAATACGCCTACAACAATTCAATCCATTCAGGAACTGGAAAAACCCCTTTTTTTCTGCTGTATGGGATTCATCCTCGAACCTCTAATTTGGATCCACCTCAAGCTCTCGGAACGCCCGCTGTAGACCATCTCCATGCGACAATAACTCAAGCATTTAAGGAAGCCACAGCCCACCTTCAACGAGCCAAGGAAATGTATAAGAAAGGAGCGGATCAACATCGAAAAGAGGCCCCTCAATACCAAGTAGGAGATCAAGTCTGGCTGTCCACTAAGCATTTATCCCTAAAAGGACCACGCACCTTCAACCCAAGGTATTTAGGACCCTACACGATCACGGCTGTGATAAATCCGGTGGCTGTGAAATTGGAACTACCTACTCGGATGAAGATACATCCCGTTTTCCATGTTTCTCTCCTAAAACCTATGCAACCCGGAACCCGTTTGACTAAACCTCCAGAGCCAATCCAGGTTGATGGAGAACTCGAATTTGAAATTCGAAACATCTTGGATTCCAAAATTTCCAAATCGAAACTGTACTACCTGATTGATTGGAAGGGATTTGGCCCCCAGGAGAGATCTTGGGAGTCTTCAGAATATGTCCATGCACCTCGTCTAGTCAGGAAGTTTCATCGGACTTTTCCCAACAAGCCAAAGCCTCCGGAGAAGACAAGCTTGGGAGGGGCCTTGAGGGGGGGTGCTGTAATGACCGCTGCCTCCAAAGAGTCAGACCCAGCCCAACATCCCTGGAAGCAGGGTCACAACTGCCATTCCAGGCACCAGTCGGTCCCCACAGGGGCCTTTTGGACCTTGTCCTGGCGCCAGTGGCGCCAGGCTCATAAGGGAACCCAGTCCCGGCACAGGAAGCGCCGGGCTCATATTGAGAGGAATGGTGCTTGGGTGGACTTACCTGCTGCAGACCATGCTGCTCACTTACCTGTAGGATGATATCCTCATCCATTCCTGGCTGGAACTACTTTACCTTCTGGGTGTGGCCAGCACCAATCCCTGGGACTGGATACTGGAACTGTTCTGGAAGCTGGAACTTCTTTCTTGCCTGTGCGAGGCTGTGGAAGGAGACACCTAAGCACTCCAGTGGCCTATTTAAACCACACCCGATCAGTGCAACGTGCTTCGCGTTATTCTGCACTAGCAGCAGGACGCTCACCGTGTCAGCTCCAGAGAATCTTCAGCTTCTGCATCTGTGAACAAGAAATCTTCAGTCTTACCTCCCGGAAAACCAGTCTTCAGTCTTCAGCAGCGCCTGAAAGAGAACAAGGACACCAGGTTAGGACAAGGCAAAACCAGCGCTGCACTTGCCTCGTCCATCGGTGCATTCCGAGGCCGCGTACCGCACTCTTCATACTCCGGCAACCCTGTGGAAACAAAGAACAGTGGTTAGTGAACCTCCGTGATAATTTTGCTTACCTGTGCCACGTACGCCTCGATCTCCGCCAAGCGCTGTTTAACCGCACCTGCAAAAACAAGAAGGACATCATTAAGGGCACTGTACGCCATCACTACTCACGTGCCTTCTAGCTGTAATCTGCTTGCCCATACTCCGGCACGTACCTCGGCGTCCATCTCCAACGCCGGCTGCTACGGCTACCTGAAAAAGGGAAAAGAGACATTAAGAAGTGCAGTTAACTTCGAATAACATTCTTTTGCTTACGTGCCTTCACGAGCTCCGGCATTCTTCTCGCTTACCTTATCTGCATACCGGACCTGCAAAGGCAAGAGACATTTAAGGGGACATATAAATAAAACTCCATATTCAAGCAATTACCGTTCGTGCGGCTAACGACGGTCTTGCTCCCCGACTTCATCCTCTGCAATCAAGAAGCTGGGCTATTAACCAGTGAAGCAACTGGCATTAGCGCCCCTGCACAGACGCAGGATGGAGAGCTCCGCTTTCACCTATCTAAGGTGAGCACATTCAGTCTACGAGTAACGTGGGGAGTCCAGAAAGGGGAAGGTCAGATTGGCCAACCAGACATACATTAACCCCTTGTTCTCCTACTTGCAGACACCTCACCCTCCAGGTCAAAATTACGGTGAGGAGAGGGCCCATCCAGGGTGTTACCAGAGGCCTGCGCGTGACCCTAGAAAACTGAAATCTCCCAGCCCGGACCTGCGCCTCCGAGGGATTCAGGTGAGCGTTACAAAACCCCCGATTAATTAACAGCACAACGCCAGGTAACAGTCGTAGAGTACTAAGTATTAGAACCAACCTTATAAGGTAGGAACACAGGAGCCGGTAAGAAGTACAAGGAAATCTATCCTCCCAAATTCTGTGACAAAGTAAGCAAAGACAAATATGATAAGAGGAGGAAATCCTAAACCTTCGAGAGAACAATGTGTATAGTGTATGATGTACCTTACCATGGACCCCAGGAAGTCAGCAAGAGAGGTTAATCAAGAGATGACATACCCTGGTAGCAACAGCCCAACTGTGCCCGACGACACGAGGACGCCTTTGTAGAGTCACTAGTTCCAGATTGGGAACCCGACAAAACGAGGACGCACAGAAAATACACCCAAAGAAGTCTCTAGTCCAAGGTGTATGTCTGGGGGATAACGGTAAAGGGTTGAAGTAATGCTGGGATACAGGCACCTTGCTTGAAAGGTCGTAGTGAAGAGAAGGTCAAACAGGTCCGGTACACTTGATCCGTAGGAAACACAGAAAACACTGCACAGTACGAGCAGCACACGAAGCAGACAAGGAAGTAGCCAGGCAGTCCAGGAAAACGTTCTGAGGTCGAAGGGCCAGAGATCCAAAATAATCCAGGCAAACAAGGCAGACAAGGACAAGGCAGGGACAAATTCCAAAAAACGAAATCCAAGGCCAAGGCAGCAGAAATCCAAATGGTTTACGAAGCAGGAAACAAGGCGCACTTCCGCGTTAATCAGAAGCGCTGAATCCAAGGCAAACGGGGACTAAATAAGACCAAGTCACATGACAGGACTTCGAACGTGATGACGAAAACATTACGGGCGCCACAGTTTCCAGGCCAACTGCCAGGAACGCCCGTAACGTCCCATATGCTGAGCCTTCTGGGAAATGTAGTGTACGTTAGCACTATGTGTAAAACGGCGCAGGTTCTTATGCAGAACGAGGCGTTTGGCAGTTACGTGACACCTTGGTGCGAAGAGAGTATGTTTTCTGCTCTATTGCGAGGTATCTTGTAGCTTAGCAGAGCCCCTTAAACCCTGTGTGCGTGAACTGAGCCTAGTGGTAGGTGGATTCCTAACAGAGGCCTGGAACTCCATACTGCCACAAGCACCTTATCATTTGACTCCGGCTCTGAAATAGAGACTTTATGCTGGCCCTTTACCCACAAACACTGGTTGTTATTATACCTTGGAGATGCACGCATTAATAGCACTAGTGCAAGAAACGTTCAGGACGGGCGGTAAAAAGACTTCTGTGGGTCTTATGCAGCCTATGAGTTCACAGGGTTTGGTTGACCAGGGAATAGCACACGAGGAATGGAGTTGGGACAGGATGGCAGGTTAGCTGCTGGCAACCTTTCAGGTGGCAAACGTAAACCCATGAAGAGGGAGCGGAGATGTGCAGTGCTTCTTTGCCCCCCTAATTCTCTGATTTGTCAGAGCTACATTTTCAAAGCCTCTCTCTGAATGGAGCATGAGTGCATTCATCTCTCAGTTTACTCACACAGTTATCTGTCTGCATATTTCATTTGTTATAAAACAGCACCCAAGGTTGGTGGCTCTCAGGGGGTAGGGAGCCTGGGACGCTCCAAGGACAATGAACTGGCAGCCAGGAGGTTTTAGCAATGCGCTACTTTTGTAAACAAAATGAACCCCCAAAGAATCTTTTTTTTGTGACTGCACCAGTACATCATCAAGAATCAATGACTGGGAGAGAGGCTGCAGGACAGCGATTCCCCCTTATTTGTATGGTACAGTAGCACAGATAGGAGAAAGAGGTTGGTTGGCTCTCGACTTGCAAATACCTGTTCAGTAGCACACCTGGGAGTGGGTACTTGAACTGGCTTTGGGGTCCCCATTTCTCTGTGATAGCATACTCTTGAGGGCATACTTTTTTAATGAACATGTAATTGCAACTGCATGTGTATACCAAGTGCTTAATTTGTAAAACAGTAGGTGCCTGTGCCCAAATATGTTCTAGCACTTCTGTGACACTTGGGCAGTTCCAGAACACTGCTGCCACCCAGGTTCGGACTGGGACAAGAAATAGGCCGGCCACCCAAAAATAAGTGGCTCACCCATTGCCTCAAAAAAGTGGCCCACCCCTCGCCTCACGACACTTGACCTCTGATGATATCACCGGAAGTGATGTAATTTGACCCCACACCAAAGTGACATCCCGGGAAGCGATGAAACACCACCTTTCACCCCTTGACAAAATAGGAAGTGGCATCAAATAGCATTGTTCCTAAGTAAACTACACTACGAAAAATATGGTTATGATTTCACTAAGGTGATATGCATTTCATACAAGAATGGATCACCATACGTATCATTAATATCTGTGTGTATAGATCCATATTGTCAAAATACTGTGACTCCAAGCAGACGTCCAAGGCCACATGATAATATGGTATTATATAGCACTTACCCTTAAGCTCTTTTTTATAGAACACATTTGCATACAATATCACCCAACCTGTGCTGGTACTCATATCGACCCAAGAAGGATGAAAGGTTTTTGAAGAATGAAAAATGAAAAAATAAATTTGAAAAAAATGAATTTTTCCAAATATTTTCTTTCAAACCGGCCCAAGCATGGCCTGAAACATGCCCTTACTCCCCAGGGACGATTTCGGCCCAGCCAGGGGCCAATCCGACCCTGCTGCCACCACCCATAGTGCGACAGAGGCTGGGCCTTTGTGGGGCCTGAGGCTCCACTAGGAGCCTATTCATGAAGACCAAAAAAAGCACACACATTCTTTTGCCGAGATGACCATCATCAAGGCAAAAGAAGGTGTGCGCTTTTTCTTTTGTCTTCATTAATAGGCTCCTAATGGAGCCTGAGACCTCACAAAGGCCTGGCCGCTGTCGCACTAAGCATGTGTGGCAGGGGCCGTGGATCTGGCTGTTGCTTGTTAATGAAGCAAGTTCAAGCAACAGCCCGACCCTTTGGTCATTTATCCTTTTTTTTTTTTTTTTCAAACTGTGGATGCGCGCCCCCCCTGGGCATGAGGCTGCGGCCCACCAGAGGGGCGCTCGCCACAGTTTGAATACCGCTGCGCCTAAGCCCTCCCCTCCAGGACCATACACCAATATGCGTCCTAGGGGGGAGGGCTTAATAATCACACATTTTCGCCATTATACCCGGCCGGAGAGAAGTGAAGCAGTATCGATGGAAAGGGCCATCGATGCTGCATCACTTCTCTCCGGCCGGGGGGGGGGGGGCTCAGCCCCGACTTGATTTTGCCAGGGGGCGGGGGCTGGGCCCCAGAGCCCCCCCGTACTTGGCGCCCCTGGTTATAGAGCTTTTAGCATTGGATTTATGAATATAGGGTGGGAAGGTAATACTATGATCATTGACGGCACAGAGTGGGCGTGGCTTGATGGCTGCGTGAGAGGACGTGCCCTGGTGGAGCTCCCGCAGTTCCGTCATCGATTATGGAGAAAAAATGATGATTTATCGAGAATGTGCATACCTACAGCACACCTGAGGATACATGAACACTGGGGGCATGGTCAGAGCACAACTTCAGCTCGATTGACGGTGTGATAGAGGAGTAAGAGCTGCCGGACGAAACTAAGTGCTTGGGACCTGGGAGCCCACAAGATGGCCGATGGAGGACAAAGGGTCGTAAACACCACTGCAGCACTGTAGCGGATCTGACCGGCCGGCGAGGTGCTTGTCGCACCAACAGCGGGTGCCCGGGATGCTGGGCCCAGTTTGGGGGCTGCCCTTTGTGCTCGAATGACAGAGAGCCCTGCCGAATAGGTGGCGGAGATCATGCCCGAGGCTCACGAAGGAGTGTCGGAGGAGTTCGGTCCGGGCAGCATGAGTGTGCAGGGCCGAGGAGGACCGCCCCCGTGGGCACAGCTGACCGTGGAGTGGAGCGCACTTCATCAACATACGCTCGGTGCCCCAGGCGACGACACCAGACCCTGAGCCTCCGGACAGAGCAGCAGCCCCCGCAGCCCCCAAGCCGGGGGGTGGGACGGAGTGGGTTGCGCCGCACTGCTGCAGTGGTGGCAGGGGCGCCGGAGCCCAGCGGAGACTGAAGCGGGCCAAGGACAGAGGCACCTGGGACTCGCGGAGCCAGCGCGCACAAAGTCCCATAGACAGCGCTCCACCGGGCGTCCGGAGACTGGAGGACGCGCTGTGCAGCGCCAAATGCTAAATGAAGTGGGCCCCCTGGACACGTATGAGCGCCTGCAGTGCAAGGCCATAGGTGCGGGCACAGACCCCGCGAAATATCCTAATTGCGGCGATCGAGGGACTACTGTAATGGTCATTGGCAGGGGGAGACCTGAGTGCTGGGACTGGGGACTGCACAGAGAGGCCCGGAGGCCAGCTGCATTTTACACTGGAAGCTGGAGCACACTTGGGAGCTCAGCTCCTCACAGAAGTTATAAGCTTTGCTGATACAGCGTCAGTGCCCCCATACACTTGGGGGCACGCTTGAAGCAGCCCGCAGTTGTGGGGCGTGCAGAGAAACTGTCAAGGCCATCACGGCCAGCTGGGGAGCTGTGGGGCCCAGCCGGGGCCCGGAGCAGTTGCAATAGGGGCCATCCATGCGCCTGGGCACAAGTAATCAGAAGAACCCGGATCATAAGCCTAGGTGCACCAAATAAGCCTGTGCCAGCACGCGAGTGGACGCGGCCCACCTCAGGAGGGCCACACGCAATCAGTATATACCCCCGACACGGCTGAATTGGTCCCAAACAACGAGTACCGCTCAACACGGAGCAGGACTGCAGAAGATCGGCTGTCGAGCTGGCCCACGCCCGGCCGGCAAAGCACGATGTCTAACAAGTTCACTAGACCAAAGGGCAAGCAGCCTACACTGGATGACTACACCAAGACATCGCCGGCCGCAGAAGGGGCCAGGAGCAAGGATAAGCCTGCAGCAGGTGGGGCAGAGGCGCCGGGCACTATCCAGGAGGTGCTTGCTGCGATTGCGGACCTGAAAGTCACCAAATTGGGACTAGCCATGTACGAATTTAGGGTGGCACTGGACCTAAAGGTTGGGGCGGTCCAGGAAGAAGTAAACCTCCTTAGGCAAGATGTTAGAACACTGGCAGAGCGCACCAGAGACCTGGAAAGGGAGGTGGCCCTGAACACAGTGGATTTCGCCGCCCATAAGTCGGAGCTTCATGCCTTGGTGCAGCGAGTGGGCAACCTATAAAGCAGGGCAGAAGAGGCGGAAGGACGAGCCCGAAGGAACATCATCCGGATTGTTGGCCTGCCAGAGGGAACCGAAGGGCCCGACCCAACAGAATACGTCAAAACTATGTTATTGCAGGAAATAACTGGAGGGGCTCTGTCCCAAGGGTTTGCTGTCGAGAGGGCGCATAGGGCCCTGATGAGGAAGCCGCCACAAGGGACCCCTCCTAGGCCAGTGATCACGAAGATCCTGAATTATCGGGATTGGGAAAAGATACCTGAATTCTTCCGGAAGGGCGGAACAATTGAAAAGGGGTCCGCGAAGATAACTGCCTACCCAGACTGCACCTTGCAGGTGCAGCGCAGCAGGATGAACTTTGGGGCTGTGAAAAGAAGACTGCGGGAAACAGGCTAGAAATACATGCTGCTTTACCCGGCCAAACTGAAAGTGTTCTACAAGAATAAAACTTTATTTTTTGAAACCCCGGAGGATGCCATGGGATGGCTGGATACGCAGAGCAGCCCCCAGGAATCGGGTATCCAGACAGGAGGTGGAGAAGATAAGTAACATGCGGCGGTGGCACCTAGGGTGGCACTGCGCAAGACATTGGGACTGGAATATAGATAGGAAATGTGTGGATTAGGATGCACATGCATGTGAGATCCGCTTGAACTGAACGATCCTAAATATATACGTGGGGAGCTCCTAGGAGCCAACCCTTGCACCTCCATAGCAGTAAGCTTAGTTAGGTTGCTGGTAGTCCGGTGACACCCCGCTGGGTTCTTGTCCTTGGGTACTCCGAGGAGGGACCAAACGCGGGCAGGCCTGAGATCCAGGGATGGAGCTGGGCACTTGTTGGGGCAGGGTGGGGAGGGGGAGGGTAAGGGTTGTGTGCAGTGGGTTGTAGTTGGGGAAGTGGGGGTTGTTTGGGCTGGGAGGGTAGGGAGCCAGACTCAGTGTTATCAGGAGCGAAATGGGAGGCTAAGAGGAGTGGTAGGATACCATGTCAATGGCGTTGAGTAATCTCAGGGTGGTGACCTGGAACGTGCAGGGCCTCAATAGTTACCTAAAACAAAACAAAGTGATGTTGTATTTAAAGAGGATGATGATTGACATCACATTATTACAGGAAACCCACCTCACCAAAGAGAAGCTGGAGGTGGCAAAGAGAAAATGTAGGGGAAGCGTTGCGGGAGCCACATATTCGGCGTACGCGAGGGGAGTTGTTATATGGGTGGCATCGCATGTGCCGTTTCAGTTGCTCAGGTCCACTTTTGACCCGGAGGGTAGAATGGTGGTGGTGGAGGGGCTCCTGGAGAATCGAGAAGTGAACATTATAAACCTATATGCCCCTAACCAAGACACAGCGGCTTACCTTAGGTCTTTATATGGTCAAATCTGCCCCCTGTTGGGCGGAGCGATACTGTGGGGGGGGGGGGGTGATTTCAACTGCACCCTGAACCCCAAAATGGACAGGTCAGATAGTAAACTGGATAAACCAACCCCAGCAGCCAAGGCGCTCAGGGCACTGTTGTCGGACCTTAATCTGGTGGATGTATGGAGGAGGTTGCACCCAACAGACAGGCATTATTCACATTATGCAGCACCGCACAACCTGTACACTAGGCTGGATTATGTGTTCGCCCCCGAGGAGGTAGCAGGAGAAATGGTGGGTGCGGAATATAAGGCAAGGGTGCTCTCGGACCACTCTCCTCTGGTCCTGGAGTGGCGATACCATATCCCCAGGGCACGTATCCCGACGTGGAGGCTTAGAGCCGAGGCCCTACAAGACCCGGGATTCCGAGAGGACCTAAGGGAGGCCATCACGGAATACTTTGACATCAATACTGGCAGCGTGCAACTGGTAGGTACTGTATGGGAGGCTTTCAAAGTTGTGGTGCGAGGGGTTGCCATATCTAAATCCAAGGGGCTCCAAGGGGGCATAGAACGGGAGCTGCAGGAGACGGAAAGGGAGCTAGAGGATTTGATGTTTAAGGATGAGACCACCCGGGAAGCCGAGGTAAGGATGAAGGAGTTGAAGGGTGCTAGCGGGGAGCTGTGGGACAGACTATGTAAGTTTAATTATAAGAATTACATGGAAAGGCAACATGCGGGTGGGGACAAGCCGGGCAGATTGCTGGCCTGGTTATATAAAAACGAGACACCCAGATCAGTGATCAGAGCGATTAAGGGGGAAGATGGCCAGATTCATGATAGCCAGGATGGTGTGAATGAAGAGTTCCTAAGGTACTATAAATGCTTGTACGAGGACACAGGCGGAGACATGGGCCAAGAAATAGCGGAGACCCTGGAGGATATGGGCTTGCCCACTCTGGAGGACCAGGAACAAGCAGACCTAGAGGCCCCAATCACCGCTGACTAACTGGATGCAGTGATCCAGCATCTGCCCACATGTAAGGCACGGGGCCAGATGGACTACCCAGCAAATTTTACAAGGCGTATAAGCAGGAGTTGCTCCAACCGTTGTTGGCCATGTTCAACGAGGCCTACAAGCGAGAGGAGCTACCGGAGACCTTGCGAGAAGCGATGATTATCCCGCTCCTGAAGCCAGGCAAACCGGAGGCAAACTGCCGGTCGTATAGACCCTTGTCGATGCTCAACCAGGATAGCAAGATACTTACAGTGGTGCTCGCCAAGAGACTCAAGCGAGTTATTGGCAGACCGATACACCCAGATATCAGATCAAACAGGGTACGTCCCCGGTAGAAACATTACGGACAACCATAGGAGGCTACATCACATTATAGACCAAACGGAGGGAGACCCGAGTGAACTGGCCATTGTGTCATTGGACGCGGTCAAAGCCTTTGACTCAGTCAGGTGGCCATGGCTGATATCGACCCTGAGGGGGTTCGGGATGGGGCCGGGGTACATAAGATGGGTCAAGATGTTCTACAGCTCCCCAATTGCTAGGGTCAAAACAGGTGTCATAATTTCAGAAAAACGGCGATTGAGCAGAGGGACCAGAAAGGGATGCCCATGGTCGCCCATGCTATACATTCTCGCATTGGAACCGCTGGCAGTTTGCCTCAGGCAACAATACAGGGAGGTGGGGATCCAAACGGTGGGAAGTGCACATTTGATATCGCTATACGCCGATGATGTGCTCCTCTACCTGCGATTCCCAGAAGAGAACCTGCAATATGTCCTGGAGGTGATGGAACGTTATGCCACCCTCTCGGGCATATCGGTAAACCCAGGGAAGTCCAGCGCGTTCCCCATGGCGAGATACAGGGGCATCCTTCCAGATAAATTGCCCATTTTGCAGATACCCTGGCAGACCGAGACGTTCCGATACCTAGGCATAAACGTGTACCACAGTATAGAGGCGGAACATAAACACAATACGGAGAAGGTGGTTGAAGGCATCAGAAACAGCATGGCGTTTTGATCCAGACTTCCCCTAGCCATTATGGGAAGAGCAGCCTTGCTTAAGATGGTTGTGCTGCCCAGACTGATAAACTTTTTCGTGAATGTCCCATATCTGATCCCCAAACGCTTTTTTGTCAAACTTCATAGCATGTGCAGGGGTTTCATATGGCACAACTCCAGGAACAGGGTGGCCCTTTGGAAATTACAAAACTTGTGTGAAAAGGGAGGTATCAATTTACCGAACTTTGAATTTATATTACCTGGTGGGACAACTACTATACATGGCCAGGTGGCTGTCGGAAAACGAGTCAGCGGAAGCCAGGCTTTTGCGCGGAGACTTGGCGCCTTATTTTCTTAGAGAGACAGTGTGGTTGCCCAAAATGAGAGTGGCGGGAAAGGGAAGGTTGCTGGTGCTGGGCTGGGAGGTCTGGCGTAGAGCATGGCGAGCGGTGGGGGACCCGGACCCGCTTTCTCCACAGGTCCCGTTGGTGGTGCTATGCGGGGGTGACCCCCAGTTAATAAAAGGGGTTCGCAGATACTGGGAACCGGTGGGCCTGGCCACCTTGGGAGACGTATGGCAGGAGGGGGAGGCAGTAGGTTTCCAGAGGTTGATGGAGGAGACCGGAGTGCACAAAGGCCAACATATAACGTACTCCAGAGTTATGAAACAGGTGAGGGATAGGTGGCCCGAAACAAAACTGGCACAACAACCGGACGCCACCATAGAAATGATGTACGATGTCTCGGAGGGTGGGCATTAAATATCCCGGATATATGAGTTAATAAACATGAAGGCGGGAAGGGAACTGCTCCAGTTGAGGCACGATTGGGAGGAGGATGTGGGGGAACCCATGACAGACGGCCAATGGGACAGGGCCCAAAGGTACCATAAGAAGGTATCCCGGAACGCGAGGCTTCAGCAGATACAGCTATACGTCACCCACAGGGCGTACCTGACCCCCAGCAGAATAGCTAGGTTTGGGGGCTCGGCTGCACAGAAATGCCCCAGGTGCGGGGAGGGGGAGGCTGGGCTGTTGCATATGTTCTGGGCTTGCCTGGAAGTGAACAGATTCTGGATAGAACTGAAAGCGAGGCTAGCCAGCAGCGGGGTGGTGCTTGAGGTTGGTTCTGCCTGGGCATGCATGCTCGGGATCTTTCCCAGGCCGCGCAACCTAAAGCACATAAGCAAAATGAAGGATCTGGTTTACATTGTGGCCAAGCGCAGAATTGCTATGGGCTGGAAGGCAGCCCACCGGCCCAGATTGGAGATGTGGTGGGCGGACCTCCTGAAATGGGCAGCGGCAGAATCGGTGGCCTGGTACGAAGCAGTCACTACAGGGGGTGAGGAGGAGGTGGGCCCCCTGATAGCCTGGAGGCAAACGGTGGCTTCAATGGTAAACCCTCTCCAGGCTGATTGTGATACAGATGACATGGATAAGAGTATGACAGAAACACATGAAGAGGCCCAGGTGGATGGCACTGAGGGAATGGCTCAAGTTAATGGGGAGGAGGAGGGAGGACAGTAAAGTGTATTTATTAATGGAATGCTTTAATATCGTCTGCTAATGTCCTAAATGGTTGAAATGTTTGTAGTGTTGTTTGTTTATTAAATAAAAATAAAAAATTGTTTAAAAATAAAAAAAAATCATTGACGGCACAGACTCTTGTAGGGCGACCTCGCAACCAAAAGAAACTCTATTAGTACCCCGGTCTAACGGGCTGGGGTACTAATAGCAATAAGCCCAGGGGGTTTATTGCCTAATTAACAGCCATGGAAAAACACGAAAAAATATCATTTTGTTCAGAGCAATGAATGACAAACAAAATCTCTTTGAACTCCAGGATGTTTCTCTGGCTAGCAAGCTCATAAATAAGCATGCCCACAATTACTCATTTAGAAGAAAATATGTTGCTGGCTAATTAATATTGCACACTATTTGCATACGTCTCAACTCGCTTGCTTTTTGCAGGCGACACCCGTGATACAGTCATGGACTTCATCCACTAATCTCCTTGCTAGCCAATAGGTGTCAACGGAGAGAATATTGCAGGAGTGGTCAGATCATTAATTCAGTTGACCTGAAACTGAGGGAGGCAGAGAAGCTTAAAAGCATACATGCCAACATTCAGACGCACCTAAGAGGGAGTTTTGAGCGAGGAAATCGGGAGACGTAATTTTTCCCATAGGAATTTATTGGCGCTGGAATTATATTCGGCGGGAGAACGTGAGAAAAAGCAATATTTTTCACTGAAAAGTTGTGAGTCTCCCGCCTAAATCGGGAGGTTTGGCAAGTATGTAAAAGTCCCCCTCAGGTGCAGGCCATGGATAAGGGGAAGGGCAGAGGAAGCCAGAAGCTGAAGAAGCATGATTTGTGCAGGTAACCTGGGCAGACACCGGACCCCTGTTCGGCAGATATCAACTGCTGGTCCCGAGAGGGTCTGTGCCTCCCAAGTCCTGAAGTGCAGAGGATGCGCAGCGGGAAGCGTTCAAGATGGAGGCTTGCCCTCTGGGGACCTAATCTGCAGAGGTTAATCAGCGGGAAGCAAAAGCGAGGAAAGCTCTCCTTCCAAGGAGGCTGACTTAGGTGGCTGGCATTCACCCGAGAGCCTCGAGGCTGTCTGTTGCTGGCTGGTGTGCATCAGAGGACCTCAGGAACAAGGGAGCTCCTGTTGTAGGCTAGCAAGTTCATAAATAAGCAAGCCCACAATTACTGATTTAGACTAAATATGTTGCTGGCTAATTAATATTACACACTATTGTCATACGTCTCAACTCGCTTGCTTTTTGCAGGTGACACCCACGAGAGAGTCATGTCCTTCACCTACCAATCTCCTTGCTAGCCAATAGGTGTCAATGGAGAGTGCACCGGCAAAACAACAATCTCATTTCCGTTGCATTTTCATTTCTAAAGGCTGACAGGATGCTTTGTTGGATTATTACATTATTTAAATGTGTTGGCACAACTGCTGCCTTATCAGGATCTTTCTTTGCAATAATTTTTCCAAATGTTTACTGCCAGTGGAAAAGTCACAAAAGTAACCCGTTTTTGGGTTTCTCAAGTGTGAGCATGACCCAGAGAAGGCTAGACAGCACACTCCTTCTCTTTGTCATACCTGTCAGCACAGGCCAGTTCCAGGAACCATAAGGCACACCATACTCATCTGTTAAAACCTAGTGCCACAGCTATTAATGTCTCTGACAGGTATCACAGGCCCCCCAATTATGGAAGGAAAATGCACAGACACAGTAAGGCCTGGAGCAATGCACTTCTCTCACATCATCTTGCTGGCAACTGGTGATCTCCTCCTCTCTTCCCACATCCACCCACGTCTTCCGTCACACGTGGTCTGCCTGTGGGGACCACCATTGTAATTAAAGAGGCAGGCTGCACCCAGTAACAACAAGGTCAGAGACCTGACCATGTCGGGGGGATGGGGACCCTCCTCAACCTGGGGCATGAGGCCTACCACATGGTTTCTCAGAGCCAGTCCTGCCCCAGAGGTGGGAATTGGAAGGGCCCCTGTATCTGTCCTTTCTCACTGTGCCTGGATTAAGTACCACTTGTTACAGGCTCGTCCTGCTCCCCCATAACACACTCAGGCACGTCAAGCATCCAGGAACTCAGACACAAATAATACACAGGAGACCAGAAGTAGAGAGAAATGGGCTATAATGGAAACACACCTGTGCATGGGAGGGATGGTCACTGCTCTGCTCCTCCCAGATCTGGATCATCCATATATACAAACTGAGTGGCTAAATCCATTCTCCACCCATGTATCAGTGTGTATAATATCAAAAAGGGCAATTTCGAAGAACATGGGGAAGGAAGCCTGCAGTTGCGACAGGCTTTCAGTGGCATTTCTGCGAGGCAGCATCTGGCCTTGGGATTTGAGCCAGCAGCATCATTGCTGTGAACATTCTCAGCAGGGACCTGATCTGGCCTCGGCAGCCTGAGGATTCACACATTCCACAGCTCAGCTCTGCGACCTCGTTTGGCATGGGTGTTTCAGCTGTAGGCCCATCTCATTGCATCCGATTTGCCTCAAAAAAACCAAAAGAAAATACAGTATCAGAGAAGGTAACATCCCCAATTTGTTTTCTCTTCTCATTTTATCTATAAACCACTATAATCGCTGTCAAAACCTTAGTTGCAATCTGCGACCCACTACATAAAGCACACTGCAATAAAACTATTTTGATATATACATACTCAATAAGGAAGCAACAACAATAAAAAACATTATCAAAACAAGACAACTGATTTATGTCCTAACTCATCTAAAGCCATTCATTCACTGCACTGCACTGCATAAACACCCCCCCACTTATTAGTATCAGCCATTATCTAGGGTGTATCTAAAACAAAAACAGTCATAACTACATGCCCGTCCCTTTCTAGCTCTGACCATCCCTGTCACTCCAAAATCCAGTAGCACCTCCTTCATGTGTTTGTCATGTTTGTGTGCACTGTCCAAGTCAAAGTCAATTTTTCTCTTACTTTCCAGTATATAGTCAGCCTCTACTACCTCTCAGTCCTTAGGTGCACCGCAGCCAGTGTCAGCAACAACTTGCCGGTGCTTGTAATATTTCTCCCAAATAGCCTCTTGCATGGTGAATACCAGCTCGCTGACCACTCTCTCAATCGTAGGCCATGGAGAACAAATGACAGCCAGTCGTCCCACTGTGAGCCTTTCACATCCATCTGTTTGAACTGCTTTCAACAAGTCACACAAATGTACACATGCTCCTGCCAGCCTTCTTTGCTAGTGTGCCAACAGGCCATCTCTCGTGCTCCGATGCCCATTGTCTTCCTCTTTTTCTGCATTGATATATTGCATTATTTGTTCATCTTCCCCTTTCCAGTCTGCCAGGAGCCGCTCACATTTCCTTTGGCACTCCTTGTTGCTCTTCTGTAGGATAATCTTCATCACTTCAAGTTGTGGGCTCTCTGCCACATGCCACTCCTTATCTTCTATGGATGCCATTAGCTGTGGCTGTAGGTCATTGTCAGATGTCATGGGCCACTCTCGCTCAGATGGAGTTATCTTCTTTCATACTGTACTCTTTCCCCCCCAAACACTATCGAGCCACTGACCACCTTTTTATATGTGGGCCTGTCAATGTCCTTCTCTGGTGAATATGCCCTGAAAACGGCCTGTTGTGTTTTGACAGTCTCTGACATGCATTCATGTAGTTCGACTGACATTACCCCTTTCACTGGCATTTTGTTCAATGCCCTGTATAAGGTGTATAAGGAGCACACTGCACAGTCACCCGTCCTTCCAAAATCAATTTCTTGCCCTTTTGTCCTGGTATGTCTCCCCTATGCTGTCGGTTCTCGGTTTGTCTGTGTCAGAATGTGGGTGGTACTCTTAGTAGCGCCCATCATCATAGCCATTGGGAATATCTGTACCCTGCCTCTTTCTCCCAGCAGGCACCTATTTGCCAAATCTGTCATACTACCACTTTTTTCCAGAACACCCCCCCCCCCCTCTGTCATACACAGTTGCCTCCCCCAGTACTCAGCCAGCCCGTGTCTCCTCCCTCTTCCTCTTCTTTCTCATAAATACACAGAGCCACCCCACAGCATTCTGCTTCATCCACCCCAACTCGCACTGCTGCTAGCACCTCACAATCCTGCCCCTCTATGGGTTCTCCCTCCGCCCACTCCTTGCACTTCCTCACCGCCACTGCTTTTCTCACTGATAGCCGCCACACAGCTCCATTCAGAATGTACACCCACCCCTGAGCGGCCCTTAACCTTTCCTCCACATCCACCTTCCCTTCCACCAGCCTTATTATGTCGTCTGGCAAAACAGCTGCCATATTGTGGCCCTCATGAAATTTCTGTAAGCATTAATGCAAAATCCAAGGGTCTCTGATCCCTTCCTATCTTCACCACAATTGTGATATCTTCGTGCTTCGTTTGTAGTTCAGCACTATCTCCTCTGTCCCTTCTGTAAGGAAGGCATGGTTATCAGAAACATAACAAACACAAGGAGTACAATCCAAGGGTGTTTATTAAACAGTGTATGGATGAGAAAAACGCCTAATCTAACCCTAAATCTAAGATGGGAGCAAGCTACAACCATCAAAGTAAAGAAAATGCTGTCCTAGTGGTGTTGTATCAAAATCCCTACTCTATATAACAAAAGGGTGCGGGACAATTATATGTATAACAAAAAGAGTGTAATGCAAACTAAAATGTCCCAAAGGGTTTCAGTAGTTCAGGACTGCTGAACTAATACACTCCCTTCGCCACGTTGCATCACGGGACAAGGCAGAATAGTGGCATTACTGTGAGCACCCCTTAAGTCTATAGGCATCAATTAGCCGTCTCTTCCAAAAAGGCAGGATCCCTCAAATCAATGTCTTTTTCCTTGCAGCACCAGACTTTCCCGAAGCTCTCTCCATGCGGGATTCCCCTCTTCTGCTGCTTTCCCGTGATACCCCTTCGTTGGGTTCACCTTTGTCTTTAAACCACTGTTCAGTTACTTTATCAAAATGCGGGATTCACTTTCCCTTGCTCTCACTTAGCATCCCTCCGTCGGGTTCACTGTAGCCTTCAAATCACAGTTCAGTTAATTATACCAGTTCTTCTAGATTATAGCATTCAGGAATTCTTAATGTCTTTTTAAACAAATATCTGGCTCGCTTTCTTCAGTTCACTCAGGTCGCCCTCCTCCGGGCTCAGACCTTCCTCTGAAGGCAGTTCTGGCTTCCCTCGATCGGGCGTGAGCCTTCAAACCGCCAGCATCACACTTGTTTCTTTGCAATCTTTCACGCTTTCACTTTTATGTACTTGCCAGTTCGATGCAGAGGCTTCTGATAGGCGATCACGTCTCGCCTGGCATATCAGTTATATTGTAGCAAGTGTGTTTGCTTTTCACAATCAAGCTTCTCTTTCTTACGGCTGCTGTCCTACGCGCAACCCACAATCTGGATACAGTTCAAAGGTTTATATCGGCCTCCTCTCCCGAGGCCTTGTGATATCTGCAGTTCTGTTCACTTCTTTGTCAGAGACTTTCGACTGTGCGAGGGGGCTTGTACCCCTAACTTTCTCCTAGTATGACCACCTTGACTATTTGCCTCTTTTCTCAGTTATTTTCTTTCGTGGCTTCTCTTACACGCACAATCTCGGCATTCTTCATTCTTGCTACCATGTGCTTTCACTTGCGGTTTCTCGACTACCCAAAGAGCATTTCAAATCTAAATGTTCTTTTCATAGCATTCACAAGCCGGTCTCCCTTTTCACTCACCGGTAATGGGTGATACTGTTTATAACGACCTTCCGTTCAGCAAAGGCTTTTTGGCCCACTGTGGCTTAGCCTCCTTTCAAGTCCTCACATCGCACACAAAGGCAGTACCGCCATGACCTTCTGCAGTGGCAGGGAGCTGCCCCTTTGGGATTCTGTAGCAACTTTCACCTTGCAGCTGGTAGGACCACAGCCTTTCGTTCGCCTCCTGGTCCCGTCTGCTCTGCTTCCATATTCACGTCATCTTCCTGGGATTTCCTGCCCTTCTGTTCTGCTGGTCTCACTCCCTTTGGTTGTCCTTCTCACTTTGCTCTCTGGGTGCTCTCATGCTCCGCTTTTAATCCCAGTGGGGAAAGGTAACAGGATTCAGGTGCGAGTCATTAAGGTTAAGTGCCTGACTCTGCCTGACCCTGATGCTGGGACATGTCAAACGGACTGGTTGTGGGTTAGTCTGTCTCTCCATGAAGCACTTTGTCCGTGCTGCAGAGTGTGTATAGGAAAGGGGTGGGGTAAAGTTCCTAGATAGTACATGGAATGAGGGTGTTCTACAGGGAAATGGGTATAGGGATACCTCGTCTCTCCTCCGGGTCCCCACTCCCACTTCCCAGGAACCCCTCATCCAGGTGATCCTCCTGCACTGGTCCACCCCCGGGTTCTGGATCCACTAGCGATGGCCGTGCCCTTTCCACCTGGACGACAGATCCCAAGGGACTAGTCGGTGAGACACCCTTTGGTTTCTCACATACTCTTCCCCTATAAAATGTGACCGTTTCTGTTTCAAAGGGGAAAACGTGAAAGGAAATCCAGGTTTCATGGTTCCATTCCCTTTCGATGTTCTACGGTGAAACAGTAAGTTTGAAGGTCTAGTAAACACTAATTAATTCCAGGATTTGAGTCTTATCTCTGGCTTATCTAGACTAGCGGAGAATTGTTAGTTATCAGTCTGAATTTCCTACCCATTAAATAGTAGTGAAGATGCATAATGGCCCATTTGATAGCAAGGGCCTCCAGTTCTATCACCAAATAATTTTTCTCTCTTGGGAATAGTTTCCAACAGGCAAATAGGATGGGATGTTCAAAGCCATCACTAACTTGGGATAACACGGCTCCTAAACTGGTCAAGGAGGCTTCGGTTTGCAGGATAAATTCTCTGGAGAAATCGGCTACTTTTAGGATAGGGGCTTGACACAGAGCCCGTTTTAAGTTGGTATAAAAAATGTCATCATCATCGGTCCAACAGATCTTTTGCGGTTCCACATTCTTAAGTTTGTTGGTTAATCAGCATGGGCGTAATTATAGGGGGGGAGAGAGGGTTTTGTCCCCCCCAACTTCTGTGGCATGCCTTTTTGTCCCCCCCATCTTTTGGATGGAGGGCAGGGGTGCCGCAATCATCAAATATGTAATTGGACAGTGCAAGCCCAGCTGGGGAGCCCAGCAAGGCTTGCGCTGTCTCATTACATAATGCTGAGATGCCTTGCAGCTGCGCTGCAACACATTCAGGGCCAGGATACCCTGCATGGCTCAGTCCCTCACCATGGCTGGCCTGACTCAAAGTCAGCAGCAGGGTGCTGAACTGGGTGTTGCAGGGCCTGGCACCTGTGTTGCCACGCTAGCAGCAACACTTCCAGGGGCCGCGGCGCAGAGAATCGCTTTCCGGCTTTGTGTTTGTGTGACACACAGACAGGAACTAGGAAGCTCATTCAGCTTGCTGGTTCCTGTCTGGAGGTGTGTGAGGGCGAAGAGGTTAGGTCGGTGTAACATGAGACATGGCCCGGGTGGCATTTGAAAGCAGAGCAGAGGTAAAACATGTTTTTAAAAATAATGTTTAATTGTGTTTGTGTATGTTGGTTAGGGGGGCTGGGCTGCGGACTGACCCTAGTGAAGGAATGTGTCACATGTGGACAATGTGAGCAGAACTCACAGTACACATTAAGGCTCCAGGTATCAAGACAAACTAAAATAACAAATGGTGCATTCTATGTGGCAAGCCACAGCTCTGCAAAGCCTCTAAAATTAGTCTTGCCACTTTTCAGATGCTACTAAAGCACCACCATCCTAATTTCAAAATGAAGTTGGCGGAAGGTGCGCCCTCTTCCGGTAGAGTGGAAAGAGTCAAGCTGAGAAAACCTGTGACCAGGGGTGTTGCTAGGTCTGGAAAAGATCAGGGGCTACGCTAATGTCAGGACTTTCAGGACTCGGGCTAGGTAGCCTTTTGGTTGTAGCCCCTGAGATTCTATTCGGGGCTACATCCAAAATACACAGGGCTATAGCCCCCTGAGCCCCCCCACTAGCAACGCCTCTGCCTGTGACCCAAAACTGTTGTACTCTGCAAATTCTGTGAAATGAAGCTGAATGCTATACTCCTTCCAAACATGATGAACTTTTGTTAAGCAGCTTTTGCGCTAGGTGCGCAGAAGGAACCATATGGGATTTTGTGTTAAAAGCACACTTTTAGGAGCCCTGTATAACTTTTACCCATGCCGCCAAAAATAATCTTCACCAAATTAGCAAAAAGTATTTCGTATTTTGCAGCCACTTTTTCAGGACGGTTTGGAGCAAATTAGTAAATGGATGTCATGGTTCAGGTTACAGGCCACAAAAAAACTGCTTCACTTAAACTAAGCAGCATTGTAAGAGTGGGAGTCAGGGGGAGGGTTTGTGGTGAGCAACAAAATACAGTGTGTGGAATACCACATTGTCCCATTGGCATCCCCAAATCGCCCACCCCTGCCCCAATCTACTTTTTTGGTAACATTAGTGGAAGATGGCATTTTAACACACAACAAAAAAAATAAAACTGCAAGATCATTCCAGATGTAGGAAACTCATCTATTAGAGGTCTGTCCAAGCCCACTGTGGCAAAATACATGCATACCTCCTAATAATTGTATGGATTGCACCAACAGAAGTGACTAAACAGAAAAGGACATTGCAAGGCTCATCATCAGTCCTGTATACGTGGAGGCACCATGGAAGTGACTGTAGAAAAAGTTGGCATAAATAAGCCAAGTGATAAATAACTTTGTGGTGCAAAATACCTAAATTTCACTACTGTTAAATGTGGAGCAACTCTATAGTCATTAGGCTTTTCCCTTATAATAATATGATACATTAACATGAGCTTTGAAGTGAATCAGATTCACTTGCAGAGCTGCAAATAAAGTACAATGTGATTAAATGATTTGATCAGGATCACACACTTGGCTAAATGGTAAAACTTTATAGCAATTGCTTAGAAGCAAACCACATTGCATAATAAACTAGCCTTTCATAGTAAACTTACCATACACTATATACATTGTCATAGAAATATGTTGGGCAATGGAGTATGCCTTTAGTTTTATTCTCCCCATTCTGCATACAAAGTCACAATAGCATCATGTAGATTAATGTGAGCCTAACACATCCGCCTTGGGTTTTAAAGCCATTGGGCCTCATTCCGAGTACGGCGCTAACCAATGGCGCTATTAACGCCTTGGTTGACGCCGTACCCGGACCGGCAGCGCCTTGGTGGATGGCGGAATTACCGCCCCATTCCAAGGTTGGCGGGGCGGTAATTCCCCAATCCACATTTACCCTTCCCTATTCCCATTCTTGCCCCATAGGGCATAATGGGAGTGGGGAAGGCGTTAATTACGCCACCGTAAATTACGGTGGCGTAATTAACATCAAGGTCCCTTAGCGCCATGGATTTTAACACCTGCTAAAAGCAGGTGTTAAAACCTCCATGGCGCAAAGGGAACTCGGAGTATGGCGGTAAGGGATTACCGCCACCGCTCTCGTTAGCGGTGGCCGCTATCCCTTACCGCCATACTCGGAATGAGGCCCATTGTCATTCTTTCATAAAGCATGCATCATTATGCACCCTTTTCACTCCCAATCACTCACTCCCATTCACATTTCTAAAGGGACAAAAGTCCCTGCTAGTAGTACCCCGACCCTACCATCAGTGCCTAATGGCTCACATTGTAATGCTCTGTTGCTACAGAGCAAAACGAGGAACCTCTGCTGCCCAGAGCTCTTTGCTGCCAGGACAATGAGAGTGCTGAGCAAGAATTGCTCAGCACGCATTGTCCTGCCAGTGCTACACCTTTGCCATTGGGTTCCCTCTTTGATGTGCCGAACGGGAGAGGTGTCCCAATTACAAATGTTCCCATCTGGCTCTTAAAAGACCCGCCCCTGTCTCTCCCACTTGGTACTCCACTGCTTCGAGCCATTTGAACACAGAAAAACATACCTTAATTTTAATCAGTCAGAATCTTGTAGAAACAATCTATCAGCACATACACATATAAGGTGCTGTGCAGAACCCAAGTTTGGAGATATATGGCATTTAAAAATTGATACCAAGTACACTTGGTCACCCGCTGTGCACTGCATTAACTGATGGCTTCTTCCTTTGAATGAAAGGAAAAATCAAGAGAATTGCTGACATTCCAGTGAATTTGTTCCTTTCCATCATGGCTAGGGATATGGGGGTGATAAAGTCTGGTCTGCTCAATGGGCGTTGCGCCACTATTTCCATGTGTTATTGTATATGTACATATAAATGTGTGCACACAGTGTATGTCAATGGAGGTGCTGTGTGCATTAGTGTGTGAGTGAGGGTCTATGCAAGCATATGTGTGTTGAGTTTTGTGGCTGAATGAATGAAAATAATGCATTGTTTGTATGTTCTATTGGAATTAAGTTTGTGAATGGTATGTTATGTCACTGGGTGCATGGCAGGCCGGCTGATGATGTGTGGGGGCCCAATTGAATTTTAACGATAGGCCACCAGTCTTGTGAAAGTTATAACAGAGCATCAGCAATGGACTCTATTGGTGTAGTAGTCTAGTGTTAACCCTCAGGGATTTAAGTTATTTGATCGAGGTACAAAATCGCGGCGAAATTGACCGTAGTCATTTTCCCTGCAAATACGTTTTTACCTCTGTACAAAAAAACCAAACCCATGTCCCCCAAACCACCAGTACACCCATAAACCCCCCTACTTACCTTTTCTCCCTCCGCCGCCTCTCCTGTACCCTGCAGCGTCAGATCCATCCATCTAATGCAGGTCGGATCTGACGCTGCAGGGTCCATTTTACTTTTATTTTTCCGTTGGGTCCCCTGCCACAAATGCTGAGGAAGTGGGGGACACCCCTGCAACCGCTGAAGCCAAAAATGCCAAACACGGGAAGTGCGGGACACCCCTGCAACCCCAGGTCTTCACGGTCGGTATCTTCGGCTTCGAACTAATGGTGGTGACCGAATTCAGTCAAATCTACCATTCTACCAAATTTTATCAAACGATTTGGCCGAAACGATCCCTAAGAGCCACCGCCCCGCCTCCCTCCACCACTCCCCACCCCTGTCACCCCCAACATTTTCAGCAAAGTTACTGCACTGTTAATCAGGATGTTTTATGTGAACATTTCTGAATTAATTTTCAATAATACCTGATGAGGCCTAAAAAAGCTCTGAGAACTCTCTTGGTTTTTGGGGTGGGAGCATCTAAGACTGCTTTTCCTTTTTCGCGTTGTGGTTGGATGCAGCCATTACCCATGAAAAATCTGAGATATTTGACTGCCGACTGGGCGAGTCAGCATGTTTTTGGGTTGGCTGTAAATCCTGCCTGTCAGAGGGCTCTCATGATTATATAGAGATCCAAAAGATGTTCTTCCCAGGTCTGGCTATAAATGACGATATAGGCTCTGCAAAAATGGCATGGTTTGAATCTGGTATCCATGAGTCTTTGAAAGGTCGCTGGAGCCCCATGGAGTCCAAATGCTAGAACGTTGAATTGGAACAAACCAATGGGGGTAGAGAAAGCGTTTTTTATTTTTCAGGTCTATACAATGGCACCTGCCAGTAACCTTTTGTTAGATCCAGTGTAGATAAGAAGATGGCACCACCCAACCTGTCGATCAGATTGTCGATTTGTGGCATTGGAAAGGCGTCAAAAGCTGAGATGGTATTTACTTAGTACAAGTCAATACAAAACCACCAGGATTGGTCTGGCTTGGTTACTAAAATGATTGGGAAAGACCAGGGACTACAGGGAGGTTCTATGATATTGGCCTGTAGCATAGCTTCTACCTCTTCAGTAACTATCTTTCTCGCGAAAGCGGAGTAGCCAGAAGAGGGATCTTCTGTTTCGGATGTTTGTATCCAAGGTGCAGCGTGAGAATGCCAACACGCTGATGAAAGGAAAACACACAGCAAGATGAAAGAGTGGTAAAATCTTCCGGGTCTGGCAACTTGGTAGCAAGGTATTTGTTAGAATCCAAAAGGCAAAACGTGGTCGAGGTTCGTTCCGGGTTGTTCTGTTGCTGGCAGCGTGGTAACCAATTCGAGAGACAGAAGACAAGTCGTAAGCGTTCCAAGTCGTGCAGCGTGCTGGCGATAGATAAGTGCAGAGGATGAGACTAGGACAGGTAGTAACCCAGGCCGAGGTCGGTAACAGGAAGACTTCAGAAGGAAATAGGATGGGGCGAGGTAGGTAGATACAAGGTTAAGAAAGTACAAAGCAGGTACTAGGGAGCGTAGCCTAGATTCCTAAACAAAATCAGAAGCGGTGAGTGCGGTAACCCGGAAGCATTATATCGGGTCACCGCAAACTCGCCGAACTTGCCGAAGCTCCACCTCTCGGAGATTTAGTCATGTGACGAACATGGAGTGGACGCCATAGTCACCATGGCAACCTTGCGGAGTGAGTGGAAAAGAAACGAGAGCGAGTCCAGGGAAAAGCATGATGCAAATTACTAGCAGTAGATGATTTGGTAGCTGCATCTGTTTTGGGGAAGGTGATTTTACTCAAACATTCCTGATTTTCGGGGCGAATCCTGACAGTTTCCCTCCTCAAAGGAAGCATCCCCCTCCTGGACCAGAAGTCAGAAAGCAAACGCGGAGCACAAATGTTATTGACAGGTTCCCAGGTCCTGTCCTCAGGACCATAACCCTTCCAGTCAACCAGATACATGCGTAGCCCCCTACGGACCTTCGTGTCCAATATGTTGCTCACCTCGTATTCCTCGGAGCCTTTGATGGTAACAGGAGGAGAATGCAACGAGAGCCTGGTGGACTGAAGGCAAGGTTTTAACAAGGATACATGAAAGACCGGATGAAAATGCCAGGAAGCAGGGAGGTCCAAACGAACCACCACAGGGTTGATGAAAGCAGTTATGCCATAAGGACCCACAAAATGTGCAAGAAGGAAACGTCGTCCGGAAATGTGTAGATTCTTTGTCGACAACCAGAGCTTCGAACCCACTTGATACAGAGGTGCTGGTGTTCTATGGGCATCGGCTTGTTTTTTCTGACTCAACTTGGCTTTCCGGAGTTGGGCCAAGACGTTGTTTCTCACCTTGGCCAAGTCACGTACACACGCCCTGCTGCAGGGCTGGAGGACAATGGGATGGTTTGAATGGGAAGAGTATGTGGATGGCGCCCATACATGGCAAAGAAAGGCGACATTCCAGTGGCAGAATGGATTGAGTTATTATGCAAATTCGGCCATGACTAACATGGATAACCACGTTTTTTGATATTGCAAGGTGAGGCATCGTAAGTATTGTTCCAAGCATTTAAACGCTCTGTTTGTCCATCTGTCTGTGGATGGTAGGCACTTGAATAGCGATCCTCAATACCCAATGAGGTAGTAAATGCTCACCAAAAGCGAGACGTGAATTGAGATCCACGGTCAGAAACAATGACGTGTGGAAGACCAAAAAACCTGAAAACATGACACAAAAACAGGTTTTGCCAAAGCGGGAGCCGTAGGTATACCTTTACATTGTATAAACAATGCTAGCTTAGAAAAATAGTCAACCACCACCCAAATGGTGTCATGACCGTGATCCAAGGGTAATTCAAATATGAAATCCATGGAAATCATGACCCATGGTTCTTCAGGTATGGGTAGGGGTTGCAACAGACCAATGGGTTTGGAAGGAATTGCTTTACATTGTACACAAATTGCACAGGAGGCTACAAATTCCAAAATGTCTTTCGACATCTGAGGCCACCAACACCAACGTTGTAACAAGTCCAAGGTCTTACGACCTCCCAGATGAGCCGCAAACTTGACGTTGTGGCACCAGTGCATGGCGGTTTTGCGGTTGTTCGAATCCGGGAGGTAAACTAAACTGTTATGTTATAGTATACAGTTCACCAAGGTCAGGTTCAGCTCCTGAGCTGTTGATTGGTTTTCCTCCACCCATTTTGACAAGTTAGCACGAAAGGGCGTTTCTATACCACATACACAGATTACTTGACGTGGTAAGAGAATGGAGTGATCATCCATGGCACGTGGAATGGCTCCATCTACCCGAGAGAGAGCGTCTGCTTTGAAGTGTTTCATACCTGGTCTGTAAGTCACCTGGAAGTGATACATTGAGAAAAACTCATGACGTGCAGTTGTACATTTTATTGATTGTAGTGCCAAAAGATTGCAGTGATCCATAAAGACCTGTACTGGTAAAGCCGTACCCAATAGATGGTGACGCCAAACCATAAAGGCGTCTCAAATAGCCAACAGCTTTTTTTCTGTGACGGTGTAGTTGGCTTCGTAAGTGGTCAGTTTTCAGGAGTGATAAGCTACAGGGTGGAGTTCTCCTGAATCATTACACTCCTGTGAAAGGATAGCTCCGATGGCGAGATCTGAAGCATCTGCTTCTACTATAAAAGGAAGATCAGGGTAAGAGTGCATCAGAACAGGAGCAGTAGTGAAGGAGGATTTAAGTGCATCAAATGCCTTCTGAGCTGATGGATTCCAGCTAAATGGTTTCGTAGCACTGGTTAGAGATGTAAGAGGGACAACAATATCGGAAAAGGATCTTATGAATCACTGATAAAAATTGGCAAAACCTAAGAATGACTGGCGTTGTTTGAGAGTGGTTGGCACCGGCCAGTCCAACCCAGCCTTGACCTTGGCGTCACTCATTTTCACCCCCTGATCAGATATGGTATATCCCAGGAATTCAAACGAGGTAACGTGAAACACGCATTTTTCCAATTTAGTGTACAGCTGATGTTCTCGGAGACATTGGAGGACAGCCGACACGTGTTTAACATGGTCTTCGTAAGAGGACGAATAAATGAGTATGTCGTCCAAATACACCACTACGTACGTATCCAGGACATCACAGAAAACATTGTTTATGAAGTGCTGAAAGGTAGCTGGGGTGTTGCACAAACCAAACGGCATGACGCGATACTCATAGAGGCCATATTTAGTCTTGAATGCGGTCTTTCATTCGTCCCCAGAACGCATTCGGACCAGACTGTAGGCTCCTCTGAGGTCCAATTTCGTGAAGATTTTTGACTTTCCCAACTGGTCTCAGAGCACTGAAATCAGAGGTATGGGGTATTGATTCCGGACTGTGATGGCATTCAGTTCCCGATAATCAATACAAGGCCGGAGGTCTCCCTCTTTCTTGGGCACAAAAAACATAGGTGAAGCCGCTGGAGACCGAGACGGGCGAATGAAACCCGTACTGAGGGCATTATCGATATACTCTTTCAAGATGATGTCTTCTTTAGCGGTCAGGAAGTATATTCTCCCGTTTGGAATTTTCGCCCCCAGGATGTGATCAATAGGGCAGTCATAAGGTCGATGGGGTGGTAAAACCTCTGCCCCCTTGGCATCAAACACATCTTGAAAATGAGAATATTCCGTGGGCAAAGACACCGTTGTAAGAACAGCTACTGTTGGAGCTATGCTCGTGAGAGTCTGACACGGATCCCCTACTTCGGTATGTTGCAGCATACAGTGTTTGGTACAGTAGTCGGATGTGAACATGACTTTATTTAACCCCCAGTCAATAACCGGGTTATGGATTTTCAGCCATGGCAAACCCAAAATTAACCTGAATTGAGGTGCTGCTATTACATCAAAACTGATCGTCTCAGTGTGGCCAGCGGCAGTAGTCATGTTCAAGGAAACCGTTTGTTCCGTGACCGACCCAGACAGTAAAGATGTACAGTCCACAGCATTAACGATCTCAGGCTGAGCTTTGGGAAGGAATGAAACGCTGTTCTCACGAGCGTAAGAAAGATCGATATAGTTCTCTGTTGCCCCAGAATCCAGGATAGGTTCCCCAAACCAAGAAGAGCCTGATGCGGGACAAAATGTAGCCTTTATTGTGATTGGAACAATCGTGGCGGAGTCCCATGATGAATGACTCAGTAGCGGGACCCCTTCTACTACCGAGTCATCGCGTTTCCCGATTTCTTAGGTTTCTTTGTGATTGTCTTCAGGAAGTGTTCAGAAGAACCACAATAGAAACAAAGATTCTCCAACCGTCTCCTCTCTCTCTCAGCTGGGGCTAATGGACCCTTTATTGCACCGATTTGCATGGGTTCAGGATCATTAATTGATGTTATCGGAGGTGTAACCAAAACAGGTATAGCTCCCCTTTTCTCCCCCTTTCGTTTGGCTCGCCTAGCATCGATCTGGAGAACGAGGTCCAACTTTTCATGGAATGCGGTCGGCACCACCGGTACCGAGGCTAATGTATCCTTAAGGGAGTCAGACAGCCCTTTATAGAACAATGAGGCTTTCTTGTCCTCAGGCCTGCTGGTTTCAGCAACGAGTTGATTAAACCTGGCTACATAGGCCAAAAGAGGCGTTTCACCTTGATGTATACCCAGCAGTTCCAACTCCGTAGCTTGTCTTCGGTAGCGGGTATCAAATACCCGGCCCATAGCTTCCAACAAGGCATCACAGTCAAAAAGAAGCAGGCTACCGGCTTCCAACAAAGGGTTGGCCCAAGTTGCTGCAGTACCAGCGAGATGAGACAAAACGAAGGCTGCTTTCGTAGCTGAATCGGGGAATGCCGTAGGACGACACAGGAAATGCAAACGGCATTGGTTCAGGAAGGTTCAATAGATTTTGGGGTCACCATGAAACCTCTTGGGAGGGGCCAGTAGAAAGTTCATGGCCATAACCACTGAGGGCGTGGCCGCTACCTGAGGGACTGGATCAGCGGACCCAGAAGCCACAGCCGGTGGTGGGACCACAGCTGCGGCGGATGGGTTCCTGGTGTGTAACTCATCAATCCTTGCTTGAGTGGCAGAGTGAGCTGCCGTCATTTCGGCCCATAATTCTGCCATAAGAAGCATAATATTGGCTAGAACTTCATTGGTGTCCATGTTGGTGTCCATTTATATATATGGCTTCTGATTATGTCAAGTATCAAGAAACCAGTAGCTGAACTCGTAGTGTAGTAGTTGAGTTCTCCTTACCAATGTGCCCCTTTGTACCGCCAAAATAAGTACCAAGGGACCAATTAGTCAGAAGATGGAGCACCAACCGGACTTCCGAGGAGGCAGGAACAGCGTAGGATGCAGCAAAGGACAATGTACTTGGTTCCCATAAAACAATAGGAATTACAGAGGTAAACAGACTTAGGATCGTAATAGCGAGAAAACAATGAACAAGTACAAGATTAACAGGACAGAGTTCATAAGCAATTTACCAAAAATGCGAGGAGGGTATTCTTCCATAAAGATATACTCCCCAACCCAATCTAGCCCTGAAACCATGACGGCACGAGGACGCCTAAGCGGGTGCAAAAGGTCTCTAGTCCAGTGTCTGTCCTGACGGAACGAGGACGCCTATCGACTCTAGCGTCAGAAATGCCAGTCTCTAGTCCATGCGCTATATAGTGGGTCAAGCACTTTCTTTCTGGCAAATGAAGGACTCCTTCGCAGCGCTATCCGCCACGCGAAAGCGAAGTAGACAGAAGAGGGATCTCCTGTTTCGGATGTTTGTATCCATGGTGCAGCGTGAGAATGGAAACACGCTGATGAAAGGAAAACACACAGCAAGATGAAAGAGTGGTCAAACGTTCCGGGTCTGGCAACTTGGTAGCAAGGTATTTGTTAGAATCCAAAAGGCAAAACGTGGTTGAGATTCGTTCCGGGTTGCTCTGTTACTGGCAGCGTGGTAACCAATTCGAGAGACAGAAGACAAGTCATAAGCGTTCCAAGTCGTGCAGCATGCTGGTGATAAATAAGTGCAGAGGCTGAGACTAAGACAGGTAGTAACACAGGCCGAGGTCGGTAACAGGAAGACTTCAGAAGGAAATAGGACGGGGCGAGGTAGGTAGATACAAGGACAAGAAAGTACCAAGCAGGTACTCAGGAGCGTAGCCTAGATTCCTAAACAAAATCAGAAGTGTGTGAGTGCAGTAACCCGGAAGCATTATATCGGGTCACCGCAAACTCGCCGAACTTGCCGAAGCTCCACCTCTCGGAGATTTAGTCATGTGACGAACATGGAGTGGACGCCATAGTCACCATGGCAACCTTGCGGAGTGAGTGGAAAAGAAACGAGAGCGAGTCCAGGGAAAAGCATGATGCAAATTACTAGCAGTAGATGATTTGGTAGCTGCATCTGTTTTGGGGAAGGTGATTTTACTCAAACATTCCTGATTTTCGGGGCGAATCCTGACAGTTTCCCTCCTCAAAGGAAGCATCCCCCTCCTGGACCAGAAGTCAGAAAGCAAACGCGGAGCACAAATGTTATTGACAGGTTCCCAGGTCCTGTCCTCAGGACCATAACCCTTCCAGTCAACCAGATACATGCGTAGCCCCCTACGGACCTTCGTGTCCAATATGTTGCTCACCTCGTATTCCTCGGAGCCTTTGATGGTAACAGGAGGAGAATGCAACGAGAGCCTGGTGGACTGAAGGCAAGGTTTTAACAAGGATACATGAAAGACCGGATGAAAATGCCAGGAAGCAGGGAGGTCCAAACGAACCACCACAGGGTTGATGAAAGCAGTTATGCCATAAGGACCCACAAAATGTGCAAGAAGGAAACGTCGTCCGGAAATGTGTAGATTCTTTGTCGACAACCAGAGCTTCGAACCCACTTGATACAGAGGTGCTGGTGTTCTATGGGCATCGGCTTGTTTTTTCTGACTCAACTTGGCTTTCCGGAGTTGGGCCAAGACGTTGTTTCTCACCTTGGCCAAGTCACGTACACACGCCCTGCTGCAGGGCTGGAGGACAATGGGATGGTTTGAATGGGAAGAGTATGTGGATGGCGCCCATACATGGCAAAGAAAGGCGACATTCCAGTGGCAGAATGGATTGAGTTATTATGCAAATTCGGCCATGACTAACATGGATAACCACGTTTTTTGATATTGCAAGGTGAGGCATCGTAAGTATTGTTCCAAGCATTTAAACGCTCTGTTTGTCCATCTGTCTGTGGATGGTAGGCACTTGAATAGCGATCCTCAATACCCAATGAGGTAGTAAATGCTCACCAAAAGCGAGACGTGAATTGAGATCCACGGTCAGAAACAATGACGTGTGGAAGACCAAAAAACCTGAAAACATGACACAAAAACAGGTTTTGCCAAAGCGGGAGCCGTAGGTATACCTTTACATTGTATAAACAATGCTAGCTTAGAAAAATAGTCAACCACCACCCAAATGGTGTCATGACCGTGATCCAAGGGTAATTCAAATATGAAATCCATGGAAATCATGACCCATGGTTCTTCAGGTATGGGTAGGGGTTGCAACAGACCAATGGGTTTGGAAGGAATTGCTTTACATTGTACACAAATTGCACAGGAGGCTACAAATTCCAAAATGTCTTTCGACATCTGAGGCCACCAACACCAACGTTGTAACAAGTCCAAGGTCTTACGACCTCCCAGATGAGCCGCAAACTTGACGTTGTGGCACCAGTGCATGGCGGTTTTGCGGTTGTTCGAATCCGGGAGGTAAACTAAACTGTTATGTTATAGTATACAGTTCACCAAGGTCAGGTTCAGCTCCTGAGCTGTTGATTGGTTTTCCTCCACCCATTTTGACAAGTTAGCACGAAAGGGCGTTTCTATACCACATACACAGATTACTTGACGTGGTAAGAGAATGGAGTGATCATCCATGGCACGTGGAATGGCTCCATCTACCCGAGAGAGAGCGTCTGCTTTGAAGTGTTTCATACCTGGTCTGTAAGTCACCTGGAAGTGATACATTGAGAAAAACTCATGACGTGCAGTTGTACATTTTATTGATTGTAGTGCCAAAAGATTGCAGTGATCCATAAAGACCTGTACTGGTAAAGCCGTACCCAATAGATGGTGACGCCAAACCATAAAGGCGTCTCAAATAGCCAACAGCTTTTTTTCTGTGACGGTGTAGTTGGCTTCGTAAGTGGTCAGTTTTCAGGAGTGATAAGCTACAGGGTGGAGTTCTCCTGAATCATTACACTCCTGTGAAAGGATAGCTCCGATGGCGAGATCTGAAGCATCTGCTTCTACTATAAAAGGAAGATCAGGGTAAGAGTGCATCAGAACAGGAGCAGTAGTGAAGGAGGATTTAAGTGCATCAAATGCCTTCTGAGCTGATGGATTCCAGCTAAATGGTTTCGTAGCACTGGTTAGAGATGTAAGAGGGACAACAATATCGGAAAAGGATCTTATGAATCACTGATAAAAATTGGCAAAACCTAAGAATGACTGGCGTTGTTTGAGAGTGGTTGGCACCGGCCAGTCCAACCCAGCCTTGACCTTGGCGTCACTCATTTTCACCCCCTGATCAGATATGGTATATCCCAGGAATTCAAACGAGGTAACGTGAAACACGCATTTTTCCAATTTAGTGTACAGCTGATGTTCTCGGAGACATTGGAGGACAGCCGACACGTGTTTAACATGGTCTTCGTAAGAGGACGAATAAATGAGTATGTCGTCCAAATACACCACTACGTACGTATCCAGGACATCACAGAAAACATTGTTTATGAAGTGCTGAAAGGTAGCTGGGGTGTTGCACAAACCAAACGGCATGACGCGATACTCATAGAGGCCATATTTAGTCTTGAATGCGGTCTTTCATTCGTCCCCAGAACGCATTCGGACCAGACTGTAGGCTCCTCTGAGGTCCAATTTCGTGAAGATTTTTGACTTTCCCAACTGGTCTCAGAGCACTGAAATCAGAGGTATGGGGTATTGATTCCGGACTGTGATGGCATTCAGTTCCCGATAATCAATACAAGGCCGGAGGTCTCCCTCTTTCTTGGGCACAAAAAACATAGGTGAAGCCGCTGGAGACCGAGACGGGCGAATGAAACCCGTACTGAGGGCATTATCGATATACTCTTTCAAGATGATGTCTTCTTTAGCGGTCAGGAAGTATATTCTCCCGTTTGGAATTTTCGCCCCCAGGATGTGATCAATAGGGCAGTCATAAGGTCGATGGGGTGGTAAAACCTCTGCCCCCTTGGCATCAAACACATCTTGAAAATGAGAATATTCCGTGGGCAAAGACACCGTTGTAAGAACAGCTACTGTTGGAGCTATGCTCGTGAGAGTCTGACACGGATCCCCTACTTCGGTATGTTGCAGCATACAGTGTTTGGTACAGTAGTCGGATGTGAACATGACTTTATTTAACCCCCAGTCAATAACCGGGTTATGGATTTTCAGCCATGGCAAACCCAAAATTAACCTGAATTGAGGTGCTGCTATTACATCAAAACTGATCGTCTCAGTGTGGCCAGCGGCAGTAGTCATGTTCAAGGAAACCGTTTGTTCCGTGACCGACCCAGACAGTAAAGATGTACAGTCCACAGCATTAACGATCTCAGGCTGAGCTTTGGGAAGGAATGAAACGCTGTTCTCACGAGCGTAAGAAAGATCGATATAGTTCTCTGTTGCCCCAGAATCCAGGATAGGTTCCCCAAACCAAGAAGAGCCTGATGCGGGACAAAATGTAGCCTTTATTGTGATTGGAACAATCGTGGCGGAGTCCCATGATGAATGACTCAGTAGCGGGACCCCTTCTACTACCGAGTCATCGCGTTTCCCGATTTCTTAGGTTTCTTTGTGATTGTCTTCAGGAAGTGTTCAGAAGAACCACAATAGAAACAAAGATTCTCCAACCGTCTCCTCTCTCTCTCAGCTGGGGCTAATGGACCCTTTATTGCACCGATTTGCATGGGTTCAGGATCATTAATTGATGTTATCGGAGGTGTAACCAAAACAGGTATAGCTCCCCTTTTCTCCCCCTTTCGTTTGGCTCGCCTAGCATCGATCTGGAGAACGAGGTCCAACTTTTCATGGAATGCGGTCGGCACCACCGGTACCGAGGCTAATGTATCCTTAAGGGAGTCAGACAGCCCTTTATAGAACAATGAGGCTTTCTTGTCCTCAGGCCTGCTGGTTTCAGCAACGAGTTGATTAAACCTGGCTACATAGGCCAAAAGAGGCGTTTCACCTTGATGTATACCCAGCAGTTCCAACTCCGTAGCTTGTCTTCGGTAGCGGGTATCAAATACCCGGCCCATAGCTTCCAACAAGGCATCACAGTCAAAAAGAAGCAGGCTACCGGCTTCCAACAAAGGGTTGGCCCAAGTTGCTGCAGTACCAGCGAGATGAGACAAAACGAAGGCTGCTTTCGTAGCTGAATCGGGGAATGCCGTAGGACGACACAGGAAATGCAAACGGCATTGGTTCAGGAAGGTTCAATAGATTTTGGGGTCACCATGAAACCTCTTGGGAGGGGCCAGTAGAAAGTTCATGGCCATAACCACTGAGGGCGTGGCCGCTACCTGAGGGACTGGATCAGCGGACCCAGAAGCCACAGCCGGTGGTGGGACCACAGCTGCGGCGGATGGGTTCCTGGTGTGTAACTCATCAATCCTTGCTTGAGTGGCAGAGTGAGCTGCCGTCATTTCGGCCCATAATTCTGCCATAAGAAGCATAATATTGGCTAGAACTTCATTGGTGTCCATGTTGGTGTCCATTTATATATATGGCTTCTGATTATGTCAAGTATCAAGAAACCAGTAGCTGAACTCGTAGTGTAGTAGTTGAGTTCTCCTTACCAATGTGCCCCTTTGTACCGCCAAAATAAGTACCAAGGGACCAATTAGTCAGAAGATGGAGCACCAACCGGACTTCCGAGGAGGCAGGAACAGCGTAGGATGCAGCAAAGGACAATGTACTTGGTTCCCATAAAACAATAGGAATTACAGAGGTAAACAGACTTAGGATCGTAATAGCGAGAAAACAATGAACAAGTACAAGATTAACAGGACAGAGTTCATAAGCAATTTACCAAAAATGCGAGGAGGGTATTCTTCCATAAAGATATACTCCCCAACCCAATCTAGCCCTGAAACCATGACGGCACGAGGACGCCTAAGCGGGTGCAAAAGGTCTCTAGTCCAGTGTCTGTCCTGACGGAACGAGGACGCCTATCGACTCTAGCGTCAGAAATGCCAGTCTCTAGTCCATGCGCTATATAGTGGGTCAAGCACTTTCTTTCTGGCAAATGAAGGACTCCTTCGCAGCGCTATCCGCCACGCGAAAGCGAAGTAGACAGAAGAGGGATCTCCTGTTTCGGATGTTTGTATCCATGGTGCAGCGTGAGAATGGAAACACGCTGATGAAAGGAAAACACACAGCAAGATGAAAGAGTGGTCAAACGTTCCGGGTCTGGCAACTTGGTAGCAAGGTATTTGTTAGAATCCAAAAGGCAAAACGTGGTTGAGATTCGTTCCGGGTTGCTCTGTTACTGGCAGCGTGGTAACCAATTCGAGAGACAGAAGACAAGTCATAAGCGTTCCAAGTCGTGCAGCATGCTGGTGATAAATAAGTGCAGAGGCTGAGACTAAGACAGGTAGTAACACAGGCCGAGGTCGGTAACAGGAAGACTTCAGAAGGAAATAGGACGGGGCGAGGTAGGTAGATACAAGGACAAGAAAGTACCAAGCAGGTACTCAGGAGCGTAGCCTAGATTCCTAAACAAAATCAGAAGTGTGTGAGTGCAGTAACCCGGAAGCATTATATCGGGTCACCGCAAACTCGCCGAACTTGCCGAAGCTCCGCCTCTCCGAGATTTAGTCATGTGACGAACATGGAGTGGACGCCATAGTCGCCATGGCAACCTTGCGGAGTGAGTGGAAACAAAACGAGAGCGAATCCAGGGAAAAGCATGATCCGAATTACTAGCAGCAGATGATTTGGTAGCCACATCTGTTTTGGGGAAAGTGATTTTACTCAAACATTCCTGATTTCCGGGGCGAATCCTGACACTCTACCTGGCCTTTCGCTAAATACATCCGGGAAGGATTCAATAAGATCCATTTGGTCTCCCTGTCTTTCTTTAGATATATCCTGGGGAATAAGATCACTATCTTCTCTTTCCTCTTGGGCTAGACAAGCAAGAATGGAGGAGGTGGTTGTTGGGTCCTCCTTCCACTCCTTAAGGAGATTAATGTGGTTTAAATGGGTCTTCTTCTTTTTATCCGGTTGTGCCACTTTGTATGTGCAGGTGCTTGTACGTTCTAAGATTTTATACGGGCCATGCCACTTCAAGATGAGCTTATTCTCGGACGTGGGTAACAGAACTTATACCATCTGCCCTACAGAGAAAGAACGGAGCTCTACTTTCTTATCAGATGCTTGTTTTTGATGGGCCTCGGCCTTCTCCATATGGGATTGCACCAAGATTCTGACCAAGGTCATATGTTCCTTTAAACTAGTAGCAGTTTGGGATAGAGGAATAGTGGCTTCTTCCCTTTCTTCCCAGGTCTCTTTAAGCATATCCAAGACATCTCGGGGCTCTCTCCCAAAGAGTAATACAAAGGGAGCAAACCCTGTTGATGCTTGTAAGTTTTTCCTCACAGCGAATAGGGCCCAGGGTATCATTCGATCCCAATCCTTTCCATCCTCGTCTACTAATTTCTTCAATATCATTTTCAGGGTTTTATTAAATATTTCTACTAACTCGTCAGTCTGGGGATGGTAGACAGAGGTTCTTAGTGTAATATGCAACAACTCTTTTACTTCTCCCAATAACTTGCTCATGAAGTTGGATCCTTGATCAGTCCGGATCACTTTGGGGAAACCCACTCAGGAAAAGAATGGTATTAGATGTTTTAAAATCTGTTGAGTAGAACTGTTTCTCATCGGGGATGCCTCAGGGTATCTAGTGGCATAGTCCATTATCACTAGGATGTATTTATTTCCAAGTTTGGAGGTTTCCAGAGGACCCACAATGTCCATCCTGATTCAGGAGAAGATGATCTTTATTATGGTAAATGGTTCATAGGGGCAGGAAGGGGAATATGGACACTGGTCCTTTGGCAAATTTGTCAGGTTAAGATATAGTTTTTCTCATCAGCATGAATGCCTGGCAAATAGAATCCCCCCTGACATTAGCTTGGGTTTTGGCCTGCCCTAGATGATGTCCCCTGGTCAGATGGGAGTGGGCAAACTCCAGTACAATCCTCTTGTGACTCCTAGATATCACCAACTGAGTTTGGACAAGACCATTCACAATGGTGTCTCCTCTGTATAACAGTCCCTGATTTAGGAAGAAGAAAGGGCTGCCTTTCCCTGTCCTTCTTCAGGTAGGGCCTGTAGGAACGGATCAGCGAGCATGGGATTTTTTCGCTGGGCAAATGCTAAATCCGGGAGGATGGTGGTCTTATCATCCCTGAGAATCTGGATGTCTAAGGTTTTATCTGCTTCCTCAAAGCCTGAATTCCCTCTATCCATCTCTTCTATCGGGTTCACTTCTTCACATTGTGGGAACACTGATTTTTCAAAAATCCCCTGCCTTTACGCCTCCTCTAAAATCTGGGTATATGACTCGGGCCAATATGTCTATACCAAACTTCCAGGCTAGGCCAGACCTCAGAGCTAACCTGAAGTAACAACCAGGGGGGGTATCAAGCCAAGTCGGTGGGAACCATTCCCCTCTTTCCTGGAGGGATCGTGGCCTCCCTACTGCTGCAAATGTCGAATCCGATCCTTGTGGCAATTTAGGGATTGGAGGCTCGACTGCTAAATTTCTGAAACTTTAGGGTTCCCCCAATTGTTCTCAATTGAGTCAGATTCCATTACTGACACCATATGTAAGGAAGGCATGGTTATAAGAAGCACGGCAGACAAAAGGAGTAAAATCCAAGGGTGTTTATTAAACAGTATATAGGTGAGAAGATCGCCTAATTTAACCCTAAATCTAAGATGGGAGCAAGCTACGACCATTAAAGTAAAGAAAACGCTGTCCTAGTGATGTCGTATCGAAACAAAATGGCCTACACTAATAAACATATTACCAAATCCCTACTCTTTATAACAAAAGGGTGCAGGACAATGATATGTATAACAAAAAGAATGTAATGCAAACTAAAATGTCCAAAAGGGTTTCAGTAGTTTAGGACTGCTCAACTAATACACTCTCTTCCCCAAGTTGCATCACGGGACAAGTCGGAACAGTGGCGTGACTGTGAACACCTCTTGAGTGTATAGGCATGAGCTAGCCGTCTCTTCCAAAAAGGCAGGATCCCGCAAATCAATGTCTTTTACCTGGCAGCACCAGACTTTCCCCAAGCTCTCACCATGCGGGATTCCCCTCTTCTGCAGCTTTCTCGTGATACCCCTTCATTGGGTTTACCATCGTCTTTACACCACTGTTATGATATGATATGATATTTTATTTGTATCACGCTCGTACACAGGTGTTTCAGAGCGCGACTAGGCAAGGGAGGGGAACATGGGAGAACAACAAAACACAGTGACATTTAGAACGCACAAGTGCATGGGAAAGGGAAAAGGGGGAAAAGTGCATGGAAGGAGGAGAGTGGAAAGTGCAGAGCAGAGGAGAGCAGATAAATAATAATAAATAAGAAAGAAAAAGAAAATGAGGCAATAAACAGTGGCAGTGCAGCCAAGCAAGTGGCAAGTGCTGTGTTTAAGGCAGCAGACTGAGTAAGTCTGATAAGGGCAGAAAAAGGAGAAAATGGGGGTGGGGCTGAATGGGTACAGATACAGTCCCCAGTGCAAGGGGTGGCCAGGAGGCAGTGCAGGAGGGTGGCAGGGTGAGCAGGTACCTGGGCCCAGGGGACAGAGGGTGGCCAGGTGCACAGTGCCAAGGGAGAGCAGATCAGCAGGGGATCTTAATGTTCTTTTCATAGCATTCATCACAGGCCGGTCTCCCTTTTCACTCACCAGCAGCGGCTGATGCGGTTTCTAACGACCTTCCGTTCAGTCAAGGCTTTTAAAAAAAATATATATATATATATATTCTTGTGTTTAATCATTAAGATTTTTACAAGTACAGTAAAAGAAGAAGAATCTTTAGTGCTATAGAATCCACATACACAGAGACGAAAAGACTGATTCAAGGGTTTTTGACCCAGTGTGGCTAGCCTCCTTCCAAGTCCTCACGTCACGCAAGAAGGAGGTACCGCCGTGTTCTTCTGCAGTGGCAGGGAGTTGCCCCTTTGGGATTCTGTGGCGACTTTCACCTCCCACCTGGTAGGACCACAGCCTTTTGTCCGCCTCCTGGTCCCGTCTGCTCTGCTTCCATATTCGCGTCACCTTCCCGGGATTTCCTGCCCTTCCGTTCTGCTGGACTCGCTCGCTTTGATTGCTCTTCTCGCCTCGCTCTCCGGGTGCTCTCATGCTCTGCCTTTCATCCCAGTGGGGAAAGGTAAAAGGATTTAGGTGCGAGTCATTAAGATTAAGTACCCAACTCTGCGGACTGGTTGTGTGTTAGTCTGTCTTTCCCTGAATCGCTTTGTCCGTGTGTGTAGGAAAGGGTGGGACGATGAAGTTCCTAGATAGTACATAGAATGAGGGTGTTCTACAGGGACATGGATATAGGGGTACCACCTCTCTCCTCCGGGTGTCCCACTCCCAAGCGACCCCTCATCCAGGTGATCCTCCCGCACTGGTCCACCTCTGGGGTCTGGATCCAATAGCGATGGCCATGTCCCGGCCACCTGGACGACAGATCCCAAGGGTCTAGTCAGTGAGACACTAGTTGGTTTCTCACACTTCCTGTGGTAACCTTTGTAACTGCTGTTCCTGGGTGACCCCCACCTCCTTATTCCTTTGTACCAACTGGAGGACCACATCCCAATTGTCCACCATGCTCTACAACCTCTCCAGCACTGCCCTCGACCCTGAATTATATCACAGGTCTGCCCCTCCTCTCGCCTTGTCAGTGGACTGCCATCCGCCATATTGTAACTGTAATCTAACTGGTATCGGCCCTACTGCATGTTAGCTCAGCGTTCTGACCTCACACTCCTACCCTGTGCCCTTTACAGTATCAACCCTATATTGTTTCTCCACCAGCAGCGCTCTGACTGTATCACAGGTGCCCACAAATACTCTGACCTGATTGCAGTCCTGTAGTTCCCCTTCCAACTCCCTGTACTGTACCACTGCAGAACTCTGTGGCACTTTCTCTGTATTATTGCTAGAGTCCCTGAAGACTCCAGAGTCCCCTAGTCAAGTGCACAACAGATTCAACAAAAAACACTTTTTCCACATACTTGTTGTATTTTTGTAAATCCCAGTCATGCACGTCAGGATGGGAAGCTCCTGGGTAAAGTCACCAATATGTTACAGCCTTGTCCTGCTCCCCCCATGACACACTCAGGCACGTGAGGCACTCCAGGAACTAGGACACAAATAATACACAGGAAACCAGAAGTAAAGAGAAATGGGCTGTAGTACAAACCCACCAGTGCATGGGAGGGCTGCTCACTGCTCTGCCCTTCCCAGGTCTGGCTCATCCTTATATACAAACAGAGTGACTAAATCCATTCTCCACCCATGAAACAGTACGTATAATGACAAAAAGGTCAATTTCGGAGAACATGGGGAAGGAAGTCCACAGTTGGGACGGGCTTTCAGTGTCATTTCTGTGAGGCAGCCTCTGGCCTTGGGAATTGAGCCAGCAGCGTTGTCACTGTGTACATTCTCAGTAGGGGCCGAAACTGGCCTCGGCAGCCTGAGGCATCACACATTCCACAGCTCAGATCTGCTCTGCCACCTCGCCTGGCATGGGTGTTTCAGCTGTAGGCCAGTCTGTAGGCCAGTCTCATTGCATCTGATGTGCCTCAAAGAAACCAAAAGAAAATGCATTATCAGAGAAGGTAACACCACTGACTCTTGTTCCACACTTGTTGCGCACCATGCTCGCCAGTCTCCTTCCTCTTTTTCCACAGGACTACACCTACCGGCATGCCCAGCGGTGGAGAGCTGGAACTGGACACTATAGACAGAGATGGCGGCAAGAGCAGCATCCGGGGAGTGCCGCACACATCCAACCCGCAATGCATATGTTCAAATTAAGTGGGACACAAACTCTAGAAATTACTTTGTTTTCAGCATGCCAGCATTTCAAAAAGGCGGCGCACCTGCGGATGAAAAGTAGGCGGGGCCTACGGTCAGTTATTTTTGCTTTGCTGATTGCAGCCTGGCCAGTGGGAGAAAGAAAACCAGCGATGTGCCCAGGGAACCAGCTGACAGGGGAAGCCAATGGCAAAGACAGGGGGAGGATAAAAAGGAGCAGTGTGACCAGGGCAGTGTGGGTTGTTTGGGTGAGATCATGGGAGGAGAAGGCAGTCTGAGACACCAGACGGAAGGAGGATGGTGCAGCGGTGCATGAAGTAGTATTGTCCAGAGGAAGTGCAAGGTGAGGTATTGGTTGCTGAGAGAAAGTGGTACTTGGATTTGAAAGTGCATGCAAGGTGAGTGAGTGAGAATAAAGGGAGAGTGTTGGGGTGTGATAGAGAGTCATTGAGAAGGGTGACAGAGAGTGAAAGGAAGGTGACTGAGGAGCGCTAAGTTGGGAGCAGTGGGGAGTATAGTGTAGTGGAGCGTAGTGTGATGAAACAGCAATGATTCCCCTGGAAAAAAAGGCCTGGGGCCCTTCTCATGTGGCCAGGGAAAGGCAGACGCTTTCTGATCCCGACCATGGGGGAATGGTGTTCTGCGGGATGATCACATGAGGGGGGAAGCAGGTCAGGAGGAATGGGAACCCCGCTTATTCAACCTTCCCGGAACCCCACTCTTCTAATGAGCTATTGTGAAACAGAACAAACAAGAAAACCCAATTTTGCCATTATTCCCTAGGTCCTGGGACGAAGAAGAGGACCAAAAAGGTACAATATTGCAGGAGTGGTCAGATCGTTAATTCAGATGACCCAAACCTGAGGGAGGCAGAGAAGTTTAAAAGGCCCCCTCAGGTGCAGGCCATGGAGAAGGTGAAGAGCAGAGGAAGCCAGAAGCTGAAGAAGTGTGTTTGGTGCAGGTAACCCAGGCAGAAGTTGGAGTAGAGAGAAGACGCTGGGACCACTGTTCACCAAATATCAGTTGCCGGTCCCGAGAGGATCTGTGCCTCCCAAGTCCTAAAGTGCAGAGGTCGTGCAGCTGGAAGCGTTCAAGAGGGAAGCCGGCCCTCTGGGGACCTAATCTGCAGAGGCTGCGCAGAGGGAAGCAAAGGCAAGGGAAGCTCTCCTTCCCAGGAGGCTGTCTCAGGTGGCTGGCATTCACCCAAGGGCCTGGAGGCTGTCTATTGCTGGCTGGTGTATATCAGAGGGCCTTAGATGCAAGGGAGCTCCTGTTGTATGTGGCGTGGACGATGACAGACTCAAAGATGTAGTTTCCCGAGTCCCAGGGAGCCACAGAAACAGATGTCCTGTGAGCGGCGAGGAGAGCGGAAGCACAAGCCTTACCCAGTGAGTTCACAAGCTGTTAGTGACCCCGAGTGCTCTGTACCCATTTGTGTGGTCAAAGCAGGCATTAAGTAAATATGCAGCACTTGCATATGAGTGAAAGTAACTCTGAAAGTACTTGTGAATACCATTACATTGAAAAGCAGCAAAAGCAGCATTCGTGTATGACTGGAAGTAACCTTGAAGTTAATTTTGAACAGCAAAAAGAAGCAAAAACTTTATGTAACCAAGCCAAATACCTATAACTAAATGTGAGAGTTTACAGAAAACCCCACAAACCGGTGGGGCAATATTGTTAAGAAGTAGTACCTACACGCACTGCCCATGCCAAGAGAGACTAAAATCAAGGCAAGTACCATCCAGCAGATATAACCAACTACATAAGGGGGCTATTGAAAGATATATGAGTTGAAAAACGTGTTGCCCGTGTTTTGTACAACACATCATGGTTGCTACTGGGATACATTTACATTACCAAAGTCAAGGGATAAGCAGAATAAAACCCTATCATTGTCAACATTTGGTTACACGTGCAGAGGAGAAACAAGAGTGTCAAAAAGGCTGCCCTTCTGGGGAAGGATTTTCAGAGGGATAGGATCATTAATGAGAAGCACCAATGTGAATCTTGTTTTCCCTGAAGAGTTGTTGAAAGTTTTGAAGTTGCAAATTGTTGAATGCTGTGAAGCAGTTGTGAACATACATCTTAATTACAAAAGCACTTGTTGTGAAAATGCTGTTTGGGCAAGGGAGTATACCCGGATGGCAAACCTTTGGAGGAGTAGGCCTGGCATGGGAGTAAGCCAGGTGCGAACTGAGGTAGTAGGCCTGGCATAGAAGTAAACCAGGTAACAATTGATAAAGTGCTATGAATTGATCCTGACAAAGACAATTTATGTTGTTTGTCGCGCTGAAGGAAGAACAGTGTAAAGATATTACAAAGAAGTTACATTTCTTCAGAACTTATCAGTTGTAGCAAATCATTTTGACCAAGATAATTATTGTTACTATTAATGAAGTGAGAACACAGCCTTTATCTAAGGAGGATAAATAGTACACTTGTGCAAAGAAAAGGAAGAACCTTCTATTTGCTTTGTTGAATCACTGTAGTTGTTCGAACTTTATGTTACCTAGTTGAAGTTGCAAAGAATTATATAGGAACTTTGTTGCGAACCAGGATTCCCTTCTTGTCTTTTCTTGAACTGTAAAGCAGAATCCTGTTTAATCTGTGGATTATAAGGTTGTAAGGAGAGACCTTGGTTACATTATGAATCTAATCATTATTGTTGTGAAATGCTGTGCATTTCCTCATTTATTTGTCATATGTATAAGTGTGAGGGACAGGTATCCTTTGTTAGAGTATTTTCTTTAGTTTATTTTAGGCAGGGAAATCCTTGTCAGGGTAGAGATAGTGAAGCATTTATCCAACTGTCTAATTTAAAAAATGGCATTTGTTGAGAACCCTTCACAAAGTTGTCTGCCTCACATTTGTGACCCCTCACAGTAGTGAGGAGGAGAGTGTAATAGAGAGTAGTGGGACAAGAGGGTAGTAGGGAGTAGAGGGAGGAGCCTTTAGTATAGTTTAAGAATTTAGGGTGTAGGCAAAGAGTGGAGAGAGAGAGAGGAACATCGGAAGGACAGACGAGGGAGTATGAGGGAAAGAGGGGGAGACAGCAGGAATAGGAGGGAAGGAAAGGAGACCCGGAGAAGCTCCAGGTGAGGAGTACAAGGCCTGAAAAGAAATATCAAGTGCAACCTATGTGTTTGGATGGCACTAATCATGGATCAAGTCGAGGGTTTATCCACCCACTGTTTTCAGAGGGCGGACCCGTCCCCCTTGGTATTTTAGAGGTCATGTGTAAAATGAGAAACAGTGAATGTCTTTTTTTCAACTCCTGAATGTATGCCATTCTCAGGCCTTAAACCACGGTCACTAGACTTGCAGTCTGGGCACTTCACCACTGCACCAGATAAGTTGGTGAAAAATAGCAATCAACAAAAGGTGGAATGTCACATTTCAGACTGGCATGTTCCAGGGAAAACATTGTTATTGATTCTTGGAGTTTAAAACATGCACACCTTTTCACATTTTCAAAACACTATTAGAAGAAAATATCCTCTCTTGGTTTTTTGTCTGTGTTGATTTTATGAAAAGCAAATGCCATTCGTCCTGTGCAATTTGTATGGGTTTGCAAATCCAATTGAAGAAAATGAGCATATCGCACCTTGATATGCTAATTTCTGTTAACGTCGCATCCCATTGCTTATGTTAATGAGCCCCCCCACTTTTTTCTTTCAGGATTTGACCCCTGGCACTAACCCAGTTGAAAAGAAAATTGGGATTTGTGTGTGACCTGTGGATAGGAAACACCAAAGAATTCCCAGAGGGAGTTAGAGAGAGAAGGTGCTTGCCTTCAGGCCTCCCAACCAGCCAGGCAGAATTTTAGATACTAGGGTTTACCAATCTCTAGAGACCATCTTGGGTTTAAGGGACATCTGGGCTATAGAGGAAAATGCCCCCGGGAGATGAGAGAGGGGCGGCCCTTAGTGATCTGCAGGGTAACTCCACGACAACCAAACATAGAAAAAAACAACCCACTGGGGAAAAAGGCTCAGTGCAACCTTTTTCGATAAGAACAAGAACTTTATTTTGTATACAAAAAGGAAAATGGCGACAGAGCTCCACTGCTGCAGAGTGCACTGCAGCAGATCTCTCTGTCTACATCAAAGCAAACCTCACTTTATAAGCATGGAAATCGTCATTCATGACACATTCAATATACAGTGTTCATCCCCCACCCTCATTGGCTACTGCCTACTTACATGCTAATATTCACATGTAGACCCCTCTCCGATTGGGCGCATCATCTTCTCCTACACCTTCTTCACACGTTGGGTAACAGCCTCTTCACCTCGAAGTACTGTGAAGTGATTGATTAGACATTAAAATGTACCACCCTGTCTAATTCTAACCACGTGATGTGCACCTGGTCATCAACATGAACTGGGCAGATAACTTTGAGGTCAGCCTGGTCCTTGCAAACAAAGCAACTATTTTCTCATCCCAGACATGCAGGTGCCCCCATCATGCCTCCTCGATGTAGTCTTTTGAGCATTGGCATCACCCTGTGCTCTCCCTAGTGCAAATCACAGGGTCCCACTAATCCATCCAATTCATGAAATATTTAAGAGTCCTATTCCTGGGCATCCGGTAGTTCAAATAGAATGTCCTAAATCTCAGCTCCTGTTTTGGCAGCTCAAGACCCCTTGCTTCCATGAATATGGCCTTCGTACTGGTCTGCAGCCCTTCTCTCATTTGGCGGCTCGCATTCCTAACTTATTATAGAAAGTTCTAGCTAGATACATGTATTCCTGTGAATTGGAATGTGATAATCAGCCAAGAGAAGGGGCCTCGTTCTGTGTTTCCAACACAGCCTGTGTGGATTCAGGCCTACTCTCAAGTGCAATGTTATTTCACGTTATAGATGTCATGTGCAAGCAATGTGAGATACATGACACTATCGCAAGGAAAATTGTTAATTTCCCCTGTATAAATTCCCATAATACGTGTGTCTCCCGCCAGTCACCTCCACCCATAAGGTTCCCCCTCCTCACTACACCACCCTCTACACGCTCCCCATGTGTTAAAATATTTTCCGCAATCTAAATCGTTTGAGTGGGGCTGTGATTTGAACATGCATCCCAACAGATCCCTCTTGCTGAAATCTCAACAAAAACCCTTGAATCTTCTCTGCAAGTATTGCTCAGTTTAATCGTCATCCCTCACATCAAATGGGACACACCTTGGACTGGCTTGCAGCAGTCAATGTACCTATTACTGACCTAACCACTTCGCCTTGCCCATGGTCAGACCATTATTATGTCAACTTTACAATTCATTCGATCTTTCCAGTCAAACCTAAAAGCAAAATCGCTCCTCCCACCATGGGACGCAATTCTAAATTGCTCACTCTGGAACAGATTTCCCCTCTGGTTGGACACCTTACTAACTATCTACTCCCAGAATCAACTCAGGAACTCTCTGCTATACTTACGGAAACCTTTGATGACATTACCAATCGCCTAGCTCCGGAGAAAGTGAGAAAACATAAGCTAGTCACTCACCCCAGCGCTACGCAAGTTGAAAGTGGCTATGCGTAAACAGTACTTTAAATGGGAAACCAATAACTCAGCTGACCTGCTCCTGGCCTACAAAGAGGCAGCCAGATTGTACAAAGCGGCTATCCTAGATGCCTAGATGCAAAGAAGAATTTATTTAATAATAGGATCAGTGAAGCACCGTCAGAGGCCAAGGAACTGTTCAAAATTCTCAAGGATCAAGAATTGACACCTGTTCTTGAGGTTCAGGAAGTCGTAAAAGACATAAAATGGTACCAGGCTATCCAAGACGCTATGACCGCTAAACTGCAGGGAATCAAAGCCAATATTGGCCTAAAAAAGGTGAGTGCCCGCAATGAAGGTAGCACTCCCGAATGTCAGGAGCACATTAGATGCCCCACAATCCCAGAATTCTCTTTTTCTGCAATCACTCTGGAAGAACTGGCGGACGTGGTCAAACACCTGAAAACAACTAGCTGCAGGGGTGATCCTTTCTCTGCCATTATAATTAAAACATGTCCCCCTTTACTGTTAGATGCTGTTCTTCAATTTGTTAATGCCTCCTTCAAAGAGAGTGTTGTACCGGACAGACTTAAACGTTCCTGAGTCACACTCTTACTAAAAAAAAAGGGACTCTCCAAAGGAGACCCCCTGAATTATAGGCCCATCACGAACTCGGCCTTCTTGATGAAGATCCTGGACCGAGTTGCCTATAAACAAATAGCCAAAAATATAGAAAGTCACCCTATTCTAAACTGTCGGCAATCATTTTTCAGAGCAGGGCATAGCAATGAAACGGCCCTTATGGAATTAAAATCTAGGCTCCTCCCTAAAACAGATAAGGGAGAAACCACCATGCTCATGCTGCTGGACCTCTCAGCCGCATTTGACCTGGTTGACCACACGTTGTTGGTCACCAGGCACGAACAAGTGGCAGCATTCTCCATCAAAGCCACGCAATGGGTAGCTTCCTTTCTCAAAAATAGGGTCAATTGTGTCTGCTCAGACCTAGCGGAAGCAGACACAATTCCGATCCAGTATGGCGTCCCACAGGGAGCAAGCCTCTCGCCCTGTTTTTATAACATCTTTACTGTCCCCTTCTTCTCTATGTTGGTGCACGAAAATATCTGGTTCACCAACTTCGCAGATGATACACAATGTATCATCTCCTTGACGGGAGAACATACCCGAGACGAAGAGCATGTAAACAAAGTTTACACCTATATTGAGAACTGGATGGTACAAAATGGATTGGCGCTAAATAGAACAAAAATGGAGCTCATGATCGTGGGATCCCCCAAACCGGACCTCTAAGCTTGACCCCAGGTGTAGCAATATCCAGCTTGGTGAAGTTAAAATAGACACACCCAAGAAAGTCAAGTCGTTAGGGGTGATTCTCGATCAACACCTCTACATGAATGCCCATGTGGGAAGCGTTGTGTAAGGAGCAGCCTACTACTTAAAACCTTTCACTCACCTCAGACCCTTGATCTCCCAGGCTAATGCTGAAACACTGGCGAGAGGCATAGTAGGCGCTAAAATGGATTACTGTTGCAGCCTGCTGACCAGTATCAACAAAAAGGAAATCAACAGGCTGCAAGTTATTCAAAATGGTGCAGTAAGGGTGGTCACGGGTCTCTCTAGACGGGACCATGTCACACCAGCTAGAAGTGCTCTGCACTGGCTACATGTAGCCAGAATTCAGTATCGTCTCATTCTTATAACCTTTAAGAGCCTCCTGGGCACCATGCCCCGTTACCTTAACGAACTGATCCTGCCCAAGAGTTCCTTACGTGTCCTCAGGTCACAGGAGACTAAAATGCTCATAATTCCGAAAAGCAAGTCCAGGAAAGCAGAAAAAGGAGCTTTTGCTTAAGCAGCTCCAACTGCCTGGATTCACCTACCCCTGAACCTCAGGTTGGAATCGACCCTTGAGGCATTTAAAAGAAAGCTAAAAACATGGCTTTTCGAATAAAGCTCAGTTGATTTGTATCGATTAACACACTCAACTTCTGACTCCTATTTGTTTTTTGTTGTCTAGTCTCATCGGCGCCATCATGCCCAAGGGTCATCTGTGACACTAGTGTGATGTATGTTTTGGAATTAACATAGGACCTGCTGTGGAACAGTGACCCCACTGAAAGCCATCAGGAAAGACAGAACATTTGTATGTGTACTGCTCAGGCACAACTGTAGTTTTTGTAGCTAAAACTAATGACACTGTAGGCTGACAGCTTCTTAATGTGTGTAGAACATTGGACATCCATGTTTGGGACCAACATGCAATGCTTGAAATAGAGACCATGAACCTTTCAGCGCTTGCACTTCTTATTTTCTCTCTTGTTTAATGTGGACTGGAGAATATATGCATGTCACAAAGGAAATGCATCATGCACCAAATGTTTTTATTGATTGCTAGCCGCACTTCTCAGTGGGTAGAAGGTAGTCTCATTAAGTGAGTACATGCAATTATTTCACTTCATGTCTAACGTAGGCCTGTTCTTCTGTAAAATGGCAGCTCATCATTCACATTTATAATCTGTGTAAAGTTATGATACTTCATATTGAGAAGGCATTCTGTCTGACTTTCAGGTAAACAATCATTCCACTGTTGACCTTAATGTGCTCTTAAAAGAAGTCTGATGAATCAGAGATGATTCCCCCAGAATACCTGGCCTGGGACCCCTCTCATGTGGCCAGTGAAAGGCAGGCGCTTCCCGATCCTTACCATGGGGGTGGTATTCTGCGGGAGGATGACATAGGGTGGGGGAGCAGGTCAGGAAGAATGGAAAGCCCCCATTAATAACTTTTCTTAGAGACCCTACTATCCTAATAGCTTATTGTGAAGTTGAAACTGTGAAAAGGAGTGAAGTGAACATTGGGGACTTAAAGTCCCACAATGGCAAACGTGCTGGGACGAAGAAGAGAGATGCATACGCCCTCAACTGCAAGTTGCATGCTATTAAGGTTCATGACCCACACCTGAGGCATAAAAGGCCCCATCAGGTGCAGTAGTAGCAGCAGTAGTGGGAGGTTGAGTGATTGCCGTGGCTCCTACGAGGAGTCAGCAATGCGAGGCGGACAACCGTTTGATCATTTTTCAAAACATGCATTTTATTAAGGTGAAAATAATATAAAATGCCTCACTATCCCTACTCTGCTGAGGATTTCCCTGCCTAACAAAACTAAGGAGAAACACTCTAACACACGGTGTCTGGCCCTCACACCAAAACATTCATTACAAAGTAAAACATATGGCAATTAAAACAACATAAAATAAAGATAGATACAGTTTCTTATTAACCTTTTCAATACCTGGGTGAACTCCCTTCCCCAGGATGCACGGCTAGCTCAGCTCCACTGTTCATCAAAAGAAATGGAAGAAAATCCACATAGCTATTAAATACTTAATTCAGTTATTGAAATTCCTTTGGTAAGCTAAAGTCTTGTTAACCAAAGTTCCAATAACAGAGTTCTTCTTCCTTATGAAATACAGACTTTCCACTTCCTCAGAATAGCATCAATGTTATTCCTAGCCACGATGCCTTTTCACCACTTCCAGAAGACTTGACACAGTTCAAAAGAAATACAAGTTCTAGAAGGTTAATGGAACACAAGTCCTGGTTAACAGCGCTGTTTCTTCTATTAAAATTATGATATACCACAGCTTCAGTATATTGTGATACAACCACAGCTTCAGTATTTGGTAATACAACCACAGCGTCACTACTTTGTGATACAACCACAGCTTCGGTATGAGACTTCTCAAGAAAGATATTTGTCTGGAAAAATACAGCCACAGCTTCAGTATTCTGTAACTTTGCAAGAGGTATATTTGTCAGGATGACTCAACATTGCTGCTGCTACTACTTCTACTAAACCAACTTCACTTCTACTCAAGTTTACTATGAGGACATTCTCCTTTGCCTCATAGTCTTCCACTTTGCTTGTGTCACTGAAAGTTTGCATCCACTGACAATCAGATATACCACAACTTTGTCAGTAGAATTTTAACTCAAGACAGATAGATGTTGAGAAGACTAATGTAATGGTAATTGAACACCTTCATATAGGCAAGGCACTCTTCTTCTAAATAAGACCTTGGCCGTGAAGAACAGCGGTGTGGGCTGCACTCCGAAAATACCACTTCAATGTGGTGTTTATTCTTTTGATTGTATCCAAAATATGATGTAACACAGGTAGTTGTATTTCAAAAGGAAAAAGTGTTTATTATAGTTAGAATTCATTGATTGCAGATGCATCAAAAAGATGGTGGCCTATGCATTTCAGATTCTCACATCCTTCGTCAGGGCCAAAAGAAGGTATTCTATTTATATACCAAATTGTTTTAGTCTACATTAAAGAACAGTTAATTCACCCAATAATCCAGAGCATTGCCATTTCAATTAACCAAAAAACCACAACAAACGAAAAATAAGAAAAAAATAATTTCAAATATGTCCAAAAAGAGGAAAATTTCTGAGTTTCCACCAAATTGCAAGTGTTAGATTGGGTCATATATGCCTTATATATTCAACAAACACAGATTTCATCATGTTATTCAATAAGTCAAAAATGGAACATGTGTCACATCCCCATTATTATATTTACATTGGCATTCAGATATGTGCAAATCATTGCAAGATTGTAACATTCAGTAGTGCAAAACATATACATATAGAGCCTTTATACATACGTGTGATCAGAAACCAGTGACGATATATAAAAGTTAAAAAAGAGCAGAAATCAGAAAAAAGGTCAGCTCTCACGTTTATCTCACGTGGTGACAACTATGCTTAACTCACTCTATAAATAACCAAACCTGTTGTTTGTCGTGTCAGTAACTGCTCTGTAAAATGGCAAATGTGATGCAAAAATGTAAGTAGAGATAAAGAGAATATTCACTTATACATGTACTGACAGGGTCTGTGCATCTATTGTGCCTCTTACCAGTGTTTACGCGGTGTGGGATCTTGTGTGTATCAAGATTCGAAATTTGCATGTGAACCCCGCGAATGATGCGCTGAAAAGATAATCGAATCTAAATTATACTCTTTGTTACTGTAGACCCACAGGACTGGGCATCTATCTTGCGCAGGCTTACCTCGCTCGGAATGCGAAGCTGCAGAATCGAACGCGGCGTGAGCGCGCATCCAATCGCAGTGTTGTTAATGTTGGGACGGTTACCATGGAAACCTGTGTTTACGAGGCTTTTCGGCCACAGCCATCTTAGAATGGTCAGCGTTCGTATTTTGTTAATCTAATATTGCTGATTTGAGAGTCAATGTAGTATTTGAAATATTAGAAACGTTAGTGTATCCTATATCTTGAGATCAAGGTCTATGTAAAGCAGGGACTGTGCTGTCATGGTTGCGCTTAAGACAAATTACACATTCTAAATGACTACAGGCTGTACCCTGCTGTTGCTTGCATTACCCCACGGATGCAATTTACCACTACTAGCTAATCTCTGGTTGCTGTGTACTATATGGTTCATACCAATGTTACAATAGGTATAAAGCAATTCTGATAAGAATTAAGAATTAAGAAACTCATCTGACAAAGACGCGGGTACATTCTGAATGCTGTTCTATTTCAACACTGTGTTATTATTCCGCTTTTGATTGCAAGATGACATTCAAGCCACAGTATATGTCTTGCATTGCACCATTCTAAATATCAATCTGTAAAACTCATGTAAAATACTGTGAGAGTGAATAATAATTCTAAATGATATCGCCTGAACAACATCATATATAACTTAGTTTGCATGGTAGCCCCATAACTTATCGTTAAATGGGATTATAAAGCAAAAAGTCCAAGAATCTTCATCATTACCAATATGGTAATTGGTGGAAAATGTTCATCATTACCAGCATGGTATTTAACATTGATACAACTCTAACTGTGCATATACTGTGTAGAACATTAGATAATCTTCCTTGTTACCCGTACAGTGACAACATAGCAATTAACTTAAAATTAAATGAAAGGAATAGTCAAAAGTTAGTCACTGGAGAAATCATGAACAGGCATTTAAATGTTTCATCGTGGATCATATCCAGCTTTTATCAATCAATCTTTTAGTCTTCTGCCCCGGTTCTATAGGAAGCAGCTCAAATCAAACTCCTCATTGATTTCACCTGGTGTCAGAGCGTCCAATCTCCCTATCCAGAAAGCTTCCTGTTGTCTCAGTTTCTTGATGTCTCTGTTGTGCCCCTTAGTCTGTACTACCTCTAGTACCAAAAATCGTAGTTGTGTGATAAAGTGTCCATTATCCTTAAAATGTCTTGCCACAGCTGATGCTTGATTATTGTTTCTGATGCATGGTTTGTGCTTGTTTATGCGTACTCTTACCTTTCGTGATGTTTCGCCCACGTAGTATTTCCCACATGGGCACTTGATTGCGTAAATCACATTTTCCGATAGGCATGTTGTCAGGAAAACAGGAACTAGGTGCTCTTCCTCTAAGGGTTCCCACTATGCCAAATAGGCTTGTTCCAAATCACAGACATCTTTAGCGCTCCCAGGCTCTGTGAATGTCATGATCTCTGCTTCCAAAAGGTCAGGGTTTTCCCAAATCCCTTGGAAACAGATCCATAACCCAGGTTCCGAGTGCCAACCAGTCCCAATTGGGACCTTTTGGACCCAGTCCTGGCGCCAGTGGCACCAGGCTCATAAATATGCCCAGTCCCAGCGCTGGAAGCGCCGGGCTCATAATGCTTGGGTGGACTTACCTGCAGCAGACCATGCTGCTTACTTGCCTGCCAGTTGAGCCTCTGATCCTCTTCTGTTTGGAACTACTTTTCCTGTTGGGTGGGGCAGGAGCCACTCCCTAGATTCAGAACACTGGAACTCTTCTGGAAAGCAGGAACTCTTTTCTTACCTAGGCGTGGCTGTGGAAGGAGACACCTAAGCACTACAGGAGGCTATTTAAACCACACCCGATGGATGAATCTTGCTTTGCGTTATTCTGCATCCTCTGCAGCAGAACGCTCATCGTGTCTTCTGCATCTGATCCTGGGCCTAAGGAAAAAGGCTTACCATCCTGAATCCAGTCTTCAGCAACACCTATAAAGACAAGAAAGAACAGGTTAGCATTACGGTCTTCAGTGACAGCTCTTCACTTACCTGGTCCATCGGCTGTCACCAAGGCCTCGCGCTGCATTCTGGCATTTGAAAGACAAAGGCTTACCTACTCTTCGTGCGCTCCGGAGGTCTTCACACTGCATTCCGGCATCTGAAAGACAAAAGCTTACCAACTCTTCGCACGCTCCGGAGGCCTTCGGCGCTGCATCCCGCATCTGAAAGACAAAACAAGGTGCGTTTAAAGACATTGGGGAACTTTAATACTCACGTGCCATTACTCCTTTCCACATCTAACCCAGTGGGTATTCCGGCACCCTGCAGCCGCTCCGAACTTGTACCTGCAAAATAAAAAGACAGTTAGAGCGCATCGTGAAGCAGGCAACAAGCGCTTACTTACGTGCTTCCAGGCGCTTCTATTCATCACACGGGCTCCATCTTCAACTCACTTCAGCCCGTCATCCGCCATCGCCGGAACCCTGCAAAACAAGAAACATCATTACTAAAGACTTTAAAGACATTAGAATTACTCGAAACTTACCGTTCGTGCAGTAAACGACGGACAGCAGTCCTCTGAAGTCAAGAGGCCTGCTCCCCTTATCCAGTGAAGAAACTGGTTACAGCACCCTGCCCCGAGGCAGATGGAGAGCACGGCGTTCACTTACCTAAGACATCTTACCCTTCGAGTCAGACATACAGTGCACAGAGGTCCAGCCCAAAGAGCCAGCCGTGTGTTACACATCACCTTTGAAGATACGGTATACGCCCAGTCAAGACCGGCGCCTCTACGGGAATCAGGTGAGCGTTACAGAACGCAAAGCCTACCACAAAACTCCCGTCCAGGCGCTATGGAAACCTCGGATACCGACCAGCTAGCCCAGTTACTTGGGGAACTAAGGGCAGAAGTGCATGCTGCCCGTCAGGAAACTAACGCTCTAAGAAGGGAACTGATTATTTCCAAGGAGCGAACAGATGATCTCGCTAGACAATTGCTACAGTCACAAGCCGGACAGACCCCGTTACCCGCATCTGGGGGAAATCTTCCTTCTACATCCTCTATGAATCCAGTGCAGATCAACCTACCTGGGAATGTACCTCTGGCTCCGCCCGAACGATTTTCTGGTGACCCAAAGAGGTTTGCAGTATTTATCAATCAGTGCCGGTTGCATTTCTTATGCCGGCCAGCAGCCTTTCCAACTGATCAAGCTAAAGTAGCTTTCGTGCTTTCGTACCTTAGTGGCAATGCGGCAGACTGGTCGATCCCTCTAGTAAATCAAGATGATCCGGTCCTCCATGATTTTCAAGCTTTTCAGCTCAGTATGGAAAAACTGTTCGCAAGACATTCACAGGGGCAGGCCTTGGACAATGAGCTTCTTTCGTTGCGACAAGGTAATCAAGACCTTTTGGCTTATATTGCGTCTTTCAACAGACTGATAGTGGAAACTCAATGGCCTGAGGACAAAAGGATTACGCTGTTTTATAGAGGTCTACGTGGAGAGCTCAAAGATGTGTTAGCCCAAGTAGTGAATCCCCCACAAGATTGTTCGGACTATATAGACTTAGACGTTCAAATAGATCACAGACTGCAGAACAGGAAGGCCGATCGTTCCAAGTTTGATGCTCGAGTATTTTCCAAACCGCCAACTCCTTCCAAAGGAGTAGACTCCGGGGAACCCATGCAAATAGGGGGTCTGAAAGGTCCTCTAACACAAAAGGAGCGGGAAAGGAGAAAACAGTTGCAATTATGCCTCTATTGCGGAAACTCAGGGCACTTTCTTCGAGACTGTCCGGTGAAACCTGCCAAGAAGGCAGTAGGAGCTGCAGTTACCAAAGTTACAAACTCTGAGCAGGGAAACGACCTCGCCCGACAAGAATAGAGGTCCTCTTGCCGAGCGTGAAAACCAGTTCCGTGACCTCGCATTTCGTGATACCTATGGTCCTCATTAGCCCTGATAATCCGGATCGATTACATGCAATTGAAGCTTACGTCGACAGCGGTGCCATCGGCATTTATGTGGATCATGAAATGGTTTTGAGGATGAATCTAACTCTTTGTCCCAAGGCTGTAAAGGACGTCATTACTACGGTGGATGGTACGGAGATAGCCTCCGGGCCAGTAACGCATACCACTCAAGAGGTGACGCTAGTAAGTCAAGATGGACACCATGAGAAGATCGTGTTCGATGTGATCAAGGCCCCTCAGTTTCAGATTATTCTAGGAATACCTTGGTTAGAGAAACACAATCCTCTGATCGATTGGCGAGCAAGAACGGTCCAGTTTCCAGAATGTGTCTCTACTTGTCACCCTCCACCTGGTGTTGCACTGGCAGCAATTTCTTCAGAGACTCCCCAGTTACCTCCCGAATACCTAGAATACCAAGATGTTTTCAGGAAGGATCAGGCTAACTCTCTACCTCCTCATAGGTCTTATGACTGCCAGATAGACCTGATACCTGGATCTACTCCTCCTTGTAGTAGAATTTATGCCCTCACCGAGCCTGAGAACCTTCACCTTCGACAATACCTGGATCAATACCTGGCAAATGGGTTTATTCGTCCTTCCAAGTCCCCTGCTTCTTCAGCTTAGTTCTTCGTTCCAAAAAAGGAAGGAGACCTTAGAACTTGTATAGATTATCGCTCCCTGAACCAGATCACCGTTAAGAATAGATATCCGTTACCTTTGATCCCTGAACTCCTGGACCAAGTCAGAAAAGCATGCATATATACAAAGCTGGATCTTAGAGGAGCTTACCACTTGGTACGAGTAAAAGAGGGCGATGAATGGAAGACGGCCTTCCGCACCAAGTATGGGCTATTTGAATATCAGGTCATGCCCTTCGGACTTTGCAATGCCCCGGCCGCCTTTCAATATTTTATGAACGATGTCCTCAGAGAGCTCATAGATGTGTGTGTTGTTGTTTACATTGACGACATCCTCGTTTATTCTTCATCGGAATCTGAACATCGGAAGCACGTGAAAATGGTCCTCGAAAGATTGCGTCAACACAAACTTTTCGCTAAGTTGGAAAAATGTGTTTTCAACGTGACTGAAGTTGAATTCTTGGGATTCATATTATCACCTGGCGGAGTGCGTATGGATTCAAAGAAGGTCGATGCAGTTCTCAAATGGCCATCACCATCCTCCGTAAAAGGTGTGCAAAGCATGTTAGGCTTCGCTAACTTTTACCGCAGGTTTATCCCCGAATTCTCTCGAATAGTCCAGCCCATCACTGCCTTGTTAAAGAAAAACAAACGTTTTGAATGGTCTACCGAGGCGGAACAAGCTTTCCAGGATTTGGAGACTAAATTTATCTCTGCACCAATCTTAAAACACCCTTGCCCCGAACTCCCCTACATCGTGGAAACTGATGCTTCAAGCCTTGCCATGGGGGCAGTTCTATCACAAAAGGACCCGGTAACCAATCAGTTGCATCCCGTGGCATTTTGGTCCCGCAAATTCTCGCCTCCTGAAATCAATTACACGATTACTGACAAGGAACTTCTGGCTATCAAGTCTGCCTTTAAGGCTTGGCGGCATTATCTGCTGGGGGCCCGACACACCGTTACTGTGATTACGGATCACCGAAACCTGCAATATTTGAAAACCGCAAAAGCCCAATCCTCTATACAACTCCGTTGGGCATTATTCTTTGCCGAGTTTGACTTCATAATTACCTATCGACCTGGTACAAAGAACGGCAAAGCTGATGCCCTTTCTCGGATGGGAGTGGAAGAACACTTGATCAACCCTAAACCTGTACCAATCATTCCCGAACAAAGAATTCTGGGTGTAATCGCCACAGAATCCATAGAGGAAGTTAAGGATAAAGCCAGGCAACTTGTAACTCCAGCAGACATACAGAATTGGCATCTGCAGGGAAAGGACTTTGCAGTAAAGGACAACTTATTGTATTTCCAAGAACGATTATACCTACCCAGCACAGATTTGCAGAAAAAAGTAATCTCTTGTTATCACGATTCTTTAATGGAAGGACACCCCGGTATGGCCAAGACCTCAGAAAAGATCAAGCGCTACTTCTGGTGGCCGTCTTGGAAAAAAGATATCAGAGACTTTATAATGTCCTGTGGAGTATGCGCCCAAAACAAGAGTCAAAAGGAAAGACCAGCAGACCTCTTACGCCCTATTGACATCCCACCTCGCCCTTGGCATACGCTTTCTATGGACTTCATCACCGATCTACCTCCATGCTCCGGATACAATACGATTCTAGTAATCGTGGACTTATTCTCCAAGATGGCGCATTTCATTCCGCTCAAAGGCTTGCCAACAGCAGCAACTCTGGCCCGAGAATTTCTCGAAAACATCGTCCGACTGCACGGTTTTCCTTCGGTTCTAATTTCGGATCGAGGTAGTCAATTTATTTCTCATTTTTGGCGAAGTTGCTGTCGGTCGGCTCAAATTGATGTGAGACTATCGACCAGTCACCACCCTCAGACCGACGGACAAACCGAGAGGACCAATCAAACTCTGGAACAGTATTTACGCTGCATGCTGCAACAAACTGAAAAAACTTGGAAAGACATCCTTTGGATAGCCGAATATGCCTACAATAACTCTGTCCATTCGGGAACTGGGAAAACCCCATTTTTTCTTTTGTACGGCAGTCACCCTCGAACCTCGGAGTTGGATCCCCTCCAAGATCTTGAAACACCAGCAGTAGAATACCTGCATTCTACAATCACCCAAGCCTTTAAGGAAGCTGTTTCTCACCTTCAAAGGGCTAAAGAACAATACAAGAAAGGAGCAGATCAACATCGGAAGGAAGCCCCTCAATATCAAGTAGGGGATCAAGTCTGGTTATCCACCAAATATCTACCTCTAAAAGGGCCACGCACATTCAACCCAAGATACCTTGGTCCCTATTCCATCACTACCATAGTAAACCCAGTAGCGGTTAAGTTGGACTTGCCCCCGCACATGAAGATACATCCGGTCTTCCACGTCTCTCTATTAAAACCCGTGCAACCTCAAACCCGACTAACTAAATCTCCAAAACCTATCCTAGTTGATGGAGAACTCGAATTTGAAGTCAAAAGCATTCTGGACTCCAAGATCTCCAAATCTAAACTATTTTACCTAATTGACTGGAAAGGCTACGGCCCCCAAGAGAGATCCTGAGAACCTGCTGAATATGTCCACGCTCCTCGCCTAATCAAAAGATTTCACCGAACATTTCCTGACAAGCCAAAACCCCCAGAGAAGCCCGGTTTGGGAGGGGCCTTGAGGGGGGGGGGGTACTGTCATGATCTCTGCTTCCAAAAGGTCAGGGTTTTCCCAACTCCCTTGGAAACAGATCCATAACCCAGGTTCCGAGTGCCAACCAGTCCCAATTGGGACCTTTTGGACCCAGTCCTGGCGCCAGTGGCACCAGGCTCATAAATATGCCCAGTCCCAGCGCTGGAAGCGCCGGGCTCATAATGCTTGGGTGGACTTACCTGCAGCAGACCATGCTGCTTACTTGCCTGCCAGTTGAGCCTCTGATCCTCTTCTGTTTGGAACTACTTTTCCTGTTGGGTGGGGCAGGAGCCACTCCCTAGATTCAGAACACTGGAACTCTTCTGGAAAGCAGGAACTCTTTTCTTACCTAGGCGTGGCTGTGGAAGGAGACACCTAAGCACTACAGGAGGCTATTTAAACCACACCCGATGGATGAATCTTGCTTTGCGTTATTCTGCATCCTCTGCAGCAGAACGCTCATCGTGTCTTCTGCATCTGATCCTGGGCCTAAGGAAAAAGGCTTACCATCCTGAATCCAGTCTTCAGCAACACCTATAAAGACAAGAAAGAACAGGTTAGCATTACGGTCTTCAGTGACAGCTCTTCACTTACCTGGTCCATCGGCTGTCACCAACGCCTCGCGCTGCATTCCGGCATCTGAAAGACAAAGGCTTACCTACTCTTCGTGCGCTCCGGAGGTCTTCACACTGCATTCCGGCATCTGAAAGACAAAAGCTTACCAACTCTTCGCACGCTCCGGAGGCCTTCGGCGCTGCATCCCGCATCTGAAAGACAAAACAAGGTGCGTTTAAAGACATTGGGGAACTTTAATACTCACGTGCCATTACTCCTTTCCACATCTAACCCAGTGGGTATTCCGGCACCCTGCAGCCGCTCCGAACTTGTACCTGCAAAATAAAAAGACAGTTAGAGCGCATCGTGAAGCAGGCAACAAGCGCTTACTTACGTGCTTCCAGGCGCTTCTATTCATCACACGGGCTCCATCTTCAACTCACTTCAGCCCGTCATCCGCCATCGCCGGAACCCTGCAAAACAAGAAACATCATTACTAAAGACTTTAAAGACATTAGAATTACTCGAAACTTACCGTTCGTGCAGTAAACGACGGACAGCAGTCCTCTGAAGTCAAGAGGCCTGCTCCCCTTATCCAGTGAAGAAACTGGTTACAGCACCCTGCCCCGAGGCAGATGGAGAGCACGGCATTCACTTACCTAAGACATCTTACCCTTCGAGTCAGACATACAGTGCACAGAGGTCCAGCCCAAAGAGCCAGCCGTGTGTTACACATCACCTTTGAAGATACGGTATACGCCCAGTCAAGACCGGCGCCTCTACGGGAATCAGGTGAGCGTTACAGTGAAACCCTGTTCACCTAAGCCAGTATGGAAACGCACTGTTTCCTCACGTTTTCAATCAGTCAGACAGCGCTGGGGGCTGTCATGGAAATGTTGGTTGCCAGAGCACCTACGTGCAAAGTTACAGCGTTCGCAACGTTCTGTCGAACGTTCACGTGACATTCTATAAAGCTCCGTCCTGACAACAGAACTCTGCTTCTGATTTACGTTTGGAGCTCTTGTGTATCACGGTACTATTGTCCATGTGTTATCGACCCCTATTTTGCTTAACGGATTGTCTCTGCATTCACCCTCAGCTTTGTTGACCTGTTATACCCGGAATCCTTGACCACGGAACGCTACGACCACGCTCTCCTGCTTAATGGTGTGTTGTGTTTATGAATCAGAACTTCAAAGCCCTCACTCCCCGGCTCACTGCTATTCACGGAACTTCAAAGCCCTCACTTCCCGGCTCATTGCTATTCACGGACCTTCAAAGCCCTCACTTCCTGGCTCATTGGTATTCACGGAACTACAAAGCCTTCACTTTCCGGCTCATTGGTATTCACAGAACATTTCACTACAGGTCGTGCTTCTTGAACAGTTCTACGCTGTATTGGGACTTCACCTGGGAACACTTATACGTACTGTCTCGTGTGGACTAGAGACTTCCTTATCCACATTAGGCGTCCTCGTGCCGGCGGGGGCAGGTTTAGGTTGGATTGTCTCTACTTCTGGAATACCATTTCATGGACAACTGGTCTTCTTCAGTCTTCATATCAACACCTGTTTCCTTGACATAGACGGTAAGATATTGGGCCATACTGTTCCCTTAGAAGTACTATACTCCAATATTGCATTCACTAAGGTACCTCTCCTGTGGTTTTATTTTGCTGCAGGGTCACGCCTCGTCCTTATCTGCATTCCATGTCCAGAGGTTTTTCCCATTACGTGAGTTTTCAGGGATCATTTCGGAAACTGCTTATTGTTATTCCTGTGAACCTGAGTTCTGACACTGTGTTCTTTTGTGCAGCCAGCTGTGTTCCAGGGTTTACCTTCCCTCTTCCAGGCAATTCCCCTCCCAAACAGTCCATCAGTACTTTTGGGAGTTGCATTGTCAGGAAGAATTCTACGGCTACACTATGCGCTCAACTGGCAACTGGTTACAACGCCAGGTCTCATTTGGGAGATTCTTAACATAATCAGAAGCCAATTCCTTTCTACTATTATGGAACCTGCCAACGACCCTTTGGCAGCTTTAGTCCAGTTGGTGGCTGGTTTACGCGCAGACTTGACTGCGGCACATGACACCACCCAATGTCGGATCGACGCCTTACAGGCAAATCTACATGCGGGAGGTGGTGCTGTCGCCCCTCCCTCTGGTTCTGCTTCTGGTCGAGTACCTCCTCGACAGGAGAATGCTCCCATCTACATGACGGTGCAGTTTCCTTTGGCCCCTCCAGAACGCTTCAAGGGGGATCCTAAAACATTTCGCACCTTCATCAATCAATGTAGACTGCATTTTCTATGTCGCCCTACTTCTTTCCCTGATGCCACCACTAAGGCGGCTTTCGTATTATCCTACTTAGGTGGAACAGCAGCAGTTTGGGCTAACTCTTTACTGGAGCAGGGTAGCCATCTTTTGTACGACTGCGATGCTCTCATCTCTGCTATGTCCCGTGTTTTTGACACTCGGTACAAGTCCCAGGCCTCGGATTTGGAGCTGCTCTCTTTACAACAGAAGGATAGGTCCCTACTATCCTACTTGGCCAAATTTAATCAATTGGTAGCAGAGACAGACTGGCCTGAGGTAAAGAAAGGGGCTCTTTTTTTATAAAGATCTTTCTGACCCTCTTAAGGACGTGTTGTCTACTGTCCCGGTGGTTCCCACTGCATTTTCTGAATTGGTGGACCTGGTTCTACAAGTAGATGCACGAAGGGCGGAACGTAAAGGGGAAAGGAGGGCGGTTCCTTTCGCAATTCCTGTATCAAGTGAAAAGAACCATAGTACACCAGAACCTATGCAGATCGGCACCCTCAGGGCTCCTGTTTCTCCCGAAGAAAGAGTGAATCGCAGAAAGAATAATTTATGTTATTACTGCGGTTCTTCAGAACACTTTTTGAGACAGTGTCCCAAGAAACCAGGGAAACTCCAAAGCTCGGCAATAGAGGGAGCCCCTTTGCCGAGACAAACCACTACGGGCTCTGAAACTATGGTCTTGTTTTCAATCCCTGTTAGCATCCTCGCTCCTTCTATAGCTTCATGTTCTGTCGATGCAGTCTTAGATTCGGGGGCGACTGGTAATTATGCGGATAGTCAATTTGTTTGGGACCATGGTATTCCCTTGATTCCCAAGTCATGTCCGGAATTGGTCAATGCTGTTGATGGCACGACTCTACTATCTCGACTTGTTACCGAGCAGACGGTAGACCTCATCATGACGATGTCATCTGGCCATACCGAGACTATATCTTTTGATGTTATTGCAGCACCCCAATTTAAGCTCATCCTTGGTTTACCATGGTTAAAGAAGCACAATCCATCGGTGGATTGGGCTGTTGGGCTGGTGTCTTTTCACTCTGATCTCTGCACTACGTCTTGTGGGACAGCAGGATCCACCCCATCAGGACCTAGTACATATCTATTGGATTCTGCTATGGTCATTGGGGCAGTTACCGCTACGGTATTACCCCGGGAATACAGGGGGTTCAAGGACGTTTTTGACAAGAAGGTTACGGAAATCCAGCCACCACATCGGCAATATGATTGCCCTATTGACCTGATCCTGAATGCCACCATATCCTCTAGTCGTGTTTACTCCCTGACGCAGAAGGAGGATGCTGTGCTAAAGGAGTACCTGGAAAAGTCCATGGCCTCTGGTTTTATTAGACCTTTGCGTTCTCCAGCTGCATCGCCTCTTTTCTTCGTTCCCAAAAAAGAAGGCGATTTACGCCCTTGCATCGATTACTGCGCATTGAACGCGGTCACCATTCACAACCAGTACCCAATTCCACTTATCTCAGTTCTTCTAGACCAGTTGGGTTCATCTGCAATCTTCACTAAGCTGGATTTACGAGGTGCATACAACCTGGTTAGAATGCGGAAGGGTGACGAATGGAAAACGGCCTTCAAAACGAAGTATGGTCTTTATGAATACTTGATTATGCCATTTGGCTTGAGTAATGCCCCTGCCATATTCCAGTATTTTATCAATGACGTTTTCAGTGATCTACTCGATCAATATGTCATTGTGTACATCAACGATATACTGGTCTATTCTCTTGACTATGACACTCACATCCAACACGTATCTACAGTACTACAAAGGTTGCGAGACCATCGCCTCTAATGCTAACTTGGAGAAGTGTACATTCTATGCTACGCACGTTGAATTTGTAGGTTATGATATCGTGAATCAGTGAGTTGGGATAAGTAATTCCAAGGTAAGGACTGTATTAGACTGGCCTGCCCCTACGTCTATCAAGTCATTACAGTCCTTTTTAGCGTTCACATATTTTTACAGGTGTTTTATACGTTCATTCTCTGCCATTGTGGCTCCATTGACTTCCCTTACGAGCCCGAAGAATTGCTTCACGTGGACGGAGGAAGCACAGACCACCTTTGACAACCTGAAAACAGCATTTACCTCCGCACCAGTCCTCCAGCATCCTAATCCTACACAGCCATTCTATATGGAAGCTGATGCTTCAGATCAGGCAGTCAGTGCGGTGCTGTCCCAGTTTTGTAAGGACACTGGGTTTCTACATCTTGTGGCTTTCCATTCCAGGAAGCTTACCAGATATGAAGTTAATTACACTATCACTGAGCGGGAATTGTTATCTGTGCGTGATGCCTTCAAGGTTTGGCAACATCACCTCTTGGGTACTGATACTCCGGTCCAGGTCTATACTGACCATCGAAATCTACTCGCTTTGCAGTCTATGAAATGCACCACAGCCGGACATGCTAGGTGGCACAAGTTTTTTTCACAGTTTAACTTTGTAATTACCTATCGACCTGGATCCCTGCATTCAAAAGCGGATGCTCTTTCGAGGATGTACGGGGAAAAGACTACCCACACAAATTTTGGCGGTTTGATGTTACCTAGTCAGGTTGTTTTACTTGCACCTTGAAATCTTCGTTACAAGATTCTATAAGAGAATGGGTTTTGGGGAACCCACCGGAGATAGGGTGATTTAACATGGAGATTGTTAAGTCGATGCCTTATGTCAACGGTCGTCTGTTTCTTCCAAACATGGGGTCCAAACAAACTGCGTTAAGTTGGGGGCACGATTCCCTGGTTGCAGCCCATTCTGGTCTGCGTAAAACATTAGAACAGCTGGTGTTGGTGGCCTTCGATGCAGAAGGATGTTTCAGAATACATCTCTACATGTGCTATTTGTGCCCAGTGCAAGTCCAAAACCATGATGCCCATGGGCTTGTTATGTCCCCTCCTGATTCCAAACAAGCCATGGACTATGATTTCTATGGATTTTATAACAGAACTACCGTCTGCCCAGGGCTTTGACACCATATGGGGAGTTGTGAATTCCTTTACGAAGCTTGCGGTCTTTGTCCCATGCCAAGGTTTACCTACAGCTCCTGCCCTGGCGGACCTGTTTCTTCGCCACATTTTTCGCTTTTTTGGTTTACCCGACATCATAATCTCCGATAGAGGCTCGCAATTCACCTCCCGTTTCTGGCGGCATCTTACTACGTCTCTGGGGGTGGATGGACCGTATTCTAGTGCTTACCATCCGGAAACAGATGGCCAAACGGAACGTTTAAATGCCACACTCGAGCAAGATCTACGTTGTTTGACTATGCAGCATCAGGAGTCTTGGTTGTTGGTATTGGTGGCGGCCGAGTTTGCATATAACAACTCGTCCATACTTCCAAAGGATCAACTCCTTTTTTTGCATTGTATGGTTATCACCCACGCTCTTTACCGATTGATCTCCCGGTACTGTCTGATAATCCGGCGGTCCAGGACAGTCTTAGAGACATAGCTACTTTACACCATCAAGTACATTGCCATTTGAGGGGGGCTCAGGAACGCTCAAAGAAATATGCAGATCAACATAGATCTCCTGCTCCCGATTACCATCCCAGCATGTTGGTTTGGCTCTCCACCAGACACCTTTGCATCCCTATAAGGAGTTGTTTAAAGCCCAGATGTGTGGGTCCTTATCGGGTCAAGGACATAATAAACCCGTCTGCGGTTAGACTGGAGTTGCCAGATTCATGGAAAATCCATCCTGTCTTTCATGTGTCTCTTTTGAAGCCATGTTCTGATGATACCAGGCTCCCCGTTCATCCTCCTCCAGTCAGGATACAAGGCAAGGAGGAATATGAGGTTCAAGCCATCCTTGCTTCTAAGGTCTCCCGGGGGGTTCAATTGTTTCTAATGGACTGGAAAGGTTATGGTCCTGAAGACCGCACCTGGGAGTCTGAATCCAATCTGCATGACCCGGATCTTTTGGCCCAGTTTCTCGCCTCTCAAGGGGGGAATGCATCTTTGGGGGAGGATACTGTCAGGAAATCAGGAACTTGGTGCTTTTCCTCTAAGGGTTCCCGTTCTGCCAAACAGGCTTGCTCCAAATCGCGGACACCTTTAGCGCTCCCAGACTCTGTGAAACCCTGTTCGCCTAAACCAGTATGGAAACGCACCATTTCCTCACGTTTTCAATCAGTCAGACAGCACTAGGGGCTGTCATGGAAACATTGGTTGCCAGAGCACCTACGTGCAAAGTTACGGCATTCACAACGTTCTGTCGAACGTTCACGTGACATTCTATAAAGCTCCGCCCTGGCAACAGAACTCTGCTTCTGATTTACGTTTGGAGCTCTTGTGTATCACGGTACTATTGTCCATGTGTTATCGACCCTATTTTGCTTAACGGATTGTCTCTGCATTCACCCTCGGCTTCGTTGACCTCTTATACCCGGAATCCTTGACCACGGAACGCTACGACCACGCTCTCCTGCTTAACGTTTTGTTGTGTTTATGAATCAGAACTTCAAAGCCCTCACTCCCCGGCTCATTGCTATTCACAGAACTTCAAAGCCCTCACTTCCCGGCTCATTGGTATTCACGGAACTACAAAGCCTTCACTTCCCAGCTCATTGGTATTCACGGAACATTTCACTACACGTCGTGCTTCTTGAATAGTTCTACGCTGTATTGGGACTTCACCTGGGATCACTTATACGTACTGTCTCATGTGGACTAGAGACTTCCTTATCCACATTAGGCGTCCGCGTGCCGGCGGGGGCAGGTTTAGGTTGGATTGTCTCTACTTCTGGAATACCATTTCACGGACAACTGGTCTTCTTCAGTCTTCATATCAACACCTGTTTCCTTGACATAAACGGTAAGATATTGGGCCATACTGTTCCCTTAGAAGTACTATACCCCAATATTGCATTCACTAAGGTACCTCTCCTGTGGTTTTATTTTGCTGCAGGATCACGCCTCGTCCTTACCTGCATTCCATGTCCAGAGGTTTTTCCCATAACGTGAGTTTTCAGGGATCATTTCAGAAACTGCTTATTGTTTTCCTGTGAACCTGAGTTTTGACACTGTGTTCTTTTGTGCAACCAGCTGTGTTCCGGGGTTTACCTTCCCTCTTCCAGGTAATTCCATCGGTACTTTTGGGAGTTGCATTGTCGGGAAGAATTCTACGGCTACACTACGCACTCAACTGGCAACTGGTTACAAAGCCAGGTCTCATTTTTGAGATTCTTAACATGCTGCATGGTGCTTTAGCTTTATTTTCTCTCCCGTTCTCGGGTGTGATACTGTGTTGCCTTTCATGACGTGCATGGATATGTACTTTGGTGTTTATCCAGTATTTTACATAACGACTTCCCTCGTGTTTTAGCCCGAACTAAAACCAACTCACAAGAACGTAATCAACTAAGGGGCACAACAGAGACATCAAGGAACTTAGAGCACAACAGGAAGCTTTTTGGATAGAGAGATTGGACTCCCTGATACCAGGTGGAATCAATGAGGAGTTTGATTTAAGCTGCTTCCTATAGAAGTGGGGCAGAAGACTAAAAGATCGATTGATAAAACCTGGATATGATCCACGATAAAACATTTAAATGCCTGTTCATGATTTCTCCAGTGACTAACTTTTGACTATTCCTTTCATTTAACAAGGAAGATTCTCTAACGTTCTTGTCCTTGGCGCTTCTGCCCCCGCCTGTCCTGGGGTTTGCCCTGGCGCTTGCGGGCGCGCAAGGTTGCCCTCTGCCGACACGGGCACCTCATGATCCCGATGCTCCACAACAAGGGGTCACGTGAACCGACTAGCGGTCACGTGACCCAGAAGCAATGCAGGAATCGGTCACGTGACCAGGTGGGCAGTCACGTGACCCGACCAAAACGCATGAAAAGAGCTCCAGTCCTATTCCTCAGTGCTTCTCATCTGTTTTCTTCGGCGAGTAGCGGTTCTTGTGCTCCTCGTATCTCTCTTGCTGGATTCCATGGATTTTGACCCTGTTTTGTCATTTTGGATTGCCTCTTGGACTTGCCCACTGAACCTTGTGCCCTGGAATTGTTTTGACCCATGGACTGCCTTACCAGACTGCTGCCTGGATCTGCCTTTGGATTTGTTTACCCTTGGAACTAATCTGTTATGATTACTCACAACTCCTGGAAAACTCTTGTACTGCCTTGCTTTCTGCTCACTCAGACTCAAGTACTCAGCCCAATCTCAGCAAACCTTGTCTGCAGCACCCTGCTCTCCGCTCCTTCACGTGGGAACAGTTAGGTTCCACGCTAGCACCAGTTATCCTTGGGGTAGGTGTTTATTAATCTCCTGTTTGCCCTTGATTATTGTGGTTTCCCTATACTTGCATTCTAATCCTGCCTTTCTTTTCAGCCACCCGGGACCCGGTGCTTCCTGCTCCTGCGGCCCTAATAAACGATCAGCGAGTAGTATAGCTCTTCTCTGACTGGTGCTTGGGGACGGAAGCATTATAATTCACGTGGACCTCAGATCATAACAGACTGAGAAGCCACCCCCCACGGGATTATGGATGCCTCCGCCAGGGACCCAGTGGCTGCCCTTGTCCAAGCAATCACTGTCCTAAGAGCTGATTTGACGGCAGCTACTACAGTCATCCATCCGCGATTGGGCATGATACAAAGTGACCCCCTGGAAGTTTTGCACCTTCCTGAATCAATGTAAGTTACACTTTTTGTGCCGCCCGCAAGCCTTCCCCGATTCCACCACCAAAGCTGCTTCTACCTTATCCCATCTAACGGGCATCACCACCACTTGGACCAACCCATTGTTGGAAAACGATACCCCTGTGTTATATGACTTTGACAGGCTAGTAGCAGAAATGACTAGGGTGTTTGACACACGCCACAAGGCACAGAAATGTGACCTGGAACTCCTTGATTTAACACAAAGAAAAGCCACCCTAATCGAATACATAACATGGTTTAATCAATTATCAGTCGAGAAGGCCTGGCCAGAAGAAAAGAAAGCGGTTGTTTTCTATAAGGGATTAAACGATCACATGAAAAATGCCCTTGCTGTAGTTCCCTCACTCCCTACACAATACCCTGATTTGGTGGACTTGGCATTACAAGTAGATGCCAGGCACTTTGAAAGAAAGACGGAATCCAAAAGACTCAATCCCCTATTTTCCTTGCATTCGGCTGTGTCCGAACCACCCATTGAACTCATGCGAATCGGGGGCTTCCGCAGTCCCATATCCCCTACCGAGAGAGAAAGACACAGACAAGCTAATGCCTGCTTCTATTGCGGCCTGAATGGCCATTTTGTTAAAGAGTCCCCGAGACGGCCCAAACAAAGATCCATGGATTTTCTGAAGGCTCGTCCCTAGAGCCTGTCAATACAGCACACTATGCCCCCTCCCTTGGCGGAAGCCACACAGCCTTTGTCTCTCTCTGCTGTTCTGATTTCAGCTGATAATATCAAACATCAGGTACACTTGGCCATAGATTCTGGAGCCACAGGTAACTACGTTGACATTTTGCTGGCTGCTTCACTAAACCTGCCCTTATAAAACAAACTAAAACCCGAATCAGTACAAGCTGTGGATGGGTCCCCTTTGCTTACGGGTCCTATCAGACAACAAACAGCCCCAGTGACCCTCCTCATGCAGGACACGCATCAAGAAGTCCTTACTTTTGATTTGATTACCACCCCACAATACGGTTTGATCCTTGGCATCCCATGGCTACGTACACACAACCCCGTCGTCAATTGGGCCCAAGGTGTAGTGTTCTTCGAATCAATGTACTGCCAAGAGCATTGTCTTACCCCTTTGGAACCAGCAACCACACCCGCCCAAGTACTGGGCGCCACGGCTCAGATGTCCATTCATGAACCACAACAAATGGAGCTAGACATCTCAGAACATGTAGTCGGTCTTCTCACTACCAACATACCTCCCGAATACCATGATTATTTGGAGGTTTTTGATAAAAAGGCCTTGGAACATCTGCCCCCTCACCGGTTTTACGACTGCCCCATAGATTTGGTTCCTGGGACTACTGTACCTTGCGGACGGATATACTCTCTCTCTCCGTCAGAGGATGCCATTCTAAGGGAGTACATACACCATTCCCTTCAAGTAGGGCATATTCGACCATCTCAATACCCCACGGCAAGCCCAATTTTTTTTGTCCCGAAGAAGGAAGGCGACCTCTGCCCATGTATTGATTATTTTTTTTAATTTGTTTTATTTGTTATAGCTGAAATTAATCAACTTTTCAAATTTACATAAAATTAAATTGTAACACAATCACATGATTGTTAAGCAGTATAAAAACTAAACAGAAGCAATAGGATAGCTAAACACATCTACATCAATACATAACATCTCAATTAAAAAAAAGAGAGAAAGAGAAAAAAGGGGGACATATGTGATTGATTAGCCACTCACTACTACATTTTAGACAAGATAAAAACACAAAATTCCACTTCAAGTAAAATTAATTCACTTAATTTTAACATATTAATGAAATTGACCACAGCAATTTGAACTGAAATGTAAGCAGAGCATACTATGTAAGACCATTTTTGTTTATCATTCAGTAAGCTCACAAATGTACAATGTTTGCCAAAATGTATAGCTCTATATGCAGTCAATGCAGGGCAACATAATATTAAGTGCTGTAGCATCTCCTTGACTTCTTGATTTTGACAAAAACGACAAAAATTACTAATTTGCAACAACATTCTACGTGTAGCTAGAACATCTCTGGTATGACACAAATTAAAGCGTATTCGGAGGAAACCCTGCTGAAAAGCTGGAGATGGAGCTCTCAACAAATACGATTCCAAGACCTTATTTTTTTTCAGTGGAAATCTACATACATGTTTGTCTGTTTTCTATCCAGTCAAGGCAATAGATTTTTGCTTTCGCCTTGTCTGGATTAGAAAGCAGTAACTCGATCCCAACATCCGCACTTATCAGTATTTGGTACACTTTTCTCAGCCAAGATTTTACAAAAAGATGCTGTGTTACAAACCAATACGAGGTATTCCCGGTGGTAAGTGCAAAATTGCTCTCCAAAGTTTTCCTTCAATTTTATCAAAGGTAGTTGAGAGCCATGGTATTTGGGTTTCAATGCCATACAAAATAGATGGAATAGCTTTTTGATTCCAATATGTAAATATGTAAAGGCAGGTTTTATAGAAAATTTGCCATACCTATGTAGAATCATTTTCGTTTGTGACATTGCAGTGATCAACTCACGTTCAATATACTCCACATGTGCTTTCGTTCCCACAATCCCTTCAAATATCATGCCCAAATATGTGCACTGTGGTACAATCAACAATTTCGTGTTGTTGATTGTCCAAGTATATTTATTACCAGATCTTTTACATGCAAGATATGAGACAATTTGTGTTTTACCTGTGTTAATTTTTAACTTATTTACTTGTACATAGTTGTTAAATGCTGAAAGCAAGTTCTGCAACCCCACTGGAGTTTTAGCTATAAGTACTAAATCATCAGCGTACATCAAGGATTTAATTGGTACTCCATTAAGAATGGGGGAATCTGATGATACTGATGTGAAGACATTATTAACATCATATATAAAATAATTGAAAATCGAGGCCGCTAACAAACACCCTTGTTTGAGACCTCTATATGTTGGTATCGGAGGTGTTAAATGACCGTCTAAAGATAGACGAACGCGGATAGAGGTTTTTGAATGGAAAGCTTGGATGATATCAATCAACGTGGCCGGACAACGATCTCTGTTTAGTTTGGCCATTAATAACACTCTTGAGATAGAATCAAAAGCAGAGTTAAGGTCCACAAATGCAAAAAATACTGTCTGCTTAGTTACATGGCATTGGGTTTTAATTGCATTAAGGCATAGAAGATTTACATGCGTGCCCATGGCTGCAACAAATCCCGTTTGATTGAGGTCCCGAAGAGGGTTTGCCAGGGTCCATGCATTAAAATCTCGCTAAATTAGCTTTGCAAAAATCTTTCCTGATGCGTCCAACAACGCTATAGGGCGATAGTTTTGAGGCAATGTTCTATCACCCTTCTTAAATATTGGCACAACCAGGTAAGTTTTCCACGAAGGAGGTAGACACCGAGTTTTTAATATTTCCATGAAGATTTTATATAAGATATGCAACCATTGATACAAATGTGTTTTGAACATCTGATTATTAAGACCATCCGGTCCCGCAGCACGTGAGGAACTAGCTTGCATGATTAGATTTTGTATCAAACTCTGAGAACATTCGACAGTCCAACGACCAGTTGATCGTTGTGTATATTGCGCCTGTCTTGAAAAGGGGAAAATCTTCCTCGGGACCAGCCCTTGAGAGCAAAAATTATCCAATTCAGCACAAAATACAGGTTCTATCGTGCTGAGCAGTGAACTCATGCTAGTGAAAAATGACACCTTCAAAATGTTTAGCATTTATTAGACAAAAAAGCATAAACAGTGATTTTAGCAACACTTTGGAATTCAAGTATTAGCAAAGATTACAAGGCTAATTAGAGCAAAGACAAAATATATAGAAACACAGAACTTCGGGAAATACAGAGAAACACAGTTTTACGCCCCTTCAATCAGCGCTGGGAGACCCTGGCCCTCATAAGCTAGCTGTTGCCAGTCCCGCTCAGATGACAGCGCTGCAGGGTGCCGACAGAGCATCAGGTTCCGGACACTCGCTCTTGCTCGAACCAAGTCCACGGATCGATCTCCTGCCCAGTTCTGGGTGAGTGCACCTTTTGTGCTCTTGTGCCGTCAATCAGCATGACGCACAGTTCCAGAACTTTCCCTGTGCAAAATATAGGCTTGCTCATGGAAAAACCCAACTCTCTCTGAGATGCTCCCTGCTCGCTCCTACCCCTCCCTTGAAGCCCTCTCCGCGAAAGCACTGGAATGTCCTTATCAGCGTGTGGGCAAGGCCGTACCAGGCCTTCTCAGGGAAACAGGATTTGTTTACGAAGCCATGCAGAGCTACAGTTAGAAAGGCAGAATATTCTAAGGGAAGCCGAGATGAATTAACCCCATGTGAGTAAACTCTAAAAGGCATGCACTCATAGCTTAATGCCCATAGCGCTTCAAAGTTCTAAGCGCTATATAGGTGCTACAATGCTCCAAACCCTCCAATAATGTCTCCATTAGCTACTACACTGGGGCCTCCGCCCTGCCTGTCTATCTACAATGCATAATGTGACCTACCACCCCTACTAGGCCTGCATATTGCTTGTAGCTCACTAGTACATAATGGAGGCGCTACCACAGATTACTGTCAGCATTACTTTCAGCATTTAGCACATACTTTGAATAAACTATTGGCTTTCAGCGGCTAATGCTGTCATCTAAAGCCCTAATTGGCAAATTGGCACTTTGTATATCACGACAGCATCTCTGAGTAGTTATGGTCTGCATAGAGGTTAGAAAAAAACAAGATCCATTGGTGTTCTTGGACACCGTTTAATTGGGCATCTGGTTGCAAATACTGTGCGTGGTTATTTAATAACTGCCATGTCTCAGCAGAGTTTTTATTATTCATGGCACATAGCATTTGCTCGCTGTCCTTCTGGAATAGCAAAGCCTTTCTAGACTTCATCCAATTTCTATATTTACATTTCAAGGACCGTAAATCAGAATCACAGAGAGCTCCTGAATCACGTAGAATCATCCTAAACCCTAATTGGCAAATTGGCACTTTGTATATCACGACATTCCACCCCTTTTCAAAGTGTGGGCAACAATGCTGGCTAATACCATCAACATAGTATGTAGAGCAGTGATAAATGAGGTAGTAAAAAACCTTGGGGCTTTGCAAGAGGTTTAAGCAAACTATCTTCTAGCGGTTATTCAGCGTGGCATGCAAGGTTAGTAAAAACACTACCTAAACAAAAATGTACACAAAGTGAACATGGACATTTACTCTAGCCAAAACCTGGCCTACACAAAAATACCTAACAAATTATCATATAACTGATTGTCAGTTAAAGAGCAGCATGTGGTTAAAATATCAAGGCAATTTGGTGTAGTCTATTCTACAATGCACTATTGCATTTATATATGGTTACCAACTCTAAACCTGGTATCCTTCCACTCTAAGGGCCTACCCTCCCCCCTGATCCCAGGGCATTCAAACGTGACTATGGGCTATGTGATTAGACACTTCCCCCATGTTAGCAGTACCCAACCAAAAACCATCTAATTTCATGAGCAAGGTGAACCCATGGGCACCAGGTTATCTAAATAAAAACAATTCTACTAATTTGCATTAAAACATGGCATGCGTTATTCATGCAATCAAAAGCAAGCGGTTTAATCCATATGTTTGCTGGTAACTGTAGCTCTGTGTGCCAGTGGGTTGAGGATTGTCGCCCCCACTCGGAGTGAAAAGCCAACACCTGCTGCTTTAACAATGTTTGCCATGAAATTCATTGTGTGTATTTAGCAGTCTTGTTGACCTGCCCTATGGCAGAAAAAATGTCTTCATAGCTAATGTTTTGCCATCTGCAGTGGTGGCCAATACTTGTAGCAGTGTTGCGCAGGGTAGGGCTTAACAATGGGCCCCACTAGGCCAGAGGTTTTGTAGCAGAGCTGGCATCAGAACCCATAGTGGCTAGTTTATTGCGCACAGTTTCTATGTCAAAATTGTTTAAAGCTCCTGTTACGCCCCCGCTGCTCCCGCAATTAATGAATCTAGCACCCTAGCTACGCGCACTTTGGTGATGGGCCATAGAAATTGACTCCATTTGTAGCAGCTTGGTTGTAATAACGGCACATTGCTTCATGACAAATCTATATCTAAGTGTACTTCTGTAATGATATACACGTGCATTACGTGTTTGCAATTTAAATGTCTAACTACTGGAAAATCTAGCATGTTTACAGATTCTACCTTATGTGACTTCATATACAATATTAGTTTTAGATACAAACGCCATACTACCATCCGGCAGCGGCTGTTTCATTGTACAATTGTATGAAATGCATTTAGTCAAGTTATAGTCCATATAGTCCATAAAATTTTGGCGAGAACACTAGTGGCAGTTCTTTGGTCAGACAAAACATCAAACATCAAACAAATTGTTGGATCCATTCACTGAAACGTTTGGGCCTAGGATTTCAAAAGCACCAGTCATATGAGTCAGTGACAAAAGATGCCCGACAATGTGTCAGGCGAGTACGTTAGCGGTTCCATGTGGATACTCATTTGTAGTGCTTTTCTAATGAATTACTCTAAATGTCTACAATCAAAAGGTGACTCTTTGCATCAGTGTGCTGGAGACAGCCGTCCCCACAGAAACATGAAACTAGTTGGTTTAACAAAAACTGTGTCATAAAATCAAGTATGGCGTGTCTTGGTTTCATTTACCCGCCTTAAGGCTGGTTGTAAAAGTATCCTCGTGTTTCAAAGGTTACCATCTCGAATTAGAGTTCATATACTTGGCAGCATTCCTTCAAATTAAGAACCTTAACCTAGGCACAGCTAACTTTGGTGTGCGCACTCATTTTATCTCAAAATATATTATGCTCCTGCTTGCATAACCCTGCTGCCCCAACAATTCATAAATCATTTTCCTGGCTACGTGCAACGTAGTAGTTTTAAAAAAGGCAGAGCATCTCTTGTTAAAGCAATTCAGTTGGAAGAGCAAAACATTTCGCTTTTTTCAGATTCATCTCAAAAGTGCATTTAAAAAAAACATTTTTCAATGTGTTAGCATTCAAGTGCTGTGTCACACAACTGTTTGTGGTGCATGATGTCAGTCAACAACCCATTACGGTTGCTTTGTCCACAGTCCTTTAAACAAGAAAGGCAAAACATATCAACCAGGTTATTTCCAGCAACTGAATCATTTGAATGTGCAGCATCAAATGTTTGATAACTAGCCAAGTCTGCACCGTGCCAGTTCAGCAAAAGTTATTACTCTGTTGGACACTTCTCGCAGGTTGCAGAACAAATGTCCTCACGCGTCACGTACGTTAGCAGCATTGAGTGCGGTGCAGGACAGATTCAAAGTTCACATAGCACCTCGCAGTGACCCGCTTTCTCTGAGAATGCGTCTGCTTGACTGATCAGAATCACCAGCAAATTGCACACACATGTCTACACCAATCATGGCACGCAACTGTCTTGGTTTATTTTGCCTAGGCAAAATACAAACAGAAATGTTAGAATTTCACAAAAGTACAATATCATTGTTATCCACGTTAGAATTTCATCAAAACTACAATATCAGCGTTATCCACCCTTCCCTTAACACCACCCCACCTTCAGAAGTCTCATCAGGTAACTACACACTTTATCATTGCTACTGTAGCTACTGCTACTGGGGGCTATTTACACTCAACCATACGGGGTGTAACTGCCTAATCACCAAATCATTTGTGCAATGCGATCATAGTTGGTCAATGGTACTTCAGACTGATCTGTGATTTTACAAAAGCCATATAATAAGTACCCAGGTCGCACTTCTCAATGGATCAATGCTTTTCTTTGTCACCAAAGCGATCACGAATGCCAGGCGCCAGCTTGCTTGCAGTGTTTCATGATCTTGATTTAGGTTGCCCTGCTGGCATCACTCCATATTTCAAAGTGGCATCACTCCATATTTCATAGGTAAAGTCCTTCAGTCCAATACCACCTGCAGTTGCACAAGCAGCTTTGTTTATTTTTCTCCATACAGCTAGTGTCTTTCAAGCCTCTGGTTTTCCACTTGTCAGTTTTCCAAAGGGTGTCTGCTGATTTCTTGGGCCACCCCTTTGAGAGCGATAGTCTAAGTCAGTTTCTTTATTTGCTTCAACAAATCATTCATTCTTGCACTAAGCCGTGAGGCTTCTGGATCATGGCTGTTGTGCAGTGTTCATGTTATACTCAGTTCTGCATGTTGTTTCTTGCAAAACGGCTATCTTTGTCAGTTTTGCTTCCATCTGGAACGCCATAATGTCTTTGTCAGTTTCTCCAGCTCTGACAATGTAGCTTGCATTTTGCTGGCTGTGTATTTTCACTTCTCAAAGCGCCTAGAGGTTTCTTCTCCAGTGCACAGGGCTTTACTTCAGTTCACATCACATGGGGCACTGGGATGCAGCTTGCACGGCAATGTCTCTTGTAATGAGCAGCTGTCTTTTCTTAGCCCATTTACAGGTGCACAGTTTCCCCAAATGTTCAAATGCGCGATGCGCCCAGCCTGCCATCTACATGTAGCATTTCTTTCTCTTCCAGTGTTGATACTGGGCAAATTCCTTGCTTCTGATCAGCTCTGTTATTGCATGCCAGTGTCAGAAAGCATGCGTACATCAGCATGTGTAAGGTAGATTGTGCTCTTTTTCATCTCCTCGCTCACAGCAATTATTGCCTTCAGTTCAGTTTCAGCATTCTGGCTTTGCACCCTCACCTCTTCCTTTGCTCACGAACAGTGTCTCTCACAGGGGATGGAATGCAACTGCTGGTCATTGTTTATCTTTCCTGTGCACATGGCAGCACCATATGGCACACGGCAAGCTTGTCTCTTTGCCTATAACTCATAAATTGGGGCGGCTTCAATGGAAGGCACTCGTTTCAGACAGTTCATCCAGATTAACTGTTTTCGGCGCTGCTTCAGCAACAAAAAAAAAAGCTCCCATATCTGCCAGCTTCTGTAAACACCATTTTACTGAACAGGAGCGCAGCATTCTGCTTTTCTGCTTTCCTCCCACAGCCATTTCTCGCAGCCAGCCCATGACAGGAATTTCTGCCCAAGTTATCTTCAAGCCACAAGCTCTGCACAGCAACATCATTGTAGACAACAATTTCCAGTTCAAAAGGATCAGTTTTCATCATGGGGCCCAGTGTGATGTAATTCTGCAAAGCGTCCTTAGCCTGCTGAAAGAAAGACTGTTGCTCTAGGTCCCATGTAAAATCATGTTTCTTTCTGGTGACTGTGTAGTTTGGCTTCACAAACTCACTCCAATGCAATGTGCGATCATTCAAAAGAACCCGCAACCCACTGAATCTTTGTGCTGTCTTATCACACACAGATTTTTCATTCTGTTGTACCATTGGCAAACTAAAACCAATTATTTTCTTTACAGCGCCAAACCATAGTGCATTTAGTGTCATTTTTAGTGCAGCTCCCTGCACGATTTCTGCATGATTAACCCACACTCTGTATTGCTTGTGGGCTGTTAATTTGTCAACAACTTTTTTCACCATGTATCACAATCAACAGGTCACTATAATTTCCAAAACATACATCACTTAATAGCAATAGTACTTTAATCCATGGCATGGCGTGGGAACAGTCATACGCTAGGGGCAATTTAGGGGCAATTTAGAAAATATAAATTGTCTTTTCCCCCAAACCATTGCAAACTGATTCTGCAATTCCAAATCAATACACAAAAATCGAAAAATCCAAATCCCATTCACTCACTTTTTTTTGCCAAGTGAGTCTCTTACCCATTGTAAGCATGGCACAGCTAAAATGCAATGTAGCCATTTTAGTATGTTTCTTTAAACAGAATGTACCACCAGCACATGGAATTTACATTTGCCAAAAAAAAAACCCTTTAGGCTTTCAACACAGATGTTACTCTTTCTCCTAAACCTCGGCTCATTCCCACATTATCTTCAGGAATGTCAACACTTCAAAAGCATACATTATAAGAAAGGCGCACCTTCGCCTCCTAACATTACAGCCCCCCACTCGCTAGCACACTGGGGCTGGTTCTCAATGTTAAGTCACTATTCACAATTTGCATGTCAAATACTTGCAACTTTTTTCTTTACTCTGCCCTCATGCCAAAATAGAGCAAGAACTTTCGTCTCACTTTGCAATCCAAATTACAACTTTGTCAAGAGAAACCGCATGAAACAATTCTTTCCTAATTGAACACAAATCTTTCTTCACCATTCATCGGAGCGCTTTGAACATAGCCATTTCCCGCTTCTTCATCGCCTTCTGCTCCCTGGCTTCACTCCCAAGCAGTAAGTCAGCCACGAATGATTTACTGAAGGGGAAAGTCTTAACCACACAAGCTATTGGCCGCGGCAGGCCGACACAAAAGTGCTGTCTATTGGGAGTCGCAGAGCTGCAGTGAGCCGACCAAGGAAATGCGACAGCCTGCTCCTCAATCTGCACTGTGTTCTCTCACACAATTTGTCATTTCATAGCAAGGCACTGCTCTGCACGATCCCACCAAAGCTTGCCACCAAATGTCTTGAAAAGGGGAAAATCTTCCTCGGGACCAGCCCTTGAGAGCAAAAATTACCCCATTCAGCCCAAAATACAGGTTCTATCGTGCTGAGCAGTGAACTCATGCTAGTGAAAAATGACACCTTCAAAATGTTTAGCATTTATTAGACAAAAAAGCATAAACAGTGAATTTAGCAACACTTTGGAATTCAGGTATTAGCAAAGATTACAAAGCTCATTAGAGCAAACACAAAATATAGAGAAACATAGAACTTCGAGAAATACAGAGAAACACAGTCTTACGCCTCTTCAATCAGCGCTGGGAGACCCTGGCCCTCATAAGCTAGCTGTTGCCAGCCGTGCTCAGATGACAGCGCTGCAGGGTGCCGACAGAGCATCAGGTTCCGGACACTCGCTCTTGCTCGAACCAAGTCCACGGATCGATCTCCCGCCCAGTTCTGGGTGAGTGCACCTTTTGTGCTCTCGTGTCGTCAATCAGCATGACACACAGTTCCAGAACTTTCCCTGTGAAAAATGTAGGCTTGCTCATGGAAAAACCCAACTCTCTCTCAGATGCTCCCTGCTCGCTCCTACCCCTCCCTTGGAGCCCTCTCCGCGAAAGCACTGGAATGTCCTTATCAGTGTGTTGGCAAGGCCGTAGCAGGCATTCTCAGGGAAACAGGATTTGTTTAAGAAGCCATGCAGGGCTACAGTTAGAAAGGCAGAATATTCCAAGGGAAGCCGAGATGAATTAACCCCATGTGAGCAAACTCTAAAAGGCATGCACTCATAGCTTAGTGCCCATAGCGCTTCAAAGATCTAAGCGCTATATAGGTGCTATAATGCTCCAAACCCTCCAATAATGTCTCTATTAGCTACTTCACTGGGGCCTCTGCCCTGCCTGTCTATCTACAATGCATAATGTGACCTACCACCCCTACTAGGCCTGCATATTCCTTGTAGCTCACTAGTGCATAATGGAGGCGCTACCACAGATTACTGTCAGCATTAATTTCAGCATTTAGCACATACTTTGAATAACCTATTGGCTTTCAGCACCTAATGCTGTCATCTAAAGCCCTAATTGGCAAATTGGCACTTTGTATATCACAACAGCATCTCTGAGTAGTTATGGTCTGCATAGAGGTTAGAAAAAAACGAGATCCATTGGTGTTCTTGGACACCGTTTAATTGGGCATCTGGTTGCAAATACTGTGCATGGTTATTTAATAACTGCCATGTCTCAGCAGAGTTTTTATTATTCATGGTGCATAGCATTTGCTCGCTGTCCTTCTGGAATAGCAAAGCCTTCCTGGACTTCATCCAATTTCTATATTTACATTTCAAGGACCGTAAATCAGAATCACAGAGAGCTCCTGAATCACGTAGAATCATCCTTTTTGCTTTTCGAAAATCAGCCCGTTTTACTTTGACTTCCGGGTCAAAAGCATGTAAATGTTTCTTGAAACCAGCACCCGGACATGATAGTGGGCCTCATTATACGTTAGGCGGTAAAAAATGCGATTTACCGGCATGGCGCTATTAGCGTGTCTGCCCTCGCAGGAGACCGCTAATAGCGTTCCATTACGAGTAAGCGGACACGCGCATAGGGCCATGCCGGTAAATGACCCTACCGCCATGGCGCAAAAGCACCTTTCCGGCTCCGACCAAAGTGCTGATAGCACCTCTGCTCTCATGCTGCATGCTATTAGCGGTCACCGCTATTAGCGGTCACTGCTATTAGCGGTCACCGTAAAACACCGGAACCGGAAATAGTGTCATCGCACAGGAACGGGAAAGAGCCCGGCGGCCATCTTTAAAAACACAATCCATTGCCATCCTCTGCACTTAGGACCTGCAGCAACACCACAACTGGCAAAACCACTTCCCACAATAACAAACAATGCCCAAGGCCCTAAAGAAAGCCGATGTGCGCCAGCGCAAAGAACGCTTTTCAAACTAGGAATTGAAAATGCTGGCAGACACCCTGGCTGCAAATGCAAACGTAGTGTTTGCTAGCGACATGCGGCGCCCTGCACTCCTGAGAAAAAAGGAGATCTGGGCTGAGGTGGCGCAGAAAGTCAGTGCGGTGGGCTCCACCCCCGCACCGTAAAGGACGTGCGCAAGCGGTGGGATGATCTGCGCCTCCGTGTACGCAGCATATTATCGGCCAACAGGAATCTGGCCATGGGCACAGGAGGCGGAGGAGGATCCCCGATGAAGATGCAGGAGTGGGAGGAGACATGTGCCAGCACCATTGGCATTGAATCCATCAAGGGAGTGGGCCGAATGGAGTGCGGTGTGGCAACAACGTCAGACGGAGGTGAGTGTCCACGCAAAACACTGCAATGCAAAGCATGAGTTCCTCCCCCAAATGTGAAATGGGAATTAGCTAATGGATGGGGTCATCACACACACATGTACACAACCCTGCATATATGCCGTGCACATCCCCACACAACCACATGCATGCAGCACCTCACGCACGTGTCACCCTGACTCATGTCCGGATGACCCACCCATCTGGCCAACAACCTGCATGTCCAAACTAGATGTCCAAATCCAAAGAACTACAGCAACAACAACATATGCATGATGCACGTTGACCCATCACTGATGCTATCCCTGTCTTGCTCCCCCACAGGGTCACATTCTGACAGTGAGGAGCTGGACTCTGCAACGCAGGCCCCACCACCCAAGAAGCAGGCCAAGGGAAAGGATGCAGGCACCAGGCCCAGTACATCGAGGGGCACTGGGAAATCTGGAGTGGCCCAGCGTTCACAAGCCACACACGCACCAACCACACCAAGGGTCGAAATGCCATCCGACACTGTGGTAGCACCCACACCACCCACCCCCACCACTCAGGAGCCAGTGCCAGAAGGCACGCCGTCCGCAGCCAATAGCTCTGTCGGGGAAGCAGCAGCCACGGCACCCATGAGTGATGTGGACGACCCATGTCCGACACCAGAAGGGCAGCGTACACCCAGCACCCAGCTGTCCCCACACCACAGCCCATGCAACACATCCAATGGCAGCATCCATGAGGTGCATGCCTGAGATTCAATGGATGGGTCATTCAGTCCCGTGGCGAGCTCACCTGATGTCGGCCACATGCAGCAAGCTGCGCCGAGGAGTAACAGGGGCAGGGCCGCAGACGACAGCATGAGCCTGATACGACAGCGCCAGGAGGAGCTCAATGCCCTGGTTGCCCGGCAAGTGAGCGAGACTGCCTCGACCAGGGAGGAGATCCGGGGGTTATCAAGGGACATGAAAGCTGCCTTGGACAGCAACACGACGCGCCTATGTGACGAGATGGCCGCTGTGAGGCAGGTCCTAACGCGCATTGCTGAGGCGATGGAGAGCATGCGTCACACACAGGGAGCAGATCAACCAGCCACCCCCTCGTCTACTAGCTCCGACCAAACAACCATCCTGCGCAGGTCCAGCCGGTCCTTGCGGTGGTCAGACTCACAACCCCCCAATGGTGGTAGTGGAGGAGGGAAGTAGGGCCAGCCTGTCACTGTTGACACTTGGAGACTAATGCAGCACTGATGTGCACACCATGTTTGGTGGAGTTGTGGGGGAAGGGGGGTGAGGGTGTTTGGTGGAGTTGTGGGGGGAGGGGGTGAGGGTGTTTGGTGGAGTTGTGGGGGGAGGGGGGTGAGGGTGTTTGGGGGAGTTGTGGGGGGAGGGGGGGAGGGTGTTTGGGGTGGAGGGTACATGCACGTTTGAATGACATAATGCTCAATACACACGTAATGGCATGGATAATCACATGACTGGACATTGATTATTGTGTATGTGTGCTTTATTGTTGAAGGGTTCACTGTGTTAATGTCCTCCATACACCCCGTGCCCTGAGCTCCACATCAATTGCACCCTCCTAATCCATGTGCATCAGAAACAATGGTCTATCAGGTGCTGCCGCACAGCACGTCCGTCATGGGCATCGCCACCTGTATGACCTGCAGCCCCCTCTCCTCCATCCTCATCCCCGTCATCATCCTCAGACGGTGGTTGCAGTTCAATTTCAGGGGGCATTGGCACATTCCGTCTGATACACATATTGTGCAGCATGACACATGCCATGGTGATCTTGGCCACCTTCTCATGCCCGTACAGGAGTGCCCCGCCCGACCTGCTGAGGCACCGGAAGCGTTCCTTCAATAGGCCGAATGTCTGCTTGATCACCACGCGGGTACGGGTGTGTGCATGATTGTAGTCCTCTTCGTGCCTGTTCTGTGGGTTCCGCACAGGGGTAAGGAGCCACCTCTTCAGGGGATAACCTGCATCACCTGCATGGGTGCAACAATGGGTATGTGTAAGTGTCTACATAAAGTGGAGCCTGCACATATCACACAAACAAACATAGCATTTTCAACGACATCCACTGATCCAAGCACGCATGGCAATCAGGGTAACTGCAATGTGGGAAGGTGAGGTGGTCCTTGCAAGTGGACATGCACCATGCATGCATACAGCAGGGATTGCCATGTCCCGCCTGAGTTTAAGTAATTTGTGTTTCCTGTCCCTGGCAACGTTAGTGCCACACTGCTAGTACACTGCCATTCCTTAGTTGATGTCCCCATGCTGTTCAATGGCAATTCAGTGGTGGGTTACGGGTGTGGCTCACTACAATGGCTACAGGAGATCCATTTGTATGCACTCATGTGCACGGATCATTTCTGATGTTGTTCAGCGTAAATTTCAGATGTGATTTTTATATGCATGTTGCTGATTTGTGTAATGGGGGAATGGTGTGTTGTGCGGTGTGCATGTTGTTTGGAATGGCCTGTTTGGCGTAATGGATTGATATGTTTGTCGTGGCACTCACTTCTAGCATGTGGTTTTGTGTCTGGTCCATTGTGGGTTGCCTCACTGTACAGTGATGCAAATATGTATGTCCATTCTTCTCCTGACACCAGTTCACGCCCAGTTGGAGTATGCATCCCCCCCCAATCACGCCCAGTTGGAGTATGCATCTCCCCCCCCCAATCACGCCCAGTTGGAGTATGCATCCCCCCCCCCAATCACGCCCAGTTGGAGTATGCATCTACCCCCCCACTCACAATCCACATCACACTGCCATGTGGTTGGCCTGCTACTCACCAAGTAGCCACGAACGTTGTCGAGCATGTCGCTCCATGTATCGTGGTATTGTCGAGTTCCGCAGGACCATTGCATCATGGGTTCAACCAGGATATCGGGCACAGCAATGTGTGATGATCTTGTTGGGGTCACATACCATTTGGACGTTGATGGAGTGGTATTGCTTTCTGTTACGGTACACTACCTGATTGGCATGTGGGACCACCAGTTCAACATGGGTACAGTCGATGGCCCCGATGCAACTTGGGATGCCTGCCAGTCAATGGAAGCCAACTTTGGTGTTGGAGATCTCCTGGGCAGTCCGTGGCATGTATATGTGTTGACTTGTGTGCTTCAGGAGGGCATCGAGCACCTGGTTCAGTGTGCGTGAGAATACTGGTTGTGATATGCCATGCATCTGACCTACCGTATGCTGGTAGGTGCCTGTGGCCAAGAAGTGGAGCACAGTTACCACCTTCAGTAGAGGGGGGATGGCAGTACGGATGTCAATGAGACTCACAATGTCGTTCTATATCATGTCTACAATGGTGGTGATGGTATCCCGGTCCAGACGGTACAGGGTGTGTATCTGCTCAGGGGTTAGGTTGACTGGACTGGCTCTGATCCTGGGAATTGGTGGCTGCCTCTGTGGTATCACTAGGTGCACTGGTGGTGCTTGCTGCGCCTGTCTTGCCCTCCTCCTCCTCCTGCGTCTCCTCTGTGCTGCCTGTTGTTGTAGCTGCTGCACTGCAATCATGTCCTCTAGCCCATGTAATGCTGCTAGTATTGCATCCATCTTGGTGTGGGAATGGGTGTGGGAAGGGGTGTGGTGTGCTCTTTTGTGCTGCCAGTCTCCATTGCCTCCACCCGTGCTGATTTTGTCAACCTGTGGCAGGTGGGAACACTGCTGTGCTCTTTTAACGTGTGGTTCGCGATGCCAGTATTAGCGCCTTGCCGGTAAGGGGTTTTTGGGTCTACTACATGCCGGTATTGCCATGTCCGCATGGCTCGTGATGGCGTGCTATTAGCGCTATGCCGCTATTTCCGGACTGAGGGGGCGCGCGCTCACGGACTTGCCGCTAATAGTGCCACCGTACTTAGCGGTGCCGCTAATGGCGGTATGTCCGGGTCGTAATTGGGGAGGGGATTTACCGATACCGGTAATCCCTTACCGGTAACGGTAAATCCCTACCGCCTAATGTGTAATGAGGCCCAGTGTGTTTCTAAACGGGCGTAGTAGATCAGAATAAACGAATTGTTGAGCAGACCCCATATTTTTTCTAACTGAGCTCTTGAAGGCATCCAAAGAATTTTGAGACTATCGAAAGCGTGTACGTGCATCATTGATTATTAGTTGAGATTGCATATATTGCTTAGTCTTAGTAGTGATTGTCCAGGTAAGAGTGAGTGATAAGATGTCATGATCACTCTGTTTTGCCGTAATAATTTTAAAGTTATCAATTTTCGAATACAAATATGGATCAACATATATATAATCAATGATACTTTGCGATTGATCTCGCTGCCACGTGGGTTGTGGCGGTACATCACCAATCACAGAGGCATTCACCAGTACAAAATTACGATCAGACATAAAAGAGAGCCATTTTACTACTTCTCTGCTGGGGGATGTTACAGTATATTTAAAAAAAATCTAAATTAAGGTCACCAACCAACACAGTACGAGTCACTACCTTCTCTAGTAATATCAGGTCCAATAATCGTGTTGGCCCATCATAGAATTCATCTTCCAAAATGGTAGTCGGATTTCGATAAACATTTATTAACGCAATATGCTGTTCGGCCCCAATGATTCTAACCAGTTGGATGTGGGCCTTTATGGTATCCCATTCTTTAACTATAAGACCTGCGCTCCTGCTTACCGCAACTAAGAGGCCAAAAGAGGGTCTACCCTTTTTCCCTGATATTGCTGGTAATAAGCATAGATCAAAGTTGTCCCAAACAGGCATCTCTTTCAGCCAAGTTTCTTGCATAGCGATTATCTGGAAAGTGGATAGTGACTGTGTAATCGAAAACTGCAGGTGTGAGTGCCCCCTAGTGTTCCAACTAGCAATTGAGAGCACTGTTGTCTTATATTTTTTCAATGGCTAGTTTGAAAAGTCCTGTGAGCCCCCCTCTTCTGAATTTGCAATTCTCATTGTCTTTCCCCTGTATATGGTCGGTTGATAAGCGACCTTCTTGGGTTCTACACTGGCTCTGGCCGGATCTTGAGCCACCAAGAAACCCATATCAAAGAGTCTCAACTTAACTTTCCAAATCAAATTGATCACAACGGTGGAGGGCATCCATAGTCGCACTATCGACCAAACGGAGTCAGAGAGGAATTCCACCTGCGCAATATCACCTGATGCGATATCCTCTAGCTCCGGTATATCTCTAAGTATGTTAAGAACACATTGCCTGTTCAAATCATAAGCAGGAAAATGACCATCTCTGCATTTCAAGATAAATGAATGACATGAAGCTTCCTTGATTTTCATTTGGCGCTTCGGCATCTGGATATTTGCAGGTGTTTGTTGTTTCCCCGAATAAACTACCTCAGACTCTTTTGGTCTCCTCAAATTTGACCACACTTGCTCATTTGAGGATTCTTGTTCACACAAGTTACTGCTTTGACCCATCGTCCTCATGGGGTACAATTTTATCGGTTGCTGCCATCTACGCGCTATTTCCAGGTTACTAGATGCGCAAGGCATAGCAATCTCTGCTATAGGGACACAAGGGCGATCCCATGCCGCTGATGGCGTAGTTTGCTTAGTTGTGGTCACCAACCGTTGCCTTAGATATTCGTCAACTGCTTTTTTTAAATGGTCCAAAGATGAATTGGTTGGCTGATCAACCTTTGGCGCTTCGTGCACGGGAGGATTTTTTAATTTTCCTACCTCCTCTGTTGAGGCCATGTCCTTTGTAATCATGTCAGGCCTGACCAAATTCTCAATTTCTTGCACTAGATCATTTAGTGGCGAGTGAGGTGAAGGGACTGTTATTGGGCGTTTTTGCTTAGGGAATGGATTCGACACCTTTGCTAAGTCAATGACTGGCTCTGGTTCGTTTTCAACCGCCAGTTGTGCCTGAATTTTAGGTTTGGTTAAGTCCCTTTTGTTTGCGTTCTGAAGTAAATTCATAGTGCGAAAAAAGGAACTAAGTTTTTCGAATATCTGGTTAGGGGCATCTTTTTAGTTTTTTTAGTGAAGATACGGGGCCCTTTGAGCGTTTCTTTACTAGCACCGATATTGCCGGGAGGGGGGGGTGAAGGCATGTCAGGTTCCGATTGTTCGCCATCAACTACAATGGGGACTGCATTACTGATTTCTCTGTTGGTTATGGGTGCACCCATCGTAGATACGTTTAAACATGTCTCTTCAACTATCGGACAAATTACCTCTTTAAAAGTTGGCAAAATTGGAGTAACGTTCTTTATACTCCCTGATTTTAGTCCTTGAATAGGTATAGTATCTACATACATATCAGGAGGGTTGTGTTCCTTATTTTTAAGCGTTGTACCCTTTTCAGTCAATGATTTTAGCCAGAGTAATATTTGGTCAGTTTGTGCAGACTGTTTATCCACTTTATTATCTAGCACCTGAAATAATTTAATAAGGCTTAACAATGTAGTATTTATTGCAGATAGCGTCATCTCTAGCGCGGGACCAGCAGGATTAGCTTTTTCAACTTGAGTATCTCTGCATGGTCTAGGCGTAGGATGTACAAAAGAGAGCGAGCGAGGTACCCGCGACGTGTCAGAGGACTGGTTCCCCTTTTGCAAGGTTCGGTCGCTATAAATAGATATTGGCGACTCGCACTGACTTGCATACATTTATTCGTGTCTCCGTTACTTAAAGCTTCCTTACTTCCTATGGAGCAAGCACATGGCGAAGATATCAATGTTTTAAGGGGGGTAACCCTATGTTCTGGTGTTTGTAGCATGGTATTGTCCGACAAGGGATGGACTGCAGCCTTCGCTCTAGATTGATTGAGACCTTGTGAATCACCAGTTAAAGGAGCCTTATTATTACTGGTACACGATCCAGATCGAGCATTAACGGGAGTCAAGAAAATAGATTTACAAGAAATCCAGGGCTGTTTCAAAGGGATAGGGGCTGGTCTTAGTCCTAAATGATCAGGCATGTTGGATTTCAGGGAGTATAGGGTTGAAAGCGTGTATTCTCCCGCCAAAATTACCAACCTTAAGCCTGTCACAATACAGCCTACGCGGTTCACACTCCAAAATTAAATAAATATGTAAAGCACACTAGGCGGTACCTCAATTGCACAAAACAAATCGACAAATCACATGAACTAAAAGATAAATAAATAATCAATTAAGTTAGAAGTTTCAGAAAAATAACAAAATCATATAAGTCATATAAAAATACAATATGGAACCTTGCTCCGCTCCGCGCTTCAAGCGGCAAAGCGGACAAACGGTACTTAGTAAGCGGTACTTCCTAAGCAGGAGCGCGCGCGCAGGAGCGTGAGATTTGTGATTATGTAGTCACGTTGGGAGTGACTATGACCAGTGGGTGTGGCCACAAGCAAAACACACTGGTAGATGCCTTTCCACAAGCAACACAAACAGTCCAATCAGTCCACAGCAATATCGTAGCACGCAGCTGTAGCAGAACAGGGCTCCCAGCGGACAAGCGGTACTTAGTAAGCGGTACTTGCTAAGCAGGAGCCTCAACCATGTCACAGTGAAAGATCGCTATCCTATCCCCCTCATCACTCCTTTACTGGACCGCCTAGCAAACACCACAGTCTTTACCAAACTTGACCTACGTGGGGTGTATAACCTCATACGCATCCGTAAGGAATGGAAGACAGCCTTTTGCACTAAGTACGTTCTTTTCGAATATACCGTTATGTCCTTCTGGCTCTGCAATGCACCAGCAACCTTTCAAAGATTCATGAATGCCATCTTCCACGACATCATTGATACCTTTATGGTAGTTTACCAGGATGATATTTTGGTATTCTCACAGACACAACAGAAACACATTTTGCATGTCCGGGAGGTCTTAAACCGACTCCGTACTCACCATCTCTACGCCAAACCAGAAAAATGCCAGTTGCATGTCCATGAAGTAGAGTTTTTGGGATTCCACATCACATCCGGGGTCTAGCCATGAACACCACCAAGGTCCAAGCAGTAGTGGACTGGCCTGTACCGAAAACCGTGAAAGAACTACAATCATTTCTTGGTTTTGCCAACTTTTACAGACGTTTTATCACAGGTTTTCCGTCTATTGTTGTACCACTGACTCTCCTCACAAGTCCACACACTCCATTTATATGGACCTCCTTGCATCAGAACGCATTCACAACCCTCAAGAAGGCCTTCACCACTGCCCCTGTTCTACAACACCCCAATCCAGAACTACCCTATGTTCTAGAAGCCGATGCCTCCTCTTCTGCCATGGGTGCCGTCTTGTCTCAAACGTGCCCTACTACTGGTCTATTACATCCTGTTGCTTTCCATTAGCCACTACACGGTCACAGAAAAAGAGCTCTTGGCTGTTAAGTATGCCTTTCAAGTGTGGCGACACCATTTATTGGGGGCTAAACACCAGGTCACAGTTTGCACTGATCATCGCAATCTCCAAGACCTAGCCACAGTCTACAAGTATGTTGGCATTTGTTTTTTTCCGCCTATGATTTTGTCATAAAACACTGCCTGGGCACCGCACATGGAAAAGCGGATGCCCTTTCACACACTCCCGGGGGCATATCACTCCCCATCTTTCCCGAAACCCTCTTGGACAGCAAACACGTAATCTGTGTATGTACACCACCAGCGGATTTGTTAACTCTAATCTGCCAATGGGTTGCCACACATCCAGACCACTTACGCGACTGGGAGTTGGAGATACACAACGGGTTGCCATTCATACAAGACAAACTTTATTTGCCTAAAACCGACACACGCACATTAGCATTGGAGTGGTCCCATGATGCAGCCGTCAATGGACATCCAGGCCAAAAACGTTCTCTGGCCTTGCTCCAGCGTTGGTGCTGGTGGCCCTCCATGTGCAGAGACACAGTGGGCCTGATCACGACCTCGGCGGTAACCCTTAAATCTGGCGGTAGCGCTATTACCGCCGGATATAAGGGTCCACCAAATCAGGGCTTCGGCGGATTTCGCCCCAGCTCTTGGCTTGGGGGAAATCCACCGAAAATGTGCGCTATTACCGACGGCGGGAAATCCGCCGGCAGTAAGAGCGCAAATTTTCCCCATTGAGCCCAATGGGGAATGGGGCATTCCCGAATGGGCTCAATGGGGAATGGTGACTTCCAAGTCCGCCCAACTCGTGATCCCGCGCTATTAGCGCCGGGGGCTATGGTGGTCGCGCTAATAGCCCCCGCGCTAATAGCGTTAGCGTTACCGCCAAGGTCGTGATCAGGCCCAGTGCCTTACGTGGCCTCTTGTTCGGTCTGCGCTCAGTGCAAGAATAGAAAGGGTCGACCCCTAGGGTTATTGCAACCTTTACCCCTTCCATTGAGACCTTGGCACACTGTCACCATGGACTTCGTAACAGACATGCCCTGAGTAAAAGGCTGTGGTGGTTGATTCCTTCACGAAAATGGCACGATTCATTCCCTGCACCGGAATACCCACAGCTCCTGCCCAGGGTAACCTCTTCTTTCGCCACATCTTTTGTTTCTTTGGATTACCTTCCATTCTGATTCCGACCGGGGGCCGCAGTTCACATCCCGATTTTGGCGGTCCCTCACCAAGCTACTAGGAATCGACACATGCTTCTCATCCTCTTACCACCCTGAAACAGACGGGCAGACTGAACATGTTAACCAATCCATGGAGCAGTATCTGCGTTGCCTTTCCTTACAACATCAGCAATCCTGGTAGCAGGTACTCCATGTTGCCGAATTTGCATATAACAATGCGCCTCATTAATCCACAGGCTACTCACCCTTCTATTCCCTTTACGGTCAACACCCTCGTGTCCTTCCTATTCCTGATCTACCACCCACACTACCTCCCTCTGTCTCTTCTTGTGTGAACGATTTAAGGAAAGTACACACACAGACCTTGCTACACCTTCGGGAATCACAGATTCAAATGTGCAAAGCGGCCAACAAGAGGCGTGCCATAGCACCTATCTACACCATAGGCGACAAAGTTTGGCTCTCCACTAGACATCTTCCGTTACCAGGCTGCCGCAAGCTCCTGCTCTGTTTTGTCGGTCCATACCGAGTGACCCAAGTTGTCAATCCTGTAGCCTACTGGCTCTCACTGCCCGTCTCCTTGCGCATCCACCCGGTGTTTCACACTTCGCTCCTTAAACCATGTCCAGATAACATGCGGGTTGTCCTGCCTCCTTCCCCAGTCTTGAGAGGCACCTCTGTCGAATACGAGGTCAGTGCTATTCTTGGGTCTCGTATCGTTCGGGGTCGTCTGATAGATTGGTTGGGGTATGGTCCGGAGCAAAGGTCCTGGGGGCCCGCTAGTCAAGTTCACGACCCTTTGCTGGTTGCTCGTTTCCACAAGGATAACCATTTCAGCCCACGAGGACATGTGCCCTTGGGGGGGGGCTCTGTCACGCATTCCTCACCGCAAGCCTCTGCTCTCTTACCCGCTCTGCTGGGGCCTCAGCGTTCATGTGGACCGCGGGTCCCTCCCGCTCGGTCCTCGGCAGCGTGCCACGCCTTGTAGTGTCCTTGGCACCTCTGCCCCGCCTGTCTTGGGGTTTGCACCGGCGCTTGTGGGCACGCAGGGCTGCCCTCCGCCTACACAGGCACCTCAAGATCCCGATGCTCCACAACAAGGGGTCACATGAACCGACTAGCGGTCACGTGACCCAGAAGCAATGCAGGAATCGGTCATGTGAACAGGTGGGCAGTCACGTGACCCGGCAAAACGATTGAAAAGAGCTCCGGTCCTATTCCTCAGTGCTTCTCAGCTGTTTTCTTCGGCGAGTAGCGGTTCTTGTGCTCCTCGTATCTCTCTTGCTGGATTCCACGGATTTTGACCCTGTTTTGTCATTTTGGATTGCCTCTTGGACTTGCCCACTGAACCTTGTGCCCTGGAATTGTTTTGACCCATGGACTGCCTTACCGGAATGCTGCCTGGATCTGCCTTTGGATTTATTTACCCTTGGGACTAATCTGTTGTGATCACTCACAACTCCTGGAACACTCTTGTACTGCCTTGCTCTCTGCTTCCTCATCCTCAAGTACTCAGCCCAATCTCAGCAAACCTTGTCTTCAGCAACCTGCTCTCCGCTCCTTCAGGTGGGAACAGTTAGGCTCCAGGCTAGCACCAGTTATCCTTGGTGTATGTGTTTATTTCTCTCCTGTTTGCCCTTGATTATTGTGGTTACCCTATACTTGCATTCTAATCGTTCCTTTCTTTTCAGCCACCCGGGACCCGGTGCTTCCTGCTCCTGCATTCGCCTGCGGCCCCAATAACCGGTCAGCGAGTAGTATAGCTCTTCTCTGACTGGTGCTTGGGGACAGAGGCATTATAATCCATGTGGACCTCAGATCATAACATCAGAGTCTTTGTCAGATGAGTTTCTTAATTCTTAATTTTTATCAGAATTGCTTTATACCTATTGTACCATTGGTATGAACCATATAGTACACAGCAACCATCGGTTAGGTAGTAGTGGTAAGTTGCATCAGTGGGGTAATGCAAGCAACAGCAGAGTACAGCCTGTAGTCATTTAGAATGTGTAATTTGTCTTAATATTTGTAAAACACTAATTTGCCTTAGAGTGAAAAGTAGCAGATTTGTCAAGCTGCCCCGGGTTTTCTTTGCTAAAAGCACAAATAGCTCCTAGCTCATCTTGATCGCTTCCCAATCCGATAATGCAAATTCTAGTGAAAAAAGACTGGGATAATCCTTAGGAATTGCCTGTGGAAGAGAAGCGTGGAACAATTTCTATCACCGTTTTTCTTTTCATTTTGGAATCCTTGACTTTAACTTGTGTCAATTCTAGACATGATTGTGATTGTTAGCATGTACCACACTTAGATGGAATTCTCAACTTTAGCCTGCGTCGCATCTAGACAGGATTATGAATGTTAGCATGTACCACACTTAAATGGAATCCTTAACCCTAGCTTGCGTTACATCTAGATAGAAATGTGTATGTTAGCATGTGCCAGACTTAGATGGAATTCTCAACTTTGGCCTGCATCTCATCTAGACAGCATTATTAATGTTAGCATGTACCACACTTAGATGGAATCCTTGACTCTAATTTGCGTTGCATCTAGATAGAAATATGAATGTTAGCATGCACCACACTTAGATGAAACTGTGAATAACGACAAGTGCAGCACCTGAATGGAATCATGATCACTAGCCTTCCTCGCATCTAGACAGAATATTGAAATTGGCAAGCGCCATACTCCGATGGAATGGTGAATAATGGCAAGCATCACACCTAGACACAATTGCAGGGACAGCAAGGCCAACTAACCAATCCACTAACAATTTCATCCCTCTGCATACACCTCACAACCACAAGCCTAAAACACAGCAATCCGCACAAACTTCACTACACTGCAACAACAAAACAAACCACACATAGACTTGCACAACAGCACACGACGACTACCAACCATAAAACACCCCAAGCCCAGCCAACGGAATCCACCGGGCTGAGGCTGTCAACAGCACATCACTGCTCTCTTACACTTTCCAGCTTATTCCCACTAACTCACCCACCCTTCCCTCTTTCAGAGCCGCCAGAGCACCAGGGGACCACTCCAGTGGTGATAGTGTGCGGTACAAATATCCTTTAACATTAACATTAAGCGCGACCGTGACAGCACAGTCCCTGCTTTACATAGACCTTGATCTCAAGATATAGGATACACTAACTTTTCTAATATTTTAAATACTACATTGACTCTCAAATCAGTAATATTAGATAAACAAAATACGAACACTGACCATTCTAAGATGGCCACGCCCGAAAAGCCTTGTAAACACAGGTTTCCATGGGAACCGTCCCAACATTAACAACACTGCGATTGGACGCGTGCTCACGCCGCGTTCGATTCTGCAGCTTCGCATTCGGGGCGAGGTAAGCCTGCGCAAGATAGATGCCCAGTCCTGTGGCTCTACAGTAACGAAGAGTCTAATGTAGATTGTATTATCTTTTCAGCGCATCATTCGCGCGGTTCACACGCGAATTTTGAATCTTGCTACACACTAGATCCCACACCGCGTAAACACTGGTAAGAGGCACAATAGATGCACAGACCCTGTCAGTAGGTGTAGAGGTGAATATTCTCTTTATCTCTACTTACATTTTTGCATCACATTTGCCATTTTACAGAGCAGTAACCAACACGACAAACAACAGATTAGTTATAGCGTGGGTTAAGCATAGTTGTCACCATGTGAGATAAACGTGAGAGCTGACCTTATTTCAGATTTCTGCTCTTTTTTACCTTTTGTATCGCCAATGGCTTCTCATCACACGTATGTATAAATGCTGTATATATATATATATATATATATATGTTGTGCACTGCTGAATGTTACAATCTTGCAATGATTTGCACATATCTGAATGCCAATGTAAACATAATAATGGGGATGTGACACATGTTCCATTTTTAACTTATTGAATAAAATGGTGAAATCTGTGATTATTGAATATATGGCATATATGACCCAATCTAACACTTCCAATATGGTGGAAACTCTAGAATTTTCCTCTTTTTTGGACATATTTGAAATTATTGTGTTCTTATTTTTCATTTTTTTGTGGATTTTTGGTTAATTGAAATGGCAATGCTCTGGATTATTGGGTGAACTAACTGTTCTTTGATGTAGACTAAAACAAGTTGGTATATAAATAGAATATCTGCTTTTGGCCCCGACAAAGGATGTGAGAATCCGAAATGCATAGGCCACTATCTTTTTGATGCATCTGCACTCAGTTAATTCTAACAACAAAATGCCAGTATAAAGAATAAATACTTTTTCCTTTTGAAATACAACTACCTGTGTTACATCATATTTTGGATACAATCGGTGGCGTGGTCTGGCACGCATGGAGTGAGGAAGCAGGGCATCGAGCTCCGGCCGTGATCCTGCGTATCGATCCTGCAGCGGGAAAGAAAACGAGTTACAAGCGGCAAGAAACGCACCGCCGGAAAGATAAAGCGGTCCACTGCACGTTTGTGCTGGAATTGGCAGAAATCGGACGCTAGAAGACGCAGAAAGCCCTAAGATACGGGTCCCCCGTCGTCAGCACAAAATGGCGGCGACGGAAGCGAGCTGAGAAGACAGAGGGGGGAAGGGCGTGAAGTCTAGAGCGGCCCCAGAACAGACAACACCAACAATCGAAGGTGCCCCGGACCACAGGAAAAACCTGCCCGATTGAGAGTGACGGCTGAAGAGGCGGACCGGAGGTCAGTTCGAGCACTGGCACAGACAGGGAGCCGGGAGAACGCGCAGTCGTAGCCAAGTGCAGACCGCAGAGAGGAGGCAGCACAGAGACCAGTGCAGAGAAGCGAGCTGGAGTGGAGAGGCCTCCGGAAACAAAGCGGTGGACAAGGGCGCATAGAGGAAACACTCCACCGGGTCGAGGGGGCTTCACAAGACCCCACTGAGTGAAAGGAGAGACCCGGTGCAGACGCCACGCGAGGAGCCAAGAGAGCGGGACCTGCTGCGAACCGGGATCCTAGTCAGAAGAGGACACCTGGGGAGGAGTGCAGCAAGGAGAAAACGGCACCCAGAGGCACGCTAAGACCCCAGGAGAGTGGGACCTGCCGTGACCGGAGATCCTGATAAGGAAAGGACACCTGGGTGGAAGAACACCCCGAAGCAGAGGCAATCACGCACCCGGAGAATCAGAAAATCTCCAACCCAGCAAAGCCCGGTACAAGCATGCCATCCGCTAAAGACAAAGGCAAAGTGAAAATGACGACAATGGATGCGTTTGTGGCGCAGAAAACAACGCCCACGACACAAGGAAACACAAATCGGAAATGGTGGCACAAAGAGAGCCAGAAACGGACAACAGGGATGGGCAAGTGTTGGAGGCCATGGCCGCTCTCAGGACCTTCATTGACACAAAGATCGCCGAAGTAAAAACAGATATCCAGCTCATGAGGCAAGATGCGCGGAACCTGGCGGAAAGGGTGGCGGTGACAGAAGCCGGGATGGCAGAAACCGCAGAAGCTACAACTGAACTGAAGATCAAGGTGGGGGAACTGGAGAGGAAAGTTGCAATGTTAGAGGCAAGAGCTGAGGAAGCAGAAGGAAGGGTCAGGAGAGGTAAGGCCAGATTGCTGTGAATCCCTGAGGGAACTGAGGGAATGAACCCGACAAGTTATGTGTAGTCCCTACTACAGCAGGAGATAGGCGCAAACAAGCTCTCACAGGGATTCGCGGTGGAGAGAGCACACTGAGCCCTCCAGAAGAAACCGCCTCCAGGTTCGCACCCCAGGCCGATGATCGCAAAGATCCTCAATTTCCAGTATAGGGAGATTATACTCAAGCACTCCAGAGAAGGCGGGATAATAGAGCGGGGAAACTCCAAGATAACCATATACCCTGACTATACGCAAATGGTGTCCCGATCAAAGCGAGGCTGAGGCAATTAATCATAAAGTACATGCTGCTTTGCCCCTCTCGGCTGAAGATAATTCATAAAGGGCGAGCCATATTCTTAGAATCCCCAGCAGCGGCGAATATGTGGCTAGAGCATAACAACCTAGCGGATGGCTGAGACAACGACCCTTGAAACGCAAAAACCTAATGGACGGACGCACAGGCAAGAAAGAGACACTATCCTTTAAGCTGCCATGAGAGGCGCAAAGAATCACCAGGAAAGATCCACAAACGCACTTCACAGACGGCCGAGAGGAGTTAGAAAAACCGCTCTGCGTGCGACGCCCTAACCCCTGGAATGACCGATGCCAGCCTGTTGCTGGCACACCCACATCCACGCTGGATGCCCTGCAAGGGGCCAGAAAGTGTGGAGGCACCCAAGCACAACACCGGTTGTGTAGTTGCTGGGAGAAGCTGTTCAGACTGCGTTTGTTGTCTCAGCAGTTCCAGTTTGACACTAAAGTATTCATGCAATGCGAGAAAAAGGGAAAGGTGGCCAACGAATCGAGGACACAAAAAAAGAGGTGAGAGGGCGGGAAGGAAAAGGAGCTCTGGGGGTGGATGCCCTAGGATGGTGGGACAGCGTGAAGAGGGGGATCTAGAAACAAGCACAACCGAGCATGGCAGCGCAACTTAGAATACTAACATGGAATGAAAGAGGGTTGGGGTCATACCTACGCAGAAACAGGATCAGGTCCTACCTCCGCAGGAAAAAAGTAGACATTGCAATGCTCCAAGAAACACACCTCACAGCAGAGGACCAGTCCAAGCTGCAGGAGTACTGCGGAGTACAGGGACAGGGGGCCTCATATCCCAGATTCGCGAGGGGAGTGTACACTTGGATTAGCCCCGAGGTGCCCTTTCAGATAATAGGAACTGAGGCAGACACAGATGGGAGGTATTTGATAATGTGGGGAGTGATTGAGCAAGTAGAGATATGCGTAGTCAACACGTATTTCCCAAACCACGGCATACCGTCCTACCTTCATAAGCTTCAAACTAAACTGGCGGGACACAGGGAAGTATTAAAGAGCAAAATTGAGCAAGGTCATAGAATACCTGGCTGATTAACGAAGGGTGAACACACACCTATGGGGGTTACACCTTGGTAAGTGTGTACAATTAACTGTGAATGACTTCTGACAAAAATATATCAGGACAGTTCTGGGTACTGCAGTTAGATTTTTTATAAAACTGCAGTTTACGTGTTTTTAGATACACTTGATAGAGAGTAACACAAGATACAACAGTATTTACACATTTTGAAGGTATAGTAACCAGTTTGTGAGTGACACATTTCAAATATTTGTAACGTCTTTTCAATGCTTACACATCCACTGAGTGGTCTTTGGGAAGGAAACCAGTGGATTTAGTGAGGTGATAGCATGTGATAGTCAGCACATATACATCAAAACAATGAGGGGTTGAACAAGGACAACGCAGACAATATAACAGTCAACACGTCAGTGTTTCGGCCAGAAAGTGAGCTTGGATGAGCTCTGATGGTGTGGCCTTCATCAGGACGAGATATTCCAAGGCGGGAAGTATCTTGTGAGGTCTGTTGAGATAAACAGATGGGGTGTTATAGGAGTGGGCACATTCGTTGAAAACTAGCACAGGTAGAGGCATCAATACATGAAGGACCGGTGCTTACCGGAACTTCGGAGCGCAGTGGCTCAGGGAGCTGCAGTGTCAGCAGTACACTGGAGGATTTTCGAGGTCCTAGAAGTGGCCGTTCCTGTGGAAGTAGGAAGGACATGGAGGCTGTATTAAGCCATATGGAGTAGTGGAACAACTAAGGGTAAAAAGGGTAAGAGCAAGCTTACCTTGAGGGCCTGTTGCCGCGCATAATATGGGTAGAACAGGCTGGCGTGATGAGTATGCTGTAGTCAACCGCAAGCGTGAGGGGCTGCGGAAAGAGGGGAAACACGAGGCTAGGAAAAAAAGCCTCGGAGTATGTCAAGTGTCAAGGTGCACGTGAGGGTTGGTGAGACGTGCAGGTCACAGATAGCCACGAACCAGGTGTGGCTGATGCAAGCGTGTGTGTTCCATGTGGAAGTGGGTCTGAGTGTGATTAAAAAATGGACGGAAACGTCCGTGATGTTAAAATTACAACCTCTAGGACAGGCAGCGGAATTGCGGGATGGCCCGTGCAGGATAGCATGCTTGGCGAGGACGGTATAAAATGGAGGCTGGGTTCCCGTTTTGAAGTGAGACATGCAGCCGGGAAATAGGTGCACAATATCATGGAGCTGCGGTGGTTGCATGCGCGTGTGCTTACCTGCAGATGAAAGCAGGATGAGCGCTGCAGAACAAGCTATCAGCGGTCGCGGTCCCTGGCTGCGCACGGAGTGAACTGTTGAGCGGACTGTGATTAAATGGGGTGAGCGGCCATGATGAGGTGCGCGAGGCTGGGGTGCCCGTGGGGGTGCCTGACCCAAATGAAGGGCGCTAAGTCCTCAAGGCACAAATCAGAATACAAGTAAGACTAAAGGCCAAACAAAACTCTCAGCCAAAGAGGGGCATACTAGTGTGTGCACAACTGCTGGCGAGGATGTGTGGCTCGGGTGGGTAATCCATGTCTAAGCAGGCGGGCGGAGGGCGCCTCACTGTGAGGCTGGGAAGCTGATTGATCAGCGCCCAGCGGGTGGTGGTGATGGAGTCAGGAGCTACTAAAGAGGGGTTACCAACATGTTTGGGTGATACATATCACGATACATATTTGCAGGAAATGCCTCATTGATGGTGGTTATGTTTAGCATTGACACAGAAGAAGGCACATATTACCCCAGTGGGGTAGCATTTACAGAGTCCAGCAGTGCCACATGAAGTCAAATAGGAGTGGAGGCATTGTCTCAATTACAGGAAGTGTTTCCACTCTACACATATGTTTAAACCTGACCTGACAGAGTTTAATTTGTGAACCCATTTCTGTTCTAAACGGGTCACGATTATGTCGACATCTCCCCCTCTGAAGGTGGCAGAAACATTCTGTATTACCACCCATTTGACGTCCATATTGGTGTGGTTTTTCTTGACAAAATGATCTACCAGTGGTTTATCAGGTACTTTGTTTTTTATGCACGAGCGGTGCTCGCATATCCTGGTCTTCACTGGTCTCATGGTTTTGCCCACATATATGAGTCCACATGGGCAAGTTATGGCATATATAACCTGCTTCGTATTGCAATTGGTGTGGTCCTGCAGAGTCCAATTGATGTCATTGTGTTTGAATATTTTGGTAGTCTCTGTAAATTGGCAGACAGTACATTTGCCACATCGTTAGTGGCCTTGTACGGGTGGAAGATTCCATACGGTGCTTGTGGACTTGGTGGGCTCAATGAAGGTGTGTACCAAGGATTCTCTGATGTTCAGGTTTTTCTTAAAGGCAAATAGTGGGACTTTTTGTAGTGATCCTGCGTTTCTGATGATGGGCCAGTGTTGTTTGACGGTCTTTTTGATGAGGTCCCTGAGTGGGCTGAACGTAGTGATGCATACCAGTCTGTTAAGTTCCTTTTTAGTTGTTTTGGTGAGACATATCGTGCGGTCGGTGTTGGCGGCCCGCTTCTTGGCGTTCTTGATGGCTTTCCTGGGGTACCCCCTATCGGCGAGCCTGGTTTGGAGTTCAGTGGCATGTTTGTCAAACGAGGTGCGTTCGGTGCAGTTTCTTCTGATGCGAAGGAATTGTCCGTATGGTAAATTGTACTTCATACTTCATGGGACACAGGGAAGGCCTTTACATATGGGGCGGAGACCTCAACTGTGTGAGGGACTTGAACCTAGACAGATCCTAACCACCGCAGAATCGGGCGGCTAAGACCCCAAGGGCACTGAACAACATACTGGAACAACTAGACCTTGCAGATGCCTGGAGGGAATACCACCCAACAGATAGGGGATACTAATTTTACTCTTCGCCAAACAACCTCCACACGAGAATTGACTACATGTTTATAGTCAAAACACACCTAGCACAAGTAGAGTCAATACAATATATAGACAGGTTGATCTCAGATCACTCGCCCCTGCTAATGCACAGGGCATTGAAGGGCCCTAGACCCCCTATCCCGTTATGGAGAATGCCTGTGGAGGCACTGACAGACCCAACCTTCAGAGATGAGCTGGGAGATAAATTGCTAGAGTATGTCACTATCAACAGCAGCAGTGTGGAACGCTGGGGTACGGTGTGGGAGGCCCTGAAGGTGGTAACGAGGGGAGAGATTATAGCTGGGGCAGCGGGAATCAGGAAAATGCTGAGGAAGGAGCTGGAGAAGAGGGAGCAAGAAATAAGGCAGGGAGAGATCAATAGCTCAGGATCTAGGGCGGAGGAAGAAAATTTGCAAGAGGCACAAACAAACTGTCACCAGGTGTGGCGGCGGCTGGCAAAATTTGACTACGCAACACACACCACCAGGGCATACATAAACGGTGACAAACCGGTTAGACTACTGGCTTGGTTATGCAAACGTGATGTTCTGACTTGATGGTCGTGTAGATATGAGATACCTCCGTCCCCAAGTACCACTCGAGCAGGAATGAATACACTGCTTGAGAAATCTTTGAGGCCACAGGTGTGGAATGTCGTCGTCAGCCTGGTACCGGGAACGCCGGAAGAACCCCTGACTGCTGTAAGGCAAAGGGTTAGAATAAACTATGATGCGTGCAAACAACTAACAAGGTGAGCAACAATAGTGACAATGCAGCACCAACAGCTTACCGATAGGGGTTATGTAGGAAGTGATAAACCTACCCAGGCAGCAATGCAGAAACAACAGCATGCTGAGATGTTCTGGTGACACTCCGACAACACCTGGGAGGAGTTGGAATGAGGACGTGATCCGTGGTTGATCCTTAATACAGTCCGAGGTCATGAGCCAGAAGAGTTGGGTCAGAGGTAGGAAAATCCTTAGTGCCAAGTCCAGGGTCCAAAACAGTGGTCAAAGAATCCAAAAAATCAGAGAGCGTGCCTAAATCCAACAGGGTAATCCAAAGGCAATCCAAACAAACGTTCCGTGGTCAAGGTTAGATCCGAAATAACAAGGTACAGGAAAAACACCTGGCAGTCCTCTATGGAGAAGCTGTGAAGCAACGTTCCTCTTTCGCCGGCTCCTTTTAAAATGCAAGCGCGATCCAATGACAAAATCACGTGGCTGCAAATGTGCGTCACGTGGAGCGTGACGTGAACAGTGATTGGTTTCGCTGGCGTTTCCTGGTCACATGATGCGTGGTTTTTTTATGTTTACACTGCTGAGCATGGAAATCCCGCCTGCTGTTTGATAGGTCTGCTGCTGCCGCCGTTGAGAGCGGGGTATGTCAGGGGAGTGAATATGAGAGCGGGGAGTGTCAGGTGAGTGGAGGGACGTGACACGTGAACATCCGAAGCACCCAGTGACTGCACTAAGAGATGAGAAGGAGTACATGCAAACAACTCAGTACTCAATAAATAACACCTTCACTGACTTCTACTCCATACTATACGCACATAACACTCAAGTGCCGCTGACAGACATACATGACACCTTAGAGGAAATAGGACTCCCCAAGCTTAGTGGACAACAACGCGACATACTAGAAGAGGCCATTACACCTGAGGACATCACAGACGCCATTAGATCCCTAGCCACATGCAAGACCCCGGGAACAGACGGGCTCCCCCCAGAGTTTTACCAAGTATACGAAGCAACACTAACCCCAATGTTATTTGAGGTATACCAAGAGGCCTACGAGACAGGAATCCTACCCAAGACCTTGAGAGAGACACTAATAGTCCCGGTACCCAAGCCACACAAACCAACACAATGCGACTCATATCGCCCAATAGCAATGCTAAATTACGACAGTAAAATTCTGACCACTATACTGGCCAAGAAATTGTCCAAAGTGATAGGGAGTTTGGTTCATGAAGACCAGAATATCTTTGTGCCCAGGCGGCAACACAATGGCCAATTTGCGCAGGCTACAGCACATCATGGCACACACAAAGGGAGACCAAGAGCATATGGCGGTGATGTCATTAGATGCCATTAAGGCATTCGACTCCATCTACTGGGATTGGCTGATAGAGGTGCTGCGGGAATTCGGAAATCGGGGAGGGATTTGTACGCTGGATCAAGATACTGTACAAAGACCCCATAGCTAGAGTAAAGACAGGGAAACTGGTTTTGAGAGCCTGGAACATACAGAGAGGCACCAGACAGGGCTACCCCTTGTCGCCCATGCTCTACATTCTGGGGCTAGAGCCAATTGCAATTTACATAAGGAGACAATTCTGGGATGCAGGAATAAGAGTGGGTGGGAGGTATCACGTTATATCATTATACGCAGATGATGTCCTGCTCTATTTGAGAGATGAACAATGCCCCTACAATCTTGGAAGTGCTAGACAATTTTGCACGTTATTCAGGGATATGCTTTATCAGACAAAAATCTTGCATGTTCCCACTAGTGGGTCTGAGGGAGGCAGGAGCAGAAAACCTACCGCAGGTTGGCATAAAGTGGCAGCCAGACACATTTAAGTATTTGGGGGTCAAGATCAGACAGGATCAAGATCCTGTCCCGGGAGGATAGCTCAGCGGCAGCGTGCGCGTCTTGGAAGCAAGACGACACGAAGCAACAACAGGTTCGATCCCCGGGTCCGCGCTTAGAAACCTCTGGGTGTTTACGCGCGTTATAAATACGTAAGTAACTAAGACAAACAAAAAAAAACACAATTACGCAACTAAGAAAAACAAACAATTCCTGTAACAGCGCCTCGATGCCTGCGGGCTGTTTGAGCGCTTTATAAATGTAAATAAAAAAATACACCAGAACTCATGCACGAACAGAATACAATGGTGGTAACACAGGGGCTCCACAACTCAATGAAATTCTTGTCCAAACTACCGCTATCAATGATGGGGAGGGCATCGATAGTAAAATTGATTATATTACCACGATTCCTATACTTCTTCCAGACCATCTGTCACTACATCAGGTACTATCGATGCCCTCCCCATCATTGATAGCGGTAGTTTGGACAAGAACCTTTTTTTGAAAGTTAGATGCACAGATTAGATACTTCATGTGGGGAAGGGCACGCCACAGACTAGCATTGAATATTCTAACCCTACCTCATGACGCAGGGGGCATACAGCTCCCAGACTTTGAAAGGTGTTATTTGGCAGCCCAACTTAGTCATGTCTCCAAATGGTTGTCGGATGAAATCACCAATGAAACCGGCCTGCTGAGTGAACTGATCAAACCAATACACCTCAAAGAAATAATATGGGCACCTCCGGATCGTGCCAACAGCGCGCCTAAACTGGCTGAACTGGGCAGACAAATATGGGGAAGAGTTAAAACCATTATGCATTTAGAAAACCCCTACTCCCCGGAAATACCAATTGCGGCAGAGATGAGAATGATGCCAGCCGATCTCAACACAGTTAGGCAATGGGAAGGACTGGGGATATACACCTGGGGGGACCTGTACGAGGAAGGGGAATTCAGGGAACTGAAATCACTGCACGAGAAAGAGGGCCTACCCATGGGACAATTCTTATGGTACCAGAAACTTGAACATGAGGCTAAGGTGCGATGGAGTGACTGGCCAGAGGAACCAACAACAACTCCCCTAGTGACAGAAATGTACAATTTGAGTGACGGGTGGAGGCCAGTGTCAACAATCTATGCATAATTAAATGATAGACCTAACCCCCGCAGCGCCACATTAAAGACCAAATGGGAAACAGACACTGGCGAAGAGATCACGGAAAATGAATGGCAGAGAGCACTGAAGCATCCAAAGGCAGTGTCCAGAAACACCAGGTTCAGGCTGATACAAACAAATGTCCTATATAGGACATACATGACCCCAAAAAAGGTAACAAGCTTCAAAAGTCAGGCAGAGTCACAATGCCCATGGTGCACCTGCGATGATGCAGACTTAATACACATGTTCTGGGGGTGCGCGAAATCCTCTGGGCAAACATCAAACAAGCATGTGAAAAGGGCGGTGTAAAAAGATACGACTGGACACCGAAAGAATGTTTGCTAGGCACGTACCTCATGCTGAGCAAAATAAAACACATAGTGAAGGTGATGGACACGGCATGCGTGTTGGCAAAAAGGGAGATAGCAATGTCATGGAAGTCAAAAAAAGGCCCACAATATACACGCTGGAAAAGGGAAATGGAGCGATGGACAGCTGCAGAAATGGAAGCCTGGGGCAACGGGATCGTCAGAGGTGAGGGGGACACTAATGCTAAATTAGAGGCATGGAAAGCTGTGGTGAGAGACATGTTCCTACCGTCCGACGACATGCCCCCATGAAGAGGCCTATAGGAGTTTAAATGAGAAAGGGACATGCAGCACAAGAGGAACGGAGCGTCAAACCTTACCGCCCTCGCAACGGAATGGATATAGACAAGCCACCGATCCAACCCTAGGCAATGAAGGAACTACAATTGTTTAAAGCATGAAGACAGTTAACGTTTGTTATTTGTTGTTTTTCCCCTTTTTTCTCTTTTCTCTTTTTCTTAAACTAGTTAAGCATGCACTGAAATTATTGTAAGAATGGCGTTGAAGATCAGATGGGGGGGGGGGAGAGTTATACTGATGTAATGTTATTTTAAAAATGGCAATAAAAATATTTCAAAATAAAAAATATTTTGGATACAATCAACAGAATAAACACCACATTGAAGTGGTATTTGGGAGTGCAGCCCACACCGCTGGTTTCGCGGCCAAGGTCTTGTTTTTGTTCTAATTTGCAGTGCCATTTCACAGAGGCACCTTACCAGTGGGTTTGCACCCCACGCAGAATCATTAAGAAATGTTCTTAACTAATTAAAGTTTGAAAGAAATAATTTGTGCACGCTCACCTCTCCCTGACTCTTCCTCTAAATGACTTTCTTCAAAAGGGGAAGCCTCTTTGCCTCTCTTGTCTGTCTGTCACAGTCACAACCCAAGTTTGTCTTTATCACCCACTTCTCTCTCACAGTCTTTGGCAATATAGTTTGTGTTAACTTCAACAATCTTTATAAGCAGCAAGTTCCCCTTTCACAACTTTGCCTTCACTTTCGCTGCCAACTATTAGCCAATCACCCAAAAGCCTTGGTCCCACTCTCTTAGCTTCAGGGAATGCTTGCACATTGATGTCTTAAGCAAGATTGAACTTCTATTTGCCTCACAGCATTGATAAAAGTGTGTTCTGGCAAGGTTGTTTTCAGTGTCAATAGGAAAAGACTCTTAGCTTGGACAATGCATGCTCTTTATCTTCAACTACGTATTCAAGAATACAATGTTTAACCACTTGACTTCTTACAGGAGTTGTAATTGTTCGTAGGGATAAAAAGGCAGAGTTCAGCATTCCTTTAGAAATCAAAATTAGGCACACACGACAACTTCTGATATATCCACCCTGGGGTCCAGTGTGCAATTAGTGTCCTCCCCAAATAACTGCACCCCGAGGTACAGACTAACTTTGCTGTATAAGGTCTTGAAATAGGCCACAGTATCTTGGTTCAGGGCATATGTGTTAATGATGCACAACTCTCTATTTTCTATCAATCCCCGTATCGCCACCTTTCTCCCATCTGGCTCAACAGTTGACTGTAATAACTGAAAGGGGACATGTGGTGCTAGCCAAGTAATTACCCCTCTGGCGTATGCCGAATCCGTTGCCCCTATGGTGGTCCTCTTCCATTTCTTCCTTATCACATTCTGTTTTTCTATCGTGTGGTGAGTTTCTCGTAATAGGGCGATATCTATTCTCTGCCTCCTTAGATACATCATGATCTTATCCCTCTTCAAGTAACTATTGAGACCCCTGACATTCCAGGTTGCTATCATAAGGTCTCCCATCTCTCATCCATACCCAGTCCCGCCTCCATCACTGGATCTCAGGCTACCTTGCATTTAGTCCTTTCTTGGCTTCTGCTGGTACTAGGAACTCAGCAGGGGGTTGCCACACTACCGGCAACTCAACTTGACTATCTAATGGGGTATGAGCTTAAGTCCTCGGTATCTCTTGCACTTATGCTACAAAATACTTTGCCCACCCGTATCTTCCAACAAAAAAAACATAGTGCATCTGCCCACTTGCGTATGCGCAGTCTCATATTCAAGTCCCAGTGCCACATTTTATACAGCACCTGAGCCTCAGGAACCGCTGCTTCACTTGTCCGTTTTGCTATCCATCTGGTCATCTGTTCCCACCGGGCAGTTCTGTGCATCCAGCCACTTTGTCGCATCCTCTTGAGTCTCAAAAAATAGGGCCCTGTTCCTGTGGAACACCTTTAGTTTCGCCGGGTACATCAGCATGTATCTGTAGCCCGCATCGCGCAATCTCCTCTTAACCATTCCATAATTTAGTCGCCGTATCTGCACCAGGAGTGTATAGTCCGGGTAGGCCGTGATAGATGCGGATGCCCTTTGTATTGTACCCCCTTTTCGGAAGTGTTCCAGGATTTTTTCCCTATCTCGATAATTCAATATTTTGGCGATGATCGGTCTCGAAGGTGGGGCTCCTGGCGGTGGTCTCCTTGTCTGGGCTCTGTGTGCTCTCTCCACCACAAATCCTTGGGTAAGCACCCCTCCCATCATTTCTTCCAGCAACATGGACTCAATGTAATCCATAGGGTCTAGTCCTTCCTCTCCTTCTGGAAGTCCCACAATGCGTATATTATTTCTTCGAGCACGCCCTTTGGCTTCCTCCGCCCCGTTTTCCAGGTTGCTCAATTGTTGTCAAAATGTGTGGACTTCCAAGGCGTTTGACGTGCATGCGGCTGTATTTGATTTCACTTCTCTGTCCAGCTCGCTTGTGCGTTCCGCTATTGTTCTTACGTCTTGTCTCAGTAAGTTAACATCCACTTGCACTGCATCAATTTTAAATTCCAGTGACGTTTTGAGTTCAGTCATGGCTGCCTCTAGCTTGGTTTCCCATGCTACTTTCAGGTCTGCAATCACCTCCAGCATCTGCTGGTCGTTGCGTGCTGGCGCATTGTCCCTTTGCATGTTCCTCGTCCTACTTCTGGTCCCCTCCGTTGACTGTGGCGTTTTTGTAAATTCCTCCATTGTTGACTGCTTTCCTTTTGTCTTGGGCGGCCTGTATGCCATCACAGCGTCGCCAGATATCTATGTTCAAGCTTGTCGGGGTCAGACCGTCTGGTTCTCCCGCTTGCACCAGCTCGCCCAATGCTTGGGTCTCTTTGGGTCTATTTGGGGGCTACCAGCTGCGCTTGCAGAGAGTGGGGTGCGTCTTCAGGTTATAATACTTCTTTAGTGTTGCTGTATTATTAATTAACTGATCATTCCTGGTATTGGAGTCCTCTTCCTTCTCTGCTTCCTTCAGGATTATAAGTCAATAACTGCACCTCCTGGGCATAAATTTGGGTCATGCACCTCCTTACTCGGCGGGTAATCCCTCCTTGACAGTGTTAGTTATTGTCCCCGTATGTACTGCGGGTGCCGTTCCGTGAGGCTCTCACAATTTCCTGTTGCCAGGCTTTGGTTCTCCTTGTTCATATCTAATGTGCGGCCCCTATTCCATTTGGCACCTATTGTCCACTTGCATGGGATGCTATCCCTACTTTCCTGGTGTCACCGCTGCCAGCCTTTCAGGTGCATGCACTACTGCCTCATGCCCCAGCGGAGCAGGCATGCATTCTACACCTTGGCAGTGTGTCAGTGGCAGTGCAGGGCAGCTGTTTATCTCTGCAGCGACCTCTCCCCTAGTTGTGCCGTGTAGTGCACCTTCCGCTATCCCAACGACTTCCTTCGCGATCCACCATTGCGCCTCTTCATGTGTCTCCCTTATGTTGTAGGCTGGTAACCTCACTTGTTTCTATCGCCGGTCAGTGGGCTTAGTATTATGTCTTTATCCAAGTGTCTATTCTGCTCACCACAAGCAGAGAAACCATCCCGTCCGTGGTCAGACACTGTGTTGCTGCCGGCTCAGCTGAAATGATTTAACTCCCATGTACTTGCTATGCCCGTAATATCAGCACAATATCTTGTGCGGTGCGGACGGTCATTGGCGTGGCTCCCTTGCCCATACGGCGCTGCGGACCACGTCTCAGCCTTGTGTATTGTTCGGTCTCACATGCAGCATGTGGCGGGTGCTGGCGCCCTCTGCACCTCGGCAGTCACTTTCTCCACTGAGTACCTATTCTTCATGAAGGGCACCTCCTTGTTCTTATTTTAATGTGCTGTATGCGCTCAGATCAGCCGCCTCGCTCCCACAAAGTTTGTCCCATCCGGGTCCATTGTTCTGTTGAGCGGCCATTTTGCCTGGGCATTCGTCAGGGTCCTGTTACCGTTCTTTCGCTGATATCTTCTTTTGTGCAACTCGGTCCTGGTTCTATCGCAGTGCGCCGTATGCAGCCCGCATTCACAGAGCTGCCCATCTGTTTGGGAGATGTATACAGTGTTTCCATCTGGCGGGCATTCTCAGGATGATTTTTGATCCACAGGAGCCCCGGAGCGACCCAGCCTCTCACATGGCTAGTTAGCCACGCCCCTTTCATATACATGACCACTTCTTAATGCTTTTTCAAACGTTAGATGTTTCACAATGTCTTTTGCAATGTTTGTTCTGCACAATTGAACACATGCAACCCCTTCTTAATAAAGTTTATGAGCTATAAGGGTTTAACAAAGGTCTTGTTATAGTTGGCTCTTCAAGCAAGTGAAAAATGAGTTACCCGATCACACGCAAGTGTTACTTTCCCATTGTCCCTTTATGTAAAGACGTCAACAAACACTTCAGCTCACTTTTACTTATTTAAAATGAGTGAATGAGTGAATATTTGAACTGCATACTGTTGCCGGCAGTGTTCACACAAGCTATCAGAATGTCAGGTTTGACTCGCTGGCTTCTATAATACTTGTTCTGTGGATTGCCCAACTTCTACGACTTCAGGCACAGCTTCTACTGCTTCTTAAGGAACTGCACCCTTCCTTGCTGAAGGTAACTTGGGTCAAGCCACTCGGTTTTGGAGCCCCTCTCACTCCTGAGACCTGCAACTCGCCCACAGCTCCTCGCTTCGGTCTCTAACACGGCTCATACCCAGCAATCAAGGCAATCGGGCTCACATGTGGAAAGACAGCCTCCCTGCACGTCTTCCGCTGTGCAGCCTCTGCACTTCAGAGTTTGGGAAACAAGGATCCTCTCAGAACAAGCATGTGAGATCCACTGCATCCATGTTCCGGCGTCCCTCCAGTTCTTCCGTTTCGGCTTGATTTGCCGGCACAGTGTCTTCTTCCTTCTGCCTCTGTTACTACAGTGCTCATTCTAGCCACAGTTCCAACTCCTCCTCATTGCCTGCACCTGAGGGGGCCTTTTATGCCTCCCAGGTTCCTTCAGGTGTGGGCCGTTATACTTAATTGCCTGACTATTGCCACAGCATGCCTCTACAGCCCTCTTCCTCTTCCCAGTACTCATGGGATTATGGGACTTGTAGCCCTCAACAACATCTCTTCTGACTTCGGGTGTTTGGAAAACCACCATCAAAAGTGTGGGATTATAGGGAAAGTTAAACAGTAGGGATTTTCACAGTCTTCCTGGCCTGTTCACCGCCATGTGATCCACCCTTAGCACACTACCCCCCAGGGTTGGAATCAGGAAGCGTCTGCCTTTCCCTGGCCACATTGGCCACATGAGAAGGGTCCCAGGCCAGGTTTCTGGGAGGAATCATACCTGATTCATCATTTATTTATTTATTTATTTATTCATATTTTTAAAGCGCACGCTCAGCCCGTGGGCATCGTGGCGCTGTTACATATAAGCAATTGGCTGGTTACAGAAGGAAGGTTGTTAAAGTTTACAGGCATTTTGAGTTACGGTATATGTTTTAGAAATATACGTTTACAAGGCATTAGATTTACAGTAACATGTTTTAGTTACAAACTTAGCAGTGCAGACATCATGGCGTTTAAAAATATGTCATTCATGTCGGAGGGGAGGGTAGGAGGTGATTATGTGAAGAGTAGGGTTTTGAGGGATTTCCGAAAGGAAAGCAGTGAAGGTTCCACTCTAAGAGAGTTAGGGAGGTTGTTCCAGAGCTTAGGTGCTATGTGTGGGAAGCCAATGCCTCCAGCTTTAGCTCTTCTTATGGTGGGGACTCGGAGTTGGTTGTCATGGGGGGTTCTTATAGGACGAAGGGAGGATTTCCTGGTGATGGTTTCTGCTAGGTAGGAGGGAGCGGTATGATTGATACATTTGTGTGTGAGGGAGAGTACTTTGAAGTTAATTCTTTCTTTAACTGGGAGCCAGTGAGCATTTCTTCTGGCCTGCGACACATGGTCGAATTTGGGGATGTGCAGGGCAGCGCAGAGCGCATTGTTTTGCACTGTTTGGAGTTTATTTAGGTTTTTGGTTGAGGTGCCAGCTAGGAGGGCGTTGCAATAGTCTAGCCTGGCTCCTATGGTGGCTCTAGCAATGGAGAGGCAGTTGGGAGTGGTAAGATAGGGTTTTATTGCGAAGATGAGTTTGGTGGTCAGTGCGGAGGAGGAGGAGATGGCGTTGACCTGTCTTGTCATGGAGAGAGTAGCGTCTAAATATACTCCTAGGGTCTTCACAGCAGTGGAGACGGGTATGTTGGTGTTGTCGATGGTTATGTGTGAATAGTCTTGGCTGAGCTTGGAGAGGATTTCGCTGGGGGCCAGGATGATGATCTCTGTTTTGTCTCCGTTAAGACAGAGGCCGTTGATCGCCATCCATGCCTGGATCGTGGAGTAAATGGTAAGGAGGGCTTCTGTGTCTTGGGCATAGTCTCCAGTGAGGGGGAGGAGGACTTGTGTGTCATCGGCATAGTTGGTATAAGCTATGTCGAGAGAGTCCAGTAGGTCAAAGAGGGGTTTCGTGAAGAGGTTGTATAGGGTCGGTGCGGTGCATGACCCTTGTGGGACTCCACAATTTATGGTAGTCGGAGGAGCATTGGCCTGATCAGAGTACACCTTCATGGCTCGGCCTTCTAGAAAGGAGGTGATCCAAGAGGTTGCTTTAAGGGAGAAGTGGGCTGCATTAAATAGGTGAGATGTGAGGATGTCATGGTCCACTAAGTCAAATGCCGCGGAGAGGTCGAGTAGCAGGAGGAGAGCAGGTTTGCCTGTGTCCATTATTTTGGTGATTTGATTTTTTAAATCTAGTAGGGCAGTTTCGGTCCCATGGCCTTTGCGAAAGCCCGATTGTCTTCTGCCTAGGATAGAGTGGGTCTCTATGTATTGCTGAATTTGGTTGTGGGCTGCTTTATCAAGGATTTTAAGGAGGAAGGGGATGGTGGTGATGGGGCGATAGTTGCTGGGGGAGGTGGGATCTAAGGAGGGTTTTTTTAAGAGTGGGCGAACCCAAGCCTCTTTCAGGCAATGAGGTACGGTTCCTGAGGAGAAGGAGGCATTGATGAAAGCTGTGATGATGGGGGTGAGGGCTTCTGAGCACTCTTTGATGATAGTGGGAGGGCATATGTCTCCCTTGCAAATGGAAGGTTTGATGTTTTTGAGTAGAGCAGAGGTTTCTAGTTCTGTAACTTCTCTGAAGGCAAAGAGGGGTGTTTGCGGGTGAGTGTTGTGAGGGGGAGAGAAGGAGTCGTGGCAGAGGTATTGAGTGCTTTACGTTGGGAGGCAATTTTGTCTTGAAGCGTTTTGACTTTATTTAGGAGGGCTGTCTGGATGCCTGTGCACCAAGCTTCATCCTTGATGATTTCGTCTGGGCTGGACTCGGGAGTGGTGAGTTCTTTGAAAATAGAGAATATTTCTCTGGTTTTGGAACTGGATTTGGTTATTCTTTGATTGTATGATTCAGATTTAGCTTCGAAGATGGCCATTTTGTAGGTCCGTGAGATTTCTTTGAACTCATTGAGAGAGGATTGGTTGGGCGTAGACTGCCAGTTGGATAAGGTTTTGCGCTTCATGGTGCGCAAGACAGATAGTTCTTCTGAGAACCAAGAGTTGGAGTGCATGGATTTTTTTCCTTTTTTGTCTTCCAGCGGGGCAATAGAGTCAATGGCTTGGGTGAGGGCGTTGTTGTAGATGTTAGCAAGAGAGGTGGGATCTTGGATAAAGGGATGCTTGAGTTCAGGGATATCAAGAAGAGGAGCGAGATTGGTCGCTGTGAGCTTTTTGGAGCTTCTCACTTTGGCGGGGGGTGCATGAGTAAGGATTTTACGAGTGGGTGTGGTGGGGATGGAGAATTGGATGAGATGGTGATCTGTCCAGGGGAGGGCTGAGATGGAGGTGATGGATGAAGAACAGTTATGATCTGCTACCCAGTCGATGGACCGGCCTTTGCAGTGAGTAGGTTTGGTGATTTTGTAGATGAACCCCATGTTGGTAAGATCGTTGGCCAGGTGTGTGGCAGATTTGTCCTTGGGGTCATCTAAGCCAAGGTTAAGGTCACCAAGTAGAATGGTTTTGGTGGAGCTTTTCAGGTTGTTGCTAATGATTTGGAGGAGATGCTTTTGGACGTCCGGAGGGGAGCCTGGAGGTCTGTATGTGACTAAGAGGTTGATGGTGCAATTAGGGGAGAGAGCTAGTTTGGCGTGGAGAAGGTCAGCGTTGTTGTCCCAGAGTTGGTTACACTGCCTAATGGCAAGTGAGTTTCTATAGATGAGGGCAACGCCCCCACCTTTAGAGGTTTTGCGGTCCTGCCTGAGGATGGTGTAGTCCTGTGGGAGGGCAAGGTGTAGGGATGGGTTGGATGCCTCGTGGAGCCAAGTTTCGGATACTGCTAACATGTCTAGTTTGTGGGTGGTGATGAGGTCATTGATCTCTATGGCATGGGCATGGATGGAGCGTGCATTAATGAGGGCGCATTTAAGGAATCGGTTGGTAGGTGGTGGGTTCTGAGCGCTGGTGTTCGGTGAGAGCGAAGTGGTGGGAGCACTTGTGAGTGAAGGAGGGAGGGGTGCATGTATGAGCGCATGGGGGTGGAGGGTATGTGCATGGGCTGGAGGGTGTGAGCGTGAAAATGTTGTGTGGGTGCGATAGCTGAGCTTTTGGTTCCTACTGAAGGTAGATGGTGGAGAGCTGTGGAGCACAAATGAGGGTTTGGTACGGGTTCTTAGTCTGTAGCGCCTAAGAAGGTGTTCAGGAGGGTTGATAATGCAGTGGTTGAGAGTGGTGTGTGGTGACGCGGGTGGGGAGGAGTGAGGCATGATGGAGGGCGGTGGAGGGAGGTCTGGGTATGCAGGGAGCAAGCTGCAGATGGCCCAAAGAGAGAGAGTAATGAGCGAGATAGAGGAGAGGAGGGGTGTGGGCGCTGTGAGGTGGGTGGCAGGGGGATGCATTAGAGCACTGAGCTGGGTGGTGTTGTGCGTTACAGGGCTGGCACTAGGGGTAGGTCGAGGCATGTGCAGAGGCAGTTGTAGGTCTGGCAGGGCATCTAGGGGCTAGTGGTAGCGCTTGTAGTGGCAGGGCCGGTAAAAAGCTGGCATGGCAACACAGTGGCAAGGCCCCTATAGGCTGGCAGAGGAACACAATGGTAACACAGTGGCAGGGCCCCTATAGGCTGGCAGAGGAACACAGTGGAGTTGCAGCTGAGGGAGAGCAGAGACGCCAGAGCTGCCAAGGGTTGCCGTATGGATGCCGATTCTGAGAGGGTTTCTTTCTTCAGACACCTTGTTTGCAGCAGTCTTGCAGCGGGAAACGTTATGTGTGAAAAGGTTCACCCTGAAGATCGTGATTACAGAGGTTGCGTTGCGGGAAGCATGACGTTGGGACGCTTTCCCTACAAAAAGGCAGGGCAAGAGACTTGGCTCTGGTGGAAGGAGAGCACCAGATCGAATTTAGAGCAAAAAATGCTCCTTTTCTGATCAGCGTGGGCTGAAGAAAACCGAGCTAAGCAGTTTTCCGTGCCTTCCGAAGCAGGAGAAGCAGACAACCAAACGGCAGCGGAGCGAGCGGACACGCAAGCCAAGCCTGGTGAGTTCACTAGTGTAAGGCTCTGTGACTGCCCACTGGCTAAACCCGGGTATTTTGAATACCTAACTAATGAGAAAAGAGCAAAGTGGCAGAATCGTAAATGTTATGTATATCGAACTGAAGTGAAGCAGGAAGACAATTATTCTGAATACTAAGCTGATGCGAAGTGGAGAAAGTGGTAGTGTCATTGTATATTTGAAGGTCAGAATAATTGCCAAAAACATGTGAGGACAATATTACTAAAAGCCAATAAAAACAACTACTACCAAAGCCAAAAGAGGGCAATAACGAATCCAGTTAAAGAGAATCAACATTGCCAAAGCCATGAGGGGGCAATTAAGTAGCAAGTTATTAATTGACTCTATTGTCAGAGGGAGAAAGAAGCAATATGGAGAACTAACCTGGATAAGCATTGCCTAAGCCAAACACGAGCAGGAGTCAGAGAAATCCATTATCAGTACTTGGTTAAAACACGAGTGAGAGAACAAGAGTGGCAGGAAGGATGCCCTTCTGACAGAAAGTGTTGAGAAGGAGATGAGCATAACCTGCATTGCACGTGGCATTCAAAAGTGTGGAACAAACAGTACCAATGTGTCTCATGTTTTCCCAGAAGAAGTAGTTAAAACTGATGTTGTGGAAAGTCAAAAGACTTCATATATGCAAAGCAGTACTGTACCACAGACATGTTTGTAGTAGTCTTAGTAGTTGCATTAGTACTGGCAGGAGAGTAAACCAGGGCAAGGGACTTGGTAGTATAGTCCTGGTATGCCTGTGGACCAAGCAGAGATCATTGAAGTACTGTAGTGTGGTTCAAAATGTTGAAGAAGAAGTGCCAAGAATCATCCTGGCAAATCAATATTGCTGATGTAAGTGCATTGTGAACTGTTGCAGAATCATCCTGACGGAAGTAGTTTTGTAGACATTGATGCACTGTAGAAGTACACATTTTTGTTGCTAAGAATTAGTTGTGTGGAACTCTCTACCACCAGAGGAGAGACAAAAGACTTGCTGAACATTTTGAACTGTTGGTTAAGCCCAAGTGAGAGACTTACTGGCGGAAGAAGAACTTTATTAGAACTTTGTTGCAAGACAGGATTTCCTTATTCTTTTGAACTGTTGATGGAAATCCTGAGTGAATCTGGGGAAGGGGGACTTAGCTGGGTTACAAGGCGTACCAGTTACCAGGCCCTGAAGATAACTGTTAATTTTGTTATATCGGAATTGCTATGTATTACCTTGTTGAGTTTGTTTTATGTACATGTGTGAGGGACAGAATCCTTTTGTTAGAAGGGTTTTCTTTAGCTTATTTTATAGGTAGGGAAATCCTCATTAGGGTAGTGATAGTAAGGCGTTTAATAAAATTGCATCCTTTGAAAAAGCTTCACAAAGTTGTCCGCCTCACATTTCTGACCCCTCACAGAAGTTAACTCCTACAAGGACACACCCACGTCACTCCTTGGTTCACAAAGCCACTGAGGACCACTACATTACAAAAATTCCCCCCAAATTGTTAAATATCACGCTTCATTCCGGACTACAGCCTCTAATCATGGGACCAGGTATTAAACCAATGCTGCTCGATGTGGTCTTGTTTCCAAAAGGAACAATTTGTCCTGAGCTATCCTTCTGGCCCAAAAAAAAAGTAAATTGTATTTTCAATATGATACCCTGGTCTATGCATTCTCAACTCTAGTGTCACAAATTGAAATGCCCTGTTCCTTTCTCAAATAGATATTATTACAAGATGAAAATAGATGCTGCTGCTCAGCCACTAAACAAATGACAACACATGGCATTACATAGGCCCAGATCCCACAATCCATGGCTCCAGCAGCAGGCGCCATCTGTTCACATCTCGCTTGATACACAGGCACCCTCAGCAATGATCTCTCTCCTTTCTGGGGACCTACATTTTAAAACATGCCTGCAAGCGGAAAATGGATTTGTGCTCCTTTTAGGGGGTGGAAAAAGCAGAATTGGAGAGAAGAGAGGATTCCTGAGCAGTAATTTAATGGAACCCTTGAGGTAATGCTTCCCCCAAACCATGGGTTTAACAATAGCTCGCTATCCTATGGCTATCCTATCGCTAGCCTTATTTATGCTTTGTTGTATGAGCCATCACATGCCACCGGCTTGCCCACGGCACTACCTGAGTGCAGGCACCATAAGGTGATAGATATCACTAGCACTGTGGCTGTCACTGCACTTTAATGTTGTGTTTGTAGCTTTTAATGGCAGCACAGCTATTGCTTCGTTGAAATATTATGTTTATCAATTATTAATCTGAATCTTCAAAAATCTGCCTACCATAACATTTAGCGGTATTTCAACTGGTGTGTTAATCACAGCCCACAATCTGCTGGAGAGCTGAGGTGTTAAAAACTGCACAAATTAAGATGTAAAGCTACCTTAACAGTGCACCTTGGGGCGTGGCCAACTGCGAGATGCGATAGACGTGAGCCTCTTGAGGTTCGCTACCGCGACTGACATCCTGATTGTAACGCCTGCATATCTGCACCTGCCTACCTTCAAATCACACCTGCCGGTGTGTGACACTTTGGGGCACATCGATACCAAAAATCGGCGCATATCGCACCGAGGCAGCGAAACTGGAAGCTGGTGAAGATTGGCCCTGACGCCGACCTGCAAGCAACCAAGAAGGCTGCCGGAATCGGTCTAATGGGCGTACTGTGAGAGGAGATCAGGACGGCCCTGCAGCGGTTGTGGACCGCCGACCTACCAGCCTGTAGCCTGCCGCAGCGAGGATCTGAAGCACTGGGTGAGGTGGAGACTCCCTAGGCGCATCGACTGAGACGGTGGTCGCGTCCTGAGGATTGAGGGCGTGAGGGCACGAAGGAGCAAGGACGGAGAACTGAGGGATCCGAAATCCGAGCCGCCCGTCCGGGACCAAGGAGGCAAAGAGGGGCCCAACTGAGACAGTGCTGATCCAGCACAGCGACAGCGGATCCTGTCCTGCTGGTGAGTGCTCATACCAGAGCCCCCCTGTGCGAAGCCCAGCCCCCCCTGCTCGCCCGACCGGGAGGCACCCCGACCAGCACCGGGCTCTCTCGCCCCAGAGCGCACTGCAATGTGTGAGGAGCTCAAGGACCACCTGAACCCTACCCAGAGGAATAACTATGCGGCCAGCGAGCATATCCACGAACGCCATAACCCTCTTGAATGAACGCAGAACTCATAGTGGTGTATCAACCGCGGTTCCCAGCTGCCAAGAGCTGCATGGGGCGAACCGCGCATAAGAGCGGCAAACAGTGAGGTGGCAGTGTGAACAGTCGCTGAGCGGAACCAGGAGGTCATCCCCCTCACAATCCGCCCACCCCCGCTCAGAATAAGCTAAACAGTGCTGAAACACACTGGGGCACATAGGGGCGAGAATTGGCGCAGCAGGGCCTATAACCCACGGAGAGAAAAACAACCTCCCGGTAAATAACTACCGCCTCCAGTGACCGAGAGTGGCGGGACACCGGCCTGGCACTGCAGCAACAAGTAGAAGAATGACAGGGAGGACTGCCACTGACCGAGGGCCGACTGTTGGGGGCAGGACCTTCGTAATCCCCTGCCCTCGGTAAAGCTTAACCTCTACGGTGAAGACACCGGGCTTCCTTGGGGAGACCAGGCCGCACAACAACGTACTCAGCTAAAGAGTGTCAACATCCCGCGAGGCTGACAAAGATTGCGACAGGGGAGAGCCGACCACCACAGCTGCAAAATGCAGCTTGACACCACGATCCGCCATCGTTCAAGGGGCCGACAACAGGAAGTGAACCTCAGAGCTGGGGTACCCCACTGTTTTGACATAGAGCTGCTAAGTGGGGATTGACCTTCGCAATAAGCCTTGCGATCAGCAAGACAGGAACCTCGCTATAAGATCACGCCCGCAAGGCCTGGCAGCAAGCACGGGAAAAGAAAAAACGAAGAAACCCACCATGCAAAATAGGATCGACCAATACACTGTTCCTCCAACACAGTCCCCCGATCTCCAACCGCTGCCTTCTGAAGACACAGACTCTGCACACACGCTCTCCCTAAGAGATGTCATGGGCGCCATAGTGGATTCCCGCTCATCCTTGGAGCAGAAGATAGAAGTTATGCCAGAGAAAACTGAAGGTCCATGTATGGAACTTTTCCTGGAGCAGTGGCTAACAGACATGTTTGACCCGCAATCCTTCTCCAAATTTTTCTCTATAGAAAGAGCACACCGCATGCCCACAGGTAGACTGCTGCCCGGAGCTCCCCCACGAACTGTGATAGCGAAGTTGCTAAACTACCGAGATCGAGATGCACTTTTACAGCAGGTGCGAACCAAGGGCACAATCATCTTAAACGGATCCAAGATAGCCTTCTTCCCCGACTATACGAGGGAGGTACAGAAGGCGAGACAATCCTTCGGAAAGCTCAAAAGACAAATGCAAACATTAGAAGTTAAATACGCCCTGCTTTTTCCTGCGCCGCTGAAAATGTATCATAAAGGCACAACGGTCCGCTTTGATGACCCTGGGAAGGCATGGCTCTGGGCGGAGTAGCACAGCAAGGGGGGCCTGGTCAGCATCCCGAGGTAATAGGGTCAGAAACTTCAGACCCCCAGCGGACTAACGTTGAGTGCCGGACCAGCCACCACTACCGGAGCATCCGGCGAACGTGGAGGACAGACCCCCGCCCTGATCCCCACTGAGGGCTCAGAATCTACCGGCAGGCACGAATCCATTCTATGGACAATGCCAGAGTGTGTCCTCAGTAACCTACATAAGGTGTTCCACATACTTATAATGCGGTAAGCGGAGGCTTACTACCCTCGCACTTGGGGAACCCCCCAACTTTTTAGTTTAACTCAATCAGGGACTGTTAATGTTGTCACCCTACTTCTTTTGAGTGTCAGCAATGTTTGGGCGACAGGTACTTCGTGTTGGGGTGGAGTATGGGGAGGGGTAGGGAGCGGCTAGTTGGGAAGAGTTTTTTGTTGCCCCAGGACCAACTCACCCTTGCAGGCCTCAGGGGTTATTATGGTTCTTGGTTAGTTGGGACCACAGCATACTTGGACAGCAATTCAATCACCATTCTGCGCATGATTTACATTAAATCACCATACACCGGGATTCTATCCCCGCAAGACATCCGCCCAACCCTCTAACAGATTTGTTAGATGGCACCTGACCAATCTCAGTCGTTATCGACTGAACGTCCCAAGTCCCTCAAGGTGCTCACTTGGAACGTGAACGGGATGGGCTCCGTGATCAAACAGCACCTGGTTAAGCAATTACTCAGCAAACACTCACCCGATGTGGCCCTGCTAACAGAAACACACCTAGCGGGATCACACTGTACTCTCTTCTAGAGAACCAATTATAGGACCGCCTTTCATGCGGGATACACAATGGGATCCAGGGGCACCCTCATTCTTATACCCAAACGCATCCCATTTGCCTTGCAGGAATTAGAACAGGACCCTCGGGGTCGCTATGTGCTAATCATAGGAACGCTCTGGGGTGAGAAATTTGGGTTTGTCTCAATTTACTCCCCACCTGGACTGGGGCAGGAACTGTTAGATGAATTGACTACCCTCATGGGCAAACATCAACCTGATAAATGGTTTCTTGGTGGTGACTTTAACAACGTCATGTGTAACACCATAGACCGCACCCATCTCAGACAACGCAACCCGAATACCCCCACCAGGCTGTTCAACTTCGTGTCCGCCTTAGGTCTTTGCAACGTGTGGCGGGAACTACACACGGGAGCTAGAGGTTATTCATTCCATTCGGGCGCCTACGGTTCCCTCTCCAGGCTTGACTACCTCTTCCTTCTGCATATAGACCTCTTCAGAGTACTGTCGGCAGACTTACTCCCCCGGGGAGTCTCCGACCACTCACCTCTGACGGTGGAGATACGGTTGCAGGGTATAACCCCCCCCTAAAACGTGGAGGCTGAATAACTACTACCTGGGCTTCCCCGACCTGGTGGACCGCCTTACTGAAGTCTCCACCGAATACTTCGAGATTAATGACACTGGGGAAAATGACCCGGTAGTGATATGGGAGGCCTTAAAAACCGTGTTGCGGGGAGAAATTATTTCCTGGATGGCGAACAAACAGAGGGAGAAACTTTGGAAGATAATAGAGGCAGAAGGGGAGGTAACTCAATGGGAGAATAAACACAGCCTTGACCCAACCCCTCAGACCCAAACATCCCTCAAACGGACCACTGAGCGCCTCTGAAACCTAATGCTAGATAATGCCAAACAAGCCCATTGGGAATCCAGAGCAAGAGTATACAAGTTTGGGGACAAAGCAGACAAAATATTAGCCTTGCTAGAGAAGAGGGATGAGGGACAACGCTGTGACCGGGAGATCATTACCCCACAGGGAGAGAGGTGCCGGTCGGACACTGAGATAGCGGAAGCCTTTGCCCAATTCTATGCCGCACTATACCAGGCCCCACCCTCGTCACTAGATCCAACCCTCCTAAACGACATAACAATCCCAACCCTGTCAGCGCAACAGACGGTGACACTGGACTCTGACCTCTCAGAAGCTGAAATAGTTGAAGCCCTAGCACAACTGCAATCAGGGAAAACTCCGGGCCCCAACGGGTTCCTGGTGGAAGTCTGGCAAAAACTAGGTGGGAATAACATAGCGCCCCCCCTGCATAAGCGCCCGGAACAGGGCACCCTCCCACCGGACCTGTGCAAGGCAACCATTGTAGTTATCCCTAAACCCGACAAACCCCAGGAAAGATGTGCCTCTTACAGGCCGATCTCGTTAATTAACGGTGAAGCCAAGGTCCTGGCCAAAACTCCTAGCTAACAGGCTCCAACCGGTGGCAGACACTCTGATACATCCGGACCAATGTGGCTTTATGCCACACAAGTCAACTTGAATGAATCTGCGTCGGCTTCACCTGGCACTAGAACGGGCCCCTATTATTGAAACTCCACTCGCCCTCTTGGCAATTTATTTTGAAAAGGCCTTTGACTCGATCCGGTGGGATAGCCTTTGGGAGATCATGAAACACATGGGGTTTGGAGATGGTTTCTTGGGATGGGTAAAACTGCTTTATATTAATATCCAGGCAGAGGTCAAGGTGAACGGGTGGACTTCCCGATCCTTCCCTTTGGGCAGGGGTACGCGACAGGGTTGCCCCTTCTCCCCCACCTCTTTGCCCTCGCGATTGAACCCTCGCCCTATGGCTCTGCTGGATGTGATTTAGATGGCCTGAGGGACATGAAGACCAAACCTCCCTATACGCAGACGACCTACTGGTATATCTGGGCGAACCGGCCCGGACCTGCCCTATAGTAACTGAAATGCTCATCCGTTACAGGCTATTTGGGAAGAGTTTTTTGTTGCCCCAGGACCAACTCACCCTTGCAGGCCTCAGGGGTTATTATGGTTCTTGGTTAGTTGGGACCACAGCATACTTGGACAGCAATTCAATCACCATTCTGCGCATGATTTACATTAAATCACCATACACCGGGATTCTATCCCCGCAAGACATCCGCCCAACCCTCTAACAGATTTGTTAGATGGCACCTGACCAATCTCAGTCGTTATCGACTGAACGTCCCAAGTCCCTCAAGGTGCTCACTTGGAACGTGAACGGGATGGGCTCCGTGATCAAACAGCACCTGGTTAAGCAATTACTCAGCAAACACTCACCCGATGTGGCCCTGCTAACAGAAACACACCTAGCGGGATCACACTGTACTCTCTTCCAGAGAACCAATTATAGGACCGCCTTTCATGCGGGATACACAATGGGATCCAGGGGCACCCTCATTCTTATACCCAAACGCATCCCATTTGCCTTGCAGGAATTAGAACAGGACCCTCGGGGTCGCTATGTGCTAATCATAGGAACGCTCTGGGGTGAGAAATTTGGGTTTGTCTCAATTTACTCCCCACCTGGACTGGGGCAGGAACTGTTAGATGAATTGACTACCCTCATGGGCAAACATCAACCTGATAAATGGTTTCTTGGTGGTGACTTTAACAACGTCATGTGTAACACCATAGACCGCACCCATCTCAGACAACGCAACCCGAATACCCCCACCAGGCTGTCCAACTTCGTGTCCGCCTTAGGTCTTTGCAACGTGTGGCGGGAACTACACACGGGAGCTAGAGGTTATTCATTCCATTCGGGCGCCTACGGCTCCCTCTCCAGGCTTGACTACCTCTTCCTTCTGCATATAGACCTCTTCAGAGTACTGTCGGCAGACTTACTCCCCCGGGGAGTCTCCGACCACTCACCTCTGACGGTGGAGATACGGTTGCAGGGTATAACCCCCCCTAAAACGTGGAGGCTGAATAACTACTACCTGGGCTTCCCCGACCTGGTGGACCGCCTTACTGAAGTCTCCACCGAATACTTCGAGATTAATGACACTGGGGAAAATGACCCGGTAGTGATATGGGAGGCCTTAAAAACCGTGTTGCGGGGAGAAATTATTTCCTGGATGGCGAACAAACAGAGGGAGAAACTTTGGAAGATAATAGAGGCAGAAGGGGAGGTAACTCAATGGGAGAATAAACACAGCCTTGACCCAACCCCTCAGACCCAAACATCCCTCAAACGGACCACTGAGCGCCTCCGAAACCTAATGCTAGATAATGCCAAACAAGCCCATTGGGAATCCAGAGCAAGAGTATACAAGTTTGGGGACAAAGCAGACAAAATGTTAGCCTGGCTAGAGAAGAGGGATGAGGGACAACGCTGTGAACGGGAGATCATTACCCCACAGGGAGAGAGGTGCCGGTCGGACACTGAGATAGCGGAAGCCTTTGCCCAATTCTATGCCGCACTATACCAGGCCCCACCCTCGTCACTAGATCCAACCCTCCTAAACGACATAACAATCCCAACCCTGTCAGCGCAACAGACGGCGACACTGGACTCTGACCTCTCAGAAGCTGAAATAGTTGAAGCCCTAGCACAACTGCAATCAGGGAAAACTCCAGGCCCCAACGGGTTCCTGGTTGAAGTCTGGCAAAAACTAGGTGGGAATAACATAGCGCCCCCCCTGCATAAGCGCCCGGAACAGGGCACCCTCCCACCGGACCTGTGCAAGGCAACCATTGTAGTTATCCCTAAACCCGACAAACCCCAGGAAAGATGTGCCTCTTACAGGCCGATCTCGTTAATTAACGGTGAAGCCAAGGTCCTGGCCAAAACTCCTAGCTAACAGGCTCCAACCGGTGGCAAACACTCTGATACATCCGGACCAATGTGGCTTTATGCCACACAAGTCAACTTGAATGAATCTGCGTCGGCTTCACCTGGCACTAGAACGGGCCCCTATTATTGAAACTCCACTCGCCCTCTTGGCAATTTATTTTGAAAGGGCCTTTGACTCGATCCGGTGGGATAGCCTTTGGGAGATCATGAAACACATGGGGTTTGGAGATGGTTTCTTGGGATGGGTAAAACTGCTTTATATTAATATCCAGGCAGAGGTCAAGGTGAACGGGTGGACTTCCCGATCCTTCCCTTTGGGCAGGGGTACGCGACAGGGTTGCCCCTTCTCCCCCACCTCTTTGCCCTCGCGATTGAACCCTCGCCCTATGGCTCTGCTGGATGTGATTTAGATGGCCTGAGGGACATGAAGACCAAACCTCCCTATACGCAGACGACCTACTGGTATATCTGGGCGAACCGGCCCGGAAGTGCCCTATAGTAACTGAAATGCTCATCCGTTACAGGGAGTTCAATGGATTGAGAATCAATCAGAAGAAATCCGTATTCTTCCCGGTGAAGGACGGAGGGCAGGCCAACCCACAGGATTGCCCGTACCGAACGGAGCAACACGGCTTCAGGTACCTGGGAATCGGGATAACAGCAGATCATTCCAGATATTTATTGCACAATCTTCAACCGATCATTGACCTGTTTGTCAATGATGTTCACTACTGGAAACTTCTCCCTCTGACCCTCATGGGTGGAGCCGCACTTTTTAAAATGATGGCTCTTCCAAGTTTCCTCTATGTCCTGCAGAATGCCCCACTGAAGATCCCAAACTCTTAATTTAACCGGGTCGAGACCCTTCTTAGGGAACTTATATGGGGTGGAGGCCAATCACGTATAGCACTGACAACACTTCAAAGGTCGACCTATTATTGGGCCTCACAACTTGCGGTGGTCAACGACTTGCTACACGGGGACCGGGAACTACCCCACATCAGGGCCGAGGTGGAGGCTATGCAGAGCACAGATCCACTACACTTATTATACCAATCCCCCCAGAGAACCCCTCTGCCGACAACTATGACACATACCACTACTATTTGGAGACAGGCACACGTGTTTGTAGGGTGGGGAAACAGAATAACCGCGGCACAACACCTATGGCATAATTGCAACCTAAAAGAAATCGAGAAACTCGAACCATGGCCGTGCTGGGTGAGGGCTGGGATTCTGAAAGTAGAAGATATCCTGAAAGACGGGAAACCAACCTCATTCGAAGACATGCAGTGCAAATTCCAACTCCCGGATACCGAACGGTACCATTACATGCAACTAACCCATGCCCTGAGAACCTAAATACCCGCAGAGGACACGGTCCCAGACCACACACCGATAGAACGCAATATGCTACCAGCGCACATCCCCACCAAATGCACATCTGTCCTCTATAACGCTATCATATCCTTTGCCACCCCTGAACTAACAAGCCTAAAAACCAAATGGGAAAAAGATGTAGGAGAGATAGACTCAGAGGACTGGATCCAGGTACTAATGCACCCACAGGAAGTGACTATCTCCTCCAGGCTCAGGCTGGTGCAACTTAAAATCCTGCACAGAGTGTACTACCCTAGAACTACATTGTATGCTGGATGAGGGCAACAAACCCGAACTGTCTCCGGTGTGGAGAGGAGGAAGGAACCTTCTTTCATATCCTGTGGTCAAGTCCCCGGATCCGCACCTTCTGGGACGCTTGTTGTACTGAACTGACCAGGATACTCACTTGCACTATACAATTGGACCCAGGGGTCCTAGTCCTGGGAGTACCAGATGAGACCGAACTTAACAAATGGGAAAAGCTGCTTTTAAACACAGCTGCGGGCCTAATGAAGCACAACATCGCACAAAAATGGGGCGTGCCAGAGGCCCCGACAATGGAACAGTGGGTAATGGACATGGAGACATGCGCCATGATTGAACGTCGGATATATAACGCAAGAGGCTGTCCAACCAAAGCCTCTAAAATATGAGGGAGATGGGAAGAGGGTGGGCCTTAATGGCCACAGACAATGGTGATGATAACATGAATAGATATACAGAAGGTCAAGGGAAATGATGTTGGTTCTGGTGATACTAATATTAATGCTAATTTATGAACGGAAATGCTGGTCCTCTAATGCCTTTATTTTTTCTTTTTACTCTCTCGTTGTGTGGTTGTCTTGACTATGTAATGAAAAACAATAAAAATGTTTTATCAAAAACAGTGCACCTACAAGCAGCTAAAAGTGAGAAGTTCAGAGAGTGGTTGCTGTTGTGTGGCACGGAGGACACAAGACCTAAACAAATATTGGTGGGTTTAATAGATGCAATGGGAATTGATTTCACCAGAAGTGGACATACCTTAAAATGAGATATGCAAAACCCATTCAGCTAGCCTTTTCCAAATGGAAGAAAGTACAGAGGAGAAATGTGCATTTGCCATTCAGAAAATAAATCAATAACAGAAAAACAAACTGCGAGAGAACAGAGTTTCCTATCACTTTGCTGGCAAAGAGTAGACGACATGCACCTTTTAAACCCAATCATCTGTCGTGGAATATTCCTTTCCCAACAATACCACATTTTACAAATATTCCAATCATATATATCCAGTGGTAAGTATCTGGCCTAGAAACATAACCACCTCAGATTCAAATGTCGACACAAGAGTTAAAAACGCACTAAAACATGTTTTTTTTACTACCTGCTGTGGTAGGTCAGATGGAGAAGACAGACAAATGGGTCCCATATTCAACAAGGTTTATTATAAAATAATAAAGAAAATGCCTAACTTTCCCTATCCTAAGGATTTCCGTACCTAACACAACAATGCCAGGGAGCTCCTTGTCAATAGTGAAGTCTGTAATCAAAAGTCTGTCCTCCGTCCTAAGACGAACCTAGGCTGACCCTACCACTATTGCTATAGCGTTACAGAAAAAACAGAACAATGGCTCCCTTCTTCTGTGTTGCTTTTCAGCAGAGTTCTCCTCAGAGAACACACCCTCCAGTTCTTCCAAGGGGCTTTCCCATGCCCTTGAGAATTGGTTCTTTTTACTTTCGAGAGTTATTTCTGGAATTATTTAATTCTTAACTGAGTCTCTGAGTATCTCCCAATCCTTCTCTCTTCTGCAAGCACACCTGTTCTGGGTCTCACCCTACTCATACCTTTGCCATTCACTGGGACGAGGATGAGAAGTCCATGAATGATTCTTACTCTCCTTATAACTTTGGGATTTACTGGGACGAGGATGAAGAGTTCCTGTATGAGTCTCACTCTTCTTATAACTTTGCCATTTACTTGGATTAGGATGAAGAGTCCCTGAATGACTCTCACTCTTCTTATAAATTTGCCATTCACTGGCACAAGGATGAAGAGTCCCTGTATGATGCTCACTCTTCTTATAACTTTGCAATTGACTGGGACGAGGATGAAGAGTCCCTGAATGGTTCTCCCTCTTCTTGTAACTTTGCCATTCCCTTAGAGGAGGATAACTGAAGCACCAAGAGAAACACGTACCTAAAGTAATCGTGGAAATAAAGAAGATGAAGTAACTTACTGACCAATAACTATAAATACGCAGTAATGCAAGATAGAAAGAAAACATATAGAGACTTGCTGTAGCGGTATAAATAACGTGAAAATTGACGTTGGCTCATGTTGAATTCAACCAAGCTACCTCAGAGACAAAACAAGGATGCGGAATCAGGAGATGCAGGAGAACCGCTCTGTATGCAGAGCCGACACTGGTTCAAGGTTGGCCCAGAATTAAGGATGCTATTTCAAGGGAAACGCACAGAGCCCAAAGGGAGTTCATGGATAAGCTCTGAATGTGGGACATTCGTCATAGATGGAAGAAGAAGAAAACATCTGTGAGCGCCAAACCTCTGGTCAATTAAAAGTACACAGAGTTCAAATGAGATAGAGTGAGCAAGTCTCTAGAGGCCAAGACGAGCAACAGCCCCTTGCATAATTAAATCAAATAGCAGTAAATGGAAGGCTGAAATTGACACATTTGTGGTCTCTTCACATGTGAGTCAGAAGTTGAAAACAAAGTCTATTCATTAAAACCTCAAGCTAAGATAGTAATGTGCTCACACTCCCTTGAATGTTACAGGACAGTGAGCATGCAAGGTACAAATGGAAGACTTTGGCTTATGGCCTAACGATGAGAGATGATGGACTAATTGGGAAAACCGGGAGTAGTCTGATTGGATTCAAACACCTAAGTTTTGTTTCACGTACGTGCTGCTAAAGAGCCAAAAGTTCAAGGTTGGGATAGTGTGCCAACCAATCGGTGGGTTTGAGGGACAACCTAACGTGCAATGTAGCATAGACCAATCCACTGTTGTTTTGTCTGATATAATCAGTACTATATGTCTTTAGAGGTAGTTCAAGGCGTGCCCTACAGATAAGGGGTAGCCAATAATTAACTAATCCTAATATGTTCTATAAGTAGATATGCTCCCTTAAACCAATTCCTTCCCTTAATAGGTTTTGTATCTTCCCATGTAGAATGACGTCATGGATGACGCATGTTGGGGTATAAGACCTCTATGAAATCAAGCTATTGTGTGAATGTACAAGCATCAGTCCGCTGTCTGTGAGTTCTCCCTACATTATTAACTGACAATAAAGTAGTGCTTTTCAAAATTCCTTGAGTCTGTCCGATTACTTGGTCTGAGAGCATTGTTTGTTCTTCTATCTAGCACAAGAGACGCATCAAGGTGCTAGAGCACATTTGGTAGCAGTGCAGATGGTTGCGGTCTAGTCAACCTAGTCCAGAACCCCAGATGCTTGGTTGCTCCCGCCATTAGCCAGAAGACTGCAGAGCCTACTGTGGAGATGGCATGCAGAGTCACGTACAAGAAGATTTGGTCAGCAGGTCCTGCTTTGACGAAATTCCTGTCAGGTTCCCGCAGGTGCCCCATGGACGGAAGGCAAACTAATTGGTTGAGGGAGAGTCGATGCCGGAGGACTTGAACTGAGTCACGGATGTAAGTAGAACAACGAAGGTGGGAAAAACAGGGGGGAGGGATTGGGTTGTAAATAATAGGTATAATCAGTAACAGGATCTTTTTGGGATATTATAAAGAGAAGTAGATACCGCGATTCCTAGTTCCACATGGATAGAAGGGTATGCACTAAAGTGAAGGGTGTTAAGGATTCCTGAGGCAAGGCCCACAGAAGAGTGCGTATCAAACTCCAAAATGGAGTAAAACAGAGAAAGGATACATTTACTAGAGAAGTAAAGGAAGGCCTATGCAGTAACATTTAAAAAGTGCACATGTCTGGGGTTAAAAAAAGGTCAATATAAATCTTTTGTTGTGTCTAGACTAATAAATATAGAACAATAGTAAAAAACAAAAGATATTGGTGACAATTTGGACCAAGAGGTTGACATGAATCAGGAAGGGAAAAATCAAAGAAAATGAATATGTAAATAAAGAAGAGACTCTTTAAATACAAATAAAATAATGATATAATACAACTTGATAGGAAGCGTAAACGAAGAAGCAAATAGAATATCATTGTATAGATTTAAAATAAAGAAGAAACAAAGTAAGCAGTTGAAATATTTCCTGAATATGGATCATAAACAGTTATTGATGGCGCCTGTGTCAAGTAACCGGCGTGGTTTATTTGATCAAATAAAGAATCGAATAAAAGAACGGGTAAGTATTGACGATTGGAACCAATCTGTCATCATGGGGGACACAGCACTCCTACATTTCTGTAGGACATTGCTGAGATACACAGTGACGATAAGGAAATATTATTGGGAATAGGTTTGAGGCATGACCAATAAGACACTAATGCTATGGCCTCAGGAGGGTTTGCTGTCAAAAACTGTATTATGGCGTATGACAACATACTTGCATGCCACACATAAGGGAAACAAGTTGCAGTAAAGGTTGACCATTTTAGAGCTATGTAGAAAGTATCAGAGTGAGAAAGAAGACCCAGCCTATGGGGAGAGGATGCTCAATCAGCATAAAGGGGAGGATAAAAGGCCTTCGGCTCCCCTTTCCTTTCCTGAAGAGAAGAGTTTAGATACAGAGGAGAAGGAATTTTACCCTGTTTTATTGGAATTAAAAGCACCAGAAGGGTACGTTAATCCAACATATGCTCCCCTGCTTATAGCAGCGAGGATAATGCAGAAGAGATCAAGAGCAGAGAATGCAAAGATAGATCAACACACGATGAAAGTAAACAGCCTGATGAGAGAAAAGACAGACAAGACAGACCAATGGAGATAGAGGAAGAAGCAGGGAAGCAGAAAGAAATAAAGTATAAAGTTAAGGGAATAACAATAGCACAGAATGAATGGATGGGAGGACAAATATTGCTTAAGATAGACGATGAGGGCATTGATGTGTTTCGAGAAAGAGAGGAGAGAAAAAAGTGCGAAAAGAAGGAAAAGGAAGAGGAAAGAGCATATAAAGAAGAGAGGGATAAAGAATGCAAGCAAAGCGAAGAACGAAGAAGATATGAGGCAGGAAAAAAAAGGAGAGATTAGAAGAGAAGAAACAAGAAAGAAGAGATTGAAGCGCAAAGAATGAAAATACATATTTTGCAGCGAAGGCGAGAGGAAGATGAATTAAGGGAGATGAGGAGAAGAGAAAAAGAAATGAACACGAGTAGGGGATTAAAAGACGATAAGATTGTACATTTATGCCATAGGAGTATAGTGCTAATTGGCGCACAAGAACGATTGGAGGAAGAGAGAGGGTCACAACAGCCCATAGGGAGGTGCAAAAAATGCTGAGATCAGCATGGGCTGATGGGCTGGACACAGAAGACAGAGTAAAGGCTTGGGAATTTATACAGGCAAATGAGGGATAAAGACATGCATAAAACCCAAGAGAACGTAGAAGGGTCTCTATCAAGGGAAACTGAAGACAGATTAGATGACATTATGACAGATGAGTATGGAGCGCTGTCTTTTAGACTAGATCTCAATGATGCAGAGAAGGACAACAGCCATACAAGCTGGTGCATAATGATGTCAGACAAAGAAAGGGAGGAGAATGAGAGGGTGCTAAGAGAGGGTGCATGTAGGTTTTTAAAGGAATCAAGTATAGAGAAAGGTGTAAAATGGCCAGATTTAGAGGAACCTAAAGAAAGCACACCATAATGAACACTCTATATTGAGCAACAACAAGCATGATCGTGTAGTGCAGGGGATATATCCCCGCCATATGTAAGCAGGTTAAGATTATTACCAGGAAGAAGACAAATGGGTGAGGCTAGCTCCGCCATGAAAACGAGGAGTATAGGCAAGTATTATTATGGACCAAGCTTTTGATAATTCCTATTATTGGAGAAGGTGGGACGACGACCACAATATATACCATGGCCGCAGATGGATAAAGATAATTCAAGGTGCAAATTGCTGAGTTTGACTTCTGGTGCTGGAACATTGATTTATGAGTTAGAGAGAATGGTATCATTAATGACGCTAGCTATATGTGACGTAAAAGGGCTGCTAGCTGCTATCCTAGCGGAGGGAGCTGATGCAATTGGAAACGAGCAGGATACACAAGTGTGACTGCACAGAACACGACACATGATGGAGCACCATTTAATAATTGCAGAGCAGAGGTATGGCGCGTGCTCAGAGTTCAATACCCCGCTACATCAGACATGAGTGTGATTATGACTAGGAAAATGGGGGAGATTGAAGACCCTGTTGCTTACATTTAAGATATTCAGGATAGATGGTGGCAGGAGACTTGTGAACTGTGGGATAAAGTCGTAGCATTATTTTACCACATTTTGGCCCTTATTCCGATATTGGAGGCAGCCATGGCACTGTTTGCGCCATGGCTGCCTCCAATACCGGGTCCAGCACCGGTCTAGTTGAATGGGGACTTACCGGTTCATTCCGACCCTGGAGGACCCAGTAAGTCCCCATTCAACCAACCATTCCCCATTCCTATTTGAGCCCCCATAGGACTCAATGGGAATGGGGAAGGCGCTAATAACGGGGCAGCGAATAGCAGGCCCGTTATTAGCGCCCTGGTCCCTTAGCAGGACCCGTAAAGAACGTATGGTCAGACCACACGTCCTTTTCGGTTCCCGCTAAGGGACCTTGGAATTGGGCGACAAGGGATTACCGGTACCGGTCTCCTTACCGGTGCCCGGTATCCCTTACCGTCCAACTCATAATGGCCCCCTTTGTGTCAGTGCTGCCTGAGCCAGTGCAACAGCAATTGAAACAACTTTTGTGAATGGAAGCGAAACCATGTCCAGAAATACAATTGACAATCGTGCATCACTGCCGATTATTGCAGGAGAAGAATACAAAGAAAGCTGAGAACAGAAAGCAGGAGGAAGCAAAGTTAGTTCAAAAGAAGTTGTCCAAAATAGCCATCGAGGGGGTGGTACTAACAAGTAATGAAGGAGGGTGACACAGGAGATGCAGCCTGGACAGCAGAATTACACTGGAGATCCCACAGACCAGAGTGGGTACAATATTTGGCAAAGAGGAAGAGGGAATGGGCCTAGAGAAGTAGGATGAGGCAGATTTTAAAACCCTCAGCCAAGAGAAGGATTTAATGGCAGACATCCTCAGCAATGTTGGAATTGCGGAAGTGTAGGACACATAGCTAGCACATGCAGAAGCAAGGGAGGCATTGAACAGAATTGGCAAGCTCCAAGAGGGGGGATGGGTTATGCTCCACAATATAATACAGAATCACATGGATGTTATGGCCAAGATCACATGCAGGCTCAGATATATTTGCTGCAAACCCAACAAATGCAGCCAGCACTGCTGCAAATACAATGACCACAAGGGCAAACATAGCAAGTGCAGACAAAGTTGGCTATGGTACCACAATGGAACATGACCCCAGGGGCCCAAGAAGAACCCACACCTAAATTGGGGAGTGGGAATGTGATAGGAGAAAATCCTTTCACAGATACAGGGATGAATTTATATCCACAATAGGACAGCCCACAGAGCGACTTTATGTGTTCTGACCTATCAGTGACACCAGAACCCTAATAGAAACCAGGGGTCAGGGTAATGTAGGAGGCAAGTCATTCTCATTTCTAGTAGCACTGGTGCCACTCGTTCTTGTGTCCACAAGGGAAAATACCAAATGTCAGGTAATGCCATGAATGCTCAGGGATTCTCTGGGGTGATGAGTTTAGTTCCTTTTGCAGACGAATTGCCAATCTCTATGGGAGAACATGATATGTTCATGCCATTATTAAATTCTAGGCAGACACCAGTTAACATATTGGGACGTGACTTAATGACAAAGCTTAACATGATGATATCTTATACTAACAAAGGAATAGCGTGCTCTACTCCAGGGAGACACTATATGAATGTGGGAGAGTTCATATTAGCCTTTACAGGCCAGAAAGCATTACACGAAGTTCCTTTGGATCCAGAAGTATTTTTGTATGGTGTGACTATCTTATTATCATGATTACCCAGACTGGTAGTTAAAATATTGAGAATACCTGATGAATTTTTGTTGAGACCAGAAATTCCTATGGACGATGAGGATGGGCAGATTATTCCCTTAGTGTTAGAAGCAGCAGTGGTCAGAGAAGAAAGGGCGATGCTTCATGGGACCGATGATGAAGGAAGAGGATTTGTATTTATTGATTTTATTGTGCATTTGCAAGTTGCTTATACATCGAGGAATTGTGTTTCAAAGCATCCACAGGGCAAAGGGGAGGGAACAGGGGAACAAAACAAGACAATGGGCTGAATTAACAATGATGAGCAAAAGGCAGAGGTGGTCCTACTAGGGCTTGTGAACATTTAGAACGTGCAAGTGCAGAGATAGACAAGGGACAGGGGATGGGGGTAAGTGCTGGAGGTTCCTCAGAGGGGAGAATGCCAGAGAGCCAGTTGCAGGACAACAGGTAAGTGCAAGGCAGTGAACACTTGGTAGGAGAGTGGTCAACTGCCAGTGCAATAAGTGCAGACCTGTGAGATAACAAAGAACAATGTGTGCCCAAAGCCAAGTGCAGGGGGGAGGGCAGAGGCTGAAGGTGATTGGACAGAAGGCCAGGACCCAGACGGACACATAAGGGCCGAGGCCACCAATCTCAGTGACTGCGGGGTTTAGCATGGGAGGGAGAGGGAGAAGGAGGAGGAGAAGAGGAAAGTCCTGAAGAACTTGCAGAATTTGAGGAGATTCGGCTCAAGACGGAGAGGAAGGGGGAGGCTGTTCCAGAGGAGGGAACCAGCCGACAAAAGAGATCAGCCACATGCTTGCTGCTTAGAGAAGAGCTTGACAAGCAGAGAGTTGGAGCCAGAGGATCGGAGAGATCTGGAGGGAGAGTATTTGGTGAGAGCAAGTTGTAGGTAGCATGGTCCCAGGCCCTAGACAGCCTTATGGATGATGCAGAGGGATGTGAATTTGATCCTTGCAGCAACCGGGAGCCAATGGACAGTGATAGTCCTTAGTGAAGGATATAGATTGACAGATTTGACAGATGAAGAACTGTTTAGAGATGACTACTCTGACGACGAACTAGTGTTTTTTATAAGTATCACTTATTGGATCAAAGTAAAGAATAAAGAAATACTGCAGAGAATGGCGTTGGTAAAGAGAAGACTGTAATTCCTTCAGGAAGACTTAGAGAAGCAGCCAGATGTTTTATGGACCACACGCCCATATGATGTGGAACTATTTAAAGGGATAGGTGCAGTTAAAATTAAACTAAAACCAGGAGCTCACTTACCACAAGCAAAGCAATATCCCATCTCTAGGGAGGCGGACAAAGGTATATTTGAGACCATTTGTGCGTTAATGAAGCAAGGCATAGTAGTACCATCAGATTCATCATGTAACACAGCTGTTTACCCCGTGAGAAAATCAAAGGGTGGGGTCGTGGATATTCATTCAGGACGCTTGCCCCTAAACAATATATTCGAAGCTGAGTTTCCTTAATTCCAAATCCTGCGATAATACTGTGTAACATTACATCTAAGGCTCAATATTTCACAGTTATCGATTTAAAACATATTTAAAAAATGCATTTTTCTCGATTCCCCTTCATGAAGACGCACAAGATTTAATTTCCTTTTCGTATAGATATACGCGCCTGAAACATACTTGTTTGCTCCAGGGCTACTGTGAGTCTCCTTTGATCTTTAACAGAGTCCTCCAGATGCACCTGGGTAATGTCCAGCTCGAAAGCATAATAATTCAGTACGTGGATGACATTTTGTTGTGTAGTGAGACAGAAGAAAGATGTAGAGAAGAGTCAGTTAAACTCATGACTATACTCTCAGAGAAAGGATACAAGGTAGATAAAGAGAAATTACAATAGTGTCAAGATGTAGTCTTGTACATAGGACAGTTGATCTCTCACAAAGGGAGAAAAGTGACTCCCGAAAGAGCAGAAGCAATTATGAAAACCACAGCACCTAAAACAGAGGGAAATGCAACAGTTTCTAGGCTTATGCAATTATTGCACGGCCTGGGTTTCCAACCGTAGTACATGCATTCAATCACTTTTAAAAGGACTCAAAGAAGCACAGGTAGACAAGAGCGCAATAATATGGACAGATGAGATGACTGAACGGTTTGAAGAATTCAAAAAGGCAATCAGTACAGACCCTGTGTTGGGGATCCCAGATTACAATGAAGAATTTTATTTATTCTCCCATTCAAATGTAGGAATCATGACAGCAGTCCTTATACAGAAGACTACATTAGGACATGGCCATAAATCATTGGCTTATTATAGTGGGATTTTAGATCCAGTTATGAAGGGACACTCTCTCTGTCAGAAATTCTTAGTTGCTGCTGCATTCACAATTGAAAAGGCTTCAAGTATACCAATGGGATGTACAATAGTGTTATTTGTAGAGCATGCATTATTTGCAATTTTAGAGAAGCCTAAAACTACATTGACCACACAAAGAGCATCGGGGTATGAGGTAATTATTTCCAACCCCGCGATTAAAATTATTAGTTACAAGACAGTAAATCCAGCAATGTTTATAGCAGAACTAGTAGGAGATGATGATTATGTACATGATTGCACAACGTATACTGAGAATTATAATAATATTCCCCAGGCTAGAGAAAATGCCCTCGGGAGGGGGGAAGTTGTTTTAATTGATGGTTCTTCAGAAATTGACCAGACAACTGGGGAAAGACATACTGGAGCAGTGGTAATAAAGCTGAATCAAGAAGGTGAAAAACTCTTTTGAAACAAAATGCCCCTAGACGCAGACAACGTGGCCATCTACTGGCCCATAACGAACCACCTGTTTATTAGCACAATCTTGGAAAAAGGTGTTACTACACAACTACTCACCAGAATCTTACAAATTCCCTCCAGATCACTGATAAGGTTGACTCATGACTCCTTGTCTTCCTTGACAACTTGACTGTATTTGACACTATAGACCACCACATCCCCTCTTCTGCCTTGCTGATAGAATGGGTTTCACTGGCACTGTCCTGAATTGGTTTGCCTCCTACCTCTCCGGTAGGCACCAGGCTATCCAGATGAACACGTTGTATTTTGACCAATTCCTAGTCTCCTACAGACTCTCCCAAGGGTCCATCATCTCACTGTTCCTATTTAAACTTTACATGGAGCCTCTGGCCACTGTGTAAGCATCATGAATGAGGACATAGACAACAGCTTCAAAATTCAAACAAACAGATATTATTAACTTAAATGTCAGGATGGCTGAATGCCTAACTTGCCCTATGCTAAGTGGGATTTCCCAAACAAAATAAAACTAATGAAAGTCTGAGTCAAATAGTTCAATTTAGGAATCTGATTGAGTCCAAAACCTATGCTTGCCCTCACAACTAATTCTATGCAATGTGGAGAGATGTCAGTAACCAAAAGAAAATAGTGTTCACTACAAAGGTCTGAGCTTCTTCCAGCTCCCTTCCCCAAGTGTAAAGCAGTTCCACAATAAGTCTTAAAATTACCTTTTTTGGATTCAATGAAATATAGTTTTAAACACGGCTTGGGGTTCCCTTCCCCAAGTGTAAAGCAGTTCCTCTAAAGCGGTCCTACAGGTATCTTCCTTAAATGCAAGAGGGTCAATATAAAAGTCTGAGCTTCTTCCAGCTCCCTTCTCCAAGTGTAAAGGAGTTCTACAAAAAGTCTTAAAGTTACCTTCTTTGATTCAAGAAGATATGGTTTTAGCCAAGGCTCGGGGTTCCCTTCCCCAAGTTTCAAGCCCCAAAACACAAAGGAACCTTGAGAGTCCGTATTCACCCCAGCAAATGTCTCAGATATCAAGGGTGCCCTTCCTCAAGTGTAATGTAGTTAAACAACACAATACAAAAGGAAAGCTCCTTGCTCCCCTTTAACTTTCACAGTTTTGCTGTTTCCAATTTTCCAAGATTCTTTTGGTAGCTTGTAGTTTTAAAAAATGTTGAAAATAATATCAATTTCTGTGGTTAAGTTTAAAGTTCCAAAATCAATTCAACTTTAGGGTTTGTTTGTTTATTCTTCAGAGTTCATTTCAATTTGAAGCACAACATGTGGTTAATTGCTTGTTCGTTAGAGTTAAATTCACTGTGGAACTCTTCATGTAATGGTTTGCTTAAATTTAGGGTCCAGTTCCTTCTCTGGCTTTCGAACGTGTATTGATTCTGGCTGTTTGCAAAGCTTTAGTTTAGTTTGGTATTCAATAATGGTGATTTTCACTCGTAACTTAGTTTTTCATTGTCTATTATTCAAGAAGTGTTGTTCGTTCCTCATTAAATGCTTCTGTAATTGTCTGATGTTTGTTTGTTCTGTGTTAAGTGTTTAAAATTAGTTTGTTTTGCTTTAAGTTGATTACCCAATGTCCGAAGACCTATGAAAATGTGCCTTATACTGCACGCGACCACTCCGATACAAAGTAATCTTTCTGGTTCAATGCTTGAAGGCCAGAGACTTTCAAAAATGTGCTCATGAGAGCCACACAACCACTCTCTTGACAATAAAGTTCATTCATTCGTGCACCAGGTTTCCCAGACACCAGAAACTCACTGGTCGCTCTGACAGGTCTTGTTGCATCACAGATCACAGAGTCTCTGATTTACAAGGCCCTGTCTCCTTCTCCACACAGCGGAATGGGCAACATGGACATGAGGGAAAGGGATAGTCTTTCATCGTGGCTTCCCTCTCTTCACTCCCTCTGTTCCACGGAGTCCCATCTCCTCGACCACGCTTCCAAGGACTCTTTTCTTCCACAGTCCCCAGTGTCTCAGCATCTCATTCCGGGAAGATTCTCTGCCTCTTGCCTTGAGCTCCTTACTGCTTTTCCTGTCCTGATCTAGATCTCCTTTGATGTCTCTCTGAGCTCCTTTTATACACCTGCAGCCCCTTGACAGGCTTTGGTGTGAGCAGTCAATGAGCCAGACTTTGACAGCTCTTAGCAGACATCTTCTTCGTCCCAGTACCATAGTGGTAATAGATCCGGTTCTTCATTGCTCTTAGTTGCCTCTTCTTTGTCTCAGTACTGTTCAATGTCATGTGTGAAGAAAAAGGGGAAATGACTCACAATAACTCATGAAGGTTGGGGAAGGTTCGGGTTGGTTGTCAGTAGGGAACGGGGATACCAAGTCTCGCCCATCTTATATTTAACCCTTTTCCCTCTCTTTCTGGTATACTTGGGTCGATGGTATCTCATACCCTTTTCCTGGTCACTAGGACATGTATGACAATACCCCATTACTGCCCAAGGGATACAGGGTTCTTCTTGGAAGGGACGGGAGGAATACCATGTCTGTCGTGAATCGCTGGGTGCGCCCCTTTTGGGCCTCATGGTCCTTGTCACAACGGACTTAAACAACTAATTCCTCCAATATGGCCATCCAACGCATTCCCTTCTCGCTCCATGCGTTGGACGTAACCCTTCTCTATTTCTAGACCACGCCTTCCGCGGCTCCGCGCGACTCAATGCTATAGCGATTAGCGACCAGATGTGTGCTCTGTAGCTCGCGGTTCTTCTCCTTTCTACTCCACTATCCCTTCCCCGAAACCCCCCCCCCCTTCTTCTTCCTCCTGGATTCTAGTTCTAGTGAACTTACCTTGCCTCCTGGATTCCTGGATTCGACCTCCCGGAAAACTGAACGCATTCTGGATTCGGCAGAGACACGGGCCGCCTTCTTCAAAACCCGATCCATCCGAAAGAAGGCAGCCTCCAAGAACACCGGTAAAGAACGGATTCAGGTGAGAAGGGGGGAACTCCTTGACAGTTTGAGACGCCACCCAATCGAAAGCGATATCGACACGGAGGCTGCCTTGCAGGACTTGATGCGTAGTATTCAGGAACTGTCAACCGAGGTACAGAATCTGAAAGCGGAGAACGCCGCTCTCAAACAATTGGTTCTATCCCGGGATTCTGCTACAAAAGAGAGTGTTATACTGGGCGGAGTTGTGGATAAATACGACGGCTCCGCAAAGACCCTTCGTGCATTCCTGGATTCGTGCTTGGTTCATTTTACCTTCAAGCCTTACTATTGTGCGACCCCCAGGGCCAAGGTGGGTTTTATAATCTCTCACTTTTCCGGGAATGCCTTAACTTGGGCCACTCCCCTCATTAACTCTAGCAATGCCCTCCTAGACGATTATGATGGGTTTATACGTGCCCTAAAAGACATGTTTGACCACCCTTAGCAGGTCTATAGTGCACAAGAATGCTTGTTAGACTTTCAGCAAGGGACCCAGGATATGCTCACATATGTGACCTGATTTAGACAACTGGCAAAAGAAGCCGACAGGTCCACTGAGGCGAGTTTTACCCTGTTCAGGAGAGGATTGAACGAAGAAATTAAGGATGAGCTGGCCAGAGTGGCACGACCAAGCTCATTCCAGGCATTAATGGATCTTGCCATGCAGATTGACTTCTGTATCCAGGAAAGGAAATCAGAAAATAAGAAATCCAGGGGAACTTCTTCCAAGGTATCATTTGAGGGTACCCCCAGACCAGAAATCAACCCAAGCCCAGCTTCAGAATCTGAGCCCATGCAGATTGGGGCCTTTCGTGGACCCATATCCCACAAGAGAGAATGAGGAGAATTAATACAGGCTTGTGCATGTACTGCGCCTCAGATAAGCATTTGGTTAGAGAGTGTCCTTTAGCACCCCCTCGGCGTTCGGGAAACGTCAGCTCCCAATCCTAGATGGAGCAGAGCATCGGGAGAGAGATGTTTGCTCCACATCCATTCCATCCTTGAACTCTCCTGGACAAAACAATTTGGTGGTACTGCAGGCCTTTTTATCACCATCCAAGTATACGAACTATTCCATTGTGGCCCTGGTAGACTGCAGAGCTATGGGAATTTTCATCGATCATGAGTGGGTTGATAAACATCAGATTTCCTACTGGTCACGAAGCACCATGCAGCCTGTGGAAGCTATCGACGGAAGACCTCTCACATCAGGACTCATAAGCTTTCAGACCAAGGAGATCCAGCTTTCAATAAATCACCATCAAGAACTGATCAGGTTTGACCTTATTAAGTCAGCTCATTACCCCTTGGAATTGGGCATGCCCTGGCTACAGAAACACAATCCATATATTAATTGGTCTGCGGGTTCCCTATTCCTAGGCTCAGAGTTTTGCATGTCTCATTGTCTATCCCTAGAACCTCCATTAACGCACCCAAAGGAACCAATAAAGGAACAACAGACACCACTCATGGTATCCAATGTCATGCAAGTTCCTGAAGTCTACCAAGCTTATGCTGATGTGTTTTCGACTGCCATTGTCCAGGCCTTACCCCCACACAGACCTGAAGACTGCGCCATAGAGACGGAACCCTCTGCAGTGATTCCCTTCGGCAGGATGTTCATTCTTTCCGAACCCGAGAAGAAGGCCCAAGAGAATACCTGGATACCAACCTTCAAAATGGCACCATAAGACCTTCGAAATCTCCTGCTGGTGCTTCTCTATTCTTTGTTCCCAAGAAGGATACCAAGGAACTCAGACCCTGCCTTGATTATCTCGCGGGCTAAATCAATGTACCCTCAAGGATTGGTACCCGTTACCCCTGATTTCGGATATCCTGGAAGCCGTGAGAGGCGCAGTGATATTCACCAAGGTGGATCTCAGGGGCGCCTATCATTTGATCCGTGTCAGGGAAGGAGACGAATGGAAGACTGCCTTCAGAACACCCTCTGGCGATTTTGAGTACCTAGTCATGCCCTTTGGTTTGGCTAACGCCCCGGCAATTTTCCAACGCTTTCTGGATGGGGTGTTCTCTGACATGCTGTTTCTCTTTGTTATTGTATATCTGGATGACATATTGATCTTTTCCAAGGATCCTAAACAACATGAAGAGCACGCAAAGGCAGTGTTGCAGAGACGCCGAGATCATAAACTCCTAGCCAAACCTGAAAAATGTTTGTTTCATGTGACCTCCGTCCACGACCTAGAGTTTATTCTTACCCCAGAAGGAATCGGTATGGACCCTTCAAAAGGTAAAAGCCACATTGACCTGGCCCGCTCCTACTTCTGTGAAACAAATTCAATCTTTCCTGGGACTCGCCAATTTCTAACGGAAATTCATATTTTATTTCTCCGAGATAGTACAACTGATTGTTGCTCTCCTGAAGAAAGACACTCCTTTCATCTGGTCAACACCACAAGATATGGCGTTCCAGCGTTTAAAGACAGCTTACGCAAGCTCCCATCTTGGCTCAACCCGATACTAGCCGCCCTTTTCTGGTAGAAACGGAGGCTTCAAATTATGCCATTGGCGCAGTCCTGAAACAAGAATTAGGAGATAAACTGGAACACCCAATTGCTTACCTCTCACAAACTCTGACTCCTAGTGAAACACATTATTCAGTCCTGGAAAAAGAATTGTTAGCCATCTGCCAAGCCTTCACTGAATGGCGACATTTACTTTTGGGAGCTAAACATCCAGTTCAGGTCCGTACTGACCACCGAAACCTACAGATTCTACAGTCTTCGGAGTGTAGGAACAGTCGTCAGGCACGTTGGGCATACTTCTTTGCCCAGTACTAGTTCCATATCACTCACGTTCCTGGATCACAAAACCTGATCGCCGACGCCTTATCTCGAAGACCTGACTATGAGCCCACTGAAGACGAGGCATATCCTCAGATGTTTTCCCCCAAGATCTTTGTGGCCCAGGCAGTCAACCTCCTCGAAGAAATCCAAGCCCAAACCCAATCCTCTGATCTGTGGAAGGACAAATCCAAATGAAATCCTTGGAATGTAAAGGTCCGGGAAGGTTATTTGTTCAAAGACAATCTGTTGGTCATCCCTACAAAAAGACTACAACAAAGAATAATGAATCTCTGCCACGATACCCTACACTCCGGACATCGTGGTGTCACCAATACTCTCCGTCTAATACAAAGGCAATTCTGGTGGCCCAGGATGGGACCCAACGTACGGCAGTACATTCAATCCTGTGTTGTCTGCAATCAAAATAAAAACAATAACAAGAAACCAGCGGGCCTTCTACTACAACCTACATTGCCAACTAGGCCTTGGGAGATTATCGCTACGGACTTCATTGTGGAACTGCCACCATCCTGTGGGTATACCACCATCATGGTTACCATAGACCTGTTCACTCATATGGCTCATTTTATGCCCCTGCGTAAATTACCATCCTCTTCTGAACTAGCAGGAATCTTCCTGGAACACATATTCCGTTTACATGGACTCCCTTCCAAGATCATTTCGGATGGCGGACCTCAATACATCTTTCAATTCTGGAAACATCGCTGCCAATGCTTAGGGATCCAAAGTGCCCTTTCGTCAGGATACCACCCTCAAACCAAAGGAATCACAGAACGTGTCAACCAAACCCTGGAACAGTATCTTTGATGCTTCGCCACCAAGGTCCAGGATGACTGGTCGCTCCTGATACCCGTGGCTGAATTTGCTTACAATAATTCTGACCATTCGGCACTTAAGATCAGCCCTTTTTATTGCAGTCAAGGATTTAATCCGTCGGTCCTACCTTCTGTTCTTCCCCAATCTACACCAGTACCTACAGTTGACTCCTGGATCGAAACCCTTGTCAACATACATAAAGAAGCCAAGGAATTTTTGGAGCAGGCCAGGAAACAGACCAAGAAATATGCAGATTCCAGAAGAAGACCTGGCCCTTCTTATGCAGTCGGTGATCAGATCTGGTTGTCCTCCAAATTACTACCCCGACATCTACGGCCTAGTAAACTGGCCCCTCGGTACTATGGTCCATTTTCCATAAAGGAAATTATAAATCCTGTTTCTTATTGGATCGAGTTGCCTGAATCCTGGAAGAAGATACACCCAGTGTTTCACACATCCTTGTTGAAACCCTACTATCCATCCTCCCAAAAACCCTCCAGACCTACTCCTGTACTGGTCGATGACCAATTGGAATATGAGGTATCTCGGATTTGTGACTCCAGGTATAGAAGAGGCCAGCTTCAATACCTGGTTGAATGGAAAGGATATCCTCCTAGCGAAAGAACCTGGGAACCTCTCTCAAACATCAAGGCCCCACGGCTGCTCAGAAGGTTCCACCTCATCCACCCGGGAAAACCAGAAGGGAAGGGTCTTTGGAGGAGGCATGCTGTCATGAATCGCTGGGTGCGCCCCTTTTGGGCCTCATGGTCCTTGTCACAACGGACTTAAACAACTAATACCTCCAATATGGCCATCCAACGCATTCCCTTCTCGCTCCATGCGTTGGACGTAACCCTTCTCTATTTCTAGACCACGCCTTCCGCGGCTCCGCGCGTCTCAATGCTATAGCGTTTAGCGACCAGACGTGTGCTCCATAGCTCGCGGTTCTTCTCCTTTCTACTCCGCTATCCCTTCCTCGAAACCCCCCCCCCCTTCTTCTTCCTCCTGGATTCTAGTTCTAGCGAACTTACCTTGCCTCCTGGATTCCTGGATTCGACCTCCCGGAAAACTGAACGCATTCTGGATTCGGCAGAGACACGGGCCGCCTTCTTCAAAACCTGATCCATCCGAAAGAAGGCAGCTGTCATGCCTGCGCCATGGGCGCACACATTGGCAACCATCATGGACTATTTGTAATTCATTTATCTTCAGAATACTCTTGGAACAACCCCTATTCACACTTTGGTACTTAATTCCCATTTGCGTGACTTTGGTGCCTTCTTATATAACTCAACTAACTACATGTACCACAATGCACCTTGCTACAGCTATCAATTCCTGGCCATTCCCATTCGTCAACATTGGAACCACAATCCCCAGAAGCCCTAGGGATCAATGCTGCTTCCACCATCTCAGGACTAGAGAGGGAGGAGGCAGATTGTTTTCAGGTGTGCTGCTCCAGGTGCTGCCAATTAGCCTGCCTCAGTACAGGGCAGGGCTGTATTTAAGCAGCTGCCTGCAGGAGCTCAGTCTCTTGCATCAAGAGTCCTCCCAGCCCCTTTTTGCCTTTTGTCTCGAATTTGTATGCTGTTCCTGCTGCTGCATTTTCCTGCTTTTGTTCCAGTGCTCTTTCTGGGCTTCCTGCCTTGCAGCCTGCTACACCCTGCTGCCTACAGCGCTAGCCTTTTGGGCTCCCTGCCTCGCAGCCCTGCTCCGCTGGGCTTCCTGCCTTGCAGCCTGCTACACCCTGCTGCCTACAGCCCTAGCCTTTTGGGCTCCCTGCCTCACAGCCCTGCTCCTCTGGGCTTCCTGCCTTGCAGCCTGCTACACCCTGCTGCCTACAGCCCTAGCCTTTTGGGCTCTCTGCCTCACAGCCCTGCTCCTCTGGGCTTCCTGCCTTGCAGCCTGTTACACTCCGCTGCCTACAGTCATAGCCTTCCGGGCTCCCTGCCTCACTGCTCTGCTCCTCTGAGCTCGCTCCTTGCTGCTCTGCTCCGCTGGGCTCCCTGCCTTGCAGCCTGCTACTCTCTTCTGCTTTCAGCCCTGACCCTCGGGTCATTCTGCCTCTACGCCCTGTTCCTTTGGGTTCACTCCTTGCTGCCCTACTCCTCTGGGCTCTCTGTCTGCCGCCTACTACAGCTCTCAGTCCTGCTCCTCTGGACTCTCTGCCTAGCAGCCTACTACAGTCCTCTGCAATCCACTACAGGTTTTCTGTACCTTGTACCATTTGGTACTGCAGCCCTGCTTCCTTGTTTGCAGCCCCCCTCTTTCCTGGCTGCTGCTCCCTTGCTCTCTTCCTTGTTGCAACCCCTTGTTCTTGATCCCTGTCCTTTTCTTCCTTGACTCCTCTGTCCTCCCCTTTAGTTTACCCATTTCTATTGTACTGTTTCTTCCTTCATTCCCTTCTGCTAGATTTCTCTAAGACTTCCTTGTCCCTGGTTATTTCTGTTCTTGTCTCTCTTGTGTCTTATGTTGATCCTTTGTACGGAGCTTGACTGTTTGTTTCCGGCAGGCAACCTCTGCCACTTCCCTTGTCGCGTTTTCTGTTTAACAGACACCCAAAGCTGTTGTTCCCAGCCATGACCAGACAGAGTGGGCCTCTATAATAGTAATCCGTGTAGAAGGCTGGAGTTTCCAAAGGTCCGTGGAACACTCTTTTTCCATATCTGCATACACCCCAAGAGGGAATCCAGTTTGTTTGCATCTTTGTATTTCCTGCCCCTTTCTGTTCACAACTACAGTTGCCTACTTTTCTTTCTTGATGAGTTTCCTGCTGTGTGTGTACTTATCTGTCACCTTACATCAACACAGCCACCCAAACCCTACCTGGGGGCCCTGTGCCACTCTTGACAGAGTGCCATCCTTGACAGCAGCCTCCAAGAACACCGGTAAAGAACGGATTCAGGTGAGAAGGGGGGAACTCCTTGACAGTGTCTCACCTGAGTATATCTCACTTCCAATCCCCAAGGACCCTCCACCCAGGTGATCCTCCCTCACTTTTCCACCCCCAGGGTCAGGATCCAAAGGTGATGATCTTTCCCTGGCCACCTGTGCAGAGGATTCTCAAACCACCCACCTCAAAAATCACATATAATCATCCACCAATGTGCAGACGATACTCAGTTATACATGAGAGTAAAAAGCCCACAGGACATCAGCCGTCTCCGCAATTACCTATCATCCAGCCCTGTATGTCGATTGCCTACCTCAAACTAAATGTATTTCTTTATTTATTGGTCATTTATAAGGCACTTATACAGCAGGACAGTGTTTCAAATCGCCACAAGGCAAAAGGGAAGGGAACAAGGAAACAACTGAACAATAGAAATGACAATAAATAAAAGACAAAAAGCAGTCCTACTAGGCATTGTGACATTTGGAGCATGCAAGTGCCAATAAAGAGAAGGGGGTGCAGAGCAGGTGTGTAAGTGCTAGTGGGTATCACAGGGTCAAGTGCCAGGGGTGCCTGTTTCAGGCAGCAGGTAAGGGCACGGGTGGAGACATCCCGAGTGAAGAGGGAGGTCTAACACCCGTGTCGGGGGTCGCCTCGGGATTCACCAATAAAAAATTACAAAAGTAGTCAAAAAAAAGAGTGTATGCAGGCAAGAAGTAACACAGGTTTATTCAGGGCCCAGATGCATCTGAGACAGCTATGTTCAAACAGATTGCGGAAACCGAACTGTGTGAAAAGGCAATGTCAAAGGAATGCCCCATAATCTAAAACCTTTACAACACTCGAGCTAATTAACATTAGTAACTTTGCAACATGAAAAAATCTCCCCACACCAAGCTGATTGGTGCTGGCACATTATACTCTTATAGAAAAACATACATTATGTTCTGCAATTGGATACCCACACCGCACTCATTTAAAATATGTCACATCACAATCAAACCCCCACTTCCCACATTATAATGAAAATTCATTAAAGCATTTGAGATGACCAGCAGAACTTTATTCATCTGTCCCGGTCATCTTCATCTTAGTTCTCATGAGAAACATTTTCTACTATGACACTGTCAGAGCCTTGAACCACTGTCATACTGCTATACAAATGTTGCATATTAAGAACTCTTCCACCTTTTTTCCAGGGGAAACGTACTAAGGAGCAATTTGAAACCGCTGTGGTTCTTTTGACTCCATCTAAAAATCACTTTTTGCAAATAATTTTGAATTATAAAATGGTTATGCCCTCCTTGCCTGCTGGCGCGACCTATGGGTCCTAATCTGTGGCCTCGAAAGAAAACCAAATATTGTTTGCTTGTTATAATACCAGCCTTGGATCATGGGACCTTCAATGTGTACCAGCCACTGCAGCATTTGTTGAAGATTGATTGTTTTCTGCAAAAGCATGCTGTAAGGCCTATTTATCGCGTTTCAACCTACCCCTATGTTTAGTAATACTTACCTGTGCCCCTGCATTTCTTTTATATGTGAGTTACTTTGCCTTGTATAAAGATGAAAAGGAGCCCATTCCCCGTTTACAGTGCTACTCTACCAATTGATAAGTGCATTCCGTTTCACAGCGTAGAACTTGCATTTTTTATTATATTATTCCCCCTTTTATTGATCTATTAATAACTAACACATGTCTCCCTAATCTCCTCCCAACCATCCAGAGTTTCCCCTCACCCAGGTACAACCTGTTCCATCTTTTAGGCATGAAATCCAGATTTGTTGATCGTTTTTAGAGCAGTTTTCACAGTATTTTTCCAGGGTCTGACTTGTTCTGAAAGACCACCTTCTATCTCCACCCTCCCTCCATACCTCCATACCTCATAAGTGGACTTAAAATGTGTTTCCAGCTAGTTCCTCATTTATAGGGGGTTTCTGTTATTCTTCTGTTTGTGGAGGAATAGCGGGCTCGGCTAAGGGATTTGGGGTAAGGTAGCACTGAACGGGTTGTGAAGATTTAATCCTGGCAGATTTTTTGGATCCCAATGGCGATATAGACAGGGTTTGGAATGTGTGGATTTGACCTTTCACTTCTTTGGGAACAGATCTCAAGGCTTCTTCTCCCTAAAATGGAGATCCCTCCAGGCAGGACTCCTTTGGTTACAAATGATCTGGGGAAGTTGGGGAGGTTTGTTGCAGCCCTTCAATAGCTGAGGACTCTGAGGGTTCTCCACAATGCTTTGTTTGGGCCATAGCCCATAGAAGATGGAGCGTGAGGGATTGCAGAATGACAATCATCAGGGACATACAGGAAAAAATTTGCTGTCACCTGAAAGCTAAGCAACCATTTCCCTTGAAGGAAACCTAGGGGTTTAGAACATACAAGCCACAGAGAACTGTGAGTGACTTTGGACAAAATTCCAGGAGGAAGGTACATACTGATTAACAACCTGTATAGGCCAGAGCATTTGAGCCTAAGACAACGGGCCTTCTGTGGAAGAAGTATTAGTTCTAGTGAACATTCCTCTCATCTGTTTTCTTCTTCCTAAACCAGCCCACTTTCTCAAAGACATTTTTTTATGTTTAGTGCTGTCCATACTTCAACCGCAGTGTTTTGAACTGAATAAAATCTGTTTTGCTAACACTTACTCAAGTCTAAAGTCATCTGTTCTCTCGGGCTATGGCAATCACACTGAATAACAAAAGTATGTAGTTAACATGTATTTGCCTGTCAACAAAGGGCTGAGTAAGATGCATCAGTTAGAAGTAAGGGAAGAGTGTGTAAAGAAAGGTTGCTTAATCGAAACTTATGTCAGAAAGAACAGCACATAATGTAGTGATAAAGCTGGGGATGGCAATAACTGTAGTGTACACAATTTTACTGTGTCTGCCAGCTGAACAATTTAGGCAAGCCGATGATATATATTTTACCTGCCTCGGCAGATGAAAGGCTTTTGGGATTTAAACATAAGAGACCCAGGTTGAACACAAACCTCTACACCAGGCACATTTACTATTGCGCTACCTATCAAAATGCATGGCTGATGCAAGCACATCAAAACAGTGACGGCACAAGGGTTTCCACAATTAGGAAGTATCCCTTTCCCCTAACCTCCCTTTAGAGATGGCAAATTTTTCTTCTGGTACAGCCAATCTAACACCCCTCTATTGCCCACATACCAGTGGAGCCATTGGTGGCTTCATAGTATTGTCTTGATTTAGAGCTGGCCCTGACTTTAGGGCATCCTCCACTTAACATGTTCATAATTAATTGGTTCTATTTTCCAAAACCTGCATTTGATTCCGCCGACAGAAATGATGCCATCAGCATTTCCATTTTTTAGTTTTTAGTTTTTTCAGTTTTCCCATCCAACTCCCCAATTCACTATTTTAAAACCAACCCCAAATCCCCTTGTAAAAGGCAGTGAAGGTAAATGATGCCTGCTTGAAAACCTGCATCGTTAGGGTTTATATCAGAGTTGTCCAACTCCAGGCCTCGTGGGCCGGATCCATGTCATATTTCCAGTATACCTCTCATTAATATTCATGTGACACATTTACATACACTGATTATAAATGTATGCAGATCTTTTCTCATGAATATTAATGCAGGATATCCTGAAAACCGATCAGGTTTCCGTCCTTCGGGGTCTGGAGCTGGAAAACCCTGATTTATATGATCAGACCATCCTCTCTCTACATATACTTCTCAAAAGATGCTGTTCATTAGGGACTAAGCGTGCCCACAATGAGACTAAGCCCTCTTTCTTTTACAATTCTCTAGAAACAAGACAACCCAAGACCACAATAGAGTTACAGATCTCACAGCTATGTTACCCTCACATCCAAATCCTCAAGATGTCAGAATGAGTATATATGGTTCATGTTTGCAAACATTTTCTGTTTGTCCAAGTTCAGTGGTTATTCCTATGTTCCCAGAATTGTACGCAAGGCAACCAGGATCCCTCATTGGTACTTTTTTACTGCTTCCCCTTTCTCATAGGGGTACTTCGAGAGAGTACAATAGAAGTGTACTAGTTTGCTTTTGGGACTGATAACCTATCAGAAAATAATGTATATGGCTATGTTAGGATTTGATAATGTCCTGTGCTTAGTAATACAAGTGTATTGTTTTTTTGTTTTGTTAGGGAGTCTGTTTCAGCACTGAGCATCAGGTCAGCTAATAATGATCTGCCCAGAAGGAATTATTCAGAATCGTCTGCAAATTATTGGGAATTGACATGGTCATGCTGGCTTCTTTGCTCACGTTTGCTTCACAGCATTTCTGCTTCAATGGATATTCTTCAAACAGGCTGCTTTTTTGGATTTCAGCAAGAAAAAACAATGAGTTACATTTGTATTATTATTTTCATTGTGTGGTTAAAAAACCTTTACAATAGTACAATAGTAAATCTTACATTTTTACATTAAGAACAGCACCAGGCACTCAGACATTCACAAATCAAAAAAATAAAAACGTATGTACATCAATATATAAAGTATATTTCGAAAATACATTTCCATTAAAGTGCTATGCATAGTCCAGATACATTTCTAAAAATATAAATGTATAAGCATTCAAGTATATTATCAACATTTTGGCAGGAAAACCGCCATAAAAATATCAGCAAAAACATAATAAATCTTTGTTGCATATTGTCAACTAATCAAATAGCAAACATTAATTAATACATTTCCATACAATCCACAAATAAAACTACCACTTAATAACAAGATGCTGATACCGAAACACAATATTCAAATAGTTGACTACATTGAGATTGGTTATTCAATTCCATACATGTTTGCATTTTATAATTCCATATACATTATACCTTCTTATAGATACTACATTGTTTCTATATCAGATTCCATAATACATAAACCATTGCTTATTCCTTCTATAGTTCCCATATAAAAATGTTCACATGGCAATCACTTAAATGGGTCTTCCCATTATATCAGATTGAACTTTTTCATAAATGTTTCGCTCAGCGGCTCGACTTCTGTAAAGAAAAGTTCATAACCACCATACATACTCGGTCTTACATTAATGTTACTTTAAGTGCTTCTGAGCCTTGTTAAAAAAGCCTATGGCGAAAAACTGGTTTTATCCAAGATCTACGGGCTTCATCATATAAGGGGCATATTAGAAAGAAACGTGTCAGATCCTCATACAACATAAGCACAGGTGGCATTTATTTGAGAGAGCAGAATACAAAATAGATGTAACTTCAGCCAACTGAAGAATGCTGTATCTTAGCAAATAGGTTACACAAGAAACCAGTATAAATAACAGTCAGATATCACTCCCTTTTGTGTCTACGCTTATAAGAGAGTTTCGTCTGCCCTTCCTTGTCCTTAAACAGTTTTATGAACTAAAATAATTTTGTAGCATAGTCCTCCTTAATCATCTTAATAAGTGTAGCTGTAGACTGAGGCTGAGGCATTTAAATAGACACAGACTGACTGAGGTCTAACTGAGGCTATGTATTTGGCTAAACCAAGGTATTGAGGAAATCCCCTAGGAGTTTAACAAATCCGTCATACCATCCCTATATTAGAGCTCCATATCTTAGGCCAGTGATATAGTGCCTATACACGGGCAGTCAGTTTGGTTCCAGGACCATCACGTTCCAGGCGTAATGGGGCATTTGTGTATTTTTGGGATAAACTTAGACAATGTTTGAAAAACCCACATTCAGTTCTAGGCAATCTCATGGTGTCTTTGAATCCCCAAAGCTCTGCCAGATAGATACGACGTAGATACACTCTGGGCTTTATAAACATCCAGTGCTGGATCAAGAGCCCTGCCTCCATCATTTTTGAAAAATGTTAAGACATCTCTGCAACTTAAGCAAGGGTGTGGGAGCCACTCAACTGACGACAAACACAGGCCAAATACCCTTTTTATGAAATTTCTTCACTCTACAACCACGTTTTAGCTCACTGCACCCTTCACAGAGGAAAAATAACATTTGCATAACAGTCTGGTCTCACCCACAAGGGCAGTCCAGCACTGAAGAGAGGCTCAGCTTCACCTCTCTGAGGAGACCCAACAAGGCCGAAACACATGTCTGGGGTTGCAGATGGTACTCTTGCTCAGAGGAGAATTGTCTAGCGTTTTGGTGCTGGACTGCCCTTGTGGATGGGACAGAGAATGATATGCAAATAGGTATTTCTCCTCTGCGGAGGGTGCAGTGAGCTAAAATGTGGTTGTAGACCCTCCTGAGTTGAAGAAATTCCATAGAACAGGACATTTTACCTATGTTCATTCTCAGTAGAGGGGATCCCACATGCCCTTTCAATTTTGTAAAACCTGAGGTTTCACCCAAAGTAAGCAAGGATAATCCAGACACTGACCACTTCCTCACTGTGCCTTAGAGAGACTCAGCTTCACCTCACTGTGGATGCCCAGCAAGACCAAAATATGTGTCTTGGATTGCTGATGGTACTCTTGTTCAGAGGAGAACTGCCTAGCCTTTTGGTGCTGGGCTGCCTTTGTGGGTGGGTGTGAGAAACCTGAAGGTGTCTTCCTAGCTAGTCCCCGGCGATCTGTCATCCAGGTGGCCAGGACACATTCATCGCTATTGGATCCAGTTCCTGGGGGTGGACCAAAGAGAGATGATCATCTGGATGGGGGGTCCTTGGGGAGTGGGAGTGGGACACCAATGGGTGAGATGCAGTATCCCCCTTCCCTCAACAGCTTTTCCCCAGCCTACCACGTAGGATATTCCAAAACACTGCCCCCTTTTTTCCACACAAACACTTTCGCACAACACGAAAGGCAACGGACTAACACCAGAGCAGTTCACCTGACATGTGCCAATACAAGGGTCAGGCAAAGTCAGGCAACTGACCAAAATCACACACACCTGACGGCCCTTTTCCTTCCCCACAGGGATAAAAGGTGGAGTACAAGAGTATAGGACGGGACGAGCAAGGGACACGGCATGACGTAAGAGCTAACTCAACATAGCAGTTCAAGAGGAGCAGAAAGACGGCGCAGACCGAGAGGGAGACCAGGCGAGAACCGACCTTGGTGGAACCTCAGCAGAAGGAATAATACGTCTGCGAACAATAGCCAGCGTGTTATGCAGCAGATGTCAACGGTACGCAAGACCCTCCTCTGCTGATAACTAAGCCGGGGAGAGACGCTGGTCTATGTGGTACCAACCTTGACTCGAAGGATAAAGAAAGTAAATTGGTTCATCACAGCCGGTGAGTCGAGGGGAGTATCGAGAAGAAACAGAACTGTGTTGAATGAAAGGTAGCAAATGGATAATTGAACTTTGAGCAAACAAAGAACTGTTAGTATTTGGAGGGGGAAATCAGTAGCAGCGGAGTCCGGCACCGCGTGGGTACTCACTTAGGAAGCGCTAGCGAACACGCTGTTGTTGAAACTACAAAACCAGAAGGCCTTTGAAGAAGGTGAAAATAGGGTCAAAGTGATCATAACTGGGTCTTGCAAAATCCTCTGTACCGTCGAAAGTCTGAACGACAGATGATTGTGAAGTGAAAGAAAAATGAATCCCGCTTGGTGAAGTGAATATATGGACAGTGTGTTACAAAGGTTGAAAGGAGTGAACCCAATCGAAGGAGGCCCACACTGAACTGTTTGAAAAGGTATTCAGATTTGTAAATCAAGAAGTACTGCAAGAGAAGGGGAAGGGAAGTGTCCCTCCTTGTCGATTGGGATCCAAGCCCGACCGTGGGAGATCCAAGGGTGAAAAGTAATCACCGACACTTGCTCCCATCTTAGATTTAGGTTTAGTTTAGATGTTTTTCCACCATTTAAAGTTTAATAAACACCCTTGAACTGTGATCACTTGTGTCTGTCTTTACTGTTGCCACCATGAGTTCCTTACAGTGGGACAAAGATTGATATGCAACTGGTTATTTCTCCTCTGTGAAGGGTGCAGTGAGCAAAAATGTGTTTGTAGACCTTGCTGGGTGGACGAAATTCCACAGAACACGCTATTTGACCCATGTTCATTCTCAGTAGAGGGACTCCCACACTGCCTTTCAACATCTCTACAACGTCTGGCCCTGGGCAGTTCATTCTTCTCCAGCTGGTTCTCCCGGTTACAATTTTTACTAAATCTAATTCTTAACTAATCAAAAAAGGAACTCTTTCCATGCTGTTATTATCTATATGAATTATCTGTAAAAAGTCATACTTATTTTCTTTCATTGGAACTCTAGGCTTTTACAAATACCAATGGCATAACATGTTTTCAGCTGCGGCTGTAAACCCATCAAGGTTGTAGATATCAGGCAGCGTCATCTTCATATTGAACAGGGGTCTGCAACCTGAGGTCCTCCAGTTGTTTTGGGCTATGATTTGCAAGATTCCTCAACATTGACTTTTCTGGCTAAGGATAATAAGAGTTATAGTCCAAAATATCTGGAAAGACAAAGGTTACAAACCCTTGAAGAAGATGCCATGGCATTAACTTTTAAGTGAAGGAGCACCTTCTTCAGAGCCAAGATCTCTTCTGCTAAATCATTGATGTATAATGAGAACAACTGGAGTGCTAATGGCCACTCCTGCCAATACTCATCTTCTGGCCAGAAAAGGATTCCCATTTTCAGCTCGACACAGTATTCTACCACTGCACATCTATCATTATGGAAGCCCTGTATTGCAGCAATAAGCTCTGATGGGATAAAGGTTATGTAGAATGCTCCTTAACCACAAAAAATAACTGAAAGGCCAGGTTGATCGTTCCAATTCTTACACATAAGCCTGCTTGACTGTGTCAATATGTGTTCCTCTCTACACCAATCTTCCAATGTGTTTTTGTAACTTTTCTGTAAATTGGGGCTGAGCTATCAAGAAGGGATATGGGCGTGAATTACTGGGTTAACATTTTTTAAGCAATTACGCTGTTGTGACATTTTTCACTACTGTTTATAATGTAAATCCATCATCATATTTTAACTTGTACAGTCTACTATCATAAAGCCTGCTTTGCATTGTCTCCTGATACGCAAAGCCTGCATAGCAGAATTCTTTAAGGCTACTGTCACTATTGTATCGGGTATTAAAATGCCTGGGATGCCATTTTTTAAATCGTTTTCCTCTAAAAACGGATACCATTAGGGATGCCCTTACTCCATTGTAAAGTGGGTACAATTAGGAACATTTGTTTTAGCCTTTTTTCAAGAAAAGAAGGAACGGTATTCATAAATATCTCGTCAATTGCTGATCGCTCCACACAATTCCAACTCTCTGCATCCGGATACCCCCTCCCCTCCCACACCTGATCGTCTATCCATTCAAGCTCCTCTGCTACATCCACATCATTACTTGTTACCCCCTGGGTGTGTCCCTTGCATATAGCACTCTGTGGTTTCCCAGCTAGGTTTGCACTTGATAAATCCCATACACCCATACATACATATCTGAGCACTACTAATCTCAATAAGCACCTTTTGGCTTTTCTCCGGTTCAAGAGGTGGAATTGTAGGATTCACTCCATGAATCCAACAGAAACAATAGATGATCATCTACCATTAAGAAAGGCCCTGAAGAAAGATGCTGCTTTTTTCTGAACTGTTGACCTGCCGTCTTGGAACAGTAGATGATCATCTAACATTACAAAAAGGCCCCGAAGATGCTGCTGCTTTCTAGACTGTTGGTCTGCCATCTGTGACTGGTAGATGATCATATAGCATTAAGGAAGGCCCTGAAGACTCTAATGTTTTCTAGATGGTTGACCAACCGTCTTCCTAAGCTACACCTTAAACTCACCTATTTCTACTGCAACAGCGCTGAAAAGTCACATCAGTGAAAGATCGCTCTATGAACTGTGTTACAATATATAACAACAAAAGAGCACATTTATCAAGGACTTTATTACCTAACATTTTGAACCAAGACAAGAAAACTGGGCACACAAACTGATTTTGTTTCTTGTAAAGAATAAGGAACACAAATGTTGCTCCGTTTTACCAGGGGGAACAATGGGACTTTTCTGGAGGCAAAATTGGTTTTAGTAATGCCATGCAGCAAACTGCACAAAAATCAGACTTCCTAATTTTGTCCCCTGTACGAAGTATTGCCTGGGGCATAACCTGTTCTCTTCATTCTGTGTTACACAAGCAGCCAAACTGATGCAAGTGCATTTGCTAAATTTTTAATACCGTAGCAAATGTTAGACGATCTGCCTCTGGTAGACATGTCATCACTTAACAACACAGGCATAATTGTTGTTTACTGGCTCTCTCTGATAAGAGACACAAGCATTTTCAAAGCCTTCTAATGCTGGGGTCATATTTGGTCTCGACCTGAACCAGTTTGTTGATGTTGTTCAGATGTACTACTTAGAAACATTTAATGTTCACAGCTAAAACCTGCATCATAGAGTACCTATGTATACCAAGGGCAGAATCTGTCCTTATCCCAATCAAATTACAAACCTGTATAATTGTTTTAGGCACATTTTACAGCCTCTTTTGTCCCCCTGACCTCTAAGTGCTGGCTTAGTCCATATCCTATGTAAGTCAGTTAATATCTTATGTGTGCATCCTGCTTCCGGGCTGAACAGCCGCACCTGTCTGTTTTTCTATTTCCATCGCAAAACATCTTCTAGCTATGTCTGTCCCAGGTTTTGTGCTGTAGCACAAATTACCCTATAAGAGACCATTGTACATGCGTTACGTTGCACAGTGTCTAATTCAACCTCTGGTACCACACCAGCAAGAGTGCCATGCAATGAAAAGGCGAGGACTTTCTTCCAGAACCATCCATCACACTTGGCAACAGCAGGTTAATGCTCACCACATAAAACAACAGACACATAAAATTACATTAGTTGCATGTGCCTTGTTTACAGATTTGATAGATAGGTTTTTATACACACAGTCCAGTTTAGGAGATCAAAAATCACCATGGGCCTCATTACGACCCAGGCGCTAATGGGTTAACGGCGCCGTAAAAGGCTGCTGCGCCGTTAACCTATTAGCGCCTAATTACGAGGTCCCTTTGCAGGACCCGACCTTAACGGCTGGTGTAGACCAGCCGTTAAAGTAGGGACCGCAAAGGTACCATGGTGCTAAGTACGGTGCCGCAATTTGCGGCACCGTACTTAGCGCCTTCCCCATTCCCATTGAGCCCTATGGGGCAAAAATGGGAATGGGGAAGGGCCCATGGTGAATGGGGAATTACCGCCCCGCCAATCTTGGAATGGGGCGGTAATTCCGCCATTCACCATGACGGACCCCGGCATGGACCATGGTGCTCACAGCACCATGGTTTAGCGCCGGGGTCGTAATGAGGCCCCATGTTTTCTTTTCCAAAATCCTTAGAGACCTAATTTGGCCAGAAGGCACCAAGTAAAAATGAGATCCAAATATTTAGTTCTATAATCTGTTCCAACTGCCTCCTGCCCAGATGCCTCCTGTAAGATATCCTTTTCCCAAATCCTGTTATCTTGGTCTCTTGGACATTTACATACAACATATTAACTTTACTATTATTTCGCAAAGTTCTGAATTTTCCCTCAAAAAAAGTCCTGGTTCAGTCCAAGCTGACAATGCCATATGCAAATATTAACAACCTGACATGAACCAGCCCAAACTCTGAAAAAACTCTGTGGGTATTTTGATAAGTGCAAGCTAGCAGTATCCTGCATAAAGGTGCTCAATTGACATTATGAAGTACTTAGGCCCAGGGTTTCCAAGTCTGCTTTTGGGTACAGATCGTAGGCATCAAATCTCAGGATCTTCAGACAAAGAAGGACTTGAATCATGCGTAACTTTCCTTTGATGGGCGTTCCTTAGAAAACAGGTTTGCTGACAGTCTTTCTTGCAAGAATTCTTGCCATGCCAAGTTGACGCAGCCATGGTTTCTCTTTAAATTCACTGAAAGAACATAATATCGTTAGTGTGTGAATAGTCACAGTTATACTCTTTGTACTTATGTTTTTCTACTAAACCCCTACCTAAATACATGAATATTGTTCCTGTTGAACACTTTCAGTGCAAATGACTACTTATAGTGTGGAAATGGTGAATGCGTGGCAGAATTAAGTTCAGCGTGTTAGTGTTTTTGAAAGTGACTTCTCAATGTACGTCATTACTTTTTATGACTGCAAATATTTACTTTTTAAAAACTATTTTTATCTTTTGTTAGTAGTAGGTCTGCTTTAGGGTTTGAGCTGTTTCTTTTTTTCAGGAAAAAAACAATAACTGCCATGATATGATATGATATGGCATTTATAACACGCCAATACACAAGTGTTTCAAGGCGTAAAAACATGATAATGAGGCTCTGATGATTCTTATGACAATGGCATGGCTGACATGTATGTATTTATATCTATGAGCTCTCCCTTCATGTCTTGCATGATACACTGGTATGATCCTTGACAAAGTTAATTACATTTTACATTGCAACTATACTTTATTTAATAATATGCTATGGGCACAGGGTGGAATGTTGTCTCTCATATGCCGAACTGATGATAGGGGCCACTCCGGTGGTGATAGTGCGTGGTACAAATATCCTTTAACATTAACATTAACATGATGGGTGAATGTGATAAGAATTTGGTGTCGCACAATAATAATAACAGCTGGATTGACAATAGTATGGTCTGGCTCCATTATATTGACGATATATCTTTCATCTGGGAAGGCACAGAGGGGGGTCGCAATGACTTTGTGCTTTTCCAAAACATAAATGAGTATAAAGCAATGTCATTTATCTTATTAGCCACAACTGGTAGAGTTTTTGGTTATGTGTATTAAAATCATTAGTCAAAGGGTATATACCATGCTAATTAGGAAATCGACTGTGCAAAGCTCAATTAATTCTTCATGCCCTTTCCACCCGCACCACAACAAATAATTCCCATATATCCTGTGCCGGGTTTTTAAGAACAAAGAGGACCTGCTCTGTCAAGGATGATTATGGAGCTGAATGTAATGAGATAACCAGACTTTTCAAGCATAGGTGTTGCACAAATAAAACCAGGAAATTGGCTAAAACCCAGACAAAGGTAGTAAAAAGAGAAGACCCCCTCAATACCAAATCTTTGCAGCAGAATAAGCATGTCATTAGATTCACGGCCACCTATGGTGGACAGTCCCGTGGAATTCTAGCCATGTTACTGTGATTTATACTGTGCACCACTACCATCTCAATAGTATGCAGGTGATCTGGAGAATCTGCAATAGAGGAGGATGTTATAGGTTAGTGGGATATGAGGGAAAATGCAAGGTAGCTTTGCTGTAGTGCTGAAACATTGAGACTAGCAGTACCCTGAGCTCTCCAAGCAGGTTTATTTCGAGGCGTTTTGTGTCAAGGGTATAGATATACTTATGCTCACATTGCTGGGGGTGTGGTATGGAAGTTGTTTGTCATGGTGTGGTGCTCAGTTGTTGTATGTCTGTTGGGATGGACCTTTAGATTACCGCCTTTGACTGTCTTAATTGCTCGGCATATAGTGTTTTTGGGCATGAAGTTGAGATTGTTAGTGCTGCAAGGTTAGTAGGGGGCTTGCTGGGCAATTTAGAGCATAAACTCAACGTATCCAGGGCGATGTTTCGGTCGGAGTGCCACTAGGGTGAAGATGTCCTGACACATCCTGGTGTGGGATGGTATCTATGTCAGGGGGCAGTGTGCAGTGACTGGCTCTGACTGACAGTGGGGAACATGGGGAGGAGGGAAAACATGGAGAGCATGTAGCAGTGCATAGCAAGGAGATCATTTTTAATGTTAATTTCTAGGGAGACTATAGAGTAGGGAATCTAGAAAGGCATTCAGACATCCAGCTATGGTTGTTGCAATTTCCTGCTTCAGAGTTGGCTGCACTACCCATTGTGGCATTTTGGCGGCGCCGCCGCTCAGGGTCATACTGGATCACTGTGGCAGGGTTTGCTGGCTTGCCAGTCCCTCAACATGGTGTCCGCCATGTCAGGCCTATCGAGCATGCACAGAGGACCAATGAGTTGGTTCCCCATACGCACAATACATCGCACATGGTCCATTGGCAGCAACGAAAATGAGCCAGAGCCTACATTCCACGCCGGTGTGGATAAATGCATCCATGTTATTCCAACATTTGCTCTGCAATGCTCTATTTCTTTTTGTGATGGTGCTAAGTGGAGCTTTATTTTACCTTGTTTCTGCCTAGTATTCCGTCCATGTAAGTTCCTTTTCTCGTCTGTGACCCTGCTGCTTCTCCCTCAGTCCCCTTGCAGTCTCTTCTCTGTTGGCCTTAGAAGTTCCTCTCCTCTTTTACTATTGCCTGTCCCCTCTGCTCTCTGGCATCAATTCCAGGAATGCGTCCTGGTGTTGGACCGTATTCCGTCACCCAGGTACAGTGCTTGTGTGTGCATTATCCTGGCATCATCTTAAGTGTGGGTGATGGTGGTACAGTGGTGCTGGGAGAACTTCTTACCTTACAGGCATACAAGCTGTTTAACTCAGATCCCAGTAAAGGGGTTGTTTCCACACTGCCCATCTACCTGGCCAGACTGGCACTCCAACAACACTGTTGACATACTAGACTGCTCGCGGACCATCCCTCAGGTATTAAGGTGATATGTAAGGCACAGCTTGACAAAAGGGCAGAGTCCAGGTGAGGTCTCTAGGCACTTATCTGCATATTATGAGTTCAAGATATGATAGCTAGGGGCTGTTTATGTGGATTTACATTGGGCATCAGAGCAAATCACTGTAGAGCTGTCATGAACCGTCGTCTACGTCCTTTCTGGACCTCCTGGTCCCTGACTCGCAGGGAATTGCATGCAGTTATCCTTCCAACATGGCCGCCCGGAACAGAATACTCCGGATCAGTCTATGCGTTCCACGCTGCTCATCCTACAAAAGAGACACGCCCCCGCGGCTCTGCGAGTCTCAATGCTACCGCTACCTGTAGTCGGACGTGCATAGTGGGAGTTCAATCGGGCCTCTCGCTTGATTCCTTGTTCCCAGTCCCTTGAATTCCCTCCTGTTCCCTTTCCTCCCCAATCTCCTGGAAAACCTTCCGTGCTCGATTCACGGTCTTCCGTGCCTCCGAGCGTACCTTAATTACTTCACGGAATTACCCTGGACTTGCAGAACGCTCCTGGAAACTGACCGCTACTCTCACGCTGGATGCCGAAGACCGGCGTTCGGGACTATACAAATCCCGGACCGTAAAGAAGAAGAAATCCCAGAAGGTCTCAAGTACACAACAGAAACAGGTGAGAAGGGGAGAGACTTGTGACAGATTGAGACGCCTTAAAAACGATACAGATTCAGAGATGGAAGCCGCCGTTCAAGACCTCATGCGAGGCATGCAGGAATTAACAACGGAGGTACAGAACCTCAAGGCAGAGAACACAGCATTAAAGCAGCTAGTTCTATCACGTGATTCCGCAACCAAAGAAAATGTAATATTGGGTGGAATAGTGGACAAATATGACGGTTCTTCCAAGACTCTCCCCGCTTTCCTTGATTCGTGTTTAGTTCACTTCACGTTCAAGCCCTACTACTTCTCCACTCCTAGAGCAAAGGTGGGTTTTATGATTTCACACCTCACTGGAAATGCATTGACTTGGGCAACCCCCCTAGTCAATACAAGCAACGCTCTCCTGGATGAATATGATGGCTTTGTGAGAGTCCTTGAGGAAATGTTTGATCGCCCAGAGCAGGTGTATAGTGCTCAAGAGAGACTACTTGAGTTTCAACAAGGGTCCCAGGATATGCTCACCTATGTTACTCGTTTCAAACAACTTGTGAAAGAAGCAGACTGGTCTCCAGAAGCTAGTTTTACACTCTTCCGAAGGGGGCTGAACAAAGAAATAAAGGATGAGCTTGCTAGGGTGGCCCGCCCAAGCTCCTTCCAGGCTCTTCTGGATCTATGCTTACAGATAGATTTCCGAATCCAAGAAAGAAGAGCAGAGAAGAGGAAGTCTAAAGCAAGTCTCCAAAAGACCATCACGGAACATGCCCCTAGAGCAGAGTCAACTGTTCCTTCTACCCCGGACCCAGAACCTATGCAACTAGGAGCCTTTCGTGGACCCATTACCCCTCAGGAATTGATGCAACGAATCTATAATGGTCTTTGCATGTATTGCGCCTCCGATAAACATCTTGTGAGAGAATGTCCCATTGCTCCTCCACGGCGTTCGGGAAATGCCAGCTCCCGATCCTAGATGGAGCACAGTGTCGGGAGAGAGATGTTTGCGCCACATCAGTTCCATCCTTGAACTCTCCTGGATAAAATAACCTTGAGGTTCTGCAGGCCCTACTATCGCCTTCCAAGACAGAATCCTACCCCATCCTGGCATTAGTTGACTGCGGAGCTGTAGGCGTATTTCTAGATCAAGATTGGGTCACTGCTCATAACATTCCACATGAAAGCCGAGTTACAATGCAACCAGTAGAGGCAATTGATGGAAGGCCTCTTTCCTCAGGACCCATTACCCTTCAGACTAAAGAGATTCTACTTTCTATTAATCACCATCAAGAGAGAATCAAATTTGACCTCATTAAATCAGCCCATTATCCAATGGTTCTCTGGATGCCCTGGCTGCAGAGGCACAATCCTTACATCAACTGGGCAGCCGGCTCACTGTTTCTTGGATCTGAATTTTGTATGGCTCACTGCCTATCCCTGGATACCTTACCAAAGCCTTCTAGAGACTTTCAAGAGAACCAACAAAGTCCAGTCACCGTTTCTAACATCATCCAGATTCCCAGGGCCTGTCAAGCCTTTTCTGATGTTTTTTCGACCGCGATAGTCCAAGCTCTCCCTCCTCACAGGCCAGAGGATTGTGCCAACGATACCAAACCCACAGCTGTGATTCCTTTCGGCAGAATGTTTATATTATCTGAACCTGAAAAGAAGGCTCTCCGAGAATACCTGGATACCAACCTGGAAAATGACACCATACGCCTGTCCAAATCTCCAGCGGGTGCTTCATTGTTCTTCGTTCCAAAGAAAGATACCAAAGAACTCAGACCATGTTGGACTACCGTGGTCTAAATCAGTGCACTCTCAAGGACCGTTATTCTCTACCCCTCATCTCGGATATCCTGAAGCAGTCAGAGGTGCAGTAATCTTCACAAAATTAGACCTAAGGGGTGCTTACCATCTCATTTGTATAAAGGAAGGTGACAAATGGAAAACAGCCTTTAGAACTCCCTTCGGCCATTTTGAATATCTGGTCATGCCCTTTGGACTTGCTAATGCCCCAGCAGTTTTTCAACATTTCATGGATAGGGTGTTCTCGGACATGCTGTTCCTCTTCATTATCGTCTACCTGGATGACATCTTGATCTACTCTAAGGACCCTCTAAGACATGAAGAGCATGTTAAGGCAGTCTTACAACGATTACGTGAACACAAACTCCTAGCTAAACCCGAGAAATGCCTGTTTCACGTCACTTCTGTTCATTACCTAGGATTTGTCCTTAGTCCAGAAGGAATTGGAATGGATCCTTCAAAGGTAAAAGCCATACTATCTTGGCCGGCTCCCACATCCGTGAAACAGATTCAATCTTTCCTGGCACTTGCCAATTTTTACCGAAAGTTCATACCGTCCTTCTCTGAAATTGTTCAACCGATCATTGCTCTCTTGAAGAAAGATGCTCCATTCCTCTAGTCTACAGATCAAGACAAGGCATTCCAACGATTAAAGAAAGAGTTTACTCAAGCCCCCATCCTGGCTCAACCCGATATTAACCGGCCATTCCTAGTGGAGACGGATGCATCCAATTACGCCATAGGAGCAGTACTAAAACAGGAATTTGAGTACAAATTGGAGCACCCCATTGCTTACCTTTCACAAACCCTGACGCCCAGTGAGACTCATTATTCCGTCTTGGAAAAGGAACTGCTAGCCATCCGCCAGGCCTTCACAGAATGGCAACATCTACTCCTGGGAGCTAGGCATCCAGTCCAGGTCCGAACGGACCATCGAAATCTTCAAGTTCTAAAATCTTTGGAGTGTAGGAACAGTCGTCAGGCCTGTTGGTCCTTCTTCTTTGCCCAGTACCAGTTACACATCCATCATGTCCCTGGATCACAAAACATAATTGCTGATGCCCTTTCCAGACGTCCTGACTATGAAAACTCTGAGGATCGGACCTTTCCAAAGATGTTTCCTCACACGATCTTTGTTGTCCAAGCACTCACCCTCCTGGAGAATATCCAAGGCCAAACTCGACTTTCGGACCTCTGGAAGGAGCACAAAAGAAATAACAGATGGAATCTCACAGCTAAGGACGGGTTCAAAGATATTCAAAGATAATCGCTTAGTCATTCCCACTCCTGGACTGAGACAAAGGATCACAAGTCTATGTCATGATACCTTATATTCGGGACATCGTGGGATAACCAACACTCTCCATCTAGTACAAAGACCGTTTTGGTTTCCCAAGATGAAGGATGATATTAGGATCCATGTCCAAACATGCGCAGTTTGCAATCAGAACAAACACGATAATAAGAAGCCAGCCGGACTCCTACTCCAACCAGCAATACCAACAAGACCCTGGGAAGTCATCGCCACTGATTTTATCATGGAATTACCACCCTCTAGAGGCTACACAACAATCATGGTACCTATTGATTGGTTTACTCATATGGCTAATTTTACACCCTTATCCAAACTACCTTCCTCATCAGACCTTGCCGGAATTTTCCTGGAACACATATTCCGACTTCATGGGTTGCCTTCCAAGATCATTTCAGACCGAGGACCTCAGTACATATCTCAGTTTTGGAAGCAAGTATGTCGTATTCTGGGAATCCAACGTGCCCTATCCTCTGGCTACCATCCACAAACCAATGGAGCCACGGAGCATGTGAACCAGACTCTCGAACAATATCTACGATGTTTCGCCACCAAAGTTCAGGACGATTGGTCACTCCTAATACCTATGGCTGAATTTGCCTATAACAATTCAGATCTTTCAGCTATGAAGACCAGTCCCTTCTTCTGTAGCCAAGGATTCCATCCATCAGTCCTACCCTCCGTACTCCCACATCTTACTCCAGTACCTGCAGTAGACTGCTGGATCGAAAAGCTCATCACAGTACATAAGGAGGTTAAGGAATACCTAGAACGGGCCCGAGAAGATGTCAAACGTTATGCTGACTCTGAAAGAAGACCTGGACCTTCCTGTTCAGTAGGGGATCAGGTTTGGTTATCCTCGAAGCTCCTTCCTCGACATCTGCGCCCCAATAAACTGGCTCCCAGATACTACGGTCCCTTTTCCATACAAGAAATCATCAACCCAGTGGCCTTTCGACTTCGGTTACCTGAATCTTGGAAAAGAATCCATCCAGTCTTTCACACTTCTCTGTTAAAACCATACATTCAGTCATCCCGAACAGCTCCTAGATCTATCCCTGTTATTGTAAATGATCAACTGGAATACGAGGTTTCCAGGATTTGTGACTCAAGATATCGACGGGGTCAACTACAATATCTGGTTCAGTGGAAAGGGTACCCCTCCAGTGAGCGTACCTGGGAACCTGTGTCAAACATGAATGCTCCCAGATTGTTTCGACGATTTCATCTGATCCATCCGGGCAAACCCGGAGGAGCTGGTTTCCAGAGGAGGCATACTGTCATGAACCATCGTCTACGTCCTTTCTGGACCTCCTGGTCCCTGACTCGCAGTGGATTGCATGCAGTTATCTTTCCAACATGGCCGCCCGGAACAGAATACTCTGGATCAGTCTATGCGTTCCACGCTGCTCATCCTACAAAAGAGACACGCCCCCGGGGCTCTGCGCATCTCAACGCTACTGCTACCTGTAGTCGGGCATGCTTAGCCAGAGTTCGATCAGGGCTCTCGCTTGATTCCTTGTACCCAGTCCCTTGAATTCCCTCCTGTTCCCTTTCCTCCCCAATCTCCTGGAAAACCTTCTGCACTCGATTCACGGTCTTCCATGCCTCCGAGCGTACCTTAATTACTTCCGGGAATTACCCTGGACTTGTAGAACGCTCCTGGAAACTGAACCGATACTCTCACGCTGGACGCCGAAGACTGGCGTTCGGGACTATACAAATCCTGTACCGTAAAGAAGAAGAAATCCCAGACGGTCGCAAGTACACAACAGAAACAGGTGAGAAGGGGAAAGACTTGTGACAAGAGCAGTAAATGCATTCGTTTTCAGGAGTCCATCACAGCAAATCAACCTTATTCAGGGTATCGAGCCGCAAACTCACAGTGGTGCAAAGTATTTTAATGTGCAACAGGAGGCAAATATGATGAAGACCCTTGCCTGGCTCTGTGGACTTTTAGTGAGCTGTCAAGTGTCACACCAGTGACTGTGTGCTGAAGGGCCCTGGGGTACTTTGGGGAGGATCACCTGGTGATCACCATTTTGTCCCCATCATTTGACAGGAGCCAGCCACATGCATAACATGATGTGTATTGGCCATTGAATGAAATCTGACTTGACTTAAACTCCTAAATTCATGCTACTTCGTTAGACATCAGCATAGACATTGTAATCGGGGTCCCGCAGATAAATACATATTTTACCAGCAACTCAGGCTGAAAATCAGAGCAGGCTGGAAGCTTGTTGCAGGTGCTGTTAGCAGGAAGCAGGACACAGCTGCACAATCAGAGCTCTGTGTAACGCTCACCTGGTTCCCACGGAGGCGCGGCGTCAAAGGCGCAGAACTCTGAAGATGGACAGGAAGGGCCCCTCTATTCTGGCTTCCCTGGCTCGTTGGATACCCTCCTGTGCGTGAAAAGGGAGCATTACCAACTGTGGAACAATGCTCAAGCCTCCCACTCCCTTCCAACCCTCCACGATACCTCCTCCACGATTCCCCGTGAAGCCTCACCTTAGGGTTTGGAAGGATGAGCTCTCCATCCTGCTTCTGATGCAGGGGCGCGTTGAAACCCAGTTACTTCACTGGATTGAGGATTGAAGGGAGTTCAGGTAAGCTTGACTGTTCAGGTAAGGCGCTGTAAAAGTTCTGTTCAAAAGTCAAGCTTAATAATAATGTTCGTTGTCTAATTGCAGCAAGCGCTAATGCTTATGTCTTTTTCCCCTTAGGGGCCGGGGTTCGGAGTGCCGGAGATATGGCGCCGACCCGAAGTGAAACAGTTCTGGATGAGCGCTCAGGTAATGTCTTTGCATTCGCTCATTCAATGTCTTTGTCTTTTTTCCCCATAGGGCCGGGGTCCGGAGATGCCAGGAAGTGACAGGACCCGAAATGCAGTGGGAATAATCCAACAGGTAAGACTTAAAAGGAAACTGAGCTTTCCTTATTCCTTTTCTCCCTCTCACCTTTGTTCTTGTCTTTTTTCCTCTAGGCGCCGGGGCGTAGCTGAATCCGGAAGATCGCTGCTGAAGATGGAAGCGCCTTGCAAAGGTGAGTAAAATGCAGCGCTGGAGCGATCGAAACAAAATGCCTTTAAAATGATGTCTTTCTTTTCAGGGCCGTTGGAGAAATGACTCCGGAATGCAGATTTAGCAGGTAAGGGCTTTTCTTCTCCTATTCTCTTCCTTTCTCCCCTTGCAGGTGTTCCAGGGTGCTGGCAGGCGTGGCTGAAGTCAGGATGCAGGAGCTGACACGGTGAGCGTCCAGCTGCTAGGTGCAGAACAACGCGAAGCATGTGTGGCTGTTCGGGTGGGGTTTAAATAGCCTTGGAAGAAGTTCCTGGTATGTATCCTTCCACCAATCAGGTATGTATCCTTCCCCGACCACACCCGGGTGGTGAAGTAGTCCTACAGGTTAAGTAGTCCCATTCAGGCCTCAAGAGGGCCTGGATGAAGCAGCAAGGTCTGCATCAGGTAAGTGTGCACCCAAGCACTTAAACACATATCCTCTTCTATGAGCCTGGCGCCTAAGGCGCCAGGACTGGGGTCTGCTATGAGCCTGGCGCCTAAGGCGCCAGGACTGAGTCCAAAGGGCCCCGACTTGGGCCCGCTGAGACTTCCCTGGGGAAAATTATGTCTGCCTCTGGGGTTGCTGGGCCCGGCCTGGCTCCTTAGAGGTAGGCATCATGACACTCTGCACCCGCGCAACTGGACAAGCCATGCCAGTGCAAGATGGTGGGCCAGGATTTCAGAGACTCAATTCATGTTCAGGAAGCGAACCACACACACACAACACATCTGAATTGGGTAATCCAATTCCAAATAGCCACTTGTCACAATAATCATACAGCGAATTGTGAAGCTGCGTGAAAATTCGCTCCCCTTGTACTATATGACTCTGCCAGCACAGCACTGCGAGCCTTAGCTCTTCCTGTCTCCTTCTTTCTTATTGCCACACGCCGCTTCCTGGAGGAGGCGGAGTTTCCTGGCAACACGTGATGGATCACGTGATTGTGCCGGCCCATTTTAGCTGTTGCGAGCCGCCCGAGCGGGGTGTACAGCGAATTGTGAAGCTGCGTGAAAATTCGCTCCCCTTGTTCTACGTGACTCTGCCAGCACAGCACTGCGAGCCTTAGCTCTTGCTGTCTCCTTCTTTCTTATTGCCACACGCCGCTTCCTGGAGGAGGCGGAGTTTCCTGGCAACACGTGATGGATCACGTGATTGTGCCGGCCCATTTTAGCTGTTGCGAGCCACCCTTGCGGCGTTACGCCCGGCGGGGACAAGCCCTCTGGCTGTTGTGTGGCTGTTTGGCGGATGGTCGCAATTGAGAATCTTTTGCCTAAGGTACTGTTTAATACCAACGTCACCAATTATACCAGGTTTCCAAACCAAGTACTGTGGCGATCTTTGAAATTTGTCTAGATATCAAGGTCATCGACATATTAGGTTGTTGTTTCATATTTTAAACGCCACATAGTGTTTTAACTTAAGAAAGAAAGTGTTTTTATATAACATTCTATGTTCACCCTAAAAACAGGCATGCCATCAGAGACAACTAGAGACCCGATGGCCACTTCATCATCCATCATGCCTAATATACCGGATTTAGCTCTGCTCCCTCAAACTCCCATTAATCAAAACATTCCTAAATCACAGGAAAAGACCAAAAGTCGCACTCGCATTTAAAAAAAAAACATAATTTTAACTCCAATTAACAAAAAGCCAAATGACATTCGTAATTTTTATGTAAAAAAATCATATGGCCCAATAATCTCCAATTTGACTGATTTGCCTTCTTCTGTATCGATCCCTGCAGAGCCATTTCTACCTAATGGTGATGTAAATGATTTCATCCCAATACAAAATCCCAATTTAAATAATGAGACGTCTGCTCCTCTTTTGAGTTCTTCTATCTCAGATCAAACTTTATTAACTGTACCCCATTCGCCTATTAAAATTATTAAACCTATGCAAATTTTCTCCACCGTTTTAGAAGAGTCATCTCTCGACTCTGAAGTGATGACAAATGAAAACCAAAAAACAGCACAAAATTCACCGTCTGGGAATGTTACATTGGCTTCAGTAATTATTGAAGACGTGGGACAAGTCTCTCATAATAAGTCTCCTTCATCCCCCTTTCAAAATCCCCCTGAATCTAGAGACTTTGAAAGCTCAAGAGTTGCAATCATGACTGACTATGCACAAGCATGTTCCATGGACTCAACAAGACAAGATGAGGAGATCTCCTTTTTGCAACCTACCCCTCGTCGCTGTCAAACCTCTGATAAGAAACGACAATCAACTGTATCTTTGCCAAATCCTGTCTTATTAGAAGTCACCTTGGGGGCTATTAACACTACTATGTCTACTTTATTCAAGCTTTTTAACTCTTTGGATCAGAAGTTAGCTGTTCAAACCGACTAGATAAATCATATAAGTGATTGGATGAGAGATACCTCACTTAAATGTTCTAAAGGTCTTTCTTTAGTAAATCTGGAGCAAAGAATTGTACAGCTTGAATCCAATTTGTCAGCTTATCAAGGTTCAAACGGACACTCAGGAACATCTATTATACAGCGTCTCTCACATTTAGAGTGTATGATCCAAGATCCTCTAACTATTACGCCAGCTTTACCAATGTTTGCTAAAATTATTCGACCAATTGAATGTGTTGAGGAAGCTGATACGGTAAAACATAACGAATCTTGGATTAGTGTTGATTCTCCTGTGAGAACGGTGGGTCAATCTATACCCTGTCAATCTCGTGGGGGCGTCAACCAAAATGTACAAAAGATAGGAGGATCTTTGTTAAATAATAGAAAAATAAAATTGATGTCATCTAAAGTTATACAAAGAAATAAAAAAGCTCTGTCAGATTTAAAAAAATTACCTCAAATACATCTTTCTTCGGATGTCACGAAATCTTTCACTCACAGTGCTGTGGGTTCGCCAGTTATATGTGATGAGATAACTAATACCGACTTGGTCGTTACAGCCAGCAATTCGTGTGTAGATGAAGTTTTGCAAGACATCTCTCCTCCTTCTCAAGTTGCTCCTCCTCAAGGTATCCCAAAAGAAGTTCTCATTTTATCTCCTAATTATGATCCTTTGAATGAGCTGGTACTTCTCTTGACATCCAAGCCTGATAATATACAAACAAAACAATCTTGCCCGATTGTACAAACGACATTAGCTGTTCAACATGGTGTCGTTTCGACAGGTGCGGGCAAGTTACCTCCTCCTCTCGCTCCGATGGCGAAAGCTGAAGATCGTTTAAGTGCATTAAGAACTGTGGTGGATTCCTATTTACTTAATAGAATATCAGAGGTGCTACCTGAAGCTCCACATGTCCTTGAACATGCCCCTCATATACATAATTTTAATAAAAATTCGAAAAATGAAGTTCAATCTCTCAAAAACAGATCAGATAATTGCACGAAAATCATGCCTCCTTCTTCTAATAGTCAGCGCCCTCAAGATCCACCTAAAGATAGAAATAGGAGTAACATGGATATACGTAATGGTAGTAGTAAACACTACATAAATGACGATAGTGCTGCATTTTCAAAGAAACTTAACCAGTTTCATACTCTGATCCTGAAATGTCGCGATGGGTCCTTCCCAAAGTACGATTTATGTCGTGCTAGTGTCTTCAATATATTTGGAGATATAGAGGGACTGGAAGCCATTTCTTCATCAGATGTGGATCAAGTTGAGTTTCTCTGCGACAAGAATCTTTCCATCGTTAGGCTTTGGATAAAGTCTGGTATTGTTCGTAATACACTATGGCACGCCAGAATGGATTTGTTTAATCTTGGTTTCTTGTTAGCTCAAGACCCAGCACGACAGCAATCTGAGGAAATTGATGATAATAAGTCTATTGGTGGCACTATTCTCGAACCCTCATGTGCCTGCAATTATTGCATCAATCAATCGCCATTAGATCCCAATGTGGGACCTAACATCCGTTCGTAACCACGAGCAACCATCTCTACCAACGAACGTTCACTTGCTAGTTGGAATACTAGAGGTTACTCTCATTTGCAGTGGAATTTAGATAATGGTTTGAATAGTTACGATATTGTAGCTCTACAAGAAACGTGGTTAATAAATCCCCCTATATGGGACGATCATGAGATTAGTTTACTGCCAGCAGTCCATGGTGGTAAAGGTAGACCCACAGCTGGTTTGTTAGTAGCAGTCAAAGTGAGCAGGGGTTTGAAAATCTCCCCCTGGCAAACACCAAATAAATTCATGCAACTGGTTAAGATCCTTTTGAACTCACAGACATACGCACTTATTAATCTTTACAGAAACCCAGCAGGCATTACTGATGACAGCTTTTATGATGCTCTTTCCTGTCTTTTCGAACATATCTCTGATCAAAATAATGTCTCAGGAATATTGTTAATGGGTGATTTAAACTTTTCTTGCTTTCATTCGAACAAGAGGAATAGGAATCGGGAAGGTGCAAGATGGTATTCCTTTATGGAAGATAATGTTTTAAAGATGGTAAATGGTGCAATCATAGGTGACATTCCACCTATGAATACCTGGGAAAGAGGCTCCTCCAAATCTACCATCGATTATATTTTTGTATCTAATTCCATCTTCATGAATACCAGCAAATGTGTTATAATCAAACAGATATCCAGTGATCACCACCTCTTAGCCTTATTCTGGGCGGTGGAAAGTGGTGATCACCTGAAAACTGCACTGTACTATAAACATACTGTATCTGTTAACAATGGCAGAAACCGCTTCAAATGGTCTGTCAATAAATTACTAGCTTTGAATGATGCTATTCTAAAAAATCAAAGTTCACACAAGCCTGGTTCTTATATAGATATCTTAAGCACCTTCGCGAATCTTTATCCTGTTTGTAGTAAACCAGTTAAAAGACATGTTCATGGCTTTGATCTAGCTCTCTGTGAACGAAAGAAAGCCTACAGAAGAGAGATCAAAAATTATCAGAAATTACCCATGATTGATCGAATTAAAGCAGTTAAAGTTGCCTCTTCGAGATATCGAAATTGGGTTTGAGCAAGGAGAGCTACCTTGTACCATCTAGATGGTGAATGCTTTCTGTCAGCTTGCCGTGGTAAAAATTCGGCCATGATCTGGGAGCTGTTGAATAAATGTAACATCTCATCCCAAGATCATGTGCAGCTCAATGGCGTTCCTGAATTGGTGTGGGTTACACATGTTTCGTCCTTATACGACGATCCTATGATGAATTACTATAATTACAATAGTAACGCTGTAAACAGTTGGACTTTACATTGTACAAGATTTGCTATTCAAGCCTTTATCAAAGCTTCTTCATCATCTAGAGCGGCAGGCCTGGATGGGCTGACCAATGTAATGTTCAAACAAAACATAACAGAATGGGCACTAATCCTGAATAATACTTTTCATCACATATTACAAACTAAAAATATTCCGCAATCATGGCGTTCTTCTGTAATCATTCCGGTCTATAAAAAAGGTGATCGAATGAATCCTAAAAATGATCGTCCAATAACATTACTAGACGTGCCAGGAAAAATTTTCTCCAGACTGGTGCTAAGAGATTTTAATACTTGGTCAAATAAAGTAAATCAACGTGACCCAGCACAAACTGGTTTCGTGGCAGGTCTAGGCACTGGCGTTAATTTAATTACTTTAAATGCTATAAAACAACTAGCAATTCAAAAGAAGCAAGCCAAATATTTTGCGTTCGTAGATCTTCATTCCGCTTTTGATTCGGTCTCAAGACCAAAACTTATAGATAAGTTAATGAAAGCGGACTGCCCATCCACTCTTATTGACATTATTTTTGCCCTCCACTCACAAACTAAGGTCTATGTAAAGCTAAACTCTGAGGGTCTTTTATCAACCCCAATTCCAACGTATAGAGGGCTGATACAGGGGTGCATTTTAGCGTCTGCCTTATTCAATTTTTTCATTAATGATGAACGTTGCATTTTTGGCAAAGTAATCGCTGATGCTCCTAAATTGAACAATGCAAAAATGTGTGCCTTATGGTATGCGGACGATCTTGTTTTGGTATCAAAAACTTCAAGTGGTTTACGCAATCTTCTGTCAGCATTATGCTCTTATTTCAAAGAAAATGAATTGGTAGTAAACACGAGTAAAACACAAATTGTCTCGTATGTTCCTAAAGGCTTACGCAAACACTTAATGAACTGGCAGATCGAGGGGACACCCTTAAAGATGGTACCAAATTATGTTTATTTGGGTCTTATCTTTGAGGGCAGTCCAACGTTAGACTCACATCTAAATAAAATTAAGCAGAAGTTAACCACGGCAATCTGTCAGACACGAGTAATCATTTCTAAATATGGTAAATTTTCCATCAAAGCTGCCATTACTTATTGGGACCAGAATGTCGTAGCAACCATTCTTTATGGTCTGGAAACACTAATTGTCCCCTCAGGGTTTCTTAATTTATTAGAAGCCAAGTTTTGGCGTGCAATTTTAAATTTACCCCAATGTATTCCTGGTGTGTTAATAAGATATGAATTGGGAATAATTTCTCTAAGTGCATTATATAACTGGCGCCTATGTGCCTTATTTCGCAAATGCTTATTATCTACATATGATAACTCTACATTATCCACCATCTCAAGCTATTTGCTCAATTCTACAGAAATATTTGCAAAATATTGGTCTACGAAAATATTAACAATTATGGTGCATGCGGACATATCACTTGAACTTCTTACGGTTCATCCAGAGCAAGCAAAGAAGAAGGTGTATATGATGGACTGGATTGACACCAGAATTCAGTGTTTAACTTATAAAGACTTTGATTCTACAATCTTTGGCCCAAAACGTTTTAAAAACATTGCTTCTTATTTATGCTTAGCACCATCTGCTGCCTTAAGAACTGCCATTCTTCGTTTGAGGCTTAACATCTGGCCCACCCGTGAGGTTAAAACAAGAAGGAAACAAATCTCCTCTGACCTCAACTGCTGTAGGTTCTGTAAAAATGTTATGATTGTAGAATCTCTTCAACACTTAATATTGGAAGGTCCGGCACTTAGTACTTTAAGAAAATTGAACTTTGTTAATCATTTTGCATATTTTGCACAACTTGATCCAAAAAATAGATGGGTCGCCTTGGCAGCCACTGAATGTATGAGTATAAGAATTGCAACAATTCATTTTTTACAGGCCTTGAACCTAGAATGGTGATTTTACAGCAAGTTATGAATTTATATGGTTTTTCTTAATTGGATTTTATGCTTATGAATTTTTCTAATCTGTATAAATTGAAAAAGTTGATATAATTTCAACTATATTCAATAAATAAAAAAAAATAATAATCATACACAGCTGCACATGCTTATTCAAAGCCTGTCCAAAAGGGAGGGATCATCAGGGGATAAAAGGGCAGGCAACAGAGGCTACAGATACAGGAGTGTGGGTGTTGAGAGGCGAAGGATGTGGGAGCTTGGAGCAAGTGGCAAAGTAGGAGGAGGGCATAGCGATGTGTTTGGATGAAGGAGATGCTTGAGGGAGGTACTTGGAAGGAGGAGGATGGATTCGAGAGGGAGGTCAACAGAATCATCAGCAGTGGAAGGAGGTTAAATTTAAGAAGGAGGTGGAAGTGTGTCATCAGAAATGTAAGGAGGTTGGAGTTGAGGGGGTGAAAGGGAATCATAAGGGTTGTGAGAAGGTTGTAGTGGAGGGTAAGGAAGGTTTATACCATCAGCAGGAGAGATGTGTAGAAATTATGCAGTAGGAGTATTATCGGGGGAAGGAGGGCCATCAGGAAGAGAAGGAGAGTATTGGGGCTAAAGCTGATGAAGAGAAAGTTCAAAATGAGTAGAGCAAAGGAGTATCAGCAGGAAAGGAGGTAGAGATGGATCATCAGGAGGAGGAGGAGGGTAAAGTCAATCAGTCCAGGAGGCATGAGGAAAGGGCACTCCTGGCTCAAGGCAGCGGTAGGGACACACCCACAATCTGAAGAGGCTGAGCCTAAGGTGGTAGGAGGAACAAGCACATGGCATGGAGTTGAGGAGGGACAGATTAAGCACAGGTTCAGAGAAACGGTCAGGAGAGGTGAGCCCTGGACCCTTGGCCGAAAATCAAATAACCTATGCATGGAACATGGACGAGCTCCAATTCGCTGAAGTTGGGAGTAAGAAAATACACCAACTATACCTGAACTAAATTCAACAACGTGAGAGGAGGTGGTGGTATCCTGCTAGTAGTGCAGCGAAAGACCAAAGAGAGTGCCAAATGACTGTGATCAGGGACTTAGAGTGACAGAGGGGGAGAAATCCCTACCCTTTCTGAACTTTTGTAAAGAATTTTGTAGAACATTAAAATTGCTAGAAACCCCATTTTAAGTTTTATTTATCCCTGTTTGTCATGCTGTCTTTCTCCAGCCTCCTTGTCTCTGTGACACCACCTAGGGGTGATTCATAGTATAGTACAGAGCTTTAGTGTGTAGTCTAGTGGTCAATTCATGATGTGCTTTGGCTATCTAAGGTATGTTGAAAATCCAGGTCTGTAGCATTTTCCATAATGTATTGTGATCCTGGATTGTGTCAATTCTCTATGGGAACAAGTTCCAGAGTTTGGCTGTGATATTATAGAAGGCTCACTGGATTTTGAGGTGTTTGTCAATGCTGGATCTCAGTGCTCTGCTTTGTAGAAGATTATCTTTCTTCGTATGAATTTGGATTCAGAGTCCAGAGGAGCACGGAGGGTATTGCAAAGTGCTTTGAAACTAATTCTTTTCTTGACTGGTGTCAAATTGACAGCCTTCGGGAGAGTATCTTGGCATCATTGGACAAAACATGGTATCCCCCTTCTTCCTTTGAGGATACTCCATCCATGCCCAATGCCTTAATGGCATATTATCATGAATCCCCTCCTCCTCCTAGGAAGAGTACGGAAAACCTTGCCTGCTCCGAATGCTCACAAGGCCTAGTAGGACCACCTCTCTCTTTCATTGTTATAATTGCCTTCACTACCATGTTCCCTCCCTGTTGGCCTGTCGGCTCTTTGAAACACAATTTACCTGATATATAAGCGCCTTACAAATGCACAATAAATACATCTGACTTGCCTTTTAAGACTCATGGAAACACCTTCTCAGACTCTACTCTATTCTGCCTTTCCTCTCCTTCCCCCAGAAGCTCACTGTCTCTCGAGCCCTGGTTCTCTCTAGGTTGGATTATTGCAACAGCCTCTTTCTAAATCTACCTGCTTCTACTCTCGGCCCTTTGCAATTCATCCAGAACAGGACTGCAAGACTTGGTCTCTAGCCCTGAAATCTCTTCATTGGCTCCCAGTGGCTGCAACAATTAAATTCAAGACCCTTTGAATTGTCCACAAGGCTTTCTGGGGCCAGTGCTCCAAAAAACCTTAAACTCTCCCTCGTAAATACCTTCCCTCTCGAGCTCTTCGCTCCTCCACCTCCAACTCCCTCAGGGTGAGTCGTCTCTCAAAGAAACAAGCTGGGGGCAGATCTCTGTCTTCGGCTGGGGCCTCCCTATAGAACAGCCTCCCTGCCACTGTGAAACCTGAGGCGAACCATCTCTGGTTCCAGAAGCACCTCAAGTCCATCCTCTTTGCTTCTGCTTTCGCTCCTCCTCTCCCCTGCTAATCTGTTCTGCTTTGGCATTGTGCACCTGGTTACCCTCTGATTTCGGGCCCAGGTACTTTCTCACCCTGCCAGGCACCGGCACTGCCTTCTGTCCCCCCCTTTTCTGCATTTATCAGACACCCCCTGTCTGTGCCTTAAACCTTGCACTTGCTGGCTGCAATACCACTGTTGTTGTTTATTATTCCTTTGCTCAGCACTTTCCACCTCTTCCGCTCCCCCCTGCACTTTCCCCTCTTCCCTCTCCCCTGCACCTGCGCGTTAATCAATTTCACTGGGCCTAGTAAGATCGTTGTTTTTGTTCTCCCTTGTTCCCCTCCCTTGCCTCGCCGCGCTCTGAAACACTTGTGTATGAGCGCGATACAAATAAAATGTCAATATCAACATCAATACTTACAAGTCATCCAGAGATGACTTGCCCTTAAAGATCACTGAGGACACTTACCCAGACTTTTCATGCAAGTCATCGAGAATGGACTTCCATTGTCAAATCCACAAGAATACTGTGACAAGGAAGAGGAACTGAGTAATACAGATCAATGGAGGCCAAGAACACAAGCAGCGCTCTAGTTGTTGCGAGCACCTACCTGCAGCCGGGAAATTTAAACAGGCAAAACAGCTGACTGAAGCGCGCTGCTGGCGGGAGAAGTCTGCTTCTCTCAGTACGGGTCGAGAGACCGTGGGGCTGGAGAGTGTTCCGTGGAGCCAATGGGCTCAAAGACCAGGCAAAGGGAAGCTGACTGCGAGAAAGAACATGCTGCGGGAACGCCAGAAGCCGACGGAGGGCTTCTGGGTGTATGCAGGTACTGGAAGGCAGCCTCGCCTTACCGAAGCCCGAAACTACACAGAAGAGTCCAACAGGAACCGTGATAGGCAGAGAAGCCGAGAAACAGAGGCAGAGAGAAGGAAGGAAATACTGAACGACCGCCACCCGCTTGCAGCGGGAGTAACAGAATGTGCTAGCAAGAGCCAGTGAGTTCACCCAAAGGATGCAGGGACACTGGGGCATATTGGCAGCCATGCCAATCCTGAATAATTGTTAATGAAGCACATGAAAGAGAAAGAGCAAGTGAACATTGCTTTAAAAGGGAGAACAGAACAAAAGTAAGAGACTTTCAAGTTTTTCTAGTGAACGCAATACACATATAAGAAAAGCCATGGCTGGATATTATACCAGGAAGATACAATATCAGATAAAGCAAGCATAAGGGACGATCAAGTCTGGAAGTGTGTGCAGAGCCCACATGAGAAAAGCCCTGGCAGGAGAGTACACCAGGCAAATTAAAGGTGCCAGTTAAATACATATATAAAGAAAGCCCTGGCAGGAGAGTATACCAGGCAGTTGCAAGTGTGGTTAAAGAAGAAAGCCCTGGTAGAGAAGCATACCAGGCAAAGACAAACTGAACAGTGTGTAAAATATATTACGTCAGGCAGTCCTGATAAGAACATATCAGGAATAGAAAAAGTCTGTGGACATATATTAAAGAAGGTAGAAAACCTGACAGGAGATTACACCAGGTATCCTAACAAGGTAAAGACTATGAGCCAAGTGGTTTTGTTTACCGATTTTGTTGTTGATGAAAAGAAATCAAAGTAACTCATATCCTTGAATATAAAACAGAGTGCAGAGAAATCCAGGGGAAGGGAGCACTGCATGGATCAAGGCACTCTATCCTTCTGGAACTTTTGTGTTGCAGTTATGCATTTTCCTTTTTGAACATGTATTCACTACAAAAGGCCAAAGACATTGTCCCTTTTTTACCTTAGAGCTGATTTTTTAAATGTGAGGGCCAGAATAGTACTTTGGGCACAGGTTGTTTTGCTTTGGACATTCTGACGGTTGGCAGACCCTTAGTTTTGGTTCTAGGTAGGGAAGCACCTCTTAGAGCAGGGACACAGAGGCATTTGCCAACACCCTTTAATTTTAATAAAAATCTTTGACCAAAACCATGCATCCCCTGTGTCCGCATCTCATTCCTGGCTCCTCACACCACCCTCCATCATAGTTCGCCAATCCTTCTCGTCAGGTCGGACCATCTGGCAATACCTTTGACATTAGTCACACCACACTCTCCCGATGACAGCCTAAACCTTTAGACCAGTATGACAACACCTTGGGCACCCTCCATGTTCTCTCCACATCTGCCCAGGCATCCTCCCACAGCCAGTGTATCACCCATTTTGAACACGTTTTTCACAGGTATGTCGTTTGCCTATGGTATTTCTGTGACTTGATCTGTAACACAAGTCTTTTGCACTTATCGTACCACCTTTTTTGTCTTTACCTGTCCTGATAATCTCGACCTATCAGTCTCTTGTAACAATTGTTGTAAAATCATGTAAAGCGCCTAGATACCTCTGTGTTTGGCGCACCATATAAGCAAATAAACTAAACTAAACTAAAACCTTCCCCATCAAGTACATCCATCAAAAAATCAGCAAACAAGCTTTCAGACCAATTAAGAACTCCCTGAAAAGGCTCTCATGAATGATCCATCAACCTCCAACAAGCATGGCCTATCAACCTTCGGACGAACCAGGATTGAGATTTACTTCTCCAAGAACTCAACACCACCATCACAACATCAACCACCCTACCTCAGTGAAACAACACACTCTCAAGCCTAAACCGTTCACACCCTCGTACACTCAGGGATTCAACTTCAACAAAAAGAACCATCAGAAAACAAGAAAAAACTTGGCGAGAATCCTGCAGTGCATCCAAACTCACCCTGTTCAAGGAGCTCTGTACATACTCAGATAACTAATCACAATTTTCAAGGACAACTTCTACCAAAGCATTAAAGCTAATGCCAATATAAGAGCAGAAATCTCTTCAAAGCCATCAAGCACTGCATCCACCCTCTGCCCGACCCACCCGTACACCACCATCACCTATTTCTTCATCAACAAAATCAGCATGATCCACCAACACATAAACACCAACACCACAACTGACAGCACACTGCACATACCATCTCACAAAACCAAAACTACCAGGACAACTTTCAAGACACTCACTATGGAAGACATCACTGTGTCCCTAGCATCACTCAGGACCACATCATATGCATTCACCTACACCTTTCAGTGTTACACGGATGACACACAGCTCTCCTTCAGGCTACCCTCTGCCTCTTCTTCTTCCTCACTCATACCTGACTGTCTGTCCACAATTCAGTCGTAGTGTGCTCCAAACGACCTCTTCCTCAATGCGAGTAAGACCGAGATTGTCCTCATCGTGACCATTCCTCCTGCCTTCCCTCTTTCTCTCGGGCCGACCTCTCTTGGCCATGCACCTCCACCTACCAACGAGGCAAAGAATCTGGGGGTCATCTTCGACTCCACTCTATCCTTCTCGTCTCACGTCACGGACATCTCTAAAAAGTCCCACTACCAACTGCACCTTCTCAGAGGTATTGTACCTTTTCTCATCTTCCCCCAGAGGCTCACCGTCTCCAGAGTCCTGGTCCTCTCTAGGCTGGACTACTGCAACAGCCTCTTTCTCAACCTGCTCTCTTCTACCCTCCGTCCTCTTCAACTGATCCAGAACAGACCGCAAGACTTATCCTTGGCCTCAAGTCCAGGGACGCATCTCTCCAGTGCTGAAATCCCTTCACTGGCTTCCCGTGGCTGAAAGGATTAAGTTCAAGACCCTTTGCAATGTCCACAAGGCTTCCTGGGGCCTGGGCCCACTCTATCTGCAACACTCTCTTCCTAAATATTCACCTTCCCGAGCCCTCCGCTCATCTTCCTCCAACTCTCTGCGGGTGAGCCGCTTCTCCGAGCAGAGACTTTGCGGGAGATCTTTATCCACTGCCGGTACCTCCCTCTGGAACAGCCTCCCTGCGTCTCCCCATCTTGAGCCAGACCTCCTTAAATTCTGGAAATTCAAGACTTTCCTTTTCACCTCCTCCTTCTCACTCCCCCTCCCCTGCTAACCCCCTCCTTCTGCTCTCTCGCACTCTCTCCTCTACTTCTGCTCAGTTTTGCCGACTGGCTGCCTGGTGCACCTTCAGAGCCTCACAGGTTCCAAGCTTCCTCGCCAGTCTCCTGTACTTGCCCCCGGGCCTTGCACTTGCCGCAGCACTACTGCACTTTGGTTACGACCCATGGGATTGGTATCTCTCTACACTTAACCCATGTTCTGACGGGACCGGGCGCACTTGCCCCTATTACCCCCCACACACTTCCTGTTTCTGTTCACCTGCATAATCTGAATGTGCGATGCCTAGTAAGATCGTTTGTCTTGTGTTCCCTATGTCTTCCCCTCCCATGCATGGTTGTGCTTTGAAACACATGTGTATAAGCGCACAATAAATAATCAACCAATCATACTGCATCCTCCCTGCCTCTGTACTTAAGACCCTTTCCAACTCAAACACTCCCCCCATACCTGACAATCATCAACAGGTCCCTAACCCAAGGCACCTTCCCCTCGACCTCAAGACTGGACAAATCCTCCTGCTTCTCATGACACCAACAATGGATTCTCACAACCTTAGCAACTACCGCCCCATCACTGTTCTTCTCTTTCTAGGTAAGATCCTTGAGAAAGCAGTAGCCATGCAACTCCTCCAACACAAAACCTACTTCAGTCCTACCAATCTGGCTTCAGACCCAGATGCAAATATAAAGAAGGAGGTAAAGTTAAAGCTTCTATCGGGCTAAGGCACAATGAAAACCTAAAAGAGGACCCAAATGCAGCACAAAACCATCTAACATCAAGGTGATCGATGAAGCCATTAAAATCCTTGATGATGGTGATCATTGACTCCTGGTTCTCCTTGACATCTAAGCAGCATTCAAAACAGTAGACCACCAGGCACTCACCAACATTTTACATCGCTGCATGGAGATGAGCAAGACTGTCCTGAGCTGGTTCAAATCCTACCTTGCTAACCGCCACCAGTCAGTCCACATGTATTCTTCCAGATCACCAACTCTACTATCACCTGTGGAGTCCCACAAGGATCCATCCTCTCCCCTGTGATCTTCAATATTTACATGGAACCACTCCTGGCTCTACACAACATCCGGATCCACCACTATGCAGATGACACACAGCTCAACCTCAAGATATCCTCCAAGGAAGTCATCCACAGACTCAAGTCCTACTTCGCATTGATCCATTCCTGGATGTCCAGTGGTTTGCTGAAGCTCAACCCCTCCAAGACCAAATTCCTACTGCTGACCAACTTAAGGAACACCCAGACATCCATACCTGGCTGGTTATATGAACTTCGAGGGCTCTACACACCAGCTAGCCACCTGGGCCAAGTCTTTTGGGTTCGACATCGACAGGCACAGCTCCTTCAAACAGCACATAGCAAGGAAAACACAAACAGATGGGACCAACTTTCTCTCCTGCATGAAATCAAGCCCTTCAGCCTAGAAAACAACTTCATACCTGCTATTCAAGCCTTGGTCCTCTCCCAACTTGGTGGTGGTAATGCCCTTTTGGATGTCCCTCCAGCGATTACCATGGCACCCCTGAGATGTGACTTGCATGCTGCAGCATGACTCATCAAAGGACGCCGCAAATTCGACCACATTACACCGCCTCTCTTCGAACTGTACTTGCTCCCATTACAAGGGCATATCATCTTCATACCCTGCTGCATCACCTACAAGTTGTGGGAGGGGTCACACAGCCATCACAGACTTGTCGTTTTGCAGTGGTATTACTGGAATAATGGGCAAAGCCAACATGAGTGCATTTTTATGAGGGAATACTGGCATATATTGGCACAAGGCTGTCACCCTGGACTCCTCAAGCTACACCACTGAGAAACTCAGCATCTCCAGAAGCCTACAATTCACCAGAAGTAGAGGCATGCACAGACTTGCACTACGTTATGTGCTAAGTTTTCTTGAATTAGATCAAAATGTTAAGTAAGAGGATCCTTGCTAAGCAAGCCATATTTGCTCTATTCAATATCATGCTGCCATAAACAGTGGGTGAAACTATTTCACTTCATTGAAAAAATCTTTATGGAGTTTGGATTGGCACAAACCCTGTTTGCTCCATTCCCTGCTATACGGACAGCAAGACTAGTGCTGAAGTGAATTTAAGCAATTTTTAATGGGAAAGGGGCAAGGAATGGAAGTAGAAAAGCTAGGTGTCATGATGCCTACCTCCAAGGAGCCAGACAGGGCCCGGCACCCTCAGAGGCAGGCAACATGTATACTAGGGAAGTCCCAGCCACCCCAGATAGGGGCTCTTTGGACTCAGTCCTGGCGCCGTTGGCGTCAGGCTCATAAGGGATAACAGTCCTGGCACCATCGGCGCCAGGCTCATACAAGATATGGAAGGAAATGTGTTTGGTGCAAACTTACCTGGCAGACCATGCTGCAATTTCCTTACCTGGCAGATCATTCTACAACTTCCAGATGAAAATGGAACTACTTAACCACACGGGTGTGGCTGGTGGCAGGATACATACCTTCAGTGGAAGGATACATACCTGGCACTACTTGAAAGGCTATTTAAGCCACGCCCAGACAGCAAACCACGCTTCGCGTTGTTCTGCTCATAGAAGCTGGACGCTCACCGTGCCTGCTCCTGCTCCAGTCCTCGACCACGCCTGCCAGCATCCTGGAAACACCTAAGGATAGAAAAGGGAAGAAGAAACAGGTGAAAACAAACCTTACCTGTTAAAGCTGCATTCCGGATTCAGCGCGACAACGTTCCTGCAAAAAGACATCATTTTAAATACTCACCGCGTCGCATACATCTCGGCGCACTTCTCTTACCTGGACATGGCGCCTTCGGCTCTGCGACGCCCATCCGGATCTCCTGCAGCATTCCAGCACCTACGGGGAGACGAAGAGAAGAAAGCAAGGTGAGAAGGGGAAAATAACCAAGAAGCACTTACCCGCCAAGCTAATTCTTCTTACCTTCGGGTCGATGCCATTCCATGGGCATTTCAGCACCCCGGCCCCTATGGGGAAAAAGCAAACATCACATTAGTGAATGCAAGAACCGTAGCAAACAAACTATTTTAAACTTACCTGCTTACAGGTCGGACTCAGCTTCTGCTTCGTACCGGCTCCATTTCTTCGGCATTCTCGAACTCCGGCCCCTAAGGAAAAAGAGACAGGAAAAGACAGTAGTGGGCCTACACCAAAACTCACCTGAAATCAGGTTTTCGACGGAAACCGCCCTCAGCCCGGAGTCTTCCATTACCTGCAAAAGAGAAGAGGAACAGTTTAGACTCAAGCTTGCCATAAGCATTTACGGTACTTACCGGAACAGACAAGCGAACTCGAACTTACTATCCAGTGACGTAACTGGATCCCAACGCGCCCCTGCATCAGAAGCAGGATGGAGAGCTCGCCTTTTCAATCCCTAAGGTGAGTCTCCACAGGGAATTACAGAAGGGTTGCAAGAAGGGTGAGAAGGGGAACGGGAGATCAACACAAAACCCGCAGAGTATTAACCCTTCCTTTTCGCTCACAGAAGGGTATTCATCCGAGCCAGACAAGCCGGATTTGGGAACCCAGCCCACTCCATCTTCAGGGTGCTGAACATCTCCTTCGAAGAGGCCACTGCCGTCCAGACCACGCCCGCGCCTCCGTGGGAATCAGGTGAGTGTTACAGAACGCAAAGCCTACCCACAATTACCCACCCAGGCGCCATGGAGTCTTCCGAAACAGACCAACTGGCCCAACTATTGGGGGAATTACGGGCGGAAGTTCACGCCGCCCGCCAAGAAACCAACGTTCTTCAAAGAGAACTGATCTTGTCCAAAGAACGAACCGATGACCTGGCTAAACAGCTTTTGCAGAATCAGGCTGGACAAACGCCATTACCTGCTTCCGGGAGAGAGTCCACTCCTATGGCTTCCACTAACCCGGTGCAAATTAATCTGCCGGGAAACATACCTTTGGCCCCACCTTAACGTTTTGCGGGGGACCCCAAGAAATACGCTGTTTTCATGAACCAATGTCGTTTACACTTTTTATGTAGACCTGGGGCCTTCCCTATGACCAAACTAGGGTGGCTTTTGTTTTATCGTATCTCAGCGGCTGTGCAGCCGATTGGTCTATTCCGTTGGTAAATCAAGAAGATCCTATCCTTCGTGACTTTCAACGCTTCCAGGCTAGTATGGAGAGATTATTTGCCCGGCACGCCCAGGGTGAGGCCTTGGATAACGAACTTCTGTCTTTGCGTCAAGGGAACCTAGACCTCCTATCTTATATCGCCACATTTAACAGACTGATCGTGGAAACTGGGTGGCCTGAGAATAAAAGAATCACCTTGTTTCATCGAGGACTTCGTGGAGAGCTAAAATAAGTTCTGGCTCAAATTGTGAATCCACCCCAACTCTGTGAGGAATACATTGATTTAGTGATCCAACTTGATCATAGACTCCAGAATAGAAAGACTGATCGGACTAGATTTGAAACTCGGGCTTTGGTAAAAACCCACGCAAACCCCAAGAGTACCGACACTTCGGAGCCAATGCAAATTGGGGGAGTAAAAGGACCCCTAACGCAGAAAGAACGAGAAAGAAGACGGCAAAACCAGTTATGTCTCTATTGCGGAGAGTCTGGACACTTTCTACGAAATTGCCCGGTAAAACCACCCAAGAAGGTGGTTGGAGCCACAGACCAAAACCTTCCAAAATCTGATTCGGGAAACGATCAAGCCCGACAAGCGTAGAGGTCCGCTTGCCGAGCGTGAAGACAAACTCTTTGACCTCGCATTTCATCATGCCAATGACCCTCGTGGATCCAAAGCAGCCTCAACGATTACATGGCATAAAGGCCTATCTCGACAGTGGGGCTATTGGGAACTATGTTGATCTTGAATTGGCTTTCAGGATTGGTCTCCCTCTCCGACCAAAAATCACCAAAGATGTCATTACCACGGTTGATGGGACCGAAATTGCCTCTGGCCCGGTAACACATTCTACCACAGAAATGACACTGGTTGGCCAAGATGGTCATAGGGAAACCATAGTGTTCGACGTAATCAAGGCTCCACAATTTCAGGTAATCTTGGGGATCCCTTGGTGAGAAGCACATAATCCTCGAATTGACTGGCGAGCAAAGAGTATCACCTTTCCTAACTGCAGACAAACTTGTTATTCCGGAAATCCACAAGTGGGTCTCGCCTCAGTAACCTCTGTGTCAGCACAACTACCACTTGAGTATCAGGACTTTCAGGACGTTTTTCAAAAAGAACAGGCCAACACCTTACCACCTCACCGGCCATACGATTGTCAAATTGATCTGGTACCCAATGCTCAACCGCCTTGTAGTAGGATTTATGCCCTTACCGAACCAGAGAATCTTCATTTACGCCAGTATTTGGATCATTATCTTGCCAATGGGTTTATTCGCCCGTCAAAGTCACCGGCTTCTTCAGCTTTGTTCTTCGTGCCGAAAAAGGAAGGCGACCTTAGAACATGTATTGACTATCGCGCCTTAAATCAGATAACGGTTAAGAATCGTTACCCCCTGCCTCTGATCCCTGAACTCCTCAACCAGGTGAAAGATGCCTGCATCTTTACCAAGCTGGATTTAAGAGGGGCTTACCATCTGGTGCGCGTCAGAGAAGGCGATTAATGGAAAACGGCCTTTCGCACCAAATACGGACTCTTTAAATACCAAGTGATGCCCTTCGGGTTGTGTAACGCACCTGCTGCCTTCCAGTATTTTATGAATGACATCTTTCGAGAACTCATAGATGTTTGTGTCATCATATATATTGATGACATCCTAGTGTACTCTTCCTCGGAATCTGATCACCGAAAACATGTTAAGGCCATCCTGGAGAAACTACGCCAGCACAAACTATTTGCAAAGCTCGAAAAGTGCATTTTTCACGTCACAGAGGTTGAGTTTCTTGGTTTCGTCCTAACGCCAAAGGGAGTTCGAATGGACTCACGGAAAGTGGACGTGATCCTCAAATGGCCATCCCCTAGTTCTGTGAAAGGGGTTCAGAACATGCTTGGTTTTGCCAATTTCTATCGAAGGTTTATCCCGGAGTTTTCTCGAGTGGTTCAACCCATCACAGCCCTCTTACGGAAAAACAAACGCTTTGAATGGATTACGGAAGCAGAACAAGCATTTCAGGAACTAAAAACTAAATTCACCTCCGCACCTGTGTTAAAACATCCCCGTCCAGATCTCCCTTACGTTGTGGAAACTGACGCATCTAGTTTAGCCATGGGAGCGGTTCTATCACAGAGGGACCCAGTCTCGAGCCAACTTCATCCTGTGGCCTTTTGGTCCAGAAAATTCTCAGCTCCAGAAGTTAACTACGCAATCACAGATAAAGAACTATTAGCTATCAAGTCAGCTTTCAAGGCTTGGCGTCATTACCTTATCGACGCAAGACATACTGTTACCGTAATTACAGACCACAGGAATTTGCAATACTTAAAAACGGCCAAAGCTCAATCCTCACGCCAACTCCGTTGGGCCCTGTTCTTTGCAGAATTTGACTTTGTGATCACCTATCGCCCTGGCTGCAAGAATGGCAAGGCGGACGCACTATCCCGAATAGGAATGGGCGATTCTACCCCAACTCTAGATCCAGTTCCGATTATTCCTGAACAGAGAATTTTGTGGGTGATCTCCTCACAAACTCTAGAGGATATTCAAACTAGAGTTAAATTGCTTTTCGACGCTGCAGCCTTGCAAGAATGGAGCCTGAAAGATCCCAGATTTTCAATTAATAACGATTTACCTTATTTCCAGGGGCGACTGTTCTTGCCTCAAAAGGATTTGCAAGATCTCGTTATTGCCCATCATCATGAGACACTAATGGAAGGACACCCGGGCATCGCTAAGACTGAAGAAAAAATTAAAAGGCATTTCTGGTGGCCATCCTGGCGAAAGGATATAAAATCTTTCGTGATGACATGCGCAGTGTGCGCCCAAAATAAAAGTCGAAAGCAAAAACCAGCCGGTCCGTTACGACCTCTGGACATCCCACCGGCACCTTGGCACACTTTATCGCTGGATTTTATAACTGACCTACCTCCTTGTCATGGATTTAATACTATACTGGTAATTGTAGACCTCTTCTCCAAGATGGCCCATTTTATTCCCTTGAAAGGGCTGCATTCAGCCTCCACCCTAGCCAAGGAATTTCTTGAGAACGTCATTCGTCTACATGGTTTTCCATCCATATTAATCTCTGATCGGGGAAGCCAGTTTATTTCTCGGTTCTGGAAGAGATGTTGCCAAATGGCACAAGTTGATGTGCGTTTATCTACCAGCCACCATCCTCAGACCGACGGCTAAACCGAGAGAACAGACCAGACATTGGAACAGTACTTACGGTACATGTTGCATCAATCAGAATATAATTGGAAAGACATTTTATGGATTGCTGAATACGCGTACAACAATTCTGTGCATTCAGGAATTGGCCAGACTCCTTTTTATACCTTATTTGGCCTCCATCCCAGAACTTCGGATCTTGAACCACCTCAAGGCCTTGAAATGCCCGCCGTGGATAACTTACATGCCACCATAACCCGAGCCTTCAAGGAAGCCAAGACTCATTTACAGCAGGCCAAGGACAAATATAAGGAAAATGCTGACTCACATCGGAGCGAAGTACCTCCTTACCAAGTTGGAGATCAAGTGTGGCTGGCGACTAGACATCTACCACTTAAAGGCCTGCAAACTTTTAACCCAAGATATATAGGGCCTTATCCAATCAAGGCTGTAATCAACCCAGTAGCCTTCAAACTCGATCTGCCCCCCAACATGCAAATCCATCCGGTTTTCCACGTATCACTGTTGAAACCTGTACAACCCGGAACCAGGCTACTCAAGCCACCAGAACCAATCCCAGTAGATGGGGAACAGGAATTCGAATTTAAAGACATATTAGATTCTAAGATGTCCAAGTCAAAGGTTTTTTACCTAATTGATTGGAAAGGATATGGACCTCAGGAGAGATCTTGGGAACCAAGCGATCATATACATGCACCTCGTCTAATACAAAAATGTCATCGTAAGTTTCCACACAAACCAAAGCCTCCGGACAGTACGTCCTTGGGAGGGGCCTTGGGGGGAGGTACTGTCATGATGCCTACCTCCAAGGAGCCAGACAGGGCCCGGCACCCTCAAAGGCAGGCAACATGTATACTAGGGAAGTCCCAGCCACCCCAGAAAGGGGCTCTTTGGACTCAGTCCTGGCGCCGTTGGCATCAGACTCATAAGGGATAACAGTCCTGGCACCATTGGCGCCAGGCTCATACAAGATATGGAAGGAAATGTGTTTGGTGCAAACTTACCTGGCAGACCATGCTGCAATTTCCTTACCTGGCAGATCATTCTACAACTTCCAGATGAAAAAGGAACTACTTAACCACACGGGTGTGGCTGGTGGCAGGATACATACCTTCAGTGGAAGGATACATACCTGGGACTACTTGAAAGGCTATTTAAGCCACGCCCAGACAGCAAACCACGCTTCGCGTTGTTCTGCTCATAGCAGCTGGACGCTCACCGTGCCTGCTCCTGCTCCAGTCCTCGACCACGCCTGCCAGCATCCTGGAAACACCTAAGGATAGAAAAGGGAAGAAGAAACAGGTGAAAACAAACCTTACGTGTTAAAGCTGCATTCCGGATTCAGCGCGCCAACGTTCCTGCAAAAAGACATTATTTTAAATACTCACCGCGTCGCATACATCTCGGCGCACTTCTCTTACCTGCACGTGGCGCCTTCGGCTCTGCGACGCCCATCCGGATCTCCTGCAGCATTCCAGCACCTACGGGGAGACGAAGAGAAGAAAGCAAGGTGAGAAGGGGAAAATAACCAAGAAGCACTTACCCGCCAAGCTAATTCTTCTTACCTTCGGGTCGATGCCATTCCTTGGGCATTTCAGCACCCCGGCCCCTATGGGGAAAAGCAAACATCACATTAGTGAATGCAAGAACCGTAGCAAACGAACTATTTTAAACTTACCTGCTTACAGGTCGGACTCGGCTTCTGCTTCGTACCGGCTCCATTTCTTCGGCATTCTCGAACTCCGGCCACTAAGGAAAAAGAGACAGGAAAAGACAGTAGTGGGCCTACACCAAAACTCACCTGAAATCAGGTTTTCGACAGAAACCGCCCTCAGCCCGGAGTCTTCCATTACCTGCAAAAGAGAAGAGGAACAGTTTAGACTCAAGCTTGCCATAAACATTTACGGTACTTACCGGAACAGACAAGCGAACTCGAACTTACTATCCAGTGACGTAACTGGATCCCAACGCGCCCCTGCATCAGAAGCAGGATGGAGAGCTCGCCTTTTCAATCCCTAAGGTGAGTCTCCACAGGGAATTACAGAAGGGTTGCAAGGAGGGTGAGAAGGGGAACGGGAGAGCAACACAAAACCCGCAGAGTATTAACCCTTCCTTTTCGCTCACAGAAGGTTATTCATCAGAGCCAGACAAGCCGGATTTGGGAACCAAGCCCACTCCATCTTCAGGGTGCTGAACATCTCCTTCGAAGAGGCCACTGGCTTCCAGACCACGCCCGCGCCTCCGTGGGAATCAGGTGAGCGTTACACTAGGAACCAGGAAAGCAATACAGCGAACTACAGAGCACACGTCTGATTGCTACTTGGCAATAGCATTGAGACGCACAGAGCCGTGGGGGTGCGGTCTATTAGTAGAATACGTTACGTCCAATGTATAGACTGCGGAAGGCGCGTCACGCTGGACGGCCATATTGGGAGTGTCAGGGAATGCAAGGCCCGTTGCGATAAGGACCAGGAAGACCAAAAGGGGCGCGTCCTGTGGGTCATGACAGCATGCCTCCTCCGAAAACCTGTTCCTCCAGGTTTGCCTGGGTGTCTGAGGTGGTATCTTCTGAGCAGTCGAGGGGTATTCAGATTAGAAAGTGGTTCCCAAGTTCTTTCACTGGGGGGATATCCTTTCCATTCAAACAGGTATTGAAGCTGACGCCGTTTATACCTGGAGTCGCATATCCGGGACACTTCATATTCCAGTTGATTGTCCACCACCACAGGAGTGGGTCTGCAGGATTTCCGGGAGGATTGAATGTAAGGTGTTAATAAGGAAGTGTGAAAAACTGGGTGAATCTTTTTCCAGGATTCTGGTAGCTTGAGCCGGTAGGAGACTGGGTTTATAATTTCCTTGACGGAAAACAGACCATAATACCGGGGGGCCAATTTGTTTGGCCAGAGATGTTGGGGTAGTAATTTCGAGGACAACCAGACTTGATCTCCAACTGAATAAGAAGGCCCGGGTCTTCTTTTGGAATCCGCATATCTCTTGGTCTGTGTTCTGGCCTTCTCTAAGTGCTCTTTGGTCTCCTTATGTATGTTGATGAGTGTTTCAATCCAGGAGTCGACAGTAGGTACCGGTGTGGGTTGTGGAAGAACAGAGGGCAGAACTGATGGATGGAATCCTTGGCTGCAATAAAAGGGACTGGTCTTAACTGCTGAATGATCGGAATTGTTATAGGCGAATTCTGCCACGGGTATCAGGAGCGACCAGTCATCCTGAACCTTAGTGGCAAAACATCGAAGATATTGTTCCAGAGTCTGATTAGCACGTTCTGTGGCCCCGTTGGTTTGAGGGAGATAACCTGATGAAAGAGCGCGTTGGACTCCTAATATTTGATAGAGGTGTTTCCAGAATTGTGAGACGTATTGAGGTCCTCGATCGGAAATTATCTTGGAAGGAAGTCCATGAAGGCGGAATATGTGCTCCAGGAAGATTCCAGCCAGTTCAGATGAGGGTGGTAGCTTACTGAGGGGTGTGAAATGAGCCATATGAGAGAACAAGTCAATGGTGACCATGATGGTGGTGTACCCTCTGGAAGGCGGTAATTCCACAATGAAGTCTGTAGCGATAAATTCCCATGGCCTTGTTGGCAGTGCGGGTTGTAGCAGAAGACCTGCCGGCCTCTTGTTGTCATGTTTATTCTGACTACAGAGTTCAGAGGATTGGGTTTGTACTCGGATTTCTTCCAGGAGATTGACTGCTTGAGCTACAAAAATCGTGTGGGGAAACATCTTAGGATAGGCCTTATCTTCGGTAGTTTCATAGTCAGGCTGTCGAGATAAGGCGTCAGCAATCAAGTTTTGTGATCCAGGAAGATGAGTGATGTGGAACTGGTACTGGGCAAAGAAGAAGGCCCAACGAGCCTGACGACTGTTCCGACAATCTAATGACTGTAGAATTTGAAGATTTCGGTGGTCCGTGCGGACCTGGACTGGATATCTAGCTCCCAGGAGTAGATGTCGCCACTCAGTGAAGGCTTGGTGGATGGCTAAAAGTTATTTTTCCAGGACGGAGTAGTGTGTCTCACTGGCAGTCAGGGTTCGTGAAAGGTAAACAATGGGGTGTTCTAGTTTATCCTCAAATTCTTGCTTCAACACCGCTCCAATGGCGTAGTTAGAGGCATCCGTTTCCACAAGGAATGGCCGATCAATGTCGGGTTGGGCCAGAATGGGGGCTTGAGTAAATCTTGTCTTCAAGAGTTGGAATGCCTTATCTTGCAGAATAGACCAGACAAAGGGGGTGTCTGTCTTCAGGAGAGCAACAATCGGTTGAACAATCTCAGAGAAGGTGGGTATAAACTTCTGGTAGAAATTGGCAAGCCCCAGGAAGAATTGAACTTGTTTCACGGACGTGGGAGCAGGCCAGGATAATATAGTCTTTACCTTTGAAGGGTCCATGCCAATTCCCTCTGGTGTAAGGATAAATCCTAGGTAATGAACAGAAGCAACGTGAAACAGACATTTCTCGGGTTTGGCCAAGAGTTTATGTTCATGGAGTCGTTGTAGTACTGCCTTTACATGCTCTTCATGCTTTAGAAGGTCCTTGGAGTAGATCAAAATGTCGTCCAGGTAGACGATGACGAAGAGGAATAGCATGTCAGAGAACATCCTGTCCATAAAATGTTGAAAGACTGCTGGGGCATTAGCTAATCCAAAGGGCATGACCAGATATTCAAAGTGACCAAAGAGTGCTCTGAATGCTGTTTTCCATTCGTCTCCTTCCCGGATACGAATCAAATGATAGGCACCCCGGAGGTCCAGTTTCGTGAAAATCACAGCGCCTCTGACCGCTTCCAGGATATCCGAGATTAAGGGCAAAGGGTACCAGTCCTTGAGGGTGCATTCATTTAATTCACGATAGTCGAGGCAGGGTCTGAGTTCCTTAGTGTCCTTCTTAGGAACAAAGAACAATGAAGCTCCGGCTGGTGATTTTGAAGGTCTTATGGTGCCATTCTCAAGGTTGGTATCCAAGTATTCTCGGAGGGCCCTTTTCTCAGGTTCGGAAAGGATGAACATCCTGCCAAAGGGAATCACTGCTGAGGGATCCGTGTCTATGGCGCAGTCTTCAGGCCTGTGAGGGGGTAAGGCCTGGACTCTGGCAGTTGAGAACACATCAACAAATCCCTGATAGGCCTTAGGAACCTGCACGATATTGGAAACCATGAGAGGTGCTTGATGGTCTATTGGTGGTTCTTTGGAAGGGGCCAAGGAAAGATCCAGGATTAGACAGTGAGACATACAAAACTCTGAGCCGAGGAATAGTGATCCTGCTGTCCAATTGATATACGGATTGTGTTTCTGTAACCCGGGCATTCCCAGTACCATGGGGTAATGAGCTGACTTAATAATGTCGAATCGAATCCGCTCTTGGTGGTGGTTAGTTGAAAGCTAGATCTCTTTGGTCTGCAGATTTATGGGCCCCGAAGTGAGGGGTCTTCCATCGATTGCTTCCACCGGATGCATGATGCTTCGTGTTTCGTATGGGATGTGGTGACTAAAAACCCAATCTCGATCAATGAATATTCCCATAGCCCCGCAGTCTACCAAGGCCAAAACAGGTTAGGTCTTATTCCCGGAGGTTGATAGGAAGGCCTGTAGTATCACTAGATTTTGTCCAGGAGAGTTCAAGGATGGAATTGATGTGGAGCAAACATCTCTCTCCTGAAGCCCTGCTCCATCTAGGATCAGGAGTTGGCGTTTCCCGAACGCCGAGGAGGGGCCAGAGGGCATTCTCTAACCAAGTGTTTGTCTGAGGCACAATACATGAACAACCCCGTATTAATCCTTCTCATCCTTTCTTGCGGGGATATGGGTCCACAGAAGGCTCCTATCTGCTTGGGTTCTGGTTCGGTGACTGATCCTGGGTTTGTGTCAGATTTGGAGGTACTCTCAAAGGACACCTTCGGAGGGTTTCCTCTAGATTTTTTCTTCTCTGCCTTCCTTTCCTGGATGCGAAAGTCTATTTGCATGGCAAGGTCCATAAGAGCCTGGAATGAGTTTGGTCAGGCCACTCTGGCTAACTTACCTTTAATCTCCTCATTTAGTCCTCTCCTGAAAAGGGTAAAACGTGCCTCCGGAGACCAATTAGCTTCCTTGACCAATTTCTTGAATCGGGTTACATACGTGAGCACATCCTGGGATTCCTGCTGAAAGTCTAAGAGGCATTCCTGGGTACTAAAGACCTGCTCTGGGCGATCAAACATGGTCTTTAGGGCCCGTATGAAACCAACGTAGTCATCTAGGAGAGCGTCGCCAGAGTTAACTAGGGGTGTAGCCCAGGTTAAAGCATTTCCGGAAAGGTGAGAGATTATGAAACCCACCTTAGCCCTGGGAGTGGAAAAGTAATAGGGCTTAAATGTAAAGTGAACCAAACATGAGTCCAGGAATCCACAAAGGGTTTTTGCCGACCCATCGTATTTGTCAACAATGCCGCCCAGTAACACACTTTCTTTTGCGGCTGAATCACGGGATAGAACTAATTGCTTGAGAGCAGCGTTTTCCCCCTTTAAATTCTGCACCTCGGTGGTTAATTCTTGCATACCTCGCATCAGGCCCTGGACGGCCGTTTCCATGTCAACTTCGAGTGCGGTCGGTAGGCGTCTCAAACTGTCACGGAGTTCCTCCCTTCTCACCTGAGACCGATCCTTGCTGGACTCCGTGGGCGGTGTCTTCTTGCGGACAGATCTGGACTTGAATAAGGCTGAGCGAGTCTCATCCGACTCCAGCGTGCGTTTATGATTCCAGGATGCAGCAATCCCGGGATCCGGGAAACGAAGAAGACGTGCTGATGGCGCATGAGTCCAGGAAGCAAGAGGAAAGGGAAAGGGGCGAGGAATGGAAGTAGAAAAGCTAGGGACCAGGAAAGCAATACAGCGAACTACGGAGCACACGTCTGATCGCTACTTGGCAATAGCATTGAGACGCGTGGAGCCGCAGGGGTGCGGTCTATTAGTAGAATACGTTACGTCCAATGTATAGACCGCGGAAGGCGTGTCACGCTGGACAGCCATGTTGGGAGTGTCAGGGAATGCAAGGCCCATTGCGATAAGGACCAGGAAGACCAAAAGGAGCACATCCTGTGGGTCATGACATAGGGCCTCATTACGACTCAGGCGGTAAGGGGTTTACGCCGGCGTAAACAGCGCCGACCCTTACCGCCTGAGTACGAGGTCCCTTAGCGCCATGGCGGATTTAACACCTGCTTTTAGCAGGTGTTAAAATCCATGGCGCTAAGGGACCATGGAGTTAATTACGCCACTGTAATTTACGGTGGCGTAATTAACGCCTTCCCCACTCCCATTATGCCCTATGGGGCAAAAATGGGAATGGGGAAGGGTAAATGGGGTTTGGGGACTTACCGCCCCGCCAACCTCGGAATGGGGCGGTAAGTCCGCCAACCACCATGGCGTAAACGTAGTTTACGCCATGGTGGTAAAGTCACGGCCCAGGCGGTAACTTACCGCCTGGGTCGTAATGAGGCCCATAATGGGCAAAGCCAACATGAGGGAATTTTTATATGGCAACATTGGCACATTTTGGCACAGCCAACAATGAATTCACGTCTTAACAGTGGCATTACAGATATTGAAAAAGCCAACATGAGTTTGCTCTTGCATGGGAATACTGTCCTATATTGGCATAGATACTATGGTATTGCCTTTATACAATGGTATTATTGGCAATATGGCAAAGCCAGCGAAAGGGTGCTCTTACAATTACATACTAACATGTCCAGGGACAGCCAGCATGGGCAGTGGCATTGATGCATTATAGGCAAAGACACCATGGGTGTTTTCTCACATGAGAACGCTGGCATTATTGTGTACAGCCAACATGAATGTTTTCATGCAGTGGTAATATTGGCATTATTGTGCATAGCCAATATTAACATTTCTTCTTACACTGCAGAATACTGGCATATTTTCTGGAAACAGCCAGCATGAAAATGTCTTCTTACATGGCAGACTGGCATATATTGTGGGCAAAGGCATCATGAGGATGTGATGGAAAATGGCCCAGTATACTGTTGTTGACCTGGCATGCATAGATATTCTTATGTAGTAACATACAACATTGAATGTAAACTAGATGCCTATTTACACCATTTTTAACGAAAAGTATTTTATGAAAGGCACATTATTAACCCATTATTTTAAAACATTTCTCATGGAGAGAACACTCCTGGAATTCCATTGGTTATTTTGAGTTTCCTCCCTATGTTACGTTGCTCATGCTTATTCGTTGGAAATATGTATACCCTGGCAATGAAAACACTCCCAAGTCACTACTGCCCCAAATTCCTCTTTAACAGTGATTTTAAGCTCCTGCTTTTTTCACCTCAGCAGCCACTAGTGCAATCAACCTCCTGAATGTCCATAAGACCTGTCCCCTTTTCACTGATCCCTACGCCACAACTATATACCTACTGTTGTCCTTAGCCACTTTAACTACCGCGCAAGCCTCCTCCTGGCCTCCATGGCTACTCCTTTTCTTCCTGTGATACTACCTCCATGTAGGCTGGTTATATTCATTTTCGAATATATGTATGGCCTTGAACCCCCCCCCCCGCGCCCCCGCTCCTTTTCCCCTTAATCTCCGCCTTAAATCATATGATCTAGCTAGGCCTTCTTCAAGCTGTACCTCGTCTTGCTTGTACACCCTCCTGCTTCTGTTCCTTCTAACTCCTTTCTCACCTCCCCTGGAACTTCCATGCCCCTGTCATCGAAAACAACACAAACATTGACTTATTTATATTGCCTTTCAAGCAGCATGAGGGAGCCCCCACTCTTTCACACGTTACCGCCGACTAAAATCAAATCCATGTTACATTACTGCACTTATTATCACCATTCTCTGTTATTCCCCCTACATGTCTGAGTAGATCTGCTCTTCAGTATTTGTCCTAGATCAATGTTCTAGTCCATCCCCTATCACCACCACGTCAGGTGCCAACTACACAATGCATGTGAATTCTGCTGTAAGACAAATGACTCGGCACTGCACAGATGATTCTTTAAGGAATAGAACCTGAGGAGGCGTGGCATTACCGGTCTGATAATGACCCGGGTCATCAGTGACAAGCCCCAGCAAAGCAAGGGCTATAACGTACGCCCTGGGGCATTTCCAGATTGGTAATGCCCCCCCCGAGTGTTCTATTGCTATTAGTACCCCGGCAACTGGAGGAAAAAAAAGCAAAAAGCATGCCCACCATGGATCTGGGAGGAAAAGGGACTACATGTAGTCCATTCTCCCTTTCCATTGTGGCTATTCACCCGGCGGTTATACATGGGACAGAGCAGTGCAGGTCAGTGGGGTGGGGGTAGGGAACAGAGAGGATATGTGGAAAAGGGGGCTAGGGGTGAGGGGGAACGGGCAGTGGACACGGGAGCCCACTTATCTTCATTCCCGGCAAGGGAAGATGGCGGCCTCTCACGCTTAGGAGGCTCGGAGCGGGGTCTTTTCCAGTGTGGTAAATAACCTGTTCTGAGGATTCTCATTGGCTGGGAGGGGCTGCCACACCTACCTCGCAGGGTACCAATTCATATTATGTAAGTGTTTGTGATCGAACCCCTTGCCTACCTAAAAATAAATAAATAAATAAATATATATATATATATGTATATATATATTTTTTGTGCAATCAAATTGAGGAACATTGGAGTGTTCTTACCTCTGGTCCATCAATGCGCTTGCTGCACAACATAATTGAGTGCATATGAACTGGCATACACAACAAGAACCCAGTGTGCTTGGTGGCAAGAGGGTGCTGGTGCAGAGACTATGGGCTCTCTTAAAAGGAAACATAGATGCCTACTGGTGATGTTACAGACAGTGCTTTGTGCAGATGTATTAGCCGCATTTCAGGGACATTTTGGAAGCAAAATCGTGGTCAACCATGTGTTGATGATTCGGCTATTGTCAATGAGAAATATCGCTCTCAACGAAGTAATATGTTGAACAAGGCAAGTGGGTCAACCGGCACTATATATGGAACCCCTTCAGGAAAGCTCAAGCCATGATAAAGTGACAAAAGGCATAGGTTATCAATATAGATCTTAATTTCTTAAAATTGAATCTTCATTTTTACACATTTGCACAAGAAGTATGATGTTCAAAGGAGCCATAATTGAACTAACAAACAATGTACAGTTTCTAGTACGGCTGATCTATTTAAAAATACACAGGAATTATGGACATCTCTACCAACCCTGGTGTACAATTCAGTGCCTGTATTGGGCACTTGTCCACGCTTGTGCAGTGTAGGAATTATAGTTCCAATATCCAAGAAAGGCCCTAAACCGTTGCCTGTGTCTTACCGGCCTATCACTGCATGGGATCAGTGCGCAAAACTGTTAGAAAAACCTACCCATGGCAGGTTGCTGGAGTGGATAGAGGATAAGGCAGTGTTTTGTGACAATCAGGTAGAGATTGGCACGATCTGCCAATGCCTAAACCTGCAACAAATAATAATCAGGTACTATCATGTCCCAAAGTGCTCTGCTTTCATGGACTCAAAACCCAGGTTTAGTCCAGTCAATAGGAGCAGGCTAGGGGGAATTCTCTACAATATTGGTATCCTATGCTGTCTGCTGAGCATCTTTGCAGGAATAATGCCACCAAGATAAGATATGGCAGGGATGGTGAGCTTTCATTATCTCTGGGTTATCCCCTAAATATCATGTAACATCACATAACATATATAGTACATTAAGAGACTGATGTGCCCTATCTGAGTGACATGGCTACCTCTCAATCAACCAAAATATGGTTGCAGTAGTAGAAGATGTAACATCTAGTTATCTCGTATACAGAATCCCCTTGCTCTGCAATGTAAGTAAGAAGAACCAGGGTATTCATCAAGGTTTATCAATCAGAGATGTATCCTAGGAAATAATAAGAATGTAATAAGGCCAAGTTACATAATATACCAACTTAAAGAAAAGATATTAGGTTTGCCAAATCTTAGGTTTGTGCATATCCTCCTATTGCACCAGGAATTGGTCCCATGAAATATTTAAGCAATAGAACCCAATGAGGAGGGGGGTCTTTACAGGTCTGGTAATGCCCCGGGGCGGCAGTTATAAACCTGAGCAAAGGCGAGGGCTTTAGCATAAACTCTGGGGCATTTCCAGACCGGTAAGGCCCCCTCACTAAGGGTTCTATTGCTATTGCTATTAGTTCGCCGGCACGCTGCACCAGGGTATTAATAGTGTATTTGTCTCAAGTTGAGAAACGGCGTGTAAACCATTTCACAATGAAAGAAAAACAAATGCAAAAAACATCGCCATGGATCGGGGAGAAGGGACTACACGTCCATGGCAACTATTCACACGGCAGAGATGCGCCGGGAATAGTACTGTTCCCAGAGCCTACAAGGGACAGAGCAGCACAGGTAAGTGGGGCAGGGTAAGGAGTGGAGAGGTTATGTGGAAAAGGGGGATCGGGGTGGGCAGAAAGGGGCAGGGGAGGCGGCCAGCACACTTACCTTAATTCCCGGCGAGGGAAGATGGGGGCCTCCTGCTCTGAGGAGGCTCGCAGCGGGTCTTTCTCGATGTGGCAAAGACTCAATTTATTGGTTGGGAAACTGCCACAGCCCCCTCCCTTGTACTAATTGACAAAATATCCCAATTAATGCCATCAAAAGCTCAATACTCAGTTTAGAGTTTGTTTGCTACCTTCGCAAACATTCAGAATCAAAAAAGATGCCCTTGTGGAACTGAGAACTTGAGACCCCGACACCTATTTCTGTTCTGCTTAATATATGTTTCAGTAGGGAGTTGTTACATAAGACCTTTACTGAAAACAGAGGGTTCTAATCAATTTAGGCCTAGAATACTGGATTTGTTGCTGCTTACGGATATTTACACATTATGTCAGAGTCCATAGCACCCCCATTTTTCTGTGTATAGAACCTACCCATTCGGGGCCTAGTGACTAAGTAGATGGTATTTCTATCCTCGTCCCATGTGCATGCTCTGAACATATTTAGATTCACAATGACACCCTGATATTTTTGCAGGCATCAAGTCTGATCACACCTGTGCTGAAGACATACTGACTGCATTAGAACATTCCTCATAAAATGGTGCCAGAGTGTCGCTGCATACAGAAGGACAGGCATCTGGCTCATCTCTCCCCACCCACCTTGTTTGTTACTCCCCTTTCACACAGACTATTAAACACAGCCAGGATAGGGTTTCAGGATCGATTTTCCCATTATAGGTGGGTGGCATGTATTATTATACTTTTACAGTGTATTGTCAAGTTAGGCATCACATTTTTTCATATCACCTAGTACTGATCAGGAAATCTCATCCCTTATCAAGTGCCACGCAGATAAGGCTCCTGGAGGATCGAGAATACCCATTCTCCACCACCCACTCCCCTTTTTATGTTCCCTGCATTAACCTTTACATGGCCAGCTCATGATAAGGTTGTGGCATTTCTATCAGGCGGCCTGCCACCCCAGATTAGCCTCCTAATTTTCAGTGAGGGGCGTTTAAAAACTTTCTGCTGGAAAAATCCTTCACATCTCAAGGCCATTTTCAAGCACATATGAAGCCCATCACACAACCAGAGGCTGACAATATTACAAAATCACTGTAGTGGAAACTAACTTCAGGGAAAATTGGCCGGCATCAAAGATAGGTTTTTATTTCCGACCAGCATTTGTTTGATTCACTTCAATTATTACACACATACTCCGACTACCACAATCATATACCCTCACCATTGTCATCCATAACATTCATCCCTCCCCCACCTCAATACCGAAGAAACGAGAGGAGTATGTTATTCATGGCATCATCCCCTTCCCCATTCAAATACTTCAAGCAGGAGAGACGCTACTCAATAAGACAACCCTACCAACCTTATCCTGGAACCATCAAAGAAGAGATGAAGATAAAGAAGGGGACATCAACAGTATGACACTGACACAATGGGTACAGTTTGTAAAACCTTTATTGAAATTGTTGGGATTGGAGAAACTCCTATTTTGCCCTATAACTAAGATGGGAGTAGTCTCGACCATCAAATAATAAATAACGCACTCCTAGTGGATTCTGTCAAATCAAAATGGCCTATGATAACAAAAACCTAATGCCTGCCTTTCTCTTGTACAAAAAGTATAAAAAGGAGAAATGTATGCAAAAGGAATAATCAGTGCTCAAAATAAAGAAGTGTGGTTGTACCAGCTCTCCTCCCCACGTTAGACCTCACAGAGTAAGGCTGTCCCTGTAGGCAGGATGACACACTCTGGCGCGGCTTCCAATACCATAAACAGTTCCAGAATGTGGATTGAGGCCCGTCTGGGCTTCCATGTTCAAGTCTCTTTTCTCTAGTTCCAAAGAAAATGTTTCAACCAAAAAGTTCACAAAGGTCCCCCTCTGTTGGGCTCAGACCGTTCACTACACAGTTCTCGTAGGTCCCCCTCTGTCAGGCTCAGACCTTTCACTGCACAGTTCTCGTAGGTCCGCCTCTGCCGGGCTCAGACCTCTCACGATAAAGTTCAACACAAACTTGCAGGGGGGCTCCCTGCCCCAAGCTTATTTCACTTCGGGTCTCCCTCTGTCAGGTTCGGACCACTTTCGGTTGTCAAAGACTTTCGAATATGCGTGGTTTACTTTTCAGACCACTGCAGGACCACTTCGACTCAAAGCTTATAGTAAAATTTTCACTTTCCTCTTCTCTAGGAGTTGAACTTCTTTATTTCACATTCGCTTTATCGCTTCTAACAATGTACCTTTCACAGAGACTTTCAAGTGGGCTACTTCCTTTCGCTAAACCACTCTGTTACTTAGCATCGCTGATTTTGCATCTGTCTTTTACTTCAAAGTTCATTCACAGGTCTGCCTTTCCTCACGTCTCATCCACACGTGTGCCGCCTTCACTTGCGATATAATGTTGCCATTTCCACTTCAACACACACCGGTCTCTCAGGTTGCTTGCCAACTCACCGACTTCCTGCGTCTCTTTCTTGATTTTGCGATATCCACTTCACGAGTCAAGGTTAGTACCACAGACTTGGCCTCACCTCCCCAACTCTGCCAGTCACACAGGAGGATCACTGGTGCCCTTGAAACACAATGCAGTCTTCACTTGTGGGACCTGGCCTTCTCCACATGTTTTCCGTGGCCTGTCGGAGGCAACGACCTCCGGTAGGGAACTCTTGGGGTTTTTGACCCACTGCTCTCTCCCCTTGGTCCGTCACTCTGCTCCAGTAGGTTTGCCTTTGTCCCGGAAGTTCTGCTCATACTCGTGTTCTGCCTTGCTCGGAGTGTGTCTCTTATGTGAGGAGAGCTAATTGGTATTAGGGATATGCACCTAGAGTCAAGTGCCTGACTTTGGCTGACCCGATTAGCGGAGCAGGTTCAGTATAATGTGTGAAAGTTAATGTTGTTACTCTCAGTCACCCTCTTCCTCAGGCCAGTGCTTGTGTAAAAAGGGGGGGATTTCAGACTTTGATGGATCCTAAAGAATAGGAGGTGTTAGATAATCAAAAGAGGGGGGATAAAGCATCTCACCATCGGTTGCCTCACCCCCACTCCCTGAAGACCCCTCACCCAGGTGATCTTCCCACACTGGTCTACCCCCAGTAACCAGATCCAAAAGCAATGGCCGTGTCCTGGCCACCTGAATGGCGAGTCTAACGGGTGAGACACCCTTTGGTTTCTCACAGCTGAAAACTTAAGATGGACTCAACCTGGAGGTTCCAAGAACAAGTGACATCACTGCTAAATTGACACACGTAGCCGCACGAGGCACGAAGCAGACATACACTGGCCATGAAGATACAAAGACATTAGGTCAAGCGCGCATTTAGACATGAAGAATGTTACCTGCATTCAATAGACACTAGAGATATATCATAATCAATGTATACACTGAAACACAAGATGCATCAGAATACATATGAAGCTTGCTTAACGCAGAATTACAACAGTAACGAGTGGCCATTTTGGGGAAAATAGACGGCGCCACCACGTTAGAGTGAAGCGAGAATCCAAAGACACCTCGAAGCTGCAGGGAGATTCAATTTGCTGAAGTAGCTGAAACACAGACTTGTACAGACAGTGGGTATGCAGCTCCCTTCCAAGGTTATTGCAGAAAGGGGAGGTTTGGCTAGCTGTAAAGTAGAACGGAACATAATATTTCTCAAGCGCAACACATATTTCTCTTAGATTAAGTAAAGAACAAACAACATTTGAATGCCAGGTGCCAGCTAATTAAAAGCTTAAAGTGTCATGCAGAGTAGCTTGACTAAGGGCCTCATTACACGGACGGCGGTGGACCAAGGTGCTTTTAGCACCTTGGTCCATGCCGGTAAAATACCGGCACCGCCTTGGTGGAAAGGGGAATTACCGCCCTATTCCAAGGTGGTGGGGCGGTAATTCCCCCTTCCCCCATTGCCCTTCCCCATTCCCATTTTTGCCCCATAGGGCATAATGGGAATGGGGAAGGTGCTAATTACGGCACCGCAAATTGCGGTACCGTAATTAGCTCCCTGGTCCCTTTGCGGGTTGGTTTTTAAAACCTGCAAAAAGCAGGCGTTAAATTCTCCAACCCGCAAAGGGACCTCGTAGTAAGGCGGTAAGGGTTTACCGATACCGGTAAAATACCGGTACCGGTAAACCCTTACCGCCTACCGTGTAATGAGGCCCTAAGTCTCTAAAGTGCGAGGAGAGTAACAGCACCCATATTAATAGGAGCTACATTCATGTTAAAAGCTGAGCAACATAATTAAAAACGTGGTCTCTTCACGTGTGATTCGCAACTAGAAAATAGTTTCCATTCATTAGCGCCAGACACAGGCATGCACCTACCTCAACTTCCCAAACGTTCTCAGAACAGAGATGCCGTACAAGGCTTTGTTCAATGCTAGATGTCCTGGGTTGTGGCCTAGGAAATCAGGGATGGTGTCTTAGTCAATTTAAAAACAGCTCCTTCATGTCGCTCCCCCTACCACTATTTTTGCTCTTGTGCCGGTGACCTACCAAGTATCCAAGGTTGATGAGGCCAATGCCAGCCAATCACCACTCTCCAATAATACCATCTTGCAGCTGTTGCAGAAGCCAATAAATTGTTCTTACAATGATGTCTTTTTTACCTTATCGCTTTAGGCGTGGTCTGAGGTGGGGCCACCAAATACCAACATCCAATGAAAACACTGACCACTGTAGATCCCACATACCGATAATTCCCTTAACTAATCCCACCTTCCCGTAGGTTTTTGTAAATGCAACAACAATTATGCCGTATTTTTTAATTCTAAGCTGTTGTTTGATGTAAAAACCTTTGAGAGCATCGAGATTGTTGGTGTTTATTGCTGTCCCTGTGTTATGCTGACTATTAATAAAAAGAGGCTGCCTTTGTCAATTACCTTGATGGTGCAGGATTACCCAGCCTGTCTGTTCCATTTAGGACTAGGGATTTCCAGCCCATTCATACATAAGGTAGCAGAGGATGGTTGGCCAGCCCCCTCGGATTGTAGAATCTTCCCGCTGCAAGCCTGAAGACTGCAGAGGGACCCGTGGAGAACAGTGAATCATGCATGAACTGAGACGGTCGACAATAGCCCCCATGTAGAAAATCCTGCCCAGTCCACAGGGCCGTCCCGCAGGGCGAGTGCGAAGTGGCTGATTGAGGGAGGATCAATACCGAAGGTCTCGGCCGATCCACGGATGTAAGTATAGAGCATCGAATTGGCAAATGAAGGTGGGAGGGATTTGTTTGTATAATAGTGGGGAAAAGTGATAAAGAATGTATTTACGAGAGGATACCTGTAACCAGGGTTATGGAAGGTGGTGCCCTAAACCTTGAGACGAGGCATTTAGTTATTAAGAGTAAAAACAATTTCCTGCGACAAGGTCAAAGAAGAGTGTGCCACGCCCGGTTTGGGGTAGTTTTAAGAAGATAAAAGTATTCCTTCTCAAGAAGGGCAGGAAGACAGCCGCAGAGGTTTTGTTATGCTGTGTTATTTTGAGGGTGCACCCATATGTGTAGTGATTGCTTGGCGCCACCGGAAGAGTGTTAAGTGCTTTAAAATGAGAAAAACAAGGCTTTGTGTTATGTCACGTTATGTATATTTGTAAAGCACATCGTACGCTCGGAGACATCATGGCGCTACTCTGTTGAAGTGAAAAACGACTAGCTGCAAGGAAGGACTAAAAAAGAAAGGTTTTCAAAGCCTGCCGAAAAGAGAGGTGGGCCAAAATATCCCTCAGAGAGAAAGGGAGGTCATTCCAGGCTTTAGGAGCCGCCACTGAGAAGGACCTCCCTCCTACCCGAGAGTGCCTAAACCTCAGGGGCTGGACAGTCTTCAGGGATTCAGAGCGAAGAGACCTGACGGGTATGTTGGAACAAAACATTGATTGAAGATACTCAGCACCTATTTTGTAAAAGGCCTTGTGAACCAAACACAACGGCTTGCACGTAATACATTGTTCAACTGGAAGCCAATGGAGCTGGTGTAGAAACAGTGTCATATGTGTGCCAAAAGAAGAATGGAGAACTGCTCTAGCTGCTGTCTTCTGCAGCAACACAGACGAAGGCGCAGATGACGGGGAAGAGCCAGGTACAACGCATTACATCAATCTATATTACTGATAACAAGAGAAGAAACAATTGGGGCATGAAACTTAGACGGAATGCAGGGAAGCATTTTCTGAAGAGTCCTCAGTTTAAAGTAGGCCGTCTGACAGGCGGAGGAGACCTGTTCGGCCATGGATAAAGAGGACAAAACTTTGACTCCTAAATCCTTCACAGAAGAAACGGGAAGGTGAAAAGGGACGAGGCTCACAGGCCAGAACACAGGGGTCCAGAACTAAGAGGGGGAAGTAGTGCCGGCCACCAAAAACTCTGGTTTCTCCCCATTAAATTTGAGCCCGTTGAGAGCCATCCAATCACTGACTGCCTGTAGACAGCTCCTCAAACGGGCTGCTGTCTCAGTTTGAGTGAGGTCGAGACGCACAATAATCTGTGTGTCATCAGCATACGAATAAAACACAAACCTGTATGCATGGCTGATGGCAAGCAGAGGTTGAATGTACATATTAAATAGGGTAGGAAACAACGAGGAGCCCCAAGGGACTACACATAACAAAAACAGGAGGTGAGAAGAAGGGGGCAATGAATCCGATTCAGAATGACCTACCAAAAAAGAGGAGAACCAGGCCAACATCTGACCAGAAAGGCCGGTGGAGGCGAGACGGGCCACCAGGATGGGGTGGTCAATGGTGTCCAATGTAGCCGACAGATCCAGCAGGATCAGGGCACCCACCCCAGCCTGGTCAACCGGACGTGCCAAGTTGTTGACAACTGAGATTCAGTACCTTGCCCAGGGCTAAATCTTGACTGGAAAGGATCAAAGAACACAGAGGAATCCAGAAAGGTACTAAGAAGAGGGGCAACCAAGAACTTGAGCAGTTTCATCAAACAGGAAAGCAAGGAAATAGGACGAAAGTTGGAAAGGACAAGAGGGTCCAAGCAAGGCATTTGGAGCTGGGAAATGACCAGAGCATGTTTAAGGATATCAACGATCATGCCAGAAGAAAAAGTCATTAACTGTACAGGTTAGCCAAGGAACAACGTCATCAGACACATCTTTAAAAATAGAAAGTGGAATGGGGTCACTGGAAGAGGCAGACTTTAAATTCTTTATAGCCACCAAGACCTCATTATCAGAAAATACTGGGAAATCAGACCAGAGACAAGTAACTGTGTCAGAGATGATAGGAGGGCAGTGGGAGGGACCAAGTTGCGACGCGTAAGGGCAAATCAATTCAATAGCTTTACGGATTGAGATTATCTTGTCATCAAAGATAGAGGAGAGCGAGTTGCAGAATTCCTGCGAAGAGGGAGTAGACGGCTGAGCTTTGCCCTTGTTAGGATACGTGATCAGCCAGCCCCTAATCTACCTGGTGTTCGCATTGCGCTTCCTACGGAGAACTGTTACCCCAGAGTGAGGAGGGGTGTTAAGTTACAAAGACGCCTGATGCCTTTTGCAAATCGAGTTTTTCTGATGGCTAGGACCTGTCTCGCAGAGCGTTGGCGGTTGCCCTGGAGACTGGGTCATTTTGGACGAAGTACTGGTCACGTGCATCGTATCCGCAGGTCACGTGACTTTGGCTTCTTAAACCGCTCGCTGAATCAGCTCTGTGCTTCTGATTGAAGTTTGTGCGTTGTTACTTGCCTACCTTGTCTTGTGCGTTATCCTATTTCTCGACCTCTGCCTGCCTAACGGATTACTCTTGTCTTGCCCTTTGTTTTGGTTTCCTGGTTCGACCTATTTGGCTACGTCCCTGGATTGTTATTTCTCTGTCTCCTTGTCTGGCTTTGGGACTATGCTCACCTGTTTACAGGTTTTAACACGGCGAGAAGTACCAACGTCCCAGCATTTCATCATGGAACCTGCAGTTGTGTCTTCGCGTTCAACTACTAAAGGAATCAGCGCATTTTGACATCCATGGAACAACTTGGGAGTACTTGCTGGAAACTGTGCAGCCCAACGGAAGAACGCGGAATAACAACATTCTCCAGGCAATTTCTGGTCTAGGTTTCAACTTACCTAAGACGTCCTCGTGCCGTCAGGTCCGGTGGTTCTGTTGTGGACTTGAGACTTACCACCTCAGGAAAGGCGTCCGCGTGCCATCGGGTCTGGTGGTTCCAGTGGACTAGAGACTCGCCACCTTAGTTTCTGCATCCTCGTTTCGTCGGGTGTTGTTTAGTGGTACATTCAAGACCAGAATTGCTCCACCGCTCTACTTCCACTTTTGGTAAGCCTGCTTTCCCTTGATGTTTCATTGTTCTCCTATGAATTTCCAAGCTTCTACTGTGAATTTCTGTCCTTGTACAGTGCAGTCTTTGCTGATATATTTAGGGTCTTAAGGGGTCTGTTCTGATATCTGAATTGTACCTTTGTCTTAGGTGATTATCTCTTGAGACTTACACATCATCTGGTGGCTGTATCCCGTTGAGAGTTGCAAATCTTCTGGTGACGATATCACCAAGTTCGAGTCTACGACTGATATCCTTTCTTCTGAGCAATACTCCTATTGGTGTTTTCTTTACCTTGGTACTGACCACAAGGGAGTACTGTTTTGAGGAATTCTATGGCTACACTACGTGGTCAAGGCCATGGGATTCCTAACAGCCCTGCAGCGTCAAGGATTTAACAGTCGCAAATAATGCTTTGTGGTGATTAATAGCCTGCTCAATCTTAGTGCTAAAGAAAATATGATATTTATCTGAGGCCAGAGAGTAGAGAGCTCTATCAGACGGCAAATATGCCGATCTCCACTTTCTCTCGTCCTGTCGACGAAGCAGCTTCCGATCATGTAGCTCTGCCGTGAACCAAGGCTCGGAGCGATGGCACTTCACTAAACAACTTTTAAGGGGGGCACAAATGTCGGCAGTTGACTCAAAAACATCAGATACAATGTGCAGTGGGGTGCACTAGCACAGTCCCTGACATTTAGGGAACTGATTTTCTGAGTGGGAACAGAATGCCAGCAGCGTTTCTGAATGAATTGCCGGGTGTGGGGAGAAGGGGTGACCGCCATAGGCAAAGAAAAAGGAATCACATAGTGGTCGGACCAAATAATAGGAAATGCTGAGAAAACAGACAGAGCTGAAGGAAAGGAAAAAAAAAATCAAGGGTGTTTCCCAGATGATGGTGGGATAAGTAATAAGCTGGGAAAGGCCTAAATCAGACATAGTAGCCAAAAACTGCCTGGCAAGCTGGCAGTTAACTTTGTTCAAAGTGAGATTAAAGTCTCGCACAATATTCAAGTTAGAATATTTCTGTCACAACATGGCAACAAGAGCCGGAAATCCATTGCAGAACTAACGATCATAGCCCGGAGGGCGATATATCAGGAGCACAAATAAAATACCTGTAGCCGAGAGGGGGACACAAACAAGAATTCCATCTATCTGAAGTGAGTTACTAAATTGAATGGGGGCAGCCTTAAGAATAGATTTAAAAATGATAGCCACCTGACCAAGGCGAGGCGCGGTCACAGGGCACCAACTCATAGTTGGGAGGAAGGGATTGGATCACTGCAGGCACAGCATGAGGGCCAAATCAGGTTTCAGAGATGAATACACAATCTGGGGCAAAATCTTCAATAAGACTTTTGCAATTTTCAGCATGTGCCACGAAAGAACGGGCATTAACCAGGAAGCTTTATAAGTGATTAGGAATTTTTTCCAAGATCACAACAGGAATACGGCCGCGATCAAAGTCTGAAGGAAAAATTGTGGTCTTGATGGCAAGAGCAAGGAGCTCAGTCTGAGAAAAGTTTTTGGCCGACAAGGAACACCGGGGCTCACTGACAACAGAGGTTCATGGTCCCCCCCCCCCTGTGCACGGCACGGACGGGCACAGACAGGCTTGCCTTAAGTGCGCCTTTTGCGTGCCCGCTGCTCCCGTCTGCTGCGCGGGCATTCTCTATGGCACATTTATGCTGGAGAGAAGGAAACAAAGCCCCGCCTACTTTAGAGAGGAAAAGAGTACTCGCAAACGCGAGAAAGAAAGGAAACCTCAAGGGGGGCGGCAAGCACCGTAAGTAAAACAGCAATTTAAACAGCAATGGAACATTATTAAAAGCACTGCATGCAATATAAAATATAAGGCAGCAATACAAAATAATTAATGACAAGGCTTTAAAATGACTACAGGCAACCTCACAGCATTGTGGATATTGGTTTACATCTTAGAGCATGTGAAACTGCAGTTTGGACTCAATGGGCTGAGTCCTAAGCGCGGGCAGTATTGTGTTGCTTGCTCAAACAGTTGGTGTTGTTTTAGCCAAAAGGCTGAGAAAGGGGTGTAGAAAGTGTTGGAAGTAGAGGAAAGTATTGGTGATAAGAAATTGTGAAGTAGGAGTGAAGGGATATTGGGTTTGAAGGGTTTTTTAAGATCCAGTAAGTATCGGCAGTCAAGAGCAGGACACGCCATTGTGGAAGAAATACTCCCCTTATGCATCTATGTAAATCTTTTCTGCTGTACAAAGATAGGATTTGCAAATACCACTCCGAGTGGGTTCGTGGTACAGCGGGCAAAATGTTTTTGCCTTTGCCCCAAGAGTGTACACTTTCGAAATCAAATCAGTGCTGCATCACATAACAACGTATTTACATGCTGCGTATAAAGGAAAAACGTTACAAAAAAGATTGCCCATTTTAGAGTTATAGAAAATGTTCAGGGACGAGGTGGAAGAGCCACTCCCGAGGGAGTGGATGCGTGAATCAGCATGAAGGGGAGGGTGCAGCACCCTTGGCTCCTCCTCCTCCCAGAGCATCAGTCTGCTAGACGAAGGGCAGGGATTCTACCCACTGAAAGAATTAAAAGCAGGGTACACTTACGCTGTATATGCACCCCCCACTTACAGTAGTGAAGATATTATAAGTGGAGCTAAATTGAATGAACACAAGCCAGTGTCTATGCACGATGAGTATAGCGAGCGACGCAAGATGCAGGCGAAACTGACAGAGGCTGAGGAAGAGATACAAAGATAGAGAGGAAGGCAGAGTAATAAGGAAGAAACAGCAAACACTCCAAACGAGTGGGTGGGAGGACAGACTTTGCTTAAATTGAACAGAAGAAATATGGACGATTCTAAAGATAAAGAAAGGGAAGTTAAAGAAAGACAAAGAAGAAAAAAGAAAACAGGAGGAAAAGATGCAACAGAGAAGGAAACAGGAGGAGGAAGAAAAAGAATGGGGCAGACTAATTGAGAAAGAGAAGTAAAGGGAGAGGCAGCGTGAAACAGATAGAGAGGAGAGGAAGCAGAAAGAAGAGAAGGGAATTAGAGGAAAGAGAATGAGAGAGTGAAAAGAGAGGGGGAAATAATGAAAAAACAACAGGAAGAGAAGGCACAAGAGGGGGAAGAAAGGGAAAGAGTGAAGGGGCAAAGAGAAGAGGTGGAAAGGATGAAGAAGCAAAGAGAAGAAAGAGAAAGACAGAGGAAAATTGAGGAAGAGAGAGAAGAGGAAGTAGAGAAAGAGATGGCACAAAGCCGAGAAAAACATCAGAAAGAAGTTGACAAAATTGTCAGAGAAAGCATGCTCTGGGAAAAGGAGTAAAATAAGGAGAAGGAGAAGGAGAAGGAAAGAGATGATCATTTGGAGAAAAGTGATAGGGAATGGAGGAGATATTAAGAGACTATACACTTGCAAATGAAGAGGTATTGGTAATTTGTACAGAAGCAGGAGGGATACTTGTAGGTTTATAAGGTAAATATGAGTGTAGTAGGATCCCCATGGAGAGGAGAAGGAAGCTGACTGGAGAAAGCATTGAAAGGATTGTACAAAACGAGCCCCCTGATAAAATGAAACATTGTAGACAGAGAAAACGAAGGAAGTTATGGGACAATATTATCGGATGAGTAAAGGCATGAAAGTGAAAATGAGGAAGGGGAAGTGGCCACACTAAGCCTTTGTATAAGTTCAAGACCAGAAAAGAGATGGTGTGGTGTGACTTGGAAGACTTGGAAGAAACAGAAGGGGAAAGGCCAGAGCCTATAGTATTTTCCAAACACCCAAAGGGGTGATCACGTAGTTTGGAAGAAGCAACCCCATATGTAAATAGTCTGAGAACTCTACCAGGGCGAAAGAAATCTAGCATGACAGGTGCCATTGTAAAAATTAAGGGCGCAACTGGATTTGACTATAGTGTAGAATTGATGCAATTCCCATTGCTAGAAAAGGGGGGAGGTTGGCTGCAACAGGAGCCGGTAAATGGATTCATGAATTAAAGAAACTGACAGCAGGAATGATGTTAGTGGTGGGTGACATAAAAGGCTTGCTTGCTGCCACCATTCGGGAGACAGCAGATGACATATGGAGATGGGCAGGGTATTCCGGGGTGACATCTCAGAATATGGCTCATGATGGGGCACCCTTTAATCATTGTAGGGCAGATGTTTGGAGAGCACTCAAGAGTGCAATACCAAGATACGTTAGACATGAGGGAAATCATGATGCTCTCCTATGAACAAGAAACCAACCTGGACTGCTAGTATAGGTAGAGTTACCCACTAATATTATTTTTAGAGTTTCGTATCTTTTGAAAAATGTAATTTGAAAATGTAATAGTCAATCAATAAAAACTGTTCTCACCCTTCTTTTCATCTTGAAGGTAAAGTTACATATACATATAAAAAGACATAATTATTTTAAACCATGCATTTAAAACACATATCATAAAGCCAATCTAAAGTGCAATGTGTCAAAATGTGCTACCGTGGTTAGTACTAGCAATTTTCAAACACCTACAACTTGTGCAAATCTAGAAGTTACTATTCAGATCCTATTAGAGATCTGTATTCCTGAAATGTACCCAACATGTTTCGTTCCTCTGTTATCAGAATAAATCTGTGGAACTACTTCAGGGGCTTGTGAATTTGCTCAAACCTTCTGTACTCTTCAGTGTCATAGGGTGATCATTCAACATACCATGCCCCTTTCATATGGCAAGTTATTTTAGTCTGTGGTACTGTGACCCATACAATCTCACAATCTCCTCCCTTAGATAGGGTGTGCAGAGGGTTAGACATTAATTCCTATACACAAAGGGGGTACAATATCCCTTTTAATTATTTATTTATTTGGTTGAAAGACAGCCTGTTCTTTGTTAGTGGTCTGACTACTTCAGCCTTTCTAGTAAGCCTTGCAATGTAGCACGACATCCAGCTTCTTGTTTTTCATCATCTAGCGACTTTTCTGGGGACAAATCAATTTACAGTATACATTAGCTGCTACTCGATGCTATACAGTGTGGCTGTTACACACCAACACTCTATTTGTACCTGGTAATCTACTTACAATTAGGTGAAACTCTTCTTGTGGACTTCACTAGGAAAGATAGTCTGCACCTGTCAACATATATACCATGTGGTCTCAATACATCGATCTGTTCTGCACAAACTTGTTGCATTTCAGTTGATGTTAATTACAAGAAAACAAGTGAAAGACACACAGTGACTGAAGTAGTAAAAGCAAAACTGAATGGTAACTTTGAGACAGTGATGAGTGCGAGACTGCCTTTACATTATTCAGCGCAAGCAGCAGAGTTAGTAGCGCTTATTGTGGCACTTAAAACGCATGAAGATGAGGAAGCAACAGTGTATTCAGACTCCGTCTATGTGACATCAACAATACAGGCAGAACTGTCACGATGAAAGAGACAGGGCTACCTATGCACAGACGACACACCAGTGCAGCATGCACCATTATTGGACAGGTTCATAGGCACACTACAACTACCATTGGCCATCTCCGTTGTGAAGTGCGCCGCCCATACTAAGGGTGCAGATTTTATTTCCTGCGGCAATAAACCCCCCCAACACAAAGGCTGAAAAAGCAGCTTATTTTTCTGAAATATTTGAATTTGACACATCACCTAATAAATACGAGCACGTAGCATGATAATGAAAGAAGGCTTTAATACTTTGCCCATTTCTGAACTACAGGGATGCACTCCACCAGAGGAGCTGGATTTGTGGAAGCGTAGGGGGTGCTCATTTTCCCCACAGATGCATTGTGGTGGTAGTACAGCACCGGCAAACCACTTATGCCCTTGCATTACTTAAAGTAGCATTAGACCAGCTTAACTATCCATCGCACATGACGTGAGAGAGTTTTGCAGGCCTCATCTCGGTAGAGTGGTTTGTACCAAATTTGACCAAACAAGTTGCAGCATTGATCATAAATTACATGGTCTGACAAAAGTTCACAGCAGGGCACTGTGAGGGGTCAGAAATGTGAGGCAGACCATGTTGTGAGGTTTTCTCAACAAATATCATTTCATTATACTCAAAGAGTAAGATGAGCGCCTCACTATCTCTCCCTGATGAGGATTTCCCTGCCTAAAATAAACTAAAGGAAAAACTCTAAAAAAGGATGTCTGTCCCTCACAATTATACATATAACAAATAAATAAGGAAATGCATTGCAGTTCAAAACAACAATGATTAAATTCACAATGTAACCACAGTCTCTCTTCACAACCTGGGCTAATTCCCCTTCCCCAGGTTTAAACGTGAATCTGTGCCACGGTTAAAAGAAAATGACACAAGCAAATCCTGTTTTCAAAAAAAAACAATCCAATACCGTCTTGTGCCACTTCAACTTGTCAGCAGAATGTTCCAACACAGAATGTATAAGGCTTCTCTTCCTCCTTGAACATGTTATCAGTTCATCAATATCAACAATAACTGTCTTGGCCAAGATGATTTGCCACAAAAAATATGTTCCAAAGAAATATAGTTCTTTGCAACAGCTTTACTCAGATTTTCTTTCAGCATCCCAAACAACATAAATTGTCTTTGTCAGATCCACCTTGCAGCACTTCTTCAACTTCTACCTGGTTAGCTCCCATGCCAGGTCTTCTTCTCCAAAGGTTTGTCATCCAGGTATACTCCCCTGCCCGAACATCAACAGTGCTTTTGTGGTTCAGAACAATTTGACAAGAGGTTCACAACAACTTCACAGTATCCAACAAACTTCCACTTCAGCAATTGCAACAACTCTTCAGGGAAAACAAGATTCACGTCGGTGTTCTTTAATATTCTTCTACAAATGATGCTCCTCTCCTTCTGGATATCCCTTCCACAAAAGGGCAGCCTTTTTGTCACTCTTGTTTCCCCACTACACCAGTAACCAATGATTGCCAAGGATAGGGTTTCTTTCTGCTTCTCCCTTGGCTTTGGCAATGTGGGTGTATACCAGCTTTCACCATATGTTGGCCAAAGTATGGGCAATAAGTGTCCCAACTTTTCATTAGCCCCCTTCTGCTGTAAACAATATTGACTAAATGATTGTAGGTCTTAGCTTTTACCAATACTCTCTCTTGGCTTCGGCAATGCTTGTAGGTCTTATCGTTTACCAATATTACTCCCTTGGATTGCTGGGTTTTCCATAAACTCGCACTTTTAACATTACAATCATTCGACTTGGTTCCAATGTGTTGCTTTTCACTATGGAATCACTTTCACTCATACGTGAGTGTTGCATCGGCTGCTGTTCAATAGTTCGGTATTCAAAATCAAGCTGTGAACTTCTTTCAGTTCTACGCGAGGGTTGCTCACTCGCCAGAGCCTGCCTGAGCCACACAGGTGGGGATGGAGTGCTCCGGGGTCACTACAAACCTGTGAACTCACTGAGGAAGATATGCAACTCCATTCCCATCGCTGCTTGTAGGACTTCTGCTTCTGTGCCTTCTTGCTTCTCGGTAAACTGCTTCCTTTAGTCTGCCTTTGCCCCTGCGCCACCTGTATTGGAGCTTTTCTTGCTCCAGAGGTCTTCTGATGCACGCCAGCCACCACAAACCTCCTCGCGACTATGAGAAACCTGGCGGTCTCACTCGCTAGTCCCTGTGATCTGTCATCCAGGTGGCCAGGACACAGCCATCGATTTTGGATCCAGTTCCTGGGGTTGGATTAGTGGGACACTGGATGGCGAGACGTGGTATCCCCTTCCCTGTAACACTTTTACCCTATCCTACCAGGTAGGATACGTAGGGACTAAGCCACCCACCCTCTTTTCCGACAGACACTTTCCCAGGGACAACTCACTGTGAGCGTAAATGGACTAACATCTGAGCCATATACCTGACATATCTGTGAAAAACTTCAAGGTGTCTCACCCGCTAGTCCCCGGGGATCTGTCATCCAGGTGGCCAGGACAAGGACGTCACTTTTGGATCCAGTTACTGGGTGTGGACCAGCGCGAAGGGAATACCTGGATGAGGGGTCTTCTGGGAGTGGGACACTGGATGATCAGACGCGGTATCCCCGTCCCTGAAACATCTTTTCCACATCCAACCAAGTAGGATACTTAGGAACGCAACCCCACACCCCCTTTCCCAACACAAACACTTTCTCACGGACAGCTCACACCAGAGCCGTATACCTGACGTGTCACAATGCAATGGTCAGGCAAGGTCAGGCAATTACTGATCAATACACACACCTGACTTCCATCACACTTCCCCACATGGATAAAAGGAGAAGCATGAATGCACACTCCGAGCAAGTCCAAACACATGAGGAAGCAGCAGTTCCAAGTTGGCAGTTTAATACAAGGAAAAAGGTGGCGAGACCAGAGAGGGTTGCAAGGAGGGAAGTGCCCCTGACCTTTTCCAAACCTTGGAAAATAAGAAACCTAAGACAGGGGACTAAAGCTGAACAAGCATTGTGTGTTGGAGGTACCAAGCGGGGAGGAACGATTGCCGCTTTGGTACGCTGTTACACCTGGGACTCTGCGCTCTCCTGGGACTCTACGCTCTCCTCAGATTGTGCATACCTCCCAAACTGGTGAAGGTCTCTTCCTCTCCCGGTGCCTGGCTGCTCCCGTTTGGCATTGGTGGAAGTTGCCTAGGAGACGCGTGCAAGTTCCGAGCTCTGCATTGCAAGAGTGTCATGAATATCATGTGACAAACCAGCTGACTTCACCTGCGATGCGGGCATACAGACTCCGCCCCTCGTCGTCTGCATAAAAGAAAGCTACTCCACCACGGTGCTGCTTCTAATTGTGGCATTACTCGGATCCTTAATACTGCTTTAGTACTGACCTCGGATTACCCATCTCAACCTCCTTTTGCCTTCTCCTTTTGAATACATCAGATCGATTGTTGATGAACCGGAACTCTTACATGGACTTCTTTTGCCTGGCGATTATTGTGCCTTGAACCGATCTGTATCAGGATTTCGTTCTTTACATCGCTTTCCATGCGTATCCCGCTATGCGCCATTCAAACAGGGTTACACCACCTGAGGCCCGCTGCTCGCTACTGTTAAGGTGTATTCTGCTGCATGCCACGTAACAGTGCTGTTCCGCTTGAGACCCACCGCATGCTGCTATCCACGTATATCCAGTTACGTGCAACATTCCACACCTGGTAAGACACTTAATGGCTGTTAATTGCATTTAACTCTGGAATAGTGACAGCCCAATTCTGGTGTTTCGAACTCAGTTATTCTTCTATTCACTGCACACTTACCCGAGCCTGAAAATACTTCTTGCCTTCTCTACAACTACTGCAAGGATATTTGAATCACGCCAGGTTCATCACTGTACGCTTGGCTGCCTCGGTGCACCAACCTGAACCTAGCGCATCCCTTGTTCCGCCCAGGGAGTAACCCTATACTAACCTTCCCATTTTGTTATTTCGTCCTACCATTGTTTATTGACTCAAGGAACATTCAGTACTCCAATTCTCCATGGGGGTAAGCTTATAATAGCCTGTCATTCCTTAAGACTTGTTACCAAACAGTACTAGGGCTCAGAGGGTTAATACTGCTTATTTTGGGTTTCCTCATAGGCTCATCCACCATATGCCCTAGAAACCACAGTACCAGGTATTCATAACATGTTGAGGTTATTGTTTGTACTCTGTTCCGCTCACCCTGTGCTAACCTGTTTGTATTTTCCTTAAAGCATTGGTGTGGCGGTGTGTGTATTCCCCGCTCTTTTGTGTAATTAACACCTCTGTCTGTCTATACACTGAAACAGCAGAGGGGTGTATTGCAAAGAAGAGTTCCCTCATGTTGAGGAGGCCGGGTTCTGGGTACACCTTTGGTGGATGAGAGGTTATCCAGAGCTCTGGCTGGCAAGCTGTTGTCCAGAGTGAGTCGTCTCTTGTCCTGGTCACTCGACTCAAGGTCTTTTAATCAACGCCCCGGCCTGCTCAGTGGTGGTGAGTAACAGAATTAGAAGCCTAGGTAAAGAACATGCCAATTCAGCCTACGGAACCCTTGGCACAGATCATGCAGATGGTTGCAGACCTACGGACTGAAATGACCACTGCACAAGAGGCCCTTCATCAACACCTCGATTCCCTACAGACCATGGTGACTTCGCCTGGACTACAGGGGGCTGATGCCTCAGGGGCTACTGCCTCTGGTTCCGGGTTTCCCCCTCCAAGGCAAGAACCCACTCCTCTGGTGGTGTCCACTCAATTCCTTTTGGCCCCACCAGAATGCTTTTAGGGTGACCCTAGACAGTACAGAACGTTAGTGAATCAATGCAAGCTGCATTTTCTATGTCGCCCTTCCTCCTTCCCTACCTCCACTACCAAGGCTGTGTTTGTTTTGTCTCATTTAGGGGGTACGGCGGCTGCTTGGGTTAATCCCCTCTTGGAGGCAAACAGTCACTTTTTGTACAACTGTGATCTCTTGCTTTCGGCAATGAGTAGAGTGTTCGACACATGATACACCACACAGGCATCAGATCTGGAACTCCTGAAGCTCAGACAGGGTTCATCTTCTCTCCTTGCTTATTTGGCTCACTTTAACCAGTTATCTGCTGAGACTGACTGGCCTGAAGAGAAGAAGTCTGCAGTCTTTTACTAAGGGCTATCAGAGGAGTTAAAGGACACGCTCTCCACCGTTCCGGTGGTTCTGACTGCATTTGGAGAATTACTTGATCTGGTACTATAGATCGATGCCCGTACGGCTGAGAGGCAGGGCAAAAAGAGACCAGAACTCCCTCCAGTAGCTCCTGACATATCTGTCCCTTCAGTTTCTGTTCCTGAACCTATGCAGATCAGAGCTATTCAAGGTCCTCTGACTCCGGCTCAGAGGGAACATCGCAGAACACATAATCTCTGTATGTATTGTGGTTCTTCTGAACATCTTCTCCCTGACTGCAACAAGAGACCCAAGAAAAAGGCAGGAAACGCCAGATCCCGGCAGTAGACAGAGTCCCTACGTCGGGAAAACCAGTTCTGGACTCACCTGTTGCTGGCCAAGAAGTCCTGTTCCATATCCCTGTTACATTCTCAGTTGCATCTGGTCTTCCTTTTCCCGCTTCTGCTATTATCGACTCTTGAGCCACCGGTAATTACATTGATCAACAGTTTGCCGCTACCTCAGGGATTCAACTTGTTCCTAAGGCTCAACCTGAGACGGTCAGTGCGGTGGACGGATCCGTGCTCGTTTCTGGCTTGGTGACACAACATACCGTGCCTCTCATTATGTGCACATCGGAAGGGCATTCAGAAGAGATCACATTCGCTGTTATTAAAGCCCTGGCCTACAAAGTCATATTGGGTATACCCTGGTTTCAGCATCACAACCCTGTTATTGATTGGGCTTTGAGAATGGTCCAGTTCCCTTCAGTTATCTGCAATAGCCAGTGCATGCTTTTGCACAGGGTTACTAGAGGAACATCCTATCAAGCCTTAGTCACCACGTCATCATTCATTGGGGCTGTATCTGCTGTGTCTGTCACCAGCATTCCCCCCTGAGTACGCCAGCTATTCAGATGTTTTCGACAAAGGCATGGCAGAATCCCTCCGTCCGTATCATATCTATGATTGCCCTATAGATCTCGTACCAGGGGCAAAGATGCTGTCAGGTACAGTGTACTCCTCGTCATTAAAGGAAGACAAAGTCCTCAAGGAATATCTAAACAAGGCACTGGCTATGGGGTTCATCCGTCCATCCAAGTCTCCTGCGGCCTCTCCGCTCTTTTTTGTGCCCAAGAAAGAGGGCGATCTAAGGACGTGCATAGACTACAGAGCCTTGAACGCAGTGACAGTTAGGAACCAGTATCTTCTTCCCCTGATATCTGTACTACTCGACCAGTTGGGGAAGTCCCAGGTTTTCACCAAACTGGACCTCCAGGGCGCTTACAACCTTGTACGCATAAGACAAGGCGATGAGTGGAAGACAGCTTTTAAGAACGGTTTGGCCTTTATGAATATTTGGTGAGGCCTTTCGGGCTTTGTAATGCCCCTGTCACATTCCAGGCGTATATGAACGATCTATTCTGTGATATTCTGGATCAATACGTAGTTGTGTATCTGGACGATATATCGATCTACTCATCTACCTTGACAGAACACGTTCAACACGTGTCATCCGTCTACAATGCCTCAGAGACAATCAATTGTTTGTTAAAGCCAAGAAATGTGTTTTTCACGCGACCAAGGTGGAGTTCCTCCGTTTTGACCTCACAAATCATGGCATCCGTATGAGCTTGGCTAAAGTCAAGGCGGTCATGGAATGGCCTGTCCCTAAAACCGTCAAAGCCTTGCAGTCTTTCTTAGGCTTCGCTAACTTTTACAGGCGCTTCATACACTCATTCTCCTCTATTGCAGCACCTCTTACGGCGCTAACCAGCGATAAGGTCGCATTTGCTTGGTCTGCTGAAGCCCAGCTAGCATTCAATCAATTGAAGGTAGCTTTTACTTCGGCACTGGTACTACAGCAACCAAACCCAGACCAGCCATTCTTTGTTGAGGCTGATACCTTGGGATTTGCAGTAGGTGCTATTCTCTCTCAGTCTTGTCCACAATCCGGAGAGATACATCCCATCGCCTATTTTTCCAGAAAGCACTCCACATATGAGAAGAACTATACCATAACGGAGAGAGAACTGTTGGCGAAAAGAGATGCTTTTGTCAAATGGAGACAATCTTCTGGGTGCTAGACATCCAGTGACCGTCTATTCTTACCATAGGAGCCTCTTGGCTTTTATGTCCATGAAATGCCTCACTGCTCCACAGGCACTTGTTCTTCTCGCAATTTCAGTTCGTAATCACGTATCAGCCAGCTTGACTCTACGTCTCTGAGGATGCTCTAACTCGGTTGCATGCTGATGACCATCAAGTGCACAAATAACCACTACCTCTCCTTCCTAACCAGGTGGTGTGTGGGTGTTCCGTTGAGCCTTCTCTGCGGTCTCTCATTGAAGAATGGGTAGCCTCGCAGCTGACCGAGATCGCAAGTCTCAATCTGGACATCATACATGGGCTGCCATTTATCCAGGGGGCGAGTGTTCATACCACCTGGGCAGGCACGCAGGCATGCACTGCAGTGGGCCCATGACTCCGTCATTGCTAAACATCTCGGCCAACAGAAGACTCCAGAATCCCTAAAACATTGGTCCTGGTGGCCATCCATGTCTTGGGATTTCATGGATTATCTCGCCTCTTGTGCCGTCTGTGCCCAGTGCAAACCCTCCAGGACCAAATCTATGGGTCTACGCCAGCCACTAACGGTTCCCTACAAACCTTGGCAGATGGTCTCGATGGACTTTGTAGTGGAATTACGGCAGTGAAAGGTTTCAACACCATTCTGGTGGTAGTAGATTACTTTACAAAGTATGCAGTGTTCATCTCCTGCCTGGGTCTCCATCAGTGCCTGCATTGGCTGACCTTTCTTGTGAACGTATTCAGATGGTTTGGCTTACCTTCTATCATTGTCACTGACAGGGGGTCCCAGTTCACCTCCGGGTTCTGGAAGGCACTTACCGCTTCCCTTCTCATTGATGACTGGATCTCGTCTTCGTATCATCCTCAGATGGACAGTCAAATGGAGCGTGTTAATTTCACTTTGGAGCAGTATCTACAGTGTTTGTGCTTTCAGTTCCAACAGACTTGGTTGTCGGCCCTGTCGCAGGCTGAGTTCGCCTATAACAACTTGATGCACACTTCTATGAAAGTATCTCCTTTCTACCCGCTCTATGGCCATCACCCGCGCTCACTACCTTTGGACCCCACCTTACCTGGCGACAATCCTGCTGCTCTCACTTGTGTGAATGACATGGACCAGTTACATCGGGACGTGCGGTTTTATCTGTTGCGCGCCCAGGTGAAGGCTAAGCAGTACGCTGATGTCTGCCGTTCACCAGCCCCGCTCTACCGCACTGGGATGTCGGTGTGGTTGTCGACACGTCATTTGTGCATTCCTGGTAAGAAGTCCCTGTTGCCTCACTTCGTGGGTCCTTACAAGGTTGAGTCTTTGGTCAATCCAGTAGCTGTTCGCTTGTCCTTACCTTTTTCCTGGCGGGTTCGCCCGGTGTCCCACGTTTCTTTGTTGAAACCCTGCCCGCCTACAACTCGACTGCCCTCACGTCCGGCTCCTGTACTGGTGGACGGGGAGGAGGAGTTTGAGGTGTCTAGAATCCTGCATGCCAAAATTTCTCTAGGTTTGCGCTTCCATCTGGATGATTGGAAAGGTTATGGCCTGGAGGACTGTACCTTGGAGCCCTTGGCCCACATTCATTTTCCGGATCTCCTGCACTCCTTTCTTGCTTCCAGGGGGTTAACGCTGCTTTTGGGGGTGGATGCTGTTACACCTCAGACTGTATGCTCCCCTGGGACTCTACGCTCCCCTAAGATTGGGCATACCTCTCGGACTGGTGAATGTCTCCTCCTCTCCCGGTGCATGGCTGCTCCCGTTTGGCATCGCTGGAAGTTGCCTAGCAGATGCGTGCAAGTTCTGAGCTCTGCGGTGCAAGTGCGTTATGTACGTCATGTGACAAACCAGCTGACTTCACCCGCGACGCGGGCATACAGACTCTGCCCCTTGTTGCCGCATAAAAGAAAGCTACTCCACCACGGCGCTGCTTCTAATTGTAGTGTTACTCGGATCCTTAATACTGCTTTCGTACTGCCCTCGGATTATCCATCTCAACCTCCTTTTGCCTTCTTCTTTTGAATACATCAGATCAATTGTTGATGAACCGGAACTCTTACACAGACTTCTTTTGCCTGACGATTATTGCACCTTGAACCAATCTGTATTCGGATTTTGTTCTTTACATCGCTGTCTGTGCGTATCCCGCTACGCACCATTCAAACAGTGTTACACCACTTGAGCCCCGCTGCTCGCTACTGTTAAGGTGTATTCCGCTACACGCCACGTAACCATGCTGTTCTGCTTGAGACCCATCGCTCGCTGCATGTATCCAGTTACGTTCCACGCCTGGAAGACACTTAATGGCTTTTGATTGCATTTAAGTCTGGAATAGTGACAGCCCAATTCTCGTGTTTCGAACTCAGTTTTTCTCCTATTCACTGCACACTTACCCAAGCCTGAAAACACTTCTTGTCTTCTCTACAACTACTGCAAGGATATTTGAATTGCGCCACGCGTATCACTGAATGCTTTGCTGCCTTTGTGCACCAACCCGAACCTAGTGGTCCCTCGTTCTGCCCGGGGAGTAACCCTATACTAACCTTCCCATTTTGTTATTTTATCCTACCGTTGTTTATTGACTCAATGAACATTCAGTACACTAATTCTCCATAGGGGTAAGCTTATCATAGCCTGTCATTCCTTAAGACTTGTTAGGAAACAATACTAGGGCTCATAGGGTTAATACTGCTTGTTTTGTGTTTCCTCATAGGCTCATCCACCATATGCCCTAGAAACCACAGTACCAGGTATTCATAACATGTTGAGGTTATTGTTTGTACTCTGTTCCGCTCACCTTGTGCTAACCTGTTTGTATTTTCCTTACAGCATTGGTGTGGCGGTGTGTGTATTCCCCGCTCTTTTGTGTAATCAACACCTCTCTCTGTCTATACACAGAAACAGCAGAGGGGTGTATTGCAAAGAAGAGTTCCCTCGTGTTGAGGAGGCCGGGTTCTGGGTACACCTTCGGTGGATGAGAGGTTATCCAGAGCTCTGGCTGGCGAGCTGTTGTCCAGAGTGAGTCGTCTCTTGTCCTGGTCACTCGACTCGAGGTCTTCTAATAAACGCCCGGCCTGTTCGGTGGTGGTGAGTAACATAATGTCCTTGGCTCCTACAACAAAGCAGTGCCAGTAAAGACAGCCCAGCCGTTGAGTCGGAAAGAGACTGATACCAGACCAGCCTGTGTTAGAACCAAGGTTGCAAGCGGAAACATTGCATGAACAAATCTAAAGAGAACTGTGTTTGAAAAGTATGTAACGACTAAACCTTTGGAAGCCAAGAAAGATACTGATGACATAGTGGTCCGGTGCCACGTGGGTGCTCATTCAAAGGTCTCTGTTGGGCATCCAACGGGTTGTCAATTGGGAAAAGGTAAACTAGAGATTGAAGTGGTCCTGCAATGGGTCAAGCTAAACCCTGTGTACATTCGAAAGTCTTCTATAGTTTAATGCGATCTGAAATTGGTGCGAGCCCGGCTGAGGGAGACTAATTGTGTGGGAGGATGGATCTGAGCCCAGAAGAGGGGATCTGGGGTGAACCATGAGTCACCTGAGAAAGAATATCCTCTGAACATTGGAAAAAGGGGGGTGATCTGAGCCTGGAAGAGGGGGATCCACAGTAACAATTTTGATAGAAAAGGGATGTGAGCCCAGGTGAGGGAGATCCAGGGTGACTCACAAGAATTGAGTATGAATAAGATAAAAGGAACTTTGTGTTTTGTTTCGGTACATAAGGCCCTCTAAATCAAGAGACTTTGAAGTATAGCGACTTAGGTACAGAACGTCCTGATGCTGATAATGCAACTGTATCCTCGTACCGAAGTAGTACGAGTGTGTACTTTGCTCGAGTGAACCTCCTTGTCCCGTGCTGAAAACGTGGGGAAGGGAGGCCAACGGCCTGAACATCCTGACATATCATTTTGTGAACTCTCCTTTCTTTTTCATGAACATTACCCCACACTCTTTTTTATTTAGTATTAAGGGTTGGCAATAGTTTTTTTTAGCATAGGCCTTTTTACTTTGTCGAGACTCCACTAGGACTGCATTATTATTATTTGATGGTCGTAGCTTGCTCCCATCTGTAGATTTGGGGTTAGAGAGGTGTTTATCACACCTTTGTTGAAGTTCAATAGACACCCTTGAACTGTGGTCACTTGTGTCTGTCTTACTGTTGATACCATGCCTGCCTTAGATGTGGTGTCAGAAGTAGGATGTGATTCAATTGAAACAAATTGGGGAACACTACAATTCCAGAAGCTTAGTCATAGAGGCTCCAACCCCTCTATCACCGCAAAACAATCAATAGGCTTTGATATCTGTAGCAGTAGAGAGGCTACTATCTTCACGACAGGCTCGGTGGGCCTTCTTCTTTTCACATTTCGACTTCAACATCACCTACATATCTAACACCAGAAATGTGAAAGCCGATCCCTGTCTTGCTCTCTGGAGGACGATATTATACAGGAAAACAGAGGGCAACCAGTGTTAGCCCTGAAACATTTTCTCCTAGCCTTAGTACCCTATTTACAGAGAGTAGCTCAGGAAACGTCAATGGATCCTAGACGTGCCACCTTATTAAAACTTCCACAAATAAGCGAAAGAGATGGCCTTCTGCTCTTTCGGAAAAGGTTGTACTTACCTACTGAAGATCTCCGTAGAGTCGTATTACAAGGTCTACATGATTCCAAGATAGGAGGACATTGTGGGATTCGATCTACGCAGGATGTGATCGCCCGTCAGTTCTGGTGGCCTGGCTGGGCTACTCAAGTCAGGCAATACGTGGAGTCCTGTCCGGTTTGTGCCCAGGTTAAGACTCCGCGCCGGAGACCTGTGGGCTTGTTGCATCCTACTGAAATACCACCATACCCTTGGCACACACTTGTCACCGACTTTATTGTGGATCTCCCATGTTCCGAGGGCCATACCTGTATCATGGCGGCAGTGGACTGCTTTACTAAAATGGCCCACTTCATTCCTTTCCAGAAGATACCTACAGCAACTCAGATGGCATGGTCCTTTCTACAGAACATTTACCGTTTATATGGGTTACCAGAAAAGATAATATCTAATAGGGGCTCTCAATTTGTTTCTGCCTTTCGGAGTCAACTCTGCCAACATTTGGGTATACATAGAGCCCTTAGCTCTGGTCATCATCCACAAACCAATGGGCAGACCGTATCTACGCTGTTTCACCAATGCGTCTCAGTCTAATTGGATGTCACATCTAGCCCTGGCTGAAGTAGCTTTCAATAATTCAGTGCACTTGGCAACTGGGTTTAGTCCTTTCTACTGTTCTTTTGGTCTACACCCCAAGTTACTACCTCTCCCTCCTATACAACCCAGTCCGGTCCCTTTGGCTGATCAGCTGATGGCTGATCAGCTGATAGCTGATGTACAAGACTGCCACCATCAGGCGTCTGGTACTCTGATTCTGGCACAGGCTAACATGAAGAAGACTGCTGACAAGCGTCGGAGTCTTGGTCCTGTGTTTTGGGTGGGGGACCTGGTGTGGTTATCTTCCAGGAATCTTCCAGCCTGAAACCGCCCACAGAAATTGGCCCCCAGATTCCACGGTCCTTTCCGCATAACGAAGCAGGTGTCTCTGGTAGCTTTTAGACTGGCCTTACCTACCTCTTGGCATGTCCATCCAGTCTTTCATGTTTCCCTGCTGAAGTCCTATCGTCCCAACCCCTATGGTCGTTCCCATCCCCGACCTGCTGCCATTGATGTTCAGGGTACGTCAGAATTTGAAGTCCAAGAGATTTGTGATTCCTGCTTTCATAGGGGGAAATTACACTTTTAGGTGGATTGGAAGAGCTATCCCCCCTGTGATCGCACCTGGGAGCCAGTTAACAATGTCCATGCACCCCGTTTGGTTCGGGAGTTCTATCTCAGTGATCCTTGGAAACCCGGTGCCCCTGGTCTTTCTGCGGGGGGTCATGGTGTTAGACCACCTACCTGGGGGACGCCGAGACGTTGCCAGTCTTGGCTGGTCTATCCGAGGTTCCGGTTAGCTGGAGGGAAGAGTCTCCCGACATCCGAACTTGCCTCATTGTTTGGTTTCGGGCGCACGCATGAGCCGCGGTACGCGGAGGCCGGCGGCATGCGTGTCAAGCCTCGTTCTCACTCCCGGCCGGCACTGCTGCACATGCGCAAGCCAGCCTGCGCCTCAGGCCTCGGCTTCATGCCGAGGACCGTAAATAGCGGTCGAGTTCAGGAACGAATCGCGTCTTAACGCGGTTCGTCCCTGACTTGCCGTATTTGTGCTCCATTTCTGTTTCCTGCTGCCTTCCAGATTCCAGCTCTCCCCAGCTTGCTCCTTGGTTCTTGCCTGATCCGGGAGTCCTGGTTGCCTTCTTGTCTTTGTCATCCCCGTTTCCCTTGGGGGTTTCCCCTGTGGTTTCCTTTTTGGTTTTCTCGCCTGAGTCTTCTAAGCTGCCTGCCCTGGGTCTCAGCTCTGCCAGTAGCCTTCCCTGGTTTTGCACCAACGGACTTCAGCCTTGCCTCTCCATTTGGGTTCACCTCTCCAGTTCTCTTTGGATCTCACCGTTTGCCAGTTGTCTTCTACTTCTCCTGACACCTGAACCTCATTATCGTCAGGCTCAGCCTTTGGCTTTTGGGCTGTGTGTGCCTTTACTCTGTAAGCTCCTCCTCCCAACTTTTGAACTCTGAGATTCTTGGGAATATTTGTCTGCTGCACCATCATCCCTGTCAGAGCCAGCCTCATCACTACGTCACAAGATCCACAGGGAGAAGAGTTTGAGACATCAGGGGGTGTTTCCCTTTCACCCCTGTTCAACCAGGGCTGGGCTGGAGCTGCTACCTTGCGTCATTCCATCAACTGGCCGCACCTGACTACCAGCCTGGCCTCTCCAGCACGGATGTCTTCCAGGAATCCAGGTTCTACAGGTGCTACCCGATCCCGGGACACACATCTCAACAGCCCTCAAGCCATGTGGGGGGCCATCATGTATTGTATCAGATAGCGGCTCAAGAACAAAACCCAAAGCGAACAACTCCTCCTTTGCCTGCCACGTTACATTTTGGACTACTCTGGATTTGAACCACAATATTACAGAATTTAGATGAGTTCGGACAGGGAATTCCACCAATGACATGTCTGAAGAAACAACATCCTGTAATTGTGGGACCTCTGAGAAAATTGCCATCACCGCCCTCCTATTGAGATTATATTGGGTACAAGGAGGTCTTCTACATGATAACATTAGTGGGTACGATGTGGGATTATTTCTCATAAGGGGTTTATTTTGGGCACCCTTCATCTGATTTCCCCTAACCTGAGGGGTCCCCTCATCTATACGTGAGATGGGTCCCTGTAATCGCTTGAGGGCACTCTCAATCAGGGAGATGATTGGTCCCGTTATTTGGGAAAGATCCCCAATGTTATCCTTCTGGACCGGGCTGACTTGGGAATAGTTAGCCAGGCCACATGCTTAAGGGGGATTTGCTTCCAAACTCCTTACAGGCTCACTAGGGGGAGCTCTTACCTGACTTACTTTATCGGGACTCAGCCTATACGGGTGAAATGGCTCAGCTCCCACAGCTCTTTCCAAGGCCAGTCTACTTTTCCCCCTTTTCGGCCATTTCTAATACGCCAGAAACACTCGGCTTATCCGGCGGCAATAGTATAGTAGGAGTTGCTTTCGCCATGTCCTCATCTACAGCTTTCCTAATCTCTGCACGATGAGCATCGACTACCATGTCCTTAACCTCCGACTCCAATGTCGGTTTAAGTGTGGGGTCTACCGATTTAGTTTTCTGAGGATTTGACTTTTCCTCTAAATCATTCTTCGACCTTGCTAACTCGCCTACTAGATCAACCAAGGGAGGATAATCCAGAGCTTGGAGGGGACGAAAATTTAGAGTCCCATTTCTTCGATCAAGGGCTCGAGCTAGATATTTTTGTTTAATGGCTTCAGATGCAGCTATGGTGACACGATTAGGAACTGAAATTACCTTAAAAATATGTTTGACCGACGGTTTTCCTATCGATTTAGGGGTCTGTTGATTCTTTGGTAACTTTTTTGCAGCTATTTTAGGGGCCTGTTTTCCTCGTTTGCTTTTTTGTTTATCAAGGGGTGTGACTATGTCAGCCGTTTTAGCTATAGATTGTTCCCCCGGCATTTTCTCAGGGGTAAATTGCAAGATTTTTAAGCTATCTTCCCCTTTGGCCATGTGACCCCCACCCCCCTCTCGAGGTTTCATAGATCACATCATCAAAACACGGGATCACTGATTCAACCACATTTGTTTTTAAGTTCACATTTCTAACAGGCCTGCCTCCTGCACTAATCTCAGCAGGTCTGTCTGTTTGAGCAGCTACAGTCTTCATTTGTGGTTTCAATTCCCTTACTGCCACAGAAATATCCCAAATTTTAGCTAAGGCAACCTCATTGAGAACTTGCCCTTTCATAATTTTATCCATACATTTACTCTGCAGGATTCATTTCTGTTCACGTGCTAACAGCAATCTAGACATTGGGCCTCATCACGACTTGGGCGGTAACGCCGGCGGTATTAGCCCTACCGCCGAACTCCCCGGCGCTAATATCGCCGGATCACGAGTTTGGCGGTAATGTTAATCCCCATTCCCCATTGAGCCCATTCGGGAATGCCCCATTCCCCATTGGGCTCAATGGGGAAATTTCGCGCTAATACTGCCGGCGGATTTCCCGCCGGCGGTGTGAGCGCAAATTTTTGGCGGATTTCCCCCCAGCTAAGATCTGGGGCGAAATCCGCCGAAGTCCTGATTTGGCGGACCCTTAAATTCGGAGGTAATAGCGCTACCGCCGGATTTAAGGGTTACCGCCAAAGTCGTGATGAGGCCCATTGTGTTTACCGCAAGGTTCATGGCATGTAAAGCAATCCCCCAACCATTATCAGATTGCTGAACTACCACAGACGTGTTCATACTTTGGTTATGGGTTGACACTGTAACCACTTCCTGTTCATCATTAATGGAATGGGGTTCACTTTTAGAAATTACTGACACATTTGTTCGACCTTGTTCCCCACTCCTAGAGTGGGATTCACTTATTGAATTCTCCGAAAACATTACCGGAGAGGCGGAAAAGTTTTCGGGGAGAAGGTTGTTTGAAAAAACAGAATCATTTACATACAAATCTATCACAACAATGTCCACTTTCTGTTCCTCAGGGGCAATGGATTTACCAGGACGTGAGCCAGGGCGCCAGTTGCCGGTATTGATTCCAATAGGGCCTTGTCCGATATAGAACAATCCTTCGTTGTCAGCCACTTTATTGTTTATTTCAGGCAAGTTTACGCCCCCCCCCCCCACCAGCACCCTTCTCCGGATGATTTAGGGGCGTGTTCCCAGATTGTGCCCAGAGAGTGAGCCATTACAAAATGTGCATATGTCTGCATTCTCTGGCACAGAGTCTTTTGAGCCTCTCTGTCTCGGAGTGGAGCATGACAGGCCAGCTTCACCCTGTTTTCTAGGGCCCCCAGTATTCAGGCTGTTTAGTGGGATCCGCGCTGGCATGCCCGATTTTAGGGATAAGCGCATGATGATTTGGCAACTTGCCAGCCGCTTCGCAAGAATTTTGTTGGATCACGCATACTTTGTGGCTGTATGGCTCCCTGTTTCGCAGCAGGTTACTCATCACCCGCTTGCATCTGGGATTTGTGATGAATTGAGGGAATTCTTCCCTTCTACCCCAAGGTTAAGCCTCCCCCTTTGACGCTACTGAGGTGAGCCCACTTTGCACGACCCTTCCTAGGGGTTTGGGCAAGTGGGACCTCACTGGGAGAGACTCCCCCTTAGGGGACAACTGCCCCTGTTCCTTTGAGGAACTCCCTAAGCCATTCCCCATGGTAGCATACATGGGACTGTATGACCTGAAGAACAATATAAAATCCAGACACCTGGCTGAAGGCAAAGCTAAGATATGTTGCCGCTACCAGGAAAAGGGTTCTGTCTCTTTAAAAAGAGACATCAACTCTACTGGGAGGAGTGAACTGAAAAAGATGGACACGCCGAGCCAAGGCGATAACGAAAGATGAATATGCAAGAAGGGGAGACCCCTTGAATGTGCAGCACCGGACATAGGTGGAGTTGAGGAGAGCCGCGCAGACCGCAACTTTCGGAAGTGTTCTGACAGCCAGAACAGAGTGCTGGAGACCCAGCGTTTGCCCGCAGCAAGAGACGGGGGAGCAGGGGATACCTATCCCATTGCTGGCACGACTTAGTGGTGGGCTGTACACCGATCCAACGACACCAAAACCATCAGGCAGAGAATCCAGCAAATAAGTAGCTTATCCGCAGTGTTAATGGGACCCAGAGCAAAAGAGTTCTGAGAGTGGTGTACCAATGGAAATTAACAGATGGAGAGGCAGAACGAACATGAAAAAGCCGAGCAATTGGAGGAGAAGTTCCCCTGTAAGACAAGAGGCCACAGGGATGGAGGGAGGACTGGGAAGCCGCCAGGGAATCATTAGTCAAAAGGTGAAACTCGTCCCAGTTAAATTGACACAGTATTGAATGTAAAGTTGATGAAGGTGAACTTTAATAATGTGAGAAACTGAATCAAAATGGAAGCTGAGAAAGAGATCATTAATGTCTGGTGACCGACACCCTGACAAGGAGGGAAAGTATTCCGAGTTTGAGAAACAGAGAGTGGGATATATCAGAGAAAGGAGTCTATGAAGTAAAGTCTATAGACACCCATAAGAGAAAAGATAAACAAAAGAAACCGCAGCTAGTAAGGGGGGGACATGAATTGCCAAGACAGCATCTCCCTCATAAGAAAGTGCATGTTACAGAAACTTCCAAGACCTGCTAGCCTCAATCAAAAGATAAAGCAAAGTGCAGATAGGGGTTCTTGGAGAAAACCCCCAAAGAGAAGGAAAAGCCGAAAGACCTGGTGAAGGAATTACAAGAACTCATACAGAGGGTGACAAGAGACTATTTAAAAATATCCTATTAGCAAGAACTCTGAAGCAGAGGGAGAATCATGGCCCGAAGAGACAATCAGGAGAAGGGAAGCATTCTCCTGACCTTAGTTTGTTAGAATAGTGGTAGGGTCAGTTAGACTTATTTACTTACCTATTGATTTGGACATTTCCCGATGACTGATGAGCACCTTAGTTATGTACATAGATAGGGAACACCCACATAGAAATAGGGAAAGATTGGCCTTTTTCTTATAATTTAATAAAATGCTCATTAGAAATGTCATCACTGCATCTCCGTCCTTCTTCTGACACGCCACAGAAGGCACCATTCATCTTCTGGACGATTTAATGTCATTGTTGAACTTTTGTTTTTGACGCAGCAGCTATAAGTCAATCTCCTGCGCCTGTCTGGAGGCATGCTCCAGTACTAGCGATTTGACCTTCCACTTGAGAAAAGCCTCTGGCAAGGAAACCTCAGAGACAGTGTGTGGGGCCGTTCTGCAGGCCATTTAAAAAGTGGTTAATGCTGTTCCCATTGGAGTTCCGTATTCAAAAGCTGTTGCCTAGGGATCTAGGCCCAATGAAGGACGCACACACGGAGGGATTGGAGGAACGTCTTTATTCTTTTACAACTATGGAGTAATACTCGCTTGCCGCGCACGTGCCCCAGAACCCCCTTTCTTCAATCAGGCTCCGCCTTCCCAACGGCGGGGGCTCGAGAGTGTTAACTCCTTGAGCCCCGGGTAACACTACCCCCGAACAATATGTCCAAACATCAACTTAACACTCTGTGCTTAAACAACACCTTAACACTCTTCAACAAGTCTCATCGGTTTCCTTATGATTCGTCGCGGCCTCTCACCTTGAGTTTCGGGCTCTGAAACCTCTTGAGTTACCGCTCTTTGGCTCGTCTCTCCAGGATCTCCCTCTGGGGGAATCCACATCTCATCCCGCTGCGTCCGCGGTTCTGGGGAGACGGCCCTCTGTGGTATTTCTGCACCTTCTCTTCTGACGTAGTGCCTGAACTGTTGACAGTTCCTGGTGACAGCTCTGTTCTGATCTTCAGCTGTCACCATCGTGCCTTTCACTGCGACTATCCTCATGGGACCTGGAGCAAAACGCGGATCCGTCTTCCTGGTAGTTGGCTGTTGTACCAGGACATCACCTATGCGAAACTCTGGTGTCACCGCTCCGCGCCGTGCATCAGTACGGAACCTCGCATTCTCTTTTGCCTCAGCATCCCTTTGGAGTAGATCCTCGTCGACCGGCTCTGCACTTGACAGGTTTCGCGGAATGCGGGTTCGCACCTCGTAGCGAAACATGAGTTCGGCGGGCGTCTTATTTGTAGCATCATGAGGAGTGTTCCGGTAGTCTCTTAAAAGACGACACAGTGCCTGATGCGTGTTGACTGCGTCAAGTCGTGCTCTCTGTATTGTCTTTTTGATCGACGCCATAAAGCGCTCAGCCATTCCGTTCGCTTGAGGGTGTCGGGGGGGTTGTTTTCATATGTCTGAAACCCAGGTGCTCTGCCAATGTCGCAAACTCATGCCCACAGAACGGTGGTCCATTGTCAGATTTGACCCATTTGGGGATCCCCCACTCGCTGAAGACCTCCTCTATCGCCGCCGCCACCTGGGGAAATGCCGTGGAGTTGACCACCTTCACTATAGGGAACCTCGAATGTTCGTCTATGAAAAGTAGGAGGTAGTCGCCTGCGTCAGTGGGCCCATAGAAGTCCATGGCTATCCGTTCCCACGGGCGATCAGGTATTTGAGTGTGTTGGAGTGGGGGCGGACGTTCAGCAGGGGCTGTACACTGGCAGGCATGGCAGTTCCGTACCCACTCATCGACAGCGGCATCCAGGAAGGGGAACCACACATGGCACCTGAGCTGTTTCTTCGTGTTTTCGGCTCCTCTGTGGCCTTCATGGGCGACGCTGACCACCTCACTCCTGAGCGTGGCGGGAATGACGATCCTGCACCCTCTTAACAGAATGTTATTGTCTTTCACTGCAAGTTCCCCATGCACCCGAGCCAGCCGCTCAATCTCCTGTTTGTTCACTCCTGGATGGGCTAGTATGGATCTGTGATGATCTTTCCATTTGCTGGTCGACGTGAGGCTGATCGCCAGGGCTGTCGTTGGGTCAGCTGCGGACACGGCGGCAACCCTTTCTAGGGACAACGCCGGCGGCAGTGAGTGGGAGGCCACGTACTGTACATAGGCAACGTCACCCTTCCGGGTGAGCGGGGCTCCAACAGGGTGTCGTGACAGGTAGTCCGCAGGGTTGAGGTCACCACCCGGTCGGTGTACAATGTCATAATCATATTGTTGGAGGCGGATGCCCCACCGCTCGATCCTCGGTGGCATCTTGGTGTGCGGGTTGCCAAATAGGGATAGAAGCGCCTGGTGGTCTGTGATCAGAGTGAACCTCTTCCCGATGATGAAGTTGTGAAAGTGTTCACATGCCCAGACCGCCGCCAAGCTCTCCTTCTTGGCCTGGGAATAGGCCAGCTCTGGCGTCGACAGCGCTCTGCTCGCATAGGCGACCACATGCCTGGGGTTAACATCTGCGCCACTGGTTTGAGCCAAGATGGCGCCAAGGCCGACTGGGCTGGCATCCACCACCACCTCGGTGTGCCATGCTGGGTTGAAATATGCGAGGCGGTGGGCTTCCGTGAGGGCCCGCTTGATGTTTGTGAAGGCTTGTTGACACGCCGTTGTCCAATCGAACGATGACTCCTTCTGCAGCAACTTTCTCAGAGGGTCTGTGAGGGAGGCGTAGTGGGGTATGTACCTCGCACAGTAGCCCGCCATGCCAAGAAACGAGCGGACGTCCGCCACCTGTAGGGGTTCGCTTAGGTTGGTAATCGTGTCGACCATGTCAGGGTCAGGCATCATGCCTTCCCTGGAGAAAATATGTCCGAAGAATTTGAGTTTCGTTTTGCTAAAGCGGCATTTTGAGATATTCAGTGTGAGGCCTGCCTTTTGAAGGGCTTCACAGGTGTCGTGCAGTGCTATGTCGTGGGCCTCCTTGGACGATCCGAAGATGAGAATATCGTCGCTGTAATTCAGAGCCCCTTTTATGGGTCTGATTATCTGACGCATCGCTTCCTGGAAAATCTCCGCAGCGGAGGAAATTCCGAAGTTCAGTCTCCGATACCTGAAAAGGCCGTCGTGCGTCGCGAACGTCGTAATGGCCCTGGAGTCGGGATGGAGCTCCAGCTGATGGTATCCTTGGAGTAGGTCTAGTTTGGAGAACATCTGAGCGCTGTTTAGTTGCACGATCATGTCTTCGATGCATGGTCCCGGGTGTCTCTCCCGTTGTATTGCTGTATTGGCTACCCTCATGTCCACACACAGGCGGATCTTTCCCCCATCCTTGGGTACTACCACAAGGGGGGAAACCCACGGAGTCGGCCCTGTCGCCGGTTCTATGATGCCATCGCGGAGGATTTGGCGGAGCGCCTCCGATACTGCCTCCTGAAGGTGGAACCCGACCCTCCTGGGGTGCTGCGGCACTGGACGCACGTTACGGTCGATGTGTAGCTTGATGGGGGGCCCGTGGAGTTTTCCTAGCCCTGTGCACAGTTTGGGGAAACTTCTCGCGATGTCGTCCTGCGAGACGAGCGACTGAGTCTGGTGGGCTGCTATCGACCCCGTGGTGTTTCTCAGGTCTGGGCTGCTCGAGGTAGTGGTGATCACGTCACCCGCGTTCACGTGGATCTCGATCAGACCCAGGCGCGATGCTGTGTGGTAACTGAGTAAGCATCGACTCTTGGCGAGGGACCGGATGACGTGAATGGTCGCGTTCACTTGCCGCCCATTTAGAAGGAGGCATTGGGTATATTGTCCCACTATCTGTAGCGGGGTGGCAGCCCCCCATTGAAAAATTATGGACCGGGATGGGTCCAACGGCGGCAGGTGTGGTATCCGGTCATAATCCTGCTTGCCCATAATGTTCACCGTGGCACCAGAGTTGATCATAAACTGAAATTGGCAGTTCCCCATTTTGATCGGGATTTTCGGGGCCTCCCTGGCTTCTTCGTTGTCGAGTATGAGGTTGACGAACTCGTCGTGGTCGTATTGATCGTACGGTGCGTAATAGGCCATCACCTGGTCGTCCTGGCAGAGTGTCTCAGGCCTGTAGTCCGCAGGAGGGTCGTCGTATTCATCCGTGAAGTGTCTGGGCTGTTCGGCCTGGTCGTACTGTGGAGCGTGTCCTGCCGGTTGGTATTCGTCGATCGCTCTGACGTAGCGCCTCTGCCCGAACCCTTGCTGGTAAGGTCTGGGCTGATTATACTGCAGTGGCTGTGGCCGGAAAGGCATCCTGGTGGCCACTTGGGGTCGCATCGGGGGGAATGGTACGCCCTCCCTGCAGACGGATTGGAAATGTCCCTCTCTCCCACAATTAGTGCATCGTTGGGACAGGGCCGGACATGACCCTGAGTGGGGGAAGGACATTCCGCAGCGGTAGCACTGTCTTTGTTGGCGTGCGGCGGGCATTGCAGGGGTCGCCGGTAGTCTGTATGGCTGCGGGCCCCTGTCCCCTTGACGGGGCGGCTGTATGGCAGCTATGAGCTCACCTGTGTCTGGATTAGGGTTGCCGGAGCGTCCCATGGATGAGGCTTGCGCATCCACCCTCTCATGGATGCGAGCGAGTTCACTCACTTCAGGTATGGTGAGAGGTTTTTTTAGCAGCTGCTTCTTGAGTGCGGGGGAGAGGCAGCCTTCGATCACCCTCAGCCGTATGGCTTCCTCCAGCGAGAACGCGTCAAATTGGCAGTTCATCCCTTTCACTCGTAGACGTGTGATGAATTCATCTACAGTCTCTTGTGGCAGTTGGGTGCACTGGTTGAACAGATATCTTTCGTAGTCCCGATTGACCTCGATGATCAACAGTTTGTCTAACGCCCTAATCAGATTGGGGAAGGTGTCTTGTTCCGCTGCCGGAATTGCTTTTACGACGGTTTTGATTTCCCCCCCTACGAGGTTGAGGAAAATGTCTCTTATGTTGGGGGAGTCCCCGTCACCGGATCCCCTCACAAAGTGATGAAAATCATCCATCCAGTCGGTCCACCTGGGCCCTTTGGTTGCTTGGGGTGTCATGGTGAATGGTGGGGGCAACCGCAGCTGTATCGACTTCGCCGCCCGCGGTGGTTGAGGTCCCTGGCTGGAACCCGGGTTGGAGGGTGGAGTGCTCATGGTGCCTGGGAGTTAGGCCTGGGCGAGGTTGGTAGGCCTCGAGCGGGTCCGCGTGCGCCCCGGTGCCCTTCGGATGTCCGGTGGTCCGGGCATCTTCTTCAGCGAGGCGGTTTCGGTGGCGAATTCTATGGTCCGGGAGGGAGGACGTGGGCGGGATCGCCTCTGCAGGGTTCTGGAGGAGGAGGCTCAGCGGGCCGGTAGCCGCCTGAGCGTATCCGGCGGATTGCCGTGTTGCGCGGAGGAGGAGCAGGAGGAGGAGGCTCGCAGGGTCTCCTGCAGCACGAGCGCGGAAGCAGCGGACTGCTGCTGGAGGAGGGCTCCGGTGTGCGGGAGAAATCCTCGTCGCCAAATGTTGCATAGGGATCTAGGCCCAATGAAGGACGCACACACGGAGGGATTGGAGGAACGTCTTTATTCTTTTACAACTATGGAGTAATACTCGCTTGCCGCGCACGTGCCCCAGAACCCCCTTTCTTCAATCAGGCTCCGCCTTCCCAACGGCGGGGGCTCGAGAGTGTTAACTCCTTGAGCCCCGGGTAACAAAAGCAATCCTGAAAACCTTGTTCAAAGTTTGTACAAATCTCTCCACATTACCATTGGCCGTCGGCGAGCACGGAGACAGGCGGAGGTGCTGAACATTGTCAAATGACATTAAGTCTTCAAAGGTCTATGCTTTGAAATGGTTAGTCGCTGATTCTATGTACCGTTTGTGGAATCCGATGAGCCGCAAATATGTCCATTATAATGCGTAGCACAGTTTCCACAGCTGCATAGAATACAAACCGTACTTCAGGGTACCTGGAGAACTCATCTAAAACAACTAAAAAGTGTCTGTTTTGTTGTATTGTTCCAAAGTATATAGTCACGGCCTGCCATGGGACAGATGTGCTTACCAGTGACTCATTAGGGGGTGGTCTCAATAGCTCCCCAGTTGCCGGGCACTATTGACAGCTGGCTAACATAACGTCAAGCTTCTTCTCCAGTTCAGGAGACCGAACCTTCTCCCTCAGTCAAGCTTTGGTTTTATTTGCTAACACAAGAAAAATTGCTCCCATCAGGAATTGTTATAGTAGGTAAATCAAAATAATTAGCATATTAAAATGCAAAGTGGAAAAAAATCGAATTATTTAAGTATTCAGGCACTTGGCATAATACCAGAAGTACCTGCAGTAACAAACAATGAATGATTGGATTTGGTTTTATTTGTGCCTTGGTGCCTGCAGTGGGCTACACTGATCAAGCTCTACACTAGAGTTGGAGGGATAACTATTCTGTTGCCTCAAAGCAGAACACCTTCTGTTCCCATAGATAACTCCCAACATACTCTTCACAGGCCTTGCATGAAAACCTGTGTATCCTGCATGCAGTGGTTGATGTCGGACAACAGTGACTTCCCTTGACCCCCTCTAAGTTGATCCACAACCCACTGTGTGCCTCAGTGTTGAACAGGAGCTTCCGCAATGTACTGTAGCAATATTGATTTTGGTATAATGGTCCTTGTGAACATATTTACCAGTGCTTCTGCTTCTACCGTTACATCTTCAGGTACTGCCATTGGCGTTCCTGGATGGTGTGACAGGTAATCTGCAGGGTTGCTCAAATCCACCTAAAACCGGAATGTGACCACTTAGGGCCTCATTACACGGTAGGCGGTAGGGATTTAACGTTACCGGTAATGGAATACCGGTAATGTTAAATCCCCATGCCAATTACGACCTGGCTCACCGATATTAGCGGCACCGCTATGTACGGTGCCACTAATAGCGGCCAGTCCGCGTGCGTGCGATCCTCCATCCCGTAAATAACACCATGTCGCTAATAGCACACCATCACAAGCCAAGCGGACATGCCAATAGCAGCATGGTAAAGCCCCCAAAATCCCTTACCGACATGGCGCTAATACCGGCATTGCGATCCACCCGTTAAGAGAACGGAGCAGTGTTCCCACCTGCCGCAGGTGGACACAATCAGCACAGGTGGAGGCAATGGAGACTGTGGCAGCACAAAAGGAGCACACCACAACCCTTCACACACCCCGTCCCACACCAAGATGGTCCCAATACTAGCAGCATTACATGGGCTGGAGGACTTGATTGCAGTGCAGCAGCAACAACAGGCAGCACAGAGGAGACGCAGGAGGAGGAGGAGGGCAAGACAGGCACAGCAAGCACCACCACAGCACCTAGTCATACCACAGAGGCAGCCACCAATCCCCAGGACCCGAGCCAGTCCATTTAACCTTAACCCTGAGCAGATACACACCCTGTACCGTCTGGACCGGGATACCATCACCAGCATCGTGGACATGATACATGATGACATTGTGAGCCTCATAGACATCAGAACTGCCATCCCCCCTCTAATAAAGGTGGTGACCGTGCTCCACTTCCTAGCCACAGGTACCTACCAGCATACAGTGGGGCACATGCATGGCATCTCACAACCAGTATTCTCACGCACTCTGAACCAGGTACTCAATGCCCTCCTGAGGCATACACCTGAACACATATACATGCCACGGACTGCCCAGGAGATTGCAAACACCAAAGTTGGCTTCTATTCACTGGCAGGCATCCCAAGTTGCATTGGGGCCATCGACTGTACCCATGTGGAATTGGTGGTCCCACATCACAATGAAGTTGTCTACCGAAACAGGAAGCAATTCCACTCCATCAATGTCCAAATGGTATGTGACGCAAACAAGATAATCACACATTGTTGTGCCGATTTCCCGGATCAACCCATGATTCCATGGCCCTGCGGAACTCAAGCATCCCACGCTACATGGAGCGACAAGCCGGACAACGTTCGTGGCTACTTGGTGAGTAGCAGGACAGAAACATGGCAGTGTGATTGGGGGGGGGGGGAGATACATACTCCAACTGGGTGTGATTGGGGGGGAGATACATACTCCAACTGGGTGTGATTGGGGGGGAGATACATACTCCAACTGGGTGTGATTGGGGGGGAGATACATACTCCAACTGGGTGTAGCTTGTCGTCCGTAAGACAAATGCACATACACATGTACGCCAATGTCCATCTGGGAAGGCTGCAATCTACCTGAGATGAACCGACATGCAAGTATAAGCTACACAACATAGCGAAAAATCTAGGTCTAGAAACATCAAACATCCATCCACATCCACATTGCACAACATTCAACACCACAAAATACACAAGTCTCCTACATGCCGTCGAGACAGTCATTGTTAAGGATGGCACTCTGTCAAGAGTGGCACAGGGCCCCCAGGTAGGGTTTGGGTGGCTGTGCTGATGTAAGGTGATAGATAAGTACACACACAGCAGGAAACTCATCAAGAAAGAAAAGTAGGCAACTGTAGTTGTGAACAGAAAGGGGCAGGAAATACAAAGATACAAACAAACTGGATTCCCTCTTGGGGTGTATGCAGATATGGAAAAAGAGTGTTCCACAGACCTTTGGAAACTCCAGCCTTCTGCACGGATTACTATTACAGAGGCCCACTCTGTCTGCTCATGGCTGGGAACAACAGTTGGGGGTGTCTGTTAAACAGAAAACGTGACAAGGGAAGGGGCCGAGGTTGCCTGCCGGAAACCAACAGTCAAGCTCTGTACAAAGGATCAACATAAGACACAAGAGAGACAAGAACAGGAATAACCAGGGACAAGGAAGTCTAAGAGAAATCTAGCAGAAGGGAATGAAGGAAGAAACAGTACAATATAAATGGGTAAACTAAAGGGGAGGACAGAGGAGTAAAGGAAGAGAAGGACAGGGATCAAGAACAAGGGGTTGCAAACAAGGAAGAGAGCAAGGGAGCAGCAGCCAGGAAAGAGGGGGGCTGCAAACAAGGAAGCAGGGCTGCAGTACCAAATGGTACAAGGTGCAGAAAAACTGTAGTGGATTGCAGAGGACTGTAGTAGGCTGCTAGGCAGAGAGTCCAGAGGAGCAGGACTGAGAGCTGTAGTAGGCGGCAGACAGAGAGCCCAGAGGAGTAGGGCAGCAAGGAGCGAACCCAAAGGAACAGGGTGTAGAGGCAGAGAGACCCGAGGGTCAGTGTTGAAAGCAGAAGAGAGTAGCAGGCTGCAAGGCAGGGAGCCCAGCGGAGCAGAGCAGCAAGGAGCAAGCTCAGAGGAGCAGAGCAGCGAGGCAGGGAGCCCAGAAGGCTATGGTTGTAGGCAGCGGAGTGTAGCAGGCTGCAAGGCAGGAAGCCCAGAGGAGCAGGGCTGTGAGGCAGGGGGCCCAAAAGGCTAGGGCTGTAGGCAGCGGAGTGTAGCAGGCTGCAAGGCAGGAAGCCCAGAGGAGCAGGGCTGTGAGGCAGGGAGCCCAAAAAGCTAGGGCTGTAGGCAGCAAGGTGTAGCAGGCTGCAAGGCAGGAAGCCCAGAGGAGCAGGGCTGTGAGGCAGGGAGCCCAAAAGGCTAGGGCTGTAGGCAGCAGGGTGTAGCAGGCTGCAAGGCAGGAAGCCCAGAGGAGCAGGGCAGTTCAATTCAGCAGGCTGCAAGGCAGGAAGCCCAGAAAGAGCACTGGAACAAAAGCAGGAAAATGCAGCAGCAGGAACAGCATACAAATTCGAGACAAAAGGCAAAAAAGGGGCTGGGAGGACTCTTGATGCAAGAGACTGAGCTCCTGCAGGCAGCTGTTTAAATACCGCCCTGCCCTGCACTGAGGCAGGCTAATTGGCAGCACCTGGAGCAGCACACCTGAATACAATCTGCCTCCTCCCTCTCTGGTCCTGAGATGGTGGAAGCAGCACTGATCCCTAGGGCTTCTGGGGATTGTGGTTCCAATGCTGACAAATGGAAATGGCCAGGAATTGATAGCTGTAGCAAGGTGCATTGTGGTACATGTAGTTAGTTGAGTTATATACCAAGGCACCAAAGTCACGCTAATGGGAATTAAGTACCAAAGTGTGAATAGGGGTTGTTCCAAGAGTATTCTGAAGAAAAATGAATAACAAATAGTCCATGATGGTTGCCAATGTGTGCGCCCTTGGCGCAGGCATGACAGTCATACAGAATCAGTGCTGCACAACCACAATAATGCAATGTGCCCTTGAGTGCATGCAAAGGGATCACCCCTACCCATAGCATTGTACCCCGCACCTATAGCACCACTGAAGTGATGCCTTTCAGCATGGCAACATAAATGTTTGAATGGCAGTACACTAGCAGTGTGGTACCAATTCTGCCTGGGCCCAGGGACACGTAAGATCGGGCCTCACCCAGGACATGTCAATTACTTTAGGAGGCATCAATGGGGCATGTTCACTTGCAGGGTCGAGCTCAACTTTGCACATTGCAGTCACACAGATCGTCTGCATGCATGCATGCTGTTAATTGTGTACTTCAATCACAATGCAAAGTCAATTTGTGTGATATGAAAAGGCCGCTCTTGAGTTGAACAGTAACCAGACCCCATTCGTCCCCCCCATACAGGTAATGCCGGCTATCCCCTGAAGAGGTGGCTGCTTACCCCTGGACGGAACCCACAGAACAGGCACGAAGAGGACTACAATTGTGCACATACCCGTACCCGCGTCGTGATCAAGCAGACTTTTGGCCTTTTGAAAACACGGTTTAGGTGCATTAGCAGGTCTGGTGGCTCTCTCCTGTATGGCCATGAGAAGGTGGCCAAGATCACCATGGCATGTGTCATGTTGCACAATATGTGTATCAGATGGAATGTGCCACTGCCCCCTGACGTAGAAATAGAAGCACCTGATGAGGATGATGATGATGATGAGGACAGAGTTGACGGGGATGCAGGTCATGCAAGATGGGATGGCCAGGAGGGACGTGCTGTGAGACAGCATCTGATCAACCAAATATTCTGAGTTACATTTTTTCTTTTTGTAGGAATGGATATGGGTAGTAAGGCACTGGTGTCTGTTTGGAAGCACACAATGGACCCTGTCGCCAATAAAGTACACATACACAATGAAGAAGTCCAAGCCTGTGTATGGATCAAACACCAGTGTATTAAGAAATGTAAAGATGTAAGAGTGCATGTCCCCCAACATCCCACCACCCTTCCTCCCTCCCCCCACAACAGCCCAAAAACACCCTTCCCCCTCCCCCCACAACAGCCCAAAAACACCATTCCCCCTCCCCCCACAACAGCCCAAAAACACCCTTCCCCCCACCCCCCACAACAGCCCAAAAACACCCTTCCCCCACCCCCCACAACAGCCCAAAACACCCTTCTCCCCACCCCCCCACAACAGCCCAAAAACACCCTTCCCCCACCCCCCAAAACAGCCCAAAAACAATCTTCCCCCCACCCCCCACAACAGCCCAAAAACACCCTTCCCCCCACCCCCCACAACAGTTCCTTATGTGTCTGGCACAATGTTGTCGTCCAGCTATACACGTGGAAGCTTGACCATGCATTCCCTATTTGCCATTGCCACCACCAGCATTAGGAGGCTGGCTAGACGTGCGCCTGGTGGTGCATGAGGAGCGGCGGAGGGGGCTTGTCTGCCTCGAACTGGTGGATGAGGAAGTGGCTGACTGTCCTGTTGGTGGTGGGAACTGGTGGTCCATTGTGTCCGCTATCCGTGTGAGGACCTCCCTAAATTGCACAATCTCCCCACACAGCCGGTTTGTACAGGCCTCCATCGCCTCCCTGGAGTGCCTGGCTGTCTCAGTAATCTCCGCCCTGAGACGGGCAGCCTCCTCCACACGCTGCCCAACCAGCACAGTTATGTCCTCTTGGCGCTGGCTGATGCTGGCCAGGTCGAGGGTACTGTTGCGTTCTGGTGGTGTGGCTGCTGCGCCTTCTGATGCAACCAGGACAACAGGTGAAGCCACCGGTGGGTTACTGAAACCTCCCATGTTGTCCTTGCCAAGGACACTGGACCCAGGTGTCTGCTGTGGTGATGGCTCGGGAGTTCCAGGGGGGGTTGGGGTGTGCATCTCCATGTGGAAATCTGTCGTATCCTCCACATCTGAGAGTGGTGCAGTGGCTGCCGCCTCTCCTTTGGAACTAGTTGCAGCTGAGGGTGGGCCCTCTGTGCTGGGATCTGTGGTGGTGGGTTCACCTCAGGAGGTGGGGAAGTTGTTGGTGGTGGGGAAGTTGTTGGTGGTGTGGACAGTTGCATCTTGGCAGTGGTGCTCCATGGATGTTTGCCACTCTGCATGTGGACTCTTCTACCTTTGCCCCTTGATGTCGTGGGGGTGTCCTCTGTGTCCTGTGCCCTTGATTTTTTACTCGCAGGGGGTGCCTGAGATGCAGTGCCAGTATCCTCACTGTCTGTATGTGAGCCTGTCGGGGACAAAGAGGGGGATGGCATTGGTTACGGTTATATGTACTTAATGCAGTATACGTTAATAATGCAGTTGTGGGCATTTGGACTTCATTGGTAAGGATGCAGGTGATGTGTCAGTTCAGTGGCTCATCCATGCATGGTTGTGTGTGGCACTTGTCTCTGGTGATGTGTGTTTGGGTTTGACACTGACATGGCCAGGGTTGTATGCATGTGTGGATGTTTGGGCATCCATGAGGTGATTCTGGGCTCACATTTGGAGGGACCTGAAGATTCACAGTGCATACATTCATGTGTACACTAACCTCCATCTGAAGTGGTTGCCACGCCATGCTCCATTGTCCCGACTCCTTCTATTGATTCCACTCCAATGAGGTTGGCGCAGGTCTCTTCCCACTCCTTTAATTTAATGGGTGAATCAGATCCACCTGCTGTGGCAATGTTGTGGTTTGCAGACAGGATGCTTCTGACCCGGAGGCGGAGATCATCCCACCGCTTTCTGCACTCACGCACATTGCGGGTGGTGGTGCCCACAGCACTCACTTTCAAGGCAACCTCTGCCCAGATTGCCTTCTTTCGTATAAGGGTCTCCCGACGCATGTCGCACGCAAAGACCACAACAGCATTAGCAGCAAGGGTCTGTGTGAGCATTATTAGCTCCTCCGTGGTAAACTTTTCCTTGCGCTGCCGGTCCGTGGTTTTTTTAACAGCCTTAGGCATGTCGAGAGTGTCCCTGTGGATTTCCAATTGCAAACAACTCAAAACAGGTCCAGGGCGCAGAGGATGGCAATGGATTGTGTTTTTAAAGATGGCCACCGTGCTCCTTCCCGTTCCTGTGCGATGACGCTATTTCCGGTTCCGCAATTTAACGGTGACCGCTATTTGCATGTAGTATTTGCATGTAGCGTGAGGGCGGAGGTGCTATCTGCACATTTGTTGAAGCCGGTAAGGGACTTTTTGGGGACTTTAGCGGCATGGCGGTAGGGTCATTACCGGCATGGCGCTATGTTTGTGTCCGCGTACTCGTAATGGTACACTATTAGCGCCCTCTTGCAAGGGCGGACACGTTAATAGCGCCATGCCGGTAATTTGCGATTTTTACCGCACAACGTGTAATGAGGCCCTTAGTCTTGCAATTGAAACACCCAGCACTGTAGACAGAGAGCTGGACAAAGTGAAGAACCCTAGAAAATAGGTAACACTGGGATCAGATGGCAAAATATATACAGGTGGAAATTACGGCACCCCAGAGGACAGCGAGGGCCTCTTGCTCTATTTGTGAATATCTTCTCTCTGTCAGAGTCAATGCTTTGCTCGCGAAGGCAGTAGCGCGTCATACACCATCTTCATCCAATTACACCAACATTGCGCCTAGGCCAACGGGGCTTGCATCCACTAGAATCCTTGACAGTCTGAGAGGGTTGAAAAACACAATCATGGTGTCTTCTGCCAGAGATGCTTCGGAGTCTTCGAAGGATTTGCTTGTGATATTATTCCATTCCATTTCCCTGTCTTTTCCAAAGCGATTGCACAGTTGTTCCGTAATTGTGGCCATGTTTGGGATGAACCTCCTAGAAATATTGATCATCGCCAGAAAGCTCAGAACTTCCACTGGAAAAGTGGGAGGTGCAAAGTCTTTGTTGGCAGTTATTTTCTCAGTGCCATCAAAACACAAAACCAAAGAACTGTACTTTCTGCTGTAGAAAACTGCATTTCTTCTAATGTATTGTGGGGCCCTTTTGATGCATTTGATGGAACACAGTGTGAGGGGTCAGTAATGCGAGGCAGACAACTGCTTGTGGTTTTCTCAGAATTGAGCATTTTATTGAAATAAAAAGGAGCAAATAAATCTTCGTTAAACCTACTCTATCAGGAATTTCCCTACCTAGTCTAAGCACTAAGGGGATCAATTGTACCACAAACAAAACTGGCCCTCACACTAAACAGTAAACACATTCAAAGTAAATCATAAACAACATAAATAAACAAATACCAAACAACCAGTAATTCGGGTGACCTTCACCTGTCCTCGGTGAATCCCTTCCCAAGTATTGTTCAGGGTCAATTTTCTCAAATGTTCAAAAGAAAAATTAAAGTCTTGAACCAGTTCTTGTAAGTTCCGAATAGAACAAAATGTCAAACAAAAATCCATTGGTAATAGTTCTTCAGCTCTCTTTAGAAAGGTTCCCCGTCCAATTCCAGCCAAGAAAACAGCATTGATGGTAATCTGGGATGTCCTCTTTCCAAGATGGTTTTGCCACAGTTCAAAGAATAAATGAACAACTTCTTCAACAACTTTCCAAGTATTTATGACTTCTGCAGTGTCTTAGGTGTAATTGTCAGGATGCTTCTTCTTAGGGTCTTGCTTTCCTCTTGACACCCACCCTACTACTACTGTTACTGTGGCGCCAGACTCCTTGACTCCCTAGTATGCTACTACTTCAGCCACCTTTAATATAACATTCACTGACAGTATTATACACAACCACAGTTCTGTTTTTTCTGCTTCAACTTTGTACTTTATGATTGTTAGGCAATTTACAGACAAGACTCTGTGACCTTCACAGGTAGGCAAGGCACTCTTCTTTGCTGTACTGTAAGAAAAAGGCTGCCTCTTTGCCTCTTCTGTCTGTCTTAATGCCACCAGTGTAACCTGTTTTTGCTTCTAGACTGCTTTTCTCTGAGCTTCAGCTGTCTCAGCATTACAGATTGTTGACTTAATCTTCTTACACGCACCCAGCTCCCTTCCCCAGATTCATGCTTACCTTCTTGGTTCCAGTAGCTGTATTGCCACACTTCCAGCTTTGGATACAATGGCACACTTATATTAGAGGACACTGGACCTTTAATAACTTTAACAACTTTAACAACCTCATAATTCAGGTGGATAGATTTTAATAGGGCTGGTTTCACTATATAAAGTGTTCACCTCTTGACTTGGGTAATGCTTGTTCTTCTCGTCAGTTCAATAACTTCTACATTTACTGAATATTTGTTCTAGATGTTACAAGGTTCAATCTTCAAAAGAAAATCAGATTTAGGTACACGTGACAACTCTTTAATGAAGATCTTTAATTTAAAAGAATCGTAAGAAATTGTATTCCCACTTATGAACACAGAGCTATGCTCTGACTCCGCTGAGGAACCACAATTGTTCACAAGCGACATCTCTTTCATGTAATAAGTCTTGTGAACATTTGTGGAAGTCAGCTTTAGGGTTTGCAAAAGATTTGAAAGCGTTCCCCTTCCAAATTGGAGACACATAACCACGTTGTTAACGTTAAACAGTTTTACAAAGGAAAATGGAAAAGCTTTTCTTTATAGGCGGGCACTCTGACTTGTATGATAGGTGCGCTTGATACATTTCCAATGTCAGCAGGACTCTTCACAACGATGAACAGTTTCTACTCGCTCCCACTTTTACGCAAGTTAATATAGAGCTGGTAACAGTTACCGGCAAGGTTTTCAAAGTGAACCTGAACATGGAGCTTCACTCAACAGCTCCGGGAACACTGCGGTTGCGGGCTGCTTCCACTTCCAAACTTTTCTTGTTTCTGATAGCTCTTCCGGCACCGGTGGGACCCACACACCTCTGCAGCATGGACATCTCCGGTCCTGCCTTGTCAACAGGGAGTCTCCTTCACTCCTCTGTCCCTCGGCTTGCTTCTTTACACGGGCCTCAGGTTGTAGAACAAACACGTCTCTGCAATCACAGCCACTAGTCACACCTGGGAAGACCTTCAACTTCAGCACTTCTCTCTCAGTGCAGCCACAGCAAGGCAGGGTTTGTGAACATAAAACTCTCTCAGAACTTGCAGGTGAAATCTGCTTTCTTCGTGTCCCGGCATTCCCTTAAGTGATCACACTTCCTCCTGAAATGCCAGCCTCGTGCTCTTCTCCTTCTGCTACTACTGCCAGCCTTCCAGTTCCTGCTCCAGCTCCATCTATCTTCCCCCTCCTGCTGCAGCCTTTTATGCCTCTTAGGTGGGGCAAATGATTTCAGGTGCAGGTCATTATTGTCAATTGCCTGACCCTGGCAAGAACTGTTAGGCCTTCTTGCCTGTCCTCTACTTCTACATGCCTCTTCAGTCCTCTTCTTTGCCTCCGTCCCTATGGGATTCTGGGACATGTAGTTCACTTTAGAAAGGTTAGATTTTCCTGCTTCTTGTGTATTTCTAAGGGTAGATATAATTCCTGTAGTATTTTTAAAAGAGGGATTGTAGGTTTAAACCTTTCTTGAGGAGGAAGATGTAGAGAAGGCAACATTTCCGCCATTCCATGTAGTATAACTTTTGGTATTGAGGAAGGCATTTGATTTTAGGGATAAAAAATATTTGTTCTTTTGGTGTAATAGGTTTGGATATTATAACCTTATATTTACCACCTTAGTTTTAACAGGAGGTTAAGAGATATTAAAATGACGGGAAGCCATAACTTCTTCTGGTATAGTGGTGGAAATATCCCCTTCATCGGAAAAATATTGTGTCTCATCCCACTGAATCTTCTCACTACCCGGGACTCTGCCCCCACCCAGGTGCTCCTGGACAGTACACCACTCCCAGGGTTGGGATCAGGCAGCGTCTGCCCTCCCCTGGCCACCGGCAAGGAGACTTTAGGTAGTGTTTTAGTGAGGGATCTGCAGGATTCTTTACAACAGCCTAAAACCTCCTTTAAGGCTCTTTATTCATCTTCAAATAGATCTGAATGTCATTGTTTACATTGAGGATCTCCACAAGGTCTGCCAGCACCCTTCTCACCATTGCTGAAAAACCTCTGTTGCTCGATACTTGAAAACAGAGTTTCTTATGGTGGAATAAGCCAATGTGAGATGAAAAGGTAATTATGGGGCGAGAGTCCCGATACAGAGGTATCTGATGATGTTAAGATCGCAGAAAGATGGTGGAGAATATCATCGCCTCCTGGAGAGCAGCCAAATTGTCATCCTATTCTGGGGTCGGATGTTGTTCACTTCCGATGGCCCATATGGGTATCTGCATGTCCACTGTGACGAATCCCAGTGTATTGTCACTGCTTCCCTGGGTGAGGCTCCTTCCCAGGAGGCCAGGGAGGTGAGGTTGCTACCTGATACTTCCTGGATGGGGGTGGTACTCAGTGGGTGGATCTCATTGGGAGGGAAGTTCTGCATGGGACCAGTGACGATCACCTCAGGAGAATGTGGTATTTACCACTTTCACTTCAATCCCCACCTTCCTTTCACTCCACTCGTGACCCTCTGGTTCCCCACACCTCTATATATCTCTGTAGAATAGAAGATTCCATTCATACAGAATATACTGGGACAAGGAAAAGATAGGCTTACCTAGCTAGAGTAAATATGATCACTGACACGAAGAAGATCAAGCAAGGAGACAAAAGACTACCACTGAACCACAACACGTGGTGCAGTCTGCTGAAGACCGCTTCAGCGATAACAAGTAAAGAAGGACTATGTGCGATGAGAAGCCAGAAGCAGAGACGGAGCAAGCCAGCCCTGAAGGAGCGAGGAACCAGACACCAGTTCTGTGGCGAGGGACCCGACGAGAAGGGTACGAGACACTGTCAAGGAAGCACAAGTGTCTTTAGAGGCACCAGGGAAAGGGAGCCTGTCCGGTAACAGGGAGAGAAGCGACCCGACTGGTGAAGCCGAAGCAAGGAAGAGACACGCAGCAGGGTACTTGAGAGAAAGCTTACCGCCGTGCAGGACAGAACGCCAAACGCAGCAGTGAAGAAGTCCTGCGCTGTTCCCAGGACAGACCAGAGATAGCAACAGCGTTTCCCAACGATAGCGAAAGCATTTGGCCGGCTAGTGGGAAGCAGAGGGCACAAAACAAGTTGAATATATATATTGTCAAGCTTCCTCCGTGGCGCTTATGGGGCGCATGAAGGCTGCAGCGCCATTAGAATGTGCCGCTTCTTCCAGTGCATTTCCGGGTTGTGGGTCTAGTCTTTTCTGTCCGTGGTGTTTTGTTTTCTTTATAGCCACGCCCCGTGTTTCCCGCGGTGCCTTGCAACCCTTTGCCTGGTTTCTGGCTTTACGCACTGTGCTTTGTGCTTTTTTCTGTGTTACCCTCCGGTCTGACTTACTTTCAGCCCTCCACCTTTGCTCTTTCTGCTCACCTCTGTTCTTTGCCTTCTGTGCCTTTTCCGTGACTCACAGCTCGGGGTTCCCGTCCGCCTGCGGTCACGGTTCCTCCTGCTCCACTTCCGGGTTTCGTCCTGTTTCAGCTTCTTACTGTTTCCTCTGACTTTCCTGTCCGCTGGGGTCCTGCCCGCTCTTTATCCTTCAATACTGTCCGTTTTCCTTTCGTCACGTTCTGTTACTTACCTGCTGCTTCGTTTCTCTGCTGTTATTCTCTGTGTCTGCATTTTCCTTTTTCCCGCTCCGGCTCACTCTCCTGACCGTCTGCTCCTACCTGTCCTCCGGCAGTGGAATTTCCAGCAGATCGCTCCTTCCTCAGACTCTGACCTCCAGTATCCTTCAGGTTGGCCTTTCCCGCCACTACAGTCCTGCCGCACATATCCATCAACTTGAGAGTTTTTTTCTGCCCCAGACTTTTTCCTCTCACTGGCACTCTCGGGAAGAGGTCCTCAGCCTGCCAATTTAGAAAAGGCGGCAGAGTGGCTTCTATCCGAGGGCGGCCCTACCCTACCTCTTCACTAAAAACCTTGGAGTAGAAGAAGGAAGGGGAAACTACGCTCAACATCTTCTGAAGACACAGGTGAGAAGGAAGGGGATCTCGGATTCAGAGACGACCAGAAGGTCGTAGTCAAACCCGACATATCTGACATATATGCCAAAATCCAGAGAGACAGAAAGGGATAACGAATTAATTGTAAAAGCTGTAAGGAACTTTGTAAAACTTCCTATGTGGAACAGTACCTAGCAAGAGAGTACACCGGGTCTGTTCAGTGCGACATTGAGTGGAGCAGGGATAGAGGCCCCCAAAACGTACACCAGGGTCTGGGAACCATGTGAAGAGGCAGAATGGGATAACACATTTTTGTGATAAGAAGGTCTACAGTTAATTCTGGCAGGATAATGAACCAGAGTTAACATTTTGTTTGTGAACTGAAGAGAAGAGCAAGGGGAAGAGGCTCCCCCTTTATACTTGGAAATCATGTTTAAAGAATCAGTCATTGCATATTTTCATTAAGAAGTCTTCTTTTGGACCAAGAAGACACCCAGTTTTCCTTAGTTAGTTTAGTGTAAGGGACGGAAATAGGTTTAGACACAGGACGGTGTACACTTTCTGTTACAAGACATCCTGACAGAGTCATTGGTGTTTTTGCTGAGGTACGGCAACCCCTCATAGTAATAGGGAACGATAGCTTTTTCCTTTTCTTTACTGTTATAATAAAAGTCTTTGCCAACAAACATACCACCACTGTGTCAGACTGGTACTTCTTCACCCTTACACCACACAGATGCAGTCCTCCCAAGGCTGTTTTTGTTTTGTGGCAATCACTGTAGAGGAGACCCAAGGGATGGGGCGCTCTACCTATTTAATATTATCAGCCTGTTCCAGTCAACACATTTCTTCTTCCACCTTCCTTCTGAAATGAAATGGAATGTAGCAATGTCTCAATGCTAGAGGCTGTATTATGGGATCTATGGGCAGTTGCACTTCCTGACCTGGCAAGGAAACTACTCCTTGAAATACATCCTGAAAGTCAGTCCTCAAACCTTCAATGTCAATTTAATCGCAATTGAATGTAAAATGTACTGGTCCCAAATCCTCAGCAGCTATATTGCAGCTGAACAAAGTATAGTTTGCCTCATTTGTGACATAAATGTGTGGTTGATGTGTAGATCTGGTTGTGCATGAGATGCATATGGAAAGCTCCCTCGAGTGATAGGCGAATTTCCCCCATGTGTGAATTTGCACATTTTCGGTGTTGTCAAGCAAAGTCGTGGCATCAATCTGTGGAATTATGTCAAAGGCATCTTATTAACTGATGCCCCCATGCCGCGTTTGTTTGGGTGTTTGGATTGCGCATGGCAGGGGCATGTCGATAGGGTTGTGGGAGTGGGAGCAGCCCAGCAGGGAACATAGTTCCACTACTTCTTTTCGTACACTTCAACCACTGGTCGTGGACTGACTTCTCATTCTTCCTCTGACGCAGGATCCACTGGTCGTGGATTGACTTCTCATTCTTCCTCTGACGCAGGATTCTCTCAGAAGACTGGTTTTAATATCATCTGCTTCTTCCACTTTTAGGCCGTTTATGGATTTTTCATGTGGGCTGCTCTTAGGCTCACCAACTCTTGAGCTATGCCCAACTTTAGTATCCTTAACAGAGGAAGAGCCGGTTCTTTGAGTTTTTGGGCCTCATTACGACCCTGGCGGTACGGAGTGAACGGCGTCGTAAAAGGTCCCGGCACTGTACACTCCGTACCGCCGCATTACGAGTTCCCCTCGCGGGACACGGTAAGAACGCCTGGGAAACCAGGCGTGCTTACCGGGTCCCGCGAGGGGACGAGGGAGCAAACAACGGGCCATCTCGTAATGGCCTGTTTGCTCCCTCTCCCATTCCCATTCAGCCCTATTGGGGCTGAAATGGGAATGGGGAAGGACCGTGTCCCGGTCCTTGGAGGGAGGAATTACCGGGCCTTCCGAACACGGAATGGCCCGGTAAGTCCTCATTCCGAGTACCCGGACCCCGACACGATTTCGGCGGCAGCCATGCCGCCAATACCAGCATGGTTATCGCCAAACTCGTAATTAGGGCCTTTGTTTCCGCAATTGTGTAGAACATTTTTTTTGTATTAATTGGCCTTCTATTTCCCCTCCTTCATCTGTGAAAGCCAGATGTCTTAGCCTCGTATGGAAAGCATCCAATGATTGCGTCAGGTTTTGTTGAGCTTGCCTTAGCAGGAATCTTTCATAATCGTTGTTCACCATGGGAGTGAAATAGTTAGTCAGCGCAGCTCTTGTGTTAGCGTAAGATCGATTTCGTTGTGGGAGGGTCTTAATCAATGTAAGGACATCACTGCCCGAGGCAGCAAAGAACATGCAAAGTCACTCCACAGTGCCCATTGAAATGCTAGTGTGCCAGGGGATCGTGACACATATTCAGTCACTGGACAGCTGTGGAATGGTAGGAATCCCTTTGCATGTCCTATCACCTCTATGGAGTCCCTGGGCTGTGTTGCCCTCTCCGGAGGCATTGCTGAGGATGGGGGGGGGAGGCAGAAGGGGCTATAGCCCCGGGTCTTTTGGTTGTAGCCTGAGGGGTTACAACCAAAAAGGCTAGCTAGTCCCCAGTCCCAACAGTCCCAAAATTAGCATAGCCCCAGAACTTTTCCAGACCTAGCAACAACCCTGGCTCTCTCGTATTGCCTGGCTGCTTTGGATGAGGAGAATTTATCTTCCTCCTCTTCAATGGCAACTCCGTCTCTCCTGGGCCTGGACATGGGCACCGGTGGCTTTAGGCACGTGTCACATGGGCACTATGATGCTGACAATTGGTTACGCTTTCATATTACTCTCCCGGGCTACGTCTTTGCTTGTATGTTGTAATCTTCTCCTTTTTAAAATGTTTATTTTATTTTGGGGTGGAACACTGACCTCTAGTGTGGGCCCACACCAAGTGAAAGTGTGTAGCCCCATTTTGAGCACGCTTTCAGGAGCAAGCAATTCTCTGCTTCACATCTAGTGTCGGGGAGCCTCCCCTGTCACAGCCCACCGATCATTGGTGGAAATCTCACCATGTGAGCACGGCGCACCCTCAGAGTCCTGTTGCCGCCTCCTCTGCTTCGTGCGGGTAATGATGTGGCAAAGGGCGGGGCATTGCTTGTGTTACGGACACGGTGGCGTGCCTGCACTGAATGAGCTGCTCCAGTGAGCTCACCATCCCCTCACCAGTTGTTGTATTGCGTAGTGTGGGGACACTGTGCTTTAATCGGGACACCAAAATGATGGTATGTTGTTGGTAATGACCATGGGTGGTGCCAGGCATGGCCTTGGGAGGGCTGCAGCCCTCCCACTTTGAGGGAACAGGCATCACTCTGAAGTGATGTCCAGCACCATTAATAACATGATGGCATGGCAGCAGCAAACATAGTGACAGGTGCCAAAGGCCTATTGATGCAATATCAACAGAAACCCACAGTGGTCTTCAAACTGTGGCTCTCGCTCCCTGGGGAGGAGCGTGCATCCCACAGCGTTAAGCACCATCAAAACGAGCATTATCTACATTTCATCTGATCCTGAGGCTCCGTGCAGTGAATTGGCACATTAATGGAAATAAGCACATTTATTTCTTGATTACTGAAGTTGGCAGCGGAGTCCCCTGAAAGTGGGGCGCGCTGCAACAACTGTGGCTGTTAGAGGAAATAAACTGAAAAAAGAGACAACTAATTTGAAAGGGGCTGGGAGGAGGAGGTGAAAGAGCAGGATAAAAGTAAACGGACAATGGCATCAGTAGCCTATACACAGGTGAAGGGAGAAACAACACGGAAACGGTGAAGTATGACAACCACAGACATGAAAGGGGCAAAGGACAGAGGAGAGATAGGTGGGAGCAAGTGCGAGGGACAGGATGGGAGAGAGAAAGAGGGAGAGATAGAGAGAGCGGGGTGCAGTGAGACAGATGAAACTGAACAAGTGGGGAATTAAGAATGATAGAATCAAAATAATGAGTAGGAGCGGGCACAAAGCAAGAGAATGTGAGTGTGTAGCAAGCAAGAGATTGAATGAGTCTAGGGGGAGATAAAGGGGAAGGGAATGAACGAGGTATATAGAAAGACGGGTAGATAGGGTGGGAGTGAAAGTTCAGCACACCAGAGAGACACAGAGCTATAGAGTTTGCACATGTGATATATAAGTCAGACATCCAGTCCATGCTTTATTCTTTTCCTACTGGGACCATTCATCTTGCTGGGAAGGAAACACCAGGACTGGATGACAGACTCATGGGTGGCTTGGGGCAACTTCAGTGCTCTGGAAAAGGGGAGTAAGAGAGAGAAAATATAAAACATGAGGTGAAAATATAGCAGACCAAAAGGAGGAGAAAGGAGAGAGGGAATGGGTGGGAGAGAAGAGAGATAACAAAAGAAAGTGAAAGAACATGAGATGGTAAGAAAGAATTTGACTGAGAATGATCCAAATGACTATAAGAAAGGGTGAGTGAAGAGACAGAATGGAAGTCAGGGAGAACCAAGAGACTGCATGAGAGGGACAGCAGAATTGTATGGATAAAGAGAAGAAACTAAACAAAATGTAAAGTCCAGGTGGGAGGAACGGAGTGATAGGAAAGGAACAGGAAGGAGCAACTAAGACAGAGGATACAATATAGTAAGGGAATGAAGGAGAAAAATTACCAGAAAACGACCTTTTATAATCTCTTCCTATGTAAAGTGGCGAACGCTGAGCCTGAGCTCAAACTAGGAAGTGGACTGGAAGTGGGATATAGGGAGGCCCTTCGAGGAAAAACAATGGGAGGCAAGATGCTCCTACACCAAGGCAGTGTCTTGTAATGTGAAACTAACCCTTCAACAATACAACATATCACAGAGGGCATATCTGACCTCAATAAGGCTTCATAAAATGAACCACAACAGTCTGTTATGCTGGACACACAGAAAGCAACTTCAATGAGGAAGTAATAATGCTTACCGGGCTGGCAAGGATCCTGGAGGAAGTTGCAGTGCCCTGGGGTAATGACCACCTTTGATGTAGTAAAACCTTCACAATGATCAACCCCACTAGCTGAGAAGAACCTAAAGCTAGTGCAGTGAATCACTGAGAAGGGTGTGGTTTTTGCTATTACGGGGAAAACCGTGTTGTTGTGCTGCTTGTTTTGCTGGATGGCTTGTTCTGCTGGATGGAATCTTCTCGCCTAAAAGAAGATGGCTGAAATGAGTATTAACCTAACCAAATAATGATCGTTAACCAATAACCCCCCAACTACTCTGTGGGTAATTATTCTTAGGGTTCTCCTACCTTAGGATGAAAAAGCTGAATCTTGAAGAACTGGATGGTTGAAGAACTGGATCGCTTCAAGAAAATGCGGAAGGAAGGAGGGTTAGTTTGGAACTAAAAACCAGTCAGCATGAGGGACCACTAGTGTCGGGCTGGTGCACTAAAGGCAGCAGAGCGTCTATGAGTCCAGCGCACAGTTGAAATTAGGAATCCAAAGCTGATTCCAGTTATGAAGAGTGCCAAATATTCCAATTATTCAAAGGGAGGGAGTATCCAGTAAAAGAGGAAGCAGCTTGTGACAAAGAGTAAAAGTATAAAAGTAGGTAATGGCTAAGGCATTCCCCAGCACTAAAGTCCATACTGAGGATGTAACTTAATGGATTCCGAAAACAACAAGTGCTGTAGTAGAGTAGCGTGACCCGTACCTGGCATTTGAAAGGGGCCCCTAAGGGTCCCTAACGTCTATGGAAACAAGGCGAGTCACCACACACGATAGATACGCCAGACACGAGGTTGTATTCCCAAAGCTAGGGTTTATTGCAAAGCAAAAGTCTCAGTTGGCCAACTCGGTCTCATGCCCCGCGATGTGTATCTCTAGACCTCGAGGGACGCAAGAGAGTGAATTACGTACATCAGTTACATATATACAAAATCCATAACAAACAATCAGCTATGACATGTTTAACACCCCCCTTTTATTGGGTTTCTTTGAACTTGGTGTGATGATGGACATCTCTGACAACTATGACACCTTCAAACATCTATTCTAGTAACAATTTTCAATTTGTGAGTGCGGAGGCATCTTTCAGTTGTTGAATAGAACATAGCGCTTCTGTTCTTGGAAGAGAGCTACATACGGGGGGAAGAGTTGCATTCCAGACATTGCTATCTATTAGGTGCTATTCGTGTCCTGGGAGCCGACACGCTCTAGCGGGGCTCAGCAAAGGGGGGCCGTAAGAAAAGCATAATTCAAGCCTTTAGCTGTATTATTCTAACATATTCTACCATATAACGAGACTGGCTGGCAGCTGCGAAATGATTAAATGCCCTGGCGCTCAGCTTCAAGGCTACATTCGGGAGGGAGCCGGGCGTTCTTCCTGGCACTGCCTATTTTGTGTTTCAACAAACTCTTATTATCCTCACAGCCCTGCGGCCTTGTCCTTTTTACGTGCAGACAACGATATTTTACAGTCGAGCAGTGTAAGCAGAAAATATACTGCGAAGCACTAGGAACAGAAAGCAATAAGCAATGGTTAGAAAACAAAAAGACGATTCTTGTTACATCAAAATGGCCGTTCATTGGCAAACTCGAAAACCTATATTCTGTCATATCGTGCATGAGACGGTTGGCCCACGGCCACCAAAATACGCTTTCAGTCACATAGTAGAGGTATCCATTTTTCTAGACTGACAAACCCTCCTTTGGCCATATGCCAAACGTCTCATCTATTTATTGAAGCCTCCTCTAGTGATGATGAGTCTGTAGTACTTATGTCTGAATTTTGTATGCTATCGTACACATCATCGTCTTCATCAATATCTATTGCCATCAACTCTTTTACTGTTTTCATTTCATTTCAGTCTTGGTCAGCTCGACCATGAGGTTGTTTTTTATTCGTCATCATATGCATACAGCCTTCCGTACATCCCTCAGTTACCTCAGCGCAAACTATTGGTAGGCAATGTATGCAACAACAGCACGTTAGGAATATTCCAAATACCACTACTAATATTGAGATCAACTTCCATCCCCAAGAACGTAGTATTCCCCAAAACCAAGGTCCTATTCCCCAGCCCCCTTCTCCAGTAGGACATGCATTTTCTTTATCGCTTCAAAGATCGTAGGGGAATAGTCATCGACATAAATGCAACACGCTGATCCCACTATTTTGCAAATTCCCCCACGATCAACCAGGATCACATCGAGAGCCATTCTATTTTGCAGCGTCATTAACCTGATTCTTCTTTCTTTCAACGTCATGTTAAATAGTATATCTGTTGTTGTGTTTATGGTATTTTTTAGTATTCTGGATTGCTGCCTTATATTATAGGAGTTCACTATCTGCCCTAAGAATGGAATTAATGATTTTGCTACATCAGTTGCTATCAAAACACCCTCGTCAGTCCTTTTGACTCTAGTTCTGGATAGTCTGGCGATGTCTGCTGTTTCTAAGAGGAATACTCCTGGGAACAGTAGACCTAGGTAACATGAACCTCCCCAGTTTCTGGGCAACCAAGGATATGATTTCTCCCCACATATAAAATAAACTGGATCACCTACATATACTGGTTCTATTTCCCATTTTAATACCACTGTATTCATGCATCCAGTATATGTTCCGACTGAAAAAGAGCCTTTCTTTTTTAGACAAAAAGGGACAGTTCTTGGGCTATAATTTACTGTGTAAGATGGGGGGATTGCATCTTTGTCCCCTTCTGTTCTTACACGAAACGTCATTACATAAGTCTTTTCTGGTGGGGACAATCTATCTCGTCTATTTTGTCGTGCTATCTTTCGTGTACTTTTCCTCGTGGGCTCTGGGGCTATTACTTGTGCTTTATGGAAAATGGAACAACCCACAGGCTTCATTATTATCTCCTCAAACTCATTCATGTTGGTTCTGTCTAATTGACCCGTATTACTCTCATTCCATTTCCCATAGAACATTGCACCTAAAGATGCACTACATGCAGAACTTAATGGTAATGGCTGTACATACCACCCTATTCCTTTCCTAGCATGCTGTGATATATGGGCACATACCTAGCAATTTGTTTTCTTCAGAATTGCATGTGTCATGTTCATGATTAATAATAACGTATTATTCCCAAAACCTTCCCTGTGTCTTTCTTCCATTGGGGCAGAGTATAAGTAATCACCTGAACCGGGCTTTCAGTAGTGGATATATTAATTATTGGTAAAAACATTTCTAATGGGTGTATCGCTTCCACATACCATAATATTAGGGCTGTCGATATTGGTGCTACCACGCTCATAAAGCACATTATTATTGTCAGTGCCAGCATACAATTCGTTTTACCATGCGTTTTTCTTAAGCTTATAGTCTTTATAATTGACTCATTCTCAGCAGTGGTGGTGCAGGAGGTGGCTGGTACCGGTCCCGGCATGTTTCTCGTCGTCCTTCTTCTTCCTTATCACAGTTAGTTGTGGATATCTCTCTTCATCGCGCTTGCTCTGATGTCAATAAGTTCAACGGAATTGTCACAGTTCAGTTCTGTCAGTCCTTAATAGCCTGGATTTGTTTATTCATTTTTAGGCAAGATCACTTGTCCTTTCTCATACTGCTCAGAGGACCTTTGATCAGTTATCTTATTGCCTTAGTACCATGTGCGCCCAGCTAGTCCGCTCTGGTTCCTGACACATGTACTTTTATGATTGCACCGAGGAGCCGCGAGTCTTGAATTGTCCGACTTGCACAATTCTCAAGCTTCTCTCCTCTACACCTCTAGTTCCTTCTCCATTCATGAGCTGAACCACAGGTTGACATAAACACCAAAAAGGACTGCGGATCACTTTGTCTTTCGAGGCTGCAAGTTGTATCGCCTTATTCCTGGTATTGTGTGATCCGTGAATAGTGCCGGTGCATTTCCAGATTCAGGCTCAAAGTCAGTCTGTGGCGCTAATGCAGGTTCTGGTGTGCGCCGCGCCAATGATGCAGATCCGTTCTTTGGCGTGCTGGCAAGTCCTGGTGGGCGCCAAAGGGGTACACGATTTGTTTCTGCTGGTATTTGCAAGGCAGATTTCGTGTCGGTCAGCAGTGATGTTGATTCTGCTGGGCAACGTTGGGGCACTCTTTGCCCTTCCCCCTCTTTGGTAATCGTCTCAGGCTTTGTTTCGAGTTTCACTTCTCGTTTTGGCAGATTTGGTGGCTGCTTACTGGCAACAGTTTCTTCCGTTTCTGGGACCGCTGTCTCTTTCCGGTCATCTGGGTCAGCCAAGTCTTTCAGTGAAGTTGGAATCTTCTTGGCATGGGTGGCATGGACCCACGACTTCCTTCCATCCACCCGTATTGCCGTCTGCGTTGCCAAGAGTACTTGATAGGGCCTGCGCCACGTGGGTGCTAAGAATGACTTCCTTTCAAAATTCTTTAGCAGCACCCAGTCTCCTCGCCCCAGCGCGTGCCCCGCACCGGTGTATCTCACTGGTAATGCCTCGTGCACCTGCTGATGAATCAAACGCAATTTCTGCATTAAAAGGCCACAATAAGTACTAAGCACAGGATGTTCTACCTCACTAGGTTGTTTTGGCTGTGGTGCGCACCATACATTTGCCGGCCTCCCCATTACGATCTCGTACGGGGGAGCCCAGTTTTAGCCTGTACAGACGTACGCATGCATAATAGTGCTATTGGTAATGCATCCACCCAACTCAACTTGCTTCCCACACAAATTTCGCTAATCTTTGATTTAAGAATCCCGTTGTGCCTCTCCACAAGACCGGCAGAACTCGGTTGCCTTGAACTATGGAATCTCTTATCAATCTGAAGACCAGCACATATCTGTAACACCACTGCGCCCACAAAATGTGGTCCATTATCGGACCATAGGACATGGGGCAAGCCAAATCTGAAAAAGTATTCCTTAAGCATTACTTTTGCCGCCGTGCTCATTGCTGTGCAGTCCTTCAAGGGATATGCCTCCACCCACTTACTGAATGCACAGATCACCACTAAGACGTATTTTAAGTTTTGGCATCTCTCCATCTCTATGAAATCAAAATGGATCACCTCAAATGGCATAGAGGGCGGGCCAAAACTGCCTATTAGAGTCACTGTTCACTTTCCTACATTGTGTTGCAAACACGTGACACAGTTCTGCACCAACCTCTCTGCATTCTTTTTATGTTTACATTCTGCCATACTGTAGAAAGGTGCTGTATTATCTTTTTCGCACAGATGTGAGTAGGGCTGTGGGCCATTGTGACCATTGCAGTCACATATGAATTTGGCAACATCCAGTTTTTAGTTCCCTTGTCCACCCAACAACCTTCCAGATCTAACTCAGCAGAGCCCTCTGCCCAGCCCTGTATTTCATCGGCCGTAGCTTCGGCCTGCATTTCTTTGACAGTGGCAACTCCATTTTCTATCATACAGGGTACTTCCTCAGTCTGAACCGTCATCATTTTGGTATTTAAATCAGTGGCAGTTTGTTTCGCAATTCTGTCTGCAAACGCATTTCCCTCTCCTACTTTGCATGTTACCTATTTGTGTGCCTCGCATTTCACTATTGCTAGGCGCTTTGGAAACGTGAGTGCAGACAGCAATCGTACAATCAAAGGGCCATGTTGAATTCTGGCGCCATGTGATGTCAAAACCCTCTCTCAGCCCAAAGTCGACCAAAGTTATGAACCACCCCAAAAGCATACTGATTATCAGTATATATATTCACATTCAAATTTTCAGAAATCTCACAGGCTCTGGTTAATGCTATTATCTCTGCGGCTTGTGCCGAATTGTAGGGAATTCTTTTGCTTTCTACAATGCTCTCTAGGGTAGTGATAGCATATGCGGCAGTTGTCGTGCCATCTGGTAATTTAAAACATGAGCTGTCACAAAATAACTCTCCATCTGGCTCTTTCTGTGGGGTGTCACTTAAATCAACTCTCCCCTTGGTTTCTTCCTCAGTGACCATTATGCAATCGTGGGGGGGTGATTCATCCTCCCCAATTTCTTTTATGGGTAGTGGCATTAATTCTGCAGGATTCAAAGCGCTACACCTCATAATTTGGATATGGGGAGCGAATAAGATAATCTCATATCTTGTCAGTCTAGCAGAGGTGAGGTGTTGCGTCTGTGTCCTATTTAATAGAACGTCTATGGCATGTGGCACCATCAAAATTAAAGTGTGCCCCAATACCATCCCTTCCGTTTGTTTCACTGACGCAGCAGCCGCCGCGACAGATCGCAAACATCGTGGTAGTGCGCGCGCTGCAGGGTCCAGTGCAGAAGAAAAATAGCCGCATGGCCTATTTCTTCCACCTTGTTCCTGTGTCAAAACCGCCAATGCACATCCTTCACTTTCACACACAAACAGTCTAAAAACCTTCTCATAATTCGCCGTACCCAAAACTGGAGCCGAGCATAATGCAGTTTTCAATTCATCAAATGCTTTCTGAAATTCCTCATCCCACTGTAACGGCATAACCGCATATTTTTTAGTCAAACTCACCATCGGTTTTACAATTAATGCAAAATTACCAATCCATTGTCGGCAATATGAAGCCATGCCTATTATGGCTCTGACTCCTTTTTGTGTCTTTGGAATAGGCATACAAGAAATACTTTCTATGCGTTCTGGCGTTAGACTTCTCCCTTCTTTCGAAAGTAGGTAGCCTAAATAGGCCACCTCCTTTCGATTATATTGAAATTTCTTCAAACTAGCTTTATGGCCATTTGCCGCTAGGTGTGACAGTAGTAATACAGTGCTTTCTTTACAAATCTCCTCTGTGTCTGCAGCTAACAATAGATCGTCTATGTATTGCAAGAGTACACAACCCACTGGTAATTCTAGCATGTCTAGCTGCTCTTTTAATGCTCTACTGTAAATACTTGGACTTTCCGTGTAACCTTGCGGAATCCGCGTAAATGTAAATGATCGTCCTCCTAATGTGAACGCAAACAAATATCTGCTGTCCTTGTCCACTGGAATGCTGAAGAACGCGTTTTTCAAATCCACTACACTAAAATATTCTGCCGAAACAGGTATCATTGTCAATATTGTAGTGACATCTGGCACTAGAGGAAATTGTGGATTTACTACCTTGTTTAATGCGCGCAAATAAATTATAAAACGGTATGGTACTTCATTGTCTCCTTTTTTATAAACTGGAAGAATCGGGCTGTTGCATGTACCGCCTGTAATTTCCTCGATTACCCCTAGTTTCACCAAATCTGTAACAATACTATTCAATCCTTTCTCACCTTCAGCCGAAATTCTGTATTGGGGAATTCGCGGTAGGGTAACACCTTCTTTCAAAATGATCTTTACTGGCTCTATCTTTAAGCATCCTACATCATTGTCATGCATTGCCCATATACAGGTTGGCACTTTACTTAGTTCCCGTGGTAAAGTTTCAGACATGAATTCGGACACAGGGGCATTGTGTGGCCAAATCGTTAGGAACACTCCGTCTGCCGTGCAATGTATAACGGAACCTAATTTTTTCAACAAATTTAATCCCAACAAGTTCTCCCCACAATTTTCTGTTAAAAGGAAAGGACAATGTTCAGTAAATGGTCCTATTGTAACTGGGACTGGTTTTGACACTGGGTTTATGACTGGTGTATCTGCGAACCCTACGGAAACATTCTTTTGCCCTGACAGTGGTATATCCGGAACCAAGTGATGGTCTATTGAACACTTCTGCGCTCCTGTATCTACAAGAAAGCGGTGCTCCTCATTCCCGACTCTCATTTCTACGTAGGGTCCTCTCTGATTCACGGGAATAGACACTGGTTCCGACCCCTGTCCTGGGCTGTTCTATTGGGGAAATCACACATCGTCCGATGTGTAATCATTGCTGTTACTGTAATACGTGTTTGGCTCTGTATCGAAAACGTTCCGACTCTTTCCTCTATTTCCCCCACTCTGGTTTCCATACTGTTGGTTTTGCTGTCCCTGACTCTGGTTTGGGGCATTTTGGTTTTGGCCTTGGTTTTGATTACCTCCGTTATTGTGATGCTGCTGCATGCTATTCCTATTTGGTCCATTTGCTCCTAGGTGTCCTCTATGCTGTCTCCTCTGACCAGACACATTTCTATTCTGCAGATGCGGACATTGCGCTCGCCAATGTCCTTCCTCCTTACAATACACACACTGATTTGATCCCACTGTTCCCCCATGCATATTTGAATTACTCCTTCCTTGTGCATTCCCTCTCCCTACATGATGTCCTACTACTTGCTGCAGTAGTACCTGTGTTCTCAATAGGCATTCTTTCAAGTCTGCCCCATCTGTTTTAGAAACGATAATTTGTCCACCATCTCCTTCTGCCCCGGTGATGGTAACTGCTGCAGTTTATTACGTGACCCCTTTTTTCCCTTCCGATGTCTCCCGATACCTTACTCCTGTACCCTGGTGTAGTAAACATTTTGGCATAATCATTACCTAATTCATCTTTAAGTTCAAAAAGTCCATATACATGTTCTCTCACTTCTTCATCCCTCTCCCTACAGTGTGCTAATGCATTCAAATCTAACAATCGCTGCGGTGGTAATTTCCCAATTAACTGTTTCCATTTCTCCACCAAATATTCACCCATGCGTTCCAACATTGCCTGTCTTTCGTTGCTTCTTCGAAAGTCATACATCGAAGCCAATGTTGCCGTCCCATCATTCCCGTCCATATACATCTCTGCCTGTTGCTGCAATTCCACCTTCCTTTCTTTGCTGATCGCACTGCGAGTTACCCTCGTGCATCCCCGTTGGTCAGTCGCGCCTCTTGCCCCTGCGGTTTCAACTTCAACCCCTGGAGGAACGGACGGTACTGAGTCTGTGTCTGAGGCGGGAGGTGCGGATGGGACAATGGGAACTGGGAGTGTCTGTTGTGGGCCTGGTTGGCTAATAGGAAGTGCTACGTGCACGGTCTGTGGCTGTGGGAGGGCTTGAGCTACCTGAGGGAGAGCTTGGGCTACGGGCGGGGTTTGGGCAATAGCTACTGACGTGTCTGGCCTCACTTCTGATCTTGGGCCTTCTTTTGTATGGGTCAATGGGCCTCATTACAACCCCGGCGCTAAACCATGGTGCTATTAGCACCATGGTCCATGCCGGGGTCATCCATGGTTAATGGCGGAATTACCGCCCCATTCCAAGGTTGGCGGGGCAGTAATTCCCCATTCACCTTGGGCCCTTCCCCATTCCCATTTTTGCCCCATAGGGCTCAATGGGAATGCGGAAGGCGCTAAGTACGGTGCTGCAAATTGCGGCACCGTACTTAGCACCAAGGTCCCTTTGCGGCACCTTACTTTAACGGCTGGTAAAACCAGCCGCTAAGGTCGGGTCCCACAAAGGGACCTCGTAATTAGGCGCTAATAGGTTAACGGTGCCACAGCCTTTTACGGCGCCGTTAACCCATTAGCGCCTGGGTCGTAATGAGGCCCAATATGTTTTCTATCAATTCATCTGCTATGTGTAATTCTCGTTGTGGATATATTTTTTCTATATTCAACTGGTCACGCCTACCTGCCCTTCTTAGACTCTCAGTCCACTCCTCCTCTTCTTTCTCTTCCGCTACTTCACCTTTCGATTTATGCCTGCGCGCATGCTTCGCTCTGCTTTTAAATCGGAGCATTGCTTCCCTTCTCCAGTCTTTAATAGTCTCAAATGCTGCAGGACGCGCTTTCTTTCTTATCAACACCCTTTCCAAGTTATCTATTCTCGCTATCTCAAAACTACCATTATTCGGCCACTGATGGTCTTGTTGCTTTCTGGTTTGCCTATGCCAAGTCTCACAGAATATTATCGCACCCACGCCATACTTCATATACATCTCATACGCCGGCATTCCCCCAGGTGGTACAATTTGGCCATCTTCCAACGATTGTCTACCACAGCGGAAAAACCCCGCTAAGGTGGACAATACCCCAGGCATGTTTCAACCTTCCCCCTGGTTAATCAACCTTACCTAGAGCGTTTGATTTTGCAAAGTCAACTCTCAACCAATATCAGGATTACTTTGAATCGGGGAATGACTCACCTGATAGATCAAGTCGTCTGTATACTGACGCACCAAATGACGTTGTGTCTGTGTTTCTTGGCTTCTGCCTCGTTTTGGGACCCTCGCCTCCTTGTTCTCTAGCCAGGCACGTCGATCAGGGTTCAGATGTGTGCAGATCTGCAAAGGAGTCTCTCATCACTTCTCCAGGGCGCCCCGAACACCTCTTGATCCTAGCTCGATCGTCCCGTCCTCGCCGTTCTCTGCCTTACTCAATTACAACGTTATACGATGGAACAAGTGGGGGAGGGTCCCTATTCAGGTACCATCTTGAAAGGGGCCCCTAGGAGTCCCTAACGTCTATGGAAACAAGGCGAGTCACCACACACGATAGATACGCCAGACACGAGGTTGTATTCCCAAAGCTAGGGTTTATTGCAAAGCAAAAGTCTCAGTTGGCCAACTCGGTCTCACGCCCTGCGACGTGTATCTCTAGACCTCGAGGGACGCAAGAGAGTGAATTACGTACATCAGTTACATATATACAAAATGCATATCAAACAATCAGCTATGACATGTTTAACACCCCCCTTTTATTGGGTTTCTTTGAACTTGGTGTGATGATGGACATCTCCGACAACTATGACACCTTCAAACATCTATTCTAGTAACAATTTGCAATTTGTGAGTGCGGAGGCATCTTTCAGTTGTTGAATAGAACACAGCGCTTCTGTTCTTGGAAGCGAGCTACGTACGGGGGAAGAGTTGCATTCCAGACCTTGCTATCTATTAGGTGCTATTCGTGTCCTGGGAGCCGACACGCTCTAGCGGGGCTCAGCAAAGGGAGGCCGTAAGAAAAGCATAATTCCAGCCTTTAGCTGTATTATTCTAAGATATTCTACCATATAACGAGACTGGCTGGCAGCTGCGAAATGATTAAATGCCCTGGCGCTCAGCTTCAAGGCTACATTTGGGAGGGAGCCGGGCATTCTTCCTGGCGCTGCCTACGTTGTGTTTCAACGAACTCTTGTTATCCTCACAGCCCTGTGGCCTTGTCCTTTTTACGTGCAGACAACAATGTTTTACAGTCAAGCAGTGTAAGCAGAAAATATACTGCGAAGCAATAGGAACAGAAAGTAATGAGCAATGGTTAGAAAACAAAATGGCGATTCTTGTTACATCAAAATGGCCGTTCATTGGCAAACTCGAAAACCTATATTCTGTCATATCGTGCATGAGACGGTTGGCCCACGGCCACCAAAATACGTTTTCAGTCACACAGTAGAGGTATCCATTTTTCTAGACTGACACATTGATCAATCGTTGGAGGAACTTGCCCTTAATGCTAGTGCGCATAGAGAAAACAATCAGCTGAGGAGACCAGGTGACTGAAGACTGGTGAATGTGATTGCTGAAGAATTATGCTGAAACCGGGCTCTCTGCCGCCGAAGTCAGGCAGCCGGTAGCAGAATGCTGAAAGGAGCCGCGGGCTCTGTGTGGCCGTTAAAAGAGCAGCTGCAACTGCAACACAGGCGCGTAGTTGGAAGTCTGCTGCAGGCAGCAGCTGGCCGATTATCGAGATGCTGAAAAGAGCTGCGGCATCCGTGCAGCGGTTGGTAGATCAGCTGTGCCGGAGAAGGCACAGAACAAGTTGCTGAACAGTAACGTGGTAATTGAGCCCAAATGCCCAATGTAATGGCTTCAGAAACTGAGAAAATGTTTGCTTAATCCGGAGCAAACCGTTAAGACTGAAAATGGTGAAGACACTAATCAGAAGAACCAGGCTAATTCCCCACAGTGCTTAAATAGAGACAGTCACGCCCCCTAAACCATGTGACACCAAGTCACTTAACGTGCGAGTTCTGAAAACAACTAGTGCCGTCTCCATGGAAATCTCTCAGAGATTCTGTAGTGCGCATAGAAGGGTCTGGCAGTCGTTCTGGTTACAAAGTGCTGTTTGAACTGTACAGCCCTCATCCTCCTGACAGGACAATGCACAGAAGCAGATGGAGCCAGTCTGGACCGTCTGGCAGGCATGACACAGGCCAACAGAATGCCCAAGGTGTGAGGAAGGGGATGTTGGTTTTCTTCCTATGGTATGGGAATGCACAGAACAGATATTTAAAATTCACCTGTAATATCAGTAATGAACAGATACATTACCTTGATATCTGTGTCTATCATGACCAAGGGGTTCTACTGGTGAAACCTTATACTAAGGAAACTGATAGAAATGCCTTATTGCAATATACTAGCCACCATGCTCAACACGTGAAGAATAATCTGCCTTTTGGGCAATTTCTCCGGTTGAAGAAAAACAGCAGCACCAATGCTTGCTATGAATATGGGGCCAATGATCTCATTGATAAATTGGTCCATAGAGGATATCCCACTTCTCTAGTTAAAAAAGCTGCTAAGAGAGCATTTAATTACAATCGAGAAGCTCTTTTAGATAATCAAATACGTAGAGATGGAGAAACGAAAGAGACACCGCTGGTTTTTGTGAATACATTCAGTAATCTCTCGTATAAGATCAAGGGTATTATAAATAGAAATTGGAAGAAAATCATGACTAAAGAAATTGGGAATCCCATTGTAGCTTTCAAAAAGAGCACCACTGTACGCAATTTAGTTATGAGAAATGATGTTAAAAACAAGAAGAGAGTATGCCAACAGACGAACCTATGGGGTCTCCCACCTGTATCAGGACACCATCCATGTGGTAATTGCACAATGTGTATACAAACTAAAAAAACTACGACTGTTGATTTGAGCTTTGGGAAAATGTGGAAAATTGCAGAACATACAAATTGTGAAACAAGTAATGTTATTTACTTAATTAAATGTCCCTGTCAACTCATATACATAGGAAAAACAAATAGAAAATGTAAAACAAGGATGATCGAACACAGAAGTTGCATTAGAAACAGCATTGAACAAGCACCAATGGTGAAACACTTTATGGAAAAGAAACACACTAGTAACGAATTTGAATGGGTGATTCTGAAACAAATTAAAGGGGAGACACAAGAATTGATCAACAAAAAGTTACTACAATCGGAACAAAAACTGATTTTCCTGTCTAGAAGCCATACCCACGGTCTGAATGAAGGGGTAGAGTGGCATAATGCCTAGACAACTTCACTTTGATTTGATCATCGATGTTATGAATAGGATTTTGGAGAAATGTAACCATACTATTGCCAGAATACCCTATTAATTTCCAACCGACTACATATGGCTCTTGGATTTGCCATTTGGGAGCAAAGTAAGGATGTATCACCCAACTATGTTGCAAATATATACACACGGTGACATTAGATAGTGGTTTGTGTATGAAGTATGGACATAGGATTCTACAATACACTCATTTGTTTATGAAAGTGATGTAGAATATATGAATAAGTTGTACAATATGCAGAGAGTTACTAGGTGAAATCTTCCCGTGAAACACTGTGAATATGTGAGTATATGCCACGTCAGAACAAACTGTATATTGATGGTAGTATTTACAAACGTACGGGGTTATCCATTTCTCCCCTCTTTGTTTCACAGACTGCATTTACAACGTAATAGAATGATTGCCCTATTGCTACAATATGGATCGGATAGTGAAGAAATGGCAGGGTCTGTCAATACTTGAATGCCCGCATGTCAGTTGTGCTCAGTATCCTACATAGGTAGACACTAGATGCTCCCTACACTACATTACCCATAAGAAATGAGTAGTTCGGGCATACGAACGTGGGATGACGTGATGACGTCAGCTTTTACGTGGCGTATGTGCCGACGGGATGACGGCACTTTATTTCCTGCGTAAATGAACTCGGGTTATAAACATTAAAAACAGAGCGATTCAGAGACACATCGTACAATAGGATGACCTTGATATTGACTGAGTGAGTAACTGTATAACGTTATATATCTTCCTCGTGATTGAAAGATTAGCGGTCTACATGATATATTTGTTATATTTCAGTTACTAAAGTAAAGAAGATATCCCATTTAGTGAGGGTCCGGATGAGAAGGGACTACGAGTCTTTGAGCAAGACGCATTGGAGATAGAAATCGTCCTTCCCCTAATTCAGACACATAAGTAAGTGGTTGTTTTTGATGAGGTTGTTGAGTATATTTTACTTTGTATGAAGTATGCGGACACATTTCTGAGGGCTACTTAGTTCCCATATTTATATCTTTCAGGGATAAGATAGTTTGTTGGAAAAGTTAAAAATACTTTGAAAAGTTGGAATCGAACAAGATATTATGGAACAAAGATGTGGTCATGAGTCTATAACAATAGGGCAAGATTCATGGCCCTAGAATATAAGAGATGATAACACATCATATTAAGTCATTATGAATCTAATGTTGACATATATTGTATACTAGGTCAGAAGAGAGAGGAGATAAGGCATCAAGTTCTGAAAAATTGGAATTTTGCCAGCAAATTAACCATTCACGGTTAGAAAAGACTCCAGTATAGTGAACCCTCGAGTCAGAAAGGTATGTAATTAAAAAACATATGTCTCACCCTCATGGGGATAAGGGTTACACAGCTAGCGTATGTATAGGACTAGAACTGTGATATAAGAGCATAATAGAGTGCCTCTTTTATTTTAACAGGGTACATCGTCTTTTCAAAGAAGACGGAAATTTGATAATATGGTTGCATCTTGAACAGAACCGACACAAGACACTACTTGCCCCTGAAGAATGTCCTACATTGTTGTGTGAATGGGACAGAAACTTGTACAAGTTGGGAATCTGATAAATCAAAATGTGCAATAATCAGAATGACATCATGAGTTAAGGAAACTTAGTGTGACTAAACCACATGGGTTTGACTAGACACTGAATTGAATCTTAAACTTGATTTAAGCTGTTTTCACTTGTGTGGGTTTCAGACCAGATTATTTTATGTGTTGTGATATGATCATTTTTAAATGATGTTTTTTAATGAACTTTGGTTCAACTAATAAAAATTGTATTTTTTTGAGGATCATAGTAATTTCTGACCATTAGACAGGATACCCATGTGTGGTTGGCACTTTTTGGTAACTTCTTTTTGTAGATAACAGATATTGCTCCACGGAGTAAGAAGTTTGCATATCCCCACCTGTGGCTTAGAGCCGTGTTGAGAATAATGTATATTGGAGACCAGTAGGGTCTCGGTGGCTAACGTGGTGAGTTGCACGTCCTCCTCTGTCCTAGTGTACCTATTGTAGATATTGGCCGTCCTCAATATGGCCTCAGAAAAGTGTTTATCCTACAATGATGATTATGTATGCAAACTCATGGAATCTTTACCTATTGTAGGTCTTAATAAAGATCTTGATGTCCTTGGCAAAGATGACCAATGGGATGAACTTGTACAAATGAGAAAAAGACTCATACGCACTGAGCTACATGCTATAATTATGATAGAGTATGTAAAGAATCTAGCCTTGCCCCAAGGGCTCACAGTTAGAAATGAACCTCGGCTTTTCCTAGACAATCCGGAATTCAAATTAAAAAGGAGCTATATTGCTAATAAGTGCGGCCGTGACTGGCTGATACTTATTATAGAAACAGCACAAGAAACAGCAAAAAAGATTGAAATTGATTTAAAGAATTTAGAAGAGGAAATAAAGAAAAAATTTGATATAGAGACTTTCAAGAAAAGCCTAGAGAAACATCTAAAAGACATGCAGGAATTTAAAACAGAAACCATCACGGAACGCATCAAAAGGATGAAGAAAGATATACAGAATTTCACTCATGAGAAGGCTTTTGGCTATATTAATAAAGACTACGCATTTGGGGAATCAAGATCTAACCCGAAGCAGAATCGGAAAGTACGTTTCCGCAATACCTCCTATAGCTCCAGCGATGGTGCTTCTGAGTATGATGAATACACTGACCCTCCGAGCAATAGCGGGAGTACCCGACCAAATCGGGGGAGAGGATCAAGAGGCAACAATCGTAGAGGTGACAATCAACGACAGTCTTTTTTAGGAAGGGGAGAAAATCAAAGACAATGGGCACCAGAGCGGATGCAAACACGCAGCAACAGGGGCTGGTAGTAAATCTCTCAGATGTTATTTTGTCCAAAAAAGAGGAGGAGGTACTTAACAAAGGACTTAACTTTGTGATATCTAAACATCACAATCCTTTTGAATTCAGGGTAGAATTCAACCAATTTATGCGCAAAGTACATCTGAGAGAGTTTTTTAAAGATACCCCGTTTGAGAAAGGTGAAAACCTCAATGGCCTTAGGAATCCCTCTACTTTTTGTGCTCCTTTCAATTCACATACACCAGAATCTAAAGTCTTCGAAAAGAAAGTAATGGAGGAAATTAAAAGCTTAGAATCTCAAGGAATACCGCATCATTCCAACTTGAGTAAAACAGAACAACATATTTTGAAAAACTTGGGGTCGAATGAGAAAATCATCATTCGCCAAGCGGACAAAGGCGGTGCAATAGTGGTCCTCAATAGGAATGACTATATTGAAGAGTGTTTAAACCTTCTCTCAGATACCAATCACTACCAAAAGCTAGATAAAGATCCCAGCAATGACCTTATTACAATAATTAAAGAAAAAGTTACCAAAGCGGTTGAATTAGCCATGATTAGCAAACAGGAGGGTGAGTACTTGATTAGAGAGAATGGGAGAATACCTGTATTTTACATTCTCCCTAAAATCCACAAAAATCTGGATAAACCCCCAGGCAGACCTATCGTCTCGGGCGTTAATTCTCTCCTAGAACCCCTCTCGAAATTTGCGGATTTCTATTTGAGACCTTTTATTCCTAACATGAAAAGCTATGTGAAAGACACAACGGATGCCATTAATAGAATTGAGGGTAATGTTTTTGACCCTAATGTGAATTTGCTTATGTGTTTGGATATACAAGCATTATATACCAATATACCTCAATTAGCAACGTTAGAGGTAATAGAAGATACTCTACTGAATAGAGAAGATCAAAATCCAGTCTCAAGCTCTTTCATAAAATGGTGCACGGAAATGGCTCTTACAAATAACTTCTTTCAGTTTATGGGCCAGTTCTACAAACAAATAGAAGGTACTGCCATGGGGGCGGCAATGGCACCTAACGTGGCGAATTTGTACGTCAACATGTTTGAGGAAACAGTGGTGTATACTAACCGTAATCCATTCCAAGAGAACATCCTTTGTTGGCTACGCTACATAGATGACGTTTTCGTCATTTGGAAAGGGAGTGAGGAGGAATCACAACGCTTCATGCAATGGCTGAACCAACAGAACAGATATTTTAAATTCACCTGCAATATCAGTAATGAACAGATACATTACCTTGATATCTGTGTCTATCATGACCAAGGGGTTCTACTGGTGAAACCTTATACTAAGGAAACTGATAGAAATGCCTTATTGCACTATACTAGCCACCATGCTCAACACGTGAAGAATAATCTGCCTTTTGGGCAATTTCTCCGGTTGAAGAAAAACAGCAGCACCAATGCTTGCTATGAATATGGGGCCAATGATCTCATTGATAAATTGGTCCATAGAGGATATCCCACTTCTCTAGTTAAAAAAGCTGCTAAGAGAGCATTTAATTACAATCGAGAAGCTCTTTTAGATAATCAAATACGTAGAGATGGAGAAACGAAAGAGACACCGCTGGTTTTTGTGAATACATTCAGTAATCTCTCGTATAAGATCAAGGGTATTATAAATAGAAATTGGAAGAAAATCATGACTAAAGAAATTGGGAATCCCATTGTAGCTTTCAAAAAGAGCACCACTGTACGCAATTTAGTTATGAGAAATGATGTTAAAAACAAGAAGAGAGTATGCCAACAGACGAACCTATGGGGTCTCCCACCTATATCAGGACACCATCCATGTGGTAATTGCACAATGTGTATACAAACTAAAAAAACTACTACTGTTGATTTGGGCTTTGGGAAAATGTGGAAAATTGCAGAACATACAAATTGTGAAACAAGTAATGTTATTTACTTAATTAAATGTCCCTGTCAACTCATATACATAGGAAAAACAAATAGAAAATGTAAAACAAGGATGATCGAACACAGAAGTTGCATTAGAAACAGCATTGAACAAGCACCAATGGTGAAACACTTTATGGAAAAGAAACACACTAGTAACGAATTTGAATGGGTGATTCTGAAACAATTTAAAGGGGAGACACAAGAATTGATCAACAAAAAGTTACTACAATTGGAACAAAAACTGATTTTCCTGTCTAGAAGCCATACCCACGGTCTGAATGAAGGGGTAGAGTGGCATAATGCCTAGACAACTTCACTTTGATTCGATCATCGATGTTATGAATAGGATTTTGGAGAAATGTAACCATACTATTGCCAGAATACCCTATTAATTTCCAACCGACTACATATGGCTCTTGGATTTGCCATTTGGGAGCAAAGTAAGGATGTATCACCCAACTATGTTGCAAATATATACACACGGTGACATTAGATAGTGGTTTGTGTATGAAGTATGGACATAGGATTCTACAATACACTCATTTGTTTATGAAAGTGATGTAGAATATATGAATAAGTTGTACAATATGCAGAGAGTTACTATGTGAAATCTTCCCATGAAACACTGTGAATATGTGAGTATATGCCACGTCAGAACAAACTGTATATTGATGGTAGTATTTACAAACATACGGGGTTATCCATTTCTCCCCTCTTTGTTTCACAGACTGCATTTACAACATAATAGAATGATTGCCCTATTGCTACAATATGGATCGGATAGTGAAGAAATGGCAGGGTCTGTCAATACTTGAATGCCCGCATGTCAGTTGTGCTCAGTATCCTACATAGGTAGACACTAGATGCTCCCTGCACTACATTACCCATAAGAAATGAGTAGTTCGGGCATACGAACGTGGGATGACGTGATGACGTCAGCTTTTACGTGGCGTATGTGCCGACGGGATGACGGCACTTTATTTCCTGCGTAAATGAACTCGGGTTATAAACATTAAAAACAGAGCGATTCAGAGACACATCGTACAATAGGATGACCTTGATATTGACTGAGTGAGTAACTGTATAACGTTATATATCTTCCTCGTGATTGAAAGATTAGCGGTCTACATGATATATTTGTTATATTTCAGTTACTAAAGTAAAGAAGATATCCCATTTAGTGAGGGTCCGGATGAGAAGGGACTACGAGTCTTTGAGCAAGACGCATTGGAGATAGAAATCGTCCTTCCCCTAATTCAGACACATAAGTAAGTGGTTGTTTTTGATGAGGTTGTTGAGTATATTTTACTTTGTATGAAGTATGCGGACACATTTCTGAGGGCTACTTAGTTCCCATATTTATATCTTTCAGGGATAAGATAGTTTGTTGGAAAAGTTAAAAATACTTTGAAAAGTTGGAATCGAACAAGATATTATGGAACAAAGATGTGGTCATGAGTCTATAACAATAGGGCAAGATTCATGGCCCTAGAATATAAGAGATGATAACACATCATATTAAGTCATTATGAATCTAATGTTGACATATATTGTATACTAGGTCAGAAGAGAGAGGAGATAAGGCATCAAGTTCTGAAAAATTGGAATTTTGCCAGCAAATTAACCATTCACGGTTAGAAAAGACTCCAGTATAGTGAACCCTCGAGTCAGAGGGGTATGTAATTAAAAAACATATGTCTCACCCTCATGGGGATAAGGGTTACACAGCTAGCTTATGTATAGGACTAGAACTGTGATATAAGAGCATAATAGAGTGCCTCTTTTATTTTAACAGGGTACATCGTCTTTTCAAAGAAGACGGAAATTTGATAATATGGTTGCATCTTGAACAGAATCGACACAAGACACTACTTGCCCCTGAAGAATGTCCTACATTGTTGTGTGAATGGGACAGAAACTTGTACAAGTTGGGAATCTGATAAATCAAAATGTGCAATAATCAGAATGACATCATGAGTTAAGGAAACTTAGTGTGACTAAACCACATGGGTTTGACTAGACACTGAATTGAATCTTAAACTTGATTTAAGCTGTTTTCACTTGTGTGGGTTTCAGACCAGATTATTTTATGTGATGTGATATGATCATTTTTAAATGATGTTTTTTAATGAACTTTGGTTCAACTAATAAAAATTGTATTTTTTTGAGGATCATAGTAATTTCTGACCATTAGACAGGATACCCATGTGTGGTTGGCACTTTTTGGTAACTTCTTTTTGTAGATAACAGATATTGCTCCACGGAGTAAGAAGTTTGCATATCCCCACCTGTGGCTTAGAGCCGTGCTGAGAATAATGTATTTTGGAGACCAGTAGGGTCTCGGTGGCTAACGTGGTGAGTTGCACGTCCTCCTCTGTCCTAGTGTACCTATTGTAGATATTGTCCGTCCTCAATATGGCCTCAGAAAAGTGTTTATCCTACAATGATGATTATGTACGCAAACTCATGGAATCTTTACCTATTGTAGGTCTTAATAAAGATCTTGATGTCCTTGGCAAAGATGACCAATGGGATGAACTTCTACAAATGAGAAAAAGACTCATACGCACTGAGCTACATGCTATAATTGTCATGATCTATGCTTCCAAAAGGTCAGGGTTTTCCCAACTCCCTTGGAAGCAGATCCATAACCCAGGTTCCGAGTGCCAACCAGTCCCAATTGGGACCTTTTGGACCCAGTCCTGGCGCCAGTGGCACCAGGCTCATAAATATGCCCAGTCCCAGCGCTGGAAGCGCCGGGCTCATAATGCTTGGGTGGACTTACCTGCAGCAGACCATGCTGCTTACTTGCCTGCCGGTTGAGCCTCTGATCCTCTTCTGTTTGGAACTACTTTTCCTGTTGGGTGGGGCTGGAGCCACTCCCTAGATTTAGAACACTGGAACTCTTCTGGAAGGCAGGAACTCTTTTCTTACCAGGAACTCTTTTCTTACTTAGCCGTGGCTGTGGAAGGAGACACCTAAGCACTACAGGAGGCTATTTAAACCACACCCGGTGGATGAATCTTGCTTTGCGTTATTCTGCACCCTCTGCAGCAGGACGCTCATCGTGTCTTCTGCATCCAGTCCTGGGCCTAAGGAAAAAGGCTTACCATCCTGAATCCAGTCTTCAGCAACACCTATAAAGACAAGAAAGAACAGGTTAGCATTCCGGCATCTGAAAGGCAAAGGCTTACCTACTCTTTGTGCGCTCCGGAGGTCTTCATACTGCATTCCGGCATCTGAAAGACAAAAGCTTACCAACTCTTCGCACGCTCCGGAGGCCTTCGGCGCTGCATCCACATCTGAAAGACAAAACAAGGTGCGTTTAAAGACATTGGGGAACTTTAATACTCACGTGCCATTACTCCTTTCCACATCTAATCCAGTGGGTATTCCGGCACCCTGCAGCCGCTCCGAACTCGTACCTGCAAAATAAAAGGACAGTTAGAGCGCATCGTGAAACAGGCAACAAGCGCTTACTCACGTGCTTCCAGGCGCTTCTATTCATCACACGGGCTCCATCTTCAACTCACTTCAGCCCGTCATCCGCCATCGCCGGAACCCTGCAAAACAAGAGACATCATTACTAAAGACTTTAAAAAGACATTTGAATGACTCGAAACTTACCGTTCGTGCAGTAAACGACGGACAGCAGTCCTCTGAAGTCAAGAGGCCTGTGCTACCTATCCAGTGAAGAAACTGGCTACAGCACCCTGCCCCGAGGCAGATGGAGAGCTCGGCATTCACTTACCTAAGACATCTTACTCTACACGTCAGGCATACAGTGCACAGAGGTCCAGCCCAAAGAGCCAACCGGGTGCTACACATCACCTTTGAAGATACGGTAGTCGCCCAGTCAAGACCGGCGCCTCTGCGAGAATCAGGTGAGCGTTACAATAATTATGATAGAGTATGTAAAGAATCTAGCCTTGCCCCAAGGGCTCACAGTTAGAAATGAACCTCGGCTTTTCCTAGACAATCCGGAATTCAAATTAAAAAGGAGCTATATTGCTAATAAGTGCGGCCGTGACTGGCTGATACTTATTATAGAAACAGCACAAGAAACAGCAAAAAAGATTGAAATTGATTTAAAGAATTTAGAAGAGGAAATAAAGAAAACATTTGATATAGAGGCTTTCAAGAAAAGCCTAGAGAAACATCTAAAAGACATGCAGGAATTTAAAACAGAAACCATCACGGAACGCATCAAAAGGATGAAGAAAGATATACAGAATTTCACTCATGAGAAGGCTTTTGGCTATATTAATAAAGACTACGCATTTGGGGAATCAAGATCTAACCCGAAGCAGAATCGGAAAGTACGTTTCCGCAATACCTCCTATAGCTCCAGCGATGGTGCTTCTGAGTATGATGAATACACTGACCCTCCGAGCAATAGCGGGAGTACCCGACCAAATCGGGGGAGAGGATCAAGAGGCAACAATCGTAGAGGTGACAATCAACGACAGTCTTTTTTAGGAAGGGGAGAAAATCAAAGACAATGGGCACCAGAACGGATGCAAACACGCAGCAACAGGGGCTGGTAGTAAATCTCTCAGATGTTATTTTGTCCAAAAAAGAGGAGGAGGTACTTAACAAAGGACTTAACTTTGTGATATCTAAACATCACAATCCTTTTGAATTCAGGGTAGAATTCAACCAATTTATGCGCAAAGTACATCTGAGAGAGTTTTTTAAAGATACCCCGTTTGAGAAAGGTGAAAACCTCAGTGGCCTTAGGAATCCCTCTACTTTTTGTGCTCCTTTCAATTCACATACACCAGAATCTAAAGTCTTCGAAAAGAAAGTAATGGAGGAAATTAAAAGCTTAGAATCTCAAGGAATACCGCATCATTCCAACTTGAGTAAAACAGAACAACATATTTTGAAAAACTTGGGGTCGAATGAGAAAATCATCATTCGCCAAGCGGACAAAGGCGGTGCAATAGTGGTCCTCAATAGGAATGACTATATTGAAGAGTGTTTAAACCTTCTCTCAGATACCAATCACTACCAAAAGCTAGATAAAGATCCCAGCAATGACCTTATTACAATAATTAAAGAAAAAGTTACCAAAGCGGTTGAATTAGCCATGATTAGCAAACAGGAGGGTGAGTACTTGATTAGAGAGAATGGGAGAATACCTGTATTTTACATTCTCCCTAAAATCCACAAAAATCTGGATAAACCCCCAGGCAGACCTATCGTCTCGGGCGTTAATTCTCTCCTAGAACCCCTCTCGAAATTTGCGGATTTCTATTTGAGACCTTTTATTCCTAACATGAAAAGCTATGTGAAAGACACAACGGATGCCATTAATAGAATTGAGGGTAATGTTTTTGACCCTAATGTGAATTTGCTTATGTGTTTGGATATGCAAGCATTATATACCAATATACCTCAATTAGCAACGTTAGAGGTAATAGAAGATACTCTACTGAATAGAGAAGATCAAAATCCAGTCTCGAGCTCTTTCATAAAATGGTGCACGGAAATGGCTCTTACAAATAACTTCTTTCAGTTTATGGGCCAGTTCTACAAACAAATAGAAGGTACTGCCATGGGGGCGGCAATGGCACCTAACGTGGCGAATTTGTACGTCAACATGTTTGAGGAAACAGTGGTGTATACTAACCGTAATCCATTCCAAGAGAACATCCTTTGTTGGCTACGCTACATAGATGACGTTTTCGTCATTTGGAAAGGGAGTGAGGAGGAATCACAACGCTTCATGCAATGGCTGAACCAACAGAACAGATATTTAAAATTCACCTGTAATATCAGTAATGAACAGATACATTACCTTGATATCTGTGTCTATCATGACCAAGGGGTTCTACTGGTGAAACCTTATACTAAGGAAACTGATAGAAATGCCTTATTGCACTACACTAGCCACCATGCTCAACACGTGAAGAATAATCTGCCTTTTGGGCAATTTCTCCGGTTGAAGAAAAACAGCAGCACCAATGCTCGCTATGAATATGGGGCCAATGATCTCATTGATAAATTGGTCCATAGAGGATATCCCACTTCTCTAGTTAAAAAAGCTGCTAAGAGAGCATTTAATTACAATCGAGAAGCTCTTTTAGATAATCAAATACGTAGAGATGGAGAAACGAAAGAGACACCGCTGGTTTTTGTGAATACATTCAGTAATCTCTCGTATAAGATCAAGGGTATTATAAATAGAAATTGGAAGAAAATCATGACTAAAGAAATTGGGAATCCCATTGTAGCTTTCAAAAAGAGCACCACTGTACGCAATTTAGTTATGAGAAATGATGTTAAAAACAAGAAGAGAGTATGCCAACAGACGAACCTATGGGGTCTCCCACCTGTATCAGGACACCATCCATGTGGTAATTGCACAATGTGTATACAAACTAAAAAAAACTACGACTGTTGATTTGGGCTTTGGGAAAATGTGGAAAATTGCAGAACATACAAATTGTGAAACAAGTAATGTTATTTACTTAATTAAATGTCCCTGTCAACTCATATACATAGGAAAAACAAATAGAAAATGTAAAACAAGGATGATCGAACACAGAAGTTGCATTAGAAACAGCATTGAACAAGCACCAATGGTGAAACACTTTATGGAAAAGAAACACACTAGTAACGAATTTGAATGGGTGATTCTGAAACAAATTAAAGGGGAGACACAAGAATTGATCAACAAAAAGTTACTACAATTGGAACAAAAACTGATTTTCCTGTCTAGAAGCCATACCCACGGTCTGAATGAAGGGGTAGAGTGGCATAATGCCTAGACAACTTCACTTTGATTCGATCATCGATGTTATGAATAGGATTTTGGAGAAATGTAACCATACTATTGCCAGAATACCCTATTAATTTCCAACCGACTACATATGGCTCTTGGATTTGCCATTTGGGAGCAAAGTAAGGATGTATCACCCAACTATGTTGCAAATATATACACACGGTGACATTAGATAGTGGTTTGTGTATGAAGTATGGACATAGGATTCTACAATACACTCATTTGTTTATGAAAGTGATGTAGAATATATGAATAAGTTGTACAATATGCAGAGAGTTACTATGTGAAATCTTCCCGTGAAACACTGTGAATATGTGAGTATATGCCACGTCAGAACAAACTGTATATTGATGGTAGTATTTACAAACGTACGGGGTTATCCATTTCTCCCCTCTTTGTTTCACAGACTGCATTTACAACGTAATAGAATGATTGCCCTATTGCTACAATATGGATCGGATAGTGAAGAAATGGCAGGGTCTGTCAATACTTGAATGCCCGCATGTCAGTTGTGCTCAGTATCCTACATAGGTAGACACTAGATGCTCCCTGCACTACATTACCCATAAGAAATGAGTAGTTCGGGCATACGAACGTGGGATGACGTGATGACGTCAGCTTTTACGTGGCGTATGTGCCGACGGGATGACGGCACTTTATTTCCTGCGTAAATGAACTCGGGTTATAAACATTAAAAACAGAGCGATTCAGAGACACATCGTACAATAGGATGACCTTGATATTGACTGAGTGAGTAACTGTATAACGTTATATATCTTCCTCGTGATTGAAAGATTAGCGGTCTACATGATATATTTGTTATATTTCAGTTACTAAAGTAAAGAAGATATCCCATTTAGTGAGGGTCCGGATGAGAAGGGACTACGAGTCTTTGAGCAAGACGCATTGGAGATAGAAATCGTCCTTCCCCTAATTCAGACACATAAGTAAGTGGTTGTTTTTGATGAGGTTGTTGAGTATATTTTACTTTGTATGAAGTATGCGGACACATTTCTGAGGGCTACTTAGTTCCCATATTTATATCTTTCAGGGATAAGATAGTTTGTTGGAAAAGTTAAAAATACTTTGAAAAGTTGGAATCGAACAAGATATTATGGAACAAAGATGTGGTCATGAGTCTATAACAATAGGGCAAGATTCATGGCCCTAGAATATAAGAGATGATAACACATCATATTAAGTCATTATGAATCTAATGTTGACATATATTGTATACTAGGTCAGAAGAGAGAGGAGATAAGGCATCAAGTTCTGAAAAATTGAAATTTTGCCAGCAAATTAACCATTCACGGTTAGAAAAGACTCCAGTATAGTGAACCCTCGAGTCAGAGAGGTATGTAATTAAAAAACATATGTCTCACCCTCATGGGGATAAGGGTTACACAGCTAGCTTATGTATAGGACTAGAACTGTGGTATAAGAGCATAATAGAGTGCCTCTTTTATTTTAACAGGGTACATCGTCTTTTCAAAGAAGACGGAAATTTGATAATATGGTTGCATCTTGAACAGAATCGACACAAGACACTACTTGCCCCTGAAGAATGTCCTACATTGTTGTGTGAATGGGACAGAAACTTGTACAAGTTGGGAATCTGATAAATCAAAATGTGCAATAATCAGAATGACATCATGAGTTAAGGAAACTTAGTGTGACTAAACCACATGGGTTTGACTAGACACTGAATTGAATCATAAACTTGATTTAAGCTGTTTTCACTTGTGTGGGTTTCAGACCAGATTATTTTATGTGATGTGATATGATCATTTTTAAATGATGTTTTTTAATGAACTTTGGTTCAACTAATAAAAATTGTATTTTTTTGAGGATCATAGTAATTTCTGACCATTAGACAGGATACCCATGTGTGGTTGGCACTTTTTGGTAACTTCTTTTTGTAGATAACAGATATTGCTCCACGGAGTAAGAAGTTTGCATATCCCCACTTGTGGCTTAGAGCCGCGTTGAGAATAATGCACAAGCTTGAAACATTTTTGGGAGGCAGAGTTTGAACAGATATTAGATATAGGGGCCATGTGGATCAATCTGAGACTGCTGATGTGCTTACTGGGACAATTCCCTTGGACTAAGCCAATAACAGTTCAACAGAATGATTGACTTAGCTATTTGCCTCTTTGCCAGGATCAAAGCTATGTTATGGTTTGGTCCACAGGGACCAAGATCGCTGACTGAAAGGGAGACTTACTGAAATGGGCTGGAGCAGAGCGGAGTCATCTGTGTTGATGCAACTACAATTGACATATGCAAATGTAAACATGTCTAATAGATGGGAATGGGCAACATTGCTGGATGGCTTGCTGTACCCTTCCGATGGCACACCTCCTTGAATTCACACCTGGTTGGTTACTCATATTTGTCCTTGGTTGATGGAGGCAACTTAGATGAATAGCCAGAATGACTTGATAGTAGGTTGTGTAAACCTGAAAAGGGTTGTTGGCATGCAATATAAGAGGTGTAATTGGGAGGAGGGTGGGGAGTTGTGCATGCTGTTGCATTGATATTCCTGTATGTTGGCACTTCATTTGGCAAGACATGAATAAATGTCTAGTGATTGTATGTATACTCTTGATAAATATAGTATAATCTGGGTAATTCCCTTTTTTTGTTACCGGGGGGCCTGTCTCATAAGGGAGCAAACTATGACAACAAAGGAAGAATTAACTCAGGCTACCCTGCCCTTCCACACGTAAGTGGGCGGATTACAGCTACGGTACGTATTTAAATGATTTACTCTACAATACTCATGGTCAGGAGACTTAAAAATGATGTATTAAAAAACAAGCACTACATTGCAGTATCAAAAACACATATCATACATTTATCATATACGCTGCACAACAATCAATAATGCATCAAAACCGCCACTAGAGATGGCTGTACTAAAATATCTATTTCATGGGCATAGCGAACATTGTATATATGCCCTGTGTCTATGTGGGGTTAGTAACAGTGTGACAAGCATTCCACGAAACAGGTTGACACATTGTGTTTCTGGCTAAAAGGAAAGAATGTGTCTTGCATCAGTTCAGGATTGAATGTATTCAGTTATCCTCACCCTCATGTGACCTTTAATCACGATTTGACTTCATATAACTACTAAGAACGTGTTTTATAGTCACCTTTATAATTGGTGCCTCCGTTGCTGCGCCCCTCATCAATGGGTTATTTCTGCCTAGCACCCAATCTGATAGCCCTCTAAGTAAAGTGACTCTTCAATGTCGTCTCGTGACTAAGACCTTTTTTATGATTATCTGTCTGCAAAAAAGAGAGACATCTGTTTTATTAATTAGTTATTCGTTGTTATCAGCTACTCACAGGTAATACAATGAATGCGATGCCTGCAGTAACAATTACACATTCCAAGTGTTGCGTTAGCTAAGTGTAGCCTCTTGTGTATCCGCAGCTACATGAAGGACAAGCAGAGGCTCTACATACTCTCCACATTGGTGCTGGTAACTATATTTCGAGTTGTATTATAAACGGATTACAACCTGAACTGCTGTTGCTGAGGCCTTCAGTGAACAGCATGTTTCCGTGCTTATTCCCCCAGTCATTATTCTTACTGTATGGACTGCTCCCTCACCTTCTGGATTTACGGATCTGCAGTCTGTGTGCGTCCGGCTTGCTACTCGGGTCCCAGCAAACTGAAAGGGCTTCCGTGTTGCTTACGTCGTTACATGCTCTTCCGTGGCAATTATAACCAGCACCATCTTGGAGGTGGACGCGGCATGCCGAGCGCGTTCTGTGGATTAATCTATTAGCTAATCCTACAGATGGCCAAAGAGAGGAGACCATGGTGTCCCGAAAAATCAATATATTACGCTGGTACAGGAGCCTGGGACAAGCTTTTTTGCAGATGCTGCTGCAAATTTCTAAAAAACAGTATCTTGCTCCTTTTCCAGCTGAGCCATCACTCAATAAATGATTGCAACATACACCTAATGGGGAAACATGGAGAGAACCCTAAAGCCCTAGAAACTGGTGCGCTGTTATAATGACAGCATAATCTACCAGGGAGGAAGGAACTCCATTTGTCTTGGAAACTGATTAGAGTGCCAGTACACACCCACTCATAAATGCAGAAAAGGATTCCACTCAATGGAGGTATTTAGACCTTTATTAACTGAGTCCAATCTCAAAATCAATTTTTGCTCCAATAGTCTCAATAGCAAGTCATGGTCCCCTCCTCTTGTCGGGCATTTTATTGTCTGGATAACAAACCATGATAAATCAGTATCTTTGTGTGATTTTGCCTTAAAATGGGCCACCATGGGTTTGTATGTCACCTGCTTCCTGATGCAAGAACCATGTTCACAGATCCGTTGTCGGATCTCTTTTTGTTTTCCCAATATATGTCAGTCTGCATGGGCATTTGATGCCATAAATAGCCCATTTTGGAAGACATTTAGTAAATGTATTGAATTTCCAGGTTAGACCGTATAGATCTATCTCTTTCATGTCTTTCGTCAGTGCGCACACGAACATTTGTCACACCTGAAGTGACCGATTACTGGTGGCAGTGACCATAAAGTGATCTCAGATGGAGGTTTATTCCAGTGTTCCTCATACGTCTGTATGAGGCTGTCTTTTATATGTTTTTGTCTTCTTGAACGCAAACTGGGGTTTTTCAAAACTGAAATTCTCTGTTTTCAAAAGGTTCCAATTTTGGGGTATAGCACGTCTCAAATAGTCACTGATCAGGGTAAAAGTGGTCACGCCAGTGATTTTGTCCACCTTATGTTTCTCTAGTCTGGAAAGACATAGTTCCTGTCTGTGTTACGTGCCCTTCGTATGACCTGTGAGGGATGTCCACGTTGTTGTAGTCTGATCTTAAGATTTTTGCTATTAGTATCAAAATTCGCTGTGGTGCTACAATTACATTGGATCCTGAGGAACTGTCCGTAAGGTGGTTCTTTTTCAGGCTTAATGGGGGAAAACTCCCATATGCCAGTAGGGTATTCTTATCAGTGAGTTTCCTAAACAAGCTAGTGTCCACATTATTAGCCCTCATTTTGTAAATCTCAAGATCTAGAAAGGACATCCTGTGCATGTGAGAGTGAATAGTGAATTTAATAAATTCATCTTGGTTATTTAACGATGTCAGGAACAGATTTAAGGTATCGAAGGAGCTCCTCCAAACCGTAAACACGTCATCAGTATAAGGATACCAACAGATCAGTTGTGTGCCAAACGGATTGGTCTCATTGTAAACCGTTTTGACTCCAAATTGTCAATATAAAGATTTGCTATGTCTGGTGCAAAAGTTGCTCCCATACTTGTGCCGTGGCACTGATTGTAAAACGGACCCTCGCACATAAAGAAATTCTTGGTTAGTGCCAGATGAATACATTCAAGTATGAACTCTGACGGAACAGAGAGATCTTCTCTTATCTGTAGATACTGGCGCATCACCTCAAAGCTTGCCATCTGTGGTATGCTAGTATACAAAGCCTCGAAATACAGGGTGACTAATATGTCATTCTCCTCAATGGTCAGGGTGTCAAGAATTTTAATCATGGCTGTCGTGTCTTGGACGAAAGATTGCATTTTGTGGACAAAAGGTCTTAGGAACACATCAGCATATATGGACAGAGGTTCAAGAATGGAACCAATGGCCGGGACTATTGGTCTCCCTGGGGGACATTTATCATTCTTGTGCACCTTTGGCAGGCAGTAAAATGCTGGTATAGTGGAGTGCTTTTTGACCAAGAACAATTTCTTGTCCTCGTCAATCCAATCTTGCAGCCATGCATGTGCCATGAGGCTGTCAATTTCAACTAGTAATCTGGCTGTGGGGTTGGTCTCTAGTTTTTTATAAAACCTATTGTTCCCCAGGTGATTGTGTACCTCACATTTGTACGATGTTCTCGCCAATAGGACAATACCCCCACCTTTGTCTGGTTGTTATATCGATGACATGTTTATGGTTTCAAGGGGCTCCTCCGATACCTTAAAGTTGTTCCTGACATGGTTAAATAACCAGGATGAATGTACTAAATTCACCATGCACTCTAACATGCACAGGATGTCCTTTCTAGATGTTGAGATTTACAGAATTGGGGATAATAAGGTAGGTACTATCTTGTTTAGGAAACCCACCAATAAGAATTGCCTACTGGCATATGGGAGTTTTCACCCGTTAAGCCTGAAAGAGAAACTCCCTTAATGAGAGTTCCTCAGCATTCAACGTAATTGTAGCACCACGAGGGATTTTCATTCTAATAACAAAAATCTTAAGATCAGACTACAACAACGTGGACATCCCTCACAGGTCATACGAAGGGCTCGGAAGAGGGCACGTAACACAGACAGGAACTATGTCTTTCCAGACAAGAGAAACATAAGGTGGACAAAATCACTGGCGTGACCACTTTTACCCCGATCAGTGACTATTTAAGACGGGCTATACTCCAAAATTGGAACTTTAAAAAAAAGGAGAATTTCAATTTGGAAAAACACTGGTTCGCGTTCAAGCAGACAAAAAATATAAAAGACAGATTTGTACACACGTATGAGGGACACCGGAATAAACCTCCATCTCAGACCACTTTATGGTCACTGCCACCAGTAATCAGTCTCTTCAGGTGTGGCAAATGTTCGGTGTGCGCTCTGACGAAAGACATGAAGGAGATATATCTATACGGTCTAACCTAGAAATTCAATACATTTATTAAATGTCTTACACAATGGGCTATTTATGGCATCAAATCCCAGGCGGAATGATATATATTGGGAAAACAAAAAGAGAGATCCGACTACGGATCTGTGAACATCGTTCTTGCATCAAGAACCAGGTGGCAGACACACCCATGGTGGACCATTTTAAGGCCAAATCACACAAACATACTGATTTATCATGGTTTGTTATCCAGACAATAAAATGTCCGACCCAAGGCGGGGACCGTGACTTGCTATTGAGACAAATGGAGCAGACATTTTTTAGATTGGACTCAGTTAATAAAGGTCTAAATACCTCGACTGAGTGGAATCTTTTTCTGCATTAATGAGTGGGTATGTACTGGCACTCTAATCGATTTCCAATACAAATGGAGTTTCTTCCTCCCTGGAAGATTATAGTGTCATTACAACATCGCACCAGTTTCTAGGGTTTTGGGGTTCTCTCCATGTTTCCCCATTAGCTGTATGTTGCAATCATGTATTGAGTGATGGCTCAGCTAGAAAAAGGAGCTCAATACTGTTTTTGAAATTTGCAGCAGCGTTGTTACGCTCACCTGGTCTCTGCGGAGGCGTTGGGGCACGGTTGCAATCCTCCCTGAACTTGAATCACCCCCTTCAGGCCTCGCCCTCAGTAGAAAAGCTGTGAGCAGTGGTACGTGGTGATACTGCTCCTGCGTGAAAATAACAGTGTGTGAGTGTGCCAATCTGTGATTGCTGTACCTCTCGAACCCTTCACCCAAAGTACAGTTTCTGTGATCATACGCTGGCCCATAAAGCTCACCTGTGAATTATGGAAGATAAGCCCTCCATCCTGCTACTTCTGGAAGGGGCTTGTCGAATGGGATCTAGTTCCTTCACTGATCCCTGATAAGGATTAGTCCAGTCCAGCTGCGACTATGTTTCTCCTTATGATTGGTAAGTCTTTCTTGAGCTCTTGTGATGCTGTTCGTTCTGTTTAATGTCTTTATATGTTGCTCCTATTTATGCCCGCAATAATGTCTCTCTTCTTTTTTCTTCCCTTAGATGGAAATGCGGCCTCAATGCAGCTGTGAGACGCGAGACGCGGCCGGATGGAAGATGGATGCTGTCATGAACCATCGGACTCATCCCTTCTGGACTTCCTGGTCCCTGACCCATAGAGGCTTACACTCAGCAGTACATCCAACATGGCCACTGACCGCGGAACGCTGCGCACCAGTTTCCGTGCCGCACGCATCACGTTCTATAAAGCAGCCACGCCCCAGCGGCTCTGCACATCTCAATGCTACTGTTTACTGTGGTTGACGTGTGCTGCTGAAGTTCGCTCTCGTTAACTTCTTGTTCCTGGTTCCTGGCTCCATTGAACCCTCCACCTACCTCCTTTCCCTTGCCCTCCTTTTCATCCCGGATCTCCGTGTACACTCTGCCGAGTGTAAGCTTCGAACGATCCAGGACTCGGATCGCGGAATGCACGCTGGAAGCCGAGGACATTCGCGCAGGCTTATATAAGACCCGTACCGTATGCAGGAAGACTCCATCGAAGAAAGAACACAAACAGGTGAGAAGGCGGGAAACCTGTGACAGATTGAGACACCAACAAACCGACAGTGATACGGACATGGAGGCGGCTGTCCAAGACCTCATGCGCGGCATGCAGGAATTAACAAAAGAAGTACAGAATCTCAAGGCCGAGAATAATGCATTAAAACAGTTAGTCCTATCACAGGATTCCGTGACCAAAGAAAGTGTATTGCTGGGCGGAATAGTGGATAAATATGATGACTCATCAAGAAACCTTCGCAGATATCTTGATTCGTGTTTAGTCCATTTTACTTTTAAACCCTATTACTTCTCTACCCCCAGGGCAACAGTGGGCTTTAGCATTTGGCATCTTTCAGAGAATGCACTAACTTGGGCTATGCCCCTGGTTAACTCTGGAGATGCCCTCCTGGATGACTATGATGGTTTTGTACAAGCTTTAAAGGCCATGTTTGACCGCCCAGAAAAGGTCTACAGTGCCCAGGAGCGGCTACTGGACTTCCAACAAGGTTCCCAGGATATGCTGATGTCAAACTCCGCTGTAACCGGCTTTATATCAGTTATGTCCAAGTCCACCTCCCCTTCCTCCTCACCTGTTTCTTCAGAGGAGCTTCCGCGTTGACTGGGCTTTCTTTTGGTCTTCTTTTTTTTTGTGAAGAGAAATGGTCTTCCGTGGTAGGAAGCCACCCTGATTCCCTGATAAACAGGGAAGCCGGGGATCCCTCCTCCGCAGAGACCACAAGAAGAGGAAAAAAAGCAACAGCTTTAAAAAAACCTCTTCTAGCGGATCTGTATCAGAGCGATACAGATAGGCAGGATTCTTTCCAGTTCTGATGATAGATGGGATGGATGGAATGGCAAGGTGTCCCAGGAGGCGTGGATGCAGATGAGAATACACTGAAGATGTAGAAGTCTGGAGAGTGTAGCAGGCAGGCGAATCCGGAATGGCAGCGTGGAGTAAACAACCCGTAAAGGAAGGCACCCGGACTATACCCTGCAGCGCGGCCCGAGGAGCGGGAACGCTACAGAGAAACTGGAGAACCAGACAACAGAGAGAAGAGGAAAACGGAAAGGCAGAAACAAAGAAAGCCAAGAAGGAGAGAAAGGGAGAGAGGGATAAAGGAGGAGCAAGCGGAACGGGGAACCGTCGCCAAGTCCACAGAGAAGCGAGAAAGAGCGAGCAGGAGTAAAGCAAGAGGAAACAAAGTAGAAGTCAACGGAGCGGAGCACGGCAACAAACCGAAAACGCAAAGTTGCAACGCAAAGAAACCGGAAACTGAGGCGGGGCTAAACAGGAAAACAAGACAGACAAGAAAGACTAGACCGTTAACCAGGAAGTAAGAGGGCTAGAACGGAACATTCTAATGGCGGCGCCCACGCCAAGCATTCCAAAGACGCCAGTGAGACCTGTGGACTGACGGAGGCGTGACAGTATGTCCCCTCCCAAGGGATACCCCACCCGGTTTGCCAGGAAAAAGGCGATGGAATCTTTGCACCAAAGCAGGGGCATGTATGAAAGAAACTGGCTCCCATGAATCCTCCGAGCTAGGATAACCCTTCCAGTGGACCAGGTATTCCAACCAACCCCTTCTATAACGGGAGTCTCAGATGGAAGCCACCTCATACTCCACTGGAGGAACGGCAGAAGGGACCGAAGTGCGGGGCAATGGACGACCAAATGAGTCTTCACAGTATTCCTTCAATAGGGATGAATGAAACACTGGGTGAAGCCGACGCATATGGTGAGGAAATTGAAGACCGAAGGCAACAGGGTTAATCCGGTGGGTGATGACAAAAGGACCCAGGTATCGGGGGGAGAGCTTAGATGGGCGTAACCCCCGGGGTAGATACTTGGTTGCTAACTATACTTTGGTACCCTTTCGCCAATCAGGAGAAGGTAGGCGTTTGCGATGGCAACTTGCTCGCAAACTCTCCACTGCAACTTTGTGTGCTTCTGTAACAGTAGATAGCAGCTGGTCAACAGAAGGGATAGGAGAGGGAGTAGAAAAAGACAAAGGAATAAAGCTGGGATGGTAGCCATAAGAACAGAAAAATGGACTGAGTTTGGTAGCACTGTGAGAAGCATTGTTATAGGCGAACTCCGCCGTGGGTAACAGGCTCACCCAGTTGTCTTGCTGCGAATTGATGAAGCATCGGACGGAGGTATTGTTCTAGAGATGCATTAGTCCTCTCCGTCTGTTCATTGGTCTGGGGGTGGAAACCAGATGACATGGCTCTGTTTATGCCTAATCGTTTGCACAATTCTTTCCAAAAGTGGGATGAATATTGGGTGCCTCTGTCGGAGACGATCTTATCCGGAGTGCCATGTAATCGAAAGATGTCCCGGGCAAACACTGTCGCCATTTCTGCTGCAGTGGGTAAACCTGCCAGTGGTGAAAAATGAGCCATCTTGGTGAAGCAGCCCACCGTCACCATAATGCAAGAGCATCCCTCCGAAGGCAGTAATTCCACTATGAAGTCGGTCGATATAATACTCCAAGACCTCTTGGGCACCTCTTCCTGTTGTAAATATCCAATAGATTTTTGAGTGCAGTATTTTGAGCGACAGCAAACAGGACAGGAATTAACGTATTTAGTAATTTCCTTTGCCATCCCCGGCCACCAGAACGGACGACTCACCAAATCCAGGGTGTTCTTTACTCCCCTGTGTCCTGCCACTGAGTCATCGTGACACCATTGTAACGAGGTGTGCCGCGTCTGGGAGTTGGGTAGGAACAAGCGTTGCTTGTGGAAAGATAAACCATCCTTGAACACCAAGTCTTTAGAATACATAGATGGAATTTCCGAAGAGGACGAGGCACTATGGACCTTCTCCAGGAAGGAGTCGATGGTATAGATGACTTTGGTATCAGGAAACATGAGACTGGGTGTTTCCAATTTAGATACGCCAGGGTAAGGCTTTCTTGAGAGGGCATCCGCAAGGATATTCTTGGAACCAGATAAGTATGTAAGGGTGAAATCAAACTGAGTGAAGAAATGGGCCCACCGGGCTTGTCGGGAGTTGACGCATTCCATAATCTGTATGGCCTTGTGGTTCTTGTGGTCTGTTCTAATTTCAAAGGGATAGAGACTCCCCTGCAACAGGTGACGCCATTCTTTGCAGGCTGATTTCATGGCCAACAGTTCCTTTTCGATTACAGAGTAATGGGTCTGGCTGTCGTTCAGGGTCTTAGACAAATACGCGATGGGATGCTCTGTACCGTCCTGTTCCTGGAGAAGAACTGCCCCTAGAGCAGCGGCGGAGGCATCAGTCTCAACAATAAACCTCGCATTCTGATCAGGTTGACGGAGTATGGGAGCAGTGCAGAAATCTGTCTTCAACAGCTGGAAGGCCTGATTGGCCTCTGTGGTCCAGGAAAAAGGGGATGAGGATTTCTTCAACAACCGCGTGATGGGTAGTACTCTGTCAGAGAAGCCCGAGATGAATTTGCGATATAAATTTGCAAGCCCTAGAAACCTCTGCACTTCCTTGACGGAACCAGGCTTGGGCCACTGTAGAATGGCATCGACATTGGAGGGATCCATCCTCATACCTTCCGGAGATAGAATGAATCCAAGGTAGGGGACTTCAGAAACCTGGAAGACACATTTGCCGGGGTTGGCCTTTAAATGATTATCCTGTAGCCTTTGTAGTACTTGGTGAAGATGAGTAGTATGTAATTGAGTATCCTTGGAAAAAACCAAGATGTCATCTAGGTAGAGGATGGTACAATGGAACAGGAAATCCGAAAATGTGCGGTCCATAAAACGCTGAAACACTGAAGGAGCATTCACTAAACCAAACGGCATCACACAATACTCGAAGTGACCGAATGGTGTGCGGAACACCGTCTTTCACTCATCTCCGGTGTGTATATGTAGCAGATGGTAAGCTATTCTGAGGTCAATCTTGGAGAACATCTTGGCTCCTTGTACAGCCTGCAAAATGTCTTTGATTAGGGGCATGGGATACCGATCCCTGATAGTAACGTGATTAAGTCCCCTATAGTCTATACAAGGCCTCAGTTCGCTCAATCCCTTTTTGGGAACGAAAAACAGGGATGCCCCGGCAGGAGAGTGGGAATGACGGATGAGGCCGTGTTGGAGATTAGAATCCAGGTATTCTTTAAGCACCTCTTTCTCCCGTAAGGACAGGGAGAACATGCGCCCGAAAGAAAAAATGGCATTAGGTGTCAGATTAATGGCACAGTCATCCGGCCTACGGGGAGGTAACTCTTGAGGGGCCCCATCCTGAAAAACCTTCTGGTATTGACCAAACTCCTTGGGTATATTGTTGATCTTCAAAACCTCCCTAGTTATGGAAGGATCTGGAAGGGTGTGGACCGAGGTCTGCTGATTAATAGAGGAACAGGATTGCCGACAAAACTCAGAAGAGAACGAAAGCTGGTTTCCCCTTCCAGTCAATGAGTGGATTGTGCTTTCTTAGCCATGACACTCCCAGGATAACGGGGAAGTGAGCCGCCCTGATAAGGTCAAATTGAATTGACTTGGTGTGGTGGAGAATCTTCATTACCAGTGCGGAGGTGGTATGGGTGATGAGACCAGAACTCAACAGCTTTCCGTCGACTCCCTCCACCTTTTGGTCTTCTTCTTTTTCCAGCCTACCGATGCCGGTCTTGTCTCCCCACACAATGTCCATAAAGCATCCTGCTGCCCCACAGTCCAGCAGGGCCAACACCTCACAGGTCTGACTTGGGAGACACAACTGGACCGCTATTACAATGAGCCGGTTATCCTCTGTGGTGTTGGCTGGAGAAATAGATAGCGACACATAGGGACTTGGGAAACCCCCTCGTAACATGTCCCTACTAGTTCCGAGGGGTGGTGTTTCCTGACCGTCGGGGAGGTACATCAGGGCAATCCCTCAGGATATGTTGATTCGACCCACAATACATGCACATATTGTTGTCCCTCCACCGTTTGCGTTCTTCCGGAGAAAGTGGTCCTCTGGTTGTCCCAATTTGCATAGGTTCTTCCCTACTGTCCTTACTTTGACAGGTGGGAGTGGAGGTGGAAGTGTAAGGTTCCAGTGGATTAGGAAATCCCTGGTTCTTGCGGCGCTCCGAACGCCTTTCAGATAGACAGAAGTCCAACTGGAGGTCTGTGGACCAAAGGTCACTAAGTGTAGCTGGCCTTGGAACCCTTGCTGGTTCGTCCTTTAAATCCTCTCTTAGTCCCCGGCGAAAAATGGTGAATTGTGCATTTTCTTGCCAACCTACGTCAGCAGCCACCCTTTTGAAGCGTGAAATATAGGACAGCAAATCAGAATTACCTTGACGTATATCCAAGAGTTGCTCACTGGCGTCCACGGCCGTCTCCTGTCTTTCTAAGGATGTTTTAAACTGGGCTGTGAATACGGAATAGTCCTGCAACAAAGGTCTAGCACTAGTCACAAGAGGGGCTGCCCAGGATAAAGCATTCCCAGTTAAGTTAGAGATCAGAAACCCAATGCGTGCCTGATCCGTGGCATATGTCTGGGGTCTAAATGTAAAGTGTATTATGCATGCTTCCATGAATTCCTTGAATTTATAGGGAGACCCATCATATTTGCCACAAGACAGCGGCATTGGGGGTAAATCGCTGCAAGACTGTTCATAGCGATCGACTCTCTATCTAAGGGCAGTGTTCTCGGCCTTGACAGCCTGTAATTCTTGAGTCAAGTTGTGGACTGCAGAAAGGAGTTCCTGGACTTGTTCTGGAGATGCCATGATCTGGTCTTTTTGGCACTGCAAACTGTCAAACTCCGCTGTAACCGGCTGTATATCAGTTATGTCCAAGTCTACCTCCCCTTCCTCCTCACCTGTTTCTTCAGAGGAGCTTCCGCATTGACGAGGCTTTCTTTTGGTCTTCTTTTTTTTTGTGAAGAGAAATGGTCTTCCGCGGCAGAAAGCCACCCTGATTCCCTGATAAACAGGGAAGCCGGGGACCCCTCCTCCGCAGAGACAACAAGAAGAGGAAAAAAGCAACAGCTTAAAAAAATCCTCTTCTAGCGGATCTGTATCAGAGCGATGCAGGTAGGCAGGATTCTTTACAGTTCTGATGATCGATGGGATGGATGGAGTGGCAAGGTGTCCCAGGAGGCATGGATTCAGATGAGAATACACTGAAGATGTAGAAGTCTGGAGAGTGTAGCAGGCGGGCGAATCCGGAATGGCAGCATGGAGTAAACAACCTGTAAAGGAAGGCACTTGGACTATACCCTGCAACGTGGCCAGAGGAGCGGGAACGCTACAGAGAAACTGGAGAACCAGACAACAGAGAGAAGAGGGAAATGGAAAGGCAGAAATAGGGAAAGCCAAGAAGGAGAGAAAGGGAGAGAGGGATAAAGGAGGAGCGAGCAGAACGGGGAACCGTCGCCAAGTCCACAGAGAAGCAGGAAAGAATGAGAAGGGCTCAGTAACAGGAGTAAAGCAAGAGGAAACAAAGTAGAAGTCAACGGAGCAGAGCACGGCAACAAACCGAAAAGGCAAAGTTGCAACGCGCCGAACCGGAAATGGAGGCGGGGCTAAATAGGAAAACAAGACAGACAAGAAAGACTAGACCGTTAACCAGGAAGTAAGAGGGCTAGAACAGAACATTCTAATGGCGGCGCCAGCGCCAAGCATTCCAAAGACGCCTGTGAGACCTGCGGACTGGCAGAGGCGTGACAGCTGACCTATGTGACATGCTTTAAGCACCTGGTCAAGGATGCAGATTGGTCCCCGGAGGCCTGCTTTACCGTTTTTCGAAGAGGATTAAATGAGGAAATCAAAGATGAACTAGCAAGGGTAGCTCGCCCAGGTTCCTTCCAGGCTCTTATGGATCTCTCCTTAAAAATAGACTTCTGTATCCAGGAAAGGAAGGCGGAAAAGAAGAAGACTAAGATGACTTGCCAAAAAGGCTCCATAGAACCTTCCTCTAAACCTGAGCGATTTTCTACCCCCTCTACAGACCCAGAACCTATGCAATTGGGGGCCTTCCGTGGACCCATATCCCAGCAAGAAAGAATGGGACGGATCCACACTGGGTTGTGCATGTATTGTGCCTCAGACAAACATCTTGTGAGAGAATGTCCCTTGGCTCCCCCACGGCGTTCGGGAAACGCCAGCTCCCGATCCTAGATGGAGCGCAGTTTCGGGAGAGAGATGTTTGCTCCACATCTACTCCATCCTTGAACTCTCTTGGACAAAGCAATCAAGTGATTTTACAGGCCTTCCTATCGCCATCCAAGAAAGAAAGAAACCTACCCTATCCTGGCATTGGTGGATTGTGGGGCCATGAGGATATTTATAGATCAAGACTGGGTCACTACCCACCACATTCCATATGAAACTTGGGCCATTATGCAGCCTGTAGAAGCTATCGATGGAAGACCCCTCTCTTCAGGACCCATCACCTTACAAACCAGAGATCCAGCTCTCCATAAACCATCATCGAGAGAATATCAGATTTGACATCATAAAGTCTGCCCATTATCCAATGGTGCTGGGTATGCCCTGGTTGCAGAAGCACAACCCATACATCAATTGGGCAGCAGGATCCTTTTTTCTTGGTTCCGAACATTGTATATCTCATTGTCTATCCATGGATTCCTCGCCATCCTCCCCAGAAGATACGCCCACAAAACAGCAAGGCCCATTCACAGTCTCAAATATTATCCAGGTTCCTCGGGCCTATCAGGATTACACAGATGTATTTTCAACTGCTATCGTTCAGTCTCTACCCCCTCACATACCTGAAGACTGTCCTACAGATACTGAGCCTTTGGCAGTAATCCCCTTTGGAAGGATGTTCATACTATCCGAGCCAGAGAAAAAGGCCCTACGAGAATATTTGGATACCAACCTAGAAAATGGCACCATACAACCCTCCAGATCTCCAGCAGGAGCTTTGTTGTTTTTTGTTCCCATAAAAGATACCAAGGAGCTTAGGCCCTGTCTTGATTATCGTGGTCTAAACCAATGTACCCTCAAGGACCGTTATCCGTTACCCTTAATCTCGGATATCCTGGAAGCAGTGAGAGGAGTGGTAGTCTTCACGAAATTGGATCTCATGGGTGCCTATCATCTAATCCGGATAAAGGAGGGTGACGAATGGAAAAAAACATTTAGAACACCCTTTGGACATTTTGAATATCTGGTTATGCCCTTCGGACTCTCCAATGCCCTAGCGGTCTTCCAACGTTTCATGGACCGAGTGTTCTCTGATATGCTGTTTCTCTTCGTCATAGTTTACCTGGATGATATTCTAATATACTCCAAGGACCATCTCAAACATGAAGAGAATGTTAAGGCAGTCCTACAGCGGTTACGTGAACATAACCTCCTGGCTAAACCCGAGAAATGCCTTTTCCATGTCTCTACTGTTCATTATCTAGGATTCATCCTCAGTCCTGAAGGAATCGGAATGGACCATTCAAAGGTAAAAGCCATACTATCCTGGTCAGTCCCAACCACCGTGAAACAGATTCTATCCTTCCTGGGGCTTGCCAACTTTTACCGGAAATGTATACCGTCCTTCTCGGAGATAGTTCAACCAATCATTACACTGTTGAAGAAGGATACTCCCTTTCTCTGGTCAGCGGCTCAAGATAAAGTCTTCCAATGACTAAAATCGGAGTTTACACAAGCCCCCATCTTGGCTCAACCAGACATCGATGATCGACCTCTCATAGTGGAGACGGATGCCTCGAACTACGCCATTGGAGCAGTTCTCAAGCAGGAACTTGAGGACAAATTAGAACACCCCATCGCTTATCTCTCGCGAACCCTAACTCCCAGCGAGACTCATTATTCTGTCCTAGACAAGGAACAGTTAGCCATCCGTCAAGCCTTTACAGAGTGGCGTCATTTACTTTTTGGGACAAAACATCCTGTTCAGGTCCGTACGGACCATCGGAATCTTCAAGTGCTACAATCCCTGGAATGTAGGAATAGTCGTCAAGCCCGCTGGGCCTTCTTCTTCACACAGTATCAGTTCCAAATACAACATGTTCCTGGAACTCATAATTGCTGATGCCTTATCCCGAGGTCCCGACTATGAAACTCTTGAAGATCGATCCTTTCCCAAGATGTTTCCTCACTCAATTTTTGTAGCCCAAGCAATCATCCGCCTGGAAGACATCCGAATTCAAACCCAGTCCTCCGAGGTCTGGAAGGAATTTACTGGAAAGAATCAATGGAATCTCAGAACAAAGGATGGGTATCAGTTACGCTCACCTGGTATCCACAGGGACGCCACCCAGCCGGGTTACTCGCTGGTATGCTTCTCAGCTTTGCCCTGATGTGGTCTGCGGGGAAGGTTCTGCCTGAAAATACAGGAGGACTGTGTTCAAGACTGACCGACTGGGGTAAGTATCCTCCCTCCACCCCCATATGCTTTCAGTCCCTCTGGTGCCCTCTCCTCACCTTGTGGTAGAATTAGGCGTGCTCTCTGTCCTGTCTTCTTTGCAGGGGTGCGTTGTCTTTCATGGGCGAATGTGGTCCAGTTACTTCACTGACGCCGGCACGTTTGATATTGTTCAGGTAGGTCTTATTGCTGTTCTTTAGGTTTGTTGCTATACTGCAAGCCTTTCTTTGTTTAAAATGTCTCTTTTTTCTCCCTTAGGTACGCAGAGCTTCAGCGCAGCGAACTGGCTTGGTTGAGCCCCGCTGGTAAATGATGGCGCATTAAGAGCGCTATGATGCGGTAAGTAAGTGCTATGCGCAGCGCTGCGAAGTCTTGCCTTTGCTAACCTGTGTTTTCCTTCCTTGTAGGTCGCAGTGTTCTTCAGCGCGAGTGGAATGTCCCGAGTGGTGACAGCCGAGAGACGACCAGCCAGGTAAGCCTTTTGAGCAGTTCGTAATTTGTAAATGTCTCTACAGCTTTCTTTAATGTTGCTTCTATCTTCCTCTTTCAGGTCGTTCTGTTCGAGAGGCGTGCAGATTAGAGGAAGCTGTTCTCAGTAGCTGCGAGTGTTTAAGGATGAAGACTGCAGGTAAGATGCTGTTGCTAATGATGTTCCTTTTGTCTCCTTGCAGGTTCTGCTTCTCCGAGGTTCGAGGGAATAGCTGGACACAGTGAGCGTCACGTTGCAAGCTGCAAAGTAACGCGAAGCATGTTCTGCAGTCAGGGTGTGGTTTATATAGCCCAGGTAAAGTAGTACCGGGGAAAGTAGTTCCAGGCCTGCCACACCCAAAACACTAGACCGCATAGCTTGGTTCTTGGGGAACCAAGCTATGTGGATGCCTCCATGTTGGCCTCCATGTTGGCTGACAGTAGTTCCCAAGCACATTGTTGTTCATGGTGTATGAGCCTGGCGCCATAGGTGCCAGGACTGGCCCCATGAGGGCTTTTGAAGAGAATGCCAGGCTCTAGAGGCCCCAGTCCTGACTCCACCTGGCCAATGGGTTTGCCAGAGGGGGTTTTGGGCGAGGGTTGTGACAGCACTCCCCCCTAAGGCCCCTCCCATGGTGTTCCTTCTGGCTGGCCCAGGTTTGGTTGGGAAGTTCCTATGGAATTTCCTGATTAGACGTGGTGCGTGAATATTCTCACTGGGCTCCCAGGATCTATCTTGTGGTCCAAATCCTTTCCAATCGACGAGATAATATAGCTTGGTCCTAGAGTATTTAGAGTCCAAGATATCTTTGACTTCGAATTCTGGTTCTCCGTCAACAAGTATGGGCTTAGGTGGTGTCCCAATCCGTGTGCCGGCTTGCATTGGTTTCAGGAGGGACACATTGAATACCGGGTGGATGTGTAGATTAGGTAGTAAATCCAGTTTCACGGCTGCTGGGTTGACAATTGCCTTAATGGTATAGGGTCCTAAGAATCTGGGATGAAAGGTCCGGGTTTCCTTGATGGGTACGAATTAAGCGGCTAACCAAACTTTGTCTCCTACTTGATAATCAGGGGCCTTTTTCCGGTGTTGGTCTGCGAATCTCTTTTGTTTTTCTTTGGCATTAATAAGGTGTTCCTTTGCCCTTTTGAAAGCCTGAGTAATGGTTGTGTATAGAGTCTTTACCGCTGGCATTTCCAAGCTGGCTGGAAGGTCTAGTTCAGAGGTACGTGGATGTCTGCCTTGAAGGGTATAGAAGGGCGTTTGTCCTGTGCTTGAATGTAAAGAATTGTTATATGCATATTCGGCTATACATAGTAGGTCTTTCCAATTCCTTTGTTCGTGGTGCAGCATGCACCGTAAATATTGCTCGAGTGTCTGATTGGTTCTCTCGGTTTGCCCGTCCGTTTGGGGATGGTGCCTGGGGCATAGCCGAACGTTGATCTGCACCATTGCACAGCATTTTTTCCAGAAGTTTGAAACAAACTGGCTGCCTCGATCAGAGACCAGAACCGAAGGGAAGCCATGTAGCTTAACCACGCCCTCCAGGAACACTTTTTCTAAAGTGGCTGTGTCTGGGAGGCCTTTGAGAGGAATAAAATGGACCATCTTCGAGAATAAGTCCACAACTACAAGGATGGGGTTGAATCCTTGGCTTGAAGGTAGATCAGTGATGAAGTCAAGGGAAAGAGTGTGCCATGGAATTGGAGGAATGTCCAATGGTTGTACGAGACCAGATGGTTTTTGTTTCTGTGATTTATTTTGTGCGCAGACACCGCAGGACTGGATATACTGAATGATGTCCTTACGCCAGGTAGGCCACCAAAAGTTCTCTTTCACCTTAACTAGGGTTTTGGTGATCCCAGGATGCCCTTAGATCAGTGAATCGTGATAGTTTGAAATAATATGCTGTTGTAATTCCTTCTTGGGTACATATAGGCGATCCCTAAAAAAGAGTAGGTGGTCCTTGATGGTATATTGTTCTCCTTGAGTTTGCCATGCGAGGTAGGCATCAGGATTCATTGTCCGTTGGATTTCTTTTCGTAGTTCTGCTTGTGTTAAGGCTGTCGTGATACCCAAGAGTTTGTCTTCAGGTATAATAGGTACTGGGTCTGGAGTTGTATATACTATTTCATCTATGCCCATGCGAGATAAGGCATCCGCCTTTCCGTTTCTGACTCCTGGTCGAAATGTGATTACATAATCATATTCGGCGAAGAAAAGGGCCCACCGTAATTGGCGCGAGGACTGGGCCTTGGCTGTTTTGAGATATTGCAGGTTTCAGTGGTCTGTGATAACTGTAATGGTGTGTCTGGCCCCCAGTAGGTAGTGCCTCCTGGCTTTACAGGTGGATTTGATAGCCAGGAGTCCCTTGTCCGTGATGGCATAATTAATCTCTGGAGGTGAGAACATTTTTGACCAGAAGGCCACAGGATGTAGCTGGCCGGTTTCCGGGTCTCTCTGTGAAAGGACAGCCCCATTGCGAGACTGGACGCATCAGTTTCAACGACATAAGGGAGGTCTGGACGAGAATGTCGCAGGATTGGAGCGGAGGTAAACCTTTGTTTAAGTTCCTGAAAGGCTTCTTCTGCTTCTTCAGTCCAAGCAAACATTTTATTGTTTTTTCGTAATAGTACTGTGATTGGGTGCACAACCTGAGAGAAGTCTGGGATGAATCGGCGGTAGAAGTTCGCAAAGCCCAGCATGCTTTGTACCCCTTTCAGAGACGTCGGTGAAGGCCATTTCAGAATGGCATCTACCTTGTGCACGTCCATTCTGATGCCTCCTGGAGTAAGGATAAAACCAAGAAATTCTTCTTCGGTGACGTGAAAAAAGCATTTTTCAAGCTTTGCAAAGAAGCTATGTTGACGGAGCTTAGTGAGGACTGAACGAACGTGCCTGACATGATCTTGTTCCGAGGCTGAGTATACTAAGATGTTGTCTATGTACACTAAGGCGCACACATCAATTAACTCCCTTAAGACGTAATTCATAAAATATTGGAATGCCGCGGGAGCGTTGCATAACCCGAAGGGCATGACTTGATATTCAAACAAGCCGTACTTAGTACGGAAGGCGGTTTTCCATTCATCTCCTTTTCTGACTCGGACCAGGTGGTATGCTCCTCGAAGGTCTAATTTGGTATAAATCTGGGTATCTTTAACTTTGTCTAGCATCTCAGGGATAAGTGGCAAGGGGTAGCGGTTCTTCACAGTGATCTGGTTCAATGCACGGTAGTCAATACAGGTTCTCAAGTTTCCTTCCTTTTTCGGTACGAAGAACAAAGGACTGGATTCGGGGGACTTCGAAGGATGGATAAATCTGTTTGTAAGGTACTGGTCTAAATAGGATTTCAAATTAAGGTTTTCTAGTTCTGTGAGAGCGTAGATCCTGCCGCAAGGGATTTGTGCACCAGGAACAAGGTCGATCTGACAGTCATAGGGCCTGTGCGGCGGCAATGTATTGACTTGGTCCTATCGGAAAACATCCTGGAAATCATGGTACTCACTTGGCGAGGTATTAGTTGCTCCCAGGGTTGAAACTGTCGCTCCGGGAGTCATGGGGATACAGACGTCGGGTTTCTCCTCTTGGTAATAGCAGGCAGGGGAGCAGTCACCGGGGAAGGTTAATTTTCGTGCCCGCCAGTCTATCAAAGGGTTGTGAGCAACCAACCATGTCATCCCTAGTATTAGCCTGAACTGAGGTGCCTTGATGAGATCGAATGAAATAGATTCCCGATGTCCATCCTGGCACAGCAAGGTTACCCTGGCTGTGCACTGGGTTACTGGTCCGGAAACGATTTCTGTCCCATCCACGGTGGTTACCTTGTCCATAGTTGGCTTAGAACACAAAGGAAGCTCCATCTCTGCTGCCAGTTCTTGATCAATATAATTTCCAACTGCTCCGCTATCGATGTATGTTTCAACGGCATGCATTCTAGACGAGTGTTGGTGGTTAATTAAGATCACTGGTATTGCAAAGTGCGAGGTCAGCAACTCTTTCTTCTCACTCGACAAACTGACCTCTATGTTTGTCGAGCTTGGTAGTTTCCTGATTCCTTAGCTTCATCCTTCTCTGTGGCCCCGACTGTTCTTCTTGGGGTTTTACTGGACAGTCCTTCAGGAAATGTCCTGGTTTCCCACAATACAAGCAAAGCTGTTGTTGTCTTCTTTTGTCCCGCTCTTGTTTTGTTAATGGAGGCCGTATCCCTCCAATCTGCATGGGTTCTACAGCATTTTCAAGTACACGGGGTGTGTTTTCCCTTGGTCGAACATACACGGTCCGTGGGTCCGTCTTAGACCGGTCTGCCTTTCGGTCCTGCAACCGGTGGTCTAGCTGCACGACCAGATTTATTAATTCTGCACAGTCTCTAGGTGGATCAACCACCTGGGCTAAGACGTCCTTTAATTCGCCTCGTAAGCCTTGATGGAATAACTTGGTTCTTTTGTTTACTGGCCACCTATCTTCGGCAACCAGTCTGTTGATGGTAGCAATGTACGTTAACAAGTCCTGATTCCCCTGTCGGAGGGACAAGAGTTAATTGTCTACTGCTTGTTCCTGTGTTTCTGGTTATGGCGAGCAAAAAGTTTTTCCATTTCTCTCTGGAACCCCCCAAAGTCATGTAACAGAAGATCGTCATGGGTTACCAACAGCACCAACCAATCTGCTGCACTACCACTCAGGTATGATAAGACAAAAGCTACCCGAGCTTGGTCGTTTGGAAATGCTCCAGGCCTACAAAGAAAAAGAAGGCAGCACTGATTGATGAATCCCGCATACTTCCGTGGGTCTCCTGAGAACCTTTCTGGTGGTGCCAGGGGCACTGTTGCAGGTAACGTGATCTGTACCAGAGTGGGTGGTATGGCAGGCTTTTGCATCATTGGATTGCTTCCAGATAGAGCTGTCTGTCCTGCCTGTGATTGCAAGTATTGCCTGTTCATCTCTTCAGTGCGTTCTTTGGTCACTATTAGGTCTCTCCGGAGGGCATTAGTCTCTTGTCAGGCATAATGAACCTCAGCACGAAGCTCTCCTAGTAATTGGGCCAATTGGTCCATTTCTGATGTCTCCATGGCGCCCAGGTGGATTTGTTATGGTAGGCTTCGTGTTCTGTTACGCTCACCTGGTACCCACACGGACGCCACCCAGCCGGGTTACTCACTGGTATGATTCTCAGCTTTGCCCTGATGTGGTCTGAGGGGAAGGTTCTGCCTGAAAATACAGGAGGACTGTGTTCAAGACTGACCAACTGCGGTAAGTATCCTCCCTCCACCCCCGTATGCTTTCAGTCCCTCTGGTGCCCTCTCCTCACCTTGTGGTAGAATTAGGCGTGCTCGCCATCCTGCCTTCTTTGCAGGGGTGCGTTGTCTTTCATGGGCGAGTGCGGTCCAGTTACTTCACTGACGCCGGCCCGTTTGATATTGTTCAGGTAGGTCTTATTGCTGTTCTTTAGTTTTGCTGCTATCCTGCATGCCTTTCTTTGTTTAAAATGTCTCTTTTTTCTCCCTTAGGTTTGCGGAGATTCAGCGCAGCGAACTGGCTTGGTTGAGCCCCGCTGGTAAATGATGGCGCATTAAGAGCACTATGATGCGGTAAGTAAGCGCTATGCGCAGCGCTGCAAAGTCTTGCCTTTGCTAACCTGTGTTTTCCTTCCTTGTAGGTCACGGTTTTCTTCAGCGCGAGCGGAATGTCCCGAGTAATGCCAGCCGAGAGGCGACCAGCCAGGTAAGCCTTTTGAGCAGTTAGCAAATTGTAAATGTCTCTACAGCTTTCTTTAATGTTGCCTCTATCTTCCTCTTTCAGGTCGTTCTGTCCGGGAGGCGTGCAGATTCGAGGAAGCTGTTCTCAGTAGCTGCAAGTGTTTAAAGATGAAGACTACAGGTAAGATGCTGCTGCTAATGATGTTCCTTTTGTCTCCTTGCAGGTTCTGCTTCTCCGAGGTTCGAGGGAATAGCTAGACACGGTGAGCGTCACGTTGCAAGCTGCAAAGTAACACGAAGCATGTTCTGCAGTCAGGGTGTGGTTTATATAGCCCAGGTAAAGTAGTACCAGAGTAAATAATTCCAGGCCTACCACACCCAAAACACTAGACTGCATAGCTTGGTTCTTAGGGAACCAAGCTATGTGGATGCCTCCATGTTGGCTGACAATACAATAAAGTAGTTCCCAAGCACGTTGTTGTTCATGGTGTATGAGCCTTGCACCATAGGTGCCAGGACTAGCCCCATGAGGGCTTTTGAAGAGGATGCCAGGCTCTAGAGGCCCGAGTCCTGACTCCACCTGGCCAATGGGTTTGCCAGAGGGAGTTTTGGGTGAGGGTTGTGACAGTATCTGTTTAAAGGCAATGACCTGGTTATTCCCACACAAAGACTGCGACAAAGGATCATGAACCTCTGCCACGATACCCTCCATTCAGGACATCGTGGTATCTTCAATACTCTCCATTTGATACAAAGACAATTTTGGTGGCCTAAAATGAGAGTCGATGTCCAGCGCTATATCCAAACCTGTGCAATCTGCAATCAAAACAAGCATGACAACAAGAGACCAGCAGGGCTCCTACTTCAACCAACACTACCGACAAGGCCCTGGCAATTCATTGCTACGGGTTTTATTGTAGAGTTGCCACCTTCCAGGGGATACACAACTATCATGGTTACCATTGACTTGTTCACTCACATGGCTCATTTTACGCCCTTATACAAACAACCATCTTCCTCAGAACTTGCTGGAATCTTCCTGGAACATATATTCCGACTTCACAGACTCCCTTCCAAAATCATATCAGACAGGGGACCCCAATACATATCTCAATTTTGGAAACACCTATGCCGTATACTAGGAATCCAATGGGCCCTCTCCTCAGGTTATCATCCCCAGACCAATGGAGCTACTGAACGTGTGAACCAAACCCTGGAGCAATATCTTCATTGTTTCACCACCAAGGTCCAGGACGATTGGTCACTTTTGATACCTGTGGCCGAATTTGCCTATAACAATTCGGCTCACTCGGCTGTCAAAACTAGCCCTTTTTTCTGTAACCAAGGGTTCCATCCTTCGGTTCTCCCATCCTTGCTTCCACATCCTACACCAGTCCCTACACTCGACTCCTGGATTGAAAACCTCATCAACGTGCACAAACAAGCCAAGGAACACCTTGAAAATGCCCGAGCTACTACCAAGCTCTATGCAGACTCCAAAAGAAGACCAGTGCCCTCCTATGCAGTAGGTGATAAGGTCTGGCTATCCTCGAAACTACTGCCCTGACATTTACGACCAAATAAGTTGACCTCCCGGTACTATGGTCCCTTCTCCATAAAGGAGATTATTAACCCAGTTGTCTTCCAACTCAAACTACCAGACTCCTGGAAGAGAGTCCACCCAGTGTTTCATACATCTCTACTGAAACCATACGTCCAGTCCTCCCGGACTGCTCCAAGGTCTACACCAGTGATTGTCAATGACCAACTGGAATAAGAAGTGTCCAGAATATGTGACTCCAGGTACAGACGTAGTCAGCTGCAATATCTGGTTGTATGGAAAGGGTAACCTCCCAGTGAGCGCACCTGGGAACCATTCACAAACCTTAATGCCCCCAGATTACTCAAAAGGTACCACCTTATACACCCCGGCAAACCCAGAGGAACAGGCCTTCAGAGGAGGCATGCTGTCATGAACCATCGGACTCGTCCCTTCTGGACTTCCTGGTCCCTGACCCATAGAGGCTTACACTCAGCAGTACATCCAACATGACCACCAACCGCGGAACGCTGTGCACCAGTTTCCGTGTCGCACGCATCACGTTCTATAAAGCGGCCACGCCCCCGCGGCTCTGCGCTTTTCAATGCTACTGTTTACTGTGGTTGACGTGTGCTGCCGAAGTTCGCTCTCGTTAACTTCTTGTTCCTGGTTCCTGGCTCCATTGAACCCTCCACCTACCTCCTTTCCCTTGCCCTCCTTTTCATCCCGGATCTCCGCGTGCACTCTGCCGAGTGTAAGCTTCACCGTTTCCAGGAATCCCCGGACATTCTGAAAGATCCAGGACTCGGATTGCGGAACGCACGCTGGAAGCTGAGGACATTCGTGCACGCTTATATAAGACCCATAACGTACGCAGGAAGACTCCATTGAAGAAAGAACACAAACAGGTGAGAAGGGGGGAAACCTGTGACAGATGCTACCGCAATGTTCGACAGCAGGTAAGTGATGGTTTTAGGAAAAGCGCAAAGTATGGCGAAGCTCAACCTTAAACTGACTGTTTTTTCGATGTCCAACCTTGTCTTTGTTGTTCCTTGCAGGCGCTGCTGCCGACGATGGAGCGTGTTGTGCTGCGGTGCCAAGATGAAGATTTCGGCGTTCTGGAAAGTGTAAAGATGAATACTTGGTTCGCCAAAGAGATGTACAGGTAAGAACAGCTTCCCCAGTTGGTAAGTATGCTGGCAGGAAGCAGGATGTCAGGAAGCAGTATCTTCAAAGGTAAGTCTGACTTCAGGCGACGGTGAGCGTTACGCTGCTTGCAAGTGTAGAATAACGCGAATCGTCTGTCATGAGGATCGGGGCAGCTTATATAGCTGAGATCGTGGGCACGCGCATTAGGGCCGGCTTGCCAGCCACACCTTGCCACTCCTAGAGAGTGAGCATGTGTGAAGGCAATCCATTATCAGCCACACCCAAGAATAGACTTGGGGCTGCTTAATCGATGCAATGTTCAAGGTTAATGCATCCAGCTTAATGGATGGAATGTTCAAAGTTAATGCATCTGAAGTGCTATGTCTATAATAAAAGCTTTTTGGTGTTAAATGGATGTTCTTGTTTACTTTTGTTCATGAGCCTGGCGCCAAAGGCGCCAGAAAAGTGTCCACCCAGGTCTCCTGTGCATGCGACCCCTGCATGCCTGTGCACCTGACTTCATGACCATGAAAGCGTCTGCATGAAAGCTTGTTGCAGGCTCCCACACAAACCTAATATATTGATTTTTCAGGACACAATGGCCTCCTCTCTTTAGCCGCCTGTAGGATTAGCTAATAGAGTAATCCACAGAAGGCACTTGTCCACTTCCAAGATGGTGCTGGTTACAATCGGCACGTAAGAGCACGTAACGGCGTAAGCAACACGTAAGCCCATTCAGTTTGCTGGGTCCAAGTAGCAAGCCGGACGCACACAGACAGCGGCTTCAGAAGGTAAGGGAGCAATCCATACTGTAAGAATAATGACTGGGGGAATAAGCACGGAAACATGCTGTTCACTGTAGGCCTAAGCAACAGCAGTTAGGGTTGTCATCCGTTTTAGAACAAAACTTTGAATATAGTTACCGGCACCTATGTGGACAGTATGTGGAGCCTCTGCATGTCCTTGATGTAGCTGCGGATACACAAGAGGCTACACTTAGCTAACATACCACATGGCATGTGTAATTGTTACCGCAGGCATTGTATTCATTGGATTACCTGTGAGTAGCTGATAACAATGAATAACAAATTACTAAAACAGATGTCTCTCTTTTTTGCAGACAGATAATCATAAAAAAGGTCTTAGTCACGAGACGACATTGAAGAGTCACTTTACTTAGAGGGCTATCAGGTTGGGTGCTAAGCAGAAATAACCCATTGATGAGGGGCGCAGCAAAGGGGGCACCAATTATAAAGGTGACTATAAGACACGTTCTTAGTAGTTATATTAAGTCAGATCATGATTAAAGGTCACATGAGGATGAGGATAACCTGGTTCCCCCCTTTTTGTCTCCTAGCAACAAATCACTCAACACACAGATTCATGATGTGTGTATAAGCAGGTGGCCCAAGACACGCAGAAGCAACGGAAAGTGGTGGTCAGTTTCGGCACATAGGTTGTATACATAATGGAACCTTGCATGGTAAGTTTTTAAAACTTTATCAAGTTTTTGGTTTGTAGTGCTCCCCTGGAGGTGTTTTCCATTACTGGGGAACTAAATACCTTTCCATCGCCTTGAGCTGGGTGTCCTGAGGAAGGCTTGGAGGAACGCATTCAATCCTGAATTGATGCAAGACACAATCTTCTCTTTTAGCCAGAAACACAATCAGGCCGATTCATGGAATAAATGTGCGCCGAAAATCCCGGCGCAGAGGGGCCAATACGTGCGCTGCGCCGAAAATTAGCGCAAAGCGCAGGGAAACCAGCGCACGTCGATTCATGGAAGTCCGTGCGCAAGAAAAGCAGAGGACGTGCGCGGAAAAAGCGCGCGGCGCAGGCCGGCGCACAGGTCAACCAACGTCGTGCGCCACGGCCACTGCGCCATCACTCCGAGCGCAGCGCACAGCTCTAAAGTAGGCGGGACACAGGGCGGGACACTCGGAATGGGGAATAAAATGGGGCACAACACTCGGAATGGGGAAGAATGTGGGCGGCACGGGGAAAGTGTAGGAGGCAAGTGCGCGGAACGCCCACACGCTCGCATACAACACGTATTCATGGAATAGAATAGGGCAAAAAAGCGCACGCTCAAAGCAGCGCACAGGCACAAACAGGCACAAACACGACCGCCACAAGAAAGCAGGCGGTAGCGTCTCTGCGCCTGCAAGAAATGTGCGCTAAAAGGTGCGCCAACAAATAGCACCTATATACAGACATGATCAATGTCCAATACTGTGGCCCTCCAGGACAAATGACGTACAAAGGGGTACCCACAAACACAGACACGCGCAGAGAGAAAAAATAAACGTGTGCGTGCATACCGGGGTGCGCGGTAAGTTGCACACGCGATATGGCCGGCTACGTGGATTGCAGGGGTGCGCGGGAAGTTCCACACGCGAAATGGCCGGCTACGTGGATTTCAGGGCTGCGCGGGAAGTTCCACACGCGATATGGCAGGGTACGTGGATTGCAGGGGTGCGCGGGAAGTTCCACACGCGATATGGCCGGTTACGTGGATTTCAGGGGTGCGCGGGAAGTTCCACACGCGATATGGCCGGCTACGTGGATTGCAGGGGTGCGCGGGAAGTTCCACACGCGAAATGGCCGGCTAGGTGGATTTCAGGGGTGCGCGGGAAGTTCCACACGCGATATGGCAGGGTACGTGGATTGCAGGGGTGCGCGGGAAGTTCCACACGCGAAATGGCCGGCTACGTGGATTTCAGGGGTGCGCGGGAAGTTCCACACGCGATATGGCAGGGTACGTGGATTGCAGGGGTGCGCGGGAAGTTCCACACGCGAAATGGCCGGCTACGTGGATTTCAGGGGTGCGCGGGAAGTTCCACACGCGATATGGCCGGCTACGTGGATTCCAGGGGTGCGCGGGAAGTTGCACACGCGATATGGCCGGTTACGTAGATTTCAGGGGTGTGCGGGAAGTTCCACACGCGATATGGCCGGCTACGTGGATTGCAGGGGTGCGCGGGAAGTTCCACACGCGAAATGGCCGGCTACGTGGATTTCAGGGGTGCGCGGGAAGTTCCACACGCGATATGGCAGGGTACGTGGATTCCAGGGGTGCGCGGGAAGTTGCACACGCGATATGGCCGGGTACGTGGATTCCAGGGGTGCGCGGGAAGTTCCACACGCGATATGGCCGGGTACGTGGATTCCAGGGGTGCGCGGGAAGTTGCACACGCGATATGGCAGGGTACGTGGATTGCAGGAGTGCACGGGAAGTTCCACACGCGAATTGGCTGTGTGCTCCCAGGCATTACCTGTACACCCTCCACGGCCCCTGCAGGCAGCACACACCACAGGGAACTACCCTGCACACCTGCTCATGTCTCCCACCACCCCCACCCCCCATCCACCAGGGACACCCTCCACCAGGCCCCCACCCATGTCCAACCCATGTCTCCCACCACCCCCACCCCCAGCACTGTGGGGAACCTGCCAGCAGGCCCCCACCCATGTCCAACCCATGTCTCCCACCACCCCCAACCCCCCATCCACCAGGGACACCCTCCACCAGGCCCCCACCCATGTCCAACCCATGTCTCCCACCACCCCCACCCCCAGCACTGTGGGGAACCTGCCAGCAGGCCCCCACCCATGTCCAACCCATGTCTCCCACCACCCCCAACCCCCCATCCACCAGGGACACCCTCCACCAGGCCCCCACCCATGTCCAACCCATGTCTCCCACCACCCCCACCCCCAGCACTGTGGGGAACCTGCCAGCAGGCCCCCACCCATGTCCAACCCATGTCTCCCACCACCCCCAACCCCCCATCCACCAGGGACACCCTCCACCAGGCCCCCACCCATGTCCAACCCATGTCTCCCACCACCCCCACCCCCAGCACTGTGGGGAACCTGCCAGCAGGCCCCCACCCATGTCCAACCCATGTCTCCCACCACCCCCAACCCCCCATCCACCAGGGACACCCTCCACCAGGCCCCCACCCATGTCCAACCCATGTCTCCCACCACCCCCACCCCCAGCACTGTGGGGAACCTGCCAGCAGGCCCCCACCCATGTCCAACCCATGTCTCCCACCACCCCCAACCCCCCATCCACCAGGGACACGCTCCACCAGGCCCCCACCCATGTCTCCCACCACCCCCACCCCCAGCACTGTGGGGAACCTGCCAGCAGGCCCCCACCCATGTCCAACCCATGTCTCCCACCACCCCCACCCCCAGCACTGTGGGGAACCTGCCAGCAGGCCCCCACCCATGTCCAACCCATGTCTCCCACCACCCCCAACCCCCCATCCACCAGGGACACCCTCCACCAGGCCCCCACCCATGTCTCCCACCACCCCCACCCCCAGCACTGTGGGGAACCTGCCAGCAGGCCCCCACCCATGTCCAACCCATGTCTCCCACCACCCCCAACCCCCCATCCACCAGGGACACCCTCCACCAGGCCCCCACCCATGTCTCCCACCACCCCCACCCCCAGCACTGTGGGGAACCTGCCAGCAGGCCCCCACCCATGTCCAACCCATGTCTCCCACCACCCCCACCCCCAGCACTGTGGGGAACCTGCCAGCAGGCCCCCACCCATGTCCAACCCATGTCTCCCACCACCCCCAACCCCCCATCCACCAGGGACACCCTCCACCAGGCCCCCACCCATGTCTCCCACCACCCCCACCCCCAGCACTGTGGGGAACCTGCCAGCAGGCCCCCACCCATGTCCAACCCATGTCTCCCACCACCCCCACCCCCAGCACTGTGGGGAACCTGCCAGCAGGCCCCCACCCATGTCCAACCCATGTCTCCCACCACCCCCAACCCCCCATCCACCATGGACACCCACCACCAGGCCCCCACCCATGTCCAACCCATGTCTCCCACCACCCCCACCCCCAGCACTGTGGGGAACCTGCCAGCAGGCCCCCACCCATGTCCAACCCATGTCTCCCACCACCCCCAACCCCCCATCCACCATGGACACCCTCCACCAGGCCCCCACCCATGTCCAACCCATGTCTCCCACCACCCCCAACCCCCCATCCACCATGGACACCCTCCACCAGGCCCCCACCCATGTCCCCCTGGCCCCAGGTCCTGACGATACACAATCATGGCAGTAATGGCCAGCATACCCAGCACAAACACCCAGGCAAGGATTGCATGCACCCACATAGTGAATGCAATCACATGACACAACCCCAAAGGCAAGTATGCAAAAGAACACATGTCCGTCACACACACATACACAATGGGTGCAAGTGAATGTCAAAACCCATATCATGACATGTAAGAAACCAAAGAGAAAATGACACAAGTGTAAGATAATATAAAAATGTATTAAAAACAAAAAATAAGTAAACTAATAAAACATACAACTATCTGGCAAAGTAAATAAAAGGTCCATGTCCGAGAACAAAAATGATAAACCAAAAAACAAAGGATTGAAAAATCAATAGAATTTGTCAAAAGCAAAAACTTGTAGTATGAAATCAAAGAAAAACCATTACGTCATGGTGTAAACAATATGAAATAAAAAACATGTATCTCCCAAAAAATAACAATATATACAGGAATGTTCCAGGGTCCATGAGCCCAACACCACTAATGAAACCTAATACTAACTAATTAAAAAAATATGTACAAAAAAGTGGCCATTGTCCAAGTGGTCCAAAATAATAAAAATAAATAAAGGAAACCTAGCACTAACTAACTAAAAAACTATATACAAAGGCAGCGGGCTAGTCCTGCGGCTCACTTGGTGATGCTGGCCAGGGCATCCTCGAACTCCATGTCAATGTCCTGGAGGCGGGACTCAGTCCTGGCCCCGAGGTCTCGCAGGGACAACCCCATGTGCTCACCAAAATCCCTGCGAGCCTCCTCGAGGCACTCAGCCCGCCTCAATGCCCGACGCATGGAGATCTCCGCCCTGGCCATGGCGAGCCGCTCCTCTTCCGCCCGCTGCCGCTCCGCACCTATCCGCTGGCCAAACTCCTCCCACACGGAACACACTGCCATGCCAGGGTTGCCCTGCCCTCCGGCCGATGCCTGCCCCTCTGATCTTGATGGCCCTGAGCCATGATGCCTCCCACGTCGAGCCCGCTGCTGCCTCCGACGCCACTGCCTCTGCCAGCACGACGGCATCCAGGCTGATGGTAACCACCGACGCCGTCGTGCACGTGCCCTGCCCGATGATGCCGGCACATCTTCCATCTGCTGGGGTCCACTTGCTGTGTTGTCCACCCCTGCTGGACCTCCGACTCCCAACTGTGGCAGGGATGGGATCCTCACCGAGCTGGCTGCATTGGTCGGGGCAGGTCCACAGGGGGCCATGGTGGCATCTGGGCCGGAAGACGGCAAGGAGAACGACCGGTGGATAGCCTGCACAGAGGAGGAGAGGGCCGTCAGATTGGCCAACACATGCAGGAACCCCCGAACATGGCCGATCCCAATTGGGCCACGTCGGCACGGTGCACTTCGTGATGACGTGCGTGCTCCTCCCGGGAAGCACGCACGGCATCACGAATCACAGCCGTGTGCATCTCGACCCCAATCAGGACCTGCTCCACGCGGCCAGGGGTTCCCACGGCCGCAGGTGGAGGGGAGTCAGTTGACATGGACATCCCCTCTACCTGCGGACGGGCCTGGGACGGGGCATCCCTGCTGGTGCATGGTGGTGCACTCACAGGGTCAGGGACAGCGACATGCACAGGCACCTCCACGGTGACCTGTGCTGCCTCCTGCCCCTGGCCCTGGACTGCACCACTTGCACCAGCAGGGATGCTCCCACCAGGCCCCATGTGTGCACCAGTGTCGGCCTCCTCCTCCTCTGTGCAAACCACCAACCTGGATGGCTCCTCACCGTCTCCCGCCGTAGCAGGCCCCTGTGGGGGCTCACCCACCCCTTCCGCTGCAGCCGTGGGGGCATCCCCGCCGCCTTGCTCCACAGCGCCGTCTCCGCCCTCTTCTTCACTAGCCGCTGCGTAGAGGGAGACAAAGGACACAAGCATCAGGCTACTGTACAATGGTCCCCTAGACAGGAAGCAATAGCAGATGAGCACCCCTGTCAAAGTACACTTCCATCATGTCCCTCCACAACACATGGGTCAGTCCAGGCAAAACACACACAGTAACAGGCATGGTGCATGCCATGCACATTTCCATGCATGTCCAATTGACTCTTGAAACATTCAATGATATGTAACTCACATGCATCATGGCTCATGCATATCACATGCACACACTTCACCTCAGTCACATCCATCTGGCCCCAAACACACCGAACACAGGCGAAACAAGGGTAAGTTGGGTGCGTCACTGAATCTGTGCATTGTCACACACATGTGTCATGCATCCATGGCATGCACAAGTCACAGACACGCAGCTCAGGCACACAGACATGGCTACCATATATGTACCTGTCATCAGCACCCATCCTTCACCCCCATCCATGTCCAGGTACAGAGACTGGCATGCTCTCATGTCCTAAATCTGCATAGGGCTCCCCATGGCGCATTTCAACACATGCAACAACCATGTGGGTCACACATCACTGGTCGCACATGCATTACCATGATGTCCCTGCACACATACATGCATACATGGCCCATGGCACACATACAGGCAAGTATCATAGAACCAGCACACCGCAACATGCCCTGTCTCACACAGTAATGCTTGGACACTTACCGCTCAACTCCAGACGGGTCTCCCTCTCAAGGATCTGGGCGTGGAGCGCTGGGCGTACGCGTTCCAGGACCCTCTTCTGGATGGAACTCATGCGGCCCCGGCCCCCCTCCACGAGGCGCCGGGCCTTCACAAGGGTCCTGGACCTCAAGTCCTCCCAGCGCTTCTTGATCTTCTGGACGTTGCGGGTTGCCACCCCCTCCGCGTTGATGGCAACCACACAGTCGGCCCAGATCCTCTCCCGTCCTTCCTTGCTGGCGCGGGACGATCCAAAGAGGGCATCATACTGCCCCAGGACATGCTCCACCAGGACACCAACTTCGGTGGCAGTGAAGCTGGTGCCCCTCTGCCCCTCTGGCCTGGGGTTGCCACTGGTGCCAGATGTGGAAGTGCCCGACATGGCAACCCCAGAGGCAGGTGTGGGTGGGCAACTGGGTCCTGGGGCTGGGCTGTGGAGCGATGTAATCCCAGTTGGGAGTCTTCAGTTCCAGCAGGGGTGGACACAGCAACTGGACCCCTGCAGATGGCTGATGTGCAGGCACCAAATGGCAGGGCACGGTGGCAGCAGGCAGGCAGGCAGGCAGGCAGGCAGCAGCAGATAGCACGTGGGAGGCTGCTCAGGGCACTGGGGGGGCAGTAACTCGGCCTTCGGGGCAGGAGCGTGGTGTTCCGTGTGTTTTCGGGTGGCCAGCTTGATACGGAGTGATTTGGCACGTGAAATTCCTGCACGTCAGCGTGAAATCCGAGGAAAGGCCCTTAGCGCGTAAGTGCGTCAGCACGCATACGCGATTCTATTGGACCAGAGTCCCTCATCGCGTAAGCGCGTCTGACGTGATCCGCACGGGCGTTCCCCACTCAGCACGTGATGACGGAGCACACGTGGAAATACTGCACGTCAGAGTGTCATCGCGTGTAATTGGCCAAAAGTGCGCGTACACGCCATTGGCCTAAGTACGGGTATTTCAGGGGTGCGCGGCCACTTACACACGCAAGTACGTCAGCGCACCTGTATGCCTGCTGCGTGGGAATTTCCACACGCTATTGGAGTGGGAACTCGAATCCAGGGGTGCGAGGCTCACACGCTCGCCTACAACACGCGCAAGGCATTAATTTGCGCAATTTTCAATAAACAAGCCAGATGCCAGGATGAACATACCGTTCCTAGCAGCAGTGGCAGTGGGCTACCAAAGGAGGAGGAGGAGGAGAGTCAGGGCCAGAATATTCACACCCAGAACCAGCCTATTCGGGATGCCTGATGACCAGGTGTATGGGAGGTACAGGTTTCCAGCACACATCATACTGGACCTGGTCAGTGAGTGGGAGGATGACCTCACATCACCCACCCTGTGCTCCCAAGCACTCAGCCCCCTGCAGAAGGTCCTGAATGTACTGCACTTCTTGGCCACTGGATCCTTTCAGCGGACAAGTGCCATAGTGGGTGGTGTGTCACAGGCCACGCAGTCACGCTGCCTACACCAGGTCTTGAACATCATCACTGCACGGCCATCAGTCCGCAGGCACATATATCTCCCCAGGACTCATGCAGAAAGGCGGACGTGCATCCAGGAATTCTATGGTGTGGCTCAATTCCCCAAAGTGCTTGGTGCAATTCACTGCACACATGTGGCTCTACGTCCACCCAGGGCAACAGAGCACATCTATAGAAACCGCAAGCACTGGCATTCCATCAACGTGCAAGTTGTATGCAATGCCAAGGGAATAATCACATCAGTATATGCCAACTATCCAGGGTCCACCCACGACAGCTTCATCTACAGAATGTCTACCCTATGCCGGGACCTAGAGGCTGGCCAGCATGGAGATACATGGCTGCTTGGTGAGCATGAATGCCACTGCACATGCATGCATGTCAGAAACTGGGTCATGACACAGCACCACTAATGATACCCATCACCACCTCCGCAGGGGACAGTGCCTACCCTATCAGCCCCCACATGATGACCCCAATCCGGAACCCCACCACGCCACCCCAGGTAAGGTACAACACAGCCCACATTGCAACACGGGGCATAGTGGAGCGCACATTCGGAGTGCTCAAGTCACGCTTTCGCTCCCTTGACCGTTCTGGCGGGCAGCTCTTATATGCTCCCCGAATAGTGTGCAGGATCATAGTGGCAGCATGTGTCCTGCACAACGTTGCAACACGCCGGGGCCTGCCCGTGGACATGGTGGTGCCCCCACATCCACAACCACATGCACGCCCGCTGCGCATGGGAGGGGAAAGGGCACGGGGGGAGGCAGCCCGTACGCAACTGGTGGCCAACTTCTTCACCTAGGAATCACAGTGCTGGCTAGTGCACACTCACTACCTGACAATGTCTGAAAATTACTTGACAATAAACTGTCAGATACACATCAGCCTGAGATTGTTAACATGGAAGTGTCAATATGTGTGCACCCCTACCTACACATACACCAGCAATGCATCACAACGTAAAGACACAACTCCATCAATCAAATATGCATTGCCACAGGCGATTCACTACATGACAACATTGCCATGTCACCCATTCCCTTCACAGTCCCGCCACTGAGGACACCATGTCATGGTATGTGACAGCAAACAAACTGGCCATCACAACATGACACCAGTGTCACAAATAGCAGTGCCCCAAATGGAACATAGCCGCACTTGAACAGCTAACCGCGCTGGAGCCACTACTACACACCTGTGTAAGAGTAATTTCAATCAAATTACACACCAACCCACCCTGAAGCCCACCCAAACAAGACACAATGCATGTAATCAATGGTAGTCTCATTACCTGATTCTGCTGGTATGTCCTCACCGTCCAGATGTACAGTGATGGCGCCACGCAAAAGTGTCAGTGCACATCTACCGACATGTAGTCTGACTCCGGAGAGTATGCCCTTGTGAAGATCTGTGTGAAATACCTGCAAAACATGAGCAACATATGTAAGTAGAGGCACATATCAAACCATCATGCATAGTTAGGTGCAACAACAATGTACACTATGAATGTCTACACAGTATTGACTATGGACTGGCCAACAGCTCATGGGAGTCCAATGTCACCGTGTAATTTGCTGTCACTTGGGCACACCCTTTGCAAGCCCATGGAAACGGAAGCAGGAGGGGTGTGGATGTCTGCTACCCAAGCATCGAAACCAAACTCAGGACAAGCCTGCATGTGCCCAGCCACAATACAGTGTATGCCCAGGTACCCACACAAGGCAACACTCTTGCAAAATAAAAATAAAAATGAGAAAAAATGGCCATGAAAGGGCCGGCGGGGGGGGGGGCCACCTATGAGGTCCGAGGACAGGATGCACGCCACAATCCACCTGTGTGGATCATAGGAAACTAAAACACCCCATAGGCTCGTGGCCCACACGGCTACTCTGTTGTGGAAGATGAGTCGCTATCGCTCTGGCCAGACCCTGCAGCTGACTCTGGAGGTGGGGGAGCTGCCTCAGAAGATGGTGTGACAATGGGAGGCAGCCCACGCAAAGCACGAGTTTGCTCCTCCATGGCTGCAAGCAGGCGGGTCTGGTAGTTCTGGTTCTGGGTTATAATCATGCGGAGGTCCCCATGCAGTAACTCCCGGGATGACCTGACCTCCGCACGAGTTGCCTGCATCTCGGCCGAGAGCGTCCGTGTCAGACGCTCCAGCTGCTCCTCTGTCCTTCTATGGGATGAAGCCTCAAGCTCTAACAGGGTCGACCTGAGGTGACGGAATTCTTCCCTCAGGCCTTCCCTGTGGCGCTGGGACTCCATGGAAAGTGATTCCCGCAGAGTCGCCAGTGCCGCCCGCCTGTCCATGTTGGACGCCAACATATCCTCCCTGTGTGCCTGGCAGATGGACTCTGTAGCCTGCTCCAGTCGCTCCATCAGCCTTTCTGGGGGGACAATGGAAGTGGCCACCCTATCCATGGCCTGTGCAATCATCTCGGATGATGCTGCCTGTTGGGTGGCCATACCGTAGATGGATTGCTCCCAAACGGTATTGCCAGGTGGCATACGGCCACCACGTTGACGGGCACCACACCTGCCTGGGGCAAGGCGGACTGCGCCTTGCTGTGCCGGCAAGGCCTCAGGCTGCAGGACTGCATTCCCTCTCTGATCTGCAGCCCCAGGAACAGGATCAGAGATTGGGTGGTGTGGCCCTGCATCCGTAACCACCGGAGGCTGATCTGCCGACACTGACATCCCCATTGAGGGCAATGGCCCGGCTGCAGGTGGGTCGGACAGAGGAGATTCTCTCCCAAGAACACTCACCTGCGACTGCACATAGGTGTCATCCTCCGAGTCTACACCTGAATACTGCTCGGGGGAGGAACCCCCAGAGACACCCCTCGACAGCACGACCTGCAGCACTTGTGGGTTTTCACCCACAAACACACCACGTCCCTCACTTGTGGAAGGTCGGCCCGGGTTGCCCTCCTGGGACGGCTCAACCACCACATCCCCAGCATCAACAAGTGCTTCGTCCCCTGCAAAGACATGAAAGAGAAAAATGGAAACAGGCATTAGCACCATGGCATGCAACAAGGGCTGATGAACAACAGAGGCAGTAGTTCTACGACACATGTCCCACATGACTGGGAGACCTCCTATGCATTCACCATCACTGGGTCTGTAGGGGAGGCTCAGGGCATACAATGTACAGATTGGAGAGCAACGCCTGCTCACCATGCTGCCTAGCACTGCCATCACACATTGGCCGGTGATTGCCATGTCAAAGGCACATGCCATCACACACATGGCATGTGACATAGCCACCAAGTGAAGAGGGAGAGGAGGGCTACTTTTTTGGATTTCAACCACTCTGGTCCTGACATTGCATCGTCACATCAATAAGTAAACATGTTGTACATGGATCTGCTAGTCCAAATTGGCCACGATGCACAGTGCCTTGTCTACATCAACAAAATGCAGTAAACAATGTGATTCCACCTCCCCATCACCTGTAAAGGAATCATATTGCATTCGTGAAGCACCGGTCCAGAAATGTATGAAGGTACAGCGGAGCACTGAGGGGTGGTGGGGCAGAAGGGGATGCCAGTCAACAATCCTACTGGTGCTGGTGTCATTCATGTCACGCAAGTGCAGGGGTGGGTGGCACAATGAAGTGCAAGGGGAAGTGGCGGCTGGAAGTGCTGTACAAGGTAAGTAGGACTTGACGTCAAGGGCAGATGGTGTTAGGCGCAGACAAGTGCTGGGGGGGTGGCCTATAGGGGTACAGAGACAATCATGCAGTGCTGTGGGCTCGGAGGGGACAGGGGAGGTACACACTGCATCTGGCTCGGCAAGGCCCTTGCAGATTTCTATGTGTCCAGCAGAGTTGTCACATGCCGCAGATATGTGCCCTTGGATTGGGGATCTCATCTTGGTGAAAAGGGTGAGGCGCTATTGCCTTTGGAGCATGTGGCAGGCCAGTTTGCCAGAGGATGGGCATGATGCAGGACATTCCCTCTCTGCCACCCGGCACCTGTGGTTTGGGTTCACAAGATCAGAGTCATGCCAGGACTCTGCATTGGCATGGGGCTTCAGACAGGTGGTCATGACCGTGGCAAAGACATCCAGTGTACCTGACATAGAGTGGAGCATGGAGTGGGCCCTGTCAGGATGGGAGCGAGCCTAAGGGGGAGCTGGATGGGGGGGAGATTTTGGCAGCATGAGCCTCGACTGACACACACTTCATGGGTTGGAATACCAAGAAGGTGTGTGACAGTGGTGAGGGTGGCTTTGCCTGTGGGGTGGTGAGGGTGAGCTGGGAGGAGAGGAGAATGTGATCACTCCAGGAGAGAGGAGTGCAGAGATGGACGGAGAGGGGAAAGTCAGATGAGATCAGAGCATCAAGAGTGTGCCCTGCAGAATGAGTAGGGACAGACGGGAGTCTAGAGGGTGAGAGGGAGTTGCTGAGGTCACAGAAAGGTCACGTGGGGGCGTCAACAAGCATGCAGGTGGATGCGTACAGCACCAAGGAAGAGGATTTCTGTGTCTGGGGACATGAGTGAGGAGGAGAGGTGAGGACACTCAGAAAGGAAGTAGTACATTTGACCAGTTTTCCCAGACACAGTACGCACAGTTTGTGAATGTCAAGGTGTGGTGGAGAGAGACGTCACACAAGCCATTCCAGAGTGGAGTAGGTCTAAGTAGGAGTGACAGTGGCAGGAATACCCTCAGGGAAGCCAAGGGCACACCCCCCCTGCACAGTAGTGGCGGGCCAAGGTGAGGGTCTCCTGAACATCAGGTAGGAGTGTGTGAAGGACGCAGACAGAGCTGGCCGTCAGACATGTTTCCATGAGACCAAGGATGTCAAGGTGCATAACCTCATGTAAGTGACAGATATCGGAGGAATGCCTGATGCAGCCGCAGTGAAAGGAGTGTAATTGTGGAGGAGGTTGACAGCCTTGTAGGACTTACGGGGAGTGCTAGAGATCAGAGGTGCAGCATGTGTAGGAGTTGGAGTGGGAGGCGGAGAAGGATCATGGGAGGGTGCAGGGAGGCAGTGCAGGATTGATGAGGAGAGAGGAGGGGGGACAGCAGGAGAGGTAAGGAAGTTGATGAGATGTGGGTAGCATTTCTCAAGGAGATTGAGGTTGGCCTAAGGGCCTTGGACTGAGACGCTCCCATTACCATGCACATCAATAGTGGCCTCTGAGGATTGGAAGGAGGCCAGGAGTACACCCCAACGGGTCCCACCATTGATGGTGGAAGAGGAGCAAGGAGAGAGGACAGGGACCATGTGAAGGGTCTATGGGACAGGCAAAGGCATGTATGAGCAGATGTCAGTGAGAGTTAGCTTTGAGTAGGCTCAGATGCACTGGTCAGCAATAGGGTGGGTCGCATTGGAGGGCAGGGTGCCCTCATTTGACTTTTGGCAAGCAGGTGTCGTGAGTAGGGCACGATGGTCTGAACTGTAGAAGTCATGGAAGATAGACCATGAAGAGCAGCATGGAGTGTGAGGGAATGGGGCTCGAAACCAGACGGTACAAAAGCCCACAGGTAGGAGGTGGATGTCAAGGCAACATCCACAGTATGACAGCATGTTGGTTGCCATTTATATGCAGAGGACGCATTAGCATGTGGTATCATTGCATGTCAGGCATGTGAAGATGAAATTTGAATGGCTGGGGGAAAGGATAGGAATGGTATGTAAGACATCAGATGAATAGACAGGGGAGTATGAGCAACAATGTAGTGACAAAATGACAATTCAAGGGCAACTTCCATGGTGTCGGCCCATATGTGCACTGTTGCCAGTAGGGATAGTGCTGTGGGCAGATGGTGTTGCACTGAACATACTGGATGAGGCACATGGGTGCCACTATCAACTCTGCCACACACCCCCTTGACAGGCACCCAACATGAATGCTTCACACACACACCATGCACATGGATAATACACACATGCATGTGCACTCACCGGATGATGCCTCGTAATCAGGGAGATCTCCCACACCTTGGAGTTGTCCCTCGGTGACGTAGGATCCAGCTACGGACTCGTGTGGTGTGAGTTCTATTTCCTGTGCTGGGGACCCACCTCCAGTCACCAAGGTTGCGGCATGACTTGAGGCCAGCTTATCCTTTGCCCTGCGCTTAAGGTCATTCCAGCGCTTCTGGCAATCACTAGCTGTGCGCCTCACTACTCCAAGGGCACTTATTCTGTCAGCAATGGTCTGCCAGTGTGCCTGGTGTCTGGCATGTGTGGTCTTGGACCCTGCAACGATGACCATTTCCCTATCATGATCTGACACATACTGAACAAGTGCATTCAGTTCGGCATCTGTGAAGCTTGGCTTCCTTGATGGGCCGGACTGTGCAGCCGTGCCTGGGGCATCAGCCTGTGCCGGACGTGCACTCTTCCTCTTGCGCTTGGAAGGGGGTGGGGATCCAGAGTGTCCTACGCCGCTGTGGACACTAGGGGCAGGAGCCGTGGTGGACTCAGTACTGGGTGTGTGGGATTGCCCACTCAGCATGGGAGTAGGTGCAGGCATTGGGGGTAGTGGGATGGGGTCAGGCCTGATCTGAGGTGCATGAACTAGGACCGACACAGTCTTGGCAGGGTGTATGAGAGGTGGGGTGGATGGAGCCACACCCTGGCTACGGGGGCCAGCAGATGACCTATCTGGCATAGATGCGCGTGCCCTGATGACACCAATGTGCACCGGTGCACGTGCAGTGGACCTGCTGACCTGGATGTCAGCGATGGGATCACCCTCGGACAGGTCTGGTGCCACAATGGCCTGGTCCGACAAGGGCTGATCAGGGTTGGTATCAGCCACATGACTCTCAACTGGGGGGGGGGGGGCATGGGTGTCCCTGACTGGTCCTCCAGACTGGGGGGGACAGGGGCACCCTGCAAGTCACAACCACGTCCCCTAGTGGATCCTCCACGGCCACCACGTGTGGCTCGGCCACCTTTGCCACCCTTACGGCTTGCACGCCTCCCAACCATGGCACTGATGGTATTGTGCGTATGGGAGTCGGTGTGCACAATTGTCCTGGGCAATTGGGTGTCAAAGGGGTTGGGTACCAGATGGTATTCGTACCCTAGTGCAGTGGCAAGGCTATATGACACCCCTGGGGAAAGATGACGGGTCACGCAACGCACAGGCACCCCAAAAAAGTTAAGGAACGTGCACAATACCCCTCCTAGGCCACGTGTGCTGATGGAAAACCCTGCACTACGCTGTGGCATCCAGTAACACAATGAACGTATGCGTGTCACACGCAGCCTAGAATGACCTCTGAAGGGGTAGGCTACACACGGGGCAAGCACTGAAGTTAGATACGTGCGTGACTCACCGTCTGCCAGGTAAAAGAGCGTGAAAAATGAGCGCGTTTGGTTGGCAACACCCCCGCCAAAAGAAGATGTGTACGCTGTCTGAGGAGACAGGACAACAGTAGAAGGGGACACTGTTTGAGGGAACAGGCCCAGGTAAACCAGTACAAGAGGGAAAAGAGAAAAAGCTGTCAGAGGTAACAGGGAGTACGAACTGGAAACGCCGTGAAGTAAATCGCGTGTGAAACGACAAGAAGTACAGAATTCACCCACTCGCTCTCCACGAAAAGCACGTACAAGGAAATGGTGTTCTACACTACCTTATATACAGGCCCACACGTACAGCGTCACTTACGGCGTGTACGTGCTTGGCCCATGTTCACCAATCACACGCTTTGTCACTTCTGCGTGTGGATCCTTTTTCACCAATCACACGCTTTGCCACTCCTGCGTGTAGCTCACTTTTCGCCAATCACACGCTTTGTCACTCCTGCGTGTAGCTCACTTTTCACCAATCACACGCTTTGTCACTCCTGCGTGTAGATCCATTTTCACCAATCACACGCTTTGGCACTCCTGCGTGTAGATCCATTTTCACCAATCACACGCTTTGACACTGCACGTGCAGAGACGCACATATGCTGGTGACGGGTTTTCGCCCGATTCGCTGAGTGTGGGATTTTACCGTGCAAAATCACTCCCTATCAGGCTGTCCACGCGTTCAAACACGAATGACCACGCTCCTGGCCAGGAGGCCAAATTACAGTCCCCCAGAGCCCTGAGCACGCTCCCACCTGCCATCTGCTGCTGCCTGACTGCCTGCTGGCCACGTGCCCCACAGTGCTGGTGGGTGGGGGTGGTGGGAGACATGGGTGGGGGCCTGGTGGAGGGTGCCCCTGGTGGATGGGGGGTGGGGGTGGTGGGAGACATGGGTGGGGGCCTGCTGGCAGGTGCCTCTGCACTGCTGGGGGGTGGGGGTGGTGGGAGACATGGGTGGGGGCCTGGTGGAGGGTGCCCCTGGTGGATGGGGGTGCAGGGGGACATGATCAGGTGTGCAGGGTAGTCCCCTGTTTTGTGGGCTGCCTGCAGGGGCCGTGGAGGGTGTACAGGGTACACCTGTGAGGGCCCACCCAGCCTATTCGCGTGTGATAATTCCCACGTACCCTGGCCATTCGCGTGTTGAACTTCCCGCTACCCCTGTAATACACGTTCCCTGGCCTATCGCGTGTTCTACTTCACGCGTACCCCTGTAATGCACGTACCCTGGCCAATCGCGTGTTGTACTTCCCGCTACCCCTGTAATACACGCACACTGGCTGTTCGCGTGTGATGATTCCCGCGTACCCCTGTAATGCACGTTCCCGGGCCTATCGCGTGTTCTACTTCACGCGTACCCCTGTAATACACGTTCCATGGCCTATCGCGTGTTCTACTTCACGCGTACCCCTGTAATACGCGTTCCCTGGCTGTTCGCGTGTGATAATTCCCGCGTACCCCTGTAATACACGTTCCCGGGCCTATTGCGTGTTCTACTTCACGCGTACCCCTGTGATACTCGTTCCCTGGCCTATCGCGTGTTCTACTTCACGCGTACCCCTGTAATACGCGTTCCCTGGCTGTTCGCGTGTGATAATTCCCGCGTACCCCTGTAATTCACGTTCCCTGCCTAGTCGCGTGTAGGACTTCCCGCATACTCCTGATTTGATGATTGCCCGCTTTGCTTTCCTTGTTTGCCAGCCCTGTGAAGTGGTCCAGGGTTTGCGCAGCCCTTAGCGATGATTTAGCGATTTTGATGGCTTTTCCTTGCGCGAGGGCATTCTTGGGGGCGTTACTGGCGCTGCTGCAGGCTCGCTGCGATTCTCTGCGCCACGGCTGGTTTGGGAGCATGAAATCCATGAATACGCTGTGCGCGGAAATCAGTTTTAGCGCACGTGCCTGGCGCAGACTATCGCAGGCGCACGCTGTGCGCCAGCCGCGTGCGCTACTTGTGCGCTGGATTCTATGAATTACCCTGAATGTGTCAACCTGTTTAGTGGAATGCTTGTCACACTGTTACTAACCCCACCATAGACACAGGGCATATATACAATGTTCGCTATGCCCATGAAATAGGTATTTTAGTACAGTGGCTGTTTTGATGCATTACTGATTTTTGTGCAGTGTATATGTTAAATGTATGATATGTGTTTTGATACTGCAATTTTGTGCTTGTTTTTGAATACATTATTTTTAAGTCCCTTGATCAGGAGTATTGTTGAGTAAATCATGTCAATATGTACCGTAGCGTATCTTAGCTGTAATCCACTCATTCAGTGTGGGAAGGCAGAGGAGCCTGTGTTCATTTTTCCTTTGTTGTCATATTTTTCTCTTGATAAATGCCATTAAAACATATATTTTTTAAAGAATACAAGAGAGAATATGGGATCAGAAAAGGGAGTGAGTAAGAGAATAGACAAAACATCTGAAGGAAGGAGAGACAGAGGGGTGACAGGGAAGAGGAGGGACAGAAAGAACAGAGGAGGGAGTGTGAAGAATTTAGAGATAGTGGAGAGAGTGAGCAGCGGAAAGTGAGTGAAGACGGAGAATAGAAGGCAGTGTAAATTTAGAATCCAAAACAAAAAATACATATGTTCTAAGCAAGCTATTTCCATGCTGTGTAAATTCCATCCTCAGTGGTCAGGCTCTGGATCTTGTACATTAGAAACATATGCTCCCTCCCATCTACCTTCAATGAGAAACCTCCCCTTCAATCCTCCTGCCGCAAAAGTATATTATTCGATCCTCATGGTGGCCTCATTGGTATGCAAGTGCCAGCTGGACCACAAAAGGATACCCCTCAAAGACATCTAAGCGTGTCCTCCCCTTCAAGGCTAAACAGATTTAGTGGTATGTATTGGAAAGGGTGACAGTGGCATCTTGGCATGCCACGACACAGTGACAACACCTTGGAAAGGTACCAGCTGAACACATTGTTAGAATAGTTTCGTATTTAATGATGTACATAATGTTCTGTTGCTATGACAGCATCTTCGTGTATGGTTCCAGAATGTTGATGGAAACATACACGAAGATGTTGCTGAAAGAGGCTGGCCTTCCCGGGGCTCCTACCAATAAACTTAGAAGTACGTGATTTACACACATATCGAAGTGTGCGTTTTATGCTTCAGCAATACACTACAATTGGCGACGAGGATGTATCACGTGAAAGGAGTCCCGGGCACAGCGTGAGCGGAAACAAACGCTGTTGATCAATGATGTCACAGTTATGAGGAGCGGTGATCGGGGATTGCAACAAGTACAAGGAAAGAGAAGTGTGCTTACATGAGGCAGGTGAGCGGGAGACCAAGCGGAATAAGAAGATCTTGAATTAAGATCACAGGCAGCGGCGGCATATGAGAGACGCGCGCGAGCGGCCAACCGTCAATTTAATTAGAGGAAAGGACCTTAGTGCGTGCTGTACGTGCCGCCATTTTGAAAAAAGAAAAAAAAAAAAAAACGACATTTCATACGGTACGGAAAGGGATACATGGATACAATGCAAATGGCATTGAAGTGGTGATTGCATGTGAACTAACTGGGTACAATATTCAATAAATTAGAGTGCAGCACATCAAGGAAATTGTTACAGGAAGCATTTAAAAAAAAAAAAAAAAACTGTGAAATATATAGCACCATGCAGACCATATCTGCCCCAGTAAAGTTTTTGCCATTGCCGGGGAACCCAACATGCCCCTGGGAACAATGGCAAGATAATTTTCAAGTGTATCTGAGGGCAATAGGAGGTTCGAGGTACAGTGATGATCAGAAGGAGGCCACTCTTCTAAGTTGTGTAGGTGCTGAGGCACTAAGGATTTTTAGGACTTTACCTGAATTAGAACAAGATGAAGTGAGTTGGGAAGAATCTTCGAGTGGAGCTAGAAAATATGACACAGCGATGGCTAAACTCAATAAACATTTTGGAAATAAAACAAACATTGTATTAGAAAGATATAGATTCTTCACGAGAAAACAAAGTAAAGAGGAAAATATAGATTCATATTTAGCTGCATTAAGGGGGTTGATGGCCACTTGTGCGTTTACAGGAGCAGCAGATGAATATTTAAGGGATCAGATGGTGTTGCATGTGGCGGATCCCCGGATTCAACAACGTTTGTGGCAAGCGAAAAACCCCACATTGGAAAAAACAATTGAGATAGCTAGGTCAATTGAACTAGGTGAAAAATGTATGAAGGAAGTTCAAAATAAAGTGGAGAGTGTGGGAGTAAAATCAGTACAGGAGACGGAGGTTGGACAACATAACAGTCAAGAAGATGATTTAATTGCTATTGTTAAAAGATTGGTCAAATCAGATATGAATGGTGGAAGCAGACAAGGAAGGGCTGGCGTGTTCAGACAAGACAACAGATGTTTGAATTGTGGATGGTATAGACATGCCAATGCAGAAAGAGATTGTCCAGCTGTGTCAGCAGAATGTTACAGATGTGGTCAATTAGGACATTTTGGAAAGATGTGTCACAACAGTAGAACAAGAGGAAGGTTTAACAACCGGTTTGGAAGAAATACCGGACGCTACAATAGAGGCAGAGGTGTAGCGATAACAAGTATAAACGCAATGGAAGACATGAGTGGTCCGAGCAATTTAGTGACTATCAAAGATCGGTTTGAAGACGGGGTTCAAATACTAACTCTTGCAACAAGTGAAAAGGAGATGGGACCATGGGTTGCCATGGAGATAAATGATATAACGCTACAAGTCATGGTGGATACTGGTTCTCCTTATACTATGGTTGATGTAGAGACATATGTCAAAGTATTAAAAAAAAAAATGGGAGAACTGCAAATGACAAAGATCAAGGCAACTGGATATGGAAAAACACCCATAAACATCATAGGGTTTGTTTGGGTGCATCTTAAATTTGAAGGGAGGAAAACATATTGCAGACTATTTGTGGCTGAGAATGGGTTTTCAATAGTTGGATGGTGGGAGCAAGCAGCTTTGAAAATCAGGATTCATCCTGGTGAAATGGTGCCCATTTTATGCATTACGGAGAGCAGCTGTGATACCGCAGAGAATTTGGCAAAAGCTTTTCCCAAAGTTTTTAATGAGGAAATAGGTTTACTCAAAGGATTTGAACATCGGATCATACTAAAAAGGGGTGCAAAACCAGTGGTACATAGAGTGAGAAATATACCCATCGGTACCAGAGAAGCATTGAAGGCTGAATTAGAAAGGTTATGCAAGCAGGATGTCATCGAACCGATTGAAAGCTCGGAGTGGTTATCCCCAATTGTAATTGTGAAAAAACAGGATGGATCCATCAGGATGTGCGTGGATCTAAGAGATTTGAATGCTAACATTTGGGTAGATCGCCATCCTTTGCCGAATATTGGGGAAATGTTGACTACCATGAAACCGGCAAAGTATTTCCCGACGTTAGATCTATCGTCAGCGTATCACCAAGTAGTGCTGGAGGAGGAGAGTAGACATTTAACGTCTTTTGTGACGCCCTTAGGAGCTTTTCGGTACAAAAGAATGCCTTTTGGGTTGGCTTCAGCAGCCGCGGTGTTCCAAAGACTGATGCATCATTTATTTGAAGGATTACAAGGAGTGCATTATTTTCAAGATGACATATTGGTGTCAGGAATATCTCAAGAAGAACATGATGCAAAGTTATTGGGAGTCTTACAAGTACTACAACAGAAAGGAATGACATTAAAAATTGAAAAATGTAAAATCAAGAAAAATGAGGTAACATATTTGGGTCATCGAATAACTGCTGATGGAATAATGCCAAAAGATTCATTAGTGAATACCATTTTGAAAATTTCTGATCCCAAGAATAAGGAACAACTTAGGAGTTTCATGGGTTTAACAGAATACTATTCGAAATTTATTGATCATTATTCAGATAGAACAGAGAAGATGAGAAGTTTAATGTGCAAAGGTATCAAATTTGAATGGACTGAAGATATAAAAAAAAAATTGAGCAAATCAAAACTTTAATTAATAAAGCACCAGTGTTAAAGTTATTTGATTCAAGTGCTAAAACAAGAATATCTGTGGATGCAAGCAACGTAGGACTGGGAGGAGTTCTAGAACAAGTGCAAGCTGGTGAAATTGTTCCCATTGCGTTTGCTTCAAGGACATTAAGAGGTGCTGAGAGACATTATTCAACAATAGAAAAAGAAGCGTTGGGTGTTAAATGGATATTGGAACATTTCAAGAGCCTCATTTGGGGCATTCCAGTGGACATTATAACAGACCACAAACCACTTGTACATGTTTTGAACTCAAAGAATCCTCATATGACATCTCCTCGAATAAGAAGATGGACACTGATCATCATGCAGTTCAATGTGATGATTAAATATACTCCTGGAAGAAACAATGTGGTAGCGGATTGTTTTTCTCGTCTACCGTGTGAGGAGATAGCAGGGGATGGTGAGGACAACGAGACAATGATGGAGGAACAAAACATGGACTGTATCATTGCTCAAGTGCATCCCAGTTTTTCAAAGGAGGATTGGGTAAGAGCTAGTGAAGCTGACCCTGAACAAGAAATGTTGAGAAGAGCCATTGAGAGTGGATGGCAAAACATTGATGACAATGCAAAATACTGGGAGAAATTTAAAAATGAGTTGTCAAATGATAAAGTTTGTGTGTATCGAGGAGAACGTATCATACCCCCAACAAACTTGAGGAGTAGGATTATGGACATTGCCCATGAAGGACATGTGGGGAGAATGTTGACAAAGAGAAGAGTAAGAACTGCTTATTGGTGGCCTAACATGTGGGGTGACATGGAAACTCTAGTTAGAGATTGTACTGCATGTGCAGTGAGTGACAAGAGTAAGTTAAAAATTACTACCCCATTGCAGCCGGTGAATATTCCTAGTACAGTATGGACAAAATTAGCCATCGATATAGCTGGACCCTATGAGACATTGGATTCACAAAAAGTGTTCCTCATAGTGTTAGTAGATTATATGTCCAAATGGGTGGAATGTGGTATTGTTGAGGAATCAGTATCGGCTATCAAAGTAGTGAAATTCCTGGAGGAAATCTTTAACAGAGAAGGAGAACCGCAAGAACTGGTGTCGGACAATGGAGCCCAATTCATGTCTGTGGAGGTTCAAAAGTTTCTAAAGGACAGAGCTATTAAACATAGCACCACAGCGTTATACCATCCCATGGGAAACGGGTTGGTAGAGAGGATGAACCGTTTCATAAAAGGTATTATTCAACTAGCCATAATAAATGAGCTACCCTGGAAAGAGACACTCAAAGAGGCTCTCAACACATACAAAGTCACGCCACACTCAGTTACGGAGGAAATTCCATTTACTTTGATGAGAGGAAGGACACCTACAAATAGACTAAGGCCTGCTTGGATGACAAAAAAGGGAGACAAAGAAATAAATTTGGAAGACATTATTAACAAAGTAAAAAGGAAACAAGAAGAGTATAAAAGATACTATGACAAGCGAAAACATGTTCAAGAAAATCAAATTGAAACAGGTGATTGGGTAAGAGTGAGAGAGCCAAACCGGGTGATGAAAGGAGAATCAAGATATCGTCCTCCTCAAAGAGTGAAAGAATGCTCAAAGAAATCTGTGATCTTAGAAGATGGCAAGAAATGGTCATGCGATGATGTAGTTTTGGCAAAGGAAAAGGAGATAATGAGAAATGAAGGGGAACAAGGCTGGTATGGAGAAACATTTCAGAACAAGATATTCAAAGATGATATTGAAGAAACAAGTGTAAGATATAAAGGTAATATACGAGAAGAGAAAACCCAAAGAAAACCACAAGAAGGAAGGAGTGACAATTCTCAGACAATACCAAGGCACAGGAGAAGTTTGTGGAACCGTAATCCAGACTTTGTGTATTATTGAGAATTTGAAAATGGAAAAATTGGATCCAGACAACAAATTACAACTCGGATAACATGAAGATACTGTATCCTTTATAAGTAACAATGTTAAAGTTATTATGCATAGAAATATAGATAGAACATAGCAGCAAGGTTATGCTAATGGTTTTCTGAGTAAAAAAAAAAAAAAAAATGTGGTTTATTTTATTAGAAGGGGAGATGTTAGAATAGTTTCGTATTTAATGATGTACATAATGTTCTGTTGCTATGACAGCATCTTCGTGTATGGTTCCAGAATGTTGATGGAAACATACACGAAGATGTTGCTGAAAGAGGCTGGCCTTCCCGGGGCTCCTACCAATAAACTTAGAAGTACGTGATTTACACACATATCGAAGTGTGCGTTTTATGCTTCAGCAATACACTACACACATGAACAGGGATAGTTGCCCCACCCCCTGTAAAAAATGTTCTTCAAGGGGAGTTGGCATAAAAAGAGCGTGAAGACCACTGCACTATGATGAAGCTAGAGGCTTACCTTTTGGGCTAAACCATTAGATGGCCCATGGCTCCCATGATTAGCAACGTTGTTAAACTAAATAGCCATGGTATTGGGGTGAAAGATGCACCTAATGGGCTGAAGGAAGCTGAATAGCTATTCAGCCTCCTAGCTTTAAAGGAGGGGACGAGCGGGACAAACGTGCAATGGGTTTAATGGTCTGCACTTAGTACCAGCTTTCAAAACTGTCATCCAGCCCCCCAACCCGCAGCATTTTGAAGCTGGCTTCGCCCCTGGTAATGACCCCGCCTGTGGAAAGGCAGGGTCCTTTTATTCTTAGGCCCACGTCACGCTCGCTGCACGTTGCAGCAGATGATGGCTGGCGGTTACTACAATCTACATGTTTCTTAACAAATAAAAAGTAACTGAACACTGTACCTAACCTGCTCCCAACCCTGTCCACTTCCAGCAGAGGAGAACAACAACCACACTCTGTAACCAGACAGGGCAGAATGCAGAAATGGCCCTGACACTCTCGGTGTACACCTCGTCTTCTTTCATGTTTGTGGTTCTTACTTTGATGTTCTTGAGTTTTGAGGGAAATCCCATAATCTAGGCACATGCTGTGCCACTAGGAATACTATATTTACATAATATCATATGGAGCTTTTAATGGAAAGGGTGATTTTTGTTTTTTTTCAAAGCCTTATTTAGTTTAGCCAGTTAGATGTCGGGAGCCAAATTTTCAGAATTGTGTTTAGGATAATGTACTCACTAAATAGACTTATTAAGATGCAATTTCGTTTCATTCATGTTTTCAAGGTTATCACACTTTCACACACAGCAGCAAAGAAGGCAGTGAGAAGTAAACTTCAAGTTCATAGGCACAAGGTCACATTAATCTAGAAAGCGAACAACATGCAGACTTCAAGGGGCACATGCCACTTTTAGGAAAAGGGTCACCCACTAATAAGACCTTATGCAAATTACCTCAATGAGCTAATACAGTGCAAAACTATGTTTAGTTTGCTGGTTTCGGCAAAGCATTTTTCAAATGTTTTTCTACAAGTTTTTCATATACATCCAAACTAAAGGTCCCATCATGAGTATGGTGGTAGCGGTAAAACGTGGTATAAAGACCACATGTTCTTAAATTACCACCAAATTATGACTTGGTGTCACATGGGGTACGCACTGCATGGGGTGCGTAACAAAGTACTGCATGTGGCGAATAACCCTATGTAGGCCCCCATAAGTGCTATGGATGTGTGGTTTCGTCCAGTTGACATAGAAGTACATAAGAGATTTTTAGATAACCCATATTTATCCCATGCAGTACTTTGTATATACGGCATGCAGTAAATTCCCAGGCGATTCCAACTCATAGTTAAGGAGGATCTTTAAAAGAAGTGGTATTTGAAAATATCACTTGTTTTTACCGTTACCACCAAATACCCTAAATGTCAATGTTGTTTAGCTAAAAATGTAGCAAGGGTTAGACTACACAATTATCTGGAATATGTAAATCCATGTTCAGTAAGAATAATATTGAGCAGCTCCATTTGTAGGAGTAACATTCTAATGAATACAATGGTACCTGGCAAGCGCTAAACAGTAGATGGCATTCTCTCTTGGCGTCCTGCCACTGAGCTCCGAGAAGGACTCCAGGGATGAGCTCAAGATGAGCGCCGCCCGAGGCTCAGTATAATAAATAAGAGGGCGTTGATGTCTTGCAATCGGAGGAAGTGGAACTTGAGCTGCCCACATATTGGTTTTCCTGTTCTTGCCACCAGATATTGTCTCCATCTTGACATCCTTTCCTTGCTGTGCCACCAGATTTGTATTGCCATGTCCCAAGGCAGGCAGCTTAAGGCTCTGCGTGCAGTTCTTCCACGGTGCATCGTTGCGGGTCCCACACTGTTTCTGTTCATTGGTTTCACCCTTTAAGGTTGGCCATTTGCTGGATATTCTCTTCCTGGTAGCTGTGAAAAATCCCTTGGAGGTCATCTTCGGCACTGTGAACCCATCGATGACAACAGTGTCCCCAACCCGTGTTCGGAATCCGGTAACCTGGTATGGGCATTTCCTGGCAAGGACACACCTCTGGGCTCTACAGAGCCATTTCTTAAGTTTAATGTAGATATTCATGGGAAAGGATAGCTTTGGGAAAGAAACCACTGACCAAATCTTCATAACCAAATACTGCACGCAGTCTTTGTGTTTGTATTCAATGCATATCTTCAGGGGTGATTTTCCCGTGGCATTCTCGCATTCCAGGCAGGCCACATTGTTGGTGACAAATGTTTTCAGGATCAGCAGCTGGCCTGCCTCGGCAGCTGCATGCACAGGACACTTTATCATGCTTGGATGGTCTGTGTCGGAGCACCACTCGCGATAAGGGTGACCACCAACCGCTTCATCTGCCCTCGCTCCCTGCTTTAACATGCACTCAGCAAGCTCCAGGTGGCCAAAAAAGGCTGCCATGTAAAGGGCCACTCTCTGTTGATACCTACATGGAAAACATAACATGTTACATTTAGTCATCTACAATTACCATCATACAGTATGCATCTGCATCTTCAGCTATGTTGAATGCTACAATGCTGATAAAACTGAACTCCTTTTCTTCCCGACTAACACTGTTCCTCCTCTCCCTCTCCCCCTTTCATTCTCTTTTCCCCCTCCCAGCTCTCCTTCTCTCCCCATACCCGTAACCTTGGTCTCCATATAGACCCTCACCTCTCTCTATCTCACCACATTTCTCTCACTGCTAAATCCTGTCGCTTTCACCTCTACAACATATGTAAAATTCGACCCCTCCTTACCTTTCACGCCCCTAAACCTTTTATTACCTCCCTCATCTTCTCCAGACTCTTCTACTGTTCCTCCCTTCTCTTTGGACTCCCCTCCTCTCATCTCTCCCCTCTTAAATCCATCTACCACTCTGCCATCCGCTCCCTTTGCCTTCTCTCACCTCTTGATTTCATCTCCTCTTCTCTCACCTCTCTAGGTTGGCTCTCTTTTCACTCCCAGCTCAAGTTCAAGTTCCTCTGTCTTGTTTTCAAATCCCTCCATGGTCTTCCCCCCCTATCTCTCCTCCCTTCTTTCTTTCTTTCTACACCCCTTCTCGTTCTCTCCGCTCTGCTAATCTTTTCCTGCTCTCTCCTCCTCCTCCACCCTGCGCCCCCTCCCGCTTCTGCTCCTTCCAACTCCTTGTTCCCTTCCACTTGAACCACCTCCCCCTTCACATCCACTCTTCCCCCTCCTACCCTTCCTTTCGCTCTTCCGTAAAATCCTATCTCTTCAACTCACCTCCCTAACACCCCACATTTCCTTTCCTCCTCCCTACCCCTCTACTCTCACCTCTTACTCCTGCTCTTCCTTACCCTCTCCATCCCACCTTCCTTCTTCCTCCCTTCCCCCTGCTCTCTTCTAGTCTCACTTTTTCCTCTCGTCTTCCTCTCACATTCTTGCATTCCCTCTTTCCCCCACTCTTACCGACGCTAACATCTACTTCTCCCTTGCACACCTCTGCCCCTCCCTACACCCTCCTCACCTCTGCAATATTGTAAGTTGTTCTTTATACTGTTATCAGGTTGTGGTTCAATTGTCATCTTATGCTTGCTGTATGTTACTTGTTCTCATGTAAAGCACTTTGGAGTAAAGGGCTGTATAAATTCAATAAAATACAAATACAAATATTCAAAATAAGCTTGCTTCTAATAAGGAACATGGAGCCTTATGTACCAGGTTTAGCTACTGTTATATGCACAGTATATATATGCACAGTATATTATTTGGGCCCTGTGCATGGCATGGAAATATATGGGACCCTTATAAATTATATTTATTGTTTAAAGCACAGATGGAGACAGCAGAGTCTGAGGGCGCAACCGAAAAATCTGCATAATGGTATCATATGTGGTGGTGACTTTGCTGCTTTATGTTCATATTCTGTCTGAAATGTGATGCTGTCTTGTTGTTTTTTTCAAAATAATAAAGAGACTTTTTTTAAAACTATATAATGTAGGCACTCCAATAAACAAGCACTGGCAATGCCAATAGTTTTGTATTTTCTGTTCTGCCAGGCATTACTAACATATACCAAGTACCCACACCATTTGCCATCTATTGGCAATATTTGTATTTGTATTTTATTGATTTATAAAGCGCCTTACGCCAAAGCGCTGTACAAAGAACAACATGATACATAAAACATGAATGATAAACTGTTGAAGCATAACAATATGAATCAATCAAACAACAAAACAATGGAAAGATCAATTAACTGAAATGGGCGGGGGAAAGGGAGAAGGGACAGGTTGGGGGTGGAGTGAAGGAGGAGGAGGGCAAGAGGGGGAAAGGGAGGGAGGAAAAGGGGGGTAGCGGAGGGGAGGGAGAGAGTCAGGGAAAGAGAGAAGAAGGGGGAAGTAGAAGGGGGTAGGGGATTCAAGGAGGAGGATGGAGAAGAAGAGATTTCAGGGAAGTGGGGAATGAAGGGAAGGTGGGGGAAGAACGGATGGCAAGAGAAAGGGAGTTCCAGTGTAAAGGAGCTAAGTGCTGGAAGAAGCGAAAACGGGAGGAGGCACGGGGAGGAGGAGGTGAAGTGAGAAGGAAATGGTCAGCTGATCAGAGGGAACGGGAGGGAGAGTAGAAGGAGAGAAGGGAGGAGAGATAGGGGGGGCAAGACCATGAAGAGATTTGAAGACAAGACAGAGAAATCGAAATTTAAGTTGTGAGTGAAAAGGAAGCCAGCCAAGGTAGGAGAGAGAGAAAGAGACAGAATCACGGGAGGTAAGGAGACAAAGGGTGCGTACAGCAGAGTGGTAGATGGATTAAAGAGGGGCAAGGTGAGAATTAGGGAGTCCAAAGAGTAAGGAAGAGCAGTAGAAGAGGCGTGAGAAGATAAGGGAGGAGATTAAGAGTTTAGTAGTGTGGAAAGTGAGTGAGGGGCGGATTTTGCGAATATTGAAGAGGTGGAAGCGGCAGGAGCGAGAAGTGAGGGAGATGTGTTGGGAAGAGAGAGAGGAGTCGAAGAGAACGCCTAGGTTGCGAGCCTGAGAAGAGATAGGGAGATTGGAGGGAGGGAAGTGAATGAAAGGGGGAGGAGAGGGAGGGGAAAGATAGTTAGAGGGAAAAAATAAGACTTCTGTTTTGTCGGTGTTAAGAGAGAGAAATCGGGAAGACATCCAGTTCTTGATGGCAGTGAGGCAGGAAGAGAGCTGTAGGTGGAGGTCAGTTGAGAAGGAGGAGAAGGAGAGGAAGAGTTGAGTGTCGTCGGCATAGAAGTGGTGAGAGATGCCAAACGAGGAGATAACAGGGGCAATGAGGGAGGTGTATAGAGAGAAGAGAAAAGGGCCAAGAACAGAGCCTTGGGGTACGCAATAATCAAGAGGATAGTTAGGAGAGGACCGACCACCACAGGAGACTGTAAAGGAGCGGGAGGAGAGGTAAGAGGATAACCAGTTGAGCACGGAGCCTTTGAAGCCAAAGGAGGAGAGAGTGTGAAGTAGGAGGGGGTGATCAACAGTGTCAAAGGCTGCAGAGAGATCAAGGAGAATAAGGATAGAGGATTGTTTAGCATGACGGGCAGTAAGAAGGGAGTTCAGAATAGAGGTGAGAGCAGTTTCAGTGGGGTGTTTAGGACGAAAGCCTGATTGGGAGGATGGTAGGATAGAGAAATTAGTGGTGAAGGATGAAAGTTGAGAGTATGCAAGGCGTTCGAGAAGCTTGGAAAGGAAAGGGAGAAGAGAGATAGGTCTGAAATTCGAGGTGAGGCATGAGTCAGCAGAAGGTTTCTTTAGTATGAGGATGACCGTGGCATGTTTAAAGGCAGAGGGAAAGGTAGTGGAGGAGAGACAAATGTTGAAGGAGGAAGTGAGGTAGGGGACTAGAAGAGGGTAAATCTTAAGGATGAGAAGGGAAGGGAGAGGGTCAGTATGGGCAGGACTTGTGCACAAGAGCTAGGACTTGGCTGACTAATGTAACACTATGCTCGGGTATTGCCATCATTTAACTTGTATTGAAGCGAACTCCCCCGTGGCTCACATCCTATGCCAGGTACTGCCAGTATATGCCCCTGCACTGGCAACATTTATTACCAGTTGTTAGCATCATATGATAATGAACTCCCACCATTTCCCCGGTGCTCTTCCCCTTTGCCAGTTATTGCCACCATATGCCCAGGTACACTATTTGCTTTTATTAGACACAATTTACTAGGTATTGCATCACATATTATTAGGTGCTCACAACTACCACATATTGTTGGTTTCTAGGTGTGTTATGGAGAAACTGGCAGAGTGGTAAACATTGTTAACTGGTAAGTACAAAAGAGCTACAATCGGACGGCTGAAAAGGAGCGAGAATAGATGGTGTGATGTGATGTCAATAGTGATCTTGTTGGTGATGTCACACATCACGATGTTTACAATGTCATTGGTAATGTCAATGATGAGGTAATTTGTAAAACCACACATGATATCATGTACAAATTCATGAGCAGTGAGATATTGCATTGCCAGCTCACCTGGCAAATGTTGGGACTTTTCAGGTATGCAAAATAAACCTGCAATCATTTCAACTGACTTTTTTCCTTTTAATTTGCAATGTTCTCTGCAAATATAGCCATTAAGTCATTGATCAAGACAAAGGATCTTGGGAAAGATGTTCAGGAAAATTAAAACAAGACACCACTTCCTGCGGCCCAAACGATTGGAAATTAAGTGGAACAACAAAGGGCAGATATATTAGGAGCAGCTGGTCAAAGACATTGTCCAGCAGAAGTAGAAGTCCAAGAGAGGGACCAATAAATAAGTATTACATCAGATCAATGTGTTCATCTATCTTCCCATTTAGCGTCAATCCCTGTCCTGGGGCGGGGTTTAACCAGCCGGTAACATTCCACTATATGAAATGATAGGCCCAGGTGAAGGCCTTCCTTAAAAACTCAGGACCAGCATGGAATGCAAAAAAGCATCCCCGGCCCTTAACACCATTACCACCCCAGGCAAAAATGTTGTTAAAAAGGGACATTCTCTTTGCTTGTACCGCATGCTTCGTAGTCCCTTAAAAAACGACAAAGCAACTATTATTTTCATTGTCATACTATGGCCCTAATTCATAGAAGTGTTTTATAATGGCAAAACCCCATTGGAAAACGCTTTATGAATAGGAATGGAACATGGCTCTTTATTGTTGGACTCATCCCACGTTCATGGCCCCTGATTGGCTGGTACCTCTCTCACATGTGCTAATGGGCAATTGTATGTAGCCCCTGTGACTTGAGAATACTAGAACACATGATGTTGCAGGCTTTTAACAACTCATAATTCCTGAGGTTGCTGCATATGTTAATATCGAAATATGCACGTTTGACTTCCGCCAGGCTAAATTGTGCACTCAGGAGGGGCACATCCTGCTAGCTGTATATTTAGAAAGATGCTATTGCCATTGCTATATATTGTCCTGTTTTATTGCTAATGGCAAGGCAGTTCTTCTAACCACTGTATGTGTTCAAGTCTCAGATCAGGTCTGCATGTATATTCAATAGTTTATTTGGCAAGTATTTATAGTTGCTGGACCTCTGGATGCTAAATGGGACAGTTTAATAATTTGACTTTTATTTGCTCTTGCTCTGGGACTGGAATCCTGGCTTAGTACCATGAACTCAACAGGGGCATGAATACATACGTACGACAGTGAATACAAATTCCACTGCCTAAAACAATCCCCAGAAATCATTGGGACCTCTTGAGAGCAGGCCTCAACTATTTGACCGACATTAACACTCCTTGGCTTCATTGTTTGGGTGTGTCCAGACGCACACGCTGATACACCAACAATCAAATGCAGTTAACCATGAGGGAACACAGCGGAGGTGGTGTTCTTGTCCATGGTCGAGTTTGGCTGAATGAACCCAGAGACCAGCGTCGAGCAGGTTATGCTGGATGAATGACTGAGTTGCATGGCATCAGCAGCCCATATAAAAGAGGGGTGGGCCTGAAAGCACTCTTACACCTGGGTATATCCACAGAACTCATGCTCTTGGTCTGACCGAATCGCTGTAACCAGGATCTTGTCCCACCCAAAAAACATTAGACCCCATCAAAAGAGAGAGACAATGCCAGTTAGCTGGTACAGAGCCTCTGGAGGTGAACTTGGGTAGAAAGGAACCTGTACAGATACATAGATACATATCATAGAGGCTATGTGTAATGTAATGTGACAGTTAGGGGTCGGCAGATTAATCTATGTAAGGGTCCCAGGTTGTTCACACCTAGATTTGGCAAGGATTGCAAGTCGCTTTATAGTTATGGCCTGGAATGGGTCTCATTTAGATATATATAAAGGGTGCTCCGTCTGGGGCCATCTCATTGAGAAGTAAGCCATGGAAAGAACTGCAGAAAGGAAACAGAGGTAAACTAGGGAATGTCGACAAGAAAGAAAGCAGAAGAAAGCAATGAAAAGTCTAGTGGAAAAGAGAGCAGAAGTGAAAAGCAAGGGCAGTGTGTTTATTTGTATTGCCATACAGCCAGCCAACCTCATGTGGTATATAACTCAATAACCCAAGATAACGATTGTTTAAGGCTAACCTGCTAGGACAGCAGGTGTGGTGAACAGTGTAATTAAATGTGTACTTGACACCACAGTTTACCGGGATTTCCCATGTCCGCCAGGAAATACCGGATGTGGGTTGAGGCCATTTGTCATAGATAGGAATATTTATGTATACTTAATGGTAAATGAGGGCTTGTCGGGGACAGCACGATGGAAGAGGCCCCAATGTCTTACTCACCATGAAGGTTTCTCGTGACTAAGCATGACCTAAGGTAAAAGTCCTCCAGATCTTGTGTTACACAAGACAACCCAGTGTCATTATTTTGGGCCAAAGGTATTCACCTTCCATTGGTGTACCTCTATGAGTAAGACATCAACATGATCAGAGAGTGGGAAAAGACCAAGAGAGAACGATACCGCAAGACAAATGGGGGGGTTACACATATATAATACCTTTGAGGTTTTCCAGTGTCAAATATCACAAGACCTTGTCAGATGGTTCTTATCAAAAGAGCAAAAGGGTTTGGTGCAGACCCAATAGGGAGGAATACGTGTTGTTTGTGATTGTCAGTGGCATTTGTTGCTTTTTTAACTGTCCAGTTTCTGTCAAATTCCCAATCAGACATTTCTCAATTGTTTTTCGCACAGAGCATTCGTTTGTTCTTTTTCATTATATTGCCAGAGAAGAACAAAAATGCATCATGCATGTAATCATCATGCAATACAAGTAAAAGGAGATACAGCGCGAATATGTATTCAACATTTATTGTACAGGAATTTACCTGACAGTAAAAGTGCATAGTGTAAGGCGAAATGGCTGAAGAATGTATTAGGTTTTAATAGAGCATGCCCCACACTCTTTCAAATCATCTATCTAGACCACTAGCTAATGGATCATTTTTTTCCAGCATAAATTCTTCGTTTATAGATTGATTTCAATGCTCACGGCTCTGGTTTTTAAACGTTTTAGGGTTGCAGGCTATCAGGCAGCAAGCAACCAATATTGATTTGAAGATCAACATGTGGTTAATGAGGTACCGGGACTCAGCAGATCACCCCATTATAATTTTGTCCGCACTCACATGAATGTCCTCACCTAGGATATCGAAAAGATGGGTTATATGATTGCTAAAGTTACAGAGCTGTGAGCACCTCACAAACGTGTACGTATTCCGCTTCTCTATCCCTGCAAGGCGGGAAGTAACATGAATTATTTGGGTACCGCTTTGTCAGCAAAAATGGTGTCCAGTAGACACAAGCCATATTCTTATGTTACGGTAGCTGCATGGATGAATACATTTCTGTAGCTTTTGACTGGTCTATGGCTCACTTAATGTCTGCGTATTGCAGTTTCTCGAGAGGTCCCTCTCCCACTTGGACAGTGAAGTATCTAATGTCTGGTTATTTGTTTGCACAAATAGTAACAACTGATATTTTCCCGGCTAGCAACTCCCTTAGCTATTGACAAAATCCAAGGTTTCCAAATGAGCCTCAATGCTTAAAACCTAAGGTCCATAAAAAGTTGTGCAGATGCAAATATTTGAAAAAGGTTCCTCTGAGAAGTTGATATGACTTCATGAGTTCTGTCAAGGAAATCAGAATATCGTGAAGCATTTGCCCCAGGTACTCTATACGGTGCCTATCTCGTTGCCTACATGCAAATTCTGTGAAGTTCTCCCGCCATAAGATCTTCTCATAAAGTGTATGCCTGCAGCTGTAATACGCCCCAATAATTCACTATCCCTTTCCAGTCAAAAGAATAAGATTCTAAGGTCTTGAGTCATAACTTTTAAAGAAGGATGTGCCATGAATTGCGGCACCACCTTTGATATATGTTATATACTCTATCAATTGTACCATTTAGGAGAGAGTATATATTCTTTACCAAACCCCTTATTATGCTTTGCAGCTGCTAGGCAGTTGTAAAATCTTTGTTCTGGCAGAACTAGGCTTCAGTATTCCCGAATTCGAATAAGCATTCTATGGCTGTAACATGTCTTGTAAATGCACCACAGAGAAGCAGAGATCAGCATGTTATAGTTAGCCAATTGTTTTCATGGTCAATGTGTGGGTAATGATCTAAAAATATACAGAAGCTTGGGGAATACCTTAATTTGTATTAAGTTGACTCAGCAGTGAAATTCAAAGCTTTCCAAACCTTCAAGATAATATCCATGAGCTTTGCAGAATTCACCTCAGCAAGTGATGGATTATCGGGTTAATAGCGGCGAGCAGAGCCCACAGAGGCTCATTACACACTGCCCGTGGCTTGCCTCATGAAGATGGCCACCAGCAATTCCTGCAAGATCCAGCCTGCAGCTTTCGGAGCACATCAAAGTGCTGATTGGTTGAGAAATCAGGAAATGGAGACCACCCGCCGAAGCTGGATGGCGGAGCCGGCCACGACCAAAGGCCAGGACATAAGGCTGTATCCTGAGCTCTCTGCAGCTCCACTGCTTACTTCCATGGACGCCGACGTTGATGCAGCCAGCTAAAAGCAAAGCCGCCACATACGGAAGGTAAGCCCGTACATATCCATACAAGTGACTCTGTTTCATCAGAATCGCGCTATGTCAAACTGTATTGCCTGATCGACACCATGCTCCCCTCCCCTATACCGTGTTCCTTCTCGCAGTGTCCTTCACCTTGCACACCCTGCCACACCCACGCCGCCTGCTCCCCCAGTCACCTCGTACAGACAGCAAGGCGTTTCAAGGAAGCCCCTTGGCTCCCAACTCGACCTGCCAGTTAGACGCCCTACTGCCCTGCTACCTTACCCGCACTTGGCCCAAGCTCAGCATGCCTTCAGTGGCATGAAATTGCCAGAATCTAAAAGCACCCAGGTCCGCTCATACAGAGGGACCCAAACACCACCTGACTACGGCCTCAACCAGCCGTTATCATCTCAAGCCAGAAGCACTAAGACTCGCGCTTCTAGCAGCACTATGACACCTCCTCAACACACCCAGAGCCAAGGCCCTTAAACACCAGGAAAATAACCTGCGAGGCCGCGCTACCCCATGGTCCTGCCTCAAGTGGGTCCAGGAACAAACTAAGTGCAACTCATTCAGCTACCCCAAACTAGTCTCCCAACCCCACACTATCTCCACCAGGCACACCTTGGGGTTCCCTAAACGACAGCAGCCAGCAGCAGATACCCGAATAACACAAACACAACAGTCTGGCATGACCAATAGCTGGACCTGCTCTCCGCCACTTTGCCACTTGCTGCCTCAGCAAGGAACAAAAAAATAGGCACGAGATTTGTCAGTCCTAACCCCACTGCCTGCCCGCATCCACCCAAATAAGAAATGGCCACCTAGGCCCTAGATCACGTCTGAGATCCAATCCCCTCACCACTTTTAGCATCACAAGCACCCCTGTCTGCATCCCATCTACTTTTCAACATCCTCATGGTCAGTCCACCAGAGTCACTACTAGTAAACAGGAACTACGTCACCCAAACTTAGCAACCAGCTGCAGCCAGGCCCCGCCAATAACACCTGCCGCCCCAAAAGTGTAACTGCTCAGAAAGCTTCCCACATTGCCCTTAGTAGCTCAGCACCCAGTCTCCATGCTAGGAAGACTGGTCCCCGGCTTCGCCACTATCCACAACCTCCCTGCATACATGTTTGCACCCTTCCATCCTAAAAGGAGCCCTCATCAATGCAAGATCAATCCCTGCCAACGCCCTAGATATACATGATCTTATCAACGCCCAAGACCTAGACCTGCTAGCCATAACAGAAATTTGGCTCCATCAAGCCGCAGGCCCTGCTTTGTCTCTAGCACTCCCGAATGGTTTTGCACCATATACAAACAAGACAGAGAGGACTGCAGAGGTGGAGGCATCACTCTTATCTACAGAGACTCTCTTAACATCAGACCTGCCAACAGCTCAATGAAAGGAAAAAACCTGCTCCTTACGGTTGAACTCGCCACTTCCCTGGTTGACACTGTGATCATCCACATCAACTATCGCATGCCTGGCCAATCTGCCACTTTTGAGGAAGACCTCATTCACATGGTAGGGGAAAAACTCAAACCTAACTCAAGGACTATAATACTTTGGGACCTAAATTTAGGCCTTAATGACCCTTCAGATAGCTCAATCACAGCTGTCGCTAATGCACTCTCCGACCTCGGCTTTAATCAGTGGGTTTCAGCCCAATCCCACAATAAGGGTAGAACCTTGGACTGGGTAGCGGATCTGAATAACCAGATCTCTATCACTTCCATCTTACACTGCCTTTGGTCAGATCACCACATCGTGATTTTCACCTTCCAGCCGCTGAAACAGCAGCCGCCTGCAACACCCAGCCTTGGCTCCTGCCCTATCACGTAGCACCTTCAAAGTATCCAAAGACTCCATCTCGCCTCATCTCACACCACTTTTACCTGAGAACCTTAACTCGACAGACCCAAAGACTCTGGCAGACATTCACTCAAACACCCTGACCAAGTCTATAAACCTGGTGGCCCCATTAATGCCTTGGAGAGCCATACTAGCTGGTCACATCAACTCATGGTTTACCACTGACCTACAGGATTTGCGTCTGAGAAAAAGACAAGCAGAAGCCCTTTGGAGAAAGGACCCAAAGATCAGTTGAAAGCTTCCTTCAACATGATTGCCAAAGAATATAAACAGTCCATTATTACAGCCAAAAAACTGCCTACAACACTAGAATAACAAATGCAAGCTCGAACTCCCAAGAAATATTCAGAATCTTCAGAGAATAAGAAACACGAAACACCCTGCCACCCCCCACTAATACCATCAAAGATGAGACCTGGTGCATAAATATCCAAAAGGCTATGCAATCCAAAATCACCTCTCTACAACAGAAAATAGAAAATAAACAATCGCCCATCACCACTCCTAGCCCACTCATCTCTACGAATCACCAACTCACACCTTCCTTCCACTTTAGAGAAGTTTAGGTAGTAGAAACAACTAATATACTTTGAAAGCTTAATTCCTCTAGATGTAAAGGGGATATTTTCCCTCCTAAGATTAGCAAAGACTGTTTGGATGCCCTAGTCCTGTTCATCACTAGATTCATGAATGCCTCCTTCTCAGCGAGCCAAATCCCAGCCAGCCTAGAAGAATTGTGGGTTCACCCTCTACTAAAAAACTAATTGCTTGACCCATCAATACCGAATGATTATCACGCAATTACAACGGTCCTGTTCTTACTAAAGATCCTGGACATGGCAGCCTACAAACAAATACAAGCCTTCCGAGAATCCAACCACATCCTTGGGATGCTCCAATCAGGCTTCCGGCTGGTAGACAGAACGGAATCGGCATTACTATATCTGAAAAACCACCTTGATGCCTTCAGAGGTGAAGGCAAGCCAGCCCTCCTACTCCTCCTGTATGCTTCTGCCGCCTTTGACGTGGTGGACCACAAACCCTTTGCCACCATTTCGAGGTCGCTGCCAACTTCTTCCATGCGGCCACGACCTGGGTAGCCTCGTTCTTGGAAGGAAGATCTGTCGGAGTTTTCTCAGACACTGCCAGCACCCCTCCCATCCTCATTCCGGGTGGTGTTCTACAAGGATCCTGCGTCTCCCCTTCCCTCAACAACATCTTCACCAAACCCCTTTTCGACCTCCTGGACTCCATCGAAATAGCCTACACCAACTATGGAGATGACACCCAAATCCTTCTCCCACTGTCAGGCATTTACAACACAGACTCCATTACTATCAACAAAATATACCACAAACCACCTATGCCTTAACGACAAGACAGACATTCTACTGGTGGAGTCACCGGCCATGCAAAAAAAACTCAACGCCCAATTCTCAGCCTTCATTATGGATGGCATTCACATCCCCGTCTCAGCATCAGTAATAACACTGGGTATCTACTTGGATGCTTCTTCTCCCTCACCAGCCAAGTACACGCTATCGCCTCTTCTGCTGCATATACAGCCAAGCTCATCAATGCAGCTAGACAATTCCTTGCACCAACCAGCTGCTTCACTATCGCCAGACCAATCATAGGAGCAAGGCTTGACTACTGCAACATCCTCTTTGCAGGGACATCTAATCAGAGCACTAATAAAATGCAGGTAATACAAAACAATGCCCTACGTGCAGCACTCAACATCCCGAAAAAAGAACACATCTCAGACTCAAGAAAGGAAGCGCATTAGCTCCCAATCCGAGAAAGAATAATCTTTAAAAGACTCTCCATCACGCATAAATGTCTTGCTAACGTTGCCCTGGAATACCTGTCTCAAGAAATTGTGAGAACCAAGTCCACCAGGCCGTTGAGGTCTTTCCACGCCCATTGCTTTGTCCCTCCAACCTTCAAGTCAGAGGAGGGGCTACAGCTTCCCTGCAGTGGCAGCGCACCACTGGAATGCTCTGCCCTCTGCCCTAAGGGCAGAGGAATCTTACTGGCCCTTCCCCAATGCCTTAAAAACCAGGCTCCTTGCCTAAACGACACGGCAATATGGCTAAGCACATCTACCAAAATGATTGTACTAGTGGGGAGTATCTTGCCCTGCACCCTCTTGCTTGAAAGCTAGGTGTGTATCTGATTTAATTAACAGAACCCTGATGCCCTCGGGTTTAGGTGCTACAAACGTAATAAATAAATCTCAAAACCCAAATAAGTTTGTCACTCAAAATATGAGCAGTGTTGCAGAAATCCTGTATTTTCCATGCATGCCATGGATGTCATTCTTCTGATATTTAAACTATAGCCACAGATCTTTAAAAATTCCAAGGCCATATCTACCATGTTGGATATGCTTTAGGGCAGGGGCCCACTTTTATTATAACTAATCAATGTGTGCATTCATCTTAGCACTAGCCTTTGACTCGAATTGAAAATGCAAGTATTTCAAGGGGTGTCACTGATTTTCATCAATTGTTTTTGCATATGACAAATAGTATGAGAGAAAGAAGACAGCTATGGTGTGTCATCTTATAAAGACCCGCCTAGACACCAGATCAACAGCCAGAGGTGTTGCTGGAGGGGAGGGAGAGGCAGCGGTAAAGTGGGTTGGAGCGGTTGGAAGTGGTGCTCCTCTACTTTTTTAAATTACATTTGAATGTTCCTATACTATTTGAAAAGGAAACGGTTTCATTTCAAATTAAAAGTGTAGGATTAAGTTGAAAAAAGCACTTCAGTGTGCTACACTGACTGTTCCCTTAAACAGAAGCTACATTTGTGTAGGGGTTTGTATTGTGCGTGGGAGGGGGTGTGATGATGGAGTTTGTGGGGAGCAGGGACAGACCTGCAGGAACATAGTTCCACTACTTCTTTTCGTACACTTTACCCACTGGACCGAGGGGGCTATCGTCCTGGGTCTGTTGGTTGTAGCCCCGGATAGAAGCTCAGGGGCTAAAACCAAAAGGCTAGCTGGCCCCGAGTCCCGACATTCCCGACTTTAGTGTAGCCCCAGATCTTTTCCAGACCTAGCAACATCCCTGTCGCTGTTGGACTTTCTTAAATAAGGACGCGATACCGGGTGGAGAGACAACTTCATCTTTATTCCTTCTCCCTCTCTCAACATCCAGGAACTGCCTAGTCCCCTTCTGTCTCCACCCTTCCCTTTCCACCCACTTCCCGCCTGACGTCTCTGTGTGCCTTAAAGGCGCAAGAACCTGAAACATCACCCCCAGACAAATGTTCTGAACTCTGGCTCAACACTCCTCCACCAGTTGTGCAGGTCTTATTATGGCACGCTGTGGTCGAGACCTCCCCTCGCTCGGTCCATCTGTCGCAGGAGCTGTGTGTGGCTCCACTAGTAGCCCTGGTTCTCCCTCTAGGGGAGTCTATAGCTCATCCCTTGGCCCTCTCTCTTCTTCTTCCTGGTCAGGCTTGGGTGCGTCGGGCTCTTCGCTCTTGATGAGGTGTTTGAATTGTGAGCTGTTCCTTGTTATTTCTTGTTTTGTATTTTGTGCTGTTATCATGGTCCTCTTGAGGGCTCCCACTCGGTGGGGGGGGGTCTAGTAAGTAGTGGGCATCAGTCTTCTACCTCATTGCCCGTCTCACCAGAACCTCATCTCCTATTAGGAATTCTTTGGGTACTGCTATCCTCCCAATAGCCTCTCTGTGGAAAGTGAATTTAGAAGTGTACCCAATAGCCTCTCTGTGAAAAGTTGAATTTAGAAGTGTACCCAATAGCCTCTCTGTGGAAAGTGAATTTAGAAGTGTACCCAATAGCCTCTCTGTGAAAAGTTGAATTTAGAAGTGTACCCAATAGCCTCTCTGTGGAAAGTGAATTTAGAAGTGTACCCAATAGCCTCTCTGTGACAAGTGAATTTAGAAGTGTACCCACTCTGTGAAAAAGTTGAATTTAGAAGTTTACCCAATAGCCTCTCTGTGGAAAGTGAATTTAGAAGTGTACCCAATAGCCTCTCTGTGACAAGTGAATTTAGAAGTGTACCCACTCTGTGAAAAAGTTGAATTTAGAAGTGTGCCCAATAGCCTCTCTGTGAAAAGTTGAATTTAGAAGTGTACCCACTCTGTGGAAAAGTTGAATTTTGAAGTACATTTAAAAAGTTTGAACTTAGAAGTGCATTTAGAAGTTGCATTAGAAGTGTGCCCAATAACCTCTCTGTGGAAAGTTGAAATTAGAAGTACATTTAGAAAGTTGAATTTCGAAGCGCGCCCAATAGCCTCTCTGTGATTCTAGAAGTGTGCATTTAGAAGCTGAATTTAGAAATGTGCACAATAGCCTCTCTGTGATTCTAGAAATGTGCCCAACAACCCCGCTGAATTTAGAAGTGTGCCCAGTAGCCTCTCTGTGAATTTAGAAGTCTCTGAAAGGGCATGTAACCCATCATATCTCACCAACACGCTTACTCTCTCCTTACATCACCACTCAACTAGAACACAGGGATACTATGACACCATTCGGTATAACTGTTCCCATACGAACATTCACAGCTCACTCCACATCATTCTAAGTAATCACTGCTGGTTACACACCCCCCAGCGAGGCGTTTTCCTCAGGCCTAACGCAGCCACATCCGATCTGGATAAATCCTGCCAGAACGAACACATACTCCTGACCTCTCAACCACCACACCTACCGCTACAAAGCAGCTATTACACTGATACCGCACGAGCTGTACACATACCCGGTGCTCACACGCACCTTTTGACTCTCTCTACTCTCTCTACTGATATGAACTTCGGTTCCCAAGGGCGTTCAACCTACTAGCGCCTTCAGACCATACCAATGGTATATAAGGCGCTATATAAATGCAAAATAACATAACATAACATAACATAATGTCTGTGTCAGGTTTGGCTCATTCTTTTCCGATGGCGTCTCTGCTTGATATGTCTTTGTCCACCCGCTCCCGGTCGGCGGTGTTTCTGACAATCCTGGGGAATACTTTGTAGCGTATCATGAGCTCAGCTGGTGATCTGTTGGTGGCTTCATGGGGTCTGTTTTGATAATCTCTGAGCATCCTGTACCGTGTTTGGTGGGGATTTGGGGCCTCTATTTGCGCTCTTTGGATGGTCTTCTTGATGGAGGTCATGAAGCGTTCTGTCATCCCACTGACCTGGGGCCATCTGGGTGTGATTTTCTGGTGGGTGTACCCCATATGCCTCGCAAATTCTGCAAAGTCATGTCCATTGAATGGGGGTCCGTTATCTGATTTGATAGTCCGGGCTATTCCCCAAACACTGAGTACTTTGACGAAGATGGCAGCCACCTCGGAGGATAGCCTATGGGAAACGTGCTCGCTTTGGAAGCAAGGCGACACGGAGCAGCACAGGTTCGATCCCCGGGTCCTGCTTAGAAACCTCTAGATATTAAGCACGTTATAAATAACCTATCATATTATATCATATCACCTGCGGGTATGCCATCATTGTCGTCCTCTTGATGATGGGGAATCTTGAGTATTCATCAATGAAGACTAGTAAGTAGCCTCCTGAATCCATAGACCCGTAGAAATCTACAGCCACTCGGTCCAATGGCTCCTCTGGTATTTGTGTTTCCTGTAGCGGTGTGGGGGCTTTCACTCTTGTGGTGCATTGGCACGGCAGACAGTTCTTTATCCAGTTCTCTACTAGAGAGTCCATGAATGGAAACCAGACATGCCATCTAAACTGTTTCTTCATATTGTCGGCCCCTCAGTGTCCTTCGTGTGCTGTTCTTATGTTTGTTTGTTTGTTTGTTTGTTTATTTTATTTGTAACACACGCCAGACCCGGAGGTAACCGGGCTCGTGTTCAAGAAAACTTTTACAGTTACATACAGTTACACATTCCAAATAATTACATGGTGCATTGGCAGAAAAAAGATGACGATATACAAGGTTATATACACAGGTATTTGTACACAGAGGTGTATACATAGTATAAATTGAGAGCTAAAGGGGCATGTCGGTGTACGTTCAGTTGCAGGTTAGCAGGTGGGTTAGGCGTGAGTAGTCCTAGTGTCGGTCAGTTATAGGTAATTTTCTTTCAGCCATTTAATGCAGTTGAGTCTGAAGTGTGGATAGGATTGGTCAGACCTTAAGGAAGGTGGGAGGGAGTTCCACAGCTGGGCCACTTTGACAGGGAAGCTATTGCCTCCGGCTGTGCTCAATTTAAATGGGGGTACAGCTAGTTGGTTGGTGTAAGCTTCTCGGGTGCGTCTATTAGAAGTTCGTCTTTTGAATCTTTCTGTTAGGTATTTGGGGGCTAAGTCATTGATACTTTTGAATGTTAGTGATACTGTTTTAAGTTTAATTTTGTCCGCTGTAGAGAGCCAGTTAGATTGTCTTCTGATGTCTGATATGTGCTCTCTTCTTGGGATTCCTAATGCGGCTCTGAGGACATTGTTCTGCAAGGTTTGGATTTTTTGCAGTGTGTTTATTGGACCCTATCTATAGTGCGTTGCAATAGTCCAATTTGGATAATACCAGGGCTCTTGATAGGGTGAGGCAGCTGGTAGTGGACAAGTATGGTTTAGCTGCTCTAATCAGCTTACAGGTGTATGCGGTGCTAGAGGCCATCGCACTCACCTGCTTTGTTAGTGTCATGCGGCGCGGTTCTTGGCGCCTGTGGAACCGCTGGCGGCGCGGACATTATTCTGCCGTGCACGCTGGTAGCCTGTCACGCCCACCTGCAGCTCCGCCCGTGCGTATGCGCTCTTACGCGGCCCGGAGTATAAATACAGCTCCTTCCGGGTTGTGTACGCGTTGCAACGCTTCCGGTTTCCTCCGTTAGTGCTGTCTGCCTTTTTGCCTGCTCTTCCCTCGCTCGCACTCGCTGCTGTTGTACCCGATCTCTATCGGGTCCTTGTCCTCTTCCCCTTGTCTTGCCTGCTGCCCCTTTTTTCCTTCTACTATTTTCCCTTCCTCTCTCCTCGCCACCCTCCTTCTCCCGTCCCTTCTCTGTTTCCGGCCTTCCTCCTTATTTTTTCCCCTTCCTGTTTTTTTTCTCCTCCTGCCTGCCTCCTTGTGTACCAGACCTAGGCTTGTTTCCTTGGATTGCTGATTCTTCTGATTCGGATACCTTCCTCTGTGATCTCCCGTGTACCAGTTCCCGGCCTGTTTAAGGACTGCCTATTCATTTGTGCTTCACCTATGGACTTGGTTCTCCTTGTGAGATTCCGTACTACTTACAGTCTACTTTCCTCCGGAGCCTCATCCCTTCTACCACGGAGTTCACCTTCAGCCGACTGCATTCTCCCAGCATTCCAGCTCATTCCTTAGGAGAGTCACGCAGGTCGCTTAGGGGTTTTTTGTGCCTTTTGGCTTTTTCCCCTTCCCGGCGTTCCCGGGAGGAGGCACCGGAAACCCTTTTTGGGTGACACGGTTGCTTCCTTCCGTGGGCGCCCCTACCTACATAAAAAAAAGGAGCGACCAAGAAGTAAAGGAAAGAAGGGTACAGGAAGAAGAGACGAAGGTGAGGAGTTAGGGGAGGGTGGTGAATCGGATTCTACGTTCTCTGGCGAGGATACCACCGATCCTGGTGACAGTTTGCAACGCCAAATTGAAGTTGAAATGGCTACTCCACAGCAAGTACAGGAACTTGTAGCAGCAGTCCAGAGCTTAAATGTGGAAATGCAGAATCTCAAGGCTGCCAATGCCACCCTACAGCAACGGATAACGGAGAGAGAATGACCTTCCACCGATCTTCCACCGCTCCCCCTTGTGTCGGGCAAGTTTGATGGCACTCCAAAAAAGGTAAAAGAGTTTTTGGATGCGTGCCATTTACACTTCTCATTCCGCCCTCAGACCTTTTCCTCGGACCATGCCAAGGTGGGGTTTATGATAACACACATGTCAGGTAATGCCCTGGCATGGGCCACTCCGTTGGTGAACCTGCCGGATCCAGTCTTACAGGATTATGATGCTTTCAAGGGTTTGATGCAACAAACCTTTCTACGTACCGAAAGCACCTACTTGGCTTCAGAAGATCTGCTGGACATCCGTCAAGGGAATTCGGATCTGCTAACCTACATTACAACATTCAAACAGGTGGCAGCTGAAGCTGGGTGGCAGGAGCAGGCTCAATATGCAATCTTTCGGCGGGGTCTGAGAGAAGACTTAAAGGATGAGCTAGCCAGGATAGAAAGACCTGTATCCTTTGCGGAACTCCTTACGGCTACCCTCAGGATAGATTTCCGCCTGACCGAACGACGGATGGAAAGAAGAAAGACCAAGACAAATGCTCCTCCTCTCCTGGAAACACACCCGTCTCCTTCTGTACCCTTCTCATGCTCCTCCAAAGAGGAGCCCATGCAAATTGGGACAGCGCATGCTCCGCTCACCCCTGAGGAACGCAAACGGCGCAGGGACGGCTGCCTGTGCATGTATTGCGGAGCTTCTACTCATATGTTACGAGACTGTCCGGAGGTTCCACCCAGAAGGACGGGAAACGCTCGCCCTCGGTAAGTGTTGGGACTCACTACCGAGGGGCTGGTCCAAGTCCTTACGATTCTCTATCTGTGTCATCTCCCGAAATCCCTGAAGACTCTCGTCTTATGGTGCTCACTGTTACCCTCAAACTAGAATCTACAGAAGTGACCACATTAGCTCTACTGGATTGTGGTGCTGCCGGCAACTTCATCGACACCCACTGGGCCAAACAAAAAGGTCTTAAAAGAATTGCCAAACAAGAAGACCAGAAGGTTGAAGGAGTGGATGGTGAGCCCTTGAGCTCAGGCATGATCACCCACACCACCGAGGAACTCACCTTGTCGATACAACAGCACACAGAAAGAATTATATTTGACATCATCAGAGCCGCGCACTTCCCCATCATTCTGGGAATCTGCTGGCTACGCAAGCACAACCCCAGCATTGACTGGTCAAAAAATCTATTGAATTTTCAATCTTCATTCTGTAGAGCTGAGTGTTTACCCGAGCCACGATTCGAAACTGTCAAGACATCTAATAGTTGTGAGACCAAGTCTGTCCATTGCTTGCCCCATTACCTAAGGGAGTTCTCAGAGGTTGTGACAGAAAAGATACCTATTGAACTACCTCCACACCGGCCTGAGGACTGTTGCATCGAACTAACTCCGGGAGCTTTAGTACCATTCGGCAGAATGTTTCCTCTGTCACTGGAGGAAAAGCAATTTCTCAGAGGTTATCTGGACGGTAACATGGCTAACGGGCTGATCCGACCTTCAAAGTCTCCTGCTGGAGCTTCCTTGTTTTTCGTTTCCAAAAAAGATTCGAAGGACCTAAGACCTTGCATTGATTATCGAGGCTTAAATAAAGTCACTGTTAAGGATCGTTATCCGATGCCTTTGATAACTGAGATCTTACAAGCCGTCCACGGTGCAACTACGTTTACCAAGCTTGATTTAAGGAACGCCTACCACCTTCTCCGAATACAGAAAGGAGATGAATGGAAGACTGCCTTCCGGACTCCGTTCAGGCTCTTTGAGTATCAGGTCATGCCATTTGGGTTGGTTAATGCCCCTTCTATTTTTCAACGGTTTATGGATAGACTGTTCTCCGATTTGTTGTGCCAAACAACTCTGGTGTATCTTGACGATATTCTAGTATTTTCCAACAATGCCAAAGAACACGAGGAACATGTCAAGGAAGTTTTCCGTAGGCTTAAGAACAATCACTTATCAGTCAAACTTGCTAAATGTGTGTTCTCCGCTTCATCCATATCCATGGGTTATATCTTGTCCAGTCAGGGTATCTCAATGGACCCCCACAAGGTGTCATCCATCCTAGAGTGGCCTTCACCCTCTTCAGTGAAAGAAATTCAAAGATTCCTGGGTCTGGCGAACTTCTATCGTAGGTTAATTCCCAATTTCTCCCAGAAGATCCTGCCCATCACTACTCTCCTCAAGAAATCTTCTGAGCCGTTCAGATGGTCGGCTGAGGCCGAGGATAGCTTTGGGGATCTTAAAAACGCCTTTTGTGCTGCACCCATACTACTACAGCCTGACCAGGAGCTGCCATTCATCCTGGAGACCGACGCCTCTGCTGCTGCCATAGGAGCTGTCCTTCCCCAAGAGGTTCGGGGAGTAGAGCATCCTGTCGCCTACTTCTCGAAGACACTTAACGCCAGTCAAAGAAACTACTCTGTCATTGAACGAGAATTACTAGCAATGAAATCGGCTTGTGTGGAATGGCGGCATCTCCTTCAGGGAGGCAGGTATCCATTTACAATCCGGACTGATCACAAGAACCTGCAAGTCCTGAGGCAATTCGAGTGCTACAACACCCGACAGGTTCGATGGGCTCACTTCTTCGCCGAATTCGATTTTCACATCACTTATATCCCAGGAAAGATGAATGTGTTGGCTGACTCCCTTTCACGGCGTTGTGATTACCTACCCAATTCCGAGTCTCCTCGTGAACACATGTTTCCCCGACCCAGAAGTATCGGAATGGTTTTGACGTTCCTCAGTCAGGTAAAAGATGAATCGGGAGGGCGCTTTGAAGTAGAGAGACATCCCAAAGGCTTGGTGTACGAAATTAGAGATGGTCTTTATCTGGTCAAGGGTAGACTCTACCTACCCACGCATGCCTTTCGCAAGATGGTCTTGAACTGGTGTCACAACACAAAACTTGCTGGTCATCGGGGCGGTACAGGCACCCCGGAATTCCTTCGTCGTCACTTCTACTGGCCTAGAATGAGGGAGGCCGTGGATCGTTATGTTCAATCCTGTATCATCTGCCTCCGAAGTAAATCCCCGCGTCAACGACCTATTGGATTACTCGAACCATGTGCTGTGCCTGACGGCCCCTGGAGCTCAATCTCTACTGATTTCATTGTGGATCTCCCCATCTCACAGGGGTGCACATGTATAATGGTGGTGGTTGATTCATTTACTAAAATGGCTCACTTTTCCCCTTTGCCCGGAGTTCCCACTGCAGCCAACATGGCCGAAGTATTTCTCCAAGACATCTTTAGACTGCACGGTATGCCCTCTAAGATCATCTCTGACAGGGGAAGTCAGTACACCTCTCATTTTTGGAAGGCTCTCTGTGAGCGGCTGGGGATTGAAAGAGCTCTCACGTCGGGGTTTCACCCCCAGTCTAATGGACAAACTGAACGGCTAAATGGAACTCTAGAACAATACTTAAGGTGTTTTACTAATTCCCAACAAGACAACTGGCACTCATTATTGGCTCTGGCCAAATTCTCCTACAACAATTCCGTGCACTCAGCTCTAGGGGTTAGTCCATTTTTCTGTAATCATGGCTACCATCCCCGTTCTATTCTTCCTGTCTCCTGTCTTTCTACTAATATACCATCTGTAGATTCCTCACTCACCCGCCTTAGAGAGATACACAAGAAGGCTAGGGAAAGCCTTCAGGCAGCACAGGAACGCTATAGGTCCCAAGCCAACAGACATCGTCAACCCGTACCAGGTTGGGAGGTTGGTTCCAGAGTAATGCTTTCTACAAGATACTTACCTCGTTGGGCCCATCCATCCAAGCTATCCCCGAAGTTTTTAGGGCCTTATAAGATTGTACAAAGGATCAACCCTGTGGCTTTCCGTCTTAAACTCCCTGCCAGCCTGAACAGAGTACATCCTGTCTTCCATGCGTCTCAGCTTAAGCCCTTTCATGTTGATACCTGGAGGCGTCAAGCTGAGAGAATTACTATTCCTCAGGATTCCACTCCGGAAGAATACGAGGTAGCTCAAATATGTGACTCCAGGTATCGTAGAGGCAAACTAGAATACCTTGTACGATGGAAGGGCTTCCCCTCCTCTGAGAATTCCTGGGAACCCATCTCCCATATTTCTGCCCCTACACTGTTGCGCAAGTTCCACTTTTACCATCCAGGCAAACCAGGGGGAGGGTCCCTTGGGAGGGGGCATACTGTCATGCGGCGCGGCTCTTGGCGCCTGTGGAACCGCTGGCGGCGCGGACATTATTCTGCCGTGCACGCTGGTAGCCTGTCACCCCCACCTGCAGCTCCGCCGTGCGTATGTGCGCTTACGCGGCCCGGAGTATAAATACAGCTTCTTCCGGGTTGTGTACGCGTTGCAACGCTTCCGGTTTCCTCCGTTAGTGCTGTCTGCCTTTTTGCCTGCTCTTCCCTCGCTCGCACTCGCTGCTGTTGTACCCGATCTCTATCGGGTCCTTGTCCTCTTCCCCTTGTCTTGCCTACTGCCCCTTTTTTCCTTGTACTATTTTCCCTTCCTCTCTCCTCGCCACCCTCCTTCTCTCGTCCCTTCTCTGTTTCCGCCCTTCCTCCTTATTTTTTCCCCTTCCTGTTTTTTTTCTCCTCCTGCCTGCCTCCTTGTGTCCCAGACCTAGGCTTGTTTCCTTGGATTGCTGATTCTTCTGATTCGGATACCTTCCTCTGTGATCTCCCGTGTACCAGTTCCCGGCCTGTTTAAGGACTGCCTATTCATTTGTGCTTCACCTATGGACTTGGTTCTCCTTGTGAGATTCCGTACTACTTACAGTCTACTTTCCTCCAGAGCCTCATCCCTTCTACCACGGAGTTCAGCTTCAGCCGACTGCATTCTCCCAGCATTCCAGCTCATTCCTTAGGAGAGTCATGCAGGTCGCTTAGGGGTTTTTTGTGCCTTTTGGCTTTTTCCCCTTCCCGGCGTTCCCGGGAGGAGGCACCGGAAACCCTTTTTGGGTGACATTGTGGCTTCCTTCCGTGGGCGCCCGTACCTACATAAAAAAAAGGAGCGACCAAGAAGTAAAGGAAAGAAGGGTACAGGAAGAAGAGACGAAGGTGAGGAGTTAGGGGAGGGTGGTGAATCGGATTCTACGTTCTCTGGCGAGGATATCACCAATCCTGGTGACAGTTAGGGAGAGGCAAGAGTCGAGGTAAAAACCTAATGTTTTTACCTCTTTTGCTACTTTGATGGTGTTGCCATCTATAACAAATGATGAATAGTCATTGTTCAGTCTTTTGATATTTTGTGTGTTCCCCAGTATGATGAGTTCCGTTTTGTCATCATTCAGGCATAGACCATGACGGGCCATCCATGCCTGGATGATGAGGTATATCTTGTTCACCAAGGCCAAATCCTGTTCGTAATCCCCCGAAAGTGGGATGAGAATCTGAGTGTCATCTGCATAGTTTGTGTAGGTGACACCCAGAAGGTCCAGATCATCAAACAGGGGCTTTGTGAAGATGCTATACAGGGTCGGAGAGACACAGGATCCCTGGGGAACGCCGCATGTGATGGGTACTGGTTCAGCTGCTGCAGAGGTAGAGAAAACCCTCATAGTTCTGCCACTTAAGAACGACTTGATCCATGCAATGGCATGTGTGGAGAAGTGGGCCGCAGATTCCAGGTGGGAGCAGAGCACATCATGGTCCACCAGATCAAATGCCGCTGAGAGATCCAATAGGAGGAGTAGGGCAGTTTTTCCAAGATCTCTCAGCTCATTGACCTGGGTTTTGAGATCGATAAGTGCAGTTTCGGTACCATGTTGAGGCCTAAAGCCTGATTGTCTCGTACCTAATAGTTGATGCAGCTCCAGATACTTTTGGATCTGTAGATAAGCCACTCTGTCTAATATTTTTAACAGGAATGGTACCGTAGTAATTGGTCTGTAGTTGGTCGGGATGGAGGGGTCCAGGGTTTGCTTTTTAAGAAGGGGGAGGACCCATGATTGTTTAAGGTTGTCTGGTATTGTGCCTGATGCAAAGGAGGCATTGATAAGTTTGGAAATAAATGGGGATAGGTCTCTGGCGGCGTCTTTTATCAGTTGTGCTGGGCATATATCACCTTGACAGTTGGTTGGTTTGTGCGTGAGTATTATTTTTTCAATCTCTAAAATGGTTACTTTGTTGAAGTTGAATTCATGTTCTGGTTTGGTAGAGGTAGGTGGTTTACCATGTTGATAGGTTGAGGGAGGAATATTTTGTTTCTTGTTCTCAATTTTGGTTTGGAGTGTGGTGATTTTGTCGTTTAGAGCACCACGTTTTGTTTTTGTCGCAGTTGTCCAGAATAGGGATAGGGTTTTCCAGTTCCTTTAGTATAATGAATAGCTCGTTGGTTCCGGATTTAGTCTGTAGTATTCTGTTGTTAAAATTCTCTTTTTTTGCTCTCCTTATTTCATTTTTGTAAATTTTAGAGGCATTGATGAGAGCTGCTTTATTTGTCTCAGATGGGGTTAGTCGCCAGGCGGATTCGCATTTGCGTTTTTCAATCCTTAGGGATTTGAGATGAGGGGTGAACCAAGTGTTTAGGTGTGCTTTGGGCTTACTTTTTCTCATTTTCAAAGGGGCGATAGTGTCCAGGGTTTTCACTTCAGCTGTGCGTGTGGAGGGAATTACTAGTTTGCATCCTCTCAGCAATATCGAGTGGTCTTTAACTGCTAGTTCCCCATGAATTTCCGCTAGTCTCTCAATCTCTTGCTTGCTCGCCACTGGGTGTCTCTGGAGTGTTCTGCAATAGTCTCTCCACTTGTTGTTCGTTAGGGTAATGGCCAGGGCCATGGATGGGTCAGCCGCCAAAGCTGTTACAACCGTTTCCATCGGGAGTGCGGGGGGTAGAGCGTTCACTGTGATGTAGTTGTTATACTCCACGTCACCCTTTCTTGTCGTCGGGCCACCTGCCGGGTCACGCGAGATGTAATCTGCGGGATTCTGGTCCCCTTCCGGTGTGTGGATGATGGCGTAATCATACTCCTGTAGGCGTATTCCCACTCTCTCGATCCTGGGCAGCATTTTAGTGCAGGGATTTCTGAATAAGGAGAGTAAGGCTTGGTGTTTGGTGACCAGTGTGAATTTCTTGCCGATTATGAAATTGTGGAAATGTTTGCACGCACAGACCGCCGCTAGGCTCTCTTTTTCATCCTGGGAGTATGCTGGTTCTGTTGGCGAGAGGGCTCTGCTCACGTAGGCCACAATGTGTCTGGGTGTAACGTCAGCCCTGCTGGTTTGGGCAAGGATAGCTTCTAATCCCACTGGGCTTGCATCGCCGATGATCTTCGTGTGCTATGTGGGGTCAAAATAGGCTAGCCTTCTTGCTTTGGTGAGCTCCCTCATGATGTTCTCGAATGCGGTCTGGCACTCCTCTGACCAGTGAAAAATGGCGTCCTACTGTAGCAGTCTCCTCAGGGGTTTGGTCTGAGTCGCATAGTGGGAAATGTATCTGGCACAGTAGCCCGCCATGCTAAGGAATCACCGAACGTCTGTTGCTTGGGCTGGCGCTTGAAGGTTTGTGATGGTGCTGACCTTGTCAGGATTAGGTGTCATCGTCACATCTGAGAAAATGATGCCCAAAAATGTGAGCTTCATTTAGCTGAATCTGCATTTGTCTATGTTCAGCGTTGGTCCTGCGTCCTGTATTGCTGCACAAGTCTACAGTAGTGCTGCGTCGTGTTTCTCTTGTGTCGTGCCAAATATTAGGATATCGTCACTGTAATTAAGCAGATTTGATCGGGCAGATGACTTGTCTGATGGCCTCCTGGAAAATCTCTGCGGGTGAGAAGACGCCGAAATTCAGCCGTCGATAGCAGAAAAAGCCTTTGTGTGTGGAAAATGTGGTGATGTCCCTTGACTCGAGGTGTAGTTCGAGTTGGTGGTACCCTTGTAGGTGGTCCAATGTGGAGAATGTGGTTGCTCTGTTCAGCTGAGCTATCATGTCCTCAAATACATGGTCCGGGGTGCCACTCCCGCTGGATGGCGGTGTTGGCCACTCATGTCGATACAAGTTATATGCGCCCTCCTTCTTTCGGGACGATGACCAATGGCGAGACCCATGGGGTGGGTCCGGTGGCAGGCTCTATGATCTTGTTCTTTAGCAGATGGTCCAGTTCTTGTGAGACTGCATTCTGGAGGTGCTGGGGAACGGGCTGCACCGTGTCATCAACGTGTAGCTTAACAAGTACACCTTTACGTTTTCCGAGTCCTCTGCACAGTTCGGGGAATTTTGCCTGGATGGTCTCTTTTCTCATCAGGCCATCTCACACGGGAGTCCTTCCTAAACTGCACACCAGCTCTGAGCAGGCAGTGGGGGTTGCTGATGAGTTGATTACTTCTCCCTCCTGATAGCAGCCCAGGCAGCTTGCTGTGTGGTAGCTCAATAGGCACCGTCCTTTGGTTGGGCTGCGGATGACGTAGATGGTGGTATCGACCGATAGTCCATTGTATAGTAGCATGCGCCGGAACTGTCCGTTTGATTGTAGTGGCTGTGTGGCGCCCCACTGAAATATTCTTGTCGTGTTTCTTGAGAGTTCCTGTCTTTCCGGCATCTGTAGAAATTCTTGTTCCCCCATTATATTCACGGCTGCACCAGAGTCAATCAGGAAGCAATAGTGTCTGTTCCCAAAGTTGACGGATATCATGGCTGCCTCCTTTGCTTCTCAGTCGTCTTGGATAAGGTTGACATATTCATCCAAATACATATGGTCATATGCATTGTCGTAGTCGTATTGATAGTTTTGTTGTTGTTCACCGTAGAGCTGGTACGGGTGGGGGGCGCGTCGTATTCGTCTCCAAATTGGGTAAACAGGTCGTGCTGGTCGTACCCCTGTTCTTGTTCTTGGAGTGGCACTTCATCTATCGCCCGCACGAATCTTCTCTGGGTCTACTAGTGCATCGGGTGGGGCTTCTGCATGTACGGCACAGGTGGGGGTGCTCGACTGTATTGCCTCCCTCGGGGTGGAGCGTTCATTCTGAGTGTAGGGAATAGTCTCCCTTCGCGGCAGACGGATTGGAAATGTCCTTCTATCCCAACATTTGAACACTTTTGGGTGAGGGCTGGGCATTTCCCTTAGTGCGGAAAATTCACTCTGCATCTGTTGCATTGCCACTGTAACCTGCAGAGAGGGGGGTTGTTTGGTCTTCCTGTGGGCATCCGCCCCGGTCTCCGGCTCTCAGTGGTTGTATTGCCGCTATTGACTCATCCTTTTCGTGTTTGGTCCCTGTGCTGCCCTCGATGGAGGCTGCCTGTGCATCCACCCTCTCGAATATTCTGGCTAGTTCGCTCACTTCGTCGATGGTAAGTGGTTTCTTGAGGAGCTGCTTTCTAAAGTTAGGCGATATGCACCCTTCAATGACGTGTAGTCGTATAGCTTCATCAACAGAGTATAAATAAAATTGGCAATGTGTGCTCTTCAGGCAGAGCTGTGTAATGAACTCGTCTATGGTCTCATTGGGTCTTTGTGTGCATTGTATTTGTATTTGTATTTATTATTGTTTTATATAGCGGCTTAATCCAAGGCGCTTTCCAGTTAACAACAAAACACATCAAACATAGAACAGTAGAAGCAGTAACAGTAAACATGAATCAAGCCATAAAATCGGTATGTAGAACAATTTGCATATGAGGGACAGGAGAGTAGGGGGGGTGGGGAAGGAAGGAGAAGGAAACAGTAATGAGTGACGTGAGCTATAGAGAGAGGAGAGCTTAGGAGAGACGGGAAAAAGTAAAGAGAAAGAGAACAGGGAGAAGGGAACTAGGAGGGTGAAAGGAGAGAGGGGGGAAGTATCAAGGAGGGGAGTTAAGAAGAAGTGATTTCAGTGAGGTGCGGAAGGAGGAATAGGTAGCGGAGGAGTGGATAGAAAGAGGTAGGGAGTTCCAGTGTAAGGGGGCAAGGAGCTGAAATGAGCGGAAACGAGAGGAGGCACAAGGTGGTGGGGGCACAGAAAGTAAGAAGAGATCAGCAGATCGAAGGGAATGAGAGGGGGTATAGAGTGAGAGGAGAGAGGAGAGTTAAGGAGGGGCAAGGTCATGAAGGGATTTAAAGACAAGACAAAAGAAATTAAATTTAAGTTGGGAGTGGAAAGGGAGCCATCCTAGGTAAGAGAGTGAGTTGGAGATGGAGTCATGGGGAGAGAGTAGACAGCGGGTGTGGATGGCAGAGTGGTAGAGGGATTTGAAGGGAGCTAGATGGGAGGCGGGGAGACCGTAGAAGAGAGAAGAACAATAGAAAAGGCGAGAAAAGAGAGGGACGTACTTTACGGATATTCAAGAGATGATAGCGGTATGTCCGAGAAGTGAGGGCGATATGATGAGAAAAGGAAAGGGAAGAGTCAAAGTAAATGCCTAGATTACGAGCATGGTTGGAAAAAGGAAGATTAGAAGGGGTAAAATGGATAGAAGGAGGGGGTATGTAGAGGGTAGGGTGTTAGAAGAGAAGAACAAGACTTCAGTCTTGTCGGTGTTAAGAGAGAGATAGTGAGATGACATCCAGTCTTTAATGGCAGTATGACATGAAGAGAGGTTGAGATGTAGGTCTGAGGTGAAGGAAGAAGGTGAAGGAGAGGAATAGCTGGGTGTCATCAGCGTAGAAATGGTGAGAAAACCCGAAGGAGGAGATGATGGGGGCAAGGAGCGAGGTGTAAAGAGAGAATAAGAAGGGTCCGAGAACAGAGCTTTGGGGGACGCCGTATTCGAGAGGGAAGGTAGTAGAGGTTCGTCTGCCCCAAGAGACAGCGAAAGAGCGGTGGGAGAGGTAAGAGGAGAGCCAGTTAGGGACAGAGCCTTTGAATCCAAGGGAGGAAAGAGTGTTGAGAAGCAAGGGGTGATCGACAGTGTCGAAAGCATCAGAAAGGTCAAGGAGGATGAGGATTGAGGAGTGTTTAGAATAGCGAGCGGTAAAGAGAGAGTTAAGGACGTAGGTAAGAGCGGACTCAGTGGAGTGTTTGGGGCGGAAGCCAGATTGAGAGGGAGGAAGGAGAGAGTGGGAAGTGACAAAAGTTGAGAGCTGAGAATAGGCTAAGCGTTCAAGTAGTTTGGAGAGAAAAGGTAGAAGTGAAAATGGCCGAAAGTTAGAGGCGAGAAGAGGATTAGCAGAAGGCTTTTTTAATATAGGGATGATAGTGGCGTGCTTGAAGGCAGAAGGGAAGGTGGCCGTGGAGAAGCAAGTGTTGAAGAAGGAGGTTAGGTAGGGAATAAGAGGGGGGTAAATCTTGGGAATAAGAAGGGTTGGGATGGGGTCAGAAGGGGCGGCAGTAGGATGGGTTTTAGTTAAGGAGAGAGAAACATCAGAAGAAGTGATATGTAGACATGTGAGCTGGGGATGAGTGTAAGGAGGGTGGGGGAGGGGAATAAGGAGAACTGACAATTTTTTGGCAAAGAGAAAGAATTTTTTCAGAGAAGAAGTTTGCAAAGTCAGAAGGAGAAAGAGGAGAAGTAGAGGAGTGGTCAGGAGCGGGAGGGGAGAGGAGACGAGAGAGGATTTGAAAGATACTATGAGGATAAGAGGCTTGAGAGTGAAGGAGATTAGAAAAGTATGCGCGTTTGGCGGAATTACTGTTACATCCCACTATCGGAAACGGTCTCTGTGGCACCGTGGAAGGCATTGTAACTCGTTATTGTTTGCCTCTCCAAAGATGGCGGTGGAATCTTCCTGTCATTCGGGGATAGGAGTTGCGGTCTTTACACGCAAGTCTCCGACGCCGAAGAGAAGTCACATGACACAATATAGCAGCCGCGGAATAACAACTGAGCGCGTCGCTACTCTTCAGACAGACGCTCCGTGAGTGTACGAAAACTAGGGAATTCTTTCTCTGTGTATTTTCTGCCTCCTAATCTCTTGTTGTTTGATTTAGAGCGGACAAACCATTAGCAGCGCTTTCCATCTACCATCCGAAATCTCAACCCAGTTCTTGTTCCAACCTCCTTCAAGATCCTTCCCTCATTAAAGGGGAACGAGCCTTTCCTCGACTGATACGGAGACACTTCTGCCCAGTATCTCTCTTCATTCTAGGTAGTAGATTAAGGTCTATTGTATAGCTTACTTGAACTTCCTGAATACCTACTCATCTATCTTACCTTTTTGGCAGTTCCAGATCCGTTTCGTGATCTGACCGTAGCCCACGCTACGCTCTTCTGTGCTGCATCCTCATTTTATTCTTTCCAGTGGGTAACGAGTAGTACCTCTTCCCTAAATCACTCTTAGTCACTGCTCTCATCTGATGGTCTATCTCTCTCTCTCTCTCTCCACGCTACAGTGTAAGGGTTTTCTCTGTTCCCTCAAAGCTGATCCTGTTAAAACCATTTGATCGGCAAACCGGCATCCATTAGGTAGGATTCTTCCGTCTCCCGCTAATCATTTCTTTCTTTACTCACCTTGGCTCTAATTTCTCGTTTCTTCTTATCACTTACCTTAAATGGGCGATTTCATCCAGCAACATTCAGACGATCCATCTGAGTACTGAATTCAACTGAGATTCGATCCCTGCTCCTGAATCTGAAGACCCTTCAATTCCCGAGGAGCAACATCCATTCCACTGCAGGGTTTTCTGCCCCAGAGGGTTTCCCTGGGAGTACTCCCCTCTCCCTTCCAGTTTTGTTAAGGAAGGGGGGCGTGGTAGAATTTTCAGGGGACTCTCATTATCTTCGCTCACGGTCTTCACGGCAGGTTAGTGGAATTCTTCTTTTGTTTTCTTTGGTATAACGGTCTAGTACCTGTCTATGTACAGAATTGTAATAGATAGCAACGCCAAAAAAGAACAAATTAGAGCAGTGCAAAATCATGGAACAACAGATGCAGCAGCTTATGGCTGCAATGCAGTCTCTGTCTCATGAAGCACAGAACCATAAGCAGGAAAACAGCCAGTTAAGACAACAAGTGGCTCGGCTTGTTCCTGAGGTTCCCCCGTCTGCGTTACCCACTGGTAAATATGACGGAAACCCTCATAAGCTGAAGGAATTCTTAGATAGCTGTACAGTGCAATTCACATTCAAACCTCGCTATTTCCCAACGGACAAAGACAAGGTTGGGTTTCTAGTTTCTCATCTCTCAGGAGCGGCCCTAGCTTGGGCAACTCCCTTAGTGACTTTGGGGAATCCCGTCCTAGATTCATACACAGCCTTTGTAAATAGCTTAAAATCCATGTTTAGTAGACAGGAAATTTCAGTGGCTGCTCAAGAAAATCTTTTAGACCTTAAGCAAGGCACACAGGAACTGATGTCTTACATCACTCAGTTTAAGCAGCTTTCCTCAGAGACTACTTGGCCAGATGATGCTTTATTGACTCTATTCCAAAGGGGTCTTACCGAGGAACTTAAGGATGAGGTATCACAGGTACCCCTTCCCGCGAATCTGGCAGATATGATTACCTTAACCATGCAAATGGATTACCGTCTACAAGAACGTCAACATGAACGAAAGAAAGGGAGGTTGTTTCGTCCTTGTTCCGAAGGCCTGCCATCAGTGGTTTAACCTATACCACAAGACGAACCTATGCAACTTGGTTTGGAAAGGGGACCTTTAACTAAAGGAGAAAAGGAAAGACGTAAATCCTTGGGATTGTGTATGTACTGTGGGTCTGCAGCCCATGTCCTCATAGAATGTCCCATAGTGCCTCCTCGTAAACCTGCGGCCCTATTGCCGGGAAACTCCAAAACCCTGCCGTAGGAGGAACTACGGTCAGGGAATCCAAGAATGGTTCCTCAAAAACAGTAGCTCATTCTCAAACCTCTCTTCTTACAGATCTGTCGAATGTGGTGGTCTCGCTTAGTTTACACATTCAAGATCAGGTCATTTCTGGTATACCAGCATTGGTGGATTGCGGTGCTGCTGGTAATTTCATCGATGACCTATGGGCAGAACAGAATGGAATTGCACGGGTGGCTAAGGAGTCCATCACCCCTATGCAAGCGGTGGACGGTAGTCCACTGAGTTCCAGTCCTATCCGAGAGCAAACGAAGCCCCTCATTTGTGAGATCTCATCCCAAAATGAAATACTGGTCTTTGATTTAATCAAAGCTGCTCATTTCCCCATTATTTTAGGATTACCGTGGCTATGGCTACATAATCCTTTCATCAATTGGGCAGCCAGAACGCTCTTCGTGGGGTCCAAGTATTGTGTATCACACTGTTTAGCTAACAAGTCAGCCGGCCTACAGGTGTCTCCTCCTACATCTACTCCTACTACAGTTACTACGGTGGGTCTAGTAAACAAGATTCCGGAGATGTACCACCAATACTCCTCCGTATTCTCCAACCCACAGGTTTCAACACTGCCCCCAAATAGGAGAGATGACTGTCACATTGAATTACAACCAGATCAGCCTATCCCTTTTGGTCGAATGTATATGTTGTCCCAAAAAGAAAAGTTGGCCCTTAAGGAATATCTACATACCAATCTTCAAAACGGTCTGATCACAGAATCCACTTCTCCAGCCTGGGCCTCCCTTTTCTTTATTCCAAAGAAGTACTCGGAGGAATTAAGACCTTGTATCGATTACAGAGGTTTAAACAAAATCACTATAGTCGATAAGTACCCTATGCCAGTAATTCCAGACATCTTGGAGGCGGTACAAGGGGCCACCATTTATTCAAAACTTGACCTTCGTGGGGCATATCATCTCATACGAAGAGCCCCTGGGGATGAATGGAAGATCACCTTTCGTACTCCTTTTGGACATTATGAGTACCATGTTATGCCCTTTGGGCTGGCCAACGCCCCTGCTGTATTTCAATGCTTTATGGACCATATTTTCTCAGATATCTTACTACATTTTATGGTTGTTTACTTCAATGACATCTTAATATTTTCTCCCAATGAAGAGAAACATATCCATCATGTATCTTTGGTCCTGGAAAGACTACAGGCAGTTATACTGCAAGCTTGACAAATGCGAGTTCCACCAAGCCCAGGTAAACTACTTAGGGTTTGTTCTGTCAGCCAAGGTCATCTCCATGGATCCTCGAAAGGTGGCTGTGGTGCTGGAATGGCCACCTCCCACTAACATTAAAGAAATACAAAGATTTATTGGATTTGCCAATTTCTATCGCAAATTTATCCCAAACTTTTCAGAAATCATCTTGCCTATTACCCAACTTCTAAAGAAGAACGTCCGATTCAATTGGCATGATCAAGCGCAGGCGGCCTTTTCAAAGCTCAAGGAGCTGTTCACTAGTGCCACTGTTTTATCCACACCTGATCAAACAAAGAAATTCATCCTAGAAACCTATGCCACCCATAATGCATTGGGAGCAGTTCTCCTCAAAGAGTCTGGAACCGAAGGTGAAAAACCGATAGCATATTTGTCTAAGACTTTCAATGCCTTTGAGATTAATTACTCGGTCCTCGAGAAGGAACTTTAAGCCATCAAAAAGTCCTTCGAGGAGTGGAGACACCTTCTCTTGGGTTCTCCTCATCCAATTGAAGTCCGAACCGATCACCAAAATGTGAAAGTTCTACAATATGCACAGACTACCAACAGCCGGCAGGCACGCTGGGCTCATTTTTTTTTACCTTTCCGAATCCATTTCACATTCCTGCCTGGACGTCTGAATCTTGGAGGAGATGCTCTTTGCCGCAAGGACCAGTCTGTTTCCAAATTCAGACCTGAGAGACTCTTCCCGGGGGCTAAATTAATTTTGGTTTTGACAGATTGCCTACAGATGATCAAACCGGCAACAAACCTCACATTACCAGCTTGCAGGATCATGTCCCAGACCTACCATCTCATCCCTGAGAAGGGATATTTATTTCATGACGAACAAGTTGTGGTCCCAACAGAAGCCCTTCAGAGGGAGGTTCTGCGCATGTGCCATGATTCGCATGCGGCAGGTCATCGGGGATATCAAACTACGTTGGATCTGATCAAGAGACATTTTTGGTGGCCGACTCTTCGATCGGATGTTAAGGATTATGTCTTGGCTTGCCCCACCTGTTTACAATCCAAGACACCCCGAGTACCACCGTTAGGTCTCCTCTCTCGGATGCCGATACCTGACAAACCCTGGCAAGTAATCTCAACGGATTTCATAGTCGACTTAGCTCCTTCGAAACAACATACCACTATCATGGTGACGATTGATTATTTCACAAAATTGCCGCACTTTACTCCATTGCTCAAACCACCAATGGCAGAACAAATGTCCCGTGTTTTTATCAAGGAGGTTTTTTCTCGTCACGTGCTTCCGGAAACTATCGTATCAGATAGGGGCCCTCAGTATACCTCTTATTTTTGGCAGAAGATCTGTGCCTATCTGGGGGTACAGAGAGCACTTAGCTCTGGCTATCACCCTCAAACTGTGATGTTTATTGAGTAATTTAGAAATCTCCAGGAAAAATAATCTCTCTCTAAACATGCACCCACTGACCTGTTCCAGTAGATGTAATGTGCTGAATATGAGTGACCCCCTGGGGAACCTCTTCCTCTCCCTAGATAAGTAAATCAGGAGGGAATGAGCTCTCCAGGGAAACCCTCTGGGGTAAAAAACCCTGACCGCCTCAGTAGATGTTCGTCTTCTATGTTGCACCGGACGGGGAGGGTTTCCGTTGCAGTTCCAGGTGACTGAATGCAAATACAACAAGGAGGTAAGAAAAGAAAAGATTATAGAACAGTAGATTCAGAAGTAAAAATAGAGGTGAAATAATCTGGCTAGTGATAAGGAAATAATTACCCTGTGGAAAAGGAAATGTGCAATGAAGTGATCAGAATTACGGGAATACAAATTCCTTCTGAATGGCAGAAATATAGAAGAAAGAAGGTTTGAAGTATTGGGATACTGAAATGTTGTAGTATGTTCAATCTATTGAGAATAGGAATCTTCAATACCTGAGAGACAGAATTCAATCGAAAAGAAATTTCATGTGACCCTTGTGATGGGAGTTCCGGAATCGACTGAGTCGGAAAAGAAAAGAAAAGACGTGGTAAGAATAAACAGTGCTCGCTAAGGCGTAGGAATGGAACGGAACGTTAGAAAAAGATACCTGATAAGCAGGTTTCAATCGTGAGAGAAGTTGGATATGGTTCTGGTTGAACATGCCAGGGAACATCCAAAGAAACTGGACTGAATACGCGGGCACCAAGCTTTCAGAGCGGATTGGAGGTAAGCGATTCCGGATGGCAGGAAAAGGATCAGGTCGGAGTCGACCGCTATCTCGAAATGAACGGGTGTGATGAGGCGGAGCCCCTATCTAAGGGGAACGCTGCGAAAACTTCTAACGCACAAAGACAGAGGAGTGTTAGAGTAGCACAATAAGAATGTAGCAAGTAGTAAAGCCTAGAGGCGAATTTACGGAGCGCTGGCTGATAGGAGTAGCAACGCACTCGAGCGTTGTGCCTGTCGTCAGATAACCAGAACCTTGCTGAGGGGGCGGAGTCATGATTACAGGCATCCGCTGTAAGGCTGGAATGCCACGATCTGCCGGCGCCGCCATCTTGGGAGAAACAATGGCTGCAATCCGTGCCTGGGACCATCGGTGCCACAACGACCATCTCCTTCTGTGAGACATGACACAAACTAACGGCCAGACAGAACATTTAAATCAGACTTTGGAGGGGTATCTGCGCTGTTTTGTTTCTGCAGCCCATGACAACTGGGTGGATCTCCTTCCTTTGGCCGAGTTTGCTTATAACAATGCTACTGATACAGCAATCAAGGTTAGTCCTTTCTATTGCACTTATGGCTTTCATCCCTCTTTTGTACCTACAGGCATGGCAGCCTCCACAAAATGTCCTGGCGTCGATAGTTTAATTTCCGACTTACACACAGGGCACCGTACTGCTCACCAAGCTCTTTTGGCAGCTCAGGATCGTGCCAAAAGATATGCCGACCTACATCATCGACCAGCTCCCGCCCTGGCGGTGGGAGATACAGTTTGGCTGGCTTCTCGGTTCTTACCACGTCGCCTGGTTCTGTCTAAACTTTCACCCAGATTCTTTGGACCCTTTCGGATACAGGCTTTGGTGGGTGAAGCTGCTGTACGCCTGTTACTGCCACCATTCTGGTCGAGAATCCATCCAGTTTTTCATCTCTCCCAAATCAAGCTGAATGTGGCAGATCATTTCTGAAGACATCCTTCGACCCATCCTCATCCCATTGTCACTGCTACAGGTCCAGAGTTTGAGGTGGCTGGCATCTGTGACACTCGATACCATAGAAGGCGTTTACAGTTTTTGGTGGATTGGAAAGGGTACTCACCAGCAGATCGCTCTTGGCAACCGGCTTTGGGGGTTCATGCCCCTCAGTTGGTGAGACAGTTCTTTCGACGGCATCCCGGCAAACCAGGGAGTCCGCCTCTGCAGAGGGGGCATACTGTTATACCGTTTTGTGATCTGACCGTAGCCCACGCTATGCTCTTCTGTGCTGCATCCTCATTCAAGTCTTTCCAGTAGGTAACGAGTAGTACCTCTTCCATAAATCGCTCTTAGTCACTGCTCTCATCTCATGTCTATCTCTCTCTCCACGCTACAGTGTAAGGGTTTTCTCTGTTCCCTCAAAGCTGATCCTGTTAAAACCATTTGATCGGCAAACCAGCATCCATTAGGTAGGATTCTCCCATCTCGCACTAATCATTTCTTCCTTTACTCACCTTGGCTCTAATTTCTCGTTTCTTATCTCTTACCTTGTAGTGGGCGATTCCGTCCAGCAACATTCAGATGATCCATCTGGGTACTGAATTCAACTGAGATTCGATCCTTGCTCCTGAATCTGAAGACCCTCCAATTCCCGAGGAGCAACATCCATTCCACTGGAGGGTTTTCTGCCCCAGAGGGTTTCCCTGGGAGTACTCCTCTCTCCCTTCCAGTTTTGTTAAGGAAGGGGGGGGGGTTGTAGAATTTTCAGGGGAACTCTCATTATCTTCGCTCACGGTCTTCACAGCAGGTTAGTGGAAATCTGCTTTTGTTTTCTTTGGTATAACTGTCTAAGTACCTGTCTATGTACAGAATTGTAATAATTACGCTCATAGGCAAAGTTGGGTTCGATGAGCTTTTTGTTGAGTGCGTTGATGAGTGATGTGTAGCTGTCTTTTTCGTTTGGGGGAATTGTTTTGACGATGGTTTTGATTTCTCCACCAACTAAGTTAATGAACATGTCACACAGCGTGGGTGATTGTTCCTCACCTGCTGCTTTGATGAAATGGTTGAAATCCTCTACCCACTCTATTCATCTCGGCCCTGTGTCACTCTGTGGGACCAGTGTGAATGGGAGAGGTTTTCATAGTAGTGCATGCTTAGAAGTGGGTGGCACGGCAGGGGTGGGTGAGCCCAGGCACGATGGTGATTATGTGCTGCTCCTTATGGTTGAGCGTTGTGGGTATGGGAATGGGGGTGCCCAAACTCCATCTCATGGTATGTGCTTTCAGCCTTTGCTTGGGCACTCGACATACCTTGTCTTCCCTGGTGTGGGGTCCCTTTGTGTGTGAAGTGGTACTCTACCCTTGTCTCTTCAGCGCAGCTTCTGTGGGCTCATGCGCCTCTGTGGTATGTGGTTGGATTGAAAGCAATCCCTTAGTTCCCTTAGTCTTGGCTGGCCCTCAGCGTGTGCTATGCAGCTTTTGCGGGCTCACCTGTCTTTGTGGTGTGTGTTCCTGTCCTTTTTAGCCTTGGATTGCTTCCAGTGTGTGTTGCGTAGCGCCAGTTGTGTCTCTGTGGCTGGATGCGGGGGTGCCGTGTGAGGGATGTACTTCACACGGCAGGATCGCTGTAATGTTACAAATCTGCGGACTGCCGTCGATGGACAGCTGCTGTCAGGATCCCTGCACTTCGGGAGGAGGCGGACAGCCTCATTGGATGTAGGAGGAGGATGCAGACAGCCTCGTAGGATGCGTTGTGGTGGGATCACCGGATGCGTCTGGATAGGCAGGATTGTGGGCGGATCACTGGCCTGGAGCTGTAGTACTGAACCGGTGCGTGGGTAAAGGAAAAGAACCTCGTCACCAGTTGTTGGAATTTCTTAACTAAGGATGCGACACCGGGTGGAGAGACAACTTTACCTTTATTCCTTCTTCCTCTCGCAACATACAGGAACTGCCTAATACCCTTCTGGTTCCACCCCTTCCCTTTCCTTTCCGCTTCCCACCTGACGTCTTTGTGTGCCTTAAAGGCGCAGGGACCTGTAACAGTCGCAAGCTCCGACCCTCAATTTAGATTGCGCATTGGGTCTTTGCAGGACATATGTTAAACCCCCATCCCACCTTTGCATCTCTATGCAGATAATGCTGCCAATGGAAATACCCAGATGGCCCAATCAAACGTCTTCTCGTCATCCAGAAAATGTAAAGCCGGTTAACTAGTGCTGGCTTGTGAGAATGTTTGCAAACAGCTTGTTATCAAAATTTCCCAGGAAAGTGACCTGAAAGTGTTATTGCAGTCGTCAGGAGGGGCCGGTGAATTGTGAGAGATGGATTTCCAAACGTTTGGCTGCCTGCGACCGCGCCTTGATTTCACAGCTGACACCATTTATACACTGTTACGTTCCCAATAAAAGTCCCGCCCCCGCGCTCGGGAGGCAGTTCCGGGGAACCCATCCACGTGTGTGTGTGTGCGTCTTTGCTGCTCCCGCTGGAGCTGCGCCACAGGCCGTGCGGCCTATTCCAGCGATGCCAGCCCCCGTGCGCACGCCACGGGCTGGAACATAACAATGGCGACGAGGTGGAGCGAATACTAACACACGCTCGGCGTTTACAGCACATAGATGGCCCGCAGCCATCGCAGTGAAATTTATGGACACCCGGTATGGGGGAAGGGGAATTGCACACGTGACCCCCCTCTCCTTCTCATTCTCCCTCTACTCGCCGGCTGGGCATTGTGGAGCCATCTGGCCTCCCACACTAGACGGCAGCAACACGAACTGGCATCAAAACCAGGTGGGAGCACCAGTTCCTGAACTTTCCGTCACAGTGCTTGGAAACCGCAGCACTTCCAGGGAAGGCCCAACTTCACGGCGCTGGTGGCCGTCCGAAGAGCTCACGCCAACACCAACCAGGTACACATCACCATGGCGGCCGGTACGTCCACCCCTGGGCCCACCACGCCGTCCAGAATTGCGGCAAACCTGTCGTTGACATCACCACAGCCTCGCACACAAGGAGGTTCATCGACACTGGTCCAGCCTTTTGACCCCTTTACGGACCCATCATCAAGTGGACCCAGATGGCAGCTGTGGATCCAGAAATTCGAGATGGCGATGGAGTGCAAAGATATAACGTCGGCCAGGAAGATGAAGGCGCACCTACTGCTCAGTGTGGGTGACGAGGTACTGCGCATTTTCAACTCCTTGAATGTTGACGATGGCCAATATGCATACCAAAGCGCAAAAGATGCCCTCACGGCTCACTTTCTCCCTCAACTGAACCCGGACTATGAGACTTTTATCTTCTGCACCACTATACAGGCAGCGGATGAGACCCTGGATGCCTACCACACTCGGTTGAGAAAATTGGCCATGTCCTGCGAGTTCACAAATGTTGAGAGGGAGATCAGGAGGCAAATTATCAACGGCATACACTCAGAAAAACTAAGACGCCTGATACTCAGCGAGAGGGGTATTCCCCTGCAACGGATCCTTGAACTTGGACGACAAAGGGAACTAGCTCACACCAGAGCGGCCAACATGGAGGCCACGCTACACAGATTGCAACCTGCTCTCAACACAGCCATGGTGGCCCAGATCACCAACAAACAATCCTCGAGGGATGACTACAGTGGGGGCTACGGCCAGAACAGGTGGCAACCGCGCATTCCTGGGCCCACAGAGTGCGGCTGGTGTGGTGTCCCACGACATGGCCGCCGCAACTGTCCCGCACAAGGCACCACATGTGGCGCCTGCGGCAGGAAGGATCATTATGCAAAGGTATGCAGATCAGCGGGCACCCCCACGCAGCCCCCACAGAACCTTCCGGAGAAGAACGCGACCAAGAAAAAGAAGCAAGCCAATGCAAGGAGGGTTGCAGTAGCCAACTCTTCCACTGAGGAAGAAGGGGATGATGTCTCAGCAGGGCAGCAGGATCCCGGTAAGGATAACGATAGGAAAGGGAGGAAGGTATACCTGGTGTCTGCATTAAGCCAAGGTCAAGAAACACAAAGAAAATCTGTCCGAAGGCGCAAGTGCATGGTCACCGTCCAAAATCAGTGCATCCTCATGACCATTGACACAGGCGCCTCGGTGAATGTTATGCCCACAAGCATATTCCAGACTCCAAACCCTCAACCAGACCTGAAAAGCACAGACACGCTGTTGTATGCATACGGCAGCCGGAAGCCCCTACCAGTCATTGGCAGGTTCCGCACTACGCTGGAACACGGCGAAAACAGACTATGGTCGAAAGTCTATGTCGTGAAGGCAGGAATTGAAAGCCTCCTGAGTGGGGACGCAGCAGAAGATCTCGGAGTGGTCAAATTCATCTGCCATGTCGATGAAGCCGAGGAGGTGGAGAAAATGTTGAGCCAATACCCCAAGTTGCAAGATGGAATAGGCTGCTTGAAGGGCAAAACCATCAAACTGCACATTGATGAAACAGTACAGCCGAAAGCCGTTAGGCATCGGAGGACACCATTCCACATGAGAGAACAAGTGGAGCAGGAACTCAAGGCACTGGAAGAAGCCGGCATCATAGAGGCAGTCACAGGGCCCACACCATGGGTCTCTCCAATGGTTGTAACGCGAAAGCCTAAACAGCCCGGAAAAGTCCGGATTTGTATAGACATGCGTCTCCCTAACACTGCCATCAAAAGAGAACGCCACATCACACCAACGATCGACGAAATCGTGGCGGACCTCACGGGGTCGTGTGTATTCTCGAAAGTTGATTTAAAGGCGGGGTATCACCAACTCAAACTCCACAGAGACTCTCGCTACATCACAACATTCTCGACGCATTTGGGGTTGAGGAGATACAAACGCCTGAGTTTCGGGATATCATCCGCTGCCGAGGTATTCCAGCAAACTATCCAAGAGGTCATCCGGGGCATCCCTGGTGTCCTCAACGTGAGCGACGACATTCTGATTCACGCCCCCGACAAGAAAGAGCATATCAAGAGGCTTCATACCCTACTGGACAGACTACAAGAAGCTGGGCTGACCATACACAGGGAGAAGTGTGAGTTTCTCAGATCGGAAATCACTTTCTTTGGTTACAAGTTCGGCAGCACGGGCATCTCCCCTGATCCCCAGAAGGTCGCAGACATTCAGGCTGCAAGCCCACCGATGACCCCCACAGAGGTACGCAGCTTCCTAGGTATGGCTACCTACTGCGGGAGGTTCATCCGAAACCTGGCCACCCTATCTGAGCCATTACGGGAACTGACAAAAGCAAGCATCAAGTGGGACTGGGGGCAGAAGTGCCAAGACTCGTTCGAAAGCATCAAGGAATCCCTGTCTGTCGACACCAAAATGGCGTATTACAATACCGAGCTGCCCACAGAACTGTTCGTGGATGCAAGCCCCGTTGGGCTTGGAGCCATCCTAATGCAGGTGACGAAGGAAGGGGAGAAAAGGCTGATAGCCTACGCCTCGAGAGCCCTCACGGAAACCGAACATAGGTACTCCCACATTGAGAAGGAAGCCATCGCCGTGCTGTGGGGGTGCAGGCATTTTCATCTCTACTTATATGGGCGGCGGTTCACGACAATCACTGACCACAAACCCTTACTACCCATCTTCATGGGAACGTCGTCACACCCTCCGGCACGAATCACCAAATGGCTACTACATCTTCAACAATACGACTTTGATCTCATCTACCAACCAGGCAGTGGAAACCCCGCAGATTTTCTCTCGAGGCATCCGCGAGCGGCAACCCAACAAGAAATCCAAGTGGCCGAAGAGACTGAGGAACATATATGCCAAGTGGTACGTGCAATGAGACCAAAGGCTGTGAGCATCGAGGACATCGAGTCAGAAACTCACAAGGATCCTTGTTGCAACTTAGTGAAAGATGCCATTATCTCAGGGGACTGGAAAACCTTCATGAGACACACACACAACAGAACAGGGGAAGCAAAAGGGTTTCTGTCCGGCATGTTCACCGTCTGGCAAGATTTGTCGATCACAGAAGGCGGATTGATACTAAGAGGAAACCGCATCGTAATCCCTCTCAGAATACAAGACAGGATAGTGGCCCTAGTGCGTGAAGGACACCAAGGACTGGCAAGGACAAAAGCCCGCATAAGGCACAGGGTATGGTTTCCCCAGATCGAGGAACGGGTCAAGACACTCATTAGCACGTGCCTAGCCTGTCAGATAACGGGGGCCCCGCCAGAACCGGAACCAATTCTATCGGCGGAACGCGGCTGCTCTGGGTGGGAGGCCATCAGCATTGGCTTCTATAAGCTACGCGAAGGCCTCCACCTTTTGGTGGCCGTTGATGACCACTCCCGATATCCGGAAGTTGAAATAGTCGAATCCACAGCAGCGGACGTGGTCATTCCGGCCATAGAGAAAATGTTCGCAACTCACGGACTACCTATCTCCATCAAAAGTGACAATGGGCCACCGTTCACAGGGGAGGAATTCAAAAACTATCTGCAGGACCTTAATATAAAGTATCATCACATCATGCCGAGATGGCCCCAGGCCAACGGGGACGCAGAACGGTTCATGAGAACCAATAACAAGGTGCTAAGGGTATCCAAGGCGAACGCCAGCCCATGGAAGGTTGACCTCTACCGTTTCCTCCGGAACTATCGGGTCACCCCCCACAGCACAACCGGCATACCGCCGGCGGACCTCATGTTCGGCACCGTCATCAGATCCTCGATTCCGCACCATCCAAGTAGGACCCCGGACGAGGTCAACGAAGGGCGCACGGAAATGAGGAGAAGGAGTGCCAATGCCCATATGAGTGGCAAGAGGAGAGCGAGGCCGTCCAATCATCAAGTGGGGGACCAAGTCGTCATGCTACGCAACCCCACCAAGTCAAAACTCGACACCAGATACGAGGAACTGCCATGGACCGTCAGTGACCGGCACGGAACCATGGTGACTGTGACACGAGGATGCCGTCAAGTGACGAGGAACTCGTCGTGGTTCAAGGCAGTGCCACGCAACCTATGGACTGACAGTGAGTGCCACCGGGAAGACGAGGACCCTCAGCCCAGCGAAGAAGAGCCTGGGTCCATCCCGGAGGAGACAGGAGCGATGGATGGAACTTGGGAACCGCTGGATGCACCCGGCCTCGAGGACCCGAACAGCGAAGGTGAGCCAGATCATGAGCCGGGGGGGTGTAGGCCCCGAGAAGGGCGATACGGTCTGAGATCTGCCACGAGACCGCCAGCCAAGTTAAATGACTATGTGTGGTAGTTTGATGCACCCGGACCACGAACATTAATGGCAGGGTAGCTATTGGTTAAAGACGTGAACAGATGTTGGACTTACAGTTGATGTCAGTTATTGTTATGTTTGTTTGTTTTATAATAAAGGAGGAATGTTACGTTCCGCCCTGCATCTCGCTACACGGTGACGCAGAGCGTTCCCAATAAAAGCCCCGCCGCCGTGCTCGGGAGGCAGTTCCGGGGCAGACCATCCACGTGTGTGTGTGTGCGTCTTTGCTGCTCCCGCTGGAGCTGCGCCACAGGCCGTGCGGCCTATTCCAGCGACGCCAGCCCCCGCGCGCACGCCGCGGGCTGGAACATAACATACACCATTCACACTTGTCCATCGAAGTGTCCTGAAAGCATTACTGCAGTCGGCAGTCTGCAGAGACACAGTGTTGGCATGCTCTGCAGTGGGAGCCGGGCCATGCCCAGCACAAGGGGAGAGTGGAGTAGACCGGCGAAGACCGCTGCTGCAATGGCAAGAAGCAAGCTCCGGCCAGGGATGGAGAACCTGCTGCCCATGCCAGGGCTGCTGCATGGAAAAAAGGTGAATTAATGTTCCCGCCTGGGGGCAGAGCGGCACAGAGTCAAGGCCCTCTGCCGCATTACTGAACACTCCCACCTGGGAGAGGCACTGCGGCAGTCTCATCGGCATTTCAACCAAAAAATAAAATAAATAAGTAATGGTCAGTGCTCCCACAGGGGGAGCAAATACGCAGCGCTGCAGTAAAGACATTAGTCTCCCGATTCAGTGGAGCGAGGAAGCGGCCCGCCACTGCGCTGTGGCATGCAGCATCACAATAAAACAATATGTCTACAGCGCGAGGGAGAGGAGAGAAGAAGCGTCACACTGCCAAATACCCACCCAGGGAGGAGACAGGGTTACACAATGAGCAGGGGCACGGCCTACGGATAAGTCTCCTGCCTGGGGGAGGGGGAACGGCACTGCTGAGTTCACAGATACTCCCGGTGGGAAATACAAGGGGGAAGGAAGGCCTGGGGGAGAAGAGCTGCCAATGCTGCTCCACCAAGGGCATGAGCTCCCGCCTAGGGGAGAACAGGCAGCCCACGCTGTGACAGCACCACAGGCCCTTTCCTGGCGCAAAAGCCAGAGGAGCACCCTGGCCCACTGGACAATTGAAGCAGGTGCTCCTGCCAGAGGGTGAGGTGCACTGCATCAGACAAGGGACTTCCGTTGGGGGGAGAGGTGCACTGCCTCAGACAAGGCAATACCGTCGGGGGGAGAGCTGCACTGCCTCAAACAAGGCAATCCCGTCTTGGGGGAGAGGTGCACTGCCTCAAACAAGGCAATCCTGTCTGGGGGAGAGGCGCGCTGCCTAAAGCAACTCCTGACTGGGGGAGACACCCGAAGAGGAAGCGTGGCCACCAATGTGACTCTACCTAGCCTTGCAGCCAACGGGTCAGGAGCATTTCATACATTGGGGCACATCCCTAACACTCAACTGAAGTACAGCGGCACGACAAGAACCGTTGCTGCATTGGCTGTACTCCAGAGTCCAGGACAGTAAGTGAACACTCTGGCTTGGACGGGAGCCTGCAGATGGCACGGCATGGACCGCTGCCCATCAGGCGCCAAGTACTTCGAGCTACTCCAACCTGGAAGGGAGCCCTCAGAGAGAACGATATGGACCGCTGCCCATCCTGCACCCAAGCATCACAAGTCCCTGCCACGATTCTGGCATGACCGTGGCTCTCCCTGAAGAGAGTGCTTGTGCGGTCAGACAGAAGAAGACCACGAAAGAGAGCCTGGACCAAACACCCTGCCATCAGCACCTGCCTGGGAGAGAAGAGGGCGGCAACAACTGGTTCTGCTACAGTTTCACGCAAGTCACTACAGTGACTGCCTATCTTTGTGGCCAACAGGTGTAACGCTCACCTGACTCCCACGGAGGCGCTGGTCTAGTCTGGGTTGCTGTGGCCTCTTCTAGCGTGATGCGCAGAACTCGGAACACCGACTGAACAGGACCCTCAAATCTTGCTTGTATGGCCCGTAGGAATATCCTTCTGCAGATGAGAAAGGGGATTAACAGTCTGCAGAATAGTGTGCTTGCTCCCCCCTTCCCCCTTCATTCTTCTCTAACTTCCTCCGAAATCCCCGGTTGAAGCTCACCTTATGGTTTGAAAGTATGAACTCTCCATCCTACTTCTGGTGCAGGGGTGCGTGTTTGTCCAGTTACTTCACTGGTTTTCAGAATGGCGCTGGCAAAATCCACTTGACTTTTCCGAGCGGAACGCCGTAAGTATGAAGATTACGAAAGTTCAAGTGTTGAGCCTCCTTTTCTGTTGCCTTCCTAACCTGTGATCTGTCCTTTATTTCAGGTGCAGAATGAAGGCGATGCGTTGAGGGATTGAATTGCCGATGGTAAACTCAGGTGAGTTAGCGATGGGGGCGATCCCTCTTAATGTCTTTATATTCCTCCAGTAATGTCTTTTGTCCTTTCCCCATAAGGGCCGGGGTGCGGTACCTGCCAAGGAAGCGGCGCCGACCTGAAATGAGGAATGGTCCACCAACAGAAGACCGATAAGTGTTATGGCGGAAAATTAGGCTTTCCTCATATGTTCCTTCTGCTCACCTTTTGTCTCTTCTTCTCTCCCCTAGGCGCAGAGATGTGGCGACCGGTGCAGACAGTCACGGTGGAGCCAGAAGAACTCCGAGGACAGGTGAGTGAAGCGCGGCGCTGCAGCGAGCAACGCGGTGCTTTTAAATGAAAGTCTTTTCTCAGGAACGCTGGCGTGAAGGTTCCGGATGCAGGTAAGAAGTTTGATAAAATTCTTGGTTTTCACCTTTCTCTTCTCTTCTTTCCTTACAGGTGTTCCAGGATCGAGGTGGGCGTGGCTGGAGACCAGATGCAGGAGCAGACACGGTGAGCGTTCAGCTGCTTGGATGCAGAACAACGCAAAGCGTGAGCTACTGTCTGGGCGTGGCTTAAATAGCCCCCAAAGTAGTTCCAGGTAAGTATCCTTCCCTGGCCATGCCCGAGTGGCAAAATAGTCCCAATGAAAAAATAGTCCCTTTCAGGTCTCAGGGAGGCCTGAATCTTGCAGCATGGTCTGCATCAGGTAAGTGCACAAAACACCTTCCTTTATGAGCCTGGCGCCTTTGGCGCCAGGACTGATGTACAACATGAGCCTGGTGCCAACGGCGCCAGGACAGAGTCCAAAGAACCCCTATAAGGGGCCGCTGGGCTTTTACCCGGGGGCATGATTCCTGCTCCCGGTGGTGCTGGGCCTGGCCTGGTGCTCCGGGGGTAGGCATCATGACAACAGGCCAGGAGCAGATCACGCAGTGGGGTACGTCCCTGCCACCATCAACAACACCCGAGAGTGGTGCGGCAAGCTCTGTAGTCTCAGCTGCCGTACACCAGAGGAGAGCAAGGAAGAGCTCCTGACTGGAGGAGGCCACAAAAGAACAATAGCCAGCCAGGCGGCGGCTCTCCCTGAAGAGAGTGCTTGTGCGACCAGGCAGAAGGCAGGCCAAGAAGAACTCCTGACTGGAGAACCTGGTCACGGCACGGCCGTCGCTGTTCCAACGCAAGTACCATCTGTGAAGCAGAGAGAAGACCCGGGCACTGCATGGCCCGGATCGCTGCAAGTGCCAACTCCTGCAGGAGGGAGCCTCAACAGGGTGGGACAGCCGTGGCAGCGGTAGCAAGTAAGAAATCCCACCTGAACGGGGTACCCTGGGTACAGGTCTGCCCACTGCCATTCAGCGGTTCCTCACCTGGTGAGGGATGGAAGGAGTGGGTCCTTCCCTGGCCCCTATAAGGATGGGGAAAAGGGGCCCGAAAGACTCCAGACAACCGTCTGCAGAGAAGGGACAAAAACCGCTCAGGCATGCTGGAGGACTACCTTACAGCAGACAGGCCGGAGACCTGCTGGCAAGACGACAGCCGATGTGGCCCCCGATATCCCTGGGCATGACTTTACCGGCTAGTGGAGCGCTTTCCATCATGGGCAAGCTGACACAGAAGGACTACCCTGTGACCATCTGCCGATGTGGGCCTGGTATCTCCGGTGCGGCTTTTCTGGCCAGTGTTACACCCCAATGTATATATGTGCCTAAGTGTATACCAGACCAAAGAGGTATGTTGCTAATGCAGTGACACCGCAAAAGTAATATGTGTGTAAAGTAGTCCCGGCAGAACAGCTTGACATCAATGTTGGCCAGAACCGCAAGCGAAAATGGGATGTAGCATCGCCCTTCATGAGACAATGAACTTAACTGGCCAACCCCTGGTAATGCACCCTTGTAGCTAGTGTGTACAGTAGCATGCCTAACTGAGAACACATATATCTGTGCTCCAAAATGAGACACAAGGTCAGTGTAAGCGTTAGCCATTGCTGTAACATATGCCATCTTAAACGTTGATCATTTGTTTGTCTTTACCCTTGGCATGGAATGTTGAAGTGTGAGCCGTGACTCGTGCACAGTCACATTTTGGGGCCACATGTGCAGACAAGTGGCCCGCTTTAATAAAGGTGCAGAGCTGCTTCCCGTTCAGCAGTTACCATGAGACACAAAAGCCGTGTCTGTGTGTTGATTCCGGCCCTGTGTGCCGGCGCGTCATGGACCCACTGTGCCTCCCCACAATGATGGGCACCACCATCATAACGGGGGCCGTAGGCCCCAGCACCCCATAACAAAGAGGAATGAAGAGCTAAGCGTGCATGGAGAAACGTTATAGGGCATGGATTTATGGGCCAGACCACTTTGGAGCGGGAGACTCCACCTAGCAGACTTGTGGACATTTGCAGCACAATATAGAACCTGACGTCTCCTGGCAAAGAAACAAGAACGGGAAGGAAGTTATTGCTTCTGAAGAAGATATAGCTTTATAACCTTTGAAATGTATCTGACTAGAAAACAAAGACGAAAGCTGAAGCAGCAAAGCAACAACAGAGCTAAAAAAAAGACCAGGAAGGTGTCTACTGTTCAGCTGGCTGTAACTCAGCTGGAGGTAATTGCACCAATGATAAAAAAGAGACAATAAGAACGTTAGTAGGAAAAGGAAGATGGAGGCAAAAGAATGGGCACATTTTCAAGTTGGGTTCTCAAGGAGCAACCAGGGGGTCCTAAACTACACAACAAGGAAGATACTGACTATGAAAATACCAGGTCGGAATTTGATGCTAGCTGTGGCATTGTTGCTGAGAGATACTCCACTCCGGACAGATTAAATATTAGTCCAGCAATGGTACCAATGAGGCCTAAGTCAGTAGTAGTACACCCGAAGGAAGTCCAACCAAAAGGAAAGTGGGTCGACTCAAAAACGTTTATTGTTACTAGCCTACATACTAACAGCCCTGCCAGGTGGATCAATCGTTCAGTTATCTTGAATTTACTGCAGAAGATCCCATTATTGAGAGTTCTGGAAACAAATGATTCAGAATGTGTAGAAATCGTAGAAGGCCCCATTGTTATACTCACGTACAGGATCAGGCACTAGGAACCAGCGTATGGTGGCGCTCAACTGCTTGCCGCCAAGACACGCCAAAACTCAGAATGGGTCTCCTCAATTGAGGGAGACCTTTCTCAAGAGAGACCGGACTACACGTAATATAAACGTGCAATACAGTGGCTAAAATGAAAGTGCAACTGCACACACCAAGCTAGGGAGAAAGAAGAAAAAAGGAATGTTAGATAAAGGACAAGAAAAACAGAATGCAATGTGGTGCACAGCGGGATCACTAACCTTGTATATATGCAAGAGGAACCTGGATGTGTGAGGTGTTCTATCAGGAATCCTGAGCTGAATGTGATGTCACTACCAGAAGGAATAGATAGGTTAACAGGTTAGTAACGTCTAACCCAATGCAACGAGGACGTACTAGTTTAGAGGGGAAAAAATCCATCAATGTTCAAATCTGCATAGAGTCCAAATCCGTGGGAAAAAAGGTCTCTAATAATCCAATCAAGTAGGTAGGTAGATCTGCTGGGATTCTTGATAAGGTATGTTGCACTGTCTTGGTGATGTAGGAAGAGGAGGTGGTTTAGGATGGTAGCAAGTAGAGTGAAGAGCAAGGTACAGGTGATAGAAGACTAAATGTGGGAAGGATAACTGTGATGTTACTGGTAAGGATTGAGCATAGGAATCCAGGGACTTTCTGTGTTCAAATTACCAACAGAGGCTTCAAAACAAAAAAGGTGAAGGCAGTCGAATGGTCGTGGACGTACCGTGGTCCTAAGCAGAAAGCAGTGGTCCAAGCCGATAAGGATCAGGCTAAACCGAGAGGTCTGGCGACGTTCTGAGGTCGGGTGAGGAGGAGCCTAACAGTGGAGCAGCTGGAGGAGCTCCGGAGAGTCCAACAGCGGGGCGTAGGAGCAAGAGTACTGGAAATCCGGGAAGTTCCAAGAGGTGGAAAAAACTGAAGGCATCCAAGGTATGAAACACCAGAACAACTTCAATCAGAAGCACCGAAATGGTGCTCCGAGCAGCGAATATAGTTCAGGGAGTGGTCATGTGATCACGTGGCCACGTCGCTGCATAGGTAACAGGGATTGTCAGGCAGGATGTGCGCATATGCCTAAAGTCACGCGGCCCTAGTATGTTGTCTGAGCAACTATGCTGGCGTACACCGAATTGGGATAGACGCCATGGCAACTGCCACGGATGCTTCTGTAGCAAGTGACTCCTGGGGAATCTGCGTCGTGGGGAACGCAAGTCCCTGCCAACTATGACACCCATGATGAATTCTACGAGGATTCAATGTGTAAATGGTGAAGTAGCTGGAATGATTATGGCGCGGAACTCCTCTTTCCTCAAACTAGGGTTATATTTTGTCCCAGAGACACAAACCAATGCAATTCAACGACCCTCTGAAATTGAGGAAAAACCGACTGAGCACAGACAATACGCACCGTGGCACAAGGTGTGACGAAGTACATTGCCCCCGTTATAAATGACCAACAAGAGTGGCAATGGTTGGCAACATTTCGTTCAGGCATTTCTCAACTAGGCCGGTGAATTACATTTCTCACTTAGAACACCTGGGGTCACTTACATCTTTTAAATTCCTCTGGAGCCCATCTGCTATTTAAAAGGAGCCAGGTGTTCATGCTCCAAGAAAGCTGGCTCACCATGACATTTATGGCAGGTGGGTTCCAAATCTTCCAATATTTGGCCTCTAAGGTCACTGGGGTGAACAATTCACTTTCTGCAAGGAATATATTTGCTGCAATACATGAGAAGAATGTTATGGCAGTGGAGCTATTAACTGACAATGAAGGTGATCTCTTCAGAATTGTGATGTTGACTGTATACGATCCACCTGGTGGTGAACATACAGAGGATATATTTGCATGTATTGTCAATATTATAGCAAATTGGTATTTGTATAAGACAGATGCAATATTTCTAGCCAAGGATCTCACTGCCCACTGTTTAGATACCAATGTAGTGGAGGTCACCAAATGGGTTATGGTAAAAAGTGATCTGCTCCAATATAAGGCAAACAGCCAAAGCAAATAGTGGTCTGAATTGTTAAGTCAATGTAAACTGTCCATGTTAAATAGTCACACATTTGGAAAGGCCCAGGTGTATATACCTGGCACGGTAATAGTAATCAAGTACCTGTCATGATCTCTGCTTCCAAAAGGTCAGGGTCTTCCCAACTCCCTTGGAAGCAGATCCATAACCCAGGTTCCGAGTGCCAACCAGTCCCAATTGGGACCTTTTGGACCCAGTCCTGGCGCCAGTGGCACCAGGCTCATAAATATGCCCAGTCCCAGCGCTAGAAGCGCCGGGCTCATAATGCTTGGGTGGACTTACCTGCAGCAGACCATGCTGCTTACTTGCCTGCCAGTTGAGCCTCTGATCCTCTTCTGTTTGGAACTACTTTTCCTGTTGGGTGGGGCAGGAGCCACTCCCTAGATTCAGAACACTGGAACTCTTCTGGAAAGCAGGAACTCTTTTCTTACCTAGGCGTGGCTGTGGAAGGAGACACCTAAGCACTACAGGAGGCTATTTAAACCACACCCGATGGATGAATCTTGCTTTGCGGTATTCTGCATCCTCTGCAGCAGAACGCTCATCGTGTCTTCTGCATCTGATCCTGGGCCTAAGGAAAAAGGCTTACCATCCTGAATCCAGTCTTCAGCAACACCTATAAAGACAAGAAAGAACAGGTTAGCATTACGGTCTTCAGTGACAGCTCTTCACTTACCTGGTCCATCGGCTGTCACCAACGCCTCGCGCTGCATTCCGACATCTGAAAGACAAAGGCTTACCTACTCTTCGTGCGCTCCGGAGGTCTTCACACTGCATTCCTGCATCTGAAAGACAAAAGCTTACCAACTCTTCGCACGCTCCGGAGGCCTTCGGCGCTGCATCCCGCATCTGAAAGACAAAACAAGGTGCGTTTAAAGACATTGGGGAACTTTAATACTCACGTGCCATTACTCCTTTCCACATCTAACCCAGTGGGTATTCCGGCACCCTGCAGCCGCTCCGAACTTGTACCTGCAAAATAAAAAGACAGTTAGAGCGCATCGTGAAGCAGGCAACAAGCGCTTACTTACGTGCTTCCAGGCGCTTCGATTCATCAGACGGGCTCCATCTTCAACTCACTTCAGCCCGTCATCCGCCATCGCCGGAACCCTGCAAAACAAGAGACATCATTACTAAAGACTTTAAAGACATTAGAATTACTCGAAACTTACCGTTCGTGCAGTAAACGACGGACAGCAGTCCTCTGAAGTCAAGAGGCCTGCTCCCCTTATCCAGTGAAGAAACTGGTTACAGCACCCTGCCCCGAGGCAGATGGAGAGCACGGCGTTCACTTACCTAAGGTGAGAGCGTTAACCTTTGGGGTTCTACAGGAGAAGAGAAAGAGAAGAAGAGAGAGACATTCAATAACCCAGTTCCTTAATCCCATATTTTCTATCTGCAGACATCTTACCCTTCGAGTGAGACATACAGTGCACAGAGGTCCAGCCCAAAGAGCCAGCCGTGTGTTACACATCACCTTTGAAGATACGGTATACGCCCAGTCAAGACCGGCGCCTCTACGGGAATCAGGTGAGCGTTACAGAACGCAAAGCCTACCACAAAACTCCCGTCCAGGCGCTATGGAAACCTCGGATACCGACCAGCTAGCCCAGTTACTTAGGGAACTAAGGGCAGAAGTGCATGCAGCCCGTCAGGAAACGAACGCTCTAAGAAGGGAACTGATTATTTCCAAGGAGCAAACAGATGATCTCGCTAGACAATTTCTACAGTCACAAGCCGGACAGACCCCGTTACCCGCATCTGGGGGAAATCTTCCTTCTACATCCTCTATGAATCCAGTGCAGATCAACCTACCTGGGAATGTACCTCTGGCTCCGCCCGAACGATTTTCTGGTGACCCAAAGAGGTTTGCAGTATTTATCAATCAGTGCCGGCTGCATTTCTTATGCCGGCCAGCAGCCTTTCCAACTGATCAAGCTAAAGTAGCTTTCGTGCTTTCGTACCTTAGTGGCAATGCGGCAGACTGGTCGATCCCTCTAGTAAATCAAGATGATCCGGTCCTCCATGATTTTCAAGCTTTTCAGCTCAGTATGGAAAAACTGTTCGCAAGACATTCACAGGGGCAGGCCTTGGACAATGAGCTTCTTTCGTTGCGACAAGGTAATCAAGACCTTTTGGCTTATATTGCGTCTTTCAACAGACTGATAGTGGAAACTCAATGGCCTGAGGACAAAAGGATTACGCTGTTTTATAGAGGTCTACGTGGAGAGCTCAAAGATGTGTTAGCCCAAGTAGTGAATCCCCCACAAGATTGTGCGGACTATATAGACTTAGTCGTTCAAATAGATCACAGACTGCAGAACAGGAAGGCCGATCGTTCCAAGTTTGATGCTCGAGTATTTTCCAAACCGCCAACTCCTTCCAAAGGAGTAGACTCCGGGGAACCCATGCAAATAGGGGGTCTGAAAGGTCCTCTAACACAAAAGGAGCGGGAAAGGAGAAAACAGCTGCAATTATGCCTCTATTGCGGAAACTCAGGGCACTTTCTTCGAGACTGTCCGGTGAAACCTGCCAAGAAGGCAGTAGGAGCTGCAGTTACCAAAGTTACAAACTCTGAGCAGGGAAACGACCTCGCCCGACAAGAATAGAAGTCCTCTTGCCGAGCGTGAAAACCAGTTCCGTGACCTCGCATTTCGTGATACCTATGGTCCTCATTAGCCCTGATAATCCGGATCGATTACATGCAATTGAAGCTTACGTCGACAGCGGTGCCATCGGCAATTATGTGGATCATGAAATGGTTTTGAGGATAAATCTAACTCTTTGTCCCAAGGCTGTAAAGGACGTCATTACTACGGTGGATGGTACGGAGATAGCCTCCGGGCCAGTAACGCATACCACTCAAGAGGTGACGCTAGTAAGTCAAGATGGACACTATGAGAAGATCGTGTTCGATGTGATCAAGGCCCCTCAGTTTCAGATTATTCTAGGAATACCTTGGTTAGAGAAACACAATCCTCTGATCGATTGGCGAGCAAGAACGGTCCAGTTTCCAGAATGTGTCTCTACTTGTCACCCTCCACCTGGTGTTGCACTGGCAGCAATTTCTTCAGAGACTCCCCAGTTACCTCCTGAATACCTAGAATACCAAGATGTTTTCCGGAAGGATCAGAATAACTCTCTACCTCCTCATAGGTCTTATGACTGCCAGATAGACCTGATACCTGGATCTACTCCTCCTTGTAGTAGAATTTATGCCCTCACCGAGCCTGAGAACCTTCACCTTCGACAATACCTGGATCAATACCTGGCAAATGGGTTTATTCGTCCTTCCAAGTCCCCTGTTTCTTCAGCTTTGTTCTTCGTTCCAAAAAAGGAAGGAGACCTTAGAACTTGTATAGATTATCGCTCCCTGAACCAGATCACCGTTAAGAATAGATATCCGTTACCTTTGATCCCTGAACTCCTGGACCAAGTCAGAAAAGCATGCATATATACAAAGCTGGATCTTAGAGGAGCTTACCACTTGGTACGAGTAAAAGAGGGCGATGAATGGAAGACGGCCTTCCGCACCAAGTATGGGCTATTTGAATATCAGGTCATGCCCTTCGGACTTTGCAATGCCCCAGCCGCCTTTCAATATTTTATGAACTATGTCCTCAGAGAGCTCATAGATGTGTGTGTTGTTGTTTACATTGACGACATCCTCGTTTATTCTTCATCGGAATCTGAACATCGGAAACAAGTGAAAATGGTCCTCGAAAGATTGCGTCAACACAAACTTTTCGCTAAGTTGGAAAAATGTGTTTTCAACGTGACTGAAGTTGAATTCTTGGGATTCATATTATCACCTGGCGGAGTGCGTATGGATTCAAAGAAGGTCGATGCAGTTCTCAAATGGCCATCACCATCCTCCGTAAAAGGTGTGCAAAGCATGTTAGGCTTCGCTAACTTTTACCGCAGGTTTATCCCCGAATTCTCTCGAATAGTCCAGCCCATCACTGCCTTGTTAAAGAAAAACAAACGTTTTGAATGGTCTACCGAGCCGGAACAAGCTTTCCAGGATTTGAAGACTAAATTTATCTCTGCATCAATCTTAAAACACCCTCGCCCCGAACTCCCCTACATCGTGGAAACTGATGCTTCAAGCCTTGCCATGGGGGCAGTTCTATCACAAAAGGACCCGGTAACCAATCAGTTGCATCCCGTGGCATTTTGGTCCCGCAAATTCTCGCCTCCTGAAATCAATTACATGATTACTGACAAGGAACTTCTGGCTATCAAGTCTGCCTTTAAGGCCTGGCGGCATTATCTGCTGGGGGCCCGACACACCGTTACTGTGATTACGGATCACCGAAACCTGCAATATTTGAAAACCGCAAAAGCCCAATCCTCTAGACAACTCCGTTGGGCATTATTCTTTGCTGAGTTTGACTTCATAATTACCTATCGACCTGGTACAAAGAACGGTAAAGCTGATGCCCTTTCTCGGATGGGAGTGGAAGAACACTTGATCAACCCTAAACCTGTACCAATCATTCCCGAACAAAGAATTCTGGGTGTAATCACCACAGAATCCATAGAGGAAGTTAAGGATAAAGCCAGGCAACTTGTAACTCCAGCAGACATACAGAATTGGCATCTGCAGGGAAAGGACTTTGCAGTAAAGGACAACTTATTGTATTTCCAAGAACGATTATACCTACCCAGCACAGATTTACAGAAAAAAGTAATCTCTTGTTATCACGATTCTTTAATGGAAGGACATCCCGGTATGGCCAAGACCTCAGAAAAGATCAAGCGCTACTTCTGGTGGCCGTCTTGGAAAAAAGATATCAGAGACTTTATAATGTCCTGTGGAGTATGCGCCCAAAACAAGAGTCAAAAGGAAAGACCAGCAGGCCTCTTACGCCCTATTGACATCCCACCTCGCCCTTGGCATACGCTTTCTATGGACTTCATCACCGATCTACCTCCATGCTCCGGATACAATACGATTCTAGTAATCGTGGACTTATTCTCCAAGATGGCGCATTTCATTCCGCTCAAAGGCTTGCCAACAGCAGCAACTCTGGCCCGAGAATTTCTCGAAAACATCGTCCGACTGCACGGTTTTCCTTCGGTTCTAATTTCGGATCGAGGTAGTCAATTTATTTCTCATTTTTGGCGAAGTTGCTGTCGGTCGGCTCAAATTGATGTGAGACTATCGACCAGTCACCACCCTCAGACCGACGGACAAACCGAGAGGACCAATCAAACTCTGGAACAGTATTTACGCTGCATGCTGCAACAAACTGAAAAAACTTGGAAAGACATCCTTTGGATAGCCGAATATGCCTACAATAACTCTGTCCATTCGGGAACTGGGAAAACCCTGTTTTTTCTTTTGTACGGCAGTCACCCTCGAACCTCGGAGTTGGATCCCCTCCAAGATCTTGAAACACCAGCAGTAGACTACCTGCATTCTACAATCACCCAAGCCTTTAAGGAAGCTGTTTCTCACCTTCAAAGGGCTAAAGTACAATACAAGAAAGGAGCAGATCAACATTGGAAGGAAGCCCCTCAATATCAAGTAGGGGATCAAGTCTGGTTATCCACCAAATATCTACCTCTAAAAGGGCCACGCACATTCAACCCAAGATACCTTGGTCCCTATTCCATCACTACCATAGTAAACCCAGTAGCGGTCAAGTTGGACTTGCCCCCGCACATGAAGATACATCCGGTCTTCCACGTCTCTCTATTAAAACCCGTGCAACCTCAAACCCGACTAACTAAATCTCCAAAACCTATCCTAGTTGATGGAGAACTCGAGTTTGAAGTCAAAAGCATTCTGGACTCCAAGATCTCCAAATCTAAACTATTTTACCTAATTGACTGGAAAGGCTACGGCCCCCAAGAGAGATCCTGGGAACCTGCTGAATATGTCCACGCTCCTCGCCTAATCAAAAGATTTCACCGAACATTTCCTGACAAGCCAAAACCCCCGGAGAAGCCCAGTTTGGGAGGGGCCTTGAGGGGGGGTACTGTCATGATCTCTGCTTCCAAAAGGTCAGGGTTTTCCCAACTCCCTTGGAAGCAGATCCATAACCCAGGTTCCGAGTGCCAACCAGTCCCAATTGGGACCTTTTGGACCCAGTCCTGGCGCCAGTGGCACCAGGCTCATAAATATGCCCAGTCCCAGCGCTGGAAGCGCCGGGCTCATAATGCTTGGGTGGACTTACCTGCAGCAGACCATGCTGCTTACTTGCCTGCCAGTTGAGCCTCTGATCCTCTTCTGTTTGGAACTACTTTTCCTGTTGGGTGGGGCAGGAGCCACTCCCTAGATTCAGAACACTGGAACTCTTCTGGAAAGCAGGAACTCTTTTCTTACCTAGGCGTGGCTGTGGAAGGAGACACCTAAGCACTACAGGAGGCTATTTAAACCACACCCGATGGATGAATCTTGCTTTGCGGTATTCTGCATCCTCTGCAGCAGAACGCTCATCGTGTCTTCTGCATCTGATCCTGGGCCTAAGGAAAAAGGCTTACCATCCTGAATCCAGTCTTCAGCAACACCTATAAAGACAAGAAAGAACAGGTTAGCATTACGGTCTTCAGTGACAGCTCTTCACTTACCTGGTCCATCGGCTGTCACCAACGCCTCGCGCTGCATTCCGGCATCTGAAAGACAAAGGCTTACCTACTCTTCGTGCGCTCCGGAGGTCTTCACACTGCATTCCTGCATCTGAAAGACAAAAGCTTACCAACTCTTCGCACGCTCCGGAGGCCTTCGGCGCTGCATCCCGCATCTGAAAGACAAAACAAGGTGCGTTTAAAGACATTGGGGAACTTTAATACTCACGTGCCATTACTCCTTTCCACATCTAACCCAGTGGGTATTCCGGCACCCTGCAGCCGCTCCGAACTTGTACCTGCAAAATAAAAAGACAGTTAGAGCGCATCGTGAAGCAGGCAACAAGCGCTTACTTACGTGCTTCCAGGCGCTTCTATTCATCACACGGGCTCCATCTTCAACTCACTTCAGCCCGTCATCCGCCATCGCCGGAACCCTGCAAAACAAGAGACATCATTACTAAAGACTTTAAAGACATTAGAATTACTCGAAACTTACCGTTCGTGCAGTAAACGACGGACAGCAGTCCTCTGAAGTCAAGAGGCCTGCTCCCCTTATCCAGTGAAGAAACTGGTTACAGCACCCTGCCCCGAGGCAGATGGAGAGCACGGCGTTCACTTACCTAAGGTGAGAGCGTTAACCTTTGGGGTTCTACAGGAGAAGAGAAAGAGAAGAAGAGAGAGACATTCAATAACCCAGTTCCTTAATCCCATATTTTCTATCTGCAGACATCTTACCCTTCGAGTCAGACATACAGTGCACAGAGGTCCAGCCCAAAGAGCCAGCCGTGTGTTACACATCACCTTTGAAGATACGTTATACGCCCAGTCAAGACCGGCGCCTCTACGGGAATCAGGTGAGCGTTACAGTACCCTCGATTATCTCTATTGTAGCAGCTCTTTAATTATATTTGCCAGGAAATTAGAGATTGTGGACAATGGAGCTAGCAATCATGCCCACTTATCCTACAGGTCCAGTCACACAGACGTTCTAGAGTGGTTAAGACCATGCCTGGGGGAATAGCTAATCATGGCAGTAATAGAATTGGTCCATTGTAACAGCCTCTTTCTAAATCTACCTGCCTCTACTCTCCGCCCTCTGCAAATAATCCAGAACAGTACTGCAAGACTTGTCCTTGGCCTCAAGCCCTGGAATCGTATCTCTCCAGCTCTAAAATCTCTCCATTGGCTCCCATTGGATGCAAGGATTAAATTCAAAACCCTCTGCATTGTCCACAAGGCTTTCTGGGGCCTGGGTCCAAAATACATTCAGCTATCCCTCCGCAAATACCTCCCCTCTCGAGCTCTTTGCTCCTCTACCTCCAACTCCCTCAGGGTCAGTCGTTTTTCTAAGAAACGAGCTGGGGGTAGATCTCTGTCTTCGGCTGGGGCCTCCCTCTGGAACAGCCTCCCTGCCACTCTAAAACTTGAGGAGACCATCTCCGTTTCCAGAAGCACCTCAAGACCTTCCTCTTTTCTTCTGCCTTCGCTCCCCCTCACCCCTGCTGATCTGTTCTCTCTTGGCACCGTGCACCTGGCCACCCTCTGTCCTCCGGGGCCCAGGTACCTGCTCACCCTGCCACCCTCCCGCACTGCCTCCGGGCCACCCCTTGCACTGGGGTCTGTATCTGTACCCATACGCCCCCCCCCTTTTTCTTCCTGCACTTATCAGACCTACCCTGTCTGCTGCCTTAAACCTAGCACTTGCAAATTGCTGGCTGCATTACCACTGTTTTTTGCCTTTATTATTTATTGTTATTTATCTGTTTCTCCTCTGCTTCGCACTTTCCACCTCTCCCCCTTCCATGCACTTTTACCCTCTCCCATCTCCCATGCACTTGCGCGTTCTCAATGTCACTGGGCCTAGTAAGATCGCTGTTTTGTTCTTCCCTGTTCCCCTCCCTTACCTTGTCGCGCTCTGAAACACTTGTGTACGAGCTCAATAGAAATAAAATATCAATCAATCAATCAATCATGAAGAATTTGAATAAACTGTCCAATTATTAAGAGCAGAAAGAAAGCTTTTTTCCCCCAGACATCGACAATATGACTGCGAATGATATAGAAGCATGGGTTCTGAATTTATCCAGGGAATTTGCATCAGTTGGAAGTACTGCTATAGTAAAAACAGGCAGTGGAAATAAAAAAGATTTTGATGTAGTAATTTCCCCCAAAAAGCGAATGATTAGAAGGGAGATTAGGACGGTGAAAAGAAAGTGCCTTTATAGGGATGCGAGTATCACCCTCATCTAATCTAACAAAATAACAAAAGGCCAGATGTATGTTTGTCCCTGTATGTTTGTCCGATGCAGTAGCTTCGCCTGTTGTCACTTCTGGAGGGAGGTGTTGCCAGAGAGACAATGCCACGTTGCATAGCTTCACCTGTTACAGTGGCCCAATTTGCAAAGCTTCGCCTGTTGTCACCGCTAGAGGGAGCTGTAGGCTTAGGATTAATAGTGGTTCTACTGTGTCAATGAAAACCTGCACTGTGGCACATGTACACGGGACTGTACACTAGTTAAGAAAATAGAAAAATAAATACGCTAATTGAGTAAAACGTCATAAGTACTCCTTAAGAAATGTAAAATGGCAGACATTGATTTAGGCACTTGCTGGTAGAAATCTCAAAGAAATGTGGTCGATCGCAGGGCTGTGTAAGGCCAGAACGGTCAACTGCTTAATAAATCCTGTACCTGGAGATGTGTGGGAGAAATTTGCCTCAGACACCCATTATAAAAACAACGAAGCTACCCCTGGGGGAAAAAAAGAGGGGGATTTTCCTTTTGAGCTGACGTATGACTATTTGGACATTGAGCTCTGTATGCATAAACTCAAACAATCAAAAGCTGCAGTCCCAAATGGTCTAGCCAGTGTGGTGCTGAAATCCCACCCAGATATATGGGCACCTTAATTGCTGATCCTGTTCGATAAGGTTTGCGCTGGGTGTCAAATCCCCTTATCTTGGAGACGAGCTATATTAATATCGGTCTTCAAAAAAGGGATAAGAACACTGCCGTCCAACTACAGGTTATTAACCATGTTGAATGTGACGGGCAAAATATTTGCTTTGTTGGTGCTGTGGGAGCTTTTCAGTTGTATGGACCTGAAGGGCAGACGGGGTACATTCCAGACCGGTTTCAGAAGTAGATGTGCAACAGCCCACAATATTCTGTTGCTGGGCCAGCTTATCACTGAAGCAGGGAAAAAGGGAAGTCCCCCGCCATACGTCCTGTATATTGATCTATAGGCTGCTTTCGACACAGTGCAGCGATCTAAATTGTGGGCCAAGATGGATAGATTTGGGGTCTTTAAGCGACTCTTGCACATCATAAGACAGCTCCACATGGAAACAAGTGTGCAGGTGCAGTTGAGTGGAGAGGCGGTCAGCACACGCCCAGTGGCGACAAACTGTGGGGTGAAACAGGGCTGCGTGCTGGCCCCTATTGTATTCAACTATTGTATTCAACCTCTATGTGGCTGATTTACCAGCGCTTTTAAGAACCAACTGTCCCCCAAAAATCAGTGATACGCACATAGAGTGGCTTGCATATGTGGACGGCATTGCAATATTGGACCACACATATGTGCGTTTGGGTAGGACTACACTTGAGGTGTGCCGCTATATGCAAGCCAATGGATTGATCCTGAATGTGGGCATGACAAAATATATGTGCTTTGGGGGAAAGGGCTGTAAAACATCTCTGATTCATCTAGCCAAGGGCACGGTATAATTGGTCCACAAGTATAAATATCTGGGAGTTGAACTTGAGTACAGTGGAGGGTACACTTTGCTTACGGCTGGGAAATGACAAAGAGCTATTATGTTAACAGCGCTAATTAGAAAATGTGCAGTGGAGTCTGCAGGTTATAGTCTACTGGGAATCACCATGCTGTATAAGCAAAGCTTCAGCCCGGCTGTAATATATGGTATTGAGGCTATGTGGAGTACTGATAACTGTTGGTTAAAAATTGTGGAGGTTAATTTCTAGTAGGCAATCTTAAACCTCCCTCAAGCGGATCCCATAGAATTGATATGGCTAGAATTGGGACTAAGATCATTGGAAGATGTGTTACTGAAAAAGAAGAGGGCATTGTACTTAAAGATGTTTAAAGAATCTGAGTGTCCTCTTCCGAATTGAATGGGTAGGATGACAGGAATTGCAGTAGTACCTTGGGAAACCCTTTCGGAAAAAGTCTATGTTGGATCTGTTTAGACAGATCAATTGGAATATATATTGGTCTTTGGACTTCCTGACTTTCAAGGAAGCCCTAAACCAGAAACTGGACTTACGAGACTGGGGACAGAACGTTTCCCATGTGACATCGCTAAAGAGGTATCCAGGTTACGAAATCCATCGATTCTGTTTCATGAAACCCCAGTGCTATATAATGAAATGTCCCTCGCTGGATATCAGAAGCTTTATACTGTTCGTATGTCTGGACCATTTACCAACCCCGACTGCTAGGGGTACAAAGTGGCATATTCTGCATGATTTAGGAACTTGCTGATTGCGTAAAAACTCTGACATTTTGGAATCAGCCCAACATTTGTTAACCTCATGTATAAGATTGAGTGATTTATATATGAACAGACTGTCTAAATATGTACATGGTCCAGAATCAGTTTGTAGTCATGAGTTCTGGCAATACTGTCTTAACACTGACAATCTCCCCTTGTGGATTGCCCAATTTGGAATATGGGAGAGTGTGCGAGGTGAACATGTGTCTGAAGAGGACAAGGCAATAAAAACTTAAGAAACGGATTGGTGTAAACCCGTAAATTGAAGTGCCACAAAAGTAGATCTGACGTTCATAGAGACCGCGTTATATTGGAGGTTGAAGTGGTTTGAATTGGTTTAATTGTTTTTAATTTGTTTTTTTGAATTGTAAGCATGAAATGATTTGTAATGGAAATATTTTATTTGACCTATTCTATTTATTTTCTTGTTATGTCTAAAGTTCCTTTGAAACTAATACACATTAACAAAACAAATAAAACATTTCCAAGGAGACAAGGGCTAAAAGAAGTACAAGACTTTTTGGAAACAAATTACAATAGCAGTTTCTCAGCACTTATCAGGGATATTCACTGTCTCTAATGCATAGGTGAAAAGCTACAGTAATATTTTATTAAATCCCATCAAGACATTTCCAAGTACTTCTGCCTTTGGGTCGTTGGTACCGGCTGCCTTCCAGACAGGGGGCCCTTTAAGGATTCTTTCATTTCTTTAATGGTAATTTGACTATGAAGTCTTTTTGAAGCCTCAAACATCAGCATAGCGTATCCATCCTACAAGATGGTTGGGTTGGCACACAAGGCTGCTTGGATGAGTCCATCTGCTTTACTGCTTTGAGCACGATTCTCTGTTTAGAGTGATAAACCATTTGGGTGGAGCGGGGACAGATGGCGTCTCTCCCTTGACTTGGAATGTTAGGAGTTTCAACCTCTGTGGCTCTGACTACTCCTCCTGGTGGACACTCCACATGTTCCTTTTGTGGGACCATCAGGCGGGTGACAGCAAATGACTTGGGGACAAGATAAGTGGGTTATAACGGAAGGGGAAAAGGATTGGCTACATAACGAAGCTTACGCAAACACCTTGTAAAACAGATTTATACTGATTGAATTAATCAGTAACTATATGCATTTTGAATGCTAATGTGAATGGCAAGGGGAAAAAATAAACTTTTTGTGCATGAAAAACTCTCTGTGTACAATAGCATGCCTGTAAGAGCCACATGTATGTGTAGATCTTAAGTTCAGGGGAAGGCTATAGAAGCCTGTTGTCTTACAGTTAGTATCCACTACACAGTTTCGACTGCAGGCAAGATGGGGTTAATTTATAGCTGTTCCTTCAAGGTTCTGAGGTCTAAAAAAACAGACCCTATGGGGTGTTGGCTTTTAACCACTTGTCATGCCGCGAGGTGGGTGGCGCTTGTGGAGCCGCTGGCGGTGCGGGAGATGATCGTCCTCCCATCGCGCCGTGGCTGCCTACCCGTCACTATTTTTCAAATCACCGGTCTAGTTGTTGCACGTAGGCGCGGCCCGGAGTATTTATTCCACCTCTTCCGGGTTGCAGATGCGTCGCAACGCTTCCGGTTTCTCCGCTAGTTGCTATCGCTCCCTGTGTTTCTTGTTTCCCTGGGCGCCCGCCGACTCTGCTTTCTGTGCCTTTTCCCTTGTCCCTGCTTTGTTCTGTTTCTTCTACGTTTACCTTCTTTTCGTGTGACCGCTCTGCCTTTCCGTTCTCCTTGCCCCCTTCTATTTTCTTCCGTGTTTTGTTTTCTTGTGCTAGTCCATCTGCTTCTCTCTCTTTCCCCGTTCTTCTTAGCTTGCCTTCCCTCTCTTCCCGCTTTTTCTCCCTGTCCTCCCCTTTTTTCTGCCTTCGCCCACGTTAGAATCTGCTTCTCGTGGGTTTTCTTTTCTCCGTTACCACTCACACGTGTACCAGATTCCCGGCCTGCCTATTGGATTGTATTATTCTTCACGTTCTACTTGCTGGTTGCCTGTTACCCTGTGTATGGTCATAGTTGCCTCTCTGGACTTCACCCCTCCAGGGTCTAAACCTCCATCTCTCCTTGGATTGATTCTCCTTGTCCTGCATTTGTCTCAAGAGTGTTCCGCCTGCGCACCTCTCCAGTTGACACCGAGGTCTCTCAGGGTTTTTTTGCGTTTTTGGGCTTTTTCCCCTCTTGACGCTCCCGGTGGGGGGGGCTTGGTCACCTCATCTGGTGGCACGGTGGCTTCCTTCCATGGTCGTCCTTATCTCCACAAAAAAAAGGAGAGTTTCAGAAGAAAGGAGAGGAAGGGTTCCAGGAAGGAGGACGAAGGTGAGGAGCTAGGGGAGGGTGGAGATTCGGAGTCTACTTTTTCCGATGAGGAAATCACTGATCCTGGTGACACCACTATAGAATAGGTCGGATCACTGATGATTATGTTATGTTATGTTACAATAGCTTCTAGACTGCAGCCTACACCCTAAGGCATCTTAGCGCTGGAGGACCTGAACAAGGATAGCGATTGGAACACGGCCAGGAACAATTAAAATAACTGAGTTTTCAGAAGGCGACTGAATAATACATTGAAGTGGGAGAATGGAACAACAGGCTCCCGCCAATCCCCTCTCGCCCTTGGCCTAGAGGATCGCGGCCTAGACACCCGCCACGAGATGAGTTTGCCCATCTACCAAACGACCAAATACCTTGGTACAGGAACCTACGGATGTGCCCACCCACCTGCCCTACCTGCCCAGCAGCTCGCCCTACCCAGGCCGACACTTGCAACATGGATCAAATCGACTAAAACCAACACATCGTTAGAGATGCCATGACGACCTAGCCAACGGTCACACCTGGACGACTATGCACCCTGGACACTCACACACCAACCTACACGAAGAATATACTCAGCCCTATGACGTAGGTGACGGACACATCCACGGACGTACATCTTTATTATTTTTTACATAGGCTTTTAAGATGCAGGAACGCAAGACGCACGATGAACTTATCTAAATGGCTTGCTTACGCTTCACATAAACCCTATAACTTAAAGCGCCTGTGTACTCAACGACTCCATTTATGCACCTAATTTAAGTAGGCCGCAAGCAAGAGTTTCCATGAACATTAAAATGAACAAGAGTCCGGTTGCTGATCCTGCAGAATTAGCCCGGCGAAAGGCAGACAGTCAAGCCACAATGTTGCAATCTCGCACGCCGCACACCAACGTCAAGGTCGCACCTGCAGATTAAACAAGGCACACAGTGGGAAAAAACAATATTAATTGTGCAGAATTCAGCCTCAAACACGGTCCCGCCTCACGTGACCAAGCCACACCTGAATGGATGCCAAGACGAGGAGAATGGAGGCGCCTGGATCACTCGTTACGAGACACAAGCAGATACAAATAAAAGACTCGATGGACATCCGCGACAGTGGGAGTAATCGGCCTTCCAGCCTATGAATGAGTCCTCGCATTGTCTGCACGTACCCATAGTGAAACATTGTTGCAAATGACAGGTGCACCGCGAGCTGGGAACGGCGATGGTCCCAGGCTGGGAGGCTCGCGAATGCACCAATCAGAACATGGGGCTCTTATCACTGACGCCGTTAACATTGACCAATTCTCAGGAGTCTTCATGTAACAATTCTCATGTATCTAATTGTAGGGACAACCCAGGTATACCACCTGACTGACCCTTAGCCACTAACACCCTTCTCTATATGTATGCTATACTAACCCTACCACTCAAGTAACCAATCCAGAGTGGAGATAGGTTTTTTGCTAACTTTTCGAGGTGACGCAAGTAGCGCGTCATACCAAGGTAAAAAGGGCCTGCGAGCCCCACGATTGTGTGTGTGTCAGGACGGACGCGTACGCTCCTTGACCCATCCCTGCCGTTTGTATAATAAACAGCAGAACCACCTTGCTTCTTGTGTGCGTCTCATACTCATTTTTGTGATACACAGGAGGAGTTGGGGCCTCCCTGCCCGGAGGTCCGCGGACGGCCCAGCCGACCCCGGCAGAATTCCCCCCGACAACATGATTTTCAGAGGCACAAAGAATTAAAGGGAGGGAATTCCATAGCTGGTATGCCACTATGGAAAAAGCTTTAACACTGATACAGGAATGCCAGAAAAACAGAATAGATATAAGACAGGCATCTGCAGACCAGAGAACACCTGAAGGAATGTAGGGGAGAAATGTGGCCTGTAACTGTTCTGCCCTTTCCTGTAGTAAGCACGATGAACTAAACAAGGTGATTTGAATAACCTTTTTTCACCGGAAGCCAATGTAAACCACGAATCACCGGAGAGATGTGAGCGCTGATAGGTGCACGGGTGACCAGTCTGGCTGCTGAGTTCTGAAGGATCTAGAAGCGTCTGATGAGATGCTCAGGTTGGGTAAGGTAAAGGGAATTACAATACTCAATTGAACTTAGGACAAAAGACGCAACCACAGGAGCCCATAAATGAGAAGGAATAAACGGAAGGACCGTCTGCATGATTTTAAGCTGGAAGTGTCCCTTGTAGCAAACTGTGCTCACCTGAGCCTCTTCAGATAAAGATGACAATGGGGGTCATTACAACCCAGGCGCTAATTGCGCCAACTTTACCACCATGGTGTAAACTATGTTTACCCCATGGTGGATGGCGGATTTACCGCCCCATTCCAAGGTGAGTGGGGCGGTAAATCCCCATTTCCCATTTTCCCTTCCCCATTCCCATTTTTGCCCCATAGGGCATAATGGGAGAGGGGAAGGCGCTAATTACGCCACCGTAAATTACGGTGGCGTAATTAGCATCATGGAAGGTTAGCGCCATGGATTTTAACGGCTGCTAAAAGCAGCCTTTAAAATCAGAATAGGCGTTAAGGGTTAACGACGGCGTTAACCCTTAACGCCTGGGTCGTAATGAGGCCCAATATGTTTACTCCCAAATCCTTCACAACAGAACCAGCTATGGGAAACTGACCCAAAGAAGAGGGCCAAAAAGAAGGGGTTCAAAGGGTGGAAGCAGAGGGAGGGCCGACTACCAACACCACTGTCTTGTCCCCATTCAGCCTAAGCCAGTTGTCACACATCCAATTCCACACGTCCGTAAGGCAAGCATGCAACCTGACAGTAACAATGTATTTGTTGAACCGCAATGGTAATACTTTCCTTGGCCTTCTGATAGATGAACTTGCAGATTGGGCTTTCACAATATGCATAGGTGGGGATTTTCAATGTAAGCCTCACTCCCCCACTAATTAAGCCTCAGGAAGCCACAACAACAGGCAAACGAGATGTAAAGCATCCTTGTACAATATACCCAAGCCTGTATCCCAGGTGTCTTCAACCTGTGGCTCTCTAGATGTTTTGCACTACAACTCCTATGATCCCTAAGAACTGGCTATTCTGCCTAGTGTAGTTGTGATCCAAAGCATTTGTGGAGCCAAATATTGCAGAGCCCTGCTAAAGCCTGCTAGAAGTCTGGCGACTTACCAAAGGACTCTGGAGGGAATGCTTGTTCTATTCCACTGCACACAAACAGTATTCGCGCACCAATCAGTTTTTTCATCCAGAGAAATCTTAAATAGGGCTGGCATATGAGCCATTGCACTTGTTAGATCACTCCCCTTTCATTGTAAGTGTCACTAGGTTTTCAAAACTTTCTACAAGGAGAAGGTGGACGTTTAATAGGAAGCTGGGGGCTATGTACATTCCTTAGCTATACATATTATCAGTTATCTATCTCTCAAGGGGAAAATATATACCCTTCTAAGCTGACAGTATTTTGGGACACCTTGAAAGCCTTTGTTCGAGGTAGTGACCACGTATTCAATTGTAGGTTGAAAATGTCTCAGGAAAGAGTCAAGGCCCTGGCAGTAAACCTGGGGTAAAATAGGGCATGCTGCTCCTCAGTTATCATACAAGGAGGAAGCAAAGAGAAGCCAGAATGGAAATCTGAACTAGAATGTCTTGCACAGCAGAGGTACTGGTGGCATCTAAAAAAGAATCATACTACTTTGAAGACAAGAGAGCAAGAGAGCAGGAAAGCTGCTGAGCCTACAGGCAAGGGAGGCGTTCAGCAATTCCAAACGCTTAGAGATCTTCAACCGACGTTTTGGGTTCCATGCGCGATGCTCCTAGAACGTTGGGGGGCAGAGAACCAGGCTTTCAAAGTTTCTGTACGTCCTGCGTGTTGATTTAGAATGTTGGGGGTGTGAAAGTGAGGCTCGGATGCCGCGCGCGTTGATACACGGCTCTGCTCTGCTCACAGGCTCTTCGTCGCCAGTGTGATGTCGGGTCCCAGTTAGTGTGCGGGACCCGACATCGTGGGTAGGCCTGGCTTGGGCCTGGCCTAGTGTGCAGCGCTTCGCGGCGCTCAAAGGAAGACGCGACCACACGTTCGGCTGCATAAACCCGGACTGGCGTTCTAACGCCAGTTCCGGTGATTCCTTTATTTCCGGGTGTCACGTGACCCGGAAGTATCTGGGTACGTGACACCACAGATACTACCAATGTAGATACAGTTTCATTTGTTTTCATTTTTTGTTATTTAGCTATAGTTTCGGTTCTAAGCAAGTTTGACTTTACACGGGGTTGGTGGGGTTGCCGGGGGATGAGGGGGTGGGGCGGGAAGTGGCGAGGTGAGGGCACAATCTTTGACCCGGAAGTGCCTGATTGAAGCGTAATGCTCCTTGCATCCTGCACCAGCACAGTCTGCGCGTAGGTGCCCAGTTTCACAGAGGTGACCACCGCGCAGATTTAAGGCCATGCTGCCGCATGTGTGCCTTGTCATCCAGACTCCCTCGTTTATTTTATTTTATTATCATTTTTACATTGTATGACTTAAATATAATAAAATGCAAGAGTGCTTCACAAAAATAACAAGCATCAAATATATGTATTTAACAAAACGTTATACGATAACTAACCCATAGCACAAAACCCTCAACAAAACCACCAGGACATCTAAGTATATTTAAATCCGTGACTCTTGATTCTCTATTGGCCACCAGCACCCACATTAGCGGAGGGGTGTGGGGTCTGCTTTGCAAGTGGCAATCTTCTAAGCTTAGCATGTCCTTGGCAATGCACTATTCACATTTTCAACCCTTTTTCAGGGGTGATAATGTAAAGAAAGAGTTGAAACGCTCATGCTGTCCGTGAACGTTTCCATTTAGCGTTCTGAAGTGCAGGCTGTGGTCTGAAAAAGAGCACGCGTTGCACTATGCTTTCCCCCACACTTTTACTTGATAGGCCTGTTCCTTCCATGGCACGCCACCAACGCGAAGATGATGCATATGGGCAAGCAGAGCACGGCCAAAGGCCTTCTCTCGTACAGTTTCACTTTTATTGCACTGTCCCATACAAAGTGCACTTCCAAAATCCAACTTTCTAGTTGAGTGTGCGATTGGCACACATAACTATAAAACACATTTTGTATATTCAGGGTCACAGTTTGTGTACTTCATTTAATAGATCCATATTATACCTCCAAAAATATTAGTGGGATACACTTAATTGTTTCCCCTATTCAACTGCAACAAAAAGCACAATACTGGAACAGCAGAAATGACCATTTATACATCATTCATCATATGTTATACACAAACAGTGTACATTGTCAAACATAGCACACATGTTTTGTGCTGCCAATTGGGGGTATGCATGATGTGGAAGGTGAAAGGCCTGTTCTGCCAGAGCAAGTGCTGCTGGATCAATTCGTTTTGAGTACTGGAACAAAGCACTAGCTACTAGTATCCCTCATAACCAAGACATGTATGCTCACGTCCTTTCATTAACTAGGGCGCATGGCTGGTACAAACACTAGGCAAACTAAGGGACTGTTTAGGGCACTGGCCAGCAGGGGGAGCCAAACAGGCTTTCCCTCAGTTGTCATAAATGACAAAAGCGAAGTGAACCAATCTGAGCTAAAAGGGCTGTTTGATAACCCGGGTGTACCTGTTCTGTGTGAGACAGTTGCTTTCAGTGCCGCTGTCCATGATTTAGCTGTTCAGTGTGGGATCAAAGCTTTCAGTGCTGTTTCCTGTCATGTGCCTGTGCTTCGTTTGGAGGTCACTTGCTCTGATGCAACCCATACAGCACTCTTCCTGTATCTCAGGAAAGTTTGTACTTCTGCTTCATGTTCTGTGTTTTCTGGGCATGAATCAAGTGTACACGGTTTCTGCCAATGCTTTACCAGTTTACTAAGTTAAAGAAGCGTCTTCATGGCCCACATTCACAAAACGCTGGTCTTAATTTCACAAAATAAACTCAGGTGAAGAAGAATTGCCTATTTGGGGCAGTTTGTGGGAAGTGGCATATTATAAAAAAACATTGGGCCAATAAAATTGGCTAAACCCCCAGCTGCACAGAACAGTAAAACCCCTATTCAGGAAATCTAGAAGCAGAGCCTCTGCCACGTCTCCACTCCACCTGCCTGTAGCCAGGTCCACCTCCCGGGAGCCAGTTCGGTAGGAAAACTCGCTCCTCCATGTTCACATCCTTGTTACCCGTGGCCAATTGCAGTATTCATCCTGGTGGACTAACTTAAATGCACATCCAGGTGGTGCTTTGGGTAGCATACCACCTGCTCTAAATTGCTGGCGATAGTCCCACTTGCATTCTCTTCCTAAGCTTCTGAGATGTCAAATGCATTTTCTCTGCTCTGCTGCCAATGCCCGGCTGAGCAAAAAGTCTATCTTTACCATCTCTGATGCCTTGTAGGAGAGGACGAAAGGGTAATACCGCCCTCCGCGAGCTAGCAGTGGCTGCAGTTATGCTACCGCCAGCCACCAGCACCGTCTGCATTTCACTAACTTGCCACTAGGTTGAGTGAAGGAAGAAAGGATGCAGAGCAAAGATACTGTAAGGAAAGCCAGAGGTAGCTCTACTTCCAAATCGAGTAGAGCACGCAGAGAGCCGGTGGGGTCAGAGGAATGGAGACAAAAAGCCTCCTTCCGCCAGCCTTTAAAGATGCCTGCTGTATGTGTGTGATTGTGTGAGTGGTAGTGTGTGTACGTGCACGTGAGTTCGCACATCAGCAGGAGTGTAGGGGTGTGGGTTGGAGAGTGTGGGGTGGGGATGCCTAAAAGTAATTATTTCTAGTTATACTTGATATCCTAGAGTTCTCCTAATCCTGTCTGATCTGGTCATTGTTTCCAATCAACCCTGTTATAGATTGTATGTTTGAGAGTGATTTTATATTACCCTGTTATTGAAAGAAGGGCTAGCACATGAAGGCGTAGCAGCAGCTTGTGAACGTGTTGGGTAGGACATGCATGTGAAGAGGTGAAGACTCATTTGGGGGAGGGTATGTTATAGTCCAGACAGACAGTGATGGCCATGGGGGTAGGTAAAATGGCCTTTTACCTACAGCGGCAAAAACCTTTGCACCAGAGAGCCCATTCTAGGGAAAGAGCCTTAAACTAACCGTTCACTCGAGTGTATGTTTCACATTGCTTCCTTTAGGAAAGAGAGACAAATGCAGAGCTCATGTTATGCATGCATTTTGCTGTGCACGGCCTGGCAAATTAGGCACCTGTCAAGCGCACTTGCCTCTAACTGCCATGTGCCTCCACCTTGTGTTGGTCTGTGTCTCATCACACCAAGTGCAAGGGAAGTCCAAGCTATGGAGAGTGGAAAATGCTAGCACATAGCCTCACTCCTTTAACCCTAATTTGGACTTGGAGATAAAATTTAGTTTGTACATGTGCTATCCCTTTGTGAATCCTAACTACACACAAATTGTATATTTTTTCCTATTTGCATGTGCATGTTGCGAGATGGAAACCATTTCACGAATCAGCCGATATAAGTTCTTGTTGTGAGTTAATGTTATGTTATGTTAAAGCTTCTTATACCACGCACTGTCGCCACATGCGTGGTTCCTTGGTGCTCTGGCGGATCTGTAAAGCAAGACGGGAGGGGTGTAAATTGGTAGGAATGAGCGGGAGAAAAGAGGAAGAGAGCTGTGATGTGCTGTTGGCAGCTTCAGTTCCGTTGACTCAGTTCGCTGAGCCTAGGTGTATTTTTTGGTTGGTATAAGGCATGTGCTGTTTGGCGAGGCTGTGTAGTTCATTTCATTGTTGTGTGTAGTGAAGTGCGTGTGGTTTGTTGTGGTGCTGTAGAGGTATGGTTGTGTGTAGTTCATAGTTTGAGAGGTGTATGCAGAAGGATGCGTTTTTTTTAGTAGGGCTGGTTAGTGGCGGTACCCTATCCTACTCCCTCTGTTTTGATCGACTGTGGCCCGTAACCCTTCCCCTGTCGTACATTCTGGTGAGCTACACTTACCAATCCTATGTTGTGTGCAGAACAGTGGGTCCTCAATGGGCTATTAAATTAAGTACAAGACGTCAACGCTAAAATAGCCCACAAGACAATGTTGATCTGGGTGGGCAGTCATAATTTCGAAAGAAAAATGTCGACAGACAAAAATGTCGACAAAAAAATGTCGAAAAAAAAAATGTTGACTTTCGTTTTTTTTAATTATATATTTATTTTAGGGGTTTGGGAGTTAAAAAAAAGGGAAAAATTTAAAAAAAAATTAAAAAAGGGGGATTGGGGGGGAACCCCCCCATTTTGAAAAAAAAATGCATTGAAAAAAAAGTCGACATTTTTTTTTTCGACATTTATTTTTCGAAATTTTGACTTTCGACATTTTTGATAGTCAAAATTATCACTATGAACCGTTGATCTGTATACTGTAATTACCATACCTCTGAACTGATTTCTCCTTCAGCATGTAATGATTGACGGTGTGCGTGTGTCCTAATTTGCTTCCATTTAGGAATTCCGTCCATTTATCCCACACATCCATGCGAAGTGTTGTACCTGCGGAAAGTAGAAAAAAACATACATCCATGTCACCCATGTGTGCCTACAGCAAAATAAGGGGAGGGTAAAAGAGAAGGTGGCAGAAAAACCAGCAGAGGGCAAAGTAGGGTGGTGGACGCATGCAGGAAGCCATCAGTTGTCAAAACTGGTAGCCAAGGAGCTTAGTCAAAGCTAGGAATGTGGTGAGTGGGAACACTGGTGAAGAAAGGAGTAGGCATATATTGAGTGAGTTCAACTGAGATCAAGGGTAAAGCAGGCAGTGCAACTAAGGTTGATAAGGGAAGTATTTAGGAAATTGATTGCAAGTTGAGAACAGCATTGAGACAGGGTTGAAGGGGGAAGCAGCCATGTTAGAGTGAACGCTAGCAGGAGCCATCCGCTGAACATCAAATAGGACGAGACAACGGGCTGGCAACAAGCATAGTGTGGGAGGAAGGGCTAGCACACAAGCTCAGAGAATTGGGGGTGAAGAGGCATTGGCAATGCAGAGGAATGCAACGGTTGTTCATAGAAAAGACCAAAGAATCTGAAAGATCTATTAGTACAAAAAGAGGAAATCCACACCTTTCTATCCAGCCTGAAAGGGGGGTTCACCTTTGTTCACTGCAATGACATGATTTTAGGATCTACATTGTATAACCCTATGGCTGATCAAGACAAGTATTTTAAACACTTTGCAACTTGGAAATTCCAGATACTGGATATTGTTTGATATTCCTGCCTGGAAGCCACAAGGTAAATGTGTACTTAAAAGTGACATCTAGCTGAAAATATGACATCAACCGTTACAAGACATTTCCTTGAAGCTAATCATCAAGTGTCACAATAAACATTTCTAATCACCAATGTCGAACCGAAACAAAAATTATTAATACAAAAAGAAACACAATGTTTTTTTTGTTACAATACATTTTTGTGTTTGCATTATTTATGAACAATAAATACAAAGAGTTATGAAATGAAAATCACATTTGAATATTGGAGAAATGCAACCCATACCATTTTTAGTAAAATTGGTTTGCTTCCTACTGATTAAAGTTATAAAAGAATAAAAGCAACAGATGAACTTTGGTTTAAGAAATTATTTCTCTAACTGGTCTAAGGGTGCAGAAATAGGAGACAGACACACAGGTGGCATATTTTTGGTCAGACATTTATTGAAAAATAAATGAAAAAACCCTATCTGGCCCTATTACTAAGAGCCCTCTCTGCCTCAGCCAATACTAAGGATGTTTTCAGAATGTTGGTCGAAATCAAATAGTTCATCCTCGTGTGTCCAAAACCTATTTCCTTCCCTTACACTTGAACAGAAACGAGCTAAAGTGGGGGTCTTCTTGGTTCAGAAGAATAACTTCTTTATTCTGGTTGGTACCTCCACCTTTACTCATAGGGCAAAATTAAATGTTCATCGTCAAGGGCAGAACAACTGGTTTCTCAGTTTGTCAGGTATTTGCTATTAGAATTTTCATAAAAGTGTTTCAAGGGCAATGCTGCCTTTACCTTGCTTTGCTTTTGTACTCACAGTCAACCTGACTCCCATCGCCGTCAGGGACTTTGACTATTAGGATTGGTGAGGATACTTCATGGGGTATGGGTCCCAGACTCGCATGCACAATTCACCTGGTATACTCTCCTGTCAGGTACTATTATTATGAGGATTACCACAGATGCTTTATGAGTGCAGGTCCCAGACTGGCAGATACAGCCCACCTGGTATGCTTGCCTGCCAGGTACTGAGACTATGATGATGATTAAATTGGAGGCCTTGATCACCTTTATCAGTGTGGGTCCCAGACTCACACTTTCTTCTTTCCACATTCAGTCCATCTGGTATACTGTCACAACTCGCTCCCTTCGCTCCCATTCCCACCACTTGGGGGCATGATTTGAGGTTTATTCCTTACTGGACTTTTCCTCTGAACCTTATGCTACAGTTCTGTGATGAATTGGGAGCGCTAAATCCTTATTTTCCAAGCTACTTCCCTTCCGGATCCATTCCAGGTTTTTGGCAGCCAGCATGCTTCTTTAATCAAATGACTATGCTTCCCAGAATGCCTGGCCCACTGCTTCATCTCCACCCTTGCAGGATAAGGTTGGGTGGAGGATAGGCAATACCTGTGGCTGCAGGTGCAGCAATCAGCACACCTGAGGCGTGTGCTTGTTTAGCAGCTTTAAAAGCCTCAGTTTGCTTCAGTCCAGCGCTGGTCATTGATGCAGTGTTCCTGTTTGTGACTGGTCCCTTGTTCCTGGTTCTTAGCTTCGTGCTTAGTTCCTAGTTGCTATTCTTTGCTCCTTAACCCTGGATTTTCGAATGTATGTGCTTAATTGATTTCTGCTTCCTAGATTCCCTTTCTGTATTCCTCTGTTTACAGGCAGCTTTTCTCAGTGCTTTGCCTTTTGGTGCAGCCCAGTTTGCCTGTGTTCTGTTTTTCTTTGACTTTGCCCTTTGCTGCTGTAAACCATGATGCTTTAGTCTTTCCTCTTTATAGATTTAGCTCCCTGCCTTTTTTCCTTGGATGGGTGGGGGAAGTTTGCCTTTGTAATTTCGTTTTCCCTGCTCCTGCTTCTTTACTTTCTCTTGGAATCCATTCCATGTCTTCCCTTGCACTTCTGCATTTATTTCCCATTGATTATTAGGTGTGGTGTGCTGTTGTAGCCAGCTCCTGAATGAATGCCTATGTTTTCCTCACTATTCTGTAATGACTATTCCTACTTGCCCCTTGTCTTGAGCCTTATGTATTTAGTTATCCTCCCATTCCTGTAATAGCCTTTCTGGGTCCCTGTTTGATCAACAGGGTTTGTGGGCTTACTGACATTCAAATGGTATGTCTCGTCCTCGTGAGTACTGTTTTTAATTCCAGCACAGCAGGAAAAGCCAAAGTGATGTGAAAGGAGGGCTGCCTCCTTTCACATCACTTTGGCTTTTCCTGCTGTGCTGAAATTACCGCAATTGCGAAGCCGTGAGAGAGTTTTCTGGCACTGTCCAATTAATTCAATTAATCTTAGGTCCCATCTCCCATTCACAGCCTCGGATGAAGAGTCGGTTTAGACTCGAAACACGTGTCAGGCTACTTTGCAAATAAATCCATCAGACTTACAACCACATCTCTCTTCAATTACTTGCAACACATGCTTATATTGCACTCTTGGGCGCAGTGCGACTAAGAATTGCCCATGCTCTATTTGTTTCCACAACAGTGGGTTGTACTTGGCAGTACTCCCACACCTCTCAGGCACCTGCAGCCTATGTGCACTCTTAATATTTATTCATACAAGTGCTGTGGTTTTGTGACTTTCTCTGCCAAACCTGTGTTTTTCCTGTTTTTAAGTTCTCTTATTCAATACCATCAAGAGTGTTAGCTCACAGATCCTGTCGTTGCTTGCCCTCTACGTGGGCTTAGCGCTGTCAGTACCTGTAACAGCAATTGTGGGTAAGGAGCTTGCCGACTTTCCTTGCAGTCATAAGGAGTTTCTAAGTGCTTAGCCCACATCCCTTTTCATATATTTGTATTGTTGTCACACTCTATTTGCACTCCTGGGTTTTAGTATACATGAGTCTTGGTTCCTGTGTGCACGTTGTTTGATTCAAGGCTATTCACTGTGTGATTTTGTGCACATTTCCCTTGCCATATTTGCTGCCTTTGTCCTCACTTGACATATACTCACCTGCCAGATACTGAGGGCTTCTGTGATGCTTCTGTTTCCTTGCTGATCAGCAATCCCCTTCTGCTTGTGACAGCTTTGATGGGAAATTTCCTTCGGGCGATCATGCTTTTTGCTCCACACATTCGCCGTCCCAATGGGGCATTATGAGCTGCTTCCTTCTCCTTCGTGGAGCGATCCCTCGACACTGGACCCTCCTTGTGGCGGCGTGCTCCCTTCATGGCGTCTCAATCTGCCTTCTCTCCAGCGCTTCCTTCTCTGGACTCCTTGAAACACTTGTGTATAGGCGCGTTATAAATGCCATATCATATCATATCAATTCTTCCAGGGAGTCCTTTCTCAGTTTATATACATCTAATAAGGCCATATTGACTAGATTGCTCACTTTGGTACGGCAGAGTACTCCTTAGTACTCTGCACCTCTTCCTCGTCTCAATACCAAATGGATCAGTTTCCCAAGAACAAACAGAGTCCATCCTCGTCTTGGTATTGGCAAGGGAAACTCTATTTGAGTTGTCATGACTATTCCTCATCTCAGTACTTTCTATACTGGAAGTAAAAGAAAAACACATAGGAACAGTAATGATGGTATTAGTTGGTGGAGAAGGCAGGCTAGAGCAAGGTGGGCTGTGGCGATACCATGTTCTCCTCAGGTCATCAGGGGGCTTCACTTTCCATGAGATCCACCTGCTCATAACCACCCCCAAGGGGACTATTGGGTAGCGGCCTCACCTCCCTGGTGTGAGGAGCCAGGTTTGAAACGCATACACATGTGTTTAGCTAAGACATTTATTTAAAAGCAAAGGGGTTGGAAAAATGCCTAACTAACCCTAATCTAAGAGGAATTTCCCTACCTCACAAAAAGCGAATGGGTATGTCAATGTCAAGATGTCCAAATTAAAGTAAGTCCTGTGTCCGCAATCCTATTCTGGCCCTCACACTCTAAATAACTCTAAGGTGCAAAGGGTAATGTTCCTTGTCTTCTTCAAGTGTTCAAAATGGTAAAATGTTCAACATTAGAGTTAAAAATCCAACAACAAGGGGTTTTCTCAAGGACAAAAGTTCCCAGTTCTAGGGAGAACCTCCTTCCCTAGGTTCCTTGCCTTTTAACATCCAGTTTCAATTGAATCACCAAGTTTCCGAGATGTTTTCCTCTCTCCTCTTAGAGAGTTCACGTAGTTTGAGGATCTTGTTCCCTTCCCCAAGGTTTCTCTTTACTTCTAGTTTCAAAGGCACCTTTCTCCCCAGACACCTTTCCTTCTCTTTATACACTTTTGTTCACTGTTCACAATGTTACTGTTTTCCTTTAACTTTTTCTATTAATACGTCACAACCATAGCTCAAGGTCTCCAAGACATGATTTTCCCTTGAGCCAAATCATTATAGTTCATAAATGGCTTTTCCTTTTCACAGTTTATACAACAGACACATTTGTCTTCACCCGGTATCCTTCCAGGAGTTGTATATCTAAAACATTAAATGCTTTGTAGTATCAAAGGGGAAATGACTCCCTTCCCCACATGTTTGACAAACTGGTTTCACTAACCTGCCCAATACTGTAACTTGTTTGATTAAAGTTCACATGGCCAAACAGGATATTTTCTTCCCTTTGCCTCTCATCGGCTTTGTTTTACACTTAATGTATTTTGTGTTTTTCACTCATTACGAGCTTCGCTTTGAATATATTTTTTTCCTTTTGTTCTATTTTTAAGTAATGCATCAGTGCACCGACCACCAGATAGCTTGTTCACTTTCCTTGGGATTACTGGTTGCCTTTGGTGTCACCCCTTCTTGTCTGCTTTGGAGAATTGGCTCAGTGTGTGTCCAGCCAAGCGCAGTCTTGCCACCTTGCCTCTCTCCTTGATGTGCAGTTGTGCCTCTCCCTCTGGAACAGCCTCCCTGACGTCCTTAGTCTTGAGCCTGATCTTCTTAAATTTTGGAAACTCCTCAAGACCTTCCTCTTCTCCTCTTCCTTCTCCCTCCCTCTACCCTGCTAACCTAGCTCTCTGCTCCTTCGCTCTCCCCCCTCTTCCTTATAGCTTCCTAACTGGCCACCTGGTGTACCTCACAGGTCCGGGGCACCCCCACCAGTCCTCCCTCGCACTTGCCTCATGGCCCCATAACCTACCCACCTTCACTGCACTTCAGAAACAACCCAAGAGAGTGGCACTCTCTGCACTTACCTCAATCTCCACCGACTGGGTGCACTTGGTCCTCCCCCTCCCTGTGACCATCTGTGCACTTGCACGATCTAAATGCACCGTGTCTGAAGATCGTCTGTCTGTCTCTCCCTTGTCTTCACCCCTTAATTACACTGGTAAAACTGCAGAATCGCAGTCAGGCCTATTTGCTGTATATCAACTGTTAAATATATTATACGCACATACTCTGCCTGTGCAGACTATTATCGTCTCAGTATTTCAAGGGCTCTGAGCGACTGTTGTTTTTCCCCATGTTCCCACCCTCCTTGAGCGCTTTGAAACACTTGCCTGTGTATAGGCGCTTTATAAATAAACAATACATATCAGTTGTCACAGCATTTCCTTTGCTCTCGGTAAACCGCCAGCACCTCCTCCTCACCTGGGTGAAGTTGGGTCAGCCTCTCTGCCGTCTGCCGCAGTGCGTCTTCCCCCAGTGTGGTGTTCAGCTGCGTTACCGAGTGGCAGGCAGACCTGTGTCTGCAGCTCTCTACGTTCCTGCTGCTTCTCCCTCTCCTTCTCTCCATCGACTCTAATGGGCCTCACCCCTGCAGGGTAAGGAAACAAACTCTCCTGCCAGTCCGGCGACTGCAGCAGACTGGCAGCCCCAGCTTTCCTCCTTAGCTGGCTGGCTATATCCTTCTCCTTCGTCTGCAGACTCTAACAGGCCTCACCTCAGTTGTGTAAGGGAATGAGCTCTCCTGTCAGCCTGGAGAACTCAGTAGACTGGGAGCCCCAGCTTTCCTCTTCAGCTGGACTAGTCTCCCCTGGGGTCTGTGCAGGTTCAGCAGACTGTGAGCCCCAGTTCTCCTGGTCAGTTGGGCAGCTGCTTCTCCTTCTGCTGTGCCAGTCTCTACTCCTTGCCTCAGTCATGGATTCCACTGCCTCCGAGTAAGCGTACCGGTCTTCCCTCTTCTGGCTTCTCTGGACTGGCTTCACTTTTTCCACATGGTTTGCCCAGGGAGGGCTCCTCTCACACTTCCTGAGTCTTTACTTGCTTTTATATAGGCTCTGGCCAATAGGATTTGGGGAAAGACTAGACCGATGATAGTGGTTCTCATTAGGAGGGATCTTTCTCATCTCAGTTGTTGGAAAGAGACTAGACTGCTGACAGTGTTCCCATTAGAAGGAATCATCATTCCTCCATTCCTCTCCCTCGTCACAGTAACGAGAAAGTGATCTTCATTGTACTTTTTAGGGAAATGTTAAGAGGGGTACAATTTATGATTCCATTAGGCGACAGATTGTTCTTAGGGTTATTGGACAGTGGTTTAAGGTGCTTTGACTGGTGGGAATACTGCGTTCCATCTAGCGAGTCCACTTTACTCTCATTAGGATTGTCTTCTCCCACATGGTCCCCCATCGGGCAGCCACCCCCAGGGTCTGGATCAGGTAGCAGCTACCCTTCCCTGGCCATATGGGGAGAGACTCTCCCAGGGAAAATATTGGTGACATCGCTTGATTCATCAAACTGGCCTCATAGGAAGAGGCTCCCCATAGGGAAGAAGTGACGACATCCGGGGATTTGTCACATAGATTTTTATCTAACGCTGCTGGATTCCTCATCTCCTATTGGAAAACGGGATAGGAAAGCTACATTCCTTGACCCTTATCTTTGTGATGCTGTACACTAAAACAGTAGGGTTGGAGATCGAGGAACTGTTTGTGCCCTTTCAGGGGCTTAGCCAGGTAAGGGATGAATGGTCGGTGACTAACCTGAATTGCCTACCTGTAAGGTAATACTGAGGTAACCTATAGCCCACTGTATGGCTAATCCCTCCAACTCGATGGTTGCATAGTTTTTTTCTCTAGGAAAGATTTTCCAGCTGATGTAAAGCACAGGTTGTTCCATACCATCGTATTCCTGCGATAATGCTGCCCCCAACCCAACTTTAGAAGCGTCTGTTCGAAGGATAAACTCTGTGTTGAAGTTAGCCACTTTTAACACAGGGTCACTACAAAGGATGGATTTTAGGGTATCAAGACATGCCTGATCTTCTGGACACCATTTTAACTTTTGAGGCTCGACTTTTTTTAATGTGTTGGTCAGGCAGGAGGTAATGGTGGAATAACTGGGTATACAGCTCTTGTAATAACTGTCTAGGGCCAGGAAAGCTCTAAAATCATGTTTTGTTTTTCGGATCATGGGTTTCCTGTACAGCTTTAATCTTTTTAGTTTGGAGTTATACAAGCCCATTAGCAACAAAGAAACCTAGATATTTAACAGCTGATTGAGCTTGATGGCACTTCTTATGGTTGGCTGTAAGACCTGTTTTTCTTAGGGCTTGTGTGATCTCATAAAGATGGAAGACATGTTCTCTCCAAGACTTACTGTGTATATGGTCCAAGTAGGCCCCTCAAAAACTGGAATATGCACTTGGTCTATTAGGCTTTGGAATGTTGCAGTGACGCCATGAAGCCTGAATGGTAGAACTCTAAACAGAAATAGTCCTACAGGGGTGTAGAAGTCTGTTTCCTCTGTGTCCTCTGGATTTAATGAGACCTGCCATTAGCCCTTGGACAGATTAATCGTGAAGAGGTATACAGCGGAGCCCAGTCGATCAATAAGGTCATCAATCCTAGGCATGGGGTAATTGTCGAACTAGGACACTGCATTTAACTTTAAAAAATGTATGCAATTCTCCATGATTGATCAGCTTTTGTCACCAGGACTATTGGCGAGGACCAGGGACTTTGAGAAGGTTAGTATTTTATGCTCTCAGGTGGGAAGTAGCACAAGGACTTCTGGCCAATAGAAAAGGATTGAGTGACAGCCTTTTTTTTAAATCATAGTTAATTTTCTGTAATTCTTGTGATTTACTCGGATGAGAATGGACTACGGATCTTACTTCTGTCATGTGTTCTTTTACACACTGAGCAGTTACAGACAATGGTAATATGGCCTCCTCCCTTTTCTCCCAGGTCTCTCTCAACCTGTCCAAAATGTCTCGTGGGTCTCATCCGACAAGAAGTTCAAAACGCAAAAAACCTAGAGAGGCCTGTTGAGCTTTTGTGATACTAAATCCCAGGGAATCCTGCTATTCCAATTCCTCCTGAGGGTTAAACTAACTTCTTAAAACACTACATTTTTTGTTAAAGCCTTCTAATAGACCATCCATCTGAGTATGATAGACATCCTGAGAGTATTAATCTAAAGAATGTGCTTAACTTCGGCCATTAACGAATCATGAATGTTGTCCCTTGATCCGTGAGTATCTTTTTGGGGAAACCTACCATGGATAGGAATGGATTAAGATGTTAGAGTATCTGTTGCAAGGTGTTGTTTTGCATGGGGGAGGCTTTGGATATTGGCTGGTATAATCCAATATTACTACTAAATATTGGTTACCCATTTCTGAAGGTTTTAATGGTCCCATGATTTCCATCCCAATACAGGAGAATGGTACGTCAATAATTGGGGGGGGGGTTGGTAAGGAAGCTGGAGGAGGGTTGTGTGGGGCTGTGTTCTGATGCAGGGCACATGTTAAGACAACATTTGTAATGTCATCGGGGACCAGTAGAATCTACATACAACTTGCCCTTGGGTCTTGGCAGTCCCCAGATGTCCCGATGTAGGTTGTCCATGAAAACATGAAAAAAATTAATTAAAAAAAACAAATGGAGAAATGACTGAATTGTTTTGTTCGAAAAACCAAAATTCCTACTTGCTTTTTGCACTTTTGTTTGTGATAATCTATCTATATTCTATTTGGGTTTTTATATTGCACAATATCACCCGAAGGTCTCAGAGCGCTCACATGGACAAACGGCAAAAAGAAACATAAAAGCAGGCAACAGGGCAGAAGACCACAACAAGGAGCAGAGACCCCCTGCACCGCCCACCTCAGCCCCTACCTTAACTGATATCCTTACCCCACCCCACACCTATATTTTAATGAAACTGTAACAATATTTGGGGGAAAATTGGCCACAAAAAAACTGGTCATTTCTTCCTTGATTTATTCGGATTCATTTTTTTCACATCCAGGCCATGTTTCCAAGCCAGCCCTGACTTAAAAGCCAGTCGTATGTAAGTGTCTGGGGGAGGGGAGGAAGACTAAATCTGTAGGGATTAGGTGTCTCTCTCTGGGTTCTAGGGTGATCTCCCAGCTACTGGATACATCAAATCCTATAGATTCCTTAGTGGCGACAGAGGGACTTTTTGCTCGTTCATTTAACTTGGTGAATCTAAGGGCCCGCCAGTTTGTGTCAACTAGGCCAGATCCCACTCTGACACAATATGTAAGGGTGCAGAGGTAGGAGACTGACACACAGGTTTCATATCTTTGGTCAAAGACATTGAAAAATAAAAGAGAAAGCGCTATCTGTTCCTTTTACTAAGAGGGGTTTCCCTGCTTCAACCAATGCTAAGGAGGTTGTCAGAATGTCTGTCAAAAAAGAATAGTCTACACTCATGTGTCCAAAATCTATTTCCTTCCATTACACTTGAACAAAACTAACTAAAGTGTGGGTCTTCTTGTTTCAGAATAATAATTTCTTCATTCTGAGTGGTACCTCCATCTTTACTCATAGGTCAAAATGAAATGTTTTTCGACATGGGCAGAACAGCAAAACAAAGTCTCAAAAGACTCCTTGGACTGACTCTCCAGCAAGGGGCAAAATAAAGTTTCTTATCTACACAAATTTCACAACTCCTGGGGGAATGTTTTCCTTCCCCAGGTCTTTCTATGGTTTCTTAGGATGCCACGAGAATGACTCCCTCTTCTTGGCTGTTGCAGATTGTTCACAAAACAGCAGGGGGTAGCTCTCATGCTATGTTTCACCATCAACCTGGTTTCTCGGTTGGCTAAGTATTTTCTATAAAAATGTTCATAAAACTGTGTAAAGGGTAATGCTTCCTTTCTCTTGCTTTGCTTTTGTACTCAGAGTCAGGCACTGTGACTATTAGCATTGGTGAGGATACTTCAATGGGTTTGGGTCTGAGACTCACATGCACAATTAACCTACACTCTCCTGCCAGGTACTATAATGTGGATCAACAAAGATGCTTTATGGGTGCGGGTCCCAGACTTGCAGATACAATCCACCTGTATACAGTCCACCTGGTATACTCCCCTGCATGGTACTGTGACTATGATGATTAAATTGGAGGCCTTGGTCGCTTTTATGGGTGTGGGCCTCAGACTCACTTTCTTCTTTCCACATTCAGTCCACCTCTATACTCCCTGGCTAGGTACTGAGACTATGATGATGATTAACTTGGAGGACGTGATCGCCTTTATCAGTGTGGTCCCAGACTCACACATTCTTCTTTCCACATTCATTCCACCTGGTAATCTCTATTATAATGTAAACCAGTGATCTGCGCTCATCATGAATTTCAAATATAGTCAAGGTAACCTCTTGACAAGGCAACTCTAATGATTGCCAAAGGTATAACATAATATGTATTGTTATGTGATACTCTTTGCTCCATAGACCTGACAATCTAACAAAGCTCAAACACAATATTATGTCTCAGAATGTAATTGAATTTTCATTGCCTCAGCCTACACGTGTTTCGACCAAAGGTCTTTATCAAGGCTAATATGTGAACTATATTGTCTCATACAGTATCAAGTCCATCTTAATTCTTGACACGTGAAAAGCAATATGTATGCAGAAATTGGGGTATACATACCAAATTTAAGGTAGGAAGTCAGAAAAGGAAAACAAACGAAGGACATATGGAACATTTAAATACAAGATATTACATTTCCTTTCTATGCTTTCAAGATATAGTCGTCATGGCCGGTCAATGACCTAACCATTGAGTAAACCAATTATGTATTAAGAAATGTTTAGATATGTCGAAGCACCCAAAGAGCCAAAACCAAAATGTATGGTATACCTTCAAAAGGTAAGTGAAAAACTTGCTGCACCCATGCAAAGTGCCAATATAATCTTTAGTTTGTTAGTGTGACTGTTGTATCACTAGCTAGGTCTCACTATGAATAGTCTGATAGAATGTCTCCCATGCATAAAACCAAATTAGTGTACCACGTGATAGGTGTAAGTAAAGTTTAACGGTATAGACTCACCCAATGCTGATGCTTGCAGTATTCTGTCAGTTAAATTTTAATATTGGTGTTCAGCCTAATTGAGCTCTACCCTCTTGCTCTTCCTTTAGTAGCAAAATAAAGAGGGCATCTAACTTACCCAAAGAATAAATATGTATCATCCCTTATGATGATGTAAAAATAGGTGTGCTGTTTGCCATAGTTCCTTCTTTGTTAGCTGCAGATATATGTAATGAGAATTGATTTCCAATGCACTATTCTGGTCAATTTTCAATGCTACAATAGTAGTATTATAAAGTGGTGCTTAGTTAACTTACCCCTGAAGGATTCTAAAGGCATTCCATTTGTGCTAATTGCTTGATTTAGTGTTCTTCTGCATTAGCATATTAGTAGCTGCAAAGAGCACGAATAATAAATATATAAGTAGATATGTCCTAACTGTTGTCCTTATAAATAGTAGTAAACGGCCCCAATTGTTATGCCCTATAACTACTGCAATCATTATACTGTGCCATGTTGCTATACATCCACCTAACCGAATGTTAGATCTTAAAATATTAGCAGTTTGGATATATAATTTGAAACATTCTTCTGACCTGCTGCTATTCAGAATATCACGCCTAACAGATTAGCATTCACTAGTTTGCTATACGAGAATTATAAATATGGCAACAGATTTCAGTTTGAAAATAAAGAATTATAGAATAAAGTCCTTTCCTAACCTATTTTATGGAGAGAATGTCCTGCTCTGTATCATCCTGAAAGCGCACCGTGTTTCTTTCACACATGGCGCCATATTGTAAATTCTATTTGTATTGCGAGCGTGTGACGTCACACGCACGTTGCCCGTGATGTCACAATGGTTGACACAGCAAATGCTCACCTGCATTTAACGCTATTAGTGTGTGCCCTTTCTATTTTAAGTAAATGACACGTGCACTTTCTTTTTTGAGTAAATACCGCTCAATACATGAACACCAATACCATCAATTTATGAAACGTTCAGATGAATTTAAATTCCTGTAAGTTAGTCAAAAGTAGAATGCTGCATTTTCGTCAATTGTATATTATATATGTAGTAATTTGATGTGCTTCCAAATAAAGTATATGATTATAAATACATTTCAACATCAGATCACTGTTGTTGTGCGCAATGTAGTAATTCATTGCCAGTAGGTTGGGCCACTAAATTATTATACTTTGCTGCACCAGTCTACCCGATAATAATTTGGGCGCTACAGACTTGGTGAAATACATCTATAAGAACCCCCCAATAATCTAGGATGGTTGATGTTCATTTGGGGGTGCTTTTCCACATGTAAATATACAATTATACAGAAGTTCCATATATGAAAATACAGATTACATTTTTAAAAGACAATCAAAACATATCCTTCTATCCAGCTTAGACTGTATTCCAGAAAACATGTCCACTTATTTTGCATAGACAAAACATTACAAATAGTTCATTTTGTACAAATCATAGACTAAAACAGTCTGAGCATGCTTAACGGTGTAGGTTAGCCTGCCTAACTGAACACTTATTCACTTATTAACATAACCAAATGACAAATGCTTAATCTTTCTCAATATAGGTAAGGAAGTCTCAGATGTGAACAGTTTAAGCTTATTCCAAATAAAACAATTTATTTAGAAACATTTGTTTCTCAATATGCAGAGAACTACTATATGTTACGTTAGTATATGTTTGTTTATTAAAATACATTCATCTCGTGCTCAGAATTCAGACCTACAGTTGTACTGCTCAATCTGCCTATACATTTCGCCTCCATCTGTCTTCGAGTGCATCTTAAAGGCATGGTCTAGTAAAATGTTTTATTGTCCCTACGGGTCGGCCATGTTTTTTTAAGCCTAAGTGGCTCGATTTTAGAAAACTTTCCTGTGGACCTTACCCGAGTTTTCGTCCATTAAACGCACGCGAAAACAGGCACCAGGGAGCCGCCATTTGTGAAAATCCTATCACTTGCCGCATCGCCCTGGCTGACCTGCTTCTGTGGCTCTAAATCAAATCCCCCGCCCCTGAGCCTGACATTATCCAAGCATTCATATTCCCCGCCTCTCTCGGTGACGTTACTGTGCTGCGTAGGCAAACGCGCCCAGTCGTCTTCTACGCGACTCCACACAGAACCCGGAAACCAACACAGACCATCTCACAACACAGCGCGCCACAATTCGGAATATGAAACTGTACTTTAAAATCAAACACCAACACGGTACATTTGGTAAAGTACATTTATTTGACATTAAATGTTTAGAGAATATTCAGCAATTGCCATATGAACTCCGAAAGCCATTTATTTTCTTTTATCTGTATCCGCCATGGTACACAGGGTGTTGCTTTTCGTTAAAAGAAGCACTTTGGAAGCACGGTGAACCGCAAGGCTGTTCCATCAACTAGGCACTAGTCCATCGTAAAGATTGATATGTTGCTTCTAGCCACTAGTACAGCGTAAGGGCATGTGGGCCCTTGGCGATCGTCCCATAAAATTGTCAGTGTGCTCCAGTTGTTCACACGAAGCTGCAGGTGTCTACTGTAAAAGCCATCTGCTGGTGTCTCAAACCGATGGCAGTAGCAGAAAGGGAGCAAATACCTGTTATGAAAACAAAAAAATTATAATTAGTCTCGCCAGCCGATCTTCATTAATATTACTCATTTTATTTATTACAGCCGATCAGAAACTATTTGCTTGCAAGGATAGTTCAATGGAGTATGTTCGGCTCTAAAATCAATGCGAAAAGTAACGAAATAAATCGAGGCCAACACACAATGATAAATGACAGTTAGTCTACATGCGTGAGGAATGATATGATATATGATATGGCATTTGTAATGCGCCTATACTCAAGTGTTTCAAGGCGCGACGAGGCAGGTGGGGAACAAGGGCAGAAAGACAACGATCCTACTAGGCCAGGTGTCTTTCTGATTGCGCATGGGGAAGGGGGCAGGGGGGTAAAAGTGCTGTACATGGTTAGTTGAATACAAATTAAATAATAGGGCCAGCTGGTGGCAAGTGCAAGGTAAATGCTGGGAGAAGGGGCTGAAGGATACAGAGACAGTCCCGTAGTGCAGGTAGACAGTGCAGGGAAAAGTGGCTGGGCCAAGGACCGAGATCACTGAGACCAGTGGACCTGCATGCCCATGTGCCCACTACTAACACGTTTTCCTTGCTTTTCCTAGCTCTTCATTCATTCATTTATTCATGCATCCATTCATTAAATCTTCATTCCGGTATAAAAGCGTCTAAAGATTTACTTACATTATATTTGAAATTTCCATTGTGTCTCTTCGTAATGCAGTCTGTAAAACGGACCGTGCTCTTGACAACGATTTTTCGTATACTGAACTAAAATGAAACTCGGTCTAGTTTCAGAATTTTCTGCCTTATCGTCTCTTACGTTATTGCGCACCCCCTTCAAATGTAGTTCTTTCGGCATGGTCCCTGTCTCAAGGTCAAAAAACAATAGACCCTTATACTTCCAGTGCGACTTGTGGGCCTCAACTGGGCGCGTGCTGAAAATCAAAGCCGCTGTCCTTCGCATTCTTTATTTGCAACATCACATAGTATAGGCATCTGTGAGAACTTGAAGTTTAGAATCCCTCTATCTAGTGCGCCTCAATGTGCAAAAATGCGAACTGGCTTCTCTCCCAAATGCCACGGCACGCATGGCACGTTCTAAGTGCCCCAATTTTGTCCCCGTTGTCTGCGAGTTTTGCAGCCCAAATTGAGACATTTAATTTTTGGCGGAAGGTCAGGGAAAGTATAAAGTACCACAGGAGTTGAGTTAAAAGTGAGATTTATTGTTTGTTTGTTTGTTTGTTTTATTATTTGCAATACGCAAGCCTCCCCTCCGTTAACAGTGCGCAACAGTGCGCAGCATTTACATTTACATGAGATGAGACATGAGAAAAATATATACATACACATATATGAGGTGAATATAGAGAATTCAAAGATGGCACCCAGCTTGTTCGCCACCCATGATGGTGAAAGGTAGGGGTTAGGGTTACAGGTACACTGTACAATAACATTTATTTACAAAAAGACAATCGTATTGCAATTATTTAAACCGGGATTTGTACTTCACAACCAGCTGTGCTTCGGGTGGGCATGGCACAGTCGCAATGTTCGGTGGCAATGGATCACTGCTCTGCACAGACACGTCCAAAATTCCATATCTGTGCTTCTCTAACACAGCAACAATAAGGCCTTTCACAAAGTCGAACTGCATTTCATCATAGACTGGTTTGATCACCCATTGCTTACTTCGTTTTGAAAACACCTTAGTGTAGAGAGGCATCCTTACTTTACCCCTAGTCCTAGATTGTTCACGTCCGACATTGCTGTTATGGGCCAAGACCGCTAGTAGAGTGCGATGTTTCATGCCCCGAAAGCTAAAATAAAATCGCTTTGGCCTGTACTTTAGGCACATATTGTGGAACACCTCCAAATCTCCTGTGTGACAGAATTCTGTCAGTCCTCTCAAATCTCTTGATAGAGTTTTGTCGAAAACAATCTTCTCAATGGCTTTGTGTGTCGGTGAAGATGGAATCAACCACTTCTTCTTCCGTGCCTCCTCTGGGGACAAAGGGCCATGTTCACATTGGTGGAAATGTTGATTTGCTGTCCAGCGGTGAACGTTGGTACAGTGGTGCATCAGTGACCGCCATTTTTCAAGTAGTATTTCCACTGACCCTTCACAAGTTTTTGAGCTCCACCAAAGATGGTTGGTGATAGAATGAGACCACTGCAAAATACTTTCGAAACCTTTTTATTTTCCTGCAACCGAGATTTTCTTACTGATTGATTTAGCAAGATGCCATACGTCAAATTGATGATTAATATGTGGGAACTGCATTCTCATTGTCTTGGCAATTGAAACGTGTCTGTCCGTGGCTATGAGGTCGATGTGCATTCCCCTTGATTGTAGATATTCCACTGATTTTATAAATCCTAGTTTCTCCATGGCTACTGACGATGTACATTGTGTTACCTGCACGACCACCGAACTCACAATTTTCTTACTATCCATGTCCTGAAAGTGGTAGGTGCAGTACTTGGCAGAAAATCCAGGGCTGTCGCACTGTCCATCGCCGGCTAGCCTGAATTGTTTGCCTTCGAATGTACTTGCTAGAGACAATTGTTCATTTTTCCAAGCATCACTAATGGCCGGAAACAGATAATCACGTTGGTATATTTAGTACAACGCTTTAGAAATGAAATGGAGTCCCACAAACTGAAAGAAAGCCTCTAACTTTCTAAAACTGGAGCCACTGAAAAGTGATGCAGCTGCACACAGTAGATTGCCTGCTGGCAGTTTCCCCAGCATCGGTTGTGCAGACCATGAGAACCTATGATTTAATCTACAGGCGGCATTTATTTTGAAGTTACTGCCTTTTATTTGACGAGTCACATTAATCAATGGCTTCCCACATACTTTCCCTCTAATGGAATGCACACATTTCAGCATACTTATAATTTCCATCAAACAACTGTCGAATACAATGTATTTGCTCTCTTTCATTAGACTGTCTTCCTGCGTCAACGTTGTTTCGGCCTGTGACGTTGTGGAGATTTAAACACATTGGAAAGTAATATCGCTGATATCAAGTTCTGATGCGTCTATGGATGCTGCGGCTGGTTCATTCTCTGTCATTTCGACATCTATTACTTCAACATTGATGGGAGAACACAACAATGTTGACAGGTTTTTGGGTGGCAAATTTTTGGCGGTGTAGATTGTGTGAATTGATCTGCAACTACTTCAGAGCTATCTTCAATACATTCAATAACATCTTCTTCTGGTGGTGCGGTCGCACTGTAGCTATGGTCCAATGCAACTTTGCTGTAGTCTCCAAACACAGTTAATTCATGTTCTGGCCATTGGACATGAGCATCTCGAGCCTGAACACGCCTCGCCTCAATTAATAGTTCCTCCATAGTGTACATGGTCTGGCAAGCAACATCTCTCATTCGCTTCACTGTCTGTGTATGTATAGTTCTGACACCCACAGGTAACTGGAGGAGAGATTGGAATGTTCAGTTTAAACACAAGATAAAGTGTAGTCCAATTGACTGGAAAAAACATAAAATAGTCCCCAGCACAAACATTTTTTTAAAAGTTATGAACTGTTTGTAACTAACCTTTTTTTGTTTTTTTTTCTTTGCAACTTTTTTGACTCGACCTTCAACACCTGCACGCTGTAGCTCCGATTCATTTCCGCATGTCCTCCCTTCCTCTTGCGCTGCAACGACTATATTTTCTGTATCCGCATAGACAGCACGGAATGAGGCTCCATCGTCTCCCTGAAACATAGTACTTTCATTACTATGTATCAAAATATTGTTAGCATAAAACACACGTGAGGACGAACACACAGGTCCATCTCAATAGCCAAACACGATTTAAACATTGTGTGCAACAATCAAACAAAGTATTTGACCAGTGATGATCTATTTCGATGGAGCTGTCAGTATCCATTCCTCTGGCTCTGCATGGACTGCCATGAATGGTTGTATTGGAGAGGAAGCATCCGCATCTCCCTGAAACACAGTACTTGCATTAGTATGCTTTTCGATATTGGAAACATAACACACACTTGGGGTCGACGGCACAGGTACATATAAAGAGATAACCACCAATGATGCATTGTCTAAAACAATCAAGGAAAATTTAAGTATGCAGATTGCATCGACTTATTTCTCTGATTCCTTTACATCTGCATGATCTAAATTGGATGGTGTGATTGTAGTGGAAGCTTCGTCGTCTCCCTGAAACACAGCACTTGCGTTAATAGGGAAGAAAGTATAGCAAATGGAATCACGTTATATGATCACGCATGATGGAGATGTCAGTATCCATACCTCGTGCTGCTGAAGAATATCTATGGATGTTGCAAATGTAGTGCGCACTTCCAAAAGCTGTTGCGCCGATTCGTATACGCATGGTCCCGCTTCCACTTCCCCTGGAATTACATGAAAGTCAGGCTCTGCATCAAGTGCACGGGTTGACGCTCCATCAACTGCCGGAAACATAGTACTTGCATTAGTGAGGATTACAATAGTGAAAACATAACACACACCTGGGGTCGACAGCACAGGTACATATCAGCGGCTAACCACGAATGAAACATTGTGTAGAACAATTAAACGACAAGAATTCCAGCTCTGATGATGACGCTCGATGGAGAAGTTAGTATCCATACCTCCTGCTGGTGAAGAACATCTAGAAATGTTGTAGATGTGGGGGACGCTTCAGCATCTCCCTGAAAGACAGTACTTGCATTAGTATGGATAACACTAATTATAACTGAAAACAAACACCAGTGGACGACAACTAAGGTGTATATCAATTGGAAAGCACTAACCAAACATTCGGTAAAATAATTACACGATAGAATAAAACTATTACTTGACATGCATAAAACAAGTCTGTAACGGATTAGCCTAGTAAGATTACCTGATACGCGCTAGAAGTGGTTGATAACTGCGACCACGTCAAGGATGTAGAATGTTCTTGCTTCAGATTCAAGGGATAGTCAAGAAGTTGTAAAGGTAAATTAATGATTGATAATGAAATGCCAATATTAAAAATAGCCATGTAAGGCGACAGAATACTTGAAAAATGCTCAATACAGCACAGTTCCGTGTTCCCATATATATACATTGCGTTTGTGGGTTATGAAATCGAAAAAGAATATATTGATAAATGTCATTATTCAAAAAACTATACACTCATATCAATATCGAAGTTATTACAAGGGATAGAACACCTACAATATCAATTAATCCATTCGGCTACCTACACACTACCGCAAGGCCTAAAGCTAAATCCGGACACTTGACTCACCGGTGGCGGAATGTGGACGAATAGAGTGGGAATAGCGTTTTCGAGCAATTTCCGTGTCGTTCGCCGTTTATTCTTCTTTGTTACCAAAGATGTTGTGTACATGTCCAAGGAAAGGTGCCGGCTGCAGATGCGGTATCGATCACCCCTCTTGTCCTGTAAGACTTGTTGGACTCTACTTTCCAGCTCATCCAGTGGATATCCACAATGTCTGACCCATTCTCTTATTCGATCAACAGTTTTCGGGAATACATGCATTGTAGTGCCTTCAGATTTCGCATGGGTCTTCGAAGGGCAACCGCTAATCGAACAGGCAGGCATTGTTGATAAATCTGAAAAGTAAATATCAACATTATTATACAATCTTCAAGAATAAAGATTTGATACAAAAGTAAATGAATCATACAATGATCAATGCAAGGTTTGTTTTGGTCGCAGGAACTATACCAGTTCATTATGTGCGGCTTAGTATTTGCATAAGTTGCAGAAATGTATAAATGATGTGACTAAAATCTGAACATGTGACTCGTCCCTTGGATGTTCTGTCTTGCACGAGAAGGAAACATGCTTACATTATAGACTGGACCCCCGAAGGATGCAATTCGCTGACAATAGACAAAGATGAAAATAAATAGATCTATTGATAGCATAGCAATGGAAACTCAAGTCAATAGCAATGAGACCAATGAACATAGCACTATTGTGTACTCTACTCGCAAATAGATAGAAATTTAAAAATCCGCGAAATATGACTAGGATACATGGCCTTACCTTGACCAACAAACTGTTGGATTCAGCAAGCAGAGCAGTATGTTGCAGGAGAATAGGTGGGTGGCCACAGTTAGCACACTGATGGGTTTGCTCTAAGCGGTCACAGAAGTTCACGGATAGCACGACGACGAGCAGATTAGCGTAGATCTCAGTGGTTGCCAGGTAACACGTTCAGGAGTTGACTTGCAAAGCACAAAGATGTTCTCATGAGACATATCAAGTGGTTTATAAAGTATTAGAAACAGGGGTGTGTTTGTGAATGAATGACGTATGTATGTCGTGGTCTTAGGGGGGTGGCCTGCTTGAAGGGGAGGCCTGGCTGGAGACACGGGGGCCCACGAGGCCATGTGAGCGATGGCCCCTGGGCGTGGGATACCTTTTGAAGTGTACATGCTGTTTGGCACCTTGGCCGTTTGCGCCCGTCACAGCCCCCCATGCCAGCGCTCATCCCCGAGTGCGAACCGCCTTTGATAGAGGGGGGTGGGATGGATGGGCCTGGGGCGTGCAGATAAGGCACAGGAAGACTGCTGAATGGAGACACACTTATGTGGATTGCAGGGGGGCGGCCTGCTTCAAGGGGAGGCCTGGCTGGAGACACGGGGTCTGAGGAGGCCATGTGAGCAATGGCCCCTTGGCATGGGATACCTTTTGAAGTGTACATGCAGTTTGGCACCTTGGCCTTTCGCGCCCCTGACAGCGCACATCCCCGGGTGCGAACCGCCTTTGATAGAGGGGGTGGGATGGATGGGCCTGGGGCGTGCAGATAAGGCACAGGAAGACTGCTGAATGGAGGCACACTTATGTGGATTGCAGGGGGGCGGCTTGCTTCAAGGGGAGGCCTGGCTGGAGACACGGGGTCTGAGGAGGCCATGTGACCGATGTCCCATTGGCGTGGGATACCTTTTGAAGTGTACATGCAGTTTGGCACCTTGGCCTTTTGCGCCCCTGACAGCCCCCCATGCCAGCGCTCATCCACTGGCGCGAACCGCCTTTGATAGTATATCGTTGCTTATCAATAACAAATGCCACATACTGGAGATTCTTGTGAGCACAGACCCACACTTCAACCGGTGTATTATAGTGGTCAAGACCCTAAGGCCTGTATAATCCAATGGTAATTGTTAGTTAGATATATGTGTGACTTTTATAGAGACATAACCTACTGAAAGACTTTGAACAAGTGTTATTTAGTGCATGCATTATCGAGAATATGTTATGTTAGCTTAGATAGATAGTGACCACCCTGCTTCACAGCGACCAGACCTTCTTCACCCATTCGGAGCACAGATGTCTGACGTCCATCCTTGAATGGAGACACACTTGATTCATTTAAAAAATCGAAACAACCGTTGTTAAAATATATGTGGTGTTTTATTTTGTATCTTATTTTCATGACACAAAAATACAAGACTTTAAAGATTATACAGGTCAGGTTGCAGCACAGCGAGAGAAAATCCCCTGTACTGACCGCTGTCACTCGGGAACGTTTCTCTAATGGCACGAACGGCACAGGCGGGTATCACTCTTCGAACGCGGTGTCCAAGCCTCCCGTGGAGCCACCATGTAAAGGAACGATAGGCCACCAGCCTGTACCACATGTGAAAAGGAATGAAACAAACTGTTTTTAAATGACCAAGATAAGTTTAATAAATGTTTGTTGTCAATGACAATTCTTTTAACTAATGGCATTCTGCACGGACAAATGCTATCTAGACAATGCACACTATTGAACGACTTACATGCGTTACAATGATATGTAGATGTAATTTTGGATATAGTAGAAGAACATGAAATAGGAGTGGCATGACAAGCAGAGTATACTTACTCGTTACTCGGATTACGAGGACGAACAGTTGCGCGAAGTTCGTGCATAAGCACCATCATTATTCTCAACACGGCTCGTATGAGGCAGGCTGCCCTGAAGTCTGGCAGCTCGGTGATGCATTGCGGTCGTGGCTCGACTTCCGAAATGTAGGCCAGGCATCCCGAGTTTTCTCGGCAGCAGCAGTTCTCCTCCTCGGTTGGCATTAGCTCGCACCGATTGCATGTGCACCAGGTGGAGACGCCGTCCATGCGACTAGGGCCAGGCTCTTCATCTGTTGATTCGTCCTGCCAACTGCCGTCCGAATCCCCATAGTTTTCGCGTGCTTCCCTTTCCAGTAGTTCCTCCTCGGTATACTCGGGCTCGTACATGTAGGGCATTATTGTAACCATTGTGTGGTAAACAAAGTAAAATAATTTACTGAGATGGTACAGGTGTTCACACGGGCTACAAGCGGCGAAGGTAGCTAACCAGAGCACAGAAACAAGTCACAAAATACTCTTTATAACACAGAGAGAGGAATGGAATCGAAAATCTGCTGCTGTGTGTTGTGAAACGGTCTGTTTATACTTATTGATGAAAGAGGCGTCCTGCCATTTCCATGGCGACACGTCATTAGCTGAAGCGCAGCGAATGTTGACACAATACGTGCTGTGTCATTGGGAAATGGGCGGTACGAGACTGCTGATGACAGGCTCAGGGGCGGGGGATATGATTTAGTGCTGCAAAAGCAGGTCAGCCAGGGCGATGGGGGAAATGATAGGATTATCACAAAATGGCAGCTCCCTGGTGCCTGTTTTCGCGTGCGTTTAATGGACGAAAACTCGGGTAAGGTCCATAGGAAAGTTTTCTAAAATCGAGCCACTTAGGCTTAAAAAAACATATCCGACCCGTAGGGACAATAACATTTTTTACTAGACCATGCCTTTATATCTCCACCACGTTTGCTAGATTTCACTTTCATTAAACCAATGAATTTTAGATCCCTCTTATTCTCCATTTGGTGGCATTCTTGCCAGTAGTGAGCCCGTTGCAGCCTAGGATCTGGATTTGAAAGACTATACAGGTGTTCCCGTATGCACACTCTTAATTGTCTGATTGTGCTAACAATGTACAGCATCTTGCAAACGCAAATAATAGCATATACTGCGTGTCGTTCTGCAGTTAATAAAGTCCTTGATTTCTATTTCCATGCCTTCTTTTACCTGAATTTGACAATATCCTTGTGTGCATATTTACAGATTGTACAAGTGCCTCATTTGTAGAAGCATGTAGTAGTTCTCAGCCAATCAGTTCCCATGGTTGGTGTCCATTTTAGCAGTATCCAAAAATGAGGGACATCATTTGTTTCTGATTGTCAGTGCTCCACGGAACACAAACTCGGGTTTACTGTGAATAAATTACGTTGGATCTTTATCCATGCATAGTAAATGCCAATGTTTCTGAACTAACTTGTAAAGGATGTGTGTATCCTTGGAGTATTGGGTGATGATATCTACATGTTGTCTCCTTTCAGGTCTGCCTTTGGAGACTGTCTCCATCATTGCGACTCGATTCATGTGTTTAATCTTGCCATGTGGCTGTCTAATACTTATGCTTGGATACCCCCTCGCCTGAATGCTTGGATACCCCCTCGCCTGAAATCTCTCTGTTAACAGATTGCATTTTTTCTCAAAAAATGAATCTTTGCTATAGTTCCTGCGAGCTCTATGAAATTCTCCTGCCGGCTGTGAGGAACTCATGGTGAAAACAAGTAAGACGGACACAAATGATCACAGTTCAAGGGTGTTTATAGAGCAATTAATGCTATGTGCAGGTTAGAAAAACACCTAATATAAACCTAAATCTAAGATGGTAGCAAGCGTTGACCATCAAATGAAAATTAAGGCAGTCCTAGTGGCGTTGTGTCAAAATAAAAAGGCCTATACTAAGAAGCCCATTGCCAAAACCTCACAACTAATACAAAAAGGGGTGTAGGAAAGTTTTCAAGAAAAGAAACAAGTGTTCTCAAATAATATGTCAGGATGCGGTAGCCCGAGTCTCCCTTCCTCACGTTTTGGACACAGGGAAAGATGGGAGATTGGAGCACAGTACCGTCTCAGGCCTCTCCAGCACGAGACTTGGAGCACAGTACGATCTCAACCATCTGCAGCATGAGACGACAGTTTCGATGGCTGTTCTTAGTCGATGGCCAAGTCTCATTTCCTTAGAAAGTCTCTCGCCTTTGGGTCTGATATATTCCAACAACAAAAACAAAAGTTCCTTTAACAAATTAAAGTTTGTTTCCAAAGTTCGCTGGGTGACTGGGTCACCCCTGGGTTCCCCTCTTCTGGGCTCTGACCCTTCTCAATTGTTTTTCATAGTTTCACGTAGGGTTATGGTTTCACCCATGAATCCCCCTCTTCTGAGCGCTGACCCTTTTCGTATCGTATTCCAAAATATACCACTGTTCCTTTATCAATCAACTTTGGGTGATAGCTTCACCCCTGGATCTCCCTCGGTTGGGCTCAGACCCCTCTTCTCTTTATTTTCTTGGGTGATGGCTTCACCCCTGGATCCCTCTTGGTCGGGCTCCGACCCCTCTTGACTTCAAATTCACAATTGTTCAATATCATTGGGATTCATTTCCCTTTCTTTCACAGTGCTTGTAGATCAAAGTCTTTTGATTTTGCAGGGATTTAGCTTGACCCACAGTATGACCAGTTTGATCTATTTCGCTGGCCTTCCTATGGCCTTCTGGTACTTGTAGTTTCTCTCATATGGGGCTCAACCAGAGTCTCTCGAGTTAGCACCCACGTGGTGCCGTTTTCCCTCTGCAGTTGATCTCCCCTTCACCCTTTTAACAGTTCATTCAAAGTTCATCAGCTTTGGTTTAAAGCTTGCGTGGGAGCTTCTCTCACTCATACTTATCGGCATAGGCTTGCCCCGTGTACCGTTGACATCTGCTGCAGGACACCTGTGCTATTGTTCGGGGTTTTAGGCTCTCTTCCACGATAGTTCTGTGGGCCTGGGACGAAAACGGCAAGGTCACTTCTCTCCTCGCCACCCTCTCGATTGCTGCATTGTAGCTGTCTCATCGTGCTGTCTGCTGTACTTACCTTGCTCGTACTGTGCTCTCTGGCTCCACCTTTTATCCCTGTGGGGAAAGGAAAGGGCCGTCAGGTGTGTGTGATTTAAATCAATTGCCTGACTTTACCTGATCCTTGTGTCGGGACATGTCAGGTAAACAGTTGCATTCCAAGTTCGTTGCAAACCAGCATTCATGCAGAAAGGGGGAGGGGTTGGAGTGTCAGAATGTCCTACTAGATAGGATGGGAAAAAGGTATTATAAGAAGGAGGTGGGTTGGTAGACTGAGAAAGACAAGATGAGTATGGTTTGTGAAATGGATGAAAATGACCGGGATTGTGAACAGGACAGAGGGGATTGTGGGAACAGTAGTGTTCTGTCATAGTGGATTGTGTGTTTGGAAGATGATAATCAGAGGGACAGGATTGGTAGGGTTTGTGGGGCAAACAGGAATAGCTGGGACCGGGAAGTAAACCAGGTGGTCAGGAAGGAAAATGAGTGAGAGTATTTGGGTAAGAATGATCATAGGATGGACCAAGATCTGGACAAGGAATCAGAAAAGTTCCTAATGCACCACCAACAAAGAATGCAACTATAAGATCTGCTACAGATATAACATCACACACGTCCGACTGCACAAAATCGACCCGAATATCCCGCCAGGCTGCTGGAGGGGATGCAAATCCGAAGGAACTCTGTTCCACATGCTATGGACATGTCCACAAGCAGCAGCCTACTGGCGTGAAATTCTGAACCACATAAGAGCAATTACAGGTCTCACCATCCCCTTGGACCCAGGGATAGTACTGTTGGGCGACACGGGCGATGGCGATCTTCCGCTCACCGGACACTTGGCCCGCCTATGTACACATCTCCTAACGGCAGCAAAAATTGCACTTGCACGCCTTTGGAAGAATCCAACAGGCCCATCAATCCAGCTGTGGTGGGCCAAGTGCTGGGACACAGTAGTAGCAGAGAAGATCACGGCCCTACGCGCAGGGAACCTGAACAACTTCCAGAACACCTGGGCTCCGTTTATGGACTTCGCGGAACAATTCCCAACTCTATCCCGTACACCTCCTCTTACCCGCTGGCTAGGCTAAAGAAGAAATAAGAATTATCACAACAACCGAACCTCTCCCCCCCACCACATATCACCAGAAACTGAACCGAAGCAGAACCCAGCACCCAAACCCCACCTACACAGACGGGCGATTGACTAAACTAAGAACATAACTCGCACTGAATTGCAGAAAATTTTATGAAATGTCTGATGTACCTCTGTAAAGTTAAATTCCAAATAAAATGTTATATTGAAAAAAAAAAAAAAAGAATGATCATAGGGACGTGGACAAGAATGTCGGGAATGTTTGGGCTGGACGCAGGAAAACAGGGATTCTGGGAGAGATATGTTTTGGATGTAACAGGGTGTTGGTTCGATATGGAGGGATCATTGGATCCGATTGGTTGAATGGAAGGAAGCGGGGCAGCTGTATGATAGACTATAAAGAACTTAGGCAGTTCGCCCTTCTCTCCTTCTCCCTGGATTGTGCCATACCACGTCTCCCTTGGGCTATTCCCTAGGGCTTCCCCATCCCAGTGAGCCTTTCTCGCTCTTTTACCCCTGGGTTGGGATCTGAGCGGATCCGTCCTTCATTGGCCACCTGAATAAGAGTCTCCCGAGGGTCGCTACTTGAGATACCCTCAGGTATTTCACACAGTATGACAGCTGCTTTCATGCAATGTAGAATTGACCTCTGTTGCTTTCTGAAAAGTGTACATTTGTATTCTTCATTTGGAAATATAGGTCAAGAAAATCTATACTAATATTTTCACAGTGTCCTGCTAGTTCTATACCCAAGTCATTATTGTTAAGGTATTGTACATATTCATTAAACAATTGCTCGGAACCATTCCACACCATGATGATATCATCGATATACCTTCTCCATGTGATGATATGTTTATCATAGTCATTGTTCTTAAGTGTGTGTGTAATTTCAAAATGGCCCATAAATAGGTTTGCTAATGAAGGGGCATATTTAGTCCCCCTTGCAACTACCTTGGTTTGAAAATAGTACGTATCATCAAAAAGGAGAACATTGTTGTGAAGGTGAATCTGAGAAAAGCCTTTATCACCTCTATATGAGAGAGATATGATGTTGAAAAGTCCTTATATGGGTAGTCTATGGGCTTAATGGCTAGGTTATGATCAATGGAGGTGTATAAGGCTTTAACATCTAGCGTAGCTTGTAAGTACCCCCATTGCTATTCCAAACCTTGCAGGAACTGTAAAACCTGTGTACTGTGCCATATATAAAATGGTAATTTAAGAACCTGCTCTTTACTGTAGACAGTCCCTCAGTGGCCCTACCAATGCCGCTCATAATTGGGCATACTTCTGGTAAGTGATCAAAGTCCTTATGTATCTTCAGTAAAAAGTATTCGGTCGGCATGGCTGGTTCTGATATATTAGAAAACAATTTTTCATCATCTGTAAGAAGACCTAGTTCATGCCATTAAGAAATCAGACACTGTAATTCTTTGACCACTGACTTGGTGGGATTTGATGCTAGTTTCTTGTAACAACCTGGTGTATCTAAATGGGATAAAACCATATTAATGTAGTCTTCTCTGTTGAGTATCACTACATTCCCGACTTTGTCGGCCTATTTGATCACTATTTTGATATCCTTTGCTAGTGTGCCAAGAGCTATTAGTTCATTTTTACTGCTGTTAGGCTGATTTGTACTCATGACCTTCAGAATTTTGTCCAGATACTGATGTATGTCAGTCGTTACTGCTCTATGAAAACTTTCAATCACACTCTCTGTAGGTGTCAGTGGTGTGAACTTGGATTTAGTTTTGAGTTCCTGCATTTTCAGATTTCTAGAGTGAACCTCCAAGTCACTACACATGTCTTCTCGATTAGTGGTAGTATGTGGTTCAAGAGACAACAGAAGGGGTTGGTATTCTCTATATCAACAATAGTGTACTCACTAAGAGGTTTAGGTTGTTGCTTAGGTACATATATCTTTAACTGGCTAGTGAAAACCCTTTTTAATTTGAGTTTCCTCACAAACTTAAACAAGTAAATCTGAAAATGTATACAATCTATCCCTGTTATAGGATCGAATGATAGTCCCTTATTTAGAACTAACTCTTGTGCTTCTGTAAGTAACCTGTTGGATAGGTTGATAACTAAATTCGTATATCAATTCTTTCCCTGACTGTTTCTTGGAGCATGATCGTGTTAGTCTGTCTGTGTGTCCTAAGACTTCCTCTGACAGACACCAAAGGTAGAACTGAAAGGAGACAACATATAGATATGATCACCAAATACTCCAAGGATGCACACATCCTTTACAAGTTAGTTCATAAACATTGGCACTTACTATGCATGGAAAAGATCTAATGCAATTTATTGACATTAAACCCGAGTTTGTGTTCACTACAGCACTGAAAATCAGATGCAACTTATGTCCCTCATTTTTGGATACTACTAAAATGGAAACAACCAGGCGAACTGATTGACTGAGAACTACTACAGGCTTCCACAAATGCGGCACATGTAGTATGTGTAAATATGCACAGAAGGATATTGTCCAATTCATGTACAACATATGTTGGCTGAGGCGATGAAAATTAAATTCCATTTTGAGACATAATATTTGTGTTTGAACTTTGTTAGATTGTCAGATAAAAGGAGTAAGGAGGAGTACATCACAATACAATTTTTTTTAAAATCTTTTTTTTTTGTTTTTATTGTGTGACAGTTTCAGAATTAAAACTTTACACACATACGCAACTGATACAGAAAAACACATTTAAAAAGCACAGTAAAATGTATTATTGTTAAAACAGATAAATGTAGTTAAAATATTTTTGTAAAGAAATTCAGCACTGCAATAATAAATTGAGCGCTGGGTTGTGACAAGAGGGTCCACCACAGAAATTCACATGATAAAAATAGCCTGGTTCTAAAATAGGATTTAAACATTTCTTCCCAAAGTTCAGAAAGTGCTGTGCAATCTAGAATTCAATATTACAGTATTTTACATGATGTCATACAGAAGCGACAAAGGCGATCATCACTTGGGACTCGATTACGAGCACCCAATATATCATTAGTTGGAAATAGATTCAGTTTAAATGGTAGCCCGAAAACTCTAGCCTTTTTAGAAAGATGTCTAGTCAAACATTTCTGCAATACGTCCATCACAAAGTGACAAAAAAATCGCATAGGATTCTAAATGGAATCTATTCGCAATCCAGTAATGACGGTATATTTTGTTTTTAACCTTAATAGGAGTACATTAAAGATCCTCTAGTGTTAAGTCATTAAGCTCAAGAAAACTTAAAGAGCCATCGATCAATTGGGTAAGAGTCACACAGTTATCCCGGTCAACATAGATATTCAAATGTTCAAACAAGGTAGTCCCTGGGGGATATAAAAAATGTCTTAACAACTGAACTCTTCGCCAAGAAATCCTGGCCTCCAAAGAAATTAAGCTCAAAATATGCAGAATAGCAGCAAAAGGAGTTCTTGAAGGAAGAGATAAAACACGCTTCCAAATTATGGATTGTACTTTAGACCAGAGTAGACCATCCTCTCGTACCCCAGCCCCATAGAGCAACCTTTTAACCAACATTTGGTTGTACATTTTGAGCACCGGCACCAGTGAAAATCACCCATATTTTTTGTCAAGCACCCTGAGTTGGTGATCGCTTTTAGTTTTAGGACCTGATTTGCTAAGCCCACTCATTTCCTGGCTTTAAACACTACACCCACATTTTCATACTCTGACACCTCCTCCAATCTTTGGGCATACCAACCAAAGTTAGATCTTCCAGACAATGGCTTACATCGATTCCCAGTTAGGGCCTTGAATTTAAGAACACTCATTGATAAACCAAGCTCCTTAAGGTAGTCCCCATTGTATTGTAAAGATCATTGTAGCCCTACTGCAGTGTGATCCAATAAAACAACATCTGCATACCGTAGATAATGCAGTTTGAAGGATCCCAACCTCGGGGGTTTGCAATAATATTTCCTAAAGCCTCTCTTATTCTAAGAATATAAAAGTTAAATAAGAATGGGGCTGACACGCATCCCTGACGAAGGCCACGTGCCGCATAGAACCAGTCAGTCCAATTTCCCCCTTGATCTAATCTAACCTTTAATCGAACATTTTCATGCAATTGTTCCAAAATGCTCACAAGATCTTCAGGGCAAACCCAAGCCCTTAGCATCTTCCATAAAAGGGCACGATCTACAAAGTTGAACGCCTTCGCAATATTCAAGAAGGCCAAGTGCAGACTGTGCTTTGGTAGGAGGCCTTGTTTGGTAAGCAGCTGAATAAGAAAAAAGTTAAGGGATGTTCTAGTGCCCCTTCTAAAACCAGATAGGTTAATATCCAACATACTCAAGCCCTCAGCCCAGCATTCAAGAGCTTGCAATAAAAATCAGCAAAACATCTTATATGATGCATACAAAAGGGAGACAGGGCGGTAATTGGCGGGATACGCTCTATCCCCTTTTTATAGATCACCACAACTATTGCCTCCATCCAAGTCGGAGGACACTGCCAACTTGCTAGAATATTATGAAACAATTTGCCATAGGCAAAGGTCTCCCTTGTGACCTCTGTGGTCTCCCTTCTGACCTCTAAAAAATAAATAAAAAGAAATAAAAAAAGGTTTTTTTTCTAACACTTTCAGCACAGACCCTAAATAAGAAAGAATAGGAATACCAAATAATGTGTCTTTCTGGAATTTTATTCAATAATTGCTAGACTCATTAAAGGTTTATTTCAGGAACACTTCAGGGGGTGAGTCACTGATTTAGTCTGTTCTTAAATGCCTCAACTCAGACTTTCATCCTTCTGAGGTCGATAAATGAGTACCAACACAGGTTGGGTGATATTGGGTGTATATTTTTTCTATATAAAGAGCTTAAGCGTAAGTGCTACATAATAACACATCATTATCATTTGGTAATGGACGTCTGCTTGCATTCACAGTAATTTGGTAATATGGGCCTACACACACTGATCTTAACGATACATATGGCGATCCATTCTTGTATGAAACGTACATTATAGTGATATTGTAACCATATTTTTCATAGTGTACAATGCTATGTGATGCCACTTCCTGTTTTCACAATGGGTGAAAGGTTGTGCTCCATCGATACCCACGATATTACTTCGGGTGGGGGTCAAATGACATCACTTCCTGTGATGTCATCAGGGGGGTCAAGGGTCGTGTGATGTTACTTTTGCTACCCCTGGACTTTTGGTGAAATGACGTCCCTGAATACAGTATTTTCTCTATAGAGTCTTTAATGTAAACCTTTTGCTTCTTTGAGTTGATTAATTCTTTTCTATCTTTTGGAAACAATTTAAGAAAGCTTGATTGTAATTTTCTCTCAAGATCAAATCAATATTATTTTGCAGGCACAAAATGGCAGTCAATGTGAAGAGGTGCTGAAGCTCGGTGCTCTCCCTTGACTTCTTCTTAACCTAGTGAGTCTGCTTGGATATTAATCTCTGGGCACCTTCTCTAGTAGAGTCATGGATCAGAATGTTGAAAGTGAGAGGACAGAGCCTGAGTATGTGCCATAGTAGTTCTGCTGAGGTGGAAAAGGGGCAGGCCTTGAGAGGCCATGAGCGGGTCTTCTTGAGGAGAGGTTGGGCATGCTGGAGATGTGATTGCTTTCCTCAGCCCAACTATTGTCTTGATGGCAGGAGTGGCCAGGCAAATGATCACATCTCCAGCATGTGCGTCCTCCCCCAGAAAAAAGTGCTCCATAAAACAAGCGGTATGAGGTCAGTGGCCTATAAGGACTGGGTGTGTTGTTTCTTCCAGGATTTGTCTTCATGGGCATTGCAGAAAAGACAGAATATGAAGCCAGTTACTGATTTCTTTGGTTAAGGAGGGAGACTGATACCAGAATCCCCTTTTGTTTGTTTTTTCCATGGAAATTATCTGAACATAGAGTAGGAGATGTTCACAATACAGGAAAAATAGTGGGGATCTCCATGAGGGAGCAGCCAGAGGAAGGTCATCTACTCAGTTGGGACTGTGGAGTGGCTGGCATCTGCTCCAGAATATCGAGATGAAGATTGATAATGTCTAAGAGTCGTCTGGGCACAAATGAATCTGCATACTGAATGAGATGTTTTTCCATAAAATGAGCAGCTCTGCGGTTCATTAATATTGCTGTTTTCCCTTGCAGCACCATTGTGAATGTGTGAGTAGTTGAGGTGTCAGGTTAAATTGTGAACGTTTGATATGCCTACAAAAACAGTTGGGGAGTCACTTTGGGTAATAAGCAGCTCGACTACGATTGAGTGTCATAACGCTAACCAATCTGCTTAAGGGCTGAACACCTGGCTGGTAAACAACAAGTTATTCGATGGCAATGTGTTGGGTAGCCAAGAGTTCACATGACTTGACCGGCTTGTATTTGTGGGTTTGGGAGCGTTGGGGGGATGAGGGATGGTCTTCACTGAGCGGGCCATATGTTACTTGCAATGTCAGCAGAATGTATGAGATGAGGGCAGTGACTCTGCTACAAAATGGTTAGGTTGTTAACACTAAATGTAAAGGGGCTAAATTCCCCATCCAAGAAAACAAAGGTACTACAACGATTCAAGGAGCATGGGGCTTAGATTGTGTGCAAGGAACACATCTTCTTAAAGTGGATCGGCTAAGGCTGAGAAACAGGCTTTCTTCCATACAATTTCACACACCAAATTCCTCAAAGAAAGCTGTGACAGCTATGTTAATAAACAACAAGTTGGCCTTCTGAGTGGCAGACCACAGGATTTATTCAAGGGGTAGGTTTTTCCTAGTTAGTGGTTGAATTGGTAGCATGTGGCTTACAATAGTTCCAGTGTATATCCCCAAAAGTGGCCAATCTTCTTTCCTTTCAGAGGCATTGATGCAGCCAGTCCGGATGTATATTTTCACTGTAGCATGGCATTTTGTACTGGGCCTCAAGGATAAAGAAAACATAAGTGGTATTTCTTCTCTAGACAAGCCTACACTGATGTAGCAAGTCTGAATGTATTTTCTTTCTGTATAATGGCACCTTTTACTGGGCATTAAGAATAAACCAAACATAGGGCGCTAGAGAGCCGTCCAAGATGGCGGCCTCCCTGTGAGCTCCGTGAAGCTCCCACGAAATCCTGATGAATCGTTGCTATCGTGTTGGTGAAACTAAGCCCTGACACCGGCATTATCTAGGCGAGACGCTTTCGAACCCAGATCCACAATTATCCTGCCTGCTGCTTGACGCTTCGCCCTGAGACTCCCGGTGGAAAAGATCCCCCCCCCTCTTCCCCGTGCGGGCCTGGAGTCGCGGCCTCTGCTCGGGCGCGGGGGACTGGGAGCGTGGAAAATCATTCAGCGGTGGGGGGCCTACCGCCCGACTGCAACATCCGGGAGGCGACGGGCTCCGAGACTGCCGGATGAGCCCTGCGGTCTCGCGGCCGCGGTGCCTGGGAGCGGCCTGAGATGAGAGACCCAACCAGTGCCGGTGCGGGGAAGAAAGCCGAGGCAGCCGCCAGCGACCAGCTGCAACCCAGGTACGAGCGCACAATGCTTCCCCTCGCCGCATACACGCGCGGCGGAACGGCAGCAAATCCCCAAGCTCCTCCGTGTGACAGGCAAGTCAACGGAACCGCCAGGGCCTTGACGGGTCGCGTGACGGCGAGTCGGGAGTGAGCGGCACTGACCCCTGACCATGAGGCATAACTCCTGAGGCTACGTCGGCCTGGAACCCCGCTGCCCCCAGTCCAGAAAGCAGCAGAAAGCGGCGGGAGGCGCGACCGGGGCATGCATGCAAGAGAGCCTGGGGAGAAGAACTCGGCAGTGAGTGACACCCCAGCGCCCCGGCGCTGAAACACACTGGGACACCTCACTGGTCCTGGAACTCCAGACAGCACACAGAGGCACCCCATACGGACCTGAGAATTGCTTTCGATTTCCCGTGGCGCCGAGGCCCCCGGTGTTAACCCAGCAGCGTAATTCCCAATAGCACTGCCACCTCCCCTCAACCCAGCAGCAAATATCTGGTACATAACGAAGACGCCATATCACAGGACACAAGGCCTCGTCTCCAGGCCGGCTCGTTCCACCGCCTGGCCCGGCAAGTCATACATACAATCGCCCTACCCGACCGCACGGACCAGCACCACACAGCGACCAGCGTCACGGAAGCGCCTGTCCACAACAAGAATGGGGAAACCAGATAGGTCGCAGAGAAAGCTGCCTTTTGAAAGTTGCTCCTCCACCAAAACGGACCCCCCTAACAGTAGGTCTCAGTCCCCCGTCCAGGCTCCACCTCATGACGGAGAAGAATCACAGGACTTCGATATCAGGGAAATACTCCTTGACCTCAAAGCCGGCATAGGAGGCCTGAGTAGCAAACTAGACACACTTTCCTCCAAAGTGGACCAGCTCCAGCACCGGCTGGATGGGCACGAGAACCGACTAGACACAGTCGAGCAGAGGGTCTCAGACCTTGATGACGGGGCGTCAGCCATGGCTACCAGAGTGTCCTCTCTCGAAGCGCAGATGAAAATAGTAACGGCCAAAAATGAGGACTTAGAAGGTCGCTCCCGGCGCAATAATATAAGGATCGTCGGAGTCAGAGAGCATCAATTGACCACCAAGATGGAGGACCACGTAGAGAAGATCTGCACGGACTTGTTTGGCCCTAACATCCTGTCCAAGCTTTTTGTAGTTGAACAAGCTCACAGAATACCTAACTCAAGACCTATCCCCGGGACGAATCCACGTCCCATTATAGCTAAGCTGTTGAACTATAAAGATCATGACGCAATCCTCAGGGCCGCAAGAGACAAAGGAGATAAGTTACAGTTCTTCGAAGACTTTTCACAAGCAGTCCAAACACAAAGACGGTCGTTCACAGCTGTGATGCGCAGACTGCAGGAAAATCAAATTCAGTATTCAATGATATTCCCGGCGAAACTCAGCATTCAATTTGAAGGGAAGTCCCAATTTTTTAACACTCCCGAAGAGACAAGTGACTATCTGGATCGTAACGGCTGTAGGCCTGCCCATAACAATGGTCTCCCACAGAGAGGGAACCGCCCGAGGAGAGACCCGCCATAAAGCTATCGCCCGGAGCTAACACAAATTAAAAATCACCCGCTCTCTGCCGACGCAATACATTCATCTCCACGAAATAGAAATGCAACAGTGGGAGGGAGCAACCTCGTCTTGGAGGGCTACTAGCGCCCCTTGCGCAGCAATGTTGACAGTTTGGTTTATAAGGGATTGTTTGTCGTGGGCCTGTTGGGCGTTGCCCACCCAAGGGAGGGATTCGAGTTCAACTCAGTCGCCTTTCACCCCGCACCCCCACCCCACAATGAACACACAGCTCAAAGCTGTCCGAACAGAAGCCAAGCTCTCCAGAATCTCGCATGAATCTATTCGCCAGACACATGATTCAAACCCTTCAAATATAAATTCACCAGACCTCCCTGATGGCAGCGACAACACTAAAGGTCGCCACCTGGAACATTTGCGGTGGTAACCAGCCGGCGAAAACAAGGAAAGTCTTCCAACATCTCCGAAGACATAAAATCAACATTGCCATACTGCAGGAAACACATCTCCTGCCATCGTCGGAACTGCACTGGGCCAGATCTTGGGGCTGCCATAGGTATTTCTCATCATACTCATCCTATGCCAGAGGAGTCGCAATTTCAATTGATAGGAGAACGAACTTCAGTGTAATAGACTCGCAGAAAGACTCTGAGGGAAGAGCCCTATTGGTGAGGGGGATAATCGCGGGGAAGGAAGTAGTAATTGTGAACTCTTACGCACCGAATACCGATGGTCCAAACAACTTTAACTGGGTGATGTCCCAACTGGGAAAAACCAATGCGGCAACCATTATATGGGGAGCAGATCTCAACACACCAATTGATCCCAGACTAGACAAATCACACAACACAGCAGGGAACCCGTCCAAAGCCAGTGCTCAAGTTCAAGAGATCTGCCAGACATTTGACCTAACTGACACCTGGAGGCAGCATAATCGTGATGCAAAGGACTATACTTTCCACTCTGCCGTCCACAACACCAGTTCCAGGATTGATTATATCTTGGCATCCTCCCACAGCCCATTTGTCTGGGGGACGAGCCAAATCTGGCCACGCACCCTGTCCGACCACTCAATGGTCACACTCGACGTCTCCCTAGCAAGCGCAACAGTTCCTGGACTCAACTGGAGATTCAAACATGGCTCTCTCACCGACGCAGTCTTTGCAGATGAACTATGCAAGGAAATAATGGCCTTCATCGAGACGAACGCTGGTTCTGTCGATTACCCCGGCACCACCTGGGAAGCCCTAAAATGCTTTGTACTTGGCATATGCCTGGCCAAAGAAAACAGCATACTGAAACTGATCCGGAGAGAGCTCTCAAGTAGTGAGAGGCGTTTGAAAGATCTAGAGCATCAAGTTCTCACTGCTCCAAATTCTCACACTCAAGCCGACCTAAAGGAGGAACTTCTGAAGTTCAGGGAAACGGCCGAACGGGAGATAAAATTCCTGGGTCATGGTCACCAGATCTGGCAATATGGGGAGGGACAGAAACCAGGTACCTTGTTGGCCCGCCTACTGTCAATGGACATAACCCCGACACGAGTTGAATGTGTCAAAGACACTCAAGGACAGCGGTATTAATGAGGAGGAAATCGCTCTCACGTTCTGGAATTTCTATCAGAACCTGTACAGTTCCAAAGGTAACTCAGATCAGAACTCTATACAGGAGTATCTTAACGACACTGAACTATACTGAGTGGAAGCAGACCTGCGAGAACCACTAAACGCTCCGATAACAGAGGAAGAAATTCTGGAGGCAATAAAATCCCTTCCTAAATCCAAAGTGCCAGGACCAGACGGGCTCATTGGAGAGTTTTACAAAGCCCACACATCCATCCTCGCCCCACTCCTGCTCCGCGTCTATGAAGAAGCAGTTGAGCACGGAAGCCTCCCCCGCACACTGCGTGAAGCCAATGTTTTGGTACTACATAAAGCCGGCAAACCCACAGATGAATGCGCATTTTACAGGCCGATCTCCTTAATCAATCTGGACAACAAAATTCTTGCCAAAATACTTGCAACACGGCTACTCCCTCTCATGCCAGCCCTAGTGTTTGGAGACCAAGCCGGATTCGTTCCAGGACGCAGTACCACATACGGCATCAGAAGACTGTTCGGTGTCATCAAGGCCATAGATCCAACACAACAGGCGATTGCGGTACACCTCGACGCCGAGAAGGCGTTCGACTCTGTTGAATGGCCATTCATGATGGCAGTGCTTAAACAGATGGGCTTTGGGAATTTCTTTATCAAGTTAGTGTCTCTGTTATATAATGACCCACGATCATATGTCACTCTGGGTAACACTAGATCCACGAGCATATCACTAGAGCGTGGAACAAGACAAGGCTGCCTGCTTTCAGCACTGATATTCGCCCTTATCATGGAGCCTTTGGCTTCAAGATTACGAGAAAACCAACTGCACAGAGGGCTTAAACTAGGTCCTCACAGATTGATTGTTTCTCTTTACGCTGATGACGTCATATTGTTTGTCAGTGACCCCCAAGAGAATCTTAACCCTGTAATGCACGAAGTGATAAAATTCAGCCAAATGTCTGGGCTAAAAATCAATCATTCCAAATCGGTAGTGTTTCCCTTGACCCCCAATACAACTGAATTTATTGACGATCACGGCTTTAAATGGGAGCACTCAAAGGTGCGCTATTTGGGTATTTACATGTCACAGAACCATCATGAGATTTACAAAGATAATTATGTCACCACCCTAAACTCAATGCAAGAACGTAGCCATAGGTGGAAATCATTACCGTTAACGATATGGGGCAGAGTATCCTTGATCAAGATGGTCATTCTTCCTAAACTTCTGTATTTATTTATAAACATCCCACTACTCCTTCCCAAATCCTTTCTCCAAAAAATCAAGATGGCAGTTCTAGAGCTCAAATGGGCGGGTAAACCGGCTCGCGTCGCGTATAGCACTCTGGTGTTGCCAACATCCAAGAGGGGGTCTGGCGCTCCAAGATATAGAAAAATACTATTGGGCGGCCCAGGCTCACTTCCTGAGCTACTGGTACGCAGATCATTTCGTTCGCCCACACGTGCAAGTGGAACGAGCCCTGGCCTCACCCGACCTGCTAAGGGCTGTCATTATAAGCCAAATCCCAGTCCCATATAACACGCTTAACACAGTCCTATCTACATACGCAATCTGGAAAAAGATGGCAACCAAATACGGAGTAGACGTGAGATTCTCCCCTCTACTTCCAATCAGATTTATTCCCAGCATTCCCCTCACAAACGAAAAAGTGTTTCTAATATGGGCTGACAAGGTCAATGTCCACTCACTCGGAGACCTGTTCCCTGAGGGCACCTTTCTAACCCCACAAATGGCCAAAGATAGGGAGGGTAATACTTCACTAGATGTTTTCCTCTATTTTAGATTACGCCATACCTTACACAAGTTATTTCCCTAATTTCCTAAACAACCCCCACCTGGGAGTTACTACATAGCACAATTCAAGCGCAGGGGGAAGGGAGACTGGTCTCGCCGTTATATAAATCCATGGTGGCCGATATTGGGAAACCCAACACTAAAACCCAGCAAAATTGGGAAACTGCCATTCAGGAGACGATATCCACAGAAGATTGGTCCTATATCCTAAACCAAACCCAAAAGGTCGCACTGAATTCTCGTTACAAATTAATACATTTTAACTTTGTACACCAAATATACTATAACCCAGTCAAGAAGCACAAACACCATCCAGACACATCGCCCCAATGCGAAAGATGCGCAGCCGCTCGTGCAGACTTCCTCCACTTGGCCTGGGACTGCCCCGGAATATGACGTTTCTGGAACTCAGTCCTACAAATAACTGCTGACATCATAGGCGAACAGGTGACCCCGATTCCGCTGGGGCCACTCCTGGGTCTCACTAAATACCTTCCAGCTGCATCACGTAAATTAGCAGCCCTTCTTCTGGTGCTGGCCTGGAGGAGGATCGCCATGTCTTGGGGCAGAGGCCCACTACCCAAACTTGATGACTGGAAAAGAGACATAACATACTGCCAGAATGTGGAAAGCGAATTTATAAGAACCCTACCATTGCATGCACGTCCCCCAGACATCTGGGGACCATATATCGCATATCTACTGAACAGTAATGAATCTGTAGGCTCTGATTCGTCTGGCACCTGAAAGGACACTATGGAACTGAGATTCCCCACATCCCTCTGAACTTTAAATCTCGGACACTGATGAAGAATTAAATCGGGCTCTAATCTCATGCGGGGGCGGGAGGGGAAGGGGCGGCTTCGGGGGGGAACAGTAAATGGGTAATGTAATGAAGTTTTTTTTATTATTTTTTATTTTTATTTCCTTTCTCTCTTCCCTTCCTTTTCTCCCAACCCTCCTCCTTTTACACCTCCCCGTTTCCTTTTCCTCAAGTTTTGATCGCGCACCTTGTTGGTGCGATTGTATTTCAAGGGTATGTAAAATTCAAAAATAAAGTTTAAAAAAAAAAAAAAGAATGAACCAAACATGATAAGTGTTATTATTTGGCTAGACTGGCCTACATTGGTGCAATAAGTCTGGGTATGTACTCTTACTGTTGTATGCCATTTTCTAATGTGCATCAGTGGTAAAGCCTGCATGCTGAGTGTTATTAAATGGCTAGACCCACCTACACTGGTGCAGCCAGTCTGGATATATGTTCTTCTTGTGGCATGCCACTTGTTACTGGTTTCAAGTGCAAAGCCAGAATGGTGAGTGTTATTACATTGCTATACTGGCCTACACTGGTACAGCCAGTTTCACCATGTTTCCTACTATGGCACGGTACTTTTAATTGGGCACAAAGAGTAAAATGAAATATAATTACAGTTATTACTTGGCTACCCTGGCCTATATAGGAAAAGACAGTCTAAATCTATATTCTCCATGTGGCATGGCATTTATTTTACTGGGTATCAAGGGTAAAGCAAACATGATACATTGTATTGCTTGGTAGCCAGTCAATATATATATTCTCATTGCACAATAGCACTTTTTACTGGGCATCAAGGGGAACATAAACATTATTTAGTGCTGCCACTTGGCTGGACTGCCCTATATTGGTGCAGCGATTATGGATATAGATTCTTACAGTGGCGTGGCATTTTTTACTGGACATTTAAGGAAATTCAGCATGATGAGTAACTCTACATGGCTAGGCTGACTTACATTGGTTCAACCAATCTGAATATATTTTATCAACGTGGCATGCCATTATTTATTGGATATCAAGGCATAGAAAACGTGAGAGTATTATTACTTGGTTAAGCTGTCCTACATTTGTGCAGCCAGCCTGGATATTTATGCTGACTGTGTAACGGCACATTTTACTTGCAAGCAAGGATAAAGCCAGCATGATGAGACTTACCTACTTGGCTAGACTGGCCTACATTGATGCAGCCAATCTGGATATATAGTCTTACTGTGACAGGTCTTTTGTACTGAACATCAAGGGTCAAACCAGCATGATGACTGTTATCACATAGCTAGAGTGGCCTATATTGGTACAGCCGGTTTGAATATATTTTCTTACTGTGCCATAACAATTTATTACTAATTTCGAGGGTAAAGCCAGGATAATGAGGGTTATTATTTGGCAAGACTGGCCTACTCTGGTGCAAGCAGTTTGGATAGATTTTCTAACTGTGGCATGGTGCTTTTTACTGGGCATCAAGGATAAAGCAAACATGATAAGGGAATAGTTTCTTACCTGTAACTCCATTTCTCCAGCATTGGTATCTTTCATGGATTCACATGCTTAGAATATTCCCCGTCGTCAGGCTGGGAATCCTCTGTAAATCATATAGACCTTTTCCATAGGAAAATGTCGACACTTTTGTGTCCTATCTACGTTGTTTTGGGCCGCGTACGCCTGCGCCACTAGGATGTAGAGGTATAAGTAGCCCCGCCCTTGCGGCTCCCTCAGATTTCGACCCCCAAAGTAGTATGGGGGGACATCTGGTTTGCATGCCAGGGGAGGCTGGCGGGCACATGTGAATCCATGAAAGATACCAATGCTGGAGAAATGGAGTTACAGGTAAGAAACTATTCCCTTCTCCAGCATTGGATCTTTCATGGATTCACATGCTTAGAATAGATTGTATAGCAGTATCCCCCAACATTGGAGGTGTGTATGCAAACTAATATCACAACAACCATAATGCATATTTATCATGGCAAAACATCACACTATAGTATCTTAACAGTGAAAACACCACACTTAAAAGTACATTAGCCGAAGGATGTGATCCCTTAATTGGGGCTTACCTTATTGAAACAGGTGCCGTAGGACTGCACGACCCATCTGTGTATCCTCAGCATGTTGCTGCTCAAGGCAATAATGCCGGGTAAACGTGTGTGGTACCGACCAGGAAGCCGCCTGACAGATATCTCCCAGCGGAATTCCGGACCACAATGCCGTCGACGAAGAAGTGGATCTCGTCGAATGTGCCCTTGGACGCTTCTCCAGCGGCTTCCCGGCTTTTGAGTGACAAAAGGAAATAGCAGACGACACCCATCGGGCTAGTCCTTGTTTTGAGATCGGTTTACCTTTAGCCGAAGGGCCATAAGCCACAAATAGTTGTCTCGTGTCTCTGAAGCTTTGAGTGCGATGGAGGTAAAATTTTAAAACTCTTTTCACGTCCAATGTATGGAGAGTCTTCTCCACAACCGACGAAGGTGTTGGAAAAAATGTTGGCAGCACTATACAAGAGTGCTTATGGAACATGGTAGGCACTTTAGGAATGAAATGAGGATTAGTAGCCCACACAACTTTATTATTGAAAAACCTTAAGTACGGTGGATCGATCACTAAAGCTTGTATTTCTGACAGTCGTCGAGCCGAAGTAATAGCCACCGGAAAAGCCAATTTCCACGACAAAAATTTCAACGATGACATCGGCTCAAAAGGGGCCTTCATCAGCGCTGCCAGAACTAGGTTAAGACTCCAGATTGGAGGAAACTTTTTCTTGGGAGGAAAGGTTCAGAACAATCCTTTAAGGAAATGTTTAATCAGTCGGTCACTAAATAACGGAGTTGAATGCCTCTTCCGAGTAAATCTCGAAATGGCAGTCAGATGCACTTTTATGGATGAAACAGACAAGCCTTTTTGAGCTAGGAGTAGCAAGTATGGTAGAAGATGTTCCGGTGTGATATTAAGCGGGACCAAACCTGGTTGACCTGCACACCATATGCAGAATCTCTTCCATTTGTATGAATATGAAGCGACGACAGTCCACTGGAATCTCTAGCGTACCAAACTCGGAGAAATCAGGAGCCAGGCTGTCAGACTGAGGCTGTCCGGGTTGTGATGCCAAACAACCCCTTTCTCTTGAGACAGAAGGTTCAGGATTTTCTGGAACCTCATTGGTTCTGCTGCTGAAAGATGGAGTAGATAGGAGAACCACACTTGTCTGGCCCAGTACGGGGCCACCAGGATCACCCGACATGGATATCTGTGGATCCATTGCAGCGTCCGACGTATGAGCGGAAACGGGGGAAAGGCATACAGAAACTTGCCCGTCCACTGGAAAGAGAACGCTTCCCCTAGTGAGCCTTGCTGTGGCCACCTGCTCGCGTATTGTGGGCATTGTTGTCTCTCGTCGCAAAGAGATCGAGGGCCGGACGACTCCATTTCTCGAAGACACGGTGTAGTTGTTGGTCGTTCAGTTCCCATTCGTGTAGTCGATTCATCTCCCTGCTGAGAGAGTCTGCTTGCACGTTTTTGACTCCTGGCAAGTGGAACGCCAATAGATATATCTTCTGCTGAAGGGCCCAATGCCAGATCTCCTGGGCCTCGGTCGACAGAGTTCTGGAGCGAGTTCCTCCCCGTTTCCTTAGATTAAACATTGTTGTTGTGTTGTCTGTCATAATCCGTACCACTGATCCCTTTATCCGTGGAAGAAAAGATTTCAGGGCCCAACGCACCGCCCTTAACTCCAGCACATTGATATGAAGGCCGGACTCCTCTGATGACCAACGACCCTGAACCTGTAGGGAATCCAGATGAGCACCCCATGCAGTTAGAGAAGCATCTGTCACCACTGTCATCCGGAACACCGGTTCCCGAAAGGGCATTCCCTTTGTCAGAGTTATGGAAACTCTCCACCATTGAAGCGCCTGTACGAGTGTGCTGTTGATGGTCAATTTGTCCGACAAAGGCCCTTGACTCTGTGCCCATCGATCCGCCAAGAATTCCTGAATCGGCCTCATCAAGAGACGACAATTGTTGATTAAGGGTATGCAGGACGACATGGTCCCCAGTAGGGACACGTACCTTCACACTGACACTCTGGTGTCGACTTTCCAATCCGATGCTTTTTGCTGTAGTTTCAGAACCCTTTCGACGGATGGCTTTACCAGTCCTGGCTGCGTCTGGAACTCCACCCCCAGAAAGACCAAGGTCCTGAATGCCGATAAGGAGGACTTTTCGAAGTTTATTGCGAGGCCCAAACATTGTAGGAGGCACATGGTGGCATTCAGACTTTCCTGTGCCCTTTCCGGAGACAATCCCCTCACTAGCCAATCGTCCAGATAAGGGTACACATGATAACCTTCTTTCCTTAACCAGGCTGCTACTGGAGCCAGACATTTCGTGAACGTCCTGGGAGACTATTTCAGTCCAAACGGGAGGACTTTGAACTGATAGTGGGTTCGTCCGACGACGAACCGTAGAAATCTTTTGTGTCGTCGACGCATTGGGATATGGAAGTATGCGTCCTGAAGGTCTAGCGACGACAAATAATCTCCCGGTTGTATCGAACGGATCACCTCTTGGAGTGTAAGCATCTTGAATTTTAGATTCTTGAGCAGTTTGTTGAGAGCTCGTAGATCTAGAATGGGACGCCATTTTCCATTGGGTTACTTGATGACAAAGTAACGGGAGTACACTCCCTGTCCTCTTTCTGCCACTGCGACCAGTTCTATAGCCCCTTTCTGCAGCATAAGCGCCACTTCTTGCGTTAGTATTTGAAGGTGGGGCTGCGTCGAGAACACCGGTGGAATGCGTGGTGGCTTGCCCTTGAACTGTAGAGAATGGCCCAGATGTATCGTGTCCAAAACCCATTGGTCTGTTGTTATGCGCGCCCACTCGTCGACGTGACGAGACACTCTGCCCCCCAGGACGTCCTGTAAGATGTCATTGCTGGCTTTTGGCCTGTTTATCCTTCGTTGACGAGGAGTATGCGCCTCGTCGTCTGGAGGTTTGGTAATCTCTGCCTTTACGAGTAGCTTGGGCTGCACGTCTGTAGCCTTGGGAATGGTAGGAGGGTCTGCTGAAACCTCGGTCTCTAGATGATCCAAACCGGGAGTTACCTGATGCTCCTCTGAAAGGACGAAAAGAATGAAAATTCCTACCACTCTGGAGGGCTCCAAGGGAACGAGCCGTGTCAGAATCTTCTTTCATGCCCTTCAAGACCTCATCCACTTTCTCCCCAAACAGGTGTTCTCCTTCGCACGGCATATCCATTACCTTATATTGTACCTCTGGTCTGAACGTCGTGCACTTAAGCCAGGCTTGCCTTCGTAACACTAGGCCATTGTTGATTTGCTTAAAGCCTGATTCCGCCAGGTTGACAGCAATGTTAATGGAATGATTGGAAGCCTCTTCGCCCTCCCGTACGAGCAGCATGGCAGCTTTGCTGTGTTCTTCCGGCAGATGGTCCAAGATAGGAGCCAGCCGATGCCACATCTCCCTATCATACCTTGCCATAATAGCCAGGGAGTTGGCTGCTTTAACTGTAGTCGCTCCAACCGATAGCACTTTCTTCCCAAAAGCATCTTGTCTCCTGGCTTTGTTGTCTAGCGGGGTCGTGCATTTGTGTGGCGACCTTGACTTTGTGGCCGCCGCGGCGGAAACCACTGATTCTGGTGAAGGTTGAGACGTCAAGCACTTGGGAGTCGATTCCGGAGCCTTGAATTTCTTTTCCAATCGACCTTTTACTGCCGGTTCCGAAAAAGGATGACGCATGGTTTTTAGTCCCTCCTGCCAGACATGGTCTAAAATGGGGATAGCAAATATCGATTTTTTTCTCTTGCCCATATGATCGAAAAGAAAACAATCTTTTTTCTCTTCTTCTGGGACTAGGCCAAACTCCGCACATGCCTTACCCATCATGGCATGGAAAGCACCCACGGCATCAGGTGGTGATGGCTGCGCCGGACTCTTTGGAGTTTCCATCTCCACTTCAGAGTCCCATGCAGGGTCCCTTGAAGGGGATAACGAGATGTCTGAACCCGACCCTTCACGTTCCGACAGTTCTCCTTCTTCCTGTGGACGAGAACGATCTTCCTCAACTGGGTAAGCGGTAGGGATTCTGGATGGATGGCGAGGAGCCGGGCCTGGCTCGTCGACGACTGGCGAAGCCTGTAACACTGTCGGGACATTAAGCTGAGGTAACCGTGTGTCCAACCGCTCCAACAGCTTCTGTAATGTGTTCAACACCTCCAGGGACAGAACTGCCTGGGGATTCAGTAAGGAAGAGGTAACGAGAACGACACCGAACCAGTTGGTTGTAATCCCAGATCGGTTGGATGTGCGACCGGACCCCGGTCATCCTCCGCCGACGAGATGGAGAAAGCCGTTTCTGGTTGCAGCAAGGCCTCAGGAGGGATCGGATCAAAAACCTCCGGTTGCCATCTCACCGACGGGGCCACCGTCGACGATGACATCTTTTCCATAGGCGCTGTTTGACCTGACGAAATAGCCGTAGGAAGAGCCGTCGCCGAAGACAAAGCAGGCGTCGACGATCGGACCGTCGTCGATGAAGTCTGTGGCGCAGGGCCTTGAGGCGTTCCCGCCGTTTTTGAACTCGACCTGTGGCACGAGGACTCTCGACTCGAGTTAGACTTATGACGGTCTCCTGAGGAGGATTTCGATGAGTCTTTTCTCTCCTTTTTAGATGAGGAGGAAGAAGACGAAGCCTTATGTGAAGAGGAGGACCTTGCAGGATGTTTTTCCGAGGGGCGTTTTTCAGATGAACATGATTTCCGGAGGCTCCGTCGACACTGAGCGACTAGGGGGCACAGGAGATCTAGATCTCGAGGCTGTAGAGCCCACCTTCGATGCCGGGTTCTGTTACTCACCGATAGGTGAATGCCCAAAACCGAGTTCCGTATACTGAAGTGGGAACTTGATTGTAGAGCTCGGGTTGGAGCCTCCTACCCGAGCCTCCTCTCTGTGAGGGAAGAAACTCTTTTCAATGATATGCCCCTCCACTGGTTAAACAGTAAAGAGGGTCCTGATCACTTAAAAGAGCGGGGAGAACACACCGCTAAGTAACTGGCTGCAAAGAAAGATAGAAATCATGAGCCACAGATAATTAGTGTGTACATATATCTCCAAAGAATCACAAAGTATACCTGTTTTTCCCCCCAGAATGGCTAAAGGAGACACCGACCGTCCTCCTGTCAGTAATTAAACAGAACAAGAACAGTAAGTTGTCGCTACTACTAGGGAACCAGATTGCAATATAAATAATTTGTTGTATCTTACCACGAGGAGTACTGGGTTCTTTGTAAAGGAAACAACGGCAAGTATAAAATAAAAAAAAGGAAGGTTAGTAAGGATTCTACTCCCGGACGGCACGAGGAGCGCTCTAGTTCCGGGATGGTGCAATGCAGCGTAGCGTTCAATATGCACACCGGAGAAACGAAGGAGTTCCAGTACTTGGATTAGGTGGAGGTAGCGGTGATTCCAGTAGTAAGAAACCCGTCATACACGGGGAAGACAGGATAGGTCAACACAGGAGATGCAGTCTTATTGAAGTGATGAAAAAAGACAAGACTCACCGAGTCAGCAGCAAGTAAGTGCGCTGCGCAGGGGACGAAGGCAGCGCTGTATTGGTCTTCACACAGGTAAGGGTCCTGGTACACGGGCGGATGGGTTCTGATCAAAACGAAGGCAAGAGCAGTCCGAATGAGGAGGCAGGAGTCCTGATACACGGGCGGGTAGAGTTCTAAACAAAACAAAGGCAGGAGCAGTCTGAATGACAAGCCAAGAGTCCTGATACACGGGAGAGCAGAGAGGCATTCCGGAGGACGGGAAAATAGGTACCCAAACGAAGACGAAACTTCAGGTAGCAACTTCAATTAGAAGCAGCGAAGAAAGACTCATAGCTGCTTATATGGGAAACGTGATTGAGGAGCGTACGGCCACGCTGGAGAAGGTCATGTGACAACCAGTCAGGCTGCCTGGGAATAGTAGTCCTTTACAACTTATGCTGCCTGAGCCTCCCCTGTAGTTTCCATTGGGCTAAAAGCGGTGCTACAAAGCGCCGTACACCACAAGGCAAGGCGACGGTCTTACGTCGTGCAACAAGGTATTTTTGCACATACCCTGTGCGTGGCATGGAGGAGTCCTGCAAGCGCCTGCGAGTGCTGCGAAGTGTGACAGCATCCACCCCCAAAGGAGGCGCCACCCCCGTGCGGGCATGGAAACGACGCACAAGGGCAGGTGAGCGAATGTTACACAGCGGCTCCCAGGACCTGTCTTCGGGACCGTAACCTTTCCAGTCGACGAGATAGAAAGGGCGACCCCTGCGTAGCTTAAAGTCCAGGATGTCAGCCACTTCATATTCCAAATCACTACCCACGCGAATAGGGGGTGGGCGAGAAGGTAGTCTAGTCGAGGAAGGACATGGTTTTAAAAGGCTAACATGAAACACTGGGTGCACCTTCCAGGAGGATGGCAAAGAAAGACGCACCGCTGCAGGACTGATCACAGCCGTGACCGAAAACGGGCCCGTAAACTTTGGAAGAAGGATTCATTTGCCAGGAATCTTCAAGTTTCGTGTAGAAAGCCAGACCTTCATGCCAACCCGGTACACGGGTGCAGGAAGCCGCTTTCGATCGGCATAGCGTTTTGCCCTGTCTTGGGCCTGAACCAAGTGAGCACGGACAGATCCATGTACTGAACTGATGTTCCGAATACAAGCCTGAGCTGCCGGGTTGTCCAGCGGAATGGTCGGATCCAGAGGCAAAGACCGAGGATACTGGCCATAGAGAGCAAAAAAGGGAGACACCCCTGATGCCGAGTGCACGGAATTGTTGTAGGCATATTCCGCAGGAGGAAGCATCGCCAGCCAGGAGGACTGATATTGAAGGCAAAGACAGCGGAGATATTGCTCAAGGGTGGCGTTGGCCCTCTCAGTCTGCCCATCCATCTGCGGATGGTGGGCGGAGCTGAAACAATCGTCGATTCGAAGAGAGCGTGTGAGAGCCCTCCAGAAACGGGAGGTAAATTGCGTACCCCGGTCCGAAACAATAATCGAGGGGAGACCGAAAAGCCTGAAAACGTTCTTGAGGAACAAGCCAGCCAATACAGGAGCTGATGGTAGACTAATGCAAGGGACAAAAATCGCCATCTTAGTGAAATAGTCCACGACCACCCAAATGGTGTTAAACTTATCAACAGGCGGTAGCTCCACAATAAAATCCATGGAAACCATGTACCACGGCTTGTGTGGAACAGGGAGAGGCTGCAAAAGGCCCATAGGCTTAGAACGGGAAGTCTTGCATTGGGAACAAATTGAACAAGAAACCAGGTAATCAGTGACATCCCGGGACATCGAGGGCCACCACGCCCAACACCGGAGGGAGTCCAGTGTTTTCTGTTGACCCGGATGGGCCGCCATTAAGGAGTCATGGGACCAGGTAAGAGCATGTAAGCGCGCCTCACCCGGAGGTAGGTAGATTCAACCTTGAATATACGGTAGACCCTGCACAATGTCTAGATTGAGGTCAGCGCATTCAGTAGTGTGTGAAGCCACCCAATCCGCAACCAGGGAACATAGAGAAGGCTGCGGAGTACATCCGCATACCACCCGGCAAGGTAATACCAAGGGACGATCCACCGCAGTAGCCCAGGGACTCGAGCGAGACAAGGCATCTGCACAGGTGTTAAGACGTGCAGGGCGGTAAGTGATTATGAAATTAAACTGTGAGAAAAACAGATGCCACCAAGCTTGACGAGCAGTTAGGCACTTGTAACGCTCACCTGATTCCCGCAGAGGCGCCGGTCTTGACTGGGCGAATACCGTATCTTCAAAGGTGATGTGTAACACACGGTTGGCTCTTTGGGCTGGACCTCTGTGCACTGTATGTCTGACTCGAAGAGTAAGATGTCTGCAGATAGAAAATATGGGATTAATGAACTGGGGTTATTGGGTGTCTCTCTCTTCTTCCCTTTCTCTTCTCCTGTAGAACCCCAAAGGTTAACACTCTCACCTTAGGTAAGTGAACGCCGAGCTCTCCATCTGCCTCGGGGCAGGGTGCCGTAACCAGTTTCTTCACTGGATAAGGGTGCAGGCCTCTTGACCTCAGAGGACTGCTGTCCGTCGTTTACTGCACAAACGGCAAATTCCGAGTATTTCAAATGTCTTTAAAAGTCTTTTGTAATGATGTCTCTTGTTTTGCAGGGTTCCGGCGATGGCGGATGACGGGCTGAAGTGAGTTGAGGATGGAACCCGTGTGAGGAATAGAAGCGCCTGGAAGCACGTAAGTAAGCGATTGTTGCTTGCTTCACGATGCGCACTAACTGTCCTTTTATCTTGCAGGTACAAGTTCGGAGCTGCTGAAGGGTGCCGGAATACCCACTGGGTTCGGCGTGGGAAGGAGTAATGGCACGTGAGGAATAAAGTTACCCAATGTCTTTAAACGCACCTTCTTTTGTCTTTCAGATGCGGGATGCAGCGCCGAAGGCCTCCGGAGCGTGCAAAGAGTTGGTAAGCTTTTGTCTTTCAGATGCCGGAATGCAGTGCGAAGATCTCCGGAGCACGCGAAGAGTAGGTAAGCCTTTGTCTTTCAGATGCCGGAATGCAGCGCGAGGCGTTGGTGACAGCCGATGGACCAGGTAAGAGATGCGCTGTTACTGAAGACCGTAGTGCTAACCTGTTCTTTCTTGTCTTTATAGGTGTTGCTGAAGACTGGATTCAGGATGGTAAGCCTTTTTCCCTTAGGCCCAGGATCAGATGCAGAAGACACGATGAGCGTTCTGCTGCAGAGGATGCAGAATAACGCAAAGCAAGATTCATCCATCGTGTATGGTTTAAATAGCCTCCTGTAGTGCTTAGGTGTCTCCCTCCACAGCCTCGCCTAGGTAAGAAAAGAGTTCCTGCTTTCCAGAAGAGTTCCAGTGTTCTGAACCTAGGGAGTGGCTCCTGCCCCACCCAACAGGAAAAGTAGTCCCAAACAGAAGAGGATCAGAGGCTCAACTGGCTCAACTGGCAGGTAAGTAAGCAGCATGGTCTGCTGCAGGTAAGTCCACCCAAGCATTATGAGCCCGGCGCTTCCAGCGCTGGGACTGGGCATATTTATGAGCCTGGTGCCACTGGCGCCAGGACAGGGTCCAAAAGGTCCCAATTGGGACTGGTTGGCACTCGGACCCTGAGTTATGGGTCTGCTTCCAAGGGAGTTGGGTGAGTACTGACCTTTTGGAAGCAGAGATCATGACAGCACCCCCTCTCAAGGCCCCTCCCAAACCGGGCTTCTCCGGGGGTTTGGGCTTGTCAGGAAATGTTTGATGAAATCTTTTGATTAGACGAGGAGCGTGGACATATTCTGCAGGTTCCCAGGATCTTTCTTGGGGGCCGTAGCCTTTCCAGTCAATTAGGTAAAATAGTTTAGATTTGGAGATCTTGGAATCCAGGATGCTTTTGACTTCAAACTCGAGTTCTCCATCAACTAGGATAGGTTTTGGAGATTTAGTTAGTCGGGTTTGAGGTTGCACGGGTTTTAATAGAGAGACGTGGAAGACCGGATGTATCTTCATGTGAGGGGGCAAGTCCAACTTGACCGCTACTGGGTTTACTATGGTAGTGATGGAATAGGGACCAAGGTATCTTGGGCTGAATGTGCGTGGTCCTTTTAGAGGTAGATATTTGGTGGATAACCAGACTTGATCTCCTACTTGATATTGGGGGCTTCCTTCCGATGTTGATCTGCTCCTTTCTTGTATTGTTCTTTAGCCCTTTGAAGGTGAGAAACGGCTTCCTTAAAGGCTTGGGTGATTGTAGAATGCAGGTAGTCTACTGCTGGTGTTCCAAGATCTTGGAGTGGATCCAACTGCGAGGTTCGAGGGTGACTGCCGTATAAAAGAAAAAACGGGGTTTTCCCAGTTCCCGAGTGGACAGAGTTATTGTAGGCATATTCGGCTATCCAAAGGATATCTTTCCAAGTTTTTTCAGTTTGTTGCAGCATGCAGCGTAAATACTGTTCCAGAGTTTGATTGGTCCTCTCGGTTTGTCCGTCGGTTTGAGGGTGGTGACTGGTCGATAGTCTCACATCAATTTGAGCCGACCGACAGCAACTTCGCCAAAAACGAGAAATAAATTGACTACCTCGATCCGAAATTAGAACTGAAGGAAAACCGTGCAGTCGGACGATGGTTTCGAGAAATTCTCGGGCCAGAGTTGTTGCTGTTGGCAAGCCTTTGAGTGGAATGAAATGCGCCATCTTGGAGAATAAGTCCACGATTACTAGGATCGTATTGTATCCGGAGCATGGAGGTAGATCGCTGATGAAGTCCATAGAAAGCGTATGCCTAGGGCGAGGTGGGATGTCAATAGGGCGTAAGAGGCCGGCTGGTTTTTCCTTTTGACTCTTGTTTTGGGCGCATACTCCACAGGACATAATAAAGTCTCTGATATCTTTTTTCCAAGACGGCCACCAGAAGTAGCGCTTGATCTTTTCTGAGGTTTTGGCCATACCGGGATGTCCTTCCATTAAAGAATCGTGATAACAAGAGATTACCTTCTTCTGTAAATCTGTGCTGGGCAGGTATAATCGTTCTTGGAAGTACAATAAGTTGTCCTTCACTGCAAAGTCCTTTCCCTGCAGATGCCAATTCTGTATGTCTGCTGGAGTTACAAGTTGCCTGGCTTTATCCTTAACTTCCTCTATGGATTGTGTGGCTATTACACCCAGAATTCTTTGTTCGGGAATGATAGGTACAGGTTTAGGGTTGATCAAGTGTTCTTCCACTCCCATCCGAGAAAGGGCATCAGCTTTACCATTTTTTGTACCAGGTCGATAGGTAATTATGAAGTCAAACTCGGCAAAGAATAGTGCCCAACGGAGTTGTCTAGAGGATTGGGCTTTTGCGGTTTTCAAATATTGCAGGTTTCGGTGATCTGTAATCACAGTAACGGTGTGTCGGGCCCCAAGAAGATAATGCCGCCAAGCCTTAAAGGCAGACTTGATAGCCAGAAGTTCCTTATCAGTAATAGTGTAATTGATCTCAGGAGGCGAGAATTTGCGGGACCAAAATGCCACGGGATGCAACTGATTGGTTACTGGGTCCTTTTGTGATAGAACTGCCCCCATGGCAAGGCTCGAAGCATCAGTTTCAACGATGTAGGGGGGTTCGGGGCGAGGATGTTTTAAAATTGGTGCAGAGAAAAATTTAGTCTTCAAATTCTGGAAAACTTGTTCCGCCTCGGTAGACCATTCAAAACGTTTGTTTTTCTTTAACAAGGCGGTGATGGGCTGGACTATTCGAGAGAATTCGGGGATAAACCTGCGGTAAAAGTTAGCGAAGCCTAACATGCTTTGAACACCTTTTACAGAGGATGGTGATGGCCATTTGAGAATTGCATCGACCTTCTTTGAATCCATACGCACACCGCTAGGTGATAATATGAATCCCAAGAATTCAACTTCCGTCACGTTGAAAACACATTTTTCCAACTTAGCGAAAAGTTTGTGTTGACGCAACCTCTCGAGGACCATTTTCACGTGTTTCCGATGTTCAGATTCCGATGAAGAATAAACGAGGATGTCGTCAATGTAAACAACAACACACACATCTATGAGCTCTCTGAGGACATCGTTCATAAAATATTGAAAGGCGGCCGGGGCATTGCAAAGTCCGAAGGGCATGACCTGATATTCAAATAGCCCATACTTAGTGCGGAAGGCCGTCTTCCATTCATCGCCCTCTTTTACTCGTACCAAGTGGTAGGCTCCTCTAAGATCCAGCTTTTTCTGACTTGGTCCAGGAGTTCAGGGATCAAAGGTAACGGATATCTATTCTTAACGGTGATCTGGTTCAGGGCGTGATAATCTATACAAGTTCTAAGGTCCCCTTCCTTTTTTGGAACGAAGAACAAAGCTGAAGAAGCAGGGGACTTGGAAGGACGAATAAACCCATTCGCTAGGTATTGATCCAGGTATTGTCGGAGGTGAAGGTTCTCAAGGTCGATGAGGGCATAAATTCTACTACAAGGAGGAGTAGATCCAGGTATCAGGTCTATCTGGCTGTCATAAGACCTATGAGGAGGTAGAGAGTTAGCCTGATCCTTCCGGAAAACATCTTGGAATTCTAGGTATTCGGGAGGTAACTGGGGAGTCTCCGAAGAAATTGCTGCCAGTGCAACACCAGGTGGAGGGTGACAAGTAGAGACACATTCTGGAAACTGAACCGTTCTTGCTCGCCAATCGATCTGAGGATTGTGTTTCTCTAACCAAGGTATTCCTAGAATAATCTGGAACTGGGGGGTCTTGATCACATCGAACACGATCTTCTCATGGTGTCCATCATGACTTACTAGCGTCACTTCTTGAGTGGTATGCGTTACTGGTCCGGAGGCTATCTCCGTACCATCCACCGTAGTAATGACGTCCTTTACAGCCTTGGGACAAAGAGTTAGATTCATCCTCAAAACCATTTCATGATCCACATAATTGCCGATGGCACCGCTGTCGACGTAAGCTTCAATCGCATGTAATCGATCCGGATGATCAGGGCTAATGAGGACCATAGGTATCACGAAATGTGAGGTCACGGAACTGGTTTTAACGCTCGGCAAGAGGACCTCTATTCTTGTCGGGCAAGGTCGTTTCCCTGCTCAGAGTTTGTGACCTTGGTAACTGCAGCTCCTACTGCCTTCTTGGCTGGTTTCACCGGACAGTCTCGAAGAAAGTGCCCTGAGTTTCTGCAATAGAGGCATAATTGCAACTGTTTTCTCCTTTCCCGCTCCTTTTGTGTTAGTGGTCCTTTCAGGCCCCCTATTTGCATGGGTTCCCCGGAGTCTACTCCTTTAGAAGGAGTTGGTGGTTTGGAAAATACTCGAGCATCAAACTTGGAACGATCGGCCTTCCTGTTCTGCAGTCTGTGATCTATTTGAACGACTAAGTCTATATAGTCCGAACAGTCTTGCGGGGGATTCACTACTTGGGCTAACACATCTTTGAGCTCTCCACATAGACCTCTATAAAACAGCGTAATCCTTTTGTCCTCAGGCCATTGAGTTTCCACTATCAGTCTGTTGAAAGACGCAATATAAGCCAAAAGGTCTTGATTACCCTGTCGCAACGAAAGAAGCTCATTGTCCAAGGCCTGCCCCTGTGAATGTCTTGCGAACAGTTTTTTCATACTGAGCTGAAAAGCTTGAAAATCATGGAGAACCGGATCATCTTGATTAACTAGAGGGATCGACCAGTCTGCCGCATTGCCACTAAGGTACGAAAGCACAAAAGCTACTTTAGCTTGATCAGTTGGAAATGCTGCTGGCCGGCATAAGAAATGCAACCGGCACTGATTAATAAATACTGCAAACCTCTTTGGGTCACCAGAAAATCGTTCGGGCGGAGCCAGAGGTACATTCCCAGGTAGGTTGATCTGCACTGGATTCATAGAGGATGTTGAAGGAAGATTTGCCCCTGATGCGGGTAATGGGGTCTGTCCGGCTTGTGACTGTAGCAATTGTCTAGCGAGATCGTCTGTTCGCTCCTTGGAAATAATCAGTTCGCTTCTTAGAGCGTTCGTTTCCTGACGGGCTGCATGCACTTCTGCTCTTAGTTCCCCAAGTAACTGGGCTAGCTGGTCGGTATCCGAGGTTTCCATAGCGCCTGGGCGGGAGTTTTGCGGTAGGCTTTGCGTTCTGTAACGCTCACCTGATTCCCGCAGAGGCGCCGGTCTTGACTGGGCGAATACCGTATCTTCAAAGGTGATGTGTAACACACGGTTGGCTCTTTGGGCTGGACCTCTGTGCACTGTATGTCTGACTCGAAGAGTAAGATGTCTGCAGATAGAAAATATGGGCTTAATGAACTGGGGTTATTGGGTGTCTCTCTCTTCTTCCCTTTCTCTTCTCCTGTAGAACCCCAAAGGTTAACGCTCTCACCTTAGGTAAGTGAACGCCGAGCTCTCCATCTGCCTTGGGGCAGGGTGCCGTAACCAGTTTCTTCACTGGATAAGGGTGCAGGCCTCTTGACCTCAGAGGACTGCTGTCCGTCGTTTACTGCACAAACGGTAAATTCCGAGTATTTCAAATGTCTTTAAAAGTCTTTTGTAATGATGTCTCTTGTTTTGCAGGGTTCCGGCGATGGCGGATGACGGGCTGAAGTGAGTTGAGGATGGAACCCGTGTGAGGAATAGAAGCGCCTGGAAGCACGTAAGTAAGCGCTTGTTGCTTGCTTCACGATGCGCACTAACTGTCCTTTTATCTTGCAGGTACAAGTTCGGAGCTGCTGAAGGGTGCCGGAATACCCACTGGGTTCGGCGTGGGAAGGAGTAATGGCACGTGAGGAATAAAGTTACCCAATGTCTTTAAACCCACCTTCTTTTGTCTTTCAGATGCGGGATGCAGCGCCGAAGGCCTCCGGAGCGTGCGAAGAGTTGGTAAGCTTTTGTCTTTCAGATGCCGGAATGCAGTGCGAAGATCTCCGGAGCACGCGAAGAGTAGGTAAGCCTTTGTCTTTCAGATGCCGGAATGCAGCGCGAGGCGTTGGTGACAGCCGATGGACCAGGTAAGAGATGCGCTGTTACTGAAGACCGTAGTGCTAACCTGTTCTTTCTTGTCTTTATAGGTGTTGCTGAAGACTGGATTCAGGATGGTAAGCCTTTTTCCCTTAGGCCCAGGATCAGATGCAGAAGACACGATGAGCGTTCTGCTGCAGAGGATGCAGAATAACGCAAAGCAAGATTCATCCATCGGGTGTGGTTTAAATAGCCTCCTGTAGTGCTTAGGTGTCTCCTTCCACAGCCTCGCCTAGGTAAGAAAAGAGTTCCTGCTTTCCAGAAGAGTTCCAGTGTTCTGAACCTAGGGAGTGGCTCCTGCCCCACGCAACAGGAAAAGTAGTCCCAAACAGAAGAGGATCAGAGGCTCAACTGGCAGGTAAGTAAGCAGCATGGCCTGCTGCAGGTAAGTCCACCCAAGCATTATGAGCCCGGCGCTTCCAGCGCTGGGACTGGGCATATTTATGAGCCTGGTGCCACTGGCGCCAGGACAGGGTCCAAAAGGTCCCAATTGGGACTGGTTGGCACTCGGAACCCGAGTTATGGGTCTGCTTCCAAGGTAGTTGGGTGAGTCCTGACCTTTTGGAAGCAGAGATCATGACAGCACTTCATGGATTTAAATGCCAATAAACTATGATGGTCTGAGAAGACGTGACTTGATGTTTGGCTCCCAGAAGATGATGCCTCCATTCGGAAAACGCATCCTTTATGGCAAGCAGTTCCCTTTCGGTGATAGGGTAGTTCTTTTCATATGGTGTCAATTTTCGGGAAAAGAAGGCAACAGGATGGATTTCACCCGAATCAGGACAACGTTGAGACAGAACCGCACCGACTGCAGAACCCGAGGCATCAGCCTCAACCATATAAGGCAAAAGAGGGTTAGGATGTTGCAAAACCGGAGCGGAAGAAAACGCAGCCTTCAAGGCATCAAAGGCATGCTGGGCTTCAGGGTTCCAATGATAAGGTTGCTTTGAACTGGTCAACGCGGTCAGGGGAGCAGAGATGGCCGAAAAGGAGTGTATAAACTGCCGGTAAAAATTTGAGAACCCCAAAAACGATTGAAGTGCCTTAATGGAAGATGGTACAGGCCACTCCAATACAGCCTTGACCTTGGAGCGGCTCATGCGGATCCCGTGATTTGTGATATCGTAGCCGAGGAACTCCACCTCAGTGGTGTTGAATACACATTTCTCAGCCTTCACGAAAAGATGGTTGTCCTTGAGCCTCTGAAGAACCAAACGCACATGTTCTGTGTGTTGATTAGGGGTCGGTGAATATATTAAGATATCATCCAGGTAAACCACCATAAAGTGATCCAGGTAATCATGAAATATGTCATTCATGAATGCCTGGAATGTGGCCGGGGCATTACAAAGGCCGAATGGCATCACGAGATATTCGTATAATCCATATCCCGTTTTGAATGCGGTTTTACATTCATCCCCCTCTCGAATTCTTACAAGATTGTAAGCACCACGGAGATCCAGTTTGGTAAATATGACAGAATCTCTAAATTGATCCAAGAGAACTGATATCATTGGAAGGGGATATTGGTTCTTTACCGTAATGGCGTTTAAAGCTCTATAGTCGATGCAGGGGCGGAGGTCGCCCTCTTTTTTAGGAACAAAAAAAAGCAGTGAGGCTGCCGGTGACCTAGAAGGTCTTATGAAGCCTATGGCCAAAGCCTTGTCTATGTACTCTTTGAGCACTTTATCCTCCGGAATGCTGAGAGAGTAAACCAGACCAACCGGAATCTTAGCTCCGGGTACCAAATTGATCGGGCAATCATAAGGTCGGTGGGGAGGTAAGTGTTCCGCCCGGCCTTTGTCAAAGACATCAAGGTATGATAGGTATTCTGTGGGTATAACCTCTTTGGCCTTAGTTATAGACCCGACAATAGTAGAAGAGGTTACCAAGGCCTGAGAGGAAGAGACTGGTAAGACACTGGCACTTTGAAAACACTGTTCATTGCTGAGAGCAGACAGGAATTGGTCCACCCGGTTCGCCCAATCATGACCGGGTTGTGTTGCCGCAACCAGGGTACTCCTAAAATGACCTGGAACTGAGGAGCCTTTATCAAGTCAAAAGAAATAGTCTCCAAGTGACCCTCCTCCGTTTGCATTTGTACCATTGAGGTGTTGTGTGTAACTAGACCAGACACCAAGGAGGTACCATCGACAGCATGGACGGCTTCTGGTTGTGCCTTGGACAACAATGGAATGTTGTGAGAGACAGCCTAATCGTAGTCCATATAGTTACCCGTGGCTCCTGAATCAATAATGGCCAATGAGGGAAAAGACATGTCCGGTGCAGTGGTGAAAACCACAGGTATACTGACAGGGGCAGCAGCCTTTGATTGCGAGTCCAATGATCGTATCCCCGGCGTAGGGACTCTGACTAACGCCGGGTTTTGGCGTTTCCCGTCTTCTTCACGAGTATCTTTGGCCAATCTTTTAGCTGATGGTTGGCTGAACCGCAGTACATGCATAGGTTGTTTGCCCGGCAGTGCTCCCGTTGAGCAGGGGTTAGACGTCCCCACACTATCCCCAATTGCATGGGTTCCGGAGCAGAAGAAGGAGGGCCAGTGGTCTCCGTAAGGGAAGAAACCGGAGTCACTGGTTTGCGTTCCCCTTTTCGTTCTGCCCTGCAGGCGTCTATTTGTAACACCAGATCAAGCAATTCTGAAAACGAGGTCGGAACAACTGGCACAGTGGCTAGTATATCCTTTAGTTCCTCTGACAGACCTTTATAAAATACTGCTGATTTCTTCTCTTCAGGCCAGTCTGTCTCGGCTGCCAACTGGTTGAACCGAGTGAGGTAAGTAAATAAAGAAGAAGTCCCTTGGTGCAAGTTCAGGAATTCTAGATCAGTGGCCTGTGATTTATAACGGGTATCAAAGACCCAGTGCATGGCAGTTATAAGGGCATCATAATCATATAGCAAATAGCTATTAGATTCGAGCAACGGATTGGCCCATGCCGCCGCAGTACCCCGAAGGTGGGAAAGCACAAATGCAGCCTTTGTCGTACTATTGGGAAATGCCGTTGGACGTCAAAGAAAATGCAACTTGCATTGATTGATGAAAGTTCTGAAGTTCTTGGGATCACCCAGGAACCTCTCTGGAAGGGCCAATGGGAACTGGGATGCCATTAAAACCGGAGCTGCTGAAAACCCAGAACCAGAGGCAGAAGCAGCCCCAGAAGTGGATGCAGATGCACCAGAAGTGTCGATCCCCAGTGTGTGGGGATTCGGAAAGTGCTATAAGTCATGAATCCGATGGTGTAAGGCATCATGAGCAGCCGCCATATCAACCCTTAGTTCGGCTACTAACCGCACCATAGCGGTCAGGGGGTCCTTTCCTTCCATGTCTTCTAATTCTGTTACTTACCGATAGGTGAATGCCCAAAACCGAGTTCCGTATACTGAAGTGGGAACTTGATTGTAGAGCTCGGGTTGGAGCCTCCTACCCGAGCCTCCTCTCAGTGAGGGAAGAAACTCTTTTCAATGATATGGCCCTCCACTGGTTAAACAGTAAAGAGGGTCCCGATCACTTAAAAGAGCGGGGAGAACACACCGCCAAGTAACCGGCTCCAAAGAAAGATAGAAATCATGAGCCACAGATAATTAGCGTGTACATATATCCCCAAAGAATCACAAAGTACACATGTTGTTTTTCCCCCCAGAATGGCTAAAGGAGACACCAACCATCCTCCTGTCAGTAATTAAACAGAACAAGAACAGTAAGTTGTCGCTACTACTAGGGAACCAGATTGCAATATAAATAATTTGTTGTATCTTACCACGAGGAGTACTGGGTTCTTTGTAAAGGAAACAACGGCAATTATAAAATAAAAAAAAGGAAGGTTAGTAAGGATTCTACTCCCGGACGGCACGAGGAGCGCTCTAGTTCCGGGATGGTGCAATGCAGCGTAGCGTTCAATATGCACACCGGAGAAACGAAGGAGTTCTAGTACTTGGATTAGGTGGAGGTAGCAGTGATTACAGTAGTAAGAAACCCGTGATACACGGGGAAGAGAGGATAGGTCAACACAGGAGATGCAGTCTTATTGAAGTGATGAAAAAAGACAAGACTCACCGAGTCAGCAGCAAGTAAGTGCGCTGCGCAGGGGACGAAGGCAACGCTGTATTGGTCTTCACACAGGTAAGGGTCCTGGTAGACGGGCGGATGGGTTCTGATCAAAACGAAGGCAAGAGCAGTCTGAATGAGGAGGCAGGAGTCCTGATACACGGGCGGGCAGAGTTCCAAGCAAAACGAAGGCAGGAGCAGTCCGAATGACAAGCCAAGAGTCCTGATACACGGGAGAGCAGAGAGGCTGTCCGGAGGACGGGAAAATAGGTACCCAAACGAAGACGAAACTTCAGGTAGCAACTTCAATTAGAAGCAGCGAAGAAAGACTCATAGCTGCTTATATGGGAAACGTGATTGAGGAGCATACGGCCACGCTGGAGAAGGTCATGTGACAACCAGCCAGGCAGCCTGGGAATAGTAGTCCTTTACAACTTATGCTGCCTGAGCCTCCCCTGTAGTTTTCATTGGGATAAAAACGGTGCTACAAAGGGCCGTACACCACAAGGCAAGGCGACGGTCTTACGTCGTGCAACAAGGTATTTTTGCACATACCCCGTGCGCAGCATGGAGGAGTCCTGCAAGCACCTGCGAGCGCTGCGAAGTGTGACAGGTATGCACCCGCTCCGTCATTGAGCTAAGTAACCAGGCGTCTGTTGCGGTCTTTTAGGGTTTCTTGTGAGAAGCCCTGACAGATCTCACACGTGTCCGCCGTATGATGAGGGTGAAGACAGTAAATAGAGTCCATATGGCCGTCTCCTTCATACACTTTCTTAAGACTGCATGTAGCACACGGACGAAATAACGCCTTTCCAGACATTCTTCGAAAAGAAACAGTCGAAGAAGAAGAGGAAGAACGCACAACCTAATAAAATAGTAAATACTCGAGGTAATCCCACTACTTTGGAAGACGATTGAAATCTGAGGGAGCCGCGGGGGCGGCGCTACTTATACCTCTACGTCCTAGTGGCGCAGGCGTACGCGGCCCAAAACGACGTAGATAGGACACAAAAGTGTAGAAATTTTCCTATGGAAAAGGTCTATATAATTTACTGAGGATTCCCAGCCTGACGACGGGGAATATTCTAAGCATGTGAATGCATGAAAGATCCAATGCTGGACAAGTGTTATTACTTGGTTAGACTGGCCTATATTGGTGCAGCCAGACTGGATATATATTTTTACTGTAACATGCATTTTTGGTTCGATGTGGAAATGTTGCCAAGGAAAATGTATACATGTAGTCAGAAAAAAGTCGTTTTCAAAATAAAGTCATTCAATTCAAGCAATGCAAAGCGTGACATGATGCCAGTGATGCATTTGTCAGGAAGTCTATTTTGAAATACACAAAAGTACAATGCTTTAACCATAACAATCACCCAAAATCCCTCATAAAACGAGTCAATCACCATCCCTTCATAATCATCCGAATCCCATTCCTAACACTTACCCTTCCTCTAACTGCAACATTTATTCTACCCTGGTCCCTTAGGCTTTCCTTAACACTAGCCGTTCAACACGCTAAAGCATTTTATTTGCATGTGACTTAGTCTTATGCTAAACGCAACTCTAACACTACCCTAATGCTTACTCTATCCTAACCACTAGGTTTATCCTAACCCTATTCTACCCCAACATCACCAACCCACTCCCACCTTCCTATTCCTTTAACACTTGCCCAAAACTCTATTAGCCCCAGTTTTGCCATAGTCTTCCTTAACACTTAAACTCACTCTTAATCTATGTTAACCCCTAACCAAACCACATCACCAGCCCTCCACAGCCAGCCCGACCATAACGCTTACCTTAATTATGACGAAAATCTTTACTCTAGCCCAGTAACTGCACAGTACCCACCATAAGGAGAGGGCACTCACTCACTGTTTTGGTGTTAAAAACGTTTTTGAAATGTTTTCCCCGTGTTAACCTCTCGGGGTAGAGGAATCATTTATCAATAACTCTTTTATGTGCCAAGTATCACTATCACTATTAAGTACAGTGTATGTTAAATATTGGGAATGTGTCGGTACCTACCGATCTGTGGACCTCATTGAATTGTGTAAATCATGTTATGTTTTGTCATTACAAAATCCTCATTAAACTACATTTTTAGGGTCATTGTGGTTATGGGTTCGCCCTGATCATTTGTTGTTCCAAGGCAATCATAAGGTCACTAAACCCACCTTAACCCTAATGCTTACCCTAGCAGGACTGCATCTTTGGCTACTTTTTCAATGCAAAGGTATTTTCACCACGATTTTTATTACTGACTACATTTGTGTTGGCAACATTTTCAGTGGATACCACATTCTTTACTGAGCATCAAGAAGTGATGATCATCTTAACTAACTCGGCGTCCCCCATTGATGAGTCCTAGCATCTAAGGATGTGTTATTTACATAGCGCTCACACCTAAGTGCTTTACATAGAACACATAAACATACTATATCAACCAACCAGAGTTGATCCTCATTTACCAAACTGTGAAGGATGAAAGGCTGAGTTGGCCTTGCCAGCATTCAAACCTGCAACCTGCAGATCACACACAGATTGCAGCAGCAAGAGCGCAAGCCACTGAGCTATCTTGCTGACCTCTAATTTTGTATGTCATTGTAAATCCCATCTGTTATGTAATTGCTCATTGTCTTTGCAACAGGGGGACTCCAAGTTAAGATGATCATCACTTCCCACATCTGCTGAATTTCAAGGGTTTTGTTGCGTTAAATCTGATCACCTTAACTGTCCCGTAACTAAAGTTGTTTCAGTAAATTTCATGGGTTTGGTCATACCATAGTTTATTCAACGGCCGCTAGCCATGGCCACTGTACATATTGCATCAATAGGTTTCTTTAGGACCCACTATCCCTGGCCTTTGGCCGTGGCCGGGGTACATGTCCAAACTATAGGTTTCCATGGGACCCACTAGCCATGGCCTTCAGCCCTGGCCAGTGACCATGACCTTTGGCCATGCTCACTGTATATTTTAAAACACTAAGTTTCTTTCAAGCCTGCTAGTCATGGCTTCGCCCATGGCCACTGTGCATATTGCACCAATAGGTTTCCTTGGGGCCCATTAACCATGGCTTTCGGCCGTGGCCACTGCATGTTGTACCATTAGGCTTCTTTCAAGCCTACTAGTCATGGCCTTCGCCATGGCCAATGTACATATTGCACCAATAGGTTTTCTTGGGACCCATTAGTCATAGCCTTCAGCCGTAGCCAATACACATGTTGCACCAATAGGTTTCTTTGGAGCCCACTGTTCAGGGTCACTGTACAAAAGACCCATTTCCCCCTGCCTAGTAGATGTGATCACAACATATACCCCCAATTTATTTTTTCCCCAGTTTCCATTTCCCCGATAAACCCTGATAATTACCACAGTAGTACACGCCAATTACCCCGATAACACTCCAGTGACACATTTTTTATTTCCAGGCGCGTCTTCCAGTATTACTTCAGTAATCTTGTGAAATTCCCCTGAAATTCCCCATATAATGCAAACACGTCTGAATTGTGACTGGCTCCCCAAACCACCCCCAACTCCCCAATTTCACATGATGTCGTCATTCCCCGTACCCACCTCTGTACTGATGTGATTTCACCCTTTTTCCTTCCCCAAATAGCTTTTTTGCACTTTTTGTTTTCGCATTCCCCTGATATAACTGTGGTAATTGCTCGCTTCAATGGCACTCCCTTCACCATCAAATATTTTAAAAACTACTGGATGGAATAACCCCAGACTCATCACGGAAATCGAGTCAGTGCTTAGAGCCCAAGTTGTTTCTTATTTGGTCCAATTCCACCCAGCGGTTTTTGCCCTGCGCTGTGCAGAATTTGCACTTTTTCTCTATGAGAAAATTAATGGAATTAGGCTGAAAGCTGTCTTTTTTTTTGCTTCCTTAGTAACGTTTTCATTTAAAAACACATTTTTTTTAAATTCTCTTTATTGTCATTTAAAAGAAACTAGCACCACATGCCAACATAAGCTTATCCCCTTGCGTCTCCCGCCCGCCCTGGTGCATCGCCACATTTAACATTATACAGTTCTTGCATGATCGCGTTTTGCAAAACATAATAAGAATTGTTTTATTGGGTACATTTTCCATCAGCGAGTTGCAATTGAGTGGGTTCTGAAGAGAGATTGTATGTATATGCCCAGCATACTTTGGTCCTTCCCAATCTTAATGCTGAATCAGGATGTAAGAGGTTCTGTCTCTCCGTCGTCAGATTTTCCGATTTGGAATTGCGTATATGCGTCCCACATGTGCCTGTCACCACACGGGTTACCGGTCATAGAGCATACTTTGGTCCTTCCCAATCTTAATGCTGAATCAGCATGTAAGAGGTTCTGTCTCTCCGTCGTCAGATTTTCCGATTCGGAATTGCATATATGCGTCCCACATGTGCCTGTCACCACACGGATTACCGGTCATAGTACCCCATCTGCTTTCCATATCATTACAGTACAAAATATCTGCTTTCCAATGAGTTACCCTTGGACTCTGCTTTCCCCCCCACATCATTGCCACTCTTTCTTTAGCCAGTATCAGGAGTAGTCCCACCAATTTTCTAGTGTGTTTGGGTATTGGTTTGGTGTAACCCAGTAGGGCCATCAGTGGGTAAGGTTCCACCGCTTGCCCAGTGATGCCGCTAATTACTTCAAACACTTTTCCCCAGAATTGTCAGATATCAAGGCAGCCCCAAGCTACATGGAGTAACACATCTGTTACATTTACCCAAGGTTTCTGGGAAGAAATCTTTCAGTTGGGCTGGAGTGTAATAGTATTGGTGTAGGTATTTGAAGTGGATTAGCTTGAATCCTGTGTTGATTGGCCCCTCTTCTAGTCATCTCACAGCAATACCTCAATACTTTTTCCGAGACCTCCCGCCCCACAGTATGTTCCCATGATTTTCGGAGAGAGGCTGTTGCCTCCGACCTAGAGTTGAGGGTTATGGTATATAGACCTAATATCACCCTGTTACTGAGACTCCCCTGGATCAGCTTATCCAGAGTGTCCGCGATCCGGTGTTGCTCGGTGAAAGTGGGAAAAAGCCAATGCAGGGTTACCCTGAGCCTGTAGTATAGGAACATATCCAGTGCTGATAACGTCCCCCTCTCCTTCAAAAGATCCAAAGTTATAAACGTCCCATTGGGAAAAATGTCCCCGAAGTGCGTCACCCCCAATCTTTTCATCAAGGATACAAACCCCACCTCGCTGGTGAGAGGGGCCTCAAGAATGTGCATAAACGGGAGCCTGGGCAAGTAGAGAACCTCTCCTTTGGTCTTATGTTCTATGCGAGCCCATGCCCTGCAGGTCATATCTACCATGTTATGTACCCGATGTGCCCTGCTCGGTGCTGTGAGAATTACGGACCTCAACAGTGCCGGTGCAGCGATTGCCCTTTCTACCTCCACGTGTCATCGGTCCCCTCGCACCCCATACCAGTATAGGAGAAACCTTGCCTGTGCCACATTATAGTAAGTTTCAAAGTCTGGCAATGCTAGGCCCCATCCCATATGGGTACTGTTGGCTTATCCCAGGAGACCCTCGCCTGTTTACCCACCCATATGAATTGTACTATAGCCAATTTCAATTCTCGAAAGTATTCCCTGGGTACCGTTATAGGGGTGTTTACAAATATATACAGAAATCTGGGAAGCAGTGTCATCTTAATCACAGATATCCTGCCATATAAATTGAGAGGGAGGGTCCTCCATCTGGACATAGCCGCCTTTGCCTGTTCCAGAACCCTTATATAGTTACTGTTATATACAACCTTACTATCCATTGTTATGTTAATCCCCAGGTAGCTGGTCTGGACCATGTGCCATTGGAACTCTCACGCATCCTTATATTGCCTCACCTTGTTTGTTAGTGGGAATATGACCGATTTGCAGGTGTTTACTTTTAGCCCAGATAGATCCCCGAATCGTTGAACCTCTCGCATGACCGGGTCCAAGTTAGTACTGGGGTCTTGGATGAACAGCATCATATCGTCCGCATACAGTGATATCACCACTTTATGGGTGTGCAGTCAGATTCCTCAGTATATGTGCATTTCTCCTATCCTTTTCGCAGCGGTTCTATCGCCAGGGCGAACAACAGAGGAGAGAGGCGGCACCCCTGACACGTTCTCCTCTCCAATGCTATAGTCGATGTTGCCTGCCCATTCATCCTCACCTTGGCTACCGGGTTGTTATATAGCAATGACACCAGGACGATGAACTGCTCCCCCATACCCATTCGGCGCAGCACTTAAAACAAAACCGGCCACTCAACTGAATCGAACGCCTTAGTAGCAGAGAGTCCTCCTGTGGCTCTGCTGCCATCAACCCAAACATCCTCCTAAATCCATATGAAGTGGACTGTCCCGGGATGAAGCCCGCCTGATCCACTCTCACCATTGTTGGCATTAAAGGTGATAGTTGGGTTGCTAGAATTTTGGCCAAAATGTTATTGTCAAGGTTAATGAGTGAAATTGGGCGGTAGGAGAGCAGTCATTACCCGGTTTATCCGGCTTCAATAGTACAACCACAGCTGTTTCCCTCAAAGATTCTGGCAATTGTCCCTCCGCCAAGCTGTGCTGGTACACCTGCAGTAGATAGGGGGTGTGTTTATTGGCAAAATGCTTATAAAATTCAGCCGGGAACCCGTCAGGTCCCGGTGATTTCCTGGATGGTAAGGATCTGATTGCTCACAGCACCTCCGTTAATGTCAGTGGGTGGCTTAACCACTCCCTTTGCTCCCACGTACACCAGTGCAGCCCCACCTGATCCATATATGAATCTATTTCTGCCTGAGAAGCCGAGGTTTGGGTAGAGTACAATTGTTTACAGTACCTGAAGAACTGTTGAACTATCTCTCGATCCTCAAATCGATCCACCCCTTGTTCGTCTGCTATCGCTGGGATTCTGCCCCTGAGGTTGTCCATCTTGGTCGCTCTAGCTAACGTTCGCCATGGAGTCTGTCCCTCCCCATACTGGCGAATAGCTGACCTGCCCCATATGTACTTGGCTTCTCTTTGTGCCAGGTCCCGAAAATTCCTGAAGCTGCTGCAGTATCCCCGCTGGCTGGTATTTTCTTTGTCGGCTAGTTCCCTTCTGATTTGCTTTATAATCCCCGATTCTCTGGATATGCATTCCCCCCTGATCACGCATTGAAAGCTTTCCCACAGTGTTCCCACAGATTCCACTGACCCCTCGTTGATCTTAAAAATAAATATCTATGGCCGTCGTCAACCCCTCTCTAAACACTGTGTCAGTAAGCCCTTCGCCTTTGAATCTCCAGTGAGGCCTCTCTCTCGCGTCCTGACAAGTCAATAGTCAGCTGCACGGAAGCATGGTCAGATAGTGTGTGGGCCAGGATTTCTACCCCTCTGGTCTGCCCCAGGAGTGATTGTGATACCAAGAATAAATCCAACTGCAATGCTGAATTGTGGGGCGCATAGTAATGTATGTACTGTCGTGCATCCTGATTTCTAACCCTCCAAACATCTTCTATGTCCCATACGAGCCTCATGCCCTGCAGCTTGTTTGTCCCCTTACTCCCTGGGCGTTGGGCCTCTCCCATCCCATCACGTGCAGGGTCCATCACTATGTTGAAATCGCCAGCCCAAACCATCTCCCCTTCGGATACTTTCCCCAGTTGCCGTTCTATCCAGTCCAGCGACTCCGTCATGTCCTAGTTTGGGCCATAATAATTAACCAAAGTGTAGGTTTTCCTTTGAATAATACACTGCACCACAAATGCCCTACCCTCTTGATCTTTGATGACAGTAGTCGGACGAAACCCCACAGAGCTGTGTATGAGAGTACATATGCCCCTTGCATACGAGGAGTATGATGAAAAGTATCTGTGGCAGCCCCAGCTCCTCCCAAATTTAGACTCAACCTCTTATGTTAAATGGGTCTCCTGTAAAAAGGCAATCCCCACCTTATGGCATTGCATGTATAGCAGGACTTTCCGGTTCTTGGAAGGACAATTTATCCCTCTAACGTTCCAAGTAATACAACTAAGTGTTGCCATTGGGTATCGGGAGAATATGTGCTGTTCCCAGGAGCTGATCCATGAGGTGGCCTGACCACCCGGCATTTTCCTGGGTGTACGGGAACCCTCCCTCACAACCCACGTGTATTGTTTTGCTTGTACTGAGTCCCCCCTGTTCCCCCTCCCCCAGTGACAACCCCAATTTTGTCAGTAACCTTCCAGCTCCCTCCCCCCCCAACTCCCCGCCAAGAACCTCTCTTCGCCAGTTGCTTGGTCTGCCCCCCTCCCCCTGCTGAATACCCCAAATAATCAGCTTTCCCTGTCTGCCAACCGTATACAAACTTGAGATTCCGCTTGAGGGATAGCTATTAGACCAACCCTCCGTCACACCTGCACAGATACGTGATTGTCCTCACCATGTCAGGATTTTGTCCCAATCAGATTTTAGTGTTGTGCATTATTCAAGTATTTTTCTCCTTGGGTGCAGTATTACCCGTTGTTTCGTTGCAGCTGGGGGTTTCTCGGTTGCATTTCCAGAAAAGCAGCAGCCTCTTCAGGAGTATGAAAGAAGAGCGCCCGCCCTTCATGTTCAATCCTCAGTTTGGCCGGAAACATCATGGCATAGCGTATGCCCCTGTCTTGCAGCTGTTTCTTCATTTCTCTGAATGTCCTCCTCAATGCTTGCACTTTATCCAAGAAGTCCGGGAAGAACTTGATCGTGTCCCCTTTGTAGATCACCGTCCCCTTTTCTAAAGCTTTGCCGAGGGCAATGTCCCTGTCTCTGTAATTCAGCATGCGTGCTAATGAGGATGAGGTGATGCTCCCGGGATCGGCTTCTTCCCACTGGGTATACGATGTGCTCTTTCAACTATACACACTGCTGAAAACCCCTCTGCACCCAGTGCCTCCCGCAGTATCTCCTCCACGAAGGGTTCCATGTTTCTTTGCTCTACCCATTCCGGGATTCCAATTCTAAAATTGTTTATTCGGGATCTAGATTCCAAGTCCTCATGTTTGTGGGTGAGTTCTTTCAGCGCCCCATCCAGTCTTTCGCCATGTTTGTCCAGGCGGACTTGCATGTGGTCGACTTTATAGGTGAGAGAGTCTAGCTTCCCGTCTAGGGATTGTATGCTAGTTTGCAGCTGATAAACATCTCCTTTATGCCTTGGAATGCTCCCGGTGGGTCTTGGGGCATTGCCAGGGGCCCTGCTTCTGGAGAGACTTCCATCGTTTTTCTGGTTCTTGCTTGTGAGGGTGTGTCACTATGTAATTTTGACTGCGGTTTGCCCCCTTTGCCAGTTTTAGACATTTCCGTTGTTCTGGAATCTGTACAACTCAGGCACACGTGTCCACAGGCACCCTATCTTGGTGCGTCACCTTTGTGCGGTTCTTCAATGTCACCATGGGAAGTGCTTATGGCCCCTTCAATTACTTCAGGCCCAGGGACTTCTGTCAGGGTGGTGCCCGATAGAGGTAGAGGTGCCACTAGCGTGATGAAGTCATATGGTAGCAAATTGGTGCAGTGCTACCCTCTCTGTTTCTCTGGCAGTTTTTCCACACCAACATTCTCTTTATGGACTTCTGAAATGGGGCTGGTCTGGATTGTCTTCAGGATTCATCCATACAGTTGTCTAATACTGATGGGTGGCCTCTGATGCTGGCAGTGTTAATGGGTAGCCTCTGACGCGGATAGTATGAGCTACGTCAGTTTTTGGGAGATGCCAAAATGACTCTCCCACCCTCAACCACCCCCAACCACAGTCACTGCTTCTCACCCTATGCTACAGAGGCGAGGGTCCGTTACTGTGTTCCGATTCTTGCCGTGTTGAGCCGGCACTACACACCCTGTGTTCACCTGTCTTCAGGGGTGTCTCAGTCCAGAGGCTTCTCTGTGAGCTTTGTCACAGGGCAGCTGTGTGCGCTATGCTGATTTCTGCTCTTCCTGGTGTCCAGCGCCCTCATGCCTATGTGGTCCTGCCCCAGCGTTTAACAGTATGTTGAAGATGGAGCTCGGACTATGGGCGGGCTTGTTCGTGTGGTTCCCCTCTCATCAGCTCTAACCACCTCCCCAAACTGATATGAGAGCTTGGTTGTTTCCTTTTATTGTGTGCTAGCCAATGGTAGAAAGGAGTGTTGATCCAAAACAAAAAGTTGATAGCTCAATTAGGCTAACAAAGTAATTTATTTGCATATATAGTTATGTACAAGATGATGAATCTTTTAATGGCTGCTTTGCCTGCCTGCCTTCTTCTTACCCGGGAAAGATTTCTATCAGTCACAAAAAGATGACCAAGCTCTGTTAAGGAGGTGAGGTTATGAAGTTGGAACGAAAGATCTCTTGCCACGGCAAGATTGTGTACGATCTTTATCATTTGTACAAGAGTGTCATCATGGTTGAAAGACAGGTTGATGTGAGAACCCTGTAACACTTTGAAGATGAACAAAGAACACTGTGCACAGCACGATCTTCACTATGTAAGCGTGAGCATGTTAAGATAGGACTTCATAGTGGAAGGGTAGTCTTTTCTTCAATCTACTTGACACTGTTTCATGTGCACCCAAACTTGTGCTTACTACTAATGTCTTCAGGGACGGACCATAGCCCGGTCCAGGGAGTGACCTGGGGTGGCACGTGCTAACCCTGGAATCTGATTGTCCACCCCATGTGCCACCACGTTATCCTACTGTCACACTTTGCCTGAAATCTCACCTGTTTATCTTTTGAAGTCTTGGACAGCGGTTTTTCCTTCTTCCAGACAGCTCGGGTCTTGTAGAGACACGGTCGAGTATCCTCCGTTGCCAGCGTGTAGGTGAAATCCGACCGAGGTGAGTATGCGTTCAAATCCAGGGAGGAAGAGCAATATTTCGCAAAGTCTCGGGAGGAAGGAAACCAGGAAGGAACCAGGACAAGTACAAAGGCAGTAAGGGATAAGCGCTAAGGGCGGCAAGGTCCCAGGAAATGAGAGCGCTAATAAGACAGCTAAGGTAGAGGATGGGCTTAACAGAACCTGGAAGGGAAGGGGACTAAGCACAAGGAAAGTACGACCACACTTGCTGAAGTTTGGGAAGTTAGCGCACTCGAGTGGTAGTCATGCACTAGAGTCGGCCATGTTGGGTATACTTTGGAAGTAATGTAGCAATGTCTTATGGACCACATAGTCCAGAAGGGACTGAAACGTCGAATCATGACAGCATGCCCCCTCTTAAACTGTGGTCCCTCCAATTTGCCCGGATGGGTCAAGTGGAACTGTCGTAGCAAGAGAGTGGCATTCATATTGGACATTGGTTCCCATGTTCGTTCACTGGGTGGATATCCTTTCCATTCACCAAATATTGTAGACGACCCCTTCTATATCTGGAGTCACAAATCCTAGAAACTTCAAATTCAACCTGTTCATTGTTGAGCAAGGGGGTAGGTCGAGGAGAGGTCCTAGTGGTTTGTGAATAAGGTTTCAGTAAGGATGTGTGAAAAACAGGGTGAATCCTTTTCCAGGAGCCGGGTAATTGAAGTCTGAAGGCTACAGGGTTGATGATTTCTTTTATCGAAAAGGGGCCATAGAAATGTGGAGCCAACTTGTTGGGCCTTAAATGTCAAGGTAAGAGTCTGAAGGAAAGCCAGACCTTATCACCGATGGCGTATTTTGGACCTGGTCTTCTCCTGGTATGTTAGAGCCCAAGGCCCAAATCCAGTTGTGGTGGCTTGACACATCGAGATGAAATTTGGTCTTTCTGACAATATACCCCTCAATAGTACAAAAGGACAGATTGAGGTGAGTATTGCCCGAAAATGTTTGTACACCCTGGTACGCAGACAGCTGGCTGCAAGAAAAAGTAACCAAGTATTAACATTTGGCTAAAGGCACCGTTATCTCAAAACAAGATGAAGAACTGCTACTCACAAGCAAGAAACTCAGAATGGGACTGAATATTTCCAAGCTAGATTGGTGAGTACCCTAGAACAAGAAATGCAACAATTACCGGGAGGACAATAGTGGAAGGAAACAAAGCATGAACCAAAGTGTATGTGCTTACCAATTGAGTGGACAGTTGCGAAACAGCAGATGAATTCTGGTAAATGAAGAGGTAGTCCTGGAAACCCAATGTCCTGTTTCCTATTCCCGCCGGCACGAAGACGCCTAAAGAGTCATTTGATCCTTGCGCCGTTGCGTTGATGTTCTTTGATCCTTGCGCCGATGCGCAACAGTTCTTTCTGTCCTTAAGGTTTTTGAGCAGAAAAAGGAGGATGATGAAATGACTGTAGCTGGAATAATCCAAATGGCTTTGGCAGGGGTAAAACGTGAAGGGGCACAAGCAGCCCGTGAAAGTTCCAAGGTAAGCAGTTATCGGGTAAGACTTGAAGAATGATGCAAATGCAGTCCGTGGCCGTTCCGGGTCTAGTAATGAGCAGGTAAGATTTGTGGGAAGAGACGATTCAGTGCGTGGACGTTCCGGGTCTAGTAATGAGCAGGTAAGACTTGTGGGAAGAGACGATGCAGTCCGTGGACGTTCCAGGTCTGGTAATGAGCAGGTAAGACTTGTAGGAAGAGACGATGCAGTCCGTGGACGTTCCGGGTCTAGAAATGAGCAGGTAAGATTTATGGGAAGAGACGATTCAGTCCGTGGATGTTCCAGGTTTAGTAATGAGCAGGTAAGACTTGTGGGAAGAGACGATGCAGTCCGTGGACGTTCCAGGTCTGGTAATGAGCAGGTAAGACTTGTAGGAAGAGACGATGCAGTCCGTGGACATTCCGGGTCTAACAATGGGCATGTAAGACGAAGGCAATTGACAAGAACAAAGCAAGAAGTCATGTAGAAAACCAAGGAGTCAAGGAACCAGGAGACAGAGTAACAAGATGTGTAGCTTAAGAGTTTTTGCAGATTCAGAAGCACCGCTACGCGTGGGGATGGGGCTTAAACACTGGTTAGTTGACCGCACGCACAGCGTGGCGTCGTAGGCCTCACAGCCTACGCAAATGCAAAGGACACCAGCGTCTCCACGGCAAACCATAGCGTTTCCTGAACGGGAGCGTTTAAACAAATGAACCATGATTCCGAGGAGTTACAGAGCATCCTGCTTTGGAGTGAGAACCGTTCACTCTACTGTGTATTCTGGAATGTTTGCATTTACACGGTACTTCTTTATTATCAGATGCCAAACCATCTAGTGGAACCCTGACATGGTATCAGCATATCGTTTAAGATCCATCCTGGCCTTTTCCAAATGTCCTTTCACATCCTTGTGTACTGTGACCAAATGCTCAATCCAGGAATCGACAGATGGAACCGGGGTGGAGTGAGGCAGAACAGTAGGTAAGACAGATGGATGAAATCCTTGGGAGCAAAAGAATGGGCTGGTCTTAATGGCAGCATGGTCGGAGTTATTATAAGCAAATTCAGCCACAGGAATCAAGACAGAGCAATCATCCTGTACCTTGGAGGTGAAACATCGTAGATATTGTTCGAGTGTTTGGTTGACTCGTTCTGTAATCCCATTGGTTTGAGGATGATACCCTGAACACAAGGCGCGTTGAATGCCTAACATTTTCCATAGGTATTTCCAGAACTGTGAGATGTACAGAGGGCCCCGGTCAGAAATGATTTTAGAAGGGAGGCCATGAAGTCTAAAGATGTGGCTTACGAAAATTCCTGCCATTTCTTGTGCTGAAAGTAGCTTTTCCAAGGGAGTGAAATGGGCCATATGGGAAAACAGGTCAATGGTAACCATTATGGTCGTGAAGCCCTTGGAAGGAGGTAGCTCCATGATGAAATCAGTAGCAATAGTTGCCCAAGGTCGGTCCGGTAAGGCAGGTTGGTATAGAAGTCCTGCTGGTTTCTTATTGTCATACTTTTTCTGACTGCAGACTGCGCAAGCTTGGATGTACTTTTTTATATCTTCGGCCATTCTGGGCCACCAAAAGTTCCTCTGAATGAGTCTAAGAGTTGCTGATATGCCCCAATGTCCTGAATGGAAAGTATCATGGCAGAGGGTTATTATCTTCGATCACAGTTCTTGTGTAGGTATCACTAGGTTCTTATCCTTAAAAAGGTAACCGTCTTTAGCCAAGAGTACCCATTTGTTTGTCTTCAGGTATTCCTTCCAGAGATCCAAAAGAGGTTTCTGAGCGGATATTATCCAATAAGGAATTTGCTTGGGCAATAAAGACGGAATCGGAAAACATCTTTGGAAGGGCACAGGGTTCCTCAGGTTCATAGTCAGGCCGTCTGGGCAGAGCGTGATCAATAATGTTAGTTACACCTGGAACATGGTTTATCTGGAACTGATATTGAGCAAAAAAAAAGGCCCAGCGAGCCTGACGACTGTTTCTGCACTCCAATGACTGAAGAACTTGCAAATTCCGGTGATCAGTGCGGACTTGAATCAGATATTTGGCACCCAAGACCAGATGACGCCATTCGGTAAAAGCCTGTCGGATGGCAAGCAATTCCTTCTCCAACACAGAGTAATGTGTTTCACTGGAATTTATAGTACGAGACAGATAAGCTGTAGGATGTTCTTTGTTATCTTCCGATTCTTGTTTTAAAACAGCCCCTATGGTGTAATCTGAGGCATCGGTTTCCACCAGGAAGGGTTTGTTAATGTCAGGTTGAGCCAGGATGGGTCTTTGAGTAAATCTTTGTTTTAACTCGTGAAAGGCAGATTCTTGGTCTTTTGTCCAGTCGAAAGGAACGTCTTTCTTTAGTAATGCAACTATGGGCTGTACAATAGCAGAAAAGGTAGGAATGAATTTATGATAAAAGTTTGCAAGTCCTAGGAAGGATTGTATTTGTTTTACTGATGTGGGCCTGGGCCACGAGAGGATTGAGTCGACCTTGGCAGGATCCATTTGAATTCCTTGAGGACCTAGGATAAATCCCAGATAGCGAACAGTGGGAACGTGAAAAATGCATTTCTCTGGTTTGGCGAGTAGGTTATTCTCTCGTAAACGTTGTAAGACCAAAGACACCTGTTCTTGATGTATTGCGAGATTCTTGGAATAGATCAGGATGTCGTCCAGAAAATGATGACAAAGAGGAACAGCATGTCTGAGAATACTCTGTCCATGAACCGTTGAAACACTGCTGGGGCATTAGATAAACCGAATGGCATTACTAAGTACTCGAAAATGCCCAAAGGGTGTCCTGAAGGCAGTTTTCCACTCATCACCTTCTCTTATGCAGATCAGATGGTAGGCGCCCCAAAGGTCAAGTTTGGTAAAAATCACAGCTCCACGGACTGCTTCCAGGATGTCTGAGATGAGTGGTAATGGGTAGCGGTCCTTTGGTGTACATTGGTTGAGCCCCCTGTAGTCCAGGCAGGGTCGAAGTCCCTTGGTATCTTTCTTTGGCACAAAGAATAAGGACGCTCCTGCAGGGGATTTCGATAGGCGAATAGTGCCGTTGGAAAGATTAGTATCCAAGTATTTACGTAGGGCTCTCTTTTCAGGTTCTGAAAGTATGAACATCCTTCCGAAATGGTATAACTGCAGAATCGTCGGTTTCAATGGCACAGTCTTCAGGTCGGTGGGGAGGTAATGCTTGAACAATATCTGATGAGAACACATCCGAGAATTGTTGGTAAGACTCAGGTACCTGGGTGAAGTTAGACACACTAATGGGCGACTTCTTAGTCTTCTGGTTTTCCGAGGACGAGGGCTGTGTCCCTTGAAACAGGCAATGTGAAAGACAATATTCTGATCCTAAGAACAAGGAACCTGCTGTCCAGTTAATATATGGATTGTGTCTTTGAAGCCAAGGCATGCCTAGCACCATCGGATAATGAGCAGCCTTTATAATGTCGAAGTGTAACATCTCATGGTGATTGTTTATAGTTAGTTGCAGTTCTGTGGTTTGTTGAGTAATGGGTCCTGAAGATAATGGATTTCCATCGATACCTTCGACTGCCTGGATGATGTCTTTGGCCTTCCGGGGAATATGGTGTTTCAGAGCCCAATCATGGTCAAGGAATATGCCCATTGCTCCGCAGTCTACCAGGGCCAAGACGGAATACATTTCTTTTTTGGTGATTGACAGAGACACTTGAAGAATCACCAGGCTATTTGTGGGTTGACTGGGTTTGCTTGGAGAAAACTTGGAGCACGAATCTTTCTCCCGAAGCTGGACTCCGTTCAAGATCGGGAGATGGCGTTTTCCGGACACCTGGGTGGAGCTATAGGGCAATTTCTTACAAGATGTTGGTCAGATGCACAATACATACAAAGTCCAGTATCGATTCTATGAGTCCTTTCTTGTGAAGAAATGGGTCCCCGTTTGGAGCCAAGTTGCATTGCATTGGCTCAGGGTCCGGCAGGGGATTAGACACCGTCTCTTTACCACTGGTATAATCCAAAGGGGCTCTTTCTGGCAAGGATTGTGTCTTTTTCTTTTCAGACTTCCTTTCCTGGATGTGGAAATCAATTTGCAAGGACAGATCCAGTAAAGCCTGGTCCAGTAAAGCCTGATCGTCGTTCAATCCACGGTGAAACAGGGTGAAACAGGCTTCTGGAGCCCAGTCAGCCTCCTTGGCCAATTGTTTGAAACGGGTGACGTATGACAACATATCCTGAGAACCCTGTTGAAACTCCAGTAGTTTCTCTTGGGCACTGTATACCTGTTCAGGTCGATCAAACATAGTTTTAAAGGCATCTACAAATCCTTCATAGTTGTCCATTAGTGGGTCCCCTGCATTTACTAAGTGCGTTGCCCAGGCCAAAGCATTTCCCGAAAGGTGGGAGATTATAAATCAGACCTTGGCTCTGGGTGTTGAGAAATAGTAAGGTTTGAAGATAAAGTGCACTAAACACGAGTCAAGGAAGGAACGCAGGGCCTTGGTGGTTCCATCATATTTGTCCACAATACCCCCTACTATGGCACTTTCCTGGAACTCCGAATCCCTGGAGAGCACAAGTTGTTTCATTGCTGCATTTTCAGCTTTTAAATTCTGTACTTCAGTTGTCAGCTCTTGCATACCTCTCATGAGGTCTTGAACGGCTGCTTCCATAGTAGAATCAATATTCAATCCTTGGCGTCTCAAACTGTCACACTTTGCCTGAAATCTCACCTGTTTATCTTTTGAAGTCTTGGACTGGGGTTTTTCCTTCTCCCAGACAGCTCGGGTCTCGTAGAGACACGGTCGAGTATCCTCTGTCGCCAGCGTGCAGGTGAAATCCGACTGAGGTGAGTATGCGTTCAAATCCAGGGAGGAAGAGCAATATTTTGCAAAGTCTTGGGAGGAAGGAAACCAGGAAGTACCCAGGACAAGTACAAAGGCGGTAAGGGATAAGCACTAAGGGCGGCAAGGCCCCAGGAAAGGAGAGTGCTAATAAGACAGCTAAGGTAGAGGAGGGGGCTTAACAGAACCTGGAAGGGAAGGGTACTAAGCACAAGGAAAGTACGACCACACTTGCCGAAGTTCGGGAAGTTAGCTTTGAGACGCGAAGCGCCGTGGGGCGTGTCTCTTTTCAAGGAACTGGCGAACTCCTGGAAACACTAGAGTGGTAGTCATGCACTAGCGTCGGCCATGTTGGGTATACTTTGGAAGGAATGTAGCAATGTCTTATGGACCACATAGTCCAGAAGGGACTGAAACGTCGAATCATGACACCTATTCAGACACGCGTGTGGGTATGTGTGTGTGTGTGTGTCCATGCATGCTCGTACTTCATGCCACCTCTGCATAAGTCGGTGCCCCACTTGGGCCACCCCAGTCAAAAGAGTCTGGACACGCCACTTGGTTGATCATCAGCCAACCCGGTTCTGCTCGATTTTCCCTGCTGGTCCAGTCTAGTAACAATATCTTCTCACCTTCTCCCTCGTCAGGTTGTTCAGGACTTCCTCATGGCTCACCCATCAACCTCTCACTCACTTCCTTGGCTTTTCACTGGCCTGTGGTGCTGTGGGCTGTATCATGGAAGCATAGTTACATTAGAAACATTCTTGATTTGCTGGTGTTTGAGAGGAGCATTTCAACACAGTTCCTTGAGATCACTTAGAAACAGGTGAAAAGGCAGGTGATACCTGCTGAAGTACATAGAGCCAAATGAGAAATTGATGGAAAGGAGTAGCCTCCTGGAACTTGGACGCTAAATTCCAAGGGTCAGTATAGAAAGTGATTGAAAATAGACATGATGCATGCTGGTACTTGAAGTCATAATTCCTGATTCCAGAGCACTGAAAGAGCACTGAAACTTGAAAACAAAGCCCTGGCAAGACTTAAGTGATAAAGAAAATACATCTCCTCAACTGAGTGAGTGAGGTTAGAGCTTCAGGCCACCTGACGAACATTATAAATAATAAAGTTGTTAAACTATGTTCATGGTCTTGCACTGTTTATTTTTTTTAAAGAAACCCTACAGTTCCAAATTCAATAAACAAAAAAAAATCTGATCCTTGGACCATTTTTTTATCACATATAGAGGTACATGTCCTAGCAAGCAGTCAGCAAAACAGTACTTTCTAGTGTCTCTTGGGCGGCTGTGCCATTCATGAGGTTTCCTTCCCGCAAAATGCATCCATTGACGTTACATGCAGGGTACCATCATGTGCTTCTCACTTTACTTTCTGTAAACATTACTCTCTTGAATCAAGCTCAAGGGCAGATGCTCAGTTCGACCAAGCAGTCCTCAAGAACCTTTCTAAATATTAGTATCCCGCCCCACCGGCAGGCGGAAGCCGGCGGCGGAACAAGGCCAGGATAAAGGCCATCGCCCCCTGTTTGCCCCAGTGAGCCTCCCCTTGCAGGCAACCCCACAGGTGAGAGGACAGGAGCCCTTCTCCCTCGTATGCCCAGCCGACCCCTCCTGCAGCACGAGAGACTGCAGCCACGATGACTGCAGCAACAAAGATCCACCTGGATCAACCATCTACAGCCCCAGCAGCCCGTGCCTACCATCTGCCCATACAGATCTGCACATTTCTTTGTGCCTAAATCGCCCGAGGCACCCGATCCCACACCGCGCTGCTGCCTGCCTGACCCTCCAAAATGGCCGGCGTAATGCGGCATGAGAGCGAGGCTCTCGGTTGCTAGGCAACCCAACAATACATCTACGATCCCGCCCCACCGGCAGGCGGAAGTCGGCGGCGGAACAAGGCCAGGATAAAGGCCACCGCCCCCTGTTTGCCCCTGTTCGCCATCGTGAGCCCACCAGAGACCCTCCGACCTCGGGAACGATCAAACAACCTCACATCATTCCAAACCACAGAGGACTTGAAACACAATGGTAAGGTTCACCTCCGAACCCGAACTAACCCTAAAAGGACTAAGCAACTCTGCCCCACTGTTACACTAGCGTGTGCTCTAGTGACATACCACAAAAACGATGCAACTCCGCACTATACTACCTCTTGTTTTACTAACGTCTAACTCTCCCACTAACTCTCCCACTACGGGATTTAACTCTAAAGCCGCCTGAGAGGATGTAGCCACCCTCCTTCCCTCTTTCTCCATCATGTACATGTTCCTCCAGTAAGGCCGCCGCCTTGCAAACCACCAATGTTCTTGTAACGTAACCATGATTCCTGTGATATAGCTAAAATCTACTACCATAATGTAACTAAGTAAGCTGTCCTATGATGTAACTAAGAAAGTATGCCTGCCGTGCAATTATAAAAGTATTCTTGTAAATGTAACAAACTGACCATTATCATAACGTAAATGAAAAGCATTCCTGTCCTGTAACTAAGAAAGTATTCATTCATGCGATGTAACCAAAACAGCATTGCTGTCATGTATCCCTGTTACCACTCCCTGTAACCAAGATCCCTACAAGTAACAGCGCCACAATGCCCGAGGGCTGCATGTGCGCTTTACAAATTTAAATAAATAAATAAATGAGTATCTGGCAGGTAGGTGGGTAGGGGCAGCCTCCCAGCCATTGAGGAGGCTCGTAACGGGGTAATTGCGACATGGTATACCCTCCGCTCCGTGCCTCCTCACTGCTGGAGGCTGCCATATTCCCCCGCTGGGGATTCAGATAAGTGCTCCCCTCCTTCCCTTACCGCCTCCCTCTCCACAGACCCCCCTCCCCCTTCCCTCCACTTACCTGCTTTTTTCGCTCCTCATCGGGAGCAGATGCCATGGAAAGGCATGGCAGGCTTTTTTTGTACACTTTTCGTCCTATATATTGAATGGCTTCCATGGAAAGGGAGAAGGGACTACCTATAGTCCCTTCTCCCTTTCCATGGTGGCCATTTTGTTTGTTTCCTTTTTTATTGTTTTCAATGGCCTCCATGGAAAGGGAACACAGACTTCGCTTTCCCTTCCCCGGTGGCCATTTTTGTTTTCTTTCTTTTCAAACCACTCAGTTTCGGAAAGGAAGAAAACAAGCTTTTAGTGACCGGGGTACTAATAGCAATAATCCCCTCACCAGAGAGCCATTACTGAGTCAGACAATGCCCTGGGTCCTTCGTTAAGGCCCCCGCTATGCTTGGGGCTGTAATTATGGGCCATGTGGTGTCACATGCCCGCTAATCCCGGGTCACGCGACACGCCGGAAAATAAAGGTATCACCGGAACTGGCGTTATAACGCCAGTCTGGGTTTATGCATCCAACCCAGTGGTCGTGTTTCTTCTGTGCCTGCGACCCTGCCGCGCTTCGCGCCCTTGTGGTCCATCAAGGCCCCATTCTAACGGTCGGGCTACCCGCGTTACGGCCGCCCACCATCACAGGCCACACAGCATTACCTGACTCAGTAATGGCCCCATCCCCCGGCTCAGGGATTATTGTTTAAAAATACTATAGGCCCTCCTCCCTATTCCAATATTGCCTAGCAATCTGCCATCATAATGGAGGAAAGCGGACGGGACATCGGAGTATGAAGAAGTAACGCACCATACAGACTCATGTATTCCTAGTACTGAGCCCCATTTCCTGCATATGATCCACCCACACAACCCTATTTAATACTAATACATCAGCAGCAGCATGACAGTCAGGTGGAGTGAGTGTGGATGAGACCAGGTGATGCTTCTCCTGAGCATTTGCCACAGTTTACCATTGAAAACTCGGTCTTTTGCTGTGCAAAATACTCCAGTCCCATCACCACTGGGGCCGACCGAATAGAGGAGTGCTATGATAAGTAACTGTCATTTCCCAGCACCTTGTGGGCGCTCCCCTTTCATGAATTTGAAAATATTGATCATTCAACAGCATTTTTGGAGAATACAGCAAAGAGTGAGGGACCCAGCAGACAGAATGAGATGATGTCAATTATACAGCTATCACTAAACATCTCACCTGGTATCCCATTAGTTTGTAAATTTTGTAACATGGAGGCGCAATTGGGAGTTTGGTGGTGATGGTGTTTTTTTTCTGAATGCCTGATTAGAGGTGAATGAGGTATTTACATCTGCAGTATTCCTGAAATGCTTCATGCTGTTTACCGCATAATTATGAGGGTGAATTCTTCCTCTAAATGCTTATGTTATCCGTAATCGAGAAGTTAATTTCCTCTGACTCCCAACGCGGTAAAAAGAGTTGTAGTAATGTGCTGGCACACCTCCGCTCAAGTTATGGGGCAAAATATACTTTATACCCACCAAATAAAGCAATAATGTTGGCATCTCAAATGCTCTGATTGCCACCCTTTTTGATGCATAATGACAGAAATGTCTGTGCGTTATTGAGTGTATTATTGGCCCTTGTTATTGTATACCTTAATGTGCAGCATTCCCCTTCATGTGACAGCAGTAGTGTGTACTGCTGCTATCACATATGTATTTCAAGCCCCCAAACAGGGGGCTAATTACACTTTTAACATTTTATATAAACAGGACAAATAGTCATTGAAAAACACTGCATGTTTGCCATCACTTAACCACATAGGCAGCTGCAAAGTCCAAATCAGGCAGACTCCTCAGAAAACTGCATGGGCTAAGGTAAACACTGCATGGGGTATTCTACTGAGAGATGTCTGCAAACTCATAATAATGGCCAAACTGTGCAACAAGTCAAACCAAACCGCATGCCTCGTTACCTATGTCCAGTTTGTAATCACTGAGGCTGTTGCAGTCATACATTTCCCTTCCCTCTGGACACCGGAGACAGAAAACACTGACAGGGAATCCGCATTTCAGGCTGACCAGTGTCTTGAGGTCCGAAACAGTGGTGTTGAGCAGGTATATAGTACCCATTATAGGTATGGTTTCTCCAGTAGCTGCATTGAACACATGCAGGATTGGCTTGTCTTCTTCCTAAAACACAAAGCGTCATATGTTTAATGTAATCGTTTCCAGTGCCACTTCGCTTGCATTGCAGTCTAATCTTACCACAAATGGCCCTCACACATCTAGGCTTCTGTTTTGCTAGGTTGCGTTACCAATCTTTTATAATGGGCCAAATAACCATTGAATGGTTTTTAGAACACTTAGGCTTGTCTATAAGTTGGCGTATTGTGCCCCTGGCTGGGGTATCCAGACTGCAGAGGAAAAGGCGGAGGGAGAACATAAGAGGAGGGGCGTAGAGGGTGCAAGTGCCACAGACAGGGGTAAGGGAGGATGCAGAGGGGCAAGGTATGTTTTCTGATAGCAAGGCTGTTTCTAGATCCATTTGCAAAGGCCCATATACCGGGATTGCAGAAAAGAAACAACAATTCTAAAATGTTTGGAATCAAAAATACTGTCTCCACAAGAGGGAATTTCAAGGAAACAATGGGCCATTAAACACGAATTGTGTTGGGCTGTGTGATGTTCTTGAGATGTGCTCAAGTGGAACCTTGAAACGTGGTGGCTTTTTGACCTGGGATTACCTGCCAATATTTTCCTCTTCTACATGTACTATAATACATATACATAGAGCACAGGATGGAAGGCGTGCACTCTGGTTTCCTGCACAATGCACTTCCACAGCTACCGATGTCTCCTCCGACCGGTTTCTGTGTTCATCACGTCATCAGGGAGGCAGTCTCACTTGCAGTGCAGGTGTAATCAATCAATGTTGATTCTGCTGCAAGGACGTATGGTAGCTGTAGTCATCAGGTTTGCAGGGAACCTGCTCACACCCAAACACCGACAGTGGGGGAGAGAGGGAGTCGCCCACAGTGTGGCAATCCAGACCCTGGAATAGTAATTCTGGGACGGTCAAACCAAGAGGCCAAATGGAGCCAGGTCAAGAATGAAAATGTGGCATAGCCAAGAGGGGTCTGGGTGACAGCCAACCCCCTGCCTCCCCCCTGGTGTCCAGTGTGCCCCCCAGCATCCTGCTGCTGCCCTACTATGCACCCCCAACCCCAGCACCATAAATTGCCTCTGCCACTGAGAATAGACTATGTAAAAGATTTAAGTAGTTGGAGAACAAAGTGGTAGGACAAGCTGGTATGGAGTGAATGACAAATTCCATCATATGTTCAAAGCCTGGCAGCATTAAATGTGAAACGGTATTGTGATCAGATGGAGGCAGTGCTCGTGCCACGGAGAACCCGATTCAGTGGCGAGCTCCCAACAGGAGTGAACTGCCTCAGTTCCAAATGGAGCTGGAACAGTTTAATGTGCATTGCAGTCCAAAACACCAAAAGGATGAACGATAATGATGTGTTATTTATATAGCACTTTCCTAAAAGCGCTTTACATAGAACATATTTACATACAATATCACCCAACCAACGTTGGCACTCATTTATCGACCTCGGAAGGATCAGTTGGCATTGCAGGGATTCGAACCTATAACCTACAGATAACACACAGATCGCAGCAGTGAGCACTGAACCCTCTCAGCTATCTTACTGCGTTAGCCAATGTGCCCCATAAATATGATGCTACACCAAAAATCATCTGAGGATATAGGCATGCAACATAGCGCAAAGTGCAAATAAGCACTTGCAAGAGCGGAGAAGACACTTATGGGCATCACATGAACACAAGCCAGCCTGAAACTAGGCGATCCCCCAAACATGGCAACCATCAAGAACGTACGATAGGAAATATAAGACAATGGGCAATGTCATTATGTTATGAGTCACTTGGTTATCCTGCACAAACCACAACTAGGTGAAATGCTTGAAAAAACAATGCATACAATTTGTTTATTGGTCTATTACTGGGTGAGCAAAGGCGAACATATGTTCAAATGTTTGCAGACACACCCATTTGTTCTATCAAGAACAGGGTAAAAGTTAACCAGGTTTTAAGTCCTATCGCTGAACCAGTCTTCAGAAAGTGAAATGCACCAATGTTCTGGCAACTGTACACTGAATAGAGTGCAAGCGATGATGCCACCACACTGTGGACAAAGTCTACAGTTACCGAGCTGCTGAGCAAGACGTTGCACGCTCATTTGTGTCTGTAGTCTCAGATTCCGGTTGCGCCAATAAATAAGGCAAATAATATTTATCTGTGGACTGCTCATAGCTATGACAGGAATGTTGTGCTGAGATCTTCAGACTAAAACAACAAAGACAAGTGAAAGGCAATGGCTTGGAGTCGCTTCCAATGCTATGTGTTTGTGTTACTATGGCCAAAGTCAATATTTATAGTGTACTGGGTGAATACACCGGGTGCATCAACACTGGGCACTGAAAAAACGAGTGAAAACGCACAAGCCGGAAAATGCACCACAAAAATAAAATACAAGTGTCGTATGAGGGGGCATGCGGTGTGGGAGGACGTATTGTTTTGCCGGAGGACCAGGACACCAAACAAAAGGACAATTGGGGTATTAGAGGTGGAACCGACCCAAAAAGAGACTGACGAAAACGTAGGTGGCAAAATGAAGAGGAAACTAGTCCCTAACCGATACATGGAAATGGGAACACGCATGCAGGGTTGTTCACTGCGTGCCAACACAAGCATAAATTGCCACTGCCAACATTGTGCTAGCAAAGAGACATAGCACCGATCAGAGAGGATCTGTTGATTGAAGGCAATTGTGCATACATTAACACTCCCAGTCAATGTTCTCTCTAAATATTTTTCTCTATGTGCGGAACCGGTTGGCTGTTGTGCGCACATTATTTTCCATGTGCGCAACGTACTAATGAGATAAACCACTTTGTGAGCTACTGTCGCAGAAGAAAGTTTGGAAAGGAATTTCCTCTTCCCAGCCACTGCAATTCTTTAAAAATCTTACAACACTTTTTCAAAACACATAGGGCCTCATTCTGAGGTGGGCGGTAAGGGATACCGGGCACCGGTAAGGAGACCGGTGCCGGTAATCCCTTACCGCTCAATTCCGAGGTCCCTTAGCGGGAACCACAAGGGGCGTGTGGTCGGACCACACGTCTTTTACGGGTCCCGTTAGGGGATCAGGGCGCTAATTACGGGCCTGCAAATAGCCCCCTATGGGGGCTCAAATGGGAATGGGGAATGGCATTTGGAATGCGGACTTACTGGGTCAGCCAAGGGTGGAATGTCCCGGTAAGTCCCCACTCCACCAGACCGGACACGATTTAGGAGGCAGTCATGGCACTAATAGGGAGAAAAATCTGATTAGAGCCCTGCTTGTATCCCTGACATAGGGAGTGAAATGACAGGGCACATAATAAAGTGTATAGTTTTGCCCACCCTTCCACACCACAGCCTAGATAAAATTAAACAAGAGCCTTACTGAGGTTTATTATGGAGCCCTGTTGAAGAAAATCACACATATATGCCTTTTAAGTTAATAGCATAAAGTCATCAGAGATACAACTGATTGGGTGCCTTCTTCTGTAACTATGTATCCCTCTTCTGTAATTCTTTGCTATCAGTTAAATAAGATGCAAGGGGATGCTAGAGACCATACAAACAGATCACATGGTTATATTGAAAAGCCCTCAGCAGCTGAGCATAGAAAGAAAAAGAAGGTGATGTTGTCTAAATGGGTTCTAGAATTTCCTAGTCTTTAGCAGATACGCAGCACATTTCCTTCAGTGTACTGCCGAAATGTCTGCCTTGGTTTTTTAAATGTGCTGCTTTGTTCATCACAAGCAAGGAGTGATGCTCCCACCCATACCCTTCCCCGTCCCCTGTGCTTGCTGATGATAGAGCACTGTAAAAAGTGAGGGATTGTAGCAGTAAACACTCACTGGGATATTTGCAGACCAACAATACTTTGCAAGCAAGGCATACTTAAATGCCTCAACATATGATGTGCATTTTAAGAATGTAATGACTCTGCATGTACACAATTCTTTTGCAGTGCACCCAAGATTGTTTGCAATATACTCCACCCTTATATCATTGTGTAGGATTACACAAGTGCTCAGAGAAACTGTTTTTATGTAGAAGCGAGTTACCATATAACGTGTGAAGTTTATGCCCAAAGGAACTGTGAACACTTGGAAACGATGCAGATTGTGTAAAAAGCATTCTTCTGTCTGGCTATCTGGTGCCATGATACTACAGACAAATAATCCCAGGCATAGTCCATACCCATTATTCCTTGTAGGCTAAGTAAATGATAATGCAATGTTGCTCTCTACTTATAGAGTAATGTTAGTAATCCTAAAGTAGGAGACGCTGAGCGTCACATTTGTCTTTTCATAATTTTTAGAGAGCAAAATATTTGAGTTTTATAAGGCATTAAACTTACAAGGGGGCCGCTTCAAAGCACTTGCGTGATATATGTACAAAGAAGAGGAAGTATGGGATAAGGTTACACATCCAAGTAGCCTGCTTACTTACAGTCAGTATCCGATATTTGAGCTGATAGTTCGATTAGATAGTGTGGGTGACGCTTTTGGTAAGGCACAATGAGTAACAGAAATTCTGGCGTGTGAACGTTACTCATGTTACAACAAACATAAAACAAGTGGATGTATGTAACCTTTTGCAAAGCCAAGAGAGGAAGACGCAAAGTTGTCCGGTATTAACTTAATGTACTCTAGGGCAGAAGTTAAAGTCATAAGGTAAAAGTGTGGTAGACTCAGGTTTAGGAGTCATGGGTGGCGATGGACAATGTTTAGTTAATGTGTGCAGGCATATCTTAGTTAGATTCCTCTATTCATGGAGCAATTGTTTCATATTTTTTAAACTCTTGTGTTGTATTTTGCTGTTAGGGATTTTAGGTGCATAGTAGTGTAATGCACATTAGAAGAGTATCAAGACGAGTTGCTTATTTTAAGAGAAAGAACATTTCAGGTAATTGCTGTGGCTTGTGCCTTATTACATCTTTTTGAATAGGTGAGAATTATCTGTGTGCGCTGCTAAAAGTCTTCTGAGCGGCACCCAGAAGGAAGCTGGGCAAGCGCACATGCGCACAGTTTAGAGGGAACATTGCTCCCAGAACACACTATCATCCCACTTCCACGCATCAGAAAACCCCTAGCAGTCTTCACATCCAGATACCTCCTGAAGCATCCAACCAAAACCAGCCACTATGAGCAACAAACCAGTGCACTGACAGAAATAGTAAAGAGATAAACAAGAGACACAAACCTCAGCCAAACATATTGAGCCTCATTACGATTTTGGCGGTAGCCATGCCGCTATTGGCGGCATGGCTGCCACCAAAATCGGGTCCGGGTCCAGGTTCCCAGAATGGGGAATTACCGGGCCATTCTGAGTTCGGAGGGCCGGGAAATTCCTCCCTCCAGGAACCCGGGCCCAGACCTTCCCCATTCCCATTTCAGCCCCCATAAGGCTGAATGGGAATGGGGAGGGAGCAAACAACGAGCCGATTACGAGCGGTCCGTTGTTTGCTCCCTCTTCCCCTCGCGGGACACGGTAAGCACGCTTGGTTTGACCAGGCATTACTTACCAGGTCCCGCAAGGGGAGCTTGTAATGAGGCGGAACGGGTTTAACAGGTCTGCCTCCTTTAGCTGGTCCCGTTAACCCGTTACGCATCACTTGTAAGGAGGCCCATTGCCTCCCCCAGTCCACCAGCAACCCATCTACTATAAAACCGCAAGAACCATTGCATACCACACCTACCATCACAAGGCAACTTATAACAGCCACAATCACCCCACAAGGATGCCAGAATGATGATTCTGACCCCAGGAAGAACCTACTCCGTTTCTTTGAATTGGACAACCTGAACCTCAAGGCTGCGGTAGTCAATGAAAACAATTGACACATGCAGGCTCCTCTCACTACCAATACCCAACATGGCGCCTCTTGATCAATGCACCATTAATCACCAAACACACCTCAGACATACTTGGCCGCCTCTCAGAGGCACAAAAAGATTTACTTTTCATTATCGAAACATGGTTGTCCTATGACCAGTCACCAGTCATCCATGAAATATCATGCCGGAATACAAGCTAAAATGTGCTAATCATGTATATCGCAGAGGTGGGGGGATAGCATTAGTCCAAAAAGATTGTATGAAACCTCCATGTCATCTGTCGACAACATCCCAGACTGTGAATCACTTGTACTTATCAGCTACATCGCCTACACCTCATCTTTAAATATCTTCCACATATGCAGAACACATTCCTATAACGTGCTTTCACAGACAAATATGCAGGGTCAGTCGCTACTCCAAGCAACAAGTGGGTGTTAGATCTCTTTCCTCGGCTGGGGCCTCCCTCTGGAACAGCCTCCCTGCCTCACTGAAACTTGAGGAGAGCCATCTCCGGTTCCGGAGGCACCTCAAAACCTTGCTCTTGGCTTCTGATTTTTCTCCTCTTCTCCCTTGCTGAATCCCTTGCTGAACCTGCACTGGTTAGCTGGCCACCCTCTGTTCTCGGGCCCAGGTCCCCAGGTTCCCTCCAAGGCCAGTCGGACTCCTGCACTGCCTTCTTGGCAACCCCCTGCACTCGGGACTGTCTATATATCCCTACAGTCCCACTACCAGCACTTGACACCTGATGTCTGCACGTAGCCTCGCACTTGCCACCAGCTGGCCATACTTTACTTTCTTTTATTATTCTTTATCCCATGTACTGCACTTTCCCCCTTCCTCCTTCCCATGCACTTGTGTGATCTGAATGACACCTGGCCTAGTAGGATCACTGCCTGTCTTCCCTCTGTTCCCCCTCCCTTGCCTCGTCGTGCCTTGAAACACTTGTGTATAGGCGCATTATAAATGCCATATAACATCATATCATATCAAATATGCAGATGCCACCACTGGGTCATCAATATCTGATATTACTCTGTGATTTAAACATTTGGCTTGAGAAAGAAGAATACAATCCCATCATTAAATCCCTCACAGCTAAATTCACCACACTGCATCTCAAACAAATGGTTAAAGATGCCACCCATACAGCAGGTGACATGCTGGATGTCATTTTCTGTAATGAGAACATAATCCCAGTCTGCTCTCCAGCTTTCTTTCCCTGTGGAGGACATCTATCCATTCTTTACACAATCTTCACAAAGGAACCGCCACTCATGGAACCATCCATTGGACCAACTGCCTTGTCTATACACTGGAAGGAAGTACAAACCAACATTCTATTGGAAATATTTGAGTCAAGCAAACCAATCATTTCACCTGGCCTGCCAAATAATACATCGAATGAGCAACTCTGCAACTTTCATAACTGGATTAACTCTGCCTTGAGTGCCCTCACAACCAAAACACTTTTTAAACATTCACAGAAGAAGAAACTTGCAAAATTGCCCACTCCCAACTAAACCGCATGTAGAAAGAAAATTGAAAACTGGAGGAAGATTTGAGAAAAAACACTTACAACCAGACCAATTTGCATCCTACCTACAACTATGTTTCTACATGGCAGAAATCGTAAAAGCCAAAAATGTGAATCTTTTCCTACAAATAGAATTGGCACAATACACCAAAAGGAGAAAGACCATTCAAGACCAGTCCCAACCCCAATTCTGACTCAACAACACTGGGAATCGCAAAATGATTTTTCCAACTCTGCACTCTACAACGCATCATCATACCTTACTTATCCGGAGCCAACAGGACTATGGCCATGATATCACTCGTCCTAACAAGACTGGTCTAGGCAAAGAGCTATATTTTGCACTCCTGGAGTATCTCATTCAAAAACTACCTCGAGTACAAAATGCAGGGGGGATTTGAAGAGTAGTAGGGAAAGTGTGAAGAAAGCAGGGTCGATCCTATCAAGGCAAGCAGTATACAATTAGTGTGGAGTCCTCACCTGCGTGACGTCAGACGGACTGTTCTCAGCTCAGGCTCCAGTACAGGCAGGGCCCCGGGCTGCTCTCACAGCAGAACACAGCAGGGGCCCTCACATCCAGGATGGGTGGCCTATGTGACAGGTACTTACTGGCTTGGAGAACCGCACAGCAAAAGGCTGCTGCCAGCCGCCAGCCAGGGTGCACAAGCCACCACGTCTGTTGGACGGTCTGGATGGTGGACCAATACGTTAACAGACTCAGGGCAGGGGTTCAGCCAGGCTGCACAGTGCACTGCAGCATTCCCTGATAAACTCACACAATGACCATCACAGCGATCAGTCGAGACTCGAGGGGGCATGTATCGTATGGTGCTTCGTTCATGGCCTGCCACATAAAGTGCAAATGCGCAGGTGCCGGACCGTGCCAGCATTGCCATGCCCATGCCACTCATGACCCTGACCCAACCCCAAACTTTGCGGCATGGCGGCAACCCCTGGTCTGCTGCTGTTGCAGCCAGCCTCAGTCTGCAGACAGTCAGGGCCGGTGCTATCACAGGCAAGGCAGTTAGTATACAATTAGTGTGGAGGTGTTAAAGCAGCATTTTCCCACTCTAACATTTCCACATATTGGCAAGTGCCTAATCTTGCCTAGTGATAGCACTAGCCCTGCCAGCTGTACAAAAACAATATGTAAACATTCATTTCACCCTGGATCCTTTTTATATGTTCCAAGTAGGATCCCCTCTTCTGAGCTCAGATCCCTTTTAAACCAATGTTCTGAGAATTCTTTATCGCTTGACTCACGGTTCACCCCGCATCCCCCTCTGCAGGGCTCAGATGCCTTTCTTTCAGTCAATTAGTCTCCCTCAGCTGGGCTCAGACCAATAGTGATTTACCTTAAACTATCGAAGAATTTCGAATGTGCACAGGGCTTAGCTTGATCCGATGCATGACCACTTTGATTTCGTTATTCCTTTTTCTCACACTCAGCATCAGTTGGATATCTCACAGACTTTCAAATGAGTGACCACCTGGCGCCGGACCACTCTGTGTATGGTATCTTTTGCTGGCCTTCCAAAGCTCAAAATATAAAGTTCAATTACTCCTTTGGTTCCAATTATATTTGCGTTGCTCTTTGCAAACGCCTCACACACTGTCCTCTTTGTATAATGTTGCCGTCTGTAACCTTGGTTAAAAAAACAAGCTGGTTTGATATCGGTTTCTCCGACTCACCGGCTCTGCTGCCTTTTCTGATGCCGCTTTGTTGTCGGAGCCAAGGACAGTACCACGGCGGCAATCGCTCCTACCCTCCTCGGTAATCGATGCAGGAGAGCCCCGGGTACCTTAGGTACACTGTGCAGGTTTGATCAGCTTTAGTTCCTGGTCTTCGGTTTCTTACTTTCCAATGCTCACGAAAATAACGGTCATTAGAGGTCACGGGTACTTCCCTCCTTGCGACTCTCTCTGGTCGCGCTGTCTTTCTCCTTGTATTAAACTGCCATCTTGGAACTGCTGTTTCCTTGTGTGGTTTGCCTCGCTCAGCGTGTGCTTTCATGCTCTGCCTTTATTCTGTGTGGGGAGCCGTGATAGAAGTCAAGTGTGTGCAATAATCCGTAATTGCCTGACCATGCCTGCCCATGGTGTTGGGACATGTCGGGTATACGGCTCCAATGTTAGTCTGTTGTCGCTCATGGTGAACTGCCCATGAGAAAGTCTTTGTGCCAGAAAAGGGGGATGGGAGGGGTTCAATACCTAGGTATTGTGGGATGTATTGACCCACGCCGCTATGCTATGCGGCATCACTTTGCCTGTTGTGGTGAAAGAAACATCAACAATGGCAGCAAAACTCTTGTGCGTGCCAAAAACCTACAAAAACCGTGTGCTTCAACACACAAAAAGAGGGATGCACAACCTGCTACCCATGGGACATGTGTGGTGGAAAAGAGCACCCCCTGCAGAAATGTGCCAGTGGGTCCCATGACCAGCAAACAGAGTGCAGAGAGAAAAGCAGCACTTTGTAAATGAAACTTCAAAATGTGTCTACAAATGACATTTGCTTTGTTGCCGGAAACTCCAAAATGCCTACAACACAACACTTTTCAACATGTACAATCTTGCCTCGTGCTAAAATCCATGTATCAGATGAAACATTGTGAAACATACAAAGTCTGAAAACTGACAGGCCTGGCCAAAATCTGGGTGCAGTACACAGGGCTACCTGAATGACAGCTGTCAGAGGAGTACTGATGAAACTTTAATTTGACCTAAAACTAAAAAGTCTGCTGAATTAGCAAACATAAACAGGATTGTTGCCAAAAAGGAATACAGATTTTAGTTGTGTTTGTGATCCCACAGATTTTAAGGCCAAGAAAGAAATGTATTTATATGTGATAAAACAAATGTGGTTTTTGCTGGGTTTAAAAGTTAATTAAGCTTGGCTGAAGCTGCAAAAAACTGGAAAAGCAGGTTTTTCTCCCAGAAGGAGGGCCTTCCTTTCGACAGAAACTCACTGGGAGGTGTTAATTGCAGGTTAGAACAGAATCTTGTCTACAGAAAGCAAAGGAACAATGACAAAGCTGCAGCCCAGGAAACTGGAAGTGTGAAAGAGGTTGTAAATGGCCTCTGGAAGTTACTGTTTGGAACGTTCTCTCTTTTTATATCTCTTGATTCTTCTCTTTCCCCCTCTCCCCCCACCTTTTTTCTTTTTTTTTTCTTTTCTCTTTCTCTTCTTTCCCTTCCTTACTCACCTTTCCTCTTCCCCTTTCTTTTCTCTTCCCATTCACCTTTGTTCATTATCATATTATTCCAAAGAGTTTGCATTATATGGCACGATTGACCTGCCATGTGTCACTGTTTTATGATAAATGCCAATAAACAAACTTGAAAATAAAATGGCCTCTGGAAGGAACAAACATGGAGGGGGATGCCCTGGGCTGCAGGGAGATAAAAAGAGGCGGAGCCAAGCAACCATCTGTTGCTAAACATGAACAAAGAACACATTTGTAAAAGACTCATAACTTGCTATTCAAAATGTTGAAAAATATAAAAAGGACAGAGTTGTTAATTTAATTTCTGGCTGCACGTGTGAAGAGGTGGTAGAAATGTGTGACATGTTCTGGACAGGAATGGCAAGATATGTGGTTTTATGCAAAATGTATTACTGTTAGAATTGATTGTGAAAATGTACACACATATCCCTATGTTAAACACGCACATTTGTGGAAATTTGCATACAAATTGGAAATTGTGTTCATAGCGAAAAGGGCAAAATTCTGTAGAAAGTGCAGACAAGATCCCACCACTGCGGGGTTTTGAGGAATAGCTGCTATGTAAAATATGGCATCTTTGTGTGTGATTTGTATAAAGGTGACCAATGTAGAAAAGTACATTTAGAATCAAATCCGATTTTGAGACCAGTGGCTAAAGGGAGGTCTCTGAGGATTGAAAAGCAAATCATAAAACATGACACCACCCAGCCTTGATCCAATCACTCAAATTGCAAGGCGGTCCTATCCCAGCTCATAGGGGCAAGCTTAGCTAAGCCGGCCCATACACCCACTTTGTGATGTCATTTTAAAGGATAAATAGAGACAGCTGGCAACACATAGGGACTGACTGATCCAGCCACTTTCCTGATTCCGGCAAAGCACTCTGACACAGCTTCCTACATCCAGCTTTAAATATTCTTCCAGATCCAGATGCCAAAACTCTTGCCAGCAATAGAGACTATTGATTTCTAGCAAGCCCCAAATCCTAAAATGTATTCTCTCCACTCAATAAAGCACTGTGTGGTCTGAGAAGGCCTTTTGAACCAGTATCCTGAAATTCTCTGCTCCCCCCGCCCCCAATAGGCTGGCCTGAGGAACTCGCCAGCCATCTGATTCAAATACCCACAAATTAGGAGAGCAGATCCTGTGCCAATCCGGCAACCGGCCTAGATGATCCATGTACCGTGCCTGATGTGCTGTCTTTCCTAGACCAGACCCAATCCACTGACCAGAGCTGACGGTCCCATTTAAAAAAGTATGCTGTGAGTATGAATAGGAAGAACTGTGGCTCATAGTATAATTGCATTATCTTGCTCCCTATCTTAGACCCATCCTATCTTTCATTCAGAACCAGTATTGTTAGGAGTATCTTTGCACTGACTTATCCCTATCTGAAACCCATCCTATCTTTCCTTCCGAACCAGTATTATTAGAACTATCTTTGCGCTGACCCTTTTTCTCATCTGAAGAAGTCGAGTTTCCTTAGCAGGCAGGTCACCCTGATCCAGTGACTGCAAGATCCCTTTGTGGTATTCGCTTTTTCATAGTCATCCTCTAGTGTAAGCAAACTCATTTGTCATTTTTAAAAGTGCACTCCTGTTTTCCATTCTCGCGCCTATTTTGCAAAAATGGCCTTTACTACAACCTCCATAACTCCCTCCGTTTTTGTGATAGAAACGAAATTTGCGCAATGAAAAGTTTCCCGCAATTTAAAAAATCTGAAAGGTTTACACGTGTAAAATAGCTTTTAACTGCGTCCGACTTGGACCTTAAGATTTCAAATGTTTTCTGCTGGTTAAATCATTGCTTGGGATTGTTTGCACCTATTCAAAGCGGCTCCCATAAGAATTTAGAGCAATTTAAGTATTTTTGACCACATTTGGTGTTTTTGCCTAGTCAATTCTAAAGACAATTTTAAAAGCCATTCTGACAGCTGGACAGTCAATTCCATTTTTCTCTTGTGTTTGCTGGGGGAAAGTGGGACTGATATTCTGTTTGATTTGTGCTATTCCTGAATACCTGCTCTCTCCTCCTATCTCTTTGTATTGCCTATTGGGGGTTGAGGGGTTTTGCAGGGGGAACCTCTAACCATAGTGCTATCTGATCTGAACCAACACAAAAGTATTATTTTATGTGCTGCATTTGTTTTGCTCATTATTTACTCCTAGTGTATCAAAGATATTATTCTGTGTTCTGTCACCCTATTGGTGACTGTTGTGTACCTATTAAAATATATTGTGATTAAATTTAAATACATAAATAAATATTTACCTTTGCAAACAAGCCTGATTCCTGGTTCAGTGTGACCGGGGGGTGGAGGGGGAGGTTCCAGGAGAAGGGTGTGATATGAGTGGTATATCGTTCAGAATATTGAACTTAAAGACAAAAATAAATAAGGGTTTCAGTTGTGCACTACATGCTGGGCTTTGACTTGGGTGTGTGCCGGATTGAAATCACTTACACCATCCTACCTGGTAGGATGGGGAAAAGGTGTTATTGGGAAGGGGGATACTGCATCTCACCCTCCGGTGTCCCACTTCCACTCCCCAAGGACCCCTCATCCAGGTGATCCCCCCGCACTGTTTCACCCCCAGGAACTGGATCCAAAAGCGATGGCCGTGTCCTGGCCACCTGGATGACAGATCTCCGGGGGGTAGCGGGTGAGACACCTTCAGGTTTCTCACAGACCTTACCACTACTATAACAACAAAAATCAGGAGAATGGCTCCCTACTCCTGTAGGTTGGTATTCTTCCCAATTCACCTCAATAGGTTATTCTTAAGTAGTTTTGGTGCCACTACTCTTGTTAAGTCACACAGTTCTGATATAGCATTCTTCACACTTATAATTCTCTCTTGCTTTGGTTTACTCTTCGGGTCCTTATGACCTTCATCTTCTCTTTTATTTGTATTTATCCTGTTACCTTCATCGTACAATATTTTCAACACTTCACACTTCTCTCTTGACTTCCTGGATTTTCAAACTTTATATCACAGTCTTTAACTCTGTTTTGGGTTTGATGCTTAATCTTTGTCTCATGTGGTTCTGCAGTTATCCCCAACACACGTTTCCTATTTTTCAATGCCGATGGGCTTTTGTCTTGGCTTGATATGATTTATAATATGACATTTATAACGCACCTGTACACAAGTGTTTCTAGACGCAGAAGCAAAAAGGAAGTCCTTGAGTTGCTTCCGGAACCAGAGGTGGTTTTACTCAAGTTTGAGAGGGGCAGGGAGGCTATTCCAGACGGAGGCCCAGGCAGAGGAGAGAGATCTGCCCCCAACTCTCTGCTTGGAGAAGCGTCTGACCCTCAGAGAGTTGGAGGTGGATGAGCAGAGAGCTCGAGAAGGAAGATGTTTTGGTAGAGAGAGTTGGAAGTAGAGCGATCCCAACCCTGAGAAAGCCTTGTGGTTGACGCAGAGGTCTTGAGCTTGATTCTTGCAGCCACGGGGAGCCAGTAAAGAGATTTCAAAGCTGGAGAGATACGATCCCTGGGCTTGAGGCCAAGGAAAAGTCTTGCTGTCCTGTTATGGATAAGTTGTAAAGCTCGAAGAGTAGAGGCAGGCACATTTAGAAAGAGGCTGTTGTAGTAGTCCAGCCAAGAGAGGACCAGAGCTGTGGAGACAGTGAGCTTCTGGGGGAAAGTGAGAAAAGGAAAAATACCTCTGAAGAGGTGCAGCTGATAATTTGACTTCTTAGAAACGTCAGAGATGTGAGGAGAGAAGGAGAGGGTGGAGTTGAAGATGAAACCTCGGTTCTTAGCCTCACAGGATGGACAAGGAAGAGGGCCCAGAATGGGCAGCCAAAGAGAGAGAGAGAGGAAAGGATGGAGCAGGTGTCCCAATGAGGAGGATCTCAGTCTTACTGGCATTAAGGCAAAGATTATTGGTGGCACACCATTCCTGAATTGCAGCTAGACAGTCTGGTATGAGAGAAGGAGTGAAGGTGGCTGATGGGAGCCTGAAAGAGAGTTGTGTGTCATCCGCATAACACTGAAAATTGGGGCAGAAAGTAGCAATGTGGTGGACAAGAAATGCCAGGTAGTGGTTGAAAAGGCAGGGAGATAGGTTAGACCCATGGGGAACACCACAAGTAGAGAAAGAAAGAGAGATAGAAGAGAGGAAAGACCCCAGTTGGACATAAGAGGGTCGGTCAGGGTGAAATGAGGTCAACCAGGACAGGGCTTGATCAATGTTACCCAGGTTGTCATGGAGGCGTTTGAGCAGGATGGCATGGTTCACTATGTCAAAAGCAAAGGATAGATCGAGGAAAATGAGGACAGAAGGGAGATTAGAGTCAAGATTGGAGAGCAGGTATTCACAGGTGTTCAGGAGAGCAGTTTCCGGGCTTCTGGCAGCTTTGATGCCAGACTGGTGGTCATAGAGACAACCAACAGATTCAGTATGCAGATTAAGCTGGGAGATGGCCAGCTTTTCCATGTGTTTGCCCAGGAAAGAAGTGATGGAGATCAGGCAATATTTAGCCGGAGAGGAAGGATCGGCTGAGTGCTTCTTTAGAAGGGGGACCCCAGGAAGAACCTACTCCGTTTCTTTGAATTGGACAACCTGAACCTCAAGGCTGCAGTAGTCAATGAAAACAATTGACACATGCAGGCTCCTCTCATTACCAATACCCAACATGGCGCCTCTTGATCAATGCACCATTAATCACCAAACACACCTCAGACATATTTGGCCGCCTCTCAGAGGCACAAAAAGATTTACTTTTCATTATCGAAACATGGTTGTCCTATGACCAGTCACCAGTCATCCATGAAAGTATCATGCCGGAATACAAGATAAAATGTGCTAATCATGTATATCGCAGAGGTGGGGGGATAGCATTAGTCCACAAAGACTGTATGAAATCTCCATGTCATCTGTCGACAACATCCCAGACAATGAATCATTTGTACTTATCAGCTACATCGCCTACACCTCATCTTTAAGTATCTTCCTGATATGCAGAACACATTCCTACAACTAGCTTTCACAGACAAATGTGCAGGGTCAGTCGCTACTCCAAGCAACAAGTGGGTGGTAGATCTCTTTCCTCGGCTGGGGCCTCCCTCTGGAACAGCCTCCCTGCCTCACTGAAACTTGAGGAGTACCATCTCCGGTTCCTGAAGCACCTCAAAACCTTACTCTTGGCTTCTGATTTTTCTCATCTTCTCCCTTGCTGAATCCCTTGCTGAACCTGCACTGGTTACCTGGCCACCCTCTGTTCTCGGGCCCAGGTCCCCAGGTCCCCTCCAACGCCAGTCGGACTCCTGCACTGCCTTCTTGGCAACCCGCTGCACTCGGACTGTCTATATATCCCTACAGTCCCACTACCAGCACTTGACACCTGATGTCTGCACTTAGCCTCGCACTTGCCACCAGCTGGCCGTACTTTACTTACTGTTATTATTCTTTATCCCATGTACTGCACTTTCCCGCTTCCTCCTTCCCATGCACTTGCGTGATCTGAATGACACCTGGCCTAGTAGGATCACTGCCTGTCTTCCCTCTGTTCCCCCTCCCTTGCTTCGTCGCGCCTTGAAACACTTGTGTATAGGCGCATTATAAATGCCATATAATATCATATCATATCAAATATGCAGATGCCACCACTGGGTCACCACTATCAGATATCACTCCGTGATTTAAACATTTGGGTTGAGAAAGAAGAATACAATCTCATCATTAAATACCTCACAGCTAAATTCACCACACTGCATCTAAAACAAATGGTTAAAGATGCCACCCATATAGCAGGTGACATGCTGGATGCCATTTTCTGTAATGAGAACATAATCCCAGTCTGCTCTCCAGCTTTCTTTCCCTGTGGAGGACATCTATCCATTCTTTACACAATCTTCACAAATGAACCTCCACTCACGTAACCATCCATTGGACCAACTGCCTTGTCTATACCCTGGAAGGAAGTACAAACCAACATTCTATTGGAAATATTTGAGTCAAGCAAACCAATCATTTCACCTGACCCGCCAAATAATACACCGAATGAGCAACTCTGCAACGTTCATAAGTGGATTAACTCTGTCTTGAGTGCCATCACAACCAAAACACTTTTTTAAACATTCACAGAAGAAGAAACTTGCAAAATTGCCCACTCCCAACTAAACTGTATATAGAAAGAAAATTGAAAACTGGAGGAAGATTTGAGAAAAAACACTTACAACCAGAACAATTTGCATCCTACCTACAACTATGTTTCTACATGGCAGAAATCGTAAAAGCCAAAAATGTGAATCTTTTCCTACAAATAGAATTGGCACAATACACCAAAAGGAGAAAGACCATTCAAGACCAGTCACAACCCCAATTCTGACTCAACAACACTGGGAATCGCAAAATGATTTTTCCAACTCTGAACTCAACAACACATCATCATACCTTACTTATCCGTAGCCAACAGGACTATGGCCATGATATCACTCGTCCTAACTAGACTGGTCTACGCAAAGAGCTATATTTTTCACTCCTGGAGTATCTCATTCAAAAACTACCTCGAGTACAAAATGCAGAGGGGATTTGAAGAGTAGTAGGGAAAGTGTGAAGGTAGCAGGGTCGATCCTATCAAGGCAAGCAGTATACAATTAGTGTGGAGTCCTCACCTGCGTGACGTCAGACGGACTGTTCTCAGCGCAGGCTCCAGCACAGCAGGGCCCAGGGCTGCTCTCACAGCAGAGCACAGCAGGGGCCCTCACATCCAAGATGGGTGGCCTATGTGACAGGTACTTACTGGCTTGGCGCACCGCACAGCAAAAGGCTGCTGCCAGCCGCCAGCCAGGGTGCACAAGCCACCACGTCTGTTGGACGGTCCGGATGGTGGACCAATACGTTAGCAGGCTCAGTGCAGTGGCTCAGCCAGGCTGCACAGCGCACTGCAGCATTCCCTGATAGACTCACACAATGACCATCATGACGATCGGTCGAGACTCGAGGGGGCATGTATAGTATGGTGCTTCGTTCATGGCCTACAACGTAAAGTGCAAATGCGCAGGTGCCGGACCGTGCCAGCACTGCCAAGCCCCTGCCACTCATGACCCTGACCCGACCCCAAACTTTGCGGCATGGCGGCACCCCATGGTCTGCTGCTGTTGCAGCCAGCCTCAGCCTGCAGACAGCCAGGGCCGGTGCTATCACAGCAAGGCAGTTATTATACAATTAGTGTGGAGGTGTTAAGGCAGCATTTTCCCTCTCTAACATTTCCACATATTGGCAAGCGCCTAATCTTGCCTAGTGATAGCACTAGCCCTGCCAGCTGTACAAAAACAATATGTAAACATTCTTTTCACCCTGGATCCTTTTTATATGTTCCAAGTAGGATCCCCTCTTCCAGGCTCAGATCCCTTTTAAACCAATGTTCTGAGAATTCTTTATCGGGTGACTCACGGTTCACCCCGCATCTCCCTCTGAAGGGCTCAGATGCCTTTCTTTCAGTCAATTAGTCTCCCTTGGCTGGGCTCAAACCAATAGTGATTTACCTTAAACTATCGAAGAATTTCGAATGTACACAGGGCTTAGCTTGACCCGATGCATGACCACTTTGATTTCGTTATTGCTTTTTCTTGCACTCAGCATCAGTTGGATACCTGACAGAGACTTTCAAATGAGTGACCACATGGCGCCGGACCACTCTGTGTATGGTATCTTTTGCTGGCCTTCCAAAGCTCAAAATGTAAAGTTCAATTACTCCTTTGGTTCCAATTATATTTGCGCTGCTCTTTGCAAAGGCCTCACACACTGTCCTCTTTGTATAATGTTGCCACCTGCAACCTTGGTTAAAAAAACCAGCTGGTTTGATATCGGTTTCCCCGACACACCGGCTCTGCTGCCTTTTCTGATGCCGCTTTGTTGTCGGAGCCAAGGACAGTACCACGGCGGCAATCGCTCTTACCCGCCTTGGTAATCGATGCAGGAGAGCCCCGGGTACCTTAGGCACACTGTGCAAGTTTGATCAGCCTTAGTTCCTGGTCTTCAGTTTCTTACTTTTCAATGCTCACGAAAATAACGGTCATTAGAGGTCACGGGTACTTCCCTCCTTGCAACTCTCTCTGGTCTCGCTGTCTTTCTCCTTGTATTAAACTGCCATCTTGGAACTGCTGTTTCCGCGTGTGGTTTGCCTCGCTCAGCGTGTGCTTTCATGCTCCGCCTTTTATCTGTGTGGGGAGCCGTGATAGAAGTCAAGTGTGTGCAATAATCCGTAATTGCCTGACCATGCCTGCCCATGGTGTTGGGACATGTCAGGTATACGGCTCCAGTATTAGTCTGTTGTCGCACATGGTTAACTGCCCGTGAAAAAGGGTTTGTGCCAGAAAATGGGGATGGGAGGGGTTCAATTCCTAGGTATTGTGGGATGTATTGACCCACACCGCTATGCTATGCGGCATCACTCTGCCAGCAATTTATGTATTTTTGACCACATTTGGTGTTTCTGCCTAGTCAATTCTAAAGACAATTTTACAAGCCATTCTGACAGCTGGACAGTCAATTCCATTTTTCTCTTGTGTTTGCTGGAAAAAGGAAAGTGGAACTCATATTCTGTTTGATTTGTGCTATTCCTGAATACCTGCTCTCTCCTCCTATCTCTTTGCATTGCCTATTGGGGGTTGAGGGGTTTTGCAGGGGGAACCTCTAACTATAGTGCTATTTGATCTGAACCAACACAAAAGTATTATTTTCTGTGCTGCATTTGTGTTGCTCATTATTTACTCCTAGTGTATCAAAGATATTATTCTGTGTTCTGTCACCCCATTGGTGATTGTTGTATACCTATTAAAATATATTGTGATTAAATTTAAATACATAAATATTTACCTTTACAAACCAGCCTGATTCCTGGTTCAGTGTGACCGGGGGGCAGGCGGGGGTTCCAGGAGAAGGGTGTGATATGAGTGGTATATCGTTCTGAATATTGAACTTAAAGACAAAAATAAATAAGGGTTTCAGTTGTGCACTACATGCTGGGCTTTGACTTGGGTGTATGCTGGATTGAAATCACTTACAGCATCCTACCTGGTAGGATGGGAAAAAGGTGTTATTGGGAAGGGGGATACTGCATCTCACCCTCCGGTGTCCCACTTCCACTCCCCAAGGACTCCTCATCCAGGTGATCCTCCCGCACTGGTCCACTCCCAGGAACTGGATCCAAAAGCGATGGCCGTGTCCTGGCCACTTGGATGACAGATCTCCAGGGAGTACCGGGTGAGACACCTTCAGGTTTCTCACAGACCCTACCACTACTATAACAACAAAAATCAGGAGAATGGCTCCCTACTCCTGTAGGTTGGCATTCTTCCCAATTCACCTCAATAGGTTAATCTTAAGTAGTTTTGTGCCACTACTCTTGTTAAGTCACACAGTTCTGATATAGCATTCTTCACACTTATAATCCTCACTTGCTTTGGTTTACACTTTTGATCCTTATGACCTTCATCTTCTCTTTTATTTGTATTTATCCTGTTACTTTCATTGTACAATATTTTCAACACTTCACACTTCTCTCTTGACTTCCTGGATTTTCAAACTTTATATCACAGTCTTTAACTCTGTTTTGGGTTTGATGCTTAATCTTTGTCTCATGTGGTTCTGCAGGTATCCCCCTCACACGTTTCCTATTTTTCAATGTCAATGGGCTTTTGTCTTGGCTTGATATGATTTATAATATGACATTTATAACGCACCTTTACACAAGTGTTTCTAGGCGCGGAAGCGAAAAGGAAGGCCTTGAGTTGCTTCCGGAACCAGAGGTGCTTCTACTCAAGTTTGAGAGGGGCAGAGAGGCTATTCCATGGGGAGGTCCCAGCAGAGGAGAGAGATCTGCCCCCAACTCTCTGCTTGGAGAAGCATCTGACCCTCAGAGAGTTGGCGGTGGATGAGCAGAGAGCTCGAGAAGGAAGATGTTTTGGAAGAGAAAGCTGGAAGTAGAGCGATCCCAGCCCTGGGAAAGCCTTGTGGCTGACGCAGAGGTCTTGAGCTTGATTCCTGCAGCCATGGGGAGCCAGTAAAGAGATTTCAGAGCTGGAGAAATACGATCCCTGGGCTTGAGGCCAAGAAAAAGTCTTGCTGTCCTGTTATGGATAAGTTGTAAAGCTCGAAGAGTAGAGGCAGGCACATTTAGAAAGAGGCTGTTGCAGTAGTCCAGCCAAGAAAGGACCAGAACTGTGGAGGCAGTGAGCTTCTGGGAGAAGGTGAGAAAAGGAAAAATACCTCTGAGTAGGTGCAGCTGATAATTTGACTTCTTAGAGACGTCAGAGATGTGAGGAAAGAAGGAGAGGGTGGAGTCGAAGATGAAACCTCGGTTCTTAGCCTCACAGATAGGACAAGGAAGAGGGCCCAGAATGGGGAGCCAGAGAGAGAGAGAGGAAAGGATGGAGCAGGTGTCCCAATGAGGAGGATCTCAGTCTTACTGGCATTAAGGCAAAGATTATTGGTGGCACACCATCCCTGAATTGCAGCTAGACAGTCTGGTATGAGAGAAGGAGTGAAGGTGGCTGATGGGGGCCTGAAAGAGAGCTGGGTGTCATCCGCATAACACTGAAAATTGGGGCAGAAAGTAGCAATGTGGTGGACAAGAAATGCCAGGTAGTGGTTGAAAAGGCAGGGAGAGAGGTTAGACCCATGGGGAACACCACAAGTAGTGAAAGAGAGATAGAAGAGAGGAAAGACCCCAGTTGGACCTCAGAGGGTCGGTCAGGATGAAATGAGGTCAACCAGGACAGGGCTTGATCAGTGTTACCCAGGTTGTCATGGAGGCGTTTGAGCAGGATCACATGGTTCACCATGTCAAAAGCAAAGGATAGATCGAGGAAAATGAGGACAGAAGGGAGATTAGAGTCAAGATTGGAGAGCAGGTATTCACAGGTGTTCAGGAGAGCGGTTTCCGTGCTTCTGGCAGCTTTGAAGCCAGACCGGTGGTCATAGAGACAACCAACAGATTCAGTATGCAGATTAAGCTGGGTGATGGCCAGCTTTTCCATGTGTTTGCCCAGGAATGAAGTGATGGAGATCTTGCAATATTTAGCCGGAGAGGAAGGATCGGCTGAGTGCTTCTTTAGAAGGGGGTGCACAAGGGAGTGCTTAAGGGGAGGGGAACGTTCCAGTGGCAAAGGAGTGATTGCAGACATCGGCCAAGGCTGGAGCAAGGCTGTCAATGTGGTCCTTGATGGTTCTAGATGAGCAAGGGAGAACCTGCTTCGACAAGACTTTCATATATCAGACTTGTATAGAAACATTGTCAGAGGTGAACAGGGCAAAGGAGGAGAAATGAGGAGGAGGGATGGCCTCAGACAGGCTAGGGGTGATATAGGAGGAGGAAGAGAAGGTAGAGGAAAATAGGGTGGACAGGATGTTTCGTGATGAAATGAGAAGCCAAGGACATGCAGACAGCCTGGGAGGGAACAGGAGAGGAAGAGACTGCAGTAGGATTGACCAGCTCCTTGCAGATTTTGAAAAGTTTGGCGGAGTTGTTAGTTGCCACAGAAACGCGGGCTTGGATGTAGGCTCTCTTTTTAGAGAGGACTGCGAGTCTGTACTGCCTTTGGAGCGGCGGCAGCCCAGTTTGTCAGGGGGTGTGTCTGATGCCTTCCACTTCCTCTCCGCCACCCTACACTTGCCTTTAAGGGTGGCGAGGTTGGAATCGTACGAAGAGTTGCACTTGGATTTGGGCTTCAAGCAGATCCTCATGACAGGGGCAATGACATCCAGAGTGTTAGAGAAAAGGAGATGAAGGTTAGAGAGGGCTGTTTCAAGGTGTGAGTCAGCCAAAGGTGCAGGAGGAGGAGAGAAAGTAGCAGCAAAGGCCTCCACTGACACAGGCTTCATGGGTCAGATAACCGAGAAGGTAGGTGGCAGTGCTGGAGTTGGCTTGACCTGAGGGGTAGAGAGAGAGAGGTTAGAGGAAATTAGAAAGTGATCACTCCAAGAGAGAGGAGTGGTAAGAGGGTTAGAGAAGGGGAGGTCTGAGGATATCAGAACATCCAGGATGTGCCCTGCAGAGTGAGTCGGGCCAGAGGGATGAATAGTGTGAGAGAGAGAGAGAGAGAGAGAGAGAGAGAGAGGGAGAGTTGCAGTAGTTGCGAAAGAGTCCTGAAGACGGGCTGGTAGCATCCAAGTGGACGTTCAGTTCTCTGAAGAGGAGAAGTTGAGAGGTAAAGGCAAGGAGGAGAGATCAGCCCACTCAGAGAGGAAGAGGATGCCCTGGCCAGGCAGCCTGTAGATAGTGGCCACAGTGAGAGAGAGAGGCCAGGAGATATAGAGAGCCTGCAGACCAGGCATTCAAAGGAGTCCTGCATTGGAATGATAGAAGCAGGGATCCACTCCAGGAAAATCAAGGCTGCACCCCCAATGGGGTGGTTGTTTCTGGATTCGGAGAGGATCTTGGAACCATCGGGAAGGAGAGTGTCAAAACCTGCGACAGAGCTGGCCGTGAACCAAGTCTCAGTGAGACCGGGTACATCCAAATCAAGTTCTTCCAGTAGACGGCAGATGTCAGAGAAATGTTTGACAGCTGAACAAGAGTTGAGAGTAGCGATGTGGAACAGGTTGCCACATTTTAAGGACTTCCGAGGGAGGGGTACAGGCCAGAAGTACGCCCTGCCGAGTGTTGGAGGTGCCTGAGGATGAGCAGAGGAGGAAAGAAGGGAGGGCAGGGTAGTCGGAGAGGAAGAAGAAAGTGCCAGAGGGGTGGTGGAGGAGGGAGGCGACAGGGTGGCCAGAGAAGCAGCAGGAGGTACTGGAGAGATGGCAGAGGAAGGAGGCAGCAGAGGAGCCTGAGATGGGTAATAAGGGATAGCAGGCGAGGAACAGAAGTTGATAAGGTGCGGGAAGCGTATCTCAGAAAGGAAGACATTGGCCTGAAGGGCCTGGACCAAGACGTGCCATTTAAGTAGACATTAATAATGGTCTTAGAGGAGTGGGAGGGGGTCAGGAGGGCCTCCCACCGGATGCCACCATTAATAGGAGAAGAGGGAAAAGGAGAGAGAACGGAGACCATATAGGGGGTCCATAGGCCTGGAGGGGAACGACAAAGAGTATGCCGGTAAGGGTCTGTCTGGAGAAAGCACTGGTGTAGGTATCAGTGATAGGGAGGCCTGGGTTGGAGACCAGGATGTCCCTTTTGAGTTTCTTCCTCCCAGACTTTGTGAGAGGGATAGGATAGTTGATAGAGAAGCAGTTAGAGAAGATAGGAGAGACAGAGAGCATCATAGGGGCTCTGGGGAGGAAAGAGGGGGTAGCCCAAGCAAGGGACTGGGGGTTGCACAGTGGGGGGTGAGAGGAGGTAGGCACAAGGGGGGGGACACGAGAGGAAGGGCAGCACAACAAAGAACAAGAACAGCAGACCTAAACATCAGATGCAATACAGAACCAACAGCAAAGCACAGAGCACACTGGGAACCTAGATGTGAAGAATGCAAATGCAATACAGAACCAAAAGCAAAGCATAGAGCACAATAGGGAACCTAGGAGTAAGAAATCAGATGCAATACAGAACCAAAAGCAAAACACAGAGCTGAACAGGAAGCTAGAAGTGAGGAAGGCAGGCGATGCAATGTAATGTCACAAACCGTGGAGAACAACACAATATCAATACCATCAACACGGCACACAACAAAACAGGAGCCTAGAAGAAAGAATGCAGTGGGGCACAACACAGTATCAAAAAGAGTACACAATAGATCGAAGAATGGAAGGGCTAAAATGTGAGGGGAAGGAAGGGAATGCAGGAAGGCGGACAGAACAGGATGCGGGAACCTACAATGTGAGGGAGCGCATGCATGCAAACAGGATGCAGGACCATGACTTAATGTCCATCTCTTAAGACTGGGACGTGTAGGAGAGTTCCAGTAATGATTCTCTTTATTTTCATTCAGTCTCCACAGTTTATTACTGGGGCGAGTAGGAGTGCTCCAGTAATTATTTTCTTTATCTTCATTCAATCTCAACAATGTAGGACTGGGATGAGTAGGAGCATTCCAATAAGTCCCCCTTCCAAATCTCCCACCTTCCGCGTTACCTGTGGTTTACCGTGATACCGTCACTGGGGTTCTCGCGTGTTTGAACGTTCCTGTTCTCTTGTCAGGGTGGCCTTGTGCAGTCTTTGTGTTTGCGGCCATGGCTTTTCCAGCTTCTCATCTGTTGGCACTTTCTGTGTCAGCTCCACCGTGGTCTCAGCGTTGTTCACGGACCTAAGGGTCCACCTCTGTTTCTTCTTGGTCACGCCACAACCTATTTCTTGCCTCCGGTAAGGAAACCTTGCATCCATCTTAGCCTCTCTCCCACCCTTCTCGTGCTGACGCGTGCGTCAGAATCTCCTTCCAGGTTCCTCCCTGGAATAGGACGCTGCATGTCCTCAACACACGTCTGCGAGTCTACTCGAATCTCGTGGTCTTTCTCAGCTTCTTCCCAGTTGCCACCTCTTTCCTTTATTGTGCTGCTATGAGCCTTCCCTGGTGCATTGTAGTCCTTCCTTTCTGTTTGTTGATTCTGTAGTCCGCCAAATAGTTTTCCCTTCATCTCAGTATGAGATAGTGACCCTCATTACGACCCAGGCGTTGGACCATGGTGCTAATAGCACCATGGTCCATGCCGGTAACTTACCGACTCCGCCATGGCGGAATGGGGAATTACCTCCCCATTCCGAGGTTGGCGGGGCGGTAATTCCCCATGCCGCCATGGCCCTTCCCCATTCCCATTTTTGCCCCATAGGGCTCAATGGGGCTGGGGAAGGCACTAATTACGGCACCGTAAATTGCTAAAAGCAGGCGTTAAAGTGCCACCCGCAAAGGGACCTCGTAATCAGGCGTTAAGGGTTTAACGGCGCCGCCACCTTTTACGGTGCTGTTAACCCCTTAATGCCTGGGTTGTAATGAGGGCCAGTGTCTCTTAAAAGGATAGCTCATATTTCTTGAGTTTGTCGGTTCTGTATTCCTACAACTAGGTTTCCCTTCATCTCACCTTGAGGTAGTCTTTCTCTTTAAGGAATCATTTGTATTTCTTGATCACAATTACACATCTTAGCATGTTCTTCATATTTCTCTTACTGAATGGTTGTAAAAATGTACCATTAGTATGGCTGCTAGGGAGTTCTTCACAAGAACTGAAGTCCTTGTTGCCAAAGAGGGAGTCTGTTCCGGTGAGGTCCCACTTGCCTCTACCCCTAGGGAGGGTATTTCGGAGCAGGCTCAAGTCCCTAGCCTCACAGGGAAAGGCTCCCACTTGGGAAGAAGTGATGGATTCATGTGATTCCTCACATAATGTTTCCCTTGGTTTACTGGCTTCCCATTCTTCAGTGATGGGAAATCGACTGAGGAAGTCTATGTTTCCTTGTTCTTGTCCCTTTCAGTGTGCCACGCTGAAGCAGAATGGCTGTACGTCTAAGAACCATCTCATGATTCGAGCATTTGTAACCTTTCTTAAATGTATCCAAGTTAAGGGAGAGTGGTTGGTGACCAGTCAGACTTTTCTACCTGTTAGATCATATTTAAGGTGGTTTACAGCCCATTTGATATCCAAAGCCTCTAACTCGACTGTGGCATAATTGTGTTCGTTTGGAAAGAGCTTTCTACTGGTATGCAACACTGGATGTTCTATACAGTCATACTCCTGAGATAACACAGATCCAAGATCTGTTTTGGAAGCATCAATTTGCAGGAAGAATTCTCTGTTCAAACCTGGTATTTTCAATATGGGTTCACTGCACACGATGTTCTTGAATCCATCAAAGCTTGATTGATCTTCTTTATTCCATACAAACGTATGAGTGTGTGCGTTTTTGAGTTTGTTTGTGAGGTTTGCAGCTAGACTGGAATAGTCTGGAATACATCACTGGTAATAGCTGTTATGCCCCAAAATGGCACAAAGCTCTGTCTTAGTTTTGTGGGTGGGAGTTGGTAGGACTGCTTTAACTTTATCACTGTGTTGTTGAACTAAACCATTGCCTACAAAAAGCCCAGAGATTTTACTACTGACTGTGCTAGGTGTCATTTTTCCAGGATTGGCAGTTAATCCGTGCTTTCGTGTAGCCCTGACAATCTCATTGGGATGGAAAACATGGTCTGGGCAATCTTTACTAGGTATTTTGACACTGTCAAGATATGCTCCACAGCAGTGTGTAAATGGATTCAGGGCTCCATCCAAGAGGCGTTGGAATGTAGCCGGCTCCCCGTGTAGGCCAAATGGTAGGACCTTAAAGTGGAATAAACCCTGAGTGGTCGAGAAAGCTGTCTTCTCGCAATCTATGGGATTAAGAGGGATCTGCCAATATCCGTTGGTAAAATTGATTGTGGATATATATTTCACAAAGCCCAACTTGTCAATTAGGACAAAAAGCATTGGATAGTTTCCAATTAGAGAGATCAAATTGAGCTTTCTAAAACTGATACAAAATCTCCATGGTAGATCAGGTTTGGATCCTAATACAATGGGTGAAAACCAAGCACTCTTGTATGGTCTGATAATCTCTGCTTTTATCCTCTACACTTATTTTTCTATTATCTTTTGCCCTAGACTCTGCTATCCTATATGGTTTCAAATTCACAATTTTCCCCTGGGTTGTTCTCATGGAATGGAAAACATTCTTAACTCTTCCTGGTTCTCTAAATACATCAGGAAACTGATCCAACAAATTGCCTGCTGGGAGGGTAAAAGGTCTGGGAAGACTAAGGTGTTTTATTGGTCTTCATTGGTGATTAGAATGGCTATCATTAATGTGGAGTCTTCTCTTGGGTCTACTTTTCACTCTTTAAGTAGATTTCCATGGTAGAGTTGTGTCTTGTGTCTCCTGTCCAACATTCTTCAGAAGTACCACTTTGAAACCATTTTATTTTCAGGTGTTGGTAGTAGGACTAACACCGACTGTCCTATGCAAAAGGTATGGGGAACAGCCTTCCTGTCATAATTAGCCTATTGATGTTTTTGGGCTTGCTCTAGATCCTTTCAGACAATTTCTCTTGCCATTATCATGTGACGATACAGACTTTGTGTATTTTGCAAAATTGGTAGAATGGCTTCCTGTCAGGATCGGCCAGAAACACTCATTGCCTTCTATGTCACCCGGCAGTATCTCTGGCAGAACCCTTGCAAACCTCACGTCACATTCAGATTCCCGTTACATCCACACCCATTTCAGGACGCATACAGCTTCGTTGCCATGGCGATTACGGCGTCCCCTCCACAAGCGTAATGCTATCGCGTTCCGCAGGGGAGGAGTCAAGCGGAAACAAGGCCGCGCTCACCCGCTATAATCCCTTCCGGGTTGCCGCACTCGTTGCCTCTGATTCTGATTCAAGGCTAGTTTGTTCGTTCCTTGTTCTTGTTCTTGTTCTTGACCCCCCTTTTGCCCTCTTTTGTCTGGTTTGCTCTCCTCCTGGCCCACGACCCCGGACTGTCCTCTGACCTGCATTGTGCTTACGTCTTACCTCTTGTTGATTACACGCTGCTGAATCCGGACCACCCAACGACCTGCCTCCTCTTTCCGGATTATACCTGCATTGCCCGCACGCTGCTTGACCTCGGATTATTCAACGACCTGCCTCCTCTTTTCGGACATTATCTGTATTGCTCACACGCTGCCGACCCGGAACGTCCAACGACCTACCTCTTTGGACATCATCTGCATCTGCTACAGTCCGTCAACTGGGGAGTGGCTCCCAATCCGCTACGGCTGATTGGGCGGCCGTGTTTGCTTGCCTCCACTACTGTCTAGAGTGAACCTACACCATCCCATTCTCAGCGCCTGGACTAGAGACTGTGAACATTGGCGCATAAGGCGTTAGGCGTCCTCGTTTCGTCGGGATAGTACCTTGGACTAGAGACTATTCCGCATAGGCGTCCTCTTGTCGGCGAGGTGTTAGGGTTAGGTTGGATGGTGTAGGAGTTCTTTGGTAGTATTCTCACCAAAGACCCCGGTGGTAAGTGTACTACATTCCATCTCCTCGTTTCTTCTTGCTCTTTGCTGTTCAATGTTCTTGTTTGGTTCTAATATTCATTGTCTTGTATAGTTCTTGGGGCCTACCTTGTTTGAACTCAGGTTTTTTCATTTAGGCAGTCATCAGTATTGGAGTTTCCAACCCGAGGCTAATAACAGTATTGGAGTTTCCAACCCGAGGCTAACAACGGTATCTGAACTTGCCACACTACGGATGCAGTGATCTCCATCTTTCAGCTAATTGATTCCTTTGTAGTTTTAATTATAAATACAAAGGGGTACATTGGTAGGAAGAACTCTACGCTTCCAGTTCTTCTACCGGATTATTCTCAGGACCAGCAGCCTGACATAATCGGAAGCCACAAATACTGAAAGATGGATGTTAATGATACCTTGGTTAATCTCATGCAACTCATGGCAGAATTGCGAACCGACATGACGGCCGCACATGCTGCTACGCAAAAGAGAATCGATGAGATCCAGGCTCAGGCCTTACTTCCTGCACCAGTACCGCCTCCTCTGGCAGCTGCCAGTTCTTCTGCACCTAATCCCCAAGGAACCACCCAACCATCGGTGGTTATGGCCACAAATTTCCCGTTGGCCCCTCCTGAGAGATTCCAAGGTGACCCCAGATTATATTGTACCTTTTTGAATCAGTGCCGTTTGCACTTTTTGTGTCGTCCTACGGCCTTTCCTGATTCAGCCATGAAGGCAGCGTTTGTATTATCCCATTTGGCCGGTACTGCAGCTACCTGGGCTAATCCGTTGTTGGAGGACGGTAGCCCTTTGTTGTTTGATTGCGATGCCTTGCTGGAGGTGATGGGTCGTGTGTTCGATACTCGTTACAGGACCCAAGCAACTGAGTTAGAATTACAGGCAATCCAACAAGGCGACTCTGCATTTTTGATCTTGTCTTACAGAGTGATGCTCGGCGAGCAGAAAGGAAAGGCGAAAAAAAGAGCACATTGTCAGTTCCAGTCACTCCCTCTCCTGCCTCATCCAGTGCCCCCGAACCAATGCAAATAGGGGCCGTTAAGGGACCCTTAACATCAAGTGAACGGGAGAGGAGACGTCTGAACAATCTATGTTTCTATTGTGGCTCCGCAGAACATTTCCTTAAAATGTGCCCAAAAAAGCCCAAGAAGGCGGGAAACGCCATGACTCAGTAGTAGACGGGGTTCCGCTACTGAGTCACACCTCTCAGGACCCCATAACGGTTAATCCAGTCACGCTTAAGTCTTCCTTTCAGCCTTTATCAGGACCCTTCTGGATTGGGGAACCGATACTAGATTTAGGTGCAACTGGGAACTACATCGACCTTTCCTACGCTCGGGAGAACGGTGTTACTTTCCATGCTAAAAGTCATCCTGAGGTAGTTAATGTTGTTGATGGAACATCCCTCTTGTCTGGCCTGTTTACTGAACAAACAGTACCTTTATCCATGATCACGGATTCCGGGCAAACAGAAGTCATTACATTTGATGTTATCACCGCACCTCAGTTTCGGCTCATTTTGGGTTTACCTTGGCTTATGCGGCATAATCCAACTGTCGACTGGGTCAAGGGGACTGTGGTTTTTGAGTCTCACTTCTGTGGTGCACATTGTCATAGCAACCAAGTTCTTGTGGAAAGACCATGTCGTGCTCTCACTCACATTGCACCCGCAGTGGGGGTTTTGGTTTCTAACACGTTACCCAAGGAATATCATCAGTATCAAGATGTCTTTGATGTGAAAGGAGCCGAAGTCTTGCCACCACATCGCTCTTATGACTGCCCTATCAATCTGATTCCTGGGGCTAAAATACCAAGCGGCAGGGTATATTCTTTGACAGTAAAAGAAGACGCCATCCTGAAAAAATACATTGACAAGGCTCTAAGTTCTGGTTTTATCCGCCCATCTCGGTCCCCGGCGGCCTCCCCTATGTTCTTTGTACCGAAGAAGGAAGGGGATCTTCGTCCGTGTATCGATTATCGTGAGTTAAATGCCATTAAGGTTACGAACCAGTATCCTATACCTTTGATCTCGGTCTTGTTGGATCAATTAGGCAATTCCAAGATATTCACGAAGCTCGATTTGCAGGGTGCCTATAACATTGCCAGGCTGCGCGCATGGGATGAGTGGAAGACTGCATTCAAAACCAAATATGGTCTTTACGAATACTGCGTCATGCCCTTTGGGCTATGTAACACTCCTGCTACCTTTCAGCACTTCATCAATTATGTTTTTCGGGATCTCTTAGATACCTATGTGGGGGTGTATCTGGACGACATCTTGATTTACTCTCCCACTTACGCAATCAACATAGAGCACATGTCTACGGTCCTGCAGAGACTTCGGGACAATCACTTGTACGCTAAACTGGAAAAATGCGTATTCCATGTCAACTCAGTTGAGTTTCTGGGATGTGATATCACTGAAAAAGGCATCCAAATGAGCGACACCAAGGTTAAAGCAGTCTTGGACTGGCCAACGCCTAAGAATCTGAAACAGTTGCAATCATTCCTGGGTTTTGCAAACTATTATCGGCGCTTCATCAAGTCTTTTTCGAGTATTGTTGCCCCTCTCACTTCCCTGAGCAGTTCAAAACGTTCTTTTGTTTGGAATCCTACTGCTCAGAAGGCATTTGAAAGTCTCAAGTCTTCTTTTACCATTATTGATGCATCCTAATCCAGATCTGCCGTTTGTGGTAGAGGCGGATGCTTCGTATATTGCAGTCGGTGCTATCCTCTCTCAGCAGTGTAGAGACAGCGGGGAACTCCACCCTGTAGCCTTTCATTCCAGAAAACCCACGACCTACGACTCACACTACCCAATCACAGAGAAGGAGTTATTGGCTATCGGGGATGCTTTCCTTGCATGGCGCGACCACCTGCTAGGGACTGCCATGCCGATTCAGGTCTTCACAGATCATCGAAACCTTCTAGCGTTACAATCAGTGAAGTGTACCGCTGCTGGACATGCTCGTTGGCATGAGTTTTTCTCGATGTTCAACTTTCATGTAACCTACAGACCCGGCGCACGGCACTCAAAAGCTGATGCTCTCTCCAGGATGCATAATGTCTCCTCGCCTCCCTTGGATGAACGCACCATTCTTCCTCCTGCTCAAGTGATTTGTGCTTGTGGAGTTCATTCTCCGCTACGTTCTGCCCTAGCAGACTGGGTTAAAGTAAACCCCCAAAGCATTCACGATATGAACTTGACCTTTCTGCATGGTCTTCCTTACCATAATGGAATGTTGCACCTTCCTGATCAAAATACTCGCAATACTGCTATGCACTGGTGTCATGATACCAAATTTTCAGCTCATCCTGGAGCTCGGAAAACCCTGGAATTATTACGATGATGGACGTGGTGGCCTCAGATGTCTAAAAACGTCTTGAATTATGTGACCTCTTGTGCTACGTGTGCCCAGTGCAAAACTGTTCCGGCGAAACCCCTCGGTTTGTTACAACCCTTGCCGGTTCTGTAAAGAACCATGGACTATGATATTGATGGATTTTATAGTGGCATTACCTTGTGATCATGGCTACAATACGATCTGGGTCGTTATCGACTATTTCACTAAATTAGCCCTGTTTGTTCCCTGCAAGGGATTGCCTACGGCTCCTGCTTTGGCCAAACTCTTAATGCATCATGTTTTTCGTTTTTTTGGCCTTCCTCATGTTATTGTTTCTGAACGTGGGTCCCAATTTACATCTCGTTTTTGGCGTGCCCTGACCGCATCTTTAGGTATCGAGGATTGTTTTTCCTCTGCCTACCATCCACAGATGGATGGTCAGACTGAAAGGCTAAACGTTACCCTGGAACAATACTTGTGATGTCTTACTGTGCAATATCAAGACTCATTGTTGTCCCTGTTAGATATGGCTGAGTTCGCTTACAACAACTCGCTCCACACCTCTACAGGAACTTCACCTTTTTTCGCTATGTACGGTAGACATCCTCGCACCCTTCCCACACAACCCGACCTATCGATCTCCAGCCCTGCTGCAAATGCTTGTGTGCGTGATCTGAACAAGACGCGGAATGGAGTATTTGCTCAGCTGCATAAAGCCAAGTTGCAACACAAGATACAGGCTGATTTACATAGGAGTTCTGCACCCGTTTACAAGGTGGCTTCCTGGGTTTGGTTGGCCACAAGTAACTTGCATATACCAGGTCGGCGCTTCCTTTTACCACGTTTTGTTGGTCCCTACCGGGTCACAGCCATTATCAATCCGGTGGCTGTACGGTTGAAATTACCGGACAATTGGCACATCCACCCGGTTTTCCATGTTTCACTACTGAAACCCTGTCTTCCCTCTACTAGGTTACCTTCACGTCCCTCCTCGCTCAAAGTGCAAGGTTCGGATGAATATGAGGTCAGTCGTATCTTGGATACTAAAGTCAGGAGAGGGGTTTGGTTGTATCTCGTGGATTGGAAGGGATACGGTCCTGAGGATAGAACCTGGGAGCCTACTAACAACATTCATGCTCCCCGTTTGGTTTCTGACTTTTGGACCCGGAGAGGGAGGGCTTCTTTGCAGTGGGGAACTGTCAGGATCGGCCAGAAACACTCATTGCCTTCTATGTCACCCGGCAGTATCTCTGCCAGAACCCTTGCAAAACTCACGTCACGTTCGGATTCCCGTTACATCCACACCCATTTCAGGACGCATACAGCTTCGTTGCCATGGCGATTGTGGCGTCCTCTGCACAAGCGTAACGCTATCGTGTTCCGCAGGGGAGGAGTCAAGCGGAAATGAGGCCGCGCTCACCCGCTATAATCCCTTCCGGGTTGCCGCACTTGTTGCTTCTGATTCTGATTCAAGGCTAGTTTGTTTGTTCCTTGTTCTTGCTCTTGACCCCCCTTTTGCCCTCTTTTGTCTGGTTTTCTCTCCTCCTGGCCCACGACCCCGGACTGTCCTCTGACCTGCATTGTGGATACGTCTTACCTCTTGTTGATTACACGCTGCTGAATCCGGACCACCCAACGACCTGCCTCCTCTTTCCGGATTATACCTGCATTGCCCGCACGCTGCTTGACCTCGGATTATTCAACGACCTGCCTCCTCTTTTCAGACATTATCTGTATTGCTCACCCGCTGCCGACCTGGAACGTCCAACGACCTACCTCTTTGGACATCATCTGGATCTGCCACACACCGTCAACTGGGGAGGGGCTCCCAATCCGCTACGGCTGATTGGGCGGCCGTGTTTGCTTGCCTCCACTACTGCCTAGAGTGAACCTACACCATCCCATTCTCGGCGCCTGGACTAGAGACTGTGAACATTGGCGCATAAGGCGATAGGCGTCCTCGTTTCGTCGGGATAGTACCTTGGACTAGAGACTATTCCGCATAGGCGTCCTCTTATCGGCGAGGTGTTAGGGTTAGGTTGGATGGTGTACGAGTTCCTCGGTAGTATTCTCACCATAGACCCCGGTGGTAAGTGTACTACATTCCATCTCCTTGTTTCTTCTTGCTCCTTGCTGTTCAATGTTCTTGTTTGGTTCTAATATTCATGGTCTTGTATAGTTCTTGGGGACTACCTTGTTTGAACTCAGGTTTTTTCCTTTAGGCTGTCATCAGTATTGGAGTTTCCAACCTCAGGCTAATAACAGTATTGGAGTTTCCAACCCGAGGCTAACAACGGTGTCTGAACTTGCCACACTACGGATGCAGTGATCTCCATCTTTCGGCTAATTAATTCCTTTGTAGTTTTATTTATAAATACAAAGGGGTACATTGGTAGGAAGAACTCTACAGCGACGCTTCCAGTTCTTCTACCGGATTATTCTCAGGACCAGCAGCCTGACACTTCCTCCCTCTCTTCCCTGTCTCTTTAAGCATATCTAAAATGTTGCATGGCTCCCTCCGTAAAGCAATTCAAATGGGGAATACCATAAGAAGGCCTGAGGTTTTTCGTTAAAGAGAACAGAGCCCAGGGGATCATAGTATACCAATTCCTTCTGTCAGCCTCTACCAACTTACACAAAATCCTTTAAAGTATTTGATTAAAGTGCTGCACCAGGCCATCAGTTTGTGGATGATATACCGAAAACCTTGGTGTCTTGATATTAAGGCTTTCTTTTACCTCAGACGTGAGGTGAGACATAGAGGGTCATTACAGGTTTGCTGGTATTCCGCTGGTAATTCTGTCTGGTTACCGGCAAATTGCCCTACTGTTTCCGGCACCTGATATCCCGGAATTACTGGGATATTTCAGTTGGCAGAAAGGACGGTAAATCCCCATTCCATGGAGTCCCATATAACTCCATGGAGGTGATTGCTGGAATTATCGTTAACGGTAATACCAGTCCCGGTAATTCCAGCATTTGACGGTGAGGGTAGTTCCCTGATCAGTAAGTATGTCTTTAGGGAATCCTACCCGGGAGAGGAATGGGATCAGATGTTTCAATATTTGTTGTGTAGTATTATTTCTCAACGGGAAAGCCTCAGGGTATCGAATGGCATAGTCGACGATAACCAGGATGAAGCGGTTACCCAATTTAGATGTCTCTAGGGGTCCCACTATATCCATGGCTATCGTGTAGAACAGAATATCAATAATGGGGAGGGGTTGCAGAGGAGCTGGTGGGGCTGAGGTGGTAGCCGTCTCCTGACTTAAGTTACACAGCAACCTAAACTTATTTACGTCTTTGAAAACTCCTGGCCAATAAAACGTTGGTGTTACCTGACTTTGAGTCTTTCCGGCTCCTTGATGGCCTGCGGTCAGCTGAGAATGGGCCAACTCTAATACCACTCTCAAATGGCTTCTTGGCACTACTAGCTGGATATGAGGGGTTCCCTTATTGGTGGTATCTCCCCTATAGAGTAGTCCCTTTTTTAAGAAGAAGAAAGGACCAACTTGACTTCTTCCCTCTTCCTCCCGGATGACTTTTGCAAATACCTCAGCCAATATTGGGTTGTTTCTTTGTGGAAATGCTAGGTCAGGAAGGAGACCCACTTCTTCAGTGTCTGGTGGAGGTTTATCTTTCTTAGGTATATCTGTGTCCCAAAATCCCTGAGAACCTCTATCAATGTCTTGTTGGGTCTGTATTTCCTGGGGTACTAGGAACCAGGTTTTCTCCAATATCCGTTGGGCAATCTTTTCCGCCTCCTGGATTATTCCCATGATTATGTTGGAGGACTTTAACATCACCCCGGTAGTCAGGATCTATAATTCCTGCCATTCCATCTAATCTATACCTCCATGATAATCCTGATTTTGAAGATAGTGTGATATATGTTCCCTAAAGGGAGATAATACTAATCCCGTGGGAATTACGCATTTTTCGCCAGCTGGTATCATCACTTCAGTGGTACTCTGTGAGTCAAAGTCAATGGTGTCAGCCGTGGCTGCCGTCGGTGCACAGGTCTTGATGCTTAGTTTAGTGAACTTCAGGGTCCCCCAACTTTTATCAGTTGGTACCCATCACACTACTGACACCATATATGGTGAGTCAGAAGGAGGACACAGACTTTGGTCAGTCATTTCACGGATCATTTTATTAAACGAAAAAGTGTAATGCCTAACTTTCCCTATACTGTAAGGTGCCCCGACCTAACAAAACTAGCTAAGGTGATGGCCCGTCGTCAGTGAAAGTCCAACGCAGAATCAGTCCACTGTCCAAATTAATCTACTCTGACCTTACCACTATTATATCAAGAAAAATCAGGAGAATGACTCCTGTCTCCTGTAGGTTGATTTTCTTCCCAATTCAACTCAATAGGTTATTCTTAAGTAGTTCTGGGCCACTACACTTCTTAAGTCACACACTTCTGATATAGTGTGCTTCAAAATTATAATCCTCTCTTGCTTTGGTATACTCTTCTGATCCTTCTGTTCATCTTCTTCTCTATTTAATTTGTATTAATACTTTTCCCCTCATAGAGCAATGTTCTCCAACACTTCACAGTTCTCTCTCTGCTTCCTGGATTTTCAATATTTATAGCACAGTCTTTTATTTTGTTTTGGGCTTGATGCTTAATCTTGGTCTCAAGTATTTCTGCAGTGTTCCCCCTCTCATAATGTTTTCCTATTTTGCAGTGTCTCAGGTCTTGTGTCTTGACTTAATGGCCACCTCTTAAGACTGGGACGAGTAGGAACATTCCAGTAATGATTCTCTTAATTTTCCTTTAGTCTCCACAATTTAGTACTGGGACGGGTAGGAGTGTTCCAGTAATGACTTTCTTTATCTTCATTAAATCACAACAATTTAGGACTGGGATAAGTAGGAGCATTCCAATAAAGACTCTCACATTCCAATAAAGAGTTTCTGTCCCCCTCATGGCTCTCGCGCTGTTACCTGTAATGTACAGGGATAGCCTCACCAGGGTTCACTCTTGGCTGGGATGCTCCTGTTCCCTTGCAGCCAGTGCTTTTCCAACTTCTCATCTGTCAGCACTTTCTGTGTTGGATCCACAGTGGTCTCAGCGCTGTTTACAGACCTACGGGTCCGACTCTGTTTCTCATCAGTCACGCCATCACCTATTTCTTGCCTCTGGTAAGGAAACCTCACGCTCATCTTAGCCTCTCTATATCCCTTATTGTGCTGTCGACACACATCAAAATCTCCTTCCGACACACATCAAAATCTCCTTCCGGGTTCTGCTCTGAAATAAGATGCTGCACGTCCGCTACACACGCCTTCGATCCATCTCGAATCATGCAGGGTTTCTCAGCTCCTTTCCCGTTTCCACCTCTTTCCTTTAATGTGCTTCTGTGGGTCTTCCCTAGCGCAACGTTGTAGTCCTTTCTTTCTGTTTGTTAATTCTGTATTTCTCTAAATAAGTTTCCCTTCATCTCAGTATGAGATAGTCTTTCTCTTAAAAGGCATAATTCATATTTTTTTTAGTTTGTCGGTTCTGTATTCCAAGTGAAAAGCTACCCCTCCCTCAGACCTTCAGTTCTAGTCACAGTTATATTTCTAATGCATATATGTTATTGGAAATGCACTATGCCTTTATGTTCTTCTTGTGCTTACAGGTAAGTTTTATTTCTGCGTAATAAGCACTCTCATGATAGGTCACGATATTCATTGCATACATACATATCAGGACAAACGTAAAAACTATTAACAGCATTTTTCTCATACAATATGATCTGGGCTTGTTCTCTCGTGAGCCTCACGTGTTGGGTTAGTATTCAAAAAGTGCCTTTGTTGCAATCAAACATCAATATTCAAATTATTTTGTACAAACTGCTTGATGTGTGGTCTCAATCCGTAGTCACCAAATTAATTGGGCAAGGTTTGGCATATCATATAGGGAGGGGTATCTTTTCACTTCGCTCTTTATGATACATGTACCTTCCCCATTTATAAGTGAAAGCCCCCCATGAACAAAAAATCAGGGGCGAATCCTTTCATGTTTAAGGGTTCTGTATTCCTCCAGCTAGGTTTCCCTTGCTCTCAGTATGAGGTAGTCTTTCTCTTAAAGGGATAATTCATATTTCTTGATCACAATAACACATCTTAGTGTGTTCTACATATTTCTCTTTGTTGAATTATTGAAAAAGTGTATCATTGGTATGGCTCCTTGGGAGTTCTTCACAAGAACGGGAGACCTTGTGCCTAAAGGGGGAGTCTCTACCTACCAAGCCCCATTTGCCTCTACCCTTAAGGAGAGTATTGAGGAGAGGGCTCACCTCCCTAGCCTCACAGGAAAATGCTCCCCCTTGTGAATAAGAGACAGATTACTCTAATTAGTCACACTGGTCTTATCAGAGTGTGGGCACAGGATTGGGAGGAGAGGAGAGATTCTTGCGGGTCCTCTGTTAAGGAGAATGTAACACATGTTTGAATATTTGGGCACATAACCTTACATACAGTAGCAGAACAGATTGTGGGAAGTGACAGAGGAAAGGGCACGACAGAAAGAAAGGGAGAGAGAAAGTGAGACAGTGTAGAAAGAGCGGGAGAGGGATGTAGTAAAGTGTAGAGTGAGATCGAGAGGGGTCAGAGAGAAAGTGAGCGACAGACATTATCAGTGGTTGGTATTGTCAGTGGGGTGCAGTGTACTCTGTACAGTTACATATAGTGACAGGACATAATGTAATGTACCCATCTAAGCAGGAAAACGTTGCATTATTGTATGTGGCAGAGGAAAGGGAGGTAGAGAGACTGAAATGGAGAGAGAGAGAGAGAGAGAGAGAGGAGAGAGAGAGAGAGAGAGAGAGAGAGAGAGAGAGAGAGAGAGAGAGAGAGAGAGAGAGAGAGAGAGAGAGAGAGAGAGAGAGCACAGAGCACAATATATAAACCACAGTCAGTAATATACTTTACACAATGGAACATAATGAAGGAAGAATGTACTCTGACATTTGCGGTGCTTCTGAGTGGGATGGTGGAGCTGAGATCCTGGGTCTGCAGACAGGTGAAGGCTGAATAGTGGGGCATCTTTCAAGGAAAACATTATGTTTGAATATTTGGGCACATTACAAAATCAATACTGCCGCACTTGGGCATCATGGATGTTTAACACTTCGTGTGCGGAAGTGATCTTCCAAGCTCTGGCCAATCAAAGCAGAGTAACTCTACTTTTGAGATCGACCATTTAAATCTTCTCCTCTGACTATTTGATAGCACAAAAGCGGTGTACCTTAAGAGCTCAGCTTGTCATCATCTGTGGAGGATAGCTCAGCGGTAACGTGCTTGCCTTGGAAGCAAGACGACACCGAACAACACAGGTTCGATCCCTGGGTCCGCGCTTAGAAAGCTCTGGGTATTAAGCGCGTTATAAATAACCTATCATATCATATCACAGACTCTGTGGTTTTCAAATGTTAGTGTTATTTGTTCATGGTAATAAGCAATGGTAATGTGTTTTACTGTGCACTTTCCTGTTTGAGCAATCAGGCTCATGACCCCACAGAACACTCATACACCTAGAACATGGGAGTTAAATTATGTCAATAGACTGCTTGCTCAAACAGGGAAGTGCAGGATATAACATAATGGTAAAACATTTTAGTGTTATTTGCTCATGGTAATAAGTAAAGGTAATTTACTCTCCCAAATAGTTTCTCTTCACCCCTATCGTTCGTTCCCGGTCTCGGTCTCTATGGTGTCCCACAGGGATCAGCCCTTTCTCCCTTACTTTTCAATTCATATATCCTCCCTCTGATGATTCTTATCCATTTGTTTGGCTTTAGAGTCTTTTCATACGCAGATGACACACAGATTCTGTTCAGATTAGACCCGCAGCAGGCTGATGTAAGGGATAGGCTAAAAAACTCAGTGGAAGACATCCAGGTCTGGGTGGAGTCAAATTGGTTCAAGTTGAACGGCAGGAAGACAGACATCCTGATCCCGGGTCCGCCAGGGGCGGCCAAGGGATGGAAAAATTACTTCTGGCCGGTATCGCTCGGCCCACTGCCAAAGTAATTCGTAATCTAGGGATTAAGCTATCAGAATCCTTGTCCATGGTGGCTCAGGTTAATTCAGTAAATGGAGCAGGCTTTGTTAAGCTTAAACAACTAAAGAAAGTTCTTCCCTTTATCCCAGATAGGTTCCATGCTCAAATACTGGCAGCATGTGTAAATGGGACCTTGCATTAGAGTAATGCCATCTATCTGGCACAGCCATCCTTTCTTATCCAGCGCCTGCAAGTGCTACAAAATGCAGCAGTGTGCCTGGTTACACATATTCCAGCTGGAGCAGGAGTACCTAGGCCCCGAAAATCTCTTCATTGGTTAACGATTGGAGCATGGGTAAAATTTAAAACGCGGTGTATCATGCATTGTGCTCTAAGCGGCAAGGGGTGTCTAGCCATTCAGGAGAAACTGGATAGATACATCCCGCTACACTCCTTGAGATCTTCAAATGCAGCATTGCTGCATATACCCAAATATAGGAAAGAACGTTTGGGTGGCTGTGCTTTTTCAGTGGCAGGGCCCAAGCTCTGGAACTCGCTGCCTGTTAGCTAAGGAGAATTGAGGATTTCCTATCTTTCAAACAAAGCCTCAAAACGTTTCTCTTTAGGTAAACCCATCTCCCATCCAGTTGTGATTCTTCTCCATCTGTCTCGGCCGTCGGCTGTCTAAGCGCCATGATGCCTTTGGTAAAAGAGCGCTATACAAATAGCTGATTAATTGAAAGGCCTATTCCGAAAATAAAACACTGCAGTGTATAATTGTCCAATCTTTAATGTTGCATTGAGCATACATTAAATATACATGGAATTGTCTTGCCTACCTCTAATCCCAAATCTATCTGTGACCATAGGTACTGGCTGGGGGGTCACAGCCCAACACAATTCAGGGAGTTCATTGTTAAACAGAACAATTTCAATGTCTTTGAATAAGGGTGCAAATAGAAGTTGGGGCAGCAAGGATAGCAATGTTAACCATTGCTTTCACGGGACACCAAGTGAAGGCGCCAAAGGGGAGAGGCAATGTCTATGGTGTTCTGTTGAAAAACCATTACCTATTTGATGGCAGGAAAGTGGCTTAAGGTCAGGTGTGTGCGCTTTGCTCTACCATTAGAGCACCCAAAGGCATACAGGAGGGGGAAATAACGTGTGACGTTGTGTGAATGGCAAGACCTTTGGTGCCTGGCCCACAATCACCCACTAACTAGGGTCCCATTAAGGAGCCATTACCAAACTTGATAGCAGGGGAGCTCTTGAAGTCAGGTGTGAGTAAGATGTCTGAGGCAGAGAGGTTAGAGAATTCAAGTGGTGGGCTGGGGTGAAGGGGAAGGTAGTAAGAGACAAGAGGCAAAAACTCTGTGCCACATCCTCAGCCTTCCTGTAATTAACCATAATGTCCAAGATTGGTGTCATCAAGGCTGGGGTCTGTGGTCAGTGTATACTATACTCTACCATAACAAGGAGCACTGGAAAGAGATTGTCAATGTGTAGCTGAGTAGATTGTCAGTTTGTGATGGGTATTGTGGCTTACAAAGATGGGCTGGAGCTCATTTATTCTTCTCCAAGTGTAATCATCACAGCCCTAGTTGTAAAGTGGCAAGAGCATTCGAGGACAGTGGCAAGAAGCTGGTTTTGATTCCTAGCTCTGCCAATGCCTTTTGGAATAGGCCTTGTTTTAAATGTCTTTTGCTGCTTTTGTTTTGATGTACTTGTTAGGTAGAAAGATCACCTTTTAACTGATGGGCTAGCCCATAAGGTAAAAAGTGGGCTTTCTTGGTTTTGAATTCTGTTTTTTTCTCAGTCAGGCCTAATCCAAAGCCTGACTGAAAATGGGACTCTGTTTTTATGAGCTCAGTCTTAAGAGAAATATGACTCCTATGGGCAAGGGTACCCCATAGTGTTCCAGAGAATGTACCCCTTCCCTATCACTCATATACTGAAGTAAAGGCCCCTAATTTCAGGAACTGAGGGCAAAACTGTATACAACACAAAAGGTTCCTGACATGCATATATTTTTAAGATTACTTCAACATGAGAAAATGGCATCTTAATTCTAATTCAATGTATATAGCAGTTATAGTCAAATGTATCTTGTTTATTGTTTTATCATTTATTTTCTTCATCATTTTACAAAATGTAATATTTCTTCTTAATAGTGACCTGGGTCCGTTAGACATCACATATGACATCATTACAAACAATTCATCTAAAAGTAAAAAGTGCCTATGTGCTAACCAAATAATTGTTTCTGTGAAGGAGTAACCATCAAATAAAGTGCTCATGTGCTTCTAAAATGTGATTCTTTCTAAAGTGTTCATATCTTAGCCTCTATCTGTTAGTACTATATGGAAATAATACAGCAAACAGGAGACAAGCATGTTCTATTAAATCGTAATGCACCTTCCCATTTATTTGGATAGTGAGGTAGTGGCTTTGTGTTTCTGCTGGACCTTTAGCGGATACTATAGGGTCCAGTGTATTAGGGTCAACGTTGTCTTGTAAAATGCATATGAGTGTATCAATGCTACACTCCACTGCCTAGATGTTTCGGCAGTTTTCCTGTTGCACCACCTTCTTCAGGACCATGGGTAGACCCTTATTCAGGACCATGGTGTCACAACCTTTACGCAAATCGGAAAAAAGATACAGACTTATAAAGGATACAAGACCAGCATCCACTTTTGGGAGCCCCTTCACTCTGGGATGTCCTGGACTATCACCAAGATGGTTCTGGGATATCTTGAACGCGATGTTTAAACAAGACTTTCCCCCCAAGAGCGCAGCCTGTAGAAAGTACACTACAACTAACAGGCCAGGGGCTTAAGTGGAAAGGCAGGAGCAGCGACAACAGAGCTAAGGGAACAAAGAAAAGGATAGTTCAAGATAGCAGCCAAAGAGTTTCGCAAGTAAAGTACTTGCCCACCCGCAATTGCCCCCTCTTACCTGCTTAGTAAAACAGGAAGTCCCGCAACCTATGAGAGTCCAGTAAGATGGTGACTTGATGAAGGAGGAAGGAAGTCCCAGTTGAATGAAGTCTGTGTAATGATCCACCTAACCCGAACGGCACGAGGGCGCAACTAATAGTGTCCAAAATAATCCCCAAGAAAATTCAGCAGAGCGTCCCCAAGTGAAAATAGCCAATCCAAGAAGTGACCACCAGAAACAGGAGAGCGTCCGTTTCATCACTTCAGTATGTAGAGCGTTGTCTTCTTGTGATGCGGGCAGCGCCGTGAATCAGTCCGAAGAAAAGAGTTTTGCTTGTGTGCTAAGTAATATGTGAAGGTAAAGGGAGTCAGGAAAACCCATGCAAAAGTAACAGCAAAATAGAAAGAAAGAAATGTGCATGGAAATTCAGTTTAGGTTTCTTTCAATATCCGGCAGAGGGTTACACTGGAGGTTTTTAGCAAAGTCCAAAATACCACAACAAACGGGAACAGGAGGAAGACAAATCCGAAATGGGAGCCAGGAGTTCGTTTACCAGGGGGAAGCAACCGAGGGGGTCAGGAGCCAGAAATCGTAGCAGAAGACGTTCAGAATAGTCCTTTAGGCAAAACCGGGTCAGAAATAACACAGGAATCAGAATAACAGAGAGTCGAGCACTCGAACTGTATGCTCAGTTTTAGGAGCACCCGTTACAGGGACACTCCGTGCTAAGTACTGGAATCTGTTCCAGAACGAGAGGCACGTTGCAGGCTTTTCACGTGACCGCGAGCAGATGGAACTCTGGACATTGTAGTGCAGCGGATTCCACGAGCTGTAAACAGTCGCCAGGGCAGTTTCCACCTGGAAGTAAACGCCCGCGAGCGTCCAGAAACAGGAATGCGGGGCATGACACATGGGTAGACCCTTATTCATCTGCCCATCTGCATGGAATGCCGGACACTAGACTGTATACTTTGGCACACTTTGAGCCTCGCTGGGTTGATGTCTGATGTGCGTGGTCTCTAGTATTCAGCCAGCTAGTGGCCCTGTCGTTGATTTTCTTGAGGCGGGTTATGGCTTTCATGCAGAACCGTTTCCTAATAGTGTCTCCTCAGGTAACTTCTGCTTCTCCAGATGCCTCTGTGCAACTTTCTACTATTTTCTGGTGCGGCTCTGAACACTCAATATGTTCTCCAAAATGGAGGGCATGGCTGCCTTCTGTATCTTGCTGGGCGAAGCTCCACTCCCGGCTCCTGTTGCTCATGGACTTTTTGTATGGGGATATTTCACCACCATGCAAAAGGATGTAGTGGGCCTTAATCTAACGAGTCCGACTTCATCGCTGACAAAGGACCAAGGCTCTGCACTAGCATTCTCTGACACTCCACCAAATCTTACAGCAAAGATTTTCCTTGCCAGAAGACCTGAACGATCTGATTGTGGTACTCCTTCACCCTGATCTGGAGGAGGCAACTGAATCACAGCCCGGCTTGAAGGCTTTGTCTCTCCTAAGCACCTGGCTGTGACTGCATTACCAGATCCAGAAGTAGAAGCCCCTTTGCTGTCAAGACTCCAAAGACTCTCTGTGCTGAACAGACCTCAGTTTCTACAACTCAGGACATCGCGTAGGTGTCCTAGTTCCATCTTCCTCATCAGGGAAGCTTGAGGAACCCATGCTGCCTCTTGCCCTAAGTCCTGCAGCTTCAACGCCAAACCCACCTCCTGGTCCTTCCATGGCTGGCTCATCTTCAGTGTGACTTTGCCCGCTATTCATCAAATATTGCTCTTCTCTGAGGTCTACTCAAGCTGACCTCAGCCTCAGAAGCCAACTCCTGTACCCGAGGATGACATGGTAATCTGCCATAAACAACTACTGATGACCAGAGCATCTCCACCTTTCAACTCCTCAGACCCTGGACCTATGAGCCACTAAGTTTTCAATAATTGTCCTTCGCAATGGTATTGAGGTCCATCCCACTGCTGTGCCATTGCTGGAAGCTAAGGGGTTCTCAAACACCATGCACTGTGTGTGCCTATGGAAACTGCCTGAATGCTGCTGCAAAACTGCGTTTTCTTACTCACAGTATTGCTCTTCTAACTTTCTGGCATTGCTGTTGAGTCCTTTATTTGCTTGTCTCTACATCCCTCATGATCTACTCCTCATCATCAATACTATTCTGTGAGCCTCACTCCACCGGAACTCAAGAAATTGCTCCTTGGTACATTTTTGCAGAAGTTAACTCTTTCCCACCAAAGACTGGCCCAAATCCATAAAACGTGTCCCATCGGTCTCTTCTTAGATTTCTGTTGTATGTTGGAAAAGTGTTTTTCGTAGCTGTTGCTGCTTTTTATCTTCTAGAAAAGACTCTTTTCTGAGCTCTAAGAACTCTTCTTGAAACTGTTTACTTACTTTATACATTGTGCTATATCTGGCTTACAAAGTTTACTTGTAAGTGTAAATATATAAAGATTATATTTTAATAGACATATAGTGTGCAGACATTCTCTCATTCTGGTGTTTGTGAAAAGTGTGTACTGTACCTCAGGACCACCTCACTGAACCTTCTGCTAATCAGGCCTGTGCTGCTGTGCTACTCTACCACTTAGAGAGCCTAGTGCGCTTAGGGGAATCGCTGGTACCCCAAAGTCAGGAAGATAGACCTAAACATCGCAACCACTGGACCTCCAATGCAAAATAAATAAGAAAATAATCTCTATAGTAAACAGAATCACAAGACAGCAGCGGCAAACCAAAACAAGAAAGCATAAGCACAATATATAATCAATAAATGTTGCAAGTATAAAATGAATAAATTGATGAACGCATTAAATATAGTGATGGTGAGAAGATCGAATACTAGGATGCAGTTGATTAAGGGGTCACTCAATTGATGAGGCCAAATAATGAGACTCACTCCAGGTTTGGAATCTGGTCCCCAGTCTATTATGGGTACACTAGGTAGGCGCTCAACACCGCTTTCACCACCACTACACTGAGTGACGGGTGTCTGAACGCTAATGTGCTTGTGAGGATGCCTACATCACACTCTTATCACACTTGTAGTGCACTCGTGGCCAGGGCCAGCGCATGCAGGACTGGGTTCTTCCACCCCTGTTGAATGGAAAAGAGCCATCTAGTTGTGCAATTATGAACAGCTCTAGAAATGCTGTGCATAATCAACATCCAGGATAGACTGGGGCCAAAACACCACATAGTCCTATGGCCGATGGTGCAAATTGAACGCACTCATAGGTACTGTAACAGTTTGAAGTTCCTCATGTTCTCAGATTATATCAATCATTTTCTGTCTCTGCGATTTTCCTTTTGTCCATCTGAGATGTGCATTTTTATCTGTAATTCATTTGAATTAATGAACAATCAAAGCTAAGGGCTTCTCAGTATAGTACTTTACATTGAAGACCAATTTAAAGTTGCGCATTTGTCGCTATAGCTAAATGATATTGAATGCTTTTAACCTTCAAGGACCTCACAATTGCAGAAAGGGACATATATGACGATTTCAAGCACACTCCAGTTTTTCATACCTTGACAACACACTTAATGGTGGAACAAAGTGTGATGCCCACGTCCGCCAGGACCCAGTCATCCTTCAGCACTGCTCCTGCATAGATAAGGTCCAGATAGCGCCTGCCCTGCTTGTCATCTGCAAGCTGAATGTGGAAATAATCCTAAAAGGAATTCATTAAATATTATATCATTAAAAATGACAGTTGGTGGCATCTGGTAATATAAAATCTAGATGGGATGTATGTTTTTACTTTGTCTGCATTCACCTTGCCATACTTTCACTGAGTCCCGTTTATTTCTTCATACCTTTACCTCTCCTGTCTTTCACTTCCCATAGCATTCACTTCGTCTCACCATTCTTTTCTAACCCATATTCTTCCTCCTGCCACAAGTTGATCCTAACCTTAAGATAACCGTAACCACATCCATTGCCACCTTCACAATTTGAAGATTCAGACAAAGTAAAGGCATGAAGAAGTAAATGTATGACAAAGTAAATGTCTGGCAAAGAAAATGTAGACAAAGTAAATGCAGACAGAGTTTTCTGGGTGAAGTAAAGGGGGGATACGTCTTTATCAAATAAAAGGTAATTGTATCTCTAATGTACAGAAAAAAGAAATACATTGGTCTCTTGTATTACGCTTCATGCTGGAGTCCAGGCCCTAAGCGTGGTCCCGGGTAACAAACCCATGTAGAAATGTCTTGCTTCCAAGAGAAGCATGTTGCCCCTGAGATATCCTCCCAACCAGAAATAGTGTCTGAAGTGGTACTCCTCCGGGGACGACATTTGGGGGTCGCCAGGGGTGGCACTTGCGACCCCTGAAGTCTCCCTTGCTACCCCTGTGGTCTCCCTTGCTACCCCTAAAAAAATTAAGAAATAAAGACATTGTTTTAATACAACATTTTTTATTGTTTTTTTGTTTTTTCTCAAATTGAAGCTCCTGGGCTGTGGCCAGGGCCATGTGGCTCTTTGTTTCTAGAGTGGCTAGATTTCTTGTTTAGGCTTCTTAAAACAACAGGGGGTTTCACAAGTGTAACACTTTCAGCAGTGACCCTAAATAAGAAAGAATAGGAATAACAAATAATTTGTCTTTCTGGAATTCTACACATTAATTGCTAGACTCAATAAAGGTTTATTTCAAGCAGACCTCAGGGGTTGAGTAACTGATTTAGACAGTTCTCAAACACTTCAAATTCATAATGCAGACAAAAACCTCCAAAAAGCATTTTGAGTAGAATAAGCATCCATTTCGGACTATGGGCCTCATCACGAGTTGGGCTGTAGCCCTTAAATGCGGTGGTAACGGTATTAACGCCGCATTTAAGGACTGGCCCTATCACAAGTTGGGCACTAAATGGGCTGTTTTATCTCCAGCCTGTCTCTGGAGGTGAAAATCCCCTATTTTCAGCTGTATTAACGCCGGCTGTATTAGCCCGCATAATTAGTGCTGAAAATGCCCCATTGAATCCAATGGGCCCAATGGGGGATGGGGATTTACCGTTAACACCCAACCCGTGATCCAGCGGTAATACCGCCGGACCAGTCGGTGCTAGGGCTATTACAGTCGGGCTGTATTACAGCCGGGATACAGCCAAACTCGTGATGAGACCCTATGTATTTTGCTTTTTCGCAAGTTGCAGTTATAGAATGTTTTTTTCTGCCACTGTTTCTATTATGATCATCACAAGACATTCCATCTCGGTGTCCTTGGTCACTTCACAAAATCCTTGTGCCTAAAAGCTTGTGTACAGTGTAGAAATGTTTGACCATAGCACAAATAAAGTGGCCCTTTATTTCATTGTGCTACAATTAGGGCATTGTTGTAATGTGGCTATCTTTCCTATCTGCAAGGCATGCTGTTCAGGATCTTTGTTTGCATGCAGGAGGTAACGATGCCCAAAGTACGAGATGCTGTGTGAGAGCGCCGCTTTTCCTGCGCTACTATCAATTCATTAATACACAGTTATGAATCCTCCCACTGGTATTTATTTTGCCAACCTCTGAAGCCTGAAAATTAGATCCACGCAGGCTTGACATGTGGCCAACTTTGCACCAGACCTGCAGATGATCTGGCCTGCTATTAAATTTCAGTTACTAGTTTAATGGTATCCACTACAGAGTGTAATTTCCTTTCTGACTTTGAGAACATTCAGACATGTAATTGCTCATTTTACTATAGTCGGGTATGATAGCTCAGGGGGTTGAGCGCTTGCTGCTGCGATCCTTGTGTGATCTGCAGGTTGCAGGTTTGAAGAATGGCAAAGCCAACTCAGCCTTTCATCCTTCTGAGGTTGACAAATGAGTACCAACACAGGTTGGGTGATATGGTATGTATATATGTTCTATATAAAGCGCTTAGTCGTAAGTGCTATATAATAACACATCATTATCATTTGGCCTTGAACATCTGCTTGCATTGACAATCATTTGGTAATATGGCCCTATAAACACTGGTTTTAATGATACATATGGAGATCCATTCTTGTATGAAATGTATATAACATTACAGTGATTTTGTAATCATATTTTTTGTAGTGTACCTAGGAACAATGCTTTGTGATGCCACTTCCCGTTTTCACAAAGGGTGAAAGGTTGTGTTTCATCACTTCCCGAGATGTCACTTTGAGGTGGGGTCAAATGACATCACTTCCTGTGATGTCATAGAGGTCCAGGTTTGTGTGATGTCACTTCCGCTACCCCTGGCATTTTGGTGAAATGACGTCCCTGTACTCCTCTTAGATTTGACAGTTTGCAAAGGATGTACGCTCAAATATCCAAACATGCTATTTTCAGTGTGTTTGCTGTAACCTAAATATTACATTGTATTTTCTAGTAAAGCATAAGATTATAATGTCCTTGATGAACCCCATTTTAGGGAGAATCCTCAGAAATGTGCTAATTCCTTTCTACCTTAGAGACCCCCAGCTCTTTTTGCTGGACTTTAGGACTTTTAATTTCTAACCTGCAGAGTGAGACCTTTTTCCCACTCTCTCATGTATTTTTCCGTGATTTGGACTGTTTTTCTTTTGACTTTGGAGTCTGACAAACTCCATAGGCACCCTCTTTTCATTGTTACACACAGCACCTTCAGTGCAGTGGAACAAGGAAGACTCTTGGATTTCCCCAAGGTTTAAATATCTTCTCTTGGTAAAACTACTGTTTCCAAGAGCCGTGAAGTGAAATTGACTTTACTTATATTTTGTAACTTTCTAGACCCAGCACACACTATCTTACAATAGGGTGCTGGTGGGGTTACTCAGTATCCCCTTTGTCTAGTTTCTCATGTAATATTTTTATGTTACCCTTGCTACAATTAATAGCTGGTGGCAGTGGTTTACTTTTTACTAACATTGTGTGTTTTTACTGCGGGCTGCAATTGCAGATGCAGTAAGGCACCCATGGGCGCCCGTTTTGTCAAAATGGCCCGGTCTTCTTTTTTCGCCATTTCTTCCTGGAAAGGTCTTGAGATTTACTCTGCGGGCCAAACCAGGTTTGGTACCTTTGTTCGTTTTGTCTTTGGCGGGAATCACGAGTGAAGCCTGCCTCTGGATCCAGCGTGTCTAGCAGGGCAGAAAGCGAGGCAGGTGCCCGAAATTCCCTGTGCTTATTGTCCTTGGTTATAAGAATGCACCCAAGGGTGATTAGCTGGAGGGCTGTCCTCGGGGCTAGGCTGCGAATGAATGGGAGAAACCTGCACAAAAGGCAAGGCCGAAGAAGAACTTGGAAGAGATGCCTGCTGCAACTCCTAGACTGTTGGTTTGCCCGGTGAAGCCCTGCTGCAGTGCTGAAGCTCCGAGTTCGCCTCGACTAGAGAAGACCTGCAAAGGACGATCTCTCCCCTTGGGTTGGTGGGACCAATCGACCCCAAGACGACTTCATCTGGAAATCCTCTTAGAGCTGGCTGTACTTCCATTGCTACTACAGGAACCGAAGTGCCAGGGATATGAATACCAGAATCGAGTGAGTGTCTAAGTCAGACCCGAGCTCCAGGAAGATCCTCTGGACTCCCAGGAAGCATGAATGACCAATCCTGAGCCACCTCAACAGAGTGCTGGACCCCAGATGCAAGGAAAGTCTGATGTGGTATCCGAGAACCGCAGTGTTGCTATTTGCTAGAGAGGCAAGGAGCTGAAAGCGCGAAGTGCAGCTGAATTTAAGTTTGCCCATTGCTGCCACTGACCTTCCTATCGTAGTGCAGGAGTCCCCAGACATCCTCCCTCTTATCCCCACGACTGAGTCCCAGGAACAACAGGATATGCAGACCTATGCAGGAACAGAAGCCAGCTGGAACCATTTCTTCTAACCAAAGGTCCTGTAAAAGTACGGGGACTTACCTCTTGTTGTGTAGCCTTGCTTGTTCTCAGTTGAGACCTGTCTTGGTTACTTTTGCAAAGTTGCTTGCAGTTTTTCCCCTCACAAGCCTCGCAGCTTGTCGCCCTACAGTGATTCTATTTTTTCTACAAAGACTTCTAAACCATTGTGCAAGACTTTTACTTACCTGCAAGAAGTGCTTCAGCTCACCTACACTTTTGTTCAATTGACATTGGCTGGCCTGGCTCCCTGAAAGAATCTTCTTACCTCTGACTTTGTGCTTTACCTTTCTTCCAGGAAAGGTTTTTTTTAAAAAAAAAAACAATTTATATTGATTTTATTACAACCAAAATTTACATTTATAAATTTCCATGTCTGCGCCTGCCCCTCTCCCTCCCTCCCATCCGAGCCTACTCCACTTCTCGATATGCACCTATTTCTTCTAAAGCGGTTCCTTTTTCTGTGTCCTCATCAGAGTCCTGGTCACTCGACCAGTCCTGGGTGGGCCCATACAGTGTGGCCACTTAGTGCTTCCAGGCCGTCAGGGATTCTGCTTCTTCCTCCCCTCCTCTACACCCCGTTTCCTGCCATGCTGCTGTTTCAGCTTCAGTCCATTTCTGGAGGTCTCTCCACCAGACTTCTATCCTAGGTCTGTTGCATGCCTTCCATCCCATGGCAATTCTACGCTTGGCAAGTATGAACGCCAAGTCTTTTAATTTGCTCACGTTTTAGTTGGCGTGGCCTAGGGAATCCTCCTACCAAACATGCCCACGCTGATCCGACATTTATTTTGATCCCCTTCTCATCTAGCCGGTGGGCTACTTCTTCCCAGAATTTCCCAATTTCTGGGCATGCCCAAAACATATCTGTCATCCCCGCGTTTTCTTCCCCGCATTTGGGGCATGTTTGCCGTTTTGCGTTCTTGAATTTAGCTATTCTTTGGGGAGTCATATATGCCTTGTGGGTTTTATATAGCTGTATTTGCTGTAGCCTCGCGTTCCTAGACACTTTCTTGTGGTACCCTTGGGCCCGCTCCCATATCCCGTCACTCATGGGCACACACACCTCTTCTTCCAAGTCATGTCTTAATTGTGCCAATTCCTTCCCCACTTTGGACATCAATAGTTCATATAGTCTGGATATCTCATGCCCTCCTTCTGCTATGTCATATATCGTTTCTATGGTAGCGTCAGGTTCCTCGTCTAATGGTACTTCTGACCATGTTTCTTTAATCCGCCGTACCAGTCTGTTATATGTGATATATTGCCCCTCATGCAACCCCGTTTCCTCCACCAACGCCTCGAATACCTTTATCTCCCCTTCTTGCCATATGTCTCTTATTGTTATAATTCCCACCGGTTCCCAGTGCCTCCTAATTGTCTTAATTAATTGCCCATCCCCTCCCGTCAGTGAGACCAGCGGTATTTGTGGTGAGCACAGGGTTGAGTTCTCCATGACCTGACAGGCTCTTCGCCATACCTTCCATCCCAGTACCAGCATCTTTGAGCGCTCTTTCAACTCTGATTTGGGCAGCCATATCATTTTTTTTTTTTAGGAAGAACGGGGCACATTCTAATCTCAACAATCTCGATTCTGAGGTGGGGTCTTCTGATAACCACTTGGCCACATATTGTAGTTGACTAGCTAGGTAATAGATCTCGTAGTTCGGCAGTTTTATGCCCCCTTTATCATGTGTATTCGGCAACTTCCAAAGGGCGATTCTGTTCCTAGTCCTGTGCCATAGAAACCCCCTGCATATTCTCTGTAGCTTCATAAAGAATCTCCCCGGTATCAGATATGGTATATTCCAAAAATAATGTAATAGTCTCGGCAATACCACCATCTTCAGCAGCGCCCCTCTTCCCATCATTGCCAGGGGGAGCTTAGACCAGAACCTCATACTATTTTCGATTTTCTATACCGCTTTCTCAGTGTTATGCTGATGTTCCGCATCTACCGTGTGATAAATATCTATCCCCAGGTATCTGAGGAAAGGGTTCATTTACTTTGCATTGGGGGTTAAAAAGTACTTACCTGCTTCAGAATATTTGTGTATCTTTTGCTTTATTCCAAAACCCTTTTCTTTTACACCAACTCAGTTTTGCTCTAAATGTCCCAGTGATATATTAATGTCCACAGTGTCCTAGTTACGTAAGTCACCTCAGGGTGTAGGAACCATCTGTGTGCCATCCCAAATGGGTACTTGCTGATTTAGAGAAACTAAGAGTGTGTATTTTGGAGTGTATTTGTGTGTTGCTTTTATATTGCTCCATTCTGAAGAAGGTGTATTGAACTGACTGTTAAATACATTAATAATTGTTTAATCAAGAAACCTTGAGTGTACGAGTTTATTTGAATACTGTCACTGTGAATCTCCTTGTAAAAACCCTACTGCTCAAATTGACCCCTCTTGAGATACGCCTGGCTCCTCAGCCACCCTACCAACCTGTGTAGTACAGACTTATACCAAAGGTTGGGTTCCTAGTGCCAGGAGGTCAAGGTTGCTGTAGTCTCCCAAAGGGTACTGCACACAATCTTGCCTAACACCCCAGTTACTCAAACCAGTTCATAATGACTATGGTTCCTTCAAATAGATAAAAGCTATTGTATGAAAGCTGTTCACAATATTATTAGTGTTCAACTGGGGCCCTTTCGTCATTGTTTTTGAACTAAGCATGCCATTTCAACAACACACGGAACAAAAATAAGCAATTGTATGTATTTCATGAAAAGGTTTTCATTTTTTGATTCAGTATGTCATTTTTTTGTTTCTGCTCACATGTTGTGGTTGCACCACCTAATTACCAAAATACTATTGTATGCAGGGGGGGCATGCCTCTCTTGTCCCGTCACTAGGCACTCTAAGCAATACCTTTGTAAATCTATTCGAGGCAGGGGCAGATCGGGAACCAAAGGTGGCCCTGGAAATGTTTTTCAAAGTGGCCCCATGTCACACTATCTGAGCATGTCCAACCACTATAAGTACGGTTTATCCGTTCTCCCACAGGCATATTCGGAAAACATGGTTCTAAACAGTGAATTGTAAAGCACATTTCTCTATATATAAGGAGTAAACAATAGTTAAAAATAACACAACACTGACGTAGGACATTGGTTAAGAGTGAGCATTTACATATTGGAAGCTTCAGAACAATTCATTTACTTCAAAGGGACGTGGGACGATGAGGGGAGATATGATATGATATGATATGGCATTTATAACGCACCTATACACAAGTGTTTCAAGGCACGACGAGGCAAGGGAGGTGGAACAGAGGGAAGACAAAGACAGCGATCTTACTAGGCCAGGTGACATTGAGATCATGCAAGTGTAGGAGACGGGGGGAAGGGGAAATGTGCAGGGGGAAAAGGGGAGGGGTCAGGGGTCAGTGCAGTACATAGGATAACCGCAAAAGAAAATATAAATAAATAAATAAAATAAATAAAGACAATAAATAAAAAGTGCGGCCTGCTGGTGGCAAGTGGAAGGGTAAGGGCAGACATCAGGTGTGAAGTGCTGGTAGGGGCCTGTAGGGATACAGAAACAGTCCCTGGGTGCAAGGGTGCAGGTGTGCAACTGGCAGGGAGGTGACCTGGTCCGGAGATCAGAGAGGAGCCAGGTAACCAGTGCAGTTTCAGTTTCAACCAGGAGATCAGCAGGGGAGAGTAGGAGAGAAAGCAGAAGCAAAGAGGAAGGTCTTGCGGTGCTTCCGGAACCGGAGATGGTTCTCCTTAAGTTTCAGAGAGGCAGGGAGGCTGTTCCAAAGGGAGTCCCCAGCAGAAGAAAGAGATCTACCACCAACTCATTGCTTGGAGAAGCGACTGACCCTGAGGGAGTTGGAAGCGGATAAGCGAAGAGCTCGAGAGGGAAGATATTTAGGAAGGGAGAGTTGAAGGTATTGAGACCCCAGGCCCTAGAAGGCCTTGTGGACAATGCAGAGGGTTTTGAACTTAATCCTCGCCGCCACTGGGAGCCAGTGCAGAGTTTTCAGTCCTGGGGAGATACGATACCTGGGCTTGAGGCCAAGGACAAGTCTCACAGTCCTGTTTTGGATGAATTGCAGAGGGCAGAGAGTAGAGGCAGCAGATTTAGAAAGAGGCTGTTGCAGTAGTCCAGCCTAGAGAGAACAAGAGCTCTGAAGACAGTGAGCTTCTGGGGGAAGGAGAGTAAAGGATGAATACCTCTGAGGAGGTGAAGCTGGAAATGTGACTTCTTAGAGACGTCAGAGATGTGAGGCGAGAAGGAGAGTGTGGAGCTAAAGATGACCCCAAGGTTTTTAGCCTCACAGGTGGGAGCAGGGATAGGGCTAAGAGAGGCTGCCCAGAGAGTGACAGGAAAGGAGGGAGCAGGTGTGCCGATGAGGAGAATCTCCGTCTTACTGGGATTAGGGCAGAGATCGTTGGCGGCACACCACTCCTGGATAGGAGACAGGCAGTCAGAGATTGAGAGAATGACAAGTTGTGGCAGAAGGGAGCCTGAAAACGAGCTTAGTGTCATCCGCATAGCACTGAAAGTTGGGGTAGAGAGCGGCAATGCGGTGGCCAAGAGGTGCCAGCCAGGGAGATAGGTTAGACCCCTGGGGAACACCACAGGTAGAGAGAGAGATAGAGGAGAGGAAGGATCCTAGTTGGACCTCGGAGGGTCGATCAGAGAGGAAAGAGGTCAGCCAGGCCAGGGCCTGATAGGTGATACCTAGGTTATCACAGATTCAGTTGAGCAGGACGGCATAGTTGACCATGTCAAAGGCAGAAGAGAGATTGAGTAAGATGAGGTCAGAGGCGGTATTAAAATCAAGGTTGGCGAGCAGGTCTTCACGGATGTTCAGGAGAGCAGTTTCTGTGCTTCTGGCTGCTCTGAAGCCAGACTGATCGTCATGGAGACAACCAAGAGATTCAGTTTGAAGATTAAGCTGGGAGATGGCCAGCTTTTCCAAGAAGGTGCCCAGGAAAGGAGTGATGGAGATCGGGCGATAGTTAGCCGGGCAGGAGGGGACGGCTGAGGGTTTGAGGGGAAGGCTCCAGTGGCAAAGGAGTGGTTGCAGATGTCAGCCAGGGCAGTAGCAAGGGTGTCAATGTGGTCCTTGATGGATTTGGAAGAACAGGGGAGAACCTGTTTTGACGAGACTTTCATAGATCTGACTTGTCTAGAAACCTTGTCTGGGAGAACAGAGGAAAGGCAGAGAAGAAGGGAGGAGAGGTGGCCACAGGGGGGCCAGAGGAAGAGCAGACAGTAGAGAGAGGAGGGAGAGAGGACAGGATGTCTTGAGTTTTAGAGATGAAATGAGAAGCCAGGGCCATGCAGAGGGCCTGGGAGGGGACAGGAGAGGTAGAGACTGCAGCCAGATTGGCAAGCTCCTTACAGATTTCAAAGAGTTCGGCCAAGTTGTTGGATGCTGCAGGGACGTGGGGTCTCTTCTTGGTGCGGACAGAGAGCCATTATTGCCTTAGGAGTAGGCGGCAGGCCAGTTTGTCAGAGGATGCATAGGAAGCACACCATTTCCTCTCAGCCACCCTGCACTTGCGTTTAAGGGTGACGAGGGCTGAGTCGTACAAGGAGTTGCACTTGGCTTTGGGCTTCAAGCGGTTCCTCGTGACTGGGGAAAGAACATCAAGAGTATCAGAGATAGCAGAGTGGAGCATGGAAAGGGCTGTGTCAGGATGTGAGTCAGCCAGAGGAGGAGTGAAGTAGGGGGTGTGAAAGTGGCGGCGAAAGCCGCAACTGACACACGCTTCATAGGTCTGATAACCGAGAAGGTAGGTGGCAGTGCTGGAGTTGGCTTGGCCTGAGGGGTAGAGAGGGTGAGATGGGAAGAAAGGAGAAAGTGATCACTCCAGGAGAGAGGAGTGGTGAGAGGGATAGAGAGGGGAAGGTCTAAAGAGATCAGAACATCCAGAGTATGCCCTGCAGAGTGAGTCGGGCTGGAGGGGAGAATAGAAGAGAGAGAGAAAGTTGCAGAGGTCGCGAAAGAGTCCCGAGGAAGGACAGGAAGCATCCAGGTGATTGTTAAGGTCTCCAAGAAGGAGGAGTTGAGTGGTCGAGGCCAGGAGGGAGGAGGAGATCTGACCAGGTGTCCAATAGATGGTAGCCAGATTAAGAGAGTGGCCAGGAGAGAGAGAAAGCCTTCAGACAAGGTATTCAAAAGAGGAGTAAGCCTGCGTAGGAATGAAAGAGGCAGGAATCCACTCTAGGAAGATCAGGGCTGGAACGGTTGGATCTGGGCGCACAGAGAATCTGGTAGCCATCAGGGAGGAGGGTGTCAAAGCTTGTGACAGAGCTGCCCGTGAACCATGTATCGGTGAGACCGAGGACATCAAGTTCAAGTTCTTCCAGGAGGCGGCAGATGTCAGAGGAGTGTTTGACCGCTGAGCGAGAGTTGAGAGTGGCAATATGGAGAAGGTTGCAATTCCTGAAAGACTTCCAGGGAGGGGTACATATCGGAGATACACCCTGAGGAAGTGTAGAAGGAGCCAGAGGGGGGCAGAAGAGGAAGGAGAAGAGGGCAAGGTAGCCAAGGGGGAGGCAAGGAAGCAGTGGAAGGGAGAGAAGGGAGAGCAGGAGAAGAGAGGAAATTGCTGAGGCGCAGGAAGCATCTATCAAAGAGGAGAAGGTTGGCCTGAGGGCCTTGGACCAAGACGGGACTTTGGGACCAAGAGTCAGTTCTAGTTCTAGGATTCTCATCACCTTGCTCCCCCCGGGCTTGTGGTCCTACAGACTTCTGAATCCAAATTCTCATTCTTGACATCCCGACACAAGCTTGTACCTGGGGGAGCTTCTCATATTCCTTTTCCCTCTCTCTCTATCCTCCTGTTTCTCTTGCACCTCCTTGATGCTTCGCCTCAGGAGTGTTCCTCCACCATCTGAGACTTCTGCTCACATCTTCTCTTGCTATCCTCTTCTTCTTCCTGCTTTTCTCTTCTTTCTCTCATCTTCTTTTAATCCACCTTCTACATCCTAGTCCGGTTGATTCTCTGCTTTATGTTTACACTCTGTCCACCTTCTCTTTAATCATCTCCTTACTGGATACCACATTCTCTTTAGGCAACTACTCCTTAGGCACCTCTATATTAAGGGCTGTCTTTCACTTCTGCTAGCATGTACTTAGTTTGAGTTACTTGTGTACACATTCTTGGCCTGGCAGGGATTTCTGTGATTTGTCCTTATCAAAATTTTAATAAAGAGTTGGGGGAACATGTCACACCTGGCCTTTATTTGATCCTTGCATGCCTGATTTCACCACCCAGTACAGAACCACTCTGACAGATTTGTCACGTTTACTCTCAATTCATCTGGTACAGGAAATCCTTAGCAACATTCTCTTGGTAACCGTGTACCCCTACCCAATAAAGTCAACATGCAGTTTCATTGGAGAGCTGGCGGATGCAACAATTCCCCTCTGGCTAAATTTCTTCTTAATTTGAAGAAGATGCAACTTCTAGGCAGACATCTCTGGATTTAGATACAGGGAAAAGAACAGTCAGTGCTGCTCTAAAAGCTACATTTTAATTTGGGCTGAAAGTTGGTGAAGCCAACTTGGTCAAAATAATCCTATGAAACGTGTGCTTTCAGATTTGTGTATGGATACAGTGTATTTCAGTTTGTTTTTTCTTTTCTGGAGAGCATTAATCCAATCACAGATTTGCCTGATTTACATGACTGTGTCAGGCACACCATGATTGGACAAATACTGCTGTCACTACAATACCTCGGGTAGCTCCTCCATTTCCCAAACCCATACTTCGAAAGAGCACACATATATACTAAGTAATCAGAATTACTAACTTGGGATATCTTCTGTACTTTCCAGCTATTAGCTTTGACTTTTAGCTAGTTTAGCCGGACAGATAGCACATTGAGCTAAGCGCTCGCCACTGATAACTGTGCACAGCCTGCTGTGGCCGGTTCGAATCCTGAAAGGGTCAACTCAGTCTTTCCTCCTTCCGAGGTCGATAAATTGAGTATCACTCTGTGGGATAACAATGTCTTCTGTTATTTCAGCGCTCTGAGACCTATGGATATGAGGCGCTAAATAATAAATCATTATTATGATTTTGGGATGCACTGTGTTTTAGGGACGATATCCCTAATTACTCTTACTTAGGAGGTGGGTAAAGGGTAAACGCAGGAAGTGGGTGTGAAACTGGAGGATGTTTAGTGGAAAGTGGTGGAATAGACAGAATGACCATTAAATAGAGCAGGCTGTGCTGCAGCATCAAAGCTTCCAGACTTGACTGCTGTTGGTTTAGGTCTTCAATACGGAATGGGATAATTAACCCACTATCCCTTGTTAGAGATATTTAAGCAATGCCAGTGGCAGCTTTCTTTTTCTTGGGTAGTATTTCTTGGTACAGAGGTATTTACAGTGGTATGGAAAAGGAATTTATTTATTTATGTATAAACAAATATATTGTTGTGCTTCACAAAGTAGGATTAGGGGGTTGTAAACATGTAATCACTTCTTGTCTCACATGCTTACTTTCACAGACTACTGGGCAGGTGCAGAGTTCTTAAATTGTTCCATGTAGGATGGATTGACTCTTTCATTCCTGTTGTTTGCTTTGCATTCTGGTACTCGTAGTACTGCATTTATAATTGTCCCAGTATGCACGCAATGAAGCAGGAATAGATAGGCTACCAGCATTTCCTGGGGGCAAATTGCAAATGTCATTCCTGTACGCTTCTTTTTCAAGATACATATGATGCATATTTACTGTGGCTTTAGAGAAAAGGTCTGAAGTAATGCCACTTCGTACATTAAATCTCGTGTTTACCTGCGTGCCGTAGTACGATCTATGTCCTATTCGCGGAAAATGGTCTTATCCGTAACGTTGATGGTGATTGGGTGGCATGCAAATATGGTAGATTTGGTCTGGTTTTTTGGTTCCACTTGGGCTACAAATGAGTTTCCATTTCTGGCAACCGTATTAGTAAGTATACTGCGCAGGCAAGGCAGCAATTATGGTAGGTCCAAAATATTTAATTTGTAGGTCAATGCCTTAATTGAATCAAATGAATGCAAAGACAATAAGGTGCTATACAAAAAAACAGATGTTTCATTTGGATGCTGTACTATGGTGTTGTTCTTGTATTGTGTACATTTATGTGTAATTCCTTTGTCTTTAATTATTTGTTTTTGTAGTATTCCATGCCAAGATTTGTCCTGGCCCAGTTGTTCTTGTTTTCCTGTCCTCCTCACTAACTGACCTTGCCCACATAACAATATGGGTACAGTGGTGGAGCAAGGAGCTGGCAGCTGCCCTTCATGAGCCCCTTCTTCTTATCATTGTGGCCCCCAGTCCCACCCTTCCCAGGCTAGTTTAAAACATATGCCTATACAATTACATCGGTGCTCAAGTCCCCTCTATGAACTGAGCACTATCAGGCAAGATATACTTGCTGCAGTTCACTGATTGCTGGGCAGCTAAGTCCAGATACCGGTCTGGCCCACACATGTGTCATTACTACTGCCACAAGCTGACTGTACCAGGCTTCCTAAATCCTGCTGCCCCGAAGAGGAGAGAAGACAGCACCACATGCAAGGGTGCTTTTCCTGTTTAAAAAAGTGTTTGCATGTGTATGTGTTTAGAATGTTATGCAATATGTGTATATGTTTAGAAGCGTTTGTGTGTGTGTTTTTACTGCTGGCCTCACGAACGCACACATTCTCATAGACTGTTCAAGGGTTTTTATTATTTCTGTAGAAAAAGGGGCTCTCTAAGGGCTGTTCCTCTCTGTCTCTCGTCTAGAGACGGGCGATCCCTACCTAGCCCAGGCATCCCTCGACCCCAGGATGATCACTAGAGCTTGGTAACACCTACTATCTATAAACTGCCTGACTCCAGATGATGACCTGAAGGCGAACACCTTATCTATCTAAACTCCCTCAGGGAGCAATCTAGAGGGTCCCACTCTAAGTTTCCTCAATAGTGAATTTAAGAGTTTTGTGCCTTGAAGACACTTAGGCCTCAGATGGTTTTATCCTCCCATGTGCCACTGTTCCTCTCCCTATGTCTTACTGTCACTCTCCCTTTCCTCCTACCCCATCGGCTATCTCTCCTTCCTCTCCCTTATACTCCCTCTTCTGTCCTCTGCTGTTTCTCTCTCTACCTCCACCCTTCATTTAAACTCCCTGCTTCTCCCTCTTTCTCGCCTCCACACTACAATGACTCCCCTCTATGCTATACTACTACTCTCCTTTCCCCGCGCCCACTATGCCCCTCTCCACTCTACTACTACTCCACTCCAATAATACTCCCTTCTCCACTTTACTACTCCCCTGTCCACCCTACTATTATTCTTCTCTCCACCCACACCTTCTACCACAGTCCCCTTCCTTTCACTTCCCTCAGTCACCTTATCAATCACTCCCCACTCTCCCCTTATCAGTCTCACACACAGACACCTTTCATACTCACCAAAACACTAGTACAATCTCTCCCACCTACCAATATCTCCCCTTGCACACTCTGGGAATAGGTCTTCTCCATGCGCCTCTGCTCAATTTTGCCAGGCCATTGTATATAATTGTATTTTTAATAAGTCAAAGACAGACGTCTGCCCATCCATCCATCTCATGTATGCTGACACTGACCTAATATCTTTATGGGCCAAGTTACCAAGGTATTTACAGATATAAATTAAGATTTCTTCATTTTCAATCATCAAGGGTTCATTACTAAAACAGAGTTTTCATTATTTCAGGATATTTGTACTTGTTTTAAAATGAGCAAGAGAATCATAGTTTTGGAAGTGGCCTATATTCCATTTGTCTAAAAGAAAGAAATAAGAAATACTGTCTATGGCAGCACGCATGCACTCGAACGTAAGGTCAGGTTATCATAACATATTCAAACCATATTTGCTGCAAAACTAGTAAATGCATCATCGGTGACAGCATTTCACAGGCCATATATTTTCATCTAATTCAGAATCCAAAACAAGGTTATTCACCATGTACAATGAACTCAAGAGTTTATCAAGACTTACTAATTCGAGGAAGTGGATGGCTCAAAAGTTAGTCAACATCCCCTCTAATAACAGACACAATTAGCATGTAATAACTTTAGTGCAGCACAGTAACATAGGGTTGATCAAGGTGGACCTGCACACATACTAACTAATGCATCGGTGAAAAAGACACCTCAGTGACAATATAGAACTTAGACATTCACTGAACATAACTCAGGAGAATAACACAGTGTAACATTAATTAGTAGATACCCCGGCTGGGTGTGGCACAGATATACCATTCACAAAGTGCTCCCCTTAACTCGCCGTGGCAATCCAAGCAGAGCTTGTGTAGATCACTGATAAGATTCGTTTTTTTTAATGTTCTTGTAACATAAACTAATCATGTTATTGTATTATCTGTCCCTTGCATATCTGTTTCTCTCTCCTTTTATTTTTGTGTTTATAAATGTGTTGGTTTGCATTCTTACATTATTCATGCAATTGTTCATGACACACATCATGACTTTCATGATGATCTCAATTATTTGTTTTCTTCATATATGTCTATTGTCTGGCATTTTTGTTATACATGTTGTTTTAAATGTGGTATTTTTTACATTTGGGGTGATTTTGTATGCAGAACAATTCATTTGTCATATGTGAGACAGCCCTAAAGAAGAGCGTGAATGTTGGAAACCCGTGTTGGCTTCTCATTTTGATTTATTTGCAGTTTGTCACTTTGAACCATTTATAGGTTTGTCATTTCGATTTATCTCTTGTTTGTTGCCTTGATCCATTTGTAAAGTCAAAGAGGCCTAGATGCATAATCATCAAAAATATGCTTGTCATTTCGATTTATTTGCAGGCTTGTCACTTTGAATCATTTGTAGGTTTGTCATTTTGATTAATCTGCAGGTTCTTACCTTGATCCATTTTGTAAAGACAAAGGCCTAGATTCACAATCATCAAAAATACAAAAAACAGATATGTTGGCTTAAAAGGCTTCTTATTGCATTTCAATTGGCGGGGAGCTTTTTGAAACGGAAATGTGTTCTTTTTAGTAATATTTACAAATACGTTTAGAACCCATGAATAGAGCATCATTGTCTTCAGCAATCAACCAAACCTTCAGTTGCATACCAGTCACTGAAAGGACAATTGCACATATACTGACTAGGGAGCCTTGTTTGATACTACTTATATGTTTTAATCAACTCTATTTATATAATTTAAAGTGTATGTTTTAATTAATTGTTTTGTTCCCATTCTCTGTATTTTTGTACAATGGAAATTGAAATGTAAGCAATTATTCTTTCATTTGCATTCTTGTATTTGTTCAAGAAATGTATATAAAACAAAAATTGGATAATCCTCTTTATAAGACAAACAAACCTTCTCTTTCAATGAAAAAATACTTTGAAGATTAGAGGTTGGGATGGGATACTGTTAAAGCGTGGGTACCAGTGGAGCTGCTAATGCAGGGCCTGGAACATTAGGTGCGATAAGATTGTCATGAATCATAGCTTGGGAACATTAGCTTTTGTGTAAACCTGGCATGTTTTAACTTGCTTAGCTTCCAGCAGACCGTCACGCCAAGCTTGTAGAGGCACGCGGAGAATGTTTAAAAGATTAAACTCGTGATACATCATATTTAGTCTGCCTTCGGTTATTATACCTGCAATTTGGCTTTGCCATACAAGGTATTGTGCCACTGATCATTAACTATTGGTAAAGGTACACCAACAATCTACAAACTGTCATTCTCCTGATGTTATGGACCACAAGTCCCATGGACCCACGCCTTTCACGATGCTTACTAGTGCTGATAGGTGTAGTCCAAACCATCTGGAGAACCAAACATTGCAGCTCTACTTGTGAGATATTTAAGGGCTTGTAATAGCCGTTTTCAGGAGATGCCCCAGCCACATCCACCTTCGAAAATAGCCAGGGTAATAGTAAGATCGACTATATTTATGTGAACATCCAGACCTGAGATTGCGTGATAACCTACCGCATTGGCAACAGGATCGAGAGTGACCACCACCCTCTAGTCTTGGAGGCGAGTGAGCACTTCTGGGGGATGCTGGCAGGAAAATCCTCAAACACTAGGAAACGAGCCATCCAACTGGAGGTCCGGGGACATGTTACATCAGATGGGGTAAGCTCAATTTAGAGACAATCCTGTCTCTAGCATATCGTGATGTTGTCCCGTACCTGGTCGAGGTGGCCGCGATAGACCCCAATGATGTGGCTGCATTAGTATCTATGCATGAGAGTATAATAGCACCGTTTGGGTCCAGGTTCTTAAAGCCTTCTAAAGTAATAAGTAAATCAACCGAATCCTCCACTCCTTGGTATGACAAGGAGTGTAGACAGCATAAGGGACGCCTGATTAAAGAAGTGAGGTCACAAATCGCGCCAAATAACCAAGGGTTAAGAAGGGTGAGGGTTGCATCCCCAAGGTAATTTAGGGACAAAAAGAGGGCATGGCACAAAGATGCCTGGAGTATTCTACTTAATGCTATCTGTAAGGGGGACTCGAAGGGCTTTTAGGGCCTAATGGGGTCTGGGCACAAAGTGGGTCCAGATACGCTGCAGGGTTGTATCACAGAGCAAGCTTGAGTGGAATATTATAGTAGACTTAATGGTGTTGGTGGGGCCTAGAGTGGCATGGTGACCTCCCCAGAGGGGGCTTGTGTAAGGTATGGAGAAGGGCATATTTACCCATCGTTGGTCTTGACCTGTGAAGAGGTCGGTAGAGCATTGTTATGCCAAAGGTTGGAAAAGGCGCCAGGCCCAGACAGGGTTCAAATAGATTTTTATGTAAATGAGCCTGTTGTTTGGGTCCCGTATTTAACAGAGGTATTTAATACCATCCTGAGCCGCAATGTGGTATCTGTGTCTTGGACAAGTGCTGAGCTGTCCCTATTCATAAGAAAGCCCCTAGAGACCAGCTGTCCAACTACAGACTGATTTAATTGCTAGATACAGTGGGGAAAACCTTTAATCTAGTTACTGTTTACCCAGGGCCCTATTGTTCCATCTAGAGGCCTGGGTGAACAGTAATACAATTATTAACCACCGGCAGGCTGGGTTCTGTGAGGGCCAGAGTACAGTGGAACAAAGCTTATGGTTACGGTTGATTACAGATAAATATGCAGTTCTCAGGAAGATCAGTGGCTTCACAATCTATGTAGACCTGAGAACTGCATTTGGTGCTGTGCCCAGGCATCTTCTTCGAGATATTCTTAGGGGGCTTGCTATTCCGGTTGCCCTCCTGACCGCTAACCAGAGTCTCTACATGGGCAATACAGCAGTGGTTCAGTGGGGAATTGCTAGAAGGCTTCTAGTAGCATCAACATTGAAAAGGGTGTCGCCAGGGATGTGTCCTGGCCGCGAAACAATTTTTCATTTTTATAAATGGCGTCATTGATGAGTTTTTGGCCTCCCAGACTGGCGCACTAATGCTAGCTGCCGATAGGATACCAGTCTTGCTGTTTGAGGAGGACACTGTACTGTTATCCTTAACACACATGAAAAGGGGGGAGGACCACCCGACTCGGCGTACCTGACCCTAAGGAAGAACACCCTGAACCTGGCGGGGGTGCCTGTCCCTGGGTGGCGTGTGGTGTATCGCCTACTAAAAAGATATAGAGGAGAGTACTATCCCTCAACCTTCTATATTAATGGCAGTGTCTGGAAACAGACACGGGTCGTCCAACAAAAACGTTTAAAACAGTGGTAGACTCCAGAGGGTTAAGCAGCATACAACAAGGCAATGAATTAGGTCTTGAGGCTGCTTGATCTTGAACGTGGATCCAACCTGTGAATCAGGTCAACTGCTTATGTTCCGTCCAGAGTGTGCAACGTTAATGGTACCCGTAGGTCACTATGGTTTGGGTATGTAAGAGTACTGGTGGAGTGACCACTGGTGGGTAAATAAAATGACCAGCCGGGGGGCTGGAGGGCTAGAAAAGGCTCTTATAAGAATGTGTAGGCTGAGGCTCACTCAGTAATAATGAGTGTGCTACAGTAGGTAGTTTTTAGAGGATTGCGTCTCTTTGATAAGTGTATAAGAGATCAAACTTGGGTCATGTGAGCCCTCATGACCGAAAGGGGTCGACCGGTTTCAATGGCGTAGGAGATTCAGGCCATCTTCTTCAGGACCGTGATTTAGAATACAAACGAGTTTGCCAAGTGTTCAGTGCAGTGCTGAACAGGAAGGAAGATGCTGGTGTCTCCTGGAGGGAGACAAAAATAGGGGGGGGGGGAAGGGAAGAGATGGAGAACAGTCAATGGGGGGAAGGGAAAGGGGGGGGTTGGGGTGTGGGGGGTGTTTGGGGGCACCAGGAAATTGGTGCAAGACGCTTGGGGGTGGTGCTTTAGACATGCCTTGAATGGAGCATGTGAGAGCAAGGTCATTAATTAGTCAAAGATTTCAGGAATAGTGAGGGTGCCTGTGCACCAGTGGTGGGACTCCTCGCCAAAAGGAGGGGGAAGGGGGAGGGTGCCAGACAGGGTCTCTATAGGTGACTGGTGGGCTAATACCAGGGAGTGAGAGAGGGGCGCTGGTGTGCACTAAATTGGATAGAAAATGTGCACTACAGGGTGGAGATGGTGAGCCCCTAACTCGTGAGCAATTAAGGGGAAGTGGGGACAACCAGCTCCCAACTACGTGCAAGAGGGGTGCCTGAGTAGTGGGGAGGCAGGCTGAACATACCTCAAAACCAGCATGCTTGCTGGAATAAGAACGGTGAATCGGGGTTACTCAGATCACCGAGCTGCACAGCAGGTAAAAAGTACCTGTGAGAAGTAAACAAACTATATCAGGTATAGTAGTCTGTGCTAGGCATATGGCAGAGGTAACATAATGAAAAGGCCATGGTGCCTGAGTGTGGTCTGTACCTGTGAAGGGGGCAGCTGCTCTCCTCCGTGTTGTCTAGGAGCTGTGTCGCGCTTGTACTGCTCGAGACTGGTATTTGCTTGAAAAAAGGCCCAATGCCTATAAAAACAACGAGCAACGCGCTCGCGCTGGCGACTGCGTGCCGTCGCTGGCTCCCTGTGAGCCTCGAGCGACCGCAGGCGATGAAAAAGCTCGAGTGCCTCTAGAAACAAAGGCTGAGCACGCTCGAGCTCGGGAAGGGTCAGGCACCGCTCTGAGCCTTATCCCTAGTGAAAGAGACGGGGTCTGGAGGGAAGGAGTTCAAGGAGGGGGGGGGAGGTGATAAATTGCAACTAAAAGTAAAAAATAATAAATATTAATAAATAATAGAAATGAAGATATGTATATATAAAGGTATACATACTAGAAATAAATAGAAATTATACAAAAATCTGACAAGTGGCAGAGCAGAGAAAGAATGAAAGGGCGATGGAAAATGGTTAGTTGGGTACAAAGGGGAGGGGAGGTCCCAATGAACCATGATGAAGAATAGGCATCGAGGGAGCGTTATGCCTGTTTATGAAAAAGATGGACAAGTAGTGGGGGACATGGACAACTCTTGGAATGGTGGAAAGTCCAGGAGGGACAAGGCGCATCGTTGCGTAAAGAACCTGAAAGGCACGTACTTGCAAGCACGTCTGGTATGTTATCTTTAGGGCAACACTGCTAGTTCATGCCACTGGATTTGTTCATTCAAACCTTCCAAGTAGGTGTTGAGTCTATAAATCCACACCTGTTCTTTTTTGAACAGTATGTTGTGGTTATTGCCGCCTCTGCGGGGCGGTGTGACTTTCTCTATGATAGTCCACTTGAACTGGTCAGCTGTGTGTCCTTTATCCAAGAAATGGGACACCAAGGGTGCGGTAAGTTTGTGCGTTCTTATGCATGATTTATGTTCGGTCATGCGGGTCCGAACTGGCCTATTTGTCATGCCAATGTATCTCAGGGTGCAGGGGCAAGTTATCATGTAGATAACGCCCTTGGTATTGCAATTGGTAAATGTGTTCTGTATCCATGGTGTTTTCCAACCGATCTCTATCTGTGTAGTTCTAGAGGTCTGGGCGCACATGGAGCAATTGCCACAGGGTGCATGAGCCTTGAGGGGTGGAGTGTTCCAAAGGGTCCCCTGCGTGGGCTCATCCCTAGGAATATTTGGTGTGAGGGTTTTAACAACCTTATCTCTAATGTTGCGACGTCTCTTGAGGGCAAAGCGTGGAACAGAGATGGTGGAGGCGCCTGTGTTGAGAATTGGCCAAAGTCTTTTAACTTCCCGTTTGATTTTGCTGAGAAGGGGTGAAAAACTGAACACCGCTGTGAAGGTGTTCGACTCACTTGGTTTGGTATGTTGTTGTAAGGTGATGGAACGTGGAATGTTCCTAGCTTGTTTACAGGTATCCTTGATAATCCTCTTGGGATAACCTCGCTCAATGAGTTGCGTCTGGAGTTGTTTGGATTGTCTGGTATAATCCGTAGTCTGGGAGCACAGCCTCCGGTAGCGTAAGAACTGTCCAAAGGGGAGATTGTCCCTGAGGGCCTTAGGGTGGTAGCTGGAGTAGCAAAGCAAGGCGTTTCTGTCTGTGGTTTTTCTGTAGACGCTCGAGGAGAGGCGCCCGCTTGTTGCTGAGATGGCCAGGTCGAGAAAGTGTGTGTTGGATCTATGTCTCTCCATAGTGAACTTGAGATGGGGGTTGAGGGAGTTGAGCCAAATATGAAAAGCCTCTATCTCCTGTTCTAAGCCTCTGAATATCACGAAAATATCGTCTATATATCGCCGCCATACAGTTAAATGGGCGAGATATGGATTGGTTGCGGGATGGATGTGTTGGCGTTCGAATAAGTCAACATATAGATTGGCGAGGCTGGGGGCAAAGGTTGCCCCCATCCCGGTACCCGAGATCTGTTGATAAAACGTATCTTCAAAAAGAAAATAATTCTTAGTCAGTGCTATCTCTGCCAGAGATAAGATGAAGCTAGGCGGGACTCCATGTAGATCCATACCTGAGTGTAACATATCGCTAAGCATCTGCAGTGTCTCTTGCTGCAGTATCCGGGTGTAAAGGGATTCTATGTCGATAGTGACTAGCCATTCTGTTTCTGGATCGTATGCAATGGTGTCTAGAAGGGTCAGCATATATGTCGAGTCTTTCACATAACTAGTCATTTTTGGAATCTGGTCTTTGATGAAGAAATCCACATATTGTGAAAGGGGTTCCAAAACAGAGCTAATGCCAGAGACAATGGGACGCCCTGGTGGTGGTGTGAGCCCTTTGTGGATCTTGGGGAGGGCGTACATGGCAGGGATCCGAGGGTGAGGGGGGGCCAGAAATGCAGCTTCCCGGGCGCTGATATATCCCTCGGCTTCTGCCTCGTAAATGATGGGTGCTATCAAAGCCTGCAGAGATGGAGTAGGATCTCTAGGTAGAATACTGTAGCTATTGGGGTCGTTAAGTAGCGTGGTGACCATTGTGATGTATTTGATAGTATCCATAATGACCATGGCTCCCCCTTTGTCAGCTGGTTTAATCATGATGTCTGGATTGTTAGCTAAGTCTGTCAAGGCGAGTAGTTGAGGTTTTGTACAATTGTTATGGATGAATGGAATATTTGATTCAAATACTGAGATCTTTTTGAGCAATGCCTGTTCGAAAGTGACTGATTCTGCTGTGTTTGCGCTATGGGGTGGAAAAAACTGTGATGGAGGGCGTAGGCCCGTCACATCATTGTCTTCATAGGTATGGTTGGCAAAGTACTGCTTCAATCGTATTTTACGCATCATTTGTGTGACTTCGACCCGGGTTTGGAACGGGTCGTAGCGAGCTGTAGGTATAAAGGATAGTCCTTTTTGTAGAATCTCTTGTTCAGGTCTGGTGAGGATATGAGTTGATTGGTTCATGATAAGTGAGGGAGAAACGGTGGTATAACTCCTAGCCCCCGACTGCGTGTGACCACTGTTGGCTGGGGGTGGTTCTGCCAACGTGCGCGGTTCTGGCCTCTCCCGCGTTGTCCTAAAAAATGGACCGCAGGAGGAGTGCCTTGACTGGCGCTGTTGAAATGTACTCTCTTGTTCTGCCATTTGTTATTATTGTCGAGCTGTTCCAGGATCTATTAGAATTCGATCTTTGGAGATCACCACCCCCAAGCGTCTTGCACCAATTTCCTGGTGCCCCCAAACACCCCCCACACCCCAACCCCCCCCTTTCCCTTCCCCCCTCATTGTCTGTTCTCCATATCTTCCCTTTTCCCCCCCCCGTATTTTTGTCTCCCTCCAGGAGACACCAGCATCTTCCTTCCTGTTCAGCACTGCACTGAACACTTGGCAAACTCGTTTGTATTCTAAATCACGGTCCTGAAGAAGATGGCCTGAATCTCCTACGCCATTGAAACCGGTCGACCCCTTTCGGTCATGAGGGCTCACATGACCCACGTTTGATCTCTTATACACTTATCAAAGAGACGCAATCCTCTAAAAACTACCTACTGTAGCACACTCATTATTACTGAGTGAGCCACGCATTCTTATAAGAGCCTTTTCTAGCCCTCCAGCCCCCCGGCTGGTCATTTTATTTACCCACCAGTGGTCACTCCACCAGTACTCTTACATACCCAAACCATAGTGACCTACGGGTACCATTAAAGTTGCACACTCTGGACGGAACGTAAGCAGTTGACCTGATTCACAGGTTGGATCCACGTTCAAGATCAAGCAGCCTCAAGACCTAATTCATTGCCTTGTTGTATGCTGCTTAACCCTCTGGAGTCTACCACTGTTTTAAACATTTTTGTTGGACGACCCGTGTCTGTTTCCAGAAACTGCCATTAATATAGAAGGTTGAGGGATAGTACTCTCCTCTATATCTTTTTAGTAGGCGATACACCACACGCCACCCAGGGACAGGCACCCCCGCCAGGTTCAGGGTGTTCTTCCTTAGGGTCAGGTACGCCGAGTCGGGTGGTCCTCCCCCCTTTTCATGTGTGTTGAGTGCGAGCACTCTAATTGATTCATTTGCTTTGCAATCCTCTGATGCACCTTGAATACCTACCTTCCCACAAAACCGTTTTTTGTTGTGTTACCAGATGTTACCTTGTTAACGGTTAAGGGATCAACACGGTGTACCATGCACCTTAGCTGTATAAGCTTTCCCTGTTGTTTTCTAGACTGTTATCCTTAACACCTACTGGCGTCCGCAAGCAGTTGGATGTATTTGATGCCTTTTGTAAGAAAAAAGGTCTAGCACTTAAAGTAACTAAGACTGAATCCATGGTCTTTAATTCTAATTCCAGGAGGAAATGTAAAGGCCTTAAATTGGCCCTGGAAGAGGGTGCAATAGAACAAGTATTTTTTATGACTACTTGGGGGTCAGAGTGATGGCATCTTGTGGTTGGTCAATGCAGTTGAGGAAGGCCAGGGCCACCCTGAGTTGATTTGGTGGCGCTCGAGCAAGGTTTACTGCTGATCATGGTAATGGGGCAGTGCGCGTCTCACTGGAGACATACAAGGCCCAGGCGGGACAGGCCGCTATTTATGGGGCAGAGTTGTGGGGGAGGATGGACACCCATTAACTGGCAATAGCTGAAAATAAATACTTAAAGAATATACTAAGTCTACCTTCCAGTACGCACAATCTGCCAGTGTCACTGGAGACGGGCATGAAGGGGATAAAGTCCATTTGCCAACTTCGCCCGGTGTTGTTTTGGATCCAGCTGTGGTCTAATGAAAATCTCGTCAAATACAGAGATGCACTGATGGGTGTCTTATCACAGTCAGGGGGCACCTCTATGAAGTGGGCCGTATATGTCAAAAGACGCCGGGAGAATTTGGATCTTGGGGCTTATTGAAGTAACCAGAGCTCAATTTCCATGCACTCGAAAAGTGTGGCGAAAGGTGCTGCACATGCCAAGGCTCAGCATTATGTTATTGTAAAAACTCTCCGCTCTCCAACTTTATTTTAACATTAAAACGCAGGAGGGATACGAGGGTTATCTTGATTATGTAAATCCTAAATTCGAAAGGTCACTGTATATAAAGTTTCGGTGTGGCACATTGCCCGCGGCATCCTTGAAACATAATGGAGTATGGACGCTTATCCTGTGTGCCCTCTGTGAACGAGGATTTGAATAATTTTTTCATGCTGTGTCCGATTACACTGCCATTAAGGAAACGTTTTTTAAAGCCGCCTTTTTGTATACGTTGCTCTAGGACTATCAAGGACTCTATGGCAACTTGTCTAGATTCTACAGATATTCCTGCAATGTTTGCTACTAGTAGATATTTAAAGTGGGCATAGCATGCCCTATTAATTATACAGTTATATAATTTTGAAATTGTAATGAATTATGAGGTCAATTTTATTTACTGTTTGATGTTTTATCGATGTATGCTTTTATGACTTTAGCTGTCAAAATAAAGCTTATTGAACCAAAAGAACTGATATATCACATTGAGTTTAGGAAAGCCCTTAAAACATTGCTCTTCAAGGAAGACTCACGATAAACGTTGATTCAGTGGATGCTGTTTATGTGTGTACTCATTGTTTAAAAACTGAAGAAAGATCCTAGATGACAGAGACTTCCATGACTAAGCGTCAACCAGACTGTCGACTCCAGCGGGGACTTGTGAAAGTCGCCCACCTAAAATGCAACTTCAAGAACACCTGGAGCCAACCCACAGAGCTACGAATGAGGTGATTCAACAAAAAGCTGAGTGGTCTTAGAGGCAGTCAATATCGTTTCACCACCTGCCTCTGCACTTGAGGCCTTCTTTGATACATAGTGATGCTCTTTCAAGTGAAGTCATTGGAATACGACCTCTAGTTGCTTTGAGGAGGTCGTACTAGCCTTCCTCACCTTGCAGCAGATTACACTGTATGGTTACATCCCCCTACTGCTTATGAATAATATGAATCAAAAAAATAGACCCAGCACCTTTGTTTGGACATGGTGTGAGAATGTCTTAACAGCCCACGGTATAGAGTGCAGTGTTGGTGTTTGTTGTCTACGCCTAGAAGGGGTGAAATTGAAAGGTAGGGTTTTCAGCAGGATGGTTCAATTTCATAGCGGAGGCAACTCTGCAAGTGGATTAATGTTATGGAGAGAGTGAGCTTGGAAAGTTGGGGTGATGTATTGGTTTGGATATCCTTCATCTCGGTGATAATAAAATATTTGTCAGTCGAGAAGCATGTTGACATTTGGGGTTTGGGAATCTCCGAATCATCTTAAATAGCTCAGAGAGGTTGTTAGGGTGCCTCATATGTTCACTACAAAGCAGGGACGTAATTTCACCAAAATGCAAGGGGTAGCGGAAGTGACATCACATGCCCTGCCGCGAGTGACATCACAGAAAGTTATGGCATTTGACCCCGCTGCCCGTGACATCACCGGAGGTGGCATCCTAAGGCAGTATCCCTCAGTACACTAAGAAAAAAATGGTTACAATATCAATGTAATATGATGTTATGTTATGTTATTGTAACTTATAGAGTGCACGGCCACCCAAAAGTATCTTGGTGCTAGAGAAGAGAGGAGAAAACCACCAAAGACCAATCGCTGTAGACTAAAACAGAAAAGTCTTGAAAGCCTTTCTAAAAGCCAGATGATTTGGCAGCCTTTTTATTGTCAGTGGCAGGTCGTTCCAAATTTAAGCAGCAGCGACTGAAAAGGCCTGTCCACCAATACGCGAACTGTGTAAAGTGGGCACACATAACACACCCGCTGTGGCAGAGTGGAAATGGCGGGCTGGCATATATCGGATAAATTTGTCCCGCAGGTATTCAGCACCAGTTCCATGCGGGGCCCGATGGACAATGCAAAATGACTTAAACTTGATACACTGCGCCACCGGTAGCCAGTGGAGAGCGTGCAGTACCGGGGTGATGTGAGCCCCATAAGGTGACCCCGTTGCTGCCCGGATGGCCAGATTTTGAAGACACTGCAGCCGGTGGATCAAACCATTGGGCTGCGCCAGGTTCAAGGAGTTACAGTAATCCAACTGGCTGAGCACCATGACCGCAACCACCGGACTACGAAGGGTAGCGGGTATCAAGCGGAGCACCTTTTTTAGTGTTTTTAGGTGAAAATGACCTGCTCTGCACACTGCTGAGATTTCATCATTCATGCAAAGGGATGCCGAAAGAATCCCTCCCAAGTTCTTCACCTTAGTCATTGGAACCGCAAAAGGGCCAAGAGAAGAGAGCAAGAAAGAAGACAGCCAGAGTGAAGAATCAGAAGAGTCACCTACCACCATAACCTCCGTCTTGTCTCCATTCAACTTCAGGCAGTTTCGGCTCATCCACTCTCCAACGGTTGTCAGGCACTGATGAAGGCGCACCGACATCTCAGCCCGATCAAGATCTAGACAGATCAGGATCTGAGTGTCGTCGGCATAAGCGTAGCACCTGACGCTGAGCGAGTGGATGAGACAAATCAGAGGCCAGATGTAGATGTTGAAGAGAATGGGCGACAATGAGGAGCCCTAAGGAACCCCGCAGGTAAGGTGGCAGGAACGAGAGAGAAACGGTGGAAGGGAAAGCCCCTGGGTATGATCGGACAGGAATGAGGACACAGTGTGTCAAGGCTCATATTATCACGGAAGTGTATGAACCCAAATGATAAATCCCCTCTTTATGTGGATCCGCCCTGTTATTTCAACATGACTACAGAGCGAAATCACATTCTGGGGGGACAGGGGTGGATAGGCGGGTGTAGGGATAAGGGAAAGCCAGGATAGAAGGGGAGAGAGGGAGAATATTTCACCAGAAAAAACATGTTGTTATAAAGTTGCTCTTCCTTCACTGGCACAGCGCCACCTGATATCATGGAAAGCACAAGTCTGGGGTTAGGCGCCTGTGCACTTCACCCCTCCAGTGAAAGCTGTGGCCCTGAGCTGCTCAGCACTGGTCCTCTAAACTGCTGCAAAATAAAATCTGCTACAAGACCAGGGGCTCTGTGTGCAACCAATCTGCTTACACACTTTACTTTTGCTTTCTTTCACCAATAAATCAGGGCTGTGGTCCTGAGCTGCTCAGCGCTGGCCCTCTTGACTGCAGCAAAAGAAATTCTGCTACAAGACCAGGGGCTCCGTGTACAAACAGCCTACTCGCACACTTTACTTTTGCTTTCTTTCACCCACCAATAAATCAAGCAAATTGTACTTTTAAGCATATCAAGCTATTAGACCTTATGGGTATGAAGACATTTTCAAAGCGTGCTGCTTTATTGTGGACCATCATGCATTACATACGCTTTGGTTCACTGTCTGCTCAGACCAGAGAGGAATACTGCGTGCCTCAGTGTGGCTGGCTGCTGCTGCACTCACGCTCTGCTCTTCCCTGCCTCAGCACTGGATGAGCTATGGTTGCTATGCAACCATAGCTCGAGCAACAGACATGAAGGCACCAGCAAGCCACGCTGCTTCCAGTGGCCAGGCCTGAGTGGCGTCAGGTCTGGAGCTTGCTCGTTTTTTATAAATAGTTTGTAACAAACTATTTATAAAAAAACGAGCAAGCGCCAGGCTCCAGTGCAGGCCAGAGGTTGCAGAATTATGCCAGGCGTCGCTGGGGAGATGGCAGAGGTCGCTCTGGCTACCTCTGGTGACCCCCAATTGCCATCCCTGCTACAAAGCTCTTTCTGTTATGGAAAAGTAACTTAATAGATGATATGGGTTTAGTTTGAGGGAGGAGAGGCCTAGGTTGCATTTCAACTGGTACCATGTCGACTCATTTTATTGAGCTATATAACCATGGAGATGTACACCTTGGGACTGGAGTGAAGGAGAACATGGGAGGAGAAAATGTCATTTACAATTCTTGGCTGGGTGGAAGGGCTACATAGAAGTTAAAGTCCCTTCACCTTTGTATTTGACCAGATGTAACTATCAAGGAGGTAGAACGTCATGCTATATGGTAAAGGTGCAAGGGGTAGTGGAAAGGTATGATTTTGGTGCAGGGATGTCTTAGGTTAGATCATTTGAATTTGGACAACAGGAACAGCGGGCCAATGTGGTATGTGCCATGCATATCTATGTGCATCTGACATAGGCACACACTGGTTCCCTGTGGAGCAAGCGCAATACAGGCAAATCAAGCACATATCACCCAAAGTGATGCAGGGGGCCAGCTCTGCATTGTGTATATGCTGCTGGTGATACATAAGGTATTTTGGCATCGCCATATAGACACTATTTGGGTAGATAAAATGTGACAGCACTAAAGATATAACCATCTGGACTTACATATGAAAAGTCAAAAAAGCAAGATATGTCAAAGCATTCTGTCATTGGCAGATCCATCTTTCACTACAGCCACCACTTGATGGGCCATTGGAAAATGCTGCATCAACCGGAGCCCAAGAATGTATTATTAGGTATTCAGTTGTGGGAAAACCCCAATTTGTGGGGGCAGATCCCCATTAGCCAAGAACCTGGTGGCATGCCCATAACAGAATTTCTGGGCTTCTTTTTTAACATGGTATTTCCCAACCATGCATCATTTATGATTAGGCCTTTTATAACAACTAGGCACTGGATCTGCTGGATTAGATAGCACTTTTACCCATCCAATCTCCACCAGCAAGACTGTCTTTGGAAAAGGCACTCACCCAAAGGCTGCATTCCATTAACACCTCCCCCACTCAAGGCACCTTCCCCAACGTATTAAATGTACACTGCCCAGATTCATCTGCTCCTGAAGAAGCCTAACACTTGACCCAGAAAAACTGGCAAATGAATGGCCCATCGCTTCAGTTGCAGGAAAACGTCATTGAACACAACCTCTTACTGAGCTAACAATCCTCTTCCTGCAAATCCCTGCAATGATGCAGCAAAGAGACTGCCATCGTCCGGGTTGAAGATGATGCCTTCCTTTTCTTGGGTAAAAGTGGCATATGCCTATTGGTTCTGCTTGACCTATATGCCACAATGCATACTGACAACCACAGAGCGCTTCGCAACAGTTTTACCAGCTGGAAGGGGTGTGATGTCAAAGTTCCATCATGGATCACCTTCTACCTCACAAATAGAATCCGGTTGGTCAAGATGGGCACCAATAGATCTGAATGCTGCCCCATTTCGTACAAGATTACATCTAGTCCCATGCCATCTTCATCTTCCACCTTGAACTAATGTGGGAACTCCTCACTATCCCTCATCACGATCAACAATATCCCAAAACCCAGTTGTGCGTAAAGGTCTATTCTATCAATAAATCTACCCCAATCCTTTCCAAAAAAACTAAAACTCTTCTTTTCACTTATTCAGGCATGGTTGCAAACACCTGCCTGACTGAACCCCTCAAAAGCAGAATACACCCTCTTCATTGGCTCCGTCAAGCATTCCCAATTCCAGAATTTGCTGGTGGAAATGAAAATTGCGGTCTTCTCTCCCATGTTCTCATCCAGTGCCATGTCACTCTTTTTCATTGTCAACAGCAACCTTTCCTTCAATAGCGAAATTGGAAAGAAAATCCAGACAGCCTTGTGCCAGCTCCCACATCTTCCCAAAATCAAGCCCTTCAGCCCCACCACAGACTGGAGAACTGTGGTCCAAGCCTTGGTCCTTTACCACTTGGATGTAATTCTTCTTTTGCCAGAGTTCTGACCTCCTCCCTGTCCCCACTGAAAGATTTCCAGTACGCGTCAGCCCTTCTCATCATAAGCCTACAGATATACGATATTACCACTCCAACCCTCACAGGACTGCAATGGGGAGTCATCGAAGCATGCACCATCAACTTCCCTTCTACGTGGCTGAAAGTCTAACCACCTGTAGAGCTCTGTGCAGCACCAGAAGCCATAACGTTGCAGGACTGGAATCTAGGTGAGTCACGAAGGGAAGAACTAGACACTGAAATAATATAATGACGCGGCTCCATGTTTTCACATCAAGACTACGACAGTGAAATATGTTGCCATTGTTAAGTCATTACGCAAGGAGTGGGGTTCTGATCGTTTTTTTTCAAAATAATGGACACGCCGCCTCTTAACTCTGCCTTTACCCATTTTTTCTAGATTTGTTATTGTTCCCTGAAAATATTTTAAAACGGATTCCGCTGCATAGATGCATTTAGACTGATTCTAACGCATTCCGTTGGTTTAGTTCAACTGCAAAGACCTCAGATTGGCTCCATCTCTCTAATGTGCTTCAGGAAGAACCGGAAGACCCCACTCTTCAGGGAACACATTAATGGGCCTCATTACGAGGTTGGAGGTAAAGGGTTACCGACACCGGTAAGGATGCTGGTGCCGGTAACCCCTTATCTCCGTATTCTGAGATCCCTTAGCGGGTCCCGCTATGGGCGCCTGGTTTTACCAGACGCCCTTAGCCGGAGCCAGAGCCGCTAAGGGACCAGGGAGCCAGCTAATAACGGGCCGTTCTTAGCGGGCCCGTTCTTAGCTCCATCCCCATTCCCATTGAGCCCTATGGGGGCTCGAATGGGAATTGATATGGTTCTCAGAATGGGGATTTACCGAGTCCTCCAAGGTTGGAATGACCCGGTAAGTCCCTATTCCGAGAACCTACACCCGGAATGCAGTAAGGGGGTAGCCATGGCGATAATACCGCCATGGCTACCTCCTACCTCGTAATGTGGCCCATTGTTGCCAGTTGCCCATGATATCAATCCCCTCCTCATGTCCCTCTAATTGCCCTATCTGTCTCTTGCAGCATTCTTCCTCTTTTCTGTTAAATGCTATGTGGCTTTGTAGCTAGTTTTATACTACATAAATCCGATAGCTACATATGTGTCTCGGGAGGATAGCTCAGGGGCAACGCGCTCCCCTTTGAAGCAAGACGATGTGGAGCAACACAGGTTCGATCCCAGGTTTTGCGCTTAGAAACCTCTGGGTATTAATAAGCACGTTAAAAATAACCAATTAAATAAATAAATCCATGTCTCCCACGTGTACAGATCAAGGAAATCAAGGAACCTAATAAACATTAAATAGGAGGGGGCAGGGCCAAGTCCTCATGAACCCCACAATCTATCAGTGACTGATAGGGTGTCATTGATAGTCCCAGAAAAGACTCTATCCAACAGAAGGCATGATTATCGAGGCAAGTATAACCAAGCACCGGAAAATGCCAACAGTTTGGGCTTTAGTGTAAGCATAGGAAAGGACCAGTTATAGTAGTATTAGATGGCCATTGATGGTAGCAGGTGCAAAATGGTGCGAGTACCTTGGCATCTAATAGCAGTGCCTGGCAAATTCCTAAAACTTATACACAAGACGTAACTGTTGGCTTTGCCAATGCCTATTTTTACGGGACTTCATTGAGGAACATGCATAGAACTTATAAATGCAGTGGCTCAAGGCAGACCGGGTAAAGACATTTTTATTACACCAGTAGTGGATTTACAGCACCACTTAAGTCATTAACTCTCAGAAGACTGCTTTGAAAAAAAACCTGCCAGGCCCTTCCAGTACAAACTTTGATGTTATGGTTTGTTTAAAGCCAGCTCAAATAGTTCCCATGAGGAGGTGTTGTGGGTGGGGAGGGGCAAGAACTGGGTGGGGATGGCCATATGGATTAGCATGACTGTGGAAGGTCAGTGGGTAAGCAAATAACCAAACACCACCTACAAGCTGTGTGCCCCTCCTCATATGCCATTCTCCCTATCTGTACTGGATGCAATAGTTTCGGCTTATAGGTGGTGCAAGCGCCAACTAATAGCCCAAACTAAAAATGTAGCACAGCAAAATGATATGGTTTACAGTGTCGACATGTCCGATACAGCCCTTCACCCTGCCAAGGTCGATGAAACTGAGTAGCATTATATTGGCTAATAATAATAAAGAGGACAGAATCCTCCTTGGGTGTAATCCCGCAATTGATGAAACTCAATAAACATTTGAAGTTGCTGGACTGTTCGTTGCAAGAGCTTTGCAGGAAAGATCAGGACAGATGCCAAAATAAACATCTGTAGCATCACCCTGCAGTTTATTACACAGGTTGGTAGGTGAGCGGAAATAAACAGCTTTAAAGGATGTTGGGCCCGTGCCAAAAAGCAAAGAAATAACCAGCATCTCCCTGAAAACCGCCATGTAGTAACGGATTCCTTAAAAGTGTGTATGGGGTGAGGGGTGATATCAGCTGAGAAGGAAGGATCTGCTCCTCAATGAGCAGAGACACGGCTGAGGGAAAAGGGTGAGTCGACTACACATAGTCTTTGCTTCTTCCTTTGTGTGTGGCATATCAAATTGCTGCACATCTTTGCACAGAAATGTGCATGAACTTTAACAGTTGTATTTAGTGTGACAGTACGTTATTGTGACAATAATCATGCCCCATCATTTCCCCTATCAATGTTAGTTTTAGTTGGCATGCCCCCATGGACACTTGTTTTGCCAGTGATCGTGTGCACGCTTGTGGCTACAATACCATCAATAATGGTGGTAATCTATCTGATGTGTAACTCTTTGTCACTGGGGACACAATGTCTTATGGGTTTTCATTTCTCCATCAAATACATTCTGGGAGTTGTAGTCTTGGGTGTTCCCATTGAATAACATGGACTAAAAGCCCAGAACTGGAATAGGGTGTCTTTGGTTGTATGGAGTCATATACAAAGGCTGGGCTGTTTTCCTTAAAACTCCAGCAGTGGCTGCTATGAGGTTGGAGTACAACAACCTAGACCGGGGAGAAGAAGCTGTCACTTGAGTAGCCCTCTGCCTGGAGTGAAAGGTGGGGGTGGGGAAACAAGACCGTTTGTTGACTTGATTATTGCTACTTGCGGAATGAACATACGTTCACACTATCACCATGTAAATGCAACTTAAACTCGATGGGGGCGACGCCTGGCCACTTACCTTGGGCCAATGGGTCTAACCTGCAATACCTGGTGCCGACACAACACAGCTCGCCCACAATGACCTGGATAGGTCTAGGTGGTGCGGGGGCACCTGAGCGCTGCGGGACGGAAGTGGCAGCTGGTCGAGAATGTTTAGTTTGGTTTGTTGTTCGGAATGTTGTAGGCACTTCACTTGACGGGGCAAATGCAGAAGCAAGATACACTTGTACGGCAGGTGGATGGGGTGGGGGGTTGGGCGTACTGAGTCAAATGGCTGGGGTGGCTGGGTATACACTGCACCGAAAGACGGAGGAGGTGGGGGAACAAAGGGAAGTGAATCTGTGCATCTATGGCAGCAAACATTAAGGTACTGATGTGAAGTTTTCAGGGAATGGGCACGTCTTTGCGCAGGAACCACGTGAAGTCCTTCCTTAACAGGAAGAAAGTGTCCATAGCACTATTACAGGAAACTCACCTCACTGACGTTGAAATGACAAAGGTGAAAGAGCGCTGGGGGGACAGGGCTACGGGGTGGCGTACTCCAAATATGCGAGGGGTGTTTTCACATGGATAAATGCAGCTGTGTCCTTTCGACTCCTGAGGGTGGAGGCGGGGGCAGATGGGAGGTATCTGATACTGAGGGGTTTTATAGAACAAGTTGAAGTATGTATAGTTCATTCCTACTTCCCAAAACACCGGGAATGTTTCTTCATCTGGTGGGAGGGGGGACTTTAATTGTGTAAGGGACATAGAATTGGATAGGTCTTTCCCACCTGTGAACAGATCAGCGGTAGCATCCACGGCACTTAACACACTGCTGAGGGGCCTAGACCTGGTATATGTATGGAGATTATGAGTGAAAGAAGATTCTACCTAGCAATCCTCCGTCCCCTGCACACTTTCAATTGTTTGGACTCAAAGTCCACTACTGCAATTAATCAGAAAGTTCTGGTACAGTGTTATACACATTAAATCTATTAGAGTGAAAAACAACTACTTAACAAAAGCTAGTTTTCATAAAAAAGTATATTGTTGAATATCAAATTCAAAGGCAACAATTTTAGTTTTGCAAAGAAGAAAACAATACAGCATCATAGTGTACATAAAGAAAATAATACAATAAGTAAAGAGGAGTGAGGTCCGTAATAGTCGGTGACGCGTTTCGAGGTGACTTTCCTCTTCTTCAATTGGCCAATACGGACTCTTTAAAGGAAGGAAACAATGATATAAAGGTCTTGCATTCAAAAGATTACACTATGTTTTATACAATTCAACATGTCTATTCTAATAGAGATTAATTAAGTACTCTAGATAATACCCTTAAATGAACGGTCAAAGTTCAAATGAAGTTCCGGGATTATCACAGAATTACACTAGTTTAAATTAGAGATTCGATTTGGGGTAGGTACTAAAGAGAAATTCTGTTCTTGATATAGTGTAGTCAAGTAAACCATAGAGGGAGAAAGGGCTAAATTCTCAGCAGTTCAGTAGGTACTGTAGATAGGGTATCTCTAGTTGAACTAGGGTTAGGAATACACAAACTCCTGAAGTAGGGAAACGAGAATATTTATCAGTTGAGGTCCGTGCTGGAAGGCACGGACTGAATTAAAGATAGAATGCCGTCTTGATTAGAGAAACGAGCTCAGTCGCGGATAGAATACCTCCAAGAATGGTCATAAGATAGTTCAATATGAAAGGTCCAGCCTTAAAGAAAATAGATCAATATGTTTAAAAAGAGGTTGTTGACAAAGAACTAAACAGGGATAAAATCTAGCTTAGAGTCACCTACTACTTATCTACGTGTGTTGACACAACCAATTGGTATCACAATAATGGTAGAAATCCACGCGTTCAAATTGTATGGATGAGGTCTTAATTTCCAGAACCACGTTATCCCCAATAGGTGGTTAAATACATGTCATCTAAAACAATTTTGAAAAATAAGGCGCGGTCATTCATATATAGTGGAGTGAAATCCCATATATACCTATGTCATGTATAGATATAGTAGACACTATCTAAATACCTAAAAAAATGATGAGTTGAATTGGTAAGCAAACCGATGTATATAGCGAGTCTCGTTGTATTCAGGAGGCTAGCTGAAAACAGCGTCAGGCGTGGAAGCGCACCGTATTAGAAACAATGGGCCTCATTACGAGTCCGGCGGTAACCACGGCGGTAAAACCGCCTTGTTACCGCCGGACTCGTATTACCATTCCGCCTCCGTGATTCCCGGAATTACAGGGGCATTACAACCCCGGCTTTCCGGGAATCACGGAGGCGGAATGGTGTTAATCCCCATTCCCATCGAGTCCTATGGGACTCGATGGGAATGGGGATCATGGAAACACCGGCAGCATCTCGTAATGCTGCAGGTCTTTCCTCGTCGGCCTGCAGGCGGGCGGTGTTAAACCCGCCAGGTCAGACCATGCGGGAACATCACCTCCCGCCTGCAGGAGTCGGGATCAGGCCGTCCGGACACAACGGTGGCGGCGGGTTTACCGCCACCGTTATTTCCGGAACGCCTGAGTTATAATGAGGCCCAATGTTCTGAAAAGATACAGGTAAAGTAAATAAGCGTCACGTAGTTTACAGAGGGTCCCTAGAGAATATTATTGTATTATTTTCTTTATGTACACTATGATGCTGAATTGTTTTCTTCTTTGCAAAACTAAAATTGTTGCCTTTGAATTTGATATTCAACAATATTCTTTTTTATAAAAACTATCTTTTGTTAAGTAGTTGATTTTCACTCTAATAGATTTAATGTGTATAACACTGTACCAGACCTTTCTGATTAATTGAAGTAGTGGACTTTGAGTCCAAACAATTGAAAGTGTGCAGGGGATGGGAGGATTCCTAGGTAGAATCTTCTTTCTCTCATTGGCCCTCATTACGACCCTGGCGGAAAGTGACTGACCGGACCGCCACAGCGTAAATAGCGTTTCCGCCATTGCACGAAGGAGCAAAGTGCGGCCCATTCCGACCCATCGGGCACGAGCACCACGGCATGGCGGAAGTGCAAAGTCCGCGATGGCGGAAATGACCCCAAAACGGCCCACACCGCCGCCGTACGGCGCCCTAGGTGCAATACCGCCACCCATCACAGCGGACACCGCAGTGTGCGCCTACCGGAAAGTACGGTGACCGGAAATATACGGAAACGGAAGTAAAAACATGGGCCCGGAACGGGAAACATCCCGCCGTACACCTATAAAACCACTAAAACCACACAACCACTAAAAACACTACCCTGAGACACACCCCAACCCGTCATCCACCCTAGCGAAACCAAGAAAAATGGGAAAAGTAGCAAAGAAAGCGTGCGACCGCAAGCGGCAGGTCCACTTCTCCCGTGAGGAACTCACCGTGCTAACAGAGACCCTCCAGGAGAATGCTGCCGTCGTCTTCTGCACGCAAATGACCAGGACGGCACTTGCAAACAAGAAGGCCATATGGGCTCTGGTGGCACAGCGGGTAAGTGCGGTGGGGACCGCACCCCGCACCCCACAGCAATGCCGAAAGCGATGGGACGACCTGCGGATACGCATCCGCAGCATACTCTCTGCCAACCGCAACATTGCCACAGCCACCGGGGGAGGTCCTGAATCACCCATCAAGTTGACCCCCTGGGAAGAAATCTGTGCCTCCACCATCGGAATGGAGAGCATAGAGGGAGTCGGAGGGATGGAGAAAGGAGTGCAGACATCCGAAGATTCAGGTAGGTGGGCCAGATAAAACAATGCCAAATCCACAAAGTCCATCCATGTGAAGTACCATGTGTCCACATAGTGCAACAGAAACACATGTCCAGGAGAACGTCCACACACATCGGCCTGATAGCGCACGTTAAAACCCACAATAAATACATAAATAATTAAAAACCCCTAAAACACGCACTACACGTGCAGCAGGCACACCCTAACTGCAGGCTGCCAAACAACTGCACCCTCACTCCACACACAAATGAAAGCACCTCCAAGGCCCCGACCCAAATCACCCTCAGGTACCACCCCAATGCATGTGATACAATGCCATTCCAATTCCCACAGACCCATCAATAACCCTCGCCCTCCTTTACTCCACCACAGGGTCCGATCCAAACGACGAGCATCAGGACACCCCTACCAGCACACCTGCAAAGAGGGCCAAGACCAACGGCCAAAGACCCTCCACCTCAGCTGCACGCATCAAGACACGGCAGCAGCACAAATCAGGTGGCAGCACAGAGGAGGGAACATCAACAGGCACCCCAGCAGCCAGCATGCCCACACCACCACCACCACAGGTCCCCCCAACGGATGCCACAGAAGGCACTGCCTCTGGTGGCAGCAGCACCATAGGTGACACCCCATTGATGGCAGCATGCTCCGACACAGAAGACGGGGATGTCGAAGTCAGATCCATCCATGACCTGTCTCAATCCCCCTGTCTGTTCCATCCCGTACACCATGAGGATACCACGCAGGGGCACCCACAAGACGACGACTGGCCATCCCCCACAAGCCCTGTGGCAAGGCAACATGAGGTCAACAGCCCCTCTGTGACACCCCCGCAAATGGCCATGGCCCAGCAGAGGCAACAGTCCCTCGACCAGTTAATCGTGCAACAGCAGCAACTGGCCACGCTCCTCAAGGACCATGCCGATGAATGTGGGGGCACTAAGGCAGACATAGAAACATCAACTGAGACACTTAGGGCAGAAATGGAGAGAGGTACAGAGACACTAAGGGCACAAATGGAGAGTAGCACCGAGAGCCTGGGAGTCCAAATGGAGAGAAGCACCGAGAGCCTGAGGGGGGAACTGCATGCGACGTCCAAGGACGTATGTGCCGAACTTGCCGCAGTGCGCCGTGTGCTCACTGAGCTCTCGCAAACCCTTAGGGACATGCATGGACGTGAGCAGGCAGAGACATCATCCGTTGCAAGTTCCGTCCAGGGCAGCCCCCAACGTAGATCTGGGAGGAACCTGCGCTCCACAGGCAGGGGTGCCCCTGATACCCGCAGAGGGGGCTTGCAATAGCGACTGCCCACTGACAATGAGCATCTTTGGACACTGGTGTTCGGGGGGGAGGTAGGAGGGTGGAGGGGGTGTGTTGGGCTCACTTGGGTGGCGGGTCGATAGGGTGTACAACATGATATCACATATGCCATAAACAGTGCACGATCAACCAATGAGATGTGTGGACATTGATCTTTGTGTACTAGGCGTCATAGGCGTACAGTCCATATTGTGCATGTCCCAGACACACACAGTGCCACGAGTCCCGTGTCCATGTATCAGCCACCAGGCGTGAGTGCTAGAAGCATACATCAATGAGATGCTGACGAATGTCACGGCCCTCCGGTGCCTCGCAGACTCCTTGAGGTGCTGCCACATCCCCACCCTCATCATGACCATCATCAGGTGCTTGCAGTTCTGCGTCAGGGGGCATGGGCACATTTCTACGTACGCACATGTTGTGGAGCATGACACATGCCATCACCATCTTTGCAACCTTCTCATGGCGGTACAGGAGTGCCCCGCCAGACCTGCTGAGGCAGCGGAAACGACCCTTCAGTAGGCCGAATGCCTGTTCAATGACTACACGGGTACGTGAGTGGGCATGGTTGTAGTCCTCCTCATGCTGGTCCCGTGGGTTCCGGACTGGTGTGAGGAGCCATCTCTTCAGTGGATATCCAGCATCACCTGTATGTGGACGATAAACGTATGATGTGGAATGCCATTGCTACGTACGCACACCCCCCCCCCTTCCTGCCAGGTCATTGCCGAATCACATACCCCACATTATCATGCATGTAATGAGACTCACCGAGTAGCCAGGATCTGTTCCCTGCGTGTCGCTCCATGTAGCGTGGTATTGTAGAGTTCCTCAAGACCATAGAATCATGGGTTGATCCAGGGAATCTGGCACAACAATGTGTAATGATCCTGTTGGAGTCACACACCATTTGTACATTCAGAGAATGAAATTGTTTTCGGTTGCGGTACTGGGCCTCCATGGCATGTGGGACGACCAATTCCACATGGGTGCAGTCGATGGCACCAATGCAACCCGGTATGCCGGCAAGTGCATGGAATCCCACTTTTGTGTTGGTAATTTCCTGCTCCGAGCGTGGTAGGGAGATGTAGTCGTCTGCGTGCTGCAGGAGGGCATCGAGCACTTGCAATAGTGTCCGTGAGAACAGTGGCTGAGAAATGCCATTCAACTGTCCAACTGTGTGCTGGTAGGTGCCTGTGGCCAGGAAGTGTAGTACAGACACCACCTTCAGTAGGGGTGGGATGGCGGTTGGGCTATCTATCATGCTGACAAGGTCAGCCTGTGTCATGTCCACAATGGCGGCTATGGTGTCCCGGTCCAGACGGTAGAGGGTGTGGATCTGCTCATCAGTGAGGTTGAACGGATGTGCTCGGAGGCGTGGGATTGCGGGCTGCCTGCGTGGTGGTAGTGGCTGTGCTGGCGGCCCTTGCTGGCCCTGCCTTGCCCTCCTCCTCCTCCTGCGTCTCCTCCGTGCGGCCGGTTGTAGTTGGTGTTCGTCTTCTTCTTGGAGTTGGAGTACTTGCAGTGCTATCATGTCCCCCAGGGCCAACATCGCGAGTCCTGCCGGTAGCATTTCGGTGTGGTTGTGGGAGGAGACTGGGTGTGCAATTTATGTGTTTTCAGGCTGTATGGCCTCCACCTGTGGTGATTCATTCCACCTGTGCAAACTGCTCTCCCCTTTGGCCGAGCACGTCCCGCACACAACGCTGCAATTCGGGGAATGGCATCTTGCTATTGCAATCATGTATTTGTACCCGATGGCCGTGTAACATTGGTTGATATGTTCATTCTGCTGTGGTCCCATTGTTTCACATACTATCTGTGCAGTCGCGAACAGACTTGTGAAGGGTCAGTGGAACGTAGTACTCGAGTAACGGTGGACCCTCATGCATCACTGTACCGAGTTGCAACGACGGGCGGGGCGTCCCATTTGTGGGTGAAGGCAGTTGCCATTTTCACACACAGCCGCACTCGATGGATTAATTAGTGATTTCAAACGGCCACAGATGCCTCTTCGACGTGATGTTGCAAATGAGGAATTCGAAGGGCGGCGCTTTCGGTTTTCAGCTAGCGGCGAGGAAATGCCCACAGGTCTGACTGCAAATATAACGTACTATTGTTCAATGTCCTTGGGACAGGGGCCATGGCGAGGATGCAATGATTGATATGAATGGTTTGGGATGCGCAATGGCGACGTGGGCGATGAGGCCGGACGTTCCCAAATACATGTTACTTCACTACACTGGAATTACGGGCTGGGGCACTGTGGATTTTGCAGGCTGCATAACGCACAGACTCAATGGATATTTCTAATGTTATGTGAGTAAATATTCAGGCGTTTTAATCCCGGGATGAGGGAATGATGAATGGATGCATGGGCAGGTGATTTGATACAGAGTTTGCCATGTACAGGGCTTCTTGGAATCTATCCGCCTCCCCTACGCTATGTGATGCAGGGCTGCCATAGTGGGACCATCGTCTATCTGGCCTTGTTGAGCCCTCCCTGTCTCGACGCGCCCTCAGACACTTGTGTCCATGCACGTTACCAATCCCATCTGATGGATTCTGTTTTGACAGACGCATGCACAGGTACACTCGTTTGTGATGGTGTTTACACCTCGATATAGATAGTTATGAGTCGCAAGTGGTTTTTGGGTGGTGATGAACCTTTGGAGTGGGCTAGCATGCATATGGCTGTGGATTTCGTGTGATCATTGAAGTGAGTTGTTCGAATGTAGTTCTGATGGCCATTCTGTTCTTTTTCTTTTCTTTTGGTTGACAGGTATCTCCTCCCCTTTTGCCACTGCCATCTGTATGCCACTCCTGCAGATGGCTTTTACTCCCGACACCTGCTGCTTCGCGTTAATCAGTGGAGCAGCATTACGATCTTATGGGACGATCGCCAATGGGCCACATGCCCTTACGCAGTACTGGTGGCTCGGAGCAACATTTCGGCCTTTCAGCTGGACTAGTGCCTCCCCATTGGGACGGCCCTGCGGTTCTGTGCGCTTCCATGTTGCCTTTTCGTACGTGAATGTGGCTCTGTGTACCATGATGGAACAGGGCGTCACACAAGTAGTGGCTGGTCATTTCTTGCGGATGCAGCCCACAATGGTGAAATGTGTTTTGGAGTTCATGGCCTGATGGCTGTATGGGCTTGGTGATTTTGTTGTGCATTAAATTTCTATTCTGATTTGGCCCGTGTAGCGTTCTTCTTTGCAAGTGATGTGGCATATTCCTATTTGGGGAGCGATGTATTGTGAGGAGATCTGCATTGGGTTCCAGCTTCGGAGTTTAGTTGCGTGGTACTGTACTGGGCGCGTTTGCCTACGAAGCCCGTGAGGTCAGGGATGGGGGCTGCCAATATGACTGTTTGAATGTTGTCATGCTCAGGGGCGGGGGATTGGGTTTTGTGTAACAGATGCCGGTCAGCCAGGTGGACTGGTGGAATGATGTGATTTTCGGAATATTGCTGGTCACAGGTGCCTGTGTTTGCGTGCGTTTCTTGGTGGGGGACTGTGGTCATGTCCATTGGGATGGCTTCTGTATTCGTGCCATCTGTGCCCTGCAGCTCCCATTGGCCCCTCTTGTGTTTCATTTGTTCGTTGGCATGCATGGGTGACTTGTACATTTCAATGGTTGCATTGTGACTTCATTGCACCTACGGGGAGTTGTACTTTGTGGGCAGGGAGCGGTGTACAGGCACTCAGTGGGGCCGTTTACGGTTGATTCGCGATGCCGTACTTCTCACCATGGCGGAATGGTACATTCCGCCATGCTTGATGGCGTTAGGTACATGTCCGCTAGGGTCGGAATTGGCGTACCCTTGCGCCATGGTGGTGTTTACGGTTTGGCATGGCGCGCGCGCGCGTGCTTGGTGCAGTTAGCGTTGGCGTTCACTACGGTGTCGCTAATGGCTTCGTACTTTGCGGTGACGGGTCATAGTCGCACCGAGCGCTATTCGATGGCGGTATTGCATTTCCGCCATCGTTTTCCGAATTCCGCCAGGGTCGTAATGAGGGCCATTGTCTTTTGTCTGGGTTTTGTGCCAAGATCCCAGTTCGTCCCCCGCACCTAAAACATATAATTAGTTTTACATTAAGTATATCCATTAAGACTTCATTTACCATAGGTGTGCACCCGTGTCCAAATAGTACTAATATGTATGGAGAGTACTACACCCCAGTAATAGAGGTTACTCTTATTTCTCCCCACCGCATGGCCTCCACATCAGGATAGCTTGCCTATTTGTGGGCAGGACCCAACTAGCGCAGATAGAATCAGCCCAATACCTAGGCAGGTCAATATCAGACTACTCCCCTCTACTGCTGGATTGGAGAATGCTGGGGCCTAGGCCACCTATACCATTGTGCGCATGCCCATGGACGCACTGACGGACCAGGCTTTTAGAGTTGAGCTCAGAACTCAGTTAGAGGAATACATGGAACAGAACGTGGGTAGCGTCCCATAGTGAAGCATGGTTTTGGAGGCAATGAAAGTAGTGGTGAGAGGGGAGGTCATTGCAAGCGCTGGTGGTATTCCTAAAACACTGAGAATGGAATTGGAGAAGTGGGAGAGAGACATCCAGAGCATGGAAGCTCGGACCCTGGGAAGCCGGGAGGAGCAGCTCAGCTTAGCTGAGGTCAGGAGCAATTGCAGTGAGGCCTGGGTGAGACTGCCAAAGTTTGACTACTCTGTGAAAACTGCTAGGATGCACACAGAGGGGGATAAGCCAAGTAGGCTATTGTTGTGGCTATGCAGGAGGGAACACTGAGACACTTAACCACAGAACTCACAGAAGACAGAGGGAATGTACACACGACACATCAAGCAATCAATGACACCTTCAGGGAATTCTACTCCCACCTGTATAAACACGAGAAATTGGTACCCTAAGAGGACATACTGGGCACGCTCGAAGAGATAGGGTTGCCTCGGTTGGATGGTACGCAACGTGAAGGGCTAGAAAAAGATATTTCTGCTGAAGAAATAGACAAAGCAATCAGGTCACTAGCCACTGGCAAGACTCCCGTGAGTGAGGGACTCCCCCCCCCCCCAGAGTTTTATAAGGCCTATGCATCGGTTTTGACCCCGGTGATGCTGGAAGTATTCAAAGAGGCCTACAAAAAAGGGGCACTACCGAAAAGCATGAGATAAACGCTAGTGATTCCGATCCCCAAGCCAGGGAAAGCCACTGACAAAAGCGACTTGTACCGTCCGCTAGCGATGTTAAATTATGATATAAAAATATTGACAACTATACTAGCTAAAATGTTCTCCAGGGTAATTGGCGACTTGATACATGGAGACCAAAATGGCTTTATACCAGGCCGCAGCACGGCAATACATTTGCGCTGATTACAACATGTCATAGCTCAAACGGCTGATACACAGTAGCAATACACAATAGTCTCACTTGACGCAATAAAAGCGTTTGACTCGCTGTACTGGGAGTGGCTACTCGCTGTCCTGAGGGAGTTCGGGTTTGGGGAACAATCTATCAGGTGGATAAGAGTACTATACACTGCACCAGTGGCAAGGGTTAAGACTGGCAGGGTGGTATCATCGGTTTGGGATATACAAAGGGGCCCACTATCACCCATGTTAAATGTATTAGGGCTGAAACAGATTGCAATTAACCTCCTGAAGCAGTTCCCAGAAGCGGGCATATGGGTAGGGGGAGTTGGTCACCTGATATCGCTCTACGCAGACGACGTGTTGCTGTACCTAAGGGACCCAAAGCATAACGTACCAGTGATACTGGAGGTGCTAGATAATTACGCGAAGGTATCTGGGATCTGTTTCAGCAGAGTAAAATCCAGTATATTTCAGCTAGCTGACCTAAGGGGAAGAGAGGTGTAGGAACTACCGAAGGTGGGGCTCCAATGACAGCTGAAAATATTCAAACATTTGGGAGTAAATATAAGACACACCACTGAGCTGATGCATGAGAGCAACACGGCGGCGGTGGTGAAGGGCTTAAGAAAATCAACAGCATTCTGGTCATGTTACCGTTGTCACTGATGGGCAGGGTAGCCATCACCAAAATGATAATCTTGTCATGAATCCTGTATTATTTTGGTAGTCTGCACTACTATGTCAAAGCCTCCTTCTTCCGCTTATTGGAGGTCCTGCTGAGGGAATTCCTATGGGGTGCGGCCAGACATAAAATGGCACTATCAACACTGTGCCTGGCATCCAAGGGGGGTTGCAAATGCCGGACCTTGAAAATACTACCTGGCAGCGCAATTTAGCAAAATGGCTGTCGGGCGAAGCTACCCCAGAAAATAGACTATTGCAGAGCTTGGGGGCCCCGGCACACCAGTGGGAAATTCTATGGGTACCACTGGGCTGTTTGGTGAGCGTTCCCATGATTGTAACACTAGGGAGGCAGGTGTGGCACAGGGCCAAGAAAGTACTGAAATTGGGGTGCCCTTACTCCCCCGAGACTCCAATCGCTGCTGATGTTTGTAAAGGCAGAACATCTACCTGTGGTGAGACACTGGGAGAGATGGGGTATCTACTCCTGGGGTGACATCTATGAGGAAGGTGTCTTCAGAGAGTTTGGATCCCTACTTGAAAAAGAAGGATTACATAAGGGGCGGGGGGGCGTGGCTTGAAGGCCATGTGAGGAGACGTGCTCTCGGAAGAGCTCCCGGAGATCCTTCATTCATCCTTGGAAAAAGTGCACTTGTGCTGACCTTCCGACGCCAGGAACACAGGCATCTGCTCATGAGGGCACGTGGAATAATTGCCAATAATATGAGACCCGAGCAACCCAGGGAACGGCAGATCTGAGCGTGCGAAGCCCCCGGAGCTGCGGACTGGCGTAGACAAAATGGCGGCTGCGCCGAACAAAGGACCATAAGCTGGTGAAGGCGCTCTGTGTGCGGACGGCCGCGGGGCGGGCCGTGTGGGGCATCCGCGCACCTCTGGGGTGCGTTGCCGTGTCTCCGGTAGCCTCCGTTGCCCGGTGCGGGCTCGGAGGATCGCCCGTGAAGGTGAGCGGCCGGCACTAGGGCCCAACCGTGCTGGCGGGTGAGGCGGACCTCACAACGAAACTAACGAAGTGCCCTGCATTTCTCGGGGCTGGCGAGGGCGGACGGCGTGCGCTGGGCCGGAGCGGGCACTGGAGACGGCGGACTGCAGCGCTGGAGCCGCTGCGTTGCATGTGAGTCCCTCAGCCCACAGAGGCGGGTGTTCGGAAGCAGCTCAGAGGCGAGATGTGAAGCTCCCGGGCTACGACACGATCCGAAAGTGAAATCAGAACTACACAAGTGGAAGGCTTTACAGTGTCTACATGAGCATCTACATTGTAACAATCCCCTCTGTAGATCACCCATGGAATAAACTGCACTGACCCTTGTGCTGAGACATTGCTAGCATCTGAACACTGCTCCTATGATAATAGAAGAAGGGAGAAAGTGGATTGGCAGGCTATTGCGGACTGCCTCTGATGGGTCAGGGAAGTGGCTGGATGGGGGAGCGTGGCTTGGAAGCCATGTAAGAGGACGCGCTCCTGGAAGAGCTCCTGGAGATCCTACATTTATCCTGCGCAAAAGTGCATAAGCACTAACTCCTGAAAGCCAGAAACGTGGGCATCCGTCCATGAATGTAAACTGCACAACTGCTGACGAGCTGGATCCTTCGCAAGCCCGATAACAGCAGTTATATGGGATCGAAGTCCCTGGAGTCGCGACCCTGACTGAGCGAAAGTGGCAGCCCATACCGGACTACGGAGGAGACACATATAGGATGGGGGGAGCACCCTCGAGGTGAACGGCGGTAGCGCGGGCTGTGTGGAAAGAGATACGCCTCTGGGAGAACATCGGCGCGTCTTTGTGGGCACCGATTACCTAGCACGGGCTCGGGAGACGGTCAGCGACGTTCAGCGGTCGGCACTGGGACCCGCCCGGGCTGACCGGTGGAACGGACCTCGCGGCTTGAGTACCGAAGTACCGCATGCATGTCACGCGGAAGTCCCGAGACGAAGGGCCCACATTTTGACGTTGCTGGCCTTCTTGGTGATTGGCAGCCAACAGGAGACGCTTGGATTACGGCCAGTCCTAAGACGGTGCTGCGTGGGACTTGGCGGTGATCCGAATCGGCTACTCTGCCGGTGAACTGCAGCGGGAGTTCAGGAGTCCTTTGGTGGGGGACCCGGATGAGTGGTGGAAGAGGCTGCTACAAAGGGACACTTGAGGCGTGAAGAAGAACACGCTCCATTGTGGGCGGAAAGTAGGCCTCTCTCCCCCTTGGTGGTGGTGAGGTGGGAGTGAACGGGCCCACGGCATACAGTGGCTGCGGGATGTCTAATAAGCCCATCAGACAGAGAGTGAAACAGCCCACGTTGGATGAGTTTACCAAGACACCGACGGGCCCGGAGAGTGCTCGGAGCAAGGAGAAGCCATCCGCATGTGGCATGGCCACCGCTAGTCCAAATCAGGATGTGTTAGTTGCGATCGCTGAACTGAAAGCGGATTTGAAAACCGCCTGTGAGGCCAAGCTTGAAATGGTGGTGGCGGACCTGAAAACAATACTCGACCTCAAAGTGGGAGAAGTTCGGGAGGAGGTGAATCTACTTCGACAGGATGTGAAGACCCTATCCGAGCGCACGGAGAGCCTAGAAAAGGAGGGGAGCGCCAACACGGCGGATTGTGCCTCACACAAGGCCGACCTGCATGTCTTGGGGCAGAGAGTGCGCAACTTGGAGAACAGAGCCGAAGAAGCAGAAGCGCGCGCCCGGAGGAACAATATCCGTATTGTGGGCATCCCGGAAGGATTGGAGGGTCATAACCCCACAGAGTTTATCGAGAATATGTTGCTCCAAGAGATCACCGGGGGTGCGCTGTCGCAGGGTTTTGCGGTGGAGCGAGCACATAGGGCATTGGCTAGGAGGCCTCCACCGGGCAGTCCGCCCAGGCCTATGATAGCCAAAATCCTTAACTACCGAGACCGAGAGAGGATTTTGGAGCATTTCCATAAGGGGGGAACCATCAAGAGAGGGGAGGCAACTATAACGGCCTACCCAGACTACACCATGATGGTGCAGAGGAGTCGGATGAACTTTGGGGCGGTTAAAAGAAGACTGAGAGAGGTGGGAAAGAAATATATGCTCCTTTATCCGGCCAAATTGAAGGTGATTCACAACTACAGATCCTTGTTTTTCGAGTCGCCTGAGGAAGCCATGGGGTGGCTGGACATGCAGGGCAGCCCCCAGGAGCCGGATGTCCAGGCGGATAAAGGTGGAAATGAGAGATAAGTGATCGACGACGGGAGAGGGTGCAGCTGGAGACTGGGACTTGACTATAGTTATTGCTATGGCCTGGGGAAGTCGGGCCTGGAACTGGATGGTTAGTGCACTGTCTGCACTGTTACTGTTGTCTTATAAGGGAGCCTTTCGGGGCTAGTCCATTCACCCCCGTTTAGTGTTTTTTAGTTAAGTGGCCGTTGGGGCGACTTTACCCTACTGGGCTCTGTGTGTAACAGCCGGAACTAGATGTGGGGGGGCCTGAGATCCAGGGATGGAGCTGGGCAACAGTTGGGGTGGGAGTTGGGGGGGGGCGATGGGAGGGGGGAGTTGGGGGTGTGGGGACAGTTGGGGTGTATATAGTGTTGGGAAGTTTGAGTTTGATCGCGAGCCCTAAGGGAGTATTGTGGATGAGATATCTAGACGGCATGGATGAGCGGGGATGGTCGGAGGTGAGAGAGCAGGATACCAGTGAATTATGGGGGAGCTAAAATTGTTGACATGGAACGTCAGAGGCCTAAATAGTTATCTGAAACGAAACAAAGTCATGCTATACTTGAGAAGACAGAAGATAGACATCGCATTATTACAAGAAACGCATCTGACCCGAGATAAACTAGAGCTGGTGAAGAAAAAGTGGGGAGGAACGGTGGTGGGATCCACGTACTCTGCTTATGCTAGGGGTGTGCTGATCTGGGTGGCGCCGCATGTCCCGTTCCAACCGAGGCAGGAAATGTTGGATACTGAGGGGCGTCTGGTTATGGTAAGAGGGGTGGTTGGGAACAAAGAGATGTGTATAGTAAATACGTATGCCCCCAACCAGGGCACGGCAGAGTACTTCCGGACCATGAGTACCAACTTGAGCTGGTGTGTTGGGAGTGCGGTGATGTGGGGAGGGGATTTTAACTGTGTGTTGGACCCGGGGTTGGACAGATCCGACGACAAGGTGATTAGGCCCGCCCCGGCAGCCCGGGCGCTGCGGACGCTGCTGCGGGACTTCGAGCTCGAGGATGTGTGGAGGACCAGGCACCCCAACGTGAGACAGTACTCTCACTACTCGGCCCCACAGCAGTTGCACACTAGGCTTGACTACTTCTTTGCCACGTCGGATGTATTGGTAGAGGTGTCTAGTGCGGAATATAAAGCGAGGGTCCTATCAGACCACTCGCCTATGGTGGTGGGATGGCAATATGGCCGCCCCAGAGCGCGGATCCCGACGTGGCGTCTGCGCGCAGAGGCGCTTAAAGACCATGTTTTTAGAGAAGACATGCGGGAAGAAATAGTTAGCTATTTCGAGACAAACACTGGCAGCGTTGACTCGGCAGGAACTCTGTGGGAGGCTTTTAAGGTGGTGGTACGAGGGGTGGCGATTGCCAAATCGAAAGGCTTGCAGAATGGGGTCCTGGCTGATTTACAGAGAGCAGAAAGCGAGCTGGAACAGGCGTTGAAAAGCGAGCACATAGACAACGAGCTGGTGCTTAAACTACAACAGCAGTGTACGGAATATTGGGGGAGGCTCTGTAATCTAAATTACAAAAAGTATGTTGAGAGACAACACGCGGGAGGAGATAAAACGGGCCGTCTTCTGGCATGGTTGTATAAAAAAGAAACCCCGAGACCCCCGATTAGGACGATAACTAGAGAGGATGGAAAGCAGATAAGATACCCAAGAGGGCGTAAATGAGGAATTTGTGAATTACTACAGGGAATTATACGGGGATCCAGGCGGTGGTGACCGGGAGGAAATGTTAGAGACCCTGCAGGATATAGGGCTGCCCAAGATAAGCACGGCAGAGAGAGAGGAACTAGATGCCCCGATAACACTGGGAGAGTTGGAGGCGGTCGTCCGGCAGTTACCCACTAGCAAGACCCCGGGAACGGACGGCCTGCCCAGCGAATTTTACAAAACCTTTGGGGCGAAGGTGCTCCCCCCGATGCTTGACATGCTTAATGAGGCGTTTGAGACGGGGAGGCTGCCGGAATCGCTCAGGGAGGCGGTCATCGTACCGCTCCCTAAACCCAATAAACCTGGGCATAATTGTGGGTCGTACAGGCCACTATCTATGCTGAATCAGGACAGCAAGATACTAACGGCTGTCCTGGCAAAGAGACTGCGGAGGGTGATAGGCAAACTGGTACACCCGGACCAAACGGGGTATGTCCCGGATAGAAACATCACCCAAAATCACAGGCGACTCCATCGGGTGATCGAAATGGGATGCAATAATGAAGGGGAAATGGCGATAGTGTCGTTGGATGCTGTAAAAGCCTTTGATTCGGTTAATTGGGGGTGGCTGCTGGTGGCCTTAGGAGAATATGGACTGGGACCGGGATACACTAGATGGGCGGAATTGCTGTACAGTGCTCCACTAGCCAGAGTCCGGACGGGTACAATCATATCCGAGAGATGGCAACTTAGCAGAGGCACTAGGCAGGGGTGTCCCTGGTCCCCGATGTTGTACATCTTGGCCCTGGAACCTCTGGCACTGTACCTGCGGCAGCAGTATGATACTGTGGGTATTGAGGTTGGGGGGGAAAAGCATCTGATATCCCTGTATGCGGACGACTTGTTATTGTACCTGAGTCATCCGGAGGAGAATCTACAGTATATCCTGGACGTGATGGAGAGGTATGCGAGGTTGTCAGGCATAGCGGTCAACCCCCAGAAATCGAGCATCTTCCCGTTGGGTGACTATAGGGGTGTTCCCATAGAAAAGCTGCCGGTGTTGCAGGTGCCCTGGTCAGTCAACACATTTCGTTACCTGGGGATAGATGTCTGCCACACGGTTGAGAAAGAACATAAGTGTAACACTGAGATGGCTGTTGAGAAAATACGGGCATGCATGAGTTTTTGGAAAAAGTTGCCCTTAGCGATGATGGGGCGTGGAGCGATGATTAAAATGGTGGTTCTGCCTAGGCTGCTACATTACTTTAGCAACATCCCATACATGATCCCTAAGAGTTTCTTTGCTAAAATAAATGGGGTTTGCAGAGAGTTCTTGTGGCATGGTACTCGAAACAGAATAGCGCTTTGGAAGTTACAGAACTTTCATGAAAATGGGGGAGTCAGACTCTCAAACTTTGAGGCTTATTATATAGCGAGCCAATTACAGTTTGTGTCCAAATGGCTTTCCGACGAAGAGACCCCAGAACTTAGACTGTTCGGGCAAGATTGTGCCCCGTTTTATCTAAAGGAAGTCATCTGGTTGCCTGAGGCTGTCACGAGGAAGTATCCGGCGATGGTGAGGCTGGGGTGGAAGATGTGGAGACGAGCATGCAAAATGATGGGAGACCCACTCCCGCGTTCTCCGCAGGTGCCACTAGTTGCCCTGGCGGGGGTAGATGGACAGCTGAGAGGGATTATCAGGACCTACTGGGAATCGGTGGGGTTAGTGACATTGGGTGACGTGTGGCAGGAGGGCGCCATTAAGGGGTTTGTAGAACTTAGCGAGGAGGTTGGATTACATGGAGGCCAATATGTCACATATCACAGATTGGGGAAGAGAATTCGGGAACTGTGGCCTGAGACTACCTTGGCAGATGAATTGGATGTTACTATGGAAGGGATATATGATACAACGGAGGGGGGACATGAAATCTCTAGGTTATATGAGATGGTGATGTCGAAGGTTGAAGGGGAACTGACATACCTACGATCAGAATGGGAGAGCGAGGTGGGGACCCAGATGGGAGACGGAATGTGGAAGCGGGTTCTAGGATACCACAGGAGGGTGTCTCGGAATGCTAGGTTACAGCAAATACAGTTGTATGTCACCCACAGGGCGTATATGACCCCGTTGAGGATATCCAAATTCCGGAATGCAGGCAGACAGGCATGCCCTAAATGTGACGAAGAGAATGCGGACATGACGCACATGTTTTGGGCGTGCCCAGTGATTGAGGGGTTCTGGAGGGAGGTGGCGCGCAAGCTGGAAGAGAGAGGGGTCACGCTTGCTGTAGACACTGCCTGGGCATGTCTGCTGGGTGGGTTTTCCAGACCTCGGAAGCAGAAACATGTTAGCAAATTAAAAGACTTAGCGTATGTGCTAGCCAAACGAAGAATAGCCATGGGCTGGAAGAAATGTCACAAGCCACGGGTTGAGGTGTGGTGGAATGACCTGCAGAAATGGGCGGAGGCTGAGACAGCGGTGTGGCAGGAGGCGAGTTGTGGTTACCAGTCAAATGGTCGAAAAAATGTGGTCGACAGACAATTTGGTCGACACCATTTGGTCGAATGCCAAATGGTCGAATTTTTTTTTTTTTTACCCATTTTTTGGTTTTGTTTGGGGGGGTCCCCCCCCCAACCCCCTTTTTTTTCTTTTTTATTTTTTTTCCCCACACGAAAACCCACAAAACACATATATATAAAAAAAAAAAAAATTCGACCATTTGGCATGGACACCGCGAGTTGTATGTCTTGGGAGGAGGAACTGGGCTCTCTGATGGCATGGAAGACATTGATATCCTGCATATTTGGGACAGGGGTGGATTCAGAAGAATCGGATGATAACGATGCCCGCTCATGTGCGCCAGATACAGAAAACGACATGGAAACCGGCTCGCGAGGGGGGAGGGATCAGGGAAGCAGTGCGCACTAATGGTTGAATGTTAAATGTAATATTGCTAATTGCACTGCGGTTTGGTTTGTATTGTTGGTTGTGTTGAAAAATCAATAGAAATTAAAAAAAAAAAAAAAAAAGGATTACATAAGGGACAGTTCTTGTGGTACCAAAGGACTGGTCAGGTGGTGAAGGAGAGGTGGGAGAAGCGGCCAGAGGAACCGGGGACAGGCCTCCTGATGGCCCTACTGCATGCCCTGAGCGACGGCTGGAAACCGGTTTCCAGGCTGTACGGCTTACTGATAGATAGCCCCAACACCAAGGGCTCAGTGCTGAAGGAGCTGTGAGAGACTGACTTGGGTGGAGGCATAACGGAAAGGGAATGGGAACGAATACTGCTATACCCCTGGGAGGTGTCTAGGAACTCCCGATTCAGGCTAATCCAAATGAACGTCCTGTATCGCACCTACATGACTCTGCGTAGAATGGCTAAGTTCAGTAGCAAAACGCAGCCATTGTGCCCTTGGTATGGAGCAGAAGAAGCAGACTGATGCACATGTTCTGGGGGTGTGGGAATATACAAAGGTTCTGGGCAAGAATAGAACAGGAATGAATCTAAGGGGGGGGAGGTCAGAGAGCAAGTTACCAGGGTAATGCCCTTACTCTAAATACTTTTTAACACGATAAATAGGGCAAAACACATCTGTGCCATGGTTTGTTACAGGCAATTGGATCCATTTTCCAACAAAACAGTTTACAGAAAACCGTTTGAGAAAACCACTGTGGTTAGGGCAAATGGGTGCTGAAAGAACAAGGCTGTGGCGAAGGACAGTAAGGATACGATGAGGTTCTAACTATCCCTACCTCCTATCCACACCTCAATATAGGAAGCACTGATGTGTCGCTTATCAAAAAGTGATAGAAAAAGAAGAAAAACTAATAACTGCTATCTGCGGTAATACATTCAGCCTTGTTATTATTTGCCTATAAACCACTCTCTGCCACTATGTGTGCGCATTGGAAGAGACAAGTAGCCATTGAGTAAAAGGGAAGGTCAATGCATCAATGGTTTTCAACTAGAATAATGACCTAGAGATTGCCTGTACACCCTGGTGCACTGAGGTTTTAAAAGACACAAACTACAAACAACCCATGTTTGTATGACAAGACAACAAGAAGACAAATACACACTCCACTCTTCGTCTCAAATTACTAATGATTAGAAAAAGGTGGGGTTAGGTAAAAAGATAGCTCGCACAGACAATAGGTCCAATTAATGCCTCTTAGGTGTAGCAATCACCATCTACCGGTTTCAGTGGCAAAAGTCTTAGTAGGGCCACTTTCATCAGGACAGTCTTCGGGTTCCCTGATCTTGGTAAGTCAAAATAGTACCTGCCAAGTACCGGAACCTATAAGAGGGCGGAGGTTATACTTTACCACCTTCTTACTCTTGCCATGGGACTGGATCAGTCAAAAGGTGAGCCTGTGGACAAAAGAAGAGTACACCACAGTCACCTATAGGCTAGTAACCACCAACCAAATGGCTATGAATCAGCACCTAGTTTATTGCTATTCATCTCTTCAACAAGGGGTGATATCAATACCACATTTACCAACAATTGCATCGAGCTAGGACAGCAAATCCACTCTATTAGGGCATTTGCTACCCGTTAGTCTCATGGTTTAGCATTTATCAAGTGCCTGGTGGAGAAGGCAATTTTAAGCCGTAAGTGACAAAACAAAGGACACAAGACAGGGAATCACTGACCTTGTGGGACAGACCCTGTTCCTATTCAGATTCAGCCGTGATTTTGCAACTATGTATGAAGTAACTCCAATCATCAGCGGGGGCTCTCTACCTAATTGGAAGAAGAGAGCCATGTATAAAGTTGTTCGTCCCAATTTGTCAATAATCACAGCTCAGGTTTTAAAAAGTCAATCCCACAGACATATTTGTGCGTATCACTGGCCAAATTGGACGTATCAAGATAGATCAGTCCGCCGGAGCGGTGTGCCCGGTCTACATCCTTGACCGTCTATTAAGTCGCACGTCCGCTGTGTCAGATAGGATAGACACGAGTGGTAGCAAAAACTTACTTGATTCAATGGGGGTCATTACGAGGTAGGAGGTAAGGGAAAAACGATGCCGGTAAACGATTACCGGCATCGCTTACCGCTCCGGGCCATTACGACCCGCCAACCCGGTATTAGCAGCACCGTAAATAACGGTGCCTCTAATAGCGGCATGGGCGCGGGCACGCGACCCTTCATGCCGGCAATACCGGCATGGCGTAAACAGGAGGACATCACAAGTCAGGCGGACATGCAAATAACGGCCTACTGAAGCCCCAAAAATACCTTACCGGCATGGAGTACATACCGGCATCGCGAACCACCCGTAAACGGCCATGTGCAGTGTTCCCAACTGCCACAGGTGCACACAATCAGCACAGGTGGAGGCAATATAGACTGGGCCAACACAAAAGGAGCACACCCCACCCCTTCCCAAGCCCAGTCACACACCAAAATGATTCCAATACTACTAGCAATGCTGGGGCTGGAGGACATGATTGCAGTGGAACTCCAGCAACAACAACAACAACAACAGGCAGCACAGAGGAGACGCAGGAGGAGAAGGAGGGTGAGGCAGGCCCAGCATGCCCCACCAGTGCAGCCAGTGGTACCATGCAGGCAGCCCCCAATTCCTCGCATCATAGCCAGTCCATTCAACCTAAACCCTGAGCAGATCCACACCCTGTACCGTCTGGACCGGGACACCATCACCACCGTAGTGGACATGATACATGACAACATTGTCAGCCTCATTGAAATACGCACCGCCATCCCACCTCTACTGAAGGTAGTGTCTGTGCTCCACTTCCTGGCCACAGGCACCTACAAGCACACAGTGGGGCACATGCATGACATCTCACAGCCATTATTCTCACGTTCGCTGAACCAAGTGCTGGATGCCCTCCTGAAGCACACAGGCAACCACATTTTCCTACCACGGACTGCCCAGGAGATCTCCAACACCAAAGTTGGATTCCATTCACTGGCCGGCATCCCTGGTTGCATTGGTGCCATCGATTGCACCCATGTGGAATTGGTGGTCCCGCATGCCATGGAGGCAGTGTACCGCAACCGTAAATTATACCACTCCATCAACGTGCAAATGGTATGTGACTCAAACAAGATCATCACACATTGTTGTGCCGATTTCCTGGATCAATCCATGATTCAATGGTCATGCGGAACTCCACGATACCACGCTACATGGAGCGACATGCAGGGCAGAGATCCTGGCTTCTTGCTGAGTTGCATGTCAGGCTCATGGCATTGCGATGTGGGTAGGTGATTGGGGGGAGAGATGCATACTTCACCTGGCTGAGATGGGGGGGGAGAGTTGCATACTTCACCTGGCTGAGAGTACCTGAGAGGATGGACCATGCTCATACCCCAAAGCAGGCCAGACTTCACCTGTCACCTGACCCCAAAAATGCACGATGTAAGCTGCCCTACCATGAATATGATGCAGTGTTACAACCATTCCATAGCCATCAACATGTACACTGCACATAATCAGACCGTAGCCCCCACAACACAATAATGCAGCGACAAGCAGTTAGTATGGCCAATGCACAGCACCAAATACCATCATCAAGAAGGACAGTTCTACATTACTGCATACAAAGGAGTCACATGAGGGCAAAATACATGAACACACCCCAACACCAACACAGAGGCCCACCTAAGCAGCATGTTCACATCTGTTGTGCAGAGTGAGATCATCATGAATCTGCCATCAACGGTGACAGGATGAAAGCATACAATTGACCACACGGCACCCAGATCATGTCAACAACTGCCGTGGACTACCACAGTGCATGGGCACTCACAAGGAATAGGACACCCCTGCACCCACTAGACGATGCCACGCACATCTGTCGATCTGATGAATACACACATTGCAGCAAAGTCATGAGGCTGTATTCATGCATGGATATGTGGGTGCCAACAGGAAATAAATGCATGCTATGGTGTCATTGATACGAGTACCATATGATGTGATCACTTACACATAACCATTCTTGCACACATACAGGTGATGCAGGCTATCCCTTGAAGAGGTGGCTCCTTACCCCAGTCCGGAACCCACAGAACAGGTATGAAGAGGACTACAATCGTGCGCATACACGTACCCGTGTGGTGATTGAGCAGACATTTGGCCTTTTGAAGGCACGGTTTCGCTGCCTCAGCAGGTTTGGTGGGGCACCCCTGTATGGGCATGAGAAGGTGGGCAAGGTCGTCATGGCATGTGTCATGCTACACAATATGTGCATCAGACGGAATGTGCCTCTGCCCCCTGACGCTAAACTGCAACCACCTGACGATGAGGATGAGGAGGGTGGAGATGGGGCTGCACTTCAGGGAGGCAGCGATGCACAGGAGGGACGTGCCACGCGTCAGACTTTGATAAACCAATGTTTCTAGCACACATGGATGGGGAGTGTGACATGGAGGTGGGACTCAGGGCACTGGGTGTGTCAGGGACATGGACACTGTAGACTGTTCACCAATAAAGCACACGTACACAATAAACAATGTCCGCTCATTCAAATTCTGATTTCACAACAGGTGTATTGAAAAATTTAACATATTAAGTGCAGAAGCCCACTACCCCCACACACCCTCTCCCCCCCTCAAGTTCCCCACACACCCTCTCCCTCAACTTCCCCACACACCCTCTCCCCTCTCCCCCCTCAACTTCCCCACACATGGTGTACACTTGCATGCACCATTGTTCTTCAGGACTTTGGATTGCCAGGCTGCACCTACACCCCTTTTCCACTGGCAGCATCGGGTGGACCCCTGTCTGAATTGCGCACATTCCGGACAGACCGACGCAGGGGGCTGGTCTGTCTGGAGCTGCTATTTGAGGAGGTCTCTGGTTGTTGAACCACCTGTGTGGGACGCAGGACCTCCAATGCTGACACCATTTGGGTGAGGACCTGCCTCACAGCCGCCATTTCACTACATATGTCTTTGCCTGTAGACTCTATGGCAGATTTGAGGGATGCTGTGCATGCCCTCATTTTCTCCCTTGCCTGGCCACATTCCGTTATGTGCTGGGTCAGCAGCCCTGTCAGCTCCTCCTGGCGCTGTTGTATTGCCCTGATGCCCTCAGGCCGGTCCCGGACACTGCCGGATGTTGTTGGTGCATTCAGAATGGTTTGGCCCTCATGCATGCTCCCCATGGGGCTGAAGCTCCCTGGCCAGGACTCAACTGCGGACAGCTCATGATTGCTGGGTGGGGACTGTTGGGGTGACTGCTGGGGGCCTGTACCAGTAGGTGTTCCGGGTGTCGGTGTGTATAGTTCGTCATCAGACACAGCTGCCGTGGCAGCTGTCTCACCAACGGTACTGCTTGCTGTTGAAACTGTGCCTTCAGCCACTGGCTCCAGTGTGGATGTGGCTGGTGGGGGTGATGTGGTAGTGTCAGAGATGGAGAGTTGTGCTTTCGGATCCTGCGTTGTGTTGGGCTTGCCCAGTAGTGCAGGTTGCCCTCTTCCCCTGGATGTTGAGGGACGGTTTGCTGGCGCCATGCCCCTAGCCCTCTTGGCTGGTGTCGCAGCATCCTCCCTGGGGTCCTGGTTTTCACTCTCAGAATTTGTGCCTGTGGGGGACCAAGAGAGGGAGTCCATTAGTGATGGGTCTACATGCATCAGGCATGCATTGTGGTAGGTGCATTTCTATGGAATGGCAGGTAATTGGCATTGGGGTAGTAACATACGGGTTGCTTGCCTTTTGGGTAGGTTATGCATGGATGCATCTGGGATGAAACATATATGGGGTGCATCATGCATGAGGACAAGATGGTGCTGTGCACTGCCTGTAGGCAGTCTTGAAAAAATGTGTCTGTGGTCCCTGCTTCCCATCATTGCACTGTGACTTCAGGGGGGCATCATCGTGTAGCTCTTTACAGTGTTTCATTTAGGACACCTACCTGCGTCAGCCAATGACAGGGCTCCATGCTCCATATCCCCCACTCCTTCGATTGCCTCCATCCCAGAGGTGCTTGCACAGATCTCCTCCCAGGGTTGCATCTTTATGGGGGAGGCCGCACCACCACCTGTTGCCATCCCCAGGTTACGGTTGGCAGAGATGATGTTCCGCACGCGTAAGCGCAGGTCGTCCCAGCGCTTCCGGACATCTTTAGCTGTGCGCGGGATGGTGCCAACGCCACTCACTTTCTGCACCACCTCCGCCCATATTTCTTTTTTGCGCTGCACTGCAGGTCGCTGCATGTTAGTGGAGAACACGACATCCGCATTTTCAGCCAGCATCTCAGCCAGCATGTTCAGCTCCTCTTGTGAGAAGCGCTCCTTGCGCAAGCGCTCAGCACTTCTTTTAAGGGCCTTGGGCATTGTGCAGGTATATGCTGAGACAGGTATGGTGGTGATATGGGTCCTGGTTACAGAGGACAGCAATGGATTGTGTTGTGGGAGGCCGTGGCTACATGGCCACATAGAAGGACATGCATCTCGGAGCTCCTGTTAATCCGACAATAATCCCTATGCTGAACATGCATTTCGAGCAAGCCATGTGCTTTGAAACGAACACCACAGCCGTATGAATATGCCGGGCACACAGCAGCACAAAGACTGAGACAGAGAATGTGTGCAGAACTGAACGCGGCTGAAAACAAGTTAGGAAGTTCCTGCCAGGGAGGGCGACAAAATGGTGCTGAGTCACCAACAAAGGAAAGGATTGTTCGTGCACTGCGAGCAAACTAAAACGGAGTCCCGTCTCGAGGAGGAGCAGCACCGGAGCCCACAAGAAGAAACCTGCAGCAAGTGGCAGCTTCAGAAGGCACGCCGGTGCTGAATAGGAGAGCGGACGGCAGCTGCGACCTAATCTCCAGGAGCAGGAGATACATTGTATCACGGCCGTCAGCTGTGCAGGTGAGGTGCGGCCACGGAACATAGGCAGGGCACACGAGAGGGCTAAGCGGCCGGCTGAGAGCGGGACCCCCAGCTGAGACAAATGTAACCGATGCGGTGAGGGAAGCGAATACTGTGACGGGGTGGACCGGCACTGGCAATCAGAGCACTGTGTTGCAACGCGAGCCCCAGCATCAGGAGAACACACAAACTGATGGGAAGAAGTGACAAGGACTAACAAAGAGCAGCAGAGATGAGAGCTCACAGAGGCACTGTGGGTCATATACTGAGGTACTTAAGGTGCCGAAGAGGAGTGAGCACTGCTGGGTAACAAGCCAGCAAGCCTCACGCAAGGACACGCAGGATGTACATTACAGTATTTATAAAGCGCGCACATGCATGCAGTAGCCTTGTGCCCTTGAGATGATGAGCCGGGGCGTACTGGGCAACACCTCACAAATGGGGAGCGGAGGAGGCGAGAGGCGTGTAGCCCCGGACAGGCAGAAGTAATAAGAGGGAACAATTGCTGGAGGCCTGACGGAGGGGGCCCTGGCGACTGCCACAGAAGTGCTGGAGTGGGCTGGAAACCACAGTCCAGTCCTGTACTCCAAGCACTCTAAGCTACAAAGAAGGGGGCAGGGGACTTAAGCCAGCACACGCACCAATTAATTGCTGGCAGACACGATGCACATGGGACTGCGGGCACCACCTTAAAGACAGTGGAGCCACGCGTGCAACACTGGCAAGCTGGAGGCACGGGTATTGGCCCAGATACATCTATTGTTTAGGAAACACCTGTGAAGGCAGATAGGTGCTGAGCCATCCGCTGGAGCCAGGGCTCCCATACCACAGCCCAAACTGAGCGCACAACGCACTGAGCTACACAAGTAGGATCCGAGCCTGGTGGAACTGTACTGAGAGCTGCAGGAGGAGGAAGAAGAGGGTAGACACGCCCCAGAGCACTTGCTGGACCCCTAAATCGCATGGGGCAGCCAAGTCAGGATGGAGACTGGGCAAAAGCACCTAAGGCAAGACAGTGGGCCGGATGAACTTGGGCTAACAAGGGGCTGGTGTGGGATCGCTCCGGGCCAGGGTGGGCACCCGACCACCAACGACTGAAGCATACGCGGCGGAGAACGGCACGGCAAGATGTCTAATACAATTGTCAGACCCAGGATCAAACAGCCCATGCTGGATGCCTATACCAAGACACCTCCAGGGGCAGAAGGGGGCAAAAGCAAAGACATTGCTGCCACGGCGGAAGCAGAGACACCGGGCACGATCCAGGAGGTGCTGGCAGCAATAGCAGACCTGAAAGTTGCCTGGGAGACCAAACTGGGCCTGGCAATGAACGATCTAAAAGTGGGACTAGACCTTAAGATCGGAGCGGTCTAGGAAGAAGTTAATTTGCTGAGACAGGACGTGAGGACGCTCGCAGAGCGCACTGGAAACCTGGAAAAGGAGATGGCCCCAAACACAGTGGCATGTGCTGCCCACGGATCAGAACTTTATGCCCTGGTGCAAAGTGTGGGCAACCTGGAGAACAGGGCAGAGGAGGCAGAAGGGCGCGCCAGACGCAACAATATTCGCATTGTTGGATTGCAGGAAGGAATGGAAGGGCCCAACCCAACAGAATATGTGGAATCCATGCTTCTGCAGGAAATAACTGGCGGAGCGCTGACCCAGGGGTTTGCAGTTGAAAGGGCGCACAGGGCTTTGGCAAGGAGACCGACCCCGGGAACCCCCCCCCCCCGAGGCCACTGATTGCAAAGATTCTTAACTATCGGGAGAAGATACTCGAATTCTTCCGGAAGGGAGGCACGACCGAAAGGGGGCCGGCGAAAATCCCAGTGTATCCGGATTACACTTTGCACGTACAACGCAGCAGGATGAACTTCGAGTCGGTGAAAAGGAGGTTGCGAGAGGCTGCCCATAGATATATGTTGCTTTATCCCGCCAAACTGAAAGTGTTTTACAAGAACAAAACTCTATTTTTCGAGACGCCGGAGGACGCTATGGACTGGCTGGATATGCAGGGCCGCCCCCAAGAATCGGATGCCCAGACAGGAGCCGCGGAAGATACGTAGCACACAGCTGGGTCATCGCTGGTGACATAGCACTAGACACTGGGACTAGAGTATAGTATTAAATGAAGCCTGTGGGAATGTGTGGCAGAAAATACATGCTTGCAAGATCTGCTAGTAGCAAATAATCTAAATCAGATGAGTGGGAGCTCCTGGGAGACTACCCTTGAACCCCATAGCATAACGCTTAGTTAGGTCACCGTTAGTTGGTGACACCCCGCGGGGTCGTAGCCTACGGTCCACGAGACAGGACCAGACGCGGGTGGGCCTGAGATCCAGGGATGGAGCTGGGCATTTGTTGTGGTTGGGTAGGGAGGGGGAAGGGAGAGGGTTGTGTGCAGTGGGGCAGGGCTGGGGAAAGGGGGTGGGTGGAGTAGTTCATTTTAAGATTGGGAGGGTTAAGAGTCGGAAAACGGGCCATCGAGGAAGATATCAGGGGAAGGGGGGAGGAGGAGAATATCAAGACAATAGCATTGGGTAGTCTCAGAGTTGTGTCCTGGAATGTGCGGGTCCTCAATAGTTATCTAAAACATAATAAGGTGATGATGTACCTAAGGAGGATGCGGATTGACATAGCCCTGCTACAGGAGACCCACCTCACCAAGGAGAAGTTGGAGGTAGTCAAGAGGAAATGGAAGGGTAATGTCATAGGGGCCACATACTCGGCATATGCAAGAGGGTGATCACATGGGTGGCACCGCATGGGCCGTTTCAGCTGCTCAGGTCAACGACGGACCCGGAAGGTAGAATGGCAGTGGTGGTGGGACTCCTGGAGAACAGGGAAGTGAACATTATAAATTTGTACGCCCCTAACCATGATACAGCGGCATACTTTAGGTCCCTCTATAGTAAAATTAGCCCCCTGTTGGGTGGAGCTATGGTGTGGGGAGGGGACTTCAATTGCACCCTGAACCCCGGGATGGACAGGTCAGATGGCAAGTCAGATAAGCCGGCGTCGGCGGCTAAAGCGCTGAGGACACTGTTGACAGACCTCGGCCTAGAGGATGTGTGGAGATGGCTGCACCCAATGGACAGGCAATACTCGCATTACGCAGTGCCACATGACCTGCATACAAGGCTGGATTATGTGTTTGCCGCCGCCACTGAGATAGTAGAAGAAATGGTGGGCGCAGACTACAAGGCTCAGGTACTTTCCAACCATTCGCCTCTGATCATAGAGTGGCGACACCAACCCCCCAGGGCGCAAATCCCGACATGGAGGCTTAGAGCTGAGGCTCTACAGGATGCGGGATTCAGGGAGGATTTGAGGGAGGCCATTGAGGAATACTTTGAAATCAATATGCAGAGTGTACGCTCCATGGGAACAGTATGGGAGGCATTTAAGGTGGTGGTGCGTGGGGTAGCTATATCAAAGTCCAAAGGGCTCCAAGGGGGTATTGAACGGGAACTTCAGGAAACAGAAAGAGAGCTAGAGGGCCTGATACAGAGGGTGGGGACTACCCGAGAGGACAGTGCTAAGATAAGAGATTTACAGGTGACTTGTAGCGAACTCTGGGACAGATTATGTAAGCTAAATTATAAGAAATATACAGAGAGGCAACATGCTGGGGGGGATAAGCCGGGTAGATTACTGGCCTGGTTATACAAAAATGAGACCCCCCGGCTGGTGATCAGAGAGGTCAGGGACGAGGGAGGTCAAATCTGTAATACCCAGGAGGGAGTAAACGAGGAGTTCCTCAAGTATTACAAACGATTATATGAAGATGCGGGAGAAGATGTGGGTCAAGAAATACAGGACACATTAGATGACGTAGGGCTGCCCACCCTGGATGACTTAGAACGTGCAGATCTAGAGGCCCCCATCACCTCAGACGAACTGGAGGCGGTTATCCAACACCTGCCCACATGTAAAGCGCCCGGGTCGGATGGGTTACCCAGTGAGTTTTACAAAACGTATAAGTAGGAGCTACTCCAGCCGCTGCTAGCCATGTTCAATGAAGCCTACAAGCAGGAGGAACTGCCGGAGTCCCTCCGTGAGGCAGTGATTATCCCGCTCCTGAAACCGGGCAAGCCGAAAGTGGAGTGCGGGTCTTATAGGCCCTTGTCTATGCTTAACCAAGATAGCAAAATACTAACGGCAGTGCTGGCCAACAGACTTAAGAGGGTAATTGGCAAGTTGATTCACCCGGACCAAACAGGCTACGTCCCCGGTAGAAATATCACAGACAACCATAGGAGGCTGCATCATATCATTGATCAAGCTGAGGGAGACCCGGGAGAGCTGGCTATCGTGTCGCTGGACGAGGTTTAAGCCTTTGATTCAGTGCGCTGGCCATGGTTGATGGCGACCCTGAAAGGTTACGGGATGGGACCAGGATACATCAAATGGGCCCAGATGTTATATAGCTCCCCGATTGCGAGAGTTAAAACAGGAACTCTAATTTCAGACAAATGGCAACTCAGTAGAGGGACCAGACAGGGATGTCCCTGTCACCCGTGCTATATATTCTGGCATTAGAGCCGCTGGCAATCTGCCTGAGGCAGCAATACGTGGAGGTGGGGATTCGTACGACAGGAGGCACACACCTGATATCACTGTATGCGGATGACATGCTCCTCTATTTGCGCTATCCGGAGGAGAATCTGCAATATGTGCTGGAGGTGATGGATCGTTACGCCACCCTCTCGGGCATTTCGGTGAACCCCGGGAAGTCTAGTGTGTTCCCCTTGGAAAGGTATAAGAGTATCCCATTGGAAAGGATACCCATCCTGCAGATACCCTGGCAGACCGAGACGTTCAGATATCTAGGTGTAAACATTTACCATAGGACTGAGACAGAGCACAAACACAATACGGAGAAAGCAATTGATGGAATTAAAAATAGCATGGCGTTCTGGTCTAGATTACCCCTCGCTATGATGGGAAGAGCAGCGCTGCTCAAAATGGTGGTATTGCCCAGACTCTTGCATTTTTTTGTCAATGTCCCATACTTGATCCCCAGATGCTTTTTTGTGAGACTTCATGGCCTGTGCAGGGGCTTCATATGGCACAACTCCAGGAATAGGGTATCCCTATGGAAATTACAGAACACATGTAATAAGGGGGGCATAAACCGGCCGAATTTCGAGTTGTATTACTTGGCGGGACAGTTGTTGTATGTGGCTAGATGGTTGTCTGCGGAGGACTCGGCAGAAGCTAGGCTTTTCCAAGGTGATTCAGCCCCATACTTCCTGAGGGAGACAGTGTGGCTGCATAAAACTAAAATGGCGGGGAAGGGGAGACTACTGATGCTGGGCTGGGAAGTTTGGCGTAGAGCATGGAGAACGGTGGGTGACCCAGACCCGCTCTCTCAGCAGGTTCCGCTGGCGGTGCTATGCGGGGAAGACTCCCAACTGTTCAAAGGGGTCCGCAGATACTGGGAACCAGTGGGTCTAGCTACCCTTGGAGATATATGGCAGGAGGGGGAGGCATTGGAATTTCAGAGGCTGCAGGATGAGACAAGGGTGCATAGAGGCCAATATATTACTTACACCAGGCTCATGAAACGGGTGCGGGAGAGGTGGCCCGAGACCGTACTAGCTGAGGAACCTGATACCACCCTGGAAATGATGTATGATGTCTCAGAGGGTGGGCACAAAATATCACGGATATATGAGCTCCTGAGTGCGAAGGCAGGGAAGGAGCCGCTCCAGCTGAGGCTCGACTGGGAGGAGGAGGTGGGAGAACCCATGACAGATGGACAGTGGGATAGAGCTCAACAGTACCATAAGAAGGTGTCCCGGAATGCGAGACTCCAGCAGATCCAGCTGTATGTTACCCACAGAGCTTATCTGACCCCCAGAAGAATAGCTAGGTTTGGAGGCTCAGCTATACAGAAATGCCCCAGGTGTGGGGAGGAAGAGGCGGGGCTGCTGCACATGTTCTGGGCTTGCCAAGAGGTGCAGACATTTTGGGAAGAAATGAAGACTAGACTGGCCAGTGGGGGAGTGGTGCTCGATGTGAGGTCTGCTTGGACATGCATGCTTGGGAGTTTTCCCCAGGCCACGTAACTCAAAACATATCAGCAAGATGAAGGACCTGGCCTATATCTTGGCCAAGCGCAGAATTGCAATGTGCTGGAAAGCGGCCCATAGGCCCAGAGTGGAGATGTGGTGGGCAGACCTCTTGAAATGGGCAGAAGCAGAAACTGCAGTATGGTATGAAGCTGTCACTAGGGGGGGAGGAAGTGGGCCCCTTGATAGCCTGGAGGCAACTGGTGACCTCAATGGCAAACCCCCACCAGGGCAATCATGTAATGGAAGACTCAGGCGAGTTGACAAGCACTGAGATACCTGAAAATGCTCATGCAGATGGTACGGATAAGACGGCTCGAGTTTGTAGGGAGGGAGGGGGGAGGACAGAAGAAAAAAATGATATGATGTGATGCCTTGATATTGAATATGATTGTCCTAAATGGTTGTAATGTTTTGTGTGTTGTTTGGTTAAAATAATACAATTTTTAAAAAAAATAAAAATAAAAAAAAAGCATGATTACATGTGTCATATAACTTTCGTTCTTAAATTAACTAATGTTTTTTTGAGCCACATGCAACCATTAAGTTTACATTTTAGGTTTAATTCATCCACGCGATGTTCATGACTGATTCTTATTAATTGTTTTTGGTTGACTAAATTTGTACATTCCCATTTCCTTATTCAATGTCTAAATTAAATTGTGTTTTGTTTTTAAAAAAAAAAAGCAATGGATTGTGTTTTTAAAGATGGCCGCCGTGCTCTTTCCCGTTCCTGTGCGATGACGCTACTTCCGGTTCCGCTTATTAGCGGTCACCGCTAAAGCCGGTGGCTTAGATGGCGGTGGAGCAATCTGCGCTTCGCACAATGCCGGAAAGGGCGATTTTTCACCTTTTAACGGCAGGGCGGTAAGGTCATTACCAGCATGGCTCAAAGCTCGTGCCCGCGTACTCGTAATGTCCCTCTAATAGTGGCCTTGAAGCAACACAGACACAGTATTTGCTCCATGCCGGTAAGGGCCGTTACTTACCACCCAACTCGTAATGAGGTCCAATGTGTTGATCCCAACGTCCCATCCAACGGCTCCCTGTAAGTCGCGGCGCAGAGATGATATGCCTTTCGCATTATGTTGTATATAAACGGCACATTTGACATGTGACACGGAAGTCACGTTTAGCACGTGACACGTAATGCGGAAGTCAGGCAAAGCCTGAGTCAGTTAGTATTGCAGCGTCTTTTTACACTGTTTAGCTTTCTCATTGGGATAAGCAGAGAGCCCAATGTAATGGTGATTAAATCAGAGTGGTTTGTTGGCATGCATGCAAGCCCAGCAATCTATAGTTTATCACAACAACTAGCACCCTCCTGTCACAATGTTTCCTATTGTGATCCTGAAGATGTTAATGTTGACAAACTCCTTTCTAGAGTCGACATTCCTATGTGAAAAGGAGTTTGGGCTGAATGATACTATTTGGAGATGCTGGTTTACTCAGAAATGATGGAATGCCCGATATGGTTGGTCTCTAATTAGTGGGTAAAGAATCTCATATCAGAACATATTATTGCATCATCAGTGTGGGTTGGTAGGTAATATCAGGGGCACAAGCCGGTATATTACCTACCAACGAGCAAGTAGAGCGCCCGCTTTGACACCCGTGCAGAGCCTGTTGACGCAGGTTCGAATCCCGGCGGGGCCAAACTCAGCCTTTCATCCTTCCGAGGTCGATAAATGAGCACCACACACCGTGGGTAATAATAAGCAGCGCTCAGATACCTGAGGGTTTGTAGCGCTATATAAAAGCCTAATTATTATTATTATTATTATTATTATTATTATTATTATTATTAGGTGATAACAGCCTGTGGCTGTCAGGGAATGCTTGGTCGCTGGTTGGTCATTGGAGAGTCTCATGTGAGAGCATGTTGTTGCAACATCAATATGAATATGAGTTGGTTGGTCATAACAGGTACACAGGCAGGCATATTAGGTGAATACAGCTAATGATTGCCCAGGGAATGCTTTCATTCAGGCCAGTTTGGTCTGTCTTGAGGCGGAAGATCCATTTTTGCTCCCTTTTCAGTAGCAAATTAGCCATGTTCCCTCCTCCTCTCCAGGGACACTTCACTTCACTAAGCCGGTCAAGTGGCACAGCGAGTAGAGCGCTCGCTTTGACATCCGTGCAGAGCCTGCTAACGCAGGTTCGAATCCCAGCAGGGCCAAACTCAGCCTTTCATTCTTCCGAGGTCGATAAATGAGCACCACACACGGTGGGTAATAATAAGCAGTGCTCAGATACCTGAGGGTTTGTAGCGCTATATAAGTGCCAAATTAATTACTTTCTCAATTATAGTCCATTCTAGTTCTTTGGCCTGGTGTTGTTTCAATTTGTAATGATCGACTAAAGGGGCATTTTCCCGTTGGGTCCTTGTACATGACATATGTTCCTGTATGCGTTTTTTGATGGGTCTTGTAGTCATGCCGATGTATCTCTTATCGCATGGGTATTAAATCATGTATATCACATTAGTGATATTACAGTTTGTCAAGGAATTTTGCATCCAAGGCGTTCTGAGTCCTAAGTCCAGCGACTGCGTTCTTTTGGTTAATGTGCAAACATTGCAATGGCCACAAGGGGTGTAGCCAGACGCGGGTGTGGAGTTCCATAGTGTGGTTTGGGTGTTGACCTCGTTTGGTGGCCAGTAAGAGTGTATGAGGGTATCTCTCAGGTTTCTCCTTTTTTTGATGACAAAACATGGTATAGGTATACACACTGGGCCTACATTTAGAATCGGCCAGAGCTTAATGATTTCCCTCTTGATTTGGTTCACCTTATTCGAGTAACTAAGAACTGCTCTGATGGTTTTTTCACATGTTGGATGGTCTTTTTGTTGCATGGTGATGTCTCTCGGAATATTCCTTGCCAGATTTCTGGCAGTCTTGATTGTTTTTTTTTGGGGTACCCCCATTCTGATAGGTGATCTGTCAATACCCTTGCCTGTGTATCATATTCTTGCAAGTTGGAGCAGTTTCTCCTGTAACGCAAGAATTGTCCAAAAGGAAGATTTTCTCGTAAACTCCTTGGGTGAAAACTTGAATAATCAAGTAGGGCATTACGGTCTGTAGGTTTTCTAAACACAGTGGTAGACAGTTTGCCTGCATTTGCTTTAATCTCCACATCCAAGAAGTGTATGACATTTTTAGAGATACAGTGGGTGAATTTAAGGAAGGTATTTCTGGAGTTTAACCAGGTCAACAATTCCTTGAATAAAGCCTCAGTCCCTGTATAGATTGCCAACATGTCATCAATGTATCGGGTCTAGAGGGTAACCTGTGATCTGTATGGGTTAGTTGTTTGATATATATGTGTCTCTTCAAATTTTGCCACATACAGATTCGCCAAAGGAGGGGCAAATGTTGCTCCCATTGACGCACCCGAACATTGTTGGTAGAATGTCTCTTTTTGCAGAAAAAAGTTTTTTGTAAGTGCTAACTCTGCCATCTGCGTTATCAGTTCTATTGGGACTTCGGGTTGTATAACCAGCTTGTGTAGAACTTTTTCTACAATTTGTAGTGTGGCAGCCTGTGGGATGTTAGTATACAGGTCTTATGTGTCTAAAGTTACCAGAAACTGTGTTGCTGGGTCAAAAGTGACATTATTGAGCATGTTGAGAATGCTCATCGTGTCTTTCAAGTAGGATCGCATTTTTGGGATCTCGGGTCTGAGAAAGAAGTCCACAAATTATGAAAGTGGCTCCAATATGGATTTGATTCCCGCTACGATGGGTCGTCCCGGCGGGGGCTGTGTCCCTTATGTACTTTTGGGAGGGTGTAGAACACTTGTATTTTGGGGAATCTAGGATTCAGAAAGGTTGCTTTGTTCGTACTTATATGGCCTTCACATGCTGCTTCTTCAACAATGTTGGCGATAATGAGTCGAATGGAGTCTGTTGGGTCCCCTGTTAGGACTTTTTTATTGATCACAGTTGTCTAGAAGGGCAGAAACCATAAGGTCGTAATTGCTGGAATTCATTAAAATGATTGCCCCTCCTTTATCGGCCTGTTTAATAATCACCGCCGTGTTGGTGCTCAGATCTCTAAGGACCTCCTGTTCTATTTTAGAAAGATTTTGAAAACTTGGTTTCTCTTCTCTTTCTACTTCTTCCAGTTTTTTAAAAATAGCTTTTTCAAATGTAATTGATTCTGCTGATACATTCTGTGAGTTAAATTTAGATTTTGGATGCAGTCCTGTGGTATCCAGTTCTCTTCTGTCAACAGGACTTTGTCCAATATTCCAAAATGTTGTTGCAATCGAATATTTCTCATCAGTTTTGCTATTTTAATTCTTGTCTGGAAGGCATCGTGTTTGGTAGTGGGTACAAAGCTCAATCCTTTTCGGAGGACCCGAGAACCTCGTTGTATCCTTACTGTCCTTCGCTACAGCCTTGTTCTTTCAGCACCCATTTGCCCTAACCATAGTGGTTCTCTCGAAAACGGTTTTCTGTAAACTGTTTTGTTGGAAACTGGATACAATTGGCTCTAACAAACCATGACACAGATGTGTTTTGCACTATTTATCGTGTTAACAAGAATAGAACAGGCCTGCAGAAAGGCAGGAATTGTACGGTATGACTTAACTCCCGAAAGAATGCTTGCTGGGTGCATACCCTATGGTTGGCAAATTCAAACACGTAGTTAAATTCATGGACATGGCGTGCATACTGACCAAAAGATCTATAGCGATGGCTTTGAAGTCGACTAGGGTCCCACAATATGCACAATGGCTTAAGGAGTTTGAGCGATGGGCAGAGGCAGAAACCAGTGTCTGGTGGGAGGGGGTAGCCAGATCGGCGGAAAAACACAAGTAATGCGGTATGAAGCCTGGAAAACGCTGATTTGGGACATGTTTCACCCCTCAGACGACAAACCACCCTGAGCACACAAGAGCCTGTTGATGTGAATGGTAAATCACAATTAACTGTACATCAATACATAGACAAAGGTCGCTTGGGTGCACCAGCCTGATACGGATAGAGGTTATGCCATACAAACCCACCACTCACCTGCAGAGTAAGAAAATGCAAAGATCAATAACGCATGTTGTCTGACAAGTGAAGAAAGTTTTTTATTTGTTTTCAGTTTGTTGTGTTTACCAGTTGCGGGAAAAGAGTACTCATTTAAAGGTGGTAATATGCTGCAGGGTATGTCTTGATTGATACATGAGCTAATGTTATCTTATAAATGCCAATAAAAAGATTGTAAAATAAATTGGTGGTATGGAGTCATCTGGCAACCTTAGCCTTCTAGGCATTCTATTTAAGTTTTCCAAAAAGCCTTTTCATGAGAAAATACTGATTCCCACCTCCTCCCCCTGCTTCATTGCATTCTTAACCACATGAGAAGACAGTGAGGAGGAGAAAGCTCATTATCATGCAGATTACTGGTGAGTGGTCCAGGCATCTGCTCACATTTCTCAATGGTTTTCTAATCTGCAGGTACAGCAATCTTTCTGAAATACTATACATTCTTTCCCACCTTCTGTTCTGGAATGATTTTTCTGCTGAAGCAGCAGCGAGGTAACCAGATAAAGCCCGTAAAAAACATAACGTGAAAATTCTCTTTTCAGCTTTTAGTGTGTTTACTAAACAAGGGTTCCTGCAACCTGCTCCATCCTGTCTTTTACTCACAAAACCATTAAACAAGGTCTAGAACATTCCATAAAGCAGAATATTTTTTGACCAATGAAAAATTACACTGGAGGTGACACAATATTACCACAAATACATATTACCACAAATACATGGTCAATAACCGTAAACCAGTACTACCAGAGACCACCAAGGCGGCCCATGAAATGACATCTATGTCAGCTTTTCAAGAAAACAAATGACTATGCGAGTTACTCCCATTTAAAGTCAGCCAGCCAGATTCTAAAAAAAATAATGTGGGCACAAATGATGAGATGCGCGCGTATGACATCCCTTGTGCCAAAAAATGATGTGCTATGTGCACAAAGCGCATCTCAATGTCTGCATTTGTGAAAAATAAGGGGTGTTTCTGTGCATTTCAATGCACATTCCAAAATCAAAAATGGGATGCACATTGATACACAGAAAAGGAAAACATCCCCCTGCGTCTGCTTGGAACATGCACAGGGGGATAGGCAAGGAATGCAAGGTCATTCCTAACCCTGTCATGTATTCTGTTTTACCTATGACAGCATTGTGTTAAACCACTGCTGTCACACTTGCATTTCTATCCCCGAAATAGTAATAGGAATGCTTTCATTTCAGTCAGATTTCACAGTGACAGTGACAGGCCCTTTAAGGACTTGTCACTGTGACATGCACTGTCTGTACACACATGGATGTTCTGAGCCTGTCATACATTAGTGTCGGGATGCATGCAAGAGGGCTGGCCATTGCACCTTTTGTGCTGCTGTCCAGCCTCCCTGAAATGTGCAGGTCACCCTTGAAAATTAGGTGACCTGCGGATTTCTAAAACTGCCGCAAATAAAAATAATAATACATTCTGTGGGCATTTTATATTTTCTGTAGTTTTTGAGAATTTGCGCATTGTATTAAAATTAATTTTGCTGGCCTATCCGGAAAGCATTGAGGGCCTGGTTTAGAAAGCGTTTTTCAATTGGTTTTTCCCTTTGGAAAACACTTTCGTAAATCAGGCCCTGAGCGGCTTTTGCGCATCAGGACCAGACTTGGAGAACTCCCCCCCCCCCCACAATAACGCAGGTCTCTGGCAGTTGCTGTCAATGTCACGGAGAGCTGCGGTGAAGACAGAGAAGCAGGAACTAAGGATTTAAGTACATTTGCGAAACGTCAACGCTAACAATAATTGCACTTTGCTGGGCTGGTTACATACCTTTATAGTGCGCTTCACATCTTCCACGGTCTGCTGTTGCAGGATGTCAAAAGATTCGCAAACTCCTTCAAAAGCTATGAAAATCCTCATTTTCCAAGTCGCTGCTCCCGCAGAGGTGAGCTTTATGCGAACTACCGCGCCTGTTGAGCCAGTGGGATAAACATTATTCCAAACGATATATATCCCAACACAAAGGGCAAAGAGGAAGGGTTGCCTGCAGCTATGGCAGCCAACCTGAACGCCGACGACTCCCTGGTGCCTGCCAAGAAGCGTCTGGGCAAGGGCTAGCCCCGCTGACATCAGTGATGCCGTGCTCGGCTCGCTTTCTCTGGTGTAAAAAAAACAAAAAAAAAACACCACCTCCGCCCCACAAAGCTGCACAGAAACCTTATATTGACCGAGGCAAGTGGAGACAGGCTGCAATTGTGTAAACACACAGGTCACCGAGAACCAAAGCGCCAATAAAGTAGATTGTATTGTACCTCATTAGTTGTTCTATGGTCTGCCCGTGCTTCATGACTTATTGTGCTGGGGACGCAGCCAACAGCATTTGTCAGCTCGACGAGCTGTTTGCACGACATAATCTGAGCTGAAAGTCGCTCTTGTTTAATTTACCTAGTGTAATCTTCGAAAACATTGCCACACAACTCTGTCTGCCCGCGCCGTAGAAACGCCTGAAGGTATTCACTTGTTGTGTGTGAGTGTGTCATTGCAACCTTGGCAGCTTGCACAACACAGGAAACAATAACCTTTTTATATGAGGAATGTGCGCACGAGTTTAAGAATGTTTAATTTCAGGAAAAAAAACATACCTGCCAATAAAACATTGGACCAGAATCTCAAAGGCTTACACTGGAGCAAATCAGAAAACGCCCCGAGCATCTCAGAGTTGCTCCTGGAACCTTATGCCTGATCCACAAGGCCTGTAACTGGACCAAATCGGTACATTCCTAGAGCAAGCATGAGATGCTCGTGAGCACGTTTTTGTGAATCGCATTTGCAGATGAACATATTGAAGAGGCCCCAGGCAGCCCCAGATTTGCTCCAGTTTTAAGGTTTATGAATAAGGTACAAAGTACCTGAGATCTTCCGTGAATCACCTGATTTGCACCAGTGCTGATCTTTGCGAATCGGGCCCATAGTATCAAAATGTGTTTCACAGGGCTAGCAGGGAAAAGCATCCTAGTGCGTCACAAGCTTATTTTTTTAAAATTTTAATTCTTGATAACGCGCTAGATCGCCCAAAGGCCTCGGGGTGCTTCCCCTTGAAACCCCTCCGATCCTTCCTGCCCCATGCTCTGGCTTTGTCTTCGAAAGTGCAAGGGCCCGATTCTGAGTCAATTGAGTTTAATTGTAAATAAAATGGCATTATTGAGTTCACAAGACTTTTGCAAAAAGGACCATATTCTGTTGTATGGATCTCCCGTTATTTTCATTCTAACAACACTACAAGTGATTGCACTACCCGCTGAACCCACGAACTTCTGATCGATTGGTGCAATTAATGTAGCATTTCATTATCTGACAGCCATCATGTATGTTTCCGTTGACCTTCATGCTCCACTCACACTATACCTTCACTTCTGGCTAGTGCTCCTCCCCCTTCTCCTCTGTCCTAGTCTTCCACCCCAATACTGGCAACCCATCCCTATTCTTTCTCTTCCAAATGCCCTCCCCCCCTCCCCCCGACCATCAGTCCCCCTACTACTCTATCCTCATCTGTCCTTCTTTCCTTCCCACTACTAGCTGTCACCCTCCTTCTTCACATTCTTTCTCAACCTCTGATCTAGCCTTTGGGCACTGGAATGGGCAATCCCTCTGCAAAAACCTCCTTTCTTACTCAATAATTTGACTTACAAATTCATTGGATAGCAGTGATGGCTCTGATAGCAACATGGATTACACCCCACAGCACAGCCACTCCAGCAGGCATCTATACTGGCTCCCTCATGTGAGGGGTCAGAAATGAGAGTTGGACACAAAGTGGTAATATTCTCAACATCAGCCATTTTTATTAACAGAAAGGGGTTTGGCTAAAGGCCTAACTTTCCCTATCCCAAACAGAACTTCCATATCTATTAAACTTAAACTAAAGCAGGCTCGCCTTGTGTCCAAACTAGATCTGACCCTCACACCAGCATACACAATCAAAAGGTGCAAGGTTAATATTTCTAATTTAAATCAACAAAAATGTGCAAAAATCTAAACATATAACTCCAACAAAATAATCCTTGTGTCCAGGGCTTGGCTCCCTTCCCCTGAATTGTTTCAGGAAAATTGTTCAAAATGTTCTTTTTCAACAATAGTCTATTAAAGGCAATTAAAATGTCTCTTTCACCTAATACTTTCCTCAGGATGGCAAAAACAAATGTCCCTTCCACAAAACTGGTTGGACTATAGCAAAAGAAAGTCTTTCCTAGTTTTTCAGGATGGCAAAACAGAGTGTCTTTTCCACAACACTGGTTGGAATATGGCAAAAGGCAGGTCTTTTCTAATTCTCTGGTTGACAAAATGTTACATTTTAACAACAATTTGATATGACAAAGTTTCTCTTTAACACACCAGTTCAAAACGGGTTTCCTTGTATACTCTTCTGCCAGGAAACCTCTCAAGAGAATCTCTAGATATCCTGGTTTACTCACCTGCCAGGAATATCTCCCTTTTGGCTCATGCAGATCCCCTGGTGCACTCTGTAACGGCTTCACCGTTCTGGCATTTGTGGAGGAGTAGGACTGGCCACCATTAATGCGCCATCACGTCATTTCACGAACAATATGCCCACTCTAGTCCTTTTTCAAGATGGCCACCACCAAAGGAATACGTTTGTTTTCGGATCACAAAGGTGGTGGGTGCATTGCAACCCGTTTTCTTCCTCCCTGGGTAAGACGCTTCCACCGTTGTTTGTATTCCTCCTGATTGCTGAACTGTATCCTCCTGCTTCCTTCTGCTTGACCCTCAACTGTTTCCTTTCTGCTTACCTGCTATTGCCGCATGCAGCTAGCTTGTGGTCTGATCTTCTCCTTCCTGCTTACCTGTCTTTTCCGCTTCCGCTTGCTTGTAATCTGCTACCTCAGTCTATGCTAACCTACTATACATCTCCCAACTATGGTAATCACGCAACCTGTTTAACCTTCCATTGGATCAGCCAGCACTCCCAAGCTTCCTGCTAATTACCACCAGTGGAGTTTCTTCAGGTTTTTTTTGTGCCTTTGGCTTTTTCCCCTTTGCTTGGGTGTTCCAGGGAGTCAGTCTCTTGCCCGTACTGTTATCAGACAGGCATAGTGGCTACTCCCTGTGGCAGGCCATACCTCTGCAAGGAGCGCAAGACCTCCAAGAAGAAGAAGAACAAGAAGATTATCCAAACAGACTCTTCCGTGCACACCTCTTCTGAAGGTTCAGGTGAGGATCTAGAAGGGGTGGTCGACATACTCTCCTTCCAGGTATCTCTTCCCAAAAAGGTTCAGTACTTCATGTATGTCTCTTATAAGGTCTTTCTGTAACATTTATATTCCTCTTTGTTATAACATTTGCACTTCTTCAATACAAAACCTTTGTTGACTACAGGTATTACTTGTTCCAACTTCCCCCATGCTGACATCCCATATATGAGGGCTTGTTCAAGCACTGTCTGTCACTCTGAATATGTCTAGGCTCTTGGCATTGCTTGTTCCAGCTCTCCCCAAATTGACATATCATATTAGGAGAATTGTACAACTTTTGCCCTTTTATTTCTTCTGTGATGTATTTGGGCTTATGGCTATGCTAGGATCCAGGTTCCCCTAGTTGACATCTCATATTAGGAGAATTGTACCACTTTTGCCATTACTTTTCAGTACTACTTGGTCGGTATTCAAAAACGCTTCCCAAGAGTTCACTGTGTTGGCATGTCCCAGGGACCCCCACTCTTTTAAGTTGACTCACCGGTCAAAGGTGCAGCTGGGCAAAGAGTTTTCGTTGGAAATGCTTCCCCTTTTTGGCATAGTCTCCTTCGGTTCCCGCATCAGCTTTTCATTCTTTTTCCGAAGGAACCCTTGTCGCTCTACAAGACTGTGTCTCCTCTGTACCCTGCTGTGCACAGTTCACCTTCAGCGATCCCTCCAGGACACCCGCCATGACTCCACCGATGTTCCTCTCCTCCGGTCCTAAACGCCTCCAGACATTTACCGGCAAACATTTCCTGCTCTCCCTGTGTCTCGTCTCTGTGAGTCTGCCTCTGCCTCTGCTTCCCGTTCCATGCACTCTGCAGCTTCTCTCCTTTCTCCTTCTCCGATCTGATACTTGAAGGTGATTTTCAAATTTAAATGTCCCACGCAGCTGACTTTGATCCTGAGAACTAGACTGCACGTTGTTCTTGGTGTCACATTCGCTCCACATTGATTCCTTGCTTCTCTTCCTTATCTCAGTAACTGGGGCTTTCTGAAACTTTTAGTCCAAGGACATTTTAGATGGTTTTAAGTTAAATTGCTGGACAGCTTTATTGAAATAACATCTGCAAATGTGATTCACAAATTTTAGCATTTATTGCAGCGCACAAAACCTTTGGATATCTAGGCAATAGTTACATTGAGGAGAGGAGAGGGAGTGCGAGAAGGTAGGAGGACAAGGGTGCGAGATATAGAAGGGGAGCAGAGGAAGACGGGGGGCTGAGTCTGGTGGGGTGCCACTTGGGGTGGAGAGTAAGCTTCGGGCTATCTTTGCATCAGGATGAGCATCAAGTCTGAGAAGGTGCTGTATTAGGTGAACAGTCAAGTCTTTAGATTTTTGCGAAAGGTCCAGTAGGCAGGTTCCTTTCTGAGGACCGGTGTGAGATTGTTCCATAGTTTGGCAGCCACGACCGGGAAGCTCTTGCCCCCCACCAAAAGGTGACTGAAGTTGGGGATCTTGAGGAGGTGGCAGTTCGCAGATCTGAGTGGTCGGGCGGGGCAGTATTTCTCCACGCAGCATGAGAGGTAGGTCGGGGCTGTGTTTGAAAGGCATCTGTGGACTATGGATAGAGTTTTGAATTTGATCCTCTCGCGGATAGGTAGCCAGTGTGCATGTCTCCTTCTGAGACGTGGACAAATTTGGAGAGACCTGTGGCCACTCTTATGGCATTATTCGGAATAGTTTGTAGTTTGTTAAAGTTGCTCTCGGAGGTGCCGGCGAACAAGGAATTGCAATAGTCAAGTTTGGCTCCTGTGATGGCTCATGCGATAGAGAGGTGGTTGGGGATGGAGAGGAAGGGTTTGCTGACGTGCAGGAGTTTGGCAGTGTAGGCTGCTGATGAGGCGATAGAGTTCATCTGACACAAGAGGTCAAGGGTAGAATCCAGGTATACGCCTAGGGTTTTGTCCGTAGATGATGTAGGGATCCGATTTCTGTCAATAATAAATTCCTTGTAGGCAAATTCTATATTACGTAGCGTGGAGTTGGAGCCGATGATGAGGATTTCATTTTTATCATCATTGAGGCATTGGGAGATGCCATCATCATAAACATTAGATGTTAAATGACAACATGCTATGAAAAGGGAAGAACACTGCATCTCTTCCATCAGAGTCATCATCCCCTCCGCCACCGGTATCCATCTTCTCCCCATGATCATTCCTCCTGATCATTCCTCCTGACACCACCCCCAGGTTCGGGATCAGATAGCGGCCGCCTTTCCCTGGCCATGTGGGAGGAGACCATCACCGGGGAATCAGTGATGACTTTGCAGGATTCATCACACTCATGTCTCACGCTACCCTTGCCACTCAAAGAGAGGAGGTGTAGTGGGCAGGATAAATATACACTCTACACCCCCTTCCTCCTCTTGACTTCCCCCCTCTTCCTTCCAGCACATCAGAATTCAACTCTGCGCTCTCAGTCCTCAGTGGTCCCTACCACGGTCATGGAAGAATTTAACCCGTTAACTGCTGAGGGTTTTCCCTCCCAGTGCTGAGCCCTTTTTTGGAGATTTCGGTATGTTGCCATTCAATGCCTTGTAACCTTTTTGTTACATGAGATATCTCTGCCAGATTTTGGCTCCTTTTCTTCCCACATGAAGGCGATCATAACGCCATCAAGGAATTCTAGTTTGCTGTATGGAGGTGAGAGAAAATAACAAAAAAGCAAGCACATTTTGTGTTTTTTTTCCAGAAAATGCCAATAAAATGATATACAAAGAAGCCTGTGGTTTTTTCCTTGTAATAGCTAGGAACAAATGGTTTGCTGTTCTGAATTCGCCATTTACCAGGCTTTCAAGAACACGTTGAGTGGAAACAGAAAAACATATTTTTATAAGGTTTCCATCAGTTTTGTGAGAGGTAGGCGATTTTTCCCTTTTTTTCCAATTGGACATACTGGATGGAATGGAAGAGGAGGGTAGGAAAGCTGAATGGTAAGACAAAAAGGCATACCTTTCTGGAAAGTAGACAAAATTCCAAGTTTAGGACGGGGTAATTTGCGCAGGTCGGGTTACAATTATTTAGATAAAGTTCTCATACTTTGGGGGAAAAATTGGAGAAAGGACAGGAAAAAAGGTATGTGCTGGACATCTTTGGACCTGTAAAATAATGGTTTATATGAATATTGAGAAAAGCAATGCACCGCTACATTCCTCCGACTCTTCTAGTTAGGAAATCACACATTTTTTGTAATGTTTCACAAAACAAGCAACCACAAGCCAAAAACGGAGCCATGGAAAACAGGATGCTTATGCTGACGGCCTAAACAGACGTACTTAGCATGTGGAAATAAGGAAAGAAAATGTGGTGATGTAGTGCGTGTGCGAAAATGAGCTAAACAACATGGCACTGATGCGTGGCCATTTTGGACATTCACTTCCATTACTGCAATGAAAGCCTACATTTTCGAAGGGAGTCAGAGCTTTTCAGGTGCAGTGATAAGGGGTGCTGGGAACAAAGGCGAGGGAGGGAAGCTGGGTTTTTCTGCTTCTAGCTGGATTTTTCCCCCCTTTGCTCCCAATGTTTGCTGTCTGACCTTTGGCCGGGGGCAGTGGTAACCATGAAGGGGTGGGGGTTCCCCATAAAGACATGAGGTATTCCTCAGGGAAGTCAGAGAGAATTGGACCCCGGGTGATCCAGTCTCGCTGAGTGGGAGGACGTTCCGATCCAGACCCCGTTAGCATGAAGGATCTCTCTGCCTACCTGCTCTGGGACTAAGCAGTGTTGTGGTGGCTGAGATGTAGGTGTCTTCTGCAGCTATATTAACGGTGAAGCTCTTTTTCCGATGTTTATGTATAATCAACTATATATTATGTTTTAGTTATGTGTATGTATATTGGGTGTGAATAAAAGGCCTATAACGAGCCGTTTATTTTCTTCTAAATCAGTAGTCTAAGTGTGATTCATTGCCTCCCTGAGTCCAAAGTACTTGCTTTTGGTCCGTGTAAGAAGGTGCGGGATCCTAAGGCCCTGGTGTGTGAGAAGAAAAGCAATACAGGTGAGCAATCCCAAGTATACATTTTTTGAAAGAGCACAGCAGACCTTTTGAAGGATAGGTGACTTGTGCAGGTTAAAAAAGCATACAGTACCTACAGTAGCGACTAAATGTAGGTTACATTTGGGAAATGAAAGGGTTGTGTAACAACGTGCAGAAGCAAATGTATGAAAACGTTATCAAAACCGTTGTCTCGATGAAAACAGAACCCCATATGTGTGGGTGCACCTACCTGGGCGCAAAAGGAGAAGGCTAAACCAAATACCCTGGGGAAGACTGGATTTGGCTTTGTGACAACCCACAGATTTGGATTTGGAGTGTCACAACCACCAAGGAAAACAGGGAACCCCATGCATTTCTGAAAAGAAGACACCGATGGGAATCCAAAGAGGTCTGACTTGCGCAAATCACCCAAGAATGTATTATCCACAAGGCCTTGCAAAGTCCAATATTTAGGGAAAACACCAAAATGTTCACAAATTTGCCACCAGGAAACCACCGACAACAACACATGGCCTACCTTCCACCGTCCCCAAAAGTGTCACATCAAAAACAGTACCTCACATGTGTGGGTGCACCTACCTTGTCACAAAGGGAAAAGGCTAAAGCACTGGTATTCCAAAGGGTTTGGGAAGAGAAATGTTTTAGGATGTTGGTCTTGCGGACAACCTGCAGATGTGGGCCTGGGGTGTCACAGCCACCAAGGAAAACAGGGAACCCCATGCATTTCTGAAAAGAAACACCCATGGGAAACCACAGAGGTCTGACTTGCGCGAATCGCCCTAGAATGTATTACCCACAAGGCCTGGCAAAGTCCAAAGTTTAGGGAAAAAAACACAATTTTCAGACATTTGCCACCAGGAAATCACAGAAACACGGTGCCAACAACGCATGCACTACCTTACCACATTCCCACAGGTGTCCCAACGAAAATGGTACCTTACATATGTGGGTGCTCCTATCTGAGCGCAAAGGGAAAATGCTACACCACTGCTATCCCAAAGGGCTTGGGGAGAAGACATTTTTAGGATTTTGGTCTTGTGGACAACCTACAGATTTGTGCCTGGGGTATCACAACCACCAAGGAAAACAGGGAACCCCATGCATTTCTGAAACGAAGACACCCAGGGGAATCCACAGAGGTCTGACTTGCGCGAATCGCCCTAGAATGCATTACACACAAGGCCTGGCAAAGTCCAAAATGTATAGGAAAAACACAATTTTCTGACATTTGAAACCAGGAAACCACTGAAACACGCCGCCAACAACACATGTCCTACCTTCCCACATTCCCAGAGGTGTCCGGGCAAAAACGGTACTTCACATGTGTGAGTGCACCTACCTGGGCGCAAAGGGAAAAGGTTAAACTACTGCTATCCCAAAGGGTTTGGGAGAGGACATTTTTAGGATTTTGGTCTTGTGGACAACCTACAGATTTGGGCCTGGGGTGTCGCAGCCACCTAGGAAAACAGAAAACCCCATGCATTTCTGTAAAGAAGACACCCGTGGGAATCCACAGAGGTCTGACGTGCCCGAATCACCCTAGAACGTATAACCAACAAGGCCCGGCAAAGTCCAAAATTTAGGGTAAAAAAACACAATTTTCAGATATTTGCCACCAGAAAACAACTGAAACACACCGTCAACAACACCTGTCCTACCTTCCCACATTCCCAGAGGTGTCCGGCCAAAAATGGTACTTCACATGTGTGGGTGCACCTACCTGGGCGCAAAGGGAAAAGGTTAAACTGCTGCTATCCCAAAGGGTTTGGCAGAGGACATTTTTAGGATTTTGGTCTTGTGGACAACCTACAGATTTGGGCCTGGGGTGTCGCAGCCACCAAGGAAAACAGGGAACCCCATGCATTTCTGAAAAGAAGACACCCGTGGGAATCCACAGAGGTCAGACTTGAGCGAATCACCCTAAAATTCATTACACAAAAGGCCTGGCAAAGTCCAAAATGTAAGGGATAAAACACAATTTTCAGACATTTGCCACCAGGAAACCACAGGAACACGACGCCAACACATGTCCTGCCTTCCCACATTCCAACAGATTTCATAACAAAAACGGCACCTCACATGTGTGGCTGCATGTGCCTGGTAGCAAAGGGCAAACGCTAAAGCACTGCTATCCCAAAGGGTTTGGGGAGAGGGCATTTTAGGATTTTAGTCTTGTGGACAACCTACAGATTTGGGCCTGGGGTGTTGCAGCCACCAAGGAAAATAGGAAACCCCATGCACTTCTGTAAAGATGTTATATCTCTTAGAAGGTGCTGGTCATTTTGGTACCGTTGGTCACGTGCCCGCATTTCCACTGTTTTTCCCTCCAACATGGCAGATGGAAGCTATCTCAGTATTCCAGCTCTGCAGTGCTGCTCACATACTGAAGCTCCATCCCCACGCCAGAGAACTTTTTACCTGCTCTCCCGGACATTGCGCTGGTGCGTTGCTACTGCTGTCAGCCAACGCTTCGTGAGTTCGCACCTAGGAATATTGTTACTTTCTCTCTGTAGGAAGATCTTTCACTCTTTGACTAACTTTCCTCTTCTACCTAGGATTCTCACCCAGCACACACCGTCATACGCAGCATTTCCTGAGCCACGCTAGACGCAGCTCAATCTCCCAGTTCGGTACTTGCCGTCTCTCGAGCCCCCCCCAGCAGTTTCTACAACGAGGGAAGTGTTCGCACTCGGTACGTTTACACAGAGCCTTTAACATTATGGGCTCCAGGGAGGCTGGTCTCATTCACGTTGTAAGAGGATTCAATTCAGCACTACAGCTAAGTTAACGCCTAGTCTAGAATACTGAATGAAAACCCTTATTGATATATCTTTAGGTCCAGTTCATGCGTTCTGGATGACTACCCCTATATAACACCCCTCTCTTGGAATCCCCCTGACCCCACTGAGCCAAGAAGTAGTTCTGTTTTGCAAGTTTAAAAGGTTTATTTGATAAATTAAAATATATATATATATCACACTTTATAATAAATTAATAATTGACTAGCACACTTAATCTGATATGATGAAGATTAACAACGGAGAATCTGGCACTAACACACTTCTTATAATCACTAATGAGTTGACATGAAATGGATAAGGTAGCACACTGGTAAATAGGAACAAAAGAAGAAGGTGGTACAAAATGCTTTATAGAGTTCAAATGGATGCAAGGTTGAATGAATGAAATGCAGTATAGAAATACTCAATATGATTTCAACAAAACAATGTAATCACTTTTCTCTGGCAATTCCCTCCCCCCCCCTTGATGCAAGGCAAGGAAATGGAAGGAAACACACAGTTCTCAGAAATGCAATCAAATGTGATTCAGTTCAATCCCAGCAAGCTTACAGAAAACAGATAGGAGTTTTGAAAACACAGGCCCAAATGCTTTGATATGTGCTAGCAATGGATGAGAAATATGCTGGAACGGCTTTTTTTAATTCCCTTTCAGAGGTTCAGGGTGAGTGGTATCTAGTTAATATTAGTCCAGGCTCACACTAGCAATGATGCAGGGATAGTTAGCAGGTTAAACGAATTTCTGGCAAATGGAAGGCAAGCAGCAGCAGTTTTTACATGTGAAGAAATTTGCAAATCGCGGTAAAATTCGCGAATGCGTGTTCCGCGATTGCGGTAAAACTATAAGGGATAGGAATGCGGTTCTAGGTGCGATTCAAAGCTAAGATTCTAAGCTTTCAAATAAAAGTTACTGCAAGTCTCTAGCCCAAACGGTCGCGGAGATATGAGCGATTAAATAAAGGTCGTTTTTCAGATTTGAAATTTTAAAAGCTCAAAAGACAAGTGCAGCTTGCGACTAGAAAATGACAAGTGACAGCTTTACAAATGACAGGTGACAGTTAGGAGGCAGTTCTACTTAGATTAAATAGATTGAACTATATTATTTTAACTAAGAGATTGGTTCTGCACAGTTTTCTAGGTACTCACACTATATTCTTGAGTGAAATGGGCCTCGCCATGGATCTGGTCAGGGTTTTGAACTGGACTCTGGTCTGGTCTGGTCTGGCCTCTGCACTTCACAGTGATCTGGGTCAGCTCTCTCTGCTGGTCTGGGTCTCTCTGGGTACAGCACTGCTTTCTCTCTGGTCTGGTCTCTTAGTTCTGGATAGATTGAAGTCTCTAGTTTGGCTTTCTGGAGGTTGATGGAGGTAAGTATGGATTTTTCCGGCAGAGCGTCCCGCTGCAGATGGATTTGGAAGGTCCCTATCTGTCCTGTCTGTCTGCTTTTATGTGTTTAGAATGTGGGTGTGTTCTAGCATCACTGACCCTACCTCTCTCTCAGCTTCTAATTGGTCAAAATTTCATTCGTCCCCTGATTGGCGAACTAAGTTGTGTCAGAGTGATGTCAGCCATTTATGATCTCTTGAAGAACCTCCCTTATCATCTGTGCACCCAAATCTATATATGATCAAAATACATACTTCAGAGTTACACAGTTGTTTGAAATTACATACCCATGTCACCTATCACATGAGGTATACTCTGTCCCAAATCTGCTGTTTCTAGGAGCTTGCATTCACAAATGGCAACTTCTAGCACTTTTTAATGTGCTAAACAACATTGGATCTTCATTAAATTTTATACAACTGTTCCTCACATATCTACCCACATACCAATGCATTTTCGTTTGTCTAGCTGAAACAGGGAGTCTGTAATATTAATAAACAATGGGGTTTTGCCCCAGAACATCACACAAATTCGAGTTTGGCCTTGAATTAAAGGTACATTTTTTAAATTAAAGCTCTCAAAGTTATACATTTCTGTCATTTGATTACAAAGAGTTATCAGTGTTTTTGTAAAATATATATTTTCCTTTCAATTCAGTCCTCAGAGTGTTGAGGTCCGCCTCCAAGACTTGGGTGGGTCAGTCCTCTGGGCAGGCAGGGCTTTGTTGACATTAACAGTCAAAATCAACATATTCCTTTCAGAGGAAAGGGGCCATTGTGTGGTCTCTGGGAAGCTCCCAGCCAGTCTGCCTTCTATCAATCAAGAGGTCATGTGAGATTCTAACTCCTGGTGTGAAGCTCTTGAGGTGAGAGGGTTTCCCAGGCTTCAGGCCTCTGGGAACAGCATGTGGCTAATTTTTAATTAAAATGCAGCCTTTGAAGTCAGCTAAGTCAAATCCCTTTGTCAGCTACTGCACTCAGTTCTCCTGTCAGAGTTTAGACCGCCAGCTCCCCCTTGAGGATTTTGTTGGTACTGCATGCAATTTTGGGATTTTCTTGGATTAATGCATTCTAAACAGGAATGGTTCTTACATGGTAGTAAATCCTTGCTTAACATTGTTTTGATGGGGCTCCTTACAGTAAAATGGTTATGTGGAACCCCACAAAAGGGTTGAATCTTTAAAGTGGTCCAATGAGTCACGATTTCAGCAACTTTTTGACATCAGTAGCAGTGGATTTTGTTAACAAAGACCTTTCTTTACACTGGTGGGTGGCAAGTTAGGTAACCATTTTGGTGTGCGCACAACTGCGCAGCTCTCCTGGATTCTGGGATGAAATGATGGGCGGCGACAGCGCATCCCCATCTTTACCCACTCCAATTATTTATTTTTGTTCTGGGGCAAAATGATGGGCAGCGACAGCTTAATCCCCATATTTACCCCGTCTAATGATTCCACATGGGTCAAAACCCTCCACAAACCCCCCCGCCCGACTGCGCTTTGACTTGAGTCGATGGGGAGTCGGTTGCAAGGGAGGTTTTGAACCCTGGCGCTGGTATGTCCACATTATCTTCTTCCAATTCTGTAGATGGCACAGTTCAGCATCTTCCTCTCCATCCGGTACTGATCGATGGTTCTCCTCGCCGGTCCTGATGGGAATATTGGGCGGTCCACTGGGCCCATTGCATCTTCGTTCCCGGTCTCCGTATCATCCCCCTTGGCCTGTCTTCAGGTTTTCTTTCTCATAGGACGACAAAGGAAGAGCGGCAATACCTACTCATAGACGTTTTTCCACCACTGTTGAGATAGTGGGACAGCATATGCATTTTATCATAATGAAACATTACATTCTTATTTTGAAAAAAAAACAGTATAACTAAGAGACAGTTTCATGCAAGTCACAATATTTTAGAGACTAGATGTGGTATGTTTTATGGTTGGAACTGAATTAGTCTGATACAGTACCCGCTAGGATTCCAGAGGATTCCTCCAGTTGTTGCAGAGTGTGCCTGGGATGGCAACATTTCAACTGGTTTATGTGGACCCACTTGTCTTCCCCCTCTGCCGAACCGCCTTTGGGGATGCGGATCTTGTAGGCCACAGGGGAGATCTTGTCGATGATCTCAAAGGGTCCCTTCCATGTAGGCAAAAATTTGCGCTGCTTGGCCTGGTTCCTCTGGAAGTTGTATAGATAGACCCGGTCTCCCACCTGATATTCCTTCCTGGAAGTTTTCAGGTCATAGTGGGTCTTCATGCTATCAGCTGATCTTTCTAGATTCCGCTGAGCATAAGCAAAAGCATGTTGAAGGTGTTTCCTTAAATTCTCTACATACTCATGAGTAGTGGAGGCATTTATCAGTGTCTGCTCTTGGGTCCTGTAGAGCAAATGCTGCGGAAGCACCATCTTGCGCCCAGTCATCAACTCAAATGGTGACATTTTGGTTGCAGATGAAGGGGTAGATCTGATGGCCATTAGGACCAGAGGTAATCGGATATCCCAACTTGGCCCAGAATCTGCCACAAACTTCTTTAATATGCTCACAATTGTCCGGTTATATCTCTCTACTGCCCCAGAAGAAGCTGGCCGGTAAGCAATATGCAGCTTTCTCTTGACCCCCAGTATCTCCCACATCTTTGTCATTACCTCACTGGTGAAGTGGCTACCTCTGTCTGACTCAATCCTTTGAGGTAGACCAAAACGGGAAAAGATGTGGTTAATCATCAAGGCAGCTGCAGTTTCTGCCTTGCAATTTGGGGCTGGGAGACATTCCACCCACTTGGTAAACAAGCATGTCACAGTCAACATGTACTTATTCCCCCTAGCCGAGCGAATCACAGGGCCTACAAAGTCGATTTGTAAATCTGACCATGGCAGTGTCATCCCCCGCTTTTGTAAAGGTGCCCGGTGTGTGAGGGATGTCGGCTGAAATTGTGCACACACAAGACAACCCTTCAAATATTGGTTGAGGTCCTGGCCCATGTGTGGCCAGTATGCAACCTCTCTTAAGATTTCCAGTGTTGTATGAAACCCCCTATGACCGGCGGTGGCCGCATCATGGGCGTGACTTAACATCAGGCTTCGGAATGAGGTAGGAACCACCCACTGATCGTGGCCAGCTTTGGATTTCCTTACCAGCAAACTGTCTTGGATCCGGAACATTTTTGGACATTTCATCAACACTCTTAGGTCCTCTTTCCCAATGTAATCGGTATCCGTCAGGGGAAAGTTCTCAGGGTCCTCAAGGTGCTGGTAAAATTTACCAATAATTGGATCCCCCTTCTGAGCAGTAATCAAATCAGCATCAGGGGTCTCCTTACTCCATTGTGCAATTGAAAGGTCGTTGTGAGCATTTGTCTGGGACCTAGTGATGGCAGTGACCTGGATTTCCCCCAACAGGGACTCAATCTCAATTAGATCCCCTTGGATGGCCCCGGTTTTGGCCAGCTGATCAGCTAAGTCATTTCCAGTTTTGTCTGGTCCCTCTACTTTGGAATGACCCTTGATCTTTTTCCAATAGATGGTCATCCCATTCGATGTGACCAGATCATCAATGTTTTGGATCAACTTCCCGTGTTTCAAGGGTTTGTTGTTAGCACATAACATGCCTCTGGTTTTCCAATTAACCAGGTGCTCCACGAACCCGTTCCGTACATAATCCGAATCTGTGATTATGACCAGTTTGTGGAGTTGATGCTGGACAGCAGTGAGGATGGCCTGATGCACAGCCATCAATTCTGCCACCTGACTACTTCGGGGACCAATTTTGTATCCAGCGGAGGGTTCTGGGGACTCATTCACCCATGCATTCCCTACGCCGGCCACCAGTTCTTTCTCCCCGTTGTTGTCAACATGGTAAGAGCATCCATCCACATAGACAGTGGGCATTCCCTCACACTTGTCTTCTTCAAAGCCTTTGTGGGGGGAATTAAGGTATGCCTCCATGTTGTCCTTTATTTTTAGACTTTCGTCCTCGAGACAGTTTTCTCTGGCACAATCATGCAAGTCAGCCAGACCTTGCGCGAGTGGACTCTTCTTGTTTTGGCCATATCTGACCTCCACAGGAAAGCCTTGCATTGACAGAATCCAGGAAGTAATTCGGGAATTACTCACATTTCCGGCCCGGATTCTGTCACTTTGGAGATATTGCAGAGGCTGGTGTGGAGTCTCCACTATGATGTGCTCCCCCTGGATAAACGGGCGGTAATTCTTCAATGCCCACACCGTCGCCAGGAGTGCCTTCTCACAATCGTTGAATTTTTCCTCCACAGAGGATAAAGTTTTGCTCGCATAGGAGATTACTTTATTGACCTTGTCATGCTTTTGGTATAATACTGCCGTCAAGCACGTATTAGAGAACCCTGTCTCCAGGAAGAACTCCTTGTTTCTGACAGGGTAAGCTAGGCAAGGCGCTTGTGAGAGGCTTCTTTTGAGTTGTTTTACTGCCTCGGCTTGTTCTGGACCCCATTCCCACTTGACCCCCCCCTTCAGGAGATGAATCAGGGGTCTGGTGATCTCTGCGTAGCCCTCAATGAACTTTCTGCTGTAATTAGTCAGTCCAAGGAGGCTCCTTAGTTCCCGCAGAGTTGTGGGGTCTTTCAGTTTCTGAAGTGCTTCCACTTTCTTTTCCTGGGGACAGAGGCCCTGAGGAGTAATCTCATGCCCCAAGAAATTAACACGGGTTCTACACCACTGTGCTTTCTGAAAGGAAAGTTTTGCTCCGGCGGCCCTCAACTGTGTCAGAACATAACGGATCTCCGCTATGTGTTCCTCCACAGATGAACTTTTGATGAGGACATCATCTACATAAGCCAGGTTACCCCTTGCACCCAGGTCGGGCATGGCCTTATGTAGGAAAATATTGAACTCATTGCCGGAGTTGAGGTATCCGAAGGGAGTCCGGGTCCAGGTGTACTGCTGGCCCCCAAAGGTAAAAGCCAGCTTGTATTGGTCCTCCCTACTGACAGGCACAGTCCAGTATCCATTGGTCAGGTCTATTGCAGTGAATACCTGTGACCCCTGGATCTGGGCCAGCCCTTGGTCAATGTAGGGCAGAGGCCATCGGGAAGTATGGACCCGTTTGTTGAGCTCCCTGAGGTCGGCACAGAGTCTCCACTGGCCGTTTGGCTTCAATATTCCCAGCACCGGATTATTGAAGGTGCTGTGGACTAGACGGATTATTCCCCGGGACTCAAGGTTCTTAATTATTTCAGTAAGGGACTCCATTGATGCGAGAGGCAATCGATATTGCTTCACAAACACAGGAGTCATGCCAGGGTCCGTGGGGATTGTTGTTGTATGGATGTCAGTACGACCACAGTCATATGAGTCTACCGCAAAGAGATCTTGGAAATCCAAGAAAACTTGTTTCAACTTTTGCTTTTGTTCCAAAGTCACACAGGCATCAGCTAGGTTGACTCTCTCTTCCACCATCTGCCTGAAGCCTGGAAAGACTTCTGGTTTGGCTATCTCCGCGGCCTCCTCCAGCTGGGTGGAGAAGTCCCTGGTCAGAGTGCTGATTTGGACCGGAGGCTTCAGGTGGGCAAGGCAGCCTTCATGAACCTGGAAAATCACCTCCTCCCTCCTGAAGTCACAAGTCACATCTTCCTTACCATAGGGGCAGGAAGTATACACCAGGAAGTTCCCCCCATGCCGGGTAAAAATCCTGTCTGGTGTTGTGTTGTCATCACTGTCACTGTCAAAACAGTCCTTGGGGATTGGTCCTAACAGTTCATTTACTAAGTCGATGGAAAAATGTCGGTCATCAACCGCCATTCCAATAATGGTGCCTGCGGCTAGAGTAATACTCTTTAAGTCGCTGTTATCCACCTCTATTGAAATGGTGTCATGTTCTATGTTGACTAATGGAGTTGGGTTTACCCCCAACCCTTGCTGTTGGAGAGAAGCATTTAGATGTATGTAAGCATCAGGGTTTTTCAACTCTTGTCCCCTTTTAACTTTCACTTCCAGGGAGAATTGTCGGGTCCTTTCTGGGATGGTGACTTCCTCTTTGATCTGAATTTCAACTGCATAAGGTAGCAATTGAGCTGACCTAAATGCTTTTTCTGGATCATCAAAGCCCATGGGATTATCCGCTAATCGGGACCAAGCTTTGAAGTTTATTAGGTCCAAACTAATGGCAAAGCGATTGAGAATGTCACTGCCTAAGTAAAAGGCGGCAGTGACGTCTCGCACGACCCAACAATTGTGGACTATGCTCTTGTTGCCAATGGAGATTTTGAGCATACACCTGCTTGGCAGGAGATGTTTGGAATTAGGTACTTCCAGGTCCATTTCCCATTTGTCTATCAGTTTGAAGGTGGGAATGGCTGGATCTTTTGGGAGTTGGCGGAACATGGCTTCGCTGATGAAGCTCTTACCGTTGTTTACACACACTCGAGCGAGAACAGAGTCCTTCCCATCATTTAACTGAACAGGAATGAACAACTGCTCTTCAATTTGCTGAATATCAGCCAGGCTTTGAGCTGATTTCACATCTTTCTGGACTATAGGAGTGGGAGTTTCAGATTGTGGATTGGTATAGAATTTCAGAGTGTTTCCTTCCAGCGTGGAGTACCACTTTAGACTGGAAGGAAGGTTGATTTTCAGAAACAGAGAGGACCCCCCATCACCAGTCTGTTGTCCTATTGCTATTACTGTCACGTCTGGAATCTGGTTGTTCTGGAAGTGAAATTCTACTTGGTCAGATTTTTGTTCAACCATGTGGCAGGTGCCGTTTAAACTAACATGGTTGACACTCTGTTTCAATTTTATTGGTCGGCTAGTCTGGGTCCAGAGGACCTTGTTTACACAATCTATTAGGGGTGACAACCTTCTCAGGAGGTCATTCCCTAGTAAACAAGGGGTGCCCTCCGGGGTCACAACTATGACCGGGTGTTTCAACTTGTGTCGCCCAAATTTAATGTCCAAGTCTGCAGTCCCCTCAACGGGAATTTCCTTCCCGTCAAAGTTCTGTAGTTGTCCCGGAAGAGAGGTGAGAGGAATTTGGTAATTCTCTCCCCTTCCTGCATTCAGTTCGTCAAAGGCCCTTCTGGACAGAAGGGTAGCTTGAGATCCAGTGTCCACCAGTGCCGAGATTGTACCCTGCCCCTGTACTTGTACCGGGGCATAATATCTTCCCTCCTTCTCCTCAAGGGGGCCCAGATAATGCACATTTTTGGACAACTGGTGGGCTAACTTTCTGGTTTTGGACATCGATAGCGAAGAGATTTGGGCAGAATTCTGTGGAGAGTCTTGGGAATCTGAAAGAAAAAGTTGGCAACTGGAGATCAGAGCCATTGTGGGTTCCCCTGGTTCCGGTTCTGGGCCGCCCCCCCCTTTTTGGAGGCAGTCCCCAGGATGGGTTTGAACCAGGGGATTTTCTTGCTGTTGGTTCTGGGATGAGATGGTGGGCGGCGGTAGCTCAGTCTCCACATCTCCCCAGTCTGGATTTGCATCCCTAGGGACCCATTTTTCTTTGGGAGGAGTTCCCCCCTCTCTGAAGGAGAAGATCCTTTTCCCAGGATCCTCTGAGGATCCCTCTCCCTCAAATTGGAAGATCTGTACCTCCTCCTCAAACTGAGTCTGTTTGGGTCTTTTGTTTCTCCTACCCCCCCTCTGCTCCTTAGGAGGCAGACTTTCAGGGGCAAGAGATTTTGTTTCCGGTTCCTGGGTTTCCAGGGGCTGTTTACAAGTGAGGAAGGAAGCTTCCTCCAAGGCTTTACACCCCCCTTCCCTTTGTGCCTCCTCCCTGGGAACCGGTGAGTCATCGGGGTGCTGCCCCCGTCATTGTTCTGGAGCACCAGGTCCAGAGTTGGGTGCGTTCTGCGCCGGCACGCCCATCTGAGGGTTCTGCTGAGCCCTCAGTATGTGACCCAGATCCCGCGCCATGTTTTGAACCTGGCGCTCTAACTGGGAAACCCGCTCAGGCTGATACGGGGCCCTGTTTTCTCCCCTGGGCTGATCCCGGGAAGGGTAGCTGTCCCTCCTCTGGTAATACCCCGGGTTGGGAAGATTTGGGTACCCCTCCACCCTTGGCCTCCCCTCTCCCGGATTCAGTGGTCTGGGCTCAGGGAATTGGGGAAAGAAGGATGGATGATTTTGGGGTTGGAAGTCGGGAGGATATCTGGGGAAAAAGTTCTGCCCAGGGTTTGGTAAATTTCTGCCCTCCTGTGGGAAGTTTGGAGGGAAGTTCCCTGGGTTAGGTGCTTGGCTGGATCCCCCCCCTTGGGCTGGAGGAGTCCACACATAACCCAGGATGGGTCGATTTCCCTTGTAACGGGGACTTACATAATCAGGAGAGCGAGGGACCCCATTTGTGGGGCTGCCTCCTTGGCTCCCTGTCTGTGACTGACCCGAGGACCTCCTGGGCCTAGCATTATTAGGTGCAGGCAGGTTTTTAGGCCCCCCCATCTCCAAATCCAAAACGGGGGTGACCTTTACCTCTGCCACCTTGGTAGCAGCAGGGGTGCTGTTGGCTTTGGGGTTTTTCTGGGCATTACTTTTGCTATCTACCGGTTTCTGCACCTCATAGATCCGGGTAGCCTGTTCAATGACCCAGTCTAAAGATCTTTTCTCGTGAAAATCCCTCACGAGCTGGGTCATGATGTATTTGGGCAAGGCATGAAAAAATGTATTAACGAATTCTCGACTGTCTGTGCGCACCCTTCTTGTGGTCTGTGCAAAAGCACGCTTTAACTCCTGCACAAATTCTTGTGGGGCCTGATCCTCCCCACATTGCAAATTGTAGGCTGCCTTGCGAGCCTCTTGAGGATTTCTGTGAACAGAAAAATGTTTCAGGATGGCCGCCTTATAGGTGGACCATCTTAAATGATTTTGGTCCTCCAGCCCCGCAAAGAAACTGGAGTATTCCGGGGAGAAGGTCCACTTTACATATTGAATACAGCTTTGGCTGTCCTTCAAATGAAAAGTCTCCATCATTTGTTCAAACAACTCTAAGTGCTCCCAAACAGAATACTTAGCGTTCTTATGGTAAGGCGTGATGACGCTCCTGATCGCCTTAATCTGCTTTAAGGGGTCCTTAAGCAAGGCCCTTTTTGCCTTATTGGCCTTTTTGGTTCGGGTAACCCTTGTCCATTCTTCCTCGGACTCAGAGGCACTGCTCCCCGAGGTTCCCATCTGTTCTTCCAGGTTTTCCCGGATTCTGCGAGCCTGGGAATGGCTGGCAGAATGTGGGGACCTGGTCTCCTGTGTCCTGCGCAGTTCAGAGGAGTCTTCAGATTCCTCCTTGCTGCCAGGATTTGATGGGTACCCCCTCCACTGACCTAACTGGGCAGAGGTTTTCAGGATGCCCTTAATGGGCCTACTCTCCTGGGGTTCCCCACTGAACTGTACTGTACTTGGGTGCCCATACCCGGATGCCCACCCCTCCATTCCTGAGTGGTACTGGCCTATGAGCCCCATACTCTTAGCTGGATAGTAATCTGCCATCCCTGTGGCCCTGTGCTCATGTGCGCCAGGGGACATGGGGGTGGCAGAGTCCAGGGACTGGGGGAGATGAAGGCCCCTGGGGTTAGGGCTCCTGCGGTTATGGTCAGGAGTCTCTCTTTCCCAGCGGACCTCATCTCTATCCGCCCCTGCTCCCTGTTGCAATGCAAGAGCCTGCATTTGTGCCTTCAGTTCCTCTGTTAAGGCCTTACTCGACTCTATCAGTTTCTCCTGCATCGCTACCTGTTGCTGGAGCCTATCATTGTGTTGACAGAGGGCCTCATTCTCCCTCTGTGCTTCCTGGTTGGTCCTGGAGAACTGGGCCAGTCTTTGCTGCAGGAGGTTTACCTCCTGGGCAATGTCCCTATTGGCCTGCTCCTTTCTTGCTAGAGCATCTTCCACCCTTCTGGTGTGCTCTACCAAGTTCTGGTTTTCTTTTTGGAGATCACCCAGCCCCTGGAGGGCCAGGTGATTTTCTTCAATTTCCTTTTTTAAGTGGCAGACTTCCTGGCCTATGGCGTCTCTTTCCTGACTAAGAGCCTGCATTTGTGCCGCCAGGTCGTCCCTTTGCCTTTGGAAGGCACCAGCTTTCTGGCGCTCCTGATCAAACTCTGCCTGGGTATCCAGGTCTTTCAGGATCAGTTTATTGCTCTCCTCTTTCTCTCTGTCTAGTTGGATTTGCAGGGTGGCTACCTGCTCTGTACATGCCCTGTTGAAATTGATCTGTTGCTCCAGCTTTTTCTGGCTCTGCAGTAGGGAGTTCAAACTGTCTTGGTGCTCCTTCTGCAAGGCCAGAAATCTAGTATCCTGTTCTACCTTTTCCTTTTGCAGCACATCCATATCCTCCTTTATTTTAGTGATGTACAGTCTGCTGTCATTATCTGACTCCTGGCTCCTCTGCAGCCTCTGCTCAGAAGAGACCAGGTCAGATTGGACCTTCTCTAATGCCATCTGTTGCCTATTTGCCAGATTTTGGCTTTCAGCACATCTATCCTGCATGTCTCCCATATATAGGTACAGGTATGCTGCTATCCTGGCAATCTTATTGTGTTCCTCTTTGGCTTTAGGAGCCATATATAGTTCACTCAGGGCCACATGTAAGGGACCCTGATCTCTATATATATCTGACCCTGTTTCAGTGACCTGTTGTGTGATGGCCTGCAACCACACATCCTGGCCCTGTTCGGTCCATTCACCTCTCACAAATAGCTTATGCAAGAGGTGCTCTCTGGCTATTTTCATGTCTACTAAGGTCGTCATTCTAGAGATTGGTCTCTGTCCTGACTTACAGAAGTTTGTATTTTATTTTTGCAGAACAGAACTTTTCTTGGAGTGTCCCTTTTGAGGAATGCTTCACAGCGTAATGCAGCGTGGTGATCCGACCGGATGTATATATCCCGTCAGTTAGCACACTGTATTAAGCTGCACAAGTGGTAAATCTAACCCAACGTCTCGGCTCGAGCCCCCAATTTGTAAGAGGATTCAATTCAGCACTACAGCTAAGTTAACGCCTAGTCTAGAATACTGAATGAAAACCCTTATTGATATATCTTTAGGTCCAGTTCATGCGTTCTGGATGACTACCCCTATATAACACCCCTCTCTTGGAATCCCCCTGACCCCACTGAGCCAAGAAGTAGTTCTGTTTTGCAAGTTTAAAAGGTTTATTTGATAAATTAAAATATATATATATATCACACTTTATAATAAATTAATAATTGACTAGCACACTTAATCTGATATGATGAAGATTAACAACGGAGAATCTGGCACTAACACACTTCTTATAATCACTAATGAGTTGACATGAAATGGATAAGGTAGCACACTGGTAAATAGGAACAAAAGAAGAAGGTGGTACAAAATGCTTTATAGAGTTCAAATGGATGCAAGGTTGAATGAATGAAATGCAGTATAGAAATACTCAATATGATTTCAACAAAACAATGTAATCACTTTTCTCTGGCAATTCCCTCCCCCCCCCTTGATGCAAGGCAAGGAAATGGAAGGAAACACACAGTTCTCAGAAATGCAATCAAATGTGATTCAGTTCAATCCCAGCAAGCTTACAGAAAACAGATAGGAGTTTTGAAAACACAGGCCCAAATGCTTTGATATGTGCTAGCAATGGATGAGAAATATGCTGGAACGGCTTTTTTTAATTCCCTTTCAGAGGTTCAGGGTGAGTGGTATCTAGTTAATATTAGTCCAGGCTCACACTAGCAATGATGCAGGGATAGTTAGCAGGTTAAACGAATTTCTGGCAAATGGAAGGCAAGCAGCAGCAGTTTTTACATGTGAAGAAATTTGCAAATCGCGGTAAAATTCGCGAATGCGTGTTCCGCGATTGCGGTAAAACTATAAGGGGTAGGAATGCGGTTCTAGGTGCGATTCAAAGCTAAGATTCTAAGCTTTCAAATAAAAGTTACTGCAAGTCTCTAGCCCAAACGGTCGCGGAGATATGAGCGATTAAATAAAGGTCGTTTTTCAGATTTGAAATTTTAAAAGCTCAAAAGACAAGTGCAGCTTGCGACTAGAAAATGACAAGTGACAGCTTTACAAATGACAGGTGACAGTTAGGAGGCAGTTCTACTTAGATTAAATAGATTGAACTATATTATTTTAACTAAGAGATTGGTTCTGCACAGTTTTCTAGGTACTCACACTATATTCTTGAGTGAAATGGGCCTCGCCATGGATCTGGTCAGGGTTTTGAACTGGACTCTGGTCTGGTCTGGCCTCTGCACTTCACAGTGATCTGGGTCAGCTCTCTCTGCTGGTCTGGGTCTCTCTGGGTACAGCACTGCTTTCTCTCTGGTCTGGTCTCTTAGTTCTGGATAGATTGAAGTCTCTAGTTTGGCTTTCTGGAGGTTGATGGAGGTAAGTATGGATTTTTCCGGCAGAGCGTCCCGCTGCAGATGGATTTGGAAGGTCCCTATCTGTCCTGTCTGTCTGCTTTTATGTGTTTAGAATGTGGGTGTGTTCTAGCATCACTGACCCTACCTCTCTCTCAGCTTCTAATTGGTCAAACTTTCATTCGTCCCCTGATTGGCGAACTAAGTTGTGTCAGAGTGATGTCAGCCATTTATGATCTCTTGAAGAACCTCCCTTATCATCTGTGCACCCAAATCTATATATGATCAAAATACATACTTCAGAGTTACACAGTTGTTTGAAATTACATACCCATGTCACCTATCACATGAGGTATACTCTGTCCCAAATCTGCTGTTTCTAGGAGCTTGCATTCACAAATGGCAACTTCTAGCACTTTTTAATGTGCTAAACAACATTGGATCTTCATTAAATTTTATACAACTGTTCCTCACATATCTACCCACATACCAATGCATTTTCGTTTGTCTAGCTGAAACAGGGAGTCTGTAATATTAATAAACAATGGGGTTTTGCCCCAGAACATCACACAAATTCGAGTTTGGCCTTGAATTAAAGGTACATTTTTTAAATTAAAGCTCTCAAAGTTATACATTTCTGTCATTTGATTACAAAGAGTTATCAGTGTTTTTGTAAAATATATATTTTCCTTTCAATTCAGTCCTCAGAGTTTTGAGGTCCGCCTCCAAGACTTGGGTGGGTCAGTCCTCTGGGCAGGCAGGGCTTTGTTGACATTAACAGTCAAAATCAACATATTCCTTTCAGAGGAAAGGGGCCATTGTGTGGTCTCTGGGAAGCTCCCAGCCAGTCTGCCTTCTATCAATCAAGAGGTCATGTGAGATTCTAACTCCTGGTGTGAAGCTCTTGAGGTGAGAGGGTTTCCCAGGCTTCAGGCCTCTGGGAACAGCATGTGGCTAATTTTTAATTAAAATGCAGCCTTTGAAGTCAGCTAAGTCAAATCCCTTTGTCAGCTACTGCACTCAGTTCTCCTGTCAGAGTTTAGACCGCCAGCTCCCCCTTGAGGATTTTGTTGGTACTGCATGCAATTTTGGGATTTTCTTGGATTAATGCATTCTAAACAGGAATGGTTCTTACATGGTAGTAAATCCTTGCTTAACATTGTTTTGATGGGGCTCCTTACAGTAAAATGGTTATGTGGAACCCCACAAAAGGGTTGAATCTTTAAAGTGGTCCAATGAGTCACGATTTCAGCAACTTTTTGACATCAGTAGCAGTGGATTTTGTTAACAAAGACCTTTCTTTACACTGGTGGGTGGCAAGTTAGGTAACCATTTTGGTGTGCGCACAACTGCGCAGCTCTCCTGGATTCTGGGATGAAATGATGGGCGGCGACAGCGCATCCCCATCTTTACCCACTCCAATTATTTATTTTTGTTCTGGGGCAAAATGATGGGCAGCGACAGCTTAATCCCCATATTTACCCCGTCTAATGATTCCACATGGGTCAAAACCCTCCACAACGTAACCCTCTCTTTCCCTGACTTCCAAAGTGGTTTCGTCTTCTCATAGCCCTCTGCGGTTCCCGAAGTTCCCTACGAGTCTTGCACACTACACTCGTCCCTTGCTAATGTCAGATACCAGACACAGGTACCTTTGGAATACTATCAGAAACATATCTAGTACGTATTTCTCTCTCGTGTTAAACACCTTTGTTCGCTTACGAAAGCAAAACAATCACAAGATAAGAAAGCGCGGAACAAGGAATTAGGAGTCCAGTTTCCTGAGATATGCTTTGATGGTACTACGAATTTTTCCTCTTGACATATCCTGCTTTATCTCTCCTTCTGATAGTAATTTATATCTCTTTCTCCCTCCTAATCTGTGTCAGATCTCTTGGCCCTGAGAGAGGATTGAAGACACGCCCTGCTCTTAACGACTTCCAGATCAGCTCCACACTCCGGACCACACAGTGTTTTCTTCCCTAGAGGGTTTCCCTGGGACACCACTTTTCTGCTGGCCATTTAAGCCGTGGAAGAGAGAGCTTCTCCACTCTTCCCATCTATAACGTCAGATCAGGTTGGTGATTTTACTCTATTGGTGTTTCGCAATGTCCTAGTTACCGAAAGTGCATAACAAGCATTACAGTTAGCAATGCCAGGAAAGGATAAATAATCGGCACATTCGAAAACCCATAGAGGAACTTCCATCATCATGGATCAGGCATAGCAGCAACAATTGATTGCAGCCTTTAACGGCCGAGGTTCAGGATCTTAAGCAAGAAAATGCTGCCTTGAGACAACATGTAGGAAGGGCTCCCAGTTGTTCCGAACTCCCTCCAGGACCGCTTACTAGTGGTCGGTTTGATGGCAATCCACACAAACTAAAGGAATTCCTGGAATCATGCACCGTGCAGTTTACATTCAAATCGTCTTTTTTACATAGCGACCGTGACAAAGTGGGGCATATAATCGCTCATCTTGCTGGTCCTGCCCTGGCTTGGGCAACACCGCTAGTTATCACAAATAATCCCCTTTTGAATTCCTACCCTGCCTTCGTGAACAGTCTCAAGTCCATGTTCTGTAGACAGGAAATTACTATGTTGGCTGAGGAACAATTGTTAGACTTCAGGCAAGGGTCCCTGGATTTGCTTACCTACATTACTAAGTTTAAACAATTGGCAGCTGGTACGGCTGGGGCAGATGACGCACTTATCACCTTATTTAGGCGTGGCTTAAATGAGGAACTAAAGGATGAAGTCTCACGAGTACCTCGTCCCCCAATTTAGCTGAGCTAATCACTCAAGTCATGCAGATGGACTACAGAATACAAGAACGACACTGTGAATGGAGGAAACCCAGAGGTTCACGTAACCGGATTATCCCACCATGACTCCCAGAGCCCAGGTTTCCGATGAGCCTATGCAAATCGGCACAGGCCAGGGTCCTTTGTCTCTGGAAGAACGCACCTGACGTTGAACACAGGGGTTGCGTATGTATTGTGTAGCTAAGGATCATACAGTTACGAACTGCCCAATTGCTCCTACCAGAAGACAGGGAAACGGCCGCACCCTACCGTCAGGGGAACCACGGATAGGGAATCAATGAGTAGTTGCCCGAAGACACACACGTCATCTCTCATCTCAGAGGTCCCTGAATCTCCAATGGTGGTTCTTAAAGTTTCCTTGTTCCTGGATGCTCTTGGCTCTATTGAGGTTCCAGCCTTGATCGACAGCGGGGCTGCCGGAAATTTCATCGACGACCCCTGGGCTATCACCCATGATATACCCCGACAAGTCAGTTTCCATACCGGTAGAATCAGTAGGCGGGAATCCGTTGGTTTCTGGTCCAATTAGTGAACAGACAACACCTTTACGCATGACCATTTGCATAATGAGATTGTCACACTGAACATTATACGTATCCGGTTATCCTTGGGTTGCCCTGAGTTTGTGTCATGGCCACGGGCCCCAGAACACAAAAACCACACCATCTAGTGACGAGGGCAATGGGTCACTTGACTCATTTATGTCCCTTTGTGACTCAAACACAGGGACCCTGGCTGGACTCATATACAAATGTGAGCAGGAACACTTTATTTCTGTGCAGGAGTGCTTTTATTTTACTTCAGTGGACACTTTATTTCAGTGCAGGAGTACTTTTATTTTACTTCAGTGCTGGAGTGCTCTTATTTTACAAAAACTTTCCAGGTGCTGGAAGCCTTTATTCCAGAGAACATCCCCATGTGCTGACTCATCGGGCGTGGCTGCCTAGGACTGGTCTTCAGGTGCTGACTCATCGAGTGTGGCAGGGCGTGGCAGCAGGCAGGCCAGAGCTACTTGGCGTAGCCGGAAACAAGACTATATAAACCCACCGATCCCTCAAACAAACGCTTTGCGTTACTTTGCACCTCCGTGCAACGTGACGCTCACCGCCGCCTGGACCAGCTACTTACCTCGTGATCCTGCAACAACCGCATCCTTACCTGGACCCTGGCTCGTATCTCACGGCAACACTCCATCTTCTTGGAAGATCCCGAATCAACGCTGCAGCACCTGAGCTCTCTGTCCCACGAAGCCGAAGACCTGAAACTAGAAAAAGAAGACAAGACAAGGTTAGAACTCCCGAAAACACCCAACCCAGGGTCGCGCCGCATTTAAAACCCAATGCGCACCCTAAGGCACCATTAAAGACTACTTACCAGCTGTCGGACCATCTCAGCCCCGCTCCTCCATACCCCCGGCTCTGGTTCTTCTACCGCAGCTACCGCCAGCATCACAACAACACCTGCAAGGGGAGCAGAGAAAAGAGACATTACATACAAAGGACAGAGAACGAACTTTACAAATACAATTACAACAGCCGGAAGATAAGCGGGCAAGTGGAAACAAGGGAAACACTTACCCACAAGAGAAGTGGACTAGTCGCAGCTGGCCTGGACTTCCACGACAAGAGACCAGTGAAGGAACTCGGTTCCCTTCAACACACGCCCCTGCCAGAAGCAGCAGGACAGAGAGCTCATCATCATCATGGATACCCTGCTGAGCCTCCCTGGAACCACCACTGGGCTTGGGGACGTTCAACCCACATAGGAGACAGCCGCCCAAGGCCAGGGACATCACCCCAGCCCAGCCAGAACTCCAGGACGGTTGGACGTGATGTCCCCAGCCTTGGGCATCCATCTCCCATATGGGTCCACCGTCTCCAAGGACAGCAGCAGTTCCAGGGAGCTCAGGCAGGGACCCCATCCTTTCTAGGATGGAGAAGCTGTAACGCAGGCTAGCCAGAGCTCCAGGATAGTCAGGGGGGGTGATGTCCCCGGCCCTTGAGCGGCTGTCTGCCATGTGGGTCGACCATCCCCAAGTGTGGAGGCAGTTGCAGGGAGCCCCGGCAGGGTCCCCATCCCTTCCCAGAGGGAAATTCTGGAATGCAGTCCAGCCAGAGCTTCAGGATGGTCGGGGGTGATGTCCCTGTGTTAGGACTGTTTTCTATACTCTGGCCTGGTGGATGCATGGGGAGCTGTAGCCATGCCAGTTCAGGTAGCAGTGACAGGCAGTCTAGGCTAAGTTCTTCAGAGGTGGTGAGCTTGTAAAGGGTGCAAAATGATATCGCACAATGGGAATCACAAATTACACTTAGACAGGATGTATAAAAATACAGTTATTATTTATTGGTCAAACACAATATAGAGAAATTACTACTAGCAAGTACAGTTATCACACAACACTGAATAAAATAGATACATATATACATTCACTAATACATCTCAGAAACTCCTGCAAAGGAAAGGTTAGATTAGTATTATTCACTCAAGGTCCACAGAGAATGATCCCTAACTAAAATTGCCGAGCCCTAAGTTGCCTGGGGCCTTTTGTCCAATAGTTCAGGTAAAACTTCCACAGAATGTTTGAAGCTGGAAAAAATGCAGGTTCGGTCTCTGTGGTCCAGTTAAGGGTTCTTATAGTTAGAGTATAAGTTAAACTAGCTAACAGAAGTAGCCCCAACTTTCAGAAGTCATGCGCAAGCAAGTAACGGCAAAGACAAAAGTGTTAGAATAAAGGTTTATTATAAGCCCATTGACTTATGATGGGGGTATTGGGATAGCTAAGTGTTGTGATTCAATGAAGGCAACCAAAGTACCCCCCTGGATAGTACTGTTCGCTTTCAGACTTGCAGCTGCTAAACACTAGACCGTAGATGGTGAAACCGTCCCCCCAAGAGCGCAGTCGGCAGTACGGAAAAAACACCTGACAGACCAGGGGCTTGGGTGAAAAGTCAGGAGCAGCAACAGAGCTAAGGGAAAAAGACAGAGATCACATTTCAATGAATGCCTGTTATATCAACAAGTCTCTGTCGCACCTTCGTCAGCAACCGCACTCTTACCTGCTGTGATTAGTGTGAAGGCAAAGAACCTACAATGAGTTAAGAGGCGATGAAGAAAACAGGTGATACTGTTCATATTGATTCCAGGAAAAAGAAGTCCAGCTTTACTAACCCGAACGGCATGAGGATGCAACTAATGTCCAGGAAAAACACAATCCAACATCCAACAGCAGAGCGTCCCAATGATAATCTTTCCTTCTCAGCAAAGTGTCCATAAAAAGAACCCTTCCAAATCAGTCCAAAAGTGAATATGCACAGTAAATCCCTCCAAAAGCAGCAGAGTGTTCCAAAGTAAATATAAACAGGCAGCAAAGTGTCCCAAAGCAATTCCACCTAAATGAGTGAAGCACAAGTGACCCAAAAATGACCCAAAAAACATCCAGGGTCATGTAGGACGTGTTTGCAGTCTGCAGCCAATACAGGAACACTGTATTCTGCGGAGAGAGCCTGGTTCAACACACAGCGGTTGCACACAAAATCACACAGGGGTGTGTGCCAACAGGCAGCGGTCGGGTTTGAAGCAGGACGGGGAGTCCGAAGAACACAGTATCCGATGAGGGGCAAACAGGAGCAGAGTCGGATGGCAAGCCAGGGTCCGGTAACAGGAGATGAAGCACAGGGGGAGGAGTCAGGCACCGGGACACAGTAACAGGGCGTCCCGAAGTACGTAGCCAGAGAACAATCCTAAAATCCGAAAACCAGGAGTTCAAGAAGTATCAGGAAGCGCGACTCAACACGAAGGCAAGTTCCAACGGTTAAGGAGCACTAGGGCAGTGTGTCTCTACTGTTCATATAGCCATACAGCGGGGAAATCGAGGGGAATGCCGCGTGTGAGTCACGTGACCGCCCTGCTCTCGGGGAAGCTGGGAAATTAAGTTTTTCTGACATTGGCGTTGTGATAGACGCCACGGCAGTCTACATGTCTTCCGAGAAGCAAAGCGGAGTGAATGTGAAATGACTCGGGACACAACAGTACCCCTCCGCAAAGGATGCCCACCCAGGGGAGTACGGAAGCACTCCAACCAAAACCGACGTAGAAGGCGGGGAGCATGCACATTGGAGGCAGGTTCCGAGGTCCTCTCCTCTGGGCTGTAGCCCTTCCAGTCCACCAAATAGTATTGTCTGCCACAGCGAAGTCGAGTATCGAGGATAGAACTGACTTCGTACTCCTCCTCGCCATGAACCGAGACAGGTGCAGGGGCAGCAGGGATTCGGGTACCGGGTACACATGGGCGAAGCAAGGAGACATGAAATACTGGGTGAACCCGCCAACGGACTGGAATGTCCAACCGGACAGTAACAGGGTTGAGACATCGGACAATCTCATAAGGACCTACATAACACGGCAGTAGCTTACGCTTTCCATGAATGGACAGATGTTTTGTGGAGAGCCAAACGAGGTCACCAGATTGATAAGAGGGGGCCGGAGAGCGGTGCTTATCTGCCTGTTGTTTTGCCCGGGATTGGGCAACGTGTAGATGCTGAGAAACCGCCGAGCGAACAGACACCAGGGAATCCCGTATGGTTTTGGCTGCCAGGATCCGTTCCAGGGAAGGCAAGGCAGGAGGGAGTATCCACGGATGTTGGCCATATAAAGCATAGAATGGAGAACAACCCACAGAAGAATGCCTAGAATTGTTGTAAGCAAACTCTGCAGCTCCCAGAACCAATAACCAGTTTGTTTGCTGTTGCAGACATAGACAACAGAGAAACTGCTCCATGGTGGCGTTGGTGCGTTTGGTTTGTCAGTCGGTTTGGGGATGGTATGCCGATGAAAGGCGTGCATCGATACCCAAAGAGTTGGTCAAGGCACGCCAACAGCATGAAGTAAACTGCGAGCCACAGTCTGAAATCATCACTGTGGGGAGACCAAAAAAACGCACCACATGATCAAGGAAGAGTGCCACCAATTGAGTGGCCGAGCGTACGCCAGGACATGGGATAAAGCGCGCCATCTTTGTAAATACGTCCACCACCACTAGAATGGTGGACATTTTCTTAACCATCGGTAATTCCACCACAAAGTCAAGGGTGACCGTATTGGTTAATGTCGTCTTTCATACCCGGCCACCAGCACCACCGATGTAATAGGTCGTAGGTCTTAGCTTGACCCAGGAGTGCGGCCAGCCCTGAATCATGAGACCATTCCAGGGCCATAGTCCTGGAACGGGCATCAGGCAGGTAGAATAAACCTTGTACATAGGGAAGGCCGTAAAGAAGTCTGGCACCTAAGCCATCAAGAGAGGAAGCGTGGTCTTTAGCCCATCGTTTTAGCCGGTCTAAGGGAGGTGAGGAGACAGAACAAACACAGACCACTGATACAGATGGTAGGATAGACGGTTTAGGTTTTGGTGTGTCGAGATCATTGCCAATATGTGATAAAGCATCGGCTTTGCCATGCAAAGGACCAGGGCGATAGGTTACCGTGAAATCAAACAGATAGGTTACCGGGAAATCAAACAATGTGAAAAACAAATGCCAACATATTTGTCGGGCATTGGTGCACTTGGCATGAGACAGTGCCTGGAGGTTACGGTGGTCAGTACAAACAATGACTGGGTGCCGGGCACCCAGAAGATGGTGTCTCCATTCTTTGAACGCTGCTCTGATGGCGAACAACTACCTCTCCATGATAGTGTAATTGCGTTCAGCTGGTGATAATAGGCCAGCGGATGCAGGCGCCGTGTAGCCAGGCATACTTGAGAGAGTATGACCCCAACAGCAATAGCATAGACGTCCGCTTCCATGATAAATGGAAGGGTGGGGTAAGGGTGTTGTAGAACAGGAGCAGAAGTGAAAGCCTCCTTTAACGCCTGAAAAGCCGATTGGGTTTGCTGATCCCAATGAAACGGGACAGAGGGACTAGTGAGGCGAGTAAGGGGGGCAACGATCTCAGAAAAGGAGGCGATAAAACACCTGTAGAAATATGACAAGCCCAGGAATGATTGCAAGGCTTTCACCGAAGTCGGAACGGGCCAATCTAACACTGCTTGCACTTTGGTGGAGCACATGTGTACCCCATCTGCAGAAATGTGGAAACCAAGGAATTCAACCGAAGAAGCGTGGAAATGCATTTTTCCAGTTTAGCAAACAAAGAGTTCTCCCGAAGGTGCTGTAGAACAGAACCAACATGTTGCACATGATGTTTCAAAGTATTGGAAAATATCAAAATATCTTCTAGGTATACCACGACATAACAGTCCAACATGTCGTGAAAAATGTCATTAATGAAGTGTTGAAAAGTGGCCGGGGCGTTACAAAGCCCAAAAGGCATGACTCAGTATTCATAAAAAACAAACTTGGTCTTGAAGGCGGTTTTCCACTCGTCACCCCGCCAAACCCGCAAAAGGTTGTATGCACCTCTCAAATCGAGCTTGGTAAAGACGGTGGAGGTGGACAACTTGTCTAAGAGCTCCGAGATAAGAGGCAGCGGGTACTGGTTCTTAATGGTTATTTTGTTAAGGGCTCTATAATCCACACACAGGAGCAGATCCCCCTCCTTTGTAGGCACAAAGAATATCAGAGAGGCCGCAGGAGAACGAGAAGGCCGGATATGACCCAGGCGTAGGGCCTTCTCCACATATTCACACAGATGGTCCTCCTCTTTTTGGGTAAGGAAGTAAATGCGGCCATGCAGAACGACTGCCCCAGGCACCAAATCAATGGGGCAATCATAACTCCGATGAGGAGGGAGCTTCTCAGATAGGCCTTTATCGAAAAAATGTCAGCATAGTCCGCATACTCTGAGGGTACTTCAGAAACAGGAGTCTGGAGTGTAGCACTGATTGAAAACACATTAGCCACCATGGCCAGACAGGGCGACGACACCGACGCAGATCGGGTTTGAAGACATTGCTTGACACAGTATTCAGAAGAGAACTGAACCGTTTGTTTCACCCAATCAATAATGGGGTTGTGGAGTTTCAACCAGGACAGCCCTAGTATAATCCAAAATTGAGGAGTTGAAATAAGATCAAAGGTGATCCACTCCGAATGCCCTTCCGTGGTGGACATAACAATAGGACCAGTTTGCTCAGCGACTGGTCCTGATACTAGACATGATCCATTCACAGCCTGCACCTCTTCGGGCATAGCTTTTGGAAGCACAAGCAACCCATGGTGTTTGGCCGGTTGTATGTCCATATAATTGCCGCTAGCACTGGAATCCAGCATAACTGGACAGGAAAAGGTTGCTTTGTCCGAAGTGGAAAAACACATGCACAAATAAATATGCAATGACAGAAAAGGCACTTCCGAACAGTCCATAGCCAGACTCACCCACCCGGTTTGGTTCAAGGACGAGTCTTGGCGTTTCCCGCAAGTTTCACGAGTCTTTTGGGACATACACGAATGAAATGGCAAGACTGGCCGCAATACAAGCATAAGTTGTTAGCCATTCACCTTTCCCGTTCTGCCTTGGTCAGGGGACCTCTTGTGGCTCCGATTTGCACCAGCTCTGGATCCCCTGACAAGGGTTGGGAGGGTGAATCGCACTTGGGAGAACGCATATCAGGTACTTGACGCTCACTGCGTTGTTGCAGAATCCGGGCGTCCACCTGCAGGACCAGATCCATCAACTCAGGAAACCCTGAAGGGATGGCAGATACTACTGACAGAGCGTCTTTCAACTCTTCCGACAAGCCTCTGTAGAATACTGCTGCCTTTTTGTGTCCTGGCCAGGTTGTCTCTGCAGCCAATTGGTTAAAGCGGGCAAGATAAGGCAGGAGCTCCTGCTTACCCTGACTGATGGCCAGAAACTCCAAATCAGAGGCACGAGCCTTGTACCGGGCATCAAAGACAGAGCTCATAGCACGTATCAAGGTGTTAAAATCATATAAGGCCGGGTCGTTGGCTTCCAACAACGGGTTAGCCCAGGCTGCTGCGATCCCACCTAAATGGGACAAAACAAATGCTGCTTTCAAACTTTGCACTCAAGTGCCTGTCAGTGTTTTTTGAAAGCAGCTGCAAACCCGCTACTGGTGTAATAAAAATGATGTATCCAGGTCTACCTTCAGGCACTCAATTTATAAGCACTATGCATGTCCTTCACTGAAGTTCTGTTAAAAACATGCATTGGCAAAGCCAGCAATTTCAGCTTGTTTATCAATATCAGGCATTCACCAAGCAGTGCTATTTTATGTCTGTAATGCCCAGGTACTCTCACCACCTTGCAGCTGCTAGAATCCAGTTAAGACCACTATGGCAGCACCTGGCAAATGGCTTTCCCATACCTACACAAAAGCCAAAACTGTTTGCATTGGCAATGCCCAATAAAGAATGCCTTTCATCTGTGTGCCCTGCTGCCCTTCCCTCCCAACATGGGAATAGGATGAAATGGGTTGGGGATGCATGTTGCCCAGGCACCTTGCTTTGTTCGAGAAACTATGTTTATAGAGGTATGTAATTTATTTTTCTAGTGATGTAATTCCCCATGATTTCATTTCCTGTGGTCACCCTACATACATTACATTGGTCCCACCCCCACACTTGAATTGCAGAATTTAACTCCACAAGTCCTTGGAATCACACACACAGTGCCATCCTAAAGCTTTGCAACGAACAATCATTTGACAGTCTACTGATGTAAAATAACGATATGGTGACAAAATATGAACTGAAGGAGATAGAACTGCCCAGATGACGCCACATTCCAAAACATATTGATGAAGGATTAGCTGAAAATGTTCATCCAAAAACCATAAAGGACTACTACAGACCACAGTATTTTGAACTTTTAGATACCGTTTCTGTTCAATTTAAGCAGCGTTTTGACCAGGAAGGCATCCAAATGTATGAACACATTGAACAGCTGCTTCTTACTGGCAGAAGCGCAGAAAATGTTAAATATCCAGAAATGGAATATCCCCTCCTCTCGGCAAAATTAACAACATTATCAAGCATCCATAAATATTCTTCCATCTCAGAATTGGTAGAGATCTTTCGACTGATGCCTCCCACAGAAAAAGCTTTTTTTGCGCAGGTTGAGAAGCTACTGCAGACACTCCTAACTGTTCCAGTGGCTTCTCGTGAGGCTGAGAGGAGCTTTAGTGCTTTACGACGACTGAAAACCTGGCTGCGCACAACTATTACTCAGAAAAGACTGAATCATGTGTGTGTGTGCAATATACACAAATATATAATGGATCTGCTGGACCGACCAACAATTGCAAAACAATTTATCATGCGTACCGAACGGCGGAAACAAATATTTGGTTTTTTGGACAAATGCTCATGATAATCACTCACTACAAAATAATTGCCAGATCATTTTACTGTGTGGTTTGTGTCTGCAGCAAAGCCCATGTTAAGACGGTTGTACAGTTTGTGAGATTTGTGGACAAGCCAGCAATGGTGGGTGGACATCCAATCTTTTTGGGACAAGCTATGCGCAGGCTATGAAATCCTTTTGACCTGGGAAGTGGTAAGATTTTTACGTGAGCTGAGCCTTCTGAAGTGAGATGCCAAATAAAAGGATTTTGCACTGTGACTGAACTGCTTTTCTTTTTCTTAATTTTCTTCTGTTTTCTTTTTTTTTTCTTTTCTCTTGTTTTATACAGTGATGATATATGTGATTTAATATGTACTGTTATTTTAATTTTGCGACAAGTCGACTTCTTTGACTAAAAAACAATAAAGAAAGAAAAAGAAGTCCCAAGGTGTCCCCTGTCCCCCCCAGATTTTATTGGTCTCCTACGCCCCTGCAGCCATGCTGTTCTTTGGCGTTAAAATAGCATGCTCACATAAACATAATGTAGATTTCTCCATTAGATTTCTTATGTCAGGATCAATTTTGTATGTGAGGGAATTGTCGACTGTGCCTAGATTGGAAGTGATGAAAATGTAGCTCTCAAATACCCGATACTGCCTGTTACCAATTTTAAGAAGCAGTTCGGAAACTTACTTTATAATAAAGATTTAAAATGTGAATTTTTACTTTTCTGACATCTTCAGTTTGTGAGATATGGGTATCCTTCAAAAATTATTCACCCCCCTTTTCCACCTACCTTAAATGGATTTTTTTCGGAAAATGGTAAAACACATGTTTCTCTATTTTTGATGAAGACTCTAAATACAAATGTTCATGTCTGTAACATCAAATCGCCAGTTATGATAAGGTAAGCAACCATAGCTCGCGCCACCACTGTGCACTGCTAAGACTAACAATCAGGACATCAAAGATGACACGACAAATGTCATTGATGATATCACTGATGACATCATATATGAAATACTTTTTGATGAAAAGTCCCTACAAGGGGTTGTGTTTATAATGTTGATAGCAACATGTCAGGGGTGATCGGGAGACCTATCATGAATGATTTAATTTATTAAAGAATGTAGTCATCTAAACACAGCATATTGCAGTATTGTTGGTAAGGAACCAATTCATACCTACAGCCATTGCGTAAGTACAACATTTTTGATCTGGTCATTTTGGATAGTAAAATAATGAATGCTAACTTATCAGAGTTTTGAGTAATGTTAAACAAGGAACCAATAGCTAATAATTCAAGACTTACTAACTACATACTTATGTTAGTAGAAACAATACATATAAAGACCCACAATGCATACAAATCAGAGGCACATACAGGGAAAATAAATTAAGGAAGAAAGAAACAACATCACCAGAAAATGTCAATATCATTAAAGTTCATTATCATGTATATAACTGAATTGTGTGTTTGAGGCCTGCTTATTGCCCAATATATGTGTACCATGAACTGAGACCAAACCCTAAGTAAAGTTCCTTAACAACATAGGACAAGGATAACGTCTAGATATATACCACCTTTTGAATGTTAATATTCTGACTGTCAGTGAACAAAACCGCCTGGCCTAGATATGTCAGTGAACAAAATCAAGTGGCCCCGATATGTGATGTCATCAATGTCATTTGTGAGTTCATATTTGATGTCCTGGGTGTTAGTCTTAGTGCACTGTGGTGGCGCGAGTTATGGTTGCTTAGCTTACAATAACTGGCGAATTTCGGGGGGGTTCGGTTTTACTTGTAACCATAAAGTTCCTTTAACAACGTTTTTTCATTGAATTTTATAGGTTTGTATTAGTGCAACTTTGCCATAACGTTCCTTTAACAAAGTTTTTTCAGCAAATTTCATAGGTTGTTATTAGTGCAACTTAACCATAACGCCCCTTTAACACAGTCAGTTTTTTCAGTGAATTTCATGGGTTTTTACCAGCGCATGCTAATTTTCTACAACTTACTAATATCATACTTACCCTAATATAGCAACATTTTTCTCCAATTTACAAAGTTTCACCTTAAAACTCTGCAATGTCCCACCTTCTAGCATCATTTTTAACACTTCTACACACTTTGTGCAACTTTTACCACAGTTCTGTGTCTGTCGACGTTCGCAAACTTCTGACGTCATCGCGGACCTTCTGATCAGTGTCACGTGACTGTACACATGCGCGCAACATTATGACGCGTTCGCAAATGCACCTGCACTTTGCAATCAGATCTGTGCTTCGCGGACAGTTCAAAACAGCATTTTCTACTGATCTAAGAACTTTCAAGCTCGACATTTTCCCCTTGCACAGCTCCTACACCTATTCTTACTCATTATCTATTAACAATCTAGTACAGAGCACATACTTCGAAGAATATTAGCGAAACTGCTATTTATCTTAATAATGGCATCAGATTTGCCATCCCTCCTCCCCAAAAGACACCACCACCAGATGGAGGACCTACACAACAAAAAAAGTGCAGTACTTCCAAAGACAATGAAGAAGTCCAGGAAAATTAGGTAGAGGAAGTGCCTACCTCTAGCACCAATAAAGAATCACGTGTGTTGCAGTTCTTTACCACTGTTGGGAATGTATCAAACACCTCCATGTGCCGACACACCCAACCCAACCACCGCAATGCTCTCAGAAAGGCTGTTCCTTTCTTAGCAAGTAGTAGGCTGTCCTCTTCCACCTCATCTTTCTCAACCAGTACTGAACCACACACCCTGCTTCTGTGGGACACAAAATCCCACCAGCTACCTTGCAAGCAATACTAGAGGCTGTTGATCCATATCTTTAGAAGACAACAGTCCTCTGTATATACTGCAACACACCACTCTGCAGGGTAGAGCATTTTCAAAGTGCTTTTGAAGCTGTAATCATTGAGCATGAAAAACACTGCCCCCTACCTTAAATGTTACACATGCACAACATCTTCCCCTGGCCACCTGCTGCTCCACATTTGTGGTTGATGCCTCTTCTCTCATTTTCCTCCCCACCTTACTTTCTAACCTCTCCTGCAAAAAAAAACAATAAGGAAAAAAACAACAAAGAGACGGTTCCATTCAGAACCACCTTTCATAGTTGAAAAAGAGCACTAAAAAAAGAATCTTATAAACTCCATCTACTTAACATTTCTCAATAAACTAGATAGACGCAATAGGATTCTATCACGTTAACTTCAAAAGCCCTTGCAGCACTGATTTTGTTAGCCCGCCCAAACTACTAACATCACTAAAAATTCAAAATGAGCTCCACCTAATTCAATGACGGTAGTGGGCAGCGTAGCCAAACTTACCCTGTCATCACCAACGTTATAAGGTTATCTAACGCAATACGAGGAACTTAAGCACACACATCTACAATAAATGCAAAACATTTCTTTTTACTCACAGAAATGATACAAACATTTTATTTTGAAAAAACAATAGCCCAGACAGCAACAAGTACTTTTAATTTTGGCACAACAAAAAAACATTCAATTAAGTCCACGAAAACTTGCTTAACTTTTTCATATACAGTTCATAGCTACCGGACTTTGTATCGTTCTCATTTTCAGTGAAACTGTCAACGGTGATCTTCTAATGCCAAATCCGATCATCAATCCATTAATGCAAGTCTTTACATTCTTCACCAAAAATTATCTTCCATGACCAACGAGTAATGTACGCACACGCCGCTCCATTACAGAGGAGAAATGAGTGCTTTAAAATGTAAATAAAAGAAACACTTTCACATCTGCACGTTTCTAGAACCTATACGCTCCCATGTTGCTCCTTGTTACTGCAACCGCAAAACAACAGATTGTTGTCTGGCGGTCGTCCCAAATAAATATTACATATCCGTTGTTGATAATTATTGTCCAAATAATGTTGAAAAACACATTGACATGGGCACATCGTGAGTAAATAACTATGTAAAATCAAGAAGGCGAACACGTATTTCAGTAACCACTTTACAGTTAAATATGCACAGTACATTCTTATTTTGACTATACAGTTAAGTAATAATTGACACGTGCAATGTCTATTCTTTGCACCAAATTGAACATTCATCCATCAGGACGTTCTTCATATGGTACACAGTAAACTTTCTATCCACACTTCAATAAATACTTAAAATCTTGCTTACATTACGTTTTGCGAATCCATTCTTACGATGTAGCGGAGGACCAACCGCTTCAAAGCACAGTTTTCCGAAATAGAAACTTTACTTTCCGACATCAGCTTTCAATGTAGTGAATCTTATAATTTCTTTGTGGATTTTTGACACATTTACTCCTTCAAATTCTTAGTGCGGTGTATTCAAGGACACATAACAATAGGACCCTTCATGTACCGTTCACAGCGTGCCTGAGTCAGTTTCGATTTTTGAAACACATGCTACAAAAATGAACAATATTACTGGCAAACAGTTTACTGAAAAACAACAAAATATTTCAAGTAAACCACATACCACAATATTTATTTCCATTCTACCTCGTCAACGCACCTGTTCCCAATACATTTACGTTTTCTTTACAAAATAACCTCAGGCGCAATGCACACAGGCACGGTTTCCCTATATGTCAATGATAATCTGCCCCCTGCTTTCTGTCAAAAAGATCTGCACATAGTGTTTTCCCACGCATCAGACATCCTTGTAGAAAATTCAAGGGTCTTGACTTTCATCCTAAAATCAACCACAAAAGCATCACACTTTGTCTGCCATAATTGTTGGAACCTGAACGAATAATAGTAACGTAAATACAAGTACACTGATCATGTAAAAGTATAGACACACGAACAGTGGAGTACAGGCTTACTAGCATCTATTCCCGGAATCATATCAATTTCTGCATTCATGCATGCGCCCCTCGTTGCCCTCCACAGCAACATGTAAATGTGCAAAGGGCACAGGCACATGTTCATAAGGCACATTGCCAATACAAATTCCTTTGCCCGTTATTTCAATGTTGACTAACACTGTGGCACATAAACCTTTGGTGTATTGCAATCTGCAGCCACTTATCATTGCAGCTAATTTCCCGCATGTAGAATTACATCCAGTTCAATTACATAATTCCTTCATATTCGGAAAACACTTTGTACTCCCACTACATTACCTACAATTACTATACACAGTGCTTTAAGTGGGCCAGCGCAAGCTCCAAAAGTCGCCCTGCCGGGGACCCCCAGTCCCACCACACCACGGCTGGACACATTATCCTGCCATGGCCGCAGCCGAAATGGGAGATCCGCAGCCAAAACGGGAGATGCGCCCGCCAAGTAGTCACACAAGCTGACAGAAGTGCCAGCCAGCCACTCTTGTGGCTGGCTGGCACTTCAGTCAGTCGCTGTTACTTCCTCCTGTGACCCCTCGGGCGAGGGGTTACAAAATACAGATACTGTCCATTTGTTTCCCCACCTCCCCTCCCCATGTCACTGAGGCTGTTATATGTTTATAAAAGTTGGCTTGCAAAGTACACAATTAAAGCCATCTTTTATAAAGCTTTGCCGATGGACAAAGACGCCTCAGACTTTGTCATTCGTCAAAGCTATAATTATGTTACCACCACTCCCCACTACGAGTAAAAAGGACATTAAAGGCGGAAAAGCTACTACCATATCTTCTCCCCAATCTCAATAACTAAGTTAACAACACAGACCCCACCTTATTAGTGGAAGTCATTAACAGCACCATGACCAAGGCTCTAGACACTATTGCACTGGTCATAATTTGCAAAGGCAGACAGAAATCTCACCTTAATGCATGGTTCACACCCCAATTGAAAGAACTAAGGACTCAAAAAAGAAAGCTGCAATCTATCTGGCGCCACTCGCCCACTTAGGAGAATAAGGTCAAGTTAACAAACCTTTCTAAACTGTACAAGAAGGAAATAAGTAGCACAAAAAAGAACACATTCAGCGACTGAATATCTAAGGCAAAATCGGACACCAAGGAACTTTTTTCTATCCTTTGTGAAATGGAATCAGGCTGATAACACTCCCAAAGACAAGCCTTGTTGTACCGACATACAAAATGCCTTATCGAATAAAATCCCATCCCTCCAAATTAAAATAGCAAAAAAGAAAACCTCCTTGCTCTTACCTTCAGAGACAGAGATGATAATACCACCCCAACTTTTAGCTTCAGGTAAATCTCCATTATTGAAACAGAAAAAATCATACTCTCACTCAAACCTTCCAACTGCAAAGGAGATAACTGCCCAGCCCAAATCATAAAGGATGCAACTAGAGATCTAGCCCCTTTCATTTCGAAGCTTATCAATGCCTCGTTCACGACAAACCTAGTGCCCAATAACCTTAAACCTTCCTGGGTACTTCCATTGCTCAAAAAACAAACTCTAGACCCTTCTATCCCGACTAATTACAGACCTATCACTACAGTCCCCTTCTTACTCAGAATCATAGACAGAGTTGCCTACCTACAAATACAGGACTATTTAGAAGCCAATAACCTACTAGGATCACGACAGTCTGGATTCTGCCACCTACATGGCATAGAAACAGTCTTGATTGACCTCAAGACTCAAATTGACGAGTTGAAGGACAATGGGAAATCAGCTATGCTACTCCTCCTTGACTTATCGGCAGCTTTTGACTTGGTGGATCTCGCAGTCTTATGCAACCACCTTAGGTCAGCTGCCCATTTCTCAAGTGATGCCATAACTTGGGTTCAATCCTTCTTAGCGAACCGGACAATGAGAGTCTTCTCCCCTCTAGCAGCTGCTGATCCCATACACGTCCCCTGCGGTGTTCCTCAGGGATCATGTGTCTCCCCACCATGTATAACATTTTTACTAAGCCCCTGTTCGACAAGTTGGACAGATTGCATGTCACCTACACTAACTACGCAGATGACACCCTGATCCTCATTCCCCTTTCGAGCAACTTCTTGGAGGATTCGGCCTTAGTAAATAAGATATACCTCCTCATTCAGGCATGGATAGCATCCCATGGCCTTTGCCTGAATGACGATAAAACAGAGCTATTGATCCTTGGATCTGAGACTGCCATTAAAAAACTCAACCCTAGCTATGCCTCTTTCAACATTGACAACAATGTCATTAAAGTTATGCCTGCATTTAAAACCCTTGGCTTCTATCTTGACTCGGCGCTTACCCTCAAGAAGCAAGTCAACTCGGTTTATAGTGATAATGTCGAAAAACATAATGTCGAAAGTGAAAATGTCGAAAACATAATGTTGAAAAAAAAAATTTCGAATGTCTTTTTTTCTTTGTTTTTTGTTTGAAATGGGAGGGTTCCCCACCAAACCCCTTTTTTAATTTTATTTTCCCAAAAAAACATGTAAATAAAAAAATAAAGCATTGGAAAAAAAAATGTGCAACATTTTTGTAATTCGACCAAATGTTTTCGACATTATAACTGCACACCAGTCAACTCACTAGCATCATCCTCAGCATACACCTGCAAATTGATCCAAGATTGCAGACCATTTCTCTCTGAAACTAGCCGCAACACCCTAGCCAATGCACTTATATTATCTAGACTGGATTATTGTAACGCATTATACGCGGGATACAATAAGTACATTATGGACAAAAAGCAAAGACTCCAAAATAACGCCCTTAGAGCAGCGCTAAATATTCCGAACAGAGATCACATCTCTGCTTTCAAAAGAGATGTCCACTGGCTCAAGATCAAGGACGGGATCCTCCTCAAAACACTGTCCCTCACCTCCAAATGCCTAAATGACATAGTGCCTCCATACCTTGTAGAAAGAATAAACAAGAGAACTTCTGACCGACCCATGAGGTCGGCCAACGCCTACACCCTAGAGGTTCATAGCTATAAACAGACTACAGCCGGTGGTTCGAGTTTCTCGGTTATAGCTGCCCAATCTTGGAATGGACTTCCCATAGAGCTCAGAACACACCAACCCTACTCTAGATTTAGGCGAAAAGTCCTATCCTGGTTATGGACTAACGATGCCTGAAATAAATTTTTTGCTGACACTCCTACAATGCATATTTCATTTCATTATGACCAATAGGCCCGTCCCTTTCCAACTGTATATGCTTCCATTGTACCACCTGACTCTACTCTTTGGTTTATCCTTTGGGACCTTTCTGGTTCTATTGTAAATTATGCGGTAGTAACTTTGTCTATCATTGTATGTAACTATGTTTAGAAACTCACCTATGTATATTACTACCCTGTAACTAAGCTTTTAAGTATCCTTGTAATGCTCGCGCCCAGATACATGAGGGTCTTGGTTGCGCTTTATCAAATAAACAAACAAACAAACAAGCAAACAAAGCTTTATAAAAGATGGATTGAATTGTGTACTTTTCAAGCCGTCTTTTATAAACACAGAAATATTTCAATGTTTATGTTTAAAAAAGATGGCTTGAAAAGTACGCAAACCATAAGGTATGCACACAAATATGTAAATGCTATATATTTTTGTACGTACCTTACTATGGTTTGTGTACTTTCAAGCCATCTAGAAGTACACAAACCAAAGTAAGGCACGCAAACAAATATAGAAATGTAAGTATTTATATTTTTATGTGTGTAAACATAGACATTTGCAACACATTTCTATATTTATAAAAGATGGCTTGCATAGTACACAAACCATTACACAAACCATAATACAGTATGCATACAAATATATAAATGCTTACATATATTCATATATTTGTTTGCGTACCTTACTGGTTGTGTACTTTTCAGGCAACGCCCATCCTGCAAGCCACACCCCCAAAAGAGGGCCACCCCTCGGTTTCTTACCCACTTAAAGCCCTGTCTATACATATATTACTACTGTGGTGGTTGTGCCCAGTACACATATTCTGGGGGCCACTGATCACAGCACAATTAACTATATAACAAGTGCATACTATACACTGTCAACTAATAAAACTCACCCCCACCCCCCTGCAATCGAAATAATGTCTGCTGCATTTCCAAACCCTTTTTTTCACCTATAAAAACAGCTCTACATTACTTTCATTCCACTTCCCTACCATTTCTATGCCCTCTTCCAGCCATCCAATAACCCCAAATGTATTTTCCAATCTATCCGTTCATGGCGCAGTCTGCGAACTACCAGTGTCCACAAACAGCCACGGCACCTGCCCGGCCTTTTTCACCCTACAAAAACAGCCCCATATCATCTTTTTTCCACTTCCCCACCCTTCCCAGCCCCTCTTTCCACCACCAAATGACCAAAAATGTGTTTTTCAGACTTTTTCCCCACCACGCTGTCCACGGTCAGCTGCAGCCATACACGGATCCAACATGGCAGGTGTTTACAAAAATCTGACCCACCTCACGTTTTGTATTGACCAATCAGCAGGCACATCCGATGTCCGCGGACATCACGCCTCCCTGTGGATCAATAGGAGGCCCGTCTGCGGACCAAACAGGGAAGTGAGTCCACGGACCGAACGCAGATATCACAATTTTCTTTAGCTACTTTTTTGGTCATTTCAAAAAGAAATACTGGACGGATTTACACCACATTTACAGAAGCACGCTTTCGGGATCAATACGGCGCTCCTGCTGCAAATTTGGTGATAATCTCTCCAGTGGTTTGGGCTGTAGGCATGAGCAAAACTTTTTCCCATTGCGTCTATGGGAAAAAACACACATTTTGAGATGCCCGTATAACTTTGCCCCCACTTAATGAAACCTCACCAAACTTCTCAGGATTCAGAATTCAACAATAAATCTTTCTAAGTACAATGTCCTTTTAATCGTCAAGGCTGTGGAAAATAACAATGAGTGCTTCAAAGTTTCTAACAATCCCTTTCCTGCACAAAACCTGCATTTTTTACACCATTGCTGTGAGGAAAAAAAGGGACTGTGCAAATGAGAAGGCAGCTCAGGAGAGCTTTTACAAGCAAAGCGGCCAAAAAACTACATTTCCCATGAGTCTTTAATGGGAGACTTTGCTGCCTGCTGGAAAAGGAACAAGTGTGTCACTCATTAGGGTACTTATGCCACTCCCCGGGCGGACCAGGCGGTGAAGACGCTTCAACAGCGCTCTGTCCTTACAGGGCACAAGCGCGAACACGGCGGACAAGCCGTCAACGCTGGATATAACATTGCCTGTGGAGGTGCTGGCAAGCCCCCCTAGGCCTCAGTTAAGTGTTACTTTGCATTTAGGAAGTTTCAAGGGGCCATGTGAATATTTCTTTGTCCTCATTTACATGATTTCCTCCCTTGCGCTCTGTGAAGGAGGGAGGTTCAGAGCCGTGGAGGACTGCACATGTATATTCTTGATTAAGGGCTCATGAACGCACACTGGGCATGCCACGACTCGCGGAGTGACGATGCTCCATATCATTGAACGCAGAAAAACACACAGTTTAGGAAACGCAGGGACTTGCTATGTTTGTTCATGGCTGCTTGCTTCTTGTTTTCATTTCCTGTCTACCAGAGTCATTTATGCTGAAGGTTTGAAGTACCCTTCGTCGGCTGACACAGCAGGCGGGTTGGGAGTCATTACCATGAGTATGCCACGCAGCTTCAGGAGATATGTTGTTGCTTGTGCTTCATCGTGTATCATGTGTGTGTTGCTGCAAGTTATCTATGGCCATCAATAACGTTCAATGTGCTTATGTTTGTTGCTGGTACAGGGGTGACTAGGAATACAGTAGTCAGGTTAGATCCTAATTAAGAAGGGTACTGACTAGGCGATAAGTTCCGAGAGGTACATATTGTTCAGGATATGTGTACATGTCATGTCTTTTTCCCTATGTTCCTTATTCCTATCCTCATGTAAGATTCCTAAACCTTTTCCCGGGGACCCTAACACCCCCTGCCTATCCACAACCTCTCCCTAACCCTTTTGCCCCCATTGGCTGCCTCATGGTGCCTGTATATATCAAAATCAGGACCCTGTGGCAACCAAGGTGGGAGGGGTCAACTGCATTTGGCTTCCGTGGCTAGGAAGGAGTTGTGTGATACTCCAGGGGTGTGACAGATGCTCGACACTTCCTTCTGAGCCGCCAAAACCTCCTTTGTATGATGCCAATTCAGACAAAACCTCATAAATTTGCTACGAAAAAAGGGGCTGGGAAATGTGCATAAATAAGATGGTCACACATTATACTCCCGGGTTTCCTGGTTCAGATGATAAAATAGTTGGTTTGCTTCCTCATTAGTAAGAATGCAATCCAGCCTCCATAATTTCCACTTCACATAGGTCGGATTAGCTATTAAAATACCTTTTGTAGAATTGATTAGCTCTTATATATAATTACAAGAAGACATCCACATCGAAAACATCCATTCTCTTTCACATGCTAATGCTAACTTTAAAAGTTGAAATCCCTCTTTCACCCCTCTTATTTGCCCAAACAATGGCAGTGTTAGCCGAGAGGCTAAGGAGGGCCCGACGGTTGAGGGCATTAGAGTGGGTACGAGGGAATTCAAGTAGGGACTTTATGCGGATGATGTGTTGTTACACCTGGTGAACCCCACCGGTTTGGTCCCCGCAGCACTAGCGATCATAGAAGAATATGGGCGGTTTTCAGGGTTTAAAGTCAACAAGGACAAATCAGTGATTTTCCCGATCACTTCGGGGGACACCAGACCGACGGATGTGCTTGGGCAATTGGGGCTGCAGATACAGTCTGATAGTATCAGAGATCTTGGTATCAATATTGTTAGGCCGGGGGAGGACCTGGGAGAAGCCAACTATCCCCCCCTCTTTGACAAATTATTTTCGGAAATGGCAACATGGGGCAAGGGACAGCTGTCGTGGATGGGAAGGTTCAATGCAATAAAGATGAATCTCCACCCGAGAGTCCTATACCTTTTCCAGATGCTACCGGCCCTTGCCCCACAGGCGCACCTGAGAGAAGCTAAGTCACGAATCCTGCACTTCTTATGGCAAAATCAGAAACCCAGGGTGGGATACGAGACGTTGATACTACCAAAAGATCGAGGAGGCGTGGGGCTCCCAGACTTGATGTTTTATTATAGAGCAGTGCAGCGTAGGGCAACGGTCCCAAATTTAAGAGAAGATCCAGAGAAACAATGGGTATTCCTGGAGAACTAACATATGCTTCCAGCGACAGTGGGGGAATGGCTCTGGGTACCGAAGGGGAGGCTTCCAAGGAGAATACATGAACATCCCTTCCTTGGAGTCCACTGGGAAGTGTTGAGTAGGGGGGGAAAAGGAGGGATGGGATTACCACATGGCCCTCACTGATGAGTCATATGTGCACCCCCGGTGAGAGATGCTATATCAGAGATCGCAAGGTACCAGGAAGTGTTTGTGGGTGGGATCACCAGCGTGGGGCAACTGTGGAGGGGTGGGAAATTTGTGAGCATCCAAGAACTCCCTGTGCTCCTCTATCTTAGGTTCAAGGGCATTTTTACTGTGCAGAAGTGGAGAGAATTGATTCAGAGGGATCTCACACCAGGGAGAGAGTTGTAGACGGGCAAAGGGAGATAAGGGGCCTGATCTCACGTCTTTATGGGGCTCTGCTAGACACCAAGGGAGGGACAGTGCTGGGGCTGCATCACAGATGGGAAGAGACCTGGGTACAGAGTTAGGCAAGCATCTCTGGCAGCAGATGTGTCAGAGATCTTTTAAGACATCGATCTCCTGCCAATATAAACTTCATGGCATGAAACTATTACATTGGTGGCAGAATGACCCGAGGCGGTTATCTAAGATGTTTCCCACAGTGAACCCCCAATGTTGGCACGGGTGTGGTAGCGTTGCAGACTATTGGAATATGTGGTGGGACTGCCCAAGAGTGCAGATGTACTGGTCTGAGTTTTTGGGGTGGATTAAAGAGGTGGGGGGGGTAACTGGGGCTTGACCCCATGCTGATACTCTTTGGTCTGGAGAAACGCAAGGATAGATGGTGTGCTCTTCCCCGATTGGTGGCGCACTTCCTTCTTCTGGCTGCTCATGCAAACCGAGCCAGATACTGGAAAACGGCAACCCTTCCTATATTGAAAGAGTGGATCAGTACTGCAAGAGACGTGTATCTGATGGAAAAGATCACTGCAGCGTTACATGAAGGGGGGGGGGACGGTGGAATTGGAATTGCAACAATTCTGTAATACCTTTGGGTGAGGTTGGTACGAATAGAAGACCCGGAATGCGGTGCTCGGCTCGGCACGTTTAAACAAGAGATGATTGATGGCTTAACTAATGATTGCTATGATGGATCGTGCGCCCTTGAAACCACGCGGGCGTTGCTATATTAAGCGGTGACTCTGGGATTGGACTGAAAGAGATCTGTTTCTAAACGGGGAGTGGGAGTATGTGATTGTAAAGGTTTGTTACAATGTCATGTTCTTTATCACGAGGGATGTCCCCTCGGACAGATTCCCGTTATTTGATTTTTGACTGTGCTTTTAAAACCAATAAAATTCAATAAAAAATAAAACAAAGTTGAAATATAGGTAGGGTGTCTTCCGTTATGCATTTCCACTAAAAGAATAAAGATTTAAAACAGACCAGACCATACAATGACATCAACCCTAATTCAAGTCTTATCAGTTGAATTGGAGTAACCTTCGGGAGGCACAGTATTCTTTTCCAGAAGATACCCTCCCAGGTCAACCACGACCATATTTATTTGAAATGTAAAATGTGGCCTCTGCACCATAGGTCATTATAGCAGTGATCTTTTTTTTTTTTTAAACCAAAAGTATAACTACAGAGAATATTCTGAAACAATATTATGATGAAAGATTTCAACAATCCAGAAGTTAGAATTACATTTCATGATGGCCAAGTATGCCTATGTAATTGGTGCAGAAAAAACGGACACATTTAAAGTATAAAACATAGCAAGACACACAATGACAAAAATACAAAGGGGAAGAGACACCCCAAAAGGAGAGGCGAGAGGGAGGATATAAGCAGGATACTTCAAGTAGATCTCTACTTCATCGTCAGTTAGGGGCAGCATTAGATAAAAACCTTAGAAATAGCTGCACTTAAATTCCTGTTTAAGTAAAAGAAAAGGGGAGGAGGCATCACATCTTTCTAACCTATGAATATTGCATCTAGAGTTCTACCACATTTTTTTTTTTAATTTGGGTTTTATTAGCCTTTATGCAAAACGATAACAAAAACCTGCGGAACAGCTCCGGTACACTTCACACATTTTCAAATAACAGTCGAGCATTCCCCTCCCCCCCAAACTCCCTCCCCTCCGTAACCCAGTCCCCTCACCTGGGGTTTCCTTGAATTTGAACCGCTGGCACTTGATGGTAGGCATTATGCTATCGTGTTGAGGCTTTCAATGCCAAGTTCTTCACCGGTGTTCAAGCTCTTGCCCAGGAATGACTTTCGTAGTGCTCTTTGTTATGTCCGCTTTGTGCCGGATAATGGATCTCCCCTCCAAACTACCCCCACCGGACTCTTCTTTTCCTTTCCAATGCCGGTGTCCCCCTTCCCCGTTCCCGGTCCGTCACGATATCCGTAACTCTATGTACTTCCCATCCCCATGATTGTCTCACCCCTTCCCAGTTAGAGCTAAAGGTGCTCAAGTCATCATTGACCATTGCAGTCAATTTGTCCACGAGGAACATGCTCTTTAGCTTTCTTTGCCAATCCTCTTTGGACGGGGCTACCAGGCTCTTCCATTTCTGTGCCAAGGCCACCCTCCCCGCCCTCAGCATCGTTTCCCACATTCTGGGGTATCTATATGTGTCTGAGTCTCTCAGGGGCAGGCCTAGTAGTATCGTCAATGGATCTTGTGGGAGTACTTCCCCAGTGACCTCTGTGATCCAACCCCTCACATCCTCCCAGCACCTTTGAACCTGTAGACAGTGCCACCACATGTGTTCCCTCGTTCCCATCTGGCCACACCCCCTCAGACATTTCGGCGAGACCCCAGGGAACATCTTTGATAGCTTTAGTGGATTCCTGTGCCAGCCCTGTAGGATTTTGAAATTGTGCTCCATGTCTACTGTAAATAGGTTCCCATGGAAGGCTATTTTGAAGACTTTGTCCCACGCCTCTTCTGAGAGGACCTCCCCCGCCAAGCCATTGCAATAACTACGGAACCCTCTCCTTTCTGAGAGATTGTTGGTATTCAATATCTTATATATTTTCGACACCATTCCCTTCCTTGAGTTGGCAGAGTCTAACATTTTCTCGAAGGGAGTCAGGGATCTCCTGAGTTTTTGTCCCCAAATCTGATCACATAGAATGCCCTTCAGCCTGAGATATTTGAATATAGAGATCGTTCCCTGGCCCAGCGCCTCTTCGATCTCCTAATATGGTACAAATTCTTCCTCTCTGAACAATTGGCCCACCCTTTCCATACCATTGTCAGACCAGGACTGCGCATTCTTAAATCCCCTGCTACCCAACCTGAGCATGGGGCCCCACAGCGAGGTTAACGGGGTGGGCCATGTTGTCAAGTGGTTGGTTTGTGCCCCCTCCTTCCAGATCGCCCAGAGTAACCCCAACATTGGGTGGTTCTTTAATCTGTTCAAATTGACTTTCGTGGAGCCCAAAGGAGGTCCTGCACCTTGAGTGGATGCATGTCCATGTCCTCCAGGTAGGTCCAATAGGTTCCCTTGCCCTCTTTCATGTGTTCTAGGACCCTTAACTGGGCTGTGCAGAAATAGAGGCGGAAATCCGGTAGTCCAAAGCCCCCTTCCTCCCTAGGCAGAGTGAGAATAATCCTCCTAGTCCTCAGGGTCTTACCCTGCCAGATGAATGCTTGGACTGATTTCTGGAGATCTTTAAAGATCTGGTCAGGGACACTCGTGGGAAGGGCTGTGAAGAGATACAGTAGTCTTGGTAAGATGCTCATTTTCAACGCCGCCATACGTCCGTACCATGACAGAATCATGTTACCCCACCGTCTCATGTCCATCTTGATCTCAGTCATGATAGGGTCGTAGTTGGCTGGGGCCAGTCTTGAAAGGTCACTGGTAAGGAGGATGCCCAGGTAACAAATGGTTTTTCTCAATACTGACCTCCATGAACCTATTTGGAGGGTTCAGCATTGGGTCCTGTGCCCGGATAGGGATAAACATAGATTTCGACGTATTAATTTTCAGCCCCAAAAACTGCCGAAGGATCCTATCAAGGACAGGAGGGGGGGGGGGCCACCGGCAGGGTTCCACCAAATATGCTAAGATATCATCTGCAAACAATGAAAGTTTGAATTCCACTTCTCCCTGTATAATTCCCTTGATGCCCGGGTGGGTCCTCACTGCTATGGCGAGAGGTTCCATTGTGAGTGCATATATTAGCGGGGAGAGAGGACACCCCTGTCTCGTACCCAGCGAAATGTAGAATGAGGCTGAAAGCTCTCCATTCACCTGAACCCTTGCTGTTGGGGCCCTGTGCAATGAAGCTACCCATTTTCTAATTTGTTCCCTGAACCCCATTCTTCGAAGGAGTAGTGCGATGTACCTCCATTCGACCCTATCAAATGCTTTTTCTGAGTCTATTGAAAGCAGGCTCGCGTCAAGGTTCGTTTCCTGTGCATAATGGATCAGGTCTATTGTTTTCTGGATGTTAACCGAGCCCTGACATCCCCCTATAAAGCCCACCTGGTCCCCTTGGACCAGCGTTGGCATAATCCTCTCCATCGTCTTGCCGATTACCTTTGACAGGATCTTGACATCCATGTTAAGCAACAATATTGGTGTATAGGAGGAGCAGTCGGTCGGGTCTTTTCCTTCTTTGTGTAAAACTGCTATAATTGCACCCATCATTGTTTCGGGTTGGATGTCCCCCGCAAGGACTGCATTAAACACCTTTGCCAAGTGAGGGGCTAAAGTGGAGCGGAAGATCTTGTAAAATTTCACAGAGAACCCATCCTCCCCTGGTGACGTTTCCCCCTTCATCCCACTGATCACTAGCACTATCTCCTCTTCCGACATTGGGGCCTCCATCTCATCTGCCACCTCCTTCGCCAGGGCCGGAACTGGGATTGACTTTAGAAATTCTTCGATTTGGGTTTTGCCCCACATACTCTGATTTGTACAGCTTTTCATAGTACTGGCAAAAGGCCCCCCCAATACTCGATCCCAGTGTCCCCGATTCGGTTGTTATCACTTTCACCATCCTATTTTTCTGGACCTCCCTCAATTTCCATGCCAGTATTCTATCTGCCCTGTCCCCCTTTTCGTAGTATTTCTGTTTAAGCAATTGGAGGCTCCTTTCCTGTTTGTTTAGCAGAAGTTCCTTCAGCTTTAGCCTGTGTCCCTCCAGGGCCCTCACCCAGCCTGAATTACTGGGCCTATTCGGGGACCAACCCGGTTGAAGCTTTGCTATTTTTCCCCAGAGGGTTTTCTCCTGGGCTTCCCTATCCCTCTTTCTTTGGGCTCCAGGTTTGATGAGGACTCCCTCTATGGTCGCCTTGAATGTGTCCCATAGCTTGTGTGGGCTAACCTCCCCGTTATTGTTCAATTCAAAATATTCCACAATGTTGTCTAGCACCACTTTTGCAATCACCTCATCCTTTAGTAAGGCATCATTGCACTTCCAGCGTCCCCTCCAAATACGGCCCTCCCCTCCATCAAGGTCATCCGAACCAGATCGTGGTCAGACCAAGGTACAGGGTCCACCCTATGGCCAGTTGCGTATGGGAGCAGGGATTTATCAATGAGGATATAATCAATCCTTGAAAAGGACTTGTGTATCCTAGAGAAATATGTATATGGGGGGTCTCCCGCTTCCGTGCTTAGGAGTGAGTCTTTCAGACCCAAGTCTTGATTGACCTTGCAAAAACTTTGCAACATGAGATCGTCTGCCGCCCAGACGGCCTGAGGTTACAGTACCTCCCCATCGGTTGCGGGGTTCAGGACCATGTTAAAATCTCCCCCCACTATCACTGTGCCTTGCATGAATAGTGGGCTTGTTTCTCACTTCCTCCCAGAAATGCGCCTGACCCTCGTTAGGCCCGTATACCACCGCCAAAGTTAAATGGGAACCCTGGAGTGTACCCCTTACCAACAAATATCGACCCTCTGGGTCCTTCAGCGTTGCCTCTGTATCGAAATCCAAATCCCTCGCCAATATGATTGCCACTCACCTCTTTTTAGCTCTATGTGATGTGCATAGGATCTCCCCAATCCTGCCCCCTCGCAAGTTGGGTTCCTTCCCCCTTGCCCAGTGTGTCTCCTGCAGGAAGAATAGGTCCAGTTTTGCCCTGCGAAATTCCCTACTTAGTAAGGACCTTTTGGTGGCAGTGTTCCGCCCCCGACATTCAGGGAGCCCACTTCTAGCACCATTAAGCAATCAGCCATTTTCGGTATCTACCTTCCCCATTATTCAGTGCCGTTTCATTATCCCCTCACCGTCGTGACGTTATAGTAAATCTTTGGATGCCCGGTCCCATCAGCAAACCATTCTCCCCTCGCAACTTCACTCCCCTCGCTCCTGGGTGGAACTTAAACTTGACCCAACTGCCCCCCCTTTCTGTTCCCAACTCTGTCAACCCCAACTCCCTCCATCCCCCTCTCCTCTTCTCCACTTCCCTGGCGCCCAGCTAGTTAGTTCAACCATTCCTGGTACTTGGCCGGACAACCAACGTGGCCGCCATTGCCGGGCTGCTCATGCGTTTACTCATCCCCGTTGAGCCCCCCCCTTGCTGTGCTCTCCCACCAAAACACTGCTCATATTTGCTGTTCTGTGGGGTCGTCGCCTCCTGTCAGATCGGTATCCCGAACCCTGTTTCGAGCTGGGTCATAGTTACCCTCATCCTTCAGGGCTGCCCCATCCTCTGTCCTTAGTCGGGAGTGGCGTGTTCAGTTTCTTGATTTTTCTAGATCCTGCGCTCCTCCACCTGTCTCTCTGTCTCTCTTCTCCACTTGCTCACGCCACCGCTATCCCTGTGGGCCTTCTCTGGACATTTGGGTCCTCCACGTAGTCTCGGATTGCTCCTCTAATGTCCTCTTCTGTAACCAGGGTAGTTCTCTGCCCCATGTATTCAAATGTGAAGGAGAATGGATACCCCCCACCTGTGGCGGACGCCCTTCTCCCTCAGGCACTGGGTCAGCGGGTGGCACAGTCTCTGTTTGGCCAGTGAGCATGTGGAGAGGTCCTGGAAGATTGATATCTTTGCGTTATTGTACGTAATGTCCTGAGCCTTACTGGCCTCCTCTAACACCTTTGTTTTTTTCATGAAATAGTGAAAGCGGACCAAGATGGACCGGGGGCCTCCCGCCCTCCCCCGGCCCTATGCAACCTGTCTATTGTGGGATCTGTAGTTGCTTCATTCGCGAAGAGGAGGCAGGTCACTTCTCTCACCACTCTATGTATGCCTCTTTCTGTCTCCCCTTCCGCCTTTGGGACCCCAAAAAAGCAGAGGTTGTTCCTCCTCTCGCTATTTTCAAAGTCATCCATTTGCCTGGCCCTCTCCTCTTCTCTTTCCTACAGTGCCGTCAGTCTCATCTCTGTTTGTGCTTCCTGGGCCATAGACGACGATTGATTAGTCTCTAGTTGTAGCAACCGGACCTTGACTTTGTCAACCCTTTGATCAATGTTTTCCATTTTTTGGGCTGTGTCTGAGCTCATGTTTCTTATTTCTTGCAGCACCGAGGCAAAGGCCTTTTCCATTACGGAGGCTTCCTTCAGCGTGGCCTTGTACTGGGCCATCTCTCCCGCCTGGTCCAGGCTGTTTGACTGTTTCCTGTCCCAAGAAAGCGGTAACGCTGAAGGGTGTTCTTTCAGCTAATAGGGCCTTCCTGTATACCCTGTAAATGCGTAGGCCTCGGGTAGCCTGGATCTGACAGGCCCCCTGACCCAGACCCAGCGTCAGGGTCTGTGGGAGGGTTCTGCTGTGTGACCCTGGGGGGGGAGGGGTGGGTAGTGTTGGGCTATCAGCCCTTCCTTCCTGTCCTGTAAAGGTGGACCCTGTTGGGGGCTCCTTCAGGGTGGGCACACACCCCAGGGAGAGTCCCTGGTGGCCCTCACCCATCTGCGTTCTGACACTTGTGGTTTTCCTGCTGCTGCCTCCCCGGACGGGTACTCGCCCCTGGTATCGTCCCGGGGCTGCCTCCGCCCGTTCCACTTGTGGTCCCTGTGTGTTCGCTAGGGTCGCTCTCTACAAGGGTCTGGGTCTTTCCCCGTGTCCATGGGTTTCGCCGTTGCTCGTAGGGAGGAGGTTGTTGGGGATTGGGATTAGCTTCCCCTTTATGAAAATGATCTTGAGGCTAGGTCTGCTGTGAACCCCCTAGTCCCAGTGCTGGAGTCCGTAGACGATTTCCATTAAGCATGCACCGGAGGGGAGGGGCTGGGCTTTCTCCCCTCTATTATCGACCAGGATGTGTAGGTCTTGCTGGGGGCTTCTTCTGGGTGGGCACACGCCCCAGGGGGTTTCCTGGGGGCACTCACCCTGTCTTCTGTTTGGCCTTAGTGTTGTTCCTGGTGTAGCTACCTCGGTTGGCACATGCCCCGGATGTCGTCTCGGGGGCCTCCACCCGGTTCAGGGACCAGTTTGTTATTGCCGTCCTGACCTGGGCTTGTCGGGGGATCGGCTCCAGACCCCCTTTCTGAGCAAAGTGGCCCACCTGCGCGTGTAGTCCTCTGGTTCTAGGTATTCCACCTGAAGGAGCCAGTCCCTTCCTTCCTTCTCACCACTACGGCCTGTAGGTTGCTTACCCTTGGCTGGTTGCCCCTTTCCGATTCTTAGGGTTGGGGAGCGTTGCCTCAAGTGCCCTTTACACCGGGTTGTTCTATTATCCCCCAGGATCCCAATCCACTGACTCCAATCTTGGGCGTTGGGGCGATAGCCTCCTGTGCGCTATTGTGTGGATCGGGCCCTGAGGTTTGCCAAACCCACTCTCATGTGTTGAGTGGGGGGGGGGCCTTGCCTCCTGTCCCAGGCCCGCTCCCAGTTGTAAGGGTCAGGGAGGGCCTTTAATGCTCCTGGGCTATAGCCTTCCCCTGCTCCTATCCTGGTCGACTGCGCTCTGAGGGAGAGGGGGGGTAGATCGGAGCCGTGCCAGAGTCCTCTCCTTTCGTGGCCCGGCCCGAACGGGGCCGTGTTCGGGCTCCCTCTCCTCCCTTTTGGTATCTCCAGCGCACTCCCCCCTCCTACCGTGTCCTGGGATGACGGGGGCGCTCCACCTCCCGGCCTCGCTGGTTGTATCTGAGTCTTCCACTGGTGTCCAAGCCGGAAACTAAGTGCCTCCCCGTTCTGACCTTTGTGTCGGCACGCTGGGAGGCTCCGTTCTTTCCGAATGCTCCTGGCTCCCTTCCTCCACTTCTCCGATGTTGGGGGAATACGCAAGGGGGCCAGCCCCCTGATCTTATAGCCCCTCTGGGCGGTAGTTGGGTTCCCGATGCTGGGTTCCTGATGCTCCTAGGTGCCTCCGAACCTCTGCTACGCAGCAACGGCTGCTCTGGACACCCTCTGCTGGCACCCGCTGCCCGATACGCAGGGCCTGCGATGTCCCGTTCTTGAGCTTGCAGGGGACCCCAGACATCAGTTTGTTTTCCTGGAACCACCAGCGGGTGTCACCTCACAGAGGCTGGTCTCCTTACACCACAGGGGATCGTCTCGGGGGCTCAACTTGGCGGGAGCACTGCGATCAGGCAGCCATTGCCTTTGCACCCCCTGGTGGCCTCCGTTCCACCACATTTTATAATGAATGCGATCAAGATTTTCCAATTGGACGATATAGTTTGAATTGCCACTAGAATAAGAAGGTCAAATAAATAGCAGACATTACTTTCCAAGACACCTTGCAGCACTGTGCTACCTAGTGGAAGAAATCTTAAGCAAAGGTTTTGTTGTATACTAAAGATTAGCTTGTTTGTGTTCCTCACATTTTCCCAATATGATTTAACATGTTGCCAGACCACAAACATATTCTTAAATGATCCCTGAGCATGTAGGCAGCTCCAACATCTGTCATTGTGTGCAGCATTACATTTGAAGAGCTTTAAAGGAGTGATAAAGGCTCTATGATGGAAATAATCTAAGGTTTGAAGTAGACTGGCTGACGTGGTAACCTTGGAGATGTTATTCCAAAGAGGGGGCCAATCTGATTAATTATCCAAGAAAGTACATTCTTGCTGCCATACGATCTGAGATTTCCACCAATATTCAGAGGAAGATTCATCAGAAAGAACCTTGTAGAACATTTTAGTACTAAAATAAAGATTATGCATGTTTTGAAGTCTTTCAAAACACGCATAATCAGATGGTCCTATTAGTGAATGATAATTTTCCATTACTGCATTGATAATTGTCACATTTTGGTCCATATAGGAAACCAAGATACTGAATTTCCCAGCAAATTGATTAAAGCTCACTGGAACTCCCTGTAAGAATAACTGATTAATATACTTAATGCCCTGGGAAAGCCATGGTTTCCAAAACATAGACTTACCATTAACTCTTATTTATGTTTTAAACCAGAGATATTGTGAGATAAATTGAGATGGTTTTACAATAGAAGGATAAATATAGGTTCTAAGATAGTGGGCAGACAGGATAATACTTGTACATTTAATACATCTATTTTTTTCCTTGGTGATATATATATCAGCAAGAGTTACAGGGGAAAACATAGCTCTCTCTATGAGCAGCCATTTAGGCTCAACGTCGTATTGTGCAGGGGCAAACCACAACGGTGTCTGCTTCAAGACAAATGCTGAATGTTATTTTTTTTAAATCAGGGAATTCTACTCCACCATGAGAATGTTTTTTTATTTTTATTTGCCAATTGATATTCTATGCCGCTTCTTTCCCCATAAGAGTTTCACCAAACATGAATCTATGGCTTTAAAAAAAGAAGAAGAAAGAGGGATTGGTAGCATATAGAGAAGATACAGGATAATTGGGGATATCAATCTTTTAATAAATGTAATCCGACCCCATTAGGATAGAGGGGGGAACATGAATTTGTTAACTCTTTAATCCTTCATAACAAGACAGTGTCCTGTTTAATGGTATCGTTAATGTATGAAGAGATATGAATGCCTAAATATTTTGTATTCCTTTCGGACACCACTTCATGCCAATGGTTTGGGTATGATCCATGGTACAATGTATATTAATAGGTAACATTTCAGATTTATCTGTGTTTAATTTATAACCTGGTGCTAGTGAAAATCGTGAAATAATGTCTAACGAGTAATGTACACTAGTATTTGGGTTTTTCAAGAGCAGTAATACAAATGATTTTTCTGCATCTAGGGCAATGACCACACAGGGATTTATGAATGCTATCTAATAAATCTAAAAATACACTCATGTTAGAGGAGGAAAGTCTGCCCTTGACGTACCCTACCTGGTCATTTTTTATTAAGTTAAGTAAAAAGGGGAGGTCTATTTACTAAAAATTTGGCAAAGGTTTTGCAATCAGTGTTAATGACGGAAATGGGTGTATAGTTTTGTGTAAGTTCAGGATCTTTATTGGGCTTGTGGAAAACATTAACATGGCTTCTGAGAAGCATCACTGTGCCTTATTTGCTATAATAAAATGAGAAAAAAGTTAATTGGGTTTAGGCACTAATAAGTTACCAAAATGTGCATAAAGGTCAATGGAGAAACCATCTGGACCAGAGGCTTTACCTTCTTTAAGGGCTCTTATGGCTTTATGAATTTCACTGGGAGAGATAGGGCCATTCAGTGAATTAAGATCAACACTGGGATATGTAGAATGAGGGACAAGCCGAAAGAAGTCTTGTCAGTTGTGATTCTGAAGAGTATAAATTCTGATAGAATTTAGACAAATCATGGATTATTTCTCTATCTGACAATTTCCTATCCCCTATCTGATCTTTGATAATGGCGACCATAGCTCTATCCCTTTTAAGTTTAAGGTACGATTAAAGTGATTTGCTTGTTTTATTGAAATATTGGTACATTTTTGCTCTGCATTTAAAATGTTTGCACAGAAGTATTGTGAGGTCATTTTATTATATTGAAGTCTCCGTTTAATAATATCGTTCAGAGTAGACCACCTCGCGAACACGCAGAGGGCAGGATCCCTCTCCCCAGCGGATCACCGGACACTGGAGCTGCTGCAACAAGCCACATGCTGCAGAAGCAACTGATCTCACCTTCGCTTCTCCAGACGACCATTTTCCACTTCCAAACCAGCATGAAAGAGGTGAGCACTTCAGTGCATTGGAGCCACCTCATCTGTGTCTCATCTCTGTAATATCACGCTTTAAGTGCATTTTTTCATCCGCTTCTAGGCAACGTGCATCGAATTTAATCCAATAATCTCCGCCAACAGGCGGAAGGAAGCCGGCCCTTCTGGCAAAGGCCCATAGGATAAGATCCTGTTTGCGCCTGATCGCGTTCTTGGGCGCGTGACAAACCCCTGTGACTCCACGATCCACAAACTACTTACAAGTTATGCCCTGAGTACCCCTTTTATACCGAACTGTTTCTGGCCATTTGCACTGTCTTGATTAACTCTTTCTACTCGAGAACAATTACCAGATAAAGTGCCAGGATGCCACCATGTAGACTGATCCTACACGGATCGACTTTGGGCTAAAATCCGAGATGCTAGCACCAGCGGTATCCCTGCAGGTCATTCATTTATCCTATTGCTGTAGCATTTCACATGATTATTATTCTGTACTGCCAGTATCCCTTGCATTGCTGCATGACTCATACATTAGCATTGCCTTCAATATGGTATGTGAGTGTGTTGCTAGCACCTTGTAATGCCTTAATTTTCACACCAGCCTATTGCCTAGCACTTGTGCCAACACGACCTATGCTTCCAGCACCTACTATATTGCCGTAAGCTCTGATTCTGCCCTACAGCTATATTATTTTGCGCTAACACTACCTTGCGTTGCCAGTATCTATTGCACAGCTGTATGCTACGTACTTTAGTATTACCCTAGCATTGCATGCTAACATTGTATGTGTTACTAATATCTACTGCACTGCCTTACCCATGTACAGAAAAGTCGCCTGTTTTACTGCCTGTGCACTTTGTGTTAATATTTCTTTTTAAGGCTAGCACCCACCACCCTGCCATTCTGCCATTTGCACGCTTGTTAGGAATTGCCTCTAGCATTGTATGCCAGTTATGCTGCCAGCACCTATCGCATGGTTTTAGCTCATTTACTTGCCTATTAGTAACCTGTGCTAATATCATTTATGCTGCCAGTACCTAGTGCATCACCCAGGCCAAGTATATTACTAATGCGCGTAGTACTCCTTGACCATTATAATACTCCACGTAGCCACCGTGATTCCCACTAGCAATATGCATGTCATTACGTACCTGCTTTTAAACCTATTGAGCACCCTACCGCCTGCAGCCTCACAGGGCAAATCAAAAAGGACAGCACCCAGCAAAGTCTGACCATGACAAACCTTACCAGGACACACGGGGGAATCAAACCTACCATGTTCCTCCCCCCAGCTTGGATAGCCAACCTTGGTCCATCAAATCTACTAGGTTCCTACCAAAGCTGAACTTGACTACCAATTCTCTTCAGTCAGAACCCTTAATAAACTTGGACACTAACCCCAAGGTTCTTTCTAATGCAAAGATTATTTTGGGTCTGATCAAAACAAATATACCTTGTCCCACTCTAGTTAGAAATAACAGACTTCGTTCTAGACTGACAAGACTTCATGAGCCATGTACTCTCACTCAACTTAATATATTAGACAACTTGAGCCATCCACTGGGGACCAATAACATTAACCTCAAGGCTAACCATAACAAAAACAAAAAAGAATAAGGCCTAACCTTAAGAAGGAATCCTCGACTGTCCCACATATTACTAGCCCTCATATCAAAGGCACCTTAATAAACGCTAGATCTATGATGACCCATGCCATAGACATAGCTGACCTAATCAGGACTAGAGACCTAGATTTCCTTGCTATAACAGAGACATGGCTTCATGTCGCGGCTGGAGCGTCTCTGCTACTTGCCATTCCCGACACTTATACCATTACAAGAGTAGACAGATCAACCTCGAAAGGTGGCGATATCACCCTGATTGCAAAGTCTAACCTAGGACTTAGAGTTGCCACTTCCCCTACTGTAAAATCATGTGAATTACTCACTGATAAATTAACAAACTTCAACTCCAGCACTCTTAACAATCCATCTTATTTACAGACCTCTAGGTCCCATTGATTGCTTTAAGGAAGATATCAAACCATACTGTCTGATAACAAACCTACCTCACAAATACTTCTACTAGGTGACTTCAACCTGGGCTTCTGTGACCTTAACAACCAACATGCCAAGACCCTCTCGAGACCCTTACTGAACTTGGGCTTACACAAAGAGTCAATCAGCCCACCCACGAGAAAGGCAGAATACTAGATTGGTTGCAGACCTAAACTGTGGGACAGTAATCACATCTTTTGAACCCCAGTCATGAACTGACTATCACCTAGTCTCTTTCTATACCTCTGCCAAATGTCTAGCATCTAAAACTACCTTGCTCGCCCCACCACTCCCAAAGAGGAACAAAAGGAACATCACAGTGGATAAGCTTATGCCCATCCTGATCCCTACCTTGAACGCAGCATCGGAGTCCTTAGGCCCCACTGCACTAGTAGGCCTATATAACTCCTCCATCACACAAGCTTTAGACAAGATTGCCCCTATCAAACTGCGCAAAGACAAACCTAGAGCACATCTTAACTCTTGGTTTACACCTCAGTTAAAAATCATCCGAGCAGAGAAAAGAAAAATGGAAGTCTTGTGGAAAAACTTGCCTTCTAAAGAAAATAAACAAAACCTGACTGAAATATCCAACAAAATACAAAATAGAAATATTACGAACTAAACGTGAACTGTACAACGACAGGATTAACAAAGCCAGTTCCAGTACAAAGGAACTCTTTGTGATCTTGCGGGAAATGGAATCCCCTATTCCTCCAGAGAATCTGTGTACAAAGGATAAAGCATGGTGTACCAACATCCAAAATGCTTTATGAAACAGAATTACTACTCTCCAAAATAAAATAGCAGCAAAGAGACATTGGGCCTCATTAGGACCCAGGCGTTAAGGGGTTAACGGCACCGTAAAAGGTGTAGGCGCCGTTAAACCCTTAACGCCTTACTACGAGGTCCCTTTGCGGGACCCGACCTTAACGGCTGGTCTAGACCAGCTGTTAAAGTAGGGGCCCGCAAAGGGACTCTCGAGGTACTGCCTTCCCCATTCCCATTATGCCGTATGGGACAAAAATGGGAATGGGTAAGGGCCATGGTGGCATGGGGAATTATCGCCCCGCCAACCTTGGAATGGGGTGGTAATTCCCCATTCCGCCATGACGGACTCCGGCATCGAGCATGGTGCTAATAGCACCATGTTTTTCCGCCGGAGTCCTAGTGAGGGCCATAATCTCACTAAACAAACTACTGATGACAACTCACAAAAAAATATTACCAAGTGCTTACAACAATTCAAATTCTCTCAAGTCACTACACACGAGATGGAAAAGATTATCGCCTCACTTAAACCTTCGAGATGCCAGGGAGATATCTGCCCAGCACAAATCATTAAAGAGGCTGCCAGAGACCTGGCGCCTTTCATCACCAAACTAATAAATGCCTCATTCTGCGCCTCTAATGTCCCTAATAACCTTAAGGATGCTTGGGTGCTTCCTCTGCTAAAGAAAGCTTCATTGGACCCAACTATCCCTACTAATTAAAGGCCCCTAACTACCGTCCCATTGCTGGTCAAAATAATTGATAAAGCTGCATATATGCAAATCCAGTCTAATAATCTCCTAGGACTACTTCAATCAGGTTTCAGGCCACTCCATGGTACAGAAACAACCTTGATTGACCTAAAAACGCAAATTGACCTACTAAAAGACAACAATGTGCCCTACTGCTTCTACTAGACCTTTCGGCTGCGTTTGATCTGGTGGATCACAAAGTGTTCTGTAATCATCTGACCATGGCTGCTAACTTCTCAAAAAAAAAACATTAACTGGATCCACTCCTTCCTTAACAACAGGACAATGAGAGTCTTCCCTCCGTCGGCTTCTGCAGACCCTTCTCCTATTACCTGTGGCGTACCACAAGGTTCATGTGTCTCACCAACTATGTACAATATATTCACAAAGCCTCTGTTTGATGCTTTGGATCATCTGGGTATCACCTACACTAATTACGCAGATGGCACCCAGATACTCCTACCCCTTTCGGCTGACTATGACTTAGACTTGGCTCTAGTTAATACAATATTTTCAATCATTCAGGCATGGATGGCAGCACACGGCCTCTGCCTGAATGATGATAAGACCAAGATCTTGATCCTATGTGCCCCAACTAACCTACGCAAACTTGGATGTCAATATACCTCATTCAACATTGATGGTATTGAGATCAAAGTTGCCAAGGAAACCAAAACTCTAGGATTTTACTTGGACTCATCCTTGATCCTAGGGAAACAAGTTAACGCTACAGCGTTAACTACAGCATATACTTGTAAGCTGATATGTGCCTGCAAACCATTTCTATCTAATAATAGTTGTATCACACTAGCAAGGGCTTTAATCCTGTCCAAACTGAATTACTGCAATGCCCTATATGCTGGGGCTAATAAACAGATCCTGAATAAACTGCAAATTCTGCAAAAAAATGCATTAAGACCGGCACTATGCATTCCAAGGAATCATCATATCTCTGATGTTAGAAGAAACTACAAGTGGCTATCTATCAAGGACAGAATCCAGCTTAAAATAGCCTCCATCACACACAAATGCCGGAATAATGCTGCAGCACAATACGTAAGAGACAAAATCATAAATAAATCCTCGTCACAACCCTCAAGGATGGCTAACTCGAACTGTATAGTTGTCCCTAGATTCAACCTGGTAAAAGCAGGGGGCACTAGTTTTCCTGTTCAGGCTGCCCAATGTTGCAACTCTCTCCCTACACATCTGCGTATGGCCCAGACCTTCCTAAACTTCAAGACTAACATAAAAAAATGGCTAGTGTCAAACAACTGTTGATTGCCTTACCGATTGTTGTCTGTTGCCTGAACACTACCGGATTCCGCCATGTACCGCCACCCTTCTTGTCTCTTGTTGTTGTATGTCAACTATTGTATCTTTACTGATTGTTTCTATCAATATATATAACCCAAGACGTTTACCTTCTTGTAATGCGCCGAGATACCTCTGGGTCAGGTGTGCAATATAAATATATAAATAAAAACAATGAGCATTACTACTTGCATATTGAGATTCAAGAGATTTCAGTTGTTTAAGAATAGCTTCAGATTCTTGTTTTAGTTTTTTCTTTTTATTAGCAACAAAAGATCTATGTACAGCCTTGTAGCAGTCCCAATAATTGGCAGTAGACGTATCTTGAGCATTGTTCTCAGAGAAAAAATTTCTATGCTGCTGAGTAATGAAGGGCGTAAAATGTTCATCCTTCAAAAGAGCCGTGTTAAATCTCCACCTATTTGAATTGTGACTATTCTGTGTAGTTGCTAGTTGGATATGGACTGCAGCATGGTCTGATAGTGCTATACATTCAATTTGAATATTCAGAAGAAGGTTTGACATAGATTTAGAAAGGAATATATAGTCTATTCTAGAAAAAGAATTGTGGGGCTTGGAGAAAAAAGTGAACTCTAAATCAGACCATGCGTCCATGAGACCTAATTCGATTACTGAAATCTTAACTAACACCCACCTTCCCATGTTATCGGAGTCAGTCCCTACAACTTTACATTTGAATGCCTTATTAATTAGAGTGAACCGCCTGCTTTTTGTCATGCACTGCACTTGAAAAAACATGACCCACCCAAAGGCGTTTAAGTTTGGCAGCTTCAGCCTGAGATAGATGTGATTCTTGGATACAAGCAATCAATGGTTTTGTTCTATTTAAGTGGGATAACACTATCTGTCTTTTAATAGGGTTGTGTAAACCTTTAACGTTCCAAGGCGTTATGTTAAATGGCATGTTTTAAATTGAGGTAAACATACACATTTCTAGAATTAAAAAACATACATTATTATTATAGTTATTAACTTGACATCATGATCAGAGAGAATTAGGAAACCACTTATTATGGATACATTGATGTTCCTGCAAAAGTCATAATAACATGAAAGGAAAGACACAGAAGTGAGAGGGGTGGTCAAACAAAGTCAACATGGATATCTTCAATGACCAAAGGTAAAGAACAAATACAGATTAAATTGTGGCTAACAGGAAACAGCCACACCAATTCATGTTGATGGTAGAGAAACAGGTGTGCAGAGCCAAGTTAGCGAAGGCCCAAACCACATCCCCTCCAGTCACAGAAATCAGTAACATATTCAGAAGTAGTAAAACATTAAATCTTGTGCTTCTTTTTGAGTAGCTGGTCTTGACGTATCAATTTCCTCCATTTTGTGGATTTGAATAAAGCGTCTCGGATCCGTTGGATTTTCAAATGTAGCAGTATGATCACTGAGGGTGACCTTGAGGATAACTGGCTGTGTGATACCATACCTTGCTTTTAGTTGCCTTAGAGCAGGTCTGAAAGTGAGTAGTTATTATCTCTTTGCAGCAGCTGCATTGGACACATCCTGGGATATAAATATATCTTCCTGCCATCCCAAACAAGTTGCCTAATTTGTTTCACTTTATTCATTATAAGAAGGACATGAGTATAATCTAGAAGAGCGAAGATGAGGGTTCTAGGAGAGTTAGTGCTGAGCATTGAATTAATTGGGGCTACCCGATGGTCCCCCTATATATTTAGTTGGACTGACAATGGAAGATCCGGAAGCTTTGGAAGCACGGCATTAAGGAACAGGATGGAATTGTCTTTTTCAATCCCCTCTGGGAGGCCACAATGCATAGGTTATTCCTTCTATTTTTGTTTGCAAGGTTATCAATTTGTTTTTGTAGAGATTTGACTATGGTTTCTCACGTCACTACTCTACTGGTAACATCCGCTGCATCACTCACTCGTCGTTCCACCTCTATTATTCTTGACTCAAAGGTAGACCTGTTTATCATCAAGCTGTTGTAGTTTAGCGTTAGTGGACTCCGTAAAGGGCTTTAGGGCCCTAATTTCTGTTAGAATGGTCTGCATGGTCGAATCAAGAGTATCCTCCTTTGGCATGGGTGAGTTTTTTTTCTACCTTTTGAGAGTATTAGACGGTGGGGGGAGAAAAATCTTTGGCTTGAAAATGTTTTGATGACTTGCGTGATTTAAAATGCTTAAGCACTATGAGAACTATAAGGCCAAAAAGATGAAAACTGAGTATTTTGACTGTATACTGTGAGAAACCTGAAGGAGTACCACTTGCGAGTACCTGGGGATCTGTCATCCGCGTGGCCAGGACAAGGCCATCGCTATTGGATCCAGTTCCTGGGGGTGGACCAGTCCGGGAGGATCACCTGCATGAGGGGTTCTCAGGGATTGGAAGTGGAACACCAACAAGTGAGAAACAGTACCCCCTTCCTTAGCCCCATCCTACTCCGTAGGATATTCAGAAGTTCTACCCCCACCACCCTTTCCGACACAAACACTTTCTTACACCATGAAAGACAATGGACTAACACCAGAGCCATTTACCTAACATGTCACAAAACAAGGGTCAGGCAATTGATAATAACCACACACACCTGATAGCCCTTTACCCCCCCCAGAGGGATAAAAGGTGGAGCACAACAGAACACTACGAGCAAGGCAAAACGTACAAGGAGGTTGGCTGTTCCAAGACGGCAGTTTAAGAGGAGGAGAAAGACGGCAAGACTGGAGAGGATGACAATAAAGAAATGCCCATGACCCTTTTGACCCAGGCCTGCGAAACCTCTGTGAATGGAATTGTAAGACCGAGAACCACAGCTTGTCATGATCCGCAGAGCACGCCCCTTTTGGACCTCATGGTCCTTGTCACAACGGGGCTTGCACTCCTTGATACTCCCAACATGGCCGTCTAACGTGCAACAACTTCCTTGTCCTTACATCAGACGTAGCGTATTTACAAATAGGCCGTGCCCCCGCGCGTCTCAATGCTACTGCACACAGCGACTAGACGTGTGCTCCGTAGTTCGCTACACTGTTGTCCTTGTTCCTGGACCTCCTAATTCCATTCCCATTACCCTCTTCCTTGTTTCCGGACTCGTGTGCTGTGTGCTTACCCTCTTCGTTCTTGGGGAGTGTCTGAATCCTGGAGCTCTGAACTCACGCTGGAGCATGAAGAGGCTCGCACGGGCTTATACAAGACCAGGACCGTGTGTAAGAAGACACCGCCCAAGAAATCCTACAAGGATCGCTCCCAGGTGAGAAAGGGGGAATTCCGTGACAGTTTGAGACGCCAAACCACTGAAGTCGAAGCCGACATGGAAGCGGCTGTTCAGGATCTCATGCGTGGCATGCAAGAACGAACGACCAAAGTAAAAAATGTAAAGGTGGAAAACGCTGCTCTCAAACAATTAGTTCTATCCCGTGATTCTGCCACAAAGGAAAGCGTATTGCTGGGCGGCATTGTTGACAAATACAATGGGTCGGCAAAAACCCTTCGTGGATTCCTTGATTCTTGTTTGGTTCACTTTACTTTTAAGCCCTACCACTTTTCAACCCCTAGGGCTAAGGTTGGCTTCATAATTTCACACCTTTCCGGAAATGCTCTAACTTGGGCTACGCCCTTAGTCAATTCTTAAAACATGTTTGACCGCCTGAGCAGGTCTATAGTGCCCAGGAGCGCCTGCTAGACTTTCATCAAGGATCCCAGGATATGCTTACGTATGTAACCCGATTCAAGCAATTGACCAAGAAAGTTGACTGGTCTCCTGAAGCAAGTTTTACACTTTTCAGAAGGGGACTGAATGAGGAAATCAAAGATGAGTTGGCCAGAGTGGCTCATCAAGCTCGTTCCAGGCCCTTTTGGACCTTGCCATGCAAATAGATTTTCGTATCCAGGAAAGAAAGGCAGAAAAAAGGAAATCCAAAGTAACCCTCCCCGAAGGCATCCTTCGAAATTACCTCCAAGACTGACACAAATCCAGGGTCAGCTGCTGAACCAGAACCTATGCAGATGGAAGCCTTCCGTGGACCCATATCCCCACAAGAAAGGATCAGAAGGATTCATACGGGGCTATGCATGTACTGTGCCTTGGATAAACACCTAGTTAGAGAATGGCCTCTAGCCCCTCCTCAGCGTTCGGGAAACTCCAGCTCCCAATCCTACATGGAGCAAGGCTTCAGGAGAGAGATGTTTGCTCCACTTCTATTCTATCCTTGAACTCTCCTGGACAAAACAGCCTAGTGATTGTACAGGCCCTTCTATCGCCATCCAAGAATAAGACCTACTCCTTTTTGGCCTTGGTTGACTGCGGAGCTAGATGAGTATTCATTGATCAAGATTGGGTTACGTGTCACCACATTCCATACGAGACACGAAGTACCATGCAACCGGTGGAAGCGATCTATGGAAGACCCCTCACTTAATAAGCCTGCAGACTAAAGAGATCCAACTTTCAATAAACCATCAACAAGAGCTGATCAGATTTGACATCATTAAGTCTGCTCATTATCCCATGGTCCTGGGTATGCCCTGGTTACAGAAGCATAATCCTTATATCAACTGGGCAGCAGGATCCTTATTTCTTGGATCTGAGTTTTGTATGTCTCACTGTCTATTCCTGGAATCATCCGTGAAACTTTCCAAAGAACCATCAATAGATCAGCAAGTTCCACTCATTTTCCAATATCGTATCGGTTCCAAAGGCCTATTGGAGTTATGCTGATGTGTTCTCAACTGCCATAGTCCAGGCTCTACCCCCTCACAGACCTGAAGACTGCGCCATACACACAGAACCCTCAGCAGTGATTCCCTTTGGGAGGATGTTCATCCTATCCGAACCTGAAAAGAGAGCCCTACGAGAATACTTGGATACCAACCTTGAAAATGGCACTGTAAGACCATCGAAATCCCCAGCTGGAGCCACACTGTTTTTTGTTCCCAAGAAGGACACCAAGGAACTTAGACCTTGCCTCGATTATCGAGGATTAAGTCAATGCACCCTCAAGGACCGCTACCCTTTACCCTTGATCTCGGATATCCTGGAAGCGGTGAGAGGAGCTGTAATCTTCATGAAACTGGATCTCAGGGGTGCCTATCATCTGCTCCGTATCAGGGAAGGAGACGAATTGAAAACAGCCTTTCGAACACCCTTTGGACACTTCGAATATATGGTAATGCCCTTTGGACTTGATAATGCCCCTGCCGTCTTTCAACGTTTCATGGATAGGGTGTTCTCCGATATGCTGTTCATCTTCGTCATTGTCTACCTGGACGATATCCTGATCTATTCCAAGGACCTTCTAAGGCAAGAAGAACATGTTAAGGCTGTCTTACAACGACTACGTGAACATAGACTCCTAGCCAAACCCGAGAAATGCCTGTTTAATGTGACCTCTGTTTATTACCTAGGATTTGTCCTTAGTCCAGAAGGAATTGGTATGGATCAGTCAAAGGTAAAAGCCATATTATGCTGGCCAGCTCCCACTTCTGTGAAACAAGTTCAATCCTTCCTGGGGCTAGGCAATTTCTACCGGAAGTTCATACCCACCTTTTCTGAGATTGTTCAGCCGATCATTGCACTCTTGAAGAAAGACACTCCCTTTCTCTGGTCTACACCACAAGACAAGGCATTCCAACGTTTAAAGACAGAGTTTACTCAAGCCCCCATCCTAGCACGACCCGACATAAATCGACCATTCATAGTGGAGACAGATGCCTCCAACTACGCCATAGAAGCAGTGCTGAAGCAAGACTTCGAGGACAAGATGGAACACCCCATTGCTTATCTTTCAAGAACTCTGACTCCCAGTGAGACACATTACTCTGTCCTGGAAAAGGAACAGTTAGCCATCCGTCAAGCCTTCACCGAATGGCGACACCTACTCCTGGGAGCGAGACATCCAGTCCAGGTCTGCATGGACCATCGGAATCTTCAAGTTCTACAATCCCTGGAGTGTAGGCACGTTGGGCCTTCTTCTTTGCCCAGTACCAGTTCCACATCCATCATGTCCCCGGATCACAGAACATAATTGCTGATGCCTTATCCCGACATCCTGACTACAAAACAATTGAAGACCGGACCTATCCTAAGATGTTTCCCCACACGATTTTTGTAGCCCAAGCAGTCAGTCTCCTCGAAGAAATTCAGATACAAACCCAATGCTCTGAACGGATATTTCAAGGAAGAATCAATGGAATCTAAGAATCAAGGATGGATACTTGTTCAAGGATAATGCTCTAGTCATCCCCACACAGAAATTACAACAGAAGATAATCAACCTCTGCCACAATACCCTTCATTCTGGACATCGTGGCATCACCAACACCCTCCGTCTTATACAAAAATAATTTTGGTGGCCTAGAATGAAGACAGACGTACAACTGTACATCCAAGCCTATTCTATTTGTAGTCAGAACAAACACGATAACAAGAGACCAGCAGGTCTCCTACTACAACCTACTCTACCAACAAGACCATGGGAATTCATCGCTACAGACTTCATTGTGGAATTGCCACCATCCAGGGGATACACGACTATCATGGTTACCATTGACTTGTTCACTCACACGGCTCACTTTACACCCCTGCATAAACTACCGTCCTCATCAGAGCTAGCGGGAATCTTCCTGGAACACATTTTCAGCCTACATGGACTTCCTTCCAAGATCATATCAGACCGAGGACTTCAATACGTCTCACAATTCTGGAAACATCTCTGTCGCATTCTGGGAATCCAACGCGCTCTCTCATCAGGTTATCATCCACAAACCAATGGAGCTACGGAACGTGTAAATCAGACCCTTGAACAATACCTTTGCTGTTTCGCCACTAAGGTTCAGGACGACTGGTCGCTCCTAATACCCGTGGCTGAGTTTGCGTACAATTCCGATCATTCGGCAATCAACACCAGCCCCTTTTATTGCAGTCAAGGATTCCATCCATCAGTTTTACCCTCTGTTCTTCCACATCCCACACCTGTTCCTACCGTTGACTCCTGGATGGAAACACTCATCAATGTACACAAGGAAGCCAAGGAACACTTAGAGAAGGCCAGAATACAAACTAAACAAAATGCTGATTCTAAAAGAAGACCAGCGCCTTCATATGCAGTTGGTGATCAAGTCTGGTTGTCCTCGAAGCTACTACCCCGACACTTACGGCCAAACAAACTAGCCCCCCCAGTACTATGGTCCATTTCCTGTCAAGGAAATCATAAATCCTGTCTCATACCGACTCAAGCTACCCGACTCCTGGAAGAAGATTCACCCAGTTTTTCACACTTCTTTATTAAAACCCTACATCCAATCTTTCCGGAAATCTTGCAGACCCCCTCCGGTGGTGGTGGAAGACCAAGTGGAATATGAAGTGTTACGAATATGCAATTCCAGGTATAAACGGGGTCAGCTTCAATACCTGGTTGAATGGAAAGGATATCCTCCAAGTGAGAGAACCTGGGAACCAGCTTCTAACCTCAATACCCCTCAATTGCTCAGAAGATACCATCTCATACACTCGGCAAACCCGGTGAAACGAGACTTCGGAGGGGGCATGCTGTCATGATCCGCAGAACACGCCCCTTTTGGACCTCATGGTCCTTGTCACAACGGGGCTTGCACTCCTTGATGCTCCCAACATGGCCGTCTAACGTGCAACATCTTCCTTGTCCTTATGTCAGACGTAGCGTATTTACAAATAGGCCACGCCCCCGTGGGCCCGCGCGTCTCAATGCTACTGCAAGCAGCGACTAGACGTGTGCTCTGTAGTTTGCTACACTGTTGGCCTTGTTCCTGGACCTCCTAATTCCATTCCCATTACCCTCTTCCTTCCTCCTTGTTTCCCGGACTCATGTGCTGTGTGCTTACCCTCTTCGTTCCTGGATCCCGGAGTGTCTGAATCCTGGAGCCCTGAACGCACGCTGGAGCCAGAAGAGGCTTGCGCGGACTTATACAAGACCAGGTCCGTGCGTAAGAAGACACCGCCCAAGAAATCCTACAAGGATCGCTCCCAGGTGAGAAAGGGGGAATTCCATGACACAGCTGGCGTGTGGTGTAACAGATGTCAACAGTGCATGAGGCCCTCCTACACTGATAACCAAGGCAGAGAGAGGCGGTCGCTACCGTGGTACCGTTCTTGACTTCCGAAACAAGAAACGCCCAGGAGTTCTAACCAGCCGGTGAGTAGGAGGGATAACCGATAGTGGACCGGGCTGTGTTGAGCAAAATTTGCAAAAGGAAACCTGATATAAGATGAAAGAATGTTTGAACAAAGAACTTCTGTGTTACTAAACTTTTAAAGCTAGGGGAAGACCGGTTGCAGAGTGGTCCGGTGCCATGTGGGCGCTCATTCGAAAGACTCTGCTTTGTCCCCTGTTTGTTAAAACTACAGGTACCCGAAGGCCCTAGGAGAGCCCGTCAAGAGAGGTCAAAGTGGTCATACAAGGGTTGAGTAAAACCCCCTTGTACAGTCGAAAGTCTTTGACACATAACCAAGAGGAAAGCAAAGGCAAATGTGAACCCGACTGAGGGATGCCTGCAAGACAGGGTGAAGCATAATAACCCAGTGAACATTGTGTTGACAAGAATGAACTTGGCTGAGGGATATCTACATGTGATTTGTGGAACTGGCAAAAGTGAACCCGGCTGAGGGATGCCTACAAGGGGGGGTGAGAAACAGGAACCCTGTGAACATTGTGTTGGCAAGAGTGAACCCGGTTGAAGCCCACAGTGAAAGATTGTTTATAAAAAGACATTACGATTCCTGAATACTACAGGTGAAGATATTAGGAGCAAAGAGGCCATAGTGAACCCGATGGAGGGAGGCTAACATTCGAGAGGGGTCTGAGCCCGGAAGAGGGGGATACAGGGGTGAAGAGTAATCATCCAACATAACAGAATACAGAGAGGAACTTTTTTGTTTTGTTAATTTGATACATCAGGGCCTCTGGGCAAGAGACTTTGTGTAAAGAGACTTGACCACCGAAGATCTTGATATCGCAGAGAAGAACAGTAGCCTTGTGATGGAGAAGCCAGTTATGTGCTGTGCTCAAGAGGCCCGCCTTATCCCGTGCAAAAAACGCAGGGAAGGGTGTCCTTGCCAAACCATCCTGACTTATACTTTTGTGAACACTTCTTTCAGTTCTTGTCTACACTATCCCCCACTATTTTTGTAACTTAGCTGTAAGGATTGGCAATACGTTTTTTTAGTATAGGCCCTTTTTATTTGCCAGACGCCACTAGGACTGCCTTATTTTCATTTGATGGTGGTAGCTTGCTCCCATCCTAGATTTATGTTTAGAATAGGAGTTTTTCTCACCTATTTATACAGTTTAATAAACACCCTTGAACTGTGATCACTTGTGTCTGTCTTTACTGTTGCCACCATGAGTTCCTTACAATACCCATGTAACTTGTCCAAGGCTTCCAAGATATTATTAAGTGGTTGTCTATTTTTGTATATTATTTCATTCATATTTGCTGTGTGTATATTTGTTTTTGACTAAAATAATCTGAGCTAAGTCAATAATGTGCACAACGAATGCTATCATTTATGTAAATGATGTGAACCACTTTGAAGAAGCAGCTGTATTACAGTGACCCACTCATTAAAACACCAGCATATTTGTTTCATGCAGTGCGTTTAGGTAGAAGCGGTAACAATTGCCATTTAATGAATTGTTGCATCTCTCCAGCTCTGAAATCTCTTCACTGGCTCCCCATAGCTGCAATGATAAAGTTCAAAACCCTCTGCATCGTCCGCAAGGATTTCTGGCGCCTGGGACCGCTCTAACTCCAACTTTCTCTTCCAAAGCATCTTCCTTCTCGAGCTCTCTGCTCATCCACCTCCAACTCTCTGAGGGTCACACACTTCTCCAAGCAGAGAGCTGGGGGCAGATCTTTCTCCTTGGCTGGGGCCTCCCTCTGGAACAGCCTCCCTGCCTCTCTCAAACTTGAGCAGAAACCCCTCTGGTTCCGGAAGCAACTTAAGACCTTCCTCTTCGCTTCCGTTTTCCTTCTTCTCTCCTGCTGATGTCGCTGACTGCTCTGCGCACTGGCCACCTGGATACCCTGTGAACTCATGCCCAGGCTCCTGCATGTCCAGTTGCCCCTGCACTGCATCTAGGCTCCCCCAGCACTTAAGGGTCTGTACCTGCAAACCTACAGTCCCTTCTCTCTGCACTTATGAGACACCCGCTGGCTGTACTTATTGAGCTACCTGCACCTCTCTCTTCCCCCTCCCCTGGCACTTCTCCCCTCCCTCTTGCCCGCACTTGCACTATCTGAATGACAAAAGGCCTAGTAAGATTGTTGTGTTGTTCTCCCTTTGTTTCCCCCTCCTTGTCTGGTCATGCCTAGAAACACTTGTGTACAGGCGCGTTATAAATGCCATATCATACCATATTGCTTTAATCTTAAGATAACAATTATATTTCAGTTCAAATATGCATTGAGTTTCCTTTCTAATGGTTAAATATATTGAAAAGAAGCAGTTCAGCACTACAAAAGAAAAAAGAAAATAAAGAAAAATGCTGATTCTAAAGAAACAAACAGTACCTTTTTGTTTAATAGGGGTTTCCAGGCTTTATTTATATTAGGAGCCCATGTTGCGAAGAAACAGTGCCTCCTTAGTGTAACCGTACCTCACATTGCGTAGTGTCTGAAGAGCTCGCAGGAGACATCAGCTTCTTTAATCACAGGACTTTGCCGCTTGAGGCCTTGCCCACGAATGTCACAGGGATATCCTCACCAAGCAGCCCAAACCTCTCCAGAAATGCCACCAAGGACCACCAAGGATTTACATTGCAGAATGATGTTAAATTTAGTGCCAGAGCAGAAGCACGAACATTAGGCGACCATCCCGCACAGCGCTTGACCACCCCCTCCTGATCCCCCATAGCAGTGGTCTTTAATTTATAAAATTGAACTATTGGTAAAAGCAAAAACTGTCCCTAGGGCTTAAGAATCACTGTACCCTGAGCTGCAGATTTCTAATTTTTTACTGTAATAACCTTACTTTAGGTGTAGTATCAGCTATACAACAATAAATACACATAACCAGGTATGAAAACTTATCAACCCTGTGTAAAGGTACCTGATTCAAGACCCACTTAACATTTTTCTTTATGCTTAGAAAAACTAGATTGTAGAATCAGTACCTTTGATTTTGGAACATTATTGTTTAGTCCACTGGCTTTGACATAGGAATGGAGTTTAGCTAGTTGCTGCTGTTGGCCTATTGGTGTTTGGTCTAACAAGACCAGGGGCCTCATTACAACCTGCCAGTCCGGGACCGTGCAAAATCCGTGACGGCGGTAAAAACGTTTCCGTGTCCGCAAGGTTGCGGAAAAACCGTCCGATTACATGCTGTCGGTCGCGCGCACCACACGGACTCGGAAACGTTGTTACCGCCGTCACGGAAAACCCCACGGAAATGGAAATAACGCAGCCACAAGTGGCGCAAAACCTGTTTCCGCCTCCGCCGCCACGGACACGGAACCGGAAATACCATGATCGCCAAAACAGGAAACAGAGAGGGGGCCATCATATAAAAGCGCAATCCATTGCCATCCAGAGCCAGCACAAGCACAATCCTAACTCTGAGAGGCCAAAAGGGACCACCAGCATGTCTGCCAGGATTCCTGCTCAGAGGCAGCGCAAACAGCGCTTCAGCGAGGCGGAGCTAACCGTCTTGGTGGAGCACATTGTGGACAATGCGGAGATGCTGTTCAGCGCCGACCAACGGCGTGCCACACAGCAGCGGAGGAAGGAGGTGTGGGCCGAAGCTGCACGCAAGTGCACCGCTGTGGGCGTGGCAGTGAGGAGCGTGAGGGACTGCCACAAGCGGTGGGACGACCTGAGGCTGAGGGTACACAACCTCATTTCCACGCACCGCCAACGCAGCAGTGGGACAGGCGGAGGACCCCCTTCCCCACTGAGGCTGCAAGCATGGGAGGAGCGTTGCAGCAGCGTCCTCCACCTTGAGGGAGTCCATGGGATCGGCTAGGCTGAGGCAGGAGTGAGCCCACCTGCAGATGCCAGTAGGTGCCCAAACATGAATGCCACATGTAAATATGCAGTTGTGAGTACTGGGCCAAAAGGACCCATTAACAACCCCCCCCCCCCCCAGGCAGTGCATGTGTGGGCCAACGGACCCATTAACAACCCCCCCCAGGCAGTGCATGTGTGGGCCAAAGGACCCATTAAGAACCGCCCCCCAGGCAGTGCATGTGTGGGCCAAAGGACCCATTAACAACCCCCCCCACCCCAAGCAGTGCATGTGTGGGCCAAAGGACCCATTACCAAAGGCCCCCCCGCCCAGGCAGTGCATGTGTGGGCCAAAGGAGCCATCATGATCCGTATGGCAACCAATATCACAGAATGCATACACCAGCAATCAGATGTATGTGACCAACACTATTCAATCTACAATCTTAATGACGCATGTGATGCACCCAACTGCCACCACAACAACACTAATTGCATGCCCTTTGTGTCCCCACAGCCGTTTCAAGTGACAGTGATACTGCACAACAGGCCAGCCAATCTGCACCGGCAAGTACACAAGCCACCGCCACCACACAGGAGGATGCTGCCGGCAGTTCTGCACCTCTGGCCACATTACCAGCCACTACAGATGTGCGGCCCACCACCACCACCGACATCCCCACCGTCTTCACACTGGCTGAGTCTAGACAGGTGCCACGGGAACCTATCATGGCCACCCAACACAACACCGAAGGCAGCAGCACTGGCCTGCAGTGATAACAGTGCCCCGCAAGAGCACTCGGAAACGGGGCCACAGGGGGAGATGCCCACATTGGAAGACCTGGGCTCCTTCCATGAGCTGGGGTTCAGCCCCACATCACTGGGGAGTCCCATGAGGTCGCCCACCCCATCCATGGCCGAACTGAATGACCGCATGCAGCGGATGGAGGACCAGCAGGCTACCCTCACCCAGCTGGTGGAGAGGCAGCTAGAGGAATCCAGGCTGCAGAGGGAGAGCTACAGCGCCTCAGTGCGTCGCCTGTCGAGGTCCATCGGACGCTTTGCGAGCACCATAGTAACCCTTGCACGCCATGTGCGGGAGGGCAACGACCACACCTCCAGGCTCGTAGAGGCCATGTTGGTTGGCCAACAAGCAAATCTGGCACGGATGCCCTCAATCCCAGATTCTGCCCAATCAAACACAACCACCCCATCCAGCTCCACTACTGCCAGTCCAAGGAGGTGCTCGAGTAGGCTAACGGGTCCCTCGGGCAAGGTTGCACAGGCACAGAAGCGCACACGGAAGTGATGGCATGTGTGTGGGGCAGTGCAGGACACATGAGGACTACAAGGGTGTGAGAGGGGTGGGCACGTTTGGGTGGTGGGGTAGGTAGTTTTGGGGGTTTGAACAATGGGGTCTGGGTGGGGGTGGGCACGTTTGGGTGGTGGGGTAGGTAGTTTTGGGGGTTTGAACAATGGGGTCTGGGTGGGGGTGGGCACGTTTGGGTGGTGGGTGGCCCCGGGTGTACAGCTATCTAACCAATGCACCTCCTTCCCTGTTGTTATTACATCAATACATCACCATTTTGAATCAAGATATACATGTGTGGACATTGATCATTTATTTTGCAGTGCAACTATTAATTCATTGTCGTCACCATGTTCGTGCATTTCTGTGAATGTGCTGTGACTCAAAAGTAAATGCGAATCAGGGCATCCCGTGCTCTCTGGCCATCATGTGGACCCCCAGGGGGAGGCAATGCCATCCTATCCCCATCTCCATCCCCATCCCCATCTCCATTCCCATCCCCATCTTCCTCATCTGCGTCTGGTGGCATTGGGATGTTCCTGTGCAGGCATATATTGTGCAGCATGGCACATACGAGCATGATTTTACCCGTCTTCACTGGGCTGTACAGCAGTGATCCGCCAGATCTGCTCAGACAGCGGAAACGGGCCTTCAGCAGTCCAAATGTCCTCTCAATCATTCCACGTGTGCGGATATGTGCCCTATTGTATGCCTCTTCATGCCTGTTCCTTGGTCTCCGTACAGGTGTCATCATCCATGGCGTGCGTGCATATCCCGCATCACCTACATGGGATGTAGATGGGGGAACATGTCAGTGTTTGTGGCATCATGTCCTCATCTGCTGCTGTGCATTCTTGTATCATCATACATTCATGCATATGTACCATGCAGTGTATGGAGGTATGTTTTGGGCATCACGATGTATGTCGCTGACTGGATATGGGCCTACACATTAACTTGCATGTTTACTGTGCCCTGCGGGTGACATTTGATTGTGTGCATGTCACGGTGCAGTGCTGTCCACACATGGCAGAGTGACTCCACTGTACGGAAGTAGTAAATGCACGTCGTCTCATTTACACGCCTCTCGTGCCTTTTGAGGCAGTGTTTCAATTGAGGGTGGGTGTCTGCAGTGGCACAGGGTTCATGGGACAGTGACGGGATTGGCTGTGCCAGCGTGTGCACGGGCACATTGTGGTGCCCTGTCATGTCTTCCTTCATGATGTTTGGCATCCGCTGTGTATTTGGTAGATGGAAGGGGGGTGATGCATGTGCGGTCACAGCGGCACACTCACAATGCTCATTGGCCTGGACACACACACACACCACTTCGACAGGGTTGTAGCATCGTCAGCTGTACTCACCCAATAGCCATGTGCTTTGTCCGGCATAGCGTTCCATGTACCGTGGCAACGTGGAATTATGCAGTACCATTGAGTCATGTGATGAGCCTGGGAAACGTGCGCAGCAGTGTATAATCAGTTGCATGGCATCACAAACCATCTGGACATTCAAAGAGTGATACTGTTTCCTATTGCGGAACACCGCCTCAATTGCACGTGGTACTGTCAGCTCAACGTGGGTGCAGTCAACTGCGCCTATGCAATTTGGCATGCCTGCTATGGCATGGAAGGCCAAATTGGTGGCAATGACCTCGGGGAGGGTGCGGGGTAGGGCTATGTGTTCCGACACATGGCGCAACAGGGCATCCAGTACCTGTGCCAGGATTTTGGAGAAACAGGGTTGTGATATGCCGTGCAGCTCACCAACCGTGTGTTGATAGGTGCCAGTGCCAAGGAAATGCAGTACTGAGACGACCTTCAAGAGGGGGGGGATGGCGGTGGGAGTGTCAATTTGGCTGCTGATGTTGTCCTCAATCATGGCGGTGATGTGCAGGATTGTTGCACGGTCCAGCCGGTATAGTGTGTGGATCTGTCCTGGGGTGAGGTTCCAGGGTGAGGCCCTGATGCGTGGTATTGCTGGCTGGCGGCGGGGTCGGACTGGCAGGGCAATGGGGTTTGCCATAGCTGCAAGGTTGGCTGGTTGCCGCCTGCGCCTCCTCCGCCTACGCCTCCTCCTCTACGCCATTACTGCCACCATGTGCAGTGCTGCCTGTTGGTTGAGTAGGCCCAGTCCCAGTGCTACTAGACCTGCTGCCTGCATGGTTCTGTTTTGTGTTGGGCTGGGTGTGGCCCTTTTGTAGGCTCCCAGTTTCCTGCTAGGTCCAGCTCGGCTGATTTGGTGCACCTGTGCCCTGATTCAGTTCAGCAGGCAGTGTACAACGCCATGTTCGCCGTGGCAGCGGTTCCGCCACCGTGATCACGGTATTTCCGCCATTTGTTTGCCGGTATTTCCGTGTCCGTGCTAGTTGTGATGCTCACGGTGTTTCGTGTTGACGGTAACGGAGGGGTTTCCGTGCAGACAGACTTAACAGGACCCCTATTTCCGCGGTGGCGGTTTAGGGTGGTGCTATTACCGGGGCCGCGGGTCACGATTGGGCGGACATGGAAACGGTGCCGGTATGGTTTTACCGGCAGTGTTAATTCCGGACCGGAGTACTTGTAATGAGGCCCCAGGTCATTAGCATACAGCAGTCTACTTATTGGTTTTCAACTGAAGCATGGTGGAAAAGCATTTGCCAAATTTAAGGTCTCTCCCAGGTCTGATAAAAAACAAATTAAATAATGCCGGAGCTAAAGGGCAGCCCTGTTCGAGACATCTATGTTTTTTTAATCTTTTTAGCTAAATTACATGCACAGTTTAAACGTACTCGGAGACAGATAGAATCATAAAGAGCCTTGATTGCTTCTAAACGTTTGCATGGGAAGCCCCATTTACTCATCTTGTTCCATAATACATTTCTATCTATGCTATCAAAGGCTTGTGTCAGGTCAATGAAAGCTAATAACATTTTTGCATTTGAGTGTAGCATTCTACTTTTAAAAATACTCCAGATAAAATAATGTACACTAGTTCAGCCCCTTACCAAAGCCTGTCTGAAACTCATCTTTGCAATTATTTTCATCAATCCAATTTACCAACTGATTCACAAGCAAGGATGCAAACAACTTTCCTGCTACATCCAGGAGGGCAATACGGCGATAGTTCTTCAGATCCTCCTTATTGGTATTGTTGAATATAGGAATCATAACTGTGGTCTTCCAGGATTGCGCCACCTTTTGATACTTAATCACCTGATCAAACAACAACCAAAAGGAAATTAGCCAATAGTTCAGGATCTTTTTTTAAGATGGCATTTAATAGCCCATCCGGCCCTGCTGTCATCAGCCCACTAGATTTTTTAATCAGGTCAACAATGTTCTCTCTTTCGAATATCAACGTCCAATTATTACATTGACTTTCAACAACCCATTCCTTTCTATCTTCCAAACATGCAAATATCCCTTTGAAATGCGCAACCCAAAGATCCTCAGAAACAGCATTTATCTGCATAACTGCTTGCGGTAAATCTTCTTCTTGATAATTTGCAATATTGTTTTAATACATATAGCTTTTACATGGTCTGTTGTTGCATATTGGCTTTATGTGAAGGTAGTCCTAGCATTTGGACACCTAAGAATATTTGTATACATTTAAGGTCCCCTGCGAGTTGCTTCTTTTCTGCTACAGTCTTAACATCATAAACATGATGACGTTGAAGCTTTACTTTTCTTCCTTCCCCTTTTTTTTCTATAAAACATTCTAACAATGGAATATATTTCAGATATTCATACAAATTCCTCCCCTCGCAAACAGCTAAATGGTCTCTATAGTTCTTGGTAAATTGCATTACAGAGCTTGGATTTGTTCTCAATCGATTCGGATCAGAGGTGACCATAATTTCAGCATCATAACTTTCTGTTATCATTTGCCTTTTCATTTCCACGCTTTAGAATATCATGGTCACTCACAATGCTTGGAACTACTTGAAACCTCCTAATGGATGGCAGTGTTTTACTAGAGACAAATACATAATCCACGGTAGCCATATATTTACCTCTGGACCATGTAGTACGTCTTAGGATGTCCTATCACATTCCCGTTAACGATATGGAGGTCTTTCAATCTCATTTCATTTAAACAAGTAAACCCTCTAAAAGCTGATGGATTTCCATCCAAGGGTAAATTCTGCGGCAACTCATTCTCATCCCAGCATCTTATATTCAAATCTCCACATATCATAATTTCTGGATCATCCAAATTAATATGCAATTCATACATTTCCATCATGACACATTCTATAAATGTGTGGATCTTAACAGCTACAGGGTATACTATGTGCGCCCAGAACAGTTTTAATATCCGAATAAACGGATTGGAATTTTTCACTTCCTTAACAATTTTGCCCAAACCATTTTTTATCAAAATCAAGAGAACTGCAAATGGTCTGCCTTTTTGACCTTTGATTGCCGGAATATGAGAAGGAGCTAATAAAATGAACTGATGATGTCATAAGAAAGTGTGCACGACGTCCCGAGACACTGAAGGAAGACAGTGGGCCTCATTACAAATCGCCCGGTATGGAAACAACGGTGGCGGTAAACCCGCCGCCACTGTTGTTTCCATGTCGGGCGATCACAATTACTGCAGGCGGGAGGTGATGTTCCCTCCAGGTCTGACCTGGCGGGTTTAACACCGCCCGCCTGCAGGCAGACGAGGAAACACCGGCAGCATTACGAGATGCTGCCGGTGTTTCCATGATCCCCATTCCCATTGAGTCCTATAGGACTCAATGGGAATGGGGATTAACACCATTCCGCCTCCGTGATTCCCGGGAAACCGAGGTTGTAATGCCCCGGTAATTCCGGGAATCACGGAGGCGGAATGGTAATACGAGTCCGGCGGTAACCAGGCAGTTTTACCGCCGGACTCGTAATGAGGCCCAATGTATGGATCCTAAAGGACAAGTGGCGATGTAAAGAATCGAGTGGACTATCAAAGTGGAAAGGAAGAGGATTACTTGTTAACACAATGCTGAAGAAAACAGACATTCATTGACTGTACATACGCTGAAACGTGAGGTAGATCAAGTCATCGTATAGGCTAGCTATGAGTAGTGAATAGAATGCAGGTGAAGCTGCCATTGTATAGAAACTGGGCATTGGTATCATGAAATAAATAAGCCAGAAACCATGGAGGAGGAATGAAAAGCTGTTTTGCAGTGCAATAACAGGCTTCTGAAGCTATGTGGCGAGGCTGTCTGGCCTGATGTCAAGATCCTAGAACTCGAGGTCAGCTATCTGCACTGAAGAAGAACAAGTGTGCTGAGGATTAATCCTCTCACGTTAAGGTGCAAGAAAGAACACAAAGGATGCCAACTTTTAATCAATTTAAAGCATTTGGACCAAATCATGGTTCTTGTCACGTGAGCCAAGGAGGGAACTAAAGTTTGAACTTGGAGTTCCAGATACGATAGCGAGTGCCCTCACTCCCATGCATTCCCAGGACGAGAATACTCTGCAAGGCCAAGTACAAAGACAATTTCATGGCAGAAGGCATGGGTGTTGAGAGATGTTAGGCTAATTGGGTGGTGAGGTAGCTTCATGTCCTATCTCCCTGCACCTGGGTTTTGGCTTACATGCTGTTAAATGAACCAAATGTTCTAGACATGGCACAAGCGTGCCAACCAATGATATTAGTTCCTATAACAAAGGACCTTATAGCTTAGAAGACCAATGAAACACTGTGTGACTATTTTTTCTTAAATTACATGTTTGAAGAGGTAGGCATAAGTTGCCCACCTGATAAAAGGACAGCGAATAACAATCCTAGCTCCTATATGATGTTTCCCTTAACCAATCCCAACCCTTGATAGGTTTTTCACTATTGCCACGTAGTATGACGTCATTCTGATGCATAATGAAGTATATGAAGTGTATTTTTTGTAGAAATCATTTAGAGAGTGAGCATACGTCTGTTGGTGTTCGTTGTAACCTCCCTATTTTAGATCATTGTTAATAAAACAGTAACTCACATCTTCTTGAGTATGTCCAGTTATTTGGACTCAGACTTATTCTGGTGTAATCCCATCCATTACAAATGCACGTTCCAAGGGCCATAAGCCGAAGTGGTAGCATTGCGGATAGTTTCAGATCTAAACTGGTTTGACTTTACAGTTTTGGATGATTGGGCAACCTCCGACATTAGCTGGAAGATCGTGGAGTTTCCTGTGGAGAGCGGCTGATAGAAATAAACTTGCAAGAAGAATCGAGGCAGTGTGCAGGTCCCTCTTTGAAGAAATCCCTGCTCAGTTACCACGGGCGCTCCGCAGACAGAAGGCGAAGTGGTCAGATTGGAGGAGGAGTTGATAACGACGGCCTCGAGTTGATTAATGGATGTAAGTAGACTAAGTGAAATGGCAATAGAAAGGGGCGGATTGTTATATTTTTGGGTAACAGCAAATTCTGTCTAGATAAAGGAACACCTAAGTAATCCTATTTCAAGAGAGATAGAAGAAGACGTCTCAAATTCCAGTCAAAATATTAAGAGAGAGAATACGCACAGTCAGGACTATGTAAGGTGATATCTTAAATCCTGCACAGGGTAATATAATTGAAGGAGAGGAGAGAATACCTCTTACTATGAATGATTGTAGAGAAAAAGGAAGGTGGTCACAAAGGTTATTAATGTGTATTGTGTTATTATTTAAGTATTATTTAATGTATGAAGTCTCGAGAGGTAATAAGCTGTGAAGGTTGGAAGTGATGTTGTTTTGAGTTAAAGTGTAGTAAACGATTGGCGCCGATCAGAAGGCAGATAGGTTATTGAAGTAAAAGAGGATTGAGCGGCGATTGATGGTGCTTGTTCATATTTATTGTTTTGTGATTAAAAGTGTTGAGCGATAAGCTTTGAAATAGGTAGAGATTTATTAACGATCTGGTAAGTATCAACCGTCAATTGCGACTTGTCAGTATGGAGGACACTCCTCTCGTGCACCTTTGTAAAACATTACCAAGACATGCGCCCAAGCTGAAACAGTACAATGCAGAATGTGTAAAGGGCACAGCTGATAAAATGTTTATGCCATGGCCACAAGGGGGATCATTGTCAAACTGTCAGGATCGGCCAGAAACTCTCATTGCCTTCTATGTCACCCGGCAGCATCTCTGGCAGAACCCTTGCAAAACTCACGTCACGTTTGGATTCCCGTTACATCCACACCCATTTCAGGATGCCTACAGCTTTGTTGCCATGGTGATTGTGGCGTCCCCTCCACAAGCGTAACGCTATCGGAAACAAGGCCGCGCTCACCTGCTATAATCCCTTCTGGGTTGCCGCACTCGTTGCTTCTGATTCTGATTCAAGGCTAGTTTGTTTGTTCCTTGCTCTTGTTCTTGACCCCCCTTTTGCCCTCTTTTGCCTGGTTTGCTCTCCTCCTGGCCCACGACCCCGGACTGTCCTCTGACCTGCATTATGGCTACGTCTTACCTCTTGTTGATTACACGCTGCTGAATCCGGACCGTCCAACAACCTGCCTCCTCTTTCCGAATTATACCTGCATTGCCCGCACGCTGCTTGACCTCAGATTGTTCAACGACCTGCCTCCTCTTTTCGGACATTATCTGTATTGCTCACCCGCTGCCGACCCGGAACCTCCAACGACCTACCTCTTTGGACATCATCTGCATCTGCCACACAACGTCATCTGGGGAGTGGCTCCCAATCCGCTGCGGCTGATTGGCCGGCTGTGTTTGCTTGCCTCCACTACTGCCTAGAGTGAACCTACACCATCCCATTCTCGACGCCTGGACTAGAGACTGTGAACATTGGCGCCTAAGGCGTTAGGCGTCCTTGTTTCATCGGGATAGTACCTTGGACTAGTGTCAATAATACTCCGTACAAGGGAAGAGAATTGGATAGGACAAGGGAAGCAACGGGAAAGAACCCTACCTACTTTCCTCTGAACACTTTACACCTGTATCCAGCATACCATACACAGACTATAGACCTGAGCTTTGAAACACCTTAATACGTGCATCTAACATAGTCTTAGGCCTGTCCCTAAGACCTCGTAAACACAGAAACATAGATGATACTCTGCACATGTCATACTTGGGAGACAATCCCACAATTAATTCAACAAACACATGGCCCGTGGGCTTACAGAAAACAATGAATATGAACACATAACATGAAACGTGGAACGTATTTGCAGCAACCTAAATAACAAATAACATATGCCCCTTATGATTTTAGAACGCGATTTGTTGTTATTCAATGCAGTAATGGCTGTTCCATCCGCATTGATCAATGAACCTTGCGAGCAAACAAACTTCTAGCACTGGATTTTCAAGGCGGCAGGATACTAGAAACAAGGACAAACTACTTTATGTCCGAGCGGTAAGCGCGCCGTTTCCACACACAGCAAATAACACCCATAAGAGCGTGATTCTGCCAGCCGCCACGCGCCCTGTACTTAACTCAAGTCCCGGAGACCCGCAAGCCTTCCCGGACGTAGCAGTCTTCAGCTTCTAAAATTTGTTCCGCAGCCGCCTGTATTCCGTGTTCCCGTAGAGAGTTTTCACATGCTGCTGCCGGTGTTGTAGCTTCGCCTTGCTCCTTCTTCGATACACAAAATAAGCCACACCTGCCGTGGCTCTGTAACTCCTTATAAACGTTTGTTAATCCTTACCAGCTGTGTCATCGGCCGCACGACCGCAACTACAATTCTCCCCAAGGCATGCTGGGAAATGTAGTTAGAGTTGAACTCGTGAATTCCACAGACCTCTATTGCCTTTTGCACACTCCTTTCTTTCACCAGCCCTTTTTCCTGACATTACCTCCCCTCTCACAGCCCTTCCTCAAACCATCTTTGGACATGTGGCGCAAGTGAAATTGTTTCACCAACATAGGAGCATGCACTGCTCCTGCTGGCTCCCAAGAACAATACTCCGGTCCATAGCCTTTCCATTGAATTAAATACCACATCTTCTGGCCCCGTTTCGTGACATCCAAAATTCGTTCCACTTCATATTCCACCTGTCCTTCTTTCATGATTGCTGGTGGTCATTTAGTTGTCATCCCAGGAGCTGCGGGTTTAAGAAGAGATACATGGAATACTGGGTGTATCGCTAGATTCTTAGGCAAACGTAATTCCATAGCAGTTTCAGAAATACATTGAATAATGGTATAAGGTCCAATGAACCTAGGCATACATTTTCGTGATCCTATCATGGAGAGGTTTCGAGTTGAGAGCCACACTCTATTTCCCACTTGATATTTAGAACTTTCTTGTCTATGCTTATCAGCATGTGTTTTATACATTCTTTTGGCATGTTCCAAATTGGTTTGTGCTTTTTGTCTAACTTCCAAAAGCAACTGTTTGCGCTCCTGCAATGCTGGTATACTTTCTATTTCGGGCAAATGTTCAGGTAACATATTCTGCTCCTGACCATACAGGCACTCATTAGGAGCCATTCCCAAAGAACTGTGAAAGGTGTTATTGTATGTGAATTATGCTAACCAAAGAGCTTGCACCCAGGATCCTCTTCCATCCCCCAAATACCCTTGCAAATATTGCTCAAGTGTTTGATTCATTCTTTCCGTTTGACCATCTGTTTCAGGGTGATACCTGGTGGATAGAGCACAGTTGATTCCTAATAGTTGACAAAAAGCATGCCAAAACCTGGAAGTAAACTGAGAACCTCTGTCTGAAACAATGCTTTTAGGTAGACCATGTAATCTCACTATTGGCCTGCTCCCGGTATTCCAACACACGGCACAAAATGTGCCTGTTTTGACAAGAAATCCACTACAACCAATATTGTATCAAAGTGATTGTCAGGGGGCAAATCTGTGATGAAATCCATCGAAATGTGAGTCCAGGGTCTCTCAGGCGTCGGTAATGGCTGTAACAAGCCTCTTTTCTTAACATGATCTGCCTTATTTCTTAAACAATTTTCACATCGTACCAAATAAGTCATAATGTCTTGTCTTAATGTGGGCCAACAAAAATACTTTTCCAACATCACTTTCATTTTTTTCTGACCTGCATGTCCCGCCAAGGGAGAGTTATGACACCAAAACAAAGCCTTTTCTTGCAACATCTTGGTTGGTAAATACAACCGACCCTGATGATATGGTAAGCCATTCTGTACTGTCCTAGTCGAATGACTCCTTTGCTACTCGTGCAGTTGTCTAGATGATACTGCTTTCTTTACCTGTTCAATCAACTTCGTGGTAATAGTCCCAATAATCCTATCGGGTGCAATGATCGTCTTTTTTCACTTATTGTATTGTCTAAATTCTGTTGCCGGGACAAAGCATCAGCTTTACCGTTTTTCTTTCCCGGCCTAAAAGTCACCACAAAATCTAATTCATTGAAATATTGAGACCATCTTAATTGTCGTGGACTCAAAGATTGAGCTGTCTTAAAGTATTGTACATTTTTATGATCTGTTACTACCACAACCTGATGTTTTGCTCCCAGTAAGTAATGCCTCCACTCAAGGAATGCTGATCGGATAGCCAATAGTTCTTTATCAGTGATGGAATAATTTTGTTCGCATCCAGACAATTTCCTAGAGAAAAATGCCACCGGATGCAAAACTCCATTCTCATCCTTTTGGGAAAGAATAGCTGCTATGGCCACATTGCTGGCATCTGTCTCCACCTGAAAGACCCTCTCCGTGTTTGGATGTCTTAGTACTGGAGCAGTGGTAAAGGCTATCTTCAATTCGTGAAACGCTTCTTCTGCTTCAGTACTCCAATGAAATTTCACTGCCTTTTTGAGTAATTGTGTAATAGGGGTAGCAATGTTTGAGAAATGACTAATAAACCTCCTATAAAAACTTGCAAAACCCAGAAAAGACTGAATATCTTTTATGCATTGTGGAGATGGCCAATCCCTAACTGCCTGCACCTTTTTAGGATCCATCACAATTCCTGTTGCCGTCAGAATGAAGCCCAAAAACTCCACCTGCGTCACATGGAAGGCACATTTCTCTAGCTTAACACACAGTTGATAAGCTTGCAACCTGTGCAACACAGCTTTCACATGTTGCGCATGCTGTTCTAGAGACTCTGAATAAATCAAAATGTCGTCTATGTACACAATAACAAAAACATCAAGAAAGTCAAGCAATACCTCTTGCATAAAAAACTGAAAAGCCGCTGGGGCATTATATAGACCAAAAGGCATAACCAAATATTCAAATAACCCAAACTTTGTCCGGAAAGCTGTTTTCCACTCATCACCTTCTTTCACTCTTTTCAGATGATAAGCTCCTCTCAAGTCCAACTTAGTATAAATCTTGGCTGTCCTTACTTGATCTAAAAGGACTGCAATCAGAGGCAATGGGAACCTGTTCTTAATTGTCACCTTATTTAATGCACGGTAATCTATGCAAGTTTGGAAAGATCCTTCCTTTTTTGGAACAAAAAACAATGGTGAGGAGACCGGGGACGTAGAGTGTCTTATAAACCCCTTAGCCAACATCTCATCCAAATAGTCACGTAAATACTTATTTTCTTTTTCAGTAAGAGCGTAAATCCTGCTGCAAGGTAATTTTGCTCCTTCCTCAAGATCAATCACGCAATCATATGGTCTATGAGGTGGTAACTGCTCTGCTACCCTTTTGTCAAATACCTGGACAAATTCTTGATACCGTGACCGAATCTCTCCACTCATGGCCCCCACCACCTGATTGTCCAATCCTTTCTCTACCATAAATTGGACAGGTCCTACTTCTGGTACCATATGTTCCTGACAACTTTCCTCCTCAAACCACAAGACTTGTCTTACCCAATCAATCCGAGGGTTATGTAACACCAACCATGGCATACCCAAAATCAATCCGAACTGTGGGGCTGCAATTAAATCAAACGTGATTTCCTCCTTATGCCCAGATGTACAAATCATTTCCATGACTTGTGTCTGTTTCCGGATGGGCCCTGATATTAGTGGTGAACCATCCACAGATTGCACTCCCTCCATCTTTTGTTTATCAACCAAGGGTAATCCCAACCTTTCAGCAAATGAAATATCCACAAAATTGCCTGTAGCCCCAGAATCTACCATGGCCATCACTTCTTGTTTAGTACACGCAAAATATAATGTTACCAGAATGTATAAATGAGAAGTTTTACTTCCCATTGTATTTGCCACCAATCTTGGGAACCTGACTTTGTTCGGGCCTGACACCTGTGTTCCCCCTAAGGTCGGCCCAACTCTTTTCCCGACTCCTTAGTACTCTTTTCTCCACCCACCTTCTTTTGCGGGGTGTTGGGACAGGTACGTATAAAGTGTCCCGCCTGCCCACAATAAAGACACAATTTATTCATTTTACGTTGTTTCTTTTCTACGGCTGATAATGGTCCTCTAATACTGCCAATTTGCATAGGTTCACCTTCACTCAGTTTTCCTCCTCTACCTCTATCCAGCCTCGCAAATGGTAATACCTCCGGTCTTTTCTTATCCCCTTTTCGCTCATTCATCCTATGATCCAATCGTAATGCCAAGTCAATCATTGCCGTACAAGTACTTGGTTGTGGCTCTACTTGAGCAATAGCATCCTTGAGTTCTTCGCGTAACCCCTGGTAAAATAACACTGTTTGTTTAGCCACTGGCCACTCTGTTTCGATTACCAGCCGATTAAATTGTGTGACATAAGTGACCAAATCCCTTGTTCCTTGCTTCAATCCCAACAACTCTTTGTCCTGTGCTAAGGACACTTCTCTTCTATCAAATAGTCTGCCAAATTCTGCCAAAAAACCATCCCAATAATATAGCAAAGGATCATCCTTTTGTACCAAGGGCATGGCCCAAGCCGCTGAATCTCCAGTTAAATAGGAGATTAAAAAAGCTGTTCTCTCCTGTATACTCTCAAAAGCTGTGGGTTTACACAAAAAATGTAATCTGCATTGTGTGAGGAACGTCATGTATTTGCAAGCATCTCCCGCAAACCGCTCCGGCGCTGCTAGAGGAACACTACTCAGAGGTTTCACAATGATTGTTGGATTTTGACTTGTGGACGCTCCCTGAGTTCTGTTGCCTTCCAAAGGAATTCCCTGAGCTACCAAACTCTGAACTTGTGTTTTTAGATTATCTGACTCTTGTCTGGCATGTGCCAACTCCAACTGAATATCCTGAAGAGCCTTTAGCACATCGGCTAAAGGTGGAGGTGTCGCATCCATTTGGCTTGGGTGGTTGTAAGTATCCCAATATGGGGGTGGCTTATTATGTCAATAATACTCCGTACAAGGGAAGAGAATTCGACACTCTCTCCCGAACCACAGAAGCCGAATGAAGTCGACCCTCCACCCGTGGTTGGCACAGGCACCTGATAGAATAAACAGGACACCACGTGGCAGCCAATGGGTGGAAGAGGAGTTAGGAAGAGGTTGTGGATAGGGTGGGGGAAATTAGGAACACCGGAAAGAGGATTAGGAAAACCTATGTTGGATAGGACAAGGGAAGCAACGGGAAAGAACCCTACCTACTTTCCTCTGAACACTTTACACCTGTATCCAGCATACCATACACAGACTATAGACCTGAGCTTTGAAACACTTTAATACGTGCATCTAACATAGTCTTAGGCCTATCCCTACGACCTCGTAAACACAGAAACATAGATGATACTCTGCACATGTCATACTTGGGGGAAAATCCCACAATTAATTCAACAAACAAAAGGCCCGTGGGCTTACAGAAAACAATGAATATGAACACATAACATGAAACGTGGAACGTATTTGCAGCAACCTAAATAACAAATAACATATGCCCCTTATGATTTTAGAACGTGATTTGTTGTTATTCAATGCAGTAATGGCTGTTCCATCCGCATTGATCAATGAACCTTGCGAGCAAACAAACTTCTAGCACTGGATTTTCAAGGCGGCAGGATACTAGAAACAAGGACAAACTACTTTATGTCCGAGCGGTAAGCGCGCCGTTTCCACACACAGCAAATAACCCCCATAAGAGCGTGATTCAAGTCCGGGAGACCCGCAAGCCTTCCCGGACGTAGCAGTCTTCAGCTTCTAAAATTGGTTCCGCAGCCACCTGTATTCCGTGTTCCCGTAGAGAGTTTTCACATGCTGCTGCCGGTGTCGTAGCTTCGCCTTGCTCCTGCTTCGATACACAAAATAAGCCACACCTGCCGTGGCTCTGTAACTCCTTATAAACGTTTGTTAATCCTTACCAGCTGTGTCAACGGCTGCACGACCGCAACTACAATTCTCCCCAAGGCATGCTGGGAAATGTAGTTAGAGTTGAACTCGTGAATTCCACAGACCTCTATCGCCTTTTGCACACTCCTTTCTTGCACCAGCCCTTTTTCCTGACAACTAGAGACTATTTCCGCATAGGCGTCCTCTTGTCGGCAAAGTGTTAGGGTTAGGTTGGACGGTGTACGAGTTCCTCGGTAGTATTCTCACCATAGACCCCAGTGGTAAGTGTACTACATTCCATCTCCTCGTTTCTTCTTGCTTCTTGCTGTTCAATGTTCTTGTTTAGTTCTGATATTCATGGTCTTGTATAGTTCTTGGGGACTACCTTGTTTGAACTCAGGTCTTTTCATTTAGGCAGTCATCAGTATTGGAGTTTCCAACCCAAGGCTAACAACAGTATTGGAGTTTCCAACCCGAGGCTAACAATGGTGTCTGAACTTCCCAAACTACAGATGCAGTGATCTCCATCTTTCGGCTAATTGATCCCTTTGTAGGTTTGATTATAAATACAAAGGGGTACATTGGTAGGAAGAACTCTACAGCGACGCTTCCAGTTCTTCTACCGGATTATTATCAGGACCAGCAGCCTGACATAATCAGAAGCCACAAATACTGAAAGATGGATGTTAATGATACCTTGGTTAATCTCATGCAACTCATGGCAGAATTGCGAACCGACATGACGGCCGCACATGCTGCTACGCAAAAGAGAATCGATGAGATACAGGCTCAGGCCTTACTTCTTGCACCAGTACCCCGTCCTCTGGCAGCTGCCAGTTCTTCTGCACCTAATCCCCACGGAACCACCCAACCATTGGTGGTTATGGCCACACATTTCTCGTTGGCCCCTCCTTAGAGGTTCCAAGGTGACCCCAGATTATATCATACCTTTTTTAATCAGTGCCGTTTGCACTTTTTGTGTCGTCCTACGGCCTTTCCTGATTCAGCCACTAAGGCGGCGTTTGTATTATCCCATTTGGCCGCTACTGCAGCTACCTGTCATGCGTGAACCAACGCGCAGCGGTCCACGCAAGTTTGGTCCCGCTAACGCAGTAAGAGAACATTCGAATCGAAGCACTACTCGCCACAGTGAATGGAGATTGCCATGGAAACTACGTGATACGTTGCTAAGGAAGCGCAACGTTCGTTTGGGATCACGGCATTGATCAGGTGACCTGGACTATTTAAACCACGCCTCCACGTTGTTCAGTGCTTCTGATCGAGCTTTCTTTGGCGTTCGGTTTTTGGCCTTTTTTCTTGTTCTGGTTTAATATACGTTCCTGACCCGGCTTTCTGACTCGACTACTCTTTTGGATCATCCTTGCCTGCTTTGAACACTTTGGTCTTCTTGGTAACGAACTCTTGCTTTTGTCCCTTGATTACGTCTGGCCTTTTTCCTTCTGTTCCTGTTCTTGCCCGCTTGGATTTACGACCCGGTTTGTACTTGGCAACACTCTGGTTTTCCGTCTGTTGTTTGCACTTGGTAAAGACATTATCTCACCTCCACGTTTTAGAGACTAACTTAACCATTGGACTCCGTGGGACAGCCGCCGCTGCACCGTGGGACAGCCGCCGCTGCACCGTGGGACAGCCGCCGCTGCACCGTGGGACAGCCTCCGCTGCACCGTGGGACAGCCGCCGCTGCACCGTGGGAGAGCCGCCGCTGCACCGTGGGAGAGCCGCTGCAGTACCGCGGAACAGCCTCCGCTCTGCCTAGGAAGAAGGTCTCACTTGATCATCTATTGGGTTTCCTTTTATCCATTGTGAAGTCTCTAAACATTAGTCAGGTTAGTTTGGAGTAACTCTAGAGAAATTATTTCTGTACCCATTTTCAGTTGTTCTAATCATATCAATCTTGTTTATTTTCTACAGCCACGAGGTCTCGATGGGAATCCAATCTTCCAGTCAATAGATTGCTTTGTATGTTTATTTGCACATTCAAAGTGATATATTAGCAGGAAGAATTCTTCTTCTACACTACAGGGCCAAGTCCAAGAGGAAGAATTCTAACACTACCTGGGCTAATCTGTTGTTGGAGGGCAGTAGCCCTTTTGTTGTTTGATTGCGATGCCTTGCTGGAGGCGATGGGTCGTGTGTTCAATACTCGTTACAGGACCCAAGCAACTGAGTTAGAATTACTGGCAATCCAACAAGGCGACTCTCCACTTCTGAATTATGTAGCCAAGTTTAATCAATTGGTTGCAGAGACAGGCTGGCCTGAGGATAAGAAAGCCTCACTGTTCTATAGGGGTTTGTCGGATTCCTTTAAAGACACCTTAAGCATAGTTCCACTGTTACCAACAGCGTTTCATGAACTCTTGGATCTTGTCTTACAGATTGTTGCTCGGCGAGCAGAAAGAAAAGGCGAAAAAAGGTGCACATTGCCAGTTCTAGTCACTCCTTCTCCTGCCTCATCCAGTGCCCCCGAACCAATGCAAATAGGGGCCGTTAAGGGACCCTTAACATCAAGTGAACGGGAGAGGAAACGTCTGAACAATCTATGTTTCTATTGTGGCTCAGCGGAACATTTCCTTAAAATGTGCCCAAAAAAGCCCAAGAAGGCGGGAAACGCCATGACTCGGTAGTAGACGGGGTTCCGCTACTGAGTTACACCTCTCAGTACGCCATATCGGTTAATCCAGTCACGCTTAAGGCTTCCGTTCAGTCTTTATCAGGACCCTCTTGGATTGGGGAACCGATACTAGATTCAGGTGCAACTGGGAACTACATCGACCTTTCCTACGCTCGGGAGAACAGTGTTACTTTCCATGCCAAAAGTCATCCTGAGGTAGTTAATGCTGTTGATGAAACATCCCTCTTGTCTGGCCTGGTTACTGAACAAACAGTACCCTTATCCATGATCACGGATTCCGGGCACACAGAAGGCATTACATTTGATGTTATCACCGCACCTCAGTTTTGGCTCATTTTGGGTTTACCTTGGCTTAGGCGGCATAATCCAACTGTCGACTGGGTCAAGGGAACTGTGGTTTTTGAGTCTCACTTCTTTGGTGCACATTGTCATAGCAACCAAGTTCATCTGGAAAGTCCATGTCGTGCTCTCACTCACATTGCACCCTCAGTGGGGGTTTTGGTTTCTACCACGTTACCCAAGGAATATCGCCAGTATCAAGATGTCTTTGATGCGAAAGGAGCTGAAGTCTTGCCACCACATCGCCCTTATGACTGCCCTATAGATTTGATTCCTGGGGCTAAAATACCAAGCGGCAGGGTATATTCTTTGACAGTCAAAAAAGACGCCATCCTGAAAGAATACATTGACAACGCTCTAAGTACTGGTTTTATCTGCCCATCTCGGTCCCCGGCGGCCTCCCCTATGTTCTTTGTACGAAAGAAGGAAGGGGATCTTCGTCTGTGTATCGATTATCGTGAGTTAAATGCTGTTACGGTTAGGAACCAGTATCCTATACCTTTGATCTCAGTCTTGTTGGATCAATTAGGCAATTCCAAGATATTCACGAAGCTCGATTTGCGGGGTGCCTATAACCTTGTTAGGATGTGCGCAGGGGATGAGTGGAAGACTGCATTCAAAACCAAATACGGTCTTTACGAATACTGTGTCATGCCCTTTGGGCAATGTAACGCTCCTGCTACATTTCAGCACTTCATCAATGATGTTTTTCGGGATCTCTTAGATACCTATGTGGTGGTGTATCTGGGCGACATCTTGATTTACTTCCCCTCTTACGCAACCCACATAGAGCACATGTCTACGGTCCTGCAGAGACTTCGGGACAATCACTTGTACGATAAACTGGAAAAATGAGTATTCCATGTCAACTCAGTTGAGTTTCTGGGATATGATATCACTGACAAAGGCATCCAAATGAACAACACCAAGGTTAAAGCAGTCCTGGACTGGCCAACGCCCACGAACGCGAAACAGTTGCAATCATTCCTGGGTTTTGCAAACTATTATCGGCGCTTCATCAAGTCTTTTTCGAGTATTGTTGCCCCGCTCACTTCCCTGACCAGTTCAAAACGTTCTTTTGTTTGGAATCCTACCGCTCAGAAGGCATTTGAAAGTCTCAAGTCTTCTTTTACCACAGCCCTGGTATTGATGCATCCTAATCCAGATCTGCCGTTCGTGGTAGAGGCGGATGCTTCGGATATCGCAGTCGGCGCTATCCTCTCTCAGCAGTGTAGAGACAGCGGGGAACTCCAGCCTGTAGCCTTTCATTCCAGAAAACTCACGACCTACGAATCACACTACACAATCACAGAGAAGGAGTTATTGGCTATCCGGGATGCTTCCCTTGCATGGCGCCACCACCTGCTAGGGACAGCCATGCCGATTCAGGTCTTCACAGATCATAGAAACCTTCTGGCGTTACAATCAGTGAAGTGTACCACTGCTAGACATGCTCGTTGGCATGAGTTTTTCTCAATGTTCAACTTTCATGTAACCTACAGACCCGGCGCACGGCACTCGAAAGCTGATGCTCTCTCCAGGATGCATAATGTCTCCTCGCCTCCCTTGGATGAATGCACCATTCTTCCTCCTGCTCAAGTGATTTGTGCTTGTGGTGTTCATTCTCCGCTACGTTCTGCCCTAGCGGACTGGGTTAAAGTAAACCCACAAAGCATTCACGATATGAACTTGACCTTGCTGCATGGTCTTCCTTACCATAATGGAATGCTGTACCTTCCTGATCAAGATACTCGCAATACTGCTATGCACTGGTGTCATGACACCAAGTTTTCAGCTCATCCTGGAGCTTGGAAAACCCTGGAATTATTACGGCGATGGTCGTGGTGGCCTCAGATGTCTAAAGACGTCTTGAATTATGTGGCCTCTTGTGCTACATGAGCCCAGTGCAAAACTGTTCCAGCGAAACCCTTCGGTTTGTTACAACCCTGGCCGGTTCCTAAAGAACCATGGACTATGATATCGATGGATTTTATAGTGGAATTACCTTGCGATCATGGCTATGATATGATCTGGGTCGTTATCGACTATTTCACTAAATTAGACCTGTTTGTTCCCTGCAAGGGATTGCCTACGGCTCCTTCTTTGGCCAAACTCTTCATGCATCATGTTTTTCGTTTATTTGGCCTTCCTCGTGTTATTGTTTCTAATCGTGGGTCCCAATTTACATCTCGTTTTTGGCGTGCCCTGACCACATCTTTAGGTATCGAGGATCGTTTTTCCTCTGCCTGCCATCCACAGACAGATGGTCAGACTGAATGGCTAAACACTACCCTGGAACAATGCTTGTGATGTCTCACTGTGCAATATCAAGACTCATGGTTGTCCCTGTTAGATATGGCTGAGTTCGCTTACAACTCGCTCCACACCTCTACAGGGACTTCACCTTTTTTCGCCATGTACGGTAGACATCCTCGCACCCTTCCCACACAACCCGACCTATCGATCTCCAGTCCTGCTGCAAATGCTTGTGTGCGTGATCTGAACAAGACGTGGGATGGAGTATTTGCTCAGCTGCATAAGTTGCAACACAAAATACAGGCTGACTTACATAGGAGTTCTGCACCCGCTTACAAAGTGGGTTCCCGGGTTTGGTTGGCCACACGTAACTTGCATATACCAGGTCGGCGCTTCATTTTACCATGTTTTATTGGTCCCTACCGGGTCACAGCCATTATCAATCCAGTGGCTGTACGGTTGAAATTACCGGGCAATTGGCACATCCACTCGGTTTTCCATGTTTCGCTACTGAAACCCTGTCTTCCCTCTACTAGGTTACCTTCACGTCCCTCCTCGCTCAAAGTGCAAGGCTCGGATGAATATGAGGTCAGTCGTATCTTGGATGCTAAAGTCAGGAGAGGGGTTCGGTTGTATCTCGTGGATTGGAAGGGATACGGTCCTGAGGATAGAACCTGGGAGCCTACTATCAACATCCATGCTCCCCGTTTGGTTTCTGACTTTTGGTCCCGGAGAGGGAGGGCTTCTTTGCGGTGGGGAACTGTCAGGATCGGCCAGAAACACTCATTGCCTTCTATGTCACCCGGCAGCATCTCTGGCAGAACCCTTGCAAAACTCACGTCACGTTCGGATTCCTGTTACATCCACACCCATTTCAGGACGCCTTCAGCTTCATTGCCATGCCGATTGTGGCGTCCCCTCCACAAGTGTAACGCTATCGCGTTCTGCAGGGGTGGAGTCAAGCGGAAACAAGGCCGTGCTCACCCGCTATAATCTCTTCCGGGTTGCCGCACTCGTTGCTTCTGATTCTGATTCAAGGCTAGTTTGTTCGTTCCTTGCTCTTGTTCTTGACCCCCCTTTTGCCCTCTTTTGCCTGGTTTGCTCTCCTCCTGGCCCACGACCCCGGACTGTCCTCTAACCTGCATTGTGGATACGTCTTACCTCTTGTTGATTACACGCTGCTGAATCCGGACCGTCCAACGACCTGCCTCCTCTTTCCGGATTATACCTGCATTGCCCGCACGCTACTTGACCTCGGATTGTTCAACGACCTGCCTCCTCTTTTAGGACATTATCTGTATTGCTCACCCGCTGCCGATCCGGAACATCCAGCGACCTACCTCTTTGGACATCATCTGCCACACGACGTCAACTGGGGAGCGGCTCCCAATCCGCTACGGCTGATTGGGCGGCCGTGTTTGCTTGCCTCCACTACCGCCTAGAGTGAACCTACACCATCCCATTCTCGGCGCCTGGACTAGAGACTGTGAGCATTCGCGCATAAGGTGTTAGGCGTCTTCGTTTCGGGATAGTACCTTGGACTAGAGACTATTTCCGCATAGGCGTCCTCTTGTCGGCGAGGTGTTAGGGTTAGGTTGGATGGTGTACGAGTTCCTCGGTAGTGTTCTCACCATAGACCCCAGTGGTAAGTGTACTACATTCCATCTTCTCATTTCTTCTTGCTTCTTGCTGTTCAATGTTCTTGTTTAGTTCTGATATTCATGGTCTTCTATAGTTCTTGGGGACTACCTTGTTTGAACTCAGGTCTTTTCATTCAGGCAGTCATCAGTATTTGAGTTTCCAACCCAAGGCTAACAACAGTATTGGAGTTTCCAACCCGAGGCTAACAACAGTGTCTGAACTTGCCAAACTACGGATGCAGTGATCTCCATCTTTCGGCTAATTGGTCCCTTTGTAGGTTGGATTATAAATACAAAGGGGTACATTGTTAGGAAGAACTCTACAGTGACGCTTCCAGTTCTTCTACCAGATTATTATCAGGACCAGCAGCCTGACACAAACGCAGTATTACATATGTGCACGGTGCATACACGAGAAAGAAATTAGAGAAAAGACTGGCAGATTTATAACTTTGGAAAGTGTACCAAGAGGAAAAAGAAGACCCAGTTCAAGAGGAGTGGATGCTTCATCAGCCTAAAGAGCAGGGCATTGAGCCCTCAGCTCCCCTTACCTCGTTCGAGATCAAGAGCCTAAATACAGAGGAGATAGGAGTTTATCCTTTACAGGTATTAAAAGCAGTAACCCATCATATGAACCCCCAGTTTACAGTCGTGATGACAGTACAGAAGAGAGCAAAATGAAGGAAGATGCCTGTAGGTGAGAGATCGACTATATCAACAGATCCCTGATACCTAAACCACGGGATGAGGAGGTAAGCATGTTTAGTGCTGAATGGAGAGCACTGTCTTTGAGTAGATTAAATTTAGATAAAGAAGAGGATGATGAAAGTCACACTAGTTGGGGTCTAGCAATGTCAGACGAGGAAAGAGAGTCAGGTTGTGAGATAGAGGGAGAGGGTACATGCGTCCCCTTGGGAAGTCAAGGTTTGGACAAAGAGGTAAAATGGTCAGATCTGAAACACCATAAGGAAAGAACACCAGATCCTATACCATATCCTGAAATTCCCCGAAGATGATCGTGTAGTGAGAGCGGAGAATCTCTGCCTTATGTAATTAAGCTAAGGTTGTTACCAACCCAAAGAAAAATAGGAACGATTACCCCTGCATTAGGTAAATGAATAATGGGGCCCGATTATGGGATGGGGTTCTCACAGTTCCCCTTGCTAGAGAAGGGGGAGCAAGACTGCAATATATTCTATGGCCTCAGATGGATAAGAATAACTTAAAATGCAAGTTCCCTAGTTTGATATTGAGGGTGGGGAAAAGGATATACGAATTAAAGAAAATGAATGGGGCAAACGCGTTGGCCATAGGAGACATAAAGGTCTACTGCAGCTATTCTTGGAGAGAGAGCTGATGACATTTGGAGACAAGCGGGATATGCGGGAGTGACAGCACTAAGTACAGCACATCAGCACATAATGGAGATCCATTTAATAATTGCAGGGCAGATGTTTGGAGGGCTCTCAGAGTACAGTATCCTGATACATCACATATGGGCGCAATCATGACACATAAAATGAAAGAACATGAGGGCCGTATTGTTTATATTCAGGATATTCTAGAGCGATGGCAGCATGAAATGCGTGAACCGTGAGAAAAATCAGTGGCACTATTATATCATATTTTGTATCAGGGATTGCCAGAACAGGTACCAAGACAAATGACAAAACAAATGGGAATGGAAGCAAAGCCGTGGGCTGAGATACAATTAACTATTGTGCTATAGAAGGGACAGTGTTGACAAGCGGAAAGGGAGTAGGAACGCAAAAATTAATGGGTGCGTCACAGGTGACTAATACATAGACAGTGGATCATAGTAAGTAAGGGTTTTGGCCACGAGGTAGAGGTGTAGGCTTCAGAGGAAGAGGAGGCGTATTTCAGCACACCCAAGGTGGATTTCAAAATGCCTATGGTGGAAGTCAGAATACTCAGGGAGGATATAATGGAGGGTTGGTCAGAGGGCCACCACCAGTATGTTGGAATTGTTGGATGACAGGGCATATTGCACGTGTATGTAGAGGCCGAGGAAAAGCGCAACTAAATGGAAAACTTTTAAGGGGGGGGCAGCTTATCCACCGCCAAACAGCACACAAACACGAGAGGGCTTTGCCCAGGATCACAAATCCTATCAGACACAAGCACCGGAAGCACAGCAGGCACAACAGCAGATGTCGGTGTAAATGCACCCACCGCAAGGGCAATCGCAACAAGCACCTATGCAAATACAACAGAATGCGAACACAGGACACATCCTGGCACCTAGGATAGGGGGTGTCACTGTGGTAGGAAGGAACCCTTTCACTGGGACAGGGATTAATTTTTACCCTCAATAGGACAGCTCACAGGTTGACATGATGTGTTCAGTACTATCAGTAACACCAGACCCCCAAGAGGAACCATGGGTCGATGTGACTATAGGAGGCATATCCTTTTCTTTTCTTGTAGACACTGGGGTGACACACTCTTGTATAACGGACACACTCTTGTATAAGGGAGGGAAAATATCCAATGTCAGGCATTGCCATGAATGCTCAAGGGTTCGCTGGAGCTACGAATGTAGTTCCTTTTACTGATAAATTACCTGTTTCTATAGAGGAATGCACAACCCTTTGAACTACAATTGTAATTGAGAAGTCCACAAGAGTTACCATGGACTGTATATGACTCTCTACGTGGAGCACGCCTTATTTGCCATTTTAGAGAAACTGAAAGGTACATTGACATCACAAAGAGCATCTGCATATGAGGTGATGATCTCTAATCCAGCAATTAAAGTAGTGAGGTGTAAAATAGTGAACTCAGCCACGTTTGTTGCTGAACCTGTAGAAGAAGGTGATCATGTGCATGACTGCTCAAATTATGTTGATTTCTATGGTGATATACCCCATGTGAAAGAAAATGCTCTAGCGGGAGGGGAAATTCTCTTTATTGATGGTTCTTTAAAAATTTACCAAACTAGTGGGGAGAGGCATTCAGGCACCACAGTTGTAAGACACGGATTAAATTGTGAATTTGAGGTGGTGGCGAGTGAAAGACTACCATCTAATTTTTCAGCACAGGAAGCAGAATTGGTAGAGCTTATTGTTGCGCTCGAACAACACAAGGGTGAGGAAGTGACGGTGTACAGTGACTCTGCCTATGTGACGTCAACTGTACACACAGGGCTGTCATGTTGGAAGAGGAGGGGTTATCTCTGCGCAGACAGCACTCCAGTGCAACATGCGTCTTTATTGGACAGGCTCATTAAGGCACAACAATTCCCAGTAGCCATAGCAGTCATAAAATGTGCAGCGCATACTAAACAAACAGACTTTATATCTCGTGGAAACAAAGCCACAGATGTGGAAGCCAAAAGAGTTGCATATTCTTCTGAAATTTAGAGTTTTTATACTGAGAAATGTCAAGGAAATATTCAATAGAAGTATGCTAGTACGAGAAGAGTTTAATATGCTGTCCCTTATGCAATTAATAAAGATTCTTGGTAGAGCCCCACAAGAAGAGCAGGAGCTATGGAAACAAAGGGGGTGTTACTTATCCCCGACGGAAGTATTATGGAGACAGGACAGCACTGGAAAGCCAGTGATGCCAGCAGCATTAATGAAAGTCGCACTCAAGCAGTTGCATTACCCCGTACATATAACCAGAGAAAGTCTTGCTCCAACAATTGCAGAAGACTTGTTTGTTCGCAATTAATTGGAACATGTTGAACATGGTTCAAAACAATCAATGTGTAATACTACATTTGACAACTTTGATTTGTTTGCATTCTGTCAAACATGTTGAATCTGTATTTGCAATTATGGATTGACCAACACAGTGTATTAAGCACCTGATTTGATAAAGGCTTTCAAGACAAGCCAAAACACGTGTCATCGCCAAGGTCAACCATTCCAAATAAATCTATGTTTTGAGCACTAACTTTGGCACTGTCTGATATCGGAGTAATTTTGTTTAATACATATATATTATTGGTAGTGGGTCCCTTCTCTAGGTGGATCGAAGCCGGTCCTTGTATACACCCTGATACAACGTGCGCAGCAAAGTTTCTAGTGCACAAAATATTTCCAAGATGGGGTGTGTGCAAAGTACTGAGGTCCGATAATGGGGCCACATTTTGTCAATGAGCTATTTCAACAAATAGGACTTCTATTGAGCATAAGACATACATTTTCTTCTGCTTGTCATCCAGTCCACAAGCACACAGGATATGTGAGAGACTCAACAGCCTCCTAAAAGAGGGGATAGCCAAGATCAGATTAACTTTGAAAAAGGGATGGCTATATTGCCTACCCCTAGTCTTATATGCCCTTTGAAATCAGCCAGGTTCAGACCACTATCTTACGCCCCCATCTAGAGTCAGGAGTGATGCCCAGAGTGTAGCATAGGCTCTAGGTGATGAAATGCACGATTATTTCACATGTATGACTACCAGTGTTTCTTTCATTGGAGATCAAATCAAGCATTGGAGGGTGGGGTCAAGGGACACAGAAGAGGACAGCCCAGAAACCAATTTGAGTTAATTATTGCCACCACCAAAGTTGTATGTTGGAGACAGAATCCTTATAAAGAACTTCACCGGTAAATGACACAAACCTAGGTTTAATGGTCCTTTTTGTGTAGAAGAAGTTTCCCCTAATGCAGTTAGGGTGGCTGGAAGAAGAGCATGATTACATTTAAGAGGCATACAAATGTTCAAAGGCAAGATCCTCCTTCCAGCACCTGTTGACCAAGAAGCAAGACAAAAAGAAGAATTTCTGCGTGTGCAGACTCGAATGATGACCAAGAAGAATGACGATGAAACAGCATGTGGTTAGCACATATTTCTTTTGGACTGGAATTCAGTGGACATTCCTTACATTTTTTAGCAGGAAGTGCATGGACTTGCAGAGAATTCCAAAGGCTAAAACAAACTTTCTAGAAATTCTTTGAAAAAATAAGAAAATGCATCAGTACTATGCATAAACGTCAGTTCAGGATTAGAAATTGGAAGCGGGATCAATACCCAGATTTGTTTTTAGGAGCATATCTGTTTCAAGAATAATATATGATACCCGTCAACAGTGATACACATCTGCTTATAGTTGCTATATTTTTGTTTTTTTCCTCAGTCATACCCCGCTCTCGTTAGGAGAGACGTTAATATTCAAACCTTTCTCCATGACCCAAAATATGGTCCTGTTATAATAAGACTCTTGATTGCGATAATTGAGTAGATTGTGCAACTACGAATGTAAATTGAACACCTGTATTAAAATGATTTGTGAAGAAGATAATGTGGTTACTGATAAGAGCACGAGTTCAACGAGTATTGGTATTGCACACCAAATGTTTTTCCAGACCTCTATGCCTAATATATATATGCCTGTGTGTTTTCTTTATCTTTCTGTACCTTACATTTCGAAGTCTTTATTATCCCAATGGTCCAATGGAGAAAACAACACCTGTGATTTTCCCTAGTATGAGTACAAAAGAAGAAGATAACGGGCGATAAATACCTATCTTGATAATTCAGCTCACCTGGAGAATAATATGTGGTACCAACACTAGAGAAAGGTGGGAGAGACAGCATCTGATGAGAATTGCTACGTCTGCTCTCTCATCCCCTATGCCATGACTATCGTAAGAACCTTAATTTCAAAAGTGATGTTGGCACAAGATGCAAAGTGCCTCAGTCATCTAGCAGCGTGTACTACTAGAGGACAGTTTCAAGGGAACTGGACAACCTTCCAATGGAGATCAAGACAGTCATTTCCATACCAGGATGATTATATCAAAACCACACAAATGGAAAAGGAGACTGGATGGACAGACAAGATGCTTGTGTATCCTGATGCAGGGCAAGATAAGGTAAATGTTGAAGAAATTAAGAGGATGAACTGTTCTGACATGACAGAAAAGACTGGAATGCCTGGATGCTGGGAACGTTCACAGCTGCTAATCTATGGACGAGCGAGTATGACCAAAGGATGGGAAGATGGAATGATGTCCTGTGCAGTTCATCTGTTGAGGAAGGAAGCAGTGTACGAGGTGCAGAAGGTGAATGATGAATGTCTAAAGTCATGGGCCAAGTACTCTAAACTGCTGACATGGGTGGAAGATGAAGCAGGCCCAGTAGCTGTAGTCCCACTGGTTAATGCAGCTGTCAATGTCCTCCCTCATTCACCACTCTCCTCACCTGAATGTTCGGAGTCTGTCTCCTTGATTCCTTGTCGGTGGGCCAGATGGTCCTTCTTCAGTTTTGATGCCTGGATCCTGTCACGAGAAGTAGCCGTGGTGGATCCCAAACTGGACCACTCCACGACTGCAGTCCCGGAATCAGGAAATGTATGGGGGAAAATGCCAAAGGCGGAAAAAAAAACCCGTGAATATCCCTCGTTGCTGCCCAACAGGTACAGTGAAGTCCGATGTCCAAGGCTGCACCGAATGCAGAAGCCCCGCTGAAGTGGAGCTGGAGGCAGGTAGCAGTAAGAGGAAGATAGCAAACCACAACAATGTGCGGAACGGTGTCCGACACAAATGTCCCACTAGAAGAGCAGAAAGAAAAATCCAGGCTGGAGCAAGCCAAAGGCGGTGGCAGAAAAGGAACAGAAAAAGGTAAACAAGCTGAGCAGGTAAGTGGCAAGAGGAGGAATGAGCGGGGATCTCGCAAAGCAAGCGAGCCGAACGGGAGGTAAAAGAAAGGCAGAAAGAACAGGTACAGAAAACAATAGAGAAAGGCAGGCTTCCGTGTGAAGCGGATAAAGGAGAAAAAACTAGCGTGTGACCGTAGGAGCAGAGTTAAGATGGTTGCAACGCGCAGACCGCAAGGAAAGCTGGGATGAAATACTTCCGGCTGAGGCGAGCAGGACAACAACTAGAACGTTACAACAGCAACGTGAGAAGCGTGATGGAACCAATAAATGGCGGCGAAGCCGTAACCGTGGTAACCACCGCCATCCGAACGGGTTCATGACAGTATGCCCCCGCTTAATACTAACTCCACCAGGTTTCCAGGGATGTAATCGGTGGAAATGAGACACCAGTCTGGGAGCTTTAAGGAAGTGCACTGGTTCCCATGAGTCTTCCGACCTAGGATATCCTTTCCAAGATACTAGGTATTGGAGTTGCCCTCTGAAAACCCGGGAGTCACGGATCTTGGAAACTTCATACTCGTCTTGGGTTTCGCCCTGTGGCAAGATTGGTGACTGACCAGGTCTATGTCGCGTCTCAGGATGAAATTCCTTGAGAAGGGAGGAACGAAAAACAGGATGTACGCGTCTGAGATGATGCGGTAGTTTGATCTTATAGGCCACGGGGTTAATCCTCTCCAGAACAGGAAATGGACCCAAATACCTGGGGGACAACTTAGAGGGTCAGATCCATCTAGGCATGAATTTGGTAGAAAGCCACACCTTTGTTCCCTTTTCCCATTCCGGGGTTGCGCGCCGATGAGCCTCAGCCTGTCTTTTATAGATGCTGAGGCTCCTTTCCAAACTGCTCTTGGCTGTCTTATGGGCTTCAGCAATATCAGATATGATAGACTCCACTGTAGGGGAATTGCATGGTAACGAAGAAATGGGACAAATTGCCCTGGGGTGAACACCATAGTTGCAAAAGAAAGGGGCCAAACCTGTAGCTGAGTGCTTAGAGTTATTGTATGCAAACCCGGCAGTGGGAAGGAGCTGAACCCAGTTGTCTTGCAGGTGGCAGGTGGTTGGTGTAACATCTGAGATACTGTTCGAGGGTGGCGTTACTGGTAACTGGAGGGAAAGCCCTAAAAGTGTCAGGACTGTGGGCTATTTAAACGTGGTATACAAGGGGGTTGTCCTGACCACTGTATTTTCGTGGTCTACTTTCTAATTACTGTAAACCCAAAGTTTCTATTCTGTCATACGACACACATTTTAGATTTCTTTAGTATGCAGTAGTATTCAACCCATCAAGTGATAATACAAACAAGGTTTGAAACTTAGTACAGCTTTCATTTATTTAGCTGTTCATGCATTTAGTAGTCATGCATTAAAAGTTTCTTTTGAGCATCATTTTTTCATATACATAAAAATTCAGTTTACCAAGTGTGGTTTGTTTTTTATACATTTACAAATCCTTTAGTGGCAACTGAGTAATGGAACACAATTTCATTTATACAAAACTAGAGTAAAGGAGCAGAGCTAAGACAGTTGCAATGCGCAGAGCACAAGGAAAGCTGGGATGAAATAATTCCGGCTGAGGCGAGCAGGACAACAACTAGAACGTTACAACAGCAACGTGAGAAGCGTGATGGAACCAATCAATGGCGGCAAAGCCGTAACCGCGGTAACCACCGCCATCTGAACGGGTTCATGACAGCAACACTGTGCTTTTGAAGCAAGGGAAAAAATCATGTTGGACATAATAAAGGGTGCAAGAGCATAATTGACGTTCCAGGAATGAGGAGAGGGGTGGCTGTCTTGATGGATCAATATTGGGCCTGCGGATCTAGATCATATATGAAACTGTCCAGGAATTGGGCTGGAGTGCGTTCCTTGGTACATATACATGTTCCAGCATTGGTGATTCCACAGAGTGACCTAAAGATTGAAGGATTTCCAAAAGTGGACGATCACATGAGAAAAAGAAGGTCACTAGAACTCCGGCAGATAATGAGAGGGAATTATTTCTCCCAAAAATCACTAACAGCTTTGAGGACATTCCTGATGAGCACAAATTGTTCAGCAGGACCGCAGTGATGTTCACATCGATGTTCATGCCTGGAATTCAAACAGCGGTGAATGGCAAATGGCTACAGATCACCAGATGGGAGCTGTTGCAAACAATCAATGCCACTATAAAAGGATTTAACACCATAAAAGAAGAGCTGAGGGCCTTTCAAAATAGATATGTTCTCGACATGATTACAGCAATAGAAGGAGGTGTTTGCGCCTCGATCGGGCCATCATGTTGTACATTTATACCATCTCATGACTGCGAGAACAGGACTTTGACAGAGGCCATATGGATGTTGACAGATCTACACGCAAAAATGGTGGATGAGACAGAGGCCATTGGAGTTGACAGTTGGTTCTCATTCCTGTTTTCATGGATTCCTTATTGGACGTCAAACTTATTCACGTTCCTTGGAGCGATATTGGTGATAATAATATTTGGATTCTGTATGATAAGGATAATAATTGGACAATGTCAGAAAACGGCAAAAGAAAGCAGTGGGAATGAAGATCATGATTGACACAAAGGATGAACCAGAAGACAATGTACTGAACGATAGGGCCACCAGAGACTACATAAAGCAAGTATTGTGGCAACTGAAGGAACAACATTCTGGTATCCAAAGGATCATAAGAATTATGTGGGATGTTGGGTCTTCTGTACCCCAAATGGAGAGTGCAATTACATGACCTGCAGTGTGGATGAACACATTAAAACTGCAGGCAACCTGAGGTGGGTGAGGGGGTGAAGATATGGATACCCAAGAAACTCTTCTATAAGAGAAGATACAAAGGAGCAGGAAAACTTGGGGAGGTGGTTGGGGACTCAACTACAGGGGGGAATGTGGAAGAGGATATGTATACATCCGCAGGTGATCCTGCCCTCCTACCTCCCCTGTTTTGGAGACATGAGACTGTGCCTTGCCTGTGTGAGAAACCTGAGGGTATTCTCCCAAGTAGATCCTGGGAATCTCTTATTCAGGTGCCCAGGGAAGAACTGGCTCTCTTTTATTCCACCCTAAATAAAGACAAGTGGGGAAAGATCACCTGGTTAGGGGAACCCAGGGTTGTGCTTGAGGAAATAACCATGGGGAGACCCAGTATTATACCAGGGAAGAAGGTGCGGAGGGTAAAGCCCATGAAGCTTTTGTAGGCTGCTCCAGATCTACCACCCTTCCTCCCAATGATTCTCCCTTATCCAAAGCCAACAAACCATCTGCCTCTGGTAGACCGTTTAAGAACCCAAACCCCAGTGCCACGGGAAACAACATCTCCCAGGATCTGTGTCTTTCTGTTAAATACGGAATACTCCTGATCATTCTTTTCCACCTCCCTCTAATTATTATTTTACAAACTCACAATCTGCTTTGACAAAACACCATCCCCCATTCATTTCACAAACCCTACCAAATGTACCCTTCCGAAATCACCTACCCCCCAGGTGAAGGCTATAATATCATTTAACACCTCTTCCCCATCCTACCATGCAGAAACTCTACCTCTCCCCTTTTCCGACACAAACACCTTCTCCCGACACAAAAAACAACGGACTAACACTAAAGCCATTTACCTGACATGTCCCAACCCAAGGGTCAGGCAAAGCCAGAAAATTAACCAGAACCGCACACACCTGTCAGCCCTTTCCTTTCCCCACAGGGATAAAAGGTGGAGCAGGAAAGCAAAATACGAGCCAGATAGACCGCAAGACGAGAGAGCTAACTCAGCACAGCAGTTCAAGAGGAGGAGAAAGACAGCGCAAACTGAGAGGGTTACAAGGAGAGAAGCGAGCTTGCCCTTTCTGAGCCAGGCCCATGTATGGATCCTAGAGGACAAGTGACGATGTAAATAATCGAGTGGACTATCAAAGTGGAAAGGAAGAAGGTTACACGTTAACACAATGCTGCAGAAAACAGAAATTCAATGACTGCACAAATGTTGAAACGCAAGGTAGATCAAGTCATTGTATAGGCTAGCTATGAGTAGTGAATAGAATGCAGGCGAAGCTGCCATTGTATAGAAACTGGACATTGGTGTCAGGAAATAAATAAGCCAGAAACCATGAAGGAGGAATGAAAAGCTGTGTTGCAATGAAATAACAGGCTGCTGAAGCTACATGGCGAGGCTGTCTGGCCTGAAGTCACGATCCTAGAAATCCATGTCAGCTATCTACACAGAAGAACATCGAGTGTGCGGAGGATGAATCCTCTCACGTTAAGATGCAATAAAGAACACAAAGGATGCCAAGTTTTAATTCATTTAAAGCATTTAAAAGCTGCAGAATGGACCAAATCATGGTCTCTTGTCATATGAGCCAAGGATGGAAATAGAGCTTTAACTTGGAGTTCCAGTATGATAGTGAGTGCCCTCACTCCCGTGCATTCCCAGGACAAGAATATTAATCGAATGTTCCAGACAAGACACAAGCATGCCAACCAATTCTATTAGTCTGTATAATGAAGGACCTTATAGCTTAGAAGACCAATGAAACACAGTGTGACTATTTGTTCTTTAATGCCATGTTTGAAGAGGTAGGCATAAGTTGTCCACCTGAGAAGGGACAGCCAATAACGTCACTCTGGCGCATAATTAAGTATATGAAGTTTATTTTCTGTGGAGATCATTGAGAGACTGAGCATCCGTCCGTTTATGTTCATTGTAACCTCCCTGTTTTAGATAATTGTTAAAACATTAACTTGCCATCTTCTTCAGTTTTTCAGTTATTTGGACTCAGAATTATTCTGGTGTAATCCCATCCATTACAAATGCACGTTCCAAGGGCCATAAGCTCAATTGGGTGGGAACAAAGCCAAGTCTCCTGCAGACATAATACATCACAATCATCACTTCTAAGCTGACTCCTTGAATAAATAAATATGACCTCTCATGTTCCAGGATCCGATTATCAGTCACTTGAAATAATTTGATCCAGTTAGCTGTTTTCCTTCCCACCTGCTAAGGTTTCTGCCACCCACATCCATGATAGTTCTTTGGGCAGCAGAGGTGGGCCCCTAATTCACTAACCACATGTCCTAACATCCCGCTATCTATATTATATGTCGCTCTTGTTGGCTTTTCTTTATATTGTAGAAAATTGACCCATCCACCCTCATCTTCTTTACCCCCTTGCTCAATACGAAAATGATTATCTCGCTCACCATTCAAATGTTTTCATATTTGACTTCCCTACTTATCATCATATTTAGCATACAAATGAGAAAGAAAGGTTGTACCATCCTTAGCTTCAACTAAGTCCAACCCTAATGGTAAGAGGTAGGATGCAGCCTCTAGCAATGTTAACTTTACAAGATTTGATTCCAAATGCAAGAGAACTTTTTATCGCGTTGTATTTCGTTAACAAATTTAACCATCTTTAAGTCTTGCATTGAAATAGCTCTCATTTTCAGAATATTGTGTAATAAACGTAACAAATGACACCTATTCAATATAAGACCATCATTAGCAGCAATCAATGTCTCGATTAATAGGCATTTCTCCCAGTCTTTTTTTCAAGGTGGGTCCCTTTCTCCTATTTCCAATCGACGAGTTGATTGGGGGCTTGAGACAGTCTTTTCTCTCTTAGATCAGTGTGTCTAGCATTTTCAATTTGTCTTTTGTGAGCCAAAGTTTAAAACCTCTGAGAATCCCAACCAGCCTCATTTACCTTTGCTGTATCCGGCCTGGAACCAAATTTAACCTAAATCTTATCAATTTTGTCTTGATGGCAAGCTAATTGGTTAATTGCAGACTGTGTCACCTCAACACACTCTCCATCAGTATAAACTGATAGGTCAAGTAGTGGGTCCTTGATATCTTCTACAGCAGGACTCAATTAAGGAACATTATATGATTTTAATAAATCATTCCCCCCCCCCTAATTTGTTGAACTTTTAGGGGTGGGTGGTATTTCAAAATTTCCCAAAAATTTCATTGAGTCATTCATTTTTGGCTTCTCGCGTTCTTAGTTTTTTTACAGCAGTCTTTTGCCCCTGTTTGTTCTTCTTTTCTTTTTTTCTTTTTTTTTTACAAAATAGAGGCTATTCATTTTGGGGACATTACAGAATTTTGTCTTGTGCCAGCTTCAACACCAACTACTTCAAATATTTCAGACATAGCATTTACTTCTTTGCCAAAGGCATGGTTAATTATTGGCTGTTTACTGAGATTTTCTTGCTCCACAACCAGAACATGGGGCAGGTTATCTTTGACTCCCAATTGCTGGTCAGTTACACTTGACAGAGAAGTAACTTTGTCCACTCGATCTTTCAGTACTAATGAGAGGTCAGGTTTGAGTGCCATAATAAACACCTCGATAAAAGTCATCTTTAAGTGGAGAATAGCCAGTAATGTTGCCTGACCTTTCAAAGAGGCATTCATGGTCTCATATAGTTTTATGAAGGGTATCAATGCTATAGCCATATTGGCCATTGCATCCACACGACCAAGAGGGTCCTTAATAGGTCTCATAGCACTCACAGGTCTCTTATGACACGTGTGTCTTAAAAGATGGCGAGGGTCTATTGCTACTGAACAGTCAGAGGAGATAGAATAGTGAGACAACCCCTCTGACTCATACAAGCTTCCCTGAATATTCATATTCATTTCATTTGTTCCCAAGATTCGCTCCAAGGGAACATTTGGCGTCATATCAGAAAGTGGTAGGTTGACCATATTTCCCAAAACCTGATCACAAACTATTGCAAGATATTGCACTTTCTGTGCTCCCAATAAATGGTGGAGTGGCCCAGGCCCAAACCTGAGTCTGGCAGTGTAACCTCCTTTCCCATTTGAATAGCCTCCTTCCGCAGGTACTGTAGGGGGCGGCAAACCGATGAGATTAAAGTTGGATCACTAAATGATCCAGTAATTAAGGGGGTGTCTTTAGCAAGTTGCAGAATTAAAACTCTGGGCGTGGAAATAAGTAGCTTATTTGTGGGTCTTATGCGCCCTATGTTCCATTTGAAATAGTTCCTCCAGCAATTCAACATCTGTAATTTCCCATCTTGTGTGAGCAGCTTTATTTATTACCAGCTCATTCACCTCTACCATTGATTTTGAGAAAAATGCTTTCATCTTTCTCTCTAATGAACGGATCTCTGCTGACATCTTTTTTAATTGATCATTTACTAGAGGTATCGCCTCACTTAGCCCTCTGTGCTTGGGTGATATCAACCTCACCTGCGCACTCTCAGCAGGCTCAGCTTGAGCTTCAGCAGGCTCAGTCGATTCAGCCTCAGTTAGAATACTTTTAATATTCAATGGAGGCACAAAAGCGACACCCCCCCTACTCGTTGACGGCCGAACTCCATCATCTATGGTGGGTAAAGTACTCCAGGAAGGATATTTAGTGTTCTTGCTGACAGCAGCATTCAGTTATGTGCTTATCAATATCTGAAGAAGTGACCAGCGGCAAATGCTGGTTGTTCCTAAGCCGGTAGCCTGATTCCATCATGTCAGTAGACATTTGCAAGAGGCGGCCCCGGCTGAAACATTTCCACACCTACAGCTAATGGCAGCAGAAAGCACTTGTCCACACTTTGATGTGCGCTGACACGTGTAGAAGGAGTTTTGTGCTCCATGAGAGGAACATTGATTGCTGAGCACTGGACCACCAGGCAAGAATAGACGCTCCGTACAGCTTGTTAGACATTCTCCTCAGCAGACATCAGTTGTCTGCACTTTGATGTGCACTAACACGTAGGGAAGGAGGTTTGTGCTCCAGGTGAGGAACACTAATTGGCGAGCACTAGACCACCAGGGAGAATAACCCTCCACACAGCGTGTCAGACAGCCTCCTAAGCAGACGGCACTTGTTCGTGCGCTGATGCGTGAGGAAGGAGTTTTGTGCTTCATCTGTGGAACGTTGATTGCTGAGCAGTGACCACCAGGCAAGAATAACCAGTCCACACAGCATATCAGACAGCCTCCTCAGCAGACAGCACTTGTCCGCACTTTGACATAGTCCTGGTTTTAAATGTGCATTTTGGGACTCGAGATCCAGGATTTCCCCTTACAAAACAAAGCAAAGGCCAAGAGTGGACTACTTTCTCCTAAAGGGAATTGGTTATGGTGGCATGTATGCTACAGCTACACACGTTGTCAATTGATATTAGTATTGAATGACCTCAAAGATGAAATAGTTGCTCCATTTCTAGAATGAGAGTCTCCTTTTATTGTGTGGAAAATATTTTTTTAACAGAAACGTTGAGGGATAGGGAATAAATAGGATGAGTTGCACTGAAACTAACACATTAGAAAGAAGGTAAAGGAAAAGCAGGCCTCAGTAAACAGCACAAAGGATGCACTCATAGCGCGCGCGCGCGTGTGTGCGCGTGTGCGCGCGTGCGTGCGTGCGCGCGTGTGTGCGTGTGTGTGTGTGAGATAATGAACAGGAAGCTAATTAGTAAGCAGTGACGATCATTTGTAGGAACCAGGCCCAACACTTTATTACATCAGTGGAAATCAATCATTCCCAAAACGATCAACAGCATGGTCTCGTAAAAAAAACAACCACCTTGCTTGCAAAGGAAGGTTTCAATGTTCTCCAAGTTAAAAACCATCTCAACGATTAAAACTCACCATCAACTCCATTTTAGTTCAGAAAAACAGGGCACCCATCATCCAACCAATCCGGCTTGCAGTGCAGAAAGATTCTGCTGTTTGTGATTCGACCAGTCCAAGTCCTCAGCTGCACAGGGTACGTTTACCTTCTGCATCTTTAGTTTTCCTCACTCCCTTTAGCTCAACATATTTTTAAATAGTTAAACTAAATTCCCCCAATTATATTTATACATTCCGTTCACAGTAAATCCATCACAAACATCATTTTAAACCGATATTAACTTAATGATCTCCCCACCCCTGCTCGCCGAGCAATATGGTTCCCTCCAGTTAATGGGAAGGCAGGTATAAAAAAACCTAGCTCACCTGAAGAATCGTCTTTGCCGGTTGAACGTTGAAGAGGTGAGTTATTCTTTGGTGAGAGTGGGAAAGATTGAATTTACAAAGTTACATAATGTATTTGTGTAAATATAAATCTAACCAAAATCTAGCATGCCAGTCCGGTTTTTGTGTGTTTAGGCCTTACGGTGACCCAAGTAATGTGGCAGTAAGCTCCCTAACGGGCTTCCATTTGAACTTTTAGCATTTCTGTTGCTCTCTGAGACACGTTCCCCTACAAGCAGCATTCATAAGCTTAAACGCACACGTGCCGCAAAAATGAAAGTTGCCAGCAATTATTTTGAGAAAGTTACAAACTCATAACCAGCGTTAAAGTTGAACTACGTTCGTACGTTGGCAGTTACACAAGAACTATTCAGAGAAAGCCGACACTCGTCCGGTGTCACAAGAGCTATTCAGAGAAGGGGACACTGGTCCTGTTTCACAAGAACTGTTTAGAGAAGGCCGGCACTGGTCCTTGTGGCGTTGCCCGATGACGGGCGAACGCGGCGGCGTGGTGTTTAAATAAAGGGGGCGTTCCCGGCCGCGGGAGAGCGACCGGGAAGCCCGAACGAACAACACCGTGTCTCCGTGTGCTGTCTGTTGTGGGGCTTGCGGGACCGCATCGGGGGCGCGGATGGCGACCCCCAACAGTGGCGACGAGGTGTAGAGGAGACCCGGGCCCGGCGGTGAATGTATTCATCACAATTTTTCTCGTGGGAGCGGATCGAAGATTCGCTCCGATCAAGGCCGGGTCGCGAGGACGCACACGCGGCCGGCGGCCATTTTGTTTGAAGGCCATAAATATTTCGAAGGCTCCGGTTCGGAGCGGAATCACTTTATGGGCCTAATTTTTGGACACATCAGGAGCGGACAGCTCCATCTGCACGCCCATACCTGTGATATGGTTTTTTGAGTTTTCCTGGGACTCACACGTCGTGTAGAAGCCCGGAGAAGGATTGCCATGACTGGGCTTGCCTGATACCAATCCAATGCTCCAGGCTTAATTTTTGGAACTTTCTGAGTTGGAAGGGACATGACACAGTGGCTGCATGCAATTTTCTTCATCACCCTCATCATCAGTGTGCTGTGCAGTCTTTTTTCGTCTCCTTCATCATCAGGTGGGTCTGAGTTGCGGCCCCCAACGCTGTGGCTGGGGGTGCCTGTGCGCTCAAGTCCATGGATGAATCGGATGGTGCTGACAGTGACTCTTCATTAACGTCGCAGCCCCGGGATCAGAGCCAGGTGACTGCCCCGCTGACCAACCAACAGCCTGCTGCTGCACCACCAGGTCGGCCACTGGGTCAACCTGCACCCCCCATCATGGCTCAACTCCCGGTGCCCATCGCACATGCAGCTCTGCAGCCCATCCCGGAGTTTGATGCATCGGGTCCGCCCTCAAGCATGGGGCCTCGATGGAGGAGATGGGTGAGTCGTCTGGACATGTATTTCAGGGCGGCACACGTGACGGATGACGACAGCCGAATTGCCACTATGCTGTACTCGGCTGGGTCGGCAGTCCAAGACATTTTTGAGTCCCTGACGCCTGCCAACAACACATATGATGCGGCCAAAGCGGCACTCCTGAATCATTTTATCCCCCTCGCCAACGCGGACTATGAGAGGTTTATCATGCTCTCGGCCAAACAGAAGGAGGAAGAGACGCTAGACACTTTCTATGGTCGCCTACGCCGTCTCTCTCTGGGATGTGCATGGGGTGATGCGGACGACATGATGCGCACTATGCTCATTCAAGCATGTTCTTCCGGAAAACTCAGGAGACAAATCCTCCGGGAGCCCGGTATCACGCTACAGCGCATACTGGAACTAGGCCGGTGCCATGAGGTAGCGGAGGCCAGGGCCGTCAAGATGGAGTCTGGATCTCGATCAGTGAGGTCGGAGGAGGTGTGTGCCGTGTGGCGAGGTGGGCGAGGAGTGAGGCGTCCAGGCGGAGGACCCAGAGACAGGGCAGGGAGAGCCGGTGAGTCATGCCAAAAGTGTGGCTACGACCTCCCTCATACCGCGGAGTGCCCGGCGGCCGGAAAGGTCTGTGGAAGATGCGGACTGGCAGATCATTTCTCGAGGGTTTGCCGGGCCGCCCTGCCCGTGATGGTGCCGAGAGGTCAGGCTAGGATATGGGCCCCTCGCCAATACCAGCAGCCCAGCGTAGCCCAGGTGGAACAGGGTGAAGGTGATCCTCAGGCGGAGGTGGCGGATGAAGAGGACGAGGAAAACATATTCATCATCTCGAGCGTGGGGATGCTTAAAGGAAAGAGCAGAAGGCAACCACGGTGTATTGTAGGGATCAACAACGCCCCGGTCCCAGTCCTGGTGGACACAGGTGCCTCGGTCAATGTGATGGCCAGGGAACATTATGACTCTCTCAGGCCTCCCCCAGTTTTGGTAACGCCGAGGGCCCGCATATTTGCGTTTGGTGGTCAAGATCCCATACCACTGGACGGGGCATTTATAGCGCAGGTGGAACATGATGGGTCGCACATCAAGGCTCGATTCTACGTAACACCAATCAGTAGCAACACCTTGCTCAGTTGTGCGGCTGCGGAGGCGTTGGGAATCGTAAAATTTGCGTACGCCGTGCACCGAGAGGACATCAGCGACCTCCTAGACCGCTATGCCAAGCTCTTCAAGGGGATCGGCAAGATGGCTGGAGAACCGATCCGATTGCATATTGACGAGTCCGTGCAACCGGTGGCGCTGAAACACCGCAGAGTGCCATTCCACCTCAGAGAACTTGTGGACAAAGAGCTAGACAATTTGGTACAACTCGACATCATCGAGAAAGTGGAGGGCCCGACACCGTGGGTGTCCCCGATCGTGGTTGCCAGAAAGCCCAAGCAACCTGACTCAGTACGCATTTGCGTCGACATGAGGCTCCCCAATAAGGCCATCCGAAGGGAGCGGCACCTTACACCGACTATTGATGACATTATTGCGGAGGTTCAAGGGGCTCGCGTATTCTCCAAGCTGGACCTCCGAGCGGGCTACCATCAAGTCGTACTCCACCCTGAGTCCCGGTACATTACGACCTTCACCACCCATCGGGGATTGTACCGGTACAAGCGGCTGAGCTTTGGAGTGTCATCGGCCGCCGAGGTATTCCAGAATATCATCAGGGGCGCGCTGGCAGATCTGGAGGGCGTCCTGAATATAAGTGATGACATTCTGGTGTTTGCCAGGACCGAAGCGGACCACATGCAGAGACTGGACAAGACCCTGGAGCGTCTCCTGTCGCTGGGCCTCACCCTTCACCGGGAAAAATGTGAGTTCCTGCGCTCGTCGATCGAGTTCTTTGGATTCATATTTAAGGAGGGTGGGGTATCGCCAGATCCAAAGAAAGTCCAAGACATTAAGGCGGCGAAAGCACCTGAGTCTGTCACGGAGGTGAGGAGCTTCCTAGGTATGGTCACATACTGTGGGCGGTTCATCCAAAGTCTGGCCTCAAGATCGGAACCCCTCCGGGCGCTCACCAAGAAGGACACGCTGTGGCACTGGGGCCCACTGGAACAAGCTGCCTTCGACGACATCAAAGGTGCCCTCGCCAGGGAGGATACGATGGCATTCTTCGACCCAGCGCTGGAGTCCGAAATTGTGGTAGACGCGAGCCCTTTCGGGCTGGGCGCTGTGTTGACCCAAATTGATATCACTGGGACCATCAAGCCCGTGGCGTACGCCAGCAAGGCTCTCACGGACACGGAACAGAGATACTCCCAAATCGAACGGGAGGCTCTAGCGGTGTTGTGGGGCTGCCGCCATTTCCGGCTCTACGTGCTGGGGCGCCCGGTGACGGTGGTGACAGACCACAAGCCACTGATCCCAATACTGGCGGGGTCCTCATCTAAACCCCCGGCAAGGATCGAGAGATGGATGCTGGCCCTACTGGAATACTCCGTAACACTTGTTTACAGACCAGGAGCTAACAATGCGGCGGACTATCTATCCCGCCATCCTGGAGCGAGTGGGGGAGAGGAGGACGAGGCCTGTGAAGAGGAAACTGACAGTCACATACGCATGGTCGTGGAGGCGGCAACACCAAACGCGATGTCCATAGAAGAACTGGAAATCGCCGCCGCAGGAGATGAGTGCTTCCGAATTCTGAAACAAGCCATGCACAGTGGGTCCTGGAAGTCCGTGCTGGAGGCCGGGGCTGGACGCACGCCAGGAGCGAGAGCATGCCTGGAACAGTTGTGGAAGGTCAAGGAAGAGCTATCCTTCTCTAACTCAGGGCTGCTGCTCCGGGGGGACCGCATTGTCGTTCCACAGTCAAAGGTTCTTGAGGTAATCAGCCTTGCACACCATGGTCATCAAGGAGCGGCCAAGACCAAGGCGCGACTCCGTTTGAAGGTTTGGTTTCCCGAGCTCGAGAGGAAGGTCGACGAGTTCGTGGCCGCATGTGTGTGGTGTCAAGCGGCATCCCCCCTCCAACGGGAGCCCGCCATTCAGGCCATGCCCCGGGGCACGAGGCCGTGGGAGATCGTCCATGCGGACTTTGGCTCGACATCGGTGGGGACCCATTTCCTGGTGATCATAGATGAATACTCCAGATATCCAGAGGTTGAGTTCGTGGAGTCCGTAGCATTCGAACATGTGGTGATCGCCGTTGAGAAAATATTTGCGGCCCATGCTTTTCCACACACGCTCTGTTCCGACAATGGTTCACCGTTTCAAAGTGAGAGATTCTCTGAGCTGATGGAGAGCTGTGGAGTACATCACCGGAAGGTGTCCCCCCTGTGGCCCCGGGCCAATGGGGATGCCGAGAGACTCATGCGGACCTTGAACAAAACATTCAGAATTGCTCAGGGACAAGGCCAATCACTACAACGGGCCCTGTACCAGTTTCTCCGTGTGTATCGCACCACTCCCCACGCCGCCACTGGAGTGGCCCCGGCGGAGGTGTTGTTCCAGAGGTGCCCCCGAGGACTGCTGCCGGAAGTGGGGGACAGGGAACCAGGGGTCATCGATGATAATCGTGTTGAGAGTGAAAGACGGCTTCGGATTGAGCAGGAAAATCTACGACGGGGCCTCCAACCACAGAGTCTTGAGCCAGGGGATGAGGTTTTAATCCGGAATAGACGTCCCCAGGGCAAACTCTCACTCCCCTACGAACCCGACCCCCTGGACGTGGTGGCGGTGAAGGGTTCCATGATCACGGCCTCGGACGGCAGGTCGGCCGTCACCCGGAACGTTAGTTTCTTTAAGAAGTTGGGTGATTCGCGAACTGAAACCCCCCCTGAGCCTGATCCCCCCTACACGTTGTTCAATGACAGTTTCCCGGCCGAAGTGCCGGAGTCTCCCATCCGAGGTGAAGGAGCCGAGGGGCATCAAGTGCCAGAGGTAGGCCGGAGGTACCCCCAGAGACCTGGGCGTGGGAAGCCCGCCTACCTCAGTGACTATGTTGTGGGGCAGATGGCCCCTGAGTCTGGGGATCCGAATGGGGGTGGCTGTCATTAAAGGGGTCCACGAGTTTGGGTGTGCAGTGAAGTTTTTATAAGTGTGGGTTTAAGTTAATAAAGTTGACGAGTTTGCAATGTTTGTTGATCCTCCCGGAAAAGGAGGAGTGTGGCGTTGCCCGATGACGGGCGAACGCGGCGGCGTGACGCGTCACGCCGCCGCGTGGTGTTTAAATAAAGGGGGCGTTCCCGGCCGCGGGAGAGCGACCGGGAAGCCCGAACGAACAACACCGTGTCTCCGTGTGCTGTCTGTTGTGGGGCTTGCGGGACCGCATCGGGGGCGCGGATGGCGACCCCCAACAGTCCTGTTTCACAAGAACTGTTTAGAGAAGGCCGGCACTGGTCCTGTTTCACAAGAACTATTCAGAGAAAGCCGACACTCTTACTGTTTAACAAGAACTATTCAGAGAATGCCGACACTCGTCCTATTTCACAAGAACTATTCAGAGAAAGCCGACACTCGTCCTGTTTCACAAGAACTATTCAGAGAAAGCCGACACTCGTCCTATTTCACAAGAACTATTCAGAGAAAGCCGACACTCTTACTGTTTAACAAGAACTATTCAGAGAAAGCCGACACTCGTCCTATTTCACAAGAACTATTCAGAGAAAGCCGACACTCTTACTGTTTAACAAGAACTATTCAGAGAATGCCGACACTGGTCCTGTTTCACAAGTACTATTCAGAGAAGGTCACAAGAACTAGTCGGAGAAGGCCGACACTGGTCCTGTTTCACAAGTACTATTCAGGAACTATTCAGAGAAAGCCAACACTTGTACTGTTTCACACGTACTATTCAGAGAAAGCGACACTGGTCCTGTTTCAGAACTATTCAGAGAAGGCAAACACTTGTCCTGTTTCACAAACTATTCAGAGAAGGCTGACACCGTCCTGTTTCACAGAACTATTCAGAGAAGGCTGACACTCGTCATTTCCGTTTTACCGAAAATGTAAAATGATTCTCCAACTCTTTTGCTTGTCTGTTACTGGGTGGTCTGGTAAAAAAGCATCTGTTTATGGGTGACCTATTAGTGCTGCAGAAAGAGGCAGGTGTGACTTGTCTGGATAAAAGGCCGTTACATTTTAATTAGGGCTCTATACCCCACTCGCCGTATGCTCCCAGTCTTCTACACTTTTTGCCTCATTGGCAAGGCCTGAGTTGGGATTTTTGCTGCATGTAGTGAATTGGGGGGGGGGGGGGCGGGGTGGGCTGGGTGAAGTTTTTCTAGGGTGTTTGAACAGGGCGGGTTCCGTTTTTTATACAGCTTGTCTGTGACTTTGGCTAGATTAATATTGAGAATGAAGGTTAGTAACATTCAGACAAACACATTTGTATTGAACTCCTTTAGATTTCAAAGCACTGAACCCGTCGCAGGCTGCTGCAGCCGCCAGTGTGAGTTTTGGAGTGTACTTAATGGGCCTGCCGCAGTAGAATATAGATTAAAAAAAATGTATCCACAGAAATACAAGTGGATCCGCATTGGTGTATCCCACTACTGGGCGCCCATGTCATTTAAAGTGTACCGAAGGGCCAGAAATTCGCCCTATATGTATTGTGTTGTGTCAACGTGTTGTGTGTGCTGTATATCCGCCGGTTTGTGCAACTGTATTCTTTGAGGAGACGGGTGTATATTACAAGTGTACTTTTTTAAATGCAGGCCTACAGATGCCCAATGTCCATTGGTGCAAAGGCTTTCTATGCAAGTGAAATGAGTGTGCCCATTCCTCCACTTGTTGAAAATCCCGTTTTTGAACGGCCCCTGCATCAACCTGATCATTAAATTATGCAAGTGTAGATTTCAAAATAAACTGATCAAGCATTCGGTTATGACGATTGCCTGGGATCCGCACAGGGCCATCCTCAGCCAGATTAATGGAAGGAACGTATGAGGATGGCACAGTAACAAAATAAAAAAGGGACTAAGTTAAAATGTATAAGGTTGGAAATGCTGTAAACCGCTTCAGCCTAGGCCAGCAGAGGCATCCAATTCACCTAATAGACATGTATTATTATGCGATTTATTGAGCACAGCGCTCACTCTTGAGAAGCAACAGAGTGCTTTACAGAGGTATACAACAGTACAGATGCATAATAGCGTTTTTCAGAGATAACAGAAAAGGTATACAGTGGGGAGAGGAGAGGGCTAGGATACAGAGGGGTGCAGCTTTACCAGGTGACAGGCACGAGAGGGACGGGAGTCTACAGAGTCAGGAGGTCCGAGTGGTGACGTGATGGCATAGGTGTTGAGAAGAGACTCCTTGAAGAGATGATTCAAAATGGGTGTTCTAATTTCCTTTTAGCATTGCCCTGCCCCCCAGATTGCATAGTGATTTAGACAGATGCAGATCTTGTAAACATCTGGATGCGTGCCAGCACATAAAGTAAATCCTGCCTGTTCAAGACTAGATTTTTATCTTGGCTGTTTATGCCAGCTCGCCCCCAAAAAAGATCTTTGGTGATGAAATCTCTTCTGAGAGTGAAGCAAATCAGGCAGTCAAGTGAACCTCTGTGCCATGGTGCAGTAAGAGCAGTTCTAAACACCCTGATCGTGCATGTACATAGTTTATATTCCAACATCCAGACGACCTTCTACATAACGGTATGTTACTGTTTTTCGGTTCCATGTAAATGTGCCATTTGGAAATGTAGTCAGCAAAAAGTAGTTTTCAAACATTTTATCATTCAATACAAGTAATCCAAAGTGTCATAAGGTTGCCAAAAAAGCTTTTTCTAAATGCACAAATTAAAGTCAAAATATACCCAAAACCTCTAACAACCTCAAAAATCAGGCTCTCATTGCCTAACTCTTCCACTAACTTATTACAACCCCATTACCCAACTCTTGCAGTGCACTAAACTTTCTGCACGCCCAAGTATTTTATTAGCATGTTACTCAATACAAACTAAATAGAATGGGAATGGTGAACCCATATCTAACCCAGACGCATCAGCTCGCGGCAAAGTACATGCAGCCTCATTACAAATAGGCAGCATTTTAGAGTTAAATACTCTAAAAAATATCCCTGAGGAATTACCGTTATCGCCACTTGGGTCAGGTGGAATTTCCGCCTGATTACAATTGGTGGTGGCTGTGTAATAACCCATTTATTTTGGGTCCATTGGACCCAATGGTGCTTTTTTGTGGAATTTTTGCTGTGTAATTACTATAGCGGTAATTGCGCCAATCCTGCCGATTTTGTGTTTTTTTGTTGGGCAGAAAGATTTACCGGCAGGGTTTTGCTGGAGGTAAATCCTCCAATCAAAATTATTTGGTGTAGTGATAAAATTGGCGGTAACTGTTGCAGCCAATTTTATCACTTACTTCCTAACTCGTAAAGAGGCCGATATCCTTTGCCTTAATCAAACCTTTGCTCTAATAGTAGCCTCATCCTAACTGCAACTCAACCACTTACCTTAATGCTTGCTTTACCCAAACCACTAGGTTGGGTTCCATGTCTTAAAATCGCAGCAAAAATGGCTGTGAATACAAAATATCGTGGAAAAATGCTGTGGTTTTTTTGCGCCACAATCATGTAAAGGATGCAGGGACCCTCCCCCTGCTCCTCCCTCTCCTCTTAAATGGTATAATGGGTTACACCTTTACCTGGTCTTTTTTTTTTATTGGTGACATTTTTGATGCGATTTTCTTACTTGATACCCTAGGTTGATCCTAACTGTTATCCTATGCCAACATCACCAGTTTCCAACCACCCCATCACTTTCTTTGACACCAATCACGCTATTAGCTCTAGCATTACAATAAACTCTACCTTAACATTAACCTGGACACTTAATCTACCCAAACGACTAGGCAAACCCCAAACTTCTTTAATCCAACCCCCACCCTTACCCCAATCCCTAAACCAGCCAATCACAAGTCCACTTAACTCTTCTTAACCAGAACTTTTACCTTAGCAGCACTACATTTTCTACTTTTCAGCTGACTTTTTTCACTACTTCTCGATTGGTGACATTTTCTGTTTATTTTCACCTTGACTTTTTCACTGACTACATTTTTGTTGGATACATTTTCACTGCATACCTGCTCACCATAAACCCCGGGGTGGTCTTCTGTTAGGGATACAATTATAAACTATCAACTGGGAACCAGGGATTTGTCTTCTGTGTTAGTGAGCACTGTTGATAAAAGGGGTTAACCCATTTCCTGGCTTAAGAGGAAGCAGTCGGGGAGTGGTAGTAGATATGAAAGAATTGATAGGGTTTATAGAAGCTCATACCAAATTCACAATCCAAATCGCAACCGTAGAGTCCAAAACGGTCAGTATAATAATGTTCTTTGTTTGGTAGCTCGGGCCAAGTTAAAGTCTGGATCCAGCCAAAGTTGTTTTGCTACTTCTTGGAAGGAGTACACTTAAGTTTCAGGATAAGTTAAGCAAGTCATTGGATCAAATGCATTTCAATAACAGAAAAAATGTTTCTTTCAAAACTAATACCTGTGATGACATTAAGTGAAAATTAGACTCTGGGGAAGGCCCATGGGGCTACGAAAGATTACTGTGCACATTGGAGTAAGCAAAATATATATTAATGCATACATGTTAGGTCTCTGTGGTTTGTAGCAGATGTATTAACACGTTATCTACATAGCATGGAATGCATGAAGTTAGTATTTTGCAGCGTTCATGAAGCTCTTCATTGTGACTTAATATAGACATTTTACTTGCTTTTCTTTGTTCATAAACCATATGAAAATCTGTTCCTTTTAAAATGGAGAACAAAATACGTTTTCTTTCACTCACTGCTGACCTACCTGAGCACAATGGAAAGCATTAACAAAGCCAACACTTTTGGCTCGTGTTGGCATTATATAGTCATTTGTCATATTTTTGGCATCCACTGTGTGCAGGCTCTTAACACAATTTCCAGTTGCCTTATGTTTCTCATTTGAATTGAGGTTGGAGTGAGTTAAATTTCAGTTGCTGGTCTCCAATGAGCTGTTTTTTGGGGAAATTTCTGTGGATGGGGGAGGTGCTACGGTAGATCCCTTAGGTGGAGCAGTTGCTGGTCAGAAGTGGGGAATTTATATGTACTTTGCTATGTTGGTCTGTAGTTTCTTGGATCAAATAGTTTGGTGCTGGGCTGAGTTAGGGCAGAGGGGCGAGTGTTGCTATGTTATGGTTGGTGATGGTTACTGTGGTATGATATGGGCACTTGGGGTGAGCTAAGGTCTGTGGTGTGATATAATAATAATAATAATTTGGCACTTATATAGCGCTACGAACCCTCAGGTATCTGAGCGCTGCTTATTATTACCCACGGTGTGTGGTGCTCATTTATCGACCTCGGAAGGATGAAAGGCTGAGTTTGGCCCCGCCGGGATTCGAACCTGCGTTAGCAGGCTCTGCACGGATGTCAAAGCGAGCGCTCTACTCGCTGTGCCACTTGACCGGCTAAAATTAAGGGAGGGATGCTTAGGTGAAGGTTTTCTGGGATGAAGTAAAGGTGGGTTGCTGGGTGAGCCTTTGTTGGTTGGGGTGAGCTGGTGAGGGTTGGCTGGGATGAGATTAAGTAGGTGGGGTGTTTCAGTAGGTTGGGGTTGCTGTCTGGTGGCTGACAATGGTGAGCTAGTGAATGGGCAACGAGTTATGGACCAAGCTATAATGGTGGGGTGGGGGCTGCTGGAGTGAGTGGATGGTTGATGGTTTCAACAGCATGGGTGAAATTAGCATGTGTAGTTCCTTGGATGAGCTGGTATTCATGGGTTGTGGATGGAATGAGCTAAAGGGATATATGTGGGCTTGCTGACATGACTTGCTGGATGAGCTAGGGAGCATGAGGATTGGGTGGCCTGGTTAAGTCAGGGAGGCTGTGCATAGGTTGGTGGGGTGAGCTAGACCGTTTGGATTGGGACTGTTTGGTTGAGTTAGGTACTGTTTGAAAATTGCTTAGGTGATGTTGGAATGGGTGATGGGAAACATTGAGGGAGGGGATAGGGTTATGTTAAGGTGAGCCAGGATGTAACTATTGATGCACAGTATAATCAGTGAGAATCCCACAGTGAACAATTAACAGCTGGTGAATTTCTAAAGTAGTTGGAAGTAAATATTTGGCCTGAATTGTTGTGAGCAAGTCTGTGGTGGTCAGTCCAGTGTACACCTACAAAGATTTTTTTAAATATTGGAATCTGGAATTAATTTCCAACATGCAAGTGAAACGATTGTAATTAGGGGTGGTTTAGTAATTCCAGTCCCACATTTTGAGTTGCCCATGTGCAGTGCAGTGCCTCTGTCCCAAAATCACACCTATGCTTCCAGTTCCTCTACTGTACATGCTGCTACTTCCTTTTCTGTATTCCAGTGGGGCACCAGGGTTGTTGGTGGTTTTTACAGTCGAGGGCACGCACTACACCAGTCCCTGTCCCGAACTTTAATAGTATGTTTTGGGACAATTGTAGATCAAAACCACCCATATGGACATGCCACTGCTATACAGGAAATGCCTGGAAAGCTTAACACTTCATGCCGCGGTCAAACATAAAGAACCTGTACAGAGTAAATGCTTGCCTTTATTGGGCATGCTCAGAAAGAATAGAGCACCTCACGGATTTATAAAATATATTTCATTTTTGGAAAATATAGCCTAATACTTGGGAAATACTTTATTTACATCATACCAATGAGACCCTAAGAAAATGAGTAAGCAGGTCCTCATAGGGAGCCTGCCCAAATGGCACTACAAAACGGTATTTCTGAGCACATCCAAAACCAATCTGAGGCATGGAGTGTCTACAGGCTTCATGGTATCCCTCAATGCTGCACTTGTGACACTGTTGGCTCCCATTGAATTTGTCAGTGAGCGAGCCCGCCCTAACCTCTGTTAGATACCAACTTGTTACCCTGCACGCAGCGCAGGTAGTCTTTCTGTTGGACATGTAATCCACACCAATTGTGCTGCGGCAAGATCTGATTTAATGACTGACACATTCTACTGATTTTAGGGCATACATGACTTAAACAGGCATTGGCAATGTTAACAGCTTTGGCTTTTGTGTAGGCATGGGAAAGTCATTTGCCAGGCACTGCCGTACTTGTATTTATTGGCTAGCTAGCGGCAGGAGGATAGCTTGGGGGCGACGCGCTCGTCTTGGGAACAAGACACTGAGCAACACTGGTTCGATCCCCGGGTCCGTGCTTAAAAACCTCTGGGTATTGACTGCGTTATACATAATTAACATCAATGGTAGCTTCAAAATGGTGAGTACCTGGGCATATAACAGCTGTGCCTGGCAAATACTGAATACTTATACCTGAACTGTTGGCTGTGCCAATGCTTGTTTTTAACAAGACTTCAGTGAAGGACACAAATGGTGCTTAGAGTGGCTGAAGGCAGACCTTGTTAAGACAGTTGCATTTTATTATTGGAAATGATAGCCCTCGAGCCAACCTGTACCCAATGTACTGCGTATTTGTACCATTGTCAATACGAATGGGGGATTAACTCATGAAATTACGGTAGAATTTGGCATACAACACTTGCTGTTTTTGTTCAAATACATTTTCATAACTTGTACCAATTTCAAAACAAAAGATGTATAAGAAAGTGAATAAGTAGTATGCAGGCTTAGTATATATGGTAATATTGGTAATGTAGAACGGCACCTATATTCTACTTCCACAAAGGGATGCTCTTCTTAAACCCTATGCCGACCCGTCCTGCCTGGTTAACTATCCCCCAATTTCCATCACTCCTTTCCTGGGCAAACTCCTGGAAAAGCTGGCAATCTCCCATCTTAATCTTCACACTGAATATGTTGGTTGTCTCCATGATCAGCTTCGGAGCGATCAGAAGCACGGAAACTGCTCTACTGAACATCTGTGAAGACCTGCTCTCCCAACCTCTTATGTGCCTTTTTAGCGTTGATGCAACGAACCTTGGCAGAGCCAGTACTAGCATATCTACGGTGTTAACTGGACACGTTAGTGACTGTCCCAGAACTAGCCTCCAGTGGAGGAACCTCAGCAGAGCCGGTACTGGAAGGCCTGTGGTGCGTCACTGCCTTCTTTGGGCCCTGAATAGAACTGGTAACACCCTGAGCATGGGAAGGCTGAGGGATGTACTGCACTGCCAGGACCCTCAAAGAGGGTCCCTCGATTCTGCCGGTATTCGATTTATCCCCACGAAGGGGAGCCTCTGGTTGAACCCTGGTACTTTTAACTCCCTCAAGAGGGTCCTCGAGCTGAGACTTGGTGCAGGGAGTTCCACATGCAGAAACCTCAGGGCGAACCCTGGTACTCGGAGCATCAGAACTGGGCCCAATTTTTGCCTCCAAAAGAGGAACCACCGAAGATCCGGTTTTGGCCACTGTGCCTCCCTCCTCAGGCCACTGTGCCTCCCTCCCCTGGCCACTGAGCCTCCTTTCCCCCAGGCCCCTGAGCCTCCTTTCCCCCAGGCCTCTGGCCACTGAGCCTCCACCACCAACAACCTCGGGCCACTGCGCCTCCTCCCCCACTGGCCACTGGGCTCCCTCTTGCCTCGGCCACTGCACCCACACCAAAAACCCCATTCCTCTGGCCACTGGGCTCCCTCCTGCCCTGGCAAATGCCCCACCATAAACCACCCAGCCTCTGGCCATTTTGCTTTGCAATGTGCCTTTACTAATATTTCGGATCTAGATGTTTTTCCACCTCAGTTTGACATTGCATTGTGCCTTGCTTAATAATTCGAATCTAGGCGTGTTCTCCATCCCACACCCCCATTTACATGGCATTGTGTACCTTTCTCGATATTTCGAATCTAGGTGTTCTCTATCCCACATCACCCTCATTTGCATTGTGAGTTTCTTCATATTTTGAATATAGGAGTGTTCTCCATCCTACCCTCCCTCCATTTTTCATTGCATTGTGTGCCTTTATATTTCGAATCTAGTTGTGTTCTCCATCCCACACTCCCATGTTGCATTGCGTGCCTTAACATTAAAAATCTAGGTGTGTTCTCCATCAAACGCCTCCATTTTACATTGTGCCTTATTTTGAATCTAGGTTTGTACTTGAAGAGGGAAAATCGAGATCAAAGTCCTGCCCCTCACCCCAGGCACATCGACACAGGACAGCAGGAAGAATAAGGAGCGCACTTATCATTTGAACCAGGCCCCAGCGCACCCATGGGTGACAAATATGCTGAAAGACACCCACTTCACCAGCATTGCAACTTCCATGCTATCAGGGGAGTTGCTAGGTCTGGAAAAGACCCGGGGCTAAGCTGATGTCGGAACTGTTGGGACTGGGGGCTAGCTAGACTTTTGGCTGTAGCTCCTGAGATTCTATCCGCGGCTACAACCAAAAGATCAGGGGCTATAGCCCCCTTAGCCCCCCCCTAGCAACGCCCCTGCATGCTATATTAGCCAATGCAGCAATACCAGAATCTACAAAACACAAGAATCCCTGTTTAAAGGCTTGCAGATGCCTATATGAACTAATCTGATCTAATTGCACAGTGTAAAGCCATGTTTCAGGAAAATCACAGCCAAATGCATTTCTCACTGAACACCAGCTGCCGTGGGGATTTGTGCTGACTTCAGCAATGTTCCTCGCTAACCCAGGAGCAGCCAAGGTCGTACAGTAAGATAAGATTGCTTTCCTTGAACGACAATGAACTCTGGCAGACAGAACCTCCAGAGCCCAGTGTTTCCCTGGGAACGAAAGACATTTTCGCAAGACCCACACACCATTTGAAACATAATTGTAACAAGAAGGGCTCAGCTCTATCCAATGAACGCTGAGGGCCCAGGGGCGAAAAGCCTGTTTCAGCTAAAACTGATGGGAACAAATTCATACTGCAACAATTTTGGAATTGGGTAATGGGGGTGGCGCAGCTAAACCAACCTACTGACGCAAAAGTCGTAATGTCCAATGATCAGGCTTCCTATAAGGGCTACATAGGTAGCCTATCACTTAGCAGCCATTAGCAGGATGAGATAGGTTTCTGGGAGCTGGTCCAATCATGTGATGTCAGCCTGCAGTGTTACAAAGCTGGCTTGCAAGGGGGAGACAGTGCCTGGATTTTCGTTGTGCACGAAGCTGTGTTTTTCTTTTGCTGCTCAGAAATAAACGCAGTTTGTAACATGTTGCTGCCTGCTTGGGACTCTGCTGCATTTCTTTGGGCATAATGGGAGGTGTTGGAGCCTCCCATAGCGCGGATCCCCAGAAGCCCTGGTGGGGCTACAACTTCTCCCCAACATACTCCAACCCACACCCCCCATTTTGCATTGTGCCATTCCTAATATTTTGAATCTAGGTGTGTTCTCCATCCCACCCACCCGCATGTTGCATTACATTGTGCCTTGCTTAATATTTAGAATCTAGGTGTATTCTCCCTCCCACAACCCCAATTTTACATTGCATTATGTGCCTTTCTTAATATTTCGAATCTAGGTCTGTTCTCTATACCACACCGCCATTTTGCATTGCATGGTGTTTTTCTTAATATTTTGAATCTAGGTGTCTTCGCCATCCCACACCCCTATTCGTGTTATCCATTCCCCAGCAACCATTTTGCATTGCTTGCCTTTCTTAAAATTACAAATATAGCTGTCCCCCCCCCCATTTTGCATTACACTGTGTGCCTGCGTTAATATTTAAAATCTAGGTGTATTTTTCCACCTCCATTTGTTTATTGCATAGTGTGCCTTTTTCAATATTTCGAATCTAGGTGTGTTCGCCACCCCCTCATTTTGCATTGCATTGTGCGCCTTTATCAATATATTAAATCTAGGTGTGTTCTCCATCGCGCACCCCTCATTTTGCATTCTGCCTTTCGACATAATTTGAATCTAGGTGTTCTCCATCTCACCTACACCCATGTTGCATTGCGTTGTGCCTTTCTTAAGAATCTAGGTGTGTACTCCAACCCACACCCCCATTTTGAATTGTGCCATTAATATTTCGAATCTAGGTGTGTTCTCCATCCCACCCAGCAGCATGTTGTATTGCATTGTGTGCCTTGCTTAATATGTCGAATCTAGGTGTTCTCCATCCCACACCCCCATTTGCATTGCATGTTGTGCCTTTCTTAATATTTCGAATATAGGTGTTCACCATCCGACAACCTCCATTTTGCATTGTGCCTTTCTCTTTTCAAATCTAGGTAGGTTCTCCTGCACACGTCCCCATTTTGCACTACATTGTGCCTTCCTTCATATTTTAAATATAGGTGTGTTCCCCATTCCACCCCCATTTTACTTTGCATTGTGTTTCTTTAAATGTAGGTGTTCCCCATCCCACCCCATTTTGCATTGCATGCCTTTCTTTTTCAAATCTAAGATTCTCACCCCACAACCCCCATTTTGCATTGCATTTCGTGCCTTTATCAATATAGGTATGTTCTCCATCCCACACCCCCTGTTTTGCTTTGCATTGTGTGCCTTTCTTAATAATCTGAATCTAGGTGTGTTCTCCAACCCCCCCATTTTGCATTGCATTGTTTTTCTTAATTTAAATGTAGGTGTTCCCATGCCACCTCCATTTTGCATTGCATTCTGTGCCTTAATATTATGAATCTAGCTGTTTCTCCACCTGCATTGCGTTTTGCCTAGCCGGTCAAGTGGCACAGCGAGTAGAGCGCTCGCTTTGACATCTAACGCAGGTTCGAATCCCGGCAGGGCCCAACTCAGCCTTTCATCCTTCCGAGGTCGATAAATGAGCACCACACACCGTGGGTAATAATAAGCAGCGCTCAGATACCTGAGGGTTCGTAGCGCTATATAAATGCCTTATTATTATTATTATTATTATTATTATTATTATTATTAATATTTCAAATGTAGGTGTGTTCTCCATTCCACACCAACCATTTTCATTGCTTGCCTTTCTTTAAAATTTCAAAATAGTGTCGCCTCCCCCACCCCCCTATTTTGCATTGCATTGTGTGCCTTAATGTTTTGGATCTAGGCTCATTTTTCCACCTCCCATTTTGAATTGCATTGTGTGCCTTAATATTTCAAATCTAGGTGTATTTTTCCACCTCCCTTTTTTTATTGCATTGTGTGCCTTTTTCAATATTATATTTTGAATCAAGTTGTTCCCCATGCCACACCCCCAATTTTTCATTGTGCCTTAATATTTAGAATCTAGGCGTGTTCTCCATCCCCCATGTTTCATTGCATTGTCTTTATTAATTCAAATTTAGCTGTGTTCCCATGCCCTTTTTGCCATTGTGCCTTAATATTTAAAATCTACCAAGTTTTCTCACCTCTATCTTGGAATGCATTGTGTACCTTTATTAATGTTTCAAATCTAGGTGTCTTTTTCCACCTTTTGAATTGTGTGCTCTTTTTTAATCTTGGTGTTCACCATCCAACAACCCCCATTTTGCATTGCATTGTGTGCCTTTCGTGATATTTCGAATCTAGGTGTGTTCTCCATTCCACACCAACCATTTTGCATTGCTTTCCTGTCCTAGTATTTCAAATACAGGTATGTTCTCCCCACGCCCCATTTTGCATTGCATTGTGCGCCTTGGTTAATTCAAATCTAGGTGTTCTCATCCCACCCCCACCTGCCATTTTGCATTGCTTTGTGTGCATTCCATATTTCGGATCTGCCAGTTTTCCGACCTCCATTTTGCATTGTGCCTTTATTTATAATCTAGATGTGTTTTTCCACCTCAATTTTGCATTGTGCCTTTCTTAATAATTTGAATCTAAGTGTGTTCTCCATCCCACACAATCTTGCATTGCATGCCTGTCTTGGTATTTCAAATACAGGTATGTTCCCCATCCCACACTCCCCATTTTGCATTGCATTGTGTGCCTTAATATTTCGAAGGTAGGTATTTTTCTCCATATCACACCCCATTTTGCATTGCATTGTGCCTTTTTTTTAATATTTCAAATTGAAGTGTTCTCCAACCCACTCTCCCATTTTGCATGGCATGGTGTGCCTTTATCAATATTAAAATCTAGCTGTTATAAATCTCACCCCCCATTTTCCATTGTGTGCCTGCCTTAATATTTCGATATTCAATTTCAATATTTTGCATTGTGCCTTTCTGAATATTTTGAATCTAGGACTGTTCTCCATACCATACCTCCTATTTTGCATTGCATTGTGTGCCTTAATATTTAAAATCAAGGTGTTCTATATCCCACCTCCCCATTCTGAATTGTATTGTGTGCCTAATATTTCAAATCTAGGTGTTCTCCATCCAACACCTCCCATTTTGCATTGCATGCCTTAATATTTTGAATCTAGGTGTTCCCCATCCCACCCCTTGCCATTTTGCATTGCATTGTGCCTTTATTAATGTTTTCGGATCTAGGCCCATTTTCCCACCTCCATTTTGCATTGCATTGTGTGCCTTGGTTAATATTTCACGTATAGGTGCTCTCCATCCCACCCCCATTTTGCATTGCATTGTCTTTCTTCAAATTTAGTTTCCCCATCCTGCATCCCATCTTGCGACTTTATGAATATTTAGACTCTAGACGTGTCCCCCACCCCCATTTTGCATTGCGTTGTGTGCCTTGGTTAATATTATTTTCCACCTAAATTTTTCATTGCATTGTGTGCCTTTTTCAATATTTTTCAAATCTAGGTGTACACCACCCTTCCCCATGTTTCATTGCATGGTATGCCTTTAATATTTTTATCTAGGTGTGTTCCCCATCCCACCCCCATTTTACATTGCATTGTCTTTCTTAATAATTCAAATTTAGCTGTTTCCCATGCCACCCCATTTTGCATTGTGCCTTACTTAATATTTTTAATATAGGTGTGTTCTCCATCCCACACACCCCATTTTGCATTGCATTGTTTGCCTTAATATTTCAAATCTAGGTGTTTTTCCACCTCCATTTTGCATGGTGTGCCTCTCTTAATATTTAGAATCTAGGGGTGTTCTTCATCCCACCCTCACACCTATTTTGCATGGCATTGTTTGCCTTTATTATTTCAAATCTAGGGGTGTTCTCCATCCCACACCCCCATTTTTCATTGCATTGTGTGCCTTAATATTCTGAATCTAGGTGTGTTCGCCATCCTACACCCCACATTTTGCATTGCATTGTGCCTTAACATTTCGGATGTAACTCTTTTCCCACCCCCATTTTGTATTACATTTTGTGCCTTTCTTAATATTTCAAAACTAGGTGTTCTCCATCGCACACCCATTTTGCATTGTGCCTTTCTACATAATTTGAATCTAGGTGTGTTCTCATCCCACCCCTGTTCTGCATTGCATTGTGTGCCTTTATATTTCAAATCTAGGTGTGTTCTCCATCTCACCCCGTGTTCTGCATTGCATGCCTTTATATTTCGAATCTAGGTGTTCTCCATCGCACCCACCCGCATGTTGCATTGTGCCTTCCTTAATATTAAGAATCTAGGTGTGTTGTCCATCCAACCACCATTTTGCATTGTGCCTTATTTCGAATCTAGGTTTGTACTCTAACCCACACTCCCCCATTTTGCATTGTGCCGTTCCTAATATTTCGAATCTAGGTGGGTTCTCCATCCCACCTGCATGTTGCATTACATTGTCTTGAATAATATTTCGAATCTAGGTGTTCTGCCTCCCACAACCCCAATTTTGCATTGCATTATGTGCCTTAATATTTCAAATCTAGGTGTGTTCTCCACCCCAACCCTCATTTTACATTGCATTGTGTGCCTTTCTTAATATTTAGAATCTAGGTGTTTTCTCCATCCCACCCCCATGCTGCATTGCATTGTGTGCTGTTATATTTCGAATCTGTGTCCTCCATCGCACCCACACCCACGTTGTATTGTGCCTTTCTTAATAAGAATCTAGGTGTTCTCCATCCCACACCCCAATGTTGCATTGCATGCCTTATATAACATTTCGAATCTAGGTGTGTACTCCAACCCACACCCCCATTTTGCATTGTGCCGTTCCTAATATTTTGAATCTAGGTGTGTTCTCCATCCCACCCCACCCGCATGTTGCATTACATTGTGTGCCTTGCTTAATATTTCAAATCTAGGTGTGTTCTCTACACCACACCGCCATTTTTAATTGCATTGTATGCCTTTCTTAATATTTCAAATCTAGGTTTTCTCCATCCCACTCCCATTTTGCCTTTCTTAATATTTCAAATCTAGGTGTTCTCCATCCCAGCCCCCATTTTACACTGCATTGTGTGCCTTTTATTAAAGTTTTGAATCTAAGTGTCTTTTTCCACCTTTTGAATTGTGTGCTCTTAATAATTGAATCTAGCTGTGTTTGCCATCCGACAACCACCATTTTGCATTGCGTGCCTTTCATTTTTCAAATCTAGGTCTGTTCTCCACCCCTCATTTTGCACTGCAAAATTTATTAATGTTTCTAATCTAGGTGTTTTTCCACCTCCATTTTGCATTGTGATATTTTGAATCTCGGTGTGCTCCCCATCCCACACCCCCATTTTGCATTTCTTTTTACAAATCTAGGGTTCTCATCCCACAACCCTCATACAGTTTCGTATCTAGGTGTGTTCTCCACCCCCTTTTTGGCATTGCATTGTGCACCTTTATCAATATATGAAATCTAGGTGTTCTCCACGCGCACCCCTCATTTTGTATTTTGCCTTTCTACATAATTTAAATCTAGGTCTGTTCTCCATTCCACACCAACCATTTTGCATTGCTTTCCTGTTAGTATTTCAAAAACAGGTATGTTCTCCCCAACCCCTCCATTTTGCATTGCCTTGTGTGCCTTGGTTAATATTTCAAATCTAGGTGTTCTCCAACCCACCCCACCATTTTGCATTGCATTGTGCCTTTATTCGAATCTGTGTTCTCCATCCCACACCCACCATTTTGCATGGCATGGTGTGCCTTTATCAATATTTTGAATCAATCTAGCTGTTATAAATCCCATCCCCCATTTTCCATTGTGTGCCTGCCTTAATATTTCGAAAGTAGGTGTTTTCTACCCCCATGTTTCATTGCATTGTGTGCCTTTCTTAATATTTTGTATCTAGGTCTGTTCTCCATACCACACCTTTTATTTTGCATTGCATTGTGTACCTTTATTAATGTTTCGGATCTAGGCCCATTTTCCCACCTCCATTTTGAATTGCATTGTGTGCCTTAGTTAATATTTCATGTATAGGTGTTCTCCGTTCCACCCCCCATTTTGCATTGCATTGTCTTTATTCAAATTTTGTTCCCATCCACCATCCCATTTTTCGACTTTCTGAATATTTAGACTCTAGGTGTCCCGCCCCCCCAATGTTGCATTGTGTTGTGTGCCTTTGTCAATATTAAATTTCAAATCTAGGTGTGTTCCCCATGCCACAACCCTGATTTTTCATTGTGCCCTTAATTTTTCGAATCTAGGCCTGTTGACACCCTCCCCCATGTTTCATTGCATGGTATGCCTTTAATATTTCGAATATAGATGTGTTCTCATCCCACCCACCCATTTTGCATTGCATTGTGCCTTAAAATAGTAATATTTTGAATCTAGCTGTGTTCTAAATCCCATCCCCCATTTTCCATTGTGTGCCTGGCTAAATATTCAATGAGGTGTTCTCTGCCTCCCTTTTGCATTGTGCCTTGCTTAATATTTCGAATTTGTCTCCATACCAAACGCCCGCATTGCATTGTGTGCATTTTTTAATATTGCGATTATAGGTGTTCGACATCCCAAGCACCCCATTTTGCATTGCGTGCCTTTTTTAATAAGAATCTAGGTGTTCTCCATCCTGCCTCCCATTTTGCATTGTAACTTTCTGAATATTTAATATCCAGGTATTCTCCATCCCATCCCTTTTTGCATTGTGCCTTTCTTAATTCGAACCTAGGTGTTCTCTATCCCAAATCTCCCATTTTGCTTTGTCCTTTCTTAATTTTTCAAATCTAGTTGTGGTCTCATTCATACACCCCATTATTCATTGCAGTGTGCCTTAATATTTTGGATCGAGGCCAGTTTCTTATTCTGTTAAACGCTTTAAGCCAAAGCGCTTTACATAAGCAACAGTGAATACATTAAAAGCATTGCATAATGAAACATGAATCCAACAATCGACCACAATATAGAAAACAATTTACATTAGGGGAATGAGTGAACTTGTGCAATAGGATGATAGAACAGTAGGGGGGCGTCAGGTTGAAGTGAGAAGAAGGTAGGATTTTAAATGAGCGGAAGGAGGAGTAAGGTTGTGGAGCGGATAGGGGGAGGGAGATGGTTCCAGTGAAAAGGGGCAAGAAATTGGGAGGAGCGGAAGCGGGATAGGGTGCAGGTGGAACAGAATAGGAAATGATTGGCAGAGCGAAGTGGGCGAGAGGGAGAGTAGAGAGAGGAAAGGTAGGGTGGAGCGAGACCATAGAGAGATTTAAAGACTCGACAGAGGAAGTTGAATTTAAGTTGGGAATGAAAGGAGGGCCAGCCCAGTGAGAGGAGTGAGGATGAGATGGAGTCCTGAGGAGAGAGAAGGCAGAGAGAGCAGATGGCACAGTGATAGATGGATTTGAGGGGGGGTTAGAGGTGAGGAAGGGAGACTGAAAAGGAGAGCTGAGCAATAGAATAGCCTAGAGAAGATTAGAGAGGAAATTAGGAGTTTAGTGGCGTGAAAGGTGAGGGTCGGATTTTGTGGATGTTAGAGAGATGGAAGCGACAGGCTCGGGAGGTGAGAGATATGTGGTAGGTGAAGGAGAGTCGAAGTGCATGCCGAGATTGCGGGCGTGAGGGGAAATGGGTAGCTGGGAAGGAGGAAAGAGATGTGGGGAAGGGGGGTGTTGGCAGGAAAGAATAGGACTTCGGTCTTGTCTGTGTTTAGTGTAAAAGTGAGAGGAAATCCAGAATTTTAAAAGCAGAGAGGCAGGAAGAGAGCTTCAGATTTGAGATGGATGTTCACGGGGGAGGGGGTAAAGAGAGGGGAAAAGCTTTCCCACCTCCATTTTGCATTGCATTGTGTGCCTTGCTTAATGTTTGAATCTAGGTGTTCTCCATCCCACAACCCCATTTGTCATGGCATTGTGTACCTTTCTCGATATTTCGAATCTAGGTGGGTTCTCCATCCCACACCCCCCATTTGCATTGCATTGTGTGCCTTTCATAATTCGGATGTAGGCCTATTTTCCCAGCTCCATTTTGCATTGCGCCTTAATATTTTGAATCTAGGGGTTTTTTCCACCTTCATTTTGCATTGCATTCTGTGCCTTAATATTTCGAATCTAGTTGTGGTTTTGAGCCCACACACCCATTTTGCATGGCATTGTGTGCCTTTCTTAATATTTCAAAACTAGGTGTCCTCCATCGCGCACCCATCATTTTGCATTGTACCTTTCTACATAATTTGAATCTAGGCGTGTTCTCCATCCCAAACCACCCATTTTGCATTGTGTGCTTTTCTTAATATTTCGAATCTAGGTGTTTTTCCACCTCCATTTTGCATTGTGTCCCTTTCTATTTTGGTTCTAGCTGCGTTCTCCATCCCAAACCTTCCTTCTATTTTGTATAGTGTGACTTTCTTAATATTTAGAATCTAGGTGTGTTCTCCACCCTGCCATTTTCCATTGAATGGTGTGCCTTTATCAATATTTTGAATCTTGGGGTGTTCTTCATCCCACCCGACCCATTTTCATTGCATTGTGCCTTAATATTCTGAATCTAGGTGTTCTCCATCCTACACCCCAGATTATGCATTGTTTGTCTTAATATTCTAAATGTTTCCCCACCCCCCTTTTTGCATTGCATTTTGTGCTTTAATATTTATCTAGGTTTTCTCTATCCTAAACCCCTCATTTTGCATTGCGTTTCTTTCTTAATAATTTGAATCTAGGTGTTCTCCATCGCGCACCCATCATTTTGCATTGTACCTTTCTACATCATTTGAAACGGTGTTCTCCATCCCACCCCCTGTTCTGCATTGCATTGTGCCTTCATATTTCAAAATCTCGGTGTTCTCCATCGCACCCAACCCCATGTTGCATTGTGTGCCTTTCTTAATATTAAGAATCTAGGTGTTGTCCATCTAAACCCCATTTTGAATTGTGCCTTATTTCGAATCTAGGTTTGTACTCCAACCCACACGCCCCCATTTTGCATTGTGCTGTTACTAATATTTCAAATCTAGGAGTTCTCCATCCCACCTGCATGTTGCATTACATTGTGCCTTGCTTAATATTTCAAATCTAGGTGTATTCTCCCTCCCCAACCCCAATTTTGCATTGCATTGTGTGCATCTCTTAATGCTGCAATTCTAGGTGTGTTCTCCATCCCACCCCCTATTTTTCACCACTGCATTGCATGCCTTTCTTAATATTTCAAATCTAGGTCTGTTCTCATCACCCCCCCATTTTTCATTGCATTTGCATTGTCTTATTTAACATTTGAAATCTAGGTTTGTTCTCCACACCCATTTTGCATTGCGTGCCTTAACATTGAGAATCTAGGTGTGTTCTCCATCCAACCCCCCATTTTACATTGTGCCTTAGTTCGAATATAGGTGTATTCCAACCCACACCCCCCATTTTGCATTGTGCCGTTCCTAATATTTCGAATCTAGGTGTGTTCTCCATTCCACACCAACCATTTTGCATTGCTTGCCTTTCTTAAAATTCCAAATGCGTCACCCCCCCATTTTGCATTGCATGGTTTGCCTTAATGTTTCAGATCAAGGCCCATTTTTCAACCTCCCATGTTGAACTGCATTGTGTGCCTTTCTTAATATTTCAAATCTAGGTGTATTTTTCCACCTCCATTGTTTATTGCATTGTGCCTTTTTCAATATATTTTGAATCTAGGTGTTCCCCATGCCACACCCCTGATTTTTCATTGTGCCTTAATATTTAGAATATAGGCGTGTTCTCCATCCCCCATGTTTCATTGCCTTGTCTTTCTTCAAATTTAGCTGTGTTCCCCATGCCAAGATCTTTGTGCCTTAATATTTCAAATCTACCAAGTGTTCTCTCCTCCATTTTGCAATGCATGGTGTCCCTTTATTAATGTTTTGAACCTAAGTGTCTTTTTCCACCTTTTGAATTGTGTGCTCTTTTTGAATCTTGGTGTGCACCATCCGACAACCCCCATTTTGCATTGCATTGTGTGCCTTTCTTCTTTCAAATCTAGGTGTTTTCTCCATATCACCCCCCCTGCCATTTTGCATTGCATTGTGCCTTCCTTAATATTTCGGATCTAGGTGTGCTCTCCATCCCACACCCTGATTTTGCATTGTGTGCTTTGGTTAATATTTGGATTCTGGGTGTTTTTCCACCTCAATTTTGCATTGTGCCTTTCTTTTTTCTTTTTTTACTTCATTTCGGTTACAGCATTACAAGCAGGTTATCCACAATGGAGCAACTCACTTCATAAGTGACATACATGAAATATGTTCATTCCCTCCCTCAGCAGACCCCATTGCGGTCTCCCCCATGTCCGCGGTGTTCTGGAAGTCTGGGGATCCATCAGGGCTCTGTGGCCCTAAAGTTCATTACCATACGCGGTTGAAATGTCCACGCTGGGAATTTGCTGTGGTAGTCAAACACTGGAGCCCAGCAATCGGTGAAGCGGTGGAAGGGCTCCTTTTTTCGCTGCTGTGACTTTCTCAGCTACTAGTATTTCCCAGACTTTTATCCACCAGAGGGGTACTATGGGGCCCTCTTGCGTTTTCCACTTGCGGGCCACTGATCTTGGCTGCAAATAGCTGCGTCAGAAATTTGGCAGAGAATCCTGTTTTCGGGTAGCAGTCTGGACTTGCTACTCCTAGGAGAATCACCTCTGGGTTCATCGGTGCTCTGCGTTGAGTATTGTCCTCGATGGTTTGTATGATCCCCTTCCAGAAGGCCTGCACCATTGGGCAACCCCACCACATATGGAAAAAGGATCCCTACTTGCCACAGCGTCTCCAACAGCTTGGGTCAAGGGACGCGCTACAGTGATGGAGGAGTTTGAGGGTGCATTCTTTATTTGTAACACATCTGGAGGTTGAGTTAATCCTTGTCCATATCTCTACCCATGTCTGGTTCTCGATGGGGTGTCCCAGGTCTGCCTCCCATTCGGCCATGTACAGGGGCCTGACCGACAAAATATCCTCCTGGATGATGTGGTACAGCTTAGTGATCCGTCCTCGGTGTGTCTTCCTCCAATGCATGTTCAAAGGGGTGCGTGCAGGTTGTGGGCTGCCCCCTGATGAACTGCCGGCTGCTAGATCCAATGGCGTAGTTGAGCGTATGTAAATCTCTTGCTCCGTTACCTGGAGGCAATCTTTGCATTCCTTGAAGTTAAGCAGGGATTTGTCCTCGTAGAGTTGCGCAAAGAGGCCTCCAGTGGTCCATCGTCTGAAATTTAATGGCACCATCCCTGGGGAGAAGTCTGGATTCCAGACGTTTGGGGAGAGCGGGCACAAGCCCTTAGGCAGCTTCTTCCTTTGTCGGGCCCATGCCTCAAGGGTTGCTTTGGTAGCTGTTAGCATCTGTCGTCCGCTGTTCCGGAGGGCTCCTGGGGTGTGCAGTAGGGAGCGTAGCTGCGGTTGACAATAGGCTTGCTCGATCCAGGCCCACTTTGGGGGGGCTGCTTCTTCTGTCCAGGCAGATGCGCTCACTAGTTGGGCTGCCAGGAAGTAGTTTGTGATGTTGGGTAGCCCCAGGCTGCCCCATTTAGCTGCCCCTGTCATGACTTTCAATGGTATTCAGGCCTTGCGACCCTTCCAAACAAATTTTGCTAGCTGCTTTTGCAGTTGCTCCAGGGCTTGTTTGGAGGGGAAACTGAGAACGCGGAGCATAGGTTCAGCAATCTGTGGAGGAGGGTCATCTTGCATGCTGTGACCCGCCCCAGCAGGGAGATTTCTTGGCTGTCCCAGCATTGCAGGTCGTTCTCCAGTTCCTTGAATGGGGGGTGGGAGGTGTTAGCTGCGTACAGCTTTTTCGGGTCTGCTGTAAGGCGTATCCCTAAGTATGCTATTGAGTCAGAGCTCCAAGTCAACGGGCAGAGCGCTTGAAGGGTGGTTATGAGGGGAGCCCCCAAATTGATGCTCAGTGCCTCTGATTTGGAGTAGTTCACCTGAAAGCCCGCTACTTGTTCAAATGCCTTCCGATCATTTAGGATGGCGGGTAATGAAGCCTGACAGTTGGTGATGGAGATCATTACGTCGTCAGCGTACAGAGATCTTGAACTGCTCCCCATTTGTGCCTTTCTAAATAATTCGAATCTAGGTGTTCTCCATTCCACACCAACCATTTTGCATTGCTTTCCTGTCTTAGTGTTTCAAATACAGGTATGTTCTCCCCACCGCCCATTTTGCATTGTATTGTTTGCCTTGGTTAGGTGTTCTCATCCCACACCCCATTTTGCATTTATTAATATTTTGAATCTAGGTGTCTTTTTCCACCTTTTGAATTGTGTGATCTTCTTAATAATTTCAATCTAGCTGTGTTCGCCATTCGACAACCCCCATTTTGTATTTTGCCTTTTTTCAAATCTAGGTCTGTTCTCCATCCCACCCCCATCCGCCATTTTGCATTGCGTTGTGTGCCTTTCATGATATTTCAGATCTGGGCCAGTTTTCCGACCTCCATTTTGCATTGCATTGTGTGCCTTTATCATTATTTTGAATCTCGGTGTGTTTTCCCACCGCAATTTTGCATTGTATCTTTCTTAATAATTTGAATGTGTTCTCCATCCCACACAACCAATTTTGCATTGCAAGCCTCTTAATATTTCAAATACAGGTATGTTCTCCCCACCACCATTTTGCAATGCATTGTGTGCCTTTCTTAATATTTCAAATCTACAGGTGTTCTCCATCCCACATAACACGTTTTGCATTGCATTGTGTGCCTTAATATTTCAAATGTAGGTATTTTTCTCCATATCACACCCCTTTTTGCATTGCATTCTGCCTTTCTGTCACGCCTGCGCCACGGGCGCATCAATTTATGCTCAATATGGACTATTTGTTATTTATTTACAACAGACTCTTGGATCCATCTATATTTACTTTGGGAACTTTATTTCCCATTTGCGAGACTTTGGTGCTTTATTTTTTCCAACAAACTACGTATACCACAATGCACCTGGCTACAAGCATCGATTCCTGGCTGTTCCTATTGGTTATCAAAGGAACTACACCCCCCAGAAGCCCTAGGGACTTGCCCTGCTTCCACCAGCCCAGGAACAGAAAGGGAGGTGGCCGATTGCCTGCAGGTGTGCTTAGCCAGGTGCAACCAATTAGCCTGCCTCTGTGCTGGGCTAGGCAGTATAAAGGCTGCTGCCTGCAGTGGCTCAGCCTCTTGCATCGGAGAGTCCTTCCTCCACCTTTCGCGTCTTTCTACGGATCTTTGTATGCTGTTTACCATCTCTCCTGCTTGGATCCTGCCTTGCAGCTTGCTACACCCTGCTGCCTACAGCCCTAGCCTTCTGGGCTCCCTACCTCAGTCCAGCTCCTCTGGGCTTCCTGTCTTGCAGCCTGTTACACTTCGCTGCCTCCTGCCATTGCCTTCCAGGCTCCCTGCCTCACAGCCCTGCTCCTTTGGGCTCTCCACATTGCAGCTGATCACGCTCTGCTGCCTTCCAGCTTCCGCCCTTGCCCTGCCGGGCTCTCCACGTTGCAGCCGATCACGCTCTGCTGCCTTCCAGCCTCCGCCCTTGCCCTGCGGGCTCTCTACATTTCAGCTGATCACGCTCTGCTGCTTTCCAGCCTTCAGCCCTTGTCCTCTGGGCTCCCTGCTCTGCAGCCTGCCTCACTCCGGCTGCCTTCAGCCTTTGTCCTTTGGGCTCCTTGCTCTGCAGCCTACCTCACTCCGGTTGCCTACGGCCCTTGTCCTCTGGCCTTCCTACTTTGCAGCTTATCACGCTCCGCTGCCTACTACCTATCTTTTTCCGCTGGGTTCTCGGCCTAGCAGCCCGCTGCAGTCCTCTGCTACCTTCTACGGTCAGCGGCCCTGCCCCTCAGGGCCCACTCCTTGCCGCCCGGCCCTTCTGGGTTCCTTACCGTGCAGCCTGCTTTACTCTGCTGCCCTAAGCCCTTTTCATCTGGGCTCTCTAACTTACAGCCCTGCTCCTGTGGGCTTGCTCATTGCTTTCCTGCTCCTCTGAGCTCTCAACCTTGTTCCTTACTGTCCTGCTATCCTATCCTGTTACACGACTTTCCCTTAATTTCCTTCTGCTAGTTTGCGATCACCTCCTTTCCTGGATTTGTCTGTAGTATCTTCTCTTGTACTGTTTGTAGACCCTTTTGTACAGAGCTTGTCTGTTGGTTCCCATCAGTCAACCTCTGCCCCTTCCCTTGTTTCGTTTCTACATTACAGACACCCATAGCTGCTGTTCCAAGCCATGAGCAAACAGCGTGGGCCTCTGTTATAGCAAACTGTGTAGAAGGCTAGAGTATTTCCTAAGGCTCGTGGAATACTCTTTTCCTAGATCTGCATACACCCCAAGAGGGAATTCATTCTGTAGCTTTTTCCCTTGCTACTCTGGCCTACTCTTTGTTCTATTTCCTCTCTGCTGTGTGTGTACTTATCTGTCCACTTTATTTTGGCACAACCACCCAAACCCTTTCTGGGTGTCTTGTGCTACTCTTAATAGAGTGCCATCCCTGACACTTTCTAAATGTTTGTTCTCCATCCCACACCCGCCATTTTGCATGGCATGGTTTGCCTTTATCAATATTTTGAATCTAGCCGTTATAAATCCCACCCCCCATTTTCCATTGTGTGCCTACCTTAATATTTCAAATGTAGGTGTTTTATACCCCCATGTTTCATTGCTTTGTGTGTTAATATTTCAAACCTAGGTGTTCTCCATCCAACACCTCCCATTTTGCATTGTGCCGTTCCTAATATTTTGAATCTAGGTGTGTTCTCCATGCCACCCACCAGCATGTTGCATTGCATGGTGTGAATTTCTTAATAATTCAAATCTAGAGGTGTTCTCCATCTCACACCCCTATTTTGCATTGTGTGCTTCAATCTTTCAGATCTAGGTTTGTTGATCGTGCCCCCATTTTGCATTGCATGTTGTGCTTTTTTATTTCAAATATAGGTGTTTTCCATCCAAGCCCCCATTTTGCATTGTGTGCTTTGGTTAATATTTGGAATCTAGGTCTTTTTCCACCTTTTGAATTGTGTGCTCTTAATAATTTGAATCTAGGTGTGTTTGCCATCCGACAACCTTTATTTTACTTTGCATTGTGTTTTTTTAATTTAAATGTAGGTGTTCTCATGCCACCTATTTTGCATTGCATTGTGTGCCTTAATATTTTGAATCTAGCTATGTTTTTCCGCCTCTATTTTGTATTGCATTGAATGCCCTTCTTAAATTTTGAATGTAGGTGGTTCTCCATTCCACACCGACCATTTTGCATTGCTTCCCTTTCTTGACATTTCAAATATAGGTGTTGCCCCCCCTATTTTGCAATGCATTGGCCCATTTTTTGACCTCCCATTTTGAATTGCATTGTGTGCCTTTCTTAATATTACAAATCTAGGTGTATTTTTCCACCTCCATTTTTTATTGCAGTGTGCCTTTTTCAATATTATATTTTGAATCTAGGTGTTCCCCATGCTACACCCTCGATTTTTCATTGTGCCTTTCTTAATATTTTGAATCTAGTAGTGTTCTCCATCCACCATCCCCTTTTGCATTTCGTGACTTTAATTCGAATCAAGGCGTGTTCTCTATCCCCCCATGTTTCATTGCATTGTTTCTTAATAATTCAAATTTAGCTGTGTTCCCCATGCCAAGCTCTTTTTTGCCTTTGTGCCTTAATATTTCAAATATACCAAGTTTTCTCACCTCCATTTTGCAATGCATTGTGTGCCTTTAATATTTCGAATCTAGGTGTTCTCCATCACACACCCCATTTTGCATTGCACTCTATTAATATTTCGAATCTAGGTCTTTTTCCACCTTTTGAATTCTGCTCTTTTTGAATCTTGGTGTGTTCACCATCCGACAACCCTCATTTTGCATTGCATTGTGAGCCTTTCATAATATTTCAGATCTGGGACAGTTTTTCGACATCCATTTTGCATTGTGTGCCTTAATATTTCGGATCCAGGTGTTCCCCATCCCACCCCCATTTTACATTACATTGTGTTTTTAATTTAAATGTAGGTGTTCGCATGCCACCTCCATGTTGCATTGTGTGCCTTAATATTTCGAATCTAGCTATGTTTCTCCACCTCCCTTTTGCATTGCATGGTGTGCCCTTAATATTTTGAATCTAGTTGTGCTCTCCATCCCACACCCCATTTTGCAATGCGTGCTCCCTTAACATGTCGAATCTAGGAGTGTTCTCAATTCCACATAAACCATTTTGCATTGCTTTCCGGTCTTAGTATTTCAAATACAGGTATGTTCTACACCCCCATTTTTCATTGCATTGTGTGCCTTGGTTAATATTTTAAATCTAGGTGTTCTCCATCCCAGACCCCCATTTTGCATTGCAGTGTGTGCCTTGCTTAATATTTCAAATCTAGAGGTGTTCTCCATCCCACACCCCATTTTGCATTTTTCCTTTCTTGATATTTCAAATCTACGTGTTCCCCATCCCCACTCCCCATTTTGCATTGCATTGTGTGCCTTAATATTTTGAATGTAGGCATTTTGCTCCATATCACACCCAATTTTGCAGTGCATTGTGCCTTTCTAAATATTCCAAATTGAGGTGTGTTCTCTAACCCGCCCCACCTTTTTGCATTGCATTGTGCCTTTATTCGAATGTGTTCTCCATCCCACACCCACCATTTTGCATGGCATGGCGTGCCTTTAGCAATATTTTTAATCTAGCTGTTATAAATCCCACCCCCATTTTCCATTGTGTGCCTGCCTTAATATTTCGAATGTAGGTGTTTTCTACCCCATGTTTCATTGCATTGTGTGCCTTTCATTTTCGTGTTGTCCCCCTCTTTTTCCATTGCACCTTTATTTTTTCAAATCTGTTCTCATCCCTCACCCACCATTTTGGCTTTATTGATATTTTGAATCTAGGTGTGTTCTCCATACCACACCACCTATTTTGCATTGTGTCTTTATTAATATTTTGAATGTAGGATTTCTCCATCCAACACCTCCCATTTTGCATTGTGCCTTTATTAATGTTTCAGATCTAGGCGCATTTTCACACCTCCATTTTGAATTGCATTGTCTTTCTTCAAATTTAGTTTCCCATCCACCATCCCATTTTGCGACTTTCTGAATATTTAGACGCTAGGCATATTCCCCCCATTTTTCAATGCATGGTGTGCCTTTTTCAATATATTTCGAAATCTAGGTGTTCTCCATGCCACACCCCTGATTTTTCATTTTTCCCTTATTTTTTTCAAATCTAGGCGTGTTCACCACCCTCCCCATGTTTCATTGCATGGTATGCCTTTAATATTTTGAATCTAGGTGTGTTCCCCCATTTTACATTGCATTGTCTTTCTTAATAATTCAAATGTAGCTCTGTTTCCCATGCCACCCCCATTTTGCATTGTGCCTTAATTTGAATATAGGTGTCCCCCATCCCACACACCGTTTGGCATTGCATTGTGTTCCTTTCTTGATATTCACATCTAGACCAGTTTTCTCACCTCCATTTTGCAATGCATTCTTAGCCTTTATTAATCGAATGAAGGTATTTTTCTCCATCACACCCACCCTGTTTTGCATTGCATTGTGCCTTTATTCGAATCTGTGTTCTCCATCCCACACCCAACATTTTGCATGGCATTGTCTGTCTTAATATTTTGAATCGAGGTGTGCTCATCCCACCCACCCATTTTACATTATGCCTTCAGCAATATTTTGAATCTAGCTGTGTTCTAAATCCTATCCCCCATTTTCCATTATGTGCCTGCCTTAATATTTCGAAAGTAGGTGTGTTCTCTGCCTCCCTTTTGCATTGCATTGTGCCTTGCTTAATATTTGGAATTTGTCTCCATACCAAATGCTCACTTTGCATTGCGTGCCTTTTTTAATAAGAATCTGTGTTCTCCATCCTGACCCATTTTGCATTGTAACTTTATGAATATTTAATATCCAGGTATTCTCCATCCCTTCATTTTTTGCATTGTGTGCCTTCCTTAATTCGGTGTGTTCTCCATCCCAAATCCCCCTTTTCGCATTGTCCTTTATTATCTCACATCTCGGTGTGGTCTCATTCAAACACCCCATTATTCATTGCAGTGTGCCTTTCTTAATATTTAGAATCTAGGCTTATTTTCCCAGCTCCATTTTTCATTGCTTTGTACCTTTCTTAATATTTAGAATCTAGGTGTTCTCCATCCCACACCCCCCTTTTTCATTGCATTGTGTGCATTAATATTCTGAATCTAGGCGCCATCCTACACCCCAGATTTTGCATTGTTTTAATATTTCAAATCTAAATGTTTCCCCACCCCCATTTTGCATAGCATTTTGTGCCTTTCTTAATTATCTAGGTGTTCTCTATCCTACACGCCTCATTTTGCATTGCATTGTGTTTCTTTCCTAATTCGAATCGGTGTTCTCAATCCCACACCCATTTTGCATTGCCTTGTGTGCTTTTCTTAATATTTCAAAACTAGGTGTTCTCCATCGCGCACCCATCATTTTAAATTGTGCCTTTCTACATAATGTGAATCTAGGTGTTCTCCATCCCACCCTGTTATGCATTGTGTGCCTTTATATTTCGAATCTAGGTGTGTTCTCCCTCCCCAACCCCAATTTTGCATTGCGTGCATTTCTTAATACTGCGATTTTAGGTGTTCTCCATCCCACCCCCCATTTTTCACTGCGTTGTGCCTTTCTTAATATTTCAAATCTAGGTGGTTCTCCATCAAACGCTCCCTATATTTTGCATTTCTTGCCTATATTGAATCTAGGTCTGTTCTCATCACCCCCCCATTTTTCATTGCAATTGCATTTTAAATTTAGGTTTGTTCTCCACCTCCCCATTTTGCATTGTGCCTTTCTTAATATTTAAAATCTAGGTGTTCTCTACCCCACCCCCCATTTTGCATTGCATTTTGTGCCTTTCTTCAAATCTACGTGTCTTCAATCCCACACCCATTTTGCATTGTGTGCCTTAATATTTTGAATCTAGGTGTGTTCTCCATCCTACCCTCCCAATTTTCATTGCATTGTGTGCCTTTATATTTTGAATCTGTTCGCCATCGCACCCACCCACGTTGCATTGTGCCTTTCTTAACATTAAGAATCTAGGTGTCTTCTCCATCCAACCTTTTACATTGTGCCTTATTTCAAATCTAGGTGTGTACTCCAACCCACACCCCCATTTTGGATTGTGCCGTTCCTAATATTTTGAATTTGTGTTCTCCATCCCACCCACCTGCATGTCGCATTACATTGGGTGCCTTGCTTAATATTTAGAATCTAGGCATTTTCTCCCACCCACAACCCCAATTTTGCATTGCATTTTCTGTCTTAATATTTCGAATCTAGGCGTGTTCTCTACACCACACTGCCATTTTTCATTGCATTGTATGCCTTTCTTAATGTTTCAAATCTAGGTGTTCTCCATTCCACACAAACCATTTTGCATTGCTTGCCTTTCTTGAAATTTCAAATATAGCTGCCCCCCCATTTTGCATTGCACTGTGTGCCTTCGTAAATATTTAAAATCTAGGTGTTCTCATCCCCCACACGCCTTTCTGCATTGAATTGTGTGCCTTTCTTAATGTTTAGATCTAGAGGTGTTCTCCATCCCACCCCACATTTTTCATTGCCATGTGTGCCTCAATATTTCAAATCTAGGTGTATTTTTCCACCTCCATCTTGCATATTGTCCCTTTTTCAATATATTAAATCTAGGTTTGTACTCCAACCCACACCCCCATTTTGCATTGTGCCGTTCCTAATATTTAAAATCTAGGTGTTCTCCATCCCACAGCCCCATTTTGCATTGTGTGTTTTAATCTTTCGGATCTAGGTGTTCATCGCACCCCCATTTTGCATTTCATGTTGTGCTTTTTTAATATTTCAAATATAGGTGTTCTCCATTCCAGCCCCCATTTTGCATTGTGCTTTGGTTAATATTTGGAATCTAGATCTTTTTTCACCTTTTGAATTGCCTGCTCTTCTTAAAAATTTGAATCTAGGTGTGTTTGCCATCCGACGACCCCATTTCGCATTCCATTGTGTGCCTTTCTTTATTCAAATCTAGGTGGGTTCTCCTTCCCACCCCCCATTTTGCACTGCATTGTGCCTTTAATAATGTTTCGAATCTAGGTGTTTTTCCACCTCCGTTTTGTATTGCATTGTGTGCCTTCCTTAATATTTTGAATCTAGGTGTGTTCCCCATCCCACCATTTTACATTGCATTGTGTTTTTCTTAATTTAAATGTAGGTGTTTCCCATGCCACCCCCCTGAGTTTTTCATTGTGCCTTTCTTAAAATTTTGAATCTAGGAGTGTTCTCCATCTCCCATGTTTATTTGCATTGTCTTTCTTAATAATTCAAATGTATCTGTTCCCCATGCCAAGCCCTTTTTTGCCATTGCGCCTTAATATTTCAAATCTACCAAGTTTTCTCACCTCCATTTGCAATGCATTGTGTGCATTTTTAATATTTCAAAACTAGGTGTGTTCTCCATTCCACACCAACAATTTTGCATTGCTTTCCTGTCTTAGTATTTCAAATACAGGTGTGTTCTCCAAAACCCCCCATTTTGCATTTCATTGTGCCTTGCTTAATATTTCAAATCTAGAGGTGTTCTCCATACCCCACCCCATTTTGCATTGTTCCTTTATTGATGTTTCGAATCTACGTGTTCGCCTTCCCACCCCAAACCATTTTGCATTGTGTGCTTCTCTTAATGTTTCAAATCTAGGTGTTCTCCCACCACCTACCCGCCATTTTGCATTGCGTGCATTCCATAATATTTCAGATCTGGGCCAGTTTCCATTTTGCATTGCATTGTGTGCTTTTATCAATCTTTGAATCTAGGTGTGTGCTCCATAGCACACCCTAATTTTGCTTTGCATTGTGCGACTTTATTAATATTGTGAATCTAGGTGTTTCTCCATCCCACCCCTTTTTGCATTGCATTGTGTGCCTTTCTTAATATTTGGAATCTAGGTGTTTTTCCACCTCCAATTTTGCATTGCGCCTTTCTTAATTTGAATCTGTGTTCTCCATCCCACACAACCAATTTTGCATTGTATGCTTCTTAGTATTTCAAATACAGGTATGTTCTCGCCCCACCCCCTTTTTGCATTGTGTGCCTTAATATTTTTAATGTAGGTATTTTTCGCCATCACACCCACCCTGTTTTGCATTGTGCCTTTATTCGAATCTGTGTTCTCCATCCCACACCCACCATTTTTCCTTTATTAATATTTCAAATCTAGGTCTGTTCTCCATACCACACCTCCTATTTTGCATTGCGGTGTGCTTTTCTGAATATTTCAAATCTAGGTGTTCTATATCCCACCTCCCCATTTTGCATTTCGTTGTGCCTTTTTTCAATATTATATTTCGAATCTAGGTGTTTTCTATGCCACAACCCTGATTTTTCATTGTGCCTTTAATTTTTCGAATCTAGGCGTGTTCACCCTCCCCCATGTTTAATTGCATGGTATGCCTTTAATATTTTGAATCTAGGTGTGTTCCCCATGCCACCCCCATTTTGCATTGTGTGCCTTACTTAATATTTCGAATATAGTTGTGTTCTCCATCCCACACCCCCATTTGGCATTGCATTGACTGCCTTTCTTAATATTTTGGATCTAGACCAGTTTTCTCACCTCCATTTTGCAATGCATTGTTTGCCTTTATTAATTATTCGAATGTAGTTATTTTTCTTAATCACACCCACCCTGTTTTGCATTCTTTATTTGTTCGAATCTGTTCTCCATCCCACACCCGACATTTTGCATGGCATTGTCTTAATATTTCGAATCGAGGTGTGTTCTCATCCCATCCACCCATTTTGCATTGCATTGTGCCTTTAGCATTATTTTTAATCTCGCTGTGGTCTAAATCCCAGACCCCTTTTTCCATTGCATGCCTTGCTTAATATTTCGAATTTGTCTCCATACCAAACTCCCACTTTGCATTGTGTGCATTTTTTAATATTAAAAATCTAGGTGTTCTCCATCCCAAATCCCCCATTTTGCATTGTCCTTTCTTAATATTTCAAAAATAGGTGTGGTCTCCATCCGACCCCAATTTGGCATTGCATTGTGCTTTTCTTTATATTTCGGATCTAGACCTGTTTTCTCACCTCCAAAGCATTGTTTGCCTTTATTAACTTGATATAATTATTTTTCTCCATCACACACATGTTTTGCATTGCGCCTTTATTTTTTCAAATCTGTTCTCCATCCCACACCCAACATTTTGCATGGCATTGTCTTTCTAAATATTTCTAATCGAGGTGTGTTCTCATCCCACCCATCCATTTTGCTTTGCATTGTCTTTAACAATATTTTGAATCTAGCTGTTCTAAATCCCATCCCCCATTTTCCATTGTGTGCCTGCCTTAATATTTCGAATGTAGGTGTTCTCTGCCTCCCTTTTTCATTGCATTGTTCTGAATCTAGGTGTGTTCGCCATCCTATACCCCTATTTTGCATTGCATTTTGTGCCTTAATATTCTGAATCTAGGCGTGTTCTCCATCCTACCCTCCCCCATTTTGCATTGTGCCTTTCTTAATATTTCAAAACTAGACGTTCTCCATCACACCCACCCACAAGGGGCATTGCATTGTGTACCTTTCTTCGAATCGAGGTGTTCTCCATCGCACCCACATGTTGCATTTTGCCTTTCTTAATATTAATCTAGGTGTTGTCCATCCAACCCCCATTTTGCATTGTGCCTTATTTCAAATCTAGGTGTTCTCCATCACCTCCCATTTTGCATTGCATGCCTTAATATTTTGAATCTAGGTGTGTTCTCCATCCCACCCCTTGCCATTTTGCATTGCACCTTTATTAATGTTTTGGATCTAGACCCATTTTCCTACCTGCATTTTGCATTGCATTGTGTGCCATGGTCAATATTTGACGTATAGGTGTTCTCCATCCCACCCCCCATTTTGCATTGCATTGTCTTTCTTCAAATTTAGTTCCCCATCCTGCATCCCATTTTGAGACTTTTTGAATGTTTAGACTCTAGGCGTGTTCCCCCCATTGCTATGTGTGCCTTGGTTAATATTTTCCACCTCCATTTTTCATTGCATTGTGTGCTTTAATCTTTTTGGATCTAGGTGTGTTGTCCATTGCAACCCATTTTGCATTGCATATTGTTTTTTTAATATTTCAAATATAGGTGTGTTCTCCATCCCACACACCCCATTTTGCATTGTTTGCCTTAATGTTTCGAATCTAGGTGTTTTTCCACCTCCATTTTGCATGGTGTGCCTTTCTTAATATTTAGAATCTAGGGGTGTTCTTCATCCCCCACCCACCCATTTTGCATGGCATTGTGTGCCTTAATATTCTGAAACTAGGTTTGTTCGCCATCCTACACCCCTCATTTTGCATTGCATTGTGTGCCTTAATATCTCGAATCTAAATCTTTTCCCACCCCCATTTTGCATTGCATAGTGTGCTATTTTAATATTTCGAATCTAGGTGTTCTCCATCGCACCCACCCCCATGTTGCATTGTCTTAATATTAAGAATCTAGGTGTTGTCCATCCAACCCCCATTTTGCATTGTGCCTTATTTCATATCTAGGTTTGTACACTAACCCACACCCCCATTTTGCATTGTGCCATTCCTAATATTTCAAATCTAGGTGTGTTCTCCATCCCACCTGCATGTTGCATTTCATTGTGCCTTGCTTAATATTTCGAATCTAGGTGTGTTCCCCATCCCACCCCCATTTTACATTGCATGGTCTGTCTTCAAATTTAGCTCTGTTCCCCATGCCACCCCCATTTTGCATTGTGCCCTAATATTTCGAATATAGGTGTGTTCCCCATCCCACACACCCATTTTGCATTGCATTGTGCATTTCTTAATATTCCGGATCTAGACCCATTTTCTCACCTCCAAAGCATTGTTTGCCTTTGTTAATTATAAGAATGTAGGTATTTTTCTCCATCCCACCCACCCATTTTGCATTGCATTGTGCCTTTAGCAGTATTTTCAATCTAGCTGTGTTCTAAATCCCATCCCCCATTTTCCATTGTGTGCCAGGCTTAATATTTCGAATGTAGGTGTTCTCCGCCTCCCTTTTGCATTGTGCCTTGGTTAATATTTCGAATTTGTCTCCATACCAAATGGCCACTTTGCATTGCATTGTGTGCATTTTTTAATATTGATTATAGGTGTGTTCTCCATCCTGCCCCCATTTTGCATTGTAACTTTCTGAATATTTAATATCCAGGTATTCTCCATCCCATCCGTTTTTGCATTGTGCCTTTCTTAATTCGAACCTAAGTGTTCTCCATCCCAAATACCCCATTTTGCATTGTGTCCTTTATTAATATTTCAAATCTAGTTGTGGTCTCATAAACAACCCATTATTCATTGCAGTGTGTGCCTTTCTTAATATTTTGTATCGAGGCCAGTTTTTTATTTAATTCTCTTTAGAGCTTTAAGCCAACTCGCTTTACATAAGTAACAGTGAATACATTACAGGCATTACATAACAAAACATGAATCCAGCAACCAACCACAATGTAGATCATTTACATTAGGTGAATGCGTGAACTTGTGCAATAGGGTCTGAACAGTAAGGGTGTCGGGTTGAAGTGAGAAGGTAGGATTTTAAAGGAGCGAAAACAGGAATAAGAGGTTGTGGAATGAATAGGGGGAGGGAGACGGTTCCAGTGAAAAGGGGCAAGAAATTGGAAGGAGAGGAAGCGGGACAGGGTGGAGGTGGAACAGAGAATAGGAAATGATCAGCCGTGACGTGGGCGAGAGGGAGAGTAGAGGGGAAAGGTCGGGTGGAGCGAGACCATACAGAGATTTAAAGACTAGACGGAGGAAGATGAATTTAAGTTTGGAATGAAAGGAGGGCCACCCCAGTGAGAGGAGTGAGGAGATGGGAGTCCTGAGAAGGGAGACGGCAGATGGCAGAGTGACAGATGGGTTTGAGTGGGGGTTAGAGGTGAGGAAGGGAGACTGAAAAGGAGAGCTGAGCAATAGAATAGTCTAGAGAAGATTAGAGAGGAAATTAGGAGTTTAGTGGCGTGAAAGGTGAGGGTCTGATTTTGGGGATGTTGGAGAGATGGAAGCGACGGGCTCGTCAGGTGAGAGATGTGGTAGGTGAAGGAGAGGAATCTAATGCATGCCGAGATTGTGGGCGTGAGGGGAAATGGGTAGCTGGGAAAGAGGATGGAGGGAGGTGGGGGAGTGGTGTTGGCAGGAAAGAATAGGACTTTGGTTTTGTCTGTGTTTAGGGTAAGAAAGTGAGGACATCCAGAATTTAAAAGTAGAGAGGCAGGAAGAGAGCTTGAGATGGATGTCGGGGGTAAAGGAAGAGAAAGAGGAGGTTTTCCCACCTCCATTTTGCATTGCATTGTGTGCGCCTTGCTTAATGTTTGAATCTACGTGTGTTCTCCATTCCACACCCCCATTTTTCATGGCATTGTGTACCTTTTTCGATATTTCGGATCTAGGCCTATTTTCCCAGTTCCATTTAGCATTGCATTCTGTGCCTTAATATTTCGAATCTAGTGTTCTTGAGCCCACACACCCATTTTGCATGGCATTGTATACCTTACTTAATATTTCGACTCTAGGTGTTTTTCCACCTCCATTTTGCATTGTGTGCCTTTCTATTTCGGTTCTAGCTGTGTTCTCCATCCCAAACCTTCTATTTTGCATGGTGTGCCTTTCTTAATAATTAGAATCTAGGTGTGTTCTCCACCCCGCCATTTTGCATTGAATTGTGTGCCTTTACCAATATTTTGAATCTAGGGGTGTTCATCCCACCCCACCCCAGCATTTATCATTGCGCATTGTGTGCCTTAATATTCTGAATCTAGGTATTCTCCATCCTACACCCCAGATTTTGCATTGTTCCTTATTATTTCAAATCTAAATGTTTCCCCACCCCCCATTTTCTGCATTGCATTTAGTGCCTTAATATTTATCTAGGTTTTCTCTATCCTAAACCCCTCATTTTGCATTGCGTTGCCTTCTTAATTCGAATGTAGGTGTTCTCAATCCCACACCCATTTTGCATTGCATTGTGTGCCTTTATTATTTCAAAACTAGGTGTTCTCCATCGCGCACCCATCATTGTGCTTGTACCTTTCTACATAATTTGAAACTAGGTGTGTTCTCCATCACACCCCCCCACATGTGGCATTGCATTGTGTGCCTTTCTTCGAATCTAGTTGTGTTCTCCATCCCACCCCCTGTGTTCTGCATTGCATTGTGTGCCTTTATATTTGGAATCTAGGTGTTTTCCATTGCACCCACCCCCATGTTGCATTGTGCCTTTCTTAATATTAAACTGTGTTGTCCATCCAACCCCCATTTTGCATTGTGCCTTATTTTGAATCTAGGCTTGTACTCTAACCCACACCTCGCATTTTGCATTGTGCTGTTACTAATATTTCGAATCTACGTGTTTTCAATCCCACACCCATTTTTAATTGTGCCTTAAGATTTTGAATCTGTGTTCTCCATCCCACCCGCCCTCCATTTTTCATTGCATTGAGTGCCTTTCTTAATATTTCCAATCTAGGTGTGTTCTCCATCCCACCCCCATTTTTCACTGCATTGTGCCTTTCTTAATATTGCAAATCTACATGTGTTTTCAATCCACCCCCACGTTCCATTGTGCCTTAATAAGAATCTAGGTGTGTTCTCCATCCCACACCCCCAATGTTGCATTGCGTGCCTTGCTTAATATTTAGAATCTAGGTGTTCTCGTTCCCACAACCCCAATTTTGCATTGCATTATGTGCCTTCCTTAATAAATGTGTGGTCTCACTCCCACAACTCCAATTTTGCATTGTATGCCTTTCTTAATATTTAAAATCTAGGTGTTCTCCAACCCAGACCAATTTTACACTGCTTTGTGCCTTTATTGAAGTTTTGAATCTAGGTGTCTTTTTCCACCTTCTGAATTGTGTGCTTCTTAATAATTGAATCTAGGTGTGTTCGCCATCCGACAACCCCCATTTTGCATTGCGTGGCTTTCTTTTTTCAAATCTAGGTGTTCTCCATCCAACACCTCCCATTTTGCATTGCATGGTCTTAATAGTTTGAATCTAGGTGTCTTCTCCATCCCACCCCCCCATTTTGCATTGTGCCTTTATTAATTCAAATCTAGGTGTTCTCCATTCCACACCAACCATTTTGCATTGCTTGCCTTTCTTAAAACTTCAAATAGAGCTGCCCCCCATTTTGCATTGCACTGTGCCTTCCTTAATATTTTGAATCTAGGTGTGTTCCCCATCCCACCCCATTTTACTTTGCATTGTTTTTCTTAATTTAAATGTAGGTGTTCGCCATCCCACCCCATTTTGCATTGCATGCCTTCCTTCATATTTCAAACCTAGATGTGTTCTCCATTCCACACCAACCATTTTGCATTGCTTGCCTTTCTTAAAATGTCAAATGTGTCCCTCCCCCCCCCCTATTTTGCATTGCATTGTGCCTTAATGTTTCGGATCTAGGCCCATTTTTCGACCTCCCATTTTTTATTGCATTGTGTGCCTTTTTCAATATTATATTTTGAATCTAGGTGTGTTCCCCATGGCACTCCCCCCCCCAATTTTTCATTGTGCCTTTCTTAATATTTAGAATCTAGGCGTGTTCTCATCCCCCCTGTTTCATTGCCTTGTCTCTATTAAGAATTCAAATTTAGCTGTGTTCCACATGCCAAGCCCTTTTTTTGCCATTGTGCCTTAATATTTCAAATCTACCAAGTTTTCTCAACTCCATTTTGCAATGCATTGTGTGCCTTTTTTAATATTTCGAATCTAGGTGTGTTCTCCATCACACACCCCATTTTGCATTGCATGGTGTGCCTTTATTATTGTTTTCGAATCTAGGTGTCTTTTTCCACCTTTTGAATTGTGCTCTTTTTGAATATCTGTTCACCATCCAACAACCACCATTTTGCATTGAGTGCATTTCATAATATTTCGGATCTGGGGCAGTTTTCCGACATCCATTTTGCATTGTGTGCCTTCCTTAACATTTTGGATCTAGGTGTTCTCCATCCCACACTCCATTTTGCATTGTGTGCTTTGGTTAATATTTGGAATCTAGGTGTTTTTCACCTCAATTTTGCATTGTGCCTTTCTTTTTTTTTTAACTTTATTTATTTCGGTTACAGCATTACAAGCAGGTTATCCACAATGGAGCAACTCCCTTCATAAGTGACATACATGAAATTTGTTCATTCCCTCCCCTCAGCGGACCCCATTGTGGTCTCCCCCATGTCCGTGGTTTCCTGGAAGCCTGGGGAATCCATCAGGGCTACGTGGCCCTAAAAAGTTTAACATACGCGGTTGAAATGTCAACGCTGGGAATTTGCTATGGTAGTCCAACACTGGCGCCCAGCAATCGGTGGAGGGGCCCCCTTCTGCTGCTGTGACTTTCTCAGCCACTAGTATTTCCCAGACTTTTATCCACCAGAGGGGCAGTATGGGGCCCTCGTGCGTTTTCCACTTGCGGGCCACTGTGATCATGGCTGCTAATAAACTGCGTCAGCAATTTGGTGGAGCATCCGGTTTTCGGGTAGCAGTCCGGGCTTGCTACTCCTAGGAGAATCACCTCTGGGTTCATGGGTAGTCTGCATTGGGTAATGTCCTCGATGGTTTGTATGATCCCCTCCCAGAAGGCCTGTACCGTTGGGCAACCCCACCACATATGGAAGAAGGATCCCCTCTCGCCACAGCCTCTCCAACAGCTTGGGTCAAGAGACATGTTACAATGATCTAGGCGGACCGGGGAGAGGTGCCAGCGATGGAGGAGTTTGAGGGCGCATTATTTATTTGTAACGCATCTGGAGGTTGAGTTAATCCTTGTCCATATCTCCACCCATGCCTGGTCCTCGATGGGGTGTCCCAGGTCTGCCTTCCATTCGGCCATGTACGTGGGCCTGACCAACATATTCTCCTGGAGAAGGCGGTACAGCTTAGTGATCCATCCTCGGTTTGTCTTCCTCCAATGCATGTACAAAGAGGTGCAGGTCGCGGGTTGCCCCCTGACGAACTGCCGGCTGCGAGATCCAATGGCGTAGTTGAGTGTATGTGATATCTGTCCCTGGTACCTGGAGGTGATCTTTGCATTCCTCTAAGTAAAGCCGGGAGTTGTCCTCGTAGAGTTGCGCAAGGAGGAGTCCTGCGGTCCGTCGGCTGAAATTTGATTGGACCATCCCTGGGGAGAAGTCCGGATTCCAGACGATTGGGGAGAGCGGGCCCTAAGCCTTTAGGCAGCTTCTTCCTTCGTCGGGGCCATGCCTCAAGGGTTGCTTTGGTAGCTGTTAGCATCCGTGGTCTGCTGTTCCGGAGGGCTCCTGGGGTGTGCAGTAGGGAGTGTAGCTGTGGTTGACAATAGGCTTGCTCGATCCAGGCCGACTTCGGGGGGGGCTTCTTCTGTCCAGGCGGAGGCGCTCACTAGTTGGGCTGCCAGGAAGTAGTTTGTGAGGTTGTGTATCCCCAGGCTGCCCCATTTAGCTGCCCCTGTCATGACTTTCAATGGTATTCTGGCCCTGCGACCCTTCCAAACAAATTTTGCTAGCTTCTTTTGCAGTTGCTCCAGGGCTTGTTTGGAGGGGAAACTGAGAACGCGGAGCATATGTTCAGCAATCTGGGGAGTAGGCACATCTTGCATGCTGTGACCCGCCCCAGCAGGGAGATTTCTTGGCTGTCCCAGCATTGCAGGTCGTACTCCAGTTCCTTGAATGGGGGGTGGGAGGTGTTAGCTGCGTACAGCTTTTTCGGGTCTGCTGTATAGCATATCCCGAAGTATGCTATTGAGTCAGAGCTCCAAGTCAACGGGCAGAGCGCTTGAAGGGTGGCTGAGGGGAGCCCCCAAATTGATGCTCAGTGCCTCTGATTTGGAGTAGTTCACCTGAAATACCGCTACTTGTTCAAATGCCTTCCGTTCATTTAGGATGTCGGCTAATGAAGCCTGACAGTTGGTGATGGAGATCATTACATCGTCAGCGTACAGAGATCTTGAACTGCTCCCCATTTTTGTGCCTTTCTAAATAATTCGAATCTAGGTGTTCTCCATTCCACACCAACCATTTTGCAATGCTTTCCTGTCTTAGTGTTTCAAATACAGGTATGTTCTCTCCAACCCCCATTTTGCATTGTGTGCCTTGGTTAATATTTCAAATCTAGGGGTGTTCTCATCCCACACCCCCATTTTGCATTGTGCATTTATTAATGGTTTGAATCTAGGTGTCTTACCTTTTGAATTGTGTGCTCTTCTTAAAAATTTGAATCTAGCTGTGTTCGCCATCCGACAACCCCCATTTGTATTATGCCTTTTTTCAAATCTAGGTGTGTTCTCCATCCCACCCACCACCCGCCATTTTGCATTGCGTTGTGCCTTCCATAATATTTTGGATCTGTGCCAGTTTTCCATCCTCTATTTTGCATTGTGCCTTTCTTAATAATTCGAATCTAGGTGTTCTCCATCCCACACAACCAATTTTGCATTGCAAGCCTTTCTTCGTATTTCAAATACAGGTATGTTCTCTCGCCACCCCCATTTTGCTTTGCATTGTGCCTTTCTTAATATTTAAAATCTAGGTGTTCTCCATCCCACACAACCCGTTTTGCATTGTTCCTTTCTTGATATTTCGAATCTAGGTGTTCCCCATCCCACACTCCCCATTTTGCATTGCGTTGTGTGCCTTAATAATTTGAATGTATGTATTTTTCTCCATATCACACCCCATTTTGCATTGCATTGTGCCTTTCTAAATATTTCAAATTGAGGTGTTCTCCATCCCACACCCACCATTTTGCATGGCATGGTGTGCCTTTATCAATATTTTGAATCTAGCAGTTATAAATCCCACCCCCCATTTTCCATTGTGTGCCTGCCTGAATATTTCGAATGTAGGTGTTTTCTACCCCCATGTTTCATTGCATTGTGTGCATTTAAGCAATATGACTCGAGCGGCGGGGGCATTACCGACTCAGGTAATGCCCCGGGGCGCATAGTTGTAGAACGAAGGCCCCGGGGCATTACCTGAATTGGTAATGCCCCCGCCGCGAGGGTCATATTGCTATTAGTACCCCAGCCTGCAATATATGCATGACCAGGGCACTAAAAGCATTTTTTTCTGTCCCGAAAAGCCACAGCGTTTCGGGGACAGAAAAAAAAAGACCATGAAAACGGCCGCCGGGAAAGGGAAAATGGGAGTCCGTTTTCTTTCCATGGCAGCCTTCGGGAGCAGTGGCGCTGGGAGCACAAGTGTTCCCAGCGCGTCCGCTCCCAAAAAAAGAAGCAGAAGGTAAGTGTGGTTGGGAGGGAGAAAAAAAATACCTGCGTCCCAGGCAGGAGACGATGGAAGCCTCCAGCTAGAGGCTAGAGCGGGGATGGCCCCGCCTCGAGCCTCCTCATTGGCTGAGGGGCTGCCACGCCCCGCCAAGGACAAGGCGGCTGGAATCCCAGCCGAGCATCGAAGGATTCTCGGCCGGTTAAGGACCCGGCGAGAGCCAATCAGAATGCGTGTTGCATTCTGCTTGACTCTCGCCGGGTACTAATATTTCGAATGTAGGGGTTCTCCATCCAACACCTCCCATTTTGCATTGCGCCTTTATTAATGTTTCAGATCTAGGCCCATTTTCCCACCTCCATTTTACATTGCATTGTGTGCCTTGGTTAATATTTCACGTATAGGTGTTCTCCATCCCACCCATCGCATGTTGCATTGTGCCTTATTACGAATCTAGGTTTGTACTCGAACCCACACCCGCCCTTTTTGCATTGTGCCGTTCCTAATATTTTGAATCTAGGTGCTCTCCATTCCAAACCAACCATTTTGCATTGCTTGCCTTTCTTAAAATTTCAAATATAGCTGCCTCCCATTTTGCATTGCACGGTGTGCCTTCGTTAATATTTAAAATCTAGGTGTGTTCTCATCCACACAGGCCTATCTGCATTGAATTGTGTGCCTTTCTTAATGTTTCGGATCTAGAGGAGTTCTCCATCCCACCCCCATTTCTCATTGCCATGTGTGCCTTAATAGTTCAAATCTAGGTGTATTTTTCCACTTCCATTTTTTATTGCATATTGTGCCTTTTTCAATATTTCAAATCTAGGTGTTCTCCACCCCCATTTTACATTGTGTGCCTTTATCAATATTTTGAATCTAGGTGTGTTCTCCATCACGCACCCCTCATATAGCATTTTGCCTTTCTACATAATTTGAATCTAGGTGTGTTCTCATCCAGGCCTCCCTGCCCCTGTTTTTCATTGCATTGTGTGCCTTAATATTTCAAACCTAGGTGTTCTCCATCCCACACCCCCATTTTGCATTGCATTGTGTGCTTTTTTAATATTTCAAATAGAGGTGTGTTCTCCATCCCAGCCCCCATTTTGCATTGTGTGCTTTGGTTAATATTTGGAATCTAGGTCTTTTTCCACCTTTTGAATTGTGTGCTCTTCTTAATAATTTGAATCTAGGTGTGTTCGCCATCCAACAGCCCATTTTGCATTGCATGCCTTTCTTTTTTCAAATCTAAGTTTCTCATCCCACAACCCCCATTTTGCAATGCATTGTGTGCCTTATTTATTTGAATCTAGTTGTGTTCCCCATCCCCCCATTTTACATTGCATTGTGTTCTTAATTTAAATGTAGGTGTTCCCATGCCACCTCCCATTGCATTGTGTGCCTTAATGTTTCGAATCTAGCTATGTTTCTCCACCTCCCTTTTGCATTGCTTGCCTTAATATTTTGAATCTAGGTGTGCTCTCTATCCCACCCCTTGCCATTTTGCATTGCATTGTGTGCTTTTATTAATGTTTCGGATCTAGGCCCATTTTCCCACTTCCATTTTGAATTGCATTGTCTTTATTCAAATTTAGTTCCCATCCACCATCCCATTTTGCGACTTTCTGAATATTTAGACTCTCTAGGTGTGTTCACCCCCATTTTTCATTGCGTTGTGCGCCTTGATCAATAGTATATTTCAAATCTAGGTGTGTTCTCCATTCCACACCCCTGATTTTTCACTGTGCCCTTAATTTTCTGAATCTAGGCGTGTTCACCACCCTCCCCCATGTTTCATTGCATGGTATGCCTTTAATATTTTGAATCTAGGTGTTCCCCATGCCACCCCCATTTTGCATTGTGCCTTACTTAATATTTCGAATGTGTGTTCTCCATCCCACACCCTGTTTGGCATTGCATTGTGTGCCTTTCTTAATATTTCGGATCTAGACCCGTTTTCTCACCTCCAAAGCATTGTTTGCCTTTATTAATTCGAATGTAGTTATTTTTCTCCATCACACACATGTTTTGCATTGTGCCTTTATTTTTTCGAATCTGTTCTCCATCCCACACCCAACATTTTGCATGGCGTTGTCTTTTTTAATATTTCGAATCAAGGTGTTTTCATCCCACCCACCATTTTGCATTGCATTTTGCCTTTAGCAATATTTTGAATCTAGCTGTTGTCTAAATCCCATCCCCCATATTCCATTGTGTGCCTGGCTTAATATTTGTAATTTGTCTCCATACCAAACGCCCACTTTGCATTGCATTGTGTGCGTTTTTTAATATTGCGATTATAGGTGTTCGACATCCCAACCTCCCCATTTTGCAATGCGTGCCTTTTTTAATAAGAATCTAGGTGTTCTCCATCCTGCTCCATTTTGCATTGTAACTTTCTGAATATTTAATATCCAGGTATTCTCCATCCCATCCCTTTTTTCATTGTAACTTTCTTAATATTTAGAATCTAGGTGTTTGTTCCACCTCCATTTTGCATTGCATTCTGTGCCTTAATATTTCGAATCTAGTTGTGTTCTTGAGCCCCCACACACCCATTTTGCATGGCATTGTGTGCTTTTCTTAATATTTCGAATCTAGGTGTTTGTCCACCTCCATTTTGCATTGTGCCTTTCTATTTCGATTCTAGCTGTGTTCTCCATCCCAAACCTTCCTTCAGTTTTGCATGGTGTGCCTTTCTTAATATTTACAATCTAGGTGTGTTCTCCACCCTGCCATTTTGCATTGAATTGTGTGCCTTTATCAATATTTTGAATCTAGGGGTGTTCTTCATCCCACCCCACAACCCCCACTTTTCATTGCATTGTGCCTTAATATTCTGAATCTAGGTGTTCTCCAATATTTTGCATTGTGTGCCTTAATATTGAAAATCTAAATGTTTCCCCAACACCATTTTGCATTGCATTTTGTGCCTTAATATTTATCTAGGTTTTCTCTATCCTAAACCCCTCATTTCGCAGTTCTTTCTTAATAATTCGAATCTAGGTGTTCTCAATCCCACACCCATTTTGCATTGTGCCTTTCTTAATATTTCAAAACTAGGTGTCCTCCATCGTGCATCCATCATTTTGCATTGTACCTTTCTACATAATTTGAAACTAGGTGTGTTCTCCATCCCATTCTCTGTTCTGCATTGCATTGTGTGCCTTTATATTTCGAATCTAGGTGTTCTCCATCGCATCCACCCCATGTTGCATTGTGCCTTTCTTAATATTAATAATCTAGGTGTTGTCCATCCAACCCCCCATTTTGAATTGTGCCTTATTTTGAATCTAGGTTTGTACTCCAACTCACACCCCCATTTTGCATTGTGCTGTTCCTAATATTTCGAATCTAGGTGTTATCATCCCATCCGCATGTTGCATTGTGTGCCTTGCTTAATATTTCAAATCTAGGTGTTCTCCCTCCTCAACCCCAATTTTGCATTGCATTGTGTGCATTTCTTAATGATGCTGCGATTCTAGGTGTTCTCCATCCAACACCCCCATTTTGTATTGTCTGTCTTAATATTTCGAATCTAGGTCTGGTCTCATCACCCCCCCAAATTTCATTGCCTTTGCATTGTGCGTGTTCTTTAAAATTGAAATCTAGGTTTGTTCTCCACCCCCATTTTGCATTGTGTGCCTTTCTTAATAATTCAAATCTAGGTGTTTTCAATCCCACACCCGTTTTGCATTGTGCCTTAATATTTCAAATCTAGGTGTTCTCCATCACAGCCCCCATTTTACACTGCATTGTGTGCCTTTATTAAAGTTTCGAATCTAGGTCTTTCTCCACCTTTTGAATTGTGTGCTTCTTAATAATTGAATCTAGGTCTGTTCGCCATCCAACAACCACCATTTTGCATAGCGTGCCTTTCTTTTTTCAAATCTAGGTGTGTTTTCCCTCCCCAACCCCAATTTTGCATTGCATTGTGTGCATTTCTTAATACTGCGATTCTAGGTGTTCTCCATCCCACCCCCCATTTTTCACTGCGTTGTGCCTTTCTTAATATTTCGAATCTAGGTGGTCCTCCATCAAACGCTCGATTTTGCGTTGCTTACCTATATTGAATCTAGGTCTGTTCTCATCACCCCCCCCCCCCGTTTTTCATTGCAATTGCATTTTAAATTTAGGATTGTTCTCCACCCCCCCATTTTGCATTGTGTGCCTTTCTTAATATTTAAAATCTAGGTGTTCTCTACCCCACCCCCCATTTTGCATTGCATTGTGTGCCTTTCTTAATAATTCAAATCTACGTGTCTTCAATCCCGCACCCATTTTGCATTGTGTGCCTTAATATTTTGAATCTAGGCGTGTTCTCCATACTACCCTCCCAAGTTTCATTGCATTGTGTGCCTTTATATTTTGAATCTGTTCTCCATCGCACCCACCCCCATTTTGCATTGTGCCGTCTCTAATATTTTGAATTTGTGTTCTCCATCCCACCCACCTGCATGTCGCATTACATTGGGTGCCTTGCTTAATATTTAGAATCTAGGCGTTTTCTCCCTCCCACAACCCCAATTTTGCATTGCATTGTCTGTCTTAATATTTCGAATCTAGGTGTGTTCTCTACACCACACTGCCATTTTTCAATGCATTGTATGCTTTTCTTAATGTTTCAAATCTAGGTGTTCTCCAACCCAGACCCATTTTACACTGCATTGTGTGCCTTTTATTAAAGTTTTGAATCTAGGTGTCTTTTTCCACCTTTTGAATTGTGTGCTCTTCTTAATAATTGAATCTAGATGTGTTCACCATCCGACAACCCCCATTTTGCTTTCCGTGCCTTTCTTTTTTCAAATCTAGGTCTGTTCTCCACCGCCCCATTTTGCACTGCATTGTGGGCCTTTATTAAGGTTTCCAATTTAGGTGTTTTTCCACCTCCATTTTGCATTGCATTGTGATATTTTGAATCTGTGTATTCCCCATCCCACACCCCCATTTTGCATTTATTTTTACAAATCTAGGGTTCTCATCCCACAACCCTCATAAAATTTCGTATCTACGTGTTCTCCACCCCCCCATTTTGCATTGCATGGTCTTTCTTAATATTTTGAATCTAGGTGTCTTCTCCATCCCACACCCCCATTTTGCATTGTGCCTAGAATCTAGGTGTTCTCCATCCCACCCCACATTTTTCATTGCCATGTGTGCCTTAATCTTTCGGATCTAGGTGTGTTGTCCATCGCACCCCCATTTTGCATTTCATGTTGTGCTTTTTCAATATTTCAGATATAGGTGTGTTCTCCATCCCACTCCCGACATTTTGCATGGCACTGTCTTAATATTTGGAATCGAGGTGTGTTCTCATCCCACCCATTTTGCATTGCATTGTGCCTTTAGCAATATTTTTAATCTTGCTGTGGTCTAAATCCCATCCCCCTTTTTCCACTGCATGCCTTGCTTAATATTTCGAATTTGTCTCCATACCAAACTCCCACTTTGCATTGCATTGTGTGCATTTTTTAATATTAAAAATCTAGTTCTCCATCCCAAATCCCCCATTTTGCCTTGTGTCCTTTCTTAATATTTCAAATATAGGTGTGGTCTCCATCCCCCCATTTGTCATTGCATTGTGCTTTTCTTAATATTTTGGATCGAGGCCAGTTTATTTTTTTCTGTTTATAGCGCTTTAGGCCAAAGCGCTTCACATAAGCAACAGTGAATACATTACAAGCATTACATAATGAAATATGAATCCAACAACCGATCACAATATAGATAACAATTTACATTAGGGGAATGAGTGAACTTGTGCAATAGGGTGAGAGAACAGTAGGGGGGTGTCAGGTTGAAGTGAGAAGGTAGAATTTTAAAGGAGAGCAGAAGGAGTAAGCGGTTGTGGAGCGGATAGGGGGAGGGAGACGGTTCCAGTGAAAAGGGGCAAGGAATTGGAAGGAGCGGAAGCGGGATAGGGTGCAGGTGGAAGAGAGAAAAGGAAATGGTCAGCAGAGCAAAGTGGGCTAGAGGGAGAGTAGAGAGGAAAGGTAGGGGGGAGCAAGACCATATAGAGATTTAAAGAGTTGAATTTAAGTTGGGAATGAAAAGAGGGACAGCCCAGTGAGAGGAGTGAGGAGAGAAGGCAGAGAGAGAGCAGATGGCAGTGATTGATGGATTTGAGGGGGTTAGAGGTGAGGAAGGGAGACCGAAAAGGAGAGCTGAGCATTAGAATAGTCTATAGAATATTAGAGAGGAAATTAGAGTTTAGTGGTGTGAAAGGTGAGGGTCGTATTTTGCGGATGTTAGAGATGGAAGCGACAGGCTCGGGAGGGGAGAGAGATGTGGTAGGTGAAGGAGAGTCTCGAAGTGCATGTGAGATTGTGGGTGTGAGGGGAAATGGGTAGCTTGGAAGGAGGAAAGAGGATGGAGGGAGGTGGGGAAGGGGGAGTGGTGTTGGCAGGAAAGAATAGGACTTTGGTTTTGTCTGTTTAGGTTAAGAAAGTGAGAGGACATCCAGAATTTAAAGGCAGAGAGGCAGGAAGCGAGCTTGAGATGGATGTCGGGGGTAAAGGAAGATAAAGAGGAAACGTTTTCCCACTTCCATTTTGCATTGCATTAATATTTCGAATCTAGCGGTCTTGAGCCCACACCCATTTTGCATGGCATTGTGCCTTTCTATTTCGGTTCTAGCTGTTCTCCATCGAAAACCTTCCTTCTATTTTGCATGGTGTGCCTTTCTTAATATTAAGAATCTAGGTGTGTTCTTCATCCAACCCCCACACCCTTTTTGCATGTCATTGTGGGCCTTTATTAATTATCTAGGTGTTCTCTATACTAAATCCCTCATTTTGCATTGTGTTAATTCGAATTTGTGTTCTCAATCCCACACCCATTTTGCATTGCATGCCCTTTATATTTTGAATCTAGGTGTTCTCCATCGCACCCACCCCCATGTTGCATTATGTGCCTTTCTTAATAAGAATCTAGGAGTGTTGTCCATCCAACCCCCCCATTTTGCATTGTGCCTTATTTCGAATCTAGGTTTGTACTCAAACCCACACCCCCCATTTTGCATTGTGCTGTTCCTAATATTTCAAATCATATTCCCCCCATTTTTCAATGCATTGTGTGCCTTTTTCAATATTATATTTTGAATCTAGGTGTTATCCATGCCACACCCCTGACTCTTCATTTTGCCCTTAATTTTTCAAATCTAGGCGTGTTCACCACCCTCCACATGTTTCATTGCATGGTATGCCTTTAATATTTTGAATCTAGGTGTGTTCCCCCATCCCACCCCCATTTTACATTGCATTGTCTTCCTTAATAATTCAAATGTAGCTCTGTTCCCCATGCCACCCCCATTTTGCATTGTGCCTTAATTAATATTTCAAATATAGGTGTTCCCCATCCCACACACCCTGTTTGGCATTGCATTGTTCCTTTCTTGATATTCACATCTAGACCAGTTTTCTCACCTCCATTTTGCAATGCATTAGCCTTTATTAATCGAATGTAGGTATTTTTCTCCATCACAACCACCCTGTTTTGCATTGCATTGTGCCTTTATTCAAATCTGTGTTCTCAATCCCACACCCAACATTTTGCATGGCATTGTCTGTCTTAATATTTTGAATCGAGGTGTGCTCAGTCCACCCACCCATTTTGCATTATGCCTTCAGCAATATTTTGAATCTAGCTGTGTTCTAAATCCTATCCCCCATTTTCCATTATGTGTCTGCCTTAATATTTCGAATGTAGGTGTGTTCTCTGCCTCCCTTTTGCATTGCATTGTGCCTTGCTTAATATTTGGAATTTGTCTCCATACCAAATGCTCACTTTGCATTGCGTGCTTTTTTTAATATTAAGAATCTAGGTGTGTTCTCCATCCTGACCGATTTTGCATTGTAATTTTCTGAATATTTAATGTACAGGTATTCTCCATCCCTTCATTTTTTGCATTGTGTGCCTTCCTTAATTCGAACCTAGGTGTGTTCTCCATCCCGAACCCCCCATTTCGCATTGTCCTTTATCATTTCAAATCTAGGTGTGGTCTCATTCAAACACCCCATTATTCATTGCAGTGTGCCTTTCTTAAAATTTCGAATAAGTGTTCTCCATCCCACCCCCCATTTGCCATTGCATTGTGTGCCTTTCTTTATATTTCGTATCTAGGCTTATTTTCCCAGCTCCATTTTTCATTGCATTGCCTTTCTTAATATTTCCAATCTAGGTGTTTTTCCACCTCCATTTTGCATGGCATTGTGTGCCTTTCTATTTCGGTTCTAGCTGTGTTCTCCATCCCAAACCTTCATTCTATTTTGCATGGTGTGCCTTTCTTAATATTTAGAATCTAGGTGTTCTCAATCCCACACCCCCCTTTTTCATTGCATTGTGTGCCTTAATATTCTGAATCTAGGTGTTCTCCATCCTACACCCCAGATTTTGCATTGTTTTAATATTTCAAATCTAAATGTTTCCCCGCCCCCATTTTGCATAGCATTTTTTGCCTTTAATATTCATCTAGGTGTTCTCTATCCTAAACCCCTCATTTTGCATTTTCTTTCCTAATTCTAATCTGTGTTCTCAATCCCACCCCCATTTTGCATTGCCTTGTGTGCCTTTCTTAATATTTCAAAACTAGGTGTTCTCCATCGCGCACCCATCATTTTAAATTGTGCCTTTCTACATCATTTGAATCTAGGTGTTCTCCATCCCACCCGCATGTTGCATTTAATTGTGTGCCTTGCTTAATAATACAAATCTAGATGTGTTCTCTCTCCCCAACCCCAATTTTGCAGTGCATTGTGTGCATTTCTTAATACTGCGATTCTAGGTGTTCTCCATCTTACCCCCATTTTGTATTGCATTGTGTTCCTTAATATTTCGAATCTACGTCTGTTCTACCCCCATTTTTTTTTACATTTGCAGTGTGTGCCTTCTTTAAAATTTGAAATCAAGGTCTGTTCTCAACCCCATTTTGCATTGTGCCTTTCTTAATTCAAATCTAGGTGTTTTCAATTCCACACCAATTTTGCATTGTCCTTGATATTTTGACTCTAGGCGTGTTCTCCATCCTACCCTCTGTCCATTTTTCATTGCCTTGTGTGCCTTTCTTAATATTTCTATGTTTAGAATCTGTTCTCCATTGCACCCACCCCCACGTTGCATTGAGCCTTTCTTAATAATCTTGGTGTTCCCCATCCCACACCCCATTTTGCATAGTGTGCCCTTCTTTTTACAAATCTATGGTTGTTCTCATCCCACAACCCTCAGAAAATTTCAAATCTAGGTGTCATCCACTCCAGCCATTTTTAATTGCCTGGTGTCTTTCTTGATATTTTGAATCTCGGTGTCTTCTCCATCCCACCCCCCATTTTGCATTGTGTGCTTTGGTTAATATTTGGAATCTAGATGTTTTTCCACCTCAATTTTGCATTGTGCCTTTCTTAATAATTCGTATCTAGGTATGTTCATTTCACACCAACCATTTTGTATTTGCTTGCTTTTCTTAAAATTTCAAATGCAGCTGTCCCCACCCCCCATTTTGCATTGCACTGTGTGCCTTTGTTAATATTTGAAATCTGGGTGTGTTCTCCATCCCACCCCCCATATGTGCCTTAATATTTCAATTTATTTTTCGACCTCCATTTTTTTATTGCATTGTGTCCCTTTCTCAATATTTCGAACCATGTTGCATTGCGTTGTGTTCCTTTCTTAATATTAAGAATCTAGGTGTTCTCCACCCCCCATTTTACATTGCAGTGTTTTTCTTAATTTAAATGTAGGTGTTCCCATGCCACCTCCATTTTGCATTGAATTGTGTGCCTTAATATTATGAATCTAGCTGTTTCTCCACCTGCATTACGTTTTGCCTTCCTTAATAATTTGAATCTAGGTGTGTTCTCCATTACACAGCAACCATTTTGCATTGCTTGCCTTTCTCAAAATTTCAAATATAGGTGTTGCACCCTCCAACCCTCGATTTTGTATTTTATGCCTTTCTTAATGTTTCGCATCTAGGCCCATTTTACCACCTCCATTTTATATTGCATTGTGCTCTTTTCAATATATTTTGAATCTAGGTGTGTTCCCCATGCCACACCCCTGATTTTTCATTGTGCCTTAATATTTCGAATCTAGTCGTGTTCTCCATCGCCCATGTTTCATTGCATTGTCTTTATTAATTCAAATTTAGCTGTGTTCCCATGCCAAGCCCTTTTTTGCCATTGTGCCTTAACATTTCAAATCTACCAAGTTTTCTCACCTCTATTATGCAATGCATTGTTTGCCTTTATTAATTTTTTGAATCTAGGTGTCTTTTTCCACCTTTTCAATTGTGTGCTCTTTTTGAATCTAGGTGTGTTCTCATCCCACACTCCCATTTTGCATTGGGTGCTTTGTTTAATATTTGGAATCTAGGTGTGTTTTTCCACCAATTTTGCATTGTGCCTTTATTAATAATTCAACTCTAGGTGTTCTCCATTCCACACCAACCATTTTGCATTGCTTTCCTGTCTTAGGTATGTTCTCCCCACCCCTATTTTGCATTGCATTGTGAGCTTGGTTAATATTTCAAATCTAGGTGTTCTCATCCCAACCCCCACCCGCCATTTTGCATTGCGTTGTGCGTATTCCATGATATTTTGGATCTGGGCCAGTTTTCCGACCTCCTTTTTGCATTGCATTGTTTTTCTTAATTTTAAATGTAAGTGTTCCCATGCCACCTCCATTTTACTTTGCATTGTGTGACTTAATATTTGAAGTCTAGCTATGTTTCTCCACCTCCCTTTTGCATTGCATGGTGTGCCCTTCTTAATAATTTTAATATAGGTGTTCTCCATCCCACACCCCCATTTGCATTGCATGCTCGCTTAACATTTCAAATCTAGGTGTTCTCCATTCCACAACAACCATTTTGTATTGCGTGCTCCCTTAATATTTCAAATCTAGGTGTATTTTTCGACCTCCATTGCATTGTGCCTTTTTCAATATTATATTTTGAATCAAGGTGTGTTCCCCATTTCACACCCCTGATTTTTCATTGTGCCTTATTTCTAATCCAGTAGTGTTCTCCATCCACCATCCCCTTTTGCATTTCGTGACTTTAATTTGAATGAAGGCGTGTTCTCCATCCCCCATGTTTCATTGCATTATTTCTTAATTCAAATTTAGCTGTTCCCCATGCCAAGCCCTTTTTTGCCATTGTGCCTTAATATTTCAAATCTACCAAGTTTTCTCACCTCCATTTTGCAATGCATTGTCTTTTTTAATATTTCGAATCTAGGTGTGCTCCATCACACCCCATTTTGCATTGCATCGTGTGCCTCTATTAATTCGAATCTAGGTGTCTTTTTCCACCTTTTCAATTATGTGCTCTTTTTGAATCTTGGTGTGTTCACCATCCGACAACCTTCATAATTCGTATCTGGGTCAGTTTTCCAACATCCATTTTGCATTGTGTGCCTTCCTTAATATTTCGGATCTAGGTGAGTTCCCCATCCCACTTTACTTTGCCTATTTTTTCTTAATTTAAATGTGGATGTTCCCATGCCGCCTCCATTTTGCATTGCATTGTGTGCCTTAATATTTTGAATCTAGCTATGTTGCTCCACCTCCCTTTTGCATTTCATTTTGCCTTCCTTAAAATTTCGAATCTAGGTGTTCTCCATCCAACACCCCCATTTTGTATTGCATTGTGTGCTTTTCTTAATATTTAGAATCTCGGTCTGTTCTCATCGCCCCCCATTTGTCATTGAATTTGCATTGTGTGCCTTTAAAATTTGAATTCTAGGTTTGTTCTCCACCCCCCATTTTGCATTGTGGCTTTCTTAATTAAAATCTAGGTGTTTTCAATCCCACACCCATTTTGCATTATGTGCCCTAATATTTTGAATCTAGGCGTGTTCTCCATCCTACCCTCCCATTTTTCATTGCATTGTGTGCCTTTCTTAATATTTCGAATCCAGGTGTTTTCTCCATCCCACCCTGTGTTCTGCATTGCATTGTGTGGCTTTATATTTCAAATCTGTGTTCTCCATCACACCCACGTTGTATTGTGCCTCATTTCGAATCTAGGTGTGTATTCCAACCCACACCCCCATTTTGCATTGTGCCGTTCCTAATGTTTTGAATCTAGGTGTTCTACATCCCACCCACCCGCATGTTGCATTACATTGTGTGCCTTGCTTAATATTTCGAATCTAGGTGTTCTCCCTCCCACACCGCCATTTTTCATTGCATTGTATGCCTTTCTTAATATTGCAAATCTAGGTGTTCTCCATCCAGCCCCATTTTGCATTGCATTGTGTGCATTTCTTAATATTGCAAATCTAGGTGTTCTCCCTCCCACACCGCCATTTTTCATTGCATTGTATGCCTTTCTTAATATTGCAAATCTAGAGGTGTTCTCCATCCCACACTACCCATTTTGCATTATATTGTGACTTTCTAAATATTTCAAATTGAGGTGTTCTCCAACCACCACACCATTTTGCATTGCGCCTTTATTAGAATGTGTTCTCATCCCACACCCACCATTTTGCCTTTATTGATATTTCAAATCTAGGTGTGTTCGCCATCCCACACACCTTTTTTGAATTGTGTGCCTTTCTGAATATTTTGAATCTAGGTCTGTTCTCCATACCACGCCTCCTATTTTGCATTGTGTGCTTTTCTTGATATTTCAAATCAAGGTGTGGTCTATATCCCACCTCCCCATATTGCATTGTGTGCCTTTCTTAATATTTCGATTCTAGGTGTGTTCTCCATCCCACCCCTTGCCATTTTGCATTGTGCCTTTATCGATGTTGGATCTAGGCCCATTTTCCCACCCCAGTTTTTCATTGCATTGTCTTTCTTCAAATTTAGTTCCCGATCCACCACCCCATTTTGCGACTTTCTGAATATTTCGACTCTAGGCGTGTAACCCCCATTTTTCATTGCGTTGTGTGCCTTTTTCAATATTATATTTTGAATCTAGGCGTTCCCCATCCCACCTCTATTTTACATTGTGTGCCTTATTTCGAATATAGGTGTGTTCTCCATCCCACACACCCAATTTTGCATTGTGTTCCTTTCTTGATATTTTGAATCTAGGTGTTCCCCCATCCCACAGCCCCAGTTGGCATTGCATTGACTGCCTTTCTTAATATTTCGTATCTAGACCCGTTTTCTCACCTCAATTTTGCAATGCATGGTTTGCCTTAATATTTCGAATGTAGGTATTTTTCTCCATCACATAACCTGTTTTGCATTGCATTTTGCCTTTATTTTTCGAATCTGTTCTCCATCAGACACCCAACATTTTGCATGCCATTGTCTTTCTAAATATTTTGAATCGAGGTGTGTTCTCATCCCACCCATCCATTTTGCATTGCATCGTGCCTTTAGCAATATTTTGAATCTAGCTGTTCTAAATCCCATCCCCCATTTTCCATTGTGTGCCTGCCTAAATATTTCGAATGTAGGTGCCTCCCTTTTTCATTGCATTGTTCTGAATCTAGGTGTGTTTGCCATCCTACACCCCCATTTTGCATTGTGTGCCTTTCTTAATATTTCAAAACTAGATGTTCTCCATCACACCCACCCACAAGGGGCATTGCATTGTGTGCCTTTCTTCGAATCGAGGTGTTCTCCATTGCACCCCCATGTTGCATTTTGCCTTTCTTAATATTAATCTAGGTGTGTTGTCCATCCAACCCCCATTTTGCATTGTGCCTTATTTCGAATCTAGATCTAGGTGTTCCCCATCACCTCCCATTTTGCATTGCATGCCTTAATATTTTGAATCTAGTTGTGTTTTCCATCCCACCCCTTGCCATTTTGCATTGCACCTTTATTAATGTTTTGGATCTAGACCCATTTTCCTACCTGCATATTGCATTGTGTGCTTTAATCTTTCGGATCTAGGTGTGTTGTCCATTGCAACCCATTTTGCATTGCATATTGTGTTTTTTTAATATTTCAAATATAGGTGTGTTCTCCATCCCACCCCCTGTTCTGCATTGCATTGTGTGCCTTTATTTCGAATCTAGGTGTTCTCCATCACACCCAACCCTATGTTGGATTGTGCCTTTCTTAATATTAAGAATCTAGGTGTGTTGTCCATCAAACCCCCATTTTGCATTGTGCCTTATTTCGAATCTAGGTTTGTACACTAACCCACACCCCCATTTTGCATTGTGCCATTCCTAATATTTCGAATCTAGGTGTTCTCCCTCCCACAACCCCAATTTTGCATTGCATTATGTGCCTTAATATTTCGAATCTAGGTGTGTTCCCAATCCCACCCCCATTTTACATTGCATGGCCTGTCTTCAAATTTAGCTCTGTTCCCCATGCCACCCCCATTTTGCATTGTGCCTTAATATTTCGACTATAGGTGTGTTCTCCATCCCACACCCCGTTTTGCATTGTTCCTTTCTTGATATTTTGAATCTAGGTGTTCCCCATCCCACACCCTCATTTGGCATTGCATTGTGCCTTTCTTAATATTTCGGATCTAGACCAGTTTTCTCAGCTCCAAAGCATTGTCTGCCTTCTTTAATTAGAATGTAGGTATTTTTCTCCATCCCACCCATCCATTTTGCATTGCATTGTGCCTTTAGCAATATTTTCAATCTAGCTGTGTTCTAAATCCCATCCCCCATTTTCCATTGTGTGCCAGGCTTAATATTTCGGATGTAGGTGTTCTCCGCCTCCCTTTTGCATTGTGTGCCTTGCTTAATATTTCGAATTTGTCTCCATACCAAACTGCCACTTTGCATTGCATTGTGTGCATTTTTTAATATTGTGATTATAGGTGTTTGACATCCCAAACACCCCATTTTGCATTGCGTGCCATTTTTAATAAGAATCTAGGTGTGTTCTACATCCTGCCCCCATTTTGCATTGTAACTTTCTAAATATTTAATATCCAGGTATTCTCCATCCCATCAGTTTTTGCACTGTGCCTTTCTTAATTCGAACCTAGGTGTTCTCCATCCCAAATCCCCCATTTTGCATTGTCTTTTATTAATATTTCAAATCTAGTTGTGGTCTCATTCAAACACCCCATTATTCATTGCAGTGTGCCTTTCTTAATATTTTGGATCGAGGCCAGTTTTTTATTTAATTCTCTTTAGCGCTTTAAGCCAACACGCTTTACATAAGTAACGTGAATACATTACAAGCATTACATAACAAAACATGAATCCAGCAACCGACCACAATATAGATAACAATTTACATTAGGAGAATGCGTGAACTTGTGCAATAGGGTCTGAACAGTAAGGGTGTCAGGGTGAAGTGAGAAGGTAGGATTTTAAAGAAGTGGAAGGAGGAATAAGAGGTTGTAGAATGAATAGGGGGAGGCAGACGGCTCCAGTGAAAAGGGGCAAGAAATTGGAAGGAGAGGAAGCGGGACAGGGTGCAGGTGGAACAGAGAATAGGAAATTATCAGCAGTGACGTGGGCGAGAGGGAGAGTAGAGGGGAACGGTCGGTGGAGCGAGACCATATAGAGATTTAAAGACTAGACAGAGGAAGTTCAATTTAAGTTTGGAATGAAAGGAGGGCCAGTCAAGTGAGAGGAGTGAGGAGGAGATGGGAGTCCTGAGGAGAGAGACAGCAGAGTGACAGATGGATTTCAGTGGGGGTTAGAGGTGAGGAAGGGAGACTGAAAAGGAGAGCTGAGCAATAGAATAGTCTAGAGAATATTAGAGAGGAAATTAGGAGTCTAGTGGTGTGAAAGGTGAGGGTCTGATTTTGGGGATGTTAGAGAGATGGAAGAGACAGGCTCGACAGGTGAGAGATGTGGTAGGTGAAGGAGAGGAGTCGAATGCATGTTGGCGTGAGGGGAAATGGGTAGCTGGGAAGGAGGAAAGAGGATGGAGGGAGGTGGGGGAGTGGTGTTGGCAGAAAAGAATAGGACTTTGGTTTTGTCTGTGTTTAGGGTAAGAAAGTGAGAACATCCAGAATTTAAAAGCAGAGAGGCAGGAAGAGAGCTTGAGATGGATGTCGGGGGTAAAGGAAGAGAAAGAGGAAGTTTTCCCACCTCCATTTTGCATTGCATTGTGTGCGCCTTGCTTAATGTTTGAATCTACGTACGTTCTCCATTCCACACCCCCATGTTTCATGGCATTGTGTACCTTTTTCGATATTTCGGATCTAGGCCTGTTTTCCCAGTTCCATTTAGCATTGCATTCTGTGCCTTAATATTTCGAATCTAGTTTTCTTGAGCCCCCACACCCATTTTGCATGGCATTGTGTGCCTTTCTTAACATTTCGAATCTAGGTGTTTTTCCACCTCCATTTTGCATTGTGTGCCTTTCTATTTCGGTTCTAGCTGTGTTCTCCATCCCAAACCTTCTATTTTGCATGGTGTGCCTTTCTTAATAATTAGAATCTAGGTGTGTTCTCCATCCCAAACCTTCCTTCTATTTTGCATGGTGTGCCTTACTTAATTAGAATCTAGGTGTGTTCTCCACCCCACCATTTATCATTGCATTGTGTGCCTTAATATTCTGAATCTAGGTATTCTCCATCCTACACCCCAGATTTTGCATTGTGTGCCTCAATATTTCACATCTAAATGTTTCCCTACCCCCCATTTTTTGCATTGCATTTAGTGCCTTAGTATTTATCTAGGTTTTCTCTATCCTAAACCCCTCATTTTGCATTGCGTTGCTTTCTTAATTCGAATGTAGGTGTTCTCAATCCCACACCCATTTTGCATTGCATTGTGTGCCTTTCTTAAAGTAGGTGTTCTCCAACGCGCACCCATCATTTTGCTTGTACCTTTCTACATAATTTGAAACTAGTTGTTCTCCATCCCACCCCCTGTGTTCTGCATTGTGTGCCTTTATATTTGGAATCGAGGTGTTTTCCATCGCACCCACCCCCATGTTGCATTGTGCCTTTCTTGATATTAAACTGTGTTGTCCATCCAACCTCCATTTTGCATTGTGCCTTATTTTGAATCTAGGTTTGTACTCTAACCCACACCTCCCATTTTGCATTGTGCTGTTCCTAATATTTAGAATCTGTGTTTTCAATCCCACACCCATTTTTCATTTTGCCTTTAATATTTTGAATCTGTGTTCTCCACCCCACCCGCCCTCCATTTTTCATTGCATTGAGTGCCTTTCTTAATATTTCGAATCTAGGTGTGTTCTCCATCCCACCCCCCATTTTTCACTGCGTTGTGCCTTTCTTAATATTGCAAATCTAGATGTGTTTTCAATCCCACCCCCACGTTCCATTGTGCCTTTCTTAATAAGAATCTAGGTGTGTTCTCCATCCCACACTCCCAATGTTGCATTGCGTGCCTTTCTTAATATTTAAAATCTAGGTGTTCTCGCTCCCACAACCCCAATTTTGCATTGTATGCCTTTCTTAATATTTAAAATCTAGGCGTTCTCCAACCCAGACCAATTTTACACTGCATTGTGCCTTTATTGAAGTTTTAAATCTAGGTGTCTTTTTCCACCTTCTGAATTGTGTGCTTCTTAATAATTGAATCTAGGTGTGCTCGCCATCCGACAACCCCCATTTTACATTGCGTGCCTTTCTTTTTGCAAATCTAGGTGTTCTCCACCCCCCCTCATTTTACACTGCATGGTGTGCCTTTATAAATGTTTCTAATCTAGGTGTTTTTCCAAATCCATTTTGCATTGCATTGTGATATTTTGAATCTCGGTGTGTTCCCCATGCCACACCCCATTTTACAATTCTTTTTTTTATAAATCTAGGGTTGTTCTCATCCCACAACCCTCATAAAATTTTGAATCTAGGTGTCTTCTCCATCCCACCCCCCTATTTTGCATTGTGCCTTTATTAATTCAAATCTAGGTGTTCTCCATCCCACACCAACCATTTTGCATTGCTTGCCTTTCTTAAAATTTCAAATAGAGCTGCCCCCCATTTTGCATTGCACTGTGCCTTCCTTAATATTTTGAATCTCGGTGTGTTCCCCATCCCACCCCATTTTACTTTGCATTGTTTTTCTTAATTCAAATGTAGGTGTTCGCCATCCCACCCCATTTTGCATTGCATGCCTTTCTTCATATTTCAAACCTAATGTGTTCTCCATTCCACACCAACCATTTTGCATTGCTTGCCTTTCTTAAAATTTCAAATGTGTGCCCCCCCTATTTTGCATTGCATTGTGCCTTTCTTAATGTTTCGGATCTAGGCCCATTTTTCGACCTCCCATTTTTTATTGCATTGTGTGCCTTTTTCAATATATTTTGAATATAGGTGTGTTCCCCATGCCACCCCCCCCGATTTTTCATTGTGCCTTTCTTAATATTTAGAATCTAGGTGTGTTCTCATCCCCCATGTTTCATTGCCTTGTCTTTATTAAGAATTCAAATTTAGCTGTGTTCCACATGCCAAGCCCTTTTTTGCCATTGTGCCTTAATATTTCACATCTACCCAAGTTTTCTCAACTCCATTTTGCAATGCATTGTGTGCCTTTTTTAATATTTCGAATCTAGGTGTTCTCCATCCCACACCCCATTTTGCATTGTGCTTTGGTTAATATTTGGAATCTAGGTGTTTTTCACCTCAATTTTGCATTGTGCCTTTCCTTTTTTTAAAACTTTATTTATTTCGGTTACAGCATTACAAGCAGGTTATCCACAATGGAGCAACTCCCTTCATAAGTGACATACATGAAATGTGTTCATTCCTTCCCCTCAGCGGACCTTATTGTGGTCTCCCCCATGTCCCTGGTGTTCTGGAAGCCTGGGGAATCCATCAGGGCTCTGTGGCCCTAAAAAGTTTGTTACCATACGCGGTTGAAATGTCAACGCTGGGAATTTGCTATGGTAGTCCAACACTGGCGCCCAGCAATCGGTGGAGGGGCCCCCTTCTGCTGCTGTGACTTTCTCAGCCACTAGTATTTCCCAGACTTTTTCCACCAGAGGGATAGTATGGGGCCCTCGTGCGTTTTCCACTTGCGGGCCACTGTGATCATGGCTGCTTATAATAGCTGCGTCAGCAATTTGGTGGAGCATCCTGTTTTCGGGTAGCAGTCCGGGCTTGCTACTCCTAGGAGAATCACCTCTGGGTTCATCGGTAGTCTGCATTGGGTAATGTCCTCGAAGGTTTGTATGATCCCCTTCCAGAAGGCCTGCCCCATTGGGCAACCCCACCACATATGGAAGAAGGATCCCTGCTCGCCACAGCATCTCCAACAGCTTGGGTCAAGAGACACGATAAAATGATGTAGGCGGACCGGGGAGAGGTGCCAGCGATGGAGGAGTTTGAGGGCGCATTATTTATTTGTAACGCATCTGGAGGTTGAGTTAATCCTTGTCCATATCTCCACCCATGTCTGGTCCTCGATGGGGTGTCCCAGGTCTGCCTCCCATTCCGCCATGTACGTGGGCCTGACCTCCAACATATTCTCCTGGAGGAGGCGGTACAGCTTAGTGATCCATCCTCGGTTTGTCTTCCTTCAATGCATGTTCAAAGAGGTGCAGGTCGCGGGTTGCCCCCTGATGAACTGCCGGCTGCGAGATCCAATGGCGTAGTTGAGTGTATGTGAATCTGTCCCTGTTACCTGGAGGTGATCTTTGCATTCCTCTAAGTAAAGCCGGGAGTTGTCCTCGTAGAGTTGCGCAAGGAGTCCTCCTGCGGTCCATCGGCTGAAATTTGATTGCACCATCCCTGGGGAGAAGTCCGGATTCCAGACGATCGGGGAGAGCGGGCCCAAGCCTTTAGGCAGCTTCTTCCTTCGTTGGGCCCATGCCTCAAGGGTTGCTTTGGTAGCTGTTAGCATCCGTGGTCTGCTGTTCCGGAGGGCTCCTGGGGTGTGCAGTAGGGAGTGTAGCTGTGGTTGACAATAGGCTTGCTCGATCCAGGCCCACTTCGGGGGGGCTTCTTCTGTCCAGGCGGAGGCGCTCACTAGTTGGGCTGCCAGGAAGTAGTTTGTGATGTTGTGTATCCCCAGGCTGCCCCATTTAGCTGCCCCTGTCATGACTTTCAATGGTATTCTGGCCCTGCGACCCTTCCAAACAAATTTTGCTAGCTTCTTTTGCAGTTGCTCCAGGGCTTGTTTGGAGGGTAAACTGGGAGAGCGGAGCATAGGTTCAGCAATATGGGGAGGAGGTTCATCTTGCATGCTGTGCCCTGCCCCAGCAGGGAGATTTCTTGGCTGTCCCAGCATTGCAGGTTGTTCTCCAGTTCCTTGAATGGGGGGTGGGAGGTGTTAGCTGCGTACAGCTTTTTCGGGTCTGCTGTAAGGCGTATCCCTAAGTATGCTATTGAGTCAGAGCTCCAAGTCAACGGGCAGAGCGCTTGAAGGGTGGCTATGAGGGGCACCTCCAAATTGATGCTCAGTGCCTCTGATTTGGAGTAGTTCACCTGAAATACCGCTACTTGTTCAAATGCCTTCCGTTCATTTAGGACGGCGGGTAATGAAACCTGACAGTTGCTGATGGAGATTTTCATCGTCAGCGTACAGAGATCTTGAACTGCTCCCCATTTGTGCCTTTCTAAATAATTCGAATCTAGGTGTTCTCCATTCCACACCAACTATTTTGCATTGCTTTCCTGTCTTAGTGTTTCAAATACAGGTATGTTCTCCCGAACCCCCATTTTGCATTGCATTGTGTGCCTTGGTTAATATTTCAAATCTAGGGGTGCTCTCATCCTACACCCCCATTTAGCATTGTGCATTTATTCATGTTTTGAATCTAGGTTTCTTACATTTTGAATGGTGTGCTCTTAATAATTTGAATCTAGCTGTGTTCGCCATCCGACAACCCCATTTGTATTGTGCCTTTTTTCAAATCTAGGTGTTCTCCATCCCACCCCCGATTTTGCATTGTACCTTGCTTAATATTTAAAATCTTGTGTTCTCCATCCCACTGCGAACCCTTTTGCATTGTGTGCTTCTCTTAATGTTTCAAATCTAGGTGTGTTCTCCATCCCACCCGCCATTTTGCATTGCGTTGTGCCTTCCATAATATTTTGGATCTATGCCAGTTTTCCGACCCCCGATTTTGCATTGTGCCTTTCTTAATAATTCGAATCTAGGTGTGTTCTCCATCCCAAACAACCAATTTTGCATTGCAAGCCTTTCTTCGTATTTCAAATACAGGTATGTTCTCTCCCCACCCCCATTTTGCTTTGCATTGTTCCTTTCTTGATATTTCGAATCTAGGTGTTCCCCATCCCACACGCCCCATTTTGCATTGCGTTGTGTGCCTTAATAATTTGAATGTATGTATTTTTCTCCATATCACACCCCATTTTGCATTGCATGGTGTGCCTTTATCAATATTTTGAATCTAGCAGTTCTAAATCCCACCCCCCATTTTCCATTGTGTGCCTGCCGGAATATTTCGAATGTAGGTGTTTTCTACCCCCATGTTTCATTGCATTGAGTGCCTTTATTTAAGCAATATGATTCGAGCGGCGGGGGCATTACCGACTCAGGTAATGCCCCGGGGCGCATAGTTATAGGCTCGAGCGAAGCAAGGGCCTTAACAAAGGCCCCGGGGCATTACCTTAGTCGGTAATGCCCCCGCCGCGAGGGTCATATTGCTATTAGTAACCCGGCCTGCAATATATGCATGACCAGGTGTAGAGACATCGCGAGAGCCCGCGCTCTCGCGAGATCTCGCTGCGGGATGAAGCTCCGCCCCCGCGCGCTTCGTGCGCATTACGGGACGAGTGGAGGACGCGATAAGGTGCGTCCTGAATAGCCCTCCTGCTACGGGGCCCGCTCCTTACAGGACTTGGACACAGTTCAGCATGGCAGCATTCTCTCTACCACTTTAGGCCCGTTGGCCTTTATCATTAATCCACACATGTTGTCTGCATGCTGCCCAAAGCTGGTTAAGTAAATAAATACATCGTCACCAGATCAGAGGCTCCTGTCTTCATTGAAGGTATTATACTGCATAAATTGGCGACGAGGATCACCACCAGAACCCACGGAGGAACATGCAAGGAGCAACGCCACTGCCGCCATTTCTCCAAACTCCAGGTAGGCCTGCCATTCCATGGCCACAATGGCAGCCCCTATTCACGACATATGTGGAGGCCCTAGGAGGGGCGGGATTTTCAGCGGCTAGGCGCAGGGCCATGCTTTTAAATGCCCTGGGAGTGGAAGGACAGAGAATATTCGAGAGTCTCACCCCGATACCAGTGGCTGACGACAATGACGATGTTTTTAAGGAGGCTGTCAGGAGAATCATTAAAAGGTTTGCCAGTAAAGAAAACACAGTGCTCCACCGAATACGGTTTTACACACGAAAGCAAGAAATATCTGAACCAGTTGACGCTTACGTCACCAAGCTGAGGGAATTGGCGGCGCTGTGTAACTTTGGCAACAACGCGGAGAGTCTCATTTGTGACATGTTGGTCGTCCACACCAACAGCCGGAAGGTCCAAGATAAGTTTGTCGAAAAAGAACTGCAGTTGGAGAAAGCGATTGAGATCGCCAGGGCAGTCGAAGAAACGGCAGGAAGACGTAAGGAGCTCACTTGGGTCCAGAGTTCGGCAGAAATACAGGCAGTGGGTTACCATGCAAGAAAAGAGAGGATGGCCGCTGACACGAAAGAAGGGAGAGGAAACAGAAAAGAACCCCTAAAGTGTCACAGGTGCACCAGCACGAAACACCTGGCGTTTGACAGGGAGTGCCCAGCCAGAGACAAGGAGTGCTCCATTTGCAAACGCATTGGCCATTTCTCCATCGTGTGTCGGTGGAGGAACAAGAAAGTCTCCAGCATCAATGCAGATCGCAATCCGGAGAAAGAGTCATCCTCCGAAGATTAAGGGAGACCCACTGTCATCATGGTTAACAGCACAAGAGCGAGGAGAGAGAAGCCCCACTGCGTGATCAAGATTGATGGAATAGAAACTAGGGTCATGGCAGATTCAGGGTCCGATCTAACGATCCTTCCCCTTTGCACGTACAAGGACATGGTGGGAAAGGAAAAGGTGCAAGTGCTCACAACGAAACACAAACCTACGGTGTTTGGAGGGGCGTCAGTCGAACTACTAGGATACATCAAAGCCAAAGTTGAATTCAAAGGAAGGGAAACCACGACCAGGGTCTATTTCAGTCACGAAGGCCCAGCAGTGCTAGGGTGGGATGACCAGGACAAGCTGAAAATCAGACTGGATCCCAGCACTGAAGAACAAGTCCTGTCAGTCAAGGTGACGAGAGGACCCGTGGTCAAAAGCGACTACCCAACACTTTTCTCTGAGGAGCCGGGGCACATCAGGGGTTTTCTCCACAAGATAATACTCAAAAAGAATGCTGTCCCAGTAAAGCACCGAGCGAGGCCAGTACCAGCCACGGCAAGGGCTACCCTTAGAAGTCAGCTGGAAAAGATGAAAATGGAGGGCGTTATAGAAGAAATCGAAGCATCAGAATGGCTGAGCCCCGTCGTGCTCATAAAGAAACCCCAATCACAGGAACTCAGGGTATGCATAGACTTGCGCAGCTTAAACTTAGAAGTCATCACCGATAACTACCCCCTTCCAAGCATAAATGAACTCATTCTGTTAATGAAAGAAGCCAGGATATTTTCGAAACTGGACATGAGGAATGCATACCACCAAATACAGCTACATGATGAATCGAAACCCCCTCACGGCATTCATCACTCCATTTGGCACATACCAATTTACCAAGATGCCATTCGGGTTGTCATCGGCAGCGTCGGCGTTCCAACGCATGATGGACGTCTTGCTGAAGAAAGTTAAAAATGTAGTCTACTTCCAGGACGACATCCTCGTGTTTGCGGAAGATGAACAGACGCACGACGCCACGTTGAGAATTGTCTTAAACAAGCTACAAGAAGCTGGGGTGCGGTTACGCTATGAGAAATGTCTTTTCAGAGTGAAAGAAGTTGAATACTTAGGTTATAAGATTTCAGAAAAAGGGATCAGTCCCAAACAAAATCTCATGCAAGCAATCATTAAAGCACCGGAACCAGTCAGCAAAGGGGAAGTAAGGTCATTTCTGGGGCTGGCTGAGTACTATGCGAAGTTCATACCAAAGTTTTCCGAAACCACAGCACCCCTTCGAGAAGTACTCAAAAGGCTCGGAATTTGTGTGGCAAGAACCCCAAAAGACAGCGATGGTGAAGATAAAACATCATATCGTAGAAGCACCATGCCTCCAACCGTTTAATCCCGCGTGGGAAACGGTTGTCACCACCAACGCCAGTGCCTATGGGCTGGGAGCAGTGCTAACACAAAAGAAAGGCGACACTGAACACGTTGTGGCCTTTGCATCGAAAGCATTATCAGAGGCGGAACAGAACTATTCCACCATTGAAAAGGAAATGTTGGCCTGCGCATGGGCGGTGGAACATTTCAGGACATATGTATGGGGCACCAAATTCAGGTTGGTAACTGACCATAAGCCCCTGATCCATATGCTGAGCCCGGGAGGCACAAAAGTATCCACGCCCAGATTGGCACGCATCGCAGCCAAGCTGCAAGAGTACAAGTTTGAGATCCAGCATATTTCAGGCTGGAAAAATTCACAAGCCGACTGCATGTCGAGACTGCCGGAGGGTAAGGATAAAGCCACCGCTTTCCTCCACAGAGAATGCATAGTGGCATCAATTATGGACGTGAGAGCGCCAGAGTACCTGGAACTCGGTGAGAGACACTGGGAAGAGGAAGATGGAAAAGACCCCACCATGGCCATGATCCGCAAATGGACAAAGGAAGGTTGGCCAAGTGAAAAGGCGTTACCCGAGGTCATGAGACCCTACTGGAAGGTGTCGGATGAACTATCGGAAACGGAAGGAATAATCATGAAGTCAGACCAGATTATTCCTCCCACAGGAATGAGAAGAATCATCCTAGGTAGAGCCCACGCGGGCCACTTGGGAAACACCATGACCCGTCGCAGAGTGAGAGAGGCCTACTGGTGGCCATCCATGGACCAGGAAATTCGATCCATGATAGAACGTTGCCATGAATGCCTCAACAGTGACAAGAGACTCAAGGTTCGCCAAGCACCCCTAATACCCACAGAAACTCCAGAAGCGGTGTGGTCAAAGGTCGGCATTGACTTCATAGGACCGTTGGAAGCAATGGCACCGGAACACTGGTACGGTGTAGTACTGGTTGACTACCTATCCAAGTGGGTGGAGGCCGCGTTCGTCCCGAACATAACCACGGCAACTGTTAGTACTTACAGAAATTTTTTCAGAGGGAAGGTCTTCCCAAGGAAGTAGTCACCGACAATGGGGTGCAACTAGTCTCGAAAGACATGGAGGAGTTCTTAAAGAGAAACCACATAAAACAAAAGAAAGCGGCCCTGTATCACCCACAAGCAAATGGGCTTGTCGAAAGGGCCAATAGATTCATAAAAGGCGCCATCCAGTTGGCGACAGCTTCGGGCATGGACCTGCTCAAAACCACCAAGGAGGCCATAGCCCACAGACTCACACCCAATGGAATCACCCAAATATCCCCGTTCAAAATGTTGAGAGGGAGGAGTGCTGCATCCACGCTGATCCCACCATGGTTGTCGAAAATACGAGAAGATGAAGCGGTGGACATGGCGGAAGTAGTCTGGAGAATTGAAAGCGACAAGGCATGCATGAAATCATGGAGCGATCGAAGAAGAACCAAGCAGACGTCAGACATCGGAGAGGGAGACTTGGTCAAAATCCAGTTACCGAAGAAGGATCACAGCACAGGGTCTCGGTTTAGCCGACCCATCAAAGTGATTCACAAAGGGGCAAACCACATCCGCACGGAAGACGGGCGAGCGTGGAATCTAGAAAGAGTAGCATTGTACCAGAAGAATCGAGGAAGAGCAAAGACCCCAGAGAGACCACCAGCGGAAACCGAAAGGGAATTTGGAGCAGGCGAAGAAAGAGAACCAGAAAGAGACGACAGAGAGAGGGGTGAAACAGAAGTTGAACCGGAACCATTGGCTGAAGATCCTGATCAGGAGCAACAAGAGAATTTCACCCAGACTGTTGATCGTCCCAGAAGGGAACACAGAAGACCGGTGAGATATAATGACTATGTTTTACAATGAGTTTGATGTGCGTTGAAAAGGGGAGATGTGTAGAGACATCGCGAGAGCCTGCGCTCTCGCGAGGTCTCGCTGCGGGATGAAGCTCCGCCCCCGCGCGCTTCGTGCGCATTACGGGACGAGCGGAGGACGCGATAAGGTGCGTCCTGAATAGCCCTCCTGCTACGGGGCCCGCTCCTTACAGGACTTGGACACAGTTCAGCATGGCAGAATTCTCTCTACCACTTTAGGCCCGTTGGCCTTTATCATTAATCCACACATGTCTGCATGCTGCCCAAAGCTGGTTAAGTAAATAAATACATCGTCACCAGATCAGAGGCTCCTGTCTTCATTGAAGGTATTATACTACACCAGGGCACTAAAAGCATTTTTTCTGTCCCGAAAAGCCACAGCGTTTCGGGACAGAAAAAAAAGACCATGGAAATGGCCCCCGGGAAAGGGAAAATGGGAGTCTGTTTTCTCTTTCCATGGCAGCCTTCGGGAGGGGTGGCGCTGGGAGCACAAGTGTTCCCAGCGCGTCTACTCCCAAAAAAAGAAGCAGAAGGTAAGTGTGGTTGGGAGGGAGAAAAAAAAATACTTGCGTCCCAGGCAGGAGACGATGGAAGCCTCCAGCTGTGTGGAGGCGCAGAGTCTCCACACTGCTGGAGGCTGCCATCGTCCCCCAGCAGGGACGCAGGAGCAAGAAGGGTAAGTGGGGTGGGGTAGGGAGGAGGGAGGGAATGGAAAAAAAAAGTACCAGAGTCCCCAGCAGGGAGCGAAGGCAGCCTCTGAGCTGTGGGGAGGCTCGGAGCGGGGATGGCCCTGCTTCGAGCCTCCTCATTGGCTGAGGGGCTGCCACGCCCCCGCGAGGACAAGGCGGCTGGAATCCCAGCCGAGAATCGAAGGATTCTCGGCCGGGTAAGGACCTGGTGAGAGCCAATCAGAATGCGTGTTACATTCTGCTTTACTCTTGCCGGGTACTAATATATTTCGAATCTAGGGGTTCTCCATCCAACACCTCCCATTTTGCATTGCATGCCTTAATATTTTGAATCTAGGTGCTCTCCATCCCACCCCTTGCCATTTTGCATTGCATTGTGACTTTATTAATGTTTCAGATCTAGGCCCATTTTCCCACCTCCATTTTACATTGCATTGTGTGCCTTGGTTAATATTTCACGTATAGGTGTTCTCCATCCCACCCACCCCCATGTTGCATTGTGCCTTATTTTGAATCTAAGTTTGTACTCGAACCCACACCCGCCCATTTTGCATTGTGCCGTTCCTAATATTTTGAATCTAGGTGCTCTCCATTCCACACCAACCATTTTGCATTGCTTACCTTTCTTAAAATTTCAAATATAGCTGCCTCCCATTTTGCATTGCACGGTGTGCCTTCGTTAATATTTAAAATCTAGGGGTGTTCTCATCCACACACGCCTTTCTGCATTGAATTGTGTGCCTTTCTTAATGTTTTGGATCAAAGAGGTGTTCTCCATCCCACCCCCATTTTTCATTGCCGTGTGCCTTAATAGTTCAAATCTAGGTGTAATTTTCCACTTCCATTTTTTTATTGCATATTGTGCCTTAATATTTCAAACCTAGGTGTTCTCCATCCCACACCCCCACTTTGCATTGCATGTTGTGCTTTTTTAATATTTCAAATATAGGTGTGTTCTCCATCCCAGCCCCCATTTTGCATTGTGTGCTTGGGTTAATATTTGGAATCTAGGTCTTTTTCCACCTTTTGAATCGTGTGCTCTTCTTAATAATTTGAATCTAGGTGTGTTCGCCATCCAACAACCCCCCATTTTGCATTGCATTGTGTGCCTTATTTTCTATTTTGAATCTAGTTGTTCCCCATCCCCCCATTTTACATTGCATTGTGTTTTTCTTAATTTAAATGTAGGTGTTCCCATGCCGCATTGCGTGCCTTAATGTTTCAAATCTAGGTATGTTTCTCCACCTCCCTTTTGTATTGCTTGCCTTAATATTTGGAATCTAGGTGTGTTCTCTATCCCACCCCTTGCCATTTTGCATTGCATTGTGCCTTTATTAATGTTTCGGATCTAGGCCCATTTTCCCACCTCCATTTTGAATTGCATTGTCTTTATTCAAATTTAGTTGTTCCCATCCACCATCCCATTTTGCGACTTTCTGAATATTTAGACTAGGTGTGTTCCCCCCCCATTTTGCATTGCGTTGTGTGCCTTGATCAATATTATATTTCAAATCTAGGTGTGTTCTCCATTCCACACCCCTGATTTTTCACTGTGCCCTTAATTTTCCGAATCTAGGCGTGTTCACCACCCACCCCCATGTTTCATTGCATGGTATGCCTTTAATATTTTGAATATAGGTGTTCCCCATCCCACCCCCATTTTATATTGCATTGTCTTAATTCGAATTTAGCTCTGTTCCCCATGCCACCCCCATTTTGCATTGTGTGCCTTTCTTAATATTTCGGATCTAGAACCGTTTTCACCTCCAAAGCATTGTTTGCCTTTATTAATTCGAATGTAGTTATTTTTCTCCATCACACACCATGTTTTGCATTGCATTGTGCCTTTATTTTTTCAAATCTGTTCTCATCCCACACCCAATATTTTGCAAGGTGTTGTCTTTTTTAATATTTCGAATCACGGTGTTCTCATCCCACCCACCCATTTTGCTTTGCATTTTGCCTTTAGCAATATTTTGAATCTAGCTGTGGTCTAAATCCCATCCCCCATATTCCGTTGTGTGCCTGGCTTAATATTTCTAATTTGTCTCCATACCAAACGCCCACTTTGCATTGCGCGCGTTTTTTAATATTGCGATTATAGGTGTTCGACATCCCAACCACCCCATTTTGCAATGCGTGCCTTTTTTAATAAGAATCTAGGTGTTCTCCATCCTGCCCCCATTTTGCATTGTAACTTTCTGAATATTTAATATCCAGGTATTCTCCATCCCATCCCTTTTTGCATTGTGACTTTCTTAATATTTCGAATCTAGGTGTTTGTTCCACCTCCATTTTGCATTGCATTCTGTGCCTTAATATTTCGAATCTAGTTGTGTTCTTGAGCCCACACGCCCATTTTGCATGGCATTGTCTGCTTTTCTTAATATTTCGAATCTAGGTGTTTTTCCACCTCCATTTTGCATTGTGCCTTTCTATTTCGATTCTAGCTGTTCTCCATCCCAAACCTTGCTTCAATTTTGCATGGTGTGCCTTTCTTAATATTTACAATCTAGGTGTGTTCTCCACCCTGCCATTTTGCATTGAATTGTGTGCCTTTATCAATATTTTGAATCTAGGGGTGTTCTTCATCCCACCCCACAACCCCCATTTTTCATTGCATTGTGCCTTAATATTCTGAATCTAGGTGTTCTCCATCCTATACCCAAGATTTTGCATTGTGTGCCTTAATATTTAAAATCTAAATGTTTCCCCAAGGCAATTTTGCATTGCATTTTGTGCCTTAATATTTATCTAGGTTTTCTCTATCCTAAACCCATCATTTTGCATTGCGTTTCTTTCTTAATAATTTGAATCTAGGGGTTCTCAATCCCACACCCATTTTGCAGTGTGCCTTTCTATTTCAAAACTAGGTGTCCTCCATCGTGCACCCATCATTTTGCATTGTACCTTGCTACATAATTTGAAACTAGGTGTATTCTCCATCCCATTCTGCATTGCGTGCCTTTATATTTCGAATCTAGGTGTTCTCCATCGCATCCACCCCATGTTGCATTGTGTGCCTTTCTTAATATTAATAATCTAGGTGTTGTCCATCCAACCCCCCAGTTTGAATTGTGCCTTATTTCAAATCTAGGTTTGTACTCCAACCCACACCCCCATTTTGCATTGTGCTGTTCCTAATATTTCGAATCTAGGTGTTATCATCCCACCCGCATGTTGCATTGCGCCTTGCTTAATATTTCAAATCTAGGTGTTCTCCCTCCTCAACCCCAATTTTGCATTGTGCATTTCTTAATGCTGCGATTCTACGTGTTCTCCATCCAACACCCCCATTTTGTATTGTGTGTCTGTCTTAATATTTCGAATCTAGGTCTGGTCTCATCACCCCCCGTTTTTCATTGTATTTGCATTGTGCTTCTTTAAAATTGAAATCTAGGTTTGTTCTCCACCCCCATTTTGCACTGTGCCTTTCTTAATATTTCAAATCTAGGTGTTCTCCATCGCAGCCCCCATTTTACACTGCACTGTGTGCCTTTATTAAAGTTTCGAATCTAGGTCTTTCTCCACCTTTTGAATTGTGTGCTTCTTAATAATTTAATCTAGGTGTCGCCATCCGACAACCACCATTTTGCATAGCGTGCCTTTCTTTTTGCAAATCTAGGTCCGTTATCCCCCCTCCCCAATTTAGCACTTCATTCTGCCTTTAATGTTTCTAATCTAGGTGTTTTTCCACCCCCATTATACATTGCATTTTTTTCTTATTTAAATGTAGGAGAGCCCCATGCCACTCCCATTTAGCACTTCTTTACAAATCTAGGTTTGTTCTCATCCCACAACCATCATAAAATTTCGAATCTAGGTGTGTTCTCCACCCCACCATTTTGCATTGTGCCTTTCTTAATAATTAGAATCTAGGCGTTCTCCATCCCACACACGCCTTTCTGCATTGAATTGTGCCTTTGTTAATGTTTCTGATCTAGGCCCATTTTTCGACATCTATTTTGGATTGCATTGTGTCCCTTTTTCAAAATTTCGAATAGGGGTGTTCTCCACCCCCCCCCCCCCATTTACATTGTGTGCCTTTATCAATATATTGAATCTAGGTGTGTTCTCCATCGCGAACCCCTCATTTTGCATTGTGCCTTTCTATATAATTTGAATCTAGGTGTGTTCTCATCCTGCCCTCCCTCGCCCGTTTTTCATTGCATTGTGTGCCTTTCTTAATATTTCGAATCTAGGTGTTCTCCATCCAACCCCTCACATTTTACATTGCCTTATTTCGAATCTAGGTTTGTAATCCAACCCACACCCCCCATTTTGGATTGTGCCATTCCTAATATTTTGAATCTTGGTGTGTTCTCGATCCCACCCACCAGCATGTTGCATTGCATTGTGTGCCTTGCTTAATATTTTGAATCTAGGTGTGTTCTTGGTCCCACCCACCCCCATTTTGCATTGCATTGTGTGCCTTTCTTAATATTTCATATCTAGGTTTCCTTTACCACCTTTTGAATTGTGTGCTCTTTTTAATAATTTGAATCTAGGTGTTCGCCATCTGACAACCCCCATTTTGCATTGTGCTTATTTCAAATCTAGGTGGGTTCTCCTTCCCACCCCCCATTTTGCACTGCATTGTGCATTTAATGTTTCAAATCTAGTTTTTTCCACCTCCATTTTGTATTGCGAGCCTTCCTTAATATTTTGAATCTAGGTGTTCCCCATCCCCATTTTACATTGCATTGTTTTTCTTAATTTAAATGTTGGTGTTCCCATCTAGGTGTGTTCTCCATTCCACACCAACCATTTTGCATTGCTTGCCTTTCTTAAAATTTCAAATATAGGTGTCGCCCCCCCTATTTTGCATTGCATTGTGTGCCTTTCTTAATATTTCAAATCTAGGTGTATTTTTCCGCCTCCATTTTTTATTGCATTGTGTGCCTTTGTCAGTGTTATATTTTGAACCTAGGTGTGTTCCCCATGCCACACCCCCGATTTTTTCATTGTGCCTTTCTTAATATTTAGAATATAGGCGTGTTCTCATCCCCCATGTTTCATTGCCTTGTCTTTCTTCATAATTCAAATTTAGCTGTGTTCCCCATTCCAAGCCCTTTTTTCCCATTGTGCCGTAATATTTCAAATCTACCAAGTTTTCTCACCGTCATTTTGCAATGCATGGTGTGCCTTTCTTCTTACAAATCTAGGTGTTTTCTCCATATCACCCCCCCCCCACCCGCCATTTTGAATTGCTTTGTGTGCATTACATATTTCGGATCTGGAGCAGTTTTCCGACATCCATTTTGCATTGTGCCTTAATATTTCGGATCTAGGTGTGCTCTCCATCCCACACCCCATTTTGCATTGTGTGCTTTGGTTAATATTTGGAATCTAGGTGTTTTTCCACCTCAATTTTGCATTGTGCCTTTCTTTTTTATTTTATTTATTTCGGTTACAGCATTACAAGCAGGTTATCCACAATGGAGCAACTCCATTCATAAGTGACATGAATGAAATTTGTTCATTCCTTCCCCTCAGCGCACCCCATTGCGGTCTCCCCCGTGTCCGCGGTGTTCTGGGAGCCTGTGGATCCATCAGCGCTCCGTGGCCCTAAAGTTCGTTACCATACGCGGTTGAAATGTCAGCGCTGGGAATCTGCTATGGTAGTCCAACACTCTGGAGCCCAGCAATCGGTGAAGCGGGTCCCTTCTTTCGCTGCTGTGACTTTCTCAGCCACTTCTATTTCCCAGACTTTTATCCATCAGAGATGGCTGCGAGATCCAATGGCGTAGTTGAGCGTATGTGAATCTCTCTGTTACCTGGAGGCGATCTTTGCATTCCTCTAAGTTAAGCGGGGAGTTGTCCTCGTAGAGTTGCGAAAGGAGGCCTCCTGTGGTCATCGGCTGAAATTTGATGGCACCATCCCTGGGGAGAAGTCCGGATTCCAGACGATCGGGGAGAGCGGGCTCAAGCCCTTAGGCAGCTTCTTCCTGCGTCGGGCCCATGCCTTAAGGGTTGCTTTGGTAGCTGTTAGCATCTGTGGTCTGCTGTTCCGGAGGGCTCCTGCGGTGTGCAGTAGGGAGCGTAGCTGCGGTTGACAATATGCTTGCTCGATCCAGGCCCACTTCGGGGGGGCTTCTTCTGTCCAGGCAGAGGCGCTCACTAGTTGGGCTGCCAGGAAGTAGTTTGTGATGTTGGGTAGCCCCAGGCTGCCCCATTTAGCTGCCCCTGTCATGACTTTCAATGGTATTCTGGCCCTGCAACCCTTCCAAACAAATTTTTCTAGCTTCTTTTGCAGTTGCTCCAGGGCTTGATTGGAGGGGAAACTGAGAACGCGGAGCATATGTTCAGCAATCTGGGGAGGAGGCACATCTTGCATGCTGTGACCCGCCCCAGCAGGGAGATTTCTTGGCTGTCCCAGCATTGCAGGTCGTTCTCCAGTTCCTTGAATGGGGGGTGGGAGGTGTTAGCTGCGTACAGCTTTTTCGGGTCTGCTGTAAGGCGTATCCCTGAGTATGCTATTGAGTCAGAGCTCCAAGTCAACGGGCAGAGCGCTTGAAGGGTGGCTATGAGGGGAGCCCCCAAATTGATGCTCAGTGCCTCTGATTTGGAGTAGTTCACCTGAAAGCCCGCTACTTGTTCAAATGCCTTCAGTTCATTTAGGACGGCGGGTAATGAAGCCTGACAGTTGGTGATGGAGATCATTACATCGTCGGCATACAGAGATCTTGAACTGCTCCCCATTTGTGCCTTTATTAATAATTCTAATCTAGGTGTGTTCCATTCCACACTGTAGAATCTGATGAAATGGGTATTCCTGGATTTGTTATTAGAGAATTAGTACTCTTGGTTACATAACCATTACCCATTATCTAGTATTACCCCTTTAGGAATCATTGCATCCTGTTTAGCTATCCATTGTAAATTATTGAAGAAGACATTATCCACATTATTAGACTGCCAATTTGTATGCATTAGCCATTTGCATTATGCATTTGAAGAGAGAAATAGGCCCTGTTATATGAAGGGTTTGCTTTATTGCCATTTGATTGAAAGAGATGCTTTTAGAATATGTTTGCATTATAGCGCTTGCATTTAGGAGAGAAACATACTAGGCACTAGAGAGAATGAATGAGGCCTGAAATGCCAGTCATATTTGTAATTGCCACGTAGAGCCATTTAGAATGACACATTGTTATTCTCGTAGACACATTTAGAGATGTTATGTACACATGTATGTAGAGTGTGCACTTAGAATGAGTTTGTATGTAGTTAGCGCGAGAAAGCGTAAATGCCAGGAAGCATTTAGCTGGCATTTGAATCCATTCTGATGGAGACAGACGAGTGCCGCTGCACTGCGAAATGTTATGGTACACTGTGATAGAAGGAATATAAACAGTTTATTGGCAGACACAGAGGTCGCTTTCGCCTTAGTAGAATGGAGCCTTATCAGCTTGAGCTCTGAGCTGCTGCGGAGACAGCAACGGTGGGAGGGAGTGCGACATGGGGAGATGGGAGAGAAGCCCTTTTCAGGCAATGAGATGCTTTGAACACAGGCACAGCAAGAGGATTTCGTGATGCAGAGAGAGCCAACAGTGGAGTGAATGGAGAAATGGAGGAATTAGATGGTGTTTTGCACCGCACACAGAAGGTCAAGGCAGAGATGGCTTAGAGAATGTAAGTAACCATGGGAATGAGTGCGTCATTGGAAAGTATAACCAGAAGCCGAGAGAAGAGAGCTGTTAGTTGCTGTGGGAGAATCCGATGGGCTAGTTGCTGTGGGAGATGGTGCTAGATGCGATGAGGGAGAGGTGTCTAGGTGCAGCAGAACCTGATGAGGCCTTGATGAGAGCGATCTGGCAGAGACACCGAGGCCCGGCTCTGAATGACTGGTTGATTGTCAAGTCTCTCCTCTATGCACAACTCTGCAAAGACAGAGCTGGTGTCAAAACTGAACTTAAGAGAGGAGGATTTCAATACCCTCTCCCGAACCACAGAAGCCGAATAGATCGACCCCTCCCACCGTGGTTGGCATGGGCGCCTGGATGTTCAAAGTACAGGTAGCCACGTGGCAGCCAATGGGGGGAAGGAGTTAGGGAAAGGGGATGGACGAATAAAGGGAAGGGAAGGCAAGACATAAACAGCAAAAGACCCCTACAATTCCTGACTTGGTAGCATAATACTCCTGCGACCTGACTCTTACTTCAGAAATTAGTAGAACATAACATCATTTTCATATAATACATGAAGCACTATACATGACCTCTTGCATGTTAGTAACCATGACTTAAAGCCACAACAAACAGATAGCAAGCAGAGAACACAGACACCCACATGCCTCAAAAATGGATTGACACAAAACCACTGTACATAGAACGGCGCTTTTCCCCATGTGGATAAAGCAATATGACTGGAACATGGAGATTTAGCAGGTTTTTGCCTCTGTACTTAGAACGGAGCGTTCAATTAGTGAAGAAAGCACAACTAGTGAAGAAAGCAATGTGCCTGTGAAATAACCGGCGTTTAGTTGCCAAACCTCATAATCATATTAGATATAAACAGATAGCACCCATGATAGCATTACGAGGGCACACTTAACTCATGGTCCGGACGTTTCCTTATTACGTCCGGACATTAATGAGTGAAGCGTTTTCTTTCGATGCAAGTCACCGCCGCGGCCCGGTAGGATACAAAACACACATGAAAACTTAACTGATGGTCCGGGCGCCTCCTGCGGCTGCCCCGGACCTGAAGTAATCGAGCAGGTTAGCAAGCATTCACTGCCGCGGCACGGGGAAGGTAAATGCCTTTGTGCATAGTCGGCGTTCTTTATTCAGCTCCCTCGCGCTGCCATCCTCTGCCTCTTGTGTTGCTGCTCCGCTACTGCTGCCGCCGCCGCCCGTGCTCTCCAACATTAATCAGCAACTGAGCATGGGCGGGCGGCTGTTAAGAGCACATCCTCTAAGTGCAAAGTGCCTGCAGCTGGTTACCGGCGGGCCCAGGAAACTAGACCATTCCCCATGCCTGCTGGGAATTGTAGTCTATCTAGGCCGTACCCGCTTCCTCTTACACCACAACCCCTGATTCCTGACAGCTGGAGAGGAGACACATGCAAATGGGAAGTATGGTTTATGGCCTAGACTGAACTGATTGATTAGAACAGACTCACACAAAGAGCTTTGGGTTTGGGAGAAGGGGAATTCAGACAGGGATTGTCTTAAGAGAGTGAGTGTGAAGTAAGGTGTGGATTGGTGTGGATTGATCCTGCATGAAGGAGAGGGATGCTGACGCTTGCATTAGACTGCATTCGAATCACAGGCTTGCATTAGAAGCCTGTAAGGCTTATAGTTAATACATGGTAGATTTGCACCAAAAGTATAAAAGGTGCAAATTAGATGGTTGCAATAGTTTTAGTATTGTTTGAATTATGCTTTGCTGTGCATAACTAAATGTATTCTATTGTTATAATTGAATCGATTCATTTGTTTTCTTTGTGTCTTATTTGTGTTCACAGTAGTAAGATAGGAGTATGTTGGTAGGTTAGAAGTAATCTAGGAGTAACACAGTGCACATAGGCCCTGAGAGACAGAAGTAGGGGGGTTATAGTGATCCACACCCCCCTAGGAGATTATTTAAGACCGGTGAATGGTTGTCCAGGGGGGCAAGACGATGGTAGGGATTTGTTTTAGACTAACACCAACCATTTTTCTTTGCTTTCCTGTCTTAGTGTTTCAAATAGTTATGTTCTCCCCACCCCCCATTTTGCATTGCATTGTGTGCCTTGGTTAATATTTCAAATCTAGGTTTGTTCTCATCCCACACCCCCATTTTGCATTGCATTTATTAATGTTTTGATTCTAGGTGTCTTTCCACCTTTTGAATTGTGTGCTCTTAAGAATTTGAATCTAGCTGTGTTGCCATGTGACAACCCCTATTTTGTATTGTGCCTTTCCTTTTTCAAATCTAGGTGTTCTCCATCTCACCTCGGACTTTGCATTGCATTGGGTGCCTTGCTTAATATTTCAAATCCTAGGTGTGGTCTCATTAAAACACACAATTATTCATTGCATTGTGTGCCTTTCTAAATATTTTGGATCAAGGCCAGTTTTTATTTTATTTTTGTTTATATAGCGCTTTACATAAGCAACAGTGAATACTTTATAAGCATTACATAATGAAACATGAATCCAACAAACGGCCACAATATAGAACAATTTACATTAGTGGAATAGGGTATGAGAGAACAGTAAGGGGGTGTCAGATTGAAGTGAGAAGAACGTAGGATTTTAACGAGCGGAAGGAGGATGTCCCTCGACAGCCTCTGTATCGGGGCCGACGTCGTCATGCGTATAAATATACTTGCGCAGCATCCGTTGCTCAGTTCCGTTTTGACCTTTAACAGTTGCTTTACATTAATTGGTTATTGACCCTGAAGGAGCGTAAGCTGTAACCACATGCAAAGTTTTACTGAGGGGATGGATGGGAGGGGCGATAAGGAATACGTCGGAGGAACATCCCATTGAAAGAACGTTACCAGGTAAGAACTAACTTGTTCTTCGAAGGGACTGTGTCCTCCGTATTCCTTATCTTGATAGACTACCATAGCAGTGGTGTGTAACCGGAGGTGGGAGTAAAATTGCCATGTTTCCCTTCATGAATGAACAGAGTGCAACGCAGCTTTGCCAAATCTAGTCTCTTGGCTAGAGGAGGAATCCAGGTTGTAAAATTTTGTGAAGGTATGTGCAGACGACCATGTGGCAGCCGCACATGTCTCAAATCGGTACCCCTCTTTGGAGGGCCGAAGAGGCTGCGATACCCCTGGTTGAATGAGCCCTAAGATTTTGAGGAGGCGCTTTCCCTGCCAGTTTGTAACATTCCAGAATGGTCAAAATAATCCATCTGGAAATGGTCTGTTTTGTTATCGGTAATCCCAATTTGTGCCCTGAGTAACCTACGAACAGTTGGTCTGCTTGCCTGATCCTAGCAAGTCTGCTGATGTAAAAGCTCAAAGCCCGCCTTGGGTCCAGCCTATGTAGCCTTTCTTCCTCTTTCCCTGGATGGGGAGGGGGATAGAATGAAGGTAAGGTAATCTTCTGAGTGATGGGGAATTCAGAAACAACCTTTGGGAGGAAATTAGGCTTCACTTGTAGGACAACTTTGTCTTTATGAAACATTTTATGGGGGGGCTTTACAAGATAGAGCTTGTATTTCGCTCACCCTCCTAGCAGATGTCAATGCCACAAATAAGACAGTTTTGAGGGTGAGAAATCTTAGCAAACGAGTGGAGTGGTTCAAAAGGAGTACCCATCAAGAAATGTAAGACTACATTTAAGTCCCATAAGGGAACTTGGAATGGTCTTGGAGGATAGACATTGGTTAATCCCTTCAGAAATTGTATTACTAAGGCTAACTTGAAATACAATGGTTCCTCTGCAGTGCACTTGAAGATCGATAGCGCTGCAAGATAGCCCTTGATAGTGCCAACCTGAAGGCGCGAATTTGCCAAATAGAGTAGAAAAGATAACACTGTTGGTGTACCACATGAAAAGGGATTGATATTCTTTTCTCTACACCAGCTGCAGAATTTGTTCCAACGGCAGCGGTATAAAGTCTTTGTTGCTGGCCTTGTGGCCAAAAGCAACACCTCCATGACGTCATCTGGGCGGTCCCAATCCTTGTATCTCAACCTTTCAGATACCAAGCATGAAGGTTGAGGGTTCTGATGTCTGGATGGAGAACCTGACGTCCCTTCTGCAAGAGAAGATTCTCCTTGAGTGAAAGACGAATTGGAGGGCAGATGAACATGTCCAGAAGGTCCGGGTACCATGTTCTCCTGGCCCAGTCCAGGGCAATTAGGATCATGGCTTTCCAGAATCTTCTCAACCTCCTGATCATTTGAGGAATGACAGGGACTGGAGGAAATGCGTACAGAAGTGGAAACTCCCAGTCCACTACTAACGCGTCCCCTAGAGCTCCTCTCGGGAGAAATTCCCTTGAACAAAACTGATCGCACTTCCTTTTGATGCTGGTGGCGAACAGATCCACTTGAGGGGTTCCCCAAAGGGTGAAGATCTGTTGAAGGACTTCCTGAGCTAGTTCCCACTCGTGGGAGACTGTGCTCTGTCTGCTCAGAGCGTCCGCCGTCAAGTTTTTCTCTCCGGCTAAGTGAACTGCCGATAGAGTGATTCCTTCTTGGATTGCCCAAAACCAGAGCTGCATCGCCTCTGCACAGAGGCAGTGATCCTACGCCGCTTTTGTTGAGGTAGTGCATGGTCACTGTGTTGTCTGTCATTATCATGACATTTTTCCCCTGTACAGATGGCAGAAAATCCTTCTGCGCAGAAAAGCCTTCAGCGCTAGTCTGATTGTTCTCAGCTCTAACAGGTTGATATGTAGTCTGGACTCCGATGGAGACCAACGACCGCTGATGGTCAAGTCGTTGGCATGGGCTCCCCACCCCGTGAGTGAGGCATCTGGGACTACTGTTATCTCCGGCCATGGTTGCCAAAACCGTTCTCCTTTCAAAATTTTCTCCTGGCAGGCCCACCACTGAAGGTCTCGAGCCACCTTGTCCGGAACCTGAAGGAGATCTGTCATTCTCCCTGAGAATTGCGCACACTGAAGAGATCTCATTCTCAGGCGAGCCTCTGGCACAAGGAAGATGCAGGATGCCATGAGGCCTAGCAACCTCAAAAAGTCGAAGGCTGGGAGACGTTGGGCATTTTGAAATTTGGTGACCATCTGCAGAATATCTTGAGCCCTCACCTCTGGTGGCGAGGCTTTTCCCAGGGAAGTGTCCAGGACCGCTCCAATGAACTGGAGTCTCTGTGATGGGATCATCTGTGACTTCTTTAAATTGAGGGAGAAGCCCAGTTTGTGAAGGAAGTGGCATACATAATCTAGCTGGATCTGAGCTTGTTCCGGAGATGCAGCTCTGATCAGCCAATCGTCCAGGTAGGGGTAGACGGGAATCCCTTCCCTCCTTAGGCTTGCAGCCACTACCGACATTAGCTTGGTGAAGACCCTCGGGCGCAGGTCAGCCCAAATGGCAGAACTCTAAATTGATAATGAGAGCCGCCAATTGCGAACCTTCCTGTGTTTGAGATGGATTGGCACATGGAAATAAGCATCCTGAAGGTCCAGAGATACATGCCAGTCCTGGAGCTGGAGGGCCTGAAGGATCTGAGAAAGAGTTGCCATCTTGAACTTGTCCTTCCTGAGGAACTTGTTCAATTCTCGTAAGTCCAAGATGGGTCTCAGTCCTCCGTCCTCCTTCGGTTTTAGGAAGTAGGGGAGTACCAGCCCTTGTTCCACTCCGCTACAGGTCCCGGTTCTATGGCACCTTTCTCCAGCAGGTCTACAATTTCCTTCAAGAGGAGTGGACCTGGAACTTTCAGAGAGCTGTTCCCTGGTGGATGACTCTGGGGAATGCGTAGAAAAGACAGGCAGTAACATTGGGCAACTGTCTCCAATGCCCAAGCATCTGACGTAATAGCCTGCCATTCCGTCAGATGTTAGCCTTCCCCCTATTGGTATCTTGTGAGGAGAGTCCTCAGTGATTTAGAGGTGGCTGATGCAGATGCCGAGGCTAAAGAGGCACCTGCTGCTGCGGCTTTTGTATTTTTACCCCGTACACCTCGGGTGAACCTTTTTTGACCTCTTTGAACCGACTGTCCTCTGCCTTTTCCGAATGCGGAATAAAAGCAAAAGGACTTACCTCTCCAAGAGGTTCCTGAGGGGCGATATGGCGTTTGACAGATTGCAGCTCCCAGGGATTTTGCTGCTGCTTTGGATGTTTGTAACTTTTCTAGGCTGTCATCCACCTTCTTGCCAAACAAAAAAGAGCCATCAAAGGGCATATTTAAAAGTCTGGCTTGTACATCTGAAGCAAACCGAGACTTTCGCAACCACCCAAATCTGCTGGTTGTAGTACTTGCCACCATGGCCCTACTGATACTGTCAGCAGAATCAATGCCAGTTTGAAGGGATTTGCACATTGTGTCTTGACCATCCTTAATGATGATTAGAAATGCTTCCCTTTCTTCTCCCTCTGGGAGGCAGTCAGCCGCTGATGAAGCACACTCCCAAAGTGTATGGCTGAACCTTGCGAGCGTACAAGTAGCGTTAATAGATTTCAACGCCATGCTACATGCAGAAAAGACTTTCTTAGCCAGTGTCGTATCTTTTGTTATCCCTGTCCTGTGGAACAGTATGGTATGCCGATCTACTGCCTGATGCAGTTGCTGCTTGAACAACCAGACTCTCTGGAGTTGAATGTTTAGACACAAATTCAGGGTCAGATACCCTATATTTGGCTGATAACTTCTTCTTAACCACCGGGATAACCTCCGGAGTTTCCCAGTTAGCCAATATTTTTCTTTGTAATGCAGCGTGAAATGGAACCACAGGATCCTCCTGTGGGCCTTTAACTAAAATGTCAGTAAGGTCATCCTGTTGGAATGCAGGTGAAGGTGTAGACCAACCCATGAATTCTATAATCCTTGCCATTAAAATTCTGTAAGGGGTCTCGGCATGTTCTCTTGGGTCTGGTTTGGCAAATTCTATTTCTGAGGAAGTATCTAACCCACTTGCCTCATGTAAGGATTCTCAAAGGTCCTTTAACCTATTTTCTTCAGAGGTAAAGTCCTCTGGTTCAGGTGTTGTAGTTCTCTGCAACCCAAAGGGTCTTTCTTGATCCAAATCCTCTCCTTCATAAATTGAAGACAAAGGTCTGAAATAATCAGACCTGGGAAATCGCTTAAATCCCATTTCCAGAGCAGAAGGGGCCAAATTTGTCGTAATTGGTTGAGAAAACATCGCCGACGCGGACGTTAAAGGCTTCGAAGACACCGAAAAAGGCGTCGAAGATCAGAAGAGGCCTCGAAGAACTCGAGAGGATCGGAATCCTACTTGAGGTTGTCGATGACATTCTCAGTCGTGTTAGAGGCCCTGGGTATGACCACTGGCTGTGAGGTAGTGACGGCCGTGGGTTTGTTCTTTTTCGGCATCTACGTCGAAGACTGCGTCGATTCGATCGACCTATGCGTCGATGAGCCCTTCGATTATGGCGTCGATGACGCAGATTTGTGGGTCGAACGGACTTTCGACGATGGCGTCAATGGCACGGTGCCTTTGCTCGCGGGTTCATGAAGCTCTCGAGTAGTTTCTTTCGCCGGGTGCAACGACTCGCGGTGTTTCGATTTTTTTGGGTCTTTCACCCAGGGTATCACCCTCGGCTGTCTTCGAGGGGGCGAGGCCGCTTTCTCGAAGACGCTAAGCATCCTTTTACGGAATTCCTTCCACTCAGCCTGAGAGATATGTTTTGTGGGGCAGGTGACTCTTTCCGGTGAAACAGAGCACGAGGAAGGGGATCTTCGACGTCTCTTACTCGAATGCTTGGATTTCGGAGAGTGGTGGAAACTGCTTCGAGACCTAGAACGAGAATGTTTCCTGTGTTGGCGAGGAGACGAATGTGTCGACTCTGCCGAGGAAACTTTCGAAGGAGTTTTAACTGTCAAGCTTCCCCTTGCGCTCCTTCAAAGCTTTCGCCGTCATGGACATGCAGTCCTCGCACTCCGAACATTGATGCTCCAATCCCAGGTACCACAAACAGATCCTGTGAGGATCTGTCAATGACATTTTCTTTCCAGTCTCGACATTTTTTGAAGCCAGAACGTGAAGGAGTCGGTTCGGATGAGGAAGCCATCGGGTAAGAGTTGGTATTCTCGAGGAATAATGAAGAATATATCTAACGAATTGAGCAACACGATTCCGAGGCCCACGAAGCGCGGAAAAACAGAACTGCGCAACGGACGCTGCACGAGTCTATTTATACGCATGATGTCGCCGCCGATACGGAGGCTGTCGAGGGACATCGGCTCGAGGGACGTCGACGCGCAGCACCCTCAAAAAAATTCCGAGGCCAGCGAGCTGGAGATGATCTATCAAGATAAGGAATACGTCGGAGGACGCAATCCCTTCGAAGTGGTAGGTGAAGAAGAGGAGTCGAAGTGCATGCCGAGATTGCAGGCGTGAGGGGTTTTCTCCGTTTAGTGTAAGAGTGAGAGGACATCCAGAGTTTAAAAACAGAGGCAGGAAGAGAGCTTGAGATGGATGTCGGGGGTAAAGGAAGAGAAAGAGAGAACGTTTTCCCACCTCCATTTTGCATTGCATTGTGTGCCTTGCTTAATGTTTGAATCTAGGTGTTCTCCATCCCACACCGCCATTTGTCATGGCATTGTGTACCTGTCTCGCTATTTCGAATCTAGGTGGGTTCTCCATCCCACACACCCCATTTGCATTGCATTGTGTGCCTTAACATTTCAAATCTAGTTGTGTTCTTGAGCCCACACAACCATTTTGCATGGCATTGTGTGCCTTTCTATTTCAGATCTAGCTGTGTTCTCCATCCCAAACCTTCCTTCTATTTTGTATGGTGTGCCTTTCTTAATATTTAGAATCTAGGTGTGTTCTCCATCCCACACCTCCTCATTTTGCATTGCATTGTTTCTTCGAATTTAGGTGTTCTCAATCCCACACCCATTTTGCATTGCATGCCTTTCCTAATATTTAGAATCTAGGCGTGTTCTCCATCCTACCCTCCCTCCCCCATTTTGCATTGCATTGTGCCTTTGCTAATATTTCAAAACTAGGTGTCGTCCATCGCGCACCCATCATTTTGCATTGTACATTTATTCATAATTTGAAACTAGGTGTGTTCTCAATCACACCCACCCCCATGTTGCATTGAATTGTGTGCCTTTCTTAATATTTTGAATCTAGGTCTCACCACCCCCTATTTTTCATTACATTTGCATTGTGTGCCTTCTTTAAAATTTGAAATCTAGGTTTGTTCTCCACCCCCATTTTGCATTGTGCCTTTCTTAATATTTCAAATCTAGGTGTTTTCTCCATCCCACCCCGGGTTCTGCATTGCATTGTGTATATTTATATTTAGTATCTGTTCTCCATCGCACCCACCCCCACGTTGCATTGTGCCTTTCTTAAGAATCTAGGTGTGTTCTCCATCCAACCCCCCATTTTACATTGTGCCTTATTTCGAATCTAGGTGTGTATTCCAACCCACACCCCATTTTGCATTGTGCCGTTCCTAATATTTTGAATCTAGGTGTGTTCTCCATCCCACCCACCCGCATGTTGCATTACATTGTGTGCCTTGCTTAATATTTCGAATCTAGGTGTGTTCTCTACACCACACCGCCATTTTTTTTGTTTTTTTTTTAAATATTTTTATTTTATTTTAAGTGAAAACAGTATAAACAAACTTGTGACGTTATACACAATAAACCAATAAACACTTAACAAAACACAACACTACACTCCCCCCTCCCCCCAAGAGCTCATCCACAGGGTAGTTCCGTATCGACCTGGTGTGGCCGGGTGACTCCTCCTCCGAGGCAGTAGGTTCTCCTCGTACCCCAAACAGACCAGTGACTAATGACCTCCAGGCTATTAGGTTGCCCACATCCTCCTCCCCGCATTTACTGCATGCCTCTTGCCAGACCATGGTTTCGGCTTCCGCCCATTTTTGGAGATCCCTCCACCACATCTCTATCCTAGGTTTGTAGCATTGCTTCCAGTTCATAGCTATCCTCCTCTTAGCGAGTATATACGCTAGGTCTCTCAGTTTCCCCAGATGTCTGGTGTTCTTTGGTCTGGAGAACCCCCCTAGAAGGCAAGCCCAGGTCGTGTCAATGCTTATCGGGACCCCTTTGTCAGCCAACTTCTGTGACACTTCTCCCCAGAAGACTTCAATTACTGGGCAGGACCAGAACATATGCGTCATGTCCGCGTTCTCCTCGTTACACTTCGGGCATGCCTGCCCGAGTTCGCAAACTTAGCTATTCTCTTGGGGGTCAAATACGCTCTGTGTGTGATATATAGTTGGATTTGCTGTAATCTAGCATTTCTGGACACTTTTTTATGATATCCCAGAGCCCGTTCCCACATCCCATCAGTCATCTGAACCCCCACCTCCATTTCCCATTCTAGTCTCAAGTCTGTCAAGTCCTTTCCCACTCGGGACATCACCACCTCGTACAATCTGGAGATCTCGTGTCCGCCCTCCGATATGTCATATATTGTATCAATCAGGGCGTCCGGATCCTCCGCTAACACCGTCTCAGGCCAAGATTTTCGGATAATCTGTACCAACCTGAGGTATTTAACATATTGGCCCCCATGTAACCCAGCTTCTTCTAAGTCTGCAAAATCCTTGATGGCCCCATCTTGCCATATATCTCCTAACGTGGCCAGCCCAACCGGTTCCCAGTACATTCTGATCAATTTTCTAAGTTGACCATCCCCCGCAGTCAAGGCAACCAGTGGCACCTGCGGCGAACACGGATCCGGGCTTTCCAGTAGCCGGCATGCTCTACGCCACATTTTCCACCCAAGTAACAGCATACCAGGGCAAAGATTTAAGTCTCGTCTAGGGACCCAGATCTTCTTCAAATAAAACGGGGTGCAATCTGTCCCAACCAACCTGGACTCGGGAGATTCCTCATCAGAGAGCCACTGTGTAACATATTGCAGCTGGCTCGCTACATAATAGGCCTCAAAATGTGGTAATTTAATCCCTCCTTTATCGTAGAAGTTTTGTAGCTTCCACAGCGCCACTCGGTTGCGAGTGCCGTGCCATAGGAAGTCCCTACACATACTGTCGAGTTTGGTAAAGAACTTCCTAGCTATTAAGTGTGGTATGTTGTTGAAGAAATGCAGCAGTCTAGGCAAGACAACCATTTTAAGCAACGCCCCTCGCCCTATCCTCGCTAGCGGCAGCTTTTCCCAAAATCGCATAGACGCACGATGCAGATGTTCGTTTCCCACAGTGTGATATATGTCTATTCCGAGGTATCGGAAGGACTCGGCTGCCCAAGGCACGGGCAATACCGGTAAGCGTTCCGTGGGGACCCTTGAATAGTACCCTAGGGGGAACATGCTCGACTTGTTAGGATTAACCGCTATGCCGGACAATTCGGCATACTTCTGCATGACCTCCAAAACATACTGGAGGTTCTCTTCCGGATACTTTAGGTACAGCAGCAAGTCATCGGCATATAAGGATATCAAATGGCTCTTTCCTCCCACCTCGATGCCCACCAGGTCATATTGCTGTCTAAGATATACCGCTAAGGGTTCCAAGGCCAATATGTATAACATCGGGGACCAAGGACATCCCTGCCTAGTACCCCTACTTAGGTGCCACTTATCGGATATCACTGATCCCGTACGCACTCTAGCCGTAGGCTGGCTATACAGTAGTCTCGCCCATCTGATATAGCCTGGCCCAAACCCATATTCCCTCAGGACCGCAAACAGAGCCATGGCCACCTCACCGAATCAAACGCCTTAACTGCGTCTAGGGAGATCACTGCCATTTCCTCATCTCTTCTGTTCCCTTCTATCACTCGGTGGAGCCGCCTGTGATTATGAGTTATATTCCTGCCAGGGACATAACCTGTCTGATCCGAGTGTATCAGCCTGCCGATGACCCTGCGCAGCCTATCCGCCAAGACCGCTGTCAGGATCTTACTGTCTTGGTTTAACATCGACAGCGGTCTGTACGATCCACAGTGTTGTCTCGGCTTGTTAGGCTTGGGCAGTGGTACGATCAGCGCTTCTCTGAGCGTGTCTGGCAATCGGCCTCCCTCGAATGATTCGTTGTACATCTCCAGCATGGGGGGGGGGGGAGTATCTCTGCGCTATACGTTTTGTAGAACTCACTCGGGAGTCCATCAGTGCCCGGGGTCTTGCAAGTAGGCAGCCGTTTCACCACCTCTTCCAGTTCATCTAGCGTAATGGGGCCATCTAACTCCTCCCTTTCCTCTGCACTAATCCTGGGCAGTTCTATATCTTCCAGTGTGTCCCTGATTTTATCCAGATTGTCTTCCCCTTTGTCCTCATACAGCGCTTTATAATAATCTAAGAAAGCAGCGTTAACCTCTTCCTGAGTGTGAGCCTCCTCTCCGTCTTCCCTTTCTATCATCATGACCGGGGCCCTGGGGGTTTCTCTCTTATAAAGCCATGCCAGTAGGCGACCAGTTTTGTCACCTCCTGCATGTTGCCTCTCCACGTATTTCCTGTAATTGAGGTCACAAAGCCGCTCCCAAAGCTCTGAGCATCGTTGTTGTAATTAGAGTACTAGGTCTGTGTCCCCTCCCCCTCTGGTACATTCACGCTCCAATTCTTTCTCCACTTTCTCCAGCTCAGCTAAAACCCCCCCCTGAAGGCCCTTTGATTTCGAAATAGCGTCGCCCCTCACTACCACCTTGAAGGCCTCCCAAAGTGTACCAGCCGAATCCACACTGCCCGTGTTCTCCTCAAAATACCTTGTAATCGTCTCTCTAATATCTTCTCTGAAGACCGGGTCTCTGAGCGCCTCCGCCCGAAGGCGCCATGTTGGAATCCGCCCGCTGGGGCGGCCATATTGCCAGGCCATCACCAAGGGCGAATGGTCCGACAGGACCCTCGCTCTGTATTCAACCTGTGTAGTTGTTATCGTCACTTCTGGCGTAGCAAAGAAGTAATCTAGTCTCGTGTGCAACTGTTGAGGGGCCGAATAATGAGAGTACTGCAAGGCCGTGGGGTGTTTCAATCTCCAGACATCTACTAGTCCATAGCCGTCTAATAGTACCCGTAGAGCCCTGGCCGCTGGGGTAGGCCTGTCTACTTTCCTGTCGGACCTATCTATCTTGGGGTCAAGAACACAGTTAAAGTCCCCCCCCCCGATGATCGGTTCCCCTGCGCACGGGCCCAGGCGTGTACATAGAGTCCTGAAGTATACAGCAGTATTCTGATTGGGGGCATATGTATTAATAATACTCAGTCCTCTGTTCTCAATCAGTACCCTCAGTATTACTAGCCTGCCCTCCGTGTCTACCTCCTCTCGTACAATTCTGAGTGGGACATGCGGGGCCACCCAGATCAGCACACCTCTGGCATAGGCCGAGTACGGGGAGCCCACCACTGTACCCCCCATTTTTTCTTTACAAGGTCTAGTTTATGTTGGGCCAGGTGCGTTTCTTGTAGCAGGGCAATGTCGATCTTCTGTCGTTTAAGATACAACATGACTTTATTTCTTTTCAGGTAATTATTGAGGCCTCGGACGTTCCAGGTGGCAATCTTGAGGTCACCCATGGCAGCTATGTGTCTTCCCACCCCACTTACGGGAACCTCCAGCAGTTCTCATGACACAGAAAGCGTCCCACTGCAGCCACTCCGCGAATAAGCTCATTCCCAAACTAACCACACACACAACCAAACTCCCTTTCCCCTCCCTCTCCCACCCTCCCCCCAACACCACACACCCCAACTGTTGCCCAGCTTCAACAAAAGAGCTCAGGCACCCCCACATCTGGTTCCGCAAACACCGGTCCGTGCACGGAGCCCAGTAGGGTGAGGTCGCCCTAATGGCCACCTAACCTAAGCTATTGTGGGGAGAGAGTATCGCTCCATGGGGCTCCCGTTCAATAATAATCTCAATGTTTGTGGCAAACAGTACAACCAACTGACCTTCCATACCGAAGGTTCCGAACTGACTATAATCAAGTCTTAGGGTCCATGAGTCGCGCCATCTTGCGACGCCATTTTACGTCTTCCGCAGCTCCTCAGAGTCCTTCTGGGGCCGGTCCGCCGATTCTTGAGGGCACCCTTGTGTGTCGAGCCACTCCATGGCGTCCTCTGGGGTCTCGAAAAATAAAGTTTTATGCGCCTGTATGACTTTCAGTTTTGCAGGGTAAAGCAACATATATTAGTAACCTGCCTCCCTCAACCTCCGTTTCACAGTTCCAAAGTTCATGCGGCTCCGCTGCACAGCTAGGGTGTAATCCGGATACGCCGTGATGTTTGCTGCTCCTCTCTTGATCGTGCCTCCTTTTCGAAAATGTTCTAATATTCTTTCCCGATCACGATAGTTAAGAATTTTGGCAATGATGGGTCTGGGCGGGTTTCCAGGAGGCGGCCTCCTCGTTAGGGCTCTATGTGCTCTCTCCACTGCGAAGCCTTGGGATAAGGCCCCTCCGGATATCTCTTGCAGCAACATGGTCTCAACGAAGTCAGTAGGGTCACGGCCCTCCGTCCCCTCCGGTAGGCCCACAATGCGGATATTGTTGCGACGGGCCCGTCCTTCCGCCTCCTCCGCTCTACTTTCCAGGTTGCCCACCCTTTGGATTAGGGCGTGCAGTTTTGCCTTGTGGGTAGCACAGTCCGCCGTATTCGGGCCAACTTCTTTTTCTAGGGACTCTGTGCGCTCCGCCAGAACCCTAACGTCTTGTCTCAGTAGATTGACGTCTTCCTGGACCTCCCCAACTTTGAGGTCCAATGCCGTTTTTAATTCAGAGACAGCCTGTTCTAATTTCGACTCCCAGGCCGCTCTCAGGTCCGCCATCGCTGCTAGGATTTCTTGGTTAGAGCTTGAAGTCGTCGCGCTACCCACGGCCGGTGCATCCTTATTCTTGGTGGCGTCCGAGCCCGGAGACGTTTTGGTGAAGTCATCCAGCGTGGGCTGTTTCGCCTTAGGTCGCACTGCCTTACTGGACATGGTTCTGAGGATGTGCAGGTCTACCGAATGATGAGTGGGCGCACTGCACGCTGACCTGGTTAGGTCTTCCCGCAACTCTTTTCAATCCCGTCTCAGGTCTATGTCGGCCATTTTGAGTCGCCCTTTGTTCTCAGCGTCTCTCGACTTTTCTTCTCCGATCTCAGCCGTCGTAGCTACTATGACCTCCAAAAGTTCACAGAACTTCGGTAGCACCTTCACACGCTGGCATGCATATCGTCGTTATTCAATAAGCAGTCGTACTGCACTGATTTGCCCGGATCTGTTCAGGATTTTGGGAGCTCCGCTGGAACGCGTCCTCCTACATGGCTCTCGTAGCCACGCTCCACCACACCGCCATTTTTCATTGCATTATATGCCTTTCTTAATATTTCAAATCTAGGTGTTCTCCATCCCAGCCCCATTTTACACTGCATTGTGTGCCTTTATTAAAGTTTTGAATCTTGGTGTCTTGCTCCACCTTTTGAATTTTGTGCTTCTTAATATTTGAATCTAGGTGTTACCCATCCCACCCCCATTGTACATTGCATTGTTTTTCTTATTTAAACGTAGGTGTTCCCCATCCCACACCACCTTTTGCATTGTGTGCCTTTGTTTTTACAAATCTAGGGTTGTTCTCATCCCACAACCCTCATAAAATGTCAAATCTAGGTGTCCATCCCACACCCCATTTTGCATTGTGTGCTTTTGTTAAAATTTGGAATCTAGGTGTTTTTCCACCTCAATTTTGCAGTGTGCCTTTCTTAATAATTATAATCTAGGTGTGCTCCTTAATCTAGGCCCATTTTTTGACATCCATTGTGTTCCTTTCTTAATATTTCGAATCTAGGTGTATTTTTCCACCTCCCTTTATTGCATTGTGCCTTTCAATATTATATTTGAATCTAGGTGTGTTCCCCATGGCACACCCCCGATTTTTCATTGTGCCTTTCTTAATATTTAGAATCTAGGCGTGTTCTCCATCCCCCATGTTTCATTGCCTAGTCTTTCTTAATAATTCAAATTTAGCTGTGCTTCCCATGCCAAGCCCTTTTTTGCCATTGTCCCTTAATATTTCAAGTCTACCAAGTTTTCTCACCTCCATTTTGCAATGCATCGTGTGCCTTTATTAATGTTTTGTATCGAATCTAGGTGTCTTTTTTTCACCTTTCGAATTGTGCTCTTTTTGAATCTTGATGTGTTCACCATCTGACAACCCCCATTTTGCTTTGCATTGCATTGTGTGCCTTTCTGTTTTCAAATCTAGGTGTTTTCTCCATCCCACCCCCCACCTGCCATTTTGCATTGCGTTGTGTGCATTTCATAATATTTCAGATCTGGGGCAGTATTCCGACATCCATTTTGCATTGTGTGCCTTCTTTAATATTTCGAATCTAGGTGTTCTCTATCCCACACCCCATTTTGCATTGTGTGTTTTGGATAATTAGAATCTAGGTGTTTTTCCACCTCAAGTTAGTATTGTGCCTTTCTTCTTTTTTTCCAACTTTATATATTTCGGTTACAGCATTAAAAGCAGGTTATCCACAATGGAGCAACTCGCTTCATAAGTGACATACATGAAATTTGTTAATTCCCTCCCTCAGCGGACCCCATTGTGGTCTCCCCCATGTCCGCGGTGTTCAGGAAGCCTGGGGATCCATCAGGGCTCTGTGGACCTAAAATGTTTGTTACCATACGCGGTTGAAATGTCAACGCTGGGAATTTGCTATGGTAGTTCAACACTGGAGCCCAGAAATCGGTGAAGCGGTGGAGGGGCCCTTTTCGCTGCTGTGACTTTCTCAGCCACTAGTATTTCCCAGACTTTTATCCACCAGAGGGGGGTAGTATGGGGCCCTCTTGTGTTTTCCACTTGCAGGCCACTGTGATCTCTGCTGCTAATAATAGCTGTGTCAGCAATTTGGCGGAGCATCCTGTTTTTCGGGTAGCAGTCCGGGCTTGCTACTCCTAGGAGAATCACCTCTGGGTTCATCGGTAGTCTGCATTGGGTAATATCCTCGATGGTTTGTATGATCCCCTTCCAGAAGGCCTGCACCGGTGGGCAACCCCACCACATATGGAAGAAGGATCCCCGCTCGCCACAGCATCTCCGACAGCTTGGGTCAAGGGACATGTTACAATGATGTAGGCGGACCGGGGAGAGGTGCCAGCGATGGAGGAGTTTGAGGGTGCATTCTTTATTTATAACGCATCTGGAGGTTGTTAATCCTTGTCCATATCTCCACCAATGTCTGGTCCTTGATGGGGTGTCCCAGGTCTGCCTCCCATTCGGCCATGTATGGGGGTCTGACATCCAACATATCCTCCTGGAGGAGGCGGTACAGCTTAGTGATCCGTCCTCGCTGCGTCTTCCTCCAATGCATGTTCAAGGGGGTGCAGGTCGCGGGTTGTCCCCTGACGAATTGCCAGCTGCGAGAGCCAATGGTGTAGTTGAGCGTATGTGAATCTCTCTCTCTCCGTTACCTGGTGGCGATCTTTGCATTCCTCGAAGTTAAGCAGGGAGTTGTCCTCGTAGAGTTGTGAAAGGAGGCCTCCTGCGGTCCATCGGCTGAAATTTGATGGCACCATCCCTGGGGAGAAGTCTGGATTCCAGACGATCGGGGAGAGCCGGCCCAAGCCCTTAGGCAGCTTCTTCCTTCGTCTGGCCCATGCCTCAAGGGTTGCTTTGGTAGCTGTTAGCATCCGTGGTCTGCTGTTCCGGAGGGCTCCTGTGATGTGCAGAAGGGAGCGTAGCTGCAGTTGACAATAGGCTTGCTCGATCAGGACCCACTTCGAGGGGGGGCTTAGTCTGTCCAGGCAGAGGCGCTCACTAGTTGGGCTGCCAGGAAGTAGTTTGTGATGTTGGGTAGCCCCAGGCTGCCCTATTTTGCTGCCCCTGTCATGACTTTCAATGGTATTCTGGCCCTGCGACCCTTCCAAACAAATTTTGCTAGCTTCTTTTGCAGTTGCTCCAGGGCTTGTTTCGGGGGGGGAAACGGAGAGCGAAGCTTAGGTACAGCAATCTGGGGAGGAGGTTCATCTTGCATGCTGTGACCCGCCCCAGCAGGGAGATTTCTTGGCTGTCCCAGCATTGCAGGTCGTTCTCCAGTTCCTTGAATGGGGGGTGGGGTGGGGGGGTGTTAGCTGCGTACAGCTTTTTCGGGTCTGCTGTAAGGCGTATCCCTGAGTATGCTATTGAGTCAGAGCTCCAAGTCAACGGGCAGAGCGCTTGAAGGGCGGCTATGAGAGGAGCCCCCAAATTGATGCTCAGTGCCTCTGATTAGCAGTAGTTCACCTGAAATACTGCTACTTGTTCAAATGCCTTCAGTTCATTTAGGACGGCGGGTAATGAAGCCTGACAGTTGGTGATGGAGATCATTACATCGTCGGCATACAGAGATCTTGAACTGCTCCCCATTTGTGCCTTGCTTAATAATTCGAATCTAGGTGTGTTCTCCATTCCACACCAACCATTTTGCATTGCTTTCCTGTCTAAGTATTTCAAATACAGGTATGTTCTCCCCAACCCCCATTTTGCATTGCATTGTGTGCCTTGGTTAAGATTTCAAATCTAGGTGTTCTCCATCCCACCCCCCACCTGCCATTTTGCATTGCGTTGTGTGCCTTCCATATTTCGGATCTGGGCCAATTTTCCGACCTCCATTTTGCATTGCATTGTGTGCCTTTCTTAATATTTGGAATCTAGGTGTGTTGTCTGTTAGGGAGAATTCTCAGAAATGTGCTGATTCCCTCACCCTTAGAGACCCCAGACAACTTTGCTGGATTTTGAGGACTTGATTCTTTTACCTGGGGAGAGTGAGACCCTTTTTCCCCACTCTTATTTTAATGTTATGTTGTACTGTTTGTTTTGGTTATGATCCTGACAAACTCCATAGGCGGCATCTTTTACATTGTCACTGCACCTTCAGTGCAGTGGCACAGGGAAGTCTTCCAGATTTCCCAAAGGTTTAAATACCTTCTCTGGGATAAACTGTTTCCCAGAGCAGTAAAGTGGGCAACTTAAAAGCAACATACAAGCGGTGCTCCTCTCCCTGGCTATTCGGTTTCCAGCAGCAACTCTGTGGAAATTCAATGAGCTCTGAGAAGATGTCCAGGTGGCTTACTTTCAAGTTGATTGGTCCCCCCAACTCAAGAGGAGAAGTCGTCCGTGCAGGAGCTTCTGTCGATACAAATTTGGAGTTTCAGCACAGCAGCAGGGCTTCACCGGGCAAACGAACAGTCCACGAGTTGGAGCAGGCGTCCTCTTCAAGTTCTTCAGTTCCTTCGTCCAGTGGTCGACTCTGCCTTCAAAGCCAAAAGCCTTGCCTTTTATTCAGGTTTCTCCCATTTATTCCAGCCACACACCCCCATTTTACATTGCATTTCTTAATATTTTGAATCTGTGTTCTCTGTACCACACCCTCAGTTTTCATTGCATGCATTTCCTAATATTGCGATTCTAGGAGTGTTCTCATCCCACCCCATTTTTCATTACATTGCGTGCCTTTCTTAATATTTCAAATCTAGGTCTTATCAATCCCACCCCCCCATTTTGCATTGTGCATTTCTTAATATTTCAAATCTAGGTGTTCTCCACTCACACCCCACTTTTCATTGCATTGGCTTTCTTAATATTTAAAATCTAGCTGTGTTCTCCATCCCACAGCGTTTTTATTGCATTGTGTGCCTTTCTTAATATTTAGAATCCAGGTGTATTCTCCATCCCACACGGAAATCACTACTCTTAAGAATCAGTTGAGTGAATTTAAGTCCTCAGAAGAACTCTCAGACTTACTGACTGACATCAACTTGAAACCCGTGAATTATAAATCCGAGATTGAACGGAACTGAGAAAATTCAAAAGGGATACTTTTAACTACCTTAACGAAATTGTCTACACATGGCAAGAGTATTCCCACCACCGTAACCAGAGGAATAAACAGAACAACCCAAACGCAACCAACTCCAGCAGCGACCGCAGCAATAGCAGCATTGGTGATCCCATCCAACAGGAAGAAAGATGACCAACGGACAAGGACAATGGAGACATCCGATCGGAAGACATGACTGCAAGCAACTCTGAAGCACCACCAACATCCACCAGTCCGGGAACATCGGGTGTTTTTTTTAGGAAAACGCGGCAGACCAAAAGAAAAACGAGGAGAGGCAAAGGGAACGCCAAAAAAGAACTTAGTAGTCAATATATCCAGCAAAAACCTTTCAAGTGACCAACTTAATATGTTGAACCGCAGACTCTCCTTTGTGCGACGAGCAACACAACTCTTTTTGAAGAAAAAGTATCTTTCCATAGATTACAAAGGAAATTGAGACTTAAAATCTTCAACACTGAAACAGACTTGGGATCCACTACCGCAGATGATGGAACATTAGAATTTCGCCCAAAGAGTAATTTTGATCCCTATATTCAGAACCCAATGCTCAACCTATTTGAAAAAAAGTGATTTCGGACCTGAAGAGGATCAACTTTCGGAAAACATCTCCACTCAATGTAAAAATGTCAGCTTGACCACATTGAATCACTAGCCAAGGACGAGGAACTGACCATCAAACCTGCAGACAAGGGAGGTGCAATCGTAGCGATGGACATTGAGAACTACATACAGAAATATTGAACTCTTGAATGAAGAGAATACGTACACCGAACTAGACAATGATCCAATTCACAAAATCAAGATGTTGATTGAAAACATCGAAGAAGCACTTGAATACAGTTTGATCACCATGAAAACAAACATTTGAGAAACCCCTATCCCTTTAGCCCTGTTTTCTATGGCCTCCCAAAGATTCATAAGAACCCGATCAAGCCTCCTCTGAGACCAATGGGAGCTGGCGCAGACAGCATTTTTGACCCTTTGGCAGTCTACTTGGATAGATCTTTGCAACAACTGGTACAAGAGACCCCTATATATCTCCGTGATACAACCGATTTTCTGGAACTGCATTAATGAAATCTCAGCACTGACTGCATCATCAGTATGGACGTGTGCAGCCTATACACGTCGATCCCTCATGAAGGCATCAGAGCAGTGGAATGGCTCCTTTTGAAAACGACCACTAGAGGCCACACTCAACTGATTCTGAAACTTTTAGACCTTTATACTGTACCGCAGTTATTTCAAATTCCAAGGAAAGTACTACCTGCAAATTACAGGAACATCTATGGGCTCAACTATGGCCCCAGTCTATGCGAACACATTTATGTATAGATTTGAATATCGTTATGTACAGGACCACCCGGAATGGTCATGCAAGATACTCAAATTGAAACGTTATAGATGACATTTTCGGCATCTGGTGTGGGACTCAAGAGGTACTGGAATCCTTTTACTATCTCAACTCAGTACACAATCATATCAAATTCACTACGGAAGTGGGGACACCATCAATACACTTCCTGGATGTCGGCTTAGAAATCGAAAACAGGATCAAACCATCCCCATACCATAAACCAACAGATGTCAACAATCTGTTACACTTCACAATCTCGCGTCCCAAATCAATGCTCAAAAGCTTACCTTTCAGCCAAATTCTGCGACTCAAACGGAATATCTCCGACCCTGCGGGAGGTGACACAGAATGTTCTAAGTTAGTGGAGATATTGAGACCAGGGGATACCCTGACACAGTACTACAGGAAGCTAAACCAAGATCGGACTTGATTAGAAAAGAACATCTACTGACTCCGAAGACAAATAAGAATGTCACACCTCTATTATATATCTCCAAGTACTCCAGGCAGAGCTTCCAGGTGGGCAAGGTGATCAGAAAACATTGGAACATCCCACAAAATGACCCTCTACTACATGAGCTATTCCCCAAACCACAGATTATGGCATTTAAACCTGGACAGAATTTCTGCGACAAGCTTGTAAAAGCTGAAAGACCGCCTTCAGACAAACGTGTTCTTAAAGCAAGAAGGGCCGGCACATTCCCAGCCTATCTTGTACACATTGTAACAATGTAACCAAGAGTGACATAATTTCCCATCCTCACACATGGAAAAAAATCAAACTGACTACGCAACATGTATGACCACTGGTGTCATATACACCATCAAATGCCCCTGCAGGAAACTATATGTGGGCCAAACCACGAGAGCCATCAAAGATAGTGACCGAACATAAATCTACCATTAGGTGCAAAAACAACAAATCACCCCTAGCAAGACACTTTCTAGAAAATAGCCACACTGTGGCACAATTAAAGTTTCAAGTCTTAGAGGTGGTGAAAAACCCATCTAGAGGTGGAAATTACCAAGCAATTCTATCTCGCTGGGAGAAATTTTGCATCCATTATCTTGACACCCTGATCCCCAGAGGGACCAATGATGAATTCTCATTGAAATGTTTCATGTAACCTGGGTATCTATATGGTTAATGCACAACAATGTGAACTAATGACCTCCTACTTACTTTTACTAATGTATAATCTCCCTTTGATCTATTCTCAGAATAAGGTTTACTGACAGGGTTGATTATCTCGAATTAGATATCCACTACTAGATCTGCCATATTTAGAATATATTTATCTGTATGTGTAGGTCACCCATGCAGAATACATGTATGGGAAACAACTCTAGAAGATTTAATTCATGAAGAATGGACTCCTGTATACCTCAGAATACCGTAGAATATTTGACTTAGGTTTTATTTCATTATGAATTTCCCACTTGTACAATGTGCAGAAGTCTTTGGCATCCTACGTTTAAATCCGAAGTCACTGTCTCACACGTCTACAATATTATCAGCCTTCCTTTCCATACCCCCTCTGCCAATTATCCATGGCTCACTCCACCCTAGGTCTATGGATAGGCGTTGCTCTGAAAATGGGCTGGCTGCTGGAGCGGTCTCAAAAAGGAGGTACCCCTCGTCTTGGGAGCAGTTGAGAAACGGCAGTGATAACGCCTTATTGCACATCCCTGAAGAAGGTCTAGGATAGACCGAAATGCATTGGACAGTAAAATAGTTGCAAACAGCCTTACAAAGATGATGTATCAACAATAAATACATATATATTTTACTTCATCGAATCCAAGAACTTTTTTCAACATATTTTGATAACTCACGGATATTTTCAAGATAACGCAGTGGGTTTCCCACATAGGTCCTTTCAGCAGACCGGCAATACTAATCCGGTCAACATCATATCATCACTTCACCCTTCCACCATTTGCTAGAATGCAGTCACTTTTCTTTGCATATTCCAACGCACCTGTATCACAGCTAGATACAATCATTAAGATTAGAGGCTTCTCTAGCACATTCTGACTAGTCCATCATGGCTGCCTTTGGGATTTACTGGCTTAGATGAACCTAAACCATAGTCCTTCTTCAGTGTCCACATTGTGAGCCACTTCACTGCTCACTCGAGGGGCATTTAGCTTTCTAGCGTTCGCGCCTTGGCAACAGTTGCCAGTAGCTACCCCACACGAAGCCCACCGCACAGGATGACTCCCAGGATTACCATCCGCACGATCCAGATTCTACCAATTGTCGACAGTGAGACTTGGTAAGCTATGTATACCAGGGAGATGAACCGCCTTTCTCCCTGTATGTTTTCTTTTCTAGGTTTTGTATCCCAGTTTGAACTTATTTTAATGCGGGCGTACGCTTTTTCCCACACCCCTCTGCTACAATACTACTTAAGAGGCGTGTGACTTGTATACAGAACAGTGCCATTTCACATATCCACTCGTGTGCATTTTACAATCCACACTCTGGTGAGTTACAATTTGCATCATCCACTTATTCAATTCATGGGCATCCTGTGTTTTCCTCATTTGTGCTTATTGCATTACAGATCCAGCCTGTCGCCGTAAAACACATGACAGATCACCCCCTGCCCAAGGAATCTCTGAATATATGGACGTTTGGGTCCTTTTTTACACTGAGCTTGCTGAGCAATACAAATTAAGGGACCTGCTCATCCTTTGAGTTTGGGTGAGTGCTATGCTCTACATCCATCTCATGTGTGTCCCCCCCCCCGTATTCAGTTTCATAGATTTGATTATGAAAGACTTCCCATCTGCGATAGCCTTTTCCTTTAATGTTCAACCACATTGGCAGCTGTGATCTAGACTGTTACCCAGCACAGTTAGAGTATCCCACCTAGATTTTAAGACTCGTTGGTCAGTGACTTCGGATAAAAACCTAGATTGTTAAACATCAATAGCAGTGACATATGTACATGTGAATAATGTTATGTTTTGTAATTATGTGACAGTTGATATTGAGTTTACTAAACTATGGGATTTATCCTCATCACCGCCTTTATTCCTAATTTACAGTTCAGAATTTTCATCTGGCTCTGGAAGAACATTTTTCTCGAGAGGCGTCAGCCATTTTTTAGTTGAACAGTACTTTCTTTGATGCTTATGCTTTGCTTATTTTTTATTATCAAACCCATTTTTGTATCAAATTTATATTAATAGCTGTTTCTGTTTGAAATGGCAAACTAAGTAACAATACACATACACATTTTCACTAACGAATTATTTAACAGTCTATTTGATGGGATTGTAAGGTGTGCAGGGGATGTGAGAGTTCCATCTACGGATCCTCTTTTCTTTGTACAGTTGTATTGCGTTGGCGCTGTGCCAGGGCCACTTTCCTTCCCTGCACCTAAAGAATACTAAATACCTGACCTTTGAGTATTCATTGAAAAACAAGAATTCAGTCAGTTCAGGTGTGCTCCACGTAATCCTTTGCTTGCGTATTCTCCATCACACACACTAATTTTGCATTGCGTGCATTTCTATATATTTCAGATCTAGGCCCGTTTTTCCACCTCCATTTTGCATTGCATTGTATGGCTTTTTCAATATTTTGTAACTAGGTTTGTTCCCCAGCCCACCCCATTTTGCAATGTGCTTTTCTTTTGAATATAAGCGTTCTCCATCCCACACCCCCATTTTGCATTGAATTGCGTTCATATCTTAATATATCAGATCTATGTCCGTTTCTCGACCTCCATTTTAAATTGCATTGCGTACCTTATTTCGAATCTAGGTGGTTCTCCAGCCCACATCCCATTTTGCATTGCTTGACTTAATATTTCGGTGTTCCCCACCCCACGCACATTTTGCATTGCATTTTGTGCCTTTATTAATGTTTCAAATCTAGGTGTGTTTTTCCACCTTTTGAAATGTGCCCTTAATCATTTAAATCCCAGCGTTTTCCATCCGACAACCCCCATTTTTTATTGCATTGTGCCTTTTTTAATATTTCTCATATAGGTGTGTTCTCCATTCCACACCCCAATTTTGCATTGTGCCATCCTAAATGTCGAATCTAGGCGTGTTCTCCATCCACCATCCCAATTTGCATTTTGTGACTTTATTAATTCAAATGTAGGTGTTCCCCATGCCACCTCCCATTTTGCATTGTGCCTTTCTAAAAATTTCGAATCTAGGTGTGTTCACTAACCCACAACCCCCATTTTGCATTGCATTGCGTACCTTAATACTTCTAATCTGAGGGTGTTTTCCATACCACACCCCATTTTGCATTATGTACGTTTCTTAATTGTACGATTCTACGTGTTTGCCATCCCCCCATTTTGCATTGTGCCTCTGTTAATATTTAGGGCCTGATTCATAGAATAAAGCGCATAAAAGGTGCAATTGCAGCGCACAGAGGAGTCGTCGGCACCAGCCATGGCGCTGAGAAATGGTTGCGCGGCACGCCTATTCATGGATTTCCAGAGGCATCAGTAGCCGTGGCGCGAGTAACGCCCCCAACACGCCCCTATGCACACTTCCCCTAGGCAGGCCTATGCTCTTACCTCTAGGGTTTGCAGGGACTCCAGCATGGACCTCTCCATCTCCTCCCACTCACTGCAAGTATCCTCGCGGATGTCAGGCCGCCTCTCTGCCCGACGCAGTGCAATCTCTGCCCTGACCATGGTGACACTCACCTCCAGAGCACGCTGCCTCTCTGCCCGGATTCGCTGCCTGTATCGCACAAACACGGAAGACATCCTTGTTCTGAGGTCCACATTTGCATCCTGCCTGATGCAGATACCTGCCTCCTTGAGATGGGATGCCCTGAGTACAATAGTCCCCTACTTCGAGCCTGCTGCTGCCAAATCGCCCGGTGCCTGCTTCGTGTGGACATCTGGGCTGATGTCATCACCCAGGGGTGTCAATCCCGTGCCCTGCTCCTGGGTGCCTGCTCTCCCTCCATTGCCATAGCTCCTGTAATAGCCTGGATTGGCGTGGTCCACTGCCGACTCCCAACTCATGCAGGGATGTTGGCTCCACCAGTCTAGCTGACATGGGTGGGACTGGTACAGTATCTGGCCCGGAAGGATGACTGGCGCACAGAGGAGCAAGACGGGGGTGGGAGAGGTTGCATAAGTTGCCAGCCCACGCATCCAATTAGAGACCAGGAATGCTGTAAGCCAGTTCAGGAGAGGCCAGACGTCATCGTAATACAAGCCTGCACACCATCATGAATGACGGCTGTACGCCTCGCAATACCAGCTAGCAGGGGTTTCACTCTGTCTCGAATGGCAACAGCCGCAGGCATTGGAGTGTCGGCCTGGGTGGAAACATCGGACACCTGCGGCTGGGTTCGGCCTGAGGCATGCTGGCAGGAGTATACTGGTGCAGGCGCTGGCCCAAGGATAGGATTTGGCACAGGCCCCTCTACAGTGGCCTGCACTGCCTCATGCCCCTGAGTCAGGACTGCACCAGTCACACCCACCTCACCACCCCCGCCGGGCCCCATGGACTGGGCTAATACAGCCCCCTCCTCCCCAGCCAACCTGGATGCCTCCCCAGCGTCTTCCACAATGGATGGCCCCTGTGTGTGCGCTAACCTGCCCCCCCACCTTCACCCTCTTGGACCTCCCCTCAGCTGTGGCACCAGTGTCCTCACTCCCCGAAGAAGGCGTGACTGGGCCTTGTGTCTCTGCCCGGTGGAGGCATCCCTGCTCTCTTGCTCCAAAGCACTTTGTCGCCCTCTTCTGCCAACGCAACTGTGGATAAGGATACATAGAACACAAACATCAGGGTACTGAACCGATTTGTTTGGTACAAAAAATGAAGTACACTGCTAAAGGGTACAACAATCACCCTCCACAACACACAGGTATATGCAATGTACATACACATGTTGGTCTTTCACACCAGACAATCCCATCTGGGGACATGGCACTGTCACAATTTATCAATTGCGCATAGCTACACACACATGCGTAATGGGCTATACACATGTCATGCACACACATCAGCTGACATTCCTCAAGCACTGCACTGAGCTATCACATCAGAGCCCCCTCAACAGCAATCACACAACAAGACTAGGGGGGGCGTGGCCAGCGCGCATGTAGTGAAGGCGGCTTTCCAAGGAGCTCCTGCCCATGATCCTGCAGCACAAGTAATAGCGGCAAAAATATCGAAGCCCCAGGGCTGAAATTCAACCGAGCCATAATAGAACCTCTCAAGCGCACCCGACCGAATCGGAGATAATCGGTGCAGGCAACGCCGAAAAACGAAGCACCCTGAGACTCCCCCCTGCGGCATCCAAGATGGCGGCCTGTAACGGAGCAACCCACTAGGCGATGCGGGACAGAAACGAGATCCGCAGGCCTCTCCGGCCGAGGCGAGTTGTTGTGGTGGTCAGCAAACACCATCAGGCTCCCACAGCTCCATCCCAAGGCAAGGAGGAGCGAGGATGCTTGAGGCGACCCAGTAGAGGCAGCGGATGGTAGGACCCCAGGGGGCCCCGGACGAGGAGGCCGAACAAAGCTTACCGCCGTCCCTGCCGAGCCTTCCAGCGGGAGCGCTCCCGGAGGTAACCTGCCCTTGCGTGACTGGGGGACCGCGGGCCTCGTGGAGCAGAAATCAAACAGAGCCACAGAAGAACCGCTTGGGAACACCTGGCCGAATTGGCGGAGAGAATCGGCGCAAGCAGCGCCAGAAACGAGACGCCCTGAGATTCCCCCCTTGCGGCACCTAAGATGGCGGTCACACCAAGCGGCCTGTAACGGAGTGACTCGCGGAGGCCAGTGGAGATTGCAGACCTCTGCGGACGGCTTGACCCAGCAACGGAAGCGGACAGCACCCCCATCAGGCTCGCACTACCCTATCCTGTGGTGGGAAAGGGGAAGGATCCTCGCAGTGGCCCAGGAGTGGCGGACGGTGGCCGGACCCGGAGGGCCCCAGGCGGAGCGACCGAGCTAAACACGCCGCCGCCCCCGCTGGTTCTCCTGAGGGAGCTCCCTGAAGCAACTCGCCTCGGTGTGACCGGGGGTCCCGACTGGAGCCCTGTGGGCCCCCGTCCTGGTCCGCTTATGGAGGGTGCCCCCAACACGTGGGACTGGCCAAGTAACAGAAGCGGAAAGATCCACACGAGGAAGCGCCAGGAACCCACGCAGCAGTTCAGACAGCTACCACGAGGCACCCACACCTAAGAATATGAACCCCGACGACACCTGTGGACCCACCCAACCCAAAATGAAGTAAGTGGCTGCCCCCATTTAAGAGCTCTCTGCCCCACACTGTCACCAGTTGTGCGGGGGCAACTACCCTCCTTGCGTAGGCCGTGGACAGCGAACTAGGTATTGTGCTAGAGGAAGCGCCTTGTACCAGCCTCTGCTTAACTACCACATAGGGTCAGCCGTTGAGAAGTCTGATCAGTGCATAACTCAACCTCATACTTGCAGAGACCCCCAGAAGTGGGCTCCCCACATCAAATTAAGGCCGCCGACCACAACTGCCAAAGCTAACATTACACTGCACGAAAACCCGGATACCTCGTATGGTGCGATGTCTCCTCCCAAAAACAGGTCCAGAACCGTAACGATGGACTCGTTCACCACAGCTCGACCAAAGACACACATGCCACAAGAAGGGGACACCATGACCGAGCCACCAACCCCGGCGGAGGACCCCTGCGAGACTCAGATCCTTCATTGATTGCAGCACTGAAAACAACTGTTGAAGACATGAGAGGAGAAATAAAATCGGACTTGCAATTAATAAGACAAGATGCCCGTAACCTGGCCGAGAGAGTCACTGCCACAGAAGCCACTCTACAGGAAACCACAGAGACCACACAGGAGCTAAAAGCGAAAGTTAAAGAGCTGGAAACAACTGTGGCTCGCTTGGAAGCACGCTCCGAAGATGCGGAAGGCCGGGCCCGACGAAATAACATCCGAATTCTGGGAATTCCGGAAGACATGGAGGGCTCAAACCCCACTGAGTTTATAGAAACATTGCTGATGCAGGAAATCGGAGCGGGCAATCTCACCCAAGGATTCTCTGTGGAGCGGGCCCATAGGTCTCTTCAGAAGCGACCACCCCCCGGGTCCTACCCAAGACCATTGATTGCGAAAATATTGAAGTTCAGAGACTGAGAGACCATACTAAGGTTCTCGAGGGAGGGAGGTGAGATCAAAAGAAACAATGCATCAATAGTCATGTACCCTGACTACACTCCTGCAGTACAGCGGGCAAGAAACTCCTTCATACCTATTAAGGCCAGACTACGGAAACTGAACCTTAAATATATGCTGCTGTACCCGGCAAGACTTAAAATACTATACAAGGGAAAGGCCATTTTCCTAGAGACCCCGGCTGCAGCAAACCTATGGCTCGAACACAATAACCTAGCAGAAGACACTGAGGAATTGATGGAACACAGCAAAAGATGAGACCATACAAAGGCACTACGTGCACCTAAATATTGAGACCAAATCTAATGCCGCATCAAGGAAATATCACAACTGGGCAGGAAACTGGAAGCCCAATCACAAGACCGCTGATGACCCCCCCCAAACCGGAAAGGTGTAGGCAAAGAACCTACACACTGCCCGAGCCGAAAGACCTGGACAGGACTGGAAGGCCCGGGAGCCCCCAAGCGTTGTCAGTTTGAAATGACTGCTGGGGGCAGTTCCTTGTTGTTTCTCCTAGTTAATCCATTCCACGGAATGGTAGTTAAAATAGTTAGTAAGTCTCCATACAGTAAAATACAACCAGTGGTCTGGCGGGCTGGAACAGCGGTCGGGAAGGGCTGGAATCCACGAGCTGGCGGGGACCCTGGGGCCCTAGACGTGACCGCAAACACTTCGGGGGGAAGCAAGCGTCTTCTGTACCTCCACCGATACCAGGATGGCTGTGCACATTAAGATATTAACTTGGAATGTGAGGGGCCTGGGCACTTATCTCCGTAGAAATAGGATTAAATCCTACTTACGCAGGAAAAAAGTGGACATTGCCCTACTGCAGGAAACACACTGCACCACAGAAGCCAATGCAAAACTGAAGGAACACGGGGGGGGGGGGGGGACAGGGTTTCGGAGCACCCTACTCCAAATACGCCAGAGGGGTTTACACCTGGATCAACCCCCAGGTGCCATTCCACTTGACTAATATGGAAAAGGACCCAGAGGGCAGATACCTAATAATATGGGGCACTTTCGAGCAAAGAGATTTGCATAGTAAACTCATATTACCCCAACAATAATATCCCACCCCATTTGTAAACATTGAGTGCCAAGATGGTGCAATTTAGAGAGGGCTTTTTTCTGTGGGGAGGCGATTTCAATTGTGTCCACGATTCTGAGTTGGACAGGTCCTGGCCTCCAGTGAAAGGTCCCTCCGCAGCCACTATGTCCCTAGCCACCCTGGTCAAGGAACTAGACCTGGCAGATGCATGGCGAGAATTGCATCCAGACGAGAGAGCCTATTCATACTACTCATCCCCCCATAAACTCCACACTAGGCTGGACTACCTTTTCATAAGCAAGGAGCACCTGCCACAAGTAGGGGGCATGCAATATTTGGGGAGGTCTATCTCCGACCATTCCCCACTCCTGTTGGACTGGCATCACAACAGTCCCAGACCACCCATCCCCATGTGGAGGATGCCTACCGAGGCCCTGAAGGACCCAGCCTTCAGGGAGGAATTGCAAGAATCCATAGAGAATTACATAACGGAAAATTCAGGTAGCGTAGAACACACTAGCACGGTTTGGGAAGCCTTAAAAGTAGTCACCCGAGGGGAAGTTATTGCGAAAGCGGGGGGCATCAGAAAAACACTAAGAGCTGAACTTGAGCAGAGAGAAGGCGAGATCCTGAAACTAGAGGCCCCTCCAGTAGAAACCCCCGGGAGGGAAGACGACCTCAGAACCCTTAGAGATGCCTGCTCCGGCGCATGGAATAGACTAGCCAAATTTGATTTTAGCGCCAGAACTGACAGAACACACGCAGAAGCCGATAAACCGGGCCGATTACTGGCCTGGCTGTGTAAACGAGAACACCCCAGACATATAACCACAATATTAAGGGACGAACACGGTACAGAGCACAGAACCCAGCAGAGTATCAACAACACTTTTAAACTTTACTATGCAAATCTATACTCCCATGCGGACAGGATCCCACTAGAACAATTCGCGGACACACTAGAGGAAATAGGTTTACCTAAGCTATCGCTAGCACAATCCGACACCTTGGACTCAGACATCACACTGGAAGACATAACAGAAGCTATTCGGTCCCTGGCCACGTGTAAAAACCCGGGAAGTGATGGGCTCCGACCCCGAGTTCTATAAAGCATCCGAACCCTCCCTAACGCCACTACTACACCAAGTCTTTTCAGAGGCATACGCAAGGTGTCCTTCGAGACAGCATGAGAGAGACCCTAGTGATCCCGATGCTTAAGCCCGATAGGCCTCCCGACAAATGTGATTCCTATCGCCTGCTCGCCATGCTTAATTACGACGTTAAAATATTGACGCCGATCCTAGCAAAGCGACTATCCAAAGTGATAGGAGAAATAGTACATACAGACCAAAACGGCTTCATACCCGGCCGCAACACATCCCTAAATTTGCGCAGGCTCCAACATATCATAACCCAGACTGACACATGTGACGAACGACTAGCACTACTATCCTTAGACGCCATTAAGACTTTCGACTCCATATACTGGGAATGGCTAATAGCGGTCCTGGAGGGATTCGGAGTCGGCCAGGGATTCATCAGATGGGTCAAGATCCTGTACAACAAACCAAAGGCCAGGCTGAAATCAGGGAAGTATGTGTCAGAAGCATGGGACATTCAGAGGGGTACTAGGCAGGGCTGCCCACTCTCCCCATTTAGGATTGGAACCTATAGCAATTTATTTTAGACAGCAGTTTTTTGATGCAGGGATCAGGTTGGCAGGAATCGACCATATCTCATTATATGCTGATGATGTTCTAATATATGTTAACAATCCCCATCTAAATGTGCCGACAATACTGGAAGTCCTCGACAATTTCGCCAAATTCTCTGGCATTAAATTTAGAAAAACTAAATCCTGCTTGTTCCCTCTAGCAGGACTGAAAAACAGAGGCAATGAAGAACTCCCCAAAGTAGGCGTCAAGTGGCAGACGACCTCCTTCTGTTACCTAGGGATCCAAATAATGCACACCCCGGAGTTGATGCACATACACAATACGAAGGCTACAGTACCCGCACTACGCAAATCCATAAGATTCTGGGCAAAGCTTCCATTATCCATGCTAGGGAGGGCCTCGATAGCCAAGATGATTATTCTCCCCAGATTCTTGAATGGATTCCAAAATGTCCACTTCTACATCACAAAACCCTTTTTCCAACTTCTTGACACAATAATCAAAGAATTTCTATGGGGAAAGGGCAGACACCGGGTGGCCTTATCCACGCTAGTCCTACCATACGATCAAGGTGGCATCCAACTACCAAATCTAGAAAAGTACTATCTGGCAGCCCAACTGAGCCATGTGTCCAAATGGCTGGCGGATGATGCCACATCCGAGACCCCCCTGCTACAGGCCATGATTACCCCGATCCAGCTGAAAGAATTACTCTGGGCCTGTCAAATCCTCACTCCTCTTGACAGGCGCAGAGGCAGCACAAACTCCTCCCTCCCCATTGGGTCTTGGCACCTGGGAAATGGTAACCGCAGGCCACCGCAACCCTCTGGGGAAAGAGGGTTAGGGTTCGTTGAGTGGATGGGTAGAGGGAGTTCAGGATAACCGGAAAGAGGTTTAGGGAATCACAATGGATGGGCAAGGGGGTTTTAGGGAAACATGCTCCTCGACTCCAGTGCTCTTCTTGCTGATGGTTGTTGGCAGTGGCTATGCTCACACACGCTCTCACAACCATCACTCTCTCAGAATTTCTCCTTTGGAGGCCTTTGTATTGGAGCCTCTAACCAACTTACACCTTAGATTTGGTATTCTCTAGTGCTGCTTCGGTTTTCAAACTGCCTTCTCAAACATGAACTTCTCCCTCTTTTCCTCATGAAGGCAAACCCTCCCAACATCACATCATATCGTGGTAACTCCCCACCAATATGCAGATTACAAGTTCCCCACCTCGCCCTGTACAAGAGTAGCAAACAATAACATGCACACGAGGTGCTAAAACACTTAGCTCTGTGTTCTGTGGAGTTCTAGGTCCTTCGGCCTTTTCGTGTTGATGGGCGTGATATGTCTCACCAATCCGATCAAACAACAAGCTGAAAATAGCAAAACAAAGTCAGTGCACGTGCGTGCGAAATTGCCGTTCCTAAGGAACGTTCCCTAAAGGGTTAAAGATAGTTAAAGGTGCGGTTGCTTCACCGCCAAGCTAACTCCAACTCTGGGTTAGTATTCATGCTCTGCATGCAAAATAGTTTAACTCGTCTTTTCGTGCTTCCGAAAATGTCAGCACATTAATTCCACAGCGCGTAGAGTGTTTCCCTCCGACGGGATAAATCAGCTGTTCTAGGAAAAAGACGTGTACTTAGCTTTTCATGTACACGGGGCCGGGGGTTGAGCTGGCGGGCGGTGCCCCGCGTAGGCGTGCCTGCAGGAGCTCGAGATATACACGTCCTCTCTTGCCGATGGTCAGGATTGCGAGCGTTGCTTTCTGGGCACGGCTCGCGCATGCGCAGTAGCGCGCGTGTGGTCCTTTTCCTCCCAGCAGGCCCGTGATGCGCACGGCCTGCTGGGCAATGTAGTCTCTGGGCATTTCTCCTTCCTTGGGCCTTTGTCCTGCAAAATGGAAGGAGAACACGCCTGGACAAGGTGGTTGGACTCCCCAGGGCCCTCTTAACTTCCCCCAGAGCCCCCAAAACACTGCCAATTGCCCCGGCCCTGACGGGGCCCCTCAAACTAATGCACAGACCACCATTTCTGGCGACCCTAGGCAAGAAGATATGGCACAGAACCATAACAGTCTTGCGTCTGAAACATCCATACTTCCGGGAAGTGCCAATAATCTCGGGGCTCGACAAAACAGATACCAACCTATACAACATCAGGCTATGGGAAAAGAAAGGGATATATACTTGGGGTGACCTATACACCGACGGTACATTCAGAGAATTCCCCGAGCTGCAGGCGGTAGAAGACATCCAGGCCGGTCAATTCCTGTGGTACCAAAAGATCCGCAGCATAGCCCGCACGAGATGGACCACCTGGCCAGGAGAACCCGAAGAGGACCCCTTCTTGACACTGATGTACAACTTGAACGAAGGAGGAAAAGCGATATCTCAAATATAGTCTTCTAAGGGACACCCCCAACCCTCGCAGTGCTGCACTAAAGACCCGCTGGGAAACGGACATGGGACACGAAATGACAGAAAATGAATGGCTCAGAGCACTGTCCTTCCCAAAAGAGGTCTCCAGAAATCAGAGATTTCGATTAATACAAATCAATGTATTATACCGCACCTACTTGACCCCGAGCAAATTAGCGATGTTCAGCAGAACTGCTGAGACAAATGCACCTGGTGCGGGACAGATGGGGCAGACTTGATTCACATGTTATGGAACTGCACCAAGGCACAGAACCTCTGGTCGAAAGTAAAACAAACCTGCGAAGAAGCAGAAGTCACAAGATACAAATGGACTCCAGCTGAGTGCCTCCTAGGCAGCTACCCTAGCCTAGCCAAACTTAAATATGCTGTAAAACTAATGGACTTGCTGTGCATAACGGCCAAAAGAACCATCGCCATGGCCTGGAAAAAGCCAGCAGGACCAAGCCACAAAGTATGGCGCAAAGAACTGGAAAGATGGGCGAACGCCGTAACCAGAGCCTGGGAGGACAGTGTAACTAGATCCACTGAAGACTCAAGCATGGCATTAGAGGCATGGAAAGACACCATATCTAAACTGCTCCGATCCTCTGATGATAAACCCCCCTGAACGACGCAAATGATTGTTCTACTGATCTACATGAAGGCACAGAACACTGAGCACCAGACTCCCTAAACCCTGAACTACCCCAGAAAGGACTCCTCCCGCTCCCCTGAGGAAAGCACACCCACCCTCCCCGATAATACCAACCACCATTCGCCCATTGTAAGGAGACAGTTAATGTTAAATTTGTTGTATGAATGTTATTTTGTTTTACAAACGAGGCATAATTGCAATAAGTCTGTCAGATATCCTGAATAAAGGCCCTGACCAGTAATAATGTAAAATGCTTATAACCACAAATGCCAATAAACAAACTTTAAAATAAAAATCACACAACAAGACTAGGTCACAAATTGAAATGCACCTGTTACATCCATCCAGTAGTGATGGCCAGTCAGTCACATCTTGGACACATCCACATGAACACCATGCATGTTCAGGATGTTGACGCTACCCATCTGTCACACCTCACACACATCAGACACGTGACAAACCATGTGCACGTCGTGAAATGCTGCAGTACAACACACAATGCAAAAGTAAGACCAATGAAATTACACATGGTTCATAGAACACATGTAGAGCACTATCTGGGACATGCACACAGACATGCGTACAAGAGGCATACTTGCTGTAAGGCCAAGGTGCACACTCGCACCATACAGCAACATGCACTGGGTAGGCCAGCAACACATGGACACTCACCTGATGACTCCAGACGTTGCTGCAAATCGCTGATCTGAGTGTGTAGCGTCAGGTAGAATATCTCCAGGACCGGCTTGTCAGTGCTGCTAATCCGGCCCCTGCGCCTCCTCCACCCCCGTTTGGCACCAGTCTGGAAGAAGCGCAAGGCTTTGCTGTGGGTCCTGGATTTGAGGTCCTCCCAGCGCTTGTGCACATGGTGGTAGTCACGAGGTGCCACCCCCTCCATGTTGATGGCACCCACAATCTGGTCCCGATCAGCTTCCGTCCTCCAAGCCGACTTGCATTGGTCCGGGGAAGAGGGCACCATAATGCCCCAGCACATGCTCCACCAGTATGTCAACTTCCTAGACTGAAGTTGGCAGCCCTCTGCCTCGCTACCATGGGGTTGCCACTAACCTCTGAAGATGTTGGTTGAGACATGGCAACTCCCGAGGCAGGTGTGGGTCGGCAAGGTGGTCCTGGGGCTGGGCTGTGGAGCAGTGGTGGTGTTCTGGCACGTTGGGAGTATTCTGAATCAGCTGAGGTGGTCACAGGGCCAAGGACAGGAGCACTGGCAATGGCTGGACAGCAGGCACTCGAATTGCAGGGGAGGTGGGCAGCAGGCCCACACAGTGGGTATGCAGCAGCAGATGGATTGTAGGAGGCAGATAAAAAGGCTTGCAGGCATGAGCGTGTGGGTCTTCGTGTTACTCGCGTGGGCAGCTGGAAACAGAGCAACGGTTACTCAGAGCATTCGAATTCAGCACGTACATGTGAAATTAGAGGAAGGGGCATAATAACGTAAGTTAAGTGACATGCAGGGTTTTGGCGTTCAGATTGGGTATAAAGGAGTGTGTAGGACAAAATTAAACCACAAGTGTGAATTGGAGCGGTGGGACGAGTGGACTTTGGAGATTTTTGGGGTGCTATGCAATTCGTTCACTACTGTGACAGTGCAAGCTTATTTTGTGGCGGATTTGCTTCCTCGCACATGCGCGTGTATTTTTTCTGAGGCGAACGGTGAGTCGTGTATGCATTATTCATACTCTGGGTGCCCCTGTGTATTGCGTACCCCGTTATTAACATCACAGTGGATTTCGTGGGCTTTGCGTATGCATTTTGTGTTACTGGGTGCCACTGCGTATCTCGAAATGCTTTTTCTTTACACGGGAGCTACCGAGGGGTCACATACACACATCTTTGATATTTGGGTGCCTGTGCTTTACGCACCCTGTTCATTTTTTCACCAGGTGTAATATTGAGACTTGCTGCACCACACTAGTACTTTTTACATCATTTACCCTGCCCCCTCAATCCTATTGTCCAGGACAATTGCTTGTTGTGCATCCCATTGTACAAATCCAACTGTACCATGGTTGGGAAGCCCCTAAGAGGGAAAGGTGGCCAGGCTCGGGGATGTGCAGAGAGCTGTGCACCCCCCCCAAAAGGGTCGGGGAGCTGCAGGTGATGCTGTCCCCTGCACCCATGGTCGGGGAGCTGCAGTAGTATCCATTGATACCCCCCCCAGGTACACCAACATGCCTGGGCAACTGATGTCCGTGTGTCCAAGGGGAAGGGACGTCCCCACAAAACACCTGACCCCAGCACCCTGGGTCAGGAATATGCAGGGTCATCTGTTCTCCCAAGCACACAGGTTGAGGCACCGGAAGATGCAGCTGCTTCCCGTAACTGCCAGGGAGCTACAGCAGTATCTGTACACAGACACGCAGGGGCATCTGATATCCTTGTGTCTAAGGAGAAGGTACGTAAAGTTAAAGGCCCTGGACCCAGCTCCGATGTTGAGGGACCTGCAGGGCCAGTAACTGACACAACATCAGTGGTTGATGGCATGGCCAAGGCCACTAGTGGTCCAGCCCCTTCTGCCCTGAGTGGTCTCAGCCACACGGTCTGCACAACCTTCCAAGAAGGCAAAGCGTGCAGAACCGGAATGGGCTAGATCCCAATGCACGACACAGGACACTGAAGGGCTTTAAGTGGGCCGAGGCCTGCCGGGGATGGGCCCCGGCATGCTCCGAAATTTTGTTTTGAGGCGCGGCCCTGTCAGGGCCCACTAATCTCCCCTGGCAGCCCGGCCACTACACAAAAAGGCTTTTTTTTCCCTACAGCCTGAAGTTCTTACTCGTGTGCGCGAGCTTCAGGCTTCAGAAAAAAATGCCTTTCAGCCATAATGGTGGCGCCGCACCTACGAGGCATCCCTTTAAGCAAGAGATGCCCATGGGCCGGTGCCACCATTATGGTGAAAACAGGAGACCACTGGAAGCAGAGGCCTTGCTTTCTAAATACTGAAGTTCCCGCGGATTCGCAGGAGTTTCAGTCTTTAAGGAAAATGCCTCTGCTTCCAGCGGCCTCACCCTTTCAGCCTCAATGTTGAAGCTGCCTCTCCACAGCTGGCGAGGGGCAGCGCTACCATTAAGGCTGAATAGGCGAGGCGCTATCCTCTGCCAGGCAAGCCTATAGAAAATAAATGCAGAGATCAGAACCCTCTCCCCCGTGGTGAGAGGGTGCTGATCTCTTCATAAGGCTGCCTGGCAGGGGTGCCAGTAACCCTTTGAGACGAGGCTAGTCAGGGGGGGGCGTGGCTTAATGGGCCAGCGGGACCCCGCTGTTAGGCCACACCGGCTTGATGAGCCCCAGCTCATTTTGTAGTGCCACTTAAGGCACTGGGACACTGCCATGTTGAGGAAGAGGAGCTTCAATTAAGAAATACATATCCTCGTGGACTGCGTGCGCGCAAACCACTGTGACATGCTCACGCAGGCAGGGAGCACACATACATGCCTACTCAGCGTATGGTCCACTGGCAGCAAGTCACAGATGGTATCAACGCCTTGGGCAATGAGGCGCACCGCTCGTGAGATCATGCGGTGGAATGACCACCGTCAAACCAAACACAAGCTGGGTGCCAACTTCGCCTCTGCTCTGGTCACTGGAGGTATACTGCACAATGTGTATTGTAAAATGTTCGCCCATGTTCCAGTAATTTGTGATGTGGCGGTGACTGCTGTCCCGGGTGAGACATCCTGCACCATAGTGTAAACTCCTCATACCCTCCACTAGACAATGTCCTTCCTTTAACAAATTAGGAAACGCACTTACTGGTGAAGGTCATGTGGGATTAACATGCAGAAAGCTATTTGGTAAGCATTTGCACTGTCTTGCATGTTGGGCATGCTTCATTGTTGGGCATCTTTGCTGCATGTGTCGGTTCTTATGTCCTTTGCATGCTCACATGGCATTGTGGTAATGATTAGCGCTTGTTAGGCAGAAACCTGTGCAGTTCCCCTAGGGACCACTGCAAAAAGTTTAACACTACAGGAGTTAGCAGTAAACCCAATTGGTAGCAGTCTGCACCACCGAGATTTACCTGGTAGCTGTGACTGAGCAGTCAGACTTCTCTCAAGAAGAGTTAGGCAGTATATAGAGTATACACAATAGGGCTAAAAATACAGTAGCACAAGCAAACACTGACCAGAGCTTTGGCATAAAAGTATATAATTATTTATTTAAGAACACACTTGTAAAAATACACTGGCACTAATATGTCAAGCAAGTCCAAACAGTCACTATAAGTATATACACCTCCCTAGTTAATTATTTGACAAGTCTAGGTTAAGACACCACTTATTTAGCAAAACAGGTGAGCGCGTAACCGTAGATGGCACTCCAATAAATTGTTTAAAAAGGGAGAGAAAAGGCAGAATAGGAAAATAACACAGTACCAACACTTTTAAGAAACCACAGCAAGTCAAGAAAGGCAGGGTCTACTGTAGAGCAAAAAGTTCATAGGCAAGGCCCACTCTTGGAGAGAGCAAGGCGGAATGTGCCCAAGATCACAGTGGAAATGCACTCAGTCTTTGCAGGAAAGTCAAAAAGAGGTTGGATCAAGTCTGAAAGATAATGTTAGCAGGTCCGAGGTCACCCCAGGATAGAGAGTCAAGGATTTATGGGACACCTTGGACAGTCTGTTGCAAGGGAGACCAGGCGGGACACAGTACCTGAAATGGTGAGAAAACTCCAGCAGGGGCAGTTGTTCCTGGCAGTGGGTGCAAGTCGGAGCTTCGTCCAGGGGAAGAGGATCTCGACGTGGAGGAAAGCTGGAGGTCGTTGCACTGCCAGGGAAGAAACCAGCCGCGGAGTTTCCCGGTTAAAAGTTACTACCCTTTTATTTGCGGTACTGGTGAAGCGTGGCTATCCAGCCGCCGGGGTGCTTGGCACGGGCGATTCAACCACGAGACGGTCCAGGAAGGCGAAAAAGGCGAACTGGTTGGTCCCAACAGCTCAAAGGGAAGAAGACTCTCCTGGAAGAAGATCTCTGTCGTCGGGGAAGTGGTGAGTTCGTACAGCAGGGCTCCACTGGTGGTGTCGTTGTAGATGGCTCAGCTTCTCCCCGCTTCAGATTCTTTAGGTCCTTTGGCGACTTCTGAAGTTCCAGTTCCCAAAGCCCTGCTTTTATGCAGCAAAACCCCCATTCATCAGCCTAGCTGTCACTCAAACATGCTAAGTGGTGAGCCGGGCGGCTCACCACTAGGCCAATCACACAAGAGTGCGACTTGAGTTGCTAAGGCAACTCAGTCCAGGGTACCAATTCCCCCCTCCCACACATCGTGTAGACCCCAGACAGAGTGGCACCATTTGGAGAGCTTCTGTGGAGAAGCCTGCCAAAAAGTGGAACAAAGGGCGCGACTTGGGTTAGAGTTTCAGAGGCGAACACAAACGCCATTTTAAAACTGAGTCCTGGCAAAAAGACCCAACCTGGGAATAAATATTAAAGAACCCGGCGGTATCTTTAACATTGCACCAAAAAGTGGTGCGTTTAAAATGAATGGGAAAATCCCATAGGAAATATTCCGGTGGAATATTTCACCTGGTATCCACTGCCACCAGCCAGAAACATGACCAGGGGGGACTGGACAATGCCCCCTTGGAAAACAGACCCGGGGCAATCGAATTACCCCTACCAGTACTTCCACAATATGATGGTTTGTACTGGTTCTGTTCACAATTTAAGACTAGTAAAGCCAATGGTGACTTTACATGCCTTGGGAGACAGTAGTCAGTCCCGGGGTATGGGGTCTGTTTGGGGGTCACTATGACACCCCTGTGTTACTGCACTGAGGGTGCTGTGTTAACACCCTTACCAAAAACACATGAAGCCCTATGGAGTAAAATACCCCATAGCCCATAAGGGAATAGTTTCTTACCTGTAACTCCATTTCTCCAGCATTGGTATCTTTCATGGATTCACATGCTTAGAATATTCCCCGTCGTCAGGCTGGGAATCCCCGGTACATTATATAGACCCTTTCCCGTAGGAAAACTTTTTCGACGCTTATGCGTCCTATCCACCTCGTTTTGTATCATGCGTGCCCGCACCGTCAGGACGTCATGATATAAATACAGGACCCGCCCCCGCGCTCCCTCAGATTTCGGCCCCCAAAGTAGTGGGGGAACCGGTTTGCATGTTCAGGGGAGGCAGGTGGGCGCATGTGAATCCATGAAAGATACCAATGCTGGAGAAATGGAGTTACAGGTAAACTATTCCCTTCTCCAGCATTGGATCTTTCATGGATTCACATGCTTAGAATAGATTACATAGCAGTACCACCCCCAAAGAGGAGGCGTGCATGCAAACCCATATACTTTCTTCGCAAAGCCCGTTCCCTATGATCGTGTATACATCAGTAATCGTTAACATAGGAAAACGAACCACATAAAGTCATAAATTCCACAGGATGCAACCCCTCAGCCGGGGCTTACCTTATTGGAATAGGTGTCGAAGCACCGCCTGTCCCATCCGGGTATCTTCGGCATGTTGCTGCGACAGGCAGTAATGGCGGGTAAAGGTGTGTGTAGCTGCCCAGGTAGCCGCCATGCAGATGTCCCCCAGAGGGACTCCGGCCCACAGTGCCGTCGACGATGCCGCTGCTCTAGTTGAATGAGCTCTTGGCCGTCGTAGAAGAGGCTTCCCTGCCCTGGAATGGCAGTACGAAATGGTAGATGACACCCATCTTGACAGTCCTTGCTTTGAAATGGCTTTTCCTCTAGCACCCAAACCATAGGCCACGAACAGCTGTCTCGTTTCTCTGAACGGTTGCGTACGATGAAGATAAAACTTGAGAGCCCTTTTTACATCCAATGTGTGTAACGTGCGCTCCGCTCCCGAGCATGGCTCCGGAAAAAACGTAGGCAACACAATAGAGGAGTGTTTATGGAACACCGAAGGAGCTTTCGGTATGAACTGTGGGTTAGTGGCTAGGACTACCTTGTTCTTGAAAAATCGTAAGCATGGTGGGTCTACCATTAGAGCCTGAACTTCTGAAATACGTCGGGCTGAAGTGATGGCCACCAGGAAGGCCAATTTCCACGACAAAAACTTTAGAGACGATGATGACATTGGCTCAAAAGGAGGCTTCATAAGAGACGTTAAGACCAGATTGAGGCTCCACTCCGGCGGAAATTTCTTCTCTGGAGGGAAACTCCGAAAGAGGCCTTTAAGGAAGTGCTTAATCAGGCGGTCGCTGAACAATGGTGCCGAATGCCGTTGACGAGTAAACCTGGAAATGGCGGCCAGGTGTACTTTTATTGACGATACCGTTAGGCCCTTTTGGGCTAAGAACAGCAAGTATGGAAGGAGCTGTTCCGGCTTAATCGATTGCAGAGCCAAACCTGGTTGATCCTCACACCACTGACAGAAACTTCTCCATTTGTACGCGTATGAGGCGTTTGTGGAAGGTGCTCTTGCCGCTTGCAGGATACGCCGACAGTCCTCTGGAATCGTTAGCCGACCAAATTCGGCGAAGTCAGGAGCCAGGCCGTCAACTTGAGGCTGTCCGGGTCGTGATGCCAAACGACACCCTCCTGTCGAGACAGAAGGTCGGGGGTCTTCTGGAATCTCATCGGTTCCGCCACTGCTAAGTGTAGCAGGTCTGAAAACCACACCTGTCTGGCCCAGTACGGGGCCACCAGAATTACCTGACATGGGTACCTGAGGATCCATTGCAACGTCGTCCGGACAAGGGGAAATGGAGGGAATGCGTACAGGAATTTGTTCGTCGATGGGAAGGAGAATGCATCCCCCAGTGAGCCCTGCTGAGGCCATCTGCTTGCGTACTGATGGCATTTCCTGTTCTTCGTCGCGAACAAATCTATGGAAGGATGTCCCCATTTCTTGAATACTTGTTGTAGTTGTTGGTCGTTCAGCACCCATTCGTGAACTTTGTTCATTTCTCTGCTGAGGGCATCGGCTTCCACATTTCTCACGCCTGGCAGGTGGAACGCCAAGATTTGCATGTTGTGTTGCAGGGCCCAATGCCAGATTTTCTGTGCCTCCGTCGATGGGGACCTGGAACGTGTCCCTCCTTGTTTCCTCAAGTAGAACATCGTAGTGGTGTTGTCCGTCATGACACACCACCGAGTCCCTCAGTTGAGGAAGAAAAGATTTTAGAGCCCATCGCACTGCTCTCAGTTCTAGCAGGTTGATATGCAGGGAGGACTCCTGCAACGACCACTGGCCTTGTACCTGTAACGTATCCAGATGAGCTCCCCATCCGCTCAGCGATGCATCCGTCACCACCGTCTTTTGGAACTCCGGTTCCAGTAGAGGCATTCCTTTCGTTAGATGAGTAGACACTCTCCACCAGCAGAGTGCTTGTACTAGTTGTTCGTCGACGACCAGTCTGTCGGACCAGCGACCTTGGCTCTGCGCCCAACGGTCCGCTAGAAATTCCTGGCAAGGCCTCATAAACAGACGGCAGTTGCTTATCAACGGAATGCAGGACGACATGGTCCCTAGCAGGGACATGTATTTGCGCACCGACACCTTGGTACTGCATCTCCATTCCGACGCCTTGCTTTGAAGTTTCTGAATTCTTTCGCTGGATGGTCTCACCAGGCTTGTGTGTGTATGAAACTCCGCTCCTAGAAAGACCAAGGTCCTCGAAGGCTCTACGGAGGACTTGTTGAAGTTTATTGCGAAGCCCAGTTCCTGTAAGAGGGACATTGTGGCCCTTAGACTGTTTCGTGTTTGTTCCCTGGACGAACCTCTGACCAGCCAGTCGTCTAGATATGGATAGACATGGTGACCATCCTTCCTTAAATGGGCCGCTATAGGGGCCAAGCACTTGGTGAACGTCCTGGGGGAGGACTTGAGCCCGAACGGGAGGACCTTGAACTGAAAATGCTTTCTCCCGACGACGAACCTTAAATATCTCCTGTGTCGTGGGCGTATTGGGATGTGAAAATAGGCATCTTGAAGGTCTAGTGACGATAGATAATCCAGGGGTTGCACCGACCTGATAACCTCCTGGAGCTTTAGCATTTTGAATTTTAGGCTCTTTAGCCATTTGTTGAGTACCCTCAGGTCGAGAATGGGCCTCCATTTTCCATTTGGCTTCTTGACAACGAAGAACCGGGAATAAACTCTGTGTCCTTCCTGTGCCACAGGAACTCTCTCTACCGCTCCTTTTCGCAACATAAGCGCCGCCTCTTGTAGGATTCGGAGGTGGGGCTGGGTCGAAAATACAGGCGGAAGACGTGGAGGCTTGTCTTTGAATTGTAGCGCATGACCCATGTGAATCGTGTCCAGAACCCATCGATCTGTGGTGATGCATTTCCATTGGTCGAAGTGATGAGAGACTCGGCCCCCCAGGACGTTCCGAAGGCCGTCATTGGTTGCTGGTTTGCTTGTTCTTCGTCGACGAGGGACCCGAGCCTCGCCGCCTGGAAGCTTGATAGTCTCTGCTTCTACGTGCCGACTGGGACGCTCGTCTGAACCCTTGTGAAGAGTACGAGGGCCTGTTGAATCCACGGTCCCTAGAGGCTCCAAAGCGGGAGTTTCCAGAAGCACCCCTAAAGGGGCGAAAAGAGCGAAAGTTTCTACCCGTTTGGAGGGCGCCGAGGGACCTAGCAGTATCCGTGTCTTCCTTCATCCCCTTCAACGCTTCATCAACCTTTTCTCCAAACAGGTGTTCTCCTTCACATGGCATGTCAAGGACTTTGTACTGGACTTCAGGACGGAAAGTAGTACATTTGAGCCACGCTTGTCGACGAAGTACTATGCCATGGTTGATTTGTTTGAAACCAGACTCTGCTAGGTCAACTGCAATATTAATTGCGTGGTTCGAAGCCTCTTCGCCATCCCGCACCAGTAACATGGCTGCTTTCCGGTGTTCGTCTGGCAGATGTTCTAGGATAGGGGCTAGTTTGTGCCACATTTCTCTATCGTATCGTGACACGATCGCTAAGGAATTGGCTGCTCTTACCGTCGTCGCGCCGACCGAGAGCACTTTTTTTCCAAAGGCGTCCTGCCTCCTAGCCTCGCTTTCTGGTGGAGTTGAACATTTTTGCTGTACCCTGGCCTTCCTAGCCGCTGCCGCCGACACCACCAAGTCTGACAGAGGTTGTGATGTTAGACATTTTGGAGTGGACTCCGGAGCTTTAAACTTTTTCTCAATCCGCCCCTTTACAGCCGGCTCCGAGAACGGATGGCGCATCGTCTTGAGACCTTCTTGCCACACGTGGTCCAGAATTGGGATGGCAAATACCGATTTCCTCCTTTGACCCATATGGTCAAAAAGGAAACAGTCTTTCTTCTGCTCCTCAGGAATCAAGCCGAACTAGGAACACGCTTTTCCCATCATTGCATGGAAGGTTCCCACATCATCCGGAGGAGATGGCTGTGTCTGGCTCCTCGTAGACTCTACCTCTACATCCGAATTCCATGTTGGGTCCCTCGACGGTGACAGGGAAATGTCTGACCCTGAGTCACCCAGTATAGAATCGGACTCCGACAACTCACCCTCCTCCTGCGCTCGAGGACGATCTTTTACCGCCTGGGGGGCCGATGGGTTTTTCGTCGTCGAGCGAGCCGCACAAGTTTGCTCGTCGACGGAAGGTACAGAAAAAGGTGACGATGAAGTCCCAGGTTGAGGGATCTGCGTATCCAGCCGCTGCAGGAGCTTCTGAAGAGTATTGAGCACATCCAGAGACAAAACTGTCTGGGGGGTCAGTAACGTTGATGATATAGGTACCATACCCCCACTCGCACTCGTCGTCGCCGACGAGGAAGGCCGTTAGCCCAAATCCGATGGCTGCAGAACCATGCCACCTTCTCCTTCCACCGAGCAGGCCGTGTCTGGCTGCAGTAAGACTTCAGGGGGGATTGGGTCATAGACCTCTGGCAGCCAAGCCATAGACTGAGTCTCCGTCGACGAAGGAATCCCAACCGCTGCTGCCTGAACGGTAATAGGCATCGTCAATGACACCGAGGTCGACGAGCAAGTAGTCGGCGTCGAGCCCTTAGACTTCGTCGCCGATTTCGATGCCGACTTCCCGGCTGAAGCGTCTCGACTCACGGAAGACCTAGGACGGTCCCCTGAGGAGGATTTTGACAGCGCTTGCCTCTCCGTCTTAGATGACGAGGAGGAGGAGGGCTTTTTATGTGATGAGGAAGACCCAGCATGCTTCCCCGTATGCTTGTCCTCAGCTCGGTTTTCCGCCGGCCGTACCTTCTTCGATGGAGGTTCCGACTTGCTCCTGGAGGCCGTGGAGCCAACTTCCCAAGCCGGGTAGGCACCCGCTCCGTCATTAAGCCAGTCGACCAGCCTTCTTTTACGGTCCTTAAGGGTTTTTTGGGAGAAACCCTGGCATATCTCACATGTATCCGCCGTGTGGTGCGGGTGGAGACAGTAGATACAATCCATGTGGGCATCTCCTTCATAAACTTTTTTGAGGCCACATGTCGCACAAGGGCGAAATAACGCTTTTCCAGACATAATTCTCCAGAATTTTAACATCGCCGAAGCGAAACGGAAAAAACAACCTAGTTTCCACTAGCAGTAATCACGAGGATCCCACTACTTTGAAAGACGGTTGAAATCTGAGGGAGCGCGGGGGCGGGTCCTGTATTTATATCATGACGTCCTGACGGTGCGGGCACGCATGATACAAAACGAGGTGGATAGGACGCATAAGCGTCGAAAAAGTTTTCCTACGGGAAAGGGTCTATATAATGTACCGGGGATTCCCAGCCTGACGACGGGGAATATTCTAAGCATGTGAATCCATGAAAGATCCAATGCTGGAGAAAACACATTACATAGTCAAAGGACATTCTCAAATCATGCCTAAGAGTGGGAAAAAAAGAGTCTCACTCTTAGCAGGAGAAAAAAATAAACCCCAAAAATCCAGCAAAGCTGCTGGGGGACTCACTAGGTTTGGGAAATTAGCCTTAACAGAGAAATCTCCCTAACAGCGCTCATGTCACTGTGTGAGCTACTTATGTGGATACCTCAATGGGCGCACTGACTGTGTTGTGCAGCATGTCATTGTACATCGGTAAACAAGGTCATGGACTCCTTCATCTGTCATTTCCTTGTTGACTCTGTGCCACACTCTCCCTCTTTGGTGTGGTACACTGTACTCCTGTATGTCAATGGCCATTTACCCTGTGTTGCTCCTGCACTGTGTTGTATGCATATTTTCTTTCTGGTGTCAACTGTGATCATGTATGTGCATGTATGTTGTGCTGCTACTCTGCATTGCATTCTATGAGGTAGAGCGTCTCCCGATGGTGTACATCATATGCAGTGCAGGTGAGTTCCACGGACAGGTGAGTGCATGGCATTTGCTGACACTTCGGTGGTGTTTGCAAGGGAGCGGGGCACTGTGTGTGTTCACTCTGGCTATATTAACCTTTAGCTCTTGTCCCTATTGCTCGAGGGCTTCATTACTCACCCAGGGGTGATGCCAATGATGGTTGTTAGTCTGATCGATTGCTGGGGGCACTGTTTACTGATAACTGTGCTTTCTATGTTCGGATTTCATGGTTGATTGTGAGTGTAGCATGGTCAACTGCTTGTGGACTGTGGCAGGGGCAGATGTTTGAGCTGAGGTGCCTCATACAACTTTTGTCAGGTCTAATGAGTAGCACATCTGATCCCTATCTGGGATTGTGGGATTAGGAATGTTTCTCAGATTTGCTGGGTCTAATTTATGTTTCAACTATTAGTGTGCTTACTCCCCATCTGCTAATGTTCATTCCTCAATGCTGTCCCTCCAGACCCATTACATCATGTTAACACTGTCCTGCTTCAGGTGAGCCAGTTATTTATGGAGATTTTTTGCAGGGGATCTTTATCAGCAGGGGCCACACATCTGCCACCCTCAGTTTGGGGACTAATTGCTTTGCTTTCCATGACCTATCCAGGTTTCATTTTGCATTGCAGTGTCTGCCTTTCTTAACATTTTGGATCGAGGCGTGTTCTCCATCCCACACCCCCATTTTGCATTGCATTGTGCCTTCATTAATATTTTAAATCTAGGTATTTTTCCACTTTCATTTTGCATTGCATGCCTTTCTAAATATTTCAAAAATAGGTGTTCTCAACCCACACCCATTCTGAATTGCATTGTGTGCCTTTATTATTTTGAATATAGCGGTTTTCCATCTCACCCCCCTTTTTGCTTTGCATTTTGTGCCTTTCTGAATAGTTTGAATCTAGGTGTGTTCTCCATCCCACACACCCCATTTTGCATTGCGTTGTGTGCCTATCTTCGAATCTAGGCGAGTTCTCCTTCCCAAACCCCTCATTTTGCATTGTGTGCCTTTATCAGCATTTCAAATCTAGGTGTTATCCATCCTATCCCCTGCACCTCAATTTGCATTCTGTGCCTTTGTTAATATTTTGAACCTAGGTGTTCCCCATCCCACACCACCCAGTTTGCATTGCATCGTGTGCCTTACTAAATATTTTGAATCTAGGTGTCTTCTCCCTCCTACACCACATTTTGCATTGCATTTTGTGCCTTTCTTAATATTTCGAATTTAGGTGTGTTCTCCATTCTGCATTGCATTGTGCACCATTTCGAATATAGGTGTTCTCCACCTCCCCCCCCATTTTTCATTGAATTGTGTGCCTTTTTTAATTCAAATCTAGGTGTTTTCTCCATCCTAGACCACATTTTGCATTGTGTGCCTTTCTTAATATTTCAGATCTAGGTGTGTTCTCCATCACACAACCCCGATTTTTCCATTGTGTGCCTTAATATTTTGAATCTAGGCGTGTTCCCCATCCCACCCCCATTTAACATTGCATTGTCTTTCTTAATTCAAATTTAGTTCTCAATCCACCATCCTATTTTGCATTTCCTGACTTCCTTAATATTTAGAATCTAGGCGTGTTCTCCACATCCCATTTTGCTTTGCATTGTGCCTTAATATTTTCGGATCTAGGTGTGCTCTCCATCCCACACCCCATTTTTCATTGCATTGTATGCCTTTCTTCGAATCTAGGTGTGTTCTCCATCCAACACCTCCCATTTTGCATTGCATGCCTTAATATTTTGAGTCTAGGTGTGTTCTCCACCTCTCATTCATTGTGTGCCTTTATTAATGTTTAAAATCTAGGCGTGTTGGGGGGGCGCTGTTGAGCAGCCCGAAAATGGCCACCTAGCCGTGGAGATCTGTGTGTCAAGGACCCAAATCCACCATCATCAGCGCTAACCTGTACTTTTCTCAACACTAAGCCGACCCTGTTGACTGCCGACATTGCGCTGCATTCCCTGCTGCTTTCCTGGCCCGAATCGGGCACTGTGGGCCCCGCCGGGCCGCATCTGCATTTCTGGTCTGTGTTCCTGTGTGCGCCCCGGCGCTGCTTGGGTCCCGGCGCGGGCCTCCCTCAGCGAAGATCCTCCGACTTGGCTGTGGTGCGTGTGAGCGGCGCCGGCAGCCACCCACACTGGTGTAAGGAGGCGCGGGTGCCCCCTGGCTACATCTGTGCTTCGGGGCTTTCCTGCCCCCGATCCTGCTGCTCCAGAGGACGGGGGCGATGCCCGGGCTAGTGCTTGCTCTCCCCCGCCCCCTGCTTCGCTGTCGCAGCCCTGCTCTGGACCCGTCGGCCTGCCTGCTGTCATCTGGGAGCCCCGGAGCGCTGTTCACGAGTGGCGGCCTGCCGCGGCGGTCCAGATGAGAAGCTGGGTGGGTGGAGGCTCGCCCCCATCAGTGAGCGCTGATCTCCTGCGGGGCCGGTCTCTCTCCTTCTGGCCTGCCTACGCGGCCCGCGCTGCCTCCTCCGCGGCCCCGCATCCTGAGCCCGGTTGGCTGCTGGGGCCTGGGTCATCTGTGTGCGCACTGAACTGCCCGTTCCCTTCAGCTGCACTGCCTCACACTGGGGGCTCCAATTACAACCTCTCCCCACGTGCATTCTGGACTGCCCTGGAGGGCACTGTTTCATACTGGGTGCCAGGCCTTCACGTATTGGAAATAAGATCAGGCAATGAGCTAAATGCTATCTTTAGAACACCCTTGGGCATCTCTCAATATCTCAGGCCTTCCTGCTTACGCCATCTGGCCTAATTCCGCACCATCAGCGTCCTGCAGTGGCTTCCGCCATCCCCTGCATCTCCCAGGTTGGACTTCAGTGCTGCCTACGGCCCTCATTTGGTTTGTGCATAGGCCCAGTGCTATCTAAACTGCGATTATACTATGGGTGTCACAGTTCACCTTTACCCTCGTTTGGCCCCAGTGGTCTGTGCCGCCTGGGGAGTGGGCTCTGCCGTGTCTCGGCGTCTCATACTAAACGGGGCCTGACCAATCTGGTCACCCCTCAACATACGTGTGATGCCCAGCAAATCCAGGGGGTCAAGCAAGGTGGGCGCCATGGACAGATTTGCGAAGGTGGCCCCCCGTCCAGATCAGGGCGCCACAACACCCGTCTACGAAGATCCCGTCTCTGAGCCCTCCCCTGGCACATCGGCCCCGGATCTTACTACCATGATGGAGTCGATGGTCAAGAACTTTGCCTCGTTCCACGAAAAATTGGACGATATCAATGCCAACGTCGCCTCTCTAAAGTCCCGGGTCAATCAGGCGGGAACGCGGATTACTGAGGCAGAAAACAGAATTGGGGCTAACGAAGACCAGATTTACACCTTACAGGATGCCGTGGCCACCCTGACCCGCGACATGAAGGCTGTGAAGTCAAAGTGCGATGACCTCGAATCCTGCTCGCGTAGAAACAACCTGCGCATTATTGGGGTCTCCGAGAACGCCCTGAAGGGGCGCAAGGAATTGGCCGTTGAGAACCTGCTCAAGGACCTATTGGGGAATCCTGCCCTATCCCCTTTCTTTACAGTCGAGCGAGCCCATCGGGCCCTGTCCCCGTGTCCCAAGCCGGGAGACTTCCCCAGACCTATCATCGCCAGGATTCTCAATTATAGGGATCGGGACCTCATCCTACGCCTTTCACGCGAGAAGGGAGACCTACGCCTTGACTCCAATATCATCTGGATATTCCCTGACTTCTCCGTTGGGGTGCAACAGGAGAGGCGTCAATTCCTGAGAGTCAAGAAACTGCTGCGAGAGTGCACTGTCTCTTATGCCATCCTCTTCCCGGCCAGACTTAAAATTACTTTTAAAGAGAAGCTGTTCTTTTTCACAGTGCCCGAGGAGGCGGTCAAATTTATAGAGTCAGATAACACTGCCTAATCTCAACGGTAACCCCGTTGATGATGACTGAATGTAGATCATTTCACAGCTTGCTTTTTCATGTGTTAGTAATGCAGCCCTTCGGGCTTTCCTGTAGCTGCACATCGGATACCGGTGTAGAACACTTATGCACGGTTTCACTATTTGGGCCGGGGGTGGCTCCCCGCCGTGCATGCCGGCCACCATTGAATGTTCCACATGTTGATTATTGTTACACTTGCTACTGTGGGCCTGCCCCGGGGGGGCAGGGTGTGGGGAGCAACCCACCATTCTGTTACTTATTTGGACCTGGCCTGCGTGTGCCAGGTGTGCTGTGTATGCATATGGATCGCTTAAGATACCGCTGGCAACCCAATGTTATCCCTATTATAAGTGTCCACCACACGGCAACGGCACACTCCACTGCGATTGCAATGTTCAGTTCTGTTAATTTGAAGTTGGGTATAGGCCCCGGTTGGGCCGATGAGATTGCGGACCCGTGTTGGGCACTGCCTGTTGTCCTCTTTGTTATGGGACACGTTGGGAATCGGGTGTGGAGGGAGGGGGATAACACTGCCCGCTTGGATGGGGTGGTGCCGGAGGGGGGTGGAGTGGGCTTGTATGTTATGCAAAAAGGCAGAGGCAGATTGGCATCCCTTCCCCCGACACTACGAGAGGCCGTCATCACGGTCCTGCTCAAGCCTGGTAAGCCCAGCAACTAATGCGGGTCCTACCGGCCCCTTTCGTTGATGGATTTGGATAAAAACATTTTCGCCATGGTAATTGCTGCCCACTTCCTTCCTGGCATGTCCTATATGGTGCATGATGACCAGTCAGGCTATGTGCCCGGGAGGTCTACATCCCATAATATCAGGAGGCTTCTTGACGTTATGGCGCAAATCGATCAGGGGGTGAGTGCGGTTGCAGTCACCTTGGATGCCCAGAAGGCCTTCGACATGGTGTCTTGGTGTGGCTCGTCCTTGAGACCATCGGCGTAGGACCCAGGATGATAGCATACATTAAGTTACTATACACTTCCCCGGCGGCCAGGGTCTGTGTCAACTCCCAAACTTCCGGTCTGATGCCTCTCTTCAGAGGCACACGTCAGGGATGCCCATTAGCCCCGATCTTATTTGCCTTAGCTATCGAGCCCATGGCGGACTATGTCAGGGACCGCCAATCGCGAAAGGGGATACGGCTGCAGGATACCGCCGAGATTATCTCACTCTACGCGGATGACGTGTTGCTGTTCGTCAGAGACCCCAATAACCACCTTGACCCAATCCTGCGTGACATCACCCGCATTGGGACATATTCTGGTTTCACGATTAATTACACCAAGTCTGAACTCTTTGCTCTCACGAGCTCCACAGTGCCCCCTGCCACTGAGTACCCACTCCGCTGGTCCCCTGACGGGATTAAATACCTGGGAATCCAGGTGTCCCTGACCAAAGGCACCCTCCTGGCTGACAACTACTTGGCCGTGGCAGAACAGGCTGCAGCCAAGATAACGCGCTGGCGCCCTCTTCCACTCTCGCTAGCGGGTAGACTTTCACTGGTAAAAATACTACTTCCTAAACTGCTGTACGTATTCACTAATGTACCCAGGGCTTTAAGTGGGCCGGGGCCTGCCGGGGCCGGGCCCCGGCAGTCTCCAAAAAGTGGGACTGAGCCGGGGCCCTGCCGGGGCCCCCCCTTCCACTGCACGCAACATTGGCGGGATGCATTATCACGTCGCGGCGGCAGCCGCGACGGGAGATGCGCCTGCCATGAAGTCAGGCATCTGACAGAAGTGGCAGCCAACCACAGCGATGCTGTGCCTGGCTGCCACTTCTGTAAGTCATAGTAACTGCCTCTGATGACCTCTCGCGCGAGGGGTCACCAGAGGCAGTTACTGTGCCTTTGTTTCCCCAGGTCGCCGAGGCGTCTTTAACCCTCGGCGAACCTGGGGATTCCTCGACATTTTTCGAGCTTTATGAAAGATGGCTTGAAAAGTACACAATTCAAGCCATCCTTTATAAAGCTTTGCCGAAGGACAATTTTGTCAGTAGTCAAAGTTTTATAAAAGATGGCTTGAATTGTGTACTTTCAAAGCCATCCTTTATAAAATCGAAATGTTTAAAAAAAAAATGGCCTGAAAAGTAGGCAAACCGTAAGGTAGGCACACACACATATATATGCATGTTATATATCTGTGTGCGTACCTTACTATGGTTTGTGTACTTTGCAAGCCATCTTTTCTAAACATAGAAATAAATATTTCTATGTTTAGAAAAGATGGCTTGCAAAGTACACAAACCATAGTAAGGTACGCACACAGATATATAACATGCATATATATGTGTGTGCATACCTTACGATTTGTGTACGTTTTAGGCCACGCCCCCCATAAGCCACGCCCCCAAATGAGGCCCCCCCCCTCGATTTCTTACCCCACTTAAAGCCCTGAATGTACCTATCTGGTCTGGCAAGAAATACTTTGCAGACTTGCACAAGCTGTGCGCTCAGTTTCTGTGGCATTCAGGGGCCGTGCGTAAAAAAGGCTTGCTATGACACTACCCTATGAAAAAGGTGGTTTCACTTCCCCTGACATGCTATGGTACTGGATTGCTGCGCAGGCACAGTTTGCCTCCTATTGGTACCCCCCACATGCCCTCATGTCAAGCTGGAGACCCTTGCGGCATCTGGCACCAGCATGATGTCTTTAATACTACATCGACGATACGAGCCGGACTCGGCCATTGACACGGGCCAACCACGGTACATGCCTGGGGGTGGATATTTGCCATGGGGGCTGAGGAACACCCGTATTACAAGTGGCTTCCCGCCTGACTGTTTCCCGGGCTGGAACCCACAAACGACATAGCCCTGGCCAGACAGTGGCAGTCCCTGGGATACCAGGCCCTAACTGACTTCTACCCGGATGGTCAGGTCATAACACCGCAGACCTGGAAGTCCGGCCACTCAGTGTCACTGTTGGAACTCCTACAAGTTTACAGACTCTGAGCTCCTTTCTGTAGTGCTTGGCCTGAGTTTCCCGGTGAACCCCCCAACTCCCCTGGGATTTCCTACATCGCCAACTCGGGAGGGCCCTGCGGGGTGGTATCCTCACTATACAAACTCCTCCAAACTACTGCCCCACCACTGCCCTCTGGGGCCCGGGAAGACTGGGCATCTGAGCTGGAGTTGGAACTCACCGACCAACTTTGGACGAAGATGTGCTCCCACACCAACAGTCTCCTTGAACATTCGCTACCGCACCATTCAGTACAAACTGTTGAACAGGTTATATTATACCCCACACAAGGTCTCCAGGTTTGCTCGCTCCGACCCGAAACTGCCCTCGCTGTGGTGCGGAGGATGCGGGCCATCTCCATATGTTCTGGGACTGTCCAAGGCTAGCTATGTTTTGGGGCGAGATCTTGAAAACGCTGTCAGAAATTTGTGATAGTTATTGAGCCTGACCCACTTGGGCTTCTGTTCGGGGCGTGGGGGGCCGAGGGAGCCAGAGGTGCTGCTAAATTATTAAATGTGAGCTGTATAATTGCTTAGAAGTGTGTGCTGCAGAGCTGGAAGTCCTCTTCTCCCCCCCCCCCACATTTCAGAAATGGCTGAACTTATTAACATGGTCTCGGAACTGTGAGGAGTACCTCACTACCCTCCCGGCCCACTCCGGGCCTAAAAACATCTGGTCTCTCTAACAGCTATCTTTAACAGCCTAGATGCGTCTTCCTCTGAGGACAACTCGCAATCATCTTCATGAAATACTACAGCTGTTAACGCTTCCTGATGCTGTACTCATGTCTGTCTTTATAGTACCTCTCATATGTACCACTGTACTCAGTTGAAAATGTATTGTTACCTTTGGCTGCTCTGATGTATGCGTATGCTATTCTCCACTGCCAACAAAAATAAGTTTAAAAAAAAAAAAAATCTAGGCGTGTTCTCCATACACCATCCCATTTTACATTTCGTGACTTCATTAATAATTCAAATCTAGGTGTTTTCTCAGTCCCCCCCCGCTGTTTCATTGCATTGTGTGCCTTTATATTTTGAATCTAGGTGTTTTTCAACCTACATTTTGCTGTCTTGCTTAATGTTTTGAATCTAGGTGTTTTCCCCATCCCACCCCCACCCGCCATTTTGCATTGCGGTGCATGCATTTCATATTTCGAATCTAGGCCAGTTTTACGACCTCCATTTTGCATTGTGTGATTTGGTTTATATTTGGAATCTAGGTGTGTTCTCCATCCCACACAATTTTGTATTGCATGCATTTCTTAATATTTCAAATGTAGGCCCCCCCATTTTGCATTGCATTGTGTGCCTTGGTAAATATTTCAAATCTAGATCTGTTCTCCATCCCAAACCTCCTATTTTGCATTGCATTGTGTGCCTTTCTTAATATTCGCAAATCTAGGTGTTGTCCATCCCACACCCCCATTTTGGATTGCATTGTGTGCCTTGGTTAATATTTCAAATCTAGGCGTGTTCTCCATCCACCATCCCATTTTGCATTTCATGACATTATTAATTCGAATCTAGGTGTTCACCATTCCCCCCCATGTTTCATTGCATTGTGCCTTTCTTATTATTTTGAATCTAGGTGTGTTTTCCCACCTCAATTTTGCTTTGTGTGCCTTTAATGTTTCAAATGTAGGTGTTCTACATCCCATGCCCCCGTTTTACAATGCATGGTGTGCCTTTCTTAATATTTCAGATCTAGGTATGTTCTCCATCCCACACCCCCGATTTTGCATTGTCCCTTTCTTAATATTTAGAATCTAGGTGTTCGCCACCCCACCCCATTTTACATTGCATTGTATTTCTTAATTCAAATTTAGTTGTGTTCTCAATCCACCATCCCATTTTGCATTTTGTTACTTTCTTAGTATTAGACGTGTGTCCCCCCATTTTGCATTGCGTCATGTGCCTTGGTTAATATTTCCAATCTAGGTGTGTTCTCCATCCCACACCTCCTATTTTGCATTGTGTGCCTTTATTTTTTCAAATTCAATTTTATTGGTGTAAATACAATTACAACTAAACACAGATTTCCTGCAGACATCAGTGTAAGACACGAAACAGGTTTTCAGCATTTCTCCTCCCACCCCCACAAACCATTTAAACGCCTCCTTCCCCTCCCAGTTTTTCCAGCTGCTCCAGGGCAGTCTCGATCCCCGAGTCCTCAGTTTCTGTCCCTTAGGTTACACCTTGCCATCTTAAGGGCTTGCTGGTAGCACTATGGGCTCAGTTGGCATCACCCCCCACCCCAATTCACCTTTGTCCCCCTCCTTTGATACCCTGTGTTTTCCATCCATGGGGGAGGTAGGCCAATTGCTCCTCCTTCCCCCAGTCATCACCTCTTCCACTTCTTTCCCCGCGCCTACCTCCTGCAAATGTGCATCATATTTTGCCAGGAAAGGTGCCCATTCTATGGCTCTTGTCAGAGCTGTATTGTGTATTTTCCTGGTTAGTCCTCCATCCTGTTCAAGGCCAGTGCCTTAGCAGGCCATTCTTTCTCACTCGGGAGACACTCCTTTTCCCATCCCCCTGCCAGTCATGCTCTAGCTGCTAATAAAAGTGTGGCATATGCAGGAGTCTCACCCATTTGTCTGCATCGTTTCCATTCCAAATAAAACCAGTAATGGATCCACCCTCCTTTCTACTCCCTCCAAGCCCTTAATCCATCCCGGCACCTCCTTGCAGAATAGTTGCACCTTCTCACAGTTCCACCATATATGCCAATAGTCAATTTGTCCGCATTTCCTCCAGCACTGGGGGTCTGCCCCAGGAACATTTTCCCTTGTCTTGCTGGGTCCCACTGCCATCTACATAGCAGCTTGAGCCTGTGCAGTTTATATTGGCAGGCCACTGATGTACGATGGGAGTTTAGACATAGCTTTTTCCAGTGTTCCGAGTCCATCTCCTTCCCCAAGTCCCTATCCCATCTCTTCTTGAGCGTAGTCACCTTCTTCCCTCTAGCTTCCAGCAATACTTGGTATATTTTTGAGATGAGGCCCCTAGTGCCTTTTGCTGTATCCAGCACTCTGTGTCGAGTCCCTCTGGAGTTCCCTCTTCCATACTTCGGACATTACTACTCCCTTTAATTCCAAATACTTAAATTGATATGTTCCTTATCCCTAGGGCAGCCTTGAGGTCTTTTATTTCTATAAATGTGTCCTCCAGGACCTGCCCCACCCTCTCTAATCCCGCCTCAAACCAATCCTGGAACCTCCTGTGGTCTGGTATATTCTGTATGGGGGGCCCATATATGGCTCAGTGGTGAGGGCCCCTTCCATCTCCTTTCTGATTTACCACAACTTCCACAATGGGCCCAGAATTTTATGTGAGTTGATCCTTCACGGTATCACTTTAACCGGTGCCCAGAGCCATTCCCCTAGTGTGACCGGATGGAAGAGATAATTCTCTATCCCTACCCACTGCTTATCCTTGCGCAGATGGGAGACCAGAGCCCTGAATTGAGCAGCCCTATAGTACTTTCTCATCTCTGGCAATCCCAGCTCTCCCCTCTTTGGGTTGGATCAGTAACTTATAGGCTACACTTTGCTTTTCCCCCTGCCACAAGAATTTTTGTATTTTCTTTTTTAGTTCTGCAAATTGTATCTGAGATTTCTATCGGCAGTGCCTGGTACAAATGCAGTACTTTGGGGAGAAGTACCATTTTCAACGCATTTAGCCACCCTAACCAGGAGATTGTCAGTTTCGTGTCTCTAAATCTCCTGATAGCCTGTGTAGGAGTGGGAGGGAAGTTGCATTCATATATTCTAACTAATTCCCTCTGTATTCACATCCCTAGGTATCTCCAGGCCTAACCATTTCCTAAACTGTTCTTCAGTGCCCTCACCCAGAGGGAGGAGGATTGACTAATCAATATTTACCTTAAAGCCTGACACTTTCCCGTATTCCCTTATGATAGAGTGCCCTCTATAAGGTCTCCCCCATTTTCAAGAGATACATGAGGATGTCATCCGCATACATGCTTATTTTGTTTCTGCTGCCCCACCTCAATCCCCTATAGCCTGTCATCCCCCCTCATGCTTTCCCCCAAGGGTTCCATTGCTAAAGCAAACAATATGGGCGAGAAGGGGCAGCCCTGCCTAGTCCCTCTTGTCAGATAATACTCATGCGATTTAACCCCATTGACCACAACTATGGCTATCTGCTCTGAGTAGACTGCCCTGATTGCCCTACACATCCTATCCACACCCCTATTTTGTGCTACACTGCAAAGAGGAAGTCACACTCCACCCTTTTACCCATTACCTGCTCTCTGAGCTCCCGTCACCCATCCCGGCAAGCATCCTCGCTTCTTTCTACTATATCCTTGTGAAGTTTCTCTTCCACCAGGCCCCTCTTCTTTCTCAGAGGGGGTCGCTCCAGGGCAAGTCAATACACCGCCATGAGCCCCTTGGTCTGGATAGCCCCGGGATGTCCAGAGTGCCGGTCACCATATCATGGTCAGACCAAACCACAGGCCTTATGTTGCTATCTATTACCCTCAAGCTCTGATACTTGTTTGTAAGGAGGTAATCAATCCTTGTATGTTTTGTGTGGTGGGGAAAAGAATGTGTATCCCTCCCTCGGGTGTTTCAGCCGCCATACATCCAAAATATTTCGCTGATCCATTGCCAGGCCCAAGTGTCCCCATTTATCCACCCACTTGTCTGTGTTCCACTCCCTTGTCTTCCTATCCCAGTTTTCATTTGCCCAAGCATTAAGGTTTCCTCTGACGATATATAAATCAGCCACCTGCTCCTGTATTCTGTCCAGCGCTTCCTTTATGAACCTTTCTTGTCCCTGGTTCGGAGCATATAGTGTACCTGGCCTATACCTCTACCTTAGTTCCCACTCCTCCCCCTGTATTAGCCGTTTCTTCCAAGAATAGTACGTTCTGGGAGGTTTTATGAAATTCCCTTACTACTAGTGACCTCTTGGTCAGGGAGATCAGTCCTTTCACATTCAATGTGCCCACCTTCAGACCCTTAACTTCACCTCCCCCCATCACAGGCACTTCCTTTTGCATTTGTCCTCTTGACACAGGCTTGGTGCCTCCTCAAGGTGTTCGATTTCTTTCATCGCATGGGCATACTCGGGAGATCTTAAGCTTGCCATTCTGGAGCCGGTAACCCCCTTCAACTTCCTACTTAATGATGTATCTACAAAAAAGATCATCCCCCGCCCCAACTTGGTGTTTTGAACAGAAGTGGGAGACGCCCCCTTTCTGACTGGGGGCCAATTTAGAGGGATTAGAATTGCCTCCCTCCAGCAAGTATTCGATTTTTCCCGAGCATCTGCCCAGACCTCAGTCTGAAGTACAGCGGCTCACCTACCCCTCGCTGTTCCATTCCGCCTGCTGCTCTTGTGTTGCTAACACATTTCGTGGTGAGGGTCTATTAAGCCTCATGAACTATTGCCCCATTTGCCCCCTCCTCCTTTGTGTTCCTGACACGGGTCGGGGTCGTATCTCATCCGTGGGCGGGTCCTGCGGGCCTCTTATCTGGTGTCCCGTATCCGACTTGAAGTGTCTCGGGGCCTGCTCCGCCTCGTCCTTAGATGTCTGCCTGTACTTAATTCCTTCGGCTTCAAATTCCAGCGAGAAGGTATAACCCACTTGTATCGGGTCGCCCTCTCCTGCAGCTAAGTCGTGAGTGGCTTACAGCCTATACTCCATGCCAGTGTAAGATTGGAGAGGTCTTGATATATGGAACTTTGGAACCTTCAAATTCTATTTCCTGTTGCTGCTTTTCTCTGTTTAAGACCTCCAGTCTATCCTTATAACTTAAGAATCTAGCCACTATGGAGCGGGGGCTGTTCCCGTACGGTCTTCCTCCTCTGTGCGCCCGTTCAAGTTGTACTGTCTTGCCCCCTTCCGTTTCAAAGAGTTGGTGTATTAATGCATGTACCTTTTCTTCAACATGCCGTGGGGTCTCTGTTCAATTCCTTTAGGCCCAGAATTCTTATATCATTTCGTCTCTCCCCGTTTTCCAGATCGTCTATTTTTAGCCTCATCTCTTCTCTAAGATCCACCTCCGTCATTCTTGCGTCCAAACGCATCTCCATATTGGCGTTCGGCTGGTTATGTTCCAGTTCATCAATTTTGTCTTCCACTGTGGTTACTCTGTCCGTCAAGTCTGCAAGTAATGCTTGTATGTCCCCTCTAAGGGCTTTTATCTCTGCTAGAATATGTCCCCTATCTTCTTTAGTGGAAAACCTAGAGAGATCTATTCCTGAGGCCATTTGAAATATTGGGGTGTTCACTTTAGGCCTGCCTCTACCCTCTGGTTATCGACCACTGCTCTTCTCCCTTCTCCCATTTCACGTCTCACAACGTGCTCTCTGATTTGTTCCCCGGTCCTGCACGGTCCCTTTCCTTCCTTGTATTATCCCGGGATTCTTTACCCATTTAGCCCCTTCTGTGTCCAATCTTCTGAGGGGCCTTTGGTTGCGTCGTTCTTGATTATCCTCCCCTACATGTACTCCTCAGTAGTGGACTGCAGCAAAGGCGGCGGCATATGCAGGGCTCCTTTTGGCAACTTGCTCACTGTATGACCATCTTCCCTTGCACCATCTGATAGTGCCTGCGACCTGTTATCTGTGTCCAAACCAATCTGTAGGATTGGTGTTCTGGTTCAATCACTGAGCTGCGCGCACACGTTGTGGCGGTGGGGGGGGGGGGCTCTCTGCGCCACCTACACCGGGTTCACCACCTGTGCACAATAAATTCTGGCCTCAGTTCTCCCAGATATTTCCCCTTCAACCCCAGTTATATTGCATCTAACACATGTAGTGAGGAATGGGGGTCTGGGCGTGTCGTACTGTCCTCGCAGATGCGTGCTTCACTCACACAGTTAGCGGCTCCGCTCCTTCAGTGGCTTCCACCTCCCGGTGTCATGGCAATGGCATAATTCTATAGCCTCTCTCCTGGCCTTCAATGTGCTTCTTTTTTAACTAAAGGTCATTAAATGCCAAATGGATTGTGTCCTGCATGTGGTATCCACCCTGCTGTAACTGGGTCCCTGTGTTATTCTTGAGCTGATTTTGCCCGGTGTCACTGCCCTCTTCCACCTCCAATGCACCGGGGTTACCCCACCGGAGGTGCCCGCTTCACTGCAATGGATTCACTGGGGCGTGGGGTGCATTTCCTCTGAGTCCCCTCACCACTGCACTATGCTGCTTCCCTTCCCAGGGCTGGTGGCCTACGGGGAAACCCTCTGTTTCTCGCACGCCTTTAGACTCCCTCTCCGAGCCTCTCACCTCTTACGATCTTCGTATGTGCGGCCGGGGCGTGGGCTGGCTCGTACCTGGAGATTGCAATTGTGTGGTCTTCGTTTCCCTCATGCACTTCGCCCCGTCTCCCCTTTCACTGCAGGGGCTCATCCAAGACTGGGCGGGTGTTCGGATCCACCTCCGCTGATCACTCACTGCACCGCTCACTGGGCAGGGGCCGCTCGACATACTGTGCGCCCGCTGGGATCTTCCGTACGAGAGTCCCGCTCTCTGCGATCGGGTGAGCACCCCTCCGGTACCCCTTTCGGCTGTGTGCTGCGGTGAGGTTACGACTTGGAGGGGGAGGTCTTTACTGGCGCTGGAAGTCTCCCACCTTGGGGTTCCTTTGCCTTCTCTCGACCCCTCATCAGAGAACGATTACTGTGCCCTCAGCCCACTGGCGATTGCAGCCTCCTCGCTACATTCTCTGACTGAGGCAACACTGGCTACATTGCTCCCTTTCCCCTGGGTGTCTGGCGCTGTCGTTGGACTCGCAGGTGCGCACCAGTCAGTCACTTTAAGCGGTTGTGTAGAATTACATCTTCTGCGGGCATGAACGCTCTCTTCTCTGTAATGCTGGAGGGGGAGGGAGCTGCAAACCTAAGCAGCCATCTTGTCCGGCGGCCCCTAGTGGTCTCTCTGTGTGACTTTATTAATATTTCAATTCTAGGTGTGTTCTCCATCCACCATCCCATTTTGCATTTCGTGACTTTATTAATTCAAATCTAGGTGTTCTCCATCCCACAACCCCATTTTGCATTGTGTGCCTTTCTTAATATTTAGAATCAAGGTGTATTCTGCATCCCACATCCCCCATTTTGCATTGCCTGCATTTAACATTTCGGATATAGGCCTGTTTTTTTTACCTCTATTTAGCACTGCGTGCCTTTCTTAATATTTCAAATCTAGGTGTTCTCATCCCACCCCCTCATTTTTCATTGCATGTTGTGCCTTTATTCATATTTTGGATATAGGCCAATTTTCCCACCTCAATTTTGCATTGCATGATGGGCCTTTTTCAATATTTTGAATCTAGGTGTTCTCCATGCCACACCCCCGATTTTTCATGGTGCCCTTAATATTTCCAATATAGGTGTTCCCCAACCCACCCCCATTTTGCATTGTGTGCCTTTCTCAATATTTCAAATATAGGTGTTCTCCATCCCACAAACTCCCCATTTTGCATTGCACTATGTGCCCTAATATTTCGAATGTAGGTATTTTTCTCCATCACGCACACCATTTTGCATTGCATTGTGCCTTTATTTTTTCGAATGTGTTCTCCATCCCACGCACACCATTTTGCATTGTGCTATCCTAAATATTTCGAATCTAGACATGTTCTCCACCCATCCCATTTTGCACTTCGTGACTTTATTAATTTAGGCGTGTTCCCCATGCCACTCCATTTTGCAGTGTTCCATTCTTAATATTTCAAAACTGTGTTTTTCCACCTCCATTTTGCATTGCTTTGTGTGCGTTTCTTAATGTTTTGAATCTAGGTGTGGTGGTCCGTCTCCATTTTGCATTGTGCCTTTCTTAATACTTCGGATCTAGGCGTGTACTCCATCCCACCCTCTATTTTGTATTGCATTGTGTGCCTTTATTATTTCGGATCTAGGCCCGATTTCCCACCTCCATTTTGCATTGTACCTTTTTCAATATTTCAAATCTAGGCGTGTACTCCATCTGCCCCATGTTTCATTACATTGTGTGCCTTTCTTAATATTTCAAATCTAGGTGTTCCCCATCCCACCCCCATTGAGTTGCATTGTGTACCTTAATATTTCGAATGTAGGGGTGTTCTCGCTCCCACACCCTCATTTTGCATTGCGTTCATATTTTAATATTTTGGATCTATGCCCATTTCTCAACTTCCATTTTGCATTGTGTGCCTTATCTGGGTCGTTTTCCATCCCACATCCCGTTTAGCATTGCGTGACATTCTTAATATTGCGTATTTCGGTGTTCTCAATCCCAGCCCCCCCCCATTGCGCCTTTAGCAATATTTCAAATCTAGGTATGTTCTCATCCCACCCCACCCCCATTTTGCATTGCATTGTGTGCATTTGTTAATATTGCTATTCTAGGTGTGTTCTCCATCACAAATACCCCATTTTGCATTGTTGTGTCTTGCATAAGATTTCGAATCTGGGTGTTTTCTCCATACCACACCCCCATTTTGCATTGTGTGCCTTAATGTTTAAAATCTAGGGGTGTTTTTTCCTCCTATACTTTGCGTTGCATTGTCCCTTTCTTAATATTTTGGATCGAGGCCAGTTTTCCCACCTCCATTAATGTTGACAATCTAGGTGCGTTCTCCATCCCACACCCCTATTTTGCATTGTGCCTTTCTTAATACTTAGGACCCGATTCATAGAATCAGGCGCATGAAAGGTACAAGGGCCACACGCCAAGAAGGAGTCTGTTCCAGCCCTGGCGCAGAAAAATCTATTCATGGATTTCCAGAGGCATCAGTAGCCGTTGCGCAAGTAGGCACAAGTAACCGCACCTGCGCGAGTAACTGCCCAACACGCCCCCCACACAGGAAAAAGCAAGTGAAATGCCTAACACGGCGCAATCCTGGGCTAGCAGCCAGCCCCCCCCTCCTGTAATCATGCGAACACCTAGCAATCCTTGGTGGCACCCCAGCCAAATTGTGCTTCTGCACTTTGCAATCTGCTGCATGCAGCCCCCTCCTGACGGGACACCCACACCCCAGCCCACACCCTGCAGGCAGCCCCATCCACATGGGATACCCCACCACATTTCCCATGACCACACCCTGCAGGCAGCCCCCTCCACATGGGGAGAACCCAGCCCTCATCACCAGTGAACACACCCGGCAGGCAGCGACCTCCACATGGGATACTACCACCCCAGCCCATCACCCGTGCCCCCACCCTGCAGTCAGCCCCCTCCACATGGGATAAACCCCCACCCAGCCCCCATCACCCGTGAACCCACCCTGCAGGCAACCCCCTCCACATGGGAGGACCCAGCCCCCCATCACCCATGATCCCACCCTGCAGGCAGCTCCTTTTACAAATGGGAGGACAAGCCCCATCACCTTTGAACCCACCCTGCAGGCAGCCCCCTCCACATGGGACATCACCTGCATGATGTACCCTGACATAGTGACGTATCACTCCATAGATTGTCATGCACCTTGACTGCTGTCTAGGGACACCAGCCAGAATATCCACCGGAACATGTATCCTGCAAACAAAAATGAATGCATTCACTGGGCCACATCCATGAGTCAGCTTGGCAAACAGAATAGCTGTCCGCAACCCTCTCCCAACATATACACGTAACAAGTGAATTTAAAAGTGAGTGCCTGCTGGCCATGTGAAAATGTCATGGCATCAATACCCAGGGACAAATTGTTCACCAATGACAGAATCCACACCACCCTCAATGTGTGCCACATGAACAAACACTAGCCAGGTGTACCACAGCCTGACCTTCATTGAGCTGCTATTCCTAGAAGAGAATCCATAATAAACACATCACAGCTCATGTCACTGTGTAAGCTACCTATATGGCTACCTCAATGGGCCCCCGACTGTGCTGTGCAGCATGTCATTGTACATTGGTAAACCATGTAATTTCCTTGTTGTTCACTCTGTGCCACTCTCTCCCTATCTGGTATGGTACACTGTACTCCTGTACAAATCAATGTCAATGGCCATTCACCCTGTTACCCTGTGTTGCTCCTGCACTCTGTGGTGTATGCATATTTTCTTTCTGGTGTCAACTGATCATGTGTCTGCATTGCATTCCATGTAGGTACATCGTCTCCCGATGGTGTGCATCGTATGCAAGGCAGGTGAGTTCCACGGACCGGTGAGGGCATGGCATTTGCTGACACTTCACTGGTGTTTGCATGGGAGCGGGGCACTGTGTTCACTCTGGTTTTACTAACCTTTAGCTCTGTCACTATTGCTTGATGGTTGTATTACTCACCCAGGGGTGATGCCAATGATGGTTATGGTCTTGTTAATCTGATGGATTGCTGGGGACATGGTTTACTGATTGGAACTGTGTTTTCTGTGTCTGGCTTTCATGGTTGGTTGTGTGTGTAGCATGGTGAACTTCTTGTGGACTGTGGCAGGGGCAGATGTTTGAGCTGATGTGTGCCTCATTTAACTTTTGTCAGGTCTAATGAGTGGCACATCTGATCCCTATCAGGGTTCGTGGGATTAGGAATGTTTCTCAGATTTGCTGGGTTGAATTTATGGTTCAACTATTAGTGTGTTTACTCCCCATCTACTAATGTTCATTCCTCAATGCTGTCCCTCCAGATCCATTTCATCATGTCACTCTGACCTGCTTCAGGTGAGCCCGTTATTTATGGAGATTTTTTGCAGGGGATCTTTATCATCAGCATGGGCCAACCTCTGGTATACACATCCTGCCGCCCTCGGTTTGGGGAACCTTATGTTTGCTTTCCATGACCTACCCATGTGTTTCATATTCTACTCTTCCTTCTCTCTCCCTCTTCCCTGCTAAGCAATCCATCTGCTCTTAGTCCTTGTTGCTTGAAGACTGTCTGCTTGATGTGCCTCCGTCAACCCCAGCAATTTGTGGGGCAGTTGCCTCTGTGATGTGGACTAGTGTCATCACTGCACTTGGGCAATGACCCAAGAGAGTTGCATCTCTCTACACTTACCCAAGCATCCACTGACTGGTTGCACTTGAACCACCCCTGAACTTGTTACCACCCTCCAAATACCTCACCCTCTGAGCATCTGTGCACTTGCTCCTGATTGCACCATGAAGGTACAGTGTCTCTTCCACCCTGTCCTCGGTCCCTGCATGATGGCATATTGATGCACTTGTGAAAATATGATGAATGCTGTCCGACAGATTCACTGTTAAATGCACTGTTGATAGTGTAGTATAGTTTAGTATGCAATTACTGTTCCTGTCCAGAATATTATGGATCTCTGAGCGGGTGTTATTTTTATACTCCTCCAGCATTGGATCTTTCATGGATTCACCTGCTGTGAATATTCCCCGTCAGGCTGGGAAACCTTTGTCACTTTAACTTAGCAATTTCCTGTGGAAAACTTCGACACTTCAGTGTCCTATTAAAATACTTTTTGAGTGCTTTAGGCCCCACTAATAGGACGTATGGTATGAAGAGCCCCGCGGCTTCCCTTCAGATTTCAACTGTCTCCAAACTGTTGGGATCACCTGGTGTTTGTGTTCTTGCGCATGCGTTTTGGTAATCGAGAGCTATTATGGCATTGGGGGCTCAGAAGTCTCTTTTTCGGCCTTGTGCTACCTGTGGCTTGAAGCCATATGGATTGCCTCTACTGCCTTTACCCCCATCACTCAGCAGACACCTGCGAGATTTGTCAGGGGTTCTCGCAGAAGACTCTGAAGGACCGCAATCGGCGGCTTATGTTTGCTCAATGAGGGCACGTACCCGGCTTCAGAGGTGGTGTCGGACCGCAGTCTGTCTTTGGAGCAGGCAGTGAAGTCTGCGTAACATCGTTGTGCGGCGTCGGCCGAGCCTCTGTCGAAGAAACATTGTCCTGCTTTGCCAGTGTTGGAGGTGGGGAAGAGCAGTAAGTCTTCATCGAGCAAGCCGCAGGGTGCGAGTATCTCTTCGTCCAAGCATGGTCAGTGAGACCATTCCCGGGGGTCTGGTTGTAGTCCCGAGAAGTCGACGGTGCAGGAGAAAAGGCTTGGCCAAGTCGAAGGAATCCTCTTCGAAGTGCTCGTCGTCCGGCGATCTTCACAGGTAGTTGTCCAGCCGGGCGTCTTCCAAACACCAGTCCAGTTCATCCAAGAAAGCCAGGTCTCCGGTGAAGTCATCAAGGGAAGTGGTTCAGACGACTACCTAGTCGACGGTGGCTCCGTCTTTGACGGTTGTGCTTCAGTCTACGATCCTGTTGTCGGCACCGGCCACGACAGTGATTGACAGTGGACCGATGCTGTTCTCGTCCACGCGAGTGGACACAGAACGATTGATGATGAGCGGGGCGTGGCAGTCTGCTGCCTTTGATTCTCTTCTTCCGGACAACATTCTGCACCAGGATCCAGCGACTTTATTTGGTTTCATCGGAGGTTGAAGATGACCAGGATCAGGTGCTGGGCCCGTCGGCTTTGGGGCTACAAAGTGTGGGGCCTTCAACGTCAAGTGGACTGGGAGCTGGGCCGGCCAGTTATCTGCTGGTTAATGGTTAATCCACAGTCTCTCTTGTCATTACAAGTCCTGTCCATGCGTCAGTCATTGTTGGGGCAGCTGGATGCGAGGTTGCCTCCTCCGAATGTGAATCCGGCGGTGCCGGTGGGCGAAGTACCGTGTGTAACACCGGGAAAGTCTCCTCCGGCACGGTTGCCATTGCCGGTTGGGGTAGGCCGTCCACAGTCGCATCCAGAAGAAGGTGAGCTGCCAGAGTCTGAGCCAGAGTGTTCCGTGGGACACTTTGTCTGTTTCGTCTTTGCTGACCAGGGTCGATGCGTGGGACACGGACGTAGAGGTGGAACTGCCCCGGAGTCTGGCGCAACCGTCTCCACCAGATATTGGGGCATTCCACGCCATGATGTCTAAGGCGTGTGTGGAGTTTGGACTGGCTCCAGAAGAGGAGCGGAAGGACTGCTTCCTATTTGATCATATGGGCAAGAGGAGGAAGGCTGTCTGCTCCGTGCCTATTCTTGGTCATGTGGCAGGAGGGCCTGCGCACGATGCGCCATCTGTTTTCGGAGCCGCCTAAAGCACCCAAAAAGGACGTTGATAGGACACTGAAGTGTCGAAGTTTTCCATAGGAAAACGCCAAGTTAAAGTGACCGAGGTTTCCCAGCCTGGCGACAGGAAATATTCACAGCAGGTGAATCCATGAAAGATACCAATGCTGGAGAAATGGAGGTACAGGTAAGAAACAACTCCCTTGTTCCATACATTGTTGAGCGCATTGAGACGCTTGTATTATGTGTTGGCCATTTATCTGTCTCTTTGGACATTCCATACCATAGCACAGTCTGGTGATAATTTTACATGTCATATGGGATGCCCAAGCAGCGTGCATTTGGTTACGTGTGGGGCATCACCATGTCCACCGGTACGCCACGCCGTGTTGCAGCATTGTGCAGGACACATGCTGCACACTAGTGGTAGTGCATAAAGCTGCTCACGACCAGAGATGTCAAGGGAGCGGGAACGTGACTTGAACACTGTGCGCTCCATTATGCCCAGAGTTGCAATATGGGCTGTGTTGCATCTTACCTGGGGTGGTGTGGCAGGGTTCTGTATTGGTGTGCTCATGTAGGTGCTCAGAGGGTAAGCACTGTCCACTGTAGAGGCAAAAATGTTTGTCATTGGTGTGTATTTGTGTGTAAGACATATGCATGGGCATTTATACTCACCAATGCGATGTGTTGCCATGCCTCCCAGCTTCCAGGGCTCGGTGTAGGGGTGACATTCTGAATATGAAACTATCATGGGTGGACCCTGGATAGTTTGCATGTACAGAAGTAATGATACCCATGGCATCACGTAAAACCTGCATTTAGATGGAATGCCAGTGCTTGCGATTGCGATATATGTGCTCTGTTGTAAATGGACGTAGAGCCACATGAGTGCAATCGATAACACCAAGCACTTTAGGGCAGTGCACCACCCCATACAAATCCTGGACCACAGCCTGCCTTTCTGCAAGTGTTCTGGGCATGTAGATGTGCCTGCTGACTGAGGGGTGTGCAGTCATTATTGCCAACACCTGGTGTAGGCAGCGTGACTGCAAGGACTGTGAAATGAATGCCCCCCAACTATGGCAGGTGTCTGCTGAACTGGCCCAGTGGCCAAACAATGCAGTACATTTAGCCCCTTTTCCAAGGGCTCAGTGCTTGGGAGCACAGGGTGGGTGATGTAAGGTCATCCTCCCACTCCGTGACCAGGTCTGCTATGATATGAGGTGGAAACCTATACCTGCCATAAACCTGGTCATCAGCATCCCAAAAAGGCTGGTCCTAGGTAGAAGAATCAGGGCCCTGGCCATCCTCCTGTGGTGTCCCATGATCACTGCTGAAACAAATGGTACATTCATTGTAGCTGTATAGGAGCGTTTGTTGATCGCGCAGGCTTTTTATGCATTTGTTTTTGTGCGCATTGGCGTATCCGCCAGCTATTGCGTGACGTACCTGTTTCAGGATTTGCACGTGCTCCCCAATGACCCTCTATGGCCACGCCCAGCAATGATGCACGTGCCTTAGGCACAAAGTGTGCAAATCACACTTTTCTATGAGCCTGGTGCCAGAGGTGCCAGGACTGGGTCCATTTGGACCCTGTAGGTGATGGAGACATGGGTCCTTGCCCGGTGGCCATGAAACCCACACCCCGAGGATTGCATTGTCTTCATATTTGAAAATATAGGTGTTCTCCATCCCACACCCCCATTCTGCATTGCATTTTGTGACAATGTTACGGATCTAGGTGTACTCCTTCACCCCCATTTTGTATTACATTGTGTGCCTTTCTTCAAATCTAGGTGCGTTCTCCAACCCAAAGCCCCCATTTTGCATTGTGTGCCTTTATTAATATTTCAAATCTAGGGGTATTCTCCATCCCAACCCCCATTTTACATTACATTGTGTGCCTTTAATAATGTTTCAAATATGTGTTTTTCCACCTTTTGAATTGTGTGGCCTTAATTTGAATCTAGCTATGTTCTGCATCTGACAACCCCCATTTTGCATTGTGCCATTCTTAATATTTCAAATCTAGGTGTTTTTTTTCCACGTACATTTTGCATTGCATTGTTTGCCTTGCTTAATATTTCTAATCTAGGTGTTTTTCCACCTCCATTTTACATTGTGTGCCTTAATGTTTTGAATCTAGGTGTTCTGCATCCCACACTCCCATTTTGGATTGCATTGTCTTAATATTTCAAATCTAGATGTGTTCTCCATCCCACACCACCCATTTTGCATTGTGTGCCTTTATCAGTATTTCAAATGTTGGTGTTGTGTTATCCCTCAACCCATTTTGCATTTCGTGACTTACTTAATATTTTGAATCTGGGTGTGCTCCATCCCAGCCCCTCCACCCTATTTTTCATTGTATTGTGTGCCTTTCTTGATATTTCAAATCTAGGTATGTTTTTCCACCTCAGTTATGCATTGCATTGTGTGCCTTGATATTTAAAATCTAGTTGTCTTCCCGAGCCCCTGCACCCATTTTGCATGGCATTGTGCCTTTCTTAATATTTCGAATTTAGGTGTGTTCTCCATCCCACGCCCCATTTTGCTCTTCATTTTGTGTCTTGCTTAATATTTGAATCTAGGTGTGTTCTCCATCGCAAACCCCCCATTTTGCATTGTGTTCCTTTCTACATATTTAGAATCTAGGCATGTTCTCATCCTAAACCCCCCATTTTGCCTTGCATTGTGTCTTTATTAATATTTCGAATCTAGGTGTTCTTCCCGGCCCCATTTTGCATTGTGTGCCTTGATCAATATATTGAAACTACGTGTTCTCCATCGCACACCCCCCATTTTTCATTGTGTGCTTTTCTACATATTTTGAATGTAGGCGTGCTATCCATCTAACCCCCCCCTTTTTTGCATTGTGCTGTTCCTAATATTTTGAATCTAGGTGTTCTCCATCCCACCCTGCATTTTGCTTTGTGTGCTTTCCTTAATATTTAGAATCGGGGTATGTTCTCCTGACAGAATTGCCCCTAAAGAGTGTGATCCCTTGCCCCCTCCCTCAACCCCAAAATAGCGCTGTGAGAAGTGGGTAGGGAATCAAATGTGGTCTATGGCAAGACATGCCCCTAGGGATTTAGTCTAGCGCTTGGACTGTTCCCTTGAGTCTTTGCACCCCATGCCATACTTAAAATAACACAACCAGGAAAAATGTTTGTGTAGTTAGTTTGGACTCAGAGACCTCATTATGAAGCATGAAAACTATCTTATTCACATAAGATGTGTCGCACCAGTTGAATACATATCATGTTCTTAATGCATAAACTATATTGTAATGACTAACTGTACCAACCAAAATATCATTTGTATGCCTCGTGGAATTCATAATGTACCACTGAATACCACTATTTCTGTAACCAAGCTCTTGTAAGTAACAGCGCCTCAATGCCATGGGCTGCTTGCGCAGTATACAAATATAAGTAAATAAATGTTTACATTTTTGTACAAGTATTTGATTTTTGAACATACTGTGTGCATGCAATTTTGTGTATGTTAACTCTTCATATTGTACTTTAAATGTTAATTCAACATGCTTTGAAAATGTGTGTAAAAAGAAATTAAATGGCAGATAGGTTTGGAAGTGACAGTTGATTTTAGGAGTTGGAAAAAATGACAGTAAATTCATTTTATAGATTATACAAGCTAAAAGTCAGTTAATCTGTTTATATGAATCTATAAAAATTGTACTTGTACTATATAGAAAATATGCATACCTGTAGTTTGTGTTCATGCATATGGATAGGCATGCAGCTGCAAGTTGAAACCTTGCAGACTTGTACAGTATTTCTGGTAGAAGGTGCTTTCCAATGATATGACACTTGTACTCAGATTCACAGTACATATAAACTGTTGATCTATGATGATGCAGTTAGATGTAGAGGTCTTGGATGTGATTGGTGGATGTTCATGTGACTTCTTAGCTATATCCAATGAGGGAATGGCACAGAAAGTGAAAAGGAAATGGTAGAAGGACTGTTCATGTTACGATATGTCCGCGGACATGGCGGTAGTCCTCGGACATCGGGTGTTGCATCTGGGGATTTTTGGGTTGGGGAGCCATGCAAATGAGAATGAGCAGAGAAAGGGATTGGTCAGGAAAGTTTAGTGGGTGTGTTGTGCAAGGAGAGAGTTTCTCAGATACTCTTTCTGCTGAGAGAAGAACAGATAGCTATGGCTGTTTTTAAAAAAACAGATTGTTTGGATTTTGGGAGACTCGTGGATACATTAGTTGAAGGTGCATGCAGAAAGCTGTGGAGTAGCTGGAGATCTTGGATTCCCACATGTGGAAGTGCACTGGCATGGAGTACGTGGAATGAAGTGGTTGGACTTGCTACACCTCTGTGCTACCTTGGAGACAGAGCAACAACCAGACATAATTGTAATTCATTGTGGAGGGAACAGTTTAGGACATGTGTCTGGAATTTCTTTGCAATTTGCAATGAAAGAAGTACATGGATATGTTTCCAAATTCTCAAGTAATTTTTTCACGGATTGCGTGGAGGAAAATGTGGCTCCGTTCTTCATTTGGTCCACAAATGGAGAAAGCAAGGCGCAATGTCAATAAGGCTGGTTGTGCCTTTCTAAGAGATTTTGCCATGTCCTCTTTTCACAATGAAAATATTATGTTTCGTACTACATACATTTTTCACAGAGATGGAGTCCATCTTACTTATGCTGGCAATCAGATTTTTTTGAGAAATGTACAACATGCATTGCAACCTTTTTTGGAATTACAGCATCCATTTTATAGTAGGTGTTGAGCATTTCAAATTTTTCAAACACAAATAAACACCACCAAAAGGCTCTTTTCAGAGCCACCAATTCTTCCCAGATAAAACTGCAATGGTTATGATAGGGAAGCACCTCAAAATTTTAGATGTCCGGACTTCTAAAAAATAGTCATGCTTCATTTATTTTCACTTTTTTTTTTTAACTGTAAAAGGTGGCTCTGAAAAGAGCCTTTTTTTTTTGTTTTACATTTCTTTTTTTTTTTTTATACAAGACACACTAGGAGAGGGGACACTAACCACGGGGATAAGAAAGGGCGAGCTGAGAGAGGAAGATGTAGAGTGGGTTTCACTTGGGTAGTGAGCAGACCTTTTCGTGCTATGAATCGATAGCCTCAAAAGCACTACAAAGTCTCTCCCCCTGCACAGTACTGCGACGCAGTACATACACACAACTGTGACCCTCGAAAGGTAAGGGTCATCAGCATTGCGTATGGCCTGTGAGGCAGCTTGAGGAATACGCTGTTCCACAGGAGTGTTCCTTGTGGTGACAGGATTGGAAACAGAGGTTGAAGTAGAGGAAGTCAACCTGCTACGCTCCTCGCAAGGTACAACTTTTCAAACGGCCCACAAGTGGAATGACTTTAGATGTTGCTTCATGATAGTTGTCCCAAAGCTGTATGAACCATGCCTCCCGCGACTGCACTCATTGCAGGTGACTTGGTTCACACGCGCCTTAGGACCATTACCACAAATGGTAAATAACCGCCACTCCCAAGACTCACGCCGAGTGCTGGTAGTAGGGACTTCCACTACCTCATTCTCATCCTCTTCTTCCTCCTGTGCATCCTCGCTCCTGTTCCCCTCGTCAGGCCCTTGGGGAGGTGGTGGTGGTGGAGGGGGTGGTACTGAGGCAGATGCAGCACCAGGTGTAGTAGTGGAGCCATGGATGCCATCAAGTTCGCGATGGAAATCTGCAAATTGGCAGCAAAATTCACTGTGCTCTGTAAGATAGCCAGAAACACAATGAGAATGAGCTCTAGGACGTGGTCTTTTATAGGGGTGCTTGTGCACGGTTCGCAGACATGCGCGCTGTCCGCGGACAGATCGAACAGAAAAAAGGGTTCAAAAAGTCACAAAGTATGTAGAAACTCAGGATTACTATGTGGGACTTGTTCTATGGTGAGTTTTTGTTGGAAAATATTGTAGATTACTTCAAAATGTCATTTTAAATTGTTCGGGGACACGAACAGTGTTCGCAATCAGAACATACGCTGATCTTGGGCGCGGTCACATGATGGCTTCGCGAACATGTTGGCGAAGGGAGCGGGTGTCCGCAGGACACCAAATGCATTGAAACTATTTTGTGTATGCGCGTTGGTGTTCTACAGACACTGTTCGGGTCCTGGAGTGATTAAAAGTGCGTCACAAGTGAAACAAACAGTTACGGATAGGCGTTTCTTCATGGAACAGTTTCAACTTGTCTGCGAACAATACGGACAGGCATAGCGTCCTCAGGACACCCACATTTCATCCATTGATGAACATTTCAGGACACACAATATGTACTAAGAACACTTTCATCTTGTCAGCGAACAATACGGACAGCGTCGTCGGGACACCCACATTTCGTCCATTGTCGAACATTTCAGGACACCGCGTGTTAGAACAGTTTCAACTTGCTAGTGAACAGTACGGACAAGTATAGTGTTCTTAGGACATCTCCATTTTCATTTCTTTACTGACATTCTGGACACCCGCGCTGTCCGCGGACACCTGAATTGCTTTTTTTTTAAAAAAAACAAGAAATTAATTAGGACACTATAATTTACTTTATTTTACATGTATGTTACATTTATGAGAGAAGGTGAGGCAGAAACTGAAACAAAAACAGGGGAATTGGGGGTTTCAATAGGATTTGAGGTGAAGAAGGGATGGAAGTCTCATCAAAAAGTTTTGGTTCATGGAGAGGGTTTGGGGATAATTGACTGGGATATGGTGAGGGGGTACAGGTACATGTGGGACAATGGTATGTAGTTTGAAGTGATCCTCCACACATTTTTTTAAATTATTAAAATTTGCCAAGAGTAGGTCCATTTTTTTTCTTCTATGTGCTGAAGAGTCTTATCCAATACAGCTTTTTCATTAGTATTTTCAATTTTTGTATCGTCTGTACAAAAAAATGTTAAATGTATATAAAATATTAATTAATTGGTTTATATAGTAAAGTGTCTACCATTAGATTCACTATCTTCTGACATTTCCTCACGTGGGAAATGCTCCTCTAGCCACTCCAGAGTACTAGACATTTCTGTGAGAAAAAAAACAATCTTTTTTGTATCTAATACAGAAAGTTTACAAATATATAAGTAAAATGCAGTACACTTACTATTTCAGTTAAGGTGTATTCTGAGTGATGTGTAGATCTGCTGTTCTTAGTTGTGGAGTTTCTGTGAGGTAATCATGTTGGAAGCCTATCTTTCTTCTTTTGGTATATTCCATTTTTAGAAAATATTGTATTTAAATGAATGGTTAGTGTGGTGTGTGTGTGTGTGTGTGTATATATATATATATATATATATATATATATATATATATATATATACACATACATATATATACACATACATATATATTACACATTATATGTAGTAATAAATAAGAAGTGTATGTGTGCTGGTTTGTGAATTTGTAAAATGTTCATATGTTATGATATAACAATTAAACGTACCCCCCCCCCCAGACTTTTTGGGTAGTGGTGCTGTTGTCCGAACATATCCGTGGACATTAAGAGTTTGCGGACATCAAATTCAGTAGAGGGGGTTCAGTATGTTCCATATTACATGTACATAAAGTCAGTTATTATTGTGTTGTGCTACTAAAAACCTATGAAATTCAGTGAAAAACTTTGTTAAAGGGACATTATGGTTCCAAGTAAAACCGAAAACCCCCTGAAATTCGCCAGTTATGGTAAACTAAGCAACCATAACTCAAGCCACCACTGTACACTTTTTTTTTTATATTTAAAAACTTTATTTGTTTTTAGTCAAAAAAATAGACCTTACAAATAATTTGTGATTCTTTCAGACAATACAAAATTGTTAAAATCATAAAATATTATGGTATGAACACAATCGATATGACATGTTGAACATAAAAATATTAAATTCATAAATTAAGATGTGTACAAGAGTACACTAGATTTAAGCACCATCAATTCTCAACATTCATTAGTTCTCTAAGGTCGCAATGCATTTTCTAGTTCTTTCTCAATGATATTTACAAAGTTCGTTGTTTTTACTACAGAAGTATCTGTTGATCCCCACATACATTTAGTCCAAATCCACTCTCTAGCTAGAATCGTATTAGCTTTCATAAAGGACTTTATAAGAATGCATCGTACATTTTCAAAGTAACAGCAATATAAGAACAGATGTTTTAAAGTCTCCACAGCTTGATTACAAAAACGACATACCTCATTAGAGTGAGCCAATGTTTCTTTAGACCAGTATTTCGTTCTAGATTGAGTGTGAATTAAATCTAGCCTGAAGCGCATAAAAGTGCGACGGACCTTAGAACAGGGGCAAAGTGTTAAATAAGACATGCGTGGTTTCTGCTTGTGTATAAATTTGCAATATTCCGCACAAGGGTAAATTTCCATTGTCGTACAGGTATCGCCCCAATCCTGTAACAGTAATTTCTTCTTGATTTTCTCTTGAAAAAGTTCCAGATCTTCCATTGGGAGATTGATCTTATACAGTAGGGTTAGCATGCATTCTTTAAATTTCACCATAGAGGGAGGGTTGTTATCTATCAACATTCTGTTTAGCCCTATGTAGAGCGAATTTCTAATGGCAAATAATATTTTAGCAAAATTGTTTAACATGCGCCAATTGTATCTGGAGGAGAGGGAGTTAATCCCCAACTCATGTCTTATCACAACATAAGCATTGATGAGGGTAAGCCTAATACATCTTTCCAAATCTGCCCTTGAAGTTGGTCCAATAATGGCCCTAGATCATGTAAGGTAAGTTCAGCTCTGTATAGTAGAATGGCTTCAACTTTTTTTTGAATAAAATTCCAATAGTGGCAATAGAGAAAATTTGCAAATTTTCTTTAGTAGAATTTTCATTTGGCATTTTAATGGAGAACTTTTCGCAATCAATTGTTCTTTCATGAATTTATAGGAGATATTCTTAGAGAGAATCAATCCTAAGTATGGTAAAGTGGGGCTAATTGTAATTGGGGAGACACCAATTTTCCATACAAACTTAGGTACTTTTTTCTTATTTGAAAAGATAATAATGTTAGATTTTTGAGGACTGACTACCAAATTATTAGTTACAATATTGCATGAAGCAATCTAGTTTAGCTTGAAGGCCTGACTGAGTCCAATCAAAAAATAAAATGTCGTCAGCGTACGCTAACCAGGACAATGTAAAGGCTCCAATGCGAATAGCAAACAACTTCTTAGCATTCCATAGATCTTCTATATCTCGTAGATAGAGATTAACAGGCCGATTCATGTAATTCCTCACAAAAGTGTCGCACGCGGCTGGCACACAGCGTGCCTGTGCGAATGTCTGCGCCAGCCGCGTGCGATAAAATCAATTTCCGCGCACAGCGTATTCATGGATTCTCGCCTCCAAAAGCAGACATGGCGCAGAGTGGCGCAGCGACCCTGCAGCAGCACTAGTTACGCCCCCAAGAACGCCCTTGCGCAAGGAGAAGCCATCAAGATCGCAAAACCATCGCAAAGGGCTGTGCCAACCCTGTACCAGTTTACCGGACTGGCAAACAGCAAACGCAAAGCGGGGAACGTGTATTACGGGTTTCGGGAACACGCGTGCGCAAGTCTCACACGCGATCTGGCCTGGGGGAGCGTGTGTGTGTATTTCAGAGGTGCGCAAGAAGTTTCACACACGAACGGGCTGGGTGCGTGTATTTCAGGGGTGTGCGAGAAGTTCCACACGCGATTGGCCTGGGCGCATGTATTCCAGAGGTGCGCGAGAACTTCCACACGCGATTGGCCTGGGCGCGTGTATTTCAGATGTGCGCGAGAAGTTCCACACGCGATCGGGCCTGGGGGAGCGTGTGCGTGTATTTCAGGGGTGCGCAAGAATTTTCACACGCGATTTCAGCAGGGTACGTGTATTTCAGGGGTGCGCGAGAATTTTCACACGCGATTTCAGCAGGGTACGTGTATTTCAGGGGTGCGTGAGAATTTTCACACGCGATTTCAGCAGGGTACGTGTATTTCAGGGGTGCCTGTGTTTTCACACGCGATTTCAGCAGGGTACGTGTATTTCAGGGGTGCCGGGGAGTCCTACATGTGATTTGGCAGTGTGGGTCCTCCCAGGTGTCCCCTGTACACCCTCCACGGCCCCTGCAGGCAGCCCACACCACAGGGGACTACCCTGCATCCCTGGTCATGGCCTGCAGGCAGCCCACCCAACATGGGCATGCCCCCCAGCAAAGGCACATGTCTCCTTGCACTACTGATCACCAACTCATGTCCCCTTGCACCCCAACCCCCAGCATTGCGGGGCACCTGCCAGCAGGCCCCCACTCATGTCCCCCTGCACCCCCACACCCCAGCATTGCGGGGCACCTGCCAGCAGGCCCCCCACTCATGTCCCACTCATGTCCCCCTGCACCCCCACCCCCCAGCATTGCGGGGCACCTGCTAGCAGGCCCCACTCATGTCCCCCTGCACCTCACCCCCCAGCATTGCGGGGCACCTTCCAGCAGGCCCCCACACATGTCCCCCAGCCAACATGTCATCACAATCTTGATCCCCGGCCCTTATGGTCAGCCTCTAAATGCAAAACACCCACTCGAGTATTGCATCCACCCACTTAGAAATGGCAATGACATGATAGAACCCCAATAGCAAGTTTGGAAATGAACAGATGGCCTTCACATACACCCAATGGGTGTCAGTGAATCTCAAAACCCATATCATGATATGCATGATACCAATGAGATGATACTACACATTGAAGTTTGATGAGAAAAATGTATTAAAAACAGCATAAATGGAATTAAAAATAAACAAATGACAATGGGAATCAAAAACCAAAAGCAGCATGTCCGTAAAATAATGAAAAAAGACAAATCATAATCCAAAGGAAAGGTGTCCAAAGTCACAGTTCAAGAAAGTAAATCCAAGGTAAAAACAAAACCGAAAACCATTGCTCCATGGGTAAATCAAAAAAAATATATATAATCCAACAGTCAACTATATACAGATAAACAAACCAGGGTCCATGATCCCAACTGAAGAAATGAAACCTACATAAAAATACTACCTAATAAAATAAAACTATATACAAAAATCCGGCCCATTGTCCAAAAGGTCCAAAATAAATAAAGCAAAGGAAACCTAACACTAACTACATAACTATTTACAAGGGCAGCGGGCTAGTCCGACGGCTCACTGGTTGTTGTCATGGGCCAGGGCATCATCGAACTCCTGTTCAATGGCTTGGAGGCGGGCATGTTCCCTGGCCCCGAGGTCCCGCAGGGATAATGCAGTGTCCAGCTCCAACTCCCTGTGAAGACCCTCGAGGCACTCAGCCCACCTCAGCGCCCTCCGCAGCTGCTCCGCACCTATCTGCTGGCCCAACCGCTCCCACACGGAAGCCACTCCCATTCCAGGGTTCTCCTGCCCTCCGGCCGATGCCTGCACCCCTGATGTTGATGGCCCCGAGCCATGATGCCTCTCACGTCGAGCCTGCCGCTGCCTCCGACGCAACTGCCTGTGCCAGCACGACGGCATCCAGGCTGATGGAAACCACTGACGCCGTCGTGCACGTGCCCTGCCCTATGATGCCGTCACATCCTCCATCTGCTGGGGTCCAGTTGCTGGTGTGTCCACCCCTGCTTGTCCTCCGACTCCCGACTGTGGCAGGGATGGGATCCCCACCGAGGTGGCTGCATTGGTCGGGGCAGGTCCACAGGGGGCCCTGGTGGCATCTGGGCCAGAAGACGGCATGGAGTACGACTGGCACATAGCCTCCACAGAGGAGGAGAGGGTCGCCAGAGTGCCCGACACATGTACGAGACCCCCGACCATGACCGCTCCCAACTGGGCCACGGTGCTCTTTGTGATGACGTGCGTGCTCCCCCCGGCAAGCACGCACCTCATCACGAATGACAGCCGTGCGCAACGCGACACCAATCGGGACCTTCTCCATATGGCCAGGGGTCCCCTCGTCCGCAGGTGGAGGGGAGTCAGATGACATGGACATCCCCCCTACCTGCGGACGGGCCTGGGATGGGGCATCCCTGCTGGTGCATGGTGGTGCAGTCCCAGTGCCAGGGACAGTGACATGCGCAGGCACCTCCACGGTGACCTGTGCTGCCTCCTGCCCCTGGACTGCACCACTTGCACCAGCAGGGATGCCCCCACCAGGCCCCATGTGCGGCTCAGTAGCGGCCTCCTCCTCTGTGGAAACCACCAACCTGTATGGCTCCACACCGTCTTCCGCCGTTGCAAGCCCCTGTGGGGGCTCACCCACCCCTTCCGCTGCAGCCGTGGGGGCATCCCCGCCGCTTAGCTCCACAGCGCCATCTCCGCCCTCTTCTTCACTTTGCGCTGTGTAGAGGGAGACATAGAACACAAGCATCAGGGTACTGTACAATGGTCCCCTAGACAGGAAGCAATAGCAGATGAGTGGCACTGTCATAGATCACTTCCATCATGTCCCTCCACAACACATGGGTCAGTGCAGGCAAAACACATGCAGTAACAGGCATGGCGCATGCTATGGACATAAGCAAACATGTCAAAGGGACTCTTGAAGCATACAATGTTTTTGGACTCACATGCATCATGGGTCATGCCTATCACATGCACACACTTCAACGTACTTTCATCCATCTGGACTCGTACACCCCAGACACAGTGGATTCAAGGATAACTAGGCTGCATCAGTGAATCTGAACATTGTCACAGACATGTGTCATGCATCCATGGCATCCACAAGTCAGACACGCAGGTCAGAAACCGACATGGACACCGTACATGGCATCAGCACCCATCCCTCACCCACACCCATGTCCAGGAACAGAGACTGGCATGCTCTCATGTGGCCATTCCGCATAGGGCTCCCCATGTTACATTTCAACACATACACCAACCGTGTGCTTCACACATTACTGGTCTCACATGCATGACCATGATGTCCCTGCACACACACACGCGTACATGGCCTATGTCACACATACAGGCAAGTATCAGACAACCAGCACGCTGCAACATGCCCTGTCTCACACAGCAATGCTTGGCCACTTACCGCTCGACTCCAGACGGGTCTGCCTCTGAAGGATCTGGGCATGGAGCGCTGGGTGTACGCGTTCCAGGACTCTCAGCTGGATGGTACTCATGCTGCCCCGGCCCCCCTCCACGAGGCGCCGGGCCTTTATGAGGGTCCTGGACCTGAAGTCCTCCAAGCGCTTCTTGACTTGCTTGATGTTGCGGGTTGCCACCCTCTCCGCGTTGATGGCAACCACAAAGTCGTCCCAGATCCTGTCCTGTCCTTCCTTGTCGGCGCGTGGTGATCCGAAGAGGGCATCATAATGCCCGAGGACAAGCTCCACCAGGACACCAACTTCCTTCTGACTGAAGCTGGTGGCCCTCTGCCCCTCTGGCTGGGGGTCGCCAGTGGTCTCGGATGGTGTTTGCCCCGACATGGCGACCCCCGAGGCAGGCGTGGGTGGGCAACTGGGTCCTGGGGCTGGGCTGTGGAGCGATGGTATCCCAGTCGGGAGTGTTCTGTTCCAGCAGGGGTGGACACAGCAACTTGGACCCCTGCAGATGGCTGATGTGCAGGCACCAAATGGCAGGGCACGGTGGCAGAAGGCAGGCAGCAGCAGATGGCTCGTGGGAGGCTGCTCGGGGCTCTGGGGGGCAGTAATTCGGCCTTTTGGGCAGGAGCGTGGTCTTCCGTGTGCTTACGCGTGGCCAGCTTGATACGGAGTGATTTGACACGTGAAAATTCTGCACGTCAGCGTGTGAATCAAGGAAAGGCCCTAGCGCGTAAGCGCGTCAGCACGCATACGCGATTCCATTGGACCAAAGGCCCCTAGCGCGTATGCGTGTCTGTGACGTATCGCGCACGGGCGTTGTTTTTCGTGCGGTGCGTGTGTTTTGCAGGCGTTGGGGTTCACACGCTATTACTTCACAGCGGGTGGGTGTTGGCTACGCGTTCTTCTACACGCAAGGCAGACGGTGATTGGTACCCTGCTTCCCCAGGCCCGATCGCGTGTAAAACCACCCGCGAGCCCCTGAAATACACGTACCCCGCTCCTCCAGGCCCGATCGCGTGTAAAAACACCCGCAAGCCTCTGAAATACACGTACCCCGCTCCCCCAGGCCCGATCGTGTGTAAAAACACCTGCGAGCCCCTGAAATACACGCGCCCAGGCCAATCGCGTGTGAAACTTCTCGCGCGCATCTGAAATACACGCGCCCAGGCCAATCGCGTGTGGAACTTCTCACGCACCTCTGAAATACACGCGCCCAGGCCAATCGCGTGTGGAACTTCTTGCGCACCTCTGAAATACACGCGCCCAGGCCAATCGCGTGTGAAACTTTTCGTGCACCCCTGAAATACACGCGCCCAGGCCAATCGCGTGTGGAACTTCTCGCGCACCTCTGAAATACACGCTCCCCCAGGCCTGATCGCGTGTGGGCCTTCTCTGGCGCACATTTTTTTCCTGCGCAGGGACGCTACCGCCTGCTTTCGTGTGGCGGACATGTATGGGCCTGTGCGCGTCTTTGGCCGTGCGCTGTTTTTCCCTATTCGATTCCATGAATACGTGTTGCAGGCCTCGTGTGGGCGTTCTGCGCACTTGCCTCCTGTACTTCACCCGTGACGCCCACATTTTCACGAGATGTTCCCCATTCTGCGTGTGACGCCCCGTGTTACGCCTACTTTTGTTATGTGCGCCGCGCTATGTGCGAATTCTCTGTGGCCTTATCGCACGGCGTTCGATGACCTGTCCGCCAGCGTGCGCCGCGCACTTTTTCAGCGCACATCCCACATTTTGCGCGTGCGCGGACTTCCATGAATTGATGTGCGATGTTTTCTGTGCGATAATCTTTCTTGCACTGCGATTTTCGCTATTTCACTGCGAATCGCACGTTTTCGCACGCGTGCGCCGTTTTTTCGGCGCACATTGATTCCATGAATCGGCCTGTAAATAGTATTGCTGCTAAGTAACAGCCTTGTTTAACACCTGTAAACGATGGAATAGCTTGGGTTAGTGAGCCTTCCCTGTTAATTCTAACTTTGAAATTAGTTTTAAAGTGTAACATTTGAATAAGAATAATGAGGTATTGGGGGAATTTTGCTTTCCGCAATTTTTCCCATAATATGCTCCTAATAACCCCATCAAACGCAGCTTTCAGATCTAAGGAGGCAACAAAGACTGGGTCATGAGACGGGCATGTGGCATGAGATATAATATGAGCCATCAAACACGCATTAAGGGGGGTTCCCATCCCTTTGCGAAAACCCACTTGCGAAGAACACAAAGAATCGTGGTTGCGTGCAAATATTTCAAGCTCTTGTAGAATTAAAGAGGCGAATATTTTCGCAGCGACATCAATAATCGCTATAGGACGATAATTGTTTGGGTCTTCAATTGAGCCTTTTTTGTGTAAAGGAATGATAATAGTAAGCCAAGACTCCGGTATCTTTTTGGATTTGAATATCTCTTGGAAGATCGTAAGAGAAAGGGGCCCAAAATAAAGGATCATCCTTAATTAAACAAGGAGGGAGTCCATCAGGACCTGCACATTTAGAGCTTTTTAGTTTCTGATTAGCCCCAAGTATGTCATTCTTTCCCCAAGGACAAACATTAGGAAGTAGATGGCAATCAGGTGGAGTATCAAGCACGCTAAAATTTTTTGGGAGAGCATATTTGCCAAGAAAAAAAAGTCCAGGTTGCACTGTCAATGCCAGAGACAAACTCACGCGATGGTTCTTTATATAGAGATCTTATCGTATTCCATATGTCTTTAGTCTTGCAATTACAAAGAAGAGTTACTATTTTTTGATTTTGAAGCAGTTTGTTAGCATCATTAATCTCCTTTACTGCTTTTTTATATGAAAATTGAACCTTTTTTTTTGCGCAAAATACTCGGCATTGGAGCGCCACGTAGACTTCTTTAACATCCGTATATGAGCGTTTTTCTTACATTTTAGAACTGCTATCTTGGCACAAAAGTCATCTGTTATATTCATAGAAGAGTTGCACAGACTTGCGAAAAACACCTTTCGCCAAATGTGTGGCAATCATTTCACAATTCCATTTTAGGATTGCAGAATTAAACATGCCATTTTGTGCTTTATCTTTCCAGAGATCTCTGACAATAAATGTGAAATCTCTGCATGTAGCAGGAGACCAGTTGATTGAAGCACCTGGTCTGTGACTTTGAATTAGTGCTAACTGAGCTACTGGAGGGCACAAAGTGAAATAATTCCGAATTGAGGTGGTGATCATCACATGATCTCCCATATCGGTCCTAAGGGTATTTGTTTTAGTCATAGAACGAGAAAGTCCATTTGAGGCAAATATGTGATCGATCCATGAACTTGCGTTACCCCTTTTCCAAGTGACATTAGAATGAGTATCTGTGTAGTCAATTAAGTGTATATTCCAAGTTTTGAGGAATTTACACCAAATCTTTCTTTAGACTAGAGGCATGGTGATGGTATGAGTGGGGAACTCCTAGAGATGCCATGGTGTCCCATATGGGAATTAAAATCTCTGATAAGGATTTCTGCATATGGAGCTTTGCAGAGTGCAAGGTTAAGGGCATCACCCAAAATCTCAACCGCTTTTTCAATTTGAAGTTGAGCGGGATTCTAATAAAGGGAGACCAACAATAGATTTTTGTTCGTTTGGACCATAAAGGAAATGTCCAACATAATGAACATATCCGATTCATATATATTATTGATGGTAAAATTTAATCGGGTATCAATCAAGATCGCAATGCCACCAGTAGGTCTCCCTTTCAACCATTTCTTAGCATGGTGGGAATAAGTTTTATAGCCATCAAATTGGACATCCTTCATGGCCATAGACTCTTGAATATATAAAATGTTAGGTAAGATTTTATGTTCTGCCGCTCTTCTCCATTTCAGTAAGTTAAGTAGCCCACAACAGTTCCACGACACAATGGTAAGATCATGACTTTATGAGGAGGCTGTAGATGAACTTATATTGACAGCAGACTTTGAGAGGCTCCAGCCATTTGAGCCCATTTAGGGCATTAGTCAAGGCAGAAAGTTGTTCCGACATGTTTTTGTTCAATGCATTGTCTACAGATGGGGAATCTGTAGAGTCACTATTTAGTTTCGGAGGAGGTGGTTGGTATTCCAGAAAGTCCATAGCAATTTTTATTTGTGGAAAACCAACCATGGCCAGACCAAGGATCAAAAGATCACTTTGGTGATCCCACATCAGTTTAGCAATTATGGGAGAAGACACTTTAGACAGCATCCTGTTGTTATTCATGTTAGGCAATCTAATCCACTCTGTCATTTGTAACCAAATTTCTGAGAGGAGGAATTTTAAATAGGGCATTCATAAGGAATGATCTGTTAATGCGAGCTGTCCCATTGGTTTTGACGTCACTTATCCATCCAATGGTGTTTCATTTCAGAGGGGATATTCTGGAATTGCTGGATGGTTTGATTCTCTTCTACTTCATTAGGACACTCTTGTTGGAAGGTCTCATCAGCGCTCTTTCAATTCTTCGGGCAAGTCACCCCCAGCATGATAATTTATTGTTCTAGGTTCAGCCCCTGTTTGACCATCTTGATCTTGTTGTATGATTGCTTCTGGAAGGATGTTATTAACGAGGGTAGTTACTGTAGAATCAGATATAGATTGACTAGGACCCTTCGTCTGCAGAACCTTTTTTATCAATTGACCTTGCATGAAGTGAATATCTATGCAAGAGCTTTCTTCTTTGGGAACTGATTCTACTAATATGGCGATTTTTTTCTAACACTTCTTTGCTATGCATGGTTTTTGAATGTTTTTCTTCTTCAACCGCAGTAATCGCAGTCTCTCCATAATTGTCCTCTTTACTTTTGAGTGTTAAGTTTCTAGTGAACCCATCAGATTTTTTTTGAGGAAATGTCGGTGAAAAATTATGTTAAATGGGGTTGAACCATCAACTGAGACTGCACCTTAGATTCAGATTCCGTATGAGTTTTTTCTTTGTCAACCACTTCCACATTTGAACGTTTTACGAGCTGCTTCTGTGTTTTTTTTTTGAGTAACCGATTGCTTCAGAGAAATTTCATGAATAGGGGATGGTTTCAATTGCAGGGCATTTTTGCTCTCCTCATTTAACTCATTTAAGTTCAATTTTTGTTCCGGAGAGCTCACCAAAGCTGCACCTAAAATGGTGCTTATGGATTCTTTATTTCCAGAAGAAAGTTCTTTAGACAGATCATGCATTTTTTTCTCGTCTTTGAGGGAAGTTCCTTTATTTTTGTGTCGTCTTTTTAAAGCTTTTAAGTGATTGTTCTTGGATCTTCGTGAGGTATGATAGAACTTTGCTTGAGATTCAGCACTTTCTTGCTGCTCTTCTTTGGCCGTGGCGTTATCCATTAAATCTATCAAAATCGTAGGGCTGTCCGGTGCAAATTCTAGCAAATTGGGGGTTTGATCCTCTTTTAGCATGTCTAGAATATTATTTTTGGAGTTCATCTGGACCAAGATGTTCTCGACTTGTGTCAATCTTTCATGTTGCAATTTAGCAACTTCTAGGTAATCAATTTTAATAGGTTCCAACAATGACTCCTTGTCCTCTTTTTCTACTGTTTCGACCTTGCACTGCACTATTTGTGCAAAAGTCACTGGTACACCGTTTAATAGCATAGGTTCATCAGAGGTTTGCGTACCCGTTTGTTTTTTTTTTTCAACCAGCGGGATGATAATTTCTGGGGCATCCTTCACTTTACAGCTCATGTGAAAACCCTGCCATGCTTCTTGCGCCAAGATGTAAACTTCAATTTTGGTGATGTGGGAAGTGTTTTTTTTCATTTCCCTTTGTAGCTCTTGCTAAAGAAGATGCGTGTATTCATGACCACGATCCAACAAGTTTAAAATTTTCATGAAGATAGGTAGATTATTGATTTTTTGTTCAAAACAGTCCGCCTCAATGGTTTCTTGAGTCTGTGGCATGACGGGCACATTGGAAAGGTTAAACACAGGAACCGGAGTATTCTTTTGCTCAAAGAGTGGGCTTTGTGTGAGTGGATTAGACTCGGATATCTTTGAAGGCGAACTGGTAGACGGAAATTGCGCACCAATCTTCTCTATATTTCCTGAGTCTGTACACTGATAATTGGACTCTTTGATGTTAGATTTTTGAAAGTGTACGTGCTCCATCCGCATGCCTTGAGTAGACACTGGAGTGGAGGGGCCAAGTGATAAGCGCACTCTTTTGTCTAAGTCTGACATAATTACAGGTGCAAGCATAGAAATGTCAGAGATCGGTAAATATCTATTGTCATGGATATCAGCAATTATATTTTGAACGTTGCGGGTGTGTTCCTCTGTATCAAAAGGATCATTAGTTATATTATCGTTTGCTTTTTTTAACAAACAAACTACATCAGACCCTACGGGTACAATTTGTTTTTCAGACATAATGTCAACTTCAACAAATGGTTTCAACACATCGTCATGATTTGACATGGAAAGAAGTGATTGTTTACCATTAAGTGATGTTACAGGGCTAAATGTGTTCTTTTTGTTTACATTTTTTGGAGAGTCGGCGGAGGGAAGGGTTTTAGAGGAACACTCCCTCTTTTTCCCATTTCTTAAAGCCAAATCCATAATACAACAGTAATATCTACTTCTGAGTAACACAGAACTGGAATAATTAACCATGTGGCTTAAACAGGAAGAAAAATCAATTTCCTACCCCAAGTTCACTACTGGCAAAAGCTGAGAGCCAGTACCCGCGAGCGGAACAGCCAACAGTACCTATCCTGTACTTGGCGGTGCGCGCGCGGTGCGCTGGTGGGTGAGATTATATGGGTCAGGAAGAGGCGTAGCCCACACAGAAGGCGGGGTTTCAAGTAGGGAAATGCTGCCTAAACAAAAGACAAAGAAATGGTGAATTTATTTACAGCTGAATGCTGAATACTAATTGAAACATATAACAGAACTACAAAGAGCACACGCTATTTTAGTTAGACCTATGTTAGTAAAGAATTAGGCACACTGATACGGAGATAGGCACACTGATACGATAAAAGCACACACTATTGAGAGCCAGGCATGTGCGAGCGTGTAAATCCACGTTTAAATCACAGCTCATAGCACGGCACTACGGATGTTTGTACAAAAGGCACCTTCTTCCTGCAAGGTCGGGCAATGATGTGGTGTTGCAGCCTCAGACTTCCTCCATGCGAAAATTGGTCGGGCTTGAAACAAGCACAGCGGACACAGCCTCAGCCAACAGTACTTATCCTGTACACGCGCCTTAGGACCATTATCACAAATGGTAAATAACCGCCACTCCCAAGACTCACGCTGAGTGCTGCTAGTAGGGACTTCCACTACCTCATTCTCATCCTCTTCTTCCTCCTGTGCATCCTCGCTCCTGTTCCCCTCGTCAGGCCCTTGGGGAGGTGGTGGTGGAGGGGGTGGGGGTGGTACTGAGGCAGATGCAGCACCAGGTGGCAGTAGTGGAGCCATGGATGCCATCAAGTTCGCGATGGAAATCTGCAAATTGGCAGCAAAATTCACTGTGCTCTGTAGGATAGCCAGAAACATGAGAATGAGCTCTAGGACTTGGTCTTTTATAGGGGTGCTTGTGCACGGTTTGCAGACATGCGCGCTGTCCGCAGACAGATCGATCAGAAAAAAGGGTTCAAAAAGTCACAAAGTATGTAGAAACTCAGGATTACTATGTGGGACTTGTTCTATGGTGAGTTTTTGTTGGAAAATATTGTAGATTACTTCAAAATGTCATTTTAAATTGTTCGGGGACACGAACAGTGTTCGCAATCAGAACATATGCTGATCGTGAGCGCGGTCACATGATGGCTTCGCGAACATGTCGGCGAAGGGAGCGGGTGTCCGCAGGACACCAAATGCACTGAAACTATTTTGTGTATGCGCGTTGGTGTTCTACAGACACTGTTCGGGTCCTGGAGGGATTAAAAGTGCGTCACAAGTGAAACAAACAGTTACGGATAGGCGTTTGTTCATGGAACAGTTTCAACTTGTCTGCGAACAATACGGACAGGCAGAGCGTCCTCAGGACACTCTCACTTTGTTTATTTACGAACATCCCAGGACACACAAATATGTGCTAAGAACACTTTCATCTTGCCAGCGAACAATACGGACAGCGTCGTCAGGACACCCACATTTCGTCCATTGACGAACATTTCAGGACACCGCGTGTGTTAGAACAGTTTCAACTTGCTAGTGAACAGTACGGACAAGTATAGTGTTCTTAGGACACCTCCATTTTCATTTCTTTACTGACATTCTGGACACCCGCGCTGTCCGCGGACACCTGAATTGCTTTTTTTTAAAAAAAAACAAGAAATTAGGACACTATAATAATTTTACTTTATTTTACATGTATGTTACATTTATGAGAAGGTGAGGCAGAAACTGAAACAAAAACAGGAGAATTGGGGGTTTCAATAGGATTTATGAGGTGAAGAAGGGATGGAAGTCTCATCAAAAAGTTTTGGTTCATGGAGAGGGTTTGGGGATAATTGACTGGGATATGGTGAGGGGGTACAGGTACATGTGGGACAATGGTATGTAGTTTGAAGTGATCCTCCACACATTTTTTTAAATTATTAAAATTTGCCAAGAGTAGGTCCATTTTTTTCTTCTATGTGCTGAAGTCTTATCCAATACAGCTTTTTCATTAGTATTTTCAATTTTTGTATGATCTGTACAAAACAATGTTAAATGTATATAAAATATTAATTAATTGGTTTATATAGTAAAGTCTCTACCATTAGATTCACTATCTTCTGACATTTCCTCACGTGTGGAAATGCTCCTCTAGCCACTCCAGAGTACTAGACATTTCTGTGAGAAAAAAACAATCTTTTTTGTATCTAATACAGAAAGTTTACAAATATATAAGTAAAATGCAGTACACTTACTATTTCAGTTAAGGTGTGTTCTGAGTGGTGTGTAGATCTGCTGTTCTTAGTTGTGGAGTTTCTGTGAGGTAATCATGTTGCAAGCCTATCTTTCTTCTTTTGGTATATTCCATTTTAGAAAATATTGTATTTAAATGAATGGTTAGTGTGGTGTGTGTGTGTGTGTGTGTGTGTGTGTGTGTGTATATATATATATATATATATATATATATATATATATATTACACTTCTTATTTATTACTACATATAATGTGTATGTGTGCTGGTTTGTGAATTTGTAAAATGTTCATATGTTATGATATAACAATTAAACGTACCCCCCCAGACTTTTTGGTTAGTGGTGCTGTTGTCCGAACATATCCGCGGACATTAAGAGTTTGTGGACATCAAATTCAGTAGAGTAGGTTCAGTATGTTCCATATTACATGTACATAAAGTCAGTAATTATTGTGTTGTGCTACTAAAAACCTATGAAATTCAGTGAAAAAACTTTGTTAAAGGGACGTTATGGTTCCAAGCAAAACCGAAAACCCCCTGAAATTCGCCAGTTATGGTAAGCTAAGCAACCATAACTCACGCCACCACTGTGCACTGCTAAGACTAACACCCACGAAATAACAAATGTCATTGTATATACAGGGACTGTTGGTCCCGCAGGAGGAGTTTTCTGAGGGCAAAGGTGGGTTGTCTTCGACTGAGACAAAAATTCTGAGGTTTTGAGACAGCGTTTTCAAGACCCTTTTCCACCTCTAGACCATTCTAGGTCGTCTGTTTGGACTAGAGAAAAGTTTGAAAACTGCATGGAAAGGCTGGACAGGTTTGTTTCCCATTCAGAACAACCCACACCAAGAAGACCACGGGATGAGAGCCCTTCGTTCCAAAGCTCTTTGACCGCTCTCTGGAAGAGGATATATACAACTGACCTAACTGAAGAAGACATTCCTGCAGACACTCAGGATGATCAATTCACCAACCCCGAGGACCTGCAGGATCCCATAGTGATGGGAGGAGAACCCAGATATGGGTGATCCTCAACCATGGCAGTCTACAGATCCACAAGATCCTGATGCCCTGTCTTTGGTTTCCCCACAGACCACCCCCACTAGACAACCCTCGCCAGTGGATGATCAATTGACATTTAATGTCATGTTGCGTAAAGCAGCTGCACACTTTAAAATTGCCACAGATGAAGCTGTCCCTGAAGCTGACTCCTCAAGGAGAAGCCGCCGGCCAGCCATGCTATTCCTCTCTTCAATTCAATTAAGAAACATCTGGCTCTGTCCTTATCAACACCTACCCTCACAAGAGGTGTTAACCCAAGAATAGAAAAACTCTTTTGTCCTTCTCCCTCAGACCCCCCTGTATATCACAGGGCACTCCACCGTAGACTCTCTGGTGGTGACTACAAGAAAGAAGGCAGGGGTCCATTTGTCAACCGGCAAGGCTCCCCCTGATAAGGAAGGTAAAATACTTTCCGCCCTTGGGAAGAGGGTCACGGTTGCAGCAGCGTTTTCAACATGTATTGCCGACAACACGACCTTGTTGGCCAGTTACGACGATGCTCAGTGGGCCTTGCTGCAAGAAGGCATACAGGAGGTTCCCGAATCACTACACACTCGTCTCTTGACCACTGTCACTGAAGGCAGACAAGTGAACCAAAGCATCCTTAATTACACTTTGAATTCTGCTGAGACAGCTGGTTGATCCCTGGCTCAGGGCACACTCCTGAAGAGACATGCGTGGCTACGGAACTCTGGATTCAAGCCAGACACGCAGGTGTCACTTCTAAATAAACCCATGGAAGAATCCAACCTGTTTGGGAAAGCGGCCGACGAGGCAATCGAGACCGCAAAAAAGGAGCATGACACCCTGAAAACACTAGACCAAATTACAGAGATCCTCTACAAGACGAGGATCTGGGTCCAGATGGCTTTTTCGTGGCCAAGGCTTCCCTCAACAATACTCCTCTGGAAACAATTGGAATTCTCCACAGGGAACCAGCAGATATACCACGCTGTATACCCAAAGGGGTCAGCATCGTGGGAAAGGAAGGGGCTGGAACTCTACCCCCTTGGGGCTCTCCGGCCTCAGGATCAAAATGACCCGAAGATTCGGGTCCCCTCCCATGCCTCTCCGGTCGGAGGCTGGCTAACATCGTTCCTTCAGGCATGGGAGGGGATAACTACAGACCAGTGGGTGCTAAAGACCGTGGCCCAAACGTACTGTAGAGTTCAACTGGTCCCCAACATTCAGACCTCCACAAGCAAGACTACTGACACCAGACCATCTTCGTATCCTTCAGGAAGTCGAGACACTACAAGAGAAAGAAGCATAGAAATCGAACCTCTGTCACAGGTAAAATGTTTTTATTCAGTGTACTTCCTTGTAACCAAAAAGGATCTAACCATGTGCCCTGTTTTAGATCTGCGCCCAGCAAACAAATTTGTAAAGCCACAAGTTCTGCATGGTCACTCTGCAGGAAGTAATTCCCCTGCTATCACAAAGGGATTTCATGGCAACACTGGACATGATGCATACTTTCATATTTCAATGTTGCCAGCGCACAAACAATACCTCAGATTTATGATACAAGACAAGCATTATCAGTTCAAGGTAATACCCTTCGGCATAGCATCTGCAACAAGGGTATTTACGAAGATACTCCCGGTGGCAGCAGCACATCTGCGCAGGCAATCCATCCTGGTCTATCCTTACCTCGACGACTGGCTCATAACAGGGGACTCTTACGAAACATGTTTGTCAAATACCCAAAAGCCGATAGATCTTTTATTCAGTTTGGGATTCTCTATCAACGAGAAAAAATCCAGCCTAGACCTCAGTCAGGTCAAACAGTTCCTAGCAGCTCTAATTCAAACAAAGCACGGCCTTGGCATCCACTCCGAGAGGGTTCAAAACATGTTTCAAATCCCTCCGCATGTAGCCAGTTGAGTAGTGACGGTACGCAAGGCTATGTGACTGCTACGAATGATGGCATCATTTATCTACTTGGTTCCTCACGCGCGCTTGCGCCCAATGCAGGAGTGGCTCAGCAGCCGGTGGTATCAGGCCAGCGGACAGTGCGACGATCTAGTGGTTGTCTCACCGGCCCTCATTCTTTCGCTGCAATGGTGGTCGAGGGACAACCTGTTGAAGGGGAAATCCTTCACCACCCTGGCAGCGGAAGCCACTATAACTACAGACGCGTCTCACAGTGTGGGGAGCTCACCTGTTTCAACAAACAGTGCACAGAGTTTGGTCGTCAGACATAGCATCCAACCACATAAACCTGTTAGAACTGTTGGCAGTGTTCAAAGCACTAAAAGCTTTCCAGGCACAACTGCAGGGGAAGACAGTCCTGATCCTCAGACAGCACCATGGCCATGTACTACCTGAACAAACAAGGGGCACTCTCTCCAGGGCTGTCCAAACTGGCCCAGAACATCTGGAAGTGGGCTCTCAAATGCAACATGTTCCTGTTACCACATGTTCCAGGGGAACTGAATCTTCTGGCAGATGTACTCAGCAGAGGTTTCCCATTGCCCATGGAGTACGAATGGCGATTACACAGACATTGTCTCCGTTTTGGCAGAATGGGGCTTCTCAGAGATCGATTTGTTCGCAACTTTGGAGAACGCTCAATGCCAAGATTACGCCCCCAGGTACCCCAGAACTGTTCCAAAGGGAATTTACTCTGGATAACATGGTCAGGGTAATTTGTTTACGCTACTCCCCCCCCCCCCCCCGACTCCCCTTCTCAACAAGTTAGTGCACAAGATGCACTAGTAACCAGTCACAATGATACTAGTGGCCCCCATGTGGGCCTGCCAACCCTGGTTTGCTCATCTGATGGAGATGTCCCCATCTCCTCCAGTCAAACTGCCTTGCCCGTACAACATGTCGCAAGACAGGGGAGACCTTTCACCCATGCCCGCAGACATTGAACTTGGCGGCCTGGCTCCTCAGGTGATAGTGTGGGCACCCGCAGCTCCCTCAGATGTATGAACATTCTCAGGGAGGCAAGGAAACCAAACACTAGATATTGTTATGCCAGCAAATGGAAACTGTCATTTGGTGCAACTCGGAGCATTAACCCGATTAACTGCTCTCCCACACACATTGTTTTGTACCTAATTCATCTACTTGACTCAGGCCTGGTCTCTAAAGGTTCACTTAGCTGCGCTTTCAGCCTACACTACATCGCAACAGAAAGTATCATGTTGGAAGATACCAGTTATTAAAGCAAGTCTTAAAGATCTCACCTAGAAGACTGCATCAAGGGGATTGTGTCCTCCGACGTATTCCACATCTGACAGGTAATGACCGCAGCATAGATGTAGAATACGTCGGAGCAACATCCCATCGAAAGAACGTTACCAGCTGAGGTAAGTAACTTGTTCATTTTTTAATAGCTATTACCTCCATTAGGAGAGTAAGTGAACTACAAGCGCTCTCAGTCCCTGATCCATTTGTAACAGTTCACAAAGATAAGGTGGTTTTACGCACTCACCCTAACTTCGCGCCTAAATTTATTTCCAAGTTCCATGTGAAATAATCTATAGAACTAACAACTTTCTTTCAAATACCTTCAAGCATGGGAGAAAGAACCCTGACCACACTGGATGTACGCAGAGCTGTCATGTTCTACATGGAAAGAACTTGACCACTAAGAAAAACTAATCCGTTTTTCATTTCAGTGGCGGCAGGAAGAGGAGACAGTCTCCAAAGCCACTATCTCTAGATGGATTGTCAAATACATCGCACTTAGCTACACTCTTGCTAAGAGAGCGCTGCCCTTCAAGCCTAGAGCACATTCTACTCGAGGCACTGGTCCTTCCATAGCATTCATTGCAAATGTTCCTCAAGTCCATTTACGAGTTCTGTACACACCTTTACAAAATACTATTGCCTAGACAGTCATTCTATTCTAGGTCTGATTCTCAGGTGGGACAGGCAGTACTAAGACATCATTTCACTGTTCCTTCTCACAACCCCCCTCCAACTCCGGGTACTGCTTGCTACTCTATGCACAGCATGTGATTCTAAGCAGATTAACAAACATCAGAAGATATGCATTACTTACCGTAAAAGCATTTCTGATGGTTGTATCTGCTTATATTCACATACGCCCACCCTTCCTCCCCGCTCGGATGGAAGGAACATAGACATTTTACCACTTTCTCTCTTTTCTGTACTCACGATAGTCATAAGGCTCCCTCTCGGCAGAAAAAATACAATAGGAGGCACCTCGACGCGTGAGGGATCTTGGGTACACTAAACGTCACGTAGGAATAGTGTTACAGGCACACCCATGTCTTCGTCCCCGTTCGATTCTCAAAAGACAAGATGCAATACTCTGCGGTTACCACTGGATGTCGGACCATATGCACAGCATGTGAATCTAAGCAGATAAAACCATCAAATGCCTTTACGGTAAGTAATGCACATCTTTCACTATATAAGCTGCTTTTTTACAAAATTTGGTGAGTGAGGAAGCGAGCGAGAAGATCAAACCCATTGTCGATGTTCGTTGTAACTCCGTTTTAGACAATTGCAAATAAAACCGCTTTGATTTGCCAACTTCCTGAGTTTGATTATTGATGTTTGAGTATCTTCTGCATCCCCATCCATCTTAAAGTATTGCTACCTCGTCTTAAAGGGCTTGGTCTACCACCCTGGGTCATTGGTGTTCTCCATCCCACCCCACCCCAACCCATTTTGCACTGCATTGTGTGCTTTGGTTAGTATTTGGAATTTAGATGTGTTCTCCATCCCAACCCCCATTTTGCATTGCGTGCCTTAATATGTTGAATCTAGGTGTGTTTTTCCACCTGCCTTTTGAATTTAGGTGAGTTCTCCATCCCACACGCCCAATTTTGCCTTTAATATTTAAATCTAGATGTGTTCTCCAACCCACATTTTACATTGTATTGTGCGCTTTAGTTAATATTTGAAATCAGTGTGGTCTCCATCCCACCCCCATTTTGCATTGTGTGCCTTAATATTTTGAATCTAGGTGTTTTTTCACCTCCATTTTGCATTGCATTTTGTGCCTTCTTTAATGTTTTCGTATCTAAGCCCGTGTTCTGACCTCCATTTTTGCATTGCAGTGTGCCTTTATTATTTTAAATCTAGGTGTGTTCTCCATCACACCCCCCCCCATTTTGGATTGCATTGTCTCAATAATTAAAATCTTGTTGGCTTCTCCGTCCCACGCAGTATTTTGCATTGCAGTCTGTGCCTTTATTAATGTCGAATCTAGGAGCGTTCTAGATCCCACAACCGCCATTTTGCATTGTGTGCTTTGGTTAATATTTCGAAACTAGGTGTGGTCTCCATCCAACCCCTGCCATTTTGCATTGCATTTTGTGCCTTCGTTAATATTTCGAATCTCCCGTTTTCCCATCTCCATTTAGCTCCATAAAGAGGTCAAGGCGCTGCTACAAAAAGGGGAAAAAGAACCACTTGGTGAGTAAGGGTTATTTTCCTCACGGTTTCCTTTTACCCAATAAAGACAAACCAAAAGGCCAGTGTTGAATCAACTGCGAGCAAGAAAACCGATTTTTGCATTGCATGCGTTTATTCATATCTTGAACACAGGCAGAGATCGTGCTGATACTTAAAGGGGCTTGAGGGATTTACCAGGGAACAACCGTCCGATATCTCTGATCGACTAATATATGCTAAAGTAGTATTGACCCTCCTGGATTAGGGATAATCTTATGGTCATGGTCAGGCAGGTTTCTGCAGTGCCCTAAGCACTGTGGATCAAAGCTTGAGGTCGCACTTAATATGTGACCAGTACGCCGTCTTAAGGAACATGAATGTGTATGCCATCTTTGTAGTCCTTCGTACGGCTTTTGATAGTTTGTCATGGAGCCGGCTATGGGAAGTTTTATGCAGATCAGGTGTTAATCGTAAACCCCAATCATACAAATAAGACCTCTAGCACTTAGTCTTTCCCTGTTAAGGTACGTAGACCCAGTGCCCTTAAGTTCCAAGAATAGCCAGTGATGAAAGAAAAGTGTGGAAGGTTAGGCATCCTTTTCCCAATCCAATGACTCTAGTACAGTGGTCTTCAAACTTTTGCATACTGAGCCCTCCCCACCCCCATTTTGAGTAGAAATACTGTTTCTGGCCCCCCCGCCCACCAGGAGACCCGAAGGATGTCCAGGCTCTTCAAAATATAAGCAGATTTTTCTCCAGCTTATATTTTCCATTAAAAGCAGTCACCTTAATCCTTTTTAAAGAATCTGGGGGCCCCTTGGACATCCTTCACCCCCTTCAGTTTGAAGACCACTGCTCTGAAGCCCAGTCGAGTAGGTCTTAGCTAGAACTGCACCAATCATGATCAGGCAAGGGGAGAGGTAGGGTGACTACCATCCACCCCTTAAAGTTCTGTTGTGGATGTGTGGTAAAATTCCTGTGCACCCTTGTCCCCTTTATTCCAATTAAGCTAAGAACCACCACTAGGGTTCGTAAATTCACTGGGATCGCTTAATTGTCTAGCTAGGATGCAGCGGTCCCTTTAAATCTCCTTATTTGGCCTGGGTAAGTGGAGGTTCCTAGGATGGATTACAACATTCACGCACGGGAGGGGATTGTCGGACAAGTGGGTGTTCAGCACGGTCAGAGAATTAGTTGGGCCTGCCTTCACACAATCCTTTCTCAAAGCTCCATAAAGAGGTCAAGGCGCTGCTACAAAAAGGGGCAAAAGAATCACTTGGTGAGTAAGGGTTATTTTCCTCACGGTTTCCTTTTACCCAATAAAGACAAACCAAAAGGCCAGTGTTGAATCAACTGCGAGCAAGAAAATTTGTAAAATGCCAGAAATTCAGGATGGTTACGCTCCAAGATATTCCTCTACAAAAGAAGGGCAATGCCATGGCAACACGATGCATACATTCCTTTATTTAATGTTCCTAGGTCATTGCAAATATTAGCAGCTCAATGGAGAAAACCATAATTTTTCAATTCAATGTGCTTCCTTTTGGTATTCCATGGGTGCCTTGTCTGCACCAAGTTAATCGCAGTGGTGGGTGTCATCTACGCCCCAAACATAGCATTATGCCCCTGTCTGGACAACTGGCTAATAAGAGGGAATCCATCAATTTGTCACAAACATGCAGGAAACCAGCTGGGCTTTCCCGCCAACAAAGACAAATTGAGCCTCGGGTAGAGTGGATGGAATTGATGGATGGATAGGGTGGGATGGAGTGAATGGAATAGATGTGGACGAAGTAGAAGGAATGGACGGAATAATTGGGCCAGAATGGAATAAACTGAATTCGATGGAATTTGCCCCACATGTTGTATCACTGTGCACCCTCCCCCCTGTTCCCATGCTGTTGCTTTATATCTGTATCTCCCTATATATGCTATTTATCTGTATTCCCCCCTGTCTGTGTCTCTGACGCTATGTTCCCACCATCCTTTTCACGTGCCTGGTCTCGGGCTCTCTAAAAATAACCACCACACCACCACTCCTACTCTCTACCATCACTCAACTAGAACACAGCTATACCCCTGATTAATTTGGCCTAGCTGTCCACATACGAATACGACCTCATCAACACCCTAATAAAACGCAGCTAACCGAGCACATTCCAGCATAGTTGCTCACATATGAATCAACTGCGAGTTCACGCCTAACGCAGCCAGCGCCCATTCTGGATGTCTACACACCAGACTGCACACATCCAACTGACATCACCACACCTAAACGCTAGGACGCAGCTACCAGCCGGCAATTACTCCAGCTGCACACTTATCTGGTGCACCCACGCACCCTACGACACTATCTCTCTACTGACCAGAACTACGGTTCCCAAGGGCATTCAACCTACCAGCGCTTTGAGGTCATACCAATGATATAGAGAGCACTATATAAATGCGAAATAACATATTTCGAATCTAGGTGTTCTCCATCCCACAACCCCCATTTTGCACTGCATTGTGTGCCTTTCTTAATGTTTCCAATCCAGGTGTATCTTCAATCTCACACCCTCCATTTGGCATTGTGCCTTTCTTAACAATTCGAATATAGGCGTGTTCTACATCCAACACCTCCCAACACACATTTTGCATTGCATTGTGTGCCTTTGTTATAGGATGCACACTGAACAGATCAGGAGGATAGCGAGTACACTGCCTTTGCTTGCCCTCTATGCAGAATTATGTTACTCCGCTTTGCGATGGTGAAACGTGTCATTAAATCTGCTGCATGCAGGAGACTAGTGTTGTTTTGCAGATTGAATTTTCTTCTTATAAAGGATAGGAGGGCGTGGGACAAATCTGGGACTGTAATTGTAATGCAGGAATCGTGGAGAATCTGGTCATTTTGTACTTATTTGCATGTGTTCTTTTAATTAACGCAAGGAATTTTTAAACCCGTTTTATTTTATTTTAGGTCGATCATGATGCACATTTTTTAATAATGGAGGACTATTGCTCTGCACAGCATGCATTCTTAAAGGCATAGTCCAGTAAAAAATGTTATTGTCCCTACGGGTCGGCCATGTTTTTTTAAGCCGAGGTGGCTCGATTTTAGAAAACTTTCCTATAGACCTTACCCGAGTTTTCGTCCATTAAACGCACGCGAAAACAGGCACCAGGGAGCCGCCATTTGTGAAAATCCTATCACTTGCCGCATCGCCCTGGCTGACCTGCTTCTGCGGCACTTAATCAATTGCCCCGCCCCTGACCCTGACATTATCAAAACATTCACATTCCCCGCCTCTCTCCGTGACATTACTGTGCTGCGTAGGCAAACGCGCCCAGTCGTCTTCTACGCGACTCCACACAGAACCCGGAAACCAACAAAGACCATCTCACAACACAGCGTGCCACAATTCGGAATATGAAACGGTTCTTTAAAATCAAACAGCAACACGGTACATTTGGTAAAGTACATTTATTTGACATTAAATGTTTAGAGAATATTCAGCAATTTCCATATGAACTCCAAAAGCCATTTATTTTCTTTTATCTGTATCCGCAATGGTACACAGGGTGTTGCTTTTTGTTAAAAGAAGCACTTTGGAAGCACGGTGAACCGCAAGGCTGTTCCATCAACTAGGCACTAGTCCATCATAAAGGTTGATATGTTGCTTCTAGCCACTAGTACAGCGTAAGGGCATGTGGGCCCTTGGCGATCGTCCCATAAAATTGTCAGTGTGCTCCAGTTGTTCACACGAAGCTGCAGGTGTCTCACGAAAAAACCGTCTTTAGGTGTCTCAAACCGACGACAGTAGCAGAAGGGGAGCAAGTATCTGTTATGAAAACAAAAAAATAATTAGTCTTGCCAGCCGATCTTCATTAATATTACTCATTTATTTATTACGGCCGATCAGAAACTATTTGCTTGCAAGGATAGTTCAATGGAATATGTTCGGCTCTAAAATCAATGCGAAAAGTAACAAAATAAATCAAGGCCAACACAAAAGGATAAACGACAGTCTACATGCGTGTGGAATGATATATGATATGGCATTTGTAATGCGCCTATACACAAGTGTTTCAAGGCGCGACGAGGCAGGAGGGGAACAAGGGCAGACAGACAACGATCCTACTAGGCCAGGTGTCTTCCAGATCGCGCATTGGGAAGAGAGGTAAAAGTGCTGTACATGGTTAGTCGAATACAAGATAAATAATAGGGCCAGCTGGTGGCAAGTGCAAGGTAAATGCCGGGAGAAGGGGCTGAAGGATACAGAGGCAGTCCCATAGTGCAGGTAGGCAGTGCAGGGAAAAGTGGCTGGGCCAAGGACCGAGATCGGTGAGACCAGTGGACCTGCATGCCCATGTGCCCACTACGAACACGTTTTCCTTGCTTTTCCTAGCTCTTCATTCATTCATTTATTCATGCATCCATTCATTAATTCTTCATTCCGGTATAAAAGCGTCTAAAGATTTACTCACATTATATTTGAAATTTCCATTGTGTTTCTTCGTAATGCAGTCTGTAAAACGAACCGTGCTCTTGACAACGATTTTTCGTATACAGAACTAAAATGAAACTCTGTCTAGTTTCTGAATTTTCTGCCTTATCGTCTCTTACGTTATTGCGCACCCCCTTCAAATGTAGTTCTTTCGGTATGGTCCCTGTCTCAAGGTCAAAAAACAATAGACCCTTATACTTCCAGTGCGACTTGTGGGCCTCTTCTGTGCGCGAGCTGAAAATCAAAGCCGCTGTCCTTCGCATTCTTTATTTGCAACATCACGTAGTAAAGGCATCTGTGAGAACTTGAAGTTTAGAATCCCTCTTTGTAGTGCGCCTCAATGTGCAAATGCGAACTGGCTTCTCTCCCAAATGCCACGGCCCGCTTGGCGCGTTCTAAGGCCCCCAATTTTGTCCCCGTTGTCTGCGAGCTTTGCAGCCCCAAAAAATCATAACTATGGAGACATTTAATTTTTGGCGGAAGGTCAGGAAAAGTATGAAGTACCACAGGAGTTGAGTTAAAAGTGAGATTTATTGTTTGTTTTATTATTTGCAATACGCAAGCCTCCCCTCCGTTAACAGTGCGCAGCATTTACATTTACATGAGATGAGACATGAGAAAAATATATACATACACATATGAGGTGAATAGAGAGAATTCAAAGATGACACCCAGCTTGTTCGCCACCCATTATGGTGAAGGTAGGGGTTAGGGTTACAGGTACACTGTACAATAACATTTATTTACAAAAAGACAATCTTATTGCAATTATTTAAACCGGGATTTGTACTTCACAACCAGCTGTGCTTCGGGTGGACATGGCACAGTTGCAATGTTCGGTGGCAATGGATCACTGCTCTGCACAGAAACGTCCAAAATCTCATATCTGTGCTTCTCTAACACAGCAACAATAAGGCCTTTCACAAAGTCGAACTGCATTTCATCATAGACTGGTTTGATCACCCATTGCTTACTTCGTTTTGAAAACACCTTAGTGTAGCGAGGCATCCTTACTTTACCCCTAGTACTAGATTGTTCACGTCCGACATTGCTGTTATGGGCCAAGACCGCTAGTAGAGTGCAATGTTTCATGCCCCGAAAGCTAAAATGCAAGCGCTTTGGCCTGTACTTTAGGCACATATTGTGGAACACCTCCAAATCTCATGTGTGACAGAATTCTGTCAGTCCTCTCAAATCTCTTGATAGTTTTGTCGAAAATAATCTTCTCAATGGCTTTGTGTGTCGGTGAAGATGGAATCAACCACTTCTTCTTCCGTGCCTCCTCTGGGGACAAAGGGCCATGTTCACATTGGTGGAAATGTTGGTTTTCTGTCCAGCGGTGAACGTTGGTACAGTGGTGCATCAGTGACCGCCATTTTTCAAGTAGTATTTCCACTGACCCTTCACAAGTTTTTGAGCTCCACCAAAGATGGTTGGTGATAGACTGGGGCCACTGCAAAATACTTTCAAAACCTTTTTTTTTTTTTTTTTCCTGCAGCCGAGATTTTCTTACTGATTGATTTAGCAAGATGCCATGCATCAAATTGATGATTAATATGTGGGAACTGCTCTCTCATTGTCTTGGCAATTGAAACGTGTCTGTCCGTGGCTATAAGGTCGATGTGCATTCCCCTTGATTGTAGATATTCCACTGATTTTATAAATCCTAGTTTCTCCATGGCCACTGAGGATGTACATTGTGTTACCTGCACGACCACCGAACTCTCAATTTTCTTACTATCCATGTCCTGAAAGTGGTAGGTGCAGTACTTGGCAGAAAATCCAGGGCTGTCGCACTGTCCATCGACGGCTAGCCTGAAACGTTTCCCTTCGAATGTACTTGCTAGAGACAATTGTTCAATTTTCCAAGCATCACTAATGGCCGGAAACAGATAATCACGTTGGTATATGTAGCACAGCGATTTAGAAATGAAATTGAGTCCCACAAACTGAAAGAAAGCCTCTAACTTTCTAAAACTGGAGCCACTAAAAAGTGATGCAGCTGCACACAGTAGATTGCCTGCTGGCATTTTCCCCAGCATAGTTTGTGCAGACCATGAGAACCTATGATTTAATCTAAAGGCGGCATTTATTTTGACGTTACTGCCTTTTATTTGATGAGTCACATTAATCAATGGCTTCCCACATACTTTCCCTCTAACGGAATGCACATATTTCAGCATACTTATAATTTCCATCAAACAACTGTCGAATACAATGTATTTGCTCTCTTTCATTAGACTGTCATCCTGCGTCAACGTTGTTTCGGCCTGTGACGTTGCGAAGATTTCAACACATTGGAAAGTAATATCGCTGATATCAAGTTCTGATGCGTCGATGGATGCTGCGGCTGGTTCATTCTGTCATTTCGACATCTATTACTTCAACATTGATGGGAGAACACAACAATGTCGACAGGTTTTTGGGTGGCAATTTTTGACGGGTGTAGATTGTGTGAATTGATCTGCAACTACTTCAGAGCTATCTTCAATACATTCAATATCTTCTTTGCTCTATTCTCCAAACAAGTTAATTCATGTTCTGGCCATTGGACATGAGCATCTCGAGCCTGAACACGCCTTGCATCAAATAATATTTCCTCCATAGTGTACATGGTCTGGCAAGCAACATCTCTTTCGCTTCACTGTCTGCGTATGTATAGCTCTGACACCCACGGGTAACTGGAGGAGAGATTGGAAGAGGGATGTTCAGTTTAAACACAAGATAAAGTGTAGTCCAATTGACTGGAAAAAAACATAAAATAGTCCCCAGCACAAACATTTTTTTAAAGTTATGAACTGTTTGTAACTAACCTTTTTTTGTTTTTTTTCTTTGCAACTTTTTTGACTCGACCTTCAACATCTGCACGCTGTAGCTCCGATTCGTTTCCGCATGTCCTCCCTTCCTCTTGCGCTGCAACGACTATATTTTCTGTATCCGCATAGACAGCACGGAATGAGGCTCCAGCGTCCCCCTGAAACATAGTACTTTCATTACTATGTATCAAAATATTGGTAGCATAAAACACACGTGAGGACGAACACACAGGTACATCTCAATAGCCAAATACGATTTAAACATTGTGTGCAACAATCAAACGACAAGTATTCGACCAGTGATCTATTTCGATGGAGCTGTCAGTATCCATACCTCTGGCTCTGCATGGACTGCCATGAATGGTTGTATTGGAGAGGAGGCATCAGCATCTCCCTGAAACACAGTACTTGCATTAGTATGGTTTTCAATATTGGAAACATAACACACACTTGGGGTCGACGGCACAGGTACATATAAAGAGATAACCACAAATGATGCATTGTCTAAAAGAATCAAGGAAAATCGAAATATGATCACATTTCATCGACTTATTTCTCCGATTTATTTATATCTGCATCATCTAAATGGGATGTTGTGATTGTAGTGGAAGCTCCGTCGTCTCCCTGAAACACAGCACTTGCGTTAATAGGGAGGAAAGTATAGCAAATGGAATCACGTTATATGATCACGCATGATGGAGCTGTCAGTATCCATACCTCGTGCTGCTGAAGAATATCTATGGATGTTGCAAATGTAGTGCGCACTTCCGAAAGCTGTTGCGCCGATTCGTATACGCATGGTCCCGCTTCCACTTCCGCTGCAATTACTTGAATGTCAGGCTCTGCATCAAGTGCAGGGGTTGACACTCCATCAACTGCCTGAAACATAGTACTTGCATTAGTGAGGATTACAATAGTGAAAACATAACACACACCTGGGGTCGACAGCACAGGTACATATAAACGGCTAACCACAAATGAAACATTGTGTAGAACAATCAAACGACAAGAATTCCAGCTCTGATGATGACGCTCGATGGAGCTGTCAGTATCCATGCCTCCTGCTGGTGAAGAACATCTAGAAATGTTGTAGATGTGGCGGACGCTTCAGCATCTCCCTGAAAGACAGTACTTGCATTAGTATGGATAACACTAATTATAACTGAAAACAAACACCAGTGGACGATAATTAAGGTGTATATCAATTGTAAAGCACTAACCAAACATTTGGTAAAATAATTACACAATGGAATAAAACTATTACTTGACATGCATAAAACAAGTCTGTAGCGGATTAGCCTGGTAAGATTGCCTGATACGCGCTAGAAGTGGTTGATAACTGCGACCACGTCAAGGATGTAGAATGTTCTTGCTTCAGATTCAAGGGATAGTCAAGAAGTTGTAAAGGTAAATTAATGATTGATAATGAAATGCCAATATTAAAAATAGCCATGTAAGGCGACAGAATACTTGAAAAATGCTCAATACAGCACAGTTCCCTGTTCCCATATATATACATTGCGTGTTTGGGTTATAAAATCGAACAAGAATATATTGATAAATGTCATTATTCAAAAAACGATATACTCATAACAATATCGAAATTATTACAAGGGATAGAACACCTACAATATCAATGAATCCATTCGGCTACCTACACACTACCGCAAGGCCTAAAGCTAAATCCGGACACTTGATTCACCAGTGGCGGAATGTGGACGAATAGAGTGGGAATAGCGTTTTCAAGCAATTTCCGTGTCGCTCGCCATTTATTCTTCTTTGTTACCCAAGATGTTGTGTACATGTCCAAGGTAAAGTGCCGGCTGCAGATGCGGTATCGATCACCCCTCTTGTCCTGTAAGACTTGTTGGACTCTACTTTCCAGCTCATCCAGTGGATATCCGCAATGTCTGACCCATTCTCTTATTCGATCAACAGTTTTCGGGAATACATGCATTGTAGTGCCTTCAGATTTCGCATGGGTCTTCGAAGGGCAACCGCTAATCGAACAGGCAGGCATTGTTGATAAATCTGAAAAGTAAATATCGACATTATACAATCTTCAAGAATAAAGATTTGATACAAAAGTAAATGAATCATACAATGATCAATGCAAGGTTTGTTTTGGTCGCAGGAACCATACCAGTTCATTATGTGCGGCTTAGTATTTGCATAAATTGCAGAAATGTATAAATGATGTGACTGAAATCTGAACATGTGACTCATCCCTTGGATGTTCTGTATTGCATGAGAAGGAAACATGCTTACATTATAGACTGGACCCCCGAAGGATGCAATTCGATGACAATAGACACAGATGAAAATAAATAGATCTATTGATAGCATAGCAATGGAAACTCAAGTCAATAGCAATGAGACCAATGAACATAGCACTGTGTACTCTATTCGCAAATGGATAGAAATTTAAAAATCTGCGAAATATGACTAGGATACATGGCCTTACCTTGACCAACAAACAGTTGGATTCAGCAAGCAGAGCAGTATGTTGCAGGAGAATAGGTCGGTGGCCACAGGTAGCACACTGATGGGTTTGCTCTAAGCGGTCACAGAAGTTCACGGATAGCACGACGACGAGCAGATTAGCGTAGATCTCAGTGGTTGCCAGGTAGCACGTTCAGGAGTTGACTTGCAAAGCACAAAGATGTTCTCATGAGACATATCAAGTGGTTTATAAAGTATTAGAAACAGGGGTGTGTTTGTGAATGAATGACGTATGTATGCCGTGGTATTAGGGGGGCGGCCTGCTTCAAGGGGAGGCCTGGCTGGAGACACAGGGTCTGAGGAGGACATGTGGGCAATGGCCCCTTGGCGTGGGATACCTTTTGAAGTGTACATGTTGTTTGGCACCTTGGCCGTTCGCGCCCCAGACAGCCCCACATGCCAGCGCTCATCCACGGGTGCGAACTGCCTTTGATAGTATATCGTTGCTTATCAATAATAAATGCCACATACCGGAGATTCTTGTGAGCACAGACCCACACTTCATCTGGTGTATTATAGTGGTCAAGACCCTTAACCTAAGGCCTGTATAATCCAATGGTAATTGTTAGTATAGATATGTGACTTTTATAGAGACATAGGAAGCAAATTTGAGTGGGCACCACAGGAGTATCGAATCCTTCTGGCGTTATCAAAAGTTTCTAGTGTGATAAGTCTTTGTTAGGAAGTTAGATCCTCTATGCAGGAGCTGGCTGAAAAAGGCCTGGAGACACCCAAACCCAAAAAATACAGCAAGAAACAAAGATTATGTGAAAACCCAATCATACAGCCGCTCTCTGGAATCCCATACTGGGTTTTATATTAGTTGTAATTTCACTATGTATAGTTCCTTCGATCCAATTCTTGAAAAAATACAAAAGTCAAATATATAGTGATTTTTCAATGTTGAAAATTATTTTATAGAAAGAAGTGACTAGTAGCCACCAAAATTGTTCTTCGTGAGGAAGAGATTGCCATAAATCACTCTATCTGAAGACTTATTTTTGTGCCAGTGCATTTCGGAATATAACAAATTCCTTCATCAGGGCAAGTCTAAAACAATAAACACATAACATTCACATGCAATTGTGCCAACCATCCCAATATTAATATCCAATATAGAATAATTCCCACATTAGAAACAACGTAAGTATATAAATATCAGTATGAACAATCATCATCCAAATAGTTGAAAAAATATGAAGGTAAACACATACCCGACAATGTAATGAGCCGGATCAGAAGGCAGGTCAAAAGATATAAAATAAGAAACAAATCAGTACAAAGGCAAGTAAAGTTATCCTATAACAAAATGGAGGGAACTCGGTCCATTACCTGATGTAGGTGAGTAATGGCGAAATCTATGTTTCAGAGGTCAGGCTGCTCCACCGTGTACGGCGAGTAGGTGCTGTGAATGGTAAAGTGAACATATATAAAGGACCTATTCAAAGTGTAGCTAAACGCTAAATAGAAATAAACAGGCGTGAATTGTAACTCACCATATGTAAAGAACGAAGCGGAGAAGTTCTCTCAGCGTCTGCTCAAAGCAGACTGTCTTTGTTGCATCGGCGCGTTGCCGAGCAACCTGGTTTAATAAGACACGTGATTGAAGGCAGAATGTCCTCCTTGCATAGGTGTGCAGCCAAGCATGTGTTTGTACAAGCACACACATTGGATAATGTAACGCATATACTGTGCAAACAATGAACAAGCTCTACAAATGGAGAAGCACGAAACTATACCTTTTAGGATTCGTAAATAATTGAGTTGTATACATCAACAAAGCATTCATGGACTTTAGATTTAGACATAGACAGCATACAATTCATGTGGCACCTCCCCAGTGACTAGAATTTGATTGCTCAACCCGTTAGGGATCGTGTTACAGAAACTTTGCACCATTGCAAATGCAATTAGCACAAGGGCAAAGGTTGCCCTAGTGCAAAACAAAACTTTTTTTAAGGCGTTTTTTACACAATGCAAATGGTTTCCCCAGTCCTAATCCTTTGCCATGGTGCAAACATGCATTGAAACAATGCGTTTTTGCACAAAGGATTTGCTTGCTTCCTTGCTAGGTTGCACTATATAACATATGCATACAAATTGCACTTGCACCAATGCTAGGTAGCTCAAATATTGCCCTAAGTGTTGTGCAATCCATGAACACGTGTCCATCTAGTGCATTAAAGTAATTCAGTAAATTATGTGCACTGTGCTCATGGCAGATGCACAGAAAAAGTGCATTAATGTACAAAAGTGGAAGCTGAAACTATTGTGATATCCAAATATTACATAATATAAATTAGATCTGGGACTGGTGACCTAGTCTTTACTTCTAAATAGGGGATGGTGGACCGGTTCATAAGACAAGATGCACTACTGTGCAGTTACCACTAGATGTCTGACTTTATGCACAGCGTGTGAATCTAAGCAGATACAATCAGAAATGCTATTGCGGTAAGTAATGCATGTCATTGATGCCAGGGCACGAAGCAATTTGCACTCTTAGCTTTATTTGTGAAGCAGTGGTGGACAGGCATGAAATCGCTCAAAACGATTATTGTAAATGGACTGTAACTTAATTGCAAGTTGATGCACGCCAGATTTCATGTTTGAGGGCTGAATGTGTTTGCAACCAAGTGACCTGTGCTGATCTAAGCCACTCAGCCTGTAATATTGCTTCAAATAACGACAACGTGTTAGACTAGCTTATATTACCTACTTTGGAAAGAATTGAAGATGTGTAGCCTACAGTAAGATTTCATGTTTAGAAACTAATTTAGAGACCCATTCATGGCCATCGTGAAATTAACAATAAGATGGAGGGGTTTAAAAGAGATGCAAATAAACTCATTATGGGGAAAAAATAGGAAATGAAAAAAGGATAGCGAAAAACGGGAGGACAACGAAAGAGAAATGAATAGTGGATGAATGAGAACAGGGCAATTTTAGAACATATTAAACTCCTGCACTTCTGAGAATGGTGGGTCCACATAAATATATTTTCCAAAGGTGCCATTTTGATAACCAAGGCAAACGAATAAAAAGAGCAGAAGTTTAGTCGGGTCACGTTTCTGTGGGGGGAATGGAAAAACACAGATTTAAAATCATGCCATAAGAATACGCTTGAAGCGACACCAAATCATTGTTCCTGAAAGAACGAGAACCAAATGCAGTCTAAGCATGCATAGGGTTGTGTATTTAGAACCGCGATGGGTAACGTGTCACTAGAGCGAATTTTACCTCCGCCAATCACCGGTTCTCTTTTGAAATGATCGCTGCTAGGACGCAGACCAACGCTCCGGTGTCGATCAAGACGGGCGTGGGCACATCGCCAATGTTCACGGCACATGTTGGTTGCCTACTTTGCTTCGCCCCAGTGGCAATGCTGGAGATGAAAAAGATCTCCATCTTCCTCCTCCTCGGCAATGTCTAAGTCTTGCACCCCTTGCTCGATCGTAGACCCGCTTCTGAAGCATCTGGGGTTACCCCCTCCTGTTCTTGCTGGTCCCCTGGATGCAGCCACCATGGTCGTGGCCCTGCACATTCTCACGTAGTGTCCTGGTGTGCTACGCCTTTCGCAGACTCTTGTCTTTGCGGGGCACTACCCAGAATGTGGCAGGTCGTACCCACAATATGGGCAGGATTGCGGAGTACTCTACGTGGATGGACTGTCCGCTCTCTTGGGACCCCAGCGCAACATCCCCGGGGCAGAGCGCCCAATGGCAAAGGCATCCTCACTCTTCCCAGGATGCACTGCCGCGTCCATCTTTGCGCCTCTCGACTCCGCCAGTTCATATGCTCGCCCAGTGTCCAGGATTTGTGCAAGTGTCAAGCCTGGTTCTCTAAGCACTTGCCTCCGCAATTTCCTGGAGCTACACCCCTGAATTAACTGGTTCCCTACCATCTCCTCCTCATTCACCAACCTGCAGGTGCTAGCGAGGCGCCTCAACCTTGCACAGAACTGGTCCAGAGACTCCTCCACTTGCTGCTTCTCAGCACACATCACAAATCTGTCGAAGTCGACATTCGCCATGGGGAGGAAGTGATCCTGGAGGGCCTGTTTCACTGCATCATACGTGACCACCTGGAGGTTTAGCGAGTCATAAATCAGATGGACTTCTGTGACAGCCGAATACACCATCGTGGCCACCTTCGCATCATCAGTCTCACCCGAGGCGCTGAAGAACAGCTCCAGCTTCTTCACCCACAGTAGCCACTTTGGCCCCAGTTTAGATGGTGTCAAACTCAGGCATGGGTGCCAAAGTGCTGTGCCTCCTACGTGGGACTGGCATGCCCCCCCCCCCCCTCTTCTCCATCCTCTTCCCTCATAGTGGTGTCTGGGTGTACCTCACTAACCTTCTTTGAGCAGGTAGAGGTGCCCAATGTTAGATGGCCCCAAGCTGATGATGGAATGGGCCAGCAGCTGCAGCAGGTGATGCCTTTGGGTTTCCCCAAGTTGAGAAGTCAGGGCCCCAATGAAACGGGGCCCTCGAATGTCCAAAAATTGAAATTCGAACGTTAGATCACGGCCGGCGCACAAGCACCCGTGTGGGCCGCAACCGCTGTGATCTGCGTGTTCCTAAGATGGCCACCTGCCAACTGTGTAGGTCTGTGACCGCGTGGGGAGAAACACTTTCTCCGACAGAATCAGCCGCAGCAATGTCTCGTTCCCCTCCGTGGCAGATCCTCGTCGCCAATGTTGGATGCAGCGTGTGACCCCCAGGGCCCCACGCTCATAAGCACATGCACACAAGGACACGCACATGCAGCCAGTCTCACAGACACGGGACGCGTGTTGCTGGTACGGGTTCCCGGCTGCAACTGCTGACCGGTGCCTCCTTTATTCAACAAGCGCATGCGCAAGCCGGAACGAGGCTTGCGCATAGCGTAATGCGCAACACATGAGACCATAGCGGCCGTGAATGTCTCTTGCTCAATTATACAATGCGTACCTAAAAGAAATGTTCTTTTTCGAGCTGCGTCTTATCAAACCCTCATCCGCCGCACTGTATACAGTAAAAATACATTGCAGTTGAGTTAATGTGAGACTCTTGAATATACACAGCTTTTCCTCTCCGGAGTTGCTGCACCCATGTCCAACACACGCAGGTTTACCTTTGTAAGGGACGACTGCGAGCTCTCCACCTCTCCTGCTCTCTGGAGATAAGAAGGCGCTGCTTCCAAGCATGCCGGATTTGTTCAGACAGTTGTGCTCTGGGCTTCATTAAAATACGGTTTTTCGTGAATCATGGTTTAACATCCCTAAACTCGCCAAGCCACATCCTCTTGCTTGATTTCTTTGTGTCTGGCCTGATTGTGGGAAGAGAGTAGGGAGTGGTCACACACATGCTCATGGACATTCTCCGAACTTTATCTCCCTGTCCCTTTCTGGTCTATCCCCACTCCAGCGGCTCCTCCCACTCTGCCCATCTACTACACTTCACTATCCCTGTCCCACATATACCCCACACCCTCCACCTACCATATCCATGAAGCACATGTTTTGTCCTGAATCCCTACTGATGTCCTTAAACCTTGTTTACTGCTCCCTTTAAGCCATATCACCACTGGATGCCTGTTTAGTGAGAAGTAGTTTCTAGAGTCCTACAGTGCTCTTATTACCCCATTTAAACAAATATATCTGGTTCAAGTCGGATCTCCCCAGCCATTCAAAAGCTACGGTATCGCATGCGATTACATCTTCAGAAATGGTACTATTACAAGGAGGTCCACCCCGCACACTCCTCTTCCCTTGAGTTGGCCAAATCTTCCTCCTATATCGCCCTCATCTTCTATTTGCACTCATCTCCGCAAACTAGCACCAGCCTATCTCTCTGCATCTATCTCCCGACACTGCCCCATCACACGCTGCCATCAGCTGATATACTCAACCTCTTGGTCCTGTGCACCCTACACCTCCAAGCTTCCGCTTGTTCTCTGTTCTTGATCCACACCACTGGCATTCACTATAGCCAGACATCAAAGCCATCTCTGCAGTGGATGCCTTTATGATGACCCTAAAACGGCACCTCCTCCCTCAGGAGTGAACAGCTCCCCTGCCTCTAACACTGCCACCCATCCTCTTCCCCCATCTTTCATCCATACCCGTCTGTACTGTAAATATTGAATCTAGTATTGTATATAAGATCATTGTCATGTAATGTCCTTTTTTATAGTCACTACGTTTTGTACCACTCCCTGATTCTACTATCAGTTATGTTCACCCATACTCCATCTTTCCTTCTTGCAAGGCAAACCATGAGGGTGCCCTCTTCCCATGTGCACTATGTACAGATGTTTTGTTCAAAGCTCTTTTCTGTGTATCCAAATAAAAAATATAAATGCAAAATATCTCTTTCAAAGGCATTATCGCGTTTGTGATGTATGTCTTGGAAACATCCGTAGCAATTGCCATATTCGTTGTGTGTACTTTAGAAGCTCATTCTGCAGGGGTACCGATTTTTTTTTTTCTTTTTGGCTTGTAGCAATACTTAATGCCGGGTAGCATGGAAAAGGCTATTTTGTGTTACAAAGCCCTGGTTACGTGCACTCCTATTGTCAGTATGGGTCCCTGGAGTCGTTTTTCGTGTATTTTAAGTACTCTTCCTGCGTAGTGGCAGTGTACCTTCTAGTGAGGTTTTTTGTAAATTTTCTTTATTGTATGCGTTTAGAAAAACCCTATACAAGCATATATTCGAATTAATATCACATATCAGCATTAAAAGATAAAAAGAATGATAATTTCGTAGTTTAGGTATCAATACATTATATTGATACATTAATTCTATAAAAAAGAAATAATAAAACTATGGCAAAGGAATTGAATATCTGATCTCAGTTTGTTAGGCAGAATCATATGCAGTACCCTTTGGGAACACCACACATAGTTAAGACTACAAGTGACGGTACAAATTCACCTTTGGTATAAGCCTGTAGTACACAGTAAAAGTGGTAACGATGGCTGAGCAGCCAGACTTATCTCAAGAGTAAAGTGAGCAGTATCAGAAGTTACCCAAAGGACAGCAATTACTATGGTAATTCGACTCCACACTCTCCTTCTCTCCTCATATATCTGACGTCTCTAAGAAATCACACTACCGGCTGCACCTCCTCAGAGGTGGTATTCCCTTCCTCTCCTTCCCCCAGAAGCTCATGGTCTCCCGAGCCCTGGTTCTCTCGAAGCTGGACTACTGCAACAGCCTCTCTTAATCTGCCTGCCTCCACTCTCCGTCCTCTGCAACTCATTCAGAACAGAACTGCAAGACTTGTCCTTGGCCTCAAGCCCAGGGACCGTATCTCTCCAGGACTGAAATCTCTACACTGGCTCCCAGTGGCTGCGAGGATAAAGTTCAAAACCCTCTGCATTGTCCACAAGGCCTTCTGAGGCCTGGGGCCTAAATACCTTCAACTCTTCCTAAATATCTTCCTTCCCGAGCCCTTCGCTCATCCGCCTCCTACTCCCTCAGGGTCAGCCGCTTCTTGAAGCAACAAGCTGGGGGTAGATCTCTCTCCGCGGCAGGGGCCTCCCTCTGGAACAGCCTTCCTGCCTCCCTGAAACTTGAGGAGAACCATCTCCGGTTCCGGAAGCACCTCAAAACCTTCCTCTTTGCTTCTGCTTTCTCTCTCCCTTGCTAAATTCTTCACTGAAACTGCACTGAATCTGCAACTGGGCCTCTCTCACCGACCTCGGTCCTGGGCCCAGCTACTCTCCACTTGCACTGCCTCCCTGGCAACCCCTGCACTGCGGGACTGTCTCTGTATCCCCACAGCCCCCCCTTCCCAGCACTTGTCTGCACTTACCTTGCACTTGCCACCTGCTGGCCCTATTTATTTTATTCTACTTACTTGTACTGCACTTTTTCCCTTCCCCCTACCCCTGCACTTGCGCGATCTGAATGACACCTGGCCTAGTAGGATCGTTGTCTGTCTTCCCCTTGTTCCCCCCTCCCTGCCTCGTCGCGCCTTGAAACACTTGTGTATAGGCGCGTTACAACTGCCTTATCATATCATATATCATGGTTCAAACAAACACTGACTCAAGGTTTCTGAGTAAAAGAATATACATTTATTTACACAATCATTTGTAAAACAGTTCACTAAGTAAAGCAGCAGAACATCTCAATCTTAATACACTATACAACAACCAATGAATTCTGGACAAGTTAAGCTCAAAATGAAGTGTGAGCAAAATGGCACTCCAGCAATTTAAAAAGGGAGGGAAAGACAAAGTTTATACAAAATTAAGCAGCACCAACAAGTAGGTAGGCAGGGCAATCTAGAAGAGGCTTACTACAATGAGGATTCAAATTAATAGGCCTGGGCCAATGTTGGTGCAGAGTCTTTGCAGAGGATCACACAGTTCAGAGTAGTTTGCGGTTAAGTCTTTACCAAGAGTTCGAAACATGGTTGGTCGGAAGAAAGGTTACTTAAAAGACTAGGGAAGGACAAGCCCTCGGATTGGTGAAAGATTGAAAACACTTTCACCACGGTCGGACGGAACGAACAACCGGATTTGAACAGTACCTTAGAAGAAGAATGCTGTATTGAGGCAGAAGTTCCTGGTAGATCCTGCAGGTTCACGGTTCCTGAAGCGACTGTCAGACTGACATGAAGGAGGAAGACTGGAGGGTCCTGCACTGCCCAGGGAAGAAACCAGTAGCAGAGCAAAGCAACAAATAAAAGGTGTGCTCCTTAAAACCTAAACAGGGTCCGGTCCTCCTGGCTATCCGGTTCACTGCAGCGATGCACAGCAAATTACACCAGGGGGAGGGAGGCCTTGCTTGGTTTGGCGATCTGGTTGGTCCCACCAGCTCAAGGGAAGAAGATTCCTTGCAGCTCTTCTCTCGTTGAAGTGTAGGAGATTCGGACCCGCAGCAGGGCTTCACCGGGAGGTTGTCGTGGTAGTAGTCCTCTTCCTTCAGCTTCTCTTTGGTTCCCTCGATCCAGTGGCGACTCTGCCTTCCAAGTCCCAGAGGCCTGCTTTTTATGCAGTTTCCCCCATTCACACAGCCTGGCTGTCAATCACCCCGCAGGGTGGCTGTCCTAGCAGGACAGTCACATAGCCAATCAAACAAGTGTGAATTGGGTCTCCAAGGAGACCCTGTGCAGGGGACCTAAAACCCCTCCGTCACATCCTGTCTACCTACACTCTCAGGCGCCTAAGGAGGGCTTCTGGGCAGAAGCCTGCCAAAGGACAGTGAACAAAGGAACCAAACCTGGTTTGGCGTGCAGAGTAAAACACGAGAAAGACCTTTACAAAAAGAAATGGTGAACAAACCCAGCCGGAACCAAATAAAAGTAAATGTGGTCCAGCAGAGTTAAGTTTGAGGCTACTTAGCCTAAAACAGTACCAATGCTATTTGCATAGACCGCAGTAGGAAAAATATGCTAGTTACGACTGCCACCAGCCAAATCTTAAAGAAAGGGGAACAAAATAATGTTCCATGAGAGACAGACAAAAAGGGATAACTATTTACCCTTTTCAGTTCTGATTTTTATTTTTAAAACATTTTATTATTTTATAACCACACCAAACTTTACCAACATTTAGGACATTCACGTATATGCTTCACGTCATTGTATGCACATATTATGCCTCCCCCCTACCGCCCCCTTAACTCGAGACCCTACTTCAATGCCTCAGATTTCGTTCCTTAGGGTTTGTCTCCTTCATTGTTCCCAAGCGTGTCATCTTCACTGAGTTCAGCGTGGGAGAGTCCCACCATCGTGGCCACCAATTGTCTCCACGCTATCAGTGGTCCCGCTTCCTCCTCCCCTCCCCTATTGATTGCTTCATACCAGGCTGCCGTCTCCGCTTCTGCCCACTTCAGGAGGTCAGCCCACCACACCTCTATTCTGGGTCTTTGGGCTGCTTTCCAGCCCATTGCAATTCTCTGTTTGGCCAAGATGTAGGCCAGGTCTTTCATCTTACTAATGTGCTTGAGGTTGCGTGGTCTGGCAAAACCCCCCAGTATACATGCCCATACTGACTCCACCCCCAACTTAATCCCTTTTTGGGACAGACTTAGTTTAACCTCCGTCCAGAATCTGCCCACCTCCGGGCACGATCATCCCAGCATCCCCCTCCCCGCACCTGTGGCATTTCTGTGTCACTGGGCTTCCAAATCTTGAATTTTGCTAGGGGTCATATATGCACCTGTGGGTAACATATAACTGGATCTGCTGTAGCTTTGCATTTCAGGACACCACCTTATGATACCTTTGAGCCCTCTCCCATTGTCCATCTTGCACAGGTTCTCCCACCTCCTCCTCCCAGTCCCGCCACAGTTGGAGCAACTCTTTGCCCACCCTGGACATCAATAGTTCATAAATGCGGGTTATTTCGTACCCACCCTCCGATATTGTACATCGTCTCAATGACTGTATTGGGTTGTTCCGCTAGCTCTACCTCAGGCCACCTTTCTCGCACTCGTTTGATGATTCTTGTATATGTGATATATTGACCTTTATGTACCCCGGCGTCCTCCATTATCCTCTGGAAATCTAGTACCTGCCCCTCTTGCAATATATCTCCGAGGGTCGGGAGGCCCATCGGTTCCCAATATTTGCGGATCCCTTTTATCATTTGCGTGTCCTCACCGCATAGCGGCACCTGCGGGGAGCATTGGGTTGGATTTCCCACTATTTAGCATGCTCTGCTCCATATTTTCCAGCCCAGTTCCAGCAATTTCGCACTTCCTTGCATCTCTGGTTTAGGTAGCCATACCAATTCTTAGAAAAAAAGGGGGGAAATCCTTGCTCAATAGCGTGGCTTCGGCTCTCTTCTTCAGACAACCATCTGACCACATACTGGAGCTGTCCCGCCAGGTAGTATATCTAGAAATTCGGTAGGTTTATGCCCCTCTTATCACACAAGTCCTGCAACTTCCAAAGGGCTACCCTGTTCCTGGAGTTATGCCATATGAAGCCTCTGCATAAGCTGTGGAGTTTCATGAAAAAGTGTTTGGGGAGCATATATGGGATGTTCGTGAAAAAGTGTAACAGCCTGGGCAGAACCACCATCTTGATCAAAGCCGCCCTTCCCACCATGGCCAGGGGGAGCTTTGACCAGAACCCCATACTATTCTTGATGCCTTCCACTGCCCTTTCCGTGTTGTATTCATCCGCAGCCGTGTGGTATATATATATATTAATCCCCAAGTATCGAAATTTCCTGGTCTGCCAGGGTATCGGCAAAACCGGTAGGTTCCCATGCGGGGCACCCCTGTATCGCCCCAGAGGGAACATGCTTGACTTCTTAGGGTTTACCGCTATGTCCGAAAGGGTGGTGTAGCGTCCCATCTCCTCCAGGACATACTGCAGGATTTTCATCTGGGAAGCGCAGGTATAACAGCATATCGTCGGCGTACAACGATATCAGGTACGGGGCCCCCCCTTCGTGTGGATCCCTATCTCCCCGTACTGTTGTCTGAGACAAATTTCCAATGGTTCTAATGCGTGTATGTAAAGCATGGGCGACCAGGGGTAGCCCTGTCTAGTGCCTCTATTAAGTTGCCATTTATCTGAGATTATCGTGCCCGTTTTGACCCTGGCTATTGGGGAGCTGTATACCATCCTGACGCACCTCAAGTACCCTGGACCCATCCCGTATTCTTTCAAGGCTGCCAACAACCACGGCCACCTCACAGTCGAAGACTTTTATTGTGTCCAGCGAGACTATTGCCATTTCGCCAGGCCCTTCTCTGTTCTATGATGTGGTGGAGTCTCCTGTGGTTGTCAGTTATATTCCTGCCTGGAACGTAGCCTATTTGATTAGGGTGTATAAGTTTGCCAATTACCCGTTTGAGTCTGTTTGCCAACGCTGCCGTGACAATTTTGCTATCTTGGTTCAACATAGATGGGGGTCTATATGACCCACAATCCGTGCTTGACTTACCCGGTTTTAGGAGTGGAATAATCACCGCCTCCCTCAGATTCCGGCAACCTTCCCCTCTCGAGCTCTTCATTTAGCATGGCTAGCAGCGGGGGGGGGGGGGGGGTACAGTACTTCCTGCTTATGTTTTATAAAATTCACTATTGAGCCCGTCCAACCCCAGAGCCTTGCATGCGAGTAGGTGCTGAACCACTGTCTCCAGTTCCTCTATTGTAATTGGGGCGTCCAGGTTCTCCCGTTCTTCATTGTTTAATTTGGGTAATCCTATGTCTTCCAGTGTTTCCTGAATCTCCCGACCCATCTCCTCCCCCGTGTCCTCATAGAGGCGTTTGTAGAATCTAAAGAACCCCTCATTTACTCCCTCTTGGGTGTCCCAGGTCTGACCTTCTTCTCCCTTTAGCTCTCTGACCACTGGTCTCTGTGTAATTTTTATATAGCCATGCTAGCAGCCTTCCCGGTTTGTTTCCCTCGCATGTAGTCTTTCAATATATTTTTTATAGTTCAATTTACAGTCTTTCGCAGTGCTCTCTGCTAGTTTGTTGTAGTAAATTCACCCGTTTGGCGTCCTCCTGTGAGGTGCCCCCCCTCTGCATCATTTCTTCCAGTTTCTTCTGTCTCCTGTAGCTCTCGCTCTATGCCCCCTTGGAGCCCTCTGGATTTGGATTTGGCTGCACCTGGGTTCCTTCTGACTGCACGCTCCCTGTGTTGGTGTCCAAATACTCAATAATCGCCTTCCTTAAATCCTCTCTGAATACAAAGTCCTGCAGGGCCTCGGCTCTGAGCCTCCATGTCAGGATTCTCGCTCTAGGGGGCTGGTGTCTCCACTCCAAGACCAGGGGGGGAGTGGTCCGATAATATTCTTGCCTTGTATTCTGAGCCTATCATTTCCCCTACGAGTTCCAAGGCAACAAACATATAATCCAATCTTGTGTACAGGTTATGTGGGGTAGCGTAGTGTGAATAATGCCTGTCCTTCGGGTGTTACTGTCTCCAGATATCACCTAGTCAAAAATCTCTCAGCAGGGCCTGTAATGCTTTCGCGGCAGGGGTGGGTTTGTCTAGTTTACTATCTGACCTTTCAATTTTGGGGTATGACGTACAGTTAAAATCCCCTCCCCTTAGAATCGCGCCACCCAGTAGGGGGGCTAATTTTACCGTATAAGGTCCTGAAACGGCTACTGTGTCTTGGTTAGGGGCATATGAATTTATGATGCTCAATTCTGTTTTCCAGCATCCCTCGCACCACTATCATCCTTCCATCTGGGTCTACCGTGGCCTGAAGCATCTGAAACGGTAAATGAGGTGCCACCCAGGTAACCACCCCCCTTGCATAAGCAGAATGTCGCTCCCGTGGTGGTCCCTATCCACTTTTTTTAACCACCTCTAGTTTCTCTTTAGTAAGGTGGGTTTCCTGTAGTAATGCTATGTCCACTTTCAGCCTTCTCAAGTACATCATTACTATATTCCTCTTCAGGTAATTGTTGAGGCCTCTCATGTTCCAGGTTACTATTCTAAGACTTCCTGTCGCCATGCGTTTTGTCCCTCCTCCCTCCCTCTTAGTTCTTCTCTCCAGTCTTATTAGGCATGAATGTGGGCTCGTATCCCTCCCTATTTCAACATTAACTCCCCAACTAACCCCCCCTCCCCTCCCACCCCAACTATGTTCACTGCACACATTCTCCCCCCTCGGTCCTCCCTACCTGTCCCCAACTGGTGCCCAGCTCCATCCCTGGATCTCAGGCTCACCCGCATTTGGTCCTACCTCGGAATGCCAAGATCGGGAACCCAGCAGGGTGTCACCGATCTACCGGTAACCTAACAGGTCTATTTGTGGGGGTGTGAGAGCTGGTTCAGTTAGGTTCCTACACCTTGCAATACATTTCCGTGCTCAAAGGATCATATTTATACAGCTCTGGTCACCCTGCTCCAACAGTCTTTGCCCCGTCTTATATTCTAGTCCCAGTGTCTGAGACTGCGACACCGTAGGTACCGCAGTCTCAGTTTTACTTATCTGCGCCGTCTTCCTTCCGGATACCCGATTCCGGTGGGCAGCTCTGTGTGTCAAGCCACTCTGACGCATCCTCCGGAGTGTCGAAGAACAATGCTGTTTTTGTGGAACACCTTCAGTTTCGCCGGATATATTAACATGTACTTGTAACCAGCTTCTCGCAATCTTCTTTTCACTGCACCATAGTTCATGCATCTTTGTACCATCAATGTGTAATCCGGGTATGCCGTTATGTTTGCCGATGCCCTTTGTATCATTCCTCCCTTCTGGAAATGCTCTAGGATTTTTTTTTCCCGGTCTCGATAGTTAAGGGTCTTGGCTATTATCGCCTCGGGGGGTGCTCCTGGTGGTGGCCTCCTCATCAAGGCCCTGTGCGCCCGCTCCACCGCAAATCCTTGAGTCGGCATCCCTCCCGTTATTTCTTGCAGCAGCATTGTTTTGATATACTCTGTGGGGTTAGGTCCCTCTGCTCCTTCCGGCAATCCCACAATGTGTACGTTGTTCCTTCAGGCATGTCCCTCCGCTTCCTCTGCCCTGTTTTCTAAATTGCCCATGTGTTCTAGGATGTGGATCTCCGATTTGTGAGACACATGCAGCTGTGTTCGGGGCCACTTCCTTTTCCAAGTCGCCTGTACGTTCTGCTAGCGCTCTGACATCTTGCCAGATGAGATTCACCTCTTCCTGTACTGCCCCTACTTTGAACTCCAGTGCCGCCTTCAGTTCAACCATAGCCGATTCCAATTTATTTTCCCATGCTAATTTCAAGTCCGCAATTGCTTCCAGGATTTGCTGATCTTTGCTCATGGCATCAGTGCCCACGGTGGGGGTCCTCTCCTTACTCCTGGCCCCTTCTGCCATAAGCGGTGTTCTGGCGTATTCTTCAAGCGTGGGTTGTTTGCCCTTTGTTTTAGCCTGTTTGTTGGCCATCTTGATGTTACCATGCGTTTTTATGCGAGCGCCCCGGATTATGGTCTTTAGCTCCTCCGGGTCATTCCACAGTCGGCAATGGAACCTCGGATGGGCTAGAGTGGGGGTTTCTGTGTTCTGCTAATTCTGTGTCTGGAGTGGATTGTGTCCTCCCAGGTAATTGTCCGCTATCATTTCTTATCGTCAATGTGCCCCAACTCCTGGTGGTTCATGTCTCTGTCTGTGCCCCCAAGTGCTCGTGGACCTATCTGGATGTTGCTTATGGACCTGGCAATCTCCAGCAGTGAGTATCATCTGGTCACTGGTGCTGCTTACATATTTGTGGTATTTTAAGGTGCTTTCCGCTGGGTGCACCTCACGCCTCCTCCTTTTCCCCCCTCTCATGGGCATGAGAATGCCTTCTTCATCCAGCTCCTATGCTCTCACCATTTGTCCACTTGTTATTAGGATCAGGCTCCAGATGGTCCCCCAATGCAAGTTATGGTCAGGTTGTGCTCATGGCTCATCTCCCATGCACCGGGCAGTTCTGCGAGCTGCCACTGGCTTCCTTATGTTTTAGACCCCGAGGTCTTCCTTGTGGCCTTGTTGTACGTGCCCTCCCCGTGGCCTTCAGTGCTCTCATGATTGTCCTGCAGTGCAGCGCTGTTGGCGGGTCCCACTTGGCCTACCCTGTGGCAGCCTCGGGTGTGTGTGTGCACTGCTTGACTGTTTACTTGTTTGAGCTCCGCGCTTGCTCCCAAGTACGCGGCACAACCATGTATTTGCGTCAGTTCTCCTCCAGGTGGGGCTGCATATGTATATGGTTGCAGGCAACGCAAGATGTGCCTGCCTTGCAACCCGACTTGGTCTCCCTAGGTGTGTGTGTGTGTACAGTCTGGTTGCGGTCCTTAGTTAGGGCGTGCACCTCTTCAGTCTACTATTGCCTTGTCTCGCTCTCCGGCCCTTGTGCCCCCTGCTTCGTTGCTCCGCTGTGGGTGCTCCCTGCTCACTGGGCCCACCGTGGCTCCTCAGCAGGGGTATTTTGGGCTGCTCCGTCTCTCGTCCCACGGGCATCCCGATGTTCTCATTTGCGGGGCTCCTTGGTGCCTATCATACGTCCGCCTCCATCGAGCTGCTCCCCTGCCTGCAGCATTGTTGTGTGATGAAATGCTGGGGCCGTGATCGCTTGGTCGGGGCCCTCCTCGCTGCGTGTATAGTCTCACGCAGCTTCTACGGCATCGGTGGGCAGCCGTGTCCTGCTGCAGGCGAGCCTCGAGCAGTTCGTTTGGGGGTCTCTCCCACTGTATGTCGGAGGCGGCTTCGCTCCTTCACGCCCTTAAATTCCAGCTTGTCGGCGCCCGTGCAAGCGGGGGTACTTGTGCACTGCACCTCACAGCCGTTTATGTCCTCCGTTGTCCACTCACTGTCCTTGCACCGATGGCTAATTCCTTTGTCTGTGCCTCCCGTCCGCCATTTTGTGTTGCTGTTCATGGATGTGGAACCTCGGCAGTGTTCACAACGGTGTCCCCATGCGTCTTGCGGGCTCCAGAAGGTCTGCGGGCATGTTCACCGCATTCATAGACGGGCACGTGATTTTTCAGAGCTTGTGCGCATCCATGTGTGCACTTTTAGCGAGGATCAATTTCAGGATCTCGGGAGCTCCTCCAGAACGCGACTCCTCACATGGCTCTCGTAGCCACCCCCCCCGCCACCGCACCCCCAGTACTCTATATAAGACAGTTTGTACTGGGTCTGTGAATTTAAAAAGACTAAAAGTCAATGGCAACTTTACATGTTCTGGGAGACAGTAGTCAGTCCCAGAAAATGGAGTTTAAAGTGGGAAGTCTGAAAAAGACAACCCTGTTTCACTGCACAAAAGGTGCTGCGTGACACAGTAAAAAGATGATGCATATGGAGTAGGTGAGGCTCCATAGTCTATGAACACACATGTTGAACACACAACAAAACACATGTAAGAGTTGGAAAAAAAGGCTCACACTCTTACCAGGTGAAAAAAATAAATCCTAGAAATCCAGCAAAGCTGCTGAGGGACTCAGTAGGTAAGGGAAATTAGCCATTCTGGAGAATTCTCCCTAATAGTTCTATTTCATCAATTAATTTTAGAGAGGTTAAAAAAACAATAGAAATTAGTAATAATATGGACCGCCCACTAAAAATCCTATAACGGAAGGAGAGTTCACTCAATTAAGCAATTTCATAGACCAATTTACTAAAAAAAAAAATTGAGGTTGAAAAACAGGACATTGAATAAAAATGTGTTTTAAAGTTTCTACAGTTTGATGGCATAATATAAGATGGAACTATTCCCCAGGGTTTGTTCTGTAAACTAATATCTTCAAATAATTTGTAAGAACCCCTTTTATCACAGGTTTGTATCCAATCCCAGTCATAAAGTTTCCTTTTTCTGGATTTATAATAAGGAGCTGTCAAAAACCTGAAGGTGTTTCACGACTCACCAGGGATTCAGGTGGCAAGGGAAGGGCCATCGCTATTGGATCCTGATGCTGGGGTTGGACAAGCGAGGGAGGATCACCTAGGTAGGGGGTCCTCAGGGAGTGGGGAGGAGACACCGGAAGGTGAGACATGTATCCCCCATTTCCTGACAGTTATTTACCCCATTATTACTTCTACCTGTGTGGGCTACTACAACTCCCAAAATTCCCCTCCTTTCCTAATCGGCCCAACTACTGAGATGAGGAAGAGGAAGACTGAGACTAGGAAGATTACCACTGGTAACATGCACTGGCCTTGTCCCACTAATAATGGCAGAGAAGGTCAGGCACTCGGTCACAATCACACACACCTGAAACTCATGGACCGTTTTTCAAACTTTAAAAGGTGTAGCACAGAAAGACACAGAGAGGAAGGCAGGGGGCAAGAAGAATGGTGAAACGGAGGCGCAGCTGAGAGAGAGCTGCAGAGAACCAGGCCAGGGATAACGGGACGCTGAGACGCTGACGGGCTGCAAGTGGAGGCAGAAGAAAGCGTGGCGAGGGAGCTGTCTCCAAGAAGCCAGAAGAGTTCATAGAAGGGGGCCAAGGCGGCGGCTAGTCCCTTTCCTCAATGCACCAGCAGACTGCTTGTTCCCCCCCCCCCCCCCGGGTGGCGAGGTGGCCCCCGGGGCGTCTGAGGGGCAGGTGGGCAAGACCCTGACCTCAACGAGCTGAGAACAGGACGACGCAAGAAAGCAATCATAGCTGGTGGGTTATAAGGAAGGGAGAGCCCAGTTTGTGATGCACACGATTGTGGAAAGCTATAGTTACACGCAAGGCTACGCGTTGAAGGAAAAGACATAGAACTGAAAGATTGAATGTGTTTGAACCGGTTTTAGGCAGAATCACATGAGGTCCCTTTGGGAGCACTACATGCAATTAAGACTACAAGTGTAAGCACAATTTCACCTTTGGTACAAGCCTGTACTACACAGTAAAGTGGTAGCAATGGCTGAGCAGCCAGACTTATCTCAAGAGTTCAAGTGAGCAGCAGAACAAGTTACACAAAGGACCAACTAATAGTGATTCAAGCAAACACTCAAGGTTTCTTGGTAAAAGAATATACATTTATTTACTCAGAAAACATTACACTAGCATAAGCAGCTCAATATCACACTATAATAAACCACAAAAATACAAACGGTAAGTAAATGAACAAGTTTATCTCCCCTGAAGTGGGAGCCAAATGGCACTGCAGATAATTCTTAAAGGGGTACAAAGACAAGGTTATAAGACTAGACAGCCCAAATACATTCATAGGCAGGGCAAAGGGTTTCAGTTTACTACAACCAGCAATTCAATTCATAGGCCTGGGCCAAAGTCAATGGTTCAGAGTATTTGTATAGGATAGCACAGTTCTGGTAGATAACGGTTAAGTCTTTGCTACAGAGTTTAGAAGAATTTGGCTAGGCGAAAAGTTTGACAAATGTTTAGGGACAGACAAGCCTTTGAAGTTGAGTTTCCACGAACTTCCGCAATGGCCGAAAAGATTTCCAGGCCGCGTTTGCACAGTACCTTGTTAGTGAAGAAGAGCTGTAGCTGAGGCAGTTGTTCCTGGCAGTTCGAGCAGATCTTGCTGTTCCTGAGCTTCAGTCGTGGGGACAAGGAGGACATTGGGAGGTTCCTGTACTGCCCAGGGATGAGGCCAAAAACTGTAGCAAGATGTCGGTTTAAGGTGCGAGTGCCTTAAAGTCCATGAGCTGGTTTCCTTCCCTCTGGCGATCTGGTTTTCAACAGCACTCTGATGAAAATTCGACCAGATGGGGACGGTGTCCAGGTGGCTTGCGAGTTGGTTGTTCATACCAAACTCAAGGGAAGAAGTTAACCTTGAAGGGCTTCTCCGTCGATGGAGTTTCAGGCAATTCAGACCTGCAGCAGGGCTTCACTGGTCGTCCAGGAGTTGCAGCAGTCCTCTTCCTTCAGCTCGTCTTCAGTTCTTTCATTCAAGTGGTCGACTCTGCTTTCCAAGTCCCAGAGACCTGCTTTTAAACAGTTTTCCCCCATTCAGTCCAGCCTGGCTGTCACTCGCACAGCAGGGTGGCTGTCCTTGCCAGACAGCCAGCTGGCCAATCACGCCAGAATGCATTCAGGTCTCCTAGGAGACTAAGCACAGGGAGTTTCGGGCACCTCCCTCACATCCTCTCCACCCCAGACACTCAGGTGCCAGAGGGCTTCAGCACTGATGCCCGCCAAAGAACAAAGGGCCCAAACCTGGTTTGGCATGCATAGACAAACACAAGGACTTTTCCTAAAAGAAATGGTGAAAAAAGATGACCAGAGACTGTTTTTACAGATGGGTCTGGGGCGCCATATTGAAAAACATGGCTGACCCGATTTTTAGCTACCGTTGTTAGCAGTCGGGAAAAATCATGGAAGTTTGATCTAAACCACTGCCACCAGCCATTTAAAGTAGGAAAAGGTCATATTTGATTGTTACATGGGTGTTTTGACTCAGGGGAAGCTAGGCAACCCCTCCAGCCACGCTATAGTAAGATAGTGTGTGCTGGGTCAGTACATTTAAAGAGACTAGTAAAGTCAATTTAACATTACATGCTCTGGGAGACAGTAGTCAGTCCCAGAGAAGGTATTTAAACCTTGAAGTCTGAAAGACATCCCTGTGTCACTGCACTGAAGGTGCTGTGATGCACAGAAAGATGCCTCTGGAGTTGTTAAAACTCCATAACCAAAGAACACAAAGTAAAACACATCAAAATACATGGAAGAGTGGGGAAAAGGCTCACGCTCTTCCCAGGTAAAAAAATTCAAATCCTAGAAATCCAGCAAAGTTGCTGGGGGTCTCAAAAGGTAATGGAGATTGGCACATTTTGAGAATTCTCCCTAACAACCGGCGAGGGAGCCGATGAGAAACAAATTAACGGAGTGGTGCTGTGTGAGAAGGCATGTTGTCCAATGCTTTTTAAAGGATAAAAGAACAGTAAATAATGAAAGCAAAATGTGTTGAAAGCCACGGAAGGGAAGGGCACGATGGAAAGGGAGCGTGCAAAGACCCTGAAAGGCTAATGTGAAAGTGAAAGGGTATTTTTAGTAAAACAAGGAACATAGTGGTTGAGGGCCCATTCTGCGAAACCAAGTGCAAGAGGCACAGAGTGCAAGAGGTGTGGATTTTAAGAAACCAACCCTATTGTCAGAGTGGTCACGCATAGGTGTGAGAATACTGTGCGATTGCGAAGGTCTCCGACAGGTGAACATTGTGAAAGAGAAGTACAAAGGTTGGGGAAGGGAGTCCTCCCGAGCTTTGAAGTGGAGCTGTTGAGCTGGAAAGTGTTTCAGCTTGAAGACTGGCAAGGGCACCCGGTGAAAGTAACCAAGAAGGAACTTTGTGAACATCTGCTTTAAAAATTGTGAAGCCGGGTGAGGAAAGCCCGAAAGACTGTGCATACTACCCATGTTGAAGGAACTTTAAGAACCCCATTGAACTGAACTTGGGGATGGAAGTGGTGAGCCACTTTCATTGCCATTCTGATATTCTTTTAATACACTTTGTTTTCGTACATTTTTCCACACTGTGAAACGTGAGGGAAAGTATAGGTTTCTGACACTTTTTTTTCCTTTTTTGACTGACTTGGACCATTTTGTTTTACTTGGATGGTTTAAGACTACACCCCCTCAGCCTACACCCTACTACATTCGATTATCGAGTTTGACATACTTCAGCGCTACCTTACGTCTCGCTGTCTTCATCCCATTATAAGATCCATTTAATATGTAAGCGGCCACCATAATCTTCTACCCCATACTATGTTGTCCTCTCTAGAGCGCAGCCAAGTGCATCTGATACCTACATTACCACAGCCAGTCCATGAGGGACATCCCAGCTACGCCTCCGGCAGACTTGCAGGCCTTCCTGCAGTCCAGTAAGCGTGTTCTGCTGCAGACATCTCCAACATCAGGGTTTTCTTCCCCAGAGGGTTTCTCTGGTAGTATGGTCTTCCCAGTTTTATATTTCTGGGTGATAAAAGTTACAGGGCAATTCATTTCTATCTGCAAACCTCTGCTGCATCACCTAAGGTCAGTCTTCTCATTGCTATATGAGGGTAACGTAACAGGAAATTCCACAGAACAGGCTATTTGACCCATGTTCGTCCTCTGTAGAGGGGGTTCCCACATTCTTGCTTAATTTGTGAAACTTAAGGTTTCAACCTAAGTCACCAAGGGCAGACGTGGACCACTTGCTCACTGTGCCTTAGAGAGGAGACAGATGCACTGCAATTGTGGTTATGGACACTGACTTGTATCATAAAAGTTGTTTAATGCTACTTGAAGATGAATCTACCTACATTAGATTAGATGCTGACCCTACCAGAGAAATACCTTCTCTAAAGACATTCTTGAGTAAGCCAGTAATGAAGAATGCATCACAATACCGACAAAGTATATGCTAATGAATAGTTTTCCCATTACAGCAGTGTTCTATGCCCTCCCAAAGATCCACAAACATAACCCCGCCCCTTCATTTAGACCAATAGTAGCAGGTATCAATAGTATGTTTGATCTTTTAGCGATTTACTTAGATCGGCTTCTCCAGCCTATTGTACAGTGCAGCAACACATACATAAGGGACACTACATACTTTCTTAATTGCATATGAAGCACACAATTCCAACCAATGACCTAATTCTATTTACTATGGATGTACAAAGCCTCTATACCTCATACCACATGAGGGGTTATTAGCATTAGAATGGGTCTTACTCAAAGAAGAATTTATTCCTGCTAATAAACAATTTATGATAGAATTAATTCCCACCAGGAACCCAACCCACCAGGGGGGCGCCAAGCATTGGATGCCTGATCCGACGTCTCCCTTCCTTCAGGCTGAATCACCCCTGCTGAGGACTGTATAATCTTCAATTTTCACTTGCAAACCTCCCTATTTTATTCCTCGAAGCCTTGTACTTCTCTGGACACCTGCGTTTTCTGCTAATTCAGCCTCTTCATATCAGATTGCCTCTTCTACTCTTTCCCACCTGCCGGCGGCAACATGGCATGCTTGTCCTTGCTCTCACTACCGCGGCACTCCCTCCTCATCCACTACTGACTACGGTGTGCTTACAAACTGTGCCCGAGTAGCCTGGCTCATTTATTTTTGCTGAGATGCGACCACAGGACTTTACCCCGGATCTGCGGATGCTGGCGCATGAACTACAAACATCGAGAAGACTGGAGACTGGTGGCATCTGCGCCGCATAGTGGATCCCGCAGATAACAGTCTGACTTGTGCCCCACTCTTATCTCTCGCAGAGTGCGGTGTGCTCATTGACTTTACAGTGTTGAGTAAATCCTCCTTCCTGCTTCTTTTGCTACATCGCTGCAGCCTAGGTGCAAGACTGCCCCCCCTCCATGTGTGACATCTGGGAGGCCCCTTTGTGATCTGAATTGTGCCCGCACAGCCTGCCCCTGGTGCTCATTAACTTTAGTGTTATGGGTAAAATCTCATTCCTGCTGCTCTTGCTACATCGCAGCAGCCCACAGCTGCCAAGGGCCAGCTACCGTCGATCCTGATCACTGCCTTGCAATTTGGGGATCAGTACTTAATGCTTTTGCCCTACTGTCACTTTGGCCTCCATTGCAGTATATTTTGTGACAGGTGGATGCGGCCTGCTGGTTGTCTGCGCGCCCAGTGACTGTCATTTTTTTTTCTGGATCCGAACCAGTTTTCTACCCTATACTGGTTTCTTTGTGGCATCGCCTACGCGCGTACTCCTGGAACGTTTGTCATCTTCCGATCAGCCCCAGAGTGCGGTTTGAAAGAGTAACAGCGACCGCACATGCCAACGGCTGATCTACGACCCAGCCCGGACCATTAGTCTGCAACAAAATTGCCCCAGAGGGTGGCTGCAAGGGGATTCGGGGACTGTTGAGCGGTCTGCTTCCCCACACTACGCGTTGTGCTGTATGCTGGCCTGCTCCCTCAAGAAGGAGAGAGCTCCTACCACCTTAGCAGTTCCACTTGGGCTGCCCTCCACCTCTACCTGCTGGTCTCCAGGACTGCTTGGGCCGCCCCAACTGCTCTTGAGCTCCCGCCACCTACTCAGTTCTACTTGGGCTGCCCTCCACTTCTACTTATCAAGGCTACCGCCCCATCTGCAGCTGCTACTTCCCTCCAGGACTGCACTTACTGCTACTGCCACCCTCGTCACCAGAGCTCCTGCCACCATAGCAGTTCCACTTGGGCTGCCTTCCATCTCTACCTGCTGGTCTCCAGGACTGCTTGGGCCGCCCCAACTGCTCTTGAGCTCCCACCACCTACTTAGATCTACTTAGCTGCCCTCCACCCCTACTCTTCATGTCTACCGCCCACCTGGTCCGCGTGGCCACTCCAACCACTCTTGACCTGAGGGCTCACGTCACCCATCAGTCACGCTCTGCCTGCCGTCCACCTCGGCCTGCCGTGGCTACTGCCCTTCCAGGACTGCATGGGCTGCCCCAGCTTCCCTCGACCTGAGTTCTAATTAACTGCCCACCTCAGCTGACTATTGTAGCTTTCGGCAACAACCCAGACTGTCTGAGCTAATCCTGCCGCCTTCCCTCCTCAACCTACTCCTAGGGTATCCTGCTCTGCTTTCACGGACTGGACTTTTCCACCTGCCCTTCTTCACCTTCCTGTTCCCTACACACTCCTCAGCCCTGCATCATCTTCCTCAGGGCATTTGATCCCACTCCCTCCTCTCATTCCCAGCATCCCACCTCAGTGATGCTGTACACCACACCGAGATAAATTTCCCACTGCAATTGGCGGCTCTACCATTGCCCCCACAGTGGTGGGTGAGTTCCCACTAACCTCACCCAGCGCCTCATCAGCAACGGTGCCCGGGCTCTCCCTCCATCAGCCCACTCGATAGCGTATTCCCACCGCCTCTGTCCTATCTCCCCTGTGTGCTACTGCCTTCAGAGCCTTTCCACTACCTCAGCCCCTCCTCCCTCCTCCCTATCTCCTCCCCACCTGCCAGTCTCCTTCCCAGGCATATTCCCATAGCACTTCACGACCCACTGATCAACTTCTTATCTTACTCCCTGTTATGCTTTTTTCCCCTCTCTCAGGCCTGCCCCATTCCCCTTCCCTCCCCTCTCTCCCCTACCCTCTTACTCCTCAAAATACTCTGTCTTCTCTTCATAGATATCTCCTCTTTCAACCTCCCCTCCCCTCTTCCCATACCCACCCTACCCCACTCCCCAATGCCTCATTCCATCGCTGCACCCTCATATGCCCTCATTTCACTAATACCTCCAATGCCTTTGACGTCGCCCTCTGGAACACCAGGTCGATTTGTAACAAAACTACTACTGTCCTTGACCTTTTCTTACGCCTTAACCTCCAATTCCTCTATCACAGAAACCTGGATCCCTCCCCACAACACATCTGTACCTGCTTCCCTCACCGCCTCCTCCTCTTCTTTTGAACATATCCCTCGACCCTCTGGCCGTGGAGGTGGTCTAGGCCTTCTCTTCCGGCCACACTTCACCTCTTCTCCGTCTCCTACTTCTCTAACTACTCCCCCTTCCTTTGAATTCATGTTCAAAATCTTTAATTCTCCTCATGCTATCTTTCCTAATCATCTACCGCCCCCTGGCCCAGTCGGCTCCTTCTATGAGGACATTGACCATCTCCTCAGCCTCATTTCCCCCAGTCCCACTCCACTACTTGTACTTGGTGACTTTAATATCCATCTCTCTTCCAACCCTCCCTCCTCTCCCCTCTTCTCCATCCTTGACTCTTGCGTCCTCTCGCCCCTCCCTTCCTACTCACCAATCTGGCTCTACTGTTGACCTCATCTTTACCTCCTCTTTCACAGCCTCTCCTATTGCCTCCCTTCCCAACAACCTATCTGATCACTCTTTAATTTCATTTTCCCTCTCCCACCTCCTTCCCCATCTCCTTCTCCCCCTGCTTCTTCCGGCATGACCTACGCAGCTTTAACACCGCTCTATTCCTTGCATCCCTCTCCTCTTCCCTCCCCCCTGTCCCACTTCTTCTCTATCTGCCTCTGATGCATCCTCCTTCTTAACTTTCTCTCTTCTACTCTCTTCTTTACCCCCTCTCCTCATTTCGCCCTTCTCACCAACCTGCTCAACCTTGGCTTTCATCCCACTTCTCATCCATTCGCCGCCTCCTTAAGCGCCTTGAACGTCAATGGCTCAAACACCCTACCACCTCCAACCAATCTGCAGACTTCTCCTATCATACCCTATATGACTCCTGCCTCAACTCCGCCAAACGCACCTACTTCTGACCTTATCCAGTCTCAATCCTCCCACCCTCACCGCATCTTTGAAACTTTAGCCCGACTTCTCTCTCTCCAGCTACCCCTGATCCTTCCATCGCCTCTCCTCTCTCCGCTACTGACCTTGCCTCCTTCTTTTTTAACAAAGTTCTCAATCTCCGCCAATCTATCCTCTCCTCCCCCTCCTTCTCGCCTCCTCCCCATCCTCTTTTATGTCCTCTTTCTCCCGTCACTCGGTCTGAAGTCACCCTCCTTCTAACCAATACTCATCCTACTGCTTCTCCTGCTGACACCATTCCAACCCCCCCTCATCCCTAAAATGTACCCCCTCCTTGTACCCTATCCTTCAACATCTGCCTCTTGACTTCCACCTTTCCTACTACTTTCAAGCACACAACTATCATCGCTATTCTAAAAAAATCTTCTGCTAATCCCCATCTTGCTTCCAATTATCGCCCCATCTCTCGCCTACCCTTCCTCTCCAAACTTCTCGAACGCATTGTCTATTCTCAACTCTCTTCCTACATCTCTAACCACTCCCTCCTTCCCCCTACCCAATCCGGCTTCCGCCCTCTACACTCCACTGAATCTGCCCTCATCTCTGTTCTTAACTCTCTCCTTTCTCGCTACTCTAAGCACTCCTCCATCCTTATTCTCCTTGATCTCTCTGCTGCTTTTGACACTGTTGACCATCCTCTTCTCCTCAACTCCCTCTCCTCATTTGGCCTCAAAGACAATGTCCTCAACTGGCTCTCCTCATAGCTCTCTAACCGCACCTTCTGTTTCCTGGGGTGGCTCCACCTCTCCCACATATCCTCTCAACCATGGAGTCCCCTAAGGTTCTGTCCTTGGCCCCTTTCTTTTCTCACTCTATACTTCGTTCTTAGCTCCTATCATCTCCTCTTTTGGTATCTCGCACCACTTCTTTGCTGATGATGCCCAGCTTTTCCTCTCCTTCTCCTCCTTCATGCCTGACATTCACGATAAACTCTCTTCTTGCCTTTCTGCTATTAAATCCTGGATGTCCTCTCACTTCCTTACTCTTAATGCTGATAAAACTGAACTCCTTTTCTTCCCTGCCAATTCTCTTCCTCTCCCCCTTTTGTTCTTTCCCCCCTCCCAGCTCTCCTTCTCTCCCCATGCCCGTAACCTTGGTCTTCATATTGACCCTCACCTCTCTCTTTCCCACCACATTTCTCACTGCCAAGTCTTGTCGCTTTCACCTTTACAACATTCGTAAAATTCAACCCCGCCTAACCTTTCACGCCACTAAACTCTTAATTAGCTCCCTCATCTTCTCCAGACATTTCTACTCTTCCTCCATTTTTTTTGGTCTCCCCTCCTCTCACCTCTCCCCACTCAAATCTGTCTACCACTCTGCAATCCGCTCCCTCGGCCTTCTCTCACATCTTGACTCCATCTCCTCTTCTCTCCCCTCTCTAGGTTGGCTCTTTTCACTCCCAGCTCAAATTCAAGTTCCTCTGTCTTGTCTTCAAATCCCTCCATGGTCTTGCCCCCCATACCTTTCCTCCCTTCTTACTTTCTATACCCCTTCTTGTTCTCTCCGCTCTGCAAATCTTTTCCTACTCTCTCCTCCACCACCCTGTGCCCCCTCACACTTCCGCTCTTTCCAACTCCTCGCTCCCTTCCACTGGAACCGCCTCCCCCTCCACATCTGCTCTTCCCCTTCTACCCTTCCTTTTGCTCTTCTCTAAAATCTTATCTTTTCCATTCCCCTCCCTAACACCTTACGCTTGATCTCCTACCTCTCCCGCAGCCTCATGCCTTACCTCTTACTCCTGTACTTCCTTTCCCTCTCCATCCTTTCTTCTCCGTTCTACCCCACCTCCGGCTCTTATCTAGTCTTATTCTTTCCTCTTCCTCCTTGCACCTTCTAGCCTTCCCTCTTCCGCTTCTACCTCCACTAACTTCTCCCTTTCCCTCTCATACCTCTGTCCCTATCCACTCCCTCATCACCTCAGCAATATTGTAAATTGTTCCTTATATTGTTTTTGAGTTGTGATTCAATTGTCGTCTTATGCTTGTATTTTTCCTTGTTCTCATGTAAAGCACTTTGGATTAAAGGGCTATATAAATTCAATAAAATACGAAATACAAATTCACACCATTCTATTTCACTACTTATTCTGATAAGCATGTAAATCTTATCTTCAAGTCTTCGGGACATCCATGGGGCCCACATCTATGCAAACATTTGTATGCATTACTTTGAATTTAAAATGTACTGAGCAACCCACAAATGGGTACATAAGACTTTCCTCTGGAAGCACTATATTGATATTTTTGGAATATGGAATGGTACTGAAGAGGAACTAGTGCTGTTCTTAAACTAAATGAATGCCATACATTCAAGAATCAAATTCACCCTGGACATAGGTACCACTAAGTTACACTTTCTAGACGTTGACCTGCTTTTCACTGATGGTAGGTTCCACATGTCATTTTTTTTCGGAAAGAGACAGATGTGATTAACACATTAGATTTCAATAGTTTCCATCCAAAAACTCTACTGAACACTTTGCTGTTTAGTCATTTCTCAAGACAAAAACGCATCATGAGTGATCCCGAAAGATTTGTCGGAGTGTGACCATTTGATAGACCAGTTTACGATTAGAGGTTACCCACAAGCTATTGATAGAGGGCATCTCTTAAATTGAAGTACAAACTAATTGACACCCAAATAAGTAGACTATTTCCTAAACCACCAATGATGGAATACAAGAGTACTCCACTTACGAGATGTTTTAGTGAAAGCTGAGAAACCAGCTAAACTCTCACGGAAAACTAAGTTTGACAGGTACTTTTCCCCTCACCCAATTGCAGTAATTTCAATAATGACAAAATGGGCAACACAACACAGTATCCACACTCGGGGCAAAAGATTAAACTAAGAGATTATAACAAATGTAATACTCCGAATGTAATCTATGCAATGAAATGCCCATGTGACTTACTTTATGTGGGACAAGTGTGCAAAGTATGAGAAAGATGGGTTGAACACAACTCCAAAATCAGAACAAGGAATATGAGATCACCCTTAACTCGACATTACATAGAAAAAGGCTCAACATTTAGAATTGGGCATAATAGTTTAAGAAGTGGTTAATAGACCTCAGAGAGGAGGTAATCTAGTAAGAAAAGGATCCTGATACGAGTCTAACTAGATAAACCGGTTGGAGACCTTGATGCCCAAAGGAATGAACGACGAGCATAATATGGCCTGCTTTTTATGATTTTGAGTAAGTTAAATTAAGAGACATTTTTGCACTATTTAATTGGAAAATTCTACATGCTGATTCTAACTATGGATGGTAGATCATTGATTTAACAATATGCAATAACCTCAGTTTTCAATACCATAGGTACTCGGCATCTTTTTGAAGGATTCTACATTACCACTATTCCATAATTGGGTGTGACATAACATATTATCCATCCTACATAGCATTTAAGAACTAGAGAGGGTGTCATCTTAGATTTCTAATCTATTTGTGACTGAACTGTCAGTTGTTCATACCATAAAATTCTGTTGGGGCCCATTTAACATTGTCTAATTTATGTATCAATATCTTCTTGTTCATTTAGACAGCGCTAGTTAACGAGCAGTGCTACTTTAGTTGCAAATGATTATGAATGAATTTATTCCGGTATATTGATAGCTTTGTTTTATTTCTCCTTCATCAATTCTTCAACATTCCTTCAATTGCTTTCAGTGGTCATCTTATGTCATCTTTTATGGGTCTTCTATCATCTTTATTTAAATTGATATTCTTAGGCATGTCAACCCTTATTTTAATTACTTTTTCAACACTGACCATTCCATCTCTATTGCTTTTAACACTATATTCCTTTTAGTTAATATTTTTTATTCATTTTCACATCACTCTACCAGCTGCTCTAAACACTGGGTTATTTGCCGACACGTCTCCATATTGCTAATGTAATGACATCACATTGATGACAGTCATGTTGGCCAAAGTTACTGATGCAATTTTGGTCATTTTGAGTGTCAAAATAGTACTTCTCACAGAGCTCCATGTTGGTGTATGGACATGAAACCAATCATTGGTAAGCTATAATCCCCTGTGATGAATCTTAGATGTCGTCACTTCTCTCTGAGGGGTAGCCGTTCTCTTGAGGCAAGGGAGTGGAGGCTGCGACCCGATAGTCCCCCTGGGAATGGTACTCAGCAGGACGATCTCCTGGGGAGAGACTCCCCCCCCCTCTAGGGACAAGGACGACCATCTAGGGAATATGTGGTATAACAACCCTTGCCCAACACCTTACATACCTCCCTACCATGTAGACCACAGCACCTTAACCAATATTTCCATGTACCTCTGCAAACCTGAAGATTCACCATCTACTAATGGTAGACCCAGGTATTGCTGCAATGGCAGCAAAACTAAAAGTCCTGCGATAAGGCGGCTCAAGAGAGGCATAACGATTGCCACAGAGCAACTAACAAGGACTGATGTTACACAAGGGTGGGACAAGCCCTGTAATAAGGAAATTGAATAATAACTCGTCTTGTACCACGAAAGAGAGGAGTCCATGTCAGTTAGCCGGGAAGTTCAAACCGGGTGAAGGGAGCATTTAGATGAGACGTTGCCGACGCTGAAGCAGCAGAGGAGCCAGCAAGAGAATGACTCCTATCAGGGCTGCCGATAGTCCCCCACCTGTTATGAGGTGGCCCTCCTGGGTCAAAACAGGTGCCATTCCCGATTAGGGAGCCAAGAGGATGAGATGTCGCCGAAACAGCGGGGCTCGAGGAGCCGCTGGACAAAGCAACCGGTCGGATCAGAAGAGAACCAGAAGGCTGGCAAGAAGAACCGCAAACCCTGGAAAAGCCGGTGATGTGTCCCTTTTGGGGAACAGGAAATGTGGGAGAGGGTGGAGTGTAGAGCCCAAGTACAGCCTTGGGGATAGAATCATTCGTCCCAGTGGGAACAGAAATGCCACTGGCCACCAGAGAAAGGTCTGGGGCATGCACGCAAACCTAGTGAGAGGGAGTCTTCCTCAAGCTGGAAGTCCTCTTTGCGGCTGTACCTGGAAGGGAAGCAACCCAGGTCTGCCAAATCCACTTAATAGGATGATGCAGGTCTAGGACCTGCACCCACAAGGGAAGACCAGTACATGCAATCTTCCCTGGGGCAGTACCTGGAAGGGGAGTGAACCGGGTCTGCCAGAACAAACCAGTAGAGAGCTGAACTGTGAAACTAAGTGTACAAAAGAAGCCAGGGGAGTCCGCCCTGGTGTTTTGAACTGTGAAAATAAGTATACAAAGGGGCAAGGGAAAGGGAACCATACTCTTACGTCCCGTCCCCTTTCTTCCATACTGTATGGGCGTCCCTTCCAAAGGATGGGAGATGGAACCCTTTTCACCAGAAAAAAGTCTTCCTCCTTTAAATTTAGAGGTGCGCAGGGCTGTGACCCAGAGAGCATGAGCTGCCCTGACTCCGCCCTCTGGCGCCACACCTCTGTCCCCTTTTCCACATCGACGGGAACGGGGCGAATTCACCAGTGCTCCTGGGTTTGACTTCGGCCATGTAATTACACGCGTGTATGATACTTTGTGTTTTTTTTTCTTATCTATCATTCAGGTACTCGGTCCTCAGGCGTCACACTCCTCCCCGGCGCATGTCGACTTATACAGGGTTCAGCATGTGTCCATCCTGCAACGGGCTCTTCCCAGCTTCAGACCCCCACGCCCTCTGCCTACGTTGCCTTGGCCCAGACCACATTTGGCAATCATGTTTGGCGTGTGACTCGCTGTCCTCAAAGGCGCTGAAGAACAGACTAGCCAGGTGGAAGGAGCTCTTCCAGAAATCGCCTCCAGAGGATCTCAAGAACTTTGTGCTATTACATGCACAACTGCAACTGTGTGACAATCGTACCAGGGTAAATCTATAGCCTATGCATGTGATCTGTGAAATGCAGCTCTCTAGGCCTATTGCTAAAACTTAATCTATATGTGCTACTGCCCATGTACTTGACCTACTGCTTGTTAGACCTTAGTGTTAAAATTGAATTTAGGTGATAGGCTACTGCCCAGACATTTGAACTGCTGCATTTCAGTCCTCAGATAAATCAAATCTAGATGTGTCACCGCCATTGTACTGAACTGCTGCCTGTTAGACCTAGTGCTAAAATTGAATCTACAAGTGCTACTGCATATGTATTTGATCTGCTGCTTCCTTGACCCAAGTGCTAAAACTCAATTTAGGTGATATACTGCCTATATACTTGAACTGTTGCCTCTCAGTCCTTAATGATAATTCGAATCTAGGTGTGTCACCGCCCTTGCACTGAACTGCTGCCTGTTAGACCTAGTGCTAAAAGTGAATCTATGAGTGCTACTGCCCATGTATTTGAACTGTTGCATGCTAGACCCTAGTGTTAAAACGGAATCTAGGAGCGCTATTGCCCTTGTACTTGAACTGATACCTCTTAGACCTTAGTGCTGATACAGAACCTAGATGCTACATAACTGCACGTTAACTTACAACAACCACTCTGTACTAGTCCTACCCTGCCCACACATACAATGTATCTTCATGCGCTTTATACTGTGCTACTTAGATCACTACTTTATATTATGAATACCCGATACCCGACTGTTACCAAAACCACTGGTAGATGCGCCATCACCTAATTCTTACAAACCAACTGCTATGACCACCGCACCCTGTACTGTTCTCCATAGGAACCTTAAATTATGTGCCAGGCTCCCCAGGCTCTATGACCCTTTAACTAAATTAGCTCACAGCAAGGTTAATACCAGCCCCCATAGCACCTCGCAGCACCCTCTTCAACTGACCAGTAGACTCTACCGTGAGCCTATCCGCGCCCAGAAAGGTATGCATAAATCTTTGCTACCACCTCTAAAACCAGTACAACCTGGGATCAAGGGAGCACTAATAAATGCCCGCTACATGGTTGCCCATGCAACAGACATTGCCGACCTACTCTACAACGAAGATTTGGATTTCTTAGCGGCTACTGAATCTTGGCTACATCCTACAGCAGGCCCTGCAATTATGCTAGCCATAACAGATGATTATACTCTACTAAGACTCGATCGTACCACCTCTCGAGGCGGAGGTCTTGCCTTTATAGCTAAAACTAAATTCCCTCTGATAACTGAGTCACCATCGAATGCAGGATCCTGTGAATCTCTAACTGCAAAGTTAACCATATCTAATACACAATCCATCTCCATTCACCTTATTTACCGACCACCTGCCCCTTTAGGGTCATTTGAAGAAGACCTTACAAATATCTTATCAAATAATCTCAAAAACTCCTCACAAAGCATCCTACTAGGAGACTTTAACCTTGGTTTTAGTGACCCTGCAGATGCCAATGCCACATTAATCAACAATACCTTAGAGGAACTGGGCTTTACCCAGAAGATCACAGAGCCTACCCACACCAAAGGTAGAACTCTGGACTGGCTAGCTGTGCACAACTGCCCAGTCCTGGTCTCCTCCATACTTCAGCAGCCCTGGACAGACCACTACTTGATTTCGTTCCCCCTAGAGGCGACTCCAGCGCAAACTAACAGTATAGCTCCAGCTGTCCAATCTCGAAACAAAAAACATTACCCCTGAAAATTTGATCCCATTGATCGCACTGACCTTGAATGCCATTCCGGGTCACACAGATCCACTTATGATGGTAGACACTTACAATAGTCATGCTCTCATCCCTTGATGTCATAGCCCCTTTGAAGCTAAAAAAGAGCAAACCTCAAACATCAACTCTTGGTTCTCTCCTCATCTCAAAGCCCTCAGACAGGAAAAGCGACGCTGTGAAAAAACCTGGAGATTACATCCCTCAGAAGGAAATAAGAGAAACTTGAGCAGACTCGCGTCCCAATATAAAAAAGAAATCATCCTGGCTAAACAAATGTCTTACAGCACTCGAATCTCACAAGCCAAATCCAACACTAGAGAGCTCTTTACAATACTAAAAGAGGTTGAATCTCCTATCCAAATTCCTGACTCGTGCCTCAAGGATAAAAACTGGTGCACGGGTATACAAAATGCCTTAGCCAACAAAATCTCCTCTCTCAAGACGAAGATAAGCATTAAAAAAGAGTCCCTTCTCTCCTCCTCTAAACCAAGTATCCTCACCCACAAAAAGACTCGCCCTACTCAGTCGCACCTCCCTGCGCACAACCCCCACTTTAACTTCCACAAAGTACCCACCAAAGAGGTAGAAAATGTCATTCTCACCCTCAAACCATCGAACTGCCACGGAGACCTATGCCCTGTGCAATTAATAAAGGATGCGGCACGTGATCTCGCACCATTTATTACCAAACTAATAAATGAGTCCTTCACATCAGGCACCGTACCTAACTATTTGAAACAATGTTGGGTCCTCCCCCTGCTCAAAAAACCGAATCTAGACCCCTCTTCCCACACTAATTACCGCCCCATCACCACAGTACCGTTCCTTCTTAAAATTCTTGACAAAATAGCATACCAACAAATCCAACATTACCTTGAGCACTTCCATCTCCTAGGTGTCCGACAATCTGGTTTCAGACCTCAACATGGTACCGAAACTGCACTCATTGATCTTAAGGCACAAATAGATGAGCTGAGAGATCAGGGTAAGACTGCACTACTGCTACTTCTTGATCTCTCAGCTGCCTTCGACTTGGTCGACCACGAGATCCTATGCCACCACCTACAAAAAGCAGCCCATTCTCTCAAGAGGCAACTGACTGTATCCAATCCTTTCTAAATAACCGCACAATGAGTCTTCTCCCCATTAGCAGCAGCCGACCCAACGCCCATTACCTGTGGTGTTCCTCAGGGTTCCTGCGTCTCCCCAACAATTTACAATATCTTCACGAAGCCCCTTTTTGATGATCTAGATGGTCTGAGTATCACCTACACTAACTACGCCGATGATACCCAGATCCTCATCCCGTTGACAGGGGATTATGACAAGGATTTGGCCTTCGTCAATAAAGTGTACCTCATCATCCAGGCATGGATGGCCTTACACGGTCTATGCCTGAATGATGACAAGACAGAACTCCTCATTCTAGGGTCCCCACATAACCTTAATAAACTAGACCAAAATTACTCCTTTCATAATTGATAATAAGATTACGGTAGCCAAGGAGGTCAAAACCCTTGGCTTTTACTTAGATTCTACTCTCACCTTCAAAAAACAAGTTAATGTTATGGCATCCGCCACATCCTACACATGCAAACTCATCAGGGCAGCCAAACCTTTTCTCTCGCCCTCTAACTGCATCACCCTAGCCAGGGCTCTGATCTTGTCCAAGTTGGACTATTGCAATGCTCTATATGTAGGTTGCAATAAATACATCACAAACAAAATCCAAATCCTTCAAAACAACGCCCTAAGAGCGGCCCTTAGTATCCTGAAGAAAGCCCACATTTCTGATTCCAGAAGGTCTGTAAACTGGCTGTCTACTAAAGACAAAATATTCCGCAAATCGGTCTCTGACTCACAAATTCCTCCACCAAGCAGCCCCTCAATACCTTATCTCTAGATTCACCAGACCTCCTACTTCTCGCCCCTCTAGAATGGCCAACTCCAATCTCCTCCTGGTGCCCAGGTTTAAACGCATAATGTCTGGTGGGAACAGCTTTCCTGTAAAAGCAGCACAATTCTGGAACTCCCTTCCTACCCCTTGCAGGGAGGACCACCCTTACCACCAATTCAGAGCTATGACAATCCACTGGCTCAAGGTTCACGATTCATAACAACCTCTTGCTGCCTTGATGCTCCTCACCATAACAATTTTAAATATGTACCCTTAGGTTGTCTATTGTTCGGCGTAGATACCCCTCAAGAGACAACCGGCATTTTGCATATAGTATTGCTTATTTTGTTGGCTCATCGGCGTGACTTGTTTCTGTTGACACTTCCAGCACTGTTACCACATCTGGACCTCATTCCTCTGTATGTAACCAAGCTTTGCAATCCTCTTGATGCCTCTGCGCCTGGTTACCCCAGGGTTAGGTACGCATTATAAATTAATACAATACAAGCATCGAATCAGGTCCATGATGGGGCCGATATTTTTCAACGCACCCCATAAGTGAGACTCACCCGTGCGGGAGGGACCGTCCAGGTCCTTCTAACAGCACCGTGGCTGTTAGTTACCGGCCTTCATGTCGAGGGATCCTCCCGGGCGTGGTGTTGAGGGACTTGAGGTTTCTTTTAGAGTCTACACCCGAGGGGCTCTGCCCTTTTACCAGCACCATGGCTGAGGGGCTATTCCCTAATACCGGCAATACGTCCGAGGGGCTATGCCCTAATACCAGCAATATGTCTGAGGAGGTGCCTAAACGCAGCTCTACCGACCCCCGCCCCCCCGGTCGAGGGTGTCAAACCTATCCGGCCGAGGAGCAGGATAGGCCTTGTGATCCAGACACAAGAGTCATGGATGAGGCCGGGCCCATCTCAGGCACGTGGCTGGCAGCTCGACAAAATGGCTGCCGCGCCAGTAAGAGGCACCCGTCTGACACCATTCCAGGAATTTGGCGAAGGAGTGTCAAGGTGGGACTGGCCTCAACCAGGTACGTGGCCTAAGTCTACCCCTCATTTGCACTGGGCAGCTTTCCTTTGCGTCCATATGGACAGGGTATGCATTGGCTCCAACATCCCCCTGCTACCCCGTCTGCACCGCCTGCTACCTCTGGCCAGTGAGGAGGTGCTCTTTGAGAAGTTCCTCAGCCTCATGAGGTCTCCTCAGATGGGGGTTGTCATCAAAGACGCCATCAGGGAAGTCATCCCTGCCATGCTAGTGGCACCACAGACACCTCCATCGGGCCCACTGGCCCCGGTGCAGCCGCCTCCTCTGGCTCCACAGCCAACTCTGCAACCTTTGCTGTCTCCTCAGCCTCCAGCTGTGGTCCCTGTACCCAAGCCTCCGGTGCCATCTCCTCCTCCTCCACAGGATCCTCCAGATCCACAGGATATGGAGAGGAGGATCCGGACATGCCATCCTCAGCCAGGGCCTTCCACGAACGTCTTGCTGGCCTGCGGAGTACCTGGGCCTCCCCCAACCTGAGGTTGAGCAGTCTGCAGAGGGGGTTCTGGCTGAAGTCCTCATGTGATGCCCCTCTGCGAACATGGGGATTCCACTGCAAACTGAGGTAATCTCCGTGGCCAAGAAGGGTTGGCTCAAGCCCCACTCAGCCCAGCTGGTTAATCGACGCCTGGACGCCAAGTACAGGCAGATGGTGGATACACTCTTGCTCTCGACCCATCCTCGGCCCACTCATCGGTGATCGCTGCAGCATCACTATCCTCCAAGCCTCTGTCGTCCTCAGCCGCCTCTTCTGCGGCACTGCTAGGCAAGACCGAGATGCTGGAGGCGTACGGCAAGAAAATCTACTCCAACGCATCCTTCATCAGGCCAACGCAGATGCCATGCTGGCTGCCGCCAACCAAAGGTTATGGCTGGAAATTGCGGACTTCCTCCCGGAACTCCCCACCCAGTGCCAATCACGCTTTAGGGCGGGGCCAGCTGAAGCCAAGCTGGTGGCGCATGACCTCATGGAATCCACAATGGCTCCTATCGATACCTCAGGCCGTGCCATCTGCATTGCCACGGACATGAGAACAGCCTGGCCTTTTCCAGTCCCACTCCTCAGCGTGGGCCTCCGAGGGAAATAAGCCATGACACGCCCCTTCGGGTTCACGTGTCCCCGGTGGGGGGGCAGACTTGCTCTCCATGCACATTTTGGGTGCCAGAATTTTGAGGACCCCTGGATCCTCTCCGTAGTATCTACGGGGTACCGCATTCCTAGCCCAGCCTCTCCTCCACTCCTACAGGTTGGGACAGCAACTCTTCTGGCGGAGATCCGGTCGCTCGTAGAGAACCAGGCAGTGGAGGAAGTTCCAGCATCCCAGCAAGGCTTTGGCTTTTACCCCAGGATTGTCACCATTCAGAAGAACCAGGCAGGCCTGAGAGTTGTGCTGGAGCTTTCCAACCTCTCCTTACCCCTGTAAAAATTCAAGATGGTTACGCCAGCTTTTATTGCGGAGACATTGGACAAGGGAGACTATGTGCTCCCTGGACCTGAATGATGCGTACCTAGACAGCCCGATTTGGCAGCCCCATCGTTCTTTCCTACGGTTCAGGATCATGGGCTACCATTTTCAATACAAAGTCCTTCCATTTGGCCTCAACTCGGCCCCCAGGGTCTTTACCAGACTCATGAACGCTAGTGGTGGCCCTCCTCAGAGCGCAGGGCCTCCTTCTCTACCCATACCTCGATGACTGGCTTGTCAGGGCTACATCTCCGGAAGCAGTTCTCCACTCTTCCCAGGCCCTTATGAACACACTGCACTATCTGGGCTTCTCGCTCAACCTCAAGTCACAGCTGCAGCCTACGCAGACTCTGACGTTCCTGGGACTCATTTGGGACCGTGCCCCCAGAAGGTCTTCCCGTCTGAGGACACAATCTCTGCCATGAAGAGGGCCACTGCCCACTTCATCAGCAGAGGGGTGACCTCGGCAAGGTGGTACCAACATCTCCTGGGTCTACTTGCACTGTTCCTATTAGCCATGATGCACATGAGACTAAGGATGAGGAGGATTCAGCTGCACTTCGCGGGCTCATGGAATCTGGAGCGGGGCTTGCAATCCAAGATCATCAACGTTCCTCCATCTCTCCACCCGGACCTAACATGGTGGTCCATGGACTGCAACATATGGACAGGCAAGCCCTTTCGGCCACCCTCTCTGCAGGCCACCATCACCACAGACTCTTTGCTCGAGGGCTAGGGAGCCAGCCTGGATGATCTCTCAGTCCACGGCACTTGGACTCGACAGCAGCAGGAATACCACATCAATTGGCTGGAGCTGAATGCCATCTGGCTAGCGCTCAGAGCATTCCTACCACTTCTCAAGGGCAAGATTGTCCACATCCAGACAGACCACTCGACCAGCATATACTACATCAACAAGCAGGGAGGCACCAGATCCCCTCATCTGTGCAGACTGGTGATCAGCATGTGGGAATGGGCCCTGGAAAATGACATTCACCTCTCAGCAGTCCACCTCCCGGGTGAATCCGACCTGGAAGCGGACAGGCTCAGGAGGCAATTACGAGTGGCAGCTAAACGACCTTGTTATTCAGGAGATCTTAAACGGGTGTGGCCCCTCCAACGTGGATCTCTTTGCCACCTGGCACAACAAGAAGTGTCCCCAGTTCGCATCCTGGTAAGGTCAGGGCCCTGGCTCTATGGGCGATGCATTTCACCTTCAGTGGACCGGCATGAAATCCTACGCCTTTCCACCCACTCCTCTGATCCACAGGGTAATTTGCAAGATCAAGGAGTCTCGTCGACTCCATCATTCTGATAGCTCTGTGGTGGTTGACCAGGCCATGGTTTTCAGAGCTACTCAGTCTCTCTGAGGTGCCCCGATACACCTTTCGATGGGTTCAGCACATCTTCTGGCACAGCAGGGGGGGCAGAGTCATCCACCCAGCGCCATGGAAACTAGCCCTCATAGCGTGGTACCTGAGCAGGTAATGCTTCGGCACCTTAGCCTCTGACAGTCAAATCTGGACACCATACAAGATGCCAGGAACAAAGCCACCAGGGCCCAGTACAAAAGCAAATGGACTAGATTCTGCCACTGGGGAGACTCCAAGGGAATTTGCACTTTGGACAACATGCTCTCCTTTTCGGCGCACCTCACTCATTCAGGCGTACAGGTGGACACCTGCTGCACATAGCTTGCAGCCTTTGGGGCTTACAGGAACTGGGAGGAAAGCATTTCTTTCCTCCCAACTATCGTCAAACATCTGACTGGTCTTACTAGGCTCTACCCACCAGTCAAGAGACCGCACCCGGTGTGGGACCTTAACATAGTCTTGGGTGCACTGGCACACAAACCATTCGAGCCAAGGGCGTCCGTGGACCTCAGGTTGGTCACCATCAAGACGGCCTTACTAGTCGGCCTTACCTCAGCTCGTAGAGTCAGCGAGATCCAGGCGCTGGTCGCCTGAACCATATACCACCGTTCACAAGGACAAGGTAGTCATGTGGATGCACTCGGCATTTCTGCCCAAGGTTCCGTCTGCTTTCCACTTGAACAAAGAGATAATCCTTCCTACGTTTTTTGCCGATCATTAGGATGAAGCACAAAGTGCTGCACTGCCTGGATGTCAGACATGCTCTGCTCTGAAATTCTACTGGGACAGGACCAAGGGCTTCTGCAAATCAGAAGCCCTGTTTGTCACTTTTGGAGGTTCAAGACCAGGCTATCGGGCCGCTAAGGCTTCCATATCCCGCTGGATGGTCTCTGCCATCAAAGAAGCGTATGAGGGCCCGCACAAGCCGCTTCTGGCCAACATGCATGCCCACACGGTCAGGGCCAAGGTAATGGCCATCGCATTCCAGCGCCATGTCCCTTGTTGGCAAGTCATAAGCAGGGCGGCCACTTGGGCCTCTCCCTCGGCTTTCTGCAAGCATTACTGTTTGGATGTCGGCTCAAGATCTGATGCGGCTTTCAGACAGGCAGTTCTCAAACTTATTTGCTTAAGGAGGGTCTACTCTCCACCTTGGGGCTACAATCAGTTGTAATCGCCCATACAGTATGGAGGAAAGGGGACTATGTCTACGTTAGTTACTATGGTGAGTAACTTATAATTTCTCCCTGGAGTTGTTAACTGTGAGCAAAGCCAAAGAAAGCCAGGAGAAGGGAGTCATTCTCCTGGTAGTGCCGCCTGCAAGGATGATCAAACCAGTGATCCAGGGGAAGGGAGCCATTCCCCCTGGGATAACAAGATGCCAAATGTTCTGATGCAGAGTATTAGAGGGTCTGCAATCCTTTTGTTTGTGAAGTACTAAAACCTGGGACAGGGAGTCATTTTACTGTACCAAAAACTTTGGTGCTACTTATTAGTTTAGTTATAATTGTAAAGGGCAGAGATGGGGACATTTTGACACATGACAGTGGACTCTTTAAGTTAAGACATCCAGTCAGATCCATTAGCAATTTAGTTGAGGCCGGGAACCCCTCATAGATATAGGGAAAGATAGGTTTTCTATTTACTTTTATTCAAAATATGTCTCTAGCAATCACTGCCACCTGTGTTGGGCTTGTCCTTCTGCACCCTTACACCTTTCTCCTCACACTCTTTGCAATACTGATCAACCTCTGGATCCTTATAGTTTGATACATTTACCTTTCATTTTTTTCCTTTTGTAGTTTGGTCTCTATTTCACAGTTAAATGTTTACTACGTTTGGGTGCTCACTCGTACTTATTGAAGGTACTTTAGATTTGCATTTTCTTATACGTCTTTGAACATTTGACTTTATTACTAGGAATTGCCTAGTTCTTTACCATACAAGACCTATTCCTTAGAGATTGGTCATGTTCATTATCTTACTGATAGTTTGTTACTTTTATTTAAACACTTTGAATGACTTCATTGTTAATCGTGAGATTAGTTTAACCAGACTGTTACTCAAATGTTCACTTACACACTTTTACACTTTTTGAGTTGCTACTGTTTGCTAACTAAATCCGAAGTTAATCTCTTGATCAAAGGACTCTGATATTATGGCTTAGGTTTCTTGAATATTAATTTTATTACTAGATACAATGCTTGAACTATGTTCTAAAGTTCTATCCTTCTATGTTAAATAGTGGATTACACTGCTCCTGATGAGGGATACATCTCCCGAAACGCGTAGTGCACTGACTGAGTACATTTGAACACTTGCCAAACAACTTGAATTGGATAACTAGTTTAAATTTTCTAAAATTGTCTGACTTCTATTCTGAACAGACATTCTCTAAATTGCTGTTATATAGGTATATTATTTTCTGAATATACTCCCGAGTGGCTCACCCCAGTTTCATGGTGTACAGGGTAGTCTCTACTTTGAGATCCCAGCATTCACTTTCTCTATACACACTATTTGAGCCAAAGTTGTCTTGAACCCTTGCATCCAAGCAATAGTGAATTCATTTACATATACTGAATATCTCTAACTTTAGGTCTGCAGGTAACTACTGTGATTTACTGTAAATGCATCTGGTAGCAGACACCAAGTTTATTTTCTGTAGGATTGTGTTCAGGGTGTTAACCGAGAACTTCACCTTGCACGTGCATGAAAGGTCCTCTATAGTGATGAGTGCTTTTTCCAAAATTATCAGATCCACATTAGCCTTCCAGGCACTGCAGTTGTCTTGCAGGCACACACGGCGGCCACAGAGCAAGAAGCGGTGTGTGCTTGTTCCAGATGCCGGCCCAACAAGCGGAAATACAAGCTCATTTTGACTTGTACAGCACTTTCCACCAACCTGTAGATTTACGATGACACTGCACACCATGAGATTTGCCGACACTTTTGTTACAGTATGAAAATGTTGCTGCAATATAGTGAAAAGGAATAGAAAGGTAAACTTTTTTGACATGAAAGAGGTGCAAAGAATAACACAAACATATAACATCAACATAATCAGAATATGCACAGTGAGAAGTGGCGTATGATTCAATGGGTAATGAATACTATACACTGACGAACTTTACTGCCACTTTCATTCCTTTCCAGAATATGCGGTTTCCTCCCTTGTGGCCCCATTCTGAGGTTAAGATGTGCTGGAACTATACAAATGGGATTATCTTGCTTTACAGCTTTAACGCATCAGGCTAATGACAGATTTGGTAAAGAAAAACTACTTTGGCTTTATTCTCCCCCTTCTCATCTCCTCGGTAATGAGAATGCTGTTGACATGCAAAATTGCATTATGGAGGATGGTGTCATACTTTTGCACTTAGCACAAAGCTCCATTAATGTAATGGCCACAAACAAAAGTCCAGTTGACCAATCGGAGCTATGTTTTACTACTACATCGTAAGGTCCCTGTGGTAGGCCAAGCAGGGAGGATCAGGACTGAAGTTTTCAAATCTTATTGAGAAAATACTCTTAGAATAACACCTACCAGTCCTAGTGGATAACTAAGATCAGAGGTTCTATAGGTAATAACGTGAGCATCAGTATAACTAAAAAAGGATGCAGCTCTGGTAAGGGCTTCTCCCTCCTACAAGGGTTGCTTTTCTTACTGAGTTCCTGTCTCCAGCTGAGACCATAATCTAGAAATCAAAATGATTTTAGACGATGGCCAACATAAATATTAAACCCTAGTCTTAACAAGTCCTGTTCCTCTGGCTTCCCTAGTTTATTAACCAACATGTTCCTAGGATTGACCCAACCAAAGGTTCAAAACCGATTAATAAAAAGTCCCTCTCAGAAGAGTATAAGAAGGGAGATAGAAGCCCAAAGACAAAGGGAGGTACTTGGAAGGGATAGACACTCCTTCCTGACTCTACTCCCTTGCCAAAAGGGGAGACATCAAAATACTCAGAATGTAGACGGGTGGAACCCTAGACCCTTCTGGAGAAGACTACACTTGTATAACCTGAGAAGCATCTTCATTAGGGGAACATGGAACAAAGGGATTGCACCAAGAAAAAAAAAACGTACTTTCTCACCTTAAGGGAACTGGAGGGCCCTAGTCCATGGCCTCCACACATACAACCGCAAGGAAGAGGGCAAAGGGACTGGCCCATGGCAGGCATGGCAGTGACTTACCACAAGCAATGGAGATTTACGACCTGCTCGAGCAAACAGACTACCTTTGAGGCACCCTGTATTGTTAGTCTTTCTCGAATACTGAGTTACTCTCCTGTGAGGCCCTCCGTGGGTAGTCACTGGGAAAATTAGAATGTTGAATCGTGAGGGAAAAGGACAAATTACAGGGGGTGGCACTGTAATTCACGTGTTTGGACTCCCATCCTAACAAGCATCATGTCAGACTAAGGCAAAAGGAGCAGGAGTGTTGCACCTCTGATAATGAGCCACTGGGAAAAGAAGATGGCTATAATCCTTCACATGGCTGACCAGGAGGGCTTCTGGAGCCAGGAAGAGGAGGTGGGCCCTTAGCCATTCAATGCAAATTATGTTAAATACATGCATAGGGGGCTTGTATGCAGAGGTAGTCTGGTGTGCACATGACCACATTCTGTGTTATATTATGTTGTTCATTGTTTTTATACTGCGCACATCACCACCATAGTGGTCTTAAAGCACCAAGACCATGTCCATTTGGCCATGATGTAAACCGGACTGTGATCTGTGGGGTGAAAAGGAAACGGGTCAAAGGTAAGCAGGAAATGGCAGAGGGATAAAGTCTTAAAACAAAACAGATGAACATAGGTCACAACAATCGGGAATGATAACAGAAGATTGAGTGATGGTGATAGCTGGGATGCATGTCTAGTATGGTTCGGACCAAAAAAGAACATGAAGAGAATCAAAGAAAATTCACTATTGTACAATTTACTTATCTCGTCAGCAGCAGAATGTGCTGTTTGTAATGTTTAAAATTGAGTTATGGATGCATGATGACTTTGAGATTTTCTAAAGAGTTCCCATGACTTGTAGAGCTTCCCAACCAGGTATTCATAAGTTCCCTTGTGAGGGGTACTCAAAAGACCTGATAATCCTGAGCCTGCTGACACAGGTGCCCGAGCCAAGTGTTGGTTGCATTCTAAATGTAAGTTGGGGGAAACAAAAGGACAATATGTCACATCTCCCCACACAAGCTGTACTGTCGGGGAAATGTAGTCCGGGGCTAGCCGAGGGCAAGACGAGGAAGTGACGTGGAAGGGCCAGACCATGTAAGGAGGGATAAGAATAAAGAAGTGTAGAGCCAGAGCTCTGTCTCCGTCTCTCCTTTCCCACGCACAGCGTGATGTGCGCCTTGGCTGCCTGATCCCGCAGGTACCAGTGATTGCAAGCCAAAACCAATCTTACACGAGCCATACTAGAATAACATCAAGTGAAGAGGAGAGTGAGTGTGACAATGATATAATAAAATGGGCTGACCTTTATCCTTTGCTATAGGGGACCATTAGACAGTCTAATGAACAGTGCACTTTCGCTGGATGCAGTGGTTGTGTACCTGATAAATACCTGTGTCCATTCTTAGGATGGAAGCTTTCTCAGTGGCAGGTGACGGTGCAATATGCCTAATGGTATTACTTTACATTGGCTTTGACATAAAATCAACAGTTGAAACCTAGTATAGGTCTTTTGCACGTCTCCGTTCAGAAAGGCAAAAGGTTAGGCTAGCATGAGCCAGTATGTTAAACTACTAAAAAAAGCCTTGCATATTTTCCACAAACATAGCACTTAACATCATTGCTTAAGCATAGCCCTCCACTTCTCCGAAGTTATTGATATTTTATTATTTAACATTATTTTGCTTGTAATAAAACATTTCAAACATTGCATTGCAGGCGTGATCTCCTCCATTCGTGGGATCAAGATGCATGTTAGAGTGCAACTGCTTTCACGTACATGTTGAACTGTGATTTCTCCAGCATTGGATCTTACATGGATTCACATTCTGTGAATATTTCCCCATCAGGCTGGGGAACCTCGTTACCTTTAACTTAGCTTTTTCGTATGGAAAACTTTAACACTTTAGTGTCCTATCAAAGTCCTTTTTGGATGTTTTAGTCCCCACCAATAGGACACTGGGTATAAATAGCCCTGCCCCTATGGCTTCCCTTCAGATTTCAACGGTCTCCAAACTGTTGGGATCACCTGGTATTTCTGTGTTTTTGCACATGCGTTTGGTTCGTGGGCTAGGATGTCGTCTGGAGCCCAGAAGAAGTCTCTCTTTCGGTTCTGTGCTACCTGCGGCATGAAGGTGTACGAAGGGGATGGTCACATGGACTGTCTTTACTGTCTTGACCCCTCATCACTCGGCGGATACTTGAGATATGTTTGGCAGAACCCCAGCTATGAAGCATCGAGCCGCAGTGCCTGTGTCAGTGGTGGGGAGTAGCAGCAAGTCTCCGGTAAAATCGAGGCCATGGGCGGAGGTTTCGACGACGAGCTCGTCAACGTTGGTGTCTTTGACGGTAGTGCTGCAGTCTACGGTCCCATCGACGGTGGTGTCATTGGCACCGTCCACAACTCTGACGGCTAGTGGTCCGCTGCTGTTGCCGTCGTCACAGGTGGAATCGGAAGGGTTGTTGACGGGTGGGGCGTGGCAGTCTGCTGCCTTTGAGTCAGTCCTTCCTGAGAACATTTTGCAGCAAGATCCTGCTATGTTTTATGTTTCTTCGGTAATGGAGGAGGAACAGGAGCCAGTGTTTGACCCGACAGCCTTGGGTCGGCAGACTGTGAGGCCTTTGACGTCGAATGGAATAGGGGCTGGGCTGCCCCTATCCTTTGGTTAGCCCGCAGTATTTGCTGTCACTGCAAGTACTGTCTATACTTCAATCTTTGTTGGGGCACCTGGATGTGCGGTTGCCCCCTCCTCCGAGTCTGGTGGTGCCGGTGGTTGAGGGGTTGCATTGGTGAGGCACCTAGGAAGTCTCCTCCGGCACAGTTGCCCTTGCCAGTGTGGTTGGGCCGTCTGCGGTCTCATCCTGAAAAGGGCGAGCTACCCGATTTGGACCCTGAGAGTGTTCTGTGGGACACCCTGTCTACTGTGTCGTTGTTGCCGATGAGGGACGACGCGTGGGACACGAATGTGGAGGTGGAGCAGCTCTGTAGTCTGGCTCAGCCATCACCTCCGGACTATATTGGAGTGTTCCACGCCATGATGTCGAAAGCATGTCTGGAGTTTGGGCTGGCTCCTGCAGAGGAATGTGAGGACTGCTTCCTCTTCGACCATATGGACAAGCAGGAGGAAGATGGTTTTCTTGGTGCCGATTTTCGAGCATGTGTGGCAGGAGGGCCTGCACACGATGCACCACCCGTTTTCAGAGCCAGTTGTGAAAGGTCACCTTGAAAAGAAGTTCAAGGCTCCGGAGTCTAACCCTAGATGCCTGGTGTTGCAACCCACGCCCGAGTCTGTGGTGTCGGCGGCTGCCAGCCATAAGGCCAGGAGCCAACATAAATGTGTGACCCTTTTGGACAGTGAGGCCAGGAAGCAGGACGCTTTTGGTAAAAAGGTCTTGATGGCAGGGGCTACAACTGTGAAGGCTGCAAATTCCCTGGCGATAATGGGCAGACATGATAGTGAGATATGGCATCGGCTGTCCCCGATTCTGGAACATCTGCCAGAACAATACCGAAAGGAAGCCATGCTGTTGGTTCGAGAGGGGGAGGAGCCCTCGAACCACAGCATCAATATTGCTGTGGACCTGGCAGAGTCTAGTTTTAAACAAATTAAAAATGGAGTAGTGCTCTGATGGCAGGCTTGGTTGAAGTGCACAGACTATCGCCCGGAAGTACAATATAAAGTCATCAACATGCCCTGTGAAGGTGAACACCTGTTCGGTGAAAAAATTGATGAGGCCCTAAAAGGGGATGTAAGAGGATACAGAAATCCCTAAATCCTTGGGTTTCTTATAAAGTGGTCGCTCCTTTCGAGCTTTCCGTGGAGCCTTGGGGAATGCCGGTTTGCTTCCTCCAGAGACCGGGAGTACAAGCGCTCCAGCTACTCTTCTCAAGAGTATCAGCGTTCTGTCCAGTCGGCGGAGAAGGGTCGGGGCTTCAAAGCTCAGCGAAGCAGGGTTTGCAGTCCACAGCGTCCAAGGGGCGACAAGCTAAAACTCAACAATGACTGCCATATGGACAATCTGCTGGGGGGCAGGGTCGCCATCCACGTCGATGAGTGGTGGAGAATCACATCAAATTGATGGGTGCTGGACATGGTGCATCTTGGCCATTCGTTGGAATTCCAGCATCCTCCCGTTGCTATTCTGCCGGTGCGTGGGCTGCAGCCACATCTTCAGATCCTGCGGCAGGAGGTGGTGCTCATGCTAGAAAAAGGGCGATAGAATCAGTTCCGGTTGCGTAGCGGGGTTTGGGGGTATACTCCTGGTACTTTGTCATGAAATTGCCCAACGGCAAGTGGAGGCCTAGTCTAGATCTTTTGGCGTTGAACAAGAATCGGCAACGCCTGAAGTTCAAGATGCTTACCCTTTAAGATGTCATCTGGTCGGTGCAGCCGAGTGAGTTCCTGGCATTGCTGGATTTGCAGGACGCCTATTTTCACATCCCTATGCGGCGGTAGCACCGCAGGTTCCTGCATTTTGCGGTCAGAGAGGAACACTATCAGTTTCGGTTCCTCCTATTTGGCCTGAAGTCGTCCCCCAGGACGTTCACAAAGTCCTGGCTCCAGTGGCGGCCTTCCCCCAGAGGGAAGATATTGTGTACCCCTACCTGGATGATTGGTTGGTGAGCGGTTCGTCACAGGGAAGGGCGTGAGAGTCTCTCCTGGCAACTATGCAGCTTTTGCAATGGCTGGGATTCACCATCAACTTTGGAAAATTGTATATGACGCCATCCAGGGAGTTGGTGCTTCTCAGGGCGCAATTTCTTAGCCGGCAAAATCTGTTGAGACCTTCCAGCGAGCATGTGGAAAAGTTGCGGGCCAAGGCAGGCGAGTGGAAAAGGGGCACGGTGGTCTCGGTCTGAGGTTACTTGTCACTTTTGGGGGCAATGACATTGTGTATCACTCTTCTTCCCAATTGCCACCTGTTCATGAGGCCTGTGCAGGAGTTCCTCGCAGAGAGATGGTCGCAGAGTCGGGGGTTGTGGTCCGACAAGTTGGTGATCGACGGCTTGGTGGACACCCTTCGCTGGTGGATGGGCACAGCCAATCTTGTAAGGGGCATGCACTTGCTGGAGTTCCAATTTATGATTTCTAGCGGATGCTTCCCAGGTAGGATGGGGGGCACACCTCGACGGGTCAAAGGTGCAGGGCCTATGGTCTCGGGTGGAGACTGTTACATATAAATGTGCTCGAATTGAGAGCGGTGCACTGGGCCCTAAAGTAGTTTGTTCCACGGATCAGTGGTGAGGGTGTTAACTGACAATGGGCCTCATTACGACCCTGGCGGAATACGAAAAACGATGGCGGAAATGTAATACCGCCATCGAATACAGCCTGTTGCGATTATGACCCGTCACCGTAAAGTACGATGCCATTAGCGACACCGTAGTGAACGCCAACGCTAACTGCACCAAGTACGCGCACGCGCGCCTTGCAAAACCGTAATTTCCGCCATGGCGCAACGGTACGCGAATTCTGACCCTAGCGGACATTTACTTCACGCCATCAAGCATGGCGGAAAGTACCATTCCGCCATGGTGAGAATTACGGCATCGTGAACCAACCGTAAATGGCCCTACTGAGTGCCTGTACTCCACTCCCTGCCCACATTGCACAACTCCTCCGTAGGCGCAATGTAGTCACACTATGCAACCAGTGAAATGTACAAGTCACCCATGCATGCCAACGAACAAATGCATGCAGGGGGCTCCAAGTGCCTTGTGAATGGCCATCCATATTTGGCATGTCACCATTGCCGTACTGATGCAGCACAGGCATTTGAAGGTTCAAGTACACCAAAATGAACTGAAATATTCCATGAGACAAAACAACAATAGTCCCCCATCGCTTGCCACCAGTGTAAATCAACATTCAAAGCAGTTTCCTGAGGGAGACTGCACCAGCCCTGTACTCTTGCCAGTAGACAAACCAACCATCAGCATAAGCATGTACCACACAAGTTGGCAGAGTGACTGAGCAGCCAGGCTCATCTCAAGAGGGGCCAATGGGAGCTGTAGGGCACAGATGGCACGAATACAGAAGCAATTCCAATGGATCAGACCTCAGTCTCCCTCCAAGAAACGCACGCAAACACAGACACCTGTGACCAGCCATTTTCTGATAATCCCATCATTCCACCAATCCACCTGGCTGACCGGCATCTGTTGCACAAAAGCTAATCCCCCGCCCCTGAGCATGACATCATAAAAACAGTCATAATGGCAGCCCCTATCCCTGACCTTACTGGGCTTCGTAGGCAAACGCGGCCAGTACAGTACCACACAACTCTACTCAGAAGCCGGAACCCAATGCAGATCATCTCACAATACATCGCGCCACAAATCGGAATATGCTACATTACTAGCAAAGAATAACGCTACACGGTTAATATCTGAATATAAATTTAATGCACATCAAAATCACCAAGCCCATACAGCTATTTGCACATAAACTCCCAAATAATTTTCATTACTGTGGGCTGCATCCGCAATAAATGACCAGCTTCTTCTTGTGTGACGCCCTGTTCCTTCATGGTACACAGGGGCTACATTTACGTTCAAAAAGGCAACATGGAAGCGCCTAGAACCGCAGGGCCGTCCCATGAAGTAGGCACTAGTCCAGCAGAAAGGCTGATATGTTGCTCCTAGCCACTAGTATTGCGTAAGGGCATGTGGCCCATTGGCGATCGTCCCATAAGATCGTAATGGTGCTCCACTGATTAACTCGAAGCTGCAGGTGTCGACTGTAAAAGCCATCTGCAGGAGTGGTGTACAGATGGCAGCGGCAAAAGGGGAGGAGATACCTGTCACCCAAATGAAAAAAAAAATAATAGTATGGGCATCCGAACGTCATATGTATTACTCACTTCATTCAACACACTAAATCTACAACCATATGCATGCTAGCCCACTCAAAAGGATTAATTTCACCCAAAAATCACTTGCGAATCATAACGATATAAATCGAGGTGAATACACTATTACAAACGAGTGTTTGTGTGCATGCGTCTGTTAAAACAGAATCAATTAGATGGGATTAGTAACGTGCATAGACACAAGTGTTTGAAGGCGCGTCGAGACAGGGAGGGTTCAACAAGGGCAGATAGACGATGGTCCCACTATGGCAGCTTTGCATCACATAGCGCAGGGGAAGGGGATAGATTCCAAAAAGCCATGTACATGGCAAACTCTCAATTAAATCATCTGTCCATGCATCCATTCATCATTCCCTCATCCCGGTATAAAAACGCCTGAATATTTACTCACATAACATTTGAAATTTCCATTGAGTCTGTGCGTAATGCAGTCTGCAAAATCCACTGTGCTCCTGCCCGGATTTCTAGTGTAGTGAAGTAACATGTATATGGGAACGTCCTGCCTTATCGTCCACTACGCTATTGCGCATCCCATTCAATTCATATCAATCATTGCATTCTCGTCATGGGCCCTGTCCCAAGGACATTCAACAATAGAACGTTATATTTCCAGTCAGACCTGTGGGCGTCTCCTCGCCGCTAGTTGAAAACCAAAAGCGCTGTCCTTCGAATTCCTCATTTGCAACATCACGTCGAAAAGGCATCTGTGAACGCTTGAATTCACAAATACATCTATGTAGTGCGGCTGTGTGTGAAAATGGTAACTGGCTTCAATCACTAATGGGACTCCCCGCCCGTCGGTGAACCTCGGTACAGTGCTGCATGAGGGTCCACCGTTGATCGAGTACTACATTCCACTGACCCTTCACAAGTTTGTTCGCGACTGCAAATATAGTATGTGAAACAATGGGACCATAGCAGAATTAACATATAAACCAATATTTCACTGCCATCGGGATTAAATACATGATTGTAATTGCAAGATGCCATGCGTCAAATTGCAGCGTTGTGTGCGGGACGTGCTCGCCCAAAAGTTATTGCAGCTGGCACAGGTGGAATGAATCACCACAGGTGGAGGCTATACAGCCTGAAAACACATAAATTGCACACCCAACCCCCTCCCACAACCACACCCACTCCAAAATGCTACCGACAGGACTAGCGATGTTGGGCCTGGGGGACCTGATAGCACTGCAAGTACTCCAACTTCAAGAAGAAGACGAACACCAACTACTACAACAACCGGCCGCACAGAGGAGACGCAGGAGGAGGAGGAGGAGGGCAAGGCAGGGGGGCAGCAAGGCCCACCAGCACAGCCACTACCACCACGCAGGCAGCCCGCAATCCCACGCCGCCGAGCTAATCCGTTCAACCTCACTGCTGAGCAGATCCACACCCTCTACCGTTTGGACCGGGACACCATAACCTCCATTGTGGACATGACACACGCTGACCTTGTCAGCATGATAGATAGCCCAACCGCCATCCCACCCCTACTGAAGGTGGTGTCTGTACTCCACTTCCTGGCCACAGGCACCTACCAGCACACAGTCGGACAGTTGCATGGCATTTCACAGCCACTATTGTCACGGACACTATTCCAAGTGCTTGATGCCCTCCTGAAGCACACAGACGACTACATCTCTTTACCACGCTCGGAGCAGGAGATTACAAACACAAAAGTGGGATTCCATGCACTTGGCGGCATACCGGGTTGCATTGGTGCCATCGACTGCACCCATGTGGAATTGGTTGTCCCACATGCCATGGAGGTCCAGTACCGCAACCGGAAACAATATCATTCTATCAATGTACAAATGGTGTGTGACTCCAACAGGATCTTTACACATTGTTGTGCCCGATTTCCAGGATCAACCCATGATTCTATGGTCTTGAGGAACTCTACAATACCACGCTACATGGAGCGACACGCAGGGCACCGATCCTGGCTACTCGGTGAGTCTCATTTAATGCATGAGAATGTGGGGTAGGTGATGCGTCAATGACCTGGCAGGAAGGGGGGGGGGGATGCGTACGTAGCAATGTCATTCCACAAACATCCTTTATTGTCCACATACAGGTGATGCCGGGTATCCACTGAAGAGATGGCTCCTTACACCAATCCGGAACCCACAGAACCAGCATGAGGAGGACTACAACCATGCCCACTCACGTACCCGTGTAGTCCTAGAACAGGCATTCGGCCTACTGAAGGCTCGTTTCCGCTGCCTCCGCAGGTCTGGCGGGGCACTCCTGTACCGCCATGAGAAGGTTGCAAAGATGGTCATGGCATGTGTCATGCTACACAACATGTGCGTACGTAGAAATGTGGCCATGCCCCCTGACGCAGAACTGCAAGCACCTGAAGATGGTCATGATGAGGGTGGGGATGTGGCAGCACCTCAAGGAGTCCGCGAGGCACAGGAGGCCCGTGAAATTCGTCAGAATCTCATAGATGCATGCTTCTAGCACTCACGCCTGGTGGATGTTAAATGGACACGGGACTTGTGGCAGTGTGTGTGTCTGGAACATGCACAATGTGGACTGTACGCCAAGAAAGGCCTCGTACACAAAGATCAATGTCCACACATCTCATTGGATGAATATGAAGAAATGTATAGCAAATGTGAAATATTACACACCCAATCGACCCGCCACCCAAAAAAGCCCAACACACCCCTCCACCCTCCTACCTCCCCCCCGAACACCAGTGTCCAAAGATGCTCATTGTCAGTGGGCAGACGCTATTGCAAGCCCCCTCTCCGGGTATCAGGGGCACCCCTGCCTGTGGAGCGCAGGTTCCTCCCAGATCTACGTTGGGGGCTGCCCTGGACAGAACTTGCAACGGATGATGTCTCTGCCTGCTCACGTCCATGCATGTCCCTAAGGGTTTGTGTGAGCTCAGTGAGCACACGGCGCACAGCGGCAAGTTCACCACATACGCCTTTGGACGTCGCCTGCAGTTCCCCCCTCAGGCTCTCGGTGCTTCTCTCCATTTGTCCCCTCAGGCTCTCGGTGCTTCTCTCCATTTGTCCCCTCAGGCTCTCGGTGCTTCCCTCCATTTGTGCCCTTAGTGTCTCGGTACTTCGCTCCATTTCTGCCCTAAGTGTCTCAGTAGATGTTTCAATGGCTGCCTTAGAACCCCCACATTCAGCAGCATGCTCCTTGAGGAGCGTGGCCAGTTGCTGCTGTTGCACAATCATCTGCTCGAGGGACTGTTGCCTCTGCTGGGCCATGCCCATTTGCGGTGGTGTCACAGAGGGGCTGCTCACCTCATGTTGCCTTGCCACAGGCCTTGTGGGGGTTGGCCAGTCGTCTTGTGGGTGCCCCTGCGTGGTTTCCTCATGGTGTACGGGATGAAATAAACAGGGGGATTGAGACAGGTCATGGATGGGTCCTACATCGACAGCACCGTTTTCTGTGTCGGAGCATGCTGGCATGAAAGCAGTGTCACCTATGGTGCTGCTGCCACCAGAAGCAGTGCCTTCTGTGGCATCCATTGGGGGGACCTGTGGTGCTGCTGTTGTGGACATGCTGGCTGCTGGGGTGCCTGTTGAAGTCCCCTCCAGTGTGCTGCCACTTGATTTGTGCTGCTGCCGTGTATTGATCCGTGCAGCTGAGGTGGAGGGTCTTTGGCCGTTGGTCTTGGCCCTCTTTGCAGGTGTGCTGGTAGGGGTGTCCTGAAGCTCGTCGTTTGAATCGGACCCTGTGGTGGAGTAAAGGAGGGTGAGCGTTATTTATGGGTCTGTGGAAATTGGAATGGCAATGTATCACATGCATTGGGGTGGTACCTGAGGGTGATTTGGGTCAGGGCCTTGGAGGTGGTCTCATTTTTGTGTGGATTGAGGATGCAGTTATTTTGCAGCCTGCAGTTAGGGTGTGCATGCTGCACATGTAGAGGGTGTTTTTAGGATTTTTACTTATTTATGTATTTAATCTGACTTTTAAAGGGTGCTATCATGGCAATGTATGTGGACGTTCTCCTGGACATGTTTCTATTGCACTATGGGGACACATGGTACTTCACATGATTGGTCATTGTGGATTTAGCATTGTTTTATTTGGGCCACCTACCTGATTCTTCGGATGTCTGCACTCCTTTCTCCATCCCTCCGACTCCCTCTATGCTCTCCATTCCAATGGTGGAGGCACAGATTTCTTCCCAGGGGGTCAACTTGATGGGTGATTCCGATCCTCCCCCGGTAGCTGTGGCAATGTTTCGGTTGGCAGAAAGTATGCTCCGGACGCGTATCCGCAAGTCGTCCCATCGCTTTCTGCATTGCTGTGGGTTGCGGGGTGCGGTCCCCACCGCACTTACCCGCTGTGCCACCAGGGCCCATATGGCCTTGTTCGCAAGTGCCGTCCTGGTCATTTGCGTCGAGAAGACGACGGCAGCATTCTCCTGGAGGGTCTCTGTGAGCACGGTGAGTTCCTCATTGGAGAAGTGGACCTGCCGCTTGCGATCGCACGCTTTTTTAGCAACTTTTCCCATATTTATTTTTTTAACTGGGGTGGCTGACGGGTTGGGATGTGTCTCAGGGTCGGATTTTTGATGGTTGTGTTGGGATTCTGATTTTATAGGTGTACGGCGTGCTGTTTCCCGTTCCGGCCCCATGTTTTTACTTCCGTTTCCGTATATTTACGGTGACCGTAATTTGCGCTGACCGCTCATTACCGTGACCGCTAAGATGGGTGGCGGAATTGCACCTAGGGCGGCGTACGACGGCGCTAAGGGGCGTTTTGGGGTCATTTCCGCCATCGCAGACTTTGCACTTCCGCCATGGCGTAATGCTCGTGCCCGATGGGTCAGAATTAGCCGCACTTTACTCCATCGTGCAATGGCGGAAACGCTATTTACGCTATGGCGGTCATGTCAGTTACTTTCCGCCAGGGTCGTAATGAGGGCCAATACCACAACCATGATTTATTTAAGGAAACAGGGGGCCACACATTCCAGGGTCCTGTCAAGAGGCACAGGACGTTTGGCATTGGCTCTAGCTCAAGGGATATGCATTGTCGCCTTCCATCTGCCCGGAATTCTGAATGTTCAAGCGGATGCACTCAGCAGGGAGGCCAGTCAGCTGCACGAGTGGAGGCTGAAAGAGCAGCAGGTGGCGCGTATCTTCCGGCGATGGGGGCATCCTCCGTTGGATCTGTTTGCTGCGAGGGAAAACAAGGGGCGCATCCCGAGTCCTTGGGGAACGCGTTCTTGTTCCTGTGGATGGGTCTCTTTGCGATTGTGTTTCCTCCTTCCCACTCATTTGGAGGACTATCCAGTGGATTCGGAAGTACCAGTGCTGGGTGATTCTGATGGCCCCGTTCTGGCCCAGGCAGACGTGGTTGTCAGATCTCCTTCATGTGGCAGTGGAAGAGCCGGTTCCATTGGGAGCGTGTCCAGATCTCCTGTCTCAGGAGGACGGAAGAGTTTGGAATCACGATCTGGCGTCTCAGCCTGGCAGCGTGGCTCCTGACCACTCTGAGTTCGGTCATCTAGGAATATCCAGGGAGTGTCGATGGATCTTGGAGGCAGCGAGGGCGCCTTCCACAAATGTCTCGTATGGTCCTAAATGGATGGGATTCTGTGAACGGTGTAAGGGTCATCCTGAGGTTGAGCCTTTGGACGTTTCCCCAGCTCAGGTTCTCCCGTGCTTGTTGCACCTGGCGGAAGGGGGCATGGCGTTATCATCCATTAAGGTGCATTTGGCAGCAATTTCTCGGTTCACGAGGAAGCGCCATGCTGCTACTCTGTTTAGCGATTGCTTGGTGAACATTTTTCTGAAGGTGTTGTTTCGGACATTTTCTCTGGTGAAGAGGTTTGCACTGGTGTGGAGCCTTAATGTGGTCCTTTCGTCTTTGATGAAACCTCCTTTTGAGCCCATGTTGATGGCTCCCTTGAAGTTCCTCTCATGGAAAGTGGCTTTTCTAGTGGCTATTACCTTGGCCAGGCGGGCGTCAGAATTGCAAGCACTGGTCATTGGCCCACCTTACTTAAGTTTTATGAAGGATACGTTTCTTCTGGCCACAAACCCGCACTTTATCCCAAAAGTGCCGTCGGCCTCTATTGCTTTACCCTCATTCTTTGCTAATGCATCTACGCTAGTGGAAAAGGCACTGCATTTTCTGGAGGTTAAGAGGGCTCTAAAGTTTTATCTGACTCGCACACAGGACTTCAGGAAGTCAAAGCAGCTGTTTGGCGTTTGGGCCGTCCAACAAGGAGCAGGCCATCTCCAAGCAAGGACTTTCCTGCTGGGTTTCCTCTACAATTTCGTTTTGTCACGCAAAAGCTGGCAAGCCTTTTAGGGGTGCTCCGAAGGCTCATTCTACGTGGTCCACGACATCGTCAGCGGCGTAGTGGTCTCAGATACCGCTGATGGACATTGGCAACGAAGCCTCCTGGGCGGTGCCACCTACCTTCACCAGGCATTACTGTTTGGGGGCAGCAACATGTGGATGAGGTTCAGGTGGGGCGTGTGGTCCTCCAACACCTGTTTCAATAAGGTAGGCCCTGCAGCTTTGGGGTTCTTTATATTTGCTATGTCACTTGGTGGGTTTGTTTTCTGATGTATGTGAGTAAATACTGTTTATTGGTTTGCCTGTGACACACCGCCACACATTGATTGTACTGCGAAGTAATCTATTCACAGCATGTGAATCCATGAAAGATCAAATGCTGGAGAAGGGAGTAGTTTCTTACCTGTAACTCCAATTCTCCTGCGTTGGTATCTTTCATAGATTCACGTGCGCCCGTCAGCCGCCCCCAGGCAAACCTGGGTTTAGGTTTCCTCTACTTTGGAGGTTAAAATGTGAAGGGAAGCCATGGGGGTGGGGCTATTTATACCAGGCATCCTATTGGTGGGGCCTAAAGCATCCAAAAAGGACGTTGATAGGACACTAAAGTGTCAAAGTTTTCCATAGGAAAAAGCTAAGTTAAAGTTAGAGGTTTCCCAGCCTGACGGGTAAATATATGCAGCATGTGAATCCATGACAGATACCAATGCTGGAGAAATTGAGTTACAGGGAAGAAACTACTCCCTTCTTCCTTTATTAGGATGTGTGACAGAATACTCCTGACCTAACTTGTAGATGGTGGTGGGGGGTCACAAAGGGGACCATGTTCTGTCTTTAACCATGTGAAGCTGGGCCTAGGGGCGGCATAGCGTGGATACCCTTGCCAACCCCACCATGGCACAACAGAAGGCAGGGGCTTGTCACATGAACGTGCCAAGTATTACTGTCCTTTCAAAAGAAACAAATTTGAGCGGCGATTAAGTCTCACCAGCATGTCTGGCTTCTCTCATGCAATGGACAAATTCTTATATAAAACTACAAGCGTACAATGCAGCACATGAACTCTAATAAGACGCTTGAGCAGTATGTCACCTCACACAGTCACCACACTCATTCCCCCTAAGTCTGATTAGTTTAAAGGAGCCCACACAGAGGGGAGGCTATTACAGGCAGACAGAGAACTGGCATAGGGAGGGGACTAAGTAACCTAAAGGTGTACATCAAAACTGTATGCCATCCCCAGAGGTGGGGCTTATAGCCAATCCCAACAACAGGCGCAAACGGAGATGCACCAGAGTTCCCTTATGTCAGAGAAAGGCCAGAAGGCAGGGTCAAGGCGTGAGAAAAAAAGGGCATATAGCAGAAGGCTGTGGGAGTCAGAAGGAGCTCATTTGGAGATGGCTGGCAAAGAGTGCATAGCAGCAGGAGCAGGAAAAAGGAGTCCAGAAAGGAAACCCAGGTGGCTGGGGAAAGGAGGAAACCCAGAGGCTGAGGTTAGGAGAAAATTGGAGGCAGAGGTAAAGGCACAGGTGCATGGTGAGAGGTAGATCCAGGAAACTGGGGAGAGGAACATTGAGGTGTTTGGGAGAAGGTAGTATGTGGAGTCAGTAATGCGTGGCGGACAACTGTTTGATTTATCAATATATGCCATTTTATTCTTAAAGAAAATATGAAAAATGCCTCAATTTCCCTACTCTGCTTTGGGTTTCCCTGCCTAACCAAAGCTAAGGGAAAACACTCTAACGCAGGATAAAGGGCTCTCACACTGGGCAACAAATACACAAAAGAAAACCTATGGAGATACAACATAACATGAACAACATTCACAGTCTCTGAATAACCATCCAATGTCCTGGGTGAATTCCCTTCCCCAGGATTCAAGGTCAGGTCTGTTAGTGTTCAACCAAAGTAGAGAAATGTCTCAAATCAGTTATTGATATTTCAAAGTAACAGGAAATGCATGTTAACCAAAGTTCCAATGAGAGAAAATCTCTTCTCCTTGGTGAAATATCCACTTCCACCAAATAGCACCAATGGTAATCCCAGACACAATGCTTTGTCACCTCTTCAAGAAGACTTACCACAGTTCAAGAGAAATACCACATCCACAACTTGGATAACCATTAGTATTTTCTTAGTAATGTAAACGAAACGTGTAGAGTGAAACTAAGAAGTCATCCTGACAAATATACCATTGTGAATCCTAAACCTGTACCCAAGGCCCAAGGGTATCTTGGCGCTAAAGCTCCAAACGGACACTAGGGAACCCAGGGGAGTCCTGTCAATGCACCAGAAACAGATTTAGAAAAGATACATTTTAAGTGTCTTCCTGACGGCAACGTACTCCTCTATTGATCGTAACGAGAGCGGAAGCCCGTTCGATACAGTCGGGGAAAGTACAAAGAAGGAACGGCCACCTGCTTGTGCACGTTGATAACTAGACACTCTATGAAGACCCGAAGCATCTGGTGGGATAGTTCCTCTCAATCTTACATTTCAGGTAGCTTGCCCCCCTGCCCACCTGTACACCCCCCCCCCCCCAGCCCCTAATGAAGAGCACAGTGAGTAGCACAGTCTTAAACTCTACTCTGGCGGCAACTGGCAGCCAGTGAAGTCGCTGCAGCAGACGTGCAGAAGTGGTCACCTGTAGCTGCTGTATCTGATGCGTGGGCTGCCTCAGATGGATTCCATTACAGTAGTCCGAGCCCATTATTGCTGATGTGACTACCTGTGTTCGGCTAGTGGGTGGGAGCAGGGGCAGGATCTTTTTCAAGTCCTTCAGTTTGCTGAACCCTGACTGCAAACCACTGTGACCAGGGATTCTCTGGAGCCATTCGGCAGAAGCCTCACACCAAGACCTTTTAACCTATGTACTGGGTGCTGGACAAGGGCCCAGGGAGTCTGGCCACAACTGAGAAATCCAAAGACCAGCATTGGCCTGAGACACAACTATCGGCACTTCTGTTTTTTGCCCATTTAATTTGAGTCAGTTGCAGCCCTCCACTTGCCAATAGCAGAGGGGCAGTTTCTAAGCTTAGCAGGCAGGTAAATTGATGGTGAGCGGGGTCCAGTCGAACCTCCGTCATAGGTGTAGAAAAGGACTCCAAACTTTGCAATCAGATCCGCCAATGGCCGTAGGTGGAGATTAAACAAATGAAGGGACAAAGCTGACCCCTGAGGAACCCCATTTGGCAGAGTTTGTGGAGGGGACTGGCAGGTCTGCCAAAAAGGAGTTGAACCATGCCAGGAGTGAGCCCTTGATGCCTGCCTGCTCCAGGGGGGCCACCAGAGTGCCATGATCTACAGTATCAAAAGCTGCGTAGAGATCGAGAAGAATCAACACCCGACCTCTGCGATCCTGAAGAAGAGCCAAATCACCCAGGAGAGAGACCATGTCAGATTCTGGGCCCATTGAGGTATGAAAAACCCGACAAACTGGTGCAAACAGTTGCTGATGTCCAAGAATCAAGAAAAAGAAGGCAAAATCGCAGCCTCCATCAACTTCATCACAACTGGTGGCAGGGATATAGGGAGATCGTTTTCAGCCAAACTAGGGTTGAGGTTGGGACCAAAGCATGCTTCAACTGAGCAGGGATCTCAACCGAGAAGGAATGTTTTAAGACTGCTGAGAACAAAGTAATAACCTTATGGGGTAGTGCTTTCAGAATCTAGAAGTGCATTGGGTCAGAGGGCGATGCTGATTTGAGAGATTTAAGGGCCTTTGCCATAGTTTCATCATCAATCAGCCCTAGTTGAAAGACAGATGTGGGGGCGGATGAACTAAATTTCTTTGGGGTGGCTTGGCAGTTGCGCCGCTTCCTGCTTGTGTACATTTTGTTCCCCAATAGCCTGCCGAATCTCCTCAATCTTCTCAGAGAGAAAACCACTAATAGCATCACACTGAGTTTCTGGGTCTAATGAGCTATTTGTTATTTTAGAGTAAGTGGAGAGCAACTCTAAATAGCACCTGGGAGCAGCAAGCTGCCTCTGTGAATCTGTAGCTTACAATTTTGCTTTTTGCATGATGATCATCTCATGGTAGCTGATTCTTGGCAATATTTCAGCTGCTATTTCCTCTCTAAGCAATGGCATATTTTTTTTTGGGACCAACTTCTATGGGTAAACCATCGCGCAGAAGGCTTTGAACGCCCAAATCAAGACTCCACCAGAGCTACCAGATCTGCTACCTCGGTCAAGGTGTGGGCCTTGCCCACTAGCCACCAATTGACTATTGATCTGAATCAGTTGATCCGCCACCACAGTGTGATCCACCCTGCTACAAAACCGCCAGGTCTGCTGACAATGAGGACTTTGATGGGTGATAAGGTGTGGTTACCCAAAAAGGCACCAGATACTGATTAGACCAGAGTACAGGAAGAGGGGTAAAGGTAGGGATGCAGTGCTCATTCTACTTCAACAACTTCTACTTGATTCACTATGAGAACAGTGAGCTTAGTCTAGTCTCATAGTACTCCACTTGGTTTAGACTACTACAATGTTGCATCTACTGACAACCAGATACACGACTACAGCTTCAGTACTTTCAACTACCAGAGCCTCAGTGATTTGTACTTCTAGACAGGCTTCATCAAGACCTACTTTAAAGTACTTAAACAACTTCAAGTAGTCTTTTTGCCTCTCTTGTCTGTCTGCCACAAAAACAACCTGGGTTTGCCTTTGCGACTCCTCTGTCTTCCTCAGTCTTTGGCACTACAGGTTGTGTCAACTTCAAAATAGTCTATACAAGCAGCCAGTTTCCCTTCCTCAAATGTACCTGCACCTTTCTGTCAGTTATCAGCCCAAGTGATTACCCAGAAGCCTTTGTGCCACTCTTAGCTTCAAGTAATGCTTGCACACTTGTATCTTAAGCCAATGGACTTATCAACTTCACAGTACAGTTAGATTGCATTCTGACTCTGAGAAAGGGGTATCGGGTAATATTATCCCCAGCAATAATATAATATATATATGGTTGTGGGGGAAGGCCCATAGGCGATATTATTAGTGGAGATAATTTATGGGGTTATTGGAACCGGGGGCTGCGGGGTGTCCCCCGCAGGTTCCATGGCTTAATATCGCTGCATAAACATGGCGATATTTTTGTATGGTGATATTTTTGCGGGGATATTAAGCCATGGAACCGAGAAAGGCTGGTTTCACTATTAATATGGGGAGACTCTTGAATGGGCAATCTTTTTCTCTTAATAGTTTATACACTTTTACTTCTTATAAATGAAAGGTACACTGTGTTAAGATAAAGACGAGGATTCAGTCTTTCTTTAGAAATCATAATTAGGCACACCCGACCACTTTTTGATGTCATTTTCACAAGTTACAAGTTTTAACTAGTGTATTATCAAGGCTAGACATTCAGTAATGGTCTTCCGAGAGTTCACTTTCCTTAATTAGGGACACCTGACCACTCCTTCAAGCAGTAAGTCTTTTAAAGATTGAGCAATGGTTTATACAGTGTTAGCTTCTCACACAAGTAAAATGACTTAGCTTATACGTGAGTGCTACATTTCCAATGTTTGAGGTATTTCAGCATCAACAAACAACTTCATAAATCTTAAGCAAATGAACATGGAACTGGATGCTGTTGCCTGCAATGCTCTTGCAAGGTGATAGAATGCCATGCTTCATTCGCCAGCTTCTTCAACACTTGCTCTGCGGGTCACACTGCTTCCATGCCTTCTGCCACAACTTCTGGCTTTGTAGGGACTCACACCCTTCTTCTGTTAAGGTGTCTTCAGTCCAGCCACACATTTACGTAGCCCCTCTTGCTCCTGAGACCCACGGCTTGAAAACTGCTTCTTGCCTCGGACTCCATCACATCTGCTGCTCCGAAACCACGGCAATCAGGCTCACATGGGAAAAGACAGCTCTCCTGCACGTCTTCTGCTGCACAGCCTATGCACTTTGGAGTTTGGGGAAACAAGACTCTTTTCTTGTTCTCAGTCTTCTGCTTGGTTAGCCGGCATCGTGCCTTCTTCCTTCTGCTACCACAGCTATAGCTCGCAATTTCAGTCACAGTTCCAGCTCCTTGCAATTGCCTGGAACTGAGAGGTCCTTTTATGCCTCCCAGGTTCCTTCTGGTGTGGGCTATTAGGCTTAATTGCCTGACAACTGCTACAGAATGCCTCTTCAGCAAAGTTAGCTCTTTTAATAATTTAGTTAATTTTAAGGGTGGATTTACTTCCCTTAAGCTCATTAAAAGATGGACTGTCTGAATTAGTTGTTACAGAAGACCAGTGTGCTCCAGATAAGATTTTGAGGTGGTAGTATTTTACTCCCTATTTTTAAACTTTGAGAGTAAATGTAAATTTAAGACCGTAAAAATGACTTTTCTCCTTTGCAAGAGTAAAATGTGTGTGACATCCAGCCGACGTGTGCAAAAACTGTATGGAAATCATTACTATGCAGAAGCTTTCTGCATTGTGACGGAATACACCTTTCATTATCTCTCTAAGGTCTGGCCATTTGAGATCTCATGTATATATCTAAATGTTGAAAACACAAATACCTAGCCAATTACATAATAAATCATTAATTGTATTGTGTGTTTTGAGGTTTGATAGCAGAATTGTCTTTTGATGTTTAATGAAAGTCCTCGTTTCCTGGAGCTTTTACTACCTAATGGTATGCCAATGTTATGATACAACAGTGCAGAGAAGCAAGGACTCGATGTTTATATATCTAATCTCATGATCAAATGGTGGTTTATATAGCGCTTTTGTCAAAGCGCTGTACAAAGAACATATTTATCACAATTATCACCAAACCTAAGTCGGTACTCCTTTATTGACCTTGAAAGGATGAAAGGCTGAGTCGGCCTTCCTGGGATAAAAACCTGCAACCTACAGATCACGCACAGATCGCAGCAACGAGTGCTCAATAGGTGGAGCTATCTAATTGGTTAACATCCTTCAGAGGCCGGTTAACTGAGTATCGACTGAGGTATAACATCAGTGCCTAGATGTTGCACGAACCATGTATTAAGCGCTATATAAAGTTAAATACCTATCTGGATTATTACAGGGACAGATTTTGCTGAGTTTCTATTTCAGTTACAAATGGAACTTTCATTATAACAGCGCTTGCACTTCCTGGAGAGTCAGGTTTTGGATGTTTTAATTGTAGTCTTGAAGATTTGAGAGGCGAGAACACCTGCGATTGGTGTTAGGACAATCACTCACCCTTGAACAAAGACTCTGCTGCCACTGACCATTTATAGTAATGTACCCCCATTCACTGCCATGTTGAATGGATGTGAACTAGACCATTAAAATTATCCCTGCTCCGCATGATTATGCACAGAGCACAGGAACTCTGAAAAATACAATTGTGCTATACTGGTTTGCTTTCACTGGAAAAAAAGCATAATCTTTTAGAAAATATGAATTCTCAATTGAAACTTCGTTTTCCATCTTATTCATTTTACAATCCTAAATGCTAGGAAAATAAATATGCATAGTGCTTCTGTTTGCTCCATAAGCAGCAACACAGCAGAAGCTGAATAGAAATAAACCATTCCTTCTATCACAGTATGCAGATTCTTTTTTTTGAAAGTCTTCAGAGTAATACATTCTGTTTCAGAGGCGTTTATCCATGGCTTGCAATTACATCCATGTAGATAAAAATCAAAAGAAGCCTTCTGGTTTGTCATGTAACCTGACCTTTGCACTGCCCTCTGCTCTAAACTTGTGTGCAAATGTACACAGGATAATAATATAGCTGCCGTATTTACAAGATTTTCATGCGTAAAAAGGCCTCATACGCACCTTATCTGGAGGCCTGCAGAAGACATTGGCCCTCATTCCGAGTTTGGAGGTAGCCATGGCACTATTAGCGCCATGGCTGCCTCCAAAATCGGTCCGACTCTGGTCTGGTGAAAGGAGTAATTACCGGCCCAGTGCGAGGTCGGCAGGACCAGTAATTCCCCATTCACAAGAGCCATTCCCCAGTCCCATTTGAGCCCCCATAGCGCTCAATGGGGAGGGAGAAGGCAGCAATAACGGTACCGCAAATTGTGGTACCGTTATTGACCCAGGTATCCCTTTGCGGCTCCTCTCCATAACGCCTGGTTAAGGGAGGGACCCGCAAAGGGACCTCGGAATAGGGCGCAAAGGGATTACCGGCACCATTGTCATTACCGGTGCCTGGTATCCCTTTGCGCCCAGGTCGTAATGTCCCCCATTGGATTTAAGGTATTTTCTTTAGTTCCTTTTACCTTATACCATAGGGAGTAAGTAGGGTATTTATTCTTAAGAGATCTTCTGTTGATAAGGCCTACTCGGATTTAACAGAGCGTGTACCCCAGGTTATAGATCTTATATGTGGGGCAGGGACAGTTTAAAGACAATATGCCATTACCTGTTTTGCAAACTCAGAAAGGAACTTCCTTTCAGAGGTTAAATGCTGGATCTCATCCCACAGTCTCCTCACTGGTGATCCGCCCACAATACACCATCCCCAATGACAGGATCAGGAAACATCTGCCTTTCCCTTGCCACCTGGGAGGAGAATTTAGGCAGGGTTTCAGTGAGAGATCGATAGGAGTCTGCACAGTAGACCCAGGAGACTGTGGAGTGGCAGAACCAGAAGGCAGCAGAGAGGTTGGCCCAGAAAGCCAGGGAGAGGAAGACCCAGAAGGCTGGATAGAGGAAGAGCAGTTTCTGCAGAAAGGACCCAGGAGGTTAGGTGGAGAGGTATTGAGGAGGCAGTCAAAGGTGAGAAGAGTTTGGTACCTGATGCAGGACTGTCCGAAGAGGTTATGCATATTAAGGAGGAGGTGGTATGCAATACATAGAAGGCTAAGGAGGAGCTGAAAGGGATTCACGAAGAAAGACATGCTAAGACTGAAGGGAGACGCTCCGGTAGAGCCGAGAGCCTTTGAGGTTCAAGTAAAGAGGAGCCAAAGTGAGGAGCTATACAGGAGTTGCTAAGGGGAGCTGAGGAAGAGAAGGTGATGAGGAGCTGATGTAAATGAAGTGATTGGAGGAGTTGAGGAGCAAGGAAAGGCTTGGAAGTCCTCCCATAGAAAAATGAAAAGAACAGAAAGATACTCACACACCCTGTAGATGTTGAATGAATGTAAGGTAGGAGAAGTGTAAACAAGCACATGGTGGAGATCAAATGGGGCCATTCCACTGCTTTTTTGGGTTGCTGTGGCGTCTGGAGGATCGCAGGCGCCGCAGTCCACGGTAGAGTGCAATGAAACGTGCCAGATGACATCACACAGCATGAGGTCCTTTCCTCTTGTTTTTTATCTTTGCACACTTCCAGCTTATAAAAAGCTTTAGGGTCATTCACAGGTGTTCCATAGATGTAGGGAGCTGCAAGTAAAAAGGTAAGAAGCTGCTTCTTGTGTTGTAGTTGCATCTTTTTCTTGTATCTCTAGGCTGCCCTATTTGTACTGTCCCATTGGCAATTCTGTAACTCCTGTTTTCCGTGTCACCAGTTCCAGCGGGGGGAGGTGGGGTGTCCAGCAGTACTCCCATACTTAAAAAGCAATCTCTGGACCCAACCATCCCTACAAATTATAGGCCAATTACGACAGTCCCGTTTTTATTAAAGATTCTGGACAGAGTAGCTTATCTACAGATCCAAGAATACCTAGAGATTGACCACCTTCTAGGGACTCGCCAATCAGGATTTTAGACCTCAACATGGGACCGAAATAGCACTCATTGACCCAAAAGCTTAGATTGATGAACTGAAGGAAAATGGGAAAATGGCCCTTCTACTATTATTCGGCGGCGTTCGACTTGGTTGACCATTAGGTACTATGCAACCACCTCGCTTCTGCAGCACATTTCTCCTAGAATGCAATTACTTTGATACAATCCTTCCTAAATAACAGGACTATGAGAGTCTTCTCCCCCTCAGCAGCAGCCAACCCCATTCCTATCACACGTGGTGTCCCCCAAGGCTCCTTGTATAACCTATGTACAACATCTTCACTAAGCCCTTGTTCGATAAACTGGATTGTCGGGGTGTCACCTATACCAACTGCACAGATGACACCAGGGTAATAAGCCTTGGTAAACAAAATATACTTCATCATTCAGGCATGGATGGCCACACATGGCCTATGCCTGAATGATGAGAAAACCGAAATCCTGCTCCTTGGCTCCAATGCCAACCTAAAAAAAATCAGCTCTGACTACAATGCATTTAACATTGATGGCAACACTATCACAGTGCTAATTCAGTGAAAGCCCTAGGCTTCCACCTCGACTCAGCCCTGTCACTAAAAAAACAAGTAAATTCACTAGCATCCTGTACCGCCTACACGTGCAAGCTCATCAGGGCAAGTAGAGCATTCCTCTCCCAAGCAAGTTGCATCATCATCGCCAATGCCCTAATATTATCCAGACTCGACTATTGTAATGCTATATACCTAGGAGCCAACAAATACATCACCAACAAACTACAAACACTGCAAAACAACACACTCGGAACAGCCCTTAACCTATCATACAAGGAACACATATCCAACAAAAGAAGAGAACACAAATGTCTCAAAATCTGCGACCGCATCTCACTTAAAATGGCATCAATCACCTTCAAATGCCTAAACGATGCAGCCCCCCCATACCTCGCAACCAGAATAGTAAAAAGAACACCCATCCGGCCCACCAGAACGAGCAACTCTTACTGCCTCAAGTACCTAAATTCAGACAAAAGAAAACTGGCGGCAGCAGTTTCCCTGTCATGGCAGCCCAACACTGGAATGCCCTCCCACTCAACATCAGAACCGACCAATCCTACTACAACTTTAGGTGAAATATTCTTACCCGGTTACGATCCAACGACCCCCTTAACTGAACCATGCCTCCGCATACTAACAATCCTTAACCAATCTGACTACATTTCAGGTCAGTTTATGTACATATATACAATTTACTATATGTATATTTGTATATATGCCCGATCAACATCCTGTAACTTAAACCTTGTAACTACGTTTTTATGTAATCTTATCTTCCTGTTCTCTGTTGCGCCCTGTTACCGCTGGGTTTTGTGCTCCATATTAAATAAACAAACACCCAGATCCTCCTTCTGTTGTCGGGTACTTATTAAGATGATGTAGCATTAGTGAACAAAATGTATCTCCTCATTTAGGCATGGATGGCCACACACGGCCTCTGCCTGAATGATTACAAAACGGAATTGTTGATTGTAGGCTCCACATCTAACCTAAAAAAATGGAACTCCAACTATTCCTCCTTCAACATCGATGGAAACAAGATCCCGGTGGCCAAAGAGGTAAAAACTCTAGGTTTTTATCTCAACGCCACCTTAAATCTACATAAACAGGTGAACGCTACGGCCTCAGCCACGGCATATACCGGGAAACTAATCCGGGCATGCAAACCCCTGCTCTCTAAGGAAAGTTGCATTACACTTGCCAGAGCATTAATACTGTCCAAGCTGAACTATTGCAATGGGCTCTATTTGGGAGCCAGTAAATTTGTGTTCAATAAATTACAAAACTTGCAAAATAATGCTATTAGATCAGCTCTGAGCATCTCAAGAAGAGCTCACATATCTGAAACAAGTAGACAATATAAATGGCTATCAATCAAGGACAAGATTCAACTCAAAACTATGTCCCTCACCTATAAAGCACTGAATCATGCGGCTCCCCTACACTTAACAGAAAGGTTTAAGTTAAACTCCTCTACACAAGCAACTAGGTCAACTAATACACTCGGCTTGATAGTCCCCAGATATAAATTACACATCTGGTGGGACTAGCTTCCCAGTCATGGCTGTTCAGCTATGGAACACCCTCCCTCTCATTAAAAAGATCTACGTCATTTACAAACTTCAGAAGTAACTCCATCAAATGTCTGAGTAGTATTAACCTTAATATTCCTCTCTATGGGGGCGTGGCTTGGAAGCCATGGACTAGGCTGCTTTCTAGATGTGCTCCTAGATCCGAAAGACGATCCGGATGAGTGCGAGTATCTACAATGGTATTCCAAGCCGGAAATTAATACTAAAACAAATGGGGAACATAAGCTGACTCTGATGCAGGCAACCGCAGACAGAAAGGACGAATGAAACCGAAGTTACAAGGCTTTAAAAAAAGGAGTGATACGAGGTCGGCGACAAGATGGCCGCGGCCTCGGAACAAAGGATCCCCTGAGGGCGCAGACTGCATGAAGCTGGAAACTACACTGCGGGGACAGGCAAGTGCAGCCAGCGGACGGAAAGGCTGCTAAGGGGCGGAGGACGCACGCCGTGCAGGACGTGGAGCACTGTGGAGCGTGCTGGCCCGAACAGGAGAGCTGCAAGATTGTTGTGATAGGGGGCGGCCCCGAGCTCCATGCGTGGGGAAGAGGACCCCCGCCTAAAATGGTACCGGGAGCGGCAGCGCCACGAGGAGACAAAGGACTGCTGGAATGGGCACGAAAAATTGCAGCCCGGGACTTTGCGATGCATATAGTTGCAACCGGGAGAGAGAGAACGCCAGCACTGCAACGAGATATCGGACACGTATAAGCACACGGCAGCTGTGAGCCTGCGCTGAAAAACGGAGGAGCTGCAATAATAGATGAGAAATAAGTGTAGTGCCACGGAGCACATTCAAGCAAAACTGGGCACGCCAGCACCAACACTAACGCACTGGAGGTGCATGGCGAAAACGGGAACACACCCCAGACCGGGAAATATGACCGGTGTTGCCACTGCCCCGCTGTGAGGGTGGAACTTGATACACTGGATGTTGCGACACAGCTGCACAGGCTGCACCCAAAAATATTTAAGTAGTCCCATCCAGGAGGGGCATGGGACACAGCTACAAGACACTAAAAGGCCATCGAGGAAATGAGCGTCACACAGATTGAAGGGTGCAGCAGCCAAACAGCTGAGGAAAAACTGAAAAGACACCCCTGGCGGTGTGCCCATACATACAGGGATGCCAATATAAGAAGCAGATGTTGCGGAGATGGTCCCTGGGGGATGGCTGTGGCTGCCGCTCTGACGCACGGCCAGCTCTGAAAGGACAGATTGATGCCTGAACGGCAGGAGCCTCCACAAACATCGCTGAGGAGGGTTGGTCAAGAGCGCACCGAGGGTGGTGCCCTGCGGCAAGTGCGACCACAATCCAGCCAATATAAGGCGCCCTAACACCCTGAAGAAGATTGGGTGAAACACACAAGAAAGACACCTTGGGGGAAGGAAACCCCTGCCTTGTGAACTGTACCGTTGTGCACGAGAGCGCACCAGAAAGCCTGTGGCCAAGCAAATAAAGGCTGGTGGGGAGAGCAAGAGTCGCAGCAATACCAAGGATGTGCAATCCAGATAAGAAACTGAGGAGAACAATGTCGGTGAGAGGAGGGAAGGCGAAGGCCAAACAGCCAACGATGGACATATTTGCCAAAACACAGCAGACCCCGACCACCCCGGCACATGCCCTGACGAGCACGCCAGCAGATGTTGCCCACCGAGGGATGACCATGCGATCCTTGCGGCCATCACGGAACTAAAAACCTCATGGGGATCAGTGATGGCAGACCTGAAAGCGGCACTGGAAACTAAAATAGACGCAGTGGGAATAGAGGTCAATCTATTGCAACAGGACATGCGCTCGCAGAGAGGACTAGCCTCGAAAGCGCTGTGAAAACTAATAGACACCAGCGCCAACAATGCTAAGGAGGTCCACATACTAAAGCAACAAGTATCCAACCTGGTGAATCGAGCGGAGGAGGCTGAAGGGAGAGCGAGACGCAATAATATCTGCATGGACGGCCTTCCGGAGGGGGAAGAGGGACAAGATCCAACGGACTACGTGGAGAACATGATTATATAGGAAATAGGAGCTGGCAGGCTCTCCCAGGGGTTTGCGATTGAACGTGCACACCCTGGTGAGAAAACCGCAACCCGGAGCCCCACCCCGGGCGATCATAGAGAAAATCCTGAATTACAGGGATGGGGAGAAGATCCTGGAGTTTTTTTTAGGAAGGGAGGAACGATAATGAGGGCATCGGCGACCATTACAGCATAACCCGACTACACCATGCAGGTGCAGACACAACGCTATGGATATTTAGCAATAAAAAGGAGACTGCGCACAGCCGGATTTAAATATATGCTCTTGTACCCTGCAAAACTCAAGATATTACATAAAGGCAAAACATACTTTTTTGACACCTTGGAAGAAGCGACGAACCGGCTGGATGCCCAGGGCTGCACGGATGGTGATGAGGAACAGAAGCGAGACGAACAAGATAAGTGACGTGCATGTAACAATGCCATAGGTAGTCGTGTAGGAGAGGACTGGGAGGGAGACACTCGATGATAAAAATAATGGGGGCAGCTTTACAGGATTGTATTAATCGATCAAGTCTGCGTGCCCGCCAATTCAAATGGCAAACACATTGTCAAGTCCCAGACTGTTACTGGAGCACTTATGTTTCAGTGTGAATCAGAAATCTGGAAATCGACTATGGTGTTCAGTGTTTTCCCTCAGTATAGAGTGAGCTAGACACAGCCTGAGTTACGCCAGGGTTGGGCTCTGGGAGGGTGGTCTGATCCTCCAGACAGACTGCAAGTGCTATATAGCTGTCATTGGAATAGACCACCCTTAGGACTGCATGGTGGAAAGAAAGTCCTTGCCTTGTATCGTCAACTCGCAGCTCCATCCTACTCACTTGCAAGAGCCACGCAGAGAGGTGTGAAGAGAACAAGTTGTAAAAACTGAAAACATGCCACCAGATTCGTTCCGTACCTCTGAAAATTACCACACATCGGACCATGCCCGCGTCTTAATTTAAACTGCTTTTTTTTGTTTTATTAAGTACACACTGCAACAAATGGCAGCAGAAAACGTACACTGAGCATCCTCATGGAAAAGGTCCTTAACGTGTCCATTGTCTCTTGCACAAGTACCATCGTTCAGCAAGTGGGTTTGATCTTTTATATTCAGCTTGTAAGAGGCATAGGCATCCATCCTGCATGAGTTGGAATGCTACTGACGTCGCCGATGGGTCATCGAACATTGGATGGATGCTCACAGAAACATCACTGTGTTGCAGGCAAACAGTAAAAGAAGAGAAGAATCGCTGTTTCCGACTGGAGGAAAAACAAGATGGCTGCCCTCGACCAGTCCTGAGAAGGGAGGCCTGACTCTGTCTCCGTCTGTATTACAGATAACTCTGCATTGAAAGTCACAGACACGTAAACTGTGACAGTACTCCTGATTGGGAGAAAAGATATTAAACAAGCCACTATTGGATTACAGCCACATAGTACAACAGAAATGAACACTTAGTGCATCGACCATTGTATGGCAAAGCATTTCTAGCTGTCATGCCAACCACCAATACTGCGTCTTAAACCTCCCCAACCCCATAGTTCTTGTAGCAATGTTTCGTCGAAATTTGGTGGCTTTTGCCACCAAAAAGTGCCAAAACTAAAATGGAACGCAAGTCCTTACAGTTCCTTAGCACTGAAAATCTCCATCAAAAAGTGGTTGCGCGTATCTAAATCTGTTTCCCTTGTGAAGCTTGAACCTTGCAACATTTAGAACAAATATTTTATTAATTGTAGAAGTTGCTGGAGTAAAGAGAAGAACAAGCGTTACCCAGGCCAGTAGCCCTAAAAATCTAACCACCTGTATTTTTAAGGTGTTAAAGGTTCAATGTCCTCCGATACAAGGGTGTCAAGGTTATCCATAGCTGGAAGAGTGGCAATACAGCTTTGGGGTAGCTACTGGAACCAAGAAGGTGCGAATAAAGCTGGGGAAGGGAGCAGGGTGCTTGTAAGATGATTACGTCCACAATCTGTAATGCTGTGACTATTGAAGATGAGGGAGAGAAGGCTATAGGGTAGCAGTAAGACAGACAGACAGAAGAGTCTGCCCCTTTCTTATAACATAGGAAGGAAGAGTGGCTTGCCTACCTGTGGAGGTTGAAGAGTCTTGTCTTTATGTTGCCTCAAAATCCTTTAATTACCAATTTGCAGCAGAGCTAACATAACTGTGGTTGTCTAGAATACTGTCAGAGGATGTTGTGTTCAAGGTGGTTGACGCAGTAGTACACTGTGGAGCAAAGGAGCCTGCTCCCACAGTGACAGTAGCAGAAGAGGGTTGTCTACACGCTGCAGAGGTTACAATGTTATGGACAGTTAAAGTAGAACTTTTGTCTTTTGAACTGTGTTTAGTCTATACTGGAAGGAGAATATCCAGGATTGCCATTGGTGCCGTTTTCTTTACTGGAACTGGAAGGGGAACTTTTCAACAGACGGATAAAGTACTGTTAACAGTGGATTTTTGTTTGGGTGTACTTTTATATTCTTTTGGAACTGTCAAGAACTGATTCAAGACTTTACTTTCCTTTATTAACACTTGGAGAGATTGGGAGAGATTGACTTTGTACAATCCTGGGAAAGGGATCTACCCAGGACAAGGGAGGGTTATCCATGTCATAGGTTGTTAATAATTATTTCTGTTTATGATTTACTTTGTATGTTTTTCTATTTAGTGTCAGGGCCAGTATTGTATATGCCAGGAGAATTTCCCTTAGAACCTAGACTAGGTAGGGAACTCCCTGGTAGACTAGGTTTAGTTCAGTTTTCTTTGCACATTTTGTTATCAAAAAAATGTCTAATATTGAGAAAACCACAAAAAAATTCCTCTCTCCACTTCTGAACCCCCAATCTAAACCCATGACTACACAGTCTGAATAACTTAATATCAGTATTGCTTATGTCTGTAATTATGCTTTTTACCTCTCTAAATCTGTTTTATACATCTGTACGTCTAACATCTGCAACTGTCGAATGCGCCCAGATACCTCCGGGTTAAGGTGTGCTATAGAAATAAATAAATAAAACTCCTGCCTGTAGGCTCTATTCACACAGTCTATTAGATTAGGTTTTTGGGCTTGGTCTTTCAGGGGGGGGAGCAGAGCGTCCCAAGACTTCCAAGAGCTACGTCCTTTGCCATAGCAACCTGACAGATTGCGAGACCTGAACCTCTCTCCTAAGTCATGGACGCTGTATTAAAAGACCTCAACGCCACAGTGAAAAAACACCAGGTCGAGGTAACTACCTCTCTGGGAAAATGCTGTCCCCTTCCAATCAATCAAAATGTTGTCAATGGTGCCTCCCTGCGAGAACGAACACATCCCATTGACCTGTTCTTTGGGAAGGTACCTACTCGAGAGTCCACAGCCGCACTTTAGCTCACTTCACCTTTCACAGGTGGGAAATTGGCATTTGCATATCAGTCTTTGTCCCACCCACATGGGCAGTCCAGCACAGAAATGCTATGGCAATTCTCTTCTGAAGAGGAGTACCAACAGCAACCCCATACATGTGTTTCAGCCTTTTTGGGCATCATCAGTGAGGTGGAGCTGTGCCTCTGAGCACAGTGAGCAAGGGGTCCATCTCTGTTTTTTTTTTTTACTCTTCCAATCAGTGACTGCCTTACAAAACAGTAGATCATTTGGCGCAAAAGTCAACCTCCAGGGATTCGCTTTGGGGGACTGGCTTTGGGAACTCCACCGAGAGTGTCGATCTGTACTAGCCACTTCTACACTAGCAGGCCGGGGTCTACCCCAGGTGTTCCATCTCCTCCCAAATATGGAGGGGCTCCTAAAGAATTTAAATCCTTTTTGACATTGTGGGATACTTTATATAAATCGCCCTAGGTTGTACGCTTCAGACCAAGTTAAGGTCTCGTTCATGTTACTTAATCTAGAAAAGACAGCATTGCATTCGCCAGGGCAATTCCATATGTCAACATTAGTCCCCTCTTGCTTGACTGTGATCGATTCTTAGAAGCCTTTCAACTCATGATCGATAGGCAATCTACAGGCCAGACTGTGCGTAATGAATTACTGGAGATCATGCAAGGCTCTAGAGACCTTCTTGCATATATATCACATTTCAAGGGGTTGTTCAACCAAACTACTTGACCTGGGGATATACAGATCACCATTGTCTGCAAAGGGTTAAAGGAAGAGCTGAAGACTCGCTTAGTCAGGTGGTGGAACCACCTGACAACCTCTCAGCATGCATTTCCTTAGTAATAAGGATGGATCAGAGAGCCACAGAGAGAAAAGGGCAAAGGAGAAGGGTTGAGTTTCATAGGACCCCATCTCCTAGATGGGACAAGGATACCCCCAAACAAGAAGCATAATCCATGCAATTGGGGAGCACTTGTGGTCCAGTATCCACCGAAGAGTGATAAAGATGGAGGCATCTTTATATTTTTATTGTGGCGACTCCACCCACACTGTAAAAATGCCCTAGAAGAAACCTTCTCAGTCAGGGAAACTCCAAAGCTCATCCTCAATAGGGAGTCCCTGGTCGAGCCTTATAGTATCGAACTCCCCATCATGAATTATGTCCTACCACGCCCAGTCAATCCACTCATGTATTCACTGTAGTGGCTCTCGATCTGGATTCCCATAAATGGGAAGGAATATTGGCTCTTAAAGACAGTGGAGCTAACGGCAACTTCATAGACATCGCCTTTGCTCATAAACTTGGAATCCCTCAGACCCCCAAAGGTCCTTCTAAACCTATTCTGTCAGTAGACAGTTCTACTCTTATTTTGTGACCTATATCATACGAAGGAAATAACCATGATATGCACTCATTTTAGATATAGAAACTCTGGAATTTGATGACTGTGCTGATCCTCGCTTTAAAATAATCCTGGGCTCCCCGTGGATTAAATTGCACAACCCTGCCATAGATTAGAAAAATCAGAAACTCGTGTTTCAAGGTTCTCAATGTCCTCCTTGTTCCCAAGGAAATACTTCCTCCTCCACTCTCAGTAATCCTGCCCTAGTTTCTCCTTTACCCCAACAGGCTCTTGTTCTTTTGAACGAGATACCCAAACAATACCTGGAATTCAATGTGTTCAATGCTATGGAGGCAGACAAGCTTCTGTTGCAGAGGGAGTACAATTCCTACCTAATGCTAGGATTCCGCATGGGCGGCTATACGCCTTGTCTGAGAAAGAAAATATCGTTCTCAAGGATTACATCAATGCCTATCTAGCTAAAGGGTTCATTTGGCACTCGGTTTCCTGCAGGGGCCCCATCTTTATTATTCCAAAAAAAGGATGAAGAACTACTTCTGCTCTGTGTCGATTAGACAATTAAACAACATTACGGTCAGAAACTGTTATCCTCTACCACTCATACAGGTATTGTTGTATCAGGCTAAAGACAGTGTGATGTACATGGATTGTGGAGTGGGAAGAATGGAAAACGGTGTTCCGTACCAAATTCAGTCACTTCCAGTACCATGTTCTGCTTTTCGGCCTTTGCAATGCCTTTGCAGTTTTCCAGTTCTTTCTTAATGATATATTCAGAGACCTCTTAGACATATACATGGTGATTGATCTCAATGATATCATGATCTTTTCTACCTTCTATGCTCTCCATGTTTGCCTGTGAGGAAAGTACTCAAAAGTTTAAGACAATACAGTATATATGCAAAGCCCTCCACATGTTTCTTCCATCAGAGCTGAATTTCCTATTTAGGATGCATACTGACTCCTGTTGGCATTGAAATGGATTCTAAGAAAGTCTCCTCTATTCTAGACTGAGTCCCCAATCTGTCAAGGAATTACAATGATTAAGTTTCACAAACTTCTATCAAAGATGTACTCCTGATTACTCAGACCGATTGGTTCTCCTTACTAGTTTGTTGAAAAAGGGGACCCCATAAATATATTGTGCCTGGATTCGGAAAAAGCATTTTTCAACTCCTGAAAATGAGATTTACTACCGCCCTGGTTCTTAGACTTCCTAACCAGGATCTTCCTTATGTCGTGGAAACGGATGCTTCTAACTTTGCCTTGGGAGCTAGATCTCAAGTGGATCCCGACACCAGAAATATCACCCTCTCTCCTCCTACTCTTGCACCTTTTCAACGGCATAAAAAAATGACAGCATCTTCGAGAAGGAGCTGTTGGCCATTAGGGAAGCCTTCCTTAATTGGAAACATCTGCTGGAAGGAGCCCATCACACAATCACGGTCTTCGGATCATAGAAATGTAGGATTTCTAAAAACAGCCCAATCCATGAGTCAGTCATAATCGCTGGATACATTTCTTTGCCCCATTCGACTTTATTGTAACATTCAAACCAAGGTCATTTGAATACTAAGGAAACAGGAAGGCGAATGAAAGCGTGAAAGAAAAAACCCTTAATCTTGGAACAAAGTAATTTAAGTATTTGAAAATTGAAGATTGCTATCAATAGTGAGCCATAAGAAATGGTTGTTCCATTTATTACTTCAACTAAGAAACACAAACAGTAACAACCTTACAAATAGGAACACTGTATAGACAATATTGATAAACCTCTCCTGATCCATTTTGGAATGTGAATGGTGAAATACGTGTTGAGAGTTGAATTAACAGAAAACCTGACAATAAATAGTTTTTTTATAATCAAGATCAGCACTAGCAGATTTCAACACCAATTTACAGGCATAACTCTTTTGATGAATACAGTTGGCCCAAAATACAATTATCCCCTCTTTATAAATACATTTGAATACTAAGGCCGATGCCCTCTCTCTCAAGTTTATGAAATGGAGGATGTAAGGCATACCCTTTGTACATCCCAGTAAAATCATTGAGGTCATTTCACCTGCCCTCTCCTCTTATGAAGATGCTCTTAAACAGGAATATGCCCTCGTATATAGAACTGCTTTCCTTAGTAAGGATAAAGACCACCGAAAACCAAGGCCTCCTATTCCACAAATCTAAACTATGGTTTCCTACACAGAATAATCCAGAAACAATCTTGTCGAGGTGTCATTGCCTGCCCGGAGCAGGGCATTTTGGTATTAGAAAGACCTTGGAGAAATTACAAAGGATTGTATGCTGGGATACCATGAGAAAAGATATCATGGATTATGTTGATGGATGTAGGGTATGTGCTCTGGCTAAGATCCTGAGACAACGACCCCAAGGACCGTTACAGCCTCTCCCAGTTCCACTGGGTCCTTGGCATACCTGTTCACTTTACTTTATCACTGATCTTCCATCGGACAAGGGTCATAGAGCTATTTTGACCGTTGTCGATTCTTTCCATCTTTTGGAAAGGGGTATGTTATTGATTGGCTAGCCAACATCACCTCTCCTCTACTTACCATGCTTGGGCGTATGGTCCTATGTTGAAGGCGTTCTATTATAAGGTACCTTCTGTCAAGGAACAGACACTGTGTATCTTCAGGTCTACGAATCAGTCAGAAGTATTTGTATCTGGCATAAGGACATGCTAGACTCTACTCTGCCATGGTGTTTTGCAGACATGAGTCCTGGAGGAGGCCCTGCCCTGCCAAAGCCCCCTAGATTCACAAACACATTGCCAAGGAAGCTATGAATTCTAGATACTGGGACTTTGTTGAAAGACAAAAACCTCTGGGGAAGGACCCCAAGAAGCCACAAGAGGAATTGTGAGGGCCATTTTATTTTGAGTTCTTTAAGTTTTTATCAACTAGCACCTATACACCACTTCTATTTTGTTACACCACTTGCAGAGACCACAAGGCAGGCTTAAGAACTTTAAACTTGAACACTTTTGAACCGACTGGAGAGGCACTGACTGTGTTTACCCACAAATCTGACTGCATCCTGGTGAACTATCCGACACAGATTATTTTAATTCTGTGCAAATTCTAAACCCTAACTAAGTTGACATTGTTCACCCCGTAGCATTGCCTAATAAAGCATTTAGACCATTCATGTCCGGCTTGTTTGATCAAACTCGGCTTTGTTACAGGTGGAAGTACAAATATGGGACATTACCATGGATTGTCATGTGCTATTTCAATGTATAAACATGCAGTGTTTTCCACATGCAGTATGTAGCTCACAGTACATAATGCAAGTGGAATTTTAATCATACAGTATTATGTAGTGCATGTCTGTCCTGTGGCTATATGTATTATACAATGATCAGAGGAACGCACTGCACATCATTAACAGCACAAATAAATAAGGGCTTACAGATACTACAGTGATTACAGAAGTTAACCATAGACACAAACTTATTGCAGGAGCTTAAAACAATCCCAGGAGGACACAAAGTCAGAAAGATAACGAGTATGCTTTCATTTGTTCTAAAAGTACAATTTACTTATAGGAAAGTGTGATTAAAGATGTTGGACAGTGAGCTTAAGTAAGAAACATTTACTTTTAGGATTTGAACCCAGATCATAGTTTAGTAAGCAAGAAGCTTACAGGAGGTCCAAGATGCCACTGCATTGTATGTACATATGACAAAACAGGGAAACATAATTTTTTGTAAGATTTATTTCACACTATTGGATTGTGCATATTATAGTTTAGTGATAGTTTTATCGCAATGCATTGTGTGATTTGTAATATTGTAATATTGCAAATTATGTGTGACTTTCATGATCCATTTATTGGATCGAACATAAATAATTGATAGTTTAGTGACAGATTGTCTGTTCATTTTACAGAATTGGATCCCTGAAGTCGGAGCTCCTTAAGATGGGAGTGGAGGACAAATCTAAAAATAAAATACAAAGGCGGACAGAATAAAGGAAAGTCCATGGGAGAACCCAAACCTACATCAAGGGGAAGTAAAGGTGAATGAATGAGGAGTGGCTATGCTTCCGATGCAAGAGTCATTAGGCGGGTGCTCCCATGTGACCGGGTTAAAAAGTGAATTGTTCAAAATGTAAAATATGGGGGTCACTTTGCAAGCTGTTTTAAGAATTACCAAGGAAATTATGGAAAGAAAGGTATTATGTGCGTAATTGGAGAGGGATACCACTCATCAATAGATGACACTGATGAGAATGTTGATGTGATGAAGGTAAATGTTATGATGGGAATGTCTAGGAAGATTGTGAGTCTGGAAACAGAGATAAAGGTGAATGGAAAGAGGGTAAAGATTATGGCAGACTCTGGTGATAAGGCTTCTCTTATTTCTCAGTGTTCAAGAGAAAGTCATGTTGGGGAGTGTATGTAACTTGTTAAAACCAGACATATAACCTGGTGGTTACAATATGGGCAAAATAGAATTTAAGGGAAGAAGAGCAGAGGGAAAAGTGTATGTCACTAAGAAGGGAGCCACTCTCTTAAGGTGGCGTGAACAAAAAAGGTTGTGCTTTCGATAAAATCCTAACACTGATGACTAAGTGTTGCACGTGGAAGTTGGAGGAGGTGAGGTGGACGTGGACAAATACTAAATCTCGGCAACAGAACGCATTGAGACGCGCTACATGTTGCAGCAGCAAGATACAGGTGAGCGATCACAGCGGAGTTGACTTTTATCTGGTCCTCCACAAATATTGATCGATCCGAGCACTAACTTATAGTCTTGTATAAAGCAGGTCCCACGTACATGAGAGCAGACGCGCCATACACACGCTCTGCACTTCAAATCCACCACGGTTATCACCGCGCTACATAAACTTATGGTATAAGTTTAACTACCGTCATGACAAGGTATGAGGATACATTATTAGTATGCATATGTTTGAATCATCGAATCTGTTTATAGTTCAATGATACACCGTATGTATTGGGATATTAGAAAGGAATTGTTTTCTAATTACTCCTGCAGAATTCGCAACTGTAGGGATAGTCACATGTAGACTGGATTTGATGAATGGGATCACACCTTGGACTCCCTTAAGTAGGACAAAATTATCTTAAGTGGCCGCATCAAGAAAGACGGCCTAACTTCATCTATACGCAGGTACTGGTGCTACAATTAATCATATAGATTGCAAAATTGAACGTAAGGGTTTGGTTGAGCCAAGAGGCATGGGTCCATCACTTCCAAAATTAAAGAATTTGTTCATGTTCTCCTAGTGACTCACCACAAATTAGGATGTAGAGAGTTTTGGATATTCTGGAGGAACGGGGGATAAATGTGAGAGGAAAAAAAATATTTTTAGAAAGGAATCTGTTGAATATTTGGGGAATGAAATGAGTCCAAAGGAAGTCAGTCCAAAAAGGGATATTGTGGATGGTACAATGAGTGCTGATGTTCCCCAAACGAAGGGAGAACGGAGATCATTTCTCAGAATGATAGTATCATCCGAAGTTTGTCAGAAACTTTGCTGACAAAGTTGAAGGAATGACGAGGCTATTAAAAAAGGGTAAAGTGTTTATGTGGAATGAAGTTTGTGATAATGAGTTGATGGCACTTATGGAGGAAACTGATTTGGCTCGAGCATTGGGTCAGTTTGATGCCAGAGAAAATCATTCATAACTGTAGATGAAAGTGATGTTGGCATTGGTACAGTCTTTACACAGAAGGATGGTGTTGGAGCATAAAAAATTATAGCACATGCATCAAGGGTGTTGCGGGGTGCTGAGAGAAAATATACAGTTTTAGAAAAGAAGGAATTAGCATGCCGTTGGGCAGTGGAAGAGTTTTATGTGGGAGCTCAATTTTTTATAAGAACGGATCATAGACCCCTCAAGGGGATCTTTGAATCGAAAAGGACTAGACAAAGTATCGAAGAGGGGGAGGCTGGGTTACGAGGATGCTAAATCATGCATTTAGAATGAAGATGATTGATGGAAGGAGAACATAATGGCAGATTTTTTATCGTGTCTTGGTGGAACAGAATATTGTGCACCGTCCAGGGTGTGAAAAATAGATGGATGCACAGGTGGAGATTGAACGATTAAGAGCATATGGGGGGAGGTAAGGGATGAACGTGAGTGTTGAGAGAGGATTGCTATATGGGTAGGGAAGAGTAGTTGTGCCCAGGTCATTAAGGGAAAAGTTAATTGATATTGCTTATAAAGGGCACATTGGAATCTCAAGGACCAAAGCTGTGTTGAGATATGATTATTGGTGGCCAAATGTTGACAGGACGATTGGGAAGAGACTGGATAGTTGTTTTGATTGCGAGTAGGCTGAAAAAGGGGCAACAGCTGTTTCTCAACCGATGTTGAAAGTGGATACTCCTAAGAGAGCTTGGGAAGAGTTTGCCACCATGGACGTGTTGGGTCCAGTGGACGGGGAAGATTTATTAATGTTGTAGTTGACATGTTGTGAAAATGGATTGAGTTTAAGAATGTAAGGGAAGCTGCACCGTGGTCGTGATACATTTATTAGGGGAGATATTTGGAAGAGAACGATACCTGCAAAGTTACTGGCTGATAATGGGACACAATTTATAGGAAAAAGTATGCAAGAGTTCTTGAGAAAATGTTGTGTACAGCAAAAGAGGACAGCTTTGTTTGTACAATCCTGAAAGAAATAGGATGGTGGAGAGGGTCAATAGATGCATCATGGAAGCAATCCGACTGGAAGGAGTGGGAAGGAGTGTTTAAGAGTAAGAGTATGCTTTAAGGGTGTCTCCTCACGCATCAACGGGGTGACCCCTTTTGAGTTGATGAGGGGAAGAAAAGGGAACACTAATGTGTGTCCACCATGGTTTGGAAGGAGTAGAGCATCAAACGTGTGTGTGGAGGATGTGAGGATGAGAGATGACCAAGGAGGGAGAAGAGAATATCTAAAATGAATGAGGCGAGAAGACCTAGTGCTACGGGTGTGTGTTTTTGATTGGGTGAGAATAAAGAAATGAGTAGCAAGAAGGAAAGCGGACCTGCTGTACATTGATCTGGTGCAGGTCGAGAAGGTGTTGAGAGTAGCCGTGAGAGTTTGAGGAAGTCATGTGTGGAACATGCGCAGTAGTGAAAGTGAAGAGGACTGGGGATTGGGAGAAAGGAAAGAGGGGAAATGTGTTATATCTCAGCTAAGATATTATATGTAACTGGAATGTGGAGTGTTGAGGGGAGGGAGATTCTGGGGATCTGAAGAGCAACAGTTGGCCAAGATGAAGGTGAAGATGACTTGTGCTGTAAGAATCCGTCTTATATGACCTGTTTTATTGACACTAAGCTGTGCCCTGAGCTTTATTTCAAGAGCCTATAATGTTTGGGCTAAATGGAGGTTGGTAGGAACAGAGATTACAAAAGTATAATCAAAACTAGCTTTTCCCACATCCACAAGAAGCAGGAGAATTTCTTCCAAGATTTCCCCCAGGGACGGCACAGTAGTTGATAAATGAAGGACTTTCAGGTCAGGGTGAAGGGTTCGTTATAAGCAGAGCAACCACTAACATAGTTCCCAGTCAACAGTTCTCCCTGAATGCCTTGGGGGTGAGAAGATTCCCTTTAATGGGATGTTTGTTTAGCAGCATTTTTTATTTGACTCTCTGCCCATGGATCCTATTATTTGGCTTCCTACCTTTCACTTAATCTCTCCTTTTCAGTTTCCTCCTTTACTTTGGGGCCTTCAGCTCTCACCCTGTGGCCACTCAAATAGCTTTTCAGTCCTTTATCCCCCCTCAACTTTGCTTCTGATGGTTTGTCCCACTAATACGGCTCCTCCCCCAACCCCAACCTTTCAGTGGGAGATTGGCCATTCCTCATAGTCTACCCTTCTTGTGGCCGTGCCATACACTGGTGTGCTATTCCGCTGCCTCTCACAAAGCACTTTCCTGCAATCGGATTATTCCCCATTCGACACCTGACTGTGCTAGCCAAAGTCCTCCACTCTCCGACCTTGGTCCTGAAATCCCCTGCTGAGGTGTATTACCAGGCCCCATAAGGACAGCCCCTCTTACGCTCGGAAGTGCAGTGACTATCCATTTTACTGATCTCTGTTCTTCCTTTTCTGATGGATCCACGCTTTACCTCCCTGTCAATCCTTATAGTGCACTTATTAATCTTACATTTTGGAATTGGGGGATGCCACAGTTCTCTCTATCCCTCTCATTCCAAGTAGGGTGGTCCGGTAAAGAAATTCCGGTATTCGTGGATATCCTGCACTTTACAGGACTGCCCGACTACGGTTTTGCTGGTGGGGCACCTGGGTTACTTCCAGCTAATAGCTGGAATTTATCCAGGCGCCCTACTGGAAACAAAAAGCCCTCATTACCGGCACCTGCAAAATTCCCTCATGGAGTCCTACAGAATTCCATGAATGGGGATTTACACCGTCATTCCGGTGCTCTGATTCCGGTGGCAATGCTGCCAGACCGAGAGCCGGACACCGGCTCTACCGCCAGGACACCGGCAATCTCTGAATGAGGCCCACTTTTCTGTTGGGAGATGTCTTTTCTGGAGTCTGAGTTCCTCTCCTGGAATGGGAACAGGCAGAGGGAAGTGTCCATGATTACCGAGTTTGGTAAGGAGTTCTTGCATTATTAGGACAACACTTGGGGGTGGAAAGGGAAGTTATCTGCCCATTTGACAGACATTAATTGTGCCCCTCTGTGCCTCATTACGAGTTTGGTGGTGACACAGCTGAATTGACACCAAACTTGATGACTGTTACCGGCACTTGGCCCTGCAGGTTTACCACAGGACTATAAATGGTGGTAGTTCTGCATTTTTGGGATCCATAAGACTCGAATTCTGGTGGATTTACCACATGGTAAATCCATCGATTTGATTTTTTAGTTTTGTTTATTTCTGTAACGTGGTGGATTTACCTGCAACATGTTGCTCCACAAAAGTGGAAGTAACGGAATTACCACCACTCTCCTCCCCCCCACCCCCCCCTCACCTGCCACACTGCCAAACTTGTAATGAGACCCTTTGGCTTCTACGGTCCCAGTTCTGGTTAAGTGCCTTCCTGGTGATTTCCTCCCCCCACAACCCCGCCCCCCCTCCAAAGTGAGATCTTCCAGTCCCGTGCTAAATTCCTCAAAGTGAACTCTTTTATTAGGTTCAGGCTCGTGACATGAAATCCTACTGGACTTCCGAATGGGGAGTAATAAACACCCATAATCAGACAGTAAATTACCATCGCCACTGTCAGCAGCCGTAATTAATTACGCTGGTACTAGGACAGCTCATACTGCGGGACTCATAGCGCGGCTACAAAATGCACGTTTTGATGCGTTTGATTGGACTAAATTACATTACGTATATAGGCGTTGAAAGGTAATGCACTGTACCAGCTTAGTATTTTATTTCCAATTAGGGCAAAAATAGGTATCAATGAACACGTGATGTTTTAACCTCTTTAAATAAGTTGTTGGTGGCTTTCTAAAATATGCCACAGGGTGTCACTGTAGCTCTATAGAGGAAAACCAATGTGTGAACGTTTTTCATTCATGAAATCTCAAGAAGTAGAAACAAACACAAAAAACTATATGTAAAATGAAAGTACGGTGGCCTAGGTAATAGCCTAGATGTAAATGTCCAGTTACGCAGTGGCTAGTAAGGTACAATGGGGTGGAGGTGTTGGGGTGGAGTGGGCGGGGCTTGGCAATATATACCGAGCAAGCAGGAGGTTTAAACCCATGTGTGAGGCAATGAACGAAGCCCAAAGAGACTGGGGAAGGGTACAACTGAACCAATACTGACCTGACGCGTCAGTGGGGACTGAGGTGTTGGGGCGGCGCATGCTCCCGGGGCTGCGCCCCCGTGTGCCTCTGAATTTAGGGGGGAGGAAGGTTTTTTTTTCTGGTGGGGAGGGTTCCATCGCCCGTCCCTTGGAGGGGACGCCCATCCAGTATGGAGGAAAGGGAACTATGGACTAAGAATACTTTAGTCACTACGGTGAGTAACTTATTATTTGTCAACTTTGGTGAGTCAAAGCCTGGCTGTCAAGCCTCCAAGCTACCATAGCAAGATGGGTGGTCATGGCCATCAAGGAGGGGTACAAGGGGCAGCGCAAACCTCTTCCAGAAAATATGCATGCCCACGCAATCAGAGCTAAAGCCAAGGCGGTTGCTTTCCAGAGCCACGTCCCGTGGCAGGTTATCCGCAACGTGGCTACATGGGCTACGCCCTCGGCCTTCTCCAAGCACTACTGGTTGGATGCCGGCTCCAGGACGGACGCAGCATTTGGTCAGGCAGTGTTAATTTACTTGTTTTCTTAAGAGAGCACCTCTTCAACCTGAGGCTACATTCAGTTGTACTCACCCATACAGTATCGAGGAAAGGGGACAGGACATAGGAGTAATTATAAGTTGCTCACCGTAGTGACTAACGTACTCCTAGTCTATAGTCCCCTTTCCTCCATACGTCCCACCATCCTCCCCCGCTAATAAAACTGGTGTCATTAGGCAATGTTAATATTGTCAATGCGTCAAAGGGGACTGAGGAGTGGTGCCGGTGGTCGCAGTCAGGGGAGCGCATGCTCCCAGGGCTGCGTTCCCACGCGCATCTACATTTAAAGGGGAAGATAATTTTTCTTGTGAAAAAGCTTCTGTCTCCCGTCCCTAGCGAGGGACGCCCATACAGTATGGAGGAAGGGGGACTATGGACTAGGAGTACGTTAGTCACTACAGTGAGCAACTTATAATTTCTATCCTCCCCCTCATGCTGGCAAGGAGAGGTTGCACAGGCTCGATCCACGTAGGACTCAGAGCTTCTACAGGGTTGTCGAAACTTTGTCTGGATGACCGACTATTCATAGGGTATACAGGTCATAGACTGGGTCAGGCTGTGACAAAGCAAACCTTATCCAGATGGATTATTCTAGAGATTTAAGAATGGTACAAGCTGGCGGGCAAGGATCCTCCAGAAGGCTTGAGGTCCCATTCCACTAAGGGCATGGCTACTTCCTCTGCTTTGCAAAGAGGTGTTCCTATTAAAATCATTTGTGAGGCGATTATGTGGTCCACAATACACACTTTCACTAAGCATTACTGACTTGATTCTACCCTAAATCAGCAAAGAAGCTTTGGAAAACCTGTCCTCCATTCTGTTCATGGAAATCATTGATGACAAAATTCTTACTCCCTCTGCTAAAACTAACACTGCTTAGGGAGTCTATCAAAGATGAGGAATACGTGGGAGGACACAATCCATTCGAAAAACAAGTTACTTACCCCGGTAATGTTCTTTCGACTGGATGTTCCTCCCACGTATTCTTCTTCGCCCTCCCAGCCTACCACTCAGTTGAATTTCCCATGCTATTACAGCTTTCGCTCCTTCGGAGCCTAGTACGGTGAACCCTGTGTTGATGTGGGTAGTTCTACTTGAAAATGACCCCAAAAGACAGAACTGAATCTAATGGGCGCTGCGCGTGTTATGTGTGCCTTCGATGGCCTCGTCCTTGAGGCGGGGGCCCTCGAGGGAAGTCGGAACGGCTGCACTGACGCACTGCGCCCTCTGCTGAAAAACATTTCCTGGGCAGCTGAGGCTGGATGTTATATATCAAAGATGAATACGTGGGAGGAACAACCAGTCGAAAGAACGTTAACGGGGTAAGTAACTTGTTCTTCGAATGGATCCTCCTCCCACGTATTCCCTGATTCTCTGGTTTAAAAATGGATCCATGCTGAGCCATCCATGCCTATTTTTTATAATGGTTGCTCCCGCTACTGTGCTCCCTGCTATATCTGCTGCATCCAAGGTGTTTGTAATACCCGCATTGGCTGATTATTTTTCTCATGGTTGTCTGTAGAGGTTCTGGAACCTCCTTTTTAAGGTTATTTAATTCATCACGTTGTGCCCTATTGTTTCTTGCCATAAAGGCTGTGGCATTAGATATTCTGAGCTGATAGGCTGCACATGTGACGCTTTACCGCCAAAACCTTTTTTCTGTGGTATTCACTATTGGACATATGAGTACCACCCGGTTTCCCAGCAGTATTTATGACCAGGGGCTCTGATTTAAAATGGCCTCTGACCTATAAAGGGTCACTTGGGTTAGGTTTATACTTTTTCTCTATTCTAGGATGTACTGGTTTTGCCTTTACGTCAGTAAGAACAGAGGAAGTTACTTTTTTCAATACTTTATAGTAGAGGGATTGACTGGAAAAGGATTTTTCTCTGGGCATAGAGATCTATTTTTTATTTATATAGATCTTCGACTCATTGTTTTTACAGGTCTAATGATTTTTAGGGCCAGTGATGGAGCACATATTGAGAAGGCAATAGCAAAGTGGTCGGACCACACGCAGGGGATTGTACTCGCGCCTTCTACTGTCAGATTTTTATAGGCCACTCAATCCAGCTTGTGACCCTTGTCCGTAGTGGGATCTGAATTATGCACTGTGACTTTTTGGTTGGGAAGTGCTTATCGAGTTTAGTGGTCACTTTGTCCAGGATGTTATACCAGCGGTTTAGATTGCCGACTAGGAGTGTGGTTTGGTCCATTCATATCATTAAGGATATTGATAATTTCTCCAAATGACTCTCCCACTCGTACGTACCGAACGAACATATCCAGACCGGCAGACGCACCTAGATGGATGTTGGCCTGCGTCACATCTGGATAGAATTGACTGAAGGATAACATGCACGCGCCTAGAAAAACGTGAATGCTAGCGTGTGCCACACTTAGAGTTGTGAACACCAGCCTGCGTGGCGTTCGGATGGAGTTGTGAATGTTAGCATGCCCACACCTGGACGGATCTCTAAACTCTAGCCAGCGCCGCATATAGATAAAAGTGTGAATGTTGGCATGACCGCACCTGGAGGGAGTCCTAAACCCTGGACTGCGCCGCGTCTAGATGGGAATGTGAAGGCCAACAAGTGCCACACTCAGACAGAACTGTGAATGTTAGCATGGTAAAGGTCAGGTAACCCACTAACCAATATAAGCTCAAACTCTGCATACTTATCTAACTCAATAAACTCACACAACCATCTCTCGCACAACAAGCCGCACGCACTTCACAACACATAAGCCGGAACAACAGCACACGCGGACTGACTCCGATACCCGCACCAAAGCTCAGTACCCGGTGTATACTGAGTTGAAGCTGCCAACAGAACACCACTCCTCTCACTATCCTACTCCCTTGGTCACCTTACTAACCCATCCCACCTTTATCATTTACAGATCCGCCTGAGCGCCTGGGGACCAATTCCGTTGGTGACGGTGCGCGGTACAAATACCTTTTAACATTTAACAATACTATTTGTTCAATATTCCTAACACAAAGCACCAAGGAGCGGACCTCGGGTACAAGAGAAAACATAGTAGACGGGTCTTAGATTCTAGTCCAATCAGACAAAGGCAGAGCTCTTTGCTCTATAAGACATACACAGCTTGGGGCGTGTACTATTTGCAGGGGGGCGGGGGGCTGCTGCCCTGAACCACGAACAAATATACAATTAGATCAGTGAAGGTCAGGTAGCAATGGAATAGTGCTCCAGAAGTACAGTCCCGAGTCAGATCCATTCCATGTTTTTAAAATAGCGTGGGAGGAGGGTGCTCCTGGTAGTGGTGGCTGGGCATTGGCGTCTGCCGCATCTGGAGCTGACATGATGGCGCCCCTGGGTGTAATGTGGTGACTTGGGTGTCCCGTGGGCACTAGTCTTAGCTGTGGTGTGAGATGGTGGGTCTCGTTCTCTGGGGCAGGGGCACCGTTCCTTCCGTGTGTGTTTCGCCAGTGTGTGGCCACTTATTTCATGCACCAGTGTGTGTGTCCTTTCCTTACAAGTGATTTCCACCTGCTGGTTGGTTAGAGTGGGGCCAACTGCGTGTTGCTTCTTGGCCTTTATTCCTTTCATTTAATTATTTTGAATGTCACTTAATGGGAGGCGCTGGTGAACCGCGGGTTGCTTTTGGCTTTTAATCCCTTCGCTTATTTTTTTCTTTTTTAATGTCACTTTGTGGGAGACACAGGGTTTTCACGATCTGTGGCTTATTTTCCATCCCGGCCCCCGTCGGAACTCCTTACTTGATGGTGGATGTGTCCGCAGTGGTCTCTCCTTCCCGCGGGTGGGCGGGATGTAGCAGCCGGGCCTGCTGCGTAGCGTCGGAGTGCCGCAGCCTCCTGCGCTCCGGTCGGGCGGCTCTGCAGCTGCTGGTCTTTCTCTGCAGGGAGGCGCACGGGCCCGCGAGGTTGCCCTCCCCGGGTTGCTGGGCGCTTGAGCCCGCTCTGGTCCACGGGCATGCAGGCCCTTTATAACTGTAAGGCACACGGGCCCACCTGGTCAGCTGGGCACACGGGCCCCCTTTCCGTCTGCAGGGCACACGGGCCCCCTGAAATACGTTGGGCACGCAGGCCCTCCCTCCTTGCTGGGTCTGCGAGATCACTCGCACTGCTGGGCGCACGGGCCCTCCTGAACTGCTGGGCGCTCGGGTCCACCGCTGCTGGGCTCACGGGTCCTCCACTACTGGCGTCACACAAGGGTTCGTGTCGGCCTGGTCGCCAGTTGTTGGGGGCTCGCAAGACTCATCTGCAGTCACACGCAACAGATAGACGGAGCCACTATTCCTGTTAACCTCCTTTATTAACGTCTAGATCATAACTAACTTTCCCTCCCTTGTCCCTCCCCTTCTGCCCTCTTCCCGCTCCGCCGTGTGTTTCCTTAAAGGGGCTGTGTTCCTATTAACCTCGTACAACACAGTCGTTATCCCGAAAACTGGGTGTTTTTGGAGCGCTGGAGATCCGTTGTTGAGAAACGTATGAGATCACTGTGCCTGGATCCCGGTACAGGAGTTGTCATACGGGGCTCTTACAGCAGCTAAGGGACTGGCGAAAAGGATTAAACTACGAAACATCTAAGCAGTGCCAACGCCCCTGCATCCCCACTTAAGCATCCATTCAGATAATCCATAATTGGAGATATATCAGGAGACAGAGAGACTGGGACAAAAAGAAAATAAGCTAGCTACACACAGGCAAGGTAATTTACATTTACAATTCGCAGTTCTTGACTTTTCTCATTAAATTGTCCGAGTAGAGCTATGGGGCACATCTTCGGGAACATTTTCAGTCAAATGGTGAAATGAAAAGCAGATTAGGCCAATAAGACTGGTCAAACCTAATGGCTAAGCCGCACAGTGCACCAAGTCCTCTAAATAGCCTACATTGGCCAACAAACCCGCCCCACGCTGACTAATCGACATTGCCTTATGGCTCTCTAGCAAAACAAAAAGGCGACATCTGGAAAGTTTTGAATGAATCATAACCTCTGACGTTGTTCTTGGCAACCCCATACACTATACATGTTTGGCCTGCCAGGCCAATGCAGACCTGAAAGGTCACATGCAAATTAGACCGATTTGTTGGTTTACATCCAATCTGCCTGACGGCCCAAGCAGAGCAGCCCCAGACAGGTTTCAGGATTATTGGCCCTTGCTGGTACATTTGGGTGCCAGAGGCAGGCGCCTCGCCATTGTTGTGGCCTGCTCCAGGGTCACCGGAGCGGGCCACACAGATGTCAGCATCACCCGACAGGGACACCAGGGCTGTGTTCACGCAGCCAACACAGAGCAAGGATCACCCTGCATTCTCTGTATCCCCAGAGTTACACACGTTGGCCGGGGGCACCCAGCTCACAGCAGCCCCTGCTATGGGGGCACTCAGGCCGGGTTGGCACACTCAGCCACGTTCACATGCCTGCACACTCAAGAGGGACGGTGTTGCCCAGCAGGGGTGCCATCCCCGTGCAGGGCCCCGTCCTTGGGCCTCCTGCACGTGGTGGGGCACTGATGTCCATGTGACCGCGGTCACGTAGACAAGTCAATAAAAGCGAGCGTGGAGCCCGCCAAAAGGCAGTTCCCGCTAGGACACAATCTGCGCACGTCACGTGGCTAGGCCCGGCCCTCGCTCCTCCCAGACATCAAACTGGCCATGAGGTGGGATCTTGCGGACCCGCCAGGAAGGAAGGCAGCAGGCAGTCACGCTCCCCCGGCAGCCCAGGCTCGCTGAGATACTTGCGCTGGGCAGTAAGTGCGACGACTCGCCCACACCCCGCCAACAGCCACAATCGCAAGGGGAAGGGGGCCCAGGCTGCAAGCACCGCGCGCCCACGCCACACTAAATGTAAGAAAAAAAGACAACAAGCAAGATAAACACTCTTGCTGGGCCCCGCGTGCCCACACTTGCACGAGGAAGAGAAAAAAAAAGAAAGAAAAAAAACAGCACAAGTGGAAACGAATGCTATACACTGGAACACTCCTTTAATGAGGACTGTGCACAGTGCCACGTGGGGACAGCTACTTTTGTTATGTTCACAAGCACACACCAGCCAAGGCTGAGACTCGAGCACTAACACTCGCACCAATGGTGGCAACTTCGGAGGCCACAGCCCAGGCCTGCTGACCCAAACAAGGACAGAGGAATCCGGCAAAGAACCCCACTCGCTAGATGCACATCCCATAAACTACCGTGTATATTCTGCATGAGGCACAATGCATCACTGGACTGCAGCTACGGCATAGCACCCAGACCGCACCCAGTCAACAGAGCAAGGGGGCCAACGCATTCACAGACGTCGCAGAGATTTGACATCATAGAGCCAGACGGCACCCATCTACAAGCGCAAAGCCAGACGGGAGTCAACATGACGGATGACATCACGATGCCGCAAAGATTCCAGAGCCGGAACCCAGATACCAGCACGTGGTTGGACACCACACAGGGCACGTTCATGCAACCATTTCAGCCCTTTGGTGCCCGCACCGGCCTCCGGTAGGAACTATGGCTACAGCAGTTCGAGCTCTCCCTTTACACCCGCAAGATTGAAGATGAAGAGAGCGTCCCTCATGCTTAACCGAGGCACCATGGCCCTTCGCATCTTCAATGTCCTGCCGAACCGAGGCACAGATAACGACTGTGACCGCCAAGGATGTCCTCCTGAAGAAATTCAAGCCAAAAGCCAGTCACGGCTTTGAAAGATTTAAGATGAGCCAAGCCAGACAACGCCCGCAGGAGAGCATAGACGACTTACACAGTCGGCTGAGAGAGATGGCACTGTCGTGTGACTTCCCAAACGAAGAGTTTGCAGTAAGGGAACAAGTCATACATGGGTTGTCCTCAGAGAAGCTAAGGCGCGCAGTTCTAGCTGAAGATCTCCCGCTTGACACCATCCTGGCCATGGGACGTCTACGTGAAAGGACGGATGAGTATGCGGCGGAGATGGAGCAGATTATAAGTCGCCTGCCTTTAGACACAGACCTGTCAAAAGACAACATCCCAACAGTCAACTCCCTGAGGCAACAGAGGCCACAAGGGGGGCCACCCAGCATGAGGCCAAACGACTGCATATGGTGCAGGGGACGACACGGCAGGAGTGAACCATGCCCAGCGTACGGCACCACGTGCCACAAATGTGGGAAAGTAAATCATTATGCAGTGGTGTGCCTAAGCTCCAGGCTGCCCAGAGACATCACCCGCAGGGAGAACACCCCACGACACAGAGATGACGTGGGAACCCGAGGGCCCGCCAGGCATCTAGAGAGACAACAGCACCGCGAAAGAAAACCGAAAGAGAGGCCCCGGTACAGCGGGAGCGGGCGGGCCCGTGCCATCGGTGGCGAGGGGACAGATAGCGCGAGTAGCAGTGAAGAAAGTCAGTCCAGCAGGGAGATGTCCCCAAGCCACACCAAATGGACCCACAACCGGAAGGAAGAGAAGGCGCACATGATCTCAGCTGTGAAGCCAGGAGACCACAACGACCGCAGTGGTGCTAAGTCCCGCCGATGCACAGTGCTCGTTGGAGACATCCTGGTCACCATGATGATAGACACCAGGGCCACTGTGAATGTCATGCCAGTTTCCAGATTCGACAAACTCAAGCCCCAGCTGACGCCCTGGCGGCGCTCAGTCCTGCTCTATGCCTATGGGTGCATTTTGTGCTCATTGATTACCACAAACAAGGGCAAGATGAATAACACTGAAAATGTGCACATGGTAGGAGAACGCACCCCTATCACTTGCATGTTCCCTTCCTAGAGTTTCATCTATGTACATCTCATATGGCATAGCGAGGTGAAATGCACCCCACACACGTTGCCTCACGTGCCACCTCCTTGAAATGTAAATGACCCAACTGGGATCATGAGTCCCAGTAGGAGATGCAATGCCTCACATGCCACTCCCTTGCCATGCAAATGGCCCTAAAGGGGTTATGGGTCCAAGCAGCACACATGTTCCCTCACATATGTCTACAATACAAATGTCTCAGTGAACCATGCAGTACAGTATAAATGTAGATGCAGTGGTCACTTCACTTCCTGTCTCTTTGCAGGTGCTTCCTGGACCTCTGGAATACCTTCTGATGGTGGTGTGGGAGTGGATTGGCTTTGTGTGCGAGGTTGGCTTGCTTCCTAAAATGTCATGATGGGTTGATATATGCAGGGACAACCCTTAACATGGGGATTTCCTCCCCTCCCCAATCAAAAGCGCCATGCCAATATACTATGATGTTCGGTCTAGCCCCGACTGACTTGTTTGAGCACATAAATACTTCCCCTTTGCCACCGATAAGCTAAGAACCAGACCGGTCCACATAAATAATGTTTTTATTAATCAACTATAGGAAAAACCCATGTAGATAGATGTACATATGCTAATGTGCGTAAAGGAAGACATTTTCAGAGTGTAGATATATTATCTGGTGTGTTTTAATGTAATTTGTTTTAATGGAAAAAACATTTGTAAAGGCTGTTGATACTTTTACATGGAGGAGTAGTAACCTCAAACAAAATCTCACAGAATCTGTTGAAAGTACAACCTAGTACATACGACCAATTGTTGTATCTGCTCCTCATTGTCATGGATTCCACTTACCGGTTTTGGACTCAAAAATATAATATTGAGGGGTGTCAATTCATGTGCAGCATGATTTGAAGTAGACAAGAGATCATAAAATAAAGAAAATGTAATAAGGGTTTTGAAGCTATCTGGGCTTATTGAAAATTCCTACTCACTCCTTCTGTTTTTTCTTTTACAACTTAAGTACAGTTTGTTTTGTTAATTTATGGCAAAATAATTAGTTATTTTAGCTTTTATTCATGATTGAATGTATGGGTATGTTTTATTGATTTTGTATTTGTGAAACTGATTTTCAGTTGTAACACAATTAAAAAAAAATGGTAGTCAAACAATGTGTAAAACGTATATGAAGAATATTATTGATATAATACCAAGAAATATTACAAATAATAATTACATAATACATAAGTACATTGGAAAAAGATAATTTCTTTTGTTAGAGCAATAGTGCTTAATCAAATGAATTTATTTGTTTTTGAAGGTATATATTTTCTTAATGTATGCAACCTGAAGTATGCTGTTAAAGTGGTATCGATGTCTTGTATAGCTAACTGTATGTGCTCATTGTTAAAATACACATTTTGTTCACCTGGAAGATGAACTTGAAGTCTTATTGTATGCGTAAGGCAACAGCTCCCTCTAGCAGTCATAAGAGGCGAAGCAGGCAGGACAGCTTCAGACAAACATGCATCTGGCCTTTAATTATACAGTATATATGTATTGCCCGATGAATATGTGAAAAAATATCACTACATGCACCACTTTCTCTGTGGCACAAAACTACAATACAAAGACTCTTTTTGTGAGAATTTGCATTAAGAAAATAAATCTGAAAGTACACCACATGTGTATGTTCACTTTTGGGTCTTATGGAAATAGAACACAGGTCAAATAAACCTTTCATACCTTGTATAAAAACACAAAAATCACTTAATGCCAAAATTAGATGGTACCATGGAACATTACAAAATCATGAGCATTGGCAATCCTTGATGAACTTTAAATTTAAATCAAATGCAAAATGTTTCTATTTTCAAAAGCAATTTCACACATGCAGCTCTTTGTAATTGCTAGCAGTTTTGAAAACACAAGACTTTTGATAATACTTGATAATACTTTTGATTCAGAACCTTTTCAGAACCTTTCTTCCTTTGCCCCTATGCAATGCAGAATATCTCCTACCAGGAGTCACTTTCTCAATCTCTCTCCATTTCATTTAACTTTGGGAAGAAACTTTTTTCTGTTCCAGCACACAAACCCAATAATTCAGTAAATCGTTTGGGACCCCTCTGCCTTAATGCTCGGTCCAGGGTAACCGGGAAGCAGTAGGGAATTTCGTGTTTATGCACTCATTCTTTTGGGGCTTTTTGGGTTTAGCAAAATAATAGGAATACCCAGTTATATTATAGGCTATAGTTTTTGTTGACATTAGAAGCAGTGTTGTTGATTTCGAACTTCAACAAAATTACTTAAGGTTATTTGGCTATATGGGAGTTAATTAAAATGATTTAAATAAGTTAAGAGTCTACTGCCAGTTTGCCCCCACCCACGCATTAAGGGAAAGTTATGAACTCTAACAGATACCCGCAAGACTAGCTTGGTTGGACAAGTTAACGTACATAATCATCTCTGGGTTTGCGCATAGGAAAGAACATCAAGCTCGGGTCATCTACAGATACAGGACAGTAATCTGGTCAAAATCCAACATCCGTCATGAATCTTCTCCCTTCTCCATCCATTCTCCTGCTTCCTTTGGGCAAATATTGTCCCTCCTCCTGGTTAGCAGTTCCACACAGATATCATCAGACAACTTTCCTCTTTCATTTCCCAGGCAGCTCTCCTTCCAATTGTGCAACACCTTATAAGCTCTAGACCACACCCCCAAATTCTTAAAATGAGGAGGTGGCAGCTTATTAGTTCTTGATTGGCCGCCTACGGTCCTCTCCTCCTGCCAAGGTCTAGCCCCTCTCTGTGGATAGGCTCCTGGACCTATGAGGTTTAGATTAGGGGAAGTAGCAATCCACCCACTGGGATTTACATTTTTACACGTCGATTTCTTTCTCAAAATGTCCTACATGACAAAACGTTTTATTTTACAAATAGGTGCTAAATGGTATATATATTTAGATTAATCTAGTCATGTAAAACTTAATGAAGTCACTCCCGTTTTGGCACAAGTTTGTAGGTGTGAACAGCGGTTTCCTGCAATTTGCTCAAAAATAAGTCCAGATCACCAAATTTTACTAGCAGTTAAATGATTCATAAGCTAGTACCTCCCTAAATTATAGCTTCCCAGAAAATGTCAGAGCAGCAATCACATTTCAGGTCATAGCTCTGGATTCCCAGGATCAAATGTTAATGAAAATGACATCACCATATTTGGCCTCGTGATAAGTTTTCCAATGATACATGTCCCATTTCTGTAAGTATCACGGTTCCAAAGTTAATGGGCAAAATGTGCCTCCTCATATAAATCTACGGCAAAATAATGACATACTTCTGAGTCCTTCAGTTTCACACTTAAGTTTAATTTCCAGGGGGGGGGGGGCTAGAGAGCTCGCAACCAAGATGGCCGGGTTGCTTTGAGCTCCGTGCTGGATCCACCAGAGTGGAGGCAGATATAAGACCCATCGGGGTCCACTTGAGCAGAAAAGCGAGTATAACCTGGCGGATGGGCCCTGTATATGATTGCCCAAATCTGAAAATCCAGGGTGCCCCAGAAATACAAAGACTAAGCAGATGCCAGAGAACTTGGTGCGCGGCTCACAGCTACCGCCTGGTGAGTGCCTGTGCGCGGCCCGGGTCAGTGACACCGGAACCCGCCATGGAGCAGTGGGGTAGCGTAACCCCCCCCCGGGCTGGGGGAGAACGCTCACCTTGAGGGAATGCACCACCTCCTCCCCAGCAGCTGAGGCCGCATGGAGATGGCCCCCGTAGCAGAACTATCCTGAGGCAGGATAACACGCACCATGGAGGAGGGGGAGCAGCTTCCAGAGGCAGCTCAGCAGGAACTCGGGTGAAGCCAGCCGGGCTCCCTGTGTGGGGTGTGGGAGCCGGAGACCCCAGACATGCACCAGAACGAGAACCGGGGGCAGTGAGGCGGCCCTCTTCTGGAAACCACAACAACTGCTTTGTGGGCGGGAAAGCCTCCAGGGACTAGCATATAGATACCGCTGACCCTCCCCCCCACTGAAACCGACAGCCACCCCGACGGCACACAGTGGGACCCACAGCTGGGCATGGGGAGCCTGGAGTATAGCACAGGCTGGGCCCGCCCTGAGGGACTACTGGTGACCGCATATTCTGGTAGCCCTGACTCACCAGCGGCCATCTAAGAGCTGAGAACGGGCACAGATCTAACATTGCGTAGCCCCCACTCGGCGCCAGAGGTAGGGTACACAGCTTGAAGGCCTTCAAAAAGGGGGTGCCCAATCTTGGCAGCGGCGCCCCCAGCAGCCCTTCATGGCCTGAATAGGAAGAGAGGAACCTCCTGACACCCTACCCTGTGCAGGGCCCCCCACATAAAATAAAATAGTCACAATCCGCCCTGCAGTGGGCTAACCCTGAAGTCTGGCTCTGTAGTGCAGACAGGAGCAGCGATTTGGGACACCACTGGGGGAACTCATAACAGGGGCAGCCTGGATACATGCACCACCACACGCCTCTCTGGTGAACAGGGGGGATTCCGGGACAAAGGCAAAAGTGCCCCCAGGGGCAAATGATTGCTCCAGGGCTGACACTGTAACTGGAGCAAGGAACACTTGAGCGTAATAGGACCGTAGCCTCTTAAACCACCAGCACTACACCGAGAGGAGACCTGCTACAACAGAGGGTCTATTGCTACTGAATTGATACAATATAGTGGATCTCAGGGGGCGCCCCTTTGCGATATAGACCCAGGACCAGGTGTCATGATTCCTACCTCCAAGGAGCCAGACCAGGCCCAGGTACCCCAGAGGCAGACATCATGTCCCCGAGGGAAGTCTCAGCAGCCCCAAGTAGGGGCCCTTTGGACTCAGTCCTGGTGCCTTTGGCGCCAGGCTCATATTGGACAACAGTTCTGGCGCCATAGGTGCCAGGCTCATAAAAGATGACTTTGTGTTTAAAGGTGCTTGGTGTAAACTTACCTGATGCAGACCATGCTGCAACACCGGGCCATCTAGAGACCTGAATGGGACTACTTTCTCTTTGGGGACTACTTAACCACACGGGTGTGGCCGGAGGAAGAATACATACCTGAGAGGAAGGATACATACCTGGAACCACTTTGAAGGCTATTTAAGCCACGCCCAAGCAGCAACTCACGCTTCGCGTTGTTCTGCATCTAGCAGCTGGACGCTCACCGTGTCTGCTCCTGCATCCTGACTTCTGCCACGCCCGCCAGCATCCTGGAACACCTGCAAAGGGAGAAGAGAAGAGAATAGGAGAAAGAAGAGTCCTTACCTGCTAAAACCGCATTCCGGAGACATTTCGCCGACGATCCTGAAAAGGAAGACATTCATTTTAAAAGCACATCGCATCGATCGCTGCAGCGCCGCATTCCACTCACCTTTACTAGGCGCCTCCATGTTCATTAGCGACCATTTGGATCCGCAACCACATTTCAGCGCCTAGGGAGAAAAAGACCAGAACAAAGGTGAGCTAGGGAAGAGAATAAGAAAACCTTAATTTGCCATCATAAGACTTACCTGTTGGGTCATTCCCACTCCATTTCGGGTCGGTGCCGCATCCTGGCATTTCCGGACCCCGGCCCCTAAGGGGAAAAAGAGACATCAGCGTTAGTGAGCGAATGCTAAGACATTACCTGAACGCTCATTAAAGACTTACCTGGTATCTACTGGAACTGCACCTTTCACTTCGGGTCGGTGCCATATCTCCGGCATTTCCGAACCCCGGCCCCTATGGGGGAAAAAAGACACAAGCATTAGTGCATAAATGCAAGGACACTAAAGGAACCTCATCAAACAACTCAAGTGAGTTTCCTTCGTCGGTTCCATTGCTCATCTCAGAATCTTTGTTCTGCACCTGAAATAGAGACAACGGACAATTATTATTTCGGGCTCATACTTTTCTCACAGTACTTTACCGGGAAGGTCAAGCAAACTTGAACTCTCTACAATCCATGATCCAGTGAAGTAACTGGATTACAACGCGCCCTTGCATCAGAAACAGGATGGAGAGCTCGTCCTTTCAGACCCTAAGGTGAGACTTCACGGGGAATCACAGAAGGGTTTTGTGGAGGGTGAGAAGGGAGTGGGATGGGAGGCTTACACATTATCCCGCAGATTGTTAATACTCCCTTTTCACACACAGAAGGATATTTCTGCGAGTCAGACAAGCCAGATTTGAAGGTCCGGTCCTGTCCATCTTCCGAGTCCTGCGCTTCACCATAGAAGAGGCAACAGCACTCCAAACCAGGCCTGTGCCTCCGTGGGAGTCAGGTGAGCGTAACACCAGGGGCCTCTTGCAGTGGTCTCTGCCAAAAGCTAAATGGGGAAAGGAAACAAGCGGCAGTCCAGCTAAACGTTTACCCAAAAGGAGGGACTAAGTAAAGGCAATAACAAGCTGACAGCGCCCCAGGACACCCCCACAATGTCTTCCATGGAGCTCCAGGCTACAGAGGCAGCCTGTTCCAGTACGAGCAATCCATCAATGGAGCTGAGTCAAGTACTTGCAGAAATGCAATCAGGCTTCGCAGCTATAAACACGAAACTGGACGGTCTAGCGTACAAAGTCGACAGAAAGCAGGAGCGCTTAGATAAAGAAACCAGCAGGACTTCCGAAGTTGAGACCCGAGTCAGTGCGTTTGAGGACACTAGCAACAAAACGTCACAATCTATCAGAGAACTGCAGCGGGAGGTGAAATCCATCAGGGACAAGAACGAGGACCTAGAGGCAAGGTCCCAGAGAAACAATATCAGAGTCGTGGGAATTCCAGAATCAACCTTGCAGCAAAACATGGAGATCTTCATGGAGAAGTTCATTGTGGAGGTGTTGCAGAACCCACCCATTTCCTCCCAGTTCCTGGTGGAGAGGGTGCACCGAGTGCCATAAGTCGCCCCGAGACCGGGTCAGAATCCTCGCCCGATCATTGGACGTGTCCTGAATTTTCGGGACCGTGATACCATACTCCGCAGAGCGAGGGAGCTGGGAGACCTTACCTACACGAAAACTAGAGTATCCTTCTAACCGGATTTCACCCCAGCCATCCAGAAAGCCTGTCTATCCCTCCTTGCAGTGAAAAGAGTGCTCCGGGGCCGAGAGATGCACGACTCGATGCAATACCCCTCCAAATTAAGGGGGCAACACGATGGGAAACCCTTTTCTTCACAGATCCAAAAGTGGTGCACACCTTTATTGAATCCTTGCCAAAGTGACTCACTGGGATTTACAACTATATGCTTGAATGAGGTCAGCGATGTGGCATCAGCCCGGCGATCTCTTGGTCCCTATTAGGGATATGCCCCAATAGAACAAACGCTATCAGTATGGTACCCCCGATGGGTCTCAATAATCCAATGCGAACAATGTAATGAATAAGTCCAGCTGCATGGTTAAGAGTTGCTGAGTTTTTGAGTTTAATGGCCAAGGTCACTTGGGCAGTGGTGTCCATCGCCCCTGGGCCTTTGCCCTTGGTAATGTTGTTGAGGGATGTGGGAAAGCGGGCTCCAGTCACTGCATGTTGTGGGTGAGGGGTGGTGGTGGTGGGGGTGGGGTGACTAAGGGGGCAGGGGAGGTTGTTGCAGGGGTTATTGTTTTCAGTTACATCAAAAAGATTCACACCTCACAGACATGGCTAAGAGTCGGTTGTACAACCGGTTTATAGAGAGAGAAGAAGTTGCTTTTGATTGCAGCCCTCACCCCAGTTATGGCACATAAGGTAATTAGCTGGTATGTGCAGGGTCTCAACCCGCACAACCTACAAGATAATACAATATTCTGAACGTCATGGAGCCAAAATGGTCATGCTTCAGGAGAGAAACCTTATGGGGGGAGAAACGAAGGAGTCGCTAAAAGCTGGGGAAATTGCAAATATTACACTTCATACTCTGCTTACTCCGCAGGAGTAATGACAATAGTACATAAGTCCCTGCGATTCCGAACAAATGATACAGCTTTTGACCCACTGGGCGGTACGTTATAGTCTCTGGTTGCTGGGGGTCCACACTCTCACACTTGTTAATATATACGGCCCGAACGTCGAAGACCCAGAGTTTTTCTACAACCTAGTGAGGCTATGTCAGAAATATGTACACATCAACAGTGTGTGGGCAGGGGACCTCAATGTGGTCCTAGACCCAAGCAAGGATAGAACTCCTGGGGAAGGGAGGCGACCCTCCAGAGCTGCGGAAGTGGTCCTTGGGGGCATCAGTATGTCGGAAGTGGGGGATTTGTGGAGGATCTGGAGGCCGGGGGGGGAGAAGTCTCACACCACTCCACCGCCCACCACACCTTGTCCCAACTGGATTACATTCTAGCCTGCCCATACCTAGTGCACCGAACGGAAGACTCTATGTTGCTCCCGAGAACATTCTCTGACCATTCTTCAGTACTGTGCTCACCACGTCTCAACTTGGCGCCTCCTCGCCCCCACTAGAGGTTCAAGTCTGCGGCACTGGACGATTTGGTGTTCAGGAGTGAAATTCATAGCTTGATCAAAAATTATTTTACTGAGAATATGGGCACGGTCTCCAAGATGGGATCCCTGTGGGAGGTGTTCAAGCTAGTTTTTCGGGGAGGGTGCCTGTTATTAGAACTGGGAGTGCTAAAACAAATCCGGAGGCAGCTAAATGATGCTGAGTTTAGGATTAAAACACTGGAAAAGGAGGTGGACAGGGGAGATGCGCTGGGTCAGCTCGCTAAAATAAGGGAGGAGCTGGGCCGCTTTAACTATCTCGCCGAGAGGGAGGTTAAATACTTTGCCCAACCAGCAATGGCTTGCAGATATGGAGAAAAGGGTAGGCCTGGCAGACACCTGGCGGCAGTGGTGAGACACGAAAGGGGCTATAGGGAAATAAACGCAATAAGAACACGGGAAGGACGGGTAGTTGTGAAACCTAGCGAGATAGCCGACACCTTCTACGAGTCCCTATACACCACCAAGGGGACGCTACCGAATGCAGAACAGCAGCAGTATGTGGATGAGGCGATCCTCCTCGAAAATTAGCAATGAGGCGGCAGAAGCCTTGGCGGCCCTCATCACTGTCGCTGAGATCCTATGTGCGATGCATGCCCTGCCCTCCTCCAAGGCACCTGGCACAGACAGTCTGACTGCTGAGTTTTACAAGGAGTGGGGACCTGAGATAGCTCAGCATCTGCTGGCGATGTGTGAGAAAGGGCTAGCTGAGGGATAACTCCCTCCCTCGATGTTTGTGGCGGTGATCACTCTGATCCTCAAACCAGGTAAAGACCCCCTCGAATGCTCTTCATACCGTCCGATTTCCCTGCTGAACCTCAATACCAAAATATTGGCCAAGGTACTGACGGACTGGCTTCTTCCGCACGTCACCCATATTATTGACAAGGACCAATCTGGGTTTATTCCAGGAAGGTCAACCTCTCTAAACCTCCGGCGACTATTTGCAATCCTAGCCCAAATAGACCCCAACACACAAGCAGTGGCAGCTCTGCTGGATAAGGAGAAGGCCTTTGACTCCGTGGAGTGGGGCTACTTGTTTGAAGTACTTACCTAGTTCGGGATCCCAAATCATTTTATCAAGGCGGTCAAGCCCCTCTACGCAGGTTCAAGTGCCGAGATAAGCATTGGCAGCACACGCTCCTGCACTTTCAGGCTGGGGTGGGGCAGCAGACAAGGCTGCCCTCTCTCGCCCCTATTATTCGCTATGGCAATCGAAATACTGGGGGCTCGGCTACACAGATATCATGGGCATTGGGGCCTGGAGATGGGGCGCGAGGGAGCGAATTTCTTTGTATGCAGATGATGCAATCGTATACATTAAAGACCCTATGATCAACTTAGCCCCATTAACTCAGGAAGTCGAGGGATTCGGTGTAGCCTCAGGCCTTAGAATCAATAAAACTAAATCCTCTATTTCCCCTAAATGAGAACACTGCTCTACCACTAAAACCCAAAAATGTGTCTGGGAACAACGAATGGTTACATATCTAGGAGTGCAGGTGAGTAGGGACGCTAAAACACTACTAAAAAGACAACCACTACAAATATCTGCAAGTATTAAAATCCAGCGTAGAAAGGTGGGGTGGGCTGTCCCTTCCCCTTATGGGAAGAATAGCAATCGCCAAAATGATAGTGGTACCCAAACTCCTCTACATCTATCCAGAATATCCCGGTCTGGCCAGGGGTGAGCTTCTTCCGGGAAATGCGCTCCTTGCTGATCAAACTGGCTTGGCACCCAAAGGGCTCACGCATTAGCTGGGAAACGCTGGCTCAGCCATGGGAGAAAGGGGGAATCGGGTGCCGGATGTTGAACTATATTTCTTAGTGGCGCAACTGTCCTTCACGAAATACTGGATGCTGGGAGCTCAGGTGACTCCACATGTTCGCATCGAACGATGCTCGGTGCACCTGTTTTCGCTCCAGGGAATGCTGATCTCTGGCAAATCACGGGACAAGTGCAGATTCGACCCGGTGCATACACTATGCATGCCTGGAAAAGAACCTTGAGAAGGCTGGGAGTGGACTGCCCGTTTGACTCGGGAATCCTACCCTGGAACATAGAAACTCTGGCACCAACCTGCGATAAAGCCATTAGTCAAGACTGGGGAGGGCAGGCATAGCACGTATGGACGATATGTACCCGGACGGGACATTCGTCTCTCAAGAACAATTCGCCGATAAGATGGGGTGCGGTCTACAGCGCACAATGCAATACCTAAGGACTGATCCCTCCCCGAGAACAGAGAGCACAATCTCATATACTTGTGGTCCCCACATGCATAGGAGTACAGAAATTCCAGGAGAGAATAGGATCCCTTGACCATGGTAACCCCCTTACCGGATGCAACCATGCACTCATGATAACCGACTGTCTGATATACCCTACTGCCTGATATGTAAATGTTAACTACCTGATCTTGTACCAACTGTGGTATATTACGTTGCATGTACAAAGCCATTTTTGATGAGGTGCGAATCTCTTAATAAAGAATTTTTTTTTTTTGCAGTTTAATTTCTGGGAAACTGCGGTAACTTTAACTTAGTGTTTTCCTATGGAAAACTTCGACACTTCAGTGTCCTATCAACGTCCTTGTTGGGTACTTTAGACCCCACCAATAGGACGTCTGGTATAAATGGCCCCACCCCCGCAGCTTCCCTTCAGATTTCAACCGTCTCCAAACTGTTGGGATCACCTCGTGTTTCTTTGTGTTTTTGCATGTGCGTTTGGTTCGTGGGTGTAAAGACTGGAGGGGGGTGTCTGTACTTCTGCTCTCTATATGGTATAGAGGAGGCACAGAGGACCCCAGCCAAGATTCTCTATTCGGTAGCTATGGTTGAGCAATCAAGGTCTAGCTTCTCAGGAGGTGATGCAGGCTGGTTCTTAAGTACAGTGTAGTCCCCAAGCACCCACAAAGGAATGTCTGGACACTGTATTAGTGAAAGCACAGTCTTTGTATATAACCTTGAAACTTAATTATATAATCACAATAACTCACTTTGTGCTCAGTTAATCTACAATGGCAAATATATACAGTTCTAAGTGGTACCACAATTCTTATCTTTTTTTTCCTTTTTTTTGTTGATTTGGCTGAATACAATCAACCTTTCAAAATACAAACAAAACATGTCATAGAACAAATAATACATAAAACATTTCTTAAAAATTGATTAAATTAATTCATCATAACAAAGTTCAGTTATCAATAACAATCAACTCTCATCAGTACTCTCACCATCATCACCGCAGTACAACACAATTAATAAAAAGATACAACCTCAAATTCATGTGTTGTGATCCAAAATCAGTACAATAAAATAATCGGTTAAGATATTGCCAGACAATGGCATTTTGGTTCTTACATCCTGCCATCGACAGTTGTGGTGTTAATTTCACATTTTCAAGTTTTAGGCTGTGTAAAAAATGAACAGCTGCAATTTGTATTGACCTGTTTTTGCACCCCAACAATACCGCCCAACATTCAGATTGAGATATATTCCCCAAGTATTCGCAATGTCTTGCAAAGACAATTTCTCTTTGAGATCTTAGCATTGGACACTGATCAAATGAGTGAGAGTCTCGGGAATAATGTCATCATTGCAAAAACTACATAAGTTTTGATCTTCACTCACAAGCCTGCGCCTTGCTTTTATATCAGTAGTGACCCACAAATTAAATCGGAGTCGAAGTATGCCATTACGATATTTAAGTGAGGGACACCGTATCAGGTATGGTGGCAAAATGCCCATCTTTTTCGGTGGAAAGCGCACTGTCACCATCACGAAAAGTCAGACAATGGACGCAGGTGTTAATCCAATCAGTTTGTTGTATCTCTAGTTTTGCTTTATCTGGATTAGACAACAACAGTTCAATAGTTATATCAGCTTTGACTAGGATGTTATACTTTGTCCAACCAATTGTTTACGAATACGTGTTTGGCTGTAAACATGTACTGTGAGAGACTTTTTAACAATACATTTTGCTTTGTAGACAACAAACATTTCCTAAATAAGGAACACAGATGCCAGCTGTAATGCACCTGGAGTAATGGCAACCCCAGCTCATTTCTCATCCATGCAATCGGTATGCATTGGGGCAGATGGGAGTACTGTGCGCCAGAATTTAGCTTCCCACTGATTGGAATCTATGCCAACTGAGTCCCCTTTTAAATTCAAACCATATAGTAGTGTTGGAACAATTTTCTTTGGTCCAAAAATGCCACGCAGGCAAGATCGAAAATTTACTATATTTATACATAATGATGCGGGCTTGAGATATGGCTGAGATTAGCTTGTTCTCCACTCGCTCCAACTGGCCCTGGGCTCTCAACTTCCCTTCAAACACCATTCCCAAATAGCAATAATTCGGTACTACCCCAATCGGCGTAGAGCCAATAGTCCAAACAAACGTCAGAGGCCCCTCGCGTCTAGGTGACTATTGTAAAATTTGAATTTTTGTTGGATTCATTGATAATTCATTTAAATGTACGTATTATTGGAACGCATTAAGTAATCGCTGTAGCCCAACCTGTGTCCTGGAAATTAGGACCAAGTCATCGGCATACATGAGCGATTAAATCTGGTGGTTGTTCAATTTAGGAGAGTCTGAGATGACCTTTGACAAAGGAACTTTGACTCATCTATGTAATAATTGAAGACCGCCGAGGCTAGCGAGCATCCTTGCTTTAATCACCGAAATTTGGGCATTTTTTCTGAAAGAAGTACATCCAAGGTAATTTGAATGCGGACGGATGTTGCATAATGTAAGGAATGAATGATGTCATATAAGGTAGTAGGACAATTATCTCTTTGTAACTTGTACATTAATAAAAGGCGACTGACTGAATCAAACGCTGCGTTTAGATCAATGAACGCAAAAAAGACCTGCTGCTTAATCTCCTGACATTAAGCTTTAATGGCGTTAAGGGTCAATAGGTTTATGTTTGTTCTCATTCCAGCCATAAACCCAGTCTGATTAGAGTGGCGATGGTTGCATGTCCCTGTCCAGGTGTTGAATTCATGAAGCACCAACCTGGTAAAGATCTTCCCTGGAGCGTCCAAAAGCGCTATAGGGGGGTAGTTTGCAGGGACAGTCTGATCGCCTTTTTTAAATATAGGAACAATTATGGAAGACAGCGTTATGTTACGTGTAAGTAATATGTCTTTGAAGATTATAGAAAGTATATGGGCCCATATCTGTGGGTTTGTTTTGAACATCTGATTAGATAGCCCATCTGGACCTTCTGCTCTCGAGGAGCTAATCTTCTGTATGATTGTATAAATGGTTTCATAGGAGGCTTCCAACTGCCAAGTCTATGTTGAGACCAGCTCGTAGGAGCAAACAGCATACTGTGGGTCGGCATATAAAGTTGAAAAATGGTTAACCCACGCTTGCTTAGACACTCCATTTAATTGAGCGTCTGCTTGCTGATAAGTATGATTATTTAAAAGGAACCACATTCCCGAGGAATTTTTATTATGCATTGCGAGAGCCATGGCTTCGCTTTCTTGCTGATATAAAATTGACTTCCAACCACGCAGCCAATTTTTATATTTGCATTTAGCAGATTGTAATTCTTCCCAGTCGGTTGCTGATAGTGAGGCTAGAATTTGCCTTTTGATCATCCTGAATTCAGCTTTTTTGTAAGATGTTAGAATCAAAAGCATGTGGATGTCTAATGATGTTACACTGAGGAATCGTGACTGTTTGAGAAAGAGTGTAACAAATCAGTATACTGATTTCTATATAATACTTTCAAGTTATCAACAACTAAATGCTCAAACCGGTTCAATGTCCTCGGGTTCCATCTAAGTCGTGAGCGTGAACTATTAACTCCTAGATTGCCATGATATTAGTCCTCGCTTCATTTTGGCATCAGGTACAAATTAAGCTGGAGGGTCAGCAGACTACGGCCGCTCTTTGAATGATCTTTAACAGTTAATGATTAAATCCTTTGAAATAATTTGTGGTCGACATAAATATAGTCGATTATGCTAGTGGATAGGCCGCGATGCCATGTATAATGTGCTGGGACGTCACCCTGAACTGAACCATTCACCAAATGGTTGTTTCGATCATGCCTGAGTGACATCCATTTACGCAATGCTTGGCTTTGAGGCCTATCCTTCCAACAATCCAGATTTAGGTCTCCCAATAGAATGGTGTAAGTTATCATATTGTCTAGTGAGATATAGTAAAGCATGTCGAGAAGGCCAGCAAAAAAAAGTTTCATCAGGCATACCAGCAACATTTCGGTATATATTGATCACAGCAAAGACTTTCTCGCCATTAGTGATTTTAACTAGCTGCATATGCGCTCCCACAGAGGCCCATGGTACAATTGAAAACCTGGTTTAATATTTACAGCAACAAGAAGGCCTGATGGCGGTCTGCCTCCAGTAGGCACCGCTGGAATGAGTGCCAATTCGTAATCGTCCCATAATAGAGGTTTAGTTAGCCATGTCTCCTGTAGCGCTAAAATGTGGTAAGGTTCAAGCATATCTTTAAATGAGATGGTAAAGTGGCTATGACCCCTAGAATTCCAGCTGACAACACTTAATTGTGTTGGAATATTGCATTGTGATGGTTATTGATGCGAGCTCAGTTGCCCAATGATCTCTAGTCTCACGTCGAGTACCTTGATATATCTTGGGTGTTGTAGTAGGTGTTTTGGATTTTAATAAGGCATTCTCGGGATCCTCTGCTAACAAGAATCCCATGTCAAACAAGAGCATTTCGCTGTGCCATATTGAGTGCCAAACCACACCTGAAGGAATCCAAAGTCTGACTGTAGAGAGCGGAGAATCAGTTAAGAATTCAATCTGATCTATGTCTAGCATGGAGATGTTACACAAATCATCAATTTCACCAAATATGTTCAAAACACTTTGCCGATTTAGGTCATACACAGGGTGGTTGCCCTCTCTGCATTTTAAAATCAGTCTGTGAAACTTTGCACGTTGTGGGTGTAGATGTCATGAGGGCAACCGGATTTCAGATTTACGGGGTGTCCATTTCGCTGTGGCAGGGGTAACAGGGAATTTAGATAGCTATTCATTCCTTTGCCTCTGAGAGTTATCGGGTTCGGCTATAGAGTTTTTTTTGCTGAGAGCCAGACAAAATGCTTGAGCCTCTAGACACATTGGACTGACAAGATGGCTGACCAATAGCTTGGGAGAATACCTTTGCAAAATTAATGTTTAAATATTCATCCACTCTTTTTTTTTTTAAGTTCATCGGCCGTGATCTGAGGCACACCAGTGTCCTGTAAATGAGGCTGCTGTGATGGAGGAGTAAAGGATACTGATTTGGGCTGTTTTGAGGGAACCATTGAGGATTGTGATTGCACCTGTGAGTCCAAGGACCCAGATCCTACATGCATCTGGCAATCTTGCCAGATGCAGGTGGAATGGGAAATAAGTTCGATTCATAGGAAGACATTTTCTGTGCTTCACAAAGTGATTGAACCAATTGCGAAAGTGGAGAGAGAACCACAGTAGTCTTTGATTTGGTACTAGTAGTGGATGTTGGTAGTGTAGACTGATTACTCCTGTTGTTTTGTGTTGCACAGGATCAATTGTAGCAGATGCAATATTTTGCTGTGCTACAGGCAATGTTGATGTTTTGCCAAGTGCTTTAAAAAAAGTATTGAGAGTACTTTTTGGATTTTTTGTTCCAATCATGTTTTTAGTTTTCTTGATCGGGATGGCTGATTTTTATTTTTTTATTAAGTTTGGGATTTCTAGATTTCAATTGTGGTAAATGGCTTTGCCCAACAGTCAATGCAGTTGGCATGCTTGGCGTCTCCACAAGTCGAGGAGGTACTTCATCCCCTGAGATGTTCTTTGGTAAAAGGGAGGTCGTTTTCTCCGCCTGAGAGGCCACAGGGTCTATTATGCTCAAAATAGGAGGAAGAGGGCAGGGGGCCAAGACAACAGGAGTCACCAATTTTGATGTTTGTGATGGCATTGGTGCAGTAGAAAGGTGTCCATTACCGACTGCCGAGTGTCTGGAAACCATTATAACAGACTCATCAGGACTTTCATTACTTTGGGATGCTTTAGACAGCTGTTGCATAGAAAGCCATTTAATGAATTCCTCAAATTGGAGAGTTTGTCGAGTTACTTTGGAGTCTAAAGATTCAAAGAGTTTGCACAAACTAAAAATGGCAGTATTAATTGCTGTGAGCGCTGGTTGCATCATTAGTAAAGTTTGTGCAGAGTTATCAGTGGGGTAAGATTTGTTGGGACGTGGAGTTGGCAATACAAAAGACTTAAGCATGGGGAGTTGATTCACAGAGGAAGGGTCACAAGTCACGGAAGTGGCACTAGATATACATTCAACCCCCCTTATGGAATGATCAGATTCACGTAAGCTTGCATGAATTGAGAGCGCAGTTGAGTCTGATAATTGTGGAAATGCAATTGGAGAAATAGACATATTCGAATTATGCACAGCATAACAATTTTTAGTGGATTCCATCATGGTTAGGTCCAAAATCGGTTGGGTATTAATACGCCTCAATGGCGTGCAATGGGATGCATTGACGTTCCCAATAGTCAAAGGGGAAGGCGTATGTGCCTCACATGATGAGATGGTGACTGGGGACGAAGGAAGGGACTTTCCTGATCTACTACTTTGAGAAAAAGGGAATCTTGTTTGCTTATTGGCAGACCATGGAGTAACAGACGTAGCAGAAAAAAAGGTTTGAGGTAGCAGGGCAGAATCTAAATGCCCTTGTGACAGTGGGTTGGATTGGATAAAAAGCGACCGGCACAATTGGAGGCATGCTAGTTGTTAGCTTGTAAGAAGTAAAAGTGGTCATCAAAAAAAATACAAAACAAACACAAAACACAATACAGATCACACAAAAAAGACCAAACAATGACACAATCTTGCCCAAAAAACAGAAATCAAACAGATGTTATGCAATACAGTCCGTCTCACCTAAAGGAGGAGTGCAAATTGGTAAATATTCCGTTAACTTGACCAAATGCTAAGTGTAGCCAACTCTACCGCGGCTGCGCGGCTAAGCAGCCAAGCAGTACTTAACTCGGTACTTGCCCGAGATGCGCGCGTGTTGGCTTCAAATACAAAATCCAATGAGAAGGCAAGAAAGCAGGCCACTCCCAGTGCAGCAGAGGAGGGCCAAATTGCTACTGTCAATCAGGCTACGGGAAAGAGACCGGATTGTATCAGCAAATGTTCGAGACTTAGCTTGTGCAGAACATGGCACAATGTGCACAGTCAAGTCACCTGATGTCACTTTCACTTCTCTTCTCCGCCGCAGGAAAACAGAGCTCCAGCAATAGCAGGTAGCAGATTCAAGCAGCAACAGTCACCGCGGCCAAGCGGTACTTAACTCGGTACTTGCCGAGATGCGCGCCAATTCTTATCAGATTTCATTAAAGTGCATCAACTGTACTCTGGTCAAATGTCACACAAATCAATTAATAAAGGTAACCAACAAAAGACATAGGAGGAAAGCATTTTGTTAGAACAATTAGCAGAATACTGGCCTTGTTTACCTAGACACAGCTCTGTGTGTAGATCCCCCCCCCCCCAACCTGGGCAACCGGTAAGATAAAGATATTCCACAAGCCCAGTCCAGATATTGTTCAATGAGAATTATTTCCTTCTGAAGTGTTTCTACTGCCCCAATGTACCTGGAATAGCAGAGTTCCTTGAGGAGGCGTCGAAGGATCCTTCTTGAGTGACTCCCTTTAAAGCCGGAGCCAATGATCGTTGATGGGCCTCAAAGAAAGTGAACTCAGCGTTGAGAATCCTCGATGGAAGTTTGGTGGTGTCTAGGCAGCAGCTTCGGTCCTGGCGGTGTTCGTCGACGACGAGTCGATGTCCTGCAAGGATGAGACGTGCGGGGCACCTCGATAGTTCAGGACCGCAAAGAGTTTGTGAAGAACTCTGGCCCAGCAAGGGTGTTGAGTCGTCCAGTGTCTCTATGGTCTTTGGGTGCTGGGAAACCCACCGGCGGATGCTCCTCGGCGCGTTGACTGCCTGGCCTTCTCCGGTGAGATAAGGCGGGCGGCGGAGTGGATGGGTGCTTCCGGGAATCAAATGTCTTAATCAATGGAGCGTTGCGGCTCCGGTCATCGACGGCGCAGTGTCAAGCGGTCGCCGCTTCTGGGCAACACGGCTTTGACGGGCCTCCAGTGGTTATACCAAACCCTGGTGGACGGGATGCCCAGTGCTTCTCTTCGTTCTCCTCAGCGGTCCCTGTCTCCAGTCGGAAGCCTGTCGAGGGTCTGACTTCCAGGGAGCTTCGGCGAAGGTTAGCGGTGCTGTCACGACCCTCAGCCCTGATCCCCACTGGCAAGCCCATTGGGCAGGTGGAATCAGGGCTCGGATCACTAATAAGGCCTTGCATCCACTTCTCAGGCCCTCTTGGGGCCAGTCCTGACGCCTTTGGCCTTTGGCGCCAGGCTCATCGGTAAGGAAAGACATCTGCTTGAGGAACTACTTTATTTAGACTTTCAGCCAACATGGAGGCATCCACATAGCTTGGTTCCTGGGACCAAGCTATGCGGTCTAGTGTTTTGGGTGTGGTGGCCTAGGGACTACTTTACCTGGACTACTTTACAGTGGCTATTTAAACCACACCCGAACAAGACAACACGCTTCGCGTTACTTTGCTTCTAGCAACGTGACGCTCACCGTGTCCAGCTTTCTCACGAGCCTGGTGAATTCCGGACCTGCAGAAAAACCAAGAACATCGTTAGCAGCAGAATCTTACCTGTATTCATTATCCTTCACTGCTCGCAGCTCCTGGGCAGCTCTGTTGGTGGAGTTCACCGCCCGGATCGAAGGACCTGAGAAAAGATGAAAGACTTCATTAAAGGAGGTAGTGGAGACATTACAACCACAAAGAGCTTAAAGACTTACCTGGTTGGTTGCTTTTCGGCCGGCATAGCTCCGGAACTCCATCTGCGCTGGGAACTCACCGCGACCTACGAAAAGAGAAAAGCACAGGTCAGTGAGGACAAGACATCGCTGCGCTACGCAAAGCGCCTCCTTACCGCATCAAAGCGCTATAGCGCGCCATCATCTCCCGGTGAGAACCAGCATATCCAGTTCTCCAAGCGGACACTCCGCGATCCTAGGGAGATAAAAAAAAGAGACATTTAGAACAGAGAAAAGGCATGCAAGAATTACAACACCATCAATAGCAATAAGACCTACCTGAAAGACACTACAAGTGCAGCAGTCAGTGAAGTAACTGGACCGCCCGTGCCCACAAAAGACAACGCGCCCCTGCCCAGAGAGCAGGACGGAGAGCCCACCGATTCCGACAACCAGGCGGAATCCCATCGACATCGAGACCACACCAGGGAATCATTGGGAAGGGCACCAACGACCAACTGGCTGGGTGGCGTCCCCGTGGATACCAGGTGAGCGTAACAGGTGCTCGATGGTCCCTCTGAGCTCGGGAAGAGGGCGCCTAACCAGGTCCTCTCTCTGGTCAGTCTCAACATCACAGTGGCTTTCAGATTGCAGTGAATGTAACAGCAGTCAACCTTCTTCTTCGGGCTCGGCTTCGAGATCGAGCATCAGTTTCGACTTCAGCTTCTGAACAAATTCTAGCAGTGAGAGGCCCCCAGATTTAATGTTGATCTCCCATTAATTCTGCTGGGTCACACTCAGGCAACCAATGACTCAGAAGGGCATTCAGCAGTCAGTAATCCAATCAGGCATACAGTGCATTCAGGCCATTCTCCTCCCTCTCAGACACTCACAACAAGGAATGCGTATTGGGACAAGTACCCAGCCATTCAACACTACACACTGCATTCATACCAGTTTCGGGCAGGGCTGTCTCATTGTGTTTCATACCAGAAACCAGACCTTCACAACAAGAAGTGCATATTGGTCACACACACACACACCATTCACCCAGGTCCCACCCACAGGGTGTACCCACAACATAGTCACTGGGAAGGCTCCAGCCAGTCTGGCCTGGACTTCACTACAATACTATATATGGAACTTCCACCCAACAGCCAGTCAGGGGGAAGGGACAGAGTCAGGGCTTCCCAGGTCTTTGGGAAAACAAGGTAACAGGCAATAGAAGGCAAGAGGCCACAGGGGTCATCATGTTTCCTATCGGGAATGAACTGATTCCAATGGCAGGGCCTGGATATCCCAAAATGGATGATAGTCCGAGCACCTGTCAAATTAAGCATGGAGCTGCCACCAGCCCATACCCTGCTCTTTGCACTAAGGGAATAGGGTTGTACCCCCAATCATGGGTGCCATAAGGGTATCCCATGGGTCTGTACACCAAACCAAAAATAGGAAGAGATGCACTGCCAGGAGTCCCATATGGACTCCTGGGCAGAAAACAATACAGAAATGAAAAAGGACTACAGCACAAGGACATGGAGGCCCTGTCCCTCCAATGCATTTCTAGCATCACACAGTGGGCTAGGATTTCATCGGTAGCCTGATCGGTAGCCCAGAAGAAGTCTCTCTTTCAACCTTGTGCTACCTGCGGCATGAAGGTGTACGAAAGGGGTGGTCATATGGACTGTTTTTACTGTCTCTACCACCATCATTCGGCAGATGACTGCGAGATATGCCAGGGATTTCTGCAGAAGACTTTGAAAGACTGTAATCGACAGCTCATATGTTGGCTTAACAAGGGCATGTGTACCCGGCTTCTGAGGTGGGTTTGGCCCGGGGGAGCCAGTCTTCGGGGAAAGCGGAGAAGAATGGAGCATTACTGAGCAGCGTCGGCGAAACCCCCTGCTAAGAAGCATCGGGCAGCGTTGCCTCCGTCGGAGGTGGGGAAAGGCAGCAAGTCTTCATCTAGACCTCATCATTGAAAGGGGGCGAGTAGCTCTTCGTTGTCCAAGAATGGTCGGCCGAACAAGTCCAAGGGGTCTGGTGGTAGGCCCGAAAAGTCTATGGTGTCGGATAAAGACCTGGCGAAGCCGAAGGAGTCTTTGTTGAAGCCCTCGTCGTCCAGGGACCATCACAAGTCTTCGTCCAGCCGGGAGTCTTCAAAGCACCTGCCCGTTTCTTCCAAAAAATCCGGGTCTCTGGTGAAATCGAAGTCAGGGGATGTGGTTCTGATGATGCCGTCCACTATTCTGACACAGTGGTCCACTGCTGTTGTCGTAGTCGCAGATAGAGTCGGAAGGGTTGTTGACGACAGGTGGGGTGTGGCAGTCCGCCGCCTTTGAGTCCATCCTTCCTGAGAACATTTTGCAGCAAGATCCAGCTACGTTTTCTGTTTCTTCGGGAATGGAGGAGGAACAGGAGCAGGTGTTTGACCCGTCGGCTCTGGGTCTGCAGAGTGTGAGGCCTTTGACGTCGAGTGGGGTGGGCCGCCCCTTTACCCATTTATTAAGCAGCAATCCCTGCTGCCATGGCAGGTGTTATCTACCCTTCAGTCTTTGTTGGAGTAACTGGATGCAAGGTTGCTGCCTCCTGCGAGTGCTGGTGGTCGAGGGGTTGCCTGGTGAGGCACCTAGGAAGTCTCCTCTGGCACGGTTGCCATTGCTGTTGCCAGTGGGTTTGGCCCGTCCAGTCTCATCCTGAAGAGGGCGAGCTACCTGAATCGGACCCTGAGAGTGTACTGCTGGACACCCTCTCTAGAGTACAGTTGTGTCATCGCTGACGAGGGATGATGTGTGGGACACAGACCCTGAGGTGGAGCAGCCCCGTAGTTCGGCACAACCATTGCCTCTAGATGATAATGGGGCATTCCACGCCATGATGTCAAAAGCGTGTCTGGAGTTTGGCCTGGTGCCTGAAGAGGAATGGAAGGACTGCTTTCTCTTCGACCATATGCGCAAATGGTGGAAGGCGGTCTTCTTAGTGCCGATTCTCGACCGTGTGTGGCAGGAGGGCCTGCACGATGCGCCACCTGTTTTCAGAACCAGCAGTGAAAGGTCGCCTTGCAAAGAAATTCAAGGCTCCTGAGTCTATCCCTAGATGCCTGGTGTTGCAGTCCACGCCCAAGTCTGTGGTTACGGCGGCTGACAGCCATAAGGCGAGGAGCCAACATAAGTGTGTTACACCTCCAGGAAACAGGACGCCTTTGGAAAGAAGGTCTTGACAGTAGGTGCTACGACTGTGAAGGCTGCAAATTCCTTGGCAATTATGGGCAGATATGATCGTGAAATTTGGCATCGGCTGGCCCCGATTCTTGATCACCTGCCAGAGCAACACGGAAAGGAAGCAATGCTATTGTTTCGAGAGGGGGAAGAGACCTCCAACCACAGCACCAATATTGCTGTGGACCTGGCGGAGTCAGGTTTTAAACAAATTAATAATGGGGTGGTGCTCCAACAGCAGGCCTGGTTGAAGTGCACAGACTTTCGTCCGGAGGTCCAATATATGATCATTGACATGCCCTGTGAGGGTGAACACTTTGATGAGGCCCTGAAAGGGAAGAAAGAGGTACAGAGACAGCTAAATCCTTGGGTTCCTTGCACAGTGGTCCCTCTTTTCGCTCCTTTCGAGGAGTCTCTGGGAATGCCCGGTTTGCCTCCACCAGGGATCGAGGTTACGGGCACTCCAGCTACTCGTTGCAAGGTTATCAGCAATCAGTCCAGTCTGCTCAGAAGGGCTAGGATTTTCAAGCTCAATGAAAGAAAGCGTTGCAGTCCTCTGCGGCTAACGGAAGGCAATCAATAGCTCAACAATGACTGCCATATGGACAATCTGCTGGAGGGCAGGGTCGCATTCTATGTCAACGACTGGCAAAAGATAACATCAGATCGCTGGGTGCTAGACACGGTGCGTCTTGGCCACTCATTGGAGTTCCAGCGTCCTCCGGTCCCTATCCCGCCAGTGCATGTGCTGCAGCCGCATCTTCCAATCCTGCGGCAGGAGGTGGTTCTCATGCTAGAAAAAGGGGGGCGATAGAACCAGTTCCAATTGCGGAACGGGCCAGGGAGTCTACTCCGGGTACTTCGTCATGAAAAAGCCCAACGGCAAGTGGAGGCCGATTCTAGATCTTCGGCCGTTGAATAAGAATCTGCAACGCCTGAAGTTCAAGATGCTCACCGTTCAAGATGTCATCCGTTCGATGCAGCCGGGCGAGTTTCTGCATCATTGGATCTGCAGCATGCCTATTTTCACATCCCTATGAGGCAGAAGCACCGCAAGTTCCTGCGTTTTGTGGTCGGAGAGGAGCACTATCAGTTTCGGCCTGAAGTCTTCCCTCAGGACGTTCATGAAGTGTCTGGCTCCGGTGGCAGCCTTCCTCCGGAGGGAGGGTCTACCTGGACGATTGGTTGGTGAGGGGTTTGTTGCATGAAAGGGCATGAGAGTCTCTCATAGCAGCCATGCGGCTTTTGAGATGGCTGGGATTTGCCATCAACTTAGACAAATCATATTTGATGCCGTCCAGAGAGTTGATGTTTCTCTGGGCGCACTTTCTTACCCAGGACAATCTGGTAAAGCCTTCCAGCGAGTGTGTGGAAAAGTTGTGGACCAAGGCAAGCGAGTGGAGAGGGGGCGCAGTGGTCTCAGTCCCAGGTTACATGTCGCTGTTGGGGGCCAGGGCATTGTGTATCCCTCTTCTTCCCAATTGCCGCCTGTTCATGAGGGTGGTGCATGAGTTCCTCACAGACAGGTGGTCGCAAAGTCGAGGATTGTGGTCGGAAAAGTTGGTGGTTGACGAGGGCTTGGTGGACGCCCTTCGGTGGTGGATGTGCACAACCAATCTTGTAAGCGGCATGCCCTTGCTGGAGCCGGAGTTCCAGTTTACGATCATGGCAGACGCTTTCCAGGTAGGCTGGGGGGCACACCTCGACGAGTCACAGGTACGGGCCTATGAGCTCGGTGGAGACTCTTACATATCAATGTGCTCGAGTTGAAGGCAGTGCACTGGGCCCTGAAGTTGTTTCTTCTGTGCATCCGCGGATCAGTGGTGAGTGTTAACGGACAATACCACCAAAATGTTCTATTTAGGGAAACAGGGGGGCACACATTCCAGAGTCTTGTCAAAGGAGGCGCATGACATTTGGCATTGGTCTGTAGCTCAAGGGATCAGCATTGTCGCTTTCCATCTGCCCGGAGTTCTGAATGTTCAAGCGGACACGCTCAGCAGGGACGCCAGTCAGCTGCACTAGTGGAGGCGGAAGGAGCAGCAGGTGGCAAGAATCTTGCAGCGATGGGGGCATCCTCCATTGGATCTGTTTGCTATGAGGGAAAACAAGCAGTGCCGGGAGTTTGCCAGCAGAGGGGCTCATCCCGAGTTATTGGGGGAAGTGTTTTCATTCCTGTGGACGGGCCTCTTTGGGTTTGCGTTTCCCTCATTCCCACTCATTCAGAGGACCATTCAGTGGATTCGAAAGTACCAGTGCTGGGTGATTCTGGTGGCTCCGTTCTGGTCCAGGCAGATGTGGTTTTCAAACCTCCTTCATCAGGTGGTGGAGGTGCCGGTTCGGTTGGAAGCGGATCCGGATCCCCTGTCTCAGAATGAGGGCAAGGTGTGGCATCACGATTCGCCGTCCCTCAGCCTAGCGGTATGGCTCCTGATCACTCAGTTCAGTAATCTAGGATTATCCAGAGTGTCGAGGGATCTCGGAGGCAGCGAGAGCACCTTCCAAGAATGTCTCGTATGGTCATAAATGGACGAGATTCTGTGACTGGTGTAAGGGTCATCCTGAGATTGAGCCTTTGGATGTTTCCCCGGCTCAGGTTCTCCTGTACTTGTTACACCTGACAGAAGGGGGCCTGGCTTTGTCATCCATTATGGTGCATTTGGCAGCGATTTCTAGGTTCACGAGAAAGCGCCATACTGCGTCTGTTTAGTGATCGCTTGGTGAAACATTTTCTGAAGGGGTTGTTTCAGACATTTCCTCCGCTGAAGAGGTTTGCACTGGTTTGGAGCCTTAATGTAGTCCTTTCAGTTTTGATGAAACCTCTTTTTGAACCCATGCCGACGGCTTCCTTGAAGTTCCTCTCATGTAAGGTGGCTTTTCCAGTGGCGATTACCTCGGCCAAGCGGGTGTCAGAGTTGCAAGCATTGGTCATTGACCCGCCTTACCTGAGGTTTATGAAGGACAACGTTCTCCTGGCTACTAACCCGCACATTATCCCAAAAGTGCCGTTGACATTTCATAAACTGGCCTCTATTGCATTACCCTCGTTCTTTGCTAATGCATCCACGCCTGCGGAAAAAGCACTGCATTCTCTGGACGTTAAGAGGGTCCTAAAGTTTTATCTGAATCACACAAAGGACTTCAGGAAGTCAAAGCACAGGACTTGCAATGAACCCAACAGCCTTTCTTCTCTCAGTGCTAAGGGGTCACATTGTGGCTTAAAGTTGAGAGTAGGGCCCCATAAAATTCCTCCTTGGTCACTGCCTGAGTGTTCTGAATAGAAACTGAAGCCATTTCTCAGAAAACCGAAACTGGTGTTTTCTGTAATGTAATTGTGACCTTCAGAGGCCTTGTGTTCATTTGAATATAATTGCATCTTGCCCCCAATGCTATTTTTTTCCATCATATGTATTTGCATTACACTAGCAATGGAAATTCTGACTCCATGTGTTCTTTATTTTAGGCTGCAAAATGCACTACCTTCCATTGTAACTTTTTCAATATTTACAAATGCCACCTTTTCAAGGGAAAGTAGACCTCAGGGTTTAAGCTTTTATAATTGCCTGCGAGGCCCACTGAGTAAGTGTACTTCTTTCTTTGAAAACAGCATTCTGGTTTGTGGCAGATGAAAATGAAATGCTGCCTTCATCAGTTTGGCAGTCCTCTGTGTTTTTTTTACTATTCTGCATTTTGGGCCCAATGTTGCCAAATGCCATTTCCTTTTTTCTGGGGCTGAAAATACCCCACAGCTGGACACGTGTGATGTGGACGACTGTGCATGCTGCAGCTGTAAAAGGGCCTGTTAGAGTGATTGGTCCTGTCTTTCAAGCACAGTTGTCAGACGTTCCTGCATCTTGTTGGTGCTCTCCATACAGCGGACCATATCCAGATGCATGCCATGCTGCAGGATACCAACAGCTGAACCAGCACGTGACTCCCCTGTTTGATGCTGCTAGTCCAGCCTTGCTTCGGTCCAGCCTCCGTCTCCTTTCGGTGGACGGTACCTGCTCTACCCTTGCCTTTTCAAGTAGGCCCTTGATGGCCGATGTGTGCTTGTCAAGGCATTCCTTGAGTGATGCCTGAATCCCATCCTGGCGTGTGAGAAGCTGTTTGTGCGGCTCCAGTTGTTGCAGGATCCTCTCCTGGGTGGCCAGCTGTTTTGTGGCTGCATCAGACTGTTGCCTGGCCTTGTGGACTAAATTATGTTGGCCTTCAACCAACAGGGTTGTCTGGTCATGTAGCATGCCACCATGCACATCTTCATCCTCTCCTTCCTGCATGGGTGCCTGTACCACAAGGTTAGCAGCTGCCACCTCTTCCCCAACTGTTACCACCTGTGACATGTGCATTGCAATGTGGTTTGGGTTGGGTTGGGTCGGCGGGAATTGGCCAGGTGGTAGCAGTTCTGCCACAATCCACTGTACCCGTGGCTGGGTCTACACTGCTGTCACTGGCATGTGTAGTGTTGCCAGAGGTGCAGCAAAATACCTCTTGCCACACTTTTTCTGATGTTTGGCATGTGCAGCTTCATGGCCACTGGACTGCTGTGATGTGTTTCTTTCATGGGGCAAAGCATACATTCCTGGCATCATCTTGTCTGTGTGTGTGTTGTAAATGACTATCTAATGACTATCTAATGGGTGTTAGTGGAAGGTCCGTAGTAGTGCACTTGGCATCGGGGTAATGTTGTTTGACATGTATACATGTTGCACCTGTATGATTGTGCATAGATGTGTGTGCATGGTTTATTTTTGTATGGCAGGATGTGTGGGTGTCCGTCATGTCTCTCCTCTAGGCACGTCACACTTTTCACTTCAATCAGTGGGATCACCTTCTTTGTCTCTGCTCCCCCATCACCGGTGTTATCCTTGGCTTCTTGTGCCTGTGATGTTTTCTTGCGCATGGCACGCTTGAGGTAATTCCACCTCTGACACAGGTCTTCCTTCTCTTGTGGCACAGTGCACATTTACTGCACTGACTAGTGGCATCCACATGTCCTGCTTCTCCCTACCACTTGAGATGTACATCTCCGTGCTAAGAAGGTGTGACTCTACTGGCCTCTTGTTGTCCACCAGCAATTCCACGTCGGTGAACCCTAGTGCCCTTGCACCTGCCATTTCTGATGTGTGGGTTTGTGCCTGGTTGGGCTTTGTGGAACTCTTCTCTTGTCCTGCAGGGATTTTGCTGGCGACCTGTAGCTGTGGTAGTGTCAATGTTGCCTCCACCTGTTGTCTGACCACCACCAGAAAGGGGTTGACGTCGATTCCGCTGGCGGTCTGACTGCTGCATATTCTAACGTCACTCCTTTTGGTGTGTCTGCCGTCGGAAACAGATCCGCTGTCGATATTTATGCTGTGATACCACTGTGCCAGAGCAAAGGTCATGACACATCGGTCTAATATCAATTCCGTCGGCGGATTCATATGTCGGCAGACTCTGGAGCTGATTTAGAGTTTAGCCTAAAATCTGCAAAGTCATTCAATCAAATAAAACATGCCATATCAACACTTTTGTACAAAACTAAAATAGGCTCATGAAACTGAATGTAGAACACCTTATGAAAGAATACCATCATATTTGAGAATATAGACAAATACTGGCATTTGAGGATGTAGAAGCACCACGACACACAAGACAACAGTCCAGTAAAACACAGTTTTATTATTAAGCAGCAGGATGGGAGGGAGAATGCCTGTAGGGTCTAGGGTTACAACTAAAAGTCACAAGGGATGACTGTACCATAGATGTCAGGAAGGGTCTCCTCAAATGTAGTGAAAATCCATATCTGAAGGGCCATTGTCCTTGTCAGGATTCCCTAATCTAATACAAAGTACTCTTCTTCACATTCAGTCCCAGGGATATAACGCCCAGCTCACTTCTTGACTTCATATTGTCCCGGGAATGTCATTCAGCATGCTTCTTGACTTCCCCCCAACCCCCCACCAAGTATTTCCTCCCCCTTACTCTGACAAGAAGGGATGGGGACTCCTCTCAACCAGGGGTGGGAGGCCTATCAGGCTTTTCACCAGAGCAAGTCATGCCCCAGAGATGGGGTGTTGGAAAGGCCCCAGTCTCTTTTCCTTCTACCTGTACTTCATGACTGAAATGAGTGCCACCTTTTCTTGAACCATACCTTTATTGCACAAAGCTTGCCAATCACTTTCTGTTTGATCCTTAAGACTACGGTTCCCAGAAGTCCTGGTGGCGGAGGAGAAAATGAGCAACCCCAGAGAGAGTGAGCCAGCAAGGAATTGCTTGACCATGGATCAACCCGCAGCAAAGCAGGGGCTCAAAGTTACATGTGCTGAGGAATCCGTCTTAACTGTGGTGAAACCGCAGAGGGATCTGTACCGCAAACAGCTATCCCGGTGCTCCGTGTGATACATACAGAGCCCGTTCACTTACCTCAAGCGGGGCAGTGGGACAGTCCCCAAGGCAAACAGGCAGACCAGATGCTCCGGTCTAGTCTAATGGGAACTGGAACATTGATTGTACCCAAACGCTATTGGTCGGGGCCAGTGAACCCAGCAAAAAGAAAGCCAATGGTTGGCCCAGGGAACATGCTGATGGAGAGAACCAATGGAGAGGGAAAGGGGAGGATAAAAAAGGGACAGGAAACCGCAAGGCGCGGGTTTTTCAGGTGAGTGCAAGGGAGGAGAAGAAAGACCAAAAGACCAAGTGAAGGCAGGGTGGTGCAGAACAGCTTGGAGAAGGATTGCTGAGAGAGTGTGCAAGGTGAGGTCTTTGTTGGTTAGAGTGGTACTTGGGTGTAAGCGTGCATGCAAGTGGTTTGAATGAGGTTAATAGAGGGAGAGCAGAGGATGACTCAGTAAGTGTCAGGTGAGTGGGAGAGTGAATGGGGATGACTGAGGGAGAACATGTGGGTAGAGTGTTAAGTGGTAGTGGAGAGGGGAGAGTAGTAGTATTGCTAAGGGGATAGTACTGGTAGTAGAGGGGGTGTATAGCAGCGAGGGGGAGACTCTGTAGAGAGTGGAGCAGACTAGAAAGAGAACATTGGAGGAACAGCAAGAGTAGGAGAGCAGATGAGTGGGAGGAAGAAAGGGAGAACAGTAGACAAGAGGACGAACAGAACATCAGGGCAAGGAGTACAAGTGTATGTTAGAAAGGTCTAAGTGAGAACTGATTGTTTGGAACGTTCCTCTTTAATAATTTTATTGTGGGACCTAGGTTAGGATTCAACTAGATTTTTCCTAGAGGGAGACAGTTGAAAATGTGTTTGCCTTTGGGCCTTCACAATCAGCCAGAAAGTTATTAGAGAGTAGAGGTTACCAATCTCGAGAGACCATCCTAGCATTGAGGGATGCCTGCGCTATAAGAGGGAACTGACTGGGGGAGTTGAGAGAGAGAGGAATTGCCCCTAGGGGAGCCCCTTCTCAAATACTTCAATAAAAACCCTTGAACCACCTTCAAGAGTTGATGTGTTTTGAAGCCATCTGTGACACTTAACCCTATAGGCCATGGGCCAGGCTCAGATATTCTCCCCTTCTAGCAATGGGTCTACCTCCTGAGGCCACTACGGATGTAGCTTCTCCCTTCTACCCTCACGCGTTGGCAAAATGGAACTTAAATATATCAAGCATTCCCTCCTCCCTTGCTTAGACTAGTACTATGAAAGTACGAGCAAAGGTTTAGGACTATTTTCCCGCATCAAAAGGTTTGCATTAACCTTTTGTTCTAAAAATGCTACCACCAAAAGTTTGAACCTTTTGGTGGTAGCATTATAAAAAAAATAGAAATGGGTGTCCCCCGCATCGCCCCACTCACTATACATTATTGTATAGTGAGCGGGGGCTGCGGGGTACACAACCGCAGCCTTCCGTTTAATAAAAAAAAAGAGAAGAAAAGGACCCTCCAGCGCCGGTTCCCGATCACGGAAGTGAAAGGGAACTGGCGCTGCAGGAACCCAGCTTGAAGACAAGGTAAGTGTGGTTTGTTTATGTTGGGGGTGTGGGTGGGGGTGTGCTGAGGGTGTGGGTGGGGGGGTGTTGTGGGTGTGTTTTGTGTGTGTGTGGGTTTGAGTTTGTATGTGTGTTCGCATGAGAAAGGTGCAAACTTTTGGTATTTTGAAACTTTCTCATGCAAACGATTTGCCCGCTGTAATTTCAGCCGCGGGCAAATCACTCGGATTCACGAGCAAATATGCAAGCTTTCCAGGTGTCTAAGATTATTAATCTTGATTTGATCATTTATCTCGTTGAATGCCACGCAATCAAGCCCCAGGGTTTAACAATTTGATTGGTTGTCATGGCATCTGAATGCTGTGTAAATGAGGCAAAACTACATTTCCCATCACCAGAAACATGTTGGGATATGCTGGCATCCACATGTCACTCACGCACAAGCCGGGGGATGGACTGCGGCTCGGGACCTCTCGCCAGGGTAAGAGGAAATTAAGACACTGCTGCACTTCTCTATAGTCCTCCAAATGTGAGTAGTGCTGTTTCATTACTATCCTCTTTCCTGTTGTGATCCGGACCCTTTTTCTCGCTTTGGTTTGCTCATCACATTTGATTGGCTTGCAATTCTGTTACTAATTGCCTGTTTGTCAAACTTGGAAGCCCCTCTCGATACTCTTGTGTTTTGTCCTTTGTAAGGGTACATAATTAAGGCCTAGACACAAAGGCTGCATAGTTTTGGTTACAAACTTTTATTGTGGATAACAAGGGTTGGGGAAAAGGCCCACCTGTCCCTAAAACTAAGAGGGGGGTCCCTGCCTCAAAGGAAACTAGTGAAATGTCTGGCTGTCAAATAAAAAGTCTGTTACCATTGTGTGCCAAAAACCTCCCTCTGACACTTATAACCTAAACCAAATGCGTAAGGGTGATCTCATCTGTTGTAAAATGATAATAAGTTGTGCCAACAGGTAATGGCAATTCTTGCCAACAGAAAAGTTCCCAATGTCTCGGGTGATCAAAATGACAGAATAAATGGATTAGGGTTTGTTCCTTTCCCCAGGATTCCTTCAGGTTCTACTTGTCTCTCTCTGGGTCCCAGACCCTCTATCTTCTTTGGTAAACTTTGCTTTACTACTCATATGGGTGTGAGTCCCACAATCACAGTTCTGTATTGTACCAGCTTGGTGTGCTCTCCTGCCAAGCAAAGGCTTTCTTTTGGACTGTCACTTTTACTTTAGGGTTCCAGACTCTTATTCTCAAATTCTCACATGGGTGTTGGTCCCAGACTCACAATATGTGACTGTAATAGATTGGATTCCTCTCCTGCCAAGTGTGTGCTTTTTTGTGACCGTCTCTGCTTCTCTTAGGGTCGCAGACCCTCTTATTCTCTTGCTCTCATCTGGGTGTGAGTCCCAGACTTGCACTGTGTTGTGACAATAGTTTGGTTTACTCCCCTGCCAAGCATATGCATCTTTCTGTATTGTCTCTATTTCTTTGAGAGGCCTGGACCCTTTTATTGGTGCGGGTCCCAGAATCGAACTGTGTTGTGGCAATAGCTTAGTTCACTCCACTGCCAAGCATATACTTCCTTATGTACAGTCTCTGCTTCCCCTAGGGTCCCAACCCCTCATATCCTTGTTCTGTCCTTGCTCCCTCTTCCTCCTGGACCTCCCGCACCTCGCTGCCTGTGTACCTGTTTCTCTGGTTCGCGTCTTCGAGCAGAGGTGCTTCTCTCGGATACTTCGGCAGCATTCTGACCTTTACTACGGTCAGCGGCTTCCATGCCGGTCAATTTGTGCTTGCGCTTCTCTTGCCCTTGGTGGACTCTCTGCCAATCTCTTCCAACTTCTCAGGTTGGAGTTTTCCTTTCCGGAATCTTGCCGGGCCAGCGGTTGCCCAGTGGTTTCTTCAGGCAGCGTGCAAAGGAGCTTTTTCTCCTTTGACTTGCTTCACGCTTCCGTTCGCATCCGTGCACACCGTCTCCTGTTCGCCGGGTTGGCGTCTTTCAGCTTCCTCGTCGGATGATGGCTCTCTCCATGTTTGTTTCCCTCTGTGATTTTTGGATTTCCCTTGGCCAATCAAATGTGGTGAGAGACTAGACCCATCACTCTGGTTCTCTGGAGTGATCTTCCCACTCCTGGTCGTAGTCTTCACAATACTTTTAGTGGAGTTATATAGGAAACAATTGGTATTTTCAGAACCGCTAGTCAGGTCTATCATACCAGGTTGGTTGACCTCACAATAACAAATATTAGCACTGACTGTAAACGGGAAGGAGAGTTTAACTTGGGGAAGGAGGGAGGGTCTAATAAAGCAGAATAAAACTGTGTTCTCTGGGAATGGTCATCCCTCATCCCTAATCCCATAAGGAGCTTCCTCTCCCATGTGATCCTCCCCCGGTGTACCCCCCCAGCCCCCAGGGGGACTATTGTACTGTAGATGCACTGCCCTGGCCCCAGGGGAAAGGTCTCCCCGTAGGGGAGAAGGGACAACATCCACAGATTTGTCACACCATCCGGAACATTTTACCTTGGAACTCAGTTACCCGTTTCCTGTGTCTCAAACTTGGAAGCCCCTCTCGATACTCCTGTGTATTGTCCTTCTGGAACTGTTTACCTTGGACTATGAGACTGTATATCTAGATTCCTTAGATGTGCCCTTGTGCCGTCCAGGGCAGGGATCCTTGAGTGGGCTTCACTTTGCCTTCTATGGACTGCCTTAATTTCCTGTAGGTTTCCGGATTCAGATCCTCCACTCTTGTATTCTTCTATACCTAGGGAATTAGGGTCGGAGGGAGAATATTGCTGGTACTCATACTATCCTTTTTCTTTTCCCCATCTTAGGTAGATTGCGGATAGGCATCCTTTGGTAAATATCAGCCTTTTTTGCTCTTCACCCCTGGGTTTATATGTTCGTAGGAAGTGGTGAAGTTGGGAAGAAGGTCGTCTTTGCTGGAGACCCACGCAGGGTTTGTTGCAGTGCACTTCAAGTCTGTCAGACCTCACACTGCTATTTTAAAGTCAGGTAGATGGCGTTGAGGCGCCATATGGCTCTGCGACCCAGTGTCAAACATTGCAGTGGCACTGGTGCGCAACATCTGCGAGAGCTACATAGGTAAGCGCGTTGTCTCTACAAACAGCAGGCACCCGGGCATGAGCAGGTCTTGCAGATGAAGGATGGTGTGCCTACGAGGATCTTCACTGCAGGAAGGTTTGTCGTCCGTTGTGACTGATGCAGAGTACTAAAGAGTGGAAACACGTACATACTCATCCCGAGGTCAGGGTGGGTAGTGTCAAACTCACAAGGGAATAGGGGACTCAACCCCCTCTCCCGAACCACAGAAGTCGAATAGATCGACCCTCCCACCGTGGTTGGCACAGGCGCCTGAATATAATATCACAGGGAACCACGTGGCAGCCAATGGGGGGAAGACGGAGTTAGGGTAAGGGGGTGGATTGACAAAGGAAAGGAGGGGAAAACATAACAAGAAAGTACATAGCAATAATAATAATACCTATTAGGTCAATGCTCCTGAAACCTGTATCTTACTCCTATACCTGTATCATAATCTCATATACCCATAATGACCTTAGAACATTTCGTAGCAAGCTCTTCATATTTTTAGTAATGTTCTTATGAAACACCACCCTTGCGTACAACACAACAAATGAATGTTAGCAACTTAGACTTGACATAAGACGAAACCCCTTTTGAAAGCACTCTTGAAACATATGGGGTTGCAGACAAGCTGAATGGCACAGACAAATGAATGTACGAGACTCATGGCCCGAGGGGCACATTGAAGCAACAAACATGGGTTCACAAATACTAAGCACATGTTCTCTGGTTGTTCTTTGAAATCATATTTAGCTCTAAATGATTCTCTTGTTCTAAAACGAATAATAGCCAGTGTTAGCAGATGGCTTATTCAGAAATTAGATGGCGTGTTTAAGCATGAGCTGTGCCCATGAGAAATAGCGTGTTCCTTCACACGCTCTTTCTTTTCGTGGCTTCACATCATTCAGGCAATACGCTCATTAATATGCAAATAGCATGAGTAACTTAACTGACGGTCAAGACGCCTGATAGGACATCCGAACCCTGAAGATCAATGCCCAACACCAAGAGCGAAGCCGTTCCACGCCGCTGCCGGGCGCTGTGGTTTTATTGTAGAGAAATGCACTGTTGCGGCCCGGGATACAGCTTTGCAGTCCTCCGGCGTTTCAGCGTTCCTGCATATCACCGCGTCCTAAGATGCCGCCGCCCATGCAGACAATCTGTAATTACCTGCACTGAGGCACGGGCGGCGGCGGTTTTTTAAGCGAGCAGACCAGCCCACAATCAGAACCAGCTGGCGTGCCGCGCGAACGCTAAGGACTACATAATTCCCAAAGAATGCTGGGAAGTGTAGTCTTTAGCTACTTAGCGCCTTTTTGGATACAAAAAACGCCTTCCTTTGCCCCCTATTTGATTCCTGACAGTACCTCCTCTCTTAGGGCCCTTTCCAAGTTTTGCTTTCTCCGGATGTTGTAAATGAAATAAGCGTACCAATCTAGGTGCATGGACCGCACTAGCCGGTTCCCATGAAAAATCCTCAGGTCCATACCCTGCCCATTGAATAAGATACCATAATTGATTCTCTCTGTCGGGAGTCCAATATCATCTTCACTTCGAATTCCATCTGCCCATCCTTGATAATTGCTGGTGGTCTCTGCACTCGTGTCCCTGGAGCTGCGGGTTTAAGCAAAGACACATGGAACACTGGATGTATCTTCAAGGTTTGAGGCAACTTCAATTTGACCGCTACCTTAGATATACATTTCACAATCTCGTATGGTCCAATTAATTTAGGGGCAAATTTACGAGGTCCTTTCAAAGGCAAATTGTGAGTAGCCAGCCATACCTTATCTCCCACCTTATACAAAGGAGCGCCTCTCCTTCTTTTGTCTGCATATTTTTTATACTGTTCTTTAGCCTGTTCTAAATTAGCTCGTGCCTTCTGTCTGATGTGTAGGAGTAACTTTTTTTATCCTGAAGCATAGGAATATTCTCCATGTCCGGTAAATGCTCTGGTAACATATTCTGTGTTTCACCATACAAACATTCGTTTGGAGCCATACCCAACGAAACGTGGTCAGTATTATTGTACGTGAACTCCGCCAACCATAAAGATTGTACCCAAGACACTCTGCCATCATTTAAATAACAGCGCAAATACTGTTCAAGCGTCTGATTTACTCTCTCTGTTTGTCCATCCGTTTGTGGATGATAACTGGTGGACAATGCACAGTCAATTCCTAACATCAGACAGAAAGCATGCCAAAATTTGGAAGTAAATTGAGGGCCTCTATCTGATACAATACTTTTAGGTAGACCATGTAATCTGACCACATTTTGTAAGAACAACTCTGCCAATTTCCCCGCTCCCGGAATGCCTATACAAGGCACGAAATGGGCTTGTTTAGATAAAAAATCCACTACCACCCAGATTGTGTCGTACTGGTCATCTGGAGGCAAATCAGTAATGAAATCCATAGATGTGTGTCAAAACCTTTTCCGGTGTGGGTAAAGGTTGGAGTAAACCTGCTTTCTTAGTATGATCTGATTTACTTCGTACACATGTTTCACACTCTTGTCATGATCTCTGCTTCCAAAAGGTCAGGGTTTTCCCAACTCCCTTGGAAGCAGATCCATAACCCAGGTTCCGAGTGCCAACCAGTCCCAATTGGGACCTTTTGGACCCAGTCCTGGCGCCAGTGGCACCAGGCTCATAAATATGCCCAGTCCCAGTGCTGGAAGCGCCGGGCTCATAATGCTTGGGTGGACTTACCTGCAGCAGACCATGCTGCTTACTTGCCTGCCACTTGAGCCTCTGATCCTCTTCTGTTTGGAACTACTTTTCCTGTTGGGTGGGGCAGGAGCCACTCCCTAGGTTCAGAACACTGGAACTCTTCTGGAAAGCAGGAACTCTTTTCTTACCTAGGCGTGGCTGTGGAAGGAGACACCTAAGCACTACAGGAGGCTATTTAAACCACACCCGATGGATGAGTCTTGCTTTGCGTTATTCTGCATCCTCTGCAGCAGAACGCTCATCGTGTCTTCTGCATCTGATCCTGGGCCTAAGGAAAAAGGCTTACCATACTGAATCCAGTCTTCAGCAACACCTATAAAGACAAGAAAGAACAGGTTAGCATTACGGTCTTCAGTGACAACTCTTCACTTACCTGGTCCATCGCGGTGTCACCAACGCCTCGCGCTGCATTCCGACATCTGAAAGACAAAGGCTTACCTACTCTTCGTGCGCTCCGGAGGTCTTCACACTGCATTCCGGCATCTGAAAGACAAAAGCTTACCAACTCTTCGCACGCTCCGGAGGCCTTCGGCGCTGCATCCCGCATCTGAAAGACAAAACAAGGTGCGTTTAAAGACATTGGGGAACTTTAATACTCACGTGCCATTACTCCTTTACACATCTAACCCAGTGGGTATTCCGGCACCCTGCAGCCGCTCCGAACTTGTACCTGCAAAATAAAACGACAGTTAGAGCGCATCATGAAGCAGGCAACAAGCGCTTACTTACGTGCTTCCAGGCGCTTCTATTCATCACACGGGCTCCATCTTCAACTCACTTCAGCCCGTCATCCACCATCGCCGGAACCCTGCAAAATAAGAGACATCATTACTAAAGACTTTAAAGACATTAGAATTACTCAAAACTTAACGTTCGTGCAGTAAACGACGGACAGCAGTCCTCTGAAGTCAAGAGGCCTGCTCCCCTTATCCAGTGAAGAAACTGGTTACAGCACCCTGCCCCGAGGCAGATGGAGAGCACGGCGTTCACTTACCTAAGGTGAGAGCGTTAACCTTCGGGGTTCTACAGGAGAAGAGAAAGGGAAGAAGAGAGAGACATTCAATAACCCAGTTCATTAATCCCATATTTTCTATCTGCAGACATCTTACCCTTCGAGTCAGACATACAGTGCACAGAGGTCCAGCCCAAAGAGCCAGCTGTGTGTTACACATCACCTTTGAAGATACGGTATACGCCCAGTCAAGACCGGCGCCTCTACGGGAATCAGGTGAGCGTTACAACTCTTGAATGTATTTAATAGAGTCTTGTCTTAATCCTGGCCACCAGAAATACTTTTCTAACATACTTTGTGTCTTTTTGCTTCCAGAATGTCCGGCTAGAGGGGAATTGTGACACCATTGTAACGCTTTTCTTTGGAAGACATGCGTTGGTAAATATAATTTCCCTGCATAATAGGGGAGACCATTATGAAATGTTTCCGCGGGATTCACCCCTCCCCACTCCATCTTTTTTCTTTCCTTTCATTTCTTGTTTTACTTGTTTCACTAATTGAGTCATTACCGCTCCTACTACTTTTTCCACCGGAATGATGGTCTTAACTTCTGTTATACTGCTGTCCAGATTTTGCTGCCTAGATAAAGCGTCAGCTTTACCATTCTTTCTTCCTGGTCTGAAAGTAACCACAAAATTAAACTCATTAAAGTACTGTGACCACAGTAACTGCCTAGGACTCAATGAATGTGCTGTCTTGAAATATTGTAAGTTCTTATGATCTGTGACCACTGTAACCTGATGTTTGGTCCCCAACAAATAATGTCGTCACTCCAGAAAGGCTGCTCTAATTGCCAATAACTCTTTATCCGTAATAGAATCATTTTGTTCACAACTGGTAAGCTTACGAGAGTAGAAAGCCACTGGATGCCACACTCCTTCATCCTTCTGAGACAATACTGCCCCAACAGCCACATTGGATGCATCAGTTTCTACTTGAAATGGTTTCTCCGTGTTAGGGTGTCTTGAACCGGAGCTGACGTGAATGCTTTCTTTAACTCCTGAAAAGCTACTTCTGCCTTAGAGTTCCAACAAAATTTAGTGGCCTTTCTTAACATTTTAGTAATAGGTGTAACAATTTGTGAAAAATTGGAAATAAATTGCCTGTAAAAATTTGCAAAACCCAAAAAGGATTGGATATCCTTGATACATTGAGGCGCTGGCCATTCAGTAACTGCTTGCACCTTCTTTTTGTCCATTACAATACCAGAAGGAGTCAAAATAAAACCAAGAAATTCGACTTGGGTGGTATGGAAGGCACATTTTTCTAATTTTACATACAACTGATAGTCTTGTAATTTCTTCAACACTGCCCTCACATGCTCTATGTGTTGCTCTTCAGAAGATGAATAGATCAAAATGTCATCAATATACACTATGACAAACACATCTAGGAACTCGCTCAACACCTCCTGCATAAAATATTGAAATGCTGCAGGAGCATTACACAATCCAAAAGGCATAACAAGATATTCGAACAAACCAAACTTGGTCCTAAAGGCTGTCTTCCACTCATCACCCTCCTTAAACCGAATCAAATGATAGGCCCCTCTCAAATCTAATTTGGTATAAATCAATGCCGTTTTCACTTGGTCCAATAACACTGAAATTAAAGGTAAGGGGTACCTGTTTTTTTACTGTCACCTTATTCAACGCCCTATAATCAATACATGTCCTAAGAGTGCCCTCTTTCTTTGGGACAAAAAATAATGGAGATGAAACTGGTGAGGTGGAATGTCTAATAAATCCCTTCTTTAACATATCATCTAGATATTCTCATAAATGCTGGTTCTCTTTTTCAGTCAGAGCGTAGATCCTACTACATGGTAACTTAGCTCCTGGTTCCAAATCGATCACACAATCATAGGGTCTATGGGGTGGTAACCTGTCTGCTCCCCCTTTGTCAAAGACTTTAGCTAAATCATGGTACTGATTTGGGATATCCACAGCCGTAGCTCCCACCATTTGTGGTTCTGACACCTGGTCTGCCAAATATAATGCAGATCTAACTTCTTCCTCCATGTGACCCTCACATTCCACCCCTGCAAACACCACCTCTCGCTTAATCCAATCAATCCTGGGATTGTGCTGAAATAACCAAGGCATGCCCAAAATGAGGCCAAACTGAGGTGCCGCTATTAAATCAAATAAAATTTCCTCTACATGTCCAGACTCTCACCTCATTACAATGGGCTGAGTTTGTTGACAAATGGGCCCCGAAACTAAAGGTGATCCATCCACTGATAGCACCCCCTCAACCTAAGATTTTTCTCTTAACGGTAAATCCAACCTTTTTGCCAGTCCAATGTCTATGAAATTACCCGTAGCTCCAGAATCCACCATGGCAGACACTGTTTCGTACAGGCAAAAAACGTTACCAAAATGTACAAATGTGAATTTCTTTTCCCTGTCGTATTTGCTATCCAATTGGGGAACCTAGTTTGTTCTGGGCCTGTCGCCTGAGTTCCCCCTAAGGCCGGCCCAATCCTTTTAACGTCTCCCCCTGTTTTCTGTCCACACCTGCTCCTTTCTTTGGAGTATTCGGGCATGTCCTAATATAATGTCCTGGCTGTCCACAATAAAGGCACAAGTTATTAGCCTTACGTTGCTCCTTCTCTGCAGTAGACAATGGCCCCCTTACTCCATCAATCTGCATAGGCTCAGCTTCTATATTCCTGTTCCCCTTACCCCGATCTAATCTGGCAAAGGGCAACACTTCTGGTCTTTTCTTCTCTCCCCTACGCTCTCCAATCCGATGCTCCAGTCTTAGGGCTAAATCAATCATTGCTGTACATGTACTGGGTTGAGGTTCTACTTGGGCAATAGCATCCTTTAATTCCTCTTTCAGCCCTTGGTAGAACAACACCGTCTGTTTATTCTCAGGCCAATCTGTTTCAATCACTAACCTGTTAAATTGAGTAACATACGATACCAAGTCCCTAGTTCCTTGTCTTAAAGCTAATAATTCTTTGTCTTGAGCCAGGGAAATTTCCCGACGATCAAACAGTCTTCCAAATTCCCCCAAGAAACCATCCCAATTATACAATAAAGGATCATCTTTCTGTACCAAAGGCATTGCCCAGGCTGCCGCATCACCCGTTAAATAAGAAATAACGAATGCGATTCTAGCCTGTACAGTCTCAAAAGCCGTAGGTTTACACAAAAAGTGCAGTCGGCATTGTGTCACGAATGTCATATATTTCTTAGGGTCTCCTGTGAATCTTTCCGGTGCCGCTAATGGCACACTACTAGGGGACTGCACAACTACTGTAGGGGTGACTCTACCCATTTGACCTCCTGTAGAGGTTCCTGCCCCATCCAGAGGGGTGCTCTGTGCTACCAACCCCTGTACTTGGGCTTTCAACGTACTAGATTCCTGTCTAGCCTGCACTAACTCTATTTGTATATCTTGTAGTGCTTTTAGCACATCCGCTAAAGAGGGAGGATTTGTATCCATTTGGCCTGGGTGGTTCAATTACCCCGAAATCGGGGGCAGGTAATTCTGTCAAACTCACAAGGGAATAGGGGACTCAACCCCCTCTCCCGAACCACAGAAGCCGAATAGATCGACCCTCCCACCGTGGTTGGCACGGGCGCCTGAATATAATATCACAGGGAACCACGTGGCAGCCAATGGGGGGAAGACGGAGTTAGGGAAAGGGGGTGGATTGACAAAGGAAAGGAGGGGAAAACATAACAAGAAAGTACATAGCAATAATAATACCTATTGGGTCAATGCTCCTGAAACCTGTATCTTATTCCTATACCTGTATCATAATCTCATATACCCATAATGACCTTAGTACATTTCGTAGCCAGCTCTTCATATTTTTAGTAATGTTCTTATGAAACACCACCCTTGCGTACAACACAACAAATGAATGTTAGCAACTTAGACTTGACATAAGACGAAACCCCTTTTGAAAGCACTCTTGAAACATATGGGGTTGCAGACAAGCTGAATGGCACAGACACATGAATGTACGAGACTCATGGCCCAAGGGGCACACTGAAGCAACAAACATGGGTTCACAAATACTAAGCACATGTTCTCTGGTGGTTCTCTGAAATCGTATTTAGCTCTAAATGATTCTCTTGTTCTAAAACGAATAATAGCCAGTGTTAGCAGATAGCTTATTCAGAAATTAGATGGCCTGTTTAAGCATGAGCTGTGCCCACGAGAAATAGCGTGTTCCTTCACACGCTCTCTCTTTTCGTGGCTTCACATCATTCAGGTAATACGCTCATTAATATGCAAATAGCATGAGTAACTTAACTGACGGTCCGGACGCCTGATAGGACATCCGAACCCTGAAGATCAATGCCCAACACCAAGAGCGAAGCCGTTCCACGCCGACGCCGGGCACTGTGGTTTTTTTGTAGAGAAATGCACCGTTGCGGCCCGGGATACAGCTTTGCAGTCCTCCGGCGTTTCAGCGTTCCTGCATATCACCGCGTCCTAAGCTGCCGCCGCCCGTGCAGACAATCTGTAATTACCTGCACTGAGGCACGGGCGGTGGCGTTTTTTTAAGCGAGCAGACCAGCCCACAATCAGAACCAGCTGGCGTGCCGCGCGAACGCTAAGGACTACATAATTCCAGAAGCATGCTGGGAAGTGTAGTCTTTAGCTACTTAGCGCCTTTTTGGATACAAAAAACGCCTTCCTTTGCCCCATATTTGATTCCTGACAGGTAGTGTCTTGGGTCGGCCACTGGCAAAGTGGACCTGAATTGGTATTGTTTATTTATAAAAACGCTTAGACACAAAATAAGTGCTTAAAAGCGCTCATGTTGTCATTTGATATACCGGGGATGGGGGTAGTAAATGAAGTGACATCCCTATGGAGTCCTAACTGGGAGCCCTGGCTTTTATGTTCACTGTGTTAAGGGGCACAATGCACTGGCCTCATGGAGGGTGTCAAAGCTGGTGCCTGTAATGCGTCTTCATCAGAGAACCCAAGTGTCTTTAGTGCAGAATTTTGCAGTTGCTCTGTCATGAAGCATAGTGGTCTCTACTAAACGATTTTCAGCATGAGTAAGTACTAGAGCACAGGGGGGACTAGCGAGTGACCTACATAGCTTTTGGGGCAGTATGTCAGGTTGGAGTGTGAGCTTCAATCATAGAGTTCGATGAATTGGTTCAAGATTTTAGTGAACGTGTTCTGATCAACAATGTTCTAAACTACTCACTCCCTACCATAGCTAAATTACACGTTAGTCACTTTTATTTTTTTACAGAAGGGATGTTCTAGTTTAAAACTGCAATTTTTTAAAAAAGTTCGACCGGATAAATCACAAGGTTTACAAAATTGTCGTGTGCAGATAATGTTGAACACCCAGAATATTTGTTTAAATGTTATGAGACGTGTAAGTGATTTCAACCCGGCACTCCATCTAAGTCAATGCCTAGCGTGGGATGCACAATTGAAACCCTTAATTATTTATTTCTGTGTGAGTTTTTATTTCTGAATGATGTACCCTTATATCACGCCCCTCTCTTTGAATCCCCCCCCCCGGTCACACTGAACCAGGAAGCAGGCTGTTTTGCAAAGTTAAAATATTTATTTATGGATTTCACAATATATATATATCACACTATTTTAATGGTTATACAATGATCACCAATGGGGTGATGTCGCAATACATCTCTTTAATCACACAGAGTAATGATAGGAAAAATAATGCAGCATAGAATAATACTTTGTGGGGGTTTAAACAAAATGCAATGTGATCACTCTTTCCCCCTGCACACTACTCAATCCCCCCAATATGCAATATAAAGAGATGGAAGGAGAGAAAACAGGTTTCAGGAATACAGAATTCAACAAATAGTATCAATCCCAATTTCCCCCCAGCAAACAGAGAAAAACAGGAATGATTGCAACTTGTCAAAATGGTTTTAAAGTTGGCTTTGCATGAATGATAAACACTGAAAATTGATTTAATTCACTAAAATGGTTTCAATACTAGTGGGAGCCACTTTTTATAGTTTCAGACAAATACTAGCAATGATTATTGAGTAACTAGCAGGTGGAAAACTTAATTCTGAGGTCAGATGCAATGAACAGCTATTTCACATGTGATGGATTTGAGCCAAATGAAAATTTGCGGCAAACTTTTCTGTGCGCGGTAAGCGCGATTGCGGAATAACTATAAGGAGTTGGGATGCGGTTTTGGGTCTATTGAAAAGCTGAGGATGTTGGCTTCCAGTAGACACTTAAATTCAGTTTCTAGCATATACGGTGAAGGAGTTATGAAGGTTTTTGTGGAGGTCGTTTTTTTTCCAGAAAGAGTCCAAATTTAAAAGAAAGATGTGCTTTTTAAAATGACAAACAAGATTTATTTACACTAGTGGTAGATTATGAAGCCGCAAACTACACGACGGCACAGCCACCAGCCCAGGATATCACTGGTTGATTTGGGCTGCCGAGACGCTCGCCTTTCTTCAGAAATATATTCGCGCAAAGATGATTTTAACACTATTACCAAAGGGCTATAGAGAGGAGAGAAAGAGTTCAGATAAGACAAAAGATTCTAACAACGCAGTTTGGGAAATAAGAGAATAGGTTTGGGTAGGATGACTTATGGATAATACATATGCCAGTGACAATCCTATGCTATGGATACTCACTACCAATGTTTGGAATGGACCCGTCGGGGATCTGGTCAAAGATTTCTTGACCGGAATTCTGCTAGCACACGGGACTGGACTCAAGGATGGATGGACATCTCAGTACGGGTGTGGCTGTAGGAGCTTGAGGACAGAGCAGACAGGGTGAGTGTTACGCTGCAGGAGTGCAGAATAACTCGAAGTGTGTTCTGCCTACAGGGTGTGGCTTAAATAGCCTTGCAAGTAGTTCCAGGCAAGTAGTCCCTTTACCACACCCTGCCTTTCAGGTAAAGTAGTCCCTCGGTCACACCCTGGATATGCAGAAAGGCTCAGCCTCACTAGGCTGAGTAAGTAGTCCATATGGTTCAAACCATCTTATGAGCCTGGTGCCAACGGCGCAAGGACTGAGTCCTGGAGGTTCTGGGACACTCCTTTGGGGCTTGATAAGCCCTATTGGGTGTCAATGAATGGGGTGGGCCCATCAGTTCCAGGGGTTTTTGAGCACGCACCATGACAACTCTGGACACGGCGGGACTTGACTGGATCTCACGGGTTCTGGTTCGCAGCTATCTGGTCACAGCAAGCTTTACTGGTTTGGATCTTAGGATTCTGGCAATAGTTTTGAGCAAGAAAGCAGCACAGCGCAGCCAGGCTGTTCTTTTGATTCCCCTTAGAGGTCTGGGGTAAAATCTGGTTTCTGGATTTTAAAAGGCCAAGCTGAGAATGGTTAGCTTTGGAAATGGGGCTTTCCGCTTTCAAAGTTCTGGAGTCTGGAATATGGATTTCTCTTGCAAAGTGCTCCGCCAGCATCGGATGGTGGGTGAATGTCTGTTTAGGTCCTAAGCTATTGTTACGCTCACCTGGTATCCACAGGGATGCCACCCAGCCAGGTTACTCGCTGGTATGCTCCTCAGCTTTGCCCTGATGTGGTCTGCGGGCAAGGTTCTGCCTTGTGGTAGAATTAGGCGTGCTCTCCGTCCTGCCTTCTTTGCAGGGGCGCGTTGTCTTTCATGGGCGAGTGCGGTCCAGTTACTTCACTGACGACGGCCCGTTTGATATTGTTCAGGTAGGTCTTATTGCGGTTCTTTAGTTTTGTTGCTATCCTGCATGCCTTTCTTTGTTTAAAATGTCTCTTTTTTCTCCCTTAGGTATTGTAGTATAATTTAGTGTGTTTTGGAATGCAGCGCCAATGCATGGGATTACATTATTGCTATAATGTGGCACATATAGCCAGCCATGTGTCGCCAGTGTAACATATGGATGTGCAAATGTATACAGAATTTCGTTTTTCTCTACAGATTTAAAAGCACACCAGAATGTTTTTCTTTTTCTTCTCTCACTTGAAATGCCTCATTCACAGGAGACCACATTAGCTATCTAATTGACTGATTTAATTAACAAATACTACAGCAATATTAACTCATTAACATTATAATGTGCTCCCCATGTTAAAAGAGGAGGCAGAAAAGACATGCTCTCACGTTCTCAGAGCTAGTGCAATATTTAGAGGCAAAATTATATGCACATGGGACGTGGTCACCGAACAGTGCCTCAGAATGGCATGACTGCATTCATGGTGAGGTGCAGAAAGAAAAACTAGACAATATTTTTGCAGAAGGCAGCATAATTCAGGTCTGCCTTCTAAGGTTATTAAATGCAGCTGATAAACATGCAGAGAAAGATTGTCTGATACGGCTATGCGCCAAGATCTGGTTTATTTTGAATAGGTCCCTGGGAATGCAAGAAAATGATACCAAGCTGATTAACAGGTTAAAGGCTGACGTAGATGGGGCAAGTAAAAAGGAGGAAATGTTAAGAGCAGAATTAGAAGGATGTCAGAAAGACATGCAGTTAAAATGCAGAGATTGTGATATTCAATTGTCCAAAAGCAAGAAACAGTTTGAGGACAGTGAACAAGAATTGGTACATTTAAAGGCATTGGTGGGCCACATTAGGCAAGATAAAGATGAGATGGTTTCAGAAATGCAGATTTTACAAAAAGAACATTATGAAAAAGAAAGTGATCTCCAAAATGCAGAACAGGAAATGGTTAAAATGTGTCAAGAAAGAGACAAGAGAAACAAAGAATTTAATGAATGCCAAATGCAAATGTGCGACATGCAGGAGGTTTGTTTATTTTATTTCTATAGCGCACCGGACCCGGGAGTATAAGGGTGCTTAGTACAGGTTACAAGGCACAGTACATGGTAATAAGCAATGATAATAGAACAATTTGAAAACAGTTATATACAGGAAATATAGGCAGTGGGGGTGATAGCACCCAATAATGACATAAGTGAGGCATAAACAAGAAGTACAGTTTATAGCTAGGTCTAGCTTCAAGGTTGACTTTTTGTCAGAAGCCACCCAATCGCAAGTTTCCTGAAAGACTTGAAGGATTTGGAAGATTTAATATTCAGTGGCAGGGTGTTCCAAAGTTGGGAAGCGAGGACAGTAAAGCTTGAGCCTCCAGCTCTTTTAGAGGTAAATGTAGGTACTGTGAGACATGAGGTATTGGAAGATCTCGTGGTTCTGATGGAGGATTTCATGGTAAATTTGTTAGTCAGGTAGGGGGGTGCTAGGTAGTTGAGAGCTTTGTAGGTGAGGCAGAGTGTTTTTAGATCAATTTTATGTTGGATGGTGAGCCATTTGCATGTGGTTCTAGTGGCAGAAATGTGCTCACGCCTGGGAATGTTTAGCGCTGCCCGTAACGCATTTTGAAGGACTTGGAGTTTATTGATTATCGCTTGGTTGGCACCTAAGTAGAGGCTGTTGCAGTAGTCTAGCTTAGATTGTATAAGTGCTCTGGCTAGCGTGAGGCAACTGTTAGGGGAGAGAAATGGTCTACAGGCTCTGATTAGTTTTACGGTATAGGCAGTGGCAGAGGCGGTCGCGTTAACTTGCTTAGTGAGGTTAATATTGGCATCAAGATAGAAGCCGAGTGTTTTCACGTTTTTGGCGACCGGGATAGTGTTGCCATCAATTATGATGTTAGAGTAATTGGGACTTAGTTTTTGTATGTTGTTCGTAAGCCAACAATGAGCAGTTCAGTCTTCTCGTCATTAAGGCAGAGGCCGTGTGTGGCCATCCATGCCTGAATGACAGAGAAGATTTCATTGATCCTGGCTACATCAGTATTGTAATTGCCCGAGATGGTGAGGAGTATCTGGGTGTCATCTGTGTAGTTTGTATAAGTGACACCCAGACGATCCAGTTTATCAAAGAGGGACTTTGTAAAGATATTGTAAAGGGTGGGTGAAACACATGAGCCTTGTGGGACATCACAGGTGATAGGGATAGTGTCTGCTGCTGCCTCCAGAGAAAAGACCCTCATGGTTCTATTGGCCAGGAAGGACTGTATCCATGTGACAGCAGAAGGGGAAAAGTGGGCGGCAGAGGAGAGGTGGTTACAGAGTATTTTATGGTCGACCAGGTCGAAGGCTGCTGAGAGATCTATGAGGAGTAGGATGGCAGTCTTGCTCTTATCTTTAATTTTGTCATTCTGATTTTTAAGGTCAACAGGGCAGTTTCTGTTCCATGTTGTGGCCAGAAGCCAGACTGACGCAATCCGAGTAATTGGTTAGACTCTAGGTAATGCTGAATTTGCAAGTAAGCAACTCTGGTGCTACTAAAATGAGTGATGAAAACAACTATTTGCAAAACGAAGCAGACAGGCTCCTTAAAACGTGTAAGGACTTGGAACAGCAAGTGTGCATTCCCAGGTCCCAGGAGAGGCGGCAGGGCACCACATTCAATGGAGTTGAGGTGAATTCTATTTCTACCCAAAGAGCTAGTGCCCCACTGACTGGGCCGGTGACTGAACTTGGTTGCAGCGCCCTTGGGGGATTTGATACTCCCATTTGGAGCCGCCACCAATCTCATACACCTGGAACCGGGGTTGAATCACCAAGTAGTGCAATTCCATGCATCGCAACAAGTAGCCCCATAAAAATAATGAAATCCATCAAAGCACTGATCAAACCATTTAAAAAGGGAGGGGAATGCTGCATAGAGGATCACTTAGAAGCGTTTCATGACATTTTTAAAGCCCTCCAGATACCTAAGCAACAATACAGGCAGTATTTTCATTTAACTTTAGATGCTCCCACGGCCAGTATCATAAGGGGATTGAATGAGCAGCAGAATATGACATGGGCAGAGTTTGAAAAAGAGATTAGGCGCCATTTTTCTCCTTTCCAGTCATTGCTGGAGGCAAAGTCGCTTACACAATCACTGCTGGGCCTAATACATCACCTCGCCAGTTTTTACAAGACTTAAAAATGGCATTTTCTCGTTTTGATGTATCTTTTGATCCCAATTCTAATGAGTTTAAAACTGCCTACTTCTATGGGCTACAGAAGGACATTATATCACAACTGGTCCGTGAATTTGATCGTGACAAGTCCCTTGAGCGGATTGTACACCAAAGTACAAAACTATATTAAGTACTCTATTGTCAGGGTAGAGAAAGTGATAAAATGAAAGATACTAGACCAAATTCTAAAGAACCCTCAGCAACAGTGATGGAAATCAGGTCAGCCAAAATGTCCCTTGAGTCTGCTCAAAGTCCAGGTAAAAATAACTTGACACCTGAACAAAGGGGTAATCAACAAAGGTCATCACACCCTGCACCAATGTTTCAATCACATGATCCTAGTAATAGGGAGAGTTACATTAGCCCCAGGTACTATGGAGACAGACCCCGGGCAGGATATCGGCCTGATATGTCAGGTATGAATAAAAGCCAGGATCAAAGAAATAATGGTCCCTACCAGACATCGGGGACACAAAGTAGACTTGATCCTAATACCATGATATATGGTCATCAGGACAGACCCCGATATGTGGATCGGTTTACTGATAATGGGAATCAGCAGAGGGGACAGTACCCACAAAATGAGAGATCGGACATGAGGCAGAATATGAATTATGCTCCACGTCAATACAATGAATCACCACCACCAGGGGAATACAATCAAAGGATGGGTGCACCCCGCTCCCCTCCATATACGAATCGAGAGTTCAGGAACAATCCCAATAGAAATCATTCACCTGAGAGGTATCAGAATAGATCCAATCAGGGGGAAAACAACCAATATCGATCTAGGCCACAGAGAGAGGATTCTAGAGCGATGGAAAGTTTCCAGTGTCTTGAGGCCCAAGTGAAAATGTTAGCTGAGCAAATAGGAAAGCTTTGTACAGCACAAAAACAGTCATCAAAGGAGGGGGCAGAAGGCCATAGCAATGACCAGGGGGTTTCTGAAAAGTGACTAAGTACTTATGATATCTGCAGTGCCAAGAAAATAGATTGTTCTGGTGTAATTATGCATAATGACTCTGAGATGCCTAATGTTTTAAAAGTGAAAGTACCAGTAAATGAACATGTGACAGACATTGCAAATACATCTAAAAGAGAGGTACGGTTTAACCTAGAGTTAAATCAAACCTTGGAGATCTGTACAAATGAAATAGGAAAACCCGAAATTCCAAAAGAACAAAGACAGATTTAAGAAAAATGACTCCTGCATGGGGAATACCAGTGAACAGGGAGTAAGTGGCGATGCTATAACTCCTGCCCTGGGCAATCAGAACAATAACCAAACACAGGCAGTAAAAAGAAATACTCAAAAGGAAGGGTACATGTCAATCACCTGAAGAATTCTTTGAGCCACATATTTTTGAAGAGGTTAAAAGGGCTGGTACCATACTGAATAATCACAAATGCACAGAATTAGACAATGACAAATTGCCAACTGATGTTGTTACACATGTTCAGTTGGAGGGGTTGTAGTGTGACCTCTGATGATACCTGGATGGATAGGCGAACAGTGGCCACACTCCGAAAAACCTCTGAACATGGAGAAATGAATAAAGTCTCTCACACAGAAATGGGCAAAAAGGAGGGAAAAATGTATTTCCATTTACCAATGTGCTTAGCCAAAAGTGAAAAAGGCCTGAGAAAGGTGAGCCCTGCGAAGTCTTCCCTTTGCTAACCTGTGTTTTCCTTCCTTGTAGGTCGTGGTGTTCTTCAGCGCGAGTGGAATGTCCAGAGTGGTGCCAACCGAGAGGCGACCAGCCAGGTAAGCCTTTTGAGCAGTTCGTAATTTGTAAATGTCTTTACTGCTTTCTTTAATGTTGCCTCTATCTTCCTCTTTCAGGTCGTTCTGTCCGGGAGGCGTGCAGATTCAAGGAAGCTGTTCTCAGTAGCTGCAAGTGTTTAAAGATGAAGACTGCAGGTAAGATGCTGCTGCTAATGATGATCTTTTTGTCTCCTTGCAGGTTCTGCTTCTCCGAGGTTCGAGGGAATAGCTGGACACGGTGAGCGTCACATTGCAAGCTGCAAAGTAACGCGAAGTGTGTTGTCTTGCTCGGGTGTGGTTTAAATAGCCCCAACAAAATAGTCTAGGTAAAGTAGTCCCTAGGCTACCACACCCAAAACACTAGACCGCATAGCTTGGTTCTTAAGAACCAAGCTATGTGGATGCCTCCATGTTGGCTGACAATACAATAAAGTAGTTCCCAAGCACATTGTTTTTCATGGTGTATGAGCCTGGCGCCATAGGCGCCAGCACTGGCCCCATGAGGGCTTTTGAAGAGGATGCCAGGCTCTAGAGGCCCGAGTCCTGACTCCACCTGGCCAATGGGTTTGCCAGAGGGGGTTTTGGGCGAGGGTCGTGACAGCTATCTCTATTTATATATTTTCTAAAGGGTTGGGTATGCTAGGCACACCCCTAGGTATTCTATTGGTTAGGGCCTTTCCTCTCCCCTGAATTGAGAAGAAAACAGGGTGTCATCATGACGCTGCGTTTTATGATCCAGGGAGAACCTCCCCTTTGTTTCTGCACAGGAAATCTATTTTTCATACAAAACATATTTACAATTTTACAAACTTGCTAGAAATAGCATATTTATATCCCATATTTGGTGGGGCAAGTATTCATCCGAGCCTCGTCACGGTGAGAGCTTGGGTCTAGATTTGGCAATTTTTCGCACTTTTGGTCTGGTACCCAATGTCAGATTTATCCCCAATTTTACACATATGTGCGCATGATATCTGGGCATAATCATATGAAGTTTCATGTTTCTGGCATCACCCCCAATTGCTACAAAACCACAAATCCTGTAGTCCTGTCCCTGAACATAGCACAGAGTTCTGAGTACTTTTAAAACGTGACCAGAAAATTCACATTAACAATACTGAATTTTTACAATTTCGCACAGTTCTGTCTCAGTCCTTTTCAAAAATATACTTTTCTGTGCTTTAAGAATAAACAAAACTGTCTGTCCTGCCCCCAAAGTTTTGGTGGGTCAAGAGCAATCACCGCCTCTTTCCTCTGGCATGGGTTTCTGTTGACACTTGCATCTGCATATTCTTTTTAGCCAAGGGAGTCCTTTGTCTCTTCCAGGAACAGCAGAGCAAAATCCCCTCCCCTCTTCATTAACACCTGACTGGGAGTTCCTGTGCTTTGATGAGAAGCAGGAGAGATGCCTTGTGTTGGGGCAACTGTGGAATTTGCTTTGAAGTTCTTTGGCTTGCATCAGATTTACTTTAAAGTCAATTGTCACATTTTTCTTAGTTGAAAAATAAACTTACATTTTCACAACAGGCAAATAAATCTCTAATTCCAGTCTGTTAAAACATGGATATTAAATAGTTGCAACCTATATTGCTTTTGATGGCAAGTCACTTAATTCCAACCATTTCATTTTAACTGCACAAGTTTAAGCTTCCAGTGTAATTAAATGACAACTTTCATACAGGCGGCCGATGGTACTGTGCCCGTATTTTACAGATTTTCACAGACGAGCACACTTTTTAATGTGGATATTCTTATGATGGATTCTGCTTCTCCTGACATTGTGTGCTTATGTGGATTCCTTAAATAAGGTGATGGGTAACACCCAGCAAGGATGTTGGATATTTCCTGATGTTTTGAACCATTATTTTGCAATTTCAGCAGCCAAGGAAAAAAGGATTTCAGAGCACCTTTGGGTTTCCTTGCAATAAAGCACTGCCTTTCATGAAGTTTCCATGTGCACTCTGTGGGCAGCCCAATGACAGGTTTCAGCAGTGTGGTCTCCTGTCCCACCACTGACACAGGCAATGTAGATTGGCAGCCAACTTCCTGGTTTCACAGCGCAATTTTCATAGGTTTAGCGCGCATAGGGCTTCTTGCGGCCATTTTGCTGGTTCTGGTGCCACCGGCACACAGTGATGTCGCAGGGCAGAGCCTTGTGGTTCGGTACATCCCACAGACGGTAGCTAGTGATTAAACAAACGGGATTGATCACATAGGTTCACAGCTGCTGAACAAACAAAACACTTTGAATAACGTGGTTCACAGCTGCTCCTTGCAATGCCCAACTCATAATGTGCATCAATGGACAGATTTTCATGGAAGCCAATGGCAGGCTGTCTTTTGATTATTTTAAGTGATTACCATGGTTACAGAACAATGGTCTAATTGACCAAGTTGATATGTGAGGCTTCCCATTGGGTGGGATAGATACTTTGCTAAAATGATTTGAATCCATGTGAGTTATAGGAAGCAGTTCTCAGAGATGGTACACAGTCCCTTCCATTGTGTCAGCCTTTTTTATCAATAGTTATTATTAATAGGGTATTTATTTAGAGCGTACCTAGCTTCGGGAAGCAACTGAGCGCTTTACAAACATAGGGTGAAGAACAAGGTTAGGGAGCAGAGAAACAAGGGGTTGGGGATCTAACAACGTGTGTCTAGAAGTATCCTGGGGAGGAAATAGTGGCGCTCAGATCACCCAGTCTCAGGTATGGTGGGGGAGTGGATGGTGTATGGACCGGGGTGTTTTGGGGGAGCCATTCCTTTAAGAGAGAGGTCTTCAGCTCATTCCCAAACTGTAGAAGTGAGGGGGTGAGTCGAATGTTGATGTGGAGGAGTTTCCAGAGTCTTGGGGCATAGACAGAGAAGGCATGTCTTCTGTTTTTTTCCTTCCTGCACCGATGGAGTTCAAGTCTGCACATATCCTTACTTCTGGTGTATTGTAGGCCTTTGGAGATGCTGAGTCGCTCAGTGAGGTAGGTTGGGGATTTCAGGGTGACAGCTCTTTAGACGATGCAGCATGATTTGAAGATGATGCAGCTTTCAGCGGCAGCCAGTGCAGTTTGCAAATTCGACCGCATTCCCCCCACCCTCATCAAAGTCATTTGACAAGTCGTGCTGCAGCATACACTGTTGTACTGTTGTTACTGTAGGCTCTGGGCCTTGGCTAAATTAGTGGCCAGCTTTTGTAGCATGCTCATATGGTTTTTGAGATCTTTTACATATTCATCCAATGGTTTTTCATATTCAAATTGTTGCTCCTAATCATTCCTGAGTACATAGAGAATAGTTTGAGGGTGTCGACCAAACAATTCAGAAGAGGTGTATCCTGTAAGTTCATTAATATAAGTGGCAATAGACTAGCCCTGTTCTTATCTTGTAGGCCTATGATCTTGTGTAGTATTTGTTTGGTGGTGTGATTATAACTTGCAACCAAGTCCATCTGATTGGGAGTAATACACAGATGTTGGAAGGTGCTCTACTAATGAAGCAGGTTTGCTAGCTGTTACAACAGTTGACATAAAGTTTGTTCCTTGGCCGGTAATGATTTCATTTGGCAACCAACCCGGGAAAAGAAAGGGATTAGAAGATCACAGCAGAAATGCCCCGCAATGGGAAGGCCTTGGGGTACCGGGTTGCACAATCAACGTTTACTAGAATGTACGGATAATCCCAGCTAGAAAGTTCAAGGGGCCCCATGATGTCTATAGCAATTCTTTGAAACACCACATTAATAGGGGGCACACATTTTAAGGGAGCCTTTGGAGGGCGGGGGGGCACAGTGTTACTCTTAAACTGACAGATGGAACTGTGTGGACAATAATGGCTACCTCACCACAAATTATGGGCTAGTAAAACTGTCCACTGCTAAATGTCCCCTTCCCACCATCCCGTGAGCCACCCAAATATTCACCTCGCTTCATGAGTTGGGGACCAACAGCTGTTTTAGTACTTGTCCAACATTATCGACAGTGGCTCAGTTTTATTTACAGAACCAAGGTTCGTTCAGTTTTGCAGGCTTGCTCCCCTCCTCCGCTTGCTCTCGTGTGACACAAACAACACTTCCATTTTATGCTTCCAGCCTGTCCCCTAGTTAGATTCTAGCCCTTGCCTGCTTTACCTGTTTCTTTTAGAGTTCTGCCTGCATGTGCTATTGGTGAGCAGGGAGATTTACTTGGGAGAATGGGGTTTAGCACCACCATTCTTGTTCATCTTGTCCTCTGAGGTCCTCAAAGGCGGAGGTATCTGATCCAATCGCTACTTGTGCCAGCAGGGAAGGCAACACAACAGTTGTGACCCCCCACTTCCTTATCTTTTATTAACAACTTGATTTGTGTGGTTGGTTATAATTTTTACGTCCCCATGGATACACCATGTCTGTGCCTCAGATGTGCCCCCGCCCCATCCTGGATCACTCTGAAATGTGCACTCATCACTATTTACTGGCTTCCAGAATGGAAAGGGGTATGTTTGCTTGTATGTGGGAGATCTCCGTACAGGAAGCTCTTATGTTATTTCCTCACTTCAGTGCCTCTGTTTGGAAGGCTCTGCAGAACGCACTGCATGCAATCAATGAGGTTCTTTCACCATGAAATCTTTATTTCACGTTGAGAGAACATCACAGATTGCATGCAGTATGTTCTGATGAACCACCCAATACGGAGGCGAGGAAATCACAAAATAAGTTTTTTGTAGCTCACAGGAGATCTGCCCCAACCATGTATTTAATTGTGCTTCATCAAACTTTGGCTCTCAACACGCTTTAGAATTGTTTGATTTAATAATGTGTGGATATGTTGTGATATATGCAGTTGTGGAAGGGAGAAAAAGAAACTGGGGGTACCTTGCGGTTCGAGTGAGGGTTTCAGGAGTTTACGGTATAAGCTCTACCTAGAGAGGGGACTTGTGAATAGGAAGTTCTGATTACACTTATGCTAAAACCTTCCCTTTGAATCTCCTTCTTCCAGCTCCAGAGCCACAATCTCTGTTCATAAGGGGTGCAGACCTAATTCGACTGTGCCTTGGTGTGGCCTGGAACTACCCTGTTTGCTCGCCTTGGCAAAAGGGGCCCATCTCTATTAGTTTAGGTGACCACCTTCCAAGATTCCCGAGAGAGGCCGTGGTTTGCCTATTCAGGAACTCATAACAATCATATGTTGTAGGCAGGAGGAGGAAGTTGGTTGACCGTGGGGTCCAGGGACCACAGCCAGCTCCTCGATGCAGGGCCTATAGGCAGCAGGGGCTCCCAGAGTGTCCCCCACTGCTTCTCCGTCCTCACGTGTACAACTGGTCCTAGTGGCAGAAGACTGTTGAAAGAATGGTATGTCTTTCAACAAGGACAAATAATGCAGGAGCAGAGCATAGAAAACAGTATCTCTTCATAGAACCCAATCCTGGAGATTTGCATAAAAATGAAGAGCATTATGGGAACATAAGTATGTCCAGAATTTTAAATGTCTTACTGTGATTCAGTGAGAAACGCTTTGATCGAATAATGAAAGTTGGGCTCTGCAGATTTAATTAGTCACACTAAGATTATTCAGTTGCCCATGCCTAGTCTACTGAAAGCATCTGTTGGAACGTGTTTTGGTTGTGCTTGTGATAACTCTGCTTCAGGACAGATCTCATGGAGAGCATCCTGTACTGAAGTAGAGTTGTCACACTCACCCCTGCTTCATCGAGCAGACCACTTTCAGAAGACTCAGCAGTGCTACAGGGTCTTCTGATAGCCACCTGCTCTGTGAGTGTCAGCGAGCCCTTGCATATGCGGACAGGGTGTAGCAGGTGTCATTTTCCAGCCCACTTCCTGCTGAACACCGGGTTTTGTACCTGTGACCTGCAGATCAAACCCAGCTCACAGCTGTTGTGGAGCAGGAAACAGCTAAGCCCCTTTGAGGGCAAACCACATGACAATGGGAGGGTGCGGGGAGGGACAAGGAAAGGGAAAAGTTTAGTTTTGTGTAAAGAAGAATAAAGAGAAGTAGCACACACTACTGGCTCTGTGTGATTTGTGGTGGCCGAGCCGATTTTTCCCATAACTGGCGATGAGGGGAACAAGAGCCTGCGCATGCCCATACCCTAGAGCAGCTGGTGAGGGGAGCCTCCAGCATCATCGCGACCTGAGGAGAGGGACCCTTAGAAGCTGCCGCAGAGTAGCGGCCAGGCGAAGTGGCGCAATGTATCTCTGGTGAGAAAGGGGATCTGGAGTACAGCGGTGCCACCAGCGAAAGCGCAGTGGTAGAAAAAGCAGAAGGGAACAGACCCCTATGCACGCTCTGTGCAAAGGACCCAGACAACTCAGGAGATAAGAGACATCCACAGAGGGAAAGCAGTGGGAGAAAAGGGCGCAAACTAGACAACAAACCCAGCAGGAGAACAAAGATAAATGTCCACAATGCATCACAGCCTGTAACCGAGATGCTACCAACTGGGGACAGCCAGGAAGAGACCAATAGCACAACAAAAACCAGGCCCACAGGTAGAAATAGTAAGACATCATGGTGGACAACGCACAGGTGCTCGCTGGGGCCGGAGCACCAGTAAACCCCTTGGCGGGAACCACATCAAGGTCTGCGTTCCTGAGATGGCCCAACCTTTTCGTACTACAACCTCACTATGATCAGGGACAAATATGGGAAGAGTGGATGGAAGAATCCAAAGACCTCCTGAGGGCCATAGGAGATCAGGACTCACCCAACAAAGCAGACCTCTTTGCCAACCTGGCTGGAAAAGAAACCCAAGGTATCCTAAAAACCATCCCGACGCAAGACAAGACCACATATGCTCTGATGATAGCTGCTGTTAACAGAAATATAATTATCCTATCCAATAGGCACTATGAAAGATACTCCTTTAATCAATGTGCACAACTCCCCTCATGAAACCACTGGAGAATTTGTCATACGACTACAAACAAAAATAACCCACTGCAATTTTGCAATTAGACTCTGGATAATAGAAGGGTGCACATCTTCAACATTCAGGAAACGCCTTCTGAAAAAACCTCTATCGCTACCAGAGATTATAGATTTAGCCAAAGTTTACGAGAAATTAGACGTGCAAGCAGTGGCCATTGAAAACCTCTGGAAAGGTGATGGCGTTGCAGCGATGCAGACTATGTCGACCACAGGTGCAAAAACCTATGGGCCACCAATCAGACCCAGACTGAGAAACGCACACTAAAGACCCCAAGGGGAAAGACAGTGCTACCAATGTGGGTTTGAATACCCTCACAGGGGACAATGCCCAGCCATAGGACAAATGTGCATGAGATGCGGTCAGGAAAACCATTTCCAAGTGATGTGCCAAGAGAAGAACCCTGCACTCCTGAACTACAGGCCACCCATATCTCCTGGGGCAATGAGACGGTAGGAACAAACCCAAAGACTCGGCTACAAGACACACCCAGATCAATAAACTCAGAGGATAAACCAGGGAAGAAAGACAGCAACATTCCTACCCCAGACCGGAATGGTAAGACCAATGAAAGACCTATTGCTACAACCTCTGTTGCAATACTCTGAAGATTACGACTACCCACTGAGCCCAGCAGGGCACTACACCCGCCAACCTGAAACCCATAACAGCAACTATGATATGGACCCATATCTAAATCCGCAATCCAACTTTGTGCAGGATCCGTAGGAAAACCCACCTGTAAATCGAGAAGACGAGAGACCAGACCAGAGAAGGTCCACAAGACAGATATATCAGAGAATATGTGAGATTGATCAGTGAGGCAACAGATGACAGCGCAGCCCCAAAGGTCACTGCCCGGATTGGAGGACTGAACCATCAGTTCATCGTAGACATGGGGGCATCCATAAATGTTATGAACAAGACCCTGTACCAAGCAACAGAAGACATCTACCCACTGTGGCACACCTGCTTCAGTCCACAGGACAGTTTCAATGTGACCTGTACCAGATGGCACATAGGACCATCCACGTCATACAAAGCCCCTTGACAGGGAGATGCCTACTACTCTACCGCACAGCATGGGCACTCGCTCTGATGGACAACCTCCGACTGATCATAATGAATGTCTAAGGTCTCCCGACGGAGGCGCACATATTGAACATGTCATACCAAAAGATGTCTCAACACTATAAAAAGCTTGTTTCCAGCACTATTTGAAGGAGTGGGTATGCTCAAACACTATGGGATCTCCCTCCACATTGACCAGAGGGTAACGCCAGTACTGCAGCACCCATGCTGAGTTGGGTTTCACCTAAAAGCACAAGTGACACAAGAGTTACAACTCCTACTAGATAATGGCATTATTGAAAGAGTAAGTGGCCCAACACCATGGGTGTCACCACTAGTTGTCATCCCAAAGGAAAATGGCTGACTATGCCTCTGTGTCGGCATGCACATACCAAATGCGGCTATCCAAAGAGAGACACCTAGGCCCATATATAGAGGACATGGTCAGACTGAACCAGGCCAACAGATTCTCCAAACTAGACCACAACCAGGGGTACCACCAGCTGGTCAGTCACCCTGATTCTAGACCCATCACCACGTTCGCAACATATGAAGGACTCTTCTGCTACAAGCGGCTTAATTTTGGAATATCCTTTGCTGCAGAAATATTTCAGGAGACTATCCGCATGACTAATTGCACCAGTACCCACTGCGCTTAATTACAGTGATGACATACTTGTGTTTGTCACCTCTCAAGACCAACACGACCAAGCCCTAACGTGTGAGATGCTACAAACAGCTAGCCTTACCCTAAATGGGTCCAAATGCGACATCAACAGACACATCCTCGGGTTGTTTGGGCACATTTTCTCAGACCAAGGAATAATGGTGGACCCCGAGAAGATCAGTGCGATAGTTGACCCGACTCCCCCGACAGGAGTTTCTCAACTTCAGTTGTTTCTGGGTATGGCAGGATACTGTGCCCGCTATCTTCCTAACTATGCCGTACTCACAGATCCCCCAGGCAACTACTAAAAAAAGACACACCGTTTGAATGGGACAAGGCTTGCCAAGAGGCATTCCAGGTAATAAAGGTGGAGCTAGTCAACCTCAGATTAGCGTACTTTGACGCAGAGTGAGAGACACTGAGATAACGTTTGATGCCAGTCCGGTGAGCCTTGGTGCCATACTCAACCAAACCGAACCCGACGGACAGCAGAGGAGGCCCATTGTTGCGTATGCAAGCAGAGCCCTATGATCCACCAAACAAGCATACTCCCAAGCTGAAAGAGAAATCTTGGAAGCTGTGTGGACATGTGAAAAATGCCACCACTTTGTCATCGGAATGACATTCACACTCCTAACTGGCCACCAAGCACTCATCTCCATTTTTGGCAACCCTGAAAACCAAAATGCCTCCACGCATTGAGAGATGGAGCATCAGGCTCCAGAAGTAAGACTTCTGCATCATCCACAAACCCAGAGGTGATGCAAACCCGGCAGACTACCTATCTCGGCACCTGGACAGGCAAGGAAAAGAGACAATGGAAAAGGAGGCAGAGCATTACATCAGGTATCTGTCAGAGAATGCACTTCCACCGACGCTCGCCATCACACTATTCGCTACCAAATGCAGAGCAGACTACACCATACAAGCAGCAGTGTGACTCTCCAACACCAACAGGTGGAAAGATTACCGTAAGGAACCATTTGAGGACAGGGAGGTGGACAGAAAGGATGGCCAAAATACAATTGGCTACCACTGAACAAGGCGTCCTACTGCGAGGAAGTAGATTACTAGTCCCCAAATGCCTGAGGAATGCAATAGTAAACATAGCACACAAAGGACATCGAGCGATTGCAAGTAAGAAAAAGATACTACGCACCCAGGTATGGTTCCCATATATGGATGCGGTGGTCGAAGACATTTTAACACACTGCCAAGCCTGTCAGAAAGCTGCAGCAAATGCACTCCCAGGACCCCTGCAGATTGTGACACTACTGGAAGGACCTTCGCACTGAGTAGTGATAGACTTCTATGGACCCTTAGAAGAAGGGGGCCACCTACAAGTAGCAATGGACGAATACTCGAGATTCCCAAAAATGAAGCCGGTGCAGTCTACAGCTTTCCGCCACCATAATAGAGGCACTATTCAGCAAATAGGGAGTGCCAAACGTTGTGAAGACAGACAATAGGCCCACATTCCAAGGACAAGAGTTACAGAAGTTTGTGGCTCACCTATGATTTGAGCATCAAAGAATCACCCCGCTGTGGCCACAGGCGAACGGGATGGTGGAGCGATTCATGTCCACCATCAAGCAGACCAGACAGAAGGCTTTTCTGGATCAAACACCCCGTCCTCAAGCAGTGTGTCAAATGCGGAGAAGCTACCGGAACACACCATACAAGGCCACAGGGAAGACACCAATAGAGATAATGATGAGATACAAACCCTGAACGTGCCTAATACAACTGGAGGACTACACTGCAGAGCGAGATGCAGAGTTAAGAGAACTAGACGCTGAGATCAAAAGGAAAGCCAAGGAATGGGCTGACCAGAGAGAAGAGGGACAAATGAACCACAACAACCGATTGGAGAGCTTGTCCTGGTACGGCAAAGACAACCGCGAAAGACGGACTCGAGATATGACCCAGAAGCATTCCTTGTGACTGAAGTCCAAGGGTTGATGGTCACCACAACAGGAGATGGACGCAAGATAACACGGAACGCCTCATTCTTCTGCAGACTCCACACGACGAACCGGAAACCCCTGAGCCGACACAAGGAAAAGAACAGAAAGACAGGGAGAATCAACTGGAAACGGAGGAAAGACCAAGCGAGACTCGCGAATCACCTGGAAGACTGCATCGAATGGTGAAAAGGCCATGATGGCTGATCGAGCAAATGTAAGCCCAATAATGCTTATGAATAGCAAGGGGGAGGTGTTGTGAAACAGGAAACAGTTGAGCCCCTTTAAGGGCAAGTCATGTGACCATGGGTGGGTGCAGGAGCGGGTAGGAAAGGGAGACACAAGGAAAGGTAAATATTTTGTTTCAAGGAAGGAAGAATAAAGGGAAGTAGCACACCCTACTGGCTGTGTGCGATTTGTGGCCGCAAAGCCGACTTTCTCCATAACAGCAACCAGCGTTTTACCCACTGAGCCATTTTACCGGCTGACAATAGGGGAATACGCAACACACCATACGCACACAATGCAAGTAAAATATCAGACACACCCAGAAGCAAGAAAGGAAAAGACAGAAAGGGAGTTTTCATTGGGCCTTTTCGCTGCATTTCTCACGTGATCTATTTTAAAGACACGTTTGTGACAGCTATTCATTTTGATCACTTGCAAATGTGTCTTTAAAACTGGCGCAACAGCAAAACAACATTCTTTGCGTTGGGCCTACACTTTCTACAGCACCAGACCACTGTGTCACATAACAACGGCGAGCTGTTTGTTGTCTGTGCACCTGTTTCCTGAACAAAACCTGTATTTTAATCCGGTTCCATGAAAAAAATGCAAAATACTAATGCTTTTGAACAGGACCTATGAGGGTCCTCAAACCTATTTTACAGATTTAACCCATTCGTAGAACAAGCTCTTAGGCACTGAGCTAACAGAGAAGGCACACACATACAAAAAAAAACACATAATCAAAGAATCCTACTAGTGACATCTGGTCGATTCAGTTCTGATCACTTAAAATATGCATTTTTCCCCCCCAAACAATATTCGTGATAGCCTCTGACCCCCATCTCCTCCTGACCACATTTGATTCCAAGGTGAGGCGTTTGAAAACAAGGTGAGGAGGCATATTTTTCTTTTCAAATCATGTTTAAAGGCATTGTTGGGTCATTTTACAAGAGGTGCATATATACAACTAAAATGTAAAGAAGCTAGACCTAAACTCTTTATGCCATACACTCCACTGGATTACAATGCATTTTAAGGAGGAGTAGGCACACCAAATAGATTTAGGGGTCAATTTTCTACAGAGTGGAGTGCAAAATGAAAGCGTAAAAAAAAAAAAACTTTTTGCTTTACTTTTGATCTCCATTTCATTTCAGTGCCTTTCCAATCCGTAGGAGGCGGGCAAGGTTGACTTTGCATCTCACTTTGCTTTCCTCCTCCTTTTTAGGAAGAACACAAGAATGAGATTTTGATGCAGGTGTAAAACAAGTGGGTTCCTATGGAATCCACCAGCATTTAGCAGCGACCAGAAACAGACAGCTAACGGGAATCCATTGTAATTTGAAACTGCAGAGTAATTTTCAGGGGGCATTTACATTTTGGACAAAACAGAGTAAGATTAAATAATGAAGGGGATTTTGCCTGTTTTTGCTCTTACTTAACCATACAGGAAATGTATAAAGTCGAAAACTACATACAGGGGTCCCAACGGCATTCCAGTACGAACGTTGGTGGTCCCCTGCTTTTAATAAATGGATCCTCCCAAAGCCCACGCACAACCAGCATCAGGAACAAGATAAGGGGGCGGAGTCATATCGAACTACCCGGGGGAGGGGTGTTTACACCACCGGCCCTCTCAGTTAGCCCCCCGGTGAGGGTTGCAGATGCCAGGGGCGAGATCCAAAAGTGCCCTACTGAAAGCCAATAACCCTGCCAAAGCTCGAGGAGGACAGCTGGAGCACTGTTTGAGGCAACTCTGCACGGAGGAGCTTCAGTTTGGGACCGCAACGGGGGAACAAGACACCAGGGGAGCTTGGAAGCCAACACCAAAATGGCCCTGAGCAAGGAGGACCTTCAGGAATGCCTGCAGGAAGTCAGGAAGGACATTACTTACCTAGGAGACAGGGTAGACATGGCAGAATCAGGACTCTCGGAGATCGCAGAGGATTCAAAACAAGCCAGCATACTACTCAAACAAGTCGCCAGGGCAACAAACAACCTAGAACTCCAGGCGGAAGACCTTGAGTACAGATCCCGAAGATCTAACATTAGAGTTAAAGGTCTGGGCGAAACAATTGAGGACAAAGACCTGAAAGAAACAATGCAAAACTGCTTCTGCAGCCTGCTAGCGGGCATCCAACCAGAGGATATACTCATTGACAGAGAGCATAGAGTGGGACCAAAAAAGAGAGATCCGGGAGCCAGGCCCAGGGATGTTCTACTGGCGATGACCTCCTACACCATGAAGGAGAAGATACTACGGGCAGCAAGAAAACAGCAATCAGTCTCCATCAATGGAACGCAAGTCCAGCTATATCCGGACTTGGCATTGTCAACCTTGCACAAACAGACTTTAATGACGCTGGTCACAATGGCCTTGAAAATGAAAGGAATCACCTACAGATGGGTATATCCTTTCGGCCTGCAGTTCACCTGGGAGGGCAGACAGCAGCGCATCACTAGCTGTGAAGAAGGCCTGACTCTACTGCACCTAGAAGAAGGAACCTCAAAGAGGATGAACCACGCTCGGATTCAGGATCAAATCATAATCGGAAAGGTGATGGACTCGGGCAATGGGAATGGTCAGCTACCCCCAATAAGAGGAGTGGCAAAGAGATCACTTTAACAGGACCTGCTCCAAAATTAATGCCAGCAAAAGACCACATGTGTGACAATAACCAGCAAGCTGGGCCAAGGGATTGAGACAGGGGAGGGACAAGACGACAATGAGGGAAGAAACTTGAGACGAGTAGCAAACTCTCAGAGATGGGGGCGACCCATCCTGGAATCTAACTCGGGACCTAGATATGTCTTGGCGGGGGTGGTGGAGTAAAAGTGTTACCCAAAGCCCCCAGAGGGGCTCAGGGAAGGTTTTGGGGGACTGAGGGGCAAGGGTAGGGGTGGGGATGGAAGGGAAGGAAAGGTACAGTTGGCTTCTTGTTAACTGGGAATGTTTTGAGATATGGTCTGCAAGACGAGGGGATCCGCAGGTTAAATAACAGGAGGAGACATAGCCGTAATCGTGGACACCCCAGACGGGATATGGCTGAGCTGAACATCGTAACACTCAATGTACAGGTCGTCAATTCGCCAGTAAAGTGCAGCACAATCCTGTTGAGGCGGTTAGATCTGCAAGCGTCAATTGTTTTCCTACAAGAAACACACCTTCTCCCTACAGATGAGAAAAGAATGACCCATATAGCGTTTCCCAAACAGTACTATGCCTCAGGAGGGAAGAAAACCAAGGGGGTGGCTATACTTATAGGGGCCAAGGTGTTATTCAAGAAACGTGCAATAACCAAGGATCGGGAGGGCCAGTATCTCCTCCTAAAAGGCACGTTGGGAGAACAGACACATACATTAATAGCATTATACGCCCCAAATGGAAAAACAAGACCTATATCTAGGGGAAATACTAAAGAAACTGGGGGGCTGGTGCGAGGGCCACATAGTGATTGGCGCAGACTTTAACTGTGTCATAGATCCCACCATGGACAAAACTCTGCCACCCACCGCAGTATATGGGAGGAATAGGCAGGCGTTGGGGAAACTCTTTAGGGACCTTGAAGTGGTTGAAACGTGGAGATTCACCCACTATTCAGCAGCCCACAAAGGATATTCGAGAATCAATATGATACTGGTCTCGGCCACCTTGATCCCCCGGTGTGCAAAGTAGAAATAGGCGCTAAATATCTCTCAGATCATGCTCCAGTTCTAGTACAGATTGAGACGGTTAATGGTACCCATGAGGTCCGCGGAAGCTGGAGATTGAACAAAATGATATTAAGAGATTTGGCCCTTAGGACGCACATGGAAAAGGTAATTAATAACTACTTTCAGGAAAATGACAATGGGGAACGAAATTTGGGAGTAATCTGCAATGCAGGGAAAGTGGTGGTTCGGACGGAACTTATATATCACAAACCACAGCACACATGCGGGAAAGGGGAATAGTTGAGGAAAAACTTGAAGTAGTGCTACTGGAAGCTGAAACCCAATACAAGACTAGGCAATCACATAAATCGCTAAGAACAGTCCGGAAAGCAAGAGCCCTGCTAGAAACACACGTAGCAGACTGCACTGCACAATCATTGCTGAACATCAAGCAGACATATTATGTTCAGGGAGGGAAGGCCAATAAATTGCTGGCGGCCAAACTACGTAAGCAAAGATCCCGAAACTATATTGTACATCTTAAAGATGAGAAAGGGGAGCTATGTACATCAGAGGAGGGAAAACTGAATATAATGGAAAGATTTCATCAGGGGTTCCTGAAACAAGAAAACCTCCATCCACAAGCACAAATAAATTATATGGGGAAATGTACCTTAACCCAGATTACAGAGGACGACAATAGTGCATTGCAGCACCCATAACTGCACAAGCAGTAAGCAACGCTATAACAGGTCTACCCCCCAACAAAACCCTGGGCCCGGATAGACTAGGGAATGGGTTTTACAAAACATTCCGTAATCAACTTCTTGCCCCATTAACAAAACTATTTAACCACATTACGGACAGTGGTACGGTTACACCCGACATGGGAAACTCACTTACAGTCCTACTACTTAAACCATATAAGGACCCTACAGACTGCACTAGCTACCGGCCTATTTCACTGCTTAACAAGGATGCCAAACTGTATGCTAAAATCCTCGCAAAAAGGCTGTCGAAGGTACTACCCAAAATAATCCACGCTGACCAAGCAGGGTTTATAATAGGGAGACACACGCCAGACAACATTAGGCGGGTTGTGTATATAATAGATCTGGGAACTAGGACGGGACAGACATTTTCCATAGCTGCTTTAGACGCACAACGGGCCTTCAACAGTATAGACTGGGCGTATCTGAAGCTGGTCCTGCAGAAATGTAGATGTGGTCCCGCCTTCATTACAATGGTTCTAGCAAACGTTCAACTCCCGAACACGACCTTCAGGGTTAATGGGAGAGCCACAGCCAAAATAAAAATACGCAGGGGCACACACCAGGGGTGTCCACTCTCCCCCCCCACTAATATTCGCTATGGCAATGGAACCTATTGCTGAAATAATAAGGCAGGACCGAGAGGTCTTGGGGGTGACCTGTGGAGAGATCACACAAAATAGCACTATATACTGATGACATAATACTTTTCCTCATAAATTCTATAAGTACAGTATCAAAAGCACTCGACAGGTTACAACAGTTTGCTAGGATCTCAGGGTTCACGATCAACTTCTCTAAATCAAAGGCCCTAAACATCACGGAAGGAGAGGGGGTGATTAATACACTGAGATCACTATACCCACTGATTTGGGAAAGCGAGACAACTGGATACCTAGGGATTCACCTAACAAAAGATTGTAAAGGGCTATATGGAGCAAATATAACACCCTTGTGGAAACAACTGCGGGACGATCCGCATAGGTGGGACGCCCAAGAACTCTCCTGGTTCGCACACATTGCATCCCTTAAAATGACCCTGCTGTGCCCCACCTGCTATATGTGCTAAGTTCCATCCCAGTAGAAATCCCCCCCAATATAGGGAAGGCCCTACAGAAAGAGCTTACAACCTTTGTCTGGCATTGGAAAATACCTAGAATACAAAAGAGGATCTTGACGAGATCACCAATCCGGGGGGGATTTGGGGCACGCGATATCGAGAGGTACATCCTAGCTGCCCAAATCGCACCTATGTTGAAGTGGATGGGGGAGGACACATCAAGCGGTTGGACAGGAATCGAGCAAGGGGTGACTACAATCCCGCTGGGAATGCTACACATGTTGCGAGTAAGAGCTAGAGGAGCAGAAGGCCACCTGCTGGAAGCAACCAAAGTATCACTGAGGGGATGGGACAGAGCTCTGAGGAGGCGCAATATTACACCAGGCCTAGGTCCCTTCACACCAATGGCACATAATCAGGACTTCACCCTGGGCGAGCATGCACGATTTTGGGATAATTGGGGACATGCACAAACAATTCACCTAAAATAATTTTTCCAAGGGGAAAATCTGTTGCTATTCGGGAATGCAAGCAGAAGTTTGGCATAGGGGAAAAAGAAAGATATACATATATACAGATCAGGCACTGGATAACACAAAGGGAGGTTGAGAGGGGGGCCACTAGGACACTGATGGGATTGGAACTGACCCTACAGGAGGGTAAGGTAACAGGGGCAATATCGAGACTGTACAGGTTGCTGGATAAGGCACAAGTGGGTGACAACCTTTCACACATGGACAATTGGGCAAAAGATCTGGGGATACCCATTACAGAGGAAGAATGGGCTCAAATTTGGAGAGCACAGAAAACTTCCAGATGCACTGCCATCAGAGAAACAGCATACAAAATGTTTCAGGCGGTACCTAACCCCCCATAGGCTGCACAAAATGAAACCTAATTACCTGCCCACGTGTTGGAGGCAAGGCAAATCTGTTTCACATGTGGTGGTCCTGTCCTAAGACCACAAGGTTCTCGGTCACATAAAAGAGATCACAGAGAAACAATTACCATTCACACCAAAAGTAATACTATTGGGGACAGAAGCAGAGGGTGTTTACACAGCAATGGGTAACAATGCAATCCGCATAACCCACCTACTAATGGCGGCAAAGATGACTCGAAATGTTATAAGCAATGTTGGATTATGGTATACAAATACACAGCCGTCAACCTAAGGGCGAACATGTAAAAGTGACTAAAGTAAACAGTTTGTGTAACACTGACCAAAGCACCAATGTCACTGATGCTAGGAGATAATTATTGTGATCGAATAAATAAAGATTTGAAAAAATAATACATCAATCCTATTGTACAGCTAGACTGCTGCTTCTTCGACTCTCCCACTAACCTGTGGATGCATAATGGGCCCTATTTACCCGAGTGTCGCTGCTGGACTGGTAAAGGCATGCTCAAAATATGCCACTGCCAATGTACCGTTGTGGAAATGCAGGTTGTACACTAAGAAATTCCTGCAACACAGTGGAGGGAACACAGGACACGAAAATTAGCCCTATTAAAATAAAAGTATATATTCAGTCATGGTGACAAATCCTTATGGGGTACCCTGGTACCAGGGCCAGTGCACTCCAAATGAAAACTTGAACTGGGGATGTGCACAACTGCATAAGTGTTGATTGCAAACCACACAATTGTGTGGCCCCTTGATTCAATGCAAAGGTCATGTCATAGCCCGCCTCACACGTCCAGGAGGGTGAAGAGGAAGAGAATCTGATTGCAAGGGATTGTATGTGCTCCTGTGCAGGGCTAGACTGGCCTACAGGGTACTATGGAGATTTCCAGGTGGGCCTCTGCACCCTCGGCCTCTTTTGTATTTTATTTTCAAATTCTCATATAGGAAAGGTTTGAGCTAGCTCAAAATGTGTACTATGGGGCCACTTTGAACATTATTTCCAGGGCCTCTTTTGGTTCCCAGTCCACCACTGCTCCTGTGGTGTATAGCGATTGTTTATCAGGGGGCTCATGAACCTGGCTCATTAAGGAGCAACATTGACTATTCTCTTTGAAACAACTTTTAGAGCAGCATTAACAGTTTCGCTGTGTGTTACTCGTGTTGCTGAGAGCTGAGGACTTGCTCCGAGCCTACCTTCGCCAGTCCTCTTTCTATTACCACTATTGGACCTGCAGGAAGCAGAACTCAAATAACCCAACACACGTGGAGCGTGCGGTGTGCGCTGTGTGTTACTCGTGTTCCTCGTTCGGGCGGAGGAGTGGAGGAGCGGCGTACTACCATAGCAACTGAACTCCTAACAGACTTAGGTACTTTTTACTATCAGGGGCGAGGCACTTGAGCAAATTTATGCTTAAGAGGGAGCTCCCTCTCGGAAACCACCCCCACCTCCAAATCCCTGTCCCTGCCTCTCCCCTCCACCCCCCTCCCACCCTCCTACTGGCTAGGGGTGGAGGAACAACTCAAGTCTAAAGGGTATAGCCACCGGCCCGTAAAGTGCAATCAAATTGCAAAAAGCCCCCCCGGCACGTTACTGAGTGGGGAAGCGGATTGATAATGCCTGGGAAAGCTACAAGCCGCAACAAAACGGCAGGAACACGGGGCAAGAAACCCTCTGGCTTGCGTTCAAATAACAAGCTTCCCATACTTAATGATAATGCAGGGACAAGGGAGACTGGGGAAAGGCCCCAGGCAGTGCAAAAAGGCCCCCTGGATGCCTTTTTTCCCCATGAAAACATCTGCCCCCGAAACTGCGCCAGCAAAACAGGATTACACCATTCCACACCTGGAGGGAGAGGGCAGCTACGCCCCATTGGTCTTGGATAATGATTCTCTCCTGCAACTATGCTATGCCCTGCAGGACCGAGTGACCACGCAGGCTGTAGTACATGCAGAGGAAGCCTTAACCAATTTGTCTGCTACAGAACGTCCCTCACTGAAAACAGGGGAGGTGGCTAGTGCAAAAAGTCCGGCAGACAAGACGCTAGTGGAAGCCCAACCTACAGTGACAAATGGAAAGCAGGACATCCAAACTGAGGTGCCATTGGATCAGCACAATGAGCTACCTCACACTGTCCCCGACCAGGTGCCCCAGACTCTCTGCTAGCCCAAACATGCTGTTCGACTCAGTGAACCCCACCCACGAGTCTATGCAAACTGAGTTCAGCACACATGACACCTCCCACACAAGCCAGGCGGTGCTCAGTTTTGTGGTAAAAATCCTACTGAAACTATGCGCTACTATCCACAAAGATTTGAAAGACCAGGGGAAAATGATTGCCGCCCTACACTCGCATCTGAGCAAGGCAAATGGGAATACATGCACGCCCATCATCAACTTGAGGGGTGATGCACCCCCTACTCTATCAAAGAATAACAACGGAGAAGAGAAAACTTCACCAGCTTTGGACAAAGTGCGTGACACCCATCTGGGTGCGGGGAAAATGGCCGCGGGAGATGTGGGTGTAACATCAACTGTGGCCCCCGCATCTAGGAGGCAGGTTCGCCTGGCGAACAACCGCCTTGCAAAGGGCCGCGTTCACCCTAAATCGGCTTTGCCAAGTCTGGAAGACAGCGTACAGGAAGTGGCCCCACCTCTGCCGCGAAACTCCACGGCCAATGGACAGTAACATTTCTAAAAAGCAACGCAAGCATGCTGCTAGGCGGAAGAGAAGGTCTGCGCAGACTGTTGGAACTTTAACTAGCTGGCTGTTTGAAAATCAGCCGAACCCAGATGCCCCAGCACACTCGGGCACGCAACAGGGGGACAAGAGGCCTAAGCATACACCTCCTTCTGACCCTAACCCCTGCCCACCACTCCAACCTGCCACGACGCAGCCACCGGACTCCGAGGACCATTCATGCTCATCCCTGTCACATCTGCCGGGGGGAGAGAGAGAGGAGCAGGGAGTACCAGCCTACAAGGTCGACTTAAGTAAGGGAACAACCATGCCGACGGTCAGCACCAAGGCTGAGGTTCAATTGAATCACCCCAAACTGTTTGCCCTGTTCGCTGAAATACCCTCGCTGCGCATACTTAATTCAAGTGACATGGATTTTGTGGAACCCCTTCGGATATCTGGAGCAAAACTCACCACAATTCATTGCTGCCTCCTGGAAACTGCAGCCATGATAAGGGCGAACCAGACATCCTTGGGCTACCTAGGATACAACTTGGATCCCCCCCCTTCCAAAAGCTCCAGCCAGAGACGAATGCAGAAAATGTAATTGTACTACCGCTACTGCCTCTGCGAAACCAGGAAAAGGAAGAGCGGCAATCAAACTTACAGATGAACAAGGCTGGGAGAAATGTTTGCACAAAGGAAAGTAGGGTGAACCTCCACTGTAATCAGCTGGAACACTCGGGGCTTCAGCCATTGGACAAACGCTGGTGGCTCCCGTGAATGGCTATTGGGATCTGAGCTCTTCCTTCTGCAAGAATCTTGGGTCACTTCGAAGTGGAATTTGATGGCTATGTTACTTTCCAGTCGTTGGCCACTAAGGGCAAATTGGGTAGACCTAGTGGCAGCTTATTGACCAGTGTCAAATCCTCCTATAACCCTAGGCTGATTCATGGGGGCTCCCCGGGTGGTAACCTTTTGGCTATACAGATATCCCCCCCTGGGGGTTGGGGAGGCCACAACGACATACTGGTAGCCAATGTATATGATCCCCCGGGGGTTACAATCACGGAGGACCTTGGGGATACACTGGACCTAATATTGACCTCATGGTCCATGGGAAAAGCTTATCCCCCTGTACTATTGTGCGGAGACCTAAATGCAAAGTGTTTGGACCTGGAAGGGTGTGGGAATTATGCTAACGGTATCGATCGATGTAGCCTCCCCGTAGCTAGGAGCAATCCGAAAGGAAAAATGTGGCTGGACATCCTCAAGAAATGGAATTTGACACTGTTCAATGGACGCACTCTGGGTGATTCCCCAGGCAACTGTACATGGGCTGCTGGGGCAAAGCGCTCAGTGCTTGACTATATAGCAGTTTCAGAATGCCTCATTGGTCATGTCATGCAATTAAACAATTCCCTGAACAACTACAGTGACCACGTGACCTTAAAACTGAGCATGGAGGGAAGAAGTAGGCCCACTCTCTTGGGAGCATGCCAAGGGGTCTCATCCAACCACGCTGGAACAAGGATCCGGTAGACCGAGCGGAAAATTGACAAAATTAATTCCATCTTCATCCCGAGTCCCATCGAAATTAAACAGCTGCTCTGGGGAAAAAACCCAGAGGTGATTGAACAGTGGATAACCCTAACTAGCCAGGCTCTATTTGGGGGTATCCCTGCTTCCGGGATAGGATGGAAATCGCGAAGACAGATTGCCTTCGATGTCAACATACGTGATAAGAAACGGGAGATGAGACGCTCTATCCGAGTGCTAAGGAGGCCCCTGGTGACCGCGGCTGCCTACGGCCCGATAAAGGACCAAATTAAGGAGATAAAACGTAGATTCCGCTCTTGGCTCCGTGTCCATCGGCTAACCTGCGGAGCTGGCAGTGGCAACAATTCACTGAAATACTCTGCAGCAGAAACAACCGCGCCATATGGCACTATTTAGCCAAGTCAAGAGGGGAATAGAAGTTAAAAGTCCTGAACCCAATCTCAAGGGAAAATTGGTCCAGCTACATCGCCAATAAATTCCATCAGGACGGGCCGATAATTACTCGATTGCCTATGAGCGAAAAACTGTGGCCCCTCCATCTTAGTCACAATATCATAAAACAATCTATCTTAAAATTAGTCTTCCAATGCTCCGGGCCCCAATGGGCTGGCAAATGCAGTGCTGAAAAAAGACCCTAGCAACTGGGCCCAGGTGTTGCTTACTTTATTCTTCGGCATCTGCTGGGCACGCCTTGTCCCATTATCATGGAAAAAATCCCTTCTGATCCGTACAAAAAGGGCGATAGGGGATGTCCTGCTAACTATAGACAATTGTGTATGCTAGATCTCACAAGCAAAATCTTCATGACTCTGGTCCTGAAAGAAGTCAAAGCCTGGGTAACTGAAAAATCAGACTCTCCATTATGCACAAACTGGATTCAGACCTGGGGCTAGTACTACCCATAACATCCAGTTCCTGGACCAATTGATCAACAACACCTCTACCAACCAGGAGAGCACCCTATATATTGCTTTTAAAGATTTCAGCAGTGCTTTTGACCTAATGGTCCGGGACACCCTCTGGCGCAAACTTAGAAGCATGAACTGTCCGTCTTGGATACTTCATATTCTAATTGAGCTACATTGCGATAGCTCGACCAAAGTCCGCCTCAACGACAATGGCGAATTTTCCACTTCCCTATCTATCAACTTGGGGGTGACACAGGGCTGCGTGACGGCGCCTATGCTTTATAATCTATATATTGCAGATCTCCTAGAACGCATGACTGCTAAATCAAACTGCACACCCAAGCTGGGTGATACACCCATTACTGGCATGCTCTATGCCGACAATCTAATTTTATTCGCTCGAACTTTATATGGCATAAAGAACATGCTAAATGAGCTGGCAGAGTATGCATCCCAACTGGGGCTGATCATCAATCTGGACAAGTCTAAAGCAATGGTTATCGCTCGCGAAGGCCCTACCCGCACTGGCATTGATACCAACCTGGTAACCATTGCAGTGGTAGAATACTACCCCTACTTGGGGCTGGATTTCAAAGCACCTGCCAACTATGAAGGAATAATCTCCAACAAAAAACGCCATGCTAAACTGATAACTCTCCAGGTATGCAAATTTGCCAGGGGCACAGCAGGCTTTAGCATGGCAGGAATACTAAAACTTTACCAACAGTGTTTTGTGCCTGCCATTCTCTATGGCCTAGAGGCACTGGCTATGCAAGACTTGAAGTGGCTGAACATCCTGGAGGGCCACTTCTGGCGTACGGTAGTAGGGCTGGGCCCGTCTTGCTCAGTACAGTACCTACGCCTTGAACTGGGCCTCACATCCCTGAGAGGCATGGCATTACGCGCAAGAGGAGTTTTCTACCTCAAAGCGCGATCTGATCCTTCCTGCAGACTGTTGAGGTTGGCTGGGGAAAACTGAGGCCGAGAGGTACCCCTGGGGATCTAATTACAAAGCACTAAATGAAGCCCTTTTCAGGGAGATTGACTGGTCTTATGAGAATAAGTCCCATCTATCTTATATCCATTGGAAACGCTCATTTGAGGAAAAATTGAATAGATGGGACTGGACTATGAACACCATCCATCTGCCCAAACTTAGAGGGTACGAGGCTGTAGCTCACGTAATCCATAGATATCGGAAACCAAAGCCCTATCTGCTCTTGTGCCCAGCGCCCGACGTGATGCATTTTATACTAAGCCTCCGGACTAATCAGCTCCCGGTACTTGCCATCACTGGGGGTCGCATGAAGATACTGTTGGAAGCAAGAAACTGCCGGATATGTCAGAATGCAGGAGTGCTGGAAACTAGCCGGCACGTGTTAACTCTTTGGCCTAAACCTGGCCCTGTATACATGTGCTCCTTTTCCAAATGGGTCCATAATTATGAGACCATAATGAGTTTAGACTTCTGGATTAGCTGCTTAAACTCTGAGGCATTGTGTCATGATCTGTCGATCACGCCCTTTCTGGTCTTCCTGGTCCCTGGCACATCGGGGGTTACTCGCTGTAGTACACCCAACATGGCCGTATACACGGAACGCAGTCTATCGACCTTTACGTCCTATGCAGCACGTTCTATAAATTAGCCACTCCCCTGGGGTTCCGTGCGTCTCAACGCTACTGTTAGCTGTGGCCTGACGTGCTCCGTAGTTCGTTCTCCTGAACTGTGTTGCTTCCTGGTTCCCGGACCTTCCTCCTTTTTCCTTTCCTTCTACCTTCCTTGATCCTGTTTCTTCTGTGTTCCGCGCAGACCGCCTCCGTGTGCTGCCTCCATTCCAAGCTTCCTGGAGTTTTCCATACATCCCGGACGAAGAAGCTGAACGAATCCCAGAATCCGAAGATGGCCGAGCGGGCTTGTACTAGACCCGAACTGCTCAGAAGAAAACCCTGACAAAGGACTCCGCAAACAAAGAAAACAGGTGAGAAAAGGGGAAACCTGTGACAGATTGAGACGCCAACTGACCGATCTCGATACAGACATGGAAGCAGCCGGCCAGGATCTTATGCGTGGCATCCAAGAGCTGACGACCGAAGTGCAAAACTTAAAGGCGGTAAACGCTGCGTTAAAACAATTGGTGTTATCCCGTGATTCCGCCACGAAGGAGAGTGTAATTCTAGGCGGTGTTGTTGACAAGTACGACGGTTCAGCAAAGAGCCTTCGTGGATTCCTAGATTCTTGTTTGGGCCACTTTACATTTAAGCCTTATTATTTTTCTACGCCCAGGGCTAAAGTGGGCTTTATTATTTTGCATCTTTCCGGGAATGCCTTGACCTGGGCTACCCCATTGGTTAACTCTGGTGATGCTCTCCTGGATGACTGTTACAAGTTTACAGTGCCCAGGAACGTTTACTCGACTTTCATCAGGGTACCCAGGATTTGCTCTCGTATGTCACACGCTTCAAACAGCTGGCTAAGGAAGCGGATTGGTCCTCTGAAGCTTGTTTTACTGTATTTCGAAGAGGGCTAAACAAAGAGATCAAGGACGAACTAGCCAGAGTGGCATGCCCGGGTTCCTTTCAAGCCCTAATGGATCACGCTCTACAGATTGACTTTCGCATTCAGGAGAGAAAGGCAGAAAAAAAGAAAACCAAGTTACTACACCAGAAAAACCCCATTGGAACCCCTTCGAGCTCAGAAGGCATTTCTACTCCAAGCAATGAACCTGAAACTATGCAATTAGGGGCCTTCCGTGGACCCATTACCCCCCAAGAGAGGATGCGAAGGATTCATACTGGATTATGTATGTATTGTGCAACCGACAAACATTTAGTAAGAGAATGTCCGATTGCCCCCCCACGGCGCTCGGGAAACGCCAGCTCCCGATCCTAAACGGAGCGCAGGTTCGGGAGAGAGATGTCTGCTCCACCTCTATTCCATCCTTGAACTCTCCTGGACAAAATTCCTTGGTAATCTTACAGGCCTTCTTGACACCACCCAAGAAAGAAATATACCCCATCCTGGCACTGGTCGACTGTGGAGCTATGGGGTATTCATAGATCATGAATGGGTCCTAAAACACCATATTCCTTACGAATCCTGGACTATCATGTAACCTGTAGAAGCAATTGATGGAAGACCCCTTTCTTCTGGACCTATAACCCTGCAGACCAAGGAGATTGAGCTTGCTATAAATCAACATCGAGAAAGGATAAGATTTGACATAATCAAGTCAGCCCATTACCCCATGGTTTTGGGAATGCCCTGGCTTCAAAGACACAACCCCTATATCAATTGGGCAGCGGGATCATTGTTCCTGGGTTCTGAGTTTTGTATGTCCCACTGCTTACATCCAGACCTTGATCCTACACCATCGAAAGGATTTCCTACAACTCATCAGAACACAATCTCAGTCTAAAACATCATCCGGGTTCCGGAGGCTTACCAGGAATATTCCGATGTTTTCTCCTCTGCCATTGTTCAGGCCTTACCTCCCCACAGACCTGAAGATTGTGCTATTGAAACTGAACCTTCCGCTGTGATTCCTTTTGGAAGGATGTTCATCCTATCATAACCTGAAAAGAAAGCCCTTCGTGAATACCTGGATACAAATCTTGCAAATGGCACCATACGACCATCTAAATCTCCATCAGGGGCCTCCCTGTTCTTTGTTCCTAAAAAAGACTCTAAAGAACTCAGACCGTGTCTGGATTATCGAGGTCCAAATCAACGTTCTCTCAAGGCCCGCTATCCGTTGCCCTTGATCTCAGACATCCTGAAGGCAGTAAGAGGCGCAGTTGTGTTCACCAAGCTGTATCTCAGGGGCGCCTATCATTTGATTCGTATCAGGGCAGGTGACTAGTGGAAGACAGCCTTTAGAACACCCTTTGGGCATTTTGAATACTTAGTCATGCCCTTTGGACTTGCTAATGCCCCAGCGGTGTTCCAACGTTTCATGGATCGAGTGTTCTCGGACATGCTGTTCCTTTTTGTGATTGTCTATCTGGATGATATTCTAATATTTTCGAAGGACCCTCTCGAGCACGAAGAACATGTGAAAGCAGTATTACAACGCTTACGCGAAAATAAACTCCTGGCGAAGCCCAAGAAATGCATCTTCCATACTTCTACTGTTCACTACCTAGGGTTTGTCCTTACTCCCGATGGTATCGGTATGGATCAATCCAAGGTTAAGGCTATTTTATCCTGGCCTAGCCCCGCCTCGGTGAAACAGATACAATCCTTCCTGGGCTTGGCTAATTTCTATAGGAAATTCATACCTTCCTTTTCCGAGATTGTCCAACCAATAATTGCCCTATTGAAAAAAGATGTTCCCTTCCATTGGACCATGGCCCAAGAGAAAGCCTTCCAACAGTTAGTCTGAGTTTACACAAGCTCCCATTCTTGCTCAGCCTGATGTTAATCGACCATTCATAGTGGAGACAGACGCCTCCAATTACGCCATTGGAGCCGTCCTAAAACAGCAATTCGAGGATAGCTTGGAACAACCCATTGCCTGCCTTTCTCGGACATTAACTCCTAGTGAAACCCATTACTCCGTCCTAGAAAAAGAGCTGCTAGCCATCCGTCAAGCCTTCACAGAATGGCGTCATTTACTTCTAGGAGCCAAATTTCCGGTCCATGTCTGCACGGATCATCGAAACCTACAAGTGTTGCAAGCCTTGGAATGTAGGAATAGTCGCCAAGCTCGGTGGGCCTTCTTTTTTGCCCAATATCAGTTTCAGATTCACCACGTCCCTGGAACCCAAAATGTAATAGCTGATGCACTTTCTCGTCCAGACTATGAACGTCCAGAAGATCGGACGTATCCCAAGATGTTTCCTCATACCATATTCGTAGCTCAAGCAAACAACCTCCTGGAAGAGATCTGTATGTAAACTCAGACTTCGGAACTTTTGAAAGGAATTTCAGAAAGGAATCAATGGAACTTGAGAGTCAAGGACGGATACTTGTTCAAAGATACCAATCTGGTCATTCCTCCACAAAAATTACAACAAAGAATAATAAATCTCTGCCATGATGCTCTTCATTCCGGTCATCGTGGTATTTCCAACACCCTCCGTCTAATACAAAGACAATTTTGGTGGCCCAAGATGAAGACCGATCTACAACTGTATATTCAATCTTGCTCCGTCTGTAATCAGAACAAACATAACCAGAAACCAGCAGGTCTCTTATTACAGCCTACACCACCAACCAGACCTTGGGAAATCATTGCTACAGACTTCATTGTGGAATTGCCGCCTTCTAGAGGTTGTACCACTATCCTGGTCACCATTGATCCATTCACTCATATGGCTCACTTTACTCCTCTGTATAAATTACCATCCTCCTCAGAACTTTCTGGTATTTTCCTGGAACACGTCTTCCGACTGCATGGACTTCCTTCCAAGATCATATCGGACAGAGGACCCCAGTATATCTCTCAGTTCTGGAAACACCTCTGCAGGATACTAGGGATTCAACAAGCTCTCTCTTCGGGATATCATCCCCAAACCAACGGTGTCACAGAACAAGTAATTCAAACCCTTGAACAATATCTTCGTTGTTTCTCTACCAAAGTCCAGGATGATTGGTCACTTTTAGTACCAGTAGCCGAATTCGCTTACAATAATTTGGACCATTCGGCTGTTAAGACCAGCCCTTTTTTCTGCAGCCAAGGATTTCACCCTTCGGTCTTACCTTCTGTTCTTCCACACCCTACACCTGTTCCTATTGTCGATTCCTGGATTGAAACACTCATAAATTTTCAGAGAGAAGCCAAGGAACATCTCGAAAGAGCGCGAATCCAAACCAAACACTATGCAGATTCAAGGAGAAGACTAGGGCCTTCATACTCCATTGGGGATAAAGTATGGCTATCCTCGAAACTTCTACCCGACATCTCAGACCAAATAAGTTGGCTCCCCGGTATTATGGACCCTTCTCTATAAAAGAGATCATCAATCCTGTGGCCTTTCGACTCCAACTCCCGGACTCCTGGAAGAAAATACATCCAGGTAAACCCGGTGGAACGGGTTTTAGAAGGGACCATGCTGTCATGATCCGTCGATCACGCCCTTTCTGGTCTTCCTGGTCCCTGGCACATCGGGGGTTACTCGCTGTAGTACACCCAACATGGCCGTATACACGGAACTCGGTCTATCAACCTTTACGTCCTATGCAGCACATTCTATAAATTAGCCACTCCCCTGCGATTCCGCACATCTCAACGCTACCGATAGCTGTGGCCTGACGTGCTCCGTAGTTCGTTCTCCTGAACTGTGTTGCTTCCTGTATCCCGGACCTTCCTCCTTTTCCTTTCCTTCTACCTTCCTTGATCCTGTGTCTTCTGCGTTCCGTGCAGACCGCCTCCGTGTGCTGCCTCCATTCCAAGCTTCCTGGAGTTTCCATAGATCCCGGACGAAGAAGCTGAACGAATCCCAGAATCCGAAGACGGCCGAGCGGGCTTGTACTAGACCCAAACTGCTCAGAAGAAAACCCAGACAAAGGACTCCGCAAACAAAGAAAACAGGTGAGAAAAGGGGAAACCTGTGACACATTGGGACTCCAATTGGCTCTTTTTAGGACATGGTCTCAAGTAAAACCCTTTCTGTCAGTCGAATCGGGACAGTAATGCAGTAATGCATTGATTTTTCGATTCTCCTCAGCCCTGATTGGTCGACTGATTTGCTTTGGGGTTGAGATTTCATCACCTGTTATTAAGATATACATGTTGAAATACTATCCATCTATTTATTTATGTATTCACTTGTTTACTTTTATCTGCAGTATTATTCTTTACTTTCCATCTTCTTATTTTTCTTTTATTTTCTTCTACATTTTATATTTTGATACAATTAGATATGGTACATGTGGTTATGCTTACGCTTATGCCTAGGCCTAAGTGCTCAGTTGTGTAAAATCCTAATAATTTGGATTATATCACAAAAGTATTTATTATTATTATTATTATTATTATTATTATTATTATTATTATTAACAGTTTCCAAGTATATTTTTCTTTGCTGTCGAATGAGTAAATAAAGAATATGAATGCACGATAGGAATCCTCTGACCTTGTCCATGCTGCAAAAGAGACACGGTCCCGAAATTTCCATTTTATGGACGTGGGGCAGTCCCAAAAGGGCAACGGCTCACCTGAGGAGTGGCAGGCCACTTGTGGGGGGCAGTGATGTGTTCAATTTAGCTGCACCCACCCTCCCCAGCACGTGCAGGGGACAATGCTTTTATCCCTCATTGCCACTTCTGAAATAAGAGATCTCTCATTATGGCCATGTACAAATGGAGACTCCCATGGCGGCCAGGGAAAGACGGAGGCAATGCTGGAACCATAGAGCTGTAATTCGAGACAACCCAGTCACGAATATGCCTTTGCAGAGGTTTGAGTGTTCCCTGTAATACACTCGGGAAACACTGACTGTTAGAGAACCCGTAGTCTGCGAGCAATACTCACGGGCAGGTCCACAAACCCCGCCCACATCTGCTAGTGGGGTGCTGTGGACTTTCCCATTAAGTCCATACTTTACAGAAATTAGTTAAGGTGGAATTACAGTGTTTTTAATGACGTACCTCCACACAGGGCCGGTGCAAGGAATGTTGCCACCACTGGCAAACCTCCACTCATCACCATTTTGTTACCGATTGCAACCCATTACCTGCACCTAACACATTGCTCAAGTCTTCTGCTGTGGATGGATCACGTTGCACATTCCTCAAACTCACGTCCACTCACAGGGTTAGGTTTCAGAAGTCAAATTAAAGTCTCTGCATTTCATAAGTACAGATTTATTAAACCAGTCAATTTGCTATAGTAAGAACAAATATAATACTAAGGCAGGTGGATCAGATTCTTTCTGTAAGTTAAATACAGGCATACAATACAGTCAGTAGGAACATTAAGCACATACACATCACTACCTGGTACAAATTACTAAACACATCGGTATACTAGCTAATTATGATATGCATACATTCAACAATAATTAGCAATACGTCCCTTATTTATAGTCTTAAACTGCCTAAAAATGTTATAAGCAGTGAGTGACTCTCCAAAACCACCCACAAACCTAGGAAACACTGGAGCAGAACTGGTGGGCCACCTGTTAACATAAACTATGGAACATACATGATGGCTTTGGTAGCCCAGACATATAAAACACACATATATCTAGGCCTGCGTGTTACTTCACACTAGCTGTGTGATAAAACAAGTGGAAATGCACATTATAAATCAACTTTCTGTGCTTTCATTTTCTCAAACATAGACACAAGGTTCTTGATATCAATGTTTTGAGCAACGTCATGCACTATTGAAAAGGTTGCTAGCCCAACAGGTCTCTCTTGCATCATTGACGATCGAATATAACTTTTGATCAACTTTAGCTTTGAAAAGCTTTTTTCGCCAATTGCACAGGCAGGGTCAAGAGAATTTGGAGAGAAATACATGTGTTGGGGATACTCTGTGGCAAATTATTATTGTATGCAGATTTCAGTACATCTTGCAGTGATTATCAAATTGGAGCTCTTCTTGAAATGACTTGCAATTCATTGCACAAATCTGACATCAATGTTTTTAGAGTCCTCATTTGGTAAAGCTTTCTCTAGCCTCAAGCAGTGCTAAACAAATGTGCTGTGTCGCCTTACTATTCAAACTGTGTGTGTGATAGAGGAAGCCAAATACAGAACTAATTTGATGCATTTGAGTAAATCTCTCTTCCACAATTGGAAGGGCTGTGTCAATGATTGCAAAGAAAAAGTTCACTTTTAATTTTTCCTTCTGACTTTCCACGGGCTCATCATCTACTTCATGCTTCTTCCTTCGGACACGGGTCGAATGATCAGGTTCAAAACATGCAGGAATTTCCAACTCTTCTGCAAGTTTACTTGCATCGATAAGTGATTTATCAAACCCTGCATGACTCCTGCAATCACTAAGAAACTTGTTTGTTTCTTCCAGTTGTTGCATGGCATCACGAACATCAAATGTTTTTGCCTGGCATTGTTCGCTTGTCACATTTATGTCAACGAGAATGTTATGCCACCTAACAAGGGAAACTACAAACCTGAAGCTAGAAATACCCTTTGCAAGACCTTGGGCATCTGTGCAAAAGATATTAGCAGATCCTGTTTGTGTAGTGTCATTTGATACCTCAACAAGTGCATCATACACATCCCCCAGCTGATAGCAGAGAGGATTCAATGCATGAATACGACTTTCCCATCTTGTGTCACTCAGTTGTTTCAATGTAAGATTTTTAACATGGTGCATCACAACTTCCTATCGGCCTGTCGAAGCAGAGAAATACACATACATATGTTGTACCATGTATATGTCGGTTACCTCCAAGCAACAATTAGCAGCATCATTAACAACCAAATTTAAATAATGCATGCTGCAAGGAACAAACAAAGCGTGTGGATTTACATCCAAAATTCTTCGCTGCACACCATATTCTTTTCCCTTCATATTGCTCCCATTATCATAGTCCTGGCCACGCAAGTTCTCAATGGGAAATGATATTTCTTGTAATTGGTGGAGTGTGGTGTTTGTCATACTAGCTCCAGTTGTCTCTTTTAATGGCACAAATCCTAAGAAATGTACTTTTATGCACACAGGCTCACAATGGCCTAACACTGATATGGTATTCACATAGCGAACAATCCTTGTTCTTTGTTCAACATGACTGACATCTGGTGTGCAGTCTAGAATGACTGAAACATATTTGCCAGCTCGAACTGAGGTTAGCATTTCCTCTTTAATGGCTATGATATATGGCATTTACAATGCGCCTGTGCACAAGTGTTTCTAGGCGCGACAAGACAAGGAAGGGGAACAGAGGGAGGACAAAAACAAAGATCTTACTAGGCCTTGTATCATTCAGATTGTGAAAGTGCGGGGAAGTGGAAGGGGAGATGTGCTGTGGCGGGGTTGAAGGGGAGAAGTGCAGGTAACTCAATAAGTGCAGAGAGAAGGACGGTGGGGTTGCAGATACAGGTCATAAGTGCTAGGGGAGCCCAGATGCAGTATGACGGCAACTGGACATGCAGGAGCATGGGCCTGAGTTCAGAGGGTAACCAGGTGACCAGTGTGTGGAGCAGTCGGGACATCAACAGGGGAGAGGGAGAGAGAAAGCAGAAGCCAAAAGGAAGGTCTTCAGTTGCTTCAGGAACCGGAGGTGGTTCTGCTCAAGTTTGAGAGAGGAAGAGAGATCTGCCCTCAATTCTCTACTTGGAAAAGCGTCTGACCCTCAGAGAGTTGGAAGTGGCTGAGCAGAGAGCTCGAGGAGTGAGATGTTTAGGAATAGTGAGTTGGAGGTAGTGCGGTCCCAAGCCCCAGAAAGCCTTGAAGACAATGCAAAGAGTCTTGAACTTGACCCTTGCCACCACAGGGAGCCAGTGAAGAGATTTCAGAGCTGAAGAGATACTATCCCTGGGCTTGAGGCCAAGGATAAGTCTTGCAGTCCTGTTCTGGATAAGTGATAGAGGTTGGAGAGTAGAGACTGGAAGATTTAGAAAGAGGCTGTTCCAGTAGTCCAGCCTAGAGAGGACCAGAGCTCTGGAGACACTGAGCTTCTGGGGGAAAGTGAGGAAAGGAAGAATACTTCTGAGGAGGTGCAGCTGATAGTTTGACTTCTTAGGGATATCAGAGATGTGAGGAGAGAAAGAGAGGGTGGAGTCAAAGATGACCCAAAGGTTTTTAGCCTCACAGGTAGGAGCAGGAAAAGGGCCCAGAGTGGGCGACCAGAGAGAGAGGGGAAAGGAGGGGGCTGGTGTTCTGATGAGGATCTCAGTCTTACTGGCATTAAGGCAGAGATCAATAGCAGCACACCATACCAGAATTGCGGCCAGACAGTCTGCTATGAGAGAAGGGGAAGAGGCAGCTGAGGGGAGCCTGAAAGAGAGCTGGATGTCATCCGCACAACACTGAACGTTGGAGCAGAAAGTAGCGATGCAGTGGGCAAGAGGTGCCAGGTAGTGGCTGAAAAGGCGGGGGGAAGGGTTAGACCCCTAGGGAGCACCACAAGTTGAGAGAGAGATAGAGATAGAAGAGAGGAAAGACCCCAGTTAGGCAGAATTATATGCAGTACCCTTTGGGAACACCACACACAATTAGGACTACAAGTGACAGTAAAAATTCACTGTTGGTACAAGCCTGTACTACACAGTAAAGTGGTAGCGATGGCTGAGCAGCCAGACTTATCTCAAGAGTAAGTGAGCAGTATCAATAGTTACACAAAGTACAGCAATTACTATGAATCAAACATATACCGACTCAAGGTTTCCGAGTAAAAGAATATACATTTATTTACACATCAGTTATAAAACATTTCACTATTATCAAGCAGTTGAAAAATCACAATCTTAATACACTACACCACACCCAATAGATTCTGGACAAGTTAGGCTCAAAATGAATTGTGAGCAAAATGGCACTCTAGTAATTTAAAAGGGAGGGAAAGACAAAGTTAAACAGAAGTTGAGCAGCACCAACAAGTAAGTAAGCAGGGCAATCTAGAAAAAGGAACAACAGTGAGGAAATCAAATCAAGGGGCCTGGCCCAAAGTCAATGGACCAAAGTCTTTGCAGAGGATCACAAAGTTCAGGGTAGTTCGCGGTTAAGTCTTTGCCAAGAGTTCAGAACGAAGTTGGTCAGACGAAAGTTTACTTTAAAGAATAAAGAAGGACAAGCCCTCGGATTGGCGAAAGATTTCACACACTTTCACCGCGGCTGGATGAAACGAACAACCGGGTTAGCACAGTACCTTTAGAGCAGAAAAATGCTGTCGCTGCGGCAGATGTTCCTGGCAGGTCCTGCAGGCTCACGGTTCCTGAAGCGACTGTCGGACTGACAAGGAGGAAAACTGGAGTGTCCTGCTCTGCCCATGGAAGAAACCAGCAACGGAGCAAAGCAACAAATAAAAGGTGCGCTCCTTAAAACCCAAGCAGGGTCTGATCCTCCTGGCTATCCGGTTCACTGTAGCTGTGCACACCTAATTCGACCAGAAGGAGGGAGGCCTGGCTTGCAGTTTGGCGAACTGGTTGTTCCCACCAGCTCAAGGGGAGAAGATTCCTTGCAGATCTTCCCTGTCGTCGAAGTTTGGAGATTCTGACCCGCAGCAGTGCTTCACCAGGAGGTTCAGTCGTGGTAGAGGTCCTCTTCTGTCAGCTTCTCTTCGGTTCTCTCTATCCAGTGGCAACTCTGCCTTCTCAGTCCCAGAGACCTGCTTTTTATGCGGTTTTCCCCTATTCACACAGCCTGGCTGTCAATCACACAGCAGGGTGGCTGTCCTGGCGGGACAGTCACCCAGCCAATCAAACAGGAGTGTGACTTGGGTTACCAAGGGAACCCATGGCAGGGGTCCTAAAACCCCTCCCTCACATCCTGCCTACCCAGACTTTCAGGTGCCTAAGGAGGGCTTCTGTGCAGAAGCCCGCCAAAGGTCGGCGAACAAAAGGACCAAACCTGGTTTGGCGCGCAGAGTAAAACACAAGAAAGACCTTTACAAAAAGAAATGGCGAATAAACCCAGCCGGAACAAAATAAGAACATATATGGTCCAGCGGGTTTAAGTTTGAGGCTACTAAGATAGCCTAAATCAATACCAAGGCTATATAAAATAACCGCGGTAGAAAAAATAGAGTAGATACCACTGCCACCAGCCAAGTCTTAATGAAAAGGGAACGAAATAATGTTCCATGAGAGACAGACAAAAAGGGATAACTAGTAACCCTTTCCAGTACTCTATTTAAGATAGTTTGTACTGGGTCTGTGGTTTTAAAAAGACTAGCAAAGTCAATGGCAACTTTAAATGTCCTGGGAGACAGTAGTCAGTCCCAGAAAATGGAGTCTGCGTTGAGAAGTCTAAAAAGAAAACCCTGTGTTACTGCACTGAAGGTGCTGTGTAACACACAGTAAAAAGAGGATGCCTATGGAGTAGGTGAGGCTCCACAGTATATGAACACAAAAATGTTAAACACACACAGCAAAACACATTTAAGAGTGGGAAAATGGGCTCACAATCTTGCCAGGTGAAAAAAGAAATCCAGCAAAGCTGCTGAGGGACTCAGTAGGTAAGGGAAATTAGCCATTTTGGAGAATTCTCCCTAACAACCTGAGAGTGTTGGTGCAAGGTCAGCCAGGCCAGGGCCTGATCAGTGATACCCAGGTTATCACGGAGGTGATCGAGCAGGATGGCATGGTTGACCGTATCAAAAGCAGAAGAAAGATCGAGGAGAATGAGGACAGAAGGAAAGTTAGAGTCAAGGTCTTCACAGGTGTTCAGGAGAGCAGTTTCCGTGCTTCTGGCAGCTCTAAAGCCAGACTGGTGGTCGTGGAGACATCCAACAGAATCAGTGTGCAGATTAAGCTGGGAGATGGCCAGTTTTTCCAGGAGTGCCCAGGAAATGAGTGGTGGAGATTGGGCGATAGTTAGCTGGGGAGGATGGATCGACAGAGGTCTTCTTTAAAAGGGGGTGTACAAGGGAGTGCTTATGGGGGAGGGAGGATACATTGGCAAAGGAGTGATTGCAGAAATCGGCCAAGACTGCAGCAAGGCTTTCTATGTGGTCCTTGATGGTTCTGAATGAGCAGGGGAGAACTTGCTTTGATGATACTTCATAAATCGGACTTGTGTAGAAACAACATCTAAGGTGAACAAGGGAATAGAAAAGTTGTGGCTAAAAGTTGAATCAGTTAATTTTGTATATCTTTCCCGAGGTAGTGAATATGTGTGTTTTGGTCTGTTATTTTACAAAGATGCTCATCCATGAGTGGGACAAACAAAGCTAGATACTCAACAAATTACAGTGTTTCCTTTACCGAATGTATGCAGGTTTTTCATGCGTTCCACGAAAGGGCAGATTTTGCATACCGAGAACTCGTACTAAAGCAATCTGTCATTCTAAGATTTGCTGCCAATATTTCTCCTTTTACTTAATATGGCGCACATTTTCTTTATCAAATTGCTTTCTTCTTTTTCATTCGCAGTGCCAGTTCAAAACTGTGATCCAGAAAATTTGCCATGATGCACACCAGCTGAAAAAAGATTCACCCAATGGAATACTCATGCTTCTGTTAAATGCAAATTAAGAATCGAATGTTCTGCACAGGGTTCAAAGAGAACATACACATATAGTTAAAAGGTTTTTTGAAGGACCTGAGTAAACCTGTGCACGGGCAAGGTCCTACATTTGGATGGCAAGTACTCACATTTTATAAAATGGAGTTTAAAAGGCCATGGCTGTTCCTGGAAAGGCAGTATGCAGCAGCCTACATAGGAATTCTAGATATATTTAAAGCACATTTCAAAACAACATTTCCTCCAGCTTGCAAAGTATCTAATTAAAGCCAGTACAGACTGCAATACTGTAGTTCCCAGTAAGCCCATATAATACTAGTAAGCCGAAACAGACCTTAATACTTTACAGTGGCAGTCAGTAGTCTAGCAGCACAATTTGTAAAAGGCATCCTCCATTCCCTCGCTGTCTTCTCTTAGACTTACCTGTTCACGTTGAAATCCTCACATTTGTAGGGGGGTTTCCATGTCTCCTGGTGGGCTTTGACTAAAGTTTGGTGTAGGGGGGTGAGAGTCAGTGGGCAGTAGCCTGCACTGACTGTCCTTGGGGCAGTGAAGTTCCTCACTGTCTTCTTGCCAGACTCTGGTGAGCGATTTGGGGCAGCACAGCTCTTTGACTGTGGACCTTCTCACTTCTGTTTGGTTTCTGCTGACTCCTACAGCTACTACTTCTGTGAACTCTCTGCTTCTGCAAGTACTAATAGGCCCAAACGTAAATTCACAAACACAAATTTCCGTAGTAAACGTGCACAATGCTCCTCCACCTCCATAGCCATCTCTGTGTAACCTTGTGGCCAGAAGCGCAACATGCCAACACAACTTTGCCAACAACCCTTTCTGATGGCTATCGTTAGCATGATTGAGTTGGGTGCTATCACCCTTAAGGACAGCACTACAACGTATGTAGTAGAATGTATTGCACACATACAGGGATCGAACAAATAATTTGATTAGCAGAAGATAAATGCAGCTCGTACCTATCAGGCATCACATAGTAAGCAGACGCTATCGGCAACCTCTACAAAATCAGTAGCTAGCACACTTTGTGCTATAAATCTAATTTTCCCAGTGTAGCAAACAAAAAATTGCTGGTCCATTTTATAACCCATTATTTTTCAATGACTTCACAATGTGTCCTAATGCTCCTTTAGAGCCCCCAGAATTAACCTTACATAGTCGGAACTGAATGGCACCAGTCGACCTTGGGCCATACAAGTATCTTGTGGTATAGTATCAAGCTAGCCAGGCTCGTCTAAGCTGCAAGTAGGAGCTAAATACCTTCAAGCAAGCTTTAATAATAATCTATGAAAAGACTTAAAAACTTGGCATACAGAACCTGCAGAGGACTGTACTGCAAGAAATTGGTAAACTTTGTGGAAAGAAATACAAAACATGACAAACTTTTAAGACCTTCTTGGAAAAGGGTTCCAAGTGTTGGGCCAGACAGAAGCTAAGGACAGACGCTATTGCTTTGGCCTCTTTCTTTTTTTTGTTAAATGTTCCTAAGTCGTAGGGCCGGTTAGATATTAGGATTTGGACTAAGGACTATTTTTTTGCACTTTGACGAGTACCCTTATTTTGAGTTGTTTTAATGTAGTGAACTTCCCTAATGGCATTGGGACTAGATAGGCATTTTTCGTTTTATTTGAATAAAATCCCTTAAAATGGCACAACTTAGTCTGACTCCTTCTGGTTCGCCACAGATGACAGGTATTGTAAGTCAGACATAGGAGATGGACAAGAGGTCATGTTTGCAACGTAATTGGTTTATTAAAGGAACAAAGGCCTATTCTAACCCTAATTCTGAAATGTTGGTTTTCCTAGTTTATAAAAATAAGAAAATTAATAAACTGTGCTTATAAGGATATCCTATAATACAAGCGGTCCTCTGTCCAAACCTACTCAAACCTATAGTCTGTCTCTACCAATAATACAGAAAAGAAACCAACATACGAACAACCAACAATGTCTGGAAGGGATTCCCCTTTTAGTTTCTGACCTCCACCCAAAGTTACCTTGTGTCTCTCTCAGGCCACGTGCCTGAATGCATAGCGTGAGGTCATCTTGGAGTAAGACTCGGACAACAGATTCAAAGTTCAGAACAAACTCTTTTATTAAATTAAATGTCAGGATGGAACAACGCTTATCTTGCCCTATACTATGGTGGGAATTCCCTACGAACCAAAACTAAGGAAAGTCAAAATTAATAGGTCAAGTTTAGGAATCTGTGTCCAAAATCTATGCTTTCCCTCACAACTAATCTTATACAACGCGTAGGGATGTCGGCAACCAACAGAATAGTGTTCAGCATAAAGCTCAAAGCTTGATTTGGCTTGTAACGTTCTTTCAGCCCCCTTCCCCAAGTATAAAGCAGTTCTTATAATAAGTCTTAAGATTGCCTTGAGTTCCAAAATAATATAAGTTTAAGCAAAACTCAGGGTTCTCTTCCCCAAGTTCCAAAGCACAGTTCAATACACAAAATATCCTGCAGCTTTGCCCTCAAGACAAACAATTCTAACTCCAGTGATGTATTCACTTGAGGGTGTTTCCCAATTTCTTTAATGTTCTGTGCCACACTGGGACACTCTGTATATGGCTGGTCTTTGTATTACAAAAAGGTTTTAGTTGCAATTGAGAAATCATTTAAATTCACGTCTGTAAAGTTAATTTCCCAAAGTTCCCTTCACTTCGGCAAATATACCCATTGAGTTTGCGTTTGAGGTCTTTGTGTATTCCCTTTGTAGTACATCGTTTGTTGGCCTCTTTATATTTATATGCAATGGATTTGTAGAAATAACATAGTTGAAAGTTGTTTGGAATATAAAAGGTTCTCTCACTTTTGGCATTATCATCTGGTGCAGGTAATTATATTGAGAAAGCATCCCTTCTCTTGATTTCTTCATAAATAAAGGTTTTTGTTTATTGCAATATTAAAATATGGTTCATTTTTATAATTGAAAGGTTCTCTGCTGTTCGGCATCTCCGTAGCATGTACATGTTTTAAGGTAAGTAACTTGGTTACTAAGATTCGATTTGTTTTTTAATGCAGCATTAAAAATTGATTTTATGATTTGAATATTCTTATTCAGTTCGTTAAGTATCGTAAATGTAAATATATATATATATATATATATATATATATATCGTAACTCCCATGTGCCTTTAACTTGTTCTCATCATTTTGGGACTTTCGATAACATGCTTTCCTTTGCATGTGACCACTCCGTAACAAAGTATTCATTCGGCTTTCATGAGTTAACACGTTTTAATGTTCATTGGTTCATAAGGATTCTATGCGGAGACCTTCGACAACGTGTCTTTCAATCCATGCGAGCACTCCGTAACAAAGTATCCTTTCGCGCAGTATAAAACACTTGCATACCGAGTTTCTGTCTGTCTAGAAACTCACCAGTTGCTTCGATGCTGGCAGTGCAGATCTTCCAACCTTCTCCCCTTTGCTTCAGGGCTCCACCTCCTGCCCCTCAGGCACTCCTGGGTCGGCTTCTGGCCCCAGGAGAAAGAGCACCTTGAATAGTCGAAAAAGGGGCAGCCTTCCAGCCCGGCTCCCCTTTCACGCTTCTGTCTGTTCCACAGAGCCCCTGCTTGCAGGCCACTCGTCCATGAACCATAAGCGTGTTGCTCACAAACAGTACCCCGCTGTACTTCTTGGCCTCTCTACTACTGCAAATTCACTGCCACTGCTTCTGTCACCATTCCTCCTCACACTCATTAGGTGGAGCTTTTTATTTACCTGTAGTCCTGTAACAGGCTGCAGGTGTGAATTCACAATTAGCCCTGCCTGACCATCATTAAAGGGACACACCTGACCTCTATTGCTCTCAGCAAGCCTCTTCTTCGTCCCAGTACCTAAGTGGTGAAAGCAACTAGTCTTCACTGCTCTCAGTTCTTCCTCATCTCAGTACTTTTAGTGGTCATGTGTGAACAGTCTAGGGGAGTTGTTTTGTAATACCCCATAAAGATGGGAGATGGATTTGGTATTAATTAGGGAAAGAGGGATACCATGTCTCTCCCAAGGGCATCCCACTCCTAGTCCCCAAAGACCCTCCACCCAGGAGATCCTCCCTCACTTGTCCAACCCCAGGGCCAGGATCCAAGAGCAATGGCCTTTCCCTGGCCACCTGCACAGAGGATCCATGGGCAAAGGAGTGAGTACACCCTCAGGTTTCTCACAATAGTTTCAAATGTCTTTTTACTCCTCTCTTCCTGGCGGGGTGTGGATCTGGGTCCCTCTCAAGTGTCTCTATCTCTTGTTTTTGGCCCTCTGTCTCAGTGCGGTTCACCCTTCAGGTTGGCCCAATGTCATTGTACTGGTTTCCCTGGTTCTACATAACAGGTTAGCTCAGCTTGTGTTTGTCCATCATTTCCTCAATACCAGAGACTTTCACCCAGTATCACCCCATTACTGCGAATACCATTACTGCAAATCCGAATATATCGAATGGTTTGCACTACTTTATGCAAATATATAGATGGGGGGGGGGGGGTTGGGTTGAGGTATACATTAAAATGGGGAATGTGTGGGGAGGGTGCAGGGAGGATCTGCCTACTTTTAGTTGCAAATAAATTTGACTTATTCGGATTCACAGTCATTTTTGTGATATTTTCACATAGATCCCATTCACCCCAGCATGGGGTGTTTGGTATCTCAGCCTGTCTGGGGCTCTTAGGTTTCTCACCCCTGCTTTGAATTTGTGTATTTCAGCCCAGCTTGAGCGGTTCATCTTTCCGGCCCTTCTTGGAGGCTCGGGTTTCCACCCCTTTTTTGTATGCTTGAACACTCTGCCCCGTTTGTGTGTTTTTAGCTTTTCGTCCTTCCTAGACCCTCAGCTTTCACACTCTTGCTTTTGGCGTATCGAGTTTTAGCCCAGCTTAAGCTATTTAGGGGTTCCACCCTTCTTGGGCTCTTGTCTTTCTCACTGTCTTGTATGTTTTCTTGAGTTTCAGCTCAACTTGGGCTTTTGGGGGTTTCAGCCATTCTGGGGCTCTTTGGTTTCTCGTCCCCTTTTGGGTTATCTGGAGTTTCAGGCCGACATTGGCTATTTGGGTTTTCAGCCCTTCTTGGACTCTTGGGTTTCTTTTTTTTTAAAATCATATTTGATTAGGTTTTGTGTATGTGTTACAACAATAGAGAACATATTTAAACGTGAATTAACAAAAAAACAATTGTAACATGCCGCCCCCTAGCCCTCCCCCTACCACCCTCCAGTTCAAGTTCTCACTAGATGCTTGTTTGACGGTTTCTTAGAGCATAGCGGTGTCTTCACGATGTGCACTTAGCACGCCAAATTCATGAGTCGAGCTTGGAGAGGTTCGCAATCGGGTTAGTGGGCAATGGCCTGACGCCCCTGGGGGAGAATCCCCCGGTCTGGGTGCATAACATTAAACTGGGCGACCATATTTCTTCGAAGTTGGACTTAGACTCGTCAAGTAAATGTGTGAGAAATTCCATATCGTAAATGGCCCGCACTTTCGTTACCCATGCTTTTTCCCTCGGCATTCCGGGGTTCTTCCATTTTTGCGCCAGGCAGCATCTGGCCGCCACCAACATAACCTGTAGCATGTGGTCCTGGGTGTTTTCCTGACCATCCCCAGTATCGATTCCAAATAGGAGCCAGGGGCAGGAAGACCGTGCCACCCCATCCACCCCCTTAATCCAAGCCAATACCTTTCCCCAATATTTTTGGACCACTGGGCATCCCCACCACATGTGGACATGGTCCCCCCTCTGTCTTGCACTTCCAGCAATGTGGGTCATATCCCGGCCTCATTCTAGCTATCCTCTGTGGGGGTAGTGCCATCGATGTAATACCTTGAGGGCTTGGTGGCGATATTGGAGTGAGGCCGTGGAGCGATTGGCCCGCTTACACATGTCCGCCCACCTTTCATCATCAATTTCCTCTCCCAGGTCCCTTCCCCATTGTATGCATGCCGGTGGGGGGGAGTCCCTTTGGACAGAAAACATGAAGAGTTTGTAGAGGCGAGATATAATCCCCTTAGAGCCCCTCGCGGAAAGGAGTTTTTTGAAATCTGCGAGGTCCCTCCTGAGTGTGTCCCCCCAAGATGGTTCAGTGAGGACTCCCTTAAGCTGGAGATAGCGAAAGGGGGACAGGGTACCTATTCCCCAGGCCTCCTCCAGGTTTCAACGGTAGGAATGAACCCCCCATCCAGAGGTGGCCGGTTCTGCTAAGGCCTGCCTCGAACCACTTTGGTATGCCGCTGGCTCTGCTATCTTGGCTAAGAAGGGGGGGGGGGCAAATACATCTCAGTGGGGAATGCCAAGTTGTGAGCCAACGATAATAACCTCCCTCCCTCCACAGGGACCATAGCACTTTTAGGACTGGGTGGTTCAGGACACTTCTAGGGATCTTCTTCCTTGGGACCCAGAACCATTCCTCTATTGTAACAGGCGAAAGGGGCCCGTTATCCATAGCTACCCATTGTTTTTTGGTACCTGGGGTGAAGTGATCGACCAAGACTCTCAGCTGGGAAGCTCTGTGGTATGTTTCCAAATCGGGATATCCCACCCCGCCATCTTCCTTTGGCCTGGTTAACACCTCGTAGGAGATTCTATGCTTTTTACCCGACCAGAGGAAGTTGAGAAGGACTCGCTTTGTTTCCGTAAAGAATGTTTTGGGGATCAATACCGGGAGCATTTGAAAGAGAAATAGGAATTTGGGGAGGATTACCATTTTTATAAGATTAAGGCGTGCCATCCAGGAGAGACCCGACCCCGCCCATCTCTCCGTATCTTTTCTAATTGCAGCCCAAAGGGGGAGTGAAGTTGGCCGAGTATAGATCCTCGGGGTCACTTGTGACCTGGACCTCCCGATACCGGAATCCCTCTTTTAGCTGAAAGGGGAGCTCATTCACAAAGACTGTTTCTGGGTCTGACCAGTTCCCCCCTATAAATGCCACCGATTTCTCAAGGTTGACTTTGTATCCCGATAGTTCCCCGTAGCGCGAGAGACCCTGCAATAACCGCAGGACTGTTTGGGACGGTCTTGTGATGTAAAGTAGCGCGTCATCTGCGAAGAGGCAGATTTTACATTGCGTGTCTCCTACCTGTACTCCCTTGATGGTGACATCGTTGCAGACCGAGATTGCCCATGGTTCCATTACAAGTGCATAAATAAGCGGGGACAATGGGCATCCCTGCCGTGTGCCGCGCTCGAGGGGGAATATTCTCGACTCTGTCCCATTTGCCACCACTCTAGCGGAGGGGGAGGAGTAAAGCGCGGACATGGACTCTTGGGTTTCTAACCGACGCATGGGGTATGTTGAGTATCAGCCTAGCATGTGCCTTACAGGTTTTTGGCCCTTTTGGGGCTCTTGGGTTTCTTCGCATTTTTATCGGGTATCGCCTGGCCTTGCCGCCCTCCTCCCGGTTCCCATTTCATGCTGCGCACCTTGTGTTTTGCAGTATTGCTTACCGGGGAGGCAACCTCTCTGGATGGTTCAGAACCGCGACTCTGCGTTCTCCTTGCTTCAGTCCGTCTCTGTTATGACCACCAGTGCAATATCACAGAAAACACAATGGACACTTACCTCTTTATGATGTGCAGTCTTTGAATGGATTAAATGGGGAGCCTTACACACTCTCCACCAGTTCATGAAAGATGGGAACAGAGCCCCGAGGAAAGTCTGGGAATAAAACCCAATGGGTAATCTGGAAGCTGTTCTTCCAGATGGTGATTGCAAGGGTGAGTGCTGAGAAGCGGTAAAGTAGCAATCGGGAAAGCTGACAGCACTGTTCACAACTATGTATGAATCAAAAACAATTAGAAAGGCATACTGGGCGCAAGATGCACTGAGAGAAGTAGAGCAGGCTGTAATAGTAATGTCAAAATTGCCTTTGGTACAAAGCCAGCAAGGGGAAATGAAATGCAGACCTGTTTTGCAGTTTAAAAGAACTGATTGCGGGATGCGAGTCACGCGACTCATAAAACACGATGCTGGCTTGAAAGTACCAATGTACATGCTTTGCGCATTTATGTGACCAGAGTAATGGAATACCAGCCAGCGGGGAAGGGAGGACTGCTAGTCGTAAGGTGGTGAAGGATTGGATAACGCGAGCTGCCAGACGGAGGCTCAGAAGGAGTGCGCAGTCCCGTATCACAGAAGCTGTGAGGTTTACTATGAGAGCGGGCACTGAAAACAGAAGGCGGGGAGTCGCGCTGGAGCTCAGGGGACTGCGTGGCAACCGGCAGTGAATATATGAAAGCGAGCAGTCACGCAGAACTCCACAAAGAATTGGGGAACGTGTTGCGCAGAGATGGGCTAAGTGGGCAAGCAGACTTGGTGTCCGGGTTGCGCTGAAGGCTGCAAAGCATGAGTGGTTCCAGAAGTCCCTCTGCATCTCACGATGAAAGTTAAATGAAGAGAACAAGACAAAGGATAGAAAGCAGGAAGGAAGCAAGGTGGGAAGGGGGAACAGGATGTAAATAGAGAAAAAAACAGGATAGCTAGGGAGAAGAATACTTGCAGTAGCACTAGGGTCGAGATAGAAGCAACGCACCGGGCTGGCTGTGTTAATCCTTTAAATAGACTTGCTGAGTAACTGTGATACAAAACATTAGCTAGTGGCCATTTTGAAAACAACTAGACAGTTGCAAGAGCTCAACATCTGAGGAGCACTTGGGTGCCATGTTGGATGAGTAGTAAAGGGATCTCACTCCCATGTATTTCCACTTTCGCCATAAGGACCATGAGGGATAACTATTCATGACAGTCTCACTGTGTGTATCTGTTCCTTGCATCAGTGCTTGTCAAGACCGCAGCATCCGTGAGATAAGGCAGCAGTCGACCGGTTCAGGCACGGTCGCTCCTCTTCTCTCCTCAGAGGGATGGAGCTTTTCTGGCTCACGGTTGTGCTCACCGTTCCAGCGTTCTGCAGGCTTCCTGCTCCTCTCTCCAAGCTGTCTGCATGGTGCTGTCTCTGTCCGGACTCCTAGAGGACAATCCCTCCTCTGTGCTCACCCAACACTGAGCATTTTCACTCTCCAGCTAGTCCCTTCCGGTTGGCTTGTTCTCCCTCTTCGTGTCGGTCTCACAGGACCTTTATCTTCCTCCCTGATGGGAGAGGGACACACCCATTGGTTCTGTACTTCAGATAATAAACAAAGCCTGGCTCCGGCAGGTGGGGTCAGGGGGTCCAGGCCCCCCAATGCACGCCCCTGGGTCCCCCAGAAAGGAGCCCTTGACAGTGGGAGGGGAGTGGAGGGGTCGGGCAACAGCAGGCTTTGACTGACCTACAGGGCCATAGGGCAATGCCCGAAGTGCCAGCCATGATTCAAGGATGGGCCCATTTTTTTGACACACTAGGCCTGTTTTTATATATTAATACACTAGTTTTAACCAATGTTATTAAGCAAATATATTTTCAAATGCATTATTTGCAACATATTTTACCAGAAACACTACTCAAACAGTCTGTTCTAGATAGGTATGAATTGTTTTGTGTGATTGTTGGCCACTTTTCTTATTGGTGCCTGGATGGATTTTATGCCCCAGTCAGACCCTGGGCAAGTGGGATTTCACTCTAAACATGCGACAGCAACCTCAGTGTGATTAGCCCCACAGCCATGAAAATAAAAATGACCAGGGTGATGGAGGGCCCTTTACACCTCTAAGGAGGTAGAACAATTGATCAAGCAGGCTGCCTACAATTATCTAGCAAGATCCTGTGTTGCTTTTGTTTTTAACAGCACTGTTCATTTTACCCACATTTCCAACATCTCAGTTACAAGGTAGATATTTTCTTAAACTTAAAATCACAAGTTACTTTCTGTAAATAAAATTGTTTATTTTTTGTGGGAATATACCAGTTATTTCCATCATACTTAATGGAATGGTTAAATGTATTAAATAATACATGACAGGTGATGTTGCTTGTACACAGATTTCTGCAGCAGGAGCATCAAGTGCCCGAGTGTCCTTACAAATTACATTCAAGGTATAAATTACGCTGCATTTACTAATTAAGTACAGGTGGTAAAATAAGGTTGGTAATAAGAAAAACAAATTCTGTAGGGGAGAGTGAAGTAAATAAAGTGATAGATGCAAGGCTTTGAGTTAAACATGATCACTGTCGTTGCTCTAAGCAGCCTTACATGCCATAATGTCAGGTTTGCCTTGTGACTTGCCCCACGGTGTGTAGACGAGGAATTCTACCCTGTGAACACCAATACCAAGGGATCTATTATTTGGAAGAATGGACCCAAACACGAACAGCAGACCTCCTAGAGCCGAAAAGGAAAAGGCACATTACCCACAGCCTTTTTCTTTATCAAAAAACACTAGAACATCTAGATTGGCACCAACCTCAAATGTGCTTTACTAGCGATGGATAACACCACCCTGGATGGCAATACAGGATAGAATCAACAGGAGCACAAGGAGGTATGAAGCATCTGTAGAGTGACAAGAAAGAAACATACAAGATGAGAATTGGTATAATAGATCAGAGGAGTAAGACAGGGAGAATGAATGGGTCCTTACCGTGTGTCTAATTAAAGGCAGTGTCTGATGTGAAGCAGCAATGTGGAATTTGCTACCCAGGTAAGGTCCGAAAGCCACAACAACATGAAAAGACTATTCCTGAAGGAACGCGGAACGCCTAGAGGCCAGGAAGTTCCTTGGAGAACCTGACGGAACGCAGATGCTCCCGAAACACCCCTCCAGGTACCAGGAAGTCTCTAGTCCGTACCCGGATGATTGAGAAAGAAGAGCTTCCAGACTTAATGGGCAGCAAACCGCAGGTAAGGATCCATTTCAGTCGCAGTCTGGTAGGCAATCCGAGTCGGCAACAGGGGGTGCAGTTCAAATCCACAATCGTAAGGCGGAAGAAGTCCGTTGAGCAATCCGAGTCGGCAACAGGAGGAGCAAGAAGACAGCAAGAGCGGTTGTAGGTCATAGGATCGACAAAAGGATCGACGGGTCAAAGGATCGACACAAAAGGATCGACGGGTCAAAGGATCGAATTTCTTTTTTCTTTTTTTTCACATTTTTTTTGTTTTGTTGGGGGGTCCCCCCACCCAAGGGGTCCCCCCACCCAACCCCCGTTTTTGTGGTAAAAACCACTTTTTTTCCCTAAACGAAAACCCCCCAAAAAATATATAATTAAAAAAAAGAAATTTGATCCTTTGTCCCGTCGATCTTTTTGTGTCGATCCTTTGACCCGTCGATCCTTTGAATTCGATCCTTTGACCGGACACCAGTAAGAGCAAGGGGAAGTAAGGGTCAGAAATAGCCAGGCAGCAAAATCTGGAGTAACACTGAGCAAGTAAGGATTAAGCTAAAACGAAGTCCAAGAACAGGCCAGGGGTCAAGAAACCAGTAAACATGGAAAGTTGAGAAAACAGAACGTAACGCACTTCAGCCAAAATCAGAAGCACTGGCTTCATGGCAAGGAGGAGTTTAAATCACCACGAAGTCACATGATTGAACGTGCGCATGATGACGTGTTGCCTCAATGTTCATGCCCTAGTCTCCATGGCAACTGCCATCATGCTGAAAAAGACGTACGTTTCATTATTGTTGTGATTCTCCGGAAACGAGTGCTACATCTTGGAGCATAATGCTTTCTACGTTTAGAAAAGGGCAACACTCGTGATTGTATGAATACTTTAGAGGCATTACCAGGCTTAATCGTAAGAGAACTTGACGGAAAAGCAGATGAATCGCTAAGATTCCTGACACATAATCCTTTGGTATGTCTGTGCCATTACAGAAGGGGATAATCCATTAGCAAATGAGTCTTGGTTCTGCCACCAAACAGTCAGTTCAATCTCAATTGCTAGCCCATGTCCCCTATGAACTGGAACACAAGCCACCATAGGAATCTTTAGGCCTTGTTATCTAGCAGTTTGTGCAGGGCGAAGTCTGATTTGCAAACAAAGACCTGAAAGGCAGACCAAAGCAAAGCCGGTGGTTATGATTTATTCATAGACTTACATCCATACTTATTTTAGTTTTGGCTGTTAGGTTTAAGCCAGAACTTGTGCACTGGAACACAGATAGAATAGAGTTGGGATATGAGGTGAGGTGGCACACACAGCCTATCAGTGTGTTTGGTCATTTACAAACTCATTGACTACCCATTAGCATGTTAATCCTTATGGCATTGCCACCAACTACGTGCCCAGCCCTACAAAACATACCCTCCTCTGAATTCTTTGAGCAAGCTCTATCACAAAGTAGCACGATAGTATGTGCTGTATAGGGACTGACAGTGTTATATCTATGCATTCTTTTGAGTGTTTAATGACTTAAATACCTCTGGAAATGAGCTCCTGGTTTAATAAGAAATATCCTACTCAAAGGCCAAAGCTGTTGGCCTTGCCAATGCATGTTGGGTTCAGTAAGTGAAAGTGTACATGTACAGATGTGGCTGCCTTGCTTGCTATGCCTAGTGAATAAAGCTGCACCTCACTGTTAGCCTAACAAGGTCCTACCTGAGCATGCCAAGTCTAGGATGACAAGTATGGCCCAGTTTCATATCTTCTGCTAATGTGTACTTACTAGTGGGGTAAGACCATAATATAATGTATCTTTGGCTGTGTGGAAGCCTAGCCTGCCCTGTATTGACTTGATAACCTCATACTGTTTGTGTAACTATAAACAGAGTTTGTATTCAAACAGAAAGCATCACCAGTCACCAGTCGGGATACTGCCCAACTCATGATGAGGCGCTTGGTCTTTTCCTGTGTATCATTTATGCACCAGTTTAGAGCAGAGGGCAGGGCAAACGTCAGGCTACCCGACAGAAAACAGAACGCTTTTTGGGATTTTTATCTACATGGATGCATTGCAGGCCATGGAGAAAAGCTTCTGAAAGAGAATTTTTTTCTCTGAAACCTTTCAGAAAGAAACTGCACAAAGTGATATAAGGAATGAATTCTTTCTCTTCAGCTTCTGCTGTGTTTTGTGTCTACATCCTCATTGAACAAACTAAAGCATTGAGAACATTTATTTTCCTAGCACAGTGCTTTAGGATCATACAATTAATAAGATTGAAAACTGAGTTACAATTGAGAATGATCTTTTATAACAAATTATGCTTTTTTCAGTGAAAGCAAACCATTACTGCACAAGTTTTTTTTCAGAGTTCCTATGCTGTGTACATTTATAATCAAGATGCATCTTTATGGTGTGTTCCTACACATTATTGTGTAGGAGAGGTTTTTCCACAAATGTAATAAAATGTTTGAAACCAGACAAATTTGCTGAACAACTGTTTTGTTTTTAATGGGTCCTATTCATAAGTTTTGTCATGTTTTGGTTACCTGTTGCATACTAATTCCACTCTTGCAGCGGCAAATCATTTTGACTCTTATCATTTAACCTAGACTGCAATTATAAAAATAGTGTGTAAAATGATTAGCATGCAAGGTCTAGTTCAAGTCCATTCCACCTTAACTTGCAGTCAATGAGGTAAAAGGCTATAAATGGTCAGTGGCAGCAGGGTGAGTGATTGTCATTGCACCAATCGTAGCGGTCACAGCCTCTTTCAAATCTTCAAGACTACATTTAACACATCCAAAACCCTATTCTCCAAGAAGTGCAAGTGCTGTTCAAAAACAAACAATGAAACAGTGGCATTTGTAATTTAAATAGAAATTCAGCAAAACCTGTTTCTGTTGTGATAATCCAGATAGATATTTAACTTTTTTATGTAGCGCTTCATGCATGGTTCATCCAACATCTAGGCACTGTGATTATTACACCTCAGTCGATAGTCAGTTTACTGACCTGTGAAGGATGTTATCTGGTAAGATCTCACTGCTGCAAACTATGCATTTTCTGCAGGTCACAGGTTTAAATCCTGACTAGGCCAACTCAGCCTTTCATCCTTCTGTGGTCGATAAATGAGTACCAACTTCGGTTGGGTAATAATTGTATGTAAATATGTTCTATGTACAGGTATATAAATAACAGATCACTAACTCTGTCCAGCCAAAATTTGACCATGAGATTAGATATCGAATTTAGCCATGAGTCCATACCTCTATGGACTGTGAATCTTAACTTTGGCATGCCAGTAGGTAGTGCCAGTTCCAGGAAATGAGGACTTTAATTAAACATCTAAAGACAATTCTGCTATCGAACCTTAAAACACACAATACAGGAGTGTTGCTTGTGGAACTGGGGAGGCACATGCCTGGGAATACCACTTGCTGATCATGGCTTGACTCATGAGTGGCAGCGGATGTGCATGAACCTGCACAGAGCCTGAAGCCGGAGTTTCACCTTGTGGGAGTGCAGGGGATAAGCTGTATCCGAGTGTGCCCGAGTCGCAGCCGCCTTCCTGTGCCGAGCTTGACTCGCCATGCCTGTGGCACGAAAAGGACCTTCCCACAGCATTCCATCGACTGCCTGAGGGCTGGCAGCGGTGACAGATGCAGCACCTGGTCCCAGCCTCTTCTGATGGCTTGCCGACCCTATGCAGCCCAACCCAGTGAGCCCAGAGCCTTGTAGCTGGCCCTCTGAGTGATGAGGCCAGGGAGATACGGCCCTGCCATGCGGTTGCTGGCCCAGGTTGCTTGTTGATGCACTTTGCGCACACTGCGGCCCAGAGCAACCTCCAGTGAACACCATTAAGGCCTCGCAGGGACTCCCGGGGTCGCAGAACACCTGAAGTACCCTTGTGGTCCACGCTAGGGCGAGCGGCTTCGCACTACTGCCTGGAGGCTGAGCTCTACGCAAATCGCTGTTAGAGCAGCGGCCTGGAGGCCCGTATGGAGGAGTTCTCCTTTCACCTGCCTGTCTTGCCTTGGTACCCGAATCAACGTCCAGGGGTGCTTGCCCACACCATTGTTGCAGCTGAAATTAAGTTTCCCATCAAAGCCCAGCATCGTAGAGCTTGCCCCCATATGTTAGAGGCAACCCCCCACCTGGCAGCAGATCGCGTCGGCTGGCGTTGGGGACTGGTGGGGCCTGGGATGCTCCGTTGGTGTTACAGACCACTGGGGGCTTGAACAACAGACTTTGACACTAGTCTTCGAATGCCTCTAACACAGCCCTCACCCGTGCTCCACGGATCCAACTCTCACCCAGCAGAGTGCCTGAGGCTTGTTTGGAACACAACGCTTGGAAGTATTTTGACAGGGGAGGCTATGGGACTCCTGACCAGAACACTGGTTGGTTCTATCACGTCCCCACACCCTTCTCAAGCTCACTGCTTGTTAGGGAGAATTCTCATTCTATGGCTAATTTCCCATACCTATAGAGTCCCCCAGCAGCTTTGCTGGATTTGAAGGGTTTGTTTTGTTCTCCTGCTAAGAGTGTGGCTCTGTTTCCCACTCTTAGGCATATTTGCTATGTGTGTTCTAGGCTATTTTTTGTGTTTAATGTCTACGGGGTTTATCCCACCCTCATAGGAACCATCTTTATATACATGTGGTTCACAGCACCCTCAGTGCAGTGACACAGGGGTGTCAGTGACCCCCAAACATAAACTCCATACCCTGGGACTGACTACTGTCTCCCAGGGCATGTAAAGTCCCCATTGACTTTACTTGTATGAACTAAACCAGTACAACCCATCTTACTATGGAAGTACTGGGAAGGGTTAATAGTTTTCCCCCTGGTGTTCATTTTCAAGAGGGTACCGTGCAGTCCCTCTCTCAATAGTTTCTGGCTGGTGGCAGTGGTTACTACCAAAAATATTCGACCGCAAATATTTCCCTATGGGATTTTCCCATTGTTCGAGGCTACCACTTTTACTGACAGCCTCTAACATACCGGCGGTTTATTTTATTATTAACTTTACTCCAGTAGGTTTTATTTGCCAGAACTTTAATATAAATTCTTTCTCATGGCTTTCTCTAAACTCCTAACCCAGGTCGGGGTTCCTTTGTTTGTCCTTCTGGCGGGCTTCTGCCAAGAAGCCCTCCTTTCGGCGCCACTGAGTCTGGGGTGGATCCATTGTGTGGGAGGGGGAGTAGGACCCCTGGGCAGGGTTGCCTCAGCAACCCATGTCGCACTCTGCCCTGATTGGTTGGAGGGTCTCCCGCCAAGATGACCACTCCACTGCGGGAGTGACAGCTAGGCTGTATGAATGGGGATCTTTTTGCATAAAAGCAGGCAAGACGTTGCCACTGGAACTAAGAGGCCGAAGAGGAGAGAAGCCAAAGACATTTACAACGAATGAACCACCGGTGAAGCCCTGCTGCAGCGTCTCACCACTTTTCTCCACACAACGTGAGAAGATCTTCATCTGCAAGAGCCTTCTTCCCTTGAGCTGGTGGGGCCAACCAGTTTGCCAATCACCTTCCTGGACCTGCCCTGGTCGAATCACCAGTACCCAGTACTCGGAGACCGAATAGCCAGGCACCCGTCCACCCGGACCGCGATTTAAAGGAGCGTACCTTTTATTCGTTGGGCAGCACCGCGGCTGGTTTCATCCCTGCGTAGTGCAGTAACTCGAACCTTCCTCCAAGACGAGAGCCTCTCTTCCTCTGCTGGATCCCCCTAACTGCAGGAACAACTGCCACCGCAGGAGCCTCTTCTTCATTTTAAGGTACTTTGTTCCGCCAGGCCTCCCTTTTCGCGTGGTAGCGCTAAAGGTGTTTTAAATCCTTTACCTACCTGTTGGGTTGGCCACCCCTATCCTCTAACATTGTCTTTTCACCTTCTGCATCCACCTTTTTTCGAATCGTTAACCAATGACTTGACTGCAGCTACAAGAACATTTTGCTCCTGGGCCCTTTGCCCTGTACCACTGACTGTGGCACAGGCCTATTGACTCTGGCTGAATTTGTTAGAACTGCTTTCTCTAGATTGCTTCTCAACTAGAACTGTGTTGATGCACCTAATTCTTATAACCACCTTTTCCTTCCCACTTTTAAAACTTGTGAAGTGCCATTTTGCTCGGTTTTCATTTAAGTATTATACATGCTAAAGAACTGCCTTGCCTAAACTTGTTCACAAACGTATGGGAAGTGTTGCTAGGGTGTCTAAGAAGATATTCCTGTATAACTTGTGCTTTCCCTCCCTTGTGAGAAATTGCTAGAGTGCCATTTGTGTTTGGTTTTCACTGTGCCGTTTTGCTCAGTTTTCACTCGAGCTCAAACTTGTATACAATTTAACTAGGGAGTTGTGTGTACTTTTCTTGACTGATTTTAACTTGCTTTATTAACTGTGATTAATGTGTTGAACTAGAAATGTGTAAAATAAATATATATATTCTTTTTAGTACAAAGCTTTGGTCAGTGTTTCCTTGTACCATAGTATTGTAGTCCCATTGTGTAAACCCTGAATACTGCTCATCTCCCTCTTGAGATAAGTCTGACTGCTAAGCCACAGCTACCAATTAAATCTTTGTGGTGCGGACTGATACCAAAGGGGATTTATTGCTCATACCTGTAGTCTTAATGTTCTGTGGTGCTCCCTAAGGGAACTGCACAGGATTCTGCCTAACACGGCGCGTGTGGGAGAAAGGGGGGGTTTCTACCTGCAATGGCGAAATCGGGGAAATCCCACAAATCAACAGATATTGTATCCCTGCTTCGGATTCAGGGCCGGAGTAAGACTGAGAGCACAACAGTGGCCGAAGTCCACAGCGGTGGCCAACCCCCATGGCCATGAAAGATGACCTGCTGGAGTGGCTAACTGATATCCGGAAGGACATTCAAGGCAGCTTGGCAGAAAGGTTGGGGAATGTGACAACCATTGACAAGCACTTGATAGAAGCTGAACGTAGAATGGAGGAAGTCAAAAGCACCTTATGTGAACAATCCTACAAGACCAGTGAGTGGGCCCAACGTATGGCAGCGCTCAAGGATAAAGTAATCTTCTTGCGGCACACATATGAGGACTCCAAAAATCGTTCTTGACGCAATAATTTCCAGATTATAGTCGTCCATACTGCCGTGCCTGACCATAACCTGGAGGCCTATATCACACACTAAGTCCACTTGATGGGCTCAGAGAGACAAAAGTATGTCCCCGATGTTCTTACTGGAGTCCACTTGTATAAATTGAAGGACAAGATTCCAACTCGAGCACGGCAGACGGCAGAGATGCGCTTTCGGGATCCATCGTGGCCCTCTACCAGGAGTTGGCGGGTGTAACTCTTTTCAAGCGCAAGCCACTTCGACCGCTGATGGATTGGATTTGCGAGAAGGACATTTTAAATAGATGGGGGTTCCCCACGGCTTTCCACTTCACCTATCAGAACTGCTCCTGGTCCATTGCAACAATGAAAGAGGTAGAACAACTTCTATCCCCAGATTCCGCTGAATTATCACCAGAGACTGAGCAAACCTCAACCCTGTCAGGCAGAGCTGAAGCCTGAGTTTGCCCCTGGTCTAGAGTGGGGAAGGACCGGAAGAAAAAAAAAGTCAAACTCACTCGGATAACCTCAAGCGATCTGGTGTTGGCAACCAGTGTCTCTGGTCGCCCACATCACTTTACTTTCACTGGTGCTGGAGGCCCCGCGGGCATACTGGGCTCTGTGTCACCCATCTTTGGTTCAGGAGGCAGCCATGGTGTTTGTTTTAGGTTGAGGTGACGTGCTACTCCCTGTTTCAGATTCCCGTACTTATTCCCTGGTCGCTTAACGACCAGACATTGTTGGGGGTAGCGTGGAGATGGGGTGGAATGTTTTTTGGGACAGGGGAAAGACGGCACTTAGCCAGTGGTCCCCTATACCTGCCATCCCGTAAATTCTGCTAACAGGTCAGACCCATAAGCCTTATGGCTAGCACGGTACAGGATGCGCAAGTCAGCATACTGTCAACTTGGAACGTCCAGGGCTTCAACTCGCCTCTCAGATGCAAATCTATATTGGCAAAGTTGGCAGACTTCTCTCCCTCAGTGGTCTTCCTGCAGGAGACCCACCTTTTGAAAGCCGACAAAAAGAGATTCATGCATGCCTGCTTAGCAACAGATTTGTAAGCTTCAAGTGCAGCAAAAGGAAGGGGATAGCTATCCTGTTTGACAAAACAACTCCCACAAAACCGGGATCCTGCGTGATCCCTAATGGGAGGTACTTGGGGGGTGAAGGGGACATTTCTGGGTAATACTTTTACATTTGTCACGGTGTACAAGCCCCCCCCCCCCCAACAATCAACAAACTTTTCTTGCAAGGCATCCTGACCAACTGCTCGTTTTCACCGAAGGCACCCTTGTCCTAGAAGGGTATTCTGATGTGGCTTCCCAAACCCAGTAGAGAGAACTCTCCTGGCTTCTAGAGTTGATTACAGGAACTTGTTGGCTCTCATGCGTCTCCTCGGCGAGCTGCGGCTTGTAGACATTTGGGGTTGCGTAACTCCACTGCCACAGACTACACACACTATTCTCTATTAGCCCCTCCATCTCTGAGTGGTCCATTCACATGGTCTCCCTCTCTGATCACGCTCCGGTCTCACTCACCTTCTCTGTGTCTGGCCTTCAGCCCCCAACCCGGAGGCCTCAGAAGTTCTACAATCCGATACTTAGGAACATGGTTATCCACCAGGAGATTAAGACCGGTATCAACTCTTATTTTGAGTACAATCTCACGGACAAAGTGTTCCTGGCTACTATATGGAACGCTATAAAGGCAGTGATTAGGGCGGAGGTCATGAGCCTCATGTCCTCTTACTTGAAAGCCAGAGCCCGTCTGCGATGGGATCTTAAGGAAGAGGTCCAACGGCGGGAGACTGCACACAAGCTCTCATGATCCCTTAGGGCGAGGCACCTCCTAAACATAGCCAGGTCCAAACTTAACACCCACTTAGCAGAATGTGCATTTCAGGCCCTCCTTAAGGTCAAACTTAGTACTGCACCAGAGGGCTCAAAGCCAATAAGATCTTAGTCTGCAAATTGGCCGACCACAGAGCCTGCAATAACGTCCAGGCCTTATTCGACAACGGTAGAGGGCCCACTCACGGAGGACAAACTAGAATGGGCCTAAAAATACCATTCAGGGGCGATTGCAGCCTCCCCCACGACCACAAACACCGTACAGGACTACCTGGCACCTTCCCAGCCCTGGCCTCCTGCCAAGATCATGCAACTCAAACAACCGATCTCCGTGGCGGAGGTCATGGCAGCCATCAAATCTCTGAAAAATACACCCCCGGGCCTGACTGATTCACCAGTGAATTTTACGAGGCCTAGTGAGAGACACACTAAACACACCTGGCACGACTCTTTAACTTCTTCCCGGAGGCCGCCACAGTGACGCCTACCATGCTGGAAACCACCACAATTCTGATCCTGAAACCTAACAAAGAACCCAACTTCTTGAATCTTACCTCCTGATCACCCACATCAAAATCAACACTACATTTTATTCCAAAGTCCTCGCCATGCGGTTGATGTTGATCTTGCCAACTGTAAGGAAGGCATGGTATACAGTAAGACACACACAAGTGACCACAGTTCAAGGGTGTTAAATGAACTTCAACAAAGGTATGATAAATGCCTATCTAATCCTAAATCTACAGATGGGAGCAAGCTATGACCATCAAATAACACAGTCCTAGTAGTGTCTTGTCAAAATAAAAGGGCCTATACCAAAAACAACTATTGCCAATCTTTACCTCTAAATACAAATAGTGTGGGGGTAGTGTTTATGAAAAAAAAAAAAGAAGTGTTCACAAAAATGATATGTCGGGATGTTTAGGCCATTGGCCTCCCTTCCCGACATTTTCAGCACAAGGACAAGGCGGTTCACTTGAGCATAGCACAATCTCTGAGCTGTATCCTCGTGCCAAACAAGCCAATCACTAGTGTCCGGGCCTTCCGTACCCAAGTCTCTTTGCCTATCAAAGTCTCTTGATTCAGAGGGCCTGATGCAACAAAACAACCAGTTCTCCTCCTCTTAAAAGTACTCAAATTAGGTGATTTATTCTTCACCCTGGATCCCCCTCAGCTGGGCTCAGATCCCTTTCATACAACGATCGTCACTTCGAATACCTCTCTTCCGGTCTCAGATCCTCTTTCACAATGTTCATAGAATATTCTTTCTCAGGTGACTCACGGTTCACCCCGGATCCCGCTCAGCCAGGCCCAGATCCTTCCTCTTATACAATTAGTCTCCCTCAGCTGGCTTCGGACCAATTTCAGCAAGCATCCAATATCGAATACTTTCAAATGTGCACACGGTTTGGCTTGACCCGTTGCAGGACCACTTCGATTTCACAATTCCTTTTTACATTTGCCACCTTTCAGTTGGATACCCAACAGAGACCTTTGAATGAGCAGCCACGTGGCGTCTGACCACTCTGTTTATAATATTTGTATTGGCTTCAAAGGTTCAGTCACTCATTTGCTGTTTAATTATATTTGCGTTGCTTTTCACATATGCTTCACACACTGTTCTCTTCAGTTTTCTCTATGCAATGTTGCCGTTTGCAACCTTGGCTTTAACACAGACCAGTCTGGTATCAGTCTTCCCAACTCACCGGCTGTGCTGCCTTTATTGGCGCTGCTTTGTTGTAGGAGCCAACGACTGTACCACAGAAGCAAACGCACCTCCCCACTTTGGCTATCGACGCAGGAGAGCCCTGGTGCCTCCGACACACAATGCAGGTTTCTTCAGCTTTGATTCCGGGTCTTATGTTTCTTATTCTCAAGGGCTCATGAAAGTAACAGTCTTTCTCTGAAAAGGTTAAGGGCACTTCCCTCCTTGTGACCCTCTCCGTTCTTGCCGTCTTTCTCCTTGTATTAAACTGCCACCTTGGAACTGATGCTTCCTAGTGTGCTTTGCCTTGGTCGTTCAATGCCTTCTTCCTCCTCCTTTGCAGCCCCCTATCTTCGTACACCTGGGTTATGTTAAAATGTTGCAGGTGTGTGTAATCAGTAATTGCTTGACCCTGCCTGACCATTGTATTGGGACATGTCAGGTATACGGCTCGGGTATTAGTCCGTTTTCTCTCACAGTGAGCTGTCTGTGAGAAAGTGTTTGTGTCGGAAAAAGGGGGGGTTGAGTTCCTAAGTATTCTACCTGTTAGGTTGGGGAAAAGGTGTTACAGGGAGGGGATACCGCATCTTGCCATCCGGTGTCCCACTTCCCGAAGACCCTTCATCCAGGTGATCCTTGCGCACTGGTCCGCCCCCCAGGAACTGGATCAAAAAGCAATGGCCATGTCCTGGCCACCTGGATGACAGATTCCCAGGGACTAGCGGGTGAAGCACCTTCAGGTTTCTCACACAACTCTGGTCCACTTGGACCAGACTGGCATTATCGCCCAGCCGGTCCACCCTGGACAACATCAGAAAAGTCCTCAACCTAGTCGAGATTGCAGACAGAAAGAAGATAAAAGCTGGTCTCTTGGCTCTTGATGCTCACAAGGCCTTTGACTGGCTGGACTGCCCTTACGTCGCAGCTGTACTCCATAAGTCCAGCATGGGACTAAGATTCCAGCAGTCAGTCCTGGCCATATACTCAGCTTCAAATACGGGGTCTTGCTTAACGGGAGGTCCACGCCACTTATAAGACTCCAAAGAGGCACAAGACAGGGGTGCCTCCTGCCCCCCCTTCTTTTTGCACTGTCTATGGAACCTCTGGTGGCCCGTATTCGCAATCAGAGACATCCGGGGCATTATGCATCAGGATCGGGAGCACAAAATATCCCTCTACGCCGCTGACATCTTGCTTTCTTTGACTGAGCTGCGCCAGTCGATCCCGGCCCTGATGGTTGTGAACCCAGAGGTTCGACCAAAGGCCTCGAGTTCAGTCATATAAGCTAAATCTCTAGGACTCCCTGCTCACTGTGCTCAGAGAGGCTAAGCTACACCTCACTGATGAGGCCCAACAAGGCTGAAACACGTGTATGGGGTTGTTGTTGGTACTCTTGTTCAGAAGGGAATTGCCATAGCATTTCGGTGCTGGACTGCCCATGTGGGCGGGACAAAGACTGATATGCAAATGGATATTTCCCATCTGTGAAAGGTACAGTGAGCAAAAAGCGATGGCTGTGAACTCTCAAAGTGGGGAAAAAAAAACAGAATACGTTATCATGCCATGTTCTTTCTGGAGAGGGGCGCCTGCTACCTTTTTTGAAACATTTCTAGGACTAGCTGTTACATTATCCTCTGGGGATCTTAAAAGGCTCGCTGAAGCCTGTCCGATTAAATAGAAGCGAGATCACATAGAAGATCTGGGCGTCAACATCCCTAGCTCCATTAAATTGCTATACTCTGCCAACTTTCCTGCTCTGATTACAGACATGGAAATGGATCTAAAGCGGTGGCACAAGCAAATGATCTCATGGGTACGAAGAACAACGGCAGTCAGAATGTCTATTATCCCAAGGCTCCTTTACCACTTTTCAGCCCTCCCAACCGCTCTTCCAATGCAGAAATCACACGAGTTACAGGAAAGAATCTTGGCTTACATCTGGCAACACTGCAAGCCAAGGATAGCCAGGAGAGTCCTACTACGTAAGGAAAACATGGGTGGTCTGGGAGTCGCTGACATTTATCGATATTACCTGGCCTCTCACCATTCGCACATTTTTACATAGGGACAAACATGGGAGACCCCATGGTGGGCACAGATTGAACAGGCAGCGTCCCTAATCCCCGTGAAATGGCTGCCGTTCGTCAAACTGAGCGGCAGCCCGATCAGGCCTGCGCTTCTTTCCTAGACACTCCATATACTTGCATGCTGGAACCTGCCATTTAAAAGATGGGGCACACCCACGGGCCTGGGCCGCTGTCTCCTATGGTCAGCAACCAGGAGTTCACTACGGGCAAACAACAGATATATTTGTGGCTTGGATCTCCGGGGGCTTGAGCGAACTTGGACAATTCTTCAAGGATAGGTCTCCCCTTAATTTTGAAGAATGCAAGAAACTCTTTTCATTGCAGGAAGGGGAAAAGTTCTGATACCTCCAGCTTCACCACTGTGGGTGCCACCCGACAGTCCGACAGAGGCACCAGAGACCCTAATACTTCAGGTGGGCAGAGCTGAGGGCAGAATCTCAGGGCTTTACAACTTGTTAGACCGCTATGACCCCCAGGAACGTTTGCCATATATGCTGGGTTGGGAAAAAGGATTTGGGCACTGGTGTAACAGGGGCCCCTGCAGCCCCCAGGGTGCAGGGGCGCCTTCCCCTGTGATCCCCCCAGCGTTAGCTGCCTAGGAGCAGGAGCTCCTCCATCGAATTCCGCCTCTGCAGGAGCGGCCGACACAAAGCCCAGCTGAGCCCCGATGATTGCGGTGATGCGCGGTAAGCGTTGCGACTGCCTCCGCACTTTCGCCCTGAAGCGCCACACAGATCCCATATTTCATCCTTGATGCCACGGATGAATACCTCATGTCGCTGCCCTTGTTATCCCAACTTTACTTGCCGGATCACCATATGCGCCATTAAGCTACACGAGGTACCCATCTACTTCAAGATGGCCGCCGCCCGACCCTGGAAGTTTGCCGAGCCTAGCCAGGCCCACTACAGGCCATACCTTTGGCCCATTGGCTGCCTTGCCCTCTTAAATCGGATTGGCTGCCGGCAGGCACAGCCGGCCCCCTCTGCCGATTCTGCATCTGCAAGGCCCCCTGGACATCGAACACACACCTGCCAAGGTAACTTTTATCATGCAGTGACATTTGCCGTAGAGGCCACAACTTATAAGCATTCCATAAACACACCTGACCCTGCTGACTCGATCCTCTGCCCAGCATGTCCACGTACTGCTTAACCCTACTGCCTGCTACTGCATACTTCCCCCACATGAAAGATATTGTCAATACCTCCTGCGGCCCGTCAGACCCTTGGAACTATTCTGACCCTAGCCTTGCCATGCCTAGTCACTTGGTCATTTTAGCCTACTGTACTGCTAATCTAGGTACTGCATTTTAGCCTACTGTACTGCTAATCTAGGTACTGCATTTCAGCCTACTACGTTGTCTCAAATCTAGATGATGCCCTGCTCTGTGTTTTTTAGCCCACTGTACTGCTAATCTAGGTACTGCATTTCACCATACTATGTTGTCTCAAATCTAGATGATGCCCTGCTGTGTTTTTTAGCCCACTGTACTGCTAATCTAGTTTTTAGCCTACTGTACTGCTAATCTAGGTACTGCATTTTAGCCTACTGTACTGCTAATCTAGGTACTGCATTTTAGCATACTGTGCTGTCTCAAATCTAGGTGATGCTCTGCCTTGCGCTTTTAGCCCACTGTACTGCTGCCTGCGCTTTAGCCCACTGTGCTGCCTCAAATCTAGGTGATGCTCCGCCCTGTGCCTTAGCCTACGGTACTGCTAATCTAGGTGCCGCATAGGTATCTGCCACCCAGGCCCCACCTTCAACCTCCGAATTTAAGTGAACCCTGTTTGCACATGCATCTTAGCCCTGCGTTTGAATCCCTGAATTTAGATGAACCTGTTTGCACATGCATTTTAGCCTTACTCCTGATTTCTGAATCTGAGTGAACCCTGTGTACCTAGACTCATTCGCACAGCCGTTGTGTTGCCTTACCAAGCCATTGTGCAGCCCACATCTAGCCACCGTGTTGCCCACACCTAGCCAGTGTGCTGCTCATACCTAGTCATTGTGTTATCACTGCCCATACTTAGCCACTGTGTTGACAGCCATTGTACGCTCTATAGAATGATCCCCATCCTCCTCCTCCTGATCACCCTTTGCCTTACAATGACAACAGCAAACCACCCACCGCAGTCTATGCCTACTGCAATGTCAAACTCTGATGACGAGCCCCGACCGACCAGCACGCCAGACACTAACCCACAAACTATAGAGATAAAGACACTTACCACCCACCACCCCATAACAAATATCCCATGCGATACCTTAAGTAGAAATGCAAAATTACGATCTAGACTACCCAAAATCTATGAACCACTAGCCACCAAACCTAGCAATACAAGAAACCACCAACGCAATGCCCCCAAACTAGACACCTCCCCCACCAAAAGAGATTCCCTTGCTGACAGTCCCACTAACAACCACCGCAAATCAAGCAACAGACCCACCAAAAAGAAAAGCCATGTCACCCCTGCGACACCCAAACCAAACATACCGCTGAAGGGTGCCCTCATTAATGCTAGATCATTGATAGCACATGCCACCGAAATTGCCGATCTCATCCAAATAGGCGATTATGACCTTCTAGCCATAACGGAAACCTGGCTTCACCAAGCAGCAGGACCCGCTTTGATGCTTGCCCTCCCCCCTAACTACAACATTCTCAGAGAGGACAGAACCAACTCTCGAGGAGGCGGCCTAGCCATCATCGCTGAAAACAACCTCGCCATAACAATAGAAATGCCCTCAATCACCAAATCCTGCGATCCGCCAAACTCTCAACATCACCCTCCCAATCTATCAATATACACCTCATCTATAGGCCTCCAGGTCCCATTGGAACCTTTGAGGAGGACATCTCTATGATCCTCTCAAATCTAAAAAACTCATCGCAAGCCATCCTCCTGGGAGACATGAACTTAGGCTTCAATGACCACAAAGACTTGCAAGCGACTAACATCGCCAATGTCATCGCAGAACTGGGATTTACCCAAAGAATCTCACAACCTACCCACGAAAAAGGTCGAACACTCGACTGGGTAGCCAACCACAACTGTAATGTAACAATTACCGATGTCTGCCCACAAATCTGGACAGACCATGCACTAATAACCTTCCTCATAAATGAAAACACCACCCAACCCAAGGAAATTGTACTGCCCCCCCTACCGACCAGAAATAAAAAAAACATAACTACAAACTGCTACCACTTATCCTCCCAACCCTAAATTCCTTATCTGAACCAACAGCCCTAGTGAACGAATTCAACTCAACCATGGCCACAGCCTTGGACACTATCGCCCCGTTGAAAATGAGAAAAGGCAAGCCCAGAGCACACTTAAATACTTGGTTCACCCCTCACCTCAAATCCCTAAGAATTGAAAAACGCAAATGCGAATCCGCCTGGCGACTAACTCCATCAGAGACTAACAAAATAGCTCTCATCAGTGCCTCTAAGATCTACAAAAATGAAATAAGGAAGGCCAAAAAAGAAAACTTTAACAACATAATATTACAGGCTAAGTCTGGAACCAAAGAACTATTTCTTAAACTAAAGGAACTGGAAACCCTATCCACACTCCAAACCAAAATTGAGAAAAAGAAACAAACTATACCCACCTCAACCAATCCAAGTGGTAAAGCACCCACCTCCACCAAGCCAGAACACAAATTCAACTTCACCGAAGTAACAATCCTGGAGATTGAAAAAATAATACTCTCGCTCAAACCAACTAACTGTCGAGGCGACATATGCCCAGCCCAACTGATAAAAGACGCGGCCAGAGACCTTTCCCCATTTATCACCAAACCTATTAATGCTTCCTTTGCTTCAGGCACTATACCAGACAATCTTAAGCAATCATGGGTCCTCCCCCTCCTTAAAAATCAAACCCTGGACCCCGCCATCCCGACTAACTACAGGCCAATCACCACGGTACCATTTCTGCTACAAATCCTAGACAGAGTGGCCTACCTACAGATCCAAAAATATCTGGAGATGTATCAACTATTAGGTACCAGACAGTCAGGCTTCAGGCCTCAACATGGCACCGAAACTGCACTTATCGATCTCAAAACCCAGGTCGATGAGCTGAGAGATCTTGGAAAAACTGCCCTACTCCTCCTGCTGGACCTCTCAGCGGCATTTGACCTGGTGGGTCATGATGTGCTTTGTACCCACCTGGAAACCGCGGCCCACTTCTCCACACATGCCATTGCATGGATCAGGTCGTTCCTAAGCGGCAGAACCATGAGGGTTTTCTCCACCTCCGCAGCGGTTGACCCAGTACCTATCACATGTGGCGTCCCCCAGGGATCCTGTGTCTCTCCGATCATGTATAACATCTTCACGAAGCCCCTGTTCGATGATCTGGACCTTCTGGGTGTCACCTACACAAACTATGCAGATGACACTCAGATTCTCATCCCACTTTCGGGGGATTATGAACAGGATTTGGCCTTGGTGAACAGAATATACCTCATTCAGGCATGGATGGCCCGTCATGGTCTGTCTGAATGATGACAAAACGGAACTCATCATACTGGGGAACACACAAAATATAAAAAAACTGAACGATGACTGCTCATCATTTGTCATAGATGGGCAACACCATTAAAGTAGTGAAAGAAGAAAAAACACTAGGTTTTTACCTCGATTCTTGCCTCTCCCTAACATAGCAGGTGAATGCGATGGCCTCTAGCACCACTTACACCTGTAAACTGATTAGAGCAGCTAAACCATATCTATCCACCGCCAGCTGCCTCACCCTATCAAGAGCCCTGGCATTATCCAAATTGGACTACTGCAATGCACTATACATAGGGTCCAATAAACACACACTGCAAAAAATCCAAACCCTGCAGAACAACGCCCTTCGAGCCGCCCTAGGAATCCCAAGAAGAGAGCACATCTCAGACGTCAGAAGACAATCTAATTGGCTAGCCACAGCTGACAAAATTAAACTCAAAACAGCATCACTGACTTTCAAAAGTATTAATGACCTAGCCCCCAAGTACCTAACAGAAACATTCAAAAGGAGAACTTCTAACAGACCTACCAGAGAAGCATACACCAACCAACAAGCCGTGCCCCCATTTAAGCTGAGCACAGCCGGAGGCACCAGCTTCCCTGTCAAAGCGGCCCAGCTAGGGAACTCCCTTCCATCATCCTTAAGATCTGTCCAATCTTATCCACACTTCAGACTCAATTGCATTAAATGGCTCAAAGAAAATGACCTATTACCTACTAGACTAGGACTATTCACGTCTGACCCACCTGTTAATCTGCAGCCGAACGCATACCGCGTTCATCACCCGCTTAACCCACCTTGCTCCCGACACTCAATGCTTACTGTGTACACATCCCTCTGCACACTCACCTGCGCATGTAACCACGCATACTGTCATCACTTACTATTGATACACCCTGTAACCTTCCTGAAATGTGTAACTGTAACACGTACATTGTCATCATTTACTGTTCATGCACCTTGTAACCCTCCTGAAATGTGTAACTAACATGTAAGCTTAAAGTTTTCTTGAACACGCTCGGATACCCTCGGGTCTGGCGCGCGCTACAAATAAATAAACAAACAAACATGACTACATGTCCTGGGAGGGGGCTCCACTTGGAGTATACAAAAAAAAACTTGCTTTTTTTTTTACATTTCTTTTTGAATTCACTGTGCATTTATAAAGAAATAATTTCTGTAACACAAATAACTTCTTTATGAAGAATACAAAAAGAAACCTGTCATGGGGTGGGGGCAAACCCTATGACTTCAAAAATAAATAGTTTATTTTTGAAATCACTCTGCCTTCATGAAAAAATTTCTGTTATGGTTCGGTCCTTAATGGAAATATTTTTTTTATGAAGTCAGAGTAACTTCAAAAAGAAACAATTTATGTTTGATATATTATGGCTCCCCTCAGCCCCATGATGTGTGAGTGTGTATGGTGAAAGAGTGCACATGAATGTATGGGTGGCTGGGTATGCATGTGTGCGTGTACGGTGAAAGGATGCACACTTAAATGCGTGGGTGGCTGCCTGTGTGAGTGTATGGTGAAAGGGTGCACACAAATGTATGGGTGGCTGGGTGTGCGTGTACGATGAAAGGATGCACACTTAAATGTATGGGTGGCTGCAAACTTAAATGTATGGTTGGGTGCCTGTAAGGTGTAAGGTTGCACACTTAAATGTACAGGTGGCTGCATGGGTGTGCCTGTATGGTGAAAGGGTGCACACTTAAATGTATGGATGGCTGGGTGTGCGTGCGTATATATGGTAATTGGTGTGTGTGCTTGTGTTCAGGGGCGCAACAAAACCTACATTTCAGGGGGGCTAACTCTTCAAATGTTGGCAGAGGCGCTAACTTCACGTGTGGTGGGGAGGAGCAAACCTATTTGTGTGGGGGCATCTAACTTCTTTACGCATTTTAATGAGACTAATCTAGTGCAGCTTCAATGTTACAAGCAGTTAAATCTCTCCTTTAAGTCTGAAAGCACCCACTTATGGACTGCTGTGAGAATGACTGGTCTCCTGTTCCCTCTCTACCCTTCCAATCGCTCCCCTGACATGCAAGTACTAAACCCACATCATAATTTCAATTGCCTACAAAATGTGGCATTTGAATGCAGGTACTAACAGTGAATTCCTGTACGTTAGTAATTGCTGGGCCAGGCCCTTGTTTACTTTACTTTATTACATTTATATAGCGCAGCCATAGACCCTAAGGCGTGAGGGCGCTACAGGACATAGACGACAAATAACAAAGATCATTAAAAAAAAACGTATGTGAATACTAACGGGAGCGGTTACAATCATCAGGTAAAAGATTGAGTAGATTAATTGAAAAGGTGAGTCTTCAGCCTTTTCTTGAAGGTCTCAAGTGACTCAATGCATCACATATCCATGGGGATAGCATTCCAGACCTTCGGCCCAATAGAGAAGAAAGCTGAATTGGCCACTTTAATAGTTCGACATTTCGGCACAAGTAGCAAGTGCTAATTATTAGATCTTAATGTTGTAGTATTTCTGCTTGCAATAAGGAGTTGTTACAAGTATTCAGGCATATTGCCAACTCTACATTTTTGTGCTAGCGTCAGAGTCCTGAACCGAATTCTGGACTCTACGGGCAGCCAGTGGAGATCACGTCTTGCACTCGTGACATGGTCTCTATATTTAAGTTTCATGACAGTTCTGACCGACCCATTTTGGCACACTTGCAATTTGTTGCAGTCAGACTTATTTAGTCCCATTAAGAGACTTGAGCAATAGTCAAATTTTGATCCTATTATCGCTCTTGCAATGGTCGCGACATTGTCTTGAGATATGAGGGGTCTGTGGTGCGCTAAGAGTTTGATATAATAAGCACATTATGATACCAAACTACTGACATGTTGCTTCATAGTCAGCCGTTGGTCAAAGGTCACCCCCAGTATTTTCACCTTTTTCAGTGGTGTGATAGTTTACTCTCCCAACTGAAAGCCATCATACTGTGGCCCGAGTTTGTTTAGTGTATGTGAGGATCCTATAACAAGCAGCTCAGTCTTTGATTTATTCAGGGCCAACTTATTATGAACCATCCAAGTCTCAATCATGGCAAAGACTCTATTGATGGCAAGTTCATCTAAGCTATGTGAACCAGAGAGCGGGATGACACATTGGGGGTCATTACAAGTTTGGAGGTAGCCATGCCGCTAATAGCGGCATGGCTGCCCCCTTACCGGCGTCCGGGTCCGGGTTCCTCGAATGAGGAATTACCGGGCCATTCCAACCTTGGAGGACCCGGTAATTCTTCATTCAAGGAACTCGGACCCGGTACATCCCCATTCCCATTTGAGCCCCCCATAGGGCTCAATGGGAATGGGGAGGGTGCCAACAACGGGCCCGTTAATAACGGGCCCGTTGTTAGCACCATGGTCTGCTTGCGGGACCCGCTTAAGGGCGCCTGGTATAACCAGGCGCCCTTAGCAGGTTCCTGCAAGCAGACTCGTAATGAGGCGTTAAGGGGTTGACGGCGCCGGCCCCTTTACTAGTGCCGTTAACCCCTTCACGCCTCACTCGTAATGACCCCCACTGAGTGTCATCCGCGTTGTTGGTAAATATTATGTTCTCGTGGTCGAGCATTGCAAATAATGGAGTTGTGAAAATATTGTAAAAACAGGGGGAGGTGCAGGCTCCCTGAGGTATGCTGCAGTTTATCGTAATGGATTCAGATTCTGCCGTGCCGCAAAAAACCCTGCTATCATGGTTAAGAAAAGATGAAACCCATTTACATGCAAGGGGGGAAAGGTTAGCGACTTCGTGCAACCTGGTGGCCGTGATATCATGGTCCACCAGGTCGAAGGCTGCCAAAAGATCAAGTAACATAAGTAATGAGGCCTTATTACGATCCATGCAGGACATTAGCTTCGACTTGAGTTCCAAAAGCGCACTCTCAGTACCAAATCCAACCCGGAACCCAGACTTGTGGTCATTTAAGACGGGATATTTCTTTAGGTGGTCTGCAATACAGCGAAACCCAGGTGCTGTTTAACATCTGTGTCCTTTTCTGTCCGGCAACTGCTCTGTAGGTCAGCCATGTCAAGTCAACATAGCCCACAATTTCAGGGGGCGCAGTGCTGAAGCCCAGACAGCTCAATGGTATTGCACCACTACTTGTGTTTAATGTCGTGATTACTTATTGGTAATATTAATTACTCCTAGCCCTAGTCTTCCTCATCCCAGTACTTGTGTATGAGGCAGAAATTGTGTATGAGGCACTATGCCTCATACCCAAGTACTGGGATGAGGTAGAGGTAGAGGTACATGAAGGTAATGCCTGACTTAGCTACCTGTAATCTTCATTACTCCTAGTCCCACTCTTCCTCATCCCAGTGCTTACCTGTGAGGCAAGGAGCCTCATACGTAAGCCCTGGGACAAGGAACAGGAACGTGGAGGTAATTCTGGGCCAATGAGCTGATTTTGGAGGTTGGGGTAGGGGATGGGAGGGAGAGGGGATGTGTGGGGGGCGGGATTGTGCAATAAATCATAATGGTCATCCATGTCCAAGCTAAGCAGGCATGATATGTGGTATTAGTGGCTAGAGAGGCATTTTGGTGCAGCCAGTCTAGTCATTCCTCAGTTTGATATGACTTTTTTTAACTGGGCATTTCTCATAAAGCAGTCCTGCTAAGTGTAATTACCTGGCTAGATTGGCATTTGGGTTCTGCCAGTCTAGCCATTTCTTACTGCGGCATTGTATATTGTTCTGGGCATCTGTGATAAAAATTATATGATATATGATAAGTCATATATAAGGCGCCTGTACACTAGTGTTTTTAGGCGTGACAAGACACAGGAAGGAAAACAGAGGGAGGACAAGACAAATGATCTTACTAGGCCTTGTGTCATTCAGATAGTGCGAGAACGAGAAATGCAAGGCGATAGGGAGGGGGGAGTGCAAGGAAGAGGGGAGGGGAAAACAGGGCAGCAATGCTCTGAGTAAGTGCAGCCAGGACAGCACGGCTCTGGGTAGTGCAAGGCGAACAAGGGACTGTAGGGTTACAATTACAGTCCCTAACTGCATAGTAGGGCCAGAGGCAGTGCAAGGGTGACAGATCAAGAAAGAGCCTGGACTCAGTGAGACTGAGGGTAGCCAAGCAACCAGTTGGTATAGCAGACAGGTAGGTCAGGTAGGTCAGCAGGGGAGAGAGAGAGAGAAAGCAGAGGAGAAGAGGAACGTTTTGAGCTGCTTCTGGAACTTCAGGTGGTCTGGCTCAAGTTTGGGAGGGACAGGGAGGCCATTCCAAAAGGAAGCACCTGCAGAGGAGAGAGATCCACCCCCCACACTCTGCCTGGAGAAGCATCTAACCCTTAGGGCTCAAGAAGGAAGGTGTTTTGGAAGAGTGTGTTGGAAGTAGTGCGGATCCCAGGCCCAGAAAGCCTTGTGGACAATGCAAAGGGTTTTGAACTTGATCCTTGCAGCCACCGGGAGCCAGTGGAGAGATTTCATGACTGGAGAGATACGGTCGGCTGGAGAGATACGGTCCTTGGGCTTGAGGCCATGGATAAGTTTTACAGTCCTGTTCTGGATTAGTTGCAGAGGGCGGAGAGTAGAGGAAGGCAGATTGAGAAAGTGTCTGTTGCAGTAGTCCAGCCTAGAGAGAACCAGGGCTCTGGAGAAAGTGAGCTTCTGGGGGAAAGTGAGAAAGGGAAGAGTCCCTTTGAGGAGGTGCAGCTGGTAGTGGGACTTCTTGGTGACGTCCGAGATGTGAGGAGAGAAAGAGTGGAGTTGAAGAGAACACCAGGAATGAGCAAGAGAGGAGAGGAGGCTCAGGGGAGTCTGAAGGAAAGCTAAGTGTCATCCACATAAGGGAGGGCGTAGCTGCAGGGCCATGTAGACGGACGTGTTCCCGGAGGAGCTCCTGCTGATCCTCCATCGATCCGGCATAAAAGTGCACAAAGAACTACTGGTAACATATGGAAAAACCAGTGCACATGTGTGAAACAGTGAGGCTGGCCCGTAGCGTGTTTTCATCTCACTGGACAACGTAATTTGGAAGTTCTGTGCCCTGGAGGATTGGGATGGCTCGCCGAGGGATGATCCAAGATGGCGCACTGCCAAGAACAAAGGAGTGCAGCAAGATAGCAAATGGCTGGCGAAATCAGAGCGCACACAGGCGCTGCGAGCGGACCGTGAATGGAGAGGAGGCTGTGGAGCAGGACCGGCATGCAGCGCCTGTGAGGGCACGGGCGGACCGCACTGTGAGTTAAGGGAAAATCACCGCCTGGTCTGCGAACCCAACAACTGTGGGGCAGGTGGTTTGGCCGCCGACGGCCGAACTTTGCTTCCGCGCGGCCTGCTTGCCAGCACACAGGACATCGCCGAAGTGCAGAGCCCCCAACACGGCTCTGATCACACACACAGGTGTGAGCGGAGGCAAGAAAGGCACAGAACCGGAACATCAGGCGCCCAGGAGAAACGGCGTGAAAGGCGGACCCACAGTGACATTTCTCATGTGAATCCAACTGCATGGCCAGGTTAACAAAGCGGACACTGAACTAGAACATTGGGGAACAGCCATAGGTCGGATGGTACAGCGAGCGGAGACGCTCGTGAAGACAAGATATGGGCATGGACGAACGCGTAGCACCCGCAGGAGACACGGCCACAGGCGCATGCTAGCCCGGGGCTCCGCTTCATATATAACAAGGGCGCCCAGAAGACCGTGGGGGGCACAGAAGCCTGGTACACGACTGAGCAGGAATAATGGACACCTTGCCTGGACAGAGGCATTAACGGCAACACATCAGGACAAAGCTACAGATAAGTGGGAGGCCACCTGAGGGCCCAAGAAACAATGGCGCACCGCGCCTTCCCTAAGACATTTGGGAGAGCGCTCGTAGCGCGCTGAGGAGCATACAAGCGAAACCTCACTGTGCCGGCACCAGAGAGAGCTGGAGAAATAAATCAAGGTCCAGTGGGCTGCAACCGGAAGGGGGTCGATGTTCTGCCCAACCCAGAGGGGAGCCCGTAATATAAAGCAGAGCGGGACGGCGCGGAGGGCAAGGAAGGGTGACAAGAAGTGGAAGGAATAGGCAGCATGCTGCTGGAAACTAAACCCCTGCAGCAGAACAAAGGAACTGGCCACAACCATAATCTACAGAGTGGGGATCTGCAAGACCCAGACCAAGAGGCGAAGTGTGGAGCCCTGCTGCGGTCTCAGGTGAGGCTTTGTTGGAACCAGGAAGCTGCAAGGCCCTGCAGCCAAACTCAAGCGGGCCCAGAAGAAGACCAGAGGCAACTAGTGACCCACAGGGGGTAACTAGGTACAGTCAAGGGGTCAGATGTACAACAATCGAGCCTGACATTAGCGCAGCATGAGTGCATAACTCGTACACGCACTAGACAGCGCGTACAGAACATGACAATAGAAACAGATGCGCTAGTAACCAAATTGAGAGCCGGGCAAGCGAGACCGCCCCACGGAGAGTCACTAATACAATTGGCCCGAGCAGGACAGAGGTGCAATACAAGTGCCACGCAAGAGAGTACCCGAGTGGCGAACCAAAGCACAGCGCACAACCGAGAGGGAAACGCAACTGTTACCCGGGAGAATATAACAGCAGAGGAGGGGCCCGACAGGGCCGTCAAGAGGGAGGCTAAATCCAAGGCACCCACCCAAAGCCAAACACTGTGATCACTATCAAGAACTGTCGGGTCCGACACAGAGCTAGAGCAGGACCACGAACCCTCGAGAGTGCGGACTGTGACACGACCCAACAAGGGCCTGAGTGTGGGGAGCGGCTGAGTGTAGGGAGCGGCTGAGAGCGGTTGAGAGCGGCTGAATGCGGAGAGCGGCTGAGTGCGGAGAGCCATAATCTACAGAGTGGGGATCTGCAAGACCCAGACCAAGGAGGGGAAGTGTGGAGCCCTGCTGCGGTCTCACACTCACGACCCAACAAGGGCCTGAGTGTGGGGAGCGGCTGAGTGTGCGGAGAGCGGCTGAGTGTGCGGAGAGCGGCTGAGTGTGCGGAGAGCGGCCGAGTGTGCGGAGAGCGGCCGAGTGTGCGGAGAGCGAACGAGTACATAGAGCGGACGAATGTACGCGGACGAGTATGTGGAGCGGATGAGTGTGGAGCGGATGAATGCACGGAACAAATGAGTGTATGAACTGGATGGATATATAGAGCGGATGAGTATGCTGTACGGATGAGCACGTTGAGTGGATGAACAGTGCATAGAGCGGATGAGAAACAAAACACATAGAACAGACCTGACTGCTCAGAATTGCGTGACGTGCATATTTTGCTTTGGAATGCAAGAAACTTTTGAAAGAGCATACTTCATATCACACCCCATGCTTACTCTCTCCTTACACCACCATTCAACTAGAACACAGAGATACTATGACACCATTCGGTATAACTGTTCTCATATCAACATCTGCTCACTCCCCATCACTCTAAGTAAACATGGCTGGTTTCACACCCCCAGCCAGGCGTTTCTCCTCAGGCCGAACGCCGCCACACTCGGTCTGGATAACTCCGGCCAGACCGAACACATACTCCTGATCTCTCAACCACGACACCTACCGCTAAGAAGCAGCTACCACATGAATCCCGCACCAGATGCACACATACCTGGTGCGCACACGCACCTTTGGACTCTCTCTAACCTCTCCACTGACCCGAACTTCGGTTCCGAAGGGCGTTCAACCTACCAGCGCCTTCAGACCATACCAATGGTATATAAGGCGCTATATAAATGCAAAATAACAATAACAATGCCACCCCGCATAACCTGTACACGAGACCGGACTACATGTTCGCCACCCCAGAACTTGCTGGGGAAATGACGGGCTCAGAATATAAGGCAAGAATATTATCAGACCACTCCCCTTTGGTCCTGGAGTGGCGACATCAGCCCCCCAGAGCTAGAATCCCAACATGGAGGCTTAGAGCTGAGGCTCTGAAGGATACGGCATTTCGAAAGGACCTAAGGGAGGAGATTATTGGGTATTTCGACAATAATACAGGGAGCGTGGAGTCAGAAGGTAACCTATGGGAGGCCTTTAAGGTGGTACTGAGGGGGCGGCCATATCTAAATCTAGAGGAGTCCAAGGGGGCACAGAGCGGGAGCTACAGGAGACAGAAAATAAACTAGAAGAAATTATGAAAAGAGGAGGTACCTCGCAGGAGGACGTCGAACAAGTGAGCAAACTACAACAAGCTAGAGGGGGGCTCTGGGAGAGGCTATGTAATCTGAATTACAAAAAATATAATGAAAGGCAACATGCAGGGGGGAACAAACTGAGGAGGCTGCTAGCATGGCTATACAAAAACGAGACACCAAGATCAGTAATCGGGGAGATAATGGGAGAAGAAGACCAGATCTGGAACACCCAGGTGAGAGTGAACGAGGGTTTCCTCAGATTTTACAAATGTCTCTATGAAGATGCAGGGGAGACTGCAGAGCGGGAGACTCAGGAGACGCTAGAAGACATAGGATTACCTAAATTAAATCGGGAAGAAAGGGAGAACCTGGATGCCCCAATCACAATGGAGGAATTAGAGACATTGGTATTGCATCTACCCACGAGCAAAGTCCCAGGGTCAGACGGGCTCCCCAGTGAATTATATAAAACATATAGCCAAGAAGTGATCCCCCCGCTGCTGGCAATGCTAAATGAGGCTTTTGAGAAGGGAAGATTGCCGGAATCCCTGAGTGAGGCGGTAATTATTCCGCTCCTCAAACCCGATAAGCCAAGCATGGATGTGGGTCGTACAGACCCCAATCCATGTTAAACCAGAACAGCAAAATCCTCACGGCTGTGTTAGCGAACCAACTCAAAAAGGGTAATAAACAAACTTATACACCCAATCAAACTGGTTATGTCCCAGGCAGAAGCATATCCGATAACCACAGGAGACTCCACCATATCATAGAACAGGCAGAGGGTGACCCATGTGAAATAGCAATAGTCTCGCTAGACGCAGTAAAAGCCTTCGACTCCGTGAGGTGGCCTTGGATGATGGCGGCAGCCTTGAAAGAATACAGGATGGGACCAGGGTACCTGTGGTGGGCGAAAATGGTGTATAGTTCCCCAACAGCCAGGGTCAAAACGGGAGCGATAATTTCAGATAAATGGCAACTTAGCAGAGGCACGAGACAGGGCTGCCCATGGTCCCCCATGCTGTATATAATTGCACTAGAACTACTAGCGATCTGTCTAAGACAGCAGTATGGAGAAATAGGGGTCCACACAAATATCATTGTACGCGGATGATATGCTGCTACACCTGCGCTTCCCAGAGGAAAACTTGCAATGTGTCTTGGAGGTGATGGAGCACTACGCGACCCTTTCGTGCATAGCGGTGAACCCCAAAAAATCATGCATGTTCCCCCTGGGGAGATGCATGTGAGTCCCACAGGAGAACCAACCTATCCTGCAGATACCCTGGCAGACCAGAACATTCAGATACCTGGGGATCAATATATACCACACAATTGCAGACAAATATAAACACAACACGGAGAGGGCAGTAGAAGGCATCAAGAACAGCATAGGGTTCTGGGCGAAGCTCCCCCTGGCCATGGTGGGTAGAGCGGCCTTGCTCAAGATGGTGGTCCTGCCCAGGCTATTACACTTCTTCACGAATATACCATATATGCTGCCCAAACGCTTCTTTACTAAACTCCAGATCTTATGCAGGGGCTTCATATGGCACAACTCTAGAAATAGAGTGGCCCTATGGAAATTGCAGAACATGTATGATAGAGGGGGCATAAACCTGCCGAATTTTGAGATTTACCACCTGGCGGGGCAGCTACAATACGTCGCCAGATGGTTGTCCGAAGACGAGACAGCAGAATCTAGACTGCTGAGGAGTGACTGCGACCCATACTTCTTAAAAGAACTGATATGGCTACCAAAACCAGAGCTGCGAGGGCGATCGAGATTGGTGGAACTAGGCTGGAAGACATGGCGCAAAGCGTGCCGAGTCGTGGGAAACCCAACCCCATGCTCCCCGCAGGTGCCATTCGTGGCACTATGCAGAGAGGATGAGCAACTGAAGAAAGGGATCCGTAAATACTGGGAATCGGTAGGCCTTGCAACCCTAGGAGATATATGGCAAGAGGGGAAGGCACTAGACTTCCAAACGATAGTGGAAGGAACCGGGGTACATACAGGGCAATACATCACATATACTAGAATAATCAAATGGGTGGGGGAAACGTGGTCCGAGGCAGTATTAGCAGAACAACCCGACACTGCCATTGAAATGATGTATGATATCTCGGAGGGAGGGCACGAAATATCCCAAATTTACAAACTACTGATGTCCAAAGTGCGTAAGGAGTTGCTCCAACTGAGGCACGATTGGGAGGAGGAAGCGGGAGCACCTATGCAAGATGGGCAATGGGAAAGAGCCCAGAGATATCATAAAAAGGTGTCCAGGAATGCGAGGCTGCAGCAGATTCAGTTATACGTCACCCACAGGGCATACAGCACAGTAGTACAAAAATGCCACAAGTGCGGGGAGGTGGGTGCTGGGATGATTCACATGTTCTGGGCGTGCCCGGAGGTGGGAACATTCTGGGTGGAAGTCAAACAGCGCCTATCCGAAAAGGGAATTAAGCTAGATGTGGAATCGGTATGGGCATGCATGATGGGGGGGACTTACCAGACCACGCAATCTAAAACATATTTGCAAACTCAAAGAACTGGCCTACATTTTGGCCAAAAGGAGAATTGCTATGGGCTGGAAAGCAGCCCACAGTCCCAGATTAGAGGTGTGGTGGAATGATCTCCTGAAATGGGCAGATGCTGAGACAGCAGCATGGTATGAGGCAGCCAGTAGAGGAGGGGAGGAGGAAGTAGGACCTCTGATAACATGGAGACAAATGGTGGCCACACTGTCTGGATCCTCCCATACTGAATCCAGTGAATATGACGCGTCCAAGAACGGTGAAGGGGATTAACTCAAGAGAAATGAAATCCGAGGTACTGAGTTGGAAGCTCAAGTTAAAGGGGAGGGAGGGGGGAAGACAGCAATGAACAATATGTAAATGTAAACTAAGAAGCTTGTAAACTGAAATGTCTGATGTGCTGGTTATGTTTGGTGTGTTGTAAAAATTAATAAAAATTGCTTTTTTAAAAACAGTGTCATCCACATAACACTGAAAGTTAGAGGAGAAGGTAGAGATCAGGTGGGCCAAAGGGACCAAGTAGAGGGTGTAAAAACCAGGGTGAGAGGATAGAGCCCTGGGGAACACCACAGGTAGAGAGAGGTGGTGGAGAGAAAGGGACCAAATTGGACATGGGAGGGGCGGTCCAAGAGGAAGGAGGTCAGCCACTCCAGGACCTGATCCATGATGCCCAGGTTCTCACAGAGTCGATTGATCAGGATGGCGTGGTTGACTGTGTCGATGGCAGAGGAAGTTCAAGAAGGATGAGGACTTGAGGAATGCTGGAATCAAGGTTACAGATCAGATCTTCACAGGTGTGCAGGAGAGGAGTTTCCGTGCCTCTGGTAGCTCTTACACCAGACTGATGGTCATGTAGACAATCAACAGATTGAGTGTGGAGAGTAAGCTGGGAGATGGACAGCTTTTCCAAGAGTTTGGGAGCGGGAAAAGTTCCAGTGGGAAAAGAATGATTACAGAAATCAACCAAGGCTGGAGCAAGGGTTTCAATATGGCCCTTGATGTTTCTGGAGGAGCGGGCGAGCACCTGTTTCGATGACACTTCCATAAATGGAACTTGTCTAGAAAGCTTGTCAGGTGTTAGGGAGAAAGAGGAGAAAGGAGGAGGAGAGGGAGAGATGGCCAAAGGGGGGCTGAGAGAAAGAGGAGAAAGGAGGATATAGGGAGAGATGGCCAAAGGGGGGCCGAGAGAGGAAGAGGGAGAGGCAGAGGAGATAGTGGACAGGATGTCCTGAGTTTTAGCAGAGAAGTAAGAGGCCAAAGCCTTACAGAGGACCTGTTGAGGGAACAGGAGAGGTAGAGACCGCAACAGGATTGGCCAGTTCCTTGCAGGTTTTAAAGAGTTTGGCCATGTTGTGAGAGGCCGCAGAGACGCATGCGTGAATGTGTGCTCTCTTCTTGATGAGTGTTATTGCTTCAACTGGCATTTTGGTGCAACCAGTCTAGGTTTGTCTAAATGTGGCCTGGCATGCTTTACTGTAATGTTATTACATGTCTACACTGGTCTACATTGTGCAGCCAGCTGGACATGTTTTCATTGTGGCATGCATTTTTAATAGCAATGCATTAATGTTCCTGTGCACTGTTGGTGACCTGCATGTATTGGATTGGTGTTACCCTACAAAACAATAGCAAACACTGTGGCTTTTTAGCCAATTTTTCTCAGAAAGTGTGCTGTATATTCCATTAAAACACATTTATATCTTTCACCTAGTGCAGTGTGCGGCATACCCCTTCAGCAGAACGTTTGTGCGTATTGTGCAAGTGTGGTAATCTAGTCCGGCCCAGAGTGTGGCGCAAACCGTGATTTGTTTCCGAGTTGGGGGGGGCCCCCTCAGCATGGCTCGCAGGGAGGGCCCCAGATCTTGTTACGGCACTGGATTTGGGGGTGGCCATAGGGGAGGATTCTTGGTGCCACATTTGGGAATGCAACCAGAAGGCCTCTTGATGCACCGCTGATAAGGAGTGCCAACTTAAACTTTGCTATCAAAGGTACTATGCCCCAAACAGACTTCACAGCATGGCCACCTCATTTCTTGACAACTGTTGGAGAGTCTGCCAGGAAAAAGGTACTTACTTACATATGCCCCCAGGTCCATACGTATTGGAACGTTGTCCTCTAACACTTCAGATCTGCTCTGGATATCAATCTGCCGTTTGAATTTGAACATCTTGCTGTGAGACTTCAGGGATGGGCTCTATCCTCTTAGAGGTTGTAGAGCTAGGCTTCTTACCTATCTTCTCCTTGCTGCCAAGATCTCCCTAGCCCGCAATTGGAAAACGTCAGACAGGCATGTGGTGGAGGAAATTCTGGGAGATGCTGGCCTCTGAAAAGAACAAAAAAAGCCTATGGACGAAGGAAGGTATACCGTCTACGTTGCTACATGGATCCTGTTCATTGTCTACACACAAGGCGCTTAGCATGGTGCCTACAATCCCAAGCTATACAAATATCTGTCTCTGCTCTGAGGGTTGGGGAACGGGCCTGCGTACCGTTAATCATAGTGTTCTAGAAAGTGTGCAAAAATCCTGCGCTTACACGTTTGTCCTAAATGTGCTTCTTGCGCATTGTTTCTTGTATCCGTTAATGACTATGTATGCTGGCTTGTGCTGCCACTCCTATCTCAATTAAAATCAATAAAGTTTTTTTTTTTAAAACACACAATACAGTTCATGTTTGCTTTACTGTGTAATTGGCTAGGTTTTTGTGTCTTAAAAATGAAAATATATACGGAAGACATCAAATGGCCACTCCATAGAGAAATAATGAAAAGCGTATTTAGTGACTTATCACTCTGCATTATATTAACATCCCTTTCAGAAACATGTTTTAGGAAGTGAACCAGCTGCAGAGTGACTAGGAATTGGTATAGAAATAATTAGTTTTTATAAGGCTGAATTCCCTCTAATTATGGTTTACTGAATTCATACTATGCAAAGCTTTTCTGATTCGAGTTATTCTGCGTAATTTGACTAGTCGCTAGCAATGTTATATTAGTTATATCTTTGAGGATCTTGCATTGCTGAGGCAATTAACTGTTCCTGTTCTTTGTGGGTGGTTCTCCCACTACTGTATCAATGAGGCACGTGCTGGGCTTGTTTTTTGTGACAGTATTTTGGACTGCTGAGGCCTATGATGTTCCAGTTATATGTGAGCTGTAAGGGTGCAGAAGGAGGAGACTGACACACAGGTGGCATAGTGTTTGCTATAGACTTTTATATGCCATGAAAATAAGAGGGAACACTGACCTCTCCCTATATCTGAGGGGTTTCCCTGCCCGAACTAAAATGCTAATGAAACTTTCACGATGTCTTATCAAGTTAAAGAGTCCACCAGCCTGTGTCAAAATGTCCCTACCTTTGCCCCTTACACTTGTAACTAAACTAAACCGTTCTACCAAGGTTCATGGTCCAGCAGAATTACTCCTTCCTCCTGGATTGTGAGTGACACATTTCTGCCTGGAAGTCCTCCAACTGGGGGAATGGCTCCCTTCCCCTGATTACAGTACTATACGAACAAAAATATCTTTCAACACTCTGTTTCACAAAGCTCAAGACTTTATATCCCAGGGGGACTGACTCCCTAGCCCTGGGTTCCTGCTTTGATTCCCCCTTGAGGGATGGTTCTCCAGGAAAATGACTCCCTACCCCTGGCCTTCCTTAGGCTCTGTTTCATAGTTCACAACACCAGGGGGAATGACTCCCCTCCCCTGGCCTTTCTTAGGCTCTGTTTCATAATGCACAACACCAGGGGGAATGACCACCTCCCCCTGGCCTTTCTTAGCAAAGACCCAATTGCACTAAGGGTCCCTGAACTTGGTTTCTCTTCTTTTTCCAGTTGTACTTTGTATACACTCCTGCCAAGTATTACAACACAAAAAGGGGTTTGTAACCTTTTCTTGTCGGTTGCTTTTGGCAGCCCTGGTTCACTATCCTGCGAGGTACTACCATGATGAAAACAACATCCAGTGTGCTCTCTTTCACTATTTACTTTGAGAGTGGTTTGTGACCAACCACTTTGTCAAGGAAGAGGATTCCTGATACACTCACTCTTGTCTTCAAATGTAGTATGCGAACTACTCTGCAGAGGAAGACTATTTCTGATGCACTCTTTCCCACTCTTAACTTCAGCTGAGGTCTGCGACCAACCACTGTGGCGAGGAGATTATTCCTGATGTACTCATTCCCACTCTTAACTGGGGTTCTTGCACCCAAACCCCCATCCGAATGTACTACTTCTCCCGTTAACTGCTTTCTTGGAGCTCTTCACCGGATCTCTGCTGGGCAGCGGGTCTTTGTTCGCGCTGCTTTCGGTGATCCTGCGCAGCTCTGTGTCAGGGTCTTGTTGGCGGCTATGGTGTAGTTCTCTGGACACCAGGTCCACACGCTCAGGGTCAGGGTGCCGTCTTTCCAGCCCCAACGCTTCTTCAGAGTGGCTCCATGCCACCGGGTCAAGGGTTCCCTGTTCCAGCCTCCTGGCTCGGGTTGCTTGCGGCTTCCTTGACGTTCAGACGTTGAACTTCCGAGGCTGAACTGCATTACCTGCTGTATGGCTGGCTCTTCCAGGGCTGAATTAACAATATTCAGTCCTTCCTTTCTTTGTATGGTTGCAGGGCACAGATGACTAGAATGTTCATTCAGGTTTTCGATGGTGCTCGTCATTGCTCTGCACCTTCCCCTTGTCCCAGTACCCATCAAGTAGTACTCGGTTAGGTAGTGCTTGCTATTCTTCATCTCAGTAGAAGTCAAGTATGCTTCCCTTGGGTACCCCCTACTCTTCCTCGTCTCAGTGGCAGATTGAATGTCCACTAGTCTAAGATACATGGAAGGGGGGCTTATGGAGGTGAAGTACATTGGAGGGTAAGGTGAATGGTTGGAATACAGTGTTTCCCTTGGATAGTCGGCCCTGTCCCCAGAGGAAGAAGCTCTCGCAATGAGATCCCCCTGCTGCTTATCACCCCCATGGGGACTATTGGGTAGCAGCAACACCTCCCTGGCCTCATGAGAAGGGGATCCCCCTCAGGGAGAAGTGACAACATTGAAGGATTGTCACAGAGTGTAGCTTGTACTGCTGTAGTTAGGCCCTTAATTTACCTCTACAGTTTGGAATTTACCTCTACACTATGGGGGTGCTTGCAGTTCCATCTCTATCTAATTTGAACATATACTGTTGCGACCCACAATCTATCTAATCCAGGTGTGGTAATCTTGCATTGTTGAGACTTGCAACATTCCTGTTCTATGTGAGGAAAGAATGATCTACTTTGATCTATGGAATACCTTTTCTATATGTGACAGGGCCAGCATTGTGGTCCTGTAACTGGGGGAACCCACCCCAACCCAACACGGGTGCCTGAGTGCAGGCAGGCCCCCTCCTCACCCCTCCTTACCTGCAGTGATGGCGGCATTCAGGCAAGAGAAGCAGTAGAGCAGCTGCAAGGAAGACGCCGGAGCAGTGATATGCAGAAAACAAAGGGGTGCTACGAGTGGCACCACACCGGCCGTCTAACACAAGATGCAAAAAGGATTGCAGGAAATCAAGGGGTACCGTAAACACTACAACACCGGATGTAAATGAAATTTGGCTCCATCTGACAGCAGCAGCTGGAGCCTGCCCCGGGACCAGCCTCCGCTAGCCCACTAGGGAAATTTGATTAATGAATAAAGGCCTCACAGAGGCCTTTACCCACTATACCACCAGGGATGTAATTATTATGTTAAAGAGCCTTGAGCGGCACAACAACCCTGCACCCTAGCAGAGTCCATGTTGGAAAGGGGTGGGCCTTACCAGTCCTTTTAAGCCCTCCCATACACACTCCTGTGAGCCAGATAAGTGATTGGTCAGGGTAAGTATCCAATCCTGGGAGGGGAGGGGTATTTATGGAGGTGTGTGTAAGTGTGGGTTAGATGGGTGAGGACAAGAGGTGGTGGAGGACGTCTGAGAGACCAGAGTAGGCGAGAGCAATTGGAGTGTCGAGGCTGTTGTTAAGGAGGGGGTCTGTGGATTTTTTGTGTGAGGGGAGAGTGTGAGTAGTAGAGGTCGGGTAGGAGTAGCAGAGTGGAGTAGTAGTAGTGGCAGAAGTAGTAGTGGTACTTGGTAGTAGAGGGATGTGCAGGGCACCATATCCCTGACTATCTCACAGGGTCTGAACAAGGGCCCAGCGAAGGGGAGAGCAGGGCACCATATCTCTGGGCACTATGGTAGAGGAAGGGGTGAGCAGGGCACCATAGCCCTAGGTTCTATGGTATAGGAAAGGGTGAGCAGGGCACCATATCCCTGGGCACTATGGTAGAGGAAGGGGTGAGCAGGGCACCATATTCCTGGGTTCTATGATAGCGGAAGTGGTGACCAGGGCACCATATGCTTAGATTTGTGTAGAAGTAGTGACAGTTGGGAGTAAGGACAGCCGGTAGCAGGGGCAGAGAAGTAGCAAACAAGTGAAATAGGTAGAGTGATAGTGGGTAGTAGAGGGGCGTGTTAGTGAGTAGAGAGAAGTACATTTACAGTAGTGGGAAGAGTTGTAATGTAGTAAAGAGATAGTGTGAGCAACAAAGTTGTAACAATAATAGACGGAGAGTGGGAAGCACGAAAGTGAGTGGAAGACTAGGGGCCTCATTACGAGGCAGGTGCTCCCGTAATGAAGGGTGCCAGTACGGGACCGGCACCGTTCTTTTCGGGATGCCTGATTACGAGGTCCCCGAGCGGGAACCGGAACAGACGTCTGGTAAAACCAGACTTGCTTTCCAGGTCCCGCTAGGGGACCAAGGAGCTAATAACGGGCCCGTTATTAACGGGCCCGTTATAAGCTCCATCCCCATTCCCATTGAGCCCTATGGGAGCTCAAATGGGAATAGGGAATGGTTTTGTGCATGAGGAATTACCGGGTCCTCCAAGGTCAGAATGACCCGGTAATTCCTCATTCACAGAACCCAGTACTGGAACCCTGTATGGAGGCAGCCATGCCCTTATTAAAGGCATGGCTACCTCCATACTCTTAATGAGGCCCTACGAGTAGCTATTGGCATAGAGTGAACCAGAGATTGTAACTCGAGGAATAGTTGGAGGCAGGGAAGTGGAGTGAGGGAGAAGACGAGAAAAGAGATAAAGGTGTAGTTGGAGGTACGAGCAATAGTAAAAATGGGAGTAGGAAAAGAAGTAAGATCGAAGGGTGGAGGTGGAAAGGCGGAGTGAGAGATTGGAGGGACAGTTACGTGGTGGGAGGAGATCAGCCTGAGAGATCAGTATAGTGAAGTATAAGGTACGCAAGAGTGTGAGAGGAGTGAGAGTGATACTGTGCAAAAGAAGGGACCATTCATTACTCCCTCAGATTACTAAGCGGGCTAGGTTAGGGAAAGCCTAGAAGACCCCTAGGGAGAAAGGTAGCCACCGTCATACGGAAAGCATCCATAGTCCCAGTCAGAAAATATCACAGTGCGCACCGATCAACAGCTACTGATATCCCCATTAGGGACGCCTGGGATATGGAGGTGGGGATAAGGCTGGGGAAGTTGAGAGAGGGGGACAGCCCTAGCACCAAATCTCCCAAGAAGACCTGGTAGGCCCTAAAGATCCTTGCAAATGGCCATTCTGACCCTTTGTATTTTAATAAAGGCCCTTGGACTCATTATCGATTCAGGGTGGTTATTTGTGGCAGGCTGCCCCATCACATGTATTAAGGGTGGAGTGTGCACTACTATGTTACACCTGTTGTATGAGAGGAGCTTCTACTGCGCAAATTCCGGATCTGTTCTTTGTGTGGGAATCTTCTACCCCTACTTTAGACCTTGCACTAATCTCAACCTGTTCTCCATGATTAAAGCTTGCGTTGGAGTTGCCCTGATTCGCCTTTTCTGCTTGACTGGGGGAAGCCTGCACGGTTCCTACTCAGGCTGACCTACCTGGTCTGTGTGAGCAAAGCATTAAAAATCTTATACTGCTGTTGCACCCTTTCTTTATATGCAAGGGAAACTTAGTGTTAGTGCTTTATCTGCTAATTGTGAGACAAACCTGCTTTTCTGTCATGATGCCGAAAGCTGCCGCATGTAAGGATTTCCATACAGTTTTAACTCTTTGCACCCGTCAGCTGGATGTCACATACTATTTACCCCCTTGCCAAGGAGAAAACTCATTTTTACTCTTATCTGGATCACTGGGCAGAATTGTCCCAAACTATCAGGAAGAGCGAGATGTTGCAATCATAGGAGACCCTTGATGGACAGACAGGAAAAAGTACAGACTCCGAAGCACAAACTTGATCCTAATCCTTGAGTTGGTCATCTGTTAGCATCCTGCAATTTCGCACCAGTTAATCTTGACTTAATACTATGGTTACCTTGTTCAACTGGGTTCTATTTTTATTGTTGTCACTATTTATGCAGTTGCATCAGATGTATATGACCCTATTAAGCATACAACCTAATGTTCTCCCCCAATGGGACACATGGGTCTTTACTCAGACACTCTTGCTTTTACAAATTGTATTACCCCGCACACAACACACTAAATATTGCACATAATTCTTATGAGTTCAAGCCCTAAGGTTTTCACAATGCTAGTCTAGTTAGCAGCGGTTTTCAAGATTTGCTTTATCTCCAATGCTGTGCTATGTACAGCCCTAGGGCTTTGCTATCAAGGTGGGCAGGGAAGGTTAACACTCCACTTCTTGTTCATTAGTTAAGCTACCGAGCACCCAGCTACACTCTTGTAAACAAGGTCGCCTCATCCCGCTGTTTCAAACTCTCGCCCCTGTAGGCCTATTTTCTCAAAAAAGATGTCCACCCTTAAGCTCACCTTCTTGAATGTGCAGGGGCTAAACTCCCCTACTAAGAGGAAAAGCGTTCTCAGTAATTTTATGGAAGTGGAGGTGGATATTGATCTCTTACAAGAAACCTACATTCTTAGCCCAGTCTGAAATCAAAACGGTTTCCACGTCAGTTTTTTGCTTCATTGGCTAACAAAAAAGCAGGGATGCCTATCTTAATTAGCAAAAAGCCGAGCTTTAAGAAGCTGGCAGAGACTAAGCATCAGCAGGGAAGATTTTTAGGGGTCAACATATGTTTTAACAAAAACCTTTATCCATTGTGACGATTCACAAGGTGTCGCCACTTCTCCCGAGCAGCAAGCCCTTTTCCATGAGGCTAGGGAGGTGAGGGGTGGTTTAATGAGGGTGGACCACATGGGCAGAGGCTCCCCGTCTGGGGACAAGGATGACCACCTGGGTGCAGCCCTGGCAATCCCATCACCCACACACATTCACTAGTCCTACACTCCACCTCTAATCCTTCCTTAGAGATCAAACATATGTACAATTGTCCTAGTGATAAAATCAGCCAAGTAGGAAGGACTAGGACGAGGAAGAACATCAGAAGTATGAAGAGTACACCTTCAAGTGCTGCCACGAGGTGGATCACTGTAATCATGAGGAGCACCCTGCGATCATAAACTGGAGGTGTTGACGATAGGCGGAGGCGGGTGTCATGATGCCTGCCCCCGGGAAACCAGACCAGGCCCAGCAACCCCAGAAGCAGGCATCATGCCATTTGGAGCAAGCCCAAAAACCCAAGCTAGGGGCTGTTCGGGTGCAGTCCTGGCGCCTATGGCGCCAGGCTCATAAGAATAGAGTCAGTCCTGGCGCCATGGGCGCCAGGGTCATAGTAGAAAACCTACCTGATGCAGACCATGCTTCAAACTTACCTGATGCAGACCATGCTGCAAGAAGCCACAAGCCAAATGAGGCTTAGGAGGGACTATTTTACCTAAGGGACTACTTTTTACTCGGGTGGGGCTGTGGAAGAATACTTACCTGGGACTACTTCCAAGGCTATTTAAACCACGCCCGGACAGCAGCACACGCTTCACGTTATTCTGCATCCAGCAGCGTAACGCTCACTGTGCCTGCAGCAGCTTCCAGTCTTCAGCCACGCCCGCCTCGAGTCCAGAGCTCCTGGAAACAAGAAGAAAGGAGGAGGAAAGGTCAGAACAGGAGTTTTACCTTTAATCCTTACCTGAATCCTAATCCATCACGCCACGGAGCTGGAGAAGAAGTCTTTAAAAACACCTTACTTCACATCCTGCAGCGCCGCGCTGTACTCACCTGCCTTGCAGCACTTCAGCATTCCATCACGCTCTTCTCCATCTCGTGGCCGCTCTCCGACACCTAAGGAGACAAAAACAGCAAGGTGAACCAAGGGGATACTCTAAGACTGTACAAGCTACCCCCCAAGACTTATCTGATTTACCACAGGGGGTACTTACCTCATTTCGGGTCGGCGCAGCCTCCGCTGCATCTCCGCCGTGCCCCGGCCCCTATGGGGAAACAGAACAGCAAGGCGCAATAAGGGGAAACCGATTTTTTCCCAATAGACTTACCTGGTTTTACCGCTGGAGGCATCAATCCCCAAGACCTCATACCACATCAGCGCCTGAATGGGGGAAAAGCCACATGTTATACATTGACACCATTTTATCGAACTGAGCCGGATAATATAAACCCTTACCTGCATCTTACCGGTTGCCACGTGGAACTCTCCATAAGGGCAATACAGCAACCTAAAAGGAATTGGACAGAGTGAAGGTCAGACGTGTTTTGAACTCTTGCAAACTACAGACTTACGGCGTCTCGCCGACATTCTTTGAGTCAATACCGTTCTGGAACTCCCCAACTCCTCCACGCCAGTGAAGAAACTGGTCATCTACGCGCCCCTGCGCTCGAAGCAGGATGGAGAGCTCATCTTTCCAAACCATCAGGTGAGAGCATAGAGGGAATCCAAAAGTGACCTGTGGGAAGAACTACGGGAGAGGGGAAGGTGGGGTTAGCGCTCGAACTCCACAGGTGGTTAATTCCCTTTCTCCATTACAGAAGGATATTCCTACGAGTCAAACTAAGCTGGGTGGGCCAGTCTAGTCCATCTCGGCACTACGCGTCTCACTGGTGGAAACAACAGCTGGCCAGTTCAGATCGACGCCCACGTGGGAGCCAGGTGAGCGTAACAGAACGCGAAGCCTACCCACAAATACCCACCTGGGCGTTATGGAGACCTCGGAAACCAATCAGTTGGCCCAATTATTAGGGGAACTGAGGGCCGAAGTGCATTCCGCCCGCCAAGAAACCAATGCACTCAGGAGAAAACTGATTGTATCAAAAGAACGAACAGATGATCTGGCCAGACAACTTTTGCAAAGCCAGGCTGGGCAAACACCCCTACCAGGACTCGTGGCAAGTCCAAGTCCTGTACCTTCGAGTAACCCGGTGCACATATACCTACCAGGAACTGTTCCATTGGCTCCGCCCGAACGTTTTGCCGGAGACCCTAAAAGGTTCGCAGTATTTATGAATCAATGCCGCTTGCACTTTTTATGCAGACCTGAAGCTTTCCCAAATGATCAAGCCAAGGTAGCCTTTGTACTGTCATATCTCAGTGGCAGTGCAGCAGATTGGTCCATTCCACTAGTCAATCAGGATTACCCAATTCTTCGGGATTTCCAGGGTTTTCAAACAAGCATGGAAAGACTATTCGCCCGACACTCCCAGGGACAGGCCCTGGATAACAAACTTTTGTCCTTGCGGCAGGGTAATCAGGATCTTCTATCTTACATTGCAACCTTTAACAGATTAATAGTGGAAACCGGATGGCCTGAAGTAAAGCGAATCACATTATTCCATCGAGGGCTTCGGGGAGAACTCAAAGATGTCTTGGCCCAAATCGTGAACCCTCCTCAAGACTGTGCAGAATACATAGACTTAGTGGTCCAGTTAGATCACAGACTTCAAAACAGAAAGGCTGATCGAGCCAAGTTTGAGAATAGGGTGTTGGTCAAAACCCACGTTAGTCCCAAGGGAACAGATGCCTCAGAACCCATGCAAATCGGAGGGGTTAGAGGACCCTTAACTCAGAAAGAAAGAGAAAGAAGACGGCAAATGCAATTGTCTATATTGCGGGACTACTGGTCATTTTCTCCGGAACTGCCCTGTAAAACCACCCAAGAAGATTGTAGGAGCAGCAGATAAAACCCATTTGGAACCTCACTCTGGAAACGACCACGCCCGACAAGCGTAGAGGTCCGCTTGCCGAGCTTGAAGAAGGACACTCTGACCTCGCATTTCATCATACCAATGGTCCTTGTAGATCCAGAGCAGCCATCATGTATGCACGCGGTGAAAGCATACGTTGATAGCGGAGCCATAGGAAACTATGTGGACTATGAATTGGCTTCCAGGATGAATCTACCTCTTACCAGAAAGACCACCTCAGATGTCATCACCACAGTAGATGGAACGGAAATTGCCTCTGGGCCCGTAACTCATTCCACCGCAGAGATGACATTGCTGGGTCAGGATGGGCACCGAGAGGCTATGGTGTTTGATTTAATCAAGGCCCCACAGTTCCAAGTAATACTGGGGATACCTTGGTTGGAAAAACATAATCCCTGTATCGATTGGCGAGAGAAGAGAATAACCTTCCCAGAATGTGCGCACACCTGTTACCCAAAGAAAACACTAAACGCAGTCCTGGCCCCAGTAACTCCAGCCGCCGTGCAATTACCTGCAGAATACCAAGACTTTCAGGACGTCTTCCAAGAACAGGCAAACACCTTACCACCTCACAGATCGTATGATTGTCAAATAGATCTCATACCCGGCGCACAACCCCCTTGCAGCAGGATCTATGCCCTTACAGAGCCTGAAAACCTTCACCTGCGCCAATACTTAGACCAGTACCTTGCTAATGGCTTCATTCGCCCGTCGAAGTCCCCTGCATCTTCAGCTTTGTTCTTCGTGCCCAAAAAGGAAGGTGACCTCAGAACGTGCATAGACTACCGCGCACTGAACCAGATAACCATTAAGAATCGATACCCATTGCCTTTGATCCCTGAACTACTAGACCAGGTGAAGGACGCTTGCATATACACTAAACTGGACCTTCGGGGGGCATATCATCTGGTACGTGTCAAAGAGGGCGATGAATGGAAAACTGCTTTTCGCACCAAGTACGGGTTATTTGAGTACCAAGTGATGCCTTTTGGACTATGCAATGCACCAGCAGCCTTCCAATTCTTCATGAATGATGTCCTTCGAGAATTTATCGACGTTTGTGTTGTCGTTTATATCGATGATATCCTAGTATACTCCTTATCAGAATCTGATCATGTAAAACACGTCCGAGCAGTCCTAGAGAAGTTACGCCAGCACAAACTATATGCTAAACTGGAAAAGTGCGTCTTTCACGCCACAGAAGTGGAATTCCTTGGGTTTATTCTGACCCCGAGAGGGATCAGGATGGATACGCGTAAGGTGGATGCAATTCTTAAATGGCCTTCGCCAAGTTCAGTCAAAGGAGTACAAAGCATGCTTGGCTTTGCCAATTTCTACCGCAGGTTTATCCCGGACTTTTCACACATTGTACATCCCATTACAGCACTCTTGTGAAAAAATAAACGCTTTGTGTGGACAGAAGAAGCCGAAAACGCCTTCCAAGAATTAAAAGCGAAATTCACATCTGCCCCTGTATTAAGGCACCCGCGTCCTGAGCTCCCATACATAGTGGAAACTGATGCATCCAGTCTAGCCATGGGAGCTGTCCTATCTCAAAAGGACCCCGAAACTAACCAGCTTCACCCAGTGGCGTTTTGGTCTAGAAAGTTTTCAGCTCCCGAATTAAACTATGCCATTACCAACAAGGAGCTGTTAGCCATCAAGTCCGCCTTCAAGGCTTGGCGGCACTATCTACTTGGTGCCAGGCACACCATTACGGTCATCACCGATCACCGAAACTTGCAATATCTAAAGACCGCCAAGGCCCAATCTTCACGCCAACTCCGTTGTGCATTGTTCTTCGCCGAGTTTGATTTCGTGATAACCTATCGACCAGGTTGTAAGAATGGTAAAGCCAGACGCCTTGTCCCGAATTGGGATGGAAGAAGCAGAAATGACCCTAGAACCCGTACCCATAATTCCCGAACAGAGGATTCTTGGCATGACAACTGTACAGACACTTGAGGACATTCAGGGGAAGATCCAACAACTCTTTGATCCTATTGCCTTACAGGACTGGGCAAGGAAAGGCCCGGAATACTGTCACCAATGATTTGGCTTATTACCAAACTACAAGAGCTAGTCCTTTCCCGTTACCATGATACCTTAATGGAGGGACACCCTGGTATTGCAAAAACTGAAGCTAAAATCAAGAAACAATTCTGGTGGCCTACCTGGCGAAAAGACATTAAGTTATTTGTCATGTCTTGTGGCATTTGCGCCCAAAACAAAAATCAAAAGAAAAAACCAGCTGGACTATTACAACCTTTGGACATCCCACCTACTCCTTGGCACACCTTGTCATTAGACTTTATCACGGATCTACCCCTGTACAATGGTTTTAACACCATTTTAGTTATTGTGGATCTTTTTTCCAAAATGGCCCACTTTATTCTTTAAAGGGAATACCTTCAGCCCTGGCCAAAGAGTTCCTTGAAAACATAGTTCGCCTACACGGCTTTCCATCCGTGTTGATTTCGGACCGGGGCAGTCAATTCATTTCACATTTTTGGAGAAAATGTTGCCAACTAGCGCAGATAGATGTTAGGCTTTCGACCAGTCACCACCCTCAGACCGACGGTCAAACAGAGAGGACCAATCAGACTCTTGAACAATACCTGCGTTGTATGCTACATCAGTAGGAGGGTAATTGGAAAGACATTCTTTGGATCGCCGAGTATGCGTACAATAATTCTGTACACTCGGGAACTGGACAAAGTCCTTTTTATACCATATATGGACACCATCCTCGGACCTTGATTCGCCCCAACACTTAGAGATGCCCGCGGTGGACCATCTCCACGCGGTTATTACACAAGCCTTTAAAGAAGCAACTGCACATTTACGAAAAGCTAAGGAAAAATACAAGAAAGATGCTGATCAGCACAGAAGTGAATCACCGCGATACCAGATAGTGGACCAAGTATGGTTGGCCACTAAGCACATACCACTCAAGGGAACACGGACCTTTAACCCTAGGTATTTGGGACCTTACTCTATCAAGGCCATTATCAACCCGGTGGCCGTCAAGTTGGACCTACCTGCTCATATGCGAATTCATCCCGTCTTTCACATGTCACTTTTGAAGCCAGTGCAACCAGGAACAAGGCTAACCAAACCACCAGATCCCATCCTCATAGACGGGGAACCCGAATTTGAAGTTAAGAACATCTTGGACTCAAAAAGGGTGAGGTCAAAACTCTTCTATCTAATCGACTGGAAAGGTTACGGACCACAGGAAAGGTCTTGGGAACCTAGTGACCACGTGCATGCGCCTCAATTGGTGAAGAGATTCCACCGAGATTTCCCAAACAAACCAAAGCCAAGGGGGAAGAACGACTTTAGGAGGGGCCTTGAGGGGGAGTGCTGTCATGATGCCTGCCCCCGGGAAACCAGACCAGGCCCAGCAACCCCAGAAGCAGGCATCATGCCATTTGGAGCAAGCCCAAAAACCCCAGCTAGGGGCTGTTTGGGTGCAGTCCTGGTGCCTATGGCGCCAGGCTCACAAGAATAGAGTCAGTCCTGGAAGCCATGGGCGCCAGGCTCATAGTAGAAAACCTACCTGATGCAGACCATGCTGCAAGAAGCCACAAGCCAAATGAGGCTTAGGAGGGACTATTTAACTTAAGGGACTACTTTTTACTGAGGTGGGGCTGTGGAAGAATACTTACCTGGGACTACTTCCAAGGCTATTTAAACCACGCCCGGACAGCAGCACACGCTTCGCGTTATTCTGCATCCAGCAGCGTAACGCTCACCGTGCCTGCAGCAGCTTCCAGTCTTCAGCCACGCCCGCCTCGAGTCCGGAGCTCCTGGAAACAAGAAGAAAGAAGGAGGAAAGGTCAGAACAGGAGTTTTACCTTTAATCCTTACCTGAATCCTGATCCATCACGCCACGGAGCTGGAGAAGAAGTCTTTAAAAACGCCTTACTTTGCATCATGCAGCGCCGCGCTGTACTCACCTGCCTTGCAGCACTTCAGCATTCCATCACGCTCTTCTCCATCTCGCGGCCGCTCTCCGACACCTAAGGAGACAAAAAAAGCAAGGTGAGCCAAGGGGATACTCTAAGACTGTACAAGCTACCCCCCAAGACTTACCTGATTTACCACAGGGGGTACTTACCTCATTTCGGGTCGGCGCAGCCTCCGCTGCATCTCCGCCGTGCCCCGGCCCCTATGGGGAAAACAACAGAACAGCAAGGCGCAATAAGGGGAAACCGATTTTTTCCCAATAGACTTACCTGGTTTTACCGCTGGAGGCATCAATCCCCAAGACCTCATACCACATCAGCGCCTGAATGGGGGAAAAGCCTCATGTTATACATTGACACCATTTTATCGAACTGAGCCGGATAATATAAACCCTAACCTGCATCTTACCGGTTGCCACGTGGAACTCTCCATAAGGGCAATACAGCAACCTAAAAGGAATTGGACAGAGTGAAGGTCAGACGTGTTTTGAACTCTTACGAACTACAGATTTACGGCGTCTCGCCGGCATTCTTTGAGTCAATACCGTTCTGGAACTCCCCAACTCCTCCACGCCAGTGAAGAAACTGGTCATCTACGCGCCCCTGCGCTCGAAGCAGGATGGAGAGCTCATCTTTCCAAACTATCAGGTGAGAGCATAGAGGGAATCCAAAAGTGACCTGTGGGAAGAACTACGGGAGAGGGCAAGGTGTGGGGTTAGCGCTCGAACTCCACAGGTGGTTAATTCCCTTTCTCCATTACAGAAGGATATTCCTACGAGTCAAACAAACGAAGCTGGGTGGACCAGTCCAGTCCATCATCTCGGCACTACGCGTCTCACTGGTGGAAACAACAGCTGGCCAGTTCAGATCGACGCCCCCGTGGGAGCCAGGTGAGCGTAACAGCGGGACCAGTCCTACATAAAGAAAACTGAAGACAGACTTTAGTTTGTCTTCAAGGAGCGATCAACCCGGGAGATTTGAATCCTGACAGAAGGAGCAGAGCAGCAGTTGCCGACGTGACGCTGCGCAGACCAACCAGGGACCCTGCAGGAGCAGACCCCTTTCCCCATCCAAGAAAGAAGAGCAGTGGCGTAACCTTGGTCAGGTGGACCAATGGGTCCAACAGACGCTGAAACCTCAAAGGTGGGAGATATGCGAGAATGCAGTGGAGCTGGGCGGCCAAAGGAGGAACCGCCTGGAAGCAGCAAAACCGAAAACCAATCCCCGGAAGAACCGTAGCAGTGCCTGACCCTGTGTGAGGCCAAAACGGGGATGGGGATGCCCAGTGGGGACACAAAGGGAACTGCTGACGAGGGAAACATCTGGGGAATGCTTCCTCGATCCATTGGCATGCATAAGACCACTGGACACCAGAGAAGGGTCTGGGGCCCAAAATTAGAGATGGAAAGCATCAGAGGAAATCTCCCTCATTACAGCGGGGAAAAGGAAAACCACTGACCATCAGAGAAGGAAATCTTCCTCATCACAGTGGGAAAGAGAGAACCACCCACCATCAGAGAAGCACCTGGGATCCTGACAAGATTTGGGACTTGGTTGAGAACAAGTCAAAGTGGCAAAGTGTGTGTGAAGTTGACAACATTGAGAAAGAAATATATCGAGTCATACCACAAGAAGACAGGCATTCTCCTAGTACCACATCGGGAGTTCTGATAAAGAAATCAGGGGATGGAAGTCATTCCCCCTGGCCTTGTGTTGAACTATGCCAAAGCATATCAAGAGAAGGGAGGCATTCTCTTGGTCCTGAACTGTGAGTGGAGATAAAGAAGCCAGGGGTAGGGAGTTGTTCCCCCTGGCATTGTTGTGAAGTGTACCAAATCATACCAGGGGAAGGGAGTCATTCCCCCTGGTCTTATTGAAGAGTATAAGGAGCAGCTCCAGGAGAAGGGAGCCATTCTCCTGGATGTAACATTGTGCAAGGACTGGGTGAAACCCACAAGCCAGGGGAATGGAGTAATTCCCCCTGGTAACTTTGGTTTGAGAACACACTTTTGAACATTACTCAAGAAGGAGGAAAAGGGAGCCATTCTCCTTTAAAGAAGGAACTTCCTTTTAGTTAACTTTTAGTTATTTAGTGTGAGGGATAGAAATAGGTTTTGGCAGAGGACGGTGGAATTTACGTTGAGAGACATTCTGACGGACACTTTTAGTTTCAGTTTTGAGGCAGGGAATCCCCTCTTAGATGTTAGGGATAGTAAGAACCTTTTTCACACAGAAATAAGTCTATAACCAATCCCATGCCACCTTTCTGTCCGCTTCCTTCTTCGACCCCTTTACACCATATTTTTGATTTTGGCCCTCATCAACTGTGAGATAATGTTTACTATGATTTTCGAACTCATAATCCAGTTTCAGAAAGGGGAAGTGATCATTGGAGAGGACCTTAATGTGGTTTTAAATGCAGATATTGTCACATCTTGCTTAAGTAACCCCTGAGAACACAGGCCCAACTCACCCTCCAAGAGGTCATTTCGGACCTATATTTAATAGCCTTTAAGAGACATTATTGCCCCATTATGAGAGACTATACCCACTTCTTGCATGCACACTGAAGGAATGCAAAACAAGATTATTTCCTAGCCTCACTATCATTAACATCATGGATTGCCATGTCCTCAATTGAACTTGCTACTGTTTCTATTCACATTCTAATTGCGATGTCTCTCAATCTCGATGGAACTCTACACTCTTAGGTACTTTCAATGTCGGATCAGTGACTCCTTCATCCGTCACCCGGGTCTCCAATCCGATTTAGCTACCAGATTTAAACAATATTATTCTGAAAAAACAGATCTGTAAACCTCTATCAAAACACAATGGGACACTTTTTTTCCTATTTACAACGAGGGAGCTCATTAGGCTACCCCTCTAGACTCTCATGGCCAAATGTACAGCGGTTAGGGCACAAGTGCAATCACTTGAAAATCAATACAAACTCTGTGGCTCCCGGAAAATCTATAGACAACTTCAAACAGCTAGAGCAGAGAGGAAAGCATTATGGGCCTCTGAAATTTAATTTAAATTGTTAAACATTAAACAATACTATTGTAATGCATCAAATAAAGCCATCAGGCATTTGGTATATACACCGAAGTTCCAGCAACCTAGGAGTGTGATGGATGAACTGCAAGGCAGGGTAGGCCAACTCCATTATTCAGAACAAACTACTTACCTAATTACTTCATCTATTCTCTGCTGACCAGTTAGAGGACACATCACAAGAGTCGTTTATTCAAGACTCCAATCTTCCAGCGCTATCTTATGACAAAAAGAACCCAGGGGCCCACATTTCCATGAAGGATGTTTCTGAGGTGATAACATTTCACCACATTAATAAAGCACCAGCCCGGAAACTGTCCCCCCTTTTTTATAAAGAATTTTCTGTTCTTCTTACTCCCTATTTTGTTACAATTTTCAATAGCTTTTTTCCCCAAGCTTTACGTAGCATTTTCTTAATTAATGACAATTCAGAGCAAGCTTCTAGACCTCAATCAACAAATCAACCAACCAACAATTTCATCATTGCGCCTTGAAACACTTATGATATATGGCATTTATAACACGCCTATACAAATCATATCATCACAGTAACAATAACAGTACTAAAGTGCCACCAGTCCCAGCGTGAACAGCAGGTTTCAGTATTATCATAATAACTCGAAGTGCCAAAGAATCTGCGGCTTATGCATATAATGTTCCTTGGATCCGAAGAACTGGATGATAGGAAGCTAGGCCACATAGAAAGTTTGATAAGAGTCAGTGAAGATGCTGACCTAGCTTTAGAGGGTATTCAGGCAGCTTAGTTACCTTTCGGAACAGGGTGATACTCATTGCAATTGTTGATGAAATATCGGGGCAATGGTCCTTATGTGTGATATTATCACCAGTGCTATCTGGCCCCTCAGTGGGTATCCTGCATCATCAGCAGAGTCCCCTAAAACAATTACTCTCGGGTCCAATGGGACACCAATCCATGTGAGATCTCTTAAATGGGAGAGTATCTCCTTCCAATACAATTGCAATCGAGGGCAAGACCACCAGAGTTCCTCTCTCTCCACATGCCCTCCAGCACCTGTCTGTGAGATCTCAGGGTTTATTTCATGCAACCGAGTTGGGGACATATACCACCTACATAAGTTTGTATACCCACATTCCTACAACCCTGTACATCGAGATGCCTTGTGGGTTCTTTCCCAAATTTGAGACCGGATTCTGGCTGGGTATCAGTTCCCAATTCAGCCTCCCACTTCATCATTTACAGTGGGCCGTGTCCTCTGCCGGGTCGAGCAGCCTATAAAGAGTAGCATTTCTCTTTGCACTACGACCCTTTGACAGTGTAAGTTCAATCCCTTTAGGTTCCCTCGTCCCCCTACCCCTCACGCTCCTATGTGTGACCCAGTGGCGGAGCTGGCTATATCGGAACCTTTCCCTTTCATCAACAGCAAACGTAACCTTACATGCTTCGAAAGATAGTGAGACCGAATCTACATACATGTGGCCCAGTCGAAGTTTCCCAGTGGACTCCCATATTGTTACGGGCGGCTCCCTATTCCTGGATGGAATGCTTGATTTTCCAGCACTGGTGTCTGAAGGCCCATACCCACCGGTATTCCCATTATCTGACATCCCATATCCCAGTACCCAAGGGAAGATTTGGTGGTGTTTAAAAGCTTGTCTTTATCCACCCGGACTCTAGGAGTGAGAAACAGGAGATTTCCCTGAGGAATAGTTGTGGCCTCCTGTTCCGTTCTGCCCACTTCTTCCCATCCACCCCCTCTCCCCCAGTCACACATAGATTCCACTGAGCCGCTATGAGGTATCTCTTCAATGAGGGGATCCCCAGTCCTCCCTGCCAAGGTGATCTTATCAGCACCTTCCTACCTACCAAGGGTCTCTTTCCTCCACAAATTAACTTACGGTGTGAAACACATACAGCAATTTAGGAATAAGAGACATCTTGACGGCTGCTACCCTCCCCAGCCAACAAATGTGTTGGCACTCCCATCTTCCTAGATCCTCCTTGCATTCCCTAAACAAGCTTAAGAAGTTTTACTTATATATATATATAGTGCCGGCTCGGGCGTTAGGCAAATTCCTAGGTATTTTATCCTGTCTGATACCCAACTAAGACGCAGAGAAGGGAGAATGTCTTGTAATACCTCATCTGGTTCCCCGATACTCATTCCCACTGATTTCCCATAATTAATAGAGAACCCGGAGAGAGCCCCAATTGTTCAATGACCTTTAATGCTTGAGGAACGGACCACGTTGGGTCAGTTACATATAAAATTACGCCGTCAGCATATAGCCCGATCTTGTGCTGATCAGCCACCACTGTAATTCCCAAAATGGCACGATCTTCTCTTATTAAATCGGCTAAGGGGGTCTTGTTTACCTTTACCCGTGTAGATGGAGCCGCAAAGCTAGCAAACACCCATTAACAAAATTGCAGACCAAAGCCATAGTTGGCCAAAACCTCCTGTAAGCAGGGCCATGCCAGACGTCATTCACGTCCAGGGACAGCACTACTGCTTTCTGCTTAGTGCGTGCCCCCACTTCTATCAAATTCAGCACCTGCTGGATGTTGTCAAATGTTGTCCTGCCCTTTATAAAACTTGTCAGATCATCAATAACCAATTTTGGTAAAATCCCAGCTAGCCTATTCGGCAAATTTTTCGTACAAATCTTCGCATCACCATTTTGCAGTGCTGTAGACCTATCAGAAGTGCATTCTACCGGTTCTTTCTCTGGTTTCAGGATAAGCAATTTCCTAGATTCTCCCATCGTTCCCGAAACCCGTCCACTCATCCCAAAAGAGTTGAACTGCTTCACCAGTGGGGGAACTCATCTGGCTCAGAAGTATTTATAGAAGGCGTTCGGGAAGCCATCTGGGCCCGATGCGTTATTACATGGAAGATATCTAATGAATGCATCCACTTCCAGGACTGAAATCAGGCTTTTTCCGTGACTCTATCTGCTTCTGATAGTTTAGGGAACTGAAGTGGCTCGAATAGAAATTGGGCTGCCCCTGTATTAGGGCCATTTACCCCCAGAAATTCAGTAAAATATGATTCAATTATCTGTACTTTGCATAGTTCATCCCAGCAGACAGTACACGCGCCATTCCGCAAGACTCCAATTCTGTTGCGTGTTTGCCCTTGTTTCAATTTGACTACCAGGGTTTGGTTCGCCTTGTCCCCTCTAGTGTAATAGTATTGCTTGATTTGCAAAAAGGATTGTGCAGCTGCACCAGCCTGTAGCACGTCTATTTTAGCCTGTGTCACCCTGAGTGCCCTAAGTGATCTTACTGTGTTCCTCTGCTTGTGCTCCCTCTCCCTAGTCAGAAGCTCAGCCTCCAGCGTCTCCCGCATGCTGGCCTTAGTACAGGTCAAGGCTGCAATTTTACCTATTAGTTCCCCCAAACACTGCTTTCCCTGCATCCCAAACCAGTCCCAGGTCCATTTCCCCGCTATGATTCTCTCTAAACGAGTTTTCAATTACCTCGCTCATCTCCAGCCTTATCGTCGGGTCCCGCAGGACCGCATCTTTTATCTTCCAAGGAGCACGTTCCAAGGAACACGTTCCAAAGGAGGAGCTAGAAGTCCCTCTAGGGTGAGTGTTACCTGGGCATGGTCAGTGTGCTGCATGGTGTCAAGTTCCACAGCGTCAGTATGACCCACAAGGGCCATAGCAGTCAAGATGGAGTCTATTCTAGGGAAAGACTTGTGCACTGATGAATAGAACATGAAATCCTTCTCTTCCTGGTGATGGAAATGCCAGGCCTCTATCGCATCCAGCTCCTTCAGCATGCTCGTGATAGCCTTGAAGTTTCAGAGATCGGCCAGGGAAGATGAGATGTCTTATCCATTTCTGGGTTGACAACACAATTGAAATCTGCCTCGATGATCAGTGTGCCCTCTTTGAACCACAGGATAGTTGGGACCAGGTCTCCCAAAAATTGGTCCTGATTGTCATTCGGACCATACAACCCTACAATGGGATAGGAGCCCCTCTAGAGAGTCCCGTAGGGCTACGCATCTCCCATCAGGGTCTTCCTTAACAGCTCCCACACTAAAAGGGAGTCCTCTCCACAGCAGGATGCCCACACCCCTTCTTTTAATCCCAGAATACTGAAGTACCCTCGCAGGAACCCCATGCATTTAAGTCGCTTCTCATCTTGGGGAAGTAAATGGGTCTCTTGAAGGATCGCCACGTCCCACCTCAGTGTCCCTAGTCGTCCCAGGATTGTCTTTCGCTTCATGGGGGAAATGAGGCAACGAACATCCATGTACCCACCCGCAGTGTCAGTGTCACCTTATCGAAGTAGACCGAGCCAAACCTGTGTTGGGAAGCAGGGGCGAAAGTCCCAGGCCCCTCAGCGATTCAGGACGAGGCGATTGTAGCAGGAGATACAGTGGGGAAGTTCGGAGAATGGAGATGGTAGGGGGCTTTCCTGTAGAGGCTGGATTGTAGTGGAGTTATAGCAGATTTCGACATTAGTATCACGTGTGTAATGAAATTCCTTTTTAGAAGTTAGATGCAATTTTGAAATTGGCAACAATTACTTGTATACGTAAAATAGCAAAATAGAGCCCTTTGTACCCGAAGACGAAGATCACCAGGTGGAAGAAGATGGACTGAGGATGCTGGGCTCAATTGCCTGGCATCCTGTAGGGAGCGGGATATATATATATAGTTGCACCAACCAGCACCTGGATTTGTAACATATGTAATGCACGTCACGTGTGATGCTGTGTACCTTTAAAACCTATTGTTCATGCTGTTTTAGTCAGAGCGCTCCGTTGCAGCAGAATTCTTTGCTGGCGCATATTTGTATTTTTTGTGAGATTAAACCTTGGTCCCCTAGCAAATGGTGTGCTGGGCATTTTTCCCTAGTGGGTTGTATTTTTTCTGGTGTGATAGTTGACGGTTACTCTACACCTGCTACTGAGATCTCGATTTACAAACATACCAGTCAGCCGCCCAATCTCATCGGCCCGGCCCTCCCATGCCATCACCACAAGGGCACTGGCACCTACATTTCCAACCAAAACAGCAAACAACTCAAAGAACAATCACCCTCTAAGGGTATATTTGAACCAGATTACGGAATGTTCCTGCATGGAGGCACATCCTGCCCGCCCTCCCTAGGCCACCAAACTCCCCTCCCAGTGATGAGCTCTAGCTCTCCACCCCCCCCACCACGAGACCCAACCAACAACTGACTCTAACACATTTCCCCAACATCAACCACATACCATATGGCTTTGACTTATGACTCGTGATTTATAAGCCCCTCCCCGAAGATCAGCAAAATTAGGCCTCAGCTTGCCCCACTTCCCACTTCACCACAAGTGGTAATCCCAAATCGATGCCCTTCTCAAGTCAGCCGTGTGCATACTTCAAGGCGTGCTCTTGCTTGCTCAATCTGTTTTGGTTTTGTGGGGCTGGGAGATGTTTACTTCCTCTTTCAATAATATTCCTATTCTGGTTTATTCTTTCTTGGTCGTATCCTTTTTCTGTTTTTACATACTGCCGCTACAGCAGATTAAAGGCTCACTGCACGGGCTCACAGGAGTAAACATCTCCCAGCCCCACAGGAACAAAATAATTTGACTACCTACCTTGTGTGGGACACAGGAACTGATGGTACACACCTGTCGTATGTTCGGTGGGAGTGCATCTATCAGGAGAAGAACATATTATGTGATATATGCACTGCATTTCTATGTGGAACTGACCTGACTGAACAGGTTACTCCTAGGTACCAGCGAAGGATTGGTTCCATTACATCTTCTAAATCTCCGAATATGAAATGCGGAGATGATGTGGCTCACTCCAGTCCATGAACGGCAAGATATAACCAGATCTTTGCTTCACATCCCGATCAAGGTCTAAAAAGAGAGGGACATGATTGTTAGTTTCATGACCGAAAATCATGTTGACTATAAACACTGTTTGGAATTGTAACAAACTGTAAATGACATCTGTATCAAGGATAGGGTCAAAGTATGTTGTAAAAGTACTTGTCTAAAAAAATGGTGTAATACAAAGTTTGATTTACACGAGAAAATGTAAAGCCATTGTTGATTTTTGAGTGTTTGTATTAATGAATGACGGAGAACATTTGATTGTGAGCTTGACACTGGATAGTTTTTGATGCAAATATTGATTTTATGATATTGGTATGTATTATTATGACAATGCACATATACTTATATATTTTTTCATTGATTGAATAAAATTGGATAAAACATATTGACTTAGTTAGTCTTGTCATCCTCTATCCACTGGTCCGCCCTATTATTTCCAGCAACCAGAGACATTATTGACGAACTGCCAAAGACCTCCACAGACACATTTCGTGGTCTAAAGGCAGCGCTGACTGACTGTTTCACGCCACCATACATTATGAAAGGCATGTTTTCCATTTCACCAGGCAAGTGTAAGGGGAAACCATGGATGCTTTTGTAATGAGATTGCAAATCAGCTAAAACATTGCGACTTCAACAACTATTCAAATAATGAAGCATTATGCTCACAAATATTTGCGGGATGTCGGTGTCAACATTTTCAAAAGAAACTGCTCCAAAAGCCCCGAACGTTGGAGGAGATACTAATGCTTGTGAGGGCCGAAATGGCAGTGGAACTACAGGCGGAAACCATGAACACCACAAAAATCTCCACATCGACGCCTGACGCAATCCACAAGATGGCCATCCAGGCCCCAAACAAAACCATTTTGCTACCTCTGGATATGACTTTCTGCATGAGGATACATGCCCAGCTCTAGGCTGACTGTGCTCGGCATATGGAGAAGAAAACCATTTTAAGTCTGTTTGCAGGATGTTCAGGAACCCCCGAAAGGAGAAAATGAAGGCAGTGGTCCGAGCAGAAACAAAGGCAAATCCCTTATGACAGAAATGGTGGCATCGTCAGCAGTGGTACAATTGCATGGGAAACACAAAGACAGGGGAAAACAAGGTGACTTTGGAGAAGAGAAACGAGTGAAGGAGAGGAGGCATTATAGCATGTCAGAGACCCATACGCTCAGGAGGTCTAGGTGACATGTAAGGTACCTAGTAGAGCATTTGCCTTCCGAAAGTGAGGCCAACTCCTCGGAAAGGGACCAGAGGCAGAAAGTACACCTCTATGGAAGGGGAAACAAGCAGGTCACAGAACATAGCCCTACGCTACTTATGCATATAAATGAACTGCAGATAGAGTTCCTAGTGGACACATGGGCCATCATAAATGTCATAAGTGAACAGGGATACAAGACGATACCACAAGCACCCAAGCTTTGCCCATCAGAGGTTGGCATTTACCTGTGTGGGTCAAAGACCCCAATACCATGTAAGGGCTATTTTGAGGCAAGGTGTCGATACAAAACACAAGAAAAGATAATCCCAGTTCGTGTGGTAGCGACAGCAGCTGAGAGCAGAAGCATCCTAAGTTTTAAAGCCGCCATCGACATGGGATTGACACACACATTGTACAGACTGATTATCAATAAGTACATATCCAAGATGGATCAACTGTTTCTGACACTTTTCAAAGGCATATGGCGGTTAAGAAACAGATAATGGAGGATACTCACACTGGTTCAAACTGGGAAGGGGGACTAGACGGTGTTGCCCCCCTTCCCTGACACTATATGCACTCTTGATAGAACCTCTGGCCCAGAAGATCATAAGTGATCCGAGTGGGAAGTGTTTCTCAGTAGGGGGGGGGGGGGTGGACTACAAAGTTGCATTATATGCAGACGATATGTTACTACCCATAAGGGACCCCTGAATTCCATACCCGCAGTGATCCATGCGATCGAGCAGTATGGTGCCTTGGTGGGACATAAAATCAATAGATCCAAATCCGTTCTCTTCCCCCCTAGACAGCAAAAGGGGCGGGGAAATAGAGAGGTTCACACCACTGAGGATACAGATAAACCTGGACACATTGAAATACCTGGGTATAAATGTCACAATGTATATTGGGAACTTGAATGAGGCAAACTCCCCCCCCCCCCCCTTATGGCCAAAATAAAGGCTGACCGCTGAAATGGTACAGGCTAATGATTTCATGGCTGGGCCGCCTCAATGCTCTGAAAATGGTGGTCCTCCCGAGGATCCTCTGTGTCGCAAATGCTCCTCATTCGGATCCCGGACTCATTCTTTCGGGAGATAAGGGGTTCCCTCTTGCAGTTCCTGTGGCGGGGAAGAGGGCGAGGATCTCCAGTGCTGTATTGGTTCTACCCAAAGAGAAAGGAGGGGGGGTCTCCCAGATATGAAGCTCTATCATAAATCTGCTCAACCTACGAATCCTAATACCCCACCTTCGATCCCAGGAGGACCTACAGTGGATTGCGCTGGACAACATACACCTGCAACCGGCCACAGTAGGGGAATGGTTATGGGTACCGAGAAGTAAACTCCAGAGCAGGATCCGTGAGCACCCTATTTTGGGAACTATATGGGATATCTGGAGACAAGGGGCGGAAATGAAGGGGGTAACGACCTGGCCCTCACCCCTGGGACATCTCTGGGTAGACGGTGTCAGGGAAGCAATACCGAACCCCGAGAGATTCCAGAAATAGTTTGAGGTGGGCATGGAATGGATTGGGCAGCTCTGGAGGAAGGGTAGTTTTATCTCTGTAACCGAGTTAGAGGAAGCGCTGTGCATAGGTAAACTCTCTGCATTCTTGTACCAAGAGCTAAAAGGAATCCTCACATGCATGGGTATGAAGGAAAAGATACAGAGGGACCTTACCCCCTTTGAATCACTCTTATACAAGAGGACTGAAATGAAGGGGCTGATCTCTGCAATGTATGGGAACTTGTTGGGAGCGGGCAGTGGTTCCACTGAGAAATTGAGGAGTTGATGGGAACGAGATGTAGGAGATAATTTGGAGTGCAGCCCTCTGGGATAGACTCTGCAGGGGAGTGGCTAAGGCATGGATGTCCTGTCAATACAGACTGCACTCCATTAAGCTACTCCACAGATGGCAATACGACCCGGTCAGTCTTTCCAGAATGTTTCAAAACTGAAGTCCAGCATGCTGGAGAGGTTGTGGTGGGAGGGTGGACTTCTGGCACATGTGGTGGGGGTGCTCGAGGGTACAAATATTCTGGGACAAGGTCCTGGGTGGATCAAAGTCCTGGATGGTAAAGCGCGGACCAAATCGGCCATATTGGTCCCGTTTGGTATGGAGGAGGAGGATGATGGAGACTATAATAGACTTCCAAAATTGGTGGCTGCTTTACTCCTGGCCGCAAGGGCATGTATAGCCACAAAATGGAACGACGCACAACACCCCAGCAAATGAGTGTACCAATGTCGCTAAAAACTATTTTACTATGGAAAGAATCACAGCGGGGCTACACGGTTTGGCAAGTCCCCTGGAAGGGAGTAGGTTGATTTCATAGCAAAATACATGGATCCAGAAACACTACCTGGAAAGGTCCAAGCTAGGGGCACGGAAGTGGAGGACTCTGAAGGTACGGGAGGGGGCGAATGAGTGAACAGGGAACTCAAGCTCGCTGAACTTGTAAGTGGTCTCCCCATAGGGCGGGAGGGGGGACAGCTGCCACTGTGCTTAACTAAGGATATGTCAAAATGTGAACAAGTTTTATGATGTGTTGTGAGGAGGGGAACAATTGTACCAAGGGGGTGAGAGGGAGGATGATAAATGGGGAATAAAAATCTGAGGATGCTTATGCGGGTGGAGGGGAGCAGGGGGCTAACGTCCAGAATCCGCCCACAGTAAAGGTATGTATGTGTGTTAAATCTTCAATAAAACTAAATACGAAAAAAAAAAAGACAGGTCCGAATCAACTTTGATGAAACCATCCCACCTATGCCCCAACATTACAGAAGAATTCCCATAAACATTCAGAGACAAGTAGAAGCGGAACTACACAAACTATTAGAGCAGGATATAACAGAACCGGCATCAGGGCCCACACTGTGGGCGTCTCCCATCGTTCCAGTGCCAAAGAAAGGGTCGGAGGCCATAACCAAGTGATTAAACGGGAACGGCATCAAGCCCCACGTATCACTGATATCATGATATGATACACTTGCTGAATGTGGCCAAGGTATTCTCATAACTCAACCTTAATAAAGGGTATCATCAGCTGGTGCTTAGCCTATTGTACCTGTAGAGGCCTAGTTGCACCACAAAGGTGGTAATGTACCGACAATGAAGGCTAAGTGTTGGCGTGTCTTCAGCGGTGGAAATACTTCAAGCCGAAATACACAATGTGATAAAAACACATGCCGAATTGCATCAACTATAGCGACAACATTGTAGTCTCTGGCACCAGTGTGGAAAAGCATGGCGACACACTGTCAAGAGCATGCATGGCTGTAATATCAGCACATCTCGCCCTCAACAAGGACAAGTGCCAGTTCAGAAAAGGTACCCTACATTTCTTCAGACACATGTTTTCAGAGAATGGGATGACACCAGACCCCGAAAAAGTAGCTGCTTTAATTGGTACTCCTACTCCGACAAATGTTTCAGAGCTCATATCCTTCCTGGGACTCGCAAGCTACTGCACGAGATTCATAAAGGACTTTGCGACCATCTGTGAACCACTGAGGGCACTCACAAAGCAACATACACCATTTCATTGGTCCCCAAAGTGTCAGGAAGCCTTTACCACCATCTGTCGAATATCAGAAGTCAAAAATATGGCTTACTTTGACGTCACAAGGGACAACAAACTAACAGTAGATGCGAGTCCGGTGGGACTGGGAGCCATTTTGGCAGCACACCATCATTACGCCAGTAGAAGTCTATCGAAAACCTTACAGGCCTACTCTCTGGTATGGGCCTGTGAGCATTTTCACTTGTTCCTTTACGGCAAACCGTTCACGATAATAACAGATCACCAAGCACTATTGTTTCTCTATGGCACACGTCAGGCGAAGATGCTGCCATGCATTGCCAGACCGGGCAACAAAGAAACCCTTGCTGACTTCCTGTCCTGACATTGGAGAAAAGCTGAGACGCCTGAACTGCCAGTGGCTGACAGGTACATACGAAACATAACACAGCAAGCTATTCCCCAAGGGCTTTTTATTTATTTTTTTATTTTCTTTATTGACATTTAAAACAACCGGCACCATGTGCCAACGTGAATCTACTCCCACACCCCCAACCCCACCCTTGTACATTTCAACAGTTAACTTTATATGGTTCTTTCATGTTTACGATTTGACAATACAATAAGGAGCATCATGCCAGGTTCAATTTTTCATCAGATTGCTACTTTTAAGCGGGTTTGGAGTAATTTCAACAGTTACCATTACATGGTTCTCGTGTATTCTCAATTTGACAGTGAAGTAAGGAGCACTATGCTAGATTGATTGTTCATCGGTTGGTTACATTCAAGACTGCATTGAGGAGAGGCTATACATATATGTCAATTATTTTTCAATCCTTCCCATTCTTGGCGCTGACTCAGAATGTGAGAGGCTCTGTGTCTCCATCATCTGAATGTCAGATCAGGTATTGTGTGTATTCATCCCACATTTGTCTGTCCCTGCATCAGTTAACAGTCATAGTACCCCATCTGCTTTCCATATCGTTACAATAGAGAATGTCTGCTTTTCATTGAGTTATCCTTGGGCTCTGCTTCCCACCCCACATCATCGCCACTCTTCGTTTAGCCAATATGAGGAGTAATCCGACCGATTTTCTAGTGTGCTTAGGTATCGGTTTGGTGGAGCCCATTAAGGCCATCAACGGGTCCAGTTCTACCTCCTGCCCAGTGATACCACTAATTACTTCAAACACTTGTTCCCAGAATTTACGGATGTCAGAACAACCCCAGGCTGCATGGTGAAAGTTGCTGGTGCATTGTCGCATCTGTTACATTTACCTGAGGTCTCTGGGAAGAACTCTTTCAGTTGGGCCGGAGTGTAATAGTATTGGTGCAAGTTTTTGAAATGGATCAGCTTGAATCTCGTGTTGATAGCCCAATTTCTATTTATCTCACAGCAGTAACTCCATACCTCATCTGACACCTCCCTGCCCAGAGACCGCTCCCATGCTTTCTGGGGAGAGGCTGCATCCTCGGGTCTAGAGTCGAGGGCCACAGTATATAGACCAGATATCACCCGGCATCCAAGACTCCCCTGGAGCAGCTTATCCAGCGTGTTCGCGATCTGGGGTTGTTCTGGGAAAGTGGGAAATAGCCAATGCAGGGTTACCCTGAGCCTATAGTATAGGAACATGTCCAGTGCGGATAGCTCCCCCCTCCCTTTCAGCAAATCCAGTGTTATATATGTCCCATTGGAAAAAGGCTCCCCAAAATGTGTCACCCCAAGTCTTTTCATCAAGGACACAAACTCCACCTCGCTGGTGAGAAGAACCTCAGGAATGTGCATAACCGGGAGCCTGGGCGAGTAGAGAACCTCCCCTTTGGATTTATGTTCAATGCGAGCCCATGCGCTGCAGGTCAGATCTAGCATGTTGTGTGCCTTATGTCCCCTCCCCGGCACTTTGAGAATTACGGACCTCAGTAGTGACGGTGCTGCAATTTCTTTTTCAACCTCCACGTGCCGTCGGTCCCCTTGTGCTCCATACCAGTATAGGAGAAATCCAGCCTGCGCCACATTATAGTTTGTTTTGAACTCTGGTAGTGCCAGGCCCCCTTCCCGTATAGGTGCTGTTAGTTTGTCCCAGGAGACCCTTACCTGCATGCTCGCCCATATGAATCGTATTACCGCCAACTTGAATTCTCAAAAGTATCCCTTGGGTACCGCTATGGAGGTGTTCAGAAAGATGTACAGCAATCTAGGTAGCAGTGTCATCTTAATCACAGAAATCCTGCCGGATAGATTAAGAGGAAGGGACCTCCATCTGGCCATTGCCACCCTTGCCTGTTCCAGGACCCGTATATAATTACTGCTATACACAACCCCCTTGTCCCTAGCTATGGTAATCCCCAGATAGCGAGTCTGGATCATGTGCCATTGAAACCCCCACGTATCCCGAAATTGTCTCAACTTGTTTGTTAGGGGAAATATCACCAATTTGCTGGTGTTCACTTTTAGCCCCGACAGGTGCCCAAACCGTTGGACCTCCTGCATGACCTGGTCCAAATTAGTGCTGGAGTCTCGTATAGATAGCACCATATCATCTGCATACAGTGATATCACCACCTTATGGGTGTTTAGTTGAATTCCTCAGTGTATGTGCATCTCCCTTATTCTCTCCGCCAGCGGTTCTATCGCCAGGGCGAACAATAGAGGAGAGAGCCGGTCCCCCTGACGCGTCCACCTCTCAAGTGCTATTGCCGATGTTACCTGCCCACTCACCCTTACCTTAGCTACCGGATTATTATATAGCAAGGACACCAGGGCGATGAACTGCTCTCCATGCCCATTCGATGTAGCACTGAAAACAAGAACAGCCACTCAACTGAGTTGAACGCCTTAGTGGCGTCAAGCAATGCTGCTATTGTGGAGTCATCTTGTGGCACCGGCGGATCAACCCAAACATCCTCCCGAGTCCATTTGAAGTGGACCGGCCTGGGATGAAGCCTGTTTGATCCGCTCTTACCATAGTCGACATTAAAGGCGATAGTCAGGTTGCTAGAATTTTGGCTAAAATGGTATTGTCCAGGTTGAGTGAAATTGGGTGATAGGACGAGCAATTGTTACAGGGCTTATCCGGCTTCAGCAGTACAACCACCACCGCCTCCCTCAGAGAGTCTGGGAATTGTCCCACTATCCGGCTATGCTGATACACCTGCAGTAGGTAGGGGGCGAGTTTATCAGCAAAATGCTTATAAAATTCAGCCGTGAACCCATCAGGTCCCGGTGATTTCCCAGATGGTAAGGATTTGAATGCCCTTAACACCTCCTCCAATGTCAGTGGGCGGCTCAGCCACTCCCTCTGCTCCCCGGTATATCAGTGCAGCCCCACCTGGTCTATATATGAGTATATTTCTGCCAGAGAAGGTAAAGATTGAGTGGAGTACAATCGTTTATAGAACTTAAACAAGAGTTGGATCGATTTGAGGATCAGGAGATAGTTCAACAGTTCTTTGTCAGCTATCGCAGGGATTCTACCCTTGAGATTGTCCATCTTGGTTGCTGATGAGGTGCTGCCCTGCCCCATATGTACTTGACTTCTCTCTGCACTAGATCCCGAAATTCCTGAAGCTGCTGCAATATCTCTGCTTGTTCAGTGCTCGAGGGGACAAGGGCGGCCGCCTGCATTGCTCGGATGCCATTCTCTTTGTCGGCCATTTTCCTCCTGATTTGCTTTATAATCCCTGATTCTCTGGCTATGCATTCCCCCCTAATCACGCCTTTAAACCCTTCCCACAATGTCCCCACCGACTCCACAGACCCCTCGTTGATCTCAAAATACGTATCTATGGTCGTCGTCAATCCCTCTCTGAATATCACATCAGTAAGCCCTTCTGTCAAGGAGTTCCCCCCCCTTCTCACCTGGGTCCGCTGTTTGCCGGTGTCTTCGATCGCTGCCTTCTTGCGAACGCTCCTGGTCTTGAACAGCGCTGCTCGAGTCTCGTCTGGTTCCAGGTTGCGTTTAGTTCCGGGAGCGCGGAGTCCAGGAATCCGGGAGTCTGGGAAAAGCTAGTAATGCTCGGAATCAGGAAGGGGGAAAGGGTCAGGAGCGGGTAATAGCACTGGGACAAAGGAAACAATACCGCGAGCTACGAACACACGACTGAGGCTACTCTGCAATAGCATTGAGACGCGCTGAGACGCGGAAGGCGTGGTCTATAAATAGATCACGACGCGTTGAGCGCATGGAGCGAGCAAGGGCTTCAGCTCTGGACGGTCATGTTGGCAGTAGTACGGAATGTAAGCCCCGTTGAGACAAGGACCAGGAGGTAAGGGGCGTGATCTGAAGTTCATGACAGCATGCCTCCTCCAAAAGCCTTTTCCTACAGGTTTGCCCGGGTGTATTAGGTGAAAACTTCTAAGCAACCGAGGAGCCTTGATATTTGAAACAAGTTCCCAGGTCCTTTTGCTAGGAGAATATCCTTTCCACTCCACTAGGTATTGAAGATAGCCCCGCTTATACCTGGAGTCACAAATCCGGGACACCTCATATTCCAGTTGGTTGTCAACCAGTAGAGGAGGAGGTCTACTGGATTTTCGAGAGGATTGGATGTAGGGCTTCAATAGGGATGTGTGAAAAACTGCATGAATTCTTTTCCAGGAGTCAGGTAGCTTGATTCGATATGAGACAGGATTGGTAATCTCTTTGATGGGAAATGGACCATGGTAGCGGGGAGCCAGCTTGTTTGGTCGCAAGTGTCAGGGGAGTAGTTTTGACGACAACCACACTCGGTCACCGACCGTATAGGAAGGACCTGGTCTTCTCTTGGAATATGCATACCTCTTGGTCTGTAATCTGGCTTTCTCCAAGTGTTCTTTAGCCTCCCGGTGAATGTTGATAAGAGTTTCGATCCAGGAGTCAACAGTAGGTACTGGTGTAGGGTAAGGAAGAACCGAGGGTAAAACCGATGGATGGAACCCCTGACTACAATAAAAAGGGCTGGTCTGTAGCGCTGAGAGTTCGGAGTTGTTGTAAGCGAATTCCGAAACGGGTATCAGGAGAGACCAGTCATCCTGGACCTTGGTAGCAAAACATCAGAGATATTGTTCCAGGGTCTGATTTGCACGTTCTGTGGCTCTGTTCGTTTGGGGGTGATATCCTGAAGAGAGGGCACGTTGGATTCCTAATACCCGACAGAGGTGTTTCCAGAATTGGGAAATGTATTGGGAACCCCGGTCAGATATGATCTTGGAAGGAAGCCCATGTAGTCGGAATATGTGTTCCAGAAATATTCCAGCTAGCTCTGAAGAGGAGGGTAGTTTCATCAATGGTGTAAAATGGGCCATATGGGTAAACAAATCTATGGTGACCATGATGGCAGTATATCCTCGGGAAGGTGGTAACTCCACTATGAAGTCTGTAGCGATGATTTCCCATGGTTTAGAGGGTAGAGTGGGCTGCAGAAGAAGACCCGCCGGTCTTTTGTTATCATGTTTATTTTGGGCACAGGTTATACAAGCCTGGATGTATTGCTGTACGCCAGACTTCATTTTAGGCCACCAGAACTGTCTCTGTATAAGAAGGAGGGTGTTGGTGATACCTTGGTGCCCAGAATGGAGTGTGTCATGACAAAGGTTTATTATTTTTTGCTGTAACTTCCGTGTAGGAATAAGTAGTGCATTGTCCTTGAATAAGTAGCCTTCCTTGGCTCTTAATTTCCAGTGATTTCTTGTTGCAATGTCCTTCCAAATTTCCGAGGATTGGGTTTGCGATCGGACTTCTTCCAGGAGATCAACTGCTTGGGCTACAAAGATCGTGGGAGAAAACATTTTAGGAAATGCCTTATCTTCAGTGGTCACGTAGTCAGGATGGCGAGACAAGGCGTCAGCGATCAGGTTCTGTGATCCAGGGACATGAGTAATGTGGAACTGATACTGGGCAAAAAAGTAGGCCCAACGTGCCTGACGACTGTTCCTGCACTCCAGTGACTGTAGAATCTGAAGGTTTCGATGATCAGTGTGGACTTGGACAGGATGTCTGGCTCCCAGAAGTAGGTGTCGCCATTCTGTGAAGGCTTGGCGAATGGCTAACAGTTTCTTTTCCAGGACAGAGTAGTGTGTTTCACTCAGAGTTAAGGTTCTTGAAAGATAAGCAATGGGGTGTTCCAAATCGTCCTCCATTTTCTGCTTCAACACTGCTCCTATAGCGTAATTAGAGGCATCCATTTCCACTAAAAAGGGTTGACTTGTATCGGGTTGAGCCAAAATGGGAGCTTGTGTAAACTCGGTCTTCAAACGCTGGAATGCAGTTTCTTGTAATGTTGACCAGACAAATGGGGTATCCTTCTTTAGCAGAGCCACTATAGGTTGTACAATCTCGGAAAAGGTGGCTATGAACTTTTGGTAGAAATTGGCTAGTCCTAGGATGGATTGGATTTGTTTCACGGACGTGGGAGTAGGCCATGCTAGAATGGCCTTTACTTTTGAAGGGCCCATGCCAATCCCCTCTGGACTAAGGATAAATCCCAGATAGTGCACAGAGGTAACGTGAAACAAACATTTTTCAGGCTTGGCTAAGAGGTGATGTTCCTGGAGTCTTTGTAGAACTGCCTTAACATGTCCTTCATGCTTCAGAGGGTCCTTGGAAAAAATCAATATGTCGTCCAGATAGACAATGACGAAGAGAAACAACATATCAGAGAGCACCCTATCCATAAAACGTTGGAATACTGCTGGGGCATTGGCTAGTCCAAAGGGCATGACCAGGTGCTCGTAGTGGCCAAAGGGTATTCTAAAGGCGGTCTTCCACTCGTCTCCTTCCCGGATACGGATCAAATGGTAGGCACCCCTGATATCCAATTTGGTGAATATTACTGCACCCCTCACTGCCTCCAGGATATCCGATATCAAGGGTAGTAGGTATCGGTCCTTAAGAGTGCATTGATTTAGGCCACGATAATCGAGGCAAGGTCTAAGTTCCTGGGTGTCTTTCTTAGGAACAAAGAACAATGATGCGCCTGCTGGTGACTTTGAAGGTCTTATGGTACCGTTTTCAAGGTATGTATCCAGATATTCTTCGAGGGCCTTTTTCTCAGGTTCAGAAAGGATAAACATCCTACCGAAAAGGATCACTGCCGAGGGTTCCGTTTCAATTGCGCAGTCTTCGGGTCTGTGTGGAGGTAAAGCCTGGACTATGGCAGTGGAAAAGACATCGGCAAATCCTTGGTAGGCCTCCGGAACCTGTATTATATTGGAAACCATGAGTGGGGTTTCTTGCTCCTTAGATGGTTCCTCAGGGGGTGTTAAAGGAGGTTCAGGGATAGACAATGAGACATACAAAACTCCGAGCCTAACATAATGATCCTGCTGTCCAGTTTATATACGGATTGTGTTTTTGTAACCAGGGCATACCCAATACCATGGGGTAGTGGGCGGACTTAATGATATCAAATCTGATTAGCTCTTGATGGTGGTTTGTTGAGAGCTGGATTTCCTTGGTCTTTAGGTTTATGGGCCCTGAACTGAGGGGTCTTCCATCGATGGCTTCAACAGGCTGCATGGTGCTTCGTGCCTCATACTGGATTTGATGACTGACAACCCATTCCTGATCTATGAAGGTTCCCATAGCTCCACAGTCAACCAAGGCCAGAATGGGGCGGATCTTACTCTTCGAGGGTGAAAGAAATGCCTGGAGAACGACCAGTCTGTTTTGTCCAGGAGAGTTCAAGGATGGAATTGATATGGAGCAAACATCTCTCTCCCGAATCTCTGCTCCATTTAAGATCGGGAGCTGGTGTTTCCCGAATGCAGAGGAGGTGCCAAAGGACATTCCCTGACCAAATGTTTGTCTGAAGCACAATACATACACAAACCCGTATGGATCCTTCTCAACCTTTCTTGAGGTGATATGGGTCCACGAAAGGCTCCAAATTGCATGAGTTCAGATTCTGGGGCTGGACTTGGGTTTTCATCCGTTCTGGCTGTGCTCTCAAAGGACGTCTTGGGTGGGTTTCTCTTGGATTTCTTCCTTTCAGCCTTCCTTTCCTGGATGCCTAAGTCTATTTGCAAGGCCAGGTCCATTAGTGCTTGGAATGAATTGGGTCGGGCCACCCTGGCCTGTTCATACTTGATCTTATCGTTCAGGCCTCTCCTGAACAGTGTAAAACTAGCCTCAGAGGACCAGTCTGCTTCCTTAGCCAATTGTTTAAATCTGGTCACATAAGTGAGCATATCTTGGGAGCCCTGTTGAAAGTCCAGCAAGCGTTCTTGGGCAGTATAGACCAGCTCTGGGCGGTCAAACATGCCTTTAAGGGCCTGTATGAACCCATCATAGTCATCTAGGAGGGCATCGCCGGAGTTAACAAGGGGTGTTGCCCAAGTTAAGGCGTTGCCGGAAAGGTGGGATATGATGAAACCCACCTTAGCCCTAGGAGTCGAGAAATAATAGGGCTTAAAGGTAAAGTGGACCAGGCATGAATCCAGGAATCCACAAAGTGTTTTTGCCGAACCATCATACTTGTCAACAATACCGCCCAACAGGGCACCCTCCTTTGTAGCAGAATCCCGGGATAAAACCAATTGTTTGAGCGCGACGTTTTCCGCCTTAAGATTTTGGACCTCGGTTGATAATTCTTGCATGCGTCGCATTAAGACCTGCACTGCGGCTTCCATCTCGTTTTTAGGTTCGATCGGGTGGCGTCTCAAACTGTCAAGGAGTTCCCCCCCGTCTCACCTGGGTCCGGTGTTTGCCGGTGTCTTCGATCGCTGCCTTCTTGCGAACGCTCCTGGTCTTGAACAGCGCTGCTCGAGTCTCGTCTGGTTCCAGGTTGCGTTTAGTTCCGGGAGCGGGGAGTCCAGGAATCCGGGAGTCTGGGAAAAGCTAGTAATGCTTGGAATCAGGAAGGGGGAAAGGGTCAGGAGCGGGTAATAGCACTGGGACAAAGGAAACAATACCGCAAGCTACCAACACACGACTGAGGCTACTCTGCAATAGCATTGAGACGCGCGGAGCCGCGTTCAGCGCATGGAGCGAGCAAGGGCTTCAGCTCTAGACGGCCATGTTGGAAGTAGTACGGAATGTAAGCCCCGTTGAGACAAGGACCAGGAGGTCCAAAAGGGGCGTGATGCGAAGTTCATGACACCTTCACTCTTAAATCTCCAGGGAGGCCTCTCCCTCTCAGGACTTGCCAGGTTGATAGTCAGTTGCACAGGTGCATGGTCTGTTAGCGTGTGGGCCTGGATATCTACCCCCTTGATTGATTTTGATACCAGAAAGAAATCCAACCGCGATGCTGAGTTATGGGGCGCAGAGTGATGTGTGTACTGTTGTGTATCTTGATTTATTACCCTCCAAGCATCTTCTATGTGCCACACTAAGAGCATGTCCTGCAGCGTGCTTGTTCCCTTACCCCCTGGGCGCTGGGCTGCTCCCGTTTGGTCACGCGCAGGGTCCATCCCTACATTGAAATTGCCTGCCCAAATTATCTCCCCTTCAGGTATTCTCCCCAGTAGTTTTCTATCCAATCGAGCCTTGATTTGGGCCGTAATAATTGACCAAAGTGTAGGTTTTCCCTTGAATAATACCCTGCACCACAAGTGCCCTACCCTCCTGGTCTATGATGACATTAGTCTGGCGAAACCCTACAGAACTGTGTATGAGAGTGCAGACGCCCCTAGCGTATGAGGAGTACAATGAGAAGTATCTGTGACAGCCCCAGCTCCTCCCAAATTTAGACTCAACTTCCAACGTTAAGTGGGTTTCCTGAAAAAAGCAATCCCAACCTTATGGCGCTGCATGTACAGCAGGACTTTCCGGATCTTGGAAGGGCAGTTAAGCCCCTTGACATTCCAGTGATAAAACTAAGTTTTGCCGTAGAGTGTCGGCCCCAGGTGATGGTCCGTCCGGGGGCCCCTCCACCCAGTGTTTCCTCCGATACTCTGGAACCATAATGTACTGCCCACGCTCATTGTTTCACTTGTACCGGGATCCCCCCTGCCCCACCGACAACCCCAATGTGCCAGTATAATGCCCACCACCACACCCCCCCACCAAGAACCTCAACACACCCAGTGCTTGCACAGTGTCCCCCCGCTGAATACCCCAACTCTTCAGCTTCCCCTTTCCCCCAAACATGTACAAACGTAAGCTTCCGCTTGAGGGGTAGCTGTGAGACAAACCCTCTGTCAGACCTGCATAGATACTTGATTTCCCTGACCATATCGGATCGGACCTCATCAAACTCTAGCGCTTGGCTTTCATAAAGGATGTGACCATCGGGATGCAGTGTCATCCATTGTTCCCCCGCAGCTGAGGATTTCTTGGTTGCATTTCCAAAAAAGCAGTGGCCTCTTCAGGAGAGTGAAAGAACAGCACCACCCCTTCGTGCTCTACCCTCAGTTTGGCCAGGAACATCATGGCATAGTGTATGCCCCTGTCTCGCAACTGTTTCTTAATATCTATGAATTTCCTTCTAGATGCCTGCACTTTATCTGAGAAATCCGGGAAAATCTTGATCGTATCGCCCTTGTAGAGAACCGCCCCTTTTTCTCGAGCCTTGCAGAGGGCCACATCCCTATTTCGGTAATTCAGCATGAGTGCTATGATCGGGTGAGGTGGCGCTCCGGGGATCGGCTTCTTCCCACTCTGCATCCGATGTGCTCTTCCAACTATTCACACTGTAGAGAATCCTTCGGGTCTCAGCACCTGCCGCAATATTTCCTCCACAAGGGGTTCCATGTTTCTTTGATCTACCGATTCCGGGATTCCGATTGTCCTGAGGTTGTTCCTTCTTGATCTAGATTCTAAGTCTTCCTGTTTATCTGTGAGTTCTTTAAGTGCCCTCTTTACCCCCCTCATCTCTCTGGCAACGGAATCTGATTCATCCTCCACCCTTGACACTCTCCCTTCCGCCTCATCCAGTCTCTCGGCATGCTTGTCTAAGCGAACCTGCTTGTGGTCAACTTTACAGGTGCGAGAATCCAGTCTCTTGTCTAGGGATTGTATGCTAGTTTGCAGCTGCGTGAACATCTCCTTAATGTCTTGGAATGCCCCGGCTGGATCCTGGGATAGTATCTGGGGCTGTGCATTTGGGAGTCCTCCATTGTTTTAAGGGCTGGTTTTTGCTTGTAAGGGCGTACCGAAATGTAATTTTTATTGCTGTTTGCCACCTTTGCAGGATTTCGACATTGCCGTTGTTCTGGGATCTGTGCAGCTCGGGTGCTCAGTGTCTTCAGGCGCCTTATCTCAGTGTGTCGTTTTTGTGTGATTCTTAAAGTCCTCAGGGGAAGTAATTATGGTCCCTTTGCCTATGTCGGGTCCTGGAGTATTTACTAGGATGGTGCCTGACGATGTAGGCAGACCCAGCGTGATGCAGTCCAATTAACACTCAGTACTACAACGCTACCCACTCCATTTCTCTGGCGGCTTTTCCAGAGCAACGTTCTCTGTATGGACTGTTGAAATGGGGTTAGCCCTGATTGTCCGCAAAGGACTGTCCCAACAATTGGAAGCACTGATGGGCAGCCGCTGGCGCCGGCGGTTTTAATATGTGGTCTCCAGCGTGATTAGTGTGAGCCAAGTTATTTCCAAGGAGGCACCGGGATGGCTCTCACACCACCAGCCAAGGTCACTGCTTATCACTGTCATGCCTGTGCCACTGGCGCACACATAGGCAACCATCATGGACTATTTGGAACTCATTTATCTTCATAATACTCTTTGAACAACCCCTATTCACACTTTGGTCCTTAATTTCCATTTGCACGACTTTGGTACTTTCTTATTTAATTCAGCTAACTACATGTACCATAATACACCCTGCTACAGTTATCAATTCCTGGCTATTCCCTTTCATCTGTATTGGAACTACAATCCCCAGAAGCCCTAGCAATCAGTGCTGCTTCCACCTCCTCAGGACCAGAGAGGGAGGAGGCAGATTAGTTTCAGGTGTGCTGCTCCAGGTGCTGCCAATTAGCCTGCCTCGGTACAGGGCAGGGCTGTATTTAGGCAGGAGCTCAGTCTCTTGCATTAAGAGTTCTCCCAGCACCTTTTTGCCTTGAGTCACGAATCGTATGCCGTTCCTGTTGCCGTATTATCCTGCTTCTGATCCAGTGCCCTTGCTGCCCTGCTCCTCTGGGCTCCCTGCCTTGCAGCCTGCTACACTCCTCTGCCTGCAGCCCTGCTCCTCTGGGCTCCCTGCCTTGCAGCTTGCTGCACTCCTCTGCCTGCAGCCCTGCTCCTCTGGGCTACCTGCCTTGCAGCCTGCTACACTCCTCTGCCTGCAGCTCTGCTCCTCTGGGCTCCCTGCCTTGCAGCCTGCTGGTCCTCTGGGCTCCCTGCCTCGCTGCTCTGCTCCTCTGGGCTTGCTCCTTGCTGCCCTGCTCCTCTGGACTCTGTCTACAGCCTACTACAACTCTCTGTTCGACTCCTCTGGACTCCCTGCCTTGCAGCCTACTACAGTCCTCTGCAGTCCACAACAGTTTGCCTGCACCTTGTGCCATTCATTACTGCAGCCCTGCTTCCTTGTTTGCAGCCCCCCTATTTCCTGGCTACTGCTCCCTTGCTCTCTTCCTTGTTTGCAACCCCCTGTTCTTGATCCCTGTCCTTCTCTTCCTCGAGTCTTCTGTCCTCCCCTTAGGTTATCCATTTCCGTTATACTGTTTCCTTCTTTTCCTTCTGCTAGCTTTCTCTTGTCTTTTCAGCCCTGAGTTAATGTTCTACTATTCCGTTTAGTTTCCGATCACCATACCCTGCAGTTAGATACTAGGGTCTGCCCTTCCTTTCTTCCGGATCCTGTTCTCAACCTTGTCCTCTTTGACTTCCTTTCCCTGGATATGTCTGTTCTTGTCTTCACTTGTGTCTTATGTAAATCCTTTGTACAGAGCTTGACTGTTGGTTTCCGACAGGCAATCTCTGCCCCTTCCCTTGTCGCGTTTTCAGTGTCGTACTTCGTGTCATTGTTTGGTTCCTGCTGGACCCGTACAGGTTTCAGTCTTGTGAAGTACTGTAACCTTGTTTGTGCATTAGGGTTCAGGTACAGATATCCACTGCTGTTGTTCCCAGCCATGAGCATACAGAGTGGGCCCCTGTTATAGTAATCTGTGCAGAAGGCTGGAGTTTCCAAAGGTCCGTGGAACACTTTCCCATTTCTGCATACACCCCAAGAGGGAATCCAGTTTGTTTGTACCTTTGTTATCCCTGCCCCTTTTTGTTCACAGCTACTGTTGCCTATTCTTCTTTCTTGTTGAGCTTCCTGCTGTGCGTGCTTGTCTGTCACCTTACATCAGCACAGCCACCCAAAACCTACGTGGGTGCCCTGTGCCACTCTTGACAGAGTGCCATTCCTGACAACCTCCCTCTATACTCCATTTCTCACCGTGCCAAACCACGCCTGGTGCACCACTCTTTGTACACCCGAATCTCCCAGCGATGTCTCGGTCGCCGGAGTCGCTTTCTGCAAGCTACCTTGTGAGTCAGCCCCCGGGCAGCTGCGTACTCCAGACTAATTATTACCCTCCTCTATGCACAGCACCCTCAGGCCAGCACCGACCTGCCCCCAGCGTCCACCAGGGGTGGGGGTCCGATTATGGGTGGGTTATGCTGTGTGGTCCCCTTCCCACCGGCTCTGGGCTCACCTTCTTGTGGTCAGTGTACATTGGGCCCATACGCTGGCAGTGGGAGTCAGGCTGGAACCAGCGCGGCTCCCCAGACCCCCCCTCAGCTAGCTTCAAGTGCCACCTCTGCCTACCGCGTAAGATCCGGATTAGGCAGACCCACATGTTTATTTTCGTGCTTCGTCCCCTTCTGATTGCAATTAGTCATATGGATGGTGCTGCCCGAATGGCAATAAGCAGTATTTGCGAGTGTCCCTCCCAGCAGACTTACTGGGCTCCACATTGCGATCCATGCATTGTTTACAGTGCCTGTGTCGGGACGATCATCTCCCACGATTACATCCGTCTCACGCTAAAGACCCGGGCGTAGCCGCTGCTATGAAGCTTACTTCGCGCCTCCACTGGGCAGTTCCTTTGACCCAGCAGTGAGAGAATTCTGTGCAACAACATTAGACCCCGCCTCGTGGAGCCGGGTGCTGAGGGGTCTCCCTTGATCCGACGAGTAATCGATTTACCAATTGTCCATTGCCCCCTCACTCAAACAACCGTCACCAGTGCGCAATGCCGCCAGCCTGGCGTCCCCACCAACAGCTGCTGCGTTGTGCTATTCTCACCACCTTTCACCCCACAATTGTGGATGCCGCTGTGGGGACGCCTGCATTTCCAGGGTTCTTCGCCACTGCGCCCTCGGCACCCGGGGGATGCTGTTGGGTTGACCACGTTCTCTGCGTGTGGGGTTCTCCAGCTTACCGTGGTCCTCCGGTCACTGGCCTAGTCCTCATTTGACTTTAGACGCTTGTTGTTCCCCCGCTCTGCTGGGATTTGGTTGGTGATGGCTGAAGTTCACCACCAAACACTGCTTCCCATAGGTTCACGCTGCAGCAGCGGCAGGTCTTCGTTTTAGGACGGAAGGCGCCAGGGCTCTTGCTGGAGGTGACTGGAGGTGACTTGCTGGAGGTGACTCCTTCCCTCTACGTCCCCGACAAAGCTTCTATAGGCTTCTGCGTGTCAGTTGTTTTAACGATTCCCCAGCACTGATTTTTTTCCGGTTCACGGCACCACTTTGAAAGAAAGGGTTCCGTCAGGGGAAACCTCTGAATAAAGTACCGGATCTTCTCTGGTGTGTAGGTGCTCACGGCTTGCGGCCATCTTGGTCAGGCTCTCTAGCATCCCCTCCATTCCGCAAGGGCTTGACCCACTAAGGACCTGACAAGAGGCAGAAATGGACATTGCCATGCAAATCGTGTCTGAAGGCCTGCGAACTGGACAATGGGAGAGCCAAAGAAAGAGAAAAAGACGAATTGGCAGAAGTGAGATGGGACGTTCACAACTACCTACTGGTTAAAGAGGAACTGGTGGTGTTGGAAGGGGCTAAACTACTCAAAGGAAATACAATGGTCATACCCATCTCCCTGCGACGAAAAGTGGTGGAACTGGCCCATGAGGGGCACTGCAGCATTGTCAACCAAAAGGATGCTACGACAGAGTATGGTTCCTGAGGCTGGGCACCCAGCTGAAGGAATTACTCGAATGCCCCATGTCCTGTCTCATCACACCCGCGAGTCATCCTGAACCACTACAAATGACAGAACTACCAGAGAGAGTGTGGGACGAAATTGCCATCGACTTCTTTGGGCCTATAGAAGAGGTGGGGGTGCATGTTGGCAGCAATGGATGAGCATTTAAGGTTCCCAGAAGCTCAGATAGTGGGCTCTACAGCAGCTTGTCATGTCCTACCTGTACTAGACAGGATATTCATGGCATACGGCATTCCAACAACGGTAAAGTCGGTCAACGGGCCCCCCTTTCACAGGCCAGGACTTTAAGATGTTTGCAGAGTATATGGGGTTTAAACACAGGAAGATACCTCCACTATGGCCCAGAGCGAACTGGGACAATTGAGAGGTTCATGTCAAACCTAAAAAGAGCACTACAAATAGCCCATCTCACGGGACAACCATATGAACAAGTACTTTATCAGCTGCTGCAGGACTACCAAAATACACCATACAGCTCCGCTGGGAAATGTGCGGCGGAGGTGATGTTCGGAAGAAACATACGCACCCGATTACCACATCTCCCTGGTGACTCTGAAAAATACCAGGAAGATGACACCATGGAGGCCCAAGACGAGGTCCTAAAAGAGAAGATGAAAAGAAATCCAGACATCAAGCGAGGAGTGAAAGAGTCCTGCCTGAAGGTTGGAAGATGTAGTGGTAGTGAAACAACCACCAACCAACAAGCACACAGCTACCTTCCATGAGGACCCATTGATAATCACATGCAAGCAGGGTTCCATGATAACGGCAGAAGGGGATCAGCGCCAGATAACAAGGAACTCAACACACTTCAGGAAGATGCCAAGCAGTAGTGGGAAACAGAGGAGAAACAGATCTACAGATGAGGACACATGCCAATCCGATGCATCCTACCATGGAGATTGGGAAGGGAGTGGACTGGAATGACAGGGCCGTTCCCGAGCCCACGGACAGGTCTGAGTACCAGGAGCTGATGCTTGAGAAACCACAAAGTTCTTCTCATTGAAGAAATGGGGTAAATGTTATGAGCCTGTTGTATAAAATGGGGGAGGTTGTGGCATCTGGATACGCGGGTTACTGGTTGTTGAAAGTGACTGGAAGGGAAGGGGCAGATCTAGGAGAGCAAGGAATAAAGGAGTATTGAACTTTGCTCTGGTGTCGGTGTCTTATTTGATAAGATGCTGTGAGGGTGTCTGAGTGTGCGGTCTGGCGGATGCCCGACCTAGAACCGAACAGACAGAAAAGAATGTTTTTTAATACTAACATTCACATTCGGTTCATTAAACGTAAAACACACATATGGTCATATGTGTTCCTTTTATGCAGGGCCGGTGTTTGCGTGAGGCAGCACAGGCGGCTGCCTGACGTCAGTCAGCCTCTAGGGGGCGCTGCACCAGCAGTCCACAGTGCTAGAATACGCGTGTAACATGTTAGTTTCCTAACATTATAAAAATGAATGTGCCTCTTCATTTTTATAATGTTAGGAAACAAATGTGTTACACGTGTATTCTACCACTGGCACTGCTGCAGGCTGTGACCTCGTCCATTTGGTGCCCAGGGCGAAACATTAGGAATGCGCCAGCCCCCGCACCCATCCCATGCGCCACTCCCACCGCACCCTGCGCTCCACTCCCGCCACACCCCGCGCACCACTCCCACTGCACCCTGCATGCCATTCCCAAACTACACCGTTAAGGAACTCCTACCCAAAGTCACACAGTCCGTCACACAAGGAATGAATTGCCATTTGCAACTGTGGCCCGCTTTTTCACTGGTGCCCAAGACAATTTTATGCCCCAGTCCCACTTAGGCTGCAGATAATGAGGACTGGGCACACTAACCAAGAGACCATGAATATGGCACAGGATGCAGTATATACAACCAACAAAGAACACAAGATGCTGAAAGGGGGTTTGGAGGCAACCTAAGCCAAAAGGGCAATGGCAAGGAGACACCTGAACCCAATAAACAATCACTTTAACATTCTTTGAATGGGAATCAAGGATTATGCTTTGATACAGTAAAGTCTTGACTGTTGTAAGGATACATAGACCAGGATTATATATTTATTCATGCAATGTTTGTCGAGTACCTGCATATTTATTTATGCAATGTGTGTCAGATACAGGTGTCCGACACACATTGCATAAATAAATAAATTATCCGTCTCCATGTACCGGACAAACATTGCATAAATAAATAAACCTGTTCGTAGCTTAAAGAATATTTAATCAGCAACACTGGTCAAAACTATTGTCCACATAGTGAAGTAACTCATCACCAGTGCCATGGAAGTGGTTTAAAGTGTAATTGATATATAGTTTGGAAAAGAAGTGGCATGAAAGAAATAGCGCTGCTTTAAATTATTATTTTGGCAATTTTCTGGGCTTGCAGGGACGCACCATGGTCCCAAACGGGTCTCCGTTTGTACCGTGTCGGGGTCCACGATACGTCCCTGCAAGGCATGCACACTCCCCACAGCCCACTGCACCTCCCCTCCCAATGCCAGCACAAAACCATTTAGTGACTAATGGGCAACCATTAACAGTTTCTTGCCTGCATTGTGATGGAAGGGGCTGGTCTTAGCTGCAGGGGGAACTAAAGTGTTTTTATTGGTGTGCTTATGCCCCCACCCCAAGTGGCGCAAAAGTGGTCAGAGAGAGCCTCTGACTTCTGTAATGTCACGTAGTACTTTTGTACTACGTGACATTACAGTCCGAAGGGGCAGCGCCAGCACCTGACCTGCGGATCTTTTCCCACGTCAATGTGCCGCCCCACAAACTAGGGAATTCCATCCCCTCCAGAGGCTCCAGGGACTGGGGCAATTGCGTCCCCTGGGGCTATTACGCCCTGGGCTGTTGCCTGCCTCGTCCGGCCCAAGAAACAGGCCTGGCCTCGGCCGTCGGGCAGGGCAGGGCAATTAAATTAGCAACATTTGTTGCTTTATTACCTTCCCCCGGCCCCGGGTGGCACCGGCGCTGCTGGCACCAGCCAGGCCCATGGGCGCACGTGCGGTGTGCCCTCCTCCAGGCTATGGGCACGCACTGACACTGAAGTGTGGATCGATTGGGGCTGGCTGGTGTTGTCTGCCCCGGCCATTACAGAAAAGAGGAGCGAGTGGGTCACTAAATCCTGAAGTTGTTCTCATCACAAGCACACACTGCCAAGCAGCAGCAGAATCAGCAAATACAACCAGTTGCTGCATCCTGCCCTCGCTGATTGGCCTTGTTTCAGGAAACCCGGCAGTAACTACAGCCTGCCGAGGCAAGCACACTTCTTTCCTCCTGCTCCCGTCCTCGCAGGTGAGGCCTATGGCTGCATAGGCGTTTTATTTATTTTAAAATGGTATTGCGGAGATGACTGGGCCATCCAAGAACAGCCTCTGGAGGCCACAAAGCTAGACACTTTTGTCAAGGCTCAAGTAATCATGAAAAAGGAAGCGAGCACTGGTGGTGGACTCTCCTCGGGAGATCAAAAGGCCAGTTCTCGGAAGACCTGGGCGTAGTGTCACCGTGAGCAGATTTTAGACAGTTGCACGTTCCAGCAGGGTTGGATTGGTCGGTCCGTTGGCCGGGCCAAAATCACTTCGAGGGTGAGGCCCTGGGGGCCGGTACCACGTTTGGGCCGGTTTGGGGGTTACTACGCCCGCCAAGTTCCCGCTCCCGAGCATATTGTTCGTCGTTCCCTCTTTCCTGGGCATGCACTGCTGACTTTAATTTAGTGCAAGAGTTTCATACATTTCACTGTTCGCTCAGACTTGTCTTATACTCTTCTTTGTCGTTGTGCTTATTTTGTTTGGAATAGCAATCACGCTAGTCTAACAAGATAAACAAACACCTACACGAACGCGCCTTGTGAATGATGGTGTGAAGGATGGATGCAGGCGCTGGACCAAAAGCTGAGCGAAGTCTGCACAGCAGCTGGCTTGGGAAAACGACTCAGCGACTACAGTAGAAACCGTCTCCGTGGACGGTTGGCCCGTCTTCCGTATAATGCAAATACCCAGACTTGTAGGATGCATGCTTCACTTTCTTTGTTCCATTGGGGGCTGCAGCATCAATTCATGGCCTTTAAAATACCTTGAACGGTTCAGCTTCCGATCTCCTTTAACACAAATGCTGGGAAATGGCCATGACTAGCTAACGCCACATTAATCAAAGCCAGGACTCTAAAGAATGGTTCAAGTGTTGGGGAATCACCTGCTCACACTTTGTCGTGTGACCAACCAGTGTGGAAAGATGTTTCAGAGCGTGGGGCTCTTGATGCCACCCATTTCTGCATTTGATACACCAGCAGCTAAACACACCCTGGGGAGGCAGTTCCTTCTGCATAGTCCATTTCTCTCCCAAGCTCGGGACAATGTTCTTTACCATAATGGAGAATGTGAAAAAGCGCAGGGCTGCAAGGCTGGGGGGTGAGGGTGGAGGGCAAAGCGCATTACGCTTGGGGTACACTGGAGATGCTTCCCCTGATACCCGCAGTACTCCAAGTCCCTTGAAATGAAATTCGTCTATGCACTGCACAATGTGCAAGGGCCGCTGTTATCAGCATGCGACTAGTAATTTGCAAAAGTAAACTCAATGAGTCCCAAGAAAAGGTCATCTTCCACCCTTTAAGAATTTGATTGTTTTTATGTTGGGATGGTAGACATCGTTTTTCTTTGCGATTTTACAGTTTCATGGTGCTGTCGTGAGCTAAAATGAGTGATCACGAAGGAAACATTTAAGAATTTTGAGAGTTCGCAAGCATGAGCGAAACAAACCCCAATACTCAAACTGCCATTTCCCTGTCACGGTAATGCACTGCAGTGTGTTTCAATGTAAAGTCCACATTGTAATGTCATAATTTTAGAACGCCACCTCTCCAACATTAACATTGGGAGCTATGTTGAATTGTATATGCATGTTAACTCTCTGCATATGTTTAAAGTAGACTTTACCACTCACATGGAGTAGTGATATTGTTTGTGTCCCTCCTAAATATATTTAACTTCCTGTGAAATATTTGATGCAATACATATTGCATAAATGCATGTATTTTAATGCTGAGATAGACGGGCTTGTACAGCTATCGGTGGGTATATTGCTGGTGCTTTTTCTTGGAGGTTTGAGTAACACTGTTCAAGACCAGTTCATCACCTTTTAAGAGTGGCTAAATGTTTGAGGTCATACGAATGACATTAGTATAGATCTGAAATTATTGATTCTCTGACCTGAGTCACAGCAGCAAACTGGTCATTGTTACTATAAATGAAGAGCAAAAGCAGACTAACATAACCAGGCCTGTTCAGGTTTGAAATTCAGCAGATGCCAGCATTGACAATTTTGTTAACTCATAGTCCCCACTCCCGCTGCGCAGCCCATGACACATGCATGAGATCACAGGTCGGGGAGGGGGGGGGGCGCCAAGGATGCTTCTCGCCTGGCGTGCAATCTGTTGTAAGACCGGCCCTGCTTTTATGCACCTTCAAAATTAATTTAGAAGGCATTACTTGTTACCTACACGTACTGCGAAGACCCTGTGAAACCAGCCCTACTGTGACAAGACCACACAGACCAAGAAGAATACTAAACCACGACTACATACTCAACCAGAGAAGATGGAGCAATGAGACTCAAGCCTCGGTATCCAAAAATCACCGCTGATGGATACAAATCTACCAGTAAGAAGAAGCGCTACACGTACTTCGTTGCAGTTTTTTTCTCGTTTTAATAAATGTTTCATGTTTTTGGCTTTTAGGTTGGGTCTAGCAGATTAGAGACAAACAGAAAAACCTTGGAATGTCCCAGTTGGCATAAAGTGTTGCCCACAGATGCATACCAGTGATGCCATGTTTTGGTGGTGCCAAATAGTCCTTAGCCTAAGGCACTGTCTGGGTAAAGGCATGTTCTGCATCCACTCCTCCTGAACCCTCACTTCACTGGATCGGATCACCAGCTTTCCACGCAACATATCTGCTTTAGTGTGTCTTCCTGCATTAACTCCAAAAACATTTGCACCATACAGCAGCAAACACTACTGGCATCCGTGCAGGGTCGATAATATCACTGCATCACCCAGAGACACATCCGAGGAGGGTGAGGTAAATACATACGTTTCCAGGCATACTTTATGTTTTTATGCAATATGTTCTGTTCTGTAGCCTTCAGTCCTGCGTCACTGCTGCCCTCCGTTACAGAAGAATTAATGGTTCGTTATGCGTATCCACCGGCAATTGCTGAGCCCTATGTACTCAGCATGCCCTATGCCGCAGGGGATGGCTCCACCTCCACGCTTAGCCTGCGCCTCAGACCGGGTCACTAACCCTCCCTCCGGCGTAGGAGGAGTCCAGGGCCAGCCCTTGGCTGTGCAGGGTCACGCGCTGTGAAAAAATAAAAACAAGCCCGAGCTCAGCCTGACAGATCACTTGAAGATTGACACGCGGCTAAAGCCAATCCTCCTCTGCGTTGTGGTGCACATAGCCAATCAGAGCTCAGGTGGGCTGGGCCGCGCGTCGCTTATTGCATTGGTGTGCTGGGTTTTGGCATGCAGAGAGATGGGGTGCGAGTAGCTCTTGGTGCCTTTTCCCCGGCGCGCACTGCGGCTGTGACCACCTACGCCAGGTAAGTCTGCACCGGCACAGTGCCAGCGCCGCCCCCCCCTCCTGAGCTGCTCATGTTTGTGCCCTCTTCTTGTCCGGAAAGGGCTGTATTCTTTTTTGGAGACAGGAAGCCCAGCTCAGGGTGGTGGAGGTCCTCTGCAACTTGGAACCAGACAGTCCCTCCCTCACCTGAAGTTTAATCCACTGCGCGGAGGGATTTTGGGGCAAGCACTGTATCCACATACCTTGGCATAAACTCAAAATGCTTACTTCACTGCAGAAAGTCACGGTTGTAATGCGGATCCCCCTCACAGAAATTCTGGTGAAATTCGAACTATGTTGTTTGTATGAATTTCAGAGTCATTGTACAAAACAGGTATTGTGGACTCCAAAAGCAAGTACAACGTATTGGCCGAGACCTTGCTTGTGATGGCTGCTTAAAAATTAAGATTATCACCCCTCGTGTAAAGTTTCTCTTGGCAATAACTGTGCATAATAACGTCCTGCCTCACTCGTCTACTGTACTTTTGGCTTGTGGCTCACAAGCAAGTGTGTGCTTTGAGTTTTCTTGACATAAGGTGCATGTGATCTGTTTGGCACGTAAGGCTGTTCGTTTGGGTTTCTGCCAGCAAGCAGGTGACTGCTGTTTAATTGTTCCTCATTTCTCCATCTTGTCACAGGAGACGCTATATTTGGTATAGCCAGGAGGTATTATTTTTAAAATCAGCTAGACAACTACTGTGCAGGTTAACTTCCAGGATGAAGGCTGGACAGTTGTGCTTGCCGGTAGACAATGCATTTGGGATCTCTAGCATGAGGTTGCGCAGTGGGCTTGCTGCCTTAGGTCGGGCTTTCTCCTCTACTACTTCTGCCCACTGCCTTCACGTGTGATGGCTGCCCATGCAGCGCTTGTTCATCCTATTAGCCTTTAAATTCAGGGGCTGCAGTGACCCCCTACGCCCCTTGCTCCCTATAACGTGGCTGTCTTTCTTCGTAGCTCGCACCTTCTTTACAATATCCAAGCCCTGTTTAATCTGTCAGCTCCCCGTCTCCACTACTTGCCCCTTGCTTTCAAGAACATTGCCTCTACACAGACAGGCCTTCAGTTCCTTCCTCAAAATGCACCACCCACCAAGGAAGGCGCACAATTGCAAACTTGCGCCACCTCCATGCACTGCTAAGACTAACACCAAGGACATCAAAGATAACATCACAAATGTCATACAAGATGAAATCGCATATCTTGGCCACTTCTTTGTGTTCACTGACATATCTAGGTCACGTGGTTTTGTTCAATGCTGGAGACAATTTTAAAAATCAAAAGTGCTACATATGTACCTTGTTGTATGTAGTTAAGGCACTTTTCTTAGTATTTGGCCTCAGTTCATGGTGCACATACATGAGGGAAAATAACCAAGCCTCAAACACACAATTCATTTGTGTACTTCATTATAAAGTCTAATATCACTGTAATGTTTTGCTGATGTTTTTTTCTTTCCTCCTTACTGAAGTTTCCCTGTATGTGCCTCAGATTTGCATGCATTGTGTGTCTTCATGTGTATTGTTTATAGTAACACAAGTATTTAGTAAGTCTTGATTTATTAGCTATTTATTCCATGTTCATCATTACTCAAATCTCTCTTGAGCTTATTTTACTATCCAAAATTACCAGATTAAAAATATTGTACTTCTATAGACCAGGCTGCAGCCATTGCCGATGTGTGTGTAATTAGGTTCCTGTATTAACAACACTCCAATAACATGTTTTGTTCAGATGAGTACATTTGTTAATACATTAAGTAGTTCATGTTAGGTTTCACGATCACCCCTGACATATTGTTACTAACATTATAAACACAACTCCTTTTAGACACATTTTATCAAAATTAATTTCATATGTGATGTCATCAATGACATTTGTTATGTTATCTTTAATATCCTGGGTCTTAGTCTTAGTCAAGGCATGACGAGGCAAGGGATGGGGAACAGAGGGAAGACCAAGACAACGATCTTACTGGGCCAGGTGACATTGAGATCATGCAAGTTGAGGGGAAAGTGATTTATGGTTGCTTAGCTTACCATAACTGGTGAATTTCAAGGGTGTTTCTGTTTTTTACTTGTAACCATAATGTCTCTTTAACGTATTCTTTTTTTTTTTCATTGAATTTCATGGGTTTTTGTTAGTGTAACTTAACCATAACATTCCTTTTAATGTTTTGTCTGTGAACGTAATAGATTTTTATGAGTGAAAATGTTTCATGTTACATCAATGTATATAAGTTCTTAATTCCTCTCAACATATATGAAAGAACTGTAAACCTTTAACAAACATTTTTTTTGCAATGCATACTATTGTGTGACGTTATCAGCAGCGTATGCTTGAATTGTATTGGGCATGAGGCTCGACCATTACCCCAGCCGACCCCCAAAACACTCCCTTTATCCACTGCACCTACCCTGCATCCTAATTTCACTATACCATCATAATGTGATCAATGCGCAGTGTTCATGGCTGGTAGCCCTGGCCCGTTTCAACAATCCATGGGGCTTGGATTTCGGCAATGCCACATTCCCCAATATGCAAATCATAGTACACATTTATTCTTGCTTGCTCAGGGCCAGGCCCATTGCCCACGTACCAAAGTTATATCACCATCTTTTGTACTTGCATTTTGACCCTTTAGAAAAAATAAAACGCAGGGCAGATTTACAAAAGCATGCTTTCAGATCCTGGCAAGTGCTCCTCGCGCACCTTTGCTGCAATGTCGTCCAACAGTTTGGGCTGCAGCCGCAAGCACAATTTTTATTTATTTATTTATTTTCCCCATTCAAACCTTGGGCTTTTGCCATACTGGATGCCCCAATAAGCAAATCAGTGTACACAATTGTCCTTGCTCGGGGCCAGGCCCATTGCCCAGGTACCAAAGTTATATCACCATTTTTTTGTACTTGCATTTTGACCCTTTAGAAAAAATAAAAAGCAGGACATATTTGCAAAACCATGCTTTGAAGTCCTTGCTGATGCTCATCGCAAATGTTTGCAGCAATCCTGTCATGCCCTCTTACTTTCCCCCATGCTTCAATAAAGATGGGCTCTATAGGCATAAAGTTTATATATGTGGATACCATATGTGGCAATGAAGCAAATAGCGCACACCCTGCCGGTTCATTCCCTACTGGTGTAGATAACATGCAAAATATCTGTAATATACATTGTAATTATTTGCCCATCCTGCACTTCATCACCTACTTCCAGAATTGATTTAAGAAATCCAACTACGCCAGTTTAATGTCCTATTTACAATCTGAAGACCAGTGTTGTGCGACAGAGAGGCTTTGTAATGTTAATAGAGGTTTCCTTCTAATGTTAGACGACCACAAGACAAGTACTTCTCTAGACACATTAGTGGTGGGCAGCTTCTCTACTACATTCAGCAATTTCCCCATTGAGTAATGTTAGGCAAAGTTTGTATGCAGTACCCTCTGGGACCACTACACGCAACTCTGACCACAGGTATAGGAAACACAACCTTTGGTATAAGCTTGTACTACCCAGTTTTGGTAGTGTGTTGAGCAGCCAGTCTTATCACAAGAGGGGGTCAATGCGAGCTGTAGTGGAGTTACACAGAGATTCACAGTTACAAGTATTCAAATAAACTCTTGCACTCAAGGTTTCTTGCATAAACAATTATTAATTTATTTAACAATTATTAATTTGTCAGTTAGAATAAGGCTTCTTCAGAAGGGAGCAATATAATAGTAATACACAAATACACTTCAGTACTGTACACTCTTAGTTTCTAAATCAGTAAAGACCCTTTTGGGATGGCCCACAGACACAACCTACACACACAGGTGACTTCAATAGCTAGGGTGCTGGGGAATTTAATATCTTACTGTAGGCATTTAGAATACTCTTAGAAGTTGGTAGAAGGCAAAGGTTATTAGAACAACAAGAGACCACAAATATTCTTAAGCGGGCAAATACTTTTGGATCCCTCAAGAAGTCATACCATTCAATAGGCTAAGCCAAAGTCAATGGGCAAAAGTCTTGTATAGGATGAAGCACTTCTGGTAAGTAAATGGAAAAGTCTTTTCACAAGTTCTTAGTTCTTAGGAGTCTTTGATGAAAAGAAGAATCAAATGTAGGGCCACAAACTGATTAGACTTATGAGTTGTAGAGGTTGCCAGCACTCTACATTAAGAGGTAAGTTCTCTCAGACTTTTTACAGCACCTTAGAAATGAAGAAAAAGATGCAGTTGATGACTTCTGTTCCTGTGCAGCTCTGCAGATTTCTCTGTTACTGGGCCTCAGTAGTGGGGACAAGAGGGAGGACGTCGGGGGGGACTCCTGCAATGCACTGGGACGGTCAAAACTCGCAACCGGCAAACTTCACTTTCAGTGGTTGTTCAGTGTTTCCGCTCCTCGCGTCTACCGCAAATAGCAACACCGCGGTTCCTGGCTGTCAGGATTGACTTTCCTTGCTTCTGGGGTCCCGCAATGCACACAATCTGGTGTTCCTCTTCCTGGCTATACGGTTTCCAGCAGCAACTCAGTGGAAATTCAATCAGCTCCGAGATGGATGTCCAGGTGGCTTACTTTGGAGTTGATTGGTCCCACCAACTCAAGGGGAGAAGTCGTCCATGCAGGGGCTTCTGTCGATGTAAACTTGTTGCTTCGGCACTGCAGCAGGGCTTCACCTGCAAACCACCGGTCCAGGAGTTGCAGCAGGTGTCCTCTTCAAGTTCTTCTTCGGTTCCTTCATCCAGTGGTCGAGTCTGCCTTCCAAGCCAAAAGACTCACCTTTTATTCAGTTCTCTCCTATTCATTCCAACCTAGCTGTCAGTCAGCCAGCCAGCCAATCATCACATATTGCATTTGGGTCTCCTAAGAGACTAAGCACAGGGAGTTTCGGGCACCTCCCTCACTTCCTGCCTACCCCAGACACCCTGGAGCCACAGGCGGGCTTCACTCGTGAATGCTGCCAAAGGCCAAATGAACAATGCGCGCTAAACCAGGTTTGGTCTCTGGAGTAAATCTCAAGAAGGACCTTTCCACAAAGAAATGGCAAAAAAAGACAGGGGCCATTTTGACAAAGATGGCTCCCATGGGTGCTTTACTGTAGCTGCGAACACAGCCCGCGGTAAAGGCACACCATGGTAGTTCAAACTAAACCATTGCCACCAGCCATTCAGTGAGAAAAGGATAACATAACATTTTTTACATGACAAGCTAGACAAAGTGGATACTAAGTAACCCCTGGGTCTAGAAAGTTACAATGGTAAGTAAAGTTAATTCTGATGTTTGTTAATCTGCTTAGAATCACATGCTGTGCATAGGTCCGACATCCAGTGGTCACTGCGGAGTATTGCATTTTGTTTTTCGTAGTCGAAAAGGGGACGTCGACAAGGCGTGTCTGTAACACTATCCCTATAGTGACGTGCGTTGTACCCACAATCCCTCACGCGTCGAGGTCCCTCAGATTGTTTTTTTCCACCCAGTTTCTGGTCGCCTTTCGCGGAGCTCCTAGAGAGACATTGCTATACTTGCCACGGACCTCGGTCCTTTGTCATAACTTAATATACTGATAACAATCCCTCCCCCTCGACGTTAGCTGTGAAGCTGTTTCTCCGCCGAACTGATTTTCGACGGAGAGGAAGAGCGGAGGAGATCCTTCGGCGCTGCCGAACACGTGGCCTGGCCTCGACGGCCAACTTACAGTAGGGAGAGTGGGGGTTAGAACTTTGTCTCTTCTCTTTGAGAATGTCTTTCTTTCTCCCCTTTCTTTCCCTTGGGGTTGTTATCGCCAGCTATTATTGCCTCAGCTATGGAGAGGACACCATTTAAGTTTTGCCCACGCTGCAGGGGCAAATATACTTGGAAAGATAAGCACAAGCTCTGTAATCGTTGCTTACCCCTCGATCACATAGAGAACAGCTGCGCAGCCTGCAAGCTCTTAAAACCCAGGACTCTTAAAGAACGTAGGGTTAAGAGGTGGGCGGACTACGCGATGTCGAAGTCAGTTTCCTCACCCGCTGCCGCTGTTACTGAAAGTGACGAGGAGTGCGATAACTCAACGTCCGTTACGGAAGTCATGAACCCCCAGAAGGAGCGCTCCTGCTCCTCGTCGTCCGTCCCCGGCCCCGACGGGCTCGGCTCACGCCCTGCTTATGGGGATGAACACCCCGGCGACAAGGACGCACACAAACCCCATAAGGCTAAACACACTACCCACGGCTCTTCTTCGTCGAGAACGAAGGATCCATCAGCGCCGAAGGGGACGCAGGGCACTCCGGCGTCTACCGCAGACCGTAAAGGTCACAAGCCCCACCCGCAAACGCAGCCGCGACCAGCGATTGGGCTTCCATCTAACACGGGCGCTACCCCAAAAACATCCGACGCAACGCTCCATAGAGCGACCGTCGAGGTACAACGCGCAACGCACACAACGTCGACACCAGAGCCCTCGACGGACAAGATCGTGGTCGAGAGCCTAGCGAGAATTGTCGCCGAAGACAAACGGACACGGACGACGAAACAAACGTCGAATACCGCGTCGAAAAAACATAAAAGTAGCCAGGAACTGCCCCTTTCTCCAAAGGACGCTTCCGAACTACCTGAAGGCTTTTCAGAAGGAGACGGGAACCTCTCGTCGACGTTGTGGGAGCGTTCGAAACGATTCGAAGGCGAAAACACTAATTTCCCCCCTCTAGACTATTCAGGGGTACCCCATGAGACCCTTGAAAGACTCCATTCTTGCATGGAGAAAATGGAAAGGTTTCTAGGAAACCAAGACCCACCCACTCACAAAAGACAAAGAGAATGGCCACAGGATGACCCTAGAGTCAAGATTCCTAGGCTGGTTGACCTCACTGAGGAGGAGCAATACCTCCAAGAAGATGAGGAGGGTTTGGGTGGAGAAGAAGAGGTAGAACTTGAGGAAGAGGGGTTCGAAGAAGATCCTTACACCACTGCTACAGGTTTTGAAGAGGATTCAGCTACCTCGCAGCCCTGGCATTCACCGTCAGGGCAGCCTTGGCAATCCCCATCAGTACATTCAGACCCTGATGCCTTTCTCCCTTCTCCTCTCAAGGATTCACATGGGAACTCCTCTCCCATAGATGACCAACCTTCCCTCAATGCACTATTGCGCAAGGCAGCAGCGCATTTTGAAATTGATACAGGGGAAACTCTTCCAGACATTGACTTTGTAGAAAAAGTCATCAAAGAAAAAGCCCCTGTTAGCCAATCTATTCCACTCCTGGCTTCTATTAAAAGAAGAATTTCTCCCTCCCTTACTAACCCAGCTTTAGTAAGAGGGGTCAACCCTAGAATAGAAAAGCTCTTCAGCCCTTCATCCTCTGACCCTTTATACATCAGAGGACACTCTATTCCGGACTCCCTTGTGGTTACCAACACAAGAAAAAGAGCAGGGGTGCCACTATCCACTAGTGAAGCACCTCCAGACAAAGAAGGCAAAAAACTCTACGCACTGGGGAAGAGAATCACGACCTCCGCCGCCTTCTCTACTAGAATTGCTAATAACAACTCACTTTTAGCTAGCTACGCAGATGCACAGTGGAACAAGCTGCGCAGCGAAGCAGAGGAAGCACCTGAACCTCTGCGTTCTCGCCTGCTAGCTATAATATCAGAGGGCACACTGGTAAACCAGGGCATCGTTAAGAACTCCCTAGATGCCGCTGAGACAGCTGGCCGCTCCCTAGTGCAGGGAATACTTCTCAAACGCCACGTTTGGCTACGCAATTCAGGTTTTAAGCCCGAAACCCAAGCCTCCCTCATAAATAAACCCATTGAACAGACGCATCTGTTTGGGAAAGCAGTAGATGAGGCCCTAGAACATGCTAAAAAAGAGTTTGATACCATCAAGACTCTTGATCAAATTTCTAGGCCCCCTAACAGGCGAGGCTATGGTAATAAACGCTCCTTTCGTGGCCAAAGACAGCAGCAGAACCAACAACAACAATATTACTCTGGCTCCAACTGGCCCACTAACCAGGGTAACACCCATTTCAGTCAAAGAGGCCAACGCTGTGGCAGAGGAAGAGGTCGTGGCTCCAGCCCCAGAGGTTCCACGCCCAATACCAGCAAATGACCCGAAAATTCGGGTCCCCTCCCATGCATCACCGGTCGGGGGCCGGCTAACATCATTCCTTTTAGCATGGGAGGGAATCACGTCAGACCGTTGGGTATTATCCACCATAGCCCACGGATACTGCATCGAGTTCAACGGTTCCCCGAAGTACAAACCCCCACGGAACCGACGCATGACACCGCAACACCTCTCCATTCTTCTTCAAGAGGTGGAAGAACTACTGAAGAAAGAAGCTATAGAGCCCGTCCCCCTATCACAGGTAACAGAAGGTATTTATTCAGTGTACTTCCTTGTACCCAAACAGGACTTAACCATGCGCCCTGTATTAGATCTGCGCCCAGCGAACATATTTGTCAAACCCCAAAAGTTTCGTATGGTGACCTTACAGGAGGTAATCCCACTGTTATCACAAGGGGATTACATGACAACACTGGACATGAAAGATGCATACTTTCATATTTTAATTTTGACATCGCACAGAAAATACCTCCGGTTCAAGATAGAGGACAAACACTACCAGTTCAGAGTACTACCCTTCGGGATAGCATCTGCACCAAGGGTATTCACGAAAGTACTGGCAGTGGCAGCGGCCCACCTGCGCAGATTGTCCATCCCGGTATACCCTTACCTCGACGACTGGCTCATAACAGGGGATTCTTACGAAACATGCTTCTCCAATACCCAAAAGACCGTAGACCTTTTGTCCCAACTGGGCTTCTCCATCAACGAAAAGAAGTCCAGCTTAGACCCCAGCCAAATCAAACAATTCCTAGGGGCTCTAATTCGAACAAAGGACGGCCTCGTATTCCCCTCCAACGAGAGGGTCCAAAACATGCTGTTTCAGATTCCCCATTATGTAGCAGGCCAAGAGGTGACGGTACGCAAAGCAATGCGCTTGCTAGGGATGATGGCGTCATGTATTTATTTGGTACCTCACGCGCGCCTGCGCATGCGCCCAATGCAAGAGTGGCTCTACAGCCAGTGGTGTCAGGCCAGCGGACAATGGGACGATCTAGTGGTGGTCTCGCAGGCCTTGGTTCTCTCGCTACGGTGGTGGACAAAAGAAAACCTGTTATTAGGGAAAACTTTTGCCACACCCGCAGTGGAAGCCACTCTAACCACAGACGCATCCCTTACAGGATGGGGGGCTCACCTATCCCATCAGACGGCCCACGGAGTTTGGACTACGAGCTTAACATCCAAGCATATAAACCTGCTGGAACTACTAGCGTTGTTCAAAGCACTGAAAGCCTTTCAGAAACGGCTACAAGGAAAGACAGTGATGGTCCTCACAGACAGCACCACAGCCATGTACTACCTCAACAAGCAAGGAGGCACTCGCTCTCCAGGACTGTCCAAACTGTCCCAGAACATATGGAAGTGGGCTCTCAGACACAACATGTTCCTACTATCACAACATGTACCAGGGGAACTCAATCTTCTAGCAGACAAACTCAGCAGAGACTTCCCCCTGCCCGGAGAGTACGAATGGCAATTACACAAAGACATCGTCTTAGACGTCTTCACTCAATGGGGATTCCCGGAAATAGACCTGTTCGCAACTCTGGAAAACTCACAATGCCAAAGTTACTCCTCCAGGTACCCCCAGAACCAGTCCAAGGGGAACGGTCTGTCGATTCTATGGTCAGGGAAATTTGTTTACGCCTTTCCCCCGACTCCCCTTCTCAACAAAGTGGTGCACAAGATGCATCAGGAGCAGGTTACAATGATACTAGTGGCCCCAATGTGGGCCCGGCAGCCATGGTTCGCTCACTTGATGGAGATGTCCCTATCTCCCCCAGTGAAACTTCCCTGCCCGTACAACATGCTGTCACAAGACAAGGGCAGAACACTGCATCCATGCCCTCAGACCATGAACTTAGCAGCCTGGCTCCTGAGATCATAGAATTTGGACATTTACAACTCCCACAGAGATGTATGGACATCCTCAGGGAAGCCAGAAAACCTAATACTCGACACTGCTATTCTAGCAAATGGAAAAGATTCGTTATCTGGTGTAGAGGTACTAGCATCAACCCAGTTGACTGCTCTCCTACTGACATTATTCTATACTTGACCCATTTACTGGATTCAGGTTTAGTGTTCAATTCCATTAAAGTCCACCTAGCGGCACTTTCTGCATACACCACTTCACAACTTAAAGTGTCGTGGTGGAAGATACGAGTTATCGAAGCCTTCATGGAGGGGGTAAAGAGGATACACCCTCCGATAGCTAACCCAGCTCCCGGATGGGACTTAAATGTGGTACTTTCCAGACTCATGGGCCCTCCCTTCGAACCCATGCACAAGGCAACTCTTAAAGATATCACCCTTAAGACTGCTTTCCTAATAGCTATCACCTCCATTAGGAGAGTAAGTGAACTACAGGCTCTTTCTGTACTAGACCCCTTCGTAACAGTTCCCAAAGATAAGGTGGTTCTACGCACACACCCAAGGTTTGCACCTAAATTCATCTCGAAATTTCATGTAAACCAAACTATAGAACTACCAACGTTCTTTTAAAACCCTTCCAGCTCGGGAGAAAAAAGTCTGCATACACTAGATGTACGCAGAGCTGTCATGTTCTACATGGAAAGAACCAGACCACTGAGAAAGACTAATCAGTTCTTTGTCTCGGTGGCAGCAGGAAGAGAAGGAGATGCGGTCTCAAAATCCACTATATCAAGATGGATTGTTCAATGCATCACTCTCTGTTACACTCTTGCTAAGAGAGAACTACCCTTCAAGCCAAGAGCACATTCCACTCGAGGCACGGGGGCTTCCATAGCATTCATTGCAAATGTTCCCCTTGAGTCCATCTGCAAAGCGGCAACCTGGAGTTCTGTGCACACCTTTACAAAACACTACTGTCTAGATGCACACTCTAGATCTGATTCCCAGGTTGGGCAGGCAGTATTAAGACATCTTTTTTCTACTGTTCCTTCTCATAACCCACCGCCAACTCCGGGTACTGCTCGCTAGTCTATGCACAGCATGTGATTCTAAGCAGATTAACAAACATCAGAAGACAATGCATTACTTACCGTAAAAGCATTTCTGATGGTTGTATCTGCTTAGATTCACATGCGCCCACCCTTCCTCCCCGCTCGGATGGAAGGAACATAGACATCCTTTTATATATATTTCTCTCTTTTCTGTACTCACTCACGGCTAAAAGGCTCCCTCAGGGCAGAAAAATACAAACAGAGGGACCTCGACGCGTGAGGGATTGTGGGTACAACGCACGTCACTATAGGGATAGTGTTACAGACACGCCTTGTCGACGTCCCCTTTTCGACTACGAAAAACAAAATGCAATACTCCGCAGTGACCACTGGATGTCGGACCTATGCACAGCATGTGAATCTAAGCAGATACAACCATCAGAAATGCTTTTACGGTAAGTAATGCATTGTCTTTCACCTTACTGCTCTAGGAAACAGGAGTTTATCCAAGAGAAGGTATTTAAACCTTTGGGAAATCTGAAAGACATCCCTGTGCCACTGCAATGAAGGTGCTGTAGGACACAATGTAAAAGATGATGCCTATAGAGTTTCTCAGACTCTAAAACCAAAAGAAACACAGTGTTCAAAATCACAATAAAATACATGAGAGAGTGGGGAAAAAGGGTCACACTCTCTCTAGGTTAGAAAAATCAAGTCCTCAAAATCCAGCAAAGTTGCTATGGGTCTCTAAGGTGGAGGGAATTAGCACATTTCTGAGAATTCTCCCTAACAAGTACATGTTATTTAGTTTACATGGGCAAAATATATTCCTTTCTATTGACAACTAAATTCTCTCATACAGTGTTTCTGGTAGCACAAAATGAGCTGCTTTCTTCGACACAATCCTCTGTAATCTTTGTCAAGATCCGGGTGGCCAAAACCTCCTTTCTGTACACTATGTAGCCGAATAAACCTAGCAATTTTCGGTTTCTTCTTCTCGATCCACAAAAAGTCCTGAAAAACCTGATCAGTTATCTTCAACAATTTTTCAGAAAATCTAAGAGGCAATGACTGCATTACATAAAGAACTTTTGGTAATAGTCATCTTAATAGTGTTGACCTTAGCGTAGATACCCAAAGTTAAACGCTACAATTTTCTCACATCTCTTTTCAACATCTCCATGAACTCATTCAAGTTAAATTCTACAATATTCTTCAGATCTTTGATCAAATAAATACCTCAATATTTTAAATGAGAATTGGACCATTTACAATTCCAAACTGCTAAGTGGCCTCTCTTACAAATGACAGAGAGAGGAAACACCTCTGTCTTATCCCAATTAACTTTGTGGCCTGAAAGCCTACCCACCTTTTCAAAAGCATTTTTCAGGAGCATAATACCCTCTTCTGGATTGGAGAGAATCACCACCATATCATCTGCATAGGAGAGAATTCAGACCTCTTTTGCTCAAACAGACTGCTAATTCCTTGCTCACATCATATATATGCTGCTAATGGCTCTAGTGCAATATTAAATAGAAACAGTGACAGAGGACAGCACAGTCTCATGCCCCGCATAAAGGCGAACAAGTCAGATAAAATATTATTTGACCCTATCTTATCTTCCGCCGTATTATGTATCCAGATTCTTAAGTGTTAATAACTCTTACAGGCGTGTCTAAGGGTCTGGAAGGGATGATGACGACGGAATAGTGAAGACTGGTCAGCCCACAGTAGAAAAACTAAAATGGTATGGGAGAGACAAGGTTCAGAGGGGCCACGATGGTGGATTCTACACTCGGCCCAGCTACATGGGCTGCTTCAATCTTTAAAGAAATGTGAATCCAGATCGCAAAAAGGTTTTAGTTAGGGTATGTAGTTGGTCCATCCAAATATGGAGACCCCAAAAGATGCAGTGGTTAGTTAGGAGGGTTAGGGAGGTGATACGAGCTGATTAGAGATTAAGTCAGCTAGATCTCATTTTGAATTAAAGCTAGGAGGCCAGTATGTAAAGGATAATAGAGAACGAAAGACTAGGAGATGGATAATCAGACTACATACGTGTCGGGGGAAGAGTTTACTGTCAAGACTTCCTTATACACTAAAACTATTCCCTCTTCTGGGACGGGGAAGAAGGCTGCTGAGTACCAAGACCATTATGCAGTAAAGGAACATTGCCTGGGTCCCAAAGGGCGGTATAAATGGATGGTTCAGGTGGGGCTATGGAGATCGCTTGTGGAACGCTTGCAGGAGAAACTGGAGGTGGTACCAGTTGAAGCGCTTAGGAGCTGCAGAGTCGTTGCAATGGAAGGAGATTGTGGCAGGAGCATTTAAAACGTTCCTGGTAGCAGAGCTGGTATGCATACCTCCTGGAGTTGGAGAGGTTCCCTCTCCATACAACCGAGGTGGCAGAGATCCTGGAAGAGAGGCGTGCCGAGCCAGGAGCATCGACAGCCACAGAGAGCCTGACGACACAGAGAACACCACCTGGAGACAGCATACCCGGTGAGTCAAAGGAGCCTGAATGACTGAGATGCTGTGGGGTGAGCCGCGTGTTTTCTGCAAGTCAGTTCGCACGTGTGCATGAGGGACCGTTTAGTCAATCTGAATGCCGGTCCAGTGTGAGATGAAGACGTTTTGACAGTACGATCACCTGAAGGCTGAGAAAAATCAATGAAAGGATTTTGTGAACATCGACTTGTGAACAAGATGAAATTGATAAGGCCAAGAAAGGGCCAGGGAAACAGAAGTCTTTAAACTTGTGAAAACACCAGTGAACAGTATACAAATTCCCAGAAGGAGAGTAAACTGGGAATTTGATTCTGCTTTATTCAATGTGACTGAATGTATTGAAATGAAACCTTTTGTTTTGAATACTAAACCGAAAGAAAGCAAGTGTGATTGAATACCAAAGGGATTGGAAGCACTTGGTGACATTTCCTGATATAAGGAACTGTGAACTATATAAACTGAAGAGAAAAAAAAATTGGCAAGCGCCATAAGGAACTTTTGTATATTGAAAGAGTAAGCAGCGGCAAAAGCTCTGAGAATATTTAAAAGTATAACAAGTGAATGGTGGCAGAACAAGGATTGAGAAAGTTCCAAGAGGATAAATCCAATACCACTGTGAAGATGAAATAGAAGCAGTGTAACTGTGAACAAGAAGCAAGTAAGGTGTATCGGTTGTGTGACCTGTCATGGGTGGACCGTGTGGTTCGACAACTGCCCCTAAACAGAGTAAGGAAAAGCCACTTGGCTCATCTATAAGCTTGTGATTGAAGATCAAGGAAAACATGTGTGATCTAATATTAATGCACCGAACTCTGTGTTGTTGGTGAAATGCAACTCCGCCAGAAAAGCTGGGAAGTATCCCAAGGAATTGTGTTGTTTTGGGACATTGAGCGACTTTAAAGCTTGGAGAAGGGAACCCCTCTTTTTGATAAAGTGAACAATCCTGAATATTGGGGAAGGGGAAAGCTCAGCTATATAAGGTGCTCCATCCTTAAGGCCAATGCTTCGCGTTACTGTGCACTCGCTTGCTACGTGACGCTCACCGCCGCTTGGACCAGTTTACTTACCTTTTGAAACCAGGCATTCTCCTGTATACTCACCTCCAGGAAACCGGTGCTTCATCACTTCATCTGCAGACTCATCTCCTGACATCCAGTGATATTGATCCCGACGCCGCAGCACCGCGCTCTGCATCCACAAACTTGGACCCTGTGAAGAAGAAGAAAGACAAGGTTAGGACATCCGTCCTAGGGCCGCACCGTGCCGCATTTGAACCCCAAGCGCCCCCTAGTTAACAACTTCCTCGTTCCCTCCGTCTGCCGCCTCGTGCTTGGTAGGTTCTGCTGGCCCGGCAACATCACCTGCAAGGGAAGAAAGCAAAAGAGCAAACCTCAAAAGTGGAACGGACCGCAATACAAGACAAACTTTACAATACAACAAAAACAGTTGAGGAAAGACAAAGGCAAACAGGAACACTTACCTGAAGTATAGTGGCTTAGTCGCAGCAGGACTGACTACCATGTGCAAGGGACCAGTGAAGGAACTCTGCCCAGATCATACAAGCGGCCCTGCCAGAAGCAGCAGGACGGATTAACAGGTGAGCTTTCCCGGGACAGCGCATCCCACGGGTACCACGGTTTGGGAGAAGAGGTCTGGAATGGGATCAGGCGCACAAGCTGGCATACTCGCACCCCCTATTCTCCACGCAGTAGCAGTCCCGAACAGCATCCCCTATTACCACCAGTCAACAAATAAGCGCAGAGGGTGAAGTCGGACCCAAGTGACCTCACCCCCATGTGGGCTGCAACTGTGCCCCAACGCCTCCGCAGAGTCCAGGTGAGCGTAACAGCCAGGCAGTCCAAACCAAATGTTAAGTTTCAGTTGGATAGGAAAATCCTATCTTAGCATATGGCAAGTTAGGCCTTTTTTCAACCTTCTTATTTTAAACAGTTTGTAACCCAAGCTTTACTCAGTTGTCTGTGTCTACTTTCTGATGCCTTCATAAATGGTGTCGGGGTTGGGATGCGGCTTAACCGATGCCTTCCGAAACTTTAGGGTTCCCCAACTTGTAAGTTCCAATCCATCAAACCCCTCACTAGCCACAGAAGTTTCTATTGATTTGAAATCTGCAGTAGCAGGGAAGAAGTCATTCCCCCCAGGTGAAAGAAGATTAATAGCCACTGATCTGGTCTTAGTATGGACATTTGGAATTGATGTGTTAGCCAGGGTTCTAGAACCAGACTTCAGGGGAGATCTAAAGGTATTACTACAAACCCATGTGAAAGATACCCTCCAGATCCGTCAAGGGGATGAAATTGCACAGGGGGTGCTCGAAAGGGCAGTGTTTCCCCAGGGTAAAGGAAGAGGGTGGGAAATAAGTAACAGAACACGGTACCCAAGGCTTTGTGGAAGCTGACAAATCACTTGACACCCCACCAAAAACCTGAGCCCTGAATGGTCATGGAAGAAGAATGTAAGGAAGGCATGGTATCAAACAGTGAAGACAGACACAAGTGATCACAGTTCAAGGGTGTTCATTGAACTTCAATGGGTTGATAAAACGCCTTCCTAGACCTAAATCTGAGGATGGGAGCAAGCTACGACCATCAAATAATAAACAGTCTTAGTGGAGACTGTCAAAATAAGTGTCAATACTAATACACCTATTGCCAATCCTTCTAAATACAAAATGGTGTGGGATAACAATGTACGCAAAAGAAAAGTGTTCAAGAAATAGGTCAGGATAGTTGAGCAGTTAGGCCTGTCTTGAAGGTTTCTTGAAATTAACGGCTTCCTGTCAAAGTTTTCAGCACAAGACAAGGTGGCACGTGCAGGCTTCACACACACTCTAGATTGTTGGCCACAAGGTAAAAGTTCAACACATAGGCATCAGGGCCTTCCTCCAAAGTCTCTCTCGCAATGACATTCTCTTAATGCAGAGGGCCTGATGCAGCTAACAATACACAAAAGTTCCTTTCCTTTGTCAGTGTTTCACTTTCTCAAGGTCAAGACCCTCCTTCGGGCTCAGGCCACGGGTCCCCCTCGTCCGGGCTCAGATCCCTTTTCTACAATGTTCACAGTTTGGTCTCCCTCATTGGGCTTGGACCACATATGCCCCCTTGTTTGGGCTCAGATCCCTTCCTTGCTCGGACCATGGATCCCCTGCGTCTGGGCTCAGATCCCCTTTTGATACCAGAAACAGAGTTTCGAATGTGCTATGGGTTTTGCTTAAACCGTTGCAGGATCACTTCAATTCACTTCACACAGTTTACACTTCACATCAATCTTCTGCTTTTGTTTCCTTTCTCCAAGATACTGTACAGAGACCTTAGTTTGAGCACATTCACAGTGCCGGACCACTCTGTCAACGGTATTGTATCTTTTCTTCTAATGTTCAAATGTTCACCAGCAATTTGGCTTCAATCGCGTCTTTCATCACGTGTTTAACAATGTTCCTTCCAGCGCTCACTTTACAATGTTGCCGCTTGCAACCTTGATTTCAACAGACTGGTCCATCCAACTCACCGGCTGTGTTGTTATCTGTCGCTTCTTTGTTCTTGGAGCCACGGATGATACCACAGCGTCTGCTGCTCCTCCCCGCCTTGGTCAGTTACACAGGAGGACCCTCAATATCTCTGACACACAATGCAGGATTACTTTGCCTTGTTTCCTGGTCTGACATTTTCTGCCTTGGAGGTTTCTTGAAAGTAGCGGCTTCCTATCAACAAGGTTAAGGGTGTTGCCCCTCTCATGAACTTCTTGTGCCTGGCTGTCTTTCTCCCCTCGTTCAGCTGGCAACTCAAAACTGCTATACCTTCTTGTGTTTTGCCTCGCTCAGAAGGAAGTCAGGTGTGAGTGATTGTCGTTAATTGCCTGACCTCGCCTCGCCATAGTATTGGAACATGCCATGTACACGACTCGGCTGTGATTTTCTCCCAGAGCGGCCTGTCAGTGAGAAAGTGTTTGTGCTGGAAAGGGGGGGGGGGGGTTGCTGAGTTTCTAAATATCCCATCGGATAGGATGGGATAAAGGTGTTACAGGGAAGAGATGGATACTGCATCTCACCATCAAATGTCCCACTCCATCCAGACCCCTCATCCAGGTGATCCTCCCGCACTGGTCCACCCCCAGGGTCTGGATCCAAAGGCGATGGCCGTGCCCTAGCCACCTGAGAGAGGGAGAGAGATTTGCGGGAGAGATTTGTGGGGCCTAACGGGTGTGACGCTATTGGGTTTCTCACAAGAACCAGAAACTTTCTGACCTAGCCTTTGCCCAAAGGAATGACCCACTGTTAGCAGAAGCCTTCCTACAAATCACCCAAGAACGAGAAAGCCATGAGAAAGGATGACCCCTTTTCTTTTCAAATAATGGGTTGTTGTACAGGGGGCGATGCCACTCTAGAGGACCTGGCTACAACACAGTTAGTTATACCTAAGAGCCATAAGCAGGTTGTCCTGGAAATAGCACACTCACATCTGATGGATGGTCACTTGGGGCAGACCAAAACCAGGGACAAATCCTCAACAAATTCTATCGACCTGGAATTCATGCAGATATTAAGACATTTGTACAGTCTTGTGCAATCTGCCAAAAGACCAGTGCCCATATGCCACCTCCAGTAGCCTTACAACCACTCCCAATCGTTGAAGTTCCATTTGCTAGAATTGGCATTGATGTTGCAGGTCCCCTGGAAACATCAAAGTTAGGAAGAAAGTATATCCTGGTCATAGTAGAGTATGCCACTAGATATTAAGAAGCCTTTCCTCTTAGATCTAATACCACCCAGAAGACCCTGAAACACCTACTCCCCTTCTTTTTGCGAGTAGGGTTTCCAAAATAAATCTTAACGGATCAGGGCTCTACATTTATCTTGTGTTCTCATTTGGAACGAGAGTCGCGTGACCGCAGCGAGAAACGGCGGTTGACAAAAATGAAAGTGGGCTTGTGGTGAGAAGGGCGACCGGCGAGCTCCGTTCCAATAAACTTACTTACCTGTTCTTCAGTGTGGCCCTCCTTCAAGTGGCGACGATGGGGGCACACGGAGCTTGCCGTGGAGCCTAGCGACGGTTCCCTGTACGCGGAATGCGTCGTTTGCAGCAAGGAGAGCAGGTCCAGAGACGGGAAGAGGCCTGTGGAGAGGTGGGGGCCTGAAGAGGGACTGTCTCCACGGCGCCTCAGAGCGTGGCGCTGCAGGGGGACGCTCTCCCCACTTTCACTCGAGCTGCCATACAAGAAAGGCTGTTTCTCCTGGTGGGTGCCGCCCACTTCCCCTCTCATTGGATAAGAAGGTGAGGAGCAGGGAGAGGGGGGGGTTGGGGGCACAGCCAGGGAGGAGGTACAGCCGAGAGAGACTCTGAGCCAACAAGAGCCATCTTAAGAAGGAAGTGTGTCAAGTACATTGAAGCTGTGCAACTGTGAGCCCCTAGTGGACATTTAAGTAATTGCAGTGTTCGCAGGAAGAATGTCTTCCAGAGGACAGTAAAGTAACTGCATAGACTTCACACAATACTGTGTGTTAAAGGAATACTGAGATACAGTGAACCTGTGCTCTTCATACATAAGAGTCGCATAAGAGGGCAAGCACATGAGACTGGCAAATAGTAGGAGATAAAGATAACAAAAGTGAAAAGGATTGGAGATAAGGGCACAGTAACGCAAGGGGTGATATTTGGTGAATACGCCACTATTTACAAGAAAATGGCTGCGGCTAGTATGTCCCCTCCGCCACCATACCTGTCAGAACCTGGTGCTCCACCTATAAGGTGGGAAAGGTGGAAGAAGCTGTTTGACACGTACCTGATTGCAATTGGAGGGGATAAGTTTGCAGCAGCGAGAAAAGAGGCGATCCTGCTGCACAATCTGGGAACCGAAGGCGGAAGTGTTTATGATGGATTACCTGATCTTCCACAACAAGGCCAGGGAGAGGTGGACCAGTATTCCATGGCAGAAAAGAAGTTGGAAGTTCATTTCGAAGCCAAGAAAAATATAACATTTGAGAGACACAAGTTCTTCCAAAGAGTACAAGATCCGCAAGAGCCGGTGGAGAATTTCATTGCAGCATTGAGGTCTCTTAGTCATACGTGTGAATTTGGGCTGCTCACTGACTCTCTTATAAGGGACCAATTAGTTAGTTGCACAAATAACATAAAGATACAAGAGAGGTTACTATCTAAAGATGCATCGCTGGAGTCGGCCATAGACATGGCAAGGAGTATGAAACAGACCCATAAATATTTGACCACTATGAAGGGAGACAAGTCGGAAGGAGAAGTGGCTGCTGTGAAGGGATTTCGCAAGGCTGGCTTCAACAAGGAAATTAAGTGCTACAAGTGCGGGAGTAACCGTCATATTTCCACAAGCATGTTTTGCCCAGCCAGAAATATCTCGTGTTTAAAATGGAAAAAGAAAGGGCATTTCGCGAGAGTTTGTCGTGAATCAGGGACGGTGCAGAGCATTGAAGCAGGTGGAAGAATGTTGGAACAAAGTGAAGATTTGGAAATGGGGAAAGAGCAACCAAACAAAGCATGTATTGGAAGTAACAGAAGTCTCAAGCAAGGGAGGTGCACCTACAGATGTATTCATGGTCGATGGAAGGGTGGTGACAATGAAGGTGGACAGTTGCTCACCATGGACATTGATGTCAAAGGCGACATTCCTGAGTTGCATGCAAGGAGACGTAACAAAATTGAAGAAGCACAATATAGAGCCATATGCATATGTAAACGTTAGAATTGGAATTATAGAGATGTTCCAGGCTTCCATCAAGTACAAAGGGAGGAGCTGTGAAGCAGAAGTATACGTTACCCAAGAAGGTTCTTCACTCCTGGGATGGGAAGAACAGTGGAAATTGGGAATTAGAATACAGGCGAATGCGGAGAGACCAGTTGATGTAGCTGAACTGAAGGATAAATGGGAAAAGGAGTATCCCATGGTGTTTCAGGAGGAACTAGGAATGTTGAAGGGTTTTGAACATGAAATTCAATTAAAGGCAGGGGCCAGTCCGAAAGTGCACAGGGTGAGACCAGTACCTCATGGATTGAATGAGAAACTCAAAGATGAAGTAGAGTCGTTACTCCAAAGGGGAATAATAGAGAAGAGTGAAAGCTCGGAATGGCTATCGCCGGTAGTAGTAGCAGCTAAGGCCAATGGAGACATTAGGTTATGTGTGGATCTGAGAGATCTGAACAGAAACATATTAGTGGATAGGCATCCCCTACCAATAATAGGAGACCAGCTATCAGTACTGAACAATGCCAAAGTGTTTTCGGTTATTGATCTCTCACAAGCTTATCATCAGATTCCGTTGAAGGAGGATTGTCAACACCTGACAGCATTTATCACGGTGTTTGGTTCATTTAAATACTGCAGGATGCCATTTGGGCTTGCGTCCGCGGCAGCCGTATTCCAAAGGGTCATGGAGACTGTGTTGAGTGGAGTAAAGAACATTGTGTTCCAGGACGATGTGTTGATATATGCTAGTTCTATTGAAGAACATGATGAAGTGTTGAGACAAGTGTTAAGTAGATTGAGTGAGGCAGGGTTGACGGTGAAGAGGAGCAAGTGTAAGATTGAGGTACATAGTGTGGAATATCTGGGACATGAGATAGATGAGCAAGGGGTGAGGCCTAAAAAGAACTTGGTGGAAGCAGTGAGATGTGCACCCGTACCCAAAGATGAAGAGCAGGTGAAATCATTCCTTGGTTTGGCCGAATATTATCATAGGTTTGTAAAGGATTTTGCCAAAGTGTCAGTGCCCCTCAGAATGTTACTCAAAAAAGGAGTGAGGTTTGAATGGTCTACGGAATGTGATGTGGCTTTTGAGTGCATTAAGCAAGCAGTGGGTGAAGCACCATCCATAGGTAGGTTTGACTCTAAGGACAAAACGGTTTTGGTAGTAGATGCGAGCATGTTGGGACTGGGTGCGACGTTAGTGCAGTACAACAAGGACAATACTGAGAGAGTGATAGCATTTGCGTCTAGGACGCTGAGAGGGGCAGAGAGCAAATATTCAGTCATTGAAAGAGAAACGTTGGCCATGTTTTGGGCAGTAAATCATTTTAAGTTCTTCTTGTGGGGAAGAAAATTTGTGGTCAGGTCGGACCACAAACCCATGGTTCAGATGTTTCAGAGTGGCAGGTGGGCCATGGGTTCTCCAAGAATAAGCAGGTGGGGTCTGGGGCTCCAAAACTTTAACTTTGAAGTGAGCTATTTACCAGGGAAGCGGAATGTTGTGGCAGACTGCCTTTCCAGACTACCTCTTAGTGGTGAACCTATGGAGGGCAGAGAGATAGAGGAGGAGTCAGTGGTAGCAGAGGTAAAAAGTGCGGTCAGTAAGGAGGAATGGGCGAAAGAAGAACATTCTGATAATGACCTCAAGCTAGTCAAAAGTTGGACGGTGACGGGGTGGCCAGAAAGGAAAAATTTGGATTGTAAGTTCAATATTTGGTGGGAAGTAAAAAATGAGTTAAACCTATGTGAGGACAGGTTAAGGAGGGGGAGGTGCATTGTTCCTCCTCATTCCCTTAGGTTGGTACTAGTTGAGCTGGTTCATCAGGGGCATCCTGGAGAAGCGGCTATGAAGAGGAAATTGAGGCAGAATTATTGGTGGCCGGGAATTGAGAGGTGTGCGGAAAGGTGTGTCAAAGATTGTATAATTTGTCAAACGAGTGACAAATGCAGAGTGGTGAGAGAGGCTCCGATGATTCCTAATGTGGTACCGGACCAGCCGTGGAGCAAGTTAGCAGTGGACATAATGGGTCCTCTGGCGGGTCTGGGAGATGGTTTGAAGTTAGTTGTAGTGGATTTTCATTCCAAATGGTTTGAGTGGGAAGCGGTAAGGGAGGTCACGGCAAAGGAGTTGATTGGATTCTTGGAAAAGGTATTTCTTAAGGAGGGGGTGCCGGTTGAAATTGTGTCGGATAATGGGGTGCAATTTGTGTCTGGATCAATGAAGATGTTTCTTGCAGGATACAGTATAAAACACACAAGAACTGCTCTGTATAATCCCAAAGCCAATGGACTTGTTGAAAGAGTAAACAGGTACATAAAGGGGGGCCTGCAGATGGCCATGAAATCGAGACAACCATGGAGGGAGGTATTAAGGATGCTGACATGGAATTATGTCACTACGCCACATTCTGTGACGGGAGTATCTCCATTTGTTTCAATGAAGGGAAGGGAGCCTGGGACAAGACTTTGTCCAGGATGGCTAGGAATGGCCAAAGTGGTTAATGTTGACCGGAATCAGATTATGAAACTTATTGCAGTGAGTCAATAAAGAAATAAGGAACTGTTTGATGACAGGATGAGGGTGAAAGTACGTGAATGGAAGGTTGGAGAAAAGGTGTATGTCAGAAATCCTAGACTAGTGAACAAGTGTGTGGAAAGTAGATTTCTGGGTCCTAAGAAGATATGTGCAGTAAAAGTTCATGTGGTAGTTCTGGAAGGTGGTGAAGTTTGGTCGAAAGGAAGGTTGGCGAAGGCGGGTGATGAGGAAAAGAGTGAAGGTGAGGAGCAGTTGAGGAAGGTGGAGGAGGATAATACGAGATTGAATGAGAAGGTGAAAGGAGGGGTGCAGGATGAGAACATGGGAAAGACAGGTGTGAAGGGCGGGAAGATGACCTTCAAAGGTCGAGGATTTTTCACATAGGGCTAGGTCTAAGCCAGTTTGGATGAAGGATTACGAAACTTGACACTGAAGTGCTCACGTAACGGTTAAGGAATCCATGATGTAAATGGACACTGAGGGTACTCGGGTCATGCACAAGCTGTGCATTACTATCGACTTTCTATTATATGCTGGTTCAGACAAACTTTCTGATTAACTTTTATTTATTGTTGTTAAGTTTTACATTACAGTTATAAGCATTATTGAAAGTATATTTGCCCCGTTTGAGGGGGAAGATGTGTAGAGAATGTAAAGTGTCTCGCGGCGGTCGCGTGTGCTCTCGTGTTTTCATTTGGGACGAGAGTCGCGTGACCGCAGCGAGAAACGGCGGTTGACGAAAATGAAAGTGGGCTTGTGGTGAGAAGGGCGACCGGCGAGCTCCGTTCCAATAAACTTACTTACCTTTTCTTCAGTGTGGCCCTCCTTCTTCAGTTACCTTACGATCGTTTTCAGTAGGAGAGACAGTGTTAGTATTGTTACCAACAGACGGGACCCTGTAACTACAAAGTCTCCCAAACTGACCCCAAATTGAAAACCCAGGTATACCAGATCAACCTTTTGAAATGGTGGAAAGAAAACCCTATAGATTCTACTACCACCATTTTGTCTTGTTTGTTACCCGATGACTCTGATAGAAAGGTACCTATCCCTCCTGAACTTAGTAATAAACAGAAACAAGATCTCTATGACCTATTTCTCCAATTTACTGACGTATTCAAAGAGGAGCCAGAGAGAGTGAAAGGATGCTGCCGCCATATCCGCAACCCTGAGGACAAAGTGGTACACCTGACACATTGTATATTACCCAATGCAAGGAAAGCAACCATCATCCAGTAAGTCATTTAGGATGTGAGATTTTGAATGGAGAATGGGAGCAGATCAAGCAAGTTGGTTTTAAGAGTAAATTGGATCTGAACTGGTGGATCATGCGTCAGACAATTATAGGACGCTTATACTGGACTCTGGTGCATATCCATGGGTTGGGATTGATTGACAGTGATATTTGCTGGGGATGTGGAAAAGAGAGGGACACCCTGCTGCATATGCTGTGGGGGATTGTGCTAGGTCAAAGGGATTTTGGGGGAATGTATTGGATAGAGTGGACACAATACTGTCGATGACCTTTCCTAGGATGCATTTACAAATCATTTTATTGTCTAGTAGAATAAGGTAATTGCAAGACAATATAGTTGATGGATTGACAAAGTGTTTATTGTGGCAGCAGAACAAATTCTGAGTTGTGGAAAACGAGGAAATGAACATAGGTGGTGAACTGGGTGAGTGATGTACAGGTACTATCTGACTTTGAGAAGGTATTGTTTTTGGAAAAGAAATCAAGAAAATTATTATTTGGATCTCTGGTCGCACTTTAATAGTTTGTATGGTGAGTGAGAGTTTGATTGTATTCCGTGTGTCAAGTTTCAGAGAGGATTTCTAAGGAAAGGTGGTGAGGATGATCTTGGGGTTTATTCTTCCGTTTTGTTTTGTGTGTCTTGCTTGTTTGTATTTTAGTGCTGTTACCATTTTGTGTATCATGAAGAGTTTTTGTAGGTGAATATATTTGTTTGACGAAGATTACATTATGTTAAACTGATTGCTTTACATAATTGATTGTTTCGGTCTGATAAGATGTATTGGTGTTTTGGTTAATCAGTTTAAGGGTGTATCTTAAACCCTGTATTGCATTATTGTATGTATTCACTGTTTGAATTGATTGTATTGCAAAACATATAAAGAGTTTATATAACAAAACAAAAAAGACAATCTGGAAAAGCATCAACATTGCAGAATGCCTCCTACCACAGTTGGCAGTGATTGCACTAGTGGGCTCCACCCTTTACCAATCTGGTCACAGGTGTAGAGGTTTTTGATTTGTGGATAACTGTAGTATTGAGCACTATTGCCCCAATGAAAACCTCAAACTCTTAATCAAAAAGCCTGAAAATCGATGTGTTGCAATGAGGAACTGAAATAAATCCAAACTCGCAAACTGATCCCATGCAAAGACATGGAAGATCAATAAAAGCAAAGACTAAAACAAAGTAATTAAAGTATGGAAGAGGCTACCAGGTGGTGCTCTAAAACACTAAATGTAGATTTTAGTCAGATGGAATAGCAAAAGCCACTACTTTTCAGAGTGGCGTTCAATATCATTTCGCATTCCACCTGCCCTCATACCTAATATTGCATCATCACAATCCCTCTAACTCTCTATCCGTACACTTCTTTGCTAAACAAATAATTCTAAATACCTCCATTGAAAATAAGCTACCAGCCGGCTCACTTATTAATACCCCATTTTCACTTTCACAGCCATGCGTTAATGATTATTTCTTTCTTTCCATTCCCTATACTTGGAGGAATTATTAAGCTATTTGCTGTAAGTTCTTACTGGTTCACATGCGGACCCTTCTCTTCCTTTCTTCTTCAAAGATCTCCTCCAGCTCAGCCTAACAGCTGAAGATGGCGGAGCCGGTATCAATAGGTACTTCTACTTTTGGAGAGTGCCCCTTGAATTGAAGACCTTACTGCAAACCATTCATAATTTATAAAAAGCCAACTATACACACCCCAGTAATTTCAAAGCAATATCTAATTGTAGATTTTGAGTTAAATCAGTTAATATTGCAGATAAGCAGCTCATGCAATGTATAAGTCAGTTGCTAGACCAGACAGCAGCAACCCTCAATCAGTATTCTCACTCCTGCCCTCCCCTGTCCCCCGTCTTTCTCACCCCCTTCTGCTCCTCCGTCTTTCTCACGCCGTCCCTCTTTATTGTTTTTTCGTCGCACCATCTGTACTATTCATCCACCGTTTTCTCTCGCCTACCTTGACTCATTAATTAAGAAAATCCTAGCCCAATTAAGGCTATGAAGTAATTTCTACTGTGCATAACTTGCACCATTTGTTGTGAGCTGTCAAAAGATCAGACCTTACTTACACATTCCCCTTATGGTACACAAGATCTGTAGTGAAATACATTAATTCAGTCAGATTTCAATCTTTGATAATCTTGACCTGCATTGTCTTACTGAAATATGACATATAGCTAACTGCAACTCTTTATTTACTGACCTAATCTTTTCGGGCTTCAATTTCCTGCACGCAGACATGAACACCAAACCCTGCAGCAGTGTTGCACTCATCCATTTTTAATCACTATATCTAAAAAGAATCAACCTCCACTCTTGGCCGTCAGTCTTATGTCTTGAGTATAGAATGCCTGCCTATCAGTGCAGACAACAGTATCATTCGAATTTACTGCCCACTGTGAAGCGGACGACTTTGTGAAGGTTTTTCAAAAGATGCCATTTTATTAACTCAAAAGGTTGGATAAAATCTGCACTATCCCTACCCTGACGAGGATTTCCCTGCCTAAAATAAACTAAAAGGTAACAAAGATATGTTAGTTTCACCATATGATAACAGCCTCTCCTTATAATATGGGTGAATTCCCCTTCCCCAGATTCAAGTAGGATTCTGCATCACAGTTCCAAAAAGAAACCAGGAAATCCTAGTTTACAACACAGTTCCAACACAGTTCTTTGTAACTCCAATTTCACAACAAAGTTCCAACAGTCCAGTGGTTCAGCAAAGAAAGTTATTTCTGTTCCTGCTGTAATAGTAAGATTCAAAGTAATCTTCCTCGCATATACGCCGAATAGTTCCTCCGATCATAAGAAGCAACAAAAATTGTCTTTGTCAGGATGCTTTGCAAAAACATATTATTTCTGAGTATAAATTACACTTCTGCAGCAGTTTTATACAGTTCTTAGTTTGTCAGAATAATTTGATAACACCACTTCATCAACTTCTACCTGGTTTATTCCCATGCCAGGCCCACTTCTTCAAGTTCTCTAGTTTGGGTATTCTCCTCTGCCCGACTAGCAATTTATAAACAAGTGCCTCTGTGCTTTAAGATCTGCTTACATTAGCTTTGCAGTGTTCATCACTTTACAACATCAAACTTTAAGCAATTCTTCAGGGAAGGCAAGCTTTTCATTGCTGCTCTTTAGTACTCGTTTGCACTTTCCAAAACCTCTGCAAGTTATGCTCCTTCCCTTTTGAGCAACCTTTTCCAGAAGGGCAGCCTTCTTGCCACTCTTGTTTCCTCACTGTGTTGTCAACCACACACTGATAAGGATATGCTTTATTTTGCCTCTTCCTTGGCTTTGACAATGTGGGGTTATACCATGCTTCTTCAAATATGGGCAATAAGCTTAGCAACCTTTGGAACTTTCATTAGTTCCCTCGTGTCTTTGGCAATATCTGTTGGTTTTAAATTGCCTTTGTTTTATTTTCTTTAGGCTTGGGCAATGATTGTCTGCATTAGGTAAAAGTATTGTCCCTTCTTGTTGCTGGGTAATCAATAAACATCCATGCTTAAAGACAGTCACTGGGTTTTGAAAATTAATGTTTTCTAATAGTTCGGTATTCAAAATTGCCTTCAACGTTAATTTCATTCATACACAAGTATGCTGAAATCCCCTGTATCTAGAATGCAAGCTGTGTCAGAGACTCCCCGGGTAAGGTGTGCTCGTCCTATTGCCTCGCTGCTCACAGGCTTTCTGTTTCAGTGGCTCCTTGCGACCCAGAAAACTTTTACTTTTGATCCGCCACTGCCCACGCCCCTCGTAAACAGAGCTCTCTTTGCTCCAGAGGCTTCCTGGTGCTTGCCAGCCACTGGGGTCAGCCTCTTGGGGAAGAAAACTTTCTGCACTTTCGCTTCCCGCTGCGCAACCTTAAGACCCTCTCAGGACCGGCTACTGTTCTCTGCTCAACAGTGGTCCCAGCATCTTCGCCTTCTTCCAGTTCCTGCTTTGCTGCATACACTACTCGGGCTGTGGCGGTCATTCCCCAGGCTGACCACTCCTGCAGTTCTGTTCCTCTTTAGCCCTCTGCTTCGTCCCAGTACTTTGGGAATTATGGGACCTGAAGTCCCTAATGACCAAATTCGTTTTCTTCAATTCTTCTGTTTTGCAATAAGCCATTAGAAGTTTGGGGCCTCAGGGGAAGTTGAACAAGGGAGTTTCCAATTCCTCCTGACCCGTTCCTCCCCCCCGACCCGCACCTTCGCCCCTCATGTGATCCTCCCAGATCACACCACCCCGAGGGTCCGGATCAGTAAGCGTCTGCCTTTCCCTGGCCACATGAGAAACGTCCCAGGCCAGATTTTTTTGGGGGAATCATCACTGATTCATCACACCAGCCAAACTGAACCATTCCTTTGCCAACAAAGTGGATTATCTTCCTGGATAACCTGATGTATCCTACACTAACTTTATAGTCTGCCACAACATGAATGTTCAGTTGGATCAACTCTAATAGCCACATTACGAGTTGGCCGGTCCAGAAATGAAGTGCCGATAACAAAGTATACCGGCACCTTTCCGGACCAGCCAACTCGTCTGCTGTTAGGGGCTCTGATCTACCGGAAGGCCTTACATACTGGTAGATCAGGACCCTAGCGGCAGAAACGGGGCTGATGATTCGGGCAATCCCATCCCACGGAGTCCTAAGCGACTCCATGGAATGGGGAGTTACCGGCATCTTTGCTGCATGTAATATCCCGGTAATACCAGGATATTGGGCAGCGTAAACGGTACAGTAGTTTCCCGGTATCCTGCCGGAATTAACAGATTAACGGCGGGATACCTGGAAGCCCATAATAAGCCCGAAAATATCTGCTGCAGATAAGAGGCGTATCCGCCCTTTTTTGAAAATCCTGTAAATGCACTACATTTCTTTTTTTTAATGCGTACACAGGCAGGCCCGAACAGTTTCATAATCTTTTTGAAGTACCTACCTGTTCAGGCCACCGAGGGCAGCACTTCAGAAAGTGTAACTGCAAGCTGTAGGTCAAGCCTTATGCCGACTCTGCAGCACCATGATCAAGTTGACTTTTCTGCACAACTCTCCAGATCCAGAGACCAGAGCCAACATGGTGTAGTCAGAATGCTACATAACCCAGAAAAGGTGGGCAGTTTTAGGCAGCGCCACACGCACAGCAGGGTTTGAAATTGAGGGGAGCTGGGATCTATTTAGCTTCTGCTTCTAGCATAGTAGAGCCTTGTTAGCTTGAAACCAACAGCAACCAAGAGCTATTGTTGGCTCATAATGCCAACTGGTGCCTTCCAAACATGTAAATGTGACATTTAACTTTGAGAATGTTAATAAACAAGAATCAGAACACATCTAATAACCATTTAAAGACAATGGTACAAACAAAATGGACATAAAGTTAAAGGAGCATCTCTGGTTTCCCTGCAGTAGCTTCTTCCTTAAGGGTGATGCCCGGCACCCAGAAGCTGGTTCTAGCTCCTGCTCATTGAATCTCAATTTCGAACCCTAGCACAGCTGTTTAGCAGGTGAGTGTGATGTGCAATCGTGATGCACACTGTATTAGGTAGACCCCCTGCTCATGTGTGCTGCTTGTGGGATTAGGCAAATATTCCCCACTGCTCAGACGAGGCTATGGCAGCAGCAGCAGCAGCGTCAATCACAATACGCCATCAATATGTTCTGCTTCAGCGTCAAACTAAAGGCTGCTTTGTGGCACAACATCCTCCCCCCACATACAGCGAAGCAGAGCTAGGCTCATGGTTTGTTAGGTTTAACACCACAGGGAAAATAATCTGAATCTAGTAGGCACCTTCATTTTGATATTTGCATGGTTTGTTCACTTGGAGTGCCTGCCTGCTTCCACTTTGGGGTTAAGTGCTTTCTCCACTGCAAAGGTTAACCAAATGATAAGCTTTCTCCATGGTAAAGTTGTTTGAACGTTTTGTACTGGGTTTTATTTGGGACTTCTTGCTTTCGTTTAAACCAAGGACGCGAGTATACTCTTCCTTTTTGCATAGACTTCAATAATAACCTGCCACTTAAGGGGTTAAAGGGATGGTGAGCTGGTGAGGTAATCGTGACCTTAGAGTGCCTCTCTTAAATTCACTTTTTGCATTTTTATTTTTAAAACATTTGTTTTATTTTCCCCTGCAATTATGTACAATTTTGTTAAATAGGATCCAGTGATGTAAGGGCTAATCGGAGGATGAATGGTGAGCAGATAGATAACAGCACTGTGTCCATAGATGTGTGCCTGCAAGGAAACCGTGCTCTCAGCACGTGTATAAGCACAGTGCATTGGATCTTTGTATTTTTGACAGTCTATGTGCCTCATTACACGGATGGCGGAGAACCATGGCGCTATTAGCGCCATGGTTCATGCCGGTAAAATACCGGCACCGCCTTGGCGGAAAGGGGAATTACCGCCCCATTCCAAGGTTGGCGGGGCGGTAATTCCCCCTTCCACCATTGCCCTTCCCCATTCCCATTTTTGGCCCATAGGGCTCAATGGGAATGGGGAAGGCGCTAATTATGGTACCGCAAATTGCGGTACCGTAATTAGCTCCCTGGGTCCCTTTGCGGGTTGGTTTTTAACGCCTGCAAAAAGCAGGCGTTAAATCCCCCAACGCGCAAAGGGACCTCGTAGTAAGGCGGTAAGGATTTACCGGTACCGGTAAATCCTTACCGCCATCCGTGTAATGAGGCCCTATGTATTGATAATAATTAGATTTGTATAGAGTTTTAACTGTAGTTGTCACTGTTATTACCCAGGCATTGGTGTCAACGTGACTTGAAAGGATGAAGGGCTGATTTGGCCTGACCTCGTTTGGAACCCTTAAAAGGACGAGCTTGTGCTAACCATCCAGACCCCTTCAAGCATAGCATTCCTCCCAATCCATTGCTGGCAACAACAGCGGATAGGCACACAAAGCAGGACGGCGTTATTGCAATGGGAGGCACTTGAAAGAATACTTGCCCGGTGAAAGGGGTCTTCCAGGAGTACAATGACATAGTAACCAGGATTTCAATGGGTTTCTTTCAGCTTTGGACAGATCTCATACAACAGTCCAAGGGATCTGCAGTTGGTAGAATGGCTCTTCATACTGCGTTCCATTCAACCACTAGATGAGTGTCATTGGCATGCATTTGGATTTCTAAATTGAAACGTTAGATCAAGGCTAGGAGTACTTATAGTCTTCCATTCTGGATGGTGTAAATAAAGCTATACAGTCATACACTGTATTGTGCTAATCATGTATTTATATCAATCGGTCAGATTAGTTTATTATATGACCCCCCCCTATAGAACAGTGTGTTATTTGTGTTCTTTAAAGCCAAGAATTGACATACATTTGTCCCAATTAGAGATGAAAAGATATTTAGTTTAAGTGCTTAACATTTAGACTTGTCTGAAAACCTGTCTTCACACTTATGGGGTAATTCATAGAATTCCGCGCACAAGTGGCGCAAGCGGCTGGCGCACAGTGTGCGCGTGCAAATTTCTGCGCCAGCCGCGTGTGCTAAAATACATTTCCGCGCACAGCGTATTCATGGATTTTCGCTTCCAAAACCAGCCGTGGTGCAGAGTGGCACAGCGACCCTGCAGCAGCGCCAGTTACGCCCCCAACCCCTCCCCGTGCGTCATGCACAGCGCACAAATCCCGTACATGGCGCACAGGCCCCCCAACCACGAGAACGCCTGTAAAACTCCCCGCGCACCCCTCTGAATACACGTACCCCGCTGCACGGGGAGTATCACACGCGATTGGAGCGGGGTACGTGTATAACAGGGGTTCGCGGGAAGTTTCACACGGGATAGGCCCTGTGCGAGTGGGGTATGTGTATTTCGGGGGTGCGCGGGAAGTTTCACACGGGATTGGAGAGGGGAACGTGTATTTCGGATGTGCGCGGGAAGTTTCACGTGGGGAACGTGTATTCCGGGGGTGCGCGGGAAGTTTCACACGCGAATTGCCTATGCGAGTGGGGTACGTGTATTCCTGGGGTGCGCGGGAAGTTTCACACGCGATAGGCCCTGTGCGAGTGGGGTACGTGTATTCCTGGGGTGCGCGGGAAGTTTCGCACACGATTGGAGAGGGGAATGTGAATAACTGGGCTTTGCGTGTCGTTTCACATGCGATTTTGCTGTCAGAGCGGGGTACGTGAATTCCGGGGGTGCGCAGGGAGTCCTACATGTGAATTGGCAGTGTGGGTCCTCCCAGGTGTTCCCTCCACGGCCCCTGCAGGCAGCCCACACCACAGGGGACTACCCTGCACCCCTGGTCATGTCCCGCAGGCAGCCCATCCACCATGGGCATGCCCCCCAGCCGAGACACATGTCACCTTGCACTAGTGATCACCAACTCATGTCCCCCAGCACCCTCACCCCCCAGCAGTCAGGGGCACCTGCCAGCAGGCCTCCACTCATGTCCCCCAGCACCCCCACCCCCCAGCAGTCAGGGGCACATGCCAGCAGGCCCCCACTCATGTCCCCCAGCACCCCCACCCCCCAGCAGTCAGGGGCACCTGCCAGCAGGCCCCCAGTCATGTCCCCCAGCACCCCCACCCCCCAGCAGTCAGGGGCACATGTCTGCAGGCCCCCACTCATGTCCCCCAGCACCCCCACCCCCCAGCAGTCAGGGGCACATGCCAGCAGGACCCCACTCATGTCCCCGAGCATCCCCACCCCCCAGCAGTCAGGGGCACCTGCCAGCAGGCCCCCACTCATGTCCCACACATGTCCCCAGCACCCCCACCCCCCAGCAATCAGGGGCACCTGCCAGCAGGCCCCCACTCATGTCCCACACATGTCCCCCACATGTCCCCCAGCACCCCCACCCCCCAGCAGTGAGGGGCACCTGCCAGCAGGCCCCCACTCATGTCCCCCTGCACCCCCACCCCCAGCAGTCAGGGGCACCTGCCAGCAGGCCCCACACATGTCCCCCTGGGCCCCCTCCCCTCAGCAGTCAGGGGCACCTGCCAGCAGGCCCCTACCCATGTCCCCCAGCGCCCCCAGGAGTCGGGGGCACCTGCCAGCAGGCCCCCACTCATATCCCACACATGTCCCCTAGCACCCACGTCATGACGATCCTCAATCATGGGCCTCATGGCCACCCACATCACACCCCACGCCACTCCAGCCCAAAGACCCAAACAAGTATTACATCCACCCACAGAGAAAGGGCCATTACATGATACAACCCGAATGGCAAGTATGTACATGAACACATGTCTGTCACACACACACAATGGGTGCAAGTGAATGTGAAAACCCATATCATGACATGCATGAAACCAATGAGAGAATAGCACACATCGAAGTATGAAAGAAAAATGTATTGAACACAACATGAATGTAATGAAAAAAAAACTCAATAATGGGAATAAGAAATAAAATGCAGCATGTCTGGGGAAAAAAATAAAAAATATGAAATCAGAATCCAAAGAAATCCAATGAAAATTTGTCCAAAGTCTCAGTCCAACAAAGCAAATACAAGGGAAAAAAAATATATGAAATCCATTGCGCCATGGTGAAATAAAAATAAAAACGAGAAACATCCACTGTTCAACTATGTACAAATCACCAATCCAGGGTCCATGAGCCCATCAAATGAAATAAAACCTACAAAAAACACTACCTAATAAAGAACAATATACAAAAATCTGGTGCATTGTCCAAGCGGCCCAAAATAAACAAAAACAAAAAGGAAACCTAACACTATCTAACTATTTACAGTGGCAGCGGGCTAGTCCGACGGCTCACTTTTTGATGTCCCGGGCCAGGGCATCATCAAACTCCCGCTCAATGTCCTGGAGGCGGTCCTCTTCCATGGCCCGAGGGTTCTCAGGGACGACAACATGTTCACCTCCAACTCCCTGCGAATTGCCTCGAGGCACTCGGCCCACCTCAGTTCTCCGCCCTGACCATTGTGAGCCGTGCCTCTTCTGCCCACTGCCGCCCCGCATCTATGGCGTGGCCCAACCGCTGCCACACGGAAGACACTTGAAATCCGGGGTCCTCCTGCCCTATGGCCGATGCCTGCCCCTCCGATGTTGAAGGCCCCGAGCCATCATTGCTCCCACCATGTTGCTGCTGCTGTGCCTGTGCCTGCGCCCTGGCTCCTGCTGTCTGCATATCCTCCTCCGGCTGGGGTGCAGTTGTCGTGGTGGCCACCCCTGCTGGACGTCCGACTCCTGACTGTGGCAGGGAGGTGTCCTCCACCAGACTGGCTGCTGGGTCTGGGGCAGCTCTCCAGGGTACCCAGGTGATACATGGGTGGGAAGATGGCATGGAGGACGACTGGCGCGTAGGGGGCTCAGGTGAGGAGGGGGTCGCAAGAAGGTCCAGCACACGGAGGAATCCAGCACTGGTGACCCGTCCCAGTAGGTCAATGTGGTCAAAGAGGCATTCGAGACGACGTGCAGTCTCTCCACGAAAAGACGGCAGGTCACCTCGCATGCCCCGTTGACACAACACTATCCCAGCCAGGGCAGGCTCAACGTGGTCCCGGATGGCCACGTCTGCAGGGAGAGGAAGGCCAGTTGTTGTGCGCTCATCCCCTCCCTGAAAACGGGTCTGGACGTAGGCATCCCTGCTGGTGCCAGATGAGGCAGTGACAGGATCAGGGACAGGATTACACACAGGCACCTCCGCGACTGCCTTTGCTGCCTCCTGTCCCTGCACTGCACCACTAGCACCAGTGGAATCCCTACCTCCAGACCCCGTGTGTGTCCCTTCCGCGGCCTCCTCCTCCTCCACCAAACCCCCCACCAACCTGGATGACTCCGTGCCATCTTCCTCCGTTGGACCCTGTGGGGGTCTCAGCTGCCCCTTCTGCTGCCGAGGAGTCCACCTCTGCCTCTTGGACCTACCCTCGGCAGCTGCGGCCTGGGATGCGGCACCAGACTCCTCACTCCCCGACGAGATGACAATCTGGGAGGGGAGCCGGGCCTTGTGTCTCCGGCTGGTGGTGCGATCCCTGCCGCTGTGCTCCACAGCACCCTCTCCGTCCTCTTCATCAGTTGACGCTGCAGACAGGGAGAGATAAAACGCAGACATCAGGGCACTGTACAATGGACTGATACACACATGACAGTTGCACATGAGTGGCAGTGTCAAACCACGACACACATGTAATTTCAACTCACACACATGAGCATTTCCACAGCAATATTGCACCAGGCAGCAACATCCATACACATACAACAGCTTGAACAGCCGAAGGTGAGCCTGACATCACATGAAACACAGGGAGTGCACTAGACATGCACACACGCCACCACACTTACATGCATGTCTACCTCTCCTCCAACTGTCGCAGTGATGCGATCCGCATACATGTCACATCTGGCTTTCAGCCTTCTACATATCAGTGTCACGTGCATCCATGTTGCATCACAGTTGCACACTTGTCAAATACACACATATGCACATGTACACAGTGCAGATACATGCAGCAGGAACCACCATCCATGTGTGACACCACAACCATGCCAACGTACATACACAGAAATTCAAACGTGTGCTCCCACACCTGCATTTGCACAGCATGCTTACCAACACATACACCATCGATGTGTCTCACACCTAAGAGAACTCGCATGTGGCAGCCTCACGCCCCTGTTCATACACATTCTTACATGGCCCTACGAAAACACATTTGCAGCCTGCACACTACTGGCACACCACCACACGCAGAGCGTCCTATCAGTATGCATGTACACTTACCGCTCGAATCCAGACAGGTCTGCGCCTCAAGGACCTGGACGTGGAGCGCTGGGCATAGGTGTTCCAGGACCCTCATCTGGTGGTCGGACAGGTGGCCCCGGCGCCCCTTGGCATCCGCTGCCTTCAAGAGGGGCCGGGCCTTGTTGATGGTCAGGACCTGAAGTCCTCCCAGCGCTTCTTGACATGTTGTAAGTCGCGGACTGCCACCCCCTCCGCGTTGATGGCAGTCACGATGTCCATCCAGATCCTGGTCCGTCCTTCATTGTCGGCGCGCAAACTTCCAAAGAGGGTATCATACTGCCCCAGGACTTTCTCCACCAGGACACCAACTTCCCTGGCACTGAAGCTGGTGGCCCTCTGCCTCTCTGGCTGGGGGTTGCCAGTGGTTCCAGATGGTGTTGTGCCCGACATGGCAACCCCAGAGGCAGGAGTGGGTGGGCAACTGGGTCCTGGGGCTGGGCTGTGGAGCGATGGTATCCCAGTTGGGAGTCTTCGGTTCCAGCAGGGGTGGTCACAGCAACTGCACCCTTGGCTGACGTGCAGGCAGCAAATAGCAGGGCACGTGGGCAGCAGGCAGCCAGGCAGCAGCAGATGGCAGATGGCAGGTGGGAGTGTGCTCGGAGCTCTGGGGGGCAGTAATTCGGCCTTCTGGGCAGGAGCGTGGTCTTCCGTGTGTTGTTGCGTAGCCAGCTTGATACGGAGTGATTTGGCACGTGAAAATCTTGCACGTCAGCGTGTAATTCGAGGAAAGGCTGTAAGTGCGTCAGCACACGTACGCGGTTTCATTGGACCAAAGGTCCTTAGCGTGTAAGCGCTTCTGTGACGTGACTCGCGCGGGCGTTTCCCTCGTGATGTGGGCATAGTGGTTCAGCGCGTGTGAAAAAACTGCATGTTCACGTGTGGATGCGTGTAATCCGAGAAAAGGGCCTACGCGCGTAAGTGATGTGACGCGCGTGGGCGTTTCCATCAACACGGATGCATGTTCATTGTACATGTCCAAAAACTGCACGTCCGAGTGTCAGCTCGTGCAATTGGAGGAAAGGGCTTACCGTGTACATGCGTAAGTGACGCTGTACGTGTGGGCCAATTTAAAAGGTACGTGTAGGACCCCATTCCCTTGTATGTGCTTTTCGTGGATAGCGAGTGGGTGAATTCTGTACTTCTTGTTGGTTCACACGCGATTACTTCACAGCGTTTCAAGTTCGTACTCCCTGTTACCTCTGACAGCGTTCTTTATTTTTTTTTGGGCGTGTTTCCTCAAACAGCGTTCACTTCTTCTTTTGTCCTGTCTCCTCAGACAGCGTACAGTTCTTCTTTTGGTGGGGGTGTTGCCGCGTTTTTTTCACGTTCTTTTTCCAGGCAGACGGTGAGTCGCGCACGCATTTACCATCTGTGCTTGCCCCGTGTGTTGCATACCCCTTCAGAGGTCATTGTAGGCTGCGTGTAATACGCGTACGCTTGTTTTTGTGTTTCTGGGTGCCACAGCGTAGTGCGGGTTCATTTTTCCACGCACGTGGTCTACGAGGGGTTGCGTGCGCGTTACTTTTTATTTTTGGGGTGCCTGTCCGTTGCGTGACCCTTCATCTTCCCCCAGGGGTCACAGACAGCCTTGCTAGAGCACTAGGGTACGAATTCCATCTAGTACCCTACCTCTTTCACCTCCAATTAGCCTGGACAATTGTTTACTGCAACTCCCATACGCACAACGACATCAGTGCTATGGTTGGGAGGCGACCAAGCGGTAAGGGAGGCAAAGGTGGTCGACCTCCAAAAGGTGGGCGTGGTGGGCGCGGTAGGGGACGTGGCCAGGATTTGTAGGGTGTCCCTAGACCCCTATGTGTGGAGGACCAATCGGGGACACCCATGCCCCCCCTTACCCCATGGTTGAGGGAAACGTGACTGACACCATCCCAGCTCAGCCCTTGTTGGACCAGCCCATTGTGGCACCTGAGCCAGCACAGGATGACTCCCAGGCTGACTTCCAGGTCAGCAAGTCTAAGCCACGTGTGCCGGGGCAAGTTGGTGTCACCAGGCCACGTGGATCTGGGGCAGCAATGTCATCTGCTGCCCCAAGTAGGCAGGGTGGGGAGGCTGCAGGGGCAGCTGCAGCTCTATCCACCCCAGCTCGGAGTCTCCCAGCCAGGACAGTGTCAGTCCTGGTCCATCAAACTGACGTTGCCCCTGCCAACATCACACTTCAGCCAATGCCTGCACCAAGACCTATGGTCATTGTGCCTTCGCACACTCCTAGTACCCAGTCCACCTGCACTTCTGCCCCTACTGACCAGAGCGGCGCAAGCCACTCAGGCTCTGCTCCACCTTTGAAGAAGAGGAAGAAGGGTGCTCTGGCTCTACAGGCTGAGACCCCAGACACGGCTACACAGTCCGGCACGTCAAGGAAGCCTAGCTTTAGTGACCCCGAACGTGATGCACTTGTGAGCTATGTGTCGGCACATAGCCGCGAAATGTTGGTGACTGCAGGGTGCAAGACCACACCTGGTCAAAGTAGGGCACACTGGCAGACCATCGCGGACCGCATAAGTGCCCTTGGATTTGTGAGGCGCAGAGCTGATGATTGCTACAAGCGGCGGAATGACCTGAAACGCAGAGCAAAGAACAAGCTGGCCTCAAATCATGCCGCGACTCTGGTGACTGGCGGTGGGTCTCCACAAGAGGACAACAAACTCACTAAACATGAGTCTGTTGCTGGGACCTTCGTCACAGAGGAACAGATCCAAGGTGTGGGAGATGTACCTGATCACGACGCATTGTCCGGTGAGTGCCCATGCGTGTGTAATCCATATGTATGTTCTTTGGGTGACGGGTTCTGATTGGGTGCCAGGTTGAGGGTGTGTACTCCTGAGTGTTATGGGTCACCCGTTTGCTTCCTCCCATACATTCACGTGCCTTGGATTTGGTTATGACTGTATCCCTTCTGCCCACAGTTGCCAATTACCCCGGATTAGTGCACTTTACCTTCAACTGTCATCTTGCAACTACATTGGTCAGATTTTGTAAGTGTTCATTCAGGCTGATTGTTTCCACTCTCCCATTTTTACTACGCATTTTTCTGCCCTATTGCAACATATGTGATAAGCTTCGGTCATTGTTTACAGCCCACACTGGGCCACTATTTTTACCTGGTTATGTTAATGATTACAACATTCATGCCGATGGAGTATTGGGTTTCAGAAATGTTTTATTAGGGCCTGTTTGCATGTGGAACATGACAGATGTTTCCTGTAATTTCAAAGTGACCAACCATTGATCAACCCACAATGACTGCATTATTGGACACTGGATGTGTTTCAGTGTGTGGCACAAGCATATTTAGCAACACTATTCAGCATTAATCTTCGCATCATGCTGATGTGACATGGATATATGACAGTACTCATTCACTGACATATTGCTGTAGTTTTGTAATTTAACGTGGCTTTGCTACATGACATCTGTGTGGTGGCATGTGTCATGTATGTGTATTGGACATGCCACTCACAGCCTGATGTGTGATGCCAGTTCTACCCAACATGCTGCAAATGTATTGCTTTTCCATCTTGCTCTCCCCAGTGTCTGGCCTTTTTACTCCACTTCCAACTCTTTGACAGTGCATGCATTGCAGGGTTAGTCATGTGTGACATGTGTAAATCATGTACTGGATCTTTGGCTTGTCACGGTCTATGTGTGTGCTATGGTGCTCATGCCTGTTTCCATTTGTTGTCTTTCATGTTTTTGCAGGTGATGACGCACTTGATGCTGTTGAGGTTGAGGAGATGGTGCAGACCCAGGAGAAATCTCAGGCACGACTGGGCACCAGTGGGGGACGTGGTGGTGGGTGAAAACCCAATGTTACTGCAGACCATACTGTTCAGGGGTGTCTCTGGGTGCACCTCCCCAGACCTCTATTCAGGTGCTGAATCGGATGATGAGACTTAAGTGCAGTCTCAGGTAAGTGTTTCTGGCAGGGATTCTGTTCTGTCCAACCCACCTGCACCAGGGGTAGAACCCTATATGGGGATGTCAGTGTTGGTAGGTCTGCCTTTGGTGGTTACGGATGCAGGGTCACACTCCACAGCATCTGATCCTGTTCCTGGGCCAGCAGATCAGAGGGGGAATGCAGTCCTGCAGCCTCAGGCAGTGCCAGCACAGCAAGGTGCAGATCGCCTTGCCCCAAACAGGTGTGGAGCCCGTCGACGCGGTGGCTGTGCGCCACCAGGCAATACTGTATGGGAAAACTCCATGTACGGTATGGCAAACCAACAGGCAGCATCAGTAGAAATGATGGCTCAGGCAATGGAGAGGGTGGCCACTTCCATTATCCCCCTGAAAGGCAGATGGAGCAACAACAGCAGGCAACAGACTCCATTTGCCAATCACACAGGGAAGACATGTTGGCGTCCAACAGGGACAGACGGGCGGCACTGGAGACTATGCGCAAATCCATATCAATAGTGTCCCAGGGCCACAGGGAAGCCCTGAGGGTATAACTACATAACCTCAGGCAGACTCTGGTTGAACTTGAGGCTTCCAGTAATTTAAGGGGAGAATAGCAGCTGGAGCAGCTCACACGTTTGCTCTCAGCTGAGCTGCATGCAACACGTGAGGAAATCCGGGCAACACGCGAGCCCATGCATGCAGAAATGCAGGCAACCTGTGATGTGCTGCATGGGGATCTCTGCACTTTAATCCTCCAGAATCAGACCTGCATGCTTGCTGCCATGGAGGACCATACCAGGGCTTTGCGTGGGCTGCCTCTCATAGTGCCACATGATGCAGCAGCAGAGGATGAGCAGAGCGACAGCAGTTCTCCCACAATGGCATAGCCTTGCAGGCCATGAGCCCATGGAGGTATTTTTTTTTTTCCCAAACATCCACGCAGGTGGGTGTTGGTGTGCACCCTGTCCTCTAACCTCCTGGGTGGCCTCCCTACCCCCCTCCCCACCACATGGCCATTTTTGTTTTTTTTTTTCTTTTGTTTCCAGTGTGTTGCCTTGTGTGGCTCCCGTGGGCATCCACTGTATTCCGGCTGGGCACATGCAGGCTTGTCCTGAGTTTGGGTTAGATGCTTGGGTTTGTGAGACACACACCCCTCCTGCTTCCTGTTTCCATGGGCTTGCAAAGGGTGTGACCAAGTGACAGTGAATTACACAGTGACGTTGGGCTCCCATGAGCTGTGTGGGCAGTCTGTAGTCAATACTGTGTAGACATCCCTAGTGGATATTGTTGTTGTATTGTACACTGCATGGTGTATTGATATGTGCGTGTGCATCCATGTCTTCCTCCTAATCTGCAGGTTCCTTCCTCATGTCTTCACAAGGCGTCTACTTTTCAGATGCAGTTCATGGTGTTTGCAGTACACTGAGACATTTGCGTGGCAGCAGCACTCTACAGTTGTAAGGGGTCGATGTGCTGGCATATTCAGGTTGTAAGACTACCACTACTTGAACTTAGTAATGTTATGTTTTTGCATTTTCCATGGTGTGTTGCAGCATTGTGTTGGTGGTAAGTATTTGGTAATGTGTGCTGTTAGTTATACATTACTGGGAGCATATTGTGTGTGGGCAGTTTCCATTAGGGATAGTGTACTTTGTGACACTTGTGTCAGGTCTTGTGCATTGCTTTGTTTGCTTTCACATTGCATGACATGCCATTGTGTGTTTGGTGGTGGAGCTGGGGAGGGGTTGGGGTGACACGGCGCTGTTCTCATGTTGTATTTAGCAAGGGGGTAATGAATTTAGCAGCATAGATGTATGTCTTTTGATGACACAGCATTGGTGGTGTTTGGGTAGGTAGGGATGCACACAATGTAACACTTCCAGGTGACCAATCTCGGGATGGTATGGTTGTGACAGTTGAGTGTCACTTATGTCATCATCATTGATTGTCAGTTGGTATGTGCCAGGGCTGTGTGCACTCCACAGGGGTGTGATTTTTATGTGAAGTAATTAGCCACCAGCTGTGTACGGGCTGTCTCACCACTTGCCCTTTCGCCTCCCATGCTCAGCGGACGTGCATGTGGTTGGGGATGTGAGGGCACCACCATGTCCACGAGCAGGCCCCTGCGTGTTGCAACATTGTGCAGGACACCTGCTGCCACTATGATCCTGCACACTACTGGGGGAGCGTATACCAGTTGCCCACCAGAACGGTCAAGGGAGCGAAAGCGTGACTTGAGCACTCCGAATGTGCGCTCCACTATGCCCCAGGTTGCAATATGGGCTGTGTTGTATCTTACCTCGGGTGGCGTGGTGGGGTTCCGAATTGGCATCATTAGGTGGGTTCTCAGAGGGTAGGCACTGTCACCTGGGGAGGGGATGATGGGTATCATTAGTGGGGTTGTGACATTACTCCGTATCTGACATGCATGCATGTGCAGTGGCATTTATACTCACCAAGCAGCCATGTATCGCCATGCCCCCCAGCTTCTAGGTCCCGGTTTAGGGTTGACATTCTGTAAATGAAACTGTTGTTGGTGGACCCTGGATAGGTGGCATATACTGAGGTGATGATTCCCTTGGCATCACATACTACCTGCACGTTGATGGAATGCCAGTGCTTGCGGTTTCTATAGATGTGCTCAGATGCCCTGGGGGGACGTAGAGCTACATGGGTGCAATCAATAGCACCTAGCACTTTGGGGAATTGTGCCACCCCGTAGAAATCCTGGACGGCAGCCTGCCTTTCTACAGGTGTTCTGGGCAGGTATATGTGCCTGCGGACTGATGGGCGTGCAGTCATGATGGCCAACACCTGGTGTAGGCAGCGTGACTGCGTGGCCTGTGACACCCCCCCCTCCACTATAGCACTTGTCCGCTGAAATGATCAGTGGCCAAGAAGTGCAGTACATTGAGGACCTTCTCCAGGGGGCTGAGTGCTTGGGAGCACAGGGTGGGTGATGTGAGGTCATCCTCCCTCCCACTCACTCACCAGGTCGAGTATTATGTGAGGTGGAAACCTGTACCTCCCATACACCTGGTCATCAGGCATCCCAAAAAGGCTGGTTCTGGGTGTAAAAATTCTGGGTCTGACTATCCTCCTCCTCCTCCTGCGGTATCCCACGACCACTGCTGCTAGGAACGGTATGTTCATCTTGGCGTCTGAGCTTGTTTGTTGTTTGCGCGCACTTTTATGCTGCGCGGGTCCTCGTACTCCTGCTTCCTGCTGGCGTACGTGTTTCCGGATTAGCGCGTCTTTTTTGGCGCACGCATTAGCCCCGTTCTATTCCATGAATACGTGTTGTAGGCGCACGTGTGGGCGTTCCGCGCATTTGCCTCCTGTACTTGCTGTTTGGAGACACGCACGCCACGCAGAATATTAGCGCGCATCCAGGGATTTACACGAGCACGGACTTCCATGAATCGCTGTGCGTGGGTTTTGGTGCGAAAATGATTTTCGCACTTGCACTGCGATTCACACACTTTCGTCGAAAATTTCAGTGCACGTTAATTCCATGAATCGGCCTGTTAATTGGGCGATCGGTGGAAAATAATTTTATCTCCCCGTAGCAGCACTTCAAAAATTGGAATACTTTGTGGTGTTTATGCTGTAGAGGATGGGGTTAGGGGTAGCATTCCAGGTAAGCGAGTCTCCCTTCCTAGTCCTACTCTATGGAAAAATATCCTAGAGACCAAAATGAGGCTAGCACCCAAAGACACCTTAGGGCGGTGCTATGTTGGTGTTTCTACTCGAGCATGTATGGTTCGTTTGACACTCTTGTTTGACCTTTGGAGATAAATTGGATGCCCCTGATTAGCTCTGCCAATGACTTCTCTGGTTGCTCCACCTCCATTGGACACGCAGCTGGCCACTATCTCTGCGTTGAAGATGTGGGAAAAGAAGTTTCTAAGGCTAAGATCACTAGTTCAAGCTGAAACTTTGTTTCAATAATTAATGGATCCAGGCTGCCGCACATCTTGGTACCCTTTATATTTGGGAGATTGGTTTGACATTCCATCCCTGGGCTGTGGGGAGGACAAGGTGGGCCATGTCTGGAGTGGGGAGAGGGGGTGATGTGTGATTGTAGCTGTGGGGTGATGTTATATTGGACCCGGAAACAACAAACTCCAAAAGCAACAGCTTTGCATTGACAAGGAGCGGCCATGCTTGGGAGCAGAACTCCCTGTCCATAAGGGATCGGAGGGGATTTGGTTGGAGCTAGGGGAGACTAGAAACGGGACTGGAGAGAGATTGGACTTAAAAAAGGAGATGTAGAGCAAGGAAAGCTTCTTTTTCTTTGAGAAGTATGAGAAGCCACTGATGCATGAGAGCACCCATTTCCTATTACTGGCTTCATGTCAGTAATGGAAAGTAGGTGCACCAGTTCCCTAAATCTTGGGTAATTGCACGGTTTTGACAGTTAACGGGTGGGGGAGGGGTTGTGTGCGGGAGTGTGTACGTGCTTCAGATGGTGCAATAGCATGAACATTAGTGTGCTCTGTTGTACAGTAAAATGGGGGTATGTGTCTTTAATGGCACACACTGGGACATGAATCCTGTTGAAGGGCTTTAAGAACCAAGAACATGGTGTACAGATTATGCCCTCAGAAACTGGACGATAAACAGCAGGCAAGCTGGGATCCTTCCTTGCAGGCATAGACCGTGAAAACCGGGAGAGCTGATCAAGTGTGGGCCTTCTAGGATGGTGTGTACTACATAGCAATGCGTGTTCTATCTGTTTCCCAAAAAAATGTATTTTGTACTTCAGTGACCATGTCCCTTGGTCTTAACCTAGGCCTACTAAATTCTGGTTGCTCTCTAGCGTGCTCTTTTTTATTAATCAATGGTAACTTGTCAGTCATCTTTTGTAGCCCAGTCAGTAACCCGGATGGAGTTCAGGACTAAAGGAAAAGTCTCACTGGTCCTAACCCATTTAGAGCTCTATCTAACTATGTATCCTGGCCATAATTCATAAGTAACTATGTCTAAATGTCTAGCAGCACATGAGTATCCAAGACTTTGCCAAACCAACCAGCTCCCATACATTAAACTAACAGGGGACAGGAACGGAAGGGCACAGAAGTGCCTTCTGTTCCCCTCTAATGGAATCAGCTACTTTCAAAGATGAAGCTGAAGCTATATAGTTTGCACCTATAGGTTATTATGTAGGAAGATGTTTTACAGAAGTGTAATACATTGTTTGAAGCCACAATTCAAAAGTCATCTCCTTTTTTCGATTCTTTTTTATACATGCTTACTGTAATGCACACATTCACACATGCATGTCGCATCATTTTTGCTCACTTGAATTGCATTTACTCTCTGGTTATAAAAACGAGGAGTAAAATACCCCTGTGTGAAAGAGCCTGATGGAGTTGCACGGTTGCAGTCTTTCTGATTCATCCTGGCTGTGTACTGCAAAGGCTGATCATTGAGCCACTGCATGTGTTTTTATGCCTAATTGCAGGTATCTTGTTGCCTCATGGCGGCTCGATTTACTGGCCAAGTGCTGTCGGCTAGTACAGATGTGTGACATGGGGTGTTGTCACTCAAATGTGTGGTGCAGCCTGGTTTCATGCAGAATGGAGCATGTGAAGGTTTGCGTCTACAGCACCTTCCAAGATGGCGGACTGAGTTTTTTTCAATGGTGTCCCAGTCCACCATGAACACCTACACCGTCTGGGGCAGGAATGGAAGGGAAGGCTTGTTCTGAGGAAAATAACACACTTGAACATTCCTTTTATTGTAATGCTACTGGAGCGCTAATTCAGTCTCTTGTTTCCTCGTTGCCTGTCCTCCTTGGTCACTCAAATGTGTGGTGCAGCCTGGTTTCATGCAGGATGGAGCATGTGAAGGTTTGCGTCTACAGCACCTTCCAAGATGGCGGACTGCGTTTTTTTCAATGGTGTCCCAGTCCACCATGAACACCTACACCGTCTGGGGCAGGAATGGAAGGGAAGGCTTGTTCTGGGGAAAATAACACACTTGAACATTCCTCTTATTGTAATGCTACTGGAGAGCTGATTCAGTCTCTTGTTTCCTCGTTGTCTGTTCTCCTTGGTCACTCAAATGTGTGGTGCAGCCTTGTTTCATGCAGGATGGAGCATGTGAAGGTTTGCGTCTACAGCACCTTCCAAGATGGCGGACTGAGTTTTTTTCAATGAATGTCCCAGTCCACCATGAACACCTACACCCATGTCCCAGTCCACCATGAACACCTACACCGACTGGGGCAGGAATGGAAGGGAAGGCTTGTTCTGAGGAAAATAACACACTTGAACATTCCTTTTATTGTAATGCTACTGGAGCGCTGATTCAGTCTCTTGTTTCCTCGTTGCCTGCCCTCCTTGATCCCTCTCGTGCTGTCTGGGGCCCATTTGTTTCTTGTTTTTTCTAATCTAGACTGGCTCTCCTCTAAACTTTCCACTGTCCTTCTGCTACCTCGTTATGTTTTCTACTGCTCCAAGCCTTTCTATACCAGCTGCAGGCTCTGCATCCTTTACTCCAGAGCAGCTTCACTACTGGACATGCCGCAGTCATTGACGCCCCGTTAGCACAGTGCTGGTGGGTTGTTCCCGTGTGCGTTATTTTCACTGTGTTCTGGTACCCCTTTTCCCACAATAGCCTAACAACTGGTTCCATTCATCAAGCAAAAGGAGCCAGCACAAGGCATGCATAGTAGACCTATTCTTGACATGTGCGTGACGAAACACTTTGAAACCCGGGACCACCAGGGTTTCTGTGTTACAAAAAAAGCATGCAGGTGGTGACTGAGATGATTTGGACTGTGCGCTCAACATTTCCCGGTGGTGTTGATTACTGAACAGAGGTCGCTTGCCTTCTGGAAAGTAACTTTTGTCTGGCTGGAACTTGAGTTGCATATGTGCAACTTGCCTTAAGAATAGGCGTTACATTTCAGTTACACATTTATAAAAAGAAAAGTCATAAAATGGGTCCTGATGTTCTTCTGTTTCAGGGATGTAGTGAAGGCATTCGAGAGACCTTGTTCTGAATTTTCTGCCTGTCCTTCTCGGTTCTGGCTTCATCTTCATAGGTTTTAGCTGTGTCTTATGTCAACGACAGCCTCTTAGCCCCTCCACAAATGTATATGATTCACTAGTCTCTTAGACGTTTGTCGGCCTCTTGGGCTGTAGTTTAAGATTCCATCTCAGTAGGATTGTCCGACCTCTCACGGGCAAGGGGTAGTTAGTAAGAGACTCTTGCGTCTCAATGACTTTTTTCCTTATTCTTTTTTTCTCCCCCCAAATATTGTATTGATTCTACAGAAAAATGAACAACAGTAGTCCGTATATAACAGGCAAGTAAATTTTAAACTCATCTAAGGCGCAAATGCCCAACAGGATGAACAATACAATGAAATTAAAGTGGGAGGGGCTGGCAGGGGGAGGGCAGGCTCAACTTACAAATCATTAAAAGCATTCCAAATGGCTGTGTATTTGTCAAGTCGTTGCTAACGGTGGAAGGCCACTCTCTCCCTGCCAGAGAGGAGCGACAGGCTATGAAGCTAGTCGTCAACAGTAGGTCTAACATCACACTTCCAATGCAACAAAATTTGTTTCTTAGTCACTGCAAGAGCTCTGTAAATCCAGGAGAGCTTGCCAGCTGGCAACTAGAAATAGGCCTAGCACAAGGTCTATATGTTAGAGAACATCACCCCAGAACGGTCTTTTTGGCAAGACCAGAACATGTGTAAAGTGACCCAAGCTACTCCTCACTGATGAGGCCAAACAAGGCCAAAATATGTTTGGGGGGGATGCTTGTGATCCCGTGCAGAAGGGATGTGACCAAGCAGTTTGGGCTGGACTGCCCCTTTAGGGGTGGAACCAAGCCTGATTTGCATATGGTCTTTACCCTTTGTAGTGGCTTGGCAGGCTAAGATCTATGGTGTGGAGGGTTACCCAGAGCAATGCCATAGGTTCAGATTAATTTGAAACCTGCCAGCCATCACCTTTTTGTTTTGCTAAAGTGGTACCCGCAACACTTTTACAATTCCAACATAACCCATCCAGACTCCACTTACCGGAGAAATTATTCCCTGGAGACCAGAAGAGGGTGCCTATGGACTATTTTTTTGATTATTTAAGGGACTTGGGTTTAGTCACCCTAAGTTTCCTAGGGTCATCCAGGCGTGGACCCCTTGCTCACTGTGCTCAGAGAGGCACAACTCCAACTCACTGATGACGCCCAACTAGGCTGAAACACGTGTATGGGTTGCTGTTGGTACTCTTGTTCAGAAGGGATTTGCCATAGCATTTCGGTGCTGGATTGCCCATGTGGGTGGGACAAAGACTCATATGCAAATGGATATTTCCCATCTGTGAAAGGTATAGTGAGCTAAAGTGTGGCTGCGGACTCTCGAGTGGGTACCTTCCCAAAGAACAGGTCAATAGGCCGTGTTCGTTCTCGCAGAGTGGACTTTTTTTTTTCTTCTTAAATCTTGTTACTCCTACATCCCGTCCTGTCTCCTTTCCTCCATAATTGTGGGTTATTCCGTCCTTCGGGACCCGACCAGAGATTTTTGTAGCACCATACAAAAATGTTCTGTCCTCTTTATGTCGTGGGCTCGGGCGCAAGCTTGACCACAGGCTCTGCCTCCCCAACCCTGCCTCTGGGCTTTGCACCTCAGTCCTTTTTCTCTGCACATTCAGGGCCGGGTGCCTCAGCATCAGCGGGTGATATTTAGTTTTCATCTGTCCAAATTCTTTCCCCTCGACTCTGGCATCACATTCTTTTTTGCCCTGCTTATGCCAAGACAAAAGGGGTTCTAGAAGTTATTCGGCTTCAGATCCGCAGGTGCTCTGCTTGAAGTGCCGGGTCCCGGATCACAGGTGGGATGCGTGTTTTCCCTGTGATGCACTTTTGGTTCAAGGCCTCACACAACGTCTCCAGCACTGGGAAGACGTCTTCCGTCAGGTAGTGCTAGAACACATTTGAGAAAAGAGCAAATTCGAGAATTTGTCGCTGTGAATAAACATTGACTGGTAGGTGACTGCCTTTTCAGGTCACTCTGGTCCAGCGGTTCCTCTTTGAAGGCGACTGGTCACGAGAGGAGCAGTTCACGCCCTAGCAGTACCGGGACTCGTCCCAATAACCTTTTGAGGCTAATTTGGATACCAGAGCTCGCTTTAAGGCTCAGGATCTGACATTCTTACCGTCAGCGTTGAGGTTCCCCTGGTGGGTGCTAAACGTAGAGGGCTAAAGTTAATACTGGCAAGGCTGAATTTCCCCCACGAGGGGCTAAATCTACCGCCTTTCCCTCATGAGGTTACCTCCAGCAGGCTAATTTTACCGGCAGTGCAGAGGCTCCCCAGTGGGCTTCACGTACCAGGGAGGTCCTTGAGGATCCCTCTTTGAGGGTTAAGTCTAATACCGGCATCACCGAGGTTTGCTGTCATAGGGCTAAGCATGACTGGGTGCCAACCACAAAAACCAGTCAGTGCTGTCGCAGCTCAAAATGGACTCTGCCTCCTCAGATGTTCATCTTTTGTGACGTTGTCAAAAGAAGCGACCCAAATTCACTCCTACTGCGTCACTAGGATGATATCCTTCAAGGTCGGTTCCTACGGCTTTAGGGGAGAATGATCCCTTTGATGCCCAGGTAGATTAGCCGACTAGAATGTCTCTGCCCCCTACTTTGTCTTTGTCGTATGTGGATCCATCTTGGTCCAGTCCCACGTGGCAGCCAGTTTCTACTGAGTCATGGTCACGGCCTACTCCAACTCACAGGTCTACTTCTCAGCAAAGGGTGCATCAATCAGAGGAGGCACTCTTTCTGAGGTTCCAGAGGCTGATGCATTCTGACCCTTTTGAAGGAGTATTTCAAAGGCATCTTTAGAGAGAAATAATGCCAACCCCCTCTGAGGATCTCGAATCTGCTCTGCTTCCGGTGGAACCCGAACCTCTGCCACCACTCCCCTGTGTTTCTTCACCTCCTGTGGTCATTCTGATTCAAGAACCAGCTTCTCCGCTGGTACCAGACTTGCAAATCTGGATCTCACGGAGGAGGGGGAAGAAATCCCACGGTAAGTGTTGGCTTACTATAAATGGCTTATGGGCTTGCTTGATCTATTCCACAGCTTGACATACGACAAACTGGCTTAAAAGAAAGCCAGTACCCTAAAGTCGCTGTCGGTGCTCAGAAAGTCTGCCCCCTCCAAAGAAGCACCTTCGTTCTGATCTGAGGCATGGGCCAGGTCTTTTTCTGGATTCGGGTGATTCCAGGAGCGGAAGACGAGACTGCAGTGAGAAAAGCAGCAGAAATCTGCTCCCAGGGTTGTTTTCTCCCACCAACTGCATCGACCAGCTCTTCCAGCTCCTCTGCCGACAAGACAACTAAATGATGGTCTTGTTCGGTCCCACTGGACTCCATTGGCGGGGGAAGGATCTCCTTTCAATTGAAGGACCATAACCAAAAACTCATGGGTGCTGTCTGTCGCCAGCAGGGGGTTCACTTCCTCCCCCTAACCCCAAATCTCCAAATCCCCCATTGAAGCAGACTGGGTCCCCCTCACTTGGGCCAGAAATTACCAAGCTCCTATACATGAGGGCGATAGAGAAAGTTCCAGCCCCAGAAATTGGACAGGGGTTCTATTCCTGTCTGTTCACTGTGCCAAAGTCAACCAAGCAGGCCTATGCACCATTCTGAATCTTGCAGACTTCCATTTTTCCTGGCACTTCAAAAATTCAAGATGATCATCCCCTCGCATATCTGGTCGGCCTAGCAACAGGAGGACTGGATCTGTGCAGTGGACCTGAAAGATGCTTACTTGCATATCCCTATATGGGCCGCTCATCAGAAGTTTGAGATTCTCAGTGGGGGAGCAACGTGGCTGTCACCATGGTGCAACTAGAATGAGTGAACAGGGCTCTGCTTCTTGAAACATACACGCAGTGCATTGCTTCAGCTGAACCCCCCTCCTTGAGCCCCCACACGCCTCCCAGTGAGCCCACTCCCTGTCCTCTTGCCCTCCCCCTCAATCCCCGGAGGCGTGGCAGAGCAGCGGCTGTTTAGGCTGGAGGCAGAAAGATCCACCTGGGGAAACCGCACTGGTCGAATCATTTCCTCCCCACCTCTGGGTGTAGCTGCCACTCGTGGTTGGCTTCCACGAGCTGACTTAGTTGGTCTGCTTCCACATTGAATGCGAGCTGCACCTTATGAGCAATCGCCCACTGCTACAATTCCAGGGCTAGATGTAAGAGCCCACCTGCTTGTTGATGCAGAGCATTGAAACCGCATTGTCCTTTCTTATGGACACAGATTTACCCTCAATGTTGGGTAGAAAAGCCTTTAACGCCAGAAAGATGGCTTTCAGTGCCAAATAATTGATGTGACGGGGACTGTCCATCCCCGTCCACAGGTTGTATAATTGGAAATCGTCCAGCATTTCCCCCTATCCTTGCAGGAAGGAGTCCGTTGTGATGGTCGCCTGGGGCAACGGGTCTCAGAAGTGTACCCCCTGCAGTAGATTCTGGGGATCTGCCCACCAGCGAAGGTCCTGAGGAATGTGAATCCATGGCGACTGATGATCCACCTGCTTTGACCAGGAGAGCGTCAGCGGAGTCCTCCTAATTTTCAACCTGGCTTGTGGGACTGCCTGGACTAAGGAGGCCATCCGCCCCAACAGCCTTTGAAACCAGCATGCTGTGGTGCCGATGGAAGAAAGGAGGAGGGAGCAAGCTTTCTTAATGTTTGCTACCCTCTCTGCTGTCTGGAAGACCTTGCCCCCCCCCCCCGAGTGTCCCAAAGGAAGCAGATAAAGACCAAGCGTTGACACTGGGTCAGGTTTCACTTCCCTCCAGTTGACTGAAAGACCTAGGTCGTAAAGTAAGTCCAGAAGGTAATGAATGTGAGAGTTGAGTTCACTTTCTCTGGGGAGAACCCCCTTACCAGCCATTCATCCAGGTATGCGAAGACATGAATACCCTGGAGACGGAGGAAAGAGGTCACTTTGCCAATCATTGTTGTGAACACTCCGGGTACTGAGTTGAGACCTAAGGAAGGACTCGAAACAGAAAATGGTGCTACCCAAATACATTGTACCAACATTGAAATAAAGACTTTACCAATTCCCAAAATGTCCGTTTTTAATAAAACCAAATTATCAAAAATAGATTGCCCGGCATGCAGTAGGTTTGATCAGTATTTATAATGCAACGAATCTGTGTGCAATTTAGGACAGTTTACTAAAACCTTTGACAGAATTTAGAATCGGAGCAGAAGGGCAACTTGCCTCCAGTTTTTAATAAAACACAACTGTTTTTTTTTTTTTATTATTTTATTTTTGGTAATGGCCTTATGGCAGTTGAATGCCAATTCCTTCATTTTCATGCATTCGACATTTATTTAAACAAAAACCTTGGTTAGTAAATTACCAACAATGCATATAAAATTCAACGAGCAGTCCAATGCCAGGGGTTTTACCATTGGCCAGACCTGACAGAACAATAAACGGTTCATCTGGAGTATTCCATAAATGCAGGTTCTCTTTCTTCCTCGGATCTAAACATGGTAAATTAGACAGAAACTCAACCATATCGGTTTCAATACCTTCTTCAGGGCATTAAAGATGTTGTCAGAAAGAGACCACACACTTTCAGATAGATGCAGGGTCAAAAACGTCTCTCCCATGAGACGTGAATTTGTTTCTGCTCAGCGCAGCTCTTTTCCATTCCTAAACAGTGTTCTAAAGCTGACTTTTCCATAAATGTCTGCTGGTATGTTGTTTCTCAATGTGTTTTTATTTTTTTATTTTTGTACTATATCTAACCTTGCAGTTTCCAAATCACTTGTTATATGATTTAAGAAAGCCGTAGTAGAGTTAACTGGTATTTTGTTGACAAAAAAGTGTTCCTCTGTATTTTCCCACCATCCCACGGCTGGCAAATCTTGCAAATCATTTTGTTTGTGTTGCCCAGTGCTTCCAAACACTGCAAAATGATGATGAAACTGCTTGTTTTCAAAACGTTCGACATTAAATGCCAATAGTAACTTATTTAAGTTAGACTAACGAAACCGGCCAGGGAGCCATGTGATGATCAGAGAAGAAAACAGATATAATCCTACAATCCACTGGCACAGGTTAAAATTTCACAAAAAGCACAAACATGATCAGGCCTAGCACTAGATACATGATCCGAGTTGGCTTTTTGTACAGTGTAACATCAGTCTGCACCATTCTTCACGTTCTAGTCAAATTAAACATGTGTAACAAGGTGGATTATTCATGCATGTTTGAGGGTTGTGGTTCTCTGTAGTTTCTATCCACCAAAGGGTCTGCAGCACGCACCACAACCTCATTCTGTTTTCATTAACTAGCCCATACGCATTAATGCAACGAAAAATTGTTTCACCTGTAATCACATCTACATTCAGTAGGTGTGCTTGTACAACCTCAAGGACTAAAACCTCTTATTTCCACACCATGGACTAAAACCTCTCATTTCCACAAACGCTATCTGTGCTATGAGTAAACATAAGTGCCTTCTCCATTCTTTAGGCCAGCCAGCAGAGTTCCATAATCTGGGTGTTTGTTGCAAAAAATGAACATTGTTGTTTTTGAGTAAAACTTTCAAACACAGCTGCTCTTATTAAGTTCCCTCCCTGCGTTAATCTATAATGCCCTAAACTGAAGTTGTTGCATAGTGCGGTAGGTCGAGAGAAGGAGACTGACCAATTGGTGACATTTCCAACATGCATTGCTTTATATCTGATAAAGGCCTTCCTGCCCTTATTGTAAAGGTTTGTCCTACCGAACACAAAACTAACTAGGGTTCTCGCCATCAAAAGTGTAGTACAAAACAATAGTCTGTTTTCTGTCCCGAAGCTAATCTACGCTAACCCTGCCACTAAGCAAAACAACCAAAAGGTTCAGCACGATGACTCCCTTCTCCTGAACAAGCCTTCTTAGCTTCAGCAAGCTATGCTTAAATAGTTCTTGGTGACGTCCTGAAACTTCTAGCATCTGTAGAACGTGCAAGATATGTAATATCTACGTCTATTTAGTAAATATGTCTATTGCACTCAGAGAATCTCAATAGCTTGGTTTCCATGGTAGCCTGTCCTACCCACCTAAAGGTTGTTCTTGGACAACCTGTCTATTGCCCTGGAAATCTTGGGGGGTACCATGCCCATTGTGCATAGAAAAATCTACAAAGTTAGCTGGCTTCTTCCTCCAAAAGAGGACCGAATGACACAGCAACATCAAAGTTAGGCTCCTTCTGAGCTTAAGGATAAATGCACCACGTCAGTGGATATCTGCTGCAGGCACGATTTTCCATCCATGCAGCTACCACTATGACAAATTTGGTATGGTTGGTCACATACCATATTGCACTGAAACACTAAACTTCCCCCAACACCTCTGCCATTAGAATACAGGGACAACCTATGACAACATTCGGTCTAGCTGGTTACACATCGACTCTCCTGCACTAGCACTCTGTCCTGGCCACCACCTGCACCCACCCACATGCCCGACTTCTTGGGCTGCTTACTGGAGCATAGCCAGCTCTCCTAAATCCTAATCTTAGCCAAATGCATACACGCATCTTAAGCCTCCTCTTGCCACCTTCGCATATCTGGACTTTGGTCAACAAGGCCGTTCCTTCCACAAAGCGCTTTGAGGTCATACAAATGGGAAAAGGTGTTATATAAATGACTACTACAATACAATGAAATTCTTTAAATTGTGAAATGGGGCTCCTCCACCTCTGGTGTGTCCCCTTTTCTTCCGGGACAAAAGTCACTTGGTTTATCAATTTGGGGTTGACCCTTATCCTTGACCTCTGCCTTAATGCCAGTAAGACTGAGATTTTACTCATTGGCACACCCACTTCCTCCTTCCCTGCAGCTCTCTGGTCAGCCTCTCTTGGCCCTCTTCCTGCGCCCACCTACAAGGCTAAAAACCTCTCCTCACATCTCTGAAGTCTCTAAGAAGTCACACTACCAGCTGCACCTCCTCAGCGGTATTCTTCCTTTCCTTTCCTCTCCTTCCCCCAGAAGCTCAGTGTCTCCAGAGCCCAGGTTCTCTCTAGGCTGGACTATTGCAACAGCCTCTATCTAAATCTGCCTGCCTCTACTCTCCGCCCTCTGCAACTTGAACAGGACTGCGAGACTTGTCTTTGGCCTCAAGCCCAGGGATTGTATCTCTCCAGGACTGAAATCTCTGCACTGGCTCCCAGTGGCTGCAAGGATTAAGTTCAAAACCCTCTGCATTGTCCACAAGGCCTTCTGGGGCCGCAATACCTTCAACTCTCTCTTCCCAAATATCTTCCTTCTCGAGCTCTTCGCTCATCTGCCTCCATCTCCCTCAGGGTCAGTCGCTTCTCCAAGCAACGAGTTGGTGGTAGATCTCTCGCCTCGGCAGGGGCCTCCCTCTGGAACAGCCTTCCTGCCTCCCTGAAACTTGAGGAGAACCACCTCTAGTTCCGGAAGCACCTCAACACCTTCCTCTTTGCTTCTGCTTTATCTCGCCCTCTCCCCTGCTGAATTCCTGGCTAAAACTGCACTGGCTACATGGCCACCCTTTGTGACCCTGGGCCCAGGCCCTGCCATTTGCACACCTGCACTGCCTCCCTGGCAACCCCCGCACCTGGGGACTGTATTCTGTATCCCTGCAGTCCCCCACCAGCACTTATGTCTGCTCTTACCTTGCACTTGCCACCATCCGGCCATTTATTTATCTTATTTATTCTACTGTCCCATGTACTGCACTTTCCCCTCTCCCTTCCCCCTCGCACTTTTCCCTTTCCCCCCTTCCCATGCACTTGTGCGACCTGAATGACACCTGGCCTAGTAAGATTGTTGTCTGTCTTACCTCTGTTCCCCCTCCCTTGCCTCGTCGCGCCTCGAAACACATATCATATATCCTTAATGACAACTGCTACTTTATTCACTCAAGTTTGGATGCTGTGATCCTCTATATTTCTTGTTCAGATGGTTCTTTCTCTATTCACTTCCCTTGGTTCTTGTCTGTTCACATGGACGAGTAGGATGTGGATTATCTGTGTCCCTCCCCCTAACCCCCCCTCCATGTTCTCCGGCCTTTCCCATTACCTTCTTCACCACGGGCTGATGTCACTGTGTCTTCCTGCGGGGTCGGGATCCCTCCTGGAGTGTGGACGGCTCTGGCGTTCACTTCTCCTTTCTGATGTTCGTTCTTGTGGCTGAGCAGAGCCAGTACTGCAGCGGTTTTAGCGTTTTACACAGACTGCACAGAATGACGCCCGTAACGCGGGGCTTCCTAATGCTGACTGATAACATGGAACATTTGGTGTACAACAACGATCATGTAAAGTAGACATTGCGCCTGGTCATACAATGAGCATACAAGTGGATAACATACAGTATATGACTTGGGTTGGGTTGGTGATGGACATAGAGGAGAGGTAGGAGCGGAACGGGGACCAGCCATTCCTGGGTTTGGACCACGGGGGTAGCGGAGTCACCCAAGCCTCTTCAATGTCTGAGGCCCAGGTTACAGCAGCAAGCCACTGGGAGTGCGTGGTGTCCCGGGGCCTGAACCAGCATAATAGGATACAACGCGTTGCGAGAAGCATGCAGTGTCCCACCAATCTCCTGGAGTCTCGCCCAAGACCGGTAAAGTCATGGAACAGACATCCCATTGGGGACTGGGTGATATCATGATCCAGGATGTTGGACATTGTGGAGCAGATCTCCCTCCAGAATTGTTCGAGAGACGGGCAGAACAAGAGCATGTGGATATGTCGCTTCCTTGAAGCCGCATTTGGGGCACTTAGGGGAGTGATCTGGTGATATGCGGTGCAAACTGATTGGGGTGTAGTGGAATCTTTGTAGGATTTTGAATTGAATACGTTTGAAGCGAGAATTAAATGACACTTCGTGGGTACGGGCACACTGCACTTACTTTTCTTGTTGGCTGGCGCTATCCTCTTGACTGAAGATCTCCTGGGTTTCAGGAGCTTCTTGCTTCCTGCTGCTTTGAAACTCCCGGGCTTCATGGTCTCTGAATGCTCGTCGTCCTTCCCTTTTTAACTCCCAGCAAAGGACTGTATTCCTTACTTTCTATCTCACAAGCATTCTCCGTTACTTGCTTGATCTTCCTCTTCCCAGTATGGTTGGCTTATTTAGTACTCTTCTCAGTGTTTTTGATTTCAAGTTAGTGGTTGATGTCACAATAGCTAACAGTACCTTCTTCAGGATGATTTTTCGGAAGTCCTGATGGTATGATGGGCTCGTACAAAAGTGGGTTAGGGAGTTCATTGACGGCATAGGAGTCCATGTACTCAAGAGGGGAGTCTCTCCCTGTGAGGTCCCGCTTACTGTCACCCCTAGGGGGACTAATGCATAGCAGGCTCACCTCCCTAGCCTCACATGGAAGGGCTGCCCTCTGGGGAGAGGTGATGAGATCCAGCCCTTTTGGCACAAAAGGAAATGCACTCGGTGAACAGAAAACAATGGCATATACTTTGCATTAGCCATACGCCTTTGACAAGTAAATGCTGGATTACAATTTTCAAGTCTTTTTCAAATGATATCACTTATCTGTCAATACCCACCATACATTGTTTTCAATATAAGGCGTTGTGTTCTGTGGCCAGTATATCTTTACATCAGGGAACTAATCCTTCACTACAACATCTCATTTGCCCTTACTCTAATCAAGGAATAAATTCCAACTCCTTCATGCTATGATGGGGCCCTTAATCAAGAGTCTAGGGAGAAGGTTGGCAAACTGAGTAAACAGGAAAATGCTGATCATGGTCCCCGCACCCAGACGAGCAGCCTTTTGTGCCCTCAAAAGCCACCTTTACATTCCAAGATGGCCAACGGGACGTGAACACTGGGAGAAGAGAGCACCTTCCCGGTGACGCCAAACCAATAAAGGAGATTAGGCTAAGCAGCCCCCTCGGGTGAGGAAAGTACAGGAGGAAGACTGGGCAGTGGGATTGGTACCCATATAGCCACTGGGAACCTCAGTAGGTTGGGCCCGGAGCACTGACGCAGCGGAGCGGGATGCCACGCATCTGCTGAGATCGAGTGTCCGAGCACCATCACCAGAGTAGCTGACTGGAGCAGAGAGGGCAGTGATCTTGCCTGGACCCACTCCCCCCCCCCCCTGTCTCTGAACTGGTACTGCTCCGTGGCACTAAAGTTGATCCTCCCATATCTCAGCCGTCGCAGGGCTTGAATTGGGATAGATTGGATCCCTGCAGCGGAGACGTGACGGATTGGGGGCAGTGTGACAAATAGAAGAGGTGGATTCAGGAGAGACTTGGCTGGGCACTGCTCATATCATCAATAAACGGAATCACTGCTGAGGCCCCAGAGGCAGGTGCACGGGGCGGAAGAGCTGCCCATAGGTTAGTAGTACTAACCCCGGATACCTTGGAAAATGGGGGTGTAGGGAGGAGATAACGGGAGAGGCTAGTTGGTGGTTTTTGCCCCCTCCATCTACCCTCCCCCCCGTCCTCAACATATAGCAGAAGTGCTGCCAGGAACCAACCATGCGACAGAGAGTTGGCAGCACTATTACTGGTCTCCTCATGCCTAGGGCCAGATGAAAGAGGAGCAAGTGGGGTAGTGTGGTACCAATCGTTACCATTTAAAGTAGAGACAGAATGAGGATCCCAGCAGTGGCATCATTGGTGGGCCTTGAATGTGACAAGGGGTGACGGCCCGTGACTTAGACTGCCCATAAGTTTGATGCAATACTAGGCAGCAGAACTGGACGTAGCTCCGAAGATCATTGCGTAGGAGGGAAGGATTAAGCTCCCCTAGCTACTATATACAGATGTCGAGACATAAATCCAAAGAACCCAAAGAAGGGGTCCCATCTCCGAAATTGGTAAAGAAGAAGCAAGAAGGTGTGCTGCAGAAGCTGTGGCGTAAGGAAGGGGCAACTGACCCGGAGGAAGAGCAGACCCCCCCAGGTGCAAGAAAAGGCCGGGGACCTGCCTCTCCCGATTGAGGGTCAGGCAGCAACCAACGAATTGTTGCAACAATGCTTCAATGACTTTGGCGATAAGCTCATTGAGATTCTGCAGACACAACTGAGCCTAATCAGAATGGACCTGGCCCAGTCTTTGCAAGAGGTGATTGGGGGGGGGGGGGGATATTACGGAATTAGGGGAACAAACTGATGCAGCTGAAAATGATATCCCGTAGATGGCCGAAGATAGACGCAAGATAGACATTCAGGTGTACATCCAAAATGAAGAGCTTGAAAATCGCTCAAGGCGAGTCAACATTAGGGTAAAAGGGCTGCCGGAAGCAGTGGAGGACAGAGAACTGCGCGACACGATGCAACCGCTCTTCGCTGACTTGCTGGGATTGGAACCAGGTGGGGAGGTTCCCTTAGACAGGATCCACCATGTAGGTCCTAAAAGGGGGGAGCCAGGCACCAGGCCAGGAGATATGATGGTGGCGTTTCAGCAATACCGACAGAAAGAGAAAATCCTATTTGCATCCAGAAAGGCAAATCCCATCAAAGTCAACAGCACAGAAATGCTGCTCTACCAGGACCTGGTACAATCCACCCTTATGAAGAGAAGACAGATGGGCCCGGTTGTTAAAGCACTAATCTGGGCGCAAGTAAGATACAGATGGACGTTTCCGTTTGGATTACTGTTCTGCTGGGAGGGCCGCAATCACTGCATTACTACACGTGAGGAGGGACTTCGGCTCATGAATATTTATAAGACAACGGGGCTGCGCATCAAGACCCGAGACCACAATGAGAGACAGTTAAAAGGAAGAAGTGGGAATGGAGGAAAGGTCCATAGTCCTGGTGGGGTGGGGGGGCAGGTGGTGCGGACACAGGGGAAAATACCCTGGTTGGTCCTTGGACTTAGGGGAGGGTATGGGTCCTAGCAGACCCACACTTTCTTATCTCTGGGTGGCAAGCGAGACTCCGCTCCCATGGGAGAGGACAGGGTGGGACTGAGTCTGATTGGAGAGTTTGGGGGAGGGAAGTGGAGGGACATCAGCAATCGTGGTAAATCATATGCCAAAGTGATTATGGGGGATAAACACAGGTTCCAACTGCTGACACTGAATATTAGGGGTCTGATTTCCTCGGTTAAAAGACGCAAGGTGGATGACTTCTTGGGACAGGGGAAACCGGATATGGTTATCATCCAAGAGACCCATATGCGAAAGGCAGATAGATGCAAATTAAGAATTGGGGGGGTATCTCCATATCTTACAAGCCAAAGCCTATGGGAAGACGGTGGGGGTCCTTATAGCCCTGAGGGAATTAATACGATTACAACTAGGTATGACGGAGGCAGATCGAGAAGGTAGATAGATTTATGCCCATATCCAGTTGGGGAGAGTGCGCTACACGATAGCTACACTGGATGCACCTAACACAGGACAGGATGGATTCCTGCAGGCGGCTTTGGCAAGGTTAGAAAACCTTGCAGTGGGTCCAATAATATTACCAGGGGATTTCAACATCGCTTGGGACCCGCAAACAGATGGAAGTGCTAATATAGACCATGTTCAGAGCCCCGGCACAGCAACTGAAAACGTGCATGACCAGGTCAGCCTTGGTGGACTCCTGGAAGGAGACTCAAAAAGGGTCTAGGGTGTTAACATTTTATTCGCACGTCCATAGATCCATCTCAAGGATTGACTGTATTTGGGTGTCCAATATGATGTTGGGGCAAGATCATGGCCCTTTAGCGATATGTATGCAAAAAGAGAAAGGCATATCTGGGCTATGGCGTTGGAAATTTCCAGCTCAGCTACTCAAAGATCCAGTGATAAGGGATGAAATTCAGGATAAAATTAAGGAGTTCTTGAGAGGGGAGTTTATATCAAAGAAAGCTCAGTGGGACAAGCAACTAGCGTCATTCCGAGGCGAGTTGGAAACACAATTTATGGGAGTGATGACTCGAATGGAGACTAATGGTGGGGGGGGGGCGGCGTCCATCAGAAGGGAATATAGACATATTAAGGGACAATTAGATATGTTACAGACTAAGCAGGCTGAAATAATCACCATTATATACGAGGCAACAGTACTATATAAAGGCGAATAAAGCTGACCACATGTTGGCCTGGCAGGTTAAAAAAATAAATAAAAAAGAAGCGGGAGGAATCCTCTGTTAGCTCCTCAGAGGTGGATATGGTGCAGACATTTACATATTTTTATTCTGCGCTATACTCTACAGACTCTCCCAGCAAGGAATCCCAGGAAGCTTATCTTAAGCTCTGCCAGCTCGCCGCAATTGATCAAGGGGCAAGGGAAAGCTTGGAAGGGGAAATTACCCCAGAAGAGGTGCGGGCAGCTATTCAGTCTCTGCCAAATGAACAAAGCTCTGGGCACGGATCATTACCTGGCAAAGCTCTATAGCACATTTAGAGATATACTGACCCCGGTGTTGGTTTCACTGTTTAACTCCTTAGAAGCCACAGGACGCGTTACGCAGACCATGGAGGAGGCAAAGGTAGTGATATATTCCTAAACTCAATAAGGATTGAATGCTATGTGGGTCGTACCGGCCCATCCCCCTTATTAATATAGACGCAAAAATATTAGCGACAAGGCTAGAAAAGTTAATTCTGAAACTAGTCCAGCCCGATCAATCAGGTTTCGCCGGGGGAGGCAGCCATTTGACAACACACAATGGGTATGCCACCTGATAGAAAAGGTGAGCAAAACGGATATCCCTGCGGTGGTGGTGACCCTTGATGCAGGAAATGAGTTTTTAATAGGATGGAGTGGTCCTTTTTATTCTGCACTATGGAGGTCATGGGGTTTGGACTGAGATTTTAAAACTGTCTTTTGCCTGTGCTACGTCTGGCCATTAATGGCCACATTTCTCTGGGTATTGCGGTGTCACAGGGCACTAAACAGGGATGCCCCTTGTACCCAGTTCTAAACGTAATGCACTTGGAGCTGCTATTGTCTCGGATTGGTGCCAATAGGGATATTAGTGGCATCCTGTTTGGGTAAGAGGAGCATAAAGTGGTGGCTTTCGCCGATGACATGCTCCTCACAATAACCAAACTGAATAGATCACTGCCGGCTTTAACCTCAGCACACGGGTAATTCGGTTGGGTAACCGCCTTGAAAATCAACACTCGTAAATCTGAAATGATGCATTTAACCTGGGGCTTGGGGGAAGGAGGGGAGTCTGGGCAAATGACTGGGACATTGGATGCAGGTCCATATACAAGGGTAGACAATTCTTTAATTCATTCTTTAAGATGGTGGGGTCTTTTATCTGGAAGGGTAAGAGACTATGGGTGGCCTGGGAAACATTAACAGCTCCTGTCTGGGGAGGGATGGAGGCCCCTAACTTTAAAATGTACTATCGGGCAGCCCAGATGCAGGTGCTACGGGAGTGGTTTTCAGGGAATCCAGATACGGTTTGGCGGTGAATGGAAAGGGCAGGTGTGGGTTGGCCCCTCAAGGGAGTTTTGTGGTGCCCGAAGGCTGATAGACCTCCCATCATGTATAGGAGCAAAATTACGGCTGTGGTAGGCGATATATGGGACAAGTTGGTGCAACGGGTGGGTAATTTCATCTATTCCATCCCCGTTCGCGCCACTGTTTCACAATGCTGAATTTAGGCCGGGGGAAAACAGCGTTGAGCTTTTAAAAATGGTGGGCTGTCAGAAGATGGAGACATGGTAGAGGGCCAACAGATTAGGACGTTCAAATAATGTAAACAACTCTTTGACCTGGGGGAGGAGGAAAGGCACAGGTATGCACAGTGGAGACATTGGCTATCGGCTCCAGAGAACAAACATTTAGCGAGCAGGGAACTTACTTCCTTTGCTACTGTGGGGAAGGAGGTGGACGGGATGGGAGCAGTTCGTTCTTGTTCCATGTTTGTATTATTGAAAAATCTAATAAAATTTGACATTTAAAAAAAACACCCTTTTAAATAATTTCGTTTCCTGTATTCTGTAGGCAGGGTGGCCTGGATGATGGAGGGCGTGGTCTTCTGTGATGTCCATAGCACAGAGGGTGTTAAGCAGAATTACAATCTCCAGCCAACACTGCATCCTCCTTTTCTTTGCAAGAGAATAATACATTAACCCAAGTCAGCAACAAAAAATAAAAAAATACAGTATCTCTTGCAATAACGGGTGCCTAAACATTAAAGCAACTTGCTCATATCTACCTTTTTTTTAAAATAAATGTCTGTACAACCTCTTGGACTAAAACGTCTCTCGTTTCTACACCAGTGAAAAACAAAACAACCACTCGTGCACTGCTCTTTCTGCCATAATTAAACGTCAGATCCACTTTCTAATCCATAACCCAAACCAGCTGATTTGTTATCGGTGCGGCCCCCTTACATAAAAAAACAATTGCTTTCTTGTTAATATCTCACTCCATTTTATGTCCGAATCTAAAACTGTTGCATACCAAAACATGAAAATGCGCAAAGTGAAAAGAAAATGAGAATAGTAAAAGAATACTATTTGACAATTGTAATACAAAATGTACTTGCAGAAAGCTGGAAAACAGACCAACAATATATTTTTCAAACGATTCATCTTTTTGTTTGGCAACATACAGTCTACAACCTTTTTCCCCAATGTAAGCTGTGCAGAGTCCAGAAATATCTGTACACAAGGAAGCTAATTCTCTACTGCTACATCTTTGTTTTCTCCTTCTCCAAACAAGGAAGTCCTCAATCTCCAGAGGGGCCTTTATGGACTGACTAGAGGGTCGGTAGAAGAGTTGTCGGTAGCATAGTTCTTATTGTCATCGCACTCGAATGAGTCAATTTTTGCGCACGTAAAAAAAAAACATCTTTAAAGACTATGGCTCTGGTTACTGCAGACACTCGGGGCTAGGCTGCAAGAACAAAACTGGCGTAGCTTGCAAGTTAAAACTATACTCCAGACATTTGCTGGGCTGAGAAACGGTCACATGCGTGGGTGGCCACTGCTCAAATAACCTGACCTGAGCAGCTAGATAAACAGTCACACACTCGATTTTGTATTGCAATATATCCTTCCATTTGGCACACATTTATCTGAAAACATGGTCCCATGAGAGTCAGAGTTCTCATCTGGAACAATTTCACATTCTTCTGTTTCCAAAGCTCTTTAATTTAGTTTACTAGTTTTTTTCACATTCCATTTCCACACCCTGCTCTGTATGTTGTGAAGTTTTACCAGTTTGGAAATGGAGTGTAATGTGGAGAAAAATAACGGCCTTGTTTACTGCTTTCGCACCAATGTGTAATTCATGCTGTATATTTTCAAGTTGCGTTTCATAGCTGTTCTCGCAGGGGTCGAAATTGATGGGAGCTGGGAGCGATTTAGCTCCTGCTTGTACCCTAGGAGCGCCTGGTTAGCTTGACACCAACAGCTACTAGGAGCTACATTTTGTCCCCTGGCCAACTGATGCCACCTGTCTGAAGTCAACTCTGTGCATTTGGGACAATCTATAAATACACATTAGGACGTATGCTTTAAATATTGTGTAGATAAGTGGTCATAAATAATGGTGGTAGCTCCTTGTCACTGGTTAATGGTTGATACCCAGGGGCTGCTTATAGCTCCTGCTTATCAAATCTTTATTGTGATCCCTGGCTCTGCCTTCTGCTCTCTTTTCATCAGCATGTTCATTCGCCGGCACAATATCCTCCTCACTCTGCCCCATAGGCCAGGTCTGCGTTTCATGCCAATTGTTCGGGAGTATTACCTTTCCTACTGGTAGCCCCCTTTCCCTTTCTAAACATTTTATGGACAAATTGCTAACACACATTACATAATAAATGGCATCAATATTCTGCTTCAAAACCACATCCCAACATTACACAATAGTGTTAAATCAAACTTGATTTTTTTTTTTTTTTAGAAGAGCTATTTTCATGAATGTATATTTTTTAAAAATGTTTTGTTTACATCCCCGAGGTAATCATTTCAATAGGTTATTTTAACTTACAGGGACGAATCATACAGTGGTCTCTTATTGCTCACAAAAGGGGGAACATTCAACAGTGTAACATTAACTGAGGATTTGAAACTGTCAAGTATAGGCAGTGCTCCAGATTTTTGAAGTGGGAGTATTTTACTTGCTATTTTTTAAAGTGGGAGTAATAGGTTTTTAGGGTCCAATTCCCAATGTGAGTATTTTATAATAGAGTAAAAATGTTTTTACTGGGCAACGGAAATGTTTTTGTAATAATTATTTATTTGCACATAATTATGCATACAGATTAAAAGATGCATATTTCTTCTGATCACGCAGTCATAGTATCAGTTTCTTCCTGTGCTACTATGTGCACTGCTGGTCCAAACATATCCATGGAGCTGTGTGAGTGAAGGCAGGGGCACAAGGTTGTTGGGAGTATTTTTGTTCGCAATTTTTATTATTTTTAGGGAGTAAAAGTGGCCGACAATCCCCTTATCTGTAGGGCTGGGTATAGGCATGAGAGATTGGGGGAAACCTGGAGGATCTATGTGAAAAGGACACTAGGAACTAGACAACTTTTGTGATCTATTGGGAGCTTTTGAGTGTTCGTGCATTCAAAGATGGCAGTATTGGTCACATGAAGTTGGAAGTGAGCCCGGTCACATCGGCCATTTTACATTATAAGAAAGCAGCTATGGCTGAACAATGCTTGGCAGCAATCTTTTGTTGTGCCGGCACTTTTATGGTTTTCTCAGAATGTTCTAGCCTTGATCACAAAGTATTCAGATCCCTTCCTTCCAGTTTTCCATGTGCTCCCGCTTTGGTCTTTCCCTTCTCCTCCTTGCCTGCCAAACCTCTCGGCAAATTTTGCATTCCTTTCTCTGCTGCCTAGCAAACACTGTTTTCCTCCTTTGCCATGATGTACCCTCCCTGCCAAGTTTCCCTTTTCCCTGCATGACACATCGAGCCAGTCCTGGCTTTTGCTTCCAGTTATATGCTGGAACTTGTAGTTTCGTGTTTCCTATTGTATGGGTGAGCCTACAAGTCCCAGCATGCGGTGTGGAAAGAAAAACAGGACTGGCTTAAAAATTCTGCATGGAACTGGGAAACTTGGCAGCTATGTATGGCCCTGCCCATCAGAGGTACCAGCGCGACCCGTCTGGGTCCCCGTCCCTCCCCAGAGGGAAAAGCTCTATCGCTCCCTGGCCAGAGCACCAGGATGGCCGGGGTGCTGCCCCCTCCTTTGGGCACCTGCCTCGCATGTGGGTTGACCATTCTTCTGCTCAGCGGATGTCCCTTTGCACCCTGGGGGCCTGCTAGTCTTTTTCTAGGTATTGAAACTGATATTTTATTTCTATCGCACTCGTACACAAGTGTTTCAGAGTGCGACAAGGCAAGGGGGGAGAACAAAACAGCAAACTTACTCGGCCCAGTGACATTGAGAACGTGCAAGTGCTGTCACAACCCTCAGCCCTGATCCCCACTGGCAAGCCCATTGGCCAGGTGGAATCAGACTTCGGATCGCAAAAGGGCCTGGCATCCGTTTCACAGACCCTCTTGGGGCCAGTCCTGGTGCCATAAACAGGGAAAGACATCAGCTAAAGGAAATACGTTATTCAGGCTTTCAGCCAACATGGAGGCATCCACATAGCTTGATTCCTAGAACCAAGCTATGCGGTATAGTGTTTTGTGTGTGGTGGCCTAGGGACTACTTTACCTGGACTACTTTGCAGAGACTATTTAAACCACACCCAAACAAGACAACATGCTTCGTGTTACTTTGTTACTAGCAACGTGACGCTCGCAGTGTCCAGCTTCTCACGAGCCTGGCAAGATCCGGACCTGCAGAAAACAACAAAGAACATCGTTAGCAGCAGAATCTTACCTGCAATCTCCATCCTTCACTGTTCACAGCTCCTGGGCAGCTTCGTGTGCATGGTTCACCACCCAGATCGAAGGACCTGAAGAGGAAGAAAGACATTATTAAAGAAGGTAATGGAGACATTTCAACCACAAATTCCTTAGAGACTTACCTGGCTGGTGGTTGTTCGACTGGTATAGCTCCGGAACTCCATCCGCGCTAGGAGCCCACTGCGACCTACAAAAAAGAGAAAACACAGGTCGGTGAAGACAAGACATCGCTGCACTGCGCAAAGCGCCTACTTACTGCATCATAGCGCTATTGTGCACCATCATTTACCGGCGAGAACCAGCCTACCCAGTTCGCCAAGCGGACGCTCCCGCACCTAAGGGAGTTAAAAAAAAAATAAATAAACATTATCGAACAGAGAAAAGGCATGCAAGAATAACTACTCCATAAACCGCAATAAGACCTACCTGAAAGACATTACTTGGGCCGCTGTCAGTGAAGTAACTGGACCGCACGCGCACACTAACGACAACGCGCCCCTGCCAAGAAAGCAGGACGGGGAACCCACCAACTTCGATAACAAGGTGAGAAGAGAACCGGGAGGGGCTGAAATCACAAGGGAGGTGGGAAGGCTTACCTTGGCTGTCCAGTCCTAAAGATAGTCTTCTTTTCAAGGCGGAATTCCACGGAGATCCGCACCAGGGAATCATTGAAAAGGGCACCACCAACAACCAACTGGCTGGGTGGCGTCCCCGTGGATACCAGGTGAGCGTAACAGTGCATGGGAGAGGGGGAGGGGAAAAGTGCATTGAAAGGGGGAGAAGTGGAAAGTGCGAAGCAGAGGAGAAACAGATAAAATAATATTTAAATAAATAATAAAGGCAACAAACAGCGGTAGGGCAGCAAGCTATTCGCAAGTGCTAGGTTTAAGGCAGCAGACAGGGTAGGTCTGATAAGTACAGGAAGAAAAAGAGGGGGCTGTATGGGTACAGATACAGACCCCAGTGCAAGCGGTGGCCTGGTGGTAGCGCGGGAGGGTGGCAGGGTGAGCAGGTACCTGGGCACGGAGGACAGAAGGTGGCCAGGTGCACAGTGCCAAGAGAGAACATATCAGCAGGGGAGAGGGGGAGCGAAAGCAGAAGAAAAGACCTTCCTCTTGAGGTGCTTCCGGAACCGGAGATGGTTCTCCTCAAGTTTTAGAGTGGCAGGGAGGCTTTTCCAGAGGGAGGCCGTAGCCGGAGACCGAGATCTACCCCAGCTTGCTTCTTTGAAAAACGACTGACCCTGAGGGAGTTGGAGGTAGAGGAGGTAAGAGCTTGAGCGGAGAGGTATTTGCGGAGGGATAGCTGAAGGTATTTTGGACCCAAGCCCCAGAAAGCCTTGTGGACAATGCAGAGGGTTTTGAATTAATCCTTGCATCCATTGGGAGCCAATGGAGAGATTTCAGAGTTGGAAAGATACGATCCCAGGGCTTGAGGGGGGGGGCTGGGATCCCAGAGTATGTACGGCCGCAGAACATGGGTACTTTATGAAAAGACTTTATTAAGGAGGTCCTGATGGGGCCCTGACTCTCTTCCCAGTTCCTGGTGGAAAAGGGTCATTGAACATCCAGTTACAGCGAGACCGTTGAATTGCTGCGACTGCAACACAATCCTGCGTAGAGCTCGAGAACTTGGGGACCTTCAATACAAAGGAGAGAGAATTTAGTTTTGCGGGGACTTCAACCTGTCTGTTCAGAGGGCTCGCCTATCATTCTTGACTGCAAAGCGTTCCCTCAGAGAGAGAGGCATACAGTATTCCATGCTGTATCTGTCTCCCCTGGAATGTTTCTTGAAAAATGGCCTCCAAATGTGCAATTTACTGTCCAAACCAACCGAAATATGACATAACTAGCATTAGGTTTTACATACTAATCGTGGTATATTGTTCTTACGTGTGCAAGTGTGATGTTGTATTTTATAGCAGCTTTTATTACGAATAGCTGGTAGTATGTTGTATGCATAAAGAAATTCATTATATAGTCAGTAATAATGGAAACATATAATGTTGTCATGCTGTTACTGGCATTCATATATATGCATTTATCCTCTTACTAAGGTGGGATTTTAGGAATTTTCTGAAAGGGGAGAAACTAAGCTAAAATATGACTTTTTAACCACTTAATTAATACAACATTTGTCCTACCTCTAATGGCTGTCTGCCTCGCTGAGTCCCCATTGCTTCAGTTGTTCAAAGTTGAAACACGTGGAATGCACAGGTCACAGAAATAGCACATACATATTGCATGGAGACAAATGAAACAGAAATACTTTGCTAAGTTTATTATTTGCAGTGCTTTATGATCACAAGCAACAACCATAACATTATAATCTGATCAACAACTAAACAATCATTTGCGCGCGCATTTGGAGGAAGTGCATTGAGAAGTGCTGTCGGCTGTCGAGGAGTTCGAATGCCCGTTTTTGCAGTGGACGCTGATGTACAAAGTTTGACTTGAACTACGAGCCTAAGCTCCGCCCCCTTCTCCCATAATCCTTTAAAACAACGGGCCGCGCGCATTTGGCGCGCGCGCATTTGGAGGAAGTGCATTGAGAAGTGCTGTCGGCTGTCTGAGGGCTGTGGGCCAATGTAATGGTTTTCTTTTTTTTTTTTTTTTGCTTTTGTGCAAATGATTTTAATGCTACACTGATTAGCTGTGTATGTATGTACGAACACTCCGCATTTCCTATTTGACGAGAGAGTGTGTTTTTTTTTTTTACGGTGTTATTACATTTAAACAAACATACAATTAAATACAACCACAATACAAAGGTGGATTAGGAGCAAGACCGAATTTTGGTTAGTAACAAGTGTGATAACGAAGGGTTTGTCCTAAAATCATTGTACTTGAAATGGTCATGACGTTGCACACCGGGATGCCGCCGAAAGAAGCCATTACCGCATGTGCTCGTGGTGCTATCTCTACGCCCAAAACGTCTTCCAGAACAATCAATTTAGTACGAGCTAGCAAATCGGCCTCAAGTATAAGAACGTGCTCGGCATTATCTGATATTAGAAAATGTTGTGCTCTTGGGGGCAAAGATGAAAGGAACACTGCGATTGTTCATACCCAAAGGCATGAAACCCCTACTCTCGATCAGGACTTAACTGGCGCACACACTGTGGAGTCCAGCCAGAATATCCAATCATCTCTCTCCGACTCTCTAGTTGCTGCAGGAATGTGTGATGTACTCGTTCTCCAAGATAAAGGGGTTGAGGAAGTACCAACTGATATCTCCAAAAGCTTGTCGAGCACACAAATAATCCAGGTGCTGAGTAGTGATAAAAAAGAACAGGATGTTTTTGTTGATAAAATCAGTAGAGTGAATGTGAATGAGGAGAGAATTGAAGCTACTCCTAAGAGAAGTAGACACACCTCATCTGAGTTAAAACTGCTTACTCTTTCGAAACAGAATATAGATGATGGTATAGATAAACAAGATCTATACCACTCACCTATCATGTTTTCACCTACACATAATATCTCATCTGTTTCGTCCTCATTTGCACAACCAACCCCTCGGCGCAACCGATCTGTTCCATTTGAAAAAACACAACCAATGCCGGGAAATTTTGTAATAGGTCTAGAAACCTCTCTACAGACTATGAATGCAGCTCTTTTTTCGCTCACACGTCTGTATGATACACTGGACACTAAATTAAGTGACCAATATGCCCTGATAATGAAATTATTTCGGAAAAATACTGTCAATGAGTCTCACTGTGTTTGTAGAGAGAGTCAAAATAGTGGATCTAGCTGCAGATTTAGTAATACAGATTCGGGTACGGTAGAAATAATTTCGAAGGAAGAGGAGATTTTGTTAATTGATTGCACGCAAGAACAATTGAACGTAGCACAATTGGGAGCCAAAAAAAAAAAAAAAGGTGAAGGTGTAATGGAAGTACCAAAGGAAAAGTCTACAATTAAAGCTATAATTGTTAAAGATCAGGAAAGTTCCCCTATAAAACTCATTAAAGATAAACAAGAGGAGTGCAAAAGAGGACAAGTGTGTGCGAAAAAAAAGAAAGACAAAATAAAAAATCTGGAAGTGGGCAATCAAGAGCTTCCGTTGCAGGGGGGAAATAATGTTGTTCAGATTGTGGCTGGGGCTTCTGAAAATGATAATGCCCCGACCTATAACATCTTTGATACTAAAAAAAAGAGAATCAAATGTGACTGCTAAAGTTATCACGCAAAAAACAAAACATGCTTCAACAGTTCTCAACCCAAAAATCACAGGAACCAAACAGTTCATTCGTTCCTTAACTCAACCTAAATCAGCTGCTGCGGTGGCTCGTACTGCCATCGCCAATAAGTATAAGAAAATGATATCTCAAAAAACGAGCCAAGGACTAATTACATAACACATGCCTGCAGATTATGAACCCCTGAATAGTCTGATTCAGTTATCTGAACAGCAAAAGGAAATTGACAATGGTAAGACAGTGAAAGAAGTAATCAATAGGGCGACTAGCAGTGCAACCAACGCAACTGCAAGCCTATTAACGAATTCAACAAATGATAACACTAGCAATTCTTCCAAGTCTGAGTCGCAGCTAATGAGTGATGAAGTTGTTTCTGTTAGCAAGATGGGCGAAAGTTATGAGATTAATAAACAAGGACAGGATAAAGGCATACAAATGCTAGAATGGAAAACAGAAATAGAGCAATCTTTAAAAAGAATTATTGCTCAATTGAACTTGAAAGACACTCCTAGGGGTAACGATTGTGGCGAAAGAATGCTCACACCTGTGAACAATATCAGAAGACAATCTAATAATCCACCGCAGCCCAAAATTAATTATACATCTAAAACGGGCTATCAAACTTCAATGAAAGATCTGAACTTAAATTGTCTGATGATGCAGTGTCGGTCCCTGCCCTATCAAACATTTGACTTGAATAGGCAATCTGTGATGAATATATTTGCTGAAGTACATGCTTTAGAAGGGATATGTTCGAGCGACATAGATCAAATTGAATTCCTTCATAGAAATGATCTATCTATGATCAAAATATGGATGAAGTCATGTTTTGTTAAAAATGCAGTATGGGAAGCGAGAGATCATTTATATGAATTGGGCTTTATCTTGACAAATCCAGCACTGTGGGAACAACAACAATTCTCTAACTCCAAAAATCAGTTTGTACCCAAATTGAATGTTTACCAGAAAGGTCAAAGTTGCACTCCACGGATAACCGTGTCAAGCGGGAATGAACAAATATTGGTTGAGAGAGAGGCAAGAATGAATAGTAATTAACTAAGCCAAAAGTCAAAAACGTTATCGATGGCCTCCTGGAATACAAGAGGTTTCAAACATTTAACTAATTCCAAAGACAACTTATTGTTAAAATATGACATTTTGGTTTTTCAGGAAATATGGCTTTCTGTTGCTCCAGTGTGGGACAATCATGTAACAATACTGACTCCTGCTATTGTGCCAGTCAGAGGTAGACCCATGGCAGGTTTAATGGTTGCCATAAAATCCTCACCCAATATGAAGATTGAGCCTTGGTTCTCCCCGAACAGCTTTCTACAATTGGTAAGGTTAAAATTTGAGACATCCGATATTGGATTACTAAACATCTATTGGAACCACTCGGCAATAAGTGATTCTGTCTTCTTTTCGGCTATGGATGAAGTACTAAAAATAACACTACTTGACCCGATGTGTAATAATGTAATTATAACGGGCGACTTAAATTTAACATGCTTGAACCAAATGGGGAAACCTCTGACGCCATTAGCTAAAAGATGGAATGCATACATGTCAGAACGACAGTTTTTAATGCTAAATGGAGCAAAAAAGGGTGATATGCCCTCTAACAACACCTGGCACAGAGGTGTCCAATTAGCCACAATTGACTACACTTATGTGGATCGAGACTTATTTGATTGTGTATTTGAGTATCGAATTATAACTCAAGAAATAAGTGATCATGACATTCAATCTATGAAATGGTCCTGGTCAATTGACGACAAAATATATGATTCATCTTTGGCCCGTAATTTAACAACTAATGCGGCGCAAAATAGATTTCATTGGACTCCAGTCTCCTTACAACTTCTAGAGGAAACCTTGAATTGTCCTCAGAATGATGACATAGGCTATGATGCTAATACTTGTCCTTCCTATGTAGAACAAATGCAGATATTCAAGTTGAAAAAAAAGAATCATAACAACACGAAGCATAAAACCCTGCATACATTCGATCAAGAGGTGGCTATGCACAAAACTCGATATAGAGCCGATAGAAGAGAAATCATAAAGAGAAATCTTCCAGAATGTTTAAGCCAACTGAAAACATTAAAATGCAAGTATAAGAATTGGTTAAAAGCAAGGAAGGCTATAATGTACCAACGAGACGCTGAGGCCATGCTTCGTAATTGCCAAGAGAAGAATTCTGCTAAAATATGGTCACTTTTAAAACAAACGCAGACGAGAACTCAAATGGTCAATCAAATGAACCCGATTCCGCAGGAGGTGTGGTCTACTTTTTATAAAACTCTATATGCTGGTACCCTAACAACAAGACAGCAGCATGTTGTTACACCAAGCCAAATTGAAAATCTTAGCTTTGATATTGATGACATCTTAATGCACATCTCGAGGTTGTCTACATCTCGTGCTCCGGGTCCTGACGGACTCTCCAATTTCATGATAAAAAAGAATCCCACAGCATGGGCTCACATCCTGGCTATTATCTTTAGACAGACGGTGCTAACATCGACTATTCCTGATTCTTGGAGAAAATCCATCACCATACCCATCCACAAGAAGGGAGATAACACAAATCCAAAGAACTATCGACCCATAGCTCTTTTAGACATACCGAGTAAAATATTCGCACAACTGCTACTCAGAGATATCAATAAATGGCTAAGTGATGCTGGCATTAGAGACCCCAACCAAACTGGCTTTATGCCAAGAATGGGGACAGTGATTAATCTTCATATATTAGAGGTCATCAAGAAACAAGAATATCTGAAAGGACAGGTAGTTTACTTGGCCTTTATTGACTTTCAGGCGGCATTTGATCAAATATGTAGACAATTGCTAATTAATAAACTTCAAGAAGCAAAATGTCCAAACTATATTATATATTGGATTAATGAATTACACTCCAAAACCACAGTCCAAATCAGACTGGCTCTAGATGGCACTTTGTCAAATCCCATAGAAACTCACCGGGGCCTAAAGCAAGGATGCATTCTGGCAAGCACCTTGTTTAACTTTTTTATGTCGGCGGTACAACATGACTTCTTGAAAACATTATCAGATGCTCCACGTTTGGGAGGGCAGCAATCCCCTGGCTATTCTATGCTGATGATCTAGTATTATTAGCGAAAACACCAAGGGGATTGCAAGCCCTATTATCTTGTTTAAGTAATTATGCTGATGCAAACTTACTGAAAATAAATCAAGAAAAGTGCAAAATAATGATAATTGATCAAAGAAGAAAAAAAATAAAAAAAAAATCAATCTTTATTGACCGGTGGCAAATTCAGAATGTAGTCATAAATATTGTCTCTGAATATAAGTATCTAGGACTGATAATTAATAATGAGCTACAGGACAAACCTTATTTTGGTGAAATTAACATCAAGGTGAACACCGGAATAGCCCAGACTAAGATAATCCAAGCTAAATTTGGCAAATTTTCGTTACTCCCAGCTATTACATTTTATAAGCAAAAAGTTACTCCAATTATAACCTATGGAGCTGAAACCAGAGAGATTATCAGTGAAAATGTTTGGCTGAGAATTGAGGGACGCTATTGGAAAAGGGTTTGCGGGCTCCCAATGTCTACATCTATGTGCCTAATACGGCACGAAATGGGCCTTGTATCCTTATATGCAGTCTATACCTGGAAAGTTTTACTATTGTATCGGAAATATCTAATGGCTGTTGGAGAAGATGGAGTACTCTATACAATAGGTAGACATATGTTGGAATCATTCAACTCTCCGATTCTGAAATGGAGAAATTGGGTTAAAGTGGTGATGGAGATGTCTGGAATTGATGATGATTTACTCATGAATAATCCTGAGAGGGCTAAAACAAAGCATAGGTTGTATAACTGGATAAAGACTAGAGAAGAATGCTTGAAAACCCGAGTAATCAAACAACAATCCTATGCGATTAAAAAACTCCATGTGATTGAAAATTATCTAACTAAATTTCCCGACTCTAAAGCGAGATACGCATACATGAGATTGAGGTTGAATATCTGTCAGACGAATGAAGTGCGGTTCATGTGGAAAATGACACCCAATGCTAATTGCAGATTTTGTCTTGGATTAAGGGTTATAGAAACGTTAAGACATCTAATTTCTGAATGTCCTGCCCTAGCACAGCAAAGATGCAAAGCGTTTAAACATCTGTTTGAGGATAATTTTAAGATAAGCGAGGCGACATTCTGGAATATTGTGTTTAATAGTCAATCGCCTAAAATGAATATTGCGAGTATCTTGTTTATTGATTCTTTAACTTTGCTGAATCAAGTTGATTCCATCGTTTCTCAAGTAACATAATGTCGCTAAACAATTGTAATCATAATGAATGATTGTATGTGAACTGCATCATTGTGAAAAGATATCAATTTTTAATGTAATAACATGTAATCCTTGTTAACTGTGTTTTATTTGATACATGTTTTTATGAATTTTGCATACTTGGTTGTTTGTATCTTTTTTCTTTTTTGAAAGGCTGTATTTTACAGCTACATCAAATAAATAAAAAAAAAAAAAAAAACAATCAAAAAATAGTCCATAGGTGTCCCTCTGCGAGAACTAACATGGCCCATTGACCTGTTCTTTGGGAAGGAACCCACCCGAGAGTCCACAGCCACACTTTAGCTCACTGTACCTTTCACAGATGGGAAATATCCATTTCTCCAGCATTGGATCTTTCATGGATTCACATGCTTGGAATATTCCCCGTCGACCGACTGGAAACCCTCAGTAAGCTTATAAAGCTGTTTCCCATAGGAAAACGCTCGACACTTTTGTGTCCTATATACGTCGTTTTGGGCCGCGCACGCACGCCCCACTAGGACCTAGTGGTATAAATGCCCCGCCCCCACAGCTTCCTTCAGATTTCAACCGTCTCCAAAGTGGGAGCGCCTCGTGTAATTTCTACTTGGTTAGGTTGTGCTGTTGCAGTTTTTCTCCTGATGTCGGGAAAAGCACTTTTCCGCCCGTGCGCTACGTGCGGACTAAAGGTGTACGAGGAGGACGGACATATGGACTGCATATACTATCTGCACCCTCATCCCTCGGCTGACAAGTGCGACATATGTAAGGGCTTCTCCCAGAAGACTCTTAAAGATCGGAGTCGCAGACTTGTAGCATGGTTGAACAACGGAGCGGGGGCATACCCGCCTTCGGAGGTGGGCTCCACACGCAGCGCGGCCTCAGTGTCAAAATCTTCAGGGGCCCCGCGCGGCTCATCGTCGTCGGAACCCCCGGTAAAGAAATCGCGACCGGTGGACAAGGAATTGTCGGTAGGCCATTCCAGGGACTCTTCTTCGAAGAAGGCCTCTTCGTCCTCATCTTCAGCGAGGAAAGACAAAGAAAAATCTAAATCCTCCTCGGGCGATCGTCATAGATCGACCTCGAGTCGAGAGGCAGAGAAACGCAGGTCGAGTTCAGAAAAGGCGGGAACAACGCGTAAGCCTGCACGACCACCACCGTCGTCAACGGTAGGGCAGTCGTCAACTACTTCTCTGCCGCTGACGCAGTTGACATCAACCGTTCCTGGACCGCAGGCGATGTCGATGACGGGGCCGACTATCGCTTCGTCGACGGAAATCCCGCAAGAGGCCTGGCGTCCAGAGGTCTTTGACCCAATTTTGCCAGAGGCACTTCTACAGCAAGAGGCCTTGTCGGTGTCCTCGGGAGACGAGGGTGAGAGAATAGCTGCCCCTGCAGACCTGGGGTTACAACTTACCACACCTTTCTCCGGGAGCATTCCGGGTTCTGCCCCCCTGCTCAATCCGCAATCATTTTTGTCATTGGAGGTCTTGTCCACGTTGCAAACGTTGCTGAAGACACTGGATGACAGACTACCTCGAACAACTCCGGCCAGGTCGGTCGACGACGACCCGGGCCCGTCTCGCCGCCTACCACCTTCAACCCCCGCGGCAGTGCCGCCGGAAGCAAACCTCTCGGCCCCACGCCGCGAGGAAAAGGAACTGTTGGATTCGGAAACAGGCAGCAGAGCCTCGTCAGTGGTCTCCCTTTCCCCCTCCAGGGATCCGACCTGGGAGTCCGATGCAGAATTGGAAACCCCGAGGAGCCCGGCTCAGCCGTCTACCCCAGACGATATCGGGTCATTTCACAACATGGTGGCCAGGGCTTGTACCGAATTAGGGCTGGCCCAAGAAGAAGAAAAAAAGGACTGTTTTCTTTTCGACCACATGGGGGGGAAAAGGAGAAGGTCGGTGTGTTCAGTGCCCATCCTGGATCATGTGTGGAAGGAAGGACTTCAAACCATGCGTCACCCTTTCTCAGAGCCAGCGATAAAGGGTCGTCTAGAGAAAAAATTCAAAGCCCCGGACTCTACTCCCAAGTGCCTTTCCTCACAACCAACTCCTGACAATGTGGTATCGGCGGCAGCGGCGAGAAAGGCAAGGGCTCAACATAAGTGTACGACCCCCCCGGAAAGTGATGCCAGACGACAGGATGCTTCCGGCAAAAAAGTCCTGTCGGTAGGTGCTACAACAGTGAAGGCGACCAATTCTCTAGCCATAGTTGCTAGATACGACAGGGAGATGTGGCATCGGCTGGCTCCTATACTGGAACATCGCAAAGCAGCTATGTTGCTGGTCAAGGAAGGTGAAGAGGCTTCAAATCATGCCATAAACATCGCAGCAGACCTTGCGGAGTCAGGGTTTAAGCAGGTGAACAACGGTGTGGTTCTCCGACAGCAAGCATGGCTAAAATGCACCAACTTCCGACCGGAGGTGCAGTACAAGGTACTGGATATGCCTTTTGAAGGAGACCTCCTCTTCGGCGAGAAGGTCGACAAAGCCCTGAAGGGCATGAAGGAGGACTCGGACACGGTGCGTTCCTTGGGGGCCCTCCAGAGTGGTCGGAGTTTCCGGTCTTTTCGTCCCTTCAGAGGAGCATCGGGTAATTCCAGATTCTCGACATCGAGGGACAGACCCTTCGGTAGACCAGCATATTCCTCTCAGGGATACAGGCGAGCTTCGCAAGTGGCTAAACGTCGCCGGGACTACGAGGCCCCCAAGAAGAGAGCAGGTTACTCGTCGATGAGGGATGAGCAGAACAAGGACCAGCAATGATGGGCTTCGAAATGTTCTGGGGCACAGAGTATCATGTTACATCAACGAATGGGAGCTAATAACAGATCAATGGGTGTTGGACACAGTAAAATACAGACATTCCCTGCAATTCAAAAGCAACCCTCTGCACATTCCACCGGCGGGTGTAGCTCAATCCCATCTGAGCGTGTTGCTGCAAGAAGTAGCACTTATGCTACAAAAAGGGGCTATAGAACTAGTCCCGTTGTCACAAAGGGGTCAAGGGGTTTATTCCCGATACTTTGCGGTGAAAAGGCCAAATGGAAAGTGGCGTCCCATCCTAGACCTGCGCGATCGTTGAAAAACATAAAGTTCGAGATGCTCACGCTCCAGGAGGTGATCCAGTCAGTTCAAAAAGGAGATTTTCTGGCGTCTCTGGACCTGCAGGACGCGTACTTCCACATACCGATGTGTCGGCGACACAAGAAGTACCTAAGGTTTGTGGTAGGGCGGACTCACTACCAGTTCACAGTTCTTCCCTTTGGACTGAAATCTTCCCCCAGAACGTTCACGAAATGCTTGGCTCTGGTGGCAGCCTGGCTGAGAAGGCAAGGCCACCATGTATACCCGTATCTCGACGACTGGTTGTTGAGGGGGTCCTCCCCTATGTCGACGCACAGGAGTCTGCAGGAAACCATGAGCCTCTTGCAACGGTTGGGGTTTGCGATAAACTTCGAAAAATCCTCGTTAACGCCGTCAAGAAGCTTGGTGTTTCTGGGTGCACAGTTTGAGACCCAGTTAGGGTTAGTGAGACCATCCCTCGACAGGATCACCAGGCTCAGTCGATTGGCAAGTCAGTTGAAAATCAATTCCAGACTGTCGGTCAGAAAATATACATCAATCCTGGGGGCTATGGCGTCCTGCATTCCTCTGGTGCACAACTGCCGCCTGTTCATGAGGCCAGTGCAACAGTTTTTAGCGGATCGTTGGATGCAGGCTCAGGGCCTCTGGTCAGACAGGCTGACCGTCGATAACGACGAGCTCCTGTTAGCTCCTCGGTGGTGGAAGAGAGTTCAGAATATATCCAAAGGAGTACCCCTACAGGAGCCAGAGTTTGGTTCACTGTAGTGACGGACGCGTCCCTAACTGGCTGGGGAGCGCACATGGGCACTCTGCAGACACAAGGCCGTTGGTCTCAGAAGGAATCTCTCCTGCACATCAACGTTCTGAAATTGAGAGCGGTGCGCTGGGCCCTCAGGGCGTTCCTGCCTCACATCAGGGGGTCCACAGTGAGAGTTTTGACGGACAACACCACGGTGATGTTTTACTTAAGGAAGCAAGGCGGCACACGATCCAGAACCCTCTCCATCGAGGCTCAGAAGGTGTGGCACTGCGTTCTAAAACACGATATATCCATCGTAGCTCATCACCTTGCAGGAGTAAGGAACGAGCAGGCGGACTCGCTCAGCAGAAATATGGACCAGATTCACGAGTGGGAAATAGACACCAATCAATTGTCGAAGGTCTTCGAGAAATGGGGGCGGCCTCCACTAGATCTCTTCGCCACTAAAACGAACAAGAAGTGCGAGATGTATGCCAGCAGGTGGCTACAGGAAGATACGGTGGGAGAAGCGTTTTCCTTCCCGTGGATGGGCAAGTTCCTCTAGGCCTTCCCTCTGTTTCCTCTGATACGGAGAACTCTGCAGTGGATACGCAGGTACAGGTGGCGAGTCATCCTGGTGGCGCCACGTTGGCCGAGGCAGCCATGGTTTTCCGACCTGCTTCACCTGTCAGCGGATCATCCGATAACGTTCCCGAAGGTTCCCAACCTTTTGTCCCGGGACGAAGGAACAGTGTGGCATCACAATCCGAGCAGTCTCAACCTCACAGCTTGGCTCCTGACTTTTCAGAATTTGGTGCCTTGAACATTCCCTTGGACTGTCGGAAGATCTTACAGGCTGCGCGGGCCCCTTCCACCAAGTCCTACAGGTGCAAGTGGAGAAGATTCTGTACGTGGTGTCAAGGACAGGCAGGAGTGGAACCTCTGAGGGTTACTCCGTAACAGCTTCTTCCGTATCTACTACATTTGGCGAAGAGTGGATTGTCCTTTTCATCACTAAAGGTTCACCTGGCGGCCATATCTAGGTTCACAAGAGGGAGGAAATCAACGCCCTTGTTTAGCGACAGGTTAGTGAAGCACTTCATGAGAGGTTTGTTCCGGATGTTCCCTCCGGTTAAGCGTTTTCCACCGACGTGGAGCCTGAACATGGTACTGGCAGGGTTAATGAAACCACCCTTTGAGCCAATGGCTACATCGTCGATGAAGTTTTTATCATGGAAGGTGGCTTTTCTAATAGCTATATCATCGGCTAGACGGATCTCAGAGTTGAAAGCATTGGTCATAGACCCTGCGTATCTCAGATTTTTCAAAGACAAGGGCCCTCATTACGACCCTGGCGGAAATGGGAAAACGATGGCGGAAATGCAATACCGCCATCGAATAGCGCTCGGTGCGACTATGACCCGTCACCGCAAAGTACGAAGCCATTAGCGACACCGTAGTGAACGCCAACGCTAACTGCACTAAGCACGCGCGCGCGCGCCATGCCAAACCGCAAACACCACCATGGTGCAACGGTACGCCAATTCCGACCCTAGCGGACATGCACCTAACGCCATCAGGCATGGCGGAATGGACCATTCCGCCATGGTGAGAAGTACGGCATCGCGAATCAACCGTAAACGGCCCCACTGAGTGCCTGTACACCGCTCCCTGCCCACAAAGTACAACTCCCTGTAGGTGCAAAGAAGTCACAATGCAACCATTGAAAAGTACAAAGCACCCATGCATGCCAACGAACAAAAGCAACACAAGAGGTGCCAATGGGAGCTGCAGGGCACAGATGGCACGAATACAGAAGCCATCCCAATGGACATGACCACAGTCCCCCACCAAGAAACGCACGCAAACACAGGCACCTGTGCCCAGCAACAATCCGAAAACACATCATTCCACCAGTCCACCTGGCTGACCGGCATCTGTTACACAAAACCCAATCCCCCGCCCCTGAGCATGACAACATTCAAACTGTCACATTGGCAGCCCCCATCCCTGACCTCACGGGCTCAGTAGGCAAACGCGCCCAGTACAGTACCACGCAACTAAACCCCGAAGCAGGAACCCAATGCAGATCTCCTCACAATACATCGCCCCACAAATAGGCACATGCCACATCACTTGCAAAGAAAAACGCTACACGGGCCAAATCCGATCAGAAATTTAATGCACAACTAAATCACCAAGCCCATACAGCCATCAGGCCACGAACTCAAAAACACATTCCACCATTGAGGGCTGCATCCGCAAGAAATGACCATCCACCACTTGTGTGACGCCCTGTTCCAGCATGGTACACAGAGCCACATTCACGTACGAAAAGGCTACATGGAAGCGCACACAACCGCAGGGCCGTCCCAATGTGGAGGCACTAGTCCAGCTGAAAGGCCGAAATGTTGCTCCGAGCCACCAGTACTGCGTAAGGGCATGTGGGCCACTGGCGATCGTCCCATAAGATCGTAATGCTGCTCCACCGATTAACACGAAGCAGCAGGTGTTGGGAGTAAAATCCATCTGCAGGAGTGGCATACAGATGGCAGTGGCAAAAGGGGAGGAGATACCTGTCAACCAAAAGAAAAGAACAAGAACAGAATGGCCATCAGAACCACATACGAACAACTCACTTCAATGAGCACACGAAATCCACAGCCATATGCATGCTAGCCCACTCCAAAGGATCATCACCACCCCAAAACCACTTGCGACTTATAACTCTCTATATCGAGGTGTAAACACCATCACAAACGAGTGTACCTGTGCATGCGTCTGCCATAACAGAATCCATCAGAGGGGAATGTTAACGTGCATGGACACAAGTGGCTGAGTGCGCGTCGAGACAGGGAGGGCTCAACAAGGCCAGATAGACGATGGGCCCACTATGGCAGCCCTGCATCACATAGCGTAGGGGAGGCGGATAGACCCCAAGAAGCCCTGTACAAGGGAAACTCTGCATCAAATCACCTGCCCATGCATCCATTCATCATACCCTCATCCAGGAATCAAAACGCCTGAATAATTACTCACATGACATTAGAAACATCCATTGAGTCTGTGCGTAATGCAGCCTGCTAAATCCACAGTGCCCCAGCCCGTAAATCCAGTGTTGTGAAGTAACATGTATTTGGGAATGCCCGGCCTCATCGCCCACGTAGCTATTGCGCATCCCAAACTATTCATATCAATCATTGCTCCCTCGCCATGGGCCCTGTCTCAAGGACATAGAACAAAAGAACGTTATATTTGCAGACAGACCTGTGGGCATCTCCTCGCCGCTAGCCGGAAACCGAAAGCGCCGCCCTTCGAATTCCTCATTTTCAACATCACGTCGATAAGGCATCTGTGGCCGTTTGAAATCACTAATTATTCCATCGAGTGCGGATGTGCGTGAAAATGGCAACTGCCTTCACCCACGAATGGGAAGCCACGCCCGTCGTTGCAACTCGGTACAGTGATGCATGAGGGCCCACCGTTACTCTAGTACTACGTTCCACTGACCCTTCACAAGTCCGTTCGCGACTGCACAGATAGTATGGGAAACAATGGGACCACAGCAGAATGAACATATCAACCAATCTTACACGGCCATCGGGTACAAATACATGAATGCAATAGCAAGATACAAATACCCGATTAGCAGCGTCGTGCGCGGGACATGCTCGGCCAAAGGGGAGAGCAGTTGGCACAGGTGGAATCAATCACCACAGGTGGAGGCCATACAGCCTGGAAACACATAAATTGCACAGCCAGTCTCCTCCCACAACCACAGCGAAATGCTACCGGCAGGACTCGCGATGTTGGCCCTGGGGGACCTGATAGCACTGCAAGTGCTCCGACTCCAAGAGGAAGACGAACATCAACTACAACCAGCCGCACGGAGGAGACGCAGGAGGAGGAGGAGGCCAAGGCAGGGCCAGCAAGGCCCACCAGCACAGCCACTACCACCACGCAGGCAGCCCGCAATACCACGCCTCCGAGCACATCCGTTCAACCTCACTGATGAGCAGATCCACACCCTCTACCGTCTGGACCGGGACACCATAGCCGCCATTGTGGACATGACACAGGCTGACCTAGTCAGCATGATAGATAGCCCAACCGCCATCCCACCCCTACTGAAGGTGGTGTCTGTACTACACTTCCTGGCCACTGGCACCTACCAGCACACAGTCGGACAGTTGCATGGCATTTCTCAGCCACTGTTCTCACGGACACTATTCCAAGTGCTCGATGCCCTCCTGCAGCACGCAGACGACTACATCTCTCTACCACGCTCGGAGCAGGAAATAACCAACACAAAAGTGGGATTCCATGCACTTGCCGGCATACCGGGTTGCATTGGTGCCATCGACTGCACCCATGTTGAATTGGTCGTCCCACATGCCATGGAGGCCCAGTACCGCAACCGAAAACAATTTCATTCCCTGAATGTACAAATGGTGTGTGACTCCAACAGGATCATTACGCATTGTTGTGCCCGATTCCCTGGATCAACCCATGATTCCATGGTCTTGAGGAACTCTACCATACCACGCTACATGGAGCGACACGCAGGGAACAGATCCTGGCTACTCGGTGAGTCTCATTGCATGCATGATGATGTGGGGTATGTGATTTGGCAATGTACTGGCAGGAAGGGGGGGGTGTGCGTACGTATCAATGGCATTCCACATCCTACGTTTCTCGTCCACATACAGGTGATGCTGGATATCCACTGAAGAGATGGCTCCTCACACCAGTCCGGAACCCACGGGACCAGCATGAGGAGGACTACAACCATGCCCACTCACGTACCCGTGTAGTCATAGAACAGGCATTCGGCCTACTGAAGACTCGTTTCTGCTGCCTGAGCAGGTCTGGCGGGGCACTCCTGTACCGCCATGAGAAGGTTGCAAAGATGGTCATGGCATGTGTCATGCTCCACAACATGTGCGTACGTAGAAATGTGCCCATGCCCCCTGACGCAGAACTGCAAGCACCTGATGATGGTCATGATGAGGGTGGGGATGTGGCAGCACCTCATGGAGTCTGCGAGGCCCCGGAGGCCCGTGACATCCGTCAGCATCTCATTGATGTATGCTTCTAGCACTCACGCCTGGTGGCTGATACATGGACACGGGACTCGTGGCACTGCGTGTGTCTGGGACATGCACAATATGGACTGTACGCCTATGATGGCCTAGTACACAAAGATCAATGTCCACACATCTCATTGGTTGATCGTGCACTTTTTATGGCATATGTGATATCATGTTGAACACCCTATCGACCCGCCACCCAAGTGAGCCCAACACACCCCCTCCACCCTCCTACCTCCCCCCCGAACACCAGTGTCCAAAGATGCTCATTGTCAGTGGGCTGTCGCTATTGCAAGCCCCCTCTGCGGGTATCAGGGGCACCCCTGCCTGTGGAGCGCCGGGTCCTCCCAGATCTACGTTGGGGGCTGCCCTGGACGGAACTTGCAACGGATGATGTGTCTGCCTGATCACGTCCATGCATGTCCCTAAGGGTTTGCGAGAGCTCAGTGAGCACACGGCGCACTGCGGCAAGTTCGGCACATACGTCTTTGGACGTCGCATGCAGTTCCCCCCTCAGGCTCTCGGTGCTTCTCTCCATTTGGACTCTCAGGCTCTCGGTGCTACTCTCCGTTTGGACTCTCAGGCTCTCGGTGCTACTCTCGATTTGTGCCCTTAGCGTCTCAGTACCTCTCTCCATTTCTGCCCTAAGTGTCTCTGTTGATGTTTCTATGTCTGCCTTGGTGCCCCCACATTCATCGGCATGGCCCTTGAGGAGTGTGGCCATTTGCTGCTGTTGGACGATTAACTTGTCGAGGGACTGTTGCCTCTGCTGGGCCATGGCCATTTGCGGTGGTGTCACAGAGGGGCTGTTGTCCTCATGTTGCCTTGCCACAGGGCTTGGGGGGGATGGCCAGTCGTCGTCTTGTGGGTGCCCCTGCGTGGTATCCTCATGTTGTACGGGATGGGACAGACAGGGGGATTGGGACAGGTCATGGATGGATCTGACTTCGACATCCCCGTTTTCTGTGTCCGAGCATGCTGCCATCAATGGGGTGTCACCTATGGTGCTGCTGCCACCAGAGGCAGTGCCTTCTGTGGCATCCATTGGGGGGACCTGTGGTGGTGGTGTTGTGGGCATGCTGGCTGCTGGGGTGCCTGTTGATGTTCCCTCCTCTGTGCTGCCACCTGATTTGTGCTGCTGCCGTGTCTTGATGCGTGCAGCTGAGGTGGAGGGTCTCTGGCCGTTGGTCTTGGCCCTCTTTGCAGGTGTGCTGGTAGGGGTGTCCTGTAGCTCGTCGTTTGGATCGGACCCTGTGGTGGAGTAAAGGAGGGCGAGGGTTATTGATGGGTCTGTGGGAATTGGAATGGCATTGTATCACATGCTTTGGGGTGGTACCTGAGGGTGATTTGGGTCGGGGACTTGGAGGTGCTTTGATTTGTGTGTGGAGTGAGGGTGCAGTTGTTTGGCAGCCTGCAGTTTGGGTGTGCCTGCTGCACGTGTAGTGCGTGTATTAGGGGTTTTTAATTATTTATGTATTTATTGTGGATTTTAACGTGCGCTATCAGGCCGATGTGTGTGGACGTTCTCCTGGACATGTGTTTCTGTTGCACTATGTGGACGCATGGTACTTCACATGGATGGACTGTGTGGATTGTTATATCTGGCCCACCTACCTGAATCTTCGGATGTCTGCACTCCTTTCTCCATCCCTCCGACTCCCTCAATGCTCTCCATTCCGATGGTGGAGGCACAGATTTCTTCCCAGGGGGTCAACTTGATGGGTGATTCAGGACCTCCCCCGGTGGCTGTGGCAATGTTGCGGTTGGCGGAGAGTATGCTGCGGACGCGTATCCGCAGGTCGTCCCATCGCTTGCGGCATTGCTGTGGGGTGCGGGGTGCGGTCCCCACCGCACTTACACGCTGTGCCACCAGAGCCCATATGGCCTTCTTGTTTGCAAGTGCCGTCCTGGTCATTTGCGTGCTGAAGACGACGGCAGCATTCTCCTGTAGGGTCTCTGTTAGCACGGTGAGTTCCTCGCGGGAGAAGTGGACCTGCCGCTTGCGATCGCACGCTTTCTTCGCTACTTTTCCCATTTTTCTTGGTTTCGCTAGGGTGGTTGACGGGGTGGGGTGTGTCTCAGGGTAGTGTTTTTAGTGGTTGTGTGGTTTTAGTGTATTTATAGGTGTACGCCGGGATGTTTCCCGTTCCGGCCCCGTGTTTTGACTTCCGTTTCCGTATATTTCCGGCCACCGTACTTTCCGGTAGGCGCACACTGCGGTGACCGCTAAGAGGGGTGGCGGTATTGCACCTGGGGCGCCGTACGGCGGCGGTGTGGGCCGTTTTGGGGTCATTTCCGCCATCGCGGACTTTGCACTTCCGCCATGCCGTGGTGCTCGTGCTCGATGGGTCGGAATGGGCCGCAGTTTGTTCCTTCGTGCTATGGCGGAAACGCTATTTACGCTGTGGCGGTCCGGTCAGTCGCTTTCCGCAAGGGTCGTAATGAGGGCCAAGGTCATTTTGTCAACAAGTCCTCGTTTCATCCCGAAAGTTCCTACAACTTATCATAAACACTCATCCATTCTCCTGCCCACCTTCTTCGCGACCCCCTCATCAGCTGCGGAAAAGGTCTTACATACCTTGGATGTCAAGAGAGCTCTAAAATTTTACCTTCATCGAACTCAACAACTTCGATCTACGCAGCAACTCTTCGTTGCATATGGGCCTTCGGCAAAGGGGAAGGCAATCTCAATGATGGGTCTCGTCGACGATTGCCTTCTGTCATTCAAAAGCGGGGAAACCGCTACAAGGACGTCTGAGAGCTCACTCAACCAGGGCGACTTCGTCGTCGACGGCGTTGTGGGCGGGGATTCCACTGACAGACATTTGCAGGGCTGCAGCATGGTCAGTGCCTCATACATTCACCCGCCACTACTGCCTCGAACGACAGCATGCAGACGAGATACAAATGGGATGAGCAGTCTTGCGACATCTTTTTCAGTAAGGTAAGCCCTTTTCTTCAAGAAGGGTCTCTATGTTGGTTTGGATATATGTAAACGCGTGTGTTTTATGTATGCTTTTATGGCTTATATGAATATTACTTGGTGCAGTACTGTGGCACGTTTTAATTTCGAATCTTGTGTGATCGTGATTCGCCTTTTGCAGGATGGGGTGGGTGCCGAATTGCATTCACACCTCCTCCCTTGTTTCAGGTTCACTGCTGTGCATTCTATTCTAAGCATGTGAATCCATGAAAGATCCAATGCTGGAGAAGGGAATAGTTTCTTACCTGTAACTCCATTTCTCCAGCATTGGTATCTTTCATGGATTCCCTCCGGCCTCCCCTACATGCAATCGTCTTGTAGTTCTTGTTTCACCCCGTTCTACGTTCGAGGGGTCGAAATCTGAAAGGAGCTGCGGGGGCGGGGCATTTATGCCACTACGTCCTAGTGGGGTGTGCGTGCGCGGCCCAAATCAACGTAGATAGGACACAAGAGTCGATCGTTTTCCTATGGGAAACAGCTTTATAAGATTACCGAGGGTTCCCACTCTGTCGACGGGGAATATTCTAAGCATGTGAATCCATGAAAGATACCAATGCTGGAGAAATGGAGTTACAGGTAAGAAACTATTCCCTTGCATATCAGTCTTTGTCCCACCCACATGGGCAGTCCAGCACCGAAATGCTATGGCAATTCCCTTATGAACAAGAGTACCAACAGCACCCACATACACGTGACTCAGCCTTGTTGGGCCTCATCAGTGAGGTGGAGCTGCGCCTCTCTGAGCACAGTGAGCAAGGGGTCCATGTCTGGATGACGTGGACCCCTTAACGTGTAAGGACATTGAAACAATTAAGTAATTCAAGGTAGAACCCACAAAAAGACTGCAAATGGCTTGTAACAGAACTGAATTAACTTGTCAATCATTGTGAAAGTTTGTACACAAATTGTGCAAGTCTATTTTTCAGAGAGGCACGTTTATCAATAGTCCGTGTATTGAAGTCGTGGATCTCTTGAATTAGTTCTTATTCCATGGACAGCATGGCCAAAGCATTTAGACAATCCTCAGTCACTGTGTTTCTCAAGAATGTTTTAACTCGCTTAAGGGTGGAGAAGCAGCACTCAGACTCGGCTATTGTAATGGGTGTAGTGATCTAAATTTTTTATAACTGCATTGTCTCACAAAATGCTTCTTCTTTTCAATGATCTCAAAGCATCTACGAAGTGCGTCCCTATGCTAATATATGGCTTCTACTACCCGAATATGGTAGCTCCAGCAAGTGCAAGATGGTCTTATAAGTCTTTTATCTGATACCTCATCTAGAACTTTGGTTCTTTTTGGAGAGCGAGAATTTATTTTTACAAATACCAGAGATATCAGTAAAGAAAATTCGAGCCTCTGACATTTTGGAAATGGCTTGTTCCATGATGAGGTTAAGCTGGTGTGCATAGCAATGTACATAATGGGTATTTGGATACACTTCACTTACTTTCTTTTGTATTCCACCAGACACCCCCCTCATTACACTTGCACCATCATGTGTTGGCACAATTACTTTTTTTCGTGGCACTCTTCAGGGAATACTTTGTCCAATTTTTCCATTATGGCAGTAGCACTGGTCTGCGCACTAGAGTCTTTCAGATGAGTAAATCCCTAAAACCTTTCAACAATTCTGTATTGATCATCAATGTACTGATAGACTAGCACAGACTGAGTTTTTGTGGAAACATTCGTTGAATTGTATGCCTGCATAGCCACATAATCTGTGCATTTTAACTGCTCTACAATGATCTCTCTAGTGACCGTGAGCATGCAGACCAGAAGCTCATTCTGAATAGTTTTTGAAGTGCCCTTGAATACTGTTGCATCCTTTAAATGTAGTTCCATTTCACTGTCCATTCTGGATACAAAATCCACCAGGCCTCTAAACACACCAGGATTCAAAGAATCTTCAGTTTCATCATGGCCACGTAAACCCAATTCAAATGCACTGCAAAAATGCACACAGTCGATTAACTTTGACAAGATGTATTGGTTTTTATCCACATCCTCGTTATGCTTCATCACGCTCCAGCGATGGGCATTGTCCAACAGTGTTGCAATGTTTACACTTCCCTACATGCACAGTTGTAATATATTCTCAATATGAGATTTGCACGATTCAGGTCTCTTGTTTCTGACAAATGCTTTAAGTCAGTGACTCCTGTTTTCATCCAGGCTGTTTCACCTCCATACAGCAGGCAGGGGAAGCAGAACAAACACCGCTTAGCAATGCTACCAGTGAGCCCTGTCTTCTTTCCATACCCTAACATATAAAATGTGTGTGTGTAGGCCTTTCTCGTATCTTTTGCGGACTGTTCAGTTTTCATATCTGGCCGATCAGGCCTTAGTCTTTTCACCTCGTTTTTCACTGTGTGAGTTTGGAAAATGGTTTTGAGAGCAAGTGATCCACTGAATTCATTTTCAGCAAGAGTGACGCCTGTTAATAAGCAAAATTATGTAAATATGTATATGGGATCATGTAGTAATTGTTCAAAGGTATGCTCTTTAATAACACAGAAGTATAATTTGTCGGTACTAGGCACAGATAACATCTGCAACTATACCCAACTCAGCTGTACTTGTCATTGTTAAGTTGGGTATAATTGCAGATTTTTTTTATGCATGAGTTAACATAAATGCCCATTAGCAACTGTGACACCAGCCACACAGTGGGCCTCATTACGACCCTGGCGGAAATCGCGGTGCTAAATGCACCGCGGAGCACGGCGGAAAGCTGCCGATAGCGCCATGGAGGTTGGCGGATTTTCCGCCCCATGCCGACCTTGGCGGGGCGGTAAATCCCCATTCCCCATTTTACCCTTCCCCATTCCCATTTTTGCCCCATAGGGTATAATGGGAGTGGGGAAGGCGTTAATTCCGCCACCGTAAAATACGGTGGCGTAATTAACAACAAGGTCCCGTAGCGCCATCGATTTCTCCGCCCGGAAAAACCAGGCGGAAAACGTTCCATGGCGCTACGGGAACTCGTAGTAGGGCGGACGGGTCCGCCGCGAATAACGCTGGCGTAAACCCACTCCGCCAGGGTCGTAATGAGGCCCAGTATGTGAAATGAGGCAAGTTTTTTCTGTTAATACTGTTCTAAAAACATTGTTTCCAATGTGGGGAGAAATGCACTTGATTTTTCTGACTGCATCACACAGCCCCTGCCCCTCCCAGGCATTGTGGGAGCAATGGTAAAGATAAGGAAGAAGGCATTCTGATGTTTCAAAGGCCATTGAATTTTTCAGCGGTAAAACTGAAATCACTGTATACCATTCAACTGGAAGATGCCTGGACATCATGAGGTAAGTGGGAACCACCACCCAATCCTATCCTTTCGAAAAACAGTTTCCAAATGGGCAACAAGTTTTCTTCTGTTGAATCATAAGCGGGCTTTTTAGCATTATAGGTCTTATGACTTTCCATTTTCACATGCCACCCTCTCAGCTAGCCATAGATACCAGTCTGTACAGTTCATCTGATTTTTCCCACCTCTTTGATCACCACAAACATGGGCTTCTTTTCTAATTTTTCTTAACGAAGATAGCTGTGTGCCTTCTTTACTAAATATGAACCCAAACAGTTGGAATGCCCTGAGCACCCAACCCTACAAAGGACTCATGCTAGCTCACCTGCCTTGTCATTCTGGAGAATGGTCACTGCAATTAACTCCTTCTCAGGCTATGGGAAAACAAATTCCCGGAAGGTATCAATGGAGGTTGAAGTCTGATGTTTTGAGTTTCACAATTACTCTGGACTGGTTGGATTTGTTCATGCAATGTGGTTCGATGGTCTGCAAAGAGAAAGCGAGAGACTGATCTGAGAAACGGCAACATAGGCTCAGAGCAATATTAAAATGGTTTCAGAAAGGAAGGAGAGCGAGTTAACTGCTTGGACTCCGAAGTAGATCAATGCATAATAATTTTCAGACATCCCATGTGTGATCATTAGCAGAAGTACACACCAATCCATTTTTAGTTTGGGCTGCTAGGTATTGTGTTAGAGTAATGATGGGGAGACATTTCATTTGAGGAGGGACACAAAGCTTGTAGGTGTTGTTTGGATATTTGCCCACTCATTGACTGGACATGACAATGCTAATCCCTATGGCCATTTCCACCCAGTTCATACGCCACTCTGCCCAAAACACCTTTTCATGGGAACTCTTTGAGCTTGCTTTAATCAAGCTTTACCATTAAAGTTGCACTCCAAAGGACCTGCTAGCGTTTTTTCAAAGCAGTCTTCTGAGAGTTAATGACTAATTGGAGTTGTAAGCGCTCTGTGAAATACAAATGTCTTAACCAGGTCTGCCTTCAGCCACTCGATTAATAAGCACTACGCATGTCCTTCTCGACAGTACTATTAAAGCAAGCAAGGCAAAGCCAACTGTTTTGGCTTGTGAATAAGTATTAGGCGTTTGCCAGGCACTGCTACTAGATGCCCATGTATTTGCACCATTGTGCACCTGCTAACATCAATAGACCGTTAATACCACCATGGTAGTGCCTGGCATGTGCCTTTCCCATGTCTACTCAAAAGCCCAAACGGTTGGCATTGCCAATCCTTGTTGATTAATGCTGAAATATTTTTACCATTTGCAGAATCAAATCAAAATGTTTACTTGACTGGGATCAAGAAGCAAAGTTTGTGATTTATTTCATATACATCAATGACCAATTCTCTGACTTATTCAATAAAATCTTGTATTTAAATGTGGTGGAAATCGGATAACAAAGCACGCATTTCTGTGATGTCTTAAACTGTAAAGCAGCCATTTTTGCACAAATCTGTGCCTTATCTCTTCACGTGGTATGCGAGCTAACTGAACAACTCTAAACTTATCTTTTTTCCACAACTTCATCACATGATTCCACCACTTTGCATCATGGCACATACTTGGTAAACCCATTAATAGGCTCATTTTAAGTGAGCTTCTAAATCCGCTGAATCAGATAACCTCTGTCCTCGCTGCCTGGTCATGAAGATGTTAGTAATTTCCCTGCCATAGCATCGTGGAGCAATTTGGGCTGTTCCAGTGCCTACTACCAGCCTGGCTAGGAAATGAGGGGGGTTGGCTACATTATAATGTATTTATTCTGCCTGCCTTTCTCAATGCAGGAAGATTTCCATGGGTGATAGTCTCTCCACCAGCATCAAAAGTAGCTCTGGAAGGAGACACTGCCAGTTTCCACTTGCAGATCAGGGATAAAAAACGCATCATGTATTTCACCCTTGAGGCCGCTGATCTGTCAGGAGAATGCTGGCAAAAAGGTCACATGCTGAGAAAAAAGCACAGCGAGCTTGGTCTCTGCATGATATTATCAATCTGTGTAATTAACCCCTTCTTTAACATGAGGCTGATAAACATAAGATTTTTTGGCACAGGTGGTTGAAATGACTGACATTGACGATGGTCGCAGACCAAAGCAGGAAGGGCCATTAAAGGGTCACAGATTAACCTGTGTCGATAGCCCTGGAGGGCACCAGAAGTGACTCTTACCCCAAACCACAGGAACTTGTATGGGGCACGGTTTTGCCAGTGAAATTCAGAATTGAAGAGACGACCGATTGGTGAAGTAAAACCTGATGGGTACAGGAAGCAATTTGGTGGCCTGCGATTGGGTTGATGATCGAGGTCCTACAGGTGAATGAACTGGCAACTCTAAGGGCAGCCAGGGTTCCAAATCCAGCCTTGCAGGAACATGGAGCAAGCTATAGCATTCTGCAGGAATGGTGGTTCAGGACGCCGACAGTCCACCCACTGGAAATATTTCATGAAGGAATGGCAACTTATTATTAAATGACAAAACCCTGGTGGGATCAGCTCAGTGCACATATTTACTTTTTGTAAAATGGCAGCTGGAACAGCCTGCTGGTGGGACTGGCATTGAATATTTACTGAAAAATCAGTGGGCTGATCGCGCAAACTGCAAAGAAAAAAGATTTATTTGATGAAAAGTGAAGGGGGAGGTGGTGGGGCGGTGGGGCAAGAGCCTGCTTATAAAATAGTTTTGAATTAAAAAAGAGCTCCAGACCAGCCCAGTGCAAATGTTTATTTCATGGACAATGTTCAATATTTACTAAATGATAAAATGCCAGTGGGATGAACACATCGAGTACAGGACGCTGCACATGGTAATAGTGGTGAGACCAGTCCATACTCTCGGGTCTGCCCTTATATCCTCCATTAGAATAGGGCTCCTTGACCTTAGGATACATAGCAAGTTTCTATAATGCCCCAGTTAGACCCCAGAGTCAGATGCCATAAGGCCAAGCTAGCACAAATGGCAAGATTTCCTAATGGCCCAGTGAGTGTTTCGGAGCACTTCCATAAGGACCAGGTTTGCAGTCTATGCCCCATATGCATGTATAGTAGCGTGCAAAGGGCCTCACACCAAAGGAGTGCAGTTTCCTTCATTTTCATTGCACTCAGTTTAGGAGTTGAAAGGGAATATATAAGCAGAGCTACCAATGTTCCCAGACATGTGGCAGGATTAAGAATAATCAATGTGTCTTCTCTGCTGAGTGGACATTCTAGAAAACAATACGTGCAAGATAACAGCTTTCACGTGGTGAATATTTCTGAGCAGGTCCTTTTAGCTGCTCAAAACCTTTGCGAACACTCGCCTGCCCTTCCAACCCCTCCCTCACTGCTTCTCCTCCTCTGAATTACCAGTGCTTCCTTGGCGGGCAGGCACTCTGCTGAAGGTAGCTCAGTAAGTCAGGTGTGGGCTCGAGACACAGGAGCAAGCCTCATGATAACAGGTGCCTGCTCTCACACACACTACTACAAAACGGGACACACAGGTAGCCGGTTTCTTGTGGCCCGCTACCTGATAGTGGGGCCGGGTAGGTAAAGAAAGGGCCAGGTACGCACCACTTATTTTGAAAGCATGCGGTGCACACCTGGGCCAAAAAAGGTGAGCTGAGCACTCTGCCAGCCAGCAGGGCATTGACCCAGAGATGCTGAGCAAGCCGCAGGCCCAGGGCATAGCCAGCCTCAGCCTCCGGCAGTGCCCTGGAGGTTGAGACCGGGTAGGCCCTGGGCCTACGGCACGCTCAGCGTCTATGGTTTGATGCCCTGCTGGCTGGCAGAGCGCTCACCTTTTTTTGGCCCAGGCGCGCACTGCTTACTTCCAAAGTAAGCGGTGCGCGCCTGGGCCTTTCTTTACCTAGCCGGTCCCACTGTCAGGTAGCGGGGGCCTTGCCTACACGCCACATCCCCAACAGTACCCGGCACTGAAAGAAGAAGTAAAACAAGATGAGAAGAACGGGTACTTACCTGCAAACTTCTTTGACCCCTCTGTGGTGGGCAGCTCAGCTCGTCGACGAACACACAATCCAAACATAGAAGTTTGAAGGTGCGCAGGCGCACGCACCTTGCGCCATAACCCCACCCCCACACTCAAATGTTATTGGCTGGCAAACAGCCAATGACATTACTGTATCTATGCAGGGAAGGAATCTACGGTGCGCTGTTTGCGCACATATTATACTGGTGGGGTAACCCCTCAAGCGCCCCGCCAGCCTACTAATTAAAGGATTTGTGTAGCTACGAGCTCCGCACACTTTACTATAGGGAAAAGCTGCGTGAAAGGGACGTGCCCTGTTGTGGAAGCCGGCCATGATAGGATGACGTACTGTTGCCACAGTGCCCCCGCGCCATGCTGCTGGCAAATGCAAAGATTCAGAAGAACTTCTCTGAATCTTTATTCTACTGTGTCTGCTTTATTATTCTATTGGAACACTCGCACCTCAGTGGGGCACTGGTGGGGTGGGGGCGGCGGCGCCCCGCAGCCCTATGATGGCGCCCGCCACTGAGCCCGACTGCTCTATACTTTGTTGTTTTCGGCCTCCTCTTCTTGGCAGTGCTTCAGGGGCCAGGCTGGAAGGTCGTTGAGTCTGACGTCCCCGACTGATTACCTGTGTTGTTGTGGAGGGATGTTGATTTTTCATTGCAAGTTGGGGCTGGGCAGTGTGGGTGGGTGGGAGGGTGGTGAAGGGTCACGGCTGGTTTGGGGGATGGCTGTGGGGGAGGGGCGAGGGTAGCTTGTGTTCAGGGGGATGTTTGTTCAAAAGGGTTAACATGTGAGGTATGTCCAATTTTACTTTTAAGTCGGAATGTGCTTGTGGAAGTCATGTTTGTGTGGAAAGGATGGCCACTGGGACATTGATGCAGGAGTCATGTATTGATGCAGGAGTCGTCTGTTCTCCTTGGTTGAAACGTACGTGGTCTGAATAATCTTGGCAAGATGGTCAAGGTCTTGTTTTATGGGGAGTGACACAGAGCACATCTATTTATGCTTCACGAAACTCACTTGTTGGGGTAAATGAATGATGCGTTTGCCAAATGCTTGGTTGATTCTCATTTTTACTCCTCTTATTCTTCGTAGTCACGTGGGGTTTCGACCATTATTCGTACGTCATTAGGGTTTCGACCACTACGTTCTGAGTGCAAGGTATTTAATCTAATCAGGGACTTTGGCTCAGCGCTTAGTCACGTTAGTAAATGTTTATGGCCCAAATATAGATGATCCTGGGTTTTATGATTCTTTGGATTAAGTGCTTGGCCTATTCACATACTCGGCTGATTGTAGCGGATGATTTTAATACGATACTGCATGCAGAGCTAGATAGGTTGACTCCTGGTGCAAAGTCATTGTCATCGGCTGCTAAGGAAATAGATTGGAGGTTGGAAGATTTTGGGTTACAGATCTCTGGAGAACCTTGCATCCTGATGATAGGGTTTTTTCCTTTTATTCTTCAGTCCACGACATGAGATTGCATATAGATTTGAGGCCAAAATTGGTACTAATCAGCAACACCTGAACAGACTGCCTCCCTGAAGAGTGCAAGAGGCATGAAAGCGCTTGGAGGAGAAGAGCAACTGAACTGCAGAAGGTACACAAAGCTGGGAACTAGAGTGCGCGCCTCACCCCCTCTTTTTTTCTAAATCTAGATTACGGAACGGTTTGACAGGATCTGTTTCACAGCACTAATATTTGTGTGATGCTGCCGAGGACGTTGTCTCATCACTTCCCGATTCCGTGGCATTTCCGGATGGAGGATCTGGTTATAAGTCGGCCACACTGGCATTTAAGGGCTAGGCTTTGTTCGATGTAGTGTACCGGAGGGTGGTCCTTGAGGTTATTACGCAGTTTTTTGCTAACAATGAAAGTTTGGTGGCTTCTGTCTGGATCCTCTGGGAAACCTTTAAGGTGGTTTTGCGGGGGTACGGTAAGGCTGTCCTCCAGAGGAGTTTGGCAGGTCTTGAGACTGAGCTTAAATTGCTCCAATCCGGGGACGTGGATCAACCATCTGGCAAAAACTTGGCAGCGATGAGGGTGGCTCATTTCGAAGAGGAGGCGGGTAGAGGGGTGTCGACGAGGCAGCTAGAGAAACATTGGGTACCCTCATTACCGTAGATGAGATCCTGAAAGCGATTAAAGCTGTACCAACTTCTAAGGCCACGGCATCCAATGGAATGGCCTCATAGTTTTATAAGGAATTTGGCCCTAAAGTTGCAGAATATCTAGCCCAGATGTGGCAGTTAGTGTTGCAGTTGGGGTAATTGCCTCATGCAATCCGCGATGGCATAATTTCCTTGATTCTAAAACCTGGCAAGGATCCAATGGAGTGCGCCTCTTATAAAGCAATAACCCCAATCAATTTTGATACACATTTTTCTAAAATCCTGGCAGATCGACTAATCCCGTTACTCCCTTCTATTGTGAATTGGGATCGGTATGGCTTCATTCCGGGTTGCTCTACAGCACTTAATTTGTGGACACTGTTTGCATTGTTGGCCCAGATAGATCCTTCTGTGCAAGCGGTTGGAGCGCTTGTAGATATGGAAAAGGCCTTAGATTACATATGAGGTTCTGGGTAAAGTGGGGTTTCCGACCTTACTATCTGCAATGTGTTAACATCTTATATTCAGGGGTAACTGCAAGGATTGGTCTGTTTGGCATGCATTCGTCATACTTTGAATTGGGGTGAGGAAGCTGCAAGGGTGTCCTTTTGTCACCCCTTTTATTTGTGATTGCCATGAAGCCGCTTGTGGTTTGCTTGAGAACACTGCACAGGAACTGTGGGCTTCCGTTGGGAGGGGTCAAGGAACTGGTATCCCTCTACGCGGATAATGTTATTCAACAACCTAGGGAGTATTCTGCATCCACTCTTGCATGAAATTGAGGCATTCAGCAGAATATCTGTGCTGCGGGTGAATTGGTCTAAATCCATTTTATTCCCATTGAATGAGGCCACTCGATAGCCTCTTAAGGCCACAGGGGATCCGTTGGGAACAGACTTGTGCTAAATATTTGGGTATAGTGGTTAGCTGAAGCCGCAACTACTGAAAGATCAGCAAGGGGTTTATTTAGAGTCACTACGGGGGAAAATGGAGCAATGGTCCTCTTCTGATTTCTATTAGGGGCAGAATAGCAATTATAGAAATGTTAATCCGTCCCTAAACTATTGTATTTGTTCCTCCATATCCCAGTTTGGCTGGGTGCTCAATATTTTAAAGCGCTAGAAACGATGTTAATTAGGTTAGTGTAGAGCCCTAAAAGTCCTAGAATTAGATGGGAGACATTCACCGGCGTGTGGGAACCGGGAGGGACTGAATGTGCCCGATATGGAACTGTATGACTTGGTGGCCCAGGCCTTGTTTGTTTCACGCTGGATGCCGGGCTCAGTCTTTCCCACACGTGTGCATTGAGAGACGGTCGGCTCATCCTCATTCTTTGCAGAGCTTTGCGAGTTGATGACCAGTCATCTTTTGACCTTGTCTCGTGTACAGTCAGTGCATGGTAGAGGTTGTGCTCGAGAATGGATGTATCGAATCTGTATACTCTGGAGTTGCCAGTCTGGAGTAGTCAGTGTTTTGCCCCTACATGTGAGGGTATGATTGAGAGGGAGTGGTTTGAACCAGGGAATCAATAACCTGTTTAAATTCTGTGTGGATGGGACTTTTGTTTCTTGGGAGCAGGTTGAGGCCAAGCTCGTGCAAGGGGTTTTGGGCTGGCATTCCAGCACTTTAGAATTTGGGAGGCGTTCCGGGCATGGTCTCCGGGTTCCCTTCTTAACCACAAGTGTATGCGGTTCTGAAATATGTGGTCAACTCTGCGAATGCCAGAAGGGTGATGTCCACTATTTACCAGATGGTACTGGAGTCAGCTCCTAGGGCGGCATTAGCATGTAGATCAGTGGTCGGGGATATTGGGATAGACTTGGAGGTCAGGCGGTGGCAGTACATGTGCTTGTACACCAAAAAAGTGGTGCTATGCTCTAGGTTCAAACTTATTCAGTTCATCATTTTCCACCGAGCATATTTCTCCCCTTTGCTCCAGAAAGAAATTTGATGACTCTAAAGATGAAAGATGACCTAGATGCAAATTCGATAACGCTGGATTTATACATGTTCTTTGGGAATGCCCCTCTTTGATGTCATTTTGCCGGCAAGTAACCGAGATGACTGGGTATATGGTTTACCACAAAGTGCCTGAAGACATTCTCTGTTGCTTGTTTGGGTGGCACCCGGGGAATTCTCGGGGTGGGAGGAAACTGTTGGCCATTTGTATGATTCTTGCTAAAAGATGCATTTTATTGCTCTGGTCCAGTCCTGTTGCCTCCACTGCTGCGAGATGGCTATGTGATTGGGTGTTGTGATGTAGAATATGAATACAGAAGATGTTGGGATCCGGTTTGTGTGTTTTTACTGGCAAGAGAACCTGAAAACAATCCAGAAATAGTGGAGGAGATGGTGGTTTCTTGAGGAAAATGTAATGGAGCAACGCTCTGGGGGGGTCTGACAGTATGACACGACTGTGTAATGCATATGTTTTGTGTTCATTAACGATAGCGTTTTATTCAAATACCCCCTGGGATTGAAGCACCGCTACATTTTTGTTTTCGAGCTCGTTGGAGCAACAGAGTTCTAGGGGGGTGGAAGACTGTTTTGGGCTTCATTAAGGACTGTTGCTGGTCGCTAGACTATGATTGTTTTTTTAAAATTTTGTATTAGTTTATTACAAACTTTTAACAAAAATAATTCCATACATTTGGATATTTATCCATTACTTTTAGAAGTACATACTGAGATTGTTTTATCCTAGACTAGAAATCCTATATGTTAGGATCTGAGAGTACCATTTTCTCTCTTGATGTTCAATACGAAGTCCAATGCTTTCAGCTTGCAGTGTTTTATTCTAATTTGGCCAACACTATCTCGAGGAATTTCACCAGGGTAAACGTGATCCTTGGTCTTTGTCCTCCATACATCAGTTCACACCATGTTTCATCATCTGTGCCAACAGAGTCAAGCGTTCTGTTATAGAGATGTATTGTCCGTAGATCCTTAAGTTCTGGGCAGAACAGATTATGATAGGTTTTTCTTTCAGATGCTATATGGTTGCTGGGGCTAGATGTAATGTGAGCCTGTTTATAAATGAAGAGTTCCCAGGAGTTTCCAGTATTTAATTATTATGGATGTTAATTTATCTTTCCCCGTTTTTAAAAAAAACATTCTACATAAGCATGCGTTTGAATGAGGAGTTAGAGCACTTAACATGTTTGAACCTTCTGAAGTAAGGATTTTCCCTAGTTAAAGGGCTTAAAGGTGATGTCTTGTTTGTTTGTTTTATTTCTATAGCGCACCTGACCCTGAGGTATCTGCGCGCTTTTAGACACAAGTAGATGGTTACAGACATAGGCAAAGTAGTCAGATTACAATTTGGTCACAAGTGAAATGTTACAGGCATAGGCATTGTAATTAAAGTACGATAAAATGAATTACATAGGCAAGAGTACCGACAGGGCAGAATGCTATTCGTTCTTGCTAAGTAAACAGGAGATGACATTTTTCCTGAAGTTAGGGAGCAACCGGTTCGTCTTGAGGTCAGGGGCTAAGGTAAGGTATTCCACAATTGGGCTGCCATGAGTGGGGAAGCTACTCCCTGTAGCTCTTTTTAGCTTCTATCTCGGAATCATCAGACTGGGCGTGTTAAATGATCTAGTGACCTGTGTGGATTATCTAATAGTACATTTTCCCGTTAGGTTTGGGAGGAGCTGTACGGTTCAGAGACTTGAAGATTTGTATTTATATTTTGTTGAAAGATGCTTCATACATGTTCTCTGTTATAACAATATTGATACAGGATGTCACATCACTCCCTCATTTAAACGCAGTGTGCACCAGTTCAGCTTTCCATTGTTGAAGTTGGGTTTTTCCTAATTACACTATTCCAAAGACAATGTGCAGAAAAGGCAAAACATTGGCTTTCAACTTTCATACATTTCTGAATTGGCAGTTTTGGGAGTGGGGCTGAGGATTAACCTGGCTGCCATTTCTCTGCCAAACTTCGTAACAAGTATGTACAGTGCTTTTGGACAGTGGAAGTGCTGCTAAATGTTTCTGAAACTTGCCACTGTACTTCATAACAGTAAAATAAAATGTTTTTAAAGGGCTTTTTGAATTGACCTGCTGGACGTGTCTATTTCTGGGTTCACACATTTGGGAGGCTCGATAGAAGATGTTGTTGAGTACAATACATGCAACTAAAACCCATCTGCAGGGTTATTATATTCTGAGTCTACTTCCTCCTTCTCCCCACCCCCTCCCCATCCTTTTGACTGATTAGATTTTGCTTAGTGAATATCTGATGCAAACTAGAGGAGATAGTGAATTAGTGGATTGAAGAGCAGCAAAATTTAAAAAAAAGTGCAGAGGAGTACATGTGAGAATCGCCGGGATATGTAGGAGAAGAAATTGATGGATACACGCACAGTGGAAGGGCAGATTGGATCGCAGCCAGAGGACACGAACTCCAGATTAGATGTCTGTCACCCACATGATGATGGCCATAGCCGAGCTGTAGCATGGTGTGCGGTTCTTGGATACACCCTCGTGTGTGTGTGGTATGAGTTAAGTGATGACTGTTTGATGCATCTTGTTCCCCTTGCTCCAGACCCCTGGAACATCTGTTCCGTCGCTGTCGGGAACTGAGCGTTTCTTGTAAAACATACAGTGATGCAAAGAAGGCTGTGTGCATGTGCGGCTACAACACCATTCAGGGTTCGCTTCCCTTACAAACTCATCAGCTTCCATGCCTCCTTGAATTATTGCTGCTGGACCAGATGGGATGCGTGTTGCAGAGTTGTGTGAGTCTCGGGAGGATAGCTCGGGGGCAACATGCTTGCCTAGGAAGTAAGACACGGAGCGAGGTTCGATCCCCGGTTCCGCGTTTAGAAACTTCTGGTTACTAAGCGCGTTATAAATAACCTATCATATATTTTTCCTTTTTTCTTTGAATGTGTGCCATTTTAACAGATGTTTGGAGAAGTAACTCCCTATGAAGAATACCAATCGAATGGCTTCCCCACAGATCCTCTTCATTTATTTTTTCTAAAGCGGTTTGTGCCCCGTGGATAATCTTTGAACAAAACCATGCCAAGGGATGCTTTGCACAATTTTCGGACATGAGTCCTCAAGACCATCCGTGCCCTTTGTGACTTTCTTTCGGTTTGGCCATCTGCAAGAGGCTTCACCCCTAAATGGAGTTCTTCTAAGCCACATCATCTCTGCTCATTAAGGTTTTGGTTCTGATGAAGATGGTGAGTAATCGGGGATCCTTTTGACTTGCTCTTCTGGATAAACTGATGATAATGTTTTCTCTGAGGCGACTCTGAAATTCCCAGTGCCTTTTTTTTAAAATGTATTTATTTATTTATTTTTGGTTAGAAGCCCCAAGCCCATGTGGCTGTTTCCTGAGAGTGTTCAAGACCAAGACTAGCTGTACCTAGCGGATTTCACATATACAGCATTCAGTCCCACAAGATTCTTGGGTTCTTTTAATCATGTGAAGCAAAATCAGAACTCTGGGTACAATATAATGCAAGTACTTACAGACTTATGCTTTTAAGCTCAGGCCGGGCTGAGTTAGACTCCATCTTGTACTGATGTATGTTAAAGGCAACAGAAAAGGAAAAAAGTGCTTTCACTGCATGTTTTATATTCTGGGGCATTTTCACAATTAGAATTTCAGACTGCCACAAACCAAATGACGATGCAAACTGCAAACGACTTCCAGCTTTTACTAGTTTGCAAGGACCGTCTTCAAAGCCATTTATTTTTTATTCCCTTGCCCAGCTGCCATCTTTGTAAGGATTAAAGCAGGCAGGTTAAGGTAAACTCTCAGGAATCCTGCATGAGTGACACCCCAACACCCAGAAGTCGCTGGAATAGGGCCTCTGAGGGGGCCATCTTCACTTCAGACAGGCTGACTTATCACTGCTCCCCCGTAGAACAACTGAACGTGATGGAGTGGACTTAGTCGTAGCTCCTCCCTGATGGGATCATGCATAACTGCTCTTCATTTGAAAAAGATCAAGAATCCTGATACTTCTACAGGTTCTACGTAAATAAATACAGAGGAGACATGCCCTATGTTGTCATTTATGTTAGGCATACCTTAACTGTTGGTGAGTCTTGTACTAACCATCTTGTGTTTTTCGTTTTCCCACATACCGCTACTCATCTTGAGTATAACAGGAGGGCAGATATGCCTATCTTGGGGACCTATCATGGGCCATAAGCAGGGGGTTAACTATATAAAAATGCACTGTGGCTGGTACTTCCCACTTTATATGAAGTGGCGCGGGGAACATGGCTGGGTCCAGTGAGATGGGCGACCGTCAAGAAAAATAAGGAGTAATACAAATAAATGATCTAATTGCCTAGTAAAGAACGGAGCAGAGCTTCTGGGAACTCCATTCTCTGCGTCTCTTTATGCTGTCCCTGGGATAGTGTGTACGGAGTAGTGCCATTTCTGCAATTGGAGAGCCAGGGCGTCATCTACCTGGTGCACCTCTTGGTAGGGGTTGAGATCCCTGTATTTTGCATCCATGGTCTGAAGAAAACTGTGTGGTAGCCCTGATGGATGAAGCAGTTTGGAGGGATTCATTCTTGGGCTTTCCTTTACATGTCATACTCTGTCTAAACCACATCCACTAACTCGGTATCAGACCTTTGGTATCTGGATCTGAATGGACCACACAACACAATAATTGTGTACAGGAGTTTCGGTTAGACGTGATCCTAGAAACTTCCACTGACTGTGTATTAAAACCTTTGCGACCACGGAAGGTATAAAAGCTTGCCAAATTCTTTTTTTTTTAAAATTCTTTTTATCAAATGCACTTTAAAAAAAAAAGTAAACCAGCATCTGTAGGTGTGTATCAACCAGCAAGGACCAACATCGCTGATTACTGTGACAGTCGCAGTGCAAGCATTGCACCCAGTTCCTGGTTCGGCTAAGAGTAGGACTGACTGGAGAAGCCCTGAACTATCCCAAAACACCCTAATAGGGCAACTCATTTTAAGGTATCGGGTCCCAAAGAAAAGGGTATTTCGAATTGCAACTCCAAGATGCATCATGGTTAGAAATACAAAACCGGGAGCAGATTCCGTAGTGCCTTTCAGGAAAACACTAGTACATCCAAAGAGACCCCTCTGTAAACAGATGTAGATTCTTAAAGGGGAAAAACCTAACTTATGCTAACCCACCCCCCTATCATCAGTGCTTGTGAAGGGGGAATGGTTTTCCCCCCTCGCCTTGCAGCTTCAGCATTTAAAGAAAAATGCTTTCTTTCCCTTCCCGTAAGGAAAATTCATTTTTGCACAGGTGAACACTTACTAGATGTTGATCTGTCAATTGTGTTGGCCTGATTTACACCAGAAATCCACTTCTGTGCAGGGGGACAGCCAAAGCCGGAGCAGAGCAGCAGACCAACACCAGCTCCTGGTCTTAGAAGCAAACTGAAAGAAATCCAAAATTGAGGAAAGCATTTAAAAAAATCATTTCCCCTACCTGACAATTAACCATAGACTTCAAAAGTTTACCTCAGCCAATGGGAAAACGGTGAGGACTTTATAATTGAGGCTAATAAACAGACTGTGTCTTTTGGGCTAGGAGCAGTGGAGAATTTTGATGTGGGAGAGGACCAGACCAGAGTAGACCTTTCACCGCAGAGGAGGGGTGTTCTCCTGTAAGAGAGCGAAGAGCCCCCCACACTCCTGAACCCCAGGAGAGGGGTGGGCTCGAGTGTGGTGGTGAAGAACCCCCTGAACCCCAGAAGAGGGGTGTGCTTCTTTGAGGATGAAGTGAGCCCCTTGAGACCAAAAGAAAGCGACTTCTGGCCCAACCAAAGTAGGGGGGAGAATCTGCAAGAGAGGATGACGTTCACCCCAGAAGAGGGGATAGGAGGAGGAGGAGGAGGCGCAGACGCCACCGCCACCTTGCGGTCTTCAGAAAAGTGATTGACTGTATGCGAGGGCAACCTAAACAGGACATTTTACTGTTTCAGGATTTTGAATGCCTTTTTGTTTGCTGTCTGTTTACAATGCTGAGATCAAGGACTACATCGACAATAAATCAGCCACCCAGAAGCGATTTGCATGCAATAGTCTCATGCTTGTATCTATGAAGGCTGCCTATTTTTATTGCTGACTCACATTTCCCTGAATATTTATTAATTTACATTTTTTACAGATTTGACCACTTGTTTTTATTACCGCAAAAAGTGGGGCGAAGACCCTCCGTACCATCCCTTCCATATACCTGTGCAGCAAAAAATGGTGGTAAAGGAATGCAATGAGACAATTCGGCAAAACTGTCATTTGGCAAAAGTGGGGTAATGCCTTTTATGCTTCACTTTTGTTTAATAAAATTCTTAACAAATATTCTGCTGTCGTTTGTTGTGTGTTCCTTCAGCCATGTGACACGACCCAAGCTGATCGACAAACCTCCTGTTTACGTTCAATGGAAATTTACCATAGCATCATAGAATTCCCATAGGAGGGCAGCAGTCCGGATAGCGTCCACTTTTGTACAACCCATCCTGCATATCTAGGGCTGTGGCTTTCTTTTAGCCTTGTCTTGCGACAGGCAGGGAGAAACAAATAGACACCACTGAACACACATAGAAGGGAACAACAACTAGGCAAAAGACAAGTGGATATAGGAATGTTTCAGTGGAAAGTGGGGGAAGGGTTGGATGGGGATGTTAAAGTGGGATCGGAGCTGGACATTTGTAAGTAAAACATATAGATCATTGAAAGCATTCCAGATAGCCGTGTATTTCCCCACACAACCTCTGTTCCGGTAGGCAAATGTTTATTTGGCATTGAGAGCGACAAGGCCCTCCAACCACACATCACAGGATGACTTGCAGTACTTTTCTCTGAATAGAGACCCTGCAGATTAGGTTCCATGAAGTGCTGTTGCTTTTTTTTTAACAACTTTATTTATTTCGGTTACAGCGTTCCCTTTACAGTTAGTATGCATGCAGCTTGCCCTTTCTCTCTCCTCCCATTGGTCCCACCTCCGCCATCCCTTTAGTCTGTGTTGCTCTGATGGGCAGGAGACCCGCCACGGTTTTGGGGGCCCAGAAAGTTCGCCACCAGGCGGGATTGAAATGTTAGCGCCGGGATTCTTGAGTGGTAATCCAGTACTGATGCCCAGCAGTAGGTGAAGTGATGGAGAGGCCCTTCCTTCGCCGCTGTCACTTTCTCTGCCACCAGAATCTCCCAAAATTTTATCCACCATAGTGCCAGAAGAGGACCCTCCTGAGCTTTCAACTTTCGTGCCACTGTGATTTTAGCTGCTAGCAGTAGGTGTGTGAGCAGTTTGGCAGATCGGCCTATTTTGGGGTAGCAGTCCGGGCCCGCCACCCTGAGCAGGACCACCTCCGGGACCCTCGGCAGTTTGCGTTGGGTGATGTCTTCCTCGATCTGCAGGACTTCCCTCCAGAAGGTCTGTACTATCGGGCATCCCCACCACCTGTGGAAAAAGGATTCCCGCTCGCCGCAGTGTCTCCAGCAGCTCGGGTCAATGTCAGCGTTGCAATGGTGCAGGCGAACTGGGGAATAATACTGGCGGTGTAGGAGCTTCAGAGCGCATTCCTTGTTTGTAATGCATCTGGACGTCAAGTTGATCCTGGACCATATCTCCACCCATGTACGATCTTCTATGGCGTGTCCCAGGTCCCTTTCCCATCCGGACATGTATGGCGGTCTAACTCTTAGCATGTCCTCTTGAAGGAGGCGGTACAGTTTGGTAATCTGACATCGGCCTGTGCTTTCCTCTGTTGCCAGTTCAAGAGGGTGGAGGTCCCGGGTGGCTCCCCGACGGACCGTGGGCTTCGAGATCCAGTGGCGGAGTTGGATGTATGTGAACCTCTCTCCTGTTGTCAGCTGAAAGCGAGCTTTGCATTCCTCAAAGATGAGTGGGTTGTTGGCCTCGTAGAGCTGGGAGAGGGTTCGAAGGCCTCCTTTGGTCCATCGGCTGAAGCGAGCTGCCTCCATTCCTGGCCTGAAGTCGGGGTTCCATATGACCGGGGCGAGCGGGCCTGGGTCCCTGGGCACCTTCCTCCTCCGACGGGCCCATGCCTCAAGAGTCGCTTTTGTAGCTGATAGCATCTGCGGTCCATGGCTTTGATAAGGTCCTGGAGTATAGAGCAGGGAGTGTAGTTGCGGCTGGCATCTGAATTGCTCTATGCGGGACCATTTGGGGGGCCTCTGGGTTCGCCCAGGCCACTGCGCTCGCTAGTTGGGCCGCCAGGAAATAGTTAATCAGGTTGGAGAGTCCTAAGCCACCCCATTTTGGGGCCCCAGTCATGACCCTCATAGGTATCCTGGATCTGCGTCCCCCTCCACACGATTTTCTCTAGCTTCCTCTGTAGTTGTTCCAGGGCCTGTTTTGGGGCGAGGGGACCGGGAGAGCGGAGCACAGGTACAGCAGTCTGGGGAGGAGGTTAATTTTACATGCTGTGACCCGTCCCAGTAGCGAGATCTCTTGGTTGTCTCAATGTCAGAGGTCTTCCTCCGATTCCTTGAGGAACGGGGGAAAGTTGGCATTGTAGAGCTGTTTCAGATCCGCTGTGAGGCATACTCCCAGATAGGCTGTTGAGGAAGCGCTCCATGCTAGCGGGCAAAGTGCTTGGAGGTTGGCCACGAGGGGAGCACTCAGGTTGACGCTCAGTGCCTCTGATTTGGAGTAGTTCACCTGGAATCCAGCCACTCTTTCGAACGCCACTAGCTCAGTTAGGGTAGCGGGCAAGGAGGATTGGCAGTTGGTAATGGAGATCAGCACATCGTCGGCGTATAGGGAGATCTTGAATTGTTCGCCGTTTATCTCTAGCCCAGTGATGTTCTCGTTGGCTCGCGTCCTTTGGGTGAAGGTCTCCATGACCATAGCAAAGATCAGCAGGGAGAGCGGGCAGCCTTGTCTCGTCCCGCACGAAAGCTGGATCGGGGGTGAGGTCTTCTGATTTAGCCGGAGTGATGTTCTTGGGGCTTTGTAGTTTGCTAGCACCATTTTCTGGAATATCGGGCCAAACTGGAATGCCTCCATAGTGAGGCACATGAAGTTCCAGTCCACCCTGTCGAATGCCTTGGTGGCGTCCAGGCCTCGACGCTCTTGGGTCGTGATTTCGATGAGATCGAGCGCTCGGCGGATGTTGTCAGTGGTGCTTCTCCCTCTGATAAACCCTGCCTGGTCCTGGTCTATGATAGTTGGAAGAATTTGCGCCAACCTGTTCGCCAGTACCTTTGAGTATGTGTTAGCATCCACATTGAGCAGAGATATCGACCTATACGAAGAGCACTCCTTTGGGTCCTTGCCGGGTTTCAATAGCAGGATTGTAGTAGACTCTTGCATAGAGGGCGCGATTGTGCCCAAGTCCCGAAAAGAGTTAAATAGCTCTGTCATTGGGTGTAGCAACATGGGGCGAAAGAGTTTGTAGAACCTTGGTGGGAAGCCGTCTGGGCCCGTGGCCCTGGGTTTCAGGTTTTTGAGTACTTCCTCCACCTCTTTGGATGTAATTGAGGCTTCCAGGGCGGCTCTGTTCGCTTCTGGGATGTGTGGGAGCCGGGCGTCTGCTATATATTGTTCCTGGAGGGTCTGAGGGCGGGGGGCGGAAGGCCGAGGCCAGGGTGGCGGTTAGATGGGCTGCTGCCGCCCGTAGTTTTGCCCCTTCTCCGTATAGAGTTCTGCCTTTCGGGTCCCCTAGTGCGGTAATGTGGTTCTGTCGGCGGGTTTTGGCTAGTTTGTTCATCAGGTATTTATTAGCATTGTTGCCTTTCACGTAGTAGCTCTGTTTGGTCCAGTTCAAGGTCTGGGCTGTGTCCTCGGCATAGTGGGCTTTCAACTTCGTACGGGCTAGTCTGACCATCTTGGCGGCTTTGGGCGACCACTTCTTTTTTAGGGCCGTGTCTGCCTCCCTCATGTCCTTCTCTAGTTGGTTTCTGTTCATGGTTCGCCTCCTCGTGTATGCGGCAGCCTGAGCTATCGGCTCCCCTCTGATTACGGCCTTCATGGCTTCCCATCTTGTTGCTGTAGAGGTGAGGGCGGGGGGGGGGGGTTTCTTTAAAGTAATTGCTGATCGCCTTGGCTATGGCGTCGCGCACCGCCATGTCATGCAGCATTGGTTCATATAGGATCCATCTACGTCGCTCTGGGGGATCTGGGTCAAAGACCCTTGCAGTAAGGAGGATTGGGGCGTGGTCTGACAGTACCCTTGTGCCGATTGCCACATCTTCTGTGAACTGCAGAAGCTGCGGGCTAGCCAAAATAAGATCAATTTGGGATGAGGAGTGGTGGACGTGGGAGAAGAAAGAGTAGTCCACGGTGTCTGGGTGTAGGACCCTCCAGGTGTCTACCACGCCCAGTGTCTTGAACAAGACAGAGGCCCAAAGCCAGCCTGAAGTCCCTGTTGGATGGGGAGCCAGACCTGTCCAGTGAGGGGGTTGGGTAACCCATTGAAGTTCCCGCCCGGGACCACCTGTCCTTCTAGGAAGGGGAGAATAGCGGATTCCAGGGTAGTGTAGAAGGCCGCCTGGCTGTCGTTTGGTGCGTAGACCGCGAACAGCATGTGGAGCTGCCCGTAGAGCTCTCCCTTAACTGCCACGAATCTGCCATCTGGGCTGCGCAGGGTCTCCTTCTCTTTAAAGGGCATACCTTTCGCTAACAGAATCGCTGTGCCGCCTTTTTTGCTGGGGCCAGCGGCCAGGTATTGTGTTGGGTATGCCCGGCATGGCAGTCTGGTGAAGTCCTCTGCTAAGAGGTGGGTCTCTTAAAGGAACCCTACCGAGGCCTGAAGTTCCTGCAGGTGTTGGAGGATTGACTTGCGTTTTGTAGGAGAGTTCAGGCCCCTGAGGTTTAGTGAAATGTAGCAGAGTTTGGTATGCGTCGGTGGGGAGGTCGGCGGGGCACCACTAGGATTCAAGTGGGTAGTGGGTACTCCTGTGCTCAGGGAGCTCCCCTGGGGGACCAATGTCGACATGATTCAGCTGCAACCGAGTTTTAACTTTGTCCAACTTGGGGCCATCCGGGCCCCAGTAACCTACGGGGCTGGGGGCGAACAAGTGCTGTTGCTTTTGAGGCAATTTAAATTCCATGCTTTGTCTGCCTCAACAACATATCACTGGTTGAACACTGCCTCTGCTGTTCTTAAGACGTGTAAAGGAGTAAACGGAGGCTGAATTAAAGATGCCCATATGAAAGGAGGTGTGGACAGAGGCGTGTGGGCGCATAGCTAAAACAAATGCTGACCATCACTTTAGGTTGATGCAACAAAAGTACTTTTTTTGGTTGGCTAATATTGGTGGCCTTTGAGGATGCTCAGTTGTTTTCTGGTTCATAAAGACACTTGCTGGGTTGTGGGAAGGCTTGTGGGTCCTTGCTGCATATGCTTAGTGAATGTGATTAGATTACTGGGTTCTGGAGAGAACTATGGGGCTTCATGGAACTGATTATTCAGCCCAATATAGACCTGCAAATGTAAACTAGCAAGTGCAGATTTCCCTGCTGCACTATTACTAGGGCAAGGTAACTGCAAACCAGGTTGAAAAGGGTAGAGTAGGGTGGTTTATGCAGATTAGCTCCCAGAAGAGCCCTGCCTCAGCCCAAGAGAAATCCATCCTCCCACACCACCAATAAAATGCCCATAAAGCTTCTGGCTGTCCTCAAACTTCCAGGCAGGTCAGCCTGGCTCCAAATGGAACCAGAGTACCTGTAGAAACCAGTGGTTTGGGGGTCTATGTAGTAAGCAGAAGAGTGCTCTTCTGCTCCTTTGGGCATTTCCTGAATACATCTAGATAGTGGAAGATGGCTTGAAAGCCTGTACTTAAGGTGCCAGACAGATTTACCATACAGGCCTTCGATTGACAATTGCCTTCCTACAGTGGTGTCCTTAAGATGAATGTCTCCTTCAACCTAGTGAGTATACCATGCATTATTTAACAACCTTATCTCCAATTTAGTTCTCTCATACTTAATACCAGTGTCTTATTTGCCAATTCATTTCATGCAAGGGTGGCACATGTTCCCTCTCTTCCACCCGAGGCCTCTTGTCAAACTATTCTTTTGTGTCCCCGAGCACTCCTACTCCTACGTCCCGTCCCCTTTCCTTCATACTTGTGAGGCATTCCGTCCTTCAGGACAGGACCGGAGCACCTTTTGTCATTCTCTTATTTTTACTTGGGGCCAGCGTGTGTGGCTTTAGCCTGTCTTCCTTGTCCCCGACCAACGCATCAGTCTTCAGTCCTTTTCTCCACACAACAGGATCTTTGTCTGAGGTTCTTGGGTCATAGGGACTAAACGTGCTACTGGCTTAGCTGGCAGGGTGAAAAAGTCAGACGCGCGTTCAACGTCTTTGAGTACAGGATCCCTCAAAGGGGGCTAATTCTCATTCCAAGCCTTCTAAAATTCAGTCAAACCGATGATGTCTTCTGACAGACCTATGATGCAGATCCCTTCAGAGGGTCACAAAATGGCCCCTCAACCTGTGCCGATGGTGGCGGCCGTTTTGTCGGGACTTTCAGGCTCTGTCATTTGGTCTGGACCCTCAGGGGGTTCAAACCTAGAGGTAAGGCGTGAGTCTTTGCCATCTGCGCCTGTGGGGAAATCCCTTTCAGTCTACTGTTGGACTGGAATACAAGCATCCCTCTTCCACTGACATCAGCTCCGCTGTACTATGTGGATCCATGGCTGGGGGGCCCATCCTGACAGTCATCTTTGACTGATTCGGGTAGATATAGTCTGCTGGAATGCCAAATTCCTATACCACAGCCGAGGCCATCTTCAGAGAGGCGTGCTTCAGTCGCTTCCAAAATCTGATGCATTCTGATCCCAAGAAGGTGTATTTTGGGGACCTAACATCCTTAAGTCTCCAGCCCCTAGGGAGATTTCCCCCCAATCCCCTGCTGCCTCCTCCACCGCTCCCTCCAGTTGAGTGGCCTCCGGAGCCAAAAGATCCTGAGCCTGCAGGCTCCTCAAAGCCGGCTGATATTCCTGCCGAAGGGGATGGTACAGATGTTTATAAGGACAGTGAGGAACTGCCCTCTTCTATCAGGGCATTTCATGATAGGGTGCTGGACTTGATGGATTTTTGGACATCCCAACTCTTGATCCCCCAGCACTGCAGGAGGGGGTGTTATAGGGAGCGCTCTTAGGGGGCTCTTATACTGAAATCACAAGAGCTTCAGGCCTCTTCCTGCAAAAGGACATTTCCGGCAGAGATCCGCAAAGTGTTGGGGGGAACCCCATACGTGCCATCACATAAACAAGCTTCAGACTTCTGAAGATTCCTTTGGCTATGTGTCGGTTTCCTTCTTCCACTGTTGTCATGGCAGCGACTCTCGAGTGCACATCCTCCTCTTCTGCTTCTATCACAAGTCTCGTCTAAGGTAGACAAGTTTCTTGAAGGGGTCAGGAAGAAAGACTTTGCGAATGCAGGTCTTCAGCTGCATCCAGCAAATACAGAGGTGGTCCTGGTGGCGGCTAATCTCAAGTTATGGAGAGAGTTATCCGAGCTTGAACAAATTAATTCCTCAGAGTCTTGATCCTGAATTTAACGGAGGTAGCCGTGCATCATGTAGATACCTCTGCGTGCGGCCTCATGATCAGTGTTTATCACCCGCCAGGGGTGGCTTCACATGACCAAGTTTTCAAAGGAGGGTCAGGAGAAGGTCCTGGGCCTGCCCTTTGAGTGCAAGGAGCTCTTCCACAGTTCCACCGACGATGAGCTGGCAAGTACCTTAACGGCCAAATCCTTGTCGGTCCTCGCGAAGCCTACTCCCGCCAGATCTTCCTATCTTCCTATCCTGCGAATATGTATTTCTGCTCCAGATCCTTCTCAGGATTCAGGGGGTTGCAAGACTGCAAGATTAATCAGCCTGACCATTCCCCAAGCTGTCCATGGCGCAAGCAGCAGAGGCAAAGTGGTAGTTTTTATTCCCACTCCTCAACCTCCTCTGCTGGGTCCAACACCCTTTCTGCGCATAAATCTGCCTAATTATGGATTTTATCGATCCCATAGAACTACTGTTGGGGGCAAAGTATCTCCTTGCATCTGGAAGCGTGCAAGAGCATCACGAACGACCAGTGGGTCTTGTCAGTTGCCTGTTTGGGTTTACGGCTCCCCCTTCCGATGACTCCTCTATTCCATCTTCCTTTACACTAGACAGGGTCCTCATTTCTCTGTGCCGAAGTTCAGAAGCTTCTGGACTTGAAAAGGGCGTTGGGTTTTATTCCCACATTTTTACAGTGCCGAAACACAACTTGGCAGGCCTGCGCACTATCTTGGTCCTATTCGATTTCAATCTTCACATTCCCCTAGAACAATTCAAGATTATCACGGCCACGCAGATCCGCTCCTTCCACCAAAAGGACGATTGGCTCTGCATCGTGGATCTTCAGGATGCGTACCTGCATATACCAATTTGGCCCCAACACTGCAAGTTCCTTTGATTTTTCGGTAGGGGCCGAGCATTTTCAATAACAAGTCCTCCCCCTGGGGTTGTGATCAGAATCACACGTTTAAAAAAAAAAAATGATGGCTGTAATTGCAGCGTTCCTCAGGCTTCAGACCGTTCATGGCTATCGGTATTGGGACGAGTGGTTGCTTCGGAGTCTTGTCCAGGGACAGCAGCAGAACATTCACAGCTGCTTCTCCAGCTGCTGTTCCGCCTGGGCCCATCCGTGAACTGGCAAATCTTCAATGGAGGTCTCTCGCAGGACCTGATTTTCTTGGGTTTTTGTTGGAACACAGTAAGTGCTGGGTCTTTCTGACCGATGACAGGATGAGGGACTTAGCGCAGACTTGCTCCCTTTTCCCCAACTCCACCACATGTTAGCGTTGTGGTTTCAGAGACTTCTAGGGTTGATTGCTTCATGTGTCTTAACCCTCCCTCTGGCGAGGCTGAAAATGAGGCACACTCAATAAGCGCTCAAAAAGAATTGGTCTCGGGCATCGGATCCAGATTCTCACCCAATTCCAGTGCCCTCTGAAATGATAACGGCCCTCCAATGGTGTTCAGACTTCACCAATGTTTTGGTGGGGACCCCCTTCTGGGAGCCGTCACCGCAGGCCACCGTTGCAACGGATTATTCCCTACTTGGGTGGGGGGGGAACGTTAAACAACCTGGGCGTTTTTCGACGTATGGTCTTCCCGGGACCAGGATTGCCATATCCATTATCTCAAGCTTCCATCCATCTCCGACAGAGTAGTTTGGATTTGGATGGACAATTCTCTGTGGCAATGTTCTGTGTGAACAAGCAAGCAGGGACCAGGGCTCCTTGTTTGTGGACTTAGCAATTCAGATTTGGGAATGGGCAGTGCAGAACAGTATCTGGCTGCAGGCGATGCAAATCCCGGGCCAAGGACTCTCTCAACTGCCGGTCTGTAGCGAACCGTGAGTGGGAATTTAATGAGGGGGGGTTCTGTCCCGGATTTTTTCAGAGTGGGGTACTCCGACTGGAGACTTGTTTGTGACTTCTTCCAGCAGGAAGCTGCCGCAGTTTGTCTCCAGGGAAGGCCTGCGCCCAGGTTCCCTGAGGGATGCGCTGAAGATTTCATCGGATGGGATGATGGCGTTTGCCTTACCTCCTCTTCCCTTGATGCATTGGCCCTGTTGAAGCCCAGGAGGGCGTACCGTTGCACTTTACTCTTCATGTTTCCGTGGTGGCCAGCCAGGCTCTGCTTCATCAGAGATGCAACGTCTGTCAGTACATCCTCTGATCAGCTTACCAATCTTTTACACCAAAACAAGCAACCGGTGTGGCATTCCTCCCCACAATCCTTCAGCTTGGCGGCATGGTTCCTGAGATCGAGTCCCTAGCGCAGTTCAGTCTTTCGCAGGGCAATATGCTTATCATACAGGCTGCACTCAAACCTTCCAGTACAAGAGCAAATGGCTCAATTTCTGTCATATTGGTGCCTAGAGAAGCAGCTAGAACCTCGTCAGGCATCTATAGATTGTCCTTTCGTTCATTTTGGTTCTTGCGGCTACAGGCATTCATATTCTTTCATGTAGAACATACTTGTCTGCTATTGGTGCTTATCTTAATACAGATGCTTGTTCGTTCACGCTCCTGAATCCAGTGATAAAACAGCATTTTGCTGGTCTCCTTCACCTTTTTCCAGCTGTCGGGCACATCGCCCTAAATGGAACCTCAATGTGGTATTCACTGCATTGGCACAAACCTTTCGAGACCTTGGCAACATTGGAGCTACAACTCTTTGCTTGGTGGGTGGCCTTACTTGTTCACCTTGCGTCAGCCAGATGAATAGATTAGCTACAAGCCCTTTGTATAGAGGAGCCTTTTTTGACGTTCTATAAAGATATGTGGTGCTCAGCACATACCCCTCTTTTCTTCCAAAAAATTGTGTTGGAATTTCACATAAATCAGTCTATTTCCTTGCCATTCTTTTTTCCGAATCCATTGTCCGATGATGAGCGGATCCTCCACAACCTGGACGTCAGTAGGGCTCTCAAGTCTTATTTAGAAAGAACGAAAGACGTCAGAGCCTCTTCTCATTTGTTCGTTACCTTTGGCAATCAAAAGGGAACACCAGCATCTAAAGCTTCCGTTTCCTGTTGGATTCCCTCCTGCATTTCAGAAGCTTGCTCAGTTCAGGGAATTGAAAGCCCCAAAGTAATCCTTGCCCACTTGGTGTGGGGTAAAGCTGTGGCCGTAGCTTTTCAAGAATGTTCTTTTGAAAACCATTGCTAGAGCGGCCATGTGTGCCTCTTCCCCCGGCTTTTTGTAAGCACTGTTGCCTCGACCTCCGTTCACGAGCGGATGCTCCGTTTGGTCAAGTATAGAGGAAAGGGGACGGGATGTAGGAGTAAAACAAAGTTACTCACCATAGTGACTAACTTACTTCTAATCCATAGTCCCCTTTCCTCCATATGCCTAAAGCACAATACAAATGTTTGATTCTTCAAAAAGTGCTCTGGTCCCGTCCCGAAGGACGGAATGTCCCACAAGTATGGAGGAAAAGGGACTATGGACTAGGAGGAGTACGTTAGTCACTGCGGTGCGTAACTTTGTTTTTCTATAACTAGCCATTTTCTAGCTCTGACATCTCAGTCAGATGGCTCGGCTTCATGACAATTTCTGGCTATCAGTAGGAGGGAATCCAATATGATTATCTGGTTAGTAGCCCCCACAACTCCTTGGCACTCTTGAGCACACCTCCAAGCCCTCGTGCATTGACAGCAAGTCATAATGTAAATGCCTCCAAGACATTTCTGCTGGTCAGTGAGGGAAGCTCTTGGCCCTTCTTTTATTTAATTACATTTTGTTCTAGTCATAACACTGAGTTATACATTCAGCACAACATTCCCTTTCACTCACCCTTATTTTAATTTCCCTGCACATGGTGAGTTATGTATGTTTTTGTCTACCTGACTTTTACTATTTTATTTTCCCTTTGCTTTAGTCCCATTTCCTTTTCACTCCACAAGCCATGGTCAGACTGCCACCATGGGCCAGGGTCAGAATTCACCTCTACGCAGACAAGTATTGGTGAACACCACTGCAGCGCAGTATAAACGATTCATTCAATTTTGCCGGCTTAACTCGAACCTTTTCTTAAGATATTTTTCAAATAGATTTGTCTCTGCTCCATTTAACTCGGCCAAGCTGCAATCCTTTGGTTCTGGTCACTAGAGACTCCTTCTCTTCTCTGCGCTTGTGCAGCCGGGTGTCTTGCTGTGTTTCATTGAAAACATGCTCTGGAGAAAATTAGCCCTCCCTATTCAGAGGTTTAACTTCCTTGCAGATTTCATTAATTTGGCCACAAAGTCGCAAATTAGTGTCCTGTGCTTTTTTTTCTTGCCAAAATCTCAAAGCTTTTCCCACATCTTTTGAATTGCCTGATGGTTTATTTTCTGCTCATTCTTTGTCAAACCAGCCTAGCATGTTATTGTTTCGTATGTTAGTTGAGATGTTCCCCTTTTCTTGTTTTCAAACTATCGGAAGCAGCAAGGTGACAAGTTATTGGTACAGAGCGCTCCAGCCGCAGCCTCTAACGAGATGATACTCGCCATCATGCAGTGAGCCCATATCTTCACTTTCAAGGCAACTGTGGAAACTAATACCCATTCAGCCTAAATTACGTGCTGTTCCATGTGCTCGTGAGCAGCCATTTCACTGGAACCCTGCACGTTTCTTCCGGTGCTCCACCGCTCAGCTACAACATATAAAGTCTACTACAGCCGGAAAACAGAAAAATAAACCATTTGGCATCAGAGCAGGCAACAGCTTTTCCAGACCAAGGGATTCCTGCAACCCCCAAGGGAGACCTACCCCAGGCCCAAGATGAAGGCATCCAGCCGAAACGTCTCATCGACCAGCACCACTAAATTCCTTCTGGTCCATACTTCTTTGTCGATCAATATCTAGTCGTCGACCACTTGTTAGGTCACCCTCTAGCCTGGCTACACCTACCCAAGAGCTCTCTCATAAAGTGCTTGTGTCTTGGATGTCATGTATAGACTACATGCTAATCACTTGTCACTAAGGTGGTGGTTTCACAGTGTTTCTTCTTAAACACTACTTTGGCATGTTTTGAAAATTTACCTTGTCATAGTAAAAAGTAAGGAAAAATCAAGATTAATAATTATTCTCCTTAAAAAACTCTGTATTTTTGAAATGAACTCTTTGTGCATTTTCTGAATGTGTTCCTTCAACAAATGTTATTTTCCTTTTCTTTTATTTTAAAACAACTACTGATGCAGTATTACCAATTGCATCCGACAGCAAAATAAATTACAAATGCTGTAAAATTACTATCTATTTGTGTCTGAAACTTCCTCTGGTACATTTTCACATTTATAGTGTTTGTGTACCTTTTCTGACATAATAAAAATAACCCAGGCCTACTTAAGTCATATAATAGGCCCCAAAAATGTTATACGGCAGAACAGCCCCCCTACTGTTGATCAAGTTATTGGTACAGATCAGGGTGCTCAAGTAGATCTTCAGTCTGTTAACATTCCTTCTCCGGTGTATGTGTTCACCCATTCACCATCGGACAATCATGTTCTTGTCCATCTAAGCTCAAGAGGATTCTTGATATGCCACAACTACTGTCTGAGGCAGGGTGTAACTGGGTCTGGCAAGTGTGGAATCGAAAGCCAATGCCAGAAACACATGGATAACTTGCTTAAGATGGTCATAGAGGTGGACTTGTGGGCGTGGATGGAGTGCATGCTGCGCATAAAGGAGGAATAAATGGTTGAGGAGCATGTCTGGGTTTTGTTGGCAAAACGCTGCTACTGCTGAGGACAAGAGGTTGGCATTGCTGCCCTTGCAGTTACTGGTTGGGCGGCACCCCTGATTGCCTGCCTGCAGTGCTCACAGCTCACCACCACATGACGCTAAAGTGAAATTGTCTGGGCCTCTATCAGGGGCAGCTTTTAAGTTATGGGCATGTGCAACCATTCCAGGCAGAAGAAGCCTCCCAAAACCCTCTCCCATTCGCACACCGTCAATCAAGGTAAGTTGATTGGTCAGGATAAGTTAGTCAATTGGGGTTGGGGGTAGGATATTTAAAGTTAAGATGGGAAGTTTCAGTGTGGGTTGTAAAAGGGTGAGGTGAAGAGGTGGAAGGAGGAGAACTGACAGACCAGTGGGAGGACCGAGTGTAAAAAGATTGGAGGTGGTTGGAGAGAGGAGTCTGTGGAATAGTTGTGCGTGGAAGAGTTGGAGTGGAGAGTGTGAAGGCATCATGAAGAACGACACAGACGACCAATTCCAAATGCAAAATAACCAATTTTATTAACTTAAATGTCAGATGTAAAAAGGCCTAACTTGCCCTATGCTAGGGTGGGATTTCCCTATCTAAACAAAACCAAGGAAAGTCTGAGTTCAACTTAGGAATCTATCTGTGTCCAAACACTATACTTGCCCTCACAACTATATCTGTACAATTTGTAGGGATGCCAGCAACCAAAAGAAAGTGGTGTTCAACACAAAGTTCGGAGCTTCTTCTAACTCGCAGTTTCCTTCCAGCTCCCGCCCCCAAGTATAAAACAGTTCCACACAGAAAACTCTCGATGTTCCCTTTCTTGGATTTAGGATGCAATAGTCTTATTCAAGTCTGTGGGTTTCCTTCCCCAAGTCAGAACTTGGGGATGCCCTTCTCCAAGTTTCAAGTCACATAGTTCAAACAACATTGAAATTAAATGCTCCTGACCAGAACTCGGGGCTCCCTTCCCCAAGTTCCAAATCACAGTTTAAAAGAAAAAAAGAAGAAATTTAAAAAAGTATCCTTGTCCCCACAGTTCACTTAAGGGTGTTTCAAATATGTGTTCAGATAATTTGAAGCTTTCACACAGGTTGAAAATGTTACTGTAGGATCCAAGATGGCCGCCGTGGCAGGAGGACGTGTGTGAGAACCTCTCCCCACCGGGCCGCAGTGAAAGTGCATAATAAAGCAACGAGGATGAATCGGACACCATCCCTTATGGCAAGGGGAAGGCAGACCGAATGGTGTTCATATTCAGGAGTTTGAATGCGGGAGCGGTGAAGCTATACAGAAAGTATTGCAGCGCAGCTCGCTGAGAGGGATGGGAGAGCAGCGCATAAGGCAACAGGGGACGGAACGCAGGCCCCGATCACATCACATCGGATATGGTAGCAACTTTGGCCAGGAGAAGCTGGAGAGAGGTGGACCCCCAACCCTGACACACGGAGAGGCGACGCCAAGAGCGAGTGGCACGGAAAACTAGAAGCCTGGCGACGGGGAAGAAAAAGGGTGCATAACGGGAAGCACCCCCCCCTCCCCTTATGCACAGGCACCCACAAACATCCAGGACCACGCCAGCAACCGGAGAAGCAGCCGTGAACCAGGTACGACCACTCCACCCACCCACCGAGAACACAGCAGTAATACCCGGGGAAGGAACAGACCCCCTGCCCACAAGCAACGTGGAATAGAAGCACGCTGAGTGAAAGGCAATGGGCACATATCGAAATCCAGGCGAGAGGGGGTAGCAGCAGCAGAGGCAATGCTGCAGGAGGAACAGAGGCACCAGAGGAGGGGTTGGGGAGCCCCTGAACAGTGGTCAGAGCCCTGCAAAGAATATTAAGCAAACAAAGGACGGAAGTGTGCACGGCAAACCACGAGAAGAGGCCTAGATTAAGTACAGAGTAAGCCCACAGCACAACGGACTCCAATAGCCAGATGTGCAAAACGAGGGGGAAAACTGCGGCGACGCAACAAACCCCCCCAAGCAAAACAGACTGCGAGCATTAAGCAACTGTGGGGCACAGAGACAACCAAGACCGCACGGGGTGGAGGTAAAAAACAAAGCCGACTGCAACAGGAGACCAGAGCAGAAGGAGCAATGGCAATGTGCAAAGAAGATATGCACAGCTGGTTCAAGGAATTCCAAGACCAATTCACGACCTCTTTTCAAACGCAATTTGAGACATTGAAAGTAGAAATTAAACAGTCTGTGCAGGAACTAAAACTGGATGTTGCCAAATTGGAAGAAAGGACAGACACAATGGAAAGGGCAGTTGAGATTATGGAGGAGGACTTGAAAAAAAAATGAAGAGGCCCTGGAACATCTCACGCACCTGACACACAATTTGGACATAAATGTGAGGTCCAATATTAGAATAAAAAATCTCTTGGAAAAAGTGGAGGATAAAGACTTGAAAACCACTACCCAAAAACATTTTGCAGAAATTCTGACAGAGGACACAGAAGACTTGGTTCAGGTGGACTGGGTACATTGTGTATGCCCGTGCAGAACAGAGGAACCAGAGGCACGACCTTGATGTTCTGGTCGCAATTACCTCGTATGGGCAGGGAGAACAAATTCTACGGAAAGCGAGACTGGCAGGCCAGGTCCGAATTAATGGAGAGGAAGTGCAACTCTATCAAGACCTAGAGCAAGCTACATTACAGAAGAGAAGGCAGATGGGTCCAGTGGTTACATTTTTAGCGTTGAAGCAAACAAGGTACACATGGACATTTCCTTTCAGACTGCTCTTCACGTGGGAAGGACAACAGCACAGAATCACCACATGTGAAGAAGGTGAACTGATTCTGAATTTACAAGGAGATAGTCAAGAGACAGGTGAGGGACAGCGGAGTGGAGACAGAAACCGTAGGAAGCCGTGGGAATGGAAAAAGTTCACAAACAATGGCAGTAAAGCCAATAAGAAGTGATTGGTCAGAGGAGGCTTGAAAAGAGAACAATGAAATCAAGGTTGACAAGTAAGCATGGGACGTGTTATACAAGGTGAACACCAGGGAGGGGATGAAGACAGTCAATATTAAAATGAGCATGGGGTTGGGATGGGAGGCGAATCTTAGAACTCTTAATGCGGGTTAGTATTCCCCGTGGGGATTTCTCTGGGAATTTAGAGGGCCAGGCGCGGCAGACATTTCGTCATGGCGATCATAGGAACCTGGACCCTCCTCAGGGTGTTGGGAAAGGTGGGGGGGCATTTTGTTGGGGTTAGGGGGGGTAATGGGAAGGATTTGGTGGGGGGCTTGAGGTTGGGGGGTGTATATCCAGGGATCAGCGAACAAAACCGAGAAGAGCAAACGAAAGATGAGATGGCATCATTAAAAATACTGACATATAATGTGAGGGGATTAAATACGCCCATTAAGAGGAAAAAGGTGGAACAGCTGGTGTGAGGGATGAAGGTGGACATGTTAATGTATCAGGAGACTCATATTAAGAGAACAGATAAAAGACCATCAAAGATAAAGAGGGTTTTCTCAAATATACCAAGCTAATGCAGGGGAGAAAAGGGCGGTGGGGGGGCGCGGGGTAATGATATCAATTCGGGATGGACTGGGAATACGGGTGCAGGGAGCGCAGGCAGATGAGAAGGGGTGCTTCCTTTTCTTAAACCTAACCTATGGAAACTGGAAGTTAATGATGGCTTTGATATATGAGCCCCCAATACCGGGCCGGACGGTTTCTTGAGGGGGATTCTCTCGAGTTTAGAAGAATTTGCTATGGGGAAATCGTCTTAGCAGGGGATCTCAATATAACCTGGGACCCCCAGCTGGATAGGAGCAATGCTACACGACAGGGGGCACAGGCCCCATCAAAGGCGTTGAAAAATAAAATGGAGACGTTAGCACTTAATGATGTTTGGAGGGCGGTAAGGGGACAAACATGGGTAAATACTTATTACTCTCATATCCACACCTTGCAAACCAGGATTGACTACATATGGGCCTCCACAGGACTGATGGGCAAGGTAAGAGGTTGACTAGGAATCCATCTCCCTCTCGGATCATGCCCCGATTATGGCAACACTCAGTTTAGGTCATACCAAAGGGGGATTATGGCAGTGGAAGTTCCCCACATAACTTCTACTAGTTCAGGCTATGGTGGATTCCATAAGGGGTAATATGGAGCAATATTTCTTGGCTAATGGCAGAGGGGACACATCGCTGGGAATAGTCGAAGATGCTTTTAAGGCGGTACTGAGGGGGGCTTGATGGCTCTAAAGGCAGGAAGGGATCAACCAAAATGTAGGTAGGAAGAGGAGTTGGAGGGAAAGCTGAAAGAGAGTCAAAAAGAAATATCAAAGAGTCCAAATTAGAAACTGTGTAGCATTCCCAACGTCCAGGGCCAGTTGGGAATGCTACACAGCTAACATGCAGAAAAATCACTCGTATACTTAAAACATAGGTATTATATAAGAGCCAATAAGGCAGATAAACTCCTTGCTAGCCAGCTAAAGGCAAAGGAGAACAGTAGAGTAGTTATGAAACTCTGGGATAAACGGGGGCAGGAGAAGACAAAGGATGAGGACATGGGTGCGATATTAAGGGATTACTATCAAACGCTATATACATCTGATATCCCCAGCGCAGACAAACAGGAGGATTATTTTGAGAACCTCTACCTCCACCGGATCTCAGAGGAGGACAGGGAGATTTTAGGGGGAGACATAACAGTGGAAGAAGTGAAGAAAGCAATTAAAACTTTGCCGAGAAATAAAGCACTGGTTCCAGATGGATACTCTGACTGCTTCTTTAAAGCTGATCAGGATATCCTGGCCCCTAAATTAACAAAGCTGTTTAATACATTCAAAATAATAGGCAACATTGCCTGATCGAGGGGGGCGTGGCTTGGATGGCCACGTAGGAGGCTGTGTCTTCACGGAGCTCCGCAGATCCGGCATCGATCCTGGGAAGAAGGGGCGCACGCAGTGACCAGCCGGCGCTGCAAACTCACACATCCGTGTATGAAGGTTGTGGCGACATTCGCCGAAAGTTTGGTGCGTGGGGAGTGCTCCGGACTCGAGTTATCCTCGCCGCAGTGCAGCGGGTCCAGAACTGAAGACGCAGACAAAATGGCGGCCAGCACAAAGAAGACGACGCGAGCGGTGGTCTTGGGCCTGAAACTATTGAGACCCCAATAACGAACTTTTCGCTTGCCGCCCGAAGCGTGTTCGAAGAGCGGAGTGGGAGCGAACACTGTGGGGGCTGTGGACAAGACAGACTCCAGCGAGGGACAGCACGGTGAGACCGTGCCTAATTGCCGCGACAAGATGTCTGCCAAAGCGGGGCGACCCCGGGCCAAGCAGCCCACGATGGAGGCCTACACCAAGTCTCCCCCGAGCGCCCCTGCGGTCGCGGGGGACCCACCTGGCACAATCCAGGAGGTGCTGGCAGCAATCGCTGATTTGAAGGTAGCCTGGGAAACAAAGCTGGGCCTGGCCATGAAGGAGCTGCAGGTGGGCCTGGACCTCAAGATCGGAGCGGTCCAGGAAGAGGTGAACCTGCTGCGACAAGATGTGCGTACGATCGCAGAGCGCACGGGGGCACTGGAAAAGGAGCTGATCCCGAATGCGGAGGCGTGCGCTTCACATGCTAAGGAGCTGCATGCCCTGTTTCAGCGAGTCGGCAACTTGGAGGATAGAGCACAGCAAGCGGAAGGGCGCGCCAGACGCAGCAACATTCGTATAGTGGGTGTCCCAGAAGGAATTGAGGGCCCGAATCCCACGGAATACGTCGAAACAATGCTTTTGCAGGAGATAACTGGCGGGGTGCTGACCCAGGGGTTTGCGGTAGAAAGGGCGCATAGGGCCCTGACCAGGAGGCCGGCCCCGGGGGCCCCCCACGGCCACTGATCGCGAAGATCTTGAATTATCGTGACCGCGAGAGGATTCTTGAATTTTTTCGGAAAGGAGGAACGATTGAAAGGGGGTCGGCGAATATAACGGCGTACCCGGATTATACGCTCCTGGTGCAGCGGAATCGAATGAACTTCGGAGCGGTAAAGAGGAGGCTCAGGGAAGTAGGCCTCCGCTACATGTTGCTTTACCCCGCCAGGCTGAAGGTATTTTACAAGAACAAATCCTTGTTCTTCGAGACTCCTACTGAGGCGATGGACTGGCTGGACTTGCAGGGCCAACCTCAAGAACCGGATGCCCAGACGGAAGAGGCTGAGGATAAGTAATACGTGACGAGAGCACCCTAAGTGCCATAGTTATGACATTGGGACTGGAATATAGGATGCTGGTGGGACGGAAGCCAAGGTATTTGCCGGCGGGTCCCGTCGGGCGCGCCTCTCCTGACATAGATGATAGGGCTCCTGTGAAGCTCTCTCTGACCCCAATAGTAGTTTGTTTAGTTAGGTCACCGTTAGATTGGTGACGCCCTACAGGGTCCGGGTCCTCAAATACGGGACAGGTCCAGAAGTGAGTAGGCCTGAGATCCAGGGATGGAGCTGGGCAATTGTTGGGGGTTGGTAGGAAAGGGGGAGGGTGGGAGTTGTGTGCTGTGGGGTGGATGGGGTGGATGGGGTAAGGGGATTCCGTTTGTAACTTTTTGGGAAAGAGCCGGAAAACTAATTAGCAACGGGAGCATCGGGAGTAGGGTTGGGATGGGAACGGCCAGAACGGATGGCGTCGGGTAATCTCAAAGTTGTGACCTGGAACGTACGGGGCCTCAACAGCTACCTGAAACGGAATAAAGTAATGCTGTACTTAAAGAGAATGCGTATAGATATAGCCCTGCTGCAGGAGACACACCTTACTAGCGAGAAGCAGGAGATGGTTAAGAAGAAATGGAAGGGCACGGTGGTGGGGGCTGCGACTCTGCATATGCTAGAGGGGTCATCACGTGGGTGGCGCCGCACGTGCCGTTCCGAGTGCTTAGCCACACGGCAGACTCTGAGGGCAGGATGGTGGTGGTGACGGGCCTCTTGGAGAACAGGGAAGTGCACATTGTAAACGTGTATGCCCCCAACAACGATACGGCAGCTTACTTTAGGACTCTTTATGGTACAATGGGGTCCCTGGCAGGGAGTACGGTAGTGTGGGGGGGGGACTTCAATTGCACCCTAAATCCTAGGATGGATAGATCAATGGACAGGGCGGGAAAAACGTCGCCGGCGGCCAGAGGGCTAGGAACATTATTGAGGGACCTAAACCTAGTGGATGTATGGAGGAGAATGCACCCAGAGGATAGGCAATATTCACACTACGCAGCGCCACATAACTTGCACACCAGGCTCGACTACATATTTGTGACGGCCGAGATATTGGGGGACATAGTGGGGGCGGAATATAGGGCCCGAGTATTATCTGATCACTCGCCCCTGATAGTGGAATGGAAACACCAGCCCCCAAGACCGCGGATCCCGACATGGAGGCTTAGGACCGAGGCGCTACAGGATGAGGGGTTTCGGGAAGGCCTACGGGATTCCATTGAGGAATACTTTGATATAAATACGGGCAGTGTACGCTCGATGGGCACTCTGTGGGAAGCGTTTAAGGTGGTGGTGTGCGGGGTGGCCATTTCTAAGGCTAAAGGGCTCCAGGGGGGTGTAGAAAAGGAACTCCAAGCAGCGGAAAAGTGAGCTAGAAGACCTCACGCGGTGTGAAAACACCGCTCATGGCAATAGAACTAGGATAAAAGACTTGCAGACTACCTGCAGTGAACTCTGGGACAGGCTGTGCAGACTTAATCACAGGAGATACACGGAGAGGATACATGCAGGTGGCGACAAGCCAGGCAGACTGCTGGCCTGGCTATATAAGTGTGAGACTCCCCGCTCGGTGATTAGTGAGGTCAAGGGCGATGGAGGTTGCATGTGTAACACCCAAGTGGAGGTAAACAAGCAGTTCCACAAGTTCTATAGGCACTTGTACGAGGACACTGGGGAGGACATGGGACAAGTTATACGCGATACATTGGAGGACATAGAGTTGCCCACCCTAGATGACCTAGAGCGTGCTGAGTTAGACGCACCTATCACCTCTGATGAGCTGGAGGTAGTGATCCAGAATCTGCCCACATGTAAGGCGCCTGGCACAGACGGATTGCCTGGCGAGTTCTACAAAACATATAAGCAGGAGCTAATCCAACCACTGCTAGCTACTTTTAATGAGGCCTACGAGCAGGGCGAACTCCCGTCGTCCCTCCGCGAGGCCGTGATCGTCCCACTCCTGAAACCAGGGAAGCCAGCCGACGAGTGCGGGTCTTATAGACCACTGTCCATGCTCAACCAGGACAGCAAAATACTCACGGCGGTGCTGGCCAACAGGTTGAAGAGGGTGATTGGGAAGCTGATACACCCAGACCAGACTTGTTACGTCCCGGGTAGAAACATTACAGATAACCATAGAAGGCTACACCATGTTATTGATCAGACTGAAAGGGAATCGGGTGAACTAACCATATTGTCACTAGACGCAGTCAAGGCCTTTGACTCGGTAAGATGGCCCTGGCTGAAAGCGGTCTTGAAGGGATTCGGAATGGGACCGGGATACCTCAGGTGGGTCCAGCTGCTCTACAGCGCCCCGCTGGCGAGAGTTAAAACTGGGGCCATAATCTCTGACGCCTGGCAACTTAGTAGAGGGACCAGACAGGGGTGCCCCTGGTCGCCTATGCTGTACATACTAGCATTAGAACCGTTGGCGGTGTGTCTGCGTCATCAATACGGGGAGGTGGGCATAAGAACGAATAGCGGCACGCACCTGATATCACTATATGCGGACGACATGTTGCTCTACCTGCGTTATCCAGAGGAAAACCTGCAGTATGTGTTAGAGGTAATGGAGCGATATGCCACCCTTTCTGGCATATCGGTGAACCTCGGAAAGTCCAGTCTCTTTCCTCTGGGCAGATACAGGAACGTCCCGTCGCAGAGGTTGCCTGTCCTACTGATTCCATGGCAGACAGAAACGTTCAGGTACCTGGGATTAAACATCTACCATAAAATAGAGGCAGAACACAAACACAATACGGAAAGAGCGCTTGAAGGGATTAAAAACAGCATGGTTTTTTGGGCCAAATTGCCCCTGACCATGATGGGGAGAGCGGCCTTGCTCAAGATGGTGGTCCTGCCTAGACTTTTGCACTTTTTTGTGAACATCCCGTTTCTGATACCAAAAAGCCTGTTTGTTAAACTACACAGCATGTGCAGGGGTTTTCTATGGGGAAGCTCCAGGAATAGGGTGGCCCTGTGGAAGCTCCAGAACCCGTACGACAAAGGTGGCATAGGCCTGCCAAATTTTGAGCTCTACTACCTCGCGGGGCAGCTGTTGTATGTGGCTAGGTGGCTCTCAGTGGAAGACTCGCCAGAGGTGCGACTTCTGCATGGAGATTCGGCCCCGTACTTCCTGCAGGAGGTGGTGTGGTTGCGCAGGGATCAAATGGTGGGCAGGGGACGGCTGTTGAGACTGGGCTGGGAGATCTGGCAAAGGACTTGGAAGATGATGGGTGACCGAGAACCATACTCTCGGCAGGCCCCGCTGGTGGTCCTGTGCGGGGACGACCCTCAGCTATTCGAATCAGTTCGAAGATACTGGGAGCAGGTGGGCCTGGCCACCCTCGGGATATATGGCAGGGTGGTGAGGCGCTGGACTTCCAGAGGTTGCAGGAGGAGGCGGGGGTGCATGAAGGCCAATATATTACTTATGCCAGGCTTATTAATAAGACTAGGGAAAGATGGCCCGAGACAGTGCTTGCGAAGGACCCTGAGATCTCCCTAGAAACCATGTATGATGTGTCAGAGGGCGGGCACGAAATCTCGAGAATATATGAACTCTTACGAGAGAGGGCGGGGAAGGAGTTGCCCCGACTAAGACAGGAATGGGAGGAGGAGGTGGGAGGACCTATGCTGGATGGGCAATGGGAATGGGCACAGAGATACCATAAAAAGGTGTCTCGCAATGCTAGATTCCAACAGCTTGAGCTGTATGTTACCCACAGGGCCTACCTGACCCCGGGGAAGATTGCAAGGTTCGGGGGCCCAGCCACGCAGCAATGCCCTAGGTGTGGGGAGGTGGACGCGGGGCTGCTGCATATGTTCTGCGCCTGCCCGGAAGTGCGCAAGTTCTGGAACTAGGCCAAAACGAGGCTGGCTGGCGGGGGAGTGGCGCTGGATGTAGAATCGGCTTGGTCATGTATGCTAGGGCTCTTTCCCAGACCCAGGCACTCCAAACACATAAGTAAAATGAAGGACCTGGCCTATGTTCTGGCCAAGCGCAGGATCGCAATGGGCTGGAAGGCGGCCCGTCGACCCAGGGTGGAACTGTGTGGTGGGCAGACCTCTTAAAATGGGCGGAAGCCGAATCTGTTGTCTGGTTTGAGGCGGTCACCAGGGGGGGGCGAAGAGGAAGTGGGGCCCCTGTTGGCCTGGCGGCAATTGGTGTCCTCCATAGCTAATTCCTGCCAGAGTAACAACGAAACAGAAGATTTGGGAAATGTCTTCTTAGACACTGCTCTGCCCGAGAACGCTCCAGCAGCTGACATGGAAGATTTGGCTCTAGTTGAAGGGGGGGGGGTGAGTTGGGGAGTTCCAATGGACACTAAATGACACATGATGCGTTTTGTATATTGAAACAGTTGAAATGTATGTTTGGTTTTAAAAAAAAAAATTGAATAAAAATATTTAAAAAAAAAAAAAAAAACATTGCCCGATCGATGAAAGAGGCGAAACTGGTAGTGTTCCTCAAGCAGGGAAAGGATCCAGTACTCCCCTGATCGTACCGCCCAATAGGGCTAATACATTTAGATGCAAAGCTCTATACGAAGGTGTTGGCAGATAGACTATTGCACTTGTTCACTGCACTCGGCTCCAAATCAGTCAGGGTTATTTCCAACAAGGCAGGCTTTTGATTATGCGCGTAGGGTGTGTCATTTGATAGAAAAAATGGAAATGATGCGAAAACTGGCAGTACTCGTTTCATTGGATGCAGAGAAAGCTTTTGATCAGGTGGAGTGGAAGCAGTTATCCCGCACAATGGAACAAATGGGGTTTGGACAGAATTTCCTCCAAATGGTCAAGGCCAATTATCATTCACCTCTGATGCGGATGGCCCTTAACGGATTATTGTCAGAACTGGTGAGCCCGGGGAGGGGTACAAAACAAGGGTGCCAACTTTTCACCGCTACTGTATGTGATTTTTCTGGAGCCACTACTGGCCAAGATCCGGGAGGCGGATGGGGTGAAGGGGAATAGAGAGGCTGGCCCGAAATATGCAGTTAAAAATTGAAAAAAACAGGGATAACCTACTTAGGGATAACAATAACATCGTCACTAAGCCAATTGTATAAAGCAAATTATCCAAACCTTTTAGAAAAAATTAAATAAGATATCAGGAAATGGAACCCCATGACCACATCGTGGTGGAGGAAGATGCTGGTTTAACCAAAACCTCCGTTTCATTTCCAAGCCCTACCCATTAGGATACCAGACAGGTTTTCTAAATTCCTGAGCAAAGCTGTAAAGGCATATATTTGGAAGCAAAAGACGCCAAGAATAGCGATGCCAACAATGACTGCATCAAGAAATCGGGGAGGATTGTCATTTCCCCACTTCCACAGATATTATGAAGCGGCTCAACTGCGGGTAGTGAGGGAATGGGTAACGAACACCCCACAACGCATATGGGCTAAGCAAGATAAGGTGGTGGTGGGGGTCCCTGCTCTCGGCACTACTGAAGGGATAACACAGGCATCCGACTATCAAGATCAGTGAAGTTATAGGAGTGGGGATCGAAGTATGGGATGCAGCGATAAACAGAGGTGTACTGATGACACCCCATTCCCCGTTCCTCCCAATGTTTGAGAATCCAGACTTCCAACCAGAGATGGAGAAAGCTTCATATGATAAATGGTTAAAGGTAGGATGCCGGACGATTGGGGATATGTATCAGGGGGGGAAATATAATGACATTCCAGTAATGCAAACAGGCTCTGGGGCTAACGGACAAGGATATTTTTAAGTACACTCGGCTCAACCATTGGCTTGCGGCCCCCTTGTATAAGGCAGGCAGCCACTAGACAATTGACACCCTTTGAAATATACATGACAACAAACACATGCTCAGGGAAATTAGTTTCAAACCTCTATAAGTTCTTGAACATTCATGGGGAGAAGGTTCGGTGGAACTATATGGTGAAGTGGGAAAAGACATTGAGGGAAATGATCACAAAGAAACGGTGGGAATATATATGGGGAATCATCCCAACGCTGACGCGCTCAATACAAGTGAGGGAGATGTTGCAAAAAGTACTGCTTCAATGGCACTATACACTCGAGACTCCACGCAATGCTCCCAGCGTCCTCAGATAGGTGTTGGAGGGGGGTGTTCAGTCAAGGGGGAATGGAAACACATGTGGTGGAGCTGCCCAACTATGCAACAATTTTGGGACGGTGTGAGGGAACAGGTGGGCGAGATGGTACGAGGAACGGAGCAGCTTCGGGAAAGAGTTTGGTTGTGTGGGATGTGGGAGCCTGGCCCAGGAAGCCTCACTAAAGCACAGAAGAGGGGCTTTATGATCCTTGTAGTAGCAGCATGGCTGTTGATTGTCCAACAATGGAAGAAAGGATCAGCACCCACGGTTTACGAATGGCTGCAGAAAGTGTGGAACTTTGTATCCCTAGAATGGATAACCTATAAAATTCAAGGGGCCCAAGAGGCGTTTAAGAAGGACTGGGGGCAGATATTAACGCACCTACAAAGTGACTATATGCAAAAATGGTGCCCACATAACATTAGATATTATTATATAATTATATATTATTATTATTAGAATAATGGAATTCTACAACAAGGGAGTGAGTGGGGGAGGAAGATTGGGGATTCTTATTTGAGTGAATATAATGATTTATGTTTATGAAAACGAATAACAGAAGTTAAAAGAATGTTACTGTAAATCAGGATTTTTTGTTTGCATGTACTTTAAAGCTGCATTCGATTTCAGCATACTGTAGTTTGTTTTAGCTTCATATTCACTTTGACATACATATAATGGTTTGCTTGGATTTAAAGTTTCTTTCCCCTTTTGGGTTCCAAAGGTTTTAATTCGGTTAGGTAGCAAGGTTTTAATTCGGTTCGGTATTCAATAATTATACGTCTTGCTTATGGTTCATTTTCACTTCATCTGTAGTTCAATATTTGTTAGTTTCACTTTAATTGAATGGCTAAATGTTCGGAGACCTTCAAAAAAGTGTTTCTTGATACACACGACCACTCCGATGCACAGTATTCCCATCTGTTTGATAATTAACAATGAAAAGATCGGAGACTTTCAAAAACGAGCTAATCCAAAGCACGCAACCACTCTGATACAAAGTACTCAGTAAATAATGAAGTTCACACACGCACACACCGGGTTTCTCATTCACCAGAAACTCACTGGTCGCTTTAGGAGTTTGTGCTGGACCGTGGACCACACAGCCTTCTGCTTTTAGTGTCAGGGGTCCAAGTCCTGCCCCTCAGACAATCCTGCAGTGGTCCTCCAACACAGGGGAACAAGCACTTCGAGCAGAAAGGAAAGGGGCAGTCTTCCCACACAGCTCCCTTCATCTTTTTCAATCTGCTTCAAGGAGTCCCAACTCCCACGCCATGCTGTAGGGTTTTATGCTGCATGCACCGGCCTCCTGGTCCTTCTCCTGTCGCTCTCCTCTGCCACTGGGGCTTGGCTCCGATTTATACACCTGCAGCCCCTTGACAGGCTGCATGTGTGGATGACCAATCAGCCTTGCCTGATCACAATTAAAGGGACATGCCTGACCTGCACTACTCTTAGCAGGCATTTTCATTGCCCCAGTACTAGAGTGGTAAAAGAGCATAGTCTTCATTGCTCTGTTGCCTCTTCTTCGTCCCAATACTGTCAAATGTCAATAGTGGAGAAATTAGGGGAGCTAGCTTATAACAGCCCATGAAGGTTGCGGAAGGGTTGTGTTGGTGATCACTAGGCAAAGGGGGATACCATGTATCGCCCAATGGCACCCCAGTCCCCAAGGGCCCTCCATCCTGGTGATCCTCCCTCGCTTCTCCGCCCCCTCACCTCCCCCAGGGTTGGGATCCAGTACCAATGGTCTTTCCCTGGCCACCTGACCACCTGCGCAGAGGATCGAAGGGGTTCAGGAGTGAGAATACCCTTGAGTTTCTCACAAGAGTCCTTGGTAGTGGTAGTAGTAATGGGATTGAGATGTGGTATTAATGAGGGGCGTAATAGTGGCGGTAATAGAGTATGGTAGTGAGAGGAGAAGTGGTAGAAAATAAGTTGCAAGGGACAGGTAGTTGAAGTGGTAGTGCGAGGTGGTAGTGGAGCTGAAGTAGTTGTAAGAGCAGATGGGTAGTAGTGATCCAGGAGGTGGGGTAGTAGGAAGGAGGAAAGAGCGGTAACATTGGAGAAAGCAGCAAGGCGGTATGTAGTTGGAGGTAGTAGCACTAGCGAGGCAGAGTAGGTAAGAAGAGGAAAGAATGGTCACCTCAAAGGGTCGAAGTCAGAAAGAGGAGTGTAATATCTGAGGGATGGTAGCGTGGTGGGGAGGAGAACACCTTGGTACACCAGAGTAGGAGAGGGTAAGGAGATGCAGTGTGTGTGTGGACAGCAGGCAACCCTTTGTGGAAGAAGGTGCCATCATGAAATTCCCTTGGAACACTAAGCTGGTCTAGGAGAGGGAAAGTTAGAAGGCTCCTAGGGAGTTATACAGTCATCATTTAGGGAAACTATTTGTAGCCGTAGGTATACAAACTGACAGATGGTTGTCACCATTCGCTAGTACTAACCGGGATTAGGGACGCCCGGGCTAGGTTGGGGGCAAACCAAAGGAAGATGAGAGAGAGAGAGAGAGAGAGAGAGGGAGAGAGAGAGAGAGAGGGCTGTCTTAGTACCATAATTCCCCAGGCCCCGGTTTTGTCAGCATCCTCGTGACTCGAACCCAGCCCATTCTATCTGTACAAATCATCAGTAAACACCCTTGGAACGTTATCCAAGCCTCAGGTGTGATTACTTTGGTGAACCCGTCACACTAAACCCACACCATTTGTTAAATTGGCGAAGGTGGCATTTAAGTCAGAGTACCTTGTGTCATTTGCTTGCAAAGCCATATAGACCATCCCATGCAGTACACTATAGCCAATGTTAGTTGAGTTTATGTATGCCACTTCTTATAGAGGTCACCGGTTTATGCATGCCTACATTTTAGGGATAATGGGATTTGCCCATCATCAAATGGTTTTGGTTGTATGAGGAAGTCAGATTGGTTCCAAATTCTACATACATTTCTAAAAATGAAGTGCAAGCAAATTCAATACCAGCTCTCTTCCAAATATATTTATTACATATATGGTAATTTTTGGTGCTAGCGTTACACCAGTACATTGTTGATGTTCAGGTATATGCCCACTCGCACCATGCACGTTCCTTCCTTTGCAAGTGACTTTGCTTTCGTTGTAGCTTCCAGCTTGACCTTTTGCACTCTGCTTTGTGTGCGTTGCTCCCTAACTGCTGCTCAAAGTCTGAAACTCCATTTGGCCAAGAATAGCTCATGGACATTTTTCACGAAATACTTTGTTTCTCTGTAATATTGCTTGGTGCTACAGTGATCCGGAATCCAGGGATCAAACCTGCCGGAAACTGTCTAGCTCCTGAGTAGAAGGCTAACTGGTGCCATTCTAGCATACCTGTATGACACTACCTGTGCGTTTTTGGAATTTGTTGTGTTGAATCTTTATTAGAGACTTTGACAATGAAGCCCAAATAAGTACTTGTGGACACTAAAGTGTTCTTGAAAAGGTTTTACACATTTCGTTGCCAAATCCACGATCTCTTGATGGTCTGCAATGTTCCCCAGAAAAGTTCAAGAAGTGATACCGGCTAGGGCATAACATTGGAGAGACTCGAGACCGCCAAGTACATGCTTAAGAATGGGAAAGGAAAAAAATAGTTGACCAGGCCCAATCTAGTTTCTTCTGCCATGTGACGGGTGCCAGAGCAAATCACTTTACAGGGATCGAAATAAAAACTTGATCAGCAGAACCTGCTGGGTGTCGGGCATCACCCAGAAGGAAGTAGCTATAGCCTGCTGCAAATCAAACTTCAACATGAAAACTACAATATGTTCTCAGTGATTTATGTCCACTTATGCTTTTAAATGTTTTCTAGTAGTATACTGATGCTCCTTTTATTGACATTGCCAAAAATACACTGACATGTACATATATTTGTATGGCATCAGTCAGTTGGTTTTCGGGAGTCAAACAGCTCCTAGTAGCTCTTTGAGTCAAGCTAACAATGCTGTTACTGGCCAGAAAAGGGAGCTAAATAGCTTCCATCTCCAAGCATTTTCAATCCCTGCATTGTGGGAAGGGATACAGACTGAAAGCCTTAAAGCCAATGAGCACCTAGAGAGAAGGAAGGGACCTCAAGAATAGTAGTGTAAAATGGGTAACCTGCAGAGAGGGACGGAGTTTCCATCTGGTGAAGGAGGCCCACTATCCCTGCCAAAGTTGCAGACTCCTTTGCAGATTAAACTAGGCTGAGATAAATCGTCACCCAGCCCTGAAGTAAAATCGGGACTGCTAATTGGAAGAAGGATCCTGAATCCACCATAAATAGACTCCAAAAGGGGTGGGAGGACAGAACCTTTACCTATACTTCATTTAATCATGAATGAGACTCAGTGGTACCATGTCCCCACTGCATTGTGAATGAGATATAAAGGGTGTACCTTGTCTCCTAAAAAGACACTGAACTGTTAGCTAGTCCCTATTGAGAATTGTCAGTCGAGAGCTCAACGGACAACTTCAAGCCAAACTGTACGCTTCAGTTTTTACTACAAACAACCGGATATAAGGATTTGGTTTCGCCAAGGTCATTTAGTGGGATTCGCAAACTAAATCCGACAACCTATAGGGCTTCCCTTCACACATGGAACCCTGGTGCTTTTCTCTCTCCCTTAAACTTTGCCCCCCTTCAGGTTCCATCGCTTAAAACTTTCTGCAGGCCATCAAGACCTTCTCTTGGTGCTGCTCCACCTCCAATTTAAGAGCCTCTCCTGGACCTTGGGTCTGAAAAAGCCTTTTCTATTACTGCCCCTCCCATTGTGTACCTCCATATATTGATTCATCACCCATTCCTCTCTCTCCTCCTTATTTCTCCTTCTTTCCTCCTTCATGTTCCACCATGCTCTAGCCTGCTCCAACTCTGTCCCTGTGATGGGATTGTGGGAATGTATTGAGAGTGAGGTTGCCAGGTCACAGTGGGTAAATGTGGTGTGTGTGTTTTTAAAATATATATATATATATATATATATATATATATATATATATATATATATATATTTCTTCTCATTAGACCTTTATCAGCATGAAACCTCACATAGTAAAACAAATCACCATAACTCAGAATGTGACATCTATCCTAAAATAAAAATCCCCTCACATCCTCTAATCCCAGAAAACTGGGTAATTGTCACAGCATTCAACACATTTAAAATCAAATCCAAATGGTCCATAATATTTCATTTGAAGGGACCTTGAAGTCTTCATCCTTCTTCAACAAAACCCCCTTCAATTTGTAATTTGTCAATCTCGAACAGATTTGAAATTATATTATATATATATATTGAGGTAAAATGACTCCCAATTGGTTTACAGGTTTTAAGAAAGGCAGCATAATCTGCACAGAGTAAGTTTATTTCGAAATCTTTATCGATGAATATCAGCAACAAGAATTCATACAGCAATCAAGTCTTCCAAAAAACTCAAAACAATCCACAAAAGGAATAAGAAACAAATCAAACAAGGCATTAAACATTATGTAGCATGTCGTGTCTGGGTAGGGGTTGTTGGGTCCATTTAGCGCTGCATCGCAGGTGCAAATGTGCAGAGTAGGGGACAAGCTGCCGGCCCCCATTCGGCTGCAATGAGCCCATATCATCATTACAATCCTAGCCCTGAAACAATCTTGCCTTAGGGCATACATTCATCTAGAGGAGCACCCACATATTCACTGGGCCCTGACATCCGATGGGCTGAACATTGCAAGGAGTAGTGCATTCCAAGCCGTAATATTCTCTGTTGGCTTCCAGATACTCTTCTTCATAGCCCTAAACCAAATTGTGGTTTCAGCTGTACTCCATATTTTGAGATTGCTTTGCCAGAGGTGATATTGTGGGCCCCCCCTTCTGCTTCAACGCTATGGCTAGCCTTCTCTAAGTCAACAATCGAGCCGGATCCATAGATTTGTCCACATGTCTGTTTCTGTCTGGCCTGGGATAAGTGCCCAGGAGACACTCCCTGGGGGATGTAGGGAAGGCATGGTATCACAGGTATTGACACTGACACATGGATACAATGTGTAACACCTTAATTAAAAATGTTGGGGATTGGAGAAACTCCTATTTTGCCCTATAACTAAGATGGGAGTAGTCTTGACCATCAAACGATAAACAAAACAGCCCTAGTGAAGTCTGTCAAATCAAAATGGCCTATGCTAACAACAATCTAATGCCTGCTCTATCTCTTGAGCAAAAGTGTAAAAAGGGGAAATGTATACAAAATCAGTGTTCAAATGATAATGTGGCTGAACCAGCTCTCCTCCGCACATTAGGCCTCCCAGGGTAAGGCGATCCTTGTAGGCAGGATGACACACTCTGGCTCGTTTTCCAACACGGTACACCGTTCAAAACCGTGGATCAAGGCTTGCCTTGCCTTTCACGTTAAAGTCTCTTTCTCTGACTTCAACACTTATGTTTCAACCAAAACGTTCACAAAGGTCCCCCTCTGCCGGGCTCAGACCTCTCACAATAATGTTCCACACCGTTGCAAGGGGGGGGCTCCCTTGCCCAAGCTTAGTATACTTCAGGTCTCCCTCAATCAGGCTCAGACCCTTTTTCGGATTTCAAAATGTCTTTAGAATGTGCATGGTTTTCTTACAGACCACTTCGACTCAACGTTCACTATTTTACTTTCACTCTTGCCGTTTATTTGCCTTTTAGCTTCAAACAATGTACCTTTCACAGAGACTTTCAAATGTGGCACTACCTTTCACTGGACCACTCTGTTACTTTGTACCGCTGATCTGGCAGCTGCATTTTACTATAAAGTTCATTCACTGGTCTGCCTTTCTTCGCGTCTCATCCCCACGTGTGCAGCCTTTACTTATGATATGGTGTTGCTACTTCATTCACTTTAACAAACACCTGTCTTTCAGGTTGCTTGCCAACTCGCCGGCTGTGTGCGCTTCTTTCTTGATTTGCGGTTTTCCAATTTTCGAGTCAAGGTTAGTACCACAGGCTTGGCCCCGCCTCCCCAACTCTGCCATGCACCGGGAGGGTCGCTGCCATCCTTGAAACACAATGCAATCTTCACTTATGGTATCTGGCCTTCTTCAAGTGTCTTCCTTGGTCTGTCGGACGCAACGACCTCCAGTAGGAAAGCCTTGGGGTTTTCAGCCCACTGCTCTCGTCCCTTGGTCTGTCGCTCTGTTCCTGTAGGTGTGCCTTCGTCCCGGAAGTTCTGCTTGTTCTCATGTTCTACCTTGCTCAGTGTGTCTTTAGGTGTTGCCTTTTATTCGTGTGAGGAGAGTTAACTGGTATCAAGTGTATGCACTTAGGGGTAAAGTGCCTGACCCAATTAACAGGACATGTCCAGTATGATGTGAGAGAGTTAGTATGGTTACTCTTAGTCACCCTCTTCCTCTGCAGTGTTTGTGTAAAAGGGGGGGGGTGGTCGGGAGTTGAGACTTCAGTATATCCTAAAAAATATGATTGGGTAAATGAATAAAAGAGGGGGGAAAACCGTGTCTCACCATCGGCTATCTCACCCCCCAGAGGTGATCCTGCCTCACTGGGCCACCCCCAGGAACTGGATCCAAAAGCGATAGTCGTGTCCTGGCCACCTAGATGACAAGTCCCAGAGGACTAGCAGGTGAGACACCCTTTGGTTTCTCTCGGGGACCACTGAAATCCGCTAACTTCCGCCCAGTACATGTCAGCTGTATCTGATGCCAAAAAGCATGCACTTTCAGGTAAGTCCAGTAGATATGTACGATATTCGCTTTCACTGCACCAGGGGCAATTATCTGCACAGAGTGAGAATGTCATTGGTTCAGATGAGTGTCCCAGAGCAGGCAATGTACCCATTGCAGGTGAGTAGGAGGCGACTTGTCAAAGTCTATCTGCAGCTTAGCAGACATAATGACAGTATAGAAGATTGTCCATTCTTTGGTCATGGTATCAAATATCTCTGTCTATTATGCCCAATATCAGTAGCTTAGGACAAAGTGTAACTTAAGGCCTAAGATCTCATCTATGGCACTTAACACCTCTTTCAAATTAAGCTGTAGTTAAGGGCACACCCACCAAATCGGTAGCCTATCTCCTTTGTCCACAAGCATGCTGGTACTGATCAGATCACACAGGGTATATTTTCTTAAGGCATATTGGGGTTGGATAACAATTGAGCATCACATTATATGCAACCTCCCTTTTTTGCACATATCTACCTGCCTCGTTTATTTCTCTCCACACATTTTGCCACAATGCCTCTGCCTTTGGAATGGTGACCTTCAAAGATTTGTCCATATATCCTTATTTAGCATGCCTTTCAGCATACTTTCATTACTTTGTGCAGTTCAGTGATTAAGTGCTTGGTGCCAACATACTGGAGATGTTTGAAAGAGTGGTTGCAGCCGATAGTGAAGCCTAGAGATTTTGCACTTGGGGATAGCATCATATTTGTTTATTTTTTTGAAATATAGATATTTCATAAAACACTTTAATCATGAACATGAAAATACCTCCATATGAGGATACACACATTTTGCAAATAACAATCAACTCGTGAGAAGATCCAAAAGGATAGTAATTATTGCAATTATTTCTTACAGTCAGTCATAATAAGCCATGCTGCTTTTAAGAACATGCAAAATTAGCACATTTCAAATTAACGATAGCGATGCTTAACATGGCAATGGCTTTAACACATTTGTAACATTTCTTGATCTCTGCATTGGAATGAGCCATTTCCTACATTGGTAGAAAGAACAGCATAAAATGTGTCAAATTCTCGTGACACCTTGGACAGTTAGGACACCTCTGCACACCCTCTGCTGACTACCTGATTGTGGTTGCCACCAGAGGTAAAATGTCTGACCTACCGAGTCAAGGTTTAAAAGTTCAGAGAGAATGCTCCAGCCCAGGGCTAACCTTTTGTGATACATGATCTAATCCCAAGTCTGGAAGGTGGGCATGCATCCAAATTAGATTCCATTATTTTGTCGACTACCTTCTCTTTGGAAATTGTTTCTAAACAGTGCCTCAATTTACTGGCGTTCATATACATCTGCTCCGCCACCTATGATCGCATAGTAGGGAGCCAGCCAATTGGGAGGCATGGAATGCTGGCGACGCTGCTAGTGTTAGCCCGTGTTCCAAGCCGCCTGATGGCCAGTTCCCCCGCTTGCCATCTTCCCACCCTTCCCCTCCCCCCACCGACCCTGCTTTATTTTTTTCTTCTCCCTTTCCTAATCACACTTTGCTGCGGTGGCAGGACCCACCACCGCAGCTCCTCTTCCTGCTCCGTTTCGCCACCATGGAAAAGGAAGAGGGGCTCCATACAGAGCCCTGTTTTCTTATTCCATGGTGGCCATGTTGGTATAGTATTTTCTCTCCTTGAACCGGACGCCATGAGGCATCCCGTTCAGAGAGAAAATACTTTACATTTAAAAGAAAAAAAACATTAGCACCCGTGTAGCAAACTACACGGGTGCTAATGGCGATATGCCATGAGGTGGCAGCCCGACCCTGTACGTAACAGCACGCCACCCTCGTTAAGGGACCCTTTCTGCGCTCAGGCCCTTAACTTGGGCGGTGGGTTGTTACCTACAGGGTCGGGACATCACCTCGGGGTGTATCACCTCAGTATGTGTTTGAATCCGCCCATTGGCTGCAGAGCCTTCTGAGGTGGACCATAAGGACGCAGACTCTGTAGGGACATTTTACTAAGGTTTTTTATTAAAGAATAAAAATAAGGGTTAACTATCCCTATCGCTATGGTGTGTTCCCTAACTAGTTTACTAAGGTGCTAGTCAGTCGTGAGTAGAATTCCAAATAAATCAGTCCACTGTCCCAATCTAACCGAACAGACCCTACCATGATAATAACAAACGGTCAGGAGAATTGACTCCCTTCTCATGAATACTGTGTCTTGACCCAGATGTTTTCTGGATCTTTATTGTTCTCTTTAGTAGACCATCTTCCTTGATCTCTTTAGTAGACCATTCTCAAATAGTCTTTTGTTATTCTTTTGATCTGTTTCTGTAATTCCCTTTTTCTTAGATCGTTTTTGGGTCCTTGTTGGATTCCTTCTCGTCTTATAGTACTCAAAACTATTGTATATATTATTCTCATCTCTTGGTTGTTGATTATTGCTCAAATACTTATCATACACTCATTCCCAAAGTGCTGTTTCAGGTGTACGGTTTATGCTTATAACCCCTCAAGGTTTTGATTCCCAAATGTCTTTCTGATATCTCCTTTTTATTCTTTCCTGGGTATTGGGTTATCTTTCCCCTTTCCCAATGAAGTAGACCTTTGGTTCTATTTCCCTAAGTCTCTGAATTCTGCGTTCCTCTGTATCCCATTAACATAGTTATGATTTAGCAACTTGTTTTCCCCTCTTTTACCATTGTACTTGGACGAGTTCCTCTAGATTTATAACAAGTCCTGTTCCTCTTATACCTTCTGTACTCTGATATAAAGTCCTCGGTACCTGTAGTGGTATGGTATTTTCCTCTGATTCTTGCTTGCTCCGCGGCACCCTCTCGACAGTGTCTGCTTCATATACCTGTAATTCCAGTGCTCGCCTTCTGGACGTTGCAGCGTCTGCCCTGTTCGGGAGTTGCTTTCTCCTGAGCATTGTGCGGACCTGTTGCCCACCACGATCCTCGCGTGGTCACGCCACCACTTGCTCTTTGCTCCGTAGTATGACGAGTGCAGAGATGCTAGTCTCCCAGCATTTCTCTGTGTTTTTGGCTCTGATACCTCAGAGCTGTTTCAAATTATGCTGGCTCCATGCTCAAAGCTAGCTTTCTCTGTCTCTTTCGGCTTTCTGTTCTCTCCTCCTCCCTTTTTAAAATCATCGGCACACTCCATTGCTGGCTTTCATTTAAAGGGATATCTTCCGTTTCAGTTTGTTGATGATACAAGTTCATTTTCTCTTTATTAAAACCATGGAATTTACAACTTCTTAATGTGTCAGATAAGTCCATGTAAGCCATCACGTGGAGGGCAACAGAGTTCATCACAGGAATGGGAGTCCTTGTCCCCAGAGGGGGAGTCTCTCCCGGTGAGAATACACTTGCCTCTGCCCTTATGGAGGGTGTTGCGGAGCAGGCTCACCTCCCTAGCCTCACCCCCTTGGGGCGAAGGGACGAATTCTCTTGATTCGTCACACTTCCCACATACCTAATGCAGTCTTTAAATTTAGTTAGATGGGGTGACCTCCATAGTTTTGCCCAATACAAATCGGCTTGTAGTAGGCTACCTGGTCAATCCCTTGAGATCTCAATTCTAGTCTTACAATAGCATTGGGGACAGTTTGTTAATAGCTGTTTTTTTCAAATGTGTTCTCTGCCTGCTTCATGATTGCCAAATTAGTGCATCCCCACGCTTTTGTCCCATATAAAGCCAAAGTTGTAGATTTGACTTCATGCACCTTTTTTAAGGCTAGTTCAATTACCTTGTCTAGAGCTGCATTGCTTTTAAGGACCTGAGCTCTCCACAGCCTGGTCTGCGAGAAGCATACCGAGAGGTAATCGTAATCCTGAACCCTTGCAATAAATGCATTCCCTATATTAAAGTGCTGATGTCTACATCTTTTTCCCCTCCTGGAGAATGCCATATACTTGGTTTTGATAATTAACTTTATTTGTTGGTAAAAGAAACAATCATGTTTTCTTTGCAGTCCCTTTTGATGTTTTGGAAATCAAGACTGACTCTTCTGTGAAGAGTAACAGACCTATCATATCTCCCCCATGTAACAGTGAATCAGTGTCTATTCGTCCTAGCTTTGCCACCGGGTCGTTTATGCCTAAATTGATCTGAAAGGGACTGGTGAACTTTCCTGGGCCAAACCTCACTTTTTTGAAGAATTACTAGAATAGAGCCTTCTGATAGCATGTAAGATTTCAACTGGGACACATGCTTCTCTAGGTACAGAGAGGAAAGCAGCTTTCAGGTCCACAAAACAGACCATGGCCCTCATTAGGACCCTGGCGTTATGGGGTTAACGGCTCCGTAAAAGGTACCAGCGCCGTTAAACCCTTAACGCCTTACTACGAGGTCCCTTTACCGAACCCGACCTTAACAGCTGGTCTAGACCAGCCGTTAAAGTAGGGGCCCGCAAAGGGACTCTCGCAATTTGCGGTACTGTACTTACCGCCTTCCCCATTCCCATTATGCCCTATGGGGCAAAAATGGGAATGGGGAAGGGCCATGGTGGCATGGGGAATTACCGCCCCGCCAACCTTGGAATGGGGTGGTAATTCCCCATTCCGCCATGGCGGACTCTGGCATCGACCATGGTGCTAATAGCACCATGTTTTTCCGCCGGAGTCCTAATGAGGGCCCATGTCTCCTGTTGGCACTCCAAATGAACACCAGGCGAGTTATGGAGATATAAGTATGTTTATTTCTTATGCATCCAAGCGCTCCCTCACCACCCACACTCCCACCTCCGAAGCCTCTCTCAACTGTCTCACGTTCCCATTCCAATCCCCCCATTTGAACATAAACATTCCACTCACCCTGTGAGAAAGCGCTAGAAGAACACAGATAACACGAGCACAGCCACGTGTGTTGGCTCGAGCACAGCCACTTGTGCTGGCAAAGAATAAACCCCCCCTCGGAACAACAAAACAATATATATATATATATATATATTTTTTTTTTTTTTAAACAAACTAACTGAATATAAGTTAGACCATAACCACCAAAATGTGAAAAACGAACAGTAAAGATAAATGGATGAACTTGTACATTCATTACATAATCCTTGTGCCATGTCGGAGGCTTTCTAATCCTGCTACTTGGCTGAGATATAGCCTGGCATACACCACTATCAACCTCCCCCACACTCACCCTTGTGGGTACATCTTCTTGTTCTGTTCTCCTCATCATACTTTCTCTTCCACCATCACGATCAAATAGCTTGCACGCATTTCTCATCTTCTCCTCACTCAAAACTGTCTCCCCTTGCCATCTCCACTTGCTCACACAATCTAAATTCCAAACTGAACCATCCAGAACTCTGACTGCATTCATGAACACCTCCTTAACTTTTACAGGCTTGCAATATTTTGATTCTCCTTTTCCCACCACTCTCCCTTTCTTCTAACAAAATCCCCAGGCTTAACCTTTGACATGACCCTTCTTTCATTACCAGCAATCTTGTCCTCATTCCTTCTCTCCTTCCTGTGAACTATCCACACCAGATTAAGAACAGTATTAGGTTCTCTCCCCCTCATAAGCTCAAACGGTGATCTACCAGTGTCACTCCTGACAGATATCCTACTGCTCCATACCTTCTCCTGTAATACTTTTTCCATCAACATGTTGTTATTCAAAGCCTGCGCCACTACTTCTACCAACACCCTGTTACATCTCTCAACCAACCCGTTAGTTTGGGGATGGTCGTTTGCTGAAAATTTCCATTCAATACCTACCTTTCTGGAAAATTCACTAATTTCTCTGCTCCTAAACTGTGAACCATTGTCACTGATAATTACCTTGGGGGTACCCTTCTCTCCTGAACACCTGTTGCATGAATTTGATAACCTCAAAATAATCTATTCTACTCACCAACTTCACTTACATCCATCTAGAGCAATAGTCAATCATAACAATTAGTAATGTCCTCTCTTCTGCCACATTGTCATAAGGCCCTACAGTATTGATGCCAATCTGTTCCCACGATCGTTCAGGCTTGCGTATTTCAATGGGCGCTACCTTAACCACCTTACAACTCTTGTCGCAATTTTGACAAGGCCAACAACATCTTAAATGTCTTTCCACCATCAAATCGAACCCCAGGCCATCAATATTTGGCACAGACATTCCGTTTTGTGCCCAATGAGCCTTGGTGAGCTTTCTCAACCAAACTTTCACGCAAACTCTACGGTGGTATTAACTTATCCCCTCTCAGTAGCAACCCATCTTCCACAGAACACTAATCTCTAATCTCCCAAAACTGAAGACGCCCTTCATCCAACATTTTTTTTTCTCAGGCCAACCTTTCCTGGTGTACTCCATAACTTAACTAAACACCCCATATCCATGAACTTCTTCCATACATTTTTCTTTGGATGTGACTTCCAATACTACGGCCACTCCTTCAACCTTACCACTAAGGTCTACATCATCCATTGTCAAAGGCAATCTTGAAAGAAAATCCGCTACCTGATTTCTTTTTCCTGGAACATAGATCACATCAAAATGATAGTCTTGCAATCTTAAACTCAATCAGGCTAATCTGGGAGATGCCCTACTCATCCCATGCACCGACAACACTTTCACTAATGGTTTATGATCAGTACCTACTTCAAACTTATTTCCCCACAAATACTTTCGGAAATAATTCACCGCCCACACACATGCCAACATTTCCCTTTCAATCACAGATTATCTGCTTTCAATCTCCGTTATGGCCCTTGATGCAAAACATATGACTTTCTCACTACCACACTCGGAGGTCTGTGAGGACACTGCCCCTAAACCAACCCCACTAGCGTCTACCTGGTTCTTCTGCCAAACATGAATCCTCCCAATTCTATTGACTCGTAAATGCATTTCTTTATACTTTTAGCCGACTCCTCACACTCATTATCCTGCAGAAATTCAGCATCTTTCTTGAGAAATCCTCTCATTGGTTCTGTGAGGCCGGCAACATTTTGTACAAACTTATTGTAATATTCACACAACTCTAAAAATGATCTGAGTTCCTCTTTGCACTTGGGGCTAAGGGCTTCCCTGATGGCTTTCATCGCCTCCACCTTTGGTTTGTACCCCTTTCCACTAACGAAATGTCCCAAATACTCCACTTCTTGCTTCTTGAATTTACACTTACCAAATTCTATCTTCAAACCTTTCTCACTCAACCTGGACAAAACATTTTGCAAACGCTCATGTTCTTTCTCTCCTTTTCCAAACACTATAAAATCATTCTGATATACCAATGTCCCATTGATTCCCTTCAAGACCTGGGTCATCGCCCTTTGAAACACAGCAGCCTCAGAGGCCAACCGAAAAGGCATCCTTTTGTATCTATACAATCCAAACGGCGTAATGAACACAGTAACATCCCTACAATCCTCAGTAAATGTAATCTGATGATATGCACTCGATTAAGTCTATGGTGGTAAATGTATCTGCCCCTTCTATACAATTCAACACGTCTGAAATTATGGGTAATGGATAGATGTCCACTACTATGTTTTTGTTCACTTCTCTGAGGTCCACACAAATCCTTAGTTTCCCATTTTTCTTCACAGCTACTACTACAATGAGGCCCACCCATTGTGACAACTCAATCTTTTCAATGACATCCTCCTTCTCCAGTCTGTCCAATTCTTGTTTTACTCGTCCACCAATGCAAAGGGTATAGGCCTAGCTCTACTGTGTACTACAGGCCTCACCCTTTCTTTCATCACAATCCTATGAGCGTATTTCTTTAACAAACCTAATTATCTCCTTGACCCTTCTTTGACCTTCTCCACTTCAAGATTGTCATTGCCCCTTATGGCCAATACTGGTTCTCTCTCACATGGATCAAGTCTTATCGTTACACCGCCTGGTCTCCCCAAACAAGGACATTTTCACCCTTCTTTGCCATGTAAACTTTTATTTCTGCTCGCCGACCTTTGAACTAGACTACACTTCTAAACCAACCAGTAATCTGTATTGTCAATCCTTCAAATCCTCCCGGATTGCGAATGTGGGTGGCAATATCTTTGCTCAGAGTCCTTCTTGCACTAACTTTCCAAGTGTGCCATTTGTGATTATAGTATAAGGTGAACTATCCACCCTCACATAAAGCTTGTAATTCTCCAGTATTATCTCACAACGTGGGCACTTTAGCTCACTTCCAGGAGATGCTCGGATAACCATTAGTCTTTCCTCATCAGAATCTTCTTCATCCTGTACCACTGACACTTTCCTCACATTTCTGCACACCACTACAAAGTGTCCTCGCATTCCGCAGTTAGCACATTTCTGGTTAATGGCGGGACAGTTCTTTGAATTTGCATAATGTCTAACTCTGCCACACTTGAAACATTTGTCCTTGTCTCTATTCTGGAACAAACTTCTGGCGTCATTCTTAATCCACACTTTTTTTCAAACCACTTCTGACCTCTTTGTGGTCCTGCTCCTTAGGTCTATAATTTTCCTACTTCACTCATCCACACTTTCTCTCTAAACCCTGCCTTTCACCATACTTAGTCATCTGTTCTCCTTGTTGTAGAGCAGGTTTGTTTGAGCTCTGTCCCACTCCTTGAATTTGCCCTGTCTTCAGTTTCTTGCTCTTCATCTTTATTTATTTATTTGTTTTTGGTTTTAAAAGAAAAACCTTTACAAAAGAATGGTGCATTTCCTTAAATAAAATTACAATAGGATCTCGGAAACCAGGGAATAAATAGAATAACTGGGGGGGCCAAAGAATGTCAACCAGGAAGTTCAGTAGGCCTTGTCATCTTTTGATGCTTTGTTAGTATATTAAGTTTCTCTGAGACTTTTACTATCGCTGCAGTGAGCATGATTTCCTGGCCGGAGATCAGTCTGTTCCAGAATGCATCCTGATTTAGACTCTCTTCTCTGTTTACAAATCTCCTCGGTAAAGACACTCTTGTGACCCATGTGCCTTCGCATTCCAGCAGTAGATGTTTCAAAGTTTGGAAGTTTGAAGTTGTACAGATTTCGCAGAATTTTGTTGCCTTTTCTCCCTGGTTTCTTTGAGCCAGTATTTCTCCTGTGTAGGCTAGATTCAGTCGCAGTCTGAGAAAGCTGTTCCTTATCTCACGATCTGGGAATTTTTCCAGGTAACGTGGCATAGTTCCAAGTTTCCTGTCTACTATCAAGAAGTAGTTTAGTGTTTTTAGGTTTCTGGCTCCTGTGATTGTTTCGATCCAGTCAGCCATTTTTAGTTTTTTTTTTTACTTTCAAGGGGTTTTGTAGAAGGAGTTCTGTTGGTAAATCAAGCTTATGCAGGATCTGTCCAATCTTCTCTTCTAGGCTCGATAGTTGGTTTGATTTTGCTTTCTTTAGGTGTTGGTTTATATCGAAAAAAAGGGTGGCCTTGCTAGCTGTGATTATATTACGATGGAGTGACAGGAGTTTCCACTCTGCACGGCAGCTCAATGAGGTCAAGCCTAGTTCGAACCTCAGACTGACTGACGATGTGCATATTGGTAGCGAAATGGACGATTTCCAAATAAGGCCCTCAATTTTGTTCCAATCGTAGTTCCACAGCAGAGGTTTTGCCTCCAATCCATAGAGGAGGACAGGAACTGCTTTGCCTACGTAGAATTTCTTTAGTGGTGACAATGAAAATTTGCAAAATTTTCCGTTTAAGTTTTTCATTTGCGCAATAATTTTCGAGGTCTTGTTGAGAATAGATGAGTTCACCTTGTCTGCAGTTGGATTGGCAATTGCTCTTCATCTCCTTCGCACACAACTGCGTATGTTCAACTCTTTTCGCTATGGCAATGGCTTCCGGTAATTAGGGATTGCCTACCATCCACAGTCTGTCTTGAATTAGCGCATCTTTAGTGTCGATAATTATCTGGTCTCTGATAAATTTGTTCAAAGTAATGCCCACACCAAACCGGCAGGTCTGAGCCAATTTCCTTAAAATGGATACATACTCTTCAACAGATTCTTCATCCTTCTGTGTCCTGGTATAGAAATTATATCTGTTGATATCTATGTTCACTTCGGGGGCATAGTGTTTATCTAATTGGCTTAATGCTTTCTCATATTCATCTATGTCACCCGCTTCATCTCCTGTCATATTTTCCTGTATTCTCTCCATTCTGGCCATACCACGCTTGGTTGGCCTGGGTTAGAGAGAAAATTTGCTGGCGGGTAAACGGCTATTCCTTGCATTTCCTTGTATTCACTTTTATCCTCTGTAACCTGATATTCCTCTTGTAGTCCAACTGCACTGTAAAATTAAGTACTAAAACCTGCTTCACACGATTCCTACAGCAGTAGGAATACATTTGTATTGAGAGAGAAAAAAACCTTTTATACAGTAGTGCAGTGCTCTTAATGAAGGGAGGGTAGGATTTGTATTCATCCATCGGTTATTGTTGAAAGTGTTTTGTGGAACGGGAAGATGGTGGGGGGCAATTCTCTCGCTCTCTTTCTCTCTTTCTCTCTCTCTTCCTCTTCCTTCTCTTTCTTGCACTCTCTCTCTCTCGATATATATATATATATATATATATATATATATATATATATATATATATATATATATATATATATATATATATAATATGCAATTTTTTTCTCTCTCCTCCTAGGTCCTCTATCTCCCACTCCGCTAAATCTCACCACTCTCTACACTTTGTGGATGTGAGCTGCCCCAGTCAATTAAAAATAAGGGAATAATACATTGATTGTGGGGGACAGGGAAGGTTATGAAATGATGTGGGTTGGGGAGGTGGGGGGAATCTTACAAAGATGAAAAATAAAGGAAAGGCATTTTTTTTTTTTTGCTGCTCCATGACATCACCTCCATACCTCCAACAATTGGTGTTTATTATTTTCTTTTTAAAACCTAACACACATGGGTTAGGGCACCCCTTTGCTCCTATTGGCACCAGGCATTGCTGAATTCTACAATTTTGACTACTCATGTGCACCCAAAGCTGAGCATAGACTATCAGCCTGCCTCATGTGACTGGCGCAAGGTCCCGGGCTCGAGCCACTGGATCATGCCAGTCTAAACCAGCTCCAACAATGGACTTCACATCCGCACCGGAATACTCGTTGGAGGTAAGGCTCCCTGCCTGAGGTGTATGTCACGAAGTGTGTGTGTGTTGCCATATTTTTACTTGGAAGAGCTCCAACATGTGATATCGTCTAGTTTGCATGAACATGAGGGCGGACCAGTTCCTCAGGACAATAGAGACCCTTTGTCTGAGCGGGAGGTGTGAATATTGTGCTGCAAGACCCACATACGGTTTCTGGAAAATGTGTAGTTGAGTGTCTGACAGCTGATAAAAGGAGCAGGTCTGGAGGGAAAGGTGGGCTACTTGTTTAGGAATGGGCTAAAACTAGGATTGTGTCTGTTTTTCTTGCAAGCAAATGTGATTATAATCATTTGTGTAATCATACCCTAACCAGAAATTAAAAGTATTCTTTTTTGATGATCACAACTTCCTTTCTCCCCTCCTCCCCTCACACTGCTTCACCCCTTCTTTCTCTTTTTCTCTCCTCATACTGCTTCACTTCCTTCTTTCTCTCTCTGCCCTCTTGCTACCACCTTGTCTCTCTTATTCATTAAACTCCTCTATGATGCCTACTTCTTCTCGGTTACCCGTGTCTCTTTCTACCATGCAATTTCTTTCACTCTATACTACTTACACACTGCCATTTACACAACAGTCACCACAGTCTCTCAAGCTAGGTACTACTCTCTCATGCACACTGCCTTACCTGCACTCTCATCCAACAATGCCAGAAACTTCTCATCACTCTGCTCCACCTTCAGCTCTCTGCTGCCTAGCCTCTCGGTCCACTAACTTTCCTTCTGACCTTTTCTGAACTTCTCTCATTCTTGCATTTGATTGAGGAGCTTTTATAGCCCTCCCTGTTTTGTGATAGAGACCAATGGGAAGAGGGAAGTCATTATCATCTGTCCTCTTTGGTTAATTTTCACCTGTTCTCGCCATGGGTCGGAGCCTTTACAGCAAAATGTTTTAAAGTTTGTGGTTGTCCCTGCACCCTTTCTGTTCGCCGCAACTCTGTGTGCTTTCTCAGCTCGGGTTGCAGGGCCCACTGCAGTGGCCTCTCTGCCAGGTAACGGCTGCATCTTTGATGGTGTTATGGTGCTTGTCAGTGGTGTGAGACTCGCAGCTGACGCAGCAGATGATGTTCTCATTCTCCCACTCAGCTCTGTCTGCAGTGATCTCTGTGGTTTCTGGATGTAGATCTGAAGGGAAAATTCTTCTGGCCAGAACAAAGTAAGGAAGGCACAGTGAATGCCAATAGCTGTACAACACAATGCACTCACAGTGGTGAGTGATATACTTGCCCTGTCTCTACTCCACACCCCCCCCCACACCCCCTAACCTCTGGCTAGGATGGGCTCTCGCATTCACTGCCTAAATAGGGAACAAAGAGTGACAAAACAAGAAGGCATCAACACTTTATCAGTGATATACTAGGGGTGGGTGGGGCAAAGGTCACTTCACCTAGAACTACTTTCACCAGCCGACCGCCCGTACATGTAGCATGATTGCAAACAAGACGGCCCAAGATCATGCTGAGTAACCCAAAATATAATCTTATGCTTTCATGCTTTTCTTGGACCATGGCTCTCCTCTTTTAGACAACACCCATCTGTCTAGGTATCCCCTTTTTAGAACTCCCCTCCGAAGTTTGCATCTACTACATTTTTATTTACGTATGCCATAGTGAACACATTTCGCTTTTTACCCCCTTTTCCTAAAAGAATTGTTAAGTAAAATGTACCATTTCAATACAAATATTTTTCGGAGGGGGCGTGGCTAGGCAACACACCATGCGGCTGTTTTTCCCCTGAGCTCCGCTCTTTGGTACCCAAGTCACGCAATTTTTGCTGTTTAAAATGGTAATTCCAGCCCGATTTTCACTCTCGGGGCAAGACTGATAAAGTGCTAATAGAGCCTGCAGACTTTTTGGACTACCGCGCCCTGTTTGGAGTACTTTTTAAGTGGCGCAACCCGGCAGTAATAGAGGAGAAAATGGCTGTGCATGCCATCGGGACCAGCCGTTGGGACTCAACATCACCGGCCACGCCGCACTAATGCCGAGACTCCCTCATCCTGATTCCTTGGCGGTGCGGCTTGGTGGGACCTGCAGCGTTCATTCATACGGGAGGAATCTGTAGCCTGGCAGCCTCGGAGAGGGGGAGGAGCGGCGGCCTGAACATCTGCCGCCCGGCGGCTTACCTTGATCTGAGGCGGGGGGACCTTCCTGCTGTGGCTGCCGGGACTGGAGCAGTGAGGACACTGGAGCGCTGGGGGGAGGGGGGTGATTTTGCCCTGCCGGCACTTAACACTCGGTGCGCACCCCTGTGGACTGGGACCTGCGGGCTTGGTTGGGGGAGCTCCCCCGCCATCCGCTGCACCTGTGGGGGCCAGTGGAGCTGTCTCTGGGCCCCCGCTGTCTGCGGCCTCGGTTGGCGCTGCTGATGCTCGGGTGAGCGGGGCTGAGATGCCGTGGAATCGGAGCGGCCGCGCCCCACTGTCTGGCGGACGCTTGGCGGGGGAGACTTGCCTGGAGCAGAGCCCCGGTGGGGGGGGGCACTCTTAAGGGGAGAATCGGCATCCAGACAGGAACTCCTGAGGTCTGAACAGTTACCGGGTGAGTGCTGGAGCATCCTGGGGCAGGGAACCTCTTCCTCCATCAGCTGAGCAGTATTAATATTGAAAGTCAATCGGAAGGATCTCCTAACAAACTAGATCCAGGTCCTTGGCACAGCTGAACTGGAAGCCCCTCATCGTTTTAGGGTTTAATTGAAGAATTCAAATTGCCACACACGGAACTGGCCCCTGCCTGCCTGTCGCCTCATGCTCATCCAGCTGCATTGTGAAGCTAGCTAGGTGACCCTCACAGGCCCCCCAAGTGATGCCTAAAACAGCTGTCAAGAAGAAAGCACACGGCATACAGGCCTACCTGGTGCCGCAGCCTGCAAAGCTACCTCCCACACGTGCGGTTGCGGCGGGGTCCCCCTGGCTCCATCCCCAAAACTGGACTCCAACATGGCTCTGTCCAAAGAGGATTTGGAGGGAATGCTTAGATCCCTCAAACAAGACATCACCCAAGAGATCAAAAAGGAAATCAAGACTTCTAAAGACTCGTTGGCGCAGTCCCTTGCAGGCTTAACCTCTCATCTTGGGGGGGCTTGAGTCTAGGGTTAATGACCTGTAAAACATAACCGGCGAACAATCGCGTAGCATCGAAGTTCTCGCAGAACGGGTGAAGGTCATTGAGGAGCATCTTGAAGATATATGGGCAAAGCAAGCAGACTTGGAAAATAGGTTGAGATGAAATAATGTGCGCCTCCGAGTTATTCCCCGGCAGGTCTCTGACTAGGACCTGGCTGAATATGTTGAAACACTGTTCCGATCTATCCTGGATCTTTCACCAGCCGAAGATGTAAAGCTTGACAGAACCCACCTGGTATACTCTTCAGCCCGACTTAAGAGGAACCGGCTACCAGATGTGCTCACTCGAGTACACTTTTTCCGCCAGAAAGAGGAGATGGCGGCAGCCAGGAACGCAGATTCAATACAATTTGAAGGTGCGAAGATACAGCACTTCCAGGATCTGGCTCCTTAACCTCTGGCACGGAGATGGCGGATGCAGAAGGTAACGACTTGGCTTAGGGCCCGAAAGATCCGCTACCGCTGTGGGTTCCCATGCACGTTGATCTTTGTCCTCCATAATCAGCACTACGTAATCTCCTCTGAAGAAGAGGTGAGGGGCCTGATGTCCGAGACAACTAGTGGGGAAGGCTCAAGTCCCCATACTCAAGATCAGAATGGGACTAATCCAGACCTCCTCGCCAAAAGACAGGCGCAGGAAAACCCGGCGCGGGCCCCAAACTGAAGCAGATCCACATCAAGAAACCGGATCAGAAAAAACAGTCAAGGCCCTAGAGGAAACATCAACCCTAATCCCGTCGCAGGGGGAAGGATGGGGGGGTATCTGACTTGAACGTTGCCTATGCTAGTGACCCTTAATGGGAGGAAATGGACATCTCGCCGATCACCGCCTGGCTCTGATACCCCTGTGCAAAGCGGCCTATCGGTGATTGACCGAAGGCCTGGGGCCTTGAACATGCCTCCCTTCTCTCTACTGTTGCTGCGTCTGGGGGCGCCTCACCTTCAGCCCTGTGTTGGAGGATCGGGAGGGCCTGGCTCAACGTATATCTGAAAGTACTGCAGCACTCCTCCGCTCTTGAATATCTTGCCCGGCTCTACCTGAGGGTAATGGAAATTTCCGTACCGTAGCAGACTTGGGCGCCAGAGTGGATGGCGCCGGACATATTTCATACTTAGTTAAAGTTGATTCTGGGTCTAGGAATGGCACAATATTTGATGACAATAGCTTGTTTATCTCATTTTAGTTGTTTTTGTTCTGGTTATTATCATAAGTTCAACTTAAAGGCATTGGGCTGGTGTTATGTTTTTACTCACAACAGATCATTTATGGGTCACATTGCAATGATTTGCCTGAAGGAGTATTCTACCCCCGCTCTCTTTAATTGGGCTCACTTTAGGCGAAAACCTGAGCGACCCTAATATGGCAGCCCCGAATTTGAAGTGCTTTTCCCTTAATGTGCAAGGTCTGAACTCCCCTCTGAAACTTAAAGCACTGTTTCATAGATTGGGATCCCTGGATGATCATTTTTATTCCTTCAGGAGACCCATTTACGACCGGATGATGAATTCCGTCCTAGCGATAGGCTCTATCCCACCAAATGTTTTGCCTCAAGCGTAATGAAGAAACGAGGGGTTGCCATCTTGGTGCGCAAGGGTATCGCCCTCAAGACGCTGGGGGTGGTCCGGGAAGAGGAGGGAAGGTTCCTGCTGGTGACTACCATGCTAGATGGACGTAAAATCACGTTGGTTTCTATATACGCACCAAACACTAAGCAAGACATGTTTTTACAAAACTGACTAAAGCCTTACTCGAACATGCAGACGAGAGGTGATTTTAGGCAGGGACTTCAATGCAGTGATTAACCCACTAGTTGATAAGACTCTGCCGCCAACATTAAATGACAGGAACAACTTTAGGGCTCTTACCGCATTGCTAAAGGACCACTCGCTAATTGAAGTGTGGAGGTACTGTCACCAAGAGGAAAGGAACTATACATACTTCTAAGCAGTCCATGGGGGATTCTCAAGGCTGGATATGTTCTTTATCTCAGACTCGCTCATTCAGAAGGTGTTGGATGCAGATATACTCCCTGAGGCGCTCTCAGACCACTCCCCTGTTCTATTGACAATAGCCCCCCTCCGAGCTACCCCTCCCATGAGACTCCCCTGGAGACTAAATGACTTCCTACTAGATGACCCAATGATCTGTTCCCACATAAAAGAATCCATGGACTTGTATTACAGGGAGAATGACACTGCCGATGTCAGTAGGGGCACAATTTGGAATGCAAGTAAGTTAGTGATTAGAGGGCACTTTATAGAACAGGCTGCACAGTGGGGGAGGGCTAGGAGATTACTGTAGGTACACCTAGAGAGTGAAGCTCGTAGACTGGAGGAGGTACATAAGAAGAAACCCTCAAGGCTATCACTGAGAAACCTACGGATGGCTAAGAAAGCGCTTGAGGCACATCACATGGGGATAGCGGCCTACTGCATGATGCGCACCAAGCAATTTTATTACACGAAGGGAAACAAGAATAATAAATTATTAGCATCTAAGTTGGGGAAACAAGCAAAACAAAATAGGATAGACTTCCTGCGGGATAATACGGGTAAAGGCACTTCCTCAGAAGGGGGTAAATGCTGCATTATTGAAGATTTTTTTAAAGAACACGTGGCCCCACATCGGGGAGCCCCGCAAATTGCCAGTGCTTTCATAACCACAGCAAACCTCCCACAAACGTTACATGAGCTTTTGAAAGACCCAATTTCCACTGAGGAAGTCGAATCAGCTATCAAATCACTCCCTCTTGGCAAAGCCCCGGGCCCAGACAGGTTTACAAACAAGTTCTATAAAACCTTCTGCAAGGAGGTCACACCCCACCTCACAAAATTATTTAATGTCGTATGGGAAACAGGCTCTGTTACACAGTCCATGGCAGAATCGAATACAAACCTAATTCTGAAACCGGGGAAGGATCCGGCAGAATGTTCATCCTACCTGCTTAATACTGAAATTATTTAGCAGAGTCATAGCGTGACCGCTGGGAGAGGTCTTACCCTTAATCATAGATCGGGATCAGACTGGCTTTATTCAGGGTCGGTCTGCTCATGACAACATTGGCAGAGCAATAGACCTAATAGCCCTCGCCCCCTCGGTCCCAGGCCCCCTCTCTATGCTATCGTCGGACACCAACAAGGCATTCGATAGCATGTCATGGGACTATATGCAATTAGTACTAAAGGGCTTTGCATTTGGCCCGAAATTCTCTAGACCGGTCCTTTCGAATTTCCAGATACCTTCCACCCGAATACGAGTAAACTCTCAATGGACACCCCAGATACCCCTTCGTAGGGGGACCAGGCAAGGGTGCCCCCTATCCCCACTAGTCTTTGCACTAGCGATGGAACCTCTAGCCCAACATCTCCGCCTTCACCCGGAAATTCAGGGGTTCGAGGTGGGAGGCCAGTGTCATAAAGTTGCGCTATACGCAGACCATGTTCTCTTCTTCCTAAAGGAAGCCCGGGCCTCGGTCCCACCGCTTATGGGTCTGCTCGACCACTTTGCGCTGATCTCAGGATTCACGATAAATATGACAAAATCAACAGGCTTGAATTTATCTGAATCTCCAGACACGTTAAATGCCTTGCAGGACACGTCTTCCCTTAGCTGGAAGAACTCCAAGATTACATATCTCGGAGTGCACCTGACTCCTACCTACTCAGGCCTGTCAAAAGGCAACATCCCTTCCTTACTAAAAGATTCCAAAGAATCTCTACAAAAGTGGGCTCTGCAGGAGACTTCATGGCTGGGGCGCATACGCTCAGTTAAAATGACCTTGCTCCCTCTGCTTCTCTATACGTTTCAGGCTCTCCCGGTCCTGATTCCCGAGCGAGACTTGCTAGACTTACAGAAGGAGATAAGCTGCTTTATTTGGCAGCGGAAAACACCTAGAATTCAGCGTAAGCTCCTCACTGGGGGTAGGCAGTTGGGAGGCCTTGGTCTCCCTTCCATCTCAAGATACTACTGAGCAGCCCAAATTGCCCCCATCCTGAGCTGGACTAACACAATTTATCCCCCAAATGGCAAGATATTGAACAGTTTTTCTCTTGGGTACCTCTCTCTCACCTCCCATTCCTTCCCCGCAAGGCACGCGTCTCCCAGAGACCCCTCCTCCCAACCACGAGGTTCACTCTTCGTTGCAGGGATAGGTATTGTGCGCTTTGGAAATTCTCCTCGGGATTAGATCCCCTTTCCCTGGTCACACAGAACCCAGCCTTCACCCCGGGGCTTCAGCCCAGCTCATACCAGCTCTGGTCAAGGGAAGGTCCCCTGAGACTGCAAGAACTCTATGCAGACAGTATTCCGCTGACCTTTGGCCAATGTAAGGAGAAATGTAACCTCTCGGAGACCGAGAAATTTAGGTATATACAGCTTCGGCATTGGATCACTAACCCGACCGTCAAAAATGCTGCCACTAGACCCCCGATGGGACTGGAAATAACGGTCTCGGAAGGGCAGAGTACTCGCAGAATAGCGACTTGCTATCGCCTTCTGGCGTTCCGGAAGATGAGACACTTCCTTATATGTTGGCATGGGAGAGGGAACTGGGGATTGAGGTACCTCGGGAATCATGGCAGAGAATTTGGGACAGAGCTCATAGGTCCTCCAGATGCACAACAGTTAGGGAATGTGCACTTAAGATCTGCTACCAGTGGTATTTCTCTCCGCAGAAGTTACATGCGATAAATTCAGACTAGTCAGACTCATGTTGGCACGGCTGTGGAGGGAGAGGAGACCTGGGTCACCTGTGGTGGCATTGCCCAATCATCCAATCCTACTGGCTAGAAATCAGGTTGAAGATCAAAGATATATGTGGAACCCTGCTCCATATGGATCCTTTCATAATGCTACTAGATGACGCACAAGATGACGGGTCGTACCCACGGTCTGGTCCGAGAGCTAACCTGATTACTCAACTACTTATGGCGGCCCTCCTTACACAAGCCCGATTTTGGAAAGAAGTAGAGGGCCCCCACATAGCGTATTGGTGGGTGAAGGCTTGGGAACTTCTTGGAGTGGACAAAATAACAGCCGCGATAGAAGGTCGGACATCCAAATTCTCTCGCATCAGGGGCCCATTCCTGGATCATGTGGCAGAGAACGAACACATGTTTTTTCAGCCTAGATTGGTTAAGTACCTCCTTCAGCCTTGATAACGCTTCCGATGTGGTTGATGTACCCGCGCTAGACTGAAACCCGGCCTGGGGGAGATATATCTTCCTAGAGGGCAAGGTCACGAATTAGCTTTGGTGAGTTTATTTATTTTCGTCTTTCCTTCTCTCCTCATTTAATCATTTAAGAGCGCTTTAGGATCGTATATTGTGTTATATTCTTCCTGGAAGATGTTGATGAAATCATACTTACTAGACAAATAACAAAGGTGTTAAAATGAAATGTTGATGTGTTGTTTAAGAGACTAATTAATTTTGCAATTGCAGTGATGAATGTTGAATTTTAGTCTTTCCATGAGCATGCCGATGAAGCTGAGATATTATGAGTTGCAAAGTTGTTAAATGAAATGTAGACATGCTGCTCACGAGATTAATTAATGTTACAATTTGCAGCGATTTTCGATGAATTAATGTCTGCTCAATGTTTCAATAAAAAGATTTTGGCAAAAAAAACAAATATTTTCGGAGGGGGTGGAAATTCCTCCCACAAAACCTCCCCCTGAATCTCGTTCTAATTTGTGGACTATGTTCATGCCATTTCTCTAAAAAAATAAAAAAAAATAACCTGCTGCCACTGACCTTGACTCATTTAAAATGCTATTGTCTCCTCGGGAGCCGTCCACCACCCAGGCACCAAAAGCTGCCTCTGCATTATAATGTTAATGGCAGTGCACAATGGCAGCTATGATGTTTGGGCCCCAAGGGCCAATTACCACCCCAGACCCTTGCTTCTACCCTAAATGAAAAATTGAAAGTTTGATTAAAAAACATACTTGCATCTTACGCATAGTGCAATGTGTCACTTGCTCCTGCAGTAGCATGATCATCGGGTGCATTCTCCACACACATTATTCCAGGCCGTCCTTGGAGCCTGTGGCATGGCATGCCTTGGGGGACCCCCTTGGCACTGCTCACAGTGTGATGCCTCCATTTTGTGTTATGCCACTGACCGACTTTAATCTTAGTTGGAGTCTTGTGCTGATTGGCTCCGTACTCAGTTACAACACTGTCATGATGATGAGACCTGAATTGCATATGGTCTTTCCCCTTTTGTAATGGCTTGGCAGGTGAAGAACAATGGTTTGGAGGGTTGCTAGAGCAATGCCAGAGGTTAGGAATAATTCCAAACCTTCCAATACTCACTTCTTTTGTTTTGCGTAAGTCACCAAGAGTGGGACGGGGGTGCCCAGACGTTGGTCCTGTGCATGCTGGGTCTAGAGACCCAAGCTACTTCTCACTGATGAGGCCCAACAAGGCTGAAACATTTGGGATGCTTGTAGTCGCGTGCAGAAGGGATGTGACCAAGCAGTCTGGGCTGGACTGCCTCTTTTGGGGTGGGACCAAGCCTGATTTGCTTATGGTCTTTCCCCTTTTGTAATGGCTTGGCAGGTGAAGAACGATGGTCTGGAGAGTTGCCCAGAGCAATGCCAGAGGATTAATTTCAAACCTTCCAGCCATCACCTCTTTTTGTTTTGTGTAAATGATGAGACTGTCCACATTTCCTCATCTTTCTTTCAATGTGCTTCTCCCTATATTTGACGCCCGATTACTGTTTGCCTTCTTGAGCCATCACTGCTGCAGCTTACTGTCTCTTTTCCAAGGAGAGAGAGATTGTGAGTGAGTGATTGGCCAGAGACACAGCCTGCCCAGGCCCTGCCAACAACTTTGCACTGAAAGAAACACTTCCTAAATTCTGAACTCTACAAAGCACTGACTGAGCAGAGCAGCTTCCTCCACCTGACACAGGTGAGTGTGCTCTTCTCTGCGGTATGATTTGTTTTCTTTTCACTTCATCTGTGTTTCTCCCAGGGTCTCTCCACCCCCATAGCTTGGAAACGGTTCTCCACCCCAGTCAGAGCTGCGCTCACAAAGCAAGACAGGATAATAAAGTGCTGCAGTAAGAAGAACCCAACCGCTCATCTAGATTGAACCGTGGAAATGCATGAGTGATGCTGATGGATCATGGAGGGGAGGTCATTGGAAAGGGTGGGCAGAGAGCCGAGTAGGACTAATGGAGAGAGCGAAGGGGGTTGAGGGAGGTGTCCCATTAATGGGATTTGGGTTGATACAAAGGGATATATGGGGAAACAAAGTGAGCACCTTGCCTTTTAGATGAGTTCATTCCAGAGAGCGACCATGGACTGGATAGGCAATACAGAAAGTTAGAGCAGGGTTTGTAGCAATAAGCTAGGTACTGCATTGACCTGTGCTTCAAAATCATTCTGAGTTCACCCCTTTAGAGACAGATCAAAGAAAGGGTGATCAAGGTAACTCAATTACCTCAATGTGAAGACTCCAGCAACAGACCAGCAAGCGTGTAACTAGTCAATCCCTGCCATGAACCTTTCAAATGGGTGTTTAGTGGGGCATACCTATGCAATCCCATAAATGCGTTCAGCCTTCATTAAGGGTGGTGTTGATCTGGATCTCGTGCCAGTTTCCTAAACCCATTAAGTCTGAGATATTAACAGACCCGATGTTCCTATGTACAGTGCAAAGACCCTCAAATCGTTTGTTTCTTTGTTAGAACTTTTGTCCCTTGGAACTATCCACTGTTTGAGGTGAACATCTTTGTATATCTGCTCTGATCCACTGAGCCCATTGTGCACTGCCATTGACAGGCTGTGTCTCTAGGCTAACTACTTCAGCCTATGGTGTCCTCGAGTGGGAGCCGTTTTTTATCCCTTTTAACTGTACTCTGAACTATCCAGCCTGAGAGATGGGAGGCTATGTACTGGTGTGCTAATTGCAGATATCAGTACAGTTTTGACTGTTTTTTTTCTGCCACTAGGTGTTACTTGGCATGGAATGGTACTCAATTTAAAGACATCAAACTGTTAAACCGCTGAGTTGGCCTTGCTGGGCTTCAAACCTGTGTCTTCTTGGCTAAATACAAAAGTCTGAGGTGAGCACTTAACTTGCCAAGCTATCTTAAAGGCTTAAATGCAGAACCCATCCTTTCTGCACATGACCAAATCTATTTTCTGCGAGTGAATCCTCGGACGACCATCAATCTTACAGGCAAAAGTCCCACTCTCTGGAGGGAATGCCCAGACACTTTCTTTTTAGAGATGTCCGATTCTCCACTCCTGCATTAACCCATTCTTCCTAGGGTCAACAGTTTCCCCATCTGTGTGAACCCATAAAACTCACCTTTGCTATAGTTGACTCGTTTTATAACCCTGGCCCACTCTGCAATTGCCTTCCCACAGGTGACCTATTGTCTGACCTTGGTTGAAGAGTAACATGTTTGGGATCCCTGGAAGGAACCCAGAATGTATCCTTCCTACAGGTGACAGAATGTATTCTCTGATTCATATGTTTTTTTGAAATTGTGTTTCTTAATTGCTTGTAATTGTGGGTTGTTATCCCCTGGCACATCCAGCAGGGAGAAGTTTTAAGTTTAGTCTACTCTACCCAAGTGTAAGCTAGTGATACTTTGAGGAGATGTTTGACCTCTTTTCTGCCTATGATTGATTGAATTTGGTGTTGTGGGCGCTGAGCTTGAGTTATTAAGCTTACAGGCACTCTCCCAGTTTTTCTCACAGGTTCTTGATCACTCTAAATCCCCAGAAGCTGTCACATTTTATCTGGCTCTGAAACAATCTCCAAAGCACTGCCTAAAGTAACACGTGCCATTCCTTAGAAGCAATCCTTCCTGTAGATTACTGGCTTGCCACCCCTTTGCTAATCGTCAGAGCCCATTCTTCCAACAGAAGAGTAACATGTTTGTATAGCCCTTATTGGCGAAGGTTCACATTTTATTGACATGGGCTCTGTCTCCCCAGAGCCCAATCTTTTTGCAGGAAGCATGTTTTTTCCATGGGCGACTAACCCAGAGTCATCCTTGCTACAGTTGGCAGGCGCTTAGTCATGGTTGAATCCCAAAAACACTTGTCACTGAGCAAATTAACAGAATCGCCCTTTGTAGGGGACAGATTCCCTATCCCTCTAGGAATATTTAAAGCCACCCATCCTTTAGGTAATAGGCCAAAGCCTGTTCCTAGGACCAGGTAATTGTCATGAACAAATTATTTCAATGGGTAAACCAATGTTGCCCAACCTTCCTATGAGTGAGACAATGGCTAGAATCTAACAAGTGAAGTGTAGCCTGAAATTCATCCTCCTAAATCGATGAATTGTAGTTTGTCCAAAGCAAATCTCCAGTCCCCGTCCCAAACAATGAACAAATGATCCATAGGAAAACTCCTAGAGCCTGTCAAACGTTCAGGTGACGGTCCATGAGGCATGGCAATTCCTCTGCCCCCCTCTATTGCACAGTGAAAGGCAGTCTTCTTTGAATTCATCCTTCAGGCGGGTGACCAATCCTTTAGTCATTCCTGCAGGCTGCAAGCATATTGCCACTGTACACAGCTAATTTCCTTTTCAGTGGTGACTATGCAGTAATTTTACAAAGACTGCTGCTAAACTGCTTTACTGCTGCAATCCGCGCCTTGAAACACTTGTGTATAGGCACGTTATAAATCCCATATCCTATCATACATCTGGCAGTATTGGTTCCCCGCCCCCAGCATTTCATTGGTGGTTGTTCCCTTGTCAATGGTGGCATAAAGTTGCAGTGAGATGTTTTCCACAAATACTTTAACATTTATAATATATCATTCACTATTTAAACAAAGAAACACTTCCTAAATTCAAATATTGGCCTTTTTTAGTAATAGTTTCTCAAGTGTCAATTGTCCCTCCATGCTTTCCCAGTCATTGGTCTCATTTTGATGAACCACTAAGAGGAGCAAAAGATGGTGTGTCTGCTCCGTGGCAGTCAACCCAGTGTTTAAATCCATGTTCAACTCTGCAGAGGGGAATCGAGTACTTCGTTACTACAGACTGTGGCAAGCCAGAAGGAGGACGCAGACTCTGTGAGGACATGTTTTGTGAATTTTTATTAAATAAAGAAAAAATACCTATATTTCCCTATCTCTATGGGTGGTCCCTGCATATATTTCTAATCAAGGTGCTTGTTTGTCAGTCGTGAATGTCGAAAGAAAATAGTCTGTAGTCCAACACTATCCTAATCTGACCCTCCCACTAGGAAAGCTAACATATATGAGGAGAATGGCTCCATTCTCATTGCAAGCATTTTTAATAGCAATCTGAAGACTTGTTTACTGATATGGAATTCTCAGATATTCTCTTTTGACTGCTTTTATTAGTCTCTGTAACTCTTTTGTTACGTCCTGTATCCTATTTTTTTCTCCTTGATAGCCCCTTTTTAGGTTTCTTCTCCAAGATAGATATTCTTTGTTACTGCCGCCAGTGTATCCTAGAAGGAGACTCTTCTTCAGGTGTCTTTTCTGTATGGGTGAAGTAGAACTCAACTTGCTTTGTCCCACTGACTTAGTTATTTGGTTCTCTGGTATATTTCCTGATTCACAATGTCCATTCCTTCTGACATCCTCTTGTTCTGATATGAAATATCTTCTGGGCTTCCCCTTCTCCCAGGGTATTTGTTGTATTGTTGTAACACTCGCATTGTCTGCAAGTGTAGAATTAAAAATATGGAACTGGGAACTTTGGGGGAGGCAGATGGTTAGGAGAGGCTGAGGGGGATTGGTGTGTTAACTGTGCTGTCCTGTTGGCAATAAAAGTATTTGTACCACTGCTTGTCGTGTTCGAGTGCTTACTGGGTACATTATTCTGGGTGATGAGGGCCAGTGGAGAAGACCCACGCTAGGCAGGCATCCGACCTGGGTCAGCGACCTTACAGGAAGACTGCCCCCACCGCTGTGGCAAAGCAAGGCAGTCTAATGAAGGGCACATTGCTGTCAGCACACCCCCTGGTACGTAGCGCATGTTGAGGGTTAAGTTACATAACGCCTTATTTTATTGTGGAAAGCACAAGGAGCTTAAAGCGCGTGGAGCCTGCGCGTTAAGACTGCACAGAAGCGTGCGCACGCTCCAATCAAGGACCGAAGTTGGAGGAAAGGCCATATCAACCTCGCAGGACGTGCTACACCAATCGTATTGAGAACGGAATAGTGATCTTTCTCATCTCAGTGGGGAAAAAAGAAATAAAAATTGGTTTAAAACGATCTGATCTTCTCTTTCACAGTGGTTGAGTTTACAAACACTAGGAAGAATTTTAAAAGCCAAGCCGTGGTCTTTGGGAAAATAATCTATAAGTTAAAGAGAGAAGGTTAAAAGCAATAACCACAACAAAACATGGCTATGCAAGGAATAACGGTGCACCCCCTAGAACGTTTACTCCCTAATGCAGGCCAACCAGCAGTTCGCTGACCGAAATGGAGTGAATATTGGCATAATTACATCAAGACAGTTGCGCAAGAAAGTCTCACTACTGAAAACAAGAATTTACTCTTGCTACATGCCCTTGGCCCAGAGGGGCAGCACAAATATAAGGAGTTATCAGTAATAACAGAGTTGGATGCTAGAGGCATGCATGCACATGCCCAGGCCCTGCCAACAACTTTTTTACCCTTTTTTTTCTGCATACAACACAGTTGCCATCCTCACATAGATAAATATTTTTTTTTAATTGTCCTACATGCGTCTTGCGTTTTTATTTCTCCCTATGTGACGGATGACCAACCGCTTTGAAAGACAGATCTCAGTAATAGAAACGTAACGTTCCTACGTAAGCTTTCAATATGGTGGATCTTATCAATTCTTTGTGGATATTCGACACATTTTGTCCTTCAAATTGTTAGTGTGGTGGATTCAGGGACAAATAACAATGCGATCCTTCATCCAGCGTGTCAGAGTGGGTTTTGTTTTTGGGAACACATGCCACAAAAATGAAGAATATTAATGGCAAGCTGTGCAGTGAAAAACAAAATATTTCAAGTATCCCACATATGAAAATGTTCAATTTTAACGGTAACAATGCGCCTGGTCCCACAACGTATATGTATTCTTTCAAAGACAGGCTCAGATTTCCCTATGCTTCAATAGGGCAATGCCTGGAAAAAAGCCAAATTAATAGTGTGGGGGCTGTGTTTTGGTCAAAGTGGGCTATTTGGTTTCTGAAATAAACATAATTGGAGTACACATCAGGAAAACAGGCTTTTGCATCTTGAGCATAAAACAACAACTTCTGCAAGTCTGTCAGTTGGTTACATAATTTCACTGGTAGGACTTTGCATCCTATTTCAACAGTATCCTGTGCACCTAGTACCAAACACCTGATAAGTATGCATAGCTAAGTAGTTATTTGCTAACCACCATCAGTGCGGATTAAAAATGTACAAACTAATTTCAGTAATCATACTTGACATATAGAGATGGTTACAGCATGAAATACAGATTCATGCATATAGATGGATGGAAAGCGGTGGGTTAATATATAATCCATGACGAAGTCTGTGAATCTGGTTGGCTTCCTCCTTTCCCGTTGGGTCCGGTTCTGATCAGTGGCTGCTTTGGCGGATTGAGTGGTTATGCGGGATGTATCACCTAGGTTTTTTTTTCTGCTGAGGTTGCTTTCTGGTGTGGTTCTCTAGACCTGGCTGTGGAGCACATTGGTGCATGTTCATTTTGGTGTCCTTCTTCGCTGACCTCCATCTCTTATTGGGGGCTGTTGGATAACTCCCATGGGTCATGGCCATCTCCTACTCCCACAGAAGGGTGGGTTGTGGACGCCCTTTTCTTGTACATGGCCACCCTTTCCAGGTTCAACTTTCTCCCGTCACTGGTTTAGACATAGTTGGTACCTTTCCGTGTGACTTCTATGGCCTTGCTGTATTTGGAGCCAGTTGCAGTGTCTTTGTGGGGCAAGTGCATCTTCACCAAGTCCCCTTCATTGACCTCCATGCGATATGTTGCTCTGCGTTTGTCGCCCTGAGATTTCATGATCTCCTTGCTCTTTTATAATCTGAACACAATGTCGCCCATGTCAATGTCGTCGTCCCCTCTGACTTTGTGTAGCCACAGTGGTACCATAGTGGATGCAGCCCTTCTCCCTCTCAACATCTGAAACGGAGATACTTCTGTGATGACATTTGGCGTCAGGCGATGCGCTGCCACAGCCTCTTTGACGATTTTGCAGGGATTTATGCCTGATGCGTATGCCAATTGTAAGGCTCCTTTAATGAATTGGTTTGCCCTCTCTACCTGCCCATTGGCCTGTGGGTGATACAGGCTTGCTCTCAATTGCCGGATATTGTGCTTCTAGAGAAAGCTTTCCATCTCTCTGGAAGCTTGTTGCACTCCATTGTCTGTCACAATTTCTTTGGGGAGTCCTTCTCTTTGAAAGACGGAGCGGAGTACTTCTATGACTGTGCCCGTGGTGATGTCCAGCACAAATTCAATTTGGACCCACTTAGAGAGATAGTCTACCATGACTACCCCGTACTTGTTGTCGCTCGACATGCCGTCCAACAGGCCAATAAAATCTAGCCCTATTTTTTGCCAAACACTGGGTGGGATTTCTGTGGGTATCATGGGAGCTTGCCTCACTTTTAGCCGTTTGTCATTGAGTTTTGCGCCTTCATGGCATCTTTCAATCATTGCCCTTACTTCTTGGTCCATTCCAGGCCACCAATACGCGTCACGTACTCCGTGTCGTGTCCTATTGCTGCCCTGATGACCTGCATGCACTCTACACAATACCACTTTGCGGATGCCTCTTGGAGGAATTACTTGGTCGCCTCTCATTACTAGACTCTCCATTTCTGTGATCTCATTGCTGACTTTAAAATACGGTCGCAGACCTTCCGGGATTGCTCTCTCATTGGGCCAACATTTGCGGGCACATTCTGCTACTTGGCCTAGGGCATCATCATCTATCATTTCCTCCTGCCAATGAAACTTGCCCATTGTCATAAATTCTTTGTTGCTTAGGTCGCCAATGGATGACACAATGCATTCGTCTTCAAGGAACGTGGTGCCTGGGGTACTTAGATCCAGTAACCTGGACATGCAGTCCGCTTGAGCGTTCTTCCAGCCCGCAATGTAGATAATTTTGTATGTGTACTCCTGCAGTTTGGCAGCAATTCTTGCTAGGCGTGGGGTCCCCGTTTTTGTGATGCCAGGGCTCAACATGTGCACCAGGGGTTTGTGGTCGGTGACCAGGTGGAATTTGGTTCCCCAAATGTACGACCTGAAGTACTCCACGGTACAGGAGCATGCCAGCATCTCCATCTCGACCGTAGAGTAGTTTTTCTCTGAGGCGGACAGTGCTTTCAACGCGAAGGCAACAATATTTTCAGTTTCTCCCTTTTTTGGGTGAGCGTGGAGCCCAAGCCATACGCACTGGCGTCTGTCGTTATGTACGTTTCCCATTTGGGATTGAACGGTTTGCGACACGGTGCATGTAGGATTCTCTTCTTCATTTCGGCGAAGGCCTCGACTTGTTGTGATTACCACATGTACTCTGCACCTTTCCTCAAGAGCTCTCTCAAGGGAGATGTGGTTTTGGAAAATCTGGGAACGAATTTCGAGTAATACTCTGCTAGACCCAGGAATGACCAGAGCTCATCCTTTGAAGTCGGGGGCAGGACGTCAACTATGGCTTGGTGCAGGTTTTTCTTGGGGCTCAATCCTTCCTTTGAGATGCGATAACACAGGTATTCTACTTCACAAGCTCCAATTATGCATTTCTCATGGCGAAGGTGAACTCCTGCACTTTGTAGTTTGCCAAGACTCCGCCTAGCACCCTGTCATGGGTTTCTGCATCTCTGGCGTACACAAGGATGTCGTCTTGAAAGTATGACACGTTGTTGATGCAGTGCAGCAGTGAACTCCTCATTCTTTAAAATGCTGACGCAGTGGATGACAACCCAAATGGCATTTGTGTGTATTGAAATGTGCTGAATGACGTGATGAATGCTGTGAGCGGGCGTGAGGCCTTGTGCAGATCTATCTGATGATAGGCATCTTGCATATTGAGCTTTGAATTTTTTTTTCGCCTCCTTCATCATCAGTATGAGTTCGTTGATGCTGGGCAAGAGAAAACTGTCCGTGACCACCTCCAGGTTGAGGCTGGGTAGATATTTGCACTCTCAAATCTTTGGAGGATTTCTTCTTTATGAGGACCACCGGGCTTAGCCATTCGGAAGGACTCAACAGTCTCAACAGTGGAACGGGCCTGACCTTATGCTTGACCGGCACTGAATAGGTTTATAGGTGGATTTTGTGCACTTCGTTTTTTCCCCCCAGGTGTTTCGGAGAACAGCATGAGGAATACACTTCTCCGATCTGACGCTCCTCCTGAGGAAACGAGCAGCACTTGCCCGGCAGAGTTGGGGTCACACCGAATGCTCAGTTTGTGCTGGTTGTCCCATGCCAGTACTGCAGGACCCTCGGCCAAGATGTGGACTTTAGTAGAGGTGCACCTATCCTTGAATTCGAGTCTGGCTTTGATGTAGCCCAGTAGATCTACGGTGGCTCCCCCGAAGAATGTGGGGCTTTGCTTGGTGCTTCTAATCTCCACCAAGTCGCGTCCCATCATGTTTTTGTATGTCTGGATATATGATATATGATAGGTTATTTATAACGCGCTTAATACCTAGAGGTTTCTAAGCGCAGACCCGGGGATCGAACCTGTGTTGCTCTGTGTCGTCTTGCTTCCAAGGCGAGCATGTTGCCACTGAGCTATCCTCCCGAGGATGGGGAGAATGGTCAGGTCAGACCCTGAATGGGCCATGACGTGTTTCCATTCCATCCACTCGCTACGCAATGGGGTTTCTCTCTTCTTGCTCGAGATGAGTTAACCATGATTACCCTTGGCTTATCGTCAGGTTCTTCCTCATCGCTTGTTCCTCTGTCTCTGACAATGTGGATGACATTCTTTTCCCGCCACGTGCAGGCTACAGCAACGTGACCAAATCGCCTGCACTTGGAGCACTCTTTGTTCCTTGCGGGACATTCTCGATCGTTTGTCGGGTGCTTAGTGCTGGCACATCTGTAACACTTTGGGGAATCTCTCCACTTTGGTCCTTTCTCTCTGGCAGCTTCTTGCGGCGGTCTGCCTCTGCACCCCTTCATTGCACAGCCACCATTTCGGGTGCGGGCGACGGTACACTTCTCTGCATCTGCTCGAGGTCTCCTCTTCGGTCCTTGCTATTTGTATGACCTTATCTAGGTCCAGTTCTTTCTCTTGGATTAACTTGTCCTGTCCTTTGCGGGAATTGGTGTGGACCACTAGCATGTCACATATAACTTGCTCCACGTTGTCTCCGAATCCACACAAGGCCGCCAGTTCTCTCATCCTGGTGATGTAGTCATTGACTGGTTTGATTTGTTGCCTTCTTGTTTCCTTGTATACAACTTGAGCCTGTGGAGGACCACATATTCTTTGTTGGAAAACCTCTTAATTATGCGTCGAACTGCTTCTTTATAGACATCATCGCCTTCCTCTGTGGTGGGCACAGCCTTCAAGCCTGCGAAAATGCGTTGTCCTTTGACTCCCATGATGTGATATAGGATATGGCATTTATAACGTTCCTATACACAAGTGTTTCAAGGTGCGACACCAGGGCGTTAAGTAGCATGGCCTTCTTTCTGGCTGGCAGATAAGCAGTTCCTCCCAGTGCCTCCAGATACGTGGAAAACAGTGGCACCCAGTGCTGCCAAGGGATTGCAGGCGTGGCGGGGGACTCCAGGAAGGCGGGAGGTGGAGTGGCACTGTGCATGGTTGCTGCTCAGGTGTTTTCTGGTCCTTGTCGCCAATTATGTAGTGGCCCTCAAGGAATGCAGGACACTTTCGTAGTAGAAAAAGGTGTTTATTGTGACACCTAACACAAACGGGGTAAGGGGTAGGTGATCGGAGCTAGGGGCTGTACTCACTGTTTAGTTTCTTGCCCCATGCACTTGGTTCCACTGCACGTCATGTGATGGGTGTGTTAATATCCCCTGCCAACTGGAGCTCCCATGAGGCTGCCCTCAGTCATGGTATTACGCTCAGCTTTAGCCAGGGATCTGTTGATGAGGCAGACTTGTCTAGGGGGGCTGATTTCCCTCACTCAGGAGGAGCGCCGAGGCCCGGCTTTCATCTGGTGCCTCGCTCCGACTCTTTCCCTGCCTTTTCCTCGCATTGCGTGCTTCTCGCACAAAGTCTTGCTAACTCGAGATCTCACCTGATGAGTCCCCACAGGGTTTGTCTTTGATTTTAATCGCTACAATAATTAAATGTTTACGGGGTGCCTTTTGGCGGGAAATCAGGCGTCACTTATCTTAGCTCTTATGCGAATAATTAAATGCACATATATTATGTTGGGTGCAAACACTTATACTATGGATAACTGTCTGTATGATCAATTGTATTTTATAAAAGAATAATATGTTTTTATCAATGAATATATTATACTATGACATTTCTGTAAGGAATGTGAACAATAAAAAATAAACAACAAAATCACACTTAATAAATGTATACATGTGCAGCTTGGGAGCATGTAAACCAAACATTCTTTGTCCATTTCTACTTTCCAAACTGTCCATTCAGAATGCCATCAACCTTGTTCCTCACTTAACACTGGACTACAAAACATTGACTAATGTTCTCCTGTGACATCTGATTTTGTATTTTTATGTTGCTAGGTGTTTAATCAAAATGCTGCTGTTAAAGGGGATGTGTGTGCTGTCTGCCAACCATTTCAACACACTCGTTACAATCCAGCTGATGGCTTTCTTCATGCCACTGCCTGTCAAAGGGGATATTAAAGCAGTAAGTACACAAACTATTTCTGTTGTGTGGAAAGTAAATTGAATAATGAAAATAAATACTACGTCCTGTCCCATCTAAGAACTATCCATCCTCTAGTGACAAGACCTGAGCATTGCGCCAGAATAGTTATTTCAGAAAGAAATACATAAAGCCTTTATTGTGCATGCATGGCAATGCTCATACCAGTCACCGCCTTAGCACACTTTCTGGATTTGCTTGCCGTCCCTTTTCTCCACTTGCACTGGGCAGAAAGTGTAGCAAGACCTGTGTTCTTTTTTTGGGGTCTGTCTTAATTTTATTTTGTTCTTTCTACCTACCTAAGCACCCCAAATGCATGCCTCACAGCTGCCTTCTTTCTTGTTCTGACCCTTTTTCTCATTGCCTTGAGTGTCTGGACCCTGGTCACTTGTGTGTATTGTGTGCGCTCTGGACTCACTTCTTCTCAGTGTGTTTTGTTCTAGGATCAAGATCTGAATACATTTTTCACTGAACACCACCTAGTTTTATGCACAGTGTTATGGCAAGGAAGGAAACATCAAAGATCAGCCGAGTGATTCATTTGCACATGATCACTGGGTTTCTGGGACGGTCATTGGCCGTTGTGCCGAGGGTGCTACAGACTACCCGCTTATGCAGCTTACTGAGTCCAAGAGGATCAACGTCCTAAGCAGTACTGTTTTAGCAGCCTAACGGCTCCTGATCAACTTTTTTCTCAGGGCTTGCCTGGAAGGGTCTGTATGTTTTATTATCAAGGGAATACTTGCATAGCTGGCCAAACTTGTGTTAGTTTAGCTGGAGGACCTATTTGGTGAGGGGTGGCTTATAATGGTAACGACAAAGGAGAACTGGCAGAGATCTTTCCTTCATTCCTTTTCACACCAAAAGAATGTCTCATGGTAACCTTTTTGATGTCACCTGGTGACCCAAGACATATGGTCTCAACATTGTATAAACTGCTGATGGTATCGACCATTGCCCAATTGCAAATGTGAGATCAAAACTGCTTCAAATTGGACCTTATGGATGGTCTGTGACTTAAAGGGACCAAGCAATATCCTATTGGAAAACTCTAATACAGTTTACATTTCTGCTTTCATACAAGTGAAAATTTACTTTTGCTCCGACCAAACCCAGCACTTATCCGAGTCATTGAGGCACAGATTGTCTCTCTTGTGCCGGGTACCTGGTATTTCTTGGGTTTCCACAATGGCTGTCCCTCTGTCTTGTCTTCTCTTGGGCGCGTAATATGGTGTAGTAACTCGTCCCCACCCCCAAACCTCCTCAACCCTCCCAGATCTGGGAAGACCACGCCAGACCAGGAGGGGAGCAAACTCCCTGCACCACAGTGTCTAGTTCTCCCTTTAATAACGTGCGGCAGGGACAGTGCGAACAGCAGGGTACAGACAAACTAGATGTATCCAGAAGAACTTGCAAAGATCCTCCTCCAAGGTCCAACGAGGTAGGTGAACGTTGCGGGTAGAGAATCACAAGCAGGAGAAGGGAGCCAAGCTCTAAGACAAGAGGAGGGAGGGAGGGAAAGGAAGGAGGGGAAGGGGGAAGGGAAGGGAATGAGAAAGGAAGGGAAGGGAAGGGAGGAAGGAACCAACCAACCCGCTTCTGGCATCCCTGTATCCATGGGGGCCAAAGACACCCGGGCAACTATGTAACGTTCCCAGCCCTTGCTTACAGAGAAGGTAGAGTGATCAGGTGAGGGCAACGGTGAGCGAGACGCGCAAAGCGTGGCGCAACAGTCCTGGGCATGCAATAAAGGAATACCATGTTGGACTGAGGTCACCTCCAAGTTATCGGTAATAAATTAAGAGGGAGTTCCGTCCAACCCTGCAATGTGTTTATTTGGGGATGGTCCTGTGCTCCCTAAGAAGATGCACAGATTTTTCAGCTTACTACTCGTAAAACATCAGATAGCAGTTAACTAAATGCATGAGTCCATTCCCAAAGTGAAGACATGGTACAAAGACTTGATCTGGTGCAATGAACAAGAGGGCATGTTAGTGAGCTCATCATACACAGTTCTAATCCCAAGGACTATTGGTCTGTTTTTATGGCCTATATGCGCAGAACAGGCCGCCCCTAAATCAGTCTGAAAATCCTTATGTGGTGGTACCTCTCCTTCTCAGCCACAGGGCTAGTACCCGTTTTACGGGGTGCAAGTTGTGGCAAACCAGAAGTCGGATTCTGACCAGAGAAAATGGTTCAATGCACTTACACTCCCCAAAATTACCATAGAGGACCAAGCAACATTAGAGGATGAGATCTCGGTAGAGGAAGTGGAACAAGCAATTAGGAGCCTACACCTCAACAAAGCCCCAGGGCCAGACAGGTACCCAGCAGCATTTAATAAAACATACCAACAGCTACTGGCACCAAGGCTGGCCTCATTATTCAACTCCTTGGGCGAATCCGGTCGTATCACCCACACGATGGAAGAAGCCAACATTATATTGTTCCCCAAACCAGCTAAACACCCGATACAATGCGGTTCGTATCTCCCCATTGCCCTAATAAACGTGGAGGCAAAACCTTACACCAAGCTCCTTGCCAATAGGCTAGAAACCCTCCCCCCACATTTTATCCACCCGGACCCATCCGGATTTATACACAATAGACTGACACATGACAATATCCAGAGGGTCTGTCACATTATAGAGAAAATCCTAAATCCAATGCAAACGAGATCCCGCCATCCTTCTCTTGCTAGACGCTGAGAAGGCGTGTCATAGGGTTGAGTGGTCCTTCCTGTTCAACACCATGGAGAAGATGGCCTTCGGTGCATACTACATTAACAAAATCTGTGCTAACTACCGGGACCCAATAGCCCAGCTCTTGATCAACGGCGGCCAATCCAACTGATAAAGTTGGAAAGAGGGACCAAACAGGGCTGCCCCCTCTCTCTGCTCCTATATGCCATCAATTTGCAACCATTCCGAACTGCCATACAGACTAATCAATCAATACAGGGAATCCCGTTTGGGGAGGGAGATGTACACGGTCATGGCATATGCAGACGATATGCTCCTTACCCTCACAGGCCCAGAAACATCCCTTCGGGAGGTGGTACAGGAAATAGGGACGTTCGGGGTTGTGGCAGGACTGAAACAAAATATAATGAAATCCGAAATTCTGAATCTCTCAGTAGAAGGGGAGAGACTCAAGCAGGTTAAAAAGGTATCCTAATTCCAGTTGGTACAAGGAGGCATTAGTCTCCTAGGGGTCACCATCACACAGATGCTGCAGGGTCTTTATCAGGCGAACTACTTACCCCTGCTCGCACTCCTTAAACAACAGTTACATCTATGGGGACCTCTTTTGGTCTCTTGGCTAGGCTGGATAAATGCTCTCAAAATGGTAGTACTTCCCAAGCTCCGCTACATCATCAAGGCCCTCCCGGTCCCAGTCCCGTAGCCCTTGCATTTGTAAAAACAAATCCCCCGCCCCATTGCACAGTGCTGAGAACAATGATGCTTCCTGTCATCAAAGGTGGGCTATGACTACTGGGCAGCCCAGATGGGGTGGTAAGGGACTGGTTTGCAGGCGGCTCAGATAAAAGGTGGACCCAAATGGACAAGGCTGTGGTTGGCACCCCCCCCTGAGCGAAGTCCTATGGCTACACAAATCAGACCGCCCACGGAACATGCACATATCCAAAATAACAAAGTTGGTAGAAACCAAATGGGATAATTTTGGCAAAGCTAAGGGGTGTGTGTGTGTGTCTGTCCAACATCTGTCCTTGCCGCCCCTTTTTCCTCACCGTACTCTTCCTCTCCACACAGGGAGAACTGTCTGATATTGCTGAGAGAGGTTGTAGCAAGCAGACTTTCTAGCGCAGTGCACTCCCCTGTTCGTGTCCAACTCCCCAGCCAGATTTTTGGTGAGAGCTGCTGGTTGGAGGAGAGTGGCTTCTGAAGGCAGAGGACTTTATATGCATGGAAGCTGTTTGGCTGCATGGAGCCAGTGCCCATACTGGAACTTTTCTTTGCAAATCAAACATTCACTGGCACTGCCCATGCTGTGCTTGTACACAGTTTTAGATTGTTTGCATGGGCCTAGCCATGTTGCATCTGTACCCATGTGCAAGGGAAGTTTGCACTGGCCACTGCACATGCTATATCTGTACCTGTGTTGCTCCTGTTTGTGTTGTGTGTTGTCAGTGAAGGTTGCACAGGCCATACAAGACAGTTGGCCTGCCAATTATATGTGTGCATTTTGTAATGGAAACTTGCACTGGCCCTGGAAAGCTGTACCAGTACTAATTTGCAAGTGACATTCACTGGCCACGCCCATCTTGTACCTATTTGTGAGGGAAGCGTTCAGTAACCCTGCACATGTTAAATCTGATTATGAGCAATGTTTGCACTGGCACTGCCAGTACTGTATGTATTTATCCATCTGGGAGGGAAACTTTACCTGGCCTTGCCCATGTTGTACCTATTTTTTAGGGAAGCATGTATTTGACTTGTCCGTTCTTTACCTCTATCGCCATGTGAGGGAAACATGCACTGTCCTTGTCCATTCTATGTTGTGAGGGGAGCTATCGTTGTCCATGCCGATGCTTAGGAAGCATGTGCGGAACCTTTTGTAAGAGAAGCTTGCTCTCGCCCTGCTGTACCTGTTTGAGAGTGAAGCTTGCACTAAGCCTGTCCATACTGTACGTGTACTTAGACGTTAAGGAGTTTTGCAGCGACTGCCATGCTGCACCACTTTGTGAGGAAAACGTCCACTGTCTCGCCACCTCTGTTCCCGTGTCTTTTTGATTTGGTGAAGGAACCCTGCGCTGTATGTCGTGGACGTTTTACACGTCTGCTGCACGTGCTGTGTTTTCTGCATGTGAATAATGTTTGCATTTTTCCTGCAATGCTGTACTCGTTTGAGCCAAGGAAGTGTCGACATGGTCCACATTCAGAACATAATTAATGGTTTTACACAGCAAACTGAATAATTAATAACAGGGTTGCCCTTTTGAACACGATTTGTAGGCAATGGTTCATTTTAAAGAAATGGGGGCCAGTAAAATTGTTTAACTGACTTGCCACTCGGTTTTGTGCAGGCGGAATGGATGCCAGTGGAACGGGCAAAGATACTCTAAACAAACACAGCAGTAGTTCCGCATCCAGATCGGGTCGTGCTCACAGAGAGCAAGTGGCGTTTGTGAAAGGAAGCCGTATTCTCCTTTCCACAACCTTTAAAGATGCCTATTGTATATCATTTAAAATTACCCACATTGGCAAAGTAAACTGGCTTTGCCAGGTGTCTGTGTGTGCGTCTGTGGAAGAGCTGAGGGGTATCATTTTTTCTAATGATGCCACATATCCTAGATTTGCCCTACTCCTGCCTCGGAGCAGCAAAAGGTGAAGTCCCATTAGGGGGGCAAGGCTGAGATGCAATGGGATACATGAGGTTGGCAGTGTGGGGCAGCAAACATGCCTTTCTCCTATGGTGCCAAAAATCCTTTTACCGCCTCTGGCATTTCGGCCAACTAAACCTCTGAACCAGAACTACAAAACTTTTAATGCTCCTTAGGTGGACTTACTAACAACATTTCATTACCCCCTGCTTGTGACCTTGCTTACAGAGACCTTATCAGAGTGGGAACTTTCGACCTCTTTCACTTATCCGCTTGGCAGTCACTTGCCCGGGCATCTTCGCCTCAAGACCCAATATCCCGGTCTCTATTTAGTCCCATGCTTTTTGCCTCCATACGCTTTACGGAAGAGCCTGATGGACCCTTTCGCATCTAAACATGATGCATCGTGGGCTTCACTGCTTCCCAGTTACAGCTCTTTACTTTGCTTGCTTTCCGGTGCCAATAAATCTGTCTGTACATTTTACTGTCTGTTTTCTAATACAGGTAGTTGTTTCATCATAGCGTTTATGGCAGTTCATGAGGTTCGTGTTATTGACTTCCAGCTTTAAAGGAATGACAACCCTACCGTGGAAGCCTTAATGAATCTCCTCATGAGAAGTTTTAAACCAATTGAAACCAGCTTGCCCCCAACCTCTTGATAATTCGGGTGCGTGGGGCACATACTAAGACAGACCATCAGTACAAATTGCAAACCCTTTATAGAGAATCCGCTCAATTTTATTTCGCCTCCTTGCAAATTCAGAAGAAGAGCTAGAAACCCAGGCTGCTAGAAACAAGAAAAGAAATCCAGGATGACATGATGATTAATGGGTGAAATATGTTTTCTAATGGAGTACAGTGGCTAGCAACCAATACCCACCCCCCAGTGTTATTTTTTTCACCATTAGAAGACAAAAAACGTTGACATTTATAGAGCAAAGAACGCTTGAAGTCGTTTCTCTGTGACAGACAACATAGGCCAAAAAATACTGTGCCCATCTTGCATTGCATTTGTATGACGGCCGCCCACCATAAAGACAATATAAAACCTCTGGTGGGCCTCCATTAATGACACCATTGTGCAGCACTGAATGCTCTTGCAACTATTAATATCAGGAAGCACTGCCCGAATTTGGAGTACTTCGTTATGGCAGGTGCATTTTTAGGCTAATGGCAAACCGTGTCTGCCTGGAATTGTAGTCCAAGACTACTAAATCTTATTAAAAATCCTAAAGGTGATGTAAGCATGCACCATCGCCCAAGCCCATGGCCTTATTGTGAGTCGGAAGGTCCTATCAGTCTTTTCACTGCTTTAGATATAGTGGCTTTGGCTCTTCTGCTGGTTCGTGTGACAGTTGAGAATGCCTTTTGTGACAGGACTAAGTAAAACTTGAATCTCATAGAGAATCCCATAGATGGTCTTATGCACCGGACGACACAACTTTGCATATTTACTCGAGACCGTTGTTTTTTAGAATACATTTGGCTGCCATCTATTACTGCTAGAAGAATTTGACTGCCCCCTGTTCACTGTGGTTGAAAAGGCAGCGCCCCCATGTAAGTTCATTACAAATGGAACCTCATGAAACATCCCATTTGGACATTGCTTTCAAAAGAGTATCTACAAGAAATCTGTCTGGCATCACCATGGGGATCTCTGCATATGTTTCTGAAGCATTACTATCTGGGTGTCGATATCACATGGGGCGACATATCGAAATTTGGGGTGGGGGAGGTAAAAGCCTATTTTTATCTACTTATGTATTTGCTACTTTGTAATCTATTCAAGGCATATTAATCTATGAAAGATCAAATGCTGGAGAAAATGACTATAGTGACGTAGCTATAATTCTAGTTGTCCACTGTTGGTATTTCCCAGAGACTTGCATGCAAGCCTCGAGGGTAAAATATCCTAAATGCTCCATGGCCACTATATAAATTGAACAAGCATTGGCAATGCCAATAGTTTTGGCGTTTCCTGTGGTTCTTTGCATTATGCATTTGTGGCACCACGGTGCAAGGAGGAGAGTGCAAGGTTTTAAAGGAGGATGCGATAAGGGGTGTGCAGGTGTGCATAAGAAGGGGAATAGATCAAGGGAGAAAACCATTGATAGAAAGTACCATTCATGATGAGCAAGAGGAAAATTGAGCGAGAAAGGGTGCGAGTGAGAGGGTAAGCAATAAATTGAGAGCGTTGGGGTAAGGATAAGAGGGGTAGAGAGAATAGGTAAGGTAGGTGGGGGAATAGAGGGTATAGGTTGGGTGGGGCTGGGGGGTGGATGTAAACGCTTTTCACTATTCTTTTTTTCTTTTTAAACATATTTATTGCATTTTACCTTTTTTACAACAGCCCAAACTCTCCTCCCCCTCCCCGCTCGAGTGCCCCAGAAGAAAACCCTTTACATGGTACATTTTACATAATTCACAAAATAATTATAATCACGAGAGGTCAAGAACACGCAAACGTTGAGGACAATATTGAAGATTTAAAGTCTTATTGCAATAAATCAAGCACCTCTGACCATTCACCTGAAAATTTCAGTTGTTCACCTTGAATCCTACATGTAGACCATTCTAATGCACAAAGTTCCAAAGTCTAGCAAACCTCTCTGAATCGACGGTGGATCTTTAGACTACCATTTTTGAGGGACCCCCCCCCCCCCCAATAAAGCAGCCAGTTGGTACATCACATACATTATACATTTTTGCTTAGAAATACTTCGCAACTTGGGCTCAAGAATCAAAACTAATTTCGACTTCAGGGAGCCAGAGTGCAGTGATTCAAATATCTGTTGCATTGTTACATTGGTATCTGCCCAGTATCCCGCCAGGACTGGACAATGCTCCAACGCATGCCCCCAATCCCCAGTCGCCCCTCATTATCTCCAGCATTGGTCCGACAGAGTAGATTTAAATTTGTGGAGACGAGCTGGGCTATAATGCCATTGAGTTCATAATTTATACCAAAATTCTCTCAATTGTAACGAGCGGATGAGTGGGGGGAAAGCCTGGGGGACGACTCGGTCATTATTTTGTACAAATTCGATATTATCCCCTTATTGCCAGAGTTCGTAGACACACATTTCTGGAAAAAAGTGAACTCCCTAATTGCCGCCTGCAATATTGGTGGGGCCAGGATCCAATGTCTGACCTGAAGATAACTGAAGTGCTCGAAGTCTGTGAGACCAAAATCCATTTTACACTGAGAGAATGACTTAAATTTCCTACCCAGAAACATATCACATACTTTCTAACAGCCTGCTTGCTTCCATTTGGAAAAAGGCCAGAGAATCGCAGCCTGGACTAAAAGTAGGGTTAAAGAATATGGGTAAATGGGGAGGGAAATGTCGTGAGATTATATTTTTTTGGCCACAAGATCCCATACCTCCTCTAATATGTTCGGAATTATGATCCTATAAAGATTAGGTGGATGATCTTTTTTAGCAAGCCACAGCGTTTCTCCTATTTGAGGGCCCCCCGTTGCCCGTTCCATTTGCATCCTGCATTTTCTCTCCATCTCCATTCCACCAATCCCTAACAATACAGACTTGTGCCGCTTGGTAGAATTTTTGCATATCCATTAAGCCCAGCCCCCCTTTATCAGTCGGAGTAATTAAAACTTCATATGCCACTCTCAGTGGTTTATTATTGCAAATGTAAAGTGAGATTTTTTAATGCAAAGGTTTAAACCAGGTGGGAGGGATTCTAAGTGGGAGTGCCTGGAAAAAAAACAGTACCTTAGGTAGGATAGTCCTATTTACAACATTCAATCGACCAAGCCAGGAAATCGATAGGTGGCCCTATTGTCCGAGTTTTGTCGCAATCGATCTCAGCAGTGAGGGAAAATTAGCTTCAAACAAACCCGCAAGATCCGACGTTATAACCACCCCTAATAGTTTGATCTGCCCTTGTGCCCAGCCAAACTGAGTATGAGTGCAAAGTGAAGAGACAGTGGCCTGGGTTAAAAATGGATTTAAGATTTCTTATTTTGCTAAGTTAATTTTCAAACCTGCAACTTTACCGTACATCCCCAGTTCTTGTTCTATTATATGTACTGATTTGGCCGCTTCCGAAACAGCCAGCAGCATGTCATCGGCGTAAGCTATGATTTTATGGTCGAGCCTGCCAAAGTGTATCCCTTGTATGTCTGGCTGTTGTCTAACCCTCGCTAAAAATGGTTCAGTGCCCGTTGATAATAACAGAGGTGACATAGGACAGCTCTGTTCCGTCCCTCGCTGAAGGGATATAGGGGAGGGATAGTGGAGGGATAGATGTCTGTTAATAAGTATTCGTGCCACTGGGAATCTATAATTTACTCTAAGTCTTGCCATATACCGTGGGCCAAAGCCCATCTTTTCCAACGTCTGGAAAAGAAACGACCTCTCGACCCAGTCAAAAGCCTTTTCGGAATCTAAAGATAGCAGAATCGCTGGGATGCGTTTCTTCTCCACTATTTCCAGTATATGGCAAGTACGCCAGGATATTATCATGAGTTTGCCATGTTTTTATAAAACCGGATTGGTCAGGGTGTATTCTAGATGGACACGGGTCTTCTAGCCTATTTACAAGTATTTTAGAATAAATCTTTGCATCAATATTAATTAGAGTAATAGGATGATATGATCCACAATTGCATGGGTCCTTACCAAGTTTAGGAAACAGAATAACCTTTGCTTTCTCCATAGAACATGATATACCGGCAGAGGTCACAAAAGAGTTGTATAGTGCCGTCAGCTTCGGAACCAGAAGATGCCTAAATGCTTTATAAAAGTGGGCAGAGAATCCATCCGGGCCTGGGGATTTGTTTAAGGGAAGTGAATTTATAACTTTTATAACCTCCTGTGAGGTGATATCTTGTTCAAGGGGTTCCCGTTCTTTTGCCAGTATCTGGGGAAGAATAACTGCCTGTAAATACCGAGCCTGCACTTGTTCTTCTGTGTCTTCAGAGCTATAAAGGTTTCAAATAGAATGTATGAAAAAGCAATATTATACGCAGAGTTTCGCTAGCATCTCCCCCATCGAGTGTTTTTAAGGATTTAATCATTTGAAAAGCTATTTTTTGGCGAAGTTGTCGGGCCAGTAAGTTATCTGCCCCATTTGCCTTAACATAATATGTCTGGCGCAGATACAACAAAGATTTCTCTGTCTCTTTCGTATGGAAAAAGTTCTGTTTTCCTTTAGCTGTGCTATAGGGTTTCTGTGTTGTGGGGTTGGAATGCGTGTTGTATTATGCCTGTCTGAGGTGTGAGGTAGCTTGAGATGCCATGTGGAATGTTTGTGTGGATGATGGAATATTCTGAGTGAGTGTTCTGTGTAGAGGCGGTTACAGCTGGCTGGCCCTGGGTGATGGTAGCCGGTGTTGTCACAGCTTAGGTCCTTTATGTCTTCATGTGGATATGTAACTAAGAACTTGGAAATAAACTTACCTGAAGAAATCTTAAAGAGCCTGGAACCTGCTTTTTAACAATGGCGACGAGTCGGTCTTTGGTAACCTACATGCCACAAGCTGATGGACTGAGGACCCTGCTGCGGGGGATGCAGGAAGGACAAGCTTCTGGAGAAGGAAAATACCGCCCCCAAAAAACTGTAAATCCGATCACCCAGGGTGCAGGGGGAGCAGGAGGATTAAAGCCCCATATTTGGTGGGACCGGCGCACATAAGTAGTGGGCAAGCTGGGCCCCAGGGAGTCTTCAGGGAGAAGCCCTGACATGGCTCCTCAGAGCGCAGGGGCAGGAACAGAAATTGGGCCCCATTGCAGAGGGATCAGCTCCAGCTCCACCGTACTGTGCTTCTCGTGCACATCATGTTTTTGGCTGTCTGAAACTCTGGTAATTTATGAGCCTTTCGTGGGGAGGTCTCCTGGAAAGTGAACAACCGTTAGCCTATGAAGCTCTGCATAGCCCTGCTGAGCAGTAGTGACTGATGATGTCACACATGCAGCAGGGGGAGATGGTGAAGCGTAGAATGTTCTATTGTTAGAGCTTCGTATTATAAGTGCTGTTTGCCCTGAGGATGTAAAAGGGAAAGTGCTTTAAGGAATCTGACGTTTGGCAAGACATGTGTCTTAGAAGGAAGGAAGCAAAATATGTGTGCAGCTATATTAAGGCAGGAATGAACAATGCTTAGAACATGGGAACCCTATGATACGAATCGGATCCAAGAGACCTGGTTTGTTTCGGTGCCAAATGTTGTGGTCTCTGCTTGGCAAAAGAGACATTTTCGGCGGATTGTGATGCTGGCATGCCGCTCTGTCTCAGTTAGTGAGGCGACAGGTAGCGGCCAACAAATAAGGTGACATTTTTAGGTCATGACATTATGGTGAGGTATAGGCTTGTGCAGAGAGTAACAGCCATAATGTTGGGTAGTTTGGAACTTTAATATACCTATTTAAAACTGACGGAGCATTTTGCATGTGCAGGATGGTGAGTGCCTGGGTGTGATGTGAATCTGTAGAATGGGGGCACTGTGAGGATGCAAATGAGTTTGTGTTTATAGAAGATATACATGCATCTTAAACTGCGCTGTTCTGTTATGTAAATGAGTAAGTGATACGGTGACAATATAGTGTGGTAATATGTTGTATTGAAGGGTATTTAGCATAATTCTTTTGAGGAATTGCAGGTTTCGAGTGCCAAGCACCATGGCACATGGACACTAATGTGCATAAATCGTTGCTGTTAGTGTAAGATGGGTGGTATGAGTGTGATAGTTTTAATCATTTTGAGGATTTTCACCTATATTGCACATGTCAGTAGAGCCTGTGTAAATGGCTATGGACTCATAGGTTCGCTTAAGAGCCTTCAAATGGCTATGGACGTTTTAGTTCATAAAAGTGTTAGTTTTGGGGATTTTACTTAATATGAGCAACATGGTTTTGTATTCAAATGTGCACAACGCAAATGTTTTTAATGCGGTTTATGTATTGTTTACAGCATATGGTTGCAGCATTCTATGATTTTGGAATGTATCTTATGATGAATCTGACTCACATAGGTTGGAGAGAGTCAGTGAGTGTTGGGTATTGGGTGAACTCACATTCAGCATGGAAGTGTTACAGTGTGAAATACATGGTTTGAATTGTTTGGGTAATGTCAGTGGGGTATATAGTTTCTCCAGCATGGGGTCTGGCATGGATTCACATGCTCATGAATATTCCCCGTCGTCAGGCTGGGAATCCTCGGTAAAGAAAAAACCAGTATCAGTTTTGTTTCTGATCTGTCTTTCGTAGTAGTAACCAATCACTGATCTCTGCGTCATACTGACCACAGCCAATGACTGCCCTCTACCTAAGCCCCGCCTCTGGCAGCCATCTTCAGATTTTTACCGCACGTTCAAGTGTTGGGATCCTCGTGCTATTGCTCTCGAGCGTTAGTGCTATTTTTTCACGTTTTTTCTCAAAAACTTTGTTTTTTCGGTCAAAAAGAGCCTCAAGCTCCACCGACTCTTCATCCGATCAACGGGGACCCGTGTCGGATTCGTCTACGCCCCTCAAGGGTGAAGATTTCGTCGAGCTACGCTTTTGGAGGACTCCAGAAGTTTCTCAGGCCCATCTCGGACATGGCCCAGGAGAAGGGAAGCTCGACGCCTGGAAAACTGTTCAGGGTCTGCCCTGGATGCCAGCTGCAGAATGTCTTTAAGGAGGACGAACACTCCATTTGTCTTTACTGCCTACATGAGGACAAGACGCACGTGGAGAAGGACTGTGCGTTTTGCGGCAACATGTCGGAGCGGACCATGAAGGACCGCCATCAACGTCTCGCCAACTGGCTGGAAGGGAAGACCCCGTCAGGCGAGAAGAAGAGGAAGAAATCCGAGCGGTCTTCTAAGACCTTTGAGGACGCCCCGGCGACGGGGGTCCAACACAAGGTCAAGCACCGCGAGTCCGCTGGCACCGGGAGCGCCGACCGGTCGGGCTCTACGGGAGCCAGGCAGGGCGCATCCTCCCCGGCACCATCGACCACAAGCCAACGTTCTGGTTCGGGTAAGAGGAAGGCCAAGCACCCGGCGAAGCTCCTGGAGAGGCCCCGGTCGAGCTCGAAGGCCCCATCGGAGGGGGAGCGAGGCAGTGTCCCCCCCCCCCCCCCCCAAGGAGAAGGCGGTGAGCGCACCTAGGGTGGTGAAAGCCTTAATCCATCCGGCCAAGGCCTCTATCGAGACAGTCGCGGCGGCCCTGGCTCAGCCTGTGGAGGCTACACCAGTGGTGGCGACCTCGGGGCTCAGAGTTTCCCTGCCACCGCGGAGGGAGTCCTCTTTTATGCCCATCGACAGGACCCCCGTGAAACCCCCGGCGGAGAAGAAAAAGGGGGCAGGAGGTCATCGTGGATTCGGCCTCAACCTCTGAGGAAGAGCTGATCGAGGTCTTAAGCCACGGCGTTGGCGTGGAAGAAGACCAGCCCGTCGGGAGGGATCCCGACGCAGGAGACTAAGATATCGTCGAGGGTGCCGACGGGGCGGGGGGGGGGGGGCGGCCTCCACGTCGACTTCCCCGCCGGACGGCGAGGGAAAGAAATTGGATACAATGGGGCGCAGGGTCATCTCGCCTGCAGCGACGACGATTAAGGCGGCCAATGCCTTGGCTATCGTAGCCCGCTACGAAAGGGAGCTGTGGTACAAACTGGCCCCCCTGCTGGACTTCCTACCGGACGACAAGAGGGCGGATGCCCTAGAGATCTTGCAGGAAGGTGACGTGGTGTCGGACCACGCCATTACGATTGCGACGGACATCGCCGACAATGGATTTCGCCAGTTGGGCAACGGCATGTGCCTTAGGCGACGTGGGTGGCTCAAGGCTACTGACTTCCGTCAAGACGTGCAGACCAGAGTCTTGGACATGCCGTTCGATGGAAACAACCTGTTTGGGAAAACAGTGGACGATTCCCTTCAAGCCATAAAAGCAGACACGGAGACGGCCCGGGCTCTCGGGGTTCTCCAGCAACGGCGGCCGCCCTTTCGGAGCAGCGGAGGCAAGGGCGCCTCCAAAGGTTCCGGCGGCGGATTTTCCACCTACCGTCAAGCGGCACGTTCGTCGTCGCAGGAAACTTACAGGGGACGAGGCAAGTCAGGCGGACCCCGCCGTCGTCGCCAAGGAGGTCAAGGCGGCAAAGCCTCGTCGAAGCAGGACTGAACCGGCCGTGGGGTCGGGCCCCCACCGAAGCACCCCGGTGGGAGGCCGGCTGGCGAGCTTCATCAGCGTGTGGGAATCTCCACTGACCGTTCGGTGCTGGACGCCCTAGCCCAGGGCCACGCGCTCGAGTTTCAAAGAAGGTGCCCGCGCTTCCTCCCTGTGGTCAGGAAAGAACTTCACGTCCCTCAACTTCTCTTAGAGGTAAAGGCGATGCTCAGGAAGGGCGCCATCGAACTCGTCCCAAAGAGGCTTCGGGGCTCCGGAGTTGACTCAAGATACTTCCTCGTGAAGAAGACGACGGGAGGATGGCGCCCCATCCTGGACCTATGACGACTGAACAAATTCATCAAGGCACAGAAGTTCCGGATGGTCACCCTCCAACACGTCCTTGGTCAGCTGGAGGAGGGCGATTTCCTGTCGTCGTTGGATTTGGAGGATGCCTACTTCCATATTCACATCCTAAAAGGACACCGAAAGTTTCTCAGGTTTGTGGTCCAAGGGCGTCACTATCAGTTCAGAGCCCTTCCCTTCGGACTACGGTCGGCACCCAGGGTGTTCACCAAGTGCCTCGCACCGGTGGCGGCGCAGCTGCGCCGAGAGGGGATCCACGTCTACCCCTAACTGGACGACTTGCTCATCCGAGCCAAGACGAGGGAGCTCGCCGTGGAGCACACGGCAAGGACCGTCCAACTTCTCACGGACCTGGGATTCTCTGTAAACTACGCCAAGTACCACCGGGTGCCCGCGCAAGACGCACTGTTTCTGGGAGCGAAGCTCGACAAAGTGTCCCTTCTGGCCTCCCCGTCGGAGGAAAGGACGAGGGCCATTCTGGGCAAGGTGCAGTGGATGCTGGTTGCGGACGCGGCCAAGGTGAGGTCCATCAAGTCCCTCCTCGGAATGATGTCTTCTTGCATCTACCTCATCCCCCTGTGCAGGCTCCGGATGCGCCCGTTGCAGGAGTTCCTGGACGCGCGCTGGATCCAGACGACGGGCAGCTTCGAGGAGAGGATCACACTCGACGAGAGTTTCCGACGAGCGATCCGGTGGTGGGGCACCCGCGCGCATCTGACGGCGGGCATGGACTTCCAGACCCCCGGCCACCAGGAGACAGTGACCACGGATGCCTCCCTGGAAGGGTGGGGAGCGCACACCGAAAATCTGCACGCGAGAGGCCTTTGGCTCCCGACGGAGAAGTCCCTCCATATCAACGTCCTGGAGCTCCGTGCAGTGTTTTGGGCCCTCAGGTCCTTCCTTCCGTCCCTCAAGGGCAAGGTGGTGAGGATCTTCACCGACAACACCACCACCATGTTTTACATCAGGAAACAGGGCGGAACCAGGTCCCCAGCACTGTCCAAGGAGGCGCAGGACCTGTGGCATTGGGCCGTCGCCCAAAGGATGTTTCTGGTGCCGTTTCATCTGGCAGGGATAAAAAACACCATCGCCGACTCACTCAGCAGGGAGCTGCGCTCGTGCCACGAGTGGGAACTACGACAGGATCTAGTGGACCGCCTCTTCCGACGGTGGGGCACACCCCAGATCGATCTGCTCGCGACGGCGACGAACTCCAAGTGCCGGAGGTTTGCCAGCAGGTTTCCCCAGCCGAGGAGCATGGGCGATGCTTTCTCGTTCCCCTGGGAGGGCCTGTTCCTATACGCGTTCCCTCCATTGCCATTGCTGATCCGGCTCATCAACCAGCTCAAGAGGTCACGGTGCAGGATGATCCTCGTCGCACCTGCGTGGCCGAGGCAGATATGGTTCCCGGACCTTCTGGACTTGTCAGCGTCCCCGTCAATCAAGCTGCCAGTGGACGCGGATCTGCTCTCCAGGGAAGGAGGCGCCATCCTCCACGACCCGAAGTCGCTGAACTTGCAGGCCTGGCTCCTGCAGCGTTAGAGTTTGGAGGATACAACATACCAGCCGACTGCAGAGAGGTTCTTGCAAAGGCCAGGTCGTCCTCGACTCTTAAATGCTACGGACACAAATGGAAGAGGTTCTCTGTCTGGTGCCACGCACAGAAGATTAACCCTCTGCGGATTACGGCTCCCCAAGTACTGCCGTACCTACTGACGCTGGCCAAAGCTGGACTGGCGAACGCGTCCATCAAGATTCATCTTGCTGCGATCTCCCGATACACCAGAACCACGGGGCGGACGTCCTTGTGGTCTCATCGTCTGGTGAAAGAGTTCATGAAGGGACTGTTCAGATCATTCCCGCCAGTGAAGGCTCCGGCCCCGGCGTGGGAGCTCAACGTGGTGCTGACCAAGCTCATGGGACCTCCGTTCGAGCCTCTGCACTCGGCCCCGTTGAAGTTCTTGTCGTGGAAAACAGCGTTTCTTGTGGCCATCACCTCCGCACGACGGGTGGGAGAGATCCAGGCCCTTTCCTGCAAGGCCCCGTACTTGACTTTTCACGACACAAGGGTAGTGCTCAGGACGCACCCCTCCTTCATGCCCAAGGTGCCGTCGGACTTCCACCTCAACGAACCCTTGGTGTTGTCTGTTTTCTTCCCGTCGCCTTCGTCGCCGGCTGAGAGGACTTTGCACTCGCTGGATGTGACTAGAGCGCTGAAGTTCTACGTGGACCGCACAAAGTATTTTCGGAAGACGTCACAACTCTTTGTGAACTTTGGACCTGTCAATCAGGGGAAGGCTCTCTCGAAGGCTTCCACTTCCAGCTGGCTCTCGAGCTGTATCATGTACTGTCATCGGTTGGCAAACCGACCGCTGCCTGGCCGTCCGAGAGCCCATTCCACCAGAGCGATCGCAGCTACCACGGCGTTCCTATCTGGTGTGCCCCTGCTGGACATCTGCAGGGCTGCTACGTGGAGGTCGACGCACACCTTCACGAAATTCTACTGCGTCGATCGGGATTCCAGGGAGGAGTCCAGGGTCGGCCAAGCAGTGCTGCGCAACCTGTTCGCCTAAGGTGAGCCTGGTGAGGAGGTAAGATTTGCTTAAAGTTTAGTTTGATGTAATGCTTAATGTTGAGCCTTTGCCACCTCCTGTGGTTGTGCATGTGTGTACTGCTATGTATTCTTTATTCATGAGCATGCAAATCCATGCCAGACCCCATGCTGGAGAAGGAACAAGTTACTTACCTGTAACTGTTGTTCTCCAGCATGGGTCTGGCATGGATTCACATGCGAACCCTCCCGCCTACCCTTCTGCGGCTCTTCACTTGGTCATACTGCCACTTCACGTGCTTCCAAATCTGAAGATGGCTGCCAGAGGCGGGGCTTAGGTAGAGGGCAGTCATTGGCTGTGGTCAGTATGACGCAGAGATCAGTGATTGGTTACTACTACGAAAGACAGATCAGAAACAAAACTGATACTGGTTTTTCTTTACCGAGGATTCCCAGCCTGACGACGGGGAATATTCATGAGCATGTGAATCCATGCCAGACCCATGCTGGAGAACTACAGTTACAGGTAGGTAACTTGTTCCTTTCCTTACATTGTTTTGTTTTGGTTTGATTGGTTACCTGATTCCGGTAAAGGTTGAACAGCGATGAGGTTGTTCTTTGAGGGAGGTAGTGCCTCGACTCTTTCAATTAAGGATGTTAGGATTTTCTAATTTCATGTGAGGGGATTGGTCTGGTTATAGGGGTTACCTGATTCTGGTAAAGGTTGAACAGCGATGAGGTTGTTCTGTGAGGGAGGTAGCGCCTTCTCTGTTATTTTTTATCCTTCTCATCACATTGGACAGTAGGTAGCTGGTGGTAAAGGGGTAGCTGGGGACGCCTGGTAATGACCCGTCGGTATTGAGTGTGGTAAATCCTGAGATGAGTAAATTGTTTTCTATGTTACTTGTGGTATTTATTGTGGATTTCGTTGTATCCATGGGTTCAACAGCTTGTTTTGGGTTAGGATGTTTTCCTTGCTATAAGACCGTTTCGTTTTTACCAGTCATTGATGTTGGCATTGGGAGTGCATGGCCACCACTCCCAATGTGTTTGGAAGGCTTGTACATCCTGGTCTGGTGCAATGAGTATGGTATTAAGACCATGGATGTTTGTGATCTCAGTGATTTTGTATGTTTCCACTTTGTGAATCCCTGTTGGAGTGAGGTTGTGATTGTCTTTTTGGAGGCTTTGAGGTCTCAGTTCTCTAGAGTGGCAGTCTAGAGTCCTGCTGGGGTTCCAGGGTGGCAGCCTGGACACCCGCGTTGTTGTAGGCGGGGGCAGGTGGTAGGAGGTGTAGCAGTCTTGTGGTTGTTCAGGAATGTAGGTGAAGTAGCCCAGTTTCAGGGTTGGCCAGGTACTGAGGTGAGAGCCCAGTTGCTTGTTTGTGGCAGGAAGAGGCCGATGGAGGACACTATTTTTGTTACTGGCACATGGAATTTAGTTTGTCAGGGTGTGATGTTTTGATGGTTGGGTTTAGCCGTGGAAGTGCCTGTCTGCCAGTTGAATGTTAAGTGTGCGTATATCTTGGAAAGTGGTAGTTGTGGTGTTCTGGTATGTGACTTGTTCTGTGCATGTATGGTTTAGTAAAGGAGGGAGGTGTGTTGCATTGTGCCTGTCTGAGGTGAGGTAGCTTGAGATGTCATGTGGAATGTTTGTGTGGATGATGGAATATTCTGAGTGATTGTTCTGTGTAGAGGCGGTTACAGCTGGCTGGCCCTGGGTGATGGGAGCCGTTGTTGTCACAGATTATGTCCTTTGTCTTCATGTGGATATGTAACTAAGAACTTGGAAATAAACTTACCTGAAGAAATCTTAAGAGACTGGAACCTGCTTTTTAACAATGCGTTTACATCTTCTGGATGATTTGTTGTAGTTCCGCCTCTAAAGTTGAATCCAAGCTAGTCTTTGTTGCCGTTTGTGCTACTTCTGCAATGACGAACCCACGGATTGAGGCTTCAAACGCGTCCCACATCGTGTTCAGAGAAATGTCTAGTGTTGCGTTAAAATCAAAAAATTCCCAGCTTTACACTATTCTTAGGGTGCTTTTGATAGGAGGCGGAAGGTCACTGGGTGGAGTATGGGGATCTGGGGTGCTGGTTAGCACACACACATGTGACCTACACAATTTTGATGATCAAACTTTCGAAGCAGGGGCCTGTGAAATTTCACAGATTTCCTTTATAGAAGGTGGCACACCCCTAAAAACCTGTGAATGCAAATGGCTACCTTCCCGAAAAAAGGACATACTGCAGACTGGAGAACCACCCACATCATACGGACATCACACACTGCATAGCCAATCAGGTGCTCCTTACATCAGAAACTTGACCAATCCCCACAAATAACTAGATGAGACATTTTAAACCAAAACGTAACTTGTACAGTACCTTGTTCATTTTAAATACAAAATACAGTAAAATGTGTAACATAACTTGAAAGCTGTGGTAAATATATTTTAAAGCATCAATCAAGTCAAATATGTTTTTAATAGCATTAACACATGGCAGCCGCCATTTTAGAAGGAAACATGGCTGACAAATTCCCCACACAGGTAAATACTCCAGGTAAAACAGCAGCTTTCGCTGTGGCACACCAACCACATTCTCACCGTACCCCACGCCTACTGGTCCACATGAGACCACGAACAACGAGATAAGTAACCCAGGGTAGCACACGCCCATCACTGAGGAATCACTGCGATTGCTAACCTGCATCGCTTACTTGGGGAATTCCCAATAGTAGTAATCTCCCACTACAAATGTACTCCCAAATCTAGGTATAACAAACCATCGATGACTGTTACATTACGGAAACCTACTGTACTATATGCTGAAACCTGCAGCCTTGTGAAGCCTAGGCTTCTCTCGCACTGCTGGATTCTTGAATCTAGGTGTAGCCTCCTTTGTTTATTACATGATGAAGCCCAACGCATTTGAAACCTAGCCCTCTCTCCCACTAAACAGGATTTTCAAATTATAGGTTGTAGCCTCCATATTTGTTTACTATATGCTGAAACCTGCTGCATTGTGAAACCTAAGCCCATTGGTATAGGACCCTCAATTCTATACCTGGACAAATATCACCCCAGCTGAACAATCTCGCAGCTTACGGTACGTATATCTCACACCACTAGTGTGGACACAGGCACGGCCAAGCATCTATGCACGATAGAATACGGCTATGCCTATGCACATCAGGTCTAGCTTCACACATAGCCGTCCAGACTGAAACACCTGATACCTCAACACCTCTGCCACTAGCATACAGCGACTACCACCGAAAGGAATCCGATATAGCTGGCCTCACATAGACTTTTGCAACAATAGCAATCTATCTCAAACCCTCAACAGCACCCACCCACGTGTATGACCTCTCTTGGGGCTGCTTAGTCGAGCCTTGCCAGCTACCCAAGTCTTAGAACGACAACATGTACACATGCATCTCCTAAACTAAACTCCCTAGAATTTCCCACCACATAGACTACGGTCACCGAGGGCGTTCCAACCGAGAAAAAAAACGCATTGAGGTCACACAAGTGGGGAAACAGCGCTATATAAATAACCCAATACAATACACAGTACAAATTCAGCCAAATTGTGCAAAAAGAGGTGTGGTTGGAGGGAAAATGGGTGGGAATGGGATTAAAATCTTACAGATTTCACTTGGCAATGGGCATCAAATGGGTGGGACACAGACAAATTACATAAATCCATCCTCATATGTCTTCTGCATTGAAAAGCATTACAAATCTACATTCAAAGACCCTATTTCAAGTTCTTATGTTAAAGCTCTTATTTTAATGACAATAGTTTCGACTTTATAGGTAGCACTTTCAGCGCCACTAATAGCTACAATTAAAAATGGCCCTCAGAGGCAGGCCTTGAGCCTCTCACACTCATTGGTCAGGGTAGAAAGAGAGAAGACAAAGTGGATAGTCTGCACATTAAATGAGTAGTTAGTTTTGTGGTATTTTGTTATACAGAGGATTCTCAGCTGAATGACTGGGAATTATTCAAAGCATGTGAATCTCTGAAAGAGATTTGATGCTGGATAACTTCAGTCATAGGTAAGCAACTAATTCATGTATGGCCGCAGTCTACCTACCTCTCAGGGTAAGTACACATAAGGATCACATCCAGTGCTGTGCCAGGACTGCCCATAGAAACCACTAAATACTAGTGTGGGGCGCACCTACACGCTTAACCACAGAAATGGCAGTACATACCACCACTTTATCTGCAGCTTGTTCCTTGCCTGACAGTTCCCACCATTGACTCGGACACAGTATTGCAGCATTCAGGTACATGTAAGCCACTAAACATATTCAAGAATTGCAAACAGTGGTTGAATACTCGTCCATAAGAGCGGTACAGAGCCTTTAGCGACACCTGGTTTGCCTCCTAAAGGACATAATGTGGAATGCAAACCCATCACAGGTTCTGCATCAGTGTAGCACAGGTGAGGTAAGCCGTCCGCTCATGGAGGACTCCTCAGATGGAGGGCTCCACCAGGTTGTAAACTGTACTACATCTGCATGATTGATGAGGTTGGTGTAGCATAGTTCGGGCATGCGGATGATCATGGAGTTTTCCTAGAGGGTGTGCATCTACTGCACGTTATGCTCCAGACTCGCCCCCTTCCCTGGGACAAGATCCCGGGTGTACCGCAGAAATGACACTACTGAGATCCTGAGTCCATAGTGATTACTCAGACTTGTACTTCATGTCTTACTTCAAGTGATCCTGCACAGTATCGATGGCTATCAGCTCAAGTAAAAAAGAAAAAATACCTGGCAATAACACATTGCAATAGAGGCAAATGAAGGCCAGCAGGGGTGAGGGAAAGCTATGGCTTCTGTGAGCTGAAAACACATGACTGACATTTCAAAACCTTTAATACTGTGCACACTGCTTTCCTGGTCTCATAATGTAGCTCATGTATTCCAACAAGTTCGGAATGTGTTTGATGTTCTCAATCAGCCTATGAAGTCCACATAGCTGACTACACGAGCAGACCCATGTGCTTTGACTCCTGCAGTTTTGCAAGGTGGGAGACTTTTCCCCAATAAATACTTTTTTCCTGTTTAATGATAATGCAGTATGCTCAAACTGCAAACTCCCATCTTCTCTCAGGGTCTGTGCCTTTAAGCTTTATGTTGGATACATGTGTGCCTGCGTTGGGTGGTAGGAATACAATTCCGGGCATTCTGGGATGATGTGATTCATTAGAAGTAGCAGAACTTGTGTGCTTTAAAAATGGTTCCACTGCCCTGTTTACAGTATGCAGCTTATCTGACACTTGAAGTGTTCAACTGTTTACTATGATGCGACCATCTGCAGGATTTATGTTAGACTAAAATCACAGAAATTGTGTTGTTGGTTTGGAAATGTTAACCATTGTTGCGAGTACCTCCGATTTAACTCCATTAATCATTTTAAAGCATGCTTGGCATGCCAGTGCTTTTTGTGTTGCGAGATTTGCTAAATATCTTTTACAATGTGCTCCCTGCATGTGAAGCTTGTCTCAGAGGTGGATGATTTATTTATCACCCAAATATTTTCTTTCTATCTGACGGTGTTGGCAAACCACATCTTTAGTGCATAAGTAGTACATTTTTGATAAGAGGGAGCTTAGCTTTAAAGATGCCCTCCACTTCAGAAGTTCACTGGACATATCTTTCTTTGCATGAGTAGCCTCAACCAGTATTGTAGGGCGTGTATAAATGTATCGATCAGAAGTGACTAGAAGTCTTCAATGTGTGGTGAATACTTCATGTGCATGCTTTCTTTTTTTCTGTTTATGTAAATAATTGTAGAAACGTGTGTTTGAAGAAAACGAACTGGGTGCAAATAGGCAGGCTTATGCAAAGCTGATTTTGTTTTTTTCTCATTTTCAGTACAGTTTAGAAAATGCTACTCAAACATTTGATGACATGCCAGCAAGATTTGGATACATCCTTCCAAGCGATGGTTTGAAGGTAAGTTAGATGACTGGTATATACATGTGGGACCTGGGTAATCATTTTAATTTATTTTATATTGCTTTTGATAGAATAAATAAATAAATTGTTATAAATGCAAACTAAAATGTGTAAACAAAGTGTTCAGTTATAAACATATGTACAGACCCATAATTGTATAGCTTCTTTTTTGCCAAAAGCATGTGTAGGAGAAATGTATGACTGGGATTCAGCGAACTCCTGATTTTTATCCCTCTGGATACTCTGAATGAGGCCCAGTGAACAGAATGTTGCCCTTATAACTGCAGTCCCAAACTGCAGCCACTCCAGGTCTTAAAGTAGTTTTATCAGATTTACTATCACTTGGTACATGTGACATCGTCAGTACCCGGACCTATCACAAGGGGATAGGAATCCCTCTCAGCCTTTAGTAACGTCCAAGTGCGGAGTTGCTGTCCAACATATGACATTAGCCTGACAGTACTCCTCCACTAAGCCAGGGAATCCCTAAAGTGAAAGCTTTGTAGAGCATACAATTGGCACTGTAGATGTGGGCATGTGTACATTATCGGTGGGTTCCCTGTGCAATCATTTGGGCCAAACCCCTTCCAATGCACTATGCAAAATTGTCATGCATTCCTGGCGTGTCCCAAATTGGTTGGACCTCAAACTTACTCGATGGATGTTTATAGACCGTGGTTTCGTTGCAAGGAGGGTGCCAGGATGGTATAGTTTAACATGGTCATTTGCAACGTAGGATGGAGTCTCCACTTTAACGTAAGTACCAGTACGACCACCAGATAGTTGTTCTTCTGAATTACTTGATAGGGACCTTTAAAACTTTAAGCAGTTTTCGTGAATCCGAAATTTTTAGATGTTTCGTGGACAAACCAGACTTGCCATCGGGGCTGTAGTCTGGTGCAACATATCTGTGTTTGTCATCTTGTTTGTGAGGATAATCAAAGGCAAATGAAGGCTGTCAGAATAGTGCCTGTTTATGCTTCACTTGCATCATATTTCTTCCATTGCTACTGGATTAATCTTTGAGATTCAAGTAGTCACCTGCACACATGTAAGACTGCATTCGACACATGGTACAGATAGTGCTACAAACAAAACCATCTCAAACGACAATGGCCCTTGAGTACCTTTCAGCAAAGTACTGTTTTTATATTTATTTATTTTTACCAATGTAAAGTGAAAACTGGGGAACTGTCTGCCACACTGGAAAATATGACTAACACCAATGTAGAAACTCCAAGTATTGGTGAGGTACAGGTCATTGATACATTTCAACAGATACTGCTCGTTCTTTACAATCATGCAACATGCCCTGTGTTAAAGATATTTGGATTTTTAAATGCAGTTGTCCCACTGTCCCTCAAAAATTAAGCCAAGACAAACTTTGTATTCAACGGCCCAAAGTGTAAAGAATATTCCAATGTTAACACTGTGTATTAATTTCTCCCACAACTGTAGGATTATTGTACAAAGCTTATAACATGAAGGGCTTTCAATAATATCTTACAATGTAAATGAAGGGGAAAGCAATGTTTCTGTATTGGTTATGAATAGCAATTGTTGATGTCGGTTCCATCTGGAATTGTGCTGACTTCAAGATGACCAAGGTTTCAAGTCAGAGTAAATTGGGCCCACCTTCAGCACTCTTCAAGGGGATACAAAGACAATGAAATCTATGCTTTACAGAGACAAATAAGATTTGGAGTGGCCTGATGGTCTGATTTATGACTAAGCCCCAAAAGTAAATTCATCCATTAGCTGGCACCTTTCAACCCTGTACTCTGATAATAATCAGCCATCTGCTGGGACTAATGCAAGCAGTAAAAAAAGGTGCCTGTCGGATGTGTCCAATCAATCACTGACTAACAGTTTTGTAGTGAAGCCTCTGGAGAGCTATTGCATGACTCATTGCGGAAAGCACGAGACCCGGATTTGCAGTTTAAATGCACCCATTAGTTGCAATTGCGTGTAACATATGCAAACGATTTTTGGCTCATAACGTTGGAAACATTCCAGATATAAACAAATTACTCTGTGCATTTCCAAGCTAAGAGTTTCCTCGTTGGTTTGGCACCACATTTACATTATGTTCTATTAATGTTGTATATGCAGGCATGCTTTTACTAGGACAGATTTCAGAAATCCACATCTTATTAATGGGGGTGGATGCTACCTATAATTATGAAAGAAAAACAATTTACCATGTAAAGTCTAGAGGGCAAATAGGGGCCCATCTTTCTTTTGGTCATACATATAGAAATTATCATCATCCAGTGAAGATTGGGGGGCATATTCAATATAAGTGTCTGACTATGAGACAGGCCAATGGAAAGATCGGGCCAATCACAGTGTGACCTAATTATGACGTAATCATGGGCCTATTTGACACTTTAAAAAGTGTGTGCACAATGGGGATGGGGTCTGGCACCTTTAAAAAGGTGCAGTAAAGAATACCACCTGGGATTATGGATGTATAAATCAGAGGGAGACCAACTAAAGGGCTGCAGAAAAGAAGATTCCTGTCCAGAGGATGTGCCATCTCCACAAGGGAACAGCACACAAGAGAATCTGAGGCAGTATTAACGTTCATAGAAGCAGATCATGAGGGGCCCTGCTTACTGGAGATTTGTAATCTAAAGGTCTCCGGCTGCTTCTAAAACTGAAAGCATCTTTTCAAAAGTGAGATTGAGATTTTCCCAAGAGAAATGATTTGATTTGCATATGGTCTTTCCCCTTTTGTAATGGCTTGGCAGGCAAAGAACGATGGTCTGGAGGGTTGACCAGTGCGATGCCAGAGGTTAAGATTCATTCTAAACCTTCGAGCCATCACCTCTTTTGTTTTGCTATTGTCACCCCGAGTGGGACGGGTATGCCCAGACATGGGTCCCGTGCCTGCTGGGCCTAGAGACCCAAGCTACTCCTCAATGATGACGCCCAACAAGGCTGAAACATGTCTGGGGATGCTTGTGGTCTCGTGCCGAAGGGATGTGACCTAGCAGTTCGGGCTGGACTACCCCTTTTGGGGGTGGGACCAAGCCTGATTTGCATATGGTCTTTCTCCTTTTGTAATGGCTTGGCAGGCAAAGAACGATGGTCTGGAGGGTTGCCCAGAGCGATGCCGGAGGTTAAGATTAATTCTAAACCTTCCAGCCATCACCTCTTTTGTTTTGCGTTCTGAATCGATAACAGCTTCCCTAATCCAAACCCTGCAGAATTCTAATGCAATTTATTTATGAACTTCACAAACCTTAGCAGCTCGTAATTACATGGGAAGTATGAGACAATCAGCATGTATTTGATTCTAGCATGTATTGGTATTCTTGGGGAAATCGGAGGTTCGTTTTGTTTTAAATTTATTTTATTGTTTTTTTATCGAAGGAAAAAAGGAAAACATCACACAACATCAAAATATGCAGATCATTAATCACATTAGTAACAAACCATAACCTTTGCTCTAATCTTCTCCATATATCCCCTCTCCACTCTCAATTCCTACCCTTCAACCCTGCTTGTTTCGCCATTTTGTTGGGTGCGCACTACATTTCGGTTGCTTGAAGACACCTTGCATCCTCGTTAGGATCCATTCGCTTCAGACCCTTCCTCGGCAGCAGTGGCAAACAAGGTTTGTAATAACATTTCCCATTCCAGAATTCCCCCAGAAACCCCCTCTTACACGCTAATCCTTCATTTTCGTTACATGGTTCCGGCCTTTGGGACGAGAGAAAAACGTCCCAGTAGGCATGCAGCTGGGGAAAGCAAATCCAATTCCACCCCTCCTTTATGTAATCTGTCTGCCACCTCCCTCTAGTATATCCCCACCACTGTGCATGCCCAGAACATGAGTAGCATCCCCGCGTCTATCGCTTTACACCTGGGACATCCCTGTACCGCTTTGCGCGTAAATAGCGAAATCCGCCTTTGTTTCTGACCTTCTTATGGTATTCCAGTACTCCAGTACCCCCGAACACTGGGCTTCAGTAAAGGCTGCCCCTATATCTTCTTCCCACTTTCCCCTAACCACCAGGGAGGGAGGCCCATTAGACAGTAGGGTGTCATATATCCTCGATATGGTGTACCCCCCCCTTTGCCACATCGAATATGATGTTCACTATGGAGTGTCTTTCCATTAACTCACTAAATGCATGCCACCTGACCTCTCTCTTGATGGTGCTATATAGCAAATATTGGCCTGCGTGAATGCCCGTCTGCAATCTCCGCTCCGAGAAGGGTATGTAAGCAGTGTCTTGCAACAGATCCCCTATGGTGGCCCCCCCACAGGCGAATACCCATGCTCGCTTGAGCTGAGGATGGCAATATTGAAACCAGAGGAATCTGCCTCGATATTGAGTCCGTCAGCCTCATCACAGTCATGGCCCTGTCCCACACCCTCAATCACAGGGACACCAAGTGCGACCATTGGCCCCCTTGAGGCTTTTTTAACCACAATAGCTCCTTCAGGTAGTAACGTTGTCCCGTGGATTGCAGCATCAGTGTGTCCGGAGAAGGGTCATCTGTGATCCTATCTACTACAAATTGCAGCTGCCCCCGCTATGTAATATAATTTAAAATATGGAACCTGGATGCCCCCCTGTGTGTGTGGTCTGTATAAAGTTGATAAGGCTATTCGAATCCGCCCGTTCTGCCACAGAAAGCCTCTGCAAATACTCTCCAGGGTCCTAAAGAAGGACCTAGCTATATAACATGGGACATTCATAAAGAAGTGTAATAGCCTGGGCAATACCACCATCCTCAGCAAGGCCGCTCGCGCCATCATCGAGAGAGCTAGTTTGGCACAGAACTTCATGCTGTGTATTATGTATTATGTGTTCCTCATCCGGGTCATGATACACTTAATCCCCAAATACCTGAACGTGCGTACCTCCCAATGCAGAGTAAGCACAGGCAACACGCCTTCTTCTATCCTACACAGACCCGCTATTGGGAATAATGCAGATTTGTCCATACTGATTGCAATCCCAGAGAGTTTTGTAAAAAGCGCCATAGCTTCCAGCAGCTGCTGTAAATTGTCCTTAGGGTTCTGGACATGAGTGTGTCATCCGCATATAGGGATATCAGATGTCTTGCTCAATCTATTTCTATACCTGGCTCTATATATTCTGTTCTAAGATACGGTTAGTATCTATTAACTGGACCGATTTCATAAATGTCTGTCCAAAGCCAAATCTACAGAGTGTTGCATAGAGCCAGTCCCAGCTTACTGATTCGAACGCCTTCACTGCGTCCAGTTTGGCTATGGCACACAGTCTCCCAGGACGCCTTCCTGTCCATCACGTGATGTAATCTCTGCAAGTTCCAGGCCATGGTCCGGCCAGGAACATAGCCCGTCTGATCCGGCTGCACCAATCTAGAAATCACTGCTTGCATTTCTGTTTTAAATCTCTCTCCTTCGCTTCCCTGACCGGATGCTGTTACCAGGGTTGCTCTAACCTTCGCAATTGTTCCTCAGCAGAGGACAGTTCCTTGTTTACATTTGCCTGGACACTACTGGACCCTGCTATGGTGACCCCTCTGACTACCACTTTTCTTGCTTCACAGAAAGTGCCCGCACTAGGCACATTTCCCAGATTATGCGACACATTTTCAGTGATGCTGTTTTTAATGCAATCGCGAAATGGGGGGGGTCTGTCAGCGATTCGCTCCAGAGCCTTCACTTGGGTATCCGAGCCCTAGGGTGCGAGTATTGCCATTGTAAGCTAGGCGGGGCGTGATCCGATAAGACTCTACTCTTATACTGGGCATGTGTAATCTGGTGTGCCAACTGATTCCCTATGTAAAAATAATCGATCCTTGTATGCACTGCATGTGCCGCCGAAAGGTGTGAATAGTGTCTAGTGCCTGGGTGAAGAACTCTCTAGACATCTACTAAAGCGAAAGAGTCTAGGAGTGTCTTGCTGGGCAACGCTAATTTAGCATATTTAACATCTGTGCAATTAAAATCCACCCCCCCCATATCATACTACTATCTCTATAGGGGCCCAACCGAGGGTACAGCGTCTGGAAAAAAACCTGGCAGCGCTATGGTTCGGGGCATATGTGTTAATTAAACAAGTATCCACCTGTTCGAGGAGGCCCTGTACGAGCACCATTATGCTGTCATTGTCAGTTTTGATGTGGGTAACCTTAAAGGGTACCGAGGGCGCTATCCATATCAGGACCCCTCGTGCATAGACGGAATATGGGGAACCAAATAGTTGCCCCTTCCATTTACCTGCTAATAATGCCTGTTTTTTTCAGCCGTGAGGTGTGTCTCTTGTAACATGGCAATGTCCACCTTACATCTCTGGAGGTACGTGTACACACTATTCCTTTTCACGTACACGTTCAACCACCTCACATTCCAGGTGAGAACATTTACGGTTCCAGCCATTTATATCCATCTGTTTCGAGGGGATTGGGTCCTCCGACGTATTCCATATCTATGACATGTAATCACCACAGCTGTGCTGCTTCGGAAACTTTTTTCGGCGTCTGCGTCCTGCGTCGATGCGCCGTCGTCGAGGACCTCCTCCGACGTCCGACGTCATCCGATGTGATAAGTAGGACGCACGACGCCCGTAGCCTCAGTTCTGTTTTTTCTGCGAACGTATTGCTTCGTGTTTCTCGGTTTCAACGCCTCGACTCTTTGGAGTTCTGTTCTTCTCGGTTCTTCGAACCTGTTCGTTTTTTGAAAATCCTTCAGAGGATGTCTTCTACTTCGTCTTCGACCCCGCGTCCGGGTTTCAAGAAGTGCGGGGAGTGTGGGTCCAAGATGTCGGTGACGGACTCGCACGACGCCTGCCTCTGGTGCCTCGGGGAGGCCCACGACACGGATGACTGTGTCGACTGCCAGTCGCTCACGTCCAAAGCCTTACGCGAACGTAAGAAGAAGTTGTCGGTAGGTCGGGTGTCCAAGCCCCAGAAGTCGAAGTCTGCGGGGCTTTCGACGGATGATTCGAGGGGTGACTCTCCGCGTCATCGTCGGAAGTCTCGTGGGTCTCCTTCTAGGAGTCGGTCTCGCCACTCCTCAGCCTCTTCGAGGCATTCTCGGAAGCGCCGACACCGGTCGTCTTCCAGGTCCTCTTCGGAGGGCTCTGCCCGGCACGTCGCTTACCCCTCCAGCCGTGCGACGCCGGAGGAATGGGCTTCCTTCGGGAAGAAGATGCTGGCGATTCTTGAGTCGCAAGGTACTCAGCCGTCCGCGCCCCCGAGTGGGGTCGGTTGTGTGAGGTCGAGAGACACCGCTCGCAAGAGTGGTCGGCACGAGTCACGGGAGAGGTCCCGTTCGGACAAGGGGACTCGTTCTCGACGTACCCGTTCCAGGTCCCGGTCCTCGACGCGTTCGAGACCGTGTGCACCTGTGAGGTCTTCGAAGAAGGCATCGACGTCTGTGGCGTCGAGGGCGTCGACAGGCTTTCTTGAGGCTCTGGCTCCGAGGAAGTCGTCGATGCCGTCGACGCTCAGGTCGTCGAGGGACACGCTCGGGGCTCCGCCCTCGAGGGCTGTGTCGACGCCGCCGATTCTGGAGGCGCTGCATCTGACGTCGACGCCGATTTCCTCGACGTCGACGCCGATCCTCTCGGCGCCGATGCAGGTTCTCTCGACGCTGGCGCCGATTCGCTCGACGCCATCGACACCTTTCGTGACGGGGGTACCCCAGGGCACGGGTGGACCCCCTAGGAAGGCTCTGGTTAAGAGCAAGCACTCTACGGTGCCTTCTTTTCGCCGCCTGGACTATATTTCGGAGGCGGATGAGGATTCTGATGGCCTGGTTCCTAGTCAGGTTCCGGATGAAATTGTCTCGGGCCATAGTCAGTTTGACGAGTTGAGACAGTCACTGCATGATGCCAGTGGACTGGACACCTCTCCGGAGGTGGAGTTTTGTAGGCCTGAGCCTGGCTCTCATGCTGATTCCTCGTACCGGCGCCTTATGGCTAGGGTTTCTGAGTACTTGGGATGGTCTGCTCCCCCAGGGGAGTTTGTGCAGGATGATCTGACGGACATCCTTGATGTTGGTCCCCCAACTGACCCGGTTCTGCCGTTCCATATGGCTTTACAGAGAAGGGTGGCGGCGGCTTGGACTGCTCCGGAGAGTCTCCCGGCGGTGGGCAGATCCTTGTCGCGAAAATACCATCCAGCCAGTGGCGACCCCTGCTACTTGACCAGGCACCCCACTCCGGAGAGTTTGGTGGTGCAGGCGGCCACGGCCCCGGCGAAGCAGGCGTCGTACCCTACCATCCCTCCTGATAGGGACGACAAACGTTTTGATGGCTGGGCGAAGAAAGTGTTTTCTTCTGGTGGTATGGCGCTTCAGGCGGCCAACTCCATTTGTGCCTTGTCGAGTTTCACGCACACTCTGTGGAACTGTGTTGCTTTAGCGGCTGAACATATTCCCGAAGGGGACGAACGGGATGGTTTCCTTGCTATGGTCCAGGATGGTAAGGATGCCATGTGTGAGTCCGTTCAGTCGGGTTTGGACTTAGCTGAATGCGTCAGTAGGTCCATGGCGGCGAGCACCGTGATACGCAGGTTTGCGTGGTTGCGGAAGTCGGGGTTTGCTCCTGATGTGCAGTCCCGGCTCCTCAACATGCCCTTTGACGGTGAACACCTTTTTGGCAGCAAGGCTGACGAGAGCCTTGAGAGGTTGCAGACCTCAAAAGCTGCAGCGAAGTCGTTGGGCGCTGCAGTTCGCCAACCTCTGCCTTTTCGTCCTAGGGGACAGCAGTGGAGGGGTGGTTCCTTTCGCTATTACTCATCCTTCAGTAGAGCGAGAGGAGCTGGCAGTCAAAGAGGCCAACGCAGGGGTACCAGAGGTGGACGACAGGGTACCCGTGGTGCCAAGGCCGCTCGGGCAGTTGCCTCTTTGCCCTCAGGTAACCCCGCAGCCGCTCCCACTCAGTCGTGAGGCCATGTCCCATGGTTCGCCGGTTGGGGGAAGGCTGGCGCAGCATCTTGTAGAGTGGCAAGCCATTACTTCAGATGTGTGGGTTCTGGAGATCATAACCCACGGCTACTGTCTTCCCTTTCGGCACAGGCCTCGCGACAATCCACAGGGAACCTCTCTTTACAGAGTCCGGATCCGCTCCTTGCGCAGGAAATTCAAGCCCTGCTGGAGAAAGGCGCCATAGAACTGGTGCCTGTAGCGGAGAGGAACAAGGGATGGTATTCCCCTTATTTTTTGATTTCGAAGAAAGACGGGGGATTGAGACCCATCATGGACTTGCGCGGTTTGAACAAACTCCTCAGGAAGGACAAGTTCAAGATGGTTACTCTCTCTCAAGTCCTCCAGGCCCTTCAGCTTCAGGACTGGTTGGTGTCACTCGACCTCAAGGATGCTTACTTCCATGTGCCGATCCATCCCAAGCACAAGAAGTACCTGAGGTCCTCGGTTGGCGACTCGCACTTTCAGTTTCGGGTCCTGCCGTTCGGATTGACCTCCGCCCCGAGGGTTTTCACCAAGCTCATGGTGGTGGTGGCAGCGCATCTCAGGCAAGGGGGGATTCACGTCTACCCCTACCTGGACGATTGGTTGATCAGGGGGAGCTCTCCCGAGCAAGTCCTGGATCATCTATCGGTCACCTGTCGCTCCCTTCACAGGCTGGGCTTCTCCCTCAATTTAAAGAAGTCCCATTTGACGCCAACACAGCGGCTCCAGTACATCGGAGCAGTGCTCGACACTTCCCTGGGGCAGTGTTTTCCTCCCCAGGTGAGGGCTCTTCACATTCAGCAGATGGTGCACAAGTTTCAGCATGCCCAGACGCTCCCAGCGTAAGAGTTCTTGAGGTTGCTCGGCCTCATGGCATCCTGCATTCTTCTGGTGCCAGGGGCTCGCCTGCGGATGAGATCTTTGCAGTGGGCACTCAAGACGCAATGGTCGCAGTCCTCCGGCAGGATGTCGGACTCGATTCAGGTGCCGTCCTCGGTCGCCCGGGACCTTCTGTGGTGGGCCGTCGAAGGCAACTTGATGAAGGGGGCTCCATTTTGGCTTCCCTGGCCGGAGGTGACGATCATGTCGGATGCATCCCTCACGGGATGGGGAGCTCATGCCAACGGACTGACAGTCAGCGGTCGTTGGTCTCCGTCGGAGTCCAGACTCCATATCAATCTGTTGGAGCTGAGGGCCGTCAGGCTAGCCCTGAAGGCTTTTCTGCCGTCTGTGCGAGGGAAGAATGTCCTGATCCTGACGGACAACACAGTGGCCATGCACTACTTCAACAAAAAGGGGGGGGGGCAGGGTCACTTCCTCTGTGCAGGGAGGCGATGCAGCTCGAGTTCTGGGCCATCCAGCAGGAAGTTTCGATCTTGGCAGTTCATCTGGCCGGAGCCGAAAACGTGACGGCGGACGCTCTGAGCAGGCAGAGCGCGATCTCTCACGAGTGGGAGTTGGCTCAGGAGATTCTCCTGGAGAGCTTCGCCCTTTGGGGGACCCCTCAAGTGGATCTCTTCGCCTCCAGTGTCAACCGGAAGTGCGAAAGGTTTTGCTCGCGGGAATTTCCTCCAAAGGGAGCCTTAGGAGACGCATTCGTGGTGGAGTGGTCGTTCCCGCTGCTGTACGCGTTTCCTCCAGTCCCCGTCATCCCGCAAGTGCTGCGGAGGTTACGGAAGTTCGGTTCCCGGATGATCCTCATTGCTCCGGCGTGGGCTCGGAGGACGTGGTACCCGGACCTTCTCGACTTGTCCATCTGCCCTCCACGTCGTCTTCCCTACCGAGACGATCTGCTCTCACGGGAGGGGGGGGTCAGGTTCTCCATCCAGAGGTCAGATCCCTCAACCTTCACGCTTGGCTTCTGAGAGGTTGAGGTATAAGGATTGGGACCTCCCTGAAGACGTGATGGAGGTGTTGCTTTCGGCCCGAAGGCCAGCAACTAAGTCTCTGTACCGTTGCCGTTGGCGTAAGTTCTGCGACTGGTGCAGAGTTCAGAATGTGGATCCTTTTGCATGTGACATCCCCATGGTTCTGTCCTTTTTACTTTCTTTGGCCCACAGGGGCTTGCAAGTGGGTACCATTTTAAGGTTACCTGGCGGCGCTGTCCATCTTTAAGCGCTCGTCTGAAGAGTGTTCTTACTTTAAAATCCCTTTAATTTCACAGTTTCTGAAAGGGCTCACTAATGTGTGTGCTCCGTTTGAGCCTTTACATTCTTGCCCTTTGAGGCTGTTAACTCTGAAAACTGTGTTTTTAGTTGCGGTTACTTCCGCTCGCAGAGTGAGTGAGTTACAGGCACTTTCAGTTAAGCCTCCCTTCACTGTATTTCACAAGGACAGTGTTGTCCTTAGTGTTCGTCCTTCTTTTCTTCCGAAGGTAGTGTCGAAATTTCATTTGGCCCAGAAGGTTGTTCTTCCGGCATTCTATCCTCCTCCGCATCCTGGTAAGGAAGAGGTGAGGCTCCATAGGCTTGATCCTAGGAGAGCTTTAAGCTTTTATGTTTCACGCATGTCCCGGGTCAGAGTGGACGATCAACTCCTTATTGGTTACGCTGGGAAGCGTTTGGGGCAAGCTGTGTCGAAACAGACTTTGTCTCGCTGGATTATTTTAGCCATCTCGGAGTGTTACCGTTTGGCGGGTAAGGACCCACCGGCTGGCTTGCGGGCCCGTTCTACCAGGGGTGTGGCTGCATCTACTGCACTGCAGAGGGGTGTTCCTATTCGCAACATCTGTGATGCAGCCACCTGGGCTTCAGTACATACATTTGTACGTCACTATTCCCTCGATTCCATCCGAGGGCAGGATCTGGCCTTTGGCAAGGCGGTCCTTTGCTCTGCTATTTGATTGGCTATTCTAAATTTTGATTCTAAATTCTTTCCCTCCTCCTTGCTCTGGTACTGCTTTGGGAGTCTGTCATAGATATGGAATACGTCGGAGGACCCAATCCCCTCGAAGAACAAGTTTCTTACCTGGTAACGTTCTTTCGATGGGATGGTCCGACGACGTATTCCATATCGCTCCCGCCCTGCCTTCCCCGCTGCAGAATTTCTTTTGCGATTGCAGCTTACGTTCCGCAAGGCTTTGTGTCTGACTGGCAGTTGACTTATGTCACACGTTCTGGGGGAAAAAACTACAACTGAGGCTACGGGCGTCGTGCGTCCTACTTATCACATCGGATGACGTCGGACGTCGGAGGAGGTCCTCGACGACGGCGCATCGACGTCATTGACGCAGGACGCAGACGCCGAAAAAAGTTTCCGAAGCAGCACAGCTGTGGTGATTACATGTCATAGATATGGAATACGTCGTCGGACCATCCCATCGAAAGAACGTTACCAGGTAAGAAAGTAACTTGTTCATCTAATCCATCAACCACCCCCGGCACCACACCCAGCTGTTCCCTCTCTGCTTTTGGTGTTCCAACTCCAAGTGTAGTGCTATCATTTACTTCCAATGTATCTGCAGGCAAACCCCCCTCCCTTTGAGCCTTCCCAACTACCCCAACAAAAAACAACTGCCCAGCATTGCTACCCTTGCTTAGGCTTGTCCGCTTCTCGCATCTGCCCCAAGCGGTCTCGCTCTGGGCCAGTGCACAACGGGTGGGCACGAAAACAAGTGCCCCCGAAAAAGGAAACGGATGGGGTGTGGCTGACACAGCCGCCGGTGCAGCCGCCTCTTCTATGTTATACAGCGTTGACCAACATCAAGTCCCGCCATATGTAAAACACCTTACAAGCTTCGATAATCTGTCACTCTGAGAGGTCATTCCTCTTACGAAGGCTCTCGCCATCACAGAATGTTTACTTAGTTGCAGATTCAGCAGTGCGCCCAGCAACTTGGTGCCTGCTGGTTAAAGTACATTAGTTATTGCTGGCCACAGGACGGGTAGAACTTCCCTTGCATGTTCTCCGGTTGTCCTCTTCACCGCAGGGCCCTACCTTTTCGTTGTCCATCCCAGCCTGTGCCTCTTCAGGGAGGTCGAAGAACCATGTCTTGTTTTTATGTATGATTTTAAACCGTGCTGGGTAGATCAGTATATATTTCAATCCGGCTGTACAGAGCCTGAACTTAACCATTGAAAATTGTGCCCTACTTTTTTGTACCTGGAACGTGTAATCTGGGTAGGTCGTCTAGTCTGGCGCAGCTCTCTCCAGTTCTCTGCCTTGCAGAGAATAGGCCAATATCTTCTCCCTGTCCTTCTAGTTCAGGACTTTAGCAATGATCGGCCTTGGAGGTGATCCTGGCGGGGGGCCGCCTGACCAGCGCTCTGTGTGCCCTCTCGATTGTAAAGCCCTGTGTGGGGTTCCCGGGCCAATTTCCTGAAGCAGCATGTTCTCTATATACGCTGTCGGGTCTGAGCTGCCTTCTCCTTCAGGCAGGCCTACAATACGAATGTTGTTCCTCCGGGCCTGTCCCTCTGCCTCCTCCAACCTATTCTCCAAGAGGCTGACTTTCTACTGCAGAACGTGTACATCAGCCACTGTGTTCTCTTTCACTTGTGTCTCTAGCATAGTGGTACGCTCTGCCAAGCCTCTCGCATCCTGGCGCAGCAGCCCTATATCCAACTGCACTGCTTCTATCTGTGACCCCAGAGATGCCTTTGAATATGCTATCGCTACCAAGGCTTGGTTCATGGCGCCTCTGTCTTTCACCAGCGCTGATTCGATGCCTCCTTCGGTTGCCTGCTGCTTAGTTCTCGCAAAGCCGTCCAATGTTGGTTCGCTTGCTTTGGTTTTGGCCGCCTTGGGAGGTATTCAAACAGACTGCCTCAATCCAATTGGCTGCAGATGTTTCTTGGGGAGTAACGCTTCCGTATATGTCCCACAGAGCTTCACCCACCGATCCCAGTCCAGTGTGTCAGTGACTGCGTTAAGGGTGTTATTGTTGTGCAATAGTCGCCCACTGTAAGCAGTCCAATACGGCTACCTTTTATAACAAAAGCCACTTTTAACTGTCCACTGATGGGACGGGTCCCTCTTGCGCCCCTTATTTGGCTGTCCCTGGCAGTGATCCCGTGGCCGCTTTCCATGGCTGCGTCTAGGCCAGCACTGCAGTGCCCATGTAATCAGTTCCGCTGCATGGCCCGGGTACTTGTGTTCGCCCCCTTGCAGTTATTAATCCTCTGGCAACATCTTTCCACTCTTATCTGCGGTGCAGGCCTGTTTTGATAGGGGTCAGTGTTTAGGTTCACCCTGCGGCCCAACTCCTTGGGGCTACCCCAGTGCTGCAGCTAACATCAGGTAACTGGGTATCTCGTTGTATGGCTATCCCCTTATCTTAGCGTCATCAATACCACTGCGCAGCATGGGTTGCTCAGCCCTCCTCACCAGGCTGCTCCTCTCTTCCCACATGACCAGTGCCTCAGTAGGAAAAGTCTGGGCTTTCGCACGTGCAGTCCGATGCGAAAGACTAGGAAGATGTGCGTCTCAAAAGTCTCACCAAGCAGTCCAGGTTGTTCTGCTCCTTACACCAGGAGCTTCCGCTTTCTCCTGTGCTCTGACACCGTAGCAGGACAATGGCGGCATACATCCAAGCCCTCTCGGCTTATCCGCGTGTCTCCCAGTGTATATTATAGAAGGAGCATGTCCTTCAACATCACTGCGCGGCCTGGGTTTCTCCGCTCTCTCCACCGGGCTGCTTCTCCGACCTCCTTCAGCCCGTGCCCGCAGCGGGACAGAACAGTACACTGCAAAGCCCCCCAGCGTTACGTAGTGCATCCGAAAGTTTTATGGTGGGGCCCCATGCTCCCCATATTTTAATTTATTTATTTAGCATTTGTAGAGCGCACTACAGCCCACAGGCAACGAGGCGCTATAAGGACATTTTAAGAAGGCTTGCTTGAGGGTTACAGTAAGCGGCCCCAAAAGTTATGTTTAAATACATTCACTTATGCGCATTTGCATGGTTACAGACGATACAAATTGATCGTTACAGTTGGTTACTAATATTCTTGTCTAGGTATATAGTCTCCTATTTATGGTGAATACAGTAATAATGCATACCTAGAATGACGGCTCTTTAGATGAAGAGCTTGGTTTTTAAGGCCTTGCGGAAGGCCGTGTGTGAGTCGATTGATCTAATCTGAGCTGGGAGGTTGTTCCATAGGGTAGCCGCCATAGTGGGGAAGCTGGTGCCTCCTGCACGCACTGTGTGTGTGTGTGGAACAGTGATGCGGTTGGCATAGGCTGCCCTTGAGGGTCTGGCGACTGTTTGTCTAGTTATCCTCTGTGTCAGATAGGGAGGGGCTTGATCGTGAAGACACTTATGTGTAAGGGCCAAGGTTTTGAAGGCCACCCTTTCCTTGATGGGAAGCCAGTGTACCACCTGCCTTCTGATCCCTGAGATGTGTTCCCTGCGAGAGGTGCCGGAAGCAGCTCTTAAGGCATTATTTTGGGCAATCTGGAGTTTGGCAAGGTTTTTTTGGGAGGTTCCAATGAACAGAGCATTGCAATAATCCAGTCTGGAGCCGATGATGGCTCTGGCAATTGAGATGCAGTTTTGCCATGATGGGAAGGGCCTGATGGCATTGATGAGTTTGGAGTGATATGCTTCGGATGAGGCAATGGCATTTACCTGTCTGTCCATAGTGAGGCTGGGCTCGAGGTACACACCCAGTGTTTTGATTGTTTGAGAAACTCTGATGGGAATATTGTCCACGGTGAAGGATTGGTATTTAGTATCAAGTTTGCCCAAAGTGGATGGGGAGCCGACAAGCAGGAGTTCAGACAGAGCCAATTCTCAGCCATCCATGATTGAATGGTGGCGTAGATGCTGTTGTGTGTCCAAGTCCTTGGTGTAGTCACCTGACAGGGGGATGAGAACCTGTGTATCATCTGCATAGTTTGTATATGAGATGCCCAGGGAGTCAAGTAGCCTGAAGAGAGGTCTCGTGAAGAGGTTGTAGAGTGTGGGGGCTATGCAGGAGCCCTGTGGGACTCTGCATTTGATGGGGCTTGGTGTTGCGTTGGCGGAGTCTGAGAAGACCTTCATTACCCTCTCCTGAACTAACGAGGAGATCCAGTCACACGCTTTGGTTGAGAAGTGGGGTGAGGTTGTGAGATGGTGGCATAGCGTTTTATGATCGACCAAGTCGAAGGCCGCAGAGGTCTAGAAGCAGGAGGAGAGCTGGTTTGCCTGCGTCTCTTAGGTCATCTATTTGACTTTTTAGGTCAAGTAGTGCCGTCTCGGTACCGTGTTGAGGGCAGAAGCCAGACTGGTAAAGCCCAAGGAGGTGGTTGTCTTCAGTACATTTTTGAACCTGCAGGTAGGCTGCTTTGTCCAGAATCTTTAACAGAAAGGGAACAGTTGTGATGGGGCGGTAGTTCCCTGGGATAGATGGGTCGAGAGATGGTTTTGTTAGGAGAGGTTTAACCCAGGCTTCTTTTAGGGATGTTGGTACATGCAACGATTGAAATGATGAGTTGATGAAGGCTGTAATAATGGGAGCCAAGGCAGGAGCAAAGTCTCCGATAATGTGGGGGAGGCAGGTATCCCCTTTGCAATTGGATGGCTTAATGGATTTCATGAGTGCAATGACCTCAGATTCAGTCATGTTAGAGAATGCAAATTTCGGTATATGACTGGGAGCGTTTGGCGGTTGGGCTGGAGGAGCCGATGTGCGCTCAAGAAGAACGGATAGTGCTTTTTGGTGGCCTAGAATTTTAGAATGTAGGGTATCTAGTTTGTGTAGCATGGCTGCTTGAATTTGGTTGCACCAGGTCTCATCCTTGGTAATGGTGGATGGTGGAATGGACGGTGACTCAAGTTCCCTGAATATGGCGAAGATTTCCTTGGAATCAGAGTTCGCGTTGCTGATCCTGGTGTTGTAGGAGTTTTCCTTAGCCTGTGTGGTGTCTATTTTGTAGTCTTTGGATATAGATTTGAAAGCAGTTTTGTTTGACTCGGAAGGGTCCTTTTTCCATGTGGCCAATAGCGCTCACTTCTTAGTGGGGAGATCAGCAAGTTCTTGTGAGAACTATGCGTTGGAGTGCTTAGTTTTTTTTGCGATGAGGGGTGCGATGGCATCTACTGCTGTGGTTATTGCTTGGCTGAGAGTGTTAGCTAGGAGGGTAGGATCATTAGGGAAAGGGGGTAGAAGTGCTGGGATGAGCAAATGTGGAAGGAGCGAGTCCTTTGTCAGTTTTTTAGAGCTCCTTGAGAGCCCTGCAGGAAGAAGGATGGAGGGTCTGGCGGGTCCTGGTGAGGTGTCGATGTGAGAGTTGATGCAGAAATGGTCAGGGGATGGGAGATATTGCGTGGAGGAGAATGGGGCAGTTATGTTGTGTCACCAATCTAAGGTGCGTCCTTTGATGTGTGTAGGCTTGGTGATAGCTTGGTCAAAACCTAGGTTAGCTAACGCCTTTTGTAGGGATTGGGCGTTGAGGTCCTTGGTGTCGTTGAGCCCGAAGTTCATGTCACCCAGCAGTATTACCTTATGAAGTTTTTTTCAAGTTGCCTTAGATCGAGTGGATTGGGGCATCCTGGAAGTCGTTTGAGGGACCTGGGGGGCGATACACTAGATGGAATGCAATGGTAGTATTGTGGGAGATTTTGATAGGTAGGTAATCTGAGTTGAGGCCTATTTCTGCCTGAGTTCTTCTAATGTCAAGAGAGTCTTTGGCTATGATGGCCACGCCTCCGCCCCTCTGTCTTGTCCTATCCTCTCTATAGATGGTATAACTGTCAGGGATGGCCAGTGAGAGGGCAGGTCCAGAGGTGTCTTGTAGCCATGTCTCGAAGATAAAGAGCCGGTCAAGCTTGTCCCTTGTGATAAGGTCATGTACATCGAGCGTGTGTGCAGGGATGTAGCGTGCATTGACTAGGGCGCAGTTCAAGCTGGTCAAGGGGAGGCTTGTGGGCTGTGTGTGAGACTTGGCAGCAGGGTGTACCCTATTTGCAGCAGCAACATCGATAGGCAATGCAGTTGGGGCAACAAGAGCAGTAGGGCCCATCATATCAGCAGCAACATTCATAGGCAATGCAGTTGGAGCAACAAGGGCAGTAGGGCCCATCATCATATCAGCAGCAACATCCATAGGCAATGCAGTTGGTGCAACAAGGGCCCATCATCATATCAGCAGCAACATCCATAGGCAATGCAGTTGGGGCAACAAGGGCAGCAGGGCCCATATCATATCAGCAGGAACATCCATAGGCAATGCAGTTGGGGCAACAAGGGCAGCAGGGCCCATCATAGTCTGAGCGTCAGCAATGGGAAGCACGTGACTTTGAGTACATTTGCGTGAAAGGGCAGTGGTCTGTGGCGGCATGCTGGATATATGAGCAGGCGCATGTAGATGGAGGCGGCGCCAGTGCACAAATCTTTTGCCAATATGCGCATTCCGTGTGGCGAGGTTGGGCGGGTAGCAGTGGTAGGAGTGGAACTTATGCATATTGCTACGGTACCCGAGCAGTGCATTACGGCGGGTTACACTGTGAGTACACGCATTGGGTGGGAAGTGGGTATGGGAGGCAGTGGGTGCCTTACCTTCTGTCTTGTGGCTGTTTCCAGTGGACGGCAGCTCCGAGGAGCGGAGAGCTGCAGAGAGGGAGCGCAGCCTTTGCAGACTGCCTTCGCTGCACGGCTTCGCCTGCTGGTTCACCTCCCCTCCATTTAAAGCAGGAGGGGAGGGCCGGGCAGGCTGCAGGGGCCAATGAGGATTCCTATTGTGGGTCGTTGTCATGGAGATGATGGTGGTGGCCATTTTGGAGCGTCTCTGCCCCTCGTTGCGCAGATGGCGCGGCCTTCCTTTGTTGAAGCACTCCGGTGCTGTAGGCATTCTCACGGGTGCTCCTGTGCACAGCTGATCCTCCCCTCGCAGCGGAGCTGCAGAGAGGGAGCGCAGCCTTTGCAGACTGCCTTCACTGCACGGTCGGGTGGATGAGCCGGCGTGTGTACCTTCATCCACCCGCTGCCCTTCGGAGGGGGGGGGGGCCCGCGCGTGCACGCATTTGCAATCAGCCACAGTAATAGTTTTCCCTTTCCTCCAATGGGCAACTGCCGTTCCTCGCCGTGCATCGCTGCTTCCCGCAGGCAAACTGGATACTCGGTGTTCTCCCTCTACTACACCCGGTCTGAGATGCCGCCTCTGCTGCTCTCTCTCTAGTCGGCTCACCACCTCTCCAGCCAAGCTCTGTAACTTCCTTGTTCTCCGGCCACCTCTCACAGGTCTGTTGCCGTCTTTGTTAGACAGGCACCATTTTTAATTCCAGGCTTCGTCAGCGACCACCTAGTATTGCATTCAGTATCTCTGCCGCAACTAAACATCCGCTCTCCTCTTTTAAGCCGCAGACTCCTGGAAGGTTCTCTCACACACCATTCCATTTAGTGGCTTTTTCTGCATGTCAGAACTTGTCGGATTTCAGGATCCAGTGGGAGTGGTCACGTAGGCTTACATACTCATCGGTTGCTCAGCCACACCCCCTTGGAAAACAAAGTTATTTTTATCATTTGTAAATGTAACTTCATGCGTATAGGCATTTTCACTTCCACTGCACTACCCACGCTCCGCAGATAACTCTCCAGATGGCTGGGAGGAAGGTGTAAAGTACTGATCCCCAGATTTGCATCTGACCTCTTTCCTTCCATCTTCAAATTTCTTCTGCAGTTTTTGCTGGGCTTTCAAGTCTTCTGTTTACTTCCTATCTGATTCCAGCTCCTTTCACTCCGGGCCGCTCATTTCTTATCACATGATTTCTGGTGAATGTTCTTGCGTCTTGAACATAATCCTCTTCGTCTGGAGGTGACCATTCTGTTGTTGCCATACCAAAGATGCTGTTCGGCCCATGAACTGACCTCTTGCCCGGCAGAGTGCTATGTGAGATAGGCAATGTGCTTTCTGAACATCTATTTCAATGGCTATGAATATCATAGACTTTCCCATAATGTAAGGCCGGAGTGCACACACATGCCATTCCTCCTCTGAGGTCCTCCTTCCCACCGCTTTCATGTTCTGATACACATGTTGGTCACCGAATGTGCTGTGCTGTCAAGATAATCATTCAAGTCATGATCATCCTCCCTTGTAATTCTCTTAGGTCTTTTTTTTTGCCTCATGAGCTCTTATGATCATCTCATTAAGTACATCCGCATAGTTCATTCTTGCCGGGGGAATCATAGGGACACTTGTCGGTGAACTCTGCATTTTCACATGAACTACTGGTGTAGGGACAATCACATAGGGCCTTGGCTTTCGTATGATTGCTATATTTGTACCTTCCTTCTGCATTGGAAGATACTCTGGAACCACTGCTCTCTTTGGACTAACATAATAACAGTGTGTATTGTGAGAAACAGAAGAATAATGATAAATATAATACATGTATATATTATATACCAATGCATCCAGCTCCAACAGCAATGACTTCTTGAACGTCGTTGTGCTCTCTCGTGGTTCGCTACGTTATTATTATTATTATTCCTATCAATATTTCCCATCTTGCCTATGATTACTTTTAAAGAAGGAAAAAATAACATAAATCAGGCATCTTTATTCGATGCTCAGGTAGTTGACATCTGCTTGATTATCTTGTGTATGTATACAAACAGAGGGGCCACTATCCAGTGGTAATGGTCTGTTCTTTGGGAGACGCACCAGTCAGGGGCAAAAATACCTAATCTCAAAGCAACAAAAGGTACTGATGCGTTGTGGATTGGCCCTATTAGGTTTAAATTATCTAAATGCAATTACCTGGTCCAATCCTATTTAACCACAAAGGTTATTCTTACTCCATTCAATCATACAGAACAAAGGACACCTTGTCAGTCCCTAGTCTTTCAAGAATCAAAGTGATATTATTGTAAATATAATCATATCAAAAACAGAAGAATAAATAAATATCATTTTACATGTTATAATTGCAAAAAAAGAGAAAAAAATATATATACAGTGAAGCCCAACATAAAGGGGTGCATTAAAGTAACATTAGCATCAACAAATATAACGCGAAGGGGGAAACTTGAAAGGAACCTCAAGAGATGTTCCTTCAAAAGGTGGACTTTCAGTGGTCCAAGGTCCAAACTGGATGATGCAGCCTGTGAAGGACCTTCCTTCCCCTCTTATAGCAGTGCGTTTCGGCAGTTATTGACAGATGAAGTCTTTCTTTCAAAAAAGAAGAAAGTGGTCCGCCTTCATCAGGGCAGTGGCTGACGGGACCCTGTGATTCAAGAAGAGGAAAGAAAAAGTAAATGGAGAGATGAGATGCTGAAGGAAAGACAGCAGGGTAGAGAGGGAGATTGTATCTACCAAGGTGTCGGGGTCAATACATATGGAATGTAGAGGAACATAATTAAATAGTTGTGACCCATTTAGCATGATTATGCTTACAAAGAAACTCCAAAACATGTATTAGGTCCCAATTGCGGGGATAATCTAACTGTATGCAGAAAAAATCCCCGGGGAAATGAAATCATGGTTTACAGGCCCTTGCTAAAAACCAACATGGATCCCAAATCTAAACGACCAAGAGCAGAATCCCCATGTAGAGAAATGTAACAGAAAGAGGGGGAGTGAGGGGTAGAGAACCTTGTTTAGGAACTAGGTGAGATCCACCATACAGGATCAATACTCGCCTATAATCGGTGGAAACCCGCGTGCAAACATCGAGTTCCTGGTAAACGTGGTAATTTCAATTGCTCCCGCACGTGAGAGAAATCGCAGTGGTCTGACGTCTGAAAATCGAACGTCAGGTATGGTGCACCTAAAAAAGATGTGCAGACCAATGCATTGCGATATTTTAATCATATCTATGCAGTAAGGATATTGGCGATATGGGTGTGTTGCCCCATTCTTTATGCATGTATACACACAGAGGTGGTTAGCGCATGTCATAACCATCAGCAGGCGTATTTAAAGAGGATAAAGAAGATACCTGTTATGTCAGCTGTATACTGTATGGTATCATATGCAGTCTAGACAGCAGCTTATGTTCTGCACCATATTTCGGGCGAGTAAGGGAGGTGTCCGACCTGTTGAGTCCTCCAATTCAGCATCCACCTTGTGGTGCTTGTAAATAGCAGCGTGGTGTGTCTAAATCAGAGAGCGAAAGCAGACAAAAGGCAGAGGGTCAAATAAACCCAGCATGGCTCCCTTAAACTGGCGTCTAAGTTCATGTGTATAGGCCAGTGAGCGTTCTCACGGGAAGCCGAAAGGGATTATCTCGTATATCAGCCAATTTATTGCAGGTCGATTCCTGGGATCTCTCAGAAATACACGAGTATTGATCTGTCATCTAACAAGATGAGGATGCTCTTGAAGCAGAAAATAAAAGATCAGTTTGTGAGCATCCTTGTCAGATAGGACCATCTGTACTTTCCGTACAATACTCGGGTAGTTGAAGAATTTGCTGAAAGATGGCTAAGAGCAACCTCCTCACAATGGGACAATTTTTAGTATCTTGCAGAAACAGGTGAATGTCGCAAGTTCTCCCAACCAGCGTCGGATATGCACGAAGAATGAAGAGGAAAACGGCAAGAACGATCCGATAAGTGTTGCCATCAGACACCACGATGGGTGCCTCCAAAGAGAAACTCGGTAAGAAAGGAATCGGGGAAACTGCTCCCTCTTCCAGTCGTCAAAAGGGAATTCGAGGTTTGGCATTTTTCTTCTTCAGGATCTCAATGCTTCACCGTCCAATGTTAGCAAACTCCTGTGGCTCAAGAACAATAGCCTTTTTGCTCCTTGCTAAGCGGCTACAAAGAGTGTCTCAGATGAACCACAGTCCATGTGCACACTTTCCCTCTGTCTACTTGACGGTCTCTGCGTCCTTCTTCCTCGTCATCGATCTAGTCTGCAAGTGCTGAACTTCTTCTCCGTGGTTTGCTTCCAAATGCCGAATGGGGTGGGGGTGCAGTGGCCTCTCTAGCGTGGACTTTTGCATCTCCCAGGTGTATCCAAGCGCGTCTCCCTAGGACCTTTACTGCCGATGGAGTAACGTCCTCCACTACGAAAGGGCCGTTAAATCTGGGAACGTGCCACTTTTGCGTGAAATTCCTTATTGAGATTTCCTCACCTAGAAAAAGTTTTTGAAGACTTGATTCTTAAGGTCCAGTTGCTATATGGTCTTCATCTGTGTTCTGAGACAGACACCCCGTCCGTTTGACTTGATCTGAAATGAGATACTTGTGGTCATACATGTTAAGTTAGCACGTAGCTAATTTCCTAACAATTCTGCAGTTGTCTGGGCATCACTCCTAGTCCTCGATGGAGTAGTTGGAGGCGTTCTCATTCGTCTCCCTGTGACTAGTTTGTCTGCGGCTTGGTTTCCACGTGAAATAAAGTCTGCTCTTAGTGAGCGCTGCGCACTTCACTATTGCAATGGCTTCTAGGAGTTGTAGTGCTTTAATACATCTGTCCAATTAGGCAGCATGCTGCACTGGAGTGCTGTCTGCTCGGAGGTAGCCCCTCCTTTTCCAAAGTGCTAACCCTGCGGGTATGGTTGACGTCACTGTACATGGTCACTTCCTGGTCTGTGTGTTTCTCGAGCGCCACAATCGGCGCCACTAATTCTGCAGCCGGTGCTCAAAAGTGAGAAGGTAGTCGTACACTTTTCATTACTTTGAATTCCCAGTTAGCCCTGTGTTTTACCACAGCGACACCTGACTGCCTTTGTCCGTCAGTTTGATCGATCTTCAAAGAACCATCAATAAAGAGAATCTCCCCAGCTGCTAGAGCATTTTTCTTCACTGTGGGAATCTCATCATAGAATTCCTCATAATTTGAGCAATCGTGTACCTGCTCGTCCTCTGCCTGTCCTCATCAGTGACGTCAGTCAATATGTACCCCTCTCCAATAGCAATCACTGTGCTCCATGATCTGTCGTCATCATCAAATCCTACAAGCATGGCCAATTCCCCTCGCACTACAGCTGCTTGTAACTCTAAGAGAAAAACCCACCCCACCATCTTTCGTCCATGGGAATCACTGGCCTAAAGAGAAATTCGTCAGATATTCTCATAGTCTTACCCACTATACAAGGCAGCCATGTTAACAAAATGCATACCCCTTAGTGAAACGCTTCTGGTTCTAATGGTACTCCTCGTATGGCTATTTGTCCTGTAAATGCCATGATAAATTCGCCCACTTTTAATTAATGTTTCTGATGCTTGTTAATCTGCTTAGAATCACATGCTGTGCAAATGGTCCGACATCCAGTGGTAACCGCGGAGTATTGCATCTTGTCTTTCGGGGACCGAAAGGGGACGTCGGATAGGCGTGTCTGTAACACTATCCCTATCGTGACTTGTAGTGTACCCAAAATCCCTCATGCGCCGAGGTCTCTCAGATTGTTTTTTTCCGCCCAGATAACTGGTCGCCCTATAGCGGAGCTCTTACATAAGAGACACTGTTTATCTTAAACCACTTGTCGGTTATTCCCCGTTAAGTCGCTTCGACGCCAGGAACAACTTTTGCGAAGACTGCAGGGGTTTTCGGTGCCTGAGTTCAGGCGGCTGAAGCATCCATGTGGCCGGGCCGTCTGGCCAGCCTTCACAGTCGGGAGAGTGGGGTCGGGGTGGCCATATTTTCGTTATGGCTTTCCTTTCCCCCTCTTTACCCTTTAGGTCTGGTCATCTTTCCCTTTTGCTATGGAAAGGACTCATTTTAGGTTCTGCCCTAAGTGTAGGGTCAGATACCAGTGGAAGGACAAACACAGGACGTGCAACTCCTGTCTCCCCTTAGATCACGACGAGAAGTGGTTTGCGGCTGGTAAACTCCTTCGGCCTAAGACCCTTAAGGAGCGCTGTGTAAAGCGGTGGGCCGCCTATGGTATGTCGCCGGCGGAACCCTCTTCCCCCACTGCTACACCCGCCGAAAGTGACGGGGTCACCTTCGATGACCAAACATCCCTGGTGGATGTGATAGACCTCGAGGTGGACACTTTTAGGTCCGCCAAGCCCGTCCACGACCCTTGAAGGCCTGACACTAGACTCGCTTCAGAGACAACACTTGGTGACAGGGGCGTACAAAGAATGCATTACACTAAGCACACAACCCCTCCACCTATTTCGGCGGGTACGTCGAAAAAGGTGAAAGCACCAGCAGGGCCGTCGAATATTTCGGCAGATTCCTCTGATCGTGCAGATCAACAGCCTTCCCAGCATCTGCAGCAGCGTTTTGCGACTGGGCATTCCAAAACAAAAAAGGCGTTACCCCTAAATCAGTTTTACATGTCGAAGCACGGAATTTTGATGCTCAGGCGGTCCCGAAAGGCCCGGTAGGCCCAAAAATCACGACTAGGCCTCAAGGTGAAAAACCGACCGCTAGGCCCTCTAGTGCTGCAGTAGGTGATAAATCTACCGATAGGCCTTCGGACCCACTAACTCACGTCGATTCGGCGGTAATCGATCGCAGTATCGCAAGATTGACTTCAGCGGTTGGGCTTATGCCTGTTACGTCGAAAAACATGGGGCAGGCCGCAGACAAATCTAGAGATACGCTGGGGTGCCCTGATTCTCGCGAGACATATGAGGACAGTCAAGAGCCTCTTTCCAATACCCTGAGTGACAATTTGCAGCGTCAAAGGGCGGAAGACAAAGTTTTTCCACCCGTACGCCCTTTTGCTCCTCTAAGTGGACAAGGGAGAAATTTGAAGGGTGTGTGGATCGTCTTGAGATAATTATCAATTTTTCTGAACGTCCTTCCCCGCAAAGATCTCGTGGGGAACCTAATCTTGAATCTGCTTCACATTTCCAAGAAGATCAGCCCTCTGTCCCCGTCCATCATGAAGACATCGTTCAGATGGATACCTATCAGGACATTTACAGTGAAGATGAAAAACCTTCCTTCCTGCAGGGATACAGTGAGGACCAGGCGGATGCCGCGGACAATTGGGAAGAAACCCAGCAAGTGGGGACGGACCCATGGACGCTCCACCAACAACATCAGGACACTGATGTTATGTGTCTAGGTTCTCCTCCGTCCACCCCGGCTCGCCAGGCCTCGCCTGTAGACGACCAAATGGCCTTCAATGCCATGTTAAGGAAGGCAGCTGATCATTTTCAAATCTCTACTCAAGAGGCGGTACCTGAGCAGGAATTTATAGAAGACATTCTCAAGGAGAAATCTCCCTCAAACCAGGCCATTCCCCATCTTAATTCTGTTAAAAGAAGATTGGCCCCCTCCCAGGTGTCAGCAGCTCAGACCCGGGCAGTGTACCCAAGAGTAGAAAAATTATTTTGGCCAGCTCCTTCGGACCCTCAATACATTAAAGGGCACCCCACACCAAATTCCCTGGTAGGGACTACCACCCGGAAACTGGCAGGAGTACCCCTTGCTACGGGGGTGGCGCCTTCGGATAGAGAATCCAAGAGGTTGTATGCCTTAGGTAAGCGAGTTACCTTGGCTGCCGCATATACAATGCCCATAGCGAATAACACTATGCTGATGGCGAGTTATGCTGACGCTCAGTGTAACCTAGTACAGGAAGGTCTCCAGGAGGTCCCAGAACCCGTCAGATCCAAGCTTCTCACCATTGTGGCAGAAGGCAGACAAGTAAACCAGAATGTAATAAAAAACACTTTGGACACGGCTGAAACAGCAGGCAGGTCTCTGGCCCAGGGCACTTTACTTAAGCGGCATGCTTGGCTTCGTAACTCAGGTTTTAAGCCTGAGACACGGGCCGCTCTCATCAACAAACCCATTGAAGAAACTAACCTCTTCGGGAAGGCGGTCAATGAGGCCCTAGAAACAGCCAAAAAAGATCATGAGACTCTTAAGTCTCTGCAACAAATTACGGGGAGGAAATTCCAGTCGGTCCTTTCGAGGGCAGTCCCGTACAAGTCAGAACAACTGTAGCACGGGAAACTTCAATGCCGGACAAACATCAGGAAGCCCCGCATACTACCCACCAAGGGGTCAACGACGCAGCAAAGCCAGAGGTAGAGGCTCCAACTCTAGATGAGCCACAGCCTCCAGTCAGAAATGACCATCAGATCCAGGTCCCCTCCCATGTCACCCCAGTCAGGGGGCGCGTAACATCTTTCCTCACGGCATGGGAGGGGATAACTTCAGACCAGTGGGTCATAAAGACGGTCGCCCACGGGTACTGCGTGGAATTCGCCCGACCTCTACAATTCAGACCACTGCGCTCACAGCGCCTCTCACCGGACCATCTGGAGATCCTGAATCAAGAGGTGGAAGCGCTGCTGGGAAAGGATGCCATAGACGCCGTCCCTTTTCTTCATGTAAACAAGGGTATTTATTAAGTGTGCTTCCTTGTACCCAAAAAGGACCTCACCATGCGCCCTGTTCTAGACTTGCGCCCAGCAAACAAGTTCAGAAAACCTCAAAGTTTCGCATGGTAACGCTACATGAGGTGATCCCACTGTTTCAACAGTGGGACTACATGGCAACATTGGACATGAAAGATGCAAACTTTCATATTTCAATGTTACCTGCGCACAGGCAATATCTAAGGTTCATGATAATGGACAGGCATTGCCAATTCAAAGTGCTGCCCTTCGGCATTGCCTTAGCGCCAAGGGTATTTATTTACCAACGTCCTGGCAGTAGCAGCAGCACACCTGCGCAGACTGTCTGTCCCAGTTTAGCCTTACCTCGACGACTGGCTCATAACAGGGGGCTCGTACGACACATTTTTTTTGATCACCCAAAAGACCGTAGACCTTCTGCTCATTCTGGGTTTCTCTATCAACGAGAAAAAATCCAGTTTAGTCCTCAGTCAGCTAAAACAATTTCTGGGAGCTCTAATCCAGACGAAAGACGGCCTCGTCTTCCCCTCCAACGAGAGAGTTCAGAGCATGCTTTTTCAGATCCCTCAATATGTAGCCAGTCGGGAGGAGACGTTGCGCAAAGCCATGCGTTTGCTAGGAATGATGGCGTCATGTATATACTTGGTTCCCCATGCGCGACTGCGCATGAAAGAGTGGCTCAACAGCCAGTGGTGTCAGGCCAGCGGACAATGGGAAGATCTGGTAGTTGTCTCGCCAGCCCTCGTTCTCTCTCTGCAGTGGTGGTCAAGGGAAAACCTTCTGAAGGGGGGAAAACCCTTCCTTTGCTCGTGTCCTTTTTTTTTTTTACCACCACATGAAATGAAGCCTCAATCTGCTAATAAACATCCCGAACCACCGCAGGTACCAAACATGACAGCCAGTGACCCGCTGATCCTGCCACAGGTCTGCTTGACCGGACCAGTTAGATCTCATTGAAGAACCTCTGCAGACCCTGTACAGTGATGCCCCCCGTTCGCCATGGACTGCAAAATTATTTGTGTGTAATCTCTTCGATATTGCTCAGGTCTCCCGTGGACTCCTCATCACTGAGATGATTTTATTACAGTGGACCATGAACACCCTCCGCCTCCCCCTGCCTTTGTGTTCTGGTGCCTGGCTTGGTGGCATTGTTTTACTGGCATGGTGGCATTGTTTTACTGGCATGGTGCCCTTGAACTCGAGTGGGATATCTTTTTTTTTTTTTAATCTGTGCTGATTTCCATGTCGTGGCCAGTGCCCACCACCAATGCTGTGGTAGATTTTCACACTGCGTGTCTTTTAAAATTTGGGCATGCTATACCACTGAGATCCTCTGAAATATAAGTGAGAGGGTGCCTCGAAGTGAGGTTACATCGCCACCTGGTTTGCACCCAACTTTGCCCTGATTGGCAAAATGGAAATAAATGCATAAACAGCAAAGACAATAAATACGGCCCTGGCACCCAGGCAGCCATTTACCTTCTTTCGTTTTTCTGCATTTATTTTGATTTTTCATATTGCTGCGTTCTTGGTTCGGCCCGTGATGGGCTCTTAGAGCCAGGCCTGACCCCCAGGCTCGGCCATACCCATGAATTCCCTGGCTCCTCCAGGTCTAGTATGTACAAGCAATCATGCATGTGAGAATGGACGTTAATCACTGTTGCATTCATAGCTTCTAGTTCTTCAGCATGACAATGCTTCATTCACGAATTTGGTTAGTCAAGAGTGGGGCCTGTGTGCAGATGCAAATCAACCAACCATTGTATGTAACACTGACACCCACCAGCTCCCGGCATGTTTTACATCTGTCTTGCGAGTGTGTCAACTTTGTTGTGTTACGCCCCAGGATGGTATGTCGCCACAAAGTCAAATAAGGTAAAAAAGTAGATGCCAACTGACCTGTCTGGCACTGTTGCACTTCATAGTGGCGAGAGCTTGTAAGTTACAATGATCATCTATACGGTTACCTGGTGTTAGACATCCATAAGATAGTGGCGCCACTCTTGGAATGCAGCTTTGATAGCAAGCTACTCTTTCCAGTATGGAATAGTTCTGTTCTGCAGGATTAGATTTCATGGAAAAGAAGGCAATGGGGCGCAAACGCCTCGTGGAAGTACACATTTGTAATAAAATGGTCCCTATTGCAACAGGAGAGGCATCAGCTTCTACAGCAATTGGCTTTTGAGACTCGGGATGTTCCAGTACTGGGGCTGTCCTAAAGGCCTTTTTTAGTGTAGATAAGGCTTCTTGAGCTTCCGTCGCCCAAACAAATGGGACAGACAGACTGGTGCTGCTATGGTGGAGAAGGAGCTGATGAAGTGCCTATAACATTTTGCGATTCCAAAAAAAGGATTGGACTGTCTTCATACATGTGGATGGAGGCCAATCGAGGACTGCTGAAACCTCAGTGTCCCCAATCCTTGCACTTTGAGGGATTAGTACAAATCCCCAAAACTCAACATCAGTGGCTTGAAATGGGTTCTTGAAGCAGTGCACTGAACAATATTCTGAGGGACAGCCAACCCACTTACTCACCCAATCAACCACATGATTATGTTCCCTTATCAAAGGTATGCCAAGGATGACACCGAATCGGGGAGCCACTTTGAGGTCCAACAGTTCAGTTACTCGTGTTTCTGAATCTTCACCATTGTGACTTCTTCTATTCTCTTGGTTACCAAACTAGACTACAACATAGAGCCATCATCTGCCTGCACAGACTCGTGGTGGGTTTTGGGGATAGCCAGAAGCCCCAATTGTCTGGCATACCCAATATCCATATAATTCCTGGTGGCTCTGGGGTCTATTGTAGCAATCACCATGATAGGCGTTGATGTCAGTGGCCACATAGGTATGTTGTGACGATGGAGGTCCCTCAAGGGGTGGACTCGCCCAAGGGACACTTAGTTGGAGTATTTCCCAATTTCTTGGTGGGTCTTTTGGGACATTATCTGCTATAATGTATTGCTTGAGTGCAGTACAGATTATTAGAACTATTTGCATAGGCTCAGGTTCGCCTCCTATACCCGAACCCTGGAGCATCCGATTTAGGGACTGTACACCTGTCGAGATGTCTGTTAGCCCAGTCTTTCTGCCTTTTCGGGCATCCAGTTGTAGCAACAATTCCGAAAACACAGTGGGTGAATGAAGGAACCACCATAACGGAGTCTTGGAGATCCTCTGAGAGCCCCTTGTAAAATACTGCAGCCTTCTGATTTTCAGGCTACCAGTGGCCAATTGATTGAAATGGGCAATATAGCAAACACACTTTTTCTATCTTGCATAAGATCCAATAGCCCATAGTCAGTCACTTGGGTTCGATGACCTGATTCATGATAGGGCATCAAAGTCATATGGGACCAGGTTGTTAGCCATCAATAGTGGGTTTTCCCAGGAAGCCCTGTAACCCTCTGCCCCCAAATGAGATAGCAGAAAGGTTGCCTAAGTAGTAGCGTCAGGGAATGCTTGCGGCCTGTATATAAAATGCAATTTGCACTGATTAAAGAATGTGTTGTATGCCTTTGGTTCCCTTAAAACGTCTCTGGGGGTGCTAACAGGAAAGAGAGTGGACAGAACCACAGGCTAGATCGAAGCCAGGCGCTGTGGAGGATGGAGACGCAGGCGCAAAATCCTTATCTGGGAGCAACAGATGTATATTGTTTTTCATAATATTCATCCTTTGGTGCATGGATTTGTGAGTGGCAATCATGCTTGCGCTTAAGTCATTGGCTGCTTGTAAAAGAGCAGCCCAAGGGGTCTGCTCCAGCCTCCATATTCCGAGAGGGTGGGCTACTCAATCTGTAAAACGCAGGCTCTGTATTTCTGCTCAAGTCTTCGAAATGGCAGACCTTTCCAAGAGCAGTGCATCTGCAAACAGCTTTAACACAGGCTGCAGGGAGCTTCGCCGAAAGGTCAGGAGGAATCCCACCAGGCTCTCTCCCAAGCTGCAAACAGTAAGCAGTGAATTCTTCTACCGAAATCCAGGTGTCGGAAGAGACGGTCATGTGGTTTAGGCAATCCCTGATGCAGAAATGGATAGGAGAAAGGATAGGGACAAGAGGAAAAGGGAGTGGGGCTGTCCGGCGAGGCACATGGGTGTAACGAAGGGAAAGAAAGACAAGGCATGAAGCAGGGTGGCTGTCCCAGGTGGCACCAAAACGAAACTAAGGGAGACGAAGCACAAGTTAGTCCAAGGACAGGTATCCACAAGGCTCATAGCTGAAGTCACAAGTCATTGCAGAGTTAAACAGAACAAAGTACATCATGCAATTGTCAATGGACCCATGCAAGCAATCCAGAAGAAAAATTCAAATGGCAACCCAAGGGACAGTCCAGGAATCTAGATGGAAGTAAAGCAAGTAAGCAATCCAAATAAGCAAACCAGCCAGGAACAGGCAAAGGGAATCCTGGTACACAATCTAAATTCAGCGCACAAACAGGCAGAAACAAACCAAGAACAGATGTGCTACTCATGATCAATTTTGAGGAGCAGGTGTTCGTCCCTTGCCGGCTCCTATATCGAAAGACGCAGATGTCCATCACTGCACTTCAGGCGCGCATGATGTCATGCTGTTGTGTGTGGTGTGCACAGAGAATGCCGGGAGGATTAGTCTACACCAGACAGGCGCTATGGCAAGTGCCAGGTGCAAGGACGCCATACGTGCCCACGATGTGCCAGTAACCTGACAGTTGGGGGCATCAGTGTTTCAATCTTTAAGTGTGATTTTTAAAACCGTGATCAAGTCTTCTTTCCCCTGACCTTTCATAGATTTCAATAATATACATTGAGAATCAGGCTCACCTCTGAAACTGTAATGTGGGGCTCCTCCCAAAACTAATCCAGCCCACTGCAAAGCTTAGTCCACCCACCATCTGAAACAGAAAACTGCTGACAGAGCAATTTTTCATAGACTTTCCATTGATTTTCAAAATTAACAGTGAACAAGGTTATTCATGATGTCGGGCCTCTAATCTAAATTTCCTTCAATGACACAAAACCATAGCCAAATTGGCTGCCTACTTCATAGGATTAGCATAGTGAATTGGAATATTTTTTCTCTGTATGCAGTTGACTTTGCAAAATAGCTGAAATTCAGATTTGATACTTAAGGGGCGTCTTTTATAGTAGAGAAAGGTATCTGTAAAATGTGCTTTGTTCATTTTTCAAGTGCATGTGCTCTGAAATATCGAACATTATTTTACAGCATATTGAAAAATAAGGGTCATCTGTAGGCACCTGAATTTATTAACAATTAAAATCGAGAAAATGTTACAAACAATCTAACAAGATCTTTAAATACATAGGGCCTTATTACAATCTTGGCGGAATGGGTTAACAGGTGCCGCTAATGGATGCGGACCCGTTAAACCCATTCCGCCTGATTACGAGGTCCCCTCGTGGTACCCGGTAAGGAAGCCTGGTAAAACTAGCCCCCTATGGGGGCTCGAATGGGAATGGGGAAGTTCCCGGCCCAAGTTCCCTGAGGGAGGAATTACCGGGCCCTCCAAACTCGGAATGGCCCAGTAATTCTCCATTCAGGGAACCTGGTTTTGGAGGCAGCCATGCCATGCCAATAGTGTTAGCAGTGGTTCAGATCTGCCCTCTAAAGAGGAAACGTAATGGGTTGGGCAATACTCTTGCTTATTGGGTACAGGGCTTTGTAAATGTTCCAGTGAACATATGAACTTCTTGAGGGTTTGCGGTGGCAGGTTTTGCATGTGTTGGAGGAACGATGTGGGCATGTTTTATGTGACGCTGGTTGTTGGGTGTGTCGGAATTTGAAAGGGCGTTTTTCTGCGGCCTAGTAAGCCATGCAGTAGAGCATTCATTTGTGAATGGGAGAACACTTCTGCTTGCATGGTTGAGTGAAAGTTTGTGATGCACACACAAGAAGCTGTACAATCTCGCTAACCTGCACCTTGGAAGCGAGATTAGGGCCTTGTGTAAACTGCATATGATGTGGTGCAATGTTGATCAGCACTGCGTGTATACAATATGGGCATTCGGGCATTCTCCCTTGTTCATTGCCCCTCAATTAAAAAGTTGTTCCGCGTACCGGAGTATTCCCTGCATTAACCAAAGAGCTCCTAAAATATGCAGGGACTCCTATAGGAGCCTTTGTAGTCTTGAGAAATCTGGAAGCAAGATTGTGAGTGGGATTGTCAAACCATCATTATTGCCATATAGCGACACATGCAGTACGAGTATGTAGTCGCAGGAGTCCTCTAACACATCAAGGTGTGGTTATCATAGCTGTAAATTAATAAATTAATGTCCCCTGGTCTTTTCCTCTTTTCAAACAATAACGGTGGTTGGCAGGATGCATGCATTGCTTTCGACGATAAATATTACCCTTTGTAACCATTTGGCAAAAATGCCAGAATTTAGTATTTTTGAATATATCAGTATTGAAGTACTTACTAGGTGTCTTGAAATTTAGAAACTCAAATCTTCAACTTTTGCAATACTGCTCTGTGGTGTAAGGGCGTTATTTTCCGTGGAACATGCCTGCATCAGATGAGTCATGTGTTTGGGTAATCAGCAGATCATGTTGTAAACATTGTCATCTGTTACATTCTAATATTAAACTCATATTTGCGCTACTGTTTCTCGCGGTGATAGTTTGAAAAAACGCTTTAATTTCGATTTGGCAAATTATGCAGAATACAACATTGCAGTGCTAAAGACAGCTAGTATTTTCTATAGCATACACGTTCATTGAACAAAAATAACTTTATCTTAAATTGGAAAAACCAAAGGTTGTGCCACTCTTGAAATGCAGATGATTATTATTTGTTTTTAATTTTAGACCAGGAGGAGGCTTTTGCCATGTTCACTGGGAAAGGCTGCACATTGCCGGTTCACTGCAGATTCCTCTGTGGCTACTCTACCTTAGAATGCAAGTGGTGGCTGTGCCGATCCAAAATGTTTTTCCTTGCCCCATGGCAGTTACAAGAGTTCTGTGGTCAGCCAATGACGAGTAGCTTGCTGTTCAGGAAACGCTGGCTTGCGAGGAGCCACGCTGTATTTTGTGCCCAGTGGCGAGTATAAAGGCACTTCGTATGGGACGCTGCACTTGCAGCGCTCCACCTGCAGGCCTCCTGGGTGGCCCATTATATCCATGCCTCATGAAAGAACTGAAAGAGAAAATGACTCACTGCAGTTTCCCACTTTTGACATGACGGACACCAGCAGCCTTGCGCCACGGTGGAACCGATGGTTACAGGAACTCCAAATATACATTGATGCAACAGGGGTGAGGGAAGAGCGCCACCTCAGGGGAATACTCCTACACTCGTTATAGTCCGCAGCATCATCCTTGAAATGACACAAAGCTCCACCAATAAATACATTTCAAGGAATTATTCACGCCCTGAACAACTACTTCGCTCCACTGCGAACCGTAGATTATGAACGCCATATTTTTCATACGACCACGCAAGACAAAGGGTAAACCCTCGACAATATTGTCATGAGACTCGGGGGGGGGGGGGGGGGGGGAGGCTAAAAATGAATTAATAAATAAATAAAATATTGTGACTTTGAACATTACTCGATTGAAGAAGCCCCCAAATCGTAAACAATTGCTGGATGCGAGTCAGCGAAATTTGGAAAAAACTGATACAGAGGACCAGGTCACTAGAGGAAATACTACAATTAGCCAGAGCGGACATGGCTCTCTCCATGCAGACCAAATCCTTAGGAAACATTATAATCACGCAGATGCCAGCCACTGCGCCATTATGCCAAATCTGGGCATCAGAACGAGACACTAATAAAGAAAAAAAAGAAATGCTATAGGTGCGGCTCAAATTTCCCCCATGTAGGGCCATGCCTGGCACTTGGTCACACATGCGACAAGTGTGGTGGTGAAAACCATTTCCAGTCCGTCTGTAAAAATATCAGGCACTGCCAGACGTCCACAAACTACAGTGGGCCCAGCTGACACAAGTCTCTCCCCTTCTCACCTGCTTTTGTTGTTTGCTTGCAACCTTCTGTGATGTCTTCTTTCTCACGGTCCGGGATTTGTACAAATCCGAATGCTGGTCCTCGGATTCCAGCGTGAGGTTCGCTATCCAACTTCCGGGAACGTTCAGAAGTCCAGGGTGGATACCAGGAAGGAATGATGTTCGCACTCGGAGGCACGGAACGCCGTGACCCGAGCGCGGAAGAAAATCCAGGAAGTTCGGAGGTAAGGTAGAGGAATGGGAGGAAGGAAGGGGGATTCAAGGAAACGGGAACTAGGAATTAGAAGAAAGGCCCGAGCGAACTCCAACAACACACGTCCGACTACAGCGAGCGGTAGCGTTGAGACGTGCAGAGCCGCGGGGCGTGTCTGTTTTGTCGAGCGTACAGCGTAGAGACTGGCCAGCAGCATTCCGTTTCAAGCGGCCATGTTGGAAGGCTCACTGTATTCAATCCCCTATGGGTCAGGGACCAGGAAGTCCAGAAGGGACGCAGACGACAGTTCATGACACCAGCAGGAGACGGGACAGCTCCAACTCAAGACGGCTTACATCACCAACAAGCAGAAGTCCACGATCTCCAAGCAGGAGGAGAGAATCCCAGCACAGATCCAGACAAACAAAAGACAGGAGAGATGAATCTAGAAGAAGACGTTCCCCTGAAATCATGGAAAAGTGATCCACGAGACACAAGGTGCTCTATATTGAAGTCTCACCAAGACCCAGAAACGGTCCAGGCTCATCGTCGTCCAGCAGCGACTGCAATGCAAACAAGGCTATATACATGAAAATTCCTTATTGACACTGGGGCAACCGTGAAGGTAGTCAATGAGGGTACATACCATGGATTCACTAGAAGACGCTTCGTCCAGCTGACGTTGACATTTATCCATATAGAGCAAACCCACCGTTAAAATGTAAAGGTATGTTCAAGGCCACCTGCACATAAAAGGACAAAATATCAAAATTACTGATATACGGAATAGAAGGAGAGGGACCAGGTGGCAGCATGCTCAGCTTCAAGTCTGCTATACAGCTGGGTCTCGTACTCATCATGTACCAAATAACGACAGCATGCACCAGAAGACGAAAAGACATGATGCAAAAACTCTTCCCAACCCTATTCAAAGGACTTGGCTGCCTCAAGGGAAAACAAGTCAAAATACATATCATTCGCGATGTCAAGCCTGTGGCACAACATTACAGAAGAATACCACAGAGGAGTGACCTCTGCCTTAATGCCAGTAAGACTGAGATTCTACTCATCGGCACACCCACTCCCGCCTTCCCTGCAGCTCTGTGGCCACTCTCTCTTGGCCCTCTTCCTGCTCCTACCTGCAAGGCAAAAAACCTCAGGGTCATCTTCGACTTCACACTCTCCTTCTCTCCTCACATCTCTGACGTCTCTAAGAAGTCACACTACCAGCTACACCGCCTCAGAGGCATCCTTCCTTTCCCCTTCTTCCCCCAGAAGCTCACTGTCTCTAGAGCCCTGGTTCTCTCGAAGCTGGACTACTGTAACAGCCTCTATCTAAATCTTCCTGCCTCTACTCTCTGCCCTTTGCAACTTATCCAGAGCAGGACTGCGAGACTTGTCCTTGGCCTCAAGCCCAGGGACCGTATCTCTCCAGGACTGCAATCGCTTCACTGGCTCCCAGTGGCTGCGAGGATCAAGTTCAAAACCCTCTGCATTGTCCACAAGGCCTTCTGGGGCCTTGGGCCAAAATACCTTCAACTCTCTCTTCCTAAATATCTTCCTTCTTGAGCTCATCTCTCATCCGCCTCCAACTCCCTCAGGGTCAGCCGCTTCTCCAAGCAACGAGTTGGGGGTAGATCTCTCTCCACAGCAGGGGCCCCCCTCTGGAACAGCCTTCCTGCCTCCCTGAAACTTGAGGACAACCATCTCCGGTTCCGGAAGCACCTCAAAGCCTTCCTCTTTGCCTCTGCTTTCTCTCCCCTGCTGAAATTACTGAAACTGCATGGAATCCGCAACTGGGCCACTCACCGATCTCAGTCCTTGGCCCAGCCACTCTCCCCTGCACTGCCTCCCTGGCAACCCCTGCACTGCGGGACTGTTCTCTGCATCCCTACAGTCCCCCTTCCGAGCACTTCTCTGCACTTACCTTGCACTTGCCACCAGTTGGCCTTTAGTATTTATCTTGTTATTCTACTAACCCTGTATTGCACTTTCCCCTCTCCCTTTCACCCTTGCACTTTTCCCTTCCCCTCTACCCTTGCACTTGCACGATCTGAATGACACCTGGCCTAGTAGGATCGTTGTCTGTCTCCCCTTGTTTCCCCCCCGCCTCGTCGCGCCTTGAAACACTTGTGTATAGGCGCGTTACAAATGCCATATCATATCATATCCTATCATATCACTGAACATCCAGAGCAAGTTGAGGACAAAATACAAGCTCTCCTGGATCAAGACATCAAAGAGCATGCAGCTGGACCTACACCCTGGGTATCCCCCAGTCCTGAAGAAAGGAAACTGAAAAAGCATTCATATCTGTATGGACATGAGGGCACCAAACAAAGCCATTGAAAGAGAGAGACATACGTCACCGAGAATTACAGACATATGCACCTGCTTCATGGGACAAAAAGTGTTCTCAAAATTAGATCTCAACAAAGGCGATCATCAGCTTGAGTTACATCCCGAATCCCGATACATAACCACATTCTCCACCCATGTGGGTTTATTTTGTTACAAGGGACTCCGCTTTGGAGTGTCCTCGGCCGCAGACATTTTCCAGAATGAGATACACCAGGTAATTGAGCACATTCCACAATGTCCCAATTATAGAGGTGACCTCTTAGGTTTTGGCGCCACTTAGGAATCTCATGACAACACACTGCGGCAAGCGTGCATGGCACTGGAAGAGGCTAATCTTCCCTGAATGTTGACAAATGTGAACTCAATAAGACAACGCTCAAATTCTTTGGGCACATTTTCTCGCAGGAAGGCTTCCAACCTGACCCAGAAAAAGTTCAAGCACTTTTAGAAGCACCTATGCCACAATCTGTTTCAGCCACCCGTTCTTTCCTGGGAATGGCTAGTTACTGTACCAGGTATATACAGGACTTTGCATCCATCAGCACCCCGCTAAGACATCTAATAGGAAAGGAACAAGAATTTGCGTGGTCAAATGACTGTGAGGATGCTTTTCAGGAAATAAAACGCTGCATCGCATCAACCTTGTGCATGGCGTACTACGATCGAAAACCTAGAAACAGAAACTCGCCGTTGATGTGAGACCAGTCGGCTTAGCGGCAATCCTTGCACAATTCAAGCCTGGCTCTCCTTTATCAGAATCACGGCAAATCGTGGCATATGCCAGTCACAGTCTATCGCCTGTGAGCACTACCATCTATTTCTATATGGACAACATTTCACCATCATCACAGATCATCAGACCCTCACAACCATATATGGAAAATCAACAGCAAAACCGCCCCCACGAATTGGCAGGTGGGGACTCTGCCTCCAAGAATACACCTTCAAAATACTGCACCGACCCGGGAACGAAAACAATCCGGCTGATTTCTTATCTAGATATCTCCCTACCTGCAAAACATGAGACACAATCTCGCAAGGCAGATCAATATGTGAACTGTATCATCAGCAACGCACTTCCCAAGTCACTAAACATTCCACAACCTGAACAAGGACCGGGTCCTCTCCATAGTGAAAGAAAGAGTACTTTCCGGCAGATGCCATGTGCAAAACAATTGGAAATAACTCTGTTGGAGCAAGAAGAGAAACACCTCCGAACACATTCTTCTGAAGCATTCCCTGTCACTGTCCCTGGAAGGTCTGCTGCTAAAGGAAGATCGGATAGTAATTCCACACACACAATACAAGACAGAGCCATTGACCTGGTCGACACTGGACACAGGGGAATAGTCTCCACCATACGACTGTTGCGAACAAAAGTATGGTTTCCGCAAATGGACACAAAAGTGGAAGAAACCTTGGGGAAGTGTACAATATGCAAGGCAGTTGCTCCCTACACATTTCCAGAACCTCTACAGATGACAGCCATGCCGACTCAAGAATGATGTGAAGTGGCAGTTGACCTGTTCGGCCCCTTGCCAACGGCAAGCACGTCTTGGTAATCATGGATGAGATGCCCCGATTTCCAGAGGTACACTTGATAAGCTCCACGGCAGCACATGTTGTCATTCCAGCTCTAGGCAAAACATTTACCGATTACGGCATCCCAACAGTGGTAAAGTATGACAATGGTCCACAGTTTAGTGGACAGGAATTCAGAATGTTCGCCGAATATCTATGCTTTCAACATAGAAAGATCAGCCCGCTATGGCCACAGGCGAATGGCATCATAGAACGTTAAATGGCCAATCTGAAGCGCATCCTGCAAATATGTAACCTCACCAGAGGATCACTTATGCAAACGATCTGCAACTTACTGCAGGACTATCGGAGCACACCTCACAGCCCCACGGGAGTATGTCCATCCGAACTCATGTTCGTCAGAATCAACATCCTGCACTCTAGTACGAATGAGACAGCTGCTGACACAGACATAAGGGAGAGAGAAAAGGACAGAGGGAGCATGGAAAAAAGACCAATGCAGATGCAAGGAGAAGGGCAAAAGAACCAGAAGTATGCATCAGGGACCAAGTACTTGTGTGCCAAGAACAAGGGTCCAAAGAGACACCGGCATTCAACACACGACCCATGACAGTCACCCACATCAAGGGATCCATGGTGACAGCAGCAAGTCCCCAAGGTACGGTCACCAGAAACTCCTCGTTTTTCAAACGGATAGAAAGTGAAGCAACACTGCAGAACGAAGGGAGTACCTAGTCTGATGTTGACTCCACAGCTGCTCTGACTTCATGGAGGCTGATGTGGACACAGACAATAGTGATAGCGAGAGGGATGATCGCCTCCAAGGGATTCACAGCCCATCCAAAAGAACAATACGAAGACCCACAAGCTGGGTAGAAGAGATGGGTTAAAGTTAGAAGTTTGTTAAAGTGAAGGGTAGATGTAGTGTCCTCTTTCTATGTTCCTCGTATGAAGGTAGGACACAGTCTTCTGTCCATGCCGAGCACCTAGGCACGGCATGGGTAGGCAGGGGTACAGCCAAAATTGTCAGCAGTTGCCATTAGGAGATAAAAGAAGTTGACACGCAATGCGCACAGGCTCTGTGTCTTATTTACTTGACTGTTACATTACTGCAGTGTCCCTGCCTACATGCAACACTTTGGCTCCACATTTGATGCCTCACAACCTTCTTTGGGACATTCAGAGGCGGGAACATTCTTAGCATAGGCCGCAGAAGCTCCATGAAACCGGTTAGAAAAATTATGCATTTAAAAAGAAAAGTGTGCGAAAATGTATTTGTGTATGTATGTGTAAGCTTGGCAAACACTGAAAAGAGCAGGGTAACTCTAGCCTCTGGACCAGAGTATTATAATAGCATCAAGAAACAGAAAAGATATGTCCAGAGCAAAGTATATTTAGAAAAAATGTATCCAAATTTATTAAAGATGATACAAAAATTGAAAACTGGTGAATAAATCACACAAAGTTATTGTACACTAATCATTTTAACATAGCAAAACAGCAGCAACAATATGCCGAAAATCGGCTAAAACTTCATCACTCATACTCAACATACCAAGTTCATTCATACACACACAACTCATCATACCGTGGCACACATCCAAAGTACTAAAAAACACCAAAAAACATGCTAAAAACCAATGGGGAAGAGGAATCCATAACTAGTCCCCATAATAACACACATTATTGCGGTGTTTACAAACAATAGAAATAATTCTCAAACAATCTATTGTCAGGGTGGATAGAAAAAACAAATGCAAAGATCACATCCCTGTAGAATTTTTCTCTCGACCGGTTTCGACGTGTAGTAGTGGTTAACTGAACGTCTTCCTCAGGAGGTGGATGTTACCATTCTGAAAAACAAGTACGCAAAAGCGACTATAAGCTACTACATGAAAAAGTCTTTGCCGACTGCCTATAACATACAATTAAAAAAGAGAAACAGGACTGCTGGCTAGCAGCCTGAATTGTTGAAAACAATTTAAGAACCGTGTATACCATAGTGAAAATAAGCATATACGGCCCCCGCTACAACAGCTGTGTAAACCAGAACAAAAGGGTAAGTGACTCCCAAAAGAGAACCGTGCAAGATGGGAGGGAACCTTCAGGACCATGGTGAATCGACAACAAGAATGTGTATATATAATAATATATATCTAAATATCAAAAAAGACCAACCAATGGTAATATCTGTGTCTAGAAAGGACTAGTAGTGGACTAACCTGATGAAAACCTTACTGCTGCAACAATCTATGCAGTGTAGTGTGGCCAGTCACACGAAACAATTCAGGACTAAAACATAACCTGAAACAAGAAACAAGACCAGAATGCACTAGGTCAGGTAAATGAAAAACCTAGATTCAAAATGGAGTGTCTATAACTGAGGCAAAAGTACTAATAGCTCACCTGAAGGGCGCCCCATGCAGTTTAAGATGATCCAGCAATACATGTATTTGAAAAGTAAAGAGGCAGCGCCACTTAGCCTTAGCCTTCAACGCCGTCTGCAAATCACTGCAAAAATGGCACAAGAGCTCCATTACAATGTTAAATGGCAAGCAGTGACCCACGGCTTACCAGAGTAGAAGGGCACTGCATGAAATACATCTAAAGATCACCAATAGAATGGGAGGCAGCCTACGGACAACCACGCCATTCTGAGGAATCCAAAAGGTGTTTAAATATAAAGGCACGAAAAGCCCAATAAATCAGATGGAGCTACGAGCACAATTGAAATAAGAAGGTAAACTTAAAGGCAAATGGCAGCAGTCTAAGATAAGCGGTGCTATGTTTAAATATAAACACACGAAGTGTCAAATAAATCAATTGGAACGGCTCGTACGATTAAAATGTGATAACGAGCTCAAAGGACAACAAACAGCAGTCTAAAGGGCGACGCTGCAAAGTTAATTGTGCAGAGGGCTGTAGCTGAAAAGCTATTAACATTGCAGGAAGGCTGGCCACACGCTTACCTGCAGGACGGTTGCTGTATAATAAAATTGTCCAGCAAAAAGAGAGACCAGATGGTAATCTCTTTGTTTAAAACTAATTGCAAATTCGAAACGCTACGCATGCGTGTATAGACCTGCAAGGAGTGACTGGCTACAGCCAATAGTACACAGAAGCCTTTTTTTAAAAAGGCAAAGCTAAAGACTGACTGTGCATGTCAGCAAGTGCTGCCAGTAAAGACATTGCACGAGCAAAACAAAGCGCAAATAATGCAGCCCAAATTAGAAGAAAATAATAATGAAAGGCGCCGCTGTTGATAGAAAAAATAATAATAAGTAAACACTAAAAATAAATAAATATATATCGGACTAAAAAACAGCGTTAATAAATTTTGGGCTGCCATCACCACACCAAGTGAATTCTGGGAGTTGTAGTCCAATATAGGCTTGATGTACAATCCAATAGTTTACTAGTTGGTTCTAAAATATTACAGAACTATGTAACAAGCGCCATATCTCTAAGCAATTCTAAAGCTACTATGCAATGACAAAAAGAGTGTTTATAAACCAGAGATAGGCAAGAAAGATGGTAAGAAAGCTTTGGCTGAAAGACGATAATCTAATATAAATGATGTTAAATTGTGTCAATTAAACTAAATAACTAAACAATCGTAATAGCCATAGAGGGCAAATAGAGAAATGCAGAACAAACTTGCTAACGACTATTGAAGTCCCACGACTCCAATGTGTTCAGGCCTTTGTGGAGTGTTTTTAAATTAAACATCCACATTTGTTCCTTGTAGGACAATTTATTAGCCAGTTGTATTGTGTTATTGGCAAAACATTTTTCCAAACAAAACCAAATTAAGGAGTCTGGGTTATGTCCCATTTCTACGCAATGAATCACTAGTGGAGCCGAAAGGTTGCGTGTTCTAATTTTAGACCGGTGCTCATTGATACGTAGATGGACTTCCCTAGAAGTTTTTCCTACGTACAAGAGCTGACACGGGCACTGGATAGCATAAATAACATTCTTACTTTTGCACGTAGTAAATGTACGTAGTGCCCAAGATCTACCATTATAAGAAAAGTCTGTAATTTTTTTAGAAAATTTACAAGCTGCGCATGAAGTGCATGGATAGTGGCCTTTAACCTGGTTCAGGTTAGTATCTCTGACCTGGTTAATGCGTACAGGAAGTCTAGAGGCCCGGGTTAGTTTCTGCCCTAAATTTTTGCTTTTTTTAAAAGCAAATAAAGGTTTCTCTAACTGAAGATCTGTGGAATTAAGGATCCTCCAATTTTTCAAAACAATAGCTTTAATTGTCTCACTGTGTTGGCAAAAAGTGGACACACAAACCAACTGTTCCTTGTCCACAGTTTTGTTTTTAGGTCTTAGAAGGGCATCCCGATTGGTATATCGCGTTCTTTTTCTTGAATGTTTGATAAGTTTACGCGGATATCCGCGATCTAGCAATCTAGTCTGTAATACGTCCGCATGGGTATTAAATTGTATAAGGTTGGAACAATTGCGGCGTAACCGTAAAAACATCCCATAAGGGAGATTACGTAAAAGACTTTTAGGGTGTTGGCTTTCAAACTGTAGTGTCATGTTCCTTTCTGTGGGTTTTCTATAGAGCTCAGTCTGCAGGAACCCATCTTCGCTGTAAATAGATAGATCTAGGAACGCGATACGGGAGGTAGAGTGTTCCAGGGTAAATTTGATGTTAATATCTACTTGATTAAGCCACTGAACAAAAAGTTCAAGTGTGGCAATATCACCCTCCCATAGCAATAAGATGTCGTCAATATACCGACGGTATAACTTGATGTTAGTAATATAGGGATTACCATCATTAAGGACAAAATTCTCTTCAAACAAGGCCATAAAAATAATAGCCAAGTTGGGGGCAAACGCACAGCCCATTGACGTGCCTTTAGTTTGTGTGAAAAACTCATCCTTGAACTTGAAAAAACTGTTACAAAGAACCAATTCTACACATGTGGTCAAAAAGTTAGTGGGAACCGTATGTGCAGATGGTCGGCGATCCAACATAATTTGTAAGCACTGAATAGCCTTATCTTGGGGAATATTGGTATAAAGAGCCTCTATATCTAGGGCCACCAAGATCTGTTTGGAGGCATCAAATGGGAGGCCTTCCACCAAATTAATAACATCCCTAGAATCTAGCAGAAATGTAGGCGTCGCCATTGCCAAAGGTTTAATGAACACGTCTATATATTTGGATAACGGCTCTAAAATAGAGCCGCATCCCGAGACTATTGGACGACCAGGCGGGTTAGATGTGTTTTTATGAATCTTAGGGATGATATAAAAAAGGGGAGTTCTTTCCTCTGAGAAATTAATAAACTCAAATTCTTTTTTAGACAATATTCCCTCTTCAAGTGCTTTTTCAGAAAGGCTAGAAATCTTCTTTTTGATCAAAGCAGTAGGATCGGCAATCATTTTACGGTAATGACCTGGAATGTTAAGAAGTCGAAAGACCTCTTGATCCTATGACCCCGAATCCCAAACAACTATACCTCCGCCTTTGTCAGCACTCTTTATCACAATGGATGGATCTTGTGAGAGAGATTCAATGGCGTGAAATTCAGCTAGTTGAAGATTGGGCCTCATGTTATTTCTGGGATTCTCGAGACATTTAGCAAGTTCCTTAAGCACAATCTTTTCAAAGACAAGGACTTCAGCCGGAAGTTCCGCTGTAGTAGGAGTGAAAAAAGAAGGTCTGACCAGACCTGACTTATTAAGCTCAGAAGTGTTTTCTTTTTCAGAAAAAAAGGCTCTTAGCCTAATCTTACGGAGGAATTGTTGGACTTCATTAGTAAGGTGCATAGCACTCGGGGTCTGTGTCGGAACGAAAGAGAGGCCGCGTTTTAGGATTGCCAGCTCAGGTTCAGAAATAATTCGAGAAGACAAATTAAAAATAGGAAGGGCCTCTTTCACCACCGGTACGACCGGTTGCGGGTTTGGAAATCGCGATGCCCCTGGCCTTGTGGAGGGGCGTTTAAGGCCTGCGGATAAGGTTGCCTGTGGGGGCCTCTGCCCTGTTGGAAGTGCCTGCGGCCTCTGTGACCGCCCCTTCCTCGAAAAGGGTGGTTCCCCAAGTTCGAATTAGTAGAATCTTCATTACTAGAGGAACTGGAAGATGTATCAGAAAAGGTGAGCCCACGTCTTCTGTACGTCCCCACATTCTGGATGCTGGATTGTTTCCAGAACGTTTGGAAGTTAAAATCCTCAGTCAAATAAGGGTATACAATCTCTTTTTTGAACATTGAGATATCTTTTTTTAGTTAACGAAACTAAACTCTTTCGTTCCGACACAGACCCCGAGTGCTATGCACCTTACTAATGAAGTCCAACAATTCCTCCGTAAGATTAGGCTAAGAGCCTTTTTTTCTGAAAAAGAAAACACTTCTGAGCTTAATAAGTCAGGTCTGGTCAGACCTTCTTTTTTCACTCCTACTACAGCGGAACTTCTGGCTGAAGTCCTTGTCTTTGAAAAGATTGTGCTTAAGGAACTTGCTAAATGTCTCGAGAATCCCAGAAATAACATGAGGCCCAATCTTCAACTAGCTGAATTTCACGCCATTGAATCTCTCTCACAAGATCCATCCATTGTGATAAAGAGTGCTGACAAAGGCGGAGGTATAGTTGTTTGGGATTCGGGGTCATACGATCAAGAGGTCTTTCGACTTCTTAACATTCCAGGTCATTACCGTAAAATGATTGCCGATCCTACTGCTTTGATCAAAAAGAAGATTTCTAGCCTTTCTGAAAAAGCACTTGAAGAGGGAATATTGTCTAAAAAAGAATTTGAGTTTATTAATTTCTTAGAGGAAAGAACTCCCCTTTTTTATATCATCCCAAGATTCATAAAAACACATCTAACCCGCCTGGTCGTCCAATAATCTCGGGATGCGGCTCTATTTTAGAGCCGTTATCCAAATATATAGACGTGTTCATTAAACCTTTGGCAATGGCGACGCCTACATTTCTGCTAGATTCTAGGGATGTTATTAATTTGGTGGAAGGCCTCCCATTTGATGCCTCCAAACAGATCTTGTTGGCCCCAGATATAGAGGCTCTTTATACCAATATTCCCCAAGATAAGGCTATTCAGTGCTTACAAATTATGTTGGATCTCCGACCATCTGCACATACGGTTCCCACTAACTTTTTGACCACATGTGTAGAATTGGTTCTTTGTAACAGTTTTTTCAAGTTCAAGGATGAGTTTTTCACACAAACTAAAGGCACGTCAATGGGCTGTGCGTTTGCCCCCAACTTGGCTATTATTTTTATGGCCTTGTTTGAAGAGAATTTTGTCCTTAATGATGGTAATCCCTATATTACTAACATCAAGTTATACCGTTGGTATATTGACGACATCTTATTGCTATGGGAGGGTGATATTGCCACACTTGAACTTTTTGTTCAGTGGCTTAATCAAGTAGATATTAACATCAAATTTACCCTGGAACACACTACCTCCCGTATCGCGTTCCTAGATCTATCTATTTACAGCGAAGATGGGTTCCTGCAGACTGAGCTCTATAGAAAACCCACAGAAAGGAACATGACACTACAGTTTGAAAGCCAACACCCTAAAAGTCTTTTACGTAATCTCCCTTATGGGATGTTTTTACGGTTACGCCGCAATTGTTCCAACCTTATACAATTTAATACCCATGCGGACGTATTACAGACTAGATTGCTAGATCGCGGATATCCGCGTAAACTTATCAAACATTCAAGAAAAAGAGCGCGATATACCAATCGGGATGCCCTTCTAAGACCTAAAAACAAAACTGTGGACAAGGAACAGTTGGTTTGTGTGTCCACTTTTTGCCAACACAGTGAGACAATTAAAGCTATTGTTTTGAAAAATTGGAGGATCCTTAATTCCACAGATCTTCAGTTAGAGAAACCTTTATTTGCTTTTAAAAAAAGCAAAAATTTAGGGCAGAAACTAACCCGGGCCTCTAGACTTCCTGTACGCATTAACCAGGTCAGAGATACTAACCTGAACCAGGTTAAAGGCCACTATCCATGCACTTCATGCGCAGCTTGTAAATTTTCTAAAAGAATTACAGACTTTTCTTATAATGGTAGATCTTGGGCACTACGTACATTTACTACGTGCAAAAGTAAGAATGTTATTTATGCTATCCAGTGCCCGTGTCAGCTCTTGTACGTAGGAAAAACTTCTAGGGAAGTCCATCTACGTATCAATGAGCACCGGTCTAAAATTAGAACACGCAACCTTTCGGCTCCACTAGTGATTCATTGCGTAGAAATGGGACATAACCCAGACTCCTTAATTTGGTTTTGTTTGGAAAAATGTTTTGCCAATAACACAATACAACTGGCTAATAAATTGTCCTACAAGGAACAAATGTGGATGTTTAATTTAAAAACACTCCACAAAGGCCTGAACACATTGGAGTCGTGGGACTTCAATAGTCGTTAGCAAGTTTGTTCTGCATTTCTCTATTTGCCCTCTATGGCTATTACGATTGTTTAGTTATTTAGTTTAATTGACACAATTTAACATCATTTATATTAGATTATCGTCTTTCAGCCAAAGCTTTCTTACCATCTTTCTTGCCTATCTCTGGTTTATAAACACTCTTTTTGTCATTGCATAGTAGCTTTAGAATTGCTTAGAGATATGGCGCTTGTTACATAGTTCTGTAATATTTTAGAACCAACTAGTAAACTATTGGATTGTACATCAAGCCTATATTGGACTACAACTCCCAGAATTCACTTGGTGTGGTGATGGCAGCCCAAAATTTATTTACGCTGTTTTTTAGTCCGATATATATTTATTTATTTTTAGTGTTTACTTATTATTATTTTTTCTATCAACAGCGGCGCCTTTCATTATTATTTTCTTCTAATTTGGGCTGTATTATTTGCGCTTTGTTTTGCTCGTGCAATGTCTTTACTGGCAGCACTTGCTGACATGCGCAGTCAGTCTTTAGCTTTGCCTTTTTAAAAAAAGGCTTCTGTGTACTATTGGCTGTAGCCAGTCACTCCTTGCAGGTCTATACACGCATGCGTAGCGTTTCGAATTTGCAATTAGTTTTAAACAAAGAGATTACCATCTGGTCTCTCTTTTTGCTGGACAATTTTATTATACAGCAACCGTCCTGCAGGTAAGCGTGTGGCCAGCCTTCCTGCAATGTTAATAGCTTTTCAGCTACAGCCCTCTGCACAATTAACTTTGCAGCGTCGCCCTTTAGACTGCTGTTTGTTGTCCTTTGAGCTCGTTATCACATTTTAATCGTACGAGCCGTTCCAATTGATTTATTTGACACTTCGTGTGTTTATATTTAAACATAGCACCGCTTATCTTAGACTGCTGCCATTTGCCTTTAAGTTTACCTTCTTATTTCAATTGTGCTCGTAGCTCCATCTGATTTATTGGGCTTTTCGTGCCTTTATATTTAAACACCTTTTGGATTCCTCAGAATGGCGTGGTTGTCCGTAGGCTGCCTCCCATTCTATTGGTGATCTTTAGATGTATTTCATGCAGTGCCCTTCTACTCTGGTAAGCCGTGGGTCACTGCTTGCCATTTAACATTGTAATGGAGCTCTTGTGCCATTTTTGCAGTGATTTGCAGACGGCGTTGAAGGCTAAGGCTAAGTGGCGCTGCCTCTTTACTTTTCAAATACATGTATTGCTGGATCATCTTAAACTGCATGGGGCGCCCTTCAGGTGAGCTATTAGTACTTTTGCCTCAGTTATAGACACTCCATTTTGAATCTAGGTTTTTCATTTACCTGACCTAGTGCATTCTGGTCTTGTTTCTTGTTTCAGGTTATGTTTTAGTCCTGAATTGTTTCGTGTGACTGGCCACACTACACTGCATAGATTGTTGCAGCAGTAAGGTTTTCATCAGGTTAGTCCACTACTAGTCCTTTCTAGACACAGATATTACCATTGGTTGGTCTTTTTTGATATTTAGATATATATTATTATATATACACATTCTTGTTGTCGATTCACCATGGTCCTGAAGGTTCCCTCCCATCTTGCACGGTTCTCTTTTGGGAGTCACTTACCCTTTTGTTCTGGTTTACACAGCTGTTGTAGCGGGGGCCGTATATGCTTATTTTCACTATGGTATACACGGTTCTTAAATTGTTTTCAACAATTCAGGCTGCTAGCCAGCAGTCCTGTTTCTCTTTTTTAATTGTATGTTATAGGCAGTCGGCAAAGACTTTTTCATGTAGTAGCTTATAGTCGCTTTTGCGTACTTGTTTTTCAGAATGGTAACATCCACCTCCTGAGGAAGACGTTCAGTTAACCACTACTACACGTCGAAACCGGTCGAGAGAAAAATTCTACAGGGATGTGATCTTTGCATTTGTTTTTTCTATCCACCCTGACAATAGATTGTTTGAGAATTATTTCTATTGTTTGTAAACACCGCAATAATGTGTGTTATTATGGGGACTAGTTATGAATTCCTCTTCCCCATTGGTTTTTAGCATGTTTTTTGGTGTTTTTTAGTACTTTGGATGTGTGCCACGGTATGATGAGTTGTGTGTGTATGAATGAACTTGGTATGTTGAGTATGAGTGATGAAGTTTTAGCCGATTTTCGGCATATTGTTGCTGCTGTTTTGCTATGTTAAAATGATTAGTGTACAATAACTTTGTGTGATTTATTCACCAGTTTTCAATTTTTGTATCATCTTTAATAAATTTGGATAAATTTTTTCTAAATATACTTTGCTCTGGACATATCTTTTCTGTTTCTTGATGTGTAAGCTTGGCAGACAGAGGCTCAGTTTGTGCGAAAAGAGGCATAAGGCAGAGCTGGGGGCAGCATGGACATATATTGTTGAGACAGACTGCAAGATGTGCCTTGTGCACTAGCAGCATGAAGGGGGCAGCACAAGGATATATTGAGTGACCACGCTTTTTGATTTGGGCACAGCATGATGAAAGGGGGAGATGTGCATGGGCTGATATTGTTGAGACTGATGGCATCATTGGTGTTGGGCATAGCCACCAAGAATGGGGCTATGCTATATTCTTGAAACAGCCCTTGTATTTTCTTTGGGTGCAGGTAGCATGAAAATGTCTTTACACTCACAATGATGACATATATTGAGATGGGCTTAGTGATTTGCTTTAGGTACACTGAGCATGAGCGGAAGCAGTGCTGGCAAATATGGTTGACAAGCTTCATGATCCGCTTTGTGTACAATGAGCATGAAGGGAGACGTTGGTGGCATATTGTTTGGGATTCAGGGTTAAATAACTCAAGCGTTAACCTGAAAATTAAGTTTTTTAAAAGTGACTTGAAAAATGTGAACTATAGACACTTGACTGGAGACCGAGGGGATTTCCTCCCATTTCTTTCTTTGTCAAGATGGAGCATTGGAATTTTCATTAAGGAAATCCGTGAGTTTCCCACTAAGCAATTTCCTCCCCTCTCCCCGGTCCACATGCAGGCAGCAGAAGTAGCATTTGTGTGCAGCTCAGCGCTGCAGTAAAAGTGATGTCCAGCACCTGCACACACACTGCAGACAAAGAACTGTGATACTCACCCGCACCGTTCTTTCATATGCCAGTGGGAGAAATGTAACCCTCGACTGAAGCAAAGCTGAACGCTTTAGGTAAGAAATTCAATCGGGTTATCTGCGCTCTATTTAGTAGGGCAGCATGCAGCTGTGTGGCATTCTAATATTCTCCCTTGTGAATGACATTGTTAGAAAAGCATGGTTTATCGATGCACTTCACGCTCTAATATGATGTGTTGGTAAGCCTCACCCGCCCTCGCTTTTTTTTTAAACCTATTTGTATTAATGTTCAGAATTAACATGGTCAACATTTTCCCCCATTACCGCCTCCACTCTTCCCTCCAGACTCCCAGCCAGCCAATGGTTCTTTCCATTTCAAAGGACTTTTGTGAGTCATGAATTGAAAAAGTCCAATATTATGATCTTGTGTGGGCACCATTGCACCATATAGTCACTTTATAGGAAGTATAGCACTGTTCCCCATTCTTTCCTGATGTTTTCCTGGTTGCCCTGTATCTTATATGTTAACCATTCCATTGTTCCATATGACGAAACCTTCTGCAGGCAATCGAAAATTGACAGTGGGGGTTGGTGTTGCCATTTTTGCGCAATTGCAAGCCATGCTGCGATTAGTAGGCCCATGAAGTTTCGTTGGTGCGTTTTGGGCACGTCCCTAGACCTGGAGTCTCACATTCTGCAAAGTCATGCTTTTTTCTCCCACCTGGCCTATGTTTTTAAACATCGCCTGTATCTGAAGCCTTGAATGCCCGGGCAGTCCCACCAGATATGTTTCCAGTTTCCCCCCGTTTACAGCCTCTCCGGCATAGGTCTGATGTTTGCGGATACATTGCGTTTAACCTCTCTGGGGTGTAGTGCCATTGAACTATAAATTGTACCCAAATTTTTCTCGGCTGTATTGCCTGTGTCAGTTTTGGAATGGCCCTCCAGGTGTGTTCCCATTGTGTTCTGGAAATTGTTTCCCCTAGCGACCTTTCCCACTTCTCAATATAATTCCATTGGATCTCCTCTTTTTGTGTATTTAAGAATTTGAGACAAGCTTCTTTGTGCCTATGAGATGTTAAGTATAGTTCGAAAGGAGTTGGCTCTCTGGTCGCTGCCTGCCTTATGGGTGGGGTCGACAGCCAATGTCTCAATTGTTCATATTTATGACTGTCTTTAGGCGTCAGGCCCAACAATGCTTTGCAGTCCTCGAATGACCTAATTTCTTTTTCCTGGTACATATCCCCAATTTTAATTCTCCCGCCATCTCCCATTTTTTGTATGCCCCCTTCACTACGCCCAGCGGCAATTCAGGGTTTCCAAACATGGGTTTAAAGGCGCTGGTACTTCCGTTAGCTCGCCTCTTTTTGTTTCATCCCATACGTCTAGCGCGGCCCTCATCCCCTCGCTAATTTGAAGATTTGGGTGTCTATGCTTTTTCTCTCTCCATAGCAGGTCCGACAGTGGTGGTCCCGCCACGCCCTATCTTGTTATGCTCAGATCTTGTGTGTGTCTGTTGTTAGTACCCACAGCTGCACCGCCTCATAATATTTCCAGAAGTGCCAAAGAGAGAGACCCCCTATGTGGTTTGCTGGTGTCAGAACCGTTCTCGCCACTCTGGGGGGTCTTTTTTTTCCAAATAAATGTCACAATTGTTCTGGTCAGAGATTTAAAGAATGACTTGGGGATTTTGATCGGCAGTGTATTCATTTTTATTCAGGTCATCCGGCCCCACCATGAGATCGTCAGCGGGTTACATCTCTCTGTGTCCTGTTTTATTCTGCCCAGTAGTTGTGGGAAGTTCTCCCCAAATTGCTGTCCCACCCGTGCCGTTGGGGTGATTCCTAGATATTTAATCCCTCTGTCTGCGATCTTTTGGTTTGAGGAAGTTGTGATCTTTTTATCCTGTCGTATTCCCTGGCTAGGATTAATAGTTCTGATTTCTGTCTGTTTATTTTTATTCCTGAAATAGTGCCAAATTCTTCCAATTCTTCCATCACCATTTTTGGCGTCTGCTCAGGGTCTGACAATGCTAGCAACATGTCATCCGCGTATGCCATTACTTTATGGGATTTCCCCACCATTTCTATGCCTTTAATAGTCTGAGTCTCGTATTCTAATCAGGAGGGGCTCCAAGTATAATGCATACAGGAGCGGGGAGGGAGGGCAGCCTTGTTTAGTTCCCCTGGTTATCCTCAGTTTGTCAGTTACCTCTCCATTTATGGCTACTCAAATGCCGGGGATATTATAATTGGCTTGTATCATTTTGATGTATTGATCCCCAAAGCCCATTTTCTTCAGAATGCGGAACAGGAGCAACCATTCTACGTTGTCAAGCGCTTTTTCCACGTCAAGTGAAAGGAGTACGGCCGCGACTGGGTCATCCCTATTTTTTCTCTCAGGGTTATTATTCATCTAGCATTGTCATGTGTTTGTCGTTCTGGGATAAAGCCTGATTGGTCCTGGCTTATTATTTTGGGGAGTAGGATTGCGAGTCTGTTAGCTAGGACCTTCGTATACAATTTGGTGTCTATACTGATTAGTGCTAATCGGCTATACGAGCCCGGTAGGGTCGGATCTTTTCCTGATTTATGAAACACCAGGACCTTAGCCTCGTTCATTGTCAGGGTTATGTTCCCCGTTTCTTTCACCCTCACTCTTTAAGATCTGTCGACCACCTTCAGACCATGCAAATGGTGACTGAGCGTGGTATAAATCTCAATAGCAGAGCAGGTAGAGCGTGAGCCACAGCAGAGTAAGCGTCCCTCGCATCGAACAGGTACAGCAAGGCCCAGAACAGTGCAAGCTTCACTCGCATAGGAACATTCACAGCAAGGCCCAGAGCAGGTCAAACTTCGTCTGCACACAATTGTTACACCAAGGGCCATATTAGTGCAATCTTCGCTCGCACAGAACAATTAAACCAAGGGTCACAGCAGGACAAGTTCTACTCAGTGTTTGGCTTCACAAAGCACACCCATGCTTCCTAAAGTGCACATACTGGAGATTCTGCATATCTCAAGAAGACAGAACCTTCACAGACCAAAGACAGAAATGATCAGAGGGAAGATGGAGACCTTGAAGAAAATAAGTAAGATTAGAAAGCAGAACATGTACACATAAATGGGAAAACTGGCACTGATGAGGCCAGGATAAAGCTGTGTCAAGAGAAGGCCAGCAATATGCAAACATGGTGTACCATCTATAAGCAGGCAAGGGCAAGCTGGGGCCTATGGAGGGCTTTGTGTCACAAGAAGGCAGACCATTCCAGGCCACCAAAAGGAGCCCAAATGGCCAAACCTATGTCTTGTCATAGTTTTGTTTTAAAAAATTACTTCATAGCTGCAAAAACACTGTTTTTGACCCTCATCCAAGATTACCAATTTGTGTACAAATTTAAATATTTGTGTACTAATAAATCATCCCCATCTTCCTCCAGAAGGACAGCCACACCCACATTTAAAGACTGGAGGGTGGTATCTGTACTCCTGCCCTCTATATGGCAGAGTAGAAGCACAACGCACCCCCAGCCAAGATTCTATATATGTTAGAATATGATATGAAATTTTATTTGTATTGCGCTCGTACACAAGTGTTTTAAAGCGCGACAAGACAAGGGAGAACAACGATCTTACTAGGTCCAGTGACATTGAGAACGTGCAAGTGCAAGGGAAAGGGGGAGAGTGGAAATTGCGGAGAACAGAATAAATAATAATAAATACAAATTGAATAGATAATGGAGGCAATAAACAGTGGTAGTACAGCCATTAAGTGGCAAGTGCTGTGTTTATGGCAGCAGACTGGATACGTCTGATAAGTGCAGAAAAAGAAGGAAATGGGGTTGGGGGGCTGTATGGGTACAGAGACAGTCCCCAGTGCAAGGGGTGGCCAGGAGACGGTGGAGGTGGGTGGCAGGGTGAGCAGGTACCTGGGCACAGGTGACCGAGGGTGGCCAGGTGCACAATGCCAAGAGAACAGATCAACAGGGGAGAGTGGGGGTGAAGGCAGAAGCAAAGAGGAAGGTCTTGAGGTGCTTCCGGAACCAGAGATGGTTCTCCTCAAGTTTTAGAGTGGCAGGGAGACTGTTCCAGAGGGAGGCCCCAGCCGAAGACAGAGATCTACCCCCAGCTCGTTTCTTTGAAAAACGACTGACCCTGAGGGAGAGGTAGAGGAGCGAAGATCTCGAGAGGGGAGGTATTTACGGAGGGATAGCTGAAGGTATTTTGGACCCAGGCCCCAGAAAGCTTTGTGGACAATGCAGAGGGTTTAATGGACGAGCAACCCAGTACCCAAGCCCCCACAAAGGAATGTCCACACACTGGTATGTGCAAACACAGTTCTTTATATAAAAATAAGGTTCAAGATATATACTTCAATTAATAACACACTTTGTACTTTGTTAATTCTAATATGGCAAATATATACAATGCCTGTGTGGTACCACACTTAGCTATTGATTCCAATTAAATTACATCAACTGCTGACAGTTATAATGGCATAAAAATCATGCAGCAATGTGTAACATCATAGATCATAGAAAGGGAAGGCAAGTTAGGTCAAACAATGGCAGAATGCTTTCTCCAGTTACCTAGATGCAGTTCTGAGTGAGGATCCCCCACCTGGGCAACAAGCACAGTCCATTATTGTTTAAATAGTCTTGTTTCCTGGTTACAATGGTCAACCACCCCAATGTGCTTGAGATAGTTTCTTTGATGGTTCCTCAATGATCCCACGAGGGTGGTCTCCCTCTAAACCCAGAGGTTTAGAGGGAGTCCACCCTCGTGGGATCATTGAGGAACCATCAAAGAAACTCTAGGTGTCCAGATTCCTCGAAGAAAGGTGAACACTTGCGTCGAGACTTCAGCTTCGACCTTCCCGGTGCTCTTCGTCGATCGATCATGGAAGTCCTGTGAAGATGAGGCGTGCGGTCCACCTCCATGCAAAGAGTTTGGTGCCGCAAAGAAGACTCAGTGATGGATGTAGGCCCAGCAGCGGGCGTCAGGTTGTTATAAGCCTAACACTGGCTCTTGGCCTGCCTCTCATGAGTATCTAGGATCAGAGAAATTACATTTTTGAATGGTTGACTACATTTTAGTTTACATGTGAGTTACAAGGCGTTGAACAGCCTGATAATATTGCTTAGTTACTTAATAGTCTTGCCCATAGTGCATCAGTGCCACTGTGCAGTTGCCAGTCACTGAGAAAATAGACATTGACAAATGAAAGTTCCTCTACTTAAGGTTTGGAAGATTCCAGCCCAATACTTAGAGATTGGCAGGCCAACAAAAATATGCCAAGGTCACTAGGGTAACCTAAGTGAATGACAACCTTTAAAAATGTTGTGGGGGGTGGTTAAAGTGCGTTATGTAACCTCTTTTGAGGGCATGATGAATTTATACATACTTTGACATGTTTGCCTCCTTTCCCTGAGCTGAAGCGGCACCATGCAGATTACAAAGTTCTGTATCCTCTGAGGTTAGCAATCGCTGATGACATGTGGGTTTCCCCCACTGTGTCCCATAAGGACAAGGGAGCGTATAACAAACCTAAGTATGGAAAGCAAGCACACGTAGGGGGTGGCACATCTGATAAAACAGGATGCCAGAAGGTCCACAAATGCATCCTGGCAGAAAGCCACATGGGACTATTGGGAAGCGTAGTGTTAACATCCCATACAAGAGTGAGTCCGCAATAAGCATTGCTATATTCACCTGTCTTCTGGCACTTTTTTCCTTCTGGGTCTAGTGACCATGTGAAGTGGAACCCCAGATGCAACTGTAAGACATTAGGGTGCACTCTATGAATTTGATTTTCTTTTATGAGGATGGAAGTGCAGTCGCATGGGCCACCATCTATTCCTAGTTTTGGCCCAGAAGTTACTCTATTACTCTGTGTCCTTGTAGCAAGAGCTTACTAAATAGTATACCTACACCCATGTTAATAGGAAGTGATATTGTAAGTATATTGTTCTAGGAAATGGAAATTGTTACAGTGATATAAAGAAATCTGGGGCAGTTAAACTGTGATTTGTTGATCATTGTTAAACCCAGACAAGCTTTACAGAGCACCAATGAGGCACACCCGTTTGTCAGATTGCCATCCTTAGATGTTCCCAGTAACTGCTGTCACCCTAGCGCTAAATGGAACATTTGTAATGATTTGTGTCAGTATTCAGCGGCAAGTGCTAGGTATAGTTCTGCAGCATGGGGTCTTGCATGAATTCACATGCTCATGAATATTTCCTGTCGTTATGCTGTGAATCCTTGGTAAAATTAAAGCAGTTTAGCCTTAAGCTAAAAACAGCTTGTCTCCTCTGTAGCCTATCTGTGTCACTTTGGGTCCTACTCCCCCAGCTAAAGATACTCGTCCTCCTAAACTCCACCCCTGATGGCCATCTTCAGATTTTTACCACACGTTTCTCGTGCTGGCCGTCCTCGTGCTTCGCTCCTCGAAATAGATCACTTTTAGCTATTTTTTTTGGCCTATTTTGGAGAAAATTCTTCAGCTCTTTGTCTACCGTCACGTAGTGACTACCGATGGGGGTGAACCGTTGCCAGAGAAGATCTTCAGTCCGTCATCGGATCTTCAGCTAGTGGCACCGCAGACCCAGGCTTGGGCCTTTGCGCGAATACCATGGCGGTGCCATGAAGAAAAGTTTGTTCAGCTCCTGTGAAAAATGAGGCCCGAAGAATATCTTCACTGAGGACCGGCACCTCGCAGACATTTACTGTCTTCTCCCGACCACGATGCAGAAGGATGTCCAATTTGTCAATCAAAGACATGGACGAACTGCCGTTGGTGGTGTGGATCGAGGAGGGGGAAGGCCTCTGACGCGGTGTCCGGTCGTAGTCATGCCTCTTCCAGGGCCGGCAGGTCCAAAGAGCATGATCCCTCTGGTAAAAAGAGGTTGAGGTCCTTTGAAGATGCTTCCTCAGCAAAGATCCAAAAGAAGGCAACATTTCACGCTCCATCGCCTTCCTCCTCAATGGTCCCCACGCCTGCAGAACCCAGTTCGGAGAGGGGCCGTTGCTATCACCGACTCCGTCAACAGTTAGCCTATCTACAGGCAGGTTGCCTCTGTCGATGAGAAAATGTATTACCTCGGTGGCCAAACACCGGTCTTCATCGAAGAGCAAATCATTGAAGTGCCCGTCACAGGCTCCACCTTCGTCGACGCTGTTGTCGTCACCAGCCTCATTGACTTCATCCACCAAGACCATTGCCCAGTAGATGATGGCCCCGTCGACAAGTAAGTCATCTACGAAGACTGCTCTTCCTTCGGCTGCTACACCAATGGGTTTGTCCACGACCATCACATTTACCTTTGTGACAGTTACCACGCACAGAGTTTCCCTGCCTCCTAGATCTCTGTCAGCGATTCTGACGACGGTCTTGTCAATGACAGTGCTTTTTCCTGCTCTGCAGGCTCCAGTCATCACCTCTTTCAGTTGGGGCTCTGATTTAGTGAGTGACATACCTCCAGCTCTGGCCTTTCTGCCCTGGCCCACCAAGGCTGCACTGTTCTTTACTCTGGCGCCTCTGGGATCCCCCAGAAAGTCCCCAACAATCTACACCAGTTCTGAAGAAGACCTTCCAGAAGGTTTCTACACGGATCAGGAAGGGGGCCAAGGGGAACCCAACCCTGTTCTGCCCATGCTTCATCAGGACTCACTGACTCGCTGGTCTTCCCAGCCGTTGTCATGGCCACAGGCCCCAGAACACAAACACCACACCATCTAGTGATGGGGGCAATGGGTCACTTGACTCACTTATATCCCTTTGGGACCTATAAAAACAGGGCCCTGGCTGGACTGAGTACTGGCGCCTTTGGCGCCAGGCTCATATAGAGATGTGAGCAGGAACACTTTATTTCAGTGCCGGATTGCATTTATTTTACAAGAACTTTCCAGGAGCTGAAAGCCTTTATTCCAGAGAACATCCTCATTTCCTTACTCATCTTGTGTGGCTCCCCAGGCCTGGTCTTCATGTGCTGACTCAGCGGGTGTGGCAGGCAGGCTGAACCTGGTGGGCGTGGCTTCAGAAGCTCAGTTATATAAGCTGCTCCATCCTTAAGGCTGGTGCTTCGCGTTACTGTGCACTCACATGCAACGTGACGCTCACCGCCGCTTGGACCAGTTTACTTACCTTTGAAACCAGGCATTCTCCTGCATACTCACCTCCAGGAAACCGGTGCTTCATCGCTTCATCTGCAGACTCATCTCCTGACATCCAGTGATCTTGATCCCGATGCCGCAGCACCGCACTCCGCATCCACGAACTTGGACCCTGTGAAGAAGAAGAAAGACAAGGTTAGAACATCCGTCCTAGGGCCACGCCACATTTGAACCCTGCGCGCCCCCTAGTTAACAACTTACCAGCTACTGTACTGCTGCAGCTTCGTTCCTCATTCCCCCCGGCTGCAGCAGGACGGAGTGCTTGCCAAAAATAATCAACAGGTGAGCTTTCCAGGGAGGGCGCATCCCACGGGTACCACGGTTTGGGAGAAGGGGTCTTGTTAGGCAGAAACCTGTGCAGTTCCCTTGGGGAACACTGCAAAAGATTTAAGACTAGAGGTGTTGGCAATAAACCCACTTGGTAGCAGTCTGTAGCACCCAGATTTACCTGGTAGCTGTGGCTGAGCAGTCAGACTTCCCTCAAGAGAGTTAGGCAGTATGCAAAGTATACACAATAGGCACTCAGATACAATAATACAAGCAAACACTGACCAGAGCTTGGGTATCAAAGTATATAATTATTTATTTAAAAACACACGGTTTGAAACACTCCAGCACTCTTGTTGTAAAATATTCTAAACACAGTTACTATTGTAATATATACACCCCTTTTTCCTTATCAGATAAGTCACAGTAAAACACCACTTATTTTCATACAGAGGTGAGCGCTTAACTAGATGGCACTCCAATAAGTTTGTGAGAAAGGGAGAGGAAAAGACAGAATATGGAAAGGTACACCACTCTAAGGTTCAGGAACACTGTAAGCAAGGCAGAAGAGCAAAAGTCACTGGTGAGCCAAGGTCCAAAGGCTGGGCCCACTCCTAGAGAGAGCAGAGCACAAATGCGCCCAAGATCACACAGTTACACTAGGCTTAGAAAGTCGTGCAGAGGGTTCAAAAAAGAGTTTAGAGAGGCTTAGGAAAGTTTAGCCAGGGTGTCCCAGGCTAACCCAGGTTCGAAAGCCGGGGGCTAAATCTACGCCGTACAGTCGGTAGCAAGGGAAGCCAGGCGGGTCACAGTGCCTTAAGTGGGAAGGATCCTCCAGCGGTGGCAGTTGTTCCTGGCAGTGGGTGCAAGTTGCGTCGTCATCCAGGGGAGGAGAAGATCTCGACTTGGAGGAAAGATGAAGGTTGTTGCACTACCAGGGAAGAAACCAGCCGCAGAGTTTTCCGGTTAAAGGTGGTACCTTTGTTTCGCGGTCGTGGTAAAACGTGGTATCCCAGTTGCCGGGGTGCTTGGCACAGACAAGGCGGCCACGAGGTACGTCGGGAAGGCGAAAAGACGGTGAAACTGGTTATCCCCACCAGTCAAACGAAGAAGACTCTCCGGCGGGAGATCTCCTCTGTCATTGGGAAAAGTGGTGAGACGGTCCAGCAGGGCTCCACTGGTGGTGGCATCGTGGCAGGTCGGCTCAGGTTCTCCCTCGTCAGATTCTTAGGTCCTGTGGCGGCTTCTGAAGTTCCAGTCCCCAAAGCCCTGCTTTTATGCAGAAAACCCCCATTCACTCAGCCTAGCTGTCACTCAAACATGCTAAGTGGTGAGCCGGCCAACTCACCACTTGGGCCAATCAGGACGGAGAGCGACTTGAGTTGCCTAGGCAACTCAGTCCAGGGTGCCTAAATTCCTATTCCGGACACCGTACCATATCGCAGCAATATGCTACGTGTCGGAGACGCCAGGAGACAACAGTGAGTTTGGCCCAGTGAGAGTGGTAACCCCGGGCATTCCGTCAGGCACACAGACCATTAAGGAAATGTTTTGAACAATAACCAAAGACATTTCACAGAGAGAGCAAGACAGCAGATATGATGCAATTCTTCTGTTAAGAGATGTCAGTTGGGGGGAACACTGAACCAGCATTGCCTTATGCAAAAGACATTGAAAAAGACATTGAAAAAGGAACAAAGAGGCAAGAGTTGTACAATTCTCCTGACATGAGATGTCAGTTGGGGGAAATCTGCAACAAGCATTGCCAAGAACCAAGAGACATTGTAAGAAAGGTTACGATATGATACGCCATTTATGACGTGCCTGTAAACAAGTGTTACTAGGTTGACAGAAGGAGCTTGAACAAACCCTCATATAGGGGATGCTATCAAAGGGAAGTTGGTGCAAGTCCTAACTGAAGTCAACAGAGTAATGCCACAGAGGAAGTACAATTGTGTGCTATTAATGAGAAATATGAATTTTGTGGAGAGAACTGATAAGAACATCAGGTAGTGAACCTTTTGGAAAAGATACCTGGCAGGAGAGTACACCAGGGGGTCTGGGTGAGCCAAAAGGGGGGATATTCCTGGCAGGAGAGTCAACTAGGATATTGAGAATTTCAGTTGGAATTTCAGTTGAAACTTTTTGGAAAGAGATACCTTTCAGGAGAAATATCAGGCGTTCGGAGTGAGCCAAAAGGGGAATATTCTTGGCAGGGTAGTGCACCAGGAAATTCAATGTTGTGTTGAAAAGGAGTTTTTGTTCCACCGGAGCCATCGCAGCAATGTCAGCGTTTATTCATGGTTCTCCCCTGCCCGACATATGCACTGCTGCTACGTGGAGGTCTACCCACAACTTCACAAGATTCTACTGCATCGACAGGGATTCCAGGGAGGAGACCCGGGTCAGTCGAGCAGTGCTGCGCACCCTCTTTGTTTGAGGTGAGTGTGTTCCAGAGGTAAGTGTATTGCTTCTGTAAGCCTTGCCACATCCCGTGGTTATGTATATGTGCTGCTGTGTAATTGTATTCTTGAGCATGTGAATCCAGGCAAGACCCCATGGTGGAGAAGGAACAAGTTACTTACCTGTAACTCTTGTTCTCCAGCATGGGGTCTGGCATGGATTCACATGCTCATGACTATTCCCCGTCGTCAGGCTGGGAATCCTCGGTAAAGAAAAAATCAGTATCAGTTTCGTTTGTGTTCTGTCTTTCTTAGTAGTAACCAATCACTGGTCGCTGGGTCATACTGCCCCCAGCCAATGACTGCCCTCTCCCTAAGCCCCGCCCCTGGCAGCCATCCTCAGATTTTTACCGCACATTCAAGTGTTGGGAGTCCTCGTGCTATAGCTCTCGAGCTTCTACTGCGTTTTCGTGCTTTTTTCAAAGAGATTTTCTCATTTTTCGGTTAAATTGAGCCTCAAGCTCCACCGTTCTACTTCCGATCAACAGGGACCCATTTCGGAATTTTCTACGCCCCTTAAGGGTGAAGTTTTCGTCGAGTTACACTTCTTGGAGGATTCCAGAAGATCTGAGGCCTACCATGGACATGGCCCAGGACAAGGGAAGCTCTACGCCCGGATCCAAGCTGTTCAGGAACTGCCCTGGATGCGGGTTACAGAATGTTTTCAAGGAGGACGAGCATTCGAGATGTCTCTACTGCCTTCATGAGGACAAGACGCACGTGGAGAAGGACTGTGCATTCTGCAAGAACCTATCAGAACGGACCATGAGGGACCGTCGTTCCCTCCTCGCCAGCTGGCTGGAGAAGGGCCCAGCCGGTCAGAAGAAGAAAAGGTCTGAGCGGTCTTCTAAGTCCTGTGAGGGCGCCCCGGCGACGGGGGCCCAACAGAAGGCTGGGCACCGGGAGCGCCGAACGGTTGGGCTCTTCGGCTGCCAGGCAGGGCGCGCCTTCCCCGGCACCATCAACCACGAGCCAACGCTCTGGTTCGGGGAAGAGGAAATCTGAGAACCCGGGTAAGCTTCTGGAGAGGCCCCAGTCGATCTCGAAGGATTCGGCCAAGGGGGAGCGAGGCGGTGACCCTCCCCCCAAGGTGAAGGCCTCAAGCACGCCCAAGGTGGCAAAGGCCTTGATTCACCCAGCTAAGGCCTCTATCGAGGGAGTCGCGGCTGCCCTGCCTAAGCCTGGGGAGGCTATACCAGTGGAGGCGATCTCGGGGCCCAGACTTTCCCTGCCACCGGGGAGGGAATCCTCTTTCCAGCCCATCGATAAGACCCCTGTGAAGACCCTAGTGGAAAAAGGGGGGGGGGACCGGTGGCCATTACGAACACGGATCCAGCCTCTGAGGAGGAGCTGGTGGAAACCGTGAAGAACCTCAATGAGAGGTTCGAGAAGGTACGATCCCACGGGAGGGATCCCGAAGAGGTGGTCTAAGAAAGCGACGGTGGCGCCGACGAGGCCTCAGTGGAGGAGCAGCCATCCATCCCGTCGCAGCCATTGTCTGAGCTTCAGGACAACTCGCCAGCCATTTTGATGGCAATCCAAACCTTATGCACGGAGATAAGTGTTAGGCAGAAACCTGTGCAGTTCCCTCTGGGAACACTGCAAAAGATTTGGGACTACAGGTGTTTGGCAGTAAACCCACTTGGTAGCAGTCTGTACCACACAGATTCACTTGGCAGCTGTGGCTGAGCAGTCAGACTTCCCTCAAGAAGAGTTAGGCAGTATACACAGTATTCACAGTAGGTCAAAAGAACACAATAGAACAAGTAAACACTGACCAGAGCTTGGTGTAAAAGATATAATTATTTATTTAAAACCACATCTAGAAAATCACACGGGCACTAATAGTAAGCAATCCAAAAACACGGTCACTAAAAGATATACACTCCCTTAGAAGAATATTAAACACGTTATAAGTAAAGCCCCACTTATTTTCAGACAGCGGTGAGCGCTTAACGTAGATGGCACTCTAATAATTCGTTTTAAAAAGGGAGAGAAAAGCAGAGAATAAATTGAAACAGATCCCAACACTTTTTCACGAACACAACAAGAGAGGTAGGCAAAGTAACACCGTGAGTTTAGAGTCAGTAGGCCGGATCCGCTTTAAGAGGATCAAAACGAAATGTGTCCAGGGTCACACGGTTGCAGTGCACAAAAGTCTTGTAACGGTTCAAAAAGGAGTTGGACCAAAGAAAGGGACCACCAGTTAGAGGGTCAAAGCGGCCAGCCCAGAAGGTTACGGGATTATTATTACCTTGTAGCAATCTTTAGAAAGGGAGGCCTGGCGGACACGGTACCTTAAAGTGGTGAGAATACTCCAGCGGGGGCAGTTGTTCCTGGCAGCGGATGCAAGTCAGTGCTTCGTCCGGGGGAAGAGAAGATCTCATCGGGGAGGAAGATAGGAGTCCGTTGCACTGCCAGGGAAGAAACCAGCTGCGGAGTTTCTCAGGTAAAAGGAGCGGTCCTGTAATTCGCGGTCCAGTGGTAAGTGGCTATCCGGTTGCCGGGGTGCTTGGCACGGGCAATTCGACCACAAGCCGGTCTGGGGTGCGAAGAGAAGAAGGTAAGCTGGTTGTGCCCACCAGTCAGGGGAAGAAGCCTCTCCAGCCGGGAGATCTTCTCTGTCTTCGGGAAGTGGTGAGTCGGTTCCGCAGGGCTCCACCGGTGGTGTCGTCGTTGTAGGTCGGCTCAGCTTCTCCCTCGTCGGATTCTCAGGTCCTGTGGCGACTTCTGAAGTTCCAGTCCCCAAAGCCCTGCTTTTATGCAGCATAACCCCATTCACTCAGCCTAGCTGTCAATCAAACATTTTAAGTGGTGAGCTGGCCGGCTCACCACTTGGGCCAATCACACAAGAGTGCGACTTGAGTTACCAAGGTAACTCAGTCCAGGGTGCCTAAACCCCCTCCCACACCCCCTGTGGTACCCAGACAGAGTGGCACCACTTTTGGAGGCTTCTGTGGAGAAGCCCGCCAAAAGGTGGAACAAAGGGCTCGACTTGGGTTGGAGTCACAGAAGAGAACACAAACGCCATTTTAGAATCGAGTCCTGGCAAAAAATACCAACCGGCGAATTAATATTATTAAATAAACCGGCGGTATGTTCAAGGCTATGAGAATTAAATAATTAAAGTTGGTAGCCTCGAACAATGGGAAAATCCCATAGGGATATATTCGCGGTCGAATATAAATAGTAGTATCCACTGCCACCAGCCAAAACTCGATCAGGGGGGACAGAGACGTGCCCCCTTGACTAACAGACCCCGGGGCAATCGAATTCCCCCGACCAGTACGTCCACAATATGATGGTTTGTACTGGTTTCTGTTAATAATTTGGGACTAGTAAAGCCAATGGTGACTTTACATGCCCTGGGAGACAGTAGTCAGTCCCAGGGTATAGAGTCTGTGGTGGGGTGTCACTATGACACCCCTGCGTCACTGCACGGAGGGTGCTGTGTAACACACATAGTAAAAACACATGAGACCCTAAGGAGTAAGGACCCCATAGCTCATAAAACACATTAACAGTCAAAGGAACACCATAAATCATGTCCAAGAGTGGGAGAAAAAGAGTCTCACTCTTGGCAGGAGAAAAAAACAAACTCCAGAAATCCAGCAAAGCTGCTGGGGGACTCACTAGGTTAGGAAATTCAGCCTAAAGAGAGAATTCTCCCTAACAATAAGGACGAGATTACCACGAACCCCGGCGGATGATCCAGAACCGGGCCTGCCGGGAAACCCCCCGAACAAGCGGAGGAGAGTTCATTCCCCCCCGCCTTTCATGCCCTCACAACCCGTGGAGCCCTCATCCCCCTCACCGGACCCCAGGGATGACACGGGGACGGATGACGACGGTGGTGACGACGGGACGGACCTTCCATCACCACTCCCTCGGGCTTCCCCGCCTGACAAAATTGGCTCCTTTCACGCCATGATCGCCAGGGCATCCGAGCTCTTCCAGCTCTGCCCCGAGGAACAGAAGGAGGGTTTCCTCTATCAACGGCGAGAGGCCAAGAGAAAGACAGTCCTCGCGGTACCGTTACTCGACGATATCCGGGACGAGGGACTTGCGATCCTGATGAACCAGTCCACGACGCCTGCCAAGAGGGACGGGTATGAGAAGAAGTACCGGGTCCCCGACACCACTCCTTTGTGCCTCAGGGCTCAACCTACGCCGCATTCAGTCGTCTCGGCGGTGGCCAAGAAGAAGTCGGCGGGGGCGACAGCCTCAACCTCTACTTCCCCACCTGACGGCGAGGGTAAGAAATTGGACGCCATGGGGCGACAGGTCATCTCGTCGGCGGCGACGACAATTAAGGTGGCCAACGCCTTAGCGATTGTGGCCCGTTACGACAGGGAGCTATGGTACAAGATAGCTCCCCTACTGGACTTCCTACCAGACAATAGGGCGGAGGCCCTGGAGATTCTGCAGGAAGGTGAGGTGGCGTCGGACCACGCCATAACGGTGGCAACGGACATTGCCGACACCGGGTTTCGCCAGTTAGGCAACGGTGTTTGCCTTCGACGACGAGGCTGGCTCAAGGCGACAGACTTCCGTCAGGATGTGCAGTCCAGGGTTTTGGACATGCCGTTCGACAGCACCAACCTGTTTGGGAAAACGATGGATGAGTCGCTGCAGGCCATCAAGACCGACACAGAGACGGCCCGAGCCCTGGGAGTCCTTCAGCAACGACGGCCCTTTCAGAGCGCCGGAGGCAGACAGGCGGCCTCCAAAGGCTCAGGCGGTGGCTCCTCCACGTACCGCCAGGTGGCCCGCTCCTCGTCCCAGGAGGCTTATAGAGGTTGCGGCAAGCAAGGAGGATCTTGGCGGCATCGACAAGGAGGCCAAGGCGGCAAGGCCGCCTCCAAGCAAGATTGAACCGGCCCTACCGTCGGGCCCCCAACGAAGCACCCAGGTGGGAGCCGGCTGGTGAAGTTTGTCAGCGTGTGGGAGTTCATCTCCACCGACCGTTGGGTGCTGGATGCCCTGGCCCACGGGCGCACTCTCGAATTCCAAAAGAAGTGTCCCCGCATTTCTCCCGTGGCCAGGAAGGAAAATCACATCCCTCAACTGCTGTTGGAGGTAAAGGCGATGCTCACTAAAGGGGCCATCAAGCATGTCCCCAAGAGGCTCTGGAGTATACTCAAGCTACTTCCTCTTCAGAAAGAAGACAGGCGGTTGGTGCCCCATCCTGGACCTATGTCGGTTGAACAAATACATCAAGGCACAGAAGTTCAGGATGGTCACTCTCCAGCACGTGCTGGGACAGCTGGAGGAGGGCGACTTCCTATCGTCGTTGGACTCGGAGGATGCTTACTTCCACATCCCCATCCTAAAAGGACACCGAAGGTTCCTCAGATTCGTAGTCCAAGGACGCCACTATCAATTCAGAGCTCTGCCATTCGGATTGAAGTCGGCACTCAGGGTGTTCACCAAGTGCCTAGCACCAGTGACTGCGCGGCTGCGCCTGCAGGGGATCCACGTCCACCCCTACCTGGACGACTGGCTCATCCGTGCAAGGACAAGAGAACTAGCCGTCGAGCACACGGCGAAGACCGTCCGCTTACTCACGGAGCTGGGTTTCTCCATCAACCACCCGAAATCCCATTTGGTTCTGTCACAGGTGGCACTGTTTCTGGGAGCGAAGCTCGATACAGTGGAACGATTGGCGTCTCCGTCAGAGGAAAGGACGAAGGCCATCTTAGGCAAGGTGCAACGCCTGCTAGCCACGGACGTGGCCAGGGTGAGATCCATCAAGTCCCTCCTAGGAATGATGTCCGCATGCATCTATCTAGTGCGCCTGTGCAGGCTACAGATGTGTCCTCTACAGGAGTTCCTCGACGCCCGCTGGATGCAAGCGGCGGGCAGCTTCGAAGACAAGATCCCGCTCAACGAGGTTTTCCATCGGGCGATTCTGTGGTGGGGCACCCGTGCACACCTCAAGGCGGGCACAGACTTCCAGACCCCAGCACATCAGGAGACGGTGACAACAGACGCCTCCCTGGAGGGATGGGGTGTGCACACCAGAGATCTCCACGCAAGAGGCCTTTGGCTCCCGGAGGAGAGGTCTCTCCACATCAACATCTTGGAGCTCCGCGCCGTGTTCTGGGCGCTCAAGTCGTTCCTCCCATCCCTCAAGGGCAAGGTTGTGAGGATCTTCACCGACAACACCACTACGATGTTCTACATCCGGAAGCAGGGAGGCACCAGATCCCCAGCCCTATCCAAGGAGGCCCAGGATCTGTGGCACTGGGCCGTCGCCCAGGGGATGTTTCTGGTTCCCTTCCATCTGGCAGGAATAAAAAACACCATTGCCGACTCACTCAGCAGGGAGCTGTGCTCGTGCCACGAGTGGGAACTACGCCAGGATCAAGTGGATCGGCTCTTCCAGAGATCGGGCAAACCCCAGATCGACCTGTTCGCGACGGCGACGAACTCCAGGTGCCAGAGGTTTGCCAGCAGGTTTCCCCAGCCGAGGAGCACGGGCGATGCTTTCTCGTTCCCCTGGGACGGCCTGCTCCTGTATGCGTTTCCTCCGTTGCCGCTGCTGCTTCGACTCATCAGCCAGCTCAAGAGGTCCCAGTGCAGGATGATCCTCGTTGCACCGGCGTGGCCGAGACAGATCTGGTTCCCAGACCTTCTGGACCTCTCAGCGTCCCCACCAGTCAAGCTGTCGACGGACACAGATCTTCTCTCCAGTGAGGGGGCGCCATTCTTCATCACGACCAGGAGTCGCTGAACTTGCAGGCCTGGCTCCTGCAGCACTAGAGTTTGGAGGGTACGATATCCCGGCTGACTGTAGAGAGGTTCTTGCAAAAGCCAGGGCGTCCTCCATGCTCAAGTGCTGAGGACATAAGTGGAAGAGGTTCTCTGTCCGGTGCCGTGCACAGAAGATCAACCCTGTACGGATTACGGCACCTCAAGTGCTATCATACCTACTGTCGCTGGCCAAAGCTGGACTAGCTCACGCTTCCATCAAGATACATCTGGCAGCGATCTCCCGATACACCAGAACTGCAGGACGGCTGTCCTTGTGGTCTCATCGACTGGTGAAGAATTTTATGAAGGGACTGTTCTGATCGTTCCTGCAGGTGAAGGCTCCAGCCCCGGCGTGGGAGCTCAACGTGGTGTTGACCAGGCTCATGGGGCCACCATTCAAGCCTTTGCATTCGGCTCCGTTGAAGTTCCTGTCGTGGAACACAGCGTTCCTTGTGGCCATCACCTCCGCACGACGCGTGGGAGATATTCAGGCCCTATCCTGCAAGCCTCCATATTTGACTTTTCACGATACGAGGGTGGTGCTGAGGACGCACCCCTCTTTCATTCCCAAGGTGCCGTCGGACTTCTATCTTAACGAGCCCTTGGTGCTGGATGTAGCTAGAGCGCTTAAGTTCTACGTGGACCGAACAAAGAGTTTTCGGAAGACATCACAGCTGTTTGTGAACTTTGGACCTGTGAACCAAGGGAAGGCTCTCTCGAAGGCTTCCATTTCCAGATGGCTCTCTGGCTGCATCATGCACTGTCATCGGTTGGCCAACCGACCGTTGCCAGGCCGTCCAAGAGCCCATTCGACCAGAGCGATCGCTGCTACTACGGCGTTCTTGTCTGGTGTGCCCCTGCTGGACATCTGCAGGGCTGCTACGTGGAGGTCGACGCAAACCTTCACGAGATTCTACTGCATCGACTGGGATTCCAGGGAGGAGTCCAGAGTCGGCCAAGCAGTGCTGCGCAACCTGTTCGCCTGAAGGTGGGCCTGGTGAGGAGGTAAGAGTTGCTTAATGTTGAGTTTATGTAATGCTTAATGTTGAGCCTTTTGCCACCTCCCGTTGGTTGTGCATGTGTGTACTGCTATGTATTATTATATTCATGAGCATGTGAATCCATGCCAGACCCCATGCTGGAGAAGGAACAAGTTACTTACCTGTAACTGTTGTTCTCCAGCATGGGTCTGGCATGGATTCACATGCGAACCCTCCCTCCTTCCCCTCTGCGGCTCTTCACTTGGTCATACTGCCACTTTACGTGCTACCAAATCTGAGGATGGCTGCCAGGGGAGGGGCTTAGGGAGAGGGCAGTCATTGGCTAGGGGCAGTATGACCCAGAGACCAGTGATTGGTTACTACTAAGAAAGACAGATCAGAAACGAAACTGATATGGATTTTTTCTTTACCGAGGATTCCCAGCCTGACGACGGGGAATATTCATGAGCATGTGAATCCATGCAAGACCCATGCTGGAGAACAAGAGTTACAGGTATGTAACTTGTTCCTTCTGCTGGGTAAAGATCTCAAGGAGTTAGGTGTGTTAAATGGCAAAAGAAAGACTAGTAACTAAGTCTCGGATTAAGAAGGCTGGCCCAGCCAAGACTAAGGCGCAGTATCCTTAAAAGCGGAAAGCCAGGGATTGCAAGATGGCCGGTGCACTCTAAAGACATGTGGGGCATGCTCCATCCCAACAGAAACTGTTATCCCTCATCGGTGCATTTCTAGTCTGACTTTTTTCGAAAAAAAAGAATCTGAGGTACTCCAGTAACATCCAGGCATCGAAATCGCTTTATTTTGAAGCTGCAGCAGAGCCTCAGACAAGGCGGGCAGCGCACCTTAGCCCTTACTATAACAACGTTTCATGCCAGAGTTCGAGTCCATCCACGGTGTTGGGGGACCTAGCATTATAGCGGGTTCAATGCACCAATAAGACTATGTTGGAGTTTCTGAAGGTGGCGCAGGTTTGCTGGAAACAGCGGATGCACCGGCACGGGTAACATCCCTCAGGTTCCCATTTTGGCTCTCATAGTAAGCGGAAACCAATGGGAAGTGGCCTAGAGCAGGGAGTATGCCCCGGTAATGTTCCTGCGCAACATTGCAGTTGCAAGCCCCGCTCAGCAGCAGGTAGGCCTGTGCCCCCACACACAATATAAGTATACGGGCTGAGACCGCTGTGTGTGTAGCTCTCTCCACTGTGCACCTCAACATTCCAACATGCCTTTAAAGTAACACCGGGATTCCCTTACTGGACAGTGTGTATGATCAGTGCTGCTATATAATTCGGAAGGGCCTCGAATCTATGGGACAATTTTATACAGTTTCCTATACCTATCTGGGCTAATTGATACGCAAGCGAAATAAGTTGTAATTTTCAATGTTTTGACTCTGGGCTGTTTAGATAGACCTGCCATTTTGTGGGTACACGGTGGAACACGGCATATTTAACGCTTGACACAGAATTACGCATATGTCGAGGGACAGAAAGAAGCATATCCCGGCTGAGTTTACACAAGCTCACCAGGCACAGAGTAATCCACTGCAGAAGCTGTGGGCAAAGGAGCCAGAGATATTCTCAGCATAAAAAACATTTGCAGCCGACTCGCAGTGAAGATCCCAGTATGGCTGTGCCTAAAGAGGACTTTGCAAAGAGCTTTCAGGACTTTCATTGTACGGCCTCCTTTCAATTGCAATTCTCCTGGTTTACATCAGAAATCAGGCAATCACTGTCAGACTTAGTAAGGAGATTTCCATGTTGGGGGATCAGGTTGACACAAATGAGCAAGCAATCCAGGAACTTGCACAGGAATTTAAAGAAACTGACATAGCATTGGAAGGGCTGTCACTGATCACACACAATCTTGAAATCCATTAAGAAGACCTGGAAAATAGATCTAGACATTCTAACATCCATATTAAAAACCTTCCCGAAACTGTGATGGACCCTGATCTGATAGATACCGTAAAACACATCTTTGTGGATTTAATCGCACGGGAAGAAGCTATCGACATTCCGTTGGATCGGGTTAATGGGACAGGCCCAAAAAGAACAAAACCCAGAGCCCGTCCTCGGGACGTGCTAGCAGCTGTGCTTTGTACCCACAGAAAGGACACATTCTTATCAAGATCTCTGGCAGACAACGTTTCAGAAATGCATAGACATGCAAATCGTGGTCAAGATCTTGCAGTCACATGAGATCAGATATAAATGGACTTTTCCATTTGGGTAAACCTTTTCCCTTTGGGTAAACCTTTTCCCTAGAGGGCAGGCAACACAGAATCACCTCCCAAGATGCGAGTATTGCCCTCCTACAAATCTGAGGACACAGCTGGGGGCACTTCGGCAGGCAGAGATGCTCGCCCTCAGTAAGCAATCTAAACCTTGGGAATGGTCTACACAGGATCGTTCTGGGAGAAGAAACAAGGGCTGGCAGAAAGACTGGAAAGCCTGCTTCAGAGGACTAACATCAAAAACACCTCTCTGTAGAGACATGGCAATGGAGGAAATTTGAAGATATTGGATGATGTTAAGGCACATTCGACTTTAGCAGAGATGGAGCACAACATCTTGGAATGTGTCTGTTCAGGTAACAGATGGGGGCTTTAGGTGCCCCGCTCTTTGCCCAGGCAATCTAGTTGTCCTACAGCTGTGGGTTTTTACCCTAGGATACAATAGGTACTGTGGTTCACACCAGAGGTCGTGTTTCGGGAGGAGACAGGGGAAAATGGGGGTTTGGGAGGGTATCCTAGTTTGTGGGGAGGCTGGGGGGGTCAGCGCAGTGCATGGTCTGTTTCCGTATATTCAAGTGTGGTTGGGTCTGGTTACGAGCTGTCTTTGGCGGAAGTACTGGTGGTATAGAGTCAATTCAAGTGTATAATGATCAGTAGTAGGGGCCTTATCACCCCAGTGAAGAGAAGAAAACTGGAGGGCTTACCAGCCGGATTTGGTGGTCCTTCAAGAGACCCATATCCACACTTTCGATCTAAACATACTGCGTTTGGGTCATTACCCTGTTGTCTTACAAGCAAATGTGGAGGGGAAGGTGGCCGGAGTGCTTATAGCGATTAGATTGGGATTCATTGTAAGGTGGCTTGGAATTTTCCATCTGAGCTGCTAAGAGATCGGGTGGTTCAAGACAAAATTGAAGAAAAGATGAGGGGGTTTTTCGACTTAAATTCAGGTGGGGAGACCACTGAAAATGTGAAGTGAGATACGTTTAAGGCAACACTACGGGGCATTTTGATAGCTGAAAGGGCCATCAAGCTCATTTAGAAATAGAGGAAGACTGAAGTAGTGCAATGGGCAAACTAGGGATGAAAAGTGGACCTTTACGCACAAAGCATATGGAATAGCGGCAGGCAGACTACATTTATTTAAAATTAAAAAAAGCAGAAAAAGCTTTGCTATATCTTAAGTAAAAGTACTACGTCAAAGCCAACCGAACCGATCGTCTGTTGGCCAGACTACTCTGCCAGAAAGCTGCATCCCAGATGATACAAAAGATTTGGCTCCTTCCAGGCGAGACGACAACGAAAACCTCCCACATTATGACACAATTTTACTCGAGTTTATATCTGTCAGAGGCTCCTGACCCATTGGCTCCGAAGGCGTATCTAGAGGCAGTTACTCTTCCCCAACTGACAGCAGTAGAGAGGGCTCAGCTGGAATCGGATATTACTCCGGAGGACATTTTAAGGGTTATACGCAATCTTCCATCGAGCAGATTACCAGACCCAGACAGTTACCCAGCCCTTTTTTTTATAAGACATACCGAAGTATTTTGGTTCCTAGATTATTGCAACTTTATAATTCCTTTATATCGGGTCGAGTCTCCTCAACTATGGAGGAAGCAAAAATTGTGATATTTCCAAAAGTAGGCAAGAACCCTAGTAGCTGTGGGTGATACCGCCCTATTGCTTTAATACATTTTAGATGCCAAGATTTATACCAAAATCTTGGCTAATAGGCTGGAGGACATGCAAACTCTATAATCACAATCACGATTCGGATGGGCTCGGGAAGGAATCAAATTGCTAGGAGTCATCATAACTCCTACTTTTGTAGGGCTATATGAGGCCAATTACACCTCCCACCCCTTATTAAAACAAATCGATGCGCAGCTGCCAAATAGGAGACCGCTATCAATCTCATGGCTAGGTAGAATTAACTCTGTAAAGATAGTTACCTTGCCCAGGGCCCTTTACCAGTTTCAGGCATTACTCATGTTACCAGGCTGCTCAAACCGGGTTATTAAAGATTGGTGTGAGGCAAATTCCAGGAAGAGATGGGTTTAGATGGAGTGGGTGCTGGGAGGTTCACAGTTAGATCATTGGTGGTAGCCTAAACAAGATCAGCCCCCCAATATGCATAAGAGTCAGATTGAATTGAATTTATATTTTATTTATGTCGCGCTCATACACAAGTGTTTCAGAGCACGGCCAGGCAAAGGGAGGGGAACTGGGGAGAACAACATTGATCTTACTAGGCCCAGTGACATTAGAGGCACGCAAGTGTTTGGGGAAGTGAAAGTGCATGGAAGGGGGAGAGGTGGAAAGTGCAGAACAGAGGAGAGAACAGAATAAATAAGTCAAAATAAATAAGGTGATAAACAGTGGTAGTGCAGCCAGAAAATGGCAAAGTGTAGGGTTACTCAGATGAGTGGGGGACTGTATGGGTACAGATACAGACCCCAGTGCAGGGGGTGACCCAGCGGCAGTGCAGGAGGGAGGCAGGGTGAGCAGGTACCTGGGCCCGAAGAAGAGAGGGTGGCCAGGTGCACGATGCCGAGAGAGAAAGCAGATCAGCAGGAGAGAAGAGGGGCAAAGGCAGAAGAGGAAGGTCTTGAGCTGCTTACGGAACCAGAGATGGTTCTCAAGTTTCAATTTGGCAGGGATGCTGTTCCAAAGGGAGGCCCCAGCCGAAGACGGAGATCTACCCCAGCACATTTCTTAGAAAAACAACTGACCCAGAGGGAGTTGGAAGAAGAGGAGCAAAGGGCTAGAGTGGGGAGGTATTTACGGAGGGATAGATGAAGGTATTTTGGACCCAGGCCCCAGAAAGCCTTGTGGACAATTCAGAGGGTTTTAACTCTAATCCTTGCATCCACTGGGAGCCAATGAAGGGATTTCAGAGCTGGAGAGATACGATCCCAGGGCCTGAGGTCAAGGACAAGTCTTGCAGTCCTGTTCTGAATTAGTTGTAAAGGGCGGAGAGTGGAGGCAGGTAGATTTAGAAAGAGGCTGTTCCAGTAGTCCAACTTAGATAGAATCAGAGCTTGAGAGACAGTGAGCTTCTGGGGGAAGGAGAGGAAAGGCAGAGTACCTCTAAGGAGATGCAGTAAGAAGTTTGACTTTTTAGAGACGTCAGAGATGTGTGCGGAGAAGGAAGTTTGCTTGAGTTTGTCTGGGATACTGCAGTGAAGAAATATCGAATGACTTTCCCCTCTCCCCTTACGCCTTTTATATTTTTAACCCGCAATTTACTCCGGGCCTGCAACCCGTTGCATTTGTTAGATGGAATCGGCTGGATGTATTAGATTGCGGGATATATTTCACTGTAAAGACCCCAAACCATTCACGCTAAGCAAAACTGAATTGGGCCTCACGGAGGCCGCTCTATTTCAGTATTTCCAGGTTCGGCACTGGATACTGGCTCCCCCAAATAAGCAAGCAGCTATTAGGGATATAACGCCATTTGAAAAATGTGTCACTTCCAATCCAGGAAACAAAGCTCTTATTGCAAATTTATATAACATTTTATAGCTGGCACTATCCCCCAAATTTCACCAAAATATAAACAGCGTTGGCACCAGACGCTAGGGTAAGTAATTTGAGAGGAGGACTGGGACATGCTCTGGAAGAACATACCTAAACTTACCCGATCGATCCAGGTTAGAGAGTTTTCTTATAAGCTGCTGATACAATGGCATTATATACCATCTATCTCTGACCGGTGCTGGCGAGAGTGCGGGGCTCAGGGGGCTTCGGGGCATATATGGTGGTATTGTCCAGGGCTGAAGAAATATTGGGAAGAAGTTACCATTCATATTACTCAAATATTCGGGCTGCGCAAACCCAGAACTTTGAGATATTGCCTCTTGGCGGTTGTAGAAGCGGCCTATGACAGAGTTCTCAGCAAACTTGTAAAGCTTGTGTTATGCTACAACTTGCGGCCCTACTGGTGATTGCTCAAAATTGGAAAGCGAAGGACCCGCCACATGTCAGCAAATGGTTTTCTAAGGTCTGGAACTTTTTGGCTCTTGAATGGATTACTTATTTGAGACGAGGCGAATAATCCCGCTTTACCAGAGACTGGGACATGGTCTTAAACCTTCTACATAGTGACGATCATATTTCCTATTGTCTTCATGAACTGCGAATTCGGAGTATTGCATGATCCTGTGGACATTGCTGTTGGTTATCCATGCACTGCGGGTTTTGGGTGGGGAGGGCTAAGGGTGCGGTGGGGGTGGTGGTGGGGTGGTGGTGGTGTGGTGGGAGGGGTTGTTCAGGGGGGTTGTTTGTTATCAATCAAAATGCCAATAAAAATAAAATAAAAAGAAAATCGCAGAAAACAAAGGCTAGCTGAGTCCGAGGTTCCTAACAATGTTAGGAGTTGCACAGGACACCCTAGGTAGTTTTGGGGCCTGCTATGCTTATATAAAGGGGCAGGCAAGTACATACTGCAGGAGGGTAAAAAAGGAGGAAGAACAGAGTAGTTATATAGCAACAATGGAACAGGAATAAAAGGCCTACAGCGATGGTGAACAAGAAGGGATTGGAACCCTGTACTGAACATACAATGAGGAATCCCACTAGGGGTGTACACAGGTTGGATTTGAGATTACCCACAGAAATAAGGGAAGCTCAATGTCTATGTGCAAGTTACTCTTTACAGGCAACATACGCTGCAAGCCCATGAAAGAAGGCAGCAGGAGTATGTTTTGTATATGGATTCTAAGGCACAAATGGAGTGTACAGATGGGGGTGCGTGGCTAGCGGCCATGCAGCAAAGAAGCAGTCTCTGTGAGCTTGTGCATGATGTGACCGTTGATACGCAGTTCAACGCAATAATGCAGTGATTTGGCCATCCCAGAAAAGATTCAGACGTCGAAATACCTGCTGATCACGTCCAGTTCCAATTTGTCAAATGTTTTTGGTACACTGCGACACACGCACCGTTTGAAGCCAGCTGGGACCAAATTCAAGATGGCGCCCAGGCACTTCGCGGGAGACGTGTGAGAATTTGCAAAGGCTCTGTTTACTGGTGAGAAGGATTCCCCAAGAACAGATTCCCGGCTGATGTCCCGGACCGGTCTCCCTTTCCCTCGTCTGCTCGCCTTGGGTACCGACACAGAGGTATGATATGATAATTTATTTATATTGCGCTTGTACACAAGTGTTTCAGAGCACGACAAGGCAAGGGAGGGGAACAGGGGAGAACAAAACAGCGATCTTACTAGGCCCGGTGACATTGAGCACTCGCAAGTGCATGGGAAAGGGAAAAGGGAAAAGTGCATGGAGGGGGGGGGGGTGGAAAGTGCGGAGCAGAGGAGAACAGATAAATAATAATAAATAAAAATAAATAATAAAGGCAATAAACTGTGGTGGTGCCCGTCAGCAAGTGGCAAGTGCTGTGTTTAAGGCAGCAGACAGGGTATGTCTGATAAGTGCAGAAAGAAAAGAAAGGGGGTTTGGGTCTGTTTGGGTACAGATACAGACCCCAGTACAAGGGGTGGCCCGGAGGCAGGGTGAGCAGGTACCTTGGCCCGGAGGACAGAGGGTGGCCAGGTGCACAGTGCCAAGAGAGAAACAGATCAGCAGGGGAGGGGGGGCAAAGGCAGAAGCAAGGAGGAATGTCTTGAGGTACTTCCGGAACCGGAGATGGTTTTCCTCAAGTTTCAGAGTGGCAGGGAGGCTGTTCCAAAGGGAGGCCCCACCCGAAGGTGGAGATCTACTCCAGCTCGTTTTTTTGAAAAACTACTGACCCTGAGGGAGTTGGAAGTGTAGGAGGGAAGAGCTGGAGAAGGGAGGTACATCATCTCTGGATCCCCAGAAGTAGCTGCACTGAGCCGCAGAGGAGCGTGGATTGTCCTATGCTGTGCCCGCGGTCACTGGTGGACCGTGAGCCAGACAGCGGCCAGCTGCGGTAAGGCGGCAAAGAGTGCGACTTCCCCAGATCCCCTAGCATGTGCTGCAGCTGGCACGCATAGGCAGACATCCCTGAGATGGGCTTCAGATGATGCAGTTGTAGATACACTTCTGTGTTTATTTTATTTGAAGAAGGGAATTGTGTGGGAGGACACTGTTGGCTGCCACTGTGGGATACATGTGATCCTCTCGGGCTGTGGCTTACTGTTAAGTGGGTGGCAGCGCATCCTCCTAGATTTTCCCATAGCACACCTTACACACTGCATGATTTTGGCGGTGGCCTTCTGATGGTCTGATCAGCGAGGCTGTTGCAGAGGCAGAGTGCAGCCCACGACCCAAAGCTGGTACATCATCTCTGGATCCCCAGAGTGTGCCTGGATCACACTACATCTCTGATGGACACCGCTTGACTGCCTTGGAGTTGCCGCCGCCACCACTACTTGACCTCACCTGCACCTGTGGCCACCTGGGGTGTGGTGGGAGCTGCAGTCTGCCCTTTCTCTTTGCTCACTTGCCGATACCAGAAGCATTGGATGCTCCAATGCTAGCAACTATTTAGCTGCTCTACTTGGACGGCAAGACTATCCAGGTGTTCTCTTGGCTCTCACCTGTAGGTGTCCTCCCTGATACTCGCTGGATGACAGTGCTCTTGGCTCAGCAAGACCTGTAATCCCATTGAGGTCGCAATCCAGATATCTGCACCATACCCCTACATTGTCATGCCTCAGAACAATGGCAGGGGCACACCTAAACAGACTGGAGACCTATATGCGCAGTGATGGACACAAGGACCCCACCCAGGCTGATGGACCACCAGCTGAGCCGCTTCCCCTTCTCTCCGACCAACAGGGGGGTGCACGTGTCCTTGCCGCCATAGCAGCACTTCAGGCGTCACATGAACATAAGATTGATGCGGTCATAATGAACGTTGGCTTGCTCAGGCAGGACATGGAATAATTGGTTTAACGATTGGGCATTGCAGAAATGCAGATTCAAGAAAATATGACCAATATAGCGGGCGTGTGGTTGGAGATGAGAGCATTAACACTAAGGCCAAAATTTTAGAACGCTGTGCTGAAGATGCAGAAGGCAGAGCCACATTAAATAATATCTTATAGAATTCTTGGGCTGCCGGAGGGAGAAGAATGAGCGGACCCTATGTCATATGTGGAAAACATATTGTTGCAGGATGTGGGCCCGAGGGCACCCTCACAGGGTTTTGTGGTTGAGCGGGAGCACAGATCCTTGGTCAGGAGACCTCCCCCTGAGGCCCCTCCATGGCTGCTAATTGCAAAGATCTTGAATTTCAGAGACTTGGAAAATATACTCGCCTTCTCTGTCCTGTACCAGAAGAGAGTCCATATCCAAGCCTGTGTCTCCGCAGCCTCTAACAACTCAGCCGAACTCTTTAAAATCTGCAAGGAGCTGGCCAATCCTCCTGCAGTCTCCACCGCTCCTGTTCCCTGCCAGGCCCTCTGTATGGCTCTGGCTTCTCACTTCACGACTAAATCTCAGGACATCCTTTCCTCTCCCTCTCCCTCTCCCTCTCCCGGCCCATCTCTCTACTCCATGTTTCTCTTCTTTTTCCCTAACAACACCTCACCAAGTTTCTAGACAAGTCCGATCTATGAAAGTGTTGCCCAAACAGGCGCAACACTTTCATAGCAACACCAGAAACCATCAAGGAACACATTGACACCCTTGCTCCTGCCTTAGCCGATTTCTGCAATCACTCTTTCTCCACTGGATCTTCCCCTCCCTCCTCGAGCACTCCCTTGTGTGACCCCCTCTTTAAAAAGCCTTCTGCCGATCTACCTGTCTGGCAAACTATTGCCCGATCTCTAACACTCCTTTCCTGGGCAAACTCCTGGAAAAGCTGATCATCTCCCAGCTTTCTCTCCATACTGTATCTATTGGTTGTCTCCATGACCATCAGAGCGGCCAGAGGCATGGAAACTGCTCTCCTGAACACCTTTGAAGATCTGCTCACTAATCGTGACCCTAGCCTTCCTACGTCCTCATCCTCTTTTTGACCTTTCCTCTGCTCTTGACACAGTCAATCACACCATCCTGAGCAATTGTCTCTGTGGGAACCTGGGCATCACCGATCAGGCCCTGGAGTGGTGGGCCTCCTTCCTCCTTCGATGACCTTCTCAGTTCCAACTTCGGTCTTTTCTCTCCACCACCTCTTTCTCCACATGTGGTGTTCCCCAGGGCTTTAACCTCTCACTCTGACTCTTCAATGTTTACTAGGCCCTTTTCGCCAACCTCATCTCTACCTTGTCCTCTAGCTTTCAGTGTTATGCGGATGACAATCGGCTCTCTTTCAGGCTCCCCTCAGTCTCCTCTCCTCACTTGCTCATTTTTGACTGTCTGCGATTCAGGAGTGGTGCTCCTCTAATCATCCCTGCCTTAATGCCATTACGACTGAGATCCTTACCATTGGGACTCCTGCTCCTGCTTTCCCTCTCACTTTGGCCTCTCTCCTTGGGCCCTCTTCCTTTTCTTTCCTGTGAGGCAAAAAACAATGGTGTCCTCTTCAACTCCACTCTCTCCTTCTCTCCGCAAATCACAGACCTTGCCAAGGAGGCCCACTACCAGCTGCACTTTCTCAGGGGTATTCTTCCTTATCTCACTTTCCCCCAGAAGCCCACTGTCTCCAGAGCCCTGGTTCTCTCTAGACTGGGCTACTGCAAAAGCCAATTTCTCAATCTCCATTCCTCTACTCTCTGCAACTAATCCAGAACAGGGCTGCGTGTCTTGTCCTTGGCCTCAAACCCAGGGACTGTATTTCTCCAGTCCTGAACTCTCTCCACTGTCTCCCAGTGGCTGCAAGGATCAAGTTCAAGCCCCTCTGCATCGTCCACAAGGCCTTCTTGGGCCCCGGCTACATCCAACTCTCTCTTCTAAAACACCTTCCTTCTCGTGCCTTTCGCTCAGCCACCTACAACCCATTGAGGGTCAGACGCTTCTCCAGGCAGATAGTGTGGGATGGGGGTAGGGGGGTAAATGAAGTTCCGGAAGCAGCTCAATAACTTCCTTTTCGCCTCTGCTTTCTCTCTCTTGCTCTACCTACCTGTCTGCTGCGCTGACTGGTGTCCTGGCTATCCTCAGTCTCACTGGGACCAGGCACCTCCACGACCAGTCACCCCTGCACTGCCTTGCGCGCTTAGGGACTGTAACTGTAACCCAACAGTCCACCCCCCCACCTTGATGCCCAGAGCCGCACTGCCCTTTTTCCCTCTCCCTTGCACTTACTCCTCTCCCTCGCCCCCTGAACTTTGCATTTGCACTTGCACTATCTGAATGACACAAGGTGTAGGAAGATCGCTTGTTTTGTCGTTCTCTGCCCCACCTGTCTTGTCGCACCTGGAAAAACTTGTGTACAGGCGCGTTATAAATGACTTACAGAGACGGCGCTACGATCGAGAGGGCCTCCTTGAAACTCCATCTATCCGGATTATACGTTGCAAGTAAAAAAACGCAGGGCCCTGTTTAATCCTACCAAGGAACGACTACGCAAGGCAAACCTACGGTACATGATGATTTACCCGGCCAAACTCAAGGTGCTATACAAAGGCAAGTCGCACTTCTTTGACAACACTAACAAAGTGCAAAATTGGATGGACCTGAATGGAATCGCACCGCTTCCACTGAGGGGGGACAATTGATCAAGCATGTCACCTGGCTGCGGGGCTGTGGCATCCAGACTGTTGCTTGAAACTGTATCAATAATTAGATTTCTGCAGGAGGTCGGAACTCCTGCACAGCTCAGACGCTGCGATAGATCCAAGAGGCTGGCTTCTTCTGCTGTCACTGCACCCAAACAGACACAGATCTTTGTCACCAGTTGGACGGTGTTTAGCTGCTGTACGCCACTTGAGGCCAGGATAATCTACATGCTATTGTTAAGGGGTTTGAAAGACTGTAAAACGGTTCAATTCTTTCTTCCTTCTGCTTTTTTCCTTTTTTCTTCTCTTCTTGTTCCCTTTTCTTCTCTTCGCTCTGCCTTTCGTGTCCTCCGATCGGCAATATTGCTGACTTATTGACCAGCAAATCACTGGCTTGTGCCTATAACCCTGTCCGTGCAGCGACTGCCTGGTCTCATATTATCTCTGTACTTGAGTCCTGGGTGCCCACATTGAGATAATGCCATAGCCACACATCAGACGCATGAGTTGGAGGGTGTGGTGGGACGCTGACATTAACATTGGAATTCAATGGCCACTGTCATTAGAGCAGTAACTTGTAATGTACAAGGCCTCAATAGCTTTGTGAAAAGAAACAGAGTGCTGCCCTTTGTGCAGGCAAAAGATTGAGATTGCAATATTGCAGGAAACCCACCTCACTGCCGAAAGGCAGAATGTAATTGCCAAGAAATGGTGCCGGAAAACCTTTGGTTCCACTTATTCCGCAAACGCTAGAGGAGTCCTTATATGGATTGCCCCATCTTTGCCCTTCAGAATACTGCAGACTAGGAAAGACATCAAGGGCAGGATAGTCTTTGTCCACAGCTTCCTCAAAGCTTCCTTGAAAACAGAAATATGAATAATTAATACATATGCCCCTAACCACAACGCCACTGCCTTCTTCAATTCCTTGAACACTAGTTTGCCCCCTTGTAGGCGAGGTTTGTGGATCTGGGGAGGGTACTTGACCTGCCCCGCCTGCAAGGGTCTTAGGTTCCTTGTCGCAACACCATTGTCTGGCTGACATCTGGAGGTCACTTCATGGGGACACCTGAGGCTATTCACATTACTCTGTCCCTCGTGCTGTACATGCACACATTGACTGTGTTGCCGGTAACAAGTTCCTTGGTGAATTCATAAAGGCAGATTATAAGGCCAGAGTCCTTTCGGATCATGCCCCGCTCCTGGTCACATGGCAACAAGCACCCTGTAGGCCACTGATTCCCACATGGAGACTGAGGGATGGAGCATTACAAGACGAGACTTTTAGCGTAACATATTAGAGACGAGATAACCAACTACTTTGATACTAACACTGCAAGTGTTACGATGTTTAGCACATTGTGGGATGCTTTTAAGATTTACTGCACGCCGTCACTGAGTCAGATGCTGAGCATGAGGGAGTAGAATGTGCGAGCAGGCATAAAGGGGCAGTTTCTACAGACCTCACAGAGTTGAAACAGAGGAGCATTGCTACCTCGGACATGCTTGGCAAGGTTTTCTTTGCCAAATACACAGATGGGCTACACGAGGAGGGAGATAAACCGGGGCGATTACTTGCATTGTTGTGTTATACCGAAGGAAAGAGGGAAATGATCGGTGCTATAAATGAGGAGTGCGTAGCTACTTGGCGCCTCCAAACTGAAATCAATCACACGTTCTTTGGATCCCTGTACTTTGTTGACTGCAGTGAGGAAGTAGACTGCAGGAAAGGGCTACCACAGATTAAATTACCTGATAGTGCATTTGCCGACACCCTTCACGCACCACTTTCAGTGGCAGAGCTGAAGTCCACCATTATGTCCCTGCCTTTGGGCAAGACACCCTGAGCATATGGATTCCCCGGAAAATTCTTTATAGAATTTGCAGATGAACTTGCACCCAGAATATTTGAGACGCTGCAAAAAGCATATGAAGTGGGCCTCCTTCCACCAAGCTTGAGGGAGTCCATTATTATACCCACATTGAAACCTAACAAACCTCTGCTAGAGTGTGGCTCCTAAAGGCTGTTATCAATGGTCAACTAAGATTGTAAAATCCTCACAGCCCTTGTTGCGAGCAGACTGAAAAAAGTGATGTTTTTTTTTTTTGTACATCCTGACCAGACCGGCTCTATTCCAGGGAGAAACACTTCTTGGAACCTGCGACTGTTGCATTACAAAGATATGCAAATGTCTCCCGAGAACCCCTATGCGATAGCCTCACTGAACACCATCAAAGCGCTTGACTCAGCCAGATGGGACTGGCTGTATATGCCATCTTGCAGCAGTTCGGCATTGGGCAGGGATTTTGTAACGGGGCGAAGCTGATCTATGCTAGGCCTACAGCCAGAGTGGAGACCGGTAGGCATAGTTCTTCAGGGTGGGAACATAAAAAAAAGCACCAAGCAGGGATGCCCACTATCTCCAATGCTGTTTATCCTCGCTTTGGAACCTATTGCTACGTTCCTAAGGACGGAATATGCGGATGCTGGTATCAGTATAAATGGGGTGACTGACGGATGTGATGATGTTGTATGCCGACGACATGTTGCTTTATTTACAGCACCCAGAGGTGAACCTGCAATACATCCTGGATGTCCTAGACCGCTTTGCTGAGCTCTCAGGCATAACAATCTGCTGCGATAAATCCAAATTGTTCCCAATTGCAGGTCTGAGGGGTCTGAACATTGAGCAACTTCCCCAGCTGGCATTAAAATGGTCCACTGACACTTTTAAGCACCTTGGCCTCAATATCTGGCACAATTTCCAGACCTCACACTGACCCAATAAGCAAGTGGCTCTCCACAATGTCGAGAAGTCTATTGACTTCTGGAAGAAACTTCCTCTGTCGATGATGGGCAGGGCTGTCCTCCTGAAAATAGTTGTCCCCCCGCCTCCTTTACCATTTTGTGAATGTATGTGCCAACGCGGTTTTTCCACGGATTGGATTCCATTATTATGGGATTCCTATGGGGGAGGCAACAGGAATTAGGATAGCTTTGAGCACCTTACAGAGGACCAGCGAGAACGCTTTGAACTATACTATCTTACCTGGCAGGTGCAGTTTATTGCGGGATGGTTGGAAGAAGACCCGTCAATGGACACGATGTTCTTGCAGCCTTCTGTTCAACGATATTGTGGAGACACGACATCCAGCTTGCCCGGACGCTGCGCACCTTGGCGCTGGGCAAGGTGTTGTGGGATAGCGTTTGGAAGCTCTTAGGCATCAGAGATCCGTACACCCCACAAATACCACTGGTTGCCATTTCAGCTAAACAGCTGAGGTGTGCAGACATTTAGAAGACACTGGGAAGTACATGGAGCGGCCACAGTAGAGGACCTTCTTCGGGATGTAAAGTTGACGGATTTTGCTGCACTTAGCGAGTGGTGTGGTATGCATAGGGGCCAATTCCTATTATATAGGAGTCTGATACAGGAAATAGAACATAGCCCAGACTTGCATGCAAAGTGACTCGGTACTGGAGACAATATATGATGTGTCGGAGGGTCAGCATGCGCTTTTGAAACTCTACGAGCTGTTCCTGGGCATGCATCTTACATTGGACTTTGTGTACGGGCCAAATCGGTGGTGGATCTGAACAGGTCGTTCTCGGATATGGAGTGGGTGCGGATACTGCTTTACATGAAACAAGTCTCACAAAACGCCCGGTTTAAACTTGCGCAGCTCTGTCGCGGACAGGGAATACATGCTCCCTTATAAAATATCTGTGCCAGGGAGCAGACGGACAGGGATGTCCAAGATGTGCAGATTTTGAAGCAAACATTCTTGACATGTTTTGGACCTGTCCGGTAACAAAGCATTTGTGGTTATGAATAGCAAACAGGGTGGCCATAGGCAGTATTTCTATGCATGAATTGCCCCCTGAGGCCTGCTTACTAGGGCTGTTCCCGTGCAAGAGGGGAGCTGCACATCTCTCAAAAAAAAGATCTAATTTGCGTCCTGGCCAAGCGTAGAATTGCAATGGCCTGGAAATCGGCAGCAGGCCCTAGTGTCGAAGCTTGGTGAGGCGACTTGCATTATGGGCTATAGGTGAAACTGCTATGTGGCACAGGGCGGTGTATAGAGTAATGAGGTCACGCAGTGTGGCTATAGCGGCATGGAATTCACTGACCCAGGACATGTTTTCCCCATTGATGGGAAACCCACACTGGAACAATTGCACTGAAATGTTAGTCATACCAAGCTTGTTGAACAACATTGAGTGGAGGTGCGTGGGGGGGCCTGGGGCATTTAGCAATAACAGAATGTGGGTCGGTCTAATGGTATGGAAGGCACTGTTTGTAGTGTTAACTATGCACTATTTTTGCATGTTATTGCGTGCTGCGCTGGTCACTTTATATGCTTCCGCTGTGGAATGTCATCTTGATCCTGTTGTAACCATTGTACACAAGTGCAAAAGGGCAGAGATTGCCTCCCAGGTTGTAGGACCCAATCTCTGTACAAAGGAATACACAGATTAACAACCCAGACATAAAGAGCCCCAAAAGGGAAACCAGAAATCGGAACAGGAAAGCAGGAACTGGAAATGCAGAAAACAAACACGGAACTGGCACAAGGTGTAGGGAACGCATGGTATCAACAGTAAGACAGACACAAGTGACCACAGTTCAAGGGTGTTTATTGAACTTCAATTGGGTTTGAAAAACACCTATCTAATCCTAAATCTAAAGATGGGAGCAAGCTTCGACCATCAAATAATAACGCAGTCCTAGTGGTGTCTTGTCAAACTAAAATGGCCTATACTAATAAACCTATTGCCAAACCTTAACTCTACATACAAATAGTGTTGGAAACAATGTTATGCAAAAGAAGTGTTCAATAAATGTGTCAGGATAATCAAGCCGTTGGCTTCCTTTCCCCACGTTTTTTCTAGCACCGGACAAGGTGGCACACTCCAGCTTAGCACAGTTTCTGGCTTCTCTAGCATTAGGGTGCAGGTCAAAACTTCAACATCATGGCCTTCTGTGCCAAAGTCTCTTTGCCATCCAAGGTCTGTTTTTCCACAGGGCCTGATGAAACAAACTATAAAGTTCCTTTCCTCTTTGTATTTCACATATACACAATTTTCTTAGGTGATTTACTATTCGCCTTAGATTCCCCATCCCGCCTCCGCCGGGCTCAGATCCACTTCAGCACAACTTTCTTAGGATTTTCACGTATCCAATTTTTCTCGGGTGAGTCACGGTTCACCCCAGATCGCCCCCCCCCCCCCCTCTGCCGCGCTTAGTTCCACTTTGACACAAAAATGTTCACTCAGTCTCCCTCCACCGGAATCGGACCAATTTATCTACTGTAACACAAACTTACCTTAACCCAAAGCTTTCAATTGATCTCCCTCTGCGGGCTCGGACCAACTTTATTTACTTTGTTAGAAACTTTCTTTACTGTATCAATATCGAAGACTTTCAATTGTGTGCAGGATTTTGCTTGACCCGTCGCAGGACCCCTTTGATTCACAATCATTTATCACTCTTTGCCTTTTGTCAACTCTCAGCTGGGTATCTTACATAGACCTTCGATTGAACACCCATGCGGTGCCGGACCACTCTGTCAAAGGTGGCGTATCTTGGTTTCAAAGTTCAATCACTCATCTCCAGTTCATCTTAACTCAGGTTGGTTATCACATGCATTTCATACCATGTTCTTTCCAACGCTCGTCATAAAATGTGGCCGCTTGCTATCTTGTCTTCAACACAGACCGGTCTTGTATTGGTCTCCCCAACTCAACGACTGTGTTGATTACACTGTTGCTGATTCGTTGTCGGCGCCAAAGGACAGTACCACAGCAGCTGGCGATTCTCAACGCCTTGATTATTGATGTGGTAAGCCCTGGGTACCTCCGACTTACAATGCAGGATTCCTGAGGCTGGTTTCCTGGCCTTAAGCTTTCTATTTTCGAGATTTCGTGAAAGTAATGTTTCCTTGTCGAAAGGCTCAAGGGAAATTCCCTCCTTGCGAACCCCTTCTGTTTCGCCGTCTTTCTCCTCTGCTTAAACTGCCATCTTGGAACTTCTGCTTCCTCGTGTGCTTTGCCTCGCTCAGTGTGCTCTGCCTTTAATCCACGTGGGGAAGTGTAATGGAAGTCAGGTGGGTGTGATGGTCAGTAATTGCCTGACCATTGTATTGGGACACGTCAGCTATACGGCTCTGGTGTTAGTACGTTTTGTCTCATAGCAGGCTGTCTGTGAGAAAGTGTTCGTGTTGTAAAAGGGGATGGGGTTGAGGTATTAAATATCCTTCCTGGTAGGATGGGGTAAAGGTGTTACAGGGAAGGGCATACTGCGTCTCGCATTTGGTGTCCCACCCCCAGGAAATGGATCCAAAAGCGATGGCCGTGTCCTGGCCACCTGGATGAAACCTAGGGACTAGTTGGTGAGACACCTTCTGGTTTCTCACAAAGGTAACTGAGCAGGTTGTTGGTACAAGATAACTGAGCAGATTACTGGTACAAGGCGTGGTAGGTCAGAAGGGGGCGGACGAAATGGTTGCTTTCTTAGAAAAATGTTTTATTTAAATGAAAGAAAACAGACCTGTCTATCCCTATCAAAAGGGTTTGCTCTACCTAACACAACACTACCTAGGGTGCTCGTCATCAGTGGTGCAGTCCAAAACAATGGTCTGTCCTCCGTCCAAAAAGCTATCCTCTGCTGACCCTACCACTAATCAAATATCCAAAAGAAAAAGAGGTCCAGGTGAATGACAGGCTTATTTAGCCTCAATACTCTATCTTTAAATAGTTATTTGCGATTACATGATTCAGTTCCTTTAGTTCTTCTAGGGGGCTTTTCCACCTTGTGGGTCATCCCTGTAGTTCTTTAAACACAGTACCTTGGTTTATCAAGCTAGGGTCTTGACCCTTATTCCTTTTGGATTCTTGCAGCGTCTCTTTCTGACTTTCTATCCTTGGTTTGGGTTTTGACCCCTTCATGGGCTGAATGAAATGTATTTCAAAGGGTTCTTCACTTTCCTTAACAACCACTGGGACAAGTATGATGTGTCTGATTGTGCTCTTCCTGCCCTGTTCCCCTCCCAGGTCTCCCGCCACTCCCGTTACCTTTTGTTCTGTCGAATTGGTGTCACTGGTTCATCCTGTGTCTCTTCTTTCTTCCTGTTTCAGTGCATGGCTCCACGGAGCCCCCACTAATGCGGTCTTGGCATCGTTGGAGGACGAGCCAGTCCACCTCCTCTGGGTCATGCCACAGCTCCCTGCCCTATCCGTGTCTCCATTCCTTCTCGGTTGTCAGGGTCCTCTCTGCCAAGGACCTCCTGGACTCTTCAGGTTTGACCCTCTCAGGTTCCACCTACATTGTAGGTCGGTCCTATTTTTCTTTTTATTGGGAAGTACTGAATCCTTCCCAGCGTAGACCTGTAGTCCTTTGTCTCTCGTCCCTGAGGGTTCTTTGTATTCGTCCCAATATGGTTGGCTTTAACCACTGAGTAATCTTGATTTCGAAGGGATTGTGTCCTCCGACGTATTCCACATCTATGACAGGTAATCACCATAGCTGTGCTACTTCAGAAAATTGTCGGCGTCTGCGTCGATATGCTCCCTCGAGGGCCTCCGTCGATACGAAGTCACCGGATGTTACAAGTAGGACGCACAATGCCCGTAGCCTCAGTTCCGTTTTTTTCGCAAACCTGTTCGCTTCGGAGATCTCAGTGCGCCTCGGTTCTTCTGATTTCTATCAGGTCTTTGAACTTGGTTGTTTGTAAAGATATCAGGTCTTCGTCTTCTTCTACCCCGCGGTCGGGTTTCAAGAAGCGTCGGAACTGCGGTTCCAAGATGTCGCTTACGGACCTGTATGACGTCTGCCTCTGGTGCCTCGGCGAGGACCACGCCAGCGATGAATGTGACGATTGTCAGTCTTGTGGGAGCAGAAGAAGAAGCCATCTGTCGGAAGGGTTTCCAAACCCCGAAAGTCGAAATCCAGTGGGCTTTCGAGGGGCGACTCTCTGCGTCGGCGTAAATCCAGGGGGTCTTGGTCCCGGAGTGGTACCCGCCATTCCTCTGCCTCTTCGAGGCACTCGCGGAAGCGCCGTCACCGGTCGCCTTCTCCGTCCTCATCCGAGGACTCCGCCAGACGGCGGGTTGCTTGTCCCAACAATCATTCCTCTGCTGCGGAATGGGACGCATTTCGTAAAGAGATGGCGATTTTCGAATTGCAGGGCTCCGTTCCGTCCGCGCCTTCCAGGGAAGCTGGCAGGGAACATGCTAGGGCCACCGCTCGCACTCCTTTGGGCTTGGGCGGTCGGCATGATCATCGGGAGCCGTCGGACAAGGTGGATCGCTCTAGCCATGCCCGCTCCAGGTCGCGGTCCTTGATGCCCTCGAGACCGCCAGAGCCTGTGAGGTCTTCTAAGTAGACATTGACGCCATTGGCGCCATGTCTGTCGAGGGACTCTCTTGAGGCTCTGCCTCCGAGGAAGTAATCGCCATCGGTGCTGAGGCCGCGCTCGACACCGATTCTGTTGACGCCTTTTGTGGAAGCTTTACCGGAGGTACCCCGTGCATCAGTGGAAACTCAGAGGAAGGCCCTGAAGAAGTCAGTGAGGCCTGTATTTGAACCTTTTTCTGTGCCCTCATCCAGGGATTTATTCCAGCCTCTGGATTACATCTCTGAGGTGGATGAAGGGTCTGATGAAGGTTTGGTTCCTGATGAGGTTCCTGACGAACTATTGTCTGGTCATAGCCATATGGAAGACCTGCGTCAGTCTTTGCACGACGCTAGTGGTCTGAACACCTCTCCGGAGGTTGAGTTCGGTAGGCCTGGGCCTGGCACGCACGCCGAGTCTTCATACCGGCGTCTCATGTCGAGGGTGACAGAGTACTTGGGGTGGTCTGCGCCACCAGTGGATTTTCTGCAGGATGACCTGACAGATATCTTGACCAAGGTCCACCAACTGACCTGGTACTGCCATTTCATATGGCCTTGCAAAGAAGGGTGGCGGCGGCTTGGACTGCTCCAGAGAGTCTCCTGGCAGTGGGTAAGTCGTTGCCGAAAAAGTACCGTCCAGCCCCCTGATACTTGTCAGGGCACCCGACTCCGGAGAGTTTGGTGGTGCAGGCGGCTACGGCCCCAGCAAAGCAGGCGTTGTACCCTACCATCCCTCCTGATAGGGATGACAAACGTTTTGACGGTTGGGCCAAGAAAGTATTTTCTTCAGGGAGTATGGCTTTGAAAGCAGCCAACTCTGTGTGCGCCTTAGCACGTTTCACTCACACTCTGTGGAACTGTTTCTTTGGCGGCTGAACATATTCCCCAAGGAGAGGAACGGAATGGCTTTCTTGCCCTTGTACAAGATGGCAAGGATGCCATGTGTGAATCCGTTCAGTCGGATCTGGACGTGGCAGACTGTGTCAGCCAGTCCATGGCGGTGAGCACCATGATGCGCAGATTTGCGTGGTTGCGGAAGTCAGGGGTTTGCTCCTGATGTACAAGCCCGGCTTTTCAACATGCCCTTTGATGGTGAACATCTTTTTGGCAGCAAGGCTGACGAGAGCCTTGAGAGGTTGCAGACCTCCAAAGCTGCAGCGAAGTTGTTGAGCGCTGCAGTTTGCCAACCTCCGTCTTTTCGTCCTAGGGGACAGCAATGGAGGGGAGGTTCCTTTCGATACTACTCTACCTTTGGTAGATTGAGGGGAGCTGCTAGTCAAAGTGGCCAACGTAGGAGTACCAGAGGTGGAAAACAAGGTACTCGAGGTGCCAAAGCCGCTCGAGAAGTTGCCTCCTTGCCGTCGGGCACTGCCGCAGCCGCTTCAGCTCAGTCATGATGCCATGTCCCATGGTTCGCTGGTTGGGGGAAGGCTGGCGCAGCATCTTGTAGAATGGCGTGCCATTACTTCAGATGCGTGGGTTCTGGAGATCATAGCCCACGGCTACTGTCCTCCTTTCGGCAGAGGCCTCACGACAATCCACCGGGGAAACTCTCTTTGAAGAGTCCGGATCCGCTCCTTGCACAGGAAATCACATCCCTGCTGGAGAAAGGCGCAATAGAACTGGTGCCTGTAGCGGAGAGGAACAAGGGATGGTATTCCCCATATTTGTTGATCCCGAGAAAGTACGGGTAATTGAGACCCATCATGGACTTGCGTGGTTTGAACAAGCTCCTCAGGAAGGACAAGTTCAAGATGGTTACTCTCTCTCTCAGGTCCTCCAGGCCCTTCAACTTCAGGACTAGTTGGTGTCTCTCGACCTCAAGGACGCTTACTTTCATGTGCCGATTCATCCCAAGCACAAGAAGTACCTGAGGTTCGTGGTTGGCGACTCGCACTTTCAGTTTCGGGTCCTGCCGTTCGGATTGACCTCTGCCCCGAGGGTCTACACCAAGATCATGGTGGTGGTGGCAGCGTATCTCAGGAAAGGGGGATTCACGTTTACCCCTACCTGGACGATTGGTTGATCAGGGCGCGCTTGCCCGAGCTAGTCCTGGATCATCTGTCAGTCACCTGCCACTCCCTTCACAAGCTGGGCTTCTCCCTCAATTTAAAGAAGTCCCACTTGACACCTACCCAACGGCTCCAGTACATCGGAGCAGTGCTCGACACATCCGTGGGGCAGTGTTCGCCTCTCCAGGTGAGGGCTCATCACATTCTGCAGATGGTGCACACGTTTCAACAGGCCCAGAGTCTCCCGGCGTTCGAGTTCTTGAGGTTGCTAGGCCTCATGGCGTCTTGCATTCTCCTGGTGCCAGAGACCAGGCTTCGAATGAGATCTCTGGCGTGGTCTCAAGATGCAGTCGTCCCAGTCCTCCGGCAGGATGTCTGATCCCGTTCAGGTGCTGCCCTCGGTCGCCCAGGATCTTCTGTGGTGGGCCGTCGAAGGCAATCTGTTGAAGGGAGCTCCATTTTGGCTACCCTGGCCGGAGGTGACGATCGTGACAGACGCATCCCTCACGGGATGGGCAGCTCATGCCAACGAGTTGACAGTCAGCGGTCGTTGATCTCTGTCGGAGTCCAGACTCCATATCAATCTGTTGGAGCTGAGGGCCATCAGGCTAGCCCTGAAGGCTTTTCTGCCGACTGCGCGAGGGAAGAATGGCCTGATTCTGACAGACAATACAGTGGCCATGCATACCTCAACAAAAAGGGGGGTGCAGGGTCTCTCCCTCTGTGCAGAGAGGCGATGCAGCCCTGGTTCTGGGCCATCCAGCAGGAAATTTCGATCTCGGCAGTTCATCTGGCCTGAGACGAAAACGAGGCGGCGGACGCTCTGAGCAGGCAGAGCATGGTCTCTCACGAGTGGGAGCTGGCTCAGAAAGTTCTCTTGGAGATCTTCGCAAGTGGATCTCTTCGCCACCAGTGTCAACCGGAAGTGAGAAAGATTCTGCTTGCGGGAATTTCCTCTAAGAGGAGCCTTAGGGGACGCGTTCGTAGTGGAGTGGTCCTTCCCACTGCTGTATGTGTTTCCTCCAGTCCCCGTCATCCCAAAAGTGTTGTGGAGGTTACGGAGGTTCGGCTCCCGAATGATCCTCATTGCTCCGGCATGGGCCAGGAGAGCGTGGTACCTGGACCTTCTTGACATGTCCACCTGCCCTCCACGCCGTCTTCCCTATCGAGACGATCTGCTCTCATGGGAGGGGGGGTCAGGTTCTCCATCCATAGGCCGTCTCTCAACCTTCATGCTTGGTTTCTGAAAGTTTTAGGTATAAGGATTGGGACCTCCCTGAAGACGTGATGGAGGTGTTGCTTTTGGCCAGACGGCCTGCAACAAAGTCCCTGTACCGTTGCCGTTGGAGAAAAGTTCTGCGGCTGGTGCAGGGTTAAGAATGTGGATCCTTTTTCATGTGACATTCCTGTGGTTCTGTCTGTTTTGCTTTCGTTAGAATTTCTTATGCGATTGCAGCTTACTTTTCCGCAAGGCTTTCTGTAGTCATACTGGCAGAAGATTGGTGCCACACGTTCTGGGGAAAAAACTACAACTGAGGCTACGGGCATTGTGCGTCCTACTTATAATATCCAGTGACGTCTGCTCGACGGAGGCCCTCGAGGGAGCGTATCGACGTCATCGACGCAGGACGCAGACGCCGAACATTTTCCGAAGTAGCACAGCTGTGGTGATTACCTGCCATAGATGTGGAATATGTCAGAGGAACATCCCATCGAAAGAATGTTACTCGGTAAGAAAGTAACCTGTTATTCTTGCATACTCTTCTTCTCAGTATGTTTGTCTTTCTGTCAGCTATTTTGTCTGATGTTACAATAAAAAACAGTGACTTGTTTAGGATGGTTCTCAGCAAGTTCTGTTGGTCTTATTAGTTTCTCATGAATGGGTTTAGGGAGTTTGTTGATGATATTGATGCATTTTAGCCTAATGTGTCATTTCGAATTTAGGCACTGCCTACTTGCATTTTAGCCTAATGTGTCTCCTTAAATCCAGGTACTGCTCATTGCACCATAGCCTACTTGCATTATTCTGAACCTAGGTATTGCATTTCAGCCTTTGTATCATCTTGAATCTAAGTACTGCCCTTTGCACCCTAGCCTAACTGTGCTACTCCAATTCTAGGTACTGCATTTTAGCTTAATGTGTCATTTTGAATGTTAGCCGTATGTGTCATCTTGAATTTAGGCATTGCTTACTCGCACTTTAGCCTAATGTGCCACCCTAAATCCAGGTACTGCCCCCTTACGCCTCAGCCTAATTGCATCACTCTGAAACTAGGCTCTGCATTTCAGTCTTGTCATTCTGAATCTAGGTACTGCCCATTGCACCTTAGCCTAATTGCATCATTTGAAACTAGGCACTGCATTTTAGCTTCATGTGTTATTCTGAATCTAGGTTCCGCCCATTGCACCATAGCCTAATTGCATTATATGAAACTAGGCTCTGTATTTCAGTCCTGCGTCATTCTGAATCTAGGTACTGCCCATTGCACCTCAGCCTAATTGCATCATTTTGAAACTAGGCACTGCATGTAAGCCTTGTGTTACTTGAATCTAGGTACTGCCCCCTGCACCTTAGCCTAATTGCACTACTCTGAATCTAGGCACTAATCATCCTATCCTGATATCCAAATACATCTGCTACACCCATTTAGCATGTTCCCCTTGGCCACCAGCCAGTGCCCCTGTCTCCTGCTTCTCATAAGTAGCATCTCGCTGTTCAGCATGTCACCACACTCACCCATTACTATGCACTCAGCTATACCCTACAATAAGGCTTCTAGTAGCTTACCTCTAGATAGAAACAACTGACACCACCCACCCACGTCCCATGCCCTACTATTGAAAGGAATTTAAGACTTAGAGCTAGGTTAGCTAAAATCTATGAGCCTCCCGCCCGCTCTATGCTCACTAAACAGAGACCAAGAACTACGACAGCCTGGCCTCGCCAAACTAGCCTAAAACCTAACTTACCTCTAAATTCCAACCCCAAACTTCCACACAACTCCCCAAAACTAAGCAAGCTTGAAATAATACAAGCCTGCCGATCTTCTACCACCACCGCGAGCCCCCAGATCAAGGGAGCCCTAATCAACGCCAGATCGTTAGTTGCTCATGCAACAGAAAATGCAGGCTTGATCCTCAAAGAAGACCTTGACTTCGTTGCTATCACTGAGACGTGGCTACATCCGGCAGCAGGCCCCACGTTCATGCTAGCAGACCCAGATCATGACTCCATTTTGAGACAAGATAGACCCAATTCCAGAGGAGGGGGTATTGCTATCATTCACAAATGCAGTCTCACAATGAGACTAGTGACCCCTATTAATGTCCCATCATGCAAACCTCTCTCTGTTAAAGTTCCACTTACTAACGCCCAAACCCTCAACATCCATCTGATCTACCGTCCTCCAGGCCCAATAGGTACATTTGACGAGGACATTAACATAATCTTATCCAGCAACCTCAAAAATTCTACTCAAGCACTTACCCTTGGAGACTTCAATATGGGCTTTAATGACCCGTCAGACCAGTGTGCTAGTACCATGCTTAATACCCTTACTGAATTAGGATTCACCCAAAGAAGCACGGAACTTACTCATGCCAAAGGCAGAATACTTGACTGGGTGGCCGTTTACAATTGTCCAGCTAATATTACAGCTATCTCACCTTTAGCCTGGACCAACCATCATCTGGTATCGTTCATGCTTTCCACCATCCGACCCCCACCCCCGCCGGTCAGCAGGGCTCCACCTACTCTTACGAGAAATAAAAAGTGTATTACTGTGGAGAGACTTATCCTGAACTTACTCCCCACTCTCAACTTACTCCCTGACAACTGTGATCCTGAGACTTTGGTCGAAGAATATAAAATATATAAAATATAATAAAAGTATGTCCACCTCGCTGGACCTTATCGCCCCCCTCAAACTCAGATCGAGTAAGCCTAAAACACATCTGAACAAATGGTACACACCATTCCCCAAAAACTTAAGGCAGCAAAAAAGAAACCTGGAGGCCACTTGGAAAAAACTCCCTTCAGCAGCTAATAAACTCAAACTTACCAGACTCGCAGCCCTCTATAAAAAAGAAATTTGTCTAGCAAAACGTACCTCTTTCGGCTCCCTTATTTCCCAAGCCAAATCAAATATGAAGGAACTATTCTCCATCCTCAAAGAATTAGAGACCCCATCAGCACCACTCGACACTTGTACTAAAGATAAAAATTGGTGTTCAGAGATCCAAAACGCCCTATCAAACAAGATTGCTACCCTACAAAACAAAATCTCCTGCAAAAAAGCCTCTCTGAATGACCCCCTCCCATCCAAACCTACTGAGAACCCGACTATAATCGAAACCACCCGCTTTAACTTCTCCAAAGTCACCACACTCGAGGTAGAAAAAATCATCTTATCTCTGAAACCCTCCAACTGTCAGGGAGATCTGTGCCCTGCACAGTTTATCAAGGATGCTGCCCAAGGCCTCTCCCCTTTCATCACAAAGCTAATCAATGCCTCCTTCTCCACCGGCACTATCCCCACTAATTTAAAACAATCCTGGGTACTCCCACTACTAGAAAAAACCTTCACTTGACCCAACCATGCCCACAAACTATAGACCTATCACGACCGTACCATTTCTTCTAAAAATTCTGGATAAGGTTGCATACGTACAGATACAGAAGTACTTGGAAGAACATCACCTACTAGGAGCCAGACAATCAGGCTTCGTCCCCAACACGGGACTGAGACGGCTCTTATCGACCTTAAAACACAGATCGATGAGCTTAGAGACAATGGCCAAGCTGCCTTACTCCTCCTCCTAGACCTCTCTGCAGCATTCCACCTGGTCGACCATTTCGTCCTGTGTACCCACCTCAACACTTCAGCTCATTTCTCCGCTGAGGCTATCACCTGGATCAGATAATTCCTTAGCGGTAGAACCATGAGGGTCTTCGCACCTACAGCAGCAGCAGACCCCATACCAATCACCTGCGGCATGCCACAGGGCTCCTGTGTCTCGCCCACATTGTACAATATATTTACCAAGCCCCTCTTCGATGATCTGGATCATCTCCGTATCACCTACACCAACTACGCAGATGATACCAAGATCCTCCTCCCGCTTTCTGGGGTCTATGAAGAGGGTTTGGCCTTGGTGAATAGACTGTACATCATTATCCAGGCATGGATGGCCACACATGGACTATGTCTGAATGATGATAAAACTGAACTTATCATCTTAGGCAGTACCTCTAGCTTAAAGATACTAGGCCGAGTCTACTCCTCTTTCACAATTGATGGCAATAGCATCAAAGTTGAGCAAGAGGTCAAAACGCTGGGCTTCTATCTGGATTCAAACTTCTCTTTCAACAGACAGATGAATTCCTTAGCCTCTTCCACGGCCTACATGTGTAAATTGATCCGTGCAGCCAAACCCTTTCGGTCTGACACTAGCTGTTTGACCCTCTCTAGAGCCCTTATATTATCCCGTCTGGACTATTGCAACGCTCTCTATCTTGGGTCTTCCAAAGCCACCACTAGCAAAATACAAATTCTTCAAAATAACGCCCTGAGAGCGGCATTGGGCATCTCTAGAAGAGATCATATTACATTACATAACTAAAAGAACTGGCTCCCTATTAAAGACAAAATTATCCTAAAAACCCTGTCACTCACAAATCTCTCAATAACGCGGCTCCGACCTAGTTGATTGACAGATTTCACAGACAGACCTCCTTGAGACCCACAAGAACAGTCTATAAAGTCTGCCTTTCTGTCCCGAACTTTAAACGCTCCATCATAGGGGGGCAACAGTTTCCCAGTGAAATCAGCTAAACTGTGGAACTCCCCACCCCCCACGCTCAGAATGAACCTGCATTATCGAAACTTCCGATCTAAGGTTGTCCTACGGTTGAAAACGTAGGCTTGTCAACACATCCTGGTGTTAAGTGCCTCGCTTTCCTTCCCTCTGCACATTGTGTACCTACATGTGCCTATCTGTATATTTGTATACAAGCCTATTATTATTATTTTTACTGTATTTGTACATATTCCTGCTGCTGTAACCAAGCTTCGCATATACATGTAACTGCTGCGCCCTGTTACCTTAGGGTATGATCGCGCATTATAAATAATAAAACAAACAAAAAACGATATGGGAGTCCATATCCACAAGAGGGGAGTCTCTCACTGTGAGATCCTGCTGACCGCCACCCCTAGAGTGAATGTTGACTAGCAGGCTGCCCTCCCTATCCTCACAGAGAAGGGTAGAAGAAAACAAACTGGCTTCAGGAAGCGGATGTATGACTGAGCTTGCAAGGCAGGCCCGTAGGAATAGGAGCAAAGCGATGAGGAGTAGGGTAGAGTCACAGGCAAAGCACAAGGCAAAATGGTTAGCATGGAGCGAGAGATTCCAAGTGAGTCACAGCTGCACGTGGTTCAGAATGCATTGCAAGAACAGCAGTGCTAGCAGGGAGAAAAGCCATGGTGGCACTGTATCATTTGGGCTGCACTGTATGATTGGGCTGCACACTAGCAGTCACAGTTGTGATTTATGGAATTACCTGGCATGGACTAGGAGAGGATACAGTGCTGACAAACTCGAGGAGTTTGTATAGAAACAAAAGTACAATAATTGCTATGGCTTTTTGAATGTTGCAGTCCATTTGAACTATCCTGTCTCCTTCCAGTGATGGTGAAAACAGTGCATGCAGCGCAGATTCCAAAAGGGTTTCTGGATTGGGCTGCCGTGTTTTCTGTTTTGCAGATGTATTATGGGAATTGTAGTCCATGTTTATGGAATTACAGATTTGTGTAAGGAAATATTAAATAGTGATTTAGGGTCTTCTCTGGGGATGATTGACAATGTCCCACGGAGCTGCAGATGGCGCCACCCAGAGGCAGAGATGTGACTAAAAAGAGCATCCAAAGGAAAGAGGAAAGCCAGAGAGATGATGGACAGCAAGAATTCCATGCTGCAGAGATATTACTGTGGTTGAGTTGCGGGAGAAAGAGGGATGCCAGCTCCAGCTATGCCGAGACATGGAACAGCTGGTCAGCAGCCCGAGAGCATGCAGAACAAACAGGACTGGCAGAGCTTATGGGTAATTAAGATATTCACTACACCACCGTGGACTTGGAAAAGGGAAGGGCCATGGACTTACTCACAGGGTCCTAGACGGTGCAGCCTTTTATCCGAACTTTGGACTCCATATTTCGGCAATGCCAGATCTTCTGGGGGGCAAGCCCGCACAGAGAAAGTGGGCGTGGGCTAAACCTTATTCGCACACATGTGGGGTGCGGAAGAAAGCAAGCAGATTCGGGAGGGACAGTTGACCAGCTCTCACAAAGAGAGGGGATATGCAAGTTAGGGACAGGAAATAGGAAGTGTGGGTGAATTGGGTGACTAGCAGGAGGAAGCAGCAGATTGTGAAGGTGAGTTCTGGAGCCGGTGAGGCATTGTCTTAGGAGTGTTAGTTGTTCTGCAGTGTGAGTGTTTGTGAGACGAGGGATTAGAAAAGACTGTGTAAGGTGCGATTGTGAGAAGGTTGGTGGTACAAAGTGAAAGCAGGATAACTGAATAGTGGAGTGGAAGGGGTGGGAAGGGTGGGAGGGAAGGTGTAGTTGGAGGAGGGGAGTAGTGGTAATGGAGAACGCTGGGAGGAAAGAGTTGTAGTGGGAGGGGTAGTCGAGTATTAGGAGGGGGAACAGTTAACATCAATGGGACAAGGCAGGAGAACAAAGGAGTGAACAGGGAGGAGCAGTTACAGTAGAAGAGAAAGGTAACAGTGGAGGTGAGAAGAACTAGGTGAAACTTACTGAGTGGCTGTAAGTCATACTCCCTAACATTCCCACTAGAACACTAACATCTGACAAGAGTAGGGACAGTTTGGAAGTTCCTGGAGGAGATAAAGAGCCTGACTTTAGGGAGAACATCACAAGGTCATGGCAGATATTAGACAGTAGGAGTCAACAAGTTTTAGCACTAACCAGGGGGTATCGGTACCTGAGTCAGCGATGACGTTTGTGGGGAGGCACCACAATTTTAATAAAAACTCTTGAACCGTCTTTGAGTATTTTCTGTGTCAGACGCAACAATATACACTTAACGTAGGATTGCTGGATTTGAAGAGTACTCTGAACTAAATCACTTGGATGGGCTTACATTATTGATATAGTTATGGAGGTGCAAGCAAATTAAGTAGTGCCGTATCACAAACCTTTGTACGGGTGAAGCTGGGATTGAGGGCATGGTTTTCGTGACTAGATAAAACCAAAACCGATCATAGTGAATTATATACAGTGTATTGCTGCAAACATCTGTTAATTGAATGTCTATCAATATGGCATTGCTCTGAGAGCATAGAAAAAAGATGGACACCCTCAGTGCTCCAGATAAGATTTTCAGGTGGGACTATTTTACTCCCAATTTTTTTTTAAATTGGGAGTAAAAATGATTTTTTTAGGGAGTAAAAAAGTAAGTCCTATTCCTAATGAGTATATTTTCTAAGCAAGTAAAATATGTTTTAACAGTAAAACAGAAACATTTTTGTAATCAATATCTCTTTGCACCTAGTCATTCATGCACATCAAATGATACATTTTGTACTGCTTTGGGACAGGCTGTATTAAGTTTTTTTTCTTCCTGAGGCACTGCATGTACTACTATTCCAAACATATCCACTGATCTCTGAGTGAAAGCAGAGAGTACAGGCACCTCATGTGTCTGTGTCCTATTTTTTGGTGGGATTATTTTTACTCCCCATTTTTATTTTTGGGAGGATTTGCCGATTTTTAGGGAGTAAAAGTGGGCCGATACTCTTCTGGACACCCTGCAACCATTCAAAATGGATATATGAAAAATTGCGTTCACTCAATATGAACACTTAAATGGGACGCACTAAAATCTTTTTTAAATATATTTTATTTGCATTTATAGTAACAAAAAAAACTACTGATGATGCCGCAATACATTTGTTACAGCAAGTAATAAAATATAGCAAAAATGTATTCTACTCAAAGTATCGTATCCCTCCAAGGCTCCACCCTGCAGATCTCCTCACCCCACTACCCCACCGAGGTATGCCACCGTCAAGTCCCTTTATATCCTCTCCATAATTGGTGCGACCATCCTCCTTTAGATGACAGCCCATTTTGCGCATTACTAGGCCCGGTCCAGATTAATCTCCTGAATTACAAAGCATTCATGCATGCTTAAGCCTCCCTGGGGTTTGTCATCCGGGGAGGATGTAAGGGGAAGATTCTAAATAATGGACTCCCTATAATAATTAATCATTTGTTTGCCGGGGGAGGTGGGTTTGTTGTATTTTAAATTAATAGAACCTTGCATTGAAGCCTAAATAAGGGACAGTTGTACGTTGAACAAAAAATAGTTTACGCAGAGTGTAGAGGATACAAATGTACATGCCGAACAAAATGCCCCATATCCTTCAGGCCATTTTTCCCGTTCACCCTTAGGTTTTATCTCTATTAATAACTGACTGAGTTGAGGCATGACATGCTGGTATGATGTCGTGTAAAATGCTGTTTGAGTGGGTGTTTCTGAGTGGGCCAATTAGGCCTAGAGCTGTAGAAGAGTGGATGACCCAGAGGTTGTTTCCCTTTATATAATAATAATTTGGCATTTATATAGCGCTACGAACCCTCAGGTATCTGAGCACTGCTTATTATTACTCACAGTGTGTGGTGCTCATTTAACAACCTCTGAAGGATGAAAGGCTGAGTTTGGCCCTGCCGGGATTCGAACCTGCTTCAGCAGGCTCTGCACGGATGTCAAAGCGAGCGCTCTACTCGCTGTGCCACTTGACCGGTTATATATGTCTTATTGCCTGTATTCTGCAATGTAATTTACCTGGAGGATTCATAATAAAGGCACATTCTTCTTATCTGGAGCATGTTCTGAGCTTTCCTGCACTACGCCTTCTGTTTCTCCAAGATGCTTATCCTGTGTTGGTTTTCTTTGCAGTCTTGGACTAATGGCCCTCGATGTATAATGGAAAAACCTAACAATCCTTAATTGCAAAAAAAACAGTACTGGATTAGCATTTTCTGGTTGACATGGGTCATGTCAGCAAGTATGCAGAACTCTAGGTTACACCAACTTCTGCAGTAGTTTCCCAAAATACTTGAGATATCTTACTTGGATTGGAATATGTGCTCTGCAGATAAAATACAGATGTCGTCAGTGGGCAATTAACCTGCCAACCTACCAGGAACACCTATGTGCTTTAAGCAACAAACCTAATCCTGGCCCCATAGCACCACATTCCTTATTCTGTCAAAAGCAGCAGAATCGTGTCCACAAAACTAGAAATAGCCAAATATTGTCTTCTCTGCCACAAGTATCTCAGATAACACAAATCCTGCAGGAGGTGCCCCCAAACAGAAATCCACTGCTGCAAAAAGGAAAGGACCAGAAAACAAGCCTTCTCTGCCCATGCCCCAAGACTATGGAACATCCTCCCCATCAGCATCAGACTCGCCCCCACGCTCCTACAATTCAGAAAAGAACTCAACACCCACCTCAAGGAGTCGTTCCTCAACACCTAGGCCGTCATGTCGCCTCCCCCCACACCACCTGACTCGCTTGACGCCACGGCCCTTCTACCTCCCCTACCCCACCCTGAACAGCTGTATCCCTCCTCTTGGCCGCTCTGTATGCTACCCCCGCTGTATATATGCTCTGTTGTTACCTCTGAAAAGCGCTCCGTTGCTTCTTGAAGGTAGGTCTACGCTCAATAAATGCCATGATAATAAAAGTCCTGTGGAAGCACACTATCCCTCTCTTTCTTCTTTCTTCCTTTTTCAAATGTTTCCCTTTTTTCCCTTCCCTTTCTTCCTTTGCCCTTTCTTTCCTTCACGGATGGAGCCACTACCGCAGGCCCACGCAAGCCTTACAATAGAAATAGAAGTGCCTGGATTATTTGTGGAACGGTTCGGGAGCAACGCAACCGACCGCCCGCAGACTCTGATGCTCTGAAAATATGAAACCTCACTTGATTGTCAGAGTGCAACACTGCACACTGTCACACATACTATTTATGACCCTTCTGAGACTACATCAAAGATTGTGGCCACACGTCAAGCAAGATTAGCTAGAAGAACTTGCAGGGTGGGCACCCACCAATTAGTACCACCCAGTGAATTCATAGTTTCTGAGAGTACGAACCATTCAACCTTCATACTCGCACAATCTTCACGCCATTTCTCCCTTGTGCAATGTTGCTCCTGGGACTAGCTCCACGTAAGAATAAAAGGGAAGCTGGATGTTGAGAAGCGTGGGAAGTTAGATGTACGAAAAGCAGCATTTCAGGGAGTGGCAGTGTGGTTAAAGAAGGAAGAAAGGTGGATAGAATGAAACGGTGTGAGGTGGTGAAGCGAAATAAAGAAGTTGAAGGAGAAGGGGAAGCAGCGATGCATAGAGCAGTAAGAGGGGAAAGAGCTGGGCAGAGGCAGGGAAGAAGAGACAAGGGAACACAAGGAAAAGAGGAGGAGGTCAACGTTAAGAAAGGAAGGGTGGTAGGAGAACAACAAGAGAAGGGAACGGAGGAGAGACAAAGGAGCAGAGTTGATGGAGAGAGAGAGAGCCTATGTGTGAGATGTATCAGATAAATTAATGAGGTGAGGGAGGTGAAGGACACACAAAAAAAGAAAAATAGGGTTAATGGGTAAGAGACTACAAAGGCTGAAGAAAGGGGAGGAATTCGGAGAAGCAGAAAGCCAAGAGAGAGAAAACAGTTGAGAAGTTACGATTTAAAGGAGAGCTCAGCAAAGGTGGAAAGGAGGGAGAGTTGGAAAGTTGAGGGAAGGAACAAGCTGCATTGTGGGTGGCAAGGAGGCCATGGAGAACATATGCGGGAGTGAAAAGGGGGAAGAAGAGAGGAGCGTGGCAAGGCGTGAACAGAAGCATATTGTGGGTTGAGAGAAAGGCCCCAAAACCTTGACGCCTTGCAGAATCATTGAATGGTGGAGAGATGCCAGGCTGCAGCTGATGGCCTTGAAGAATAATCATTTGAGATTGACCTGCTTTGCACGTAGAGGGGGGAAAGAAGCCTACTAATCCCAATTTTATTTAATTTGTATAGTTTTTTTTAATAACGTGCCTAATACCGTACCTGAGTTTGGTTTCTAAGTGCGATCCGGGTTTCAAACCTCTGTTGCTCTGCGTGGTCTTGCTTCCAAGACCAGCATGATGCCCCTGTGCTATCCTCAGTCCATCTCTAGAGAGTTTGGTGGTCAAGGTGACCCAAGGCAATAGGGGGTGGTGGTGCCACATATTTTCAATTCCGAACAGGCTATCGCAACATCCTGACCAGTCCAGCCAAGACAACAAAGACTGTGTTGCTGCCGAGATGACATAGATGTTTATGGGGAGAGCGGGAATGACTGAGGAAGACTGTGTTAAGTGGAGCTGACCCAAGCATGCCTCTTACCCCACCCTGTAGGCTCAGGTAAACCATACCCCTGATTTCCTATGATAGTGCATTTATTCTTTTGCTTACTTTTCTGTTGACTCCCCTGGCCATGACCCACTCCAATATTTACAAGAACATAAGTTTGTGAAAGGCCGCCATGTCATCTGGGCTTTACTTTTAAAAATCAAAACGTTCTTCAAGTTATGATTATTGATATGACTGGAAATGTACATTTCCAGGATGCATTGGACGGCTAAGTAAAAGCCCAGGATGGGTGCATGGTGTCACCAGTGAACTGACGTTCTTTCCTAACCCTGTCACTGACTGCCATCAACGGCCTAATAAAGGTCTACTGGATTGTGGTAGGGATGCTCCCAATTGACCCAGGCTGACCCTGTAGGTGTAATCCCTGTACATGTACTACAACAACACCATTGTTAAACCCATTCAGAGGCATATTTTCTCCATAGATGAACCATACCTATCAAACCTCCTTTTCTGCATGTCACTTTTGGCCTCTAGGCCCAATATTTCACATGGCATTTTGTCAGTTTGTGTTCTTGTTATGTTTCCCATCACACTTTTAGCTTTTGCTTCCAAAAGAGACTTTGGCAAGAGCAGGGTTGCATAGTATCAACCATGGGCGAATGTGACCCCTCTTCAGCACTCTTGGTTTCTGTGAGTTTGGCACCCCTGTAGACTTAATGCGAACTGTCAATGTTAGTATTTTTTTATTTTGCAATTCAATTTTATTTATTTTAGAAGACAACCAAATACAAAACAAGGGAGCATCTTGCACATTACAAGAGAACAATACTAAGTTCTTCAAAACCTGGATGTCAACAACAAAGTCTCACAACGGCCAAAGGGCGAAGTACTTGGTTCAGACAGAGCAACTGATAACTAGGGGGTAAGGAACTGTCAATTTTTCTGTGAGCTGCTGTCCCATCGACACCATGCAAGGGCTGTTGTTTTACAGGTTCTATGTCATATCATCGACAGACATTATTTTACGACGGGTGTTTTTACGAGAGCATTTTGCCGAAAAGTCATCAATTTTTGGGAGGTTCTTTTTGGGGGGTTCCTCCAATCCTCCCTTCCCCCACCTATTTTTATTTGTTCCCGACCCCCCCTCCCCCGAGGCCCTTATCTGCCCTTTCCCACCCCCCCCAAATGTCCTCAGATTTTATTTCAGCAAAATTCTCTCGTAAATATACCTGTCGTAATAATGTCTTTCGATGAAACAATGTCATACCATTTGTTATTTATCCCAACTGAAGTAACAAAAGTTTTAACAATCTCACCTTGACAGATCGAATGGTCCGCTAGGGAACAATCAAATGCTGCAGTGAAAGCTCCCCTGTAACTGCCCTGCCCTCTCCGACCCGGAAGAACAGGGCTGCCAGGGAAACCCTCGAGAGGGAAGAAAACCCTGGTCGAGTCCGGGAGCTTCGTGGATCGGGATGGATGCAGAACTGTCCTCGATTCGTGGCAGTGGATGGCAGGCGGGAACGCTTCTTCTGGATGCACAAAAGAATATGGTAAGAGTATTTCAGAGAAGGATGGAATCTGAATAGTATAGCGGAAGGTTGAATAAAGAGTTCTCTCACCAGAGATGCCGGGACTCGAGAGTTGGATGATCGGTCTTTGGTCTCAGGAGAGAGACAACTGGAAGGCGGGAGCTATACAATACACAATCAGGTAAGTGCTAAAGTCGAGAGAAGGGAAAGACCCTGATATAAAAGTACTTACTCCTAGCGGGTGCCAAAGAAATGACAAAGCCGGGCCTAGAGCATTTGCATAGCCGATGGAGACAAGGGCTTGGCGGGTAGATCCGAACGCTAGAAAAGCTAGATTAGAAGGGGAGAGCTGGTGACGAGATCTGGGAAGTAAGAAAGTACAGAGTTAGTAAAGCAGAGAAGTTTGAAGAACTAGTGGGTAGTAGAAAGTCTAGTAACAAACTCACAGAGCGTCAGTTGAAACAGAAGCGACGCAAAGAACTGTCGGCTCTCGTTCCGGATAAAGGATCACGTGAGCGGTCATGAGCGTCTCAGGGAGACGTGAAAAGACTAGACTGCTACCCTTCGCTCGGAGATCACCTTGAGCATTAATCCTGGAAGTTGTACTGTGAAGCGTACCGCACAAGCGGTTACGAGCCCACAGAGACCACCTCCCGCAATGTGTAACACCATTTTACAACGAAGAAGGGCAAGTAAGTTCCCTTTGCCTCACCCTGCCACCACACCCCATTTGGAAGATTCTGATATTAGGTTTGTGACTTATGAGGGACATATTTCACCTTTTATTTTTCCCCCTCTATGTGCCTAGCAAGGATTGGTTCTCATGGAGGCTGATATCGACACTGAAGCAGTGAACAGCAAGATCAATACCATTCCAAGCAGTAAGAATGGAGGAAAGATTTAGAAAAAGGAAGCCGAAAACAGAAACACGTTTTTTCAAGTAAAATGATCCTGGAGGTCATGCATGCTCTCGTTAGCTGGGTTGCGCATTTCATGTGTCAGTAGAATCTGTTCCTGGGATACTTTTTGAATTGTGACAGGGGACAGTTGAAGGGGACACTTGAAATTGGCCATTGGAGAGCAATCCAGGAAATTAGCTTTTTCACAGTTCACTTTTTATGGAAGTGTGTACTTTATACTGTTTCCATAAGAGAATATTATACCATTAGGATCCTGTGGCTGGGCTGGGCACATTTCTTTGCTCCATCCAGTCATCAGCCCTCTTCTTTATCCAGCCTGCTGACACTTCTTCAAAGATGTGTTTCCTCAGCCTGCCTCATGCAGCCTTTTGGTTGCCTGACCATGGATTCATTTGTGTGGTAGTTGGCTCCTTTCCATCTGTAGCATGGTGGCACTGGTTTGTTGGTCTGTCTGGGTAGTTTAATTTGGGATTGGAGTATGCCGCTAGTTATGCCATGCACGTTTTCTAGACCTTTCAAATCCTATCAAGGTTGTGGCGGGAATTGTCCCCTTGTACTTGTTGCACATGCTGCCTTCTTGTATGTGTCTGCACAAGATTTTGGGTCCGCTGTTGAGCTGCCATTGTTTCATGCTTGGTGTTTGTAGGTATTCTGTACCTACCATGTGTACACACAGCTTGGTGCTCGTTGTTTGGGTGCCATTGCTCCACCCTTTTCTGTGAAGCATGCCTCGTGTAGTGCGCATCATTATATTTGTGTACATCGTCTCCCGGGTGAAATACTTTAGTTCTGTTCGTATTCCTGTCTGACGTTTCCTGTAAACATGTATGATTACAGTAGAAGACCTCGAGCTTCCTCTGATAATTGCAACAACCTGCCCTCTCCCACTTTGCTTGTGGATGTAATAGATTGCTGTTGTGTTGCCAGCTAGAATCATGACTTCCTTGCTCATCATCGTCAGTAGGGAGGTCTGAAAATCCACTTAATCGTTCTGACCCCCAAAATGTTCTTCAGAAGCTCTCCTTTTAACTTAGATTATAGGTGTTGTGCACCATAGCAGTCGAGAGGCCCTCTCATTCATGTTGTTGATGCGTCCATACTGAAATTCACTTGATTCTGCACCCAATATGGCAACTCTTTGAACAGATAGAATTTGCAAGTTCACCAAGCCAATGGACCTCATTATGAGTTTGGAGGTAGCCATGCCGTTTTTACCGGCATGGCTACCCCCAAACTCGTGTCCGGGTCCCGAAAAATGGGAATTACCGGGCCCTTCCGACCTTTGCGGGCCCGGTAATGACCATCGTTGGGGACCCGAACCTGGTACATCCCCATCCCCATTCCCATTGAGCCCCCAGAGGGCTCAATGGGAATGGGGGGTATGGTAGCATGCAGTCTGGCACCCGCGAGCAGAACTCGTCGTGAGGTCGGTGAGGCAACAACGGCACCGGTAATACTACCAGCGCGGTTGTTGCCTTACTGCCATTGGTCGTAATGAGACCCAATGTCTTCCATTTCACTGTTCAAGAGGATTCTGTTCTGAAAATGTCCTTTCTTTTTCTGCCATGACCTATTCAAGTATTCTTGCAGAGTTTGCAGTGTTAGGATTTAATTTTATCTACATATTCTTCTAAGGTCTTCATCCCAGAAATAAGCACCACTGTCGGCAGTCAACCCAATACACTTTCTTAGTTTTTAATTAATATTACCTTGCTAACAGATCAGTTTTGACTACGCCAAGCATTCTCCACAGCATCGTAGTTAAACAATTCTCTTATAAGCTTCCTCAATTCTGCATATCCTATATATATTATTCTCTAAGGATGTGTGTGCATTGGCGAATGTGCGTGTTCAAACTAAGGCACAGATTCTCCTCTTCTAAAATTATCCAGAAGCAAGAAGCAGGATCGCTTTAGGCCTTCAGTGGTAGAGGTCACAGCCATTTTATTCTCCCATTCAAATCTTTATGCTATCTTAGTGTATATGTTGCCTGGTTGAGTGTTAAAAATAAAATGAGCCCCAAGCCCAGTGTGCATTATGTACTTAGTAATTCAAGCATACAATCCTTTTATCACAAGCCTATTTCCAGATATAAAGATATGCAGTCATTCTTATGTTGTCCAAATGCTTTTTGATTTTATGCAAAGCACACAGTAACATTGGTGATATTTGTCCAAAGAGTACACACTGGGGGTGTACCAGAGCATCCACCTTGGAATGATAACCAATCAGAAAATAATATATTTGGTTATTCTGTTTTGTCAATGTGCTTTAGCTCCATGAGATAAGTGTGTAAGTGTAACATTCCAAATAGGACTACATTTGATACTCGAAGTGATGCTTAAAAATTACTATTGTAATTTTCTTTTTTTAAACACCCTTTTTAAAACATCCCATTTACAAAACATGGTTGAAATAACCTGTTCTATTAGATGTATCCCACTGAGGTGGGTACAGTGAGCTAAAACGTCGTCGTAGACCCACCTGAGTGGGATTCATGGCACAGAAAGGGTTATTTGAACCATGTCTGTTCCAAGTAGAGTACAAAGAGATCATTTGCTTTAGTTATTGGTTCTTTTGCAATAAAAAACAACAAAGTACTGCCTCCTCCCCCGCCCCCTTGTCGAGATACATTTGTTTTTATTTCTCTGGTCACGCTGCTGTCAGCAAAGGCTAGGGCAGGTCTAGCAAAGATGCATCTGATAACGAGAGAGGGAGAGTGATTGGTGAATGATAGGCCAGGAATATCAATTGTTTGCCAAATACCTTGCACCACTAGCTCTGAAACATTTAACTTCCTTACCCATTTTCTCCCTATTGGTGTTTTTTTAGTTTTTGCTATTAGGCGCTTGTTTGAACTTTATTGTTCACACTGCATACTTCCATTAGCACATTAAAAAAATGTTTGATGAGGGTCTTAAGAAGGAGACTTTGCTGCTGTTCATTCAGACAGTAGAGGGGGCCTGTGATGGAACTGTGGGCCAAACCGGCATCAGTCCTCACAGGCCAGCCCCTTTGGACTGGCCACTACGGCAAACCTCAAGACAACCTCATTTACGTCATTGCCCTCGGATACAGAGGTTGTTTGCATGGGGAAAGAAGACTTGTGGCTATTCGAGTCTAGGTCTCTGGTGCATCAGTGCCTCCTGCGCCATGGCAACATTTTCCTTTGGCCTATTGTCTTTGATGGCCAAGACGGTGAGCACATGCCTGAAGGGGAGGAGCAGGGCGGCTTTGAGGCTCTTATTAACAATGGCAAGGAAGCATCCCGACAGATTTTGCAGTCTGGCCTAGACAGTACAGACCGCGTCGCCAGGATAAGGGCCACCACACTATGGTGTTTTTCTTGGCTGAAGACGTCTGGGTTTACTGCTTCCATTCAGGAGAAGCTCCTGGACATGCCCTTCAATGGCATATACTTTTTTCGGTACCAAGGCTGACACGTGGTTACAGAAATTTCAGGACTCTGGGTTGATGGCCAAATCGCTGGGGCTGGCTGTGCAGCAGCAGTGGCCAAGCCCGGTGGGCAGGTGATTTTGCCCCTTCGCCTCTTATGTCCATAGGGATAGAGGTCCGGCTCTCTCAGGCAGGCAAGGACAACATTGTCCCTACAGGGCTAGGGAACACGGTGCACCTAGAGGAGGTGCTTACACCTCTACGTTGCCCTCCACAACCCTCTGGCGCAAAGCCTCTGTGAAGCAGACTTCTGCCATTCATCCCCAGTGGGGGGGATGATATCTTTGTTTGGCGAGGAATGGAACATATCCACCTCGATGGCTCTGCCTTACAGGTTGTCCAGCCGGGATACTGCCTGCCTTTTGCCCTCCAGACCACCCCCGTCTTGTTGCCAACCCATGCCTTCGGAAGCTCTACTGCTGGAAGAGATCTGCCAGCCTCTGGTGCAAAGGCACATAGTTGGTACCCTGCTTGGAACTAGGCAGGTGTTGGTACTCAGCATAGTTTCCGGTGCCGAAGAAGGACGGCGGCCTGAGACCCATCCTGGATCTGAGGCTTCTGAACTTGTATTTGCGCAAGGACAAGTTCGTGCTAGTCTCTCTAGTCCAGATCAACCAGTCCCTGGATTTGAATGACTGGCTAGTCTCCCTGGATCTCCAGGACTCCTATCTGCATGTAGCTATCCAAAAGAAGCACAGGAAGTACCTGTTATGCTTGAGCTAAAACATGGCGCTGATGCGCAGTGCATTCTGGGAGCGCTCGGAGCCATGATGGATATTTACTTCATGCCGCAGTGAAAAGCTGCACCCATTTTGCTGAGAGCTAGATTCACGATGCTGAAGAAAACATGCTTTCCAAACCTGGTGTGCAGTCAAGGACATTTCTGCTGGGAAAGCTAACTTTATTATGTCTTATGAGCTATGGGACTGTTTTCCGTGGTGCTTGTTTTTGGAGGAGGGAGGCACTTTGCTCCTTGAGGTTACTGTCGGTTGACCCAGCTGGCAACCAACAGCTGCTCATCAATGCGCAAGTGCGTTGCCAGAAGGTTCGAGAAATCGCCACCCCTTTTTGAAGGGTGCATATATGCGGAACCTCTGAGCGGTCAGGTGAGACTTCAGCCGGAGGGGGGACGCTTCCGTCCGGCACACCTGTGGGCTGTTGTGCTCTCGGCCTGGCTGTTATCGGGGTCTTCCAGCTGCTTCTGGCGAGATGAGGAATCCAGTTACGCTCACGGTGATGCATTTTCTTTTGAATTCTTTGTTTTTTCTGTGATTTATTTCTATGTTATCACTGGTTGCTTCTAAGCTTTGAATAAATAGCTGTATAAGTGCTCATTATTTTCTAAGAGTGTGTGGTTGCAAGTTATTGCGTCTTCCTGTGTTCAAAGTATTGGCTCCGTAATTGCACTGGTGATGTATGACTGTCCATGCACTTTGGGAGAGCAATATAGTACCTGAGATACAAAGTGGGGAAACTGTCATTTCCAGTTCAAAGTCCTCCCTTTCGGCCTCTCTTCTGCACCCAGGGGATTTTCACCAAGCTGCTAGCAACTGTGCAGCTCTCCTTGGGAGGGAAGGTATTCATATCTTTCCATATTTGGACGACTGGCTCGTCTGAGCCCACTCACCAGATCTAGCATCTGTGCACCTGTACCGGACATGCAGCCTATTGCACAGCTTGGTTTCTCCCTGAATTTCAAGCAGTCTCAGGTCTTGCCATCCCAGTCCCTCCAATTTAGTAAAGCTGTCGTGAACACTCGCTCCGCCCGGTGTTCACGCCCGAGGACAGAGTGGTGAACATCTTCAAGATGGTCCATGGTTTCTAACCTGAGACGATAGTTCCAGTCTTGGATTTTCTGCGCTTGCTGGGTCTTATGGCATCTTGCATCTCAGTGGTACTGGAGGCCCATCTGCACATGAGGATACTACAGTGGCTCATCAGCTTGCAATGGTCTCCATTTCAGGGATGACTTCAGACCACCTTCTGGTCTCGGAGAGTGTGTCCGTAGACCTACAATGAGGATCCGTGATGGACAACCTCGGGTAGGGGTTTCTTTTCCATCAACCCTGGCCACAAGTAACTCTAGTAATGGATGCTTGGCTAGAAGGCAATTTGATGTTGAACGGACTGTGGTCACAATGTGTGTGCCATGAGCACATAAGTCAGCTGGAGGCGAGGGCGATAGGCTTGCCCTGCTCGCTTTCCTCCCCTCTTAAGGGCAAGACAGTGCTGGTCCTGATGGACAATACCGTAGCCATGCACTACCTCAACAAGAGAGGTGGCATGGGCTTTTTGCTGCTTTGTAGAAACAATACGATTGTGGTACTGGGCTCTGGAGAACAGCGTCTCGGAGTGTGGCCCATCTGGCTGGCAAGGAGAACACGCTAGCAGATGCTCTTAGCAAACGACCATTGACCTCCCCCAGTGGAAGCTCTGCCAGGAAGTTCTACAGGAGTCTTCTGGGGGTACTCCCCAGTTGGACCTCTTCACTTCCAGTGTAAACCGGAAGTGCAGGTGGTTCAGCTCCAGGGAATGTCCTCGTTCGGGGGCACTGGGGGAAGCATTGGCAGTCAAATGGGTCTTCAATCTGCTCAATGCATTCCAACTGATCCCTGTCATTCCGCTGGTTCTCATGAGACTGTCTGTTTGGGGCCACGATGATCTTGATTGCTCCGGACTGGGCCCGCAGAATGCGATACCCAGAGTTGCTGGACATGGCCAGCAGTACTTCTAAGCTTCTTCTGCAGAGGATGGACCTCTTGTCCCACTCGTAGTGGTGGGACCTGCACCCTAACCTCTGCAGCCTGAACCTTAATGCCTGGCTGCTGAAAGGCTGAGGTTTAGGGACTGGGATTTGTCATAGGACGTTCTGGATGTACTTCTATCTGCTAGAAGACCAGTCGCCAAGTCCATCTATGTTTGCAGATGGCAAACATTTTTCATCTTGGTGCCAGGGGAGGGATCTGGAACATTTTGCTTGCTCCACTTAATCTGTTTTGCAATTTTGTCTGTCCCTAGCCTGAGAGGCCTACAGATTGGTACAGTGAAGGGATATTTTGCGGCCATTTTGGTCAGTAGGAGGACCTTGGAGCAGGGCTCTTTTTTCACGATCCCCACAGTTATTCAACTCCTGGGGGTTTCTTTCCAATATGTCCCCCCCCCCCCCATCAGTTTTTAAAATCCAGTTGACGTTTTTAATGGGTGCTCCATTTCAGCCCCTCCATTCTTGTTCTTTTAGACTGCTCACCCTTAAGCTGATTTTCCTGTTTGCCATCACTTCCGCTAGATGGGTGAGTGAGCTCCAGGCTCTTTTTGTTATTCCTCCCTACTTTTTCTCCAAGGACAAGGCAACATTGAGAGTTGGACCTTCCTTCCTTCCTCCCTTCCTTCCTTCCAAAGGTGGTCTTTGATTTCCCTCTCTAAAGACCCATCTACCTGTCTTCTTTCCTCTGCCTTCCTTCCAAGGCAGAAGAGCATTTACATTGGCTAGAACCGATGAAGACCCTCAAGTGCTATGTCTCTCGGACCAGGGATAAACGGGACTGATGACCAAATTTACATTGGTTACGCTGGTACCTAAGCTGGCAAGTTGTTGGCAAGCAAACCCTGTATTGATGAATCATTCTCTGCATCTTCAAATGCTATGATCTGGCCGTCAGGGAGAACCTTGAGGGTCTCGGGGCTCACTCCACTGGGAGGGTTGACCACCACCTTAGCTCTACAATGCGGCTGGATAATTGTCAACCAGCTGTGTGTCCTTGCACATGTTTGCTAAGCATTACTGCTTGGATTCTATGTCTGGTCAGGATGCTCATTTCGGTAGAGCTTTCCTTCAGAGTTTTCTGGTTTAGGTGGTGTCCTTGATACCCTCCCTTTTCCAGGTTGTTGTACTGCTTTGGGAGTCTATCAAAGATGAGGAATGAATGTGTGGTAGTCCATTAGAAGAAGAAATTACTTATCCCGCTGTAATAATCTTTCTGATGGGATGTTCCGCCCACGGATTCCACATTGCTCTCCCTAACTGCCCCTCTTGGAGTAGCTGGTAAACCTTAGTTCTGCAGTCCCTCAGCATCAGAGGGCTAGGAAAAAAGGGTGCAACTGAGGTCACAGGGCTTCTATATATACTGGCCCTGACATCCTGTCCTGTCCAGTGCGTGGCGTGTAGAGACGTTGGGCAGATCCGGTTCAGAGACCCCTGGTGGCAGAAAAGTTTCCCAAGACCAGCTGGTGCTGGGAGATAGATATCATAAATGAGGAATCCATGGGCGGAACGTCCATCAGAAAGAACATTACCAAGAGGTAAGTAATTTGTTCTTCTAGGCACAAAGGAATCCCCGAACCAGGCACCACCTGACTGCTCAAGTATGTATCTGATGGAATCTAAACTTCCTATTTGTACTGATTACCAATCCACTAGGTAGGTTGTAACTGTTAGTAGTGGTTCATAGATATCATGTTTCACATAGGCCCTCTAAAAAAAGTTGTTCCATACAGACTGGAAATTTTAACCTTGCTTTAAAGTGGGTATTATAATCACACCAATTTAACTGAACCAAAGTGCTAATCTAGCGCGCTTACTAATTCTACTTTTTATTAGCTGTTCTCATGGGTGTCATATTTTGACATGCAATTAAAGGAATTCCTCTTTTTCAAATGCTTAGCAGGTGTTAGCCACAGATGTGATCATAAACGACGTCTGAATCTATTTGTACTAATGTCACCACTGGACATCTTGCTATAAACGAAGCCGAAATGGTACACTGATTCAGATGTCCCTGGCACAAACTGCATGGGCCCCCAAATGACATGCAGGCCTGACATCCCATATGCTCTTTCAAATAAATGGCAAATCATGACCCCTTGAAATGTATACACCAAGCCAGGTTGTCTTTAAACTGTGTTGCCAGTCCCCTGGAGTCCCAGAGGATGTCCAGAGAGGAGCGCAAGGCTCTTTAAAAGGTAGTATTTCTTTTAAAGAGAAAATATAAGCAATTCTGCCATTTGATGGGGGGGGGGGGCAGCAATAATATTTTTATTGAGGGTGGGAGGCCGCATTAAACATTTTTTGAGACACCGACCTAGCCAAACAGTTGCCAAAATTGTGACAATTACAGGCATACCTGCCATCTTTAGTGTTTCTTTGAAATTTGGATATTTGCCATTAGCAGCGTATATCTTCTACCACTCTTAAACTTCTTCATGTGGGTTTGAATCTGCATGATTTTCTCTTGCCTGTGTGGAGGTTTCTTTCACCCCTCATCTCAGTTTTACTTATATATATATATATATTATTCAATGACAAAACTTTGTTAAATGGACGTTATGGTAAAGTTGCACTAATAAACCTATGAAATTCAGTAAAAAAACATTGTTAAAAGGACGTTATGGTTACAAGTAAAATCTAAACCCCCCTTGAAATTCGCCAGTTACGGTAAACTAAGCAACCATAACTCGCGCCACCACTGTGCACTGCTAAGACTAACACCCAGGACATCAAAGATGACATCACAAATATCATTGATGACATCACATGTCTAGCCCCTTCTTTTTGTTCGCTGCCATATCTAGGCTAGGTGGGTTTATTTACTGACAGTCAGAAACTTAACTTTCTAATGGTATTATATTTATAGATATTGCTATTCTCACATGTTCTTACACTGCTTTCCTTTAGCATTTAATCGCATTTTATGATGTACATATATAGGGGTAGAAGCAGGCCTGAAACACAGTAATCATTTTTGTGCATGAATACAATCATGTAGATTATACACAATTGCTAATGGTACTGCCTCTTGTTTGCTTACTTTACTCTCCATATGTAAGCCCCATATTTGTATGCCTTGTAGTCTATTTAGGTATTGTGTGTATTAGTAGAAATATGTAGTAAGTGATGCATTATAAGCTACTTAGTACATGTTTCACAGTACAGAAAAGTCTGATACAGGAGCAATCACCGTTTTATTATATAACTTTGGAAAATTACAAATATAGCACCTCTGTGATGTATGCTGCAGCCACACATACATTTCTGTATGAGTAGGTTTCTGTACTAGAAAGAACACTGCAATGGAATGTTCTTTAGAACGCTACATTGCGCGATGAAGTTTATGTAATTTATTACACATCTCGCAATAATCCCTGATACTTTTTTTGCAAACATTACATTCACAACCCCTTGTATGAAATGTAAATGCACATGTGATGTCATCTTTGATGTCCTGGGTGTTAGTCTTAGCAGTGCACGGTGGTGGCACAAGTTATGGTTGCTTAGCTTACCATAACTGGCGAATTTCAGGGGTTTTTCGATTTTACTTGTAACCAGAACGTTGTCACGATCCGCCGTCCCTGGAAACTATGGTGGGAATGGAAGAAGGGCTACTGAGCGGAAACTAATGCGGCGCTCTAGTTGTTAATGGCGAATCACGTACATATACGCGTCACGCCTAAGCGACGATGCGTTGCAACCCTCCTTCTTTGGGTATACACGCTTGTTCTCCGTCCACTGTTCTGGTGGTTCTGTTCCCCTAGTTTTCCCGCTGCCTTCCCACCTTCCTTGCTTTGCCTTCTTCGTACCTCCTTCCTCCCTTTCGTCTAGCGGTTCGTTCTGATCTATCGGCCACCATACTGCCCCTCCTCTGCGCTCCGCTTTCCTTCGGAGCGTTCTTCCGCCCAGAGCCTTCTCAGAGTTTTTCCCCTTACACTTACCTTGTGTTTCTACTACGCATCTGTTAACACGCATTTGCGTAATCCTCTTCTGCACCTTCTGGAAAGACTGGATACGCCTTTTCGTCCCACGAAGTTGACTGCATTCAAGAAACTGCAGTTTAACATCATCCCAGGGTTTTTCAGCCTTGCTTTTCCATGGTTGTGGGACGGTCCCCCTGGAGGTCCCCACTGCCGGGCCGGCTGCTATTAGGCAAGGTGGCCTCCGGTGGGGCTCTTCCTGAGACTCATCCAAAAAAGCCGGAGCACGCCTGGAGAAGCCGGAGGGAGATATCTTCAGAAGACTCATCCGAGGAATCACAGACAGGTGAGGAGGAAGGGGAATCTGGGTCAGAAGAATTGTTCTTGGATAGTTTACCCCACATTCATGAGAAACGTCCTTTTAACGTTTTTTTTACTGAAATTCATGTTTTTATTAGTGCAACTTTACCATAACATCCCTTTTAACAACGTTTTTTCAGTGAATTTCATGGGTTTTTACCAGTGCATGCTATTTTCCAACAATTTACTAATATCATACTTACCAAATATAACAATATTTGTGTCCAATTTACAAAGTGTCACGTTAAAACTCTGCCATATCCCACCTTCTAGAATCATTGTTAACACTTCTATACACTTTTTGCAACTATTTCAACTAGTTTTGTATCCGTAGATATCTACGAACATCTGACTTCATTGCGGACCTTCCGGTCAGTGCCACATGAACATACGCTGGCGCGCGGCAGGATGACGTGTCCGAGAACCCGTCTGCACTTCACGATAAGATCCGTCCTTCGCGGACAGGTCGGAACTGCATTTTCTACTGATCTAGGAACTTTCAACTTCAAAATTTTCCTTGCACACTTCCGACACCTTTTCGTACTCATTATCCATTACCAATCTAGTACACAGTACATACCTGGAAGAATTTTTATCAAAACTGCTATTTATCTTAAAAATGGCATCAGTTATTGCCATCCCTCATTCCCAAGAGCCACCACCACCACCAGCTGGAGGACCTTCACAACAAAAAAAGCACAGTACTTTCAAAGACAATGAAGAGGACTAAGAAGATGAGGTAGAGGAAGTGCCTACTTCTAGCACCAAGATCGAATCATGGGTGTACCAGTTCTTTGCTACTGTTGGGAGTGTACCAAAGGCTAAAGCTACCAAAGTGAAATGCACTGAGTGCAGTTTTGTACTCAGTCGCAGACTACCTGGACAGTACTCCTATGGGACCACCTCCATGCGCCGCTACACCAAATCCAATGACCGCAATGCTCTCAGAAAGGTTATTCCTTTCTCAGCAAGTAGTAAGCTGTCTTCCTCCACCTCATCTTCCTCAACAAATACTGTAACCACACAGTCTGATGTCTGCAGGCATTGGTGCGTTATAAACAAATAAATAAGGAGAGCTACGGACCATTATCGTCCATTGCAGCCCCTGAAATGGGGGATAAAGGCCATTAGCACCCCTGGTTCCCAAAGCGGGAACCCAGGGTGCTAAAACATAGATTTTTCTTCCTGCGGCATCCCGCTGTAAGAAGGAAGGAAAATCCTTTTCCAAGACAACCAATATGGAAAGAGAAGGCGGGGCTCCATACACAGCCCCTCTTCCCTTGCCATGGCAGCCCACAAAACCCTATCCTACCTTCGAATATCTTTACCACATAGCCGGTCCCAGGTAGACATAGCCACTTTAACACAATTTTTCGTCCCTAGCGGTCATGGCCAGTAGCCAGATTGTCGTGCAATAACCTTATGCCATGACCCAGACAATCTGACTACTGCCCACGGCCACAGGCTATATCTCAGTCACCAAAGGTATATGACAATTTTTTGTACCTACATTATTACACTTGTCAAAAAATAAAACACGGGCACATTTGCAAAACCATGCTTTAATGTCCTTGCCAATGCCCCTCACGAGTTTGCTCGAAATCCACCCATGTTTTATTTTTTAAAAAGTGTCAAATTGTATGCACATACAATAGTCAAGTAACTTAGCCCACACTCGACAAAATCCATTCAGTCTTTACACAAACATTGAAGGTTTGGTCTATAATCTTTCTCAAAACTTTTGTCCACATTCATCAAATAGCACCAAAGTTATAAGCCATCAAAAAAATGTTGAGACCCCCCTTTAATTTCGCCCCCTCTTGAGAAAATCCCACCAAACTTTAGAAACCATTTATATCTAGTTCCAAAATCGTTTTGCCAAATGTTGTGCAGATTCGACAAATTACACCACATTTATATGCCTTTACAATATTTTGGGACCCCCCCCCCCTCTAATTGTGCCCCCTCTTGACAGAATCCCCAAAAAAATTGCAAAACCATTCAGGATTAGTTCTAGAATAAAATTGCGAAATTACATGCAGTTTCATTGAGTGGCGCAAAAGTTATAAGCCATCCAAAAACTGCTTTTCCCCAACCTTGTAATGCAGAAATAGGTACAGATGTCCTAGGACATCTGAAGTGTCCACGAACACCACAGGACTGTCCCAGGGCATCCAGAGTGTTTGCGGACCTTCGGGGGTGAAACAACCTGTTTTTTGGCTTCTTATGGCCATATCCAATCAAATCCTCACCCCCCCCCCACCTCTACAGAGATTGTTTGTCGAGTTTGACAAGTGAAATGCTGCTTTTTAAAAAAAAGGTTTTCACTGCGCTGTTCGTGGACCCCAAAAAAGTCAGCGAATCCAAGATGGCGGGCGTTTCAAGAAAACAGACGCACTTCACGTTTTCTCATCATCCAATCAGCGGATGTGTCCCGGTGTTCCCGGACTATGCAAAAGCCTGCACATTTTTCTGGCCAATCGGAGGCCAGTCTGCGGACAGCACAGGGAAGTGAGTCCGCGGAGCGGACATAGATATCACTAATTTTTTTGCTTTACATTTTGGTCATTTAAAAAGAAACTACTGGGCGGTTTTACACCAAACAAAAAAAGAAGCACGCTTTCGGGACCAAGCCGCCGCTCCTGCCACAAATTTGGTGTAAATCCGTCCAGCGGTTTGGGCTGTAGATTTGAGCAAAGTTTTTCCCATTTTGTCTATGGGAAAAAAGAAATTTTGGGACCCCCCACAACAAAAAGCAAAGAGACAACATAAACATTTCGGCAATTCTATTACATTGTGCGAATTCAGTACAGTGCCTCATACAAATCAGCAAAACAGCATCTAAACTAATCAGCAAAATAAATCTGGGAATTACCTGCTAGAGCTGATTTAGGACTTCTGTTCCTTAATGTACCTCTGTGGGTGAGAAGATCTGCCCTCTTTCATCAATACGCCCTGTTGTGCAATTTATGGGGCTATTGCACAATAATAAGGAAAAATGTATACAGAGTTGAGGCCAGTGATATATACATTCTCGGTCTCTAACAAAATCAATAAAGGGAAACCTAATCTATATACATTTGATGGCGTTGTTGGAAATCATGGCTGCAACCCTTTTCATGGCCAGCGTTTCCCATGCTTTTATCCATCAATATGCAATTGTCGGGCTGTCTTCCAGAATTGGGCAACATTCTAACGTGCTGCAGTGCGTAAGTGTGTAGTTAGCTTTGCCCTATCGCCCGAGAGTGGGTACCCTCCCTCTTCATAATCCCCCCCCATATGATCATGATTGAGCTACAATATACTATTTCCTTGATCCCACCTAAGATTTCTTTCCAGTAGCGTTGTATTAAGGGACAATGCCCCCATATGTGACCGAGGTCCCCATTGCCCCAGTGTTTATGCCAGCACAGCCCTGATGTACCTGGGTAGATCTTATACAGCCTATCCTGCATTGGGTACCAGCGGTAGCAGATCTTATATACACAATATTTTAGTGTCGTGCGGAAAAAGGCTTTTTGAGCCCTTTCCCAAATTTGGGGCCAAGATTATATCGGAATCTAGTATAGCCCTGTGATATCCTTTTCTTTTCACTCCCACTGACCAGTAGAGATCCCAACCCCTTAGGATCTCTGGTCTCTGCCTCCCTCACTGTCCCATGGGAGATCCAGTGTCTCAGTTAAATAAATATCAACGTTCTAACTTTGGGATTATGAACTTGTCCTTGCATTGTAAAATGTTGAGGGGGGACACCGCCATGTATAGTTGCCCTAGCATCAGTGGCCCCTATGTTTCCCATCAAGCATACGCCAGCCTTTTCCACCACGGGGTGAACACCAGATTTCCGGATATCTGGGAATGTGGTCCCAAGCCCCATGTGAACTTCAAATTATTGCAGCTTCTATCCCTGTATGCCAATGTGCGTGTCATTGAGAGGAGTGATTTTGTTAATATGCGGTTTCCCCCTGGCAGAAAAGGCAGGAGCTTCAGCTGAGTGCTGCATCTGCTCTAGTCATATCTCTTCTCAACCTGAGGGTTTGGCTGATCTAGAATGTGACTGATCTGGGCTGCGATCAAGTATCTTGAGATCCAGACACCTAGGGTTGTAGTACGCAATTAAATATTCCTAGGGATCCTAGGCATCTTTTTAGCCCGTATGAACCTACATGTTTCCCACTGAGGTCTCTTAATCACTTTGTTCAGCATCTGGTTCGGCAAGGCTTGGAACACATAGTTTAGGTAGGAGTGTCATCTTTGCCACTGGTTTGCGTCCAAGCCCTGATATATCTTGCATATGCCATTTGGACAGAAGTTCAGGCGCTGTAACCAGCAGGGCAGGGATATTAGCTTTGTATAGGTCCTCATATCTGGGCATTATTTTGACCCCCCAGGTATTCCACTGACCCTGTAGCCCATTTAAATAGAAAGTCTGTATACAGGAATTCCTGTCACAAGTCTCTCCCCTTCTCACTTGCTTTTGTTGTTTGCTTGCGACCTTCTGTGATGTCTTCTTTCTCACGGTCCGGGATTTGTACAAACCCGACTGCTGGTCCTCGGATTCCAGCGTGAGGTTCGCTATCCAACTTCCGGGAATGTTCAGAAGTCCAGGGTGGATACCAGGAAGGAATGATGTTCGCACTCCGAGGTACGGACCGCCATGACCCGAGCGCGGAAGAAAATCCAGGAAGTAGCGGAGGTAAGGTAGAGGAATGGGAGGAAGGAAGGGGGATTCAAGGAACCGGGAACCAGGAATCAAAAGGAAGCCCTTAGCGAACTCCGGCAACACACGTCCGACTACAGCAAGCGGTAGCGTTGAGACGCGCAGAGCCACGGGGTGTGTCTGTTTTGTAGAGCGTACAGCGTGGAGCGTAGAGACTGGCCAGCAGCATTCCGTTTCAAGCGGCCATGTTGGAAGGATCACTGTATTCAATACCCTATGGGTCAGGGACCAGGAAGTCCAGAAGGGACGCAGACGGTTCATGACAGCATGCCTCCTCTTAAACCCAGCTCCTCTGGGCTTGCCAGGATGGATAAGATGGTATCTTAGAACCAGCCTGGGGGCATTCATGTTTGACATGGGTTCCCAGGTGCGCTCACTGGGAGGGTATCCTTTCCATTGGACCAAATACTGTAGTTGACCACGACGGTACCTAGAGTCACAGATTGTGGAAACCTCGTCTTCGAATTGATCATTGATAATCACTGGGGTAGATTTCTGAGCTGTTCGAGATGACTGAAGATATGGTTTTAACAGTGAGGTGTGGAAGACTGGATGGATCCTTTTCCATGATTCTGGTAGTCGGTGTCGAAAGGCCACTGGATTGACGATTTCTTGTATAGAAAAGGGCCCGTAATACCTGTGAGACAATTTATTTGGGCGCAGATGTCGAGGAAGGAGCTTCGAGGATAACCAGACTTTATTGCCTACTGAGTAGGAAGGTCCAGGTCTTTTTTTGAGTCAGATAATGTTTATTGTCTCTTCAGGCCTTTTCTAAGTGTTCCTTTGCTTCTTTGTGTACGGTAATAAGGGTTTCAATCCAGGAATCTACCACAGGAACTGGGGTAGGCTGTGGGAGAATGGAAGGTAGAACTGAAGGATGAAATCCTTGACTACAGAAGAAAGGAGTGGTTTTGATAGCTGAATGATCCGAATTGTTATAAGCGAATTCGGCCACAGGCATTAAGAGAGAATAATCATCTTGGACCTTGGTGGCGAAGCAACAAAGGTATTGTTCCAGGGTTTGGTTTACACGTTCAGTGGCTCCATTGGTCTGTGGGTGATAAACTGAAGATAAGGCACGTTGAATTCCCAGTATACGACATAATTGCTTCCAGAACGGAGATATGTACTGGGGTCCTCGGTCTGAAATGATCTTGGAGGGTAGCCCATGAACCCGGAATATGTGTTCCAGGAAGATTCCAGCAAGTTCAGATGAGGATGGCAGTTTATATAAGGGTGTAAAATGAGCCATATGAGTAAACAAATCAATAGTAACCATGATAGTTGTGTAGACCCTGGAAGATGGTAGTTCCACTATAAAATCTGTGGCGATGATTTCCCAGGGTCTTGTTGGTATTGCTGGTTGGAGCAGGAGACCTGCTGGTTTGTTATTATCATGTTTGTTTTGATTGCAGACTGCACATGTCTGGATATGGATCCTGATCTCATCCTTCATCTTCGGCCACCAAAACTGTCTTTGTATTAGATGGAGGGTGTTGGTGATGCCACGGTGTCCTGAGTGAAAAGTATCAGGACATAGGCTTGTGATCTTTTGTCTCAGTCCAGGAGTGGGAATGACCAAGTGATTGTCCTTGAATAGATATCAGTCCTTTGTTTTGAGATTCCATCGATTGTTTCTCTTAAACTCCTTCCAGGTTTCAGAGGATTGAGTTTGGATTCGAATATTCTACAGGAGAATAAGTGCTTGGGCAACAAATATTGTGTGGGGAAACATCTTAGGGAAGGTCCGATCTTCAAGGGGTTCGTAATCAGGACGTCTGAATAAGGCATCAGCTATTATGTTGTGTGTTCCAGGGACATGATGGATTTGAAACTGGTATTGAGCAAAAAAGAAGGCCCAACGGGCTTGATGACTGTTTCTACATTCTAGAGATTGTAGGACTTGAAGATTCCGATGGTCTGTGCGAACTTGCACTGGGCGTTTGGCTCCCAGGAGGAGATGACGCCAGTCAGTGAAGGCTTGACGGATGGCTAGTAATTCATTTTCCAGAACGGAGTAATGAGTTTCACTGGGAGTCAGGTGTGAGAAAGATAGGCGGGGTGTTCAAACTTGTCATCCAATTCATGTTTTAGGACTGCCCCAATGGCGTAGTTGGAAGCATAAGTTCCAACAAGAAAGGGTCGATCAATGTCGGGTTGAGCTAGGATGGGGGCTTGTGTGAACTCTGACTTCAACCGTTGGAACGCCGTATCTTGGGCTGAGGTCAACAGAAAGGGGGTGTCCTTCTTTAACAATGTAACAATAGGATGCACAATCTCCGAGAAAGTTGGTATACATTTCCGATAGAAATTAGCAAGCTCCAGGAAGGATTGAATTTGTTTTACAGTAGTTGGACTGGGCCAGGATAAAATGGAGTCTACCTTCGAGGAGTCCATTCCAATTTCCTTTGGGCTGAGAACGAATCCGAGGTAGTGAATAGTTGATACATGGAAAAGGCACTTCTCGGGCTTGGCCAGGAGTTTATGTTCACGTAGACGTTGTAAGACTGCCTTCACGTGCTCTTCATGTCTTAGATGGTCCTTGGAGTATATCAGTATGTCGTCCAGATATATGATGACGAAGATGAACAGCATATCGGAGAACACTTGGTCCATAAAACGTTGGAAGACCGCTGGGGCATTAGCAAGTCCAAAGGCCGTAACCAGGTATTCAAAATGGCCAAAGGGAGTTCTAAAGGCTATTTTCCATTCGTCACCTTCCTTTATATGAATAAGATGGTAGGCACCTCTTAGGTCTAGTTTTGTGAAGACTACTGCACCTCTGACTGCTTCCCGGATATCCGAGATGAGAGGCAATGGTTAGCGGTCCTTGAGAGTGCACTGCTTAAGACCACGGTAATATAGGCATGGTCTGAGCTCCTTGGTGTCGTTCTTGGGAACAAAAAATTACGAAACACCCGCTGGGGATTTAGATGGTCATATGGTTCCATTTTCCATGTTAGTATCCAGGTATTCCCGGCAGGCCCTTTTTCAGGTTCTGATAAAATAAACACCCTCCCGAAAGGAATCACTGCTGAAGGTTGAGTATGGATGGCGCAATCCTCTGGTCTGTGCGGAGGGAGAGCTTGAACTATAGCGGTCGGAAATACATTAGTGAAGGCCTGGTAGGCCCTGGGAATCCGGATGATGATAGAGGCGGTGACTGGATTTTGCTGACTCTTGTGAGTCATCAGAAGACTTTGGTATGGAATCTAAGGATAAGCAGTGAGACATACAGTGTTCAGAACCAAGGAACAAGGAGCCTGCTGCCCAGTTGATGTAGGGGTTATGCTTTTGTAACCAGGGCATTCCTAGAACCATTGTATAATGGGCTGATTTTATAATGTCAAATTTGATCCTCTCTTGATGGTGGTTTATAGAGAGTAGGATCTCTTTAGTCTGAAAGGTTATGGGTCCTGAAGACAGAGGTATCCCATCAATAGCCTCTACAGGTTGCATAGTTCCTCGAGTTTCATGTGGAATGTTGTGAGCAGTGACCCAATCATGATCTATGAATATGGCCATGGCTCCGCAATCTACTTATGCCAGGATGGGGTAATATTCTTTCTTGGAAGGCGGTAGAAAGGCCTGTAGAACCACAAGATTATTTTGTCCAGGAGAGTTCAAGGATGGAATTGATGTGGAGCAAACATCTCTCCCGAAACTGTGCCCCTTCTAGGATCGGGAGTTGGCGTTTCCTGAACGCCGTGGAGGGGCAATAGGGCATTTTCTCACGAGGTGTTTATCGGAGGCGCAATACATGCACAGACCAGTGTGAATCCGTCACATCCTTTCTTGTGGGGTAATGGGTCCACGGAAGGCCCCCAGTTGCATGGGTTCTGGGTCCGAGGTTGGAGAAACTGTGGGCTCAGGTCTAGACGGGTGTTCTGTGGCGGCTCTTTGGAAAGCCGATTTAGACTTCTTTTTCTATGCTCTTCTTTCTTGGATTCGGAAGTCTATTTGCAAAGAAAGGTCTATGAGTGCCTGGAAGGAGCTTGGGCGAGCTACCCTAGCTAACTCCTCCTTTATTTCTTCATTCAGACCTCTTCGAAGAGGGTGAAACTGGCTTCTTGAGACCAACCTGCTTCCTTCACAAGTTGTTTAAAACGGCTCACATAGGTAAGCATATCCCGGGATCCTTGTTGAAATTCAAGTAGTCGTTCTGGAGCACTGTACACCTGTTCTGGGCGATCAAACATGGCCTTTAGAGCTTCCACAAACCCATCATAATCATCCAGGAGGGCGACACCCGAATTGACTAGGAGGTTTGCCCAGGTCAAGGCATTTCCAGTGAGGTGTGAGATCATAAAGCCCACCTTTGCTTTAGGAGTGGAAAAATAGTAGGGCTTGAAGGTGAAGTGAACTAAACATGAATCAAGGAAGGCACGGAGAGTCTTTGAAGAACCATCATATTTGTCCACTACTCCTCCCAACAACACGCTTTCATTAGTTGCAGAGTCATGTGACAAAAATAGCTGTTTCAATGCAGCATTCTCAGCCTTAAGGTTCTGGACCTCCGTGGTTAGTTCCTGCATGCCTCGCATGTGGTCTTGAACAGCGGCTTCCATCTCTGTATCTGTATCGTTTTTTAGGCGTCTCAATCTGTCACAAGTCTCTCCCCTTCTCACCTGCTTTTGTTGTTTGCTTGCAACCTTCTGTGATGTCGTCTTTCTCACGGTCCGGGATTTGTACAAACCGGAGCGCTGGTCCTCGGATTCCAGCGTGAGGTTCGCTATCCAACTTCCGGGAACGTTCAGAAGTCCAGGGTGGATACCAGGAAGGAATGATGTTCGCACTCGGAGGCACGGAACGCCGTGACCCGAACACGGAAGAAAATCCAGGAAGTTCAGAGGTAAGGTAGAGGAATGGGAGGAAGGAGGGGGGGATTCAAGGAACCGGGAACCAGGAATCAAAAGAAAGCCCCGACCGAACTCCGGCAACACACGTCCGATTACAGCAAGCTGTAGCGTTGAGATGCGCAGAGCCGCAGGGGCGTGTCTGTTTTGTAGAGCTTGGAGCGTAGAGACTGGCCAGCAGCATTCCGTTTCAAGCGGCCATGTTGGAAGGATCACTGTATTCAATCCCATATGGGTCAGGGACCAGGAAGTCCAGAAGGGACGTAAACGACGGTTCATGACAATTCCAGCGTTTCTGTGATGTTCAGTCCAATAGATTCATTGGTATTAATGCGGTATCCTGAGATCTCTCTGAAGCGCTCTAATGTTTGCAGCAGCATTGGGGTTCGGGGTTCCAGCAAGAACATGAAAACGTCACTGGTATACATAGCTATTTTATGTGACATGTCTTGGTACCGTACTACCTTTATCCCCACATTTTGTCTGATCGAAAGCGCAAAGGGCTCAATTGCCAGTGCAAAAAGTGTAGAAGACAGCAGGCACCCCTCTCTAGTGCCTCGTTTTAGGTCAGTAGTATTTGTCCAATCACTATTGAGGTTTACCCCTTGCACTATCTCCATCTTAGTCACCTTAGGTATTAGAACCGAGGACAGCAGAAACATGTCAAGTCTAGAAGGTCCTCTATGTGCAGCTGATTAAAGAGTGGAGTTCCTTTCTCGCTGATAGAAAAACCTCCATGCTTCGATTATGGCAAGATCCCTGAGCATCGTTGCCATTATCTGGAAGATTCAACCGTCCAGTTGGTAGGCTGGAAGGCTCTTTTCCATCAGAGGGTCAAAGACGCAATTGGAATCTCCCCTAGCATTATCTCGCCCTCTACGAAATGACCCAATTTTCGGCAACCGCGTTTCATGGAAGCGCTCTTGTCTTTAGTTGGGTGGGGGGGGGGGTACAGCGATATAAGTGTGCATTTTCTACCTTTCACTATTAATACCTTCTGCATGCCTAGGCATATCAACTTTGTGGAATGGTATCCTTTTCTTCATTAAGTTCACCAATGGTTCTTTTCTGCACTCTAGGCAAAGTATTGTTTATGTAAGGAAGGCATGGTATCAATAGTAGACACAGACACAATGGATACAAGTTTAGAAAACCTTTATTTTTGTGGTTTCGTTGGGTTGGTAGAATTCCTAACTGGCCCTAACTCTAGAATGGGAGTAGTCTCGACCATTAAACAAAATACAAAAAAGTCCAATTCAGTCTAGTCAAAATAAAAAGTCATATACTAAAAAAACCTAACCTTGCCCTGCTTCTCAATTGACAAATGTGCTAAGGCAGTACAAAAGGAAAATAGTGTCTTAAAAGAAATGTCAGAATGGCTTAGGTAACCAATCCCTTCCCCACGTTCAGCAGAACAGGATCTTGAGATTTTCTTAAAAAGGATAGGTGGATGACACAGTTCTGTCAGTCTTGCACACTCTGGCTTGATGGTACAATTCAAAAGTTCAGGCTTGGGCTTCAAGCTTTTTGGCAGTTCAATGAATTCCTTAGGCTTTGTCCACCATCTCATAAACGCACAGTTATACTCTTGATTTGCTCTTGGCCACAATTCAACACAGGCTTCCCTCCGCCAGGCTCGAGCCTGCCTCTCTTTTCATATTCCCTTTTTTACTTTAACATAATTCAGTACAGACTTCCCTCCGCTAGGTTCAAGCCTGTTTTTCTCTTTTTGGGGGATTCCCTTCCCCACATTCCTGCTACACTTATCTTTCACTTTGCCACAGTTCCTCAAAGGCTTCCCTCCGCCGGGCTCGAGCCTGCCTTTCTCTTTGCGAGGATTCCCTTCCCCTCGTTTCGTCGTTGTAACTTTTACTGTCGAAGACTTTCGAAACTGCAGGGCTTTTTCGTAGACCTCTGCATGACCAATTCAACCTCTATTTAAACAATTCAACACTCTACAATCTTCCTCATCTTGCAATGCTTCTTGGTACTTGTAGTTTTTTATTCTCTTTACTTTGCCCTCTTTGCATCTTTCAAAGTTCATATACTTTGCCCTCTCGGCATATTCAGAGTTCACATAATTTGCTTTTCACCTATTCAACTTTCGCTCAGGACCGTGGATACTTTCATGCGTTCAGTTCGCGTTTAATACACTTCAACTCAGAACATTTCACAGGACCACTCTGTTACTTTGTATACTTTCTTTATCATTCAACAATTGTCCTTTCCATTACGCGTTTTATCGGCACACGCGTAACCTTCAACTTTTGGTTAACAGTTTATTTTAACACAAACCAGTTTTTTGTTGCCTTCGATAACTCACCGGTCGTGTTAATTGGGCTTCATCAGCTTTCATGCAGCAGTCAAGGCCGTTACCAATGCCTCCTCTGCTCCTACCCAACTCCGTTGTTCTCCCAGGAGGGGTAGCGGGCCGCTCTGAAGCATCTTGAAGGTGTCTCCCTTCAGCTCAATTAGTTTCAGCCTTGGAACGCTTACGGCTTTCTGAAAGTGTGAAAGTCTCTCCAGGCTGTCTCTTGTACTTCGCAGCTGCCGATCAGCCCCTTGGCTTTCCAACTTCCGTACCTTGTTTCGCATCAGTCCTGAAAGAGCTGCTCCTTTTCCTACCGAGCCTCGCTCCGAGTGTGCTGTGCGCCCCACCTTTTATCCTGATGGGGAGTGTTACCAAGTGGCAGGTGTGTATAGTTAGGATTACGTGCCTGACTCGGCCTGGTCTCATTAAAGAGGCAGAGCCATTGCAGGTCAGTAGAGGTAGTCTTCCTGGCCTTATTCCTCTTTTTCCTCGGCTCAGTAGTGTTGTCAATGTAAAGTGGGGAGGAATTATGTGAGCTGTAGTTTCCCATAAAATAGGCAGTGACAGGGGTAAATTGGGTTGTGGAAAAAGGGGGGAATACCATGTCTCACTATCAGGTGCTTCTTCCCACTACCCGAGCACCCCCTACCAGGGTGATCCTCCCTCGCTTGTCCACCCCTGGGTTCGGGATCCAAAAGCGATGGCCTTTCCCTGGCTACCGGAGTACGGGATCCCCGGGGAATAGATTGTGAAACACTTTCTGGCTTTTAACATTTAGTAAACCATTTATCCCTGATGCATTTCTCATTCTCATCAACAGGTTTGTCTCCTGTAAGAATAACACTGCTGATCCCAAATCTGATAACCCAATGGGCAACTTTTTCCTCTAAATGGGTGAGTTAAGGCCTTGCATATTCCAAGTGATGGCTCTAATATCCCCTTAATGTCGGTGTCTATAGACAGCTGGCTTTTGGGCTTCCCCGCTCTGTTTTCCAGCTTTCCCCAGACAAAACAAAACAAGAAGAAAGAGGATGGAAATAAAGCAGAAAGATCAGCCAAGCCTGACTATGTGCCCCAATCTCTTTTGCATTTTCTAGTTAACCTTTGGAAGGCTTGGTTCATGCTTGCTTGCCCCTCAAGATCTTTCATCATTAGAGTTAACAAAGGGGAAATCTGCCTGAAATATGCCGGATCAGGGGTATTATGGTAAGTCTAATGATTTTAATTGTGTTAGTTACAAAGCATTACGAACTGTATCTTTTCTACCTATTTTTAGAAATTGTACTGCTTCCTTTTCATCTTTTTTAGAAATTGTGTTGTCATTTTTGCTGTTTTCTTTTTGTATGGAATTGTAAAGGTTTTTTTTTTTTTAAACCTATACAATAAAAAAAAAATATCTTCCATCAGACTCTGAGAAGAATAATCGGGGCGGGGGGAGACTATCATCCCTCGGAGATCCCGCCCCATCCCTCTCCCCACACCTCATCCCAACACTTCATATGTAACTTGATGACGGCTGCAACCTTCCCCAAGGCTACTTAACTTCCCAACCACTTGTCTAACCAAGCAGTTTTCAAACCATTTTCGTGGCAGTGTCTTTGCTCCCTTCGCCCTCCAGAGTTCCTCGAGACGGATTCCAATCGCTAGATTTGTCCGGGCCATGGTGGCAACTCAGTGTATTAGGGAGGCTGTCTGTGCAGGGATTCTGTCTGCTGTTGACTTTGAGGGCCATGGGGCTTCTTCCTCTTTCTCTGGTGTCCAGAGATTGGGGGAGCCAGCATTAACCTTCGCCATAGCGCATCTCGCCAGCATCATCCTATGCAGCACCGCTCAGCTGGCACCGCTCTGACCCTGTAGGGAAACAAAAGGAACAAAGAAAGCATTATTCAAGAACGAACCGTGCATCCAGCACGCAGGAAACTCGAACATTGAGAGGTTACAAAGGATACATTAAAGAGTGATAAGGACACTCAACAGACACTAAAGACATTAAAGCACGTAAAGGACACGCAAAGGACAGATTACATCATGCAAGCAGGAACTTGCCCTCCACACAGCCTCACATGTGCCGCAGCTGGTCTGAGCCACAGTATCAGGGAAGAAACTGGAACCTGACGTCTGTTTTGAAGGCCTGAGCACAATTGCCAATAACTAGGTCCATTCAGCTGCAACACTGAGAAGCCGTATCAAACCCAATCACTCCCGACCATATCACCCACTGGGCTTCCACCCATTCAGTAGACAATAGGGGAGAGAGTGGTTTGGGCTAGCATCTGCCACCACAGACTATGCTTCCGCACAGTCCGGACCAGGCACTCCTGCAGGGCCCCAGAGGTAAGCGTTACATTTACATGGGAAGCCCCATCTATATTTAATGTTATTCTCACAAAACCAATTTGTGACCACCGCCAGTTTGCGTTTTTTTTACATTGTTTGCCTGGGACAGATCGTGGAACAGTATAATTTCCATGTCCAGGTGAAAGCTGGACTCTTCTGGCTCGCATGATTATCTCTTTCGTCTGGTAAAAGTGTACTGTGGTCAACACATATGGACGGATCCCCCATTGCTGTTGCATTGTAGAATACACTCTGTGAGCTCTGTCCAATTTCATTTTGGCATCCTCGGTAGGGTAAGGCGACGGCAGAATAGTCCCTTTGCAGATTTCTCCACGTCTTGGTCCAGGACGTGGCGTTATTCAGGTGGGATCGGTTTTCAGCAACCTCCTGCTTTGCCATTTATAAACTCCAACTGCTGCTCCATGTTAGATACCGGATTTGCTTATTCTGCCTGTTCATGTGACTGGCCGCAGAAGATAACTGCGATGTCATCAGTCACCAATGAGGTGGCAATCCAACGCGACAATAGATTTGAAGAGGCTGCATGCGTTTCCTTTAATCTCGTGCAGCATTAGTTACAGGCCCCGTTGTGTTGGCAATGTGTTCCCACTAACCAGCACTACCGGCTCCTCATGAACATGCACTTCCATCACTTGTGGAGGCTTTTGCGGCATGTCCTGGGCACGGAGAGCAGTGTTTTAATGTCTGTGGCTTTCTTTTTGTTCACCTGATTAGCCATATCGCCCCCTGCGTCTGTAATAGTATCTGAGGAGATGTTCGCCTCCTCAAATACCAGGGATGACTTCTTGCTTCTGGCTCTAACCTAGGGGGATATGTATTTCCTCTTCCCTGGCTCAGCTCTTTGCTGAGTGTTGTTTCAGCCGAGTTATGCAAGTGATTTATTAGTGCCCACTCACTCTATTCTAGGCAGGTCCCAGCCTAGCTAGCGTTCTCCACCAAGTGCTACGGAGGCCGGGCTCTCCACCTACCATCAATGCAGCCAGTGGTACGCTATCCACCTTTGGCTGCTTGTGTCTCTGGGGTAGGCTGGTCCTCGTAGCTCCTTGCTAAGTCTCACTGAGCGGGTCAGAGGGGGGGAGTGGGTGGTGCAAGCTCACTCCCGCAACCAGTGCTCCAGATAAGATTTTGAAGTGGGAGTATTTCACCCCTCATTTCTTAAAGTTGGGAGTAAAATGATTTTTCAGAGAGTAAAAGTCTAAGTCCAATTCCCAATGAGAGTATTTCATAAATGAGCAAAAAATATGTTTAAACTAGAAAACAGAAATATTGTTTTAATAATTACTTAATTGCACCTAGTTATTCATGCATATTAAAGGATACACGTTTACTTCTTCTAATCTGGCACTTATAATAGTTAATTCCTGTGGTACAACATGCACTACTAGTCCGAGCATATCCATGGAGCGGTGTGGGTGAAAGTTAGGAGCAGAAGGTTTTATGCGTGTTTCCTATTTTTTTGTTCAGCGTATTTTTACTCCTTATTTATTATTTTGGGCGGGTTATTTGCCTATTTTTAGGAGGTTAAAATGGCTGAGACACCCCTTATCTGTAGGCTGCCCGTGACTCTTCCCGACCCGCGGTTCAACCTCTCTGGTCTCCGCCACTGCTGACCTCCCTCTCACCTCGCATAGCAGGCTGCTCCAAAGCAGTGGTCACTTGTAGCAGGGATTCCTGGGCTTGTGTTCCGTGGCTGTGTTCCCGGACATTGCTCTCAGCTGCCAGGACACCACCTTGGGCTGGCCCAGCACCGCCTTCTCTTCCCCCAATTTTTCCATCTCTGGGATTAAAACTCTGTCCTTTCTGCCCCACAGATTGCTTCTGTGGGGATTCCCATGCCCTCTGTGGTCTCTGCCACTGCTGATCTCTATCACATAGCTCCAGCAGCGATTGATTGTAGCATGGCACTCCCCTGCTAGACTTGTATTCCGCGGCTCTGTTCCCGTGATCTCAGTCGTCGGGACACCATCTTGTGCTGGCCCAGCGCCACCTTCTGTCCATCGTCTTTTCCACCTCTGAGGTTAAATCTCTGTGTTTCCGCCCTGCAGATTGCTTCTGCAGGGGTTCCCTTGTCCCATGGGATTCGGACGCAGGGAGTGAGTTTCCTGGGGTTCTGTGACCTCGGGAGCTCACCTCAAACACTTCCATATGCTTGGCTGGCTTGCCACCCTCCCCTCTTGCTTGTATACATTTATGATGCCGCTCTGTCTCTGTGTCTTGGTCACTAATATATGTGCCTTCCTGTTTCTTCTCAAGCTTTCTCTATTTTATGTACCAATGTCACACACACCACTTTACCTGTCTGTCTTTCTCTAACCATTGTGCCTGTCCTCTCTCACTCATTGCTATGCCTTTGAAAGTACTCGGTTGCTTCTTCTTTAATCTTTGTGTTAGCTGTTCCCCTCTATGCTTCCTTAATTCTATGCCTTTAAACTCCCTCTCACTCAGTCACCTCTGTGCCTTTTTCAGGTATATCTTTTCTTTGAATATGCCAATAATCAATGAAGAACAAGACGGCTATACAGTTTGTAAAAATGAATGCAGTTCACAAAATTATCGGTTTCATTCCAACCACTGCCTGTAAATAAAATCCCATATGACAAATCTGCCAAACAATGTATGAACAGCTATATGTATAGCTAGAACAACACCTGCATAACGATCACCAAAAATAAATGACACAAAATGGATAACCACATCACATATACAAATAAAGATTTAATAAAAAGAACAAGAACGGAAACAAATTAGTAAGTGCAGAGAAAACTAGGTCCATTATTATTAAATGACTCTTACAGTACAATTAAAGTTCATATTGGTTGTGCATATGTGAGCCATTTTAATCCTTGTAACTCTTAATTTTAAAAACGTTTGTTGCCTACTTAAGTTTCGGCTGTTAGAGCCATTGATTTTAAGACTCAGCCTTCCTCAGTGCAAAGTAAGCACACATTTTGTGGTGCTATAGTACAAAGTGGATCTGAATAAAAGAATACATCAAATTAAGTCATCAATGCAAGAGTATTATTAGTATGTGCTTAAAAGCATTAATTAAATCACCTGAAAAACAGTTGTCAACCTGAAAAGGTAACATAACCTTCCCTTTCACATTAGTTAGTCATTTGGCATTGCACAAACATTGTCGGCAGCCCCTGACGTAAAGAAGTCAAGGGAAAATATGTTTAAAATTTCTTTTCAAAATTGGTCGAAGGTGTTCAATCCCATTTGTAAACTTGAGAGAATTGAAACTCAAGATATTCCCTCACCTTTCATGATATTATAATGTCACTGTATAGTCAAGACTCCAACCAGTCTTCTTTACTTTGATTGTTGAGCTGTAACAAATTGTAGGCGAAACGCTTGGGTGTTAGCAAGTAGCAACTGTGCCAAAGAAATAACATGTTTTTAAAAGTATTTGATTCCTGAATAAAAATCAACGTTTGAGTTGGTGCAGTTTACGATTTAATGCAGCAGGCTTGGTCGCAGTAGGGGTACATACTAGTTGTGACTGCGTGGCTCACTGTTTCTGAAAGGTAAAATGTTTCACTGAGTGAATTGAGGCTTTAATCCTACACCAAGTGTGCTATAGCAATGTTAGATAGAACATGGCTCTCTGTTACTGAAAGATAACAATTTCACTGCAGGGAGCACTTACCCACACTGTGAGCGTCGTTGTCAAATGTTGCCATGTTTGTATCTATCTGACTTTAGCGTCATAATCTATCACTTATTTTTTGTTTGTTTTTGGTAATTCCTGTTCCTGCGTGTGTGTAGAGACCAAAAGCTATACCGTTGCAAGGCCAACGTATCATATACTAAATCTGCCTTCACGTTGATAGTGCTTTTGATCATGGTTGCTTCTTTAGAAGCCATATATGATAGACACAAATAGACCTACCCAGTTATGTGTCTAAATGTGAATGCGAGGGTATACAACCTGATTTAACATGGCCAATGAATATCTTTGAGGCCGTTGATGTGATTGGAAAGACAATAAATCAGACGGTTTTAAATCAAAAAGGTTAGTTAATCTGATTTAAATGGATTGTGTCCGCCAACGTATTCCACATCTTTGGCATGTAATGTCCACAGCTGTGATGCTTCGGAATTTTTTTCGGCAAAGGGCGTTCGTGGCGTTGTGTCGATGTCCCTTGTAGGCCTCCATCGAGGGTGACGTCACCGGATGTTATAAATAGGACGCACGACGCCCATAGCCTCAGTTCTGTTTTTTCCGCAAACGTGTTTGCTTCGAGAACTCGCCTCGTGTGATCTTCTTTGAAGAAAATGTCTTCGTCTACCCCTCCGCCTCCGCGGTCTGGTTTTAAGACATGCCGGGACTGTAAGTCCAAAATGTCAATTACGGACCCGCACCACATCTGCTTGTGGTGTCTGGGTGAAAGTCATGATACCGACGACTGCACGAAGTGCCAGTTGTTGACTGCCAAGGCCTTGTGGGAGCATAAGGGGAAATTACAGGTAGGTCAGGTTTCTAAACCCCGAAAATCCCAGAAAACTGCGGGTATTTTCACAGATGATTCGAGGGGTGACTCTCCTCATCGGAAGGAGTCCCGGGGATCTCAATCCCAGAGTGCGTCCTGCCACTCGTCCTCCTCGTCTCGGCACTCCCGGAAGTGGCATCACCGGTCACCTTGCCCGTCCTCGTCGGATGATGGCTCCGTGAGGAAAGTGGCTTGTCCCTCTAAATCTTCAACCCCTGAGGAATGGGCGGCATTCAGGGAGCAAATGCTGGTGATTTTTCAATCCCAGGGCACAGTTCCATCCGTGCCTTCAGAAGAAGCCATCAGGGAACGGTCTCGGTCTGATGCTCACGCGCCTTTGGGCCCGGGCACTCTGTGCGATAAAAATCTGGAACTGTTGAGGTCCTGTTCGGACAAGGCTCCGGTGGATCGCCAGAGACGCGCCAGAACCAGGTATCAGTCTTTGTCCCCAGCAAAACTGCAGAAATCTGGTAAGGGCTCGAGGTCGGCGCCCTGTCCGTCGAGTACGGCTGTCGGGGCTTTGCCTTCAATCCAGCTCTCGGAGCCTTTGGCGCCGTTGTCGATGCCGAAGCCATCGGCGCACTCAACGCCTTCGGGGCTATTTGGCTGGAATTTGCTGGTCGAGGCCCCTGGTACTGTGGATCCTCCGAGAAAGGCTTTATCCAAGACAGTGATGCCTGTTGTGGACTCCAGGGCCGCTCCTGTCCCTAGGAAGGAGTACTTTCATTCTCTGCATGATATTTATGGGGATGAAGAGAGGAGTTGGGTCAGTTGTTGCATGATGCCAGTGGCCTTGACACATCTCCAGAGGTGGAGTTTGGTAGGTGGAATCCTCCTATAGGAGGTTGATGTCTAGAGTTACAGAATATCTCGAGTGGTCCGGTCCTCTGGTTGCTTTAGATCAGGATGACCCAACTGATATTTTGGATCAGGGTCCGTCCACTAACCCAGTGTTGCCTTTTCATTTGGCGTTGCAAAAAAGAGTGGTGGCTACTTGGCAGACCCCGTAGGCTTTTCCGGCTGTCAACAAGTCATTAACTAAGAAATACCGCCCATCCAGTAGCGACCCCAGCTACTATCCACTCACCCCACTCCCCAGAGTTTGGTGGTTCAGGCGGATACAGCCACCTCGAGGCAGGCGGCGTACCCTACCATCTCTCCTGATAGGGACGACAAGCGCTTCGATGGTTGGGCACGCAAGGTATTTTCTGCTGGGAGTATTGCGCTGAAGTCGGCCAACTCCACTTGTGCCGTGGCAAGGTTTTCATGCACTCTATGGAATTGGGTCTCTCTAGTGGCTGAGCATATCCCTGAGGGGGAAGAAAGGGATGGGTTCCTTGCTCTTGTGCAAGATGGCAAGGATGCCATGGAATCCCTTCAGTCTGGGTTGGACATGGCTGATGGTGTTAGCTGGTCCATGGCTCCGAGCACCGTGATACACAGGTTTGCATGGTTGCGGAAGTCGGGTTTTGCTCCGGATGTGCAGGCCGGTCTTCTGAACATGCCCTTTGATGGCTCTTATTTGTTTGGCATCAAGGCTGACGAGAGCCTGGAGAGGTTGCAGACCTCAAAAGCTTCTGCTAAATCTTTGGGCGCAGCTGTGCGTCAACCTCTGCCTTTTCGTCCTAGGGGACAACCGTGAAGGGGGGGTTCCTTTAGTTACTACTCCTCTGTTGGTAAAACGAGAGGAGCCACTAATCGAAGGGGCAACAGTAAAGGTACCCGTGGTGGACAGGGAAATAGAGATGCCAAAGCTGCTCAGGCAGCTGCCTCTTTGCCTTCAGGCGCTGCCACAGCCGCTCCAAAACAGCTATGAGGCCATGTTCCATTGTTTGCCGGTTGCGGGCAGACTGTCTCAGCATCTCGAAGAATGGCAAGCTATTACTTCGGATGCATGGGTTCTGGATACAATAGCCATGGCTACTGCCTTCCCTTCCTAAAGTGGCTTCACGACAATCCACTCGGGAATCTCTCTTTGAGGCTTCCAGATCCGCTCCTTGTGCAGGAAATCTTGGCCCTGCTGGAGAAAGGCGCTATAGAACTAGTGCCTGTGGCGGAGAGGAACAAGGGATGGTATTTCCCATATTATTTGATTCCAAAGAAAGACGGGGGACTGAGACCCATCTTGGACTTGAGTTGGTTGAACAAGTTCCTCAGGAAGGACAAGTTCAAGATGGCCACTCTTTCTCAGGTCCTTCAGGCCCTTCGATCTCAGGATTTGTTAGTGTCTCTGGACCTACAGCATGCTTATTTTCATGTGCCGATTCATCCAAAGCACAGGAAATACCTGAGGTTTGTGGCTGGCAATTCGCACTTTGTTTCGGGTCCTGCCATTCGGATCGACCTCCGCCCGAGGGTCTTCACCAAGCTAATGGTGGTGGTGGCAGCGTATCTCAGGCGAGGGAGGGTTCACGTCTACCCCTACCTAGACGACTGGTTCATCTGAGCACGTTCTCCCGAACAAGCTATGCACCATCTCGGCCTCACCTGCCGCTCCCTTCACAAGCTGGGCTTCTCCCTCAATTTCAAGAAGTCACATATGACACCTTCCCAACAGCTCCAGTACATCGGGGCTGTGTTGGACACGTCCTTGGAAGTGCTCGCCTCCCAAGGAGAGGGCTCATCACATTGTACATATGGTCAACAAATTTCAACGTGCTCAGTGTCTTCCAGCTTTCAAATTCTTAAGGTTGCTCGGCCTCATGGCATCCTGCATTTTTCTGGTGCCAGAGGCCAGACGGAGGATGAGATCCCTTCAATGGGTTCTCAAGATGCAGTGGTTGAAATTCTCAGGCAAGATGTCAGATCCCGTTCAGATTCCACTCTTGGTCTCGCAGGATCTTCTGTGGTGGGCCAGCAAAGGGAATCTGATGAAGGGGGAGCCATTTTGGCAACTCTGGCCGGATTTGACGGTGGTGACGGACGCTTCCGTCTCAGGATGGGGAGCTCATGCCAACGATCTGACCACCAGCGGTCGTTGGTCTCCGTCGGAGTCCAAACTCCACATCAACCTGTCGTAGCTGAGGGCCATCAGGCTGGCCCTGAGGCTTTTCTGCCGTCTGTGCGGGGGAAGAGTGTCCTGATCATGATGGACAACACAGTGGCCATGCATTACCTCAACAAAAAAGCGGGAGGGGTAGGGTCACTCCTGCTATGCAGAGAGGCAATGCAGCTCTGGTTCTGGGCGATACAGCAAGGAATATCACTCTCGGCAGTCCATCTAGCCGTAGAGGAGAATGTGGCGGCAGACGCTCGGAGTAGGCAGAGCACGGTCTCCCACAAGTGGGAGTTGGCTCAAGAAGTCCTTCTGAAGATCTTTGCCCTTTGGGGAACCCCTTAAGTGGAGCTGTTCGCGACCAGTGCCAACCGGATATGCGAGAGATTTTGCTCAAGGGAATTTCCTCCGAGAGGAGCCTTAGGGGACACATTCGTCATGGATTGGTCATTCCCACTTCTGTATGCGTTCCCTCTAAGGAGGTTCGGATCCCACATGATCCTCATTGCTCCGGATTGGGCCAGGAGAGCATGGTACCCGGACCGTCTAGAAATGTCCATCTGCCCTCCACGCTGTCTTCCCCACAGAACGGATCGTCTCTCGTGCGAGGTGTCGGAGGGGAGAGGGAGGGGGGAGGGGAGAGGGGAGAGGGGAGAGGGGTTCTCCATCCAGAGGTCAAGACCCTCAACCTTCACGCTTGGTTTCCGAAAGGTTGAGATATTAGGATTGGGACCGCCCGGATGACGTGATGGAGGTGTTGCTTTCGGCCAGGCGACCGGGAACCAAATCCCTGTACCGTTGTTGATCCTTTTCAGTGTTCCATTCTGATGGTTCTTTCTTGCTTTCTTTGGCCCACAGGGGTCCTCAGGTGGGTACCACTAAAGGGTACCTGGCGGCGCTGTCTATTTTCATGCACTCGTCTCAAGAATGTTCTTATTTTACGATTCCTTTAATTTCCCAATTTCTAAAAGGGCTCAAGAATGTGTTCCCGCCGTCCCCGTTTCAGGTGCCGGTTTGGGATCTGAATTTGGTCTTGAAATTCCTGATGGGTGTTCCGTTTTGAACCATGGCACTCTTGTCCTTTGAGACTGTTGTCTTTCAAGACGGTTTTCTTGGTTGCAGTTACATCTGCTCGCAGAGTGAGTGAATTGCAGGCACTTTCGTCCAAGCCACCCTTTACTGTGTTCCGCAAGGATAGGGTTGTACTGGGGGTACGTCCGTCCTTCCTACTTAAGGTAGTGTCTGAGTTGCATCTGAGCCAGAAAGTGGCGCTTCCTGCTTTCTATCCTCCCTCTCATCCTGGTAAGGAAGAGGAGAGACTCCATAGATTGGACCCGAGGAGAGCTTTGAGCTTTTATATTTCTAGGATGTCCAGGGTCAGAGTGGACGACTAGCTTTTTGTGGGGTACACTGGACACCGATTGGGCCAGGCTGTTATTAAACAGACCTTGTCCAGGTGGATTATCCTCACCATTACTGAATGCTACAGATCGGCGGGCAAGGACCCTCCTGAGGGATTGCAAGCTCACTCCACTAGGGGCATGGCTACACAGCCCTGCAGCGGGGAGTTCCTATTAAAATTATTTGTGATGCAGCAACGTTGTCTTCCATCCACACCTTTGTCAAGCATTACTCCCTGGTTACGCTCCATGGTCAGGATATGGCCTTTGGTAAAGCAGTGCTTTATTCTGCCATCTGATTGGGTGTTCTAAATTCTTCGCCCTCTTCCATTAACTGATACTGCTTTGGGAGTCTGTCAAAGATGTGGAATACGTTGGAGGACACAATCCAATCGAAGAACTAGTTACTTACCAACTGGTAACGTTCTTTCGACTGGATGTTCCTCCAACGTATTCCACATCGTCCTCCCAGCTTGCCCCTCTGAAGAATGTCCTATGCTATTGCAACTTACGTTCCCGCAAGGCTATGTGCAGTCAAGCAGCAGTTGTGTACGAGCATGTTACACGTTATGGAGGAAAAAAAATAAACTGAGGCTATGGGTGCTGTGCTAACATCTGGTTATAATCACCCTCGACAGAGGCCTTCGAGGGACATCGACCTGACGCCATCGACGCAGGACGCCCTCTGCCGAAAAAAATTCCGAAGCAGCACAGCTGTGGACATTACATGTCAAAGATGTGGAATATGTTGGAGGAAAATCCAGTCGAAAGAATGTTACCAGTTGGTAAGTAACTTATTCTTTTAGGCTGTCAATAATACTCTATTCAATGTTGTCTTCAGTGTGTCTATGCTCCAAAACCTGTCTAATGGTGCCTGTACAATCCCATTACGTATTCTGGAATGATGTTCTATTAAGCATGTAGATACAGCTCTGATCGGTGTACCAATGTAAAGCTTGTTGCACAGACATTGGATGGTGTAGATCTTGATTGCACTTAAGGCTAATGTGCGACTGTCACTGGAACTTGATCTAACTGCGCAGGGACTACCTGAGACTCTGTCTCTGATGGTACGAAGATCACACCTCCCAGGTCTTCACCCAAGGTCATGTTAACCCATGATACCGGGCTTACACTTGTGGATCTATTGAGACCTATTACCTTGCGCTTCACACCGGCAAAGATGGGCCTGCATGTCCCAGAAAATTCAGGCCATGAAGAGTTCATAAAATGGCTGACCAACCGTCAAAGAAAATGGTTGCTAAGGAATGTGATACACCACCATGGCCCTTACAAAGGGCCCTATGAATGAATCCGCCTCCCCAAAGGTAGGGAGAATGGGGGTTATCCCAAGGTGAGCTATCTGCAAGGTCCACCTCCAGAAGACTGGGATCCCCCATGCCATAAACACTGACTGTTCCCCAAGGTGGATTTTACTCTCTGCCTTGTCGGCACTCAACGGAGTAGCCTACAGCCTATCCAACCTGTCCTTGGAACAGTGGGCTTGTGGTCTCCCCAGCAAACGCAACCTCATTGGATCGCTGCCACTTCCACATGGACACTGACAGATACCTCCATGTCGCATTTCCAGTCGCTGGTCTATGTATAGGAAGACCAGTGTTTTAACTCACGACTCGGGTGTGAACTAAATTATCAACAAGCATTGGCAATACCAACAGTTTAGGCCTTTGTTTAGGCATGGGAAAGGCACTTACCTGGCACTACCGTAGTGGTTTTAATTGTCTATCGATTGTAGTAGGTCCAAAATGGTGCCAATACATGGGCTTCTAATAGCAGCGCCTGGCAAATGACAAATATTTATACACAAGACAAAACTGTTAGCTTTTCCAATGCTTGTTTTCGTTCAGTGAAGGATACGCATCATGCTTATATAGTGGCTGAAGCCAGACCTGGTTAAAGTAAGTTCGATTACACTAGTAGCATGTTCACTGTCAGAAGACTGCTTTGAAAAAACACTGGTAGGCACTTCGAGTGCAACGTTTGATGGTAAGGCTTGATTGAAGTGAGCTCAAAGAGTTCCCATGAGGCTGTGTTTTGGGCGGGGAGGGGCAGGAGCTGGATGGGAATGGCCATAGAGATTCCCGTGGCCATGAGATTCCCGTGGCCATGAGCTTTCAGTGGGTGGTGTGAAAAACCTGAAGGCACCTACTCCCCTTGGATCCTCTTCTCAGGTGGCATGGGAAAGGCCATCGCTTTTGGATCCTGACCCTGGGGGTGGAGAAGCGAGGGAGGATCACCTGGGTGGAGGATCCTCAGGAGTGTGGAGAGGATGTCTTTACGTGAGACATGGTATCCCCCTTTCCCTTGTGATAGTAAACCTTACCCCCCCCCTACCTTCATAGGTTGTTGCCAATTATTTCCCCTTATTTCCCCTCAGTCATACCACTTTAGTACTGGGACAAGGAAGAGAAGTGACTAGGAGTTGTACACACTAACATGCAGTCACAGCACTCTGGTACTGAGATAAGGAAGAAGCCTGGAAACTATTATGAGGTTCAGGCATGTCCTAAGAACACCAGTAATTGTGGTCAGGCAATTGGGCTCGCACCTGCAACCTGTTAACAGGTTACAGGTGCATAAAAGATTGAGCTGCAGCAAGGGAGGGAAACTGGCAGGAGAGAAGGTGGGTTGGGAGAGACGGCCTGATGGGGGAGAATTCCTGCCGAGAAAGGGGCTGCCAAGAAGAGCCCTGCCTGGAGGCCAGTATGCCGGCTATTGCAGAGGAGAGACTGTGAGTGAGTCAAAGCCGTTGGAGTTCTCTCTGCCTTGTGCCCACATCCCTGATTGCTGCAGGCTACCGGTAGCATCCGCGTGTGAAGAGCAGAGCTACCGGCAACCCACAATGAAGATTTCGGAGCTAGGCGAGCAGCGCTCGCATTCAGCAAAGTGTGCGCGGAGCCGACGGAAGCCAGGAGAAAGAAGAGGGAGGATGCATGGAGGAGCCGCCATGGACCGGTGAGTGAATTGAAGGAAATACTCGTACCGGGCGCACCTGGGACTACAACGGGGCATTTGTTATTGCCGGATTAACTGGAAAATGTGTGCAAGTAATGGTGAACCCAAAGTGAGGGGTTTTGAATATCGAGGAAATGCTCAACTATTAGGAAAGCCTACAAATATAAAGCAATGTCATGTCCAACCACTCACCTACTACTGTTCCTTGTTCTCCCACACATTCACCTGCTACTGTCCCCCGTTCCCACATACATTCCCAACGGCAGTGACAGCGGCAGCAGCACAGTCGGAGGGTTTCCCGGCTGGTGGACCAGTGTCTTTGCGCCCCTTTCCACGGTGGCGGTTGCCATGGCGACTCCTTCATGCTGAAACAAGGGCATATGGAAACCCACGCATCACATGCCCGGAAGACGCCTGCAACACCAATCCCTGTCTGCGTTGCGTTCCACGTGACACGCAGCTGCGGTCACGTGACCACGTCACATGACCACGCTCGTATTTGAAAAAAGGCGAGCAAACGCGGAAACATTGCTTCACAGCTTCTTCACGGAGAACTGCTTGGCGTTTTGGTTACTCTTGTTATTCTCGTACTACCTCGATCACGGAACATTTGCTTGGACTGTCTTCTGGATTTTTCCTACTTGGATTTTGGCATGCTCTCTGATTACCTGGATTTTGACCACTGGCTTGGTTACTGGACTTGGTACTTGGATTTCCCTATCACCAGTTCTGACTTTTTGGCTCCTGACCTCGGATTGTGTTTTGGTTTTGTCACGGATTACGTTCTTGTTCCCTACCGAACTCGGGAGTCTCCCGGAGTGCCTTCAGAACACCTCAGCCTGCTGCTGCTGTCAGCAATACTACCTGCCTACACCTACAGCTTCCCATCTGCCCACTATAGGTAAACTGCTGCTGCATTGTCACTACTGTCTTTACCATTGTTGCCAATTATCACTGTTTAACTTAACCCTTCATTGCCTTACAGTGCTCAGGGGGTTCTTCCGGCGTTCCCGGTTCCAGGCTGACGACACTCTACACCCGTGGCCTCAAAGATTGCTCGGGTAGTGTTTTTGCTCTACTCGTGTGGTACTTGGGGACAGAGGTACTATTTATCTACACAATCATCAAGTCAGGACAAGCAAGCATTATTGGATACTGAACTAAAGGAAAGCTTTGATCAGACTACAAATTAAATGAAATCATGTGTGAAACACACCTAATGAACATTTAAAGACAAAGAATGAATCTTTATGAATAAAGTGAAGCAAGTGATGATCACTTATGAAGACTATGAAAGCAAAGTGGTGGAAGAGAGTGAGCACAAATAGGTGATTTGTGTGGAAGAACACACTGTGGCAAAGGCAAGAGACTCTCGAGAAGAATCAAAAGCAAATGTAAAGCAAAGCACAGGTGCAGTGAAACAGAAACCTGTGTGGGCAAGAAAGCCTGGAGTTATCGGTTGCTTGACCTGTAATGGGTGGACCGTGTGGTCCGGCAACTGCGCCTAGACCGAGGATGCTCGGTCTAGAAAAGCCAAGGAAAGTAAAGATAAAGAATCTCCACCTGTGAATAAGATTGCTGAAGTGAATGCGAAAGATGGCAATCTGTATAAGCTATTGAAGAGCCTGAAGAATTGTAAAGTCAACCTGGAATTGGTTTTGAGAATTAAGAGACATGAGCTTATTGTGAGTTTGCAAGCTGGAAGAGCTGACGTCTTGGAGAAGGGAAACCCAAGATATTTGAAACTGTGTTGTCACCTTGGGGAAAGGAACCCTGAGACCTTTTTGGAACTGTATTGTCTTCTTGGAGAAGGGAACACTGAGGTCTTTTGGAACTGCTTTGAAAATGGGGAAGGGGAGCTGGAATGTAAGTTGAGAGATATACCCCCTTGCCTTTTATGGTAATTTGGGCAGAGGGAAGGCTATACCCTCAGAAGGGGTGTGAATGTGATCCAGCAGCAACCCACACAACAATAGTACAACAGTCCAAAATTAAGTAAAGTGCAATCAAGGTTCTATAAAAAATGTATACTTTAACACATCAATGTTCATCTAGTAAAAACACGATCAAATACCCACTCTTGTAAAGAAAGACAGAAATGCAGAATGCAAGCAGGACAAAAGGCATCAAAATACAACAATATTCTAAAATGATAAGCTTCTTGATCAAAAAAGGGTAAAAGGGAGCTTAATGAGTCTCTAGGGTCCCAACAAATAGACTTCCAGCAGTATCTTAATCAGCTCTTGGTGCTGAACTAGGTTTCTTATCGTTGTGTGAAAATTTCAAACCAGGTTTGCATGCGGCGAGTCATGTGGGTTCAAACGGATGAGCGTGAATCAAGCCTGGTCGGAACAATAGCTCAGAACAGTTCAATGGCAGTGTTTGACGATGCAGTTTGGAGGGTTCGCCAGGGTCCGTTGGAAGTTTGGGCCGCTCTGAGAAGTTTGGTCATTGTTGGTTAGGATCAGCGAGTGACGCTCCAGTGGTCCGAGTCAAGGCCTGGTGAAGATTCAAAGCTGCAATTCTGATCGTGTGATCTATGGTTTGAAGAGGCAGCGGTTCAATGTCAAACTTCAAGACTTTGGTAACCACTAGTTTGGGTTGATGCATGACTCAATGCTTTCAGTGGTTCGATTCGTGGTCCAGTGATGAACTGGTGGTTCGAGCTGAACAGGTGACAGGCTCTACTTGGTACGATGCAGATGGGCAAGAGTGCCAAAAGGAGCACCAGCAGGTCTCATTGGTTCGCAGGGTGTCCAATGTGCTTCGAAGTTGGCTCAAAGAGGTTCAAACAGGGATCCTGGCTGAGGATTCTGTGAGTCCTAAACCAAGGGCTGAGCGTACAAGAGAAGTCCTTGTTCTTCCGGCATGGGGGAGGCTGGCAAATACATGCAGGGATCTTTCACCTTCAGTAAGGTCCTGGGTACTGGTATAGCTGGCAGATTCTAGTCTTGTTTGGCAGCAGGCCACCCGCAATGTGCCCTAGGAGTGATTAGTGAGCAGAGCTTACCTCTGCCTTAGACACTCAACCTTCTCACTGCTGGAGGTCTTTGGAGAGGACTACTTTCCCAAATTAATTTGTCCTTGAGGCCTGGATGGTCCAGAAGTGAATCAAAGCAGGGATGGAAGACCTCCACTTTTAAAGGCAAAAGGCTCCATGCTATTGGATGATAGCAAGCCTGATTTAAGGCGTTTAATCCCTGTCTTTGTGACAAGTGGTTGTTGCCTTGTTGCATCATAACCAAAATGCTTTGTGCTTAATGAAGTGTAGGAGACAGGAAGTAAGAAGAGATACAGAGAAAAACAAGATGCTGGAATCCTTCCCCAACGCTGCTGAGCTCCCTTTGACTACACTAACCATGCTCCCTTCTCTGACCCTTAGCATCAAGGGCCCTTTGGTGTGCAATACCATGGTGGTGTTACACCATCCACTGATCACCTTAGGCACACGAACACCTGTGCAGTCACTAAGCCCTCCATCTCAGGTTCTGATCTTCCTTCCATGCCCTCACTCCCTCAAGCAGCTTGGCAGGGGCGCACACGAGGACATCTAACGCGCTTTGGTCATATTCATCCATTGCAACATTGGCAGTTGCCCTGGCGTTTTAGAGACAGTCGACGGAGACGCCGGCATTTTCGTCCCGTCCTCAGGAAGACCCGGCAGCGTTTTGATAACTTGGGTCATGTGACAAGGAAACGTGCTACATCATCAGTCACGTGATGGGTCATGTAACACTCCTAGGCCCCTTTAAAACCGGAGAGGGAACGCTCATTCAGTGCTTCACAGCTGGCCCAATCAGGCACTGTTCGGCGTCTTCCTGTTTCCTCATCTTGAACCTGGACTACGGACTGTTCTTCTTAGATTCCCCTGTCAAGCCCTTGGATACTGTTTTGCTCTGCTGTTTCAGGACCTTGGAACTGTATTTTTGGACTCCTTTGGATTACCCCCTGGTTATGACGAACTTGGCTGGCTTTTGACCTTGGAACTCTTAACAGACTGTTTTCGGATTTCCTCTTCTGTTACGTGCTGGAGTACCCTTTCCATACAGGTCTTGCAGTGCCTATTTCTACAACAATCTACGCCTATCCACTGCTGCTTGCTACACTCTGCAGCCCCATGGAACACCTTCATTTCACCTTTTGTTCTTCATGTCCCCAGACACTTGGTAAGCCCTTGATACTTGTCACGTTATTCAGTATATTGTTTGCCACTGTACTGACCCATTGCTTGCTTTACAGCGGTCGAGGGGTCACCGGTGTTCCTGGTTCCTGGTGTTCTTCGGCACTCAAAAAACCTGTGGCCTCAAGGATTGCTCAGGAAGTTATTTGTATCATAACAGATGTGAGGCTAGTCCTTTTGTTTAGGGTGTTCCATTTGATTCCTCTTTCCCAGGATATCTCCTGCTAAGGGGCTGTTTTGCTGAAGAGGTGTTACCAACCTCTCAAAGGATCAAAAGAAAGGCATAGTCATTCAGTCTATTGTCCTGCTGGGTAAGCAGAGACAAGCTGTCTGACTAGAATACGACCAACGTTTCCACAGCTGCTCTCCTAAGTGCTCCATATCGCTTTACCTACTGTACCGCCCTACAGGCCCTCCCCACCACCTTCGAAGAAGACCTCCTCCAAGTAATAGGTGGCAACCTTAAGCCTAACACCCAGCTCCTAGTCCAGGGAGACCTTCATCTTGGCTTTAATGACCCGTCGGACACCCACGCCTCAACCTTGGTCAAAGCCTGCACCGCCCTAGGCTGCAGTCAACATATCGTAGACCCCACACATTCCCAAGGCTGCACGCTTGACTGGCTAATTGATCACAACTGCACCATATCAATCATCTCCAATGTCGCTTGCCCCTGGACAGACCACCACTCTGTGTAGCGATCGTTCTTAATTTATGATCTTTTTGCGATGAATCTATTTCTGTTATGTTTCCATGGGAAACACTTGTCTCATCTCATATGGCAGTGTGGGAACGAACTGGACATTGAGGGTAGCTGGCTGGCGCTGGCGTTTATTGCAGAGCACTGGCAGCCTTAACCCCCACCAACATGGCCGCCAAGTCAGGACTGGGAACAGAACTCAAGATGGCACCCAGCTGGCCCGTGTATCTGGGGCCCATGGTGGTCTAGTGTTACAGGGCACAGCCAGAGGCTGTAAAACCACGCCCGGCCCACACCCTGTGCTTAGCGTTTTTTTTGGCTACCTGTCTAAGCAGTGTAATGCTTACCACTCCTGCTTCCACGTGCACAAAGGCCTCCAGCCTTTTCGCTGCTCATGGCTTCCAGCAAACTTAACGGTGAACTCATGAAGCTCCGCTGTGCTCCGGATGCAAATACTTACCTGAAGACTTCACCGATCGAGATCCCCAGTGGCTCCAGCTGCTGAAACAAGAAAGACATGCAGTAAGAGCCCCATAGGCATAACAACGCCCACGTGAATCTCTTTCTCTGAATACGCGTACCTGCTCACGTTGCCTGTCGGCAGGACTCATCAGCTGTTACTCTGATCATCCCTCCGGCAGTGGCTCCAATCTGGCACCGTGTTTCGTGCATCCCGCACCTACAGAAAACAAAAGGAAACAAGACATTATTTACCTTCTCTGTACAGCGCGCCACCAACAGACAAGAATACAAGAACGAACAATATAAACAAGCCGCACTTCGCGCCGCAAGCTGCTAGAACTCCAGAAGGACACATGCAGTGCTATATGAACACTTACCCCTGCATTCCACTGCATCTTTTGCGCCGCAGCTGGCCTGGGCCACTACTTCCAGTGAAGTAACTGGATCTGATGCTTACCTGGTACCTTTAGTCTTCAGCTCCATAATAAACGGTGAGCAAATCCGCCTGTGCGCCACCCGGCAAATTCTAAGGGAGATAAAGAAGGGAGTTTGGGGAAAGCAGGGGAACACATACTAAATACTTTTTCTGTGAAAGCTTGATGCACCCAAGCATGTTCTTATTCAAGATTTCCCATAAACAAGTTTGCATATCAAGGTGCGTATTTTGCACCCATTGCAGTTCCCTGCTTCTGGCAGTATATTTGATAATTGAAAAAAATATATTGTTTTTCAGTGTGGCCTTCAACATCTCTATCATTTTATTTTGTTCAAAATATGATGCTGACTGTGATTTCAGAAAGTATTCTGTTTGAATTCCTGTTTCGTGATTTATGCATGTATACAACGAGGTCCCGTCCATTGTTCTAATAGATAATTGTCTTTCCACATTATGGCTTCTGTTTGTTGGATCACATGCTTTGTGCCTTTTAATATTTGATGCCAAATTTTGTGCTAGGCGGTTTAGGTATCGGTCTACAGAGTGGAAATTTGGTGAATACCTTGTGGATTTTTGGTAAAAAGTAGATTGTAGCCATTATTATTATTGGATGTTGAACATTCGTGTAAGTAAACTCATCATCATTGAAGAGACCTATTGTGTGCCAATTCCTGCTCAATTCTTGCCAATCTTGAATTATCCTGGTTGGTGGGTTGGTATCTAATGTTTGATAGCAACAACTATTGTTTGTTTGCTTCCAGAATGTAGTCCTTTTTGTTCATCAAAACTATTTTGCCTCCTTTGTCTGCACCCTTAACTACAATATCTTTTTCATTCTTAATTCCTGTAGGGCTGTCCTTTCTTCTTTTGACAAATTAAACTTTTTCAATTTTTACTGATTTCCTATATAGTGTTGTCTTAGTTTATACGTCACTGCTTTATTAAAGAGGTCAATCATATTATCCTCTGCTAATTGTGGTGTAAATTTTGATTTTAATTTGTATGTGCTCTTTTGTTATGTACGTATCTGTCTTGTTCTGACACAAATCGTTAAAAATCTAATTTTTTTTCATCAGCTCCTTCCAAATTTAAAAGGGTGATAATCTTTTATGCTAGATCTACATTCAATTCAGATGGTGTTGTTTTTAATTCTTTTGGTTTATCCTTTATCATATTGGTTTCAAAAAATCTTTTTAACTTCAACCGTCTACAAAATTTGTAGATATCTAAATTTGTGTGAAACTAGTCTATGCTATTAGTTTGACTGAAGAAGTGGCCGTTATTTAATCCAGAGTTAAGATTCTCACAGGATTTGAAATCTGATGGGTTTAATACTAGATGTTCTTATATGGATTCATCCCTTGTGATCTTGTTCTCATTCCTGTATCTTCTTCTGTATGTTTCCCAGCTCTCTTGCTTCTTTTGTGTTTTTTGCAGGAATCAAGGTATGTGGTCCTCTTGGGAATCTCCCTGCGTTGTATGCCGGCTTTCTGATATTGTGTCTTTTGTATTCATTTAAAAAAGGACAATCGGTTATGCTCCCTGAGACATTAGAACTCGGGTCTCCTGAAGATGATGGGGATGATAGTATCTCTGTTGAAGTCTTCGTTGTTTTCTGAAATATTTTAGTATTATATTGTGAATCACAAAGTTTCTGAAAGGTGTAGATTCTTTTGTTTAGATAATCTTGTTCATCTCTTTTACATTTTTTCTGTTGCTGGAATTTTAATTCTTTTGTCAAGTATTGTAAATAGTCATCTAAAATGTGATAGTTTTTAAACTTAATTTCCTGTAGATGTAATGTTTCTATTTCCTCTTTGACTTGTATCTCAGAGTCCACTCATTTATCTTGGTTGATAGTTTGATAACTCTTTCCATCATTTCATTTGAGGTATGGTCAATATTTGCTCCCATTCATTTAAAGGTGTCTTATCTTCATCCTCGAATGTTGGGAAAATACAAATCAAGTCCTCAAGGTACTCATCCCACTTGTAAGAACATTTTTAATGTTTTAACCTCCCACCATTAAGACAATTCTTTTTCTCAAATTTTTCAAACAATGTCTTCATTGACGATGTGGTCTTTCTTCTTGTATCCTTGTCCGACCCATGGATATTCAAAAACAATGTGTCTGCTTCCAAATCTCTTGTGTTAAAATGATTTGCCATTGTGTAGTTTAGTTATATCTGCCTGAAAGGAGCTGAAAATAATGGTTTATCAAACAAATTGTCCACAGACAAAAGTTGTTCTCTCTGAGCGATAATAATTTGATTTATGTGTCGTGTCACTTTCCTTTCAACCACGTGTAAAGACGTTACCACAGTTTAAACCTGAGGTGAACAAGAATAAATAGTATGTGGGGGAGGACAAGAATAAATAATTTCTGGAAAATTCACTATTAAAGAAGCACGTTAACAATATCAATTTGTGAATCATGTATTTATTAGTCGATTGGCGCATTCTGTTAACAACTATAGTATTTTCTATATTATTATACTCTTGGGCAGACACAAGAGTTGTGGCTGAAAGGAAGGCAACACGACAGATGTGTATCAAATTATCGCCCAGAGAGAAAAGCTTTTGTCTGCGGACAATTCTTTTGATAATTAGCAGAGGTGACTTTGAATCCTGGGGAAGGGAAATCGCCCAGGGCATTAGGTTATTCAGAAACTGTGACTGCTGTTCATGTCCTGTTGTATTGCCATACATTTTCTTTATGTATTTGTTGCTTAGTGTGAGGGACAGTTATCCTGTGTTAGTGTTTTCCCTTAGCTTTGGGTAGGCAGGGAAATTCTCAGCAGAGTAGGGATAGTGAGGCATTTTGGATCATATTTCTTTTGACAATAAAATTGTATATTTTGATAAATCATCAAACAGTTGTCTGCCTCGCATTACTGACCACTCACAGCATTGCAGCAGGCAGTTATGCTAAAAATATTTTGTCAGTTTGGACCAACAACCTCTAATACCATCGACGTTGTTGACATAACCTACCACCAACGTGTTGTCCATTCTCAGGCAAAGGCATGCATCCATTATTTCTCTCTCTTCACAAACCACCATCGAAGGAGATCTAGTTTATAGTGCAATGCACCTACCCTGTTGGCCATTTCTGCCATTGCAATCTCACTTCATTGTGCAGCACAGCTTGGCCTCCTTGCATCTGCTCGATAACTAAGGGCGGGTGAAGGTCCGAAGATGGCGCACCCATTCCAGGCCTCCACTGCATTTCTGCCATCGCTTCTCAATTCAGCAGTGCCTGCTCCTTCCATGAAAGCCCCTTTCACAAGTAAGGGATCTTCTGCTTCTGGAGGACATTCTAGTGCAGAGAACCCAGAAAAATCACTTGGAAGGAGGACGCTAACTGCCGATGACTGCAAGTCTCAATTTCGATATCCTGAATTGTGTTGCTCAGTAATTGCAAGGTAACGTTTTCCAAGTTCATTCGGAAGCTGTATCCGTGCACAAGTATGACTGACACAGTGGTTGGTAGACATTTTTATTGAGTGATACAATGAAAAGAAAACCCTATTTCCCCAAGTTAGAGGGGTTTCCCTGCCTCAACAAAAACTAAAGGGTCTGTCAGAATGTCCAAGAACTAAAGAGTCCACCGCCCTAAGTCAAAAGCCTATTTCCAACCCTTGCATTTACAACTAAACTGAAGGGGGTTTGCTGTCCTCTTGGTCCAGAAGAATGACTCCCTTCTTCTGGACAAGCACAATTTCATATATGAGAGAACTGGTTTCCGGAGGAAATGACTCCCTTCCCCATGTCGCAGTCTCTTTCTAAATAGTTCAAAGCAAAGTTCCAAGTTGGGATTTTGTACTGCCAAGAGAATGCCTCCCTTCTCTTGGCATTTCAGTGTTCATAAACACATCAGATGATATGATTCCCTTCCTCTGGTTCGTGCTCAAGTTTCGCAATGCCAAGAGGATGCCTCTCCTCTCTTGGCCTTTCAGGATGTTCTCAATACAATACAACACCAGGGGGAATTACTCATTTCCCTTTCCCCTGGCCTTTCTCACAGTGCTCTGACAAAACCTTGGTTCACTATCCTGCCAGGCCTTGCTCTATATGCCCTAACTTTGGGTGAACAGTTATGGGTCCCAGACCTATAGTTCCCCTTTCTGAGAATCTGGCAATCTGGGCGCACTAACCTCCCAAGTACTACCACAAGGAAAATGCCTCTGAATGCAACTCTATTTCATATGTGGGTCCCAGATCCTAATTTCTCTTCCTTGAGAATGTGGCAGACCTGGCGCACTATACTCCCAGGTACTGTCACAGGGAAGATGGTCCTGAATGCCCTCTTCACGTGGGTGCATGTCCCAGACCCCCCCCTCTGTTTGCTTTCTATCATTTGGTAAACGACCTTCGATTTTCCACACTTTATTTCTTTGTTTTTTTTACTTCGGGGTTAGCATTTCGCACGGCTTCTCTTTGCCCCTGCCAGTGTTATGCTCACCTGGTCTCTGTGGAGGCGTTGGGGCACGGTTGCAGCCCTCCCTGAACTTGAATCACCCCCTTCAGGCCTCTCCCTCAGTAGAAAATCTGTGAGCGGTGGTACGTGGTGATACTGCTCCTGCATGGAGATAAGAGTGTGTGAGTGTGCCAATCTGTGATTGTTGTACCTCTGAAACCTTTTTCCCAAAGTACGGTTTCTGTGAGCATATGCCGGCCCATAAAGCTCACCTGTGAATTATGGAAGACAAGCTCTCTGTCCTGCTACTTCTGGCAGGGGCGCATCGAATGGAATCTAGTTCCTTCGCTGATCCCCGATAAGGATTAGTCCAGTCCAGCTCCAACTATGCTTCTCCTTATGATTGGTAAGTCTTTCTTGAGCTCTTGTGATGCTGTTTGCTCTGTTTAATATCTTTATATGTTGCTCCTATTTATGCCCGCAATAATGTCTCTTTTCTGCTTTCTTCCCTTTTATGGAAATGGGGCCTCAGTGCAGCTGTGAGACGTGAGATGCGGCTGGATGGAAGATGGATGCTACCGCAATGTTCGACAGCAGGAAAGTGATGGTTTAAGGAAAAGCACGAAGTATGGCGCAACCTTAAACTGACTGTTTTTTCGATGTCTAACCTTGTCTTCTGTTTTTCCTTGCAGGCACTGCTGTAGACGATGGAGCATATCGTGCTGCGGTGCCAAGATAAAGATTTTGGCGTTCTGGAAAGTGTAAAGATGAATACTTGGTTCGCCGAAGAGATGTACAGGTAAGAACAGCTTCCCCCAGTTGGTAAGTATGCTGGCAGGAAGCAGGATGTCCAGGAAGCAGGATCTTCAAAGGTAGGGCTGACCTCAGGCGACGGTGAGCTTTACACTGCATGCAAGTGCAGAATAACACAAAGCGTCTGCCCATTAAGGCCGGCTTACCAGCCCCACCCTGCCACTCCTAGAGAGTGAGCACGTGCGAAGGTAATCCATTAGCAGCCACACACAAGAATACACTTGGGGCTGCTTAATGGATGGAATGTTCAAGGTTAATGCATCTGAAGTGCTATGTCCATAAGAAAAGCTTTTTGGTGTTAAATGGATGTTCTTGTTTACTTTTGTTCATTAGCCTGGTGCCAAAGGCATCAGGACAGTGTCCACCCAGGTCTCCTGTGCATGCAACCGCTGCATGCCTGTGCCCCTGACTTCATGACCATGACAGCCAGCCTTCCTGGTTACCCCAGTACCATGAGGATCTCTCCCGGTGGCTGCTACTTAGCTACGGGGTATCTGCGACTCTATTTCAGGTCATTGCAGTCTTCTGGTCAGCTCTGGCTTTCTACCAGCATGCAGCCCTTGACTTCCAGCAGTGACCATGTTTTGACCTCTCTCCTCGTGGGCTCCACTCGCCTGGCGTGCTGCTCGGCTTCATTGCCAGTCGGTTCTTCGTCATTGGACCATGTGTGGTTACTGACGTAACATTAGCAAGCCCTGGTACTACACCTCCTCCTTCCGTCTGACAGTTTGTACGGTCCCCAGGCCAGCAGCTCCTCCAAGGAAGGCTGAAAACTCCTTCCTGTTTTTCCTGTTCACTATTGTACACTGCTTGCACAATATAGACTCTCGCGGAAGGCTAGAACGTTCCGTAAGGTTCTGAAGATGATTCCTCATGGCTCTGCACCTCTTCCTCGTCACAGTAGTCGGTAGTCCTGATGTCACCAAGTCAACCCTACTCATATTCGTCCCAGTACTTATTGCAGGATGGGTTATGCAATATCGCATCTGAGAGGCAAATAGGGTTGGGGAGTGTGGGTGTTAAGGAGATGTATGACAAAAACATATAGGACCATTAGGGATGCTACTGGAGAGGGTTGGTGAGGAAAGTAGGTTAGGGTAAGGTGGGCTATGGGGATACAGCGTCCTCCCAAGGTCATTACTAATCCCATAGGGGCCTTCCCTCCCCATGAGATCCACCCGCTGAGTACCACCACCAGGGGTACTATTGAGTAGCAGCCTCACCTCCCTGGCCTCATGGGATGGGGTTCCCCGCAGGGGAGAAGTGACGACATCCAGGGATTCGTCACAAAGCCTAGGCACTTCAGTGAGTTCAGAGACATGTTCTGCTTTCTACCAGTTGGTCAGAAATTCCAGCCATTATAGGACCCACTGTAAATTACATGTGTGCAAATGCTCTGCCTCCTGAGACATCATCATGTCAAGATAAACATTCAAACGTACTCCACAAGCCTCCAGAGTCACCTCCACCCACCTCAATTTTGTGAAGCACCACAGGTTGGAAGATGGGTCTAAAGGCAGACCGGACTATTCCCATGCTTGGTTGTTCCAGCAGACTTAAAGGAAGCACCTGTCATGAGGAAATACTAGATATGTCTTATACGTCCTAGGTGAGTGAGCCCGTTAACTTTCTGCAGGTAGTCTTGAAGGAGGTGACCAACATCCCTCTTGAAGTGGTGATATACAAGTGCTTTGAAATTCCTCAATTACGAGGTACCTCACCTTCCCTTTGCTATTTAAAAATAGATTGGCGAGTAAGCCTCTCTTAGTGTTGATGCCATGTTGGCTCTTTTGCAGTCAGGATCCGCCACCTCTCAGTCCATGAACTTTCTTGTAGGGTGAATTGTACAGGAGTTTAGAACTCCTGTTGCACAAGGCTGAAGTAGAACTCCAGATAGAAGCACTGAACAGTCTGCAAAACCCAGGGATCTGCTGGTACCAGCCTCCGAATGTTATTAAGCTCTACCATAGGGCTTCACACTAAATGTAAATGTATTGAAGTCTTGTTCACCTATGATAATGGCGGGTCATCAAGTATTTTTCCATATGCTGTGCCTGTGACCAAACCCTTGGTGCGGAACGAGTAGTCTTGTGGATGAGTGCCGTAGTAACCAGATTGACATCGTCATTGGGTCCATTCTAGTTACTCATGAAGTGGCTAGATGGCCAGACTTGTCCCATCCCTCCATCCCCACCACATCTACTCTGGAGATGAATATGTTACAAATCAATCCTTGAACTTTATCCACTGAAGGGAAACCAGTGTCTGAGTCTAGCCTGCCAAGATATGTGGATCCACCAGTTCACTGTTCCATGATCCTCGTTATGGCGCCTTTGTGAACTTTAGGCCCAAAGGTTTCAATTAAGGGTAGAGGTCCATGGTTGCGGTTACTTCCCCTCCTGGGAGGGCTTACAACATGTTGCCCTGAATCTTGCCTCACTTCCTTGTCAATGGCCTTTCCCAGCCATGCACTTGTGTAATCCACCACTCTCAGTAATGGAACCTACTTAGAGGTGCAGGAATGAGGAAGGCATTTGTGATCAAACCTCTACAAATCAGCCCTCCTGAGGACCCATGCACCTTTTGATACATCTGTCATCTTCCGAAACTGAGTTCCCTGTTAGGTAAATGTCAAACCATGCTCCTCATCTGAGTATGGACCACCCCTGGACACTTCTTTAGAAGCTGAGCATAGGAGGCCAGGCACCATCCCCTTCACTATATAGACCACTTTGATCCTCTCTAAGATTGATTTGGTCTCTGGGAAGGGCCAGATCTTCCTGTGAAGCCGCTTTTCAGGGCGGCACTGGAAATGCATTCTCACTAACGTACAAAGGATTGCTGCAGACTTGAATTGAGACTAAAAGTTCCAAAAATGTTTTAGAAAACCACAGGAAAATCCAATTTTTGCAGGTAATGATTTTTGTAAAGATTTTTGTTTGCTGTTGAATGAAAGTCAAGAAAGAGAATCATACTAATTGTCTTTCGATGTAAATATTGTTGCTGTTTTTTTGAGCCGTAGTTCTGATTTCTATTTTTTTTGTGTGCAAATGTTCAAATCTATGTACAACACATTTGTTGCTGGACTTTACTGACCATACTTGTTATGTTTTTGTTTTAAGGGGTTTCTAACCGTTTCAAAGCCAGAGAACGCATGTGAACCTATAGCTGAACCACCACTGCCAAAAGAGAACACATCCACTGCGTACATTGTGCTAATTAGAAGACTAGACTGCAACTTTGATATAAAGGTAGGATTTTTTTTTTAATGTAAAGAAGTAAATGTGGTCTCCCCTGAAACATACAGTGTGTAACAATATTTAAATAGGGAGCAGAGGAAATAAGTGAGTGGACTTCTTTAGTGCAACTCCACAAGCAGAGTAATGTGGATATGCTTCCTGAACAAAAAGATGTCATGAAGGTTAGCGAATGAGCATTCTGAGATTTCTTTATTTTGGAAGGCTTGATGTTTTGCTTATTAGCGGATGTGAAATCAGAAGCCGGTTCAGTAGTCTAATCCATTTGAATTGACCCTCTGAGCTTCTTTGTGTGATTGCATTGCCACTTCCTGCATATTTTTTGATTGTTTGAGCTGAATGCGGTAGTAGTCCATTTTGGTGCATTGTTCTCCCCCAATATTCTTTCACCGTGGATGCTAATTCAGCCATATAATTGGCGTAAGAATCTATTTCTTTCTCATCCCTAATTGCTTCAGATCTAAGATGCTCATTGGTCCCAAAGGGACAGAATTATGTGTAGCAAACATTGTCCTTCAGCAAGGCACTAAATGGATGCTGCCACTCTGCTAACTTGGTTTAAGGAATGAGCAGTAAATCATCAAAGCACTACAGCGAAGGAGATGTTGGCAATTAGAAACAAAACAATAGAATTGTGTGTCAAAGACCAAAGACATGCTTATTTAAAATAGGTACTTGATTTACAGCTGTTGTTGCATGATACTAAGATTACTTCAGGATTAGTGTTAAAGCTCGAAAAGGCATGCGAATCACTGGAGTGTGTTGCAGAAATCTTGAATATTTGAGCCAGTATGCCATGTAATTGCAACGTATACAACACACTGCTGCTTCGGTTTGCATTGTCCTACAAGTGACGGTGTTTGCACGGAGATACCATTTTTGTCCACTATTACAAATAGTGCCACAGATGATGTGACGCCAGAATGTGTAGCAAGTATTAAGGGGTTTTATTTGAAAATAACATTAGATACATATTAAACAATGGGCTGATAACTTTTCTAAAAATGTAATCACAGTAAAGAAATGTATTCTGTTTTTTCTTACCAATTAGTGGTTGGGTTGTATATGTAGCACTTTAAAGATGAGATGTGCTAATCATTGTAATGTAACCAAATTGAGAAGCAAATTCAATACAATTAAATGCTGCTGATATTGTACATATGTAAAGCACATATGATGAAGTCCCAAGAGCGAGACTGGGAACTGGGGTGAGAGGGACTCTGGGGTTTCAGGCAAAAATGCCTGATTTGCAATGCCAACCCTGAAAGTGGTATTTGGAGGGTTTCCCTCCCTAGCCCTCTCCTCATCACTCCCTCCCGCTACCTACCCCACCTCCCCAGAAACAAGTAGCAAGAGGGGTCCAGACACTAAAGGTTATACCCTGCAATCAGTGTGTCCAAAAAGTCCAGTTTGCACACATAATACAGACTATTGGAGAGCATGAATTTGTGAAAGCATGATTCTCAGGCTGAACCGCAGAAACAATCCCACCAGACACATGCCATGTCATAAGACACCAGAGAAGCCACAAGTGGCAGTTTGAGGAGAGCAAGCTATTTGTAATCATGGGCAAGTAGAGATCTGAATGAAGTGCTGAGTCTGTAATATGAAGGCAAGTTCCGTTTATTGGTACAGGTTCCGGGTAGACACAAGAGACCTAGGAATATGTCTGCTAAGGCTTCTCAGGCTGCGGTTCAGCCTGAGAATCATGCTTTCACAAATTCATGCTCTCCAATAGTCTGTATTATGTGTGCAAACTGGACTTTTTGGACACCATGATTGCAAGGTATAACCTTTAGTGTCTGAACCCCTCTTGCTAATTGTTTCTGGGGAGATGGGGTAGGTAGCGAGAGGGAGTGATGAGGAGAGGGCCAGGGGAACCCTCCAAATACCACTTTCAGGGTTGGCATTGCAAATCGGGCATCTCCAACCAGTGGCTACTCCCAGGCTCCAACTGCTGCCGGCGGAACACAGCACATGCTACATTCCATTACTGACCTCACACTCATGATATCACACAACTAGCAGGTAACTCATCAGCACGCTTCTCCCTCACTTAAGGATGGAACAAATGGATAAGATGCCCAGAAGAACTACCCTTGTATCATGAACCACGCAAGGGAAAAAGGGAAGACAAACACGGCCAGTTGAAAAATTTAAAACTGCTATTCAAAACTGAATACTGAATTGAAAAAGCATTTTTAGATTGAGTATATTTTGTTACCTTGTCATAGCGTATGCAGCTTACCTACACTCTGCTTTTTGGGAAAAGAATCACTGTTGTGGCGTGCTGTTAATTGTTGGTAGTTTTTCTGAACTACAGCTCCCAGCAGGAAGGAGTACATATTTACGTCAGCAGTGCGTTTGTATGCTGGTCTGCACTGGTTCAGCTTGGACACAGCGGCACGGGCGCCGGGCAGGAATAGCTAACAAACTATAGCTGGTCTCTAAGTAAACAGGTGTTATTTACTTCTGCTAATCTCTTTTTTACCCCCCTCTATCTTAATTTAAATTGGACCTACCATGGGCCTTCCCCCTGATCTCAGCCTGCTATTAGCAGCACAAAAAGCAGCCCCTGAGACAATAGTAGGTATGTGAATCGGAAATATCAAGACCCCATATATAAATGCTGCGTATAGCTAATGACATACAGGACGGCTTCGGAGTTTCTGAACAAAGAGTTTGAGCTGTATGTATTGGTCAATTATTAGCAACTCTAATTAGTCCTACTTGTCCTACCAACTCCTCTCTGGAAATACCTCCATTCCCTTCTTTAGAAAAAGGCCTTAAGATATGTCCGGATGAAATAAGAATTTTGCCACAACCAGACGGAACGAAGAACTCCATTCTAAAGGATACCCCTAATATTAGATCTGTGGGAATTGTTGTTGAGAATGTAAGCAAGGATGGGCTCAACAGCCTAGGGTGAAATGATATTATGGATAACCTTTTTTATGATGTCAAACCTAGGAGTGTTGTATTGGCAAGGGAGGAGGCTATCTCTCACAGAGCTATTGGAGTTACGCCATGCATTTTTGATGGTAAAACCATCAGAGGTGTGATGATACTATGGATAATATCCCACAATGTTAAAGCCATGAAAGTTGTATCAGTTAGAGAGTTGTACCGTTGGAGAGGAGGGTATCTGTCCCACTATTTTTGGAGCTACACCATGTAAGTTTGAAGGGTGAAACTATAAAAATATCCATTCCGAAAATGTGGTCATTAAATAAAAACGCGATCGATATCCACGGTATTGATATGTTGTTTGACTGAAATATGGCTTAAAGTTTCAAGTGGACCTAAAATTGATCTTGCAGTGCCACCAGATTTTAATTTCTTTTGTATGAACTGGAATGTGGAAATCGGAGGAGGGGTTGCTATTATTGCCATGAAAAATCACCACTTTTTTAAAATCATCAAGTATATGTGGAGGTTGTGAAATTGTCCATCTCAAACTCACCCCCAGTAATAACAGGTTTGTCAATGTCATACCGATATAGCGTCCTCCTGAGGACATGCCCAACTGTAATGATGAAGTGATCCATTTACTGACAATGCTGAATACACCCAACTGTTCAACCCTACTGTTTGGTGATTTCGATCGATGGCGGGGTAACACTGCAGTTCTGTAAATAAAACTTGGTAGCATTGATATTGCAGTGCATAATAATGAGCTGACCCATATTAAAGGGAATATTCTGGATTGGGTAGCATCTTGGAAGACTAATTACTAAACCATGCATTTGGTCAGACCATTCCTTTGTCGAGTATGAGATCCAGCTTCCAGAGAGGCTGCCTCACAGACTCAATAAACCAAAAAGATATCAGCATGAACCTTAATAAAGTACAACCTAAGGATATAATTGATTGTGTAAATATTCTTATGACTCTATCACAGATTTGGATTAACCATGTGCACTGGCTGCCTCTTCTAGAGCACACCTTTTGAAGACACTAGATCAGGTAGCTCCCATGAAACATAAAAGTCTGAGAGACAGACTTAACCACAATTGCTGGTTTACACCAGTCAGAAAAAAAGGAGAAAATGCAAGCAGAGCATATATGGCTTGAATACAAAACTGACCTAAATAAGATAACATGGAAGTCTTTTTAGAAAAAAAACATATAGATTGGCAATCTTTGAGACAAAAAATAATTGTTTGAATGACTACATTGAAAACGGAGAAAACAATAGTAGAAAGCTTTTTGAAGTATTCAAACAATTACAGCTGCTGAATGTGCAACCTAAGTCCTTCACCCCACCAATGAAGACTGTATTAGAGTTCCGCAGGCCTTTGCAGAGAAGGTCAGCTTGGTCCATAAGAAAATAGCAAGTACCCTGGGCTCGGGTGTATATTCTAACCTGTTGGAAACTAAGGAAAACTGTACCCAGTCAAAGTTTGAAATTAACTTGGTTACTGTGACTGAGATAGAGAGGCTACTTGGGAACATGCGTCCTACTACATGCTATGGCGGTACTATTCCATCTAAACATGTCTTAGGAAATACTTACATTTTTGCCCTTTGCTTACATGATTTGTGAACGCTAGTTTTGCATATAATACTGTTGCGGACACCATTCAAGAGGTTGTGGTAACTCCCCTCTTAAAAAACCAGGTTTGAATCCCAAAGACGCTGAAAATTTGAGACCTATTACAAAATTCCCATTTCTTTTAAAAATTGTGAATAAGATGGCCTACGCACAGTTTCAAGGCGATCTAGAATGCTGTTCTTTCCTTCACCCAAGGTAATCCGGTTTTAGGACTAACCATGGCACAGAAAGTGCTCTACTGGACCTCCAAATGCCAGACAACATGGATGAAAGTAAAACCAGGCTGTTAGTGTTATTAGACCTATAAGCAGCATTTAATCTCCTGGATCATGAGTGCATCCTAGAAACCTTACTTAACTACAGGAGGCTGCTTTGAGAATGCAGTTTTTTGGATTAGCTGCTTCCTAAGTAATAGGAAATCCAGAGTGCAATGGGGAAATGCTGTGTCTGACTAAGCCATGCTGACGTAGAGTTCCTCAAGGTGTAGGTTTATCACCAGCTCTTTTCAATGTATATATCAAACCTCTCTGTGATTGTTACTGGAATTGGGGTGCAATTTAGCAACAATGCAGATGACGCCAAGCTATTGATAGAGCTGAGCGGTAACTATGCCAAGGATTCGGACAGACTAACTTCCACTTGGACGCTGTCAGTCATTCGATTTTGGATGTGCTTGAACAGTCCAAAAACAGAACTTGTGATCTTTGGCTCTTCACAGGCTGAGCTAAGCTTGACTTCAGATGTTTGAAATGTAATATTAAAGATGGCAGTATTTCAGTTCTGAACAAGCTGAAAATATTGAGGGTTTATTTTGAGTCTTCTCTGGGAGCCGAAGTACATGCTGAAGGTATTCCTAGAAACTCACAATACCCCCCCGAGATTGCTACAAAAGATGAAACCGTTTGTCTCCAGTCAAGAACTATAATCATGTCCAGAATTGATTATTGCAAGGCACATTTGTGTGGAGGCAGTAAAAGCAGTATTCACAGGCTTCAGATGGTACAAAATAAAGCTGTTAGGATTCTTAAGAACATCCCCAGGGGGGTGCAGCCTAGAGCTATATCGATGTGGCCTCTGCTCTGATGGCCTCCGTGTGAAGCCCGCGTAACTTCTGATTAATATACTGTTCCTAATGTCGTCTGAACTGCAGAAAGACTTTTCTCGGGACCGGAATGGTGGAGCTGCAACTCGAAGCAATTCTGACTCTTAACGCGCTTCCCTTCCCTTGTTTGAGCTGGTTCCCTGAAACGCAGATCATCGGAGCGTTCCAAGATGACAATCGGACCTGGGGACTGAGCCAGTGATATCCAGAACTGCGGCTGAAGGAGGACTGGGGGCTCCCGGAGGGGCTGGGGCGTCAGGCTCTGTCCATCTAGCCTGCACTCAGCGCTTTAGCCCTCACCCTCCTCCCCACCCCCCCGGCTCACACTGGGAGTGAGTGGCTTCCTTTCCAATTTGGGGGGCCCCAGGCAACACTGCCGCCGCCCCCGAAGCGGACCGACCGCCATCGCCCTTCGACCGCCGCTCCTGCTCCAATCCCCCGCGAGCAGGCGGGTGTCGGGACCTACCTTCCTTGAAGTTGGACCCCCGTGCTGCTGCATTGGACCAGAAGAAGACCGAGAAAGTCCTTCCACCGTGGGAAAACCTGAACAGCTCTCTGGTCCCGATCTCGGGCAGAGCCGGAGGGCTTCAGTCAATCCAGGCTCCACATGACGGTTGCTGGAGCCCGACCCGCAGCGCATTAGTCCTGCAGCCTGCCTCTCTTGGTGGGCTGTAAGCAGCCCCTCAGCATCTGCAAAACGAGCAGCATCACCCTCTTATTAGCCCCGCAGGGCTCGACTGCTCGGAGATGCCTTCCCCCCCCCACCCCCCCTTGTGACCTGGTGATAACTGGACGCTTCTGTGGTCTCCACCTCTGAACGTTTTCTGCTCCTCTTTAGTGCGCCCGGGTTCGGCGCCCCACACAGCAGCCCCTTCTTCCATCAGAGCCCCTGGACCTCCCCCCGCCTCCCAAGACCTGAGCTGGGGCCCACTGGCTGCCCGCCCTACACAGAGCGACAATTTCTGTACCCTGGACCCAAGGTACCTCCACGCTCAACCTCTCGCCTGCCTCCCAATGTCCCCGCTCCCACCACCATAGCCCAGACAACTTCCCATTAGCTGTACTACAGTGAGCCCACACCCCGCTGCAGCCATCTCTGCACAGCTGACTCTGGGTCTCACACCGCGGCCTCCCTTACTGCAGCTGCACTTGGGAGGCCTTGTTATCCGAGAGGGTGCGGGTGGTGCCTTCCTGGCCCCCCCGCAACCCTCCACCTCTTTGACGACCAGTAATAACCCCTCCCGCTCCCTCTCTGGGCCCCTGACCTCTGGGGGGGGCAAGATCCGTCCTGCCTCCAAATCCCCCCACCCCCAATCCTGCTGCCGGCCTAGACTGCCACTACCCGAGGGGTCCCACCCGCCAGCACTAAGACTCCTCAACCTGCGTCAATGGCCCTAAGCAACCAGAACGAACACAAAGCGAGGACACCGCTGCATGAGGGGCCGCAGCGGACTCAACTGGCAACCTTCTGAGGATTTAGCCCCTGGACTCCCTTCTTCAACCTCAAGCTGCTCAGTGGCCACCCCTGTAGCACCCCGATCACTCTGCGAGCAAGCCCAGGTCCCCCCTTCCTCATCCGCTCCTCGTCAAGGGCTCCCTCAACACCCCCGCTGCTTTTGGAATTGGCTGCTACATGCCCCCCCCCAGACGGATTGCACCCGCACCTCCAGTCTTCTACCGCACTAGGGTTTGAAGTGGCGATCGCCCTACCCTGAGGCCAAAGCCATCTGCCTTCACTGCCTCTCCACAATCTCAGTTTGGTCTGCACGCCCTTTACGGAAATGTCGAGGCACGTGAAGCCCCCCAAGAACGCTGATATCATCACAATGTTGCTGCCGGCTGACAAACGGAAGAAAGCTGACCCCCGAAATCCTCACCCCAATCACCCTCCGAAGGCCCAGATCAACTAACAACCAAAGGGGACATTAAGGCCTTTATGTTGGACATCAAGGCCGGATTTAGATCCTGCCTTGCGGAGCTCACCACTAAAATGGAGCAAACAGAACAAAGAGTCACAGAGGTGGAGCAGAGACTAGGCGAAGTGGGTGACCTCGCTCAGGAGCACTCAGCCACTCTCCAGGATCTACAACGCTCGGTCCAATCTCTAATCAGCAAAAAACGAGATCTTGGAGTTCAAAGAAGAAGACCTGGAGAACAGAGCTCGACTGAACAACCTGCGAATTCGGGAGGGGGGTCCCCTCCTCGATCCAGGACCAAAAGCTTGCAGAGTATATAAGCACCTTCTTTTAGTCCCTGCTGCCCCATCTAGACAAACCTCAGCTGATGCTATACCGCACTCATCGACTCCGCCCCCGCCAGGGAATGGATCCAGACGCTTCCCCAGATGTAATTACCCAGGTGAACTTCTGCTCAACCAAAGAGGCCATCATGGCCATTGGACGCTCTCAGGATGAACTAACGTTCCAAGGCTCACCCCTCCAAATCTACCAAGACCTAGCCACAGTAACAATCCAGAAGCGGAGAGCTCTGCAGCCCTTGACATCATTCCTTGCAGGATCAACGAGTCAAGTACAGATGGCTCTTCCCTACCGCGCTTCCGTTTTCATATAAGGGAGTTTCCCGAAATATCGCGCACCTGGAGGATGCAGCATCAATCCTGGACCCCAGGTCCATGGGAGGTGCTGGAAGCACTCCGCCTGGCCTCTCTGGGGTGGAGCCGGAGCCCTGCTCCCCCAGACAGAAATGCTCGACCGGGTCGAAAGTACAGAGGGCTTGGATCACAAGTAACCCCTGCTCCACTCCCCTCCCTATAGACCTAACGATCTACTGGATCAACTTTATTTAGCCCGACGACAATGGAACGCGAACTTCCCGAACCACATGCGCAGGCTTCACGCGGCCCATGCCCAACTTCGAGGTGAATGACACCAGGACCCTCTTGGAGTAAAATGCAAGAAAATTCGCTACAAACAGTTTTAGCCTTGCTGGCTCTGGGAACTGCCGAGATAGAAAACTCGGCCTCCCGGATTATTTTAGTTCTGGAGGTTGTTGTTAAAACCCCAGCTGCACGATGACCCGATACTAACCAAGCCTCCGGAGGATGAGTGAGCTCTGCTCTGCCCAATCCCCACCCCCAAGACACTTGCAGGTCCAGGAAACACCCCCTCTGCATCAGAAACTAAGGTTCGTCACGCTGAATGTTAGAAGATTGAAATCCCCCCCACCCTAAAAGAAAATCTACTCTACAACGCTAACAGGACGGCAAATTCTCTGTGGTTTTCCTGCAAATTCTCTGTGGTTTTCCTGCAAGAAACTCGCCTAATCCCAGCAGATTTTACCCGCCTTCACAGTAGATTTTTACTGCATCAATTCCTAGCTTCCAATGGCACTAAGAAAGGGGGCACCGCGATTCTCTTCGAAAGAGGGGTAAGACCACAGATTCTAGAGACCCTGCATTGCCCGGAGGGCCGCTTTATGGCGGTCAAATGCCTTATTTTCGGGCAGCTTTACTCCCTCATCTCAATCTATGTCTCAAATGATAAACAGGAAGAGTTCTACAGAGAATTAGAAGAGACCCTGCTCCCATTCATCGAAGGCCAAACCGTCATCGGAGGAGACTTTAACGGGGTCCCCGACCCGGTCAAGGACAGATCGCACCTTCCGAACCCCAGAGACTTTAAACTGGCGGCAGGCCTTCTTCACCTGTTCCGACACTGGATGTAGTGGACACGTGGAGAGTGCTTCACTTCAATGAAAAGAACTATTCCTTCTATTCACAAGTGCACAGAACTTTCTCCCAGATTGACCTCTTGCTGGCCTCCCCTCAAATCCTAGCGTTCGGTGACGACGTCGCCATTGGCCCAAGGGTGCTTTCCGTTCACGCTCCAATTGCCATGACGCTCCGGGCTCATGACCCTCCTTCCTGACGCTGATGGAACCTATATGAACCCATTCTCAACGAAATGTCACTAAAAGACTCCATAGCTAAAACAACCAAGAACTTCTTTATGGAGAACCCGAACAAGGACACGTCCCCAGCTAACACTTGGGATGCTATGAAAGCGGTGGTGCAAGGAGAACTGATCGCACAGGTAGCGGCCTTCCACAAATGCAGGTGGCAAATCTGCACGGATCTTGAGAACAAGGTCCACGGAGCTGAAGCAGTCCGCAGACTCAAAGGTTGGTCCCCAAAGTCCCAACGGCCCAACGGCCCTACAAGCGGCCCGAAAAATGCTGGAGGCACACTATTCAGAGGACACTGCAAATCTGCTGGCTAAAACCAAGCAAGGCTACTATGCCAAAAATAACAAGGTGAATAGACTGTTAGTTGAAAAACTCGTCAAAGCAAAGAAACAGAACTCTATTTTAGGCCTACGCGCCCCCCAAGGCAAAGTCCAATTTGCGGAACAAGAGAAACTACGACTTGTGGCCACCCACCTCTAGGAGGTAATGTCAGCATCCCTGAGGAACCAAGAAGAACTGGAGTACCTTCTAAGTGCTGCTCTTCCCCCGTCTCACGGACTCTGAGGGAGAGCCACGAGGCCCCAATCTCAGGTGAGGAGGTGGATGCAGCCATTATTAAGAGTCTCAAATCTAGAGCCCTGGGTCCAGACGGGTACACAAGGTGTTACAAAATGTTCTGCCCCCCTTACAGCCCTATTCAGGTCTTTTAGCATATCGGGATCCATCACTCCATCCATGCAGGAATCAATCACAGTACTCATTCTTAAACCGGGGAAAGACCCCAGGGATAACAGCTCATACAGGCCTATCTCACTACTAAACATCTACGGTAACATATATTCAAACATTTTGGCAAACCATTTGGCAGCCACCCTTCGCGACATTATAGACCCAGATCAGACAGGATTTGTAATGCACAGGTTGACTGGGGACAACATTCGTAGAGTCCTGAATCTAATAGACGTCGCAAATCAAGATTCGCGGAAGCTTGCTTTGCTGGCCTTAGATGTAACCAAAGCGTTCGACAAAGTGGACTGGGCGTTTCTGCGACATTCCCTTAAAGCCTTCCACTTTGCCCAATCTTCCAAAAGCTTGTGCTAGCAAACTACCAGTCCCCAAAGACCCGTCTTAAAGTCAATGGCCTCTTATCTGACCCGATCCCTTTAACCTGTGGAACTAGACAGGGATGCCCCTTGTCTCACCTGCTTTTTGCCCTGGCCATGGAACACCTTGCCCAACGAATCTGCCTGGACCCAAAGATTAAAGGACTTCAAGTGGGCTCCTCCTAACACAAGATCGCACTCTATGCCGATGATGTGCTACTTTCCATCACAGATATCTCTGCTTCATTGAAGCCAGCCCTAGCTGAGATTCATATATTTTGGAGGTTAGCAGGCTTTACCATTAACTTTGGGAAATCAGTTGTCCTAGGGGTTGGGCTGATGCCGGGGGAGCGAGAATCCTTAGAAATGCTATGTCAGATCCAATGGAGTGAAAAGGCCATTCCTTACCTTGGGGTCCAGATTCCTGCCCGCCTGGTGAATTTCCCCCAACTCTTCAAAGAACTGGAGAGAGATCTTGACCGATTGCTCTCGCTATGGAGATTTCACTTATTGGGCGCCTCACCACCTGCAAAATTAACCTCCTTCCACGGTTCCTCTGTTTGCTCTTTCCTGCCCACCACAATCCCTCTACCCCCCTCTGCGGCGCCTGCAGAGAAAAATGTTCCAGTTAATTTGGAGGGGTAGGAAATCGAGAATACCCCAGAGGACCATGATGGGCAGCTCCAGATTGGGAGGACTGTGGGTCCCTGACCTCCACAAATATCAGGTAGCAGCACAGCTGGCACAAATTCAGGCTTGGGTCATAGCTTCTGGTGCCCGAAATGGGTAGAGGTAGAGTAATCTCGCCTGCCCCTCCCCCTGCGTTTCCTTCCATATATCCCCCCCACCGCTGTGCCGGACCGGGCCGGGAACCCTATCTTCCACCAAACACACCCTGAAAACATGGGACTGGGCTTTGAAACATAATGGCATCCCGAGGGGTCTGGGCCCCTCCTCCCCAGTTTTTCATAACCCGGCCTTCTCACTGGGAATGCTGTCCGTCGAATTTCAGGAACTGGGTCACGGGAGGTCTTGAATCCCTGGGGCAACTCTTTGAGGAGGGCCATCCGTGCTCTTTTGAGCAATTCAAAGCAGCCTTTCAGTTAGCAGAAACAGACAGGTTTGCCTACTTAAAACTCCGACACTGGTGCTCTCATCCGCTGACCCGGTCAGCAGTGCTTCGCACCCTCAGCCCTCTTGAACTTGCCGTAAAAGACCTACCACCACGAGGGAAAATCTCCATGCTTTACAAGTTACTGCAAGAAGACATTCTCACCACAAGGGCTCCTTACATGTCAGTGGGAGGCAGACCTGGGGCACCCCATAGAGGACCAAACGTGGGTAGACAGCTGGTCGAGAACGCACTCTTCCTCCTTTTGCATTACTAACCGGGAGTGCGGTCATAAATTGCTCCTACGATGGTATTAACCCCCGCTCCGCTTGCACCACTTCCACCGGGCCTTGGACCCCCTATGTTGGCACCGATGTGGACACCCAGGGTCTTACATTCACATGTGGTGGACATGCCCAGCGGTAAAAGGATTCTGCTCCCAATGTTTTGCTACAATAAAAGACATCACCCAGGTGGCGATCGACATGGAACCAGAATCCATCCTCCTCGGGCCCCTATTCCGGGGATCTACCCAAGAACTGGTAGAATGGCCAACCTCCTAACACAATTCCTGCTGGCCGCGAAAATCACTGTAGCATGCACTTAGAAGGCTACCAAAGGCCCCTGAATGACCTTCTGGTGGGTAAAACTCTGGGACATTCTGATTGCGGAGAAAATCATTGCAGCCAAAGCTGGCCTTCACGCTTCACGAACATTTGGGCGCCATTTCTTGACTATGACCAGAACTTCCTGGCGTTAACCCACAAAACGCAGCTGGCCAGAGACACCCTTTAGTCAGACGGCGAGCGGCTGGCGCCTACTTGCACCCAACCCGACCTTGACGAAAGCTGACCTGAGAGGGGCATGGCGGTGGCCAGGGAATTCTCATAAATTGAATTGGAGGTAATGCTTTGTCTTTAATCTGTTGATGTCATTGTCATCTGTGCGCTGGTTTAAATTAAACACGTAAAAAAAAAAAAAACATCCCCAGGGGAGAACATGTCTCCCATTCTAGGAAAAGATTTGCACTGGCTGCCAGTTGCTGCCAGAATACAGTTCAAAGTAAAAACTTGAACTCATAAGTGCCTTGGTGGTGCAGCACCTTCTTATCTGATAAAAAGTCTGAAGCAATACGAACTAAGACGAATTTTACGTTCCTGCAATTACTAAACGCCTTGTGTGTCCTAGAATCAAACGGTTTGAAGGGGAATTCCTTCCCAGTCCTAGTAGCAACTGCATAGACCGCTCTCCCAATTGAGTTACATCAGTCAAGAAATCTTCTCTCCTTTAAGAAACTGTTGAAAACGTGATTATTCGAGTGAATTCTTTTGTTTGGAATTCTGTGTCCTGTTTCTTAATGTCACACTTGCAGATATCCACATGTGAGCGAAGCTGAATTGATTAACACATGAACAGAAAGTACCCTGGGTACTACACCAAGTACTCCACAGCACACGCAGGTGTCCATATAGAAATCGGGGCAAAGAACAAAATGGGGACAAAGAGAAAGGAAAAACAAAACAGGAAGCAGAGAGGAGGAAATGGATACAACACAGTGAGACCCCACTGACACCAACCGCACCCATTTCCTCCTAAAGTTTCCCCAAAAGACAGACCAAATGCCAACCACGAGGAGTAGAACACCTACAACTCTAACCTCACGAGATGACCAAATGCATTGCCCATTCTTAAGTTCTTGAAGTCCGACCTCGCAGCTGCAACACAGACATGCAATGTAATGACCAAATCCATACTTTCTGCTGCAACCACACCAGCGCCGCAGGATATGGAAAATTAACAAGCTACTATAACTACTTGCTGCTTCCACATCAGTGCTGCAGAATATAAATATCCTAGCACGCTAGTACTGTACATTGTCTGCCGCAACCACACCAGCGCTGCAAGAGCACAGTAAACTTACCACACGAATAAACGCAGTACAAGACGTCAATTTAAACTTTCTACCACCCTCTTATAACCTTAAGTGACTCCCAAACGTAATGAAAATCCAGCGTGCGCACAACATACATAGGCACTTACATAACCTCCAATATGGAAACTAAAGCACCTTACTAACCTCTACAACGCTACAAGTTTTCAAAGTCTATATCTCCACCCCAAATCACTCTGCAGTCACCACAAAGGTACCACAGGGGTCTCAACATGTATATTTGAGTATCACTAATTAACACTGACGTTACCAGAACTGCAGCACATAGGTTGCTGCATCTGATCACTCAAAGAAGTTTGTACCGCGCCGTCACTAAACCTGCTCCAGGAAAGCAAAACTTACAGAGCAAGTTAATCTTTACTTATTGATGCCTCTGATCAGTCAAAGGGTAAACGCATGACGTACATGCACACTCATCAATAGTCACTACGCTGACAATATAGTCAGACCTCGCAAGCACACAATATTCTTAACTTAAACTCACAACCATACAGCACATTTTAAATAGAGATGAATAATGTTATACACAAAGACAACCTCGCAATGCGAATACGATTTCATCAAGGATGGTGAAAAATGCACGTACTTTACTTAGCTACTTTTGACTTTACTTAGCTAGTTGTGCCTGCTAACCTACTTAATTTATCAACAACCTATAGTTTGCCTAATAATGTACATTAACCTATATACTCAAAAGGGGAAAACGCAAATACTAAAAGCTACCAGAAGATTTTTTTTCAATTTCACAATATACATTCCTGCCAATATTTCATCTTCGCTAAATTGTAGTAAATCAATTTCTTTCAACCATTCCAATAAACCAGGATCAAACTCTTTGAGTGTTCTTAACAATGGCCGCCTTGCAGGGCGGAGTGCCATTCTGCAAGTGAGGCAGAACCCCAGGACAATGGCAAGCCTGTTCTCTGCTGCTGAGTCGCAAAACCCCTAAGCTGCAAACACTGGCCAAGCCATTGTTGACAAAGTACCACTGTTCCTAGCAGCCCTCCATGCCTGCTCCTTCACGTGATTTGTTAGATACATCCTGCTTCTTATTTCTTTTTATGGATACTGCTGCTCTTAGTCACAGTCCATGCCATTGCGTAGTCTTCTCTTCCGCCTGAGTGGCCCCTTGTTCTCAATTGCTCTGTCGGCAAACTCCATCTGGAACTCCTATGTTTGCGTTGCCAGGTCCATTAAGCAACGTGTTGTCGTTATGTGCATATTTGTGGATTGGAGCGCTTTGCTGACGACCGCCCTCTGACATCATCAGTGCGATTCAGGCGTTGAAGGTGGACAGCTCCTTGAAGAGAAGTACTGTTAGACTTGTTGCGCTAATTCAAGCGCCTAGGGACCTTATCCGACTCACCGTGAGGCGTGTCAGTGTCACACACCGTTCCAGATAACGGCTCCAGCTACAAGATGCTCCTACTTACAGCTGTGTTAAACGACCCAGCCAGGGAGGCTGCCGAGTGGCCGTGCAAAACAGCTTGCTAGGGCATCTAGACCAACGTGCAGCTCTGATGATGGAAACACCGTCCTGGGTGGTGGGCAGTTTGGTGTGGGGGACAATGGGTTGCAAACGTTTCTCCCCGCACAGCTGCAGCATCAGGAGGTACCACAGTTCAACTGCCACAACTCTGTTGCGTGGACCACTCATCGCCAATATGTTTTAATCACAGGCAATTAAGTAGAGACCTGAATGAAGTGCTGAGTCCATAATATGAAGAGAAGTTCCTTTAATTGGTACACATTCTAGGTAGACACAAGAGACATACGAATAACAACCCATCGGTGCCCACCACCTAGGCTCCAACTGCTGGCGCCGGCATGCCACACTACTTTCTATTAATTCTGTTGCTGACCTTACACACACTCATGACATCATCACACAGCCCACACTATTCACACTCCAGCCCGGGGGAAGCATGGGGGAATAGGGCTGCTGCCATGACAGGGACGTCTGATTACAAGATGACAGGTGCTCCAAATAAAGTCTCAGTCTGCAGTGCAGTGCCGTAGGCTAGCAATATTCAATCCTAACAGCAGTAGCCACACATTTACCAATTTAGGGACCAATGTCCACCATTCAATCCTGGGTTGAAGCCATTAACAGAGAAAAGGTATCCCCAATTCCTCCAACTACAGTTGAAGAGTGGATATAAAAGTGGACGGGGACAAACAAATAGTCATGAAGATTTAAGTCCAATTGCAATGTGTGGGTGTGTGGAAAGAGAAAGGAGCAGTGAAAAGAAGGAATTGTGGAGGGCATGGCCAGGAGGAAGGTAGAGAGAAACCTGAGGCAGAGAAAGGAGTTGGCAGAGGGACATAGGAGTTCAAGAAAGAGGTTTGATGAGAGTGCTATAAAGCTGAATGTCATTGGAGACGGCAAAAGGTTGGAGACGAAGGACGGTTGTGGAAGTGGACAGAGATCCAGAGACCAATCAAAGAAGATGCCAGGCTGGAAGGGGTGCCGATAGGTAAGGCACCTTGACCTGTAGCTGGAGCTGGGTGCAGCAAGGACATAAGTGGAAAGTCTTGAGGGGCGTGGCCAACTGCCATGCGGTGAGGACGTATTCCATGCTGCTCCCGTATGATCTGTCCTGATCCGGGCCAAAGACTTGTTTAATCATGGGTATTGATGCCCAAAACAAAAGCCAAGTGTGTGCAAAGCATAGAGGCGCGTAATTCTGCAGGCATTCTTGGGCCGAGAGTACGAGATCCATGGAGACGCGAGTTAGAAGATTCGGGACAGAACCCTGAGCCAGCAACAAAGATGGCCGCCAGCTGGAGCCAGATAGCGGCATTGTTAACCCTTGCGAGCAATAGGGTTGTGGGGCACTGGGTAAGCACACTGCCGAGGCCAACACAAACGAGTCAGCAGCACCCGCGAAGGTGCAGTGTGTTCATCCAGAGGTTCTCAGTCCCAATGGGTGCATAGATTGGAGGAAGGGCACACACGGAACAAGGAGCCGCGGGTCTGGAAGTGGGCGCTGCACAGTGCAGAGCCTGCGCCCAAGAAGTAGCAGAACCAGCGAAGTTCCCCTTGTCCAGAAGAGCCCTTCAGGGCAGACGTGCAGCAAGGAACGAGGCGGGCTTGTGGCCCTGACCCAGCGAGGAGCGTGACTACCTCCCACTCAGGGTAATGAGACGCGGCGCCTTGCGATCGGGAGCTTGAGTTCGGATTGAGCTGAGCGAGGACAGAGAGAGTGGATCTGGCAGGTTAGTGTGAACCTCCTACCCCCCTGCTACTTCAACATCATCTCCTATTACGCCTGGTGCAATACCAGAACGTTTAAACTAGCCGCGTGGTGCGCAGCAATGAAAAGGGGTGATGGAAGAATACAAATAAAGGCTTGGTGACAGTGTGCAAGTTCCCCCTGACCTGCAGAATAGAATTGTTCGCCCCGCTCTTGGGTGTACCTGGGCGGATCGTACAGCCCCGGAAGTGCTGCAAGTCACAGAGGGAAGCGGCCCGGTAGCACAGCGTAATCTCCATTCTGCCTCCCTAACACACAACAAACGACACATTGCGCTCCGGGCAGCTAGGCAGCGCCTGAGGGCCACAAAGATGCTGCATAAGGCGGAGGAGACCACAGAGAGAATTATAAATGTTTAAAAGGGTCCCAGCCAGCAACAAGGGTACACCCATAGCAGCAATCAGCTGAACTGAAAAAAGGGACCCAGTGCCAACAGGCCTGGAGTAGACTGCAAGCCACAAGCAGCACACCGGATACAAGTAACCATGGGGGACGTTGTCGCATGCAACCAGGCCAGCCATAACGCAGTGCATCCAGAAGCTGGGGTTCATGGACAGATCACTGGTGGTCCAGTAATATAATATCCTGCGCAGACCGAGTAGCTCCCTGGGACCTCACACATGCTGCCCAAAGCGCCGAGGCAGAAATCCAACAGCCCACGCTGGGTAACTTTGAGAAGGCAGGGGGCACCATGACATAGACCTCAACTGCTGCACACCTGCAGGCTGACAACATGGAACATGCAGGGAATGATCAGCTGGTCCTGGTGGCCATTGCAGACCTAAAAGCCTCCTTTGAATATAAAATGGACACAAAAAGGCCTTAACCTCTTGCGCATTGATGTACGGGCGCTTTCGGACAGAGCGGGGACACTAGAAAAACAGGTAGACTTGAATACAATTTGGCTCCAAGACTCCATGAAAATGACATCAATAATGCAGCAACAAATAAAGAACTTGGAGGGGAGAGTGGAAGATGCGGAAGGGAGAGCTCTAAGGAACAATATCAGGATTGTAGGCCTTCTGGAGGGGGAAGGAGGGAGGGAACCCTACACATTTTATAGAAAACCGGTTACTGCAAGAAGTAGGTCCAGGTAACCTGATGCAGGGATTCACAGTTGAACGAGCACACAGGTCCTTGGCCCGTAAACCTCCACCAGGGGCAGCTCCGCCTCCTATAATTGCAAAGATCCTGAACTATAAAGACCAAGAAAAAATCCTTGACTTCTTTAGATCGGGAGGCATGCTACAGCGAGCGTCAGCAAGTCACGGCGTACCCCATTTGCACCCTCCAGTTACAAAAATCCAAAATGCAATTTACCTCTGTTAAGAGGAGACCAGGCAAGTCCACTCTGAGATATATGCTGTTGTATCCGGCAAGGCTTAAAATAATACATAATGGGCGCTCTTTCTTTTTTGACACTCCAGAGGACGCCCATAAGTGGATGCATATAGAGCGCCTGCCGTCGTGAATGGAAGGAAAAATGGATGAAGCTGCTAGGAAGTAACCCATGGCCTCCAGGCTGGTCCGATGAGAGTTAGTATGGTATGGCGCACAGACCCTTATCAGAGCTACGACACTGACTGAGGCAAGTGCTCTAGGCCTATAATGTTAAGGAATACAGGAACTAACACTGCGCACCCCCCTGCAGACACAGCGGAGGACGAGATGAGGAATAACACTCTACCCATGAATTTGGTTAGTTTTGGATACTGCTGGTTGCGTATCCGCATACTGAAATACCAACACCAGAGGTGGACAGGTTTGCTCGGTGCGGAAGTGAAAAGCGGGGATGCCTGAGCATGGGGAACATAGCTGGACAATTGTTGAGAAGTTATGTGAAACGGCAGGTGGGAAGCCTGGGGGGGCAAGGGAAGTTGGGGTCTTGTGGAAATGTTTGCCATTAGTTGCCACAGTCATAAAATGTAGTGTAGATCTGAGAAACAAATGTGGGTTGCTTAGGAAAAACTGGAACAATGGCAGGGGACCTTAGAGTGATCACTTGGAACGTCGGGGGCCTAAATAACTACATCAAGAGAAAGCGCGTAATGACCTATTTAAGCCATTAGAAAGTGGATGTTGCCCTATTACAGGAAACTCTCCTGACAAACGAAAATCACAGGGCCCTTACCTCTAAATAGAGTGGCAGCACGACAGGGTCACCCTATTCAGCCTATGCTAGAGGGGTACTCCTACGGATTGCCCTGTCAGTGCCCTTCCGAATCCTCCAAACGGCAACAGACAAAGCAGGCACGATGGTCTTGGTTCATGGATTCTTAGAGAAGCGGGAGATGTGCTTTGTTAATACCTATGCCTCGAACCACGATGCAGGAGGTTTTTTCTGCTTTCTGTACCCCAAATTGGGCCCTTATAGGCCCTATACCATTATCTTGAGTGGGGATTTGAATTGTACAAAAGATCCTAGACTATACGGGGCTAACCCTAAATAGGTGCACCCAGCCCCACCAGCTAAGGCACTCAATGCACTAGTAGAAGCCTTTGATCTAGTGTACGTGTGGCACCCGCAAACTCGAGGATATTCTCACTATGCAGCCCCCCAGGACTTGCACACAAGATTAGATTTTTTTATTTTTTATTTAAAATTAGTTGTATACGGTTTCCAAAGAAACCTTTACAAAAACATACAAACAAAACAGTCATGTCAGTACAATCATAGATAATATAGCTTATTAAAAGAAAACATTCATTTTACTATATATATATATATATATATTTCTGATGTTTGTTAATCTGCTTAGAATCACATGCTGTGCAAGGTCCGACATCCAGTGGTCACTGCAGAGTATTGCATTTTGTTTTTCGGAGTCGAAAAGGGGACATCGACAAGGCGTGTCTGTAACACTATCCCTATAGTGACGTGCGGTGTACCCACAATCCCTCACGCGTTGAGGTCCCTCAGATTGTCATTTTCCACCCAGATATTGGTCGCCTTTACGCGGAGCTCCTCGAGAGACATTGCAAATGAATTTACTCGACCTTTGGTCGTTATTTATTAATATCTATTTAAATAAGATCCCTACCTCGACGTAGCTGTGAAGCCATTTCTCCACCGAGTAAGAACTTCGACGGCGGGGACAAGACGGAGGAGATCCTTCGGCGCTGCCGAACACGTGGCCTGGCCTCGCCGGCCAAAAGACAGTAAGGAGAGTGGGGTCGTGGGACATTTCTTGGTTCTCTCTGAGAATGCCTTTCCTTTTCCCCCTACCTTTCCCTCCGTGTTGTTATCACAGGGAAATATTTCCTCAGCTATGGCGAGGACACCCTTTAGGTTTTGCCTGCTTTGCAAGGGCAAGTTTACCTGGAAAGACTAGCATAAACGGTGTAACCGTTGCTTGCCCATCGACCACAAGGAAGACGGCTGCGCGGCTTGTCAGCTTCTTAAGCCTAAGACTTTAAAGGACCGCAGGGTCAAAAGATGGGCGGCCTAAGCCATGTCGAGGTCCGATTCCTCACCCGCTGCCGCCGCCGCAGAAAGTGACGAGGAATGTGATAACCAGACATCCGTTTCGGAAGTCGTAGACTTCTCTAAGGAGCTCTCGCGTTCCTCGTCGTCTGTCCCAGGCCCCGACAAGCTCGGCTCACGCCCTGCTTATGGGGATGAAAACCCGGCGACACCGACGCACACAAAAAACACTCCCATAAACACATAACCCACGGCTCTTCTTCGTCAAAGACGAAGAAACCAGCAGCGCCAACGGAGACGCAGGTTCCACCGGCGTCCTCCTCAGACCGTAAGAGTCTTAAGCCCCCCCTCGCAACCGCAGACGCGACCAGCGACTGGGCTTCCCCCAGATAAGGGCGCTACCCCCAAACCACCAGATGAAGCGCTCAGTCAGAGAGTGCCCGTCGCCGTAGAACGCGCAATGGCCGTAACGTCAATACCAGAGCCCTCCACAGACCGATTAGTCGTCGAGAGCCTGGCGAGGATCGTTTCGCCGTCCGCTTCTGGCTATCGGTGGAAAGATACGCCGAATACCGCAAAGAAGGCTAGAGAAACCCGGAAAAACCGGAAGGAAGGCAGGAACTGCCCCCTTCATCTAAAGGGACTCCTAGCCTACCAGAAGGTTTTTCAGACGGCCAAAAACCCTATTTTTTTCCCACCCAGACCGCTCAGGGGTACCTCATGAGACCCTGGAGAGACTCCAGTTCTGTATGGAGAAGATGGAGAGGTTTATGGAGACTCAAAACCTACCACCACACAAGAGGGCAAGAGAGGGACCTCAGATGGACCCCAGGGCTAAATTCCCTAGGCTGCTTAATTCCTCCCAAGTGGATGTAGATTTATATGACCTCACTGAAGAGGACCCCCACTTTCAGGAGGAGGACGAATTTTCAGGCAACAAAGAGGAACAAAACCTAGAGGAGGAGGGTTTTGAAGAAAATCCAGATATAGGTGGGGGGTCTTCAGAGGAGACCTAGAGGAAGGTGCTTCACAGCCCTGGCAGTCCCCATCAGCGGTTTCGGACCCTGATGCACTAAACCTGTCCCCTCCCGAGGACTCACCTAATAGGAACACGTCACCTATAGACGATCAACCTACATTTAATGCACTACTACGCAAGGCAGCAGCGCATTTCGAAATAGACACTGGGGAGATTTCTCCTGACATTGACTTTGTGGAGAAGGTAATAAAGGAGAAACCACCTGTCAGCCAGACGTTTCCCCTCCTCGACTCAGTAAGGAGATGAATTATCCCTTCACTATCTACACCCGCGTTGGTCAGAGGGGTCAACCCGAGGATAGAAAAACTATTCAGTCCCTCTCCTTCAGACCCGTTGTACGTCAGGGGCCACTCTGTACCAGACTCCGTAGTGGTGACAAATACAAGGAAAAGAGCAGGGGTCCCGCTGTCTACCAGCGAAGCACCACCAGATAAAGAGGGTAAAAAATGGTATGTCCTGGGGAAGAGGATCACAGCCTCCGCTGCTTTTGCCACAAGGATTGCAAACAACAACTCCCTGCTAGCAAGTTACGCAGATGCACAATGGAGCAAGCTACGTTAGGATGCCGAGGAGGTACCAGAACCCCTACGTACACGCCTTCTGGGCACGATTACTGAAGGGACCCTAGTCAACCAAAGCATCGTGAAAAACACTCTGGATGCTGCAGAAACGGCTGGCCGTTCCCTAGTTCAAGGAATACTCCTCAAACGCCATGTCTGGCTGCGTAATTCAGGGTTTAAACCTGAAACACAAGCATCTCTAATCAACAAGCCTATAGAAGATGCCAACCTCTTTGGAAAGGCGGTTGATGAGGCACTAGAAACGGCAAAGAAAGAGTTTGACACCATCAAAACCCTAGACCAGATTTCTAGGCCTCCTAACAAACGTGGCTATGGCAATAGGCGCTTTTTCCAAGGCCAACGCCAGCAGCAAAATAAGCAGCAGCAATACTCTGCAAATAACTGGTCCTCTAACCAAGGCACCAGTGGGCAATACAACCAGAGAGGACAACGCCGTAGCAAAGGGAGAGGTCGAGGTTCCACCCCTAGAGGTTCCCAAGCCACCAACACCAAATGACTCGAAGATTCGGGTCCCCTCCCATGCATCGCCTGTCGGGGGCCGGTTAACATCCTTTCTTCCAGCATGGGAGGGAATAACTTCAGACCGCTGGGTACTATCAACCATAGCCCGCGGCTACTGTATAGAATTCAACAGTTCCCCAACGTACAGACCCCCAAGGGGACGACGTATGACACCAGAACACCTCGCCATCCTTCTACAAGAAGTGGACCAGCTACTGGAAAAAGGAGCTATAGAGGTCGTGTCTCTATCTCAGGGAACGGAAGGTATTTATTCAGTGTACTTCCTTGTACCCAAAAAGGACTCAACCATGCGCCCTGTATTAGATCTGCGCCCAGCAAACAAATTTGTCAAACCTCAAAAGTTTTGTATGGTGACCTTACAGGAAGTGATCCCCCTGCTATCACAAGGAGATTACATGACAACACTGGACAACACTGGACATGAAAGATGCATACTTTCATATTTTAATGTTGCCAACGCACAGAAAATACCTCAGGTTCATGATAGAGGGCAAACACTTCCAGTTCAGAGTGCTACCCTGAGGGTATTCACGAAAGTACTGGCAGTGGCCCACCTGCGCAGGTTGTCCATCCCAGTATAACCTTTCCTCAACGATTGGCTCAGAACAGGGGATTCTTACGAAACATGCTTCTCAAATACCCAAAAGACTGTAGAGCTTCTCCATCAACGAGAAGAAGTCCAGCCTAGAGCCCAGCCAAGTCGAACAATTCCTAGGGGCTCTAATTCGAACAACGGACGGCCTCGTCTTCCCCTCCAACGAGAGGGCCCAAAACATGCTGTTTCAGATCCCTCAATATGTAGCAGGTCGAGAGGTGACGGTACGCAAAGCAATGCTCTTGCTAGGAATTATGGCGTCATGTATTTATTTGGTGCTCCACGTGCGCCTGCGCCCAATGCAAGAGTGGCTCAACAGCCAGTGGTGTCAGGCCAGCGGACAATGGGACGATCTAGTGGTGGTCTCGCAGGCCTTGGTTCTATCGCTACGGTGGTGGTCGAAGGAAAACCTGGTAATAGGAAAACCATTCGCCACCACCGCAGTGGAAGCCACTCTAACCACAGACGCATCCCTCACAGGATGGGGGGGCTCACCTATCCCATCAGACTGCTCACAGAGTTTGGACTCCGAGCGTAGCATCCAAGCACATAAACGTACTGGAGCTACTGGCTGTGTTCAAGGCACTAAAAGCCTTCCAGGCACACCTACAAGGGAAGACAGTGATGGTCCTCACGGACAGCACCACAGCCATGTACTACCTCAACAAACAAGGGGGCACTCACTCTCCAGGACTGTCCAAGCTGTCCCAGAACATCTGGAAGTGGGCTCTCAAACACAACATGTTCCTACTGTCACAACATGTACCAGGGGAACTCAATCTGCTAGCAGACGAACTAAGCAGAGACTTCGCTCTGCCCTCAGAGTACGAATGGTGTTTACACGAAGACATCGTCTTCGACGTTTTCACACAATGGGGATTCCCAGAAATAGACCTGTTCGCAACCCTGGAGAACTCACAATGCCAAGATTACGCCTCCAGGTACCCCCAGAACCAATCCAAGGGGAATGGTCTATCGATTCCATGGTCAGGGAAATTTACCATGATACTAGGGGCACCAATGTGGGCCCGGCAGCCATGGTTCGCTCACCTGATGGAGATGTCTCTATCTCCTCCAGTGAAACTTCCCTGCCCGTACAACATGCTGTCACAGGTCAAGGGCAGGACACTGCATCCATGCCCTCAGACCATGAACTTAGCAGCCTGGCTCCTGAGATCATAGAATTTGGACATTTACAACTCCCGCAGAGATGCATGGACATCCTCAGGGAGGCTAGAAAGCCTAACACTTGTCACTGTTATTCTAGCAAATGGAAGAGATTTGTCATCTGGTGTAGAGGAAGAAACATCAACCCTGTTGACTGCTCTCCCACACAAATTGTTCTGTACCTAACCCATTTACTGGACTCAGCTCTAGTATTCAATTCTATTAAAGTCCACCTAGCAGCATTTTCTGCATACACTACTTCCCAACTTAGTGTCATGGTGGAAAGTCCCAGTTACTAAAGCCTTTATGGAGGGGGTAAAGAGAATACACCCTCCGATAGCAAACCCAGCTCCCGGCTGGGACCTAAATGTGGTATTTACCAGGCTCATGGGCTCACCCTTTGAACCCATGCACAAGGCAACTCTTAAAGACCTCACTCTTAAGACCGCCTTCCTAATAGCCATCACCTCCATTAGGAGAGTAAGTGAACTACAGGCTCTTTCTGTTCTAGAGCCCTTTGTAACGGTTCACAAAGATAAGGTGGTTCTAAGCACACACCCAAGGTTTGCACTGAAATTCATCTCGAAATTCCATGTCAACCAGTCAATAGAACTATCAACGTTCTTTCAAAACCCTTCAAATTTGGGAGAAAAAAGCTTGCATACACTTGATGTGTGCAGAGCTGTTATGTTTTATATGGAAAGAACTAGACAACTGAGAAAGACTAATCAGTTCTTTGTCTCGGTGGCAGCAGGAAGAGAAGGAGATGCAGTCTCAAAGCCCACTATATCTAGATGGATTGTTCAATGCATCACTCTGTTTCTCTCTTGCTAAGAGAGAACTACCCTTCAAGCCAAGAGCATACTCTACTCGAGGTACTGGGGCATCCATAGCATTCATTGCAAATGTTCCCCTTGAGTCCATTTTCAAAGCGGCAACCTGGAGTTCTGTACACACCTTTACAAAACACTACTGTCTAGATGCCCACTCTAGATCTGATTCCCAGGTGGGACAAGCAGTATTAAGACATCTTTTCTCTACTGTTCCTTCTCACAACCCACCTCCAACTCCGGGTACTGCTTGCCAGTCTATGCACAGCATGTGATTCTAAGCAGATTAACAAACATCAGAAGACAATGCCTTACTTACCGTAAAAGCATTTATGGTGGTTGTATCTGCTTAGATTCACATGCGCCCACCCTTCCTCCCCGCTCGGATGGAAGGAACAGACATTTTTTTATATCTCTTTTCTGTACTCACTCACGTCTAGAAGGCTCCCTCAGGGCAGAAAAAATACAAACGGAGGGACCTCGACGCGTGAGGGATTGTGGGTACACCGCACGCCACTATAGGGATAGTGTTACAGACACGCCTTGTCGACGTCCCCTTTTCGACTACGAAAAACAAAATGCAATACTCTGCAGTGACCACTAGATGTCGGACTATGCACAGCATGTGAATCTAAGCAGATACAACCATCAGAAATGTTTTTACCGTAAGTAATACATTGTCATATATATCGATATGTTTACATAGAAATGTACTTGCACTTTATGTTGTAACTGTGGGCTGTCCCACTCATCAGATTTTTGGCTATTGCACTTGCACTTTATAGAAACATGTTTTAATTCCATGGTTGCATTTTCCTGATACTGATGCATTTATTTTTTGCAACTGTTATGTCAATATGTTTACATATTATTGCACTTGCACTTTGTCATAACCCTTTGACTACATGTGGAACGCCATGTTTTCATTTTCCTAACGGAGCAAAACTACTGTCGTATATGCATACGTATCAATTGTTCTTTAGCCATTTTTATTATGGGGATTATATTTTAGCATTAAGCTTGTCTCTTATTTCTGTGATATTTTAAACATGTTTCTTAAATTTGCTTTATGGTGCATTGTATTATACTGCTATATTTAAATGCTGATGTTATTGTTCTGTGTTGGACCTTACTCCAGTCTAACATGGCTGCCCTGGTTTTCACAGCATAGTGGCTGATGTGTGGAAACAGGCATAATGGAAGAGGGACTATTGCGCAATATGTACTGTGTTTTTCACCATGGTTCCCTTAACGTGATCAAGCACTTAGGGAAGCGTGAAACGCGTCGTTCAGGACCCATCCTTGGCATCCTGCTTTGCTTGTTGTGTGTGCTTTGCCTTTTTTGCCTTATTTACCAACATTAAAACTCATGTCTTCATTTGGATTTGAGTTTTTTTTTTTTTTTTTTAGGGACCTGCAGTACCTCTTGGTGGAGTGCGGTTTATTTCCTCTGCTTTGTTTTGTGATATATATAATATGCATAAGAAATTCCTCAGAGACAAAATAGATTATGAGATAGGTCATGTTTTCACTTTTGCCAAACGTTTTGATTCCCTCTGCAAAACCAATGCCACACAGTCAGCATCTGTGCAGTCTGGTCATCCAGGTGCTGCCACATCCGAGTCGGATATCTCTGCACCTGAAACCGATGAGCCTACACTCAAAATGAATTGTTTAGACAAAATCCGACTGTTGTGTCAGGATGGGAAAAATCAAAAAAGAGGCAGGGGTCGCGGCAAAACAAGAGGAAAAGGAAGAGGACAGAAATCACAGGCAGGAAAGTCATCCGCCGAGGCCGACGTGGGAACCGGTTCAAATGGGCAGCAACAGGGCAGATCAATGCGCTCTGGTGTCAAAAATCAATAACAGACAACATGAAGTGCTTCCAAATTATTAATCTCTCGTCCCATGTCCTTACTAAATCTCAGACCTCGCTCCTGTCTTTGGGTCTTAACTTTTGTCCCACTATGAACTATGACTATGTGCAAGCATGCATAGATTTTGACAAATTTCTGCGTAAAATTAAACTCAAGAAATTCTTTGCCACTAACAACATCACTGCCAAGCATTCAACACCACGCACCGGCGGTACTGATCTTCTCATCTCAGACATTCCTCCATTCATGGATCTGGCATGTCTTGATGAGGATAAATTTGACTCTACAAATGTTGATTTTTATGAGTTTGACATTAATCCTAATTGGGACATAAGTACCAAACTCAAGAATAAATCCAGATTCAACCCACAATTTCCAGTAAGGGGCTGTATCGAGGCATTTCATGACCTTTGTGTCAGTGATTTCAGAAGACTTCGTCAGAAAACCAGTATCACCAAGCAGAATCTCACTGCTGCACAGCGGTTGGCCATCAGTGAACTCCAACAGCTATACAATATCATCATCAAACCAGCCGATAAAGGCTCTAATATCGTCATTCAAGACGGAACAAAATATGTAGCAGAGGCCAATCGGCAATTACATGATCGTCTGTGCTACCTCAAGCTTTCTAAAGACCCTTTCGAAGAAATCGGAACAGACTTGACAGCTCTATGTACCAAGTGGGCGAGTGAAGACCTATTGGAGGACAACTTGATCAAATTCCTCATTCCTGCATGTCACACCATACCCACTATCTATGTTCTTCCCAAAACACATAAATCCCTTAACTGTCCCCCAGGTAGGCCCATTGTTACCTTGTGTGGCTCACTATTGGAACATCTGGCCGAATTTATTGATGAAACACTTTTTCTTTTTGTTTCAGTGTTGCCATCCTACCTGAGGGATACTAAGTATTTCTTACAACATATTACTAATACACCTTGGCAGGAAGGTCTGCTCTTGGCCACACTAGATGTGGTTTCACTATATACTTCTATCAATCACACTGTTGGTGTTAATGCATGCAAATAATATTTGGACACTCGCTCTCTTAATTATCTTGGACATAGTTCTATGATTTTGGATATGCTTCTGTTCTGCCTACATAACAATGTTTTTCTTTTTGAGGGTTCCTTCTTTCGGCAAGTTAGGGGGACTGCGATGGGAAGTAAAGTCTTATGCACCATCTTATGCTAATCTTACGATGGGGTGGTGGGAGGCTACTTTTCTGTCTGATTTACTAATCGGAAAGCGATTTGCTATCTTTTGTCAAAAGCCTTAATGGCAATCAGGCCAATCAGGCCAATCTGAGCTTTACTGAATGCCAATGCCATAGCCATAGCCATTCTGAGATTGTCTATCTGGATGTCATTGTTATGTTGGATAATTCAGGTATTCACACGGCACGCCATAAGAAACCCACCAATACTGGTGTGCCTCTTCATGCTAACAGCTGTCACCCTGTATCATGCAAAAAATCCATTCCATACGGTGAATTCATCCGGTATCGCCGTAACTGTACTAATATTGCCTCATTTGATCATCACTGTGCATTGACAGCTAGGGATTTTTTTTAGACAAGAGAACTATTGAAATGGCCTATATTCGGGCACGTGGAATGTCCAGAGACAAACTATTATATGACATCAATCCCAAAATGATCACTAATGATGAACCCAGACTTATCATTTCGTTCAATACCGCCTCAAACAACATTCAGAAAATTGTTGAAAAACACTGGCGTGTTCTTACTTTAGACAATGATTTTCGGGCCTATTTTGGCCAACTGTCCTACCATGACGTACAAACGTGTGCCCTCCTTGAGAGATAAACTTGTGTCCAGCTTCCTATTTCCAGGTGGCAAAAATCCGTCCTTAACTACCTGGCTCTCAGCTTCTCCCATGGGATTCACAAAATGTATGAAGTGCAAAGCGTGCGCTCACGCGACTGTACAGAAATCATTTGTACATCCAGTCACGAAAATTCAGCAGAAGATAACATTTTCTATCAACTGTGACACCACTTTTGTCGTGTATGTTCTCGCATGGCCTTGCACGAGATGGTACTTTGGGAGTACGACATGCAAACAAACTCAGAGCTATTAAGAATTCTGATCCGGCGTACCGAATGGCCAAACACTTTAAACTAGAACATGACAATGATTTGAAACTGTTAACTTTCTTCGCAGTGGCCACCCCAGGGGAGGTGACCGTGTCTTGAAATTGAGACAACTCGAAACCAGATTCATTCTCGATTTCGATACCAAGCACTCTAAGGGTCACAATGTAGATGAGGAGCTGTACACTTTCTTGGGCACTTGATTTCCTGTTTTCTGTATATACATATTTTTTGCCACTTTGGTCTTGTTTTCCTTTTCTGTTGTTTTTCGTTCCTTGATTTGCATGTCCATATGGACTTCTACTTGATGTTCCTGCATAGTTTCTCTAGTTCTGGGATGACTATTTTTCCTTTCATCCTTTTATCTAATTTTGCTTTACTTTTGGATTTAGCTGCAATTTATGGGGAGTGGTACTAATATAATTCTTACTTTACGGTGGGGCTTATACGCGGTCCCTTTACGTCTGTGGCTTTTGCTTATTCTTTTCTTCATTGTCCTTGGGTAATTGGTCCTGCTAGTTCCAGCTTTCGATTTAGTTATGCTATGTTATCTTGGGCCTTTAGTGTTATGCGTCCACTTCTATTGCCAACTGTGGCCTTTGACTATTAGGAATGTTCCTGCTGCTCATGCACTTGCACTTTAAGATGGCCTTGCCATCATGAGGCTTGAGAGACACACTGTTGTCCTGCTGCTATTTATGCACTTTATTTAGGAACATCTCCTGCACTGTCACTCTATATAACACATAATACATGCCCTCTTTTACCATTATAGCAGTGACCATTGACTATTTTAGCAGCCTATGCTGGTTTTCCAATGCTGGATTTAAGGGTGTATTATTATTAATTTTTGTATATGATGAGGTGTGCCCGAGCTTTATTAGTATTTTTGCGGTTTTACTGTTCATTCTTGTTACAACTGTTCAAATTATATGCTTTCATTTTTAGCTATGCTATATACAGGATTTGCTATTTTTGTATTTTGGGATTAATATCTGATCAACCCCCCCCCTTTTTTTTATGATGACCACATCTTTAATTCTGCACTAGCACTTTAGTTCTGTGTCCTTCTTATATTCCATCGCTCAATTGTAATTATTACCTTGATTTTGCTGCTTAAATGGGTTGGGTTGTTACTATCCGCATTTTGCTGTGTACATACTCGTTATAGTTTCGGACTTGTCTCTCCTATGCTTTGAGGGTTTTAATATTGTATGATTGCCATTTGTTTACCAACTGATTGCCAATATGGGGTATTGTTTTTTTATTATGCGCATGTATATTGCAATCTATGAACTGTTTGTTATATCTGATGGTACATTTGCCCTCTTCAATGACTATGTATATTTACTTGTACATTTGGGTCTGTTGATCTTAACTCCATATGGATTTTGTTTTATCGTAACATGTTGCTGCACTGTTACACATGTACAGACTTTTTGTGCACTACGCACTTAGTCTGCAACTTTATTCCTCATTTCTAAATTTAATGGGGGTGTGTTTCAGTGCCGTTACCATCATCCTGGCAATATCTCTGCATGCATTTTCACCCCTTTCCATCATGGCCGCCCTTATTTCCTTACACAGCTATGGTTCTTTTAAGTTACAGACATAGTAAGAGGACTGTTCTCTCTCTTTATGTGTATTTGTACCAATTAACTCTTCCTCCCCTCACGTGATCAAGCACTCAGTGTAGCGCGAAACGTGTTGTCTGCAGGCTGTGCACCACGGCGTCCTGCCTCTCTCTGTTTCTATGTTGCTGCTTTTGTGCTGTATATTGTTTTGTACAATACTTATTTCTTTTTAAAAAAACATTAAAGGCATCTGTATACTTAACACGGTGTCTTCATGTTTTGTCTGGAATCTTGGAGTGTGCTACTAATGCCTGGGAGTGCGGTTTGCCATTTCCTCTATATATATATATATATATATATAAATATATATATATATATATATATATATATATATATTCATTTTTGTAAATAAAATTGTTTGTTGTATATCAAATTAATTACATCTGAATACAGAACAAAAGCATCGTTACAGATCTCAGAAATAAAAAGAAAAGGAGCTTTCTGAGAACGGTCAACCTATTCAATCAGTGTAGAAGCATGAATCACAAATAGTAATTCATAGCAGAATTCCAACCTATTCAGTCTGATTCATATTGAGCAACTCTTCTTCCAATTTATACAAATATCTGGCTAATGAAAGTATTAATTGTATGCTATCCCCTCTCATTACGGATTCCCAGAATGAAAGCTGTGCCACAACTGTTAACTCGGGATAATCACCCATCAGCTGGAGTCTGCTCATTTCAAAGTATGGACAATAGACCACTAAATGTTTTACTTCCTCTTGAGCACAGACCAGACAAAATCAACATTGACAGGTGTTTCCTTGAGCAGAAGTAAATTTATGTTGAACACGCTTTAGGGTCAGTAATGGGTTTAATGTAAACCTCATGTAAATACGACAAATCCTAGGACAAGGACATTTGAGTAGATAAGAGGGGCGATTAACTCTTTTTCTTACAAATATGGCATAGTCCTTAAATGCTTTAGAAGACTGGTTCCTGTCAATGGTCGCGATCCAATCTGAGTCATACAGTTTAGTTTTTACATTTGGTAGGCCCAGAACTAGATCTACAGATGAATTTATATGTACGAGAATGTCATTCATATGCTTAACAAGCAAAACAAGAGACGAGAGCCTGAAAGTGGCACTGCGACATGTGTGTGAGGTGGCTCTAATTGCTTATTTTACATATATAATGTTGCAGTGTATATAAAGTCACTGTTTGAGGATGGGGCTATTATGCCCTCTGCCTCCAACCCACACCCAGAATCCTGTGGACCCTTTGTTAGGGAGAATTCTCTGTTTAGGCTGAATTTCCCTACCTAGTGAGTCCCCCAGCAGCTTTGCTGGATTTCTGGGGTTTCTTTTTTTTCTCCTGCCAAGAGTGAGACTCTTTTACCCTCACTCTTGGACATGTTGAAGTGTGTTTTCTTGGTTAACCTTGTGTTGAATGGGCTATGGGGTCTTTTACTCCATAGGGCCGCATGTATTTTTGTGATGTGGGTTACACAGCACCCTCTGTGCCGTGACCCAGGGGTGTCCTAAGGACTCCCCAACATAGACTCCATACCCTGGGACTGACTACTGTCTCCCAGGGCATGTAAAGTCACCAAAGACTTTGCTAGTCTTGAATCCTGAACAGAACCAGTACAAACCATCATATTGTGGACGTACTGGCTGGGGCAATTCGATTGCCCCAGGGTCTGTTAGTCGAGGGGGCACGTCTCCGTCCCCCCTGATCGAGTTTTGGCTGGTGGCAGTGGAAACTACTTTTTATATTCGACCGCGAATATTTCCCTATGGGATTTCCCATTGTTTTAGGCTAACACATTTAATTATTTATTTACGGTAGCCTTAAACATACCGCCGGTTTATATATTTATTTTTATAACTCCGGTTGGGATTTTTTGCCAAAACTTGATTCTAAAATGGCGTTGGTGTTCGCCTCTGTAACTCTGACCCAAAGTGGAGCCCTTTGTTCCACTTTTGGCGGGCTTCTCCACAGAAGCCCTCCAAAGTGGTGCCACTCTGTCTGGGGTACTTAGGAGGGGTGGAGGGGGATTTAGGCACCCTGGACTGAGTTACCTTGGTAACTCAAGTCGCACTCCGTCCTGATTGGCCCAAGTGGTGAGCCGGCCGGCTCACCACTTAGCATGTTTGAGTGACAGCTAGGCTGGGTGAATGGGGGTTTGCTGCATAAAAGCAGGGCTTTGGGGACTGGAACTTCAGAAGTCGCCACAGGACCAAGAATCCGACGAGGGAAGAGCTGAGCCGACCTGCTTCGACGACACCACCCGGTGGAGCCCTGCTGAACCGTCTCACCACTTTTCCCGACGACCGAGGAGAACTCTTAACGGAGTGGCTCCTTCCCTTGACTGGTGGGGACAACCAGTTTTCGCCTTCTTTTCGCTTCTCGAGGTATCTCGTGGCCGCCTTGCCAGTGCCAAGCACCCCGGCAACCGGAACCCCACCACTTTTACCCCAACCACGAAAGTCGGTACAACCCTTTAACCGGAGGACTCCGCGGCTGGTTTCTTCCCGGGCAGTGCAACGACCTTCTTCTTCTGCTCTTCAGCGAGAACTTCTTCTCCCCTGACCGACGTCGAGCCTTGCTGCCACTGCCTGGAACAACTGCCACCGCTGGAGGATCCTTTCCGCTTAAGGTACCGTGTTCCGCCTGGCTTCCCTTGCTACCGACTGTACGGGGTAGATTTAGCCCCCGGCTTTCGAACCTGGGAGTGCCTGGGACACCCTGGCTAAACTTTTTAAGCCACTCTAAACTCTTTCTAACTCTTTGCAAGACTTTGAATCCTTAACAACAGTGTGATCTTGGGCACATTTTCGCTCCGGCTACTCTAAGAGTGGGCCCTGCCTAGTGACTTTTGCTCACCTGAGACTTTGTGCTTCTTTGAGTCTATTGCAAGTGTTCTGGACCTTAGAGTGGTGTGTTTAACCCATTCCTGTTTCTTTGTACCCCTTTCTTGAACCTACTAGAGTGTCATCTAACGTTAAGCGCTCACCTCTGTGTTAATTATGTGGTGTTAACTTAGAGTTGTCTAGATAGGAGTAAGGGTTGGAACTGCTTTCATTATAACTGTGTTTGAAGTGTTTTTACTATATTTTGCTAGAGTGATTTCAACTTATGTGTGTTTTATAAATAAATAACTATATACTTTTGAAACCAAGCTCTGGTCAGTGTTTGCTTGTGCTATTGTGTCTGAGTACATATTGTGTATACTTTGCATACTGCCTAACTCTTCTTGAGGGAAGTCTGACTGCTCAGCCACAGCTACCAGGTAAATCTGGGTGGTGCGGACTGCTACCAAGTGGGTTTACTGCTATACCTGTAGTCTTAAATCTTTTGCAGTGTTCCCCAAGGGAACTGCACAGGTTTCTGCCTAACACTGGTGTACAGCGGTGGGATTTGTATTGAGTATACATTTTATTGTGCTTTAGATACAGTAGTGCAACTAACCACAAAGCTTAGCACTATAAAAGTAATCCTCTAACATGTCAGTTATAGAAAGCTATAGTCAAGAGTCCCTTGCAGCCAAAACTGCTGATTGTTTAAGAGTGCTCTGTAAACATAAGGATCTCCTGACTAAGGGCAAGAAAATGGAGCTGATTGAAAGATTGTTGGCTAACCAAAGTCTGGGTGATGGTTCAGAGGAACCTACCACTCCAGCAACTGTAGATGACAGTATTGAAGTTAACATGGAGCAAAATGTTGATGATTCTGAGGAAGAGTCAGAAGAGGAGGGTGAGGCTGTTGTAACTGTCCCCCCTAGGCCTCTGCCTACTCTACCTGCTGTACCTACTGGACCTTTACCAGGTCCCACATTTAGTCCTCAGTACTTTGAACTGGAGAAAATGAAGCTAGAATTGGAGTATAAGAAACTTAATGCTCAAACTGACAAAGAACTAAGGCTAAGGGAAATGGAGCTCAAGTATGACTTAGAAATGAAGAAATTATCTGTTGAGAATGTTTCTCTCTCTGGCTCCTCTAGAAGTTCCAGTCCTAAGAGACCCCGGATGCCTAAAGAATTGATTGGTATGTATGAGCCTAAGTTGGATGTGTTGGATTGGTTGTCTCTGTTTGAATATAATCATGGGCTCCAGAACATCACAGGAAATGACTTACTCACCTGGTTGTTCTCTAGGCTTCCCCCTGTTGCAACTGATGTGGTAATGGAGATGGGGGAGGAGGATAGGAAGGACTATGAATGTGTGAAACTAGCTTTGATAGCTAGGTTTGGGAAGACCCCTTCCCAGTATCTTAAGAGGTTTAGGAACCTCAAAAAGCATGATGGTACCCCTTGGGCTACCTGGGTGAGTGAATGTTTGAAAAACTTAGAGGGATGGATTAAGGGTTACAAGGTGAACACTTATGAAGGTATGAAGAATTTGTTTATGTTGGAGGCTATTTATGATGCCTGCTCTCCTGAGCTCAGACAACACTTGGCTGATTCCAGGGAATTGGATTCCCGGAAACTAGCTAAGGCTGCTGACTTGTGGGTTGCCAACAGGGCCACTCACAAGGATTCTGGGGTAACTCAGAAGAAGGATGGGGAGAAACAGTCTAAAAAGGACTCCAAAGAGAATTCTAATACTACAAATTCCAAAGAGGGCCCCAAACAAAACTATAAGGGTAAGCCACAAGGGAAACCAAATCAGGTTAGTATACCTCCTGGTCCCAGACCAGAAGGAGGTCAGAACAAGCCTCCATTCCAGCGAGCCTTTGGCTCATGCTTTGTTTGTAAGGCTACTGACCATGTGAAAGGAGATCCCAGATGTAAGGGTAAACCTTCAGGGGTCCAGCTTGCCTCCTTAGCCTTCGCTCCAGAAGAGGAAGTACATATGGCAAGTGGAAACTTTCTATTACTAGCTGATGAACCCACTGGAGTCTCAGCTAGTGTTTCTTTAGTCTCTCTGGGGTTGTGGGAACAACAGAATTTAGATGTCTATAACTCTATCCCAGATAATACTAAAGAGTATTATAAGGACAGTGTCCAGGTGAATGGTCAGGAGACCCCTGCCATTAGGGACACTGGAGCCAGCATAACTGTGGTGGATGAATCGTTTTTCAAGGCAGAGGATGTTGCTAAGGCACCCAAATGCCTCACCAAGTTAGCTGGTGGGCCTGTGCAGATGTGTCCCCAGTTACCAGTTCTCATCCAATGTAATGATATGGCTGTAAAAATACCTGTCAGTGTACAATGTGAGGTGCCAGGTAGGGTTCTGTTGGGTAATGACCTCAAAGCTCTTGGAGTTGTATCTCATACCCCCAGACCTCCTAGCAAACGGTTCCAGGAACTCACCAAACCTGCAAGAGAGAAAACCCTGAGAGGGTTATCTCAGGAGATGATGACAGAAATCACTCCTCTCCCACTGGAGCAACTTACTGCAGTAACTACCAGATCAGGAGCAAAGGGGCAACCCAAGACTCCTAGGAAAAAGCCAGCAGCAAGCACTCCAGTGCTTCCAACAAGGACTTCCCCTAGGTTGTCCAAAGTTACACCTGTAACTCCACCTCCAGCTGAGGCTGAGAGGGAGGTACAACCCTGTGTGGTTGAGCTAGACTCTGAGGAAGAGCTAGAAGGAGGCCCCAACCTTATTGGAGATTTGGACCCTGAGGACCATCCTGAGCTGCAGTCTTTACTGGCAGAAGGTGGGCCTAGCAGGGCAGCTTTTCGTAAGGGGCAAAGAGAATGTCCAACTCTGGAAGGTCTCCGCCACCAGGCAGCTTCTCAAGCTGATGGGCAAGAGCCTGGGAAGTATAGGTTGCACTGGGAAGACGGCCTCTTCTACAGTGAACCCACTGAGTCTGAACCTGGAGACTACAAACGCCTTGTAGTCCCACAAGAGAACAGACAACAGTTCTTACAACTAGCCCATGAGATACCTTTGGCTGGTCACTTGAGTTTCAAGAAGACCAAGGAAAGGCTCTCACTCTACTTTTATTGGCCAAAGATGGGGGCTGAAGTAGATAGATATTGTAAGAGCTGCCATACCTGCCAGACTTCTGGTAAGGTTGGTTCCAAGAATGTGGCACCTTTAGTGCCTCTCCCAGTTGTGGGAGTCCCATTTGAGAGGGTAGGGATTGACATTGTTGGTCCCCTTGATCCTCCAACCTCCTCAGGCAACAGGTTTATACTGGTTGTAGTAGACCATGCTACTAGGTACCCTGAGGCAATTCCTATGAGGACTGTTACAGCTCCGGCTGTGGCTAAGGCCCTCCTTGGTATTTTTACCAGGGTTGGGTTTCCTAAGGAGGTAATCTCTGACAGGGGGTCAAACTTTATGTCCCACTACATGAAAGCCATGTGGAAAACCTGTGGAGTTACCTACAAGTTCTCAACCGCATACCACCCTCAGACCAACGGGTTGGTTGAAAGGTTTAACAGAACCATGAAGAGCATGATAGGTGCTTTAGAAGAACCCCTTAAGAAAAAGTGGGACCTTCTACTGCCATGCCTTCTCTTTGCTTATAGAGAAGTCCCTCAGGAGGGAGTAGGTTATTCTCCCTTTGAGCTTCTCTATGGCCATCCCGTCAGAGGTCCATTGGCCCTGATTAAGGAGGGATTGGAAGGTGCTCCTCCCCTCAAGCCAGTCAGAGTGACTGACTATGTGATAGGTCTCCGGAGGAGAATGTCACACATGATGGCAGAAGCAAGTGACAACTTGAAAGCTGGTCAAGCCCTGGTCAAACATTGGCACGACCAGAAGGCTAACATGGTTGAGTTTACTCAAGACCAGCTAGTTCTAGTTATGCTCCCAACAAGGCAGAGGGCCTTGCAAGACAAATGGATGGGACCCTTCAAGGTTGTGGGAAAACTTGGAGAGGTCAACTATCTGGTGGATCTGGGCAGACCCAGGGAAGCTCCTAGAGTCTTCCACACCAACCGACTAAAAGCATACATCTCCAGACCTGATGTAGGAGCCTTGCTTCTAGCTTCAGCTGCAGAGGAGGAAGAGAGTGAATCTCTCCCTGATCTCCTCAGAGGTGTGCCTTTAGATGAAAAAGTTGAAGGAGTCAATCTCTCTTCAGACCTGACACCTGAGCAACAAGAGGAGTGCAAATCTATGTTAAATCAGTTTGCCTCCCTGTTCTCACTGTCACCAGGCTTGACCCCTTGGGGCCAGCATGAGATACTCACTGGTGACTGTCTGCCAGTCAAAAGCAGAGGATACAGAATGTCAGAACATATCAGAGCCCACATCAAAGGAGAGGTCAAGAAGATGCTTGATCTCGGGGTAATAGAGCCCTCTACTAGTCCATGGTCTAGCCCAGTTGTGTTAGTACCAAAGGCAGGATCCAAAGACTTGAGATTCTGTGTGGACTATAGAGCTCTAAATGCAGTCACCAAGACTGATGCCCACCCTTTGCCCAGGACAGATGAGTTGGTGGATAAACTTGGTGCAGCCAAGTACCTCAGCACATTTGACCTGACGTCAGGCTATTGGCAAATAGCCCTGACAGACCATGCCAAGGAGAAAACTGCATTTTCAACCCCAGTTGGCTTGTACCAGTTTAAGGTCATGCCTTTTGGACTAAAAAATGCACCTGCCACATTCCAAAGGATGGTGAACCAAGTTCTGGCTGGGATGGAAGATTTCTGCATGGCATACTTGGATGACATTGCAGTCTTCAGCCACTCCTGGGAAGAACATGTGAACCACCTAGGACATGTGTTGCAGGCTCTGGAACAGGCCCATTTGACAATCAAAGCCAGTAAGTGCCAGATTGGTCAAAGTAAAGTGGTCTACCTTGGACATGAGGTAGGAGGTGGAGAAATAAGGCCTTTGCCCAGCAAGATTGAAGCTGTGCAAAATTGGACAACACCAACTACTCAAACCCAAGTGAGAGCTTTTCTAGGCCTCACTGGATATTACAGGAATTTCATTGAGAACTATGGGACCATAGCTTCTCCACTGAATGTAATCTCCTCTCCCAAATTCCCTAAAAAGGTAAAATGGAATGAGGAGTGCAATCAGGCCTTTGAAAAACTGAAGAGAGCTCTTTGCCAAGCTCCAGTATTGAGAGCCCCGGACTACCACCAACCTTTCATTGTACAAACTGATGCTTCCAATGTAGGTATAGGTGCAGTTCTAAGCCAACTGGATGAGAAGGGTAGGGAGCACCCCATTTGCTTCATCAGTAGGAAACTGAAGGATCCTGAGACAAGGTGGGCAACTATCGAAAGAGAATGCTTTGCTATTGTGTGGGCACTGAAGAAGTTTAGGCCATACTTGTATGGTTCTACTTTTGTTATTCAGACTGACCACCAACCCTTGAGATGGTTAATGCAAATGAAAGGGGAAAATCCAAAACTATTGAGATGGTCAATCTGCCTGCAAGGGTTTGATTTCACCATTGAGCACAGGTCAGGGTGTCACCATCAAAATGCTGATGGACTCTCTAGGATGTATATCATCGACTAGAGGTATGAGGTTCATCCAGGAGTGGATTAAATCCTCCTGTCCCTTAGTCTGGGGGGGCGAGTGTTAGGGAGAATTCTCTGTTTAGGCTGAATTTCCCTACCTAGTGAGTCCCCAAGCAGCTTTGCTGGATTTCTGGGGTTTCTTTTTTTTCTCCTGCCAAGAGTGAGACTCTTTTACCCTCACTCTTGGACATGTTGAAGTGTGTTTTCTTGGTTAACCTTGTGTTGAATGGGCTATGGGGTCTTTTACTCCATAGGGCCGCATGTATTTTTGTGATGTGGGTTACACAGCACCCTCTGTGCCGTGACCCAGGGGTGTCCTAAGGACTCCCCAACATAGACTCCATACCCTGGGACTGACTACTGTCTCCCAGGGCATGTAAAGTCACCAAAGACTTTGCTAGTCTTGAATCCTGAACAGAACCAGTACAAACCATCATATTGTGGACGTACTGGCTGGGGCAATTCGATTGCCCCAGGGTCTGTTAGTCGAGGGGGCACGTCTCCGTCCCCCCTGATCGAGTTTTGGCTGGTGGCAGTGGAAACTACTTTTTATATTCGACCGCGAATATTTCCCTATGGGATTTCCCATTGTTTTAGGCTAACACATTTAATTATTTATTTACGGTAGCCTTAAACATACCGCCGGTTTATATATTTATTTTTATAACTCCGGTTGGGATTTTTTGCCAAAACTTGATTCTAAAATGGCGTTGGTGTTCGCCTCTGTAACTCTGACCCAAAGTGGAGCCCTTTGTTCCACTTTTGGCGGGCTTCTCCACAGAAGCCCTCCAAAGTGGTGCCACTCTGTCTGGGGTACTTAGGAGGGGTGGAGGGGGATTTAGGCACCCTGGACTGAGTTACCTTGGTAACTCAAGTCGCACTCCGTCCTGATTGGCCCAAGTGGTGAGCCGGCCGGCTCACCACTTAGCATGTTTGAGTGACAGCTAGGCTGGGTGAATGGGGGTTTGCTGCATAAAAGCAGGGCTTTGGGGACTGGAACTTCAGAAGTCGCCACAGGACCAAGAATCCGACGAGGGAAGAGCTGAGCCGACCTGCTTCGACGACACCACCCGGTGGAGCCCTGCTGAACCGTCTCACCACTTTTCCCGACGACCGAGGAGAACTCTTAACGGAGTGGCTCCTTCCCTTGACTGGTGGGGACAACCAGTTTTCGCCTTCTTTTCGCTTCTCGAGGTATCTCGTGGCCGCCTTGCCAGTGCCAAGCACCCCGGCAACCGGAACCCCACCACTTTTACCCCAACCACGAAAGTCGGTACAACCCTTTAACCGGAGGACTCCGCGGCTGGTTTCTTCCCGGGCAGTGCAACGACCTTCTTCTTCTGCTCTTCAGCGAGAACTTCTTCTCCCCTGACCGACGTCGAGCCTTGCTGCCACTGCCTGGAACAACTGCCACCGCTGGAGGATCCTTTCCGCTTAAGGTACCGTGTTCCGCCTGGCTTCCCTTGCTACCGACTGTACAGGGTAGATTTAGCCCCCGGCTTTCGAACCTGGGAGTGCCTGGGACACCCTGGCTAAACTTTTTAAGCCACTCTAAACTCTTTCTAACTCTTTGCAAGACTTTGAATCCTTAACAACAGTGTGATCTTGGGCACATTTTCGCTCCGGCTACTCTAAGAGTGGGCCCTGCCTAGTGACTTTTGCTCACCTGAGACTTTGTGCTTCTTTGAGTCTATTGCAAGTGTTCTGGACCTTAGAGTGGTGTGTTTAACCCATTCCTGTTTCTTTGTACCCCTTTCTTGAACCTACTAGAGTGTCATCTAACGTTAAGCGCTCACCTCTGTGTTAATTATGTGGTGTTAACTTAGAGTTGTCTAGATAGGAGTAAGGGTTGGAACTGCTTTCATTATAACTGTGTTTGAAGTGTTTTTACTATATTTTGCTAGAGTGATTTCAACTTATGTGTGTTTTATAAATAAATAACTATATACTTTTGAAACCAAGCTCTGGTCAGTGTTTGCTTGTGCTATTGTGTCTGAGTACATATTGTGTATACTTTGCATACTGCCTAACTCTTCTTGAGGGAAGTCTGACTGCTCAGCCACAGCTACCAGGTAAATCTGGGTGGTGCGGACTGCTACCAAGTGGGTTTACTGCTATACCTGTAGTCTTAAATCTTTTGCAGTGTTCCCCAAGGGAACTGCACAGGTTTCTGCCTAACACCCTTGGGCAAATGTTAATGTTTTGCCTTGGTCTTCTGGGCCTCAGTGGGTCATGGCTCAAAAGATTAAGCTACTCTGTCTTACACTGCTATGAGACAGGATATGGAGCAAGAGTTTTTTGTGCACCAACTTGTACTTTAAGGGGCTTGATATGAAGCCAGTTATACATAGACTTGTTCTTTATGATATGCACAAGTTCACCTTCAAATGTCATGCATCCCAATTCCTGAAAGATTTTAAAAGTGTATTTTGCAAGTCATGTACCACACCAAAGGCACATTGGTTTTAAATATATAACAATCTGAAATCAATAGATGAAAGGCTGTCACGTAGCCCAGTAAGTTCTATCTGAGGCAGACCGAGATTTATGCTTAAAGTAGGTTTATTAGGGCAGTCTAAAGGACTGGATCCGAAAAATGGCACAAAGTGTGAATGACACAATTGTCCCTTGGGGACGTAGCTAGATGCCTTGTTTAATGGCAGCACTTGAATTGAGCGGAGATGCCCGATTCTGTTTGACCCTGTAAATACGTGGATCCTGCATCTGAAAGCTGTAATCCGTTGGACATGAAGGGCATGGTGCGAGAGAGCAGCAAATACTAGCTTTTCAGCAGCGCAGTTATAATGTTATATACACAACTAGATGGGCACCTGCAGTGCAAGCCCGACTTAAGATGTGCCTGCCACAAGCCAAGTTGAAGCAGAGGAGTGCGGCAGGGTTGATGGTAGAATACACGCATGCTGTGGCATTATGCACATGACAGTTGGTTGTGGGATAAGCGGCACTGACCCATGGCAACAACTTGGCTGGGAGAGAGGGCAGTCTAGGGGTGCAGAACTCCCGGTTTGTGAAACTCTCACCAAAGTGGGAGAATAGTCTGGGAGTGAGTAGCAAACATTGCACTCATTTATGGTGGAATCCTGAGGATCCACATGCAAGGTATGTGATTCGGGGTGAAGTGGGGGTTGGTGTCTGCCTTATTTGCTCTCCAAAAAGAAACTCAATCGCACACTGGCTTCTCACCGTTTGAGTTTGTCTATGGCCAAACCCCCCCTGCAATTGGTTGGGTATCATGTGGGAGGAATTGGAAGGACCAGAAAACAATGGTAAGAAATACCCACAAATCCATGGAGAATGTGTCCCCACTGGTCCAAAGTCATCTGCAAGAAGCTCAGTCCTAGCAGGAGAAGAAGTACAACAAGGAAGCCAGATAATGCACTTTCCGCTTGGGAGACAAGGTGATCGTTTACTCCATACTACACACAATAAAATGCTGGCCAGATGGCACGATCCATATCTCAACACTGAAGTGATGTCCCATCTTACTTACAAAGTGCAACAAGCTGATCGGTTTTGCAATTTTGCAATTAATTCTGGTGCCTCAACAAAATCTCCCAATTCATTCCTTATCCGATACCATGGATAGACAAGTTGGTTGAGACCCTCAGCAGAGCAAAGTTTTTTTCTCTGTTAGATCTGACAAAGGGATACTGGTAGGTACCTCTGGACAAAGAAGCAAAGTCCAAGACTGTTATTTCCATTACCGAGGGCCTCTTTCAACTCATAGTACTGCACAAGGTCCCAGCAACATTACTGAGACTGATTGACTCCATGCCACTCATTCCCAGGTGCTTAGCTCAGCAATATCTTAATCTGTAGTTTGTATGTACTTGAGATTTCAAGTAGGAACAGGCATGTTCTACAACAAAGTCATGGCTGAAGCAGTACAAAAGGCTCCTAGGTCTATTACAAAAAGGATGTACAGACTTTGTGTAGCAACGTCGGCTACCACCAGATGTTCATACCGAATTTCTCAGTGAAAGCCAGACTTGTGACTTACAAACTGGTGAAAAGTCACCCAAATATCAAGTGGGACACAGATGCTCAAATGGCCTTCGGTCAACTGAAGGAGGCACTCTGCAGAAGCCTGGTATTAATCATGCCCGACTTTACCAAGGAGTTTATCAAACAGACGGTTCCCCTATTGGTCTTGCAGGTACCGATGGACGAGAAACCCATCATGTACATCAGTAGGAAAGTATTTCCAAGAGGAAAAAAATGATATGCCCTAATTGGAATGCTTTGCCATCATATGGAGGGTATTCAGCCTCCGGTACTACCTAACAGGCCGACAGTTTAAACTTGTCATGGACCCTAACCCATTGGTCTGGATGGTGAGAAACAAGGATGCTAACCCCTGTATCCTGAGATGGTTCTTCGCCCTATACATGTACCTCTTTAAACTTAACGACCAGGCTGGAACCAAGTAGGCAACTGTATAGGTTATGTCCCGCTATCCTCCTACAGCTAGTGATCAGGAGGAGGAGTAGGACAACTTGAGAGAAATGGAGAAAGTGTGTAACAAGGTCAGTAACCTGACCCTGTCACGAGGGGATAGAATCCTCTCTAAGCCTGGGGTGGGAGTCTTACAATGGTGGAAGGCACTGGCAGTCTTATCCCAGAGGGAAACCGTGGCAGTTGTGATGGCCCCAATTTCTGTCCCCTCTCCATTTTCCAGTTTATACACACTTTCAATACCCCATGCCTCCTGACACACATGCTGGAAAAGTTTTCCCACTTTTCCCAGAGTCCACGCAATGCAACATGTCGAGACCAACCCATCAGTGCCCAATGCTATCTAGATGACCGCGTTGGAATTCCCGAACCGTAAACATAGAGGCAACAGAAGATGGAGTGAAAAGCTGCTGCGGACACCTGACCTGCTGCATGCTGTTCCTAAATACAGACAAGACTGCTGCGGAACCCGTTCTCCACAGAGACGTGAGAGGGAGCGTTGTATACTAAATGTACTATAACCTACCCTGGTCATTGCCGCCTTGCAACACCGTAATACGAACTGGGACACTCTATACCACGGGCCACCGTTCTTGCAACACAGTGGCTGTGTGTGACAAAAAGGGGCAGGGCTTAACCTGCTAGTTATCACTTCTTGTGATCGTAACACCTCCGTAGAGGAAGGCCTAGCAAAATATACCAGGGCTTCAACCTCAGTGGGAAAAGGTGGGGAATTATGAAAAGAGTAACAGGAATCAGGGACTTGTGGGTTGTTGGAGAGCGGTTAAAAGAGTAGGAGATGGCAGACCAAGAAATTAGCAGGAGGAAGGATGGTGGATCGGAGTGTGGAGACGAATTGTAGAAAAGGTTGAGGTATTGGTGGATAAAGCAAGTGTTGCTTTGTTGGGAGTGTGTGTGCAAGCTGAGTGAGTGTTAGATGGCCTGTAGGGATTGAGTGGAAACTGCCTTGAAAGTGGAAGGAGTGTGGCTGAGCAGAAGGTGGGCTGGAGTCAAAATAGTAGTGTTTAGCAGGAAGTACTACTTCTATACTCCACACTACTAGTCCCAACTCAACTCCACATGCAACACAGCAAGCTTGCAAGCATTGCCAAATACCTCACCTATTCCAAAAATTGCATCCACAGTGCACTCCACCATCCTTCCTCATGCTGGTCTCTTGGTCTGCCACCGCCCCCCTGATCTCAGCTGAACAACCCACAACTTCCTGTTTCCTGGGTCATTCCCCACTCTGTCCTCGGGTTGGTCCCCTGGCCCTGGGCAATTTTCCCCGGCCCGGAGGGATCAAAGTTATAGACACTTTCAAAGAGTGGGTTATGCCCTGTGCCTTTCCTCCACACAGGGCTGCCATACTGCAACAATGGTGGCAGCAAAGTGCCCAAGATCTTGTTAGGGGTCGGTGTTTCAGTACCCATTAAGGTAAATTAATTATGCCTGGTTTGTGGTGCTGTTTCAAGTCCTGTTTCAAGTCTATTAGCGGCTGCACCATTTTTATTTACTGTGACCTGCGGGTGGGGTTAGATGTGGGGCTTCGGCATCAGCACCATAGGAGCTCTGGCTCCTCGTTCGATCGTTCTCTCTTGTAGCAGTAGTACTACGCGGACCATAAAGCTCTTCACACCTGCACATAGGCATTCTGGTCCATTTCCGTTGGCACTTTTCCCCCCAGCTGGGGTCTGGGTTATGCTGCTGACCTGCAAGTAATCCTGGTTTCCCTGGTAGTTCTGCAAAAGAGAGACAGAACTTGTCCAGCACTTTTGTTCATAGGTATAGTTTGATGCAAATCATACTGCTCGTATAAGTGTCACTTGGGAAGGGGACAGGAAATTGGTCCCTCCCAACTGCCCCTTTTCCCCACTGGGGTAAGGTTGGCTCTGGATGCCTCCCAAGTAGTCCTTTCACTACATGCTACAAAGGCTTCCATCTCCTTTTGACAAGGCCAGGGATCTGACCTGGTTACAGAAGTGGTGCACTGACCATGCATATGCCCTTCAGGATGGGAAGCGTAGTTCTGTAAATAAGCCAGGGGACTATCTAAGCACATTACCCAATCTAGTTGTGGTTTTGAATTTCCCCAACAATTGTGAGCGATATTAAAACGTTTGGGCTAGAGAATTGAGTGTGTGGTGCGCAGATCTAATGGGCTCAAGTGAACAAGGTATACAGTGTTTGTTGCGTTGACAGCCAAGTTCAAAACTTGATGCGAAGTGGAATTCTGAATGATCCTTATGAGTTTAAGGTACATTGAAAAACCAAAAGTACAATGTTTGTTGCAGTGGCCAGATAGCACTATTGCCCAAGGACAGTGGTGGTTCTAAGGATCCTCAAAACAGGGCCCAAAGGCCAAGCAAGACCTAAAAGTCCAAGAGAAGAATGTTCTCTAATCTGTTATTGCGAGAAGCTAATAGACTGCTAACCAAAAGGCTCAGTGGAAAATAGTCTATTTGCCCCCGATGTTTGGTTTGATTTTAGTTTTTTGTAAAGGGCCTTTCACCAGAGGCAATGGCACACTTCTTGTTCCTAAGCTTTTAATGTAGGACTCTTAATGTGTAGTGGCCCTCTCTACAAATGCATCACGCTCTCCTAAAACACGTTGTCCAATTTATATGCATGGAATGTTCTAGATCTGTTTTAACAGCACTGGATTCACCCACGGGGTGTATGATTTAACATGATCCAGAAGTCCATCAAGCAAGTACGATTTATGAGCTTCCAGTTCAAGCGGGACATGGAGACTAGGGGGCGACAGTCGTGAAACCCTGCTTTATAAGTAGGAACCACCCTGTTATGCATCATACTATCCTCCAAATGGTCTAGAAGAAGCTTGACAACGTTTCTAGTACTATTGTGAAGGAAAATTAACTGGTACGAAGGTGGGTTTACTCTATCCCCTTCTTTTAAAAATTGGTTCTAGCTGCTGGTAAAACAAACGTTGCAACCTGTTGTTAAAACAAAGTTAAGAAGCCTAAACTCCACCAAGGGAAATACGATTTCACAAGTGAATTAGCCATACTATCCATTGTAGTAGTATGCAAGGCATAATCGCTTCAAGTGCCATTTGAATCAGCAGATAGTTTAAATCTTCTTTCTCCCATTCTATCTTACCTGGCTGTGATTATGTCTGTTGGAAACATGCACTCTGATGCAATGATAAAGCCTTGAAGCCCTTTATCACCATCTTTATTAATGCCTCTACAAGCCTACTGCCTTCTAGCCTCAAGGACGCATGGGTACTCCCTCTCCTAAATAAAACACGCTAGACCCAACAAGCCCCAACAACTACAGGCCCATAACCATAGTTCCCTTATGTGAGAAACCTGAGGGTATTCTTCCAAGTAGACCTTGAGAATCCCTTGTTCAGGTGGCCAGGGAAGGGCTGGTGCTCTCAGATCCCAACCCTGGGGGTGGACGAGCGAGGGAGGATCATCTGGGCAGGAGAGCCTGGGGTTGTGCTTGGGGAAATACCCCAGGAGAGATGTGGTACTATACCAGGGAAGGATAGGAGGACAAGACCACTGAGACTTTTGTAGGCTGTACCACATCGGTCTCCCTTCCTCCCAATAAATCTCTTGTCCAGATCCAACAACCCCTCTCAATACGATAAATCTCCTAGAAACCAAAACCCTGTTGCACATGAATACTATCTCTCCCGAAACCCTATTTACCCGTATCTTACCCGAAAACTCCTAGTTGTTCACTTCCACATCCCTTTGATCATTATTTCCCGAACTCACAATCTGCTTTGACAGAACAGCACCGTCCCCCCTGTTCATTTCACAAACCCTATCAAACTCACCCTTCTGAATTCACCTACCCCTCTAGGACAAAGAATATAGTTCCTTATGACACCTTTTCCCCCCTCCTACTTAGAAACTCAACCCACCGCCCCCTTTTCCGACGCAAACACTTTCTCACACTGTGAAAACCAACAAACTAACACTAGGATGTTCCCCTGACATGTCCCGACACAAGGGTCAGGCAGAGTCAGGCAATTAATCAAAACCACACGCACCTGACAGCTTTTTGCTTTCCCCACAGGGATAAAAGGCTGAGCACGAATGCACACTTAGAGCAAGGCCATACGCACCAGGAGACAGCTATATCAAACCAGCAGTTCAAACAGAGAAGAAAGGCAGCGAGACCTGGAAGGACGACGAAGGGGGAATTTCCCTTGCCCTTTTCAGCTCAGACCTGCGAAGCCTCGGAAATGGAAATCATAAGACCGGGAGTTACAGATGGCGTTCAGAGGAGCAGATGTCAATGGTACACAGGGGCCTCCCACATTGATAACGCAGGCAGAGAGGCAAGCTGGCTACAGTGGTACTATCCTTGACTCCGAAGATCAGAGAAGCCAACGGGTTCAGCACAGCCAGTGAGTTGGAGGAAGCTGATGGCAAACCGAACTGTCCTGAGGCCAAGGTTGCAAGAGGCAACATTTTGAATGCAAGGAATTTGCAAGAGAAGGAACTTGTGTGTGCATTTTGAACTTTAATGAAAGCCCAGTTGAGGTCCAGGTGCAGAGGGGTCCGGCACTAGTTGAGGGCTCATTCAAAAGACTCTGATCGGGATCTGTTTTGAAACTACAAGAACCAGAAGGCCCTTGGAAAGGGTGGCATGGGGTGTCAGTGGTCTACAAGGGTCACGTCAAATCCCTTGTACAATCGAATGTCTCTGACCCATTGCCAGGAGGAAAGCTATGGGAAGGGGACCCTGCTTTCCGATAAGATTGTGAAACGTGGAATCGGGCAAGAGTAAACCCGACAGAGGGATGCCAAAAGAAAGCTAGGAGAAGAAAAACCCAGCTTTCTGATGAAAATGAGCAACACATGAACTGTGTTAAAGAAGGCCGTAGTGAACCCGACGGAGAGGCCAATTTTTGCAAGGAAGATCCGAGCCCAGCAGAGGGAGATCCCAGGGGCGAAAGGCAATCGCCCAAGGTTCAAGACCAGAGAGAGAACATTAGTTTGTTTGTTTGTGAATCAAGAGTAATAAACCCTGTGAACATTGTGTCGACAAGAGTAAACCCGGTCGAGGGTTGTCCGCAGTGGGAAGTTGTTAAAAAGGACATTTGAATAATACAAGCATTATTTGAAAGGCCGTAGTGAACCCGACGGAGGGAGGCCCAAGTTACAAGAGGGATCTGAGCATGGCGGAGGGGGATCCAAGGGGCGAAGAGCAATCGCCCAAGGTACAAGAGTTCTGAAGAAACTGTTTGTTTGTTACTTTGAGTCAGCAAGCCTTTTCAAGGCAAGAGACTTTTACAGGAAAGAGACTTAACCTCTGAAAGTTTTGATAACGTTGAACTGGAATGGCGAACCTCGTGCTGAGGTCCAGGAGTGTGCTGTGCTCGAAGTCCCGCCTTGTCCCGTGCTTAAACATGGGGAAGGGAGACCCAGCCAAACCATCCTGACTTATCATTTTGTGAACACTTCTTTCTTTTTAAATTTGTTTATTTATACCTCAGTGCACAGGAGAGTAGAAACTGTGACATTTACTTGCAACCCCTCAATATGCATATGACCAAGTGTCCCTTCATCCTGCCCCCGAGGTCCTGGGTTGAGTTTTGTTCTGGGGCCTCAGTCGGCCGGGCCAAGTGGCGAGGATGCTCTGGTAAAGTGGAGGGCTCTCGCTATCTGACGAGGCTTGTGAGTCAGGGCTGGGTAGTTCTGGTCATAGTCTAGCAGTGGTGCCCAGATGTTTGTAAATCGGTGGAGCAGCCCCGCTTTAGCTGCCGTGACCTTTTCAGCTATTAGGATGTCTCAGAGTTTAACCCACCAGAGGGTCATCAGGGGCCCTTCCACAGATTTCCAGGTGCGGGCCACCGTAATTGTAGCTGCCAGCAAGAATTGCGATACTAACACTGCCCTCTTTCCTGTTTGCGGGTAGGAGTCTGGGAGCGAAACCCCCAGGAGGACCTGTTCGGGGGCTAGCAGTATTTCTACGTGGGTGATGTGCTTAATCGTGGCCAGGCAGTGGGTCCAGAACTCTTACCTTAGGGCATATCCACCACATCTGTAAGGCTGCAGAGACGCCAACAGTGAGGGTTCAGTGTCAGTTGGAAGTGTTGAAGGAGTAGGGGGGTAATACCACCGCAACAGCAGTTTGTGGGCACATTCCCGATTAGTGACACAGCGGGATGCTGTGCGCGTTCTTGTCCAGATGTCCACCCATGTGCGGTCCTCTATGGCATGACCTAGATCCGTCTCCTACTGCGTCATATAGGATGGCCTGGTATGGAACGGGTCTTCTTGCATTAGTTTGTAAAGGGCCGAGATTTTCCCCCGGGCTGGCAGATCAGTTACTGTGAGCTCTAGTGGGGCAGGAGCTTGTGTGACTGCGGCTTGGGTCCGGGGGTGGGAGCACAAATGCCTCAATTGGGTGTAAGTAAATCTGTCAGTTTCTGCTAAATGGAAGGTCGTCTTGCATTGTTCAAAAGTGAGCGGGGAGTCCCCCTCGAAGAGTTGTCCCAGCGATTCAAGGCCTCCCGCTACCCAGTTCCTGAAATTCGTTGGGTGGGCGCCTGGGGAAAAAGCTGGGTTTGGAAAGATTGGAGAGAATGTACTCGGGTCCACCGGGATACCCCGGTGTCTGCGGGCCCACTCCCAGGCCCTTAGTGATTGTTTCGTGGAAGTCAACAATCCAGGCCAAGCCCGTCGTAGTGCGGTGGGAATAAATGGAAGGAAGTGGAGGGGGAGGGGAAGGTGGGATTGTTCGATCTCCACCCATTTCGGGCGTCCCATGTCGATTTCTCATGCCTGGAGGTGGGCCAGCTGCACTGCAATGTGATATTTGCAGAGGTCTGGCACCCTCAGTCCTCCCAGTTTCGTGCTGGCCATCATGGTTCTTCAGGGATCCGTGCTTTCTTGTCCCTCCAGATGCAGTCAATCATTTACCTTTGGAGCCGCTGTAGAGGGGGTGTTGGGAGGGAGGAGCAGGTGTAAAGGAAACTAGGGAGGAGGTTCATTTTACATGTTGTGATGCGGCCCAGCAGTGAAATCTCCTGCGACTGCCAACGAATAAGGTCCTTTTCCAGTTACTCGAAGGGTGAGGGGGCGGGGGGGAGTTTGCCTGGTAAACTTTCGCAGGGTGGGAGGGGATCTGAACCCCCAAGTATGGGATAGATTGGGTGCTCCATTGGAATAGGCTTTGCTTCTCCAAGACTTCCTTGTCACCTGGGGTCAGACCCACTCCGAGGGCCACTGATTTTTGGAAGTTAATGGCAAATCCCGCTACCATCCCGAAACCGTGGATTTCGGTCAGGGCCGCTCTCATGGTGGCCTTAATGTTTGTGATGGTTAACTGCATGTCATCTGCGTAGAGGGTGATTTTATGTTGGGCGGTGCCTATCTGCGGGCCGGTGATTCGTGGGTTCTGGCGGATTCGTTGGGCTAGAGGTTCCATGGCCAAGGCAAAGGGGGGGATAGTGGGCATGCCTGTCTGGTTCCGCACGTGAGAGGGATTGGGTCCGATAGGTGGTCGTTTCTGGGTCTTCGGGGCTTGGTAGTTAGCAAGAAACATGTTTGTGACGGTCGGGCCGAAGCTAAAGGCTTCAAGAGTGAGATGTAAATAAGTCAGTCCACCTTGTCGAAGGCTTTGGTAGCATCAAGTGCCAGCAGGGCCAGATGTTGGGCGTTCCCGGCTAGCTACCTCTATTAGGTCTAGTGCTCTGCGGATATTGTCCTTTGTTGACCTGTGGTTAATGAACCCAGTCTGATCCGGGTCTATGATGCTCGGAAGGATTGGCGCAAGCCGATTGGCCAGGATTTTAGAGAATATATTGGCTCCAGGTTCAATAGGGATATGGGTCTGTACGAGCTGTTATCTTGGGGATCTTTTCCGGGCTTGAGGATGAGGACTGTGATGGACTCTTACATAGATGGAGTGATACTTCCAGTGTCTGCAAATGAGTTGAAAAGACGAGTTAAAGGGGCAACTAATTGCGGGTGGAAGAGTTTATAAAATCGGGTGGAGAACCCATCTGGACCTGGGGCTCTGGGTTTCAAGGTTTTTATGGCCGCCTCCACTTCCTCCTGTGTGATAGGTGATTCGAGTTCCTCTCTTGCCATGGGTGTCAGGGATGGGAGAGCCGCCTCTTGGATGTAGGAATGTTGTTCATTTAGGCCCCTCGGGACTGCCGTCATTATCTCTGCCTGGTGGGCTACCGCTAGGCGCAACTTCTCATGTTCTGCATAGTGGACCACCCCCTGAGGGTCACGGAGACCCAGGATGGTGTTTTTTCTTCTCTTTGGCCAGCTTATTTACCAGGAGCTTGTTAGCTTTGTTGCTATTGACGTAATACCATTGTTTCGTTCTGGTCAATAGGTTTCCTGTGGTGTCAGCATAGTGCGCTTCGAGCCTCTTTCTTGCCATCCGCAGGGCTCTATAGGATTTCGGTGACCAGCCCTTTCGTTTGTGAGTGGCCTCCGCCTCACGGACTTCTGCTTCCAGAATAGCACGGGTCGCCTGCTTTCGTTTGTGGAAGGCCGCGCCTTGGGCAATCAGTTCCCCTCTAAGCACCGCTTTCATGGCGTCCCAGGTTTTGGCTGAGGAGGTATCCTCGTCGCGGTTTTCGGCAAAAAAGTTTCTCATTGTTCTGGCGATGGGGTCTCTTACTGCCATGTCCCCTATGATAGGGTCATATAACATCCAACGGCGGCGAGGGGGAGGATCTGGGTTGTGAGAACGCAGGGTGAGTGAGACTGGAGCGTGGTCAGAGAGGATCCGGGGGCCGATGATGTCATCGGTAAATGTCAATATCTGAGGGGAGGCCAACAGCAAGTCTATTCTAGAGAAGGTGCGGTGCACATACGAGTAGAAGGTGAAGTCTTTCTCTCACAGAGCAAGCACTCTCCAGGTATCTACAATGTTCAGTGTAGGGAAGAGGTGGAGCAAGGCCTTTGCCAGCTTCAGGTCCCTGGATGTTGGGGGGTGCGATCTATCTTTGTAGGGGTCTGGGGATCTGTTAAAATCTCCTCCAAAAACGACTGGCCCCTCAATAAATGGTAGTTGGGACTCTTCTAGGTCTTGGTAAAACCCTTCCTGGTGCTCATTCGGTGCATAGGCTGAAATGAGGGTATAAAGTTGGCCAAGGATGCCGCATTTGACCGTGATGAAGCGACCCCCCTGGCATCTCAGCGTATCCAGAACCTGAGGATGTAGATCTTTTGCGAAAAGATTAGCAGTGCCCCCTTTCTTGGTGCCATTGGATGCCAGAAATTGTAGGGGAAAAAGTCTGCTTCGCAGACGGGGGAAGTCCGCCGGAATTAGATGGGTTTCTTGTAGGAATGCGACTCAGGTACCATGGCCTAGTAGCCTTTGCAGGATGGACTTCCTTTTCGGCGGGGAGTTTAGGCCCCTAACATTCAGGGTGGTAAATATTAGCTTCTGGTGCGGGGGCTGGCTCTCCGAGCTCTCTTGCTGTGAGGAAGGGTTAGGTGGGGGGCTCAGATCAGCCATAGCCATACGAGGCTAACTGCTTTGGGTACTCCTGTGGCTGAGGTTTTTCAACTGGACTCAAACGGGAGCCGCAAACTTCGAACATTGGCCTCCAACGGGGGGCCCAAACTGTGACCAGGGGGACCGAATTTGAACTGTCGGTGGCTCCCCTAGCCACCAGGGCTGACACCAGCCCACGTTGTGGTACGCTCCAAGGGTAAAGTGATAACATCCACCTTGGAGGAGGGTATGGGCCGCATGGATCCCTCAGCAGGCGTTGCTAAGCATGGTTCCATTGCTAAAAATTCCTTGGGGTTTTTCCGGACCTTCACCTGGGCGTACGGCCTCTCTGGACCCTCGTCCAGGGGGTGCGTCCAGGCTTAGGGGAGGCTGTGCCAGGATCAGGACCCTTTCGGCCCGGAGAGGAGGGTCCCGGGTTCCCCGGGGAGCTTGGGTGTAAGATTGAAGCTGCATCATCTAGGTGGCTGATGGTCCTTGTGATGCCCTTGTATAAGAATTGTAGGGCTGTCTGGAACAGCCACCGGTAGCGGATCTGTTGGTCTCGGAGAAAGAGTGAGAGCGGGAGCAGCATTCTGCGCTTCTGCAGGGTCAGGGGTAAGAGACCCTGAAAAATTTGGAGAGGGGCGCCCTGGAATGATAGTTCGTCGCGTGAACGGCCTATTTCGGAGATGGCCTCTTTGGTAGTGTAGAAGTGGAGCCTTGTTATAACATCTGGGGGGAGGTCCAAGTCGCTGCCTCGACGTGGGCGCAGTCTGAGTTCGGTCCAGTAGGAGTTGGGATTCCTCTAGGTTCGGGAGCAGTGTCTGGAAGAAGTTGCTCACATAGTCCGGGAGGTCCTTGTCAGGGATGGAAGTGGGCACACCTCGGATACACAGGTTATTGCAGCGGGAGCGATTTTCCAGATCCTCCTGCTTGTGCTCAAGAATCTCGGTTCTGTCCATTATGGACCTAACGGTGCGTTGTATTTCCGCCAGCGCGTTGGAGTGTTCTTGGGCCAGGTCTTCTGATTCCCCCATCCTGTGTTCAACTTTTCTGATCCTTTGCTCCGTTTGTTCGAGCTTTGCGGTGAACTCCGACATGCAGGACCTAAATTCTGCTTTGATGTCGGACATGAAGACTTGGAGGTCCTCCTTAGTGGCGAGGGAGCCTTTCTCCTCTGACGCTTTTGGGGACGTGAGTTTGACAGGGTCCGTTCTCGTCCCCTTTTCGGCTGGTAGAAGCATGGTGGATATGTCCGCCGATTTGGGGTTTTTCAAAGACTTGGCCATGGTGTCGGTGCAGGGGGGGGGCGACACCAGTGGAAGTGACGGAAGAAGACGATCGTCAGCTGGTGGGTGAGGTGCCAGTCGGTCCGTGGGGGGTCTCAGGGTGCCGGCCAGATGTCGGCGCTGTCCTGGTTGGTGGTTCCAAACAACCCTGGGAGGGGGCTGATACTGTGATATTTCCTGCTTCTCAGCAGAGCTGTGGGGACAATGGCCAGCGGAAGTGGCAGGGCCTATGCCTCTGGTGGCGGTGAATCTGCTGGTTGGCTCCCGCCGGACCCCCAGGAGGCCCGCCGATCCTTGGGCCCCTCTGGGCAATTATTAGGAGTTGGGCAGGGGCGCCCCAGGAAGATGAGGAGGGATGTCGTGGCCTGCTAAGGCTGGGAGGGCCGAGAGAGGTGCAGGGGAGCTGCTTGGGCTGTGAGAGGAGAGGGCGGCAGATCCGGTGGTCCTTGTGAGCTCACTCCACAATCCCGGCACTGAGATGCACTGGAGGGGCTCTGGCTTCATGTAACTGTGGGGCCCCTCCTAGTTCATGTGGTTGGTGGGTGCTCATAGGCACCGAATAGCTTCTCACCATTGGGGGGGGGGGCAGAGATGTGGCGGCCCTCCCTGTGTGGGGTGCTCCGTGCCCCCTGGGTGTGTGGGCGCAATGTGAGGCCCGCGGGGGCACCCACCACCCCAGTCCGGGCCAGCCCAGAGCAGCGAGGGCAGGCTTGTGCCTCCGGCGGCCGATCCCAGCCCGCCGGAGGGGAGGATGCAGCAGGGCACGCCCGCCGACTGCAGGCCCAGGCCCTAGGCCGCTGCCCCCTGTGGCAGAGGGGCAGACGTCTAGCCGCAAGCAGTGACTTCTTGTTGTGCGGGCCTCCTCCTCTCAACGCCCCTGGTGAACCACTCTGCGTGCTGGGGGGCGTAGAAGCAGCCCCTGGGAACGGGGTCCAGGGCAGTGGAAAGCAAACTCGGTGGAGCCTCAAGAGCTGCAGGTGGGTCACCGGCAGGGCAGAGTGCTTCGGCGGAGACCAGCAGGTGGGGCGCGAGGTGCCCGCAAGCAAGCCCAGGATCAGGAGGTTGGGGAAGGAAGCTTGCAGGCAGCCGCTCCGGCAGTGCAGGCGATGAAGGTGCGGTTGTCCGGTCCAAGTCGGGCCCCCGATCGGAGCTTGCGCTGGTTGTTTGGCAGAGCTGTCATATGTTGCAGGCGGGCGGGCAAGGGAGAGTCTCCAGGGGCTACAAGGTGGGTCTGCAGAGTGGATCGGGATAGTGCTCCCGCCATTTTGTTTTCGTTTAGCACCGCCGTTGGATGTTACACAGCAGTGTTTTCGATGATCCCCAGAGCGATTTGTGCTCAAAATGTAGGAATTAGGGCACCACAGACTCCGCCACCCAAATCAGCGGCCCAGGGGTCCTGGCCATCACGGGAACCAGGGAATTGTATGATGTCGCTGCGGGTCCATGCGGAGGCCATTAATGGAGCAGCCACATCGCTGGCACTCCAAGCCACGCCTCTCACTTCTTTCTTTTCTGACGAACATTATCCCACACTCTTTTTGTAACTTTGCGGTGAGCATTGGCAATAGGTTTTTCTTAGTATAGGCCCTTTTTATTTGACAAGACGCTACTAGGACTGCCTTATTAATATTTGATGCTCGTAGCTTGCTCCCATCTGAGACTTAGGTTTAGATTATGCGTTCATCTCACCCATTACAAAGTTCAATAAACGCCCTTGAACTGTGATCATTTGTGTCCGTCTTTACTGTTGCCAACATGAGTTCTTTACACTTCCTATTGAAAATACTTGATAGAGCTGCTTACCTACAAGTCCAGCACTTCTGGAAACCAACAAAATTCTGGGAATTGGGCAGTTGGGATTTTGGCCTGGCCATGGCACTGAATCTGCGATGCTGGATTTAAAAAAACAGATGGATGAGATCACGTACAAAGGAAACACTGCCCTCCCCCTCTTACTAGACCTGTCAGTCGCCTTTTCAGCGGCCTTTGACCTTGTTGATCCATAATCCTCTGCCTCCACCTCACTACCTCGGCCAACTTCTCCCCTGAAGCCACTGCCTATAATGCCTCCTTCCTACAAGAGAGAGTCATGAGTGTTTGCGGAGAATGCCAATGCTGCTCCCACCCCCATCCCTTTTGGGGTTCTTCAAGGCTCGTGCATATCCCCCGCACTATATATCAACTTCACCAGTCCCCTCTTTGACATCCTTGACTCCATCGGCACACCCTTCCCCAACTATGCCAAAGACACGCACATTCACATCCCGCTCACCGGCAACAATGCAGAAGACTCCTATACCCTCCATACTCCACTATCCAGGCCTGAATGCTGGTAGGGTCCCGTGCAGTAGTAAAAAATCTTAACAACCAATACTCAGCCTTCCTTATTGACGACATTTTGAGCTGAGCATCAGTTAAGAGACTAGTGGTTTACATCGACACAAGACTCTATCCTGTCAAGTAAATGCTATTGCCTCCTCTGCGGCTTATGGGACTTAACTACTCAACACAGCTCAACACAGCCAAACCGTTATTGTCTACGGACAGTTGCCTCTCCATCGCCAGGGCAGTCATTGGCTCGAGACTTGACTACTGCAATGTCCTCTTCGCTGGCACCTCTGCTAAAACATCCAGAAGCTGCAGGTTATTCAAAATAATGCGCTCCGAGCAGCCTTTAACATATCCAAAAGGGAACACATTTCCGCTGCCCGGAGATCGGTTCATTTGCTACCCATGAAGAAACGCGTTGTCTTCAAAATGTCCATTACACACAGGTGCCTTTCCAACTCTGACTCCCCTACCTCTCTCAGCAAATGTCCAGAGCCCACTCTGCCAGACCTACTAGAACCCCATACGCCTACCGCATCGTCCAACCCAAAATCAGACACGCTAAAGCAAGATGCTTGAGCTTCCCCTACATCGCTGCTAAACAGTGGAACGCCCTGCCCCCTACCTTAAGAGGTGAACCCTCCTGGGTTATCCGAAAACCCCTCAAAACCCTTCTATTTGATTAGGCTGTATGCCTTTACTGTATTTGCTATGCACCTGCGCCAACTCTTATGGCTGAACTGTTCTTGAATGCGAGTAATTGGTTTGCAACAGCACCTCGATGCCTACGGGCTGTTTGTGCGCTTTATAATTGAAATAAATCATTACATATATTGTGGTGCTTCGGTCACATCTTAACAAAATGTGTTTAAACTATGAATATTTCAAACTCCTGTATTTACTTTTTTTAAATGTATTTTGCACTTCCTTTATAACTGGGGACAGGTGTGTTTCTTTAACCATTTACACAAGTATCATCCAGCAAACGTGATCTACTCTCTAGGCAGTTGCAGTGCTCATTTTAAACTCACTTGGGAAGATTCAAAATTGCGACCTGGTCTGTAATTGATGTGTGTAACATGACAACAGAAATCCCTTGGCATATTACAGCAACCGCATATTCCGATAAATATTTATTTTTCCAGCCGGCAAAATGTGAAGTTACCACACAGCTGTGCTGTTGGAGCATGGTTAAATCTAATGTGCATTATATATTTGGAAATGGAAACGACATTAACATGCAGTACAGAAGCAGCAGCAAGAATCTTTACTCTCATTTAGCTTTGTTTGCAAAGGTGTCCTTCAAATATCTGCTACAGCAGTTATTAGCTAGTAGGTTTAGATATATTGATAAAGCCTGTAATACATGCCACCAAGAGAACATAGTCTATAGAGAATAATGCCCAAAACAATTAACAGAGTGAAACTCACGGCTTTGTGAACTACCTATTTTATCCAGGTAAGCTCTCCAAAGGAACTTGCATGTACCGCCAAAAATATATCCCCAGTCCCCTTTTTCCACAGAGCAACTTGAACAGACACCTCTGCTGTACCGCGTGTCCCTTCAACCCTTTTGTGTCTAGCTCTCAATTTTTTTATTGATTGTATGCCTGGATCCTACACACAAATGCACCACTAAAATGTTATTACTTCTCCAGCATGGGGTCTGGCATGGATTCACATGCTCATGAATATTCCCCGTCGTCAGGCTGGGAATCCTCGGTAAAGAAAAAATCAGTATGTTTCGTTTCTGATCTGTCTTTCGTAGTAGTAACCAATCACTGATCTCTGCGTCATACTGACCACAGCCAATGACTGCCCTCTACCTAAGCCCCGCCTCTGGCAGCCATCTTTAGATTTTTACCGCACGTTCAAGTGTTGGGATCCTCGTGCTATTGCTCTCGAGCGTTAGTGCTATTTTTCATGTTTTTTCTCAAAAAATTCTCTTTTTTCGGTCAAAAGAGCCTCAAGCTCCACCGTTTCTTCATCCGATCAACGGGGACCCATGTCGGATTCGTCTACACCCCTCAAGGGTGAAGATTTCGTCGAGCCCCGCTTTTGGAGGACTCCAGAAGTTTCTCAGGCCCATCTCGAACATGGCCAAGGAGAAGGGAAGCTCGATGCCCGGAAAGCTGTTCAGGGTCTGCCCTGGATGCCAGCTTCAGAATGTCTTTAAGGAGGACGAACACTCGCTTTGCCTTTACTGCCTACATGAGGACAAGAAGCACGTGGAGAAGGACTGTGCGTTTTGCGGCAATATGTCGGAGCGGACCATGAAGGACCGCCATCAACGTCTCGCCAACTGGCTGGAAGGAAAGAGCCCGTCAGGCGAGAAGAAGAAGTCCGAGCGGTCTTCTAAGACCTTTGAGGGCGCCCCGGCGACGGGGGTCCAACAGAAGGCCAAGCACCGCGAGTCCGCTGGCACCGGGAGCGCCGAACGGTCGGGCTCTACGGGCGCCAGGCAGGGCGCATCCTCCCCGGCGCCATCAACCACGAGCCAACGCTCTGGCTCGGGTAAGAGGAAAGCCGAACACCCGGCGAAACTCCTGGAGAGACCCCGGTCATGCCCTAAGGCCCCATCGGAGGGGGAGCGAGGTGGTGACCCTCCCCCCAAGGAGAAGGCGGTGAGCGCACCTAAGGTGGTGAAAGCCTTGATCCATCCGGCCAAGGCCTCTATCGAGACAGTCGCGGCGGCCCTGGCTCAGCCTGTGGAGGCTACACCAGTGGTGGCGACCCCGGGGCCCAGAATCTCCCTGCCACCGCAGAGGGAGTCCTCTTTCATGCCCATCGACAGGACCCCCGTGAAACCTCCGACGGAGAAGAAAAAGGGGGGGCAGGAGGTCGTCGTGGACTCGGCCTCAACCTCTGAGGAGGAGCTGATCGAAGTCTTAGGCCACGGCTCCGGCGTGGAAGGAGGCATCCTGTCGGGAGGGACCCCGACGTGGAAGACGACGAGGGCGTCGAAGATGCCGACGGGGCTCTTGATCGCCCGTCGGATCTCCCTCAACCAGTGCCGCAAGACAACTCGGCGGCCATTTTGTTGGCTATACAGTCCTTATGCTCGGAGATAAGGACGAGACTGCCGTTACCACCAACGGAGGAACCGCTCCCGACGGGGGACCCGGAGCCAGGCCCTTCTGGGAGCCCTCCCCATAAGAGAAGAAGGATTCATCCTCCACTTCCTTTTCAGCCATCGCGCCTTGTTCCGCCCTCCTCCCCATCCACGACACGTGGGGATGATACGGGGACTGACACGGCCGCGACGGGTACAGACGACGAGGTTTACGACGAGGATCTCCCGTCGTCACCTCCCACCCGGGCTTCCCCGCCCGACGAGATTGGATCGTTTCACTCCATGATCGCCAGGGCATCCAAGCTTTTCCAGCTATGCCCGGAAGAGAAGAAGGAAGGTTTCCTTTATCAATGGCGCGAGACCAAGAGGAAGACGGTCCTCGCGGTACCTCTACTAGACGATATTTGGGATGAGGGCCTCGCCCTCCTCAAGAACCCATCCACGACGCTGGCTAGAAGGGATCGGTACAAGAAGAAGTACCGGGTCCCGGACGCGGCCCCCTTGTGCCTTCGGGCACAGCCGACCCCCGACTCGGTCGTCTCCGCGGCGGCCAGGAAGAAAGCGGGGGGGGCGCGGCCTCTATGTCAACCTCCCCGCCGGACGGCGAGGGAAAGAAATTAGACACGATGGGACGCAGAGTCATCTCGTCGGCAGCGACGACGATTAAGTCGGCCAACGCCTTGGCTATCGTAGCCCGCTACGACAGGGAGTTGTGGTACAAACTGGCCCCCCTGCTGGACTTCCTACCAGACGACAAGAGGGCGGAAGCCCTAGAGATCTTGCAGGAAGGAGAGGTGGCGTCAGACCACGCCATTACGATTGCGACGGACATCGCTGACGCTGGATTTCGCCAGTTGGGCAACGGCGTGTGCCTTAGGCGGCGTGGATGGCTCCAGGCTACTGACTTCCATCAGGACGTGCAAACCAGAGTCTTCGACATGCCGTTCGACGGAAACAACCTGTTAGGGAAAACAGTGGACGATTCCCTTCAAGCCATCAAGGTGGACACGGAGACGGCCCGGGCTCTTGGGGTTCTCCAGCAACGGCGGCCGCCCTTTCGGAGCGGCGGAGGCAAACAGGGTGCCTCCAGTGGTTCCAGCGGCGGATTTTCCACCTACCGTCAAGCGGCCCGTTCGTTGTCACTGGAAGCTTACAGGGGATGAGGCAAGACAGGCGGACCCCGCCTTTGTCGCCAAGGAGGACAAGGCGGCAAAGCCTCGTCGAAGCAGGACTGAACCGGCCGTGGGGTCGGGCCCCCACCGAAGCACCCCGGTGGGAGGCCGGCTGGCAAGCTTCGTCAGCGTGTGGGAGTCCATCTCCACCGACCGTTGGGTGCTGGACGCCCTAGCTCAGGGTCACATGCTCGAGTTTCTAAAGAGGTGCCCGCGCGTCCCCCCTGTGGCCAGGAAAGAACATCACGTCCCTCAACTTCTCTTGGAGGTAAAGGCGATGCTCAAGAAGGGCGCCATCGAGCTCGTCCCAAAGAGGCTTCGGGGCTCCGGAGTTTACTCAAGATACTTCCTCGTGAAGAAGACGGGAGGATGGCGTCCCATCCTGGACCTACGACGACTGAACAAATTCATCAAGGCACAGAAGTTCTGGATGGTCACCCTCCAACACGTCCTGGGTCAACTGGAGGAGGGCGATTTCCTGTCGTCGTTGGATTTGGAGGATGCCTACTTCCATATTCCTATCCTAAAGGGACACCAAATGTTTCTCAGGTTCGTGGTCCAAGGGCGTCACTACCAGTTCAGAGCCCTTCCCTTCGGATTGAGGTCGGCACCCATGGTGTTCACCAAGTGCCTCGCACCGGTGGCGGCGCAGCTGCGCCGAGAGGGGATCCACGTCTACCCCTACCTGGACGTCTGGCTCATCCGAGCAAAGACGAAGGAGCTCGCCGTGGAGCACACGGCAAGGACCATCCCAACTACTCACGGACCTGGGATTCTCCATAAACTACGCCAAGTCCCACCTGGTGCCCGCGCAAGATGCTCTGTTTCTGGGAGCGAAGCTCGACACAGTGTCGCTTCTAGCCTCTCCGTCGGAGGAAAGGACGAGGGCCATCTTGGGCAAGGTGCAGCGGATGCTGGTTGCGGACGCGGCCAGGGTGAGGTCCATCAAGTCCCTCCTCGGAATGATGTCTTCTTGCATTTATCTCATCCGCCTGTGCAGGCTCCAGATGCGCCCGTTGCAGGAGTTCCTGGATGCGCGCTGGATCCCGACGATGGGCAGCTTCGAGGAGAGGATCACACTCAACGAGAGTTTCCAACGAGCGATCCGGTGGTGGGGCACCCGCGCGCATCTGACGGCGGGCATGGACTTCCAGACCCCCGGCTACCAGGAGACAGTGACCACGGATGCCTCCCTGGAAGGATGGGGAGCGCACACCGAAAATCTGCACGCGAGAGGCCTTTGGCTTCCGACAGAGAAGTCCCTCCATATCAACGTCCTGGAGCTCCGTGCAGTGTTTTGGGCCCTCAGGTCCTTTCTTCCGTCCCTCAAGGGCAAGGTGGTGAGGATCTTCACCGACAACACCACCACCATGTTCTACATCAGGAAGCATGGCGGTACCAGATCCCCAGCCCTGTCCAAGGAGGCGCAGGATCTGTGGCATTGGGCCGTCGCCCAAGGGATGTTTCTGGTGCCGTTTCATCTGGCAGGGATAAAAAACACCATCGCCGACTCGCTCAGCAGAGAGCTGCGCTCGTGCCACGAGTGGGACCTACGACAGGATCTAGTGGACCGCCTCTTCCGACGGTGGGGCACACCCCAGATAGATCTGTTCGTGACGGCGACGAACTCCAAGTGCCGGAGGTTCGCCAGCAGGTTTCCCCAGCCGAGGAGCATGGGCGATGCCTTCTCGTTCCCCTGGGAGGGCCTGTTTCTATACGCGTTCCCTCCATTGCCATTGCTGATCCGGCTCATCAACCAGCTCAAGAGGTCACGGTGCAGGATGATCCTCGTCGCACCTGCGTGGCCGAGGCAGATATGGTTCCCGGACCTTCTGGACTTGTCAGCGTCCCCGTCAATCAAGCTGCCAGTGGACGCGGATCTTCTCTCCAGGGAAGGAGGCGCCATCCTCCATCACGACCCGAAGTCGCTGAACTTGCAGGCCTGGCTCCTGCAGCGTTAGAGTTTGGAGGATACGACATACCGGCCGACTGCAGAGAGGTTCTTGCAAAGGCCAGGGCGTCCTCAACTCTTAAATGTTATGGACACAAATGGAAGAGGTTCTCGGTCTGGTGCCACGCACAGAAGATTAACCCTCTACGGATTACGGCTCCCCAGGTACTGCCGTACCTTCTGACGCTGGCCAAGGCTGGACTGGCGCACGCGTCCATCAAGATTCATCTTGCTGCGATCTCCCGATACACCAGAACCACGGGGCGGACGTCTTTGTGGTCTCATCGTCTGGTGAAAGAATTCATGAAGGGACTGTTCAGATCGTTCCCTCCGGTGAAGGCTCCGGCCCCGGCGTGGGAGCTCAACGTGGTGCTGACCAAGCTCATGGGACCTCCGTTCGAGCCTCTGCACTCGGCCCCGTTGAAGTTCTTGTCGTGGAAAACAGCGTTTCTTGTGGCCATCACCTCCGCACGAAGAGTGGGAGAGATCCAGGCCCTTTCCTGCAAACCCCCGTACTTGACTTTTCACGACACGAGGGTAGTGCTCAGGACGCACCCCTCCTTCATGCCCAAGGTGCCGTCGAACTTCCACCTCAACAAACCCTTGGTGTTGCCTGTTTTCTTCCCGTCGCCTTCGTCGCCGGCTGAAAGGACTTTGCACTCGCTGGATGTGGCTAGAGCGCTGAAGTTTTACGTGGACCGCACGAAGTGTTTTCGGAAGACGTCACAACTTTTTGTGAACTTTGGACCTGTCAATCAGGGGAAGGCTCTCTCAAAGGCCTCCATTTCCAGATGGCTCTCCGGCTGTATCATGTACTGTCATCGGTTGGCAAACCGACCGCTGCCTGGCCGTCCGAGAGCACATTCCACCAGAGCGATCGCAGCTACCACGGCGTTCCTATCTGGTGTGCCCTTGCTGGAAATCTGCAGGGCTGCTACGTGGAGGTCGACGCACACCTTCACGAAATTCTACTGCGTCGATCGGGATTCCAGGGAGGAGTCCAGGGTCGGCCAAGTAGTGCTGCGCAATCTGTTCGCCTAAGGTGAGCCTGGTGAGGAGGTAAGAATTGCTTAATGTTGAGTTTGATGTAATGCTTAATGTTGAGCCTTTGCCACCTCCCGTGGTTGTGCATGTGTGTACTGCTATGTATTATTTATTCATGAGCATGTGAATCCATGCCAGACCCCATGCTGGAGAAGGAACAAGTTACTTACCTGTAACTGTTGTTCTCCAGCAGGGGTCTGGCATGGATTCACATGCGAACCCTCCCGCCTACCCCTCTGCGGCTCTTCACTTGGTCATACTGCCACTTCACGTGCTACCAAATCTGAAGATGGCTGCCAGAGGCGTGGCTTAGGTAGAGGGCAGTCATTGGCTGTGGTCAGTATGACGCAGAGATCAGTGATTGGTTACTACTACGAAAGACAGATCAGAAACGAAACTGATACTGATTTTTTCTTTACCGAGGATTCCCAGCCTGACGACGGGGAATATTCATGAGCATGTGAATCCATGCCAGACCCATGCTGGAGAACAACAGTTACAGGTAAGTAACTTGTTCCTTTTCCCATAGACATCATGCTATATCTGAACAGCTACATTAATATGTCCATGAATGGTTTTAAGCTACACAGCAAATGCTATGGAAATGTGTTGATTGACCTTCATAAATGCACACAAAGGCAGGAATTCACATGGTATAGTGAATGCTATTGCAGTTGACAGGCAGGTAGGTATCGCTGCTTATTCTTCCTGTCAGCAGTCCCTTTTGGGAGGCATTTAACTGCAAAAGCACCGACACAGGCCAAAAACATTAAGAACACATGTTACCCTAACACTCTCCAGATATCCTAAATGAGTTTACCAATAAAGCTTAGGATAGCAGTAAATGTACCTAACAAACCAGAGCAGCTTTCTGGTATTATAGCACCCATATATAAAAACAAACTCAACTTTAAGCATAGTTCTTGTGCTCCCACCACTACAACCACGTACTTTCATAAAAGAAATGCTGGTGCTACCAATTGACACCTCCTGAAATGCCTGCAGCAAGTCATTGTAAGCACCCTAATCCAGCTGTCAACAGCTGGGTTTACCAGGGTTTTCATGAACGATTTTATTTGTTGAAGTAAGGCTGTTATGAGGAAGCAACCAACCAACCAACAAGGTGCACCTGAAAGAAAAGGGGCAGAATAGGGAATACCCCCCTCCTATCCCCCCCTCCGCCCCCACAGAAAAACAAGTTGCTGATGTTTTCCTCCCAATGATGTAGAGCAGATTGCAGGAGTAATCCACAAAGGAAACTGACAAAACCTGAGAAGTAGCAGTGCAGAATCGAAGAAGGAACCACCCTGGAGGAAAATGGGCCATGGAAATTAAGCTGGAAAGTTCAGAGGAGAATTGGTCCATACAGGCCCAGGAACGGAGGGACAGAAGCAAGAAGAGGCCATGAAGGAAAAGAAACAGAGAAGCAGGTCTCAAGGACAAGAACAAACGAGGCACACACTTACGCAATAAGGTGTGTTGGCCCAATCCACTTCCATGGTGAGTCGCCGGCAGACCAGAACCGGAAATCACACAAGGGCTACATAGAAGGCAATGTCTTGGAAATGGCTGTGTGGAAGCCCTGCGCCACCACCTTGTGAAGGGGAGAGTCCATGAATGCCTGGATACTGTCATCGGTATCACCGCCTGTGGAGGAAGCGCAGTCCATGACAGTATACCCCCTACGAAGGGGCACCAGGTTTCCCAAGATGATGTTGGTAAAACTCCTGAATAAAACAAGTTGCAAGAATATGATTTACATGTTCTCCCATTCTGTCACAGGGATTATAGCCCTCCCATTATATCTGGGTGTAAAGGCGACCTCGCCGAAAACGCAAGCTGCAAATAGTCCATACCTTGTATTCCAGATCACTTCTGTAGGCTTGGAGCAGGTGGGATAGGACCTCTTGTTAGGCAGAAACCTGTGCAGTTCCCTCTGGGACCACTGCAAAAGATTTAAGACTACAGGTGTTTGGCAGTAAACCCACTTGGTAGCAGTCTGTACCACACAGATTCACTTGGTAGCTGTGGCTGAGCAGTCAGACTTCCCTCAAGAAGAGTTAGGCAGTATACAGAGTATTCACAATAGGTCAAAAGAACACAGTAGAACAAGCAAACACTGACCAGAGCTTGGTGTAAAAGAGATATAATTATTTATTTAAAATCACATCTAATAAAACACACTGGCACTAATATCAAGCAGTTCAAAAACACGGTCACTAAAAGATACACACTCCCTTCAACGATTAGTTAGACAAGTCTTAAGTAAAGCAACACTTATTTTCAGACAGCGGTGAGCGCTTAACGAAGATGGCACTCTAATCAATCGGTTTAAAAGGGAGAGAAAGGCAGAGCAAAGATAGAAACAGATCCCAACACTTTCAGAAGAACACAGTAGGAGAAGAAGGCAGGTTAAAACAGTAAAGTCAAAGTTAACAAGGCCGGACCCACTTTAAGAGGCTCCGGTCAAAATGTGTCCAAGGTTACACGGTTCAAAGTGTCCAAAATTCTCGAAATCAGTTCAGAAAGAGTTGGACCAAAAGAAAGGGACCAGTTAGATGGTCAAGGCGGCCAGCCCAGTACAGAAGGTTAAGGGATTATTATTACCTTGTAGCAATCTTTAGAAACGGATGCCTGGCGGACACGGTACCTTAAAGTGGGGAGAATACTCCAGCGGGGGCAGTTGTTCCTGGCAGCGGATACAAGTCGGTGCTTCGTCCGGGGGAAGAGAGGATCTCGTCGGGGAGGAAGACAGGAGTCCGTTGCACTGCCAGGGAAGAAACCAGCCACGGAGTTCTCAGTTAAAAGGAGCGGTCCTTTTATTTGTGGTCCAGTGGTAAGTGGCTATCCGGTTGCCGGGGTGCTTGGCACGGGCAATTCGACCACAAGACGTCCTGGGATGCGAGAAAAAGAAGGTAAACTGGTTGTGCCCACCAGTCAGGGGAAGAAGACTCTCCAGACGGGAGATCTTCTCTGTCGTCGGGAAGTGGTGAGTCCGTTCCGCAGGGCTCCACCGGTGATGTCGCCGTAGCAGGTCGGCTCAGCTTCTCCCTCGTCGTATTTTCAGGTCCTGTGGCGACTTTTAAAGTTCCAGTCCCAAAAGCCCTGCTTTTATGCAGCACACCCCCATTCACTCAGCCTAGGTGTCAATCAAACATGCTAAGCGGTGAGCCGGCCGGCTCACCACTTGGGCCAATCACACAAGAGTGCGACTTGAGTTACCAAGGTAACTCAGTCCAGGGTGCCTAAACCCCCTCCCACACTCCCTGTGGTACCCAGACAGAGTGGCACCACTTTTGGAGGCTTCTTTGGAGAAGCCCGCCAAAAAGTGGAACAAAGGGCTCGACTTGGGTTGGAGTCACAGAAGAGAACACAAACGCCATTTTAGAATCGAGTTCTGGCAAAAAATACCAACCGGCGAATTAATATTAAATAAATAAACCAGCGGTATGTTCGAGGCTATGAGAATTAAATAATTAAAGTTGGTAGCCTCAAACAATGGGAAAATCCCTTAGAGATATATTCGCGGTCGAATATAAAAAGTAGTATCCACTTCCACCAGCCAAAACTCGATCAGGGGGGACGGAGACGTGCCCCCTCGACTAACAGACCCCGGGGCAATCGAATTGCCCCGACCAGTACGTCCACAATATGATGGTTTGTACTGGTTTCTGTTCATAATTTGGGACTAGTAAAGCCAATGGTGTCTCTACATGCCCTGGGAGACAATAGTCAGTCCCAGGGTATGGAGTCTATGGTGGGGTGTCACTATGACACCCCTGTGTCACTGCACTGAGGGTGCTGTGTAACACACATAGTAAAAACACATGAGACCCAATAAAGACCCCATAGCCCATAAAACACATTAACAGTCAAAGGAACCCCTCAAATCATGTCCAAGAGTGTGAGGAAAAGAGACTCACTCTTGGCAGGAGAAAAAAACTAACTCCAGGAATCCAGCAAAGCTGCTGGGGAACTCACTAGGTTAGGAAATTCAGCCTAAACCGAGAATTGTCCCTAACAACTCTTTCATCCGTCCGTTCCACACATGATTTAACCAGGGAAGTGTGGAAAACCGGTTGACTGCATCTCCAAGACTGAGGTAAGTATAGTCGATGAGCCACCGGACTCACTTGTGAACCGTGAAGGGACCACAATACATGGGGCATAGTTTAGAAGGAATCAAATCCTTGGGCACATGCTTCGCTGCAAGCCACACCAAGGCTCCAATCTGATAAACTAGGGCTTCCAAATGTTGATGATCTGTGATCTCTTTTCTTCTCCTTTTGAAGTCCTCCATCTTGCGAGCTGCAGTCACCTGGCCATTATGTACCCTTTGTAGGTGGTCCTTTACTCCAGGTACAAAATCATCCAAAGGGGACTGTAGGGGACAGGATCTTCCATTGTACCCGTAAGTGCAATGAAAGGGACTCACCTTGATGGTAGAGTGGATAAAGTTTTTCTAACAGAACTCAGCCAGAGGCAACATATCTTCCCGTTTGTTATATGCAGCCGAGGCGAAGCAGTGCAAGTACTGCTTGATTAACTGTTTCAGTCACTCAGTCTGCTCATTCGTAAGAGGATGGTAGCCTGATGATAGTGCTCTTTCCACCCAAAAGGGGCGGCACAAATGGTTCTAAAATCATGAGGTATATTGTGGTCCTCGATCTTATATAATGTTCTCTGGAAGCCTATCTAATCAGAAGATGTCTTTGAGGAAGATCTTAGCCATCTTGCCTTCAAAAGGTTACTTGGGTAAAGCGGAAAAATGGGCCCTCTTTGTATAGTAGTGTACTCTCACCCTTATGATGGTGTGGCCATTTGATGGGGCAGGTCTACTATAGCATCCATGGAAATAAATGACCAAGGGGCCCTAGCAACCGGTAACGGTTGTAATAGTTGTGAAGACTGGGGGCGTGGCTAACTAGCCATGGACTAGGACGTGCCTTCGTGTTCAGCTCCTGTTGATCCAACATTAATCCTAGAAATTACGCTGGAAAAATGTTGCACGCGCCCTGTAACTGAAGGAATGGACGTCTGAACATATGCTCTGCAAGTATCCTGAGAAGCAAGTACATTCGCGTCTAGGAATCGAGAGATAAAAGACTTTTGGAGAGGCAGCCGTGTGGATAAATTGTTGCCAAGATGGCGGACAACAAAGGGAGCGTAATTGCAGCCCCGAAGAGAATCGAATGCTGCTGAGTTACACGGATTGCGAAGGAAGTTTGCTGCCAGACGAAACGCTTTCGAACCTTGCTCTATATAATACAATAACGTGGTGGTGCTCCCGGGCGCGAATTAATGGAATGATTGAAAATTGCAACAGTATCTGAAGACATACGCTGTAGGCTTGCCCGGCTCCCAGCCGCTCACAAAGGCAGCTGCGAATGATGAACGCTGCGATCGGAGGTACGAAGAGCGGGCGGCAGTGAGATCAGCAGGGGAGACGCTGACCGCGAGTGACATATGACTGAAGGCAGAGCAGCCCCGATCGACGGTGACGGAGAATGTTTACTTAAGCACGTAGCACACGGAAACAGTGTGCTGTTGAAACAAAGGGGGCGAGATGGCAGCTTGAGTTCTCTTGCATTGCTGTAGTGCACGACAAGCAAGGAGTGGCAAGCTGTTTAAATCGAAATGCTGTTGGGAATGAGTGCCACACGAAACGAAAAGAAACAGTTGAACGAGGCGCATTGAACAGCCTGCCTTTTCACAACAAAGGCCCAAGAACTGATCCCTTCCATTGCCGTGGTGCTCAGTAAATGCGGACCGATGAGCTGCTTTGTGGTATCACTGCTGAGAAGAAGTGCCACGTGAAATGCAGGGATAAAAAAGCACACGATGCGCACTGATGGCCTGCCCTCTTGTGAACTGATGCAACGTTGTAAGCCCTAAAAGTAGCTAGGACCTGCAGAGAGGACATAGATCCCATGTTGAAACGCTGCCAGGGTACATAAAAAGTGGAGTGTGTGCACTGGCCCCGGAAAATACGCTACTTAGACACTGCCCAAAGGAGAGACGTGGGAGGACACAGCTCACTCCAAGCGTAACCTTGTGTGCCGCCTTCCAGTGCAGCCCACTGAGGACACCCAGGCATTGAACTGAACTGGGGAAGATATAATAACACGGGAGAGCTGATATTGGACACGAAGTGAGACTGCAGGATGTCGGTGAAAGGGGTGAAGGCCAGGAGCAAGCAACCTACTATGGACACCTTTGCAAAGGCGCAACGGACCCCCTCGACCCCAGCACAAAGGACGGGGGCGGCATCTGGGAATGACGCCCCTGAAGGAGAAAACCAACAGGTCCTAGCGGCCATAACGGAACTAAGTGCTAAGTGTGGCACAGCAATGTCAGAACTGCGGACGGCCCTGGAGAACAAAATAGATGTCGTAGGAATCGAAGTCACTCTGCTGCGACAAGACGTCAGAGCGCTGGCAGAAAGAACTAGCGGCCTGGAGAGCGCAGTGAAGACTAACACAGACGTAAGCACGAATAATGCGAAAGAGGTCCATGTGCTCAAACAGGTTGCCAACCTTGAAAATCGAGTGGAGGAAGCAGAAGGAAGGGCGAGACAGAACAACATACGGGTGGTCGGCCTGCCAGAAGGAGAAGAGGGCCAAGACCCCACAGACTACGTGGAGAACATGATCCTGCAAGAAATAGGAGCAGACTAGCTCTCACAGGGGTTCACGGTTGAGCGGGAACATCGGGCCCTGATGAGGAAACCACGGCCTGGAGCTTCACCGCGGCCGATAATTGTGAACATTTTGAACTATAAAGACAGAAAGAAGATTCTGGAGTATTTTCGTAAGGGCGGCACGATAGAAAGAGCTTCCTCTAAGATTACAGCATACCCTGACTATACTATGTTGGTGCAAAGGCAGCGATATAGCTATGTGGCAGTTAAGAGAAGACTGCGTGCAGCGGATATCAGGTAAATGCTATTGTACCCTGCAAAGTTAAAAGTTCTGCACAAAGGCAGAGCGCTGTTCTTTGATACCCCGGAGGAAGCGGCATCGTGGTTGGACTTGCAGGGCTGTCCGGCGTGAGATGAGGAACAGGATTGCCAGGAGCACGATAAGTGGAGATACTATATCATGTACACTGCGAGGATAAGCGGGTAGGGAATCCTAGTATAACGCCTTTAGGCACTTGATTGACAATGGGTAGCCCTCAGACCTTATGACCCTGTTGGACTGGAATATAGTGAATAAAAGCGCAAATGAGTATAGGAGCACTAGGCGTAGCAACTTAAAACAAACAGGAGCAACAGGATGGGAGCTACCTACCCCTGAGAATTAGTAGTAAGGCAGCCAATAGGGCGGCTCCACCCTACTGAGCCGCGAGTACAGGCTTTTTCCTGAAAGGGCTGGATGCGGGGGTGCCTGAGATCCAGGGATGGAGCTGGGCAGCAGTTGGGGAGGGTGTTGTTGGGGAACGGTAGGTAGGCGGGTGGGAGGGAGGTGGGGGCGGTTGTTGTGTTTATAGTTAGAGGGTGTTTGAATTGGGGTACAAGCCTACATGGAATAATTAAGCAACTGAAGTTGGACTGGATGGGTGAGGGAGGGAAGAGGGACACAGACGTATCATGGGGGACCTTAAAATAGTCACCTGGAATGTTAGGGGGCTCAACAGCTACTTGAAGAGAAATAAGGTTATGCTATAACTACGGAGACAAAAGATAGATATTGCCCTGCTGCAAGAAACGCACCTGACGCGAGACAAGTTGGAGGTAGTCAGAAAGAAATGGAAGGGTACGGTGATGGGTTCGCCATATTCGGCCTATGCCAGGGGAGCGATTATTTGGTTAGTGCCACATGTCCCGTTCCAGCTGTTACAGACGTTGGCAGAGACGGACGGGAGGATGGTTATGATGAGGGGATTGGTGGAAAATGGAGAAATAAGTATTATAAATACGTATGCCCCAAAACAAAATACTGCGACATATTTTAAAACCCTGTGTAACAATCTTGGCATGTGTGTGGGGAGCGCGATCATACGGGGGGGGGACTTCAACTGCGTTCTAAACCCTAGATTGGATAGGTCAGACGGGAAATTAGATAGACCTGCCACAGCAGCCAAAGCGTTACAGATGCTGCTGAATGATTTTGGGCTAGAAGATGCATGGAGGACGTGCCATCCTCACGATAGGCAGTACTTGCACTATTCTGCTCCGCATCAGCTATATACAAGGTTGGGCTATGTCTTCGTCACCCCAGAAATATTGCCAGAGATCACACAAGTTGAATATAAAGCGAGGGTCCTCTCGGACCACTCGCCTTTGATACTAGGATGGAAATATTGTCCCCTGAGAGCGAGAATCCCGACGTGGCGCCTCCGAGCGGAGGTGCTCAGAGACCCCCTTTTTAGGGAAGACATGAGAGATGAGATAGTTAACTACTTTGAGACGAACACGGGCAGTGTAGATTCAGCGGGTACATTGTGGGAAGCCTTTAAAGTTGTGATAAGGGGAGTGGCTATAGAGAAATCCAAAGGATTGCAGGAATGGATTTTGGCGGACTTACAGGAAGCTGAAGGAGAGCTGGAAAAAGCACTCAGAGGGGAAAATGATACCAACCAAGACAGTGACCTGATAGTAAGATTACAGCAAAACTGCGCAGGGCACTGGGAAAGATTGTGCAACCTCAACTATAAAAAGTATATAGAGAGGCAGCATGCCGGAGGTGATAAACCGGGGAGACTCCTTAGGCCCCCGATTAGATCGATAGTGAAGGAAGATGGTAGGGTGGTAGATACCCAAGAGGGAATTAACCAGGAGCTTGCAAACTACTATGGCCTGCTATATGGGGATGAAGGGGAGGATAATCGCACGACAATAGCGGAAACGTTAGAAGACATAGGACTGCCACAGATTAGCGCAGAGGAAAGGAAAGGGAGGAAATGGATGCACCGATCACTTTGGAGGAGTCAGAAGAGGTGGTGAGACAGTTGCCAACTAGTAAGACCCCGGGGGCTGACGGACTCCCAAGTGAGTTTTATAAAATATTTAAAGATGAGGTGCTCCCCCCCTTGTTAAATATGTTTAATGAGGCGTATGAGCTAGGCAGACTACCGGAGTCGCTCAGAGAAGCAATAATACCACTTCCCAAACCGAACAAGCCAGCACATAGCTGCAGCTCTTATAGACCACTGTAGATGTTGAATCAAGACAGTAAAATTTTGACTGCTGTCCTGGCCATTAGATTGAGGAGAGTTATAAGTAAACTGATACACCCGGACCAGACAGGCTACGTCCCTAATAGGAACATCTCCAATAATCTTAGAAGGCTCCACAGAGTCATCGAATACGGGAACGGAAGGGAGAATGAACTGGCAGTTGTGTCGCTGGATGCAATAAAGGCCTTCGACTCGGTCAAATGGCCATGGTTGTTGGCGTCCTTGGCTGGCTATGGGATAGGTCTGGGGTATCTACACTGGGCCAAGATGTTGTACAGTGAACCACTGGCTAGAGTCAAAACGGGGTCAGTGGTATCGGAAAGATGGAAGCTGCGTAGGGGAACCAGGCAAGGTTGTCCATGATCCCCTATGCTCTATATATTAGCTCTGGAACGCTTAGCGATCTACTTAAGACAGCAATATGACATGATAGGTATCCCTGTGGGTGGAACACGACACCTGATATCATTATACGCAGATGATATACTACTGTATCTGCGATATCCAGAAGAAAACCTCCAATATGTCTTGGAGGTGATGGGCAGATATGCGGAGATGTCTGGAATTGCGGTGAACCCTCATAAGTCCAGCATGTTCCCGTTGGGTGGATATAAAGGATCCCCCCTAGAGCGATTACCGATGTTACATTGCCATGGGCTATTAGCACATTTCGATACCTGGGAATAGATGTATACCACACGGTGGAGGAAGAGCATAAGCGCAACACAGAAGTAGCCATTACCAAGATAGAAAATTGTATGCAGTTCTGGGTAAAACTGCCCTTAGCAATGGTGGGTTGGGGTGCAATGTTAAAGATGTTGGTCTTGCCTCGGCTCCTACACTATTTCGGGAATATCCCGTTTCTGATACCAAAGAAATTCTTTAGTAAACTGGCTGGTATATGCAGAGACTTTCTGTGGCATGGGACACAGAACAGAGTGGCCCTCTGAAAGCTGCAGAACACCTACGAGAAAGGGGGTATAAAATTGCCTAATTATGAAGTTTACTATGTTGCCAGTCAGCTACAGTATGTGGCTAAATGGCTCTCAGAGGATGTGACCCCGGAGACCAAACTGTCAGACAGGACTGTGTCCCATTCTACCTGAAAGAGATAATATGGTTACCCCAGGCTGCACTAGAGGGGCGCCCCAAGATGTTGTCACTAGGATGGAGGATGTGGCGTAGGGCATGTCAACTGATGGAGAACCCATTCCCATGCTCCCCTCAGATACCGCTAGTAGCACTGGCGGGCGGGGAAGAGCAACTGAGGATGATAATCGGGAATCATTGGGAACTGGCTGGCGTAGTGACAATGGGAGGCATCTGGCGGGAGGGCACTATAATAGATTTTGGGGAGTTAAGGGCGGAAACTGGGCTACACACTGGCCAGTATATCACGTACTATAGATTGGTGCGAAGGATCAAGAGAACATGGTCAGAATTGGTTCTTGAGGAAGAACGAGACACTCCTGTAGACGTAATATACGACATAGCAGAGGGAGGGCACGAGATATCTAGTATATACGAGATAATGATGTCCAAAGTGGGAAAGGAGGTGGTACAACTGAGACTAGACTGGGAGGATGAAGTGGGTACCCCAATGAATGATGGGATGTGGGAACAAGTCCAAGGGTATCATAAAAAGGTGTCAAGGAACGCAAGACTTCAGCAGATACAGTTGTATATTACGCATAGGGCGTACCTGACACCGCAGAGGATAGCCAAGTTTAAAAATGCAGGACGGCAGGCATGCCCTAGATGTGATGAAGAGAATGTGGGCATGGTGCATATGTTCTGGTCCTGCCCGGTCATTGGGCGCTTCTGGAGTGAGATCGCACATAAATTGGCAGAAAAGGTATTAAGATTGTGGTGGATAATGTGTGGGCCTGTCTGCTGTGGGGGGGGGGGTTCCCTAGGCCGAGGAAATTCAAGCATGTGAGCAAACTGAAAGATCTGGCATATGCGCTTGCGAAGAGAAGAATTGCTATGGGGTGGAAGACATGCCACAAGCCTAGACCAGAGATATGGTGGAAGGATTTGCAGAAATGGGCGGAGGCGGAAACTATGGTATGGCAAGAAGCCAGTAAAGCTGGGGGGGGAGGAGGAAACTGAGAATCTCATGGCCTGGAAACTGCTGATAGCAGAGCTATTTGGGTCGGGATCGGACTCAATGGACCTCATGGACAGCAACCCCCATCACAAGATGCAGAATAGGACATTAATTAAAGTAGGCTTGTAGTGGGGGGGGAGGGAAAAGGGAAGCGGTGAGTGCGACTGCATAACGTACAATGGATATGCTACTGTATGCACTGCAAGTTTGGTTTGTATTGTTTGTTTAAATATCTAATCAAATTAAAAAAAATAGTTGTGAAGACATCATGAAGCAAGACAGACAACAGATTCAAAGTTCTAAATAAAATACTTGATTAAATCAAATGTCAGGATGGTAGAAGACCTAACCTGCCCTATGCTAAGGTGGGATTTGCCTGCTTGAAGCAAACTAAAGAAAATCTGAGTCAAAGAGTTCCGCTTAAAGGTCTGTCTGTGTTAAAACCTATTCTTTCCCTCGCAACTAAAGCTAACCAATGTGAAGGGATGGCAATAATGAAAGTAATAGTGATCAACCTGACCCTCGTTCTGGATTGCATCACTGGTTCACTTGGATTGTTTCTCCGTGGTTTATTTCACAATGTCTTTGGTTCTTACAATTCAGGGTTCACTGGTCTAGGCGCAGTTGTCAGACCACACAGTCCACCCATAACCATAAGGTCGTGCAACCAGGATCCCTAGGCTCTTCAGCCCACACAGGTTTGTCTGCACTTGTCAGTGTGCAGAGTCATGTTCCCTTAGTTTCTCTTTGTTGGCCTCTTGGTATTATATGCAATATTTACACTCCTCTGGCTTCTCCTGGTTAACCTCTTGGCTCTGCTATAACGTCTCACACACCTCTTGGTAGTCTTGGGTCTTGCCACACTGCATTTACTCATAAAGTTCACTTTCTGGTGGTCTTGTTCATCTCCCACCTTTCCATGGCACTCTTTTACACTTGCACTCTTTTCTATAGGTTGCTTTCATTTCAGCAATTTCGCTTTGACAGTCCTCTATTTCTTTTGCCCATAAAGTTTTACTTTCCGTATTCAGTAAGCTTATTTGTAAGGTTTCATGGACTTCGGTATTCAACAGATAATAAATATGCTTAATTTCAAGTTTCCATTCAGTTCGGTATTCAATATGCATTCGATATGCTGAATTTCAAGTTTGCATTCAGTTTGGTATTCAATATGCATTCGATATGCTGAATTTCAAATTTCCCTTCAGTTGGGCATTCAATATGCATCCAATAAGCTGCATTTCAAGTTTCCCTTTAATTCGTTATTCAATATGCATTCAATATGTTTAACTGCAAGTTTATATTCAGTTCGATACTTCGTTACCTATTCGTAGCCCGCTTGGAGCGCTCTGGCTGTCGAATACCTTTCCCCCCGACAATCACTGGTCCTGTGCGTTGTTCCTTGGAGGCTCCTGCTGCTTCTTTTATGCTCTGTAGGTTGGCAGGCCAGCTTCTGCGTCCCCACTCGCACACCGGGATGTTTTGTACAGCTCTGCTTCTCGCTCGCAGCTCCCTCTGCTGGTTCCTTGACACAGAGGCTCCTACACCTGTGACAGCCCAACAGCCTGATTCGCCTTGGGCTGTACAGGTTCTCTGGGCTGCTGCCCGGCCTCCTGGCTCCTCCACCGGTTCCACCATGGCTGCCTCCTTCGGAAAAGGGTTCCCTGCTGGTCTCTCCCCAACAGGCCACCCTGTTGCTCCCTGTGATGTTCTCTGGCGCTCTCTTTATATACCTGCAACCACTTAACAGGTTGCAAGTGTAGATCCTCAATTGGGCTTGTCTGACTATGATTAGGGGACATGCCTCACTCTCGCCATACTCTGCAGGTATCTTTTTTCTTCCCAGTACCAGAGTGGTAAAACAAAGGTTTAGTGTTCATTACACTCAGTCTCCTCTTCCTCGTCCCAGTACTTTCAGAGGTTATATGTGCGGAAGCAAAGGGAAAGGTTTTGCAATAGCCCATAAAGGCTGACAAAGGGGTAAGTTGGTCGTCAATAGGGAAAGCGAGATATCATGTCTCGTCTGTGTGCACCCCACTCCCAATCCCCAAGGACCCTTCACCCAAGTGATCCTTTCCACCCCCACGGTCAGGATACAAAAGCTGTGGCTTTTCCCTGTCGACCTGAGAAGATGATCCAGGGGGAATAGGAGTGAGAATAACGTCAGGTTTTTCATACAGTCCATATGGTTGAAGACGAGGTAATTTGGAGCGAGCACAAGTAAAACAGGACAGAACATAGGCAATGTCGTCCTTCGACAGCGAAGGCCACCATAATTGTCTTTCGAGCAGGCTGCTGGTGGTCAACCCTCCTCTGTCTGGCGACTGGGTTGTCATCACAGTTTCATTACTAGTAACTGTAATCTTTAATGGGGATAATGAGACGGTTTTGAAAAAAAACAGATATCCTTGAATAGTGGTAATCTCAGATGGCAGCTTCTCTATTGGGTCTGCTACCTGGAAGGACGTGTGAGTGGTGTGACTTACTTAAAGACACAACATGACCAATGATCCAGGATGGAGGAATGATAAATTCTGGTTTCAACTTCGGCACAGGATCAGTGAATCGTTGCGATAAGGCATTAGCTGTGGAATGCACTGGCCTGCTATTCTTGCATCCCATTTGTTGTTGAAATTGGACATTGTGATGATCTGTTCTCACTTCCACTTCAAAAGTGGGTCCCAGCAACAAATGGCGACTGTAGAAAGGGTTGCTTCACAGCCAGGAGGTTTTTCTAGAGCAGAATAATTTTGCTCATAAAAGGACAGTTTTTTAAACCAGTAAGCCAGTGGATGCTCTAATCCATCGTCCACCTTCTGTTTCTTTATAGCACCCATTCAATATAGCACCCAGTGCACAGTCAGAGGCGTCGGCTGGACTAGAAAATGGTGAGTCGTATCAAGGTGGAGAATAAATTATGCAGGTACAAAATGCTCTTTAAACGTCTGGAAAGCCTCTTTGGAACATTGGGATCAAATGATCGGTGTGCCTCCTGGAAGATCAGTTATTGGAGAGGACCAAGTAGAGAAATTTGGTATGAATTTCCAATAAAAATTTGAGAGTCCTGGGAAGCTTTGTACCTCCTTGATCAATCTTGGTTTTGGCCATGATGTGAAAGCAGAGACTATTCTCAGGTCCATCGATATTCCGTCTATAGAGAGGATATAGCCCAGATAGGATATAGCCCAGATAGGATAATGTTTCTTGGTCAAACTCACATTTGTCCGGTTTGGCCAAAAGTCTTTGGGCTCTTTCAGAACCATGGCGGTATCCCAGTGGTAAATTCACGGGATACAGCCAATGCAAATCGCGTTACGGCAACTTGGGCCGGCGCTGTTAGCGCTGGATCCCGAGTTGCATTATGGCTGTAAGTCCCCCTTTTTTCAAGAGTCCATAGGACTCCATGGGGTATGTGGGTGTTATCACTGCGCCTCAATTTGAGCCACAGTAATAGCTTCGCAAAGGGGCAGAAAGTGGAGATTTTTACCTCCAGCAAAAAGCTGGATGTAAACCTCCCACTTTCCGCCCGTACTCGGGATTGGGCGGAGCAGTAATGCGACGGTAATAGCGTTACCTCCGCATTTTTACTGCTCCGCCCCAACCCGAGTTGACCTCCTTTGTTCGCTCAGTCTTCTTAGAACTTCGCGCACATGCGTGGTATGGGTCTGCCTGGAAGAAGAAGAAAAATATAGAATGTCACCTAAGCAGACAATGACGCTCTGCAACATTAGATTGCCAAAGACATGATCCATGTATCTCTGGAATACTAAGGGTGCATTGGCAAATCCAAACAGTATTGCGTGGTTTTCATAATGCCCAAATGGGGTACTGACATCAGTTTTCCAATCATCACCCTTTCGAATAAGAATGAGATGGTAGGCACCTCGTAAGTCCAATTTTGTAAAGGTCTTGGCTCATCGAAGTGCCTCCTAGATGTCAGGGATCAGAGGCAGCGGGTATTTGTCCTTGATTGTAATACGGTTCAGGTTCCTGTAATCCACACACGGCCTTGTTATGTTATGAACATTTATAGAGCACACTACTGCCTAAAGGCATCTTAGCGCTAAGAAACCACAGTATGGACAAACTAATTCTGATCTAAAATAGAAAGGTTTTCAGAGACCACCTACATTGAAGATGATCCATAATCTGCTTTAATGCAGGTGGCAGGGTGTTCCACAATTGGGCCGCTGCCACAGAGAAGGCTTGAACCCCCCCTCAACCTGGCACGCCTGTAGATGGGGACCAACGAAGGCCCGTTGACCGTGAGCGCAAGTCGTGCGCCGGGTAATAGCAGACACATGTATCCTGTAGATAGCCGGCCCCCACACCCAGAATCTATTAGAGTACCCCCACCCCTCTCACACCCCAACCATTACAATTGATTCCCAGCTAAAAGGACATATTGGCAAGACAAACCATCTACATCAATATTTAGCATCATACATTTTCCCATCAGCTCTTGACCAATGCTATCCCGCCTACCCCCATCACCTGCCCATCACTCCACCGTTTAGAGGCCATCTGCCCCTCGTTCCCTCAACATCAACAATGGAGTAGGCTCACCCTCCTCCCTATTGATCTCAAGTGCTATTCTAGTGAACTTTCCATCTTCATTTTTGTATTGCTGGTCCTATCCCCCACAAAGGAATCCATATAAACATTGACCACTGCTGTCAATTCTTCCATAGTAAACATTTCCTTTAGCTTCTGTAACCAACATGACTTGTCTGGGAGCTCCGTGTTCAACTTCTGGGTCAGCGCTACTCTTCCGGCTCTGAACATGGCTTCCCGCATTCTTGGAGATCTGTACTCATCCTGTCCATTTGGGGAGCCTCTAACAACATTGGAAGTCGTTCACCTGTGACGTCTGCCATCCTACCCAGGAGACCCTCTGCTCTCCTCCAATATGTCGGAGCTTCCGGCCAGTGCCAGCACATATGAGAGGGAGAACCAATGTGTCCACACCCTCTCAGACAAAGCGGGGAAGTATCGCTGAACATTTTAGAAAGCTTTAGTGGGTCACGGTGCCAACAATGTAGCATCTTAACATTGTGCTCCATTGCATTCGTAAATAGATTTCCATGAAATGTAATTTTATATAACTTATCCCATTTCTCCGTAATCTCCTCTTCTCCCAGCGCATTCCAGTATTCCTTAAACTTTTGTCTACCCGCCATATCTGCTGTTATAAGCACCCTGTAAAACCTAGCGAAGATTACTTTTCTGGACACCGCAGAATTGACCACTTTGTCAAAAGGGGGATTGGGCGCTTCAAGTTGTTACCCCATTTTTGGTCTAGGAAGATCCCGTTGAGGCAAAGATACTCAAAAGGTCGTAATCCTGGATTCCAAGATGGCTGCCGGCACTGTGTAGACGTGCCGATGGCGCTCTCCAGACCTGCTGGACGAAAGGTGCCCACCACCCTGTCTGCGGACCGGTCGTTAATTCTGCGTGTGCCCCCAAGGGGTTGGCGGCAAAGGAGGAAAGCAGGACAAGCCAGTCGACTCGGAAGAGTAGTGTGGAGGGTGCGACGCTTGGAGCGCCCGGGCGGAAGCCGAGGAGACCTTCGAGGAGCGGAACACAGCGGGGCAGGGAACGCTCACATTGGGGGACATGAAGGAAGCAGCGTTCCCCAGAGAGGCGGGGCGGAGGGCCGCGACGCCAGAGAGCCCCCGTGGACTCCTCTGCCTGGGTAGCGCACGGCAGGGAGACATCCTTGGGGAGCGGTTGGTCACCGGCCCGGTGCCAGAGAGGAGAAACCAGGAAGTTCGGCCCCGGGAGCGGCCCGCCCCTGCCGGCGAACCCGAGGGACTGGAAGAGCGATCGGAGGCACCAGCGGACGCGGCCTCATTGGGGAGAGAGGATCGGCAGTGGCGAACGTAAGGCAGCTGGACAGGATAGTGGCCCCAGCCCGTTGGCAGTCTCCGGAGGAACCTTCGAGGTGGAGAGTGGGGAGAGAACCCCTCTAAGCGACTGACCTGAAAGTGGCAGGGAAAAGAACCCAGGCCCTGCAGGCTCCCCGACCAGTGAGCGGATTGGTGCTGCACAGCTCCCATCCAGATAGAAGGTGAGCAACTGTGCGGGAAGGTCTGGGGCCTCCTGAACACGGAGCAGCGCCTATTGTTATTGTGTGGCGCAGCGGCCCTGAGGGGGCTGGGACTATACCACCACCCCTCTGACAATTTGGAGGAGGGCAGGGACGCTATCCGTGCCCCTAGCGGTTGGGGGGCTTTTCTTGGAGCGGGGGGCCCAGTGAGGGGCACGGGAGGGGTTTGACCCCTGGTCGAGGAGTGCAACAGAGGAGCTACAAACAGCTATACGCCATACAAGGGCTCCCTCCGGGGGGTGAGGGGAATCTCCAGAGCCTGCAGACCGGACAGTAGGAGAAGCGACAAGAGGGAGGCCTGTCGGGGCACTGGCTGGGTTTGGGGAGGGAAAAGCGGCATCAGCCCCCTAGCACTTCTCCCTGATTGCCCACGAGCGGTGGAGGACAGGTGTAGGGCGGCAGTTGCAGGGTACACCCGCTGAGGAGAAGTGAGCGACATGTCCACGAAACCCAAAGGGAAAGGGGGGAGAGTACCGCAAGCGTCGGGGGATACCCCGGGAACCCTTCAGGCGATGTGGCCAGCCCAGTCCTTGAGGGACGGTCCTGGGGCCTCCCGGGGCCAACAGGAGAGGAACCCACGCAAGGGGAATCCGAGGACTTGGCGCCCATGCCTAGACAGGAATTCTTGGGGGAACTACATGCCTTGCAAGCAAATCTGGCAAAGATCTTCCAGGAACAATTCCAGCTGATGCGTAAAGACTTGAATGAAGCCATTGGGGGAAATGAAACATGAGTTGAGACGATTAGGAGAAAGAACTGATGCGCTGGAGAAAGGGTTCCAAGAGGTAGATACAGATACTTCAGCTAATAGTGAAGCTATTGAAAGGCTGGACATTGCCACCAGAAATCTCGAAATTCAGATGGAGGACTTGGAAAACAGGTCTTGTAGGATCAATATAAGACTGAAAATGCTGCCGGAATCAGTGCCAAGGTATCTTTGCGTATATCCTGGAAGAGGGTAGCCTGGAAATGATAGAACTGGATCGGGTACACAGAACCGGGCGATTATCAGGTCAGACAGCAAGGCCGAGAGATGCGCTCGCAGCATTTACGAGGTACGCTCAGAGGGAGGCGGTTCTCAGGGCAGCAAGACAAAAAGAACCAATTATGTATGAGGGCCACCAGATTGCTCTCTTTCAAGATTTGGCGAATAGCACACTCCTAAAAAGGAAACAAATGGTACCACTGCTGAAAGTCCTCAATGAGAAAGCAATCCAATACAAATGGACCTTTCCGTTTGGCCTGCTTTTTGAATGGGAGGGGACCCAGAGGCGGATTACCTCTCTCCAGGAAGGGTCTGATCTTCTGCGACTAGACCTCGAGGATACCCCAGCAAGTTCAGGTCAGAAAGCTTGGAGTAGTCGACCTAGACCTCGACCATGGGAATGGACGACAGTTGGGGATAAAAGAAGAAGAGAGGCCAACATCGACAATCCGTGGAACAAAGGGAAACTCAGCGAAGCGCAAGGCGAGACTGTGACGGAGTCCTAAAATGGAATGGTAAAGACAGGGGTGGTGGGCCTCTAGAAGGGTGATGTAGATAAAGGGTTGAAGGTGGAGCAACCGTGTTGGAACCGAAAGGGCGTTGATGCCAGAGTTGGGAGTAGGGAGAGTGCGGGAAGGTTTTTGCCTTCGGGGGAGGGGAGAGGGGGCAGGGGACGGCGACTAGCAGCAGGGAGGGGGGGGCAGGCGAAGGGGCACTCTAGCGTAGTAGTAACCCTTTTTTGCTGGCTAACTCCTTAAGTGGCTAACACATAACGTAAGAGGGCTGAACACCCCTCTTAAAAGGAACAAGTTGGAGCACTTCACACAGAAGGAAAGGCCAGACTTCATGGGGCTTCAGGAAACACACTTGCTGCGGAAAGATCAGGACAGACTAAAATTGCGGGGTTTTGATCAGATTCTCCATGCCTCAGGTCAAAGTAAAACAAAGGGAGTAGCCCTGGCTATTCGAAACATGGTGGGCTTCAGTGTCTGTGATGTGATCAGAGATAAGGGAGGGAAGTATATAGTGGTCAAGGGGAAATATCAGGAGGCTCCCTATACAATAGCCGTAGTTTACGCTCCCAACTCCGGCCAAGAGCAGTTCCTGCAACGGATTTTAAAGGTATTAGAAGAGCAGAGTTGTGGTCAATTCGTTCTATTGGGGGATCTGAATACAGCATGGGACAGGGAGGAGGACAGGGCCGGTAGACGGGGGGGGGGGGGGGGGAGGGGCGGTACTGTCTGAGGAGCTGAAGGAGAGGATTGTCAGGATGGGGATACGAGATGTTTGGAGGGAATTGAAGGGGGATGAGGATGGCTATACTTTTCTGTCAGGAGTCCATGGATCTGGGTGTCAGTAGGCCTAATGGGGAACATTCGGGAAGTATGTACTGGTCCAATAGGGATAGCAGACCACAAGACGGTTTCTATGGTAATGAAGCTAGGTCGGAGGGTAAAGGGAATCTGGGGTTGGAAATTACCAGGGGCAATACTGAGGGACCCAGAAATCCAGGGGCGTATTGAAGAGAAAATTAAGGTATTTTTTGAGATTAACGGGAAGGAGGATACGGGGGAGGGGATAAGGTGGGATGCATTTAAGTGTCATGAACTACAGAACACGTCCCTTTTGGACTTCCTGGTCCCTGTCACAACGGGGCTTGCACTCCATAATACTCCCAACATGTCGTCCAGCGTGAAACCCCTTTCTCGCTCCACTCGCTGGATGTAACGTATTCTATTAATAGACCACGCCTTCTGCGGCTCCGCGCGTCTCAATGCTATTGCAAAATAGCAATCCGATGTGTGTCCCGTAGCTCGCGGCATTATTTCCTTGCACCTGTCCATCTACCAGTTCCTTGCCCCTTCCTTTCCTCCTATTTCCTGGACTAGTGTGCTAGTTGCACCTTTCCTAGTTCCCCGTATTCCTGGACCCGCGTCCTGGAAATTGAACGCACTCTGGAGTCGGAAGAGACTCGGGCAGCCTTGTTCAAAACCAGGTCCGTCCGCAAGAAGGCAGCGACCAAGGACTCAGCAAGGAAAGGACCCAGGTGAGAAGGGGGGGGAACTCCTTGACAGTTTGAGACGCCACCCGACCGAACTCGATAGCGACATGGAAGCCGCCATTCAGGACCTGATGCGTCGCATGCAAGAACTATCAACCGAGGTCCAAAATCTAAAGGCGGAAAACGCTGCACTCAAACAATGGGCCCTATCCCGGGATTCGGCCACAAAAGAAAGCGTCTTGTTGGGCGGCATTGTTGACAAATACGATGGGTCGGCAAAAACCCTTCGTGGATTCCTGGATTCATGTTTGGTCCACTTTACATTTAAGCCTTATTACTTTTCGACTCCCAGGGCTAAGGTGGGTTTCATAATTTCCCACCTTTCTGGGAATGCCTTTACCTGGGCTACACCCCTCGTTAACTCCGGCGATGCCCTCCTAGATGACTATGATGGGTTCATACAGGCCCTTAAAAACATGTTTGATCGCCCTGAGCAGGTCTATAGTGCCCAGGAACGTCTGTTAGACTTTCAGCAGGGTTCCCAGGATATGCTCACTTATGTGACCCGATTCAAACAATTGGCCAAGGAAGCTGATTGGTCCTCTGAGGCGAGTTTCACCCTGTTCAGGAGAGGACTGAATGATGAGATTAAGGATGAATTGGCCAGAGTGGCTCGACCAAACTAATTCCAGGCACTATTGGACCTTGCCATGCAAATAGACCTCCGTATCCAGGAAAAAAAGGCTGAAAAGAAGAAATCCAGGGGAAATTCTTCCAAGGTGTCCTTTGAGAGCACCGTCAGAACGGACACAAACCCAGGCTCAGTCACAGAACCAGAACCCATGCAGATAGGAGCCTTCCGTGGACCCATATCCCCGCAAGAAAGGATGAGAAGGATTCACACGAGGTTGTGTATGTATTGTGCTTCAGACAAACATTTGGTTAGGTAATGTCCTCTATCCTCCCCCCCTCGGCGTTCGGGAAATGCCAGCTCCCGATCCTAGATGGAGCAGAGCTTCGGGAGAGCAATGTTTGCTCCACATCAATTCCATCCTTGAACTCTCCTAGACAAAACAAATTGGTCATACTTTAGGCATTTCTATCACCCTCCAAGAGCAAGGCCTATCTCATTTTGGCCTTGGTAGACTGCGGAGCTATGGGGATCTTCATTGATCATGATTGGGTTGCTAGTCACCAGATTCTGTACGAGACACGAAGTACTTTGCAGCCTGTGGAAGCCATCGACGGAAGACCCCTCACTTCAGGGCCCATAAGCCTGCAGACCAAGGAGATCCAGCTCTCAATAAATAATCATCAAGAGCTGATTAGGGTCGACATCATTAAGTCAGCCCACTACCCCATGGTATTGGGTATGCCCTGGTTACAAAAACACAATCCGTATATCAACTGGACAGCAGGATCACTATTCCTAGGCTCAGAGTTTTGTATGTCTCACTGTCTATTCCTGGAACCTTCATTAACACCCCCTAAAGAACCGCATAAAGATCAAGAAACACCACTCCTGGTTGCCAATATCATACAAGTCCCTGAGGCCTACCAAGGTTACGCTGATGTGTTTTCGACTGCCATAGTCCAGGCCTTACCCCCACACAGGCCTGAAGACTGCGCAATAGAAACAGAACCCTCAGCAGTGATTCCCTTCGGCAGGATGTTCATCCTTTCTGAACCCGAGAAAAAGGCCCTCAAAGAATACCTGGATATCAACCTTGAAAATGGCACCATAAGACCTTCAAAATCTCCAGCAGGTGCTTCGTTATTCTTTGTTCCCAAAAAGAATACCCAGGAACTCAGACCCTGCCTCGATTATCGTGGCCTAAAGCAATGCAACCTCAAAGACCGATACCCACTACCCTTGATTTCAGATATCCTGGAAGCCGTAAGAGGCGCGGTAATATTCACCACGTTGGATCTCTGGGGTGCCTATCATTTGATCCGTATCCGGGAAGGAGACGAGTGGAAAACCGCCTTTAGAACACCCTTTGGCCATTACGAATACCTGGTCATGCCCTTTGGACTAGCTAATGCCCCGGCAGTCTTCCAACGTTTTATGGATAGGGTGTTCTCTGACATGTTGTTCCTCTTCGTCATTGTATATCTGGATGACATATTGATCTTTTCCAAGGACCCTCAAAAGCATGAAGAACACGTAAAGGCAGTACTACAAAGACTCCTTGAACACCAACTCTTAGCCAAACCCGAAAAATGCTTGTTTCACGTTACCTCTGTTCACTACCTAGGATTTATCCTTAGCCCAGAGGGAATTGGTATGGACCCTTCAAAGGTAAAGGCTATTCTGGCATGGCCTGCTCCCACGTCCGTGAAACAAGTTCAATCCTTCCTGGGGCTTGCCAATTTCTACCGGAAATTCATATCCACCTTTTCCGAAATTGTTCAACCGATCGTTGCTTTCTTAAAGGACACCCCTTTTATCTGGTCCACACAGCAAGACACAGCGTTCCAGCGTTCGAAGACCGAGTTTACACAAGCTCCTATCTTAGCCCATCCCGACATAAGCCGACCATTTCTAGTGGAAACGGATGCCTCTAATTACGCCATAGGAGCAGTGTTGAAACAGAAATTAGAAGATAAGCTGGAACACCCCATTGCTCATCTTTCACGAACCCTGACTCCGAGTGAAACACACTACTCCGTCCTGGAAAAGGAATTTTTAGCCATCCGCCAAGCCTTCACTGAATGGCGGCATCTACTTCTGGCAGCTAGACATCCAGTCCAACTCCGTACGGACCATCGGAATCTTCAGATTCTAGAGTCATTGGAATGTAGAAATAGTCGTCAGACGCGTTGGGCCTACTTTTTTCCCAGTACCAGTTCCACATCACTCATGTTCCCGGATCACATAACCTGATTGCTGACGCCTTGTCTCGACGTCCTGACTACGTAACCACTGAAGATAAGGCATATCCTAAGATGTTTTCCCCCACAATCTTCGTAGCTCAAGCAGTCCACCTCCTGGAAGAAATCCGAGCGCAAACCCAATCCTCTGAGTTATGGAAGGATATGTCAAGGAAAAATCAATGGAATCTAAGAGCCAAGGAAGGATATTTATTCAAGGACAATGCACTGCTCATTCCTGCACAGAAATTACAACAGAAAATAATAAACCTCTGTCATGACACACTTCACTCCGGGCATTGTGGCATCACCAATACCCTCCGTCTTATACAGGGACAGTTCTGGTGGCCTAAGATGAAGGCTGACGTACAGCAGTACATCCAAGCTTGCGTTGTCTGTGCTCAAAATAAGCATGATAACAAGAGACAGTCGGGTCTTCTACTGCAACCAACACTGCCAACTAGGCCATGGGAATTCATCGCTACAGACTTCATTGTGGAACTACCACCATCTCGAGGATACACTACTATCATGGTTACCATAGACTTGTTCACTCATATGGCTCCTTTTACACCCCTCAGTAAACTACCATCCTCCTCCGAACTAGCTGGAATCTTTCTGAAACACATATTCCGCCTGCATGGACTTCCTTCCAAGATCATATCTGATAGAGGACCTCAATACGTCTCACTATCCTGGAAACATCTCTGTCGAATTCTGGGAATTCAACGTGCCCTCTCTTCAGGGTATCACCCCCAAGCCAACAGAGCCACAGAACGTGCGAATCAGACCCTGGAACAGTATCTTCAATGTTTCACCACCAAGGTCCAGGATGACTGGTCACTCCTGATACCCGTTGCTGAATTCGTCTACAACTCTGAACATTCAGCGCTCAAAACCAGTCCTTTTTATTGTAGTCAAGGGTTCCATCCATTGGTTTTACCCTCTGCTCTTCCTCATTCTACACCGGTACCTACTGTTGACTCCTGGATCGAAACCCTTGTCAACATACACCAGGAGGCCAAGGAATACTTAGAGAAGGCCAGAATGCAGACCAAGAGATATGCAGATTCCAAAAGAAGACCAGGCCCCTCTTATGCAGTCGGTGACCAAGTATGGTTGTCATCAGAATTACTACCCCGACATCTACGACCAAACAAACTGGCTCCCCGGTACTATGGTCCATTTCCCATCAAGGAAATTATTAACCCCGTCTCATATCGGATCAAACTACCAGACTCCTGGAAGAAAATTCATCCAGTTTTTCATTCCTCCTTATTGAAACCCTACATTTCATCCTCCCGGAAATCCTGTAGACCTCCTCCTCTGCTGGTCGACAACTAACTGGAATATGAGGTATCCCGGATTTGTGATTCCAGGTATAAACGGGGTCAGCTTCAATACCTGGTTGAGTGGAAAGGATACCCTCCTAGTGAAAGAACCTGGGAACCTATTTCTAAGGCCCCTCGGTTGCTCTGAAGATTTCACCTCATACACCCGGGCAAACCTGGAGGAAAGGGTCTTCTGAGGAGGCATGCTGTCATGAACTACAGAACACTTCCCTTTTGGACTTCCTGGTCCCTGTCACTACGGGGCGTGCACTCCATAATACTCCCAACATGTCGTCCAGCGTGAAACCCCTTTCTCGCACCACGTGCTGGACATAACGTATTCTATTAATAGACCACACCTTCCGCGGCTCCGCGGGTCTCAATGCTATTGCAAAGTAGCGATCCGACGTGTGTCCCGTAGCTCGCGGTATTGTTTCCTTGTACCTGTCTCTCTACCCGTTCCTTGCCCCTTCCATTCCTCCTATTTCCTGGACTCGTGTGCTAGTTGCACCTTTCCTAGTTCCCCGGATTCCTGGACCTGCGTCCCAGAAACTGAACGCACTCTGGAGTCGGAAGAGACTCGGGCAGCCTTGTTCAAAATCGGGTCCGTCCGCAAGAAGGCAGCGACCAAGGACTCCACCAGAGAACAGACCCAGGTGAGAAGGGGGAACTCCTTGACATTAAGGCCACTCTCAGGGGGGAGTTTATTGCGGCATCGGCCCATTGGGCGAAGCAACTACAGACATTAGAGGCCCAGCTAGAGGCAGAAGTAGAAGCGGCTAGGCAGGCAGCGGGAGGTACCCCTTCCCGGAAAGCAATGCGGGCCTACAGGAAAGCTGTGGGGCAACTGGAGCTCCTGCGCACGAAAAAGGCTGAGGGAGCTCTGTTAGCAGTAAAACAAAAGTATTATGCCAAGGCTAATAAATCAGATGCACTCTTGGCGCATCTGTTAACGGGCAAAAAGGCGAGAAATGCGATCACGGGATTGAAGGTAGATGCGGGGGTCCGGGTTACGAGGCAGGAGGACTTGCAGGAGGCTCTAGCAGAGTATTATGATTCCCTGAGGCTCTAGCAGAGTATTATGATTCACTATACACCTCGCAGCATCCCAGCAGTAATATGCAAGAGCAATTCCTGCAACAAGTGCACCTGGGGGAAATTAGTAGGGAAATGAGGGAATTCCTTAATCAGGAAATCTCGGTGGAGGAGGTAAGAGGGGTGATAAGAGATCTCCCGGTACATAAAGCTCCTGGCCCGGATGGCTATACTGCAGCTTTCTATAAGCTGTTTATCTCGCAACTGGCCCCACAATTGACGTCACTATACAACTCTTTCCGTCAGTCGGATAGAATTGCTCCTTCCATGGAAGAAGCCAAAGTTACCCTCATACTTAAACCTAATAAGAACCCAGAAGAGAGGACGTCCTACCGCCCTATAGCCTTGATTAATATCGACGCTAAGATTTATACTAAGATCCTGGCGAAGAGACTTGACTCCAACCTCCCACAATTGATACACCCTGAGCAGGCCGGGTTCATTAGGGGAAGGCAAACAGCTGATAATATCAGGCGAGTGGCCCATATAGTTGAAAAAGCGCAGAAAACGAACACTCCCGCGGTCCTGGTGGCATTGGATGCGGAAAAGGCTTTTGACCGCGTGGAGTGGACGTTTTTTTTCCGGGTAATGGAAAAGATGGGATTTGGGGGGGGGAGTTAATGTCAATGGTTAAGGCCAACTACCAGAACCCCACCATTAGAGTGATGGTAAAAGGGGCACCTTCGAGACAGGTACATCTACAGAGAGGGACAAAACAGGACTGCCCGCTCTCCCCATTACTCTATGCGATCTACCTAGAACCACTTTTACAAGCCATCAGGGAATCCACAGAGATTCACGGCGTTCCCTTTGGGGGGGTGCAACACAAGGTTGCAGCTTTTGTTGACGATATGCTGCTTATGCTCTCGGCTCCAAGCGAGTCTCTTAAAGCTAGCGTGACCTTGCTGGAGACATATGGGAAGGCCTCAGGATTAAAAATGAATGTTAGCAAGTCGGAGGTCCTGAATCTAACGTTAGAAGCGGCAGAACGGGATAGACTAAGAGGATGCACTCTCTTCCAGTGGAGCCCGGGAGGGATTCGTTACCTGGGGGTGAGGATCACAGCTACTTTAGATGGATGGTATGCAGCAAACTTCCCCCCGCTCCTTAGGGAATTTCCGAGGTGGAAAGACTTAAGGGTGTCATGGCTGGGAAGGTTAGCAGCAGTAAAGATGGTCATACTCCCGCGGCTACTGTATTTCTTTCAGGCGATCCCTCAGCTGGTCCCGGTGAGCTTTTTCAAGGAGTTGGGAGCACTGACTAGACCTTTTATCTGGGAAGGGAAAAGACCCAGGGTGGGGTCCAAGCTTCTGATGACGCCTAAGGGCGAGGGAGGTCTAGCGCTGCCGGATTTTCAGCGATACTACGAGGCAACACAACTCTGCGTTATCAGGGAGTGGTTGAAGGACGAAGAAGACATGCAAGATAGGTTATGGGTGCGGATGGATAGGGCAGTGGCGCACCGTATGCCTCGCCGAAGTGTTGTGGTTCCCGAAGGCGCATAGACCCAGTCATCTGTATCAGAGCGCTATTACCAAACTCATGGCAGACACTTGGGACAGGCTGGCGGATCCTGAGGGGATCACCACATTCCCATCTCCCTTTACCCCCATTTTTGGTAATGGGCATTTACAAAGTGGCGGGAAGGAGGCTGCAAGAAATTGTGTGACATGTTCGGGGAAGGGGGGGAGGGGGAGTACTATCCTTTAACAAATGTAAGAGGGAATTCGCTATAAAGGAGGGTGAAAGGCTTCGGTACGCACAGATACGCCACTGGGTACTACAGCCGGGGGTCAGATTGGCAGCCACACGAGACCCAACACAATTTGAGAAATTTTTACTCACCAATGACGGATCGAAAGGTCTCATCTCTAACACATATAAAATTTTAGCTGCCGCAAAGACAGGAACGCAATGGGCTTATATGCGGGAATGGGAACGGTTTTGGGACGTGAGATTGGTACGGGGGAGTGGGAAAGGCTGTAGAGGAGAATACCCAAACTGGCCAGGGCGTCCCAATTACAAGAGGCATGGTACAAGATACTATTAGGGTGGCATTATACTCCTGCCCGACTCCATAGGTTTTACCCTACAATATCGGGGACATGCTGGAGGGGGTGTGGATTGACTGGTACTGCAGAGCCTATTTGGTGGAACTGCCCAAAGATCAAGCCCTTTTGGGGAGAAATATGGGAAGCACAGGAACAGGCATTTGGCCGGGGAGATGACAGAACTCCAATGCAGATCCTCTTGGGTATTCGTGACACCTCGGGGGCAGGAGAAGCTAGAGGAAGGGAGAAAGCAAAAGCAATTTTGACTCTGCCGGCTATGCAGTTTATAGCGCAAAGATGGAAAGGCCCTGAGGTCCCTAGGTGTCAAGACTGGCTGCGGAAGATTTGGGAATTTTTTTCTTTGGAATGGGTGACCTACGCCATGAACGACATGGTGCAGTCCTTTGCGGCGGACTGGAGGGGAAGTTCTGTCTGTGCTTAAAGACGACTTTAAGGTGATGTGGTGCCCGCAGCGTTTGAGACTATTGGAGTTACAATGAAGATAGTGATGCAGCCCGGTTGGAAGGAGAGTTAAGGGTTTTTAAGCTAGTCGGTGAGGGGGGTGGGAGGGACAGAGAGGGAGGGCGGAGGGGTTGTTTTCATTCTGATTGTTCTGTTGTAAAATTCAATAAAGAGTTTACAACAAAAAAAAAAAGATTGTAATCCTGTCTCTGCCCAGGACGCCACTGAATGACTCCTACTTAAGAAACACCTTGTCCTTAAACTGTCATGCTCTTTCCAGCCCTGCATCAGACCAGGCTTGCGCACCCCTGAAATCTTTATGCCCCAGGTCTATGTAAGGACTACACACCAATGTCATAGGTGAAGGCCAAGAGGATTAGTTGCAATTAAAGCTATTCTTACTCCATAGGGTCCACAACATACCTATAGTCGGGTGATCCCTAAGGCCTCTTTTTTTACAGGGGCCCATGCAAGGTACTTCAATTTTAACGGGTGGGTGTCAATGTCCTCCAAATAAATAAAGAACGTCCCCAGATCATCCCTTATGTGTTCAAGTAGGACTCTCAATTGAGCTGCGGTATAATACAGGGAAACATCTGGAAACCCAAAGCCCCAGATTCCTTCCGGAGAGTAAGAATGGGTCACTTAATAATGGGACACTTTTTCTGCTACGCAAATTTGTTCACCGCTGACTGGAGGTTCCTAAAGAAGCTTTCTGTGAGCTTGTCGGTAAAGCTGTGAAAAGATACAAAGGCCGCAGGAGAACAATCCTATTGGCCGCAGTCATACGTCCATACCAAAACAGTATGAGAGGGCCCCATCTTTGCAGGTCCAATTTAATAGATTCCAGCAGGGGATCGAAATTAATCACCGTGAGCTTCAGTAGGTCTCTTGGTCAGAGAATGCTGAGGTATCAAATCAAGGTCCTCTCCACCCCTATGTTAAGTACCCCCTCCTGTGATCAAGGACTGAGTTTGGTTCACATATTGGCATGATGGAATTTTTTTTTTACATTGATTTTCAATGCTGAAAACAACAACTTTGCAATCAAATCCAGTAATGCGGGTAGAGAAGTATGCACATCCTCCAGGTACCCCAACATTTCATCCACAAACAATGAAAGCTTACATTTTACTTCTTCTTTCCTGATCCCCTTTGTCCTCTGATGTTTGCGAATCACTGTCGCCAGGGGTTCCATCGTAAGCACGCTAAGTAGTGGAGATAGAGGGCACCCCTACCTCGTTCCTCTGGTTAGGGGAAAAGATCAGACAAACTACCATTCACCAGTACACGCACAAATGGTGCTCTATATAAAGCGGCCACCCAATTACGGAGGTTCTCCCACAACCCCATTCTCTCAAAAAGCATAGTCATGTACCGCCATTACACCCTGTCAAAAGCTTTCTCAGAGTCTAGAGAGACCAGGTATGCATCAAGATTCGATACCTGCGCATAGTCCATCAGGTAGAGTATCTTCCGGATCGTGTCCGAACCCTGACGTCCTCTGACAAAGCCGACCTGGTCCCCTTGTACTAAGGTTGGCAATAACCCCTCTAGTCTGTTCCCCAATAGCTTTGCCAAAATCTTAACATCTGTGTTAATTAGGGAAATCAGACGGTACGACGAGCACAAGGTTAGGTTCTTCCCCCTGCTTAGGGATCACTACAATGATAGCTCCCACCATTGTCTCTGGCAATTCCACCTCCCCGTGGCCACCTCGAGTACCCAGTTAAATACCTTGACTAAGTATGGGGCCTGAGTGGAGCAAAACATTTTATAGTATGTAACCGTGAACACTGAAGGCGGCCAGATCCATCACTTACCTGACCATCAACGGCAATATGATCAAATTGTTCCAGGCTCTTGCGCTCTCAATTCTTCACAAGCGCAGACTTATGCGTCCAGTGACAAAAGCCCTTCAGGAGGAACAAATCTCTTACAGATGGGGATACCATTTCGGACTGCTGTTCAACTGGAAAGGCAAACAGACGCAAATCAATACATGTGAGGAAGTCCAGGCTTTGCTAAATTTGGAAGAGGATCCGAGCTGCCCAGACAATGGTACAGCACAGAACTCCCAGGCCACAGGTCCCAACCTGTGGGAATGGTCTACGGCACGTAGAAGCAGACCTAGGAGAGAAAAAAAAATGAAGGGGCCCACAAATGAACCAAGGCCACCAGGAGAATTAGCAGCACTACACCGTATCCTTATACGCACTTCTATCGTGCTCTTTTGAGTTATACATTGCAATACATATAATCTTCTAAAGGCAGCCGGTGCAGAGACAGGCAATGCCAATCTATGGAATCCAATCCGAGACCCGGAAACTTCGGGCTTCTCGACCCTTGTTGGACGATCTGACGCCCCGAGTGGTTAATGGGGGGGATTCTATGGAATATGGATCGATGGGGTCCCAAGGGAGGGAGGGGGAAAGGGGGGAAGAGGGGAAGAGGGGAAGGGGGGGAAGAGGGGCGGGGCGGGTGGGGCGCGTAGGGAGTTGGGAAAGATATCGGAGATTGACACATGAAAATGAATCTAAAAGAACTGGGAAGGGCCCATCGGGACAGGAGAAGGTGGCACCAGTACATCCCATCATAAGGTTAAAAATTGCAAGTTCCCTCCTCCTAAATCGGTATGGCTGAATCAAAGAGAGTTTCTCTGAATGTACAAGGACTGAACCCTCCAATTAAACATCGGGTTATCCTTGATAGGCTGAAAACGATGCAGGCAGAAATAGGGATCCTGCAAGAGACACATCTCCTCCCTAAGGATGAGAAGCGCATGGCTCATTAGACCTTCCCACAGCAATAGTTTGCATCTAGTGGAGGGAAAAAGAGGGGGGTGGCCATACTAATAGGTAAGGCTCTAGCCTTCCAAAAAGCCCAACTCTGCCGAGATAAGGAGGGACGATACCCGGGTATGAAGGGGTCGATTAGTACACAATCCTGGCCATATATGCTCCCAACAAACGTCAAGATGTTTTCATAACAAACTTACTGGGCAAATTGGGTAGCTGGTGTGAGGGCCAACTAATTATTGGTGGAGACTTTAACTGTGTTATGGACCCATTGTTGGATAAAACACTCCCTCCCACGAGTGCAGATCAGAAAAATAGACAGGCTCTGGGTCGATTCTTCAGGGAATTGGGCGTCATTGAGACTTGGCGATTCTTTCAAAGGGACAACAGAGTATTCCCACTACTCGGCGGTTCACCTGGGATATTCCAGAATAGATATGATCCTCGTCTCAGCCACATTAATCCCACAAATAACAGGGGTTGAAATAGGGGTAGAATATCATTCAGACCATACGCCAGTGCTGGTGGGAGTAGAGTGGAGGGAGGAAGGATGCAAGAGTAAACCACCCTGGAGACTAAACGAAATTCTACTAAAAGAAATAGCACTTAGAGTGCACATCGAGACCTCCATTAACAACTACTTTAAAGAGAACAATAATGGGGAAACTAGTTGGGGGACGATATGGGACGCGGCAAAGGCGGTGATCATGGGGAATTTATGTCACAGGCAGCGGCATATTACAGAGAAAGAGCAAAAGTGACGCAATGGCTAGAAACTGAGGTGAAAAAAGCAGACAACACAAATCCTGCCGTTCAAGGAAATCCCTACGAGCACTCTGAAAAATCGGAGCCCAGCTCGAGAACCATACAGCGGACTAGATGGCCCAGTCAATACGTACAAAACAGTCCTACTACATCCACAGGGGTAAGGCAAACCGATTTCGAGCTGCAAAATTGAGAAAACGTAAAGCCTGTAATTACATAGTACAACTGAAAGATGAACATGGGGAAACCACACACAGCAGAGCCAGATAAAATAAAGATAATGAAACGTTTCCATGAGGCACTCCTATGCAACGAGAAACAGGACTCAGCACAGCAAATCTCTTATATAAGCTCTCTACCCTTGCCCCAGATAACAGAACTAGACAGAAACAGCTTTGGGAGCCCGATCCTGGCGCAAGAGGTCTGTGATGCCATTTCAGCTCTACCAGCAAATAAAACTCCTGGCCCAGATGACTTCAACAATGGGTACTACAAGACTTTCCACACTCAATTACTTGGACCATTGACAAAGCTATATAATACTATCATAGAAGAGGGTAGATTAACGCCTGACATGGAAAGGTCCACAAAAATACTACCCTTGAAGCCTGGAAAAGATCCCTACAGCTGTGCGAGCTATCGTCCCATAGTGCTACTGAACACTGACGCAAAAATGTATGCGAAGATCCTCGCCACCCGACTGATGAAAATCCTCCCATACATAATTCATGATGACCAAGCGGGATTCATCACGGACCGTCACACACAGGACAATATCAGAATGTCAATAAATGTTATGGATGTGGGGCGAAGGACACAACAAGAGTTTGCAGTGGCCGCCCTGGACACTTCCCGGGCATTTGATAGTATGGATTGCCGATATTTGAATCTAATCCTAGAACGTTTCAGTTGCGGCCCAGAGTTCACCAAGATGGTGCTAGCCAATTACCAAACCCCATCGACAAGTTTCATGATCAATGGTCAGAAAACTGAACCCATAAAGATTAGAAGAGGCACGAGACAGGGGTGTCCTCTCTCTCCCCTAATATTTGCAATGGCAATGGAGCCATGTGCTACGCTGTTCGGACAAGAAGCCAAAATCAAAGGCGTGACCTTAGGTTCGGAGACCCATAAAATCGCATTATACACGGATGACATCATTCTTTACATGGGAGATCCAGGTGACACAATGCCCAGAGCGATGGCACGGCTGGAGAAATTCAGGCAGGTTTCAGGATTCTCCATAAACTTCTCCAAATCAAAAGCTATGAACATCGCAGCGAAGAGGGAAGTGATTGAAATGCTAGAGAGGCATTCCCGTTAATCTGGGTGGAGGACTCTCTTGAATACCTGGGAATACGACTCACTAGAGAACCAAGCAAGCTATTCCGGGCGAACATTAACCCCCTATGGAAGCAACTACACAACGACATGCTCAAATCGGAGTCTGAGGAACTGTTGTGGCACGCCCGCATCGCTGGAGTCAAGATGACCATCCTCCCACGTCTCCTTTATGTGCTAGGCTCAATCCTGGTGCCCATCCCTCCAACCAAGATCAGAGAGTTGCAAAACTCAATACTCAAATTCATATGGCAAGGTAAAAAGCCCAGGATCCAGAAGTGTATCTTAATGCGTCCCCCACTCCTAGGGGGCCTGGGAGTACCAGACATGGATAGATACATATTAGCTGCACGACTAGCCCCTATGCTGCGCTGGGGCAGACCTGAGAATCATAAAGGATGGTGCAGAATAGAACAATCAGTCACGTCAACCCCTCTGATAACATTGCTAGGTCTGAAAGCCGAACACAGAGGAAGAGGTGGAGCGCTCCTGGAATCAACAAAATGGTCACTGCAGAGTTGGGATACGGCCAGGGAAAAGAAACGCACCCCACAAGGTCTGGGCCCATACTCGCCTCTACTGCACAACCCAGACTTCGCCCCGGGCCTCCAGAAAAAAGACTGGGAGGGATGGTCCAGCACCGAGACCCTGACCCTTATGGAGATGTACAAAGATGGTTCACCACTACTCTTCAGACTGTCAGCAGAAATTCGGCATAGGGGAAAGGGAGCGCTACAGATATGCGCAAATAAGGCATTGGATAACCCACCCAACGGTGAAAAAGGCAGGCACGCGACCACCATCCGGTCTAAAGCTAACCCTGCAGGAGAATCAGATAACCAAAGGGGTTACCAGACTCTACAAACTACTCTCAAACGACAGACCACCTCCCATACCAAGTGAACTGGGAAAGAAACCTCCAAGAGTCATTAACGGGGGAAGAATGGAGCAAAATATGGTCACAAGCACATGGTACCTCCAGATGCACCACGATTAAAGAATCTGCCTATAAACTGTGCCTCAGGTGGTACATGCCCCCATAACGCTTACATAAGATCACTAAGACGTATGCGCCAAACTGCTGGAGAAACTGTGGAGAGAGAGGAGCCCTAATCCACATGTAGTGGACATGCCCCAAAGCAGTGGCCTACTGGACGGAAATATTGGGCCACATAAAGGACATCTCAGGCGTCGAACTCCCAATGTCCCCGAAAACAATCCTGTTAGGTGTCCCTATAGACAGCAAATATGCAATGTCAGGGGCGATTGCCACTCTCGTCACTCACCTGCTATCAGCGGCAAGAATGACTCTAGCGCAGAATTGGAAAAACGAAGAGGGCCCCATAATAGCATGGTGGTGGCTCTAGGTTTGGGGAGTGATGGCCATGGAGAAAATATACGCACTCAGTGCTGGAAAATACCTAAAATTCTTGACGGTCTGGACCCCATTCCACAAGTGGGTGAGCGATAGAGAGGCCCAATACTTCAAACCCCGTCTTCTCAGGAACACACATGTCATATAAGTTCCACCAACAGTAAGAGGAAATGAACACAAATCAAACCCTATCCATGGACCTCACACATGTTGATCTCCATGTCTTGAAGTTATGGTTAAAGCAGGAAAGAGGGGAGAGTATGGGAGGGGGGCAGGGAAATGGTGACCAAGGAACTGAAAAATGAAAACACTCAAAGGCTAAGATACTTTGACCATTTTTGAACAGTATTAGGAGAGAGGTGCTGAACAGTAACAATAATTTACTAATACTGTACCGTTTTGTTGTACCTGTATGCCTTTGATCCAAAAATAAAGTGTTTTAAAAAGGAATTGAACCGTGAACCCATCATCCCCAGGCGTGGTGCCCCCCTTTCATTGCTTTGATCATGCGGCTCACTTCTTCCTCAGTAATATGTTCCTCCAGCATGGAGGACATTTCCTCTGATACCGCCGGAATTAGCAGTGAGTACAAAAACTGGGCTACGTGCAATCCATCCCACCCATATTCAGATTTGTGTTGGAGCTCGTAATAGTTTTTAAAGTCTGCGCCGATACTCTCCATATCATAATGAAACCAACCCAATTCGGATTTTGTAGACCCCACCATCGTATTTTTCTGAGTCTCCCTTAGCCTTCTGGTGAGGATGGTATCTGCCCTGTCCCCTTTTCATAATATTTTAGTTTAAGAAACAGCAGTTTCTTCTCCGTATCACACACCATTAGGTCCTTAAGTGGAGTCTTATGCAGTTGAAGTTTCTTTACCTGCTCTGCGGTCACAGTTTTCTGTAGGGCCCCTCCTCGTTGCAACACTTCAGTGTTAGCCCTTAAGTCCTTTTCTGCAGTCCCTCTCATTTCTTTTGGGAACCTATTGAATCAGCAGCCCCCCAAATCGTGGCTTTAAAGCCATCCCACAAAGTACCTGCTCCTAACTCCCCATTATCGTTAAATTCGAAGTATTCTTTTATGGGGGTTAGAAGAGCTTGGGCAATTTTGTTTTCTTTGAGAAGAGATTAATTGCATTTCCATCGACTGTTTTGTGTTGGACCCCATTCCCTATAAGTGCTAGGTCACTGTCTGGCCATGGTACCGGTTTCACCCTGAATCTGGATACATGGGCCTACAGACTAAGATCTATTAGGATACGGTCAATCCTAGAAAAAGTATCATGAACCTGTGAATAGAATGTAAAAGGGGGGACACTGGTGGTGGAAGAGCTCAGCAAATCCATTACATCCAATTCCTGATGAATCGTCCTGAATTCTTTTTGGAGTCTCCCTCTTTCTCCTGGCTTGCCTCAGATGTCCCCATTCTCTTTCTTTCTCTGGCCAGGTCAAGAACCATATTGAATTCTCCCCCCACTATTAGAGGTCCCTCCACAAACCACTCAAGCCTCTCCTTCACCCCATCCCAAAAGGAACTGTGTCCTTCATTCAGACAGTATACCGTCCCCATCATCAGTAGGTTACTCCTGAATCCTACCTTTCAGGAACAAATCGCGACTATCTTGGTCCCTAAGCACTTTCTCGATTTCCCAACCTAACCAACTGGCCACCAAAATAGCCACCCCTTTCATTTTTGCAGTGAACGAGGCCAGGTGTACATCCCCTATATACCATGACCTTAGACTCAGTTCTTTACTCCCCGCAACCAGTGGGTCTCCTTGAGGTAGAGCACGTCCAACTTGGAGTGCATGAACTCCATAATCACCAAGTATCTTTCAGATGGTTCAAGGTGCCGACCGTCATCGCTGAGACAGAACTAGCTATAAGTACCAAGGGACCCAGTCTGCAGACATGCCGCATGCTTTACCTGCCCAATTTTCTGCCAGAACCCATTCACTATCAGAGGCCTTGCCATAACTCCATGTCCCTCGTGAGATCACTTGAAAATCCCTATAAAAACACCCTGTGAACTTTCCCAACACCCTTAACCCTCTGTCCTCCTCCCCGCTCCCCCAGCGTCCAGTCTGAGACTGCAACCAGCGCCAGCCCCTGACGGAATCACCACTAATATTTGAATCACCAGGTTCTGTTTCCACAGTACACCATTTCCTGAGCCACCTGTTAGCCCCCCATATCTGATCTGCTCCAACTCATCCCCCATGCCTAGTCCCCCCCAGCTCCCATACTAGAACCATTAGGCTTCCTTACCTCTATTCACATATACAGTGGAGGTCCCTTCCAACTCGGGTCACCCCTACCTCCAGCTTTGTGCCCTACAATAGAGTGCTTAGGAGCAGTTAATTTGTCTCAAAACACTGTTCCCCCTTCCCAAGAGTATGATGAGGGCTTCCCTGGAGGGCGGTTAAGCTTCTTAAATTTCTTTGAGCCGGGGATACATCTCCTATCCCTCAACCTCCCCTTCTTTGTTTCTTCCATGTCGCTTCCCTCTGGCTCGTGATTTCGTTCCCCAGCTGACTTCATCAATTCTGCCTTGGCTGCTCTGATGTCGTCCTCCAACACCAGATTATAGAGAATGGGAATACCCAACAATATCTTATCCCCTTCCCTCTGAGCCACTGCGTGAGCGATGGGCATAACCACCGTTTTGCCAAGGTGAATGCTGAGAGGTCTTGGAAAATCGTTATTGTTGCATTATTATAAGTAATGAGTCTGCCTTTCTGGCCATTTCCAATATTTGTGCCTTCTCTGCCAAGATCGATCGTGCTCCCCCAGCCCTGTGAGCTCTGTTGATAGTCGGTTCATCTGTGGCATCGCCCCAGACAGCAGCTTGATCACATCCTTGATTGCCCCAACAATATCTCTTTCTGTCTCTCCTATCTTCGGGAATACAAAAAAATCTGAGGTTATTCCTTCTCTCTGTTCTCAAAATCTTGAGGGCTCTTTCTTCTTCACGGTTTTTCATTGCAGACAACCTGGTGTCCATCTGTGCATCCAAAATATCCACTAATTGGTTAGTCTCAAGACCTTGCTGTCTGTCCCATTAGTATCCACCCTTTGATCCAGCTTATTCAGTCTGTGACCTATATCTGTCCTAATTACCCTATTCCCTCCAGTAGTGTCGCTATGTCTCTTTTTGTGGACATCGTATCTCCTGCGGACTCTTGTCATTGTTGGGGGATTGGGGAGTTCACTGGCCACCCCTGCAAGGGGTCCTTTATATTAATGTTCCAGAAGTGAAACCTTCCAACTCATCATGGGCGGTGTCCGGGTGGCGTCACCCCCGCAGGGCCTCTTACTTTCTATGAGCTAACCCTGCAGGTAGGGTAGGGGGACTTGTCGACGGTGTATTCAACAGCGCTTCCTTATGGTATAGGGCTGGCCCTGAGATTAACGTGCGCTGCGCTGGATCATTATATAGTTTAAAGAAGCACTTAATAATCATCCTCACCCAGAGTGTACAGTCCATGGCTCCCCCACGCCCCGCACGGTCCGCACCAAACGATGTAGACTAGGTGGGGATGGTGTAGGGCACCCCTGTGCAAAACAAGAGCGGAAGGTGGGCACCCCCAAACCAAGATGTTCCCTTCCGGGGCTGTACCTTACCTCCCCCTCCTGATACTTTTGGTAATATCTAGCGCCTATGGGGAGAGAATGGGCTGTGCCTCCGTCCGTCTCCTCTGCCCTTTTCACTGCACCGGCCTTGCAATGTCTTGTGTGCAATGTACAGGGGTTCAGGTGACTCGAGGGGATAACTCTGCTTTCATCTGATGGTCCCCTACTGCCATCCGTCGTCCTCCATGTGCATTGTTACTCCGGCTGCCCTCTGGTGCTGCCTCCAATGGCCCTTCCCATCCACTGAGCTTTTCCCCAGAGGGCTGCCCACCTCTCGTGCTCCACGTACACGCCTGAGAGAGGGGGGGCACTTGCTCTGCCCCTCCAGAGACAGCACTGACCGTCGGATCTACTGTGCACAGACTAGGGATGTGGCCCCACCCTTGAGCGGTTTCTGTCTGCATACCGCCCATGTTCCTCCTCGCGGGGGCCTTCTGGAGCGTGCAGTGATCCTTTCCCTGGGAGGCAGTCCAAAGGTTCACAAGGATTGTGGCCTTCCTCACATATTTTATTTTGCATTTTATTTTGCATATAACTCGTCTGTCCGACTTCCGATGAGAAGGAACCCTCCCGCACGCTGTCGGGAGATTGGTTCTCTCTGCACTCCACAGGACCTCTCGCCCCATAAACATCTCTCGTCAAACCAAGCGTTCTCTGTCTTCGGCCAGCCATGGCGTGGAATCGCTCGCTGGATCGGGTCTCTCCTCTGCAACAGCGAAAAAAGACACACCTATATCTCCGGTGTCCATGGAGTGGGGAGCTCCAGACCTCACCCAGCACTGCCGGGGGTCCCTCTTAATGAAGGGGTCTCAAAACGGACACCCTGATGGGGTGTTTTGCAGGGGGTCAGGTCCCTTAATCGCCCAGTGAGTCGAGAGTGACGCAACTATGAGTCTGGCTTAGGTGCACCCCCTAGCGGCTTAAAAAAAAGATCATTTTTAAGGGTTTTGTATCTTTTCTCAAGATGCAGCTCAACTTGTTAGTATCTGTGAAACATTTTTCATAAAAGTGGTTTAATCCCTAAATTATTCTCAAAATGCTCTTGTGAAGATTCCCTGTTCATAAATGAACCCTTCCTATGGGTTGCCTTAAGTCGTCCCTCAAAGCATTCTCCTATTTGAACTTCCTAGCAAATTGGGTAAAGTCTCAATTAGTAAATAATCTTCATCCCATGTACAAAACACAGTACATATTAGGGATCTTATAAAGTTAACAAAATCTCTTGCTTTAGGCCATTGCTGAAAATTCAACTAAAAGCAGCTAATTTGTGATTGAGTTCTATTGGCTGAAGTTGTAAATAATTCTCTAGCATCACATTCTTCAGTTAACATAGCTACAACTGGTACCACCTTTGCACCAAAGGGTAATCACTTTGCTGTATTCTATTAAGGTATGGACAAAACATATTACACTATTATATTTGGTGTAATTTGTTTTTCATTCTAAAATCTCCCAACTTTGCATAATACCTTTTGTCTACAAAAATAATTATTACGTTATGTCTTCAGCGAAATATTGAAATTATATACTGTGCAATCGATGGAGCCTATTTCTCTAATAATTTTTATACCCTACATTTCTAGTCCGTGACGCAGCTTGACAATTGAATCTTGAGCTTCATGCAGGCACCTTCTGGTTCATGAATATAGTGAATACAGGCCAGTAGTCCCTGAGTTTTGGGTCTTGTTCTAGTGACTATCTATAAGTGTCCTCTTGCTCTTGGCACCATATTGTTACGCGTTTGCCTGGGCCCCGGCCCTTAAAACCGGGCATGAGGGCTTGGCGGCTCTATCCCTGCTGGCGCCTGTCACATGGTACACCACAGCTGCGATCATTTGCTGCTGTACAGGCTCATGATCCCGCTTACCTCCTGAAAGGGGACCCCACTGCTCCTGTGTATCCTGACAGACACCACCATTTTTGTGGTTCCGTGCCGCGGTGCATTGTCCGTCCAGGTAAACAATGTGCCGTTCTCCTGTGAAGCGATGCGTACTTCCACGCCTCGTTGTCGGGTTGTTTTTCTCCTGCTCTCCTTTCGCCTTCCCTGGGTGATTCTGCTCTTTATCTCCCATTTCTCTGACTCCTTGTTCTTTCTTGTTATTTGTTTTCCTGCCTTACCTACTGTTCTTTCTGCCTTGTTCTCTCTTGCCTTATGCTCATCTTTTATCCTGACCTGATTACCCATCTGACATCTACGAGTGACCTGCTCATAGTGGTACCCCGGTACAGTGCCTTGCACTGTCCTTGTACCACGTTGATCCAGGGTACATTGTCCGTGGTAGAGAACAGCCCTAGTTTCTGCAGCTGAGGTTTTTTCTCCTATCGGGCAGCAGGTATAGAGTGGCATTCCTATGACACTAATACATCTCATCTATCCTGGTTCTCGCCGTAACGCTTCCAGACAAGGGGAACCATCAGATCAGGTACATCTCCGCGTTCTCGAATCCTTGTCAGATATAGACGCATGCCATCTGATCCATACGACATGGAGGCTATCCAGGAACTTTGCACTTAGGGTAGAGTGCTGCGCTAAGAAGTAGCCTCCTTTAAAGCAAGAGAACCAGGCGTTCAACAACACCATCTTCCAGAACACCAGAGCCCCTGTTGCCAAAAGTGCCATGGCCCATTCAGGACCTGTGAAACATGCTGGCGAGTCTCGTACTCTAAATGAGTTTTGTAATCACTGTAAAATACAGTTTTGTTTCACCCTATTCACTTTTCGAATGATCGAGCCAAGATCGGATACTTCCTAAGCAACCTAGTAGGTAATGCGCTGGCCTGGGCAACACCCTACATCTCAGTACGGAGCCCTATTCTTGACAATTTTGCTGATTTCGAAACACTTAACACCGTAGCAATAGCCCAGAATCGACTTTTGGATACAAGACCAGGATCACAAGACATCGTATTATATATTAATCGGTTTTGTCAAAATGTCAGTGAATCAAGATGGACAGAAGAATCGCAAAAGTAGGAGTTAGCCCATGTTCCCGAACCGGAAACCATCCAAGCATTGATGGACTTGGTGGTCAGGATTGATCATCGACTCAAGGAAAGACTTACTGAGAGACGTCAGGATTTCATTCGGTCCATTCAACCCAATGCCCATACATCACAGGTTCCTACCCTACTGGAGACACAGAGGTGGAAGCAATGCAACTAGGTGCTGTTCGGGGCCCGTTATTGGAGGCCGAAAAGAGAAGTCGTTGTACCAATAAGTTGTGTTTGTACTGCAGTGTAGCACACATTTTTTTCAGTAGTTGTCCCGTTCGACCAATGAAGTCTGGAAGAAACTAGTGGGCTCATTGTTAGACAGGAAGGAAACATTGAGCCTTGTTCCTTCACCTCCCCTTCCTAACAAGTCGGATCCAGCAATGCCACCTCTTGCTTTATTTGTCTTACAAGTTTTCATATCCTGGAAAGAAAGAAACCAGCCACTTCATGCTTAGGCGTTAGTGGATTCAGGAGCTTCAGGAAACTACATAGACATCCAGTTCTGTGAGAAATATGACATCCCGATCTAACAAAAGAAGCAAAGCGCTCTGCTGGAAGGTGTCGACGGGACTCTGTTGGCCTCTCCTTCCTATACTCTCGTTTTGAGTCTTCCGTGGTTGGTCTTTCACAACCCGTTCATTAACTGGGCTACACAAACCATGATCTTCGGATGCAATAGATGTACCACCAAGTATTTTGTGCCAGCTAGTCCATCCATGGTGTGGTTTGTTACTTCTGGGACTGTTGCTGTTCAACAATCGTGCTGTTGTCATTCCCATCCTCCCGTATACTCTACCTTTGACAAGGTGTTTTCAGCCCCCGAGGATATACTACTCCCACCATCGAGACCCTTCGATTATGAAATTAGATTGCAACCAGATCAACTCAAGATCTACCAGGAATAAACGCATGGATTTATCTGGACGATATCTTGATCTTTTCATCCTCCTTGAAAGAACATGTGGCCCGTGTTTCTGAAGTCCTCAGATGTCTTTTAGAAAACAATCTGTATGCCAAGGAAGAGAAATGTGAATTCCACAAAGAAAAAATCGAGTTTCTAGGGTATGCCATGAGCACAAAAGGGATTCACATGGATTCAAACAAAATCAAGACTATACAGGAATGGTCCAGTCCTCACGATGTTGTTACGCTCACCTGGCTTCCGCAGGGGCGTTTGGGTGTGGTTGGAGCCCTCCCTCGAACAGGCTCCTCGAAATCACCTTCCCCTTCTGAGAATGGTTGGACCTGCGGCTCTGGAGCTTGGTGTTGCCCCTGCGTGAAGAGGAGAGGCAATGAGTATGGAGTGGGGGTATCCTGACTTTCCCTTAGCCCTTTCGTGCCAGAATACGGTGGGCAAGCAACTTCCCATAGACACTCACCTGTAATTTTGTGATGAACAGCTAACCGTTCTGCTTTCCTTAGCAGGGGCGCGTAGAATGGACCAAGGTACTTCACTGGTCCCTGGGGGTGTTGATCCAGACCAGCTGCGACCAATCCACGTATAAGGTAAGTATTTGGTATGATTATAGTTTGTTTGATTGAAGTGTTTGTATTCTGTTTTAAAAGTAATTCTTGCAATGTCTCATTCCATTTCTATAGGTGCGGGAAGAGAATCTGGATCGAAGAGAATCCGGAGACCTTCGAGGCTGATGGAGTTCCAACAGTGACAGGTAAGATGGTCTTTATAAGGGAGCTTTAGTCTCTTGTATTATGCGGTCATGCAAATGCATATGATTCCTAACCTGTTTGTTCCTGTTTCCTCATAGATGTCAGCCACCGACGAAGAATGGTGTCCGGTTCTTCAATGAAGATTGCAGGATGAAGTCTCCGACTCCGACTCTGATAGTGATGGAATGGAGGCAAGAAGATAAGTCCGGCACAGGCCGCAACGAGTTGCAGGTGAGAGGCGCGCTCCACGGTGTAGAGACTGGAGCGATCAGCGGTGTAGCGGCTGGCAACAGGTAAAATGTGCGCTCTCAGCGATGTAGCGGTTGACAACAGGTAAGAAGTGCTCTGCTCCCAGCGATGTTGAGGCTGGTAAAAGGCAGGATGCGCGTCTGGAGATGGAGCAGCTGTCAGGAGGTAAGACGTGTCTGCAGCGATGGAGTAGCTGGAGGAATGACGCTCACAGAGATGGGCGGAAGACTGCAGGTAAGATGCGTTCTCGGAAGAATCTTCAGGATGAGGCTGAGGACATCCAGAGAGGCACCGGTGAGTACAGCGGAGAGCGGTATGCTGCTTGGAAGCAAAATAACGAGAAGCGAAGGGCACGTGGATGGGCTGGCCTTATATAGGCTGGTTCAGGCCCCTCCCATTAGCTCTGCCTACCAACCCCACCTTGCCCTTCATTGGGCCTGTAGCACGTGCCTTCCAGTTCTGATTCATGGGCACGCCGGCCCAGCTGCACACGCCCTGGGCCTAGAGTTTGCAGAGCACACTTTAAGATGAGCCTGGCCAGAGGCGCCAGGACTGGGTCAAATGGGACCCCGGGGATGAGGAAGGACTGGCACCATGACTGGTGGCCATGACAGACGTCAAAGCAGTTAAACGCTTTTTCGTATTTTTGCATTTTTATTATCTGTTTATCCCCAATTTTGCACAACATACCTGTGAAATCACTCAGCTTTTAGGTAAAAATCAAACCTTTCAGTGGACAGATCAAGCCAAAAAGGCTTTAGTCGATATAAAAAACGAATTTCTGAAAGCACCGATTTTACAACACCCTAATGAAAACCATCCCTTCATTGTGTAAGCTGAAGCCTCTGCTTTTGCTATAGGTTCTTGCAACTCAATCCTACAACCGGTCTTGAGCACCCCGTTGCTTATTTCTCCAGACAATTCTCCTCCAGTGAGCAGAATTATGCCGTTATCCAGAAGGAACTGTTAGCCATCAAAGACCACTTCCTGGAATGGATACACCATTTGTTGGAGGGGGGGCGGGCATCCAGTAGAAGTCCGTAAGGATCACAGAAATCTGCAGCAGCTTTGTACTTTGGCATGCACCAACAATCGCCAAGCTCGTTGAGCACTGTTCTTCTCCCAATTCAATTTCAAAATAACGTGCATAACAGGAACCCAGAATGTCAAAGCAGATGCCTTATCACGTTCTATGGATGGTGATTCTTCTTGTACCACTGTGCCTACTTTCCTGCTACCCTCCAAACACTTCCTGTTAGCCACTCAGTTGTTCCTTGGTGAGGTCAAGAAAGCACAAGCCACTGACCCTTACATGGCTATACTCCAAAGAAGCAGACATTACGGTATTCATGAAGATCTTGGTTTCCACGATTGTAAACTTAATTTATCAACAACTGGTTTACAGGAACTGGTCCTTCAAGGGTTTCAAGATTCTCGTTCAGGCCACCAAGGTCAATCCTCCACACTTGATTTGATCTCCCAGCAATTCTGGTGGCCAAACATCAAATCTAGTGTGACTTCTTATTGTTACGCTCACCTGGTATCCACAGGGACGCCACCCAGCCGGGTTACTCGCTGGTATGCTTCTCAGCTTTGCCCTGATGTGGTCTGCGGGGAAGGTCCTGCCTGAAAATACAGGAGGACTGTGTTCAAGACTGGCCGACTGGGGTAAGTATCCTCCCTCCACCCCGTATGATTTCAGTCCCTCTGATGCCCTCTCCTCACCTTGTGGTAGAATTAGGCATGCGCTCCGTTCTGCCTTCTTTGCCGGGGTGCGTTGTCTTTCATGGGCGAGTGCGGTCCAGTTACTTCACTGACGCCGGCTCTTTTGATATTGATCAGGTAGGTCTTATTGCTGTTCTTTAGTTTTGTTGCTATCCTGCATGCCTTTCTTTGTTTAAAATGTCTCTTCGTTCTCCCTTAGGTATTCGGAGCTTCAAGGCGGCGAACTGGCTTGGTTGAGCCCCGCTGGTAAATGATGGCGCATTAAGAGCGCTATGATGCGATAAGTAAGCGCTATGCGCAGCGCTGCGAAGTCTTGCCTTTGCTAACCTGTGTTTTCCTTCCTTGTAGGTCGCGGTGCTCTTCAGCATGAGTGGAATGTCCGGAGTGGTGCGAGCCAAGAGGCGACCAGCAAGGTAAGCCTTTTGAGCAGTTCGTAATTTGTAAATGTCTCTACTGCTTTCTTTAATGTTGCCTCTATCTTCCTCTTTCAGGTCGTTCTGTCCGGGAGGCGTGCAGATTCGAGGAAGCTGTTCTCAGTAGCTGCAAGTGTTTAAAGATGAAGACTGCAGGTAAGATGCTGCTGCTAATGATGTTCCTTTTGTCTCCTTGCAGGTTCTGCTTCTCCAAGGTTCGAGGGAATAGCTGGACACTGTGTGAGCGTTACGTTGCAAGCTGCAAAGTAACGCGAAGCGTGTTGTCTTACTCGGGTGTGGTTTAAATAGCCCCAACAAAATAGTCCAGGTAAAGTAGTCCCAAGGCTACCCACACCCAAAACACTAGACCGCATAGCTTGGTTTTAGGAACCAAGCTATGTGGATGCCTCCATGTTGGCTGACAATACAATAAAGTAGTTCCCAAGCACATTGTTTTTCATGGTGTATGAGCCTGGCACCATAGGCTCCAGGACTGGGCCCATGAGGGCTTTTGAAGAGGATGCCAGGCTCTAGAGGCCCGAGTCCTGACTCCACCTGGCCAAAGGGTTTACCAGAGGGGGTTTTGGGAGAGGGTTGTGACACTTATGAGTCATACCATTACTATGGATTTTGTGGTTGACCTACCAGCTTCTTGAGCGTATACCTGCATTCTGGTAGTCATAGACTGCTTCAGTAAGCTGACCCACTTCATCCCTTTCATAAACCTTCCTACAGCCTCCCAAATATAAGCAGCATTCCTAATGAGATATACCGACTACATGGTCTTCCAGAAAAAATCATCTCTGATCTAGGTCAACAGTTCACATCCCATTTCTGTACAGCCAAATGCCAAGTTCTAGGGATACATGTTGCTGGTAGCTCAGGATATCACCCGCAAACCAACAGGCACACTGAATGGACTAACCAAACGCTAGAGACCTATATACGCTGTTTTACTGGAGCCATCCAGAATAACTGGGCAACTGCCTGGACACTACGGAAGTAGCATCCAACAAGGCTAAACACTTAGCCATTCAGTTTAGTCCGTACTACAGCACCTTTGGTATGCATCCTAAAATCCTGTCTATGTCTTCAGTTACTACTGCTACTTTTCCTACTGTGGATGCGTTGGACGAAGGTATTCATGCTGCTCACAAGACAGCCACGGCTATGATAAAAAAGGCAACGGGAACATCGGCCAATCGACAGTGTCCCGGCACCGGATTGGCGACAAGGTATGGCTCAATACAAAAGACTTCCCTTTGCAGAATTGGCTGAGAAAATTTGCTCCTCGCTTCATGGGATCTTTTAACATTGTAACAAATATATCTCCAGTGGCATTCTGTCTAGTACTACTACCTGCTACTTGGCGCATCCATCCAGTCTTCCATGTGTCCCTACTGAAACCTTCCAATGCTCCAGTCCTTGTCCAGGTCCCCTCCTGATTGATGGAGAATCCGAATACGAAGTGGAAGCAATCTGTGATGCTCGTCTTAGTCGTGGCTGCCTGCAATAGCTTGTTCACTGGAAAGGCTACGCCCCAGCTGACCCTACTTGGGAACCAGCAAGTCAAGTGTTTGCTTGTCGACTACTTAGTCAGTTTTACTGTTGCTTTCTTTGGAAGCCTGGTGCCGCTCTTGTCCCGAGGAGGGGGCAGAGTGTTACGCGCTCACCCATGCCCTCAGACTGGGCTTGAGGGCTTGGCGCCTCTATCCCCGCTGACACCTGTCTCATGGTGCAGCGCGGCTGCGATCCTTTGCTGCTGTACCCGCTCATGCTCCCACTAACCTCCTGAAAGGTGTATGGAAGGCCTGGTATCAAACGGAGAAGACAGACACAAGTGATCACAGTTCAAGGGTGTTCCTTGAACTTCAAATGGATTGGTCGAACGCCTATCTAAACCTAAAGCTAAGGTTGGGTGCAAGCTACGACCATCAAATAATAACGCAGTCCTAGTCAAGTCACTGTCAAATAAAAGGGCCTGTACTAATAAACGTATTGCCAGTCCTTACTTCTAAATACAAAAGTTTGGGACAATGATGTATGCAAAAGAAAAGTGTTCAATAAATAATATGTCCGGACGGTTGAGCAGTTGGCTTCCCTTCCCCACGTTTTCAGCATGGGACAAGGCAGCAAGTTTGAGCTTCGCACACACTCTGGCTTCTTGGCCACAAGGGTACAGTTCAAAGGACAGACATGGGCGCCTTCGCCAAATCCTCTTTCCAATAACAGTCTCTTACTGTAAAGGGTCTGTTGTAACAAACAAAGTCTCAAAGTTCAATTAATCAGGATTTTCACATGTGCAAGTTCTTGCTTTCAGTGTTAATCAAGGCTCTCCCTCTTTAGGCTGAGACCCCCTTTTTATCACAGTATTCACACTTGATCTCCCTCATTCAGGCTCAGACCATGGCTCTCCCTCATGCAGACTTGGATCCTCTTGATATCAAAATGTGCAATGGGTTTTGCTTAAACCATCGCAGGACCACTTCGATTAACTTCACACAGTTATTCTCATCAATCTTCTACTTTTGTTTCTCTTGGTGGGGTACCTTACAGAGACTTTCGATTGAGCACACCCACGGTGCCGGACCACTCTGTCAACGGTATTGTATCTTTCCTTCTTAAGTTCAAAAATTCATTAGCAGTTTAGCTTTACTCGCGTCTTTCATCACACGCGTTTAACATTGTTCGTTCCAGCGCTCGTTGTACAGTGTTGCCGTTTGCAACCTCGCGATCAACACAGACTGGTCTTGCATCGGTCTCCCCAACTCACAGACTGTGTTGCTCTTTTTGGTACTTATTTGTTCTTGAAGCCAAGGACGAACCCACGGCGGCTGCTGCTGCTCCTTCCCGCATTGGTCAGCTACGCGGGAGGGCCTTCGGTATCACCAACACACAATGCAGGATTCTTCAGCCTGATTTCCTGGCCTTACCTTTTCTGTTTGGAAGTTTTGTTGAAAATAATGGTGTCTGGCCGAAAAGGTCAAGGGTAATTCCCTTCTTACGAACCCTTCTTGTGTTCCCATCTTTCTTCCCTCGGTCAGCTGCTGACTTGAAACTGCTTTGCCTCGCTCAGAGTGTGCTCTCGTGCTCCACCTTTTATCTGTGTGGGGAAGTCTAATGGAAATCAGGTGTGAGTGATCGTCAGTAATTGCCTGACCTCGCATGACCATAGTAGCAAGACATGTCATATACACTGCTCGGGTGTGAGTCTGTTTTTCCCAGAGTGGGCTGTCCGTGTGAAAGTGCTGGGAAAGGGGCAAGGGGTAAGGTTCCCAAGTGGTAGGATGGTGTGAAGTTGTTGCAGGGGGCAGGGACACTGCGCCTCTGCATCCCACTCCCACTCCCGAAGACCCCTCACCTAGGTGATCTTCTTGCACAGGGATTTTTCAGAAAGAAAATTGCCATAGCATTTTGGCACTGGACTGCCCATGTGTGGGGGACAAAGACTGATAATGGTTATTTCCCTTCTGTGAAAGGTAAAGTGAGCTAAAGTCTGGCTGCGGACTCTCAAGTGGCTACCTCCCCAAAGAACAGGTCATGTAGCTGTGTTCGTTCTCGCAGAGGGGCGCCTATGACAATTTTTTGATTGTTTAAGTGACTTGGGTTTAGTCACCCTGAGTTTCCTAGGGTCATCCAGACATGGACCCCTTGCTCAATGTGCTCAGTGCCTCATTGGTGAGGCCCAACATGGCTGAAACACGTGTTTGTGGTTGCTCTTGGTACTCTTGTTCAGAAGAGAATTGCCATAACATTTCAGTGCTGGCCTGCCCATGTGGCCAGGACAAACGCTGATATGCAAATAGTTATTTACCTTCTGTGAAAGGTACAGTGAGCTAAAGTGTGGCTGCAGACTAACGAGTAGGTACCTTCCCAAAGAACAGGTCATTTAGCTGTGTTCGTTCTCGCAGAGGGGTGCCTATGACTATCTTTTGGTATATTTTTTTCATCTCCCAATGAATGCAAAGAAATGCATCTTTCCTATCATTTTTATCACAGAATATTTTCAAAGCCCTAGCCGCAGGGCCTAGTGTTAGATGTTTCACAGAGGACCGACCAGGATCCAGGTCAATTATTATGTTATAGTCCCCTCCAGCCCTCGAGATAAGTTGCGCATCAGGCTTTTTAAGCACAGAAATCTTGTTAGTATGGCCCTTTTGGTTCTTCCTTGCGTACCACTTACACTTGCTATTTATGGCAGATCCTCCATAAATAATGGAGCTCACTGGTGACAGCCTGGCCAGAAGCAGTTTGCAAATCCACTCTTTACTTTAGCAATCGACACAGTTCCTTGAAAGAAACAACTGGGATGAGTCTTGGTCCGTTTCTTTTTTTAACACTCTCCTCTGTTAGTGTTCCTATCAAGTTAATAGATTCTGATTAATGTACAAGGGAATTTGTGTTTTGTTCACTTTGGTCAACTGCTTGCATTTTGTAGGTTACAGTGTAATTAAAGCGTTTTTGAATCGTGAACATGCTTTTCTTGTTGCTTTAGTACACATGTAATATTGTGTAAAATGAAAAAATGGGCTGCATTTCTGCTTCATTTTCCTCTGTTTTAATTGGCTTTAATAGAGGCAGTTGCAGCAGCAATGGGCATTTCATTGTTTCTTTTCATAACAGAAGCACATCAATTACATTTAATTGCTCGGATTTCTTGATTTTTGGAGAGCCTCCCAGCAAGCAGTTGTTTGGCATTTGTGCGAAGGAAAAGCTTTTGGTGTCATATGAAGATGTTTTGTTTTTGTCTTAAGATTGTATGTGTTCGCGTACATGAAAGGCCACCGTACATAGTTTGATTTCTTAGAGAGCAAGGAATAGCTAGACATGTGATCTGAACTTTACTTAAATCCCTTTCTGGCCACCCACAGCAAGCAGGGATAATGGAAACGGGTAGAAGCAGTGCTATATATATTTTCGGTGGCACAGATTGTGCTGTTAACCTCTCAACAGGGCTGCTATATATTCATGCAAAGTAGCCTAATTTATCAGCAGAGCTGCCTTAGGCATGTCATGGCATAATGCCGATCATTCATAACAGGACCGATTGCATCATGTCCATATTTGTCAGCAGGACTGCTATGTTTTGGGACAGTACCTGTATTTCTTAACAGATTTGCTGTAATGACACATCACCATGTGTGGGCGTTTTCTGGAGAGAGCTAAATTATTGAGTAAGAACAGTGTCTGAGCTCTTCCCGCCATCCTCCTGAGCTGGTGTGAAGCGCACAGGTGGACAGTTTGAGAAGATGGCATTGCTGTCATATACTTCAATCCCTCCTACTCGTTCTTGCACTTTTTAGAGACAGTAAAAATAAGAATACACAGATCAACAGCAGGCAAGGAGAGCTGGAAATAGAAAAGCAAGACTAGAGAAAGGCAGGCCAATAACATAAGAGGCAGTGCAAGAAAGATGATCAAAAGGAATAGCAACGACAACAGAGAAAATAAAAAAAACAGACATAGCCAGAGTAATGCCATGAGAGAGGAAGAGGAGTTATATCAACCAATACAGCAAGATATAGGAGGGAAACAACAATAATAGTATGCAGAGATGGGTAAAAATAGAGTGACGGAGCAGCAGTCTGCAAAACGTGGCATAGCAACAACTTAACGGTGGGAGCCAGAGCATTAGAAAGTGAGAGACTGAGGAATCAAAGCAGCAAAGGAAAGGACAGATGGAGCAAAAACATGCAGTGGCTGTCAAGCAGGTAGTGCCAGGCAGCAACAGTAGGCCGGAGGCAGAGAAGTGATGCTGGTAGAGTGAGGGACTTAATGTATGATGTAACTAGCAGACATCTCCTAGTAGTTCTTAGAGTTTTTGTGTCTTAAATATAATGAAGATGAAGCTGGGTAGTACGCACCTACAAGTTCTTTGTCACTAATGTTTACAAACACAGTTTTAATTGTATGCACAAATTGTATAGTTGTCCAGCAGTTTTTACTCGCTTGCAAAGGAGGAAACAAATTTTTAGTCTCTTGAAATTGGATTTACTCTCTAATTCTAAAAATTGGGAGTAAAATACTGACGGCAAAATGCTATCTGGAGCGCTGGTCCCCTACCATAATTAAATATTCATCCAGGAACAGACACAGCCTCAACATCATCTCACCAAAAAAGCGGGGGCTGTCCAAATTAGTAGCATATGTATTGAGCAGAACTACACGTCTGCCCATCAGGTCACCTGAAATAATAAGGATTATACCCTCTGGGTCCCTTATCATCTAATCACATATAAAGTAGATACTACTATGAATTAAAATTGGGATTGCTCCCTCTGTTTTACGACAATTAGGATGAGGGCCATCTGGATTTACCACATGCTGACCAAATGTATTAATACTCGATTTCGCCAGATAGGTTTCCAGTAACCTTGGAAAGTTTACATTATGGGCCTCATTACGACTCAGGCGGAATGGGTTAACGGGTGCCGCTAATGGAGGCGGACCCGTTAAACCCATTCCACCTCATTACGAGGTTCCCTCGCGGAACCCGGTAAGCACGCCTGATAAAACCAGGCGTCCTTACCGGGTCCCGGGATGAGACCAGGGAGCTAACAACGGGCCGGTCGTAATCGGCCCGTTGTTAGCTCCCTGCACCCATTCCCATTGAGCCCTAGGGGGCTCAAATGGGAATGGGGAAGGTCCGGGCCTGTGTTCCCTGGAGGGGGAATTACCGGGCCCTCCAAACTTGGAATGGCCCGGTAATTCCCCATTCAGGGAACCGGGACCCGGTTTTGGTGGCAGCCATGCCCTTATTAAGGGCATGGCTACCTCCAAAGTCGTAATGAGGCCCTTTGTCTTCTTAGATAAGGGAGCATTTTCCTTGTTTAAATAACCTGCATCTGAATGAAGAATAGTATGCTTACCGTCCTTGACGACAAACCTACATGGTCCACTGTATGCATTCTTTGGGTGTTGGCAGGCCGTCGCGGGGGTTTCAAGAACCTGATGTTGCTGGACATTCATATCAAGATAGATGGCTGCTTCAACAGGATAGGTGAAGAACCAGGCTTTATCCTTATTGAGAATTGTTAGCTTTGATGGGAACAGCATTTGGTATTGGATCCCATCCTCGCGAAGCCTCCATTTAACCTCTTAGAATGTTTCTCTTGCAGCCTGCACAGTTGGACTAAAGTCCAGAAATATGAATATGACTGCATCACCCATCTTTAGCTCACCTTTCTCACAGGTTGTCCTGAGGATCAAGTCTCGATCCCTGTTGTTAAAAAACTCACTATTATTTGACTGGGTTGTTGACCGGGTGCTAGACAGCTGATTAAAGGGCTCTTTCAATCAAGAAGTGGCTCGATAATGTAGGCAGATCCAGGATGTTGGGTAAATTCCTTTCCAGGAAGTTGTGACGAATAAAGAGAATGTGTCCCCTCTCCACCGGGGGGAGCAATCCACTTTGGGACTATGGAGGTGAGCCTGCTAAGCTTAACACGCCGTAGGGGACAGGGTAAGCGGGATCCCAATTGGGGTGACTCCCCTTTGGGGACCAGAGATCCCCTAAAAGGGATAGCAGTAATCCTCTCTATTCCTAAGACCCCAATGTCTTTGTTGGCTATATGGGACTTGACTTGTATAATGACCTAAAGCTTCCTCTGTGTGCACAGCATTCACATGGAACAAGGGTGCGCTGGCCCAACCTCACCCCTCACCCCCTTTTCAGAGAGACGGAGAGAGAAAGGACAATCTCCAGTTGAGACAGAGAGACCTGGGAGGTGGGACAGAAAGCGCAAGAGCGTACGCCAAGCGTGGCGAAATAAACCATGGCAGGGCTTGTGGAATGCTCCCAGCCGGCAGGAGCGGATACCGCCTAGCCCCGACTAACTAAGCAGATCAACCACCACATGAAAGGCAGAACAATGGTATACCGAGACAACGGTACCCAGACCCTGACGGTAGCTTGAGGGACGACAGGGCAAGCTCTGCATGTCACGAGACACCAGAGGGGAACCAAAGAAGTGTTGCCGCAGTCATTGAACTCCTCGAGTCTCCTGAGGTGCAGAGCAGTTCATGGGACATGGGGAGAGAAGAGGCCAATAGGGCTGAGAGAAATCAAACCCCAGGGCGAGGTAAGAAATCTGAAAATCCCAAAGTAGGCTAGGAGAAATCAAAGCCCCAGATGGGGTGAGAAAACTGAAAGCTCATAGTGGGGGGAAGCTGGAGATCCTAGAGCGGGCTGAGAGAACGCTGACCCCTTGGTGGGGTCAGAGAAACCAAACCACAAAGCGGTGTGAACGGAACAGACCCCCAAGGCAAGATAAAGACCAAGAATGGCCTAGAAGGGGGAACCCCCTGGAACTTGCTTGGTAAAGAATACAAGAAGAGTAATTGGAGATGGGGGTGTGGCACAGGCCAGATGTCCCCACATAAGAGACATTGATTGGACTGAGTTGAACTCTATAGACAAAGAGGAGCCTGGGGAGACATTGAGCCTGTGGGAGGTATGTGATTTCTTAGAAAATATTTTACCTAATGGAGATTTCACCGAATCCATTTCACAGAAAAAAAACAAAATTAACTTTGTACTTTTTTTTAATGCGGTGGGGGGGGGTAAAGCTCCCCCTCGCCCCTGTGGAGTATTTTTATCCACGCCACTGCACCACACTGCAGCCTTTGCCAATGGGGAAAGAAAACCTCTGTGCGCACTAAATCTGCAAAATTGCGCAGATTTCATAAACCACCAAAAAAGCTGCACGCCCTGCCACATACACAGGCAAAGTGGTGTAAAAGCAGGAATCAATGCTGTCAACTGTCATCTGTCACCTGGAACAAAGCCACAGAAGGGCCTAATCCGAAAATGCCCTTAAAAATTCAGTCATTTTCCCAGAGAATTATGGAAAGGAAAGTGTGCTAAAATCATGGATTCTCCAGGCAGTCAGAGGAATCCAGGCCTCCCTGCCTGACAGCTGCTTAAGGGAATTAGCTGTCAAGCCCATTTAAAGGTGTTTCTTTCCTGAAAAATTGCAAAATCCACTATTTCAAGCATGTTTGTGAAGGGCTAATTCTGTTAAAATGTTTAGATCCTTTATCAACTGTGCTTATATTTTATATTTGAAATGAAAACACTTTAATGTCAAAGAGCACAGTCTGGGGCCAATCCACTATTTAATTCTGATCTGACAGCCTAGCTTGGGAAATCTGACATCTCCGCTTGACACTTCCTTGAGAACAGGAAGGCTAATGGCTGCTAATGGTTCCCGCATAATTTCAACACGCCACACAATGGGGCCGCATTAGACATTCGTCTGCTGGCTGAACAAAGGACAGGCTGAGCATTGACCTCTACAAGGAGGGGCAGGATGTGGAGGAGGTTTCTTAGTGAACTTCAAAGGACTGAACAGCTGCTGCCTGAAAAGGGGAGTTTACCCAGGAGGACTTTGGTGCGAAATCCTTATTTTTGATTAAAGTTTAAAACTCTTTAACTGAGCAACCTAAAGAGGGATAAATCTGAAACTTGGTAAACATTAAACTAATTTCAGCCTTGTGATTTGAAGACATTGAGGAAACACGTACCATTTAAAGAACCAAAGTTATGAAACATTTCTGATTGTGGCAAAACTATTAATGTTGCAAACTTGCAATTGTATGTACACGATCCACTGATAAGCACCCAGAGATGTATTAAATTAGAAAGGATTAATCCAAAGTGTTATGGGTAAAATTGATAAAAATCCATAGAAAGACCAATACAGCTCTCACAAAGATGGGAAGTGAATGTAAATGTAGACAATCGTATATAAATTATGTGTCCAATTTTATGAGGGTACATAATGGTAGAAATGTACATTTGTGCAAAAGTATGTTTTGGGTAGAAATCCATGTGGGAGTTCCTAAATCCTGTCATAAAATGACAGCTCTGTTCAGACTGCCAACCAAAACAAAGCACATGCCTGTAGCCACTCACAACCATGGGGGTGTGTTTTGAAGTTCTGCCCATGCCATAAACTTTGTAATGGATAAATATAGGAGTTTCACTACACAGACGCACACTGCTTCCAGAAGAGTGCTTCCAGAACCCAGCACCTTATTGCAGAACTCCTCATCTTTTAGCTGACTCCAGAATTCTTTGAAAGATCCAGATTTCTTTGCAGAATCCAGACTCTAGCATTGCTGAAATTATTGCTAGCTGACCCAATTGCAAACATCCAAACCTTAAAAGAATCATTCTGATTCAGCTTGGCTTGCTACCATAAAGGCTTGCCCACTGAAAACGTGCTGCTATCTACCGTGTCTAGTAACCAGAAGGGGCCCATCCAAATCCAGTCTGAGGTGCAGTCCAAATTGACCCGAACCGCCTTGCTGATCCAATCCCGCTAGAGGTGCCCTGCTGCCGGTAGACCAGATCCAATTAATTGACTAGAGCTGACAGTCCAATTTAATAACTTCTTCTGTAAGTATTAACAGGAAGAACAGTGACCCATAGTATATCTGCATTTTATTATCCCTATCTCAACCCATCACATCTTTAATTCAGAACTCCAGTATTGTTAGAATCCTTCTTGCGCTGATTCTCACCTGTGTTCCAAAACCATAACTCCCTAGTGATTTTGAATAACTAAAGTAAACCCCAGGAAGAAGTAGAGTATCCACAACGGTACGGGTTACGCTGATCACGTGACTGTAAGATCCATATGTGGCATTCTCTTTTCATAGTCCTAATATAGTGTAATCAAACCCATGTGTCATTTTCAAAAGCGCATTTCTGTTTTAATTTGCGCGTCTATTTTTGCAAAAACGCCTCTCACTAAAACCTCTATAACTCCTTCAGTTTTAAAGATAGAAATTAAATTTCAACTCTCACTGATACCTAACATCGTTAGCTACACCCACAACTAAATTCGGGGAATAGTGAATTTGACCTGTTTTTCTTCAATATCGCATAGTAAAAGGTTGGCTTGAATTTGCAAAATTCCCAAGTTTACACATGTCATTTCCCATTTTCAAAGTGCTTTTTCTATCCCATCCTGATCTCAAGTGTGTATTGTTGTTTATATTATAGCTCATGAATGTTAGGACCAGATTAGTGTTGCTTTTCTTAGAATTTCTATCCATTTAAGCATTTGTACACCCTTTTGCAGTATTTCACAAAGCCATTTTCATCTGTCAGTTTAAAAGTGTCATTTGGCAAAACGGTGTTCTATCGTGTTTAGGGAGGGAAGATGGCATGTAACGCTAGACATTGGGCCTCATTACAGGTCGGCAGTCCGGAAATAACAGTGGCGGTACACCCGTCGCCACTGTTAATTCCGGACCGCCCGATCCCGAGTCCTGCAGGCGGGAGGTGGCGTTCCCACCAGGTCTGACCTGGCGGGTTTACCACCGCCCGCCTGCATGCGGACGAGGAAACACCGGCACCATCACGAGATGATGCCAGTGTTTCCATGATCCCCATTCCCCTTGAGTCTCATAGGACTCAAGGGGAATGGGGATTTACACCATTCCGCCTCCGGAAATCCCGGGACACCGGGGTTCAAATGCCCCGGTAATTCCGGGAATCACGGAGGCGGAATGGTAATACGAGTCCGGCGGTAACCAGGCAGTTTACCAACTCGGTTACCACCGGACTCGTAATGAGGCCCATTGTATTTCATTCCTGAAAACCTGCTGATTGCTCACATTGGTGTAGGATTGCTCATTTGTATTTAAAAAAAAACTTTGCAGGGGAACATTAACTTAAACGCTATCTGTGTGCAAAATAAGACTGTTCATTTCCCTATGTTTTCTATTTTGCCTCATTATAAGTGAATTCAGTTGCTTGACTTATATTTCTGAATTGTATTGTTACCGTTGGGAGATTGCTGCCCCATATATATCTATATTATACTTATGTGTGATTTGAATATTAAAATAAATAAATAAATCTTTACCTTTACAAACTAGCCTGATTCCTGGTTCAGTGTGACCTGGGGGGTATTTTGAGAAGGGTGTGATATGAGTGGTATATCATTCAGAATATTGAATTTATAGACAGAAATAAAATAAGGGTTTAATTTGCGCACTACATGCTAGGCGAGACTTGGGTGTGTACCTGATTGAAATCCCTTACACCCCTCCCTGCCCTAACCTATACCCTTACCCCACACCCCGCCTATTATGCACTATACATATACCATTTTACCTACCACTTTCTGTGAAATAAATTCAGTGAAATCTCATTAGGTAAAATGATATTTGGTGACATTTACAGTAACGGAGCCTATGGGCATTGTGGTAGGGCAGAAGGAGGAGCTTGACTATAAGGTGTACTGTTCAACTGGTTTTTATTTAAATAATAAAGAAAATGCCTTACTAACCCTAGTCTGTGGGATGCCCTACCTAAACTAGATGCTTGTCATCTGATGTGAAGTCCAAATGTAATAATCTGTCTTCCGTCAAAACCAGTCTAAGCTGACATTACTACTATTAATACATAACAAAAGACCAGGAAAATGACTCCCTTCTCCTGGGGTATGCTTTTCAGCACAAGTCTCTTCAATATGGTAGCCTCAAATAGTCTCTTACTATTCCTTGTAATGTCACCTTCAATTCTTTCAATGGGTCTTCTCAGGACTTCATGTATGTGTTTCTCTTATTTCTCTAACCACTCTTCTTCTTTTCACGATGTGTAGACACTCTGTCTTACTCTCATTCCTCTGTCTTGCCACTCACAGGGGCATGTATCATATGCTCCTAAGTATTCTTTAAACGTTTGCGAATTAATGGAACGAGTAGGTTGATCGCATGTATGGTCTTTAATCTTCGTATGCTTTTGCCAGTCTCTGGGACGAGGATACAGATTCCCTGTATTATTTTCACTCTATATACTTTCAGCAATCACTGGGTTAGGATGCAAGGTTCTTGAGTGATCTTCACTCTTTCTGCCTTGCTCCTCAAGTCTCCCGCCCTCCCATGTACCTGTATTGAAGGGGTTCTGCGCCACCGGGTCAGCGTTCTTTCTCTCTGAGGTCGGTCAGGATGATTCTTTGGTTCCTTCCGTGTCACTCTTCCGACACGCTTTGCTGTTCTTTGGTAGTTTCGGCATTGAAAGGTTTTTCTTTTTTTTTGTTTTACACACCACCACCTTCTTACTTTGGTTTGTTGGTTGGGTTCTCCACCCATGAACAGACCTCCTCAGGTCTGTTATTGCCGTATCGCTTACTCGTCATGATGGGGCCCTTCTTGAGCGTCCCTTCTGGGACTGGTATGAATTTCCTCTGCTGTGCTGTTCGGTCAGCTTGCTGCTGTCCCTAGTTCTCGGTAGCTGCTCTTGGACCAGCAAGGCGGCGTCTCCCTCGGTTTCCCAGCCTCCTTGATCCGGACGATTTCAATTCCTGGGTCTCACTTCCTTTTTCTCCCGAGACTCCTCTTGTTATGGCTCACTGCTGGGGCTTCCCTTGGAAGTCCTTCCTTTGTGTCAGGTCCATATTCGCTGTGCCTCCGGTGACTTTTTCGTATCACTATTTGACAGACAAGGACTAAATCTTCACAGTATCAAGTTGACATTGATTTTCTGGTATTTGTGACAAATCCCGAGAAGTCGTCACTTCTCCCCAAGGGGCATCCCCTTCCATTGAGGCTAGGGTGGTAAGGCCACTACCCGATGTACCCCCTGGGGGTGGTACTCGGCAGGAGGATCTCATGGGAAGAGACCTCCCCTGTGGGGACAAGGGGATCTTTGGAGAATGTGGTATACCCACCCTCCACCCACGCCCTATACACCCCTTCAGTCCTTAGACCCCACTTGCAGCACAAACTCCCATAGTGCGAGTAGGCCCATGTACATCTGTAGCATCTGTGAGGTTGACATGACCAAAGGTACTGGGACGAAGCAGATCGTTGAGAGCACTGAGGGTTTGCCTGACGCAACTACTGGGACGAGGTGACCTGTATGAGGAATAAGGACTGATCTGACAACCATACTGACAGGTGTTCACGTTGTGCCAATGTGCCGTTGTGCCAATGTGCAGCCTGCATAATAAAAGGAGAATAGAAGGAGGACTTGTCTTCAGCCCGTGACGAACCCAGGATTTTCAAATTGCATCCAGCAAAGAACATGGCTAAGCGGCGGACACAGGCAAGCAGCTGTGAAAGTCCCAAAGATATCAAGCAGGAAGCAACCTCCCTGCCAGATCTGGGAAGCTGTGCGGTGCGCGGCCATGACCATGTGGACTGAACAGTCTGCTGCCAGCAGACCCATGCAGCCGATGACCCGAGGGAGACGGAATGCTGATGCTTCCATCAAGACACCTTATTCCAGGAAGAACCAGAGAGCTACCCTATCCCAGTGGCAGGCAGGGGGAGTTCAGGAGGCCCGGTAGGGACACAGTGATAGGCGGCAAGATTGTTTTGTATCAGGGGAATGCTTCATTGGCCCAGTGGCCTGAGGAAAACTACAGACCACCAAATGGGGGTCTGGGACCCTCATCAAGAAGTGAGGCATCTTCCTTGCATCAGTACTTGGCGAGAGAGTAAGCCAAATGGGTCGAACTGAAGAGTGAGAGAAACCGGGATCTGAGACCCAAACCAGGAAGCAAGTGTTCTTGCTTATAGTCATACTTGGTACGAGGGTGAACCAAATGGGTCAAACCAGAGGGAGTGAGAAACCAGGATCTGGCACCCGAAATCAGAAAATAGCACGAGTCATCTTCCTCGTTGCAGTACTTGTGAAAGAGGGATGCAATTTAAGCCCAAACAAAGAGGAGAAGCCAGGGTCGGGGACCCTTCTAACATTTGCAAACTCTATATTTGAAACTACATCAGACGTAGACCAGGGGAAGGGAATCATTCCCCATGGAGGTAGTGATTTGTGAAATCAAAGTGAGAGAGGGACCAGGGGAATGAAGTCCTTCCCCCTGGTCACCGGGAACTGTGCTGACCAGTGTAAAGATAACAGGAGAAGAGTCATTCTCCTGGTAACCAAGTTCAGGCGAAGGGATTCGTTCCCCCTGGTTGTGTTGAACTATCACGAGAGACGGTGTATCTGCCCAGGAGAACTGTTTAAACTTTGCCTTTTTGTGGTTTGATCTGGGGAAGGGAGCCATTCCCCTAAGGAGAAGCCAATACTTGGAACCGAAGTTCTGTATCCAGTCCAGATGGTGGGAGTCATTCTTCTGAACCAAGAAGATCTACTGTGAGGAACCTGAACCTGAGGGCATCCTCCCATCTACTCCCCTTGGCTCTTCCTCTCTGGTGGCCAGGGGAATGGCCATTGCTCTTGCATCCCTACCTTGGGGGTGGATATGTGAGGGAGGATCACCTGATATGATATGATGGGTTATTTATAACATGCTTAATACCCAGAGGTTTCTAAGTGAGGACCCGGGGATCGAACCTGTGTTGCTCTGTGTCGTCTTGTTTCCAAGGTGAGCATGTTGCCGCTGCGCTATCCTCCCGAGGGTACTTGGAGTGGAGGAAAGGTTCCTTTTGGTGAGGCATGATATCCCCCTTTCCCTTGTCAGAATGTACCCTGCCCTCCCTCTACCTTTGTAGGTTATTATCAGTTCAACTGTCCCATATTCATATCCCTGGGATGAAAAAGAAGCAACTTAGGAGTAAGGCACACTACCCTCTGTGCTCACCACATTGCTACTGTGACGAGGAAGAGGACTGTAAAACTCTACTATGATGGTTAGGCATGTCCCATTGACAAGAGTAATTATAATCAAGCACAAGACTTGCACCTGCAGCCAATTAATGATTCACTGGTGCAGATAAAGAGAGGCCAGAGAGAGACATGGAGAGATCCAGCTGGGCTGGAGGGACCCAGCTGGGCTGGAGACCGTGTCAACGGAAGTGAAGCAAGCAGAAGGAGGGCATGTGAAAAGGACGCTGATTACTGCAGGGAAGTCAACATCGGGGAAGTTTCGAGGAAGCAAGTGCTGGTTGCCGGAGGGTGAGGGTGAGGGTGATGGTGAGGGAGAGGGAGAGGGTGAGGGAGAGGGAGAGGGAAAAAAAAAACACTAACACTAACTCGGAGTAGCGGCTGCATACGAGTAAGTAATGGGGTTTGGTGTGGGCAAAGGAAGATGCTGATCATGTAAAAGTATGTAACAAAGGGGTCTGTAGATCAAATGGGAAAAATGTAAACCCAAACAAGCGGCAAAGTGTTTACTGAGTTCAACAGCATTGGATCTTTCATGGATTCACATGCTTTGAATATTGCCCGCCGACAGACTGGGCTCCCGTGTAACTTTTTTATCATAGCTTATAATAGAGCTTTTAAGCTCACTTTAGTAGCCAATTTCTCCTTTTGGGTGCATTCTGCCTCAGCCAATGGGACGTCGAGTGACTAGCCCCACCCAGGAGGCCATCTTCAGATTCTGACCGCACATCATGCTGTGGAGTCCTCAAGGCTTTCTCTCATGGAGAGAATAGGCCAGAGGCCAGCAGATTTCATCAGAACTTTAAAATACTGCATCAGAATTTTATAAAATGGCAACATCTATGCTGCAGATAAGTGCTTTTTCCTTTCAATTATGGAAGAAAAAAGGAAAGCTCATTTTGTGGAATAAATAATGTGTGTGAGAGAGACAGCATTCTGAATGTATATACTGTCTCTATTCAAATTGCATTCAGGAGGATTGTGAAACGTGTGCCACCTGTAACACAAAACCCTCAAAGACAGAAAAGGGAGACTAGCCCTTAATGAGGGAAGGTACCCCCTTCAGAGGCTGAATCCTCGAAGTGTGGTTAAGGACAGAGCAGACTGGCCCAAAACTCATAAGAGGGCTAGCTCAGAGGAGAGGATGTCGTCGTCGTCTTCTGATTTCAAAAGGAAAAAGGAAGGAAAAACTGAAAATTTCATCCGTCCGTCGACGGCCTCGCCAACGTGGGACCTGCTGAAGACGAAATTCACAATGGAACCCGCCTTAAGCGCTCTGTCAGCAAGCGCAACGACCCCAGCCTGAAAGACACTGTCGATGGCGCCACAGTCCAAAACAAGATGCAATAAACACTCAGTCATCGTCTGCACACCCGTCAACATCAACCATGCCCTCGAAGACCTCGTCGTCCACAATGTCCACTACTCCGATGTTGACAACAACGATACCGTCCACGGAAAGCCAGACCACGTCGACGGCAACATTGACGGTACACAGAAAGTCGCCAACAATATTGCTGTCTGTACTGTCAACAGGGGAAGGGGGCGTAAAAGGAGGTTAGAGTGTCCTCGTCCAGAGGAATGAAGAAAATCTCAAAAATCAGGAAAAATTAAGAAAAATTGAAAAATGAACGCACAAACAAAAATCTGGAGACAAACAGATGCCAGATAGAACGGAACAAGAGCCAATAGATGACTCTACAACATGGCCCAATAGTTATCAAGCTGCCTCACAGGCCCATGCACTCACCCAACATTATGGAAGACCAGGCCATAATATCAGGAAGTGGGTAACCATCATCACCTCACTCACCCAAGGGAGATTATGATCAGCCTACACCACCCAAGGTTCCAAGCCTATCTCCAATCTCGTCAGTTCTATCAGACCAGATACTGGACTGCCAAATCGATTTGTATTTTGAACAGGGATACTTACCCCAGTTCTTGGAGGAAGACCAGTATTCGCCACGGGAAGCGCCCGTGAGGCCCAGGTTACAAGTGTTAACGAACCCTACGTTACCACCGTTGATTGCACCTCCCCGACCGACAGAACCTTTACTCAACCCGCAGTCCCTGTTATCATTACAGGTCTTATCTACTCTCCAATCTCTACTCCAACAACTGGATACTAGATTACCAGTGGGCCAGCTCCACCCAAAGACACAAGATGAGGCATCAGGACCCTTGGGGGAACCCGACATGCCTATCAGAACAACTCTGCGGGAATAAGTGGGTGAACCGAAAAGCAGTACACCCATCAGGCATGCAGCCACGCCTCACATAGAGCCGCCTATCAAACCTATGAGCACACCAGACTAAACAGAACCACTAGCCCCACCAAAACACAACAGGCTTCCTCAAGGCTGCAACACTCCCCATACAGTCGGGAAGAGGGAGAATACCAATCCTTTACCACGAATGATGAGGGAGGTAATGGAGATGCTGATACCTCTACCTCCAAATCAACGCCGCCAGATAACTGGGAGGACACGGACATGAGTCTAAACCAAGACTCAGAAGAGCCATCGCATCAGTCACCACCCAACGACCTAATGGCATTTCACAATACGGTCCAAAAGGCATGTGAGGCATTCAGCCTAATATCCTCTGAGCAGAAAAAGGATTGTTTCCTTTTTGATTTAATGCACAAGCACAGAAAGGCAGTTATGTCAATTCCCATTCTAGACCCCGTTTGGGAAGAAGACTGTTACTCATGAGAAAACCTTTGTCCGAGCCAGCATTAAAAGGCTGCTTGGAGATGTTTAAGGCACCAGAGATGTCCCCGAAATGCCTTTGATCTCACCCAACCCCTGACTTAGTAGTGTGAGTGCCGGCATGCAGAAAATCAAACGCTCAAGGGCAGAAATGTGCAGTGCCACAAATCATGCCATCATCATTGCAGTCGACATAGCGGAAACATGCTTTAACCAAATCAGCAACAGCGTCATGCCACGGAGACGAGCATGATTAAAATGCAAAAATTTCAGTGCGGATGTTCAATCAAAAGTACTAGACATGCCTTTCGAGGGAGAACAACTTTTTGGCCGCAAAATTGACAACGCCCTTATACCGATAAAAACAGCCACAGCGAGGTTGAGACGTAGTTTCCGATGTTTCCAGGGAGTCGCGGGTCACTCCACAGTGACTAATAGAGGCGGGAAAGTATACCAGAGGGGAGCCTCCTATTCACAGACTTACCCATAAAAACAAAAAGACTACAAACAAGCTCCAAGAAGGCGACAGACAACATCCGCCTCCAAGGGCAGGCAGCAAAATAAAGCCTGGCATCCATCGATCACGGATCCCAGCGTCAAGCTGCAGCAAGTGGGGGGCAACTTGTTGTATCATCTACAGCAGTGGACACAGTTAACAGACAAATGGGTGCTAGACAACATACAGAAAGGACACATCATAGAATTCCAGAGAAATCACCCTCTGACGCCACCAATATTTCAACACCAGCCACACTTAAACATCTTAGAAGCGAAGTGGAGAAACTGCTTATAAAAACACATTGAAAAAGTCGCGAAACACCAGAGGTGCAAGGCAGCTACTCCATATTCTTTGTGGTCAGAAAACCAGATGAATCATGGTGACCACTTCTGGACTTAAGAAGTCTAAACAAATATGTCAAACAAAATTCAAGATGGTCACCTTGACAGATGTGATAAAGTCAGTATGGTACAGCAACATCGTACTGTGTCTGGATCTCCGATGCATATTTTCACATTCCCATTCGGAAAAGCCACAGAAAGTTTCTAAGATTTGTCGTGGGAACAAATTATTAATTCAAGGTCCTCCCGCTTAGTCTTCGCTCAACCCCAAAAACCTTTACAAAATGCCTATCCCCGATAGCTCTGTCGTTCAGGAAGAGAGGATACCACATGTATCCATATCCCGACAATTGGTTAGCATGAGCAACATGACACGGAGCAGCGGAAATGGCGATCCAGCATGTGTCCAACACCCTCTCATGCTGCGGCTTCACAATGAATTCATGCAAATCCTACTTTGAGCCATCGAGCATGCTAGTGTTTCAGAGGGGCAAAGTTAAACACCACAGAGGGCCGATATGTCCCTCAGTAGAGAGAGCAGCATGAATAGCCCATCTAACCATGAAATTCCTCCTGGGCGCCAGAATCTCAGTCAGAACGTTCCTGCAACTATTGGGCACCATGTTGTCCTGCATCCCCCTAATACAACACTGCAGGTTACAAATGAGACCGCTACAAGAATTCATAGTTTATCAGTGGTCCCAGCTAACAGGATCATGGAACGACAGATTGACGGTAACAATTCACTCAGACAACTTGCAGTGGTGGCTCACACCATCTCACGCCATGAAGGGAGTCCCATTCAGAGATCCACCGTTTCAAAAAACTGTGATCACGGATGCCTCACTGACAGCTGGTTTGCGTGTGCACCAAATCGTATCAGTAAAGGGCCATTGGTCCCCGGCTGAGACACAACTTCCCATCAACATCTGAGAACTGAAGGCAGTAGCACGTGCCCTTCGCTCATTCCAACCAGTGCTCAAGAACAAAGTGGTAAGAGTGTTCACAGACAACTCAACCACAATGTATTATATGTGATAACAAGGGGGCACAAGGTCAAGGGCACTCTAGAGAGAAGCCCAACGGTTGTGGCACTGGGTCATCAAAAACAACATGCAATTGCAAGCATTCCACCTTCCGGGAATAGAAAATGAAATGGCAGACCAACTGAGCAGAGCCAACGACCAGTCACACGACTGGCAACTAGCAGACAGGAAGCTCAAACAAATCATTGAACAAGTGGGGAACGCCAATCATCGATCCATTTTCCACATGGGAGAACAAGAAATTTCCCCTGTAGCGAGCAGATATCCTCACCATCAATCTATGGGTGACACATTTGCAATGTCATGGGAAGGTATCTTCGCCTATGCGTTCCCTTCAACACCAGTGATGCGCAAGGTCCTACAAATGATTGCAATATATAGGTGCACTGTCAATCTAATAGCGCCAACATGGGTGAGACAACTGTGGTTCAGAGCTTCTTCACCATCCAATCCCTCTGGGTCAGGACACAAACTGCTCTCCATATGCAACCAGCAGGTGCTACATCACAACCCAGGGATCTTCAACTTAAAGGCCTGGCTCTTGACTTTAATGAGTTCGGACAAGTCCTGCTCACGCAGGAGTGCAGAAACATCCTAAAGGCTGCAAGAGCGGAATTCACAAACAGGTCATACAAGTGGAATCGTTTTTGCACTTGGTGTTCTCACCAACAATCGAATCCATTAATTATAGAACCTCACCAAATCCTCCCATACCTGAAATTAGCGAAACATGGTTTGTCACCCTCATCCATCAAAGTGCATTTAACAGCAATCTTTAGATATACCAGGAAGCAAAGAAAAGCTCCAATATTTGGGGCCTGCATTGTAAAGCACTTCATGAGAGGCCTATTTCGCACCAACCCACCTCTAAATAACGTGCCACCTCAGTGGAGCCTAAACACTGTGTTGTCAGCACCAATGAAGCCTTTGTTCGAACCTATGGTGACTACTGATCTAAAGTTTTTGTCCTGGAAGACAGCTTTTCTAGTAGAAATCCCGTCTTTCAGATGAGTGTCAGAGATACATGCACTATCTGTTCGACCTCCATACCTACAGCTTGAAAAGAACAGTCGTCTTAAAAATGGTTCCTACATTCGTTCCCAAAATGCTGTCCAATTTCCACCTACAAGCCGAAGCAACCATACTGGTTTTCTTTGCAAATCCGTCCCTGCCGTCTGAACAATCTTTGCACTCATTAGACCTTCGAAGAGTCCTGAAGTTCTACAAAGACAGAACCAAGAGCTTTTGACGACCGCCTCAACTGTTTGTGGCTTTTCGGTCCTCTAATAAAGGTCAACCTATTTCAAAGCAAGGTTTTGCCAGATGGGTCTCCGCCACAATTTCAGCAGCGCACACTCAAGCCAATCAACCATTACAAGGATCCGTTCATGCCCATTCCACTAGAGCAGTGGGGTCGCCAGCAGCGCTATGGGCAGGGGTCCTGCTGTGGGACATATGCCGCACAGCAACCTGGGCAGTCCCGCACACCTTCGTCAAGCATTACTGGATGGAGGGACAAGAAGAGGCTGAAGCAAGGATCGGAAGAGCTGTCCAACAACGCTTGTTTCAATAATGTATGCCTTCTCCTGTTACACCTCCTATTACAAAATGTTAACTGCTGTGGCAATCTATTCAAAGCATTTGAATCCGTGAAAGAGCCAATGCTGGAGAAGGAGTATGTTGCTTACCTGTAACTCCTGTTCTCCAGCCTTGGTATCTTTCATGGATTCACATGCGTCCACCTAACGCCCCTAAGGGAGCAAGGCTACATTTCACCAACACTCATCTCTCTGGGATTAGAATCTGAAGTTGGCCTCCTGGGTGGGGCTAGTCACTCAGTGTCCCATTGGCTGAGGTAGAATGCACCCAAAAGGACAGATGGGCTACTAAAGTGAGCTTAAAAGCTCTATTTTAAGCTATAATAAAATAGGTACAATGGAGTCCCAGCCTATCGGAGGGGAATATTCAAAGCATGTGAATCCATGAAATATACCAATGCTGGAGAACAGGAGTTGCAGGTGTGCAACATACTCCTTATTGAATACCGAACTAACAAAAGAAATGTGCAATGTATATGAAATACCGCACAAGTCAAAGGAAAGTGATGTACATTTCCGAACGCATGGAAACCAAGTAAAATGACTTTTTGAACTGTGTGAAAGTGCAAATCAAGTCTGAGCTATTAATGAAAGCCTGGGAGGCAAGTGAAAAATGTTTGGGAAGCACTAGGGGATAGTGTGAAAGCAAGGTGGTGACGAGGAGAATACCACAAAGTGAATTGTGTGAGTCACGTGTTGGCAGAGTCAAAAGACTGTCAAAGTAAAACAAAAGTGGATATGGACAAATGACACAGTTGCAGAACCTGTGTCGGCCAGGACGTCCAAGGAAAGCCAATGATCATTACAAAGTGCTGATGGTTATCGGTTGCTTGACCTGTGATGGGTGGACCGTGTGGTCTGACAACAGCGCCTAGACTGAATAACCCCTAATTGGAGTGAACCAAGGAAAGTCAAAAGGTGGAAGCTGTTATCTTTATATATAAAGCTGAATGTATGTATGTATGAATGTTTGTCCTGCTATACAAATCCTCACCGTTCAACCCACGTCTACCAAATTTTGCATGGATTCCTCTTTTGTCTGGGGCAAGATCGTAGTCTGTTTGGATGCAAAAATATTATATGCGAAACAAATGTGTGTGTGTGTGTGCGTTTGTCTGGCTATGCAAATCCACACCGTTGAACCCACTGCTATCGAATTTTGCAGAAATACCTTATTTGTCTGCGACAAGATTGTAGTCTGTTTGAATGCTAAATATTTACTCTGTAGACACCCTCATTTACTGATGCTGACCCGATTCACTAGAGTAGGTACTAGAAGTAGGCAAAATTTGGAAAAGTGTCTGAGGCAAAATGTTCGATATGTTGGTTATTCCGTTCAAATTTATTACTACTGTATACAGTTCGGAAGTGTTTAAAACTTTTAAATGGAATTAAAAAAAAGATTACAATTTTATATTTATCACGCCACTCCAAATATGGGAAATGGCAAGGTTACAGCTTACTTGAGTTCATTCATGAGAAGAGAGAGCACAATCAATCAATCAATATTTCTTGCATATTTTCTCAAAACGTGCTGAAGCCATTGAGTGACAGAAACATGCTGCACAAAAAATTAACATCACTTGGAAAAGCTCCATCTGATGCAAAGCGAAAATCACTATCAAGAGCTTCTGAAACACAACAACAAACAGCAGCACGACTTGCCGACCAGACGAAAAGAGCAACTTTCCCCAGGGCAAATGAGATGCCAGAGCAAACTGAAGCAAGACTTGCTGACATGCGGACAAGAGCAACATCCTACAGGGCACATGAGACACCACTCAATCAGGACACGGGCAGTGCCAGGTACCCCAGCTAGTGTCTATTAAATGTTCAAGTCACTAAAATGAAGGTGAATAAAGAGAGCCTCTGAAAAGCCTGAAAGGTTACAAAGTAGATTTGCTAAGAAAGTTGATTTGACTGTGAAGTGAAAGTTAGGAGAGCTGTATTCTCAGGGAAGGGAACCCTGAGACTTTTTTGTGTTGAACTTGGGGAAGGGAACCCAAGAACATTTTGTGGAACTGTGTTGAACTTAGGGGAACTGTTTTGAACTTTAGAAAGGGGGAGCTCAAAGCAAGCCAGGAGCTGTAACAAGGCCATAACATTATTTTGAACACTGTTCCTCTGGTTGCTGACATCCCTACACGTTGTATATCTTTAGTTGTGAGGGCTGTATATCTTTAGTTGTGAGGGCAAGTATAGGTTTTGGGACACAGACTTTTGAGTTGAACTTTCTGAGACTGACAATCCTTAGTTTCTTAATGTAGGGAAATCCCACCTGAGCATAGGGCAAGTTAGGCCTTACTCCATCCTGACATTTAAGAAATAAACCTTTGCTTTTAGAAAAAGTGAGTTGTCTGTGTCCTTCTTCATGATGCCTTCACACTACTTTATCTTTAGTTTAGTATTAAGTTTAAGGGACAGAAGTAGGGTTTTGACACAGGACGGTGGACTACTGATTTATACAAACATTCTGCCAGAGCCATTAGTCTTTTAGTTGAGGCATGGAAACCCCTCTTAGCGTTAGGGAAAGTTAGGTTTGCTCTTTATTTTCTTAAACAATAAATGCAACCACTATGCCACCTGTGTGCTGGTCTCCTCCTTCTGCACTCGTACATATCATATTACAATAATCCATGTAAGAGATGTTTAGTTGTCTGTCAGTTAATGACGTTGAATTGGTCAGGGGGATAATGAGAAAGGGAGTTCCTTATGGGCAAGGGTGTCCTTATCCCCAAGAAGGGGAGTCTCTCCATCCGAGGTCCCGCTTACCGCCACCCCTAGGGGGTATATTGTATAGCAGTGTCCCCTCACTAGCCTCACAGAAGGGGGCACCCCCTTGTGGAAAGTATCTGAATCCCTCGATTCTTCACAGCATAGACACTGCACTAGGACAGTGAGCCCTATTAAGCAAATCACACCAGAGTGAATGTCCTAAGCCAACCACCATTAATTTAGTTAGGACTTAGGCCCACGTGTACTTTTTCCTAAGTTTGTCTGTTTCTTTTATAGTGGTTGGGTCAGAACTTGGGTGAGCCATAGGGTTTTGGACAGAGGACTTTTTTGCGTTGTATGAGACATCTTGACGAAGCACCCTTTTATTCTTTTCATTATAGAGTAGGACCAAGATCTCTAGATTTAGAGCCAGCCTAGGTTTCTTTCTTTGATCTCTAATACAATAAGGTTTGAACACAATGCCATCTTGTCAGTCTCCTGGTTCGTATCTACTTGTTGCAAACCACTTTTCTGTCTCTGTCATTCTGCCACATAGTTGAAGTATGTTATGCTGAGAGGCCTCAACTTTATTAGTGAGCAAGTCCATCTTTTGATCCCAAGTTTGCAACATGCTTTTAATCTCGAGCATGATGGCCCCCATGTTGACCACAGACTGCTCCGATTGCGTTGCCATTTTAATACGTGACTTGCCTATTCACCTGTCGTGGCTTGGTCATGGTAAATGTATGGAGTTTGTATTTACCAGGTAGTCTCTTATAGTTTTGCAGCATTCCCCGCCTATGCCAGCCTTATCTCCTTATGCAGCAATTGCTGCACTGTGCTGTGTGCAGTATCTGTCCCCAATTGCAGCATATCCGCAGTGTGGATCTCCTGCAGCCAGTTTAGTATAGTACCTGTGGGGGGGTTCACCCCTTGGGCAGCATTACAACACCTACCCAAGCCTCCTCGTTTTGACCAGTGAGCACTGACCCTGTACAGAGATTTCATAAGGCTATAGTTGGTGACATTTCATTAGGCATTTAGTTCACCAGCGCAGTGGAGGGGGGCTGCATGGGTGTCTACTGATTGAAATGTCAATGTCTGAGGCTCAAGCTTAGTGCCTGCGGTGGCACACTGCCCCACTCATCAGTCCTGCTTACTCTCGTCACTGCCACATCCCAACCGATTCTTCCTAAATGGCCCCTTTCAGCGTTCCTGCATATTTGCTCCAATAGTGGTGGAGTCCTCCCTCTGTACCCCCACCTGGGGGGCTCGCACACCTCTAGCATGCTTTGTGCCACTACACTTGTCTGCTTGGGGTAACTGAGCAGGCCCAATGCCAATAGTGATGCTGTCTGGCCCGCAGCGACTGGATGGCCTCTGCTACGCTCCACCCAGACAGAGCCTCAGTTGGCTGCTCCAGGCACCCGGGTGCCCGGCACCCATGTGAAGCACAGTCCTGCGTTATCAAACCTAGGCACCACTTGGGCCTGCATGGTGACCCGCAGCATGTGTTGCTTCCACCTCTACGCATGGGCCGCAGGAGCATCGACAGGCCCTCTGCACCACCGTCAGTGGTTCAGGACACCTCACTTTAGCTGCACTGTTGGAGCATTCTCTCACATGAAAGATCAGTGGCCTATTGAGGAGGCAGATAAACTTAGATAGCCCCAGTAGAGTAAGAGGGGCTGTATCACGTGTATTAGTCACACTTTTGTTGGGGGACAAACTCCCAGGTATTTTCGAGGATTACTAGGAATTTGTGAACTCTTGGAATGCCCAACCTCTTACCCCAAAAGGAATGTAGGCCCAGCCAGACAGCTAGTTCAAACACTTTGATGACTTATGGAATTGTGATGTCCACTTTATATCTAGTCTACTAGTAAAACTCATTTAAAATTATTTTTATGGAGTCTTAATGCTCTCCCTGCAGACCTACATCCAGATCCTTCTCCACGCCACAGGCGGCTCTTCGGCTCTGCCTCCCAATCATCTTGGTACATCAGAGGCTTGCCTCTGTGTATCGCTTATGTTCTTCAATTCAAGGGGAAAAGTCCTTTATTCTTACTACCAGATACCAAAGGGGTGTGTCTAACTGTCAAGTCTCTTGAGAGGCCAGCATTGCCTTAAGCCAACTGTTCAAATGCACATTCTACATTATTTGGAGTTCCACAGCTGACCGTTTTATCCACTTCTTGTATTCCAATATATGTAGGCAATGTCTCAGTTGGAGTCCCTGTTCCCTGGTGCGGAGTCACTCCCAGTGAGGTCCTGCTTTCCCAAAACCCTATGGAGGGTTTTGCTTAGTGTGCTCAACTCCCTAGCCTCAAAGGGGGCAGCTTGCCCCAAGGAAGAAGGGACGAAACTTCCAGATTCGTCACAGTATTCATCCTCGTGTTTTCCCAACAACGATCCTCCTCCCGTAACATACCTTCCTTGGACACTGCTCTTGGCAACATCTATCAAGGACACAAGACTGCTCTGCAACACCTAAGTTAGGCACAAGAAAAAACCAAGAGATGTGCTGATGTACACAGTCAAGATCCACCTAAATGGAAAGTCAGAGACAGCTGCCTCCCGGACCTCTGGAGCCACTGTGTACTTGTTACTGACTGTCAGTGCTCCATGGTATGGTGTGCAGTCCTTTCGGCCCTTCTCTTCCCACAGGGCCACTTACGCAACTTGAGCCTCTGAGGTCATTTGGTGTAGTTCAGGTCCCTGTGTCGGATGGTCTTGGTTGCTCATCCGCGGGACTGTGTTGTACTCGCCAGGTGACTGCTGCAGAACGTGACTCAACATCTTACATCCTCTCTCTAGTACTGGCCAGACTTCCTCTGCAAGCTGCGGCGCACTTGAACTCTGCAGGCCTAGTTCAGACTGTCCTAATTTGGTTCCTCAAATGACGTGCCCCCAGGATGCAGGTCCTTCTTCCTTTCTGCTGTTTTCCATGAATACTGAACAAAGTTTGGGACAGAAGTGGAGTCAGCCACTATTAAAGGAGCCATATGATTATCATACACTTTAGCTCCTACATAGCCCATAAAGGTGTTGGTATTGGGTGGGGGTGGGATGGTGACCTGAGTCCCTCTCTTATGCTTTCCTATCCCCTAAGAGGGAGTCATCTCCAGAGGGATTCCATTTACCCTGTCCTCCGAAATAGCTCCCACTTGGGGAGAGGTGACGATCTCCTTGGATTTGCCACATAGGTAACACCTACTATCTAAGGACTAGCTAAAGTGAGGATCTAAAGACCGTAGACTTATCTATCTGTCTCCCTTTGGAGTTCTTTTAAGGGCTTCTCCATCCTAAAACTCCCCTAGGCCAGATTGTGTGAGACAGGTTTTTTCAATATTGTGCCTTCACAAATGTCTGGCTCCTCTCTCTCTCCTCTTACTTTCCTTTATGTTCCAGTTCCTATTCTCTGCTCTGACTCCTGCCCTTCTCCCTCTAGTTCTCTGTTTCCTAACTCCAACCCCTCACCTCATCTGTCCATTTGATGTTGACCCACTCTCCTCTCATTCACTTTCCCCACTCCCTCCTGCCCTCTTTCGTCTCACTCTCTTATCCCCTTCTTACTCCCTCTTCTCTCTCTACACCTAGTCTCTTTCAATCATCCCTCCAAACTCACTCACTCACAGCCTCACTCTCAAAATCCGGTACCACTCCCACCACCAAATCCTCAGCTGTAATAACCTCCTCAACACTATGCTTTACCATCCTTCCTCCACTAGGTCTCTCTCTCTCTCTCTCTCTCGCTCGCTCTCTCCAGCGCCTCTAGACCGCACCGAGCACCCATCACTCTGCTCTTTGTGGGCCTGTCTTTTATAGAACTTCCTTCCTGTTCTTATCCTTCCCCCTTCTCCTCCATTTGTCTGGCTCCGTACCTGACTCTAAGGGCCAATTGAAGGGTGCTCTTCCCCATCGGGTGGATTTCCTCATTGAAAATCTTTATTAGCCCTTTTAAGGTCTGCTCCCTTCTCACGCAACATCTGAATTAAGTTTTGGGCTCAGGCTACTGCTGTGTTCGTTTACCTCAGTCTTCCTCACATTTGGCGGTATTTACATTTGATTCAGCGTGGCGAGCAGCTGTGTTAATTTGAGTGCTTTGGTTACTGGGAGGACTATTTTCTTCAGGTTGCGACAGTCTCTGGCAGTGTCAGGGTATGATGGTCTTTGTATTTCTGAAATTAGATGTAAAAAACTCGAACCATTATTGGAGCAGCAAGGTATGGTGATTGACATTGGCGCTATATGCGTTCAACACGGCCCATGCAGTGGGGGGCAGAGACTGGGGCTCTCCCAACTCGCTCACACCATTTCTAGGGGAGTTCCTGGTCCACCCCCTTCCTACATTCCCCTGTCTGGGTTAAGCTCCTGACACTCACACCTTTCATATACCAGAAGGATATGTAGATATGATCAATTTCTATGTGCACACCATCCGCTTGGGCTGCATCCAGGGTATAAACAAAATAAGTCACAGGCGCCCCTCTGCGAGAACAAACACTGCTAAATGACATGTTCTTTGGGAAGGTACCAGGAGAAATATCCATTAGCATATCAGTCTTTGTCCTGCCCACGAGAGCAGTCCTGCACCGAAATGCTATGGCAATTCTCTTGTCAACAAGAGTACCAACAGCAACCCCAGACACATGTTTCAGCCTTGTTTGGGCCTCATCAGTGAAGTGGAGCTGTGCCTCTCTGAGCACAGTGAGAAAGGGGTACATGTCTGGATGACCCTAGGAAACTTAGGGTGACTAAACCTAAGTCCCTTAAACAATCCAAAAAAATAGTCATAGGCACCCCTTTGCAAGAACAAACACGACTAAATGACCTGGTCTTTTGGAAGGTACCCACTCGAGAGTGCCGCAGCCATACTTTAGCTGTGTGGTATTATAAAACTGGATAGGTCTGGAATACTGGCTGTTTTACAGTAACTGCATGACTCATGAGGCCCAAAGTAACAGCTTATCCCTTTGTTGTATTTGGGATGCTCAGCCAGTACTGAGTTTTGGATTTTTGTGTCAGTAGTTCTATATTCCTAGTGGAAAAATCTAACTTCAAATCCTCCAAAGGAATGCATAAAGACTTCAGCAGCATAGCCAAGACTTGCAGAACATCTCGGCCATAACAGGGGCATCTTGAGAGTTTTTTTCCAGCATGTTTTTAACAAATTGAGTGTAAATAAGCTGGTAACACCTAGCCACACCTCTGTGAGACTGCTGGGATATTTGAGACCTTCAGTATGGATGAGCAAAAACAAAAATGTTCTGGGCACAAAAGGGACAAGTTTGACACACAAGAGCATATCCAACTTCTTCCCCACCGAGTCTACACTTGACATTTTGGGGCAGTTGGCATTTTTTGTGCAAGGTCGCTGTGAGTTGGGTGAAAGATTGAGCCTTAAGACTGGGCTTTCCATCCTTGGTCTGCCACAAGAAATTTAGAAGTTGGCATCCATGCACAGAGTAATAGTTTAACAGTTGGAAGTCTGTTTTAAAGAAACCTTGTACATTAGTGCAACATTAGAGAACTAATGGAAACATGTGTAGTCTAAAACCTAAAACATTGCATACTGTGCAACCAGAAAATAAGTTATTTTTTTTAAAAAACATTTGTTTATTGGCAGAAAGTCAAGACAGGTATGGCATATCATAAGCAGAGGTATACAGAAATCACAGTATCACAATCAGGCAGTACATCATGCATCATAGATGGCAGTTCTGAGCAGGGGGGGGAGGATTGACCACACAAAATGTCACAAGGTGCCCCATACTCAAGGTGATGTAGCAGGCAGACCTGTCGGAGGGGTTGAGCTCCACTCAACCACGTCTCTACTGTTTAGATAGCTGCAAAATTCAGTCCACACATTCTTTGGGCTAGATGTAATGGGCAGGGATCCAATGTACCCCTCCTCGCACCCTTGTACCCAAGTAAGGGCACTCAGCCACATCCCAAGGGTGGCGGGAGCGGCGCTTCCAGCCTTGTAATATACATTTCTTAGCAACAATAGCACTCACATTTAAGAATTTTGGCATTTTCTTTGCATTTTCTCTGGACCATATTCCGTACAGTAGGGCTAACGGGTCAAGGTCCACTGGGGACCCAATTATTTCTGAGAGCGCATTCGTGACTTCACGCCAGAACCCACTCAGCGCCGGACAAGACCAAAACATGTGCATGTGATCTGCCTCCTCAGAATTACACTTCGGGCATGTGTGGGTCGGGGTGTGTGTAAATGTCGCTATTCTGTGCGGTGTATAATAAAGCCTATTAAGGAGTTTGTATTGTATACTACGGAATCTGGCATTAAGGGAGACTTTACGCGTATGTGCACACATTTTGCTCCACAGCCCCTCATCGATTTCCATTTCAAGCTCCCCCGCCCAATCATCCCGTGGTTTGAGGGACGTATTTTCACGTTTTTCCAGTTGCATTTCATACAAAGAGGATATTATGCCCCTTTCCCCTGTGGAGTTTGCTATGTATTGGAGTTCGGGTGAGTCCGGGGGCTCGTCTGGGTAGGAGGGCCACAGGGCACGGACCGCTGCTCTCGGTCTATAGTATTGGAGTAGCTCGAGCCCAGAGTTGGTATGTCCGGGCCGCCACGTTAGGGGGGTGATGAATTTGCCGTCAGAGTATAAGTCAGTTAATCCTCGGTATCCCAAAGCCTCCCAATGTCGCATGAAATGTTGATCCTGCGTGGGAGAAAGTCCAGGAAATTGTTGTAAGGGAAGCCATTTGTAGTACGGGCGAGGTTCATGTTTCGAGTTCAGAATCTGATTCCATGCTCTAATCGTGGTGGCCACAGGGTCTGCTGGAGCATCTGTCTGATATGTGTGATGTAATAGCAGAGTCATAATGTTGGTCCCATCGCCTGCCAGTTTTTCTAATTTAACATGCAGGGGCGGGTTTAAATGTGCGTACCAGTGCGTGGCGTGTTGGGCCTGTGCCGCAATCCAGTACAGGGTTAGGTCTGGAGCTGTGAAGCCCCCTTTTTCATAGGATGGGGTCATGTGTTGCCACTTCTTGCGGACAGCCCCGGAATGCCAGAGGAATTGGGCGCACCCCGAATGGAGCCTCTTGAAGTACTGCTTCCTGGGCCACACCGGAACATTAGCGAAAATCTAGAGAAGCTTGGGGACCGCAATCATCTTTAGTAGGGACAGTCTGCCCGCCAGGGACAGGGGGAGACTGCGCCATTTCAAAATCTTGGATTCAATGAGTAGTGCCGTCCTCTCATAGTTCTCTGCTAGAAAGGAGGTTTTGGTAAGTGACACTTGCACTCCAAGGTACTTGATACCCCCTGGGGACCATCGTAGGGGAAATTTGCATGCCGGTTACTGGGTCGGATATTGAGGGCTGTAGAGCGGCCAGGAACAAATCCGCTTTGATCTGCATGGACCAGGTGGGGCATGAGTAGAAGGAACCTATTTGCGATGATTTTAGCAAAGATTTTCATGTCCTTGTTGATAAGTGATAATGGCCTATAGGAACCGCAGTCATCTGGGGGTTTCCCTGGTTTGGGGAGGACGGTGATTAGGGCTTCCCTTAGAGAGGGGGGGGGTGTGGCTAATTGGAGTGCCTCGGTCCAGACCCCGTATAATATGGGAGCTAGAATGGCTGCGCGTTCCCTGTAGAACTCGGACGTGAGCCCATCAGGTCCCGGGGCCTTATTCTTCGGAAGGTCGGAGATTACCTGAACTATCTCTTCCAGGGTGAACGGGGCTTCAAGTTGTTCCCTGGTGGTTTGGGAGATGAGGGTCATAGGGATGCCTTCTAATAGGTCATCTATGTCGTGGGCATTATGTTCTGGTTGGGGCTGTAAAGATTGGAATAGAAGTTAGCAAAGGTGACAATTATGGCCGAATATGACCAGTGTTGTAGGCCCTGTTCGTCTAAGATGCTATCTATTCGGGACCTGCCACTCTCCGCTCCCAACAAGTTTAGCTAGGGTCCTACCGGGTCTGTCGCCCTCACCATACCTTCAGGAAGCCATGGGGGGCGCTAAGTATCGCACCTCGTTCAGGGCGTGGGACTCAAAAAGTTCCAGTTCCGTTCTGATTTTTGCAAGGTTTGCCGGGCCGGGGCAGAGGCCTGCTCCTGTTCCACATTTTTAAGCTTTATTTCGGAGCTATTTAGGGCCTGCCTAATGGCTTTAAGGACCCCCGCCTCCCTAGAGATGCACATCCCCCTGATATAGACTTTAAACGCCTCCCAACGGGTCCCCTCGGATGTGTCTTCCGTGTTGTTGCTCTCAAAGAAGGTGTTTATGTCGGATAAAATATCCGCTTTAAAGACAATGTCGGATAGAGCCTTGGATTTAAAGCGCCAGGCGGGGGGGCAGCTAGAGAATTACCCAATTGAAACTGCAGTAGAACAGGGGAATGGTCTGATAATGTGCGTGCGAGTATCCTGATGTCCGCCACCCTGCCCACCATACAACCTGACAGTAGGAACAAGTCTATTCTGGAGGAGCTGTTGTGTACCATGGAATAGAAAGTGTAGTCTCTCTCATGGGGATGGAGCGTTCTCCACACATCGTGTAGATGGAGGGAGTTCATGTGTGCAAGGAGATGTTTGGCGGCTCGGGTCGCGACCCTTCGGGTCGTGGTTGTTCTGTCTAGGACATTATCGAGTATAAGATTCATGTCTCCCCCCCCATATGATGGGAACTTCCACATATCTTGTAAGGATGGCGATCACAGTATCTATGAATTCCGGGGAATCAGTGTTGGGCCCATAAGTATTCACGAGCAGGCATTCCTCATTTGCCAGAGTGCAGTGGAGAATTACATATCTGCCCTCTGTGTCGATGTGGGACGTGTGGAGCTTGAATTTTACTGATTTGTGGATGAGAGTCAAAACTCCCCTGGACTGAGTGGAGAATTGGGTATAGAATCTATTGGAGCCCCAGGACGGCGCAAGATTGGACGATAGGAGCTTCAGAGCATGCGTCTCCTGCAGCAGGAGCCCCTTAACTCCATGTCTCTGTGCATATGCAGTGATCCTGCGGATTTAGTAAAGTTTGTCAATCCACGAACATTCCATGTCATCATTTTAATAGCCATGCTAACCTTTTATGGAACATCCCAACTAGTGAATCTGTCTTTGCTCACACTCTTGTATGTAGCGGTGGCGTGGGTACGCCTTCTTTCAAAACCCGTCGTACTTTTCCTGCCGATTTTTTTTTTATAACATTCCCCCATTTCACCACCCCCCACCCTCACCGCCCAAAAAAAATTAGCAGTGCAAAGGTACCCACCCTCAGATTGGCCAACTGCGTGCCCAACCAAACTCGGCAACGCCTGACCAATAGCCCAACTCGGGCTCAAACATAAATAATTCAACTTAGACGGCATTGCAGCTGCAGTGGGGGCTACCGCTGCCGTTGACTCACATCAGTAAACACATTATAATGAAGCATCATTCAATTTTAAACGGCTTATAGAACTCAAGGTTACACAGAGGCAAATTTGTTCTTAAACAATGAGAACAGAGCAAATTTTAGCAAAGTACAGTATGCAATATTTAAGGTTAAGGTAGCACGATATGGGCCCAGTGCTTGCCATTGTGGTCGAGCAGTTTAGGGATGTACCCCCCTCCAAAGGGACATGTCTGAACCTAAATGTTGGGGCTGCATTGTCCCAGAGTAGCATAGAGGAGGGGGGCAGCTCACCCCCGATATGGGCTGACTCATGATAGGGCACCACTGCTGAGGCCTTAGGCAGGGCCATGGGACCCTGGCCTCAATCATCATTCATTGATTCTTCTGCGGGGTCCACTAGTGTAATATGTGCCTCAATGAATTTGATTGCTTCGTCTGGGACTGTAAAGAAGTACAACTTGTTGCGATGAGTGAATTTTAGGCGAGCCGGGAAGAGCATCGCATACTCAATCTTCCTTTCTCTCAGCAATTTTTTAACACCTCCAAATTGGCATCGCTCCATCTGCACCCATACAGAAAAGTCAGGGAAAATCCTAATGATTTGGGAGTCCAACCTTAGTTCCCCTTTCTCTCTGGCTAGGCGGAGGATATGATCTCTGTCCTTGTAGCTTAACAGTTTAGCGATTATCGGTCTGGGGAAGTCACCTGGTTTAGGCCGGGGTGCCAGAGAGCGATGTGCTCTTTCCACAGTGAAGAACGGCGGCAGTTCAGGGTTGTCAAGGAGGTCTTTGAGGAGTTGTTCAACCGCGAGTTCCATACGACCCTTTAGAGCAGATTCAGGAACCCCCACAATGTGGATGTTTTTTCTTCGCGACCTCGATTTGAGGTCGTCGCACTTAGCTTTGATCTGTTTCACGTCACGGATGAGCTCCGTGACCGTGCCTTGCAGAGTACGAACAGTGTCCTCGTTTGTTCCTATCCTTTGCTCTGCCTCTGTAATTCTGGCACCATGTTGGTCCTATTTGGCTTTAAGGGAGGCTACATTTGCATTAATGTCGTCCAATTTCTCATGGAAGGCTGCAAATTTTTGGCCATGGACTCCATCATTGTGGTCAGAGCTGCCTGGGGGGGTTACGGCAGGGCATCGCCGTCCTCGTGCACCATGGAGGAGGACGATTGGTCCGCCCTTGGCGCCGCCTTAGTGAACTTGTCCATGGCTCCCATCTTGCTAGATCCCTGTGATCTGTTGGTCATTGCTGTGGTAAGGAGCAGCTTCTATTTAAGCACGTGCGGTGGTGACCCTAAGCCGGATTCTTGCATTGCGGGTGGAAACTGGCCAGCGTTCTGGCATGCAGATAATCCGTGTCTGGTGTATAAGTGAGTGCCCCAGCAAGTCTGGAATGGCCAGCTCGGGCCGGGCAGTGGTGGTGCACCGTAAAGTAAGTGGTTCAGGGGTCTGTATACTGGTGGGCACAGGTGGTCCGTGACAGCCGTAAACACAATGGTAAAGCGAGATGGGGCTTCCTATATGGCCAGCGTCTTTCTGAGTTGTATGACAGTGTTCCAGATGGATGAGGAGGTTCGCCAGGGCGAAAATACTTTCGTGTTCCAGACTGCAAGCGCAAGTGGAGCGGCGTGCCTCCACCCCCCCCCCCCCCCCTCAGTGCACCCCGCAGTCACAGTTCCCCTATGGCAGCTCCCCAGCAGGCAGAGAAGGATATCTGGTGCGGGGGCAGCTACATGGAGCAGTGTGTGGATATAATACCGGGTGGACCAGCTGTTTGCAGTGATTGCAGCACCTTCCTTGGCTTATGTTTGGCCTCCCACCTTGCAGTGCACAGGAGCGGCCAGCGATGTGTGGGGAGGAGAACCAGAGAGCTGCCTTCAAGCGGCGCCGCCCGCCGTTATTAACAGCGCTGGGGTCGGAGCGCAGTGTTCATCTGCGTGTGCCGTCAGGGCCAGCCGCTACAGAGCATCGCCGCACCGGCGGAAGAAGGCAGACAACGTCGGATGAGGCCGAGTCCCAGCGGGAATGAAACCACAGGTGCCGCAGGGTCGAAAGAGAGGAGGGGGTGGGGGGAGGGCGGCCACCGTCACACAGCAGATGGGGCGAGCTCCAGTTAGGTAGCTATGGGGGGGGGGGCCGGCAGCACTTCCACACACCCCCAAGGGGCACCTACCTTTGCTGTCCACTGTTGGCGGCCCCGCAGCAGCGGATCAGAGGACGCCCCCGGCATCGCATCTTGGCGGCAACGTAGTGACACGCCGCCCGGCAGCAGCGCCGCACCAGCAGTCCGACAGGGCCGCCAGGAGGGACCGGCCCGGCGTGGCAACGGCACCCCACCACCAGCAAGGCGACAACACCCGTAAGGTTCACAGAAGCGGGCCCAGTGGGTATGACGACCCGGCCGGCGCGGCCAGCCGTCGCAGCCAGCTGTATCTTAGCCGCAGTTGCACCGCTGATGATGGTGTTTGCACGGCGTGTGCCCCGTCAACAGGGGACCAGTATGGCTGGGGTTTCAGAGGCCAAATTGTCCGGATTCCGCCGTTGTCGTCGGATGGCGATCCGTGGGTCTCGGAGCTCAAAAGCTAAGCGGCCATCTTGCTGGCTGCTCGACAGTGCCCCCCCAGTTTAAAGCTTAATTTACCCATTTTACCAATCTATTAGATTCTGGCACATCAATCATCCTAACTGGGTCATGTTTTCTTTGGTTGCCAAAATTGAGACCACCTACAAGTGATTTATGAGTAGTATGCTGAACACATATAGGATTTAAAGATCCACAAATACATACACATGGCCTTCTCTTCACCCTGGACACCCATACAGTTCAACCTGAACGTTAGTCCGGCTCTCATAGGTTGTCTTCCTTAGATGGAGACGTGGGGGCTGGGCCGTTGGGTGTTGTGACACACCACAGGATATGTTTGGTACTAGTGTGATCAAGTTATTTCAGTGCTGCAAGGAGTACTTTGGAATCTTGGAACTTGATAGTTTAGTGTTTACACAAATTAGACATTGGCTCCTACAGCCTAGATTAGGTACCCAACATGTAGACCCCACACTACTTTAGAAAAGTTAATTTCCTTTTGTCAGCATAGTTTCAAACTCTTAATTTCGGTCATTTATAGAGCAATAAAGCTAGAAGGGTGTATATTGAGAAGTGGGAAACATCTTCTACCGTTCTGTTACAGAACAAACTACAGTGATTGGGATCTGATTTTACTCACACTACCAGATCCATGCAGATTATGGAGGAGATCCTCAAGGTATTATTCAATTGGCATTTAACTCCAGTATGCCTTAAAAATATATTTGCTTGCATTTCCAAGATGGCTGCCGAGTGGAGAGCACTTTGATCAATGCTCTCCTGAATCTCGGGCCTCCACAGCCTCTTTTGATCTTCAGTGCCCTCGCCAGGCAGCAAATTAGAGACATGGAGAGCCTGAGCCGATCGGGGCCAACGGTCACACGCCTTTGAAACAGAACGGGACCACCCAGAGGTAGGAGCGCTGGCGGTCCCAGGAGGCGGTCCCGCCCGGAATAAGGAGACTGCGCAGGAGGCTCCAACTGGATGCAGGGAGCGGAGAAAAGAGGACCGCACAGAGAGCAGAAGAATCCCACAGGAGAGTAGAGGAGTCCCCCAGGTGACCATAGAGGCTCCAAGAGATTGCGGCAGGGCGAAGATCCTGGGTGCTCCGGAAGAGGGCAAATCGGCCCGATATAGTGAGAGCTGCGGAAGGCCCCGAACTTGGTGGAAGAGGAAGTACAGGGGGTTATCGGGGCTCGCGTTTACCCCAACGGACCAAATGCTGAAAGCAAGCAGCAGTAAGGAGACTAGTTAGAGGGGGATTATCCACCCCATTGGGAGCAGTGCCAGGCGCAGCCAAGGCCTAGGGGAAAGAGGCAGCATTGAAACCCCTGCTAAGGACCGTGGCGGGATCTGGGGAGACTCCATCAGGCGGAAGCAAACCAGAGAACACCAAGTGGGCAGGGAGCGAGAACCCGACTCGGAGGAGGTGAAGTGAATGGCCCGGGGACCCTGAGGGCCAGGGGGGAACCATATTGAAGGAAAGGCCAGGAGAGGGCTGCGACCGCTGAGAGGCCTGAGCTCCACGCTAGGAAGCGTTAACCCCCAGGAGGACAAGCAGGAAGTGCGAGTCCCACTCCATGTGCCTAGGCTGCTGGTGGAGCACCAGCCATACCGAGGCGCTAACAATGTATGATACCGGGACCAAGATCTGTCTTGAGTCGGGAGGCAGAGGAGAGAGAGGATCATTACCCAAAGATCAGTTGTGGGGTGACACAGGGAAGCTCTCCCGACAGGCAAGCCATACATTGTTCGGCGGAGACAACCGTTGGGGAAGCAATATCCTGTTTTTATACTGACATTTCGAAGGGGCACGGTGAGACAAGGGGCAATCCCCACGCATCAGGAGGGAAGCTGGGAGAAGTCTCCATTTGGCAGGGCTTGGAACATCAGAGAACTGATAACCCCATAGAAATGAACATGACAAGTGACAATGTCCAAGACCAGGGGAAAAGGCCAGCCATCTTTACCCTCAAAGGGTTCAAGGAAACCCCTTGAGAGCAACCTTCGGAAAATGTGGAGTAACAAAGTGACCCCGTCACCCCCAGGGAACTCCAGTGTGTCGGGAGCAAAGGGACCGGGGAGAGCCCCAATTGGGGGAAGGTCAAGATCAACAGGTGACACACTCATTCCTGTAACAATATTTCACACTTAGGGGACAAAATTGCGGACACAGTAAAAAAAGAAAAGAAAAAGACTATATTGAGGGAAGATCTGGCTGCCGTGCTCCAAGAGATAAAACAAGTGTGAACAAAATGGAGGAAAGGGTTGACTAGAACGACAAAGCCATACAAGAACAGACAGCGGACTCAGGGAAGATAGAAACCTGGGTAGAGCAAATAGCAACAGCAGCCCATAAGTTGGAGCGTCAGATTGAAGACTTACAAAACAGACCACAAAGATCAAACATCCGGATCAAAAATATGCCTGAGGATGTGCTAGATAAATTCCGAAGCAGTGGTAAAGGGCATCGTTGAAGACCTACTTGATTCCGAGGAGAAACCAGAAGTGAGATTGGACAGGATTCACAGTGTCGGCCCTCGTCGAGGGGAACCGGGGGCTCGCCCCAGAGATGTCTTGGCGGCTTTGCAAGACTACAGACTCAAAGAACTGATGCTACAACTGTCAAAAAGAGCCAAGCAAATATCCTACAATGGGTCGGAACTATTACTTTTCCAAGACTTATCTCAGACAACTCTGGCCAAAAGGAGAAAAATGGCCCCTCTTAGCCAGGCACTTGGAGAGAAGGATATTCGTTACGGATGGACATTTCTGTTTGGTATGGTGTTCGAATTGGCAGGACAGGCAATACCGGATCAGTTCCAGTGAAGAAGGAGCGAGGATCTTGGGGATCGAGGAGGAAGACCAGGAGACTAGGGCACCGCAAGCAAAGGACCAAGCGGGGCACAAAACCTGGGAATGGTCAACGGTGGCGTAACCAAAAAGAAACGAGAAAGGGGGATATCACCCCCGATTGAAAGGTCCTGCTATCTGATATAACTAGGAAGGGGACAACCATTAGGGAAGAGCATAGCTATGAGACAAGATCGTAGAGGTACAAAGGGCTAATCCAGCATTTCAACTGGGGAGGGTGAATAAAGGGAAAACAGAGGGGGCCCCGAGGGGAGGGGCGGTAGGATAGGAATCCAGAATGGGGTTGGGAAAAACCCGCTGGGGCTCAGGCTGGGGCTGTCTAATGGGCTCAATCCCTGAGGGGGAAGTTTCGGGGGGGGGGGGGCTAGAGGCTGGTTGAGTTCCTCCAGGCAAAGGGAGGGGAGGGGTGGGGGGAAGGGAAGGGGAACCAGGGACAGGGCAGGGTGGCAGAGAGGGCAACCGACCAGGGGGTGGGGATGGAGAACACAGAAAAGTCCAAAAAACCTATGAAAATGGGTAGCCCCAATAAGTTAGGAATGTCATCTCTGAATATAAAGGGTCTGAACTCTCTGGTGAAGAGAACAAATTGGAGAGATATATACGTAGAGAGGGATCAGATCTAATCACACTGCAGGAAACCCACGTACGGACACAGGATAGAGATCTCCTAAGGTTGCAAGGATATCGCCAAATTTACCAGTCCACGGACAAGAATAAGAAAGCGGGGGTGTTGATAGCCTTACAGAATACTCTGGACCTTAATGTAACTGAAATGGACAGAGATGCCCAAGGGCGATACATAGCTGTAAACCTGAAAGGGAGAGGGGAGGGTTACACTCTAGCGACCATCTATGCCCCAAATACGGGTCAGGGCACCTTTATTCAACACTCCTTGGTTAGACTAGAGAAATTTGCGAAAGGCCCCATAATATTAACAGGGGATTAAGGAAAAGATATATCGTCAAAAACCAAAGGGACCCAGGGGAGACCCTCGAAGGACTTAGTAGAAAAAGTGGAGAGGCTAGACCTAGTTGATGTATGGAGGGAAAAAGAAGGGGACTAAGGGTTTCACACTTTGCACGCATGTCCATCACTCATCATCACGAATAGATTACGTGTGGACCTCCAGAAAACTCCTGGGTTGGGTTAGGGCCATGGAGGAGGAGGCAATATTGTTATCAGACCATGCTCCTGTGATGGTGCAAATAGCCAGAAGGCCAGGCCCCCCAGGTCTCTGGAAATGGAGGTATCCAGTGCATCTGTTTAAGGATGAGACTTTGTGGAGTGAATTGAATGAAGAGATGGCGAGATTCTTTGGGGACAACAAATTGGCAGAGGTGGGACGGCTTGAAGGCAACTATTAGGGGAAGATTCATCGTAATCAAGGCCCGTAGAGACAGGTAGCCACGGCTGCTGTAAAGACAATTAGAAGGTAAATTAAAGAGTGTAATGGCCAGGACGGGCATGGGAGCCAGCGGGGCAACAAGAAAGGAATACAGAGCAATAAAGGCCCAACTGGAATTTATATAGGCAAGGGCGGCAGAAAAAGCACTGTTTTTTTAAAAACAGAAGTTCTACGTCAAGGCCAATAAAGCTAATGGACTTTTGGCCAGGATGTTGAGAAGGGAAGAGAGGGCTAAAACAATTGTCAAAGTAAAGGTGGAAGGGGGGGGTGGAACTTGTACGGACACCAAAGTTATTGTTTGGGAGAGCTTGAGGCTTTATACAGATTTATACTGCTCAACAAATCCCACAAAACAGTCAACAGGAATACTTAAAAGCAAGGGACACAGTTCAAATAACTAAAGAAAAAGAAGCTCTATATTTACATTGGAGGAGGTGCTGAGGTTCATCATGGCTCTGCCCAATAACAACTACCCAGAACGAATGGCTTTAATATGGAATTCTATAAAATGTTTAGGGTAACATTGATTCCATATTTGGTCCCACTATTCAACAAAATGGGCCGCGATGGGAAAATAACAGCAACCATGGAAGAGGCAAAGGTTGCCCTCCTCCCTAAAGAAGGCAAAGACCCGACAGGCTGTGGCTCATATAAGCCAATAGCTCTAATTAATAGAGATGCAAAGATTTTTACGAAAGTTATGGCGAATCGCTTGGATCAAATTCTTCCAAGTATAATTAGCCCAGATCGGTCAGGGTTTATTAGGGGCAGGCAGACTAGCAATAGCACTGGGAGGGTAGCCCACCTCATAGAAAAGGTCAACTAAAAGAAGGCCCCAGCGATCTTAGTAGCCTTGGATGCAGAAAAGGCCTTTGAGAGGGTGGAGTTGCGGTTCCTGTTCATAACAATGAGGCAAATGGGCTTTGGGGAAAAATTCCTGACAATGATTAGGGCCAACTACCAGAATCTAACACTAAGGTTATCAATAAACGGTCACTTATCTGAACCCATTAATGTCCAAAGGGGTAAGAAACAGGGATGCCTCCTTTCACCCATGCTCTATGCTATTTACTTAGCGCCACTCTTGGAAGCAATAAGAGCGAATGCTGATGACATGCTATTGACTCTGAGGGACCGGAGGGCTCTGTGAGAGCAATGGAAAAAGACAAAATGCTTTGGGAAGGTAGCTGGGTTAAAGATAAATCCCCAAAAAACTGAAATATTGAACCTCACAATACCAAGATAGACTGAGGAGGGGCTCAAGGGCAGCCTTCCATATAAATGGGTCGAGAAACATATAACCCACCAGGGTATAAAGCTAACTAAAATGGTGGAGGAACTATTTGTGGTCAACTACACACCTCTGCTAGAAGCAATCAGAAACAAACTGGTGTACTCAGGTCCATTAACGGTAACCTGGATGGCAAGGATTAACTTGCTAAAGATGATAGTTCTTCCACAGATGTTGTATTACTTTATGAATCTCCGTATCCAGGTCCCAACCTATTTTTTTCAGTCAGTCCAAAAACTTACTGGAAGATTTATTTGGAATAATAAAAAAACCAAGGGTGGCCAGGAAGGTGATGATGATGCAGATAAATGGAAGGGGGTGGGGGATCCGGACCTGACAACATATTTCAGGGCAGCTCAGATGAGGATAATGAGGGACTGGTTGAAAGATGATAGGGGGAAAATATTGAGGTCAATGAACAGGGCAATAATAGGGGAAAACATTGAAGAGGTAGTGTGGAAACATGTTTCTGCAGCTGCCCTCAAGCGTTCTGTCAATCCTTCCGCTACCAGTACTGTACCTCCAGAAAAGGAGGGCAAACGGCTGGACATCTTTGGAAAGAGGGTCATATCTACAGCTGCTACGACCATCAAGGTGGCTGGCTCGCTTGCTATTCGCTCCCGCTATGATCCTGAACAGCGGTTCAAGCTTGGGCCAATACTAGACTTCCTCCCAGATGACAAGCGGGATAAAGCTCTTGCGCTTTTACTCAAGGGTGAGAAGGTGTCCGACCACACCAATTCCATTGCCGTGGACATAGTGGGTACTGGGTTCCGACCAAATCGGTAATGAAGGAGTGCTGCAACACGAAGGGTTGTTCAAAGCACTAACTTCAGACCTGCAACCAATTAAGCGTGGTAGATATGCATTATTTTCTTTTTGAAACTTTATTTGGGTAACAGGCGGACAGGTTGCGTTGACGTTCATTTTTTCACAATAGTAAATTTATCAATTTTCTTGCAGGTGTATCTTACATTTATACTTTCAATTATACAGTTGTATTGTAGCACACGTTACAGCTGTGTCTCTTTTACATAGTCTCGGAAAGGTCCCTAGATATGTTTGCGTCTGCTCCTTGCCGTCACTGTCCCAATATATCCCTCCTCTCTTTCATGGACATAAGTTAATTCTCTTAACCAATCACGTATTGTTGGGGTTCATTTTGATTTCCATTGTAGCAATATACATTTCTTCACTATTACACATCCCATATTAAACAGTCTATGGATTTTGAGATTGACCTTTCTGATATATCCCAACAGGTATTTAAGGGGGAGTAGGGTAGAGGGGATCTCTGTCATTGTGTGGAGTGTCGCAGCTACATCACCCCAGAATGGTATCACTTTGGGGCAACTCCAGAACATGCAAATCGTGTCTGCTCTCTCGGCCCCTCATTTCATGCATTTGTCTGATGTATCTCGGGAAAATCATGCCACCTTCGCAGGAGTGTAATGTAGCCCATTCAATACTTGTGTCTCAGGTGGACATTAAGGGAGACAACCTTGGTTAGGCCGCAGAATTGCCATTTAGTTTCGTCTATGGTTGTTGCAGTGTCCCTCTCCCATTTTTCCTTTACTGTGTCGCGTTGTACCATGCGGTCCTGTATCAGCCCATATAAGATCAGCCCCTTGCGGTCCTTTCTAGCATTAGCCTCTATACATTCTGAGGGCTCTAGTTCCTTGGGAAACGAAGGCCATCTCTTTGGCACTGCCGCCCACATTCTAAAATACAGCAATTTTTTGACTGGATTATCTCCCAGTTTTGCCTTATATTCCCAGTCAGTTACGAATTTGCCCTCTGGGTATAGATCGCCCAGCTTCATTTCCTTCCCTGGATCCCATATGATCTGGACAGCTTTGTCGAACATTGGGGGGAGATCTGGACAGTTGCATAGGGGAATTTTATTACTGTATGGAAAGGATATGTCTAAGCGCTTAAATATATGGTGCCACGCATCTACTGTTGTGCATACTTGATCAAATGTACATGTATCTATATCTCTTCGTCCTGGCTCTTGCTCTTTCCCAACTGGTTGGGGACTCCTGCATCTGCAGGCGGGCCGGAAAAGCTGGCTGACAAAGATAGCGATCACTTAAGAGTTTTAGAAGGGGAAGGGCCTACGTCAAGCGTGCGTCCCTCCGCACGCCAGACTCACACCTTTTCCTCACGTCACCAACGGTTCACACCCAGTTCCTGTTTTTCTGCCTACTGGGCGGGTCGGAATCTTTTTCTGCGCTGCGACTCCCTTTTCTGGGCGTTACTTTGGTTGTCCATCCCTTTTTTGCCTAGTGATTGGTTCTTTATATTATTTTTTCTATTTGTGGTACCTCCCTCTACGCATGCCGTATGCCACAGACTTCAAGCAGTGCATCCATTTTCAGAAGCAATTTTCAGCGGCCGATCCTCACCATGCCTGCATCCGCTGTCTGGGTATACATCACCCGGTGAGTACCTGAATATTTTGCTGTGGAATTCACCTGAGGTCTCTGCGGACTCACCTTCTCTCCATGTTCGAGCTGGGACCGGTACCGAAGGTGACAGAGTACTTCTTTTGGAACAGGAGGGAGGCCGATATCAGTAAGAGGGGGACTATACCTTCAGGCGAGTTACAAGTTTCGGCACCGGTTGTCGGTACCCAAGGGAAGACTGCCTCCTCAGTTCCGGAGTCTTCACAGGACCGTTCAAGGGGAATCCCCTGGCCCATTCACCTGAAAGTACCTCCAGGTGGGAAAGGGTCACAGAAGACCCACCCGGTACCGGAAGAGTTATTTACTCCAGATAAAATAACAACGGTACGAGCAAAACCCTCTATTGCTTCGGTACACCGAACAGGCAAGGGTACATACAAAAAGGCTCGTGCCTGCGGGGCGCATTCGGTCCATTCCAATTCCCCTGTACCGAACAAAAGCAAGTCGGCTTCTGCACATAAAACTTCTGGTACTTCGGTACCGAAAGAAAAGGTTTTATCCTGAACTATCGCAGTTGAGCTTGCAAGCTCCTTGGTGCCGAGATAATCTCAAAAGTCCTCTCATAAGGGGCATAAGTACTCTCATTCAAGAGCTAGTCTGGTACCGAATTCTCAGGGAAAACACAAACTGAAGAAATCTCCCGTGCCTTCTGTCTCGGGTCGGTACCGGAGAGCTATAAAAACAATTCAACTTTAATTTCAGACTCTGAAGACTTAGAGGCTCCAAAATGTTTTACTGTTCCACCAGGACAATTGTTCAGCACTCCTGTGAGAGCTCAGACGCCTCACATTTTGCCTCAATTTTCTCCTCTGTCTGAGGACAATTTGGGCCAACCTGCACTGGGGCCATCATAACCTGCACCCCAACTAGTTCTAACCAACAATCAGGTACCTAGACGGTGGTGTTCGTAGCCAAACGCTTGATAGGATCGATTCTTCTATCACATCGGAGGAACCTTTACCTAACCCTTCCCAAATGGTAATGACATCACAAACACTGTGCCGGAAACTATGCTTTGTGAGACCTTCCTCGAAGTCTTGGCTCAACGCATCAAGGACAAAATGTCACCAGTATTACCGCAGGGATCGGTTCCAGTTGACCCTACTCCCGACCCTTTACCGGTACCAGTGGACAGGGTGGACCCCGCTCCTCCACCCAAATAACAAAGAATGTCAAAGGACACTCATTCAGAGGAGGACACCACTCATTCACCCTCTAAAGTGTTCCATGACATTGTCACTAAAGCCATGCAGGCTCTTGAAATCCTCCCAAAGGATAAGCCTGACACGGCTGGTGTTTATGGAAAACTACCATCACAGCAGTCTAAGGTTCCTCTGCCAGTGGAATTGACAGTCATGGAGCAAGCTCTAGCTCGTTGGGGAAAACCTCATTCCTATCCCCACCTCTCCAAGGCCCTAGATGATAAATACAAGGTGCCCAAGGACAAACCCTTCATTCTCATGGGAAATCTTCCAGCTCAATCAACCGTAGTCTCTGCTGCCCTGTGCACAAAGGGCAAAGGCCCTTCTCCTTCACCAGCTTCAGAGCTGGACAAAAATGCAAACGCTTGGTAGACCCAAGGTTAGAAGTCTTACGCCACCTCTACCTTTTTTTTATTTTTTATTTATTTTATTGATTTTATGCAAACAAAACAATACAAACCAAACAAGCAGCATAATCATAATAGTTCCATTACACATCATTGTATCTTAATCACTGCTCCCACAATCCCTCCCTCCCCCCATGAGCCTATTTGTCAATCTCATTCAATGTCTGGTACATGCGGCCGGGTTTCGTTCTCTTCGGAGTCTGTTGGATCTGATATTACTCCAAATAATTCTGCTATTAGCGATTTCCAAGCCAACAAGGTGCCCGCCTCCCCTTCTCCAGCCAGGCCACTCGCTTCTTGCCATGCCACCGTTTCAGCTTCCGCCCATTTCTGCAAGTCCTTCCACCATACATCCACCTTAGGCTTGTGGCATTTCTTCCACCCCATGGCAATCCTGTGTTTTGCAAGCACATACGCTAGATCTCTGTTTCTCAATATGCTTGAGTTTCCGTGGCCTAGGGAACCCGCCCAGTAAGCATCCCCAGGCCGTATCTATAACAAGAGTAACCCCCTTATCAGCCAGTTTCTGCGCTACACCTCCCCAAAAACACCCAATGATCGGGCACGACCAAAACATATGTACCATGTCAGCGTTTTCTAGGTTACATTTAGGACATGCTTGTCTTCCAGTGTTTTGAAACTTAGATATCCTCAAGGGGGTCATGTATGCCCTATGTGTTACATACAGCTGTATTTGTGTTAATCTGGCATTTCTAGACACTGTTATGTGATAGCCCAGGGCACGCTCCCACACCCCATCCTCCATTGGGGCCCCCACTTCAGCCTCCCAGTCCAGTCTCAGATGTGTCAATTCCTTCCCCACCTTAGCCATCACCATCTCATACAGTCTCGAGATCTCATGCCCTCCTTCGGATATATCATATATTGCTTCCAAAACTGCATCTGGTTCTTCTATCAAAACTGTCTCTGGCCAGGTGTTCCTAATCATCCACACCTGTCATGATGCCTACCTCCAAGGAGCCAGGTCCGACCCAGCAACCCCAGAGGCAGGCATCATTTCCCCCAGGGGAGTGCCAGCGGGCCCAAGCTGGGGCCCTTTGGACGCAGTCCTGGCGCCTTAGGCGCCAGGCTCATGTTGGACCCCTGTCCTGGCGCCTTAGGCGCCAGGCTCATAAAGCTAGACATGTGTTCAAGTGTTTAAATGTGCACTTACCTGATGCAGTCCATGCTGCTACATCCAGGCCCTCTTGAGGCCTGAATGGAACTACTTTACCTGTGGGACTACTTTCCACACGGGTGTGGTCGGGGAAGGGTACATACCTGATAGGTGGAAGGATACACACTTGGAACTTCTTCCAGAGCTATTTAAACCACACCCGATCAGCAACTCACGCTTCGCGTTGTTCTGCTCCTCGCAGCTGGACGCTCACCGTGTCAGCTCCTGCATCTGGACCTCAGCCACGCCTGTCAGTATCCTGGGTCACCTGCAAAGGGAGACAAAAGACCTTACCTGCTAAATCAGCACCACGGAGACATCACACCAACGATCCTGAAAAGGAAGACATCATTTTTAAAAGCATTTCGCTACGATCGCTGCAGCGCTGCATTTCACTCACCTATCCTGGACGCCTCCATCTTCAGCAGCGATCATCCGGATCCACAGCCACTTCCCAGAGCCTAGAGAGAAAAAGACAAGGACAAGGTGAGAGAAGGAAAGGAATAGGAAAAGCTCAGTTTCCTTCTAAGACTTACCTGTTGGGTCATTCCCATTTCATTTCGGGTCTTGCCGCTTCCAGGCATTTTCCGGACCCCGGCCCCTATGGGGAAAAAGACATAAGCATTAGCGCTTGTTGCAACAAGACAATGAACATTATTATTAAGCTTGGACTTTTGAACTTGCAGCAGAACTTTTACAGCGCCTTACCTGAATAGTCAAGCTTCCTGAACTCCCATCAATCCTCAATCCAGTGAAGTAACTGGGTTTCAACGCGCCCCTGCATCAGAAGCAGGATGGAGGGCACATTCTTCCTGACCCTAAGGTGAGACTTCACGGGGAATCGCGGAAGGGTATCGTGAAGGGTTGGAAGAGAGTGGGAGGCTTGAGCATAACTCAGTCAGTAGGTAATACTCCCTTTTCACGCACAGGGGAATATTCCTGCGAGCCAGAGAAGCCAGAGTAGAGGGGCCCTTCCTGTCCATCTTCAGAGTCCTGCGCTTCGCCATTGAAGAAGCACCAGCACTCGAAGCCAGACCTGCGCCTCTGTGGGAATCAGGTGAGCGTTACAGCACCAACCTAATGTACGTGACATATTGGCCCGTATGTAGCCCCGCCTCTTCGTTGAGTTCTATAAACTCCTTAATTGACCCCTCTTGCCAAACATCGCCTAGCGTTACCAGCCCCACCGATTCCCAGTAGGTCCTAATAATCACCCTCAACTGATTATCCCCTCCTGTCAAAGCAACCAGCGGTATCTGCGGGAGGCACGGGCATGGGACTTCCATCAAACGACATGCCCTACGGCAGATTTTCCACCCAAACCTCAACATCGCAGGACGCCCCCTCATTTCGGTTTCAGGAAGCCAGATCATTTCTTTCAAATAAAACGGGGCGCAGTCCTGTCCAAGCACCCTGTGCTCAGGGGTCACTTCATCAGAGAGCCACTTAGCCACATACTGTAGCTGTCCCGCCAAATAGTAAACCTCAAAATGAGGCAGTCTGATACCTCCGTTTTCATATTAATATGCAATTTCCAAAACGCCACTCTATTTCGGGTACCATGCCACAGGAAGTCCCTACACATGCTGTTCAATTTACTGAAAAACCTCTTGGGTATCATGTATGGGATATTACTAAAGTAATGCAGGAGCCTGGGTAGAACTACCATCTTGAGCATAGCCCCCCGCCCCATCATCGCCAAGGGCAGCTTTGCCCAGAACTGCATGCTGTTCCTAATTTTCTCAACGGCTAGTTCTGTATTATGTCTATGTTCTTCCTCCACCGTGTGCTATATATCTACGCCCAGGTAACGAAAAGAGCTAGTTGCCCATGGTACTTGTAGCACCGGTAGTCTATCTACAGGGGTCCCCTTATAGTTACCTAGCGGGAATATGACAGACCTTTGGGGGTTCACCGCTATGCCCAACAACTCTGCATACCTTTCCATCACTTCAAGTATGTATAGGAGATTTTCTTCTGGGTATTGCAAGTACAGTAACAAATCATCTGCGTACAAGGATATCAAGTGCCGTTCCCCTCCTACCTCAATGCCTATCGCATCATACTGTGCCCTAAGGCATATTGCCAGAGGCTCCAGGGCTAAAATGTAAAGCATCAGGGACCAGGGGCACCCTTGTCTGGTGCCTCTACCAAGTTGCCATCTCTCGGATATCACCGCTCCAGTTCGGACCCTGGCAAGCGGCTCACTATACAACATCTTCGCCCACCTGATATAGCCCGGCCCCATTCCATACCCTTCCAAGGCAGCCAATAGCCATGACCACTTGACCGAATCAAAAGCTTTAACTGCATCTAGAGACACTATCGCCATCTCGCCTTCATTCCTGCTACCCCATTCGATCACCCGGTGAAGTCGCCTATGGTTGTGTGTTACATTCCTATTCGGGACATAACCCGTTTGATCAGGATGTATCAGTCTACCAATCACTTTCTGCAATCGATTTGCCAGGACAGCCGTTAGAATCTTGCTGTCCTGATTTAGCATCGACAAAGGTCTGTAGGAGCTACATCTATGCTCCGGTTTGTTGGGCTTGGGCAGCGGTATTATGATCGCCTCTCTGAGCGACTCAGTCAACCGCCCAATCTCAAACGCTTAGTTAAGCATGTCCAGGATTGGGGGGAGAACTTCCTCTCTGTATACTTTATAGAATTCGCTGGGGAACCCATCTGCTCCCGTGGTCTTACTGGTAGGCAACTGCTTCACAACTGCCTCTAACTCCTCTAACGTAATTGGCTCATCTAGCTCCTCCCTCTCCTCTTCACTGATCTTGGGCAGCCCTATGTCTTCTAACGTTTCAATTATCTTGCGTTGGTCACCCGTCTCATCATCCCCGTACAGCACTCTGTAATAATCCGCAAACTCTTTGTTAACCCCCTCTTGTGTGGCCACTTCTTCCCCGTCCTCCCTAATAATGGTCCTAATCCGAGGACTAGGGGTCTCGCTTTTGTATAGCCAGGCCAAAAGGCGGCCTGTCTTATCTCCCCCCGCGTGCTGCCTCTCAACATATTTCCTATAATTGAGATTGCAGAGTCTTTCCCAATGCCCTGCACATTGTTGCTGTAGTTGGAGTACCAGATCCGTATCCACATCACCGTTCTTCAATGTTGTTTCTAGCTCAGTTTCCGTCCTCTGTAGGTCAGCCAAGACCCCACCCTGTAACCCCTTTGACTTAGCAATGGCCGCCGCCCGCATCACCACCTTAAAAGCTTCCCATAATGTGCCCGCGGAATCAACACTCCCAGTATTCTCCTCAAAGAAGTTAGTAATCTCTTCCCTTATATCTTCCCTAAAGACTGGATCTTTAAGCGCCTCTGCTCGGAGGCGCCATGTAGGGATCCTTGCCCTCGGGGGGCAATATTGCCATCCGAGGATCAGGGGCGAGTGATCTGAGAGGACCCTAGCCTTATATTCGATTTCCCAATGCCCTGCACATTGTTGTCTGAAATATGCTGCTGTGTTTTGGTTGGGGGCATACGTGTTTACTATGCATACCTCCCTGCTCTCCACCAGCCCTCGCAATATAGCCATCCTTCCATCAGTTTCAACTGCCTCTTGTATCGATTGGAACGGGAGATGCGGTACCACCCAGATCAACACACCCCGAGCATATGCAGAGTATGGCAAGCCCACCACAGTCCCTCTCCACTTTCTCTTAACCAGGTCCAACTTCTCTCGCGTCAAGTACGTCTCCTGTAGTAGTGCAATATCTATTTTCTGCCTTTTCAGATACATCATGACTTTATTTCTTTTCAAATAACTGTTAAGGCCCCTGACATTCCACGTTATTATCCTGAGGTCTCCCATAGGTCGTTGATAAGCACCCCCCAGATTTTCCGCCGACTCCGCCCACTCATGCAACGCAAGTGCAACACACTGATTCCTCCAAATAGGCTCGAAACCATACTTAAACTTCCCAAAACCACATACACACTCAACTTCCCACCCCCCCACCTTCTCCCCACCCATCCCTTCCCCAACAACACCCTCCCCAACTGTTGCCCAGCTCCATTCCTGGATCTCAGGCACCCCCACATCTATCCCTGCCTAGCACAAGCTTCTACTCGGGGCTCATTAGGGTAAAGACGCCCTAATGGCCGCTAAAACTAATATATCGGGGTAGGTCGTCCACGTTCTGTTGCTCCTTTTAAGAAATATTACGCATACAGATGCTAGACAGTTACCAATTGCAGTTACACTCACTATATTCCAGTCCATGTTGAGCACCAGGCTCGGATTTTGCTCAAAGTTCAGCCAGTTACAATTTCCCTGTACAATCGGGATCCTCCTCCCACTCACCCTCATAATGTCCGTATTACAAAATCTTCATTCGGTATGCTCCTGCCGATCACGATCCGCTTCTTGTTCCGGGCAACCCTGCAAGTCCAGCCATGTGACAACATCCTCCGGGGTATCAAAAAATAGTACTTTGTTCCTATGTAGCACCTTCAATCGTGCCGGATACAGCAGCATATATTTGACTCCCGCCGCCCTCAGCCTTCTTTTGACGGCGACGTAACTATACCTCTGCATTTGCACCAGCATTGTATAGTCCGGGTATGCTGTGATGTTGGTGGATGCTCTCTCTATCGTACCGCCCTTACGAAAATATTCGAGGATCTTTTGTCTGTCCCTGTAATTCAGGATCCTCAAGATGATCGGTCTTGGCGGGGCCCCAGGCCGGGGTTTCCTCATTAGGGCACGATGCGCCCGCTCCACCGTGAATCCTTGCGAAAGATTCCCTGCTCCAATCCCTTGTAGGATCATGTTTTCCACATAGTTTGTGGGGTCTTGGCCTTCCTCCCCCTCCGGCAGACCGACCACACAAATGTTGTTCCTCCTCGCCCTTCCTTCCGCCTCTTCCACACGATTTTCCAGGTTGGCATAGTTCGTGCTAACGTCGGTGTTAACCTTCACCTCACTTTCCAGACCACTAGTTCTTTCTGCAAGTGCCCTGGCATTTTGACGTAACAGGGTGAGTTCCGTACCCACAGCATCAATCTTGTTCTCCAGAGCTGTGCGTAAGTCCCGTTATAGCCTCCAGGATCTGGTGCTTATCCCCTTCGGGGGCGTCTTCCGCGGGAGTCACAACCATGCTCTGCACCGATGTTGAGGGGGTCCGCTGCGTTTTCGTAAAGCCCTCCATCGTGGGTTGCTTGGACTTGACTCTCAACCCTTTCGCCGATATGGCGCTGCCCTTCACTCCTGTACGGCTCCGTCTTGGTGCAGCTGCTGCACTGTCCTTGGTCCGACAATAATCTGGCTCCCAGGTCTCCTAACTCGCATTCAAGATGGCACTTCGAATTGTCTTTCGGGTGGGCTATGACCTCACACTCCTCATTCAACTTCTGTAGGCCTTGTCGCCCAAGTATCCAATGCTATCTCCTCCTGCAGTCAGATCGCCAAGGCTCCATTAGCGTACGCCGGGCCGGGCACTCTCTCGGAGTTATCTCGAACACTTTTCCATATTGCCCTGTTGTATTCGTCCTCCAGGCAATTGTCCGCAGCCATGTCCCGCAGTTCCGGGGAATCAGTTTCGTTTCTCCTCGGAGGCTTCTCCTTTGTTAGCCGCCATCTTGGCACCGAAGTCGCCACACAGCCGTACCAACAAAAACATATATATCTCACGATTCCCTGGGACCATGAACTTCTCCCACAAACTCCTCTTAGCGTGCAGCTTCCGACGCCTGATCCCCAAAGTTATAGGCGCTCGTTACAGTTTCAGCGGGTAACTTTAGCAAAGATAAAGTCGGATCATCAGGAGCTCCTCACGAAGAACGTCCTATTCCATGGCCAGATAGCCACGCCCCCACGCCACCTCTACCTTACCACTTAGGCAGATTAACACTGCTACAGTTCTGCTGGGATTTAATATCCTTAACTGGGAGAATCTAGAACGCTTCACTGACATGCTACCTCAGGAGGCTGCAGACAAGTTCTCTTTCTGGATCACTGAAGGCAGAGAAGCTGCTATGCAACAACTTCAAGTAGTTAAAAATCTAACTAACACAACTGCTTAGGCAGTTGCCAGTGCACAGTGTCATAGCAGCTAAAACTCTTAGCTCCATCTTGGTGAAACAACGATATCACCAAAACGTCAAGACATTTAAACCACGTAAACAAGGCAACAGTGGTTCCTCCACTTCTGCCAAATTGTACTACTCTTCCAAAAAGAGAAGGTATAGACCCAAGAATAAAGGCCCCCTCCCCCCTAACCCCGCCAGCCTCTAATTCTGTTCAGGAGTAGAAGAAGTCTATTTGACTTTCCTCCGGGCATGTACTTACCTTCCACTCCAACCATCATCCAGGAGCATACATCCCCCGTAGCAGGAAGGCTTTCCAACGTCCTCCCTTTTTGGAAAACCGTTACTCAAGAGGAGTGGGTGCTTAATATTATTCACATGGTTACCGCCTTGCCCTTCCGGCTGCTCCGCCTTCCTCTCCTCCAAAGCTCCAAAAATCATCCTTGGTGCGCTTGGAAGAGATTAAAAAACTCCTTGTTCTAGGAGAGATGGAATTAGTTCCACAAGAGGAAAAGGGTCAGGGATTTTACTCGCATTACTTCCTGATCCCAAAGAAATCAGACGGGATCTGTCCAATTCTGGACCTTTCATTCCTCAACCAATTTCTGTCTGGATCCTTTCCATATGATAACCATCGCTCAGATTCTGGCTTCCCTACATCCAAACGATTGGATGGCATCTGTAGATCTACAGGATGCGCATTTTCACATCCCCATCTACAAACTCCACCCTCAGTTTCTGAGATTCACAGTAGGAAAGTCTCATTACCAATTCACATGTTTTCGGGCTAAATTCTGCCCCCAGGGTTTTCACAAAGGTTCTGGGGTCAGTGGCAGCCTTCCTTTGGTTGTAGACAGTCCATCTATATCCCTACCTAGACGACTGCCTTCTCAAAGCCCAGTCTCCGGAGGTATTGCTTCAGAAGTTGCAAATTACTTGCCATACTCTGTTCAACCTGGGGTTCTCCATAAATACAACAAAATCCCAACTCAGTCCCTCGCAAAGGATCCAGTTCTTAGGAGTAGTTATAGACACTACTCTGTACAAAGTCTTTCCACCCTTGGAAAGAGCGCAAGCCATTCAACAAACCATCGTTCAGTTCTTCACTCACCAGTCATTAACAGCTTGGTGGTTTCAAAGGCTCTTGGGCCTCATGGCCTCTTGCATAAACCTAGTTCCCTTTGCAAGGCTCCATATGAGAATGACCCAGTGGCATCTTGCTCTCAACTGGAATCCACTCTCAGATCACCAGGAAATAAAGATCCAAATTCAATGCCAAGTCCAAGACTTTCTGCGCTTGTGGAACTCCCCAGAGAACCTGCTAACGGGATCTCCCTTTCAACTTCGCCATCAACAGATAGCCATAACAACAGACTCTCCAGAGTACAGTTGCGCAGTCCATTGTCAAAGCTTAACAGCTCACGGTCTTTGGTCCTCTCAGGAAATGAAGGACCACATAAATGTACTGGATCTAAGAGCCATATTTTTCGCTCCAAAATCTCTTCCCTCAAGGTGGTGAGAATTCAATGGACAACAACACTACAATGTTTTATATCAAAAAGCAGGGGGACTTGCTCCCACCCTCTCTGTCTCCTAGCAGAACAGATGGTATTGAGCATTCCAAAATCACATTTTCTCGTTGGCAGGTTACAGTCTGCTACGCACGAATGGGAGCTGAAACCATCAGTAGCCACATGATATTTCAGAAGTGGGGCTATCCATCAGTAGACCTCTTTGCCAATCAACATAACACACTTTGTCTGCAATTCGCGTCAAGGTCAGGGTCCTCGGCCCCTGCGACAGGCCCGGCTCCAGGAAGGTTCATCTGGGTGGGCCAGGTTTGTGATCAGGGGGGCCCAATTTCTATTCTGTGTGGGCGTTTGAGTACTCTAAAGAAAGGGCTGGTATTAATCCAGATTTCCCAGATTCGTGATCCAGAAGAAAATGTCTTCCCAGATCTGGACAAAAATAAATGTGCACCACTCTATAAAAACAGCACAGAGCAAAAGAAAAACTAGGAAAATAGTGTTGCAACATCAATCTACCTATCTTCACTTGTCATCTGCTCCTCCCGTTTCTATTATATCCACTTCTCCTTCACCTTGCACACCCAATCACCTTCCATCAGGTCAGGTCCCCGTGACCACCATTCCCATTTACCTCCAATCCCACCTACCCCAAAAACCCACACCATGGTCATCATTACAAGTTTGCCGGTCCGGAAATAATGGTGCCAGTAAGCTTACCAGCACTGTTGTTTCCGGACTGGCAAACTACGAGTCTGCCTGCCAGAGCCGCTGTGTCTGACAGGGCAGACCCTGCCGGACACATCGGCATTGGTAGGCAGACCGTCATGGAAGCACCAGCACTGTTAACAACGGTGCCGGTGCTTCCCTGGTCCCCATTCCCATGGAGTCTTACGTGACTCCATGGGAATGGGGACTTACAATTTACCGGCGCCTGACTTTCCGGAACATCTGGATTGTAATACCCCAGTCTTTCCTGCAAATCTGGCACCGGTTAATCATCAAGGGTCTGGCGGCAACCTGCCGGTAGTAGCAGCACGGTTATCGCCAGACTCTTATTGAGCCCCCCATGTCTTTCTTGGCCTGGCTGTGGAGAATCAGCGGTGATGCTGCCTCTTCCTCTGCAAGGACTGGGCAGCGAGGCCCCCAGTCTTTGTTCCATTTCAGTTGGTGCGTGCCCAACAATGCCATCCTAAACACTGTGGCTACTCCCAGCAGGCCCAGAAGGAGGTGCTTTTTGTCCCGCCATCTAGTTGTAAAAGACAGTCCCCCCTCTCCAGAATACTGAAGCAAGGAATAGGACATCTTGTTTCTTACAAAATGACATTTCGCAGAAAAACATTTTATTTTTTTGTTACATTTTTGAAGAACACTTTCATTGAGTTGAATGCACGAGGGAGTGGTAGCATGTAGGAGAGAGAGTTTAGGGTTGTGGGGAGTGGGATCAATAGGCAGACAGTACAGGTTAAGGGGTTTCCAGCTGCCTGGTATCGCTCCCGGTTGGGCTTGGCAGGGAGGAGAGGTGCTTCCTCCCTGCCATCCCCCTGTACATCAATGTCTAGTACATACTGTTTACATGCTGGTTAGAAAATATGCAATTGTCCATGATGGCTTTTTGTTTGATGTGTTTACTTTGATTTGCTATTCAATTTCACAATTTTGTTCAATATATGTGGCCTGATATTTTCAAAGAATGGTGCGTGTGTGTTCTTGGCAGGTCCTGACACATTCGCTGCTCATCTATTAAACCGCGAGTGAGGCTTTTTTGAAATAGCTTAAACTGTGAACTGAATGATTACATTATTGCCCAGGATCACACACTTTGGTTAAGCGGGAAAGTCAGAATTTGAAACTTGATTGAAATTTAGATAGTTGACTACGCATCCTCCAAGCTCAAGTTGGTACAAATATGTGTTGAAATTTGGTTTTGAATATCTAAAATACTCAATTCGAGGGGATTGGGTCCTCCGACGTATTCCATATCTATGACATGTAATCACCACAGCTGTGCTGCTTCGGAAACTTTTTCGGCGTCTGCGTCCTGCGTCGATGACGTCGATGCGCCGCCGTCGAGGACCTCCTCCGACGTCCGACGTCATCCGATGTGATAAGTAGGACGCACGACGCCAGTAGCCTCAGTTCCGTTTTTTCCGCGAACGTGTTGCTTCATGTTTCTCGGTTCTAGCCTCGACTCATTGGAGTTCTGTTCTTTCTGGTTCTTCGAACCTGTTCGTTTGTGAATATTCCTTCGACGATGTCTTCCACTTCGTCTTCAACCCCGCGTCCGGGCTTCAAGAAGTGCGGGGAGTGTGGGTCCAAGATGTCGGTGACTGACTCGCACGATGCCTGCCTCTGGTGCCTCGGGGAGGCCCACGACACGGATGACTGTGTCGACTGCCTGTCGCTCACGTCCAAGGCCTTACGCGAACGTAAGAAGAAATTGTCGGTAGGTCGGGTGTCCAAGCCCCGGAAGTCGAATTCGGCGGGGCTTTCGACGGTTGATTCGAGGGGTGACTCTCCGCGTCATCGTCGGAAGTCTCGTCGGTCTTCTTCTAGGAGTCGGTCTCGCCACTCCTCAGCCTCTTCGAGGCATTCTCGGAAGCGCCGACACCGGTCGCCTTCCAGGTCCTCTTCAGAGGACTCTGCCCGGCACGTCGGTTACCCCACCAGCCGTGCGACGCCGGAGGAATGGGCTTCCTTCGGGAAGAAGATGTTGGCGATTCTTGAGTCGCAGGGTACTCAACCGTCCGCGCCCCCGAGTGGGGTCGGCCGTGAGAGGTCGAGAGCCACCGCTCGCAAGAGTGGTCGGCGCGAGTCACGGGAGAGGTCCCGTTCGGACAAGGGGGCTCGTTCTCGCCGTACCCGTTCCAGGTCCCGGTCCTCGACGCGATCGAGACCGTGTGCACCTGTGATGTCTTCGAGGAAGACATCGACGTCTGAGGCGTCGAGGGCGTCGACAGGCTTTCTCGAGGCTCCGGCTCCGAGGAAGTCGTCGAAGCCGTCGACGGTCAGGTCGTCGAGGGACACGCTCGGGGCTCCGGCTTTGAGGGCTGTGTCGACGCCGCCGATACTGGAGGCGCTGCATCTGACGTCGACGCCGATTTCCTCGACGTCGACGCCGATCCTCTCGGCGCCGTTGCCGGTTTTCTCGACGTCGGCGCCGATTCGCTCGACGCCATCGACGCCTTTCGTGTCGGAGGTGCCCCGTGTCTCGGGTGTTCCCCCTAGGAAGGCTCTGGTTAAGAGCAGGCACTCTCGGGTGCCTTTCCACCACTTGGATTATATTTCAGAGGCGGATGAGGATTCGGATGGCCTGGTTCCTAGTCAGGTGCCGGATGACATTGTCTCGGGCCATAGTCAATTTGACGATTTGAGGCAGTCGCTGCATGATGCCAGTGGACTGGACACCTCTCCGGAGGTGGAATTTGGTCGGCCTGAGCCTGGCTCCCATGCCGATTCCTCATACCGGCGCCTTATGGCTAGGGTGTCTGAGTATCTGGGATGGTCTGCTCCCCCAGGGGAGTTTGTGCAGGATGATCTGACGGACATCCTTGATGTTGGTCCCCCAACTGACCCGGTACTGCCGTTCCATATGGCTTTACAGCGTAGGGTGGCGGCGGCTTGGACTGCTCCGGAGAGTCTCCCGGCAGTGGGCAGATCCTTGTCGCGAAAATACCGTCCAGCCAGTGGCGACCCCTGCTACTTGACCAGGCACCCCACTCCGGAAAGTTTGGTGGTGCAGGCGGCCACTGCCCCGGCAAAGCAGGCGTCGTACCCTACCATCCCTCCTGATAGGGACGACCAACGTTTTGATGGCTGGGCGAAGAAGGTGTTTTCTTCTGGTGGTATGGCGCTTCAGGCGGCCAACTCCATTTGTGCCTTGTCGCGTTTCACGCACACTCTGTGGAACTGTGTTGCGTTAGCGGCTGAACATATTCCCGAAGGGGACGAACGGGATGGTTTCCTTGCTATGGTCCAGGATGGTAAGGATGCCATGTGTGAGTCCGTTCAGTCGGGTTTGGACTTAGCTGAATGCGTCAGTAGGTCCATGGCGGCGAGCACCGTGATACGCAGGTTTGCGTGGTTGCGGAAGTCGGGGTTTGCTCCTGATGTGCAGTCCCGGCTCCTCAACATGCCCTTTGATGGTGAACATCTTTTTGGCAGCAAGGCTGACGAGAGCCTTGAGAGGTTGCAGACCTCAAAAGCTGCAGCGAAGTCGTTGGGCGCTGCAGTTCGCCAACCTCCGCCTTTTCGTCCTAGGGGACAGCAGTGGAGGGGTGGCTCCTTTCGCTATTACTCGTCCTTTGGTAAAGCGAGAGGAGCTGGCAGTCAAAGGGGCCAACGCAGGGGTACCAGAGGTGGACGACAAGGTACCCGTGGTGCCAAGGCCGCTCGGGCAGTTGCCTCTTTGCCCTCAGGTAACGCCGCAGCCGCTCCTACTCAGTCATGAGGCCATGTACCATGGTTCGCCGGTTGGGGGAAGGCTGGCGCAGCATCTTGTAGAGTGGCGTGCCATTACTTCAGATGTGTGGGTTCTGGAGATCATAACCCACGGCTACTGTCTTCCCTTTCGGCACAGGCCTCGCGACAATCCACCGGGGAACCTCTCTTTGAAGTGTCCGGATCCGCTCCTTGCGCAGGAAATTCAAGCCCTGCTGGAGAAAGGCGCCATAGAACTGGTGCCTGTAGCGGAGAGGAACAAGGGATGGTATTCCCCTTATTTTTTGATTTCGAAGAAAGACGGGGGATTGAGACCCATCATGGACTTGCGCGGTTTGAACAAACTCCTCAGGAAGGACAAGTTCAAGATGGTTACTCTCTCTCAAGTCCTCCAGGCCCTTCAGCTTCAGGACTGGTTGGTGTCACTCGACCTCAAGGATGCTTACTTCCATGTGCCGATCCATCCCAAGCACAAGAAGTACCTGAGGTTCGCGGTTGGCGACTCGCACTTTCAGTTTCGGGTCCTGCCGTTCGGTTTGACCTCCGCCCCGAGGGTTTTCACCAAGCTCATGGTGGTGGTGGCAGCGCATCTCAGGCAAGGGGGGATTCACGTCTACCCCTACCTGGACGATTGGTTGATCAGGGGGAGCTCTCCCGAGCAAGTCCTGGATCATCTGTCCGTCGCCTGCCACTCCCTTCACAGGCTGGGCTTCTCCCTCAATTTAAAGAAGTCCCATTTGACGCCAACACAGAGGCTCCAGTACATCGGAGCAGTGCTCGACACTTCCCTGGGGCAGTGTTTTCCTCCCCAGGTGAGGGCTCTTCACATTCAGCAGCATGCCCAGACGCTCCCGGCGTTCGAGTTCTTGAGGTTGCTCGGCCTCATGGCATCCTGCATTCTTCTGGTGCCAGAGGCTCGCCTGCGGATGAGATCTTTGCAGTGGGCACTCAAGACGCAATGGTCGCAGTCCTCCGGCAGGATGTCGGACCCGGTTCAGGTGCCGCCCTCGGTCGCCCGGGACCTTCTGTGGTGGGCCGTCGAAGGCAACTTGATGAAGGGGGCTCCATTTTGGCTACCCTGGCCGGAGGTGACGATCGTGACGGATGCATCCCTCACGGGATCGGGAGCTCATGCCAACGGGCTGACAGTCAGCGGTCGTTGGTCTCCGTCGGAGTCCAGACTCCATATCAATCTGTTGGAGCTGAGGGCCGTCAGGCTAGCCCTGAAGGCTTTTCTGCTGACTGTGCGAGGAAAGGCTGTCCTGATCATGACGGACAACACTGTGGCCATGCACTACCTCAACAAAAAGGGGGGGGCAGGGTCACTTCCTCTGTGCAGGGAGGCGATGCAGCTCGAGTTCTGGGCCATCCGGCAGGAAGTTTCGATCTCGGCAGTTCATCTGGCCGGAGACGAAAACGTGACGGCGGACGCTCTGAGCAGGCAGAGCGCGATCTCTCACGAGTGGGAATTGGCTCAGGAGATTCTCCTGGAGATCTTCGCCCTTTGGGGGACCCCTCAAGTGGATCTCTTCGCCTCCAGTGTCAACCGGAAGTGCGAGAGGTTTTGCTCGCGGGAATTTCCTCCGAAAGGAGCCTTAGGCGACGCGTTTGTGGTGGAGTGGTCATTCCCGCTGCTGTACGCGTTTCCTCCAGTCCCCGTCATCCCGCAAGTGCTGCGGAGGTTACGGAAGTTCGGTTCCCGGATGATCCTCATTGCTCCGGCGTGGGCTCGGAGGACGTGGTACCCGGACCTTCTCGACTTGTCCATCTGCCCTCCACGTCGTCTTCCCTACCGAGACGATCTGCTCTCACGGGAGGGGGGTCAGGTTCTCCATCCAGAGGTCGGATCCCTCAACCTTCACGCTTGGCTTCTGAAAGGTTGAGGTATAAGGATTGGGACCTCCCTGAAGACGTGATGGAGGTGTTGCTTTCGGCCCGAAGGCCCGCAACTAAGTCTCTGTACCGTTGCCGTTGGCGTAAGTTCTGCGACTAGTGCAGAGTTCAGAATGTGGATCCTTTTGCATGTGACATCCCCATGGTTCTGTCCTTTTTGCTTTCTTTGGCCCACAGGGGCTTGCAAGTGGGTACCATTAAAGGTTACCTGGCGGCGCTGTCCATCTTTAAGCGCTCATCTGAAGAATGTTCTTACTTTAAAATCCCTTTAATTTCACAGTTTCTGAAAGGGCTCACTAATGTGTTCCCTCCGTCGCCTTTCCTGGTGCCCGGTTGGGATTTAAACCTTGTTCTTAGGTTTCTTATGGGTGCTCCGTTTGAGCCTTTACATTCTTGCCCTTTGAGGCTGTTGACTTTGAAAACTGTGTTTTTAGTTGCGGTTACTTCCGCTCGCAGAGTGAGTGAGTTACAGGCACTTTCTGTTAAGCCACCCTTCACTGTATTTCACAAGGACAGGGTTGTCCTTCGAGTTCGTCCTTCTTTTCTTCCAAAGGTAGTGACGGAATTTCATTTGGCCCAGAAGATTGTTCTTCCGGCATTCTATCCTCCTCCGCATCCTGGTAAGGAAGAGGAGAGGCTCCATAGGCTTGATCCTAGGAGAGCTTTGAGCTTTTATGTTTCTCGCATGTCCCGGGTCAGAGTGGACGATCAACTCTTTATTGGTTACGCTGGTAAGCGCTTGGGGCAAGCTGTGACGAAACAGACTTTGTCACGCTGGATTATTTTGGCCATCTCGGAGTGTTACCGCTTGGCGGGTAAGGACCCACCGGCTGGCTTGCGGGCCCATTCTACCAGGGGCGTGGCTGCATCTACTGCCCTGCAGAGGGGTGTTCCTATTCGCAACATCTGTGATGCTGCCACCTGGGCTTCAGTACATACATTTGTACGGCATTATTCCCTCGATTCCATCAGAGGGCAGGATCTGGCCTTTGGCAAGGCGGTCCTTTGCTCTGCTATTTGATTGGCTATTCTAAATTTTGTTTCTAAATTCTTTCCCTCCTCCTTGATTTGGTACTGCTTTGGGAGTCTGTCATAGATATGGAATACGTCGGAGGACCCAATCCCCTCGAAGAACAAGTTACTTTCTTACCTGGTAACGTTCTTTCGATGGGATGGTCCGACGACGTATTCCATATCGCTCCCACCCTGCCTTCCCCGCTGCAGAATTTCTGTTGCGATTGCAGCTTACGTTCCGCAAGGCTTTGTGTCGGACTGGCAGTTGACTAATGTCACACGTTCTGGGGGAAAAAACTACAACTGAGGCTACTGGCGTCGTGCGTCCTACTTATCACATCGGATGACGTCGGACGTCGGAGGAGGTCCTCGACGGCGGCGCATCGACGTCATCGACGCAGGACGCAGACGCCGAAAAAGTTTCCGAAGCAGCACAGCTGTGGTGATTACATGTCATAGATATGGAATACGTCGTCGGACCATCCCATCGAAAGAACGTTACCAGGTAAGAAAGTAACTTGTTCTTTTATAAAATTGCTTTAAAAAGTCACATGATAAACCAACCTGACAAGGGTATCATTGTAGAAACGTGTTGATGAAAAAGAGTAAGGGAGTAATTTTGTTTGCAATCCTAAATTGCACCACTCCTGTTTTCAGTTTTTGGCAAAAGTACACCTCCATGCAATTGTAATTGTTTCCACCAAGTGCTGGTAAAGTAAAGCATAAAACACTGGTAAATATCGCCTTTGATCTTCCCTTTTCCTCTGTGTCTGGAAAAGTGTAAATACCTCCCACAATTGTTAATTGTGGGAGCCATCCACAATGTTTTCTTTTGGAATCTGCCTGCTTTTACCAGTGTAAAAAAGTCAGACGGATTCCATAGGAATCCATTGGTTTTGCAGCAACATAAAAATACATTCTGGTGGAAAACCAATCGGATTCGGCAAAGGGACCTTTAAGAGCAGGCAAACTTGTTAAATTCGATCTGCTCTCCAACTTCGCCTACCACACCATCCAAATTCCTGCAGTGAACAAAAAGTTGTGATAAATGCTTTTAGCGCAACTTTTTCCACTTCGCTTGACTTGGGAAATGATCCACAATGATTGTAGCTTTATTTTCCCCATCCTGAATGATAGCCTACAAACTCCAGCATAAAAGTTAATGAGAATTTAAAAGAAATCTGATAAGAGTACCAACATCAACCCCAGACAAGTGTTTCGCTCTGGTTGGACCTCATCAGTATGGTGGAGCTGTGCCTCTCTAAGAATAGTGAGAAAAGGGTCCACGTCTGGGGCTGCTGCTGGTACTCTTGTTCAGAGGAGAATTGCTTAGCATTTCGGTGCTGGACTGCCCTAGGGCAGGACAAAGACTGATATGTTTTAGATGTTTCTCCTTTGTGAAAGATAGTGAGCTAAAGACTCTGGGTAAGTCTATCATAACCGGGACTAATGTCCGGCAGAGGTACTCCCAGGCCCCCCCTTGTTTTTCTGCATATTAAGTAACTTTGGGTCTCACCCTAAGTTACTAGGGGAATCCAGACGTGGACCCCTTGCTCACTATTCTTAGAGAGACACAGGTCCACCCTACTGATGAGGTCCAACTAGACCAAAACACGTGTCTGGGGTTGCTGTTGGTACTCTTGTTCAGAGGAGAATTGCTTAGTATTTCACTACTGGACTGCCCTAGGGCAGGACAAAGACTGATATGTTTTAGATATTTCTCATCTGGGAAAGATAGTGAGCTAAAGACTCCGGGTAAGTCTCTCGTAACTGGGACTAATGTCCGACAGAGGGACTCCAGGGCCCCCATTGTTTTTTTCACTTTTTGATTTTACTCCTCTCCGCTCCAGAATTACATTTTTGTTACTACCAACCTTATTTTTTCACTTATACTTAAGTTGTTATTGCAGCAGAATTTATATTTTCAATGTAATTTGTAAAGGACCCCAGTTGATTGATGCACCTTCTGTAGACATCTGTGTGAAAGCAACATCATGGGGGTCATTACGAGATAGGCGGTAGCCTATTAGCACCATGGCTGCCTCCCATACCGTGACCGAGTCCGGTCTTGTTCAAGTCCTTTGTCCAGTCCATTCCGCCCCAGAGGGACCGGTAAATCCCCATTGAACAAACCATTCCCCATTCCCATTTGAGCCCCCATAGGGCTCAATAGGAATGGTGAGGGTGCTAATAACGGGCTCGCGCCTAGCAAGCCTGTTATTAGCGCCCTGGTCCCTTAGCCGGACCCGTAAAGGACGTGTGGTCCGACCACACGTCCCTTACGGTTCCCGCTAAGGGACCTCGGAACTGGGCGGTAGGGGATTACCAGCACCGGTCTCCTTACTGGTGCCGGTAATCCCTTACCGCCCAACTCATAATGGCCCCCCATGTGTCATTTATTGTTTGATATAGTTAAACATTTAATAAAGCATGATGTGAAAAAATGCTATATTCCCACAACAAAATAGACCTGCTTTAAATGACAGAAAACAACTTTGTGATTTTAGGTTTGAGAAAATAGTTGTAGGCCTGCTTAAGTAAGTGTGATTGAGTATGCTTAGTGGTGTTTAATGGCCCTCCATCTCCCTGGTTGTTTGTGCTTTCATGTCTGTGAGGCATAGATCATTGTCCAGGGCAAGCAAACAAATCCTGGCTGGGCCTCCTGCAGTGCAGCCTCTCAGAATGATAATCTCTCAGAGGTTCCTGCTGCACATTTAGGGCCTGATTCACAGAACGCTTTCCTATGAGATTGCGCCATTTTAAAACACTTCTGTGAATCAGGCCCTTCGAGTGAAATGCCCAGTGCTGGCGATTGAGCCGGCTCTCGCCAGAACCGAGATCCGGCACCAGATGTGTAGCTGGATCTCGGGATCCGGCCAGAGCCAGCGCTGGGGGGAAAAAAAAGGAAGCGCCTGTGAGCAAACGATAACTTCCTCTGGTGACCGTGTGCAAGGGGCCACAAGAGGGAGTTGCAGTCCTCAGCCACAACCCGGTTCATTTATGCAATGTTTGTCGGATACATGAACCCAGATTATTTATTTATTTCTGTAATGTTTGTAAAATACCTGTATCCGACAAACATTGCATAAATAAATAAATATGCAGGCATCCGACAAATATTGCATGAATAAATAAATACCCCATTAACATTGAAACTATCACACATGATGCAGCCACCCAACTGCTTTCAGAGGGGAGCTGCAGGAGCTGTGCCGGGTGTGGTTCAAGTAAAAGAAAACCTTGCTTATAGCAACAGAAATTACCCTGTTTGAATAGTACCGAAGGGGAAGTTTTAAAAAAAAAATGGGTTGCAAACTGTGCATTTTAAAGAATATTTACTCAGCAACACTGGTCAAAACTATTTTTCCACATAGTGAAGTAACTCATCACTAGTGCCATGGAAGTGGTTTAAAGTGGAATTGATATATAGTTTAGAAAAGAAGCAGCATGAAAGTAATAGCGCTGTTTAAAACTATTATTTTTTACATTTCCTTTGATCGGAGGTCAACTGCTGACTACGCTCCCCTAAACCCTTCCTCCTCGGGCACCGTCCCCCCAAACCACTGTCCCCACCCGGCCCTTGTGGGATCCCCCACCAATTTCTTTCCATTTCCACCACTCTAAATGTCCCCCACACCCAAAATTCCACACTCCCTTGGGTCCCACATTGAAGTCCTCCTTTCTAGGGGGGGGGCAGGGAGTGGCCTTGGGGGGGCCTGGCCCCCCTGCTGGAGCCGGGCCTGCCCGGCGAGATGCTCTACATCTGGATTGGTCAAATCTAGCACTATATGCCTTCCCACCTCTTCCATTGGTTAACAGAATTTTGCTGAAATTCAAAATGTGACACAACCTGACATTGATTCTGTTGGCCCCGTTCTGGCCTTGCCAGATTTGGTTTCCAGATATTCTGGAGTTAGCAGCGTTTTCCCCCCTCAGATCTTCAATATTTGAGAGATCTTTTGACTCAACAGAAGGGGCAGGTTCTTCACCCCCTCCCCTCAATTGCTCAACTGGTTCCGGAAAAGCTAGCCTTCGCCCACTTGCATTTGTCAGAACAAAACATTGCTATTATCTCGGCCTCCATGAAATCTTACACTAGGAAACAATACTGTAGCAAATGGTTACGTTTTTGGTCACTGGGCCTTGGAACAAAACCGTAAATCTCTAACAGCCTCCATTGAATGTCATCCCCTTCATGTCTTATCTTGTTTCCACCGGTGTCAAGGTAGACACTTGCAAACATTACTTATCAGCTATTGGCGCTTACCTGAATGGAGAACACAAGTATTTTTCTCTTTCCAACAAGGCCATTAAAAGCCACTCCGAGGGACTTTTACGCTTGCATCCCCCCTATTTGTGAACTTCCACCTCAGTGGGATCTCAGCGTGGCCTTAGCAGCGCTAATGCAAAAACCATTTGAGCCTATGGCTTCATGCGATTTCGAATTCCTAACTTGGAAATCAGCCTTCTTAGTGGCCATTAATTCGGCTACAAGAATTGGGTCGCTCCAAGCTCTTTCTTCTAAAGAACCATATATTGTGTTCCATGAAGACAAAGTTGTCATGCGTACGGTTCCCTCCTTTCTGCCTAAGGTGGTTTCTGATTTTGTTCACTTAAACCAGGAAATATGTCTTCGCGTTTTTCTTCCTAGACCGCATGCATCTGAGGCAGAAGAGAAATTGCATAATCCAGATCTAGTAAGAAATTTTAAATTCTACCTTGAAAGGACCAAACCGTCTAGAAAAGTGGATCAGCTCTTTGTTACCTTTGTCCTTCTCCTGGCAATAAAGCAGCAAAGGCTTCTATTGCGAGGTGGGTTGTCTCCTGTATCTCCAAGGCTTGCGACTTGAAAGGGCTTGCGACTCCGCAGAGACTTCAGGCTCATTATATTAGAGCCAAAGCAGCATCTGTAGACTTTACCAGGCACGTTCCCATTGCAGAAATCTGTAAAGCAGCTACCTGGACTACCCCGCTTGCCTTTTGCAAGCACTATGCTATGGCCACATTGTGCAGAAATTATGCAAAGTCCTGCCAAGAGGTTCTCTGCAACTTGTTTGCCTGAAACCTGTACATGCTGTCTCCTCCACCCTTGTTCAAAGGCTTTTTAGTCTGGTCCCAACCAGTTGGGAAGGAGGGAGAGCTAGGACGACAGAGAAATTAAAACTTACCTTCATGGTGATTCAGGTTCTCTTAGTCTGGGCTCTCTCTCCTTCGCAACACCCACCCAGCAGTACGCATGTACTTAAATTCTACAATTTCGGCAGAGCCACAGGAACTGAGTGTGGACTGTTGGTGGGACGCGCGCGTGACGTAGGCCCTTCCCCTTCTAAAACTCTAAAAGTGGCAGCTATCTTTTTCAGCCAGCTTTTTCGTTCCGCCTGTGGATTCAGGCATTCCCAAACAGTTGTGAAGGAATGAGAGCCCGGACTAAGAGAACCTGAATCACCATGAAGATAATTTTTCATATAATGGTCGTTTAGTATGACTGATTTGAGATCTGTCGGGCCATTCTGTAATGCTCTAGAGCTTGTGTTGTGGATTGGCACCCAGTTGGTACCAGTATTAGCGTCGAGCGAGGCCGCAACTGTGGATGCATGGGGGTCTATCTGAGAGATAATCCCGAACTGTCGCCTCAAATTAATGGTCGTGGATCTGCCAGGGATGAAGCCCGATTGGTCGGGGTTAACGAGAAGGGGCATATATGGAAGGAGCCTGTTTGCCAAAACTTTGGCCAGTATTTGCTCATCCGAATTGATTAATGATAATGGGCAATATAAGGCTACTTCACTTGGTGGCTTGCCCGGTTTCAACAGCACAGTTATGATCGCTTCAGTCATGGATGGCGGAAGGTTGCCATTAGTGCAAGATTCTTCCCACACCTTAAGCAGCCGTGGGGCAAGGATGTCACTGTATATCTTGTATAATTCTATTGTCAGCCTCTTCTATTTCTTGTAGTGTAACAGTCTATTTTTTGTAGTGGAACCGGATTATCAAGTGCCTCGCAGGCTTCTTCACCGATGTTAGTGAGCGCTATCTCTCCTAAATACTGGTCTACCTCTACCTTAGTACAGGTGTCTTTTCTAGCATATAGTTTCTTGTAGTATTTCTAAAATATTTCATTAATCTCTTCTGTCTTTATTATAAATTGTCCCTTTTCCCCCTCTATGCTTGTAATGGTCTGTGTGCCCTGTGTGTGAGTCACCACGGACTACCCCGGCCAGGTAATGTCCGGGCCTGTCTTCCTCCCCGTATCCACGGGCTTGGACCGGTTTCACCATAAAATGTGCCTCTTAATCCGCCAATTTGCAGAACTTTAGCAGATTACCCTTGATAATTCCCAGGAGGGCCCGGTGTCCAGTATTCCCATATTCATTTTCGAGTCTATGCTGTTCCTGTTCTAGTTCCCCCAACTCCCTCCTAGTGTTCTTTAGGATCCCAGATGTAAACGATATCACGGTGCCTCGTAACCATACTTTAAATGTTTCCCATATTGTTGTGTAGTGTGGGACCGTACCCTCGTTGATACCGTACCCTTGTTGAAAACATCTCTATTTCTTCATGTAAGGATGACGCCAGTGTGGCGTCAAGTACCGCTCCCGGCGACATCCTCCATTGTGGTCTGGGCCTTGGCGTCATGGACAATGAGATGCGCATTACCACTGGGGAGTGGTCCGATCAGGTGCGCAGCAAGATCTTGCTGCCGCGTAGCCTATGCATCCATGTCGTGGACATCAGCCAGTACTCGATACGGGACATTGCATTGTGGACTGATGAGTAGAATGTGTATTCAGTTACTTCCGGGTGTTCCACCCTCCATACAGCTACCAACCCATGAAAGGGCATCATTTCTTTAAGTGTTTGAGCAGTCGCCGTGTCCCAGCGCTATCTTGTGGTCGATCTGTCTTTAGCTACGTTAAGAATCGTGTTAAAATCACCGCCCCATATCATTGGGACATCTGATGTTTTCCCAAGTATTCTAGAAATCTGAATATAAAAGGAGGGATTGTCAATGTGTGGACCGTATGTGTTAATCAACATAATCTTTTCCCCTGCTAATTCACCCCTGATGATAACATATCTCCCTTTGGGGTCCACCTGGATATCATCCGCACTGAAGGCGAGTGATTTGTGTATCAATCTGAGTACTCTTCTCGCCTGGGATGAGTAAGAGGTGTCAAATCTTTGTCGCCCCCACTTGGGTGCAAATCTGTTGTGTGTTGAATCCAGTCCGTGTGTTTCCTGAAGCATCACGATTTTAGGGGAATGTCTTTCGATGTATGCTAAGAGTTTTCTAGCTTTAATGGGGTTGTTTAGACCTCGCTCGTTCCAAGAGATAAATACTGTTGGATCATCCATTTATTTCCTGTTTCGGCTTAGTTTGTCTATGTAATTGTGCCGGCAATGTGGTGGCCATAACACGGTCCAGTTACCTGTCTGTTAACCTGTCCGTCAACTTTACTGTAACTCTCCCGCCTCCCTTCATCCCGGCAGGCCATTCCCAACTGCACAATCTGGGTTCCACCCCCTCCCATATCACCAAACTTGTGAATTTTCCCACTCTCCCTCCTCCCTCACCATCTACCCCAACTTGATGATGCACCCTTTGTGTACCACAGAACTTCCCTGTGGTGCCTTCCTGGCAGCTATCATCTCTTGGTCCGCCATACGGGCCCCTCCGAACAGGCTTCAGTTAGACTATCTTTTTGGCACCTGTACTTTGCTTTAAACATGAACCATTGTGTTAATGGTACGGTAGAGCCCCCAATCAGTCTCCCCTGTCTTCCAGTCTCTTTGAGTCTAGGGCCATGGTTCTGATCTACGCTGTGGTCTGGCCGTGTAGGGGGAATGGACGCCTCCACGTAGTCCATGGCGTCTGTAGCATTTTTTAGAAAGTGTGCTCTCCCTCCGTGCTGCATTCGCAGTTTCACCAGAAACATTAAAGCGTATGGAATTTGCCTTGTCCTCAGCAATCGCTGAACCGGGTCATATGTTCTCCTCTGGGCTTATATCCCAGCTGAGAAGTCGAGTATATGTGTTTTTTGTTCGCTTCATAATGGAGTCTCCCTTTCTCTCTTGATTATTTCAGGATAAGGTCTCTGTCTCTATAGTTGAGCATTTTGGCGATGATTGTGTGAGGAGCGGCGCCTGGTCTAGGTACATGGGCGCAGGTGCGGTGTGCACGTACGACCAGGAAGTGTGTAGAAAAATTGGACGATGCAAATAGGGTTTTTCAGTAGTGTTTCAACGAATGGTTCCATTGGGCCCTTGCATGCTCCCTCCATTACCCCGACAATGAGCACATTGTTTCTCCTTGAGCATGATTCCAAATCTTCACATTTGCCTCTAACTTTGTTGAGTTCCATCTTTAAGCCGGCAATGTCGTGGTCGTGCTTTCCCACCTCATCCTCCACCTCGCTAATTCTTGTCTCTGCCTCATTTATACGGCTGCTTTCTTTTTCTAGCTTGGATTTAAGCGACCCGATGGTCGCCACGATGTCATCCAGTTTAACTTTTTCGACATGAATCCACTTTGCATGGCCAATAGCTGGTGGTCTTTACAGGCCTTATCTGTTGTTGCTTCCGGCCTGCGGCTTCGGGGTGTATCTGGAGTCCCCCGTGCTTGGGTCTGGGAACTAGTGAAGGTGTTCATTGGGCCTTTTGTTTCTCCCTGCACCTTTCGTCATATTGCGTTTTTGCTTGTGGACGGGGACCCTTTGTCTTTAGTGAAAGCCGGCCTGTCGCACACATCCATCAGAGTGCATTTAGTAGCCATTTCACGCTATACGCATACCACAAGCCAGCCTTCTCTGTAGTATCATAGATTGGTGAAATAAGGGTCTGTTTCTTCTTTAACCCAGTCTGGGCTCCAGCGTGTGGATTCAGTGTTTCCTTTCCAAATTTATGGGTCCGCCTTTCAAGCCTCTAGACAGAGCCTCTTTGAAATGTGTCTCACGGAAGACTGCATTTCTAGTTGCCATCACTTCAGCCGAACGGGTCGGTGAACTGCAAGCTCTCTCCTCGAATCATTCCTTTGTGCAAAGGTACCTTTCGGCATTTCAAATGAATGAACCCTTAATTCTACCAGTGTTATTTGGCTCTCCTTTGTTACCAGCGGAGCGATCCTTGCATTCCCTTGATGTCGCCCGAGCTTCCAAATTCTATGTGGCTCGCACCAAGGAGTTCCGAAAGTCCTCACAACTGTTTGTTGCCTTCGGACCTGTTGCCAATGGAAACGCCCTTTTTCAAAGTCTTTCATTGCAGGATGGCTGTCAGATGTATTTCTTATTGCCATCACCTTGACGATAGGCCCCTTCCAGGAAGACCAAGCGCACAATCAGCAATATCTGTGGCGTCTACTACGGCTTTCCTGTCTGGTGTTCCCCTGCTCGACATCTGCAGGGCAGCCATGGTGGAGGTCGATCCACACCTTCACAAGGTTTTCCTGCATCGATAGGGATTCCAGGGAGGAGTCCCGAGTTGGCTAATTAGTGCTTTGTGACCTGCTCGCATGAGGTGGGTGTTCCAGAGGTGAGTTAGTTGTTTCTGCTGAGCTATGCCTCCACCTATTTTTGGTTGTGTATATATAGTGCTGCATAAGCGTATTCAAGAGCATGTGAATCCATGAAAGATCCAATGCTGGAGAAGGAATATGTTACTTACCTGTAACTCCTGTTCTCCAACATTGGTATCTTTCTTATTTTTTTCTTTTTTTTAACCAACTTTATTTTCATTTTTACTTAAGACAATAGTTGAGCTTTCGTTACAACATGTGTTAAGAACATTGTTACCAACATGAACCCCTTATTCCACACCCTTGAACTTTCTCGTTGAGTCTAGTATTGTCTTCATACTTTTCCCAACCCCTCCCACCCTCTCCCACCCTACCCGCCCCCCTTCCTTTTATTGTTTCAACCAATGAGAACCATGGTTGTAACCAGAACAGTTCCATGAGGCAACCCCTCCGCCATATCTTCTGCTGTCTTTATCTGATATGGATGTTTTTAAGAGTCCGGGGTTTAAAGTATTGATTCTCCCGCTCCCCCACATAGACCTGAAGTGGATCCCATATGGCCAAGAATTTCAGATATGTCCCTGATTTTGTGGCACAAATGTTCTCCATTGCCATAACTCCCCACACTTTCACCCACCACCATGGAGTTGTAGCGCCCTCCACTGTCTTCCATCGTTGGGCCACTGTCATCCTTGCTGCAGCCAGTAAGTGGGTTATGAGAGCCGCTCTGTTCCCTGAGGCCGCATATATCCCTTCTGCCACTGCCCCCAGCAGAATGACTTTCGGGGACCATGGTAGGTCTGCGCCCGTTATGTCCCTGATCTGGCTCAGTATTTCTTTCCAGTATACTTTTATCTTTGGGCACGACCACCACATGTGGAACATGTCTCCTCTTTCTCCACACTGAAGCCAGCATTCTGGGGGGTACATGGGGATCATTCTGTGTATTCTACTTGGTGGCATGTACCAGCGATAACATAGTTTGTATGCCGATTCTTTTATTGCCGTGGATTTGGATAGTTTATAAGCCCTCCTCCAGATTTGACTCCATTCTTCCTGTGTAATCTCCTCTCCTATGTCCCGCTCCCAGTCCTTCATATACTGGAGGGTGTCGTCTGTTTGCAACTTGTCTAGTAGCTTGTATAGTCTAGTAATCCCTCTTTCATGTGTCCCCTCCCGTATTCTTAGTTCTAGGCCTACAGGGGGTCGTAGCCCTGCCCTTTTTACCTCTGGGTGTGAGATCCAGTGACGCAATTGTATATATTTAAATCTGTGGTTTTCGGCAATACAAAATCTTTGTTTGCATGCTTCGAAGGTAAGTGGGGCATCATCCCGATACATATCTTGTAGGGACAATGTGTCTGCTTCACTCCAAACTTCCCAGAACCTTTTGTGAAGCCCGGGCAGGAAGTCTGGATTATGCATAATAGGGATAGTGGGCCCAGACCTAGTTTGACCCCCCTGCTACGGATAGCCTTATCGCAGCTGTGTAGAGTCGTCTTAGTGGCCTCTAATAGGATACTTCCCTTATCTCTTGCTTTTGACTTTAGGAATGGTAGCATACCCAATGGGATATCTGTTGTGGTCTGTTCTATTTTCCCCCAACGTGGAAGAGGGTCTTTACCCGCCCATTTCAGTGCTGGTGCCAGTTGGGCTGCTAACACATCTCCCCATATCTGGGACTCCCAGCCCCGCAAGAAGCGTGGGCCGCATCAGGATCCTTTTTTGGATCATCAGCTTCTTATTTCCCCAGATAAATTTAAACATGGCCTTCTGGAGTTCTTGGATCTGTTTTGGGGGGAGGACCACTGGGGTTGAGCTTACTACTACATACAGTAATTTGGGTAGCAAGGTCATTTTTATCGCAGCTATTCTAGTAAACCATGATAATTCATGAGCGTCCCATCTCTGCAAGTCTTCCTGCAGGCGCGTCCATAGAGGTGTAATGTTTGCCTTGAGCAGGTTCTTGACGGTTCTAGCGATATGGATTCCTAAATATTTCAGGGACTGTTTTTCCCATTTCAGGGGATAACGTTCCTTCAGGAGTGCTATGTCCCCGCTACCTTCGGTTATATTCAGGGCTTTGGATTTGGAATAGTTTATTGTGAACCCTGATGTTTTTTTTAATTTCTGCAGTTCTCTAATTATTCTGGGTAATGTGTGTATTGAGTCTGCCATGTGGAGCATGACATAATCTGCGTAGAGGGCTATCTTGTTTTGGATCTCCCCGGTGTGTACCCCTCTAATTCCCGGGTCTTCCGTTATTCTGCAGGCAAACGGTTCCATTGCCATTGCAAATATGAGCGGGGAGAGAGGGCACCCCTGCTGAGTACCCCTCCGGATATTGATTCTTTCTGAGGTGTAGCCATTCACCATTAGTTGCGTAGATGGATGCTGGTAATTTGCCAGAACCATCTTGGTGAATATCGGTCCACAGCCGAAACCCTGCAGTATCAATCTTAGGTATTCCCAGTCTATGCTGTTGAATGCTCGTGTGGCATCTAATGCGGCAATCGAGAATTTTTGGGCACCCCTGGCCCCCCATTCTATAATGTCAATTACGCGCCAGACATTATCCTGAGTGTGTCTTCTCCTTACAAAGCCTGCCTGGCCTGCGTGTATTATCTCTGGCAGTACTGCTGCCAATCGATTCGCCAGTATTTTTGCATATAATTTTGCATCTGTGTTGAGGAGAGCTATGGGGCGGTAACTTGTGCATTCTACTGGGCCTTTCCCAGGCTTTAGGGGTAATATCGTGGTCGAGTGTCCCATGTCCTTTGAAACTGCTCCCCTATCCCTGATTGCCAATTGTGCCTGGAACATTTTGTAGAACCCATTCCCTAAGCTGTCTGGGCCTGGTGCCTTTCCCCTGGGTAGCGCTGCTATCGCATCACACACTTCCTGTATTGTGATGAGGGCCCCTAATTTTCCTTTTTGTTCCGAAATCTGTGGCAGTTTTACGGCTGACAAATAAGACACTTGTTATGCTGCATTCAGGTTCTTGCTGATCAGCAGTTTTTTGTGAAAGTGGACCATCGTTTCTAGTTTCTCCTCATCTCCCGTTTGCAGTTCCCCTCTACTATTTCTTAGCCGGGTAATATGATTACGCGCCTTCTGTTTGCGTAGTTTAGCTGCCAAGAATTTGCTCGCTTTCCCCCGTGTATGTAATATGATTGTTTCGTGTTTACCAGTATTTGCGCTGTTCTATCTGCAGTATGGTTTTCTAGTTTGGCTCTGGCATTTTTAAGGTCTCGCCAGGCTCTGGGCGTCCGACGGGTCTTATGGAGCTTTTCAGCATTTCTCACCTCTTCTTCTAATTTGCGCGTTATAAGGGCTCTCTCCCTATAGTATTGCGTTGCTTGTGCTATGAATTCCCCTCTAATTGCTGCTTTCCTCGCATCCCACACCACCCTCCAGTCCACCTCCCCATTGTCATTTTCAAGGAAATAGTTCCTTATGACTTCTTCCATGTGTGCCCTAAGTGCGATATCCCTCAGGATTGTTTCATTTAGCCTCCATTGTGGTCGGGGTCTATTTATTGTCCCTTGCAGTTCTATGCAATTCACTACCGGGGCGTGATCGGAGAGATATTGAACACCGACTTCAATTTTTTTGACATAGGGGATTAATGTAGAGGACACCAGAATCATGTCTATTCTAGAGTAACCCCTGTTTACCGCGGAGTAGTGTGTGTATTCTCGGATATCCGGGTGGAAAATCGGCACGTTTCTATCACCTCCAAATCTCTGAAAAGTTTTCCTAGGGCCTGTCTGTTTCACTGATCTGCTGCAGTCGGGGGGGAATGTTTTATCTAATTGCGGGTCCATCACACAGTTAAAATCCCCTCCTATTATCACTCAGCCCTCGCACCATCCTCCCACCCTGTGGAGTAGTTTAGGGATGTACTGGTCCTGCTTTTCATTGGGGACGTAGAGTGCTAGTATTGTATACAATTGGCCATTGACAGTACCCTTTACCCCCAGGTATCTACCTTCCTGATCATTCATTGTTTGCTGTTTGTGAAAGTCTAAGTCTCTGCTACATAAGATTGCCACCGCTTTTGTTTTTGTCTAGCTTGAGGCAAAAAACTGAAGAGGATATGTTCTGCTCCGCATCCTTTTTTCATCTTTCTGGAGCAGGTGCGTCTCCTGTAGAATCGCTATCTTTGATTGCATAGCTTCCAGTCTGCCTAAGATCGAACGCCTTTTAGCGGGGGAGTTTAGCCCCTGGACATTAATCGAGACAATGTTCACTTCCTCCATTACTCCCTAGGTGAGGATTATCTGCCTGTTGGACTACATGTTCTTGTTTGCTATAGCTTTCTCTGCCTGCTTTTGCTTCCGTTTCACACATTTGTGGAGTTGGCTCACCTTTCTTCCCGGTTTTTGGTTCTTTGCTTTCCTGTCATTTATTCCCTTTCCCCCTCTTACCCACCCCTTTCCCTTTCCCCGATCCTGGGAGTGCATGAGGCCTGGGCTCCCAAGGGGCCCCCCCGCTGGTCACAGCGGGCTTAGGGCCTTTAACTCTTCCCCAGGTCACAATAGTCAGGAGTTGTATTACCTGACCCTGCTTCCAAGATTTATGACCTCCTACCTCCGTGCAGGTGCTTCCATTCAGTCGTGCGGTTTTCTCACATTTGGATAGCACTTCACTCGTTGTCCGTGTGATGGGCCGAGTTTGGATCTGTTGGGCCTCTCCGTTCCCGGTCATGAGCCGGCTGCGAGCTTCCGGTTCTTCCTTTCCTCCCTCGTCTTTGCTTTCTCTCCATTGACCATTCCCATGGTTTGCTGGGCGGGCCATTCGTGTTTGGGTGCGGGCGCACAGGCGCCTCTGGTTGCTCGTCCTCCAGGCGTAGCAGAGCCAAACCCTCTGCGCAGTTCCCAATTCTCCTCTGTTTTCCTTCCCATGTAAACGACAGGCCAAACAGGTGCGTCCATCTATATCGGATTTGATGTGTTCGAAGGGCCTTCGTAACAGGTTGCATTAGCCTTCTTTTGTGGAGAGTGATCAGGGCAAAGTCCTGGTATAACTGTATATGGGAACCATTAATCGTAAGGTCTCTGTTTGTTCTTGCCGCGCGTGGCACCTCCTCTTTCAGACCATACGAAGTCATTGCTATCAGGACATCTCTAGGTCTCGACCCTGATTCATTGCGTATTGGGCTCACGGGGTGTATCCTGTCGAAGCTGATAGTCTCCGGTTGGATATCTGCTAGCAGGCTGCTAAAGCAGAGTTGCATGGTATCTTTTAGATCCTTGTCCTGCACCGATTCGACCAGGCCTTTGACCCTAATATTAGATCTCCCTCCTGAGGTCTCGCTGGGGTTTTTGCTCTGGTTGGGCCCGTTTTGGATTTGGTGCCTGGCATCTGAGTTGCTCTGGCCACTGTCGGCAAGCTTTATTCCCAGTGTGGAGTATATGTTGCTATCGTTGCCAATGTTCTTTTGGGTTTGGCTTGAGTAATCAGCAATTATATGTCCGTCGCAGGCTGTTGCAGTTCCCCGGCCCCTTGCCTCCCCGGGTCTTGATGGAGCTCGGCCCAGTCACGTCAGGGATGCTGCCTATCGCCTCAGTGTGCTCCTCAGGCCTGCCCCACTTCTCCTTTGGTCTACGGGAGGGCCCCGCTCATGGGGCGTCCTCCCCTCGGGGCCCGGGTCTCACCCAGCACCTGGGAGAGTGCAGGATGGACGCCTCCGCTGCTGTCGCCTGGGCTGGCCCTGAACTGCCCCCCCTCCGCGTCTCTGCTCCCTCTCGGGTGTGCGCACGGTTCCCTGGGATGGGGGCTCCCTCACCTCTGGGCCCTTCGCTTCGCTAGCAACCGCTGCTGGTACCTTTATTACTGCTGTAGCCGGTGCTCCGCAAGTTCTCCCTGGCCTGTCGTGCTACTCCGTTGGGCGGGAAATCCTCGGTCCCTGACGAATGCTCAGTCTGGATCGTGTTGTGTTTTCCGGCTGTCCAATTTCGGGTCTCTGCTCCCCACTGTGGCCGTGTCCTGGGAGCTGGGCGAAACCTCCGAACAAGTGTTGTCGCTTGCTAGCTGTTGTTGTTCCGGAGCCCCCGATTCCCTCTACGGCCTCCGTTGGATTGCCGCGAGGGACGTGGGCTCCGCCACACACCAGGCACGTCCTCAGACCCACACCTCTCAAATGTTCGACCCGGATCGTGTTGTGTTTTGTTTTCCAGCTGCACAATTTCAGATCCCCTGCCTCCCGCTGTAGCCGTGTCCTGGGAGCTGGGCGATATCTCCGATCGAGTGTTGACGGTTACAGGCTGTTGTTACTCCGGGGCCCCGCGCTTCCTTCTGCGGCCTCCGTTGAATTGCTGCGGGGGCCGTGGGCTCCGCCACACACACCGGACACGTCCTCGGACCCACAGCTCACGGATGTTCTATCCGGGTCATGTTGTGCTTTCCAGCTGCCTTATTTTGCCGCGATTTTCTCCTTTTTCGTTTGCCTGCACGGAGTACCCGAGGTGTGCGTTCTCACGGTTCGGCGGCCATCTTGGAATCGGTATCTTTCATTGAATCACAGGCGACCCACCCTCCTACCCCTCTCTGGCTCTAATTGACTCATACTGCCACATTAGTGCGCTGCCAAATCTGAAGATGGCCACCAGGGGAAGAGATACGGGATCTGTCTAATTGGCTGTGGTCATTATGACCCAAAATGACACTAATACAGCTCTAAAGTAACTAGCAGTTTAAAAGATTAAAGGTAAACTGCTTTAAGGTTACTGAAGAGTCCCACCCTGACGACAGGGAATATTCAAGAGTATGTGAATCCATGAAAGATACCAATGCTGGAGAACAAGGAGTTGGAGTTAAGTAACATATTTCTTCCCTGTGATGAAGTAATTTAACAAAGACTGAGCATTTTGAGCTTGTTTAACTAAGGTCACCCAACCCCAATTACGAAGATTGGGCATATACCTTTCCAAATCACACTCGTTGCTGACATACTGGCAGTTAGCCTGCATTTTTTGATGCCATGCAACAGGGAGGGTACGCTTTGTTGCCTGGTTCGGCCATCTGGATTTGCTGGACTATGAGCTGATGGGCGTCCAGCTGCATCATCTGACACATTTAACTTACTTTACTTCTCTTCTATGCTTTCTTACTCTGTGTCTTATCTTTTACTTTTTGGGTGGTGGTTTGGAATTAATTTTTCTAGAACTTGTTAGCCGCCTTTTTTTAAAATTTATTGTCATTCCACAACTTGCGATACACCCAATGTAATGTGTCTTGGATAAAGATGTAAAAAAAAAAATAATAACTTTACAACATTTTCATCAACACACAACTCTGTCCCAGAACCAATCCTCCTCCCTCCTTTCCTCCCAGCATAACCCCTCATGCATGCGCTCCCTCCCCACGACCCTTAACCAACACATCTGGTTGCTTAAATTGAACATCAGTCAGCCCATATATCATGTCACCCGCGGGACAAACTAGTGTGACCCCTAGCGCAACTTATTCCCCATTGTTCACCCGTGTCTGTGCTCTTTCAGTAGATAGTTCTTCAGTGGGTTCCATATGTCTTTTGCTCTACTGCAGGCTGGCAGCGCGTTTCCATACTGGATCTCATAAGTCTCAAATGTCCCAGAGTATGTAACCAGGATACTGATATGAGTGTTGGCCCTCTATACAATGCCCTTGCCACCATAGCTCTGGCCACTATCTACACCATACTCTGGAACTTCTGAATGCTTATACCCTCGACCTGAAATATGCCTAGTAGCCATATCCTAGGAGACGCCTGAATATATGCCTCTGTCATCTTGTTTGCAGTGCTATGATTTGGTTCCAAAATCTCTAGACAAGTGAGCAGGTCCATGCTAGATGTATGAAATCGACTCCCTCTGCGTGACATCTAGCACAGCTCGATGAGGTGCCTGTAAAGTATCTTGCCAATTTAATCAGGGTGTGATATGCTTGGTGTAAGCATTTATAATGTGTAAGCCTACACCTGCTATTCAGTGCATTAGCTCTAGTCTGAGAACAAGACTGCTTCCAATGCTTAGCCGAAAGGAATTCCCCCAGCGAAGTTTCCCATCTGGTTCTTGCCTCATCCCGCCCCTGTATTTTCTCCATCTTATATACGGTTGATACCATTTTGTTATACCTAGGGGGACTTGTGATATGTAGAGCCAGGGGGGACATAACGGGTGTGGAAGGTGTGCTCTGTATCTGCTGTTTTGTCATGTTTCGATGCCTAGGCCTCAAAATGCACACAAACTATCTGTTCCTGCATCATTTCAATACCCTATGCCCCATATATAGAATGTTTCGGAGCATATAGTCTATCCTGTCCCACTAGTTCAGTCATTTTGTCCCATTATGCACATGTTACGTGAACTGTTTGTATTTCCCGCTTATTAAGAACTCTGACCCTACAGTACCGATTTTAAGTTTGATGCGTACACAACCGCTTTCTCTATTTTCGGGGAACTGAGAAGAAGCAAGTTGCAGCAGGGAACAAGGACGCTCCTGGAGGCGCCGTCATGAGAAGCTCAGAAGCCAGGGGTTTGCAGCCTAGAGGTCGAGAGCAGAAGAAGCTGTGGAACGAAGGCCAGTGGTACCGGAAAGCCGGCGAGACGAGGAAGCGAGCCGCTGGGAGAATTGCAGACCACTGAGAACGCTGAAGCAGCCAAGCTTTGTGGCATACACTGCACACCATTGGAGGAAAATTACATGAACTAGGTGAACCCGAGCAGGGGAGCCGGAACGCAAATCAATTGTTGAATGAAACAAGTGAAAGGGGGTTGAGGACCCAATGGTTGATTGAAGAAAATATGGTGAGTCTGGGTCCCCCACCCAATTGTGTTAAGACAAGTGTTTGAAAGGAGAGATTCATCCTCTTGAATGTGTGAAAATGCAGGGAAAGGGAGGTATTCCCCTCGTGATTGAAATTGTGTTTTTCCAAGAGAACGTCCACCTCTAGGTACTGTGAACATTGCGAATATGGGAAGGGAGGCATTCCCCATGTAATTGGAAATTGTGTTTTGCAAAGTGAGGAAAAGCAACCTCTTAGGACTGTGAATATTGCAGCCAATGGAAGGGAGGCATTCGCTCGGTATCATTAGAGGACTCTGAGTAGCCAAGAGAAGAGACTTCTTGGCATTGTAAATTGTGAAAGTGAGAAAAGGATTGAGGGAAAACCATACCCCTCTTGAGAAAGCTGTTAATTTAAAACCCTATTGAATTCCGGATGCTTGTGGAGAACATGCTAGCTTCCGATATAATGGAACCATCACAGAGCCCCCCTGGTCCTCGCCGGATCAGTCGTGGAGGTTTTGTATTAACTTTGAGAAGTTAAATGCACTATCCCAGTTCAACAACTATCCCATGCCTAGAATAGACGACCTTACTGGTCGACTGGGATCTGCAGTTTTTCTCTCCCTGATTGATCGAACTAAGGGCTATTACTAGGTACCAGTGAATCCACCAGACAACGAGAAGACCTCTTTCTCCACTCCTATGGGGCTATTTCAGTTTAAAGTTCTACCGGTTGGTCTCCATTTTCAGAGATTAATGGATCAGGTGCTCCGGCCATTCTCTGGGTTTTGCGGGGCCTACTTGCGTGACATAGTTATTCATGGTAGAACTTGGGAGGAACACTTGATTCACCTCTGAGGTTACCAGGGCCTCTAGGAAAGCCAGTCTTATTGCCAACCCAAAAAAGTGCCATCTGGCTCAATCTGCCATTAGGTATTTTGGCTTTTTGTCATCAATGGGCTTCTACAACCCCAAACCGAAAAGGTTTGATCAGTACAGGAGACACCAGTACCAAAAACTAAATGGGACCCAATAGCCTTTCTTGGCATGGTGGTGTATTACAGGCGGTTTATACCGAACTACTCCTCTATCACCTCTGGTCTTACCGAGAAGCTAAGAAATGGAGAAGCCCAAAAACTCAAATGGGATAAAACCATTCAGGCCTGCTTTAAAACCCCAATGTCTCTCCTTTGTAGTGCACCGCTATTGAAAGTACCCAACTTCACCAAAGAACTTGCTCTTTAAACAGACGCTTCAAAGGCTGGCCTAGGGGCTGTTTTCACCCAGCAGTGTGAGGGAATAGAGCATCCGGTATTATAAGTCAGCAGAAAGCTGTTCCCTAGAGAAAATATTATGCAACAATGGAATTAGTCTCGAGCCATAAAATGGGATTTGGGGTATTTGAAGTATTATCTCACCAGTAGAATGTTTGGCTAGTTACTGACCACTCACCTCTAACCTGGATGAGCCTCCTTAAAGACACGAACCCCAGAATTATGGGCTGGTTTCTTGATTTTCAACCTTATTATTTTTGTGCAGAACACCAGAAAGAGCAAGGTAATAAAGACGTTTTGTCCTGTTTTCTACTTGGAAATGAAGAAACCAACAGCGTAAGGGCAAAGGTATGTGACGAATCTGAGGATGTTGTCCTTTCTCCCGTAGGGGGAGACACTTGCCATGGGGCCAGGGCGGTGCGTCCATAGTAGAATAGTCCCCCTGGGGGTGGTGCACCAAGGGAGGATTACATGGGGAAGGAAGCCCCTTATTGGATTGGGGACAACCATTCTCAGAGAACGCAGTATACCTTCGCTTCAGAACACCCAACCCCTTCTCCAGTGCCAAATTCCCCCCCCCCACCCTAGACAGTGCCCATGTGTTCTATTGACAGATGATCAACAACTGTTAAACGAGGGAGAGTTGTTTTCTACGTATAAGCATGGGATCCGAAACCAGGACAGATTCCAGGAAGTCCTGAGAGAGATTGGGGTAACCAACTTTGAAGACAGGACACTCTGCCTAGTTTTTCTTTTATATTTATTCTAAGCAGTAGACTGCGCTCCAGATAATATTTTGAATTGAGAGTATTTTACTCCCATTTTTTAAAGTTGGGAGTAAAATGATTTTTAGGAAGTAAAAATGCAAGTCCAATTCCCAATAAGAGTATTTTTTACACAAGTACAAATGTTATAGCTACAAAATTGAATTTTTCGTATTAATTATTCCTTTGCACCTAGATATTCATACACATTAAAAAAATATACATGTTTACTTCTTCCAATCAGTAAGTAATAACAGTAGTTTCGTCCTGTGCTACTATGTGCACTACTGGTCCAAACATTTTGATGAAGCTGTGTGGCTGAAAGCAGGAGCACATGGTCCTACCTTTCTGTTTACTATTTTGGGATGGCAGTATTTTTACTTCCTATTTTTATTTTTTGAGAGTATTTGCCCATTTTTAGGGCGTAAAAGTGGCCGATACACCCCTTCTCTGTAGGGCTGGTGGTAGGGACAGTTTAGAGGATACATTTTGGACAGAGGACCATTTTTGTTATTTTGACTATTGACAATCACCTAATTATAGTTTGTTAGGAAGGGAACTCCCCTTTTAGCAATAGGGCTTGATGGTTCTTTTCTTTTAAGTTGAATAAAACCCTTTGATAACATGTTGTCTGGTCCGAGTCCTCCTTCTGACTTGCCACATGACGCAGCATTTGCTCGAAGTACCTGCCTACATGCTTCTCTCTTCTGGTTATTGGCAGTCGCTTGATCATTCTCCACCTGCCCCTGGCCCTGGATTACATGAGTGTTTGTCTCTTTTTCATGGCTCCTGCAGCGTTTCCTTGTTTTTTTCCAGCATTGCACCGAGTACCATAATCTTATCCTGCGCTGGCTGTGTTTTGCTGAAAATCAAAATGGTGCTTCACCTCTCCCAACCCCCTATCATGTCCGTGTAAAGCAGTCTTCATAGCCACTTCCTCTATGGCCATCTTTGAAGTAACCTTTTCACTATGTTTGCATGATGGGTTCATTGATTGTGCTGCAAATGCAATCCATTTAGTGCGTGAATCATTTATCCAAACATGACACTCATCACTCTGGGCTGCTGGTAAGTGTTTGTGCCCTTCACTACGGGCAATACAGGCAACTTACTGGCCCTTCACCTATTGCTCAGGATCATTAACCTGTGTTGGGGTAAATAAGTGTGGGCATTGCCCACACCCTCTCCAAGAATGCTAAATGGTTTGTATAATTTGCTACTTCTTTAAGATCTACTTGGTGTTGAAACTCTTCAAAATGGCTAAATATTGAATGGAATAAAATGGAGACTGTACAAACTCTTCCCGTCAGTTTCCTTTAATGTGTGGTTTGGGCCCATGATCTAATTACTGATTTGACATAGCAAAATGTGTATATTTAATTACAAATTCACACTGTTGCTTGACATTAACATTCCACAAATTTGCAGAAAGAAACAATTATCAAATGTGCATGTGTTTCAGGTGCTAAATGCTCAGAAAGCAGGATACAAGGCAGCAGTCGTTTACAATGTTGATTCTGATGACCTCATCAGCATGGGATCCAATGATGGTAAGTATTAACTCCTATAGATATGAAAAAAGTCAGTCCAGTGTATAAGGACACAAAACGGAAGGACATTGCGAACAAGTGAAGCAAGAAGTCCAGACCTCATTTGGTATGTTATTGAAGAGATGGCATTCCGAATGTTCCGCTTTTCTAATAGGAGGTTTAAGGGGAGAGGAAAACCCATGAGGTAGTCCAGAAAAATGTCAGACCTGTTCAGTTGATTTCTGTGGAGCATTTAAAACAGAAGACAGTGATGAGGAGCAACCGAACAGCAGCATAAGATTGCATGGAAAGTGTGGGTAGTTGGAGTGAATTCTGCTTATTTATTTTTTTTTTTTTAAGAGAGAGTCCTGCATGAGCTTGCAAACCTCAAGTGCAAGTCAACGTGAACACATGGACTATTTCCTAGGATATGTATTGAACTGGGAGAGAGGGTAACAGCATAATTTACAACTATATTCAGTCACTCCCGAGAGACTGGAAAGATTCTCATAGTTAATGAGGGAGGCCAATGCTGTCTGTATCAAATTGCTTAAATAAGTCTAGAGAAAACCAAAAAAGTGGATCTCTAAAACATTACATTGATCATCACTTCTCGCTGTCTGCATAGTCTTACTTTTGGTTGCAAAAGACTAGGGGTTTTTACTTGTATGCTCCAGATGCTGCATGTACCTTCTTTCCTAGTCTTTCACTTGATTCTGAACATGGTTTGGTGCATTCTTCAACTTCCTATATGCAGCCTGTGGCGTTGTTCACACACTCTTAGTTATAAATGCCATGGGATTCTTACTTCCCTGTCAGAATGCAGCATAGTATTTCTTAGTTCCGTCTCCTTCTCTTGGTTGTTTTTTCTATGGGATGATGACTCCCAACACACAGCATGTCTCCTGTCTCACACAGTCTTGGTATCTTGGTTGCACATACTAGTAGCACACTGTATTGGATTGCATCGTCATTCCCTGAAAAGCAGTATGTCAATTGGCAGGTGTTCCAGCACCCTGCTGCTCTTGACAGCATTGTGGCTTTCCCTTCCCCATGCTTTGAGCAAGCTGTGCAGATTGCCTTCTTTCTTGTCTTTGCATGGCTTAGCCCATCTATTGTGGATTCGTAGCAAGTGTCACTCTTTCCTGTCTTTGCATGCTTCTTTCAAACTTCTGACTCTCAGCAGGTTGCACTCTTACTTGTCTCTATATGACTTAACCCAGACTTCATGGACTCACAAGGATTGACCTCCTTTCTGTCTCTGTACAGCCTCACCCAAGCTTCAAGTAGGTTGATGTTCACATCTCTGCACAGCTGTGCTTCAGCTTTACATGTACACAGCAAGTTGTACTCCACATCTTGATGTTCCTTTGCTACCCTGCGTGGCTCACACAATTTCCTCCTGGATTTCCTTACCTCTTTCCCAGGCGATTGTGCTTACTTTCTGTGGCATGTATCCGCTCTGGTGACCATAGAAAGGGAAGTTCTGCTTCCTGCATAGCATTCTATAGCCAATGGAAAAACACATACAAAGCATTTTTCTCGGCCAGTTAATAACATAGCCTTTCTGTTAGCTTGGACATCTCTGTTGATTCATTAAGAGGAGTGGGGAAGTGAGATGAAAGTCTACATTAGTGTGTCTCCTTAATCATCTGTGTTCAAGGGTTTAAGTTGAACGTTTTTAAAGCTAAAAGACAACTTAGGTTTCAAGCGTATGTGCCTTTTTCTCTGGTGATCCATACTAGCAAGGCATGATCTGTTACAAAGGTGAAGTGTCTTCCTGCCATGTAGTATCTCAGTGTTTCTCTTTCCCGTTTTATTGCCAGGCATTCTTGATCAATGGTAGCACATCTGGCCTCTAGAGGAAACATTTTCTGACTGATTTCACCATCTCTAATTTGGAACAGGTCCGCTCCCGACCACCTCTTTCGAGGCACCATTTATAAGAGTAATAGTTCCTTTAATTCTGGAGTTAAATGAGGATTTGTGAACTGCACAAAGTATTCTTCTGATATTGAAAAGCATGTAGGTCTGAAATACTTGAGCTCAAGCAATTTGGGTGATTGCCGAAGAGGATTGTCACAGCACTATCTTGGGATGAAACATTCAAAAACAGAGCCACCCTATCAATCCTAAAAAAAAAAGATTAGAGATCTTTCTTTTTCTCTGGTCCAAAACGTCTGGATTGGGTGGACTTTCAACGCTTGGACTTTAAATACTGTTCCAACCATGATGGCCTGGATGCTGCACTGAAGACAGTTAAATTACAGTTGACACTGTGGGATGTGGCAAGTCAGACACAGGAGACATACTGGATGTTTTTATAGACTCTCAAGTAAAACAAAACAAATGCCTCACCTAGCCCAACTTCTAAGGTAAAGTTTCCCTACTCTACAAAATAATAAAAGGGTAGTCTTCATGATGTTTTACATAAATCAACCTTGTCCTCCATCCAAACCTGTGCTACCCTACTGGCTGTTCCTACCACTAGCAAAGGAAACAAAAAGACTTAGCCTAGGGAAGTGTTCATACTCCCCTTTATTGGCTGATTCTGGTTGGTGCATGACACCCTCCCTAAATGTTTCTATCAAATCCTCTTCTCTTGGTCCTTTTCAGACATTAGCCTGAACACAATTCAAATGTCTTAGTTTCTCGCCTGGCTTCCAGGCTCATGCCTAGTTGTACAGCTCACAACAAAGTTACTGGATTTTCTACACAGAAGGGGTCTCCTGGCCCCTCCCCACAAAGCCTTGTTCAAGATAAGAAGTTTTTTCCTTAAGTGTACAATTTGACTCTACAAAACCTTCATTTTATATTAACCCCTCTGGGCGTTTCTTGTGCTTTCTGCTCTCTGGTAATCCCTCCTGGGTTTATTGGGCTCAGGGTCACCGCCTTAGGATGTTTATTGTGCTTTGCTTTCTGCTCTCTGATAACCACTCCTGGGTTGTTAGCTTCAAGTTCACCTCCCTGGGATGTTTCTTTTGCTCTCTGGGTTCTAATAACCCCCACAAATACCCTCCAATATTGTGTCCTGGTTTGCGTTACTCTTACTCTATTTGGGAGTTTTGTGGAGTTCGACGGCCCTTCTCCTCGGCATGACCCGCATACCTGTTTCATTGCAGGGTTCTTCTGTGGGGGAGGCAATTACTCCAGTAGCATCAGAACCGTGCTTCTTGGGTTGTCGGTTCCCAGGTTCTGTTCCTGCGTTCGGGCGTGCCGTTATGTTGCTTCTCCAGCATGGGGTCTGGCATGGATTCACATGCTCATGAATATTCCCCGTCGTCAGGCCGAGAATCCTCGGTATAGAAAAGAAATCAGTATCAGTTTCGTTTCTGATCTGTCTTTCTTAGTAGTAACCAATCACTGGTCTCTGGGTCATACTGCCCCCAGCCAATGACTGCCCTCTCCCTAAGCCCCGCCTCTGGCAGCCATCCTCAGATTTTTATCGCATGTTCAAGTGTTGGGAGTCCTCGTGCTGTAGCTCTCGAGCTTTTGGTGCGTTTTCGCGCTTTTTCAGGAGTTTTTTTCTCATTTTTCGGTTAAATAGAGCCTCAAGCTCCACCATTTCTACATCCGATCAACGGGGATCCGTTTCGGAGTTTTCTACGCCCCTCAAGGGTGAAGTTTTTGTCGAGTTACGCTTTTGGAGGATTCCAGAAGTTCCGAGGCCTACCCCGGACATGGCCCAGGAGAAAGGAAGCTTGACGCCCGGGAAGCTGTTCAGGACCTGCCCTGGATGCCAGCTTCAGAATGTTTTCAAGGAGGACAAGCATTCGTTATGCCTCTACTGTCTCCATGAGGACAAGACGCACACGGAGAAGGACTGTGCGTTTTGTGGGAACATGTCGGAGCGGACCATGAAGGATCGCCACCTCCGTCTCGCCAACTAGCTGGAAGAGAAGAGCCCGTCGGGCGAGAAGAAGAAAAATAAGTCCGAGCGGTCTTCTAAGTCCTGTGAGGGCGCCCCGGCGACGGGGGCCCAACAAAAGGCTAAGCACCGCGAGTCCGCGGGCACCGGGAGCGCCGAACGGTCGGCTCCTTGGCTGCCAGGCAGGGCGCATCCTCCCCGGCGCCATCAACCACGAGCCAACGCTCTGGCTCGGGTAAAAGGAAGTCCGAGAACCCGGCGAAGCTTCTGGAGAGGCCCCGGTCGATCTCGAAGATTCCGGCAGAGAGGGAGAGAGGCTCGGACCCTCCCCCTAAGGTGAAGGCCCCAGGCGTCCAGAAGGTGACGATGGCCTTAATTCACCCTGCTAAGACCTCGATTGAGGATGTCGCCGTGACCCTGGCTCAGCCTGTGGAGGCTACACCAGTGGAGGCGCCCTCAGGACCCAGAGTCTCCCTGCCACCGCGGAGGGGGGAGTCTTTCAGGCCCATTGAGAAGACCCCCACGAAGTCCTCGTTGGAAAAGGTGGGGGAGGGGCTGGTGGCCATCGTGGATACAGACACGACCTCTGAAGAAGAGCTCATCGAAGTCGTGGAAGAGGCCCAGCCCATCGGGAGGGATCCCGACGAGGGCGACGATGAGAGCGACGGTGTCGCTGACAAGGCTCCTCAAGAGCCCTCGCGCCCGTCATTTCCGGCGCCGCAGGACACTTCGGCGGCCATTTTGTCAGTGATTCAGTCCTTATGCTCGGAGATAAGGACAAGGTTGCCCCTTCCCCCGACGGAGGTACCTGAGCCAGACCCGACGGGGGAACCGGAGCCAGGGCCTTCGGAAAGTCCACCGCATAAGAGGAGGACGCATCCTACGCCACCTCTCCCACCTCTGCGGCCTGCTCTCCCTTCCCCCCGGTCTACTACCCATGGGGATGATACAGGCACGGACACGGCTACGACAGGTACAGATGACGGAGGCGACGACGGGACGTGTCCCCCGTCGCCCCCTGCTCGGGCGTTCCCGCCCGACGAGATTGGATCCTTTCATGCCATGATTTTCAGGGCATCCAAGCTTTTCCAGCTCTGCCCAGAAGAGGAGAAGAAAGAAGGGTTCCTTTACCAATGGCGCAAGGCCTCAAGAACCCTGCCATGGCGCTGGCAAAGAGGGACCGGTACGAGAAGAAGTATCGGGTCCCCAACGCTGCCCCCTTGTGCCTTCGGGCACAACCTACCCCGGATTCTGTCGTCTCGGCGGCGGCAAAGAAGAAAGCTGGGGGGGCATCGGCCTCGACATCAACTTCCCTGCCGGACGGCGAGGGCAGGAAGTTGGACACGATGGGACGACGGATCATCTCATCCGCAGCGACGACTATCAAGGCGGCCAACGCCCTGGCTATCGTAGCCCGCTACGACAGGGAGTTGTGGTTCAAAATCGCCCCTCTGTTAGACTTCCTTCCGGAAGCCAAGAGGGCTGAGGCCCTTGAAATCCTACAGGAGGGTGAGATTGATTCGGACCACGCCATCATGGTGGCAACGGACATCGCCGACACCGGTTTCCGTCAGTTGGGCAACAGCCTTTGCTTGAGACGACGAGGATGGATTAAAGCCACGGATTTCCGCCAGGACGTACAAGCCAAGGTTTTGGACATGCCCTTCGACGGGAACAACCTGTTTTGGAAGGCGGTTGATGAGTCCCTTCAGGCCATCAAGACAGACGCAGAGACTGCCCGGGCACTGGGAGTGCTCCAACAACGACAGCCGTCCTTTCGGCGCTCCGGAGGCAGACAAGGTGCCTCCAAGGGATCCGACAGTGGCTCCTCCACGTACCGCCAAGCGGCAAGATCTTCGTCCCAGGAAGCCTACAGGGGACGCGGCAAGCCATTTGGTGCCCGTCGTCATCGGCAGGGAGATCAAGGAGGCAAGGCGGCCTCCAAACAAGATTGAACCGACCGTGGGGTCGGGCCCCCGCCGAAGCACCCCGGTGGGAGGCCAGCTGGCGAGGTTCGTCAGCGTGTGGGAGTCCATCTCCACCGACCGTTGGATGCTGGACGCCCTGGCCCAAGGGCACGCCCTCGAGTTTCAGAAGAAGTGCCCTCGCGTTCCACCCGTGGCCAGGAAGGAAAGTCACGTCCCTCAACTACTGTTGGAAGTAAGGGCGATGCTCAAGAAGGGTGCCATTGAGCTCGTCCCAAAGAGGCTTCGGGGCTCCTGAGTTTACTCAAGGTACTTCCTCGTAAAAAAGAAGAAAGGAGGATGGCGCCCCATCCTTGACCTACGACGACTGAACAAGTACATCAAGGCGCAGAAGTTCTGTATGGTCACCCTCCAGCACGTGCTGGGACAGCTGGAGGAGGGCGATTTCCTGTCGTCGTTGGACTTGGAGGATTCGTACTTCCACATACCCATTCTAAAAAGACACCGAAAGTTCCTCAGGTTCGTGGTCCAAGGGCGGCACTACCAGTTCAAGGCCCTCCCGTTCGGATTGAAGTCGGCACCCAGGGTGTTCACCAAGTGCCTCGCACCGGTGGCAGCGCGGCTGCGCCTACAGGGGATCCACGTCTACCCCTACCTGGACGACTGGCTCATCCGGGCAAGGACAAGGGAGCTCGCCGTGGAGCACACTGCGAAGACCGTCCAACTGCTCACGGACCTGGGATTCTCCATCAACTTTCCAAAATCCCACCTGGTTCCGTCGCAAGTCACCCTGTTTCTGGGAGCCAAGCTTGACACAGTGGCGCAGCTGGCCTCGCCGTCGGAGGAAAGGACCAGGACCATTCTGGGTAAGGTGCAGCGTCTGCTGGCCACGGACATGGCCAGGGTAAGATCTATCAAGTCCCTCCTCGGGATGATGTCCTCCTGCATTTATCTGGTGCGCCTTTGCAGGCTTCGGATGCGCCCCTTACAAGAGTTCCCCGACGCCCGCTGGGTCCATTCGACGGGCAGCTTCGAGGACAGAATCCCTCTCAACGAGACGTTCATCGGGCGATCCGGTGGTGGGGTACCCGCTCCCATCTGTCGGCGGGCACAGACTTTCAGATCCCAGCTCACCAGGTGACGGTGACGACGGACGCCTCCCTGGAAGGTTGGGGAGCGCACTCCGGAGATCTTCACGCGAGAGGCCTTTGGCTCCCGGAGGAGAAGTCACTTCACATCAACATTTTGGAGCTCCACGCAGTGTTCTGGGCCCTCAGGTCCTTTCTCCCGTCCCTCAAGGGCAAGGTGGTGAGGATCTTCACCGACAACACCACCACGATGTTCTACATCCGGAAGCAGGGCGGAACCAGGTCCCCGGCCCTATCCAAGGAAGCCCAGGATCTGTGGCATTGGGCCGTCGCCCAACGGATGTTTCTGGTGCCTCTTCATCTGGCAGGAATAAAAAACACGATCGCCGACTCACTCAGCAGGGAGCTGCGCTCGTGCCACGAGTGGGAACTACGCCACGATCAAGTGGATCTACTCTTCCGACGATGGGGCTAACCCCAAATCGATCTCTTCGCGACGGCGACGAATTCCAAGTGCCGGAGGTTTGCCAGCAGGTTCCCCCAGCCGAGGAGCATGGGCGATGCTTTCTCGTTCCCCTGGGACGGCCTATTTCTTTATTCATTCCCTCCGCTGCCGTTGCTGCTCCGGCTCATCAACCAGCTCAAGAGGTCCCAGTGCAGGATGATCCTCGTCGCACCAGCGTGGCCGAGACAGATCTGGTCCCCGGACCTTCTAGACTTGTCAACGTCCACACCAGTCAAGCTGCCAATGGACGCAGACCTTCTCTCCAGAGAAGGAGGCGCCATTCTTCACCACAACCCGGAGTCGCTGAACCTGCAGGCCTGGCTCCTGCAGCACTAGAGTTTGGAGGGTACGACATCCCGGCCGACTGCAGAGAGGTTCTTGCAAAGGCCAGGGCGTCCTCAACTCTCAAGTGCTACGGACATAAATGGAAGAGGTTCTCTGTCTGGTGCCGTGCACAGAAGATTAACCCTCTGCGGATTACGGCCCCTCAAGTACTGCCGTACCTACTGTCGCTGGCCAAAGCTGGACTGGCTCACGCCTCCATCAAAATACATCTGGCTGCAATCTCCCGATATACCAGGACTGTGGGACGGGCGTCCTTGTGGTCTCATCGCCTGGTGAAAGAATTCATGAAGGGACTATTCCGATCATTTCCGCCGGTGAAGGCTCCTGCCCCGGTGTGGGAGCTTAATGTGGTGCTGACCAGGCTCATGGGGGCCCCATTCGAGCCTATGCATTCAACGCCTCTGAAGTTCCTGTCATGGAAGACTGCTTTCTTCGTGGCCATCACCTCCGCACGACGAGTGGGAGAGATCCAGGCCCTATCTTGCAAGCATCCATACTTGACTGTTCATGACACGAGGGTGGTGCTGAGGACGCACCCCTCCTTTATGCCCAAGGTGCCGTCGGACTTCCACCTCAACGAGCCCTTGGTGTTGCCAGTTTTCTTCCCGTCGCCTTCGTCGCCGGCCGAGAGGACTTTGCACTCGCTGGATGTAGCACAAAGAGTTTTCGGAAGACGTCACAGCTGTTTGTGAACTTTGGGACTGTGAATCAAGGGAAGGCTCTCTCGAAGACTTCCATTTCCAGATGGCTCTCCGGCTGCATCATGCACTGTCACCGGTTGGCGAACCGACCGCTGCCCGGCCGTCCGAGAGCCCATTCGACCAGAGCGATCGCTGCTACCACGGCGTTCCTGTCTGGTGTGCCCCTGCTAGACCTCTGCAGGGCTGCGATGTGGAGGTCGACGCACACCTTCACAAGATTCTACTGCGTCGACCGGGACTCCAGGGAGGAGTCCAGGGTCGGCCAAGCAGTGCTGGGCAACCTGTTGGCCGAAGGTGAGCCTGGTGAGGAGGTAAGAGATGCTTAATGTTGAGTTGTTGTATTGCTTAATGTTGAGCCTGTTGCCACCTCCCGTGGTTGTGCATGTGTGTACTGCTATGTATTCTCTTATTCATGAGCATGTGAATCCATGCCAGCACCCATGCTGTCGAAGGAACAAGTTACTTACCTGTAACTGTTGTTCTCCAGCATGGGTCTGGCATGGATTCACATGCGAACCCTCCCGCCTACCCCTCTGCGGCTCTTCACTTGGTCATACTACCACTTTACGTGCTACCAAATCCGAGGATGGCTGCCAGAAGCGGGGCTTAGGGAGAGGGCAGTCATTGGCTGGGGGCAGTATGACCCAGAGACCAGTGATTGGTTACTACTAAGAAAGACAGATCAGAAACGAAACTGATACAGATTTTTTTTCTATACCGAGGATTCCCGGCCTGACGACGGGGAATATTCATGAGCATGTGAATCCATGCCAGACCCATGCTGGAGAACAACAGTTACAGGTAAGTAAATTGTTCCTTCAGTGCCTTCTCTTGGCATTGGAGACCTTGGCGTCGGGGGCTCACGTCCCTCCTGGGTTCAGAGGCATTCCACAGGCTCTCAGCCCACCACTATATGTCATGCTCCTGCCTCCAGGATTTCCTGTCTCCGCACTATGTTGCCGGCTGCGGTAGAACACAGCGTTACTCAGCCTGGCTCATGCCCTGTGGCTGTCTTGCTCCGTAGCTGCTGCTCCTCTCCAGGTAAGGGTTGCATCGCTTTTACATCTGTCTCTGTAATGACATACATAACCATTGGTTCTGAGACTTGGTTAAAACAGAAGGGTAAGGCACCAAACCACGCACAATTTTACAGGGCCCTGTACATTGGTAATTTCATTAGCTGCCATATATCCAATAAGAGCTTGAGATGCTGTTAAGGGAGAAGTTCTAGAATTGTCACCCCAGTGGGATCCCGCTTGCCTTGTCCCCAAGGGAGTATTTTGATAGTGGGCTCGCCTCCCTTATCTCAAACAATTTTACGTGGTAGACAAATCCTAAAAATCAGGTATGATTTTATAATGGATTAGAAATGTAATAGCTATATTAAGTGAAAATGCTTGTGTTAGGAGTCAGGTTTTTAAAGTTAGTAAATTGAGTCTCTTATGCCTAAAAATAAGATGGTAATGTGGCATACGGATCCATTGTACATGACACTGTTCACGGCGCATTTGGAGTTCAGTAGTCTATTGCTGGAGCCTGTAGGCTTAGAAGCATAAAGGCAGTCCAGAGACTGCCCTCCAAAATGCGTATTCTTAATCTTTACTTGATGTGATATTCCTGTCAAGAGAGCTTCAGGTTCGGCTTAAAAGAATCCTCCCCGAAATTCAGCAATGTTCGTCGTGTAATGAACATCAAATGAAAATGAAATGTAAAATTCCTGAATTGTAGGGAATATGCAGAAAGTGGGGATAATAGTGACAATCATATTCCTAAAATGTTTCCTATATTTCTGAAACTGGAGAAGCACACCAGAAAATCAGATTTCCTTGAATTTCTCAGAATTCCAGCTTCGGCATAGGAAGAAGCAGGTGATGGCAAACAGTGAATTAGAGCAGAATCAAGTGTGCATCAGCAGAGAGTAGGCAACTGTACTGTGATGGCCAGGTGCAGTGCTTGTTTCAAGAGTAGGAATGGTAATGGACAAACTGTATGCGCTGGAGTTGCCTAATAATTGTGTGTTACTATGGCATGCAGGTCATAACGCCATTCATTCCTCATTTAAAAGAGCAAAGAAGACATCAGAACTAAACAAGGCTCATTTGATTCCCAGTTGTGGGGTGTGTATTATGTCTTTCCTGTTACGAGCAGAAGCCATATATAGATCATGCTTTGCAGCTTTTTAAGCATCTTTAAAATGTGTTACTTTGGAATACTTTATAACTTGTTTGTATTACTATTAGATATAAAGGGACAATATCATGAACACAAAGGCATACACCTATACTTCTGGGATAAATCCCCCACACTTACCCTGCTCTCCCCAACCCTCCTAACAGTCATTAACAGTATCAAGTCCCGTGTTCTTGGCGATTGATTCTTGGTGCCTCTCCACCCAACCCCCCAAATGTCATCCTTGTCCTGTGAAGGGCATTCAGTGTCCACCTCATTCTGGGCCAACTCAACCCAATTGTTCCCATCTCCCCATACCTTCCCAAACAATCTCTTCTGTCCATCCAACCCCCCACACCAGGGAACTCCCCTTTCCCTGAGAACCTAGCAACATCCCTCTTAGCCATTATGAACTCTATGCACAACAATATTAGGCATGATGGCATCCTGCATTTACATAGAACCACATGCACGCCATCCAGCAGTGGCTCTCGCATCAGTGCTCTCATGTATCTGGGACGAACTAGTGTTTTTTTTCCAAAAAAGATGATGAGTGCTCTGCATTGATGGACAAAACAAACTTCTTGAAAGGAAAGACCAGTCAGACAACGACCAGTACACATGACCTACACCTGACTGCTGGTCTGAGGCAGAGGGTCACGTTGACCGGACCTCACTGCACAAGCGGAATGGACAAAAAGGGAATAAAAAAAACACATACATATGTTGGAACTCCTGGCCATAAAAATGCCACTATTATCTTTTTAAACAAGATTAAACAGCCGTGTGCTGGTAAATGCAGACAACACTACTACTGCAATGTAGTATATAAACAAGCGTGGGGGAAATGCATTCTATAACCCTCCTAGCACGAAACCTATGATTTTTGGTGCATTACGAGAGGGATTGGCATTTAAGCACAACGTGTTCCAGGAAATTGCAAATTTGTAGCAGATGATCTCAGTAGAGTACTTTAACAAAACCATGAGTGGGAGATGAACACACTCCACAGATTTTCAAAATGGGGATATTGAACAGTGGAGATGTATGCAACAGCCCAGAATGCCAAATGCCCCAGCTTTGCATCCAGGTAGCCAGACAAAGGGTCACTAGGGAAACCACTATCGATGAACTGGTTTGTGATATTTGTATATTCTCATCACCCCCCCCCCACCCCCCTCGCCATTTCTCTTCCACAAAGTAGTACAACTACACCAAGAACATCTGGATCTATGTGACCATTGCCAACATTAAATACTGAATGCAAAAGTCGAATTTTATTTTTCTGTTGACACAATTATATGTGGGGCAGACCCCAGCAGCCCCCCCATCTCCCATACTCCCCTTACCTAATTAATTACCATAACCCATCCCCCACATATCATTGTGGAGAAATCTGAAAGAAAACATTCTGCAGTTTTTAGGCGCAGTAAACTTATGATACAGAACATCTTACTATATTATTAATTGTCCCAATGTGGGCACAACAGATATCGTACCCCCATCTCATGAGGATGGCAATTCAGCCACCCATGAAACTTCAGGTAGTACACTGTTTACTAACACAGTAACTCAATTAACACATCCATACTCACAGACGCTGAACCTGGCAACATGGCTTCAGAATTCATAGAATTTTGTCATTTGCAACTTATTACAAGTTGCAAGGAAATACTAAAGGAGGCCAGGAAACCCAAATCCAGACCTTGTTATTTCAATCGGTGGAAAGGTTTTTTATGGTATGGTGCACCCAAATGGTCTTTGCCCTATTGGTTGTACATCTGCAGATACTGTAGTACACCAATTACACTTATTGGACTCCGGTTTAGTTTTTAACTTGCTTAAATTTCATCTGGTTGCGCTGGCAGCCTACACCACATCTAAAAATAAATATCCTAATGGAAATTCCTGATAGTCTAGGCTTTCATGGAATGGGTGGGAACTCGACATCGGCCTGCAAAAGCTCATATTTAGACCCTTCATACCTAAGCATATAGCAAAATTAAAAGGAGGATATCTCGGAGGCAACGTGCTCGCCTTGGAAGCAAGAAGACACGGAGCACCACAGGTTCGATCCCCAGGTCTGCGCTTAGAAACCTCTGGGTATTAAGCGACTTATAAATAACCTATCATATCATATATCATAAAATTGCTTTTCTAATAGCATTTACTTCTATTAAAAGAGTAAGCAAATTACAGGCTCTTGTTACAGAACCCTTTGTATCCATTCACAAGCACAAGGTATTTTTAAGGACTTCCCCTTGCTTTTCTCCTAAATCTATTGCACATTTCCATATTAACTAATCCATTTAACTACCGTCTTTCTCTCAAAATACACAAAGTAGGAGAGAAAGAGCTTTACACACCCTGGATGTCCGTAGCGTGGTAATGTTAAATCTTAACAAAACCAATTAGATTAGAAAAAACAGACCATTCTTGGTTTACTTTGCTGTTAGGCGAGAGGGGGATCCCACAACCAAGACTGCTATTTCTAGATGGATTGTCAAATGCATTCAGCTATGTTATTAGTTAGCTCATACAACTTTACAGTTCACACCAAAAGCCCATGCCACACAACACTGGAGCATTGTTGTTTTGTGTTGCTAATATACCACTAGAAGAAATATGCAAGGCTGCAACTTGGAGTTCAGTCCATACGTTTACACTACACTACTGTGTAGATACACGAGCAAGTGCAGATTCACAGGGTGGGTACGTGGTTATTAAACATTTATTCTTTACTATTCCCGCTGCTTGCCCACCACATTACTCGGGTACTGCTTGCTAAGATATGCATAGCATGTGAATCTAAGCAGATGCACAAGCCCATACAGCTACACGCTCAACAATAATAGTCAGGGCAGACAAACAAGAAATCGGAGGACTTTAACGCATGAGCAATTGTGTGTGTCCCTGTACACATAGTGTAGAGTTAGTGTGAAAGATTTTACCCCTGTCAACACCATGTTTTCGAATTCAAAAAACGATGTAATACTCCAAGCTAATCACTGGATGGTGAACTGTGCATAGCATGTGATTCTAAGCAGAACAAAGACTCGGAGGATTACTTGAGTAGTATTTGCCATACCTAGAGGAATGGTTTTACAACCAGATTCGAAGTAGTCAACCTTGGATTAGGATCCACTATCGATGCACCCACTTATTAATGTTATAAATGCTTTCTTTTAATCGTAAAGGCTTTGTGTGAGTGCCACCTGCTAACCAGAGAGTTCATAAGTATTGGAAAATGTGGTGCAAAAGCAGTGACTGTTCCCGCTGCCATGCTGTGTTGCTCAGAATAGCAAATCATTTGAGCAGTTTAAAACCTATCTAAGGTTCACTCGTTTGTTTAATTTGGGCAATCGTAATGTAATCTGTACCACACCATATATCAATGTATTGATTTCTTTTCACAGTGCATCACTTACATTTTCAAAAGAATAATATCTCTGAACGGCACCATTCCCCATCTTGTGATAATGTAATCTACTGCACGATCGACCTACGGTCAAGTGCCCAGGCAGCAATAAGCCATACCACACGCCCCTTTATGTGACATTAGCTGCTGCATTCGCTATCTATGCAACGCCCATTGTCATGTCATTAATGCATGATGCAGCAAAACATAATGTTTACTCATTTTTTAAATCCAGTTTCTGCGTGCAAAACTCAGAAGACACTCCATCAATGCATACCAACTCTTTTTTGTTCACTCTATCACAGAAAACACGTTTTCAACATAATGTATTTGGAATTAATTAAAGGAGTCAATGCGTTATTATATCTTTATGGTTTATATTAAAATGTAAATTGTGAAATACATTGATGGGAGACAGTGAATAGTCATCACTACACAAAAACATAGCATCTCTGAATCAATGTTTCTTTTTAAAGTCGAAAGCAACTCAGCTCTGAGAAAGTATGTCTGATTCACATAACTTTCTTTTTTGTAATATTGGCCTGTTTCCACGTTATGTTAATATTGTTCACCTACAATCATTTGCTCCAAAAGTGCTGCAGATGTTCCTGTTATGCCAAGTCTCAATCCAAGATTCCAATGTAGCTATTTTACTTTATTTGGACTTAATACTTTTAAAATAGTTGATTGGAAATCCCAATGCTCGATAGACTGATGGCCAAATCCGCATGTAACAAATGTTTGTTTCCAAAGGTAAGGTGGAGGGTGGGTCATGCAAAGCGCAAGGCGGGTAAATGTGCTGATTACATGGCAGGTACACCCGACAGAAGTGTGTGTGTGTGTGCTGAGATGTATGCCAAATCTTCTTAATATCAAGCTTTGGGTCAGCGCATTGCTTCTGATTGTGTATGCTGCTAGTGTGCAAGCCTTACCTCCTCTGGTCCCCCCCCTGATAGTAACAATCCGACTATTAAGGAGTGCAACATTTTAGATGGTGGCTGCACATTATGTCCACTGAAATATAAATTCCATTGCAACAGGAAGTGAAGCAGAAAACGTTAATGTTCTGCACTTGTGAAAACATGTTACATCACAATTTTTTATGTGTATACTAATACATTTTCTAATCCCATTTTATATTGTACAGATTATATACTATTTCGTTATTGTCATTAAAAAAACATTTTGTACAAACACCACCTTAGCCTGTTCCATTGTTGTCGTGTTTGGTCGTCTATCCTGAGTTCTAAATTTCATTTCTGCTGTGTGCAATATAGACTATTTAAAACAAAGATCCCTTTATTCGAAATATAGCTTGCAACATTTTATGCAGTGGAATGCCACACTTAGGCATATTTTCCTGGCCGTGTCTTCTAGACAATCCGTTTGATGAGGAAGGTCAACAGTGTATGTACATGAACTGGCACACGTTTTGCAAGCAGGGATTCCAAAGTCCTCTTTGGTTGATTATTTTTCTCAGCTTTTATAGCTTGCGTCCATTTTCTTAATTGTTTGTGAAAAATATATGCTCCAGACCATATGCATAGCTCTTATCCTAACAACCCCCAATGTAATAAATATACACAATGTAAACACATGTATCCTGCATGCCTTCCTACTAATTTGAATTAGTGGAAATTTTCAGATGAGAGTAGACTCTCTCAAAAAATAAACTAACAATAATAACCTCATTGTTTGTGAGAAATTATTATTACAGGTGATGTTCATGTTGATCATTGCCACAAGATCCATCTTCCTCATCCCGGTACTTATTTAGACATCACAAACTAACATGCAAGAATCAATTGAGAGTTCATTGATCATATTATTTTGAATAATGTCCACTCTATACATTTTAAGGATCTCCATACCAGTCAAAACCGTGCACTGGAACACCAATTGGCACCCATTGTGGATTATAGGGACTCAAAACTCGTCACCATAATCCTCCCTGGGCAATACCTATTCATATTTCTGTCTTTATTTCCTTTGTCCCCATTTTATTTCACAAACTACATATCCCATAATGCACCTTTTGGCAGTTATGCTGCAGTCTTAGAACTACAATCCCTAGAAGCCCTAGGGATCAGTGCCATGCTTTCACTTTCCTAGGTCCAGAGAGAGAGGAGGCAGATTACCTTCAGGTGTGGTGCTCCACGTGCTGCTAACAAGCCTGCTTCATCACATGGCGGGGCTGTATTTAAGCAGTTGCCTGTAGGACCACAGGGCTCTTGCATTGAGTTTGCTGCCAGCCCCTCCTGCTTTGATCCTTGGATTTCTGCTGTGTCCGGTTGCTGCTGTTTCCAGAACCGGTTTCTGTTCCAGTGCCCTGTGCTCTCTGCCCTGCTACTCTTCCTGCACTCCACTGCCTTCTGTCCTGCACCCTCTGTGCTTCCTGCACTGCTACTCTGCCTGCAGTCCTCTGTTCCCTGTATGCAGTGCTGTCCGTGTTGGTCCAGTCCAGAATTCCAGTTGCTTGTATTCCTTATTACAGTATCCAGTTCAGTTCTGGTTATCCTAGTGCAGAGCTGTGGTCCTGAGTTTTCTTGTTCCTGCTCTATAATTCAGTCCACGGTTCCTTGATTCCAGTCTTTAGTTTCCAGCCTGCAGTTCCAGTCTCCTGTACCCTTGCACTTAGATTCTTGTCTTCTGGATATATCCTCTTCTGTCCTGATCCTTGCTCACTTTGACTCTGTTTTTTTCCCTAGATGTTTGTTAGTGTTCTTGTCCTCACTTGTGCTTGTGTAATGCCTGTGTTCAGAGTTTGGCTGCTGCGTTTCCCGGCAGGTAATCTCTGTCCCTTTCCTTTGTTACATCTCAGTCTTGTCCATTGTTTGATGTATGTTAACAGTGTGCTGGTTCCTGTTTCGGGGGGGCAGTCACTGTTCTGTTCCTGCTGGACCCGTACTGGCCTCAGTCTTTTGAGTATTGTTTCATTGTTCGTGCCTAATTGTCCAGACACCCACACCTGCTGAACCTTTCCGTGGGTATTCAGAGCGGGCCCCTGTAATAACCCGCTCAAGTTAGTTTCACCTGACCTGTGGAAAACTCTCTCCCCCACATCCCCTCCAATTCTGCGTACACCCTAAGTGGGAATCTAACGCGTTTTGCTTGCCCTTTTCGGTTCACTGCCTTTGTGCTTGTATGTAGTTATTGCCTATCCTTCCTTGTACGCAGGACTCCTTACACTAATGTGTCTTGTCCACTTTTCATCCCTCGCTTTGAGGGCACGTCTCTGCCCTCATGCCCCTGACGACACCAGCCACAATACAAAATAAAGGTAACTAACTTCAGAGTTTCATTTTAATTTTCCCTGCTAAGTCACGGTTCTGAATCCCTCCTTAGCACAATAGTGTGTGATCTATATGAAACTCCCCATCCAGGGCTGGACTGCCCCACCAGGACATCCCCCGGTAGGCCTCTTGCCGTTGGGCCGCTTTGGAGCAGAAGGATACACTGCTAAAGATACTCGACAAAGCAGCCTACCTGCAAGTTCAAAAATTCTTGGAAGACAACCAACTCTTGGGTCTGTGCCAGTCTGGCTTCCGTCCACGGCATGGCACTGAGTCGGCATCACTTGATCTTAAAAACCAAATTGATGACCTGAGGGACATGGGTAAGCCGGCTCTCCTCCTTCTAGACCTCTCGGTGGCTTTTGATTTGGTTGATCATTAAACACTATGTCATCACCTGTCATCCACGACCAACTTCTCCCCAAAGGCTTGTCAATGGATATCATCTTTCCTCACAGAAAGAGTGATGAAGGTGTTCTCGGACTCCTCTAGTGCTCACCCCAGTGCAATCAAATGTGGTGTCCCACAAGGTTCCTGCATAGCCCCGACTCTTTACAATCTCTTCACAAGGCCCCTATTCCAAATCCTCGACACCATGGGCATCTCATACACCAATTATGCAGATGACACCCAGGTGCTCATACCCCTGACTGGTGACTACGCCTCTGACATGAACACCCTCAACCTCATCTACTCCACAATTCAATCTTGGATGGCTGAAAACTGGCTTTGTCTCAACAGTGAAAAAACTGAACTCTTGCTAATTGGATCCACAGCTATGCTGGGCAAATTAGACGAGCAGTACTGTTCATTCACAATAGACAACATACCAATCACTGTGTCTCAAGTAATCGAGACACTGGGCGTATATCTTGACCCTAGCCTCACCATGGAGAGGCAGGTTAATGCCATCACGTCCGCAGCAGCCTATCATTCTAAACTAATCAATGCAGTTAGACCATTCTTATCACAAGAGAACTGCCTCTCTATTGCTAGGGCCATCATTGGATCTAGGCTGGACTATTGCAATGCCCTTTTTGTTGGAACGTCCCAAAAAAACCTGGCTAAACTCCAACTAGCTCAGAATAACACACTATTTGGAAAAAGACTTTCACTTGTACTTACCTAATCCTTTGGAGCGGCAGAGCTGACGAGTGGTCCACAGCACTGCGAGTCGGCTGGGACTCTTGCTGGCTGCTGCTTCGTTCCCTGGAGGGGGCGGAGCCTGCCGGAGACCACGTGATCCATCACGTGACAGGAAACAGAATCAAAACGCACCCGCATTCACTCTCGCGGCATTGAGCCCGGCAGGGGTGGAGGGCGTTGGCTGTTGTGCGGCTGTTTGGCGCTGACAGCGTGACTAGTGAACGGGAGACTGTGGAGGTATCCCCTCTTTGATCCCGACCTTGAGACAAAGGGAAGTCTAATCTACACTGCCTAAAGGTCCATGGTAAGAGCGTGTGTAGCGTGGTGTAAAACAAGCACTGTAAATCGCACCCGGGGTCCGCTTGTCGCTCTGAGCACAGCGCTGTCTGATAATGTCAGCAGCAATGAGGGGGACTACGAATAAAGCTAATACGCGTGCTCAAGCCAAGCAAGGGCAGAATGCGACGTGCAATTCCATAGGAAATTCTATTGACATTGATAGAACTCTAAAACAGTCCTTTGCTGCTTCTAATGCCCCTGTAGCCGCTACTGTGGCTAGTGAGAGCGTCACTCCCCGAGATAACGGCTTCAGGATGGCACACAACGCTGTCACTGCTGAGCAGCAGCAGTGCTCAAGCGCTGAGGCGCCCAGGTCTATGGTCTCTCATGAGCATGTGGGAGCGGTGTGGCTGAGAAGGGAAGGAGCCACTAATGACTCGCTGGACACCCTTGATCTGAGAAGTGATTCTGAAAGTGACAAAGATCAAGATCGGGATGAGGTTAACGAGAAGGAAACCAAAGATGTGCCGGAAACAGAAAAAGAGGTTCCACCGGAGAAATGGAGGAAGAGGCTTGGGGCGATGCACACCGGAATTCCAGAGTCGCATGGACAAAAACCCAGAGTGACGCTGGGAAAGGAAAAAGACGCAGGTGGTCGAGGCACAGAGAAGGATCAGCGAATCTGAGGAAAACCAATCAGGAACGAAGAGTGCCGAAGTCTGCACCGTTATGATACATCAGGTCCTGAGTGACCAGCCATCTCCAACTACTCCCCACCTCAGGCCGAGGACTGAGGAATCGATACGAGACACAGTCCATTCGACTCAAGCTAAGAACCTAAGCCTAATGAATATACAAAGAGAGACAGCCAAGGTTGAGCAATTAAAATCGAGTTCTTCCCTAAAACTATTGGCTTGGTCAAAGGTAGCTGAGATGCACAAACCAGAGTTAAACAAAAAAGAAACGACGGCTACCATGAGCAAAAGAGATGAGCAAATGATCAAGCCAATACAAGATACAAGGGGCTCCCTTGCCAATCTAAATACAAAAGAACACCTTACTGCGCCGGAAAAAACGGATGGTACTAGGGTGATGCGGTCACCCCTTAATGAATGGATGGAAAGCTCTACAGTGCCAACTACTCTACCGCAAAATAATTTTAACTCAGGAGAAAGAAGAAATTCCGTGGGGATAGTCGATCAAGTGATAAAAGATCTAGCAAAGATGAATGCAAAATTGCTGCAATCTCGAAGGCTATCTCAAATAAGCCCCAATGAGGGAAATCCACTACATGCAGAGCTACACTATCCTAAGCACAGGAGTATCCACGAAGTAATGACCTTTAGAAATAAACTCCCCAGCATTTGAATCTAGAAATGAGGAGATTATAGTGTCTCAAAAGAGAAGTCGCAGAAGAGAAAGTTCTGAACGCGTGGACCGATGTCTGAGGAAACGACTCAAAGGCCAAAGAGAAGAGAGAAGCATGGGAAGAAACATCTGGTCAGATTCAATCACCGAAAAGGTCCAAACGACGTGCCACCTTAATCCCATCCTTGGATTCGGATGACGAGGATGGTACAACAACAATGAGAAATGCAAATTGGCGGAAATCCAATGAGATACCCTTGCAGGGAAGAAATAACACAGATGAGACATCGGCTTGTGTCGAAACAATAATCTCGAAGTTAAGTCCAATTCTGATGTCTGCCACAACAATAGCTGTTGCGCCTTTGATGAAGCTGTATGAGAACCTAAATGAGAACTACAGAGACCAAACGACTTTGATCGCCCTATTAAACTCTAAAATGATCAAACTAGAGGCAGACCTTAAGGAAATGACTTCTGAGATTTTGGTAACTAAACGAGGGAACGATATTTCATTAACAGCTCTGAAAGAATCCCTAAGAAATAACTCTGAAGACAAGAAACTTCTAGCAGAAGTGACAAGGCAAGCCCTTACGTTACTTCAAAACGAACGAGAAGGAAGGAGAGATTCAAATACAACTCGAGTCTCAAAAACTGTGCAAACGAGCCAGACTTCAGTGATCAACTTAGAGATATTAGAATCATCCGAGAAATATGGAGCAACTAAGCAACCGTCTGAGAAAAAGAGAGAAGCGGAGAAAAAGGTGACTCAACAGAATTGCTGTTATGACAAGGAGCTTGTAATTAGGTCTGAAGATAGCGACTGTGGAAGGATGGATTGTCAGGGCGCGGAGACTGCACAGAAAACAAGGTCTAGCTCATCGACTGTTCCTATGAAATCTATAGAAAAAGAGGTTGAGTCCAGTAAACTTCAAAACGAAAAAGAAGTAGATAAAGAGCAAGTTCTCCCACCACCCAATCCATCTGAAGCGTCCAAATCTATCGACACAAATACAAAGAATCTGGGAAGTAACCCTGCATCTGAATCAGCAAAAAAGAACGAGTGGGAGTGGTATGATATATTTGAAAACCCGAAAATACGACCGGGAGTGAGCAACGAGAAGAGATCAAAAATAGTTGAGCCAAACTCCAATGATTGCAAAAAAAAACCGAAGAACCAACAAGTACAAAAGAACAGGAACCCTCGTAGTTCAGCCAACTTCTTCAGAAACATCAACGCATTGAACATAACAGTAAATAATTCTGAGCTATCGACACTGAAGGGGAAAAAAAAGACCGATGAGGCCCAAAACGTGGACGACAATGTACAGCCAGAAAGCCTGATTGAAGATAACAGGTCACAGACAGGGAGCACAATTGAGCTGGTTGCGGAAGACATAGAAGGTGATGAGGAGGAACTGTTGAACATGTCAATTTACAGCGTGTCTGATGCCGAAGAAAACAAGGATGATAATAGGGTAGTAAAAACTACTGAAACTGGCGGCAATACTGGACAAGATGATCGTGAGTCAAAGGAAATCCCGCAAAAACCATCTACAGAAGGAAACGTGAAAGAGAAAGAAGATGACATGCCAAGTAAGAGTGATTTCGTGGCCAGAAACACCCAAAAAAAATCCATCTACAGTAAAGAAAACTATAAAAAAGGTGGAAGACCCACACATCTTTCTCACCTTGGAAGATAAAAGGTTGAAGAGTATGTTGAAGCAGAAAAACATATTTAAGATTAGGGAAGTCACAAAAAATCCCATATTAGATGAGCAGGAGAACACTATGCATGACACTGAGTCCCCGAAAGATAATCCACAACAATCTGAAAGAGAAGACGGGGCACTAAGAGGGAATGCCGAAGAGCCCACTAAGTCAAGAAATTCTAACTTGAATGTCGACATTAAAGCGCTAGGAAAAAACCACCAGTATAGACTACTGGTTGAGAAAATAGACGGCAGAAAAGGTGATACCCCACTAAATCGCTACACTACCCTACAGATATTCCAAAAAATACCTGTGTTAAGAGCAACAAAGAATGCTCGGTTTGATTGTGTGGAAATCATGGCTGAGATGAACCAGAAATGTGTACTCTTACACATCAATGACAAAAAAGATGCAGAATTGATCATGATGAGTGAGAGACAACTTCTGGAAGTTGGATATCAAGTGTACGAAGTAGATAACACCCTAAAGGGTAGCGATGGTGCAAAAACAAAAATAACAAAGTACAAAAAACAAACGAGAAGGATCTAGCGGCAATCAAAACAACTGAAAAAAGCGTAAACCAGGAGTGTGTGTCCAATGTCAAGTCTAAAGATGCTGAAAGGGAGGCTGAATTAGTATGTCCTCCTGATGATATAAGGAAGAAGAAAATCGAGATAACCGTGGATAATCGCGAAAAGTCAGGTCCAGTGAGCTCAAAAACCCCGGAAGCAAATGCTGATTGGACGAAAGGAAAAAATGGTCTTGGTTAGCAAAGTCGTTGTAATCAACAATGAGGAGCTAATGCTATGGCGAGGCAGGGACACTGATGATAGCCTCGTGGAACACTAGAGGATTTTCACATCTCCTAGGATGATCTCCTGAAACAATACAAAGGCTGACTTGGTATGTTTGCAAGAGACATGGGTCACTAACCTTCCATGTGTGCATGGTTTTGAAGTAGCGATAAACCCAGCTATAAAACAAAAAAAAGGGCGGCCTATGTCAGGACAACTGACTCTAATTAAAAGAACATGTGGACTAAGAATAAAATCAGCCCGTAAATTGTCACCTTTCCTTCAGGAGGTTTGCTTAGAACACAAAGAGCCCACAGAGAAGTTGATGGACCAACTATATATATTAAATATATATTGGAACACGACTCCAAAGTTCAACCAGAAGCTTGAAGATGACATTATTGAAGCCATAGATACAATTAAAATAGAAGATTCAAAGGCAGCAATTCTCCTATGTGGAGACTTCAATAGGAAACTCATTGAACTAGACCAACGAAAAACAACGAAGATTAGCAGTGAGAGACTCAAAAATGAATGCTGGCTAGAAGAAATGGCAACTAGAAATCTATCAATGCTTAACGGAGCAATAAGGGGGGACATTCCGGCAAAACCGACCTGGGGAAGAGGAAGTCAGCAATCCATTATAGACTATATCGTTGTCTCGGAGAATATATTACAAGAAACAGTCTCTTTCATAGTCACTAAAGACATGCAAAGTGATCACAATATCATATCAATGGAATGGAAATGGAGAAAAGTAGAAAAAAGGGAGCAATGGAGATGTGACATCTCAGTGGAACCTGGGCGTAACAGACTAAGGATAAAGAAACCAGATATCAAGGTGGTATCCGAACAATTGCAACGATCCCAGGAGCAAGGCCTGATTGAGGCAATCGAATACCAGCATTTACTTGAAATCTATAAATCTAAAAAAACGATTGCTCTAAGGAACCAAAACTTCTCAAAACATAAGTACGACCCGGAGGTGGTGAAAAAAAAGAGGGAATTGAGAAAAACATTGAGAGCGATTATTGCTACTAAAGGAGTAACAAACCAAAGCCAGTCCAAAAAAGCGAGAAACCAATATAACTGGTGCAAGTTACACAGAGCTAATATGGAGCAAAACGACGCCGAGATAATCCTGAAGGCGCTGAATCAAAGGAATTCTAGGGGATTCTGGGCCTTAATAAGTGAATCAACTAACTCAGAAAAAGCGATTATAACAAACATGGTAACAGAAAGGAATTGGGAGTGCTACTATAAAAATCTGTTTAAAAGAAGGAAAGGTACAAATACAGTTGAGATCCATACAAAAGTACCATGGGACTTACAAATAGACAGAGTGGACATTCGAACTTCAATTTCAAACAGCAGTACATCTAGAGCCGCTGGACCTGACAGCCTCTCGAATGCTGACTTAAAAGAGAACATCGAAGAATGGACGGAATTTTGTGATATCCTGTTCCAGGTGATAATAAAAGAAGGAAGGATCCCTGGAAATCAGGAATCATCATTCCGATATTCAAGAAAGGCTTACGGTCTGAGCCAGCAAACTATCAGCCCATATCCCTCCTTGACGTTATAGGTAAAGTGTTTGCAACTCAGCTCCTTAAACAACTCACACTATGGATTAATCATGAAAAGATCTATGATGAGCGCCAGTCTGGGTTTGTTAAGGGAGTGGGTTGCAGCACAAACCTCCTAATATTAAATCTACTAAAAATAGGTGCCATTCGAAAGGGCCAGAAAATCTACTTGGCATTTATTGATATGGCAAACGCGTTTGATGGAGTAAACAGGGAAATCCTGTGGTGTAAACTAAAGAAGAGAGGCTGTCATGAGAGTCTAATTGCAGCCATTAAAGAACTTTACTCCGACACCTACATTCAAGTATGTCTAGACAACGAAGGAAATCTGTCAAATCCAATTCCCACAGAAAGGGGAGTAAAACAGGGCTGCCCATTAGGGGCGACCCTGTTTAACTTCTACATCTCAGAAGTGGGGAAAGCCCTGGCAAACGTGATTTAATTTCCGCCAACCATCAACGGATTCCAACTGCATCACATCTTATATGCCGATGATATAGTGATCTTAGACCGTACACCAATCGGCTTACAGAGGAAATTGTCTGCATTGGAGACCTACTCAGACGAACTCGGGCTAGAGATAAATGTAGCCAAATCAGAAATCCTAGTCCTGGAGAACAGAAGAGGAAGGAAGTCTTGCAAGTATAGAACAAGTTGGTTTGTGGGATCAAAGAAGCTGGGAAAAGTGCAATACACACAATATCTGGGCACAATAATTAACTCCAGCATAAACGACAAACCAATGGTAAAAAAAATCCTAAATAGTTGCAGACAACTAACCTCACAAGGGATCATAATGCAGAAGAAATTCGGGAAATTCACGTGTGAGTCAGTGAGAAAATTCTATCAAAATAAAATTACACAGATCTTGATTTATGGGGCAGAGAACATGTTTGGCTGTGACCACAAGATATGGTCTAGGTGCGAAGGTTTTTTTTTGGAAGAAAGTCCTCCAAATACCACAAAGTACACCGACTGCTTGTGTTCTTTATGAAGTAGGAATTTCCACCCTGAACGTAAGGAATACATGGAACAAGCTATTGCTCTTTAGGAAAACGCACGATGAAGTGAACTTACCACCGTTCAAAATCCTGTTGGGAAACGAAACAGGTGAAAAAAAGTCGGCCCTAAGAGACTGGAAACATCAATGTCGTGAGATCCTCAAACTGTTAGGGACGGATGAGTTAACACTATGGAATAATCCAGATTTTGTAAAAAGAAAATTGCTGGATCTCGACTGGATCGTAATTGGGGAGAGAAGAGCTTGCCAAAAATCCATGATAAATCAACCAAAAGATGCAAAAAAACAGAATACACAAAATATCTGGCTCTGTCTCCGTGCAAGCACCTCAGAAGATACTATTTGATGTTCCGTTTAAATATTCTAGAAACAAAAGAAATTCTGAGGAACAGGCGTGCGATTCCAAGGGGAAATACTCTATGCCGATTATGTGGGGAGGAAGATGAAAATTTAAAACATCTTAGTCTAAATTGTACTGAACTAAACGATCAACGTGATAGTTTCATGTGAAAGGTGATGACAAATCACCAGACGCTGTCTGAAGAGGAATGGTGGAGACAACTACACTTGACTGAAAGCAAGTCACTGTTGATTGCAGTAATGCCATTTTTAGAGCTTCTGCAGAATCGTTTAAAAACGAGTCCAGTGGTTTCCTAGACAGTGTCCCACACAGTTATAAGTCAGGAGACCAACCATTCTGAAAAGACTGATAAGAAAGAATAATTGTTAGGGCGAAGTCAGGGGAAATGATGGTAGAACAAATCTTAAGAAGTAGATCAAATAAGCTCTTATAGTGAAGAATATTTAAGGATGATAGATGGAATGTTGTACATGTGTCAAAGACAAAGTTTTTCAAAAGTTTGTATAAACTAAATGAAAAAAAATAAAAATAGAAAATACCACACTAAGGGCCGCAACTGCTAACACACGTAGAGACCACATCTCTGGTATCCGAAGGCAAGTGCACTGGCTACCTGTCAAAGAAAGGATTGTTTTCAAAACTGTGGCTCTTACACACAAATGTCTTCATGGGCTAGCCCACCCCTACCTAGCTCAAAGGATTATCAAACAAACATCCTCCAGACCATCTAGCACAGCATATGCCAATCGCATCATTGTCCCTCCTACTGTTACGCTCACCTGGTTCCACGGGGGCGCCACCCAGTAGTTGGGGTTCCGATGTCCCTCCTTGCGATGGCCAGATGCGACCAGCGGAAGAGTTCTGCCTGGAATACAGGTAAGCTATGTTCAGGACTGGGCACCCGGGGTAAACAGCCTCCCACCTCCCTGTAGGTCTGCGACCCTTCTGAACTTCTCACCTTGTTTTAGATGTTGGTGGGTTCTCCGTCTTGCTGTCTTGGCAGGGGCGCGTTGAGCTTGGTGGGCAATGGCGATCGAGTTGCTTCACTGATGCCAGCCCGTCTTGAGTGTTTCAGATAGGTCTTATTGCTGTGAATATTGCTGTTCTTGCATGCCTTTTAAACAATGTATTTTTCTTCCTAGGTAAGCGGAAGTCCAATATGTGGCAAGGCGGAATCTGTGTTTCGCCGGTAAGTATGGGCGTTTTTGGAGTGCCTTGATGCGGTGAGTAGGCGCTATGCGCTGCGCTTAAGATGCCTTGCCTTTGCTAACCTGTTATCTTTTCCTCTCCACAGGTTGTGGTACTCGGCCGGAGTATGGAATTTCCGCTGTGATGCTGATTGAGGAGCGGCTGGCGAGGTAAGCCTTTCGGCACCGTTCGTTAATTGTACAATGTCAAATGCCTTGTTTCTTCTCTTTTTCAGGTCCGTCGATCCGGAGGAGCGCTGGTTCCAGGATGATGGTCGGAAGAGCTGCGGACCGCTGGCAATGAAGTTCAGGTAAGCTGCTGCCTTTTTCTCACAATGTCTTCTCCTTCCTTTGCAGGTGCTGTCCTTACGAGGTTCGTGGCTGAAGCTGAACACGGTGAGCGTTACGTTGCAGTAATGCAAACTAACGCGAAGCGTGTCAGTCTATTCGGGTGTGGTTTAAATAGCTTCAAGAAAGAAGTCCAGGTAAAATAGTCCCCATGGTACCACACCCAAAAACACTACACTGCAAGCCTGGTTTCAAGGAGCCAGGTTATGAGGATGCCTCCACATGACTGGCATTAATGAAAAGTAGTTCCCAAGCACAAGTCCATATTCAAACATGAGCCTGACTGGCCCCAAGAAGGCCTATGCTGCAATTTCTTGGGTTTAGTGGGGGCTGGAATCAAGACTCTCCCTGGCCCATACGTTGGCCAGGGGGTCTTCAGAGTGTGGGTCGTGACAGAACCCCCCCCCCCTTCCCAGGCCCCTCTCAAGGTGTTCCTTCTGTCCGGCCCAGGCTTAGTTGGGAAGTTTCGATGGTAGCTTTTGATCAGACGCGGTGCGTGAACATTTTCACAGGGTTCCCAGGATCTGTCTTGGGGTCCAAAACCTTTCCAATCTATTAGATAATATAGTCTCCCCCTTGAGTACTTAGAATCCAGTATGCCTTTAACTTCGAATTCAATTTCTCTGTCGAAAAGAATGGGTTTCGGAGCTGCTTCAATCCATGTACCAGGTTGCATTGGCTTTAAAATGGACAAATGAAATACCGGATGGATGCGTGGATTGGATGGTAAATCTACCTTGACGGCCGCTGGACTGATAATCGTCTTGATGGTATAGGGTCCCAAATACCTGGGTTGAAAGGTCCGAGTTCCTTTTGATGGGTATAAACTTGGTGGCTAGCCAAACCTTGTCTCCTACTTGATAATCGGGGGCCTTCGTCCTGTGTTAGCCAAGCAAATTGTTTTTGCTTGGCTTTGGCGTGAATCGGATGTTCTCTGGCCTTTTTGAAAGCTTGAGTGATGCTGGTGTGAAGGGTTTTAACCACAGGCATTTCCAATTTGGTTGGGAGTTCCAATTCTGAGGTACGCGGGTGTCTACCATATAAGGTATAAAACGGTGTTTGCCCAGTACTGGAATGTAAGGAGTTGTTATATGCGTACTCAACTATTCATAGTAAGTCCTTCCAGTCTCTCAGCTCGTGATGCAACATACACTGTAAGTATTGCTCAAGGGTCTGGTTGGTCCTTTCGGTCTGACTGTCCGTTTGGGGGTGGTGGCTAGTGGATAACCGGACGTCAATTTGCACCATTGCACAGCACTTTCTCCAAAAGTTGGAAATGAACTGACTACCTCGATCAGAGATCAGGACTGATCGGAATCCATGTAATTTAACAATATTGTCCAGAAATACCTTGGCTAGAGTGGATGCATCTGGAAGGCCTTTGAGTGGAATAAAGTGGGCCATTTTCGTGAATAGGTCTACGACTACAAGAATGGTGTTAAACCCTTAACTGGTAGACAGATCTGTGATGAAATCGAGAGAAAGGGTGTGCCATGGTGCTGGAGGAATGTCCAAAGGTCTCAAAAGACCAGATGGTTTGTTTTTGCGATTTGTTTTGTGCGCAGACTCCACAAGATTGAATTTATTGGATTATATCTCTCCGCCAGGTAGGCCACCAAAAGTTCTCTTTAACCATTGCTAAGGTCTTGGTGATTCCAGGGTGCCCTTCGATTAGGGAATCGTGGTAACCTGACATGACTTGCTGTTGTAGGTCCTTGGTGGGTATGTATAGGCGGCCCTTAAAAAGGGGTAAGCGGTCTTGGATAGAATATTGTTCTCCTTGCGCTTGCCATGCAAGGAGGGCATCCGGATTCATATGTTGAATTTCCTTTTTCAGTTCCATGTGTGTTAAGGCAGTAGTCAGGCCTAAAAGTTTGTCTTCAGGTATGATGGGGACTGGATCTGGGGCTGTAAAAACCAAGTCATCAGTTCCAGTACGAGAAAGTGCGTCAGCCTTTCCATTCTTGACGCCTGGTCGAAAAGTTATGACAAAATTGTATTCAGCGAAGAAGAGAGCCCATCGCAGCTGGCGTGAAGATTGGGCCTTTGCTGTTTTAAGATACTGCAGGTTTCAGTGGTCAGTAATAACTGTAATGGTGTGTCTGGCTCCCAGAAGGTAGTGCTTTGAAGGCAGATTTGATTGCCAAGAGTTCTTTGTCGGTGATGGCGTAGTTAATTTCTGGAGGTGAAAACTTCTTTGGCCAGAAGGCCACTGGATGTAGCTGGCCAGTTTCGGGATCTCTTTGTGAGAGGACAGCTCCCATTGCTATACTGGAAGCGTCCGTCTCTACGATATATGGGAAGTCAGGACGTAGATGTCGGAAGATCGGTGCTGAGGTGAATCTTTTCTTTAGTACCTGAAAGGCTTTTTCTGCGTCTTCGTTCCAGGTGAATTTCTTGTTATTTTTTCGTAACAACACAGTGATTGGGTGTACGATTTGGGAGAAGTCTGGTATGAACCGACGATAAAAGTTTGCAAAGCCTAGCATACTTTGTACTCCCTTTATTGACGTCAGTGATGGCCATTTCAGAACGGCGTCGACGTTGTGCAGGTCCATCCTGATGCCTCCGGGAGTAAGGATGAAGCCTAGGAACTCCACTTCGGTTACATGAAAAAAACACTTTTCCAGCTTGGCAAATAAACAACGTTCGCGGAGCTTGGCGAGGACTGAACGGACGTGCTTGATATGGTCTTGTTTTGAAGTTGAGTACACCAGGATATCATCTATGTACACTAGGGCGCAGGCATCAATTAATTCTCTTAAGACCTCATTCATGAAGTATTGGAATGCTGCCGGTGCGTTGCATAACCCAAAGGGCATGACTTGATATTCGAATAACCCATATTTAGTACGGAAAGCGGTTTTCCATTTGTTGCCGCTTCTGACCCGAACCAGGTGATACGCTCCCCGAAGATCCAATTTGGTGTAAATTTGAGCACCCTTGATCTGGTCCATCATTTCCGAAATAAGTGGCAAAGGGTAACGGTTCTTCACCGTGATCTGGTTTAATGCGCAGTAATCAATACAAGTCCTTAAGTCCCCTTCCTTTTTCGGCCCGAAGAACAAAGGACTGGCTGCCGGGGACTTCGATGGACGGATAAATCCGTTTGCGAGGTGCTAATCTAGATAGGACTTCAGGTGAAGATTTTCAGGTTCAGTCAGAGCATAGATCCTCCCACTGGGGACTTGGGCACCAGGAACAAGGTCGATTTGACAGTCGTAGGGCCTGTGGGGCGGCAGGGTATTGGCTTGGTCCTTCTGGAATACATCCTGGAAATCGCGGTATTCCTCAGGTAAGGTACTGGTTACACCTAAGATGGATGTCGTGGTTCCGGGAGTCGTAGAATTACTGAAAGCAGTCTTCTGTTCTTGATAGTAACAGGCTGGAGAGCAGTCACTTGGGAAGGTTAATTTCCTGGCTCGCCAGTTAATCGAAGGATTATGAGCGACTAACCATGGCATCCCTAGTATAAGCCGAAATTGAGGTGCCTTGATGAGGTCGAACGAAATGAGTTCCCCATGCCCGTCCTGGCACAGCATTGTTCTCAGCTGTGCATTGGGTTACGGGTCCGGAAGCGATTTCAGTCCCATCCACTGTAGTCACCTTATCTGTAATCGGATTGGAATATAAGGGAAGTCCCATCTCTGCAGCCAGATCTCAATCAATATAATTCCCGACTGCCCCACTGTCAATGTAAGCTTCTATGGCATGCATTCTGGATGACCGTTGGCTATTGATCAAGATCACTTGTATTGCAAAGTGTGAGGTCGGTGGCTCCTTTCCCTCACTCGACAAACTGACCTCTACGTTTGCCGAGCTGGGTAGTTTTCCGATCGTCTTTCTCTTGGTCTTTTTCCGTGGCCCCAACGACCTACCTAGGGGGTTTCACCAGGCAGTCCTTCAAGAAGTGCCCAGATTTTCCACAATACAGACACAATTGTTGTTGCCTTCTTTTATCTCGCTCTTGTTTTGTTAATGGGGATCGCACTCCTCAAAGTTGCATGGGCTCAGCAGGGTTTTCTTGTGCATGAGTTACATTGTCTCAAGACCAAACAAAGACCGCCTGTGGATCCATTTTGGAGCAATCTGCTTTTCGGTCTTGCAGCTGGTGGTCTAATTGTACAACCATATTTATGAACTCCGAACAGTCTCGAGGAGGGTCCACTACTTGAGCTAGAACATCTTTTAATTTGCCTTGTAAACCCCGATGAAACAACGTGGTTCTTTTGTTTTCAGGCCACCTAGCTTCAGCGACCAATCTGTTGAAAGTAGCAATGTACGTTAACGGGTCCCGATTTCCCTGTCGGAGGGAAAGGAGTTCATTGTCCACTACTTGTTCTCGGGTATGACGAGCAAAAGGTTTCTCCATTTCCCTCTGAAGTCCCCCAAAGTCATGTAGCAAGGATCATCATGTGTCACCAATGGAACTGACCAGTCTGCTGCGCTATTGCTCAGGTATGACAAGACAAAGGCCACTCGAGCGTGGTTGTTTGGAAATGCTCCAGGCCTGCAAAGAAAGTGAAGGCGGCATTGATTCATGAATGTGGCGTATTTCCGTGGATCCCCCGTAAATCACTCCGGTGGGGCCAAAGGAACTGTTCCTGGTAGCACGACTTGCACCGGAGTAGAAGAAGTGGATGGCAGGGTAGGATTCTGCATCGTTGGGTTGTTTCCCGGTAGGGGGGTCTGGCCCGCTTGTGATTGCAAGTATTGTCTGCTAATGTCTTCAGTGCACTCCTTAGTCACTATTAAATCTCTTCTGAGAGCATTAGTCTCCTGACGGGCAGAATGAACCTCAGCGTGCAGTTTTCCTATTAGTTGGGCCAATTGGTCTAATTCTGAGGTTTCCATGGCGCCCAGGTGGATTTAGTTTTGGAGGCTTCGCATTCTGTTACGCTCACCTGGTTCCACGGGGGCACCACCCAGCAGTTGGGGTTCAGATGTCCCTCCTTGCGATGCCCAGATGCGACCAGCGGAAGAGTTCTGCCTGGAATACAGGTAAGCTATGTTCAGGACTGCGCAACCGGGGTAAATAGCCTTCCACCTCCCTGTAGGTCTGCGACCCTTCTGAACTTCTCCTCACCTTGTTTTAGATGTTGGCGGGTTCTCCGTCCTGCTGTCTTGGCAGGGGCGCGTTGAGCTTGGTGGGCAATGGCGATGGAGTTGCTTCACTGATGCCAGCCCGTCTTGAGTCTTTCAGGTAGGTCTTATTGCTGTGAATATTGCTGTTCTTGCATGCCTTTTAAAGAATGTCGTTTTCTTCCTAGATACGTGGAAGTCCAATATGTGGCAAGGCGGAATCTGTGTTTCGCCGGTAAGTGTGGGCATTTTTGGAGCGCCTTGATGCGGTGAGTAGGCGCTATGCGCTGCGCTTAAGATGCCTTGCCTTTGCTAACCTGTTATCTTTTCCTCTCCACAGGTCGCAGTACTCGGCCGGAGTATGGAATTTCCGTCGTGATGCTGATTGAGGAGCGGCCGGCGAGGTAAGCCTTTCGGCACAGTTCGTTAATTGTACAATGTCAAATGCCTTGTTTCTTCTCTTTTTCAGGTCCGTCGATCCGGAGGAGCCCTGGTTCCAGGATGATGGTCGGAGAAGCTGCGGACCGCTGGCGATGAAGTTCAGTTAAGCTGCTGCCTTTTTCTCACAATGTCTTCTCCTTTCCTTTGCAGGTGCTGTCCTTACGAGGTTCGTGGCTGAAGCTGAACACGGTGAGCGTTACGTTGCAGTAATGCAAACTAACGCGAAGCGTGTCAGTCTATTTGGGTGTGGTTTAAATAGCTTCAAGAAAGAAGTCCAGGTAAAATAGTCCCCATGGTACCACACCCAAAAACACTACACTGCAAGCCTGGTTTCAAGGAGCCAGGTTATGAGGATGCCTCCACATGACTGGCATTAATGAAAAGTAGTTCCCAAGCACAAGTCCATATTCAAACATGAGACTGGCGCCAAAGGCGCCAGGACTGGCCCCAAAAAGGCCTATGCTGCAATTTCTTGGGTTTAGTGGGGGCTGGAATCAAGACTCTCCCTGGCCCATAGGTTGGCCAGGGGGTCTTCAGAGTGTGGGTCGTAAAACCTACACGCAGAGTGCAAGCAGGGGGCTCCAGTTTCCCAACCATGGCAGCAACATATTGGAACACCTTCTGAGCCCAAATCAGATCGATCGAATCTCATGCAGCCTTCCGCAAGGCTCTAAAAACTAGTCTCTTGTATGACGTCCTCCCTTTCCTGCTTTGTGACCTTAGTTCTCATTCAAATACTGGGCTGTGAAATGTAACCTTTGTTGGGTCTACGGACTCTCTGTAACTAAGCAACTGTATCAACCTGGGGCTGCTCACCTGTAACCCCGAAGCAAGCCTACTTTCATGTTCTTACAGCGCCTCGTTGACATGGGCTGTAGTGCGCTATACAAATCCAAAATATAATATAATATAATGTACATCACATGATTCCGCCTCCACCTGGGTGGTCTTGAATTGACTGTCTGCAGTGCTGGCTGCAACCACCGATCGAGGCAGGCCTTGCCAAGATGATGTCGATTAAGGTAAGCGAGACGCTGAACAAGAATATCACTATATTATATGAAGGAACTTTTCATATGGGCAATGAATGAGTTCCTACTGGAAGGACACCAGGGTGCATGAAGCCTTCCATATGCCTCATATAAACCATTTCTGAAATGTGGCAGGCAGCACTGCAGTCCGCTCCAACCAAGGCACAGGTGAGGGATGGCAGCAAGCAGCAGACAGGTACACATGTGTTAGGAAAGATTTCGTAATTGTAGGGAATTTTCCTTCCATGTGGCAACCCCTAAACTTTTTGCTATTGTTTTTAACCTTGTTCTTGACTTTGCCAGAGAAGTACAGCCTTCTGCCGCACTTCTCTGGGCTTTCGCTCTTTTCTTATGGGGAAACTGACATGCCCTTCAGACAGTCAGTACCGGGGAACGCTGTTTCCCGTAGTTTCTTTTATCGTGTTGCGGCTTTAGTGCAACATGACACAAGAGGGCACTGTAAGCTAGGTTACAGCTCTCTTGGGTCTCTAGCCTTCTACAGACCCTAGATACTCTTTTAGGATGGTATTTGATCGGTGCAAGTCATTCAGGGACTCGAATGGTGGCAGCGATCGTTTTGTTTATTTTGAGCTCCTTTTGGCGTTCTGAGCACGTTTTTCGCACTGAACCCAAAATGGTGGCCTGGCTCCCAAAATGGCCAGACCACGAGGCTCCTTTGTCCTGTCCACTGACCGTCTTGCTCCCTTCACCTTCCCCAGGTCGGGCGACCCGGGGCCTTCCTTATTTGGGCATGTACTTTCCCGCGAAACGTGGTTGCTTTCGCGGGCTTCTACATGTCGTTTGTGTGCCTCCAGGGTGTGGGCTGGGATGTCTGGTCCCAATACACATCCTGGGTGCCAGAGAGTCTGGGGTGGTGTGAATGCCTGGGACCACCGTGGTCCGTGATTGGTCCACGTATGGTATGTGTGTTGATGAGCGGATCTCCCATTGGCTCCCCTCCGTTTTGGCGCGAAGGGAACCGTGGATAAGAGGGAGCTGGAAACACCACTACCATGTCGATCTCCTGAGTTCTCACGAACGAAGGAATACAGGAGCCAAGTATCCTGCAACCAAGAGGCTGGACCGAGGAATCGCTGGTGACCCGCTGAAGGAATCCTCCTTTGCACTGCTGTCGTCCTGTGAAGCCCTTTCCTCCTTGGATCGAACCAGAAGGCCTGTACTGGTGCTTCGACCTTTGGAATAGCAGGAACAGCTATTCCCGGCGACTTCATCTCCTGCCAAGTAAGCCTTCGGAAGTGTCTCTGGGCCATCCAGTTGACTGACCAGCTTACAAGGGAGTCCTGCTCTGTAACTGCCGCCAGGTTGTGTTGTATTTCGAGTCCTTGTCACTCTCCCACGCTTCATACACTTGGCGTTCCCAGGTCTGAAGGGAGGAGTGTACATTTGGCTTCAATACACACGGCCGCTCCGTTGTCCTGCTGCGGCAACAAAACTGTGCTGGTTTCGTCGATTGGGACGTCTTTTTGCTCTACACGACTACGAGGCGTTCCCTGCTCTTCTGAACCTGCCAGCTGCTGAAACTAACGTGGAGAAGCCTGGGTCTGCTTGCTTCGGGGACCGGTGAGTAGTTTAGCTAGGATCTGGTCACCCTCCTGCAGTATCCCATTGCTTTTCCCGGCTGTGTAAAAACAGCACCCCTTTGCCGTACTCGCGCTCTGCTTCTGCTCGCTGTGGAGGCTGCGCTTGAGTTGCGGAACCTGTTCTCCTTCTGCTGTGCACTAACCCGAACTGCCTGACTTCCTCCGAAGAGCTTCCCCTTTTGCCCGTTGGCACCGGCGTGGCAGGTACTTTGAGCACAAGGCTCCACTCTTCGCAGGGCTCGGACTTCCATCTAGTTAGGTGCCTCTGAAGGCGAACTGAGTCTAAAGCGTTATCGCACTGCCTGTTTTCCTTTCCTTTCCTTTCAGGTGGACTACATATTTCGTGCTTTAAACGCTTGCGACTGTGTATTTGTATATATATTGTGTTGATATGGTATGTGTTGGTTTAATATTGTGATATTGTGATTTTCTCGCTACGGTCATTGTTTTAAAGGCCTTAAAATAAATGTGTATCTATTTTTGATATAACAACTGTTTGGAGTAGTTTGTAAGCGCTCTTGCTTTGTGTGCTCATTGCGGGCTTTCAGTCACCCTCACCCCTCTTGAGACCTAGTCTTGACCGCCGCGATCGCTACCTTGATTGGTCTGGCTCGTCCAGAGGTTACCCTGTTCCAAGTAATTAGGTTGGCCTTCTGAACTTCTGCGCCACCAGGACAGAGTTCAGAAATCCGTCTTAACAACATGTACAGGTTAAACTTTCTTCACGGAACCGCGCGCGCTAAAGCCAGTTGGCAGTTTCTTCCCTATGAGCACCGACGCCTATGTGATCGCAAATCTAACGATTGCAAGGATATCCGAGCGAAAATTCGCTACGATCAATCCGCCGACATTGGCCGGCCTCTGCAATACTATTTGCACAGGGTAAAGTCCCCGGCCTTGCCCTGCGCATTTTCAAGATGCGCGCATGGAATAGTGGCGTGCAAGTTAGTATCATTATGTTATTAGTGTCAGCACTGAAGGCTTAGCATCCCTGGCTTTATTGTGAGGGGACAAGCCCTGCTTGCTATGCTTGTCGTCTGCTTGACGTTCCTCTTGCAACATCCTTTTGCTAAGAGCCTCTCCACGCCTGGTGACTCGACTGAGAGTGCAAATGATATGTAATGGGTTTTCGCTAATAAAACCTCTGCTTCACGGCCTTGGTGGTGTGGCCGGGCCTAACTGGTGGTGGGCGGGTGGTGAGCGGAGCTGCTGTCGGACAGCACCTCGGGGGCCAGGCCTCATTAACAGAAAAAACTCATGTGTACATTCACAAATGTGCGTTCCCACCCCTGAAGGCCAACGCACTAGATGCATTTGTTAATTGCATATAGCAAGTCGATAAGTCCTAAAGCTCACTCCCCCATTAAAGTGGGTTCAATTATGTGAGACCCCCCACTCTCTGTGATGTTTCCTGGTCTCCCCCCTCCTTCAAAGACGGGGGTGGGGTATCTTTGGTGTGGACAGGCCCTTCCTGTTTGGCCAAGTGGAATCCGCTGGCTTTGGAATGGGCTGGACGTGGGAGGCTGCAGGTATTATATCGGCTGAGCTCAGAGTGGGAGCTAAAGATCAAAGCAATGTTGTGGGGAGCAGATGAGTGCAAGAGCCCTGACCTGGATAAAAGCCTCACAGACGGCCGGGTGGTACAGGGAGTAGAAACATTAATGGTGAAGGCTGCACCAGCAATACAAAATATAAAACCTATCTATGGTGCGCGTGTTTCAAAACCTGCCTTGGTTGGATGGCCAATGTGGAAGATGACCCGAACATTGCTTTGAGTTGCAGAGACAAGCAGCCATTGTAGTCAGAGAAAAGCAGCAGGCTGGGAAGGGGCATTGCATAGAGATCATGAGGTTTTTGGAGGCGTGGCATAGGTTGGGAAATGGCTGGACTCTTCAGATGGAGGGGGAATCACCTGCTTGAAGTGATTGCTGCTGGCGGTGTCACCCATTTGGACATTAAAAGCATTATAATTCCTTTCAGTCTAGCAGAGCTGGACCGTTGCCTGCTATGATATGTGCTTGCCATTGTCAGGCACAGTGTTTGCTATTTACAGTCAGAGGACCACAAACCAGGAATTCCTGTGTGACAGTCTGCCAAATTGCCCGAGCTAAACAGTAATTTTTTCTAATGCAAATATAGCTATTGTTTGAATGTGGGGTTTGTGGTCAACAAGCCGTCACAGTTAGTGCCGTCCACGTGCTGGGAGCCAAGAGCAACCTCTACTGTTCCATTTGACTCATCACCTTGCTTTGTGCATCTGACCTTTCTGCAACCACTCGTTCCACCAGAGGATAGGAGCAGCCTTTCACTTTCCCGCTAGTGACAAAATTGACTACTGTCCCGCAGAAGTACCAGATTGAGTAGTGTCTAGCCCACCTACTCAGCCCTCTCACATCTTCAAAACAGTGATCCCAGTCAAAATGTTGAAACCGATAAGAAATACGCCCCCTTTGCTGCATGTATGGTGTTGAATGAGGCCTCAAACTCTCAATGCAGATTTTACCTTAATCAAAAGTACAACATGCAAACACATCATTGGCGAAGTGGAACCACTGATAAGCATACCACTATGGTTGAACGCACAGGCGCTGAGCCACTTTGTGGGGAAACTGACTCACTGATCTCATATCGACTCACCCTTTTTGTTAGTTTTGGATAAAGTGCCACCTATAAACTGAAACTATTGCATTAAATTATAGCTAGGGAGAAATATCATATGAGTCAGGACACAAACCATGTACATGTTGTTGGGTTATTGACTCGCCCATTGACTGCCCACGCAATGCTAATTTCTACGGCCATTTCCACCAGCGTTCTGCCCCTCTCCACCCAAAACACGTCCTCCTGTCCTGGGATGTATTTGAGCTATATATAAATCAAGCCTTGCCATCAAACATTGTGGTTAAAGTGCCTGTTAGTGTTTTTGTTCTGAGATTTAATGACTTAATTGGAACTGTGAAAGTGCTACTGGTTAAATTAAAATGTCAACCAAGTCTACCTTCAGCCACTGGATTTATAAGCACTATGCCTGACCTTCACTGAAGTCCTGTTAAAAACATGCATTGGTAAAGCCAACAGTTTGAGCTTGTGTATCAATATTAGGCATTCAGCAGGCAGTGCTATTATATGCCCAGGGATTCTCACCACTTTGCAGCTGCTACCATCAATGGACAGTTAATACCACTAAGGTAGTGCCTGGCAAATGCCTTTCCCATGTCCACACAAAAGCCAAAACTGTTGGCATTTCCAACACTCGTTTAAGAATGTCTTTTATCTGTGTGCCTTTCCCATCAGGGGAATAGCGATGAAATGGATTAGGGATGCATGTTGTCTGGGCACCTTTATTACCGGAAGAATTTGTTTTTCTCATCTGCAAAATATGTAACGTCCTGGGTCCCTCCATCATTGAAGATCTACTTTGGGAGATCCTGAACTTATTTTAAACATGCATTAAATGCACAAATTTTTACTAATTTTATTCAGCATTTTCTTTGGGGATACTCCCAATACCCTCATAGAAGGGTTGGGCACACGCGCTGTGCTCGCTTGTACAGCGAAATATGGGGCCACTTTGAAAAACATTTCCTGGGCCACTTTTGGTTCCCAGTTCGGCCCTGTCCCCATCATATTTACTGTTAAGTAACATATTTTCATGCGTAACTTTCTCTGACTTTCATCTTTCACAATGATTTCTGTAGGAGGTGCTTCAACCTACTGTAGGCCCTTCAAATCACAGGCTTGGTGTATTATGCAATTTAAATAATAGTCACTGTAGTATTTGATCTGAAAGGTTTATAACTTCTGTGAGACGAACACTTGGGTGTCGTCACTTCTCCCCAGGGGGAGCCCCTTTCCATGGGGCCAGGGAGGTGAGGCCACTACCCAAAAGTCCCCCTGGGTGCGGTGCATAGTGGGACGATCTCATGGGGGAGAGACGCCCCCTCGGGGGACAAGAACAACCATCTAGGGAGAACACAGTGTAACCACCTCACACCATCACCACTCACAACCCGACACAATAATGAATGTCCCGATGTATATGTGTAGGACAAACAGACTGCTGTGAGGGGTCAGAAATGTGAGGCAGATCACTGTAAGGGAGGCATGGTATCACAAGTATTACACTGATACAAGAGGAACAAGTTTCAAAACCTTTATTCAATTTTCGGGGTTTGGAAAAACACCTGCTTTATCCTATAGCTATGATGGGAGTAGTCTCTACCATAAAATAATAAAGAAAACAGTCCTAGTCAGTCTGTCAAATCAAAATTGCCTATACTAACAAATCCTAATGCCCGCTCTATCTTTTATACCAAAATGTGTGTAAAGGGGAATATGTATACAAAGAAAAATCAGTGTTATAACATAAAGGATCAAAGTGGCTGAATAGGCTCTCCTCCCCACATTGAACACAGCACAGAGTAAGGCGGCCCCCATAGACAGGATGACACACTCTGGCTCAGGTTCTCAAAACAAAGGCAGTTCAAAACGTGGATCGAGGCACATCTGGCCTTCCACGTTAAAGTTACTTATTACAGCGTTCCAAAAGTTCTTTCACAGTTCAACAAAAAGTTCACCTAGGTCTCCCTCAGCTGGGCTTGGACCTCTCAAGCACAGAACTTCCCTTCCCCAAGCTCAATGCACAGTCTTTAGGGGTTCCCTTCCCCTAACTTATCACTCTTATGGTCTCCCTCAGTCAGGCTTGGACCTTTCACTGATGTCGAAGACTTTCGAATGTGTGAGGCTTTTATCATAGACCTCCGCAGGACTACCTCGGCCTTCTCTTCAGCTCAAACTCTTACTTTATTTTCCCCAGTGTCTTTCTCTTGGTAGTTCCATACCATAAGCACAAAAGTTCGAAGAAATCTTTCACTTCAAGCATTCTCCTTTCACTTCCCCTTTTGCCGGGGTTCATATTTCAGTGAGACTTTTGAGTTGGCTACTTCCTCTTGCTGGACCACTCCGCTACTCTGTATCACTGGCTTCACAGTTATCAGCCACTTAAAAGTTTGTCACTGGTTAGCTTTCTTTTGCGTCTCATGAGCATGTGCGCAACTTACTTGTGAGATACACTGTTATGGCTTCAATCTTTCCTTAACACAAACCGGCCTTTCATGTCTTTCACTAACTTGCTGGTTGTACACGTTTCTTTGTTGTCTTTGCAGCTTTGATTCTCGAGTCAAGGTTAATACCACAGGCTTGGCATCGCCTCCCCAACTCAGACGTTCACTCGGGAGGGTCGCTGGCGTCCTTGAAACACAATGCAGTCTTCTTGTCTGGGATTCGGCCTTCTGCGCGTATACTTCACGGGTCTTCAGAGGGAAAGACCTCCTGCAGGTATCTCCTGGGTTTCGTGACCCTTTACTCTCGTCCCTCGATCGGTCGTCTTGACCAGTAGGTTCGCCTTCGCCCCGGAAGTACTGCTCCTTCTCGTTTTCCACCTTGCTCAGAGTGTGTCTCTATGTTCTGCCTTTTATCCATGTGGGGAGAGCTAATGGGAATCGGATGTGGGACATGTCCAATGCGATATGTAAGCATTAGCCTCTTTACTATTAGTCACCTTCTTCCTCGGTCCAGTGTTTGTGTAGAAAGAGGGGTGGGGCAGTTGGAACATTGGAGGATCCTATAAAATAGGATGGGGCATGGGTACAGGAAAGGGGGCGGAATACCACGCCTCACCATCAATTGCCTCACCCAACTCCCTGAAGACCCCTCACCCAGGTGACCCTCCCACATTTGTCCACCCCAGGGTCTGGATCCAAAGGCAATGGCTGTGCCTTGGCCACCTAAGAGAGATCCCGGGGACTCCAAAGTGGGACCACCTTTGGTTTCTCACACCACTTTGTGAAGTTTTCTCAACAAAAGTCATTTTATGTATTATATTCAAAGGTTGGATGGAAGCCTCACTATCCCTACCCTGACGAGGATTTTCCTGCCTAAAACAAGAAGGGAATACTCTAACAAAAGTATATCTGTCCCTCAAACTGTTAAATACAACAAATAAACAAGGGAATGTATGACAATTCAAAACAATGATGGAGTTCATAATGTAAATACAGTCACTCTTAATAACCTGGATGAATTCCCCTCCCCCAGGTTTAAACGTGATTCTGCTTCACAGTTCAAGAAATGAAAACAAGGAAATCCTAATTTTCAGCAATGTTCCAACATAGTTCGATGCAACTTCAATTTGTAAACAGAAATTTCCAACACCGAAAATATAAGTCTCTTCCGCTTCCTTGAATAGATTCTCAGTTCATAAATAGCAACAATAATTGTCTTGGTCAGGATGATTTGCTACCATTGATAACTTCTAAAGAAATATAGCTTCTTTGTAACAGTTTCACACAGCTCTTCCTTTAGCACCACAAACAACATAAATGATCTCTGCCACAACCACCCGCTAGCACTTATTCAACTTCCACCTATCTACTTCCATGCCAGGCCCACAACCTCAGTTCACACTTGGTGTACTCCCGTGCCAGGCCCACTTCTTCAAAGGTTTGCCATCTGGGTATACGCCCCTGCCTGAACAGCATTTTACAACAAGTGCTTTTGTGGTTAGAATCAACTGACAAGAGGAACACAACAGCTTCACAGTTAAAAAAATTGCAGCTTCAAAACTTTCAACAACTCTTCAGGGAAAACAAGATTCACATTGGTGCTCTTTAATACTCTTCTGCAAAAGGTTGCTCCTCTCCTTATGGATATCTTTTCACAGAAGGGTAGCCTTTTTGCCACTCTTGTTTCCCCAATACACGAGCAACTAAAGACTGACAGGTATAGGGTCTCTTTCTGCTTGTTCCTGGATTTTGGCAGGGTGTTTTTAACCCAGCATTTAGTATCTGTTGTACAATGTATAGGCAACAAGTTTCAGAGCGTATAGGCCTTCCATTAGCCCCCTCCTGCTTTTGGCAATATTTGCTATATTGGATTTGCCATGGTCTTCGTCTCTCTTAGCTTGGGCAATGCTTGCAGGTGTTAACTCTCAACAAAGTCACCCCCTCGGGTTCCTGGGTCTTCCACATCTGTTCACCTCATGTTAGTCATTTGGCTTTGCTATACTAGGTTTTTGCTGCTTTTCCCTAGTTCAGTATTCACAATGAACTTGGGAATCACTTTCACTCATACGCAAGTGTTGCTTCTGCTGCTTCGCAATAGTGCAGTATTCAAAATAATTCTTTGAGCTACTTTTACTTCTACGCAAGCGTTGCTTACCTGCCAAATGCCTACTTTTAACACGCATGCGGGAAAGGAGTGCTCCTGGGTCACTACTTGCTTGTGAACCCATCGGGTAAGACTTGTGCCTCCATTCATCTCACCGCTCACAGGTCTTCTGCTGCTGTGGCTCCTCGCAACCCGGCAAACTGCCTCTGTTAGTCCGCCTTCGCCCATACCACCTACAATTGGAGCTCCTCTTGCTCCTGAGGCCCTGTGGTGCATGCTAGCCACCAGAGACGGCATCCTGCATGCTTCTTGCTGCGCAGCCTCTGCAGAACAGGTCATCAGGGGGTAAGCTTCCTCCTGCACTCTTCCCGCTGCGCAACCTCTGCAGTTCAGATTTCTGGAGACACAGACCCTCTCAGGACTGGCAGCTGATATCTTTTCTCTCCTCCAGTTTCTGTCTGGGCTGCCAGCACGAACCAGGGTGCTTCTGCTTCTTGCTTGCACTGCTCCTCTCCAACAGCAACAACTCTATGGCCTGTACCTGAGGGGGCCTTTTAAGCTTCTCTGTCTCCCTCAGATGTGGGTCATCTGCATTAATGAGCGGACTACTGCGGCAAACTTGTACCTTTTCATCCCTCTTCTGCGTCCCAGTACTTCAGGAATTATGGGACTTGAAGTTCCTAATGGAAAAATTAGTTTTTATTTCTGTTTGACTTTTAAACCCCAGTTTGTTCCTTATAATATTCTTTAAAGGAACAATCCAAGTATTAGTCATTAGCCTGGTATGAAAATGGAAAGGCAATTATTTTAAGACTTTTTTTTTATTCACAAGTTTCTTTTTACTGTACCTTTGGGTGCAAGGGAGGTCTTCAGCTTTAATAATAATTATTGTGTTATAGTTTAAATTATAAACTTTACACAAACCTTAAAAAAGATAACATATACAATTAATACATAATCCAAATACATAAATAAATACACATACAGAAAATTCATAGCCTAGAAAATGAAAAGAAGACTAACATGTAAAATCTATCCACATAAATTACATACATTCAGCTGAGAATTGTCTATACATAACTTGAGATGATCACCTAAAGAGTTATGCCCAATCTAGCTTCGACTCTCAGCCAGATGGTATATAATGCCTGCAACAAGTGCATACTGTTGGAATACATACAATGATGCCAAAACAGATTGTCCTTAATATACATGGTTTCATGAACATAGCTGCCAAGGAGGGGAGTAAATGTACTGGCCATCACTGGGCATTCAGTCAAAAGGTGCTTTGCCGTCTCCAGCTGATCTTGAGTTTTTCATAGGCGGCATGTTCGCAACTCGACAGCAATCTTATCTTTTCTCCCCGTGATCATTATTGTGGGTAGTTGCTCCAATCTGAGCAATAAAATAAACGGTCTGAGTCTGGCTGATGGGCAGATGTTCAAATATCTCTGGGGTTTCTTAAACTCATACAATCTGTATTGCACAAATTGATAGCTTCTCAGGCTCCTAAGATGTTCAAAATTCTCTAACCAGTCCCAGAGATCTATGCGTTTACTCGGAGCTCTATTTACTTCCTCTGAGTAGCAACCATCCCTAGGTTGCCAACCTATTTCACAGAACAGATTAGTCATCTGATCAATGGTTGAGCATACCGAGTGCTCCTTAACCATTTCTTGATAGGCCGCTGTTAATAATCCATTGCTTGTGTCACGGGTCATTTTTAGATATAACGAGGCCCGCTTCTTCAATACTAATGCCTTTAACGAAGTCAGGCCAAGTTCTAATCTAACAATGGCCATAGGGACACGGGGAGGTAAGCCAAGAATGCAACACCAAAATTTGCCTTCTATCACCTGTGACCACTCTAAATCAGACTCAAGGAGAGCTTCCAATCCATAGATTATGGCCGGGGCAAAAGCTTGTACATAGAGTTGGCGTGTACCCCACAGAGTAAAGCCACCCTGTTTGACAGTAAACCTATAGAACAGGGCAGTCCAGTGTGCCGCTCTGATGCTACGTGATTGTTTACAGGCCACATAGTCTCCAAGGACTTCAAAGTCTATGCCCAGGTAACGGTACTGGGGAAAGTAGGAGATGTTAACCAGGCCTACATTAAGTTGTACACAAGATATCTTCTTTTTAGTATATCTCATGACCTTTGTTTTTCCTAGGTTAATACTAAGGCCATTCTCCTCTGTGTATTCCCAAAGTGCAACCGCTGATCTACGCATCCGACTGATGGTATAATCAAGTATCACCAGATCGTCTGCGTATGCTAATACTGGACAAATGGCTTTACCTATTTTAGGGGGGCAGTTGCTGGCAACAGTTATTGATTCGGGAATGTCATAGAAATATAGATTGTATATTAAAGGTGCTGTAACGCAGCCTTGTTTTACTCCCCTATTTTGAACAACATTATCAGTTGTATGACCTTCCTGATCTAGCTTCAATTTGACTGAGTTGTTTTGATGTAAAAGTCTTAGGTAATATATTAAACCTTCCGGACATCCCATTAGTTGCAATTTTCTCCACAGTCGGCTTCTAGGTATGGAATCAAAGGCCGCTGTGAAGTCTATATAAATGGCATAAAGCGGGGCCGCCCCTCCTTTCAGTGCTCTGGTTCGTAAAATATCCATTACCATAATATTATGGGATGTAGAATATCCCTGTCTAAACCCACTTGGAATTTAGACATTACCCCGGGACCCTCAGCCCATGATTGTAGCTCATGCAATAGAAGTGAGCCAAATATCTTCCCTGTGGCGTCTAGCATTGAAAGCAGTCTATAATTGCTTGGATCAAGTCTGTTTCCCTTTTTAAACACGGGTATTAATATTGCCGTTTGCCAAGAGTAGGGTATTTTACCTGATTTTAAAACTTTCTCAAATAATACGCCCAACAGACTCGCCCAAAATTTTGGGTATGATTTCATAACAACATTGGCCAGTCCGTTAGGACCCGGTGCACGAGAAGATTTTGTCTCTTTAATTTTATTCAAGATGAGTTCATGTGATATGAGAAACAGGGCCTCTAAGGGTGGACTGCCTAATGTTGTTAATTCCTCATCCTGAGTATTTCTTTTTTCCAGGAATTGTACCCACACTCTAGCTTCGACGGGGTTGACTAAAGCCCCCTTCTGAGCACCTCGTGCTTCATCTAAGAGGGACCAGATATTCCGGGTCTTTCCTTCACATATGGTCTTGACCAGTCTTTGCCAGGAGAGTACCTTGTCCCCCCATTTTTTTGCCTTAATAGCCGACCTTTACCTATTTTTAATCTCCCTGATTTTTAGAAAATATCCTTCTCCCAGGGCCATTGTTTTTTGGTCTTTCGTAACTCTGCTCTGAGATTACGTTTCATGTCTCTGATTATTTTATCAAATGGCAGTTTTTTTCCCCTCGGGGCCCAACATCAACCCCATAGGTACTGCTGCATGTTAACCTACAAAAGTATAAATCCAATCCTCTATGGAGTCGATGGACATCGTATTTAAGTTAAGCAACATGTTGGATTCTACTGCCCCCAGAGCTTCAGCGGCAAGTGATATATTTTTATCCGACCAGGAAATCCTAGTACCCGTATTGTTGGTTTTTACCATACCTAGATTACTGGATAGGGACTGTTCTCTGGGAATACACATTGCACATTTTAAAGCAGCATGGTCGCTCCGTTCATTGGGAATAACTGTCATATCTTCCACCTGTTCTTGGAACCTAAGGCATACAAATACATAATCCAATGTGCTATAAGAGCTACCATTTGACCATGTATGTTGCCCAGGATGGTCTCTGATAGTTCTGCCATTGAGCATTACCATATCCCAGGACTCAAACAAGTATTCCCATGCACCACCCTCAGGGACTTTTTTATTATGAACCATAGTTCCCATTTCTTTCAATTTAGGATTTAGCATTTTACACTCCCGCCCTGTCATATGGCAGTTAAAGTCTCCAACAACAATTATCCCTGTGTCAGTAGTTTTAGACAGCCAATTCGCCAATAGATCCTGAAGCGAGTCTTGCAATTGTTCACTTAGTATCGACCCAGGTGGATTGTATAGGCTTACCGACAGGAATGACCCATAGGGTCCTTACCATCGAGGATCACTTCGACTGCAAGCATATTGCTTTTAAGATTACATTCAATCTGTCTCGAGCCCAAGGTATTAGTCACCCCTGTGATCAGTCCGCCAAATGGCCTGCCTTTTTCTCCTCTTTTGGCAGCCGAATGGTACAACTTATAGCCATCTAAAATTAGGGGGTCTATGGCCCATGTCTCTTGTAAACAGTTTAATGGAGCCCTCCGATGAGAGAAGGTGCACAAAACCCCGGCAGTTCCAGGATAGGATGGATAGATCTCATTGTTTCGATATAATCTCAGGAAGAGCATCTACCAACCATTTTAACACTTGTTGGACATCCGCTGCTTCTACCTTCTTGTCCTTTGGTATACTCGGGCAAACTACTGTTGCCAGAGGGATAGCTGCCTCTTCCTCCGGACAGCTCAGATCGATTTCCTTTAGATCGGCATCCACTTCAACGTCCACTGTTTTTAATTCCTCTTTATATCTTCTTAGCAGTTCAGCAGTGGCTAAGAACTTACAGTGTAACGCAGAAACATTAGGATTTGGGCCTTTCAAGGGTTCCACAAATTGAAAGTCATCTGATTTGAGCACCCGCAGTTGTGGAACAGAGTAAAGTCTTGTCAAGAGTTTGGAGTGTGATAGCCATTTGTTGTTCTTACTCTGATATATATTCTTGATCAGGCATATACGGCTTCCTTTCGTCTCCCTTTTGTTATCCATAATGGCGGCCGCATTAGTTACTGGATCTTCCAGCACTATAGGTTTTCTTAATGCTGTATCCGTATCAGAGGCTTCACTAATGCACGCCTCTTCTGCCTTCTCGATCTCCTCTTCCATTTCATGTTCTGCAGCTTGCTCAGGCAGTAACCAGCTGGTGAGGTAACCATTGCTGGCTGCCTTCCTTTTCTTAGCTCTTGCTAGTCTTTTCCTGCTCTTCTTAGTGGGCATTCCTGTCGCACTCAGTTCTGACGTCATTGGTTGCATAGCACTGACCTTTACCCCTGCCAGCTTTTCTTGATAATCACTTCTGTTTTTTGGAGAAAAATGGATCAAGACTGCCCACCTCCTGGTCGGTCTCCAAATTTTGGTGCTCTTCGGTTTCATTTACAATATGGATGGCTTCCGAAAGATTTGCTTCTGCATCTTTTGCAGATATCAATCTCCCCTTTTTTTTCTATAATTAATGTGTCTGTATTGGCAAGAATTTGTCCTGACATTTTGAGCAAAATCTTGAGCGCAAATTGTAGCGAAGCTACTGATGACTGAATCTCAGCAATCTCAGCTGCCCCGGAGTATGATTTATCTAGGCATTCTGTTTCGACATCAGGGTCGTCCTCCATTGAAACCATAGCTAGGTTTGGTGAGATGGATAATCTGTCCAAAGCGCCTCCCGCAGTGGATGTCTCTGGAGGTATGGTCAGCGATCTGTCTGCCTGTATTCCACTGTTGTTACTCAGCATTGCTTCAGGTTGTGGTGTCATACTTCTTTGGATGTTTAGACATAGATCTAATAATGAATTATTATCAATGTCGTCAAAGTTTGACAGACTCAATAGGGCATTACCGCATTGCTCAGGTATGTCTTCTTTAGTCGTGGTGGAATTTATTTCCCGAGATAGATTTGGGGGAAAAAATTTGGTGATCGCACCTTGATTTACAGGAGAAGTTTTCTTTACTTTTGTTTTAGATTTAGGTTTTTCCATTTCAGCCTCCTTGTTTACAGTGCCCTGAGTATTTACCCTCGCCTTGGTTTTCCTTAGATTGTATGCAGACTGATTCCGGTCCTTGCCTGATTGCATTGGGTGGACCCCCTGCAGTGGCTCTTATTTCCCAGGTGTTTTTCTAACTATCAGCTGTCAGTCTCAGTTTGCTGGATACAATCGGCAGCACTCGTTTTACCACGGCCCGTTGCCGTTCCAAGTCAGGATCAAAGGCACAAACCCGCAGTCTCCTGACGTTATATTACCTGCTAGTTCATATGGTCAAAAACCTTCTATATATCAGGACTCCCTAGTACAGGTACACAATTTTCCCACTAGTCTTAGCCAGTGGAATATGCAAATTTCCCCATCTTATCCACCGGGTTATAGGTAGTTTGCCACGTATGAACCCAATCGCCCCCCCTAGGCGGAGCAAGGCAAGAAATTAAAATGCCGCGTCCCAGCTGACACTTTTAAAATGCTCCCTGATTCCCCCTCTTAGTCGCACTGACCACTCCTGTGACCACCTTTTTTTCACTGGGTATTGGGGTGAGAGTCGGCAAGGGGGGGAGGGAGGAGGGGAAAAATAGGTGGACAGGAAAGCAAAGGGAAGAATAGGCCAGAAAGAGAGGGAGGGAACCTCCGTCAATGTCCCCGTATTTATGATATTTTTCAGGGTCAGGTACTTCTCTCCAATTCCCCGGCAACTGCCCAACTGCTGCCACTCGATTCGCCCACCCAGGCAGCAAAACAGCAAAGCCCGGGAGACCGGTGGCACGCCCTTTTGGGTCTCTATTTTCACCCTCTTTTACTATTTCTTACCCAAAGTACAGGGACGAGGCACCAGGTCTCAGGCTACGATCTGCCCTTCTGCTCAAACTCCGTTGGTTGCATCGCACTTCAGGATACCACCGCCACAAGGGAGGAGGCTGTGTGTAAGTATATGTCCCACTCCGGCCCCTGCACACCCCACAGCACCACCAGGCACCACCGGGGACCCGGCTCTCACCCCCGGCGTCAACAGGGGTTCAGAGGGTTCAAAAGATCTCGCTCGGACTCCCTCACAAGCCGATGCACTCGCTGATGTACTGGCGCTAGCGAGAGCCGACAGGCAGGGAGAAAACAGGAAACGAGGAAAGAACCCTATGGCGTGCATACGCTCATCAAGCCGTCTCGCCGTGTCAAGCCGCGCCTCTGTCACAGCCACTGCAGCGCGTATTGGACTACGTTGCGTAGCATCAAGGCCGCTTCCGCCACGCCGAACCCTGATATCACATCTCATCTTCAGCTTTACAGGCTTCCCGAATTTTAGAGGGGTTCTGATTTCTCCCAAGGCCTAGGAGTGTGTGATTGTTTTCACCCCTATTTTAAACATGTATCTGGTGGAACAGCAATACGATTGTTACAACCATTCATTTCATGCTTGGGCATAGCAGAGCCATCCTCCCTATAGGAAGGCAAATACCTCATCTCATCCCATGGATTCCTCTCATTCCCCTGGTCCTTTTCTCCTCCCAGGTGATCCTCCCGCAGAACACCACCCCAAGGTCAGGATCAGAAAGCGTCTGCCTTTCCCAGGCCACCTGGCAAGAGAGTTTAGGCAGGGAATTAGTGAGGAGTCCGTTAGATTCATCACACTACCTAAGAGTGTCTGATGTGATAAGGACTGAGGCAGAGGTGCAGAAAATGAAGAATGCTACCAGGGTGAGCATCCTAGTTGCCCACGAAAACCCATTGAAGAAACTGAGATAAAAAGCCACAACGGACGAAGCGCTTAGTCAAGCCAGCCCTGGAGCCGCCGCAAGTAGGACGGTGGTGCAGAGAGACACAAGGCTGTAGACGCGGATGTTGGGCAAAGGAGAAAAGTCTCTACTGGGTCTGAGGCAGAAGGGCCTTTTCGCTGGCTGGAGAAATTCTGACTTGACCGACGGAAGGAGAGCGAACGTGCGGTCCACGTCAGATGAGATGGATGTGGATGTTCACACACAAGTGTGTGTTTGCCCCCATGAATGTTTGTTAGCAGTCTGGTGGATAAGTGATTGCAATTGAACTTTCACAGTATCTATCTCTGGAACTTCACCGGAGATGATTACCTATGGACTGTGACCATTTCAGTAGTTCTTCGCAACCAGTTTTTCCCTGCTGCATTGATTTTTTTGGCATACATATTTGACAAATGTCATATGTCAAATTTATGCCTGATCTTTGGGAACCCCACTCGTATTACTTTAAGCAATACCTGCATGTCTGTCTGTGGCTATTAGTTTAATTTCTAATTCTCTGGATTGAAGAATTTCAATGGATTTCTCAAACCCATGCTTCTCCATGGCAACAGAGGATTTGCATTCAATTACCTGGACCACCATGGAGCTTAACATTTTTGTGTGTTAAAGCCTTTGAGGTGATAAGTGCAGCACCTCACTGAAAATCAAGAACTGTCGCACTATCCATCACCAGTAAGCGAAGGTGTTTTGCCAGTGGGATCATGGTTTGGTGCTACCTGCCCAAGATTTCATGCATCATGTATTGCAGGGAATGAGTAATTGTGCTAGTTTTTAAAGTAGGCAGTTTTCGCAAGGAACTCAAGTCCAATTTTATTTTTTTTATTTTTTTTAACAAAAGCATGACATTGTTCAACATGTGGAGCCCTTGGAGGGGCTGCATGCCCTGTATTAGACCCTTGGGGTCTAGGGTCGTTAGCAGCAGCTTGGTGTGCTTTCTGTGGCTGCACGGCATCGCTCCACACCTTCCCAGCCTGCTACGCAGTACTGTTGGTGCTTTGGCTCTGCTGTCTTTGTCGGTCTCCTGCGCTGGCAGAGTGCATAATCCCGATGGGCTTATCACTGGCGGTCAGGTTCTGGTCTGACACCCTAGGTATCTCGGAGCGGGCACTGAACTGGCTGACCTTTCTCCTAAGTCATCGCCCATCCCAGGTTATTCTTGGCACATTCTTTTGCCCTACCTCTTTATCCACCTGTGGTGTCCCCCAGGGATCCAACCTCTCCCCCCTGGCTCTTTAACACTTACCTTGCTCCACTCGCACCCCTCATTTCCACCTTCTCCCCGAACTTCCGGTGCTATGCAAATGACGCACAACTCTTCTTCAAACTTCCTGCTGATCCTCTTACTACTTCCATCATCTCGGACTGCCTATCTGCGTTCCAGTGCTGGTGCACATTCAACGAGCTCTGTCTCAATGTCAGCAAGACTGAGCTCCTTCCTATTGGGACCTCTGCTCCCTCTTTCTTCCCCTCACTCTGGCCATCTTAAATGGGCTCTCCCCATTCACCTTCATCTGAAGCCAGAAACCTTGGAGTCATCTTCAACTCCTCTCTCTCCTTCCTCCCTCACTTTCAGAACATTGCCAAGAAGTCCCACTTTCACCTCTTTCTTCTCAAAGGAATTCTCCCTTTTCTCATTTTCCACAAAAAGCTCAATGTTACCAGGGCCTGGTTCTCTCTAGTCTAGACTACTGCAATAGCCTTTTCTTGAATCTAGCATATGCCTGCCTACAACCCCTCCAGCTAAACCAGAAAAGAGCAGCAAGACTTATCCTTGGCCTCAAGCCCAGAGACACCTCTCTCCTGCCCTAGAAACTCTTCATTGGCTCCCGGTTGCTGCAAGGATCAAATTCAAATCCCTCTGCATCATCCATAAGGCTGTCTGGGGCCGAGGACCATACTATCTGCAACTTGCTCTTATTAAATACTCTCCATTTAGACCTCTATCTTCCTCTAGTACCAACTCTGTATGTGTCAAGCGTTATGCTAAACAGAGGGCCGGTGGCTCATCTCTTTCCTCAGCTCGCTCCCTCTTATGGAACAGCCTGCCTCTTCCTTTTCATCTTCAGCTGGATCTCCTCAAATTCAGGAAGCTCCTCCTTTTCACCTCCTCCTTCCCTTCTTCTCTCCTCCGCTACCCCATAGTTGCAGAGATTGATGACCAGAGCCCTTATGTGTCCTTCGGGGCCCTGGCCACCTACACCCAATTCGCCCACACTTACCTGTTTATTGCAGCTGATCGCTCCCTAGCACTTCCTGCACTAGGCACTTACATCTGCTGCTTACTGAGGCGCACAGACACTCCAGCACTTACCCCCTCTTCCCCTCTTCCCCTCTTCCCCTCTTCCCCTCTTCCCCTCTCCTCTCTCTGCACTTGCATGCTCTGAATGCTCACAAGGGCTAGTAGATCAGTCTTTATCCTCCAGTGTATTGTCTTTCAATTCCATATTCCCTCCCCGTGGCACTGTGGGTGCTTTGAAACACAATTTACTTGTTGTATCAAAAATAAAAATAAATGACGGCTGTTGTGTGGCACAGAATCACTGTCCTCCCTTGGATACTTCTTGTTGGTTTTGAAGAGAGGGTCTTTGGAATGCCCCTCCTCGCCCCCATGAACATGATGGTCAAAAACGCATAAAGTCACACTCTATTCAGCCAGGCCAAAGGAGGACTAGTGACTGACACGTATGCAAAAAGATTTTCTCTCAGACAACCATTCAAACCTTATCCAGTCAATGTCTTTATGGATACAGGTGCTTCAACATTGGTCATGGACCCAAATGTCTCGATGGATGACGTTGACTAATGCCGAGAAACCACTCAGCTGGCTAGTCGTGGTGTCACTAATGACGTCAGCAAAGTCATGAAGCACACTCACAACCATGCACAACATACACAAACACAAACATATATACACGAAGAACCTGATTACACAGTTCTGTAGTTTGATGACAGATACATATACATACTGTCAAAAGCTTTTATTTTTCTCATTCACCAAGTCCAGAAACGCTGAACGCAAGGCAACGAAGAGATGCGCAGCATGTTTGCAGATGCTTATGGCAACTAACCCTATGGAACTACTGTATCTCATAGGGAGCCTTGCAGGACTAAATACGACTAAACTATAGGAAACCTAGCACGATGGAGGTGTGCAGAAATCATAGTATGAGTATAACGAGGATCACATAAGGCTACAAACCACAGGAGTAGAGAGACGAGGGAAAGCAGAACCAGGCTGTACAGAACAGGAAGGACAGGGCTGACAGCCAAGGTCAGAGACGAGCAGCACATTCCAAACCTAAAACGACAAGGAGCCATCAGCAGAAAAACAGAATAAATCCTCATAAATTGCAGACCAGAAGTGCTCGATTTCGTGGTCCTCAGCCATGTGATGCCGTCGAGCTAGACAAATGGATATTCACCCACGGTGGGAAGACCAACAGTTCTCAGCACTACAGACATAAAGTGAAACATGAACAAGTTAACAACGTGGCCTCTCACAGGCAAAAGTGGTACTGCTAACAGATACATTGGGAACACTTAGTCATTCTCATCACCTTGAAGAGGTGCACAGAATGTTGACAACAGCTGTGTCCCAGGCATGGCGAGACCAGTTCAGCCAATCAGGGGACAGAAATCCAGGGGTGGATGGCAGAGGACAAGGGCCCATATCAATCCTGCCACCCTGCAACAATGTAATAGATAGTTTCGTGGGGAAGGGGCAGGCCAGCCACCTGACATGAAAGGGCCAGGGAGATGTGGGGGGGTGGGGGATAAGAGTCAGTCCACAGACCATAACCATTATTACCCTACTAATAAACACAGACAATTGTTATACATTTGGAAACAAAAAGGTCACATTTATTGGAGCATAACACAAAATGGGGGCAGTCCCAGCCCTAAGCATCATCATGGATCACAACATTAGACTTCTAAGGTAGCCCATAAGCAGGGCAATGTCAAAGTTCTGAATGTTCTGGTGTACCCTTGCTGCACACGGCTTTAGCAAGGCAGCAGACATATGCTTCAGATTGTACTGCATGCAGTACCTCTTCCTCGGGCCACTGAATCTTGTTAATGAGGAATCTCTGTCCCTAGGGGCCTCGGTACCCATCGTCTGAATTTGGCTCGAGTGCAGCCATCGGGAAACCGCCCACGGTTGAAACCGCTGCATCACACTCCTCCCCGGCTAGGACGGCCCCGAAATCCACCATGCTTTGGGGGTGGCCCTCCCGCTTCCCCCAATGCCCCCATACCACACTTCCGACTTACCATTGCTCTAGCTGCATCCGGCCTTCAAGAGGGCACCCAGAATGGCTGTGAGAAACAGGTCATTCCCTTTATCCGATAAATGCACACCGTCTTCCACATAATGGGAAGGGAGTGAATTTAGGCAGGCATGTCTTACAAATCCCAGGCCCTCAGCCTTTGCAAATTTCTCAATCCCTCTGTTGAACCTGGACTTCTCCATGCCCATGTAAGATGCTGTCCGGCGCCATTGCAATCTGGGCACCACCTCTGACCAGATGATGTTGGTACTAGGTAATTCTTGCGCCAGTGCTACTTGGAACTGGGCCCATAGTCTACCCCTCCCCATGATGGCTAGATTGTTGCTCCCCAAATGCACCACAAGCACCCTGGGTGTGGGCCTCCACTGCAGCGGTCTGTGCAATGCTGGCAACAAGGAGTGCCACCTCATACCTGATGCCCCTATCCAAACCACCCTGTTCTTTTCCAATCCTAGATTAGGGTCCAGGGGCCATCAGTGAGCCACGGTCTCAGCTCGAGTTACAAATGAATGGCCTACAATCCATACTGCCTCATCTGTTCATAAAAACATTTTTGGTTGAGAAAACATATTGTGAAACATCAGCACCATCACCATCAATTCCATCCGTTATAACACGCAGAGAAACCCCCACTAAGTACCACCTGTGCCGGGCTCGGGCGTCCCCTGCGGCCTTACATACAGCTGAAAGCGGTTTGACTGCCATCTCCCTATCTTATGAATTGTGGGTGCTGGCAAGCCCTGAAAAAAGGCCGCTGTGGCGGCCCCGATGCGGAAACTGTGGGAAGACCATCCCTTACCCTGAATACCCACTGCACCCAGTGTGGTTGACAGAATCTTTCTAAACTGATAGTTGATCAGCGGGGCTCCACTAAAATGCACAAGCAGGGTGCCTGGCTGCTGGGACCTCAAAGCGAAGTAAACCCTTAGTAACGCGACTGGACCACTGTTGCAGTGGGTGTACTGGTGAACCATCACCAACCTCCCTTTTCCCCCTTGATCAGTTTTACACTGGCGCAATTTAATGGTCAAAACCTCCCTTGCGGCTTTTGGAGTGAACTGCACTTCCCCAAAGGCTAGAGCCCTACCAGAGAGATCCTCTTTACCTGCTGCCACCAACTCACTTATCCTAAAAGCCTCAAAAAATGTAAGTAAGAATGCAGCCCTGAGCAGTGCAACCTCAAAACCATCAAAGCATACCTCGGACAAGGCACATAGCAGTTTCTGCAGTAATCCGAAGTCGATGGGGTTTTCGAATGTCCCGCTTGGGTCTCTCAGCCCGGCCCCATCTTTTCAAAGCCATGCGTACCAAGATCCCTTTAGTTGGGTACCTCAACCCCTTTAATTTGCAATGGAATGCTACGGCTGCAAGTTGACCCACTGCCCAACTCCTGCTCTTACCATTGCCATGTGCCCATACCACAAATGCCCACACCTGCTCCTCAAGCGAACAGCCTGTTATGTGCAATGTTTCTGTCATGCTTACAAGCTTACAGTAGCCCTGCGGGTACCTGGATCTGGCCGCAAAATTCAATTTCCCCAACAATTGTTGCACTCCCTCCAAGGTGGTCCTGTCTTTAGCCAAAGTACTCTCTATTTCCTTAATCAATTCGGACACCTTCTCCTGTGGCAACCTGCAAGACTCCTTTTATTGTATCTATCTCAATACCTAGAAAGGTCAACACCTCTGTGGCTCCTTGCGTTTTCTCTGGTGCCAGTGGGATCCTCATTCTGGCCATCAAGTTTGTAAAAGATAGTGCAAGGCTACAGTCCCTGGACCCTTCCTGTCCCATGAACATAGTCATCCAAATAATGGATGATGTCCCCCCGTGATTCCACCCTGCGAGCAGCCCACTCCAGGAATGTGCTAAATGTCCATTGTCATGCATTTGTCAATGTAGAAAATGCCCTCCCAATGAAACGCCAACAGGTGAAAACTGTCAGGGTGTACTGGCAAGAGTCGGAATGCAGACGGTTACCAGACATTTCGTTGAAAAAAAATGGTCGACAAGACATTTGGTCGAAACCATTTGGTCGAATTTTTTTTTTGTTTGTCCCCCGAACCCCCTTTTTTTTCTAAAAAAAACCCCTTTTTTTCCCTAAACTAAAACCTAAAAAATATATATATAAATAAAATAAAAAATTCGACCATTTGGTTTTCGACCAAATTCCGTTGACCAAATGTCTTTCGACCAAATGTCCGGACACCAATGCAGACTCTATGTCCACTTTAGCCAAGAGAGCCCATTGTCTCCCCATGGCAGTGACCATCAATATGGCCTGGTCAAATGAGGCATAATGCACTGAGCAACGGTCCTGGTCCAGCCAATCATTAACAGAATCCCCTTTGGGGTAGGACAGGTGGTGAATCAACCTAAACTTGCCTTTCTCTTTCTTGGGCACGATCCAAGGGGGAGACTATATAATTGGGAAGGGGGGCAAGGTAGGGGCCCGGCACCCTACCCAGCTCAACCTCCTTATCTATCTTTTGTTTTACCACCTAAAGCTGCTGAAGGGTTGAATGGAGGTTCCGCGCCATCCGACCTGTCATTGGCTCCTCGTATGGGTTCTTAAACCCCTCACTAAAGCCCTCCCACAATAAATCCCTATCCTTCAGCCTCGGGTAATCCTGTAGGAATTCCAGCAACATTATCTTGTCCACTGGAGATGGGCCTTTCTTCCTCCATACCCATTCACTGGCCCCCTTTGTGCTGGCGTCTGCCCCTGGAGCCCCATTCAGTTTTAAAACCGGGTGTAATGGGGTGGCTCCCCCCACACTTAGAGCATTGATGTGGGAACTTACACCTGGGCCCCCAATTACAAGACCCTTTGTTAAACGATCTACACGCCTTACCTTCCATGGAGCCCCTTTGTGCTCGGTCATTCCCCCTTTGTCCTGAGGGGGCTGACTGAAAGGGCAGACAATCATTCTTTTGGTTCTGCTCGTTCTTACCGTACCATGGTTTCTTTGTGCCTCTGTACACCTTGCCATTTAGTTACCCAACCCTCCATATCCTTTTGAACCCACGTCATCTCAGGTACCAGGGCCATTTTACTCCTAAACACCCTGTCGTAATCAATCCATCCAGAGAAGCCATACTTCCCATATTCCATTACCATCACCACCTTATATTTCCACAAAGCCGGGCCCTGGCTTGAATCCCTTTCCATCGAGACTACTGCCAGCAGATCAAATGCCAACTCCCAATTCTGCATGGTCTCCTCAGGCTTAAACATTCTGTGCCTCTTCTTGTCCTCATCCTTGGTAATATTAAGGTCAGGGCCTGCTGTTTCTGTCTCTAACAGTGAGAATATATCAAAATACTCCCATGCCCAGATCCTTTCTTTCATATACATCAGGATATGCCATGCTGTGGTGCATCGGTCAGATAGTAAGGGTGCTATTGTTACCAGTGGGAGGGCAACTTCACCTCCCCCTACAGCGCTAACCATGGTGGTTACCCCTGATACTCCCCCAGACGGCTGAACGGGCTGAGGTGTGGGTGCTACTGTTAAAAGTGTGGGGGCAACCACGCCTATCCCGCCCCCTGCAGTACCATCCATGGTGGTTTTTCCCCCTACTGCTCCAGACTGCTGAGCAGGCTGCTGCCCTGCTAGCTCAGACCCAGAAGTAGCCGCCCCCATCTGACAGGAATTGCACCACGTGCCCCCAAAAACTGTCTGGTTCTGCAGAGCTAGAGGACTAGGGTGAGAAGCCCTCCCGACTGTACTTGAGACTCCTGCGATGGCAGCTGGTTCTGGGGGGGCTCCCCACACTTCTCTAATGGCTGTGCTGGGTGAACCAGAAGGCCCCAGCACAGATCCCTGCAGTAATTTCAACATTTCATAGTGTCTCATTCAGTTTCTCACTCATCCCTGCAACTACTGCTGGCAGTGAACTCACCAAATCATTACTGGATTGTTCGGTGGGTGAAGTAGCATCAGCAACTGTACTCTCCAAATTGACTGAAGCAGGCCTCTGTGTGCCCATGGGAGCATCCACCCCACTTGCATGTGCTGTGGCGGGACCACCTCTAGTGGTATGGCCATTATTTCTTTACCCTTTGACTTTCGCGCCGCCCTCTGCTTTGATGTTGTGTCCCCTGGTCGCCCATCCCAGGTGGTAACAGATCCCCCACAGGCAATACAGGCACAGCCTTACCCTTTGTAACCTGTGCTGCCCTTTTAGGTTTGGGTGTCACGACCGCAGGTGCCTCGGTAGGCGGTGGGGTGTCCGGGACCCGGACTGCAGACCCCTGCGCCTGCAGTTTGTTGGTGAGGGAGCAGTTCTTGCTCGCCCTCCAAGATTTCTCTTCCCAGTCTTTGCCCCTTTTGCGCATCTTTTCCTGAAAACGTGCAAACATCATGGCCTTCTCATCAAATTCGTCCCTGCAAGAACTGTTCAAAACAATATCTATTCCGGAAAACGTGTCTGGTAGCCCTAATTGGGACATGTTGCGCAACCTGTGTTTGGGCAAAAACAATCTATTAGTTTGTGTGCATTTTAATGCCCACACTACCCCACTTCACTCACTGGTAGCTGCATGTTTCCTTTGAATCTTCGTTGCCTCGAATCTTTGATAATTTTTAGAAGAAAAAAAATGAAAACCGATCCGTTTGCCTAGCGTAGATTCTATTGCTTGCTTGAATTCTGCATCACTGTTATGAATTATGTTGGAACAACTCTGCGCATAGATGCATTCGTGCCTGGTCCCTCCCTGGGTATGCGCGGTACAAATGTACAAATCAAATCAATACCACAACAATGTTCTACATACGCAAGCAGGGGGAACAAGATCTCCTTCCCCATCGTTGGAAGCACAGTCCCTGTAGCACTGGCCGTTAAAACACCACATATTCTTCATTCCTCTTCACCTTCCGGGACTTCAAAACACCATGACGGATGCCCTGCCACCGTGACTTCGCTCCTGCCATGAGTGGCAGTTACAGGAGGGTCAGCTTCAACAGGTTTTCTGCCATTGGGGAACTCCAGACACAGACCTCTTTTCCACCTGCCAGAACAAATACTGCAGAGCATTCGCCAGCAGGCTCCACCACACAGAGAACCTAGGTGATGTCTTCTCATTCCCACGGAAGGGAATACCCTCTATGCTTTCCCACCAATTCCACTGGTGGCGCAAGTCCTAAGTGTCTTCAGACAACAGCAATGCAGACTAATCTTAGTGGCCCCTGCATGGCCAAAGCAGTTCTGGAACTCCAACCTCTCAGAGATCTCCTCTGCACCACCAATCAAATTCTACCCTGATCATGATTTACCGCCCAAGAACAAAGGACACGTACTCCACCACGACCCTCAACCGGACGGCTTGGCTCCTGTATTCCTAGAGTTTGGCTCTATCCCAGTATCTCATGACTGCAGTGACATTTTAGCATGGGCTTGTGTTCCCTCTACCCTTGCTTGTTACAGCAGCAAATGGAGAAAGTTTAAGCTATGGTGAAGAACCAAAAGGCAAAATCCTTTAACCATTCAACCGGCCGACATCCTGCCATACTTGCTGTCTCTCGCACATGCCTGTTTGACTCACTCCTTCATCAAAGTGCACTTGGCAGCTATATCAAGGTATGCAAGGTGAGATATATCTCACCTTCCTTGTGGTCCCAAACATTAGCCAGAGTTCCTGGATGGCCTCTTTTGTTCCTTCCCACCAATCAAACGGCCAGCTCTGGCTTGGGGGCTCCACGTGGACCTTTCAATCTTGATGAAGCCACCCTTTGAGCCAATGCACAAAGCCGCGCTGAAGTTCCTATCCTGGAAGACTGCTTTACTGATGGCCTTCACCTCGGCACAACGTGTAGGTGAAATACAAGCATTTTCCTGCAAGGCACCCTACTGAACGTTCCTCAAATCCAAGGTGGTTCTACACACCAACCCCTCGTTTGTGCCGAAGGTGCCATTCATGTTTTATCTCAACAAACCTATTGTATTACCAGTGTTCGTTGGTTCGCCGGCTACCCCGGCAGAACGCTCTTTGCACACTTTAGACGTTGTGCGAGCTTCAAAATACTATGTTTCCGGGACTGCATCCTTGCAGCAAACTTCACAGCTTTTCATGACATTTGGTCCGTCTGGAATTGGGAAAGGGCTGTCTAAACCTTCTATTGCCAGATGGATTTCCTCCTTCATTTCTTTCTGCCATCAACAAGCTGGCAGGCCTCTCCCTGGCAGGCTCAGGGCTCACTTCAAAAGATTGGTGGCCGCTACTACAGCATTCCTTTCTGGGCAGCGACATGGAGGTCGGTGCACGCATTTACTAAGTTCTACTGTGCCGACAGGAATTCTGCTGCAGTCTCTAGAGTTGGCTAGGTGGTACTATGTATCCTGTTTGAGTGAGGTTAGTGTATCCTGTGGAGTTTGCCTCTTCCCATTATGATTATAAGGTACTGCTTTGTAATCTATTCACAGCATGTGAATCTATGAAAAATCCAATGCTCGAGAAGGAACTAGTTACTTACCTGTAACTCCATTATCTTTATTAGATTTACATGCGACTCTCCCGCCTACCCGCTTGGCTCCTTCTGCCACGTTACATGCACTATGCCAAAATTTTAAGATGACCTCCAGGGTTGGGGCTAAGAGAGCCCTTTTTATTGGCTGTGGGCAGTATGACCCGCAATTACTGTAATAGAGCACTAAAGTGACTGCTCTATGTTACCAATGATTGCCAACCTAACAACGGCAAATATTCATAGCATGTGAATCTATGAAAGATACCAATGCTTCAGAACAGGAGTTACAGGTAAGTAACTAGTTCCTTTCCCCACATCTGAGATCGTCCTAGGTAGATTCATCATAATCAGATTAATGGCTCTTTAAAAAAGTATTTCCCAAGCAGACTACATAGCTGAAACTTCATATACCTCAACCAAACAGTTCAATGGCAACATCACTATTAAGCCACATAACAATTCCTGTGTGAATTTAATTACGTGTGGGCGAGTAAAACTGCATCATCGACACAAATTAAAATGAATATTGATGACCAGCGATCGTAGGGCATCAATAATATTTTCTAAATCCTTTGATCAAGAGGGGTGTTTACCTAATGTAATCAATTATTCGATGAAGAGGGGTGTTTACCTAATGTAATCAATAAAATGAGGCACTATAAAGGGAACAAATAGGAGTGTTTTTGTATGGCTTGTCTAACAATGCTTGAGAGAAGGAAATTCCCACGTTTTCACAGGATCACACCCAGTCCGGTTTTTGCTTCTTAGAGAAGAGAAAATAGGCTGGTGACATTCTTATTTCCCACAGCCATAACCTTGTACCTGATAATGTTTACAAGTAGGCTCTTTGGTCCATAACTTTGAATATTTAACAATTAACAGCTGACATGCCTTGGATGTGTGGGCGAGTAAAACTTATCAGCATACATTTTTAGAGTACGGCATGAATTCAAATGAGTATGGACAATTAGCGATGATAGGACATCAGTACTATTTTCCTAAATCATTTTCAAGATCGTCAATGTAAAGGCTGAAAAGCAGAGGTGCAAGAAGGCACCCCTCTGACTTCTCCCATGGATGAAAATAACGATGGAAGCTACATCACTAGGACAAATCTTACAGATCTCCTCAAATCTTTGAATCTCTTTAAAATATTTAATAAACAATTTGGATGTCCTTTTACTTTCAGCTGTGTCTAAAGCATATTTCTATGCAGACATTTAAATGTGCAAGAAAGGCCCATAAAATGATTCCAAAATGGCTGCCGTACTGCGAGGACGTATTCTCCCACGCTCTCCGGCATGGCCTACTGCAGCAGGCCCCCCCGGGCCGTCTATAAGGATACGAATGACACCCAAAACCATCTCCAACAGGGGGGCAGTCAGTGGCAGCCGACGCGAGCCCTGACTGCCCAGCAGCTACATATAACACCAGTGGTGCCCAGGAGAAAGCAGCAGCAATAACGGGTCAAGTCACGAACATGCCCGATCTTAACGGGGCACTAGACCTTGGCAGGCGGCCCCCACCCCCCAAGCAGCGGCGTGACTAGAGAGCTTTCAGAGAGGAGGAGAGGAGAAGCGGGCGGCGCTGGAGGTGGCACCGAAGCAGGACATGTAACCTCAGACTCTTCCCGGGCTCCCAATGAAGAGGCCATCAAGGACCCGGACCCTAGAAGTGAAAAGCTGAGACTCCCCAGGAGGTGAGGGGTCTCACAAATGGAAGGGGAACCCAACCGGGAGGGGCTCTCCCCGTTGCCCCCCGGTTGGTGACTATTTTCTACAAGAGCGGGCACACAGATACCCCCAGATTTGGAAGCATCCGCTTGCCAAAGACCCACAGAAGGCCGGGAGAATTCTACGGGTGGCCCCCAGGGAATGAACTGGCTCACAATTGAGAGGACTGATCAGATTGAACTAGGCACTTCACCAGCACAAGGGTGCTAGCAACAAAGTGTGGTGCGGAGAGGGGGGAATAAGTGCATCATAGGGGCTGGCTCCAGACCATTAGCCCTTGTGTATTGAGGAAGATCAAGATACCCAAACCCCTCTCTCCGAGTCAAGAGAAGAGGCCCAAGTGATAGTGGGGGAGAACCCACACCGGGAACCTCACCCAAGCACCGACCAGTGGCATAACAAAGCAGGAAGGTGAGGGAAGGGGGCAGAATCCCTCCAAATGCCAGGGTTGAGAGGTAAAGATCTGCCAGCAAAAAAAAAAGCCGTCCCTGGGTCCACAAGGGGGACAACTAGAATGCTGTTGGGGCCAGATTCAAGAAGAGAGGCTCCCCAGAGAAACAGAGGCGACGCCAAAGGAGAACAGGGGAGACGATACCCACACTATGGCCTCCAATAAAGAAGAACTATCGGAATACCTTAAGGGCTTAGAAAAAAAGAAGGATTAGCTCTTTTCAGGACCAATTTGCAAAAATGAGAGATGATATGTGAAGCTCCCTGCAGGAAGTGAGACAGGAGATAAATTCCCTGGGAGCTAGAGTGGATCTAACGGAACAGGGTCTTTCAAATATCTACGAAGAGATCAGCCAGAATATCGAACTTCTGGAACAGATGGCCAAGGAGACGAAGGACCTGGAAATACAGGCGGAAGACCTGGAGAACTGGCCCTGCAGGTCAAACATCTGTGCGAAGGGCCATGGCGAATCCACCGTGGACGGTCAATTGAAGAGCACGATGCAGCAATTCTTTGGGAGCTTATGGACGGACAAACACCCTGAAGATATCTTAATAGACTGCATACACAGAGTGGACCCCAAAAGGCCGGGCCAGGGCTGAGACCACGAGATGTCCTGGTGGCAGTTACATCTTATGCCGTGAAAGAAAATATACAGCAGGCAGCAAAGTCACATACTGATATCACGGTAACCGGATCCTCTATTCAGCTATTTCAAAATTTAACACTAACGACACTACAGAAACGAAGAGAGATGCAACCAGTAACGAAAGTGCTCAAAGCCAGACAAATCATATACAAATGGATCTTCTCTTTAGGGCTCCTCTTCATGTGGGAGGACCGACAGCAGAGCGTGGATACGTGCCAAGAGGGCCTATCTGTTATGAATATGGAAAAGGCAGATGATCAACCATCACAAAACCCCATGGAAGCTCCCCCTAACAATGCTAATATTTGGGAATGGTTGAGAAGCCGCACGTGAAGAGCCGGTAGAGAAAGAAGACCACACAGGCTCCTGGACAAGAAAGGGGTATCAGGACTCCAAGATTGAAATTACATCTTACGCCCAAGCCTAGGTCCAGGATGGGAAGGCGGCTAACTGGGGCAGACAATGGCGAGATGGGAACACACCGAAAGCGGATTTGGAAGTGGATGTTGGGGAGGTTGGGAGGTCCCCTGGGCCAAGCCGAAGGAGAGATGGCAGACTGTTATGGAATCACAAGAAGGGTGCGATACCAGGTCCGATACCTTAGGTTATTAACTGGGGAGGTTCTTTGGACCACAGGCCTTGACCGAGGTAGGACGGGGGAGAGATAGGTGGGATGGTGGGGATTGGGGGAGGGGAGTGAGACAGAGGCGGAGGGAGGAGGGAGGAAGGGGCCCACACGTCAGAGGGCTTATACCATATAGTACACCAACAAAGCCGCAGAGAATGAGTAGGGAGAATACAGAAAGAAGGAAAGATGGCCATCACAGTACTATCCTATAATGTTAGGGGTCTAAACTCCCCAGTCAAATCCAATGAGTTAGAAGGGCAGGTGAATCACAATACAGCCGATATATTAATGCTACAAGAAACCCACATAAAGAGAGAGGGTAAATTAATTCCTTGTTTTCACCACTTCTCCCAATTGGACCAAGCAAATACACAAGAGAAAACGGCAGGGGTGCTGATCGGTCTTAGAGACTCACTACAGGCAAAGGTACTGCAGCTCAAAAAGGACCCCCAAGGGCAGTATGTTTTCCTAAAAATATAAATTGAGCGAAGGACATTGACCCTGGCCACAATATACTTCCCTAACGTGGTCCAGCAAAGATTCCTTTGGGATACCATACAGTAAACTAGAAAACTTTGTGGCGGAAGAGATCATTCTGACAGGCGACCTAAATATAGCAAGGGACCCTGATATAGACAGAAGTGCAGGTAGAAACCAAGGCGACCGCCCCACATCCAAGACTCTGAGAGATGTCTTTGACAACCTAATACTAAAGGATACGTGGCAACATAAGAAGGGAAAGGAAAAGGGCTACTCCTGCTTCTCCCACATATATCATCTTGTGGGAGGGGGAAGACGAATAGTGGGGGCAATAGCGCTCTCACACCACGCCCGATTACGGTAAAGGTGAAAAGATGGGATTCACATAGGGGTTTATGGTCATGGACACTTCCCCGGGAGATATTGGAGGAAAGGGAAACGGCAGATATTCTGGGGGAAAAAATACAGGAATACTTCACACACAACAATAACCAAGAGTGCTCACCGGAAGGTATATGGGAAGCCTTTAAGGCAGTGACGAGAGGGGAAGCCATTGCACTTCAGGCACAGAAACGCAAGATGATAATTGCAAGGGAAGAGGAGTTAGAGGGCCAGCTAAAGGAGGCAATGCTAGAAGTGACTAAGAATAAAGTAAAGATGACGAAATTGAAAGAGATTAGGAGACAAGTAGAAATGTTAAGGGAATGCAATGCAGAAAGGGCCCTATTATGCACAAGACCACAATATTACGACCAACGCAAATAAGGCAGGCAGGCTATTTGCGAGGCAGGTGCGAAAGATGGAAGCAAACTGCACAATAGCTGCCATCAAGCAGCAAGATGGGATGTTAGCGATGGACTTGGTGACAATAGTGGGTTCTTTTGAAACATTTTACATGAACCTATATTCGTCCGACTATCCAGAACCCTCCTCTGTGACAGAATAATTTAACAATCTACCATTGGGCAATCTCACACCCACGGATAGAGACCGCCTAAACGAGGACATAACTAAGGAGGAAGTGGAAGTGGTAATAAAAGCCCTTCCTAGAAACAAAGCTCCGGGCCCAGATGGGTTCCCGGCAGGCTTTTACCAAAAATACTACCACAAATTAAGCCCCAGGTTAGCAGACCTCTTCAACTCTATAGGGCGAGAGGGTATTGTGACAAGTACAATGTGGAAGCTAAAGTAGTGGTATTTGGGAAACCTAAGAAAGACCCAACGGTATGTAATTCATATCGCTCTATAGTCCTCCTGAACCTGGATGCCAAGATCTACACAGGGGTATTGGCGGCCAGATTGGCACCTCTCCAACTGGAATTAATAGGAACAGATCAGTCGAGTTTCATAAAGGGATGACACACTTGGGACAATACTAGGCGGGTGGCACACCTGCTGGAGAAGTTGGGGGTGAGGCACGAGCAGGCAATATTAATCTCACTAGATGCCGAAAAGGCTTTTGACCGGGTGGAGTGGCCATTTTTGTTCGAGGCAATGGAGCGGATGGGAATGGGTCCCAGCTATACATACGGAAGGTGAGGGCCAATTATTCGGACCCTTCAATGCGGCTCTCGATTAACTCCAGACTATCGGACAAGGTCCACATCACAAGGGGCACGAGACAGGGCTGCCCCTTTCGCCACTATTATACGCTATTTATTTAGAACCATTTTTGGCATTGATCAGACTCAACCCAGCAATGCACGGTATAAGGTTTGTGGGAGAGGAGCAGAAAGTAGCGGCTTTTGCAGATGAAATTTTGATGACCCTGACAGATCAAGACATTTCGATCCCAGCCCTGGTACACGAGTTGAAGGCCATGGAAAAGGTCTTGGGCTAAAGATCAACCAATCTAAGTCAGAACTACTGCGTCTAAGGCCCACAAATGCTTTTTTTTGCAAGAGCAATTAACATCAGGGTCATTTAACATGGCAAAGGGCCCCATTACCTACCTAGGCATACATTTGACTCCAACAATCTCTGGTCTATACAGTGCTAATTACACAGCGCTGTTAGTCAAAATAAAGGCGGACCTTGACACCTGGACTACCATGCAAATTTCTAGGCTACGGAGGATAGCCACGATCAAAATCATGGTACTACCAAGACGGTTATACCCTTTTCAAGCACTTCCCACCACGGTGCCAAGGATGTTCTTTAAGTCTCTCAATAGAATTATATCACAATTTATATGGCAAATAAGAGACTGAGACTGGCTCGGGACACCATGATGGCTCCTAAACAGCGAGGAGGCCTTGGGCTTCCAAAGTTTACTAAATATTATGAAGCGGCCCAACTTCGGGTAAAGCGGGAATGGTTTTCGGAGGACGGGACAAAGCAGTCGGCAGGAATGGATCGTGCAGTGGCGACTACGCCGCTCATGGGATACCTTTGGCTAGAAAAGCAAGACCGAGCTGCAGCGCCAGAGAGCCAAATTCTCTCGTCAAGCTGCAATATATTGGACTGATTGTTAAAAAAAGGACACTTATCGATGCACCCGTCCCAGGGCGACATGGGGGGGTGGTATTTGGGGGGGTGGAAATTATGCTGTTTGAGGAGAGTAAGACTTATCTTGCCCTGACGGAAAGGGACCACCTGGAATATTATCAACTGCAACATTGGCTGGAAATCAAAGCAGTAACTTCTAGATCTCTTACATCATTTCATAAATTCTTAACAACGCATTCAGGGGACAAACACTTAGTCTCACAACTATACCCGACCCTGAAAGAGGAGGGGCAGGTTCAGACATGGCCCTACATGCTAAGATGGGAAAGGACAGTGGGGGTAGAAATACCAAGGACACATTGGGAGAACCACTGCAGCAATATTAATAAGCTTACGCGATCAATCCATACCAGAGAGGCCTTTTTTAAGGTCATGTATCGATTGCATTACACACCGGAAAGACTGTACAATATATATCGAGTCACATCTCCTCCTCCCCCTTCCTCCCACTCCCGCTGACCTCAAACCTGACATTGATACCCCTTCACCTGCCTCCTCTTCCCTCCCCTTCCTCCTCCTTCCCCTCATTTTGAGCAAATTGTTCCACATATTGTACTTCTGGTTTGTTTCATGTTTGTAAATATGCTTCTGTCAATACTGTATCTTGTTGTTACTCTGTAAAGCGCTTTGGTGTAAAGCGCTATATAAACTCAATAAACAAACATAACATCTCAAGAATGCTGGAGAGGGTGTTTTCGGGAGGGGACATTGGAGGCATGTGTGGTGGGAATGTCCAGCATTGGGGCCATTTTGGGTAGAGGTTAGCTCTCAGGTACAACAGATGATTGAGGGCCCCTTGCAGTTCACACCCAAAAAATGGTTATGTTGGATAATGGAGCCCGATCTTCAAATCCCCATGAAATCACAACACCCAGCTTTCATGGTATTGGTGATAGCTGCCTGGCTAGTAATTGCCAGGAAATTGAAACAAAAGTCACCCTCAAAGAACACAGACTGGCTCCACAAGGTATGGAATATAATAGGCATGGAGTGGATAACCCATGGAATTCAAGGGGAAATGGACACATTTCGCAACCAATAGGTTGTGATACTGGATTTTCTGAAAGGAGACTGTATGTAACAGTTGTGCTCCCAAAACTCGAAAATATTGGACAGAAGGTAGAGAAGAGCATTTATGTAGAAACAAAATTGTGTACATATTATTAAAATACCGATGTGTGGGAGGATGGAGGGAAAGGCAGGGGGGTGGGGGGGGGCTTGTGGGTCTAATTTGAGTATGTACTTTGAAAATCAATTTAAAAAAAGGAAAGGTCCATAAAGCTAACAAACTGGTGCCTTAAAGCCATCGCTGTATTTGCTGGTCAGTAGGAATACGGGCCTGCTCGCTGATACTTATTCCTTTGCAGAAAACAGATAATTTATCTTGGACCAATTTAGGCATCTGGCATGAAGTAGCTTGTCAAATAACTTTGAGACTGTATATAAAAGTGACACTGAGTGATTGCATGCCCGGTTTCCCCCGTCATCCTTTTTTAAAAATAGGCACCACTATAGAACAATTCCAGATAGTAGGTACCAAAAAATGTTTACTAACAGCAATAAAACAGTTGGCAGTATAGGAGTGACAAAAAGACAACTGCCCTGCAGGAATCCAGGGATGAGTAGTAAATAATACTACTAATCAGCCTTACACTACTACCAAGCTAGCAGTGAGCCCAACCATAAAGGTGAAACGGGAACAGCCCGACAAGTATACTTCCTTTGCCTCTCAGGTAGCATGGGCAGAGGGCTGGATATAATCTTCAGGAGGTATGCGAGAAAGCATAAAATTAGTCCAGAAACAATAGTACTGTAGTGTCAAAATAAAAGAATGGCCAGCCAAAGTTCTATACAAATACGATACTTTTGTTAAACTAAAAGCACAAACACACCAATCAAAAAGACTACAACACGCCCCTGTAAAAGACACAGACTATTATGACAAGGTGAGAAAGCTTGCCTTGGCAAGAGGGGGAGGAAATCGCTCTGAGCCAGGGAGGGTGTTTGGGGGATGGGTGGGGGAATTCAGAGTCAGTCCTATCACCCGAGGTGAACAGTGGCAGTTGAGAGGGCCTTTAATTTGTGCCCGTCCCCCAGGGCAGTCTACTTCTGAGATGTTCCACCATTGTCTCATTCCATACCCCAACATGATGCTTGCTAGGGTTTTCTCCTAATGATATTGCACTCCAAAGAGAAACTGTTGGTGAGGTCAGGTATGCCAGAGGTCTGGGGTTTACTACGGGCTTACCCGTTCATCTCCCAGGTCCCAACAACCCTTCCCCCAGGACAAACGGAGGACTCGGCCAAGAGCAAGTTAGACTGTTGTTTATTACAAAACCCGACCGGGATCACAGAGGACATTTAAAAATCTCCAGAGTCACCGCTCCCAAACCTGTGTCAAGCCTTTTTGTTGCAGAGTGTCATCACAACATGGGCCCCTTCCACGAAAAACCTATCCCACTTTCTGATTGGGTGATCTTAGTGGTATACAGACTAGATTGCCCCTATGGATCTTAGTTAATTGGCCCTTTCATGTCAGGGGTTGTCCAAGCCCCCAAAGGGGGCGCTAGAGGGACAGCCCGCAGAGCAGGCCACCCCTCTGGCCACCCCTTCCCCAGTGCAGGGAACTCCCACCTTTCCTCCTCCTGGAGGAAGGGGCATCCGCAGGGCTTGCACATCCGGTAGCTCAGTCTCTTTTCCAGTCCCCAAACTTTCAATGGCTTTGATCGCATACAGATGCGGTGGGTCACCTTGGGGCTGGGAACGTGTTGCTATTATAGATAGGGCGTTTTTTTTTTTTTTTTTACCCTGCGAGTGGCCGCCGTACCACACGGGTTGATTACTGATAGAAGTATTGCGGATATAAGTAGAGACAGCCGTTTGCTGTTTTAATTTCTAGGCTCGGCCGGCATTTGATACTATTTCGTTGAACAGCGGTTTTGGTTTGTTCATCTCGGTGAGCGGCACCCGGGCCACGTTAGGTTATTATTGCCAAATGATATATATCTGCTGTACCGCATGGGCTGCTTAAACAGCGTATACAAGTCTATATCGCAATGTCTGGGGTCCTCGCGTGGTCAGTTCAGTGTTACAATTGTTACCCGCCGAACTACAGGCCCAAGTATATAACAAAGGAAAACACCTCTGGGTCTTGGGTTTGTGCGCAGCGTGCCATAACGTATCTCTAATGGAATGGTTATAAGAGTACTGGAACTCCCCGTTTTTGTTCCCGTTTGCTGTTAAATGTATTGAATGTGCCCATGGTAGGCCGCCGTGCCGCATGGGTTGCTTTGAGGCAGAACTCCGGTAGAACGTGCCTAGGATTGGGCCGACAGCGGTTCCTTTAGGATTGCACAAAGGTGTTAATGTTGGAACGCTCTGTAAAGGTCCTGTTGGTTAGTATTTGAGAGAAACTGGAGTAAATGACCGACGTGCAGCAATACTGTAAAAACAAAAGTTTGGTTCATTTCCTGACCTCAAGGGGGTGGTCATTTGAATGCCTTCACATTTTAATAATAATGAGATAACTTGACAATCATGGGAGATGGCTGAATGGGTATCCGCTCTCATCACACGGCACGATTTTCGGTAACTTCCTAGCGGTAGCCATTGCCTGGCCAGCTTTGAGGGCATGGGGGCTGGGTCACTGTGGCAGTAGGCGCAATTTTTCATCCAGCTTGCGGTTTTAATAATAGTGCGGGAAAGACATTCCTTTGGGGTGCTCATTGGTGCTGATTTGGGTACTGTCAAATTTAATACTCCCACGTTTAGAACTATTCCTCCACACCAGCAATTTTGATTTTCGCTCGAGAAGAAATTCGCCCGGCTCGCAGGGGGGTTGGTTTCTTTGAGAATAAAGGAACTGCTAGCCAGTGTTAGTAGTTTACCAACAATAGCACAAACGCTGACTAATTACAATGGTTTCAAATGCATGATCGTGAACTATGATGGTGTGAATTTTGTAACACAAACAGGTTTAGGTCACTGGGAGGATTACTTATTGGATTGGAATGGTATAGGATGAAATTACCAAGTTAAAATTACCGACCCCACCAAAAGACCTAAAAAGCATACCACCAAAAGTTCTAACTACTAAAAGTTCAAACCTTTGGTGGTATGTATGTTTTGGTGGGGGTCAGTAAAAAAAAGAAGATAAAAAAAGGCTGCGGGGGTGTCCCCTGCAACACCCCGCTCACCATACTTTACAGTATAGTGAGTGGGGGTTGCAGGGGAAACACCCGCAGCTGACCCGAAAAAAACAAAACAGAACTTTTAAATGCGGACATTTCTGTCGCGGGAAATCTTGCCGCGAATAAATCGCACAGATCCGATTGGAACAAGGTACCATTGAAGTGAACAGACGGTTCGGTAAGGTTGGCTGAACAATAAAAACTGCATAGTTTGGCCCAGGATAAGTGGGGTGCTAGTTGGGAAACACAGTGTATCTGCCTTCTAAATTGAGAAATTGTGGCTCTTGTACTCAATGAAAAGATCAGCCTAACGCCAGAATTCTGGGATACTTCAAGTCTTTTTGTCTGCAATTGTTTCACCCCCATAAGGGGAGGGGATAACAGTAGTCCAGCCTGCCATTGGTTAAAATCCCGACCACACTTGGCCGGTCCTTCACTGCAATTAAGGGCAGTACTGGTTTTAAAAGCCTAAGGTGAAAATATATCGATTTTACCATCTGACTGATCTGCGAATTGCAGTCCATATGGGACTGCCAGATACAGGCAAGTTTTTTAACAGGATTCGAATGTATATGTTGAACAATAGAGGCGTGAGTGAGGACCCCTGCCTGTAAATATTTGCAACGCCTTTCCATTGATTCATGTAAGGAACGACTTGAACTCTCAAAAGACGGCTCGTAGCTCCAGGAGCTTGATATGTAGAGCCTTCTCCTCTTCTGTCCAAAGGGCTCTGGCATGTAGGTTGTCGGAATGTATGTCCCAGCCTTCCAGGGAAGCGTCAGTCATGGCTGTGACTTGGTGACTTGGTGAAGGGGAAGCCGAAACGGGGCACCCTGAACCAGATGAGCCTTGACGGACCACCAGCACAGTTCTTTTCTGAAGCACTGGGTCAGCTTGATTTGATTCTGCCAAGACCCCGAAATCTCCTTCCAACGAGCATCGAGGAAATCTTGCAGGAGCCGCAGGTAGAACCTGCAGAGGGATGCCGGAGGACATCACTGCAGGTGCCGCAGGTAGAACCTGCAGTGAGGTAGCAGAGGGATGCAGGTGGACATCATGCTCAACAAGGACTTGTTGCTGCAGTCCTTGTGATACTGAGAGTTGTTGTACCTTGGCAAGGAGGGCCTGCACCCTATCCCTTGACAAGGTCGCTTTTCAAGATAGCGTGTTGTGAATGTGCAGGAGTAAGGCTCGGGCACAAGTGTGGCATTCTTTTGGTCATACACTTTTATTCATAAAAATGAAGAGGTTGGAGAAGGGCCTTTTCTATCCCTAAAGCTAAGAGAGGTATCCCTGCCTCTAAGAAACTAAAGAAAATGGTCAGAATGTCCAAATAAAAATAGTGTCACTGTCGTGTCGCAAAAGCCTACTTCTGACCCCAACACTATTAACTAATCACTAACGTGCAAGGACTCTAAAACTCCAAAGTAAACTAATAATGACAGTTATGCCACTTCGCCGTTCTCAAAGTGTTCAAAGGAAAACAAATGTTCAGTTTCTTAACTGTATTCCAAAGACCAGGATGTGGGTCCTTTTCCTTGGCTTCTAACAGTTTCTGATTAGGAGCTTATCTTCCCCTTCCAGTAGTGAACAGTCTTTTCTACTCTTAGATTTTTAGACCTTCTTATTCTCAGGTTTTCGTATGAGCGCAGGTCCCAGATTTGCAAATCTGTGTCACAAAACATTGATTTATTCTCTTGACGACATATACATTGTTCTGGATAGTCTGTTTCTTGTAGGGTCCCAGACCCTCTTATTTGAAGCTTGTGCGGGTCCCAGACTTGCAAGGCTGTGACATCAGGTCTTGCTTTACTCTCCTGCCAAGTATGTGTGTCACTTACATATGGGTGGGGGTCTCAGACTCAGAATGCGGCAACACTATGATTTGGTTTACTCGCCAGCCAAGTACGTGGGTCCCTTTAAAATGTCTTAACACTCTTCAGGGTTTGAGACCCTTTTTTCATGTGGGTGCGGGTTCCAGTCTCGCAATATGTATTCACCACGGCTTGGTATACTCTCCTGTCTAGCCTGATTATCGCTTTCCTTTTTTTTTCTTTTTCCTTTTTGAAGGTCCCAGACCCTCACACGGCTTGGTTCACTCTCCTGCCAAGCCTGTGGTTCACTTTCATTTCATTCTTTATTTATTTTTTTAACCAACTTTATTTTCATTTTTACTTAAGACAATAGTTGAGCTTTCATTACAACATGTGTTAAGAACATTGTCACCAACATGAACCCCTTATTCAACACCCTTGAACTTTCTTGTTGAGTCTAGTATTGTCTTCATACTTTTCCCAACCCCTCCCACCCTACTCGCCCCCCTTCCTTTGTTTGCTTGAACCAATCAGAACCATGGTTGTAACCAGAACAGTTCCATGAGGCAACCCCTTCGCCATATCGTCTACTGTCTTTATCTGATATGGATGTTCCTAAGAATCCGGGGTTTAAAGTATTGATTCTCCCGCTCCCCCACATAGTCTTGAAGTGGGTCCCATATGGCCAAGAATTTCAAATATTTGATTTTGTGGCGCAGATGTTCTCCGTTCTCCAGCATGGGGTCTGGCATGGATTCACAAGCTCATGAATATTCCCCGTCGTCAGGCCGGGAATCCTCGGTATAGAAAAAAATCAGTATCAGTTTCGTTTCTGATCTGTCTTTCTTAGTAGTAACCAATCACTGGTCTCTGGGTCATACTGCCCCCAGCCAATGACTGCCCTCTCCCTAAGCCCCGCCTTTGGCAGCCATCCTCAGATTTTTACCGCACGTTCAAGTGTTGGGAGTCCTCGTGCTGTAGCTCTCGAGCTTTTGCTGCGTTTTCGTGTTTTTTCAGGAGATTTTTCTCATTTTTCAGTTAAATAGAGCCTCAAGCTCCACCGTTTCTACATCCGATCAACAGGGATCCGTTTCGGAGTTTTCTACGCCCCTCAAGGGTGAAGATTTCGTCGAGTTACGCTTTTGGAGGATTCCAGAAGTTCCGAGGCCTACCCCGGACATGGCCCAGGAAAAAGGAAGCTCGACGCCCAGGAAGCTGTTCAGGACCTGCCCTGGATGCCAGCTTCAGAATGTTTTCAAGGAGGACGAACATTCGTTATGCCTCTACTGTCTCCATGAGGACAAGACGCACACGGAGAAGGACTGTGCGTTTTGTGGGAACATATCGGAGCGGACCATGAAGGATCGCCACCTCCGTTTCGCCAACTGGCTGGAAGGGAAGAGCCCATCAGGCGAGAAGAAGAAAAAGAAGTCCGAGCGGTCTTCTAAGTCCTGTGAGGGTGCCCCGGCGACGGGGGCCCAACAAAAAGCTAAGCACCGCGAGTCCGCGGGCACCGGGAGCGCCGAACCGTCGTCTCCTTGGCTGCCAGGCAGGGTGTATCCTTCCCGACGCCATCAACCACGAGCCAATGCTCTGGCTCGGGTAAGAGGAAGTCTGAGAACCCGGCGAAGTTTCTGGAGAGACCCCGGTCGATCTCGAAGATTCCGACAGCGGGGGAGCGAGGCTCGGACCCTCCCCCCAAGGTGAAGGCTCCAGGCGTACAGAAGGTGATGATGGCCTTAATTCACCCTGCTAAGACCTCTATTGAGGATGTCGCCGCGGCCCTGGCTCAGCCTGTGGAGACTACACCAGTGGAGGCGACCTCAGGACCCAGAGTCTCCCTGCCACCGCAGAGGGAGTCGTCTTTCAGGCCCATTGAGAAGACCCCCACGAAGTCCTCGTTGGAAAAGGTGGGGGAGGGGCTGGTGGCCATCGTGGAAACGGACACGACCTCTGAAGAAGAGCTCATCGAAGTCGTGGAAGAGGCCCAGCCCATCGGGAGGGATCCCGACGAGGGCGACTGTGTCGCCGACGAGGCTCCTCAAGAGCCATCGTTTCCGGCGCCGCAGGACACTTCGGCGGCCATTTTGTCAGCGATTCAGTCCTTGTGCTCGGAGATGAGGACAAGGTTGCCCCTCCCCCCGACGGAGGTACCTGAGCCGGACCCGACAGGGGAACCGGAGCCAGGACCTTCGGAAAGTCCACCGCATAAGAGGAGGACGACGCATCCTACGCCACCTCTCCCACCTCTGCGGCCTGCTCTGCCTTCCCCCCGGTCTACTACCCACAGGGATGATACAGGCACAGACACGGCTACGACAGGTACAGATGACGACGGAGGCGACGACGGGACGTGTCCCCCATCGCCCCCTGCTCGGGCGTCCCCGCCCAATGAGATTGGATCCTTTCATGCCATGATTTCCAGGGCATCCGAGCTCTTCCAGCTCTGCCCAGAAGAGAAGAAGAAGGAAAGGTTCCTTTACCAACGGCGCAAGGCTAAAAGGAAGACGGTCCTCGCCGTACCGCTTCTTGATGACATCTGGGATGAGGGGCTCGTCCTCCTCAGGAACACTGCCACGGCGCCGGCAAAGAGCGACCGGTACGAGAAGTAGTACCGGGTCCCCAACGCTGCCCCCTTGTGCCTTCGGGCGCAACCTACCCCGGATTCGGTCGTCTCGGCGGCAGCAAAGAAGAAAGCTGGGGGGGGCATCGGCCTCGACATCAACTTCCCCGCCGGACGGCGAGGGCAGGAAGCTGGACACGATGGGACGACGGATCATCTCATCCGCAGCGACGACTATCAAGGCGGCCAACGCCCTGGCTGCCGTAGCCTGCTAACAGGGAGTTGTGATTCAAAATCGCCCCTCTGTTAGACTTCCTTCCGGACGCCAAAAGGACTGAGGCCCTTGAAATCCTACAGGATGGTGAGATTGCTTCGGACCACGCCATCACGGTGGCAACGGACATCGCCGACACCGGTTTCTGTCAGTTGGGAAACTGCGTTTGCTTGAGACGACGAGGATGGCTCAAGGCCACGGATTTCCGCCAGGACGTACAAACCAAGGTTTTGGACATGCTCCTCCACGTACCGGCAAGATCTTCATCCCAGGAAGCCTACAGTGGACGCAGCAAGTCAGGTGGTGCCGTCGTCGTCAACAGGGAGGTCAAGGAGACAAGGCGGCCTCCAAACAAGATTGAACCGACCGTGGGGTCGGGCCCCCGCGGAAGCACCCCGGTGGGAGGCCGGCTGGCGAGGTTCGTCGGCGTGTGGGAGTCCATCTCCACCGACCATTGGGTGCTGGACGCCCTGGCCCAAGGGCACGCCCTCGAGTTTCAGAAGAAGTGCCCTCGCGTTCCACCCGTGGCCAGGAAGGAAAATCACATCCCTCAACTACTGTTGGAAGTAAGGGCGATGCTCAAGAAGGGTGCCATCGAGCTCGTCCCAAAGAGGCTTCGGGGCTCTGGAGTTTACTCAAGGTACTTCCTAGTAAAAAAGACAGGAGGATGGCGCCCCATCCTGGACCTGCGACGACTGAACAAGTACATCAAGGCACAGAAGTTCTGTATGGTCTCCCTCCAGCACGTGCTGGGACAGCTGGAGGAGGGCGATTTCCTGTTGTCGTTAGACTTGGAGGATGCGTACTTCCACATCCCCATTCTTAAAAGACACCGAAAGTTCCTCAGGTTCGTGGTCCAAGGGCGGCACTACCAGTTCAAGGCCCTCCCGTTCGGATTGAAGTCGGCACCCAGGGTGTTCACCAAGTGCCTCGCACCGGTGGCGGCGCGGCTGCGCCTACAGGGGATCCACGTCTACCCCTACCTGGACGACTGGCTCATCTGGGCAAGGACAAGGGAGCTCGCCGTGGAGCACACTGCGAAGACCGTCCAGCTGCTCACGGACCTGGGATTCTCCATCAACTTTCCAAAATCCCACCTGGTTCCGTCGCAAGTCGCCCTGTTTCTGGGAGCTAAGCTCGACACAGTGGCGCGGCGGGCCTCGCCGTCGGAGGAAAGGACCAGGACCATTCTGGGCAAGGTGCAGCGTCTGCTGGCCACGGACATGGCCAGGGTAAGATCTATCAAGTCCCTCCTCGGGATGATGTCCTCCTGCATTTATCTGGTGCGCCTTTGCAGGCTTCGGATGCGCCCCTTACAAGAGTTCCTCGACGCCCGCTGGGTCCAGTCGAATGGGGAGCTTCGAGGACAGGATCCAGGCGATCCGGTGGTGGGGTACCCGCTCCCATCTGTCGGCGGGCACGGACTTTCAGACCCCAGCTCACCAGCTCACCAGGTGACGGTGACGACGGACGCCTCCCTGGAAGGTTGGGGAGCGCACTCCGGAGATCTTCACGCGAGAGGCCTTTGGCTCCCGGAGGAGAAGTCGCTCCACATCAACATCTTGGAGCTCCGCGCAGTGTTCTGGGCCCTCATGTCCTTTCTTCCATCCCTCAAGGGCAAGGTGGGGAGGATCTTCACCGACAACACCACGACGATATTCTACATCCGGAAGCAGGGCGGAACCAGGTCCCTGGCCCTATCCAAGGAAGCCCAGGATCTGTGGCATTGGGCCGTCGCCCAACTGATGTTTCTGGTGCCTCTTCATCTGGCAGGAATAAAAAACACGATCGCCAAATCACTCAGGGAGCTGCGCTCGTGCCACGAGTGGGAACTACGCCAGGATCAAGTGGATCGACTCTTCCGACGATGGGGCGAACCCCAAATCGATCTCTTGGCGACAGCGTCGAATTCCAAGTGCCGGAGGTTTGCCAGCAGGTTCCCCCAGCCGAGGAGCATGGGCGATGCTTTCTCGTTCCCCTGGGACGGCCTATTTCTTTATGCGTTCCCTCCGCTGCCGTTGCTGCACCGGCTCATCAACCAGCTCAAGAGGTCCCGGTGCAGGATGATCCTCGTCGCACCGGCGTGGCCGAGACAGATCTGGTTCCCGGACCTTTTGGACTTGTCAAGGTCCACACCAGTCAAGCTGCCGACGGACGCAGACCTTCTCTCCAGAGAAGGAGGCGGCATTCTTCACCACAACCCGGAGTCGCTGAACTTGCAGGCCTGGCTCCTGCAGCACTAGAGTTTGGAGGGTATGACATCCCGGCCGACTGCAGAGAGGTTCTTGCAAAGGCCAGGGCGTCCTCAACTCTCAAGTGCTACGGACATAAATGGAAGAGGTCTGGTGCCGTGCACAGAAGATTAACCCTCTGCGGATTACGTCCCCTCAAGTACTGCCGTACCTACTGTCGCTGGCCAAAGCTGGACTGGCTCACGCCTCCATCAAAATACATCTGGCTGCAATCTCCCGATATACCAGGACTACGGGACGGGCGTCCTTGTGGTCTCATCGCCTGGTGAAAGAATTCATGAAGGGACTATTCCAATCATTCCCGCCGGTGAAGGCCCCTGCCCCGGCGTGGGAGCTTAATGTGGTGCTGACCAGGCTCATGGGGGCCCCATTCGAGCCTATGCATTCAGCGCCTTTGAAGTTCCTGTCATCATGGAAGACAGCTTTCCTTGTGGCCATCACCTCCGCACGACGAGTGGGAGAGATCCAGGCCCTATCTTGCAAGCCTCCATACTTGACTTTTCATGACACGAGGGTGGTGCTGAGGACGCACCCCTCCTTTATGCCCAAGGTGCCGTCGGACTTCCACCTCAACGAGCCCTTGGTGTTGCCAGTTTTCTTCCCATCGCCTTCGTCGCCGGCCGAGAGGACTTTGCACTCGCTGGATGTCGCTAGAGCGCTGAAGTTCTACGTGGACCGCACAAAGAGTTTTCGGAAGACGTCACAGCTGTTTGTGAACTTTGGGACTGTGAATCAAGGGAAGTCTCTCTCGAAGACTTCCATTTCCAGATGGCTCTCCGGCTGCATCATGCAGTGTCACCGGTTGGCAAACCGACCGCTGCCCGGCCGTCCGAGAGCCCATTCGACCAGAACGATCGCTGCTACCACAGCGTTCCTGTCTGGTGTGCCCCTGCTGGACATCTGTGACGTGGAGGTCGACGCACACCTTCACAAGATTCTACTGCGTCGATCGGGACTCCAGGGAGGAGTCCAGGGTCGGCCAAGCAGTGCTGCGCAACCTGTTCGCCTAAGGTGAGCCTGGTGAGGAGGTAAGAGATGCTTAATGTTTAGTTGTTATATTGCTTAATGTTGAGCCTGTTGCCACCTCCCGTGGTTGTGCATGTGTGTACTGCTATGTATTCTCTTATTCATGAGCATGTGAATCCATGCCAGACCCCATGCTGGCGAAGGAACAAGTTACTTACCTGTAACTGTTGTTCTCCGGCTTGGGTCTGGCATGGATTCACATGCGAACCCTCCCGCCTACCCCTCTGCGGCTCTTCACTTGGTCATACTGCCACTTTACATGCTACCAAATCTGAGGATGGCTGCCAGAGGCGGGGCTTAAGGAGAGGGCAGTCATTGGCTGGGGGCAGTATGACCCAGAGACCAGTGATTGGTTACTACTAAGAAAGACAGATCAGAAACGAAACTGATACTGATTTTTTTCTATACCGAGGATTCCCGGCCTGAATACGGGGAATATTCATGAGCATGTGAATCCATGCCAAACAAGTTACAGGTAAGTAACTTGTTCCTTGCCATAACTCCCCTCACTTTCACCCACCACCATGGAGCTGTAGAGCCCTCCACTGTCTTCCATCGTTGGGCCACTGTCATCCTTGCTGCAGCCAGTAGGTGGGTTATGAGAGCCGCTCTGTTCCCTGAGGCCGCATATATCCCTTCTGCAACTGCCCCCAGCAGAATGACTTTCAGGGACCATGGTAGGTCTGCGCCCGTTATGTCTCTGGTCAGGCTCAGTATTTCTTTCCAGTACACTTTTTTATCTTTGGGCACGACCACCACATGTGGAACATGTCTCCTCTTTCTCCGCACTGACGCCAACATTCTGGGGGATACGTGGGGATCATTCTGTGTATTCTACTTGGGGGCAAATATCAACGATAACATATCTGCTTCGCTCCAACCCTCCCAGAACATTTTGCGAAGCCCAGGCGAGAAGTCTGGATTATGCATGATAGGGGATAGTGGGCCCAGACCTTGTTTGACCCCCCTGCTACGGATAGTCTTATCCCAGCTGTGTAGAGTCGTCCTAGTGGCCTCTAATTGGATACCTCCCTTATCTCTAGCTTTTGGCTTTAGGAATGGTAGCATACCCAATGGGATATCTGTTGCGGTCTGTTCTATTTTCCCCCAACCCGGCAGAGAATCTTTACCCACCCATTTCAGTGCTGGTGTCAATTGAGCTGCTAAAACATATCTCCCCATATCTGGGACTCCCAGCCCCCCAAGAAGCGTGGGCCTAGTCAGGATCCTTTTTTGGATCCTCGGCTTCTTATTTCCCCAGATAAATTTAAACACGGCCTAATTCCTGAGCGTCCCATCTCTGCAAGTCTTCCTGCAGGCGCTTCCATAGTGGTGTAATGTTTGCCTTGAGCAGGTTCTTGACGGTACTAGTGATATGGATTCCTAAATATTCCAGGGACAGTTTTTCCCATTTCAGGGGATAACGTTCCTTCAGGAGTGCTATGTCCCCGCTACCTTTGGTTATATTCAGCGCTTTGGATTTTGAATAGTTTATTGTAAACCCTGATGTCGTTTTTTCGAATTTCTGCAGTTCTCTAATTATTCTGGGTAATGTGTGTAGTATGGAGTCTGCCATGTAGAGCATGATATCGTCAGCGTAGAGGGCTATCTTGTTTTGGATCTCACCGGTGCGCACCCCTCTAATTCCCGGGTCTTCCCTTATTCTGCAGGCAAACGGTTCCATTGCCATGACAAATATGAGCGGGGATAGAGGGCACCCCTGCCGAATACCCCTCCGGACATTGATTCTTTCTGAGGTGTAGCCGTTCACCATTAGTTGCGTAGATGGATGCTGGTAATTTGCCAGAACCATCTTGGTGAATATCGGTCCACAGCCGAAACCCTCCAGTATCAATCTGAGGTACTCCCAGTATATGCTGTTGAATGCTCGTGTGGCATCCAATGCAGCAATCGAGAATTTTTGGGCACCTCTGGCCCCCCAGTCTATAATGTCAATTACGCGCCGGACGTTATCCTCAGTGTGTCTCCCCCTTACGAAACCTACCTGGTCTGCGTGTATTATCTCGTGCAGTACTGCAGCCAACCGATTCGCCAGTATTTTTGCATACAATTTTGCATCTGTGTTGAGGAAAGCTATGGGGCGGTAACTGGTGCATTCTACTGGGTCTTTCCCAGGCTTTAGGGGTAATATCGTGGTCGAGGGTCCCATGTCCTTTGAAACTGCTCCCCTATCGCGGATTAAATTGAAAAGGCGAGTGAGTGGGGTCGCCAATTGTGTCTGGAACATTTTGTAGAACCCATTCCCTAAGCCGTCTGGGCCCGGCGTCTTTCCCCTGGGTAGCGCTGCTATCGCAACACACACTTCCTGTATTGTGATGAGGTCCCCTAATTTTTCTTTTTGTTGTTCCGATATCTGTGGCAGTTTTACAGCTGACAAATAGGACACTTGTTCTGCTATTCAGCAGTTTTTTGTGAAAGTGGACCATCGTTTCTAGTTTCTCCTCATCTCCCGTTTGCAGTTCCCCTCTACTATTTCTTAGCCGGGTAATATGGTTACAAGCCTTCTGTTTGCGTAGTTTAGCTGCTAAGAGTTTGCTCGCTTTCCCCCCATGTATGTAATATGATTGTTTCGTGTTTAGCAGTATTTGCGCTGTTCTATCTGCAGTGTGGTTTTCTAGTTTGGCTCTGGCCTTTTTAAGGTCCCGCCAGGCTCTGGGCGTCTGACGGGTTTTATGGTGCTTTTCAGCATTTCTTACCTCTTCTTCTAATTTGCGCGTTATAAGGGCTCTCTCCCTATAGTATTGCGTTGCTTGTGCTATGAATTCCTCTCTGATTACTGCTTTCCCCGCGTCCCACACCACCCTCCAGTCCACCTCCCCATTGTCATTTTCAAGGAAATAATTCCTTATGAGTTCTTCCATGTGTGCCCTAAGTGCAATATCCCTCAGTATCGTTTCATTTAGCCTCCATTGTGGTCGGGGTCTATTCGTTATCCCTTGCAGTTCTATGCAGGTCACCACTTTGGTATGATCTTAGAGATATTGGACCCTAATTTCTATTTTCTTGACATAGGGGATTAAAGTAGAGGACACCAAAATCATATCAATTCTAGAGTAACCCCAGTGCACCGCTGAGTAGTGTGTGTATTCCCGGATGTCCGGGTGGAAAAACCGCCATGTTTCTATCACCTCCAAGTCTCTAAAAAGTTTACCCAGGGCCTGTCTGTTTCGCTGATCTGCTGCCGTCGGGGGAAGTGTTTTATCCATTTGTGGATCCATCACACAGTTAGTCTCCCCCTATTATCACTGGGCCCTCACACCCCCCTCCCACCTTCTGGAGTAGTTTGGGGATATACTGGTCCTGTTTTTCATTGGGGACATAGATTGCTAGAATTGTATACATTTGGCCATTGACAGTGCCCTTCACAACCAGGTATCTACCTTCCTGATCCTTCATTGTTTGCTGTTTACGGAAGCCTAAGTCTCTGCTGCATAAGATTGCCACTCCTTTTGTTTTTGTCTGGCTGGAGGCGAAGAACTGAAGAGGGTATGTTCTACTAAGCATCCTTTTCTCATCTTTCTGGAGCAGGTGTGTCTCCTGCAGGATCACTATTTTCGATTGCATAGCTTCCAGTCTGCCTAGGATCGATCGTCTTTTAGCGGGGGAGTTTAGCCCCTGGACATTAATCGAGACAATTTTAACTTCTTCCATATCTCCCTAGGTGATGATTCTCTGTATATCGGAACCCATGTTCTGCTGCTGTACTTTTACTCTTGTCTGTTTTATTTCTGTTATTACACTTTTGTGGAGATTGCTCACCCTTATTCATGGTTTTGTGGTTCTTTGCTTGTCTGTCCCTCATTCCCTTTCCCTCCCCTACCCACCCCCTTTCCTTTCCCCGATCCTGGGGATACATCAGGCATGGGCCCCTACTGGGCCTCCCGCTGGTCAAAACGGGCGTAAGGCCTCTAGATTCCTCCCAGTTCACAATAGCCAGGAGTTGTATTACCTGACTCTGCTTCCAAGAGTAGTGACCTCCTACCTTCGTGCAGGCGCTGCGGAGCAGTTTTGCGGTCTTCTCACATTTAGGCAGTTTTCACGCATTGTCCGTGTGTTGGGCCGCGTTCGGGTCCGGTGGGCCTCTCTGTTCACGGTCCTGAGTCGGTTGCGAGCTTCCGGGTCTTCCTGTCCTCCCCCGTTTTTGCTTTCTTCCCGTAGTCCATTCCCATGGTCTGCTAGTCGGGCCCGTCATATTAGGCCGTGGGCGTGTGGGAGCCTCTGGCTGCTCGTCCTCCAGGTGTAGCAGAGCCAGACCCTCAACGCAGCTCCTGATTCTCCTCGGCTTTCCTTCCCATGTAAATGACAGGCCAAACGGGTGCGTCCATCTATATCTGATTTGATGTGCTTGAAGGACTTTTGTAACCTGTTGTATTAGCTGTCTTTTACGGAGAGTGGTCAGGGCGAAGTCCTGGTACAGCTGTATGCGGGACCCATTAATCGTAAGGTCTCTGTTTGACCTTGCTGCGCGTAGCACCTCCTCTTTCAGGCCATACGATGTAATCGCTATCAGGACATCTCTGGGTCTCGACCCTGGTTCATTGCGTATCGGGCCCACTCGATGTATTCTATCGAAGCCGATCGTTTCTGGTTGGGCATCTGCTAACAGGCTGCTAAAGCAGAGTTGCATTGTGTCTTTTAGATCCTTGTCCTGTACCGATTCTGCCAGGCCCTTGACCCTAATATTGGATCTTCTCGAGCGGTTTCCCAGATCCTACGTTTGGAACTCCAGGTTGTTTGTAGCGGACGCCAACTGGTCAAGTAACAAGCTGTTTTGATTAGTCTCTTCCGTAATATTCGAGAGGCCACTTTCCACTATGTCCACTCTTTCTCCTATCGCTGCCATCTCTTTGTTGACTTCGTGAAGGGACGATTTCAGGTCCTCCCTTAACTGTTCCATTTGACTATGGAAGGCTTTAGTCATTCTGGCCTCCATACCTTTTAAGCAGTTCAGAAGTTCATCTTTGTCGGTTGCCATTATACCAGTTGGGAGGTCCTTTGTTTCAGTAGTTGGCCCCGGTGGGGGAGATGGCGAATCTGCGTGTATTTGGCGCCTTTGCCGCCAGCACTTCTCCATCTGCCCTTCCTAGGGTCTTGCTGGGGTCCATGCTCTTGATGGGTCCGTTTTGGGTTTGGTGCCTGGCATCTGAGTCTGTAGTATGTATGTTGCTTATGTCTCTTATTGGGGGACTTGAGAATTCGGGATGTTATGTCCTTTGTGGTTCTTGAGTCTGGTCCACTGATTGGGATGGGCTCTTCACTCCTCGAGCCAATATGAGGAGCAGGGTCTCCTGTGCTTCTTTGGATTAGCTTAGGTGTCCGGCTGCTGGGGTGATGATATTTCTTAGTCTTGGGAGGCCTTGTGTACCCCGCTGCGTGGCCTCTTCAGTTTTCAGGGTACCGTTGGGGGAGGGGAGGGCTCAACCCTGTGTCTCCGCCCTTGCTTCTGTATCAGCGTACTCTCTGGTGAAGCTACCCAGCGCTTATCGTGGACCCGCCTTTCCTAACCTTCTCCGACCAACATAATGCCTCTTCTGGCCCAGTCTTGCTGTGCTGCTATGTGGGGGGCGGGGGTGCTCCCGCCGCTATGTTCCAGGCCCCGCGAGCCTCTCCACATCTTTCTCTTCACGTGGTCGTCACTCCACCGTGCCCCCCTGTGCCCCGTTTCCAGTAAATTTCGCGGGCCTCCTATTCCTCTGGTGTGCAAGAGGGCCCTGCTCTTGGGCCGATCTCCCCTCAGAGGCCGACTACCATTTGGCTCCCGGGATCAGGCGGGAGCAACACCCCCGCTATTATGCCACTTGGGCCGGCCCGGATCCAGGCGCAAGCGCCTTGCTGCTCCCCAGCGGGTGATCTCCCGATCCCCCGGATGGGCCCCAGGCTCTGCCACGAGTCGGAGTTCCCCACCATCCAGAGGGGCCCCAGGCTGCCACAGTCCAGGGTCCGATACGATCACTGACCGCCGGACGTACCTGTCGTCTATTCCCCGCTCTTTTGTGGGAGAGTCCGGACGGCTGTAGCAATATGCTTCACTCCTCTGCCACTCGACTCATCGGCCCACGGGGCTCTCCCTCTGTGCCTGTCTGTACCCATGCTTGTCCGCGCTGAGGGCTCCTCTCCCCTCGGTCCTGCGCCTCGCTAGCCGTCGCAGCTGGTACCCTGGTCACGGCAGCAGCCGGTGCTCCGCAGTTGCTTCCAGTCTGCTGTGCTGCTCCGTTGGGCGGGAGATCCTCCGTCCTGGACTATCTCACAATCCCTGGGTGGGTCTCCCGTCGGGGCCCGGGTCTTTCCCCTCCTACTGCTGCGGTGTCCTGGGGGCTGGGCCGAAACCTCCGATCGTCCGTGGCCATGCTTAGCCGATTGCTGGCAATTGCTGCTCCGGATCTCCGCGCTTCTTTCTGAGGCATCCAGCGGGGTTTGTCTTCTCCCACTGTCGGGTGCGCGCCTGGTTGCAGCGGGAGCTTTGGGCTCCGCCACACGTTATGGACCGCTTCCTCTGACCCGCACCTCATGGATGTTTGATTCAAATCTTATTGTTCTGTCCCGCTGCTTGAATTCGCTTATCTGGGCTTGCTTGCGCTGCGATTTTCCCCTTTTATTGTATGCCTGCACGGAGGAACAGAGGTGTACGTCCTCATGGTCCGCCGGCCATCTTGGAATCCCTCATTTCTTTATTTTCAAGGTCTGTCACTCGCTCGTTCTATATTTCTCCTGGGCATCTGTGTCCCAGATTAGCATGCCGCTTTCAGGGTCCCGACCCTTCTCAAATGCTGTCTGCGCTTCTCCTTCGGCTTCCCCAGACTTTCAGCCCTTCTCGTTATGCCTGCGTACCTCTTCTCTTGGCTCGCATCTCCAGAGGAACCGTGCTGTTCTGTGAGGCTTTGGCAGCACTTGGAGACTTGGTTTTGCTGTTCGCTGCTTGGCAGCCTTTGACATTCTTCTTGGAGGGGCTCTGCTCCACGTTGCAGCTCTCCGGTTCGGGGGACACCCAGAGGTTGACTCGGGTACCTGCTTGTACTGTCCCTTCTTCCTGGACTGCCGGCGGCGTACCTCAGTCCTCGTGCGTGGCGTCTCACACTTCTCTACCAGGCTTGCCGGTGCGGTTCTTGTGACTGCTCACCTGTTACCAACTGCTATCGACTCTTCCTCCTCGGAGGGTAGCTCTGCCTGGGTATTGTAGCTGACAGGGATTGGAACTCCCGCTCTTCCCTGTTGGGTTGTTTTGGACCCATCAAATATTGCAGAAGACTAGAGCGAAAACTCCGGTTCTCTGGAGTGATCTGTATCCTCCTGGGCCTTGTCTTCACAGTACTTGTGTAATCTTTACATAGAAAACCAATAGTGTCCCCTGGTATTTTAGTCAGGTCTGAGGTATTAAGTTGACTGACTGTACAACAAAGAATGTTGGCCCTACTAGAAGATAGGAAAGAGGGGTTGGTCTTGAGTAAAGAGGGGGGTTTGGGATAAAGTGGGATTATACTGCATGGTCTGGGAAGGGTCGTCCCATATCCCATAAGGTCTTCCTCTCCCATGTGATCCTCCCCCTGTGTACCACCCCCGGGGGACTATTGTACTGTTGACCCACCACCCTAGCCCCATGGGAAAGGTCTTGCTGTCATGATGCCTACCCCCGGGGACCCAGACCAAGTCCAGCAACCCCAGAAGCAGGCATCAAGTTATCCCAAGCAAGCCCAACAACCCCTGTTAGGGGCTATTTGGGTGCAGTCCTGGCGTCTATGGCGCCAGGCTCATATGGAGAGTCAGTCCTGGCGCCATAGGCGCCAGGCTCATAGATTAAAACTTACCTGATGCAGACCATGCTGCAAACTTACCTGATGCAGACCATGCTGCAAGAACTCCAAGCCAAAAGAGGCTTGGAAGGGACTAATTTACCTAGGGACTATTTTTTTACTCGGGTGGGGCTGGGGAGGAATACTTACCTGGGACTACTTTGGAGGCTATTTAAACCACGCCCGAAGAGCAGCACACCCTTCGCGTTATTCTGCATCCAGCAGCGTAACGCTCACCGTGCCTGCAAGTCTGCATCCAGTCTTCTGCCACGCCCGCCTCGAGTTTGGAGCTCCTAGAAAAAGGGAGAAAGAAGGAGAAAAGGTTATAACAAGAGCAATACATTTGATCCTTACCTGAATTCCCGATCCATCGCGCCTTCGAGCTGGAAGAAAGAAGTTATTTTATGCGCGTCGCCTCGCCTGCTGCAGTGCCGCGCTGAACTTACTGGCCTTCGCACCATCTTCGCATTCCACTGCAACCTCCTGCATGTTCCGCCGCACTCCGGCACCTAAGGAGAAGACAAGAACAGCAAGGTGAGCCAAGGGAATGCACAGAGGAATATTAGTTACCCCCCCATAGACCTGATTTTACCGCCGGAGGTATTGTTCCCCGAGACTTCATTCTTTCTCTCAGCGCCTGAATAAGGGAGAAAGCAACAGGTTACATATTGACATTATTTTAGCGAACTGTGTTGGAAAATACAAATCCTTACCAGAATATTACCGTTTGCCACGAGGAACTCTCCACTAGGGTCAAGCTGCAACCTGCAAGGAATCGGACAAGAGTGAAAGTCAGGCATTTGAACTCTTACGAACTACATACTTACGGCGTCTTGCCGGGAATCTCAGAGTCAATTTTGTTCTGGAACTCACCAATTCCTTCGAGCCAGTGAAGCAACTGGTTATCAACGCGCCCCTGCGCTCAATGCAGGATGGAGAGCTCATCTTTTCAAATCATCAGGTGAGGCTATAAGAGGGGACATCAAAAGTGATCTGTGGGGAGAAGAGCGGGGTTGGGGGGATTTACACTCAACTCCACAGGTGGCTAATTCCCTTTCTCCAATTGCAGAAGAATATTCCTACGGGCCAAGCAAACGAAGCTAGGTGGGCCAGTCCAGTCTGTCATCTCGGCCCTACGCGTCACGTTGGTGGAGACCGCAGCTGTCCAGTTCAGATTGACGCCTCTGTGGGAGCCAGGTGAGCGTAACGTAACACTTCCCCCTAGGGGAGAAGGGACGACATCCTCAGATTCGTCACAAAGTTGACATGTTCCCCCAGGTACAGCGCCTGCTGAGCGAGAATGAGACAGGATTTTGGGTAGTTTATGGAGAAGCCTAGGGATTGCAGACAATGAATGGTCATTGCAATGCTGTGCGTCGTCTTGGCGTACCACCTCTCCTTCACCAACCAGTCGGTGAGATAAGGGTAGACGTGAGAGCCCACTCGGCGGAGATGTGTTACCACCGGGGTGAGGCATTTGGTAAATATCCATTGCATAGATCGCAGCCCAAAGGGTAGAGGCTTGAACTAGTAATGTGACTTGCTACTAAAAAGCGCAGGTAGCAGCAGTGTGTCCGATGAATACAGGTGTGAAAATAAATTGAGATGCCAGGAAATCTTTGTGCTGCAGCTGTGAAAGCACCTGCTGTTGTGACCATCTGGATGATCTGAGCCTTTAGATATTTGTTTAACAATCTGAGATCTAAAATTGGTCTCCAACCCCCCTGTCTTTTTTGTTACCAGGAAGTATCTGGCATGCACTCCTTGACCTCGCTTTGCACGCAGGCCTCTTTGTATGGCTGCCTTCGACAGCAGCGACCGGACATCCTGTTGGAGAATGATGAAACCTTTCTGACTTCTTGACTGGAGGGATGGCACTTGGTCGCTTGATAAACTCAAGCGTTTGGCCCTGCTAGATGAGGGATAGCACTCATTTGTCGCTAGTGATGTTTAATCCAAGACGAATTGTGATAGTCTTCCTCCCAGTGAGGTGCTGAAGTATGAGGGCACGACCTTGGACGGGTCGGCTGTTGGAATGATTTGCCCCTGGATGGTTAGAGCTGCGCTGGTTTCCTCTGTAGGACTGGGATTTACTTTTGTAAGGGTCTGATGAGGCATAAACTGGTGTTTTATAGGACAGCAATTGGTAGGCCGGGCGGTACTCATGCAAAGTCCTGGAGAAGTGAGATTTTCCAGAACAAAAGGACTGATGCTTCTGTTACAAGTTCCCTAGGGAGCATGCTGCGTCCCTATCAGTTTTGATGGTCTTCTGTTTTTCCTTTACCTTCTTCCTAAACTGATTTAATATGTTGAAAGGCATGTCGATGACCTTTGTTTGGACGTCGGGGCAGAGGTTGGTAGCCTTTAACCATCCTTGTTGATGTAGGACAGCCCCATTTCCTAATTGCTGTAATGTCAACAGAAACTCCGATGGTGTGGTTGGATGCTGATTCATCTTTGTGAAGTTCTGTCTAATGCCTCCTGCCTCTCATTTTCTGGAAGGGACTCGACAATGGGTCCCAGCTGAAAACACAATTCTCGGTCATACCTGGCGAGGATGGCCATCGCATTAGCCACCTTTATGATAGTGGCAGCCGTGGTACTGATCCTCTTCCCGATGTCATGCAAGGGGTCTCGCTGGCACTTTGTACCTGCTCTTTGTCGTTGTTGCTGAGATGACGAAGCCAGACTGCTGCAAAATTTGCTCCAGTAGTGTGGGAAATCCACCCAATGCGTCCCTAATAAACAGAAAAGCTCTGAATCCGCTCCCCGTGCCACTGGACGGCGCTTCCCTGATTTGCTTGCAGTAGGCACAGTGTGGTTCACTGATATGGAAGGCCACTCTGAATTCTGGATGTCCAATAAAGTGATTCTGGTGAGCGGAGTGCTGATGGTAAGCAGATGAGGCTGTCCAAAAAGGCAGGCAGCAGGCATAGTGAGGCAAGGCAGCAAGAAAGGAACATCCAGGGCACTAAGCAGAGACTACACTAGGCAACCCCAGGAACAGGGAACAAGGAAGGGGAAAGACGAGGGCCAGGGCTCAAGAAGAAGCAGCCCTCCCACAGAGCAAGGAAAGGGATAAGGAAGAAAGAAAGTAGCAGCAAGAAATCAAGAACCAGGCTTGGCAACAAGGTCTGCGGGTGAGGACACAGTCCGCAAGGATCCACGTTGAGACGCAATGGCCCACATCTCAATGCTGCCTAAATAGGGCACGGGACAAAATGTAGGCCTGGAAAGCAAGCCGTGGTTGCTGTGGCAACCCAAAGCACCCTATGCACGGCACAAGCGCGGTGCACCGAATGCAGCTGCCCCATGCATACCCGGTACGTTGGTAATCACGGTGCCCACAGTGACTCGTACCCGTGCCGTGCCGGACCAAAGCCATTGCCAGCATGGGTAGAGCTGCCAAGAGGGTGCCTGAGCACCCGTCCGTTGTGAAAAGGTAAGTGGCATGATCCCTGAAGGGGTCAAGGTGCTTACCCTCTTTATCAGGTGGGACTGAGCAGGATGAAGATGGGTTTGCGGAGCGTTTGCATGTTGCTGCAGAGAGGACCGAGACTGACGATGGCTGCATTCACAGGCAAGTGGGCACAGAGTCAGGCACTCTGTACTAATTGCACCTCTCCTTCCTGGGAGGCTCTGATGACTGGTAGGTCATGGTGAGTAGGCCCTCTTCCCATATGTCATCCAAAATGGATATAGCAAGGACAGACTTTCGGTGTTGCTTGCGCTTTTGGTAAAGGAGGCTATCCTCCTTTTCCTCATCCAATACCAGACCGAACATCTTGGTGGTCCTCCCCTTCAGGGTGTGAAAAGAACCGATTTCGTCAGGAGTGGTATCCCTGTAGGGGCCTCCACCGGCTCCCCAACTGCCAAAACAAGGTTATCAAACTCATTCAACGTGTCAGTGGTGTGGTCGGATTGTTGATGTTCCTGAGGTTTATCCTCAGATTCTGTGTCCGACAACTGAAGTGCCTTTTGGAGACACTGGTTGTCCCTTGTGGGGCGTGGATGAGCAGGAATTCCACTGGGCCCCGGCTGTGGGACAAAAACTAGCTGGTGTGAGTGAGGGTGCAGATGGAACTGGACATTTTTGGTGAAACTTAGACACAAGAGATTTCAGGGTGGCCAGGATGTCCATTGAGACGTATGTAGGTGCTGTTGCAGTCGGGATACCCAAAGGAATCGGTACTTCCTGGCGTAATGGATTTTGTATGGGTGCTGCCCTAAGAGGCCAGGTGCAGCGCTGGGCTGGAGAAACTGAACTCCCCTTCCGAAGAGACAGATAATGGCTCCCCTTCAGGGTCATCTCCCACCGTGCCAGAAGGTTGAAAAGCCATTTCTGGGTTGATCCAAAGGGCCAGAGGTTGGATGTCAGGAATACGTGTGAGGGGCCAGTAATGCGAGGCAGACAACTGTTTGATGTTTTGTCAAAACATGCCATTTTATTCTCAAATAAAATATATTAAAAAAACACCTCCCTGTCCCTACTCTGCTGAGAGATTTCCCTACCTACCTGCCTAAAGCTAAAGGGAAATGCTCTAACACAGTATAACTGGCCCTCACATTAAGCAACAAACACATAAAGAAAACAAATGGCAATTCAACATTACATGTACAACATTCACAGTCTCTGACCTTCTTATGTCCTGGGTAATCCCTTCGCCAGGATTCAAGGTCAAATCTATTAATGTTCAACCATTGAAAGAAATGTCTTAAATCGGTTCTTGTTATTTCAAAGTTGAAGTAAGGATTGTTAACCAAAGTTTCAATGATAGCAAGTCTCTTCTCATTGGGGAAATATCTACTTCCAACTTCCACCAAATAGCACCAATGGTAATCCCAACCACTATGAGTTGTCACTTCCCCAAGAAGACTTGCCACAGTTTAAAAGAAATGCAATGTTAAACACAGTTAGTGATACACAGTTCTTGGTTAACAGTAGGTCATTTGTTGCAGTTTTAGAATTCACAATGGTATATTTGTCAGGATGACTTCCTAGTGCTGCTGCTTCCACTTCAACAACTTCACCACTACTTGCTTCACCATTAGAACAGTCACCTTTGTTTCACAGTACTCCACTTTGTTTAGACTACTACAACAGTGAATCTACTGACAATCATTTATGCCACTGTGAGAAACCTGAAGTTATTCTCCTACCAACTCCCCCAGGATCATCCATTCACGGAATGGACATTGCTTTTGGATCCCGACCCTGGGTATGGACAAGCGAGGGAGGATCACCTGAGGGTTGCGGGTATTGGGGGGAGAATGCCCAAGAGCGAGACATGGTAGTCCCCCTTCCCAATTGTCCACCAACCCACTCTCCCTCAGCCTTTATGGGATATTTTCCAACCTCACCCCATCTCCCCATTTCCAATAATTACTGGGACGAGGAAGAGGTGCTCGAGAGCAATGATGATTATCCATAGGAACAAAAAGACAGGCCTACTACATAACACCATTAGGCTGTCCCACGAATAGTCAGGCGAGGTCAGGCACTTGACTACAACTGTGCACACCTGTCTCCACTTGACTCTCCACTACACTATAAAAGGTGTGGTTCTGCCAGAAGCAGTGAGCGAGCTGGGGTTACTGGATGGAACCTGAAATCCAACGAGCAGAGGGCTGCAGAGCGAGGAGCCTGGAAGATGCAGTGGAGTGCGGGATGCCGAGATGCTGGCTCGGTGTGTCAGAGGGGCTGCAGCGTGGCGAAGGAGCCGGAGCGGGAAGAATTACAGGCTTGTTCGCCTGGGACGTGTGCTGGTCCCAGGGGTATCTAAGGGTCAGATGGTAAAACCCTGACCTCAATCCAAGACCCTGTTCAACTGCTCGCCAGTGCCGCGTTACTTTGGTGAGTTTCACGAATTGGAGAGCGAGAAAAAGAAGCTCAGTAGCGTGCGGGTGGCTGGAGCAGAAGCAGTGGAAGCGGCCAGACAGTTGAAAGTGAGAGAAAGCAAAGTGATAGAAAGTGTGCCAGCGGCACAGAAACCAAAGAGATAGAAAGTTAACCAAAAGCCGAGAGCAAGTCTGTAAGACCTGAAAGTGGGGAAAAGGGTATAAGCGACCCGAAACGGAAAAGACAGAAAGAAACCGAAAGAAAAAAGAACGGAAAGCAACGTGAGGGTGGGAGCGACCCAACAATGGGGAAAAGGGTATGAGTGCCCCAAAAGCAAAATAGTGTGCAAGAAGCACGGGAACGGGAAATGAAGATGCAAGAGTGCATGGAACAGAAAAGAGAAGTGTGCGAGCAAGGTGAAAAGAGGGTGCAAGTGTGCACGGCAGAAAAGGTGTGCAAGCAGCACGTGAAGTGGAAAAGAACAGAGTGAAAGAAGCACAGAAAGGAAAAGGTGCCAGAAGAAAGGTGCAGAGAATAAGGAGTGGGGCTAGAAGTCAGAGCGGTCACGCCTGGGGGGAGCAAAGAGCGTTATCGAAGGTATCTGATACTACCCCACCTGAAAGAACTATACATTGAAAGGTACATCCTGACCAGGTGAACTTTTTGTTGAAAGACCAAAAGGGGTCTAAGCTTGGGGAAGGGAACCCTGAGAGGCCCAACAAGAATTGTAAACAACACTGTCATGAAGATCAGGCTTAGACCTTGGCGACGGGAGCCCTGAGAAGCCTCAAAGAGACAATGATTTCCTTTTGAATCAAAGGGGCGTAGGCTTGGGGGAGGGAACCCTGAAAGTCCCAACGGGAACTGTTTCTTTTTTTTTTTTAAACTGGAAGAATCTAAGCTTGGGGAAGGGAACTCCAAGCGAATCAGAGACATTATGAACTTTGACTTGCTGTAAGAGCCTTATGTGGAAGGCTCCGAAGGCAACCCTTTTGATTTGAAACTGGCAGAACTACACCTATTGGTAATGTTACCTGAAACCAGCTGTGGTTTATATTTCTTTTTTTGAGTCACCATTTTTCCTTTAAGAAAACCCTGTATCACATTTGGTCTAAGAGTGAGGGCAAGCATAGTCTTGGACACAGGCGAATTTTGGTTTTGGATTTACGGACATCGAGGGCCCTCGGACGCATCAGTTGATGGAACAACCCCCTTACACGTAGGGCCAGGTAGGCATTACACCAACCCCACTAAGTTTGACAATAAAGGTTTAAAACTGTTACTTTTGAGTCTTTCTCTCTCAATAGCATGCTGGTCTCACATGCCACAGCTTCAGTATTTTGGACTACTAGACAGGTTTCAACAAGATGCACTTTAAAGGACGTCAACACTTGCACATAGTTAAGGTCATCTACCTCTGAATAACTTTCTTCAAAAGTGGCAGCCTCTTTGCCTCTCTTGTCTGTCTGCCACAATAGCAACCTGGGTTTGCCTTTAAGACTCACTTCTGTCTTCCACAGTCTTTGGCAGTACAGGTTCTGTCAACTTCAAAATAGTCTTTAGAAGCAGCCACTTAGCCTTCCCCAACTTTCCCTGCACCTTTCTGCCAGCTATCAGTCTAAGTAATTACTGAGAAGACTTGGTGCCACTCTCTTAGCTTCAGGTAATGCTTGCACACTTGTATCCTAGCCCAATGAACTGTTTAAAAACTTCACAGTACAGCTGTATTGCTCTTTAACTCTGAGAAAGGTTGATGTTGCTACTAATATGGGGAGACTCTTGGCTTGGGCAATCCTTGTTCTCTGCTTCAACAGTTTATACACTTTAACTTCTTACAAATAGAAGGTATGCCGTGTTACAGTAGAGAATAAAGTTCAGACTTTCTTCAGAGATCACAATTAGGCACACACAACCACTTTCTAATGTCATTTTCAGGGTTTAAAGTCATGTATTGAATTGTATTCCTGTGTGCAAGTGAAGGATATAATTCATTCCTCCTTTAGGAATCAAGATTAGGAACACACAACCACTCCTTGATGTAGTTTACACAAGTTATTATTTATTTATTTGTAAATTTGTTTATGGTTATTTATAACCTTTACAAAACTTAAAATCACATTACAAATCATTACAGCATAAATACATCCAATACATCTTATACATATGCAACATAAAACCAATAAAAAAAAGAACAACAGTAAAGAAATGAATGAACATAGGAGAGATCTGAAAACTTAGACCTTAGACCTTCTACTTATTAGGTTGTTTACAATTCATTTGTTCCTAATTGTTAGCACTCATTTCCATTTCTGCCCCAAATTTACATGCATTTCCCAGAAAACTGACTATCGCCAATTGTAGCGATCTGTCTGTCTTTCCCATGTAGCATTTTCCACCAGAGTGAATTCAAATTAACCAGACTAGTATTAGCAACACATTTGCTAAAATACTGTATCCGAGTAGTTCGCAGAACTGGGCAGTCTAGCATCAAGTGCTCTAAAGTTTCTATACCTCCCAAATCCTGACAAAATCGACAGCTTTGTAATATCCTTGGCTCTACCCTCCGTACAAATAACATTTCTCTTGTTGGAAGTACATTACATCTGAATCGCATATAAGTATGCCTGACGGCTTTATCTGGGATTAGAGCTAAATATGGTTCCACACTTTGCAGCTTTTTATAACGCGATACCATATGTTTTTGAAAGCGTGTAGCCACAACATCACTGGTTGTAATATCCCAGTCCCACCATTCCAGTCATTTTTTTACTTTAGCAGGATTGAACATTAGGAATTCCAATGAAAGGCCCAAACTTTCCAAGTAACTCAGTTTTTGCAAACATCCTTAGTTCCCTATTTCTCTTGTTTTTAAATGTTCTGATAACCATATCATAACAGTGGATTGGGTTGACGCCCGACCAAACCTGGCTTAGAAGCCACTGCTGAGTGCAAGATTACATTGCAGACATAATGTGAAAAGGTGTTTTTTGTGTACAATAGATGTTTTTCCCAAGGCTAGAGGAATTAAAATCAGACAAAAAAAGCATTAGTCATCTCCAAGTTACCCTTATGCCATACAATCCTTGTTTTTGCTATATTAATTTCTAGATTTGCTTGGCAGCTAGGTGCCCCCACCCTAACCCAGATACCCTCAAAATTCAGGTGTAACATATTGTGATCACTACAGTCCACCTTCAGTAGTGTAAGTTCCTCCACCTGGCCTATAGATAAATCCAGCAGAAATTTGTAATTAATAGCGCTGGTTTGGCCCCCTCTAAACTGAGTTGTGTATACGTCATTCCTTCGCAGGAGTCCCATTGCGCTAGTCAGGCCCCATGAATCTATAAAGACCCTTCAATGGTGCCCATGCAAATCTTTCTTGTCCTGACTCCAAACTGGAAACCCCATACCTTCGCTCTTGATGCTGAAAGTGTCACAAATAATTTCAACATTGAAATCACCAGCAATTATTATCACCATATTTGTAGATATTTCTTGGCATTTCAGCATCAGTTCCCCCAACTTTATGAGCTCACTTTCTATATTCAATTTCAGGCTCCAATAGATGTTTACAATCAGGAGATTACGTTTCCCAGTGAGCAAAGTGCTTTCAATCTGCACTAGCAGTAGAAGGCACCAGTCAAGGATCCTATAGAGTTTTATAACTTTCGGACCCACTGATGTCGCAAGTGAGTAAACCTCCTGCAGGGCAGTCCATAGGACCCTGTTTAGCGAGGGTAGAGTGCACACTAAAGCCATCCAGTATAAAATCAGATGTGAACCAAGTCTCCTGCAGTCAAATGATGGTACACTCTTTCAGTATAGCACACATTTCAAGAGAGTTCCTCAAGGACCAATTGCCCCTTGAGTTCCAGCTTACAAGAGACATGGGCCATCATTACAACACCGGCGCTAAACCATGGCGCTATTAGCACCAACCTGCCGGTGTTGTAACGGGTCCGCCATGGTTCAATGGGGAATTACCACCCCATTCCAAGGTTGGCGGGGCGGTAATTCCCCATTGAACCATGGCCCTTCCCCATTCCCATTTTTGCCCCATAGGGCTCTATGGGAATGGGGAAGGCGCTAAGTACGGTACTGCAAATTGTGGTACCATACTTAGCACCAAGGTCCCTTTGCGGGTCCCTACTTTAACGGCTGGTCTAGACCAGCCGTTCAGGTCGGGTCCCGCAAAGGGACCTCGTAGTAAGGCGCTAAGTGTTTAACGGCGCCGCAGCTTTTTACTGCACCGTTAAACACTTAGCGCCAGGGTCCTAATGAGGCACACGGTTGTAGGACTAGTCACTATTAGGCTTCAAGCCCTGTAATTGCGAGATAGCAGCTTGCAGTGTTAAAGCCAACCATCTTAGATTGGGATCGCCAAAACTGCTACTAGTTTTATTAGCATTAAGGGACACAGTCTCATCCACCTTAGGCCACCCACCACCCTGTGCGAGACAACCCCTATCCATGGCCACCCTCTCCAAGTCATAACCCAGCTTGTGAAATGTACTACTTTCTTTCAAAACTGCCTCAGCAATTGTGTGTGAATAAATCTGGTAGGGTGCAAAAAATCAACCCGCTTAATGTCCGCTTAATGTCCCCCGTAGTGATGAGGGATAGGCTGGGAATTTCCCTAAACAGTGCCAGAACAGTTGGTCTATTAAGAGAAGAGGGCCCTCCATTGTTGAATAAATAGTGCAACAGTATGCTTTGGGGCACTACTTGTGAACGGGAGTCCCGTATGTCTGACCCCAAGGTATCCCCTATAGCTTGCATAATTGTTCCATCTTTCATGCCAGCATCAAACTGTGTACTATTAGCTCATCGGTCCATAATCGGGTCTGCCATATTTGTTTTCTGGGTTTTACTTTGTTCATTTGCATCAGGACTGTGCCGATCTTAATATCGTACTTTCTTTTGGGGCTGTGTCTGCTTTAGATGTTAATGCATTCTCATGCCCATCCAGCATTATCTTTATTACCCTTCTGATGACCCGTTGCATCATCAGGCCGCCCTCCGAAATGTTTACATCTGCATCCTCACCCTTGTGACCCTCACCCATAGAGGAGTTTGCACATACTTGGATTTCCATTTCCCCCCATTTAGCTGGTGTTGCAAAAATCTTTTACGTCCTAAACCATTTGCCTGAAAACTCTCACCAAACACCTTGAGGCCATTTGAGTTAGGCGAGGGCTGTAAATGAACACCACTTTGTACTGGTTGTTCTAGGCCAGATGCACTTGTTGAGGTCTGGCCATATACCCCCGTCCGATCCACCCCCTTCCCTACAGATGAAATCAACGGGTTGCCTTGGGGTCCCCCAATTGTCATTTGAGAACACACATTTAATTCCAGTTCTGGGGGTGCCATCATGTTTAATACAGGTAAAGCCATAGGTTGATCCATCCCTTTTGGTCTTTTTGGGAAAATATTTAAAAGGCTCCCTTGCGTAGTTAAATCAGGCAACATAGCACCCCCAGTGGTGTTGGAAGGGCCTCTAAGAGAAATCTTGATGCCCTTGTTTTTTAGATTCTCACTCAGCGAGTCCGGGGCCACAATCCCCCCCAGACCCTCTGCACAAGATCACATCCTCTCCCTCTTCATCTTCAATAGTTTGTTTCCAAAGCTCCTGCTTCACCTCTCATTAACCAGCGCCAGTTATTCCTGGCAGCTTTATCAAACTTCTGTTTATGTCCGGAAGCATTCTTTCTCTTCTGCATAATTGGTTTCTTTGTATTGTTTTTATTTTGGTTCTGCTTTACCGCTTCGAGAGGCTGCCTCCATTTTCCATTATATTAGGACTACTATTACCTTTGCTGCCCTTCTTGGGGACATCATCCTTAGCAGCATCTTTATCACTAAGGCAACCCACAGCCATAGGCACCTTAACTTTTAGTGAAGCAGTAAGAGAATCTGTCATTTCCACCCTGGGTTCCAACGTGGCCTCCACAGGATCCAGGAGGTTCATATTGGCTTTCCCGCAGCTCCCATTTGAACAGTTTTGCCTTTCCACAGCAGCAATAAGCTGCTTTAGATGGGATAGTATGCAGTGTAAGTTCATTTAGAACCAGCCCATTAAGAGTCCTCTTGAGCAGGCCCCCCCATGTCCTCCCTACCCAATGGTTGGGCTGAGGACAGCTCCCATTCTGCCTCCTTCCCCAATGGGTACTTGGGCTGTGAGAATCCCCATTATGGGCCAGGGTAGGGATTTCTTCAAGTTGGCACACAACTTCAGGGGTCTTAGTTACTTCCCCTGAATCTATTAACAGGATTGATTCATCCGCTACACCCCCACAGTTGTTCAAATTGAACTCAGCAATTTCTGCAGGAGACAGAGGTGACGGGGGAAGAGGTAGTTTACAGGCCATACTCATAGTGCCTTTAACAGGCGTGATGACCAGTGGGGCAGACCAAATGTTGTCAAAAGGCCGGACCACTGCCCTGGATTCCCTCCTTGTCAGTGGCACAGTCCTTTTGTATGTATAAATCTCACGCTTATTTCTTCTAATACCGCATACATAGATGTAACAATCCTGATTCAGAAAAGCAAATCAGGTTTCTAACAGAGGTGAGATCTAAGGCTTCCTATAAAAAAAGGCATACAAAGTAAGTAAATCTGTGCGCTTAGTCGATTAACCAAATTTGAAACTGCAATACCTTAGCAAACGCCCAACCGCTGTCCCGCGACCACACCGAACAGACCAAAAGCACTTGCAGGGCAATTCCGGATGCGCGTGCACCCAAGATTTATGCTGGGCATCGGGTCGCGGGAGGCAGGGTGCGTGGCAAACACACAGGGAATATATACGAAAGAGGAGAGTAAATTAGAGTAAGTTTCCCGCCCAGTACTTTAAAATATTATGAAAAGTCTCGTCACTCGAGACACAGCAAAGCAAACGCTGTCAGCAAAGTAATCCAACAAGTAGAACAACAAGTAAAGTCAGTAAATAGTACTAATATTTACTCTGTTTGTAGAAGTACAAAATGCTGTTTCGCCGTATAAAGTAGCACTAGAGCTTCCTCTTGCTCATGTGAGCCTTCAAAAAGTTCCCCAGGGCGGGGTGTAGAGAAAGGCAGTTTCACGCAGTTTCTGGCAGGCAAAGTCACTGCAGGCACAGCGAAGACAGCGGGGACAGCAAGTACAGCCCAACAGCACTTGCGGGGCACTTCCGGATGCGCCACAAGTTAAATGTTTCAACACTTGTATTGTCAAGGTTAGGTAATTCAAAATTGGTATTCGCAGCATTCACTCTCCTTATTTAGTGACATGTGACCACTCCTTTAGATAGTAAGTCTTTAAGAGATTGAACAATGGATTTAAACAGCATTAGCTTCTCACGCGAGTAAAGAAGACTTTTATATTACGCCTGTGTGCTACATTTCCATTGTGCCAGCCTTTCAGCTTCAACAAACAACTTCTGCTCGCTTTAAACCATACGCGAGTGAATATGGAACTGGATACTGTTGTCTTCAATGCTTGCCCAAGTTATTGGAATGCCGTACTTCACTCACCAGATTCTGAAACTTGATCTGCGGGTTTCACTGTGTTCCCGACTTCTGCCACAAATGTTACTGCTTCTGGCTTCTTAGGGACATACACCCGTTTTCTGTAAAGGTGTCTCTGGTCTGGCCCCATGTTTCTGGAGCCCCTCTCGCTCCTGAGACCCACGGCTTGACAACATCTCGTAGCATCGTTCTCCAGCACGATCTCTGCACTGCAACCACAGCAATCAGGCTCACATGGGGAACATCGGCTCTCCTGTACGTCTTCCCCTGCGCATCTTCTGCACTTCAGAGTTTGGGGGAACTGGACCCTTTCAGAACATGCAGGTGAAATCTGTAGTATCTACATTCCAGCATTCCTCTTGTTCTCCCACTTCTGCTTGGTTTGCCAGCCTTGTGCTTTCTTCCTTATGCTACTACTGCTGCAGGTTGCATCCCAATCACAGTTCCAGCTCCTTCCACTCCTTCCAATTGCTTGCTCCTGGGAGAGCCTTTTATGCCTCCCAGGTTCCTTAAAGTGTGGGCTGTTGGGCTCCATTGCCTGACTGCTGCAACTGCATGCCTCTTCAGCCCTCTTCCTCGTCCCAGTACTTATGGGATTATGGGACATGTATTCCCCTTCAACAAAGTTCTTTATTTTAACATTTGGTTTAATTTTAAGGGTATATTCCTTCTTTTACATTTTTTTAAAGGGATTCCAAGATGACGGCAGTGGAGTGGGGACGTGCCCATCAGTGTTTGTTTTCCTGCAATTCCAAATGGCAGCACTTTGGTGACCCGACCTCCGGTGACAAACCCTAAGGGCACCGGCTCCCTCCACAACAAGCACAATAGCATCTCGGTGGCAGAAACTCCCAGAACACATCTGTGGTGAAGTTTGATGAGGGGAGCGCCGCCACTGCATCTCTGCAGCCTCCTGGACTTGCGCTGTCTCCACTACCCGCACTGCCAGCAAAGCCCTTGGCAAGCGCAGTGAGAGGTCTGCGGGTACTCCCAGATGGTGACACTGGCACGGACAGCGCCAGGGTCGCTGAATCCCCGTGCTGAGCATGACGGCAAAAGCACTAGGCACTCAGCACCAGTGGCCGGGCCCGGAAGGGGGTGGTCCTGCGGACCCGGCAACCAACATGAGGGCGGATAACCCACAGCACTCGGGACTACAGAGCGGGTCCCACTTGTCCGAGGAGTGAAACAAACATGGCTAACTGGAGGAGGCATTGCATAGCGGGACCCCGCCAGGCCGCCAGAAGTGCACCCCAGAGTGGCACTATTTTGCCCAATGCTGCCCCATATTTGCCTGCTCCATGGGGCGCCCGGTGGCAACACTTGAAAGTGAGCGGCCGTTCATTGACCGGAGGCTACCTGACAGTGCCCCCGGTGAAAGCAAGCAGCAGAGTGGCCCCCAAGCAGCAGGGAAAATCAGGAAAGAGGTGAGGAAGGAGCAGAAGTGAGGAGCAGGCCCAGGACTGGTGGTGATTACATGCTAAGCAGGCCCAAAAGAGGGGGCTCCCGCACAACACCCGACACAGTGGCCTAGGCCCCCCCAAAGGCTGCAAGGGGTACAAGGCGCCATCAAGGAGCAACTAGTGACAACCAACCTGTGGGGGTGCCAGGTGACCCCCGCAGAGTGAAAGAGACCCAGTTGCTCGCCTAGGTTTAGGAGGTAGACCAAGATATCCAACTTCCCCCGCGGAGAGACATAACCTACCGGCTATTGCGTCGAAGGAGACCGAGACCCTGCCGGGGACACGGTTCAACTAGGACCCAAGGCAGCCGATGACAGACTAGGGGGACCAGGCACTCCCCCTCAACAGTGAAGAGCCGTATAGGAAGAGCGAGGGGGGCCCCACCCGATGCCAAGAAGCAAGGGACTGTGCAATCCCAGCAAGTGCCCTCTGCTGACGGCACCCAGAGAGGGAACCCTTTGCCACTGCTGAACCAGGATTAAGGACCAGACTGCCCCCCCACCCCCACACACAGATCAGGAGCAGACCCAAGGAGATGCCACCCAACTCATCCCCTCAGGCGAAATGGTGATGTCCTAAGCGGACCTGGAGTCCTGCTTTAACGAATTCCAAGAGAAACTTTCTGCCACTTTCCAATCCCAATTTGCGACGTTCATGTCTGAAATCAAGCAGTCAATTCATGACCTAAAAAAAGATGTTGCAACCTTAGAATGGCAAACAGACACCACAGAGAGAGCTTTAAGAGCTGGTGGAGGATAGCAGGAAGACGGATGAAACAATCGATTTGGCGATGCTCTCCCACAGCTTATAACTGCAATGCAAAGACCTAGTGAATAGATCCCGTACATCTAACATTCGAATCAGGAACCTGCCTGAAGCAGTGGGGGATAAAGACCTCAAGGGAACTGTGAAGCAGATTTTTGCGGATATACCCAGGGAGTTTCATGGCAGAAAAAGTGCTTATTGACAGAGCACACAGAACAGGCTCCAAAAGTCAGGAACCAAGTGCCCGCCCCAGGGTCACTCTTGCGTTGCTAACGCGCTGCCCCCGAAAAGAAATCATCCTTCGGGAGAGAAGACAAGTAGAGCCCATCACGATCGTGCTGGCTCTTCAAATTAAGCAAATCAAATATAAATGTACATTTCCCTTCGGTCTTCTTTTTACCTGGGATGGGCATCAGCATAAACTCGCCTCATGAGAAGAAGGGGAGCATATTCTTCACCTAGCGGAGGATGATGCCTGCCCCAAAAGCCTGGCACCCCAAGGTGGAGACATTTCCCCCAAAAGAGGAAACCCTGGAAATAGGCGCATATACAAGGATAGAGACATATGAATCACCGCCTGATAGATCGATTGAGCACCTGCAAAAATGAGGGCCAACAAAGTTCACCACCTTAAAAGCACCATCAAAAAGGGGCGCAGGAGATGGAGTGACTACATACCTGTCCGTGCTTGGAATTGCTCGGGGGGTTCTACGACACCCTGCTAATAGGTCCTGGTATATAAGGTGAGCTGCACCCAAAGATGCTAGGCCGGAGGAAACTCTTGGTAATAAGGTTCGCCCCAGTACTTGGGGAAGTTTCGTGGGGGATGGAAGGCGGACTGAGGGAAACAGGAGGGGGATGTTCAGGAGGGGAGGGGTGGGGTAACGGGTTGTGGGGGAGGGGACAGAAGTACGTATAGGGTGGAGGATGCAGACAGCTCACGGAAGTGTGATGGAATTTCCATAGGTAACACACTCCAGGGGCCAACTTCATGTGCCTGACACTTAATGTCAGGGGTCTAAATTCCCCTGATAAGCGGCAGAAGGTGGATCGGTACCCACGCAGAACAAAACCGAATTTTGTGACCCTACAAGAAACTCTTATCAGGAAGCAAGACCGCCATAGATTTAAGCTACGATGCTACTCACACGTGTATCAATCAAACATGCAAGGCAAGGTGGCGGGGGTACTAATTGCGTGCAAGGCGTATACGCTCCTCCGGGTCCTAAATGCAAAAGTGGATCTCCATGGGAGATACTTATTCCTTAACTTGAAAATAAATAGTGACCATGCATGCCCCCAACTCAGAGAAAGATAACTTTATAAGGGCTACCCTTGCGGAACTAGAGCTCTTTGTTAATGCAGAAATCCTATTAATGGGCGATTTCAATCTGGCATGGGACCCGAGGCGAGACAGGAGTGCAGCCACTTTTCAGAGGCTTGCCCCCCAACCAAGGAGCTCAGCGCAAAAATGGAGACACAAGGGCACGGACAAAGGCTACACCTTCTATTCACATGTCCATAAAACCACCTCTCGAATAGACTAAATATGGGCCTCAGCGTCACTGGTCGGCCGGATAGATAACTTGCGAACAGGAGTTAACCTACTGTCGCATCATGCTCCTCTCACATTCATGATTGACCTGCCTACTGCAACTTGGGGGGGCTCTGGAAATGGTCATTCCCTCAGCCTACTGTCTGATCAGGTGTTGCAGGGGGGAAATTGAAGCAAAAATCACAGATTTCTTTGCATTAAACGCATCCGCAGGGGTATCGGAGAGTTACATCAGGGACTCTTTCAAGGCGACGGTCAGGAGTGATCTTATTGCAAGGCTGGCGGCTAGGGTAAAACAAATCAGGGCTCTGGAAAATGAATTAGAGCGGGAGCTCCAGAATATTATGCGTCAAATGGAGACCGCGTACGGGATGAGGCTACGCAGGGTATATAAAAACATTAGGGGCAAACTTGATAAGATCCACACTAGGAAGGTGTTAACTGGGAGATTAGCCCTGCGCCAGAGATACTACCTTAGGGCGGACAAAGCAGATAGGCTGCTGGCACGCCAGCTCAAAAAAGAAAGAAGCCCCACAAATAATGCAGGAAATAGCTATCCCTCTCAAGGTGGTAAGGTTACCACAACTTGAGCAATAACCCAACAATTTGATTAATTCTTCACACAATTTGTTTGGGACCACCCCAATCGGGCACGTCAATAGGCCTACCTCAGGGAGGTCGGCTCCAGAAAATAACCCTAGTCGAGCGAGAACGGCTGAAGGGCGGTATTACTGTGGAGGAACTGATGAGGGCAATACGGGAACTTCCGCTCAATAAGTCCCCAGCCCCCGACGGGTACCCGGCTGGGGACTTGATTTTATATTTCTTTACTAAGAGTAATTTGTAAAGATGCAGAGGTAGGAAACTGACACACGGGTGGTATGTTTGTTGGCATAAACTTTTATTCAAAATAATAAAAGCAAAATGAGAACCCTATCTTGCCCTAACTCTAATAGAGGTTTCCCTGCCTCAACAAATACTAAAGACCTTGACAGGATGTCTGTCGAAACAAAATAATCCACTGTTGCATCAAAATCCCATTTCCGTCCTTCACATTGATAACAAAATGAAGCTTGAACCAATGTCTTTGGTCCATGGGAATAACTCTCTTCTCTTGGACAATTATTTTCCATTATGTAAAGTAAAGCTCCAAATGTTGTAACAAACGAAAGTTCCAAATGATGCAACGTTCAGAAAAAAAAACAATATTCTAGTTCCCAGGGTTAGAACTACTTTTTCTGTGTTGTACTACAGCGCTCACATATACCAGGAGAATGTTTACATTCTCTTGGGTATTTTTTAAGGTCTCTATAAATATAGGTTTCAAAATCCTGTTTTATTCTCTTTATTTGGGTTTTCAATAACATCTCTAGCTACCCTGGTTGTCACTCCACTCGTACTAGAGGTCATTTTTCATTTCCCGTAGTTATCTTCATCCCCAGATACACTAGGTTTTCTTCCCTGCCAAGTATTACCTGTCTTTTCTCAAAACATTGGGACATGGAAGAGAAGTGCTATTAATAGGGACTTTTGTTCACTTTTCCAGTTTGTTCGTTCTATTGCTTTGGTAGATTGGGTTCACTCTGCGGCTCAAACCACCATTTACTTATAATGCAGTCTTCGTTGGTTGTTAAGCAGGCTTTTCAAGGGCGGTTAGGTTATTTACATGCTACCCCACCCCATGTGTGAAGCTAAGGCTTGAGGAAGACATGTCTTTAATCTTAAGGCCTGGAAGAGACCTTTCTGGGCAAGGAAGATACGAGAAGTTGGATACATGTCAAACGGGCAGTGAGGTGCACTAACAGCAAAGGCAGTTTAATCTGGAATATAGAGGCGAAGGTGCAGCCTAAACATAAGCCTAAAAAGGGAGGGACCCAGAAGAGGTCCAGAGGAAGAGATTATCGATATTTTATTGATTTATTTTACTTCTTATTAATGCGCCAGTTCACCCGGGGGCCTCAAGGTACACAAATATGACGAAAAGAAGACAGGAGACCAAACAGTGAGACAGCATCAGAAAACAGAGTGTGAACTAGATCTAGGGAGCTCTGAAGAAAAAGGTTTTCAACTTCTTTTTGAATTCATCAAGAGATGTGGTCATTTTCAGATCCAAGGGGATGGAGTTCCAGGTGGCGGGAGCTATGACATCAAACATAGTCTTCCCAAATTTGGCTAGGCGACATCTGGGTTGTCTAGGTTTAGCCTGGTCAAGTGACCTGAGAGCTTCTGAAGGCACATAACGCTGAATGCACTTGGAAAGAGAGACGGGCGCTGTAAGTGTCAAGCACTTAAAGGTGAGTGTCAAGATCTTAAGAGACACAATGCTTAACAGGCAGCCAGTGCAAGGTTTTTCTGGCTTCGGTGATGGACTGCCGTCTGGGGATGCCTAGCACTGCTCTAACCGGACCGTTTTGTGTGACCTGAAGGGTGGCAAGATTGGACTGAGCAGTGCCCGCCAGAAGGCTATTACAATAATCTAGCCTCTAGTTGATGAAGGCAGAGGCTAGGATAGACATGTTTTTAACAAAGAGAAACACTCCCCCTCCACCTCTACACGGTGACCTATGATACAGGCGGCAGATACATATATGTGACTGGCGACTTATGGGGGCAATCCATCGCACTGATAGCTATCTATGCACCACCGACCCTTCTAGAACCACTGCTCACTGACATTACCCCGCTAATCGCTAATGATACCTCCAACTGCATGATACTAGGTGGTGACTTCAATGAAGTCATGAATGTAACCCTGGATAGATCGCACATACGGAACAGGAACCCCAATGTCCCCACTAGGCTTGCCACGTTTGTCAACGCACTCGGCCTGTGCGATGTACGGAGGGAACTTCACCCAGACACTAAAGCGTACTCTTGCCACGCGGGGGGGCTATGCCTCGCTCTCCAGATTAGATTACTTCTTCACTCCGCAACTGACCTATATAGGGCACAGGAAATAAACATGCTGCCTAGAGGCATCTCCGACCACTCTCTGCTAGAAATGTTACTCATAACGTTCCGGAGGATCCCACCGCCCTGTTGGCGCCTGAACAGTTACTATCTAGGAGATCCTGAGCTGGTGGACAGACTACAGACGACCACCAGCACATACTTTGAGCTAAACACACAGACTGCAACGAACCCTGAAATGCTATGGGAAGCCTATAAAACGGTGCTAAGAGGCAAACTAATATCATGGATGGCGGCCAAAAAGAGGCAGCACATGAACAAGATTCTTGAAGCGGAGCTTCATGTCAAACAGGCAGAGGAGGGGCACGTAAACGAAAATAAGCCAGCCTCCAATCGGATGTTGCTACTAGCACAAAAAAGATTGCAAAGCATAGCGATGGACAACGCTCAGCAAGCGCATACTGCTATGAGAGCAAGGATCTGTGAAACAGGCGACAAGGCCGGAAAGATGCTGGCATGGCTGGAAAGGAAGGAGCAGGGACGTAGCCATGCCTGGAGGCTCGAGGCGGATGGATCATACGCAAGGGTGACGGACCAGGAAATAACCCAGGGCTTTGCGGAATATTACGCAGAGTTATACAGTGAATCCACAACCCCGATGGACGCTACGATTATGGACCGAATTGAAACCCCTACCCTAAATGAGGCGCAGCGGCAACGGTTGGAGCGGGAGATCCCTGAGGATGAGATCCTAGCCGCCATTTCTGGTCTCCAGACCGGTAAGACCCCTGGTCCAAATGGCTTCCCGGTGGAGCTATGGCGAAGGGTGGGTACCAACGTGATAGCCCCCCAGCTACTGCAAATGTACCTCCATGCACGTGAAAAGGGCGCACTCCCTCCAGACCTCCGAGAAGCAACGATAGTAGTGATACCCAAGCCGGACAAGCCCCCGGAAAGATGTAGCTCGTACAGGCCCATTTCATTCATCAACTCTGAGACTAAAATACTGGCAAAGCTTTTAGCGGACCGCCTACAAGAGGTAATTCCCTCCCTGATTCACCCGGACCAGTGCGGCTTCATGCCACAAAGATCAACTCGCATGAACCTCCGCAGACTATTCTCAGCTTTGGAAAGAGCCAACAGTATACAGGGGACACTAGCCCTGTTAGCAATTGACTTTGAAAAGGCCTTTGATTCGGTGAGATGGGAGGCTGTCTGGACAATAATGCTTTGCATGGGCTTCGGTGAGAACTTCATGAGTTGGGTGCGACTGCTGTATGAATCCCCGGTTGCTAGGACCAGGGTCAACGGCTGGTGATCAGAACTGTTCAGTCTGGGAAGGGGTACAAGGCAGGGCTGCCCACTATCGCCCATATTTTCGCTATTGCGATCGAACCCCTGGCGATCCTGCTGTGAAACAATCTAACCTGGGAGGGCTTCCGGTGGTCCGAGACCTGGGAAGACAGAATATCCCCATATGCGGATGACCTACTCATCTACCTGAAGGACCCAAACACTTCTTGCCTCAGAGTTGTGCAACTGCTGGGCCAATATGAGGCATTCTGTGGATTACGCGTGAACTGGTCCAAATCCATCCTCTTCCCTATAGGGGACACCTCATTGGTGAGTCTGGCGACCGGCCCCTACCAGATCGAGAAGGAACAGTTCAAATACCTGGGGATACACATCACGACCCACCTTACTGAATATACAGCCTTAAACCTCTCCCCCTTGGTAGCAAGATTTGCAGATGACACTCGCCACTGGATCTCCTTGCTGCTGACGCTGATGGGTAGGGCTGCTTTGTTCAAAATGATTGCCCTCCCTAAATTCCTATACATCCTGCAAAACACGCCACTGTACATCCACCATCGGGACTTCCACAAAATCGAATGCACCCTCCGGAAACTGCTTTGGAAAGGAGGCCACCCAAGAATTGCTCTTGCCACCCTCCAGAGGTCTGTCTGGGAAAGGGGGATTGGGCTGCCCAGGCTGCAATATTACTGGGCCAGCCAGATGGAGATGGTAAACGATATGCTTCACGGCGACGAGAGCATCCCACACATCAAGGGCTACTGTAACACTACAAATAAGCCAATAGAACACCTCTATAGAGACTTGGATCGCTCTCCGAAATCTGATATGGCATCACACATAACGAGAGGTTGGAAGGAAGCGCTTCGATACTTGGGGTGGGGTGGGAAAACAACACTGGCTCAACCGTTGTGGAACAATTGCAACCTTCCCGAAATACGGAAACTACCGAGATGGCCCGAGTGGACCCAGAGTGGAATTTCTAGCGTTGGGGATGTGGTACATGAAGACAACCTGGCAACATTCGAGATAATGCAAGAGAGGTTCTCCCTGCCAGACACAGAGAGGTTCCACCACATGCAGCTGAATCATGCTTGGACGACCCATCGACAGATCACACAAGTCCTGCCGGAAAGCTCCCGGCTTGAACGAAACATAGTCCTGGATCGGGTAGAGCGGAAGGTCACCTCCACCATGTACACTGTGATAACTTCCTTCACGACACCGGAACTATCCAGTCTGAAATCAAAGTGGGAGCAAGACATGGGTCCACTCCTTCCGGAGGACTGGACGGAGGCCCTGATGTACCCGCATGAAACAACCATCTCCTCGAGGCTCCGACTCGTCCAGTTGAAGATCCTGCATCGCACCTCCTACCCGAGAGTGGCCCTCTTCTGTTGGGGCAGGGCCGCAGACGCAAAGTGCCTACGCTGCAAGCGAGCGGAAGGTACCTTTTTTCATATCCTGTGGGAGTGAAGTAATATTCAGCTGCTCTGGCAGAAATGCTGCAACAAACTGTCTAGCGTTCTGGGAAAGACGATACAGAGGTGCCCGAAACAATTGCTTCTGGGGGTCTCCGGAGAATCTGACTTATCCCGCTATTAGAAACTGCTGTGGTCAACTGAGGTTGCAGTCCTTAGGCGGAACATTGCACAACGGTGGGGCTCGGAGCGCACACCCAGCTATGACCAGTGGGTCATGGACGTGAACATATGTGCTGTAATGGGGCACCGGGTGTACAAAGCAAGAGGTTGCCCGCAAAAGGCGGGGAAAATATGGAGAAGATGGGAGGAGGATAGCTGAAGGCCAAGGGCGACCCTGTAGCCGCTGAGACTGTGTGAGGTCCACCGAAAGGGAAATATTGACTCTGTTAAGTTCACCCTGTGTCATGAAGCCATCCTATGTCAAATTCGACTGTCTGTTGGACCATGGTCCCTGAAGCTGAGTTTATCATTGTTATTGTTTCTTCTTTTGATTGTTCTGCTCTCTCCTCACCACTTCCTTTCCCTGGCATTCGCCCCCCCCCCCTCCCTCTTTCCTCTCTTCCCCCTCTCCCCCCCACCTCCCGTGTCCCCTCCCTGGAATGTAGAGAGATGAATGTAATGTTTTAACCTTGAAAACCAATAAAATCTTTGATTAAAAAAAAAACACAAAGAGAAACAGATGCAGAAAACCCACCTGTTTGTTAATCCAACCACAAGAGACACGGGTCTTGGCTACATATTGCCTCATAGTGAGCTTGGAATTGAGCGTGATGCCAAGCGTTTTGACTCTTAGCCACAGGAATGCTGACATTGGAAATAGAGAAGGAGGCACACTCTGGGGAGAGGTTTTTGAACATGTGATTGGAGGCAGTGATAAGAATCTCAGTCTTATCCGTGTTGAAGGCCATGGAATTCGCCACCATCCACGAATGAATGATGGTGCAGATGGAATTGATGGCATGCGAATCCTGGGCATAAGTGTCTGAGAGTTCAAGGATGACCTGGGTGACATCGGCATCATTTGTATACCGGACACCTAGGTCATCAAGCAGCATTAGAAGAGGGAGAATGTATATATTGAAAAGGGTAGGTGAAAGTGAGGAACCCTCCAGAACACCCTGTGTGAGTAGAATAGGACAGTAGCAGGCATTGTGAATGGCAACTTGGGCATTGTGAGGACCCAAAAGGGAGACCAACCACTGCGTGGTCAGACTAGAACGGCCCACCAGTGATTGCAGTCTAAATGCCAACAACTCATGGTCGACCAAATCAAACGCGGCCGAGAGATAGAGTTCCATAAAAGCACAGGGTGACCACGATCAATAATGGCCGACAGTTTGGACGTCAAATCGAGCATGGCGGTCTCAGTGCCATGTCGGGCAGTAGCCAGATTGGCGTGGCCCTAAAATGGAATTCTCCTCAATGAATCTCTGCAGCTGGAGATATGCCACTCGATCCATCACCTTGAGTAAAAAAGGAACGTTAGTAATAGGGCGGTAGTGCTTGGGCTGAAGAGGGTCAAGGTTATCTTTTTTAAGAAGCAGTGTAATCCATGCTTCTTTCAGATCAGTTGGCATCCGACCCTCCAGGAAGGATTGGTTGATCAGCTTGGTGAACCAAGGGCCGATGGTATCAAGGCGCCCGACCAACAACCTGGAGGGACAGGCATCACCCTTACATGTCGTTGGTTTCATATCAAGAATAATCTTGTTAACTTCCGCCACCGTACAGGGAGTGAAAGAGAACATAGGCTTGCGGGTGGATTGTTGATTCGTGGGGACTGTGCAAAATGAAGACACAGGTGGGGGTGCAGGAAGAGGAGCATCATGAGACGCTGGACTCCAAGTGAGAGGCCACTTTAGCTGTTAAGTGTCATGGATGGTTTTGCACCATGCGGAATCTTGGGGGAAATTGGTCTTAGTGTGAGTATTGCAATTAAAGTCCCGAAGGATCGCAAAAATTGCTTTGGAACTTGATTTAGCTTGTGAGATTCTGTTATTATAATGCGTGGATTTGGCTGCAAGTTTGTATACAGCAAGCAGAGCTGGTGATAGTTGCTTCTGCCAAGTGCGCTCAGCTGTTCTCCTGCGATGCCTAAGAGCGAGGATGTCCTTGTTAAACCAATGATGGGACAAGGTTTCAGGCTTAACACGCCTGGTGGTAATGGGAACAATATCCTCCTATAAAAGAGTCCAGAGTGGTTTTTATATGAGCTTAGAGGACAGGCAAACTGTCATAATTCTGTATGTCGCCTAGCCTACCTCTGTGCCTGTGAGTATTTGAGGCGTAAGATTTTTAAAAGTTCTAACCTTAATAAATTGTCTGGGAGTGGAGTCAACTCTAAGGGATGATCAAAATCAGGAAGGCCAACAGAGGGCTCAGACTGTGAATAATCACTTTTCGTTGTGGTTGAGTATGGAAGGACTTTGTAGACTTTGATGTGCGAACTCTTCTGTTGACCTAGAACTGGGGCGTTTGTGTTTTAGAATAAGGATTATCGTGGGGGGGCGAATGACTTAAGTATAGGTGTAAAACCTTCTCTTGCCACCTCCATTGGACATTGTGTTATAGCCTAGGGCTCTCGGGAAGGCCAAAGACTCATAACGTTAGGTTTTGAACTTTGATTTGACAGCACGCCACTTTGGGTGTTGGACACCAGAGATACATCTTATGTTAAGCTGCACCATCCTTGACAGTGTTTCATATCGGAAATCTTTTTTTCATTGTAGAGAATACCCTAGTTCCCATCTTGTCTATCCTCTGGCATTATTTAGAATAAAGATTGTGATGAAACTCATTTGGCATGTCACCTTTATCATTTGCTCAACCTTACTGCAGTGTCTATGTTGAATTGCACATCTGTGTTTGCAATATTAGGTGCAACTTGTTGAACTGTTGACTTTTTTGTTGTGTTCTCTTGGGCCTTTTTACGTGAACATTTTTAAAAATATTTATTTTTATTGGTTTTTCAACATACAGAGCAAATCAGAGGTACATCCCAAAAAGAGACCCCCCTGTTCCCCATCCTACCCCTCCTACCTACCTCCCACCTGCCCCTCGACCCCCAAATCTTGCCATCGGATAAATTCCGCTTCGGAGGTTGTCTCATAACCTACATTATGTCCAAGATTCTTATGTTTTGGAGACACCATTGCAGTATATAGTCCACCTTAAGTAAATCAGTACAACTCGCCAGTGCAGTTGGAACTTGTCTTTGTCACTTTGTATCCCATATGTTACCCGTTGCATAGCAATAAGACTCCATACCTTCTGAAGCCATTCTATGATCTTTGGGGGAGCCTTCTGTTTCATCTTCTGGCCAGTACTAGCCAAGCCGCTATAACCAATAACATAAAGGCTTTGCTTTGGGGCTTCGTGGAGATTCGGAATTCTTGGTCAACCAGGCCACACATCCAGTCCTTGGGAGAATACTGAGGAGGCCCATTTGTCATCTGCTGTATTTGGGCAGATACCTGCCCCCAGAATGGACCGAGCAATGATCAGGTCCACCAGATATGCCTCCAGGCACCCTTTCCAGAGCAACCCCTCCAACACTCTTGTGCTATGCCCGGGTACATATTGTGTAGCCTTTCCAGTGTATAGTGCCATTGGACCATTACCTTATACCAGTCCTCTTTGATTTGAATAGATCTAGTTAGTTTGGTTACATTCCCCCATAGATTCTCCCAATGTGACCTTGGTATTTCCTCCCCAGTGCCTTCTACCATCGTGACATGTATGGCCACGTGCGCTCCACCCCTTTCTGCATCAGGATAGCGTAGGGATGCGAGATTAATTGCTTGTCCCCTGAGTGTGTCGGAATACATTTCTCGAATGGTGTGAGTGTTATATGGGCTGCAGTCCGAAATTCAAGTTGTTTCAGCCAATGCCTCGGTAATATTCCAGCCTATCCCTTTATGTCAGGTCAAGGTGTGCTTTTACACTCTTCGAATGTCCGGATCTCCCCGCCCTCTACCATATCCCCCACCTTCTTACACACTATGCCCCTCCAATGTCGGAACGTTCCCTGTGCCCTCCCAAAGGAGACTTGTGGGATCCCAATTTGTTTAACAAAAATCTTTGATAAAAGTGTCTCTAAATATATTGCATACATGAGCAGCAATGAGGGGCACCCCGTCTCGTGCCGCACATAATTGGTACCCTGTCCGATAACTGGGAATTTATTGAAAGGCGCATCGAAGGGTCAATGTAATTGGCCATAACCCTTCCATATGAATCTCAGGCCCATACCTAACTAGCCCATTTCCTCACATAAGAATGGCCACTCCACCCGGTCGAAGGCCTTCTCCGTGTCGAGCGATATCAAAACCACCGGCTCTGGGTCCACCCCACCTTTTCTAACAGGTGTGATAGCCATCTTGTGTTGTCCCACATTTGTGGTCCCTTTTATAAAGCCTGATTGATCTGTCCCTATCCGACCGGGGAGGAGAGGTGTCGTTCTGGCCGCCAGGACTCCTGTGTAGATCCTACATCCAGGTTCGAGTGCGATAGGCCGATAGGAACTGCAGGTTTTCGTAGTTTTTGCAAACACCACTACTTTCGCCTCAGTCATCGAGCAGGTCACCATTCCCACCTGTCCAATAGAGTTGAACAGTCACGCCAGCCTAGAGCTTAGTTTCTGTCTATATGTTTGATAAAAGTCTACGGGGAACACATGTGTCCCGGGGCTTTGTTCCGAGGCAATTCCTTTATCACCACCTCTATTTCTTCCTTAGTGAGGTCTTATTTATTTATTTTGATACTTGTATAGCGCACAAAACCCTGAGGTATCTAGGCGCTTTAGCATTCTTCTAAACAGGCGCTGTCTGAGAATGTAAGTTTGTGTAGCTCCAGATTATTAAAGTAATCTGTCACTGCTACCCGTTCTGGGTAGTCTGACGAATATAACTTTTCATAAAATGTTTTGAAGGATCCCAGTATCGTCTCTGTGTCCGTTGCTAGTGACCCGTCCGGTTGCTTTATACCTGCTATTGTGTGCTTCGCGTCCACCTTCCTCTCCTGCCTGGCCAGAAGGCTGCTGGCCCTATTCACTGTCTTATGCGTAATAGAGCCTTTTCTGCACTGTGTGTGCGCAGCAGCTCTAGTTGGCTTCTAATCTCTTTCAGTTTCTTAATGGCCGGCTTAATCTTTTTTTTTTCTTACTTTGAACACATTGTGTATAGGTGCTATACAAATAAACAGTCAATATCACCTCTTTTAGCTGTGCCTCCAGCTCTTCTATCACTGTTCTTAACCAGTTACAGGTCATTTGGTCGAAAATAAATGGTCGACAGGACAAATGGTCGACGCAATTTGGTCGAAAGACAAATGGTCGAATTTTTTGGTTTTTTTCACATTTTTTTTGTTTTTTTGGGGGGTCCCCCCCCAACCCCCTTTTTTTGCTAAAAAAACCCTTTTTTTTCCTAAACGAAAACCTGAAAAATATATATATAAATAAAATAAAAAATCGACCATTTGTCTTTCGACCAAATTGCGTCGACCATTTGTCTGTCGACCAAATGACTGGACAGCTTCTTAACCTCCTCCTTTGTTCCTGGAGCGCACTGATCTCATAACTACCTTAAAGGCTTCCCAGATCCCTTCCTGTGAGGCATCCTGGTTGTCATTGTGTGAAAGTAATCTTCTATTTTTGTCACCCAATAGTTCGGCCATCTCCCCATCTGCTACTAAGTCCCGGGGAAATGTCAATGACCACAGACCCCTCTGCGGCCTCCTTATTTTCACAGTTACCGTCATTGGAGCGTGATCGCAGAGAGCTGTCGCCCCTACTTGCATATCCACAACCACCCTTCCCAGGATAGTCGGTGTCATCCTCCCATAGTCAATTCTGGACAGTGGTTGGTGAACATGGAAGAAGCATGTGAACCCCTTTTCGCTGCCCTTTTTATATCGCCAGACATCCTTTAGAGTGATTATATCAAAAGATTCTCTTAGAATTTTGGATGGGGGTTTATCTCTCTGCTCTCTATCTGCGCTTCTATCGTACTTGGGTTCCCATGCCAAGTTAAAGTCGCCGGTCAGAATAATCACCACCCCCCCACAACCTCTGTGAATATTTCCAGTCTCATCACTGCTTCCCTAAGGAAGCAATCCTGAGCTACATTTGGGGCATACACTGTTCCCAGAGTCATAGTCTTTTGATCAATTTGTACCTGTATGTACCTCCCCTGGGGATCCTGCAGGATTTGCAGTACCTTTTGCCTGTAGCGAGTCTCTAAAACATATCAGTATCCCTGTCGTTTTCCCCTGAGCGTTTGCCTGATATAATTGTGCAAAGTGGTGGAAGTGGGGGATAGATTTGTATGCTTTCTTTATATGGGTTTCCTGTAGCATTAAGATGTCAGCCAAGCTATGTTTCACTTGCCTTTCAATTTTCTGGTGTTTAACAGGGGAGTTCAGGTCCCTAACGTTGTAGGATAACCGTGTGAGTGACATTGATCTTTCTAAAAGGTTCCTCTGTGTTCTGCCCGTGTCCCGGCAGCTGTAGAGCTATCTCTCCTGCTGGCGAGTGCCCTCCCCTCTGAGCCCCCTTCCCTGCCCCTCCGCTGCTCCCCATCCCATTGCCTTACAAACCCTCCCCCAAACCCCTCCCCCATACTCTTCCCCCCTCCCTTTTCCCCTACTCCTGTCAGGGCCAGTGGTCCCGAGAACCACCCCAGTTTCTAACCTGGGGCATCAGACCTGGTGTAGCTCTGGGGTACCCTCCATTGGGGGTGAACTATGCCACCCTAGCAAATCCAGGATGGTCCTCACCTACCCTACCTCCGGCTCTGCCCCTGGTGACCATCCCCATGCAGTCACAGTAATCACATTTGCTGCATTCCGGAACCATATTGCAAAGATGTGAAGATGAGATTGAGATTCTCTCATGCAAGGGGCCCAAAGATATGCTTTAGACTTTTCCAGGTGCCCAGTTTCACCTTTCTTGCTCAGGGGGCCCTTTATTCTTGTTTCTCTGCTACCCCGCCGTCCTGGAATCTTCAACCATTCCCAACGTCTGGTGTCTTTGAGAGCGTTGGCGCTGGATGTTCGCGCTGGTTGATCCTCTACCTCTTCCAAGTGGATGAAAGCCCGAACCTCATCAAATGTCGGCATCCACTGCTGTCTACCTTCCCACGTGAAGAGGAGCCCAAACGGGAAAGGCCATTTGTAGGGAATGTGTGCTGCACTTTCTTCTTTTGTCACTGGGATCATTGCTCTTCGTTTCTGCAACGTGGATCGTGCTAAGTCTTGGAACAATTGGATTGTGGAACCGTTTATTGTAATGTCCGAGTGGGATCATGCAGCTCGCAGTATGCTTTCCTTCATTGCGTAGGAAGTAAGAGCCACCAGGACATTGCATGGTCTGAGTCCTGGGCCCGTTCTTTTGGGGCCCCCTCTATGTATGCAGTCTACCTTAACCTCTTCTGGTCTGGTGTCCATCAGTAGAGTCCCAAAACATTGCTGGATCGTGTTCAAGTGCCCATCCGGGGTAGATTCACTTAGGCCTTTCACTCGGATATTCGACCTACGAGATCGATTCTCTGGTCTTCGACTTGCAGTTCTAGATTGTGAGTAGCCCTAGTCACCTTCTCCAGCAGCTCACTTTTCTGTCTAACCTTATCAGATAGATCTGAGAGACCCTGTTTGCTTACTTCCACTCACTTCCACTCTGGTGCCCGCAGCAGTGATCTCATGCCACACCTTTTGAAGAGAACTGCATAAATCCTCCTTTATTTTTGTAAATTGGACTTGGACGGAACTCACCATTTGCTCCTCAAGACCTTTAAGGCATTCCATAAGATTGTCCTAGTCTAGGGACATGTTGTGCGTACCCTCCTCTTTATCCCCTCCCTTCAGTGGGGCCCCTGTGTCTGCGGAGAGCCCCTCCTAGCGTTGGCCCCAGCAGCGTTCTAATTGCCCTCCTTGTGGGCCAATGCCCAGCAGTGTACTAATTGGCTTCCTTGTGGGCCAATGATCGATTTCTACTTAGACGGGGGTTCTTCGCTCTGGCTCCTGGCATCTGGAAAGAATCTTTCCCCCTGGCTCCTCGTCAGCTGTTGATATCGGGGTCCACCAGAGCTCTTCCCGGAGCCGCTGCACTCCCTTCAGGATCGCGGCCCCCTTTTCTTCTCCTGCGACCCCAGCCCTTCTATCGATCCTTATCCTTGCGCTCCGGGTCGTTGTCTTGGGGCCCTTGTCAATTCCTCCTCTTCTTCACACCACCCCCCGTACCTGGCTCCTCTGGGGGGATGTTCGCTGTTAGCCCCTAGCTGTTTTGGACCTCTGCTTCCAGGGAAGACCTTAATGTGTCCCCTTTGTCTGGCCGGCGCACCCTTTTTGGTCCTTGCTTATTGCAGTGGTCCCACTCGCTTGTCTTGGATCCTCTCTGGTCCTGCTTCAGGTGGGCGTGGGTGCGGGGCAGGATGTGTTCCCTGGGGTATCCGATATATGCAGCTGGCGTGCTCTTACTCTGATGCTGTTCTCTCACTCCATGTGCCAGAGGGGAGGTCACCGTTATAAACTCATTATTCGGGCGCCCAGAGGGGAGAACTTCACTTGAGTTTCCTGTCCTGCCCACTCTGCTGGATATGCAGGAGGACCGCTCCTCATGCTCGGGTTGTGTGAGGGCCCAAACCTCCCACTGCAACCCCAGGCTCATGGGGCTGATTGCACCCACCCCTGTGCCGTCCGATCTGCGTCCTTGGGTGGTAGATTAGGCTGCTCACTTCTTACTGATTGTCCCTCTTCCCCTCTCCGTTCCAGTCTGCGCCACTCAACGGAACCCGGGTTTGGCACATGCGGGCCTGCCTCCTCTGCCTGCAGCTCTTTGCTCACCGGAGCTCACTGTGTTCTCCGAGTGCGGGGTGGTGCCTCTGCGGTTGCCTCCAGTCCCAGAGCCAGGCCTTTTCCGCGTGCCTCTTGCAGACGTATCAGCCGTATCTGTCCGGGGGGAAGTGGGGCACCCCTCCGATGCCGGTCACACGCATAGCTGCTCCCGGGTGACGGCACCTTGTCACTGCTGGAGCCTCGTTAAGCAGCAATGATGTGCACCAATACGGCCTCCACTGTGGTCGATGGCACCCTTATCTCGCTCTTTACACTTGACTTGGTTGCATGTGCAGATATCAGCTTCCAGATAGCCCGTAGGCTTGCTTCTGGTAGCTAGCCTCGCCGGACAACGGGAAAGTGCGTCCTTACTGCACGGTGGTCATCTTTTATTCTTTTCTTGAACTTTTAACATACTGGGCTTTGACTATGCGAAGGACTTTATCTAGAGTGACGTCACCTCAGGACCACAGCTTGTCCATTACTTTACTGTTTCTGCATTCCAACAATAATTGTCCCCTTAAGCTTTTGTTAGTTTGGCTACCAAAGGCCCATTTTCTGGCAAATTGTCTAAGGTCAGGAAGGTATTTCTCTACTGCTCTAAAGGATTGTGCTGAACGTTCCCTCATAGTGTTTGTCTAACCTCTCTAGACATTTTTCATAGTCATACAATCCATTGTCATCTTCCTTTGGGAAGCCCCAGTAAGCCTTAACATTTTGCTTTGCCTACCGTTCTTCAGCAGTGTATCAGTTGCGACTTATTCTGTTAACCCAAGGCTTTCTCATAGACTTTCTCATAGACAGCACTTAACAGATTATGATCTGCGGAGGTTGAAGATATGTGCACACAGCGGCCTCACTTAAAGCAGTAATGTGGCATGGTGGCCTTGCTTGTTTGAGTTTTAGTTTAACTCCAAATTGGGGCCTTTATGGACGCAAACTGTCATGGTCCGTAGGCATATGGCAGGGGCACATATAATTGGGAGGTGTTGCCATAACAACAGTGGTCAGTGGTGTAAAGGATAGGGAGGCTTAGCAGTTGTCGTCATTGCTCTTTTTCTTTCCTTAACTATGAAATACAGACATCAGATACTTTCCGAAAACAAGTTGGAGGAATTGGAACCTTAGAAAGATAACTTGGGAGTGATTCAACATTCTAAACTGCTGTTCATCACAGACTTTGAAGCAGGAAGACCAGTATTTTAGAGCTCCTGGAGTAGAGGCCCAAGAAGAGACTAGAATAGGAGAGACTTGGTTATCAGGTGCAGGAACATTCATAAAAGACTGGTAGCAGCATTAAAATACCCATGCCAAACTAGAAACCTTTTCTTGTCTCCCAATTCTATCTGTTTTTTTCTCTTGCAAATTGTATTTGTGACCCATGCTAAGGTAGAAGCTTTTTCCTGTTTGTTTTTTTTATAGCAATTGCAAATTGTACTTGTTGGTCACACTGCTTTCACCAATTGTATATCTGTGGTTTAATACAACGTCAGGAGTTATGTCTTAAGGCAGGGGGTCTTCAACCTGTGGTTCCCCAGGTGTTTTGGACTACAACTCCCATCATCCCTAACCAGCATAGTCAATAGTCATATATCATGGGAATTGTAGTCCGAAACCTCTGGCGAGACAAAGGTTGCAGACCCCTGTTTTAAGGGAATGATTCGGAGAGATGAATTGTATTGTATATTACAGGGCCTGTGGTAGTGGCCCTGTAGTTATGGTTAAGTTGCTCAACCCATAGGAAGAGCACTTTTTGGGCAGCTTATTACTTCGCTCCCCCTGGACGAATCCTCATGGAACCTTGCAAAAAAAGTATATGGCCCATCAGATTTATCCTGCAAAGTTTGGTGAATTCCCATGCAGCAGGGAGAGGGGGGCAAAGTAATAGGGTGGGGTCCCAAAATGTGTGGTTTTCCCCTTAGACGCAATGGAAAAAGAAATGTGCTCACGCCTACAACCCAAACCGCTGGACAGATTTTCACTGGTGGCTTGGTCTCGAAAGCATGCTTTTGTAAATTTGGTGTAAATCCATCCAGTTGTTGTTTTTTTTTTTTTTTTTTAAAGGCCAAAAAGTAGGTAAAAAGAAATAAGTGGTATCTGGGTTCGTTCCGCGGACTCGCTTCCCTGTTCAGTCCACGGACGGGCATCTGATTTGCCTAGAGGGCGACGTGATGTGGTGCGTTAGATTTTTGGAAATGCCCATCATGTTGGATTCGCAGACAGCGGCCGGTGTCTGCGGACAGCGTGGTAAAAACATGTTACAAAACACAACATTGCACTTGTCAAACTAATGAAGCAATCTCTGGGGAGGTGAGGGGCGATGAGGATGGGATTGGATGGGATATGGCCTTAAAAAGCCCCAAAAATGGGTGGCTTTTCCGCTCTGATTTCTGCGAACAGTCTGGATGTCTGGGGCGGTCCTGTGATGTTAGCAAACATGTGAGATGTTCGGAGGCATCTATGCCTATTTCTGCATTACAGGGTTGGTGAAAAGTAGTTTTTGGATGGCTTATAACTTTGGCAGCACTCAATGAAGCTGCATGAAATTATGGAATTTCATTCTAGATCCGACTCTGAATGGTGATGCTGTTTTGTCAAGAGGAACAAAATTCGAGGGGTGTCCCGAAATATTTTAAAGGGTTATAAATGTGGTGCCATTTGATGAATTTGCACAAAAGTGTGCAAACAGATTTAAGACCTAGACCAGAGGCTGGAAGGGGGTATGAACGCCACATTATTTCCAATATTTATTTTTTGCAGGAGATGTCAGAAAGTAAGGTATGGAGGGAAATGAGGGAAGAGGCACCAACAACTAATATGGAGGGGCATTTGGACAGGGGAAGATGTTGCACGTGTGTTACATCTAAAGTAGGGGGAAGTGTTTCTCATGCTCCTTGATTACAACTTCAAAAGCACTACGACATTGCTCCCCCCTGCAGAGTTGTGTGTTGCAGTATATACAGAATACTGTTGTCTTCGAAATATATGGATCAACAGTCTCTTTTACTGCTTGTAAGGTAGCTTGTGGAATAGCTGATGCAATTTTTAAGATAAATAGCAGTTTTGGTAATATTATCCCAAGTATGTGCTCTGTGCTAGATTATTAATGGATCATGAGTATGAATAGGTGTAGGAGCTGTACAAGGGTATACTTTGAGCTTGAAAGTTCCTAGATCAGCAGAAAATGCAGTTTTACACTATCCGCAAAGCACAGACCTGTTTGCGAAGTGCGGACGTGGACCTGTCATCATGCCGCGCATGGTCACGTGACACTGTCCGAAAAATCTGCAATGACGTCAGATGTTCGCGAACGTCTATTAACACCAAACAGTGGAAAAAGTTGTAAAAAGACTAGAGAAGTGTTAAAAATGATGCTAGATGGTGGGGAATGGCAGAGTTTTAAGGTGGATCTTTGTAAATTGGACAAAAATGTTGTTATATTGAGGGTAAGTATGATATTAGTAAGCTCTAGGAAATTATCGTGCACTGGTAACCCATGAAATTCACTGAAAAAAACGTTTGACGTTATGGTTAAGTTGCACTAATAAAAACCTATGAAATTCGCTGAAGAAACATTGTTAAAGGGACGGTATGATTACAAGTAAAACTGAAAACCCCCAGAAATTCGCCAGTTATGCTAAGCTATGCAACCATAACTCGCGCCACCACCGTTCACTGCTAAGACTAACACCCAGGACATCAAAGATGAAATCACAAATGTCATTTATGACATCACTGATGACATCACATTTACTATTAATTTTGATGAAAAGTCTCTACAAGGGGTTGTGTTTATAATGTCGGTAACACGATGTCACAAATGATCGGGTGTTACGCTCACCTGGACCCCACAGGGGTGTCGATCGGACCCAGACAGCTGCGGTCTCCATCAACGTGATGCGTAGTGCAGAGATGACTGTCTGGACTGGCCCGCCTAGTCTTGTCTGCTGGACCCGAAGAAGTATTTTCCTGCAAGTGGAGATGGGGATTAGCCACCTGTGGGTTTTAGTGATGGCCTCCGAACTGTTCTCGCTCTCCACCACTAATCACCTCCGATATCCCCTTAGTAAGCTCACCTTATGTTTGTAAAAGATGAGCTCTCCATCCTGCGTGTCTTGCAGGGGTGCGTAGATACCAGTTACTTCACTGGTTTGAAGGTGTTGGGAGAGTTCCGGTAAGCATTGACTTTGAAGTCCCAGGCGGGATTGGTAAGTATCAAGTTCAAAGAGTTCAATGTGCCCGATGTTCACTCTCGTCCCCTTCCTTCCTTAAGTTGCAACTGAGTTCGTGAGAAGAAGGTCTTGTAGCTGCTGCTGGCGTTCAGGTAAGAGTCTGTGTTACCCAACACTGTCCGGTAACTATTGCATGCGTTAACGTGTTTTTTTCTCCCTCTTTACAGATGCGGCAAATGAAGATATGGAGAATAATACCGCCGGTGGTAAATCAGGTAAGCCTATGGTGGTAAGAGGTATTTGTTGATTCCCTTGGCTCACCTTGTTATTCTTGTGCCCCTAGGTGCCGGAGTACGGCGAAGAAATGATGGAGACAGTGCCGGATCGAAAGATGCTGTGAGAACTGGTGAGTATGGCGCCGTGCTGGAGCTGGCGAAGCAACGCGTGCAGGACTGATGTACTTTCCAGGTCGGGAGAAGAAATGGATCCGGAATCAGGTGAGGAATTTGAAATAAGTTCGTTTTCTAACCTTGTCCTTTTCTTCCTCTTTATTCTAGGAGCTCCGGATTCGAGGCGGGCGTGGCAGAAGACTGGATGCTGGCTGCAGGCACGGTGAGAGTCACGCTGCTGGATGCAGAATAACACGAAGCATGTGCTGCTGTTCGGGCGTGGTTTAAATAGCCTCCAATGTAGTCCCAGGAAAGAAGTTCCCCAGGACCACACCCGAGTAAAAAATAGTCCCTGTAGTAAAATAGACCCATCCAGGCCTCACGTTGGCTTGGATTTATTTGCAGCATGGTCTGCATGAGGTAAGTAATGTCTATGAGCCTGGCACCTAAGGCGCCAGGACTGATTTGTATTATGAGCCTGGTGCCTACGGCGCCAGGACTGAACCCAGACAGCCCCTAGCTGGCGCTGCTGGGGTTTTTGTAAATGTCTGGATGCCTGCTCCCGGGGCTGATGGGCTTGATCCGGATGCCCGGGGGTAGGCATCATGACATTGTGAGACCTTTTCTGAATTTCTTAATGTATTAAAGAATGTACTCATCTAAACAAAACATTATATTGGAGTGTGTTGTTAATACAGGAACCTAATCATACACACACCATGCCCTAAGGAAAGTACTTTAAGAACATACAAGATGGTTAATATCTAAATATATAACACATTTTCCATTTTTTATATGCTGACTGTCTGTGAATAAAACTGCCAGACATAGATATGTCGGTGAACAAAAACAAGTGGCCCAGATATGTGATGTCATCAGTGATGTCATCAATGACATTTGTGATGTCATCTTTGTATTGGGTGTTAGTCTTAGCAGTGTACGATGGTGGCGCGAGTCATGGTTGCTTAGTTTACCATAATTGGCGATTTTCTGTTTTTTTTGGTTTTACTTGTAACCATAATGTCCCTTTAAAAAGTTTTGTCAGTGAATATGTATAAATATTCCGATTTTATTTAAACCGATGCATTTCAACACTTTTTTGCATTAAGAAGATTAAAATTCTATTCATGCCACAAACATGTTTGCAGTTATATAAAGCCTAGGGGAGTGAACACATTTGATTTATGTCCCATTACTAAAGAATGATAATTCATTTAATGTGACACCACTTTGTATTTTTTGTTTGTTGGTACTATTGCCCCAGGTGTCATTGAAGTTTAGGGGCTGGCTCACCTTAATGTTTTGAGTATTACAATATTCAGCATGTATGTATGAACAAGGTTTAGGTAGTGCTACTAAAAAATTGATTGAATTGTATACTATTTGTAGGTTAAGTAGGAATTTACAGTATTTTAGCGATACCATTGTTCATTTTCTGAATGACAAAAGGTACTTAAGGAAGGAGTAATAACTCCTCTCCTAGTGGCTGCAAGCATATTTTTAGTGGTGCTGTTCCTTTTGCGGGTCAGTGCGAGCTTCGTGCAAGGTGACAGACTTTTGGTGCAAGTCTTATTAAGCTGTGGACAAGAAATTGTGAGTTTTAATCCTTGAAGACGGTGGTGGAAGTTCACGCCTGACCTTAAGTTGGCGTGGAGGAAGCAGGCCAGGCAGCTTGTACACGTCATTCGATATGCAGCGTGCGTGCATCGCCGCTGTGCAGCATCGCTATTCTAGATCACCGTCGGGTCTCATGACGAGAAAGACTGAAGCCGCAGATGTACTTTCGGAGCCCTCAGGGAGGGTCGGGGGGGGCTGGAACACGGTGTGGATGCGTGTGATTTTTTTTTTTTTCATACGGCTGCTACTTGTAAGAAGACAGAATCAAACGTATGTTACTTAGTTTTTGTAGTCCGTTTAAAACGAAATAACAGATTATAAGAAGTAACTCATACATGCAAAGTTTCTATATCAAAGAGAAGAAAGACTAATTTAAGTGCATTATTTACAGTTTTAAAAGACTTGAGGCCTTGGGCTGAATAGAACATAGAAGTATCTAGGAAGAAAGAGTAGGAGTAGAGTAGACGTGCAAGATAGTAGAATATCATACCTAAATACCCTAGTTCTGAATTGAGTTACATCTCTTCAATGCACAAGCTGAGGAGTTACAGGTATGTGAGGAGAATTGAGGAGGGACGTTGAAGGCGAAAATAGGTGAGATTGCTGAGGACTCATTAAGTGTTATTTAGTCCCTTGAAGGTCTTCAATTGTAGAGGAGACAATCCTGTGTTGCTTTTTTTTGTATTTGTTTTATATAGCGCCTTAATCCAAGGCACTTTACAGTTAACAACAAGAATACATAAACATGGAACAGTTGAAGCAATGACAGTAAAAATTAATCAAACCAGAAAATTGGCATGTAGAACAATTTGCATGAGACAAGTGGAAAGGAGAGGAAGGGGTGTGTGAATGGGGGAAGAGGGAGAGAAAGTAGTGAGTAGAGTGAGTAGTAGGAGGAAGGAGAATTTAGAAAAGAAGGGGAAAGATAAAAAGAACAAAGGTAAGGTTAATAGAGGGAGGGAGAGAAGGGTGAGAGGGGGAAGGAAGTCAGGGAGGGATTGAAGGAGTGATTTCAAAGAGGAGCGGAAGGAGGAGTAGGTGAGGGAGGAGCGGCTAGTAAAAGGTAAGGAGTTCCAGTGTAAGGGGGCAAGGAGCTGAAAAGAGAGGAAACAAGAAGAGGCACAATGGTGTGGGGGACTGAGAGTAAGAAAAGATCAGCAGAACGAAGAGAGTGAGAGGGGGTGTAGAATGAGAGAAGAGAGGAGAGGTAAGGAGGAGCAAGGTTGTGAAGAGATTTAAAGACAAGACAAAGGAAGTGAAATTTAAGCCGGGAGTGGAAAGGAAGCCAACCTAAGTGAGAAAGGGAATTGGAAATAGAGTTGTGAGGGGAGAGAAGACAGAGGGTACGGATGGCGGAGTTGTAGAGGGATTTGAGGGGGGCAAGATGGGATGCGGCGAGACCAAAGAAGAGAAGAGCAATAGAATAGGCGAGAACAAATGAGGGAGGATATTAAGAGTTTAGTAGCATGAAAGGTGAGAGAGGAATAGATTTTACGGATGTTAAAAGATGGTAGCGACATGCGCGAGAGGTGAGGGAGCTATGATGAGTAAAGGAGAGGGAAGAGTCGAAGTGAATGCCAAGATTAACGAGCATGGTTGGAAATAGGAGGATTAGAAGGGGGAAATAGAATAGAAGGAGGTGGAGAAGGAGGAGGAAGTGTGTTAGAAGGAAAGAATAAGACTTCAGTCTTGTCAGTGTTAAGAGAGACGTAGTGAGATGACATCCAGTTTTTAATAGCAGTAAAACAGGGAGAGATTGAGGTGTAGATCAGAGGTGAAGGAAGAGAAGGAGAGGAACAGTTGGGTGTCATCAGCATAGAAATGGTGAGAAATTCCGAAGGAGGAGATGATAGGAGCAAGGAGTGAGGTGTAAAGAAAGAATAAGAAGGGTCCAAGAACAGAGCCTTGGGGAACGCCGTGCTCAAGAGGGAAGGTAGTAGAGGTTTGTCTGCCCCAAGAAACAGCGAAAGAACCGTGGGAGAGGTAAGAGGAAAACCAGGTAAGGACAGAGCCTTTGACTCCAAGGGAGGAAAGTGTGTTGAGAAGTAAGGGGTGATCGACAGTGTCGAATGCAGCAGAGAGGTCAAGGAGGATGAGGATAGAGGATTGCTTAGAGTAGCGAGCAGTAAGGAGAGTTAAGGACACAGGTAAGAGCAGACTCAGTGAAGTGTTTGGGGCGGAAGCTAGATTGAGAAAGGGGAGGAGAGAGTGGGTAGTGACAAAGGTTGAGAGCTGAGAGTATACTAAGCTGCTTCCTTTCACATCACTTTGGCTTTTCCTGCTGTGCTGAAATTACTGCAATTGCGAAGCCGTGAGAGAATTTTCTGGCACTGTCCTTCATTCAATTTATCTTAGGTCCCATCTCCCATTTTCAGCCTCGGGTGAAGAGTCGGTTTAGACTCGAAAAACGTGTCAGGCTACTTTGCAAATAAATCCATCAGACTTATAACCACATCTCTCTTCAATTAGTTGCAACACATGCCTATATTGCACTCTTGGGCGCAGTGCGACTGAGAATTTCCCGTACTCTAATTGTTTCCACAACAGTGGGTTGTACTTGGCAGTACTCCCACACCTCTCAGGCACCTGCAGCCTATATGCACTCTTAATATTTATTCATACAAGCGCTGTGATTTTGTGACTTTTTCTGCCAAACCTGTGTTTTTTTTACTAAGCGTTCAAGCATTTTAGAGAGAAAAGGTAGAAGTGAGATTGGGCGAAAGTTACAAGCGAGAAGAGAATTAGATTGTTATTATAGCCACTTCCTCTTTCCCTTCTGGGTGACCTGTACCCATGTTGTGTTGAAATCTTTTTTTTTAAATTCTTTTTATTAGCTTTTCGCAGCTGCAACCAACGCCATTCAACAACACATAAGGCAAAACATAGCAATGAGTAACCACTCCTGGGAAATACAGTGGCATTAGTGGGCTCTCCCCAATTCCTCAAGTTGTTCATACATCACAACCTAGCTCAACACAGCTCCCCGGTACCTTTGAAATTAATCAGTTCGGTCAGCTGTCCGTCATTAGTATCATCCGGCACACCTCCATCTCTCCGCTAATCCCAGTTGCTGCATCAAATGCAGATCATGTATGTCGCGTGTTGGAATATTGGGCATCCTCAATTTGTGTCTTAAAAGAGGCAATCAGTGTACATACGGACCCCAGGTGTCCCTGGGTTTGGTTAGGGAAAGTGACACCGTACCAGGTTCTGACTCGATTTCTTTACAGTACAGAATATATCTGTGTGCCATTGTTCCACCCTCAGGGTTTGGGTCCCGCCCCACACCATCGCCACCTGCCTTTTTGCCAGAACCAGTAGCAGTCCGACCAATCTTCTCACCCCTTTCGGGATCTGAGCTGTGTTCCAACAGCACATTCATTGGGTTCGGGACCACATTGTCTCCCACTACAGCACGTAAAACCTCAGACTTTTTCCCAGAACAGAATTACTGAACAGTTCTATCCCAAATAGAGGAAGTCAGCCGGGACAGTGCTGCACCTTGCGCAGCTCTCCGGGGCGTCTTGCTAAAACCTATGTAGTGAAGTTGGTTCCATGTGTTAATATCCCCGCAAAAATATCGGCATACAAAAATATCGCCATATTTTTGTGGCGATATTAAGGCATGGAACCTGCAGGGGACACCCCTGTAACCCCTGTATTATTTTAAAAGGAGTGGGGGAAACGCCAGCAACCCCAGCTCCCAAAAAACCCTAATATTATCCCCACTAAAAATATCGCCTATAGACGTTCCCGACGACCATATATTAGGTGATATTTTTGGTGGGGATAATATTACCTGATACCGTGAAGTTGGTGTGTAGTAAAATTGATGCAGATGTTCGAAATGTAGTTGATAGCCACTCTCCTCGTTTCACGACAGCAGTAGCTCCAAGTCTCATCTGATATTACACATCCCAACAAACTCTCCCATTTGCTCCCTGAGGGACTTACACCCCCACCTTAGCATCCATGCAAGTACCATACAGGTGTAGATATCAACCGTCTCTCGTGAACCCTCCTGAGCATTTTGTGTAGTATTGGGGCTCTTTCCGGTTCTTGGGGAAAACTCGGGCACAATTGTCAGATTTAGCCTGAATTTCAAATAGTTTCTCCTTAAGGACTTGCACGGGAACACTTCCATATATTGAGGTATCCCGTTGAATCTTTTTGCTTCGGCTTGCGTGTTTCCCATGCATATGTGGGACCTTCTCTTGTCAGAAGTCTCAATCCAGTCCTGTTTGAGCACTTTCTTTTTTACCTTGTTCATATTGGCTATTAGTGTTTTTTCTTCGGATCCTAAATGGCGCAGGATTTCTCTGCATTTATTTCTCCATTTTTGAAGGGACGAACAGTTGCTCTTTATTCCATGCTCGGACAATATGTCAAATTGTGGTGTTGACTTTTCAATCGTTTTGCCGAACAGGGTTAACATCTTCCATGTTATTCTGGCGTTCAAGGTCGGCATGCTTATTTCATATAAAACACAGGCAGTGGGGTAGCTTTGGGGAATTTGAAGAACTTGCTTCCAAAACATTCCTTTGCATCGTGACCAGATCTGATTAGAGCAGTCGAACATACTTTCTGACCCAAAGGTTAATGCAGGTACTACCTTGCTCTTATAGAAGTTTATCACCGGCTTATATGAGAATTTCCCATATCTTCGTTGTATTAGGGTGGCTTGTGCTGTCAGTTGTTTACATTTACTTAACACTTTAGTTACCATGGTTTTGTCTCTGATGCTTGAGTTGATATACAGCAGTCTACTTGCTTTAGCTGTTCTGCTCCCAGGGTCCATCGAAATGTTCTCTTTTTAGTGGACTTTCCTTTCAGGTTTTCGAGGACCAAGATCTTTGTTTTCGCAGAGTTTATTTCCAAACCAATTCCCTCAGTGTAGGACTTCAGAGCATTTAATTTCCATTGCAACCCTATTGGGGTCAGATCTAGAATATCGTCCGCATATACTATCCAGCTGATTTGCGTGCCATTCAGCTTTGGTGGTGAAGATCTTACTTCGTCTAAAGCTGCTCCGACTTCTGAGATGCAGAAGTTGAATAACGTCGCACCCAGGGGGAACCCTTGTTTTACACCACAGCCGTTGGAATTGCCTCGGAGAGATGACCATCATTATCTAGGCGAATTCACACCTTTGTTTGCGAGTACAGTTCTTTTATTGCCAAGATTAAACTTGCTGGGCATCCCCTTTTTGCTAATTTCGACCATAAGATTTCTCGATCTACGCCATCTAAGGCATGGGCTAGGTCTATGAATGCCAGATAGATTTTCCGACCTGTACTGATGGCATCTATTTTTAGAATATTAAGCAAAAAAAGGTTCAAGCTGCACCCAACGCCTTTTACGAAACCAGTTTGTCTTTCGTCCATTGCTTTTTCAGATCTTACCCAGGCAGACAATTGGTCTAATAACAGGCTTGCAAATATTTTTCCCACCACGTCTAACAGGGCTATCGGCCGATAGTTTGTTGGATCTGTTCGGCACCCTTTCTTAAATATTGGAACTATAATGCCTTCCTTCCACATGGCTGGTATTCTCGCTTCCTGAATTATGTTTTGAAATAAAATGTTACAAAACTCAGACCATTCTTCGGTGTTATTTTTCAGCATGTGGTTCGAAAGACCATCTTGCCCGGCTGCCCGCGAGGAACTACAGTTTTAGATGCAATTCTTGATATCTTCCAGTTCGAATGTTAGATCCCACGGTTGTAATAGTGGGATTTCTGTGATTTTGTATGATAATGTTCCACCCACTGATTTTCATTGACCATGTTCTTCATCAATGTATTTGAGGGATTTTCAAGATCATTAATCAACTCCCAAAAACCTTGAGAGTTCCTTTGAAATAACGCCTTAAGGATGGCTTTGGCATCGTTTTGCTCCATTATTGTTCTGAATGATTTTAACCAATTTTTGTACATATGTTTTGTTGATCTTATTCTTTGGCTTTGATTTCTTTGGTTGTCTCTTCTTATTTTCCTGCATGTTTTCCTTAGTTCACTTTTGTTTTGAGCCACTTGTTCGTTGAATTTGTTTCGTGAATTGTGGTTTCCATGGACCTGTTCTTTTGACCATGTAAATGTCCATAAATTCTCTATATGCCGTCGCATATTCCTTGCTTGTGCCAGATAGAGAACTGATTAAGACAACTAACGAAGTTATGTCTTGATTGTTCATTCGCAGGCAATTCTTTCCTGGCTCGAGCGATAGATCTTGCATCCAAACTGGTTTTAATTGAATCTTTGGTTGTTTCCAAGTGAGCTTCACTAAATTGTGGTCGCTTTGTGGTGTCTTTATGACTTTTAGATTAGTGATCTCTGCTGACATTGCCTCAGATATAAAAAAAATAGTTCAGTATCGATCTTTGGGTGCCCCTCTCCCAGGTCTCAACTGGGGGCACGTCACCACTCATTTTCCCATTCATCATGTTCATGATCGATCATTCATTTCGTCTAACCATAGACGTTCAGATTTTGACTCTTTCCTTAAAGCTTTCAAATTTTCTGACTTATTTGCATTGATCTCAATGAGTTTCATGTTGCGGTCTCCACATATCACTATATTAGGGGCTGCAGTATCTGCTAACACACAGTCAACAAGGTTTAATAGTTCTTCCATGAGGTTTCCTTGTTTTGGCTCTAGGTGATTCCAGTATACATTAAAGATGTGCACCTCTTTTGTCGTTTGGGTTGTCATAACAGCAGCTTCCAACTTTGCGTATTGAATATACGGGGAGTGATTCTTGTTTATTTTAATGCTGTACTCACTCTGTTGCTTTACTAAAATTAGTTGGCCAGACATCGGGCGCCCTTTCTTTTGCAGCACAGCAGGATTCATTGCAACCTCGTAGCCTTCTATGCAGGGGCAATTAGACAGCCAAGTCTCTTGAAAGCATATGATATCACAGGTTCGGAGCTCATCGGTCGGCCGATCTATCAACTGAGCGAATCCTCGAGTGTTCCACGTTGCCAGTACGACTGGATTTCTAGTGCCTTGGCATTAGCTTTCATGTGTAGAATGTATGGCCTTCGCAAGCCAGGCCCAGCTTTCTTCATCTTCGCTGTTTCTTGTCCCTTGTTTTGATATTCCATTTGCGGAAGAGGTTGCTGTGAATTTACAACAGTGATTTCGATTTTTTTTCTTTTCCAGTCCTCATTTGGGATTGCCTCGGCCCTGCTTGGTTTTATATTCTCAACTTCAGTGAACCGGTCTTGACTGGTCCTGCATTAGCCGACTTCAGTTTCATTTGTATAGCTTGCTGGCTAACTGCCGTTGTGATTAAGTGGGGTAAGGCGTTGTCGACTTCGTATATCTGAAAGCCCTCGTCCATTAGCATTCTTTCACACATCATGACTTCACTACTTTTAGCAAGTCAATGTGCAGCAGTGCTCTTGCTTGCCCAGATTCGTCAACGAGTTCCACCCTTTTGATTTCTGCGCTTTGAACCGCCCTTAATGCCGGGATTGCATAAAAGAGCTGAAATACCAACTTTCTATTTATCGGGGGAAGTGTTTTTTTTACCTCTATTCTTTCGATCAAAAGTCTCTAGCTTAAGCTAGATGTCTTTGCTTGCTGCACTTCGGCTTCTTGGCCAGATGCCCGGGGTCTTGCTTCAGTTGTCTTCTTGGGTGTATCCGATTTCCCTTGGGCTAACACTTTGACTCTCGTTCGAGCTTGCGCACAGTCTTCATGCAGCGACTTTTCGCTCATTAGTTTGAAGTTGGAGACTTGATTTTGAGAGATCTTATTTGTCACCAGTTCATTTTTTCCAAAGGCTCGCTTTAATTTTTCTTCGATCGTGTAGAATGTTATCTCCTCCGCGCTGGAGCCCATGGATTCGCTTGGGTCGGCCTCACTGGGTTTTTCAGGCGATTCTATGATTCATATTACTCTTTTGGAAGATTTTCCTTCTTTTGAAGTAGCCATCGGAGGGTTTGTCATCTCTTTTTGGGGCTCCTTCTTGGCATCTATTTCAATCAGGTTGTCTTTGCAGGCTTTTGTTTCATCAATGTCCTCATCGTGCATGCTATATTAGTTCATCAGTTCTGCGATGGCGCCTTCTTCGTCGCTACTCTCAACAGCTACTTTGTCCATTCCAGTTTTCAAAGAGGATTTGTTCGTTTTTGAGGAGAGATTTTTCTTTTGCTCTTCAGCAATGCTCCTTGTAATTGCTTCCCTATTTGTATCAGTGTTTTTAATTGTAACATTTAACGCGTTTATGTTTCTAAAGAAATTCGATGAGTTTTTTGCATTTTTGATTTTTGGAGCAACCATGTTTTTTGTTTTACATTTGCATTTGCCTTGCTTGAGGGCTACTCCTTCGACCTTTTTGCTTTCTTTAGATCGACTTGAGGTCTCTGATTTATCAAAGATCTCGTACCGATCCTGCTCATTCGACTTATCCTTATTTGATAAGGACTTCGGCTGAAATATTTCCTTTCCCTTTGCTTGCTCAGCACCCTTGTGCATTAGGGCTGTTGAAAGTGACATTTGCTTTGTGGAAGGAGTGGTAACATTCTGTGAGGGGGAAGTTGCCTCACAATCAGGAGGAATAAGTGGCATCACAACTGTCATCAACGAACCATCATTTGTCATTCGGTTGTTCTCTGGCGCATTCTCATCTGCCTTTGCGCTGGGTGTGCAACGCTGGCTATCACTCTGAGCTGTTTCCTTTTCATTGTGGCAATTGCGGCCGGTAGGTCTTAATTCATTGTCCTGCACCCTTAGCCTCAAGTCGCTTGCTTCACTTGATTTTGAATTTTGGAGGTCCTGAACACGATTTGGTCTCCATATACTGCCCATCTGTTGTGGGTTTGTAAGATCGATCTGGAGCGGCAGTTGAGGCACCCGGCCTAGGTCACCTGATCCTTGGTTACTGCGTGGATTGGCTCTTTGGTCTTGTTCCTTGTTTAAGATTTTCAGAGCTTGCCTTGTGACTTCTGCAAAAAGGCGTTTATCTTCCACATTGGTTTTTAGGATTAATTTATTTATTTTGCATTTTTAAAGCGCTCACACAGGCCGTGGACATCGAGGCGCTGTTACAGGAATTGTTTTTTTTTTTTTTAGTTCCGTAATTGGTTTTTTTTTTTGTCTAAGTGCGTTATAAATACACAACTAAAACACCCAGAGATTTCTAAGCGCGGACCCGGGGATCGAACCTGTGTTGCTTCGTGTCGTCTTGCTTCCAAGGTGCACGTTGCTGATAAGCTATCCTCCCGGGGCTTCTTTCAAAATAAATATTGAAAGATGCATCGTTTGATTTTGAGAAGCCATTTCTGACAAATCACCTTCCAATTTTATCATTTTTGAATTGAGTAGGGCGATCAGGGTATTTTGGTCCTTGCAGGATTCATGTAGCTGTTCATACAATGTTAGGGGCGCCACTGCAATCGCTGTTGCTGACATTAAGTTTGGTCGTAAGCTGTTGACCACTTTTTCAATTATTGTGGCACATGTCACTGACCCATCCCGTACCTTTCTAGACTGGTGATATGTTAATTTGTCTTTCCGATTGCAGGGAGTTACGATTTCGGAGTCAGATTCTGTTGATGTAGTAGCTGATGGTGTTTCCAGCTGTAGGCGTCGCGGTGCCTCGATCTGTTGCTTATTTGCTTCTTTTTTTACTTATTTATTTTCATGCTCATTTCCTTTAGCTCGTTTCTGCGAATGACAGAACTCACTCTCCGAGCTGGCTTCATTTTCTGTCCCTCGCTTCAGCTGACCCCAAAGCTAACTGACTCATGCTGGACATATCGACGTTCTTTACTTGCCATTTATCAGCTTTAGGCTTGTTCGCCTGAGCCAGGGGTGGAGTTCTCTTATCTGTCCTCGGAAATGGCAACTTTGCATTCATTTGTAACAAATCACGAAGCACCTGATCGGCTATCACGATTGAATTGCGGCGTGAATAAGTGGGGCTAGAACCTGTCTTTTCGCTTTGTAAATTCATACCCACGGCTGGCTTCCGAAATTCGTCAGCAACTTTCTCGTGCTTGTCGCGGGCTATTATGGCAGTCCGGGTCCACATCCCTGGTGATTCCATCTTGAGTAGCAGCCTCATATGAGGACTGATCAAGTGGTGGCCGGGGGGACAACCTTAGGTTGCTTTCACGCCAATTCTCATTGCTCTGTGGCATTAAGGCCAAGCTTTGGTATTTGTCGGGCGTTGCTTCGCAGACCCCTGTCCTTTTCCCACCAATCGACCGGGCAGGAGAGCTGCATTTCTTTTGGTCCCGGCCCGGATACAAATGTGGCAAGAGGTGGGGCTGTTTGCTACTACCGCTCTCCTTTGTGACAGGACTCCCATCTTCTGCTCTTAGATGGCTTTGGATCAGTGCTTTACCATTGGCAGAGGCTGTATTACCCGCTCTTGCAACAGTCTTCCATGCCATTAGTTTCAGCGTGATTAAGTCTGCCTTACCATGCACTCCTGACAGGTCTTTCGCAATGTACACTAAGTTATTTTGCGGGTTCAAACAATCGTTATGGACTGCCAAACGCTTGTCTTTTACTTTCTCGTCAAATTTTATGGGCTCAAGGGGCAGATACGGGCTACTTGCTGACCATTTCTGTAGGTCTGTGTCTTCAGCGAGCTCCGCTCGTTCACCACCAGGTTGTTGCAGCTATTCACGTCCTCTAAGTACCACCAAGTCATTAGCCAGCGCCATCGACTCTGTCCTTGTGTGAGTTGGATTAAATCCATGTTCATTCTGGTACGGGACCTTTTGGGCTGCACGTTCACATTGAGAGGCACGAAGGCTAGGCGCGTTAGAACTTGCGGGCAATAACGATCGCCTGAGTAAGGAAGGGGGGGGGCTCATGTGAGTATGCACAATTACATCACGGACAACAACGCCCGCTTCATCAAGTTCAGGCATACTGCTGCCGCAGCTGCCACGACTCCCTTCACGCTCCACCTGCTTTGGGGTTCCTTTTTCAGTCCCCACCCTCGCAGCGCCCACATCGCGGTCACTTACTTCGATTATCTTGGTTGTTTCAGTGCTGCCGCTGGGCTCTTGGTTCATGGAAGTCATGGCAGTCGGAGGGGAGGGAGATAAACTCATTCGGAGTTGCAGCGGGCAGAGCTTTTTCCCGATTGGAGCTTCAGTCTGCTCAGCCCGTCTGAGCTGTGCACGCGTCAGCGGAATGCCTGTCCTTCCAGACATGCTTGGCTGCGGCACCTGCCACAGCCTCCACAGGAAACACAGGCAACACAATCCTGCCACACTCCGCGACACTCTGCGTCTGGCAGGGGGTTTTGCCAAATTTGCTCCGCCTTCCAAATGGAGCTAGAGGAAACACTCAGGTTCTGCAGGGGTCCACACAGGCAACACACTCCTCCCATTTTATTGCTTCCCTGTAGGACCCAATGGCGTAATTGTAAATATGTGAATCGCTCCCACTCAGAAATTGCAAAGGCTATCTTTGTATTCCAGAAAGGATCTGATGTTGCATCCCTCAAACATATGTGCAATGTATTTGCTGTAGCCAGTAGTTTTACTATACCCTAGGGGCAGAAGATAACAAACAGAACAGGGGGTTCAGCAGCTTCCGCAGAGGTGAGAGTACGGACCTGTCCTCATCCAAACTGTGGTCTGTACAGGGGAGGAGCTTTGCTTCATTCTGATTCCTTTCTGGATAGTGATCAGTTTTTATTTCTGCCCTCCTTGTGCTTCTCCTTCTACTCACTAGTGCACACCAGCTGCTCGGTGGAATGCTTCGTGAATGTTTCCAATGAAGTAAAGTGATGAGAAAGTAAATGTAAGCACCTTTATTAGGATGATATGATATGGATGCAGTGTAGATCCTCACCAGTGCTTGGCTGCTGGCAGATTATCTCCAATTTATGTACTGGATCCTAGCAGGTTAGAATCCTAGCCGGTATATAATGGTATTATAATGAATGCCCCATTGTTCTTTGTGTGAATCAAAGCTTTATCAGTGGAGTCTTGTTTGGGTCGATTTATATTGTGTGCTTGTGATGGCAAGGCCTGTCTTTGCCTGAATTTCTCACGTTTGAGATTGCCAAGGGCGTTTTGATGTCAAGGACCCCGAAACTGTAGTCCATTTAAGATTGTCTGCAATTCAGAGATTTAGGTGGGGGTGCTTCGGTGCTTTGAGCCAAGACCAAAGCAAAAACACCTTGGTTATGCAGGTATGAGTTCGCCCCTTTAGGTTCATCTCTTATTTTACTCTTATTTTACTCTTATTTTTTTGGTCAATTCGAGCCTCAAGCTCCACCAATTCTTCCGATCAACAGGGACCAGTTTCGGGATTTTCTACGCCCCTCAAGTGTGGATTTTCATTGAATTACACTTTTTGGAGGATTCCAGAAGACCTTTGTGGCCTACCCTGATTCGGACATGGCCCAGGACACAGGAGATTCGACACCTACTGGTTCAGGAACTGCCCAGGATGTGGATTACAAAATGTCTTCAAAAGGAAGAGCCCAGCTGCAGGTGAGAAGAAGTTAGAGCGTTATTCTATGACCTTTGAGGGCGCTCTGGCGACAGGGGCCCAACAAAAGGCAAAGCACGCAAGTCCGCGGGCACCGGAAGCGCCGTTGGTTCAGGCTCCTCTGCTGCCAGGCAGGGCGCGATGTCTCAGACGCCATCATCCACGAGCCAACACTCTGGCTTGGGGAAATGGAAGTCGGAGAACCCGGGTAAGCTTCGGGAGAAGCCTCAGTCGATCCCGACGGAGAAAGCCAAGGGGGAGCGAGGTGGTGACCCTTCCCCTAAGGTGAAGGCCTCAGATGCGCCCAAGGTCGTGAAGACCCTGATTCACCTGGCAAAGGCCTCGATTGAAGGAGTCGTGGCGGCCCTGGCAAAGCCTGTGGAGGCTGCCCCAGTGGAGACGACTTCTGGGCCTAGAGTTTCCCTGCCACCCCAGAGGAATCGTCTTTCCAGCCTATTGAGAAGACCCCAGTGAAACCCCGGGACGAGAAAGTGGGGAGGCACTGTAGCCATAACGGACACAGATACCACCTCCGAGGATGAGTTGGCTGGCGTCAAACCTATACTGGACTAGAAGTTTGAGGTCTACGGGAGGGATCCCGACGAGGCGGACGTGAAGAGCAACGGTGGAGCCGACGAGGAGCCGCGGGCCGTGGAGGAAACGGAGGACCCCGCTCCCGTTGCAACCGATGCCTACGCCACAGAACAATTCAGGAGCAATCTTGATGGCTTTGCAGACCCTGTGTGCGGAGAGCCCTTACCCCCAGCGGATGATCCAGCGGCACCTGGACCATCAAGGAGCCCACCGAGCAAGCAGTGACGAATCCAGCCTCCCCCTCCTTCCATCCTTCACCTCCATCCCCTCCACTGAGGGATGAGATGGGAACAGAGACGACGACAGTGGTGGTGACGACGGGACGGATCTCCCATCACCCCCTGCCCGGACCTCCCCCCCACCACCTGACGAAATTAGCTCCTTTCACACCATAATCGCCAGGGCATCAGAGCTTTTCCAGCTATGCCCGAAGAGCAGAGGAAGGAAGGTTTCCTCTACCAATGACGGGAGGCCAAGAGGAAGACCGTCCTCTCAGTCCTGTTACTGGATGACATCTGGGACGATGTCCCTGCTGAAGAACCTGTCCACGGCCCCTGTAAAGAGGGACCGGTATGAGAAGCAGTACCGGGTCCCAGATTCCGCTCGTATGTGCCTCAAAGCACAGCCATCCCCGGATTCGGTTGTCTCAGCGGCAGCCAAGAAGAAATCGGCTGGGGCGACGGCATCAACTTCCACTTCCCCACCGGACGGCGAGGGGAAGAAGCTGGACGCCATGGGACGACGGGTTATCTCGTCGGCGGCGACAACCATCAAGGAGGCCAACGCGCTTGTGATCGTGGCACGCTATGACAGGTAGCTGTGGTTCAAGATCGCTCCTCTCCTGGACTTCCTCCCAGACGAGAAGCGGGTGGAAACCCTTGAAATCCTGCAGGAAGGCGAGGTGGCGTCAGACCACGCCATCACGGTGGCCACAGACATTGCTGACACCAGCTTTCGCCAGATGGGCAACAGCGTTTGCCTGCGCCGGCGCGGTTGGCTCAAGGCCACCGATTTACGTCCGGACGTGCAGACCAGGGTACTGGACATGCCCTTCGATGGAAACAACCTATTCAGGAAAGCGGTGGACCAGTCGCTGCAGGCCATCAAAGCGGACACCGAGACGGCCCGTGCCCTAGGCGCTCTTCATCAGCGACACCCGTCCTTTCGGATCTCCTGAGGCAAATCTCAAGGCGCCTCCAAAGGATTCGGCGGCAGTTCATCGTCGTACCGCCAAGCTGCCCATTCCTCGTCGCAGGAAGCTTACAGAGGCCGCAGCAAGACCGGTGGATACCGTCGTCGCCAAGGAGCCCAGGATGGCAAGGCCTTGGCGAAACAGTATTGAACCAGCAGCGACGTCGGGCCCCCACCTAAGCAGCCCGGTGGGAGGCCGGCTGGTAAACTTCATTGGCGTATGGGAGTCTATCTCCACCGACCGTTGGGTGCTGGATGCCCTGGCCCACGGGCACACTCTGGAGTTTCAAAGAAAGTGCCTCAATTTCCCTCCTGTGGCCAGGAAAGAAAACCACGTTCCACAGCTGCTTCTGGAGGTACGAGCCATGCTGAGAAAGGGCGCGATAGAACTCGTCCCAAAGAGGCTCCGGGGCTCTGGAGTATACTCGCGGTACTTCCTCGTCCGAAAGAAGACCGGCCGCTGGCAACCCATCCTGGACTTTCGGCGCCTCAACAAATATATCAAAGCCCAGAAGCTTTGGATGGTTACCCTTCAGCACGTGCTGGGACAGCTGGAGGAAGACGGCTTCCTATCGTCGCTGGACTTGGAGGATGCTTACTTTCACATCCTCATACACAAAGGACATTGAAAGTTCCTACGTTTCGTGGTCCAAGGACGGCACTACCAGTTCAAGGCCCTGCCCTTCGGGTTGAAGTCGGCCCCAAGGGTCTTTACCAAGTGCCTGGCACTGGTGGCTGCGTGGCTGCGCCTGCAGGGGATCCACGTTTACACTTACCTGGATGATTGGTTCATCCGAGCAAAGTCAAGAGAACTCGCCGTCGACCACACAGCGAAGACCGACCACCTGCTCACGGAGCTGGGATTCTCGATCAACTTTGCAAAGTCCCACTTGGTACCGTTGCAGGACGCCCTGTTCCTGGGAGCCAGACTCGACACAGTGGCACAGTTGGCTTCACTGTCAGAGGAGAGGACGAAGGCCATCCTCGGCAAGGTACAACGGCTGTTGGCCATGGAAGTGGTCAGGGTGAGATCCCTCAAGTCCTTGATCGGCATGATGTCATCTTGCATCTACCTCGTGCCCCTGTGCAGGCTGTGGATGCAACCACTGCAGGAGTTCCTCAATGCCCATTGGATGCAAGTGGCAGGGAGATTCAAAGACAAGATCCCCCTCAACAAGACTTTTTCAAGCGATCCGGTGGTGGGGCAACCGTGCGCATCTTGCGGCAGGCATGGACTTTCAGACCTCAAGGCACCAGGAAACTGTGACGACGGACGCCTCCCTGGAGGGATAGGGAGCGCACACTGGAGATCTCCACGCAAGAGGCCTTTGGCTCCCGGAGGAGAGGTCCCTGCACATCAACGTCCTGGAGCTCCGGACCGTGTTCTGGGCCCTCAGGTCTTTCCTTCCGTCCCTCAAGGGCAAAGTGGTGTGGATCTTCACCGACAACACCACCACGATGGATGTTCTACATCCGGAAGCAGGGGGGAACCAGATCCCCAGCCCTATCCAAGGAAGCGCAGGATCTGTGGAACTGGGCCGTCGCCCAGGGGATGTTGCCGGTACCTTTTCATCTGACAGGAGTGCAAAACACTGTCGGCGACTCACCCAGCAGGGAGCTGCGCTCTTGCCACGAGTAGGAACTTTGACAGGATCAATTGGATCTCCTATTCCGACAATGGGGCAGTCCCCAGATTGACCTATTCGTGACAGCGGAGAACACAAGTGCCGGAGGTTCGCCTGGGCGATGCATTCTCCTTTCCTTGGGACGGCCTGTTCCTGTACGCGTTGACACTGTTGCTGTTGCTTCTGCGACTCATCAGTCAACTCAGACGGTCCCGGTGCAGGATGATCCTCGTCGCACTGGCGTGGTCGAGACAGATATGGTTCCCAGACCTTCTGGACTTGTCAGCGCCCCCCCCAGTCAAATTGCCGACGGACCCGGATCTTCTGCCTCACTAGAGTTCAGATGCTACGATATCCCGGCGGACTGCAAGGAGAAACTTGCAAAGGCCAGGGCGTCCTCAACTCTTAAGTGCTATGGACATAAGTGGAAGAGGTTCTCTGTCTGGTGCCGTGCACAGAAGATTAACCCTCTACGGATTACGGCCCCTCAAGTGCTGCCGTACTTGCTGTCGCTGGGCAAGGCGGGGCTGGATAATGCCTCCATCAAGATCTACCTGGCGGCTATCTCCAGCAAAACCAGGACTCCGGAGCGGTCGTCGCTGTGGTCTCACCGCCTAGTGAAGGAGTTCATGAAAGGACTGTTCCGCTTGTTCCTGCCGGTGAAGGCTCCAGCCCCGGCGTGGGAGCTCAAGGTGGTGCTGACCAGGCTCATGGGTCCCACATTCAAGCCCTTGCATTCGGCACCGCTGAAATTTCTATCAAAGAAGACAGCGTTTCTTGTGGCCATTACCTCTGCACAACGAGTGGGAGAGACCCAGGCCCTCTCCTGTAAACCTCCATACCTGACATTCCACGAGACGATGGTAGTGCTGAGGACGCACCCCTCTTTCATGCCCAAGGTGCCGTCGGACTTCCATCTCAACGAGCCCTTGGTATTACCTGTTTTCTTCCTGTCGCCTTCGTCGCCGGCTGAGAGGACTTTGCACTCGGTGGATGTGGCTAGAGCGTTCTATGTGGACCGCACAAAGAGTTTTCGGAAGACATCACAGCTGTTTGTGAACTTTGGACCTGTGAACCAAGGGAAGGCCCTCTCGAAGGCTTCCATTTCCAGATGGGTCTCCGGCTGCATCATGCACTGTCACCGGTTGGCAAACGGACCGTTGCCCGGCCGTCCGAGAGCCCATTCAACCAGAGTGATCGCTGCTACTACGGTGTTCCTGTCTGGTGTACCCCTGCTGGACATCTGCAGGGCTGCTACGTGGAGGTCGACACACACCTTCACAAGATTCTACTGCGTCGACCCGGATTCCAGGGAGGAGTCCAGAGTCGGCCAGGCAGTGCTGCGCAACCTGTTCACTTGAAGGTGAGCCTGGTGAGGAGGTAAGAGATGCTTAATGTTGAGCCTTACCACCTCCCGTGGTTGTGCATGTGTGTACTGCTATGTATTCTTGTATTCATGAGCATGTGAATACATGCCAGACCCCATGCTGGAGAAGGAACAAGTTACTTACCTGTAACTGTTGTTCTCCAGCATGGGTCTGGCATGGATTCATATGCGAACCCGCTCTTCAACCCCTCTGCGGCTCTTCTCTTAGTCCTACTGCCACTTTATGTGGTACCAAATCTGAAGATGGCTGCAGGAGGAGGGGCTTAGGTGGAGGGCAGTCATTGGCTGGGGGCAGTATGACCCAGAGACCAGTGATTGGTTATTAGTAGAAAGACAGTTCAGAAACTAAACTGAAACTAATTTTTTCTTTACCGAGGATTCCCAGCCTGACGACGGGGAATATTCATGAGCATGTGAATCCATGCCAGACCCATGCTGGAGAACAACAGTACCAGGTAAGTAACTTGTTCCTTTCCCATAGAAGGATGTGGATGTTATTATACTGCTTCTAGGGGCCGCCACAACAGGGCGTGTGCTGTCACCTGCGGTACGGGGCCTGAACATCCACAACAGCATTCTTAAGCTGTTGGAGCCAATATTGCCATTCAGACTACCACCGCATTGCCTCCATGGGCAGGAGATGTGCGCTACCCCATGGAAATTACAGCGGCTGAAGTGTATTGCCATTCCAAGATCACACTAGAAATCTCTTCCACAGCTGTAGGAGCATTGCAGACCATTCAGGAGTGGGGCTCCATCCAATGGACTACAGGATTTATTGCACACTTGTCTCCAGAGCTGTTCAACCACGACTGCTTTCCGCGTGAATGCCTGGTCTGTTTCGCATCACTTCTTGGTTATTACTGGTGGGTTTAGCTTCCATGATGTCAGAGCTTGAGCACTCGTCCACCAACTTAGTCCGTCTGCTAAGTGCGCTCCATATTTGTATTTTTAGCACAGAAATTCTGATATGATTGTTAGTGATGTCGGGAATGTGATGGCAACTCTGTCTCCCACTGTAGTATTTGAAAATGATGAGTATTTATGGTGGCCTTTTTTCAGTTGTGGAGAAATGTATCATAAAGGCACTCGTTCTCCAGTGTCACCAACCTGTTTCTGCTTTGCACGCATTGTTTCTAAAAGGCAAGGCAAACATACATTTTGATTAACGTGTGGGTTATTTCCATCTGCAGGGTATTTTAAACGCAGCTGAAAGCGAGATTATTTGTTTTGGGCAATGAGATAGTACCTGCATCATAGGCCGCTAACTCCTCTTACTAATGGAAGAGGCAAAGTCACCTGCCACTCATTCTGCATTTGGATTTAAGATCTGTGTTCTGACCATTAGATTTGATACACAAAAATCAAACCTTATAAACCTGAGAAAATGTGAAAGTATCATTTAATTACGTGGCCTTGCCTCAAACTCGGCTATGGCATTAGTGTGCACCTTTTTACCACCGAACACCCAATCCTATCTGCACCTATTCAAGTTTAGACCACCCCAAAAAAATTATATAACACTTATTATTCATGTGGCTCAGCACAGAGAGATCCCAGCATTTTAAGGAACAATGTAAATGCCTTCAAACAATCATTGCAATAATGCTTATGAATAAGGCACCGGATCTTGTACACTTGCATTGTTTGATGAGCTGGATTTTAGTAGTGTGTCCAAAACCTCTGCCCCTTATGCCAGTGTTTTAGTAAAAAAGAAGACTTAAAGTTCATTTTGTTGGCCCTTTTTAAAAATGTTGCTTTGCAGGGCGGAAACCCACATTTGCAATTTACTCTCTCACCACATTTTACTAGCTTCATGCTTTTTTCCATCAAATATGGTGGTGTACTGTCATCAGATCAGTCTACACCTTATTTGATTGTCTTTTCATGGCAAAATGTTAATGCTGCAAACCTGCAATTGCATATGGTCGAATAGCCAAGTGGACATTTTGAGTCCAGTCGTAAGGGTCGTTATTTCCAAACCTTACCTAAAACACACCAATATGTTAAATTGTAAATATGTAAAAGTAAAATTTTGAAATACAAATGCATCACCTGACTTTGCATCTTTAGCATCTTCTTAAATAAGAGTTTGAATCTTTAATATCATCCATGGCATCTATTGTTGAGTTTGCTTGTTTAACAACCTAAATAATATCAGTTGAGCCAAGGGTCTGATCTGCATGGTCTGGATGTGGAGCCAAAGAAAATATCAATAAATAAACTGTGTTGGCTATCATCATTTGTATGCATCATTAGTAATGAAAGGTATATTTTTTACAGGTTGAGAATTTGGGAGTCTTTTTCTTCTAAGAAATTGAATCTATTTGTATTAAACCGAATTATGTAAGGCTCGCAGTTTTTTGTTCTTTTTTAATAATTCACATGACACCATGGAAGTGTGAACGATCAATTTCATAATTATCAAATATAGCATAATATACAATTGTATTATTTTGGTATTCATTTGTTTTCATTAAATTTGTAAACTTGTGTTCGACAGATGAATTGAAGAAGAAGATCTACATTCCTTCAGTATTTATTGGTGAGGCATCTGCTAATTCCCTCAAAGATGAATTCACTTATGAAAGAGGGTAGGTGTCTTTTAAATTAATTAATCTACCTGAACAACTTTGGTTTATCCAGAAATGGCCTAGTGTAATAATTGTAACTTTTTGTTTGATACTATGATGAGCATTTGCTTTATTTTGCGACTCTTGCGAACATGCTTATCCCAGAACCTGGCAATTGAATCAGTGAACATCATGTTTGTTGGATGTTTGGTCCTGATGTTTTGACATTCTAGTTCACTGGCAAAATTTACCCATACTCTGCACGGGTTCTGTAGACCGACATGATAACAATCATCAATTGTTGAAAATCAATGATCCTGTAGGTGGCTGTCCCGAGTCACTTATCTCTTGATGTGCTTTGCACTTTGAAGTAAACCTGACTGAGAATGGGCATGTGTGGCTGGCTGACATACCCCAGGGCAGATGTGGATGTGGGGCGTGAGTTGGTGTGCTGCAGCATAGTGGGACCCTATGAGCGCTCGCCCCACCTCTCTCCTCACCCTGGCGCGGTGCAGTGCAGATATCGCGGAAACGGTGCATCCTAGAGCCTTGAAATGTGGTTTTCAAGGTCCCACAGGGACCTAAGTTTTGTTTCCCGAGTCAAGATGCTTAAAATGAGCTTCGTCCGGTCCTTCTACGACCACATTGATGTTTCGTCGAATCAGGGAACCATCTCCTATGTGAAGGGGCTGAAATCCGAGGAAAGGGGTGGGGTGTCCAAATGTCATGTAGCAAGTAATGTCTGGAGCATCCTAAAAGGTAACTATACATAATTTGCTGCAGATTGGTGTAACGATGTGGAATTGTATAAGCAACAAACTAACAGATGTTCTGCTTTATAAATTGAGAGAGATTAAAATGTCTGAAAAACATTGTGCTAGCACGAGTCTCCATGTTTAATGCAACCAGGTCAGGGCCTGCAAACTGTGGCTCTCCAGTTGTCTTTGACAACAACTCCCATCAATCCGAGGCAGCATAGATGAAGGTAAGTAATCATGGGAGTGATGGCCCAGAACGTGTGATGAGGTGCAGGTCGCAGACCCCTGAACTGCGCTATTGAAAGTAAGGTTGAATGTTGGATTGGGGGCTGGGGGGCTGTATCCTTTTTACCACACTGTAGTGTATTCTTTGAATACAATTCTTAATTCTGCTAAGGCACACTCTCTGATTTAACATCCCCTAATACACAATTCCACCCCACAATTCTAGGACAGGAAACAGTCTGTATTTGGAGTTAAACTCTGTTTTGTTTAAATGAAACTTCAAAGCTAACTTTATTCTGGTGAAGTCCCCAACAGGTCTATATAATGGAGACTGCCTTTCTACAGAATGGAAAAGGTTTACCTGCCTATATGAAATCTTAGTAAAATATAAAACAAATGGTTTCATTAAAAATAAAATATATCTTTACAGCTATTTCTAAGCAACAATATGCATTTCATTTTTTTTCTCCAACAAATTTTATTAGATTTATTCAGGAAAACATACATCATCATCAACATCACATAACAGCAAAGTTGCCACAAGGTTCTAGCATGCACAGGAGAGCGTCACATTCTCCGGGATGAATTTATTTGCTGCTATTGCGAGAGACTATAAGCCTCTGCTGCTACCTCCAGTCTTAGGGTTTATATAAGCCACTGGGTCATGGGCGGACGGTGGGTCAGTCCTGGATATTTCTCTGCGTATCCCATAATCGGAGCCCAGATGTTCTGAAAGCTAGTAATATTCCCCAAGGGCAAAGCAGTGATTTTCTACGACACCACAATGTCCCCGCATTTTGTCTGGGTTTCCATAACCGGGCTATGGAGATCTTAGAAGCAGTGAGGATATGGGTATCTAGTTTTCCTATCTGTCCTGTTAAAGGGAATGCCCCCTCCCTAGTGTCTCCCAATAATACTACACCTGGGTCCCATGGGATACACAGCCCTGTGAAATGTTTAATTTGCTCCAACACCACTTGCCAAAATCCTCTAGCTTTTGGGCAATCCAATAGCAGGTGAAACGGGGAGCCAGTATCCGTGCATCCTCTCCAACAGCTAGAAGGAATAACCGGGTTGCTTTTGTTTAGTAGCCCAGGAGTTACGTAGAAACGATAGCATACTTTCTATCCCCATCTCTGTTTGTAATGCATTTGGTGCTGTTATGCAGCCTCGCCCATATTCTTCCCCAGTCTTCAATTTCTAGTGTGCTTCCCAGGTCTTTTTCCCAACTAAGCGTGTATTTGTTCTTCCTGGTAGCACCTGTTTTACCTAGTAATCCATATAGAGTGGAGATTATACCCCTGGGTGTGGATGCAGTCAAGGTCCTCTCAAGCGCGGTCAAATCCCTCCCACCTTTTCCCTTAACCAACCCTTGTGATATCCATTGTCTTAATTGTGCATAATGGAACAGCTCAGATTCTGGTATATTACATTTTGTCTTACATTCTACAAATGTGTGGGGGATGCCATTATGCAAAAAGTCCCCAATCCTCCTCAAACTTCCCATCCCCCAGGCTGCAAAGCTGTTGGGAGGGATGCCCGGGGTAAAGTCTGGGTTACACCTGATCGGAGTAATGGGACAAAGCGTGCCTGTGCAACACCACTTGCGCGCTGCGATTCTCCATTTCGATACTGTTTTTTATGTGGCTACTAGAGGCTCTGATTTTACCAGATTCCGAGAAAGAGCTATATGTGGAAGGAAGGAAAGTGGGCCAGAGCACCATGCTTCCTCAATTTGCTTCAACCGGGGCTGGTCTGCCATAGATTCCCAAGCAAAAGCATGATAGTTGAGCATCTCTACGATATCTGGCCACGTTTGGGACCCCCAGGCCACACAAACCCCTGCTGTAGAGCCTAATTTGCATATCCCCCCCCCCCCAATACATTTCAGTTTACTTTTCTGCAATTTCGATAGGTCCCCTTCCGGGATGTTTGTTGAGAGGGCTGCACAGTGATAAATCAGCCTGGTGACAATATTAATTTTTACTGCAGTTATCCTACCTGACCACAGGACTTCCTATTTCTGCCACTGCTCTAGGTCTTTGTGTAGATCCTTGAACAGCATGGGAAAGTTATATTGGTATATTTGTTCGAATTTCTTAGGAATCTGAACTCCTAAATACCCAGTGGTGGATTCTGCCCATGGGAGGGGGATATCGGGGGTGAGAGATCCTCTCTGTTTGTGTGAAATGTTAATCGCCAGTGCCGCTGATTTAGCATAATTTACTCTGAAACCTCCCTGAAGGCCTCAATTTCTCGCCATACTGTGCCCATAGATTTGTCAATTTGCGTTATTGTGAGAGGGACATCATCAGCGTACATGGCTGTTTTGTATTCCTGCTTACCTACTGTAAGGCCCTTTATGTTCAGGTTTTGTCTGATTTTAAGGGCGAATGGTTCCATTGAATATTAGTGGGGATAGTGGGCGTGCCTCTAGTTATGTGTATCTTGTCTGATCTAGAGCCGTTCATTCTTAATTGTGTGGAAGGATTCTAGTAGTTGGACATCACCCACGTAGCACAGTTAGGGTCAAACCCAAAGTGAGAGAGAGTTTCCCTGATGTATCCCCAGTCCAGAAGATCAAATCTAGGGAAATAACTGCCATCCTCTTCCCCCTTTCTAGCAGCAGATTCTATTAGATCGATTGTGCGTCTAATATTATCTTGGGTGCTTCTGCAGGGATGTAGCCTGTCTGGTCTGGATCAATTAGTTTTGGGAGAATGTTCCTCAACTAGTGGCCAGTATCTTGGAGAATATCTTTCTGTCATTATTCATCAATGTGATTGGCCTATAGGAGGTGCATAGCTCCGGGTCTTTACCTGGTTTAGGGGTGAGAAGGGTTAGCGATTCCGCCATGGATGGGGTAATACTTTTTGTGGTGAGGAATGAGTTATATAAGGCTGTGAGCTGGGGGGACAGGATGTGCGAGTATGTCTTATAAAATTTGGCTGTAAGTCCGTCAAGTCCCAGTGCTGAATTTTTCAGCGTTTTAATTGTCTCTGTAATTTCCTCCACTGAGATCGGCAGCTCTAAGGGATCCAAGTGGACAGGTGGAGTGTGGCGGGGGGGGGGCGTGCCGATGGAGTGCAAATAGTGCATCTGTTTTTCAGGTGTTATGGGGGGGTCATGCCATGATTTCTCTGTGGTGCTCTACCTTTATTTTCCATTTTCTCAATCTCAGTAAATTGCGTGTTACTGTCCTCCCCTTTAAGTTTTAAGATGTTATTCCTATTGTGTACCTTTTTCAATTTGTATGCCAAGATATGATTAGCTTTGTTTCCGTTAATATAGTCGAATTGCTTTGTATACCAGGGCCCCGGCTGACTTATCCGCCCAATGCATTTCTAGGGCTATCTTGCTTTTTGTAAGATCCCTCTCCACTTTCCTAGTTCGGCGTTTTTTGTAGCTTTTTCTAGCTCTGCCACTTCTGCTTCAAGTTTGGACCGCTGGAGTCGTGCAACCCTCCTTTGCTCTACTACTGCACCAATCAGAGCCCCACGAATGACCGGTTTCATGGCGTCCCAGATCATGACAATGGGGGAATCCCGGGTTGTGTTCTCCCTAAAATAGTGAGTGAGGGTCTCTCACCCAGTTCTCTTTTGATGATCACATCTAGCAGGGTAGAGCCCTGTAGTTTCCAATAGTTTTTGGGGGGGAGCTGGGGAACCCTGAATTCATAGATCTGCTGTGACAGGAGAATTGTCTGAGAGGAGTCTCCTCTGAATGTGTACCTTTTCCAAGCAGGGGAAAGGGACGCTTGGCTTCAAGATCAAATCTATTCTTGAGAAACCTTTGTGAGCATTAGAGTAGAAGGTGAAATCAGCTGCCCCCATATTAGCTAGCCGCCAAATGTCTATTGCCTCTGTTTCCCTAAGAAATTTAGCAAGCACCAGTGATCGGGAGAAATCTGCTCTGGTGGGGGGCGAGGGGGAGTGTCTTATCCACTTGTGGATCTGGGACTATGTTCAAGTCCCTGTCTATTTGGAGGTTGCCTTCGGTGAATGCTAAGATTGTCGGGATTAGATCAGGCAGGAATCTCTCCTGTGCATTATTTGGGCAGTAGATGGCTGCTATGTTGAGTGGTTGATCCAGGAAGTTGCCCTTAACAAGAATAAATGTGCCTTGGGGGTCTCTTTTCACTGTGATTCGGGTTAAAGGAATGTTTTCACTAAGCAGGATAGCCACACACCACTCCTCCCACCCCCCCGATGTGGTGAAGTAGGATTTCTTGAACCTTTTATATTTTATTTGTTGTTGATCAGCCTGGAGCAGATGTGTCTCCTGCAGGCACACAATGTCGCCTGAGAGTTGATCCAACCTACGTTCCACTGACCTCCTTTTGCCCAGGAAGTTAAGTCCCTGAATGTTCCATGTAATCATGCAAATTTTGCGTCCCCTATTAGACCCCATGCTCCCCATTGGTGTGAATGTTTCTGAGTATACAGTCACCCTCCCCTATGTAAGGGTGACTCTGCTCTGCCCATGTGTGTCTGAGTTTCTATCTTGTGTTGATGTTTTGTTCCCTTCAATCACCTGAGTCCTCCTGAGTAAGAAATCCCCCCCCCGCCCCACCCATCCCCATCCCCATCCCCATCCCCCTCTCCCACTCATCCACCCATAACCAAGGTTGGGAGCAGCCCTCAAGCATCGGGGTTGAGCGGCACACCCCACCACCGACAAACTAAAGGGCAACAGGGCCTGATGCAGAACTAAATGGCAGAACTCCAAAGTGTAGAGAAGACAATCTCCCAAGTTGCAGGCTCAATGTGTCAGGTCATTTTTACCTTGGTGTCCCAGGCCTGAGTCAGGGCTTATTCCCCACTGTGTCCATCATGGGATGCTCAAGCACCCTGGGTGCAGCATAGAGATTCTCTGTCCTGTATAGCTTTTAGCTGCTTCCAAATGATTTCTGGCCAGTGGGAGCCCAAGGGTGGACCTAGCCTAGTCAAGTGTAACTCCTGTACATCCTTCAGTCTGGGTTCTTGTTGTTTTTCCGGGGAAGGCCCTGCATGCAGCGTCTTCGGTTCACTCTTGTACAGGCGCCCGCATTCGGCTTCTCTGTCAGTTCTTGTGAGGCTGATTCTCTCTCAGATACTCCGCTGTCTGCTCCCATCCTCAAAAACTTCTCTACTTCTTTCAAGGAGTGTGTTTGTCTCTGATTACCTTCCCAAGTAAAATGTAATGAAGTCGGGGAGCTCCAGTGATGCAGAACCTTCTTTTCTCTCAACCACTCGGTAAGGTGTCTCAGAGCCTTTCTCTTTAGAAGAGTGGTGTTTGCCAGATCCTGATATATTAGTATGGTCGCGCCTCTAAATTGGATGTGTTTGGAGTTCCTGGATTTTCGCATTATCTCCTCCTTCACCCTAAAATAGTGCATCCTTGCCAAAAACGTCGGGAGGAGTGGAGAATGTTTGTCGGACCTGGTGCGGTGAACTCGATCTATTTCAAGCAGGGCATCCTAATCCGATTGTGTAATCGTAAATCTGAAGAGGTCCTTCATGTAGCTCTCCAGGTCTGCATCAGCAACTGAGGTAGGGATTCCCTGTGGACATGTTATTTCATCTCAATCGATTTTTTGCATCCTCTTGTTTAGCTTCCAGAGCCTCATATCTAGCTTCTAGGGCGGCAATCCTGTTCTGACTTTCTTCAATTTCGAATGCTTGTTCGTAGAGGTTATTCTCGATGTTAGCTGTTCTGCTTTCGACTGCTGCCACTCGCTTGTCCAGAGTAAATATTTTGCTCATGGCTGCTAGCAAGTCCTGCAGGTCTGATTTTGTCACAGATTGCATGAGTGGGGGGGCTGCTTAATGCCCATGATAGTTCTGCGGGCTGTTCCTCCGCTTGCTCACCCTTTTTCGCTTTTCAGGGTTGGGTTGGTTCATTAGTGTGGAGATGTCTACCTGCTTAGTGTGTTTCCCACTCTTCGCCATGTTTCACCCTGTTTACTCTGAGAACCTGAGCTGCCTTGCTAGTCCACCTTTGACGATTGCGTTTTAGGAGGACCCCGACACCAGGATGGCAGTAGTAGTCGGAGCTCTTGACTTCCTCGTCGGGCTCCCTTGGGTCGTCCGGCATATGTCTTTCTTTTCTGATGTAAGGCTGTGGAGGGCTGGGTACGACTGCGTTGGCTTTCGAATGTGCCCTCCGATGCAGGACCTCAGGACCAGAACATGAGCACCAGCGATAGCTGTCTTCGCTCCTCCGGCAGTAATTTGTTAGAAGGCTTCTGCTGGCTGTATACGTACGGCCCTTCTGTGCCTGCTCCAACCCCAGTCCAGTTGTATTAAGAGTGTCCGGGGCGCTTTGTTCCTCCAGCCCTCCACGAAAGTCGTACGGCTAGGTGGGTGGAACCGGCCTGTGGTTCTAGTTGAGCCCAGTGCAGTTCAGAAAAGGCACTACTGATTGTGTTACTTCAAATTAAGCTGGTCACCGCGCTGAGTCAGCCGGACTGAAATCATTCTAGCCGAGTTGCATTGTGGGGTAGGTGCTGGCGTAGATTCTTGTTCCGCTATAGAGGAAGGGAAATGACTGGTGGGAGCCTTGCACCCAAGTTCCTTGTTGTATATAGTGAATTTAAAGTAGGGCAGCTCTAGGAGAGGACGCGGTAGATTCCTGAGGGCAAATCAGTCCTCTCCGCATTGGCAGGCCCAGAGTGATTATAGGCTTGTTTCGATGCAGGATTGGCAACTACGTAGGTTCTTGCCCAGTTGTAGGAGTTAGATCAGCTTTCGGGGGGAGAGGGGGACTCTCGCCTCCACCCTTCTCGGACCCTGCACTGGGCACCTTCAAGAGTGAGCCTCCATTGCCCTCGGTGCACCCCCTGTTAGTCCCGGCATGCTCTCACCCTGTGGAGCGGTGGGGGTGGGGGGAAATGGGAGCTAGACCACCGTTCTTGAATCCAGGCTGCCTACCATGTGGGGTCGGGGCTCCAACCCCGAAGGTCCGCCGCGTCCGTTTGCCTCGTCCCGGTGCTGTCAAGCGGGAGGTATCCAGTAGTTGAGTGGATCGCTGGGGAGATTACTACCCCCCACGGGTGGCCCTGTGTTTCAAGCTGAAGAGGCTTCAGTCTCTGCCGTTAAAGCTATTTTGCCCCGTGTAACTGTGCCGGGCTTCGCTCTCTGGCTGCTTCTCCCTTCGGTACTTGAATACTGTCTGCACCGGACCCCAAGTGGGACTGCAGTCCCGATCCGGACTGGCTCTTCTGTGCGAGATCACACCTGTCGCCGCAGCCACCGATAGACCCTCAGTTCAATAGGAGGCTCTGATCACCTCCGAGTCCAGCAGCTGCCCATGCTACAAACATCAGCACCTCTGATTATTGGGAGATAGCGTGTGCCCTCTCGATATCATTAGCCGCTGCCCGGTACTTGCAGAGAGCTCAAGCCCTTTCATCAGCCTCAGCTCCTCCCAACGCAAGCTCCCAGAAGCTCCAGGACGAAGCAGCCGTCATCTTCCTTCCACCGAAGTCGCTAACAAAATCACTTTGTTGAGGGTGAAGGAAGGGTGTACAGACTCTGTATTTTTGGAATTCGGCGCAACGTCGCTTCCTCACTTCATATGTACTTCGGTGGGCTTTTACTTGGAGTTAAGCCAGTGAAAATACCGTCGGTGGCTGGGATGAGGCGGGAGCTTCTAGGGAGCCATGCCACCAGCCTCTACGCCAAGCCACGCCCCCTATGCATTTCATTTTTAACATGGCCGCTTTCGCTAGTGTGTTAAACCGTTCCAAAATCATTAGACATTTCATTTTATTTAAATCTCTTGAATGACAGATCACTCAGTATATTTTATTTCCTCCAAGATCAATGGCAAGTGTTGCTGTCAGTGAAATATTAGTCAAATGTGGTTTCTCTTAAGTTTATTGAGTTTGTATAAAATGTTTTTATAAAACTGGATTGTACTATTAATAAACTGAACTGAACACCCCTTAACTTTCTATTATTTTCCAAGGGAAATCATGTGATCCGTTTGATGCACTCGACCTAATGTGTTTCTTTGCTAAAGAATAAGGAGGTCTGTTTTTATCCAGATAGCTGACTTGTGATCAACCCTAAATCACCCATTCAGCATAGAAAAAACTGTTATTCCAATGCAAAACCATCTTAAGTTACCTTGTCATGAAATTCACTGTAAGACAAGCATTTGCAAAGACAATTTAGGCACAAGACTATTGGTAATGCTTCTTAAGCAATAATGTATGTAGGATTTCAACAATCTAAAATACATTTATTTATTTCTGGGGAGTTTAAAATGCGTGACCTTGATTTATAGTTGCATCACAGTGAATTATGTCCCATGTATTTATCTAGAACGATGGTACTCTTGGCAAACCGATTGCTGTTCCGTAATATATAATGCGCATTTGGGAGCAGTGTCGTGTTCCAAGGCCATGTGCACCAGTCAACCCTTGCAAATGAGCTTGAAGGTCTATAGGGCACAGACTAAGACCGCCATCAATTATGGTGCGTTAATTTGCTCTTCAAGTGAGCGAGAACACATTTCTGAGGGAGCTGCTTGGATTACTCGGTTCAACCCCCGTTATGCAGTTCTTGGCTATTTGGAAGATGATTGGCTCCTATTTTTTTGTGACTAAGGCTTTGGTCTAATCCAAGGGTGGCCCTGACACAGCACATTATCAGGGCCATTACAGGGGCAGAAGGATGGAATAGGATCCCTTGGCTTAGGTATATTAATGTTTTTTTGACCCAGTTCATTGTTCACACATTGTTTCATCCAAATGATCTGTTAAGTATTGAACATGTATAGAGTTTGAAAAAAAAGTTTTGTTATAACATTAAGCAACTCCGTGAAGTTAGTGCATTGCTTGTCCCCCAGCAATAGGAGGCTGGCCATGACTAGTTTGGTGTACAACATGCTGCCACATTATCTCAGTTTTGGTGCTCTTTACAGGAACCCCACCTGCCCCCGTGTGCCTGCAAATTCCCCCCCCCTCACCCCACCCACCCCCCGTGTGCCTGCAAATTCCCCCTCTCACCCACCCGCCACGCGTGTGCCTGTGAATGCCCCCTCTCACCCACCCGCCCCTGTGTGCCTGTGAATGCCCCCTCTCGCCCCACCCGCCCCCCGTGTGCCTGTGAATGCCCGCTCTCACCCCATCCGCCCCGTGTGCCTGCAAATTCCCCCTCTCACCCACCCGCCCCCGTGTGCCTGTGAATGCCCCCTCACCCCACCCGCACCCCGTGTGCCTGCAAATTCCCCCTCTTACCCCACCCGCCCCCGTTTGCCTGTGAATGCCCCCTCTCACCCCACCCGCCCCCCCGTGTGCCTGCAAATTCCCCCTCACCCCACCCGCCCCCGTGTGGCTGCAAATGCCCCCTCTCACCCCACCGCCCCCCCCGGGTGCCTGTTGATGCCCCCTCAACTCCCCCCCTCACTCTTAGCACTTACTCTTATCATGGTCCCTCACCCTTCTGTCCCCCCGGTTTTTCCCTTTGTTTTCTCCTCCCTCGCCCTCTCCAGCACTACCTTGGTTCAGTTCACTGACCCTTAGTTAGTCATTGTTTTTGTTACCTATCCCTTCCCTCTCAAACCACCCTCCCCGCCCCTCCTCCCCCTCCTCTTGTCACTCTTGCACTGCAACAATTGTCGTCAGGCATAGTAATGCTAATGCTAGTATTGTCTCCTTTTTTTCCTTTCCACACCTCTCCCTTATTGTATCATGCACTTGCACTATCTGCTATGATATGATAGTTTATTTTTCACATTCTGATTTGTTTCAAGGACCTGTAAGAATGTAACTGTTTTTTCTCCTGTGTTCCCCTCCCTGCTTGAAGCGCTTTGAAACACATTGTGTATAGGCGCTATACAAATAAACAATCAATCAATCAAAAAACGTTGGACAATAACAGGGGCCTGTTTCAATCTGTTGTTGTTGACAGCCATGGAGGGCTATTCTGACCTTTCCATTTACCCTGTCTGTGGGTATCAGTTTGAGGACATCTTTCATTTCGTAATGTTTTGCCCTCTATACGATGCACAATTCTGCCTGTTTTACGGCAGATGAAATTTGAACAATGCAGGTGCGCACTATATTTTTGTTTTTGTTGAAATTTGTGCTTTATTGATGTTTGAGTCCGAATCAATCAAATACAATAACAATAGGAGTTTTAAATCACTGACAGTAAAAAGCAACGAAGTCAATGTAACTGCTCTTGTAGGCTCCTCACTCAACATTAAAAGCCCCGCCCCCTCCTGACCAACCCTCTTGGTGTGACCGTATTTACAGGGAAAAAACAAGAATAATCCCATGACCATTTCATAAGTGTGTAATGGATCAGTGCTTACTCATGCCTTGTCCACATATTAAGCTCTCATTTTTGGGTTGCCAGGAATTTTCTTAGTCCACATTATCTTTCAGTCTCTTGCATCACCCGTCCCTGGTACCACAGTCTTATAGAACTCTAAGAAGGTGAGCCACGCCACATCTAAAAGTGCAAATGGGTTTCTAATAAAGATGCTGTAAGGCTTACCATCTCATATATCTTGTGAGCTTTATTTCTCCAGCATGGGGTCTGGCATGGATTCACATGCTCATGAATATTCCCCGTCGTCAGGCTGGGAATCGCTCGGTAAAGAAAAAACCAGTATCAGTTTCGTTTCTGATCTGTCTTTCGTAGTAATAACCAATCACTGGTCTCTGCGTCATACTGACCACAGCCAATGACTGCCCTCTACCTAAGCACCGCCTCTGGCAGCCATCTTCAGATTTTTACCGCACGTTCATGTGTTGGGATCCTCGTGCTATTGCTCTCGAGCGTTAGTGCTATTTTTTCGCGCTTTTTACAAAAAACTTCGATTCTTTCGGTCAAAAGAGCCTCAAGCTCCACCGATCCTACATCCGATCAACGGGGACCCGTGTCGGATTCATCTGTGCCCCTCAAGGGTGAAGATTTCGTCGAGCTACACTTCGGAGGACTCCAGAAGCTTCTCAGGCCCTGTCTCGGAGATGGCCCAGGAGAAGGGAAGCTCGACGCCCGGAAAGCTGTTCAGGGTCTGCCCTGGATGCCAGCTGCAGAACGTCTTCAAGGAGGACGAACACTCTTTCTGCCTTTACTGCCTTCATGAGGACAAAACGCACGTGGAGAAGGACTGTGCGTTTTGCGGCAACATGTCGGAACGGACCATGAAGGACCGCCATCAACGTCTCGCCAACTGGCTGGAGGGTAAGAGCCCGTCTGGCGAGAAGAAGAAGAAATCCGAGCGGTCTTCTAAGACCTTTGAGGGCGCCCCGGCGACGGGGGCCCAACATAAGGCCAAGCACCGCGAGTCCGCTGGCACCGGGAGCGCCGAACGGTCGGGCTCTACGGGCGCCAGGCAGGGCGCACCCTCCCCGGCACCATCAACCACGAGCCAACGCTCTGGGTCGGGTAAGAGGAAGGCCGAGCACCCGGCGAAGCTCCTGGAGAGGCCCCGGTCGAGCTCTAAGGCAGAGGAGGAGCGTGGCAGTGCCCCCTCCCTCAAGGATAAGGCGGTGAGCGCACCTAAGGTGGTGAAGGCCTTGATCCATCCGACCAAGCCCTCTATCGAAACGGTCGCGGCGGCCCTGGCTCAGCCTGTGGTGGCTGCACCAGTGGTGGCGACCTCAGGGCCCAGAATCTCCCTGCCTCCTCGGAGGGAGTCTTCCTTTGTGCCCATCGATAGGACCCCCGTGAAACCCTCCGTGGGGAAGAAGAAGGGGGGGCAGGGCGTCGTCGTAGAGTCGGCCTCAACCTCAGAAGAGGAGCTGATCGAGGTCTTAAGCCACGGCCTAGGCGTGGAAGAAGGCCAGCCCGTCGGAATGGACCCCGACGCAGGTGACGACGACGACATCGTCGAGGATACCGACGGGGCCCCTGCTCGCCCGTCGGATTCCCCTCTGCCAGCGCCGCAAGACAACTCGGCGGCCATTTTGTTGGCCATACAGTCCTTATGCTCCGAGATAAGGACGAGGCTACCGTTACCGACGGAGGAACCTCTCCCGTCGGGGGATCCAGAACCGGGACCTTCTGGTGTTCCCCCTACCAAGAAAAGAAGGATCCATCCACCACCTCCTTTTCAACCGTCGCGCCCCTTCCAGCCCTCCTCCCCGTCCACCCGAGGGGATGATACGGGGACTGACACGGCAGCGACGGGTACGGACGACGAGGCATACGACGAGGATTTTCCGTCGTCGCCTCCCACCAGGGCCTCTCCGCCCGACGAGATCGGATCTTTCCACTCCATGATCTCCAGGGCTTCCGAGCTTTTCCAACTCTGCCCTGAGGAGAAGAAAAAGGAAGCCTTCCTTTTTCATCAGCGGCGCGAGGCCAAGAGGAAGACGGTCCTCGCAGTGCCTCTGTTGGACGACATTTGGGATGAGGGCCTTTCCCTCCTCAAGAACCCTTCCACGACGCCAGCTAGAAGAGACCGGTACGAGAAAAAGTACCGGGTCCCGGACACGGCCCCCCTATGCCTCCGGGCGCAGCCTACCCCGGACTCCGTCGTCTCCGCGGCAGCCAGGAAGAAAGCGGGGGGGGGTGCGGCCTCCACATCGACTTCCCCGCCGGACGGCGAGGGAAAGAAATTGGATACTATGGGGCGTAGAGTCATCTCGTCGGCAGCGACGACGATTAAAGCGGCCAACGCCTTGGCTATCGTGGCCCGCTACGACAGGGAGCTCTGGTACAAGATGGCTCCCCTGCTGGATTTTCTGCCGGACGACAAGAGGGCGGAGGCCCTTGAGATCCTGCAGGAAGGTGAGGTGGCCTCGGACCACGCCATCACCGTGGCGACGGACATCGCCGACACTGGGTTCCGCCAGCTGGGCAACGGCGTTTGCCTTCGACGTCGTGGATGGCTCAAAGCTACGGACTTTCGGCAGGACGTCCAGACCAGAGTCCTGGACATGCCCTTCGACGGGAGCAACCTGTTTGGAAAGACAGTGGACGATTCCCTTCAGGCCATCAAGGCGGATACTGAGACGGCCCGGGCCCTTGGAGTCCTGCAGCAACGACGGACGCCCTTTCGGAGCGGCGGAGGCAAGGGCGCCTCCAAAGGTTCCGGCAGCGGTTTCGCTTCCTACCGTCAAGCGGCCCGCTCGTCGTCGCAAGAGGCCTACAGAGGACGAGGCAAGTCTAGCGGACCCCGCCGTCGTCGCCAAGGAGGTCAAGGCGGCAAGGCCGCGTCCAAGCAGGATTGAACCGGCCGTGGGGTCGGGCCCCCACCGAAGCACCCCGGTGGGAGGCCGGCTGGCGGGCTTCGTCAGCGTGTGGGAGTCCATCTCCACCGACCGTTGGGTGCTGGACGCCCTGGCCCGGGGCCACGCGCTCGAGTTTCAAAGAAGGTGCCCGCGCGTCCCCCCCGTGGCCAGGAAAGAACTTCACGTCCCTCAACTTCTCCGGGAGGTAAAGGCGATGCTCAGAAAGGGCGCCATCGAACTCGTCCCAAAGAGGCTTCGGGGCTCCGGAGTCTACTCGCGATACTTCCTCGTGAAGAAGAAGACGGGAGGATGGCGCCCCATCCTGGACCTGCGACGGCTGAACAAGTTCATCAAGGCGCAGAAGTTCCGGATGGTCACCCTCCAGCACGTCCTGGGTCAACTGGAGGAAGGAGACTTCCTATCGTCGTTGGATTTGGAGGATGCCTACTTCCACATTCCCATCCTAAAGGGGCACCGAAAATTCCTCAGGTTCGTGGTCCAAGGGCGTCATTACCAGTTCAAAGCCCTTCCCTTCGGACTACGGTCGGCACCCAGGGTATTCACCAAGTGCCTCGCACCGGTGGCGGCGCAGCTGCGCCGCGAGGGGATTCACGTCTACCCCTACCTGGACGACTGGCTCATCCGCGCCAAGACGAAGGAGCTCGCCGTGGTCCACACGGCAAGGACCGTCCAACTCCTCACGGACCTGGGATTCTCCGTGAACTACGCCAAATCCCACCTGGTGCCCGCGCAAGTCGCACTGTTTCTGGGAGCGAGGCTCGACACAGTGTCCCTTCTGGCCTCCCCGTCGGAGGAGAGGACCAGGACCATCTTGGGCAAGGTGCAACGGATGTTGGTGGCCGACGCGGCCAAAGTGAGATCCATCAAGTCCCTCCTCGGGATGATGTCTTCCTGCATCTACCTCATTCCCATGTGCAGGCTCCGGATGCGCCCGTTGCAAGAATTCCTGGATGCGCGCTGGATCCAGACGACGGGCAGCTTCGAGGAAAGGATCAAGCTCGACGAGAGTTTCCGACGAGCGATACGGTGGTGGGGCACCCGCGCGCATCTGACGGCGGGCATGGACTTCCAGACCCCAGCCCACCAGGAGACTGTGACCACGGATGCCTCCCTGGAAGGGTGGGGAGCGCACACCGAAAATCTGCACGCGAGGGGACTCTGGCTCCCGACGGAGAAGTCCCTGCATATCAACGTCCTGGAGCTCCGTGCAGTGTTTTGGGCCCTCAGGTCCTTCCTTCCGTCCCTCAAGGGCAAGGTGGTGAGGATCTTCACCGACAACACCACCACCATGTTTTACATCAGGAAACAGGGCGGAACCAGGTCCCCAGCGCTGTCCAAGGAGGCGCAGGACCTGTGGCATTGGGCCGTCGCCCAAGGGATTTTTCTGGTGCCGTTTCATCTGGCGGGGATAAAAAACACCATCGCCGACTCACTCAGCAGGGAGCTGCGCTCGTGCCACGAGTGGGAACTACGGCAGGATCTGGTGGATCGCCTCTTCCGACGGTGGGGCACACCCCAGATCGACCTGTTCGCGACGGCGACGAACACCAAGTGCCGGAGGTTCGCCAGCAGGTTTCCCCAGACGAGGAGCACGGGCGATGCTTTCTCGTTCCCCTGGGAGGGCCTGTTCCTCTACGCGTTCCCTCCCTTGCCTCTGCTAATCCGGCTCGTCAACCAGCTCAAGAGGTCACGGTGCAGGATGATCCTCGTCGCACCTGCGTGGCCGAGGCAGATATGGTTCCCGGACCTTCTGGACTTGTCAGCGTCCCCGCCGATCAAGCTGCCGGCGGACGCGGATCTACTCTCCAGGGAAGGAGGCGCCATCCTCCACCACGACCCGAAGTCGCTGAACTTGCAGGCCTGGCTCCTGCAGCGCTAGAGTTTGGAGGATACGACATACCGGCCGATTGCAGAGAGGTTCTTGCAAAGGCCAGGGCGTCCTCGACTCTTAAATGCTACGGACACAAATGGAAGAGGTTCTCTGTCTGGTGCCACGCACAGAAGATTAACCCTCTACGGATTACGGCTCCCCAAGTACTGCCGTACCTGCTGACGCTGGCCAAAGCTGGTTTGGCACACGCGTCCATCAAGATTCATCTTGCTGCGATCTCCCGATACACCAGAACCACGGGGCGGACGTCCTTGTGGTCTCATCGTCTGGTGAAAGAGTTCATGAAGGGACTGTTCAGATCGTTCCCGCCGGTGAAGGCTCCGGCCCCGGCGTGGGAGCTCAACGTGGTGCTGACCAAGCTCATGGGACCTCCGTTCGAGCCTCTGCACTCGGCCCCGTTGAAGTTTCTATCGTGGAAAACAGCTTTTCTTGTGGCCAGCACCTCCGCACGACGAGTGGGAGAGATCCAGGCCCTTTCCTGCAAGGCCCCGTACTTGACTTTCCACGACACGAGGGTAGTGCTCAGGACGCACCCCTCCTTCATGCCCAAGGTACCGTCGGACTTCCATCTCAACGAACCCTTGGTGTTACCTGTGTTCTTCCCGTCGCCTTCGTCGCCGGCTGAGAGGACTTTGCACTCGCTGGATGTAGCTAGAGCGCTGAAGTTCTACGTGGACCGCACGAAGGGGTTTCGGAAGACGTCACAACTCTTTGTGAACTTTGGACCTGTCAATCAGGGGAAGGCTCTCTCGAAGGCTTCCATCTCCAGATGGCTCTCCGGCTGTATCATGTACTGTCACCGGTTGGCAAACCGACCGCTGCCTGGCCGTCCGAGAGCCCATTCCACCAGAGCGATCGCAGCTACCACGGCGTTCCTATCTGGTGTGCCCCTGCTGGACATATGCAGGGCTGCTACGTGGAGGTCGACGCACACCTTCACGAAATTCTACTGCGTCGACCGGGATTCCAGGGAGGAGTCCAGGGTCGGCCAAGCAGTGCTGCGCAACCTGTTCGCCTGAGGTGAGCCTGGTGAGGAGGTAAGATGCTTAATGTTGAGTTGATGTGATGCTTAATGTTGAGCCTTTGCCACCTCCCGTGGTTGTGCATGTGTGTACTGCTATGTATTCTTTATTCATGAGCATGTGAATCCATGCCAGACCCCATGCTGGAGAAGGAACAAGTTACTTACCTGTAACTGTTGTTCTCCAGCATGGGTCTGGCATGGATTCACATGCGAACCCTCCCGCCTACCCCTCTGCGGCTCTTCACTTGGTCATACTGCCACTTCACGTGCTTCCAAATCTGAAGATGGCTGCCAGAGGCGGTGCTTAGGTAGAGGGCAGTCATTGGCTGTGGTCAGTATGACGCAGAGACCAGTGATTGGTTATTACTACGAAAGACAGATCAGAAACGAAACTGATACTGGTTTTTTCTTTACCGAGGATTCCCAGCCTGACGACGGGGAATATTCATGAGCATGTGAATCCATGCCAGACCCATGCTGGAGAACAACAGTTACAGGTAAGTAACTTGTTCCTTAACCATTCAAGTTTTGTAGGAAGAAAGCGGCTCTTCCAATAAATCGTGAGACAAACCTGTGGCGCCAATAACAGATTTCTTGGCACGTGCGATAACAATGTATATCCATCATCCCTGGTTTTCATCCCAAATAAAATCAGCAGAGGGAGTTTGTTGTCTATTTATCCCATCTATGGCATGTATCCATCCTAGGATTTCCTTCCCATAGTGTTGTACTAAAGGGCAACCGCACCACATATGCCAATAATCGGAGACAGTGGTACAGTTCCACCAACAGTTGGGGCTTATTCAGGATACATTTTCGATTGTCTATGGGGAGTTAGGTGCCATCAAAATAACAACCTGCTCTTGCGAATCGTATATTGAACAGCGATTGTGGAAGAATATACGGCCCTATAAATCGTTGTTCACACTTCCATATCTTCTTGCAGCCCTAGGTCTTTCACGCAATGTGTCTGTGTGCTAGATGTGGTTAAGGGGCCTCTTACTAGATGGAAAGTGGACAGTTTGGAGATAACTCCCACCACGAGTCCGGGCGGCTTAAGTGTTTGCTCAAACGGCATGAATGGATGCCGCAACCGCATATCGCATCGTGGATCCAGCAAAACACCATTTAGTTGCAAATATGTCAATGGTGGTATTGTTCATGTGTGTAAGGCCTGTTCCAATGCCTTTTTAGTCAGGGAGACACCCTTTTTCTAAATCTGTCACGCTCACGGTCTCAAATGCAGCTAAGAGTTGATGCCACGCCGTGATGCCATCCATGTCTTTAGCTCTCCGCCACAGGGACCAAAGAACTGCAAGGACTGGGTGCGTTTGTTTCCAGTGTGACAAGCGCTTATGCGAGGCCCATAGCCCATTGTTGCTACAACATTTTACTAAAACAAATGGGGGTTGGAAAATACCTCACTATCACTAATATAGGAGGAATTTCCCAACCTCAAACAAACCTAATGTCTGTCCGATGTCAAGATGTTCAGCAAAATGTGTGCCCTGTGTCCATTATCCTATTCTGGCCCTCACACTCTAAATACACTCTAAGGTGTAAAGGATATTTGTCTCTTGCGTTTCAAAAGTTCCCAAATGTTCAAATTCAACATAAGTTCAAATCCAATGAAAAGGTTTCCAATAAACAATGTTCAAACTTCCAGAGAATAACTTGCCGACCCAGATTCCTTGTTCCAATACCACAAGTTCAAAAAGAATAATCTGGTTCCATGTCCTGAGGGAATGTCTCTTCCTAAGGACTTTCCTTTCCTTTCTATCTTTTTACAGCAGTTGATAATCCCGAGGGCATTACCCTCAAGAGATTCTTTATAATTTATATCTCTATTGCTCTTCACCTGGCATACTCTCCTGCCACGACTTGTCACACAAACACCTCATGTTACCTTCTCCTGGTACACCTTCCGACCAGGACTTTGTTTCACAAATACTTGGCTTCACATGGTATACTTTCTTGCCAGGATTTAGTCACCCAAATACTTAACTTCACCTGGCATACTTTATTGCCTGGACCTGGTCACGCACATTCTTAACTTCGACTGGTATACTTCCTTGCCAGAACCTTTTTTTTTTAAACATCTTTATTTAAAACTGGTTGCAGCAGGTTACAATCATAACTTTGTGCAGTAATGTTAGGGATGGCAACATTTATTTTGACCCCTTGTTTCCCCTCTCACCTCTCCCCTCCCCGTTAAAAGTTGTAGCTTCCTGTACCATCTCTCTGGCACCCCTGCCCTCTTACGGGACCATATCAATGTACTTAGGGTCATAGAGTGAGTCTTGCTTGCCGTGGCTGGAAGGTCAGTGCTGGGAAGGCCTTGTCATATTCCAGGACTGGGGCCCAGCAATCTGTGAAGTGGTGGAGTGTTCCTTCCTTGGCCGCCGAGACCTTCTCGTCTACCAGGATGTCGCAGACCTTGGTCCACCATAGCAGGAGAAGAGGGCCTTCCCGGGATTTCGATTTGCGGGCGAGTGAGATCTTCGCTGCTAGTAAGAGATGAGTTAGCCTGATCTTGGGTTGCAGCCCAGTAGTGGCGTTCCCAGGAGAGCCACCTCTCGAGTTAGCTGGAGTCTGCACTGGGTGATAGCTTCTATAGTTTGAAGTGCCTGTTCCCAATAGGATTGTTCCACCTGGTAATCCCACCACACATGAAAATAGGTTCCTCGTGCTCTGCATTGTCTCCAGCAGTTCGGATCCAGTGAGCCATTGAAATGGTGCAGACGCTCTGCGGGATAGTACCATCGATAGAGCAGTTTGAGTGCCCCTTATCTATTGGTAACACATCTAGAGGCAGAGTTGTTTCTGGAACAGAGGTCGACCCACGTCTGATTATCGATGTTGTGCCCTAGGTCTGCTTCCCACCGGGCCATATATGCGGGTCTGATGACTAGCATGTCGTCTTGTAGAAGTTTGTAGAGTTTTGTGACTCCCCCTCTGCGGGGCCTTCTTGCAACGAGAGTTGCAGGGGGAAAATCCCACTAGGGGCTCTCTGTTTTATCAGTGGTTGGGAGATCCAGTGACGTAGTTGTGCATAGGTGAATCCGTCAGTTTCTGACAGGTTGAAGCAAGCTTTACATTCCGTGAAGATTACGGGGGATCCGTCTTCAAACAGCTGAGAGAGGGTTTGCAGGCCTCCTTGGGTCCAGTTTTGGAAGTTTGTCGCCTGTAGACCTGGTGCAAAGTCTGGGTTGCAGAGAATTGGGGAGAGAAGGCCTAAACCTTTGGGGGTCTTTTTCCTTTGCAATGCGCTGTCCCAAGTTCTTAGAGTGGTCCTAGTTGATGAAAGAATCAATGGCCACTGTCTGTGTGCTGACGCTTAGGTGTATAGTAGGGCGCTGAGTGTTATCGGATTTCTAGCTTGTTCGATATTTTCCCACTTTGGGGGACCTGTGGAGTCAGCCCATACCATGGAGTTTGTTAGCTGGGCCGCTATGTAGTAGTTGCAGAGGTTGGTTACTCCCATGCTGCCGCATGTGGCTGCTCCTGTTGTCACTGTCTGCGGGATCCGTGCTTTGCCCCTTCTCCATATGAATCGAAAGATTTGTTTTTGTAGTTGGAGGTTGGGTTTTAAGGGAACTTCCACCGGGAGAGACAAGCACAGGTACAGGAACCACGGTAATAAATTCATTTTGCATGCTGTAACTCTTGCCAGGAGTGAGATTTCCTGATCCTCCCACCTTCTGAGGTCTGCTTCTAGGCTGCTGAACAGGTGGGGGAAGTTCGCTGCATACAGCTTTTTGGTGTCTGCCGCAGTATGCACTTCAAAGTGTTTTGTTGTTGTTGTGCTCCACTTCAGTGGGCAGATGGGACGCTGGAGATGTAAAGTCTCCCTCGTTAAGTTCACTCCCAATGCTTCTGATTTAGTGTAGTTGATGGTGAAGCCTGCCACTCGTTGGAAGGCATATAACTCTGCTAGGGCTGTTGGTAGCGAAATTCGGCTATAAGTGAGCGATAGCATCAAGTCATCCACGTACAGGGATACCTTGTATTGTTCACCTTTTAATGTAATTTCTTCGATGGAGTTGCTATTGTGGACTCTTTGGGCAAAGGGTTCCATGATTAGGGAGAAGATTAGTGGGGAAAGCTGGCATCCTTGCCTCGTCCCACAAGAGAGTGTAATGTGAGACGCTATATGTTGGTTTACCCTCCGATCTGGATTGGGGTCCTTGTAGTTGGCTAATAGATGGTGCGAAAGATGGGGCCAAATTGAAATGTTTCCAGTGTTGGTCTCATGAATGACCAGTCGACCCAGTCGAAAGCCTTGGTTGCGTCCAGGGCGAGTAGGGCCAGTTCTTGATGTCCACTGTTGCTATTTCTATGAGGTTCGGGGCCCGGCGGATATGGTCTCTGGTGCTTCTCCCCACAATGAATCCTGTTTGGTCCGAGTTAATAGGTGTGGGGAGAATTCTTGCTAGTCTGTTCGCCAATACTTTGGAGTAAATATTTGCGTCTATGTTGAGGAGCAAGATGGGTCCATGAGGCACGTTCTCTTGGGTCTTTTCCAGGCTTTAGCAGCATGATGGTGGTGGATTCTTGCATCGACAGGGTCACTCTGCCCGTTTCTCTAAAAGAGTTTAGGAGCTCCGTAAGTGGGCCCGTGAAGGAAGTTCTAAAGAATTTGGGAGAGAATCAGTCTGGGCCTGGGGCTCTGGGTTTTAGGGATTTTATCACCTGTTCCACTTCCTCATTGATGATGGGCAGCTCCAAGGTTTTTTGTCTGCATCTGGTATCTGTGGTAGGGCCGCTTCCGCAAGATATTGCTCCTGCAACTTCGGGTGTCGTGGGGTGGCCTTCATGGTGCTGATTAGGTGTGTGGTTGCCAACGGTAGCTTAGTTTCTTCCGCGTATTGGGTGACCCGCCCATGTTCTTTAAGGCCAGGTATCTGATTCTGGCGGGAAGTCTTGGCTAATTTTCTGACTAGGAACTTCTTGGATTTATTTCCTTGTACATAGTAGCTCTGTTTAGTCTTTATGAGAGATTGGGTGGTCTGTTCCGCGTAGTGTACTTCTAGCTTGTTGCAGATGATTTGCAGGGCCCGGGCTGCTCTTGGCGACCAACCCTTCTTATGGTTCATCTCTGCTATGGTTATGTCTTTCTCCAATTGCTCTTTTATCGTAGCTCAGCATTTTTTGTAGGCAGCCGCATGAGCTATCGGCTCCCCTCTATTGACCGCCTTCATCCCTTCTCATCTCGTGGCAATTGAGGTGGGGCCGGCATGGTTTTCTTTAAAGTAATTCTGAATGGCTGGGATGGGGGGGCGCTATAGAGCCCGACCAAAATGGCCGCGAGCCTGTGAGCTCTCCAGACTATGTGACAAATAAGATCAAAATCCTGCCGTTCACATGGCCCGTTATGCGCTGAGAACATGAGATAAACTGGCTAATGATCCTCGCAGCGCTTCGCTGAAGTTTGGTGCCTCCAGAGCCCTGCGTTGCTGAGAACCGGTGAGGGAAGCTATGCCGAGGGACGGAAGCAAGGAGAATGTGGTGCGCCATGAGGAAGGTGGTGCTGTGAGGACCGCATTGAAGGAGACCCCAGGCAGAGACCCCTGCTGGCACTGGAGTCAGTGCGCAGTTGTGGGGAGGGGGCGAATCCAGAGCCCCATGGGAACACGCTGCTGAACCGTCACCGGACCAGAAGCCTTCCGGACGGCCCTCTGCTGAGCTGAGGTGAGCCGGACGAGTTCCCGGGCCAGAGACGGTGTGCGGTGTGAACAGCTGCAGGGCTGTGCGTCGTGGTGGGCAGGACAGGCGTCCTGTTGCGTGTGAGGCCTCCCACTTGCCTTCCCGTGCGGCCTCCCCCTTGCCTTCCCATTGCGGCACTGCCCCTATCTCCGAGGGAACGAGGGGAATGCATTGGTGCACCGAGAGGAGAGGGAGGTGAGCTTTGGACACCCTCGGCGGGACGCAGCCACGCAGCAGTGCATACACCCCGCAGAGAGTGAGGAACCGCCTCCTAAGGAGTGATAAACGTGGGGCAGGACCCGGCGGCCAACCCCCAGGAGGGGAGAATAACTCGCCAAGGCACTGGTGGGCATTTGGGTCACCACGAAGAGGATCAAAGATCAGGAACTGCTAAGGTGCCTGGCTTTGAAAACATGCCCATCTGAGTGGTGTCAAGATTGGAAGCTGTGGACACTGGCAGATCAGCTGAGAGACCCCCCAGACCTGGACCCTTCTCTGCCATCTGTGACCCGTGTGGCTGCACGTGGACCACGGTTAGGGAAGAATACCTATCAGTTCTAAAGGACTGTTGCTGTAGGGGGGAGCTGCACGTACCGGACCACACATCTAGGGGTTTGCTGCTGCTGGACATCACCAGAGGTTGCGGCACAGAATCCTGGTGAGGCAGGAGGTGCTCCAACAGAGCATATTGAGCCTGTCACTCGGGGTATGCCCCACCCTGCACCAGTGTGACAACGGCCCCCCGTCCCCAGACTAAAGAAGAATACTCACTCCAATATAGCAGAGGGACGCTGCCGCAGACTCCTGCGTGTCGATCTTGACCTCTCTAACCCGGAGACGACTCTCGCCCAGGACATCTGGTGGGGGGAGATGTTGCATCATACCGTTTGTCCAAGATACAGACACGCACAGCAAATCAAAACTCACTAACGCTACTGTGAAGATCCCTGGGGCATCCCACATCCCCGCACCGCTACATCCTGATGGCATCGTCCGGACCCATCTACAGAGGCTGACATCCAGCATAGCACACAGACCCGGGTGGAGGAGAAACATTAGTGGAGAACCGCAGACCGAAAGATGGCAAAGGCGAACAAAAGTGGGAAGCAGCAGACAAAGCTCCACTTTGAGGCTGCCTCGCAACATAAACACACTAAGGGCCACGGATCCACCCGAGTGGAGCAGTCCACAGATTGCCCAAGACACCACCATTGCGTTCCACGACATAAAAGAGATGTTCAGTCAGCTGCAAAACAGTATTCAGTCCCTCGAAGGGAAGATGGGCACGCTAACCTGTAAGGTGGACCACATGCAAGTCCGCCTGGACAAACACGGCGAGAGGCTCGATGAGGCGGCGGGAAGGATATCAGCGGTTGAGGATGAGACTGCCTCGAAATCCAGGGACTTTCAACAAATGAAGAGGATGCTGAAAGAACTCACGGAGAAGCAAGACTATTTAGAATCAAGGTCTAGATGGAATAATCTGCGAATAATTGGCGTTTCTGAGGCGGCAGACCAATGGAGCATGGAACCATTGGTATAGGAGATCTTGAGGGAAGCATTGGGCCTGGATGGCTTTTCCAACATCTTCGTGGTGGATAGAGCACACAGGATACCCAGTGGCAGGAAACGAAAACCCGGAGCTCCACCACTACCATTAATTGCACGACTGCTAAATTACCGGGACAGGGACTCTGCACTACGGAAGGCAAGAGAGAAGGGGACCCTCGCATACACAGGGGACACAATAAAAAATTTCCCAGACTTCTCTGATAAAGTTTAGGAGTCACACAGAACCTATATTGATGTGAAGAAGAGGATGCGGGAGAGAGGTATCTGTTATGCCATGATGTTTCCGGCCAGGCTCCGGGTGGAACACGAGGGGCGCACACTGTTCTTTACCACCCCGGCTAAAGCCAACAAATTCCTCAAACATTTGCCCCGGAAGCCAAGGCCCAGAGGGAATAATGATTGAAAACACACCGGATTGGGCACGAACCACCGAGTATGAAGCTAAAGGGTCTGGAGCAGACCTTATCATAGTGAGTGTGTAGACATAGTCAGGCCACTTGTTACTACCCAAGCGGAAGCAAGGTTAACAGATTACAATGCTGGCCGGCTGGGGTAGCCAGCCCAGTGATGCAGAGGGAATGTTTTTTACTGGCGGTTGGGGTCATCGGTGGGGGTGGGGTAGGGCAGAGGGGGAGGTTTACGCAAGAAAGAAGCATTGCAACACGCGGTACAATATGGGGTAGACAATGGGGGAGATCATTTATTTATTCATTCAAATTTGTAGAGCGCGCAGCAGCCCGGAAGCATCGCAGCACTTGTTACAGACAGTTTTCTTAGTTGCAGATGATTTCAGACAAAATCAGTTTACAGTACAGGCAGGTGAAAGAGTAGAGCAATTCAAGGATTAGACGAAGAGTGAAGTTTTGAGTTTTCTTCGGAAAAAGCAAGGAGCGAGTTTTCTGCTCTGATGTCATGGTCCAGAATACACCCAGGTCCAGGAAAAAGGCCCTGGAAACAGTAGTGTGATACCTTGAGGAATGGCAGGGTCGATTTAGATGCCTCGCATGGAATGTGCGCGGGCTGAACTGCCCATTGGAGTGTAGAAGGGTCCTCCTCTATCTGCATCGACACCAGGTGGGAATTGTGTTCCTGCAGGAGACTCACCTCACACTGGCAGCTGAAGCGCGTTTCGGTAAAGCCTGGGGCTGCCACCGATATTACTCTTCGTATTCATCCTACGCAAGAGGGGTGAGCACTAATATTCACAGTACGGTAGGGTTCAACTTAGTCTCCACAATCATGGATGGTGAAAGGAGGGGCCTGATAGTGCGAGGAACGATACAGGGGCGTTTGTATAGCCTAGTTAATTATTACGGGCCTAATCAGGACACAGTCACTACTCTGGAATAGTTTAACCGACAACTAGGGGAGGCCACGCCCAGAGAGATAATCTGGGCAGGCGATTTCAACGAAGTGATGGACCTGGGGTTGGACCACACGACGAGTCCGGCCGAACCCCGATCAAGGGTCATGAAGAACTAAATGAGATGAGTCAATCGTGGAACTAGAAGATGTATGGAGACTCAAGAATCGGGGGGTGCGACGATACACTTTTCACTCGTCCTTCCATTGCACAGCAATGCGCCTGGACTTCTTTTTGATCTCTCAGACACTAGTGGGGGTCACAACGGAGGTCACCATTCTGGCACGCACACTGTCTGATCACGCACCGGTACTATTGGTCATGGAACTATTGGGTAGGAGGAGGGAGAGGAGACCATGGCGATATAAAGGAGAGGCTCTGGAAGACGCACTGTTCCGCAATGGCATATCACAGTCCATAGATAATTTCTTTGCGATTAATGAAGGCTCGGTTGACTCAGCGGGAACCCTATGGGAAAGTTTCAAGTGTGTAATACGTGGGGAGTGTATTGCCAAAGAGGTGGGGATATGATATGATTGGTTATTTATAACTAATGCTCAAACAGATCAGACTCGAGCTGGACACTGTAGTGTCCAGTTTAAGTATACTGCAGGCGACCCAGGGCCCCGGGGGCCCCAGCCAACATGCCCAAATGAAACAACAGTTTAAGACGTTGGCACACAGGGAGGCAAAGCAATATGGGGAATGGCAGAAACCAGGCAGGCTACTGGCAAGGGCTGCGAAGATGGAGGTGCACACATGATCGGTCACATCGATAGTAGACGAGCATGGGGTAGAGAGGTTTGATGATGCTGGGATAACACAGGAGTTTCATTGTTTCTACTCAGATTTATACTCATCCCATACACACGCTTCCCAAGAGGAACTAGAGGGATACTTACATCAAATGGCCCTATACTGGTGTTTAGAGAAAGACAGGGCAGGACTGAATCGCCAATTAACCTTGGAAGAAGTAATGACGGCCATTAGGTCTCTGCCCTCTGGGAAAACCCCCGGACCAGATGGGTTTGGGGTGCAATTGTATAAATTCTATGCATCAAAAATAGGTCCCTAATGCTTACAAATGTATCATTAGAGCGCCCAGGAGGGGAAACTCCCGGTGTCCCTGAGGAAGGCTCAGGTCACAGTCTTACCAAAGGCCGCCAAGCCACCAAACAACTGTGCGTCATATGGGCCGATCTCCCTCATCAACCTAGATAACCAGATCCTAGCTAAGATATTGGCCTCCAGACTGGTTCCCCGATGACCAGGATGGTGAGGGCAGACCAGGCGGGCTTTGTTCCAGGACGCTCCACTTCCTTCGGGATACAGAGAATGTTTGGACTGATCTCCGCAGTTGATCGGGAAGACCACAAAAGCGCCGCACTTCTAGGCGCCACAAAGGCGTTTGACTCGATGGAGTGGCCCTGTCTGTTTATAGTCTTGCGTAGAATGGGGTTGGGACAGATATATATAGCCATGGTGTCGCTACTATATGAATCACCAAAATCCAGGGTGCGGGTGAACGGTCAGCTCACCCCAGAGATTGCCCTGAGCAGGGGCACGAGACAGGGGTGTCCCCTCTACCTGCTGCTTTTTGCCCTTGTGATAGAACTGCTGGCTGAAAGGGCTAGGGAGGCCCATATACATATAGGGAATTAAACTCTTTAAACATAAGGTGGTTATCTCACTGTACACAGACGATATTGTGTTGTACCTTAGGGACCCCGATAAGAACCTGGACCCCATCATGGAGGAAGTGGTCAAATTTCCGCTTGTTTTGGGCCTTGTGATCAATGCGGCCAAATCAGTCCTCTTTCCGCTAACAGAAAGTGTGGTACAGTATGCTGATAAATGGGGGTTTCAATGGCAGATAGTACTCGCTATCTGGGGGTTACCATTGCCTGGGACACGCACACGATATTTGAAAGCAACTATCAGAAAACCGTAATCCAGGCGAGGGAGGCGACCAGCAGGTGGAGGAGCTTACCACTCTGCCTATATGACAGGATCTCCCTGATCAAAATGGTGTTGCTCCCCCGATTTCTTTGTGTTTCTTAACACGCCTGTCGCAGTCCCAGCGGGCTACTTCCGGGAGGGGAGATCAGTAATTACCCAGTATATTTGGGCCGGAAAAACAGCCAAGGGTATTGTGGGATAAACTGACAGTGCTGGTACAGGGGGTGGGGTGGGGGGCTGGCTGTACCAGACTTGGAAATCTATGACAATGTGGCGCCGGCCGGGTTTGCCCTTTATTGGTTTGGGGAGCAGGGAGAGAGGAGGCATGTGGCGGTGGAGAGGGCACTGGCAGCACCATTCTTATTACGATCCAGTATTCTCACGGCCCCTGAGAGAGGGAACAGGACGGGGAACATGGCGGAAAATCGCCTGCACAGCATTGACACGTATTGAGCTTAGATCACAGGCAGAGGTCCTCTACTGCACAGCACTGCCGGTATTATTCACTGCAGGCATACCACTTACCTCAGAAAAGGGCTTTGTTAACTTTATGCAAAAATTGGAAGTGTACAATTAACGTGATCTGTTTCCCAAGGGGAGGTTTATAACATTAAATGAACTGAAGGCCAAGGGGGTGCCTGAACCCCTTGGAGGTGTTCTTATATTTTAGGTTGAAAACAGTGCTCCAAAAGATATTCCAGACTTTTTTGGAGCAACCAGCAACGGCTCCAATACTCGATGGAGTAATTTCAGGGGGACTGCACAGGAAGGTGGTTTCGGTCATGTATGCTATGTGCCTGCGCGCTTTGCCTCAGATCTCGTCCCCTAGAGAAAAGTGGGAATTATCCCTTGGACATGCGATATCCGAGGAGGAATGGAGATAGTTGTGAGGGGACTAGGAAGGCAGTAATAAACGCCAGATACAAATTGATTCCTTTGAAATATCTGCACCAATTCTATTACTCGCCTACCCAAATTCATGACTACTTTCCGGAGGCAACCACCAGCTGTAACCAATGCAATGAACCTAGGGCCGATTTTATACGTATGGCATGGTGGTGCCTTGTAGAACAAACTTTCTGAGCGGCAGTGTGTAAGACTGTGAGAGAAACTATTGGTGAGGTAATAGACCTAAACCCCATGACTGTACTCCTAGGGTAAGTGGTCCCTAAGGGCAGGAGGTGATTAACAGGGCTACTCCTGCTGCTGGCAAAGAGGAGGGTGGCAATTCACTGGAAAGGCCCGGCGTACCCCAAAATAGAGGATTGGCTCTCGGATGTGGTGCGATGCAACGATATGGATACCGGATTTAGAGGTTTATCATCCTACTGCTCGAGCCCATCCACCATGTGGGAACCATGCACACACTATTTGCTGAACCAAGCGGAGGAAGAGATTCAGGAGCCGGAAGTAGGTACAAGCCCTAGAGACACACAAAACACCATCCACGCTTGGTGGTGTGTGGTCATGTGCATCCATGGACCCACTTAAATGCCAAGCGCACCTACCCTATCCAAAATGCTCGATAACGTGGCAACTCAATCACATTGCACTGATGTGACCCACCAGGAGAGGAAAATAAACTGTCATCAATGCAAAGGCCCGATTAGACTCTGGATAACGAATATGGAGACTGCAGAGCCCACGCCCAATCCAAATGCTTCTTGTCTTGAAGCCAATAAAAAGATTTATAAATTCTGAATGGCTGTGGCCAGGGCATCTCTGAGAGCCATATCATGTAACATCGGCATAGAGGGTCCATTGTGGTCTTGGGAGCCCCGGGTGGGGGGGGGGGGTTTGGGTCTGGATTATGGAGGCGAGCTGTCAGGATCACCAGGGCATGGTCCGAGAGCACTCTTGTGCCTATTCGCACTTAGTCTGTGAAGGAGAGAACTTGGGGACTGCCGAGCAGCAGGTCTATGCGGGATGAGGTGCATTGCACTTAAGAGAAAAAGGAAAAATCTTTAGCTGTTTATTTATTTATTTATTTTAAATTTTTATAATGCGCCAACATGCCAGCGGGCCTCAGGGCACACATTGAACAAAGACAAAGACAAAAGACAAACAGGCATATGAGGCAGAAGGAGAGAAGAGTCAAAGGGTTATTCCAAGTTGAAGAAGTGAGTTTTTATGCAACGTTTGAACACGGTGTAGCTCTGGATCTGCCGTATCCGAGCTGGCAGTGTATGCCAAAGAAGGGGACCCTGAGCATCAAGAGTTGTACCTCCAAATTTGGCTGTCCTGAATTTAGGATGTTTGAGAATTATCGCAGAGGAAGAGCGAAGGTTCCTCACATTAGGTTTGGTGCTAATACGGGATGACAGATAAGTGGGACTACTTGGACTAAGGCATTTGTGGGTCGTGGTAAGCATCTTGTGTTATGCAATGTTTTTTTTTTAACTTTGGTTTTTATTGGCATTTTGTGAGACAAAGAACAAAAAGGAAAATATTGCATAAACCCCGAACCCCCCCTTTACATAAACCCCCCTGATATCTCCTCCCCCCCTAGACCATTCCAAAACCCACGGAAGCCTCTCCTAGCCTGAAGGTTATGGGTGTTTAGAATTGCGTATATACAGGAAACCGCAACTTTTCTAGAGGTTGCTAAGTCCAGAAGTTTCTCGAATGGAGTTAGTTGTCTCCGCAGGTTTGATCCCCATGCAGGGTCATTGAAAATGCCCTTAAGACAAAGGTATTCGAAGATGGAGAGGGTCCCGCCTCCCAGCCCATCCCTGAGGTCCTCATAACTCAGGAATTCAACCTCCCTGAATAGCTGGCCCGCCCATTCCAGGCCCTCATCAGACCAAAGCTGGTATTGTCTCAACCCTCTGCTGCCCAGATTCAGGGGGGGCCCCCACAAGGAGGTCATAGGGGACGGTCAAGAGGAAAGGTGGGCCGTCCGGGGACACTCCTTCCAGATCTCCCAAAGCACACCCAGGGTCGGGTGGGCCAGTACTTGTTTCGGGATTGACTTGCGAGGGGCCCATAGGAGGTCTCGGACTTTGAGGGGGTGGACGTCCATGTCCTCCAAATATGACCAATATGTCCGCAGGCCTTCCTTCATATGTTCTAGGAGGACCCGTAGTTGTGCTGCGTGATAATACAACTGGAAATCTGGGAGACCGAATCCCCCTCCTCCCTTGGAAGCGTCAGGGTGGCTCTTCTGACCCTTGGGGTTTTCCCCTGCCAAATGAAGTCTCGGACCCCCTTATGCAAGTCTATGAAGGTTTGAGCGGGTACCCGGGTAGGGAGGGCTGTAAAGAGGTATAAAGCCGGGGCAGTATATTCATTTTGACTGCCGTCATCCGGCCATACCGTGAGAGGATCATTTTTTCCCCATCTCCTCAGGTCAGAAGTGATCTCGGACAGTATGGGCTCGTAGTTGGAGGTTCCCAGTTCTGATAGGTCCCTGGTAAGGAGGACACACAGATATTTTATGTTGCTCTTGCCCACAGCTATCCCATGAAACCTGATCAAGGGGTCCAGTACCGGGTCCACCAGGCGCATTGGAAGGAGAACAGACTTGGTTGTATTGATTTTTAGGCCTGAAAAACACCCAAAGGAGCTAACCAGGGACAGAAGGGGAGGGATCGAAGAAACTGGGTCCACCAGGTATGCCAGGATGTCATTGGCAAACAGGGAGAGCTTGAATTCCACCTCTCCCCTTCTGATACCCCTGATGTCTGGGTGGGATCTAACCGCTATGGCCAAAGCCTCCATCGTGAGGACATATAGCAGGGGGGAAGAGGGGGCAGCCCTATCTAGTCCCTCGGGTGAGAGGAAAGGATTCTGACAGCAATCCGTTCACCTGGACCCTTGCGGTAGGGGCGCTATAGAGGGCGGCCACCCAACTCAGGATGTGCGTCCCGAAGCCCATTCGCTGGAGGAGGAGGGTCATGTATCTCCACTCTACTCTATCGAAAGCTTTTTCCGAATCCAGGGACAGGATGCATGCATCAAGATTTGAGTTTTGGGCGAAATGTATCAGGTCTATTGTTTTGTGGATATTGTCCGACCCTTGTCTACCCCTAATGAAACCCACCTGGTCCCCGTGGACTAGCTTCTGCATTATCCCCTCCATCCGTCTACCCACCACCTTGGCCAAGATCTTGACATCGATGTTGAGCAATGATATGGGCTGGTAGGACGAACATTCCCTCGGGTCTTTTCCTTCCTTGGGTAGGACCACTATGATGGCTCCCATCATGGAGTCGGGGAGGGTGCCCCCTTCCAAAACCCCCTTCCAAAACCGAGTTGAAAACCTTTGCCAGGTAGGGAGACAGGGAGGAGCGAAACCTCTGATAGAAATAGACCGAAAAGCCATCCTCCCCCGGGGAGGTCCCCACCTTCATCCCGCTGATCGCCTTCTCCACCTCTTCCTCGGTCACCCGACCCTCCAGCCCCTCTGCCAGCTCCCGGGGAAGGGACGGTATCTGAATGGAGTCGAGAAACTCCTCAATCTGGGCATCGCCACCGTCATATTCCGAGGCGTATAACGACTCGTAGTACTGGCGGAAAGCTTCACTTATATGGGGGGTGTCATAGCCTTGTGTTCCCCTGTTGTCTCTCACCTCTTTCACCATCCTGCTTCTCTGAACCTTCCTCAATTTCCAGGCCAGGATCTTATCCGCTTTGTCCCCCTTCTCGTAGTATTTCTGTCTGACCATTTGGAGGCTCCTCTCCGTTTTATGGAGGTGCAGGTCTTTTAATTGGAGTCTGTAGTCTCCAGGGTGGCCACGCCGTCCTGGTCTAGGGTCTGTACCGGAGAACCCCCCGGTTGAAGGCACGCTATTTTTCCCCTCAAAATCCTCTCCTGGGTCTCCCTTTCCCTCTTCTGACGAGAACCCATTTTAATGAGTACTCCTCTTAGGGTCGCCTTGAAGGCGTCCCAGAGGGTGTGCGTGCCCACCTCCCCGTTATCGTTGAGCTCAAAAAACTCTGAAATAGCATCCAGGACGGCCTGGGCGTGTACCTCATCTCTCAGAATGGCGTTGTTACATCTCCAGCGTCCCCTCCGTCCTCTACATCAGTCCCCTGCCAAGGTGACTCTGACCAAGTCGTGGTCTGTTCAAGGCACAGGATCTATCCTGTAACCCGCTATGTGTGGGCGGAGCACCTCGTCCGCGAGAATATAGTCTATCCTGGAGAAGGCTTTGTGAGTGGAGGAATAGTATGAGAAAGAGGGAGTCCCCGTTCGGGGGGTGGGCACCGTGTCCACCAGGCCCAGGCCCTCATTCACCCTCTGAAAACAGCGTGACATGGCGTCTCCTGCGGGTCTGGGGTTTGAAGCTCCCACCCTCTGTCTATCTCTGGATGGGTTGAGGACCATATTAAAATCACCTCCCACCACCAATGGGCCCTGGACAAAAGTTTTCAGCCTTTCCCCCACTCCCTCCCAGAATTGGGCCTGGCCCTCGTTTGGAGCGTATACTACTGCCAAGGTTATGGGCGCTCCCTGTAGGAAGCCCCGCACCAAGAGATAGCGGCCTTCGGGGTTCCTGAGGATGGAGTCTTTCTCGAATCCCAACCCCCTAGCGATCAGAATTGCAACCCCTCTTTTCTTCCCTTTGTGGGATGCACAAAAAATGTCCTCGATACCGCCCCCACGCATCCTGGGCTCCTTCCACCTCGCCCAGTGCGTCTCCTGCACGAAGAGTAGGTCCAGCTTAGCCCTCCTAAACTCTCTGCTGATTAGGGATCTTTTCGTGGGGGTGCTCAGGCCCCGCACATTCAGGGTTCCCACCCCTAGGGCTGGTCGGTCGTCAGCCATAATCGCTGTCACCTTCCCCCTTGGTCACTGATGTTGCATGGTTGCTCCCTCCCTGCATTCTGTTTTCCTTGTTTGGACATTTTTGAAACCTTTCCCCAACTTACCCCCCAAACCACCCCCCCCCCCCGAAACCCCCAACTTGTGTACTAACCCCCTCCCCGGCGTCCAGCCATGTAGTCCCTCCATTCCTGGATTCTTGGCTGGACCACCAGCCGGTTCCCTACGGCTAGGCGTCAATAACAAAGCACGCTAAAGTGAGCCCCCCACCCCCCTACCTGTCCCCCCCCTGAACTCCCCGGCTTGGGCATTGCTTGAGGGGGAACTAGAAATGTCTTCCCCTCCCGATTGTCTGGGCCCGATCTATGAGTGTACCGGGCAGTACCCCCCTGCCCCGTTGGCGACCAACCCCTGGGCCCAGGATGGTATTTCTCACAGCGCCCATGGTTGTGACCCCCCGATGCCCCGTTATACTTGCAGTTTGAGGGGGTGCAGCAAGCGAAGCGTCCCCGGAGTCTTCCAGTTGTCTGTTCCCGATGATCATCGTGGGGTCGCTGGTGTCACCCCTCCGAATCGGCTCGATCTTCCTCCATCGGAGTTGGTGGTGTGTTCAATTTCTTGAACTTCCTAGCGCCGGTTTTCCTTCTTCTGGAGTTAGACTGGCCGGGGGTGCCCCTGCTGAGCGCTTCCGGCCCCACCGGACCCCTCCTGGGGGCGAGTTCACCCACGTAGTCCTGGATAGCACCCTTGATGTCCTCCTCCGTTATCAGAGTTGTGCGTTGGCCTGAGTATTCAAAGGACATGGAGAAAGGATATCCCCATCTGTAACGAACGCCCTTCTCTTTCAGTTATTGTGTCAGGGGGCGGCACATCCTTCGTTTGGCATGGGTGTAAGCTGAGAGATCTTGAAAAATAGAGATTTGGGCGCCATTGTAAGTTATCGTCCCCGCCTTCCTCACAGCCTCCTGAACTTTGGCTTTTTCGGTGTAATAGTGAAAACGGGCTGGAACCGATCTGGAGCTCCCCGACCTTCCCCCGCCCTGTGCACCCGGTCAAACGTGAGTTCCGTTGTCATTTCTTCTGCAAACAGGAGAGTGACAATGTCTCTCACCACTCGGGTCAACTCCCTCTCCGTTTCGCCATCCGTTTCCTGGATCCCAAAGAACCTAAGATTGTTCCGTCTCTCCCTATTTTCATAGTCGTCCATTAACCTGGCTCTCTCTTCATCCCTCTTTTCCAGAGCCGCGAGCCGTGTGCCGAATTGGACTTCCAGAGATGTAGAGGACTATTGATAGTTTTCCACTTGTAGGACCCTGTCCTCGATTTTGTCGACTCTTTGGTCCAATTTCTCGAACTTCTGAGCGATATCAGATCTCTTTTCTCTAATCTACTGGAGGATGGAGGCAAATCTCTTTCCATCGTCATTGCGGGCTGGCCAGCAGGTTCAGGGTGGGCCATGCTTCCGGAGAGAGTAGGGACCTCGGTAGTGATCTCTGTTTCTTAGAAGCAAAAAACAAAACGTTTGTAGGGTCTTCCTCCAGCTCATGGGGTGTTACTGGTCCCCTGTCGCGGGGTCCGCTGCGGTGTGGGGGGCCTCTGGGGGGGAATGCCGTGCCGCCCCAGGGCCAGACAGGTTCACGTTTCACCAGTGGGGTTTGTAGACAGTGAATTATCCCGTGCTGGGGGTGGAGCAGCCCACCAGGCGGGCACTTGCCCCGCCAACCGAGGACGGGGGCCTCTCACCTGGGTCGCGGGCCGCCTGCTGGCTCAGGGTAGGTCGTGGGCCCGCTGAAGTTCAGAACGCCAAAGGCGCTCTTCAGTTCGCGAGAGCGGAGCTCGTGGCGTCTTCCTTCCGTCCGTGAGGGCGTGCTGACCCCCAGCTTCGTGGTCTGTTGCGGCCTAATGGGCCCTTGAGGGTGTGCTGTCCCGGGGTTGTATCGTTGCGCGTTTCTCAGGTGGGGGTTGCAGGAGCGAGGTTTGACCCCTTTGGGGGGTGGGAGGGCCCCTCAGGCGGGCACACGCCCCGCCGTTGCAGACGGGGGCCTCTCACCTGGGCTGCCGAGTCGCTGTCATCTCCCGGGGTAGTCCCCCCGGGGTCGTCCGTCGTCTGGCGGGTCCTCGCGCCGGGGCCCGGCCTGGAGCCTCCCCCCACCGTGCCCACGGACGTGGGGGACCTCGCCGTCGGCTCTCCGGCCGGAGGTTGCCGTCGTGGCTCTGGGTGGGACCCGGGCTGGGGCAGCTGCTGGGGGCCTCCTCTCCTGGGACCTCCTCCGGCGTTGTCTTCCTGGGCCTGCGCCGTGGGACCCTGAGCAGGGCCAGAAAGATGTCAGTTTCCTCCGTCCCAGGTCGGGCGGGGGGGGCCGCCGCTGGTGCCCGCCCGGGGAGCGCCACCCCTCCGACACTCGCCTTCCACCACCGGGCTCCTTCTCATCCAGTGCCGTCACACGCAGCGCCTGCCTGGTCGTGCACCGTCACTCCCAGATCTCCGGTTCCACTTGGAGTTGGAGGTCCGTTCCTTCGAGCGGGGGCGTCACAGTGGGTTCACCAGCTCCTGCCACCCGTTGTGCTCGCTCGGGGGAGACTCGCGGGGGAGGAGGGGGTCAATCCCCTGAAAAGGCCCAGCCTCAACGGGAACTCCGCAGTCAGGCAGCCATTGCCTGTGCGCCCCCCTGGTGGCCTCCGTGTTATGCAATGTTTGACGGGAAGCCAGTGGAGTTTTTTCCTGAAGGTGGAGATATGTGTACGACGAGACTGATTAAAGATGTTACGCACAGCATTATTTTGAGCCACTTGAAGAGATTGGATGTTAGAGGCTGTGGTGCCCGCCAAGAGGCTATTACAATAGCCCAATCTTGAATTTATCAGTGCAGTGGACAAGAGAGCACAGTTCTCTTCTGATATGAATGGTCAACTGTATCCTATTCTCTCTTCTATAAGACCACAGCTAGATTTCATGCTGGAAACATGGGATTTCATGGAGAGTTCTTCATCAAGAACAACTCCTAAGGTCTTGATTTCTTTTGGACGATAATTGTGGTGTTGGCAATATAGAAACTTGCATAGTTGGAATCAAGTTTCGCCCAAGTGTTTTTAGATGCCAGGATAAGGAGTTTGGTCTTTTTATCGTTCAGGGCAAGAGAATTGCAGGCCATCCAATCTTGTTGGGAGTAAAACCCTCCAGGTGCCCACCACTCCTAGGGATTTGAAGAGTCGTCGTAGGCACATGGCTGTTTTGGAATCTCTTGGTGCGGGTGGTTTGATTTATCCATGAGAGGATCCGGGACAATGTTAGTCTCCTATTGCTGTTTGGCCCGCTAGGAAAGGGAGCAGGGCGATTTCTAGTTCAATGAATAATCCTTCTTGATTTTCGTTGGTAGCGTAAGCTGATGTTAAGGTGTATAATTTGCCAAACGGTTCCCCTTTCACTGCTATTTAACGGCTGTCTGAGCTTTGTAATGTCTTGTTCCATGAATGGGATGCCTCTCGCTATCAGGATTGCTGTGCCTCCCTTTTTGGTAGCACTAGTTGCTAAATATTGTTTCGGGAAGGTTCTGTCCCATAGATGTGGGAAGTCTACTTTGGTCAGATGCGTTTCCTGAAGGAAGACCACTGAGCTGGCGTTGGAGGGTTGCTTTCCGTTTGCTGGGGGAGTTGAGGGCTCTGACCTTTAGGGTCACGAAGCAGAGCTTTTGATGTGGAGGAATGTCTTCCTGTTGGAGCGCCTCCGCTTTCGGGTAGGGAGATTCAGGGTTTGACTGCTTTCAACTGTCATTTGAAGCTTTGGGCTTTACTCCTGACCACTGCGACCAGGGTTTTAACTTTTGTGAACTGGTGGTGAACGTCACTAAATAACAAAGGAATAATCGGAGAACCAAAACCAAGATCAAACTGGGCCTTTGGGCCCTTGAGCCAGCGAGAGTATTCATGGCTGGGGTGAACTGTGGGAATCCTGAGCTCCCGCATTGCTTTGTTGTTGGGAGCCAAGGCTAATTTTCTTTAGGATAGTCGTTGGTGGCACCTCTAGGGGAGAGACCAGTGGAACCATTCATTTTTGCTTCAGGGAGTGCGTGATTCCCCCCCCCCCCTTTCTGGGCCTTATCCAGACATTTTGTCATGGTTTCAGTGCATCTCTTGTGCCCTCGGTGGGGGACGGCTCCGCACATCTTCATTGGGGGTTGATGGTGCCCCCCCAGGATGCCCCCTGCCTCCTCAAGAGAGCTGATCACATGAGAGTGGCCTTCAAACATGAATTGTAGGGCTGCTGGGAACAGCCAGCTGGATTTTATTTTCTGGTCTTGGAGAAAGGTGGTGAGTGGTCTAAGGGCTCTGTGTCTCTGGACTGCGGTTGTCGCCAGGTCCGGGACACCTGTAGCAGAGCCCCTTGGAATGTCGGCTCTCCTTGCGTTAGCCTGGCTATCATGATCTCTTGTTTAGTTGACAAAATATGGACCCGGGTGTTGATGTCTGGCAGCTCCATTGCAGCAGCCCCTCTACCGCTCCACAGCCTGTGGGTCTGGTCCAGCAGCAGCATTGCCTTGTCGCAGTCAGGGAGGAGGGTTTGAAAGAAGTTTCTCACAAAGGTTTGTATGGCCTGATCAGGGATTGTCGCTGGTACCCCTCTCATCCGAACGCTGTTCCTGCGGGCCCTGTTTTCCAAGTCCTCCTGTTTGCCCATCACTTATTCGTTTTTCCCCTCCAGGGCCTGGAGTTTTCTCCTTAGGTCAGTTAGTTGTTCTCCTTAGGTCAGTTAGTTGGGCCGCGTGGTCTCTGGCTTGGTCTTCGGTCTTGGTAATTCTATACTCTAGTTCTCCCATCCGTTTGTCCAGTCCCTCCACTTTGTTATTGATTTCGCCATGCAATTCCAAAATTCGGATTTGATATCCGTCAGGAGGGACTGAATGTCTTCCTTGGTGGCCCATTGGCCTGCAGGCCTCTTTGGAGAGTGAGTTATTGGGCTCCTGGTCTCGAGCTTTTTACCTTTTATCTTGCAATAGTAGCATGGTAGCAGTGTCCGTCGTATTGTGTGTTTTTTGGTGCTTTGACATCTTTCCCTTTGGGGTGGGGGTTGGGGGTCTCCGGGCCCTATGCTATAGTAGTGGTGGAGCAGCGGAGAGAGGGGGCCTTCCTCCTAGCCCCATTGATTTTCTGAGGTGGCCCTGGTGGTGGCCTTCTGGCTTATGCTGCTGTACCTCCCAGGTAGCTTGCCACCTCTCATGGCTTTTTTACCTTCTCCTCTGGCCCATGAGTGTCCAGTAGCCCTTGAAGTTCTGGGATAGTCTGATAGAGGTGGCGTCTCTGGTAGCGTCTCTGGTAGCAGGTTAAGGGTAGTAGTCTGACTGGGTAGTTGCTCCCCTGCCCTTGCAAGCTTGCTGGCGTTAGCTGTATTGCTTCCGAGGACTGGGGTGAGTGTGTTTGCCTTCTCCTTGAGTCCGGGCCTGCTGGTAGTGGGGTCATTGTCTAGGTAGCATAGGGCTCTTTATACAGGGCTCAAGGGCTGGTGTGAACAGGGCCTCCTGATGTAAGGCGTGGGCGGGGGCCCTTGCGCCCCGCTCGGCTCTCCACCACGTTGTCTGGGCCGGAGGTCAAAGCCCCCTGTTGCTCATCTTCGTGATGTCTGCTCGATGCTCCAGGGAAGGCTGATCACTTGCTAATGAGAGGAAGCCTCCCGGCAGTGGTGTGACTTCTCCGGGATGCCTAGTGTTAGTGGCATCCGCGGGTTGGGTCCCGGAGCGATGATCACTCCTGGGAGGGAGAACAATGATAGTGCTGGTGCGGGCTGCTGCCACTCACGGCTGTGTGCGGGTATCTCTGGGTACCGCCACTTGCTCTGGTTCGCTCACCCTGTGGGGTCTCTTCTTCCCGCTTGCCCTGGGTGCCTGCGAGCTAGCACCCGCTTCTGGAGCTGCGGAGGTTTCGGCACCTGCTTCTGTCACTTCCACTCAGGTCGTTTGCTTGCTTGGGTATCAGGGGTGGGGGGCGGGAGCCGGGGCGGCTTCGCTGTCGCTTAGGTTGCGGGTTGTGGCTGGGAGTTTAACTAGCAATGTGCAGGGTTTCTCATACCGCCTCCATTGTTGGGTTCCATCTTGCCGGGCCTGGGGTTCCAGCATCACTTTTCATATCGGGCCAAGGGTAGCTTGCCGTCTCCGGTTTTCTTAACGGATTGCCTCATTTGTTCCCCTGGAGTTCTGCAGCCGGCGCCACTATAATGTGTTGTTAGCTGTGCTCCCTAATTGGTAGAAAAAGTCATAGAAGCTCGCGTTCCCTTGTCTCATTGGCGCTTCAAGCCATGCCCCATCCTTACCAGAACTTTAAGTGTGACTTGTTTTTACAAATCCTTTTATCGCTTTAGCGGTTTTGCCTTTGGCCTCTTGTTGTATTTTCCAAGAAGTAGCTAACTTTATTAGGCCATCCGGTAACCCACTTGTCCTCTCCGGGTTCTGGTAACTTCTGGCCTCCTCTCTCTTCGGTTCCATTCAGTTTGTGTTATTTCTATGGAGCGGTACACATGCACTTGCAATCCGCTAACACTCCTATTCTCCCCGGGTTTACCGGTTGCCTCCAGGGCTCCTTCTTTCCCACCTGTTTTCAGGCACTGGCTTTGTGTGTGCCTGGTTAAGCGCTGTACCCTTGCCGTCTCTTTCTGTGCCGCGTTTTACCCACTGCTCTCTCTCTCAGCAGTGAGCTGCCCACACCCAGGCTTTTCCTTCCCTCGTTGGGATTCGCCTTCACGTCACCTGCCGTGGCGTGTCCTCTCCCATCGTGGTACTCAGCGCTACTGCGGGTTGCTCTGCGGTTCAGCGTTTGCAGCTCTCCTCTCTCCTTCTTGCTGCCAGGTTTAGCGGCCGTCTTTAAACTTCCTGACTTGATTATTCATATTCCAGCAACTTGACCACTTTGTGGGTCTTCCGGGTCTCGTAATCTTTATTACTCTGTGATTCTTTCTCGTTTCAGTGGTCATGAGACCATTTCCTAAATGACTTTGAGGAAGTGGATACTGAACTTCGTTGGAATTGATCCTCACTACTCCCTGCTTCTTCCTCGTCCTGTTTGTCTATTTACTATCCCTCATGTGAATTTGGGGAGTAACAAAAGTAGATCTACATAGAGGTTGGGGAGGAGTGCGACAGTATGCCATTAATGCACAGGGGCCAGGGGGAACATCCCTGAAAGGAAAACACCCATTCTCTCCCCAAGCTGTACCTCCCCCAGATTGTTCTCACTCGTATAGCTAGCCCAGGGGTCAAGATCAGGTAGTGGCTGCCGTCTCTGGCTATATAGGGGGAGGTATCCTCAGGGAAAGAAGTGAGAACATCGCCAGATTCATCACAGTAACCATAAACCATTGCTGTAAGTCTCTGGTAATCTTTTCCCATAATGGCGGGTAGTTGGTTGTATAAAGATCGGCAACAGTCTAGTTATAGTCACACCTAAGATTATGATGCTCTCTGCTCAAATCTGGATCCCATGGTCGGTTAGGAATTGAGGATTGGGAAGGATCCTCTGACAAAGGGAGGGCATAGTTTTATTCAAGATTATCCCAAAACCGGATAACGCACCATAGTTGGTAATTGCTGCTATAAGCACTAGTACAGACTTTTATGGATGGGTGATGTATGTCAAGATGTGGTCTGCATACAGGATGAGCTTGAATTCCTTCCCAAACTTGTGCAAACCCTGTACGTCTTCCTTCATACTAATGGTTTGACCCAAGAGCTCAAGGACCGGGGCAAAGAGGAGGAGTAAAAGTGTGCATCCTTGTCAAGTTCCACGGCATAGGGAAAACGCTTGTGGTGCCACCCCGTTAACCACTACTCTTGCTGTTGTGTTTTAATAGAGTACTTGTTTGCCTGCAATCTATTTTGGGCCGAGGCATACCTTCCGCTTTGCATTCGCATAAAAGGCCAGTCAACCCTGTCAAATGCTTTTTCAGCAGCAATTGCTATCATGGTGGGGTTGTCGCCTCTGTCGTCTGCACTTGATATTAGGTCCAAAGTTTTACGAATGTTGTCTGCACCTTGCCGTCCTTTTATATACCCACCCTGATTGCTATGAACAAGCTTGGGCAGGACCTTACTCAGTCGTTCCGCTAGTACATTTGCATAAATGTTGGCATCTATGTTGATCAGAGATATAGGGCGATAGGAGCCGCATTAAGTTTTTTCTCTGCCATATTTTGGGAGGACTTTTATCCTGGCTTGCGTAAATGTTTCAGTGGCCATGCTAGTTTCAAAGATGTTGTTGAAGAGCTTTCCTAGAAAAGTAGCGAACACTCCACCATAGGCCATGTAAAAAACGGATGTGAAACTGTCTTGCCCTGGTGCCGACCCTGCCTTCAGCCTTGATATGGCTGAGTACTTTGCTAACTTCTATGGGAGTATTGAGTGGTTCACTTTCCTTCGCTGTCCTCGCTAGATAGTTTTCAATATAGTTGTCGTTGCATGTATTTTCAGTGGTGTAAAGCTTTGTATAGAATTGGGTAAATCATTGTGTAATATCTAAAGGATTAAGCAATGTTTCCCCTAGGATATTTTTAATATTGTTGCTAAGGCTTTCCCTTTCCAACTATCATTAGGTTCTTTCCATAGTTCTATAACTCCAGCTAGCACCTCTTCTCCTAACTCTATATCTGTCAGCAGGATGGTCTCCTTTGCTTTTATATTACGTTTCAAGACTACTTCCCCCCCAGTATTCTTGTTCTCTTTTTAGCTGTTCCTTCTACGATTAACTCGCCTCGAATGGCAACTTTGGCAGCCTCCCATACCGTATTAAGGGCAACCTCTCCCGTGCCATTTCGCAAGAAATTATCATTGATTTCAGTGTGAAGAGTCTCTTTAAACACTATGTCCTTGTATAGCGTGTCATTGCAAACCGACCTCTTGTCAATCGGAGTGCATGGTCCCAGGTCTAATTTTAGTGCACACATGTCATGGTCTGACCATCCCACTATGCTAATAGTTTTTTCTGTTATTGCGTTTTCCTGAGCAGCTACGTCAAACAAAATGTAATCGATACGCAAGTCTGTTGTGGTGGTGAATAAAAAGTGAACGCATTTAACCATGGATGTGTAGCCCTCCATTTATCAATTAAGTTAAAGTCCTGTAAGAGGGAGGATACATTATCCACTATTTTTCCTTTTAAAGGTAGATGCCCCTTATGTGGCATGGGCGCTGCTTTCCTTCATAAAGGGAGCTTTGAACTTAAAAGAACTCCACATAGCTCTGACACCAGAGGTTTAAATTGTAAAGGTTAAGGAGTCCTTGTGTACAGGTTTCTGCTTGTGCTTGTGATTTTGAATACAAGTCCAGTCTATGGACTGCTTTATCTGTATTGTCTGGCCTGCATAAATATGGGAGGAGAAAAAGGTTTATGGAAACTACCTATTTTATGATGATCTACTTTGTATTTTAACGTAGGATCTAGGTAATCCTTAATAAGGAATAATGTTTTAGTATTGGCTGTATGATCTGTACACATACTTGGCTTGGGCCTATCTGAATGAATGCACATTTGTAACTTTAATGTATAATAACTATTTTTTTTAAATTCAAAATTGAACTTTATTGGCATTTTCTACAAAGCTTTACAAACTGTTACAAACCTTCATTGATAATCAACATGAAACAACAACTTTCTAAGCAGACGCCCCTCAGAACGGTTAAAGCTGTCTTACTGATTGCCGAGCTGTGACTGCGTTCGTCTGTGATAAGTGAATAGGCTGCCGCGCATGCGTGGTAGATGGCGTTGGTAGGAGGCGCGAGTTGAGCGGTGTAGAACTTTATTTAAATGTGGTGGCTAACACTGTCCATGGGTGACAGTGTCAGTGCGCGCACGTTGTGTGTGTAATGCTGTATATTGAGCACTGGTTGAAGGCTCAAAGAAGAAAGTTAGCACCGAGTTGGAAGAAGATTAGTCATGCCAAGGATAGGTGTGTGTCATGCAAAAGAATTACACGGCATGTCGATTGCAGTATGACGCACTGGGTGGCTGCGGGGGCTAAAAGAGATGTTTGGTATGCTAGGAGGATGTTCAAAAAATGGCATGTTAAGGTACCTTACATACCTTGACATGCCATTCTACTATTGACATTCTACTATTTAGACAATCCTGAAACTTCATTGCACCGTGGCATCACCAGCCGCCTCCGGTGGACATGGTCAAATTAACTGTCCCAGGCACGAGACAAACTGCCACAGAGACAAGGCTCGCAGTAATAAGGTTGCTCGCACTTCTTGATGGAAAGCATGTATTCCGGTGTTTAAGACACAGCCTCACGATTCTTTTTGTGAACTCCATCGCTAGCTTCCAGATTTAGTCCACCTGAAGCTGCCTTCACAAACGACAGCAGATTCTCTTCTGCCAGTTTAAGACCTGTCAATGTGAACACAGGACACCGCCCCTTCGCAGCCCGGCCCGGCGGTTCTATTCCCACAGAGATTTCCAATCCGGAGGCCCAGACCAAGGCGTTCTAACAACCAGCCGAAACGCCCCAGGACCAAGCGCTTAGTGTGCTTGACTGTCCCTTTCAACTAGATAGGGGGCCCCTCCCCCTGGCGTAGACCAATGGTTTTGGTCCTCTGTTTGTTGAATTTATTCCATGCCCTGATTTGATTTTTCTGGTCCTCATTGTAGAGCTAGGAAGCCGGTTAACCTTGCTATACCCGAGGACCGACTAATCAGGGTTCTTTTGCTTTTAAAATGGTGACAAGCATTTAGACCAACAATTTTGGTCCTGCTCTGATTGAATCTAATTCAGTTCGCAAAATTTAACTTTTTAGGCACTCCGAGGATAGCCGGGTAACTAGCCAGCCTTTGCTAAAACCTGTGGACCAACTAATTGGCCACTATATGTTTCTACCTGTGCTGTATAACTATTGAACTGCTTTTGTATACAATATAAATATTTTCTTCTGTTTTTTCTTTTCTACCTGTTTCAAAATGATTATGCATCACTTAAATGATACTAACTCACTAATTATGTGACTATTGGACAACAAAAAATCGTTTCTGAGAAGTAACTTTTTTCTTTTTTACTTTCTATTTTTTCATGTTACATTGTATTGATGTCCTTCTTAAATTCTGTTATCGTTTATGATTTTTACTTTAAAAAGAATAACAGAAACAACTAATAAATTGAATAGAATAACTACTATTATACTAATAAGGGATTTTTTGCCTTATTGGCTACATTTGGTGACCTGATTGTTTATTTGTAAAGATACTTGGCTTACTACTTGAAGCATCATTTGGAAATAGTTTGAACAAAATGACTTAGACACTCCGACACAAGGGTAGTGTTAATAACTATATTTGTGGTTGGAGCCCCCCTCTTTGTTCTCTATTTTTCATTCACTTTATCGCTTTGAACAATTTACTTTTCACAGAGACTTTTGAGTGGGCTACTTCCTTTCACTGTACCACTCCGTTACTTAGTAACGCTGGCTTCGCGGCTGTCTTTTACTTCAAAGTTAATTCACAGGATTACCTTTCCTTGTCTCATTCACATGCGTGCAGCCTTAATTTGCGATATAATGTTGCTACTTCAAATTTTAACATACACTAGTCTTTCAGGTCTCTTGGCAACTCACCGGCTGTGTGCATTTCTTTCTTGGTTTTGCTATTCCCAGTTCACAATTCAAGGTTAGTACCACAGGCTTGGCCTCGCCTCCCCAACTCTGCTGTTCACCCGGTTGGGTCGCTGGCATCCTTGAAACACAAGGCAATCTTCACTTGTGGGATCTGGCCTTCTCCACATGTCTTTCACGACCTGTCGCAGGCAACAGCCCCCAGTAAGGAACTCTTGGGGTTTCCGACCCGCTGCCCTCGTCCCTTGGTCCGTTGCGCTGTTCCAGTAGGTTTGCCTTCGTCCCAGAAGCACTGCTCGTATTCGTGTTCTGCCTTGCTCGTAGTTTGTCTTTGGGTTCTGCCTTTTATTCATGTGAGGTGAGCTAATTGGTATCAGGTGTATGCACTTAGTCAAGTGCCTGACTTTGCCTGACCCAATTAGCGGGACATGTCCAGTAGGATGTGTGAAAGTTAGTGTTGTTACTCTGTCACCCTCTTCCTCTGCCCAGAGTTTGTGTAAAAAGGGGGATGGGGAGTTGGGACCTGTGAGCATCCCAAGACATAGGATGGGCTGGATAAACAAAAAAGGGGTGGGGGAATACTGTGTCTTACCATTGGCTGCCTCCCCCCCCCCACTCCACGAAGACCCCTCACCCAGGTGGTCCTCCCGCACTGGCCCACCCCCAGGAACTGGATCCAAAAGCGATGGCCGTGTTCTGGCCACCAGGATGACCAGTCCCAGAGAACTAGTGGGCGAGACACCCTTTTGGTTTCTCTCAGTAGCCACAACCATTCCCCTAACGAGACTGGGGCCAGATTTGCATTATCCGTCTGTACCCACTGCTTACTGGACTAAGGGTCCAGGTGGTCAACCAGTACACAGAGCTGGGCTGCCCTCTAGTAGGTTAGCAAGTCTGGAGAACCCCCACACTCCTTCTTTGGGAGGATCAATGCCCTGTAGGAATTTCAGCAGAGTACCTTTCACTTTGTCCAGAAATGCAGAGGGAATCACCACCCGGTGCATTTGGAATAAAAACAAGAATTTGGGCAGGACCACCATCTTAATGCAGTTCAGGCATGCCACCCACGAGAGCGTTAGCCATGGCCATATGCGCAAGTCGTCCTTCACCGCCGAGCATAGCGGTAATTAATTATCAGTGAACAGATCTCCCTAATTACATGAAACCTGTATCGCCAGGTATCTAAAGCGTTGCTCTTGCACCTGAAATGGCGGCTCCCCTATGTATTCCCTGTCAGCAACCAACAATCCTCCGGCTGGAAAGGCCAGTGATTTTTCCAAGCTAACTTTGAAGTCGAATAGCTCACCATACAGCGCTAAACTCTTCAACAGGCGTGCCTCAGAATGTGTGATATTGATAATATAAAGTATGGCACCATCAGTAAAGAGGCTGGGCTTGTATTCCTTCCCCACCCCCTATGGAGACCCCGAAATTACCTCATCCTTTCTCACCCCTATGGCCAAGTTTCCATGACCAGCGCGTAGAGTAGCGAGGAAATCAGACACCGCTGTCCTGTGCCCCTTTGCAGTGGGAAGGCCTGGGACTCGCACCCATTGACCACCACCCTAGCGATTGGATTTGAGTAGAGAGCGGCAATCCACCTCAGGCTCATCCCAATAGCTGAGAGGACGCCTGCCGCAGGAAGGCCCAGCTCACCCGATCAAAAGCCTTCTCAGCATCCAGAGCGAGGAGTAGGGCCTGATTAGGCTTGTAAAAGTCTGCAGTAAACCCATCCTCGCCCTGGTCCTTGCCGGTCTTTAATTTTTTGATCGCTTGCAGCACCTCTTCCCTCGTTTCCTCAGCCTCCAGTAGTGCACCCTCCACTGCCCGGAGTTTGGTGATCTGCAGATCACTGAGATATCTATGTATCGCCTCACCCGAGGCTGCAGATGGTTGGGCATAAAGCTGTCTGATAGGCTGCAAAATGGGTTGGGATAACCCCCCCCCCCTCTACCCACCAGGGCCCCATCCACCCAGCATATCTGATCAACTCTCCTCTCCAAACGACACCCCAAAACCCTGTTTGCCAGCAAGGTGCCCACCACGTCTCCTTTTTTTTCGTAATATTTCTGCCTTGTGTACTTCATCCTTTTAACCACCTCCCCTATAAATACTAAGTGGAGCTCCTGCCTCTTGTCCCGTATCTCTATTAAGAGCTTCTCCCTATTAGAATCCCTCACTTAAGCTGGTATTGCAGACCCTTCACTTCCTCCTGTAGTCTACCTTCCACCAGACCCCTTTCTCTCTTTTTCCTCGCCCCTTCAGCAATAAGTAGGCTCCTAAACGTGGCTTTGGCTGCCTCCGACACCGTTGCCATGGGCACCTCCCGGATGTCATTAACATCAAAGTATACCTCCATCTCTTTCCTCAGGAAGTCCCGAAACACCCAATCCCTCACCAGCGTGTCAATACATCTCCACTTGGGCTTGCATCTATGGGGCCTTGCCAACTTCCACTCGGCAACCACCAACTCGTGGTCTTACCACGTGATCACCTCTACTCTAGGTGCTGCTATATCCCCTGCTTGCTCCTGCTGGACCAGCAAGAGGTCCTTCCTGGTATATGTCTGGTGTGGAGAAGAACATGTACTCCCCCAGCCCCGGAAAGTGACACCACCAGACATCAGTCCAAAAATGATCCTTTAAAAGATGCCCAAAGTCACTGTTGTCCTTACTAGCCTTCTTCGAACATGCATTCCCCCCCTCCCTTTGCCAACCACCAGTCCAGCACTGACTTGGCTATGATATTAAAGACGCCCCAAGGAGTGCAACTCCCTCTGCCCAGTAATCAATGCAAAGATCTGTCGTAGGAATCGCTCCTGAACTGCATTGGGTGCATATAGTGTAGCCAATGTGACTAACCCTTTCGTGGAGTCCCTTTATCGCCAAGAACCAACCCTGCACCCCTCCCCAATCTCCTTCTTCGTCATTTGAAAAGTGTTCCCTAGCAAAATACCCACTCCTTCCTTCTTGTGGTCCTTATGTGAATCCCAAAAGACACTTTCAATGTCCCTACCCTTTATTGCGGATTACGCACCGTGCTTGTAATGGGGCCCCTGCAGAAAGAGGACCGCCAGATGCTGCTTGCGAGACATGTTGATGATTAGCTACCTCTTGTTCTGGGAATTGAGCCCTTTTACATTTAGAGTGGCGACCTTTACCTCAGCCATAGCCCCTCTTTACAGGTCGTTGCTCGCTCCCCCAGCCACTTGTTGAGTTCCACTCATCCCCACCGGTGTGAGCTGTTGCATTAGAACCTCTCCCCTCCCCCACCTTCTCCCCCCTCTGCCCCGCTCCCCTTTCAAGAACCCACTCCCCCACCACCTCACACACGCCCCTCCCACCTGAGGCATTGGACCGTGTGCCCTGAAAATCATGGTTGCACCAGCCAAACCACCAAGGATGAGCCCCCTGTCCTGGCCATTATAGTTACTCTGTCAATCCTCTTAAGGCGGCCCTAGGCCCCCGCCCATCCAACATAGTACCCCTGACAGGGCCATCATCACCATTACTCCTCCCCATCTTGCAACGCAACCCCCCTCTCTCCCCCAAGTCCCCATACTCCCCCCCTCAGAACATAACATTCAAGAATCAACTTTTCAGCTCGTTGGGCCCTCAGATTCCACCCGCCCTTCTGATTCAGTGCCCCGCCTCTGAACCAACAGGGTCTGAGGAATTCCCAAGAAGTGGGTTTTAAAGCACACTAATGAAATTGAGTCAACGCGATAGGCCAACACCCCTCCCCCCGAACCCCCTTAATGTGTCGTCCTTCCGAGGTGAGGGAGTACCAAGTCTCTGGAATTTACTCACTCCTTGTATTTTGTCTCTTCCAAGGTTGGCCTTAAGAACCCAGGGCTCTCTGCAAGGTTTGGACCCCCCTTTGCCGCCTTCCTGGGGGTTGTCACGTCAGGTCCCTATCAGGTCCTCCATGGCACGCACAATGTCTCCCTCCGACACCACGTGGTACCTCTCTCCCTCCCATTCAAACACAAGCACAAACCCCACTGATATTTCTCTTCCTTCTCCTGGAAGGAACGCTCTGGTGAGGGGAGCACATTCCTTATACCTCATAAGCGTGTGGGCTGACAGATCCTGGAAAATAGCCACTTTCGAGTCCTCGTACTCAAGGTCACCCAGTCACCTCGCCTTCTCAAGGAGTTTCACCTTGTCGCCATAGTAGCGTAGCCGAGCCCGAACTGAATGCAGCCCTCTGCTCCCGCTGCCTGCTCTATGCACTCTGTCCAAGATTACCAGCCCTCCTTCCTTGGAGCCCAGAACCATGCCTACGATCTCCTGGATCCTTTGCTCCAGGCTAGCCGGAGATTCCCCCTCTTTATCCCGCAATCCAAAAAAGTAGAGGTATTGCACCTTTTCGCAATTTTGATATTGTCCACTTTGAGGTGCAGTTCGTCCTCCGGCCTTTCAATCTCCAGGAGACATGCCTCAATCTGTGTTTCCAGGATCTCTACGGAGGTGTGATTCGCCTCCAAACCCTCCATCCGCTCCTCCAGAGTCACGACTTTCTCTGAGAGATCTGCCACCTTGGCCCCTATATCAGTCCTCATCCCCCGTAATAAGTTATTTTTAATTGCACCTGTCTCCACAGTACAGGGACGGGAGCCTCCCATTTCCCTTCACCTTTGCCATCTCTCTACTGTCTGCGTAGTGGAACTACGAAAGCGCACCCCTACAGCTCATCCCCTTGGGCTCCTCCAAGTTGCGTCAGGCTGTAAGGCAGTGTCCAGAACATAGAATCTCAGGCCTCTTTTCCCGTGTCCCCCCTTTATCCTGCTGCTGGGGAGGGGGTGGAGGGTGAGTGCGACTAGATGTAGCAGTGCTTCTGCTGCCCTGACATTTCAATACTTGGCAGCTTTCTCAGTGTTCCCCTTCCGATCAGGGCTCTTCTGGGGGCCCTTAGCGACAGGGTGCTGACACCACAGGATCACTGTGCAGCCCCACAATGCACCCGGCCCCCCGTACCTCACTCTGCTGTAATTGCTCCTGGCTGGGGCTGTCACTGTGCCTGTGTCACACAGCTATATATATTCACTGCTTCCTCCACTGTCCAGGCCCATCTGCTGCCCACCTTAGCACTGATCTGCTCGGCACACTCATGCAGTAGTTTCCCACGCACACTCGATGGGAGACCCTCACTACCCCACTGCCTGACGCATACCGCACCACCTTCCACCTTGGCTGTGCGTCGCTGTCCTCCCAACTGGCACCGCGGAGTCACCACCACTGCTGCGCCAAACACACAAGGCCCACGGTCTCCCTCAGTACTGGTGTCAGGATTTCCAGATTCATTTATACTTTTAGGCCCTTGTACAGTCTGCCGGTGGGCTTTGTGCATTAAACCAGGTGATGGCAGTTGTGGTCCAGCCTGCCTGCCAGCATACACTTCAGTTAGGCACAGAGCCCCTCTGGTACCTTCAAGTGGGTTATGGGAGCTCCTCCCTGAATGCTTGAAACCTACACTTCGATTCTTTAGAGTGGTCTCAGTGGAGTGCAGTTATGCTAATGCGCTCAGCAAAGGATGGGTCTGTCTTTGTATTCATAGAACATGTTCCTCTCTGAGATAAACCTAGAGCAGAATGAGTCGGTCCAACGATGTCCTGTATGACACTCTTAACTGTCAATGTAATGCTTTGAGAGCGTCAGTTTAGACTTCCACACGGGGCTCCTAAAGGATTACAATGTGGGCCCGCGTCTCTGTATACTCGTCAGTGCGGGTTGTGGCAAGCCTCACTTCCCTATATATTGGGGCACCAACACCACTCGATCACAGCCCGGACTAGGCCCTGCACTCTCAGCCGAAGGCGGTAGCTCCGCTCCGCCTCCGGCGAGCCGTGCGCCACGCGGTCTGCGTTTCGGCACAGGCCTCTGCTCTCCAGTCCCCGTTTCACCTGCTTAGGGGTTATAGGCAACTCCGACTTGGTGCCACTAGTGCACCGCTGCTTCCAACGCTCAGAGACCCAGTTGTGAGGGGTCCCAAACATCCAACTCTGCCTAAACCCCACAATTTACCAGGGCTGGGGATGGAGCACAACATTCATGCAGCCATTATGCCTGGCACCCTCGTGCCCCCTCCCCATAATAACTATTTTATTTGTTTTATTTTAGCGCATGGATGTTTTAATGTTTTTCTTATAATTGTATTTGACTTTTATGGCACTTTGTGGCCGAAATAAAGTGTTAGCTGTATAATTAACATTCAACATTGTGTCATATATTCTGAATGGGATATACATTGCAGAGTTGAAAACCATGTCAAATTTCAACTACTTTTCTTTGAATCAAGAAGGTAAAGAGTCTGACAAAAAAAGCCATTTTCCTCCTGTTAATGTAAAACGCAGTGCTTTATTTGAAACTACTTGGCCACATTTTTTGGGTGATGTGCAAAACAAAACACCACTCCTTTACACATGCAAATTTCATAAATAATCTACTGAAAAATGTTCTTTGTGGATTACCCATTATTATTAGGATGGCTATGTGACAAAGAATCAGTCTGCATTTCACTGGCTCTGCATTACTTGTTTTCAATCGAAAATGTAATAAAACATGGTGCTCCATACAAGAATGTAATAAAGCATGTGTCGCAGCACCTTTTATTTATTTATGGAGATCACGGGGAAAGCAATGCATTGTTGACACAGAAATGCTTACAAAATGTAAGCTTCATAACAGAGCAGAGGGCATGGGTCCTTGACAATGGCGTGAGAGAATGTGACTTGTAGAACAGATGTTGCATGGGACGATGGAAACCTGATCCAGGGATGAGGACATGATAGAATGACATAGTAACATGATGATGGAGGAAATGCTAAATTAAGGACAGAGGGGTGGCGGAAAAGTGCTGTAGGGCTGTCATGCGAAGGGTAGGGAGAGAGGACATAGGGTGATGTAGTAGCATAGAGTGCTAGGAAACCTTTTCTTCACAAAGGAGGAGGGCTTTGAGGTTGTATAGTGGGGGAGGTGGTGTAGTATGGAGAGGAAGAGCATTGCAGACTAGGGGAACAAGGAGAGAAGAGAGCAGGAGGCCTCAAGTGGTGACAAGGAGGTGAGCCGACGATGATCGTAACAAGCGACGGGAAGAGTAGGGAGCGAGATGAGCTGATGAGTAAGGTGGGGCAAGTCCATGGATAGGTTTGAAGATAAGAAGTTTCTACTTAGCCCTTTGTTTCATAGGTAGCCAGCTAATCTGGCAGTGGGCGAGAAAGGTTGAAAGGCGTTCAGACTTTGAAATAGAGCACCTATCTGAAAAAACATAGTTGAGAAGGCCATAGAGAAGACTGGCACAGTAGTCCGATCTAGAAAAGACCAAGTAGAAGATTGGCTGTTTAGCATTATTGCAAGGAAGAAGATGACAGATGTTTCTGATATTGAGGGGGTTGAGTCTGGCGGCAGTGGCAGATTTAGAGATGAAGAGCGAGATGTGTGATGAGTCGAAGATGACACCAAGGTTACAAGCAGAAGAAGAGTAAAGGAGGTAGTCAGGACAGAACAAAGACTAGTGGGAGAGGAAGAGATAGTCTGTTTGGCTGGGAATTAGAAAACCTCAATCTTGGTGGAGTGCAACACCATACATATTTGATGGCAGAGAGACAGTTTGACATTTTTGACAGCAGCTTGTCAGTTAAGGAGGGAAAGGAGAAGTTTAGAAGATGAAAACAGTCTACATCAACACCCCTGTCAGTGAGGTGGGGAGAGTGGGTGAAGGTGTTGGCAGGGTTATGAAGGGAAGCAAGGGTTGTAGAGCCAGAGGGAGAGATCTATGTTTCATTAAGGGTAACAAGGTCAAGGAAGTTTTATTGCACTGCACGTTCCAAAGAGCAATAGAAAGAGAGGGATGTAGAAGCATAGCAACATTGAGTCTGAGAAATATGGAGGTGCTGCAGTTAGATGTGAGGAGAGGCAGTGTAATGAAAGCTAGGGCTGTAGGTTTTGTTAATGGAGAGAGTAGTGGAGCAAGCAGAGCTGACGTCGAAGAGAAGTGATGATAGGGATTGGAAGAGAGTTGAGATGGTTCTGAGCGGAGGAGAGTGCAGAGAAAATAAGAAGGGAAAGCATGAGAAGAATGAGAAGTGCATGGTTAGGGTGAGGTTAAGAAGCTGTAATGAGTACGTCCAGCCAAGTAACAGGTGTGACGATTCACAGGATCTCGTCACTTCTCCCCTGTGAGGCTAGGGAGGTGATCCTGGTGCGCAACATACTCCTACATCCCGTCCCCTTTTCTCCATACTGTATGGGTGTCCCTTGCTTGGGACGGGAAACAGAACCTTTTGCACCCAAAAAATTAGCGTCCCCTTTTAATTTAGATGTGCACGGGGCACAGCCCTGGGAGCATGTGCTCCCCTGACTCCACTGACCGACGCCACTCTTCAGTCCTTTTTTCTGCATCAACAAAAGTGGGCCGATTTCACCAGCGCTCCTGGGTGAGGCCTCAAGCCACGCCATTCCATGCACACTTCCCTGTGATATTTATTCCCTTTTTCCCGTAGTCCGTTCTTCAGAGTTAAAAATACTCTGTCCTCTGGTGCCCCGCTCCTCCCCAGTGCATGTTGACGGCAGCGGGATTCAGCAGGTGTCCGGACTGCAAGGGTTCCTTCCACACGTTGGATCTACACACGCTCTGTTACAGGTGCCTTGGCCCAAACCACGGCTGCTCGGTGTGCAACGCCGTCACCCTGCATTGGTTGAAGAACCGCTTGGCCAGGTGTAGGGAGCTGTTCTCAAGATCACCACCGGAGAACCTCATGGAGTCAGTCAGGAGGAAGATCAGGCCAAAGATAGGTGCCCTGTTCTCCTCTGCACCCGGCAAGGGAGACTCCTTCCCTGGGAAGCGTCCAAGCGGGAGGGGACATCTAGGTCCTAAGTCCAAGAAGGGGACCGATGCTCCAGGAGCTACCGGCCAAGGAGTCCAGAGACCCTCCCAGTCCCACAGCTGAGGGGCCGCAAGACTCTAGTACCAGGGATCTCCCTGAGGGATTCTGCTCTGACCCATGGCTCCATCCCGAGGGGCGTGCCTAAATGCAGTACCAGCACTACCGGCATCCTGGCAGAGGGCACTCCACCTCCCAGGACCTACCTGAGGTGCAGGGAAGGTCTGAGCCTTCGCAAGCAAGCACTGAGTCTGGTCCCAGTTCAACAGTCGTCACGCAGCAGGCACGTGGCACAGTACAGGATAAAAATGGCCTCCCGGCCAGACAAAATGGTGGCGCTTCCAGGGCCTTCCGATGCCTGTGCACTGGAATGGGAATGCACGCCAAGGTGGGATTTGTCAACACCAGTTACCTGGTCCACCTCATACCCAACAGCATCAGCGCAGGGGCGATACACAGACCCTAACTGCACGAGGCAAGGGGCGGCGAGAGTGCAGCAACAGGTACAGGTCCAAGGACCCGCTCCCACGCAAGTAAGCTCCTCACCAATATGCAAGGACAGGTTATTTGAGAAGTTCCTCACCATCATGAGGTCACCTCAAATGGGCACCATACTCGGGGGGGGGGGGGGGGGGGGGGGGGGGGGGGTTCACCCAAGATATGCTTCCTCCTGTCCTGTGCCTCGGCCTCCTGTCTTGGTCCAGACCCCGGTACCCGTGCATTCACCCCCTGCCAGGTGCATATCGTTGGCGTGGCTCTGCCCCCGGTGCAGCCCCTGCCACAACCACCGGAACTGCCAGTCAGCACACCACAGCACCCTTCAGCACTCCACCAGCAGCACCTGACCTGCAGGACACAGTGGTGGACAGGAACGACAATGAGGACCAGGACACTTCCTCCTCAGCCAAGGCCTTCCATGAGAGGCTGTCGGGTGTCGCTGAGTATCTGGACCGGTGGCAGGGGTATTGGGAGAGATGCTGACCATCTGCTCGACCACAAAAACCGGCATCCCTTTGCAGAAGGATGTCAAAGCCTTGTTCGAGAAAGTCTGGGTAAAGCCACATTCCACAAAACTAATGAATAAGCCCCTAGTTGCCAAATATAGGCACGCAGAGGGGGATGCCCTCTTGCTGTCGGTGCACCCACAGCCTCATTCCTCTGTTATTGCGGCGGCCTCTATGTACTCTAAGCCTCAAGCCTCCACATCTGCCCCTACATCAGCCCTCCTAGAAAAGGAAGAAAAGCTACTGAAGGCCTATGGGAAGAAGATCTAGTCCAATGCTACGCTCCACCTGTGACAGGCCAATGCTGACGCTATGCTTGCCGCTGTGAACCAAAAACCTTGGCGGGAGATAGCAGACTTCCTTCCTGGGGTTCCGGTACACAGTCGGGAAAGATTCAAGGCAGGTCTGGCAGAGGCAAAGATAGTGGCCAGGATATCGACAATGGCACATGTAGACACCGCAGGCAGGGCTATTTGTGTTGCCACCGACATGAGGAGGACAGCCTGGCTTAAGGCAACTAAGTTTAGCCCTGACGTGCAGGAACGCATTCTCGACCTGCAATTCGAGGGGGGACTTGTTTCATTCAACTACGGACGAGGAGCTTGATAAAAAGAAAAACAGCTCCCAAACAGCTAAGCCCCTGTCAGTCTTAACTAAGTCTGCGCCCAAGACCTATAGCCAGAGTCACAGACGCTCTGACAGAGATTGTACCTTCAGTGGCTTTGGGGGCTTTCAGGAGCGCCGTTCTAGGCAGCTGGGCAGGTCACCCAGCCAACACCAATGCCAGCAGCACACATTGTTGCACAAAGGGTTCCCTCCCAGGCACCAGTCTCAGAAGGAAAGAAACAGTGATGCTGCCATCCAGATCCACAGTTCTCCGGTGGGTGCCAGGCTTAGCCTTCACATTCATTCCTGGCGGGCAAGGTTCACGGATCGATGGATTCTCTCAGTGGTTTCCTCTGGCTTTTGCCTGCTGATATCTCCATTTCCTCTCTCCCCAGCGCCCCCCCCCACTACCCCATATTGGGATGGCAACTCTTCTGGTGGAGATCCGCTCGCTCATGGCAAGTCAGGCCGCTCGCTCATGGCAAGTCAGGCGGTGGAGGAGGTTCCAGCCTCACAGCAAGGGATGGACTTCTATTCCAATATCTATGCCATACAGAAAAAGAACCATGCTGGCCTGAGAGTTGTACTAGACCTTTCATCCTTGAACCTTTTCCTACACCTTCAAAAGTTCAAGATTGTTACACCAGCACTCATTGCGGAGACACTGTGTGGGGGGGACTGGATGTGTGCTCCCTGGATCTGAAAGATGCTTACCCACATGTCCCGATTTAGGAGCGCCACCGTTCCTTCATCGGGTTCAGGATCATGCCTTCCATTTCCAATACAAAGTCCTCCCATTTGGCCTTAATTCAGTCCGAGGGTTTTTACAAGGTTAATGAATGCTGTAGCAGCTTGCTCAGGGTGGAGGGCCACCACCTTTATCCACATCTCTACGACTGGCTCGTATGAGCGGAGTCGCCCTAGGGAGTCCAGCGCACAGCTGCCACACTTATGCACATGCTATATGATTTGGGGGTCTCTATTAACCTCAAGTCGCAGTTGCTTCCCACGCAGCCCTTAACATTCCTGGGGCTTATTTGGAATACGAGGGTGGAGAGGATCTTCCCTTCGGAGCACAAGATCATGGCAATCAACAAGGCCACAAGACATTTTCTCAGCAGACCAGTAACCTCAGCATTGTGTACCAGCACCTGCTCGGAATAATGACGGCTTGTCTCTTGGCTGTGCCACACACAAGGCTCAAAATGAGGAGGCTGCAGCTACATTGGTCAGCCTCTTGGAATCTGGAAACAGACTCCCAAGTGGGTCTAATCAGCATACCACAGCACCTTCACGAGGACCTTTTATGGTGGAGGGCAGACGCCAACTTGTTAGTGGGCAGTACATTCAGGCAGCTGCTAACTGAGATCACCATTACCACAGACTTGTCCCTAGAGGGATGGGGAACTACCCTGGACAACCAGTGTTCACAGATTCTGGTCAAGGCAGGAACAACTGGCTCGAGATGGCCACCTGGCTTGCTCTCAAAGTGTTCCTCCCCATTGTCAGCAACAAGTCAATTTACATTCAGACAGAGAGCTCCACATGCATGTATCACATCAACAAGCAGGTAGGTACCAGGTCTCCTCTGCTCTGCAGGCTGCCCATCAACATATGGGAGCAGGCACTGTCTAATAACATTTACTTAGCAGTCCACCTCCCGGCGGAACCCACCTTGGACACACAGACTCGGCTGGCTGGGGGTCGACAACTACGAGTGGCAGTTGAACAATGATGTCCTGAGGGAGATCTTCATCGGGTGGGGCCACCCTAAGGTAGACCTATTCGCCACCCAGAGCAATAGGAGATGCCACCAGTTTCCGTCCTGAATGGGGCAAGCCAGAGGATCCCTATGGGATGCGCTGCAGATTCAGTGGAACAATATGTGCGCATATTCTCCCCCCACCAAACCCCCCGCTCCATTGATCCACATGGTCTTCTGCAAGGCCAAGGAGCGGGGGCTTTGGCTCATCTTGATAGCGCTGTGGTGGCCAGCCAAACCTTGGTTCTCAGAACTCCTCCGACAGTCGGTTCAGCCTCCGGTCCCCCTTCCGTTGGGTCCAGTCCCTCTACTATGCCAGCAGAGAGGTACAGTAGTTCACCCTGCTCCGCAGAAGTTAGTCTTAGCAGCGTGGTTCCTGAACAGGTCACCCTGAAACATCTGCTCTTGTCACAGGACAACTTGGCTATCATTCACAAGGAGTCGGTACAGAAGCAAATGGACCAGGTTTTGTCACTGGGTCAAGGCAAACAAGATATATCCTCTGGCATGCACACTAGATGATGTGTTGTCTTTCTCTGCGTATCTGGCTCATTCCGGTGTGCAGGTAGACAGTACACCTGTCATACTTATCTGGTTGCCATAGGGGACGTACACAAATTCCGGAGTTAACATCTTCTCCTCCTCCAATCCGGTGGTCAAAAAGCACTTTACTGGCCTGACCAGATTGCATCCCCCAGTCAAGCACCCACATATGGTCTGGGACCTTAACGTGGTGCTGGGCACAATGGCCTACAAGACTTTCGAGCCCATGGCGTCAGCGGATAACAGGCTGGTTACTATAAAGACTGCTCTACTGGTTGGCCTTACAACAGTGCACAGGATCAGTGAGATACAGACTCTAGTGGCTTCAGAGCCCTATACCACATTTCACTGAGACAAGGTGGTGCTAAGGACGCAACCTTCATTTCTCCCGAAGGTCGTGTCATCTTTTTCACCTCAATGAGGAGATGATACTTCCGACATTCTTTCCAGATCCAAAGAATGAGGCACTGAAAGTATTTCACTGTCTGGATGTCAGACGTGCTTGAAGATTTTACCTGGACAGGACGAAGAACTTCCGTAAATCGGATGCCCTGTTCATCACTTTTGGCGGGTTAAAACCAGGTTGTCAAGCATCCAAGGCTTCAATAGTAAAGGAAGCTTATGTGGGGCAACCCCGGTCTTTGCCAGAAAGCATGCACGCCCACGCCATCAGAGCCAAGGCCGTGGCTGTGGCCTTCCAAAGACATGTTCCATGGCAGACGATCAGCAAGGCGCCTACTTGGCCTTCCCCATAAGCCTTTTGCAAACACTACTGCTTGGATGCCAGCGACAGATCTGACAAATTTGACCATCCAGTTTTGAAAAACATGTTTTCTTAGAGGGGCAACTACCCTCCCAAGGGCTGCATTCAGTTGTAATCACCCATACAGTATGGAGGAAAGGGGATGGGATGTAGGAGTAATTATGTTAGTAGTCACTGACCTACTCCTAGTCCACTATCCTCCCCCCTCAATAAACCTGTGCCATTAGGCAATTGAAATATAGCCGACGCGTCAAAGGGGACTGAGGAATGGCACAGGTGGTTGGAGTCAGGGGAGCGCATGCTCACAGGGCCGTGCTCCCGCATGCATCTAAATTTAAAGGGGGAAGACCTTTGTATCGGGTGAAATAGGTTGTTTCCCGTCCCTATCGAGGGACGCCCATACAGTATGGAGGAAAGGGGAATATGGACTAGGAGTACATTAGTCACTATGGTGAGTAACATATAATTTACCACTAGGGGTGGCGGAAAGCAGGATCTCGGAGCAAGAGACTGCTCTCCTGGGGATAAGAACTCCCTTTCCTTTGGACATCTCCCTAAATCCCTCTATGAAGAACCGTTGAAACCATCAAGGCTTCAGTACGAGCATCCTTCACAAGTCAGTGTTTGTTGTGGTAATGTCACACCAACTCACCATCAGACAAACATACTCGAGTAGAACAGCAGGATAACAGAAATAAAGATTACCCAGTGGTTGGCAGTCAACCATACAGGGACTAAGAAGATTGAGCCAGTGAGGAATAATGCTCATAAGAGAGAGACTAAGGACTATGGTTCTATGCAGGGGAGGAAGCAGTACTTCCCCTTAAAACAGGAGAAGGACCAACGTCTGTTGTTGGTGGAACCCGGGAGGTTCATAGCTGGCGAGAGAACAGAGCGCCACAGGAAGTCCTCGGCCGAGAGGACGCTGTCAACCACAAGATGGAAAAAGCACAGAGGGCAAAGATCCAAACTGTGTTTGCCCAAGAATGATAGTCAAGGCGGTGGCGTGACCGTGAAGAGGTGGAGCAGCTGGTCCTCAAACCATGCCAAGACCGCAAGCGGAAAGGCTCTGTGGTCTGTACACTGGTGCTGAGAGAAAGAAGGCCTGACAGACGTGCAGCAGAGACAAGAGGCAGCCAGACCCCACAGGAAGAACCGGTTCCACCGATCCAACAGAATTGAGGTAACTGGAGAGGCAGGAGACCGGGAATTAGTTCTCAAGGGCCTAATCATACTCATTGCAGTGGTTGTGAATACCTTAAAGAAAGTGAAGAACACACAGGGACTCGTAATACTCTTCCCAATGGTTGCGATTACATTAAAGAAAGTGAAGAATACACAGGGACTCGACGGGCATGGCTAGCAGTCATGTGGGAAGACCTGTCCAGGCTGAGCTCCTGAAAGATCCTTTTTTATGGAGAGCTTTGTTTGGGATCATTGGTTTGCTGGGCATCAAGCGTTTGCTTCAGAGCGGCAACCAGCGAAGGCCTCAGGTGCTGAGAGTGTGGCGACCAACATGACTGCACACAGTGTGCCCAGGATTGACACTGAGATGCGGTATGTGGCAGCGTCAGCACCATTGTGAGCGATCGGCGATTGATATAGACGGCGCAGAATGGTGAGGAGAAACGTCAGCGTGGGAGTGAGCGCCCACTCACCAAGGAGATGAGCCCAGTGGTGGGGGCCCATGCAAGCGGCTGGAGCATGGCCACAGGGCTAGATCCTGGGAACCAAGGACAGGAGGTGGAGCGCTCAGCATACAGAAGTGCTGAGAGAGCTGGGGCTGGACCTGGGACACCATTGCCTGTGCAGACACAGTGACAAGCAGATTGAGGCAAGATTACACACCATGTGGCAGTGAGGGGACACGAGCACCACACAAAGCTTTTAAATGGCAGGTTGATTGTGGGGGGGGGGTTCCACCATCAGGGATATTGCACACCTTTTGGGGTCAGACCTGCAGGATTGACACTGCGGATACCACACTGCTCTGCAGGGTCTGGATCCTAAAATGGCATTGTAGGGTGCTGCACGCCTGGCAAGGACCTGGTCTGTGGAAGAGTGGACCCACGGTTGACAGGTGCACTGCAGGGGTGCTTCTGGAGACTGCCTTAAACTCCCCAAATTGCTTCTTGAAATGCGCAGGATGGGGGCACAGTAGAGATCTGCACAGAGGCACACGACACCCCACACCCTCATTGAAGATCCGGCGCAGAGGACTGGAGTTGTTGGCAAACGGAAAGGAACAGTGTACGCATCAGGGAGTGAAGCAGACGGTGTGTCTGTCCCGCTCCGGGACCCATGCCCGATAGGAGGCCCCAGGGGAAGCCGAAGCAAGCCAAGATGAATGCCTATGCCAAGACAAAGGTGGGAGGTGGCCCCTGAATGGCAGGAGAAGAATCAAAGTAGGCGGCTGGGCGAGGACAAGTGCGGGAAGGGACCGTCAACCAGATACTAGAAGCCATAGCCGCACTGAGAGCCTCCATGGAAACCAGGATTGATAAGGTGAAATATGATGTGGGCCTGTTGAGGCAGGATGTGCAAACACTAGCGTTAACGAAACAGAGATGAAGGTGGATGAGTTGTTGAATATCACACCCAAACTCAAGTCTTCTGTCCCAGACCTTAACACTGAAAGTGCGTACGCTGGAAGAGAGGGCAGAGGATGCTCAAGGGAGAGCTCGGAGAAGCAACATCAGAATCCTGGGACTGCCAGAGTAGGAGGAAGGCAGGGACCCCATTACTCATGTCAAAAAGGTGTTGTCGGTGATCGGAAGGAAACCACTCATTAAAATGATGGTCCTTCCATGGCTATTGTATCATTTTATCAACGCCCCCTTCTATATTCCGAGATATTTCTTTACAGAGCTGAACACTATATTGGGATGATTCATCTGGGGATCAGGGAGGCTCAGAATCGCTCTTGGGGTGTTACACAGGAATTATTCAGAGGGTTCTACTACTTGCGCGGCAACTGCAGAATGTTGCAATGTGGCTCTTGGAAGTGGAGATGCAGGAAACTAAGCTCTTGCAGGCAGCCATAGAACCACACCTGCTGAAAGAAGTGCTTTGGTTACACGATAGGAGAATTCCACACACCCCATACATGCTGCAGCTAGGTAGGAAGATCTGGCAACAAACTATTAGAATGCTTAATTTGGGATACCCATACTCATGAACATACTTTAAGCGACTATTTATGAAAAGGACTAAACGGACCATGCACTTAATCAAACTGAATGGGTAGACAAAGGGGTAGTAATGTGGGGAGATCTATTTCAGGACGGGGAACTGGGTATCGTGGATACGACCGTGTTTAGCATATAACGGGCTATTCCACGAGGCTAGGTCCAGGTCGGGAGGCTTTCCTGAGGACCTGGAGGTAGACAGCATTTTGAGGTGGTCATGACATATCAGAGGGTGGCCATGGCATTTCGAGGCTATATCTAGGACTATTATCGAGACTGCATTAGGATGCACTAGGGGCGAAGTCTAAATGGCAAGCAGACTTGGGCTGGGAATTTACTGAGCAGTAGTGGACAAAAACATTACTTTTCGGTCGCGAAATGTGAGGTTCAAGTTCTTTCAGTTATATGTATTGCATAGGGCCTACCTGACCCTCTGTAGGAACCACAGTTTCCTGGAGCTTCAGATACTAGGTGTCCCTGATGCATGATGATGATTTGGGGGTGTGTAGTGTTCAAGAAGTTCTGGGGAGAGGTGGGGGTCAGGATGCAGAAGGGAGGGATTACGGCCCTCAGCTGGACGCCGGGGATGTGCCTACTGGGAATGTTCCACAGGCTAAAGGGTTCTAGACCGTCACTAGGATAATAGACCTGGCATGTATATCAGCAAACAGACAAATTGCCGTAACATGGAAGTCCCAACAGGGCCTGTAGGTAGATTGTTGGTCGGGATACCTAAAGCTCTGGTTGATGGCGGAGTCAGGAGAATGGTACAGAGCCCTATACAGGTGACTGAAGGAGGGAAGTGATAATGTTGCTACATTATCACTTCCCTCCTTCAGTCACCTGTGAGGTGCTGAGGATGTTTCTTTCACTGAATGACAAACCCCCTTGAAGTAATGGGATGGAAAGGAAGCATGGCGAGAGGGGGAGGGAAGATGGGGGAACAGGGTGATGGGCACCTGCAAAAAGAACAATTGTAGAACACAGATGGGCAATGACATTGATATCTAGCTCTTGGGAAACAAGTTGGCAAGCCGCAGGGTGTTGGGTGGGGGGGTAAGTTAATGAAGTTATGGATACATGATACAAGTGAATGGCACTGATGTTATTGAATACATGTAATGATTAGTGTGTGCCGACTTCTTGTATTGGTTATGAACATTTTAAATAGCAAAAAAGATATAAAAAACACACAGGGACTCATCATATTTGTCCCAGTGGTTGTGAATACCTTAACGAAAGTGAAGAATGTAAGGGGACTCATACTTATCCCACTGGATGTGAATACCTTAAAGAAAATGAAGAATGTAAGGCCGAAGAAGCACAGAGAGGGCATGTGGGATAGCTGGCCCTCAAACAACACTGAGACCGCAACCAGAAAGGCTCAGCTGAGCCACACACTGGTGCCAGGAGATACAAGGCCAGCTAGATGCGTAGAAGAGACAAGAGGCAGTCCGACCCCACAGGAAGAACCAGTGATGCCAATCCGGCAGGATCAAGGTAGGAGAGGCGGGAGACCTGGAAGGGGAACATTGCAGGAAGAGCCTCAAGTCTCTAATTATACTCGCCCCAGTGGTTGTGAATTATAAAGGGACTCCTCGTAATCGTTCCAGGAGATGTGAATATCTTAAAGAAAGTGAAGAATACACAGGGACTCATCATACTTGTCCAGTGGTTGTGAATACCTTAAAGAAAGTGAAGAGCACAAAGAGAACTTCTCATATGCGTCCCAGTGGTTGTGAATACTTTTAAAGAGGATGAAGTATTGTACATAAAGTCCACTGAGTGGTTGAAGTATAATCCAAAGATAGAAAGCCACCTAGGGACACTGCAAGAATCCAAAAGGGATGAGGGTCAAAACCCTACTGTGAGAGGCAAGGAACTAAGGGGAAAGCAGAAAAGGTGGACAAATCTGCTAGGAGAATGAAATGATTTGCTTCACATGGATACCAAGAACTATTTGAAAATTGACTATTAAGGCTGAAAGAAGACTGTCTAGCAGGAGGGAGTCATTCCCCTGGACCTTTTTCTTTTCCTTTGGTATTTAATTAGTGGTAGGGTTAGAATAGAATAGTTTTTGACAGAGAATAGATCATTACTTTGGGCTGCCATACTGAGGACGAGGCCCATAGTTAGTTTCATGTTCAGTTTCATGTTCGGTAGGGCAAACCTTTGTGATAGGGAGAGGCCTTTTCCTTAATATTCGAATAAAAAGAATTGTAAGAATGCTACCATTTGGCCTTCCTCCTTCTGACCTACCACACAGGACACAGCAAAGCAAAGGCCCATCAGCAAAGGTACTGGGGGAAAAGGCTGGAAGATTTCCCTTTACTTCAACGCCCTTAACTGAAGACGCCCATGAGCTGGATGCCCATGTGGACTGTGAATGCACCGGGATGTAGACACAGACAACTGAGTAAAGCTTGGGTTATACATTTATTTTATTTTTTATTTTCTTTATTGGTTTTACAACATTTTAAAACATTCCACCTGCGGGGAGAAGGCTGGAGTACCCAGTGTGAGATTTAATAACTCTCTCTACTTCCTGCTGTTGGATAGGAGCTTCTAGTGCCTCTGTCCTCTTTCGCCAGGTGTGGTAGGGCTGCTGATGCAATGTATTCCTTCTGCGTAGTGGGTGATCTGCCTTGGGTCGACATGGTCTCTAAGAAGTGTTCTGGTGCCAGGCGCAGTTTGTCCTGCTCCCCATTGTGGGTGATTCCCTGCTGGTCTTTGAGACTCACAATAGAGTTCTGTTTTTTCACCTGGGTTAGCTTACTGGCCAGAAGACGATTGGCCTTATTGCCTTTGACATAATAGCCCTATTTCAACGTCGCTAGGGAGCGGGTCGTCTCCTCCATTTAGAGGGCCTCCAGCTTGTTCTGAGCGATCCGGAGGGCGGCATGTACCTTGGGGGACCAGTCCTGCTTGTATTTCTTTTCAATCTCAGCAATTTCCTGCTCCATACACTCCCTCGTCTGTTTCTTACGTCTGTGGTAGGCTGCCGTGTGAGAAATTAGTATACCTCTAATAACCGCTTTCATGGCATCCCAGGTGACTGCTGGAGAAGTAAGTCAGCTCTGTAGGGTTCTCCAGGAAGTAGTGTTTGATAGCTTTGGCCATTTTGTCATGTAATGCCAAGTCATTCAGAATTGGGTCATATAGACGCCACTGTGGTCTGGGCTCTGGGGTTGGATTCCATGTCCTGATTTGCAGGCCTACTGGGGCATGGTCTGAGAGAACCTTGGGGCGATAACTACTTCGTTTACGTAGGACAGCAGTTGAGGAGAAGCCAAGATTAAGTCAATTTGGGACTAGGAGCTTGGGAGAAAAATGTAAAATCTCTCTCCTCTGGGTGCAGGACCCTCCAGGTGTCAACCTTTCCCAGTTCTCCTAAGAGGCGTAGAATACTCAGGGCCAACTTGAAGTCGCTAGGGGACGGAGTGGATGATCTGTCCTTTTCTGGGTCGGGGACCTCGTTGAAGTCTCGTCCCATCGCAGTCAGACCTTCCAGGAAAGAGAGAAGGGAAGGGCTCAAGTCTTCAAAGAAGGTCTCCTGGCCTGTGTTTGGCGCATACACCGATATCAGGGAGTATAGTTGGCCATGGAGTAGGACCTTTATTCCCACAAACCAGCCTTCTTGGTCTTTTATCATGTCCAACTCTTTGAAGGGAATACCCTTTGCCAGCAGGATAGTCGAGCCCCCTTTCTTGGTGTCACCAGAAGCGAAGAATGGTTTTGGATAGTCACTGCTACGTGTCAGCCAAAGCCCCTCGGAAGCAAATGGGTTTCCTGGATGAATACCACTGAGCCCTCCAAGTCCTTCAGGCACTTGAGGATAGATTTCCGTTTCATCAGGGAGTTGAGGCCCCTGACATTCAATGACATAAACTTTAGCGTTAGGTGTGGGGATGTCGTGTCAGTAGTGCGCTTCAGCAGCAAGGGGGGGACCGGAGTAGGTTGACTCAACCGTAGTTGTCATTCCCGGCTTGTGAGTAGACTTGCCTGAGCTCCAATCGATATTTTAACTTTATGACCAACCTCAACCTCCAACTGTGTGGACCGAGTCCCAACCTGGGACTCCCAACTGTCCCCCTTTTAGGAACTGTTCAGCAACATCCCAGGGGACGTTTTCCACCTTGGGAATGGGGCGAGGCCACAACCGGCCCATATTGCCATCTTACTTTAATTCATTCTTGTTCTATTACCTGCAATTTTCTGTGGTCCCAGTGTTGGTATACCGGACCCTGTGGGTCCTCCCTTTCAGGGTAGTACGGGCTACTTGTTGGGGTGACAACCTCTCCTGACCTTGGACCATGCAGGCTGTTTCATCTTCATCGGTGCATTCTCCACCTCCACGGGCTTATCGTCTCGGGGGGAACCCACCCCCCCCTCCTCTGACGGAGGAGGTTTGAGTATCCCTTCTGCATCTTCCAGGCAAGCAATCGAGCAGGCGACACCTTTATATGAAAACTGCACTGCCCGATAACCTAATTTTATGATCACAGAGGAAGTGTGTCAGGGGCCAGAGAGGTCTTCGTTTCTGTATTCTAGCTGTCGCTAGGTCTTGAAAGATCTGCAAGGGGGCACCCTGGAAGGTCAATGTGTCTTGCGAGCGACCCACTGAGAGGAGTTCCTGTTTCGTAGTGTAGAAGTGGACCCTTGTGATGACGTTTGGGTTTTTTTCAGAATCAAGACCTCAAAGGGGCCAGAGTCTGTGAGTGCGATCAAGCTGTAGCTGTGGTTTCTCCAGGTGCGGAAGAAGAGATTAGAACAGATCCCTCACATATTCTGACAGTACACGGTCCTGGACTGAAGACGGGATTCCTCTAATCCAAAGGTTATTCTGCGCCCTGTTTTCCGGGTCCTTCTGTTTGAGCTCGAAGATCTCATTTTGGTTCGTCAGGGTGCATAGCTTTTGGTGGACTTCCAGAAGTGAGGCCACCTACTCCCGGGATTGGTCCTCCAGTTCCCCTAGTCTCTGCTCCAGCTCGGTGACTCTTTGATCTGTATATTCAATTTTGGATGTCGTTCTGTCATGCAACTGCAGAATTCCGCCTTGATGTCAACCACGAATGCCTGGATGTCGTTAGCTCCTGCTCAGCACTCCCAATGGCCCACTCCAGAGTGGAGCCAGCAGTCCTCTTCCCTCCTTTTTCCCCAGCTGGGTTCCATGTGGTCGCTGCTTTATGCTGTGAGTGTGTGGGGCTTGCCCACAGCTGCTTCTAGTTGCCCGCTGCCCATCTCTATCAAGGCGTTGCAACCGCAAGCCCCTTGTTACCTTAAGCGAGGCCGCAGGCATCTGCAACCAGGTGTCGGCGTTGCAGTGAGCTGTGGAACCCCGCCAGGGCTCCGGACATTAAATTGGAGAAAGAGGATGATGCTGGGATTGGGAGAGTGGCTCTGGTGTTTGGGCGCCCTTGAAGGTAGATTAGCGAAGCCCGACTCTGCCGAGTTGGGGGTCATGTTGGGGTCGTCGGGGCGATGCCACACTCGGAAGCGTGGCTCCAGTGGCCCAGTGTCTTCCCTCTGATGAATGCTGTGAATCCTGCTGCGCCCGCAGAGGGAGACGGCTCCTGCAGCACACCAGGCACAGCCGTGTGGTGCCTCTGGCGCTCTCTTGCAGGCGAGGGTGGCCGCCACGCCACCTGGGGTTGGCAGGGTTGTTGGCTTCAGCCTATGTCGGGGCTGCCTGGGTGAAAGCTCCTCTTCGCGATGCGGGAGACGTCTATTGCGGCGGCCCCACGCTCATCCATTGGCGAACGCTGCAAGTGGGGAAGAGGGGCCGGGGACACCCGCAGCCTGCCGCACTCACAGGGGAAGGCCGTCATCTGCAGTTACTTACGGAGGGAGATATCACCCGCAGTTCGTTGTGCTCTGTCGGCTGGAATCTGCACGGCCAGGGCTTCGGTATCTGCGGGACCGTCTGGGCGAAAGTACCTCCTAGCTGCGCAGGAGGCACCTGATCTGAGGCCGCGCCATCTCGCTATGCTCTCTCTGCCCTCTTGGAGGGATGATATGTTTTGCTGGGCCTCCCCCCTGCCGCCTCTCCCATAACGATTAAGGGCTGCTTGTTGCTGGAAATCAGCCTCTCCTTTGCCCTCGGGTTCCAAACCCACTGGGAGCATGGATGCAGACTGGCGATGCAGTAGAACCTTTAATTCAGAGCATTAGGATGGGCTTTGTGCTGAGACCATCAACCGAGCAGTCACATCGGTGGGGCTGCGGGCCACGCCCCCCACCCACGAAATTTTAAGTCTCCTCCAAGAGGTTGAACAATTACGATTTGCTAAAATTGATGCGCGAGCCTGACACCTCCCCGGATTTCGTCAGCAACTCCATGCATGCTTGTATCGAGCTCCTAGTCCAGGTCAGTGCTAAGAGCATGCTATCGGCGAAGGCCGCAACTTTATTTTGGGTGCCTGCAAAGAGTATTCCCTGTATCTCGTCTGCTTCCCTAAATGCCTGGAGTAGGGGCTCCAGGTATGTTGCGTGGAGGAGAGGGGAGAGTGGACATCCCCGTTTTGTCCTCCTTCTCAGCCGAATGGGGCGCAACATTAGACCATTCACTGACAGGCACGTTACCAAGGCATGGTAGTTAGCCTTGGCCATTGTCAAGAAGTCCCCTCCCAATCTCATCTTTTCCATAACCCGGAACAAGAACGTCCGCTCCACACGGTCAAAAGCCTTTTGCGTATCTTATGAGAGAAGGGCCGCAGGAGTGTCAGTTTTCTGGGATTTCTCCACTAGGTGGGCAATTCTCCCGATATTATCAGCTGTTTGTCTACCCAGAACGAATCCTGATTGATCCTGGTGGATCAAGGAAGGCAGGCACCCCTCTAACCTGTTCCCTGTTCGTCAATATTGTAGTACAGATTTTTGCGTCCACATTAATGAGCGCTATAGGCCTGTAGGAGGTGCACTCTGCCGGGTCTTTGTTTGATTTCAGAATAAGGGATATGTTTGCCTCTTCCATGGATTGGGTAATACACCCCTTTGTCTCGAAGGTGTTGAATGGGTGTGGCATGTGTGGTGCCAGTTTTACCAAGAATGTTTTATAAAAGGATGCTGTGTACTAATCCGGGCCCGGTGCCTTGTTAGCAGGGAGCTATGTGATCACCCTTCTCACTTCCTCCTCTGTAATTTCCTGCCCCAGTATATCCAAGGTTTCACTCCCTATTTTCGGTAGCTGAATATTCTCCAGGAAGTCCAACTGATTTTGGGTCAGGAGGGTCCTGCAAAGAGTAGAGAATGTCATAGTACCTCGCCAAGCATTCTTGAATGTCTTCCGTGCGCGTAAGGCATGCTCCCTTCTCGTCCCTCATAGCTAGGATTGCATTTCATTCCCCTGCTCCCCTCAGTAGTCTTGCTAGCAATGCATCTGCCTTGTTGGCTTTCGCGTAGTATCTCGGCATCACACAAAGGAGTGCCCCCTCTGCGTTTTTCGTTCTAAGAATCCCGAGCTGCACTAGAGCCCTTCTGTAGGCTTTAAGGGTATGTCTTGTGGGGGTTTTCCCATGCCCTTTTCCTGGCCTCTTCCACCACTTCCTCTAGCTGGACCTCCAACGCCTTCATCTGACTCTCTTTGCACACTGGTAGCTATAAGCCCCCCTCATGGTAGCTTTAAACGTGTCCAACCTAGTGCTCTCTCCTGTTTCAGCGCTATTATTGAGTTTGAAGAACCCCTTAAACTTTTTCTCCAGTTCTTCTCTGAACACCGGGTCCATCAGACCCGCTGGCATTCTCCACTTCCATACCCCCAGTGCCCTTTGCCGTAGCTTCAGTCCCATGGGCACAATCTTATGATCTGCTATCCCGAGAGGGCCCACCTCCACCTCTTTGACCCTCTCCAGTAGTGACGCTTATACCCAAATGTAGTGTATCCTCGACTGCGTCCCGTGTACCCCTGATAGGAAAGTGTATCCCTCTTCCTCTCCCTTCAGGTCTGTCCATACATCCTTCAGTCCCGCTTCTTCCATCCTTTCTTGTAGTTCAGCTGATTCCACTACTCCGCCTCCCATCCTGCCCCTTCCTGATCTGTCTCTTGCTCGGTGCCATGCAATGTTAAGGTTACCCATCAATATGGCCCTTCGAAAATGTTTCCAGAGTTACTATACAGTTTTTCAGGAAGTGTTCCTGTCTGCGTAGATGGATGCTATTGTGTAGGAGAGCCCTGCACATCCCCCTCTTACCATTATATATCGTCCTCCGTTGTCCCTTTCTCTGCCACCCTGAAATCCAAGGAATCCTTGAGGGCTAGTGCGACGCCCCCTGATTTAGTCGGGCCTAAAGCGAAAAATATTTGGTCAAACCCTCTCAATTTCACTCGTTTCTGGTCCTGCTGAAGGAGGTGTATCTCCTGGAGTGCCAGGACGTCTGGTCCTAATTCTTTAGTACATTTCTCTAGTTGCTTTCTTTAAAGAGGAGAGTTAAACACCCTCACGTTATGTGTTAGCTATTTGAATTTGACTGTGGGTATGTTTTGCTCCTTGTTCCTCTCCTGTTCGCCTTCCTCTAGCTCTCCTCCCTTGAGTTCCGCCCACTCCTCTTCTGTTCCCTGGGGCGATCCTCACACCATGGCTTTGTATGACCCGTGACCCTCGTCCCTTTCCAACCTCTTGGTCCCCTCTGCCAACCCCTCTTCACTAAACCCCCCTTAAATGTTTAATGGCTTCACTGTTTGCTGAGGTTTCTTTATCTACCTCTTGTAGGCCCCTTTCCAGTATGTCCGTTCTCCCTCCCAGCTGCCCAACCTCCTGTCTGATCTCCACCAGGGCTGAATTGAGGTCCGTTATCATCAAGTGGAATTGCTCCTGAAATGTCTTTGATGGGGATTCCGGGAGCATCTGCATTTCCCCGTGGAAATCCTGCCTCGTGATTGGAGTAGCTGAGTCTGCATCCTCGCTGGAGTTGCAATCCGCTGGGCCCTCGTTTGTGGTTCTGAACGGTTCTCTTGCGTCTAACGGGGGCCACATATTTGGAAGGGTGCCAGGAACTTTCCCCATACTGTAATTTCCCTTTGATGCCCTACTTTCCGCCTTAGTGGACATGTCCCTGCTGGAGCCTACTTTGTGTTTGATGGCCGCTGGCCGCTTACTATTGCAGTGTGGATTCTCTTCCTTGCTTGGTGGTGGAGGGTCCCCCGGTTCTGGTTCACGTGTTGTCCGCTGGTGAGAGTTCTCTTCCTTGCCTAGTAGAGAGGGGCCCGGCCCTGATTCATGCATTGTCCGCTCCACCTGGCTCTGTTTGTGCAGTTATTTTTTCATTTGCTCCGACGGTGGAGGGCCTGGGAGCGGCCTAGCAGGGCTGTCCCCGGTCCTGGGGGGGCCCTTCTTTAATGTCTTGCGGGGGGGTGTAGCTACTTACTGCTGCACCTGTGTGTGCAGTAAGGCCAGGTATCGTGGGGAACTCTCCCCGGTTTAGTCAGGCATTGCCTGGGCTCTCTCACAGCCTCCTCCGCCCTCCTCGTTTTGGGCTCTTATTCTCTGGGGCCACCTGTTGGGGTTCCTCTTGGTCCTCTGGGTTCTGAAAATCAGGGGGCGGCCCTCCCCGGGTGCGGTCAGCGGTGCTGGCTGTGAGGGGAGCTCCAGCTTCTCCACCCCCCCATTGTGCTACACGTGGGTAGTGTCACTAGTCGGCCACAGTCTTTGGAGTTCCCTCTCCGTAATGCCTCCTCTGTGTCGCTTCTGAGCTCTGTGCACAATCTCTCCTCTGGGCCCAAAGTTCACTAGGGCAGCGCACTAAGGTCGCCCTGTCCTCTGACGTCCACAGCTGCTGTTGAGGGGGGTGGGACCGCTTATATCAGCATTTGGGCTTGGGAGCTCTGTCGACACACCAATGTCATGTTGGCGGCCATCTTGAACTATAAACGTTTATTAATATAACATTTTTTGAAAAAAGGCCTAACTTGCCCCGATTGCCCTAACTAACTGAAACTAATGGTAGTCTGTCAGGAAGTCCAAAGCAAATGTCTGTCTGTGTCCAAAACCTGTACTTGCCCTTCGATCGACTTTTTTATAATGTTTTAAATGAGAAGTGTTCAAATAAAAGTTCAGAGCTTCTTCCAGCTCTAGGTTGTAAAAGGGGGTTCCCTTCCCCAAGATTCAGGATAGTTCCCTTTATCAACAAGAGAGTTCCCTTCCCCAAGCTTTCAAGTCTCTCATTGTTCCAAAACAACACAATTCCTTGGGACACTTCCCAACTTTCTGGCTGAGTTGCCTTTCTCCAATTTCACAAAGCTCAGTTCATTACTTTTGGACCAGTGACTTAAGTGGCTTTTCCTTTAGATGGGTGTACTCGGTCTAGGCACAGTTGTCGGTCCACCCATCACAGGTCACGCAACCGACACACCATACTTGCTGCTTCTTCACAGATACACTGCCACTGTTTCACCTTCACGGTGGCATTGGATTTATATTCTTGCCGCATTCTCAATACTAGTTTGGCCACCATTTACTTGTCATACTTTCAAATATTCTCAAAGCTTTTGCCACTGCTTATTATTTCAAGTTACACCATTCCTTATATTATTATGGCACTTGCCAATGCTTGCTCTCTTCAGTTTACACCGTTCACAATTCCTTTGTATCAGGGAATCTCACCAAATAATTTGAATTTAATTGGTATTCAATCACACTTGCTTTCTTTTGATTCGGTATTCAAAAAGTTTCATTTCATTCCAATCAGTCACATTGAATAAATGACATCACATTCCCAGTTTACTCTCCTGCTGGGAATCTGCACCCTTGCACCCTCTTCAGTCGTATTCACAAGTTCAAAGACTTCTGTTTTCTTGAGCCTTTCTTGGCGTCGTCGTTTTCATCTTTTTTGCAATCCAGTATTCATAAAATCCTTTCATTCGGTTTTCTCATCAGCTTACTTTTGAACAGTGTTTATTTCAAGCAGGACCGGCATTCCCATTCCCGTAATGGTCCCTTGCTTATTCGTGAGCGATCTGACCTGCAGCAACCACAAGGTCCACACCAGAGAGTCCCAGAGTCATTCAGCCTTCTTTGACTCACCGCATACGCTGTCTCCAGGTGCTGTTCTCGGCATCGGCAGGCTCTCTGTGGCTGTCGCTGCTCCCGGCTCGGCGTGCCTCTCAAACAGGATCTCTGCTGCCTCGGTTGTACGGAGAGGGAGTCTACTTGACTCCAGGAGGTAGGCAAACCAGCTCTGCTACCAGAGACCGTGCGACTGCTCGCGCCACAATCCGCTTCCGCTGCAACGACTCTGCAGCCCGTAGGCGCCTCGGGCCTGCGTCACCCTGGCTTCACCTCGGACTTCTCCTTCAAGCGTTCCACAGGCAATCTCATTAGCCTCACTTGAGCGGGCCATTTATACTGCCCCTGGACCTCCGGTGCAGGCAATGTTCCTTTACTGCATAACGGTCTTGGTACTCAACATCCCTCTTCCTCATCCCACTACCAGAGCGGTGTTTGTGGATGTCTGAGTTAATAAGGAGAGGATCTATGGCTCTGAGTTGTCTCTTCCTCGTCCCAGTTCCTGACTAGTTTGTATTGGGAGAGGGTTTTCTTGCAAAATAGGGAAGGGATCGGTAATATCCTACAAAGGCGTGGGTGATATTTGACTCCTTATAAAAGGGAAATGGGAGATACCGTGTCTCACCCAAGGATGCCTCATCCCCACTCCCCAAGTCTCCTCCACCCAGGTGATCCTCCCTTGCATATACACCCACAGGTTTAGGATCCGAAAGTGACAGCCTTTCCCTGGCCACTTGGGAGGAGGATATATTGGGGAAAGAAGTGAGGACACCCTCAGATTCCTCACAGGACCTACTGCAGGACCTCTGTCATGTGATCTGTGACAATTTCCCCCAATCTGTGGTAAGAATGGAGGCTGGTTTGTGGGAAAGCTGGGAGCAGTGCTAACTGGGAAGTGGTGTTGTTTCTGGGCTTTCTGATGGGCAAAGTCACCATAAGATGTCCTTTGTGTCTTTGTAGAGCTGATCTCTTGTGTGGTTTAATGTATCCCTACAACATAGGTTGCAGGTGCCTATTTGCTGATTTCTTCTGATCTGTTTTCAGTTTGGAATGTCTTAGTAAAAGAATAAGAAATGTGTTTCTGGCCAGTTCAGTACAGACTGTATCCCTGCCCTAGCAAGGCACAATATTACAAGTTCTACACTACTTGACAGGCATACGTCACTCACCCCTGTCATGGGTGCCATTTCTCCACATGCATAGTGTGCATCAATTCTAACTTGCTAAGAGTGAATTATCACCCACCACTGACCCGTGCTGAGTCAAAATATTGTGGCCTTCTTGTACCATATAAGAAAGCAGTCTTTATTGTACCCAATTTCCCCTAATTCTCCCCTCTGCTACTTTCCAAATTTAAGACTTTGCACTCATTTCTCCTCCACGCCATTCATGTTGTAGGACAAACCTGGATTTCAAAAACTGATTTGATAAGGGATGGCAGAGCTTCTGTCCATAATTTATTGTGGAATGCCTCCTTCTCTGGGTATGAAGATTCAAAAAGTGGTAACATTCATTCACCACTAAGTCCAGGGTCCCATAGATAAAGCAAAGCAATGTATTTTTAAAGTTGTGTATGTCCCCTAGAATAGTACATCCAAATAACTTTCTGTTTACTTGGTGACATTGCACAGTAAGATGAAGCACTGTGGCTGGCTCTCTGGGTAGAGGTTGGGGTGCCCGAGGGGACTGCTTGCCACAGGCACCTATGCCATGTTGGACCCCGGATGGTGTGGGAAGGATGGCTCAGCCATGTGGCAGGGGCTTCTTCCATTGGAACATTTTATGCTCAGAAAACCTTTCAGAGGAACATGAACATGAGTCGGCTGAAACCCCAACCTGCTTTTTGGAGTAGTCAAGCATCTCCTATCTCCCGTGAGACATGATGGCAGGAGAGTACATAACCGCAGAGTGCGGTATCCGGTACGCCACAAGGTAAGGGTTTAACCTCTTTTGAAGTTCTAGAGGACATGTTTACACAAGAATGCTATAGTTGGAGAAATACGTGATGCGCATTCACAAGCCTGCTCCCCAAAGCGCTGCTGCAGGCACGGGTGACCTCTCATGACGGTCCCATTCCACTCCACTGCTAAGTTTTGTCACATCCAGAGCTGAACTGTGGTGCTCTGGAAAAAGACATCCCACTTGACACTGCTAATGAATGCATATTCAAGACAACTGCCAGCCTTAAACTCTTAAACGCCCAACTGACAGCCCAGGGGTGAGGCAAAGGGAGTGTCAGAGAGCCAGCAGACTGGAGCAAGTTAACACATCAGTTACAGTACAATTACAACCCACACTTGAGTAGGGTTAGGCAGCTGTGGTCCCTGAGGGTGTGGCTAAGTCCCGATATAGGGGAGGAGCAGCGAGAGAGTAGTGTGGTGGATTGCAGAAGAAGACAGAGCACTGTAGAGATTTAGTGGTGGACAAAAGAGGAGGAGGAGGAGGAGGAGGAGGAGGTGAAGAAGGAAGCTGAAGGCTGCAGGAAGGATAGCCAGAAGCAGAGAAACAAGGAGTGAGGTGCAAAACAACTAGGAGGTTCTAAAGAGAAACATCAGAAGGATGGAGCAAAGGAGGGTGGAGAATAAGGAGGTGGGAACCAGGAAGAGCAGAAAGAGGTGACAGGAGGAGGAGCCAAGAGGACAAGCATATTGCAAGTGGTTAGTGAGGATACTGCTACAAGAGAGGTGGCATACTGTTAGAAGAGAGAGGTAGAATACCTTAAGGAGGTGGTTGAAATCAACATCTGGTAGAAAGAGGTGGAAAGCATGGAGGGGATATGCTCAGAAGATCGGTGAAGGCCGACAGGTAGAGAAGAAAACGGAGAGAAGTGAAAGTGGAGAGGAGGTAGGAAGAAGTGAGGAGAAGAAAAATGCAAGCCATCAGGCCTAAAAGAATTGTTAAATGAGGGTGTAGGTATGGGTGCATTTGGAGGTGTCGAGGAGGCCCAGGAGAAGCGGCAGGAGAAGCAGAGCAGATAAAAGAAGGCAGGGATTGCAGGAAGTATTCCCTTGTGAATGAGACTATTGCGACTTGTCGAGGCGGTATATAAAGCTCGGCTGCTGGATACCTTGGACAGGACATTTTGTCAGGTAGAAAAATGCAGCCCAACTCCAGCACCAGAGAATTCTAACTAGCCAGATTAAGGGAGGCATTTATGGCCTGCTGCCATAAAACCCACCCTGATTCTACCAGTTAGGAAGCCTAGTTGACCATCTTCCCTCTTATAATCTCTGGGCCAAAGCCATGTGATATTCAGCCACCAGTTCTCTGATTGCGGCCTACTTGTGATACACGTAGGACCCTGAAACCCTGGCAAATTGCTTTCACCAGGATCCAAGAGCGAGAATCGGTCAACAAAAAAAGAGCCTAGAAAGAAGTGTGGGGATAGTCAAACCCCCCAGACTGAGAGATTAAGAAAGGGAGAATTCAGCCTGGAAAGTAGAGTCTGGAACATAGACACATTTGTTGAACCAAGATACTTGGTTGAATTTAGAAACTATTTTGAAATCAGAGACTTTATTTTCCTGAGACTTATTGATTTAGTTATTGGATTCCAAGTGAAGACCGCCTTTCTTAAATTCTATTTTATTTCCGGTTTGACAGCCACTAGTTGGGAAAGTCACATCAGGGCTTTAACCCACCTTGCGGGATGGAGTCCAACAGCCAATATCCAATCAAGCTATCACACCTGTGTCCACTTTCACCAAAGAGTAGATGAAAGGCTGGTGCCAAAGTCATATCAAAGCCCGCCAACTCAGTCTGGCGGTGTGGGTATTTGAGGAACTGAAGAGTGAAGGTGAGGAGTTTGTTTAGCGAAGATTTGAGGAGAGAGTAAGGGCTTCAACAAGACACATGCGGCTGGAGGAGAGGTTCAGGAGGCTGGGAAATATTTGAACGTGGTAGCTAGAAGAGAAATCCAGGAGGCCAGAACAAGAATTTGAGAGAGCTGAAGCAAGAGGCAAGGTGTGGAAGTGTGGTGGAGAAAAGGGGTAAAATCATTGAGAAAGAATGTGATGCCTAGAGGGACGGTGAAGGTGAAAGACATCTAGAGATCATTAAGCTAGGGGGCACTGTAGCATGATGCTTTGAGCAGGACACGTGTCCTGGTCACTCCGCTCCGACCGGGCCCAAGGTGGTGGAATTTAGGGCCATCCCGGGCAAAATGATTGCTGCGAGGCAGGATCGAGAAGCAGAAGGGTGGCGGCAGGCGGTGACGGTGGGTTGCCCTCCAAAACCCATGAAACATGGTAGAATTGGGACAGAGGTGACTTCGGCAAGTGCAGGACCAATATGCCCACCGGCAGGAGAATGCCGCGTTGGTGAGGGGCAGGGCGACCTGGAGAACGGGAACAGGGTGGGCCCGATTGCCTGACATCCGGCTGAAAAACAAAGGGACATCCCGGGCCCGCGGTGAGGATCTGGCAGCGGGACTATCTGTGATCAGCTCACGGGCTGGAGGTCGCATCGTGGGAAGAAGGCTTCCACGACCCGCACAGTGTAGGCAGCCAGCCGGCTCAAGGTGAAAGTAACTGCAGCATGGGGCAGCTTGGAGAGCTGCTGTGGCGAGAACCCAAGGATTGATCAGTGAGGCAGAGGAGGTGGTGGGAGGAGCAACAGTCAGGGGTCAGGTACGAAGACACACCTCCTGAAGTTTTGAGCTAGTGGAGACCAGAGCAAAGATCTTCCAGACATCCATGCCTACGAGATCTCTGCGTCCAGCATTTCTCACACAACTTGCATTCTGAAAGAATCACTTCTCAAGATTCAGTGGAACTACCCTCAATGCACAGTGCTCCAGGCTGTGAACTCCCTTCACACTTAAGACATAAAGCGGACTTACTGAATTTCAGAAAAGCCTGATAACATGCTTGTTTCACACAGCCCACGGTCAAGCTGTTTAATTTCCAATTAATACTGTGTCTACTAACTCCTTTCTGAAAACTCGCAGTCATGAGACGAAGACTGATCTTTCCACTTTGTGGTTGCGGCGGGGTGTTAGTGGGGTCTCAGGGTGGCAGCCAGCAGGACAGGAGAGTGCAGACCACAGTGGGGTGGCTGCGTCCTGCACTGGTCATGGAGGTAGGGGTCACAAGGCACCTGGTCTAGCGCCAGAGAGCGCTGCACAAAGGAGGGTGCAGCTGGAAGTGCCTGGTGACTGAGGCAGCGCAGGCCCATCACAGCGCTGGGGTAGATATGAAGAAAGGCATGGACAAATATGACGGCAAGGCCAATGATGCCCAGCCCCAGATAGATATGTTTGCAGGGCAAGGGCCCCTGAAACGGATGGCATGACTGGTGGAGAATGCTCTGCACAAGATATCAAGGCTGCCATCAGGGAGGCAACGGCGGCGCTGGAGAGAAAGATCGATGCACTGGGCCTGGATGTGGACTTACTGCGGAATTACAGCCATAAGATCTATGTGAGGGTAGGAGAGGCTAAAAAAGGATTTCTGACAGGAATAAGTCACTACTTGGTTGCAGACAGAGGCTGCAGAACCTGAATCGGAAAATGCAGCAACTGGTGGTGAGGATGGACGACGCCGAAGGGAGGGTGTGAAGGAACAACATTTTCATAAATGGCCTGCCAGAGAAAATCGAGGTCCCCTCTATGGAGCTATACTTAGAAGAATGGATCAAGGACTGGGTTGGCCCGAGCGTTCTGTCTAACTTCTTTTCCATCGAAAGGGCAGTGCCCCCCAGCAGGTGATCGGATGACTCATCAATTATAGGGACCGCAATTTCATTCTGCAGGTGGCCCGAAGAAAGGAGTGTGATGGAAGTGAACGGCACAAGGTTGACGCTCTACCCAGACTTTACCAGAGCGGTTCAAATGGCCAGACAGTCATACAACGCATTCAAACGGCAGCTGAGTGCAAAGGGGCTCAAGTATTCCATGATGTTCCCGGCGACCCTTAGGGTGGCCCACAAGGGTGTACTTTTTCAGGAGTTTAGTGGAAGCATGCGACTGGGTCCAAACGGTGCGCCCAAATCAGGATCGGGTGCAGCATGAATCACAGAAACAGAGGGGTGTCAGGCCGGGGGTGAAGAGGCCTTGGACCCCCGAACACACAGAGCATTAGAGACTCTCGGATATCAGGCTGAGGGCAGCCACTGTTTAGTTTGCTAAATAGGGACAGGCGGATACAGTTGAACGTCTCTGATGGACGTTGCCACGGGAGTGGAAAGCAGTAAATGCACAGGACAGCAGAGGCTGGCTCGGAGCGAGGCGACTGGTGGAATGCACCCCCCATACTGAGACTGCCACGTGCCACACTAGCGTGGTCGGTAGGGCTGCTGTTAACTGGGGTCGATAGGTGCTTCAAGTTGGGAGTGTGGGGGGAGGATATAGGCGGGGGGACTTGGTGGGGATGTATTTGTTACGATGTTAGATTGCATGGCAGAACACACAAGGGGGCACAGCTGTCCAGTCTATTGCTCAAGGAGGAGCGCCGGAGTGAGGGCAGGCTTTAGAGGGTCAATCCATGATGGTGGGGGGCGGTGATGAGGGATGAGCAGAGAAGGACGATCATATGACTCACATGGAATGTTAACAGCCTCAGGGACACGATTCAAAGGGGAGGATGGTCCTTAAGTAGGCGCAAAATAGATGTTGCCCTGCTCCAAGAGACACACTTGATGGGCATCTCCTGTGGGTTTCTGGGATGGGGCCAATACGCAGTCGAACATGCAGGGTGCTTTAGAGGTTCCAGAGGAGTGGGCATCCCGGTACGGGAATCCCTCCCTTCCTCCCTCTGGAGTGGAGATGAAGACAGTCCAACGTGACACGGGTGGGCGCTATGTGTTGGTGGAGGGGATTTATGGGGGGAAAGCTTGATGATTCTGTGTGTACGCACCCTCGCCCCCCATACTGGAATTCCTAGTGGTTATACAAGGTCTGGTAGTGCAACATTACTGGGGGGCGACTTCAACAATGTCATGAGCAAGGAAAGAGACAGGACAGGACGGCTCGGGGAGGGAGTGCAGCAGCCCCTGGGCCACGCACGGGGCTTGTGACGTTAACTGCGAAGACCGGCCTGGTTGATGTCTGGAGGGACACGCCAGCTGGAATCCCAGCTGGAGTAATCTCTGTATGTTCATTCCCGTCTCTACTGTCCGTTTTACTGTCTGTCTGTCTATCGTGTTCTTATCTCTGCGCCCCGAGGCTCGCGAGCTACCGGCGCATTACAAATATTAAATAAATAAAATTTTTAAAAAAATCCCGGGGATAATGGATTCTCCTTTTACTCTGGGGCCCAAACCACTTTTTCCGGCATTGGTAACTTTTTTCTCCCTTCCACAGGGGTTGGGAAGGTGACAGAGGCGGGGTACCTGCAGTTGGGGATCTATGACCATGCCCCATTGACCATTATGTTGAGGGGGAAGGAACCCAAGGGGCTGGGGGATTGGCGGCTTAAGGGCAATGAAGAAATTATGGGAGGATTGCTATTGCTGGAGGGGACAGAAGACTTCTTCCCACAAAACACTGGGACAGTAGGAAGCAAGGCAACGCTTTGGGAAGGGTACAAGACAATGGTGCGGGGGAGCGCCATGCTAGAGAAAGGCAAGCATCGGAAGAACAGAGCGGCGCCGCTGGAGGAACTAGAGAAGGAAATCAGGGAGGAGGACCAGTATGGCAGGGATAACTCTGATGGCACCAGGAGGGAACTCTTAGAGGCCACACTGCGCTTTAAGGAGGTGGCAACGGACGAAGCGAAACACGCCCACTGGGCGAGTAGAGCTAAGGTGTACAAAATCGGGGATAAGGCGGGGAGGGTGCTCACGTGGCTGGAGAAACGGGAGGAGGGTTTGCGTTAGATAAGGGAGGTAGAGGCACTGGCAGGTGGGAGTCGTAAAGTGGGGCATCAGGTGGCGGAGGAATTTGCAGGCTACTACGAGGAACTGTACGAAGAGAGAGGAGGGTCGGTGCTCAGGAGACGAGAGAGTGTTTAAGTCGGATCCCACTCATGCGGCGGATAGACCTAGAGAGGGAAGAACTAGACAGGGAAATCTCGTTAGAAGAGGTGCAGTGCGCAATTGGGCAGCTGCAGACAGGGACACTCTGGGGCTCAGTGGCTTCCCCTCAGAATTTTGGAAAAGGCTCAGCAAACTGATTGCTGAACCCATGCTGGATATGTTCAAAGAAAGTAGGGATGCAGGGGTGCTCCCTGAGAACCTGCAGTTGGCCACCATCATGGTGCTGCACAAAAAGGGCAAACCCAGGGAGCCAAGCGGTTGCCAGACATTTCGTCGAAAAAAATGCGTCGACAGGACATTTGGTCGAAAACCAAATGGTCGAATTTTATTTTTTTTCCACTTTTCTTTTTTGGGGGGGGGGGGGCCCAACCCCCTTTTTTCTAAAAAAAACCCCTTTTTTTCCCTAGACTACAACCTAAAAAATATATATATATAAATAAAAAAAAAATTCGACCATTTGGTTTTCGACCAAATTACGTCGATGAAATGTCTTTCGACGAAATGTCCGAACAGCAGCCAAGCTCCTCGTATCAGCCGATTTCTCTCCTGAATGGGAAAACCAAGATACTGGCGATAAGTATTGTCCAAGAGAGCTCTGAGGGTGATTGGCAGGGTGATTAAGTCCGATCAGAGCCACGAGGATATAAGGAGGGTGCATAATGCATTGGCCAAAGTGCAAGAGTTGGAGGGCCTGCATGCAATTATGCCCCTCGATTCACAAAAGGCTTTAGATTCGGTAAGGTGGGGCTACTTGTTGGAGGTTCTTGGCCAAGTAGGCTTCAGTGAGTTTTTGTTGTTGTTGTGGTGGTTCAAGATGTTGTACTCGGAATGCAGGGCCAGGGTGAGGGTGAAAGGGTGTACATTGGAGAATTTACCGTTGCTACAAGGACCAAGTGCCTGTTGTCCCCGTCGCTGTTCTTATTCACGATCGAGCCACTAGCCGAGAGCATTAGGGGCAATCCACTTCAGACAGGGTTTGTGTGGCAGGGGGAATGGGAGGAACAGATTTTGCTGTATGCAGATGACTTATTGCTATTTCTGGGGGATTCGAAGCAGACGGGTCCGAGGACCATGGCACAATTCGGGAGTTGGGGGTTCACAGCGGGCTGAAGATCCACAGCAACAAATCTGTGATTGTTCCAATAAAGAGGCGGGGGGAGCAATCCAAGAATTCTGCCCCATAGTTGCGGCAGAGGTGCGCTTCTTATATCTAGGGGCCAAGATTCATGTTGACAAGGGTCGATTTTCTTCGCGATAACCTCGATTCAGTATTGGCCCGGTTACAGGAGGACGCAAAACCCTGCCGCTGACTTTGGTGGTGAGGGCTAACCTCTTCAAGATGATAACTCTACCCCGGTTGCTCTATGTATTACAGAACACCCCGGTTAGGGTACCCAACTCCACCTTTGCCAAAATAAACTCAGTGCTCTGGGGCATCATCTGGGGGCACGCTAACCCCAGAGTAGCACTTCAGTACCTCACTAACTCGGTGTGGGAGGGCAGACTCGGGATACCCGATATGCGTAAATACTACTGAGCGTCCCAGTTGGTGGTAGCCGGTGAGTGTGTATTTGGGGAGGTTGGGCTGGTGTATACAAGGGTTGAGAGGGAGGTCATGGGCCCAAAGACCCAGCTGCAGGTGCTATATGGGAGTATGGAGGACCGGGATTACCCGTTGACAGCTAAAAGTCATAGAGGCCAGGACGGCAGTCATGAAGGCCATGCGCTACAAAGGAGTGATAACTGGCCGTATGCGATTGTGGGAGAACCCATACATACTTGAGGTGCGTACGCTGGGAAAGCTCGCTAGATGGGCGACAAGGGCATAGTCACAGTGGGAGATGTCATTAAAGGGGTGGTGATTCTTTTCCCGACCTTTGCTCCACGTACAGGCTGGGGGCCAGAAACTGGTACACATAAATGCGCTTGAGTCACGCCCCTAAAGTCAACTGGGAGCCGACATGAACATCCCAGACCATACTCCACTAGAGGTCAACCTACTCTCGGGTCGCCCAGAAAAGAAGGCAATTTCGACACTGTATCAGCCAGTCAATAACTTTACTGCACAATGGCCAGACTGGGTCCGAGCAAGATGGGAGCAGGACGTAGAGCTATTGGAAGAAGAAGAATGGGTGGTGGACCAGATAGCTATTAGGGAACTCAACATGTCTACCAGACTTCGTCTTGTGCAACTGAAAGTCTTCTACTGTGTCTATTATTCAAGAGTCAACTTGCACAGGATGGGAAGGGCTGACGGTGCAACTTGTCTGAAGTGCCAGGGCAAGGACGGGTCTTTCTTCCACATGATATGGTCTTGCACAAGGGTAGGGGTGTATTGGGACAAGATTCTGCACATACTGTCAAGACTGGAGGGGAGCGAAATCCAGAGGTGCCCCAAAGTGTCCCTACTACATATTTTGGAGGAGGTGTTGATCACTAGACTGCTGATAAGCACATGCCTGGGCTTGGCAAGGAGGGACCTAGCCGGGTGGTGGGGGGTGGGAGGGGCATGCCGATAGTGGCTCAATGGAGGGAGGGTATGGACCGGTGCAGGTCCCTAGAGGAGAGGGTCTATGGCCACAGAGGTAACCTTAGGAAATTTCACAAGATCAAGGGAAATGGGATGAGTTGGGTTGATGATAGGAGAGGGCTACAAGGGGGTGGCTGGAGGGCCAGAGAAGGGGAGATGGGAGATGTGGGGGTGTTTGTTTGGATATGACTACTGATTGTAACCTTGCTGCGTAGCAGCATCATTCAATAGTTGTGATTCTGCTGAGTTTTGGTTCCTGATTGTCTGTTCTCTTTTACCAAATAAACAGAGATATAAAATAAGAATAATAACATAGAGATCATTAAGCTGGAAACAAAAGTGAAAAGGGGTGGTTGCCAAAGGGGTAAAGAATATGCCAAGAGGGGTGAAAAATCGAGGAGAAACCTAGAAATCTTTCAGTGTGAAAGTAGAGTGCAGGATGGTGGTACCCAGAGGGTTGAAGGAGAGATGGAAAGTAGCCAGGAGGATTCAAGATTCCCGCCGGCAGCAGATAGATGTGCCGGCAGCCGCTCCATACAGCCGCAGACTTTTATGTGGCTTTCCCACCACCCCAAAGTCATGAGTATTCAGCGGACTACAGAAAAATTCAACGCTTCACAGACCCTGTTTGGTAGCGTTCAGCTCCTCTCTGCCCACTGCTCGAGGACTGTGGTCTGCGCGAGATGAGGTTCTCCCGGAGTGTGCCCAAGATGAGTAGCCGAAAGCAGAAGCAAGTGTCTGCAGGTTACCTGGAATCCACAACCGGTGAGATTGGGCAGGAGAAGCATTGCCATGGCCAGGCCAAGGACCAGATGCCCAGAAGAAGAGGAGAATCGAGGTGGACGTGCTGCTTTGTGGGATGTCGGAGATGCACAAAGAGGGAGACATCAAAGCCCATCACCTGGATCGACACTTGGGGAATTGGCATTGTGGGAACCAGGCAGTGAGTTCTGGAGGGCAGAGGGTTATCACCTGCACCTTGCTGGGGCACTGGTGCAGCGAGAGGGCGGAATGGGGAGCTCCGCTACATCTTAAAACCTGGTGCGACAGCGGTGTTGAGGAGGGAGTTCAGACCTCCGTGGTAGGACCTGGGAGACTTTCCCCGAGCCCTGGCAGCCAAAAGTTGAAGATGGGGCCCAGGGAGCGCAACGCTGGGCAGACTCAGGGCTCCACAGAGTTCCTCCAGCACAGTGTACTAGCACAGGCAGTGGTGCACCCGAGGCAGCGGTCCCCCACACGCGCCATTACCACCTCCTCAGGGGGAGACCGGTGAAGGCCTGCATACGGAGGCAGTGGAGGATCTCACCATCGGGCAGCGAGAGGGGCTGCAGGGCCTGCAAATTGCCGTTGGGGTCTTGAGGAGGGGGGCCCAGGCGAGCTCTGCACAGAGGTGTGGGGGTGGAGCGTTCCAGCACCAGTAAATGGTCAGCCACAGGGATGCTCACCACATCAGTGCCTGCAGGCCCCTGCAGGTATGTGGCAACAACCAGGAGACTCAAGGAGCAGGTACGGGGAGCGACTGAGGTGGACGTCCAGTGCTCCTCTTCCAGACTTCCTGTTCCAGAAAGGTTTGGGCAGCACGCCAGGATTCCAGGAGTAGAAACTGTGAGTGGCGGGACCCCCCCAACGCAGAGGGACATATGGTCTAAAGTCAAAGGCAGCCAAACAACTGTCGAAAGGCTAAAGTCCTGTCTCTGAAGCAGGCTGCAGCCAACGGGGACCCACTGGGCACCCACCCTAATATATGGGGTCCAGGTGAGGGGGCCCAATCAGATATCATCTAACATTGCAGACCCTGGGGACACAGCGGACGGGGGCATCATAGCACCTATCACGACAAAACGTACACAATGACATAATCAGCTTACAAACCTCGCTAACTAAAGAGATCAGACCTCAACATGGCTTTGTCGGAAATTAATCAAGAAGTGGGCCATCTGGGAGAAAGGACTGACCTCCTCTAAAGGGGCCTTCAGGGGGTGGAGACTGATGCAAAAGAACACAGGGACGCCATAGGCTATAGAACAACTGAATGTTGCAATTCAAAACCTTGAACTGCAAATGGAGTACCTGGAGACCAGGACACAGAGGAATAATATTTTAGTCAAAAACGTGCCAGAGACAGTAACAGACCAGGAACTAAAGGGGCAGGTCCAGATGATCTTTGCAGACATATTGGAGGACACAAGTCTGGAGGAGATTGGATTGGATCGAATTCACAGAACTGGTAGATTGATGAGGGGCCCTAACAGCAGGATGCAAGATGTCTTGGCAGCCTCCACGCAATACAACCAAAAAGAAGCAGTGCTACGAGCGGCAAGGGCGAAATAGCTGATGGCATATCAAGGATCTCTATTCAGCTATTCCAGGACTTGGCTGGGCGCACTGTACTCAAGAGGAGGCCGATGGGCCCAGTGGTCAGGGAAATTGCCTCCAGGGGGATCCGCTACAAATGGAAAATTCCCATTCGGGCTGGTGTTTGAATGGAGGGAGTGCAGAAGCACATAACTTCCATCTAGGAGGGATTGGGTCTGTTGCAACTAGATTTAAGCCAGAATGTCCAGGAAGATTACCCTCCGCAGCCCAAGAACTGCACAAAGCCAGTGCCCTGGCAGTGGAGGAAAGCAGGGGAGCGACGCAGGCAGAGGCCCCCTTTACGGGGGGGAGCCAGCGGAATGCCAATGGATGAAGGTGGCAGGCAAGCACATTGGCTCACATTAGAGGGGTGGTTGGAACGAAATGCTCGCAGTAGGGCTATTGGAGCGCAGGTGACCGTTCCATCTTGTATTCTGTGAGGGCAAGAGCACCCGTAAAGGGATTGGTGGGCAGATGAGGATAGGGCAGCGTTGTTAGGCAGAATCCTGTGCAGTTCCCTTAGGGCGCACTACAGAAGATTAGGACTACAGGTGGGAGCAATAAATCCCCTTTGGTATCAGTCTGTACCACAAAGATTTAGTTGGTAGCTGTGGCTGAGCAGTCAGACTTATCTCAAGAGGGAGATGAGCAGTATTCAGGGTTTACACAATAGGCCTACAGTACTATGGCACAAGGAAACACTGACCAAAGCTTTGTATTAAAAAGTAGATATATATTTATTTTATACACGTTTAATAAAACACATGTATCACAGTCATCAAGCAAGTTAAAATAAGTCAAAGAAAAATATACACACTCCTAGGCTGTATGAATGGGGATCTTTTTGCATAAAAGCAGGGTCCTGAGGACTGGAAGAGCAAGACGTCGCCACTGGAACTAAGAAGCCGAAGAGGAGAGAAGCCAAAGACATCTGCAACGACTGAACCACTGGTGAAGCCCTGCTGCAGCGTCTCACCACTTTTCTCCACACGACGAGAGAAGATCTTCATCTGCAAGAGCCTTCTTCCGTTGAGCTGGTAGGGCCAACCAGTTTGCCAATCGCCTTCCCGGACCTGCCTTGGTCGAATCACCAGTACCCTGTACTAGGAGGCCAGATAGCCAGGCACCAGTCCACCCGGACCGCGATTTAAAGGAGCGTACCTTTTATTCGTCGGGCAGCACCGCGGCTGGTTTCATCCATGGGTAGTGCAGTAACTTGAACCTTCCTCCACGACAAGAGCCTCTCTGCCTCTGCTGGATCCCCCGAACTGCAGGAACTACCAGCAACAACCGCCACCGCAGGAGCCACTTCTTCATTTTAAAGGTACAATGTTCCGCCAGGCCGCCCTTTCTTTGCGGTAGCACCAAAGGTGTTTTAAATCCTTTACCTACCTGTTTGGTTGGCCACCCCTCTCTCTTAAAATTGTCTTTCACCTTCTGCATCCTCCTTTTCGAAATCGTTAACCGAAGACCTGACTGCAGCTACAAGAACATTTTTTTTTTAACTTGTTTATTTATTAATCAGCGCACAGGAGCATGCATGGTAATATTACATTTGCTACAGACAACATATGAAACTTGAAATACCCCTTTCCCCCCAACCTCCGCGCCTCCAGAAGGCATTGTTCCTGAGCCTCATTCCGATTGGCAAGGCGGTGAGGTGTCCCCCATATAATGGAGAGCTTTTGCGATCAGGCGTGGCTTAAAGGTGAGCGCCGGATAGTTCTGGTCATAGTCTAGGACCGGGGCCCAAGTGTCATAGAATCGGTGGAGTCTGCCCGCCTTGGCTGCCAGGACCTTTTCGGCTATCAGAATGTCCCAGAGTTTAATCCACCATAGGGGCATAAGGGGGCCTTCCACGGTTTTCCAGGTGCGGGCTACCGTGATTTTGGCAGCCAACAAGAGTTGAGTAATCAGCGTGGCCCCCCTCCGTGTTCTCGGGTAAGCGTCTGGGTGCGGGATCCCTAGGAGGACCCGCTCGGGTGTCAGCGGAATAATCACTTGGGTGATGTCTTTAATAGTGGCGAGGCATTAGGTCCAGAACTCCCTTACCTTAGGGCAGGTCCACCACATGTGGAAGTAGGATCCTGAGTGGCCGCAAAGACGCCAGCAGTGAGGGTCCAGGGCTTGTTGGAAGTGGTGAAGACGTAAGGGGGGGGGTAGTAAGATCGCAAAAGCAGTTTATGGGCGCATTCCCGGTTGGTAATGCAACGGGATGCCGTGCGAGTCCTGGTCCAGATGTCCACCCAGGAATGGTCCTCTATGGCATGACCCAGATTCGCCTCACATAGGGACATGTAGGAGGGTTTAGAGTGAAGGGGGTCTTCTAGTAGTAATTTGTAGAGGGCAGAGATTTTCCCCCGGGCAGGTAGATCTGCCGCTGTGAGTTCCAGGGGAGTAAGGGGTCGGACTGCAGCCATTCGGGTCTGGGGGTTGGAGCACCAGTGTCTTAGTTGGGCGTAGGCAAATCTGTCCGTCTCCGCTAGCCGGAAGGTGGATTTGCATTGTTCGAAATTGAGGGGGGAGTCCCCTGCAAAGAGTTGTCCCAGCGTTTTGAGGCCTCCGGCGACCCAGTTCCTGAAGTTCGCTGGATGAGCTCCTGGGGAGAAGGCCGGGTTGTGGAAGATTGGGGAGAGCGCGCTCAAGTCACCCGGGATCATTCTGTATCTGCGGGCCCACTCCCATGCCTTTATCGAGAGTTTTGTGGCCATCAGCACATCTGGCCAGCTCCGGCGTAAGGCGTTGGGGAGAAACGGGAGGAAGCGAAGAGACAGGGGTCGGCGGGATTGTTCGATCTCCACCCACTTTGGGCGACCTGAAGCCAGTCCCCACGCTTGGAGGTGGGCCAGCTGCACTGCTATACGGTATTTGCGGAGGTCCGGGACCCCCAGCCCTCCCAGTCTTGGCCACCATCGTTTTCTGGGGAATCCTCGCTTTCTTGCCATCCCATGTAAAGTCAATCATTTTCTGTTGGAGCTTCTGTATGGGGGGACGGGGGATTGAGACGGGAAGGGAGGCGCAGGCGTATAGGAAGCGAGGAAGAAGGTTCATTTTGCATGTCGTTATGCGGCCCAACAGGGAAATTTCCTGCGACCGCCAGCGAATTAGGTCCTTCTCCAATTCCTCAAAGAGTGGGGGAAAGTTGGCTTGGTAGACTTTTGTCGGCTGCGCCGGGATCTGGACCCTCAGGTATGGGATTGCTTGGGTGCTCCATTGGAACGGGATTTGCTTCTCCAGGGCGTCCTCGTCTGGACTGAGGCCCACTACGAGGGCTATTGACTTTGAGAAATTGATGGCGAATCCCGCTACCTAGTCGAAGCACCGCCAGAGCCGCCCTCAGGGAGGATTTGATGTTTGTGACGGTAAGCAGGACATCGTAGAGGGCAATCTTGTGCTGGTTGGCGCCTATCCTCGGGCCGCTTACCTGCTGGTTTGCCTGAACTCGTTGGGCCAAAGGCTCCATAGCCAGGGCGAAAAGCAAGGATGACAGGGGGCATCCCTGTCTCGTTCTGCAAGTAAGAGGGATAGGGTCCGACAGGCGGTCGTTAACTCTGAGCCGGGTGTTGGGGGCTTGATAGTTCGCCAGAACCATTTTCCTGAAGGTTGGGCCAAAGCTAAAGGCTTCGAGGGTAAGTGTCAGATATGGCCAATCCACCTTATCGAAGGCTTTGGTCGCATCCAGGGCAAGTAAGGCCAGCTGTTAAGAGTTCTGCGTGGCCACCTTGATTTAGTGCCCTGCGAATGTTGTCTTTTGTAAATCCGGTGGCTAATAAAGCTTGTTTGGTCCAGATCTATGATGTTCGGTAGGACAGGTGCTAGGCTGTTAGCCAGGATCTTGGAATAAATATTGGCATCCAAGTTGAGCAGGGAGATGGGTCTGTACGAGCTGTTCTCCAGGGGGTCCTTTCCAGGCTTTAAGATGAGGACAGTGATGGTTTCCTGCATGGTTGGAGTGACCGTTCCGGTAGCCGCAAATGAATTGAAGAGGCGGGTCAAGGGCTGTTAGGCAGAAACCTGTGCAGTTCCCTTAGGGACCACTGCAAAAGATTTAAGACTACAGGTGTTGGCAGTAAACCCACTTGGTAGCAGTCTGTACCACCCAGATTTACCTGGTAGCTGTGGCTGAGCAGTCAGACTTCCCTTAAGAAGAGTTAGGCAGTATGCAAAGTATACACAATAGGCACTCAGATACAACAATACAAGCAAACACTGACCAGAGCTTTGGTATCAAAGTATATAATTATTTATTTAAAATCACACTGTTGAAAACACTCCAGCACTCTTATTGTAAAATATTCTAAACACAGTTACTATTATAATATATACACTCCTTTTTCCTTATCAGATAAGTCACTGTAAAACACCACTTATTTTCATACAGAGGTGAGCGCTTAACTAGATGGCACTCCAATAAGTTTGTGAGAAAGGGAGGGAAAAAGACAGAATATGGAAAGGTGTACACCACTCTAAGGTTCAGGAACACTGTTAGCAAGGCAGAAGACCAAAAAGTCACTGGTGAGCCAAAGTCCAAAGGCTGGGCCCACTCTTAGAGAGAGCAGAGCACAAATGCGCCCAAGATCACACAGTTACACTAGGCTTAGAAAGTCTTGCAGAGGGTTCAAAAAGAGTTTAGAGAGGCTTAGGAAAGTTTAGCCAGGGTGTCCCAGGCTAACCCAGGTCCGAAAGCCGGGGGCTAAATCTACCCCGTACAGTCGCTAGCAAGGGAAGTCAGGCGGGACACGGTACCTTAAGTAGGAAGGATGCTCCAGCGGTGGCAGTTGTTCCTGGCAGTGGGTACAAGTCGCGTCGCCGTCCAGGGGAAGAGAAGATCTCGACTTGGAGGAAAGATGAAGGTCGTTGCACTACCAGGGAAGAAACCAGCCGCGGAGTTTTCCGGTTAAAGGTGGTACCTTTGTTTCGCAGTCGTGGTAAAAAGTGGTATCCCGGTTGCCGGGGTGCTTGGCACATGCAAGGCGGCCACGAGGTACGTCGGGAAGGCGAAAAGACGGTGGAACTGGTTATCCCCACCAGTCAAAGGAAGAAGACTCTCCGGCGGGAGATCTCCTCTGTTGTTGGGAAAAAGTGGTGAGACGGTCCAGCAGGGCCCCACCGGTGGTGGTGTCGTGGCAGGTCGGCTCAGCTTCTCCCTAGTCGGATTCTTAGGTCCTGTGGCGACTTCTGAAGTTCCAGTCCCCAAAGCCCTGCTTTTATGCAGCAAACCCCCATTCACTCAGCCTAGCTGTCACTCAAACATGCTAAGTGGTGAGGCGGTCGGCTCACCACTTGGGCCAGTCAGGATGGAGTGCGACTTGAGTTGCCTAGGCAACTCAGTCCAGGGTGCCTAAATTCCCCTCCACCCCCCCTAAGTACCCCAGACAGAGTGGTACCACTTTGGAGGGCTTCTGTGGAGAAGCCCGCCAAAAAGTGGAACAAAGGGCTCGACTTGGGTTGGAGTCACAGAAGAGAACACAAACGCCATTTTAGAATAAAGTTTTGGCAAAAAATACCAACCGGAGAATTAATATTAATTAAATAAACCGGCGGTATGTTCGAGGCTACCGTAAATAATTAAATAAAGATAGTAGCCTAAAACAATGGGAAATCCCATAGGAATATATTTGCGGTTGAATATAAAAAGTAGTATCCACTGCCACCAGCCAAAACTCGATCAGGGGGGACGGAGACGTGCCCCCTCGACTAACAGACCCTGGGGCAATCGAATTGCCCCAGCCAGTACGTCCACAATATGATGGTTCGTACTGGTTCTGTTCAGAATTTAAGAATAGTAAAGTCAATGGTGACTTTACATGCCCTGGGAGACAGTAGTCAGTCCCAGGGTATGGAGTCTATTCTGGGGGGTCACTATGACACCCCTGTGTCACTGCACTGAGGGTGCTGTGTAACACACATCACAAAAACACATGAATCCCTATGGAGTAAAAGACCCCATAGCCCATTAAACACATCTAGATTCAAAGAAACACACTCAAATCATGCCCAAGAGTGAGGGTTAAAGAGTCTCACTCTTGGTAGGAGAAAAAAATAAACCCCAAAAATCCAGCAAAGCTGCTGGGGGACTCACTAGGTTAGGAAATTCAGCCTAAACAGAGAATTCTCCCTAACAAGGGTGCCACCAGTTGGGGACAGAAGAGTTTATAGAAACAGGTGATGAAACCATCTGGGCCGGGGGCCCTAGGCTTCAGGCTCTTTATAGCCTCTTCCACCTCCTCGTTCGTGATGAGCGTTTCCAGCTCTTGTCTAACTTCCGGGGTCAGGCGTGGGAGGGCCGCCTTTTGGATATATGCGCGCTGCACCTCTAGGTCCCTCGAGACCGCCGTCATAATTTCGGATTGGTGGGCGACTGCTAGCCGTATTTTCTCTTGGTCTGCATAGTGAACCGTCCCTTGTGGGTCGCGAAGCCCTAGGATGGATCTCCGAGTCTTCTCCCTAACCAGCTTACTGACCAGCAGCTTGTTGGCTTTGTTATTGTGGACATAATACCATTGTTTGGTTCTAGCAAGCAGGTTTGCAGTGGTGTTGGCGTGGAGCGCCTCAATCCTCTGCCTCGCCATTTGCAAGGCTTTATAGGATTTTGGGGACCAGCCCTTCCGCATGTGAATCCCTTCGGCTGCACAGACTTCGGCCTCCAAGGCATCTCGAGTCGCCTTCTTCCGTTTGTGAAATGCGGCGCCTTGGGCGATCAGTTCCCCTCTGAGCACAACTTTCATGGCATCCCAGGTGTTAGCTGGGGACGTGTCCTCATTACGGTTTTCAGTGAAGAAGTATTTTATTGTCTTGGCGATCGCATCTCTCACCATCATGTCCCCCAGTATAGGGTCATACAAAGTCCATTGGTGGCGTGGAAGGGGATCCGGGTCATGGACTCGGAGGGAGAGCGAAACCGGACCATGGTCCGAGAGGATCCGGGGGCCGATCGTGACGTCATCCTTGAAGGCCAGGATCTGGGGTGAGGCCAACATCAGGTCGATTCTGGAGAAAGTGCGGTGTACGTATGAGTAAAAGGTGAAGTCGTTCTCCTCTGGGTATAGCACCCTCCAGGTGTGGACGACGTTAAGCGTGCGGAACAAGTGGAGCAGGGCCCCAGCTAGCTTCTGATCCTTGGAGGTTGGGGGGGTGAGATCTGTCTTTAAGGGGGTCCGGGGCCCCGTTGAAATCACCCCCGATGACAAGTTGTTCCTCAGTGGACGGGAGGAGGATCTCCTGCAGGTCTTGGTAGAACCCTTCTTGGAACTCATTCGGGGCGTACGCTGAAACGAATGTGTAGAGTTGGCCCATTAGGGTGCATTTGACTGCCACGAAGCGACCCTCTCGGCATCGCAAAACGTCGAGGACCTGGGGGTTGAAGCCTGCAGTGAGGAGAATAGCGGTGCCACCCTTTTTCGTACCATTGGATGCTAAGAATTGCTTGGGGAAGAGCCTGCTTCGGAGGCGGGAGAAGTCCGCTGGGATTAGGTGTGTTTCCTGAAGGAAAGCGATTGAGGTTCCGTTGGATTGCAGCCTGTGCAAGATGGATTTCCTCTTCGGAGGGGAATTCAAGCCCCTAACATTTAAAGTGGTAAGTTTCAGTTTTTCAGTTTGCGGGGCCTGGCCGTCTGAGGTTGTTTGCCGCGGGGGGGGGGGACATTGGGAGGGAGCTAGGTTAGCCATAGCTGCGAGGTGTCGGCGGATTTGGAGCTCCTGTGGCTGATGGTTTTTGATAATAGTCTCCAATGGGAGATCCAAACTTCCAACTTCGTCGGCCTCCAATGAGAGGACCTAACTGTGGCCGGGGGGGGGGGGGGCGATTGAAGAGTGTCGGTGGGTCCCCCGGGCGCCCATGCCGACAACGGGTGACCTGGGCAACATGATCAAAATTTTCTCCAAGGATAATACGATGACATCCACCTTGGAGGAGGGTATAGACAGCACGGGGTCCGCGGCGGGGTTGAGGGAATATAGCTGGTTTCAGTGCCATACGATCCTCAAGGGAAACGTGGGCCGTCATCTGGGTTTGGGGGATCTCTGCACCCATGACCAGGGGGTCCGTCTCGGCTTAGGGGAGCCAGTCTCCAGGGCCGGGTCTGTCTGGAGCGGGAGTGAGGACCCCGCGCCCTCGGGGGAGTCCGGTCACAGAATGGATGCTGCATCGTCGAGGTGGCTGATGGTGCGAGGAGTGCCTTTGTATGAAAATTGTAGCGCCGTGGGAAACAGCCATCGATAACGTATCTGCTGGTCTCGGAGAAAGAGGGTGAGAGGACGGAGCATTCTGTGCTTTTGAAGGGTTAGAGGGGATAGATCCTGGAAGATTTGAAGTGGGGATCCCTGGAAGGAGAGTTCGTCCTTTGAGCGACCTATCGCAGAGATGGCCTCCTTATTAGTGAAAAAGTGGACTCTTGTGATGACATCTGGGGGGGTGTCTGTGTCGGATCCCCGCTGGGGACGCATTCGGTGGGTGCGGTCAAGTAGGAGTGGCGTTTCATCTAACTCCGGCAGTAGAGGTTAGAAGAGGGTGCTTATGTATTCGGGAAGTTCCTTGTCCGAGATTGATGAGGGCACCCCTCGAATACGTAGGTTGTTGCGCCGTGAGCGGTTTTCCATATCCTTCGGCTTGAAATCGAGAATTTCGGTTCTATCCATTAATGTCTGGATGTTGCGTTGCATTTCCGTCATCGAGATGGAGTGGTCCGCTTCCAGCTCCTCAACCTCCACTATTCGGTGTTCAATGCTGTCAACCCGTTGCTCTGTTGGTTCCAGCTTGGCTGTGAGTTCGGTCATGCAGGTCCGGAATTCCGCTTTAATATCTGACATGAAGGCCTGGAGATCCTCCTTGGTGGCGAACGTTCCCCTCTCATCGGAGGCCCTCTGCGGAGTCAGTTTGGGGGGGGTCGGGCTTCTTCCCCTTCTCCGGAGCCAGCAACATGGTGGAAATGCCGGTGGACCTCGCTGATTTCACTGCTTTGGACATGGTTTTGTTTGGGGGGAGAAATGGTGGCTTCCAAGCACTGGCCCCGCGTGAGGGGGAGTTGTGGTTGCTGCCGGGTGCTACAGGAACCAAAATGGAGATGAAAAAGAATGCAGTGGGCCGGGGCACCCAGGAAGTTGCGTGAGCAGGGGGGCATGTATGTGCCTAAACAGGATAGTAGCAGTGTCGTGGCAGAGGAGCCGCACGGGGTGAGGGGCTCCAGGAGCACAGGACGGTCCCAGCTGTAGGAATCCAGGCCAAGGGTGTTGAGGGCGGCCCCCTCGAGTGGCACGGGTGGAGGCGAGGAAAGGCACCCCAGGCGGCCGCAGAGGGCAGGGTCTCCGCCGCCGGGGGGGAGCAGCAGCCAACGAGTTAGGGCCTTGATGACCAGGGGCCAGGAGGGCCTCAGCGGGGGGGGGGAGACTGGGGGGAAACCCCCCAGCAGGCCCCCGTAAGGCGGAATTAGCTGCGTTGAGGTGCACTGGCAGGCGGGGGAACCTGGCGCCAGAAGAGTGGGCGAGAGGCAAGGCAGCAGGGGCTCCGGGCTGACAGGGATGGGACCCACCTGGTCTGCCCCTTTCCAAGGGAGCGAGGTTCCGCTGTTGGCGATGGGCGGGGAACCCTCCTCCAGGAGGGTGCCCTGTCGCTGCAGATGCGCCGGGTCCACCAGCCAAAGGGCGAAGAGGGCTTGATGGCGGGCCCCGATGGAGCTCCAGCAGTCCTAGGAGCCTCTCGTGTTGAGGCGGGGGCTGCCGCAGCGGGGGCCTCCTCGGTGGGCAGCTCCGGTGAGGAGGGAGCCAGGGCACCCCAGTGCCAAGCGACTGGCCAGGGGGGGGACCGGAGGTGCGGAGCTCACCTCAATGCTCTGGGCCAGCTGCAGCTCCCAGCGGCCTCCGTCGGGCGTCACGCCTGGTCAACGGGGGAGGCAGATGGTGCCGCCAGTGCGCTCCGGGGCTGGGTCGCACCTCCGTGACAAGTCGTAGGTGGCTGTAGAGCATCAGAGGCCACTGCAGCGAGTGTTCACAGTTGCGGCGGAGGACAGAGGGAGAAATGCTCCCGCGGTTTCAGCAACCCTGTGGCGTTAGGCTCCGAAGTTGCAGCATGAGGTGCGGGAGATGTTCCGCCGCACTATCCCGTGCAGACGTGGCGGTGAACATGACAGGGACCAGCAGGATAGCTATCAGGGCCGCATACCCGTACGGAGGCCATCAGCGGAGCAGCCTCATCGTTGGCGCTCCAGGCCACACCCCCTACAAGAACATTTTGCTCCTGGGCCCTTGCCCTGTACCACTGACTCTGGCACAGGCCTACTGACTCTGGCTACATTTGTTAGAACTGCCTTATTTAGATTGCTTCTCAACTAGAACTGTGTTGGTGCACCTACTTCTTATAACTACCCTTTTCTTCCCCTTTTTATAACTTGTGAAATGCCATTTTACTCAGCTTTCATTTAAGTATTTCCTATACTGATGCACTGTCTTGCTTAAACTGGTTCACAAACTTATGGGGAGTGTTGCTAGGGGTGTGTAAGGAGCTATTTCTGAATAACCTGTGCTTTCCCTCCCTTGTGAGAAATTGATAGAGTATCCCTTGTGTGTAGTTTTCACTGTGCTGTTTTGCTTAGTTTTCACTGTGCCGTTTTGCTCAGCTATCTGGCGCTCAACCTTTAAGCCACGCCTGATCGCGAAAGCTCTCCATTATATGGGGGACACCTCGCCGATTGCCAATCGGAATGAGGCCCAGGAACAAAGCCCACTGGAGGCGCGGAGGTTGGGGGGGTAGGGGGGGTATTTCAAGTTTCATATGTTGTCTGTAGCAAATGTAATATTATCATGCATGCTCCTGTGCGCTGATTAATAAATAAACAAGTTAAAAAAAAAAATGTTGTTGCAGCTGGAGTCAGGTCTTCGGTTAACGATTTCGAAAAGGTGGATGCAGAAGGTGAAAGACAATGTTAAGAGAGAGGAGAGAGGGGCGGCCAACCCAACAGGTAGGTAAAGGATTTAAAACACCTTTAGTGCTACCGCGAAGAAAGGGCGGCCTGGCGGAACAATGTACCTTTAAAATGAAGAAGTGGCTCCTGCAGTGGCGGTTGTTGCTGGTAGTTCCTGCAGTTCGGGGGATCCAGCAGAGGAAGAGAGGCTCTCGTCGTGGAGGAAGGTTCAAGTTACTGCACTACCCATGGATGAAACCAGCCGCGGTGCTGCCCGACGAATAAAAGGTACGCTCCTTTAAATCGCGGTCCGGGTGGACTGGTGCCTGGCTATACGGCCTCCGAGTACAGTGTACTGGTGATTCGACCAAGCCAAGTCCAGGAAGGCGATTGGCAAACTGGTTGGCCCTACCAGCTCAAGGGAAGAAGGCTCTTGCAGATGAAGATCTTCTCTCGTCGTATGGAGAAAAGTGGTGAGACGCTGCAGCAGGGCTTCACCGGTGGTTGTCGTTGCAGATGTCTTTGGCTTCTCTCCTCTTCGGCTTCTTAGTTCCAGTAGCAACGTCTTGCTCTTCCAGTCCTCAGGACCCTGCTTTTATGCAAAAAGATCCCCATTCATACAGCCTAGGAGTGTGTATATTTTTCTTTGACTTATTTTAACTTGCTTGATGACTGTGATACATGTGTTTTATTAGAAGTGTATAAAATACATATCTACTTTTTAATACAAAGCTTTGGTCAGTGTTTCCTTGTGCCATAGTACTGTAGGCCTATTGTGTAAACCCTGAATACTGCTCATCTCCCTCTTGAGATAAGTCTGACTGCTCAGCCACAGCTACCAACTAAATCTTTGTGGTACAGACTGATACCAAAGGGGATTTATTGCTCTCACCTGTAGTCCTAATCTTCTGTAGTGCTCCCTAAGGGAACTGCACAGGATTCTGCCTAACACGCGTATCCTGGAGTTGGGGGTTTGGAAGGGGGAGGAAGGAGGGGGCAGTTAGGGAGAGTAGGGAGAAGCACCAGAGGTTGGGCCAGGGCCTGAGGGGAGTTGGTAGGGGGTAATTGTGGAGCAGGAAAGGGGGTGGCACGATGAGTTCTGAAGGCATGGGCAGGGGAGAGGGACAGCAGGGTAAAGCAGGGATACAGAGGAATGGCTTACTGGGGCGAGGTATGGAGGGGATGCGGAAGCACTGACTATATTCAGATGGGCCGCGCATAATGTAAGGTGGTTAAATTCCTTACTAAAAAGGAAAACATTGTAGCTATTCACTAGGAAATTGGGCCCAGAATGTCTTGGCTCTCCAGGAGGCCCATCTCCTGCAGAAGGACCAGGCGAGACTCAGTTTGAGGGGTTCCTCCCAAATGTTCCACGCCTCTGCATGAACAAGACATGTGGGGTGGCATTAGCTCTTTGGGATCGAGTGCCTCTCAGAGTCCAGGGCAGACAAGTGGGGGGATGGGGAGTATGTAATCATAATAGGAGACTGAGCGGGTGGAATACACGGTTGCCTCAATCTATGCCCCTAATGGAGGTTAAGAAGCCTTCCTGAAAGAACTACTGAGGGGTTTGTGAAAGGTCACTTTATACTGATGGGAGACTTCAGTTTGGCCTGGTCACGGGATCTTTGCAAGAGTGCAGTGAGGTCCTCCCAGAAGGGGGTGGTGGCTTCCAGAGCTTTACAGGACTGATTTGAGACCATGGGCCTCTGGGATGTCTGGAGAGGGATCCAATGGGATACGGAGGGCTTCGCCTTTTTCTGTTGGTTTCAGTCCCTGTGCTGGGGGAAATCAAGGGCATAGAGGTGGGTCCACTTGGATAGCTGACAAAGCCAGGGTCACAATGGGATTACACATTTCAAGGCGTACGCCCGGGATCTGGGGCTGGAAGGTACATAGGAGAGCTCCTGAGGGACCCCATCATCACAAGGGAAATGGAGGACAAGATAACCAACTTCTTTGACCTAAATAGGGTCTTGGATATGGGGGAAGAGTGTCCTATAGGACGCATTCAATGCTACCATTAGGGGTGAGTTTATAGCCGCAAAGCAATGAGGGACAAACAGTTAAGGCAGTTAGAACACCATTTAGAGGCAGAAGCCAAAGACATCAGGAAGCGATCAGGGATAGCCCCCACCGGAAAGGCATGAGGTAATACAGACAAGTAGTAGGCCAGCTAAATGTCTTGAGAACCAAGACAGCAGAGAGGGCCTTACTATTCTTCCACAAACGCTATTATGCACGGGCCAAATAAGCAGATGGGCTCCTGGCACGGGTGTTGAGGGTGGCAGCGGGTATAAATACTGTAACAGCCGTACCGTAACTGACAAGCAAGGTCTCCGTCATTCTCTTACGGGGACATCCAGGAATGTTTCACCTGATATTCCGCAGACCTGTACTTGACCCAAGACCCCTCAAACCAGCTACAGGAGGAGTTTTTAAGTAACATTCAACTGCCCACGCTAGAAGTTAAGGCTAGAGAAGCACTGGGACAAAACATAACCGTGCAGGTGGTGTGAAGGGTTATATCAGCATTGCCGCTTAACAAAGCACTGGGGCCAGACAGCGGTATTCTACAAAATCTTTTTGAGAGTCTTGGTCCCCATCCTTGGGTCTGGTTGCTTCTCAGCGTCTATGGAGAAGGCAAAAATCAACCTCGTCCCCAAACCCAATAAGTACTCCACCAGGTGTAGCTCTTAACAGCCCAATAGCATTGATCAATGTTGATGCAAAGATGTTAACCTAAATCTTGGCTACCAGACTAGAGGGCTTTCTTTCAGACCTGATCCACTCAGACCAGTCAGGGTTTGTACATGGCCATCAGACGTTCAACATCAGACTCCATGCCCACCTGGTGGAGAAGGTCCACAAGACCTTAACCCCAGTAGTGGTCCTGTCCCTAGACGGCGAGAAGACCTTTGACCGAGTGGAATGTCATTCATGTTCAAAGCGATGGAGAAGATGGGGTTGGGAGGGGACTTTATCCAGAAGGTCCGGGTTAACTACAAAATCCCTGCAACGTGGCTCCTTATAAACAGATCCTTGGCCCGTAGATTCATGTTGAGTAGGGGGACTAAGCAGGCGTGCTCACTCTCCCCTTTGCTAAATGCTATTTATTTAGAACAGCTGCTACAGTCCTTGTGTGAGTCTGAGGTCCACAGAATTTTCTTCAGTGGGGTCCAGCATAAAGTAGCGGCCTTTGTGGACGACGTGCTGCTTTCTCTCTTGAATCCAGGGACATCGCTGAAGGCCTGCTGGGGAGTGCTTATTGATTTTGGGGCGGTCTCAGGTCTGAAGATTAATTAAACCAAGTCTGAACTCTTAAACCGAACTGTCGGGGTAGCAGCGTTAAAGAAGTCTTTGCCCTGCATTTGGAGTCTCAGGGGTTGAGGGGGATTCAGATATTTGGATATACAGATAATCCCACAGCTCTCGGTGACTTGCCTCCCAGTGCTGTCATTCATTAAAGCGGACCTCCAGAAATGGAGAACCCTGTGGATCTCCTGGATGGGCAGACAGGCTTCAATGAAAATGGTTACCCTGCCTCGATCTTTCTGTGCCAGGCCCTGCCACTAGCAGTTCCCAGTAACCTCTTTGGCGAATTGGGAAACTAACAGGTTCCTTTATTTGGGAGGGTAAGAGGCCAAGGTTAGATCATAATTTATTGATGTCCCCAAGAAGAGAGGGGGGATGGCACTCCCCAACTTCTAATTGTACTATGATGCATTTCAAATGCGGATAATCAGGGAATGGTTTAATGAGTGGGAAGCTCTGGGTGATAATGGATCGGGCATGGTGAAGAATGACTTGAGGGATGTACTATGGCTGCCGCGTCAGGACAGGCCTAAGCACATGTATTTGAGTGCCATTACGAAACTGGTGGCTGACACGTGGGACAAACTGTCTAGGAAGTACAGGATCACAAGCTGCCCATCCCTGTTCACACCCTTCTATAACAACCCAAGATTTACACTGGGAATGGAGCCGGGTCATTTCTCCAGTGGCAAAAAGCAGGGTGCCTTAGGCTTGTGGCATGTTTCAGGGTCAAACCATCAGATCCTATATTGAATGCAAACCATTTTTGGGGTGAATGAGAACGAGAGGCTTCGGTACTTTCAGATTAGGCACTGGCTTCTTGGCTCAGAAGTGAAAGCAGCAGCGGCCTGCCATCTAACACCCTTTTAAAAGTTTGCCACCACATAGGATTGGTCAAGGGGTCTCTTATTGGGACTTTACAGAATTCTGGACGATGCAATTCCGCATGTGGCGTGGCCATATATGGAGCGGTGGGAGAAGTCAATTGGGAGGGAAATTAACAGCAACGACTGAGAGACTGAGAGAGACTGTGGAGGCTAGTGCCCAGTTTGGTTAAGGTATCACAACTGAAGGAATGGTGTTAAAAATTGATATTTAGGTGGCACTATACACCGATTCGATTTCACAAAATAATACCCTGTGTCCTCGCTGGCTTGCTGGATGGTTACAAAGTTTAGAGAACTGAGCCAGACACTGAGTTTTTAGAAAAAATGTAATGAGGAAATTGACACCTTTAACAGGGAAGTACAAGCAGGGGAAGATAAACTGATAGTCGATGAAGGAGACCAGATAAGAATGCAGGAGCCTGCAAGAAAGAAGGGTTGAGAACAGAACATGTTAAGCATAGCAGCTGAGATCTCCGGGAGAAGAGGTATAGGCAGCGTAATTAGCCACACTCTCATCCTTGCTAGCTTTGCTGGACTGCACCAAGTATTGGGTGGTGCCACCCTCACTGCCCAGGCTGTCTATTCGGATCACAAAATGGATGCCTCCTAGTGCTTTAAATCTGTGACTTTGAGCCTTGTTTACTCAAAAGTTTACATAGGATGTTTCATAAAAATTATGTTTAATGCATGTTTTTCATTATTGCCCATCTTTTGGGACAATAATATTTTTGAGCGCACTATTCCTTTAATGAACCCATAGTTCTTCAGCATGGGGTCTGTCGGGATTCACATGCTCATGAATATTCCCCTTCGTCAGGCTGGCAATCCTCGGTAAAGAAAAAATCAGTTTCAGTTTCGTTTCTGAACTATCTTTCTCCTAATAACCAATCACTGGTCTCTGGGTCATACTGCCCCCAGCCAATGACTGCCCTTTACCCAAGCCCCTCCTCTGGCAGCCATCTTCAGATTTTTACCGCACGTTCATGTGTTGGGGTCCTCGTGCTATAGCTCTCGAGCTTTTACTGCGTTTTAATTTTTCAAAGAGTTTAATCTCATTTTTTCGGTCAATCGAGCCTCAAGCTACACCGATTGTACTTCTGATCAACAGGGACCCGTTTCAGAATTTTCTACGCCCTTCAAGGGCAAAGTTTTCGTCGAGTTTCACTTCTCGGAGGATTCCGGAATATCTTTGAGGCCTACCCCACGTGGACATGGCCCAGGACAAAGGAAACACGACGCCCGGATCCAAGCTTTTCAGGAGCTGCCCTGGATGCAGATTACAAAATGTCTTCAAGGAGCATGAGCATTCTCGATGCCTCAACTGCCTGCACAAAGACAAAACGCACGTGGAGAAGGACTGTGCGTTTTGCAAGAACATGTCCGAACGGACCATGAAGGATCGTTGTATCCGCCTCACCAACTGGCTGGAAGGGAAGAGCCCAGCAGCAGGTGAGAAGAAGAGGAAGTCTGAGCGGTCTTCTAAGACCTTTGAGGGCGCCCCGCAACGGGGGCCCAACAAAAGGCTAAGCACTGCGAGTCCGCTGGCACCGGGAGCGCTGATCGGTCGGGCACCTCGACTGCCAGGCAGGGCGCATTATCACTAACGCCATCAACCACTAGCCAACGCTCTGGCTCAGGGAAGAGGAAGTCGGAGAACCCGGGTAAGCTTCGGGAGGGGGAGCGAGGTGACCCTCCCCCCAAGGTAAAGGCCTCAGGCGCGCCCAAGGTCGCGAAGGCCCTGATTCACCCGGTTAAGACCACTATTGAGGGAGTCGTGGCGGCCCTGGCGAAGCCTGCAGAGGCTACCCCAGTGGAGGCGATCTTGGGGCATAGAGTTTCCCTGCCACTGCAGAGGGAATCCTCTTTTCAGCCCATCGATAAGACCCCCGTGAAACCCCGGGCAGAAAAAGAGGGTGGGGCCCGGTGGCCATTACAGACATAGATTCCACCTCTGAAGAGGAGCTGGCTGGCGTTGCAAAGATCCTGAACTAGAAGTTCGAGGAGGTCCGGTCCCACGGGAGGGATCCTGACGAGGAGGACGAAGAAAGCGATGGCGGTGCCGACGAGGAACCACGAGCCATGGAGGGGGACGGAGGATCCTACTCCTCAAACGTCGCTCCCGTTGCAGCCGATGACACAGGACAACTCAGGAGCAATCTTGATGGCGATTCAGGCCTTGTGTATGGAGATAAGGACAAGGTTGCCCTTACCCCCAACGGACGATCCATCGGAACCTGGACCGTGGGAAAGTCCACCAAGAAAGTGGAGGAGAACTCATCCCCCCACTCCTTTCCAGCCTTCGCAGCCCTCATCTCCTTCCCCTGTTCCGAGGGATGAGACGGGAACTGAGACAGCGACGACGGGGACGGATGACGATGGTGGCGACAATGGAATGGACCTTCCATCACCACCCGCTCGGGCCTCCGCTCCCATGTGCCTTAGGGCGCAGCCTTCCCCGGATTTGGTCGTCTCCGCTGCGGTCAAGAAGAAAGCAGCGGGGGCGACGGCTTCAACTTCGACTTCCCCGCCGGACGGCGAAGGGAAGAAACTAGACGCCATGGGACAGCGGGGCATCTCGTCTGCGGCAACAATGATTAAAGCGGCCAGCACCCTCGCGATTGTGGCACGCTACGACAGGGAGCTGTGGTTTAAGATCGCTCCCCTGTTGGACTTCCTCCCGGACGACAAGAGGGCTGAGGCCCTGGAGATCCTACAGGAAGGCGAGGTGGCTTTGGACCAAGCCATTACGGTGGCCACGGACATTGCTGACACCGGTTTTCACCAGATGGGCAACAGCGTTTGCCTTTGTCGGCGTGGCTGGCTCAGGGCAACCGATTTCCGCCAGGACGTTCAGACCAGGGTTCTGGACATGCCCTTTGACAGGAACAACCTGTTCGGCAAGACAGTGGACGAGTCACTGCAGGCCATCAAGGTGGACACGGAGACGGCTCAGGCCTTGGGTGTTCTTCAACAGCGACGGCTGTCCTTTCAGAACTCCGGAGGCAAGCAAGGTGCCTCCAAAGGATTCCGCGGCGGCTCCTCGTCGTACCGCCAGGCAGCCCGCTCCTCGTCGCAGGAGGCCTACAGAGGACGTGGCAAGAAAGGAAGATCTCTTCGTCGTCAAGGAGGCCAAGGTGGCAAGGCTGCGGCCAAGCAGGACTGAACTGGCTGTAGCGTCGGGCCCCCACCTGAGCACCCCGGTGGGAGGCCAGCTGGCGAAATTCATCAGCGTGTGGGAGTCCAGCTCCACGGACCGTTGGGTGCTGGATGCCCTGGCCCGCGGGAACACTCTGGAATTTCTAAGGAAGTGCCCCCATATTCCACCTGTGGCCAGGAAGGAAAACCACGTCCCTCAACTGCTACTGGAGGTACGAGCGATGCTAAAAAAAAAGGGAGCAATCGAACTCGTCCCAAAGAGGCTCCGGGGCTCCGAGTATACTCGCGATACTTCCTCGTAAGGAAAAAGACCGGCGGTTGGGGAACCATCCTGGACCTTCGTCGTCTAAACAAGTACATCAAGTCCCAGAAGTTCCGGATGGTCACCCTCCAGCACGTGCTGGGACAGCTGGAGGAAGGCGACTTCCTATCGTCGCTGGACTTGGAGGATGCCTACTTTCACATCCCCATTCTAAAAGGACATCGAAAGCTCCTGCGATTCGTGGTCCAAGGGCGGCACTACCAGTTCAAGGCCCTTCCCTTCGGACTGAAGTGGGCGCCCAGGGTGTTCACCAAGTGCCTAGCACCAGTAGCGGCGCTGCTGCGACTGCAGGTGATCCACGTCTACCCCTACCTGGACGATTGGCTCATCCGGGTAAAGTCAAGAGAACTTGCCGTCGGTCACACAACGAAGACCGTTCAACTGCTCACAGATCTGGGATTCTCGATCAACTTCGCAAAATCCCACCTGGTACCGTTGCAAGTCGCCCTGTTCCTGGGAGCCAGGCTCGACACGGTGGCGCAATTGGCTTCTCTGTCGGAGGAAAGGACGAAGGCCATCCTGGGAAAAGTGTAACGGCTGTCGGCCATGGAAGTGGCCAGCGTGAGATCTGTCAAGTCCCTGATCGGCATGACATCCTCGTGCATCTACCTCGTGCGCCTGTGTAGACTGCGGATGCGACCACTGCAGGAGTTCCTCGACACCCGTTGGTTGCAAGCGATGGGCAGCTTCGAAGACAGGACCTCTCTCCACGAGACCTTCCGCCAAGCGATCCGGTGGTGGGGCACCGGCGTGCATCTGGCGGCGCGCATGGACTTCCAGACCCCGGCGCATCAGGAGACGGTGACGACGTACGCCTCCCTGGAGGGATGGAGAGCGCACACCGGAGATATCCACACAAGAGGCCTCTGGCTCCCGGAGGAGAGGTCACTACACATCAATGTCCTGGAGCTCCGAGCTGTGTTCTGGGCACTCAGGTCATTCCTTCCATCCCTTAAGGGCAAGGTGGTAAGGATCTTCACTGACAACACCACCACGATGTTCTACATCCGGAAGCAGAGAGGCACCAGATCCCCAGCCCTATCCAAGGAGGCCCAGGATCTGTGGCATTGGGCCATTGCCCAGGGGATGTTTCTGGTACCCTTCCACCTGGCAGGAATAAAGAACACCATCGCCGACTCACTCAGCAGGGAGCTGCACTCGTACCATGAGTGGGAACTGCAGCAGGATCAAGTGGATCTCCTATTCCAACTATGGGGCTATCCCCAGATCGACCTGTTCGCGACGGCGACGAACACCAAGTGCCGGTGGTTCGCCAGCAGGTTTCTCCATCCGGGGTGCATGGGCGATGCCTTCTCATTCCCCTGGGACGGCCTGTTCCTCTATGCGTCCCCACCATTGCCGTTGCTGCTGCGACTCATCAATCAACTCAAGATGATCCTCGTCGCACCGGCATGGCCGAGGCAGATCTGGTTCCCGGACCTTCTGGACATGTCAACGTCCCCCCCCGATCAAAATGCCGACGGACGTGGATCTTCTCACCAGAGAAGGGGGCGCCATCCTCCACCACGACCCGGGGTCGCTGAACTTGCAGGCCTGGCTCCTGCAGCGCTAGAGTTTGGAGGGTACGATATCCCGGCGGACTGCAAGGAGGTGCTTGCAAAGGCCAAGGCGTCCTCGACTCTCAAGTGCTATGGACACAAATGGAAGAGGTTCTGTGTCCGGTGCCGTGCACAGACGATTAACCCTCTGCGGATTACGGCCCCTCAAGTGCTGCCGTACCTATTGTCGCTGGCGAAGCTGGGACTAGCTCATGCCTCCATCAAGATCCATCTGGCTGCGATTTCCCTCTACACCAGAACTCCGGGGCGATCTTCACTAGGCGATGGGACCTGTCATGATCTCTGCTTCCAAAAGGTCAGGGTTTTCCCAACTCCCTTGGAAGCAGATCCATAACCCAGGTTCCGAGTGCCAACCAGTCCCAATTGGGACCTTTTGGACCCAGTCCTGGAGCCAGTGGCACCAGGCTCATAAATATGCCCAGTCCCAGCGCTGGAAGCGCCGGGCTCATAATGCTTGGGTGGACTTACCTGCAGCAGACCATGCTGCTTACTTGCCTGCCAGTTGAGCCTCTGATCCTCTTCTGTTTAGAACTACTTTTCCTGTTGGGTGGGGCAGGAGCCACTCCCTAGATTCAGAACACTGGAACTCTTCTGGAAAGCAGGAACTCTTTTCTTACCTAGGCGTGGCTGTGGAAGGAGGGACCTAAGCACTACAGGAGGCTATTTAAACCACACCCGATGGATGAATCTTGCTCTGCGTTATTCTGCATCCTCTGCAGCAGAACGCTCATCGTGTCTTCTGCATCTGATCCTGGGCCTAAGGAAAAAGGCTTACCATCCTGAATCCAGTCTTCAGCAACACCTATAAAGACAAGAAAGAACAGGTTAGCATTACGGTCTTCGGTGACAGCTCTTCACTTACCTGGTCCATCGGCTGTCACCAACGCCTCGCGCTGCATTCCGGCATCTGAAAGACAAAGGCTTACCTACTCTTCGTGCGCTCCGGAGGTTTTCACACTGCGTTCCGGCATCTGAAAGACAAAAGCTCACCAACTCTTCGCACGCTCCGGAGGCCTTCGGCGCTGCATCCCGCATCTGAAAGACAAAACAAGGTGCGTTTAAAGACATTGGGGAACTTTAATACTCGCGTGCCATTACTCCTTTCCACATCTAACCCAGTGGGTATTCCGGCACCCTGCAGCCGCTCCGAACTTGTACCTGCAAAATAAAAAGACAGTTAGAGCGCATCGTGAAGCAGGCAACAAGCGCTTACTTACGTGCTTCCAGGCGCTTCTATTCATCACACGGGCTCCATCTTCAACTCACTTCAGCCCGTCATCCGCCATCGCCGGAACCCTGCAAAACAAGAAACATCATTACTAAAGACTTTAAAGACATTAGAATTACTCGAAACTTACCGTTCGTGCAGTAAACGACGGACAGCAGTCCTCTGAAGTCAAGAGGCCTGCTCCCCTTATCCAGTGAAGAAACTGGTTACAGCACCCTGCCCCGAGGCAGATGGAGAGCACGGCGTTCACTTACCTAAGGTGAGAGCGTTAACCTTTGGGGTTCTACAGGAGAAGAGAAAGGGAAGAAGAGAGAGACATTCAATAACCCAGTTCCTTAATCCCATATTTTCTATCTGCAGACATCTTACCCTTCGAGTCAGACATACAGTGCACAGAGGTCCAGCCCAAAGAGCCAGCCGTGTGTTACACATCACCTTTGAAGATACGGTATACGCCCAGTCAAGACCGGCGCCTCTACGGGAATCAGGTGAGCGTTACAGGACCACAGTGATGGAGTTCATGAAAGGCCTTTTCTGGTCATTCCCGCCGGTGAAGGCTCTGGCCCCGGCGTGGGAGCTCAACGTGGTGCTGAGCAGGCTCGTGGGGCCGCCATTCGAGCCGCTACACTCGGCACCGTTGAAGTTCCTATCGTGGAAGACAGCGTTTCTTGTGGCCATCGCCTCCGCACGACGAGTGGGAGAGATCCAGGCCCTCTCTTGTAAACCGCCGTACCTGACATTCCACGAGACAAGGGTACTGCTGAGGACGCACCCCTCCTTCATGCCCAAGGTGCCGTCGGACTTCCATCTCAACGAGCCCTTGGTGTTACCTGCTTTCTTCCCATCGCCTTCGTCGCCGGCCCAGAGGACTTTGCACTCACTGGATATGGCTAGAGCGCTGAAGTTCTACGTGGACCGCACGAAGACCCTTTGGAAGACATCACAGCTGTTTGTGAACTTTGGACCTGTGAACGAAGGGAAGGCCCACTCTAAGGCTTCCATTTCCAGATGGCTCTCCGGCTGCATCATGCACTGTCACCGGTTGGCCTACCGACCGTTGCCCGGCCGTCAGAGAGCCTATTCAACAACAGCGATCGCTGCTACCACAGCGTTCCTGTCTGGTGTGCCCTTGCTGGACATCTGCAGGGCTGCTACGTGGAGGTCGACGCACACCTTCACGAGATTCTACTTCGTCGACCGGGATTCCAGGGAGAAGTCCAGAGTCGCAACCTGTTCACCTGATGGTGGGCCTGGTGAGGAGGTAAGAGACTTAATGTTGAGTTGATGTAATGCTTAATGTTTAGCCTTGCCACCTCCCGTGGTTGTGCATGTGTGTACTGCTATGTATTCTTGTATTCATGAGCATGTGAATCCATGCCAGACCCCATGCTGGAGAAGGAACAAGTTATTTACCTGTAACTGTTGTTCTCCAGCATGGGTCTGGCATGGATTCACATGCAAACCCTCCCTCCTACCCCTCTGCGGCTCTTCTCTTGGTCCTACTGCCACTTTACGTGCTACCAAATCTGAAGATGGCTGCCAGAGGAGGGGCTTAGGTAGAGGGCCGTCATTGGCTGGGGGCAGTATGACCCAGAGACCAGTGATTGGTTATTAGGAGAAAGACAATTCAGAAACAAAACTGATTTTTTCTTTACCGAGGATTCCCAGCCTGACGGGGAATAGTCGTGAGCATGTGAATCCATGCCAGACCCATGCTGGAGAAAAACAGTTACAGGTAAGTAACTTGTTCCTTAAATCCCACAAGGAACGCCAGAGGAATCTTTGGGTCCATGCTTTAGACTCCTGGGGCTTTCACACGCTTAACAGGAACATAGCTGGTGACATTCCGAGGCAAAGCACATGGCATAGAGGAGAATCATCTTCCACCCTAGATAACATATTTGTCACAATAACAAGTGCCAAGCATTTAGAGTGTTGGACACTACCTTGACCGACCATAATATGAATACATCGATATTTGATCTGCATGTAGAGATTCATATGAACGAGGGCCTGACCAAACTAGTAATAATGTGGGAAAATGTAATGAGTGAATAAATAATCATTGGAATGGAAATTAGGTACTTTTCACTCCAGACTTGTTTTGCTTATTAATACAAAAAAATGAAAGCATGAATGTCATTCAAGAAACTAGGTAAAGCGGAAGAGCATCCACACATGTTCGATGAACAAGTCTAGTCCAGAAAAAGAACCTGTGAAATAGGATTAAAGTCATCAAGTGTAGTGGCTCTAATCCAATACATCTAAAAAAGGACAATTAACAAACAGAGACAATGATACAAGAATTGGTCTCTCCAGCATCGCCATTTGCTTCTTCAAAGAGATGGGGAAGCTATGCTAGCTATGGTTGCAGGAAAATCAGAAACCAATATCTGGACTGTCATAAAGGCCCTTCAGAAAAGTCAAAAGCCAAATGAACCCCGTTATGGAACACGTTTTGGAGGATTTCTTAATGGGGTAAAAAAAGACATCATGGAGTAGATCCATGTGTCAATCCTGATTCCCGTTGGGAACTATATTTTGAGTTTGAAGACATTGGTCTTATTATTAATAAAGCTACTAGTACCCCTACAGCAGGAGGGACAAATATCGGATCCAGGGGGCGTGGCTTGAGAGCCATGGAGTAGGACGTATCTTTTGAGCTGCTCCGGATGATCCGAGAAAAAAATATATCCACAGAGCGTGACTGAGCCCAGGAAAACACTGTTATACGTGTGAAGCATTGGTGCATGCTCAAAGAAGAACTGATGCCCGGACACAACTGAACTTATCCAGCATATTGATGGCAAGTTCGTAACAGAAAATCGTAATTGGAAACAAAATGGCCGGCACGATAGAACAAAGGATGTCGAAATAAGTCGAATGGAACCAAAGGGGAGAGCTGCTGTCTGGGAGTGCACTGTGTGCTGGAAGCGGGGCACAGGACTTCAGAGGCATAGAAGACCGTGCGCGGTCACTGTATCATGTAGATACATTGTGATGCTGATGCCCAGAACGAAGAGCGGCTCCGCCGCAGAACAAAGGGAGCAGACAGAGCTGGTGGCCCACGCAACCTAGTAGAAAGTTGGAGGAGAGTTCGCACAGCCATCCAGCCCATGCTCCCTGAAGACACTCCAGAGGGAATGTGATTGGCAGACACTGGAGGCATTAGACCTCAGCGACAGTGAGGGCTGTGCACGGCCGTATCAGGCTGGATACATTGTGTCATTGGGGCCCGGCGCGGAGACCGGCCCAGCCGCAGGACGAAGGGTGCAGAGGGAGCCAGTGGCCTGTTAGAGTGAGGGAACAACAGAAAAGCGTTCACACAGCCACCCGGCATACGAGCCCTGCATACACTCCAGATGGGGTGTGGATGGCAGAGATGGAGGGCCATTAAGGCGTTCTATAGCAAACACGCCGATAATGGTGAAATGGTGGAGACCCCGAGAGGGACAAAGGGGGAAACCGAGAGCTGAAGCCTCAGTGACTCATAGGAGCACAAAACAGAGCCCCGTGGTCATCCTGACTTTGGGAATGCAACCCTTATAAGACAAGCAAGGTATGAATGGGTGAGCGCAACCCCGAAGTCCAGTGGCGAGCCCACACGGCCCGATTTCAGATACTGTTGGATTGATATGCAGGCTCGCTCTGAAGAGCATTACAAATAATTAGAAGCACGAACAAACAGGGGCATATGCACACTGATTAAGCACAATATCCCTGGCTGGGGTGGCCACCATTATAGTGTCACTGATGCTACCAGGCAATAACGGAGGGTGCAGACCCCATTGAATGCGAGGAGAAGGCCCATAAACATTAGCCAAGACTTCCATATACTACAGCCCTCTGAGGACGACGCTCCCAGGCCCAAACTGACCTGGTGGCGTCACAGAAATACCGGGAAACAGAACTTGCACGGTATGGAGAGGCTGGAACTGGATACGCAAGCAGGGTCGCATGATGTCGGTGAAGGGACCTAGGGCCAAGAGTAAGCAACCCACAATGGAGGTCTTTGCCAAGACGCAACGGACTCCAACTGCTCCGGCACAAAGCGCAGCGGTGGCTTCCATGGAAGGTACCCCAGAAGGAGAAAATCACCTGGTCCTAGCAGCTATAACAGAGCTGAGAACCACATGGGGGACGGCAATGGCGGACCTCCGAACGGCCTTGGAGAACAAAATAGATGCAGTGGGAATAGAAGTCGCCCTGCTGCGACAGGATGTCAGAGCGCTGGCAGAAAGAACGAGAGGTCTCGAGAGTGCGGTGAAAAGCAACACAGATACCACCACAAATAACGCAAAGGAGGTACACATACTAAAGCAACAGGTGGCTAATCTTGAGAACCGACCAGAAGAAGCGGAAGGAAGGGCAAGACGAAACAGCCGCGTGGTCGGCCTGCCGGATGGAGAAGGCCAGGACCCCACGGACTATGTGGAGAATATGATCCTGCAAGAGATAGGGGCAGACAAGCTCTCACAAGGGTTTACTTTTGAACAAGCACATCGGGCCCTGATGAGGAAACCACGGCCTTGGGCCCCTCCTCGGGCGATAATTGCAAAGATCCTGAACTATAAAGATAGAGAGAAGATCTTGGAGTACTTTCGGAAAGGTGGAATGATAAAAAGGGCATCTACCAACATCACGGCATATCCTGATTACACCATGTTGGTGCAGAGGCAGCGATACAGATGGTGGTCAAGAGGAGACTGTGCACGGCTGGGATCAAGTACATGCTTTTGTACCCTGCAAAGCTAAAAGTCTTGCATAAAAGTAGAGTGTTTTTTTTTATACCCCCGAGGAATCGGCGGCATGGCTGGATTTGCAGGGCTATCCGGAGTGAGATGGGGAGCAGGATCATGAGGAGCACGATAAGTGATGGGGATGTATCATGAACACAGAGGGGATAAGTGGGGGGGGGGGTCCCAGTAAGAAACTGTGGAACATTTGAATTGTATGATGACATTTTTGGACTCACTGACCCTGCTGGACTGGAATATAGAGAATAAAATGCATAAGTATACTGGGTGGAATTAAGCGTAGTGAACTTGAAGTGAACAGGAGCAGCAGGAGGAAGGCAACCTACCCCCAGGAGTTGGAAGTTAGACAGCCACTAGGGCAACTTCACCCTGCTGAGCCACGAGTACGGGCTATAGCCAGAAAGGGCTAGATGCAGGGGTGCCTGAGATCCAGGGATGGAGCTGGGTAACAGTTGGAGAGAGTGTTGTTGGGACTGGGAAGGGAGGTGGGAGGGAGGTTGGGGTGTTTGTTGGGTTTTTAGTTAAGGGAAGTTTTAGTTGGGAAACAAGCCTATATAGACGGGAAATACAATTGGAGTTGGACTGCATAGGTGGGGGGTGGAGTGGGACTCGAACAAGTCATGGGGGATCTTAAAATAGTTACTTGGAATGTCAGGGGGCTCAATAGCTACCTAAAGAGGAACAAGGTTATGCTATACCTACGTAGACAGAAGATAGACATAGCCTTGCTACAAGAGACGCACCTGATGCAAGATAAGATGGAGATGATCGGGAAGAAATGGAAGGGGACAGTGTTGGGCTCAGCATATTCGGTTTATGCTAGGGGAGTGTTAGGCAGAATCCAGGGCAGTTCCCTTAGGGAGCACTACCCCCGATTAGGACTACAGGTGAGAGCAATAAATCCCCTTTGGTATCAGTCTGTACCACAAAGATTTAGTTGGTAGCTGTGGCTGAGCAGTCAGACTCATCTCAAGAGGGAGATGAGCAGTATTCAGGGTTGACACAATAGGTAGCACAGTACTATCGAGCAAGGAAACACTGACCAAAGTTTTGTATTAAAAAGAGAATATATATTTATTTTATACACTTCTAAGTCAACACATAGATCACAGTTAATAAAGTAAGTTATGTTTAGTCAAAAGAAAAGCATATACAACTCCCTATTCAATTGTAGACAAGTTTGCGGTATAGTGAAAACTGAGCAAAACGGCAGAGTGAAAACCTACTACAAATGGCACTCTACCAATTCAACGAAACGGAGGAAAAGTACAAGTTAAACCGAAATATCTTCAGACACCCCCTAGCAACTCTTTCCTGAAGTTTTGTGAACAAGTAATGCACAGTAACACTTTAACCAAAACACAAGTGAATGAAAACTGAGCAAAATGGCACTCCACAAGTTAAAACAGTAGGAAGGAAGAGGGGTTTAGAAGATTTTGGTGCATCAACACATTTCGAGGGGATTGGGTCCTCCGACGTATTCCATATCTATGACAGGTAATGTCCACAGCTGTGCTGCTTCGGAAAATCTTTGGCGCCTGCGTCGATGACGTCGATGCGCCGTCCCCGAAGACCTCCTCCGATGGCCGAAGTCACCCGATGTGATAAGTAGGGCGCACGATGCCCATAGCCTCAGTTCCGTTTTTTCCGCGAACGTGTTCGCTTCGTGAATCTCGTTACGCCTCGACTCGTTGGAGTTTGCGGTTTTCTATTCTCGGTTCGTTGAACCTGTTCGGTTTGTTGTGAAGACCTGCTCGTGGCGATGTCTTTATCATCTTCAACCCCGCGTTCGGGCTTCAAGAACTGCGGGGACTGTGGGTCCAAGATGTCGGTCACGGACTCGCATGACGCCTGCCTCTGGTGCCTCGGGGAGGCCCACGATACGGACTACTGTGTCGACTGCCAGTTGCTCACGGCAAAGGCCTTGCGGGAACGCAAGAAGAAGCTGTCGGTGGGCCGGGTGTCTAAGCCCCGGAAGTCGAGGTCTGCAGGGCTTTCGACAGATGACTCGAGGGGCGACTCTCCGCGTCATCGTCGGAAGTCCAGTGTGTCTCCTTCCAGGAGTCGGTCTCGCCACTCCTCTGCCTCTTTGAGGCATTCCCGGAAGCGCTGGCATAGGTCGCCTTCCCCGTCCTCTTCCGAGGACTCCGCCCGTCGGCGGGTCGCTTATCCCTCCATGCAAGCGACACCGGAGGAATGGGCTTCCTTCAGGAAGCAGATGCTAGCGATTCTTCAATCGCAGGGCACCGGTCCATCCGCGCCTCCGAGTGGGGTCGGTCGGCACTGGTCGAGAGACACCGCTCGTACGCCTTCGGGCTCGGGTGGTCGGCACGGCTTGCGGGAGAGGTCCCGCTCGGACAAGGGTAGCCGTTCTCGCCATGCCCGTGCCAGGTCCCGGTCCTCGACGCGCTCGAGACCGTGTGATCCTGTGCCGTCTTCAAAGAAGACGTCGACGCCTGTGGCGCAGAGGTCGTTGACAATTTCTCTCGAGGCTCCGCCTCCGAGGGGGTCGTCGACGCCGTCGGCGCCTAGGTTGTCGAGAGACACACTCGGAGCTCCGGCTTTGAGGACTGTGTCGACACCGCCGATGCTGGCGGCGCTGCAGCTGACGCCGGCGCCGACCCGTTCGGCGCCCTCAGCGCCTTTTTTGTCGACGCCGGCGCCGACTCGTTCGGCGTCCTTGACGCCTTTCGAGGCGGTGGTGTCGGAAGGCCCCATGGCACGGGGTTTGCCCCTAGAAAGGCTATGGCTAAGGTCTGGCACTGCTTTGGTCCACAGAGGTCTTACTCTCCCCGCCTGGAGTACATTTCAGAGGGTGATGAAGGCTCTGATGGCGGCCTGGTTCCGGTTCCAGATGACCTTATCTCGAACCATAGCCAGTTTGATGACCTGAGGCAGTTGCTGCATGATGCCAGTGGACTGGACACCTCTCCGGAGGTGGAGTTTTGTCGGCCGGAGCCTGGCACTCATGCCGATTCTTCATATCGGCGCCTTATGTCTCGGGTTACCGAGTACTTGGGTTGGTCAGCTCCCCCAGGGGAGTTCGTTCAGGATGATCTCACTGACATCCTTGATCTCGGTCCACCCACTGACCCGGTTTTGCCTTTTCATATGGCTCTGCAGAGAAGGGTGGCGGCGGCTTGGACTGCTCCGGAGAGTCTCCCGGCAGTGGGCGAGTCTTTGTAGCGAAAATACCGTCCAGCCAGTAGCGACCCCTGCTACTTGTCTAGGCACCCCACCCCGAAGAGTTTGGTGGGGCAGGCGGCTAGGGCCCCGGCAAAGCAGGCGTCGTATCCTACCATCCCTCCGGATAGGGACGACAAACATTTTGACGGCTGGGCGAAGAAAGTGTTTTCTTCGGGGTGGTATGGTGCTTCAGGCGGCCAACTTCCTATGTGCCTTGTCTCGTTTCACACACACTCTGTGGAACTGTGTTGCATTAGTGGCTGATCATATTCCCGAAGGGGACGAACGGGATGGTTTCCTTGCTATGGTTCAGGATGGCAAGGATGCTATGTGTGAGGCCGTTCAGTCGGGTTTGGACTTGGCGGATTGTGTCAGCCGGTCCATGGCGGCGAGCACCGTAATGCGCAGGTTTGCGTGGTTGCGGAAGTCTGGGTTCACTCCTGATGTGCAGTCCCGGCTCCTCAACATGCCTTTTGACGCTGAACACCTTTTTGGCAGCAAGGCTGACGAGAGCCTTGAGAGGTTGCAGACCTCCAAAGCTGCAGCGAAGTCGTTGGGCGCTGCAGTTCGCCAACCTCCGCCTTTTCGTCCTAGGGGACGGCAATGGAGGGGAGGTTCCTTTCGCTATTACTCGTCCTTCCGTAAAGTGAGGGGAGCTAGCAGTCAAAGAGGCCATCGTAAGAGTGCCAGAGGTGGAAACAAAGGTACTCGAGGTGCCAAGGCCGCTCGGGCAGTTGCCACTTTGCCCTCAGGCAACGCCGCAGCTGCTACCACTCAGTCATGAGGCCAGGTCCCATGGTTCGCCGGTTGGGGGAAGGCTGGCGCAGCATCTTGTAGAGTGGCAAGCCGTTACTTTGGATGTGTGGGTTCTGGAGATCATAACCCACGGCTACTGTCTTCCTTTTCGGCAGAGGCCTCACGACAATCCACCAGGGAGCCTCTCTTTGAAGAGTCTGGATCCGCTCCTTGTACAGGAAATTCAAGCCCTGCTGGAGAAAGGCGCCATAGAACTGGTGCCTGTAGCGGAGAGGAACAAGGGATGGTATTCCCCTTATTAAACTCCTCAGGAACGACAAGTTCAAGATGGTGACTCTTTCTCAAGTCCTCCAGGCCCTTCAACTTCAGGACTGGTTGGTGTCTCTCGACCTCAAGGATGCTTACTTCCATGTGCCGATCCATCCCAAGCACAAGAAGTCCCTGAGGTTCGCGGTTGGCGACTCGCACTTTCAGTTTCGGGTCCTGCCGTTCGGATTGACCTCCGCCCAAGGGTTTTCACCAAGCTCATGCTGGTGGTGGCAGTGCATCTCAGGAAACGGGGGATTCACGTCTACCCCTACCTGGACGATTGGTTGATCAGGGGGAGCTCTCCCGAGCAAGTCCTGGATCATCTGTTCGTCACCTGCCACTCCCTTCACAGGCTGGGCTTCTCCCTCAATTTAAAGAAGTCCCATTTGACAACAACGCAGCGGCTCCAGTACATCGGAGCAGTGCTCGACACGTCCCTGGGGCAGTGTTTTCCTCCTCAGGTGAGGGCTCTTCACATTCAGCAGATGGTGCACAAGTTTCAGTTTGCCCAGAATCTCCCAGCGTCCGAGTTCTGGAGACTGCTCGGACTCATGGCATCCTGCATTCTTCTGGTGCCAGAGGCTCGTTTGCGGATGAGATCTTTGCAGTGGGTACTCAAGCTCCAGTGGTCTCAGTCCTCCGGCGGGCTGTCGGACCCTGTTCAGGTGCCGCCCTCGGTGGCCCAGGACCTTCTGTGGTGGGCCGTCGAGGGCAATCTGATGAAGGGGGCCCCATTTTGGCTGCCCTGGCCAGAGGTGACGATCGTGACGGACGCATCCCTCACGGGATGGGGAGCTCATGCCAACGAGTTGACAGTCAGCGGTCGTTGGTCTCCGTCGGAGTCCTGACTCCATATCAATCTGTTGGAGCTGAGGGCCGTCAGGCTAGCCCTGAAGGCTTTTCTGCCGACTGTGCGCGGAAAGAGTGTCCTGATTCTAATGGATAACACGGTGGCCATGCACTACCTCAACAAAAAGCGGGGGGCAGGGTCACTTCCGCTGTGCAGGGAGGCAATGCAGCTCGAATTCTGGGCCATCCAGCAGGAAGTTTCGATCTGTTCATCTGGCCGGAGACGACAACGAGACGGCGGACGCTCTGAGCAGGCAGAGTTCGATCTCTCAGGAGTGGGAGCTGGCTCAGGAGATTCTCCTGGAGATCTTCGCCCTTTGGGAGACCCCTCAAGTGGATCTCTTCGCCTCCAGTGTCAACAGGAAGTGCAAAAGGTTTTGCTCGCGGGAATTTCCTCCAAAAGGAGCCTTAGGAGATGCGTTCGTGGTGGAGCGGTCATTCCCACTGCTGTACGCGTTTGCTCGAGTCCCAGTCATCCCGCAAGTGCTGCGGAGGTTACGGAGGTTCGGTTCCCGGATGATCCTCATTGCTCGGCCGTGGGCCCGGAGGATGTGGTACCCGGACCTTCTAGTCTTGTCCATCTGCCCTTCACGTCGTCTTCCCTACCAAGACGATCTGCTCTCACGGGAGGGGGGTCAGGTCCTCCATCCAGAGGTCAGATCCCTCAATCTTCACGCTTGGAATCTGAAAGGTTGAGGTATAAGGATTGGGACCTCCCTGAAGACGTAATGGAGGTGTTGCTCTCGGCCAGGCGGCCGGCAACTAAGTCTCTGTACCGTTGCCGTTGGAGAAAATTCTGTGACTGGTGCAGAGTTCGGAATGTGGATCCTTTTGAATGTGACATTCCCATGGTTTGTCTTTTTTGCTTTCTTTGGCCCACAGGGGCTTGCAAGTGGGTACCATTAAAGGTTACCTGGCGGCGCTGTCCATATTTAAGCGCTCGTCTGAAGAGCTTTAATTTCGCAGTTTTTGAAAGGGCTCACTAATGTGTTCCCTCCGTCACCTTTTCTGGTGCCAGGTTGGGATTTGGACCTTGTTCTTAAGTTTCTTATGGGTGCTCAGTTTGAGCCTTTACATTCTTGCCCTTTGAGGCCGTTAACTCTGAAAACCGTGTTTTTGGTTGCGGTTACTTCCGCTCCCAGAGTGAGTGAGTTACAGGCACTTTCAGTTAAGCCACACTTCACTGTGTTTCACAAGGACAGGGTTGTCCTTAGGGTTTGTCCTTCTTTTCTTCCGAAGGTGGTTTCGGAATTTCATTTGAGCCAGAAGGTTGTTCTTCCGGCGTTCTATCCTCCTCCACATCCTGGTAAGGAAGAGGAGAGGCTCCATAGGCTTGATCCTCGGAGAGCGTTGAGCTTTTATATTTCGCGCATGTCCCGGGTCAGACTGGAGGATCAACTTTTCATTGGTTACGCTGGAAAGCGTTTGGGACAAGCTGTGACGAAACAGACTTTGTCTCGTTGGATTATTTTAGCTATCTCCGAGTGTTACCGCTTGGCGGGTAAGGACCCTCCGGCTGGCTTGCGGGCCCATTCTGCCAGAGGACTGGCTGCGTCTACTGCCCTGCAGAGGGGAGTTCCTATTCGTCAGATCTGTGATGCAGCCACCTGGGCTTCAGTACATACTTTTGTACGTCACTATTCCCTCGATTCCATCAGAGGGCAAGATCTGGCCTTTGGCAAGGCAGTTCTCTATTCTGCAATTTGATTGGGCATGCTAAATTTGTATTCTAAATTCTTTCCCACCTCCTTGCTTGGTACTGCTTTGTGAGTCTGTCATAGATATGGAATACGTCGGAGGACCCAATCCCCTCGAAGAACAAGTTACTTTCTTACCTGGTAACGTTCTTTCGATGGGATGGTCCGACGATGTATTCCATATCGCTCCCTCCCTGCCTTCCCCGCTGCAGAATTTCTTTTGCGATTGCAGCTTGCGTTCCGCAAGGCCTTGTGTGTGTGTGTCTGGCAGAAATCTGGTGGCACACATTCTGGGAAAAAACTATAACTGAGGCTATGGGCGTCGTGCGTCCTACTTGTCACATCGGGTGACGTCGGCCGTCGGAGGAGGTCCTCGGGGACCCCGCATCGACGTCATCGACGCAGGACGCAGATGCCAAACATTTTCCGAAGCAGCACAGCTGTGGACATTACCTGTCATAGATATGGAATATGTCGTCGGACCATCCCATCGAAAGAACGTTACTAGGTAAGAAAGTAACTTGTTCTTCTCATTGAAAACTAATCTAGTGAGAGCAGATATAACAAATCAGCCAGAGTCAATAGGCCTGAGCCAGAGTCAGTGGTACAGGACCAAGCGTTTAGGAGCAAAAATGTTCTTGTAGCTGCAGTCAAGTCTTTAGTAGAAAACTTTTGAAGAGGCAGATGCAAGGCGAAAGACAATGTTAAGAGAGAGGGCGGCCAACCCCACAAGTAGTTAAAAGATTTAGAACACCTTTAGGGCTACCACGGAGAAAGGGCGGCCTGGTGGAACAATGTACCTTAAACGTGGAGAAGTGGCTCCTGCGGTGGCGGTTGTTCCTGGTAGTTCCTGCAGGTCGAGAGATCCAACCGAGGAAGAGAGGCTCTCGTCGTGGAGGAAGGTTCGAGTCGCTGCACTACCCAGGGATGAAACCAGCCGCGGTGCTGCCAAACGAAGTTTAAAAGGTACGCTCCTTTTAATCGCGGTCCAGGTCGATAGCTGCCTGGCTGTCAGGTCTTCAAGTGCGGGGCACTGTCGAGTCGACCAAGCAAGGTCCGAGGATGCGATAGGTGAACTGGTTGACCCCACCAGCTCAAGGGAAGGACGCTCCTCCGCTGAAGATCTCCTCTCGTCGTGTTGAAGAAAAAGTGGTGAGACGATCCGGCAGGGCTTCACCGGTGGTGTAGATGCTGAAGATGTCTCTGGCTTCTTTTCCCTTCGGTTCCGTAGTTCCAGTGGTGACATCTTGCTCTTCCAGTCCTCAGGACCCTGCTTTTATGCAGAAAGAGACCCATTCATACAGCCTAGCTGTCACTCACACAGTGGAGTGGTCATCTTGGCAGGAGACCCTCCAGCCTATCAGGTTAGAGTGCGACCTGAGTTGCGGTGGCAACTCTGTCCAGGGGTTCTACTCCCCCTCCCAAACAGACCCACCCCAGACTCAGTGGCGCCGAAAGGAGGGCTTATTGGCAGAAGCCCTCCAAAAGGATGAACAAAGGATCCCCGACCTGGGTTAGGAAAATGGAGTAAGACTCGACAAAGAAGTTTTATCAAAGTTCTGGCAAATAAAACCTACCGCAGTAAAGCTAATAAAAAAATAGACCGGCGGTATGTTAGAGGATGTCAATAAAAGTGGTAGCCTCGAACAATGGGAAAATCCCATAGAGACATATTTGCGGTTGAATATAAAAGGTAGTAACCACTGCCACCAGCACAAACTTTGTAGAGGGGGACTTTAAGGTACCCTCTCGAAAATGAACATAGGGGAAAAACTATTAACCCCTTCCAGTACTTCCATATTAAGATGGGGTGTACTGGTTAAGTTCATAAAAATCGACTAGTAAAGTCAATGGGGGACTTTACATGCTCTGGGAGACAGTAGTCAGTTCCGGGGTATGGAGTCTACGTTTGGGGGTTGCTACGACACCCCTGTGTCACAGCACGAAGGGTGCTGTGTGACACATGTGCATAAAGATGGTTCCTATGGGTGAGAGAAAAGATCCCATAGGCATTAAACAAATAAAAATAGCCTAGAACACACATAGCAAAAATGCCTAAGAGTGGGGAAAAAGAGTCTCACTTTTAGCAGTTAAAAAGAAACAAACCCTTCAAATCCAGAAAAGCTGCTGGGGGACTCTATAGGTAAGGAACATTAGCCATGAAATGAGATTTCTCCCTAACAGGGAGTGATTATCCGGGTGGCGCCACATGTCCCGTTTCAGCTGTTACAGACAGTTGAGACGGACGGGAGGATGGTCATAATGAGGGGATTGGTGGAAAATAGGGAGATAAGCATTGTAAATACGTATGCCCCGAAAAACACAGCGGCATATTTTAGAACCCTGGGTAACAACCTTAGCATGTGTGTGGGGGTTGCATTGATTTGGGGAGGAGACTTTAATTGCGTACTGAACCCTAAGGTTGATAGATCAGAAGGGAAAATTGATAGATCTGCCCCAGCCGCTAAAGCGCTGCAGACACTGCTGGAAGACTTTGGGTTCGGAGATGTGTGGAGGGCACGTCACCCCCAAGAGAGGCAATATTCACATTATTCCGCCCCGCAGAAATTACACACAAGGTTGGACTATGTTTTTGTCACACAAGAGGTAATGACAGAGATAATGCAAGCAGAATATAAAGCGAGGGTCCTCTCAGACCTCGGATTGCAATACCGACCCCCGAGAGCAAGGATTCCGACATTGCGCCTCAGAGCAGAGGCGCTGAAAGACCCCATTTTTAGAGAGGATATGAGGGAGGAGATTGTTAACTACTTTGAGAGGAATACTGGCAGTGTGGACTCAGCGGGCACGTTGTGGGAAGCCTTTAAAGTTGTGATGAGAGGGGTAGCCATAGCAAAATTCAAAGGATTACAAGGAGGGATCCTAGCTGATCTATGGGAAACGGAGGGAGAACTGGAAAGGGAATTGAAGGGAGAAAATAATACCAAGGAAGATACTGACCTGATACTCAGGCTGCAGCAGAAATGTGCCGGGCACTGGGAAAGACTGTGTAACCTTAACTATAAAAAATATATAGAGAGACAGCATGCAAGAGGAGATAAACCAGGAAGGATCTTGGCATGGCTATACAAGAGTGAAACCACCAGACCCACGATTAGAACAATAACAAGGGAAGATGGAAGTGTAGTTGATACCCAAGAGGGAGTTAACCAGGAGTTTGCAGACTATTATAGGCTACTATATGGAGGTGATGGGGAGAGTAATTATACGACGATAGTAGAAACACTGGAAGATATAGGATTGTTACGGATCAGTGCTGAGGAAAGAGAGGTGATGGATGCATCGATTACTTTAGAAGAGTTAGAAGAGGTGGTGAGACAGTTGCCCACCAGCAAGACTCCGGGGGCGGATGGACTCCCAAGCAAATTCAATAAGATATTTAAAGGAGAGGTGCTCCCCCCACTTTTAGATATGTTGAATGAGGCATATGAACTGGGCAGATTGCCAGAGTCACTTAGAGAAGCAATTATAATACTGCTTCCCAAACCTAATGAGCCTGGACATAGCTGCGGTTCATGTAGACCCCTATCAATGTTAAATCAAGACAGCAAAATACTGACGGCCGTGTTGGCAAAAAGACTGAGGAGGGTTATTGGCAAATTAATACATCCTGACCAGACGGGCTATGTCCCGAATAGAAACATATCCAATAATCTCAGACGCCTCCATCGAGTTATTGAGCATGGGAACGAGAACGAAGGTGAATTGGCAATTGTCACTGGACGCAATAAAAGGCTTTGACTCGGTCAAATGGCCATGGCTGTTGGCGGCCTTGGCTGGCTATGGACTGGGCCCTGGATACCTACAGTGGGCGAAAATGTTATATAGTGAACCGCTGGCCAGAGTCAAAACGGGGGCAGTGATATCTGAAAGATGGCAACTCTGTAAGGGTACCAGACAAGGATGTCCATGGTCCCCTATGCTCTATATATTGGCCTTGGAACCCCCAGCTATATACTTGAGGCAACAATATGATACGATAGGCATTGCTGTGGGAGGGGAACGACATCTAATCTCCCTATATGCAGATGACATGTTGTTGTATTTTTTGCGACACCCGGAGGGAAACCTCGAATACATTTTGGAAATGATGGAAAGCTATGCAGGGCTGTCTGGTATAGCGGTGAACCCTCAGAAGTCTAGCATGTTCCCATTGGGTGGATATAAAGGGATCCCATTGAAACAGCTACCGGTGTTACAGATACCATGGGAGGTTAGCACATTTCGATACTTAGGGATATATATATGTACCACACGGTGGAAGAGGAGTAGAAGTACAATGCAGAGGTATTTATTAAGAAAATTGAAAATTGCATGAGGTTGTGGGTGCAGCTGCCTTTAGCAATGATGGGACGTGGGGCAATGTTGAAGATGGTGGTCTTGCCTAGGCTCCTGCACTACTTTGGGAATATACTGCACTTGATACCAAAGAAGTCCTTCATTAGATTGGACAGTATGTGCAGGGATTTCCTTTGGCATGGCACACGAAATAGAGTGGCCCTCTGGAAGCTACAGAATTCCTATGAGGGAGGGGGTATAAAACTGCCTAAATACGAAATTTATTATATAGCAAGCGAGCTGCAATATGTGGCCAAATGGCTCTCAGAGGAGGCAACCTCTGAGTCCAGGCTGTTCAGACAAGATTGTGCCCCATTTTAATTAAGGGAGATTATGTGGCTGCCGAAGGCGGAAATGGAAGGGCGCCCAAAGATGATGGTACTTGGATGGAAGATATGGCGCAGGGAATGCCAGATGATGGAGAACCCAACCCCATGTTCCCCACAGGTACCACTAGTAGCACTGGTGGGTGAAGAAAAGCAACTAAGGATGATAATCAGAAACCACTGGGAACCGGTTGGGATAGCAACAATGGGTGATATTTGGCAAGAGGGGACTTAACTAGACTTTGAGGTGTTGGGGGAGGAAACCGGGTTACATACAGGCCAGTATATCACGTATCATAGAATGGTGCAGAGAATTAAGAGGACATAGCCCGAAGTGGTACTGGGGGAAGAACCAGATGTTAATATAGATACAATATATGATATAGCAGAGGGGGGGGACATGAGATATCCAGAATATACGAGATGATGATGTCCAAAGTAGGAAAGGAGGTAGTACAACTGAGACAAGACTGGGAGGCGGAAGTGGGAGCCCCGATGGATGATGGGATGTGGGAACGAGCCCAAGGGTATCATAAGAAGGTGTCGAGGAACGCAAGACTAAAGCAGATACAACTGTATATTACGCATAGGGCGTATATGACGCCCCAGAGAATAGCTAGGTTTAAAAATGTAGGACGGCAAGCATGCCCTAAATGTGATGAAGAGAATGCTGGTATGGTGCATATGTTTTGGTCATGGCCGGTCATAGAGCGCTTTTGGAGTGAAGTGGCACACAGACTAGCAGAAAGAGGTATCAAGTGTCCGCCTGCTTGTTAGGGGACTTCACTAGACCATGAAAACTCAAGCATGTGAGCAAACTAAAGGACCTGGCATATGCGCTTGCAAAGAGGAGAATTGCTATGGGGTGGAAGACATGCCACAGACCACGGCTAGAGGTATGGTGGAAAGATTTGCAGAAATGGGCTGAGGCAGAAACCATGGCATGGCAAGAATCGAGCATTGCTGGGGGGGAGCAGGATACAGAGACCCTGATGGCCTGGAAATTATTGATAGCGGAGTTATTTGGGTCAATACGAGACCCAACGGAACCCATGGAAAGGGATACCCCATCACAAGATGCAGGAACAGAATGTGAGGAGAAGTAGGCTCGAAATGGGGGGTGGGATACGGGTAGCAGTGAACACAATTAAGCGGTGTACAATTGAAGTGTTACCATATGCACTGCAAGTTTGGTTTGTATTGTTTGTTTGAATAAACTAATAAAAATGTTTTAAAAAAATAAATATATATATATTGGATCCAATAGATTATTTAAACATGCCCCAGACATTTGGGCCCCAATTCTTTACACAGTATTCAAACATATTATAACCCATCATAAGACTCAGTCCATGTGGAAAACCTCATTGGTGGTCCCAATTTCAAAAAAGGTAACAAAACAGACCCAAAAACCTATAGACTGATTATGCTCCTAGATGGCCACATTAAGAGCTTGAACATTGGGCTATAAGCTTCAGACACCTTAAAAATAATCATACTGGTCTCCGCAAAAATATTGGAACCCATCTCGATGGGTTTATAATGAATTATTTGCAAGAAAGGACCTGGGGCAAGCATACTGTCCCAATGTATATGGCTTCACTAGACTTATCAGCCGCTTTTGATCTGGTAGATAGGCATCTGCTTTGGGTGAAATTAGCACAATGTGGAATTCCTGCTGTCCTGCTCAGTATTATTGTATTATTGTTCACCTCCAGACCCCCAGTAGGGTGATACTGGCAGTGATCCGTAAGGATTGTATAGACACTTGCATGGCAAGGCAGACAAATTCACCTGGACGGCGGAGCAGAAAAGAGAGGGGACTCTAGCTCCTTACTTAATAAAGTTTACACATGCAAATTACTGAAATAACTTCATGCAGTTCAGATTTAACCTGCTTTCGACTAAAGAAATTCTATGTATCCGAAATCAGTTACCTTCTGCCGTTTCTGCAATATTCTTACTGAAACTGAAAATCGTAAGCATTTGATCATGCTGTGCCCGGCCTCATTGTCCTTACATATAATGTATTTTAAACATTTTATGCATAGTCTGACTTTTGTTGCAACAGAAATCATTTGGCAGTGTATTATGGTGGGTAAACGGGTATCCATTGTTTTAGCACTACTTAGATTTCTGGGAAAACTTGAACTATTTAGAAGGTAAATATTTTATGAATTAATATACAAGTCTAATTAACTAAGCATATGTTATCATTACCTTGCTTTCTAAAAGGATTATCTTTAAACCAAATGCAATTTTTAAAATAAAATAAAAATAAATAAACTTCTCTCTCTTCCCACACCAACAAGGCCCTGGGTATCCATATCCACAGACCTTATCCTAGGCTTTCCCACCTTCCAGCAACATGACAACCACCATGGTGACAGTAGACCGTTTTACTGGGGTGGCCCATCTCGTTGCCTTCACTAAACTACCTACCATCATAGGAATGTCACAGATATCCCTACAAGAAAGAGACCCTGTTTGAATGCTCTACCAAATTCAATATTTGAATGGGGTCCAGAGTTTGTCTAAAAAATGTGCAAATACTACCTTTTGGGATTCACCTGCAAACTAACGGACAAACCGAAAACACAAACCAAATATTCAGGCATTATCTTCATTGTTTTTCTACAGCTTCTCAGAATAACTGGTACATATTGCAACTCGCCTCAGAATTTGCTTAGAACTCCTTTCAATCAGCCATTCAGACCTGGCTGGTTTTCCACTTATGGTTTCCATCCAAAATGTTTCCCAAAGAAACCATTCTGAGTCCCAGCCCCCTTCAGTGGCTCTATGGACCACTGAGTTGCAAAACTGCCATACGACTGTCAGAGCACCTGGTAACAGCACAGAACCACTTGAAAAGACAAGCAGACTGGATTAGAGGGAACGATATAGCATAGTGCATAGGCAATCAGGTATAACTGGCTTCTACGAACATCCCTAGGTACCTTGTTCCATCAAAATGTCACTTCCAGGTTCTTTGTTCCCTTTCAGATCAACCAGAAGATCAATCGAGTGATATACAGATTTGTTGCAGAAAATTCATCCAGTCTTCCACGCTTCCCTACTCCAAAGGTTCATTCCGTCTGGTGGATTGGAAGGGTTAGGCCTCATGTGACCAGACGTGGGAACCTGCACGTCATGTTCATGTCCCTTGGCAGGGAAGATTCCATTGGCCCCACCATGGTAAAGCCGCTGGATCACAACTTGGGGGAAGGCATTCTGTCATGAGGACGCTGTACTGTGTCTTCCACTGGCTTTGGTACACAATTTTTGGGAACTGCTGTTGCACACTCTAGTTGTTTTCAAGATTGCAGCCCCAATGAAACCTAAGATGGCTACTGAGTTCTCGGAGCACACAAAAGGACTCTAAGCCTATAGGAGACACCGAAAATAACTGCTTCGTGTTGTAATACTCATTGTTTACTTGTGTGCCAGACATGTGTCCAAGTGAGAAAACCTGCCTTAGGCATATTCTGTCTCGCCTCCCTGTTTTTCTGCCAGCTTGTGTTTTCCTCCCTCTGCCTTCCAGGTCTACCTGCCAGTGGCTGCCTGCTTCTAGTGTCCTGTGAAGGCTCACCAGTCTCCAGAACTGTGTGACATCTCCTTGCCCCTTTCAGCCATGGGGACCTGAACATTGAAGCCAAAGGATTTTATTCCTACAGGGGTTTCCTCCAAGCTAGAGCAGAGTCCTGCGGAAGGATTCAGGCAGCCCTGTGTTTACTTGTTGCATGCTGACATCCCTTATGAACCACCTATCTTTTCACTCCCTGTACATAAACGGGCATATCCGTAAGTCCAGTTGCTGATAAAACAAATATAAGTTGTATTTCCTTCTATACAAATGGACTAGAGTGTCAAGAGTACATGTAACCTATTACGGATTGGTGCTAGTTGGTTGTGCTCATCTGGAAAAAATAATTCTATATAGGTGATCTTTGAATTAGTTGAAACAGAAATACAGCTTTAATTCAAGTAAACTTTGTGAAAACAGTTCAGGCAATACGTGTTTCGACAGGGGGTCTTTCTCAAGGCTGATATGTAAACAATAAAATAACATACAATTTGAACTGTTTTATTTCAACATTGACATTCAAAATAATAGATACATACCATAGTCATGGGGTTGAGGACAGGAAAAAATTAGCAGAGCCATGGGAAAAACAAATATTACAACCCAAATATCAGCTCAACATTGACTAATTATCATATTAAACTCAAACCGTTATTACACCCCACAAGAGTACATGTGACCTGTTGTTAAATTTATATAATTGCCAAAGAATACATTGTAAGTCATAAAACCATTTGCACTAGGTCTTCCAATGTTTCAATGATTCTAAAGTATTTGTTCTTTAACATTTATGCTTAATTCTGTGAATGTTCAGAGAGTCTTGTGGTAAATTGGAATCAGGAGACAGACAAGGTGGCAACTGAGTGAACTTGTATCTTTACTTAAAAACAACCTATCTGTCCCTATGTTTCGAGGTGATTGTGTCCTCCGACGTATTCCACATCTATGACAGTAATGACCACAGCTGTGCTGCTTCGTAAAGTTTTTCAGCGTAGGCGTCCTGCGTCGATGACGTCGATACACTGTACCTTGAAGGCCTCCGTCGAGGATCAATGTCACTGGATGTTATATCTAGGACGCACGACGCCCGTAGCTTCAGTTCCGTTTTCTCCACGAACGTGTTAGCTTCGGAATCTTGGTGCGCTCGGTTCTTCTATTTTGAATTGCGAAATGTCTTCCTCTTCTTCTGCCCTGAAGTCGGGCTTTAAAAAGTGTCGGGACTGCGGTTCCAAAATGTCCATCACAGACCCGCAAGACGTCTGCCTCTGGTGCCTCAGCGAAAGCCACGCCACCGACGACTGCGATGACTGCCAGTCCCTGACTTCGAAGAACTTGCGGGAGCGGAAGAAGAAATTATCAGTAGGTAGGATTTCTAAAACCCGTAAATTAAAATCTGCTGGGCTTTCAACCGACGACTCGAGGGGCGAATATTTGCGTCGGCATAAGTCCAGGGGGTCTCGGTCTCGGAGTGGGTCCCGCCATTCCTCTGCCTCTTCTAGGCATTCTCCAAATCGCTGTTGGGCAGAAACCTGTGCTGTTCCCTTTGGACCACTGCAAAAAGTTTAAGACTGCAGGTGTTAGCAGTAAACCCAATTGGTAGCAGTCTGCACCACCCAGATTGACTTGGTAGCTGTGGCTGAGCAATCAGACTTCTCTCAAGAAGAGTTAGGCAGTATATAGAGTATACACATTAGGTACAAAAACACAATAGCACAAGCAAACACTGACCAGAGCTTTGGTATACAAGTATATAATTATTTATTTAAAACACACTTGTAAAAATACACTGGCACTAATATGTCAAGCAAGTTCAAACACAGTCACTAGAAATATATACACCTCTCTGATTAATTACTCGACAAGTCTTAGAAAAAGAACCAGACTCCACATCAATCTGTTAGAGCTGTGGGCTGTCAGGCTAGCCCTGAAGGCTTTTCTGCCGTCTGTGCGGGGGAAGAATGTCCTGATTATGACGGACAATACAGTGGCCATGCACTACCTCAACAAAAAGGGGGGCCACGGTCACTCCTGTTGTGCAGGGAGGCGATGCAGCTCTGGTTCTGGGCCATCCAGCAGGAGATTTCGATTTCAGCAGTTCATCTGGCCGGAGATAAAAACGTGGCGGCGGACGCTCTGAGCAGGCAGAGCACGGTCTCTCACGAGTGGGAGCCGATTCAGGAAGTTCTTTTGGAGATCTTTGCCCTTTGGGGATCCCCAGAAGTGGATCTCTTCGCCACCAGTGTCAACTGGAAGTGTGAGAGATTCTGCTTGTGGGAATTTCCTCCAAGAGGGGCCTTAGGGGGCGCATTCGTAGTGGAGTGGTCCTTCCCACTGCTGTACGCATTCCCTCCAGTCCCCGTCATTCTGCAAGTGTTGCGGAGGTTACTGAGGTTCGGTTCCCGGATGATCCTCATTGCTCCAGCATGGGCCAGGAGAGCGTGGTACCCGGACCTTCTAGACATGTCCATGTGCCCTTCACGCCGGTTTATAGTGAAAAGATCGAATTTTTTTTTCAATATGTTTTTTTTTTTTAATTGGGGGTTCCCCCCAGCACCCCTTTTTCATTTTTTTTTTATTTTACCCCTTTTTTTTTACTTACCTGACCCCAAAAATACATATAAATAAATAATAAATTCGACCTTTTTTTGGGAGATTTTTGTTTCGAGATTATTGACATTCGAGATTTTTTTTCCGACCTTTTGACTGACCACCCTCCACGCCATCTTCCCTATCGAGACGATCTGCTCTCACCGGAGGGGGGTCGAGTTCTCCATCCAGAGATCAAGTCTCTCAGCCTTCATGCTCGGTATCTGAAAGGCTGAGGTATAAGGATTGGGATCTCCCCGCAGACGTGATGGAGGTGTTGCTTTCGGCCAGAAGACTACCATTGCTGTTGGAGGAAGTTCTGCGACTGGTGCAGGGGACAGAATTTGGATCCTTTCCAAGGTTCTATTCCTTTGGTATTCTTTTTTGCTTTCTTTAGCCCACAAGGGCTTGCAAATAAGGGTTACCTGGCGGCCCTGTCCATTTTTAAGCGCTCATCTGACAAATGTCCTTATTTTAAGATGCCTTTGATTTCTCAGTTTCTAAAAGGGCTAACTAATGTGTTTCCACCGTCACCTTTCCAGGTGCCAGGATGGGATTTGAATTTGGTGTTAAAGTTCCTAATGGGAGCTCCTTTTGAGCACTTACATTCTTTTTTTTAGTTTTTTTTTTTTAAACAATTTATTTTAAAGCAAGGCAGGACAGGTTACAAATAATATTATATGGCAACTTTGCATGGTATTAACAATTCCATTAAGTCCGAGCTCTTACCCCTCCCCCTTCCTTTTCACTTTCTCAATTCCGGACTCCGGTCCCCCTCCTCCAGCTCTCTCAGGCCGCGTCTCAGCCTACGGCCCCGCCTGCTAAGTGGCCTCCTGATCTCTCAGAGCCCACCGGGTGTTGATCGGTTTGAGGGTCAAGGCGGGGAATCGCTGGTCGTAGTCCAATACTGGAGCCCAGATGTTCTGAAAGCGGTGTAAGACCCCCGTTCTCGCCGCAGTGACCTTTTCTGAGATCAGGATGTCCCAAAGTTTTCCCCACCAGTGAGCCATGCAGGGACCGTCCGAGGACTTCCAGAACTGGGCCAGCACAGTTTTGCCCGCCAAGAGGCATTGTGTCAATAGTTTTGCTCTATTTCCGGAGCAGGGATAGATCCCAGGGGTCGGGACCCCCAGGAGGATGGTTTCAGTATCCATAGGGAGGGCGGTCCCGGTAATTGTTCGATGGTCGACAGGCACCTATCCCAAAACTGCTGGATCCTGGGGCAAGAACACCACATGTGAAAGGAGCCAGGCTGGGCGCAGCCCCTCCAGCAGGAGGGGTCCACTTGTGGGTTCATATGGTGTAATCTGAGCAGGGGGTAGTACCATCGCAGCATCAGCTTGTAGGCGCATTCCTTGTTGGTGACACAGGAGGATGAGGTGTCGGTGCGTGTCCAGATGTCCACCCATGTTCGATCATCAATCGAATGAATTAAGTCTGCCTCCCATCGGGCCATGCACCGAGTTTTTGCCACTAGGAAGTCCCCCAGGAAGCGTCTGTATAGGGTCGAGGTTCTACCTCTAGTTGGTAGATCTTTAAGTGTTAGCTCAAGGGGCGTCAGGGGGCAGGTAGCCGCTTGGAGAGTTTGGGGGTGGCAGCACCAGTGGCGGAGTTGGCAATAAGTGAATCTTTCTCCCTCCTGTTGGGTGTCCTGACCCACGTTTAAGCTATCATGCCACAACATTTGGTGCTGTGGGCTTAGAAAATTCAAGATGGCGGAAAACCCACATGTGCGCCGAAATCCAGGAAAGCTGCGCAGTTTGTGCGCACACCAAAATGGTTGCCTCACTTGCCACCCACCAGTGCGAGAATGAAAGGCCGGGTTGCCATGAGGGAAATGGGTTGCCAAAGGAAAAACAGTAGCGCCGGTTAGCTTCAAAGCGCTTTAAAACCACCATTGGACTACCCGCACAGTAGTCTGAAACCATTGGGAATGGCAATGCTGATTGCCAAATGCAACCTAGAATTGTGGGGAATTCATTTTCTTAAATCCCAAAAATGGGTGCAGTACCAGTACTCACCACTATCCAAAAGCCGGCAGTTTAAAACCACCCTGTGTTTCTCTGAAGGCAAGCCAAAGTGCCTATTTCAAACATTGCAATATGTGCAAAATATTCACTGAACACCAGCAGACATTTGGTAGAATGGAGTTTTGTGTGCCTACAAAATCTGGGAAATGAAGAGCCCAGAACAATGCTTATAACAAAACTGGCTGAGCTATGGAGTCAGCAGTTTAAGTTGCACTGGATTTAAAGACACTAAAATCGAAAATGTTTAGATTAAATGAGTGACCTATGTTTGGTGTCACATGCCTTTGTAACTGTTGAAATGTCATAGTTTTGCACTTAGAATCAGCATTCTAGCTGCATATGTAAAAATGTTTAGTTTATTTGAATGCAGGAACTGGGGAACAAAAAGTGACATTTTATCTGAAACCTGGCTTAAGGAACTGAATTCTGCCTGGCAACTACCCCCATCAGGAGTGAAACTTGAGTCACAGCTGTGTTCCCAGGCCTAGCTGCCCTTTTGCTGCTCACACTAAGGATATGCCATCTATCTGATAATTGAATTACCTGTGCTCTGCAGGAAAGTGAACAAAGCCCTGTCCTTGCTCAGGCAAAGGTTTTATTGGCAGGAGTCGTAAATGGTCGTAAAAAGTGGCTTCCTCCTGAGGAAAGGGGAGGGGCACTGCCTGTGAGAGCAAGCTGGCTTGGCAGAACTGGAAAAACCAGAAATTCAACCTTGTGCTGAGGGTAAACCACACCCCTTTGGAGCCAGAACATAACTTTAAAAAGATGGATAACTCATAGAGCGGACATGTGAAAATTTTATAAATGATACCATAATTCTTGTGATTTTTCTGCCCACAGTTTAAGAGGTTTTTAGAACCGGTGGTATGTTCAGGGGGGTGTCAGCGGAAAAGTGGGGATAACTCTAAATGTATGCATGTTAAAAATCTGAACCTTCATCAGTTAATGTCCGTACTCCCTGCGCACATGTATGTAAAGTTGGGTCAATGTCAGAAATTGCAAAATCAGTTAAAAAGTGAAATATGTGCCATTTCTGAATGCAAGCTCCCAGGAAGAGCAGAGTTTGAACAGGGGATACCTCCTGTAATGCATGATGGGTGCATATGATTTTAAAACAATATGTACCTCTGCAAATATGTATTTGTTTCAAATCTAGATTTGTGTGTAAGTTGACAGGAGGAGTGGACTTTCTGCAGGCTGTAAAATGACATCACTCTGACTCACAGTTCATTCCCCAATCAAATGATAAATGGAAGTTTGACCAATTAGAAGCTGAGAGAGAGGTAGGGTCAGTGATGCTAGAACACACCCACATTCTAAACACATAAAAGCAGACAGACAGGACAGATAGGGACTTTTCAATTCCATCTGCAGCGGGACGCTCTGCCGGAAAAATCCATGCTTTACCTCCATCAAACCTCCAGAGAGCCAAACTAGAGACTTCAATCCATCCAGAACTAGAGACCCAGACCAGAGAACCAGAGAGAGCTGACCCAGATCACTGTGAAGTGCAGAGACCAGAGGCGAATTTAAAACCCTGACCAGATCCGTGATGAGGCCCATTTCACTCAAGAATATAGTGTGAGTACCTAGAAAACTGTGCAGAACCAATCTCCTAGTTAAAATAATATAATTCAATCCATTTTAACCTAAGTAGAACTGCAGCTTAGCAATTGTGTTATCCTGCCATCATTTTTAAAGCTGAAAAAGTGTGCGTTTAAAATTTCAAATCTGAAAAACGACCTTTATTCAATCGCTCATATCTCCGCAACCGTTTGTGCTAGAGACTTGCAGTAACTTTTATTTGGAAGCTGAGATCCTAGGCTTTCCTAGGACCCCAAAACGATAGAGATAGTCCTTGTGGTTCCTCTGTAATAGCGCTCGGCGCATCCGCGAATTTTGCCGCGATTTGCAAATTTCTTCACGTGTAAAAAGCTGCTGCTGCTTGCCTTCCATTGCCAGAAATTCGTTTAACCTGCTAACTATCCCTGCATCATTGCTAGTGTGAGCCTGGACTAATATTAACTAGATACCACTCACCCTGAACCTCTGAAAGGGAATTAAAAGTATTTTAGCATACTTTTCAATTCATTGCCAGCACATATCAAAGCAATTTGGGCCTGTGTTTTCAAACTTCTGTAGTCTAAGCTTGCTGGGGTGAACTGAATCACATTTGATTGCATTTCTGAGAACTGTGTGTTTTCCTTCCATTTCCTTGCATTGCATAAAAGGGGGGAGGGGATTGCCAGAGAAAAGTGATTACATTGTTTTGCTGAAATCATATCAAGTTGTTTTCTATACTGCATTTCATTCATTCAACCTTGCATTTCCTTGAACCTTATAAAGCATTCTCTACCACATTATACTTCTGTACCTATTTACCAGTGTGCTACCTTATCCATTTCATGTCAACTCCTTATTGATTATAGAGAAGCGTGTCAGTGCCAGATTCTCCGTTGTTAATCTTTATCATATCAGATTAAGTGTGATATTCAGTTATTAATTTATTATAAGGTGTGACATATATATATCTATTGTTTAAATTATCAAATAAACCTTTTAATTTGCAAAACAGAACTACTTCTTGGCTCAGTGGGGTCAGGGGGATTCAAAGAGAGGGGTGTTATATAGGGGTAGTCATCCAGAACGCATGAACTGGACATAAAGATATATAAATAAGGGTTTTCATTCACTATTCTAGACTAGGCGTTAACTTAGCTGTAGTGCTGAATTGAATCCCCTTACACTCCTGGAGATGAAATACCTCTTTGCATTGCTCGAATGTGCGGGGTTTGTTCCCCCAAGTATAGCTGTTCCAGGGTTTCGAGGCCCCCATCTATCCAGTTTCGAAAATTGCAGGGATGGGCCCCCGGCGAAAAGTTTGGGTTATGAAAGATTGGTGAGAGAGGACTCTGGCCTCTCGGGATTCCCTTCTGTTTCAGGGCCCAGTCCCAGGAGCTTAAGGTGTGTCTGGTCGTTCGCAAAATGTTCCTCCAGCGCTCCCTGAGGGGGGGCTGGATATGCGGGAGGAATCGCAAGGGGAGCGGGAGTTGAGCTTGTTCCAGTTCCACCCATCTAGGGCGGGCTGTGCTTATCTGCCAGGCGTGGATGTGTGCTAGCTGCGCTGCTGCCCTATATGCCTGGAGATCCGGGACCCCTAGGCCCCAGAGCCCGGCATTACCAACCAGGGTCTTGTGGGGGATCCTGGCCTTCTTGCCTCTCCATATGAACTTTAACATTTTCCTCTGTAGATCCTGGAGTGCTGGAGTCGGTATGGCTACTACAAGGGAGGAACAGGCGTAGAGGAATCTCGGGAGCAAGTTCATTTTGGTAGCTGTAATCCGTCCCATGAGTGAGATTTCTTGCGTGGTCCAGCGCTTCAGGTCACCCTGTAGTTCCCGAAATAATCTGGGGAAGTTTGCCTGGTGGGTGTCTTTCGGATTTGCTGCAATGTGAACTCCCAGATAGGGGATGGATTGTTCCCGCCACCTGATTGGGCATAGCCTAGTTAGTGTCTCCCGTTCTTCTTGCCGGAGGCCGACGCCCAGTGCCACTGATTTGGAGAAGTTGGCAGTGTAGCTGGTGACCTCCCCGAAATTCTTTATTTCTGCCAAGGCGTGCCTCGCTGAGGTGCTAGCTTCTGAAAGCGTTAACAGTACGTTGTCGGCGTACAATGCTATTTTGTATTGGGATGGGCCCACCTGCGGGCCCTTGATGAGTTTGTTCTGCCTGATCCTCTGGACGAAGGGTTCCATTGTGAGGGCGAAGAGAAGGGGAGACTGCGGACAGCCCTGTCTTGTCCCGCAGGTCATGGGAATCTGGGATGAGAGGGCGCCATTGATCCTCAGGATGGTTTTAGGGGCTTTGTAGTTGGCCAGGACCATGGACCGGAACTCGGGGCCAAAGCCAAAAGCTTCTAAGGTGCATTCCATAAATGATCAGATATTGTCTCCCGTGGTTCTATGCAGGATGAAGCCTGTCTGGTCAGGGTGGATTATTTCTGGAAGTATGTGTGATAGCCAGTTAGCCAGGATCTTAGAATAGAGGTTGCCGTCTATGTTTAGTAAGGCGATAGGTCTGTATGAGGCTGGGTCTCTCTGGTCCTTCCCTGGCTTCGGAAGGAGGACAGTTGTGGACTCTTGCATTGAGGGAGTCACAGAGCCCGACTCCTTGAAAGAGTTAGAGTGTCACCATGTGGGGAATCAGTTGGGGTTTGAATATTTTATAGAAATCTCGGGGAGAACCCATCCGGGCCCGGGGCCCGCGATTTAAGGGCCTTGATAGCCTCGTTGACCTCTTCGTCTGTTATTGGAGCCTTCATCTTCTCTCTCTCAGAATCAGGAAGGCGTGGCAAGGCGGCCCTCTGCAGGTATGCTTTCTGTTTGGATCGGTCTCGTGGGGGTGCTGTCAAAACCTGGGTTAGGTGGTCCACTGCTAGTTGTTATTTCGTTGTCTCAGAGTAGTGAATTACCCCTTGCGGTTCGCGGAGCCCTGCGATGATATTGGTGTGTTTCGCTTTGGCCAGTTTAGCTAGCAGTAACTTGTTAGCCTTGTTGTTTTTTGCATAGTAAAATTGTCTGGTCTTGGCCGGTAATTGCGCAGTATGCTCCGCGTAGTGGGCCTCCAACTTCTTTCTAGCTGACCGGAGGGCTCATTGAGACCTGGGGGACCACCCGTTCTTCTTTTGGGCGGCTTCTGCTATCTGCAGCTCTTCTTCCAGGGCTCGTCGGGTTTGTCTCCGGTCCCGGTGGAATGCCACCCCTTGGGCTATTATGGCTCCCCCGACCACAGCTTTCATCGCATCCCAGTTGTTAGCAAGAGCGGTGTCTGTGGCCGGGTTTTCCTCAAAGAAGTTCCTGATGGTGGTTGCGATTTTATCCCTGATTAGCATGTCGTTGAGGATTGGGTAATAAAGCGACCATCTACGTGGGGTGCGAAGTTCCATTATTATAGGAGCATGATCCGATAGGCTCCTCGGGCCAATGGTTACCTCGCTGGTGAGAGCGAGGGTCTGGGGTGAAGAGAGGAGGAGATTGATTCTGGAGAAAGTTCGGTGAACATGGGGAAAAAAAGGAGTAATCTTTCTCGGTGGGATGGAGCACCCGCCATGAGTACACTACTTCCAGGAGCAGGGGGGTGGGATTTATCTCTGGTGGGGTCTGGAACTCCGTTAAAGTCTCCTCCTATTATTGTTTGGCCTTCCACGAGGTCCGCGAGGGAAGAGGCCAGCGAGTCGTAAAAAGTTGCCTGCCCCGAGTTGGGGGCGTATACTGACACAAAGGTATAAAGGTCCCCCAGCAGAAGGCATTTGACGGCCACGAAGCGGCCCTCTGGGCAGGTTATAGAGTCCAAAATCTGAGGGTCTAGGTCTTTCTTAAACAGGATCGCCGTGCCCCCCTTTTTTAGAGTTTCCCGAGGCAAAGAACTGGCGAGGGTAGGTACGGGACCGAAGGCGACCAAAGTCAGCCGGAAGGAGGTGGGTTTCTTGGAGCAGCGCCACCCCAGCTTCCTCGTCCTGTAGTTTCTGCAAGATTGACTTGCGATTGGGGGGGGGCGTTGAGCCCATTAACGTTCAGTGAAAGGCATCTCAGTGTCTGATGCTCCTGGGTCAGAGCCTCGGCCACCCCCTGTTCCGGGGAGGGGGAGTCGGGGGGTCGTCTGTTAGTTGCCATAATAGAAGTAAGATGGGAGTGTGTTGTCCTGCTCTTGGGGTTTTAACACCGGCCCCCAACGGGAGGCCAACTTTTTTAACTGGCGAGGTGGGCCACAATGTGGGTGTAGCCCTTAGCAGAAGCCCCTAACGGGAGGCCAACTCTTTAACTGGCGGGGTGGTCGACATTGTGAGTGCAGCCAAACCCCTGGCCAACGGGGCCAGTTGAGTCATTGAAGTAACTTGGATTTCCAAGAACATGGAGCTGGAACGAACCTTGGAATGGGCATGGGCCGTGGGTGAAGCCCTCCGCATTGAGCTGTAATAATCTTCAGCTGAGTCGGAAGTGGTGAGTCGGTGTAAAGGGGGGCAGGGCCCCCCGACTGGCTGTGTGGCGCTGATTACAGTTGTAAGGCCTGTCTGCCATTTACCTCTTCCTGTTGTTTCGGGAAGCTTTCGACCAAGCGGACCGTCTGGGCTGTGGAGCGGGGGTGGACTCCCGGTCTCCCGTCACCCCCGAGGTCGTCTAGGTGGCCTCTGTGGGGGAAGAAGGGTGCATAATCTTGCTGGCATCTTCCAGATGGGCAACCCTCTGCAGGGTACCGTTATATGAGAATTGCAGGGCTGTTGGGAAGAGCCATCCATACCGGACCTGACGTTCTTGCAGGAAAAGGGCTAAGGGTCGAAGTGCTTTCCTCCTCTGAAGGGTTAGGAGGGAGAGATCTTGGTAGATCTGGAGGCACGAGGCCAGAAAGGTGAGGTCTTCTTTTGAGCGGCTGATGGCGGATATGGCCTCTTTCGTGGAGTAAAATGGACCCTGGTGATGACATCTGGGGGGGTTTGATTCTACCCGCCGGCGTGGCCGCAGTCTGTGGGTGCTGTCCAGCAATAATAGGAACTTGTCTAAGTCCGGGAGGAGGGCCTGGAAGAAATCCCCCACATATTCTGCAAGTTGTTTGTCCGAGACTGAGGTGGGGACGCCTCGGATCCGAAGGTTGTTGCGGCAGGCCCTATTCTCCAAGTCCTCCTGTTTGAACTCCAGGATTTCGCACCTATCTTGAAGGGCTTTGACTGATTGTTGGATGTCGCCCAGCGTGGTTGCTTGGTCCTGCGCGTAGTCCTCGACCTCCCCCTGTCTCTGCTCCACCTCAGTAACTCTCTTGTTGGTTTGTTCAAGGTTGGTGGAGAGCTCTGTCATGCAGGCTCTGAATTCGGCCTTAATGTCTGCCATAAATGCTAGTAAGTTGCCTCTGTTGGCTGGGGGGTCGCCTTCCTTTTGATGGTCCTGCAGGGTGGGTCCGGCGGGTTCGGGTTTTTTCCCCCTGTCTGGGGCCGACAACATGGTGGCTATATCCGCGTTTTTGGACGCTTTTGTTTGTTTGAACCTGGTGCCAGTCGTGGGGTAGATGCTGTGTTGGGGTGGAAAGTTTGTGATCTGCCTTGGGGGCGCCGCTTTGGGCTAGGGAGCGTTGGCTCTGGGTTGCGACAGCGAGGGCCTCTTTGGAGACAGCAATGGAGTTGAGTGGGGGGGAGATGGGCTGGGGCATCCCAGGAAGAGGAGATTTACGGGAGGTGTAGGTCTTCAGGAGCCAGCTGCGGAGCCCCAGCTGCCTGGACTAGTAATTTTGAGCTCCACAAACGGTTTGGGGGGCCTGAAGGGCTGAGGCCATCGCCTGGTGGGTGGCTCTGGTTGCGTCTGGCGCAGGGTGGCCGTGGGATCCCACCAAAGTAGGGGAGCTTGTTGGGGCGAAACTGGTCCAATAGAAGAGCGCAGCAGGGACCCCGCTGTCCCCCAGAGGGGGTCCGTTCCTGGGCCCAGGGGCATAAGCCTTGTAGTAAGCCTTGTAGAAAGCCTCGTGGTAAGCCGGCCCCCGATGGATCCGGGAAGAGAGGGGGAGCCGTGGATCCCCGGCTCTGCCAGCCCGGGGAGGGTAGCAGGGCCGGAGATGGGCCGGGGCGCCCCAGGAGCTGGATCCGCAGGCAAAACACAGGAGGCGGAAGGGGGGTGCAGGAGGGAGCTGGAAGGAGCTGGCTGCGCCACCCTAACCCCCGCCGCCGAGGTGAGGTCTGAGATCCCTACTGGCACGGGGCACAGGTAAGAAGCGTTTTGGCCCCCAGACCCTCAGCGATACCAGCCTGGGGGCGGGTCCCCCCTCCAGATGAGGCCGTGCCAAGTGTCGCCTCTCAAGCCGGTGATGGAGCCGGGGCCCAATCTCCGCTCCAGCAGGGAGCCGCGCCCCATGGGGGCCACAGGTTCATAGGGCACAGGTCCGGGCAGGAGCGACCGCCAGGAGGGGCACCACGGACCCCGCTGAGCAACCCGCCGGGGGCCGGGGCCGCCGCCGGATCCGCACCGAGTGATAGGCGGGCACCCTGTCCTCAGCGCTGGCGCGGAGGAGATGCTCTGTGCTCCTCAGGGGCCCCGGGCCTCCGAATCAGGAATGCTGGAGCAGGGTGGCAGGTCTGGGGGGGGGTCATCTGGTGCTGGGGCCGCCCTCAGCGCCCTCAGTGCCGACCCCGGGCTCGATCCCCGACGGCGTCCGCCATCTTGGATTGTGGAAGCTGTCTGGAGCTGCGGAAAGCTAGCGGTGCCGCCGGGTCCCCGCAGACTAGTTTTAATGAAGCCCCAGTGTGCAGGACATTTAAAAATGGCATACACATTCAAACGGGCGTCGGAGAAGAAAGAAGCACAACAGGAGAAGCAGGAAGCCGAACTGAGGCAGAAGGCAGCAGCACGGGTACAGACCTTGCTGGACAAGGGCGGCGCTTCCAAGCTAACGCTTGTAAGCAATACCTACCGGCGTGGCGCAAGGCCAAAGGAGACACAGCAGGTACTGTGGGAGAACCGCTGGGGAGCTGGCAGCAAAGCTATCGGGGACGCAGTTGTGCCAAGCAGCAGCAGTCTTACTGGCGGGTGAACGTGGAGCTGGCAGGAAAGCTGAGAAAAGGTCTGCAGAGCTGGAAGCACACTGTCCCAGGGTGAAAGCTTCACTGCGGCAACGTGCCACGGATCGGGAACACTACCAGACACCAGTGAATCTGCCCAGAGATGTTGGGGTTCCCGGGGCTTACCGACAGGCCTGTGAACCATTAAGAACCTGTTTTGAATACCAACCAAGTGAAATATAAAGACAGAACTTGAACAAATCACCATATATGAGATGTCAATATGGGGAAAGGTGGAACTAGAAGTACCTCAAGCCAGTGAAGTATAGACAATGGAAAAATACAACTGTGCTATACTGAAAGACAGTGAGAACATTGAAAAGTCCTGGCCAAAGAAGCACATCAGGCAGTGAGCCTTTGGGAGGTAAGATACCAGAAGGGGATTCCTGGCAAGGGAGTATACCAGGCAATCCATTTGAAATATACAGAAGAATAAGAGATGTGAACAGATACCTGGCAGGAGAGTATACCAGGGGATCTAAGAACTAGATCCCCTGGTATACTGCAAGGAAGCCCTGGCAGTTAAAACACCAGGCAGGTTGAAGTTGAATAAGCATGTTAACAATGTAGGAAGACCCCTGGCAGGAAACTATACCACGGGATCTGATGAACTTACTAAAGGATTTGTGGAAGGGGAATATACCAGGAAGTGCACTAAGGTTATAGAAAGAAACTTACTTACTTTTGCAACACATATGGCAACACAAGTATACCAGACACACTAAGAAAGAGGCCAGTGGAAGTTGCAAAACTGAACAAAGAAATGTTTCCTGTTGAAATCAAAATACTTGGCAAAAGGTTATAGGCAGAGACCTAATGAGTTCACAGGAGGATTTTTGTATTAAAGTGACATTTTTGCTTCCCTTAAGAAATTATTGTTCTCCAGCATGGGGTCTGGCATGGATTCACATGCTCATGAATATTCCCCGTCGTCAGGCTGGGAATCCTCAGTAAAGTAAAAATCAGTTTGTTTCATTTCTGAACTGTCTTTCTACTAGTAACCAATGACTGGTCTCTGGGTCATACTGCCCCCAGCCAATGACTGCCCTCTACCTAAGCCCCTCCTCTGGCAGCCATCTTCAGATTTGGTAGCACGTAAAGTGGCAGTAGGACCAAGAGAAGAGCCGCAGAGGGGTAGGAGGGAGGGTTCTCATGTGAATCCATGCCAGACCCATGCTGTAGAACAACAGCTACAGGTAAGTATCTTGTTCCTTTTCCAGCATGGGGTCTGGCATGGATTCACATGCTCATGAATACAAGAATACATAGCAGTACATACATGCACAACCACGGGAGGTGGCAAGGCTCAACATTAAGCATTTCAACAACTCAACATTAAGCATCTCTTACCTCCTCACCAGGCCCACATTCAGGCAAACAGGTTCTGCAGCACTGCCGGCCTGACTCTGGACTCCTCTCTGGAATCCCGGTCGACAATGTAGAATCTTGTGAAGATGTGCGTCGACCTCCACGTAGCAGCCCTGCAGATGTCCAGCAGGGGGACGCCAGACAAGAACGTCGTAGTAGCAGTGATCGCTCTGGTGGAATGGGCTCTCAGACGGCCAGGGAAGGGTCGGTTTTCCAACTGGTGACAGTGCATGATGCAGCTGGAGAGCCATCTGGAAATGGAAGCCTTCGAGAGGGCCTTCCCTTGGTTCACAGGCCCAAAGTTCACAAACAGCTGTGATGTCTTCCGAAGACTCTTCGTGCGGTCCATGTAGAACTTCAGCGCTCTAGCCACATCCAGCGTGTGCAAAGTCCTCTCAGCCGGCGACGAAGGCGATGGGAAGAAAAAACAGGTAACACCAAGGGATCATTGAGGTGGAAGTCCTACGGCACCTTGGGCATGAAGGAGGGGTGCGTCCTCAGCACCAACCTCGTCTCGTGGAATGTCAGGTATGGAGGTTTACAGGAGAGGGCCTGGATCTCTCCCACTTTTCCTGCGGAGGTGATGGCGACAAGAAACGCTGTCTTCCACGACAGGAACTTCAATGGTGCCGAATGCAGAGGCTCGAATGGCGGCCCCATGAGCCTGGTCAGCACCACGTTGAGGTCCCACGCCGGGGCCGGAGCCTTCACCGGCAGGAACGATCGGAACAGTCCTTTCTTGAACTCCTTCACCAGATGATGAGACCATAGGGATGACCGCCCCGGAGTTCTGGTGTAGCGGGAGATAGCCGCCAGATGGATCTTGATGGAGGCATGTGCCAGCCCCACCTTGGGCAGGAATAGCAAGTACGGCAGCACCTGAGGGGCCGTAATCTGCAGAGGGTTAATCTTCTGTGCACGGCACCAGACAGAGAATCTCTTCCATCTGTGTCCAGAGCACTTGAGAGTTGAGGACGCCCTGGCCTTTGCAAGCACCTCCTTGCAGTCCGCCGGGATATCGTATTCTCCGAACTCTAGTGCTGCAGGAGTCAGGCCTGCAGGTTCAGCGACCCTGGTGGTGGAGGATGGCGCCTCCTTCCCTGGCGAGAAGATCTGCATCCGTCGGCAGTTTGACTGGGGGGGTGGGGGGATGCTGACATGTCCACAAGGTTCAGGAACCAAATCTGCCTCGGCCACGCAGGTGCGACGAGGATCATCCTGCAACGGGGCTGTCTTTGACTGATGAGTCGCAGCAGCAACGGCAATGGTGGGAACGCATACAGGAACAGGCCATCCCAGGGGAATGAGAAGGCATTGCCCATGCTCCCCGGCTGGGGAAACCTGTTGGCGAACCTCCGGTCCTTGGCGTTCGTCACCGTCGCAAATAGGTCGATCAGGGGAATGCCCCATCGTCGGAATAGGAGATCCACTTAATCCTGCTGCAGCTCCCACCCGTGGCACAAGAACAGTTCCCTGCTGAGTGAATCGGCGATGGTGTTCTTGATTCCTGCCAGATGGAAGGGTACCAAAAACATCCCTTGGTCGATGGCCCAGTGCCACAGGCCCTGCGCTTCCTTGGATAGGGCTGGGGATCTGGTGCCCCCCTGCTTCCGGTTGTAGAACATTGTGGTGGTGTTGTCGATGAAGACCCTTACCACCTTGCCCTTGAGGGACGGAAGGAATGACCTGAGGGCCCAGAACACGGCTCGGCGCTCCAGGACATTGATGTGTAGAGACCTCTCCTCCGGGAGCCAAAGGCCTCTTGCTTGGAGATCTCCATTGTGCGCCCCCCATCCCTCCAGGGAGGCGTCCGTCATCACCGTTTCCTGATGTGCTGGGGCCTGGAAGTCCATGCGCGCGGGTGCCCCACCACCGGATCGCTTAGCGGAAAGTCTTGTTGAGTGAGATCCCGTCTTCGAAGCTGCCTGCCGATTGCATCCAACAGGCATCGAGGAACTGCTGCAGAGGTCTCATCCGCAGCCTGCATAGGCGCACGAGGTAGATGCATGAGGACATCATGCCGAGTAGGGACTTGATGGACCTCACACTGGCCACGTCGATGGTCAACAGCCGTTGTACCTTGCCCAGGATGGACTTCGTCCTTTCCTGCGACAGCGAAGCCAATCGCGCCACTGTGTTGAGCCTGGCTCCCAGGAACAGGGCGACTTGCAACGGTACCAAGTGGGATTTCACAAAGTTGATCGAGAATCCCAGATCCGTGAGCAGTTGGACGGTCTTCGCTGTGTGATCGACGGCGAGTTCTCTTGACTTTGCTCGGATGAGCCGATCGTCCAGGTAGGGGTAGACATGGATCCCCTGCAGGCGCAGCCACGCCACCACTGGGGCTAGGCACTTGGTGAAAACCCTGGGCGCCTACTTCAATCCGAAGGGAAGGGCCTTGAACTGATAGTGTTGCGCTTGGACCACAAATCGCAGGAATTTTCAATGTCCTTTTAGAATGGGGATGCTGAAGTAGGCATCCTCCAAGTCCAGCGACGATAGGAAGTTGCCTTCCTCCAGCTGTCCCAGCACGTGCTGGACTGTGACCATCTGGAACTTCTGGGACTTGATGTACTTGTTTAGACGATGAAGGGCCAGGATGGGTTGCCAACCGCCGGTCTTCTTCCGGACGAGGAAGTATCATGGATACACTCTGGATCCTGTTTGGGGCGAGTTCGATAGCTCCCTTTCTTAGCATCGCCCGTACCTCCAGCAGCAATTGAGGGATGTGGTTTTCCTTCCTGTCCACCGGTGGAATACGCAGACACCTTTTGAAATTCCAGGGTGTGCCTGCGGGCCAGGGCATCCAGCACCCATTGGTCGGTGGAGATGGACTCCCACACACTGACAAATTTCGCCAGCTGGCTTCCCACCGGGGTGCTCAGGTGGGGGCCCGGCGCCATGGCCGGTTCAATCCTGTTTCGTTGCATCCTTGCCGCCTTGGCCTCATTGGCAATGACAACGGGATCCTCCTGTCTTGCCGCGTCCTCTGTAGGCCTCCTGCGACAAGGAGTGGGCCGCTTGGCGGTACGACGAGGAACCGCCGCCAAATCCTTTGGAGCCACCTTGCTTGCCTCTGGAGTTCCAAAAGGATGGCCGTCGTTGTGTGAAGAACACCCAAGGCCCGAGCCGCCTGGGTGTCCGCCTTGATGGCCTGTAGTGACTTGTCCTCTGTCTTGCCGAACAGGTTGTTTCCGTCAAGGGGCATGTCCAGAACTCTGGTCTGCACGTCCTGGAGGAAGTCAGTGGCCTTGTGCCAACCGCGCCGGCGAAGGCAAACGCTGTTGCCTATCTGACGAAAGCCGGTGTCAGCGATGTCCGTGGCCACCGTAATGGCGTGGTCCAACGCCACTTCGCCTTCCTGTAGGATTTCCAGGGCCTCAGCCCTCTTGTCATCTGGGAGGAAGTCCAACTAGGGAGCGATCATGAACCAGAGCTTCCTGTCGTAACGTGCCACAATAACAATGGGCGCTTTAATCGAAGTTGCTGCCGCCGACGAGATGACCCGTTGTCCCATGGTGTCCAGTTTCTCCCCCTCGTCGTCCGGTGGGGATGTTGAAGTTGAAGCCGTCGCCCCTGCCGCTTTCTTCTTGGCCGCCGCAGAGACCACTGAATCCGGGGACGGCTGTGCCCTGAGGCACATAGGGGCGGAGTCCGGGACCCAGTACTTCTTCTCGTACCGGTCTCTCTTAGCAGGCGCTGTGGACGGGTTCTTCAGGAGCGCCAACCCCTCGTCCCAGACGGCATCCAGTAACGGGAATGTGAGGACAGTCTTCCTCTTGGTCTCCCGCTGTTGGTAGAGGGAAACTTTCCTTCTTCTGTTCTTCGGGGCAGAGCTGGAAGAGCTCAGATGCCCTGGCGATCATGGCGTGGAAGGAGCCAATTTTGTTGGGGGGGGGAGGCCTGAAGAGGTGGTGAGGGGAGGTCCATTCTGTCGTCGCCACTGTCGTCGTCCGTCCCCGTCATTGCCGTCTCCGTTCCTATCTCATCCCTTGGAGGAGGGGATGGGGGTGAAGGCTGGAAGGGGGGGGAGGAGGATCCTCTCCACTTTTTAGGCAGGCTCCCCGACGGACCAGGCTCCGCTGGTTCGTCGGTGGGGGGGGTAAGGGCATCCTTGTCCTTATCTCCACACACACGGTCTGTATAGCCATCAAGATAGCCCCTGAATAGTCCTGTGGTATGGGCACCGGCTGCAATGGGACCAACAGTTGGGGCGTGGGGGTCCTCCACGGCCCTATCTTCCTCGTCGGCCCCCTTGTTGCTCTCCTCGTCGGGATCCTTCACTTGGGCCCTGGATTCCTTGAACTTCTTGTCCAGGATCCTTTGGACGCTCGCCAACTCATCCTCAGAGGTGGTATCCGTGTCCGTTATGGCTACCGTGCTACCCCCTCTTTCTCCTGCTGGGGTTTCAGAGGGTTCTTCTCGAAAGGCAGAAAAGATGATTCCCTCATGGGTGGCAGGGAAACTCTAGCCCCTGAAGTCTCCTCCACTGGGGAAGCCTCCATAGGTTTTGCCAGGGCCGCCACGACCTTGGGCGTGCCTGAGGCCTTCACCTTGGGGGGAGGGTCACCGCCTAACTCCCCCAAGGCTGTCTCTGTCCGGATTGACCAGGGCTTCTCCTGAAGCTTACCCAGGTTCTCTGACTTCCTCTTCACCGAGCCAGAGCGTTGGTTCGTGGTTGATGGCGTCAGTGATAGTGCGCCCTGCGTGGCAGCCGAGCAGTGTGACCGATCGGCACTCCCGGTGCCCGTGGACTCGCAGTGCTTTGCCTTTTGTTGGGCCCCCGCCGCCAGAGCACCCTCAAAGGCCTTAGAAGACCACTCGGATTTCTTCCTCTTCTCACCCGCTGCTGGGCTCTTCCCCTCCAGCCAGTTGGTGAGTCGAATATGACGATCCTTCATTGTCCGTTTGGACATGTTCTTACAAAACGCACAGTCCTTCTCCATGTGCGATATGTCGTCATGAAGGCAGTAGAGGCACCAAGAGTGCTCATCCTCCTTAAAGACGTTCTGAAGTCAGCATCCAGGGCAGCTCCTGAACAGCTTGGATCCAACGGGCGTCATGCTTCCCTTGTCCTGGGCCATGTCCACGCAGGGTAGGTCTCAAAGATCTTCTGGAATCCTCTGAGAAGTGGAAACACGATGAAAAAATGCCCTTGAGGGGCGTAGAAAATTCTGAAAATGGGTCCCCGTTGATCGGAAGTAAAATCGGTGGAGCTTGAGGCTCGATTGACCGAAAATATAAGAGTAAACTCTTCGAAAAAACGCAAAACGCAGTACAAGCTCGAGAGCTACAGCACGAGGACTCCTAACACTTGAACGTGCGGTAAGAATCTGAAGATGGCAACCAGAGGAGGGGCTTGGGTAGAGGGCAGTCATTGCCCGGGGGCAGTATGACCCAGAGACCAGTGATTGGTTACTAGTAGAAAGACAGTTCAGAGACGAAACTGAAACTGATTTTTTCTTTACCGAGGATTCCCAGCCTGACGACGGGAATATTCATGAGCATGTGAATCTATGCCAGACCCATGCTGGAGAACACCAGTTACAGGTAAGTAACTTGTTCCTTTGAAAAAGACACTTTTGCCATCCCACCTGAGATAATCCAGGGGAAGGGAACCACCCTCTGGATCCAAAGACTCCTCCTTGGAAGAGACTAATTTTGTTGGATTGATCTACTTGCTTTAAGTGTGAGCACTTCTTGCCAAACCTAAATCAGAGACACTTTTCTTACACCCTTAGTTCATGTCTAGTGTGAAGGTCAGATTAGTATGTTTTGGACATAAGGACAGTGTATATAATTTTCACGACTAGACACAGACTGCTCTTTAGTGTCCTAGGTAGGGAAATTCTCTTTGGGATTGGGACAGAGAGGCCTTTACCCAACCCTTTCATTTTACTAAAGATGTCCGATGTTGAAAACACTGCCACTTTGTGCCCGCCTCTCATTTCTGACCTCTCACATATTCCACCACAAACGATTATTCCCTTACATCACAATAATGGTTTTTCCTTTTCATCAACATGTGTTTCAATGTTCGGTGGTGCTTGTGATTTATACAAAAAGTCTTCTGTAAATATTTACATTTTTGCCACTGTTGCACAAATCATTAACAAAATACTTATGTTTAGTCATCAAGCCCTTCCACGTATTTGTCAGGGTGATGTGTGTGGTTTTGGAGGTTGGATGACATCTGTTGTTAGCTGGTACTATGCAGTTATCTTTGCACTTCCCGGAATCTGTAAGATTGGTCATATAGTCTGTTCCTGTTACTCGATAAGACGCGAAGCAAAATCTTGTGTTTTTAACTTGACTGTTGTATCGGGCTGGCCTAAGTCTGTTCAGCCGCGGTCCAGACCTCTGATGTACTCCAAACGAGGTAGGAAACATAGGAGTCATAGTTCAAAACATTTGCAGCGTATTAGGTTGCAGACCCCTGGTCTAGAAAATGTGAAATTGTGAAGCTGCCCATCACAGGGGCTGCCAATGTTATCTGTATTGCCTCCTCTGATGTAATTTCTGCACAATAAATACAAACTAAATCATTCCTAAAACTGTTAAACCAAACTCAGAGCTTTGCTGCAGTATGACCCTAGATATTGGTTACTGTACAGATAACAAATAAAATCTGTGCAAAAATGATTGGTACCCTAAATATCCAACCTGATTACACTTCATGGCAGTGGCAGTCAAAAACTATTTTTTTCGGGCAGGATAAAGAGCTTATATTCCTTGCAGCGACTTGATGACTGAGCAACATTCCAGAGGGGCTACAAACTTATACGGGTCTTCTGCTCTAAATGCATTGTGCACTGCAAAACAATGACACCAGAAGGGCAACTCTGACTAGCCGAGCAATCGGCAGCACTATGGCACCAAAAAGTGCATTGAGGTGCTAATGTGTGGGAGCTGCTTGAAGGGTGCTGAAATGGCCATTATGTTTTCGGGGGCTTGCCCAACAGCCATTTGAAGAAGACGTTCTCATTCGGAGCACCTGCGGATCTGACAGAGAAACGTCCTGTTACATGATTTAATTAAGCCAAAAACGCTAACAAATAGGTGTATAGCTGTGATATATACTTGGGAGGCTGTAGAGCGGAGGTGAGGCCGTGGAACACTGCCGGGAGTCAATTTCATCGGGCTGCAGGACCGCAGCTGTGTTTGAAGAGACAAAGAGAAAATGACGGCTGAAGCTTGAAGTGTGTAGCGCCAAGTGAGCTGAGGACTGTAACTAAGCCCGCTCTGAGGGGTCACTGGCAGAGACGGTCGGTCGCCTAATTGGTAAGCCCAGCTGATTTGGATTGGGAGCTGGAGGAGATTTATGCCACTAACCAGAGTGCAGAGGAGCGTACCGGCAGACCGAGACATGTAGTACAGTGCCGTGAACGAAGGGACCCGGTAGCAGAAAGCAGCTACCCCATCAGAGGCATTGCTTGGCTTGCGGTGGAACGGAGAGAGGCAAGCGGTGTGCTCCGGCCGGAGAGGAGGAAGTAGGCGCCTTCGGGAGCGGACAGAGGACCACAAGCGAGCCGCTGCCACTGGAATACGAGCAGGCGAGCCGCCGAGGAAAAAGCGAAAGTGCCCCATCCTTCCCCCGGCTGGGACCGGGAGCATCGCTGGAGGAGCGGAGGCGGTGCAGAAGTTGCAAGAGGAACTGGAGGGCACAAGAGTAAACAGTAAGGAGTGGTGGGGTGGGGGCCCGCCCAGGACTTGATAATACAATGGCAACCAACCAGGGCACCCCCACCACCCCATTCCTAAAAATATTAGAGAGGAGACGCTAGATGCACCTGGGTAACATCAGGCACAGTAAACACTACCGGAGAAGGTAGCGGGATCCACACTGTGGAGACCATTGGTGCACACGGGATGGGCGCGGGCTCCGAGTAAGGAGCGAGCAGTGCACGACAGCGGGCAGGTGAAAGCCCACAACAGCAAACCCGCTGAGATAATCCTTTTAGGGTGGCACATAGCAGGCCCTCAAATACAGTATTGGCAACAGAAATGGGAAGGAGCTGGCAGAATAAGGATACAATAACATGCGCCCAGTAATAAATGAGGCCCCCTGCAGAAGCGGCTTCTCCCACTGAAGAGGGCAAACAACTTGAAAGCAGCATTGGCCTATAGTGGGACGGTCAGACCCCGGTGAAGGAGGGTTACCAAGTAAGCACAGTAGCGGCATGACACGTGAGAAGGCTACCAGGTGACTGGCTGTCACAAGACGCCAGGCCAAACGGGACGCTATGCAGTAGAGCCACATCCGATGTAGAAGACCCTGAAGTTTGGCTAGGCAGCGGCACAAACAAACCTGGGAGGCTGGTACCCCACAACTGGAGACAGAGACCACAGGGCAGGAGACCAATTGTGTCAAGGCAGTTAACAGGACCCAACGGACAGATCCAATTAGCATCGCCTTCCCCCACCTACCCTGACCAGACAGGCCTGAAGTAGACAGAGGGGCATGGTTGGACATCATCTGATGCCATCATAAGCGAGTGCCTTCAGTGAGTTGACCAGCGGAGTTACTAAATAGTACCTGCTCCACAGCGTCAGATTAGTGGGTCATAACAAACTGTGTTCACCCCAGCCCCAAGGAGACACAGACCTAGGGAACACTGGGCAGAGGACCTGCGGGGGAGGCAGCAGTATAAGACTGGACTGACATGAAACGAGAAGGTTGCAGTAGCAAAGAGCGTGAACTGCCCGGCACAACTGACACGTGGAGCTCGAGAGAGAGAGTACTTCAGAGGGGGACCCTGGTGCCTGAAATAGGTGAACAGACTCTTGAGATCCAGGGTACACAGCGGGCAAAGCGAGACAAGCAGTAAATGATGGCGACCAAGTGCAACAAGAACAAAAACAAGTAAGCCACTTTTAGATACCTTCACGAAATACCCGTCCAGTCGCCAGGAAGCGGACAACGGGACAAAGAGAAGGGACAGACAGCTCCCCTTGGTGGCATGGCTGACGAGGGGAATTGACAGATCCTGGAAGCCATTGCGGCACTTCAAATGACATTGGAGGTCAAAATTGATATGGTGGGCCTTGACATGGGACTGTCGACAGGATGTCCGTGCCATTGCAGGACGTACCGGGAAACTGAGGAACAGGTCAAGGAAAATACAGAAGCAAAGGCACAAGCAGCCAAGGACATTGACGTTATGCAACAGAAAGTTAAGCTGCTGGAGGACAGAGCAGAGGAGGTGGAAGGACGGGCACGCAGAAATAACATAAGAATTGTGGGGCTGCCGGAAGGAGCAGAAAGGTCAGATCCAACCACCTATATTGAAGACATGTTGCTCCAAGAAATAAGGGCTGGAGAACTGACGCAGGGGTTCACGATCGAAAGAGTGCACCGTTTCTTTGTCAGGTGCCCACCTCCAGGTGCCCCTCCAAGACCTGTGATAGCCAAGGTGTTAAACTACAAAGACCGAGAGAAGATCCTGGCTTTCTCCAGGTTGGGAGGGGCATTACAAAGAGCGTCGGCTAAGATTTCAGTTTATCCAGAGTATACCTTCCAGGTTCAGAAGAGAGATCCCAGTACATTGTGATAAAGGCCAGGCTCAGGAAAGCAGACCTAAAATACATGCCGATATATCCAGCTAAACTAAAGGTGATATGTAATGGAAAGGCCCTCTTCTTCGAGATGCCAGTGGAAGCACAAGAGTGGATGGATAACATGGACCCCGGAGACAGTGGAACAGAGCCAACACACCTAAGTGAGGGGAAGACACCTTGCACAGACTGCGGCAACAGGACTAATACAGAACATATGTAGATAGCTTGGGTACATCTGTTACGCACTATGTAGTGGTAGCAATTACAAGTAACATGGAAGTTATAAGGTAAGTGATGAAGTTGCAGGAGCAAAAGTGTGAGTTAAAGAAACCCGGTAGAGGGGAACACCTTGAGTGGACCTGCTACACCCCCCGAAGAATACTTCACAGTGAATGAGGGAAGTGTGCATAAGGGGAGCACGGTCTGGGAGGCATACAAAGTGGTGATTAGTAGAGAAAGTATAGCGGAGTCGTGGGAAGTGCAGAAAGTCATCACCAAGGAACTGGAGGATATTGAAGAGAAATTGGGAGCACGTGAGAGGGAAGCCAGACCTAAGGAGCATGTGGATGAAATAATTGAATTGACACACACAGGCATGCCTACCACAATGGGACAGGCTGGGGAAGTTTAACTATGCAAAGTAACTGGAAAGGAGCCATGCGCAAGGGGATAAACCTGGGAGAATGTTAGCTTGGCTCTGCAGACGGAATGACACGAGATCCCCAATATGTCCCATTCGTAACTCAGTCAGACCTAGAGGAGGTGAACACACAGGCGGGCATAAATTAGGTATTCTCTGACTACTGCAAGGCACTATACGCAGACCACCAGGGGAGAGAGGAAAGGGTCATACAGGATGTCCTCGAATTAATAGTACTGCCACAGCTAGATGATCTCCAGGCAGAGTCACTGGAGGCACCCATAACCCCAGAGGAGAGAGCCACTATTAGAACACTACCCACGGGGAAACACCAGGAATGGATGGGCTCCCGACCGAATTCGACAAAGCCTATAGCAATGTGTTAGCGCCATTACTGGCAAAAGTGTATAACGAGGTGTACTCAGGTAAGATACTACCGGAGAGCATGAGGGAAGCCCTGATAGATAAGCTACTTAAGCCAGGTAAAATAAGCACAGACTGTGGATCCTCTAGGCCATTGTCCCTATTAAATCAGGACAGCAAGATTCTCACGGCCAGACTTCACAAGGTGACACATATATTGATCCACCCAGATCAAACTGGGTATGAGCCGGGCAGGAGCATTTCAGAGAACCTCAGGAGATTGCACCAGGTAATTTACAGTACTGAAGACATCAGCACAGAATTTGCTGTGGTTTCCTTGGACGCGAATAAGACAATTGACTCAGTACACTGGGACTAGTTATATGCCACCATGACGAAGATGAGGATTGGGCCACAGTACAAGAGATGGGTAAGGTTGGTGTATACTGAGCCAAGGGCCAGAGTTAGGACGGGGAGCACATACTCTGAAGCATGGCAGTTGCATAAAGGCACGAGGCAAGGTTGCCCATTGTCCCCGATGCTGTACATCATAGCAGCTGAACCTACAGTGGCATACTTGCGACAGGAATACAAAGATATGGGCATAGGCGGGGTGAGGCATGTGGTATCCATGTATGCTGATGTGCTATTGTATCTAAGCGACCCAGGGACGAATCTGGCATACACCTTGGAGGTACTGGACAACTTGAGTAGGTTAACAGGTAATGTTAATGTTAAAGGACATTTGTACCACGCACTATCACCACCGGAGTGGTCCCCTGGTGCTCTGGCGGCTCCGAAAGAGGAGGGGAGGTTCAGTTAGTGGGAGGAGGCAGGAAAAGTGCAAGAGAGCAGGGATGTGCTGTTGGCGGCCTCAGCCCGGTGGGTCCGTTGGCTGGGCCTGGGGTGTTTGCGGCAGGTAGTCGTCGTGTAATGTTGTGCAAGACTGTGTGTTTTTGTTTTGTTGTTGCAATGTAGTGAAGTTAATGCAGTTTGTTGTGCTGTAGATTTTGGTTGTGTTTGGTTTGGAGTTTGAGAGATGTATGCAGAAAGGGAAATTGTTAGTAGGGTTGGTTAGTTTGTGTCTCTATCCTGAATTCAGGCGCTCGGCTTGCGCAGTCTCCCCTGGTGCGGCTCTGTCCTGATCTGGATCCGACTGGCATACAAGGTTCCTTACTCCTCTGGCCCCCACCACTAACATGCTCTCTCATAGCTCCCCTTATCCTCCCTTCATACTCCTGTGGCCAGTGCACCTGCCAATGTCAACCTCTCAGGTACAGTGGTGATTGCCAATATCTCGACAATTCCACACCACTGTGGTACCTGGCGGTAACTAAGGGACAGGCGAAAGTGTTGGTGGGATTGTCTGGGGGAGTTGGATCAGTCTTCGTGCGTGCCGCCTGTGTTCCAGTCTATCCGGTGTCACCCGTCCAGGTGCCGTGGGAGCTACCCTCTCGGGTCGGGGATGTCCGTGTCCTTTCCGGATTAGTCATCCTTTTTCCAGTTTCGGTTTCCAGATTTAGTCTGTGGTGTTGAAGAGCCAGGTTTTTAGTGATGTCCTGAATTTTAGGTGATCTTCAGTGTTTCTTATTTCTTTTGGGATGTTGTTCCAGGTTTTTGCACCTAAGTGGTAGAAGGAGGTGCCTCCAAGTTTTTTCTTAAGGTATGGTTTGAGTTCCAGGCGGATTTCGTTGCTTGATCGGAGGGGTCTCGTTGGTTTGTAGACTGTTATTTTCTTTTGTAGGAATTCTGCTCCTTGTCCGCTGATTGCTCTGTGCGTTATGCACATTGTTTTGAAGGTGATGCAATGTTTTACTGGGAGCCAGTGTAGTGTTTTTAGGGCTGGAGTGATGTGGTCTCTTCTGGATAGTTTGAGGAGTAGAAGGAATGGAATGTTTAAAGGTAACACATAAATGGGTTATCAAAATAAATAGGATTACGCCGTGCATGTTTCCGTTGGCCGCTATGGCAAAGAGTTGAGGAGGACTTGCCAGTCCTTCCCTTGCCCTGGGGCAGGACCTCCTTTAGATATTTGGGAATTAGCATTTATTACGACCCTACACGAGAACATGAATTTAATACAGTGCGAGCTATACTTGAGTTGGAAAAATCTATGGCATTCTGGAATAAGTTGCCCTTGTCATTGATGGGGAGAGCAGCGTTGTTGAAAATGATAGCACTGCCAAGACTTGTGCACTGCTTCGGGATTGTCCCATACTATATGCTGAGGCGGTTCTTCCGGGATTTGGAAAAAATGTGTAGGGGGTTACAGTGGCAAGAAGGGAGGAACAGGTTGGCTCTGAGCACACTGCAGAAGCTGTACGCACATGGTGGGTTAAAGATACTTTGAGCTGTACTTCCTGGGGTGCCAGCTGCAACATGTTATACAATGGATGGCAGACTATCCCACGACAGACACTGCGCTGCTACAACTGCCCATAAAAGGCCAAAAAGCCAGGTCTCCTATCCAATACTACCGTAAGCAGTAGAAGACAACACACAAGGGCTTTTCCCAGTCTCCCTCCCAGGCACCAGCGTCAGAGGGGAAAAAAGCAGTGACTGGGTTATCCGGATCCACAGCTCCCCGGTGGGGGGGCAGGCTTGCCCTTTATTTTCAGTCATGGCGGACAAGGTTCGCAGACCCATGGATTCTCTGTGGTTTCCCAGGGCTTCCGCCTTCCTATGCCTCAAGTTCCCCCTCTTTACCCTCCCCAGCAGATTGGCACTGCAACTCTCCTGGCGGAGATCCGCTCTCTAATAGCGAGCGATACAGTGAAGGAAGTCCCCTGCGCAACGAGGCTTGAGATTTTACTCTTGCATCTTTGCCATACAGAAGAAGAACCAGGTAGGCCTGCAAGATGTCCTAGACATGTCAACCTTGAACCTTTTCCTACCCTTGCAAAAGTTCAAGATGGTTACGCCAGCATTGATAGCAGAGTCCCTGTGTGGGCTAGACTGGGCGTGCTCCCTGGATCTGAAGGATGCATACCTACACGTTCAAATTTGGCAAGCACTTCGGTTCTTCCTACGATTGTTGGTCATGGGCTTGCACTTCCAATACAAAGTTTTCCCATTCGGTCTTCATTCAGCCCAAGGGTCTTTACGAGACTAATGAACGCTCAAATCGGAAGGCCACCACGTATATCTATACCTCAACGACTGGCTGGTATGAGCAGATTCCCCAGAAGCAGTCAAGAACACAGCAGCCAGGCATATGCACACACTATACGAACTGAGGTTCTCCATCAACCTCAAGAATCGCAGCTTCAGCCGACTCAGTCCTTGACCTTCTTGGGTCTCATTTGGGGTACGAAAGCGGAGAAGATATTCATTCCCCTCCTCGGAACAAGGTGGCAGCGCTCAAAGCAGCTAGCGGGCATTTCATCAGCTGGGCGGTAACTTCTGCAGGGTGGTACTAGCACCTGCTAGAGATTATGGCGGCCTATCTTCTGGCTGTAACTCACACCAGGCTCAAAATGAGGCGGCTGCAGCTACATTTCTCAACCTCTTGGAATCAGGAAACTGGCTTCCAAGCTTATTAGTCAGCATACCAACCCACCTCCACCGGGTCCTCCTCTGGTAGAGGGCAGATATCAATCTCTTGGCAGGCAGACCATTCAGGCAGCCTCAACCAGCATACACCATTACCACAGACTCATCCCTCCAGGGGTGGGGAGCCACTTTGAACAAAGCACAGTGTCCATGGCCTCTGGTCGAGACAGGACCAGGCACATACATTGGCTAGAAATTATGGCTATATGGCTAGCTTTGAAAGCTTTTCTCTCTGTAATCAACAGCCCGGTCTGCATTCAGACGGGACAGCTCTACCTGCATGTACTACCTCAACAAGCAGGGGGGCACCAGATCTCCTCCTCTGTGCAGGCATTTGGGAATGGGCCCTAGCAAACCTATCGCTCTCGGCCATTCACCTACCGGGGTGTCCAACCTAGAAGCAGACAGGCTCAGCAGGGTGGGGATCAAAAATTACAAGAGCATCCTGAGGGAGATCTTCCACAAATGGGGTCAGCCACAAGTGGACCTTTTCACCACCCAGACCAACAGGAGGTGTCATCAGTTTGCGTCCTGGATGGGCCAAGGCACAGTTTCCCTAGGGGATGCATTGCAGATTCAGTGGGACAGCAGATGGGCATACACATTCCCACCCCTTGCGCTTATACACAGGGTCATCTGCAAAGTCAGGGAGACGGGGTGACTACGTCTCTTCTTGATAGCACCAGAGTAGCCGTTCCAACTGTCCAAACAACCACCAGTTCCCCTCCCAGTGGGGCCGTTTCCTCTACTATCCCAACAGGGGGGGAGGTGGCGTAATCCACCGCTTACCAGAAAAGTTAGCCATAGCAGCATGGTGCCTGAGCATGTAACCCTGCAACACCTCCATTTGTCACAGGACAATCTGGACATCATCCAAGGGCAAGAAGTGCATCTAGTAGGAGCTAATACAAAAGCAAATGAACCAGGTTCTGCCATTGGGCCAAGGACAAGGGCATAGACCCCTTAAGGTGCATCGACCATGTGATGTCCTTCTCAACACATTTAGCACACTCCAGAGTGCAGGTGGACACGTGCCGCTCCTACCTTGCAGCCATAGGTGCATATAGGAATTCTGGTGACAACCTTTTCCCTTTTCTCCACCTCCACCTCCAACCCAGTGGTAAAAAGACATCTTGCAGGACTAACCAGATTGTACCCGCCTGTAAAACGTGTGCACCCGGTCTGGGATCTCAACGTGTTTCTGGCAGCCTTAGTCCATAGACCATTTGAGCCCATAGCTTCAGTAGACATCAGATTGGTTACTAGTAGGACTGCGCTCTTGGTGGGGCCTCACCTTAGCCCGCAGGATTAGTGAAATCCAGGCATTTGTGGCTTCTGAACCATATACCATTTTCCATCGGGACAAGGTGGTGCTACGGACACACCCTTCTTTTCTCCCAAATGTAGTGTCTTTGTTTCACCTCAATGAAAAAATAGTCCTTCCAACTTTCTTCCCTCTCGACTTCAGGAGAGCACTCAAATTGTACCTTGACAGGACTGAAGGCTTCCGTAGATCGGATGCTTTATCACTTCTAGAGGATCAAAACCAGGGAGTCAATCCACCAAAGGCTCAATAGCAAGGTGGATGGTTTTGGCCATCAAGGAAGCTTACGAGGGGCAGTGCATGAAGTTGCCAGCAAACCTGCGGTCAGAGCCAAGGCTACTGCTGTGGCATTTCAAAGACACGTACCATGGCAAACTATCAGCAAGGGGGCCACGTGGGCCTCCCAATCGGCCTTCTGCAAGCACTATTGCTTAGACGCCAGTGCCAGATCAGATGCTGTATTTGGCCAAGCGGTCCTAAAAAACATGTCATAACAGTTGCAGGCTCTCCGCCCCATGGCTTCAATCAATGGTAATCGCCCATCCAGTATGGAGGAAAGGGGACGGGACATAGGAGTAATTATGTAGTTACTCACTGTAGTGACTAACATACTCCTAGTCCATAGTCCCCTTTCCTCATACGTCCCACCATCCGCCCCTGTTTAAAAAACCATGCGTTATTAGGCAAGCTTAATGTTGCTGATGCGTCAAAGGGGACTGGGCTGTAGTGCTGTTGGGCGTATTCAATGGAGCCCTGCTCCCAGGACCACACCGCTGCGTGCACATTTAAAGGGGAAGATGATTTTCGGGTGAAAAAGTTTCCATTCCCGTCCCTAGTGAGGGACGTTCATACAGTATGGAGAATAGGGTACTATGGACTTGGAGTAAGTTGGTCACTACGGTGAGAAACTTATTTCTCATCATATGTGTTAAGTAAAGCATTATTTAAAGCTTATTTCAATTTTTATAGTCAAATATGCAGAACCATCAGTAAATGATTGGCACAAGTTAGAGCCACAAGAAAATATTGGGCCTCATTACAAGTTTGGCGGTAGCCTTGCTGGTAAAACCAGCAGGCTGCCGCCAAACGTACTTATTTTTCCGGTGCCTGCGAATGGGCGATTACTGGGTCATTACGGCCCTGCTAGACCCGGTAATTGCCCATTTGTGGGCGCCAGAATGAAATGCTCCCCATTCCCATTTGAGCCCTAAAGGGCTCAAATGGGAATGGGGAGGTCAGATGCACCGGCACCATTCAGAATGGTGCCGGTGCATCCGACATGCTCTGCTCGCGGGTTCCGGTGCGCCGGGCGGCAAGGCACCCATGAGCAGAACTCATAGTTTGCCAGTCCGGTAACAACGGTACCGGCAAGCTTACCGGTACCATTGTTACTGGAGCAGCAAACCTATAAAAAGGCCCACTGAGATGATAAAATGAACTCACTGTTTTTTATTTTAGTCACACAAAGTAAGGATTTGGTTTGACTGAGTCTACAGGATGGAGTTAGTATGAACACAGTCAACACTCTCGATCTCCTCCCCACAAATTCCTTAGGAATATGGTCCTCAGTCCTTCGCTCTATCATAATTCAGGGGCACCATCTCAGTGGGGAAAAACAGTCACTCCCTGTCTGAGTGGTACAGTCACTCTCTACCTAGCACTTCCTTTTTAACTGTCTCTTGGTTGTGGCCAAAGATATCAGTCGCATGTTGGTCCTCTAGGACCCTCCTACCGGGTACCCCAAACTGGTATACTTAAGTCTACGAAAAGGGATCCAACATTGAGCAATGTGCAGCTGGTAGGACCCCAATGTACTGTCTGCATTCCCCTCTTGGTTGGGCTATTTATTTATTATGTGATTTGGTTTAAAAAGTAAAACCTTTCACATTCACGATATACATTTCACCTACAAGAAAAATTGTAAAATTTAATACAAACAACATTGACATTATATACTGTAATCCAAAAATAATACCTAATAACTAACTCATATATATACATTGCGTTTAGGATTGATTTTAAAAAGTTTAAAACTGCAATAGATGGAGGTATTTGGTTTGCTTTAACGAGTCGTTCCCAAAATTAATTGGTCTGTAAATGTAGTTAATTATGCAGAAAATTAATTAAATACTCTATTCTTTTTGTAAACAAAGCTTGACATTCCTTAATCGGATGCATTAGAGTTGTAACAGAAGAATCACAGAATTGGCAGTCTAGAAGAGCGTTCGAAATTGAGGGGTGCTGGGAGCTATTTAGCTCCTGCTTGTAGCCTAGAAGAGCATGGTTAGCTCGATACCAACAGCTACCAGGAGCTACATTTGGCTCCCCAGTCCAATTAATGCAGAACAAACACACCTATGCAAATTTAGCTCTCTGAATTTGGGACAATCTATAAATAGACGTTAGGACACGTGTATAAGACATTTAAAACATAAGGGGTCATACATTATGGGCAAAATTATAATTTTACATCTTACGTGGAATTTAAATTTGTGGAATGCTATATACTTGCTCTTTGTTCCCCAGTGGTAGCTCCTGGTCACTGGTTAATGCTGGATACCCAGGATCTGCTTTTAGCTCCTGTTTATCCATTCCTAATTATGAGCCCGGTAGAGGATCTTGGAATGTTACTTCTAGCTCATATAATTTTGTTTGTTAAAGTTAAATTACGTTTATTTATTATATTTATTTATTGTTCATTTGTTATGCGCACATACACAAGTGTTTCGAGGCACAGAAAGGCCGAGGAGTGGGGAGGAGTAGCGATCTTAATAGACCTTGCAACATTCAGCTCGTGCAAGTGCGGTACTGAAAGTGCAAGGGGGAAGGGAGGTGGAGAAGTGCAGGAACTGGGTGGATGGCCCATGCGAAGGAAGTGCCAGGGAGGGCAGGTGGGCAGGGTCAGGCAGAGGGAGTAAGGGGAGTCTACAACTAAGTGCAATTGAGTGGGCTGTGGGGGGCTAAACGGGTGAAAGCTCCCCAGCTAAGTGTAGGCAGGGGGCCAGGAAGTGCAAGATCAGGGGCGGGGATGGGATGAATAAGTGCAGACATAGACTGGGAAGGGGATAGCCTGGTGCCCTGTAAGACTCTGAAGGACCACGCTACCACTCACAGGCAGATGGGACATTAGCTGGGAGGGGAAGGAGGAAGAGAAAAGGAAGGTCTTGAGGAGCTTCCGGAACTTAAGGCGGTCTGGTTAAAGTCTGAGAGGGGCAAGGAGGCCATTCCAGAGAGATATCTACCCCCCACTCTCTGCTTGGAGAAACGTCTGATTTACAGAGAGTTGGAGCTAGCCGAGTGAAGGGCTCTAGCGGGGAGGTATTTAGGAAGAGAGAGTTGTATATAGTGTGGATCCAGGCCCCAGAAAGCCTTGTGGATGATTAGGAAGGTCTTGAATTTGATCCTTGCAGCAACCGGGAGCCAGTGGTGAGATTTTAGGGCTGGCGAGATGTGGTCCCTGGGCTTGAGGCCAAGGATAAATCTTACAACCCTATTCTAGATTAGTTGAAGGGGGCAAAGGGAAGAGTTAGGCAGATTGAGGAAGAGGCTGTTGCAGTAGTCCAGCCTGGAGAGAACCAGAGCTCTAGAGACATTGGGCCTCATTACAATAGTGGCGGTCTGGAAACAAGGGTTGCGGTAAGCCTATCGGCACCCTTGTTACTGGACCGCCACATTCTGAGTCTGCTGGCCGGAGCCGCTGTGCCTGACAGGTCGGACCCTGCCGGGCACAGCAGCCACGGTAGGCATACCGGTCATGGAAGCACCGGCAGCCAGTGCTTCTGTGTCCCCACTCACATAGGGTCCTATGGGACTCTATGGGAATGGGGTCTTACATTTTTACGGGTCCAGCGGCAACCCGCCGGGTACACTGGCAAGGTTACCACCGGACCTGTAATGAGGCCCATTAAGTTTCTGGGGGAAGGTGAGAAAGGGGAGAATGCCTCTGAAGAGGTGAAGCTGGAAGTGGGCCTTCTTTGCTAGTCCATGATGTAAGGAGAGAAGGAGAGGGAGGAGTCGAAAGATGACACCAAGGTTCTTTGCTTCACACGAGGGTGAGGGGAGGGGGCACAAGGTGGTTGTCAAGAGTGTAGTATATGGAATAGTAGATGGGCAGTCAGGAATGCGAGCGGAAGAAGAGGAGGTAAAGGGTAGCATGAAGGAAAGCTGTGTATCCTAAGCATATCACTGGAAATGAGGAGAGAAGGAGATTGGAAGGGCTATGGTGGCCAGGTAGATATTAAAAGGACAGGGTGAGAGTATAGAGCCATGATGGACACCACATGTGGAGAGGGAGATGGTCGAAAGGAAAGGGCCAGTTGTACTTGTGAGGGGTTGGCCAGAGAGAAAGGAAGTCAACCAGTCCAGAGCCAGGTCTGTGATGCCAACCGTGCAACAGAGCCGCTTTATCAGGGTGGCATGGTTGACCGTGTCAAAGGCAGAGGGGAGGTCAAGAAGGATGAGCACAGGAGGAGAGTTGGAATCGAGATTAGAGAGCAGGTCTTCATGGGTGTTCAAAAGAGCACTTTCCATGCCTCTTGCAGCTCTAAAGCCAGACTGGTGGTCGTGGAGGCCACCAACAGATTCAGTGTGGTGGACAAGCTGGGAGATTGCAAGTTTCTCCGAGTTTGCCCAAGAAATGGGGTAGTGGAGGTAAGGCGGTAGTTTGCCAGACAGGAAGGATCAGCTGAAGGTTTTTTCAGGAGAGGGTGAACAAGGGAGTGCTTGAGGTGAGTGGAAGGAACCAGTGGCAAAGGAGTGATTGCAGAAATCTGCCAAGGCTGGAGCAAGGGATACAATGTTGTCCTTGATGGTTCTGGAGGAGCAGGAGAGCAAGTTTGACTCTAATAAAGTTATTCCTGAAGACTTGTGAGGGATACTGTAATAAGTAACGAGGAGTGACATTAAAAGGTTTCACCTCCACCAATGAATGGCAGCACAAGTGGTGGTACTTAATATTTTCTCTGGTGTTAATCCAATCAAGGGACCACAATTTTGTTTTGATTGTTACAAGATTTTGGAGTAAGTCAACCGCATTTGATTCAAAGGGCGTTCGTTTTTTTGAGCAATGATAGCCAGAAATATAATGCCTGGCACGTTTTATTGATCGAAAAAGAATGGAGGTCATTAAAAAGATCTTGGCTAAGGAGACATCTTTTCCAATCGGCTAGGGTTTGGATTGATTTAAGACATAATTCCTGTCTAATGACACTTATTGCAACCCCATTCTGCAGGTATAAACAATGCCTCCAAAATAAGCCCTTCAACGCCAATTCATGCCCCAAATATTAAGCTCGATAGCACCTTTGCTTTATGTAATGTCAACATCTGGAGTATGGAGAAGCAGCCAAACCTCGGATCAACTTTCTTCATTTGCGCTGTCAATGTCGTGATAACTGGATATAAAGTTTTGTGATCCTGCTTATTGCAGTAGGTTTTAGAAGATATTCTAACATCCAGGTATTTAAATTCTTCAGGAACTTCACTTTTTTACCCCTTCAAATGCCAATGAAAGATTTTCATTATTTCCTTTGTAACAGGCTTCATGATCTATTTTGGTCTTTAGTACATTCATATTCAAATCCAAGTCCTTTAGATAACTTGCCATCATTTTCAGCAACCTCTGCAGGCCTATGGGAGTTAAATCATATAATACTATATTGTCTTCGTAAGCTATATACTGTATCAGTAATTAGCCCAACCGGAGGGACAGGCATTATTAGCCGAGTATAGAGTGCTATTTGGATCTGCAATATAAAAATTAAATAAAAACTGAGATAAAACACCGCCCTGACCAAGGCCACTCAATGTATAAATGAAATGAGAGCAAGTACCCCCCTGGTCAAGACGAACTTTGTCTTTAGTATTTGAGTGCAGAGATGACAAAATATGTATAAGTGACTTGGGTAGCCTTTCTGCTGTAATTACATCCACAATTAATATATCTCGGTTAACCCGGACGAATGCCAACGATAGATCAACAAATGCAGTATAGTCCAAGATGGTGGCCGACAGGCGTTAGACGTGCCGGCCGTGCGCTCCCGATCCCCATGCGAAAATAAGCGGTTCACCACCCTGCTGTCGACTGGCAATCCCTTAAGAGATGTAGGCCAGCTCCCGGAACTGATTGGGGGAAGCAGAGGGTAGGAGGCGATCGCCTCCCTGCAGAGCATTTGCCCTGGGCCGGCCCGGCTGGAGGAGGAAGTGGGGAGCCCGCCCCTGGGAGTGCGCAGCCCGGGTTGAAGAGGAGGCACCTGTCAGGCTTCTGGTGGCGGGCGGCTGCCAGCGGGGGCCAAGGCTTGGTGGCCGCGTAGAAGCGGATCGTGGCAGCCCGTGAGCGGCGTGCCGGTGGAGTTTGGGCTTGGCGGCCCCGACGGGCATCTGCCCCCACAGAAGGAGACAGAAGGAGCGGAGAGGCCCCCACAGGAGTGGGGCCGCAGCCTGGTGGCCAAGAGGAGGAGCGGAGTGGCAGTGCAACTCTGCAGTGAGTCGGGGTCCCTGTGGGGCAGTGGGTGGATCCCCGACCACCGGAGGGGAAACGGAGCGGGCGGCGGAGGTTGCCCCAGCTGTTCCTGCTAGTGCGGGGCCTAGATCCCCAGGAACTTGGCAAGGACTGCAGTATAAATTGCACAGAGGCCTGATTAGGTCCATAGAAGGCATCATAGTGGGAACACCGGTAGTGAGATGCTGAAGGAGTCCTTCATATCCTCCACCCTCACGCTCTGTGTAATCATTTAACACAATACTTACCTACAACTGTAATTGGTGGTTTGGAACCTCACATTGAGTGTATATTTGCAACTCAGGAGGGTGACACCTGGAGTCAGCTTACTTGGATCTACAATTGGCCACCCCATCAGCACTCGGCCCCCCCCCCCCCCCTCCGTTTGTGACTCTCCGGTGGCCCTACAGTGGTGAGGCCCTGATCGGGGCGCTTCTGGGGCGTAGCTGCCCCATCGTACAAATTAAGTTGCCCTTGAGGGGGCAGGAGCAGTAGGGAGACCGCCGGGGCCGCGCTGGCCTGTTGGAGGCATCGCACGGGTAGTTTGCACCTGTGGAGATAACTGGTGAAGGTTGGCCCCAGTAAGCGGGGGGGGGCTGAGGGAAGGGGAGGGCCAGAAACCCGCCCTGCATGCAAGAGGCTGTTCGGATGGCCACACGGAATAAAGGGAAAAGTGGAAAATCAGCGCAGCACCCACGGGACTCTCAAAATACCCTCCACTCTCTGTGGTCGGCACAGGATATGGGAGAGAGATCGGAGGGAAGCAGTGAGGTTTTGGAGGGGAGGGGAGAGGAGTGGCGGAGGAGCCGCGGGAACTGACGCTGGTTAATATACAGAACTTTCTGGGCGAGATCCAGGCGCTTCAAACCAATCTGGCTAAGACGTTTCAGGAACAGTTTCAGCTCATGCGGGCAGACCTGAATGAAGCTCTCAGGGAGATCAAGCGGGATCTAAGACAATTAGGCGAAAGAACCGATCTTCTGGAAAGGGACCTCCAGGAAGTGGGAAAGGATGCTACCGCTAACAGTGAGGCCATAGAGCGCCTCGATGTAGCGACTCAGAATTTGGAGATCCAGGTGGAGGACGTCGAGAAAAGGTCTTGCAGAGTCAATATAAGGATGAAACTGCTGCCGGAATCCGTTTCGGATAAGGAACAACAGCGTAGACACAAGCCTTGATATTAGGTGTGACGCCTCCAAAGCTACCTTAAGGGGGGAACTAATCGCTCTACAGGCTGAGAGAAACAGATTGCTGAGGAGGCTAGAGGTACAACTGGAAACTGAGGTGGAGGCCGCCAGGGTACGAGTGGGGGAGAACCCCTCTGGAAAGGTATACAAGGAATATAGGCTTACAGAGGGCCAGTTGAGGATCCTGAGGACTAAAAGGGCGGAGGAGGCTATGCTTAGGGTTAGACAAAGATTTTATGCGAAGGCCAATAAGGCAGACTCACTTTTAGACCACTTATTGAGGGGAAACGGGGAACGTAATGTCATTGTAGCCATGAGAGATAGGGGGTGGGGGGTAAGAGACTCACTAGGACAGAAGAAATAAAGGGGAGAATGGCAGAGTTTTATGAAGATCTCTACTCTTCACATAATCCTCTACCTGGGCCACAGAGGGAATTCCCAGGGGCCCTTCCCCTTCCACGGTTGTCTGGGGACGAGGGGAGGGAACTCGGCCGAGCTATCGCGGAAGACGAGGTAAGAGCAACCATAACGGCTCTCCCTCGCGGTAAGGCCCCAGGTCCAGACGGCTATCCAGCGTCATTTTATAAAACCTACTCCTCACAACTATTCAACTCATTTGGGTCCAGAGGCAGTATCGCCCCCTCAATGGAGGAGGTGAAAATAACACTTATACACAAGGCAGGCAAGGATCCTGAAGAGTGCACATCGTATCGGCCCATTGCTCTCATAAACACAGAGGCAAAAATCTACACTAAAATATTGGCGAAGCGTCTAGAGAAGTACTTACCCTCGTTGGTCCACCAGGACCAGACAGGGTTTGTGGTAGGGAGGCACACGGCATACAATATTAGACGGGTGGCCCACATGGTTGAGAAAACACGGAAGACGACCACTCCGGCGATCCTCCTAGCGCTAGATGCTGAAAAAGCGTTTGATCGGGTGGAGTGGTCGTTCCTGTTTCAAGTCATGGAAATGATGGGTCTTGGGTCTGAGTTCATCAACATAGTTGCGGCAAATTATAAGGACCCCAAGTCGCGTATCCTGGTGAATGGAGAAACATTTCATCCAATTAGGCTTCGGCGAGGGACAAAACAGGGGTGCCCCTTGTCCCCCCCTGGTCTACGCTATATATTTGGAACCCCTTTTACTAGCAATTAGGGAGACAGATGAGATTCAGGGCATACCATTCGGGGGGTATCGGCATAAAGTGGCGGCATTCGCTGATGACATGTTGCTCACACTAACACAACCGAGGGAGTCCATCAGGGCGAGCATAGAAGTGTTGACCAAATTTGGGGAGATACCGGGTCTGCGGGTCAACTGGCAGAAGTCCGAACTGATGAACTTATCGCTAGAGGAGAAGGAGGCGAGGGAGTTAAAAGCACTCTCCCCGTTCAAATTGAGTCCGGGGGGGGATACGTTACTTGGGGATTAAGATAACCCCTTCCATGGGCGGCTGGTACGGCGCAAACTACTCCCCCATGCTAACAACAATTAAGAAGGATCTGAGGAGGTGGAGTGCTCTTAGGATCTCCTAGCTAGGGAGAGGGGCTGTCCTTAAAATGGTGATTCTACCCTGCATACTTTATTTGTCCTACGAGCTTCTTTACGGAATTGGACAGAATGGTCAAAGAATTTATCTGGGAGGGCAGGAAGCCACGTTTGTCCTGGCGTCTTCTCATGGCGTCCAAAGGGCGGGGTGGATTGGCTTTACCAGATTTCAGGCGTTACCATGAGGCTGCACTTCTCCGGGTGATAAGGGAGTGGTTTGCGGAGGGCTTTGAGAAGCATTGGGTAAACATGGACAGAGCTGTGGCCCGACATCACCTGGGTGAGGTATTATGGCTTCCGAGGAGGTGGAGACCACCACATATTTATTTGAGCGATATTAAAAAGGGAATAGTGGCCACCTGGGATAGGGCAGTGGAGAGACGAGGGATTTATTCCTTTCCGTCCCCATTCACGCCAATTTTCAACAGGTATTTCACGCCGGGGCTGGAGAGGGGAGCTTTCCGAGCGTGGGAGGAGGGGGGTTGTAGGGCACTGAGAGATATGTTCCACAGCCAGAAAGTGAAAACATTTTAGGAATGTAAGCAGGACTTCGGAGTTGGCGAGGAGGAAAGACATAGATACTTTCAAATTAGACATTGAGTCATGTCAGTTGAGGTCAGGAAGGCTGCTACACGCAACCTAACACAATTTGAATGGTTCTAGAGGTCTAATTTCAGATCTATATAAACTTTTAGAGAGCACGGGTCTGAAGGTCACCTGGCTGTACATGAGGGAATGAGAGTGCCAAACGGGGTCAGGAATGGAAAGGGAAGACTGGGAGAGGCTATGGAGGACGATTCCCAAGATGGCTAAAGCGATCCAACTACAGGAAGCATGGTATAAGTATTTCTGAGGCTTGTTGAATCTGCTTAGATCACATGCTGTGCATAGGCTGACATCTAGTGGAAGCTGCAGAGTAGTACAGTTTGTTTTTCGAAACTCGAAAATGGGCGTCGACACAGGGCGTGCCAGTAATACTATCCCTAGTGTGACGTCCACTGTGCCCATGATCGCTCACGCGTCTAGGACCCTCAGATTGTTTTTTTCCGCTATACTGGTCGGAAGCATTCCGCGGAGTTCCCTGGCTTTAGCCATACCTTTGCTAAAATATTTCCCCATTTCTCCACCCCAACGTCGAGTCACGGAACATCCACACTCGACGCCGGCACGGAGAAAGAATCGACCTTAGAGAGATGCACGACAGATTTGGGCCTCGGAAGGCCTCTGGCCTCGGCCGGGGCCTAGGAAGGCCTCTGGCCTCGGCCCTGCAAGTAGGGAGAGTGGGGGGTGGACATACTCTACACTCCTTTGGTATATAGGTACATTCTTATATATTCCTACACTTATTAGCCTGCTGCCACATGGTGCGTATGGAGTGTACCCCTTTCCATTTTTGCCCCAAGTGCAACCGCAAGTACCCTTGGGTTGACAGGCACGCCACGTGCAATCTCTGCTTACCGAGGGACCACCCCGAGGCTAACTGCAGAGCGTGTAGAAGGTTCAAACCGAAAACACTCAACGACCGTTCGATCAAGCGTTGGGCCCACCACGCCAGGCGTCAAGAGGCCATGGCAGCGGAGGGCGCCTTCAGCGATGGCAGTGATGCCGTGCTTTCGGACGGCGAGGGCAACGTGGCGTCAATTGACAGCCAAGCGCAAGTCCCCGACCTCGGAAGGTCGTCCGGCAGGGCGGCTATGGGGAAGACCCCCGGCGACACAAGCGCTACCCACAGCACTTCCACAAAACACATGAAGTCCAACCGAGACTCGATGCGCACGCCGAGTACTCGGAAAGAGGCACATACAGAACGGTCCGATTCGGTGTCCTCTGGGCGTTCTCGATCTAGATCGCCGCATGACTCCAGGCAACCATCCACTGTTGCCTGAAGTTCCTCGCTCCCCAAGGTAATGGAGGTTCGATCGTCAGAAGACGAAACCGACCTCTATCCGTAGTATGCACTCCAGGAGTCGGCGTCAACAGGCCGCGCAACGGCTGCTCCGAGTCCCAACCTCCACTATACAGAGATAGGGACACTACCCCCGAACCTCAGCGCCAGGCGTCGAAAGACTCCGGAGGGGCAAAAAACAGGGTAAACACTAATCCACACACGGGGAAGGTGAAAAACAAACAGAGGAAGCAGTCTCAGCCTACTTCCACACCTCAAAAACTTTCTATCCCACTTAAACAGATGGACAAGTCTCTGTCTTCTGTTATCCCAAAGACCCCTGTTCAAACCAGTAGGTCTAGTCTAGAGAAGACCGGGAAAGGCCTTCAAGAAGGAATCATTCCCAGTTCAAGAGAGTGGTGTACTGATGACCTAGACAGTCATGTCAAGGATGTCATCATTGGCAGATTTCTAGGCCAAAAACCCTGAACGCTTTCTCTCTTTTACCCCCGACGGGGCAACTCCCTCAGGCTCTAAGGATCCTATACCCCCAAGTAAGAAGTCCCGGGTTGAAGCTCCTACTTCAGATCCCTTCAGTATACATCCCTATTCTCAATATCAGGGAGATCCATCCCTTTATGAGGATCCACATTTGGGCATGTTAGAAGAACAAACTGGGACAGGCTACTATGGGGATGAGGAGGACCAAGAGGAGGAGGAGGAGGAGAAGAACCCAGAAATCTACAGGCTAGATTCCCCGGTAGATAAAGAACCCCTGGTTACCGACTCCCCTATCGATAACCAGCCTCTTTTGAATGAAGTGCTGTCCAGAGCGGCAGAACACTTCCACATTGACACCCAGGGTGCTCAGGAAGAGAGGGATTTTGCTGAGGAGTTAGTGGGAGAAAGGAGACCTGTTGCCCAGGCCATCCCTATCCTTAAGTCTATACAAAGGAGGATAGACCCTTCCCTTGTTAATCCTTATCTCACTAGGGCGATAAACCCCAGAGTTGAGAAGCTTTTCAGGGCAGCCCAAACAGACCCACTGTACATAAGAGGGCATCTGAAACCGGACTCCCTGGTAGTTACTAACACCCGAAAGAGGGCAGGAACACCCTTGTCATCATCAGAAGCTCCTCCCGACAAGGAGAGCAAGAAGATTTATGGCTTGGGCAGGAAAGTAGCCTCCACTTCCACCTACCAGGCAAGGATTGCCAACTCCACCACCCTACTGGCGAGTTACAACTGCCACCAGTGGGAAGAAGTCGCGGCACTCATAGATTCCGCCCCAGAACCCTTAAAAAGCCAATTGGCACGAGTTTCGGCGGAAGGGAGAGCCGTGTCCGGTTGCATATTAAAAGCAACCTTTGATGCCGCGGATAACGCCGGCAGATTGATAGCAGAAGGTACTGTTATCAAAAGGCATGCTTGGTTGCGACAGTCTGGGTTCAAAGCCGAAACCCAGGCTTCATTGATAGAAAAACTGGTGGAGCCGGATCTATTGTTGGGAAAGGCGGTCGAGGACGCGCTGAAAAATGCCAAGGAAGAGTATGAGACACTCAAATCCCTAGGCCAACTAACCAATAAACCCCCTAACCAGAGAGGGAATGGCAATTTTCGTCGCCCACGCGGACAAAATTCCCAGAGAGCTAGTCCCAGGGGCAGGGTACACAATGGAACAACAACAGCCAGCAGTCTACCCAGGATTATGGCAGGGGTAATAAGAGAGGGCGTGGTAAGGGTAGAGGCAGCCTCAGTAGAGGCGGCGGCACGCCTCCACCAAAACAGTGACGCAGGGGGACGCATTTCCAACTTCACCCAAGCTTGGGAAGGGATCACTTCAGACAGATGGGTGCTGTCCACAGTGTCCGCAGGATACTGCAAAGAACTGTTAGAGCGTCCCCAAAACCGCCCTCCACAACAAAGAATACATTCTTTGGACCACCAGAAGATCCTCCTCGAGGAGATTGTCAATCTTCTAGCAAAGGACGCAATATAACTTGTCCCGGGACACCAGGTAAACAAGGAACAAGTTACTTACCTGTAACTGTTGTTCTCCAGCATGGGTCTGGCATGGATTCACATGCTCATGAATATTCCCCGTCGTCAGGCTGGGAATCCTCGGTAAAGAAAAAATCAGTATCAGTTTCGTTTCTGATCTGTCTTTCGTAGTAGTAACCAATCACTGATCTCTGCTTCATACTGACCACAGCCAATGACTGCCCTCTACCTAAGCCCCGCCTCTGGCAGCCATCTTCAGATTTGGTAGCACGTGAAGTGGCAGTATGACCAAGTGAAGAGCCGCAGAGGGGTAGGCGGGAGGGTTCGCATGTGAATCCATGCCAGACCCATGCTGGAGAACAACAGTTACAGGTAAGTAACTTGTTCCTTCTCCAGCATGGGGTCTGGCATGGATTCACATGCTCATGAATAAAGAATACATAGCAGTACACACATGCACAACCACGGGAGGTGGCAAAGGCTCAACATTAAGCATTACATCAAACTCAACATTAAGCAATTCTTACCTCCTCACCAGGCTCACCTTAGGCGAACAGATTGCGCAGCACTACTTGGCCGACCCTGGACTCCTCCCTGGAATCCTGATCGATGCAGTAGAATTTCGTGAAGGTGTGCATCGACCTCCACGTAGCAGCCCTGCAGATGTCCAGCAAGGGCACACCAGATAGGAACGCCGTGGTAGCTGCGATCGCTCTGGTGGAATGGGCTCTCGGACGGCCAGGCAGCGGTCGGTTTGCCAACAGATGACAGTACATGATACAGCCGGAGAGCCATCTGGAAATGGAGGCCTTTGAGAGAGCCTTCCCCTGATTGACAGGTCCAAAGTTCACAAAAAGTTGTGACGTCTTCCGAAAACACTTTGTGCGGTCCACGTAAAACTTCAGCGCTCTAGCCACATCCAGCGAGTGCAAAGTCCTTTCGGCCGGCGACGAAGGCGACGAGAAGAAAACAGGCAACACCAAGGGTTCGTTGAGGTGGAAGTCTGACGGCATGAAGGAGGGGTGCGTCCTGAGCACTACCCTCGTGTCGTGAAAAGTCAAGTATGGGGGCTTGCAGGAAAGGGCCTGGATCTCTCCCACTCTTCGTGCGGAGGTGATGGCCACAAGAAACGCTGTTTTCCACGACAAGAACTTCAACGGAGCCAAGTGCAGAGGCTCGAACGGAGGTCCCATGAGCTTGGTCAGCACCACGTTGAGCTCCCACGCCGGGGCCGGAGCCTTCACCGGCGGGAACAATCTGAACAGTCCCTTCATGAATTCTTTCACCAGACGATGAGACCACAAAGATGTCCGCCCCGTGGTTCTGGTGTATCGGGAGATTGCAGCAAGATGAATCTTGATGGACGCGTGCGCCAGCCCAGCCTTGGCCAGCGTCAGAAGGTACGGCAGTACCTGGGGAGCCGTAATCCGTAGAGGGTTAATCTTCTGTGCGTGGCACCAGACAGAGAACCTCTTCCATTTGTGTCCATAGCATTTAAGAGTTGAGGACGCCCTAGCCTTTGCAAGAACCTCTCTGCAGTCGGCCGGTATGTCGTATCCTCCAAACTCTAACGCTGCAGGAGCCAGGCCTGCAAGTTCAGCGACTTCGGGTCGTGATGGAGGATGGCGCCTCCTTCCCTGGAGAGAACATCCGCGTCCGCTGGCAGCTTGATTGACGGGGACGCTGACAAATCCAGAAGGTCCGGGAACCATATCTGCCTCGGCCACGCCGGTGCGACGAGGATCATCCTGCACCGTGACCTCTTGAGCTGGTTGATGAGCCAGATCAGCAATGGCAATGCAGGGAACGCGTATAGAAACAGGCCCTCCCAGGGGAACGAGAATGCATCGCCCATGCTCCTCGGCTGGGGAAACCTGCTGGCGAACCTCCGGCACTTGGAGTTCGTCGCCCTCGCGAACAGATCGATCTGGGGAGTGCCCCACTGTCGGAAGAGGCGGTCCACTAGATCCTGTCATAGTTCCCACTCGTGGCACGAGCGAGTCGGCAATGGTGTTTTTTATCCCTGCCAGATGAAACGGCACCAGAAACATCCCTTGGGCGATGGCCCAATGCCACATATCCTGCGCCTCGTTGGACAGGGCTGGGGACCTGGTACCGCCTTGCTTCCTGATGTAGAACATGGTGGTGGTGTTGTCGGTGAAGATCCTCACCACCTTGCCCTTGAGGGACGGAAGAAAGGACCGGAGGGCCCAAAACACTGCACGGAGCTCCAGGACGTTGATATGGAGGGACTTCTCCGTCGGAAGCCAAAGGCCTCGTGTGCAGATTTTCGGTGTGCGCTCCCCACCCTTCCAGGGAGGCATCCGTGGTCACTGTCTCCTGGTGGCTGGGGGTATGGAAGTCCATGCCCGCCGTCAGATGCGCGCGGGTGCCCCACCACCGGATCGCTCGTCGGAAACTCTTGTCGAGTGTGATCCTCTCCTCGAAGCTGCCCGTCGTCTGGATCCAGCGCGCGTCCAGGAATTCCTGCAACGGGCGCATACGGAGCCTGCACAGGCGGATGAGATAAATGCAAGAAGACATCATTCCGAGGAGGGACTTGATGGACCTCACCCTGGCCGCGTCCGCAACCAGCATCCGCTGCACCTTGCCCAAGATGGCCCTCGTCCTTTCCTCCGACGGAGAGGCCAGAAGCGACACTGTGTCGAGCTTCGCTCCCAGAAACAGAGCGTCTTGCGCGGGCACCAGGTGGGACTTGGCGTTGTTTATGGAGAATCCCATGTCCGTGAGTAGTTGGACAGTCCTTGCCGTGTGCTCCACGGCGAGCTCCTTCGTCTAAGCTCGGATGAGCCAGTCGTCCAGGTAGGGGTAGACGTGGATCCCCTCTCGGCGCAGCTGCGCCGCCACCGGTGCGAGGCACTTGGTGAACACCCTGGGTGCCGACCTCAATCCGAAGGGAATGGCTCTGAACTGGTAGTGACGCCCTTGGACCACGAACCTGAGAAACTTTCGGTGTCCCTTTAGGATGGGAATATGGAAGTAGGCATCCTCCAAATCCAACAACGACAGGAAATCGCCCTCCTCCAGTTGACCCAGGACATGTTGGAGGGTGACCATCCGGAACTTCTGTGCCTTGATGAATTTGTTCAGTCGTCGTAGGTCCAGGATGGGACGCCATCCTCCCGTCTTCTTCTTCACGAGGAAGTATCTTGAGTAAACTCCGTAGCCCTGAAGCCTCTTTGGGACGAGCTCGATGGCGCCCTTCTTGAGCATCACCTTTACCTCCAAGAGAAGTTGAGGGACGTGATGTTCTTTCCTGGCCACAGGGGGGACGTGCGGGCACCTCTTTAGAAACTCGAGCGCGTGACCCTGAGCTAGGGCGTCCAGCACCCAACGGTCGGTGGAGATGGACTCCCACACGCTGACGAAGCTCGCCAGCCGGCCTCCCACCGGGGTGCTTCGGTGGGGGCCCGACCCCACGGCCGGTTTAGTCCTGCTTCGACGCCTTGTCCTCCTTGGCGACGACGGCGGGGTCCGCCTGACTTGCCTCGTCCCCTGTAAGCTTCCTGCGACGACGAACGGGCCGCTTGACGGTAGGTGGAAAATCCGCCGCTGGAACCTTTGGAGGCACCCTGTTTGCCTCCGCCGCTCCGAAAGGGCGGCCGCCGTTGCTGGAGAACCCCAAGAGCCCGGGCCGTCTCCATGTCCGCCTTGGTGGCTTGAAGGGAATCGTCCACTGTTTTCCCAAACAGGTTGTTTCTGTCGAACGGCATGTCCAAGACTCTGGTCTGCACGTCCTGACGGAAGTCAGTAGCCTTGAGCCATCCACGCCGCCTAAGGCACACGCCGTTGCCCAACTGGCGAAATCCAGTGTCCGCGATGTCCGTCGCAATCGTAATGGCATGGTCCGATGCCACCTCTCCTTCCTGCAAGATCTCTAGGGCTTCCGCCTGTTGTCGTCTGGTAGGAAGTCCAGCAGGGGGGCCAGTTTGTACCACAACTCCCTGTCGTAGCGGGCTGCGATAGCCAAGGCGTTGGCCGCCTTAACCGTTGTCGCTGCCGACGAGTTAACTCTGCGTCCCATCGTGTCTAATTTCTTTCCCTCGCCGTCCGGCGGGGAGGTTGACGTAGAGGCCGCGCCCCCCCCTGCTTTCTTCCTGGCCGCCGCGGAGACGACCGAGTCCAGGGGTCGGCTGTGCCCGAAGGCACAAGGGGGCCGCGTCCGGGACCCGGTACTTCTTCTTGTACCGATCCCTTCTAGCCGTCGTCGTGGATGGGTTCTTGAGGAGGGCGAGGCCCTCATCCCAAATATCGTCTAGTAGAGGTACAGCGAGGACCGTCTTCCTCTTGGTCTCGCGCCATTGATAAAGGAAACCTTCCTTCTTCTTCTCTTCCGGGCAGAGCTGGAAAAGCTTGGATGCCCTGGCGATCATGGAGTGAAACGATCCAATCTCGTCGGGCGGGGAAGCCCGGGTGGGAGGTGACGACGGGAGATCCTCGTCGTAAACCTAGTCGTCTGTACCCGTCGCGGCCGTGTCAGTCCCCGTATCATCCCCACGTGTCGTGGACAGGGAGGAGGGCTGAACAGGGCGCGATGGCTGAAAAGGAGGTGGAGGGTGAATCCTTCTTCTCTTAGGGGGAGGGCTCCCAGAAGGACCTGGCTCCGGAATCCCCCGTCGGGAGCAGTTCCTCCGTTGGTGGTAACGGCAGTCTCGTCCTTATCTCCGAGCATAAGGACTCTATAGCCAACAAAATGGCCGCCGAGTTGTCTTACGGCACTGGTTCAGGGAGATCCGACAGGCGATCAGGAGCCCTGTCGGCATCCTCGCCGCCCTCGTCGTCTTCCACGTCGGGGTCCCTCCCGACAGGATGGCCTTCTTCCACGCCAGAGCCGTGGCCTAAGACTTCGATCAGCTCCTCCTCAGAGGCTGAGGCCGAGTCCACGACGACCTCCTGCCCCCCTTTTTCTTCTCCATCGGAGGTTTCACGGGGGTCCTGTCGATGGGCACGAAAGAGGACTCCCTCCGCGGTGGCAGGGAGATTCTGGGCCCCGGGGTCGCCACCACTGGTGTAGCCTCCACAGGCTGAGCCAGGGCTGCCGCGACTGTCTCGATAGAGGCCTTGGCCGGATGGATCAAGGCTTTCACCACCTTAGGTGCGCTCACCGCCTTGGGGGGAGGGTCACCACCTTGCTCCCCCTCCGATGGGGCCTTAGGGCACGACCGGGGTCTCTCCAGGAGTTTCGCCGGGTGCTCGGCCTTCCTCTTACCCGAGCCAGAGCGTTGGCTCGTGGTTGATGGCTCCGGGGAGGATGCGCCCTGCCTGGCGCCCGTAGAGCCCGACCGTTCGGCGCTCCCGGTGCCAGCGGACTCGCGGTGCTTGGCCTTCAGTTGGACCCCCGTCGCCGGGGCGCCCTCAAAGGTCTTAGAAGACCGCTCGGACTTCTTCTTCTCGCCTGACGGGCTCTTTCCTTCCAGCCAGTTGGCGAGACGTTGATGGCGGTCCTTCATGGTCCGCTCCGACATATTGCCGCAAAACGCACAGTCCTTCTCCACGTGCGTCTTGTCCTCATGTAGGCAGTAAAGGCAAAGGGAGTGTTCGTCCTCCTTAAAGACATTCTGAAGCTGGCATCCAGGGCAGACCCTGAACAGCTTTCCGGGCGTCGAGCTTCCCTTCTCCTGGGCCATGTTCGACGAGATGGGCCTGAGAAACTTCTGGAGTCCTCCAAAAGCGTGGCTCGACAAAATCTTCACGCTTGAGGGGCGTAGACGAATCCGACACGGGTCCCCTTGATCGGATGAAGAAACGGTGGAGCTTGAGGCTCTTTTGACCGAAAAAAGAGAAATTTTTCTGAGAAAAAACGTGAAAAATAGCACTAACGCTCGAGAGCAATAGCACGAGGATCCCAACACTTGAACGTGCGGTAAAAATCTGAAGATGGCTGCCAGAGGCGGGGCTTAGGTAGAGGGCAGTCATTGGCTGTGGTCCGTATGACGCAGAGATCAGTGATTGGTTACTACTACGAAAGACAGATCAGAAACGAAACTGATACTGATTTTTTCTTTACCGAGGATTCCCAGCCTGACGACGGGGAATATTCATGAGCATGTGAATCCATGCCAGACCCCATGCTGGAGAAGGGTATTTATTCAACTTACTTCCTTGTGCCAAAAAAAGATTTGACAATGTGCCCAGTATTGGACTTACGGCCTGCAAACAAGTATGTCAAGCCCCAAAAATTTTGCATGACTACTCTCCAGGAGGTAATCCCCCTCCTAAAAAAGGGGGATTACATGGCAACATTGGACATGAAAGATGCCTATTTTCATATTTCCATGTTCCCAGCGCACAGAAAGTACTTGCGCTTCAAGGTGGACAGTCGGCACTACCAGTTCAAGGTACTGCCCTTCGGGATAGCCTCGGCTCCAAGGGTATTCACCAAGGTACTGGCGGTGGCGGCAGCACACCTACGCAGGGAGGCAATCCCAGTGTACCCTTACCTGGACGACTGACTCATCATGGGGAGACCCCAGTAATTTGCAGAACAAACCTTCAAAGCACGATCGACCTCCTCTTCGAATTAGGCTTCTCAATAAACAAGAAGAAGTCAAGTCTGGTGCCAAGCACCTCCAAACAGTTCCTAGGAGCTATACTAGACACGCAAGAGGGGTTGACCTTTCCATCAGAGGAAAGAATTCAGAATATACTGCTGCAAATTCCGCAATATCAGGCCGGTCGCCAGATAACGGTACGCAAAGCAATGCGTTTGCTAGGCATGATGGCTTCATGTATTTACCTGGTCCCCCACGCACGCCTGCGCATGCGTCCCATGCAGGAATGGTTGGTGAAACAGTGGTCTCAGGCAAGTGGTCAGTGGGACGATCTAGTGATCGTTTCGCCAACACTGGTACAAAGCCTTCACTGGTGGACAAGAGAAAATCTGTCCAAGGGGAAACCCTTTTACGATCCCAAGATACAGGCAGTAGTCATAACCGATGCATGCCTGACAGGGTGGGGAGCTCACCTCCTCCACCACACAGCTCAGGGTCTCTGGTCTCACTCAGTGGCCAAGAATCACATCAACCTGCTAGAGCTTCTTGCAGTATTCAGAGCGCTACTTGCTGAATCTGTCAGTGCAGATCCGGACGGACAGCACTACAGCCATGTTTTACATAAACAAGCAGGGAGGGACTTGTTTGCCAAATCTGTCCAAGCTTGCCCAGAAGATTTGGATATGGGCACTCAGACAGAAGATCTTCCTGTCATCTCAACATGTTCCAGGGGATCTCAATTCTCTGGCGGATGCTTTGAGCAGAGATCCCCTTCCAGAGGAACACGAATGGTGTCTACACAGAGAAATCGTAGAATATATCTTCTCTCAGTGGGGTTTCCCCACTATAGACCTATTCGCCACAAGCGAAAACAGACAGTGCCCAGGATTTGCATCCAGGTTCCCCCAGCCAGACTCCCAGGGGAACGCCCTGTGGATGAACTGGTCAGGGATGTTTGCATACGCTTTTCCACCAACACCTCTCATCAGGAAGGTGGTCAACAAGATGAACAGAGAGTCAATGACGCTCGTCCTAGTTGTTCCCATGTGGGTGAAACAACCGTGGTTTCCACATCTCCGTAGACTAGCGGTGTGCGAACCCATCAAACTCCCGGGCTGGTACAACCTACTGTCCCAGCACCAAGGTCAAACAGTGCATCGTCAACCCAACTCAATGAGCCTAGCAGCATGGCTCCTGAGGTCATAGAATTCGGACATCTCAGATTACCTCAGAGGTGTATGGACATCCTAAAGGAATCTAGGAAGCCAAACACGAGGCACTGCTACTTTGACAAATGGAAACGATGCGTTATCTGGTGCCAGAATAAGCAAGTCAACCAAGTTGATTGCACTCCTTCCACAATTGTCACATACATGCTCCACCTGCTGGATGCAGGACTGGTATTTAACTCACTGAAGGTGCACCTGGCAGCACTGTCAGCATACACCACAACCCATAACAAGGTGTTGTGGTGGAAGATACCAGTGGTAAAGCTTTCATGGAAGGAGTAAAGAGACTTCATCCTCCTATTTCAAACCCACCACCAGGATGGGACCTTAACGTGGTGCTATCTAAACTCATGGGCCCCCCCATTCGAACCCATGCATAAAAGCAGTCTCAAACACCTGACTTATAAGACGGCCTTCTTAGTAGCAATAACATCTATAAGAAGGGTCAGTGAAATTCAGGCTCTGTCAGTGCAGGATCCATTCTTTACAGTTCATAAAGATAAACTGGTTTTACGTACACACCCTAGGTTCTCACCTAAGTTTATTTCTAATTTCCACGTGAACCAGTCCTTCGAGCTTCCGGCTTTCTTCTAAGACCCACAAAGCTCGCCTGAGCTGACACTACACACCCTAGATGTGCATAGGGCGCTTCTCTACTATGTAAACAAGACCAGACCGCTAAGGAAAACAGATCAGCTGTTTGTCTCCATAGCTACACGCAGAGAGGGAGATCGCGTCTCTAAAGGTGCCATCTCTAAGTGGATTGTTAACTGTATCCAGCTGTGTTACTCTCTTTCTGAAAAAACTCTGCCTTTCATGCCAAGAGCCCACTCTACTAGAGGCATTGGGGCCACTCTGGCTTTCATTGCAAATGTACCCCTTGACACCATTTGCAAAGCAGCTACTTGGAGCTCTATTCACACTTCTACTGAGCACTACTGCATTGACACCCATTCCAAGACAGACACTCAAGTGGGACAAGCGGTTTTAAGACATTTATTTGCTCATGACCTTTCTCACATCCCACACCCTTCTTCTAACACTGCTCGCTAATCTATGCACAGCATGTGATCTGAGCAGATTCAACAAGCCTCCGATGCTTGTATCTGCTTAGATTCACATGCGACCCACCCTTCTTCCCCTCTGAGAGAAGGTGCATGGATGCTTGTAGTCTTATCTATCTATCTATCTGCATGGATTATCTGTACTCGCGCTACTCCTCATGCTACCTCATGTCAGAAAAAATACAATCTGAGGGTCCTAGACGCGTGAGGGATCATGAGTACAGTGGACGTCACACTAGGGATAGTATTACTGGCACGCCCTGTGTTGACGCCCATTTTCGAGTTTCGAAAAACAAACTGTAATACTCCGCAGCTTCCACTAGATGTCGGCCTATGCACAGCATATAAGCTAAGCAGATACAAGCATCAGAAATATGATTACGGTGAGTAATGTATCTCATCTATGGCTGGCATTATACTCCGGCCCGGTTGCACGCAATGTACCCGACAACTTCAGGAAACTGCTGGAGGGGCTGTGGGGGCAGGTGGGAACGGCGGCTCATATATGGTGGGATTGCCCGTGTATTAGACCCTTCTGGAATGCAATTGCAGAAGCCCAGTCTCAGGCGTTGGGGCTGGGAGGCAGTCCGGACCCCTGGGAGATCTTGCTGGGGAAGAGAGCTGCAGGCGGGGAAGCGGAAAGAAGAGGGAGTTTTAAGGTGAAAGTGGTCTTCACCCTGGCAGCGATAGGTTTAATCGCACAAAAATGGAAGAGCTCAACGATCCCCACGGAGCAGGACTGACTAAGGAAAATGTGGGACATTGTTTTCTTGGAATGGGCTACATACGCGGCTGAGGGAAAATTGGGGAGCTTTGCAGCGGATGGGGGTGAGACGCTGGATTATTTGAAAGGGGAGTTTAGGGAGCAATGGTGCCTCCAAAGATTAAAATTGTTGGACATTCATGGCTGAGGGATTGACAGGGACCTACTGGGTATGGAGGTCCTATCGGAGCTACCACCGGAGTTGGAGGGGGGGAGGAGGGAACTTTGGGGTTGATGTTTCTTTTTGTTGATTCATATTCCATGCTGAAATTAATAAAAAGAAGTTTAAAAAAAAATGCAGTATATATTGGGCGTTTCATTAGATGGAATTGCTGGGACAGTGGGTACAAAATAAGGCAATTTAGAGACGTTTCCACATGTTACTAATAGTCAGTTTGATATACATCCATTACCATGGATGAGTATGGCCAAGTCTGTAGATCCCTTAAAATCAAGGCAAGTTTTTTGCTTGAGGCATCCAGAAGCGAGATTGGCCTATAATTACGTGGATGAAGCCCATCTCCCTTTTAAACACCAGAATAATGTTCAAGCTCTTCCATGACATCAGAATACTTTGAGAAGCAATAATGTTTGTATACAGATCCCCAACACTGCGGCCCAGAGCGCAGTATGCCATTTCAACGTGCCTATTAAAAGGACATCCCGGCCAGGTGCCCTGGATCGCTTACACTTTTCAATAATAGCTACCAGGTCCTTTGTAGAAAAATGTAAAAAACTGTTTGTCCACATTATTAAAAGACAAGTATCTGTTATGCAATAAAGACGCTCAAAGTGTTCCACCCACTGCAACTCTGAGATAGGCTTAACCTGCAAATAGTGTCCAAGTCAATTTACCGAAGTAAATTTCAGTGTGGTCCATTTCACTGCAACCAGAATACCGAAAAATACAGAAAATATTAAATAAATATATTTCTGAGGCTTGTGGAATCTGCTTAGATCACATGCTGTGCATAGGCCGACATCTAGTGGAAGCTGCGGAGTATTACAGTTTGTTTTTCGAAACTCGAAAATGGGCGTCGACACAGGGCGTGCCAGTAATACTATCCCTAGTGTGACGTCCACTGTACCCAAGATCCCTCACGCGTCTAGGATCCTCAGATTGTTTTTTTCCGCCATACTGGTCGGAAGCATCTTGCGGAGTCCCCTGGCCTTAGCCATACTTTTGCTAAAATTTAAAATTATTAATCTATTGACATCCTTCCCCACCCCAACGTCGAACTTCGACACTCGACGCCGGCTGGAGAAGAAATCGACCGTCGGCTGCTGCATGACGGATTTGGGCCTCGGAAGGCCGCTGGCCTCGGCCCTGCAAGTAGGGAGAGTGGGGGGTGGTACATACTCTACACTCTTGGTATATAGGTACACCCTATACATTTCCTACACTTAACAGCCCGCTGCCTCAAGGTGCATATGGAGGGTACCCCTTTTCAATTCTGCCCCAAGTGCAACCGCAAATACCCTTGGGTCGACAGGCACGCCACGTGCAATCTCTGCTTGCCGAGGGACCACCCTGAAGCGAACTGCAGAGCGTGTAGTAGGTTTAAACCTAAGACACTTAAGGACCGTTTGACGAAGCGTTGGGCCCACCACGCCAGGCAGGCGGCCATGGCAGCGGAGAACGCCTTCAGCTATGGCAGCGACGCCGTACTTTCGGACGGCGAGGGCATTACGGCGTCGAAAGACCGTCGAGCGCAGGTCCCCGACCTCGGAAGGGCATCCGGCAGGGCGGCTATGGGGAAGACCCCCGGCGACGCAAGCGCTTCACATACTACACACACTAAATACACTAAGTCCAACCGAGACTCGACGACGTCGAGTTCTCGGAAAGAGGCACAGACAGAACGGTCCGATTCGGTGTCCTCTGGGCGCTCTCAATCGAGATCGCCGCATGACTCCAGGCAATCATCCACTCTTGCCAAGAGTGCCTCGCTCCCTAGACTAACAGAAGTTCGATCGTCGGAAGACGAAGACGACTTCCACCCCCAGGCTGCGCTCCAGGAGACAGAGCCCGCAACTAAAGCCATCGAGGCCCCACGCTCGAAGGACAGGGACACCTCTCCCGATCCTCGACGCCAGGCGTCGAAAAACTCCGGAGCCACTAAGGGACAGGGAAAACATTTTTCTACGCACGGGGAGGGGGGAAAACAGCAGAAGAAACTACCTGTACTTTCTTCCACACCTGTAAAACACTCCACCCCCCCTAAACAGACAGACAAGCCCAGGTCTGCTGATAGGTCCGCAACCAGCAAAGCTACTCAAGACAAATCCCATAGACTTGCTGAGAGAGTCATTCCCAGTTCCAAAAAATGGTCCAGTGAAGACATAGATAGGGTCATGTCAAGAATGTCTTCTTTGGCTGATTTTTATGATAAAAATCCAGAACATTTCCTCTCGTATGATCCACAAGGGGCCACACCCTCAGGCTCTACTGATCCTATCCCCCCGAGTAAGAAGGCCCGGTTTGAACCCTTCGAGGTACATACTTACGCAACACCGTACTCACGGTATCAAGAAGAGGCTTCCTTTTGTGGAGACCTAGAATTTGGTATGATAGAAGAGCAAACCGGGACGGGCTACTATGGGGATGATGAGGAACAGGAAGAAGAAGAGGATAACCCGGAAACATACAGAGTAGATTCCCCGGTAGAGAACGAAGCCCCGGTTACCGACTCCCCGGTCGATAATCAGCCCCTCCTAAATGAGGTTCTCGCTCGCGCAGCAGAACATTTCCACATTGACACCCTCGGTGTACAGGAGGAAAGGGACTTCGCAGAAGAGTTAGTGGGAGAAAGGAGGCCGGTTGTCCAGACCATCCCTATCCTTAAATCCATTCAGCGGAGAATAGTTCCGTCCCTGGTGAACCCAAACCTCACCAGAGCAGTCAATCCCAGGGTTGAAAAACTTTTCAGGGCAGCTCAGTCTGACCCTCTCTATATAAGAGGGCATCTAAAGCCAGACTGCCTAGTTGTTACCAACACTCGTAAGAGGGCTGGAACACCCTTGCCTTCTTCAGAAGCTCCTCCCCACAAGGAGAGCAAAAAACTATACGGTTCCGACAGGAAAGTAGCCTCAACGTCCGCCTATCAAGCAAGGATTGCTAACTCCACCACCCTGTTGGCCAGCTACAACTGCCATCAGTGGGAAGAAGTCGCGGCTCTCATAGCCTCTGCTCCTGAACCGTTAAAGGGCCAATTAGCTCGGATTTCCGGAGAGGGTAGAGCCGTGTCTGGTTGCATTTTGAAAGCAACCTTCGACGCCGCGGATAACGCAGGCAGATTGATAGCAGAGGGTACTGTTATCAAGAGACATGCGTGGTTACGGCAGTCTGGGTTTAAGGCAGAAACTCGGGCATCATTGTTAGACAAACCGGTGGAAGCCGATCTGTTGTTTGGTAAGGCGGTCAAGGACGCACTGAAAAATGCCAAGGACGAATACGAGACACTCAAATCCCTTGGCCAGTTAACCTATAAACCCCCTAACCAGAGAGGGAATAGTAATTTTCGTCGCCCACGCGGCCAAAATTCTCAGAGAGGATCTAACTATTCCCAGGGGCAGGGTACACAGTGGAACAACAACCAACAGTCTACCCAGGGTTACGGCAGAGGTAATAGGAGAGGTCGTGGTAAAGGCAGAGGCAGCCCCAGCAAGGGAGGCGGCACGCCTCCACCAAAGCAGTGACGCTCAGTTCAGGGTCCCTTCTCACGCAACCCCAGTAGGGGGACGCATTTCAAACTTCACCCAGGCTTGGGAAGGGATCACATCAGACAGATGGGTTCTGTCAACAGTATCCACGGGTTATTGTATAGAGCTACTGCAGCGTACCGGGACCATCCTCCACGACAAAGAGTACACTCCTTAGAACATCAGAAGATTCTCCTCGAGGAGATCGCCATTCTTCTACAAAAGGACGCGATAGAACTCGTCATGGGACACCAGGTAAACAAGGGTATTTATTCAACTTACTTCCTTGTGCCAAAGAAAGACTTGACAATGCGCCCAGTATTGGACTTACGGCCTGCCAACAAGTATGTCAAGCCCCAAAAATTTCGTATGACCACGCTACAAGAGGTAATCCCCCTCCTAAAAAAGGGGGATTACATGGCAACCTTGGATATGAAAGATGCTTATTTTCATATTTCCATGTTCCCAGCGCACAGAAAGTACTTGCGCTTCAAGGTAGACAGTCGCCACTACCAATTCAAGGTACTGCCCTTCGGGATAGCTTCAGCACCAAGGGTATTCACCAAGGTACTGGCGGTGGCGGCTGCACACCTACGCAGGGAGGCAATCCCAGTGTACCCTTATCTGGACGACTGGCTCATAACGGGGGAAACCCCAGGAATTTGCAGGACAAACATTCAAAGGACTATCGACCTCCTCCACGAATTAGGCTTCTCAATCAACGAGAAGAAGTCAAGCCTGGTGCCAAGCACCTCAAAACAATTCCTAGGAGCAATCCTGGATACCCAGGAGGGGTTGACCTTTCCTTCAGAGGAAAGAATTCGGAATATACTTCTGCAAATTCCGCATTATCAGTCCGGTCAACAAATAACGGTACGCAAAGCAATGCGTTTACTGGGCATGATGGCGTCATGCATTTACCTGGTCCCCCACGCGCGCCTGCGCATGCGTCCCATGCAGGAATGGCTGGCGAAACAGTGGTCTCAGGCAAGTGGTCAGTGGGACGATCTAGTGGTCGTTTCGCCAACACTGGTACAAAGCCTGAAGACTGGTGGACAAGAGAGAATCTCGCAAAGGGGAAACCCTTTTACGATCCCGAAGTACAGGCAGTAGTCACTACAGATGCATGTCTGACGGGGTAGGGAGCTCACCATCTCCACCACACAGCTCAGGGTCTCTGGTCTCACTCAGTGGCCAAGAACCACATCAACCTGCTAGAGCTTCTGGCAGTATTCAGAGCGCTTCAGGCGTTCAAGCCCCATCTACTAAACCTGTCAGTGCAAATCCGGACGGACAGCACTACAGCCATGTTCTACCTGAACAAGCAAGGAGGGACTCGCTCGCCAAATCTGTCCAAGCTTGCCCAGAAAATCTGGATATGGGCACTCAGACGGAACATCTTCCTGTCATCACATGTTCCAGGGGAGCTCAATTCCCTAGCGGATGCTCTGAGCAGAGACTCCCTCCCAGAGGAACACGAATGGGTTCTTCACAGAGAGGTCGTAGAAGATCTCTTCTCTCAGTGGGGTTTCCCCACTATAGACTTATTCGCCACAAGCGAAAACAAACAATGCCCAGGATTTGCATCCAGGTTCCCCCAACCAGACTCCCAGGGGAACGCCCTGTGGATGAACTGGTCAGGGATGTTTGCGTACGCTTTTCCACCAACTCCTCATCAGGAAAGTGGTGAACAAGATGAACAGGGAATCGATGACGCTCGTCCTAGTTGCTCCCATGTGGGCAAGACAACCGTGGTTCCCACACCTACGCAGGATGGCGGTGTGCGAGCCCATCAAACTTCCAGCCTGGTACAACCTACTGTCCCAGCACCAAGGGCAAACAGTGCACCAGCAACCCAACTCGATGAACCTGGCAGCATGGCTCCTGAGGTCATAGAGTTTGGACACCTCAAATTACCACAGAGGTGTATGGACATCCTAAAGGAATCTAGGAAGCCAAACACAAGGCACTGTTACTTTGACAAGTGGAAGAGGTTTGTTATCTGGTGCCAGAGTAGACCAATCAACCCAGTTGATTGCACTCCTTCCACTATTGTTACATACATGCGCCACCTGCTAGATGCAGGATTGGTTTTTAACTCACTGAAAGTACACCTGGCAGCTCTCTCGGCTTACACCACTTCCCATAGCAAGGTGTCGTGGTGGAAAGTACCAGTAGTTAAAGCCTTCATGGAAGGAGTAAAGAGACTTCACCCTCCTATTTCAAACCCACCGCCAGGGTGGGACCTTAATGTGGTGCTAGCCAAGCTCATGGGCCCCCCTTTCGAACCCATGCATAAAAGCAGTCTCAAACACCTGACTTATAAAACGGCCTTCTTAGTAGCTATTACCTCTATAAGAAGGGTCAGTGAAATTCAGGCTCTGTCAGTGCAGGATCCTTTCTTTACTATCCATAAAGACAAACTGGTTTTACGCACACACCCTAGGTTCTCACCTAAATTTATATCTAAATTCCATGTAAACCAGTCCATCGAGCTTCCGGCTTTCTTCCAGAACCCACAAAGCTCGGCTGAGGTGAAACTACACACCCTAGATGTGCGTAGGGCGGTCCTCTACTATGTAAATAAAGAAAAGACCGCTAAGGAAAACAGATCAACTGTTTGTCTCCGTTGCTACAGGCAGAGAGGGGGATCGCGTCTCTAAAGGTGCCATCTCGAAGTGGATTATTAACTGTATCCAGCTGTGTTACTCACTCTCTGAAAAGACTCTGCCTTTTACGCCAAGGGCCCACTCTACTAGAGGCATTGGGGCCACTCTGGCTTTCATTGCAAATGTTCCCCTCGACACCATTTGCAAAGCAGCTACTTGGAGCTCTATTCACACTTTTACTCAGCATTACTGCATTGACACCCATTCCAAGACAGATACACAAGTGGGACAAGCGGTTCTAAGACATTTATTTGCTCATGACCCTTCTCACATCCCACCTCCTTCTTCTGGTACTGCTCGCTAATCTATGCACAGCATGTGATCTAAGCAGATTCCACAAGCCTCAGAAGGGATACATTACTCACCGTAATCGTATTTCTGATGCTTGTATCTGCTTAGATTCAGATGCGACCCACCCTTCCTCCCCTCCGAGAGAAGGCGCATGATTGCTTGTAGTCTTACCTTTCTTTATATCTGCTTGGATTATCTGTACTCACGCTACTCCTCATGCTACCTCATGTCAGAAAAAATACAATCTGAGGATCCTAGACGCGTGAGGGATCTTGGGTACAGTGGACGTCACACTAGGGATAGTATTACTGGCACGCCCTGTGTCGACGCCCATTTTCGAGTTTCGAAAAACAAACTGTAATACTCTGCAGCTTCCACTAGATGTCGGCCTATGCACAGCATGTGAATCTAAGCAGATACAAGCATCAGAAATACGATTACGGTGAGTAATGTATCCCATATAGGGTACTGAGGTAAGGGGTTAAAAGGGGACGGATGGGGTTGGGCTGGGGTTATAAGAATAGAAAAACAGGGTTTGGGCATTCCCCCAAATTAATTAAAAAAAGAAGAAAATTCTGTATTTTTTTGGTATATTGGTTGCAGTGAAATTTACCACTCTGAAATTTGCTTCAGTAATAGCACATATAACCGCAAATAGGACTCTGTGGCTTGCATCTTATTAATTATTGACCAGAGGTTCCTTACTGGCTAAGGTTATAAGCACATTCTCAGCATCACGATGCAATAAAAGGCACTTGCGGGATGTAAACTCATCTCTCAACCAGGCCGGGGCTATGCATTTTGGTTTTGACCTCTGGTCGTAATTCAAGCATCTCCTTCATAACTTCTGGAGTACAGTTTTATTTTACCCAGGCTGCAAAGTCATTGCCTTCCAGAGTTTATCCCTCTCTTTTCAGATGCGGTCACCTTTCTCCTCTTGATCTTGGGTCTGTTTCCTTCTCTCTTCCCACTTGTTTCTTGACCTTCCTTTTCTCCATTATAGCTCGGCCGCTGTCCTCCTTACCTCGCTCGCTGATTTTCCTCCTCCTTTTTTCTCTCTGCCTCTCTGATTCAACTTCCCCTCCCAGCTCCTCTAATGTTCTTTCTTCTCCGCCTGTGCTCTGTCCTCTTTTCTCTTAACTTCTTGCCTCCTCATCCTCCACCACCTCCTCCCCACTCTTTGCTCTCCTTACTCTAAATGTTCCCCTTTTTTTCTCCTCCTCTCCTGTCCTCGTTCTCCTACTCTCCACCTTCTCTTCTCATCCTTTCCCCACACTCTCTCCTTCTCTGATCCATGTATTTACTAAACTGTCAATCTTCTCTGTATTCTCCATCTTTCATTCACCCACTTTTAACTCCCACACCGCCCTTCTGCTTGACTTCCCTTATATGCTCTGGCAGGCCTCTGGCCTGGCCATGTGAATATGAGACTAGTGTTTGTTGAGCCATTTTCCAAGGTGGTCCGATGTGCATGGTAGGCCACCCAGTAATTCGGCACCCCAAGACTAGAAAGCGTCTGTGTGCCATCATGGAATTACTCTACATAAAACTAGTCATCCTGCTACCAGAGGATCCCGCTGAGTTGCCTATTTTCTTTCTGTTATCAAGTCTTGTGCCATGATCACCATCGATCTCTGCGGTCCTAGGAGTGTCGAGTCCATGGCAGTATCTGTGAGTGTTGCTAGTTTCCCCTCTAGCAAAGAAGGCTCATTATGTTTAACACGCATTTCCCGTGTTCTGCAGATGCAGGATAGCAAAGAGCTTTTTTTGTTCATCCCCTTTTAAAATCTTGACACATGCTTCCCAGGCTATAGCCAGATCCTCAAGTGGGAGGCCAGGTAATAGCCCTTTGACAGATAGGATGGGTGACATAGGGGAGCCGCATAAACGGTCTCAAGGGCCAGCATCATGGAGCATGTGGCATTCCCTGGCCCCCAGAGCTACCCTCTGCCGGTCCCCTTGACTCCCAGATGTGACCCAGTCAAAAGCTGCAAATATTAGCATGTAAGCCTTGTTTCCAGGGCTGTCATTGCATCACTTGAAGTTGCTGGAAGGTACTAACCTGTCCCTCAGGTGTATGGGCTTTCCCTAGCATGCAGTGATGTGCCGCCTATCTAAAAAGGGATAGAAGAGAATCTGAATGAATAAAACTACTTTAAGGCACTAATGTGGCTAGAAAAAAACAAAAGACTACATTGTCTGGACCTGAAAATAGCAATGTGCCTGTGCGCAATTAAAAAAGGAATAAGAGGGAGCTTTTGTCTCTCCTTTATTTTTCTTTCTTTTCAGTCCCTGAGAAACTGGGAATTTGTCAGGCATTCCCAGATAAAAGAAATCAAAGGAAGCTACAGGTAATAGCTTAAACAAAACAGCTTTCTTGGTATTAGCAAGAAACACTAGAAGGAGGCCACCTAACTAATAGTCCCTTCTCCGTTGTTTGTTTTGTTTTTCAAACAGCAAATGGATGCTGAAAACCTTGATACTTCTTCAGTGGCACCACAGTCTTGTCATGGTGGGTAACAACCACCCCCACCCCTCCCAAACCTTTCTCCTTTCATCTTGGGTAATAAGCAATACATTAACATTGTTTTTTGTTTCAATGTAGTCTTTTTATTATAGAAACAAAGAGACAAAGGAAAAAAGGGGTGGGGTTACCAATTAACAGCTTATGCAAAACAATCACATTGGCTTCATGGTGCGTAAAATGATATTACAGCTTTACAGTAAACAGATCACACTGATATTGCGCACAGCAATTGGGTTAAGAGAGAACGCTAAGTCACTTGCCGCTCTGGCGCAACCCAGTCCAACAAGTCCATAGGTCTCACCACCTCTCACCTACATTTCAGTACTTTGTGCACCACCTGAGAGTTGGCAGTTTGTACACCACCCTTGGGAACTGCTCTGCATACTCGAAAAAGGGGGACCAGATGCTGTGGAATGTTCCCTGTCCCCTTAAGTGCACTGCTGTAATAATTTTTTCACCCACCGCTGTGCCCCAACATTTTACCCACCACATATTGATCATGTGGAGAGCTGCGAGGAGGTGCAGTCTGGCAGTCAACTCTGAACTTTTTTCCTGTCTCATTGCAGAAGTCTGTCTACAGTGTCCATTGCTACACAGGGTTTAAAAACCCATTTCGGCCGCGGAGAGTTGCGAGGAGGTGCAGTCTGGCAGTCTGGCTGCTGGCGCACTGTGCACTATCCTACCAACCTTAACTCATCACAACTGATTCACCGTCTAAAAAAAAAAAACCTAAAGCGCCGGTGATTTCGGCATAATGGAGGACGCTACGGGGGCCAGTAAGCCTCAGCCAAACGACTATGAAGACACGGGCCGCGTGCTAAGGAGCGGCGTACAAACTATAAAAGTACCACTGTTGAGTGAAGCACAAAAAAACCCAACAAATAAAGCAACAGAGACCCCGAACCCGGGAAAGGGCACACTCTCTCCTCCAATACCCCCCTTTAAATTCCCCCACCAGCACGACTCACCTTGGAGAGAGGAAATGGACCCGGAGCCTGAGTCCGTCGGCTGTGTGCGACCGCTGAGCCTGGGAGGGTGTGTATCCCTAGATGGGTATGCCCGGCCTCGGTCTCCGCGGAGTGGGGCCGGCGACGAGGAAGGGGGGGGGGGATCTCCCGGAGAGATCGAGGCTGGCTCTGCTGCCTCCTGCTCCTGAGGGGCCGGGCTCGGTCGGAAGGGCCGGCGGCGATCGAACGAGCGATCTCTGTAGGGAGATGGAGGAGGCGAGAGGAAGAGGGGCGGACCCTGCACGAGTGGTTTCTGGGCTGAGCGCAGAGCTCTTGGGGAACGGAGCCCGCAGGCCTGACACCGTGCAGGCTGAGGAGCCGTCTCACGATGGCACAACAAAAGCGAACAAGGACACGGACCCAGTCACAGATCCTGCGCGAGCGGTTTCGGAGCTGAGCGCGGAGCTCATGGGGAACAGGGCCCGCCGCCGTGCAGGCAGAGGAGACGCCCCCTGGTGGTCCAACGAAAAAGCACAAAGTCACAGGGAAAACCAATGAAAAAGACTACATACAAAGTCCTATAAAGGGCTCAATAGAGCTCCCGGACAAAAATTTGACAAAAATAAACAAGAGGCTCGCTCTAAACGACACACAAAAATGCGAAAGTGATTCTCATCCAGTGACAGTGCGATCTGACTTACCCAGCCCGGAATGGAACCAAACAGAGTTTAAAGACACTAGTTGTCAGAACATTACCCTATCATACTCGGATGACCAGGAAATGGGATAAATAGAGGAATTAAACATTCTGAGAGAACACAATTGGGCTAAAATACACACCTACTCACAATCAGAAAACCAAGAAGAGGAGCCTCACCAAACAGAATTAAAACACCTATTTGAGGACCAAAAAAATGAAGGACGACAAACAGTGCCTGGGTATAAAGTAAGGAACAAGTTACTTACCTGTAACTGTTGTTCTCCAGCATGGGTCTGGCATGGATTCACATGCTCATGAATATTCCCCGTCGTCAGGCTGGGAATCCTCTCACTGGTCTCTGCGTCATACTGACCACAGCCAATGACTGCCCTCTACCTAAGCACCGCCTCTGGCAGCCATCTTCAGATTTGGAAGCACGTGAAGTGGCAGTATGACCAAGTGAAGAGCCGCAGAGGGGTAGGCGGGAGGGTTCGCATGTGAATCCATGCCAGACCCATGCTGGAGAACAACAGTTACAGGTAAGTAACTTGTTCCTTCTCCAGCATGGGGTCTGGCATGGATTCACATGCTCATGAATAAAGAATACATAGCAGTACACACATGCACAACCACGGGAGGTGGCAAAGGCTCAACATTAAGCATCACATAAACTCAACATTAAGCATCTTACCTCCTCACCAGGCTCACCTCAGGCGAACAGGTTGCGCAGCACTGCTTGGCCGACCCTGGACTCCTCCCTGGAATCCCGGTCGACGCAGTAGAATTTCGTGAAGGTGTGCGTCGACCTCCACGTAGCAGCCCTGCATATGTCCAGCAGGGGCACACCAGATAGGAACGCCGTGGTAGCTGCGATCGCTCTGGTGGAATGGGCTCTCGGACGGCCAGGCAGCGGTCGGTTTGCCAACCGATGACAGTACATGATACAGCCGGAGAGCCATCTGGAAATGGAAGCCTTCGAGAGAGCCTTCCCCTGATTGACAGGTCCAAAGTTCACAAAGAGTTGTGACGTCTTCCGAAAACACTTTGTGCGGTCTACGTAGAACTTCAGCGCTCTAGCCACATCCAGCGAGTGCAAAGTCCTCTCAGCCGGCGACGAAGGCGACGGGAAGAACACAGGCAACACCAAGGGTTCGTTGAGATGGAAGTCCGACGGCACCTTGGGCATGAAGGAGGGGTGCGTCCTGAGCACTACCCTCGTGTCGTGGAAAGTCAAGTACAGGGCCTTGCAGGAAAGGGCCTGGATCTCTCCCACTCGTCGTGCGGAGGTGATGGCCACAAGAAAAGCTGTTTTCCACGATAGAAACTTCAACGGGGCCGAGTGCAGAGGCTCGAACGGAGGTCCCATGAGCTTGGTCAGCACCACGTTGAGCTCCCACGCCGGGGCCTTCACCGGCGGGAACGATCTGAACAGTCCCTTCATGAACTCTTTCACCAGACGATGAGACCACAAGGACGTCCGCCCCGTGGTTCTGGTGTATCGGGAGATCGCAGCAAGATGAATCTTGATGGACGCGTGTGCCAGACCAGCTTTGGCCAGCGTCAGCAGGTACGGCAGTACTTGGGGAGCCGTAATCCGTAGAGGGTTAATCTTTTGTGCGTGGCACCAGACAGAGAACCTCTTCCATTTGTGTCCGTAGCATTTAAGAGTCGAGGACGCCCTGGCCTTTGCAAGAACCTCTCTGCAATCGGCCGGTATGTCGTATCCTCCAAACTCTAGCGCTGCAGGAGCCAGGCCTGCAAGTTCAGCGACTTCGGGTCGTGGTGGAGGATGGCGCCTCCTTCCCTGGAGAGTAGATCCGCGTCCGCCGGCAGCTTGATCGGCGGGGACGCTGACAAGTCCAGAAGGTCCGGGAACCATATCTGCCTCGGCCACGCAGGTGCGACGAGGATCATCCTGCACCGTGACCTCTTGAGCTGGTTGACGAGCCGGATTAGCAGAGGCAAGGGAGGGAACGCGTAGAGGAACAGGCCCTCCCAGGGGAACGAGAAAGCATCGCCCATGCTCCTCGTCTGGGGAAACCTGCTGGCGAACCTCCGGCACTTGGTGTTCGTTGCCGTCGCGAACAGGTCGATCTGGGGTGTGCCCCACCGTCGGAAGAGGCGATCCACCAGATCCTGCCGTAGTTCCCACTCGTGGCACGAGCGCAGCTCCCTGCTGAGTGAGTCGGCGATGGTGTTTTTTATCCCTGCCAGATGAAACGGCACCAGAAAAATCCCTTGGGCGACGGCCCAATGCCACAGGTCCTGCGCCTCCTTGGACAGCGCTGGGGACCTGGTTCCGCCCTGTTTCCTGATGTAAAACATGGTGGTGGTGTTGTCGGTGAAGATCCTCACCACCTTGCCCTTGAGGGACGGAAGGAAGGACCTGAGGGCCCAAAACACTGCACGGAGCTCCAGGACGTTGATATGCAGGGACTTCTCCGTCGGGAGCCAGAGTCCCCTTGCGTGCAGATTTTCGGTGTGCGCTCCCCACCCTTCCAGGGAGGCATCCGTGGTCACAGTCTCCTGGTGGGCTGGGGTCTGGAAGTCCATGCCCGCCGTCAGATGCGCGCGGGTGCCCCACCACCGTATCGCTCGTCGGAAACTCTCGTCGAGCTTGATCCTTTCCTCGAAGCTGCCCGTCGTCTGGATCCAGCGCGCATCCAGGAATTCTTGCAACGGGCGCATCCGGAGCCTGCACATGGGAATGAGGTAGATGCAGGAAGACATCATCCCGAGGAGGGACTTGATGGACCTCACCTTGGCCGCGTCGGCCACCAACATCCGTTGCACCTTGCCCAAGATGGTCCTGGTCCTCTCCTCCGACGGGGAGGCCAGAAGGGACACTGTGTCGAGCCTCGCTCCCAGAAACAGTGCGACTTGCGCGGGCACCAGGTGGGATTTGGCGTAGTTCACGGAGAATCCCAGGTCCGTGAGGAGTTGGACGGTCCTTGCCGTGTGGACCACGGCGAGCTCCCTCGTCTTGGCGCGGATGAGCCAGTCGTCCAGGTAGGGGTAGACGTGAATCCCCTCGCGGCGCAGCTGCGCCGCCACCGGTGCGAGGCACTTGGTGAATACCCTGGGTGCCGACCGTAGTCCGAAGGGAAGGGCTTTGAACTGGTAATGACGCCCTTGGACCACGAATCTGAGGAATTTTCGGTGCCCCTTTAGGATGGGAATGTGGAAGTAGGCATCCTCCAAATCCAACGACGATAGGAAGTCTCCTTCCTCCAGCTGACCCAGGACGTGCTGGAGGGTGACCATCCGGAACTTCTGCGCCTTGATGAACTTGTTCAGACGTCGCAGGTCTCGGATGGGGCGCCATCCTCCCGTCTTCTTCTTCACGAGGAAGTATCGCGAGTAGACTCCGGAGCCCCGAAGCCTCTTTGGGACGAGTTCGATGGCGCCCTTTCTGAGCATCGCCTTTACCTCCAGGAGAAGTTGAGGGACGTGAAGTTCTTTCCTGGCCACGGGGGGGACGCGCGGGCACCTTCTTTGAAACTCGAGCGCGTGGCCCCGGGCCAGGGCGTCCAGCACCCAACGGTCGGTGGAGATGGACTCCCACACGCTGACGAAGCCCGCTAGCCGGCCTCCCACCGGGGTGCTTCGGTGGGGGCCCGACCCCACGGCCGGTTCAATCCTGCTTGGACGCGGCCTTGCCGCCTTGACCTCCTTGGCGACGACGGCGGGGTCCGCTAGACTTGCCTCGTCCTCTGTAGGCCTCTTGCGACGACGAGCGGGCCGCTTGACGGTAGGAAGCGAAACCGCCGCCGGAACCTTTGGAGGCGCCCTTGCCTCCGCCGCTCCGAAAGGGCGTTCGTCGTTGCTGCAGGACTCCAAGGGCCCTGGCCGTCTCCGTATCCGCCTTGATGGCCTGAAGGAAATCGTCCACTGTCTTCCCAAACAGGTTGTTCCCGTCGAAGGGCATGTCCAGGACTCTGGTCTGGACGTCCTGCCGAAAGTCTGTAGCTTTGAGCCATCCACGACGTCGAAGGCAAACGCCGTTGCCCAGCTGGCGGAACCCAGTGTCGGCGATGTCCGTCGCCACGGTGATGGCGTGGTCCGACGCCACCTCACCTTCCTGCAGGATCTCAAGGGCCTCCGCCCTCTTGTCGTCCGGCAGAAAATCCAGCAGGGGAGCTATCTTGTACCAGAGCTCCCTGTCGTAGCGGGCCACGATAGCCAAGGCGTTGGCCGCTTTAATCGTCGTCGCTGCCGACGAGATGACTCTACGTCCCATAGCATCCAATTTCTTTCCCTCGCCGTCCGGCGGGGAAGTTGATGTGGAGGCCGCACCCCCCCCCCCCGCTTTCTTCCTGGCTGCCGCGGAGACGACGGAGTCCGGGGTAGGCTGCGCCCGGAGGCATAGGGGGGCCGTGTCCGGGACCCGGTACTTCTTCTCGTACCGGTCTCTTCTAGCTGGCGTCGTGGAAGGGTTCTTGAGGAGGGAAAGGCCCTCATCCCAAATGTCGTCCAACAGAGGCACTGCGAGGACCGTCTTCCTCTTGGCCTCGCGCCGCTGATAAAGGAAGCCTTCCTTTTTCTTCTCCTCAGGGCAGAGTTGGAAAAGCTCGGAAGCCCTGGAGATCATGGAGTGGAAAGATCCGATCTCGTCGGGCGGAGAAGCCCTGGTGGGAGGCGACGACGGAAAATCCTCGTCGTATGCCTCGTCGTCCGTACCCGTCGCTGCCGTGTCAGTCCCCGTATCATCCCCTCGGGTGGACGGGGAGGAGGGCTGGACGGGGCGCGACGGTTGAAAAGGAGGTGGTGGATGGATCCTTCTTTTCTTGGTAGGGGGAACACCAGAAGGTCCCGGTTCTGGATCCCCCGACGGGAGAGGTTCCTCCGTCGGTAACGGTAGCCTCGTCCTTATCTCGGAGCATAAGGACTGTATGGCCAACAAAATGGCCGCCGAGTTGTCTTGCGGCGCTGGCAGAGGGGAATCCGACGGGCGAGCAGGGGCACCGTCGGTATCCTCGACGATGTTGTCGTCGTCACCTGCGTCGGGGTCCATTCCGGCGGGCTGGCCTTCTTCCACGCCTAGGCCGTGGCTTAAGACCTCGATCAGCTCCTCTTCTGAGGTTGAGGCCGAATCTACGACGACGCCCTGCCCCCCCTTCTTCTTCCCCACGGAGGGTTTCACGGGGGTCCTATCGATGGGCACAAAGGAAGACTCCCTCCGCGGAGGCAGGGAGATTCTGGGCCCTGAGGTCGCCACCACTGGTGTAGCCGCCACAGGCTGAGCCAGGGCCGCCGCGACCGTTTCGATAGAGGGCTTGGTCGGATGGATCAAGGCCTTCACCACCTTAGGTGCGCTCACCGCCTTATCCTTGAGGGAGGGGGCACTGCCACGCTCCTCCTCTGCCTTAGAGCTCGACCGGGGCCTCTCCAGGAGCTTCGCCGGGTGCTCGGCCTTCCTCTTACCCGACCCAGAGCGTTGGCTCGTGGTTGATGGTACCGGGGAGGGTGCGCCCTGCCTGGCGCCCGTAGAGCCCGACCGTTCGGCGCTCCCGGTGCCAGCGGACTCGCGGTGCTTGGCCTTATGTTGGGCCCCCGTCGCCGGGGCGCCCTCAAAGGTCTTAGAAGACCGCTCGGATTTCTTCTTCTTCTCGCCAGACGGGCTCTTACCCTCCAGCCAGTTGGCGAGACGTTGATGGCGGTCCTTCATGGTCCGTTCCGACATGTTGCCGCAAAACGCACAGTCCTTCTCCACGTGCGTCTTGTCCTCATGAAGGCAGTAAAGGCAGAAAGAGTGTTCGTCCTCCTTGAAGACATTCTGAAGCTGGCATCCAGGGCAGACCCTGAACAGCTTTCCGGGCGTCGAGCTTCCCTTCTCCTGGGCCATCTCCGAGACCGGGCCTGAGAAGCTTCTGGAGTCCTCCGAAGCGTAGCTCGACGAAATCTTCACCCTTGAGGGGCACAGATGAATCCGACACGGGTCCCCGTTGATCGGATGTAGGATCGGTGGAGCTTGAGGCTCTTTTGACCGAAAGAATTGAAGTTTTTTGTGAAAAAGCGCGAAAAATAGCACTAACGCTCGAGAGCAATAGCACGAGGATCCCAACACATGAACGTGCGGTAAAAATCTGAAGATGGCTGCCAGAGGCGGTGCTTAGGTAGAGGGCAGTCATTGGCTGTGGTCAGTATGACGCAGAGACCAGTGAGAGGATTCCCAGCCTGACGACGGGAAATATTCATGAGCATGTGAATCCATGCCAGACCCCATGCTGGAGAAATGAATCTATACTGGATCAACAACCAAAAAGACAAGGAATAAAAAAAAACAACCCAACTGATTCATCGACCCCCAATAACGGAGCACCACCAAAACTACAAACGAAAAAAACGGGTAAATCGACACTCCCATCTAACAACCCGATTGGAAGATTTTTTTGAAAAACTAGGGAAGACTCCCACAGTGAATCGTTTTGAACTTTCCGACTTAGAAATTCTGGCAGGAATCCCACCATGCCCTCAAAGAAACCTAAAAATTTCACCAAAGCCAGAAAAGACTTTTGAGGGGGGAGGCCTACAACCGCAAATGCGCTGGCACCCAAGCCAACCTTCCTCACGCCAAAAGTCAGAAATAACCAAAACTGGTACAGACAACAAAATCACAGAAAACAGATCTCAGTGCTATGAGGATGGTAAGAATAATTCAATATTGAAAACAGTAATATCAGGAGAGAACAAAGGAAAACAAGAAGAAAGTAAACTAAACTCTGACCAGATGGGGGAAAAAACAAAAACAAAGAAACAACAAAGGCAATAGACAACACAAATCAAAAACCATTGTTTATACAACCAGATATATTAGGGAAAAATAATAGCGAGACTTCACTCAACGAAAGTAAAGCCGAGAAGGAGGAAAAAAAAAGAGACAGCTTGGCACAACCTAAAGCAAGCTACCAGTGGAACCAAGAAGAAATAAAAGTGGCAGAGGCAATATTGAACTATAAAAAAATGATAAAACTCAGAGAGAACACCCCGGGTGTTGGAAACCGTCGCCGCAACATAAAAAGCCAGATGTCTCGACAGATGCCTTACGACTATTGTTCTCCACGCCACACAAAGCTAAAATAGAAAGTGAATCCCCAAAGAAAAAAGAAAAAAACTCACCTGTTAAAAACGTGGACATACTACCCGTCATGTCAGCTGTGACCATCGCACTGGCACCTTTCGGGAAATTATATGAAACAATAAACTAAACATTAAAAGACCATACTTCACTATTAGCAGCTTGCAACATGAAACTAACCCACTTGGAAGGGTATATAACAGCTTTAGAGGCATGGAAGCCATCCACAAAGGAACAAGGTACTATGACGGATAAAATGGAGGTGTTCCAGTTTAAAAAAAAATCAGTATCCAATAGTTCTCAAACCAAACAGATTGAGTACAAGGAAACCAGACACGAAGATGAACAAATAGCAACCACAACAAAAATTAACTGGAGACCGTCATCAATTAAAGATAAAATAGATACGAACCTAGGTGAAACTAAAAAAGGCTTAAAAGAGGATCAAAAAGAAAACCAGTCGACGAGGGTCCAACCCGAGAATAATCACCAACTTCAGAGAAAAAAGATCACAAAAAATAGCTCAACTCAGAAAGAACAATTGAGCACAAAGGGATCCACTGCACAGGATAAACAACGTATGGAAAAATTGCAAACTTGTTCATGTCTAAGTGGATATCTGGGATGGACCAAAAAATAAAAGTCGTAGAAAGTGAATTACAAGAGACAAAGACGAAAGCAACACATAAACTTGTGGAGGAGAGCTCGCTTGACTTATCGGACCGAAGTACATATTCGATTGAAAACTCAGAGTCGGAAATACCCCGACCGAGTGGAAAGAAAAGAAAGGTGTCCATTGCGGAGGATAACTCCTCAAGAACAGAGCACAGGGACAAATACAAGCAGAAACAAACAAAGGCGCCAGAAAAAGAGAAAAATAAAATAGACTATTTAAACTACAGAAGAAGTCGGATAACTTCAGAAAGGAAAACGTTGTTTCGATTGGCTAACATAAAGATAAATAAAACCAAACATGAAAGCCCCAAAGACCGCCCCGCACAGAGTTCAAAAGAAAAACATGAGGGCGAAAGGCTTGATAACACACCGAATAGTGGAACCTGTCACAAACAACATCATCATAACCAAAGAGCACGACAAAACAAACCAGAAACATCTCCATATAGAAAAAAGTCGGACATAGCAGATAAGCGAAATAATAACCAAAGAAGAGAAAAAAACTAGTCCAAGTGACAGACACTCAGAAAGAAGAACCAGATCAAACAGAAGACACTCAGACTATTCCATACAGCCAAACCCCACTCGGACATCAGCAATTTTTAGTCACAAGTGTAACTCATCACGCACCTTGAAATTAGAAAAAATTGACAAAAAGGGAGAAAAGATCTTACTAAACAGAAGAGCAACCATGAGACTTCTACAAAAAGATCATAAAGAAGATCAAATTAGAAGTAGGGACTTAAACATAGTAGAGTTCGCACACAAAGCTCGGACGGATAGTATCTTCCTGCATATTACATCTCACATAGTGAAAAACCTCCTGTTATCAGTGGCAGGAGACCTAGCCAAAAGAGGATATACCTTAAGGGAAACTACAGCAGAGGAAAGAGGGTACAGAAGAGATGATTCACACAAAACAAGAGAAAAACGTAATTATGAAACAAATGAAAAAGAAATAAGGAAAACCACACAGATAACACCTGTAACTGAAAGACTAACTAGAACAAAGAGGAAATTCAATTCAATATCGGAGATAGATGACCGAAAAGAAGAAGATAAACGTCGAAAAACACGAGAATTATTGGATCAAAGTGATTCAAAGATGAAAAGTGACAAGGAAAGAGTAAAGACCAGAGAAAAGCTCTTCTCCCAAGACAGCTGGACACACAACGACAAGAACATCTCTGAGAAAGCCTAAAGGTCGTTTTCTTTTCCAGATCACCAGAGAAAAATAAAAACGTACTATTCGTGAAAACACCTCGACGCGGAATCAGACGAAAGAGGCAGAAAAGAACCCTAACAAATGGGCATGGATTCCTTCGGCGTTGACAAGATATGTTAGGAAATAGCAACCAAATCGTCCCTCTGACAACCTAGAAGGAGAGACGTTAAAGGAGCAACACGCAGCCCAAGAACCACAGCAAAACATCATCCTTGGCTCTTGGAACACAAGAGGCCATATTCACCTGACGCAACCAGGAGAGGTGAAACTTGGCCAATTCGACCTAATAAGTTTGCAAGAGACCTGGTTGCTATATCCGCCGAGCCTGGACGGCTTTGAAGTAGTACTCGCACCGGCCCAAAAAGGAGATAGTGGACGTCCTACTTCAGGCTTGCTGACAGTCGTAAGAACTGGCGGAGCTCTCAGTATAGTCCACAACCTGATATCATCTCTGGCAATTCAGGCAACATTGCTAGAATGGAAGAAAGAGGACTCTAGGCAAAAAAAATCCAGGCAGGATCTTATCCTATTATTAAACATCTACTGGAATCCACTGACAACAAAGATAGCCGGTCAAGTGGCACAGCGAGTAGAGCGCTCGCTTTGACACCCGTGCAGAGCCTGTTAACGCAGGTTCGAATCCCGGCGGGGCCAAACTCAGCCTTTCATCCTTCCGAGGTCGATAAATGAGCACCACACACCGTGGGTAATAATAAGCAGCGCTCGGATACCTGAGGGTTTGTAGCGCTATATAAAAGCCTAATTATTATTATTATTATTATTATTATTATTATTATTATTATAAATTATTATTAAGGGATTCCTAAATAATGTGGAAAAAATTCTAACAGACGCAACAGAAATATATGACATGGATCACATCTTGATATGCGGTGACTTAAATGCCACCTGTCCTGCACTCGAGATGGAAACGACTCCTCATAACATGGGTAGTGCACAATCAATAGCGAGAGGTACAGCATGGGCAAAACTGATGGAATCCCGGGATCTGTACAACTTAAATTCCCTCGAATCAGCCAAATCCAGAATTCCAACATGGGAAAGTGCTGGCAGAAGAAGCACAATTGATTACATCTTTGCCTCAAAAGAGCTATATCTCCTAACCAAAAGTTTCAAGGTAGTGAAGACCACGGCCAGTGATCACAATTTACTAACTGCAAAGTGGCCAGCAAAAAAAAAAGACGCCAGTGATAATGCCGAAAAATCTGGAAATAAACCAACAAGGAAACCGATTGAAAATTACGACAGAAGGCATAATCTGTATCACGGCAGCTTACAACAGACAAAATAACCAAAACACTTTGAAAGAAAAACTGGATTACCGTCCTCTTTTGATCCCTTACCTACATCCACGACGCAATAGAACTTATGACAAAACTCATTTACATACTCATAACGAAGAGCTTAGGATAAAGAAATCAAACCTAAGAAAGGCTACTCGGCTTGCACGAACAAATCCAACACAAATAAATGTAGATTCGGCAACCAAAAACAAAAGACTGTACAAATCGTGGATACAATCGATACGATGGAAACTATATCAAGTGGATGCAGAGAACATGCTAAGAGCAGTGTGCAAAAAAAACTCACAAGAGTTCTGGACAATCATAAAGCACAAAATCGCACCTACGGACATAAAAACCATAAACGGTGTCCCAGAAGAAAAATGGAGTGAGCACTACACTGACTTATACAAAGATCCTACCCCAGGGGAAACAACATCAACCACTCAAGACCACTCCAAATGGATGGTATGCTCAGAGGAGAATATTCTGATAAAGATCACGAATCTAAACAACTCCCGTGCCCCAGGTCCAGATGGCATCTCCAACGCCCACTTGAAACAGGATGCAGAAATTTGGGCTCCACTAATATCAGAAATCTTCAGAAGATCGAGGATTTCGAGATCCATCCCCGATACGCTGAAGACAGCAAACATCGTCCCAATTTATAAGAAGGGCCCGAGGGACGACCCGAGAAATTATAGGCCGATCGGACTATTAGATGTTCTCGGCAAACTTTTCGGATCACTGCTGTTGGACGAACTCCAGATATGGCAGAAAGAGGCAAAAACAGACCCCTTCCAGTCAGGGTTCGAAAAGAATTTGGGAACGTCAGTCAACATTATGCTGATTAGCATCCTAAAATCAAAAGTGTTTGAGGGGCAACCATCAATATTCATTGCCTCAATTGATCCGGTCCAAGCTTTTGACCGCGTAAATAGGGAAAAACTGTGGAGAAAACTGGAGAACCAAAAATGTCCACCATCCATTCTTGATCCAGTGAAAGCCCTATATAGCGAAACGTCCATCAAAATCCGGCTCAACGAAGCAGGCTTGATGTTTGAAAGCATAAAAACGGCCAGAGGTGTGAAACAAGGCTGTCCTCTGGCGCCGGCGCTGCATAAGGCCTATATGGCCGACATAGCAGATTCCGAAAACGACACTCGATCATTTCCTCCGCAAATAGGCGATTCAAAAGTGACAAGATTGCTGTATGCAGATGACATTCTACTAATAGATCAAACAGCAATTGGACTCCAGAGACAAATAGACAGTCTCACAGCCTATCTGAAGAAAAATGACCTGGAGCTTAATACATCAAAAACGAAAATTTTGGTCTTAGAAAAACCGACGAGACCGAACACAAGATCGCAATGGTTCGCAAATTCGAAGAAACTAGAAATAGTCAAAAGCTGTACTTACCTAGTGGTGAAACTCTCGTCCAGTAAAATTGATAAAACGATGCAAGTACATCTGTTTTCCAAAACAAAAACTTTAGCAGCACAGGCAGTGTCTTTGGATAGGAAATTCTCAATTCTTCCACTCATAAACTTTTATAGAGCAAAGGTCTGTCCAACTCTGACCTACGGAGCCGAAGCCATGCCACATCTGCCGAAGACACTGTGGGCTAAACTTGAAGGTATATTTTGGCGCAGAGTACTATGACTTCCAAACTCCACTCCCATTGCAATCATTCGACGCAAACTGAGTCTACAATCATTGGAATCTGTGGTCAGGAGAAACAGTCTATTATTCCTGGGCAAAATCATAAGGAACCCACGACCAAAAATTCTGGACATCATACTTCAAGAGTTGAAGAGTGAAAGAAAAACAACGATAACAAGATGGTACAGTAGACTACTGGAACAAGCGGACAAAATCGGATGTTCAGAATGGAACATAGAACGGATCCCGGGAAAAATAAAGAAAAAACTTAAAATACAAGATTGGATTGAGACTCTAGACAAAGCAGAAGATCTCAGTCTCCACACACCATACAACGAACACGCAAAAAATAGACGAAGTCAGAAACTATCTAAAAAAGTTTCCAGATAAACGACTGAGAACAACCTTTTTAAGAGCAAAGTTAAATTTATTGAAAACCAATGAGATTCTCTTTTGTAGAAAACAGTCAACTACCAAAAACTGTCGCTGTTGTAAGAAGATGGAAACCGCAACACTACGCCATCTCCTCCTTCATTGCTCAGGAACGGAAAACCTACAAACCATCTATCTCAATCCACACAGCTCGGCACCTAACCACAAATGAAGAAACTTGGCGGAATATGCTAATGTGTGGCAATTCCACATCTTTGACAGTGGCTACAGCGAATCTTTTGGAAAAACTGAAGCTGGAGGAAATTAATCTAAAGAAAATTTCATTGGTAGTCCAAGCAAACAGAAAACTGCACGACATCCACAATGGGAAACAGTGAAAAACGCAAGAAAATCAGGACAGAATTTGTAAAAATTGTTAATACAATTAAACACAATAATAATTAAAAAAGAATATATTGGTCATGGGCCCCTCAGGGTTCTTTCAGAGGCATTCTATAGTGAACTTCGCCATTGCGAGGAGGTGTATGATTATTCTGCCACAGGGCCCGTCTGGGTAAACTCCATCTCCCGTGCCACCCAGGAGTTCTATACCGGGTTCCCAGGGGACCGTCAGCCTGGTTATGTGCTTATTTGAGCTAATGCCTCTTTCCAGAATTAGTCTGATTTCCCGCAGGACCACAGAAGGGGAAAAGCGAGTCTATAACCGTGCATCCCCTCAAACAAGCAGATCTAGTGAGGGGTTGCACTTGCTTAAGGTTTCTGGCGTCCTATACCATCCGTAAGACACCTTTGCTGTCCCCTCCCTCTTTGTGATGCATCTGAAGCTTCTAAATATGTGGGCCCAGATTTAATTCCTCCGCCCCCAGCTACCTTTCCAACCTGGTCATATAGTTCTCTTTCTTGGAGGGGTCTGATCTGTCCAGCAGCTTGTATAGGAGAGGACTGATATCCTACCCCTGGGCATTGCTGCAGTCAAGGTGAGTTCTAAGGCATTAAGCAACCTGCCACCATGTACGTTTGTGTTATGGTGTGACAGCCAGTGCTGAAGCTGAGTGTATCTGAATCTCTCTTCCTCTGGGACTTAAAACTTGGCCTTGCACTCTTCGAAGGACAGAGGAACGCCATTTATAAAGAGGTATTTCAGTTCAGATAGGCCTCCCTCCCACTATCTACGGAACCTCGCTAAGTTCAACCCCAGCCTGCACTCTGGGTTACCCCACACTGGGGTAAGAGGACCTAAGGTAGTCCTAACACCCCATCTGCTGACCTCCCTCCTCCAGCAATGAATAGAGGTCTTGGTAGAAGCCAGCGGGCCCGCGCCACCAGCCTGGTCTGCCAGCTTGAGGTGGGGTAGGGCAGAGAGCGGGCCCGAAGCCCAGGATTTTTCAATCTGCTTCTATCTGGGCAGATAGTCAGCCTCTTGCCATGCAAAGGAGAAGGATAGCTGCGTCACCAGGCTGTACATGGAGACATATTAGACTCAGAGGCTTCCGCTAGGGACTCCCCTTAGCATCACCCTCCTGGCCACCCGAGGCTTCTTCCTACCCCATATAAACTTCTTCATCCCCCTCTCTAGCCTTCTCATGTCCTTTTCAGTAACTGTGACAGGCAATGCGAGGCAATGCTAAAGGAGCCTCGAGACTAGGTTCATTTTAAGAGCAGCATTTCTCCAAAGCCATGAAATCTCTTGCTTGTGCCACCGATCTAGGTCGTCCAGCCGGGTCCTGAATAACTGCAAGAAATTGGCCTAGTAAACTTCTTTGACCTTGTTCGGTATACGGACGCCAAGATAAGTGATACTGGCCTTATCCTAGGGGACCAGACTTTTGTTTTCAATCAGTTCCTGTTGCCTCTGCGAGATGCTTACCTCCATGGTGCTAGACTTCATGTCATTAACCTTGAGCCCTGATGCTCTGCCGAACATCGAGATTTTTTGCCATAAAAGTCTCAAGGGAGGAGTCCACTTGCATGAGGGAGAGCAGTAAATCATCTGCGTATAAGGAGATTTGATAAGTGTTTACCCCACTGACACTCCCTGTATTTGCGGGTTGGCCCGGATGCTAGTGGCAAATGGCTCCATTGACAGTGCAAAGATTAGGTGCGACAAAGGGCAACCCAGTCGGGTGCCCCAAGAGATTTCTAATTTTGGGGACCTAAGCCCATTGATTCTGAGCAATGTGGTGGGTTGCTGGTAGTTGGCCAAGACCCGTTTTTTAAAGTTTGGCCCAATCCCATAGTGGGTAAGAACCCTTCCTGTGTAGCCCCAGTCCACCAAATCGAATGCTTTAAGGGCGTCCAGTGAAACAATGCCCAACTCTACCCATGCCCTGGAGGCGCTCTCAATAAGGTTTAGTGTACGCCTGATATTGTCATGGGTGGTGAAGCCCACAATGAAACCAATCTGATCGGGGTGTACAAGGTGTTACAAGACCCTAGAGAGCCTAGATGCTAGGATCTTGGAGAAAATCTTTGCATCACTGTTCACTAATGTTATGGGCTTGTAGGAGCCGCATTCATTTGGGTCTTTCCTAGGCTTAGGTATGAGCACCGTCAGAGTTTCTTCCATGAAGGGTGAAATGCGCCCAGTGACTAGGAAGGAATTAAAGAGTGCCGTTACATGAAGAGATAAGATGTGGGTTTAGGGCTTATAAAACTGGGCTGTAAACCCATCAGGCCCTGGAGCTGTGTCTTTCAGGTGCTTGATTGCTGCTGCCACCTCCTCGGGGGAGATTGGCTGTTCGAAGGGGGTCTACCAAGCCTGGTGGCATGGTAAGGGAGGAAATGGTAGCCAGGTGGTGTGATTGCATTTCGCTCCCAATTGGGGTCTCTGCCATGACGCCCCTTTGGTGCTTGATTGCTGCTGCCACCTCCTCGGGGGAGATTGGCTGTTCGAAGTGGGTCTAGCAAGCCTGGTGGCATGGTAAGGGAGGAGATGGTAGCCAGGTGGTGTGATTGCATTTCGCTCCCAATTGGGGTCTCTACCATGATGCCCCTTTGGTGCTTGATTGCTGCTGCTACCTCCTCGGGGGAGATTGGCTGTTCGAAGGGGGTCTAGCAAGCCTGATGGCATGGTAAGGGAGGAGATGGTAGCCAGGGGGTGTGATTGCATTTCGCTCCCAATTGGGGTCTCTGCCATGACGCCCCTTTGGTGCTCTAGCAGTGCGTTTAATTTATCCTCTCCTGTGGCCTTCAGAGACCTATCTGAGCCCAGTAGTGTTTGGATGTTATGTGTGTGTACTTTATTCAGTTTATATGCAAATAATCGGTTTGCCTTATTGCTATTTGCATAGTCAAATTGCTTGGTGTCTGAAAGGGCTTGAGCAGATTTATTGGCTACGTTTTTTAGACTGACTGATCTTTTGTGCCCTCGCTAGTGCTTGGACCCTATCCTCTAACTGCACTTGTTGCAACTTGCTGGCTCTCTGAAGCGATGCAGCGCCCGTGATGAACTTCCCCAGTATCAGCAGTTTTATAGCTTCCCAGACCGTTGAGAACCAGTCTTCAGCCGAACAGTATTCAGCGCAATAGTTAACTAAGGCGATCAATATTTCCGCCCGTATTGCTGCATCATGCAGTACCGAGTCTTGTCGTTTCCAGGGCTCCTTGGGGCAGGGCTGGGAACCCAATGGCTTACATAGAGGCCCCCACCGTGGCGTATTCTGAGATTACCTTTGTCAGAATGCTAACCTCTGCAAGAAGGGAGAAGAGCATGCGGATATAAGTATCAAATCTATTGTTGAGAGACCCTTATGAACATGGGAGTAGAACATGCAGTCATGAAATCCTGCGTTGGAAATCCTCCAGACATCAACTAGCCCCACTTTCCTGAGAAACTTGGGCAAATCCTGTGGCATGTTTGTAGTCCTCTCTGGTGGGTGGGAGAGTTTTGTGTGCTGCGGCGTTTGGGGCCAAAAATTTAAATACTTCCCCCCACCCCCTGAGTATCTGGCTCTCTGCGAAGGAGATAATGTCTGGGCATATTGCATGCAGGAACCGATCCGGCGCGCAATTCAGGCAATAGATAGATGCGAATGTGAGTGTTAACTCAAACAAGTGCCCTTTAACTAATATGTATCTACCCAGTGGGTCCCACTTCACTGTGATCTTGGTTAGGGGAACCTCCCTGCTGAAGAGCAGCGCCACCCCCCACCCCTTATTTGGTGAAGTGCGCCCTTGAGAACCACCCAAACATAATACGCTGTTCATCTGTGGCTAAGAGGTGTGTCTCTTTCAGACAGACTATGCCAGCTAGTATGTCTGTTAGTCTGCGGGTGACTGACTTTCGCTTGCTGGAACGTTAAAGCCCTGCATGTTCCATGTCACCATACATAGCTCTTTTGCACTGTTGTGCGTGCGACCCTTGCGTGTGCCTCGAATTCAGACAGCCCCTCAGATCAGCCCGGCCAGCCGCCGGATCAGCTCATATGAGCAAGCTCGCCCCACGCTGGGCCTGTAAGATTATGTGGCGTGGTATCATATTCCCAGACCGGACTATCTGGCTGTGGGGGACGAGATCTTACTATCCGGCAGTCGTCCGTGCCCCAAGTTTTCACCAGCTGCACCCGCTGGGATCCTGCGCCGTGGTCGGCATTCCGACTTCAGAGTCATGGCCTTGTTCTGCAGAATCAGGGCATAGCAACCAGGATTGGACCAGGAGCTATCATAGAGCCATGCTTCACCTCAAGCTCCAAGGCACGCCCCCTGCAAAAAAAATCAATTTTAAGCTTAATGTTACATAATAAATTCATTCTTGGAGAAAAAAAAATTCTCATTTGCGTTTCCTTTTAGAATAAGGATGCTACAGATTAACTGGCTTAGAATAACTGACTTCAGTAGTTAAATTTACTCCAATAAAACCTTCAAGCAGAACGCTTTCAAAACCAAAGTTACTGACGGTCCTGAGGAATGCGACTAAATAGTTAATGTCGCAGAAACCGGTCAACCAGTAAACGCAGGGATATCTGATATTTGCTAGTGATTTCCTGGAAGTAGAGAATACAATAATAATGTTCTTTTAGCCTATACTTCAGGAACTGATGAGAGGTGAAAAATAAGGAGCGACAAAAGCTCCCTCTTGTTCCTTTTTAAACTGCTCACAGGCACATTGCTATTTTTGGGTCAAGACAATGTAGACTTTTGTTTTTTCTAGCCTCATAAACATTGGTGCTTTAAAGTAGTTTTATTCTTTCTGATTCTCTCCTATTGCTTTTTGCTTTTTCAATCAGTGCATGCTATGGAAAAGCTATACTGCTGAGATACAGGCTAGTAACTTTCTTTAGGGAAACAGCTAGTTGCATGCAGCACCAGTAATCGAAAGTGGTTCTGTCCTATATTTGTTACAATTCATACATTTTAGTATATGAAAGAATCTGAGCAATCGAGGGGCCCTTCTTGTTTTGTTGAAGTTGTCTGGCCATCTGCATGTATGGACTTGGGAGATGACTCCTGTGAAAGCAGGGATTATACTGTCTCTAGGTAGCATTCTCTACACTCTATAGGGCACAGACATTGCTAGTTTGCTCCTGTTAGAGTCCGGGTTGCTACAGGGGAAAACCTGTGCTGGACAACATTGTGCAACATGTGCAGTGCAGCAAGATGTGCCAACAAACAGAAAAGTAGTCCACTTTGCACCATTAGCCATCCCACAAGCCTCTGTTGATGTCAATAGCTGCAGTTAGTATTAAGGACTGTAATTAACTTTTGGATTGGTGGATAGCATTTCAGTTTAACATTTTAAATGTTTTATTATCTCACAGATGCATTGTCTGTCTCTGCAGACTGCAACTATAGCTCGAACTGTCCGGATACCCAAAAGCCTAACCTTAGTCATTATGGTCCTTGCAAATGTATAGTCAATCGATTAATTTAGGATTTACAATTTTGTGAAATGCTAGGCACTTCATAATTCAGTTTTGGACTACTTGCTTATTGGAGAACATTCTAAACCTTATTTATGGGTACCATTTATCAGTACTGTTTTTGTTTAACTTCTCTAATTCATTAAACTTATGAGACCACACAAAACATTGGGAATTTGCATGCATATGATATTTGGTATTTCTCTCTGCGAATTCCACTCTTTAGAACTAGAGAATAAGGTACCTGCTTTTTGAGAATTTGGTTGTAAACTCTAGATCTCGGATTGTGATTTGTCCAGAGTATCATTAATAATGCATGGTGGAATATATTTGTGTAAATATGCTTCTGCAAGTTAGTCCTAAATTGGTTTATTGGTTCTGATATTTTTACGTTTTCTCACTGTATATATGTGACTGTGCATGTAGGGTTTATGTTCCCAGTTTTAGTCTGCCCTATACTATCATGAGCACATTGTTGTGTGTGCATTTTCTTTTCAAGTTGCATAATGTTTTTCTGTTTCTATTATGTTTTGTTAACATCGTTGTGTGAATTGTAACCCATTCCAACTGTTCTTTCTGATACACAGTGCCCATATTGTGTTACTTCCTGAGTGGAGTCTTCCATTGGAGTACTACCTGATCCCCTTCCTCATTATAGTGGGAATCTGTCTTGTTCTAATTGTCATCTTCATGGTAGGTATCTTTCCTCAAATCTATTTTTCTTTGTATACAGACAACACTATTTAAATAAAAAAAATAACGGCATACATCATAGTTCTCGATGGAAAGACATACTGCATGCCCTATATCGTTTAACTTTGTTTCACAAATCTTGAGTATTTTGTTTAGTGAACCTATTTGTAGTCACTTAAATAAAAAGGTAGGGGATAGGTAGTCTCAATATAATTTCCACTGAACTCTACTGACTAATTTTCCTGTTCTGCAGCAAGTGTATGTTTTTGTTTCCCATTCCTGGGCTTGTACTTTCCATTTGTCTTCTGGTTCCTCTGATTCTTTGTTTCACTGTTTTAAATCTTCTGGGCATTTAAACTTTTCTTTTTGTACACACATTCACTAAGCTTCACTGTAATAGCTATATGATACATGGAAGCTTACAATATATGTGTGTTCACATGTAACTTTATTCGGTTTAAAACCATAAAAGCATGGTTGCATCACAATGTATAAAGAAAGTGGATACCAGCAATACATGAGCTACAGTTACACGTGAAGACCCAGTACTTTCCTGTGTAGAATCAATTGAACATTTTAAAATCTGAATTCATCTCTTTACATACTATAATTCATTAAGTCACTTAGTACTGATTAAGTCATTTAATACATTGACATTTTTTCCTTTACTTTATACTTTTTGCTCTTAAGAGCCAAGTTCAGTGAAGTAATCATATTTGTATGATATACCTTATTCTAAATCAGGGGTCTGCAACCTGTGGCTCTGCAGATGTTTTATACTACAACTCCCATGATCACCCACCATTGCCAAAGCTGAAAAAGGCTGACGCGATTTGTAGTCCAAAATATATAACGTATTACAAACTGTGCTTTGGTATGTTTTTCCACCTCATCGGGTTCTGCATGCATTCTACATATGATCAACTGGAATATTTCTTACCTTAAACGAATGAAGATACCAAGTATTAAAGGAGATGATGGTGTTAGTGTATTTTATAAGGAATGAAATACCCCATGAGGTACGTTAGAAAGGTCATTGCAAGTCACCTTTGAGTTCTGTGACCATGTAAAGGAACTCTGCCTTAGGCCTTGTTCCTCTATATGGTCACAGAACTGCATGGTGACCTGCAATTTCCTTATACTGTAAAGTAGGAGTACTTTATTTTTATTTTATTGAGCATTTGTAAGGCGCTTTATACAACAGAATTGTGTTTCAAAGCACCACAAGGCTACATAGGAAGGAAACGGAATAATAAAATTGGCATAACAGTAATATACAGTCATGGTCCTACTAGGCCTTGTGGCATTCAGTCGTGCAAGTGCATTGAAGAGAGGTGGAAGGGAGAGAGAGCAGAGGAGGGGACAAGTGCTGGAGGAGGGCCCGGAGCGGGACTCCTCAAAGGGAGAACCCCAGGCTAATTGCTAGTAAATGTGACTCAAGGGTCCTCGTTGTCCACTGATACCGTGATGTTGTTTGCCATTTGGGAAGGGCTAGGTTGAGGGTCTTCTAGTCTGAAAGGAGAAGTAGAAGAGTCAGCTCTGTTAGACGGTCGGTTAGGATTGTAGATGATATAAACCACAGGTCTTGGCACCTGGCTATTGGTTAGAACCAGTTGAGGTCCAGGTTGTGCTGGTACCCGAGTAGGTTGACCCAAATAGTCCTCAGATTGAGGATAAAAGTATGTATGTGGAGCTGCCAAGCAGGGGCCAGTAGGACAAGGGAGTGGGTGGGAGAAGTGCTGGTTTTGAACGGGAGTAAGGGCCTGGGATCCATGAAGATTCATGGGGAGCAGGCCAATGGTCACAGCGGCAGTCGGGTGATTAGCAGGGGAGGGAAAGAGATGAGAAAAGCAGAGTTTTAAGCAGTTTATGGAACATGAGGAGGTCCGGCTCAAGTCTGAGAGGGGCAGGGAGTTTGTTCCAAAGGGAGGGACCAGCTGAGGAGGGAGATCTGCCCCACTCTCTGCTTGGGAAAGTGTTTGTCAGAGAATTGGAGTTAGAGGAGCAAAATACTCTAGCAGCAGAGTATTTAGGGAGATAGCGTGGTCCCAGGCCCCAGAAGGCATTGTGGATGCTCCAGAGTGTCTTGAATTTGATCTTTGCAGCCACTGGGAGCCAGTGGAGAAATTTTTGGGCTGGAGGGATACGGTCCCTGGGCTTCAGGCCAAGGATAAGTCTTGCAGCCCTATTCTGGATTAGCTGGAGGGAGTGAAGGGGGAAAGAGGGAGATTGAGAAAGAGGTGTCTCTGGTAACATTGAGCTTCTGGGGGAAGTTGAGAAAAGGAAGAATGCCTCTGAGGAGGTGGAGCTGGAAGTGGGGCTTTTTTAGTAAGGTCCATGATGTGAGGGGTGAAGGAGAGAGCATATTCAAAATGACAGAGGTTTTTGGTCTCACAGGATGGAGGGGTAGGGGGCCCAAAGAGGGTGGTGGGAGGGTAGAAAGAAAAGCGGGCACAGGTGCACTGATGAGGAGTATCTCTGTCTTACTGGCATTGAGACAGAGATCACTTGCAGCACACCATGCCTGAATGGTGGACAGACCGGGATCAGAGAGGAGGAAAGGGAGGTAGTAGTGGGGAGTTTGAAGGAAAGCTGTGTGTCATTGGCATAACACTGGAAATGAGAGAAGGAGATCAGGTGGGCACGAGGGACAAGATAGATGTTGAAGAGCCATGGCGATAGGATAGAACCCTGAGGCACGCCACAGCTGGAGAGTGTGGTGATGGAGGAAAAAAGGCCCAGTTGCAGCTGGGAAGGGCGGTTAGTGAGGAAGGAGGTCAGCCAATCCAGTGCCCGGTCACTGAGGCAAAGGGTGCCACCGAGTTGTTTTATCAGGATGGAATGGTTGACTGTGTCAAAGGTAGAGGATAGATTGAGGAGAATGAGAACAGGAGAGTTGGAATCAAGATGTACAAGCATGGTTTCACAGGTGTTCGGGAGGGCAATTTCCGTGCCTCTGGATGCCCAGAATCCAGATTGATGGTCATGACGGCATCCAACAAGATCAGTGTGGAGTGTCAGTTGGGGGAGGACCAACTTTTCCAAGAGTTTAACCAGGAAAGGGGTTGTAGAGATAGGGCGAGAGTTAGCCGGGCAGGAGGGGTCAGCAGACATTTTTCTTTTAAGAGAGGGTGCACAAGGGTGAAACAACAATCAATCAATCAAGAGAGTGCATGAGGGAAAGAGCCAGTGGCGAAGGAGTGCTTACAGAAGTTGTCAAGAGCCGAGGCAAGAGAGGAGATGTTGTCCTTAATGGTTCTGGATTAGCAAGGGAGCACCTGTTTTGTGGAGGCCCTCCTAAAGCAGACCAGTTTAGAGACTGCATCCGTTGCTATAGGCAGAAGGGGGGAGAGTGAGTGAGTGAGGGAGGTGAGAGGAGGAGAGGCAAGGGAGGCTGTGGAGAAGGCGTGGGAGGGGAGATAGGGGTGGAGGAGAGTGAGAACAGGATGTTCCTGAGTCTTGGATGTGAAGTGAGAGGCCAAGGCAGAGCAACTCTGCACTTGTGTTTCTGAGATGCTAGGTCGGTGTCATACCAGCTGTTGTTCTTGGTGGCAGTTTTTAGGCAGATCCTCATGGCAGGGGCAAGGATGTCAAGGGTGTTAGAGATGGCAAGGTGCAAGTTAGCATGGACAGAGTCAGAGAGGGAGTCATGGGCAAGGATGGGAGGGGGGATGTTGGTGGAGGCAAAAATATCAACTGACACTTGCTTCATCAATCGAATTGACTGTGAAGGAGGCTAGCACTGCAGGTGTTTTTTTTAGCTACACCTTCCAATGTCTTTCCTTCTCATTCTGGTTCGTATAAAGGGGCAGATTGTCTCCACTATCTTTGGCCACAATGCAATTGTATTTACCAGGAGGTAAACATCTGCACCACTGCAGCTCAGTTATTGCCACTTCTGTTTACTCTCAAATATTTCACATGCATTTTGGCCTATGTGTATTTCACGAGTGTAGAAATATCTTTACGCTGCCCCCATCGACATTCGAACCCAACAGATCAGATTTTGAACTGTTGACTTCAAAGCTTTAGTTTTCAGAGAACATCTCTATTTCCCTGTGCAATCCTGGGGTGTGAAGCCCACTGTTCTGAAAGCAGGGCCAGTAGGTCATCAGTGAACATTGCTTATTTATATTGGCTTTCTCCAAATTTAATCCACTTTACAGTGGTGTCACTCTCACCCTCAATGCAAAGTGTTCTAGAGCGAGTTTGAATACGAGAGGGGATAAATGGAATCCTTGACGTACTCCTCATCCGCTCTTAATTTTCCCTGTCATTTGTCCATTTTCCCTTGCCTTCATAACTGGATCGGCATAGCATGCAAATTCTCCCGGCATGAAATTCTCCCTTCGTCATCATGGTTAATTCCATAGGTCCAGTCTACTCTGTCAAACGCTTTCTCAGCATCTAAAGTGAGATGAGTGGCTGGAACCTCAGAGAATCTTAATACTTTGTCTAACAGGAGTTATCTTCCTTATATTGTCAAAGGCTTGGTGCATGTTCATAAACCCTGATTGATCAGAGTTAAGGAAATGGTGTATAACATGTTTAAGACTTCATCAGAATCGTTTTGTACATTTTTACATAAATGTTTAATAGACTTTTAATGCAATTTAAATGTGTAAACAATCAGGCCCCCATCTACCTAGCCTCTCGATTCTCTCAGTACATACCCACGCGGTCGGTTGTCTTCGGGTCTGGAGCGCTATACAAATAAATAAAATACAAATACTATAAGCCTGACTCATGGAATTATTTGTGTGAAAAACGCACATTTGCGCGCCTTTCTGCCCGAAAATTCCTGTTTGAAGTATAGGGATTTTTGGGCAGAAAGGCACGCAAATCTGCGTTTTTCACGCAAATAATTCCATGAATCAGGCTGTATGTCTGTGGGAACTGCATAGTTTGAGGTTTTCCCCGTCATTTGAAATCAGACTTACTGTTGCTTCCTTCATTGAGTTCGTAATGGTTTCCGATTGTAGGAAAGAGTTAAAGCAGTCCCTAAAATGGGTCCCTAATTCCCAAGAGAAAGCTTCATTTCAAATAAATGGTGGTAAGACCATCAGGGCCAAAGGCTTTACATTGTTGAGACTAAATTGCTTTTAACACTTCTTTTTTTAGAGGATAAGTCTAACCTTTACCGCTCTAGTTTTAGTGTGGAGACCTCCACACCCTGGAAGTCATTTCTGGATTACTTGTCATATTTCTCTGCAGTATGTACCCATTGTAAAGCTCACTGAAGGCGTCTCTTTTCTGTTAATTGTTAGGCCATCTGAATCCCTGGCTGACTAACTGGTAGTATATAGGATCATTGTGTTCTAGTTTTCAGCATGTTAACCATCAACCTGTCAGGCTCATTTCCCTTCTCATAAAAAGTTTGTTCTAAATTTAAAATGTTATGATCCATTCTTTTATTCTGTAGTGTAATCCGTATCCTGTCATAACTTGCATTTTCCTGTAAGCTATATGAGTTCAGGTCTGCGGTCAATCGTTTTTCACATACTGAAGCTCTAAAAGCATCCCATGTAATGTAGTGGGATTTTGTGGTATGGTGACTGCAAAGTAACACACCAATGTGATTTGAAATTTCATTTATCACCTCTTTATTTCTCTCTTGTCCTGGTCCCCCCTCCTTCCCAACTGGCTGAGGAACGCCTGCATCCACAGGCAAGCCAGAAAATCTGGCTGCAAAAGATAGGTGTCTCTTTATGTAGTTTTGAAGGGGTGGGGCCTACATCACACGTGCGTCCCTCTGCGTGCCAGGCCCACACCCTACCCCTAGGTCACCAACATTCCACACCCAGTTACTGTTTTTCTGTCGACTGGGTGGGTCGGAATTTATTGCTGCACTGCGACTCCCTCCTTTTCGGGGCATTTCTTTTTGCTGCCCATTCCTTTTTCCTTAGTGATTGGTTCTTCATTTTTACTTTTTCAATTTGCATCGCCTCCCTCTTTGCATGTCATATGCGACAGGTTTCAAGCACTGCCTCCGTTGCCGGAAGCATTTCTCTGTGGCCGATCCCGTTCACGCCTGAATCCACTGTTTGGATATACATCACACAAAAAGTACCTGTGTCTTTTGCTGTGGGATTCACCGGAGGTCTCTGCAGACTCTTCTTCTCTCCATGTTACAGCTGGGACCGGTACCAAAGACTTTGTTCGGAACAGGAGGGAGGTCGACATCAGTAAAAGGGTGACTATCACCTTCAGGTGAGTTACTAGTTTCGGCACCGGACTTTGGTACGCAGGGGAAGAGTGCCTCCTCAGTTCCGGGGTCTTCACAGGATGGTTCAGGGGGGAAAACCCGGGCCTATTCTCCTCAAAGTACCTCTGGGTGGGAAAGCACTAGTACCTCCTGGTTGGGAAAGTGTTAGCACCTCCAGGTGGGAAAAGGTCTGAGAAGATCCACCCGGTACCGGAAGAGTTATTTACACCAGACAAAATAACGACAGTACCGGGAAAACTCTCTATTACCTCAGTAAGCCAAACAGGCAAGGGTCCATGCAAAGAGGCCTGCGCCTGCGGGGTTGATTCGGTCCACACTGATTCACCTGTACCGGATAAAGCCAAGTCGGCTTCTGTATGTAAAACGTCTGGTACTTCGGTTCCAAAAGACAAAGTATTACCCTCTACTACGGCAGTTGAGCTTTCAAGCTCCTGGGTACCGAGGAAATCACATAAGTCCTGTCACGAGGCATAAGCACTCTCATACAAAATCTAGTCCAGTACCAAATTCTCCAAAAAAGCACAAACGGAAGAATTCTCCCGTGGTATCTATCTCGGACTCTGTACCGGAGAGTCAGAAGAATAATTTTACTCTAATTTCGGACTCAGAAAACTTTGATGCGTCCACATTTTTTACGGTTCCACCGGACAAATATTCAGCACTCCTGTGTGGGTTCAGTCACCTTACATTTTGCCATCATTTTATCCTCAGTCTGAGGACTATTTGGGTCAACCTACTCGGGTACCAGCACAACCTGGACCTCAACTGGTTCTAACCAATAGCCAGGTGCCAAGACCTGTGGTTTATAACATCTACAATCCTAACCAACCGTCTAACAGAGCTGACTCTTCTACTTCTCCTTTCAGACTAGAAGACCCTCAACCTAGCCCTTCCCAAATGGCAAACGACATCACGGTATCAGTGGACAACGAGGACTCTGCTCATTCACCCAAGAAACAGAACATTTCCAAGGACTCTGATTCAGATAAAGACACCACTCAGCCACCATCTAAGGTGTTTCATGACATTGGGGGTCATTACGAGTTTGGAGGCAGCCATGGCGCTATTAGCGCCATGGCTGCCTCCAAACCCGGGTCCGGTCTCACTGAATGGGGATTTAATGGGTCATTCCGACCTTGGAGGACCCGGTAAGTCCCCATTCAGTAAACCATTCCCCATTCCCATTTGAGCCCCCATAGGGCTCAATGGGAATCAGGAAGGCGCTAATAACGGGCCTGCAAATTGCAGGCCTGTTATTAGCTCCAAGGTCCCTTAACGGGTCCTGCTAAGAACGGCTGGTCAGACCAGCCGTTCCTGCTGGGACCCGCTAAGGGACCTCGGAATAGGGCGGTAGAGGCTTAACGGCACCGCCATCCTTAACGGTGCCATTAAGGCCCTACCGCCCAACTCGGAATGACCCCATTGTCGCTAAAGCCATGCAGCCACTAACAATCCTTCCTATGGATAAGACTGAAAAGGCTAGTGTTTTTGGGAAACTGCCATCTCTGTCAAAAGTCCCATTTCGAAGGGATTGGTTCCTCCGACGTATTCCACATCTGATAGGTAATCACCACAGCTGTGCTGCTTTGGAAAATGTTCCTGCGTCTATGACGTCGATACGCTGTCCTCGAGGGACTCCGTCGAGCCAACGTCACTGGATGTTATAAGTAGGACGCACGACGCCCGTAGCCTCAGTTCCGTTTATTCTGCGAACGTGTTCGCTTCAGAGATATCGGCGCACCTCGGTTCTTCTGATTCTATCGGTTCTTCGAACTTGGTTTATGAAGTTATGTCGTCTTCTTCTACCCCGCGGTCGGGATTCAAGAAGTGTCGGGACTGTGGTTCCAAGATGTCACTTATGGACCCGCACGACGTCTGCCTCTGGTGCCTCGGTGAGGACGAGGCCACCGATGACTGTGACGAATGCCAGTCTTTGACGTCAAAGGCCTTGTGGGAGCGAAAGAAGAAGCTGTTGGTAGGTAGGGTTTCCAAGCCCCGAAAGTCGAAATCCGCTGGGCTTCCGACCGACGATTCGAGGGCCGACTCTCCGCGTCGGCATAAGTCCAGGGGGTTTTGGTCCCGGAGTGGTTCCCGCCATTCCTCTGCCTCTTCTAGGAACTTGCGGAAGCGCCGTCACCGGTCGCCTTCCTCGTCCGAGGGCTCTGCCAGATGGCGGGTATCTTGTTCTACCAAGCATTCCTCTCCTGCGGAATGGGAGGCATTTTGTAAGGAAATGATGGCGATCTTCGAGTCGCAGGGCTCTGTTCCGTCCGCACCTTCGAGAGAAGCCGGCAGGGAACGCGCTACGGCCACTGTTTGTACGCCTTCAGGCTCGGGCCGTCTGCGCGATCACCGGGAACCTTTGAGGTCCCGGTCAGAAAAGGTGGATCGCTCTAGCCATGCCCGCTCCAGGTCCCGGTCGTCGACGCCCTCGAGACCGTCGGAGCCTGTGAGGTCTTCTAAGAAGACGTTGACGCCATCCGCGCCATGTCCGTCGAGGGACTCTCTCGAAGCTCCGCCTCCGAGGAAGTCATCGACGCCATCGGCGGCGAGGCCATCAGAGGACACGCTCGGGGCACTGCCCTCGAGGCCTGTGTCGAAGCCATCGGCGCCACACTCGACGTCGACGCTGATTCCGTCGATGCCCTCAATGCCTTTTGTGGAAGCTTTACCAGAGGTACCCCGTGCATCAGTGGAAACTCCGATAAAGTCCCTGAAGAAGTCAGTGAGGCCTGTATTTGAACCATTTTCTGTGCCCTCATCCAGGGATTTATTCCAGCCTCTGGATTACATCTCTGAGGTGGATGAAGGGTCTGATGAAGGTCTGGTTCCTGATGAGGTTCCTGACGAACTCCTGTATGGTCATAGCCAGTTGGAAGACCTGCGTCAGTCTTTGCACAACGCCAGTGGTCTGGGCACCTCGCTGGATGTTGAGTTTGATAGGCCTGAGCCTGGCACTCACGCCGAGTCTTCATACCAGCGTCTCATGTCGAGAGTGACAGAGTACTTGGGGTGGTTTGCGCCACCAGTGGATTTTCTGCAGGGTGACCTGACAGATATCCTTGACCAAGGTCCACCCACTGACCCGGTGCTGCCATTTCATATGGCTTTACAGAGAAGGGTGGCGGCGGCTTGGACTGCTTCGGAGAGTCTCCTGGCAGTGAGTAAGTCGTTGCCGAAAAATACCGTCCAGCCAGTAGCGACCCTGTTACGCACCCCACTCCGGAGAGTTTGGTGGTGCAGGCGGCTATGGCAACGGCAAAGCAGGCGTCGTACCCTTACATCCCTGCAGATCGGGATGACAAACGTTTTGATGGCTGGGCGAAGAAAGTGTTTTCTTCAGGGGGTATGGCGTTACAGGCAGCCAACTTCGTGTGCGCCTTAGCACGTTTCACTCACGCTCTGTGGAATTGTGTGTCTTTGGCGGATGAACATATTCCCGAAGGGGAGGAACGGGATGGTTTTCTTGCCCTCGTTCAGGATGGCAAGGATGCCATGTGTGAATCCATTCAGTCGGGTGTGGAAATGGCAGACTGTGTCAGCTGGTCCACGGCGGCGAGCACCGTGATGCGCAGATTTGCATGGTTGTGGAAGTCGGGGTTTGCTCCTGACGTACAAGCCCGGCTTCTAAACATGCCCTTTGACGGTCTACATCTTTTTGGCAGCAAGGCTGACGAGAGCCTTGAGAGGTTGCAGACCTCCAAAGCTGCAGCGAAGGCGTTGAGCGCTGCAGTTCGCCAACCTCCGCCTTTTCGTCCTAGGGGACAGCAATGGAGGGGAGGTTCCTTTCGATACTACTCTTCCTTTGGTAGATTGAGGGGAGCTGCAAGTCAAAGGGGACACCGTAGGAGTACCAGAGGTGGAAAATAAGGTACTCGAGGTGCCAAGGCCGCTCGGGCAGTTGCCTCTTTGCCCTCAGGCACTGCCGCTTCAGCTCAGTCATGAGGGCATGTCCCATGGTACGCCGGCTGGGGGAAGGCTGGCGCAGCATCTTGTAGAATGGTGTGCCATTACTTCAGATGTGTGGGTTCTGGAGATCATACCCACGGCTACTGTCCTCATTTTCGGCAGAGGCCTCACGACAATCCACCAGGGAATCTCTCTTTGAAGAGTCTGGATCCGCTGCTTGCGCAGGAAATCAAATCCCTGCTGGAGAAAGGCACCATAGAACTGGTGCCTGTAGCGGAGAGGAACAAGGGATGGTATTCCCCATATTTTTTGATTCCGAAAAAGGACGGGGGATTGAGACCCATCATGGACTTGCGTGGTTTGAACAAGCTCCTCAGGAAGGACAAGTTTAAGATGGTTACTCTTTCTCAAGTCCTCCAGGCCCTTCTACTTCAGGACTGGTTCGTGTCTCTCGACCTCAAGGATGCTTAATTTCATGTGCCGATTCATCCAAAGCATAGGAAGTACCTGAGGTTCGCGGTTGGCGACTCGCATTTTCAGTTTCTGGTCCTGCCTTTCGGATTGACCTCTGCCCCGAGAGTCTTCACCAAGCTCATGGTGGTGGTGGCAGCGTATCTCAGGAAAGGGGGATTCACGTCTACCCCTACCTGGACGATTGGTTGATCAGGGTGCGCTCTCCCGAGCAAGTCTTGGATCATCTGTCAGTCATCTGCCACTCCCTTCACAAGCTGGGCTTCTCCCTCAACTTAAAGAAGTCCCACTTGACACCTACTCAGCGGCTCCAGTACATCGGAGCAGTGTTCGCCTCACCAGGTGAGGGCTTATCACATTCTGCAGATGGTGCACAAGTTTTAACATGCCCAGAGTCTCCCGGCATTCGAGTTCTTGAGGTTGCTCGGCCTCATGGCATCCTGCATTCTTCGGTGCCAGAGGCCAGGTTGCGGATGAGATCTCTGCAATGGGCTCACAAGCTGCAGTGGTCGCAGTCCCCCTCAGAATGTCAGACCCCATTCAGGTGCCGCCCTCGGTCGCCCTGGATCTTCTGTGGTGGGCCGTCAAAAGCAATCTGTTGAAGGGGGCTCCATTTTGGCTACCCTGGCCGGAGGTAACAATCGTGATGGACGCATCCGTCACGGGATGGGGCGCTCATGCCAACGAGTTGACAGTCAGCGGTTGTTGGTCTCCGTCGGAGTCCAGACTCCATATCAATCTGTTGGAGCTGACGGCCATCAGGCTAGCCCTGAAGGCTTTTCTGCCGTCTGTGCGGGTGAAGAATGTCCTGATTCTGACGGACAATACAGTGGCCATGCACTACCTCAACAAAAAGGGGGGGAGGAGGCAGGGTCTCTCTCTCTGTGCAGAGAGGCAATGCAGCTCTTGTTCTGGGCCATCCAGCAGGAAATTTCGATCTCAGCAGTTCATCTGGCCGGAGACGAAAACATGACAGTGGATGCTCTGAGCAGGCAGAGCACGTCTCTCACGAGTGGGAGCCGGCTAAGAAGATTCTCCTGGAGATCTTCGCCCTTTGGGGGACCCCACAAGTGGATCACTTCGCCACCAGTGTCAACCGGAAGTGCGAAAGATTCTGCTCGCGGGAATTTCCTCCAAGAGGAGCCTTAGGGGACGCATTCGTAGTGGAGTGGTCCTTCCCACTGCTGTGCACGTTTCCTCCAGTCCTCGTCATTCCGCAAGTGCTGCAGAGGTTACGGAGGTTCGGTTCCCGAATTATCCTCATTGCTCCGGCATGGGCCAGGAGAAAGTGGTACCCGGACCTTCTCGACATGTTCATCTGCCCTCCACGCCGTCTTCCCTACCAAGCCGATCTGCTCTCGCAGGAGGGGGGGTCAGGTTCTCCATCCAGAGATCAAGTCCCTCACCCTTCATGCTTGGCTTCTGAAAGGTTGAGGTAAAAGGATTGGGACCTCTCTGAAGACGTGATGATGGTGTTGCTTTCGGCCAGAAGGCCCGCAACAAAGTCCCTGTACTGTTACCGTTGGAGTAAGTTATGCGACTGGTGCAAGGTTAAGAATGTGGATCCTTTTTCATGTGCCATTCCTGTGGTTCTGTCTTTTTTGCTTTCATTAGCTCACAAGGGCCTGCAAGTGGGTACCATTAACGGTTACCTGGCGGCGCTGTCTATATTTAAGTGCTCGTCTGAGGAGTGTTCTTATTTTAAGATTCCTTTGATTTCTCAGTTTCTGAAAGGGCTCTCTAATGTGTTTCCACCGTCCCCTTTCCAGGCGCCCGGTTGGGATTTGAACCTGGTTCTAAAATTCCTCATGGGAGCTCCGTTTGAGCCTTTACATTCTTGCCCTTTGAGACTGTTGACCTTTAAAACTGTATTTTTAGTTGCGGTTACTTCCGCTCGCAGAGTGAGTGAGTTGCAGGCACTATCCGCCAAGCCACCCTTCACGGTGTTCCAAAAGGACAGGGTTGTCCTTGGGGTTTGTCCTTATTTTCTTCCGAAGGTTGTGTCGGAATTTCATTTAAGCCAGAAGGTCATTCTTCCGGAATTCTATCCTCCTCTGCATCTTGGTAAGGAAGAGGAGAGGCTACATAGGTTGGATCCTAGGAGAGCGTTAAGCTTCTACATCTCACGCATGTCCCAGGTCAGAGTGGACGATCAGCTCTTTGTAGGATACGCTGGAAGGTGTTTGGGTCAAGCTGTTACTAAGCAGACCTTGTCCAGATGGATTATCTTGACCATCTCGGAATGCTACTGTCTGGTGGGTAAGGCCCCTCCGGTAGGCTTGAGGGCCCACTCTACTAGGGGTGTGGCTGCCTCCACTGCTTTGCAGAGGGGTGTTCCCATTCGTAACATTTGTGAAGCAGCCACATGGGCCTCTGCCAATACTTTGTCAAACACTACTCCCTGGATACTGTCCATGGCCAAGATTTGGCCTTTGGTAAGGCAGTCCTCTATTCTGCAATTTGATTGGACATTCTAAAATTCTAAATTCTTTTCCCACCTCCATACTTTGGTACTGCTTTTGGAGTCTGTCATAGATGTGGAATACGTCGGAGGAACCAATCCCTTCGAAGAACAAGTTACTTTCTTACCTGGTAACGTTATTTCGATGGGATGTTCCGATGACGTATTCCACATCGCTCCCGCCCTACCTGCCCCTCTACAGAATTTCTTATGCTATTGCAGCTTTAGTTTCCACAAGGCTTTCTGTAGTCATTCTGGCAGAAGATTGGTGCCACACGTTCTGGGAAAAAACTACAACTGGCATTGGGCATTGTCGGCATAGAGCTCCTGCAGTCTGAGGTCCCGTTCCTGACCAGATTTGGTAAGAACTGGGCTGAAGCCCCGGAGTGAAGGCTGAATGCTGCGTGATTGGGGAGAGGGGGCCTAATCCCGGGGGGATTCCCCTCATCGTGCAATGCCTGTCCCAACAACGAAGAGTAGATCCTGTGGTCGGAAGGAGGGGCCTCTGGGAGGCCCGCGCCTTCCGTGGGAGGAAGGGGAGGTGGGAGAGGGGAGCCCCAGAGAAGAGCTGCTCAGTGTCCCGTCATTTGGGGGGGTAAACTGGATTAGTCCAGTTTAGGATAGGGGTAATTTGGGTTGCTCGGTAATATCTTGAGATGGAGGGGAGCCCAAGACCTCCCAGCTGCCTACTCTGTGTGAGAATTTTATAATTCTATGTGTTCTCCGCTGCCAGATAACGGCTTATTTCTTTCTGCAAGTCTAGTAAATCTCGCTCTGGAATTTGAACGGGAAGCACTTGAAATGTATAAAGAAGCCGGGGGAGCAAGGTCATTTTAACAGCACTTATGCGCCCTAACCATGGTATCTCCTGGAAGGCCCACTTTTGTAGATATTCCTTGGAGTCTTTTAGCAATGGGGGGGATGTTGGTTTTTACTAGGCCCGAATAGGACGGAGTCAAATGCACCCCAAGATACCTAATCTTGGAATTTCCCCAGCTAAGGGAGTAGGTGTTGTGCAAGGTGTTTAACACATGTGGTGATTCGGTCAAAATTCAGGCCACTCGAATTTGTCGTATTTATCGTGAATCCTGAAATCGGCGCAAAACGGTCAAGCAGGCCCATAAGCTGGGTGACCGAGGCCTGAGCCTCCCTTAGGAAACAGAGCACATCATCCGCATAAAGTGCAACTTTGTGGCACTGGTCTCCCACCTCGAACCCCTGAATTTCCAGGTGGAGGTGGATATGTTGGGCTAAGGGTTCCATCGCTAGCGCAAAGACCAGTGGTGATAGGGGACACCCCTGCGTGGTCCCCCAACTGAGGGGTATCTGAGATTTCCACTGGGAGTTGACTCCTATTCGGGTGGAGGGGATCCGGAAGTTGGAAAGGACCAATTTAGAGAATTGTGGGCCAAACTCAAAGCCCTTCAAGACTAATTGCAGGTAGTCCCAGGCCATACTATCGAATGCCCTATGGGCGTCCAAGGATAGCAGCGAGAGAGGACCTGGAATGGAGGGGGCTAGAGCTATTAGGTCTATTGCTCTGCGAATATTGTCGCGGGCCGATCGACCCTGGATAAAGCCTGTCTGATCTCTATCTATTAGTGTAGGTAATACCTCCCCCAGTCGCTGTGCTATAATCTTGCTAAACAGCTTAGCATCAGTATTGAGCAAGGCTAAGGCACGGTAGGATGCACATTCTGCCTGGTCCTTTCCCAGTTTTAGAAGTAGGGTTGTATTCGATTCTGCCATAGACTGTGTAACAGAGCCCGTTTCCCATATATCATTAAATAGCTTTGTGAGGTGTGGTGTGAGCTCCTTACAGAAGGTTTTATAAAACGTATTTGTGAATCCGTCTGGGCCCAGAGCCTTGCCAATAGGGAGTGATTTAATCACTAGTTCAACTTCCTCTGCGGATATTGGGTCTTCCAAGGATTCTTGTAAGGATTGTGGCAGCTGTAGGAGGTCAGCCTTGGTTATGAAATCTTTGGGGGATTGCGAGTCCCCACCTATGCGGGGCTGCGTGTTCCCTGAAGAATTCCTCTACAGTATGGCATTTTCCCTCTTCAAAGAAGGTGCCTTTGCCTGTCTTGTCCCTCAGGAAGTCTATCCTATTTTGCTTTGTCTGCTTCCCCATTTTGGCTGCTAATAATTTATTAGCCTTATTTCCCTTTGTATAAAAAAATTGCTTGGTACGCATCATGCAGTAGGCCGCCCCCTCCATGTGGTGTGCCTCAAATGCTTTCTTAGCCATCCGCAGATCCCTCAACGAGCGCCGTGAGGGTTTCTTCTTGTGCACTTCCTCTAGTCTACGGGCTTCCCCCTCCAAGTGTTCCTGAAGTAATCTCCTGGCCCTCCCCCGTTGTGCAGCCTGTTCTATAAAGTGTCCCCTTATCACTGCTTTGCTTGCCTCCCAGACCGTACCCCAGCTCACATCACCAGTATCATTCTCTCTGTAATATAGTTCCATGGATTCTCTAATATGGGCACAGATCACTATGTCATCTAGCAAGAAATTGTTCAGCCTCCAGAGGGGTTTCGTAGGAGGGGTAGCTCAGGGAGGGGCTATGGACAATAAAACTGGGGAGTGATCTGCAAGTGCCTCAGGGAGTATCCACATCTAATACATTCTGGATGAGCGAGTCTGAGATGAAAAACATGTCCAACCTTGAGAATCCCCCATGAACCGCTGAGAAATAAGTGTAGTTCCTCTCCTCTTGATGACAGTACCTCCACACTTCCATCAGAGAGTGTTCCTTCAACAGAGAAGTGAGAGCCCTGAAGTTGTTCCTATTGTTTAATGTTGGCGGTAGCGTTTTGTCAACTAGAGGGTTAATCACTGCATTAAAATCACTGCCCAAGATCACTTCCCCCCTCTGCATGAACAAGTAAGGCTTTTGACAATTTCATGAAAACAAGTCCCGTTTAGTGTTTGGGGTGTAGCTAGATACCAATGTGATTTAACGACCATCTAGCATGGCATTGACCAGCAGGAACCTCCCCTCTTCATCCCGGACCACCCCCAAGGTCTTAAGGGAAATCCCCTTGCGCACCAGGATGGCAACCCCTCGCTTCTTCATCCCACTTGACTTGAGGCGAAGAATCTGGTGGGATAGAGCCTATCATTCAGGCGGAATTCGCCGGCCGGTTGTAAATGGGTCTCCCGAAGAAATAGGAATGATGCATCTAGGGACTTCAATCTATGGAGGAGTGCTTTACGTTTCAGAGGGGAGTTCAGGCCTTGCACATTAAGGGAGATGCACCTATAACTCTGGGTTGCTGTGGTACAGTCGCTCGGGTTTTCGCTTTAAGTAAGCTTGCCTGAAGAGATCAGGGGTAGGGTACTTCCTCGGACAAATCATTGCGGTGCAATACGGAAAAGGTCTGTGGTGAGTGGAAACATAACACCAGTCTAATGGCTTTGTGTTAGGGTTAAATTCAAAAAAAGGATCAGGGTAAAAACAGATAATACATAATGAGCAAGCTATTATTATTAAGGCTATTGCTATTCTTAGTGCCAGAGTCAACTTTAACCAGGTATGAAATATGTCGGGCGCCGTCCACTCAGGCGCCCAAGTCGGCTAATGTACGGACATTTCTAGTGCCCTGAAGTAGAGCTAAGCAGATATTCAAGAGTGGTGGGGAACTGCAGTACTTTCAATGTACGTTGAGATGGGCCAGTCCCCTCCCGGTTCCTCGGCACAAGGCTGCAGACAAAGTGTACTTAGGCGTAGCTCGGGAAGAAAAAAGAGAGGCATGTACAGATGGCCAAGATCTCCTGCCCGGTCAGCGAAGGTCCTCTTTGCAAAAGAGCATCGGGCCATGCAGAGACCTAAGAGGTGGCCATATCTTCTCATTGAAGGTTGTGAACCTCGACAACGGTGGTCGGGTCAGGTAGCCGCCCAGTCCTCCCCCTCCAACGGGGTTTGGGGCGATCCTTCTTCTGGGGTCTTGGTGGCTTTCTCTAGTCTGGATTCCTGACGTGGGTTTTCTGCGGACTGGGGCCGGTGCCGGGTCTTCCCACGCCCGGCCTTTGGCGGGGGGAGTGAAGTAGTCCCATTCACCTCCTGGGCCTGTGGGTTCGGATCATCATTGTCAGGCGCCTCCGATATCAGACTTCTTGCTTCTTCTTCAGAGAAAATTACATAGTGTTGATTATGGAGGTCAAAGATCAACCTGCATGAAAACCCCCAGCGATCGCGGATCTTTTGGGCCATTAGCCAAGATGTTACCTTCTGCAGCCGCCGTCTGCACGCCAGGGTATAGGGGGCCAGGTCCTGGAAGAGCTGTACCTTCACGCCTTGGAATTGTATTGAGTCTGATTTCCTGGCCGCCGCCATGATCTCTTCTTTCTGGCGAAAAAAGTGTACCCGAGTGAGCACATCTGGTAGCAGGTTCTTTTTCAGTTGGGCTGAAGAGTATACCCGGTGGGTTCTATCAAGCTTTAGATCTTCATTTGGTGGGAGATCAAGGAGGAATCTGAACAGTATCTCTACATATTCAGCCAGGTCCCGATCAGGGACCTGCCGGGGGACACCACGGAGGCCCACATTATTCCTTCTCGACCTGTTTTCCAAGTCGGCCTGCTTTGCCCATATGTCTTCTAGGTGCTCCTCAATGACCTTCACCCTTTCTGTTAGTATTCATTGTCGTGGGATTGCACACAAGTTACCTTTTCCAGGTTGTTAACCCTAGATTCTAGCCCCCCAAGGTGGGAGGTGAGGTCAGCAAGAGACTGGGGCAGCGATTCCTTGGAGGTCTTAATTTATTTTTTAATCTCTTGGGTGATGTCCTGTTTGAAGGACTTAAGCATTCCCTCCAATTCGTCCCTGGACATAGCCATGTTTGAGACCAGGTTTGGGGATGGAGCTGGGTGGATTTCAGCTATGATTGTGCTTGTAGGGGGTGGGTCCGCAGGCTGTAGTGCCATATAGGCCTGTATGCCGTGTGCCTTCTTTTTAGCCGCTATTTTGGGCATTCCTTGGGAAGATCGCTGGGGTCTCTTCTCTTCGCAAAGCAGTTGGTGGAGCGTGAGGAGGGAGGCATGCAGGGCCCAGGCTTGTGAGTTTTAATGTTAGGTGTTCAGTTGGGCCCTCTAGAGAAAGAAAGGCCTCTGCAGTATTATGTGGCGTCTTGTTCTCAGGCCGTTGGGGCTTCCCTCCAAGTCTCTATAACAATGGAGATGCTCCCCTGGTGGGAACCGGGGCCCCCGCTCCGTGCCCCAGGGTCCCCAGCACTCACCAGGGCTCTGCTCTATGTAGGCTTCCGCCACCCGGGTGTCCTCCGCTCTGATTTCGGGATGTCCCGGCTCTTCCCCACCAAGCTCCAGCCTGGCGTGCAGAAGACCCGGGCACTGCTGCTCCAGGGTCGGTTCGGCGGCGCCAGAGGCTCAATCTGTACCCCCGACATTTATGAGTCTCGGGCCGCAGGGGGGGGCTCTCCCGCTCGGGCCCACTGACTCCCCGGTCACAGTTCGCCTCAGGCGCCGCTCCTCCCCCTCACCGAGGCATCGAGGCTGCGGGCTCGTTCCGTCCAGGCGAGCCTCGGCACTCCCATGGGACTCCCCGCAGGGGCAGCCAAATATCCCTCACCGCACCCCATTTTCCTCTCCGTCTCTGCCCGAAAAAGTGCTCCATGTAGGGGGCTTTAGAACTCAAAGCCCTCCAAATTAATTGGTACTTCATCAGCTTTGCCCCAGGAGTGAAATCGGGCAGAAATGTCCTTAATTACATGGGGAAATTACTTGACTTGGGCACCTTGAAGTGAAGCTCAAGGGAAACACAGCCGCATGGGCTGCTACCTAGCCACGCCCCCATGCCACACTCTTTTCAACCTGGGGTTTTCCATAAATGTGTCAAAATCCCAACTCAATCCTTCACAAAGGATCCAATTCAAGTCAAGTCAAACAACTTTATTCGGCCAAAAAAAATGACCATCAAAGGACATCCTACAATAACATTACTAAAACTAAAAATGCAGTTCTGATACAGCGTTGCATAAAATCAACCACAGAGAAGACAACAGGGCAGTACGAGCAATCCACCCCCTCCAATGGAGACCATAAGCAGATCTTTAGGGCCAAAATCAGGTCCCACCATCCCCATGCCTCCTCCAACACCCATGGCGCCTCGGGCCTAAGACAGTCAAATTAGCACCTGAAAGGAAGCTGTTACTAGGGAAGACCCCAGTCTTTACTATGGCAGATCTAACAGGGGTGAAAGGGCTGAGGAAAGGGGGCATACTGATTGAAATCCCACTCTTCGATAACTTGCCAGCCCGACCACAACCTCCCCAAACCCTGTATGCTATACGATGGTCCCAAAAAGTCAATTTAATGCTGTCCAGGGAGTTTTTGCCCATGCTGGTAATTCTGCTGCACCCCGCCAAAGCCTCTCTACGTACAAACGGGCAGCCTCCAGTGGTATTTAGCCAGAACAGGCATTTGTTAAGTAAAGCATCCCTTGGCTCTGGCTTGTCTGCTGCCAGTTTGGGCACCCCCTGAAGAAAGACTATTGTATGATTGGGACTTCCTGATTCCAGCAACTTTAGTTGAGCCCCCGACTTCCATGGACCCTGGGCTTTGGGTTCGATACATTCGGAGACCATGGGGGCAGAGACCTGTGCCTGTATTAGGTCAATGGCAGTCCCGTTGGGAGTGGACAAAACCAAAGGGACCTCTACAGGAAGACAAACTGGGGGACTTTCCAGGAGTGGGGGCGTGTGCCCTTCGTCAGCTGGGGTGTTGATCATGGGCTCCTCCACTTGAACAGTTCCATCTCCCTTCTTTTGAGCCTCTAGCAAAGTGTATAACAGATCCTTGATGATGGCCAGTTCCACCAGTACTTGGGTACACCCACACCCCCTATGCAAGGGCGCTTCCTCGGTGGGTTGGTCAGAGGTCAAATTGGGCTCATGGTTACTCTCAGCAAATGTATTGTTTTGGATAGTGACCTCGACCGACCGAGAAGGGGACACACCAAGGGGGGAGCTACCCCCTAAACTAGTAGATGAAAGTATATCGCTCCACGAACTATTGTGGGAGCTATTGTGGGAGCTTGAGGAGGAATTGCCCCTTTGGGCAGTTTGGGCAGTTAGTGTCCGTCTGTCCCCCGCAGCCAAAACAGATGAAATAGGAGAGTCCAGCCGGGGCCCAGAGGGTAAAACAACCTGACTCCGTGCAGGTAAGGGGAAGGGCTCTACCCTTGAACTATCCAAAAGATGACGGATCTCATTGAGCAGGAAGTGGGTATCCCCAAGAATTGCGGGTGCTGCGGCCTCATGGGTGGTTCCTGGTGTGCAATGTGTTATCGAGGCAGCTAAGGGACCCGCTATCCGAGTCCTCTTTAGCTGTCTGAATTTCCTCTTGGCGCTGGGAGGGGGGCCCGGGCCGAGCTCAGGTCCAAAAAACACAAGGGGTGCAAGAGTTGGGGTCCCCCCAGTGGCTTGAGCAAGGTGATCCGGCATAAGGGCCCAGAGAATAGATTCAGAAATAGGGCAAAAAAGGCGCCAGTAAGGGATTGACACCTAGGTTACCTCCTTTACAGACAGCAGACGGCAGCAGCTTCCATACGGTGAGCAACGGTGAGCAGCGGCTTCAAACTCCAACCTCCCTCTGTTCAGTGTTGGAGTGACATCTCAGCAAGCAAACAAGGAGTGCAACGCTTCCCCTCAGCGGTCCGCGAACACCCCTGCGGGACGCAAACACCCCGCGCCCTTTCCCCGCGGGCTTCACCCGGCGGGCTTGAATGTCCGTATGTTTAAAGTGGGGGGGGCGTGGCCAAAGTACGAAGGCCCTCCTGGGCCTGACAAAGTCCCCCTGCGGGACGCAAACACCCCGCGCCCTTTCCCCGCGGGCTTCACCCGGCGGGCTTGAATGTCCGTATGTTTAAAGTGGGGGGGGCGTGGCCAAAGTACGAAGGCCCTCCTGGGCCTGACAAAGTCCCCCTGCGGGACGCAAACACCCCGCGCCCTTTCCCCGCGGGCTTCACCCGGCGGGCTTGAATGTCCGTATGTTTAAAGTGGGGGGGGCGTGGCCAAAGTACGAAGGCCCTCCTGGGCCTGACAAAGTCCCCCTGCGGGACGCAAACACCCCGCGCCCTTTCCCCGCGGGCTTCACCCGGCGGGCTTGAATGTCCGTATGTTTAAAGTGGGGGGGGCGTGGCCAAAGTACGAAGGCCCTCCTGGGCCTGACAAAGTCCAATCCCTAGGAGCAGTTATTGATACTACTCTACACCGAGCCTTCCCACCCCTGGAAAGGGTGGAAGCTATTCAACAAACCATCGTAAAGTTCAATACACACCTGATTCTGACAGCTTGGTGGTTTCAAAGGCTCTTGGGCCTTATGGCCTCTTGCATAAACCTAGTTCCCTTTGCAAGGCTCCATATGAGAACGGTCCAGTGGCATCTTGCTCGCAACTGGAACCAGCTGTTGCATTCCCAGGAAATGAAAGTTCAAATTCCAAAACAAGTTCAGGACTCGCTTCTCTGGTGGAACTCCCCAGAGAACCTGTTCATCTGGTTTCCTTTTCAGCCTCCTCCTAACCAAATAGACTTGGATAATGGGCTCCCCAACCAACAGCTCACGGTCTTTGGTCCTCTCAGGAGAAGGACCACATAAATGTCCTGGAACTAAGAGCCATATTTTTCGCTCTAAAATGATTCCCTGTGTCTCCTAGCAGAGAGGTTTTTATAATGGTCCATTTAGAATCACATTTGTTTGTTGGCGTCCCATCTAGAGGGGAAGAACGTCCTACCAGACAAACTAAGCAGGTTACAGTCTGCTCTGCTCGAGTGGGAGCTGAAACTGTCGGTAGCAAACATGATATTTCAGGAGTGGGGCCAGCCATCACAACTCTCTATGTCCTCCGTTTGCATTAAGGCAAGGTCAGGGTCTTCAATCCCAAGTAGATGCTCTAAATCTGGATTGGTCGAACCTAACACTTCATGCGTTTCCACCTCTCCCATTGATTCACATAATATTACTCAAATTCAAAATGTCAGAGAATCTGACAATGATTGCAATAGCCGCTTTCTGTGTCCTTGCCAGATTTGGTTTCCAGACCTCTTGGAGTTGGCGAGGACTTCAAAATGAAATCTCCCATCATCGAGAGATCTTTTGAATCAATAGAAAAGGCAGGTCCTTCACCCCTCCCCTCAATGCTGAACTTGAAGGCTTGGTTCCTGAAAAAGTAGCCTTTTCCCACTTATATTTGTCAGAGCAAAATATATCCATCATGTCAGCTTCTAGAAAAGCTTCTACTAAGAAACAATATTGTAACAAATGGTTACATTCTGTCACTGGGCCTTGGACCAAGATCTAAATCCTCTAACGGCTTCTATTGATAACGTCATGTGTTCCATGTCTTATCTAGTTTCCACTGGTGTCAAAGTAGACCTGTGCAAACATTACTTATCGGCTATTGGTGCTTACCTGAATAGAGAACATAAGTCTCTCTCTTTCCAACAAAGCCCTTAAAAGGCACTTCGAGGGCCTTCTACGCTTACATCGCCCTATGCGTGAACCTCCACCTCAGTGGGATCTCAACGTGGTCTTATCAGCCGTAATTCTTTTTATTTTGTTTGTATTTAGCGGAAAATTAGCTTTTTACAAGACGCACCATTTTTACGTGATCAGATTTACATAATAAAAATGTACACTCTTAGGAAAAAACAAAGTACATTACAATTTACCACTCAAAAGAAATTCATTTTGATTAAAAGAAGGAAAATGGAAAAGAATAAGAGGAAACCACAGCCAAAACATTAAATAAAAAAACAGTCCACAACAGTTTTAGTACCCCCAAGGTTAATTTAGTTTCGTGGCCTGATGCCAGTCTCTCCCAAAATTCAACCGTCTGAAGGGTGGATTCATGACTGCTCATGAAAGACAGGGCATTCAATAACAATATGCTTCAGTGTTTGAAGTGTCCCTTTCCCACATAGTGTACACAAACCATTATCAAGACTCTGGTTATCCCGAGCTTCCCTTATTTCTACTTTCAGGACTAAATTAAATTGAAACCTGAGAAATGTGTGCCTTTCATGTGAGTCTGGAAATTTGATCAAATATCTCTTAAGAAGACCTATGCGTTTATCCAGGATGAATAGAGGTTTTTCCAGTTTCAGTTTTCGAACGGAATCTATTTTTTGAATCCAATCCCAAGTAAAGATAGTGTGATGCTAGAAATGCATTGGAGGGACAGGGCCTCCTTGTCCTGTACTCCCTTATGTGTGTTCTGTGTTGTGCTCTGCACAGGAGTCCATGTGGGACTCCTGGCAGTGCAGCTCTTCCTCTTTTTGGTTGTGGTGAACAGAGACCCTTGGAATACCATTATGGCACCCATGGGTGGGGGTACAACCCTATACCCCTAGTGTATGTTTTTGGGCACCTGTGTGTGGGCCACATAGCAGGGTATGGGCTGGTGGCAGCTCCATGCTGAATTTGACAGGTGCTCCGAGTATCCTCCATTTTGGGATACCCAGGCCCTGCCATAGTAATCTGTGGATTCCTGATAGGAGACAAGATGGACCCTGTGGTCTCTTGGTTTCTTTTACCTGTTACCTTCTTTTCCCAAGGTCCTGGGAAGCCCTGACTCTGTCCCTTCCCCTGACTGGTTGTTGGGTGGAAGAACCATATATGGTATTGTGGGGGAAGTTTAGGCCAGACTGGCTGGAGCCTTCCCAGTGACTGTATGTTGTGGGTACACCCTTTGGGTGGGACCAGAGTGAATGGAGTGTGTGACCAATATGCATTCCATGTTATGGGTGTCTGGTATCTGTGTGTGTGACACAAAGAATGAGACAGCCCTGCCTGAAACTGACACGAATGCAGTGTGGTGTGCTGAAAGGCTGGGTGCTTGTCCCAATCCACATTCCTTGTTATGGGTATCTGGGTGGAAGTGAGCCTGATTGGCTGCCTGCCTGCCTGCATGAATGCCCTTCTGACTGATTGGCTGACTGAGTTTGGCTCAGCAGTGTGAATGAGCGACTGTTACTCACCACACCATAAACTGGTCGGGCATTGGTAAGACGACCTCGATGAAAGGAGTGGTATACAGAGTGGATTAGGATTCAGCCTCCAGGACTCCAGTTCCCCTGAATTCTAGGATTCAGGCTTCCTCAAATTGAGGGACTCTTCTTTACAATGTACCTCTCTGCTGTTTAAGTAAAAACAGGTAGGGGTGTCAGTTGCACAAAAGAGCGGGGAAAACATGCACCGCAAAAACCAATGCTATAAAGGAATTACAGAAATGATCAGAACTGGCACAGTAGGGAATGATGACAAAACAGACGACAGAAAAGATTTAGGAATACCTAGGGCAAGGTTTTTCGCTGCTGAATAAAGTATGGATTCTGAACCTACAAAGAAACAAACCGCAAAGTCATGAATATGGTCCCCAATCCAAATAAGACCCCACTATAGTCAATAAGCAATTAGACTGACCTGGGTAAGGACTCTGAGCCCCTAATGGTGATAGTTGAAAGGAATGACAACGGAAGGAAAAAATAATAAACAGGGACGTTAGTATGTGATGAGTTTACCCGGGCGGTACGAGGGACGCACTAGGTACGGGTTGGTGCATGGACTGGAGAGCGTTCGGAAAATGCACTTAGGAGAATCTCTCAGCAGGTCCGAGGAGTACAGATTTAGTAATGACCCAAGAATCTCAGTTCAGGTACAAATTGGCAATTGTAGTAGGCAGGACATATGAAGGCAGTGAAGGTTTATCCCCAGAAATGTAAACGTTGCAGCAAAGGCACAACATCCGCAGCGAACAGTACTCATGTTTCCAGATGGGATTAAGTATTCTGTCATAAGCGTGAGGAGTTCACCTGATGCGCGGCACTCTGGAAGACAGAGCGACACAGCCACGTGTAAAGCAATCCAAAAACGTTCCGAGTCGGGCACAAGGAGATACTTAACAGCAGACAAGGGAAGCAGCAATCGCAGTCCAAGAGTTGCGGGTTCGGCAACGGAGTAACAATCAAGACCAAATGGAGGAACACTGAGGCAATCCGAATAGATGTAAGCAGGGTTCGGGAGCCAGGAAATCAATAGAACTTTCGGAGAGTAATCCAAACAGTAAGAGGAATTCGAAACAGGAACAGTGTGAGTAACGCCACGATTAGCAGCAACAGGCACCCGGGATAAGCTGGATTTAAACTGCAGGTGGGTGGTGCTTCTTTGCACGTATTCGACGCACGGAACGCATCAGCTGACACGACCGTTGCTGCCAACCAAGCAATCTCCATGGCAACCTGTAACTCTGCCAGAGGGAAGCCCAGAAACGCTTGTTTCCCTGCAAGTCTGATGTAAAATATAAAGGAACGGGAGGACCCTGCTGCCGACATGCAACAGGGACAGATCTGTATATCTGGGGACCTCTTACTTACCAGCATTGTTCAGAAGCTGAAGTTGAAACTTGAAGCTGCTTATCCTTGAAGCCCAGCTGGAAGAAGGTTTGCTGCTGCCCTCGGTCGATGAAATCCGAAAGCGGTCGCATCTGTCAAGGACTGATCCAAACGAGGACCTGTTTAGGAGACCTCTGCCCGAGCTACGAGGGAAAATCATGCAGACACTGATCTTCATCAAGGCATCCTGGAAGTCAGTCCCAAACAGCTGTTGACCGGAGCCTGGGTCTGCCGAGAATCATTGAGTTAAGCACCAAGACATCAAAGCCGTCGACATCCATCACTGTCGACCCAGGTTTGGGGGACCACAGTGACCTGAGTGACATTTGCCCAAGAACATTATTGGAACATTTTTGAGCAGGAAACAAGACAATTTAAACATATATGGACTGGGTTTATCGATACACTTTATTTACATTTTTCCCAGGTTGGGGGATCCTCACACAGAACTGTGTCTTGGTAGTGGGACAAAGTATTCTGCCATTGTTTAACCTACCTTGCCTTCCTTCCTATGTCTTCTGCTGATACACATTACTGTTTGATGTGTATGCCATTAGAATTGTCCCCAGTTAGTGCATTTTAAAGGAGTCAATAGTTAAGAGTGGTATTGCATAGACACTGTATATATTTGCCATATTAGATTTACCAAAGTACAAAGTGTGTTATTAATTGTGTATATATATTTCTGAGGCTTGTGGAATCTGCTTAAATCATATGCTATGCACAGGCCAACATCTAGTGGAAGCTGTGGAGTATTACAGTTGTTGTTTTCGATACTCGAAAAAGGGACATCGACAGGCCGTGCCTGTAATACTCTCTGTAGTGTGACGTCCACTGTACCCATTGTCCTTCACATGTCGAGGTCCCTCAGATTGTTTTTTTCTGCCATTGTGAGCAGTCGCTTATCGCGGCGTTCTATTTCGGCTGACGCCATTTACTTATCAAAAGTTTAATTATAGTTACTCTTTCTGTCCTTTTCTTTCCAACATCGATCTTCGGCGCGGTGGAAAGGACAAGACAATGCCGTCGGACGGAGTCAAGTTTCGACTGACCCTGTCGGCCTTGGAAGGCCCATCGGGCCCAGGCCCATACAGTAGGGAGAGTGGGGGGCAGTCATTGACAATGAATTTTCCCACCTTTTCCCTTTATCTCCCGGCTGCCCTTCCGAGACATGGATAAGACACCCTTTAAATTCTGCCCCACTTGTAATAGAAAATTTCTGTAGATCGACAAACACAGAATGTGCAACCTGTTTCTGCACCATGACCACGATGAAGGGCACTGTCGAGCGTGCAAGCTTTTTAGGCCTAAGATCCTTGTAGATCGCATAACTAAACGGTGGGCCCATGACACCATGCAGGTCGAAGCCACCATGGACGTGGAGGGAGCCTTCAGTGGCAGCAGTGCCGCTGTCTTTTCGGACAGCGAGGGCGAAGGGGAACATCCAAGTTCCCAAGTGCAAGCCCCCGACCCTAGTAGACAGGCCGGCGGCACTGTTGTGGGGATGACACCCGCCGGCAAGAGCACTTAGTCTTCCCACACTAAGAACACACCCTGTGGCGATGTGTCGGCGCCGCTGACCAAGCGCCCAGATTCGGCATCTAGGCGGAGATCAGTAGATTCCCTGTCTTCTGGGCACTCAAAATCCTGGTCGCCCCATGACAGGCCCCATAAGACAAAGGATGCCTCACATAAAACTCCTTTGACCGAACGCCAAATGTTGACAGACGAGGCGGAATTCACTTCCAATGTCGAAACTAGACATATTGCATCGAAACCAGAAGGACTGTTTAAGCCTTCTAATTCCAAGAAATCTTCTGCAAAAAGCTCTGATCATAGAAGCAAGTCTCATAAGAACAAAGACAAGGCTCATAGGGGCAAGTCTACCCCTTCAAAAGATATTGTAACTGTTACACAGGAAGAAGAGGGTTCCTTAAGTGAGGCTTCACAAAATAAAGGCCTGCCTACTTCTACACCCCAAAGCCCTGCATACCCTAACCGGGTGTCATCCGCAAATCTGCCCTATGGTCAGCAGAGGACATACATAGGGTGATGTCCAAAATTAATTTTTTTGCAAATTTCTTTGAGAAAAAACCTCATGCACTAGAGAATTTTCAAAATACACACCCTACTGCTCAAGCTTCAAGCTCTGAGCTCCTGTCTTCCACTTCTCAGCCACCAATGTCTTCATCACAGCCACCAGCAAAAAGGTCTCGCATTTCTGCAGACCTGTATGACATCCATACTGACACTGAGGGGGATCAGGACCAATATCAACAATATTATGGTGATGATGATGATGATGATGAGGCAGAGGTCTATAATATGTCTTCCCAAATTCAACAGTATTCCCCAATGCCTGATTCTCCAATAGATAATCAGCCCTTATTCAATGACTTACTAATCAAAGCAGCTGAGCACTTCGGTATTCAAACACAGGAGACTCAGCAAGACAAAGATGTTGTCAAAGACATCCTGGGAGACAAAAAGTTCATACCCATCTTAAAGTCTGTCCCGAGAAGAATCCAACCTTCACCGGAAACACCAAATCAGACTAGGGCAGTAAACCCGCGGCTAGAGAAACCTTTACGCCCGGCGCCATCTGATCCTTTATATTTCAGAGTACAGCGTAAGCCGGATTCACTAGTTGTTGTTAGGGAGAATTCTCATTCTATGGCTAATTTCCCTTACCTATAGAGTCCCCCAGCAGCTTTGCTGGATTTGAAGGGTTTGTTTCTTTTTTCCTGCTAAGAATGAGACTCTTTTTCCCACTCTTAGGCATTTTTGCTATGTGTGTTATAGGCTATGTTTGTGTTTAATGTCTATGGGATCTTCTCAACCCCATAGGAACCATCTTTATTCAAATGTGTTACACAGCACCCTCAGTGCAGTGACACAGGGGTGTCGTAGCGACCCCCAAACATAGACTCCATACCCTGGGACTGACTACTGTCTCCCAGGGCATTTAAAGTCCCAATTGACTTTACTAGTGAATTTTTATGAACGAAACCAGCACAACCCCTATTACTATGGAGGTACTGGAAAGGGTTAATAGTTTTTCCCTTATGTTCATTTTCGAGAGGGTACTGTACAGTCCCTCTCTCAAAAGTTTCTGGCTGCTGGCAGTGGTTGCTACCATAAATATTCGACCGCAAATATTTTCCTATGGGAATTTCCCATTGTTCGAGGCTACCACTTTTTCTGACAGCCTCTAACATAACGCTGGTGCATTTTAATATTCACTTTATTCCAGTAGGTTTTATTTGCCAGAACTTTAATATAACTTCTTTCTCGTGTCTTTCTCTAAACTTCTAACCCAGGTCGGGGATCCTTTGTTCGTCCGTTTGGCGGGCTTCTGCCAAGAAGCCCTCCTTTCGGCACCTCTGAGTCTGGGGTGGGTCCATTGTGTGGGAGGTGGAGTAGGACCCCTGGACAGGGTTGTCTCAGCAACCCATGTCACACTCTTTCCTGATAGGCTGGAGGGTCTCCCGCCAAGATGACCACTCCACTGTGTGAGTGACAGCTAGGCTGTATGAATGGGGATCTTTTTGCATAAAAGCAGGGTCCTGAGGACTGGAAGAGCAAGACGTCACCACTGGAACTAAGAAGCCAAAGAGGAGAGAAGCCAAAGACATCTGCAACGACTGAACCACCGGTGAAGCCCTGCTGCAGCGTCTCACCACTTTTCTCCACACGACGAGAGAAGATCTTCATCTGCAAGAGCCTTCTTCCCTTGAGCTGGTGGGGCCAACCAGTTTGCCAATCGCCTTCCCGGACCTGCCTTGGTCGAATCTCCCGTACCCTGTACTCGGAGGCCAGATAGCCAGGCACCAGTTCACCCGGACCGCGATTTAAAGGAGCATACCTTTTATTAGTCGGGCAGCACCGCGGCTGGTTTCATCCCTAGGTTGTGCAGTAACTCGAACCTTCCTCCACGACGAGAGCCTCTCTTCCTCTGCTGGATCACCCGAACTGCAGGAACTACCAGGAACAACCGCCACCGCAGGAGCCACTTCTTCATTATAAAGGTACATTGTTCCGCCAGGCCGCCCTTTTTTCGCGGTAGCACTAAAGGTGTTTTAAATCCTTAACCTACCTGCTGGGTTGGCCACCCCTCTCTCTTAACATTGTCTTTCAACTTCTGCATCCACCTTTTCAAAATCGTTAACCAAAGACTTGAAAAGAACATTTTTCTCCTGGGCCCTTGCCCTGTACCACTGACTCTGGCACAGGCCTACTGACTCTGGCTGCATTTGTTAGAACGATCTTCTTTAGATTGATTCTCAACTAGAACTGTGTTGGTATAACTACCCTTTTCTTCCCTTTCTAAACCTTGTGAAATGCCATTTTGCTCAATTTTCATTTAAGTATTCCCTATACTGATGCACTGTCTTGCTTAATCTGGTTCACAAACTTATGGGAAGTGTTGCTAGGGTGTGCAAGAAGCTATTTCTAGATAACTTGTGATTTCCCTCCCTCGTGAGAAATCAATACATTATCCCTTGTGTGTGGTTTTCACTGTGCCGTTTTGCTCAGTTTTCACTCTCGTTCACTTGGTCTACAATTTAACTACGGAGTGTGTATATTTTTCCTGTGACTTATTTAACTTGCTTGATGACTGTGATTTTTTAATACAAAGCTTTGGTCAGTGTTTCCTTGTGCCATAGTACTGTAGGCCTATTGTGTAAACCCTGAATACTGCTCATCTCCCTCTTGAGATAAGTCTGACTGCTCAGCCACAGCTGCCAACTAAATCTTTGTGGTACAGACTGATACCAAAGGGGATTTATTGCTCTCACCTGTAGTCTTAATCTTCTGTTGTGCTCCCTAAGGGAAAAGCACAGGATTCTGCCTAACAGTTGTCACAACTACTCGAAAGAGGACAGGTACACCACTAGCCTCTTCAGAGGATCCCCCAGACAAGGAGATCAAGAAGCTCTATACCATGGGGAGGAAAGTTGCGACTTTGGCAGCATTTCAAACTAGGATCACCAACAATTCCACACTGTTGGCAAGCTAGGACTGCCATAATGGGACGAGATTAAGGCCCTCATCGCCTTTAAAATCTAGACTTGCCCTTGCAGCGGAAGGCAAAGCCACTGCCAGCAGCTTGCTGAAGAACAACCTCGACGCTGCAGATAATGTGGGCCATATTATCGCGGAAGGAACCATTCTCAAGCGCCACACTTGGCTTTGCCAATCTGGCTTTAAGCTTGGGACCGAGGCAACATCACTCAACATGCCAGTTGAACCAACCATACTATTCAGCAAGGCGGTAGAGGACGCTCTCAAATCAGCCAAAGAGGAATATGATCCCCCTCAAATCCCTTAGGCAACTGACTAACCAACAACCTGGCCAAAGGGCCGAGAACCATTTTCCCCGTTTTTGCAGACAAGGTTCCCAAAGAGTCCAGATACGGACAAAATCCGAATACATCATGGAACAACAACCAGGGTCAAACGTCCCAGAGTTATCCAAGAGGCCAGCGCAGAGGTTGCGGCTAGGGGAGAGCATTCACATCTAGAGGTGGAGGAACACCTCCCAAAGAATGACAACACGCTACAGGTCCCCTACCATGCCTCCCCAGTAGGGGGACGGATTTCACACTTCACCTATGCATGGGCGGAATAACCACAGACAAGTGGGTGTTATCTACAGTAGTGTCAGGGTATTGTGTGAAGCTCCTGGAAAGACCATCGAAACACCCCCCGCATCAAAGGAAGCCGACAAAGCAAGAACAACTCATCCTGGTAGAAGAAGTCAACGCGCTGCTCCTCAAGGACGCCATCGAGATTGTGCAGTCCAACGAGGTAATCAAGGGTATTTATTCAACATACTTCCTTGTGCCAAAAAAGATCTAACAATGGGCCCGGTATTAGACTTACGCCCTGCAAACACTTATGTAAAGCCACAAAAGATCTGCATGACAAAGCTACAAGAGGTAATTCCCCTGCTAAAACGGGGGGATTACATGGCAACATTGGATATGAAAGATGCCTATTTTCATATTTCAATGCTCCCAGTGCTCAGAAAACTCTTGCGTTTCAAGGTAGCAAACCAGCACTACAAATTCAAGGTGCTACCCTTTGGAATAGCTTCAGCTCCAAGGGTATTCACCAAGGTACTGACGGTGGTGGCGGCGCACCTGTGCAGGGTGTACCCCTACCTGGACGACTGGCTGATCACAGGAGAAACAACCCATCTTTGCAGACAAAACACACAAAGAACCATAGATCTTCTCTTTCAATTGGGCTTCTCAATAAACGAGAAAAAGTCGTCTAGTACCAAACACAAGAAAACAGTTCCTAGTAGCTGTATTAGATACAAGAACAGGCTTACCCTTTCCATCCATGGAAAGAGTGCAGAACATGCTTCAGCAAATATCCCAGTATCAAGTCGGTCTCCAGATAAGCGTACGCAAAGCAATGCTTTTGCTAGCCATGGTGGCATCGTGCATATATCTAGTCCCACGCGCACGTCTGCGCATGCGAACAATGCAGGAGTGGTTTGCGAAGTAGTGGTCTCAGGCAAGTGGTCAGTGGGACGATCTAGTGGTCGTTTCGCCAACACTAGTTCAAAATCTACGCTAGTGGTCGAAAGAAAACCTGTTAAAGGGAAAACCCTTCCACAATCCGGAAGCACAAGCGATTGTTACAACAGACGCATCACTCTCTGGGTGGGGGGCTCATTACCTTCACCACACAGCACATGGTCTGTGGACTCGGATCACGGCACAGAACCATATCAACCTGCTGGAACTACTAGCAGTATTCAAAGCACTGAAGCATTTGAAGCGCAACTGACGAACCAGTCGGTACAAATCCTTCCAACACGTTCCAGTGGTACTCAACACTCTAGCAAACTCTCTAAGCAGAGATCCCCTACCATAGGAACACAAGTGTCAATTAGACTCGGGCGTCGTAGACCACATCTTTCTCATGGGGTTACCCCACACTAGACTTGTTCGCTACAGGAGAAAACAAGCAATGCCCAGACTTTGCGTCCAGGTTCCCCCAGCCAGACTCCAAGGGGAACGCCCTATGGATGAACCGGTCAGGGAAATTTGCTTTTGCTTTTCCTTTACGCTCACGTGGTATCCACGGGGACGCCACCAAGCCCTGGTTGGATGATTTGCACTCTCGAACCCTTTCCCGGTCCCTTGGTAAGGCCTATGGTTAAAGATGGGTCTGCAATATAGGAGCGCTGGATTCAATACCAGATTGTCTTTGTTTTCCCACCTCCCTTGGCCTCAACTCCTTTCTCCCCCTTGGGCCTTCTCCTTACCTTAATATTGTAAAAGGTGGATTCTCTGTCCTGCTCCTCGTGGCAGGGGCGCGTAGATGTGGGGGGCGAGCAGCGACCAAGTTACTTCACTGGTGCAAGCCCCCCTGTGGGAATCCAGGCCTGCTGCGACTTTGTTCTCATGTTTCTCTTAGTTCGAATAATTGTTCGAATAATAATGTCTTGCTTCTTTGCTTTTAGGTATGTAAAGGTATTTTAGTGTTGTCATGCAGTTTGAAGATGAGCATGGGCCGGTTGGCGAAAGCGCGGTGTGCACGATTCTGTCCGGTGAGTAATGCGCGATGCGCGGCACTGTTTCGCCTTTTATATTGCTAACCTGTGTCTTTTCTCTCCTTGCAGGTTCCGATGTTCCTCAACGAGCGCTGTAATGTTCCAGCAATGATACTGACCAGGAGATGACTACCCAGGTAAGAATTGTGTGGCTTTCTTCATTCGGGAGGAAATGTGAGTAAACGCTTACTAATGCGGTCTTTCTTTCTCCTCTTTCCAGGTTATGGTATTCCAGGATGCATGCGGTGCCGAATGGTGGAGTTCGTACCTTCAGGTGAGTGGAAGTGAAGTCAGCGATGGATTGAAGACAGGATACTGTTCCAGGTAAGTTTCGTAGTGTTCTTTCTCTCTCTGCAGGTCCTTGGTTTCAGGTAAAATGGCATCAAAGAACTGGACACGGTGAGCGTTACGCGGCCCACAGCAGAATAACGCAAAGCATGTTCTGCTGTTTGGGTGTGGTTTAAATAGTCTCAGGTAAGGTAGTCCATGTAAAATAGTCCCAGGCCTGCCACACCCAAAAGACTAGACCGCGTAGCTCAGTTCCTTGCAATTGAGCTATGTGTGTGCCTCTATGTTGGCTGAACCCCCCCCCCCAAGTTAAGTAGTTCCAAGTAAATAGTCCCATTCTTTTTTTTTGTATTCTTTTTTTTATTATTATTTTATAACAACACACCAAACAATACAATAACTAGGACTTCCATGTTCAGGTCTAACAAGGTAACATTACAAACGACGTTCTTCAGTCCCGCGACCTCCCGCCCTCCTAACTTGAGCCATAATGTCCGTATCATCCGCCTGTACATCCTCAGGCGGGTCTATTTTCCTCATCTCATCCGTATCATCATCACTGTGATCGGGCTTGGGAGGGCCCACCATGGTGGCCACCAATTGCCTCCATTTAATTAGGGGTCCTACTGTCATGATGCCTACCTCCAAGTAGCCAGACCAGGCCCAGCTACCCCAGAGGCAGACATCATGTCCCCGAGGGAAGTCTCAGCAGCCCCAAGTAGGGGCCCTTTGGACTCAGTCCTGGCGCCTTTGGCGCCAGGCTCATATTGGACAACAGTCCTGGCGCCATAGGCGCCAGGCTCATAAAAGATGACTTTGTGTTTAAAGGTGCTTGGTGTAAACTTGCCTGATGCAGACCATGCTGCAACATCCGGGCCATCTAGGGGCCTGAATGGGACTACTTTATCTTTGGGGACTACTTAACCACACGGGTGTGGCCGGAGGAAGAATACATACCTGAGAGGAAGGATACATACCTGGAACTACTTTGAAGGCTATTTAAGCCACGCCCAAGCAGCAACTCACGCTTCGCGTTGTTCTGCATCTAGCAGCTGGACGCTCACCGTGTCTGCTCCTGCATCCTGACTTCTGCCACGCCCGCCAGCATCCTGGAACACCTGCAAAGGGAGAATAGGAGAAAGAAGAGTCCTTACCTGCTAAACCCGCATTCTGGAGACATTTCGCCGACGATCCTGAAAAGGAAGACATTCATTTTAAAAGCACATCGCATCGATCGCTGCAGCGCCGCATTCCACTCACCTTTACTAGGCGCCTCCATGTTCATCAGCGACCATCTGGATCCGCAGCCACATTTCAGTGCCTAGGGAGAAAAAGACAAGAACAAAGGTGAGCTAGGGAAGAGAATAAGAAAACCTTAATTTGCCATCATAAGACTTACCTGTTGGGTCATTCCCACTTCATTTCGGGTCGGTGCCGCATCCTGGCATTTCCAGACCCCAGCCCCTAAGGGGAAAAAAGAGACATCAGCGTTAGTGAGCGAATACTAAGACATTACCTGAACGCTCATTAAAGACTTACCTGATATCTACTGGAACTGCACCTCTCACTTCGGGTCGGTGCCATATCTCCGGCATTTCCGAACCCCGGCCCCTATGGGAAAAAAGACACAAGCACTAGTGCATTAATGCAAGGACACTAAAGGAACCTCTCATCAAACAACTCACCTGAGTTTCCTTCGTCGGTTCCATTGCTCATCTCGGAATCTTTGTTCTGCACCTGAAATAGAGACAACAGACAATTATTATTTCGGGCTCATGCTTATAAACAGAATTCTCACAGTACTTTACCGGGAAGGTCAAGCAAACTTGAACTCTCTACAATCCATGATCCAGTGAAGTAACTGGATTACAACGCGCCCCTGCATCAGAAGCAGGATGGAGAGCTTGTCCTTTCAGACCCTAAGGTGAGACTTCACGGGGAATCGCAGAAGGGTTTCGTGGAGGGTGAGAAGGGAGTGGGAGGTTTACACATTATCCCGCAGATTGTTAATACTCCCTTTTCACACACAGAAGGATATTTCTGCGAGTCAGACAAGCCAGATTTGAAAGTCCGGTCCTGTCCATCTTCTGAGTCCTGCGCTTCACGATAGAAGAGGCAACAGCACTCCAAACCAGGCCTGCGCCTCCGTGGGAGTCAGGTGAGCGTAACACCTACCTCCTCCTCGCCACCCCTGCTGATCGCTTCAAACCAAACAGCTGTTTCAGCCTCGGCCCACTTCAAGAGGTCAGCCCACCACAACTCCATTCTGGGCCTGTAAGCTGCCTTCCAGCACATTGCAATCCTCCTTTTGGCCAGGATGTATGCCAGGTCCTTCATCTTGCTAATGTGCTTCAGATGATGTGGCCTAGGGAAACCTCCTAGCAAGCATGCCCAGGCAGACTCCACCTCCAGCATAATGCCTTTTTCCGCCAGGCGTATCTTTAGTTCAGACCAAAATCTGCCCACCTCTGCACAAGCCCACAACATATGTAACATCCCGGCTTCCTCCTCCCCACACCTGGGGCATCTCTGAATCGTTTGGACCCCGAACTTAGCAATCTTACTGGGGGTCATATGTGCCCTATGTGTGACGTATAATTGGATCTGTTGGAGCCTCGCATTTCGGGACACTTTCTTATGATATCTCTGGGCTCTATCTCATAACCCATCCGACATAGGCTCTCCCTCCTCTTCCTCCCAGAGCTGTCTCAAAAGGGACAATTCCTTCCCCACCTTGGACCCCAGTAGCTCGTATATGCGGGATATCTCGTGCCCACCCTCCGAAATGTCATATATCATCTCCATGGTGGCATCCGGTTGTTCCGTGAGCACCACCCCCGGCCATTTTTCCTGCACTCGCTTAACAATCCTGGAGTAGGTTATATGCTGCCCTTTGTGCAGCCCGGTGTCCTCCACCAATTTCTGGAATTCTAACGCCTCCTCTTCTTGCCATATGTCTCCCAGAGTGGCCAGGCCCATCGGTTCCCAGTATCTACGGACCCCTTGTATCAATTGGGGATCCTCTCTACATAGCGCCGCCAACGGCACCTGCATATAAAATGGAGCCGGGTATCCCACCATCTGCCATGCTCTATGCCAAACCTCCCAGCTGAGCACCAACAGCCGTGCCATCTCTAATATCTTCGGCTTAGACAGCCACACCACCTCTCTAAGGAAGTAGGGAGCCGGTTCCATGCACAACAGCCTGGTTTCAGCTGTTTCTCCCTCAGACAGCCACCTGGCCACATATTGCAATTGTCCCGCTAGATAGTATAACTCAAAATTCGGTAGGTTTATTCCCCCCTATCACATGAATTCTGTAATTTCCAAAGAGCCACCCTGTTCCTGGACCTATGCCATATAAAGCCCCTGCACAAGCTGTGGAGACCAGCGAAGAAGCGCCTAATGATCACATGTGGGATATTTGTGAAGCAATGTAGCAGTCTGGGCAGGACTACCATCTTGATTAGAGCTGTTCTCCCCATCAAGGCCAGGGGCAGTCTGGACCACAATCCCATGCTATTTTTGATACCTTCCACTGCCTTCACCGTCTTTTGTTTATGTTCCTCTACTGTCGTATGGTATATGTCAATTCGAGATACCGGAACAACTTGGTTCGCCAGGGTATTGGCAGTACCGGCAAACCCCCTGGTGGGACGTCTGTATCTCCCCAGGGGGAACATGCTAGATTTTTTGGGGTTTACCGCTATGCCGGAAAGGGCAACATAACGTTCCATCACCTCCAGGATGTATTGTGTATTCTCTTCTGGGAAGCGCAGATACAAAAGCATGTCGACAGCATATAATGAAATGAGATGCGGGCCGCCCGTGGTGCGTATCCCAATTTCCCTGTATTGTTGACTAAGACAGCCAACCAATGGCTCTAATGCTAATATGTACAACATGGGCGACCAGGGGCAGCCCTGTCTGGTGCCCCTGCTAAGTTGCCATTTGTCTGAGATCGTGGCACCCGTTTTAACCCTAGCAATTGGGGAACTGTATACCATTTTAACCCACCTAAGATACCCGGGACCCATTCCATAGGCTTCTAAAGACGCCAACAGCCAGGGCCACCTTACTGAGTCAAAAGTCTTGACCGCGTCAAGCAAGACGATCGCCAGCTCACCCGGGTCCTCCTCTGTCTGATAAATAATGTGATGCAGTCTCCTGTGGTTATCAGTTATGTTCCTACCAGGGACGTAGCCTGTCTGGTCAGGATGTATCAGTTTGCCACCGACACGCTTAAGCCTGTTTGCAAGCACTGCCGTAAGGACTTTGCTATCCTGGTTGAGCATCGATAGGGGTCTGTATGACCCACAGTCTGTGCTCGGCTTGCCTGGCTTTAAAAGCGGAATGATCACCACCTCTCGTAGGGACTCTGGCAACCTTCCCTGCTCATACGCCTCATTAAACATTGCCAGCAACGGGGGAAGCAGCTCTTGTTTGTAGGTTTTATAGAATTTGCTCGGGAGCCCATCTGATCCCGGAACCTTACAAGTGGGCAGGTGACGAATCACTAACTCAAGATCTTCTATTGTGATTGGGGCATCCAGGTCTGCCCGTTCTAAGTCGTCTTATGTCTCCTAGCGTGTCACGGATTTCTTGGTCTCTAGCTCCGCCTGGGTCCTCATAGAGCCCTTTGTAGTATCCCAGGAACTCATCATTTACTCCCTCCTGGGTGTCCAGGATCCGACCTCCCTCCCCTCTAATGTCCCTGATCGCGGGCCTTGGTGCCTCGCTCTTATATAGCCAGGCCAGCAACCTTCCAGGTTTGTCTCCCCCTGCATGCTGTCTCTCCACATATTTCTTGTAGCTTAATTTACATAACCTGTCCCAATGTTCACAACTAGCTTGTTGAAGCTGTCTCATCCAGACCCCGTCCTCCCTAGAGGTGCCTCCCCTATGCATAATGTCTTCCAGCTCTTCCTACGTTCCCCGCAGCTCCCGTTCTATGCCCCCCTGGAGCCCTCTGGATTTCGACATAGCCGCCCCCGCACTACCACTTTAAATGCCTCCCACACAGTTCCCATAGATCGAACACTGCCAGTATTAATCTCAAAGTACTCTGTGATCTCCTCCCTTAAATCCTCCCGGAATCCCGAATCCTGCAGAGCCTCGGCTAGGAGCTTCCACGTCGGAATCCGCACTCTAAGGGGTTGGTGTTGCCACTCCAGGACCAAAGGGGAGTGGTCCGAGAGCACCATGGCCTTATATTCCGCGCCTCTCATCCCACCTACCAGATCGGCAGCGACAAACACGTATCCAGCCTTGTGTGCAGATCATGTGGTGCCGCATAGTGTGAGTATTGCTGGGTGCAACTGCCTCCAAACATCCACTAGATCAAAGTCTCTCAGGAGGGCCTTTAACACCTTTGCAGCCGGGGTGGGTTTGTCTAGCTTACTGTCTGATCTGTCCGTCTTGGGATCCAGTACACAATTAAAGTCTCATCCCCATAGGATCCCGCCACCCAGTAGGGGGCTAATTTTACCATACAGGGTCTGAAAGTAGGCCGCTGTATCTTGGTTGGGGGCATATAAGTTTACGATGCTCACTTCCAGATTTTCTAGCATCCCCCTCACAACCATCAGTCTGCCTTCTGGGTCCCCTGTGGACTGAAGCAATTGGAATGGAACGTGAGGTGCTATCCAGGTGATAACTCCTCTTGCGTAGGCCGAGTGTGTGGCACCCGCAGCGCTCCCCCCTTCACCTCCTCTTGACCACCTACAGCTTCTCCCTGGTGAGGTGGGCCTCCTGCAATAGTGCTATGTCAACCCTCATCCTTTTCAGGTACATCATAACTTTATTGCGCTTCAAGTAACTATTGAGGCCCCTAACGTTCCAGGTGACCACTCTAAGGCACCCCGACGCCAAAGATACGATATCCTGCCCTCCCTTCCGCCTGATAAGATTCCCATATTGGCTTGTCACCCACCCACCCCCAACAAACTCCCACTCTTCCTTTTCCCAACAACAAACCCCACACACCGCCCATTCCCTCCACCCACCGCCCCAACCCCAAAAAATGCCCAGCTCCATCCTTGGATCTCAGGCGACCACGCTTCTGGTTCTGCCTCGGTGTGCCGAGGGCAGAAACCCAGCAGGGTGTCACCGGACTACCGGTAACCTAACTAAGCTACTCTAAATGGGGGTATGAGGACTAGCTCTGCGAGGCTCCCTAACTAGGTAAAAAGTCTCAGTGCTCACGTATAATGTCCCATTCCAACCTGATCATGCCAGCCCATAAGCTACATCTATTGCAAAAGTCAAGTCCCATAGTCTTAGGCTACGACACCCTTTAGTGCCCCCTTCATAGATTACTTATCTCTTCCTTCTCCTTCCCCCATCTGGATGCCCGTCTCCTGGGGGCAGCTCTGCGTGTCGAGCCACCCTATAGCTTCTTCCAGAGTTTCGAAAAACAAGGTTCTGTTTTTGTGGAACACCTTCAGCTTTGCCGGGTAGAGCAGCATATACTTGTAGCCTGCTTCACGCAATCTTCTTTTCACAGTCCCAAAGTTCATGCGGCTATGTTGTGCCAACAGGGTATAATCTGGGTATGCGGTTAGATTTGCTGTTCCTCTTTGTATTGTTCCACCCTTACGGAAGTGTTCAAGGATTCTTTCTCGATCCCGATAGTTTAGGATCTTGGCGATCACCGGCCTAGGGGGGGGTGCCTGGCGGCGGCCTCCTCATTAAAGCCCTGTGCGCCCTTTCCACCGTGAACCCCTGGGACAAAACTCCTCTGTTTATCTCCTATAGCAGCATATATTCAATGAACTCTGTAGGGTTGGGTCCCTCGACCCCCTCCGGCAAGCCAACAATGCGGATGTTATTCCTTAGGGCACATCCCTCCGCCTCCTCCACTCTGCATTCTAGGTTACCCACACGCTGCACTAGGGCGTGCAGGTCTGCTTTATGTGTTGCACAGTCCGCTGTGTTCGTGCCCACCTCTTTTTCCAGGTTCTCTGTGCGTTCTGCCAGCGACCTGACATCTTGTCGGAGGAGGTTCACTTCCTCCTGCACTGCCCTGACTTTCAGCTCCAGTGATGCTTTCAATTCAGTCCTAGCCAGACCCAGTTTTGTCTCGCAGGCTACTTTCAGATCTGTGATCGCCGCAAAGACCTCCTGATTGGTGCCCATGGTGACTGCGCTCCCTGTGGGGTTTTTATCTTTGCTCTTGGCTCCTTCCGGGCCCAACGGTGTTCTGGCGTACTCTTCCAGCGTGGGCTGCTTGCTCTTCGTTCTTAGTGGTTTGCTGGACATGGCGTCATGCCAAAGAATTGTGGGCAAGCCTCCCCTCTCTCCAGCCCCAACGGGATGAAACGGCTGTTAGCGCCTGGGCCCGGGGGGGCCGTGCAAGAGGTGTCCAGGAGCCAATTATTAGCTAGTGGATTGTGCCGTCCCACGCAACAATGTAGCTGTCATGATGCCTACCCCCGGGCATCCGGATCAAGCCCATCAGCCCCGGGAGCAGGCATCCAGACATTTACAAAAACCCCAGCAGCCCCAGCTAGGGGCTGTCTGGGTTCATTCCTGGCACCATGGGCGCCAGGCTCATAATAAAAATCAGTCCTGGCGCTATAGGCGCAGGGCTCATAGACATTACTTACCTCATGCAGACCATGCTGCAAATAAATCCAAGCCAACGTGAGGCCTGGATGGGACTATTTTACTACAGGGAATATTTTTTACTCGGGTGTGGTTCTGGGGAACTTCTTTCCTGGGACTACTTTGGAGGCTATTTAAACAACGCCCGAACAGCAGCACATGCTTCGTGTTATTCTGCATCCAGCAGCGTGACTCTCACCGTGCCTGCAGCCAGCATCCAGTCTTCTGCCACGCCCGCGTGCCTGCAGCCAGCATCCAGTCTTCTGCCACGCCAGCCTCGAATCCGGAGCTCCTAGTTTAAAGTGGAAGAAAAGGACAAGCTTAGAAAACGAACTTATTTCAAATTCCTCACCTCATTCCGGATCCATTTCATCTCCCGACCTGGAAAGTACATCAGTCCTGCACGCGTCGCTTCGCCAGCTCCAGCACGGCGCCATACTCACCAGTTCTCACAGCATCTTTCGATCCGGCACTGTCTCCATCATTTCTTTGCCGTACTCCAGCACCTAGGGGCACAAGAATAACAAGGTGAGCCAAAGGAATCAACAAATACCTCTTACCTCCATAGACTTACCTGATTTACCACCGGCGGTATTATTCTCCATATCTTCATATGCCGCATCTGTAAAGAGGGAGAAAAACAACACGTTAACGCATGCAATAGTTACCGGACAGCGTTGGGTAACACAGACTCTTACCTGAACGCCAGCAGCAGCTACGAGACCTTCTTCTCACGAACTCGGTTGCAACTTAAGGAAGGAAGGGGACAAGAGTGAACATCGGGCACATTTAACTCTTTGAACTTGATACTTACCAATCCCGCCTGGGACTTCAGAGTCAAGCTTACCGGAACTCTCCCAATGCCTTCAAACCAGTGAAGTAACTGGTATCTACGTGCCCCTGCAAGACACGCAGGATGGAGAGCTCATCTTTTACAAACATAAGGTGAGGTTACTAAGGGGATATCGGAGGTGATTAGTGGGGGAGAGCGAGAACAGTTGGGAGGCCATCACTAAATCCCACAGGTGGCTAATCCCTGTCTCCACTTGTAGGAAAATACTTCTTCGGGTCCAGCAGACAAGACTAGGCGAGCCAGTCCAGTCAGCCATCTCTGCACTACGCTGATGGAGACCGCAGCTGTCCGGGTCCGATCGACACCCCTGAGGGGGTCCAGGTGAGCGTAACAGTAGCTGCACTCCGATCTTGCCAGTACGCGCCCGTATTGTGGGCCAGCTGGACTAGGCTCTGTGTGTCACACTGGCTGCGGGCTCAAGCAGATCCACCAGCTCATCCCATGTGTCTCTCATGTGTCCCTCTCCTTATACACACTCCCCCGATTTGTGCGCACTGGGTGTCTGCTGCTGTTTGAAGTATTTGACTTCGGGAATCAATCCATGCCTATAGTCCCCGCAGCATCCTCCTTTATTCTGGGCCTGCCGCCATTTGAGCTCATCCGCTGGCCATTATACTCTCACCTCCACCATAGAGTGGGGGAGTATGTACTTTATTGTGGTGCCGCCAGACTAGCTTAAATGAGGGAACGCTAGCGGTTCACAGATTTATCAGGCCCCCTCACTGGTCTACTGGAGTCCGACTTCAAAGGCTTTCCGGTCCGCTCTTTCCTTTTCCTTTCTATGATCACATGCCGGCTTGCTTTTGTGTCTGTTTAGCTCTCCCCAGCTGCCTTTCGCCTCTGCAGCCCGCGCCCACTCCCCCAAGGTCGGTTCACTCCGCCCACCTTCTCACACTGTGGGGTGCCAGGGACACTACACTGTTCGGGCTGCGGGGTCCGCTACTCAAGTCTGCACTCCCGAGGGCTAGTGGACCTGCCCTGGTGCTACCGTTGGGCCCGGCAGTTCCCAATAGTAATCTCAGTCTTCCACTCTGTGCGGTGTCCCAGGCCTGCGTGATCCTCAGTGACTACCCCATTTATCGTTTAGGATCTCATTACTCTGGGTTGCCCCACTTCGAGTCATTTGTGGTGCAGTATCCTCCTGGGCCACTCCGCTGCTCAGCCCGGATCACTCGCCTGTGGTCTGAAGTCTGTGTTGGCTCATATAGGCTCAGTGTAAGCAATGTGTTCCCTCTGCTTACATTATCCTTGCTGTCCTTGAACTTGGCAGTCATTTATTCTGCGCTGCCGCTTACTTTATGAGGAGCAGCCTCTAATGCGTGTGTTACAGTTGCTCCTCCGACTACCAAACCTCTCTGTGTTTTTATGCGGCCATCAGTGTCCCCCGGCGACAGCACAACCCGGGTGTCCTCCTCCTTGTATTTCGCGGGTGGGTGGGTGGAAACGAAATTCCTTGTCCTTGTCAGGTGGCGGCGACCGGGTCCCAGTGCAGGAGCGAGATGCCTGGTCCCTGGTCCCGCCTGCTTATATCCTGCAAGCCCCGCCCCCTTCCTTTTGTTTATCCTTCGCGGGCTTTCTGGCCCATTCAGCTTTGGCGCCGTTTCGCCCCCTTGTCCTTTACCCTTCCGGGTGAGGGCCCCGGCTCCCGGCGGCATGACCCCGCAGGGGTTACCCTGCTGCCTCCTCCATTTTGCGGACGTTTTCCGTCGTCAGCTCCATAACCCCTGCAGCCGTCCATTTGCCTTTACTCCCAATTATCTTTGCGCATGCACACAATGTTTTTAACCCCCATGAATTGGCATGACACAAGATTTCAATTGGCAAAATTGGCCGCAGTTTTATTTCCATGACAACAGAAGTATTTGTACACAATAGTGACCTCATTCTGCGCGTGTGGCGCTTGCTTGCCGGATTTCCTTTGCTTCCCCCTATACTTGGTATATTAGGCCCCCAACTCCCCCGACCCATTGTACCTGTTCCTATCCTGCCCGTGCAGGGGTCCGTGGGTGGGGAGAGCGCCGTTTGTTTCGGGGGGGAAGCTGAGCCTTGTTTGTTCCTACCAGGCGCCCCCGCCGTTTAGGCCCAAGAGGCGCTGGTCCAGAAGAGCGAAGACCCATTCTGTTTCCTTCTGGCTCGTCCGGAGTCTATCATTTGTGCTTGGTTGCCCAAACACCGCCACGCCAACCGGTGGGTTCCCGCCCTCCGTTGGCTCCCTTCTTCCTCATTCCTTCTCACAATTCCAGCAATTTGGTGCAAATGTTCCAGAAAAAGAGCTCCATTCCCTTAGGGGATAAGTGCACCCCATCGGCTAAGAAATACTCGGGGGTCTTCCCGTCAATCAGACCATGCCTGATCTGATAGAAACCTCTGCCCTTGCAGAATTTGGCCACTGCCCCGTTCAGCTTCCTCCTTGATTTCTCTACCGCCGAATGGTTTGCTGCCCCCCTCCATTGCAACCGCGGAATCACCTCGGACCAGATGATCTCCGTCTCCCCCATCTGTGCTGATATTTCCTGTAAAGAGCTTGTGATGTCTCTCAGCAAGGTCCCCCTCCCTAAGCTGGTCAGGTCGTTCCCTCCCACGTGTATTACCAACACATCCGGCTTCCGCCGTTTGTTTAGCAGCGTATGCAATTGCCCTTTCAGCTGGGCCCATTTCATCCCTGGCACCCCGTGCCATTCGATCTTGAATTCTCCTGCCGTCAAGATCTCTTGCTGCTGGTTCCAGCTTGCCTTTGCCCTTGAGATGAATGAGTACCCCACCACCCATACTGTGCGTAGTTTCCTTTGGTGCACTGCTGGTAAATGACATGGAGGGAACGGCATGGTTATCTTTACACTTTTTCCGGCCTGACATAACGTTTATAACATCCTGACGACCATCTCCCCAATCTCTTAATCTCTTCGGCCCCTAGCCCCCCGACTGATGCTGAGGTGGCGGCCCCAATCCGAAAGGAATGTGTCCCAAACTGGCCCTCTGCCATACCCATTCTCTCCAGCCCAAGGGACATTACTTTTTTGAACTGAAATCGGCTTAGCGCGGACCCATCCTTGTGAGTGAGCCATGGCGCCTCAGCCCCTGATGGCCGCCTCTGTCGCATAAAGTTTGCCGCTGCCGCCACCGGGCAAACCCTGCTCGCCTGAATGGCATGTACGGTCAGCGCCGTACCCTTTCCTTTCTGATCCGTCTTTGACCGCCTCACATAAATGACGACCTGAGCGCTCCCCACTTGGATGTCCCTGACGCGCAAGAACCCACTCCCTTTGCCGTTCTTGTTTTCCGGCACCAATTCGCTGATTCTGAGCGCCCCAAAAAATGCCACAGTAAAAGCCGCCGAGAAGAGCACACGCTCCGATTCATCCCGACATACTTCCCCCAGGCATTTAATTAATCCGTGCAATTTCCCAATATCGATTGGCCGTCTCTCATCCGGTTTTGCTGTGCTTTGCCTCGCCCAGCCTTTCATGGCCAGTATGACATAATGCTCCTTAGTGGGGTCCTTCTCCCCGTGTACTTTTGCATGATGTGCTATGGCCGCTAGGTGATAGCTTACCCAAGCCCGAGTCTTCCCTGTCTTCCAGCACCAGCCTATGAATGCTCTCACCGGGTTCTCCCCGGGGTCCCCTGCTAGTACCTCCTCTTGGAACTGTGCAAACCGAATCCAACAAGCCCTGTACCTCTTGGTTGTACCGGGTGCCAGGGCAGTTTCAACTAATGCGGTCAGATCGCCCCAATCATCCCCCACCATTGTACCTCGAATGGGGTCATCTCCTCCCTTGCTTCGGGGCAGCTCTCCCGGAACCGGTCCCACTGTAAACGAGACAGAGAATCAGCGGCCGTGTTTTTCACCCCTGGAATGTGCCGTGCTCTAACCTCAATGTTCAACTCTAACAAACTCCTGGTGAGTTCTCTGAGGAGCCTCAGCACCCTCGGGTTACTGGACGATCCTGTGTTAATGATCTGTACCACAGCCAAGTTGTCCGACCATAGCGAGACCTTGGAATTTTGCAGCTGCCCGCCCCACAGCTTGAATGCAACCACTATGGGGAATAGCTCTAGTAGCGTGATATCTTTTGTGACCCCCTCCTTGTGCCATTCCTCTGGCCACGCCATGCCGCACCATCTGTCCCCCAGGATAGCCCCGAAACCCAGGGACCCGGATGAATCCGTGAACAGTTTGAGCCTCTGACTGCTTGCCCAGTCCGCCCTCCAGATTGCCACCCCGCTGGAACCTGACAGGAAGCCATCCCACATTCTGAGATCCTCTTTTACCTCTGCACCCAATCTGACGTGCTGTGCGGCATGTTGTAAGCCCACCGTTTTTAGTTCTATACTTCTGGCAAATGCCCTCCCTGCTGGTATCACTTTGCCTGCAAAATTGAGGTTTCCAGCCAGCACTTGCAATTCCCTCAAGGTCGCTTTGTTTTTACCCATCAGCTCCCGAATCAAGCCCCTCAGTTTTCCTACCTTGTCCTGAGGGAGCCTACACTCCCCTTTAACTGAATCGATCTCGATCCCCAGAAATGTCAATGTCGTTGCTGGCCCCACGGTCTTTCCTGGTGCAAGGGGAACCCCTAGTCGTTACATTTTATTTTGAAATATCTCCATCATGGATCTGCACTCATCCGTCCCCTCCCTCCCCACGAAGAGAAAATCATCCAAGTAGTGCAATATTCCCCCATTTTTTATCTCCTGCCTTACCGTAAACTCCAGAAAGGAGCTGAATGCCTCAAAATATGAGCAGGAAATGGCGCACCCCATGGGGAGGCATTTGTCATAGTAGTACTTGTCCCCCACCTTAAAACCCAGCAAGTGGTGACTATCCTCGTGGATTGGTAATAGACGGAAGGCAGATTCTATGTCAGCTTTCCCCAACAATGCCCCTTCCCCTGCCGCTTTTACCATTAGTATCGCATCCTCCAGGGAGGCGTACTGCACCCTGCACTGTTCCTCTGGGATGCCGCTGTTCACTGACTGACCCTCGGGGAAGGATAGGTGGTGTATCAGGCGGAATTGACCCTCCTCCTTCTTCGGCACCAGTCCTAGTGGCGATACTACCAGATTGCTCATGGGGGGCCTAGAAAATGGGCCGGCCACTCTCCCCAGCCCCACCTCTTTGTTAACCTTCCTTTCCACCACCTCGGGATTCTCCAGAGCCGATCGTAGGTTGGCCGCCTCCCTTCCCCCTTGAGAACCTGCCCCCGGGATCCTAAAGCCCCACCTGAACCCTTGCCATAGCAATTTTGCGTCGGCTTTGTTATGGTACTCATTTAGGAAGGGAGTCATGGCAAGAAGGCTAACTGGTGTGGGCAATGCCCTTTTAATCATACATTTGTCATTCATTGTTACCACAGCATTGCCTTGTTTTGTCGGCGCATCACTCAACATTCCCTTTATTCTTTTGTTTCCCTCCATCCCCGGGTTTAGCCTCTCCCGGAGTGGCCCTGCGGGTGCCCGTACCACTGCCCCTCTGGTGCTTGTACCTGCATGTCTTCCCGTATGAGCAATACCCTTCTGCAAACCGCCAGCAGACTTCTGGCTCCCCCTGGTGGGCTGCTGCCCGGTACACCCAGGAGGAGGGCCCGCGAAAGGACCCTCTCCCCCGTTGGGGGAACCCGCCTCTGCCTCTCCCACCCCGAGACTTCTCTCCTGGTGACTCGTCCTGTGATTCCCTGCAGGGCACCACTTTGTCCATGTACCCCCCGACATCCATCTCGTCCCATGACATTGCTGGCCATATCTGCATTTTTAATCTAAAGCCTCGGTCATACTCCAGCCATCCCTCGCCTCCATACTTCTGATACAAATCATGCACATATTGTTCGTACGCTATCATCGCCAGTGCATCCTGCGGGTACCTCTCCAACATTACTGACATATACATCCTATAAGCTTTTAGCCAGTTGTTAATGGAACGCTCCACCTTGGTGGCCTCCCTGTCCCTTTTCTCTTTTTCCTTTTCAGACAGTTCCTTTAGTCCTCCCCCCGTGGGGACGATCCCCAACAAATCAAAGATGGAACAAGTTACTTACCTGTAACTGTTGTTCTCCAGCATGGGTCTGGCATGGATTCACATGCTCATGAATATTCCCCGTCGTCAGGCTGGGAATCCTCGGTAAAGAAAAAACCAGTATCAGTTTCGTTTCTGATCTGTCTTTCGTAGTAATAACCAATCACTGGTCTCTGCGTCATACTGACCACAGCCAATGACTGCCCTCTACCTAAGCACCGCCTCTGGCAGCCATCTTCAGATTTGGAAGCACGTGAAGTGGCAGTATGACCAAGTGAAGAGCCGCAGAGGGGTAGGCGGGAGGGTTCGCATGTGAATCCATGCCAGACCCATGCTGGAGAACAACAGTTACAGGTAAGTAACTTGTTCCTTCTCCAGCATGGGGTCTGGCATGGATTCACATGCTCATGAATAAAGAATACATAGCAGTACACACATGCACAACCACGGGAGGTGGCAAAGGCTCAACATTAAGCATCACATCAACTCAACATTAAGCATCTTACCTCCTCACCAGGCTCACCTCAGGCGAACAGGTTGCGCAGCACTGCTTGGCCGACCCTGGACTCCTCCCTGGAATCCCGGTCGACGCAGTAGAATTTCGTGAAGGTGTGCGTCGACCTCCACGTAGCAGCCCTGCATATGTCCAGCAGGGGCACACCAGATAGGAACGCCGTGGTAGCTGCGATCGCTCTGGTGGAATGGGCTCTCGGACGGCCAGGCAGCGGTCGGTTTGCCAACCGGTGACAGTACATGATACAGCCGGAGAGCCATCTGGAGATGGAAGCCTTCGAGAGAGCCTTCCCCTGATTGACAGGTCCAAAGTTCACAAAGAGTTGTGACGTCTTCCGAAACCCCTTCGTGCGGTCCACGTAGAACTTCAGCGCTCTAGCTACATCCAGCGAGTGCAAAGTCCTTTCAGCCGGCGACGAAGGCGACGGGAAGAACACAGGTAACACCAAGGGTTCGTTGAGATGGAAGTCCGACGGTACCTTGGGCATGAAGGAGGGGTGCGTCCTGAGCACTACCCTCGTGTCGTGGAAAGTCAAGTACGGGGCCTTGCAGGAAAGGGCCTGGATCTCTCCCACTCGTCGTGCGGAGGTGATGGCCACAAGAAAAGCTGTTTTCCACGATAGAAACTTCAACGGGGCCGAGTGCAGAGGCTCGAACGGAGGTCCCATGAGCTTGGTCAGCACCACGTTGAGCTCCCACGCCGGGGCCGGAGCCTTCACCGGCGGGAACGATCTGAACAGTCCCTTCATGAACTCTTTCACCAGACGATGAGACCACAAGGACGTCCGCCCCGTGGTTCTGGTGTATCGGGAGATCGCAGCAAGATGAATCTTGATGGACGCGTGTGCCAAACCAGCTTTGGCCAGCGTCAGCAGGTACGGCAGTACTTGGGGAGCCGTAATCCGTAGAGGGTTAATCTTCTGTGCGTGGCACCAGACAGAGAACCTCTTCCATTTGTGTCCGTAGCATTTAAGAGTCGAGGACGCCCTGGCCTTTGCAAGAACCTCTCTGCAATCGGCCGGTATGTCGTATCCTCCAAACTCTAGCGCTGCAGGAGCCAGGCCTGCAGGTTCAGCGACTTCGGGTCGTGGTGGAGGATGGCGCCTCCTTCCCTGGAGAGTAGATCCGCGTCCGCCGGCAGCTTGATCGGCAGGGACGCTGACAAGTCCAGAAGGTCCGGGAACCATATCTGCCTCGGCCACGCAGGTGCGACGAGGATCATCCTGCACCGTGACCTCTTGAGCTGGTTGACGAGCCGGATTAGCAGAGGCAAGGGAGGGAACGCGTAGAGGAACAGGCCCTCCCAGGGGAACGAGAAAGCATCGCCCATGCTCCTCGTCTGGGGAAACCTGCTGGCGAACCTCCGGCACTTGGTGTTCGTCGCCGTCGCGAACAGGTCGATCTGGGGTGTGCCCCACCGTCGGAAGAGGCGATCCACCAGATCCTGCCGTAGTTCCCACTCGTGGCACGAGCGCAGCTCCCTGCTGAGTGAGTCGGCGATGGTGTTTTTTTATCCCTGCCAGATGAAACGGCACCAGAAAAATCCCTTGGGCGACGGCCCAATGCCACAGGTCCTGCGCCTCCTTGGACAGCGCTGGGGACCTGGTTCCGCCCTGTTTCCTGATGTAAAACATGGTGGTGGTGTTGTCAGTGAAGATCCTCACCACCTTGCCCTTGAGGGACGGAAGGAAGGACCTGAGGGCCCAAAACACTGCACGGAGCTCCAGGACGTTGATATGCAGGGACTTCTCCGTCGGGAGCCAGAGTCCCCTCGCGTGCAGATTTTCGGTGTGCGCTCCCCACCCTTCCAGGGAGGCATCCGTGGTCACAGTCTCCTGGTGGGCTGGGGTCTGGAAGTCCATGCCCGCCGTCAGATGCGCGCGGGTGCCCCACCACCGTATCGCTCGTCGGAAACTCTCGTCGAGCTTGATCCTTTCCTCGAAGCTGCCCGTCGTCTGGATCCAGCGCGCATCCAGGAATTCTTGCAACGGGCGCATCCGGAGCCTGCACATGGGAATGAGGTAGATGCAGGAAGACATCATCCCGAGGAGGGACTTGATGGATCTCACTTTGGCCGCGTCGGCCACCAACATCCGTTGCACCTTGCCCAAGATGGTCCTGGTCCTCTCCTCCGACGGGGAGGCCAGAAGGGACACTGTGTCGAGCCTCGCTCCCAGAAACAGTGCGACTTGCGCGGGCACCAGGTGGGATTTGGCGTAGTTCACGGAGAATCCCAGGTCCGTGAGGAGTTGGACGGTCCTTGCCGTGTGGACCACGGCGAGCTCCTTCGTCTTGGCGCGGATGAGCCAGTCGTCCAGGTAGGGGTAGACGTGAATCCCCTCGCGGCGCAGCTGCGCCGCCACCGGTGCGAGGCACTTGGTGAATACCCTGGGTGCCGACCGTAGTCCGAAGGGAAGGGCTTTGAACTGGTAATGACGCCCTTGGACCACGAACCTGAGGAATTTTCGGTGCCCCTTTAGGATGGGAATGTGGAAGTAGGCATCCTCCAAATCCAACGACGATAGGAAGTCTCCTTCCTCCAGTTGACCCAGGACGTGCTGGAGGGTGACCATCCGGAACTTCTGCGCCTTGATGAACTTGTTCAGCCGTCGCAGGTCCAGGATGGGGCGCCATCCTCCCGTCTTCTTCTTCACGAGGAAGTATCGCGAGTAGACTCCGGAGCCCCGAAGCCTCTTTGGGACGAGTTCGATGGCGCCCTTTCTGAGCATCACCTTTACCTCCAGGAGAAGTTGAGGGACGTGAAGTTCTTTCCTGGCCACGGGGGGGACGCGCGGGCACCTTCTTTGAAACTCGAGCGCGTGGCCCCGGGCCAGGGCGTCCAGCACCCAACGGTCGGTGGAGATGGACTCCCACACGCTGACGAAGCCCGCCAGCCGGCCTCCCACCGGGGTGCTTCGGTGGGGGCCCGACCCCACGGCCGGTTCAATCCTGCTTGGACGCGGCCTTGCCGCCTTGACCTCCTTGGCGACGACGGCGGGGTCCGCTAGACTTGCCTCGTCCTCTGTAGGCCTCTTGCGACGACGAGCGGGCCGCTTGACGGTAGGAAGCGAAACCGCCGCCGGAACCTTTGGAGGCGCCCTTGCCTCCGCCGCTCCGAAAGGGCGTCCGTCGTTGCTGCAGGACTCCAAGGGCCCGGGCCGTCTCAGTATCCGCCTTGATGGCCTGAAGGGAATCGTCCACTGTCTTCCCAAACAGGTTGTTCCCGTCGAAGGGCATGTCCAGGACTCTGGTCTGGACGTCCTGCCGAAAGTCCGTAGCTTTGAGCCATCCACGACGTCGAAGGCAAACGCCGTTGCCCAGCTGGCGGAACCCAGTGTCGGCGATGTCCGTCGCCACGGTGATGGCGTGGTCCGAAGCCACTTCACCTTCCTGGAGGATCTCAAGGGCCTCCGCCCTCTTGTCGTCCGGCAGAAAATCCAGCAGGGGAGCTATCTTGTACCAGAGCTCCCTGTCATAGCGGGCCACGATAGCCAAGGCGTTGGCCGCTTTAATCGTCGTCGTCGCTGCCGACGAGATGACTCTACGTCCCATAGCATCCAATTTCTTTCCCTCGCCGTCCGGCGGGGAAGTCGATGTGGAGGCCGCACCCCCCCCCCGCTTTCTTCCTGGCTGCCGCGGAGACGACGGAGTCCGGGGTAGGCTGCGCCCGGAGGCATAGGGGGGCCGTGTCCGGGACCCGGTACTTTTTCTCGTACCGGTCTCTTCTAGCTGGCGTAGTGGAAGGGTTCTTGAGGAGGGAAAGGCCCTCATCCCAAATGTCGTCCAACAGAGGCACTGCGAGGACCGTCTTCCTCTTGGCCTCGCGCCGCTGATAAAGGAAGCCTTCCTTTTTCTTCTCCTCAGGGCAGAGTTGGAAAAGCTCGGAAGCCCTGGAGATCATGGAGTGGAAAGATCCGATCTCGTCGGGCGGAGAAGCCCTGGTGGGGGGCGACGACGGAAAATCCTCGTATGCCTCGTCGTCCGTACCCGTCGCTGCCGTAGTCCCCGTATCATCCCCTCGGGTGGACGGGGAGGGCTGGACGGGGCGCGACGGTTGAAAAGGAGGTGGAGGATGAATCCTTCTTTTCTTGGTAGGGGGAACACCAGAAGGTCCCGGTTCTGGATCCCCCGACGGGAGAGGTTCCTCCGTCGGTAACGGTAGCCTCGTCCTTATCTCGGTGCATAAGGACTGTATGGCCAACAAAATGGCCGCCGAGTTGTCTCGCGGCGCTGGCAGAGGGGAATCCGACGGGCGAGCAGGGGCCCCGTCGGTATCCTCGACGATGTCGTCGTCGTCACCCGCGTCGGGGTCCATTCCGACGGGCTGGCCTTGTTCCACGCCTAGGCCGTGGCTTAAGACCTCGATCAGCTCCTCTTCTGAGGTAGAGGCCGAATCTACGACGACGCCCTGCCCCCCCTTCTTCTTCCCCACGGAGGGTTTCACGGGGGTCCTATCGATGGGCACAAAAGAAGACTCCCTCCGAGGAGGCAGGGAGATTCTGGGCCCTGAGGTCGCCACCACTGGCGCAGCCTCCACAGGCTGAGCCAGGGCCGCCGCGACCGTTTCGATAGAGGGCTTGGTCGGATGGATCAAGGCTTTCACCACCTTAGGTGCGCTCACCGCCTTATCCTTGAGGGAGGGGGCACTGCCACGCTCCTCCTCTGCCTTAGAGCTCGACCAGGGCCTCTCCAGGAGCTTCGCCGGGTGCTCGGCCTTCCTCTTACCCGACCCAGAGCGTTGGCTCGTGGTTGATGGTGCCGGGGAGGGTGCGCCCTGCCTGGCGCCCGTAGAGCCCGACCGTTCGGCGCTCCCGGTGCCAGCGGACTCGCGGTGCTTGGCCTTATGTTGGGCCCCCGTCGCCGGGGCGCCCTCAAAGGTCTTAGAAGACCGCTCGGATTTCTTCTTCTTCTCGCCAGACGGGCTCTTACCCTCCAGCCAGTTGGCGAGACGTTGATGACGGTCCTTCATGGTCCGTTCCGACATGTTGCCGCAAAACGCACAGTCCTTCTCCACGTGCGTTTTGTCCTCATGAAGGCAGTAAAGGCAGAAAGAGTGTTCGTCTTCCTTAAAGACGTTCTGCAGCTGGCATCCAGGGCAGACCCTGAACAGCTTTCCGGGCGTCGAGCTTCCCTTCTCCTGGGCCATCTCCGAGACCGGGCCTGAGAAGCTTCTGGAGTCCTCCGAAGTGTAGCTCGACGAAATCTTCACCCTTGAGGGGCACAGACGAATCCGACACGGGTCCCCGTCGATCGGATGTAGGATCGGTGGAGCTTGAGGCTCTTTTTGACCGAAAGAATTGAAGTTTTTTGTGAAAAAGCGCGAAAAATAGCACTAACGCTCGAGAGCAATAGCACGAGGATCCCAACACATGAACGTGCGGTAAAAATCTGAAGATGGCTGCCAGAGGCGGTGCTTAGGTAGAGGGCAGTCATTGGCTGTGGTCAGTATGACGCAGAGACCAGTGATTGGTTATTACTACGAAAGACAGATCAGAAACGAAACTGATACTGGTTTTTTCTTTACCGAGGATTCCCAGCCTGACGACGGGGAATATTCATGAGCATGTGAATCCATGCCAGACCCCATGCTGGAGAAGTCAATGAATTCCTTCCTCCACAACCTCTCCTTGATCCCCCATGGAATGTGCCACACCAGAGAATTCACCTTAGCCCGCATAGGTGCGAACCCTGGCATTGGCCTCCCATACTGGGTTGCCTGCCCCCACAAACCCCCTGTTTCACTGCTGATCAGGCCTGCTGCTACGGGCTGCGCCGCGCTCAGCCCCCCTATCAAGACTGCACCAGGCCCTGCCTCCTTCTGCATCCCCTGTGCCCCTGCCGGCGACCCTGAAGCCAACTGCTGGGCTCCTTCCGTGCTTACCGACGCCCCTGGCCCCTGGTTTGTCCATTCTTGACCCCACGGGAGCCCTGCCAACTGTGCTTGCTGCCCGCCTCCCATAGGTGGGCCCACACTAGGCAGCCCGACAGATAAGAAACCCCCGGGCGGTATCCCCCTCTTCTGAGGCAATTGACTTATTCCACCCGCCTGTGCCCAGCCTTGAGTGCTACCGCTGCACCAGGGCCCTCCCAGCCCTTGTGATGCCCCCAGATGCGTTGCTATACTTCCTTGAGACAGTCCCCCTACCACCATACCAGTACTGGGCACAACATTCGGCATTTGCCCCATTTTCCCCCATGCTTGCATGCATTCTAACACCATACCTTTCACTGTCTCCAGGGATGTTGTTCCTCCACCCGCGACATCCACCGTTCTGGTCGCAGGAGCGTTGGGTGGGCTCACTCGATTCCCTGGAGCCTCAGCAGGTGTAGGAGCCGTTAAGGCCGCATCCTCCTGCGCCCTCCCCTTCTGCCGTGGTCTCTTGGTGCTGCTGGCCTGCTCCTTGCTCGCTTTAGCCCTGGCCGTCATTGTCCTTTTCCTTTTGCTCCCCTGGGTCTCCTCTTCTTCTTCTTCCTCCCCCAGGCTGTGGATCTCGGCCTCGATCACGGTGGCCTCGCTGCCACTGTCCTGAAACATCAGAGGGGAGCCTTCCACCCCCTGGCTGCGCCCTTCCTGGCTAGGTTGGGCCACCATCCTGGACATCCAGTCCGGGCCATGGGTTGCTGCTGCCACCCTGGCCAATTCCATGAATGACGCCAGATCCATTTGGCGGCCTCGCAATGGGTCAACCACCTGCTTCTTGCTTCTCCTGGGCCGCTCGTTGCTGCTGCCCGTGTTCAGTGCTCATGTGTAGCCGCTCCTCCCCTGCGGCTGCCTCCTTGCGGCCTGCCGAATGCTTCCGTCCTCTTGGAGGGAGGGCGTGGGCGTCTGCGTGCCCCTGCGTTGGCCCCTCCGCCCGGGATGTTTCTGGCCGTGAGGGGGTGGGGGGGCGGGGAACCGGGGGCGGGCTTGCGCTCGCGGATGCGCCTCCGGCTGGTGTTCCCCTCGACCTGTTCCTCCGACCGGGTTGCAGCCCCGTGTGACCCAGCCGACTTTCCTTGCTCCTTGCCTCCGGCAGCCGCTAGGCGGGCTCACCAGCAGCTCTGCTCCGCCTTCGACACCTCGATACCTGGTCCTGGGCTGGGCCCGCCTTCTCACGCCACTGCTTCAGATCAGCCGCGCTGCCCCTCCGCGCCCGCCGGCTGTCTTCCCCCGGCTGCGCGATCCCGCCTGCCGGATCCTTGCGGTCGACCTCCCTCCGCGTTCCTGGCTCTGCTCGGCTCCTTCTGCTAGGCGGTTGATCCAGCTAGCAGTCCTCCGTCTCTACTTCCAGCCGCGCCGCAACTCCCGATCAGCTGGGCCGTCCTTCCACGCACGCCGGCTGTCCTCCACCGGCTGCACGATCCTGCCTGCTGCTTCCTCGTGGTCGTTTTCTCGACGCGTTTCCCGGCCCGGTCACTGGTCCTCCTTCCTTCTGCTGGGCGGGCGAGCGGCAACAAACGAAATTCCTTGTCCTTGTCAGGTGGCGGCGACCGGGTCCCAGTGCAGGAGCGAGATGCCTGGCCCCTGGTCCCGCCTGCTTATATCCTGCAAGCCCCGCCCCCTTCCTTTTGTTGATCCTTCGCGGGCTTTCTGGCCCATTCAGCTTTGGCGCCGTTTCGCCCCCTTGTCCTTTACCCTTCCGGGTGAGGGCCCCGGCTCCCGGCGGCATGACCCCGCAGGGGTTACCCTGCTGCCTCCTCCATTTTGCGGACGTTTTCCGTCGTCAGCTCCAGTGAGTCCGCTTTCCCCGTAGCGCACCGCACTTTAAGGCTCCATTGTCCAAGCATCAGCCAGTTACTGCAGAGGCGCTATTTATCTTCTCTCCACTCAGGCATCTGGTGGGCTTGTCTTCCTTGCGCATTTGGTCCAGGCACACCTGGCGCCAGTTTTGTGACAACTGACCTTGTTCCTGTTTTCCCTGCCAAATCTGGGATGCGCAGGTCTGTTGTAGTGGGCAGACGTAGGTGTTTAATTCGTGTTTTGTTACGTTTCCAGAGGAACTGTCAGTATGTGCCGCCTTGCAGTGGTAGCAATATTCTGGGCACTCCTATTATTATCCATTACATTGAAGGGAGCATCCTCGGCGAGTTCTCTGCACTCATTTGCACTGTTTGTCCCCAGCTCGCCTTTCACACTATGCCTCCAAGCCTGTCTGCCTGTGTCGTGAATGTACACAGTTCCTTTGTTGTGCGTGAGTGTCTCCTCTTGCGTTATTGTCAATTTCACCTCTCTCCGCTGCCATGCCCGTTCCCCGCGATCCCGTACTGGCCCCAATGTTACCTTCAACTACGTCTGGCAGCAGCTGCTCAGGCGGCTTTGTCAGACTCACGGCCTCCAAGCAATTGCTCTCGCTTTTCTTTTCACCTCTACTCTCTGTGATCGAGTGTTTTCACGGGACAGTGTGCACTGTTAATTACCTAGACATCACTCGCAATGGGACTTCCGCAGCACACGGGTTTGATGCTCGCGGTCATGTTCTTTCAGTCCTGCGATTCTTTCTGCCCCTTCCTGCCATCCACCAGCATTATCTTGCTTCGTTGCAGGCTTCCTCGTATCGGGCGGTCCTTCTCACTACCGCTGCCTTATTGTGTGCAACACGTTCTATTTTCCGGTTCCTTCTCACGAGAATGAGTCACTTTGCCTTGGCTGACTGCTCCTTCATCTCGCGGCGGTATAGCTGTTCGCCGGTCCAGCTCTTGTTAAGTGGGCGCCATCTTGCTACCATCCACAGCCCAAGCTCTACAAACTGTTTGGCATCCAGTTCGTATTCCTTGCTGCCAATCCTCCCGGATTACAGATCGCTGCACATCCAGTGCATTCATACCAGCGTAGGTGTTTGTTATCGCTTCATGGCCAGCATCAAACACGACTTTTCTCAAGGATCATGTGCGGATCTGCAGGAGCAGCCAGAGAGCACGTCCTACTCTGCAGCCATTTTGCCATGCCCCCCAATAGTCCCATTCTAATGTTGGTCTTCATGGTGGTTATGAGCCTGGGGCCAAAGGCGCCAGGACTGAGTCCAAGAGAGTATTGGATGAGGTTTTAAGGCCTTTGACCTTGCCCCTACTGGAAGGCTGACTTGCCAGTGAGGGCCAGGGGCAAGGGTCATGACATTTTCCCCCGACTTCGTTAATGAGCAGGATAGTGAACAAGATGCACAGGGAACAGATGACGCTCATCCTAGTTTCTCCCATGTGGGCGAGACAACCGTGGTATCCACATCTGCGCAAATTGGCGATGTGCGATCCCATCAAACTCCTGTGTCAAACCAAACTGTAACCCAACACGGGAGAACACCAGTGCACCCACAACCGCACTCAATGAACTTGGCAGTATGGCTCCTGAAGTCATAGAGTTCAGTCACCTTAATCTACCACATCGGTGTATGGATATCCTCAAGGAGGTACGAAAACCAAACACTAGACAATGTTATTTCGACAAGTGGAGGAGATTTGTAATTTGGTGCCAGTTAAAACAAATTAACCCCATAGAATGTACTCCTTCACACATTCTTAATTATATGCTCCACTTGTTAGATTCAGGGTTAGTATGAGTAAAAAGACTCCACCCTCCATTTTCTAACCCACCGCCAGAATGGGATCTCAATGTAGTGCTAGCAAAGCTCATGGGGCACCCATTTGAGCCTATTTCATAAGTCAAGTCTTAAACACCTGACGTACAAGACTGCCTTCTTAGTGGCTATTACTTCCATAAGAAGAGTTGGTGAATTGCAAGCATTGTCAGTGCAGGACCCTTTCTTCATCATCCATAAAGATAAATTGGTTTTACGTACTCATCCAAGGTTCTCCCCTAAATTCATTTCTAAATTCCACGTGAACCAATCTATTGAGCTTTTCAGAATCCAACTAGCTCAGCTGAGGTAAAACTCCACACGCTGGATGTGTGGAGGGCAGACCTTTACTACGTAAACAAGACCAGGCCACTTAGGAAAACAGATTAACTGTTTGTCTCCATAGCAAAAGGCAGAGGAGAGCGCATTTCCGAGAATGCAATCTCCAGATGGATAGTCAGATATATACAATTATGCTATTCATTATCAAACAAAACACTGCCTTTTACACCAAGAGCTCACTCCACACGGAGCACAGGAGGTACTCTGGCTTTTGTTTATCGCAAATGTCCCCCTAGACAGCATTTCCAAAGCAGCTGCTTGGAGCTCAGTACACACTTTCACTCAGCACTACTGCATTGACACCTATTCCAAAGCAGACACACAGGTGGGACAAGCGGTTCTAAAACATCTATTTGCCGCTGCTCCTTCTCATGACCCATCACCTTCTCCTAACACTGCTCGCTAATCTATGCATAGCATGTGATCTAAGCAGATTCCACAAGCCTCAGAAGGGATACATTACTCACAGTAATCGTATTTCTGATGCTCGTATCTGCTTAGATTCACATGCGCCCACCCTTCCTCCCCTGAGAGAGGGTGAATAGATGTTATATGAGCGTTCTGTTATCTATCTGCTTGGATACACCTGTACTCGCACTACACTTGATGTAACCTCATGTCAGAACAAAACAATCTGAGGGACCTTGACGCGTGATGGACCATGGGTACAGTGAACGTCGCACTAGGAATATTATTACTGGCACACCCTGTCGATGTCCCTTTTCGAGTTTCAAAAACAACTGTAATACTCTGCAGCTTCCACTAGATGTCGGCCTATGCATAGCATGTGAATCTAAGCAGATACAAGCATCAGAAATATGATTACGGTGAGTAATGTATCCCACATATATTTAACCTTATTTTTATATAAAGAACTGTGTTAGCACATAACATAGTGTGTGGACATTCCTTTGTGGGGTCTTTGGGACTACACTGTACTTAAGAACCAGCCTGCATCACCTCCTGAGAGCTTAAGCCTTGGTTGCTTGTCGATTGCTACCACATAGAGAACCTTGGCTGGGGTGCTCTGTGCTTCTACTCTGCCGTATAGAGGGTAGGAGTACAGATAACCCCCCCCCCTCCAGTCTTTACACTGGTGGCAGAAGTGGGATGCTAATGGTTTTAAGACCCATTGTGTAACCATGCCACCTACAAAATATTCACACTCTGTGTTAATTTAAGGTTTAGTGGTGTGTACTAAAATAACTGCATTACAAGCAATGGCATCTATTGCAAATGGTAAATTGACTAGAATGAGCTTAGAGGCTCTCCAGAGGGCATGTGAAACCAGGGAGTTAGACTTTGAAGATAAGTCTAGGGCTCAGCTGATCGCTGCCCTGGTGGACTACCAGACTGGTGGTGATGCTCTTTACTTTACTTTAATACATTTATATAGCTCGGCCATAGATCCAAAGGCGTGAGGGCGCTACATGACATATACAACAAGTAACAAGAAGAGTGGAGGAACCGGTATGCAAAGCTATGAAGAGTAATATTCAGGAGATACCTCAATATAACTTAATTAAAAAGATGGGTCTTCAGTCTTTTCTTGAAGATTTCCAGTGATTCGATACATCTCATGTCCAGGGATAGAGCGTTCCAGGCCCTTGGTCCAATGGAGAAGAAAGCTGAGTTGGCTACTCTGGCGGTTTGGCACTTTGGTTCAGACAAGAGGTGCTGATTGTTAGACCTCAGTGTTCTTGTATTCTTTCTCGTGGTAAGATGTCCTGTTTGCTAACGACAATGGTACTCTCCCGTGACCCCTTCTCACCTGAGGTTCCTGAAGATGTGCTCTGTGTCCGTGAAGTCTCTCTACTTCCTCTCGAAGTTGCCTTCTGGGTCTTCTTTCTTCTAGTCTTTACCCTTTTGTCGTGTAGGTAAGGACGGGCTCCGCTGGAGGCCACCTTGGCAGCAGGGGAACTCCCAGCCAAGTGGGACCCCCAGCAAGCCCGCCTTAAATCTCAGGGAAAAAGCTTCTGCGGCACCAAAAAATACCCTGGAGGACTCTGGCTGTGCGTAGGGTTTGGTTTGACTAGAATCTGTGAGACTGTAGAGGTCTGGCGAGCAGTAGATTCAGCAAGTCCAATGGAGGGAAGGAAGTAGCAAAAAGGAAACACACTGTGTATGTTAAGAAAGGAAGAAAAATATGCAGAGGCTAAAATAGTAAGGAACGCCAAGCAGTGCTCTAGTGCGTGCAGAGGCACAGAATAGGAGGAAGCCCCACAGCCCTACCAGAGAGGTTTACTGGGGACCGTAGGCGAGAAACAAGCGAACCCATCCGGTACCCGGAAGAGAGAGAAAGCGGAGAGTTAAGCGGGCGAAGGCAGCAGGACGAAGAGGAGCGGTGAAGGGGGGAAGCGGCGGTAGTGGAATGTCACAGCATGAAGGTACGGCGAGCAAGCTCGAACAGCAGGCTTAACGAACGAAGGTTCCGAACGCCAAACAGGAATGGAGCGATACAACGCACTGAGCGTAGGCTTCAGTGCATTGTTATAGAAACGCCGTAAACGGCGGCCATCTTGGAGGAAGACTAGACCGCATGTAGCGCTTCTATATGCTGTTCATTCTCCTAAGCTGGGAAAGGGACCATTTATGCCAGACCTTCCAGGGCCGGAACATGACAGTATGCCCTCTCCTTCTCGGGGTCCCCCCCAGCGTGTCTGGATGTTTTCTGTGAAACAATTGCAGCAAACGAGGTGCATGAATGTGATGACGGGGTTCCCAAGTGCGTTCTGCCACAGAATACCCCTTCCAATGAACCAGATATTGTAAGGACTCTCGGTAATATCTGGAGTCCACAATATGTGAGACTTCATACTCCTCGGGTTCCGAGGAAGAAGGAATCTTCAGTTTTATTCTGGGCCTATGGTATGGATCCGGAATATAAGGCTTCAGTAGAGAGGTATGGAATACAGGGTGTACTCTCCATCTTCTGAGGGAGTCGAAGTCGGTACGACGCTGGATTGATTTGTTCAACTATAGAGTAGGGCCCTAGGTACTTGGGAGCGAATTTGCCAAGGTGTAACCACCGAGGAAGGAATTTGGTCGAAAGCCAAACCAAAGTACCAGGAGTCCATTCTGGATTGCTTCGTCTATGTCGATCTACCCCCTCCTTGTTGTTCTTGCGGCTGTCCTCCAATGCTCTCAAGGCCAACCTTTGGGTGGATCTAATTGCTTCCAATAAACTGTCCACAGTGGGAGAGTTCGAGCTTCTCTTCTGAATGCCTGGTACATGGGATGGGTGGAAACCATAGGTGCACAAAAACGGACTCCTATTAATGGCAGAATGATAAGTGTTATTATATGAAAATTCTGCCAAGGGTAACCGAGAGGATGAATTGTCCTGCTTTCTGTTACAAAAACTTCTGAGGTATTGTTCGAGGGTGGCATTAAGCCTCTCTGTCTGGCCGTTGCTTTGTGGATGGAATCCAGATGATAGTGCTCTCTGTATTCATAGTTGCTTACACAAGGAAGCCCAGAATCGAGAAGTAAACTGAGACCCTCTGTCTGAGAGCACTGTTTTGGGTAATCCATGAAGTCGAACAATCTCCCGAAGGAATACCGTTGCCATTTTTGGAGCCGTGGGGAGTCCTGCAAGAGCTATGAAGTGGGCTATCTTACTAAAGGAGTCAACGGTGACCATAATGGCTCGATAACCTTCCGAGGGTGGTAAATCCACAATGAAGTCCGTAGACACATGTTCCCAGGGCTGAGAGGGAACCTCTGGTTGTTGTGACAGACCCAAAGGTTTGCCGGTTTGGGACTTACTAACGGCACATACTGGACAAGAGGTTACGTATCGTTTGACATCTTGTGACAGAGTTGGCCACCAGAAGAGCCTCTTCACCAATTCCGCTGTATTCCTCAGGCCCTTATGACCTGCCAGGGGAGACTCATGGCACCACCTTAACACCTGCATTCTGAGATTATGCGTTGGAATAAATAGAGCGGAGTCGTGGTATAACAGCCCATCCTCTAGAAGGAGATTGGGGTCACTTCTGTCACTGCTCTGAATCCCCTCTTGGACGGCTAGCAAAACATTAGAGACCACCAAAACAAACCTCTTATTGGCTAATAGCAGCTCCTTTCCAGACTGAGTCTCTGAAGAAACCTCCCAACTTCTAGACAGGGCATCTGCTAAGGTATTTTGGGAGCCTGGCAGATAAGTGAGGTGGAAGTCAAATTGGGAGAAATAATACGCACTCCATCTGTTGGAGCACCCGTAAATTACGATGGTCTGTTCTTATGACAAAGGGCTCAAGGGATCCTTGTAATAGGTGCCTCCATTCTTCACAGGCTCTTCATCGCCAGAGGTTCCTTCTCCAAGACCGAGTAATTTCTTCCGCTGGGGCTCAGGGTCTTGGAAAATAGGCTACAGGATGCTCAACCCCATCCTGTGTGTTCTGGAGCAAGGCAGCCCCAATGGCACTCTCGGAAGCATCAGTCTCCAAAATAAAGGGACGTGTCTGATCTGGTTGGACCAAAATGGGAGCTGAAGTAAACCATCTCTTGAGATGCTGGAAGGATTGTACCGCGGCAGAGTCCATCTGAAACTTGACCCCCTGCTTTAATAGGGCCATGATCGGGAGAACGATCTTTGAGAAGTGAGGAATAAATCGATGATAGAAATTCACCAGGCCTAAAAATCTTTGGACCTCCTTGACACACTTGGGTTCCGGCCATCGGAGGATAGCTTCAACCTTCCCTGGGTCCATCCGGATGCCCTTATTGGATAGAATGAAACCGAGATATGGGATTGATTCTGCATGAAATTGACACTTCTCAGGCTTCACAAAGAGCTGATTCTCTTGGAGACGTCTCAATACTTCCTTCACCACCTGAATGTGTTCAGTGAGATTGACAGAGAATATAAGTATGTCATCAAGGTAGACAACTACGGACAGGTATAATAAATCTGAGAATATCCGGTCCATATACCTCTGAAATATTGCGGGAGCATTGACGAGGCCGAATGGCATCACCCTATATTCAAAGTGGCCTAGGGGAGTCCTGAAGGCAGTCTTCCATTCGTCCCCCTCCTTAATCCTAAAGAGATGATAGGCCCCCCCTTAGGTCCAGTTTGGTGAAATATTGTGACCCCTGCACCACCTCGAGGATATCTCTGATCAGTGACATTGGATATCTATCCCGGCGGGTAATCCTATTGAGTCCTCCATAATCAATGCAAGGCCTCAGCTCTGAAGTTCCCCTCTTACGGAATATAGAATAGGGAGGCAGCACCAGGAGATCGTGATTCACAAATCAGTCCGTTCGCCAGATTTTCGTCCAGGTATTCCTTTAGGGCCTTCCTTTCTGGAAGGGATAGAGGGAACATACTTCCGAAGGGCACTAATGCTCTCTCCTGCAACTCGATGGAGCAGTCCTCTTGTCTGTGGGGTGGTAGTAGGCATGGTACCTTATCTTCAAATACTTCGGCAAAGCATTGATAAACCAGCGGAATACTCAAGACCACCTTGGTCTGTAAGGTGCAGCCTTGACCCTCCTGTTCCTCTTGTACCTGTTGACTGAAGCAGTTCTCATGACAAAACCCAGAGTCAAAACTTAGGGTATTAAGGGACCAGTCTATGTGAGGGTTATGCCTTCTGAGCCAAGGAATACCCAATATTATGCGGAAATGTGCAGCTCTTATGACATCAAAACAGATCCTTTCGTGGTGATTACCCATCTGTACCAGTAAAGGTTCCGTCTCTGATACTATGGGTCCTGAAACGAGGGGCGTGCCATCTACTCCTTCCACCGGTACAGCTCGTTTGTTCTGACAGGGAACTCCTTGGTCACTCGCCCAGACTCTATCCACAAAATTCCCTGCTGCGCCGCTATCCAACATCGCCAGTACTTCCACGGACTTCTCGGTAGTCAACTGCAGTCGGACCGGGAAAACCATCAATCGAGAATCCTCGGTTAAACTTGGGGCTTGTGTGTGATCGCAGGGCTTTCGATTGTTTCCCCCGACGTGGCCCCTGCACAGACTCGGGGCGGGGGGGGAGCGTTTCCCTTCTTCCAGGGAGGCACATCTGGACAATTACAGAGTAAGTGTTTAGAAGACCCGCAGTACATACAGAGTCCCAGTTCTCGCCTTCTGTCGTTCTTCGGGTGTCAGCGGGCCCCTAGCTGAACCGATCTGCATAGGTTCTTCAGGTGCAGGCTCAGTCTTAAGAACTTCCTTATTAGTAGGAGGAGGGTCATGCAAGGGAGGGTAACCTCGTTGCTGTCTCTTCTCAAGGCGCCTCTCATTTAGCCGGTCTTCGATCTGTAGAGTTAGGGTAACCAACTCCTGGAACGAATCTGGTCGGGATACTTCTGCAAGTTCATCCTTCAGTTCTTCTTGTAAACCCCTCCTAAAGATGGTTTGTTGTGCCGAATCAGGCCATCCCAACTCTGTTGCCAACTTTTGAAATCTGGAGACGAAAGTTTGGACGTCAGACCCACTCTGTTTGACGTCCAGCATAGCCTCGTAAGAAGCAAAAACCACCTCCGGGTGGTCAAATCTTGCTTGGAATTGCTGTGAAAACTGATCAAAATTCTGCAAAACTGGGTCATTATTAGTCACTAATGGAGTGGCCCATGCCAATGCATTTCCCACCAGGTTTGAGATTAGAAATCCCACCTTCGCCTTATCTGTCTCAAAGGTCTTCGGTCTGAACATGAAGTACACCTTACAGGCATCCATGAATTCCTTCCATGTCCTGGGATTCCCATCATACTTGCCAAATGACAGCGGCATGGGGGGAGGTCACACCTTTCCTCGTTGCGTGCGGCCACCTGTTGCCTCAATGTGGTGTTCTCTGCCTGCATGTTCTGCATCTGTAAAGTGAGTCCCTGGATGGCTGCCACTAACTCCTGATATTGTTCCAGGGTAGCCATGGGGGTTTTTGGGCGTTGTATACTGTCCTGTTTGCTAACAACAATGGTACTCTCCCGTGACCCCTGCTCACCTGAGGTTCCTGAAGATGTGCTCTGTGTCCGTGAGGTGTCTCTACTTTTTCTCGAAGTTGCCTTCTGGTCTTCACCCTTTTGTCTTGTAGGTAAGGACGGGCTCCGCTGGAGGCCACCTTGGCAGCAGGGGAACTCCCAGCCAAGTGGGACCCCCAGCAAGCCCGCCTTAAATCTCAGGGAAAAAGCTTCTGCGGCACCAAAAAACCCTGGAGGACTCTGGCTGTGCGTAGGGTTTGGTTTGACTAGAATCAGTGAGACTGTAGAGGTCCGACGGGCAGTAGATTCAGCAAGTCCAATGGAGGGAAGGAAGTAGCAAAAAGGAGACACATTGTGTATGTTAAGAAAGGAGTAAAAATATGCAGAGGCTAAAATAGTAAGGAACGCCAAGCAGGGCTCTAGTGCGTGCAGAGGCACAGAATAGGAGGAAGCCTCACGGCCCTACCAGAGAGGTTTACTGGGGACCAGAGGCGAGAAACAAGAGAACCCACCCCGGTACCCGGAAGAGAGAGAGAGAGGAGAGTTAAGTGGACGAAGGCAGCAGGACGAAGAGGAGCGGAGAAGGGGGGAAGCGGTGGCAGAGGAATGTCACCGCGTGAAGGTACAGCGAGCAAGCTCGAACAGCAGGCTTAACGAACGAAGGTTCTGAATGCCAAACAGGAATGGAGCGATGCAACGCACTGAGCGTAGGCTTCAGTGCGTTGTTATAGAAACGCCGTAAACGGCGGCCATCTTGGAGGAAGACTAGACCGCATGTTGCGCTTCTATATGCTGTTCATTCTCCTGAAATGGGAAAGGGACCATTTATGCCAGACCTTCCAGGGCCGGAACATGACATAAGGAGCTGTTACAGGTATGCAGGCATATTGCCAGATCTGCATTTATGTACCACAGTCAAAGTCCAAAAGAGAAATCTGGACTCTACGGGCAGCCAGTGAAGTTCTCATCTTGCCGTCGTAACATGATCTCTATACTTGAGTTTCATAACGACTCTAATAGCCCTGTTTTGGCATACTTGCAATCTATTACAGTCAGACTTATTAAGTTCCATGAGAAGGCTAGAGCAATAATCTATTTTTGAACCTATTATTGCTCTAGCGATGGTCTCTGCATTATCCTGGGATATAAGAGGCCTTAAATGCGCTAAAAGTTTAATGTAATAGGCGTATGATGATACTAAGCTACTAACATGCTGTTTCATAGTCATATGTTGGTCAAAGGTCACTCCCAGTGTTTTCACCTTTTTTAGGGGCATAATAGATTCTTCTTCCATCTGGAAGCCATCATATTGTGGACCGAGTTTATTTATAGTGTGTGGAGAACCTATGACGAGCAGCTCAGTTTTTATTTATTCAGGGGCAGTTTATTGTGGACCATCCATGAAGACTCTATTGATGGCAAGTTCATTTGTACTGCGAGAGCCGGAGAGCGGGATGACACACTGAGTGTCATCCAAGTGATTGGAGAATGTTATGTTCTCGTGATCAAGCATTGCGAACAGAGGAGCTGTAAAGATATTATAAAAACAGGGGGAGGTACACGCACCCTGGGGAACACCACAGGTTGTTGTAACGGGCTCAGATTCTGCAGTGCCGCAAAAGAAACTGCTATCACGATTATTAAGAAATGGACCCATTAACATGCGAGGGGGGAGAAATTGGCTACTTCGCACAACCTGGTGGCCATGATGGCATGGTCCACCAGGTCGAAAGCCGCCGAAAGATCAAGTAGTGTTAGGCAGAAACCTGTGCAGTTCCCTTAGGGACCACTGCAAAAGATTTAAGACTACAGGTGTTGGCAGTAAACCCACTTGGTAGCAGTCCGCACCACCCAGATTTACCTGGTAGCTGTGGCTGAGCAGTCAGACTTCCCTCAAGAAGAGTTAGGCAGTATGCAAAGTATACACAATAGGCACTCAGATACAATAATACAAGCAAACACTAACCAGATCTTTGGTATCAAAGTATACAATTATTTATTTAAAAACACACAGTTTGAAACACTCAAGCACTCTTATTTTAAAATATTCAAAACACAGTTACTATTGTAATATGTACACCCCTTTTTCCTTATCAGATAAGTCACAGTAAAACACCACTTATTTTCATACAGAGGTGAGCGCTTAACTAGATTGCACTCCAATAAGTTTGTGAGAAAGGGAGGGGAAAAGACAGAATATGGAAAGGTACACCACCCTAAGATTCAGGAACAGTATAAGCAAGGCAGAAGAGCAAAAATCACTGTCAAAGGCTGGGCCCACTCTTAGAGAGAGCAGAGCACAAATGCGCCCAAGATCACACAGTTACACTAGGGTTAGAAAGTCTTGCAGAGGGTTCAAAAAGAGTTTAGAGAGGCTTAGGAAAGTTTAGCCAGGGTGTCCCAGGCTAGCCCAGGTTCAAAAGCCGGGGGCTAAATCTACCCCGTACAGTCGGTAGCAAGGGAAGCCAGGCGGGACACAGTACCTTAAGTGGGAAGGATCCTCCAGCGGTGGCAGTTGTTCCTGGTAGTGGGTGCAAGTTGCGTCGTCGTCCAGGGGAAGAGAAGATATCGACTTGGAGGAAAGATGAAGGTCGTTGCACTACCAGGGCAGAAACCAGCCGCAGAGTTTTCCGGTTAAAGGTGGTACCTTTGTTTCGCGGTCATGGTAAAACGTGGTATCCCGGTTGCCGGGTTGCTTGGCACGGGCAAGGTGGCCATGAGGTACGTCGGGAAAGTGAAAAGACGGTGAAACTGGTTATCCCCACCAATCAAAGGAAGAAGACTCTCTGGCGGGAGATCTCCTCTGTAGTTGGGAAAAGTGGTGAGGCAGTCCAGCAGGGCTCCACGAGTAGTGATGTCGTGGCAGGTCGGCTCTGCTTCTCCCTCGTCGGATTCTTAGGTCCTGTGGCGACTTCTGAAGATCCAGTCCCCAAAGCCCTGCTTTTATGCAGCAAACCCCCATTCACTCAGCCTAGCTGTCACTCAAACATGCTAAGTGGTGAGCCGGCCGGCTCACCACTTGGGCCAATCAGGATGGATTGCGACTTGAGTTGCCTAGGCAACTCAGTTCAGGGTGCCTAAATTTCCCTCCACCCCTCCTAAGTACCCCAGACAGAGTGGCACCAAAGGGCTCGTCTTGGGTTGGAGTCACAGAAGAGAACACAAACGCCATTTTAGAATCAAGTTTTGGCAAAAAACACCAACCAGAGAATTAATATTAATTAAATAAACCGGCGGTATGTTCGAGGCTACCGTAAATAATTAAATAAAGATAGTAGCCTAAAACAATGGGAAATCCCATAGGAAAATATTCGCGGTTGAATATAAAAAGTAGTATCCACTGCCACCAGCCAAAACTCGATCAGGGGGGACGGAGACGTGCCTCCTCGACTAACAGACCCCGGGGCAATTGAATTGCCCCAGCCAGTACGTCCACAATATGATGGTTTGTACTGGTTCTGTTCAGAATTTAAGACTAGTAAAGTCAATGGTGAATTTACATGCCCTGGGAGACAGTAGTCAGTCCCAGGGTTTGGAGTCTATACTGGGGGGTCACTATGACACCCCTGTGTTACTGCACTGCACGGAGGGTGCTGTGTAACGCACATCACAAAAACACATGAAGCCCTATGGAGAAAAAGACCGCATAGCCCATTGAACACATCTAGATTCAAAGAAACACACTCCAATCATGCCTAAGAGTGAGGGTGAAAGAGTCTCACTCTTGGCAGGAGAAAAAAATAAACCCCAGAAATCCAGCAAAGCTGCTGGGGGACTCACTAGGTTAGGAAATTCAGCCTAAACAGAGAATTCTCCCTAACAAGTAGCATAAGTAATGACGCTTCCTTACTATCCATACAGGCCATTAGTTTGGACTTGAGAAACCGACCCGGAATCCCGACTGATATTCATTTAGAATAGGATACGTCTTTAAATGGTCTGAAATTTGTATGTAGGACACACGGTCAAGGATTTTAAGTAGGAACGCTGTGTTCGTAATAGGTCGATGACTGTTTGGCATATCGACTGAAAGGCAAGGTTTTTTCGCGATTGGCATGACCCATGACTTCTTGAGATCCTGGGGGACCGTGCCAGTAGATATGGAAGTGTTAACGAATTGACAGATATAGGTAATTAAGAAAGGGGCACAGGTTTTAATTATCGTGGTATGAATATAATTTTTACTTTTCGTGGGCTTAAGTTAATAATAGTTTCTAGTTCCTTTACCGTTATGGGGGATAAGTTAAATGTTGGAATGAGCGGTGGGTGACCTATGATAGGACATCCACAGACTTAGGCTTGGTGCATTTTAAGTTGTTACTTTTCTGTAGTATTTCTTTCCTTGATGGTGTCTAATTTCTTGTGCATAGCTTGCTGCATAACGTTACACCAAGTGACATCATCAGTAATAGATCTCTCTGGAATGATGTGGTTAGTTCTTTCTTGTTCTTTCAATATGCGTAAAAGCTCTGTTATGCTGAGCGTTTTGAATTCCATCATTAAAGAAACTATATTTGGCTTTTATGATGGCCTTTTTGTAAATGGAAACAGAAGCTTTGTATTTGCTGAGAAGCAATAGTGTATTACACTTCTTGCATGTGTGATAGGATTTAATGATTAATGACTTCAGAGTTTGAAGCTCTGACGTAAACCATGTATTGTGTTTAATTTCAGGTTTTATCGATTTCATTTTGATGGGTGCCAGAATTTTAGCAACAGTTTCTAGATTAGTAGAGATCATTTTTGCTAAATCTTCTGGAATGTCAGTTTTAGAAGTGGGTATGGTATTAAGTATTGATAGTACTTTATTCATCTTGATGTTTTTTATGTTCCGATACAAAGTTTTTGTAGAATTTTGGCATTTACGTTTGATGGGAGGATCTACCAAAATATCAAAGTTCACGAAAAAATGGTCCGACCAGGGACATGGTGATACCAGTATGTTGTTGATGTTAATTTCATGTCTGGTTACCCAATCCAAGGTGTGACCCATATTGTGTGTAGACTCTTGAATGAGTTGTGTAAAACCCAGTTCATGCTGAACTTTTTGTAATTCAAGAACGGTCTTATCATCCTTGTGATTAAACCATAAATTAAAATCTCCCATAAGCAGGGGGGGGCGCTGTTGCGCACGAGACGGAATGGTCGCACTCGTGTGAGCTCCTGCGACGACCAGGGCCGAAAAGCCAAAAGAACGATCAATCTGACCTGGTTCGCATGAAGACAGTGCTACAAACGTGTATAAGCACCACGCTAAGCTACATGGGAAGTTACAGAGGGAAACTCGCACGGTTGTCGGGGCTGTGCTGTGGGAGAAATCACACGGCTGAGACCCGAGCTGAGCTGGGAGAGCGCCGCTCGGAGAGGGGAGGAGCCCGGCGTTCAACAATGCGAGCAGCTGGGGACGCAGAAGAAGTCCAGCAGCGCCGGGTGTGGGACGCGGGTGCTCCGGAGGCCGTCGAGCGCCTGCTGACCCCCCACAACCTTGACGTACAACTCTGGAATCCGCGGAGGTCTGAGGGATCCGAGGAGGGGCCTGCGGCCCGGAACGTAGGAGGGCGCTGGCGCCCGGCTGGCCCCCTACTCCCAGGCGCTGTTGTCCCCCATCAAAGTTATCGATCCCTGATACCTGATCAGATAGGGGGCGCGGGAGGGGCCCACATAAGAGCCCTGGTCATCCTCACCCCCCTGCATCTCTGGTGACGCTGCGGGATCCCGCCAAGGTGGCAACGGACCGCAGGGCGGTCTCCCTTTCCACCCCTGCCGAGGTCACGCGCTCAAGCAGCGCTGGGGCCCATGCCCCATCCTTACTATCTGGACACTCGGAAGCGGATGGATCCCTCTCCCCCATAAAGCACACTGCAGCTGGGAGGTCTGACCCCCGGGGGACACTGGCTGGCACGGCGGCGCCCTATAGATTGGGCAGTATCATTGAGGAACATTCAGAGGAGCTGGCGCTCAGAGACATAAGGCCTGACTCACTTTGGACGCCGCCGACGACAGGGAATCATCGGCAATAAAAGGGGTGTCGGTGCCCTGTAACACTGTCCCACCCCCCCCATTTCCTCCGGGGAGCCCCCCCACGGACAAAACTACCAGCAACCCCACGTGTGGTACAAGGGCTTATCGGGCCGTAGGGTGCAGTGGATTTGAGGGACATCGAGGCATTTTCCCCTGCTCTCTATGATTGCAGGCCACACACCATTACCTAAATAGACTGGGTCTGAGAAGGTACGGAAGACCTTGGGACTAGTAAAGTGTTGGAGCTAATTTAAAGGTTGCCTGTCGCACAGTGAACTCGAGCCCAACAATTACAGCGGACCCACAAGTCCATTATTAGAATACAAGACCACCAAAGGGAGTGGTGACTGGCAACAGAGCTTATTCTCTGACCGCACCGGTTGCATAAAATTAACCCAGAGGAAGTACTATAAGCACCATGCATGGGCTGGTTATGGGCCCGGAATACGTCCCATAGCGACAAGTGATGGGGTGGAGAACCGGGACTCTGATAGGTATCCAAGCCCTGCACAGACAATGCCCAACCGTCTTGGCCACAAGAAAAGCAAGGAATCCATTGGAAGATTTGCGAAAGCATTGAACAAGGAAACGCATCCCGAGATGTCTGAAGACATACCCCCACAAGAGCAACCAGCTACCCAAGTGGCCATGATGGATCCGCAAGCGGTCTTCCTAGCTATGCAACAGGGGTTTTCCGCACTCAACGTAAAATTGGACAGAATAACAGCTGATGTTACATCCATTAAAGCAAAGCTAGACAAAACAACATCACGCATTACTGAGGCGGAGACGAGAATTTCTGGAGCGGAGGACGCATTGGAGGCTTTGAGGACCACGGTGTCCACGATGGCAATTGATCTGGGGACGGTGAAATCCAAATGTGAAGATTTGGAAGCCAGATCACGGTGGAATAACATCCGCATAATCGGGGTTCCAGAGGAAGCATTAAAGGGGTCAATGGAAAAGGCGGTGGAGGAGCTCCTCCGAAGCCTATTGGGGACCCTGGTTGGTCGGCGATGTTTATCGTGGAGAGGGCACACAGATCACTTGCCCCCAAACCGAAGCCTGGAGCATACCGCAGACGTATTATTGCCTGCCTGATAAATTACAGAGACCTGATATTGAGAACAGCCAGGGAGAAACAGGAACTGAGGTGGGAGGCTAACATAATTCGCATTTTTCCGGACTTCACCTTGGCAGTACAGCAAGAAAGGAAGCTGTTCACGGGGGTAAAGAAACTACTGCGTGAACGGCAGGTAAAATACGCCATGCTCTATCCGGCGAGACTCAAGATACAGCACCAAAACAAAACATATTTCTTCACGTTCCCTGAAGAGGCAGCGAACTTTGTCGAGACACACATCCCTGCCCCGGCTGGGATTCCTAGAATTGAGGAAGACTCATGAAACATATAAGTGACAAAATGCCAGCACGGTGCTGATTAAGAATAGACTGCAGAAAGCTAAGGCTCCCCATCGGGTGGCCCACATGTGGGGAGATTAAGACTAAATCTATGAATCAAATAGGCTAACCCAGCCTCGCATGTGTTGACATGAGTTAGAGTAACAACGGAGAACCAGCCATATTGGATAGGACGATGTGTGGCATAGGCAATGGTGGTCGCTACAGCCCCCCTCCCCCCCCATAGCAGGCACATGTTAAATGTTGGGAGGAGAAGGGGAGGGATTGATAGGCATAGTTGAAGTTCTGGGAACTATGAGGGAGTGGGGAGGGGATGTGCAGAAGTTATGGGGCGCAAGTTATGAAAAAGTTGAGGTTAAAATGAAAAGCGCACAAGCCTCCGGCACTACTACTATTGAATGCACAGTCAAAATACACACGCATGGAAATTGTCGTGAACAATTGTTTGATAATGGCTAATCCAGGCACAGACGGCTTGAAAATGTTGAGCTGGAATGTACGCGGGTTGGGAACCCACATGAAGAAGAGAAAGATATTAGCATATGTAAACAGGCTAGGCTCCAAAATAATTTTCTTGCAGGAAACACATTTAGGGCCCCCACAAAAATTAGGCCATCTAATCCCGAGTTGGGGGTCTCATCAATATTATACAACTTATTCGAGAAGGGCAAGGGGGGTGGCGATCCTTATTCATAAGTCTCTTTCCTTCACCTGTATATACTCAGAATCCGACTCTAAAGGCAGATATGTGTTGCTTCACGGAACCCTTAGTGACAGGGAAATAATCTTCCTTAATGTGTATGGGCCGAACATTGATGACTCAGAGTTTTATTCTGGAATATTTGAGAAGCTGGCAAACTACCCGGCGGCCCATTTTATCTGCGGGGGGAATTTTAATACCATCCTAGATGTAAACCTAGATCGCACATCAACAAGAACAAGGGTACTCACCAAGGCGGCACAAAAAATACTTCTCCACATGTCTGACCTCAATCTGAAAGATGCATGGAGAACACTGAATCTGTCCAAAAGGGAATACACATTCTACTCCTCAGTCCATGACAAGCATTCCAGAATAGACCTGTGGCTTGTGGACAATGAGTTGTTGGGTTGGGTTACAGGTATTCATATCTATCCTAGAACGTACTGGGATCGCTCCCCAATACAGCTAACAATAAGGATTCCCGATGTCACGGCAATTAGGCCACCGTGGAGGTTCTTTATGGCACAAAAAGAAATCCAGGGTCCAAAGATTGACACTCCTCGGTCCACTGTGAAATGGAGGACTGGGAGTCCCAGACGTTCAGAGATATATACTAGCATCCCAACGAGCGCCCATGCTACAGTGGACGAATCCAGGGGAACACAATGGGTGGTGCAAAATAGAGCAGGAAGCCACCTCGATCCCACTAGCCGCATTGCAAGCGATATACACGCGGAACAGGGCAACAGGGGGTCTGTCATTGAAGGCAACGGTTCACTCTCTGCAAAAATGGGACTTGGCGTTGCAAAGAGCAAATATCCCCCCAGGATTGGGCCCACACTCCCTGATGTGTCACAACGCGGACTTCTCCCATGGGATAAAAGCAGCCTATTGTGAAGGATGGGAGGGACAGTGTAAACTGAGACTGGGAGACTTCTATCGGAATGGCAATCCGCTATTATTTGAGGAATGTAAGAGCAAATTCCACATAGGGGAGAGACAGAGCTATGAGTAAATCCAAATTAGACATTGGATCTCACAGAATAGCATTAAAAAGGCAGGCACACGGACACTGATGGGGCTGGAATTAACCATGAGCGAAGGGGGACCACAAAAGGCATCTCAAGGTTGTATAAATTGCTAGACAGAACGCAATACTCAACTGATATAACATATATAAACAAATGGGGCACAGATCTTGGGGTTGATATTTCAGAGGAAAGGTGGGGCCAGATCTGGAAAAGAGCTAAATAATCCCCCAAATGCACTGAAATAAGAGTCTGCTTATAAAATCTGCCACAGGTGGTATTTAACGCCCCAGAGGCTGAATGCGATGAATAGAGACTACTCGCCTCAATGCTGGGGGCAATGCAGGGAAACGGGCACCCTGGGACACATGTGGTGGACATGCCCCAAAGCTAGAAATTATTGGAAAGAAATATTGGCACAGATTAAAAAGATCACAGGGACATAGTACCTGAGTCATCAGTGGTAATAATCCTGGGAGCGGAGGTGGAAGGTGTGTACGCAGCAACGGGGGGACCTGCAACATTGATTACACATTTGCTAACAATGGCACAGATGACCTTAGCCCAAAGCTGGAAAGTGCTAGAAAGTCCAGCAATGGCATGTTGGTGGGTTAAGATCTGGGGGGTGATGGCAATGGAAAAGGTGTGTGCGCTTGCGAATGGGTCATAACCTAAGTTCTTGAGGACTTGGCTTCCCTTACATGATTACGTTAAAGAAAGAGAACATGTCCTGTACAAGCTATGCAGGCTGGGAAATATAAGTGTGGTCTGAGGCCAAGTACCAGGACCCAGTACAACTCACACAGTGCAACAGATGTCTGTGGAACTGAAGCATTGATTGAGTCAGTCGTGCCGTTAATCTCAATGCATCATTGGAAGACAACATTGGTTATGAGTTGAAGTGGTATGTTGAGAGATTTGATACAAAGCAATTGTAAAATGAGTGAAGGCATGTAACAGGGTGTTATTTGGCATTGATTTATAAATAAAGGGTTACAAAAAAACAAGGACACTGAATGTCAGAGAATCCAGCTAGAGTAAGCTAGAGTGGAGACTTCAGCCAAAACCAGTGAGAGTGTCAGGTCCCCTGCCACCAAGTTTATGAAAGATTTGGCTGGTGTGTATGTGGAGGGTTCTGATATCCTCCAATGGATTGAAGCGTTTGAAATGGCTTGTGGAATCCATGATGTTTATAAAAGAGATTGGGAGAAGTGTTTAAGTAGAGTGCCTCAGACTGGTTATGACTGTATTCTGAAACAGAGTGTGCAAGAAAGGGGTCAGTATGAGTGCATGACATCTACTTTGATTGCCAAGTTTGGCAAGACACCTATATTAAACAAAAGGAGAGAGTATGTGTCTTGGGTTGACTGGGTGAGTGCTGCACATATGAACATGATGGGGTGGATTGATGGATACAAGGTGAACACTTTTGTTGAATTGTTTCACCTTTTGTTTTTTGAGCATTTTTCTGAAGCTGTTTACCAGAGTTGCGTTAGTATGTTGCTGACCAGAACATTTTGGATCCCTTGAAGCTGGCTAGGTTGGCTGACAAGTGGGTCTCCCATCGGGTGTCCCCAGTGGGAAGGTCAAGGACAAAGAGAAAGGGGCCTCTCTGAGGAGTCCCAAAAACAATCGCCGTCGAACAAACCTAAACCTTACTCTCCTAAGAACCAGAAATCTAGTTGGGATAAGTCTTATGGGGGTGGGAGTAAGAGTAGAGGTTCTCCTGCTGCAAAGCAGGTTCCTAGTGGCTCCAGGCCCATACCGCACATTCCTGGCACTTGTTGGGACTGCAGGGCTCTGGACCACAACAAGGGTGACCCCAAGTCTAAAAGGTAAGGCAGTTGGAGTCCAGGCTGTCAGCCTGACCTACCCTTGCGCTATGCCTGAGGTGGAGGCCACTGTCCTCCCCTCTTCTACAGGAATCACATTTGGTGCTCCTGCAGAAATTTCCCTAGTGTCTCTTGGGACCTGGGACCAGTACGCAGAAGTACTGGCTACTATCCCACAAAACACCTGCAGATTTTTTAGAAGTGTCCTCCTGAATGCCAAGCCTTCTTCTGGTGAGAGAGACACTGGGTCAAGTATGACATGACTCTGCTCATGCCAGAGAGGACTATGTAGGTGCTCCTCTGAGAACTACCAGGCTAGCTGGCGGGCCTCCCAAATTATGTCCTGTAGCCTTAGTCACCATCACGATTGCGAACAAGACAGCAAAGCTTCCCCTCCTGGTTCAGGACAATGTACCTGCCAACATCTTGTTGGGGAATGATCTAGTAGAGTTGGGGTTGATCTCTGATGGACTACCCCTGACTGCTGGAGTAGTCACTAGGTCTCAGGTCACACAGGGTATGACTACTAGTCAGGAGCCAAAGCCAAAGGGGAGACCCAAGGCAAGACGGAAGAGCAAGAAGGCCACCTCTGTGAAGGGGGGCTCCTTTTCTTCCCGCTGTTTCAACAGCACCCACTGGGATTCAGGCTCCAGACGGGCGGGGTCAAGTGGTAACCCGAGACTCAACTCCTGAGGGCAAAGAGCCAGAAGACCCTCCTGCGGGAGAGGTGCTCAACCCAGAGGATCACCCTGACCTTCAAAGCCTGCTGTCTGAAGGGGGCCCTCTAGGGGAGACTTCTCTAAGGGTCGCAGAGTGTGCCACTCTCGGGGGTCTAGGAAAACAGGCCCAGGCACAAGGTGAAGTGCTTTGGCCATTCAAAATGTATCGGGAGTTTGAGCTCCTTTGTAGTGAGCCCACTAAGCCTGAACCTGGTGCCCTCAATAGGTTGGTGGTACCCAAGGTTTACAGGCCCTTCCTTTTGTAGTTGGCATGTGCCCCTAGCTGGTCATCTTGGGACCAGGAAGACTAAGCAATGTTCTCTGCACAATTCTACTGGCGCCGGATGGGAGTTGAAGTGGAGTCCCACTCCCGGACCTGTCCCACTTGTCACTTGTCTGGAAAGACTGGAGGCGGTGTCATTGCCCCATTGCAACCTTTGCCAGTGGTTGGCACACCATTTGAGAGGGTTGGCATTGACATTGTCGGTCCTTTAGACCCTCCCATATCAGGTGGACATTGGTTCATCCTGGTCGATCATGTCACCACGTACCCTGAGGCTATGCCCCTTCGGACCATTATTGCCAAGGTGGTTGCCAGGCTCTCCTGAGCATTTTTACCAGAGTTGGATTCCCTAAAGAGGTGGTATCTGACAGAGGATCCGACTTCATGTCTAGTTACATGCAAGCGATGTGGAAGGTATGCGGGGTAACCTAAGTTCTCCACTGCCTACCATCCCCACACCTGGTCTGGTAGAGAGGTTTACTAAAACTCTCAAGGTCAAGCTGCGTGCTTTGGAAGAGCCCCTAAGGAGGAAATAGGATTTCCTCGTACCATGCCTGCTGTTCGCCTATAGAGAAGTTCCTCAAGAGGGTGTTGGTTTCAGGCCCTTTGGGCTTCTCTTTGGACATCCTGTGAGGGGGCCCCTTGCCTTAATCAGAGAAGGTTGGAAGCCACCCCTCCAGGTCCTGCCAAGCAAGTGCGGGACTATGTGTTAGGCCTGAGACGGAGGATGGCACAGATGATGGGCCAGGCGACAGCGAATCTTAAGGCGAGCCAAGAATTGAAAAAGTACTGGCATGACCTTAAGGCCTCACAAGTGGATTGGACTCCAGGAAAGGAGATCCTTGTGATGGAGCCTACCAAACCTAGAGCTTTGGCAGATAAGAGGACTGGATCCTTCAGGATAATCTCCAACATGGGCAAAATCAACTATCTAGTTGACATGGGAGTCCCTGGGGAAGCCCCTCAGGTATTCCACGTTAACAGGCTCAAGGCTTTCCACAGGTGAGAGGAAATCTCATGTCTTCTGCTAGCTTCAGAGCAAGAGGAGGATGGCGCAGTAGAGGTAGTGCATCTCTCTCCAGGTCTGACATCGGAGCAGCAGAGGACCTGCAGGACTTTGCTCCGGCAGTATGCCCCTCTGTTCTCACTGACACCAGGCCTCACCTTGTGGTGCAGGCACAACATTGACACTGGTGACAGTGTACCTGTCAAAAGGAGGTGCTATCGGATGTCAGACAGACTGAAGAACCATATCCAGGCTGAGGTCACCAAGATGTTGGATCTGGGTGTAATTGAACCCTCAACCAGTCCCTGGTCCAGTCCAGTGGTCCTTGTTCCCAGGCAGGTACCAAGGATTGGCGGTTCATTGTGGACTACCGAGGAGTCAATGCCATCACCAAACCTGGCGTGAACCCATTGCCCAGGGCTGATGAGCTTGTGTACACCATAGGTGCTGCCAAATTTGTAAACACCTTTGACCTTACCTCAGGCTATTGACAAATAGCTCTGATGGACCAGGCCAAAGAGAGAACTGTGTTCTGAACACCTGAGGGGCTCTACCAGTTTAGAGTTATGCCTTTTTGGTTGAAGAATGCACCTGCCACCTTCCAAAGGTTGGTCAATCATGCACTTTTGTGTGGCCTATCTAGACGACATTGCCATCTACAGTTCCACCTGGGAAGAGCATTTGACTCATTTGGGTCAGGTGTTGCAGGCCACCATGTGCCAGATAGCTCAGGGGCAAGTAACTTACCTTGGTCACGAGGTATGAGGTAGGAGGGGGTCAAATCCAACCTCTCCCCAGTATGGTACAAGATGTACATGACTGGTAGACTCCCACTACTCAAACCCAGGTGAGAGCTTTTTTGGGCCTCACTTGGTATTACCGAACCTTCATGGCGGACTCTGGAACCATAGTTGCCCCTCTGACAGCTCTGACTTCTCCCAAACAACCGAGGAAGGTTAATTGGACAAAAGACTGCCAGGAGGCCTTTGTTGGCTTGAAGGAAAGTCTGTGCAGGGCACCTGTGTTGTGTGCGCCTGATTACAGCAAACCCTTTATTTTTCAAACTGATGCCTGCGACACAGGAATTGGAGCTGTCTTGTCCCAGTTAGATGACAAAGGGACGGAACATCGTATCATATTCATCAGTAGGCAACTCAAAGGTAGAAAACTTAGGAGGGCTACTGTTGAAAAGGAATGTTTCAGTATAGTTTGGAGCCTTAGGTGTTACAGGCCCTACCTTACATGGTTTACCTTCTGCCCCATAGCCATTAAAATGGCTTATGCAGATGAATGGTGAAAACCCGAAACTGGTCAGGTGGTCAATTAGCCTGCAACACTTCACTATTGAGCATAGACCAGGGAAGAGTCATGATGGCCTTTCCAGAAAGTATGTTGACCGTCTGAATGAGGGTGTCAATCTTGTGGGAGATTAGATCACTCTAACCTCAGTCTGGGCGGAGGGGGTGACTGTGATGCTGGAAATGCATTAAGGGACAGGGCCTCCATGGTCTAGTCCTGTACTACCTTTTTGAGGGGATTGGGTCCTCCGACGTATTCCATATCTATGACATGTAATCACCACAGCTGTGCTGCTTCGGAAACTTTTTCGGCGTCTGCGTCCTGCGTCGATGACGTCGATGCGCCGTCGTCGAGGACCTCCTCCGACGTCCGACGCCATCCGATGTGATAAGTTGGACGCACGACGCCCATAGCCTCAGTTCCGTTTTTTCCGCGAACGTGTTGCTTCGTGTTTCTCGGTTTAAACGCCTCGACTCTTTGGAGTTCTGTTCTTCTCGGTTCTTCGAACCTGTTCGTTTGTGAAAATCCTTCAGAAGATGTCTACTTCGTCTTCGACCCCGCGTCCGGGTTTCAAGAAGTGCGGGGAGTGTGGGTCCAAGATGTCGGTGACGGACTCGCACGACGCCTGCCTCTGGTGCCTCGGGGAGGCCCACGACACGGATGACTGTATCGACTGCCAGTCGCTCACGTCCAAAGCCTTACGCGAACGTAAGAAGAAGTTGTCGGTAGGTCGGGTGTCCAAGCCCCGGAAGTCGAAGTCTGCGGGGCTTTCGACGGATGATTCGAGGGGTGACTCTCTGTGTCATCGTCGGAAGTCTCGTGGGTCTCCTTCTAGGAGTCGGTCTCGCCACTCCTCAGCCTCTTCGAGGCATTCTCGGAAGCGCCGTCACCGGTCGTCTTCCAGGTCCTCTTCGGAGGGCTCTGCCCGGCACGTCGCTTACCCCTCCAGCCGTGCGACGCCGGAGGAATGGGCTTCCTTCGGGAAGAAGATGTTGGCGATTCTTGAGTCGCAGGGTACTCAGCCGTCCGCGCCCCGAGTGGGGTCGGTCCTGTGAGGTCGAGAGACACCGCTCGCAAGAGTGGTCGGCACGAGTCACGGGAGAGGTCCCGTTCGGACAAGGGGACTCGTTCTCGACGTACCCGTTCCAGGTCCCGGTCCTCGACGCGTTCGAGACCGTGTGCACCTGTGAGGTCTTCAAAGAAGGCATCGACGTCTGTGGCGTCGAGGGCGTCGACAGGCTTTCTCGAGGCTCTGGCTCCGAGGAAGTCGTCGATGCCGTCGACGCTCAGGTCGTCGAGGGACACGCTCGGGGCTCCGGCCTCGAGGGCTGTGTCGACGCCGCCGATTCTGGAGGCGCTGCATCTGACGTCGACGCCGATTTCCTCGACGCCGATCCTCTCGGCGCCGATGCTGGTTCTCTCGACGCTGGCGCCGATTCGCTCGACGCCATCGACGCCTTTCGTGTTGGAGGTACCCCAGGGCACGGGTGGACCCCCTAGGAAGGCTCTGGTTAAGAGCAAGCACTCTCGAGTGCCTTCTTTTCGCCACCTGGACTATATTTCAGAGGCGGATGAGGATTCTGATGGCCTGGTTCCTAGTCAGGTTCCGGATGAAATTGTCTCGGGCCATAGTCAGTTTGCCGAGTTGAGACAGTCACTGCATGATGCCAGTGGATTGGACACCTCTCCGGAGGTGGAGTTTTGTAGGCCTGAGCCTGGCTCTCATGCTGATTCCTCGTACCGGCGCCTTATGGCTAGGGTTTCTGAGTACTTGGGATGGTCTGCTCCCCCAGGGGAGTTTGTGCAGGATGATCTGACAGACATCCTTGATGTTGGTCCCCCAACTGACCCGGTTCTGCCGTTCCATATGGCTTTACAGAGAAGGGTGGCGGCGGCTTGGACTGCTCCGGAGAGTCTCCCGGCGGTGGGCAGATCCTTGTCGCGAAAATACCATCCAGCCAGTGGCGACCCCTGCTACTTGACCAGGCACCCCACTCCGGAGAGTTTGGTGGTGCAGGCGGCCACGGCGAAGCAGGCGTCGTACCCTACCATCCCTCCTGATAGGGACGACAAACGTTTTGATGGCTGGGCGAAGAAAGTGTTTTCTTCTGGTGGTATGGCGCTTCAGGCGGCCAACTCCATTTGTGCCTTGTCACGTTTCACGCACACTCTGTGGAACTGTGTTGCGTTAGCGGCTGAACATATTCCCGAAGGGGACGAACGGGATGGTTTCCTTGCTATGGTCCAGGATGGTAAGGATGCCATGTGTGAGTCCGTTCAGTCGGGTTTGGACTTAGCTGAATGCGTCAGTAGGTCCATGGCGGCGAGCACCGTGATACGCAGGTTTGCCTGGTTGCGGAAGTCGGGGTTTGCTCCTGATGTGCAGTCCCGGCTCCTCAACATGCCCTTTGACGGTGAACACCTTTTTGGCAGCAAGGCTGACGAGAGCCTTGAGAGGTTGCAGACCTCGAAAGCTGCAGCGAAGTCGTTGGGCGCTGCAGTTCGCCAACCTCCGCCTTTTCGTCCTAGGGGACAGCAGTGGAGGGGTGGTTCCTTTCGCTATTACTCCTTCAGTAAAGCGAGAGGAGCTGGCAGTCAAAGAGGCCAACGCAGGGGTACCAGAGGTGGACGACAGGGTACCCGTGGTGCCAAGGCCGCTCGGGCAGTTGCCTCTTTGCCCTCAGGTAACGCCGCAGCCGCTACCACTCAGTCGTGAGGCCATGTCCCATGGTTCGCCGGTTGGGGGAAGGCTGGTGCAGCATCTTGTAGAGTGGCAAGCCATTACTTCAGATGTGTGGGTTCTGGAGATCATTACCCACGGCTACTGTCTTCCCTTTCGGCACAGGCCTCGCGACAATCCACCGGGGAACCTCTCTTTGCAGAGTCCGGATCCGCTCCTTGCGCAGGAAATTCAAGCCCTGCTGGAGAAAGGCGCCATAGAACTGGTGCCTGTAGCGGAGAGGAACAAGGGATGGTATTCCCCTTATTTTTTGATTTCGAAGAAAGACGGGGGATTGAGACCCATCATGGACTTGCGCGGTTTGAACAAACTCCTCAGGAAGGACAAGTTCAAGATGGTTACTCTCTCTCAAGTCCTCCAGGCCCTTCAGCTTCAGGACTGGTTGGTGTCACTCGACCTCAAGGATGCTTACTTCCATGTGCCGATCCATCCCAAGCACAAGAAGTACCTGAGGTTCGCGGTTGGCGACTCGCACTTTCAGTTTCGGGTCCTGCCGTTCGGGTTGACCTCCGCCCCGAGGGTTTTCACCAAGCTCATTGTGGTGGTGGCAGCGCATCTCAGGCAAGGGGGGATTCACGTCTACCCCTACCTGGACGATTGGTTGATCAGGGGGAGCTCTCCCGAGCAAGTCCTGGATCATCTATCGGTCACCTGTCGCTCCCTTCACAGGCTGGGCTTCTCCCTCAATTTAAAGAAGTCCCATTTGACGCCAACACAGCGGCTCCAATACATCGGGGCAGTGCTCGACACTTCCCTGGGGCAGTGTTTTCCTCCCCAGGTGAGGGCTCTTCACATTCAGCAGATGGTGCACAAGTTTCAGCATGCCCAGACGCTCCCAGCGTTCGAGTTCTTGAGGTTGCTTGGCCTCATGGCATCCTGCATTCTTCTGGTGCCAGAGGCTCGCCTGCGGATGAGATCTTTGCAGTGGGCACTCAAGACGCAATGGTCGCAGTCCTCCGGCAGGATGTCGGACTCGATTCAGGTGCCGTCCTCGGTCGCCCGGGACCTTCTGTGGTGGGCCGTCGAAGGCAACTTGATGAAGGGGGCTCCATTTTGGCTTCCCTGGCCGGAGGTGACGATTGTGACGGATGCATCCCTCACGGGATGGGGAGCTCATGCCAACGAGCTGACAGTCAGCGGTCGTTGGTCTCCGTCGGAGTCCAGACTCCATATCAATCTGTTGGAGCTGAGGGCCGTCAGGTTAGCCCTGAAGGCTTTTCTGCCGTCTGTGTGAGGGAAGAATGTCCTGATCCTGACGGACAACACAGTGGCCATGCACTACCTCAACAAAAAGGGGGGGGCAGGGTCACTTCCTCTGTGCAGGGAGGCGATGCAGCTCGAGTTCTGGGCCATCCAGCAGGAAGTTTCGATCTCGGCAGTTCATCTGGCCGGAGCCGAAAACGTGATGGCGGACGCTCTGAGCAGGCAGAGCGCGATCTCTCACGAGTGGGAGTTGGCTCAGGAGATTCTCCTGGAGATCTTCGCCCTTTGGGGGACCCCTCAAGTGGATCTCTTCGCCTCCAGTGTCAACCGGAAGTCCGAAAGGTTTTGCTCGCGGGAATTTCCTCCAAAAGGAGCCTTAGGAGACGCGTTCGTGGTGGAGTGGTCATTCCCGCTGCTGTACGCGTTTCCTCCAGTCCCCGTCATCCCGCAAGTGCTGCGGAGGTTACGGAAGTTCGGTTCCCGGATGATCCTCATTGCCCCGGTGTGGGCTCGGAGGACGTGGTACCCGGACCTTCTCGAATTATCCATCTGCCCTCCACGTCGTCTTCCCTACCGAGACGATCTGCTCTCACGGGAGGGGGGTCAGGTTCTCCATCCAGAGGTCAGATCCCTCAACCTTCACGCTTGGCTTCTGAAAGGTTGAGGTATAAGGATTGGGACCTCCCTGAGGACGTGATGGAGGTGTTGCTTTCGGCCCGAAGGCCGGCAACAAAGTCTCTGTACCGTTGCCGTTGGCGTAAATTCTGCGACTGGTGCAGAGTTCAGAATGTGGATCCTTTTGCATGTGACATCCCCATGGTTCTGTCCTTTTTACTTTCTTTGGCCCACAGGGGCTTGCAAGGGGGTACCGTTAAGGGTTACCTGGCGGCGCTGTCCATCTTTAAGCGCTCGTCTGAAGAATGTTCTTACTTTACAATCCCTTTGATTTCACAGTTCCTGAAAGGGCTCACTAATGTGTTCCCTCCGTCACCTTTCCTGGTGCCCGGTTGGGATTTAAACCTTGTTCTTAAGTTTCTTATGGGTGCTCCGTTTGAGCCTTTACATTCTTGCCCTTTGAGGCTGTTAACTCTGAAAACTGTGTTTTTAGTTGCGGTTACTTCCGCTCGCAGAGTGAGTGAGTTACAGGCACTTTCAGTTAAGCCTCCCTTCACTGTATTTCACAAGGACAGGGTTGTCCTTAGAGTTCGTCCTTCTTTTCTTCCGTAGGTAGTGACGGAATTTCATTTGGCCCAGAAGGTTGTTCTTCCGGCATTCTATCCTCCTCCGCATCCTGGTAAGGAAGAGGAGAGGCTCCATAGGCTTGATCCTAGGAGAGCTTTAAGCTTTTATGTTTCACGCATGTCCCGGGTCAGAGTGGATGATCAACTCTTTATTGGTTACGCTGGGAAGCGTTTGGGGCAAGCTGTGACGAAACAGACTTTGTCTCGCTGGATTATTTTGGCCATCTCGGAGTGCTACCGCTTGGCGGGTAAGGACCCACCGTCTGGCTTGCGGGCCCATTCTACCAGGGGTATGGCTGCGTCTACTGCCCTGCAGAGGGGTGTTCCTATTCGCAACATCTGTGATGCAGCCACCTGGGCTTCAGTACATACATTTGTACGTCACTATTCCCTCGATTCCATCCGAGCACAGGATCTGGCCTTTGGCAGGGCGGTCCTTTGCTCTGCTATTTGATGGGCTATTCTGAATTCTGATTCTAAATTCTTTCCCTCCTCCTTGCTTTGGTACTGCTTTGGGAGTCTGTCATAGATATGGAATACGTCGGAGGACCCAATCCCCTCGAAGAACAAGTTACTTTCTTACCTGGTAACGTTCTTTCGATGGGATGGTCCGACGACGTATTTCATATCGCTCCCGCCCTGCCTTCCCCGCTGCAGAATTTCTTTTGCGATTGCAGCTTACGTTCCGCAAGGCTTTGTGTCTGACTGGCAGTTAACTTATGTCACACGTTCTGGGGGAAAAAACTACAACTGAGGCTATGGGCGTCGTGCGTCCTACTTATCACATCGGATGACGTCGGACGTCGGAGGAGGTCCTCGACGACGGCGCATCGACGTCATCGACGCAGGACGCCGACGCCGAAAAAGTTTCCGAAGCAGCACAGCTGTGGTGATTACATGTCATAGATATGGAATACGTCGTCGGACCATCCCATCGAAAGAACGTTACCAGGTAAGAAAGTAACTTGTTCATCTATGTTGTTTTCTGCACGGGGGTCCATGTGGAACTTGTGGCAGTGCAGCTCCTCCTCTTTTTGGTTGTTGTGAACAGAGACCCTTGGGATACCCTTATGGCACCCATTGGTGGGGGTACAATCATGTACCCCTAGTGCATGTTTTGGGCACCTGTGTGTGGCCCACAGAGCAGGGTATGGGCTTGTGGCAGCTCCATGGTGAATTTGACAGGTGCTCTGAGTATCGTCCATTTTGGGATACCCAGGCCCTGCCATAGGAATCAGCGGATTCCTGATAGACCAAATGGCCCTGTGGTCACTTGGTTTCTATTGCCTGTTACCTTGTTTTCCCAAATTCCTGGGAAGCCCTGACTCTGTCCCTTCCCCTGACTGGCTGTTGTGTGGAAGAACCATATATGATATTGTGGTGGAAGTCCAGGCAAGACTGGCTGGAGCCTTCCCAGTGACTGTGGATTGTGGATACACCCTTGGGGTGGGAACAGGGTGAATGGAGTGTGTGACCAATATGCATTCCACGATATGGGTGCCTGGTATATTTGTGTGTGATACAAAGAATGAGACAGCCCTGCCTGAAACTGACTTGAATACAGTCGTGTGCTGAAAGGCTGGGTGCTTGCCCCAATCCACATTCCTTGTTATGGGTGTCTGGGTGGAAGTGAATGGCCTGAATGCACTGTGAGCCTGATTGACTGCCTGCCTACATGAATGCCCTTCTGACTGATTGGCTGACTTAGTTTGGCTCAGCAGTGTGAATGAGGGACGGATCTGTATATATGGAGACCTCTCACCAGAATTGTTCAGAGGCTGAAGTTGAAACTTGAAGCTACTTATCCTTGAAGTCCAGCTGGAAGAAGGTTCGCTGCTGCTCTCCGTTGACGAAATCCGAAAGCTGTCGTATCTGTCAAAGACTGATCCAAGGGAGACCTGTTTAGGAGACCTCTCCCCGAGCTACGAGGGAACATCGTCCAGAAGCTGATCTTCCTCAAGACACCCTGGAAGTCAGTCCCAAACAGCAGTCGACCGGAGACGTGGTCTCCCGAGAACCAATGAAGTAAGCACTAGGACATCGAGGCAGTCTACTTCCATCACTATTGACCGGGGTTCGGAGGACCGTTGTGACCTTGTAGACCGGAGCAGCAATGCTCCACCATTGCCTAAGAACATTTTATCAAAGGACTCCCTTGCCATCACCGTTGACTGCTTTTTTGCACCAGAGAAAGTCGAGGTCGCCGGGGAGAATCCACCAGTGGGTTTCCGCCACCTCAAGTCCACAAAGACGCCGACAAGTGAAGATCCAGCCGTAGTAGAGTGTCAACGCCGACACTCGACGTCCGGCCTATGCTCGTCACTGAGTCCTCTTTGCGGCACAGAGGTGTACCGGACGCCTCATCTACGCAGGATGTCCATGACCGATCATCGACGAGCACCGCAGAATTCGAAGCGGCTGTCCTAACGACAGTGTTCACATTTTCTTCACAACATCTCAACGACAGTGGCTCCTGCTTTACAGGGAGTCCACTCACGAGGAATCCTAACTCGAGTACATTGGGGTAGTGTAACATTCTTGACCCGGAAACAAGACTATTTAAACATATATGGACTGGGCTTGTCAATACACTTTATTTACAGGTTGCCCAGGTGGAGGGATCCTCACGCAGAACTGTGTCTTGGTAGTGGGACAAAGTATTCTGCCCTTGTTTAACCTAACTTGCCTTCCTTCCTATGTCTTATGCTGATACACATTACTTTTTGATTTGTATGCCATTTGAACTGTCAGCAGTTGGTTCATTTTAAAGGAGTCAAAAGTTAAGAGTGGTATCACATAGACATTGTGTATATTTGCCATATTAGATTTGCCAAAGTACAAAGTGTGTTATTAATTGTGTATATATATTGAACCTTATTTTTATATAAAGCACTGTGTTAGCACATAACATAGTGTACAGACATTCCTTTGTGGGGGGCTTGGGGACTACACTGTACTTAAGAACCATCATGCATCACCTCCCGAGAGCTTAGGCCTTGGTTTCTCGTCCATTGCTACCACATAGAGAACCTTGACGGGGGTGCTCTGTGCTTCTACTCTGCTGTATAGAGGGCAAGAGTACAGATAACCCCTCTCCAGTCTTTACAGATAGCTTTTGGGGCTCTATCCAAACAGGTCAAGATGTTACAGGCTACATTTTCCAATCTCATCAAATATGATGAGTTACCCTGTTTCATAAGAACCGCCACGTCTTGATACAGACAGCCCACTTTCGAGATCAGGATTGAGCCATATAGTGAAACTATTTTATGTTCCAACAACGCTTCCAACAAGCTCAGGCCCAATTCGTACCCTATGCTAGAAACTGGATGAGACTGGGGAGATTTAATACCTTTTTCCAAAGTCTCCCCTTCATCTTCGACCAGTTAACCGACCAGGCCTGGAAATTTGAATCCAGGCCATATAGCACCTTAGGGATCACGTTACCTTTGTAGGAACGGATCAGAGGGACCAGCAAGAATGTACAATATTTCAGTGAGATCTTTTTTATCTGACAAGTTAACTGATCCATTATCCCTTTGAGGCGCCATATCGCCTTCGTGACTGATGGATTTGCATACAAAATCAGCCCTAATGCAAAAACCGTTAGAGCCTATTGCTTCATGTGAATTAGAATTTCTAACTGGGAAAATGGCATTCTTAGTAGCCATTACTTCTGCTAGGATTGGAGAGCTCCAGGCTCTCTCCTCAAAGGAACTATATATAGTGTTCCATAAGGACAAAGTTGTCCTCCGTACAGTCCCATCCCTTCTACCCAAGGTGGTTTCTGAATTTCATTTAAACCAGGAAATATGTCTTTACGTTTTTCTTCGTAGACCGCATGCTTCTGCGGTCGTAGAGACTCTACATAATCTAGATGTTGTAAAAACTTTAACTTACGGGGGTCCTTCTCCTGGCAACAAGGCAGCTAAACTTTCCATCGCTAGATGGGTTGTCTCCTGTATCTCTAAGGCTTATAATATGAAATGGCTTGCGACTCTGCAGAGACTTCAGGCTCATTCCACTAGAGCCATGGCAGCATCTGTAGCCTTTACCATGCATGTTCCTATTGTAGACATTTGTAAAGCGGCTACCTGGTCTACCCTGCTTGCTTTTTGCAAGCACTATGCTATGGATACATCTTCTAGAAATGATGCAAAATTCAGCCAAGAGGTGCTTTGCTACTTGTTTGCCTTAATTCAGTACATGCTGTCTCCTCCACCATTACTTATTCTAAGGCTTTTTAGTCTGGTCCCAACCAGTTGGGAAGGAGGGAGAGCCAGAACAAAAGAGAAATGATGAATTACCTTCATGGTGATTCAGGTTCTCTTAGTCCAGGCTCTCCCTCCTTCACAACACCCACCCAGCCATCCCCTACAGTAAGCATATACTAACATTTCCTGCCATCGGCAGAACCACAGGAACTGGATGTGGAACGTTGGTGACGTAGGGGTAAGATGTGGGCCTGGTGCGGAGGGACGCAAGCATGACATAGGCCCCACCCCTTCGAAATGTCTTAGAGACAGCTTTCTTTTGTAGCCAGCTTTTCCGGCCCGTCTGTGGATGCAGACGTTCCCCAACCAGTTGTAAAGGAGGGAGAGCCTGGGCTAAGAGAACCTGAATGACCATGAAGGTCATTTTTCATATTTTAAAACATATTGTGGGAGGGACCCAGTTTGCTTCTGCCTCTTGTAACCCTATAATATACACAACATAATAGGTTCAAAGAGGATGCTTGGCTCTATCTTGGTATCTTCTATTTCAGGTAGTAAAGTGGTATTTTACAACAATCCTTTGTAGTGTAAACTTTCTGGGTGTTTGAGTAAAAAGTACAATTTTTAATGAACGATTTTGAAATGCATCCAAACATCTTTCCGACTCATCGGTCATCTTGTTTACCACTTAGACACAACATACTCTTACGTCCCATCCCCTTTCCTCCATACTGCATGGGCGTCCTTTGCTAGGGACGGGAGACAGAACCTTTTTCCCCATTACATTTAAAGGCGCGCAGGGGCGCGTGCGGCCCTGGGAGCATGTGCTCCCCTGACTTCGCCCACCGGCACCACTCCTCAGTCCCCTTTTCCGCGTCGACGGGAACAGGCCGATTTCACTAGCGCTCCTGGGTTTGGCTTCGGCCATGTAAAACCATGCGCTCTTCCCGGGATACTTTCTTCTGTCTTCTTTTATCATTCAGGTACAAGTTCTTCTGGCGCCACGCTCCTGCCCGGCGCATGTCGACATCAGCGGGCTTCAGCAGGTGTCCAGCCTGCGAGGGGCTCTTCCCTACATCGGATCCTGGGCTCTTTGCCTCTGCTACTATGGCCCCCACCACGGATAGGAGGGTTGCACCGCATGCAACTGTAAGGCAGAAACCTGTGCAGTTCCTTAGGGACCACTGCAAAAAGTTTAAGACTACACGAGTAAACAGTAAACCCAATTGGTAGCAGTCTGCACCACCCGGATTTACCTGGTAGCTGTGGCTGAGCAGTCAGACTTCTCTCAAGAAGAGTTACGCAGTATATAGAGTATACACAATAGGGCTAAAAATACAGTAGAACCAGCAAACACAGACCAGAGCTTTGGTATAAAAGTATATAATTATTTATTTAAAAACACACTTATGAAAATACACTGGCACTAATATATCAAGCAAGTTCAAACACAGTCACTATAAGTATATACACCTCCCTAGTTAGTTAATCGACAAGTCTGGGTTAAGACACCACTTATTTAACAAAACAGAGGTGAGGGCGTAACCGTAGGTTGCACTCCGATAATTTGTTTAAAAAGGGAGAGAAAAGGCAGAGTAGGAAAATAACACAGTACCAACACTTTTAAGAAACCACAGCAAGTCAAGAAAGGCAGGGTCTACTGTAGAGCAAAAATTTCATAGGCCAGGCCCACTCTTGGAGAGAGCAAGGCGGAATGTGCCCAAGATCACACAGTGGAAATGCACTTAGTCTTTGCAGAAAAGTCAAAAAGAGGTTGGATCAGTTCAGAAAGGCAAAGTTAGCAGGTCTGAGGTCAACCCAGTTAGAAAGTCAAGGATTTACGGGACACCTTGGACAATCTGTTGCAAGGGAGACCAGACGGGACACAGTACCTGAAATGGTGAGAAAGCTCCAGCGGTGGCAGTTGTTCCTGGCAGCGGGTGCAAGTCGTGGCTTCGACCAGAGGAAGAGATGATCTCGACGAGGAAGAAAGCTGGAGGTCGTTGCACTGCCAGGGAAGAAACCAGCCGCGGAGTTTCCCGGTTAAAAGGTACTACCCTTTTATTCGCGGTAGTGGTGAAGCGTGGCTATCCGGCCACCGGGGTGCTTGGCACGGGCGATTCGACCACGAGACGTCCAGGAAGGTGAAAAAGGCAAACTGGTTGGTCCCACCAGCTCAAAGGGAAGAAGACTCTCCTGGAAGAAGATCTCTTCTGTCGTCTGGGAAGTGGTGAGTTCGTACAGCCGGGCTCTGTCGTCATTGTAGATGCGTCAGCTTCTCCCCTCTTCGGATTCTTTAAGTCCTGTGGTGACTTCTGAAGTTCCAGTCCCCAAAGCTATGCTTTTATGCAGCAAAACCCCCATTCAACAGCCTAGCTGTCACTCAAACATGCTAAGTGGTGAGCCGGCCGGCTCACCACTGGGCCGATCACACAAGAGTGCGACTTGAGTTGCCAAGGCAACTCAGTCCAGGGTGCCTAATCCCCCTCCCACACATCCTGTAGACCCCAGACAGAGTGGCACCATTTGGAGGGCTTCTGTGGAGAAGCCCGCCTTAAAGTGGAACAAAGGGCTCGACTTGGGTTAGAGTTTCAGAGGCGAACACAAATGCCATTTTAAAACTGAGTCCTTGCAAAAAGACCCAACCGGGGAATAAATATTAAATAAATAACCCAGCGGTATCTTTAACATTGCACCAAAAAGTGGTGCGTTTAAAATCAATGGGAAAATCCCATAGGAAATATTCCGGTGGAATATTTCGCATGGTATCCACTGCCACCAGCCAGAAACTCGACAAGGGGGGACTGGACAGTGCCCCCTTGGAAAACAGACCCAGGGGCAATCGAATTACTTTCACCAGTACTTCCACAATATGATGGTTTGTACTGGTTTTGTTCACAATTTGAGACTAGTAAAGCTAATGGTGACTTGACATGCCCTGGGAGACAGTAGTCAGTCCCAGGGTATGGAGTCTGTTTGGGGGTCACTATGACACCCCTGTGTTACTGCACTGAGGGTGCTGTGTAACACACATACCAAAAACACTTGAGGCCCTATGGAGTAAAAGACCCCATAGCCCATAAAACACATTCACAGTCAAAGGACATACTCAAATCATGCCTAAGAGTGGGAGAAAAAGAGTCTCACTCATAGCAGGAGAAAAAAATAAACCCCAAAAATCCAGCAAAGCTGCTGGCGGACTCACTAGGTTTGGGAAATTAGCCTTAACAGAGAATTCTCCCTAACAGCAACTCACTTTCTTTGCGTGCTTTGAAGAACAGACTAGCTAGGTGGAGGGAGCTCTTCGAGAAGTCGCCTTCAGAGGACTTTAAGGACTCCATCAGACATAAGTCAAGGGCCAAGGGAGGGCCGCTCTTTTCCAGCGCACTCCGCAAAGGCGACTCCTTAACAAGGAAACGCCCAGTTAGAAGGAACCTCTCAGGTTCTTGCACCATCACGAATACCGAGGCTAATTCAGCTACCGGTCGCCGGACCGATGGATCTGTAGGTCCTTCCGGAGACTGTGCTGAGGGACTGCAAGGTTCTTTTACCAGGCGTACACCCGAGGGGCTATGCCCATGTACCGGCAACATGTCTGAAGGGGGGGCGCCTGCACGCAGCACTACCGGCAACTCAGCCGAGGGTGACACGCCTACACAGCCTTCGGCCTGAGGTGCAGGGTAGACCGCATGCTCCATCTCCAAGAGTCCTGAAGGAGGCCGGGCCCAGTGAGCCAGGCACCACGACTTCGGCACGTGGGATGCAGCTCGACAAGATGGCCGCTGCTCCAGACAAGATGGCTGCTCATCTGATACATCCCCGATGAGCGGAGCAGGTGGGTGAACGAGTTACAAGGTGAGACTTTAAAAAGTTCCTCACGCTTATGAGATCTCCTCAGATGGGGTTCATCCCTAGGGATTGTAATCAGGGACATGCTCCTTCCGGCCCCTCCGGCAGTGCCTATAGTAATTTCTCCTATGGCTCTAGCGCTGCAGGCCCTGGTGCAGTCCATGCTGCCCACGCCGGCTCCTTGGATTCTGCCTCCCCTGCCTCCCACAGTTCAGGTGGTTCCGTACCAGCCTCCGGCTCTGGTGTCCACACCTCAGCCCTCGGCACCCAGCACCCCTCCACCCGATCCAGCCCAGCCGGACACCCTGGTGGACAGACTAGGAAGAAGACCCCAACACTCCATCGTCAGCCAAGGCCTTCCACTAACGACTTGCAGGTCTGGCAGAGTACTTGGGCATTGCTCAACCCGAAGTCGAACAACCAGAGGCTGGGGTACTGGCAGAGGTCCTCACTCTACGCTCCACGGCTAGAACGGGGAACCCGATGCAGAAGGACGTTGCCACCTTGGCCAAAAAGGGGTGGCTCAAGCCCCATTCGGCCCAGCCTGTCAGTCGGCGCCTGGATGCCAAGTATAGGCAAATGGAGGGGATCCACTCTTGCTGTCGGCCCACCCTCAACCAGACTTTTCGGTGATTGCTGCGGCATCACTCTATTCAAAGCCACAGTCGTCCTCGGCCACCTCGTCCTCTGTGCTGCTAGGCAAAGAGGAGAAGATCTTGGAGGTGTACGGGAATAAGCTTTATTCCAATGCTTCTCTGCATCTTCGTCAATCCAACGCGGATGCCATGCTGGCAGCCATTAACCAGAGACTTTGGCTGGAAATAGCCGACTTCCTTCCAGAAAGTCCAGTGCAGAGCCAGTCACATTTCAAGGCGGGTCTGGCGGAGGCTAAGATGGTGGCGCAAGACATCATGGGTCCACCATGGCCCACATTGACACCTCTGGCTCGGCCATATGCATTCGCCACGGACATCAGGACTGCCTGGCTTCGGGCTACTAAGTTTAACCCAGACGTCCAGGAATGAATATAGGACCATCCATTTGAGGGGCGAGACCTCTTTCACTCCACCACCGATGAGGAGTTAGTTAAAAAGAAAACCGTTTGCAAACTGCAAAGTCTTTATCTATCCTTACAAAGACCACGCCCAATGCGTACACCCAGTCACATCAACTCTCTGACAAGGGGCGGACGTTTGGAGGGTTCCGCGGCTTCCAAGAATGGAGGTCCAGACAGCCTGACCATTCACTGATTCAACACCGGCACAAACAACAAAGGGGATGGGGCAAGGGCTTTTTCCAGTCCCCCTCCTCCTCGTCAGCCTCAGAGGGAAAGAAGGCATGACGTGACTCTTTGGGTCCACGTGACTCCAGCAGAGGGGGTAGGTTTGCCCTTCATGCACAGTTTTGGCATCAGAAGTTCGGAGAACCCTGGATACTCTCTGTAGTATCCACGGGATACCGCCTAACGATCCCTTCCTCTCCTTCCTCCTCCCCTCCTCTCTCACAGATTGGGACAGCAACTATGTTGGCGGAAGTTCGGTCGCTCGTCGATACCCAGGCCGTGGAAGAAGTCCCAGTCACCCAGCGAGGATTGGGTTTCTATTCCAGGATTTCCGCCATTCAAAAGAAGAACCAGGCTGGCCTGAGAGTTGTGTTGGACCTTTCCACCCTCAATCTCTCCCTACCCCCCCCCCCTCCAACACAAGGTGCTACCCTTCGGCCTCAATTAAGCCCCCAGGGTATTCACCAAGCTCATGAATGCTGTGGCAGCCCTCCTCAAGGGCGCAGGGCCTTCACGTCTACCTGTATCTGGACGACTGACTCGTCAGGGCTAGTTCTCCAGAGGCGGTGCATCACACTTCCTCCACCCTTATGATCTCGCTCCACAAGCTGGGGTTCTTGGTCAACCTCAAGAAGTCTCAGCTGCAGCCTACGCAGAGCCTGCCCTTTCTGGGCCTCATATGAGAGACACAAGCTCTGAGAGAGGTTTCCCCTCGGAGGACAATGTCACGGCCATCAAGAGGGCCGCTACTCACTTCCTCACTTGAGAAGTGTCCTCGGCCTGGTGGTACCAACACTTATTAGGCATCATGGCAGCGGTCCTGCTGGCCGTACCCTACACAAGACTCAAGATGAGTAGATTGCAGCTGCACTTCGCAGTCTCATGGAATCAGGAGCAGGGCTCCCAAGCGGAGCTCGTCAGCATCCCGCCATCTCTCTGCCAGGACCTTAGATGGTGATCCAGGGACTGCAACCTGCGGACAGGCAGGCCCTTCCGGCAGCCGGCCCACAGGTCACGCTTACTACGGATTCCTCCCTGAAAGGCTGTGGGGGCCACCTTGGACAAGCACAGTGTCCACGGAATATGGACCCAGCAGGAGTCGCATATCAACTGGCTGGATCTGAAACCCATCTGGCTAGCTCTTAAAGCTATCCTTCCGCTAATTGGGGGCAAGGTCGTCCTCATCCAGACGGACAACTCCACCAGCATTTACTATGTCAACAAGCAGGGAGGTACCAGGTCCCCTCCACTGTGCAACCTAGCGGTTAGCATGCGAGACTGGGCCCTGGAGAACAACATCTACCTGAGGGCCATCCACCTTCCGGGGCAGTCCAATCTGGAAGCGGACAGGCTCAGCAGACTGGGAGTGGACAATTACGATTGGCAATTGAACAATCAGGTGCCGCTGGAGATCTTCAGCAGATGGGGGCATCCTCTTTGCCTGCTGGGACAACAAGAAGTGCCAGAAGTTTGCATCCTGGCAGGGGCAAGACCCCGGCTCCCTGGTAGATGCCTTTTTAGATTCAGTGGAGCGGCTTGACACCGTATGCCTTACCTCCTACACCCCTGATACACAGGGTTCTCTGCAAGATAAAGATATCATGCCACCTCAGCATCATTCTGATAGCTTCGTGGTGGCTCGCAAGACCCTGGTTCTCTGAGCTTCTCAGCCTCTCGGGCAGGCCCCCAATTCACCTGCCGCTAGGCCCAGCTCATCTCATGGCCCAACAGGGGGGGGCAAAGGTCATCCACCCCGCCCCACAGAGGTTAGCCCTTGTAGAGTGGTTCCTGAGCAGGTCGAGCTGAAACACCTGGGCCTATCACAGGCTAACCTAGAAATAATTTAGGGCGCTAGAAACAAGGCTACTAGGAGCCAGTACAAGAGTAAATAGTCTAGGTTCTGTCACTGGGCCGACTCTAAGGAGATCGACCCCCTTACATGCATGTTGGATGACGTACTTACTGGCGGCCACAGGGGACTACAGAAATTCAGAGGAGGGGGTTTTCTCCTCTTCCAACACGGTGGTCAAACGACACTTGGCGGGCCTCTCCAGGCTCTTACCTCTGATCAAGAAACCACACCCTTTGTGGGACCTCAATGTAGTGTTGGGCGCCTTGGCGCACAAACCATTCGAGCCAATGCTGTCCACGGACATCAGGCTGGTCACCATTAAAAGAGCTCTGTTGGTGGGTCTCGCCTCTGCTCGCTGAGTCAGCGAGATCCAGGTGTTGGTGGCTTCAGAACCCTATACTATTTTTCACAAGGATAAGGTGGTCCTGAGACCACACCCCGCGTTCCTACCCAAGGTAGTCTCTGCTTTTCATCTGAACAAGGAGATAGTTGTACCTATGTTTTTTGCCGACCCTAAGGACGATGCTCAGAGGATCTTGCACTGTCGGGATGTCAGATGCGTGCTGAAATTCTATCTGGACAGGACTAAGGGCTTCAGCAAGTTGGACGCTCCGTTTGTCACTTTCAGGGGGGTCAAGGCCCGGTTATCAGGCATCCAAGGCGGCCTATGAGTGGCAGCACAAACCACTTCCAGCTAACATGTACGCCCATGTTGTCAGAGCCAAGGCCACGGCCGACGCCTTCCAGCGGCAGGTCCTGTGGCAGGTCATCAGCAGGGCGGCCCCTTCGGCTTTCTGTTTGGACACCGGCTCTAAATCAGACGTGGCTTTCGTACAGGCGATTCTACGGAACTTGTTCCCTTAAGGGGGATCTCCTCACCACCCTGGGGCTACATTCAGTTGTAATCGCCCATGCAGTATGGAGGAAAGGGGACAGGATGTAAGAGTAATTAATAGTTACTCACCCTAGTGACTAACGTACTCTTGGTCCATAGTCCCCTTTCCTCCCTACATCCCAACATCCTCCTCCCCTAATAAAACTAGTGTCATTAGGCAATATTAAATATTGTCGACGCGTCACTGAGGAGTGGCGCTGGTGGGCGGAGTCAGGGGAGCTCATGCTCCCAGGGCTGCGCCCCTGCGTGCATTTAAATTTAAAAGGGAAGAACATTTTTCTGGTGAAAAAAGTTCTGTCTCCCGTTCCTAGCGAGGGACGCAAATGCAGTATGGAGGAAAGGGGTTTATGGACTAAGAGTACGTTAGTCACTACGGTGAGTAACTATTAAATTCTTAACCTTCCCGAGTGGCCCTGTATTGGTGACATCAAGGAATTCTGGTCCCAGCCCACCATAATCTCAGCTGGTGCCTCCTTGTCAAGGTTGTGTAGGAAGTCAAGTAGAAATTGGATCTGGCTTTTATTGGGTGTTTAAACTATTGTTTGCGTGAATCACACTTATAATAATGTATCTGCCGTTCTTATCTTTTAGTCCCATCAATAATATAACTTTATAGACCTGTAGAGAGGGCCGTACCGGGCGGTATGGGCCCTGAAGACCGAGTTAAAGGCCCGATCGTAGCAAGGGACTTTAACGAGTTATGAAGCTATTAGAACACCCTCAGTATTTTATTAAAGAAGAAAAGACACATGACTAATAAATGCTGCAGAAATTAATTTTTATTGGGAAAAGCGTTACAGAATGTAAAGGTTAGTATTGTCAAGGATAACATCTACACACACTGTAGGAGTAGAAAGTAGAAGCTGCTATCCAACAGGCGTTTTCCTGGTTGTGACTTTTTTGTATAGGGTTGTGGGACGTAATTAGCAGTGGGGGTAGTTGGTGGAGTATTTAATTGGTGAAGGCAACTGCAGGTGGGAGTATTTTTTTTTAAAACAATTTTTATTAATTTTTACAACACACCAACCATAACCAACAATTAAGACATTTCCGTTTGCCAGCTTTGTAACTTGCATTTACATGTTGTTCAATGTCGTCTTCCCCCCTCCCTCCCCTTTAACTCGAGCTTCCCCCCTCCCTCCCCTTTAACTCGAGCTTCCCCCCTCCCTCCCCTTTAACTCGAGCTTCCATTTCAATACCTTGAGTTTCGTTTCACTTGGGTTAATCACCTTTGCAATTGTCGGTCATGTCATATTCACTGGATTCATCAACGAAGGATCCCGACAGTGTGGCTACCATTTGTCTCCTTGCTAACAGAGGTCCCACTTCTTCTTCCCCTCCTCTACTGACTGCTTCGTACCATGCTGCTGTCTCAGCGTCTGCCCATTTCGGGAGATTGTTCCACCACACCTCTAATCTAGGTCTATGGGCGGCTTTCCAGCCCATGGCGATTCTCCTTTTGGCCAGGATGTAGGCCAGGTCTTTCAGTTTACTGATATGTTTTAGATTACGTGGTCTGGTAAATCCTCCCGTCATGCAAGCCCATACCGATTCCACCTCTAGCTTAATTCCTTTTTCGGATAGGCGTTGTTTAACTTACCCCCAGAATTTTCCCACCTCTGGGCATGCCCAGAACATGTGAATTATCCCAGCATCCACCTCCCCGCACTTGGTGCATTTCTGCACTGCCGTGCTCGCAAACCTAGCAATTTTATGGGGGGTCATATATGCCCTATGTGTGACATATAACTCTATTTGCTGCAGCCTCGCGTTCCTGGACACCTTCTTGTGATACCTCTGGGCTCTTTCCCATTGCCCATCCGGCATGGGTTCTCCCGCCTCCTCCCCCCAATTCCGCCTCAGTTGGAGCAACTCCTTACCCACTGTAGACATCAGTAATTCACAGATTCTGGATATTTCGTGCTCTACCTCCGAAATATCATACATCATTTCAATGACGGCATCGGGTTGATCTGCTAATGCTTCCACGGACCACACCTCTCCTACCTGCTTAATGATTCTAGTATATGTAATGTGCTGCTCCTTATGTACCCCGGTTCCTTCCATTATCGTTTGGAGGTCTAGTGCCTTCCCCTCTTGCGATATATCTCCTAGGGTCGCGAGGCCCACCGGTTCCCAGAATTTGCGATCCCTTTCTGGAATTGCTCGTCCTCTCTGCATAGCCCCATGAGTGCCACCTGCGGGGAGCATGGGGTTGGGTTCCCCACAACTTGGCACGCTTTGTGCCATGTCTTCCAGCCTAGTTCCAGCAATCTCGATCGCCCCGCAGCTGTAGTTTAGGTAGCCATATCAATTCTTTTGGGAAGTATGGGTCGCAGTCTCCCCTCAGCAGTCTCGATTCTGCCGTATCATCTTCGGACAGCCATCTGGCTACGTTTTGTAGCTGCCCCGCCAGCTGGTATATTTCAAAATTCGTCAGGTTTATGCCCCCTCTGTCATATGTATTCTGCAGTTTCCATAGGGCCACTCTGTTCCTGGAGTTGTGCCATATAAAGCCCCTGCATAAGCTCTGGAGTTTAGTAAAGAAGCGCTTGGGCAGCATATATGGGATATTCGTGAAAAAATGTAGTAGTCTGGGCAGGACCACCATCTTGAGCAAGGCCACCCTTCCCACCATGGCCATGGGGAGTTTCGCCCCCTGAACCCCATGCTGTTCTTAATGCCTTCCACCGCCCTCTCCGTATTGTGTTTGTGCTTGTCTGCAATCGAGTGGTATATATTTATCCCTAGGTATCGGAATGTTCTAGTCTGCCAGGGTATCTGCAGGACAGGTATCCCGCGGGACTCCCCTGTATCTCCCCAGAGGGAACATACTTGATTTCCTGGGGTTTACTGCTATGCCCGAAAGAGTCGCATATCGCTCCATCACCTCTAAAACATACTCCAAGTTTTCTTCTGGGAAGCGCAGGTACAGCAGCATGTCATCCGCGAACAATGACATCAGGTGCAGTCCCCCCTTCGTATGTACCCCTATCTCTCTGTACTGCTGTCTAAGGCAGATCGCTAATGGTTCTAGTGCAAGGATATACAGCATTGGGGACCATGGGCAGCCCTGTCTTGTGTCTCTAGTAAGTTGCCATTTATCTGATATTATCGCTCCCCTTTTGACCCTGGCTGTTGGGTAACTGTACACCATCTTCACTCACTTCAGGTACCCTGGTCCCATCCCATATTCTTTCAAGGCCGCCATCATCCATGGCCACTTCACGGAGTCGAAGGCTTTTTTTTTCTTTTCATAATAACATTTTATTGGGTTTTACAGATAAACACAACATCAACAACATTGTAGTGATCGGTAGTCGCCCCAGCATGAAAATGCAGTTCGAGTTGTATGTCGGGGGAGGTGTTTATTGGTAATCTGCTCACTGTTGACCATGACCTTGCCTATTTGCGGTACCCAAGCAGGGCAGGGGCCCGCGCTCTGGGTTGCTCTGGCTTGAGTCTATAGTCCAATAAAGTGGGCTGCCTTGGAGCGATCTGGTGAGTGGGGGCCTTCTGTTAAGCGCTGGAAACTTAACTGCGTAGTCCATAAATGGATCCCAAATGTTTAGGGCTCTATTCAGAGAGCCTGAACGGATTGCCGTGACCTTTTCAGCAAACGCTATGTCCCAACACTTGGACCACCATAGAGCTACTGCAGGTCCGTCTTCGTTTTTCCATAACCGGGCCATTGCAATTTTTGCTGCTAGGAGTAGGTGCGTACATAGACAGGGAATGTGCCCTGAGACTGGGAATGCTCCTCCACCTGTTTCGCCCAGAAGGATAACCCCGGGATCCCAGGGATGGAGAGCCCGGTGATTTTCCTGATGTGTTTTATTACCTCTCTCCAGTATGCTTCTGCCTTCGGGCAGTTCCAGACCATATGGAATAGTGAGCCGGTGGTAGGACAACCGCGCCAACAGGTTCCAGGGATGTCCGGGTTGGCCTTGTTGAGCTGAGCTGGGGTAACATAATACCATTAGCAGAGTTTGTAGCCACCCTCCCTGTTTGTGATGCACTGTGAACTCTTATGCAATCTGGACCAGATTGTCTCCCATTCCACGACCTCTATTTCCCGACCCAAGTCCTTCTCCCATTCAAGCATGTACCTTTTTTATTTTGGATGGGTCGGCCCGGTCTAGGAGACTATACAGAGTAGAGGTTCTGCCTCTTTTAGTTGGGGTTGTATGGGAGAGTTCCAGCGCTGTTAACTCTCTAGAGCATTTTTCCCGGACCACCCTGTGGGACAGCCAATGCCGGATATGGGCATAGTGGAATCTTTCCCGCTCGTCCACCCCGAATTTTGACATGCATCTCTCGAACGAAATGGGCATACCCTCTTCTAGAAAATCGCTTGTTTTTAGTAAGCCACCCTCCCTCCAGGGCTGGAAGCTGAGGGGGGCCTGCCTGGTGAAAAATCGGGATTGTTCCAAATGGGTGTCAAGGGACCCCAGGGCTCCTCGGATGCCCCATTTCTGGGCTGCTGCTTTCCAGCATCGGACGATTGTGATCGTTGCAGAGAGGGGGCCGTTGTTTGCTTGTGGTTTTATATCTGGCAGATGTGGCAGTTCTAAAGGAGTGACCTGGCACCGGGCCTCCTCGAGCTGTATCCACTTTGAGGTGTCTGACTCTTGTACCCAGGAGAAAGTGTGTGACAACTGCGCCGCTAGAGCGTATCTGGCCACATCCGGGAAACCCAGCCCGCCTTGCGCTTTGCCCTGCATCATTATTTGTTTTCCAATGCAGGGTTTCTTCCCTCCCCAGACGAATTCCTGGATTTTCTTTTGTAGATCTGCCAGGACAGGACCCGGGATACGGATCGGTAATGCTGTGCAGAAATACAGCCATCTAGGGATTAGATTCATTTTAATGGTGGTGATCTGCCCAAACCAGGAGATTTCTTGGGACTTCCATCTCTTTACATTGTTTTGAAGGTCTTTAATCAATTGTGGGAAGTTGCTTGAGTACAAGCGTGACGGGTCTTTAGTGATATGTACCCCAAGGTATTCAATTGCATCTTTCGCCCATGGGATCGGCATTAGGGGACTAGGGCTAGCTCTTTCCTGCTTGGAGATTGATTGGTAGGGCTGATGATTTGTCCAGGTTTACTCTGAACCCTGATAGGGCCCAAACTCTTTGATCTCTTCCCATAAGACCCCCAAGGACGACGGCAGGTTTGACGCTGGTATTAACACGTCATCCGCATATAGTGCGATTTTGTATTTGTGGTCTCCCACGGTGACCCCCCCTATCCTCATGTTCTGTCTGACTCGCTGCGAAAGGCTCCATGGATAGGGCAAAAATCAATGGTAAGAGTGAGCATCCCTGCCTGGTACCCCTGGATATATGTATTGCTCCAGACCTGGTGCCGTTAACCCGCAGTTGTGTGGTGGGAGTTTGATAGTTGGCCATTACCCATGTGATAAAATTTGGCCCGAAGCCGAAGTGTTTCAGGACAGCCCGAATATACCCCCAATCCACCAAATCGAAGGCTTTATGAGCGTCTAAAAATATATCACCGCCATTCCCACCTCCGATCTGCGGGCGATTTTGATGATATCCATCGTCTTCTGGATGTTGTCATGGGTCCCCCTCCCCAGAAAAAATCCCGTTTGATGGCGGTCAATCAGGTTTGGCAGAACCGCTCCCAGCCAGCACCTTAGCGAAAATCTTACCATCGTTATTCAGAAGTGCGATCGGGCGGTAAGAAGTGGCCAGTTCGGGGGCTTTCCCGGGTTTGTGTAACAGGACTGGTAGCGACTCCGCCATTGACCCAGTGACCGAACCTGAGGACAGGAAGGAGTTGAATAAGGCTGCCATCTAGGGTGCCAGGATTCTTGCATACTTTTTATAGAAATTTGCGGATAGGCGGTCTGTGTCTGGTGCAGTGGATTTGAGAGATTTAATGTCTTGGGTGATTTCTTCGGCCATGATGGGTGATTCTAAGGAGTTTAGCTGGGTTGGATTTTGAGTGGGTATAGTTCACAAATATTCTGGCAGGTTGTCTAATACTGTGGGTTTCCCTACCATTATGGCGGTATGATGCCTCACTAGTTCGCTAATATTCTCCGCCTCGGAATAGAGTAATTTCCTGTCTGTCCCAACCAGTTTGAGGATGTTGTTTCTGCTGCAGATATTTTTTCCGTTTTTGCGCTAGCACTTTGTTTGCCTAATTCCCTTTACTATAATAGACTGCCTCGTGAAGGCTAGTGATTTGGCAGTTCGGTCAGCGCAGTGGACAGATATCATGCATGTGTGGATTTCTGTCTTGTTTAAACATGGGTATAGTACCCCGGAGATTAGTATGAGGTCAATTCTTGAGAAACCTTTAAGTACACAGGATTAATGGGTATAGTCTCTTGAGGTCCCGTTGAATAGCCTCCAGGCGTCGACAGATTCCGTTTCCCTGAGCAGTTTGGCTATGGATAGTGCTTGCACGAAGTCTGCATTTGTGGGTGGTAGAGTTTTGTCCATTTGGGGATTTGGCATGGAGTTGAAATCCCCGCCCATGATTAGGTGTCCTTCTTGGAAGGCCTGGATGGTTGGGATTAGGTCCGAGAAAGTTGGCTTGGGGCATGTTGGGGCCATAGATTGAGACGATATTGATGGGGAGTTCCTCTAATAGGCCCTTCAGTAGGAGAAAGCAACCTCCCGGATCTCTCTTTATTGTGATTTTTTTTATAGAGGGATCCTGTTGCTTAGTAATATTGCCACCCCCCTTTTCTTCTTTCCTGATGTGGTGAAGTAAGCTTTTTTATCCCTGTTGAATTTCACCCAGAGTTCCTCTTCTTGCAGCAGGTGAGTTTCTTGGAGAAGAACAAGGTCTCCGGATAATTGCCCCAGCCTATGTTCAACTGATCTGCGCTTCCTTGGCGAGTTCAGGCCTTGGACGTTCCGAGAGGATTTCTACCTCGCTTGTGTTAGCCATCATCCCTTCCTTCTGCATTGGCTATGTTTAGGTCTGTGACCCCCGCTGGGAGCTGTGTTTTTGAGAGCGAAGCGAGGTCGTTGCGTTGGTGTAGCTTAGACAATGTTGTTGTGACATGTTTTGATGTTAATCAATGGGCCGGATCGTGAGCTTTGGGTTGGTCCTTCGGTAACCCCTTCCCACCCTCCTCCCCCTCCCCCGAATTGAACTAGTAGGAAAAACAACATCCTACTGCCACTGGGAAATTGGTGGCACCAACGCGCCAGAAAATGGCCAACTGGGCCGCCAAAACAAAACATATGATGGAGCTCGAACGATGCTCCCGCACTGCTAGAGTAGTCGTAGGCATCTTTCGCTGAGGATCCTCCTCACTGTGAGGCCATTGACTCCTTAAGAACTGGTTAATTCCATCCGCCTTTAACTCCCCAAATCGATAAGAATAGTTGTATGGGTCTCGAGAGCCTGTTTTCTCTAATGGTGTTGATGATTGATCATCCCGGATTGGGATCTTTCTTGGGGGGGCCACGAGGCCTGCGCCGTCTGCTGGCTTTCGACCAGGTTCCTTGCGAGAACTCTCTGGGCGGTGCCTGGCTTGATTCTTCGGATTCAGACTCCCCCTCCATCCTCCTGACGCCCATGAATTTGTCAGCCTCTTTCAGCAAATTAATTTGTTTCTGGGCACCTTCCCATGAGAATCTGACTGAGGTCGGGAACCCCCAGTGATATGGAATCTTCCTTTCGCACAGCCACTCCGTGAATGTTCGCATAGCTTTTAGTTTTTGGAGAGTGGAGTTCGCTAGATCTTGATAGAGCGAGAGTGTGGACCCTTGGAAGGTGATTTGGCACATTTGTCTCGCCTCCCGCATGATTTCCTCCTTGATTTGGAAAAAGTTAATTCTCACCAGGACGTCCGGGGGAAGCGTAGATGCCTGCCTAGGAGATGTTATGTGCACCCGATCCAGTTCCAGGGGTGGTTCATCCGGGAAGGTGATTATGAACCTGAGCAGATCCGAAACGTAACTTTTTAGGTCTGCGTCTGGGATGGAGGACAGAATCCCTCGTAGGCGGATATTATTTCTTCGGGACCGATTCTCTGCATCGTCCTGCTTTGCTTCTAGGAGGTCGCATCTCGCCTCTAGAGCTGCGATTCTGTCCCTATCTTGCTCTTCTTCAAATCTTTGGTCACAGACCTCGGATTCGAGTTCAGCGGTTCAGCGTTCCACCTCCACCACTCTTTTATCCAGAGAGTTGATTTTTTTCGTGACCTCTTCCGTACTCTTCTGGATTTCTTTGGTTAGTGCCGTCAATAGGTCTTGAAGATCAGCTTTTGTGACCATTTGTGAAGGGCTGTGAGCTGCTGCAGATGTGGTGGACGTGGTGTTACTGGTGAAGTCCTCAGACGGATCCCCTTTTTGGATCTTTCGGTGGATGAGCTGGACATTAGGGCAGCGATGTCTGTTTGCTTGGATGCCTTCCCGCTTCTTTACATTTTGCTACTATTAGATGCTTTCCACTGCGCCCGCTGCAAGGTATTACTGGCTCCACTGCTTGGTGGGGGACTCCGGGGCCAGCACCGGGCTCCGGCCTCCCCGAGCCACAGTCCCTGCCGCAGGGTTTCAGACGGGGAGGAGGTTATGAATGTGCAGACCACTTGGCTGACCCTTTTGCTGGACAAGAGGGGACTCGGAAAACCCTTTGGTGGGTCCGGGTCGGCGATGACAAGGCCGTTTGCAGGGGGCGGCGGCCCAGGGACCCAGTTGAGGGTGCCCAGATGAGTCCTTATTGGTGCCCCCTGAGGATGGGAACGGGGGTTGATATTAGCAGGAGGCCTGGAAGCCGTGCAGAGCTCAGATGGGCTCCCCCAACCCCACCTCCTCACCTTGTGTAGTTCGTGACAATATGTCCTTTGAAGCTGTCCTTCTGGGCTGTCTCGGGGAAATCCGAACATACAGGCTGGGGGAGCCAGAGATGCGGATGGCCAGCTGGCAGAGTATTGCTGTGTCGGTTTTGGTGGCAAGCTGGAGTCCGATGGAGGCGGTCCAGGCCGCTCAGCCACTGGGCCCGGCGGCGGATATCCGCCCTGGGCTGTGATTCTTGGGCCTCCCGCTGCTGCAGCTGGGCTTTGTGGGTCATCCAGGGAGCGCCGCTTTAGTGCAGCGTTGCCCCTCCAGGTCGTCGGAGGACCACGCCAGCCGGTGAAGAGGCGCTGAGAGGAGCAGGGCAGCCGCGAGTCGGCCCGGATCTGCTCCGGGCACCATGCAGAGGCCAGGCGCAGCTCCATAGCTGCTGGAGTCGTGAGGCAGCGTGGCTGGTAGTGTCCAGGTCAGCGCCAGCGGAGGGGTGGTGCACAGAGTCAAGGTGAGGGAGAGGGAGAGGGAGCGGGAAGCGCCAGAGCAGCGGTTGCTGTACAGCGGTATGGTGTTATGTGCTGGGACACCTCTTCGCCCCGCCACCGGGCTCCCCGGACCTCAGAGGTGACACACAGCAAGATACTGTGGTGCCGGCTGCGGGGTCATGCATCAAGATGCTGGCTGGATGACCTGGGGCCCTCCCCCTCATGGTTTGGAGTTGCGGCCGCCATCTTGTCACCGGGTGGGTCCCGATTGGGAAAATGGGCCGGAACCTGGCAATTCGCTGCAAAGCTGGGTCCCTCTCGAGTGATCACTGCAGCAGACTTTCCCCCATGCTATGTTTCACTCGCGGCACTTAAGGGGGTCTGGATTTGGCGCTATTGTCTACGGCGCGTTGGGCCAGGCAGGAGCTCCTAGGAAGTCATGCAGATCGCGGCAGCTCCGAGCCATGCCCCCAGTAGAAGGCTTTTATTGCATCTAGCGAGACTATTGCTATTTCGCTTGGGTCCCCCTCTGCCTGTTCTATGATATGGTGACGTCTCCTGTGGTTATCGGATATGTTTCTGCCTGGGACGTAACCAGTTTGATCGGGGTGTATGAGTTTGTTTATTACTCTTTTAAGTCGGTTTGCCAGCACCGCCGTTAGAATTTTACTGTCCTGGTTTAACATGGATAGGGGTCTATATGATCCGCATTCCGTGCTTGGCTTGCCGGGTTTGAGGAGCGGGATAATGACAGCCTCTCTCAGGGAGGCCCGGCAGTCTTCCCTTCTCAAAAGCCTCATTTAGCATTGCCAACAGCGGGGGGAGCACTTCCTGTCTATAAATTTTATAGAATTCGCTGGAGAGCCCGTCTGACCCCAGGGCTTTACTTGTGGGTATTTGCAATACCACTGTCTCTAGTTCCTCCATAGTGATTGGGGCGTCTAGGTTCTCCCTCTCTTCCTTGTTTATTTTAGGAAGTCCTATGTCTTCCAACATTTCCTGGGTGTCCCTCTCTACAATCTCCCCTGCGTCTTCGTAGAGGGGTTTGTAGAATCTGAGGAACCCCTCGTTCACTCTCTCCTGGGTGTTCCAGATCTGGCCTTCCTCTCCCTATTATCTCCCTGATTACTGTTCTCGGTGTCTCGTTTTTGTATAGCCATGCTAGCAGCCTCCACGGTTTATCCCCCCCTGCATGTTGCCTTTCAATGTATTTTTTATAATTCAGGTTGCATAGTCTCTCCCAGAGCCCCCCACTAGTCTGTTGTAGTAGGCTCACTTGTTCAGCGTCCTCCTGCGAGGTACCTTCTCTTTCCATGATTCTTTCTAGTTTCTTCTCTGCCTCTAGAAGCTCCCGCTCTATGCTCCCTTGGAGCCCTCTAGATTTAGATATGGCCGCTCCCCTCACTACCACCTTAACGGCCTCCCGCAGGGTTCCCTTTGACTCCACACTCCCTGTATTAGTGTCAAAATACCTGATGATCTCCTCCCTTAAGTCCTCGCGAAATGCCATATCTTTCAGAGCCTCAGCTCTGAGTCGCCATGGATTCTAGCTCTGGGGGGGTTAATGTCTCCACTCCAGAACCAGGGGGGAGTGGTCCGATAATATTCTCGCCTTGTATTCTGAGCCTTGTATTCTGAGTTAGTCATCTCCCCAACCAGCTCCGGAGCGGTAAACATATAGTCCAGTTCCGTGTACAGGTTATGCGGGGCGGCATAGTGTGAGTAGTGCTTATCATTCGGGTGCTGCTGCCTCCAGATATCCTCTAGCCCAAAGTCTCTCAGCAGGGCCTGTAGCGCTTTAGCGGCGGGGGTGGGTTTATCTAGTTTTGTATCTGACCAGTCCATTTTAGGGTTTAGCGTGCAGTTGAAGTCCCCTCCCCATATGATCGCCCCTCCAATGTGGGGGCTAATTTTTCTATATAAAGTCCTGAAGTAGGCTGCTGTGTCTTGGTTGGGGCATATGTATCATAATGCTCAGTTCTCTATTCTATAACAGCCCCCGCATCACCATCATCCTCCCGTTCGGCTCTGCCGTGGCTTGAAGCATCTGGAAGGGCACATGTGGTGCCACCCAAGTAACCACCCCCCTAGCATAGGCCGAGTATGTTGCTCCCATGGTAGTCCCTCTCCACTTTCTCTTGACCACCTCTAGATTCTCTTTGGTAAGGTGGGTTTCTTGCAATAATGCTATGTCCACCTTTTGCCTTCTCAGATACATCATTACTTTGTTTCTCTTCAGGTAGCTGGTGAGGCCTCTGACATTCCAAGTTATAATTCTAAGGTCTCCCATTGTCATCCATATGCGATCCCTTCTCCCTCCCTCCTCGTTCTCCTCCCCAATTTTGCTCGGCATGAATGTGGGCTCGTCCCCAATCTAATATCAACATTAACTCCCCAACTGTCCCGCCAATCCCAATTCTCCCCAACTACGTTCACTGCACACTTTCCCTCCCCACACCCCTCCCTACCCGTCCTCAACTTTTGCCCATCTCCATCCCTGGATCTCAGGTTCCCCCGCATTTGGTCCTTTCTCGGTGTACCAATATCAGGAACCCAGCAGGGTGTTACCGATCTATCGGTAAACTAACTAATCTATCTCTGGGGGTATGCAAGCGAGTCCCTAGGTCTCCTGCAGTTTAGCACTATATCGTCGTGCTTGAGCATTCGTATTCATGCGGCACATGTTGTATCTGTCCCAGCGGGCTATGTCCTGTCTTATATTTTAGTCCCAGTGTCTGATTCTGCAGCGCCATAGATACTGCGGTCTCTGTTTTACTTACCTGCTCCGTCTTCTTTCTGGTTATCTGTTTCCGATGGGCAGTTCTGGATGTCCAGCCACTCCGATGCGTCTTCCGGGGTGTCAAAGAACAGTGCTCTGTTTCTGTGGTATACCTTCAGTTTGGCCGGGTACATTAACATATATTTGTAGCCCGCTTCTCGCAATCTTTTCTTCACTGACCCATAGTTCATTCGACGTCCCTGCACCAACAGTGTGTAGTCCGGGTATGCTGTAATGTTCGCCGATGCCCTTTGTATCGTGCCTCCTTTCCGGAAATGTTCTAGGATCTTTTCCCTTTCTCGATAGTTCAGGATTTTGGCAATTATTGGTCTTGGGGGGGGGGGGGCACAGGATTTTGGCAATTATTGGTCTTTGGGGGGGGGGCTCTCGGCGGTGGCCTCCTAGTTAGGGCTCTATGCGCTCTTTCCACTGCGAATCCTTGAGTGAGAGCCCCTCCTCTGATTTTTTTTTTTGCAGCAGCATCGTCTCGACATAGTCCGTTGGGTTTGATCCTTCTGCTCTTTCCAGTAATCCCACAATGCATATGTTGATTCTCCAGGCACGTCCCTCCGCTTGTTCCGCTCTACTTTCCAAGTTGCTCACGCGTTGTTCCAGAGTGTGGATCTTCGATGTATGAGACGCACATGCCGCTGTATTCAGGGTCACCTCTTTCTCCAGTTTGCCTGTGCGTTCTGCTAACGCTGTGACGTCTTGTCTGAGGAGATTCACCTCCTCCTGCACTGCGCCATCTTTAAGTTCCAGTGCTGCCTTCAGTTCAACCATGGCTGATTCCTGCTTGGTTTCCCACGCTAGTTTCAGGTTCGCTATTGCTTCCAGGATCTGCTGATCCTTGCTTTCCGTGGCGGGGTCCGTGGCGGGGGTCTTCTCCTTGCTTCTTGCCCCCTCTGCCGATTGCAGTGTTCTTGTACATTCTTCCAGTGTGGGTTGTTTCCTCTTTGCCTTGGGCTGTTTATTTTCCATCTCTGTGTTGTCCTGTGCTTCAATTTGGGCTATCGAGAGTATAGTCTCCGGCGCTTCTGGGCTTATTTATAGTCCCCTGTGGTGCGTGAGGGAGGTTGTGGTAGAGGTCCTCATGTGCTGTTCGTGTTGTTTCTCGAATGGGTTGTGTCTGTCCCCATTCTTGGCCACTGCCACTTCTATCGTTTTTATGTCTCAGCCCTTGTTGGGTCGTGTCTCTGTCCGCACACCCAGGGGCTTGTAGTCCTGCTTTGGTATTGCATCGGACCCAGAGGTTCTTTGATAGTGGTCACAGTATTTCGCTCTGGGCGGGCGCTTTGGATATATCCTCCTTCTTGCAGGTCCTATTGGGGCTCCTACTCCGCTGTTCTCTCCTCCTGAGTGCCACTTGCATTTCCCTCTTCACTGTGCACTGTGTTTTAGGTCGCCTCTCGGGTACCCTCCAGCATCTCGCTGGTATTGTGCCTCAGTCCTGCTCGGGCCAATTCTGTTGGTGATTCTCCGCAGGGCGTGCTTGCTTGACCAGCTCATAATTTGGCTTCTAGCGCATCTGTGTCTGTTGCCAAGTTCTGTATGCGCTGTCTGGAATTAGTGCAAGGTGTGCGCTTATGCTGTGCCCGTATCAGGCTCTGTTGCTGTGTATCTGCCCCTAGACCATGCCCCACTGTATGCTGTGGGTCACTAGTTGCCTCTGTCGTCTTCTGGGCCTGCTTGAGGTTGCCTGTACGGCCTTAGCTTCACCTGAAACGGCCATTGAGCTCCATGCTCCCCCTTTTTGGTCTGGGTCCTGCAGATCTCTGCTTCATATGTTCTGATCATGGGCAGTGCCTTGGTCTGCTGGCGAGGGTTCCGTGTCCAGCTATACTCTCTTACTGAACCTTCTTATCACCCATCTCCATATTCCACAACGGCCCGCTCTGTTTATTTAGTTCAGGCTCCCCCCTGGGGTGGGCAGACCTCCGACCGCCACCTTACTGCTGATTGCAGCCCCCTGGCTCTGGTTTATTTCTTTGGCTCTCCCGGAGCCTACGCTGTGGGGTGTCCCTTGCTTGCTCCCCCGCCTGCTAGCTATGCTCTCACAAGTGTCTCTCAGAAGGCGCGATGCGCTGCTGTTTTCTAGGGCCCCCGGCAGCCTTCGACTTGTCCATATGTGGGGCGGAGCCCCAGACTCACCTACACCTGTGGCTGTATCTTTTGCGGGCACTGTGTTTTCACCCGCTCCCGTGTGTTGTCTTCGCGAGCTTCTATGCTCGCTATGTCTTCCGCCCCACAACTGTGCCCCCAAGTGCTTCTGTGGGACTCGCCTTGTTCCACCGCCTCTGTGGTCAAATTCGCACTCGAGGTAGTGCGGCTGTAGGTCTGCCTTTCGTGCGGTTCCACTGGGTATTCAGCGCACCACCTCTGCGCATCTCCTGTCCCCGCTGCACTCCTGGGTGCGTTCGGGGACGCTTTGGGTGACCGGGTCCCACAGTGTTCTGTCTGCCCACGCAGAGGCAAAACTCGGCCGGGGGCAGCCGGATCGCATTCACCGCAGATGTTCTCGGGTGCGTTGCCCCGGATGTGATTTGCTCTTCGCACACTGTACGGTCCGACAGCTTCTTCACAGGCTCTTGATTCTCTGCTTTCACCTCTTTCGCAGCCCGTCCGCCGCGACTGTATGCTCTTAGGTTTGGCCGGCCGAATGCCGTCTTGCTCCGCTTCTTTGTTCTGGCCAGTGCGCCATCTTGGGTCCTCCCTCGGCGAGCGTCTCGAACTTCCTGGGCTCAGAACTTCCAAATTAAGCTGTGTAGCTGTACAATGACATGCTTTGAGCCAGATTCCCTAGTTCACACTTGTGCACTGGGTTTTCTGAACGTTACCAGTTGGTTTTAGTGCACTTTATGTGTCCGTCTACATGGCCCTGTAGCCACGACCCCCCGCAGGTGTGAGTAGTTATTTCTTTATTTGTATCAGGCAGGGGGATGCACAAGCAAAGTTAGTAGTTACAAATGTAAATATTATATTGATTCATTTAAACCACAAAAAACGAGTGTATGAATAACATTCGGCAGGTGGGCACTGCATAATGTTCACTTACTTTTGTTTGTAGATGTTTCTGTTTCTTTGTGTTGCATTGTTTGTTTTTCATTGTTATGGATCCAAAAGAATGCAGGGTAACGTTAGGTATGTTCGCACAGTAATGATGCAGACAAGCTATTGCAGGTGTAGAATGTGGCGCTGGTGCATGGGTAAAGCGGTGAAGGAAAAGAAAGCACTTGTTTGGGTTGCTTCCATGAGGGGGCAGGGCACGTCAGGCACTCTCGCACAGCAATGCACAATTTCAGGTGTGGAATGGGACGCTGGTGGGTGAGTAAGGCAGCAGAAACTTCTTTTCAGGGCTGTAATGGGCAGCGCAAGAACGTGTCACCAGAGTTTCCGGCCTTTATTGTATTTGCGGGCTATTCCAGTAGCCCACAGATTAAGCAATCAGGTTTGTGGAAACACCAGAAGGGTGTTCTAATAGTGTATCCGCCCTTGTTATTATTTATGGTCGAATCTGTCTTAAAGGGTGGATATTGTGGTAGGTCAGATATGGGCAATAAACACAAGGATATGGTTCAACACCTTTTTATTGGTAAACATAAAGGAGAGAAGCCTATTGGAGTCGCTATATTTAAAATGGTTACCCTAAGCTAAAGAAAACAATAAACCTGTGCTAGTCAGGAAGTCCCACATTAAAGTCAGTCCTAAATCTCAAAACCTAGTCTAACCTAACACTAACCTTATCTAAGAAATAGATTGGAGTTCTTCATTTCATTCTTTCTAGAGGAGGGGTACTTCACCCAAGGAGATGGCTGGTTTGCTGACCTTTCTCCCAAAGTTCCATGTAGTCTCTGATTTCTCAAAACACACAAAATGGCAGTTTGTTCCAAAGAAAATTATTTCAACCCTTCTTTTGTAGCGGAAACAGGAATCTCGTCTGTTCCTTCTCTTCTATCCCCCGTTCAGGGAGAGAATGGGTGGCCCGGGTCGGGTCGGGTCTGTATTCATGATGTTTGAAATCGACAGTTCTAGGCCCTCGTAGGCCTTCCTGTACTGTATCTTTGGTGGGGTCTTTCCCCTAACAGCCTTGTATGGGCTTTGTTCCTATGTAGATTAGCCCCTGATGGGTTCTCTTATTCAGTGTCATTTGCAGGGTGTGGGCTTCACGGTCCGGTGCAATACCCCTTTGTGGGGTTATGTCTCTGGTAGCCCCTCATGGGCTGTGAGCTCCTCGAACTGATGCAGTACCCCTGTGTGGGTTTGGGTCTCTGGTAGCCCCTTCTGGGTTGCAGGCTCATGGAGGTGATGTGGCACCCCTTTGTGGGTGTCTCTCTCTCCGGTAGCCCTGGATGGGCTCTGGGTTCCTTGAGCTGATGTGATACCTCTGTATAGGGTTGGATATCTGGTACCTCCTCGTGGGCTGCAGGCTCCTTCAGCCGTTGAGGTACCCCTTTGTAGGGTTGTGTCTCTAGTAGTGCCTTGTGGGCTGCGGCTCCTTGAGACGTTGTGGTATCCATTTGTGGTATGGTGTCTCTGATAGTGCCTTGTGGGTTGCATGCTCCTCAAGCCATCGCAGTACCCCTGTGTGGAGTTGTCTCTTGCCGTTTTGTTCACCATGAGTGGAGGTTGTGCATTCTGCCTCAGCGGACCATCAGTGTCTTGAAACTCAGCCTTTGACGAAGCATCGACATCTCCAACTATGCGTCCTCTGCCCTCCCACCATGACTTTTGTTTCTGGCTGCGTCTCTCTCCGCTCTCCCCTCTATCCTCTCTCCCAGTCTGTGATCTTCCGGCACGTTCTTAAAGTGGTGCTCCAGGAAGACTGAAAATTCCATTGGTTGGCAGCTCGGTCCGTCAGAAGTGTCATACGCAGGTCACTATTCCAGCAATCCCACTTAAAGGGCCCCTGAGTGTTTTCCCTGGGTTCAGTTCCCATTTAACCCATGAGTAGGGGTGGGGAGTTCAAGTCAGGTAGGGTGAGAGTCTCATTATGGCCTTCCTCATGAAAGGATGGCAGCCCAAAAACGGGAAGACTAAATAAAAAAATTACTGCACCTCTTCAAGGAAAAACAAGGTGTATTACATGCAAAAAGGGTCTCAGGCGGTTCAGTAGAACCAGACTGACACGGGGCTCATCTTATCTCAAGACGCCACATCTTTTATAGCGGAAAAAAACACAAATTAACAAGACTATGCATAACAATAAAGATTGCCCACGCTGATAGCTCAGGAAGTCTTCATTCTATTAAAGACAAGGAGGCGAGCATTATGCTTATTCTTTCTTTAATTCTGCCATCTCAGCATTTTAACATATCAACTTAAATTATTTTAATATTTTTTTCTGATATAACATTAGAAAAAAGGTAAACGTTAAGTTCATGTTTAAAACATCTCCAAAATCTCCACAGAGTGTTGGGAACCACGACTCCCATGATCCTCAGGCCCTCAGTAGTCCTGACCCCTCTGACTGTCCACCTATCAGCGCCCGGCATGGGGTATAAGCAGCCTGAACTCAATGTCCTTTCCTCTTTCTTTGCCATTAGAGTCTTAGTTTTGCACGTGGACAGACAATCACGCCGAAACCCAAAATACTCTTTTACTGCTCCGCTGCTGTAAGCAATCGTGGTCCAACAGGGACAACCTGCGATAAATTCTTCTTCTTTTTAAATCAATCCTTTCAGGACGCTTTCTGGTCATCTCCTATGAGAACAGAAAAAGGCACTGCGGTGGTGGGAATGAATAAAGACTGGCATATAATACATTACAGATTATGTCTTTAACATTCTGGGAAGGTAATAAGGCTCGCCTCCTTGTCTTTAATAGAATGAAGACTTCCTGAGCTATCAGCGTGGGCAATCTTTATTCTATGACAAGACAGGAGGCTCGCATTATGCTTGTTTAAAGCTTGCCACCACCCTGTTCGGTATATCTGACACCGGTTTGAAATAAAAAGTCTTAAAGGTCGACTCAGAGGACCAATCTACTGATTTCATGATATCTTGAAGAGACACTCCGGCTGTAAAAGCTCCAGAAGCCATTGCCCCTCTAGAAGAATGCGCGCTAAATAATAAGTCTATGCCTGCCCATTGCATCACTTCTCTTACCCATCTAGCTATAGTCGCTGTTGCTATTGCATGGTGCGGTTTCCTGCGCGCTATAAGCAATTGGGTCACTCCGCAAGGCCTAATATGTGCTGTCGCTGCCTCGTAATCTTTAATGCATTGCGCCACACATAATTTCTTATACTCTGCAAAATAAGGGTAAGAAATCACTCTAGAATCGGTCTTTGTTCTTTTGGCTATAGAGAATGCTACTCCTTTGGGGTAAAAAATCTTTGTCTATCTCTAGAGCTTTAACGTCTGACTCTCTCTGGCATGCCACTAGGCATAGACGCATAGCTAGTTTCCCTGATAATTGGGATTGGGATAAGTGTACATTCTCTGGCCACTTCAGGATTAGATGGAAAACGTCTCTGACGTCCCACATTAATGTGTATTTAGGTTCTGGCGGTCTTCTTAACTTAATCCCTTTCAGGAGCTGCAATACTGCTAGATGCTCTCCGACGGCATTCCCTTCCACTTTATCGTGACCAGCAGAATTTGCTGATCTGTAAACTCTTATTGTTCTGTAGGCACTTCCTGCTTGGAACCTTGAAGATAGAAAGCTGAGAACTTGCACTAGAGGAGCTGAAACGGGATCCAAGCTATGTTCTGTACACCATAGGGTCCAACCGTTCCAAGCGGTGCTATAGCTCCTAATAGTGGAAGGAGCCCAGGAATCTCGGATGCAGTCTGCAGCGAGCTCCGAAATTCTCGGCAATTGCCATGTTTTCCTGAAACCATGCATGCCATCGGCTGTAATGTGCCCGCTTCTATTATTGGATGGACGTGACCTGTCGGGTCGAGTAGAAGGTCCGGCAGACTTGGAACCACTCTCGGAAAATCCGAAGAAAGTTCCATCGCTACTGGAAACCAGGCCTGCGTTTTCCAACAAAGCAGCACCATCACTAGCTCGACTTCGTCTCTGCGGACTTTTGCCAGAGCTCTCGTGATCATCATGAACGGAGGGAACGCGTAGTGGACTGCTTCGCTCCACGGGTGTAGGAATGCGTTTGTACCTGCTGCCCCCGGATCCATCCTCCAGCTGTAGTACTTTTGCGTCTGTGCATTCAGTCTGGATGCAAACAGATCTATGTCCAGGGGTCCCCATAACGCTTGCAAGCATTTGAATATCTGAGGATGTAGCCTCCAATCGCTGGAGTCTGCAAGATATCGAGAGTTCCAGTCTGCTACACTGTTCTGACTTGCGGGAAGATATTCCGCAGTGACTGCGATCTTGTTCTGCAGGCAGTAATGCCAAAAATCTTTTGCTCGCTCTGCTAACATCTTGGAATTCGTCCCCCCTAATTTGTTGATGTAGCGGACGGCTGATATATTGTCCATCTTGAGCAATACGCAGCATTTAATTCTGTCTTTTGTAAATGCTTGTATCGCGAAGGAGCCTGCTAGGAGCTCGAGGCAATTTATGTGCAGGCTTAATTCTTCTTCTGACCACTTTCCTACTGTCTGAATCTGTTCACACCTTGCCCCCCAACCAGATCTGCTCGCGTCTGATTCTATAACTAGATCTGGAACGTCTCCGAAAATAGCTCGGCCGTTCCAGGCTTCCATATTCTCTAGCCACCATTGAAGTTCTGTGATGGCTTCTTGATCCAAGCTGACTATGTGATTGTAAGCTAAACCTCCGCGCAAGTGTCTGATCTTGAGCCTCTGTAATGCCCAGTAATGTAATGGCCCTGGAAATATAGTTTGTATCGAGGCCGCTAGTAGACCCACTACTCTGGCTAGATTCCGAAGCGAAATAGACTTCTTCGCTATCACTGTTCTGAGTTCCTTTTTTACTGCCCTCACTTTGTGATTTGGGAGTTCTAAAATAGCTTTCACTGTATCTATGGTGAAGCCCAGAAATTCTATCCTCTGAACTGGCATGAACTGGGATTTCTCCAAGTTCACTAAGAAACCTAGGGAGGATACGAGCTTGAAAATCCATTGGACGTCTTTCGCTAGGATTTCCTTGCTGGATCCCATCACCAGAACATTGTCTAGGTAGATTATAATGTGGATCCCTCTCTCCCTGATAGCTGCGGCCACTGGTTTCATCAATTTTGTAAAAGCCCAAGGGGCTGATGCTAGGCCGAATGGTAGGCACGTAAAACGCCATATCTCCCCTTTCCATCGGAAGCAGAGATATTTCCGAAAGGCTGGCGTTAACGGAATTGTGAGATACGCATCCTTGAGATCTAGACGTGCTAGCCAATCTCTCTTGAGCGTAATAGGTCCCGAAGGAGGTGAATCCCCTCCATCTTGAAATTATTGTATGTCAGCCAACAGTTCAAGTTCTTCAAGTTTATGACGGGTCAGATCTTGTCTTTCCTGTGAACTAGGAACATGTTGCTGAGAAATCCCTGTCCTTCTAGTAATTCGCGCTCTATCGCATTCTTTTCCACTAGCTTTGTTAGCTCGCTGTGTAACAGCGCTTTCTCTTCTCGCGGCATATAAATGGGGTGAGACTCTATCACTTGAATTGGGTCGCCTATAAACTGTAATTTGAGGCCTGTTATCGCTTCGAAAAACCCAAGCATCGCTGGATAAATCTTGCCATTGAGTCACAAAGAGGAAGTCCTCCCACCCACTCGTATATTTGGTGTACTCACCGCCTGCTGCACTGGGTTGCCGATGGGAGCCTCTTCCTCTGCGGCCTCTCCTATTCCTTCCCCTGGCTGGGAAGAAGGTGTCTTGTTGGCGGCCTTCCCAATACTGTGCTCTTGAGCCTTGAGGTCTGCGCTGATAGTTGAATCGACCGGACGAACGACCTCTGAAGCGTCCGGTCCTGGCAAAAACACACCCTGGGAAAATCTTCCTAATGGAGCTCTGGGCTCTCTCCAGCGCGGAATATGTTCCCACTAACTGCGCCATCTCTTTAGCGAATGCTTCCCCAAAAAGCAGTCCTTTGGCGCCTTCACCCGCCTCGTAAGTGGCTAGGTTGCTCATTTTATTTTCTATTTTTAGGAGGACACCTCTCCTCCTTTCTGAAGAGAGCGCACAGTTAGCATTTCCTAGGAGGCAGACCGCCCTCTGAGCCCAGTTACCAGGGCTTGGGTATCAACTGGGACTCCTGTGTCTTTTGATTTCTCCACTAAATCCATAATCTTGGCTAGTGGTCCCGCTAAGTCTAGAACTTTGTCTTGACAGCCTTTCCAGGTGCGGTCGACAACTTGTCTGATGTCTCTTGCGGATTTGGTAACAAAGGTGACCATTTTAGGGTCAAGATCTGGCGTTTCGGCAAGCTTTCCTGGAAGCTCTGGTCTCGGGCACTCTGCCCTCATGCGTGATCAGACTTCTCTGTCCAGTGGCTTCCTAATATGCTGGGCCATATATATTGCCACTCTAGGCAAAGGCGCCCATTCCGATGACTTTGGGTGCCTAATTGCTTCCGGATCAAACATATCTAATATGTTCTCTTCTTCGGGAACATTTGACTTAATTTGTTCTATTACGGCTACCTGGTCGCCACTTTCTTCGACTAGTGTATAACCCTCTTCATAATCCCCTGAATTGTCCACCCCTGGGGCAGGGGGTATATCTTTGCCATCTGCCATCTTTGCTAGAAAGTCCTCTTTTAGTCTGGCGACAGGGTCGCTATGCCTTTGGGGAACGGTGTTAACCCTTTCACCCGTGCCTGAGGGGGGTCAGAGAGTCTGCGCTCTTCCGGGCTTTCTTACACCCCTTATTATCAACCCCTCTTTTGGGGTGTCCTGCTGACGTCCCCTCCCCAGGGCTATCAGCCCGTCTCTTTCTGGCTGTTAGCTGTTCCTGTTGTTCAGCCATAAATGCTTCCAGCATATCCAACCTTTGTGTTAGAGGTTGCACTCCCTGTGAAACTGCCTGCGTCAGGGAGTCCCCCAGTACCTTCTTAAAGCTGAGGGATAGATCAGTGTCCTGCAATGAGGGTATTTCTTCCTCCCACTCTTCTTCACTCCGGTCTGGGGTGGTGGATTGGGATTCGTTGTGAGTTTTCTGAGCCATAATTCAATGTTAGCAAGGCTAACTTCTGGGGAGTCAGCTAAAATTTAGCTCTGATCGAGGACAGAGACTCTGCCTTTCTAGCAATTCTTCTGTGCCTTGGTAATAGAGACTTTGGATTTAATCTTCTTTTTAAAAAAAAATGTTTTATATATATCCCTTGTGAAGAGAAACAGTGCCGGACGCTAACCGCTCAGTTTGTTTTGCAATTACGCACTGAACGAGCGTTAGCGTTCGTCAGAGAATGCTGGGAAATGTGTGTCTGCTAGGCACTCCCGAGTCGTAATGCCCGTCGTGTTCCCCACGCCAGAGCGCGCCCAGCGTAATGTGGAGAGCGGGGACGGCTGCCTAATGTGAGCGGCTTTGCCCGCGGCTCCGCCCCACCTCTCCCCCGCTCTGAATCACTGTGCTCGATCTAACGCCGCATTCCGACATCGAACGGGGAAAGCAAGGTATGAGAGAAAACCCGCGCGCGACTGACTGACATGCCTGACTGAAATGCTTCAGTTGATTCTCTGATGCTGCGCAGAGCACTTTTACAATTTTAAAACCCAATATTATTACGATATTACTACGAAACGGCCACTCTGACCTATAGTATTAATCACTGTGATAAATATCATAAATACAATGCCATATTACGATCTTAACATAATATACAAAACTTTGCACTTATCTGAAAATGGCAGCCAAAAGAAAGAGGAAAGGACATTGAGTTCAGGCTGCTTATACTCCATGCTGGGCGCTGATAGGTGGACAGTCAGAGGGGTCAGGACCACTGAGGGCCTGAGGATCATGGGAGTCGTGGTTCCCAACACTGTGGAGATTTTTTGAACTTAACGTTTACCTTTTTTCTAATGTTATATCAGAAAAAAATATTAAAATAAGTTAAGTTGATATGTTGAAATGCTGAGATGGCAGAATTAAAGAAAGAATAAGCATAATGCGAGCCTCCTGTCTTGTCATAGAATGAGTACAACATAATCACACCACCCTCATTGGCTACCACCTGTAGAATATGCTAATCCCTTCTATAGCCCTTTGACCGATTGGCCACATCTAAGCTACCCCTTTTCTCCTAGACACATGGTCCCCTACTTCGGCACTTCAAACCCAGGTATATCATTGGTGGGTTCTTCTCCATAAGCTTGTAAATTTGGGACCATCATGTGATGTGCACCCTCCTGTTCGAAACATGATTAAAGAAACTTGGCGAGGTCAACTCTGCTTTTGATTAGACAATAGGCTTCCTCATTAACCCAAACACCAAGGCGCACACAAGCTGCACTCCCAACCTTGTATTAAATGTATTGGCATCACCTTCACTCCTCTTGTCTCGCATCACAAGACGTTCCAGACCCGTCTTCTCCTTATTTCATCCTAACCCCAGGGGCCCAAGGAGGACGTCACCAGGGAACCGCTCTAGAGTCTGGTTTTCGAGAATTGGTGTGCTTAAGTTGTGTGTCTAAGTGTAATTCATATATAGTGTCTGCCCCGGGTCGGGTTGAGAGCAGTAGTGTTCTAAATCTTCGCCTGGCTCATTAGCATCACATAGTCTCGTGCCCTATTCTCATACATTTGTCGTTCAAAGAGTGCATCCCATCCCTCTTCTACCAACTGTGAGCAAACAGGAATGAGCCTCTGACACAGGGGATTCATGGTTTTGGTCAATTATGTTTATTAAAGTGGCTGGGGAAATGCCTCGCTGTCCCTGCTCTAACAGGCGTTTCCCTACCTAAACCAAAACTAAGTCTGTCAAAGTCAGAATTCCCAAAGCAAAACTGTCCTGTGTTTAAAATACTATTCTGGCCCTCGCATTCTAGCAAAATCAATTCTAAGGTGAAAAGGGTAATGTCTTTGGCCTCGAGTGTTAAAAAATGAAAATGCATAACTCCAACAAAAAAGTTCCAGAAGGATAGAGTTCCTTATTCCAGAGGATGGTTCCCTTCCCCTGGCTTTCTCTTCTCCCTCTTGTATAGTCATATATATCAGTTCTTTCAGTTTCTCTTGATCCACAACACAACTGGTACACAAAACAACTTGGCTCTTTAAGATACTTGGTTAATTCTCCTGCCAGGTTTTCACTCCTCTTCTCTTTGGTTTCACACAGTCTTTTGCTGGTCCCGATATATCCTTTTCAGGACTCCTTTAGGTGATGTATTTCTTAAACACTGTTCAGTTTGTCCTTGCCTAGTGTTTCCCTACCAGGGCTTTCTTATGTGAACATACTTGCAATTGCCTGATATACTCTCCTGCCAGGGCTTTTCTTGTGTGGGCTTTGCACACACTTCCAAACGTGATATATTCTTGTGTTTGCTTTATCTAATACTGTATCCGCCTGGCACACCCTATCCTGCCAGGGCTTTCTTAAATGTATTCTCAAACACTTGAGTCTCTTAGTTTTTGTTTGTTTTACATTTTAAAGAAATGTTCATTGGCTCCTTCTCTTTGAAGTACTTAATTTGCTTCCTTTACCATTATTCACCTTTCGCATGTCTGCCAATACGCCCTGGCCTCCCTACTTCCCTTCCTTGGACTCACCGTTCCTTGCTGACGTACTTCGTTCCTCTTGTGGCAATCCAGTGGCCGTTGTTCAACGTTTCATCCCTTTAGTTTACTTTACTTTAATAATGTATACTGCGCAGCTCAGGACCCGGAGGCTTATGGGCACAACAAACACAAAAGATGAACAGACAAAAAAAACGTAAAGCTTGGCCAATAAGAGGGGAGGAGGAGAAATTCCAGAAAGAAGTGACTGCTCAATTATCTAATAGGTATGTTTACATGCCATTACACTGGTTATCTAAATAGGTGTGTTTTCAGTTTTTTCTTAAAGTTTTAAATCAATTTAATTTTTCTCAGTTCTCCCGGGAGAGTGTTCCAGGCCATGGAGGCTACTGCATGAAAAGCACAATGCTTCGCTTGTGTGAGTGAGCATCTGGACTCCTTTAGTTGTTGTGTGTCATTTGACCTGTGCATTCTTATGTTGGATTTAGCTATAAAGCCATCCGACAGGTATACAGGCCCCATACGCGTGATACTTTTATGCACCATGACCAGTAGGTGGAATTTAATCCTCTCTTCAACCGGCAGCCTGTGCAGGTCTATTCTTGTTGAGGTAACATGGTCAAACTTCCTCAGTCCCGCGATCGCTCTGACTGCACTTTTCTGTATGAGCTGAAGTCTGCTGTACTCTTCCCATCTCGATGCCTTTGTTCCTCAGCTCCTCTGCCTCTCGTGGTTCCTTCTGGGCCCCTCTGCTTCGTGTCAAAGGCTTTGGTAAGGCAAACGCTGACGCGCAACTCCTGCGAACGGCCAGGAGCCCTATGTTGGCTTCTGGAATTCCTGCAGCGTGTTCTCTCTTGTGGTCAGATTTCCTCTTCTTCCTCTTTGAGCCAGATGGCTCCACGGAACTCCTAGTAATCCCCATGGTCTTTCGGTCACTATCTAGAGAAGCAGCTTTCTCCCTCCAGCAGCACGCCTCAGTCAGCTGCTTCTGCTGTTTGAATTTCCTGGCTACAGGTATGCGCTCACAACAACTAGAGCTCAGCTTGTGTTCTTGGTCTCTTCCGTTCTGCATTACTCCGCGCGTTGTCTCTGGAGAATAGCTCAGAGGCAACATGCTCGCCTTGGAAGCAAGACGACACAGAGCACCACAAGTTTGATCCCCGGGTACACGCTTAGAAACCTCTGGGTATTAAGCGTGTTATAAATAACCTATCATATCATATCTTCCTGGTCCCAGTATTCTTGCAGTTATGGGAATGGAAGTCCTTTCTTGATGTTTTAATTGTAAAGTGTGGGTAAGTGTTCTATGTGGTCTTTAAGGGCAAGTTAGCTCTGAATAACTTGCAAGTAGAGTCTGAGAAGATATTTTTATTTTTATTATTGGTATTTTTAACATAAACAGAATAAAAAAACAGTTCCTTGTCCCACCTCCCCACTTTCCCCCTCCCTGTGCCCGATTAGACCAGTAAGACCATGCATACATTGCCACCTCCAACTGCGACTCAGCTTCTACATTATGTTCAGTATTCCCAAATACTGCTGCCACCATTGTTGCATATAGTCTCACCGAAGGTAGTCTAATATCATTCCGCAGTCCTTGCAGAATTGGTCTCTCACCTTGTATCCTGTATTTCACCCATTCCATAGCTAGTATACCCCAAACCTTGTGTAGCCATTCAATGATCATAGGAGTCGCTTTTTGTTTCAGTATCATGAATGCTTTTTGCTGAATTTTCGTAGGAATTTGAAACTCAGTGTCAAAAAGTCTGCACATCCATTCCTTTGCGTTGTATCTGGCCCCTAACATCTTCCCAGAAGCCCTTCAGTATCGAGCAGTCCCACCATACATGGCTCCAATCTTCTCTCCCCGAGCAACCCCTCCAGCATTCTTGCGTTATCCTTTGGTACATCAAATGTAATCTTTCTGGAGTGTAGTGCCACTGTCCCATTACCTTGTACCATGCCTCCCTGGTTTGGATGGATTTAGTTAATTTTGATATTTGTTTCCAAAGGGTTTCCAATTGTTCTATAGGTATTTCTTCCCCAAGTGTCTTCTGCCATTGCAACATATATGGCCACGTGCATTCTGGGCTGTCAGCCTGTATGATTGTGTGTAGCTTTGACACCAGCTGTTTGTCCCCTACATGTGTTGTAATAAACTTCTCAAATGGTGTCAGACCCCTTTGCACTACCCTCTTTATTTCGGGTTGTTTCAGCTAGTGCCTCAACTGATAGTATTCCATTCTGTCTTTTTCTGTCAGCCCGAGTTGTTGTTTACACTCCTCGAATGACCTAACCTCTCCAGCCACCATCATGTCTCCCACCTTTCTGCACCGCACTTTCTGCCATCTTACAAATGGGCCCTGGCTCATCCCTGGGGTAAACGGAAGTAAGATTGTAGTTAGGTGACCCTGACTAAGAAGGCAATCCCATAGATTGCAAACTAACAGTAATATCTGGCTCAACCCTATGTTCCGGGGCCTATCCTGCCTATTTAACCATAACAATCCCTCCAAGGGAGTCTCTGCTACCGCCTGGTCCATCCTAGCCCCTGGCTTAGACATGTTGTTCGAGAACCATTCGTGTAGGACCCGCAGTTGGGCAGCTTCATAGTATTTGTCGAAATTTGGAAGCCCTAGCCCCCACCCCCTTCAATCTAGGAGACATCAAAGTCTCTATGGTTATTGTACGGCATTTATTTTGCCATATGAATTGTGATACTAGTTTGTTAACTGCCTTGAAATATGATTGTGGGACTTTACGCTTTCTAGACTACTTAACCACTTCCAGGCGCTTCCTGTTAGTCATTTTTATTGTAGCTATCCTCCCCAGCCAAGATATGCGCATGGTGGTTCATCTGCCTAGATCTGCTTTGAGCTTGGAGAGCAGTCCTGGGTAGTTTGCCTCACGTATTCCTGGGATAGATTTCGTTAGATTCACTCCCAGATAGGCGATTGTGTCCTTAGCCATTTTAAACAGGGAAAGCGTTGGCAAGGTGGTTACCTTATTTTCGGTAAGCACCAAGCTCATCAGTTCGGATTTGGACATATTAATCTTTAGACCTGCGAGCCTCTCCATATTGGCGAGTTAGTTTAGTAGTGCCGGTATTGAGGTTTCTGGGTCTGTCAGGGTCATCATCATGTCGGCGATGGCTGCTATCTTATGCTCCTCTTCCCCGAACCGTATCCCCTTTATAGCCAGATTTTGCCTAATAGATCTTAGAAGCAGTTCTAAGTACACTACTCAGAGAAGTGGGTACAAGGGGTATCCCTTTCTTGTCCCTCGTGAAATTTGCACCCTGTCTGATAGGTGAAAGTTAAATGAGAGCCGCATCATGGGGATGCTATAGTTGGTCTTTACCATGCTTACGAATTCAGAGCCCAACCCCACAGTCTGTTGCCTCAAACAGAAACAGCCATTCAACGGGGTCGAAGGCCTTTTTGACATCGGGCGATATCAATAATGCCGAAACCCGACAGCGCTCCACCTTCTCTATCAGGGGGGCTAGCCTCCTGCTGTTATCCCATGTTTGTCTTCCCTTAATAAATCCGGCCTGGTCTGTACCCACCAGATCTGGCAGAAGAGGTGGCATTCTGGCCACCAGGACCCCTGTATACATTTTTGCATCCAGATTTAGAAGTGCAATGGGGCGATAGGACCCACATATCGTGAGATCTTTCTTAGGTTTGCCTAAGCACCACCACCTTCGCTTCCATCATCAAATGGGTCACTGATCGTCTGTGCCTCATTGAGTAAAAGACGCGCCAACATTGGGCCTAATTGTTTACAAACCTTTTGGTAGAAACACACTGAAAACACATCTGGTCCTGGTGTTTGTTCGGCAGCAGGCCCTTAATTACAGCCTCCACTGCTTCCCTAGTGATTTCTTCCTCCAGGCTCTTCCTATCAGAAAGTGCAAGCTTCCGCATTCGGATGTGACCTCAGTATTGCTTTGCTACTTGCTGAACGGGATTATTGGACTTAAACCGTGACCCATGGAATTCCTCGAAGGAGCCCACAATCTTTTCTGTATCTGTAGCTATCGACCCAATGGGGTGTTTCATAGCCGTTATGCTGCGATTTGCTTTGGCCCATCTCAGTTGCCTGGCTATTAGCCGGTTTACCCTGTTCGCACTTGTACACACTTGGAACACAATAGCGCTGCCTTGTGTTCAGTAGAGATTGTTCTGCTCTGTGTGATCGAAATAGTTCTAGTTGGCCTCTGAGTTCTTACAATTTTTTATATGTAGCTTTACATTTTTTCCTAGCTAAAATTAGCATGGTCTCCTGTATCCAGGATTCAAAATCTTTTTCCATAGCTGCGCTTTGGTTCTGCTTTTGGGCTTGAAGAGCTATGATCTATCCCCACATTACCGCTCTAAATGCCTCCCAGATCCCTTCTGGCGTTGCTTCCTGATTATCGTTGGCTGCAAAATACCCTTCTATCCAGTCTTCCAACCGCTCCACCACCACATCATCTGACAGAATCTCCCAGGGAAGTGACCAGGCGCATAACCTCTACGTGGTTCCCATCTCTTTATAGTAACTATCAGCGGTGCATTGTCAGATAGCGATATAGCGCCAAAGTTTACCTCCTCCACCTCTCCCAGGAGGGCTGCTGACATCCAGACGTAGTCAAATCTGGACAGGGTCTGATAGACATGTGAGAAACAGGTGAAACCACTTTCTCCCCTTTTCTTCACTCGCCAGACATTCTTGAGAGCTAAATCGTCAAGGCTCTCCTTTAGGATTTTGGTAGGGGGGTTTCCGCCATGGCTACTCCCTTGGGATCCCATGCCAGACTGAAATCACCAGAGAGGATAATTTCACCTATTGCAAACTTTTCTAGCTTCAACAGTGCTTCTCGTAGGAAGCTTTCTTGTCCTGCATTTGGCGCGTAAAACGTTCCCGGGTCACTTTCCTATGCCCCAATTGCAATTGTAAAAATAGAAACATCCCCGGTTTATCTTCTAGTGTGTGCAGCACCTTTGCTTGAAGTGAGCTCCTGAGGACTATCAATACCCCTGCCGTTGTGTGAATTGGTGAAAGCCAGGAATAGATTGGTCAGCTTTCTCAATGTGAGTCTCCTGGAGCATTATTATATCCGCTCAACAGTGTCTCAGCGGCCCCTCCACTTTTTTGCGTTCAGCAAGGGAATTTAATCCCTTTACCCTATGTGAAATGTTTACATTTACAGGTCTTAGCCCTTCTTTCCTGCCTGTACTGTAGCTTTAATGTGTTTCAAGCTTGTTCTGCACACATGGAGAGAAATCACCAAACAGGAATAGAACCTGAAAGAAAGGAGTGATTAACCGCCTTGGTGACTAGAGGTGCAATATCAGATATCACTTGTTTCAGGACATTCAGAGGGATAGAATCCATAGGAGAAGTTGATTTAAGCTTCCAAGTAGCTAATATTATATCATCTGGATCCGCCAAGGAAAAGGAAGACCATGAAGAAGAACTGATGGGAACTGCATTTCGGTTAAGACCAATGGCATGTAAGCTAGGCACAGATGTAGCAATAGTTTGGCGACTATGGGTAATCTTGTCAATGAAAAAAATCTGATAATGCAGAGGTACTGTGTAGAGGGGGAGCTATGGGAAGATTGTGATGAAACTGATAGTTTAACAACTCGAAAAAGTTCTCTAGGTTTATTTAGGGCTAGGGTGATTTGGTCCGAGAAATAAGATTGTTTAGCTTTTATAATGGCCTGCTTGTAGATTGCAGCCTTACGCAAATTAGACCTGGCAAGAGGGGAATGATCAGTTTGCCACTTTCTTTCCACTTTTCTGCAAAGCTGACGTAACTCGGCCAAATGGGATGCAAACCATGGCTCGTAGGGCCGTGTGCGAGATTTAGAAAGCTTTAGCGCAGCTAGCAAGTCATCAGTGGTCTGAAAACCTGACATTAACTGAGATAGATTGGTGTTTTCTGTATCGCAAAGTGAGGCCACTTTAGCTGAAATGAGATGGGCAGACTGCGGTTGTTCTTCGCTGCGGTAATAGAGGTTGAATCCTGGGCGCAGTGCGGACTGAGTGATTAATAACAAATGGTGGAAGCAAGTGGTCAGTCCACGGACCCGCATATGGCGATAGAGATGTAATTGAAGAAGAGTTCGAAAACACAAGATACAGCAGATTACCTCGCACATGGGTAGGGCCCCGAATGTGCTGTAAGAGATCCAAATCGTTCAAGGCCTATAGACAACTCTGTCCTCACTGGTGCAATTTGTAAAGATGGCAGATTAAAATCATTCCACTAAATTCAATCCTTCCCGCACATCACGCTATCCTACGTGCCTACGTCCCTACAATGCAACCACTAGATTCCGGGCCTATAATATTGCCCTATCTATAACCTTCCAGAACCATGACATTAATATATGTGTTGCTCTTTCTACGTTGCTATTTTTTTTAAATATTTTTATTAGCATTTTCAGAGTTACATTTGGCAACTGTGAGAAAGAGTCATCAATATCAAGAGAACATTTATTAACTAATTATTGAACTGGTAACTAAACAAACAGAAAAAGGAGAGAAAAAAAAGAAAGAAAAAGAGAAGAAAGAAGGGGTCATCGCGGTTCCTTGTCTTCTTCTGAGTCTCATTCAGCGGCTGGGTAAAATTATTGTGGGGGGCAATGTCTGCAGAACGTTGTAGTCTCAGGTTAAGGCAAAACAGTCTATCATGGGGTTTGGGTCCAGGGCTGTGTCCGAGCTGTGTGGATAGGCAGATATTGTTCATGGGGGTTCGTCATCTGGGGAGTGGAACATGTCCCATATCAGAGATTTTCAGGCTTCATAGGTCATGCTTGGGCTGTCCCCTGTTTTAGCTATGCCGTCCCCCATATTTTGGTTTCTGCTTCTGCCCAATGTTCCAGCTCTTTAAGCCACTTGACATAGCGGGGGCCGGTCAGTGTTTTCCACATCATAGCGATGGCCCTTTTAGCCAGAATGCAGGCCATGTCCATGAGTTTGACGCTGTGTCTAACTTTGCTTATCCGTGGGTGGGAGCCCAATAGGCATTCCTTCGGTGTCCATTCATAACGGGTGAGTCCTGCTCTTTTGCAAGCTTGCTCAATTTTGGCCCAGAAGTGCTGTATCCTTAGGCAGCTCCAGAACATATGAGCCATTCCCGCGTCTTCCGAGTGACATCGGGGGCATAGTGGGGCCAGGGGTTTGCTGAATTTGGCGATTCTGCCTGGAGTCATGTATGTTCTATGAAGAACGTTCAGTTGGATCAACCTGAACCGTGCGTTTCGTGATACTTCTCTGGGGTACTGTAGGATTCTCTCCCATTCCTGATCGGTTACGATTATTCCGAGGTCTAGTTCCCATGAGTACTTTAGGGTGTCACTCCTGGGGTTAGGCGTGTCTTTGAGTTGGGCGTATATCCTGGAAGTCGGCCTCCAACCATCACCCAGGGAATACATTAGGGTTAGGGTCAGGTTTGCCATGGGTTCTCCTGGCCATTCAGTCCATTTCCTTTTTTCCACTTCTCTGATTTCGCGGTAACGGAGATATTGGCCTTTGGGGAGTTGTTTCTAGGCATTCAAACTCTCGGAAGACGCTGTCATCGTGCAGATCTCCCCAGGTATAGATGCCATATCTTTCCCATAGCCTTATAAGCACCAGTTCTTCTCTGCCTGAGCATTCGTCGGCAGTTAGCAGTTTTTCGGGAGAGTATGGATTTGCAATATTCAGCACCTTTAGCGTCCTGTCCCATACTTTGCGGCCCAGCTGAATATGCAGGGGAGCCTCAATGGGTGTTTCCATCGGACCCAGAGGATTTCCTTCAGGCGTAACGGGGCTATTAATTGGTTTAGGAGATCAGTCTCCGGGGTGGATTCATCTGCGAGCCATTTAGCCACAAAGGTAAGCTGGGCTGCCAAGAAGTATCTTTCCAGGTCTGGGAGCTGGACACCGCCTACTTTATATGGTAATGTCAGTGTGCCCAGGGAGAGTTTATGTCTGGAGTTCCCCCCTACCAGGTCCTTCACTAATGTTCCCAGCTGCCGAAAGAAGGAGGCCGGTATATAGTAGTGGATGTTTTGGAAGAAGTACAGTAAACGAGGTAGTATTATCATTTTGGCGACGGACACTTGGCCCATCATTGACAGGGGAAGCCTGGACCAGAACTTTATGGATTTGTTGAGCCTTTGTATTGCCAGTAGGGTGTTGCCCCCGTGTGTCTGCTCGGGGGTGTGCCAAATGTTGATACCCAGGTATCTGAATGTGTGTGGTTCCCAGCTTATCCCGACTTCTGGGAGTGCTGCTTTCATGCCGCCCGCCAGTCTTGCCAGTGGGAATACGCAGGACTTCTCTGGATTAAACGATATCCCGTATACCTTTGCAAAATTATTTAGCACTTCCAGGATAGTGGGTATGTTGAGTTGAGGGTCTCTCTGGTACAGTAAGACGTCGTCCGCGTAGAGTGAAATCACATGATATAAGCTCCCAATTTTTATTTTTTTTAACTTTTCTTTATTGGCATGAAGAGAGAACAGACAACCAACACAGTGAACAAGACATATACATTTGCAGATACATGAACGGCATTATACATGTATAGGGATGCCAAGCAACCGGTCAGCACTCTGTTTTACGGTTCAGTGAGCCTCAACAGTACCCAAGCTTACTTCATTCAGGGGGGGAGGGGATAGAAGTTCAATGTCTTCCTTACTGTTCAGGTAACTGCAAAATTCAGACCATACATTCTTGGGGCGAGAGGTCAATGGGATCACATGTTTGAGTCCAGGTGAGGGCCCTCAGCCACATCTCGAATGAAGGGGGGGAGCAGCACTTCCAACACATCAATATGCATTTCTTTGCCACCATAGTGGCGATATTCAAAAACTTTGACATCTTTCTTGATTCAGGCTCGTCCCACAGTCCGAACAGGACAGCCAGTGGTTCGGGAGATATGTGGGATGCTGTTATCTCAGAGAGGAGGGCATCTATGACGGCTTTCCAGTATGGGCCCAGTGCTTCACACGCCCAGAACATGTGTATGTGGTCTGCATCTATGGACTTACATCTAGGGCAGGTATGAGCCTAGCTATGTGCGAATTTGCCCACCCTGTGTGGTGTGTAGTATAATCGATTCAGGAGCTTATACTGCATATACCTATATCTGGCGTTTAGAGGGGTCTTGCGGGTGTGTATGCACATCTTACTCCACATTACATCGGTGAGGGGCAGGCCCAGTTCAGCACTCCACTTGTCGTGTACCGACTGAGGTGCATATTCAGGGTTAGCCAACAGTATTTTGTACAATGAGGATACTATGCCTCTAGCCCCAGCCGAGTTGGTTATATAGTGGATTTCAGGCGAGTCTGGGGGTTTGTCGGGGTAAGAGGGCCACCAGGCGCAGAATGCTGCCCTCAATCTGAAATATTGTATTAATTCCAGCGCCGAGCCAGAGTGCCCAGGACGTCAGTGCGGTAGGTATGGTGGAGAATAAGGGAGAGAGTGTTGATGTCTTCACTTGCTAGCTTCTCCAGTTTCACATGCCGGGGAGGGTCGGTGAATGTGTACCAGTGTGTGGCATGTTGGGCTTGCGCGCCGGTCCAGTATCTAGCGAAGTCAGGGGCAGTGAAGCCCCGCCTTCTCATATGGAAGAGTCATATGCTGCCACTTCTTACGAACCGCACCAGAGTGCCATAGAAATTGGGCGCATGCAGTGTGTAGGTTCTTAAAATATCGTTTCCCAGGCCAGATTGGCACGTTGACAAAGATGTAGAGCAGTTTAGGGACAATTATCATTTTGATTAGGGACAGTCTGCCCGATATGCAAAGCGGGAAGTTACGCCATTTCAACATCCGATCCTCCACAAGCTGCGCCGCAGCCAAGTAGTTGTCAGCCAATAGTGAAGGTTTAGCGAGGGATACATGAACCCCGAGGTATCTAATGCCCTCTGGTGACCAACGGAGGGGGAAATTCGCATTGTGGTTGGGATGTTGCTACCGTGAGCGGGAACATTTCAGATTTAGTATAATTTATGGTGAAGCCCGAGAATGTACCAATTTTCGTTATGTCCTGTACAATCGGGTCCAAGTGGACAGCAGGGTTTCCGATGTAGAGTAGTACGTTGTCGACTTATAAAGATATTATCTCTGGGATGTCACGTAGGCGTATGCCCATTCGTGCATGCTTGTCTCTGACACTGTCAGCCATGGGTTTGATAGCAAGCGCAAAGAGTATCGGGGAAAACGGACAGCCCTGGGGGGTGCCTCTATGGAGTGCGAAGGGGGCAGAGACCCTAGAGTTGACAAAGACTTTGGCTACGGGGTTTGTATAGAGCAGTTTGATATGATAATATGTGTGGGCCGATTCCCATTTTATGAAGTACCGCCCACCTGTATTGCCACGACACCATGTAAAATGCCTTCTGGGCATCGAGAGTGACGGCTACGGCGCTTGCGCTGGGGTCAATCCTAGACATGACATTGAATAATCAGCGGATATTAAGGGCTGTGGATCTGCCGGGTACAAAGCCGCTCTGGTCAGGGTGAACTAGGTGGGTCATTATGGGTAGAAACCTACTCGCAATGATCTTGGCAAATATTTTCATGTCAGTGTTGATTAGAGACAGCGGTCTGTAGGAGCCGCATCCGTCGAGCGGTTTGCCCGGCTTGGGGAGCAGTTATGACAGCTTTGGGCATGGACTGGGGTAGAATATTCAGCACGAGTGAACTTCAAGGTGTCTGGGTGCTAGGATGGCGACATGCTCCTGTTAAAATTCTGAAGTGAGGCCTTCTGGGCCTGGTGCCTTGCCCTTCGGACAATTTGAGATGGCTTTGGTTATCTCATCAAGGGTGAATGGAGCATCTAGCTGATCACTTGTCGTGCGGGAGAGGAGGGTCATGGGGATTCGGTCCAGAAAAAGGTCTGTATCTTGCAGGCTGTGTTCGTGCTGGGGGCCATAGAGGGTTGTGTAGAACGCGGCGAATGTCTCGAGGGTGCGTTGGTCAGACCAGCACAGGGTACCACCCGCGTCTTTGACACAGTCAATACGAGCTCTGCCACCTTCTGCGCGGACCAGCCTGGACAATGTCGTCCCCGGTCTGTCCCCCTCGCCATATTTACGGGCTGCCACAGGGCGGGCATAGCATTGTATCTCCCTCTGGGCGTGGGTCTCAAATGTTTCCATTTCGGCTCTAATCTGTGCCAGTATGGTCCTGGAAGGGGCAGAGGTGTACACCCCTTCAAGTTCTTTTAGCTTTGCTTCCGACCGCTGCAGGCTATTTCTAATGTCTTTGAGGACCCCGCTTGTCTAGAGATACACATCCCCCGAATGAAAACCTTGAACGCCTCCCAAGGTACCCCATCAGTTGTATCCTGTCTGTTATTGCAGTCAAAGAAGGTATTAATATCAGCCAGGATTTCAGCTCTGAAAACTATATCTTGGAGGGCCTCTGATTTGAATCGCCAGGCGGAGCGGGAAGGCTGGTCATATCCCAGTGTAATGCGCAGCGTTACGGGGGAGTGATCTGAAAGTGTGCGCGGCAATATCTGTGTATCTACGGTTTTGCGCACCAGGCCACCTGATATAAGGAACAGGTCTATCCTAGACAGGCTATCATGTACCGATGAATAGAAGGTATGTTCTCTCGCCTGCAGGTTGAGAACTCTCCACACGTCTTTGAGACCCAGTGTGTCCATGTGTGCATTCAGTTTATGGGCCGCACGTGATGTGGCTCTGCGGGCGGTCCCAGACCGATCAAGTTCACTGTCCAAGATTAAGTTCATGTCTCCCCCCCATATGATTGGAACCCCAATATATTTCAGAAGTATGGTGGTAATTGCATCAAAGAAATCTGGAGCGTCGAAATTGGGGCTGTATGTGTTAACAAGGAGACATTCCGTGTTGGCGAGTAGGCAGTGAAGGACCACATACCTGCCCTCTGGGTCAATGTGGCTGGTACGCAGTGAGAATTGTACAGATTTGTGAACTAGGGTGAGTACCCCCCTGGACTGGTTTGAATACTTTGTGTAGTACCTGTTAGTGCCCCAGGTCGGGGCGAGGTATGTCGCTAGGCGCCCCAGGGCACGTGTTTCTTGAAGGAGAACCACCGTAATTCAATGTCTCGGGCATAGGCGGTTATCCTGTGGGCTTTGATGAAGTTACTCAGCCCCCGGACATTCCACGTCATGATGTTGAGTGTAATAGTGCCGCCTTACGGAACATCTCTGCAGTAATATTCATTACCATTCAGTACCTTGCACCCACCTGCTGTGCAGGCAGATTGCGTGACAGTCGTGTATCTCCCCTCCATGCCATTTTCCTTCAACTCAACCTCAATGTTACTACCCCCAACCCTCACTGTCCAACCCCAACTTGCAGTGCAACCCTCCCCACCCCAAACACAGGTGCCACCAAGTGAACTGCCCCGCACCAGGAGGCGAAGGACGGGGGGCCCCATCCAACATGGATATGCCCCCATCACAGCCCAACGGGAGCCGAATAGTAGCAACAACCAAGTGAAATTGAACATTGCAACTGAAGCAGGGTGCGCTGTTGCTGTGCGGCCGGCATTTTAAGCATAATGTAGGGCAGTATGTGCTGTCCTGGACATGTTACTGCAGTAAACGGATTGTGTGATTGGCCCCTGGAACCAGAGAGTACCCCCCGGCCAGCCAAGACCCAAGGAGGGGCTGGGACTGGTGGCTAGCTCCCGGCATCGGGAGAGAAGAATGGCCAGTGTTTACCATCCAGGAGCCAGCACATGACCTAAATGCATGCAATGAGGAACCAAAATCGCTTAGTGAACAGAACTATGTTGCCATTAACGCATGATAAATCAAGGATCAGCAGATATGGTGAGTCTCCTTGAGCCACGCTGTTCGTGATCAGTTGTCATTTGGGCGGTCGCCTCTCGGACTGTGGAGCAGTATTTGCAGCTCAATGAATTTCACTGATTCAATTGGGACAGTGAAAAAGTACAGTTTGCCATGATAGGTGATTTTGAGTCGTGCAGGGAACAGGATGGCATACGGGACATTACACTCCCTGAGCAATTTCTTGATGCCATGGAATTGACGCCTCTCCTGCTGCACCGCCACTGAGAAATCCGGGAAGATTCTAATAGTATGGGTCTCTAGTCGTAGGTCTCCCTTCTCATGCGACAGGCGGAGGATGAGGTCCCTGTCGCGATAGTTAAGTATTTTGGTGATGATGGGCCAAAGCTCCCAATTTTTATCCCTGCGTCAAAAAATTGTTTTCTGATGTATATTGCCAGGGGTTCTAAACCAAGGATATATAGCATCAGGGAGAGGGGGCATCCTTGTCTGGTGCCTCTCTGTATGTTCCATGGTGCCGATACTGTTCTTCCAGTTTTGACCATGGCCACCGCTGTCTTGTACAGAATCTCAATCCAGTGGATGAAGTGTGCGCTCAGGCAAAATTGTTTCAGGTAACCAGAAGCCACTCCCAATTTATGGAGTCAAACGCTTTAATAGCGTCTAGGGAGACTACAGCGTAGGGTTCTTCGTATCTGCTGGTTGTGCTACGATATGTTGTAGTCTACGTAGGTTTGCTGTTGTGCTTCGACCCGGGACAAACCCATTCTGATCCTTGTGTACCAGGGTGCCAATGACTCTCGATAGTCTGTTCGCAAGAATGGTTGTGAGGATTTTTATGTCATAATTGAGGATTGCTATCGGCCTGTATGAGCCACACTCTGCTGTAGGTTTCCCAGGTTTGGGTATAGGGATCACTAGGGTCTCATTCATACTGTTCGGCAATACTCCCGTCTCAAAGGTTTCCTTGAAAACCTCGTATAGGATCGGGGTTAACTTGGCGGCAAATGTTTTATAGAACTCAGGGGGTAGTCATCACTCCCGGGGGTTTTGGAGGTGGACAGTGTCTTGATCGCCTCTTGTATGTCTTTGATAGTTAGTTCTTGATTTAATGCGTCTCTTCGGGTTTCCTCCAGTGTGGGAAGGACTATTTCCTCCAGAGTATCATATATGTCGGCCTGGGGTATGATAGAGTTGTGACTGTATAAGTGGGAGTAGAAGTGTTTAAATGCATCATTAATCCCTGTCTGTGTAGTGTGTGTGGTTCCAGTCTGGCCTGTGATTTCAAGGATTGGCCGTTATGGGTTTTCTTTTTTGCACAGCCATGCAAGTAGTCTGCCTGGTTTGTCAACCTCTGAGTGGGCTCTGGTGGTTTTTGCGATATAGTCAAATTTGGTTAACCTGGCCCAGGCTTCTAGGCAGTCTTTCCTAGTTGTAGACATTTCCTTCTCAAGTTCCTTGGACTTGTTGGCTGTGGCCTCTAGGTGTTTGATCGTCTCTTCCCCCGCTTCCAGTTCTTGTTCATGCGTTCTTCGGATCCCGCCAGCACTAGCTATAATCTCCCCCCTTACCACTACGTTCAGGGCCTCCCAAATGGTGCTCCATCTGCCAACGCTCCCCACATTGTTGTCTATGTTCTGTACTATTTTGTTGCGGAGCTCTTCCTTAAATGCCCCATCTGTTAGTGCATCCATCGGCATCCGCCACATTGGTATAGGTGGTCTGGGGCCCTTAAGTTTCCATATCATCAGGAGCGGAGAGTGGTCTGATATGCTTCTGCCCAGGTAGGAGGCAGATTCTTTTTGGGGCAGGTGTGAATTGTCTATCAAAAGGTAGTCTATGCAGGTGTGTACCCCGTGCAGGGATGAATAGTATCAGAATTCTCTACCTTCTGGGTGCAGCTCCCTCCAAACCTCTGATAGATCTAGCTCTCGTATGACTCTCTGGAGGGCCGAAGTTGGTTGGTTGACGGTGTTGGAGGAGCAGATCTGTCGAGGACGGGGTTCCACACACAGTTGAAGTCGCCCCCCCAAATAAACAAATAAAGAAGCAGTCTCTGTAGGGTGCTAGCTTCAGTTGCAGTTTGGCTAGGTAAGCGGAGGTCCTGTTGCTGGGGAGATATGTGTTGACTAAACATACTTCCCGTTATTCAGTGCTCCCGCGAAGTATGAGGTATCTGCCCTCAGGGTCGGCTTCCTTGGATAAGAGTCTGAAAGGAAACGCATCGCTTATCCATGTATACACTCCACGAGCTTATTTGGAGTATGTTGCTCCAAAGCCCTGATCCCCCACTCCCCCCCTCCATCCCTCCCCACACCAGTCCGGGATCCGGGAATCGGTCTCGGCGGTGAGATGCGTTTCCTGGAGCAGTGTGATGGAAATACGTTTCCGTCTCAGGAAGGATTTGATCCTGTTTCTGCGCATATAGGTGCCCATCCCCCTAACATTACAGGTCAATATGCTGATGTCTACTGCCATGTATTACAGAGTTGGCCCCCAGACCTTTTGTGTTGTGCCTCCCGGTTCCATGAGATGGTTACTTCGAAGTCTGCAAGAACTTGCAACCAAAACCAAAAAATAAAACAAACCAAACTTGTCTAAGTGGACCAACTGCTCCCAGCATTTGCGCTGGCACAACTTTGCTCGGGCGCCCCTGCTCTGTCAGGGACTTTCCAGGTCATCTTGAGCGGGTATAATGCGTCAGCGGAGTGCTCCACCAATCCATTCGCAGGGGGGGAGGTGCTAGGGTCGATTCAGTGGACTGACTCTTTCCTGCCGTTTGTGCTGTCCGTGATTTGATCCATTGCATGCGTTTACCTTTGGGTGGTCTTATCGTGGGGTTTCGATGCGTATGTCATGGTGCCTTCTCTTTGCTGTCCGCCATGTTGTTATGCTTTAGCCACATGGTGGCCGCCGCCGGTGACTCTAGGAAAATTGCTCTGCCTTTGTTTATAATCTTGAGCCTCGAGGGGTACATTAACATGTATTTAATGTTCAGTTGGCGTAGTCTGGCCTTGATTGGAACGAAAGAGTTCCTCGCCCTTTGCACTAGCGGTGTATAGTCCGGGTAAATGGCTATCCTAGCATTGTCTCTCTTGATTTCCCCTCCTTCACGGGAGAAAGGTAGAATTACTTCCCTGTCTTGAAAGTTCAGGATTCTAGCTATTATCGGTTGTGGGTGAGATCCGGGTGGTGGTTTCTTCTGTAGGGACCTATGTGCCCACTCGACCACGAAGCCTTGTGAGAGACGGCCAGTGTTTACTTCTTGTTGTATTAGGGTTTCTATAAAGGTGGTGTGGTTGGGGCCTTCCACTCCTTCTGGGATGCCGAGTAAGCGTACATTATTGCGTCTGGAGCGCCCTTTGGCGTCCTCGGCTCTCTCCTCTAGGAATTTATTGTGTTTTTTGAGTTCCTGAACTCTGTTTTGAATATCTTTGAGGGCCTCGGTTGACTCCTGCTGTGCCGCCTCTGTGGTGGTCACTCGGTCTGTGAGGTTGCACAAGTCTTGATGCATTAGCATAAGGTTTGATTTCACCTCCCCTATCTTAGTGTCTATGAAGGAATGGAACCTGTTGATGGCTTCGAGTATTTGGTTGTCTTTATCGTTCCCTTCCGGTGCAGTTGATCCCGGGGTCGGTGTTATGGTCTGTTCCGGTTCTTTGGACTTGCCTGCGGTAAACAACTCCATAATGGTGTTTTTGGGTTTACCTTTGGAGTTCAGCATGGCTGTCTGTGGAGTGCCCGTTATGTGTCGCCTGGGGGTCCAACTAGGGAAAAAGTTAGCCCTGGGGAATTGTGGGGTCTGGAATAGGAGGTGTCCGACGGTCAAAGGTGGCTGCTGTTTAGTGTTCCACTCTAGGAGCGAGGCACTCTATTTCCTTGCCTGCGGCACTCTCTGTGATGTCCTCTCATTCGACCCCTCCATAACTGGTGGGCCTTGTGTTGTTTCTGGAGTCTGCGGCCTTCAGTGGGGCAGGACTGGGGGGCGCCTGCGAGGCCGTCGTTAAGGCCGGTGGTTTGGGCATGCAAAAGCCCAGTCTTATACCATGTTCTTTGCAGGAAACCCTGGGTTGCGCATAGTTGATGTTGGACCTGGGTGATGGCAGTTACCAGTTCACTGTGCGGGTCCTCTGCGCCAAGGTTGGGCGGGTGTCAGATCAGCCCCACTGGCCTGGGGTTAATGAGTGGTTCGCTAACCCTGCGAGTGCGTTGGTGGGGGCCCCCCTGTTGGGTTTTAGGGGTGACGTACCGGAGGAATTGGCTCTTTAATCCCCGGTGGAAAGTCCTTACTTGATGTTGTGTGCCCTTCTATTGCGGTTCGGAGAGCGCTCTGATTTCCTTGAATCCTCACCCGGGGCCCATCCGCCACAGAGGGTGTAGTGCCCACTAGATGTTCACCGCGGCTGGGCCCGGGGTCCGGACGAGGGTCGGTGGCACTGGTGGACCGTGGCCTGTAGACCCGATCCTCAGGTGTCAGATGGATCAGGCGCTGCCCGCCCGTTGTGTACCGGCTTTTCGGGCGGGCTGGCAGGGGCCGGGGATTGCCGGCGAGCTGCACTTTGGTACCCTTTCACTCTAACCAGTGAGGTGGCAGGACTTGAGCTTCACTCCAGGCAGCCATCTTCAGATTTTTTCACTGCAGTCTAGTGACTAGGGAATCCTCCACAGCTCTCCTGAGCTGACTTATTATTCAGTCTTTTCCAATCTTTTTCAAACCATTCTTTTACTAATGAATAGAGGCTCTTCTGCCCTACATACTGTGTTTTGCAGCCCAGGAAACATTTGTCTTCATCTGGAAATCGTTGAGGGAATATCCTCATTCTGGCCCCTCATGGCCATGGAGACTTCAGCTGATACTGTCCTTAACCTCATGGCATTCTAGAATTCTAGATTCCCCATTTGTCAAAACTTCACACAGAAGACCTGAGACGCCTTCATCTGGGGAGTAAGTGCCATTCGTCTGAGGATGAAGAGTCTGTCAAAATGCCTCCTGTCATTTCCCTCAGGACACATGAGAAGCAAGCTTCTAAGAGAAGAGCTTCATCAGTGGGGAAGAGGACACTGAGAAGCATGCTTCAAAGAGAAGAGCTTCATTGATCAACAGTGGGACAGCACCACCTGCAAAAATTAAGAACAAGGGTAAGAAGGAGTTAAGGACACCCTGTGAACCATCCACAAAATTTGAAAACCTATTCTCTGTTTGGAAAACATCAAAAGTGGCAGGTATGACCCCTTCGTCGACCACGATACCAAGTTATTGTCCACACGGACATTTTGCCCATGAGGTCCTCTACAATAGACATATCAGTGTCCACAGGCCGATCATTGAGGCTAAATTGCCATCAATGGGTGCCTCCTCTATGAGGGATGGACAAACGGGTCTTCGTCTACGGAGTTGTCTTCATCAATGGGAGGCGTCCCAGTCTACGGCTAAATCGTTGCCTGTGGAAAATCCCTCGTCCACCACTACCTCGGGTAGCCCTCGTCCACAACTGTCAATGGGAGAAGTTCCATCATCGGATAACCCTAGCTCCGACAGTAGAGCATTAATTGTAATTCTCAAAGAGCTCCTCCCCGTCGTCAGAACATGCACTTAAAAAGACTGGTGCACCACAATTCAAGATGCCCTCACCCACAAAATTAAGTAATTACTCAACAAGATCAGTGCAAAAAAGCCCTGCTCACCAGTAAATCGGTCATGATTATTCCTGATGTCCTGCTCAGCGGAGCCCCTACTTTCAATACCCCCTCTTTCAGCCATGGCACACAAGAGCAAGTATCTGCAACCATTAGAGCACTGAAACCCTCTAGTTGCAAAGTTGATTCCTGCCCATCCCACATAGTGAAGCTCTGCGCTCCTGTGCTTACCCCCATCATCACAGAGTTTGCTAATACTTCTTTTTCAACCTATGTAGTACTTTCCAACATCAAATCTGCCTGGGTGACACCCCTGCTACAAAAAAGAATGTTCCTTTCCTACTTAAAATCCTGGACCGCCTAGCCAATGACCAAGTCCAACAGTGCCTGGAACAAAACCATCTGCTCGGCAAAAGGCAATCTGGCTTTCGCCCAAAGCACAGCACAGCACAGAAACAACCTTACAGGACTCCATCCGCACCGGCAAACTCTGCAGTCTTTGACCTTTTTGACCATAATATACTCTGCCACCACCTCAGCCGGCACTTCCACTTCTCCCCAGAAGCCACCTTGTGGATCAATTCCTTTCTTTTTTTTGTAAAAAAATAAATAAAAGAAAATGTTCTTCCTTTCTGACATCATATCATTGAACAGCATGTTCTCTGCATGACACATAGTATATTTCGAGTCCGCCCCCTCAAAACTCCCCCTACTCAACTTCCCACCCTAACCCCAACAAAAAAAAAAGAGTAACATGAATCACAGCTTATGATCTGTTTGGATTTACGGGGATGTTAATTTGCAGGTAATCCCACGGTCAATCACTTGGTGTCCATGGTTGCCCAGTACTTGTAACTAGCAACTGTTGAAGTTCAGGTGAGGTCTATCATCTGATGAGCTAAACAATGCTTTTACCAAAGCGTTCCAGGTCATTATGTCATCTGAGGCATCCCCTTTCCCTAATTGGATGGCCTTATACCACACTGCTGCCTCTGCCATGGACCACCTCCTGAGGTCCTCCCACCTTCTTTTTATACATGGCTCCCACTGCACCTAGCGCCCACCGCACCTACCAGAAACAAAAAAAATATTACTCCTGAAAATCTCATCCCCCTCCTCCTCCCCACCTTAAATTCCATCTCAGATCAGTCTGACCCTGCCACCATGGTAGAAAAGTAATGAAGTGATGCTCGCCTCTCTAGACGTTATTGCACCATTGAAAATTAGAAAGAGCAAACCCCACCAACACCTAAATACCTGGTTCAAACCCCTACTGAAAGACATTAGACAAAAGAAACGCCTTAGTGGAAAAAACTTGGAGATCAGACCCCTGAGACACCAACAAAAACAACTTGAAGAAACTAGCTACTCTCTACAAAAAAGAAATCATCCTTGAGAAACAAACATCCTAAAATAACCGTATCACTCAAGCCAAATCCAACACCAAAGAGCTGTTCACCATCCTAAGGAAGTAGAATCCCCCATCCAAACCCCCGATTCCTGCCTCAAGGATAAGAACTGGTGCACAGGCATACAAAATGCCCTTGCCAACAAGATAACAATGCTTCAGACAAAGATCAGTAACAAAAAAGCTACCATAACTGGCCCAAATATTGTCAACATAGGCACCCCATCCAAGGTAACTACTAATTCATCTCCAACTCTGAAATCCACCCCTTCTTCACCCACACTGGACATCCCTCCCTTCTACTTTCGTAAAGTCTCCATTAAAGAAGTCGAGAAAGTCATCCTCACTCTCAAACCCTCCAACTGCCAGGGCGATCCATGTCCAGCCCAAATCATAAAAGATGCCACCTGTGAACTCTCACCCTTCATCACTAAACTTATAAACGCCTCTTTCACATCAGGTACTATACCTAACAACCTGAAACAGTCCTGGGTCCTCCCTCTCCTCAAAAAACAAACTCTGGATCCCTCCATCCCTACCAATTACTGCCCCATAACCACTGTGCCGTTCCTACCAAATTTAGCACCACCTGGAACTAAACCACCTCCTAGGAGTTCGACAGTCCGACTTCAGACCACAGCATGGTACCGAGACTGCACTCCTAGACCTTAAGGCACAAATAGATAGACTAAGAGATAAAGGTACGACTTCACTCCTACTACTCCTTGACCTCTCTGCCGCATTCGATCTGGTAGACCATGCAATACTCTGCAAACACCTGGTTGCGGCACCCTGCTTCTCCCATGAAGCAGTCGCATGGATCCAGTCCTTCCTAAACAGGACAATGCGAGTCTTCTCACCCCTAGCAGCTGCAGACCCCGCATCTATTTCATGCGGCGTACCCCAAGGATCATGTGTATCGCCTACCCTTTACAATATTTTCACAAAGCCCCTTTCGATGATCTAGACTGTCTAGGTATCACCTACACGAACCATGCAGATGATACACAGATCCTCATCCCGTTGACGGGAGATTATGAAAAGTATTTGGCCTTTCTGAACAGAATCTACCTCATCATCCAGGCATGGATGGCCTCCCACGGACAATGCCTGAATGATGACAAAACCGAACTCCTCATTCTAGGTACCTCCTCTAACATCAAAAAACTAGGCCCCAACTATACCTCCTTCATAATTGACAATAATAACATCATTGTGGCTAAAGTAGTTAAAACACTTGGTTTCTATTTAGACTCCACGCTCACCTTTGGCAAACAAGTGAGTGCCATGGCCTCAGCCACCTCCTACACCTGCAAGTTAATTAGAGCAGCCAAGCCCTTCCTCTCACCTAATAATTGCGTCACCCTAGCAAGGGCATTAATCCTGTCGAAGTTAGACTACTGCAACGCCCTCTACATAGGCAGTAACAAACACATCATCGCCAAAATACAGACACTTCAAAATAGCCCTGAGAGCCGCCCTAAACTTCCCTAAAAGCGCCCACATAGCAGACCTTAGGAGATCTACCAACTGGCTCTCCACAAAAGGCAAAATCCTCCTTAAAACAGAATCTCTTACACACAAATGTCTCAACCACGCAGCTCCGCAATATCTTATAGACTGATTCACCAGACAAACAGCCTCTCGCCCCTTAAGGAAAGCCAATTCCAACCTCCTCTTAGTACCCAGATACAAACTCACTAAATCTGGTGGGAGCAGCTTCGCTGTTAAAGCAGCACAATATTGGAACGCTCTGCCCCCTGCTCTAAGGGAAGATCTCCCCTACCGGCAATTCAGATCCAATCTGATTCAATGGCTAAAAGAACATGATACCTAACCTCCCCCCACTGACACCTGGGACTTTGTTTATCTTGTATATCTGCTTTGCTTTATTCATATGTCAATTTACTGAATATACATCTGCAATTCTCTGACTACACGTTTCTACAGCCTTGTAACCACAGCTGTACCTCCATGTCTAATATGTAACCTGTAACCTAAGTTGAACAACCCTCTTTTTGCCTTCGCGCCCAAATACCCCCGGGTCTGGTGCGCTATACAAATAAAACAAACAAACGAACATGGGCCAGCCTTTGACTTCTACTCCATGGCGAGCCTTCTCTTTGCCAGCACCCAGGCCAGGTCTATCAGCCTATTCTATTGATTTCAGACATGCAAATATACCAAGAAGGCAAGCTTCCGGAGTCCATGTGTATTTGGTTATACCCCCATTCCTTAGTCTTAGTTCTATTTTTTGCCAGAATGCCTGTACCACCTGGCAGCCTCAAAACACGTGACCCATACCCGCCCTGCCTTTTCCACATCTCGAACAACTCCTCGCCCCAGAGCCCGAGAAGTGTGACAGAAACTGTGGCATCATGTATGCTCTATGTAATACATAGAATTGGGTTCGTTTCAGTCTAGTGTTTCTTGAGAGTATTTTCGGGTTAAATAGTGCTCTGGACCATTCGTTGTCTGTCATCGTCCTACCCATATCTGATTCCCATGCACTCTTCCCTTTGGTCACATCTTTCGACATGGCCTCCAATAGTCCCTGATACAGTCAGGACACTCCATGTCCACCCTCCGACACATCATATAGGAGCCCCAATACCCTGTTCTTTTCTTGGGGGTGTTCAGTAAGGTTGGCCATTTCGTGCGCATTGCATGTGTTATTCTGGAATATGTTAGGAACTGCCCTTTGTGCACTCCGAATTCGTCCACTGTCTCAGGAAATGTTAGTGGCTTATCCGAGGAGAATAGATCTCCAACCGTTATTATACCTTTACTTTCCCAGTGTGACATAATCTGTGCTAGATCTTTGGTGTTTTCCCCATAGATGGCTGCCAGCGGTATCTGGTTTGAGAAGGGTTCTCCCAGCTTCAGCATAGCCCTGGTTCTGGCCCAAATGATTCTACCTAGTTGTAAGAGTACTGTACAATCGGAGACCCTATCATTCTCCAGCCACAGTGCCTCTTTCAGCACGTATGGGGGCTATCTCTGCACCTGACGGAGTGTTCTATATTTTCGTGGTCCGCAGCCACCCTGCCACATGCTGTGGCTGGCCCGCCAAATAATAAAGTTCAAAATTCAGTAGTTTCATTCCACCATCCACATACTCTCTTTGCAAGGTGTCAAGTGCTACTCTCTGTCTACACTTTCCCCAGATCAACCCTCCAATCACAGTGTTAATCTCCTTAAAAAAGGACCCTGGTATGAGATATGGGACGTTCACAAAGTGGCATAACAAACGAGGGAGGGCCACCATCTTTAGAAGCACGGCTCTGCTTCTAAAGAGGCAGCCTCCCCCAGAAGCTGATTCAGGTTTCTAGTCCAGATCTGGCCCTTAACGTGTTCTGTAGGTGTAGGTCTCTATCAAGTCATGGTGGATGTCTATAACCAGATATGTGAATGTTTTGGTTTTCCACTACAGACCTAGGCACAGAAGTCTCAATGCTTCTACTCCAACCCAACCTCCCAAGGGAAACCCACAGGGCTTCTCTTTACTAATTGATATACCCGATAGCTTGGCAAAATTTGCCAGCACTTCTAGGTACAACTCTAAAGTATCCTCTGGGTTCTGCATATAATAGAACTCAATCCATCTACCTGCAGCTCTGTGTCTCTAAATTCCCATCTGAGAAAAACTGCAAGAAGTTCCAAGGCTAAGATGTACAACATAGGGGACAGTGGACATCCCTGTTTCGTGCCCTTCTGTATAGTGAACGGGTCTGATATGAATTTACCGATTCTCACTCTAGCTACTGTTCTGGAGTAGCAGAGTTGGACCCACCTCAAGAGCCATTCGCCAAATCTGAAGCTTCTCAAGGCGGCAAATAGCCATTCCCACCTGACCGAATCAAAGGCTTTAATGGCATCCAGTGCCACCACTGCTCAGCCCTGTGACCAGTCTCCCGTTCTGTCGATGACTGCATGCAATTGTCTTAGCTTTTGTGTTGTCGCCCTCCCGGGCACTCAACCCGTCTAGTCCGGGTGTATTAGTAATCCAATTACCCCTTAAAGCCTCTCTGCTAGGACAGCAGTGAGGATCTTAGTGTTGTGGTTCATTCGCGATATCGGACGGTACGACTCAGTGCTTCCTGTCTTTACCAGGCTACAGGATCGGGATAGTTACTCTGTCGCGTATGCCCTCTCGTAGGTTTGTAGTAGCTTTGGTGCTGCCTCCTCCATTCCCTATACAATTCTGCCGGGAGGCCGCCCCCCCCAGGACTTTTACCCATGGGCAACAAGGTAATAACCCCCTGTACCTCCTTTAGCAAGAGGGCTGCTTCCAGCATTTCTCTCTATTCCGGAGTCAGGGTGGGCAGGTCTATCTCAGTTAGTGTCTCCTCAATCTCCCTTAACTTGGTGTCCCTGAGTCTTCATACAGGTGTCGATAAACACCCGAAAGGTCTCATTGATTTTTTTCTGCCACCTCCATAATTCCCCACATTCGTCCTCTATTTCTAGGATGTTGTCTCTGTTTTCCCCACTCTTGCATAGCCACACCAATAGTTTCCCCGGCTTATCCCCCGTGCAACCTTTCTGTATATTGTGCAAAACTGTACTTCCCCAGCCCGTCCCATTGTGCAAGGCACTTTTGTCTGAGACCAGAAGCTTCTTCTCCGTCTCCTTGAATCTCTCTCCTGTGCCCTCTACCTGTTTAATTTGTGCCTCTGTACACGTTAGCCCCAGTTCCAGCTCTTTTCGTATCCTCCCCCGCTTTGGCTATGGCCACCATTCTTATCACTACCTTAAACGCATCCCAGAGGGTTTGTTCCCCATCCACACTGCCCTCATTCAGATAAAAATAGTCACTTATTTGCTGCCCCATTTCCTCCCTAAATGGTCCATCTCGCAGGGTTTCGGCACAAAGCCACCACGTGGGTATCTGGGCTGGTAGATGGCTAATGGTCCAAACTACAAGTAGGGGTGAGTGGTCTAAAAGGGTTCTCCCCTCAAATGAAGACCCCACCAATTCCCCAACTGGTCTAATCTGGTGACGATGTAATCTATTTGTGTATAGCGTTTATGTAACCCTGAATAATATGAAAATACTGTCTTAGGTCCCTCCAGCCATCTCCATATCTCTTGCAGCTCTATATCTTTTATAAGCTCTAACAGGACCTTTGCGGGGGGGTGGGGGGGTGGCGAGGTGCATTTATTGTCCGATCTGTCTAACTGTGGATCATTCATACAGTTGAAGCCCCCCCTCCCCTAAATCCAAGTCATGCCTCTAAAAGGGGCTAGTCTCCTGTAAAGGAATCGGAAGAAGGTAGAGCATTGTGGTTGGGTGCGTATGTATTAAGCAGACCCATGCACTAGTACTATCCTACCCTCATTATCCCTTTGAATGCCCATCACCCTAAATAAAAAGCGCCGCCGGGGTGAGTGCCCACTACCCAAAAAGTACTCCTCTCGCATAGTTGGAATACGTCGCCCCAAATCCCCCGCCCCATTTCTTCACCACCTGTGTCTGTCTTTCCGCAGTAAAGTGTGTTTCCTGGAGTAGTGCTATTTTGACCCCTTTACGGCGCAGGTACGCTGCCACTCTTAACCACTTTACGTTGTTGTTTAGGCCCCTCACATTCTAGGAGGCAACCCTGAGTACCTCAGCCATGTGATTTGTTACTTCCCCTCCCTCCTTTATTCACTGCATTGGCGTGCCCTGAATGTCCTGTTCCCCTCATTACATGCTTCAGGGGACGCTTCCCCCACCCCCAGATCCCAAGCCATGTTGTGACTGAAACCAACTTACCCCAACAATAACATCAACAATAACTAACTGCTGTAAGGAACTCATGGCAACAGTAAAGACAGACAGTTCAAGAGGAGTGGAAAACGCCTAATCTAAACCTAAATCTAAGATGGGAGCAAGCGTTGATCATCAAATGAAAAATAAGGCAGTCCTAGTGGCGTTGTGTCAAAATAAAAGGGCCTATACTAAGAAAAACCTATTGCCAAATTCTTACAACTAATTATAGAAAGAGTATGGGATAGTGTTTCAATAAAGAAAAAAAGTGTTCCAAATAATAAGTTAGGATGTGATCCCCATCTTTTCAGTATGGGACCTTGGAGCACAGCACACGCTCGAGCTTTCTCAGCACGAACCGATAGTTACATTCCAACTAACACCATACACGCTTGAGCTTCCTCAGCACGAGCTGACTGTTCCGTTCCAGCTATCAGGTTCTTCGATGGTAAAGTCTCTTTGCATTAAAAAGAGGGCCTGGCATAAGATGCTGAGAGAGTGATGAAATTAGAGGACCTCTTCCCCGAAAACAGATTTGTTACACTAGAAGCCTTCAAGACTAAGCTAGGAAATAATCTGGGCACAGTACTGCAATATTTCTGCATGAGAGCTGCAGTCAAGCGCAAATAGCCGTCATAACCAACAGACCCCGAGTCCACCGACCTTATGGACATGATAGTGCTAGCTGGCAATGAAAGGAGACTGATATCGAGACTATACTCCAAGATACAGCAGAGCACACCCATACCCAATACACTAAGGGAAAAATGGCAATAGGACACCGAAACGGTTAGAGACGAATATAAATGGGAGAAAATGTGTATTCTGACCAAAGAAGTCTCACTCAATACACGGTTGCGACTGATCCAATATAACGTCCTAAACCGACTCCACTACACACCTAAACACATCACTAGAGTCAACCTGCGCCAAATCCATCTGTGCCCGAAATGCAACTCTGATAACACAGACACCATACACATGCTCTGGAGCTGCCACTCTGTCGCAGAATACTGGCATCAGATTGCACAATCTCTATTTGAAATGATTGGCATACCCCCAACACCCCTACCACTGAAATATATACTAGGCGATATAGGCAAAACAGACATCAAAACACACAGGCTCTTCAACATTGGCTGTATAATCGCCAAGAAATTGAAGGCAAGAGAAGTAGTAACACTAAAACAATGGTTCAAGGAAATGGCTAGTGTAAACAACAACGAGGAGTGCTACATACAAACTGTGATGGCTACATCGAGACCTAAGGACATTTGGGCCCCCTACAGAACCTATACGGAGAAAAGGTCCAGCACTACTTCTCAAATGTAAATGAAGGGACAATACATTGCACTGATCCCGATATACAATGACGAAATGTTAATGCATACACAGACTTTGGACGTATTGCAATGCATACCAAGCTCAATCTGTAACCGAGTGAATGTCTTGTCAGCGCTCTCCATGTGTTAAATAAAGTTTGGAAGAAAAAAAAGAAAGCAGTTTTTAGCTGCACAAATGAAAAGCATTGACAGACAATATGGGACATTCTCTTTAGAGCCAGTTATATAGTTTTATAAAGGAAAGGTTGTACCCAAGTTGCTATATAGGTAGGTACTCCCCACTTGGTTGATTAATGAATTGGAACAATTCTAAGCCATTATATGCAGGAGGGTTTTGTACTGTTTGCCTAATTGTGTCCCGTTGGTGGCTTTAAGGCAGGAATTGGGTCTTCAATCACTGCAGAGCAGAGTATTGTGGAGACAGTTGGTGCTTTTTCCTCAAATTGCATTGTTCTACCCTGATCCGATGTATCTTTACATCGGTAATGAAGCCACGTTATCTACGGGATCCCCAGTGAAGGAGTTTGCAGAATATTGTGTGACACAGTTGGCTGCATTGGCTCTAGTCCTGGATGTTTTGATTGTAAACTCTGGGAAAGTAAAAATGGCAGTGCATGTAAGGGATTGGATAATTATGGATGAACAGCTGCAGAGGTTTAAACTGTTAAATCATCTGTGCCCACTGCAGAAGAGAGGGGGGTTAGCGTAACCCTATATTATAAGAATCCTGGATAGTAGCAGCAAATTTATTTTCTGCGGTTTAGTTTTAATGTATTAGCAACACACGAGATTGCATGCATACAAAGTGGTCTACCAAGGGAATTGGCCATCTGTAGACATTGCAAGAATATGGATCTAATAGAAAATCTGAAACATCTTTTGTTGTTATGCCCTACTTTTTTGTCACACCGTATTTTTACATTTGGGAAATGTGTTCATAATTTAGCCTGGATCGATGTTGAGAATGTTTGGCTAAATATGCTGGGAGGAGTATCAGTTGCATTGTCATTAGTAGTTATCGGATTTTTATTTAAATATGTTTATTTTAAACCAAGGCAGGAAAACAAATACAGTTATACATCAACCCAGCATTTCAATCAAGTTCTTCCCTCCCTTTCCTCCCCAATGTGAATGCCGGTCCAGAGCGGAGTCTCAGGATTTAGGGGTTTCCCCTCCTACTTTATCCTTTTTCCCCTCCTCGGGTATAGCCCCATTGTTCAGGATCCTCCTGGCCTGCAGGGGTTTGTAGGTGAGGTCTGGAAATTTTAGGTCATAGTCAAGAACTAGGCCCCAAATGTTCTGGAAGCGGTGAAGAAGCCCTGCCTTAGCCACTGTTACCTTCTCTGTGATAAGAATGTCCCACAATTTGACCCACCAGAGGGGCAGGATTGGGCCTTCCTTGGATTTCCGGGAGCAGGCAATCACTATTCTTCCTTCTAGGAGGCATTGTGACAACAGCTTAGCTTTGGCTCCCAACCTTGAGTAGATTCCTAGAACCAGGGCGCCTAGCAGGATAGGTTCAGGCTCTAGTGGAAGTGCCGTTTGAGTGATTCCTTCAATAGCAGCTAGACATTGCTTCCAAAATTGTTGGGCTTTTGGACATGTCCACCATATATGGAGGAAGGACCCCGGGTGTCCGCATTGACTCCAGCATGCCGGCTCAAGCGTTTGGTTCAAGGGGGGCGGGGGGGTAGTACCAACGCAGCAGGATTTTGTAGGCGCACTCCCTGTTAGTGATGCAGGCCGATGATGAGTGGGTCCGAGTCCATATATCCACCCAGGTCTGATCCTCTATAGGGTGGCCTAGGTCTGCCTCCCATTGTGCCATACACTGCGTTTTGGAGGTGAGAAAATCTCCCTGGAAGCACCTGTATTAAGTGGAGATCTTACCTCTGGTCGGAAGATCCACAAGGGCTAGCTCCAGTGCTGTGGGGGGGGTTTGGGGGGAGGTTGCCGCCTGGCGGGTTTGGGGGTGGGAGCACCAATGGTGAAGCTGGATGTAAGAGAACCCGTCTTTCTCTTGAAGCTGGAAGGCTTCCTTGCATTGTTCGAAAGTGAAAGGTTCCCCCCCACAAACAGTTGTCTCAGAGACTCCAGGCCCCCTGCGATCCAGTTTTTAAAGTTCTGGGGGTTCATTCCAGGTGAGAAGGTTGGGTTAAGAAACACCGGCAACGAGGGGCTCAGTCCTCTGGGAATCCCCTTTTTCTTTAGGGCTCTGTCCCAAATGTCTATGGTGTGCCTGGTAGCTAGCAGTAGTCTCTCCCTTGTCCGCCGCATTGGGGGTGGGATGTGTGGAAGAAAGCGTAGAGGGAGGGATAGGCGGGATTGTTCAAGCACCACCCATATAGGGCGGCCAGAGGATACTTGCCACGCTTGAGTACATGCTAATTGTGCTGCCATCTGATATCCCTGCAAGTCAGGTACTCCCAGACCGCCTAGTCTTGCATTACCTAGCGTTGTTTTTTGGGGGATCCTGGGTTTTGCCCCTCTTCATATAAATCGTAGCATGTTCCTCTGGAGGTCCCGAAGGGCCGGCAGTGGAATAGGAACTGGAAGTGATGAGCAGGCATATAGAAACCTGGGGAGGAGATTCATCTTGCAGGCGGTGATGCGGCTCATTAATGAGATTTCCTGGGATTTCCAGCGCTTCAGGTCATCTTCCAGTTCTTTAAAAAGAGGGGGAAAATGTACATGATAAATATCTTTTGTGTTCTCCGGGATTTGGACCCCCAGGTATGGGATTGCCTTAGCCTTCCACTGAATAGGGCATAGCGGGAGCAAAGCTTCCCTCTCAGTCGGGGTCAGGCCTATCCCCAGGGCCGTGGACTTGTTTAAGTTAATGGCGAAGCTAGTGACTCTTCCGTAATTATCTATCTCAGCAAGGGCGTGTTTCAGTGAGGTACAGGGCTCTGAAATGGTAAGCAAGACGTTGTCTGCATATAGGGCAGGTTTGAGTGGCCAACTTGGAGCCCCTTGATGAGCTTGTTTATTCTGATTCTCTGGGTGAAAGTTTCCATGATCAGGGCAAACAGGAGCGGGGATAGTGCGCATCCCTGCCTGGTCCCGCTGGTCAAAGGGATCGGGGTGGAAAGGGTGCTGTTGATCCTCAGAAGAGTTTTTGGTGACTTGTAGTTCACTAGGACCATGGCTCGGAACTCTGGCCCAAACCCAAAAGCTTCTAGGGTGAGGTTCATAAAGGTCCAATCCACCTCGTCAAATGCCTTGGTGGCATCGAGGGCCAAGAGTGCTAGGCCCTGAGAGTCCCGGGTGGCCAGGTCTACCAGGTCCAGTGTTCTGCGGATGTTGTCGCCTGTGGCTCTGTTTCTGATTAACCCGGTTTGATCCGGGTGGATCATGTCAAGCCGGATGTGGGAAAGGCGCGTCGCAAGGACCTTGGAGTAGATGTTGGCATCAATGTTCAGCAGGGCAATTGGTATGTATGAGGCCAGGTTCCTTGGGTCCCCCCCCAAGTTTGGGTAGCAGGACGGTAATGGATTCTTGCATGGAGGGGGTTATCGTGCCCATTTCCCTGAAAGAGTTAGAGATTCACCAGTGGCTTCAGTAATTGGTGCCTGAAAATCTTGTAGAATTTGGTGGAATATCCGTCGGGTCCGGGGGCCCGGGTTTTAAGAGATTTTATGGCCTCCTCTACCTCTTCGCCTGAGATCGGCACGTCCAGGATGTCTCGGTCTGAATCCTTTAGCTGGGGGAGGGCGGCTCTCTGCAGGTATTCTGTTTGTTCCTTTACGTTTCGCGGCAGTGCGGGCATCACTTGTGTCAGGTGATTCGTTGCCAGTTGTAGTTTCTCCAGTTCTGAATATAGTATCTTGCCCTGTGGGGCTCGTAGTCCAATAATTGTGTTGCTCCTTTTTATTTTGGCAAGTTTGGCCACTAACAATTTGTTTGCTTTATTGTTCTTTACATAATACGTGCAGTTCGGATGGCTTGTAGTGTTTTGCGGGACTAGCCCTTTTCTTTATGAGTGTCTTCTGCATTCCGGAGTTGTTCTTCGAGGGACAGGCGAGTTTGTCGCCTGTTCTTATGGTATGCCACGACTTGAGCTATTAGTTCTCCTCGAAGTATTGCTTTCATAGCATCCCTGGTATTTGCCAGAGAGGTGTCTTCGTTAGGGTTCTCTTTAAAGAAGTTCTTAATTGATGTTGCTATAGCATCTCTTATCAGCATCTCGTTAAGAATCGGGCCGTACAGTGACCATCTCCATTGGGCGGTGGGCGGTGGGCGCTGGGTCATGAATGCGGATCTCCATGCTTACTGGGGCATGATCGGATAAAATCCTTGATCCAATGGATACCTCATTGGTATAGGCATGCACCTGCGGAGATGTCAAGAGGAGGTAGATCCTTGAAAACGTTCTGTGGACATAGGAATAAAAGGAATAATCTGTCTGAGGGGTGCAGCACCCGCCAAGAGCCTACCACCTCTAGGGTCCTGAATAGGTGTGGCAATCCGAGGGCCAGAGTGACGTCTCCAGAGGAGGGTGGGTGGGATTTGTCCTTTGTGGGGTCTGGGACTCCATTAAAATCACCTCCCATTACTATTTGACCCTCTTCTGCAAAGGGAGTCAGCATGGCGCTTAGAGCTTCATAGTATGCGACTTGCCCATATTTGGAGTGTACACCGAAGTAAAGGTATATAGTTGGCCCAACAGGAGGCATTTCACTGCCACGAATCGCCTCTCTGGGAAGAGTTTTGTTTCCTGAATGTGGGGGTTTAACCCCTTCCTAAAGAGAACCGCTGTACCCCCTTTCTTGGTGCCACCTGAGGCGATGAGTTGCTTCGGGAATTGTTGCAGGCGCCCGAAGTCCAGAGGTAGTAGGTGTGTTTCCTGAAGTAGGGTCACCACTGCATCTTCATCTTGGAGCTTTTGTAAAATTGATTTACATTGGGGGCGTGGCCTGGAGCGCCATCGATATGGCTGCTCCTTTAACGGCCTCCATGGGAAGCCCGCTGCTTAAGGGGAAACTATGCAGCTTTTGTAATCCAAGCGGTTCGTTGACACCAACTATGGCAACCGGAATATCCCAAGCACTTCTGGCGTCAAGATAAGCAGGCAATTTGCATCCTTTATGCCCGAAAACAGATGCGGGAAAAACAGTGCCCAGCGGTGTCCGAAAACCAAGATGGCGGACGTACATTTCGGTGGGGAGAGGAGGAGCGGGTAGGACCCAAACGAGTGAACATTCAGGCTCTGCGGTTGGAAGCCTGCGGCGGCCGCGGTGCTGCCGGAGCATCACCCGACAGGATAAGGCTGGTGCGGAATCCCTGGGAGACGCCATCCAACACTTCAAACGCACCACGGTGAACGCAGCGGAACAGTGGCCCTCAAGCAGATCCACGGACTCCAGATTGTGAGGCTTTGCCGGATCTTGCAGAGCCGGCCCGCCCCCTCCGGAGTGGCTGGACTGAACGAGGGTGCGGCGGCTTGAAAGCCTGGAGCTCCGCGGCGTGGCCTCGTGCCGCTGGCTGTGACTGGGAGCCTGATGCAATGCGGTGAGTGGATGTGCCGGGTAGTGTCACGGGGTGGGACACCCCAAACTCCGCTCTGCGGGCTCCGTGAGCCATACATATGAAGGAGCCCCTGCCTGGACCCCATTGGCAGCATGACTGTCCCCGGTCCGTCCCCCATTACTGAAGGGGGGGGGCCACTGTAATATATGAACCCAGCTCTGGTCCCATAAGCTCTATTACGCCTCCAGGCATACCCATTATTTGAATCAAGCATGCTAATGGAGTACCGTTCCAAGGGGAATTCCTGAGGAGTGGCAACCCCCTCCTTGTTCCTGCGGCTGCTCCACTCTTTACTTCCTGGGGCGCCCCGGCCCACACAGCAACCCCCTGATCCCCCATCAAGGAGACATCCATTTGCCCCGCAATTTTGGGAAGGGGAAGCCTCCTTCCCCGCTCATCGCCCCTGTGGGGGGGGTCACTGCTTCCAGGAACCTCTCCACCCACCCATGTTCCCCAGCTCGAAGCATGGGCGCACACAGCCTGAGGCAACAAGGAGTGAACCAAACATGAAGTAGTGCCACTGATTTGGTCAGGACCCCCCCCCCGCTGCGGCCGAATCCCCTCACTAAGATGAACACAACCACAGCACACAAACGGCCTCTGGGAAGCCGGACAGCCTCACTCTAACCCAATCTCTCCACAGCAACAGTGGAATACAGGCTCTCCCCCCCCCCATCCTCTACGCCTAAGCAGCTCCGGGGGCGCGCTGGCCCACTCTTCAACTCTCCTTTCCTCCCAACCGGACGTCTCAGCCTCACCAGCGACTCGAAGGTGTGGGGGCCTCCCCCTCACTGACAGTTCCACCACCCCCTTGGACCACAGTGCTGTACTCGAGCCCCACAAGCCTCACAAATACCCACTTATTCACCTTACCCTCTTAAGGAGGCTCCACACCTCCCACTTTGAGTGGAGACCGCATGGCCAAGCAATCTAAATCCACGAAAAATACAGACATTGCCACAATGCTGCTATCGGCAGACAAAGGGAAGAAACAGGACCCCCGCACCCCAACCCTGCGCCACAGATAGGCCCGGAGGATAAAGAGACCCTCGCAGCCTGAAGCGACCTACTGGCTTTTATGCCCGATATCAAATCTGAATTTAGGTCTTGCATGGACGAACTCTCTACAAAATTAGAACACACTGACCAGAGGGTGACGGAAACAGAACAAAGATTGGGGGAAGTCAAGGACCAAGCCCAAGACCATACCACGGCTATAGGCGAAATCCAACACTCCATCAGAGCTTTGAAAGATAGATGCAAAATTTTGGAATTCAAACAGGAGGACTTGGAAAATCGAGCTCAGCGCAATAACCTACGAATTCGAGGCATCCCTGTCTCGGTTCCTGACCAAAACCTAACGGAATACTTGGGGGACCTCTTTCAGTCCCTCCTCCCACACTTAGATAAAGCTCAACTCCTGTTAGACCGTACCCACAGGTTGCGCCCACGCCGAGGAGTGGAGTCGGACTCTCCCCCCTGATGTCATCACTAGGGTACACCTTTTCACCACTAAGGAGGCCATCTCATCAATCTGTCGCACCCGGGACGTGCTAACCTTCCAGGGCTCCCCACCTCAAATCTACCAGGACTTCTCCCTCCTCACGCTGCAAAAAAGAAGATCTTTACGGCCTCTGGCCCTCTTCCTCCAGAGCCAGCAGGTTCGCTATAGATGGCTCTTCCCAATAGTGCTACAATTTACCTATAAGGGCATCCTAAGGAGGATCAGCCACCTTGAGGATGCTGCACAAATGATGCATCCAACCTTGCCCGGGACCACTCCCCCCGGGGCTTCTGAGACTACCGCAGGCGGGGATTCTATGCCCCCTCCAAAAGAGAAGCGAAATACATGCACAAGAGTCTTGAGGGACATGAGGAAGAAATGATTCAATACCAAAGGAAAGCACATAGGCGCGAGAACGGGAGGCTGACACTCTACATACAGCAATCCCGCAGCCCCCGCTCAACCCTGATCCTAATCAGCACGACCCTATTCCTCCTCTGGACCCGGACCTCCTTGGTCCTGGTGGGACGCCACACACTGAAAGGCTGCACAAGAACTGTTCCATGCCCACAACAGCGCTCACCCATCCCCCCACGGCTCCTGCCCACTTCCGAGGTACAATTCATCTACAAATCCTTGGAATGCCAGACGCTGTCTGGCCGCAAGTTTCAGCCATGTTGGCTGACCACAGTTACCTGGCCCAACTAAACTCTGCCCAGAGGGAAGATGTGTGGCAGTGAAATGCCTCCTGCTGGACCAGCTGTATACCTTCATCTCAATGTATGCTCCAAATACAGGACAAGTCGCTTTCTATGAAGCCTTGAGCACCACTCTGGTTCCTTTCACAGAGGGTCAAATCGTGATGGGAGGAGACTTTAACGGAGTGCCAGAACCCACGAGGGACAGGTCACACCCGGCCTCCTCTGGAGACATCGCCCTTGCCCTCGATCTGCTACGTTTATTCAGGACCCTGGAGGTTGTGGACTCAAGGCGGGTATTACACCCCTCGGAAACAGACTTCTCCTTTTACTCCTATGTCCACAGAACATTCTCGAGGATTGACCTACTCCTGACGTCGCCACAGGTGCTCGCCTTCACCAACGAGGCGTCCATCGGATCCAGGATTCTATCCGATCACGCTCCGATAATCATGGAAATCTGCATTCACCACCCAACCCCCACAGCCCGACGTACGTGGTCATTGTACGACCCAATACTAAACGAAATACCAATAAGAGACGCCATAGCAACTTCAATCACAAACTTTTTCCAGGAGAATCCCAGCGAAGACACCTCTTCGGCCAATACCTGGGACGCCATGAAGGCTGTCATTCGGGGAGAACTAATAGCCCGAGGAGTGGCATACTATAGGAGCAGGAGGCAGACTTGCCTGTCCCTCGAGGAAGAACTTCGGGAAGCAGAAGTTATCCACAAGGAGAAAGGATGGTCCCCCAAAATACAAGCCCTCTGCACGGCACGGACAAAAATCGAGGCGCACTACGCTGAACACATGGCACAACTATTAGCAAAGGCCAAACAATTTTATTACGTCAGGAATAATAAGGCAAACAAAGTAATGGTAGCAAAACTCACAAAAATCATAAAGAATAACACCATTATCGGACTAAGAGACCATCAGGGCAAAATTCAATATGCGGAACCGGAGAAACTACGGCTAGCAACTGATCACCTCATGCAAGTAATGTCCACGCCACCACGAAACCTGCAGGAACAGGCAGAATACCTGCAGAAGGCCGCCCTCCCACAGCTGAAGTCCACAGCCTGAGACATCTTGGATGCGCCGATCTCAGGTGAAGAGGTAGAAGAGGCTATAAAGACTCTTAAAACCAGAGTGCCCCGGACCGGACAGATACACCACCAAATTCTACAAAATCTTTAGGCATCAACTATTGCCACCACTGGTGAATCTTTTCAATTCCTTCCGGAGTACGGGCACTATAATGCCCTCCATGCAAGAATCCATCACAGTCCTACTGCCTAAACCTGGGGGGGACCCAGCAAACCCAGCCTCGTACATGCTGAACGTTGATGCCAACATCTACTCTAAGGTCCTGGCAACACGCCTCTCCCGCATCCTGCCCGAAATAATCCACCCGCACCAAACCAGATTCATCAGGAATAGAGCAGCAAGCGACAACATCCGCAGAAGACTGGATGGTGGACCTGGCTACCCGGGACTCACAAAGCCTGGCACCCCTAACCGTCGGCGCAACCAAAGCATTCAATCAGGTGGACTGGACCATCATGAACCTTACCCTAGAAGCCTTTGGATTCGGACCAGAGTTTCGAGCCATGGTCGTAGCGAACTACAAATCACCAAAGACCCTTCTGAGGATCAATGGCACCTTTTCTACTCCAATCCCACTAACCAGCGGGACCAGGCAGAGATGCCCACTATCATCACTTCTGTTTGCCTTGATCATGGACCCTTCGTCCAAAGAATCAGACTAAATAAATCTATCAAGGGACTCCAGGTCGGGCCCTCCCAACACAAACTGGCCCTATACGCAGATGATGTCCTACTTACCATCTCACAGCCCTGGCTCTCACTGAAACATGCCCTTGCCGAGATAAAGGACTACAGGAAAGTCACTGGCTTCTCCATCAACTTCAATAAGTCTGCAGCCCTCGGGATAGGCCTGATCCCGTTGGAAAAGGAAACCCTGATCCCGCTATGCCTCATTCAGTGGAAGGCCACGGCAATTACCTACCTGGGGGTTCAAATCCCGGCACACCCAAAAGACGTCTACCGTGTAAACTTTCCCCCTCTCTTCAAGGAGCTGGCAGATGATCTGAAACAATGGAAATTACAGGAAATCTCACTGATGGGCCGCATCACCGCCTGTAAAATGAACCTCCTTCCTAGGTTCCTGTATGCCTGCTCATCACTCCTAGTGCTTATTCCACCGCCGGCCCTCCGATACTTCCAGAGGAACATGTTCCGGTTTATCTGGAGGGGGAAAAAACCCAGAATCCCTCTGAGAACGATGCTGGGTAATGCAAAATTGGGCGGCCTGGGAGTGCCCGACCTACAAGGATATCAGTTGGTAGCTCAACTAGCAAACACCCAAGCGTGGCGGGTATCCTCTGACTGCCCGAGATGGATGGAACTTGAACAATCTCGTCTATCCCTCCCCCCTACGCTTTCTTCTGCACATTCCACCATCTACGCGGCAGACTGGGAGACTACTGCTAGCCACCAGGCACACTATAGACATATGGGACAGAGCGCTAAAGAAAAAAGGAATTCCTAGAGGACCAAGCCCCTCATCGCCGGTATTCCATAACCCAACCTTCCCGCCTAGTATGAATCCCCGGAACTTTAAGAACTGGATTGCAGGGGGCTTGGAGTCGCTGGGGCAACTGTTTGTGGGGCGGGTGACCTCGCACCTTCATCCAATGCAAGGAAACCTTTCAGCTTCACCAGACAGACAGGTTCTCCTACATCCAGCTTCGTCACTGGTGCTCCCACCCGCAGACTCGTCTCACAGCGACTTGCCTTCCTACAGCGTTGGAACTAACCCTGATGGACCTTCCAGCCCGGGGTAAGATCTCTGCCCTATATAAACATTTCCAGGGAGACCTCCTCGCCTCTAAAACTCACGCTATGGCACAATGGGAGGCAGACCTAGGCCACCCCACAGAGGATCAGACATGGACGGACATATGGACCCGGGCCCATTCATCCTCAGCTTGCATCACCAACAGGGAATGAGCTTATAAAATATTGCTACGCTGGTACTATCCCCCCCCCTGAGGCTCCACCACATGAACCAAACTCTGGACCCGGCATGTTGGAGACAATGCGGACACACAGGCTCCTTCTTCCACAAGTGGTGGACGTGCCCACGAGCCGAACAATTTTAGGGACAGTGCCTGGATATCATTGTAGAAATTACCCAAACAGCGCTCCCACTAGTGCCTGAACCTATCCTGCTGGGTGCTCCGGTTCCTGGAATATACTCGAGGTCTGGAGTCACAGCCAAGCTCCTGTCCCAATGCCTTCTAGCGGGAAGAATAACGATCGCCCGTTCCTGGAAATCCAGGGAAGGCCCACTCTTACCCCTCTGGTGGACCAAAATATGGGACATTCTCATTGCAGAGAAGGTGACAGCGGCTAAGGCAGGGACTCTACACCGCTTTCAGAACATTTGGGGCCCATTTCTGGACTACGACCTAAAATTCACGGCCCTCGCGTATAAACTCCAACAGGCCAATCGGATCCTGTGCAGCGGAAGTACACTCAATGAGGGGAGCGAGGCATAAGAAAGGGAGGGGGGGCCCAACTTCCAGGACTCTAATCTGGACCGGCATCCGTAATGGGGAATGGGGGAGGGATAGAGGGGGGTGGGGGTGTGATCAAAATGTGATCTAAATGTTGAAGCAATGCATAACTGTACTTGTTTCCTGCCTTGATTTAAAATAAACATTTTAAAAAAAAGATTGATTTACGTTTAGGGCAGGGGGGATTTTAACCCCCTGACATTAAGGGAGACGAATCTTAGGGTGCGCTGTTCCTTGGCGGGGGGCAAAGTTGCTGTTAGGTTCAGCCGGGGGGAGTGGGTTGGGTATGGGTCAGCCATGGATTGAGAGAAGTTGAAGCTGTTCACCATCCTGCTCTTGGGATTTTTGCCCATGCCTCCAACAGGAAGGCTGGGTATTAACCACCGGGGGGCCAGCTTTGTGGGACTGGCGCCACCCCATGCCAACTGGGCCAGGTAACCATAGTCAGCCAACATGGCTGAAACTAAGATCAAATTGTGTGGTATTCCAAGGACTTGTGGATGGATTGTACCTCGGAAATGGGCAGGAGCCGTGGGGGGGACGCTGCCATAAGCGTGATGATGGTTCTTTTGTTTCTTTGTAGGTGGCGTTCTGCCAAGGCGAGAGAGGTCCAGATCTAGAGGAGGAAGAGAGCTGCGCCGAATAGGATTATAGGCGAGTAGGGGCTATAGGGTCCATCATTTAGGTTGTCCGCTTCCTGTCTCTTTGCCTATGTACCTTTAATGTTAAGTTATCTTTTCCTCCTGTCTCTTGGGACCCGCGTCCATAGAGTCTGCTTCTCTTTCGCAGGGGGCGTATGGTTTTTGCCTGTGGTGGTTTCAGGAGCCATAGGGGAGGAGGTCCTGGGTGAAGTTGGGTGCATGATTTGTTCAGCGTCCTCGAGGTGGCCAATTCTCCTTAAAGTGCCTCTATAGGTGAATTGTAGCGCTGTTGGAAAGTGCCATCTATAACGGACCTGCTGGCTTTAAAGAAAGAGAGTCAGGGGTCGGAGGGACCTTCTTTTTTGCAGCGTGAGAGGGGAGAAATCCTGGTAAATTTGGAGGGGAGAGCACTGGAAGGTCAGCTCGTCCCGGGTGCGACTGATTGAGGAGATGGCCTCTTTCGTAATGAAAAAGTGTTCCCTGGTGATGACATCGGGGAGGAATCTGATTCCACTCCCTGGCGTGGGCGCAACTTATGGGTGTGATCCAGCAAGAGTTGAGACTTGTCCAGGTGTGGGAGCAAGGACTGAAAGAGGTCCCCCACGTAGTCCGTTAGGTTTTGATCTGGAATCGAGGCAGGAATACCCCGAATTTGTATGTTATAGCGTCAGGCTCGATTTTCCAAGTCTTCTTGTTTGAATTCTAAGATTTCGCATTTGTCCTGTAAGGCTCTAATGGAATGTTGGATTTCGCCTAGGGTCGTAGTGTGATCTTGAGTTTGATCCTCGACTTCCCCCAGTCTTTGCTCTGCTTCCGTCACCCTCTGGTCAGTGTGCTCTAATTTTGTAGAAAGTTCAGTCATGCAAGACCTAAACTCAGATTTGATATCAGCCATAAAAGCCAGTAGGTCGCTTCTGGTTGCGAGGGTCCCCTTGTCTTCCGTGGTCATCTGAGGCGCAGAGTTGAAGGGGGAATCCTGTTTCTTCCTCTTGTCCGCCGATAGCAGCATTGTGGCTATGTCCGTGTTCTTATTAGATTTAGATTGCTTGGCCATGATGTCTTCATGAAGTGGGAGGTGTGGAAACCCCTTAAGAGGATAAGGTAGATAAGTGGAAATTCGTGTAGCCTGAGATGGCCACCAGCGCAGCACTGTGGTCCGAGGGGGTGGTGGAGTTGCTAGTGAGGGGGAAGGCCCCCACGCCTACGAGTCGTTGATTAGGCTGGATAGCCCACCCGGGCCAGCTGGAAGGAGAGGGGAATTGAGAAGTGGGCCGGGGCGCCCCAGGAGGTGCTCAAGCAAAGAGCCCATATTTAGCTAAGGCTGCAGGGAGACCTGGGTTAGGGTGAGGCTGCTAGGTTTCCCAGAGGCTGTTGTATATGGTGGTTGTGTTCAGCCTAGTGAGAGGTTCAGCCGTAGCGGGGGGTCCTGGTCAAATCAGTAGCACTGCTGCGTGCTACGCTGGGCCTCAGGGTCTCCTGGCTAAAGTCCAGATTGGGGTCCACCAGGACACTTTTTGCAAGTGGCTGCGGGCAGCTGTGGTAGGTTTAGTTCCCCTCAGGTCCCAAGTGCAGCCCCATCAGCCGCCATGTCAGGCTCACTCCTTGCTGCCTTCAGTTGAATGCACCCACGGTCCGAGCCGGGGGTATGGGTGGGTGGAGGTCCCCACCAAAATATTGGGGGCAAACAAGAGGGGCCCAACTGGTGGATCTGGGGTCCAGAAGCTGGTGAGTACCTTGATGGTAGAGAGGAGGGGGGCAGATCATGCAGGCCCCCCTACCTCCTATAGTACAGGCCAGCCTGGTCACAGTGCTGCTCGTGCCTTCACCCGCTACGGAGCCTGTCTCCTCCAGGCAGGTTGGGGGGAGGAAACAGTCTGGGCGGGCTCAGCAGGGAGACCACCTATTTCTGGAAAAGTATTCGTTGAGGCGGAGCGTGTCTTCTCTCCCCCTTCCAGGCACAATCGGGGGTTCCCTCGCAGAGCCTCCAGGCCTGAGGCTGATGGTTGGCTATGGCAGCGCGGCCCGGGGAGCGTGGCAGAAGGCTTCCTTATGGGATCGTAGGTCCCACGGTCCTGTCTGCCGTTCGAGGTATCCGGCGGGGAGGCCACGGGGGAAGCCGCGAGCTAAGCTGGACCGTGCTTGGCCCTCATGGGGGCTACAGTCTCCTGAAAACGCCTCAGTGGAGGGGTATGGGCGCAGGCAGAGGGTCACCGCAGGGAGCCCCCCTGCCCTCTTCATCCGGTGCCCGCTGAGGCAGGGTTCTTGAAGCCGTGTAGTGATGTAGGCATCCGGGGGGAGGGGCCCCCATTCCAGGATGTTGCAATGCAACTCGGAGGGTCCTCAGGCTCCCTCACTCCTCCCTTCCCCGGCACAGGCCAGCAGGTCGTGCCGCTCTGCCCGCCATTTTGAAAGCTACGGCGGGGGAGGCCGCGGGCAACCAGGTCTCAATCTGGTCTTCCCCGGGGACTACGGCCCCCTCAGCTGCATCGGTCGAGGCCCCATGTCCTCACATGTCGCCACCAATGGTGAGATCGTCCGAACGGTCAATGGAACCGTATCAGGGTGCAGATTGCAGTGGGCATCCCACGGAGGCCATCAAGAGAGTCACCGTATGATCGGCGCTCCAGGCCACGCCATGCCAGTTCTCGGATTTTTAAAAGTGTGTTAGTTGGGATGCTGTTGGGTATTTAAAAATTGTTTTTGTGTAGAATTTTAGAGGTAATGTTGATGAATTTGTTGTGGATTTTAACATATAATGTTGTGGTTTTATTGAATGCTGTATTGTAAATAATTTTTAAAAAATTATATATAATAAAGATTTATTGATTCACTGTGTCCATTGGGGAGAGCCGAACGTGGCAGGAAAGGTTTTCAAAAGAGCCAACAGTGGTGACGTATAGTAGGGTGAATGGCCATAATGCCTTTTGAATGATGGTGAGGCCTTTGCCGTTCATGTTTGGATTGTCTGATAGAATTCTATAGCCGTTGGGGGTAAGGACATCTAGGATGTGGGTGGAGGTGGATGTCATCCAGGTCTCAGTAATGAAAATGGCATTCAAGTCCTGAGGTTGGTGATGTCAACTGCATGGTTGATTGCGGAGCGTACAAGCAACCGTGTGAATGATTTTGGTATCCCTAATACTGTTGCTGAGGACTTTGCATTTAGGTGGATTTGTCTCGACTGTATTTGTAGATATACGAAGAACACCACCCCATTGCTGTAGCTGCTGATTCTTTCTTGCACATTTTATTCATCTACTGCCAGCCTTCATATGATCGGCCTTGTGTCCACAGACTGGCTCACATTGTGCTGTGTGTGACAGATTTTTGAAAATTGTTGCAGTTGAGGCATGCGCACCCCAGAGCTAGGCAATCTTTGAGATCATGCACTCATGCAGTGGGGGACCACATGTGTATTTCTCCTTGTTGGTTGTCCTCTTGTCTTGACACTGCCTATGCTGTTATGTTGGTAGTGTCTTTCCCCTTGGCAGATACGCAGAAGTTCAGGTTTTGTACCATCTCAGGAGAATTCTTGTTGTGGGGAATGCATGTTTGTTTGAATGTGGTACAACAGTTTGGTGGATGCAGTCTTTGATGACTTGTGCTCTTGTTTTGTTGCTGCTGTCAGCCAATTTGTAAGACCTGGCAAGGTACCCTACCTTCGTGTGGAATGCATTCATTGATTCGCTTTAGCCTTGTTTGGCTTCCCTCCGGTTGAATCATTCAAAATCAAAGTTAATTTGATGGTGCAGCATAATCATGTGTTTGGCAGTGATTGGAAGCGTTTGTGCACTTTTGATACAACTAGATGCAACAGCATTGACCACATCACTTCGGGGTCTGCCTATCTCATTAGGAATTTTTAGGTTGTTTGAGCCACAGTACCCATCAGGGCCCTTGCAACAATTCTCCTACTATCATATTGAATGGTGGGGCTGGAGGGAGATCTGCATTGCCAGGGTAGTATCTAGTGTCTTCAACAGGGACTGGTTTGTTTGACATAGTGGTGTAGCTAATGCTTTGTCCACAGCACTATGTGTCACTGTTTATTCTGGTGAAAAGCAAGATCTGCTTGTTTACACATTTAGCCCAACCAACACAAACTCGGTTTTTACTTTTGGATGGGCTGCTTTTGCTTGTTTTATGAATGGTTGGTGTGACCTCTAACCTTTTTCCATCATATCTTTATTTTTCGAAGACTTTTCTGCATGGGGCGGGCATGTTTGTAGATGGGGTGGATACCAGCCTGGTTGGCAGTTGTGTGTTTTGGACTATTTCAAATGCAGGACGAGTCTTGATGCATGGAGCAAAGGTGTATCTCAAAGCACATAGCTACAGTGTTTCAGCTTGTTGCCGATAGTGACTATTACATTTGAGCACAGACCTTTGACTTAGTCTAGTTCTCCAAAGCTCATATAGGCGCAGCATCGGACCATTTCTGTAAAATTAAAGTAAACAATGTTTGGGTCGGCTATGTGCCATCTCACTTGGTGGGGGGAGGCATCAAGTGTCTGTTTGCTGGCAATGTGTGCAGGGGGACTATGATGCACTAGGCACTTATAATAATTTAGGCGATTTGTAATGTAAGCAAGTTCTTGTTAGGAAAGATTTCATAATTGTATGTAATTTTCCCTCCATGTGTCAACCCCCAAACTTTTTGCTGCTGTTTAGACACCATTGACTGACTTTACCAGGGAAGCACAGCCTTAAGCTGCACTCCTCTGGGCTTTCGCTCACTTTTTACTGGGAGACTTTGTTTCCCTTAGTCCTTTCCTCATGTTGCAGCTTTTGTGCAACATGTAACAAGTGTGCAATGTGTCTTACCATACAGCACACTTGGGTCTCTAGTCATTTCCAAAGGCCCTAGAAACTCTCGCTGGACTTTTTATGAACTGTGCAGATGTGTCATGGACCGGCCTGGTGGCAGCTATCTTTTTGCATTATTTTTAACCCTTTCCTGCCATGTTAACCGCGTTAACCACGTTTGGCACAAATAGGTGGCCTGGCTCCAAAATGGCCATGCCACAAGGTTCTTTGCCCTGTCCTTTGGCCATCTTGCCCCTTCACCTTCCCCAGGTCGAGTCGACCTGGGTCAGTCCTTATTTGGCCATGCACTTTCCCGCGAATCCCAATACTTTCGCGGGCTTCTGCATGCCTTGTTTGTGTGCCTCCAGGATGTGGGCTGGGATGTCTGATCCCAATACACATCCTGGGTGCCAGAGAGTCTGGAATGCCCTGAATGCCTGGGACCACCGGGGTCCGTGATTGGTCCACGTATGGAGTGCTTGTTTGTGAGCAGATCTCCGTTTTGGCGCGAGGGGAACTTTGGATAAGAGGAGGCTGAAAACACCACTACCATGTCGATCTCCTGAGTTCACACCGAACAAAGGATAGGAGCCAAGTGTCCTACAACACGAAGCCGAGTCGAGGAACCGCTGGTGACCCGATGGAAGGTTTGGCACCCTGAGCCAGCTGTCGTCCCGTGGGACTCCTCTTCATCTGGTCATCCTAGAAGGTCTGCAAAGATGCTTCGACCCCTTGGAATAGTGGGACCAACTATTCTCGGCACCTTCATCAAACCCTGCAAGTAAGCCTTCTCGGAAGTGTCCCTGGGCCAACCAGTGGGCTGACCAGCTTACGCAGGACCTTTGCTCTGTCTCTGCCGTCGTTTCAAGGAGGCCCTCGAAACTTGGTATACTGCTAGCTCTGTGTCCACGGCACCCTCACACCGAATTTCGTACACTTGGCATTCCCAGGTCTGAAGTGAGACGAGTGCGCCAGGACCGGAGTAAACGCGGTTACCGTGTTGCCCTGCCGCGGCAACGACCTGTGTAAATTCGCTGCATTTGTGACCGTCTTGCCCCTGAAGCCTGCTGCAATGAAACTGGGCCGATTCCTCCACCCAGAGCGGAGAAATCGCCACTGCCCATTTGGGAATCATCGCTGTAACTTGGGAACTACAAGGTGCCGAGACGTCCTTTTTTCCGCATTCAAACCTGCCAGCGAAGTGGACTGTACTGGCGAAGTTTGGGTCTGCCTGTGTCGGGGACCGGTGAGTAATCCTTACCCCAACCGGTGGCCCCTAGCGCAGGAGCCCATTTTTACGCACGAGTGGCCCCTGAGGGCCCCTTTCCTTTCCACAGCTATTGCGAAATAGCGACTCTATCCCGCACTCTTAAACTGCCTCTGCCCTCAAGTGGAGATCCATCTTGAATAGTGGGAACTTGTTCTGCATCACCTCACCCACCTTCCTGAGCTGCTAAAGACCCTTGAAGAGACCCTATTCTGCCCATTGGCACACCCGCGTGCATGTACTATTGAGCACAAGGTTCCTCTCCACGTAGGGTTTGGAATGCCTCTTAGTTGGGTGTATTCTTGATGTGCAACTGGGTCTAAAGATTACCTGCACTGACTGTTTTCTTCCCCTCTAGGTTGTCAACATATTTTGTGCGTTTAACCCTTTAAACCCCATTGGTTTTGTGTATATATATTGTATTGAGTGTGATGTATTGGTTTACTTAGTGTTACTGTGATTCTTTGCTATGGTCTATGTTACAAAGGCCGTGTAATAAATGTGTCTATATTTTTAATATAACACCTGTCTGGAGTAATTTGTAAGTGTCCTTGCTTTGTATGCTCATTGAGGTCTTTCAGTCACCCTCACCCCTCCTGAGACTTAGTCTTAACCACCTGCCATAGCTCCCCTGATTGGTCTGGCTTGTCCCGAGGTTACCCTGTTCCAAGAAACTAGGCTGGCCTTCTGAACCTCTGCTCCTCCAGAACAGAGTTCAGAAATCCTTCTTAACAGTTCTGAGTTCAGAACTTGTCTGCAATAAGTCGACAAAACTATCCCTTATGTACATTAAGGCTATTGCAAACCACCAAAGAGTTTCATGGCCACATCCTTGCACATTAAGTGTAAGATGATTTGTGATATCCTTTTCTTGTAGGATAGTGTGTATTGTATTTCTCACATCACATGGAGGCACATTCTCCCTCTCTCCCACATCCCTTACACTCTGTGCCTGATTCACAAATGATATAGCATCTAAAAAACAGGGCAAAGAAAGACTTTTTCTTTTAAATCTGGGCATTTAAGAGAAGCAGGTATAAGTTGAGGCGCACACATTGCCTGCTTCATAATACTTCATGTTGGGGAATTAGCATTCTAACAAGGAAGCATTTATTTAAGTAAAGTACATTCTAGTAGAAGTTGCATATTCATAAAGGGGTCATTAAGTTCAAAATGTGGGGAGCAACTGTGGTGGTACAGAAAGAGTAAAGCGGGTAGTTATCCCTTTTTTTCTTTGTGGTCTTACCCTCATAATTGTTGGTTCCTTTTGGTTACGTAGTTTATGTATTGCTGAATCTGCCTAGAATTTAAATATTATATGAATTCTTTTTAAAAGCACAAGATTTCTGGATTTCTCATGGGGTATTCAAAAGTGTCCACCATAAGAAGAAAGTGAGAATTTTATTGGACAATCATTTACCTTTCAAAAATCGATTTTGAACATGCGTTTCAACACATGTATATGGAGGGCAATTCTAACGTGAACATCCTCAGCCACTAGCTGGGAGTTACATGAACCTACTTCAGATTTATTAGAATTAAGATCAGGTGTAAAGCTACATTTCTTGAATTGTTTCAAATATTGTGTTTTCTTTCCAGATCACAAAATTTGTGCAGGACAGACATAAATCGCGAAAAAACCGTCTCCGTAAAGATCAGCTAAAAAAGCTTCCTGTACAGAAGTACAAAAAAGGTAAGTGAATGGTACTATTAGGTTATAATGTTTTGACTGGACTGTATGAGCCTATCATTTCAAATTATATTAATACAGTGACAAAAGGTTAATGCTGCATAAAAGTTAACATCTTCGTGTGTGACATTTTTAATTTTAAGATTAATCCCTGCTCTTGATTATGCAAGGATTTGTTATAAGATGTGAGAACCACATTGGAAAGTTTTGTATACTTGTTGCAATTCAGAATGTCTGGAATCCTATAACCTTGCTTGATTGTCTAGGCTATTAATAACATGTTGCTTCAAGGTCTGTTTTCTTATGAAAATTATGTAAATTGGCGTGTGAAGAATCTACTAAATATGTACTGCCCAATATCCATAAATCATAATCTCGCCAACTAGACATTCAGTTTCGTCTAGTATTGCATCTGCTAATGAACACCAAGCTAACAGTCCTAATGTCATCCTTTGCAACACAACCTACATTTTAATAATGTTGAGGCACTTTGAGGGTTAGACATGATGGTATTAATGCTCTAAAATCCTCCCTCAAAGATTGTCAAGCTCCTACATGTTCAACAGGTTGTGGAATATGACATGACTATTTCAGCAAAATAGGGACTCTGTTGTTGATCATTTATATATACAAATAGAAGGAGCATGTATGGGCTCGTTTCTCCTCATTGAATGTAAACCTGTCATTAGGCTATTGGGAAGTTAGCATAGCATGAAATCTGAGCACCATTGGGCATTCTAAACTTGAAGTCCTATGTCTAGGGTACGGATGTTGACAATTGACTCGGGACCAACCTGGAGTAATGTGCTGTTTGCATGAGGATTTATTACTAGTGCTGATTCTGCCACCCTCAACCCCACTGGCTGAGTAGCACACAGACAGTATTCTTGCTATTGTGCTCAATTTTTTGAAGCCAGCTATAAAAAAAGAAGAGACAAAAACTCCTAGGTTTCCAGTGTATTGGTCTTCCACCACAGTGCATCTATCTCAACATGCTGATAGTTCTGTTGTGTAGTTGCTAGCTATAGGATGCTTCAAGAGTCGGCTTCAAAAGAACTCATTGCACCTCAACTGTTGTTCTGATATAAAGTGGTCTCTGCGTTCCTGGGATCTTCTTTCATTGAACTTCTGGCCTTGCTTGATTTTGTTCTGTGGTTGGATCATTGTTCTGTCATTTATAACACACTCCGTTTTTCTTTTTATCCTGGCTTTCCATTCTGTCTTCGGTATTGCCTTCTTGACTTCTGACATTTTAGTATAATAGATATTGGACCAATTTCCTCTTGCACTGGTTCTGGGTTATTCTGGTGTGATGAGTTCTATTAGCAGAAAACTGTTGGGAGTTTTTTGGCACTGGTTTTCTCTCCTTCTCAAACTTCTTTGGCATATCTGATACTTGTGTAGTACAAATGGAAGATGTTGAAAGTCCTGCACACACGTAAAACATAATGAATTGGCTTTGAGATCTGTTTGTATTTTCCCCCAGGAACTGCATTGTATGTAGAGTCTGGATTCCTGTATTTCTTTAAGTGTTTTCAAGAGCCATATAAGGGTGGTTACGGTAGGTTGGTTTGCTGTGTGTTCAGCATTTCTATTACTTCTGAGGACATACAATCTGACAGAGGAGCAAATGAACGGCTATGCTAGTCTTTCTCTGAGTCAGTGCTGTATCCAACTAATTCATAAGGGTAGGATTATATTGCCTGAGTACCTATCAAGAATGTGGAAGTTAGTTTCCTTGAATGTTTTTCCTAATTTAACACGTTCATAGCATAAATTAAACCTTTTGATTGTATATAGTGTGACGAGACTAATAATCTTGCATTGTCAGGTGGGAAAGTGGCTACCTCTCAGTAGAACAGCTGGAGGGTAAAAAGGAGTCCTGAAACACTCGTAATGACCGAACCATCAGAGGGCCCCAATTCCTGCCCCCCGCCCCCAATTTGGTCCAGCATATATATTTGAATACCCTTGTCTCCAACCGTACCTTCTCGCAGAGATACTTGCCAGTGTCTTTTCCTTAATTACTCAAGTTCGCACAAGGGTGTTTACAAAATGCCTTGTCCCAACCGCAGTGCACCTCTGTAAGTCGGGGATTCATGTCTAACTTTATGTGGACGACTGGTTGATCAGAGTACCAACCCTCAAGCTGGGGCTTGAACACACAACGGCCAAGGAAGCCTGACTGACATCATTCAGCATGTCTCTCAATTGCGAAAAGTCATGGACGACACTGTCGAAAGAAATGCTGTTTCTAGGGGTACATCTAGATACTACGACTTCCACCCCATCGGCCGACAGGGTCAAATCATTTCTATCAAGGGTGCAAGAGTTGTCCCAGCGACAGGTTTCCTCAAGCAGAATGCTCAAGTGCTTTTTGCGTATGGTGTCCTCATGCATCCTGCTTATCAAAAATGGCAGGCTCCACATATGCCCCCTGCAGGAATTCAATGAGGATGACAAATTATCCCTCACCAGTCACTTTCACAACGCTCTGCGTTGGTAGGAGAATGTCACCAACCTTACTAGCGGAGCTCCTTTCACTGTCCCAAATCATTGTTACTGTGACAACAGATTCATCCATGGAGGGCTGGTGTAGCCACACTGCAAATCTGCACACCAGAGGCCTATCGTTGACAGAAGAAGTGTCTCTCCTCATCGTTCAAGGCAGTGTTCTGGACCGCAAGTTTTTATTGCTGCATCTGCAAGGAAAAGTGGTACAGGTGTTCACGGACAACATGTTCACAATGTTCTACATCCAAAAGCAAGCCGACACTGGATCTCTGATCCTTTCTTCCGAGATGCAGTCTCTGTGGAAATGGGCTCTTTCCTAGGGAATGTTTCGGTTCACCTTTCCACCTTCCAGTGGTACACAACTCTGGCTGATTCCCTCAACAGGAAACTTCGCTCTTGCCACGAATAGTGCTCCTCCAGAAGCAAGTGGAAGTCATCTTCCGTACATTGGGAGAAGCAGGAGGTAGACCTATTCGCCACAAGGGACAATACCAAATGCGACTAATTCGTCAGCATGTTCCCTCAGCCAGCCAGCCTGGAAAGCACTTTCATGTTTACATGGAACAGGAGGTTTCTATATGCCTTTCTGCCGTCTCCGCTTTTTCCAAAAGTCCTCAACACACCCTAACATCCGTGCAGATGGATCCTTGTTGCACCAGCGTGGCCGAGACAGTTTTGGTTCTGAGCTTTTAGCTCTCTCATTAGCCCCACCCATCAAGCATCCACCAGTTGTGAGGAACCTGAGGGCATCCCCACTTCCTTCTCCTTGATATCCTCTACTCGGGTTGCATGAGAAGGGCCATCGCTTTTGGATCCTGACCCTGGCGGTGGATATGCGAGGGATGATCACCTGGGTAGAGGAGACTTGGGGGAATGAAAGGGGTATGTCCGTGTGAGACATGGAGGAACCTTCAGACCCAGAAGCCTTTATGGGATATTGTCATCCTTTTCCCTTTTCTTCCTTCCAGGATGACCCTGGAAAACACCATCAAGGTAGTGATGATAGTAAGAGGTTTAATAAAAGGATGTCTTTAGGCGAAACATGGTATCCCCCTTTCCCTTGTGAGAGTTAACCTTACCTTCCCCCTACCTTTTATAGGTTGTTGCCATTCACTTCCTGTTATTTCCTCTGTCATACCACTCTAGTACTGGGAGGAGGAAGAGGTGACTAGAAGTTGTACACACTAATAATATGCAGTTACACCACTCTGGTACTGAGATGAGGAAGAGCCCTGGAAACTATTGAGAGAGTCAGGCATGTCCAGAGAACACCAGTAACTGAAGTCGAGCAATTACACACAAGAGCTCACACCTGCAACCTGTTAATAGGTCACAGGTGTATAAAAGGTGGAGCCGACAACAAGGAAAGGGAAAACCAGCATGAGAGATGCCGGGCCGGGAGAGGTAGGCCTGAGAGGTGTGAATTCCTGCAAAGAGGGCTGCAGAGGAGGTTCTTGCCTGGAGGCCAGGACGCCGGCTTTTGCCTGAATGAAACTGTGACAACAGGGCCCAAGCGGGCTGTGAAAGGGTCAAGGCTGACCAGTCCCCTTTGCATAGTGCCCACAGCTGGAGATGTGGGGCACTGAGGACTCAAGTTCTGCAGGCCACCGGTAGCATCTACGAGTGAGAGGCAGAGCGACCGGCAACCCACAGCGGGATTAGTAGCAGGCGAGTGCTGCTTGCAGAGAAGTGTACGTGGTGCCGAGAAGAGAGAGAGAGACCACCAGGAGGAGCCCCCGAGGACCAGTGAGTGAATCAGAGGGGACACTCAAGGGGGGCTACTGCAAGGCATATGGTGATGCCAGTTGAATGGAAATGAATATGCAAGTGACAGTAAACCCAAAGAAAGGGGGCTTTTTGAATACTACGAACAAACGCTGAACTTTAAAGTAAAGGAAAGCTTTTACAAGCATTATTGAATACCGAACTGAAGCAAAGCTTTAAGAAGTCCATGAATTAAATGAGAACAGGTGTGAACACCCGTAATTAACATTTAAAGGCAAAGAATGACATGTTAAATGAAGTAGAAAGCATGTTATGAAAAGTGAAAAGCAAGTGATGAACACTTATGAAGTTTGTGAATGCAAGGTGGTGGAAAAGGGTGAGCATCACAGAATAAATTGTGTGGAAGAACACACTGTGGCAAAGCCAAAAGACTGGCAAGGAGAATTCAGAGTGAATTCAAACTAAAGTACAGGTGTGGTGAAAGAGAAACCTGTGTGAGCAAGAAATCTAGGGTTAATGGTTGCATGACCTGTAATGGGTGGACCGTTTGGTCCGACAACTGCACCTAGACCGAGGATACTCTGTCTGGAAAAGCAGAGGAAAGTCCAGATACAGAATGTTGTGACTAAGATTGCTGAAGTGAATGGGAAAGATAGCAATCTGTATCAATTGAACCTGAAGTATTACAAAGGTGACCTGGAACTGGTCGTGAGAATTAAGAGACTTTGACTCATTGTACATTGGCAAGCTGGAAGAGCCGTCGCCTTAGGGAAGGAGAACTCCAAGACTTTTGGAACAGTGTTGTAACCTTGGTGAGGGGAAACCTGAGGCTCTTTTTGGAACTGCTTTGAACTTGGGGACGGGGATCTGGAAAGTAAGCCTAGAGCAGGACGAAGCTCGGAACTTTTATTTGGAACACTGTTTAGTTTGTTGCTGACATCTATAAACATTGTTTAGCTTTAGTTGTGAGGGCAAGTATAGGTTTTGGACACACACCAATCTTTAAGTTGAACTTGCTGACTCAGGCTGTCCTTAGTTTCTTTAGGTAGGGAATTCCCACCTTAGCATAGGGCAAGTTAGGCCTTAAGTTAATAAACATATTTTGTTTGAACCTAGAATCTGTTGTCTGTGTCTTCATGATGCATTCACACAATACACAACTTGCTTTCTGTTGGACCACGTGTGGCAGGAAGGGCTTCAGACTATGCGCCATCCGTTCACAGAACCTGCGGTCAAGGGCTGCTTGGAGAAGAAGTTCAAGGCGCCGGAGTCCACCCCAAAGTGCCTAAGGTCGCAGCCCACTCTGGAGTCGGTGGTGTCGGCAGCAGCAGGTCAGAAGGCGCATACCCAGCACAAGTGTGCGACTCCCCCAGACAACAAAGGCCATAAACTGGATGCTTTCGGAAAGAAGACGGATTAATAATGGAGTAGTTCTCCGGCGGCAGACGTGGCTCTGCTATACTAATTTCCAGCCATAGGTTCAGCACAAGGTGGTGGACATGCCTTGCGAAGGGAAGCAGCTCTTTAGGGAGAAGATTGATGAGGCACTGAAGAACATGAAGGAAGACTCGGATACTGCGAGGTCACTGACGGCTCTGCAGGGCAGGCAGTCTTTTCACCCCTTTCGCCCATTTCCGGGAGCCTCGGGGAACGGAAGGTTTGTAGATACTCAGGTCAATGGATACAGTCGCTCTACCTATTTCTCCCAGGGTTTCCGACGATCTTTCCAATCCCCACAACAGAACAAGGAATATCAAGGATAGCGAAAGAGGGGGTTCCTCCTCCTCCGCTCATAGAGGCTGTCGGTCCAAACCTCAACAATGACTGCCACATGGGCAGTCAACTTGGAGGGAGGGTGGCGCAACTTATCGGCGAGTGGCGTTTGATTACGACGGACAGATGGGTGCTGGATGCAGTCCGATACGGCCAATCGTTGGGCGTTCAGGCGTCCGCGACTCCCTATTCCACCAGTGAAAAGAGCGCAGCCGCATCTACAGGTCTTACGGCAGGAGGTGCCTCTGATGCTACAAAAGGGGGCTATAGAGAGGGTCTCAGCGTCGGGAAGAGGAACCTACTCACGGTTCTTTGTCATCAAAAAGCCAAACAGAAAATGGCGCCCCATTCTGGTCCTGAAGTCGCTAAACAAAAATGTGAAACGCCAAAAGTTCAGGATGCTAACGTTACAAGACGTCATTCGGACGTTTCAGCCGGGGGAATTTCTGACGTTATTGGATCTCCAAGATGCATATTTTCACATCCCCCATGCACCCCAATCATCGCAAGTTTCTACGGTTCATGGTCGGCATCGAGCATTACCAGTTTCAGGTTCTCCCCTTTGGTCTAATGTCAGCTCCCAGGACATTCACCAAGTGCCTGGCTCCGGTGGCGGCTTACCTCCGCAGGAACGGACACCATGTTTATCCGTACCTGGACGACTGGCTGGTCGGGGGGCGACTCGTCAGTGGACGTCAGAATCTCTCAACGCATCTATCCTCAGTTACAGAGTCTGGGCTTTGCCAAATCCTGTCTAACGCCTTCCAGGGACTTGGTTTTTCTGGGGGCTCATTTTCATACGCAGCTCAATCTGGTGAAGCCGTCACAGGAAAGGATAAAATAAGCTGTTGTCCATGGCGGGCTCGTTTGTACCAGAAACTTCAGTCACGGTTTGTGTGTACATGTCCCTTCTCGGCACCATGGCGTTTTGCATCCCACTAATCCCGAATTGTCATCTTTTCATGCGGCCGGTGCAGGAGTTTCTTGCTTCAAGGTGGTCACAGATCCACAGCTCCTGGTCCGACAAGGTTCTCATCTCCTGGTCGCTGGGAGACGCCCAGCAGTGGTGGACTTACTCTGGCAACATTGTGAGGGGTATGCCAGTTACAGGTTAAAGGCCTGTGGTCACTCACAGAGGTTTCTTTGCACATCAACATTCTGGAATTGAGGGCAGCTCACTGGGCACTCTTTTCTGCCCCTCATTCAGGACTCAGTGGTACAGATTCTGACCAACAACATCACAACTATGTTCTATCTGCGCAAACGGGGGGCACACATTCACAGCCCCTGTCCCAGGATGCTCAGGCTATCTGGTACTGTGCCATAGCGCACAAGGTTCAGATCTTGGCTTTCTACTTGCCTGGGGTTCAAAACATTCAGGTGGATGCTCTCAGCAGGGAATCCGCTCAGATGCACGAATGGCAGCTGAAGGACGACCAGGTGTCGAGGATCTTCGGAAAATGGGGGACTCCCCCTTTGGACTTATTTGCCAGCCCAGACAACAAGCAGTGCTGTCTCTTCGACAGCAGAGTGTCTCATCTGGACTCAAGGAGACGGGGGCGCATTCTCATTCCCGTGGATGGGCCTGTTCGCGTACACATTTCCTCCGTTTCCCCTGATCAGGAAAATGATTCAGGTGGTTCGCAGGGTTCCGTGCAGGTTGAGCCTGGTGGACCCGTTCTGGCCCAGACAGACCTCATTCTCAGACCATCCTCACCTAGCAGCAGATGACCCTCTTCACCTGGGGTCAGAGCCAGATCTTCTTTCGCAGAACGAGGGAAAGGTGTGGCATCTCAACCCAGGCTCCCTCAGCCTAGCAGCTTGGCTCCTGACCACTCTGAATTCGGACACCTAAGGATTCCTCAGGATGGTCGCTGCATCTTGGCGGCCGAAAGGGCGCCCTCTACAAATGTGTCTTATGCCAAAAAGTGGAAAAGGTTCTGTATCTGATGCTCGTAGTAGCCGAACTTGCACCCCTTGCAGGTGTCGCCTCCACAACTCCTTCCTTATCTTCTGCTGTTGCCAAAGGAGGGTCTGGCATGGTCGTCGATCAAGGTCCACTTGGCTGCCATCTCAAGGTTCACGCGGCAACGCGACTCTACCCCTCTGTTCAGTGACAGATTGATTAAACATGTCCTCAAGTACCTTTTCGGGACTTTCCCCCCGAAGGAGATGTTTTTTCCAGTCTGGAGTCTCTACTTGGTGCTCTTTGTCCTCATGAAACCACTGTTTGAGCATATGTCTACGGCGACTATGAAGCTTCTCACGTGGAAGGTTCTTTTTCTAGTGGCCATTACATCTGCCAGGCGGGTTTAGGAACTGCAGGCTCCGGTCATTGACCGTCCATATCTACGTTTCATGAAGGACAAGGTTCTCCTCTCTACAAATCCTCACTTTATTCCTAAGATTACGTCGGATTTTCACAAGAACACTACGATAGCCTTACCAACCTTTTTTCCCAAGGCGGCCACTCCAGCAGAGAAAGCGTTGCATTCATTGGATGTCAAGAGCTTTGAAGTTCTATCTGGACAGGACTCAGGCCTTCAGGACATTGAGACAACTCTTTGTGGCTTTCGGCCCCTCCTACAAGGGGAAGACGATTTCGAAGCAGGGCGGGTATCCTCTATGATATCATTCTGCCACGAAAAAGCCAACAAGCCTTTACAGTCGACTCCAAGGGCCCACTCTACGAGGTCTTCGGTGGCTCTTTGTGCAGGCATACCCCTCAGTGACATTTGCCAGGCAGCAGCATTGGCAGTGCTGCACACCTTCACCAGACACTACTGTCTGAATCAACAACACGCCGAGGACGTGCAAGTGGGGCGTGCTGTGCTTGTTCCAGTAAGGTAAGCCCTGCAGCTTCCAGGTTTTTTTGGCTCTTCTAATGTTTTTGGTTTCGAAATAGCTGACAGTTATATCTTTCTTTTGTTGTTTATATTACCTGTGGTATACGTCTTGTTTGCGTGTTATGCACCTCCACCTACTCTTGCTGCTACATAGTCTATTCACAGCATGTGAATCCATGAAAGATCCAATGCTGAAGAAGGGAGTAGTTTCTTACCTGTAACTCCATTTCTCCAGCGTTTGTATCTTTCATGGATTCACATGCGCCCTTCAGGCAAATATCCTTTTCAGGTTTCCTCCATATTTGGTGAGGTTAAAATGTGAAGGGAACCCGCAGGGGTAGGGCTATCCCATTGGTGCAGCCTAAAGCACCCATAAAGACGTTGATAGGAAATTCAAAGTGTCAAAGTTTTTCCATAAGAAAACCATTATATTAAAGTTACCAAGGTTTCCCAGCCTGACAACGGGAAATATTCACAACATGTGAATCCATGAAAGATAGCAAAACTGGAGAAATGGAGTTACAGGTAAGAAACTACTCCCTTCTTGTTGAGTACAAGATCTTCCTGGGGCACCATTCAATACTGTTTTAGCATTGTTTGACCTTAATATACCTGCGGAAGCAACTTCATCACTATATATTAACTCCATAGTCAACTGTAGTGGAGGATGATCACTAAATAATGTATCCTTTATTGACAAATGAGTGCATTTATCAAAGCGTGATTGAGTCACAAAAATATAGTCAAGAGTTGACAAGGAGGTGCCTCATTTCCATATTAGACTGCAGAATATCTCCCTCAATATTGCCATTTAGTCCCCGCGCACTCATGACATTAAACCAAACTTCTCCACGGGAGAAAATAGAATCAATATCATTGGAAGTGGCAAGTTGAAAGCAGCATTAATGAGGGACGCTGCAAGTCAATTGAGGCCACCTCCTACTAAAATTCAGGGCAAACGAGTTGATAATGACCAACTATCTAGAATATCCATGAAAGTTCTTAAGATATCTTAATTGACGTATTTTAGAAGGATTCCAGTAAGTATTTATTATTAAAATATCTGGAGCAGACTCCAAGAAGAGTCCCCCTACAACTACGTTTAATATCCAAAAGGTTGGGCTATTTTGCATGCCAGACAATAAAATCAAAAACAGCATTATTTTTTGCAGCCACAATTAAGCCTCCTGAAGGGCGGACTCTATCCCGGTTTAAAGCAGCATTTAAATGTATTGTGAAACCTTCCAGGAGGGGTTCTTCTAGAAGCCATACCACTTGCAAAATATATATATATGTTTATATATCTCAAAGGCATTCAAAGAAAGACTCTGCGTGATTTAAAAAAAAAAATACTAAAACCTTGAGTATTCCAAGAAAGAATCTGGGAATCCCTGTAATAGAAATTCCATTTTGTGTGGTACATCCTCATATTTGCTGCTGTGCAAGATGGGGGAACTGAAGACCAATCTTTTATAGCCAAAAGGTCTGATTTATAAGGGTCATCAATAAAATGTATCTGAAGCACGTGAAGATGGTACTATTAAAAATTGGCCTAATTAGGCTGATTCCAGGAAATTAAAGATATTTTATTGGTACTGGGCATTGACGATGGAGACTTAAGTGTTTGTTGCATAAATATCTTCGGATTAAACTTGTTTTAGAGTATTTGCTGTTACAAGCACACTGTTTGTTTTTTTACCAAAACCTGATGCTTTATTATTCTGTAATTTGGCGTTGATGGTTCAATACAACTGAAAAAAAAGCATATGTACTACTACAGTTAAACAGTCAATTAAATGGTACAGAATGCGTAACCAGGCCACAGTGGATTTTCATCTGAAGAGGAACTGTATGCCTCCAGACTCTTCCCCTAGGTTGGCCCAGCTCCCTATCAGCTGGTTCCACATATGCATAAATGATAGCCGGTTTTGCCTGTGAGTCATTAACCAGATACACATCCTAAGCAAGGGAGGGGAATTCATCTGTTTCAGCCGATATGGTTACAAAATTAAAGCAAATATATAAGTGGACCACCACAATATCTTTTGTATCAGCCTCTGTAAAATCAATGTAATCATGTCATGCGACTTAATATTACTTTTGACAAAGTAGCTCAAGTAGGTACAGAATGTTATGTTGATTCTAAAACTAATGGGATTAGGATTAACTTTCCCAAATTACTTAATTTTGCCATGATGTGACACTGTAGTATCTAATGAAGCTTTCTTGTAAGGTTCAAAATTGCACTTTTCAGCCAGGGTCAGACATTTTGAGGAGTCAAAAAGCATGGGCCTGCTTACCCCGGATGAAAGATTTTGTGGCTGAATGAGAGCTGATGACTGTAGCCTGATCTGAGTAAATTGAAGTATCACTCAAATTTATCATCAAAAGTCGAATTCCAATCATCATGCTTATCTTGGTTATTAGACATATTACCTAGTAAAGATTTTGAAACCTCAGGCAACCGCTTCGGTTCTTCAGTCGATCCGCCATCATTGTTTCTCTGTGCCATTTGATCACATTTTTCTTTTTAATTTGGAGAGGGCCCTGTGCTCACAGTTGTTATAATAGGCTGCTGTGGACAGTTACAGTCCAGAGATTCCTCAGAAATGTTTTCAACCTATTATTCCATGGAGAGTGCATATTTTTCAAGTTTTTAGGTTTAAGTTTCTGCTTACAAATTGCTTTCTTAGAAAATTGATGTTTTTCAACAGAGTTAGATAAACAGATTGCCTTGGATGATGCTGCCAAAGCTAGTTCCTAGGAACCTGATGTAGAAGCGAATACAGGAGAGTGAGGAGGAACACAGTGCGAAGATGGGATGGATTCAACAGGTTTGCTTGCATTTCGGGGGCGAGGGGGGTGCAGAACTGGAGTAGACGGGCCTGATGTAGATGCTATAACAGGAGTCTCCAGAGGAACCCCAGTGTGAAGATGGGGCAAATCCAACAAGTTTGCTTGTACTTCCAGGGCTACCATATCAACCTTTAAATTAGTGCTTTTTGAGCATCGATCCTTTTAAAGAAAAAAACTTTTTGACTTAAATCATGGAAAACTTGAGAATTCATTTTCAATTCATTATTATTTTTATAAAGTTTTACTAAAGAATTTAGGACACCGTTTAAAGCAAAGACCGTTGATTGCCGAATAGTATGCGGTTGATCAGAAAACACCCAGTAATTGAGGTAAATTTGGAGGCTTGTTGTTGATTCGTCGGAGAAAGTAGAGAGATCAAACTCAGGCTTTTTATTGTTCCTCAATTGAGGCGATCTGGGAGATATCAGAGAGAATACCTGAGAATCACAAAGTGGATCGAGAGAAAGTTGTGTTTTGTGTTCGAGAAAATTTAGCCATCCAGATTATTCCTGTAAGTAGAATTCTTTGCTGGAAACTCGCACCATTGAGCTGAGGGGGCCACCTCATATTGGGTATCAATTGGCTCCTGGACATTGGAGCTTGAAACAAAACTTTAATTGGAACTCACTAATAATCCAGGATTTCAACCCTGATTATTTTCTTGAAACTGGTTGAGAATCTTTAAGGCGCAAAACAGTATCATCCACTGGTATTTCTTCAGTGTCTCCATTTGTGAAGAATCCTGTGGATACTTCACTGAAACCCTGCCTAAAGTCTCCTTCCAGGTTGTCAGGGGGAGGCAGACGCTTCCTTATTCCAACACTGGGGGTGGTGTATTGCAGAGGATCACCTGTGTGAAGACAGGGCCTAGGGTAGTGAGGAGATTCCGTGGGATGAGACACAGTATGTTTCCTCTAACAGGGAGATTCTTACCACTGTGCTAAAAGAGGTTATGGCTTATTGTTATTATAATGTCTCTGAACCTTCTGTTAAATCTAAGGTTGTAAACCCTAAGGTCATAACATCAAAGCACACTATACCTAAAGAAAGACACATTTTGCTAGTGTCTAAATGCCCTCCTCAATTCCAAAGGTGCACTACAGAGGATTGTGGACATTTTGTCTCCAAACCCTCTTCCTCTATAAAAGTTAAAACCCACTGCTCCTCTGTTAAAATTTTGAAGGGAATTAAATTACATTTATAAGTAAGCAAAAAGAAGAAAAACCTAACTGGGATGAAAAAAACAACATTGTCGAATCCTAGAGGGACTAAGACGAAGAAGAGTGCTGAAGAGGCATGTAGATGTAGTAGTCGGGCAATTAAGTCTGATAGCCATTTCAGGATTCAAGCAATTGCGACTGATTGCTTACACGTGCAGCCAATTGTCAAACCTGTGGGGCATAAAAGCCCCAGCAGGAAAGGAGAGGGAGAAGGGGCTGGAGCAGGAGGTGGAAGGCTGGCAAGAGTAGTAGAAGAGGAGAATCACAAGGCTGGCAATTCACGAGGAGGTGAGAGCAGAGAAGGGAGGCCGGAACGTGGAAACAGCAGATTTCACCTGCAAGTTCTGGGAGGGTCCTGTGTTCTCGAAACCTGTATTGCAGAGGAAGGACATGCTGGAAGTAAAGTTTTCCCCATGTGAGCCGAGTCACTGTGATTGCAGAGCCGTGACTGTGCAGCAACCCAAGAGTGAAAGAGACTCCCAATTAAGGTGGCCGGACCCGAGACAACCGTGCTGGAGAAGGGTTTGGGTCCCAAGTGAGCCCGAAATTGTAGCAGAGGTCGAGTAAGTAGGAAACAGAGCAACCCGCAACCGCATTACTGCCCCTGAAGCTGGTGAGCAAAGCACAGCGTTCAGATTCACTCAACAAGCCTGGCCTCTAACTGTAACCAGCTCCAAAGTGGCTCGCGTTGAGTTGAAAGCGAGTAGAAGTTATTGGTTATTCTAAACTGACTATTAAGAATGGAAATGTAACAGGCGTTTTTTATGAAGGCTGCAGTGTTTGCATGAAAGTAAAATCCATTGTTGAACACTTTCATATTACTGGAGTGGTTGTATGTCCTTGATTGTATAGAAGGAACACTTACCGACCTCATGCGGAAATGAACCCTGACATTAACATTTTACAAGAGTTACAAGTGAAACGGCATCAAAGGAAGGTCGCGTGTGACAGTTGTGTTTTCTGAGGGAAGTGAGAAATGTCCTCCTTGATACTATACAGGAATACAATTCCAATTAATAGTTTAAGTTTTAAGTTTAAAAATCTACCTTAATTTATTTTTAGATGTTTTTATTGGCATTTATATTGGCATAGAGCAGTTAGACATGGATGCATAACAACATCCGGTTTGTCACGGTGAGTTGCCCGGTAAACATGCAAAACAATAACGGAAAGAAAACGATAAACAAACAGTAACTTGACCTTCCCGCCTCCCATCACTGCATGGGTACCTGCCGGCCCCTCTTCGGGCCCCGCTCCAGGCACCATCCGGTTGTCTCTTAAAGTCACAGAGTCAGAGTTGTTGTGGGTGTAGCTGTTAGTTCTGCTTCGAGTCTGCAGTTCGTGGCCAGTGATGCACTCAAGGTGGCTTAAAGTCCGTCAGAAAGATCATGTCACTCAGGAGAGCCTTCCAGGACTCCAGTGTTGCATTTGTGTCCTCTCCTCCCCGGCTGCTCCCTTCCTCCCAGGCTTTGGTTTCAGCTCTAGTCCATCTCTCCATTTCCCTGATCCACGGTTCGTATCTGGGGCCACCTGGGGATTTCCAGGCCATTGCTATCGTTCTCTTCGTTAAAATGCACGCCATGTCCATTAGTTTCACTATGTGCTTGATTTTACTCAATCTGGGGTATGTGCCCAGAAGGCACTCCTTAGGCGTCCACTCGTACCTTTCCAGCCATTTCTCTGCAGAACGAGCTTTTGCCGGTTTCGCAGACTTCCAGCTTTCACTCGAACACAGAAACAACATAGATCAAGGCAGCACCATAATCACAGGAATAACTGTTCATGTCCTGCCTATGAATGGTACCGAGTGAAATCCAGAAATATTAAGATCAACCTCGAAAACAAAGCCACAGAAGTTGCTAATCTGAACCAAGACCAGAGATGGCAATACCTTGCCACATCCGAGAGTCTGACCAAGCTCAATAGTCCAAACTTCAGTCTATGGACCATAGATGTGCTAGCGTGCCCAATGGGGAACAAGAATAATTTACCACAAAGTAACCGTTTGTCCTGAAGATGGCCCAATATTCATCTTAGTGATCACTGTTGACAGAGGTGGTACACTATAACGGGCCGAAACATATGTCGACTGCTAAAGGGAAAATCTAATGGTTTTTTCCCCTGTCACTAATGCATATCTTGATTTACCGTTATGCACAAAGCTGTTCATGTTCAAGTTGTAGTATTCCCCTGTTAGAATAGATGAATGATGACTAAATGGTTTGATTGAAAATGTATTAAGTTTGTTACGTTTTGTCAAGTTTGTAATGTTTTTTAGGTATTTTTATGACTATTAAAAAGATAGAATTTTTTGTATTTAGTTGCATTTTTGTGCAATTTTTCCCAAAAAGGCGATAAACTTACTAACAAAGTGTACAGGTCAACCTTTATCTTCACCCGTGACCCATACAGGACTTAAAGAGAGGGGTTGTCGATCTGTTTTTTCGTAAAATTTTTCCGTCACATAGAATCCCTTCCTACAGTTTTGACCCCCCGTAAACAAAAAAATAGGGATTACCCATTTATACATACCCTTTTTAGAAAGTCATAAAAGGGAAAAGTGCCTTGCCTACCTGAAGAGGTCGAAGTGTCTTGTCAGACTGCTGATAATTCGGAAGTACAAAGCAGCGGTAGAAATACTTGAACTGTGGTGGTATACAAAGTTGTCAGTGGATGTAACATTGGAGTGGTTTTGAATTAGTGGCATAGTGTCAAACAAAAGTCAGTGTATTCATAGTAACAACAGTAGAAGAGTGGTTGTTAAAAAGAAGAAGCAACCCAAAGAAGAGGCATCCTGACAAATACACTAAATGTATTGCAGAAGTCTTAACTCATTGTACAGTTGTAGCTGGAGAAGCCATATACCTATTCTTTTGAACTGGGGCTAATATTCTTGAAGAGAAGATAACCAGGACTACCATGGGTGCTATTTTCTATAACACATATCTTTATTCCTTTAATGAATAATGTACACAACTAGCATAAAGAAAATGAGGCCCTTATTTTTTTGTTTTAACAATAGTTAAAATCCATATCTAAATTGATACATATTTGTTAGAACATATCAACTACCACACATTACATTCAGAGTAAATTTATATGTGCATATATCTTGCCCATGAGACGTACATCACCCAAAGTTTAATGATCGCAACAGTGTTATTGCCTACTTCATGCATAATGCACCATTTTCTAATAGTATTAATTATGCATGCATGTGTTCAAAACATTACTATCTTTAGTAAAACAATTCTGCACATTTAATTTGTAATTCAGCTTACTGAATTATTGATTTCTTACTAAACTACCAACTATACTGGACAGCGAGTGTAACATTTTTCAAAGGAAAACCTTGCTTTTTAATTGCCTCACCTTTCTCATGGTATCTATATTTTATTTAGCATATACAACATGGAATTCAACGAAGGAGCAAAGTCATTATGATGATACAAATGAACAGACAGAACTGTAATCTCAATGCATATACAGCATGGTGAGCAGTTGATATGGAAAGAAGGGGGAAGGAAGAAAAGGAAGGCTTCATCGAGAACAAGCGCACAACTAACTCAGTTTCCATAAGGGCCCATTAGCCATAGGTATCAAGGAAACATCCCCACATATACAAATATTTGTCAGTATCCCCTGATTGCTCATAAACTGCCCAAGGTGGATACAGTTAACAACTCCTCCACCCAATCATCAATGCAGAAAGTAGTAGGTGATTTCCAAGACCTCAATCATTTTTTTTGCAACCATGCATGCCCAGAGTAGCCAGACTTTTTTTTACAAAATTGTATGTCGTCCAATGAGGATACATCACCAAGCACCAGAATTGAAGCATTCATTGTAATAGTGCAGCTTTAAGACCAAGCCCAACCTCTCACAGATTCCCTATCATATTTAGTTTTTTGACAAGACCAGATTAAGTGACTCAAAGTGCCCCTTGCTTGCTTGCATTTCCAGCATTCATCACTCTCCAGAAGGTGTCTCTTGAACACATACGCTCCGGAGTCCAATATGTTCTAAACAGGAGTTTTGTCTGTGATGCTCTTAGACCCCAATCCATACTGACCAGTCGAACATTACTGCAGCATCTCAGCCAACAGCCCTGATCAATTGATTCACCCAGTGCCCAGATATTGGCTAGTTCCGGATCTCCTTTTTGGCAAGATTGTAAAATTCCATACATTGTGGCGGCTGGGTGCAGAGCACGTTTACAGAGCTCCAGCGTGATGTTAATCAGGTGGGGTCCATCTTGGCAGCTATAATGCCCCTCCATTTCCTGTATTCGGCATAAGAGCATTCACTCAAATCAAACTTACTGCGCAATTGTGCAAAGGCGATCCAATCCCCATCCTCAATCAAATCTTTTATATATCCGATTCCTCCCAACAACCAAGATGTCCAAAATAAAACTGCTTTCAAAGGTCAAGTCTGAATTAAGCCAAATCGATGCATCCTGGAACAGGAACAGATCGCTTTGCAGCGCCAACATTCATGCATAAAGGATGTCAATGCGTTCTGCCTTCTAGTTGGTTTCGTCACTGTTGTCAATAAGGTCTTAGCGGCTAGCTGCGATAGATTTTCCGCTGCCATTTCATCCAAATGATCCTCCTCTGTGCCTAAAGTTCGACACAGATGTCTAGCCATGAATGTAAGATGATATTTGAAGATGTTAGGCAGGTTTATACCTCCTTGTTTCAGCGCGAGCTGCATTTTCCATATAGCCAGCCTCACGGGTTTGCCATCCCCATATGAACTTTTGCATGGCCAAGTGGATATCTTTGAAAATATTTTTGTGCACGTTAATGGGAAGCATTGAGAGGATATAATTAACCTGTGGTGCCAAGTTCATTTTAATGCAGTTGATTTTGACCCACAGAGGCAGTCTCGAGAGCCCATCTATCCAGATCTGATTTATGTTTGGGCATTTTCTGGTCAAAATTCATCTTGGGTAGTTTTCCCACCTCCGTGCCAATCCAGATCACCAAGTATTTAATTCTCTCACCAAGTAAAGTTGAATTGCCTGCATGTGGGCCTCAAGCATGTGCTATTAATCGGAAGAATCTCAGATTTAGTCCAGTTCACCTTGCAACCTGATACTTCTGAGAAACGCTGGATATCACTCATTAAGTGCGGAATGCCAGTGCTGCGGTCACGCTGAAGTACAAGCAAGTCATCCGCATAAAGCCAGATCTTATTCATATGTGCAGCCTCTCTAATTGAGCGTATATGGTCGTTCGATCTTAACATCACCGCCAATGATTCCATCGCCAAAATGAATAATAGCGGGGAAAGTGGACATCCTTTTCTGGTACCCCTGTTGAGTTTGAATGGATCGGAAATCAAACCATTTGTGCGGACACTTGCGGAGGGATTCATATACAAAAGTCTTAACCACCACCTGAAGATCTGACCGAATCCCGTTCTCTCCAAGCACTCAAAAGGGAATGGCCGCTCGACACGGTCGAAGGCTTTCTCTGCGTGGTGCTATTTCTTTTTTTATGGAGATTGGAAGGGGAGCTTTTCAACCAACCCAGAGAATTGTTACCAGTGGATTTTTGTTTGATGAACCTCTGTTTTGACTCATTTACTTTGATTGTTGTTTAGAGTGAGGGCCAGTTTACCCATGCTAGAGATTGTTCCCTTAGCCTTTAGAATAAGTAGGGAATTTCTCTGTAGAGTAGAGCAAGGAAAGCTTAATTTGTAAACCTTTACTTTTAATAAAATGTCTTACTGTGAGAAAAGGGCAGTTCGAGAACTAAGTCAACCCCTGTAACTTAACTCAGCCACAGCTGGAGATAATTAAATTAAATGAATTGATAATATAAGAGATTAACTCACCGCCAAGGAAGACTGGATACTACCAACACCGTAAACTGCGGCCAACTTCACTAAGCAGCATTCTTCTGCGCTTCGCGACGGGTCAACCTGTTTGTTTTGGGGTCTGCCAGCAGGCCTCCTCCTTTGGTGCTGTTAAAGTGTCTGAATGCAAATTCAGATCTCGTGAATTCTGCCTCCAGTAGCTTCCACAGCATAGGTGCTCACTGAGCTTCTCGGGACCGATAAAGCCCTCCCACACAGTATAGGGTACACTGCCAAAAACTACACTTAGCAGCACTTCACTGTCTGTACCATGACTTTCTACCTTTGGTGAGTTGAGCAAACTCCATTTTAATCTGTGCAGGGGTTAGCTGCTAGAGACTGGGTTGTCTTGCCACTACCCAATGTGCCCCCCCTCGTCCCCAAAGGATGGACGGGCTGACATCCCTCAAACTCGCCACCTCCATCATGGCACAGTATTACATCCTCAAGGTGTTGTGGGTTCATGTTCCAGAAATCTCCAAAGATATTTCCAACCAAAGCTGGGTACAAATGCCCCTTCTCTAATATCTAAACCACCAGAATCCACTGCATTGTTCATTTTACCTGTCGAAATCCCTACTTTTAAGTAGAGAATGCATCTTGGTTCGATTAGTACACTGTTTGGATATGAAGACAGCAAAGTACACGCATTGTAAACCAAGCAGTTCTCAAACTTGCAGAAAGAAGGGTTTGGACAGCTGCAGCCCTGCTAGTTGAGGTGGGGAATGTGTGATAGACCTTGGGATATCACAGAGCAGCATCCTGAAGATACATTCTCGCACACTTGCGTCAGAAGGATTCCAAGATGACGGTGATGCTACAAGCTGCATTAAAAGATGCAGATCACACAGGTCAGGAAAATTGCCATGTCAACCAATACTGGAAAAGTCAAATGGAGGATTTTAAATGTTATTTAGAGGAAAGGAGACCTAGAAACAAATCCAAATACCAGAAACAACCTTAAAAAGTTACCTAGCCAATCCAAGGAACTGAAGAAGTACCAAAGCCCTGTAGGAACCAGCTACCTGGAAAGAAGTATTCCATGCTTTAGCCGGCCTACACCAGTTGCTCTGGAGAGGGACAACCCAGAGTAACACGCCACAGGAGAGCAGACTGCTATGAGAGAGGTGGACCCAGTGATTGTTCCTGAGACTAGCAGAAGTAGTTCTGGCAGTGAAGGCCTTTTTAAAGAGCCTTGGCGGGAGAATGACATACTATCACCTGCTTGGAAAGGATGCTGAATGAGTGGGGGAGAAATACAAATTCATGTGAATGCTGGGACACCTATGGTTTGGAATAGACCTGAATGGAATGCCGAGATACCCAAGATTTAGGAAACCTGAATTAAAGGCTGAGATATCAAACGTCTGAGAGAGACCTAAAGTGAATGTCTGAGAGTGATGTAAAATTAATATTGAAAAACCCATATCTGAGAGCCCTAGATTCCGCAAGGACGGTTGCAGGAAACCAAGTATAAATTGAAGAATCCAGAGGTTTGGGAAAAGCCTGAAGAATCCTGAGAAAAGGAACCAGAGAACCCGACATCCGTGAGAGGTCTTCAAAGATGCAGTGAAATCAAGATGACCGAAAAGGGGTCCAGACCGTGAATAAGTGCCTTCCTAGGAGAACTTACCTGTTTTGATAGGATTGGACATTTGATATTAGGATTTGTGAACGCTCTTGTTGGCCTAACTTTAGAACATTTGTGTGAAATGCTTAGGTTAGCCAGGAGGCCAAGAGACTCATTAAGATTAGTGTTTGGAACTCTGTTGATCACACCATTTAAACATTAATTTGTAGAATAGGGTATCCTGGGGTGGGACAAAGACTTTTTTAAAGGCTAGGGCAAGAACTTTGATGTGGGCACTCTTATATGAAGGTGTTCGCCACTTCAAAACAGACCCACTTTACATTGACCCATCCCTAACATTGTTTGCTTAAGGTCAACCTTATTTTTTGTAGACATACTCATAGATCCTATATGTGTTTTGTCCCATCCCATCCGTGAACAAATAATTGTAATCCATTTGAACCACATTCATTTTATCATGTGCCATTGCTCTGCCTTACCACATATTGCCTCTAGTTCTGTTAACGGCTTTGTTTGCCATTTATTGCATATCACCTGTAGCTGGTGAAGCATCTTGGATAGAAGCCATTAAACAAACACAGCAGTCACAGAAAGACTTTGTACATCTGCTGTAAAAAGAATGTTTTTCGATTTTTCGTAATTTGTCCAAACTGTTGAGGAAATGTGTGGTATCCTTTATGTATGTTTCAGTGGTTTGTATTATGGGTTGCACAAAATAGTCCAGATATGTACCTAATGGTTGAAGAATGTTGTTGGTAGCAGAGACAATGGGTCTCCCTGGAGGTTTATCTCTTGTGGATCTTTGGTAATGTATAAAATAGTGGTGTTCTTGGGTGGGTGGCTGTGAGAAAGTGACGTATGAAGTGGGGTCACTACTGCAAACTTGAGAGGATCTAGAACTATCCTAGAAGTATGTGAACTATTTATGGTCTGACAAATATGTCAGAAAGTATGCACCCCTTTTATGCACCACTCCATAAAGAGAAAGTTTAGCCACACAAAGTGATCACATTAATAAATATCTGGTGCTAAGTGAATATTTCTTTTTTTTCCTTTAAAAAATCAAATTAAAAAAGATAGATTTAGAAAGAACGCTCTGAGACTGCTCTGAGCGGTCTTTCTAAATCGATCAGTCACACCCCTGGAGGCACATGAGTTCCCGCAGGGGCTGACAGGCTCAGACACGGGTGTCTGAGGTACGCGTTTTAGGTATTCTGTGTGTGTGCACGTTTGTTTCTGTGGGGTAGGGGCCGGGGAAGCAGGTGAATATGCAAACATGAGTGTGTCCTGAATTGCTGTGTCTGATGGGAGTTCAGGGTGAATGCTTAGGGCGGGGAAGGGAGAGTCAGCACAGGCGAGGGCGGAGGTGGGCAGGGGAGCAGGGGAATGGCTTCCCTTGGGGGTTTGGAGGGGACACCTCCCCCTCCCCCCACCCCCTGCATCCACAGAAGTGTGATGCTTCCGTTTTTGAAGGCCGCACAAAATAGGCCGAAAGTCTTTTTGGTGTGCAGCCTTCGAAAGGTAGATATATCACATGGTACCAAATTTTTACTTGAAGGTGGGCGAGGTAGCACGTTCACAGCACCAATCTTGCCAGACAACACAAAACAGGAAGGACATCCCTCATTATTAAGGAATGTAACTAAGATGAGTGGTAATAGCTTAATTTGCATGGGTGGAGTTATGTATGCCAAAGTGTACAAGATGAAGAGGAATGTTATTTTCTTTTTTTTTTTTGTGCAAAAAGGATTTATGCCAGATTTGATTTTTATGAAAAACTTGAAACCACTATCACTGCCTTAAAAACATGTGTTGTTAAATAAGGACATTGTGCTTTATTACGACCCAGGCGGTAAGGGGTTAACGGTGCCGTAAAAAAGGTGTCGGCGCCGTTAAACCCTTACTGCCTAATTACGAGGTCCCTTTGCGGGTCCCGACCTTAACAGATGGTTTTACAAGCCGTTAAGCGTCTGGATACATTTGTGGAGTTAGCATGTCTGCACTTAGATGGAACCGTCAATACTCGCATGTCCACACTTGGATAGAATTGTGAACACTAGCCTGCGTCGCATCTAGATGGAATTGTGAATGTTAGCATGTCATTGGCAGATGCACTGGCCACTAGAGTCTAAATGGATGATAAGGGGAGCTATCAGAGAGCATGTTAGAGGCGGGGACTAGAGGAGTATGGAACCTGTATGCCAGTCAGACCCAGATCAGGACAGAGCCGCATCAGGGGAGACTACACTTCAATTCAGGATAGAGATGCAAAGTAACCAACCCTACTAACAATTTCCCTTTCTGCATACACCTCTCAAACTCCAAACCAAACACAACCAAAACATACAGCACAACAAACCGCACAAACTTCACTACATTGCAACAACAAAACAAAAACACACATAGCCTTGCACAACAGTACACGACGACTACCGGCCGCAAACACCCCAGGCCCAGCCAATGGACCCACCGGGCTGAGGCCGCCAACAGCACATCACTGTTCTCTTGCACTTTTCCTGCTTCCTCCCTCTAACTCAAGCTCCCCTCCTCTTTCAGAACCGCCAGAGCGCCAAGGGACCACTACGGTGGTGATAGTGCGCGGTACAAATGTCCTTTGACATTAACATTAAGGAAGGAACCCGCAAAGGGACTTTCGAGGTAATTACGGTACCGCAATTTGCGGTACTGTAATTACCGCCTTCCCCATTCCCATTGAGCCCTATGCGGGCAAAAATGGGAATGGGGAAGTGCCAATGGTGAATGGGGAATTACCGCCCCGCCAACCTTAGAATGAGGTGGTAATTCCGCCATTCACCATGGCGGATTTGGTAAAATACGGTTAACGCCAGGGTCGTAATGAGACCCATTGAAAGTGTGGCAGATGGCCTGAATGAAGCACGAAATCAAAGCACAAGGTCTTGAGGACGTTTCAAGGATTTTATTAATAGAATCACAGAGGTATGGATAGTTCTTGGAGTAAGAGTTAGAAAAGGAAAATAAAAAGATTCACCGGCTGGAAACAGGGTATGGAAAGTGGCACTAGGGCTGATCCTCTCACACCTCCAGGTGGGATCCCCACCATAACCCAGGCATCCATAACCCCACATTAGTGTTATTGCTCAGTAATCCCTACTGTCTGTTTGCCAAATTGCTCTAAAGGGGTGTCCCTGAGACGTTGGATATCAGTCTCCCTCAGGGACTTCCCACCTATCCCTACATTAGTGATGGTTAGTGCTAGTGGGTGGAGTATGGAACAAGTTACTTACCTGTAACTTGTTGTTCTCCAGCATGGGTCTGGCATGGATTCACATGCTCATGAATATTCCCCGTCGTCAGGCTGGGAATCCTCGGTAAAGAAAAAATCACTATCAGTTTCGTTTCTGATCTGTCTTTCTTAGTAGTAACCAATCACTGATCTCTGGGTCATACCGCCCCCAGCCAATGACTGCCCTCTCTCTAAGCCCCTCCCCTGGCAGCCATCCTCAGATTCGGTAGCACGTAAAGTGGCAGTATGACCAAGTGGAGAGCCGCAGAGGGGAAGGAGGGAGGGCGGGTTTGCATGTGAATCCATGCCAGACCCATGCTGGAGAACAACAGTTACAGGTAAGTAACTTGTTCCTTCTCCAGCATGGGGTCTGGCATGGATTCACATGCTCATGAATATAAGAATACATAGCAGTATACACATGCACAACCACGGGAGGTGGCAACAGGCTCAACATTAAGCAATACAAACACTCAACATTAAGCATCTCTTACCTCCTCACCAGGCTCACCTTAAGTGAACAGGTTGCGCAGCACTGCTTGGCCGACCCTAGACTCCTCCCTGGAGTCCCGATCGACGCAGTAGAATCTTGTGAAGGTGTGCATCAACCTCCACATAGCAGCCCTGCAGATGTCCAGCAGGGCACACCAGACAGGAACGCCGTGGTAGCAGCAATCGCTCTGGTCGAATGGGCTCTCGGACGGCCGGGCAGCGGTCGGTTTGCCAACCGGTGACAGTGCATGATGCAGCCAGAGAGCCATCTGGAAATGGAAGCCTTCGAGAGAGCCTTCCCTTGATTCACAGGTCCAAAGTTCACAAACAGCTGTGATGTCTTCCGAAAACTCTTCAGCGCTCTAGCTACGTCCAGCGAGTGCAGAGTCCTCTCGGCCTGCGACGGGAAGAAAACTGGCAACACCAAGGGCTCGTTGAGGTGGAAGTCCGACGGCACCTTGGGTATAAAGGAGGGGTGCGTCCTCAGCACCACCCTCCTGTCATGAAAAGTCAAGCATGGAGGCTTGCAAGATAGGGCCTGGATCTCTCCCACTCATCGTGCGGAGGTGATGGCCACAAGAAATGCTGTCTTCCACGACAGGAACTTCAACGGCGCCGAATGCATAGGCTCTAATGGGGCCCCCATGAGCCAGGTCAGCACCACATTGAGCTCCCGCGCCGAGGCAGGAGCCTTCACCGGCGGGAACGATCGGAATAGTCCCTTCATAAATTCCTTCACCAGGCGATGAGACCACAAGGACACCCGTCCAGTAGTTCTGGTGTATCGGGAGATGGCAGCCAGATGTATCTTGATGGAGGCGTGAGCCAGTCCAGCTTTTGCCAGCGACAGTAGGTATGGCAATACTTGAGGGGCCGTAACCCGAAGAGGGTTAATCTTCTGTTCACGTCACTAGACAGAGAACCTCTTCCACTTATGTCCATAGCACTTGAGAGTTGAGGACGCCCTGGCTTTTGCAAGAACCTCTCTGCAGTCAGCCGGGATATCGTATCCTCCAAACTCTAGTGCTGCAGGAGCCAAGCCTGCAAGTTCAGCGACTCCGGGTCGTGATGAAGAATGGCGCCTCCTTCTCTGGAGAGAAGATCCGCGTCAGTCGCCAGCTTGATAGTTGGGGACGCTGACAAGTCCAGAAGGTCCGGGAACCAGATCTGTCTTGGCCACGCCGGTGCGACGAAGATAATCCTGCATCTGGACCTCTTGAGCTGGTTGATGAGACGGAGCAGCAACGGCAACTGAGGGAACGCGTACAGGAACAGGCCGTCCCAAGGGAACGAGAAAGCATCGCCCATGCTCCTCGGCTTTGTGAACCTTTTGGCGAACCTCCGGCACTTGGTGTTCATCGCTGTCGCGAATAGGTCGATCTGGGTATTGCCCCATCGTTCGAAGAGTAGATCCACTTGATCCTGGCGCAGTTCCCACTAGTGGCACGAGCACAGCTCCCTGCTGAGTGAGTCGGCGATGGTGTTCTTTATTCCTGCCAGGTGGAAGGGCACCAGAAACATCCCCTGGGCGACGGCCCAGTGCCACAGATCCTGGGCCTCCTTGGATAGGACTGGGGATCTGGTGCCTCCCTACTTCCGGATGTAGAAGATCGTGGTGGTGTTGTCGGTGAAGATCCTCACCACCTTGCCCTTGAGGGACGGGAGGAACGATCTGAGGGCCCAGAACACGGCTCGGAGCTCCAGTATGTTGATATGTAGTGACCTCTCCTCCGGGAGCCAAAAGCCTCTTGCGTGGAGATCTCCGGTTTTCGCTCCCCACCCCTCCAGGGAGGCATCTGTCGTCACAGTCTCCTGATGTGCCGGGGTCTGGAAGCCTGCAGCCGCCGCCAGATGCGCGCAGGGCCCCACCACTGGATCGCTTGGCGGAAGGCCTCGTTGAGCGGGATCCTGTCCTCGAAGCTGCCCGCCGCTTGCATCCACCGGGCGTTGAGGAACTCTTGCAGTGGCCACATCCGCAGTCTGCACAGGCACACTAGGTATATGCACGAGGACATCATGCCGAGAAGGGACTTGATGGACCTCACCCTGGCCACATCCACGGTCAACAGCCGCTGCACCGTGCCCATGATGGCCTTCGTCCTTTCCTCCGACGGGGAGGCCAGCCACGCCACTTTGTCAAGCTTGGCTCCCAGAAACATTACGACCTGCGACGGAACCAGGTGGGGTTTGGTGAAGTTGATGAAGAAACCCAGGTCCGTGAGCAGTTGGATGGTCTTCGCTGTGTGCCTGACGGCAAGTTCTCTTGTCTTTGCCCGGATGAACCATTCGTCCAGGTACGGGTAGACGTGGATCCCCTGCAGGGACAGCCACGCCGCCACCGGTGCTAGGCACTTGGTGAATACCCTGGGCGCCGACTTCAATCCCAAGGGAAGGGCCTTGAATTGGTAGTGCCGTCCCTTGGACTACGAATCTGAGAAACTTTCGATGTCCTTTTAGAATGGGGATGTGAAAGTAGGCATCCGCCAAGTCCGGTGATGATAGGAAGTCGCTCTCCTCCAGCTGCCCCAGCACGTACTGGAGGGTAACCATACAGAACTTCTGGGCCTTGATGTACTTGTTTAAACGACGAAGGTCCAAGATGGGTCGTCAACCGCCGGTCTTCTTTCTTACAAGGAAGTACCGTGAGTACACTCCAGAGTCACTGAGCTTCTTTGGGACAAGCTTGATGGCTCCTTTCTTCAGCATCGCCCTTCAAGCAGCAGTTGGGGGACGTGGTTTTCCTTTCTGGCCACGGGGCGAATGCGGGGGCACTTCTTTAGAGAGTGTGCCCGCGGGCCAGGGCATCCAGCACCCATCGGTCGGTGGAGATGGACTCCCACACGCTGACGAACTTCGCCAGCCGGCCTCCCACCGGGGTGCTCAGGTGGGGGCCCGATGCTACGGCCGGTTCAGTCCTGCTTGGCACCGGCCTTGCTGCCTTGGCGACGACAACGAGATCCTCCTGACGTGCCGCGTCCTCTGTAGGCCTCCTGCGACAAGGAGCGGGCCGCGTGGCGGTACGTCGAGGAGCTGCTGCCAAACCCTTTGGAGGCACCTTGCTTGCCTCCGGAGTTCCGAAAGGGTGGCCGTCGTTGCTGCAAAACCCCCAAGGCCCCGGCCGTCTCCCTGTCGGTCTTGATGGCCTGCAGCGACTCGTCCACTGTCTTGCCAAATAGGTTATTCCTGTCGGAGGGCATGTCCAAAACTCTGGTTTGCACATCCTGCCGGAAATCGGTTACCTTGAGCCAACCACGCCGTCGAAGACAAACACCGTTATCCAACTGGCGGAAGCCGGTGTCCGCAATGTCCGTGGCCACCTAGCCCTCCTGCAGGATCTCTAGGGCCTCCGCCCTCTTGTCGTCCGGGAGGAAGTCCAGCAGAGGAGCCATCTTAAACGAAAGCTACCTGTCGTAACAGGCCACAATCGCCAAGGTGTTGGCCGCTTCAATCGTCGTCGCCACCGACGAAATGACCCGTCACCCCATGGCGTCCAGTTTCTTCCCCTCGCCGTCCGGGGGGAGGTGGAAGACGAAGCGTAGCCCCCACCGCCTTCTTCCTGGCCGCCACCGAGATGACCGAATTCGGGGTCGGCTGAGCCCTAAGGCACAGAGGAGCGGGACCCGGGAGTCGTGGACGGGTTCTTCAGGAGCAACAGCCCCTCGTCAAAGATGTCGTCAAGTAACGGGATCAAGAGGACCATCTTCCTTTTGGTCTCACGCCATTTATAGAGGAAACCTTCCTTCTTCTGTTTTTCGGGGCAGAGCGCAAAGAGCTTGGATGCCCAGGCAATCATGGCGTGGAAGGTGCCAATTTCGCTGGGCGGGGAGGCCCGAGGAGGAGGCGGTGATGGAAGGTCCATCCCGTCGTCACCAGTCATCTGTCCCCGTTGTGGCAGTCTCCCTTCCCGTGTCCTTACTAGGATCAGGGGAAGGTGATGAAGGCTGTGAGGGCCACGAAGGCTGGAAGGGCGGGGGGGTTGAACTCTTCTCCGCTTGTTTGGAGGGCTCCCCAACAAGCCAGGTTCCTCTGCATCGTCTGTTGGGGTAAGGGCAACCTGGTCCATATCTCTGTACATAAGGCCTGGATCGCCATCAGGATGGCTCCCGAGTTGTCCTGAGGCTCGGGTACCGGCTGTGACGGGTGCAACGGTTGGGGAGTGGAATCCTCTGCCTCCACGGGAACTTCGTCGGCACCACCGTCGCTCTCTTCGTCCGCCTCATCGGGATCCCTCCCATGGGAACGGACCTCCTTGAGCTTCTTGTTGAGGATCTTCACGACCCCAGCCAGTTCCTCCTCAGAGGCTGAATCCCTGTCTGTGATGGCCACCGGCCCCCCCCACCCCCATCTTTTTCCACCGGGGTTCTCACAGGGGTCTTATTAATGGGCTGAAAAGAGGATTCCCTCTGCGGTAGTAGGGAAACTCTGGCCCCCGATGTCGCCTCCACTGGGGTAGCCTCCACAGGCTTCGCCAAGGCCGCCACGACTCCCTCGATAGAGGCCTTAGCCGGGTGAATCGAGGCCTTCACGACTTTAAGCGCCAGGAGGCCTTCACCTTGGGGGGAGGGTCACCGCCTCGCTCCCCCTCAGCTGTTTCCGTCGGGATCAACTGGGGTTTACCGGGTTCTCCAATTTCCTCTTCCCCGAGCCAGAGCGTTGGCTCGTGGTTGATGGCGTCGGTGAAAGCTTGCCCTGCCTGGCAGCCGAGGAGCCAGACCGTTCGGCGCTCCCAGTGCCCGCAGACTCGCGGTGCTTAGCCTTTTGTTGGGCCCCCGTCGTCGGAGCGCCCTCAAAGGACTTAGAAGTCTGCTCAGATCTTTGCTTCTTCTCACCTGCTGGGCTCTTTCCTTCACGCCAGTTGGTGAGGCGGATACGCCAATCCTTCATGGTCCGTTCCGACATGTTCTTGCAAAACGCACAGTTGTTTTCCACGTGCATTTTGTCTTTGTGCAGGCAGTAGAGGCATCTAGAATGCTCGTCCTCCTTGAAGACATTGCAATCCGCATCCAGGGCAGTTCCTGAACAGCTTGGATCTGGGCGTCGAGTTTCCTTTGTCCTGGGCCATGTCCACGGGGTAGGCCTCAAGGTCTTCTGGAATCGTCCAAGAAGCGTAACTCGACGAGAACTTCGCCCTTGAGGGGCGTAGAAAATTCCGAAACGGGTCCCCGTTGATCGGAAGTAGAAACGGTGGAGCTTGAGGCTCGATTGATCGAAAAAATGATAACTCTATGAAAAATTGCAAAACGCTGTAAAAGCTCGAGAGCTATAGCACTTGAACGTGCGGTAAAAATCTGAGGATTGCTGCCAGGGGAGGGGCTTAGGGAGAGGGCAGTCATTGGCTGGGGGCAGTATGACCCAGAGACCAGTGATTGGGTACAAATAAGAAAGACAGTTCAGAAACGAAAATGAAACTGATTTTTTCTTTACCGAGGATTCCCAGCCTGACGACGGGGAATATTCATGAGCATGTGAATCCATGCCAGACCCCATGCTGGAGAAGGGTCACTCCCCTTAACCCCTTTTGACAGGATCAAGACCCTGACACATAAGTAATGTAACAAATTCATAATGTATGGGAGGATACCCTCCCATGCAGTATCTACAGTTACGTCAACTGATTCAGGCCCCCACCCATTTTTATGGAAACACGCTTGATTTAGTATTTGCCAAGGACGAACTGCTATGCCCTGGCCCCATCGAATCAGTGGTGTGGTCTGATCACCACTTGGTATCCTGTACTTTTACACTTACGAATCCACCTCCTAAATTACTCCCGCCAAAAACTCTGTTGTGTTCCTGGTGATCGGTTGATACTAAGTATCTAAGCAACCAAACAGCCACAGACTGTGCCTCTCGGAGGCCACTATCTTTAAAATCACTCTCCCAATCATTTCTGGCCACCGCAGATCTGTATGCCCCTCTTAAATGAATTCAAGGCCGTAGACTACCCCCAACCCTGGTTTACCGACCAGCTTAAATCTGCTCATCTGAAACTCAGACAACTGGAGCGAAAGTGGTGCAACAGCTATAACCCTGTGCTCAGAGACTCACTCCTACAAACTTGGACTCTCTTATTATCTGGCCGAGGTTAAGCTGGCTAAATCCTCTCAGAAAATTGAAGATGCTTTATGTCAGTCTAAAGCTCTGTTTTCAATTGTACATTCATTAGAATCCTCTGAGGCCCTTACGTCCAGGGTCAAGCCCTCTCAACAGCTCTGTGACGACCTTGCCTCTTTTTTATCACCAAAATTGAATTGATCCGCTCAAATATCGCAAAATCCCCTGCAATAATGACACCAGTTGCCATTACACCAGTATCTGCCCCCTCTATTGACTAGCCAGCTATCTGGTCTACTTTCCCACTTTTTAGTGAGGAAGAGGTCTTAGCCGCCATCCTGACAATCAAATCATCTTCTCCTGAGGATGCTATTCCCGCCACTATTATGAAGAAGATTGCCCCAGACCTACTAACAGATATCACCTCGGCCATCAATGACTCATGCCAGTCAGGCCTGGTCCCATTGGAGCTGAAATCAGCAAGGGACATTCACCTTCTTAAGAAGCCTACAATTGACCCCACAGTCCCTGCTAATTTTCGTCCAATTTCTTTTCTTCCCTTTCTGTCGAAACTTTTGGAGTCTCTCATCACTCCCCTTTTGTCTTCTTTTTTGGAATCTTCCAAAATTCTTAATCCCGCTCAGGCTGGCTTTAGACCAGGGAGAGGCACGTAAAGTGTGCTGTTGTCGGTACAAGACGACATGTCCAGACTAGTTGATGCAGACGGAGTAGGTGCTTTGATTCTGTTGGACTTATCAGCCGCTTTCGATACGGTTGACCATCCTATCCTGCTCTCACGTCTGGCTCAAATTGGGATATCTGGCCAAGTCCTTGCATGGTTTACCTCTTTTCTTTCAGACCGCACCCAAACTCTGGTCATGCCCCCCTTTCTTTCTTCTTCCTACTCCCTTACTTGTGGTGTCCCGCAGGGATCCTCACTTTCTCCAATTTTAACATATACATTTGGGCACTGGTCTGCCTTATCCGCTCTTACGGCCTCAATTGCTACTCTTATGTGGGTGATACCCAAATTCTGATCCGCTTACATCAAGACCAGGGTAGGGTATCGACATGCCTCCATGATTGCTTGAGAGCCATGGGGAACTGGATAGAACAGAACTGGCTTACACTTAACGGCGACAAAACAGAGGTAATGGTGGTGGGCTGCCCCCCGGACTCCTCACTGTGGGCTTCAGCCTTTTGGCCCTCTTCTTTGGGCCCACTTCCGAGCCCAGTCAGCAAAGTGAGAAATCTGGGCGTTATACTTTCTGCTACCCTCTCCATGTCCAATCAAGTGACAGCTGTGTGCCAAGCCGCCCATCACCAGATCAGGCTCCTTAAGAGGGCCCTACCTATGATAACAGAAGCCTCCCGCCCCCCTGTGGTGGCAGCGTTGGTGCTTTTACGTTTAGACTATTGTAACTCCCTGTATCTGTCGCACCGATTGGTTTAATACAGCGGCTGCAGCGTATGCAAAACCTGGCAGCTAGGCTAGCCACTGGCACTCCTTATGGTGCCCATATTTCCCCAGTACTCCGCCAACTGACTGGCTTCTGGTGGGCCAGTGGGTCCTTTTTAAGTCTTTGTGTATTGTGCGCAGGGGGGTCCATGGCCAAGGAGCAGAGTTTTTGCAAGCAAAATGTACTAGTTATGTCCCTACACGGGCTCTGCGTTCCTCGACCACTAATCTTCTCGTCTCTAAATTCAATCGTGAAAGGATCGGGGGCAGAGCCTTCTCTATTGCTGTGGGGAGACTCTGGAACAGCCTTCCCTCGACATTAAGAAGCGCTTCTAATCATCTTGGTTTCAGAAGAGCTCCTAAGACCATTTTGTTCTAATTCTTCTCTCCTTGGCCACTCTCTGCGGGATCAGCTCTCCCTTTTCAGCGCCATGATGCCTCGGCAACCGCGTGCTTTACAAGCTTAATTAACATAACATAATATACATTTGATAGCAATGAAGGGTTGGTCTAATTTTCCTGCTGATCCTCCTCTAGCTTGGTGTTATTTACGCTATCATTTCACTGGATGAACACCATAAAGTCAAATCCTCTATGGATGTCTCATTGATCATTCATGATTGTATAGAATTACAACAGAAGTAGGAATGGGACATTGGGCCTCATTACGACCCTGGCGGAAATCGAAAAACGATGGCGGAAATGCAATACCGCCATCGAATAGCGCTCGGTGCGACTATGACCCGTCACCGCAAAGTACGAAGCCATTAGCGACACCGTAGTGAACGCCAACGCTAATTGCACCAAATACGCGCGCGCGCGCCATGCCAAACCGTAAATACCACCATGGCGCAAGGGTACGCGAATTCCGACCCTAGCGGACATGTACCTAACGCCATCAAGCACGGCGGAAAGTACCATTCCGCCATGGTGAGAAGTACGGCATCGCGAATCAACCGTAAACGGCCCCACTGAGTGCCTGTACACCGCTCCCTGCCCACAAAGTACAACTCCCCGTAGGTGCAATGAAGTCACAATGCAACCAGTGAAATGCACAAGTCAGCCATGCATGCCAACGAACAAAAGATACACAAGAGGGGCCAATGGGAGCTGCAGGGCACAGATGGCACGAATACAGAAGCCATTCCAATGGACATGACCACAGTCCTCCCCCCAAGAAACGCACGCAAACACAGGCACCTGTGACCAGCAATATTCCGAAAATCACATCATTCCACCAGTCCACCTGGCTGACCGGCATCTGTCACACAAAACCCAATCCCCCGCCCCTGAGCATGACAACATTCAAACAGTCATATTGGCAGCCCCCATCCCTGACCTCACTGGGCTACGTAGGCAAACGCGCCCAGCACAGTACCACGCAACTAAACTCCGAAGCTGGAACCCAATGCAGGTCTCCTCACAAAACATCGCTCCCCAAATAGGAATATGCCACATCACTCGCAAAGAAGAACGCTACACGGCCCATATCAGAATAGAAATTTAATGCACAACAAAATCACCAAGCCCATACAGCCATTAGGCCATGAACTCCAAAACACATTTCACCATTGTGGGCTGCATCCGCAAGAAATGACCAGCTACTACTTGTGTGACGCCCTGTTCCATCATGGTAAACAGAGCCACATTCACGTACGAAAAGGCAACATGGAAGCGCACAGAACCGCAGGGCCGTCCCAATGGGGAGGCACTAGTCCAGCTGAAAGGCCGAAATGTTGCTCCGAGCCACTAGTACTGCGTAAGGGCATGTGGCCCATTGGCGATCGTCCCATAAGATCGTAATGCTGCTCCACTGATTAACACGAAGCAGCAGGTGCCGGGAGTAAAAGCCATCTGCAGGAGTGGCATACAGATGGCAGTGGCAAAAGGGGAGGAGATACCTGTCAACCAAAAGAAAAGAAAAAGAACAGAATGGCCATCAGAACTACATTCCAACAACTCACTCCAATGATCACACTAAATCCACAGCCATATGCATGCTAGCCCACTCCAAAGGATCATCACCACCCCAAAACCACTTGCGACTCATAACCATCTATATCGAGGTGCAAACACCATCACAAACGAGTGTACCTGTGCATGCGTCTGTTAAAACAGAATCCATCAGATGGGATTGGTAACGTGCATGGACACAAGTGTCTGAAGGCGCGTCGAGACAGGGAGGGCTCAACAAGGCCAGATAGACGATGGTCCCACTATGGCAGCCCTGCATCACATAGCGCAGGGGAGGCGGACAGATTCCAAGAAGCCCTGTACATGGCAAACTCTGTATCAAATCATCTGCCCATGCATCCATTCATCATTCCCACATCCCGGTATAAAAACGCCTGAATATTTACTCACATGACATTAGAAATATCCATTGAGTCTGTGCGTTATGCAGCCTGCAAAATCCACTCTGCCCCAGGCCGTTATTCCAGTGTTGTGAAGTAACATGTATTTGGGAACGTCCGGCCACATCGCCCACGTCGCTATTGCGCATCCCAAACTATTCATATCAATCATTGCATCCTCGCCATGGCCCCTGTCTCAAGGACATTGAACAATAGAACGTTATATTTGCAGTCAGACCTGTGGGCATCTCCTCGCCGCTAGCTGAAAACCGAAAGCGCCGCCCTTCGAATTCCTCATTTGCAACATCACGTCGAAAAGGCATCTGTGGCCGTTTGAAATCACAAATTAATCCATCTAGTGCGGCTGTGTGTGAAAATGGCAACTGCCTTCACTCACAAATGGGACGCCCCGCCCGTCGTTGCAACTCGGTACAGTGATGCATGAGGGCCCACCGTTACTCGAGTACTACGTTCCACTGACCCTTCACAAGTCTGTTCGCGACTGCAAAGATTGTATGTGAAACAATGGGACCATAGCCGATTGTACATATCAACAAATGTTACACGGCCATCGGGTACAAATACATGATTGCTATAGCAAGATGCCATTACTCGAATTGCAGCGTTGTGTGCGGGACGTGCTCGGCCAAAGGGGAGAGCAGCTTGCACAGGTGGAATGAATCACCACAGGTGGAGGCCATACAGCCTGAAGACACATAAATTGCACACCCAGTCTCCTCCCACAACCACACCCACTCCGAAATGCTACCGGCAGGACTCGCGATGTTGGCCCTGGGGGACCTGATAGCACTGCAAGTACTCCAACTCCAAGAAGAAGACGAACAACAACTACAACCGGCCGCACGGAGGGGACGCAGGAGGAGGAGGAGGCCAAGGCAGGGCCAGCAAGGGCCGCCAGCCAGCCACTACCACCACGCAGGCAGCCCGCAATCCCACGCCTCCGAGCACATCCGTTCAACCTCACTGATGAGCAGATCCACACCCTCTACCGTTTGGACCGGGACACCATAACCGCCATTGTGGACATGACACAGGCTGACCTTGTCAGCATGATAGATAGCCCAACCGCCATCCCACCCCTACTGAAGGTGGTGTCTGTACTACACTTCCTGGCCACAGGCACCTACCAGCACACAGTCGGACAGTTGCATGGCATTTCTCAGCCACTGTTCTCACGGACACTATTGCAAGTGCTCGATGCCCTCCTGCAGCACGCAGACGACTACATCTCTCTACCACGCTCGGAGCAGGAAATTACCAACACAAAAGTGGGATTCCATGCACTTGCCGGCATACCGGGTTGCATTGGTGCCATCGACTGCACCCATGTGGAATTGGTGGTCCCACATGCCATGGAGGCCCAGTACCGCAACCGAAAACAATTTCATTCCCTGAATGTACAAATGGTGTGTGACTCCAACAGGATCATTACACATTGTTGTGCCCGATTCCCTGGATCAACCCATGATTCTATGGTCTTGAGGAACTCTACAATACCACGCTACATGGAGCGACACGCAGGGAACAGATCCTGGCTACTCGGTGAGTCTCATTACATGCATGATAATGTGGGGTATGTGATTCGGCAATGACCTGGCAGGAAGGGGGGGGGGGTGTGCGTACGTAGCAATGGCATTCCACATCATACGTTTATCGTCCACATACAGGTGATGCTGGATATCCACTGAAGAGATGGCTCCTCACACCAGTCCGGAACCCACGGGACCAGCATGAGGAGGACTACAACCATGCCATTCACGTACCCGTGTAGTCATTGAACAGGCATTCGGCCTACTGAAGACTCGTTTCCGCTGCCTCAGCAGGTCTGGCGGGGCACTCCTGTACCGCCATGTGAAGGTTGCAAAGATGGTCATGGCATGTGTCATGCTCCACAACATGTGCGTACGTAGAAATGTGCCCATGCCCCCTGACGCAGAACTGCAAGCACCTGATGATGGTCATGATGAGGGTGGGGATGTGGCAGCACCTCAAGGAGTCTGCGAGGCACAGGAGGGCCGTGACATTCGTCAGCATCTCATTGATGCATGCTTCTAGCACTCACGCCTGGTGGCTGATACATGGACACGGTACTCGTGGCACTGTGTGTGTCTGGTACATGCACAATATGGACTGTACGCCTATGATGGCCGAGTACACAAAGATAATTGTCCACACATCTCATTGGTTGATCGTGCACTGTTTATGGCATATGTGATATCATGTTGAACACCCTATCGACCCGCCACCCAAGTGAGCCCAAAACACCCCCTCCACCCTCCTACCTCCCCCCCGAACACCAGTGTCCAAAGATGCTCATGGTCAGTGGGCAGTCGCTATTGCAAGCCCCCTCTGCGGGTATCAGGGGCACCCCTGCCTGTGGAGCGCAGGTTCCTGCCGGATCTACGTTGGGGGCTGCCCTGGACGGAACTTGCAACGGATGATGTCTCTGCCTGCTCACGTCCATGCATGTCCCTAAGGGTTTGTGAGAGCTCAGTGAGCACACGGCGCACTGCGGAAAGTTCGGCACATACGTCTTTGGACGTCGCATGCAGTTCCCCCCTCAGGCTCTCGGTGCTTCTCTCCATTTGGACTCTCAGGCTCTCGGTGCTACTCTCCATTTGGACTCTCAGGCTCTCGGTGCTACTCTCCATTTGGGCTCTCGGTGCTACTCTCCATTTGTGCCCTTAGTGTCTCTGTACTTCTCTCCATTTCTGCCCTAAGTGTCTCAGTTGATGTTTCTATGTCTGCCTTAGTGCCCCCACATTCATCGGCATGGTCCTTGAGGAGCGTGGCCAGTTGCTGCTGTTGCACGATTAACTGGTCGAGGGACTGTTGCCTCTGCTGGGCCATGGCCATTTGCGGGGGTGTCACAGAGGGGCTGGTGACCTCATGTTGCCTTGCCACAGGGCTTGTGGGGGATGGCCAGTCGTCGTCTTGTGGGTGCCCCTGCGTGGTATCCTCATGTTGTACGGGATGGGACAGACAGGGGGATTGGGACAGGTCATGGATGGATCTGACTTCGACATCCCCGTCTTCTGTGTCGGAGCATGCTGCCATCAATGGGGTGTCACCTATGGTGCTGCTGCCACCAGAGGCAGTGCCTTCTGTGGCATCCGTTGGGGGGACCTGTGGTGGTGGTGTTGTGGGCATGCTGGCTGCTGGGGTGCCTGTTGATGTTCCCTCCTCTGTGCTGCCACCTGATTTGTGCTGCTGCCGTGTCTTGATGCGTGCAGCTGAGGTGGAGGGTCTTTGGCCGTTGGTCTTGGCCCTCTTTGCAGGTGTGCTGGTAGGGGTGTCCTGATGCTCGTCGTTTGGATCGGACCCTGTGGTGGAGTAAAGGAGGGCGAGGGTTAATAATGGGTCTGTGGGAATTGGAATGGCATTGTATCACATGCATTGGGGTGGTACCTGAGGGTGATTTGGGTCGGGGCCTTGGAGGTGCTTTCATTTGTGTGTGGAGTGAGGGTGCAGTTGTTTGGCAGCCTGCAGTTAGGGTGTGCCTGCTGCACGTGTAGTGCGTGTTTTAGGGGTTTTTAATTATTTATGTATTTATTGTGAGTTTTAAAGTGCGCTATCAGGCCGATGTGTGTGGACGTTCTCCTGGACATGTGTTTCTGTTGCACTATGTGGACAGATGGTACTTCACATGATTGGACATTGTGGATTTAGCATTTTTTTATTTGGCCCACCTACCTGAATCTTCGGATGTCTGCACTCCTTTCTCCATCCCTCCGACTCCCTCTATGGTCTCCATTCCAATGGTGGAGGCACAGATTTCTTCCCAGGGGGTCAACTTGATGGGTGATTCAGGACCTCCCCCGGTGGCTGTAGCAATGTTGCGGTTGGCAGACAGTATGCTACGGACGCGTATCCGCAGGTCGTCCCATCGCTTTCTGCATTGCTGTGGGTTGCGGGGTGCGGTCCCCACCGCACTTACCCGCTGTGCCACCAGAGCCCATATGGCCTTCTTGTTCGCAAGTGCCGTCCTGGTCATTTGCGTGGAGAAGACGACGGCAGCATTCTCCTGGAGGGTCTCTGTTAGCACGGTGAGTTCCTCACGGGAGAAGTGGACCTGCCGCTTGCGGTCGCACGCTTTCTTCGCTACTTTTCCCATTTTTCTCGGTTTCGCTAGGGTGGATGACGGGTTGGGGTGTGTCTCAGGGTAGTGTTTTTAGTGGTTGTGTGGATTTTGTGGTTTTATAGGTGTACGGCGGGATGTTTCCCGTTCCGGGCCCATGTTTTTACTTCCGTTTCCGTATATTTACGGTCACCGTACTTTCCGGTTGGCGCTCACTGCGGTGTCCGCTGAGATGGGTGGCGGTATTGCACCTAGGGTGCCGTACGGCGGCGGTGTGGGCCGTTTTGGGGTCATTTCCGCCATCGCGGACTTTGCACTTCCGCCATGGCGTGGTGCTCGTGCCCGATGGGTCGGAATGGGCCGCACTTTGCTCCTTCGTGCAATGGCGGAAACGCTATTTACGCTGTGGCGGTCCGGTCAGTCGCTTTCTGCCAGGGTCGTAATGAGGGCCATTGTGTTTAATGAGATGAATTAGGTAATTAGTTTATTACTTTTAACTTTATCATAGGGAGGCAGTCTGCCTTCACCTGAATGAAGATGGATCAGAATCCGAAACGCATTGTGAATTTAATGGGAAGTTTAGACTTTTAGAGAACTGATAACAAATTGAGATATTTGGTGGTTTACTTCTCAGTGTGGGCGGTTTACGTACTGAAATTATTTGGTCTTAAGTCCCGAAGGAGTCCCAGTCGGTGTGCGCTTTTCATTTGGCTAAGGAGGAGTGGTGCTGGCTGTGACTTGTGGCGGATACTGTTGTTTTCACCAGAGAATCCACCTTTAAATACTGACTCGGGAGGGGGAGGAAAGGGGGGGGGCATAGCGCTGCGTGCAAGCCCCGAACGAATCCCAGTCTCTGACGAGGAACGACAAGCACCACAGCCTCCATGGAGCAAGGGGGCGATGGAAAACCTGATGCTGATCTCCTAGAGGTAGAGATCGTGTCAGACGAGAGGTCAGCTTTGGCGCTGGTCGCCAGTTTTCCCTCTAAACTATAGACCCCAAGAGGGCAGTCAAAATCTTAAACAAAACCAACAACCTACCTCTGGTTTCTGGCTGTATTGACCTTGAAGCAGGGAGAGTACTCGGATCAACAGACGCTGGCACAACAACTTCGCCCACGGCGATCAAATCGGAGCAAGGGAAATACGAATGAGCCACAAACTAGTTTCCATAGGCAGGATAGGAGGGCAACGAGGGCTCGAGCAGGTCCAGCAAAACTTCGGAGAAATGGGAGTCTAAACGCAAATTGATAAGTCTAAACATTATTGATCAGGAGGCGAAAAAAAAGACATACTGAATTGACGATTGCAAATCCTTGTCAGCGTGAAAGTGAAGACGCTGCAAAAACAGCTGAAGATGGGTGCACAAATTCCGAGACACCACTCATAACAGTGCCGGAGAGGCAAATGTCCACACCCTTGACAGAAGCAAAACAAAAGGTTCGAAGATTCCATTTCAACAAGTGGTCAATCGCGAATGGATTAAAAGAGTATGACCTGCGTATGAATTTAATTACTAAAATGAAAATGAATGAGAAATCCAAAGAAGGGTCTCAGCCCATTAGAGACCGAATGGGCAAGTGCATGAGTAGAGGCTCCGATGACATAGGTGTGCATTCGATTGAGAATGAATTACGAGAGTTTTGCACAACTGCGCTTTGCACAAGAAAAGAATCTGCTAAGAGAACTAAGCGAAACAACAAAACGAACGAAACACTTGATAATAATGTCAAAGGGGCACATGCCAACGAGGCAAATTGTACACATCAATTGGGGGGCAAGGAGCTAGAGAGTGAATCCCTCTGCCTGCAAAATCGGTCAAAAAGCCTTCTGAACAATAGTGTGCATGGCAGTCGAACGCACAATTGTGACTCGGCCACACATGAGACAAAAAAGTCCTATCCGGGCGGAAAAGGCAAATAACAGATCTCAGAAACAGCCAGAGCGGACAAAGAAGTCAACATGGAGACCATAACACTAACAACCTTTCAATTGCGGCTGGGATTCAAATTCATAACAATGTCCTGGCCACCATGACAATTTCCATGGCCCCCTTCACTAAGCTCTACAAAGTACTGAATGAAAACATGAAAGACAATGCCACATTACTGGCCATGACACATCCAGAACTGACATTTCTGGAGACGTTTACAGCAAAAGTGGAGGAATGACTAAACTTAGAAGCAGAATCCTCATTAAACTGGCAGTGTTGTTTGTGCGACATGGCCAGCAGGGAGCACCTCGAAAACTCAGCAATGATGGCAGCTCTCCTTGACTCAATACAATGGATGAGAACACTAGTTGCCGACAAGGAAAAGGGGCAGCTATTAAGTCTAGAAAAGGGGCTGAGAGAGAGGAAACAAGCCCACAACTTAATGCTTCGGACCGACGACATACACTAAATAGTCACAAGGTGATTGCTGTGGGCTCTCAGAGAAACCTAGGTGTCAAAACTCTAAAGAGGAGAAGCGAGCCACACAGCGAAAGGATTGATCCACAACCGAGAGAAGCGTAAAGATGAAAGTAGTAGAATTGAGAACGGAAACCTGAATGGAAGATCAAGCAACTGAGTGAATCAAATCACTGCTGTCGGAACACAACACGAAAGTGAAAGGAAATCAAATACCTTGCCAGTCCTAGAAGGAAACTGACAAAAGAAAATCCTAAAGGTCAAAGCAGACAACAGAGCCAGCAAGGGTATTCCACGAGAAAGAAAAGCCCAAATCAAGACTGAGTGCTCAGACGACTAGTTATACCCAATATTTCTAAAAGCTAAGACGAAGGATGACAGAGGCTCAATAAAGTGATGTTCGAGTGGATTGGGTCCTCCGACGTATTCCATCTCTATGACAGGTAATGTCCTCAGCTGTGCTGCTTCAGAAAATCTTCGGTGTCTGCGTCCTGCGTCAATGACGTAGATGCGCCGTCCCAGAGGACCTCCGGCGGCCGACGTCACCCGATGTGATAAGTAGGACGCACGACGCCCATAGCCTCAGTTCCGTTTTTTCCACGAACGTGTCCACTTCGTGAATCTTGGTACACCTCGACTCTTTGAAGTTTGCCGTTATTTCTTCTCGGTTCGTTGAACCTGTTCGTTTTTTTGTGAAGACCTGTTCGTGGCGATGTCTACTTCGTCTTCAACCCCGCGTCCGGGCTTCAAGAAATGCCGGGACTGTGGGTCCAAGATGTCGGCCACGTACTCGCACGACGCCTGCCTCTGGTGCCTCCGGGAGGCCCACGATACGGACGACTGTGTCGACTGCCAGTCGCTCACAGCCAAGGCCTTGCGGGAACGCATGAAGAAGCTGTCGGTAGGTCGGGTGTCTAAGCCCCGGAAGTCGAGGTCTGCGGGGCTTTTGACGGATGACTCGAGAGGCGACTCTCCGCGTCATCGTCGGAAGTCCAGTGGGTCTCCTTCCAGGAGTCGGTCTCGCCACTCCTCCTCCCCTTCGAGGCATTCCAGGAAGGGTTGGCATCGGTCACCTTCCCCTTCCCCGTCCTCTTCCGAGGACTCCGCCCGTCGGCGGGTCGCTTATCCCACCATGCAAGCGACACCGGAGGAATGGGCTTCCTTCGGAAAGCAGATGATAGCGATTCTTGAATCGCAGGGCACCGGTCCGTCCACGCCTCTGAGTGGGGTCGGTCGGCACCGGTCAAGAGACACGGCTCGTACGCCTTCGGGCTCGGGTGGTCGGCACATCTCGCGGGAAAGGTCCAGGTCGGACAAGGGTAGCCGTTCTCGCCATGCCCGCTCCTGTGCCGTTTTCGAACATGACGTCGACGCCTGTGGCGCAGAGGTCGTCTACTATTTCTCTCGAGGCTCTGCCTCCGAGGGGGTCGTCGACACTGTCGGGCGCCTAGGTCGTCGAGAGACACGCTCGGAGCTCCGGCTTCGAGGCCTGTGTCGATGCTGGCGGCCCTGCAGCTGACGTCGATGCCGTTTCTGTCGACGCCGGCGCCGACTCGTTCGGCGCCCCGACGCCTTTCAAGGCGGTGGTGTCGGAGGGGCCCCGTGGCACGGGGTTAGCCCCTAGAAAGGCTCTGGCTAAGGACAGGCACAGCTTTGGTCCCCAGATGTCTTCCTCTCACCGCCTGGAGTACATTTCAGACGGTGATGAAGGCTCTGATGAAGGCATGGTTCCGGTTACGGTACCAGATGAGCTTATCTCGGGCCATAGCCAGTTTGATGACCTGAAGCAGCCACTGCATGATGCCAGTGGACTGGATACCTCTACAGAGGTGGGGTTTTGTAGGCCGGAGCCTGGCACTCATGCCGATTCTTCATATCGGCGCCTTATGTCTCGGGTCACCGAGTACTTGGGTTGGTCAGCTCCCCCAGGGGAGTTCGTTCAGGATGATCTCACGGACATCCTTGATCTTGGTCCCCCCACTGACCCGGTATTGCAGTTTCAGATGGCTCTGCAGAGAAGGGTGGCGGCGGCTTGGACTGCTCCGGAGAGTCTCCCGGCAGTGGGCAAGACTTTGTCGTGAAAATACCGTCCAGCCAGTAGCGACCCCTGCTACTTGTCCAGGCACCCCACTCCGGAGAGTTTGGTGGTGCAGGCAGCTACGGCCCCAGCAAAGCAGGCGTCGTATCCTACCATCCCTCCGGATAGGGAAGACAAACGTTTTGACGGCTGGGCAACGAAAGTGTTTTCTTCAGGGGGTATGGCGCCTCAGGTGGCCAACTCCATATGTGCCTTGTCTCGTTTCACACACACTCTGTGGAACTGTGTTGCATTAGCGGCTGAACATATTCCCGAAGGGGATGAACGGGATGGTTTCCTTGCTATGGTTCAGGATGGCTAGGATGCCATGTGTGAGGCCATTCAGTCGGGTTTGGACATGGCAGATTGTGTCAGCCGGTCCATGGCCGCGAGCACCGTAATAACGCAGGTTTGCGTGGTTGTGGAAGTCTGGGTTCGCTCCTGATGTGCAGTCCCGGCGCCTCAACATGCCCTTTGACGGTGAACATCTTTTTGGCCGCAAGGCTGTCGAGAGCCTTGAGAGGACAGCAATGGAGGGGAGGTTCCTTTCGCTATTACTCGTCCTTCAGTAAAGCAAGAGGAGCTAGCAGTCAAAGAGGCCACCGTAAGAGTGCCAGAGGTGGAAACAAGGGTACTCAAGGGTACTCAAGGTGCCAAGGCCGCTTGGGCAGTTGCCTCTTTGCCCTCAGGCAACGCCGCAGCCGCTCCCACTCAGTCATGAGGCCATGTTCCATGGTTCGCCGGTTGGGGGAAGGCTGGCGCAGCATCTTGTAGAGTGGCGAGCCATTACTTCAGATGTGTGGGTTCTGGAGATCATAACCCACGGCTACTGCCTTCCCTTTCGTCAGAGGCCTGACGACAATCCACCTGGGAAACCTCTCTTTGAAGAGTCTGGATCCGCTGCTTGCGCAGGAAATTCAAGCCCTGCTGGAGAAAGGCGCCATAGAACTGGTGCTTGTGGCAGAGAGGAACAAGGGATGGTATTCCCCTTATTTTTTGATTTCAAAGAAAGATGGGGGATTGAGACCCATCATGGACTTGGGTGGTTTGCACAAACTCCTCAGGAAGGACAAGTTCAAGATGGTTACTCTCTCTCTCAAGTCCTCCAGGCCCTTCAACTTCAGGACTGGTTGGTGTCTCTCGACCTCAAGGACGCTTACTTCCATGTGCCGATCCATCCCAAGCACAAGAAGTACCTGAGGTTCGCGGTTGGCGACTCGCACTTTTAGTTTCGGGTCCTGCCGTTCGGATTGACCTCCGCCCCGAGGGTTTTCACCAAGCTCATGGTGGTGGTGGCAGCGCATCTCAGGAAAGGGGGGATTCACGTCTACCCCTACCTGGACGATTGGTTGATCAGGGGGAGCTCTCCCGAGCAAGTCCAGGATCAACTGTCCGTCACCTGCCACTCCCTTCACAAGCTGGGTTTCTCCCTCAATTTAAAGAAGTCCAATTTGACACCAACGCAGCACTCCAGTTCATCGGAGCAGTGCTCGACACATCCCTGGGGCAGTGTTTTCATCCTCAGGTGAGGGCTCTTCACATTCAGCAGATGGTGCACAAGTTTCAACTTGCCCAGAATCTCCCAGCGTCCGGGTTCTTGAGACTGCTCGGCCTCATGGCATCCTGAATTCTTCTGGTGCCAGAGGCTCGTCTGCGGATATGATATATGATATGATAAGGCATTTGTAACGCGCCTATACACAAGTGTTTCAAGGCGCGACGAGGCAAGGGGGGGGGAACAAGGGGAGACAGACAACGATCTTACTCGGCCAGGTGTCATTCAGATCGTGCAAGGGTAAGATCTTTGCAGTGGGCACTCAAGCTCCCGTGGTCTCAGTCCTCCGGCAGGCTGTCGGACCCTGTTCAGGTGCTGCCCTCGGTCGCCCAGGACCTTCTGTGGTGGGCCGTCGAAGACAATCTGATGAAGGGGGCCCCATTTTGGCTGCCCTGGCCGAAGGTGACGATCGTGATGGACGAATCCCTCATGGGATGGGGAGCTCATGCCAACGAGTTGACAGTCAGCGGTCGTTGGTCTCCGTCGGACTCCAGACTCCATATCAATCTGTTGGAGCTGAGGGCCGTCAGGCTTGCCCTGAAGGCTTTTCTGCCGACTGTGCGAGGGAAGAGTGTCCTGATTCTAACGGACAACACAGTGGCCATGCACTACCTCAACAAAAAGGGGGGGCAGGGTCACTTCCTCTGTGCAGTGAGGCGATGCAGCTCGAGTTCTGGGCCATCCAGCAGGAAGTTTTGATCTCGGCCGTTCATCTGGCCGGAGACGACAATGAGACGGCGAACGCTCTGGGCTGGCAGAGCACGATCTCACGAGTGGGAGCTGGCTCAGGAGATTCTCCTGGAGATCTTCGCCCTTTGGGGGACCCCTCAAGTGGATCTCTTCGCCTCCAGTGTCAACCGGAAGTGCGAAAGGTTCTGCTTGTGGGAATTTCCGCCAAAAGGAGCCTTAGGAGACGCGTTCATGGTGGAGTGGTCATTCCCACTGCTGTACGCCTTTCCTCCAGTCCCCGTCATCCCCCAAGTACTGCGGAGGTTACAGAAGTTCGGTTCCCGGATGATCCTCATTGCTCCGGCGTGGACCCGGAGGACGTGGTACCCGGACCTTCTCGACTTGTCCATCTGCCCTCCACGTCGTCTTCCCTACCGAGACGATCTGCTCTCACGGGAGGGGGGGGGTCAGGTTCTCCATCCAGAGGTCAGATCCCTCAACCTTCACGCTTGGCTTCTGAAAGGTTGAGGTATAAGGATTGGGACCTGTTAGGGAGAATTCTCTGTTTAGGCTGAATTTCCTAACCTAGTGAGTCCCCCAGCAGCTTTGCTGGATTTTTGGGGTTTATTTTTTCTCCTGCCAAGAGTGAGACTCTTTTACCCTCACTCTTGGACATGATTTGAGTGAGTTCCTTTGAATCTAGATGTGTTTAATGGTCTATGGGGTCTTTTACCTCATAGGGCTTCATGTGTTTTTGTGATGTGTTACACAGCACCCTCAGTGCAGTAACACAGGGGTGTCATAGTGACCCCCCAGTATAGACTCCATACCCTGGGACTGACTACTGTCTCCCAGGGCATGTAAAGTCACCATTGACTTTACTAGTCTTAAATTCTGAACACAACCAGTACAAACCATCATATTGTGGACGTACTGGCTGGGGCAATTCAATTGCCCCGGGGTCTGTTAGTCGAGGGCACGTCTCCGTCCCCCCTGATCGAGTTTTGGCTGGTGGCAGTGGATACTACTTTTTATATTCAACCGCGAATATTTTCCTATGGGATTTACCATTGTTTTAGGCTACTAGCTTTATTTAATTATTTACGGTAGCCTCGAACATACCGCCGGTTTATTTAATTAATATTAATTCTCCGGTTGGTATTTTTTGCCAAAACTTGATTCAAAAATGGCGTTTGTGTTCTCTTCTGTGACTCCAACCCAAGTCGAGCCCTTTGTTCCACTTTTTGGCGGGCTTCTCCACAGAAGCCCTCCAAAGTGGTGCCACTCTGTCTGGGGTACTTAGGAGGGGTGGAGGGGGATTTAGGCACCCTGGACTGAGTTGCCTAGGCAACCCAAGTCGCACTCCGTCCTGATTGGCCCAAGTGGTGAGCCGGCCCGGCTCACCACTTAGCATGTTTGAGTGACAGCTAGGCTGAGTGAATGGGGGTTTTCTGCATAAAAGCAGGGCTTTGGGGACTGGAAATTCAGAAGTCGCCACAGGACCTAAGAATCCGACGAGGGAGAAGCTGAGCCGACCTGCCACGATGACACCACCGGTGGAGCCCTGCTGGACCGTCTCACCACTTTTTCCAACGAAAGAGGAGATCTCCTGCCGGAGAGTCTTCTTCCTTTGACTGGTGGGGATAACCAGTTTCACCTTTTTTTCGCCTTCCCGACGTACCTCGTGGCCGCCTTGCCTGTGCCAAGCACCGCGGCAACCGGGATACCACGTTTTACCACGACCGCGAACAAAAGGTACCACCTTTAACCGGAAAACTCTGCGGCTGGTTTCTTCCCTGGCAGTGCAACGACCTTCATCTTTCCTCCAAGTCGAGATCTTCTCTTCCCCTGGACGACGACGCAACTTGCACCCACTGCCAGGAACAACTGCCACCGCTGGAGGATCCTTCCCACTTAAGGTACCGTGTCCCGCCTGGCTTCCCTTGCTACCGACTGTACAGGGTAGATTTAGCCCCCGGCTTCCGAACCTAGGTTAGCCTGGGACACCCTGGCTAAACTTTCCTAAGCCTCTCTAAACTCTTTTTGAACTCTCTGCAAGACTTTCTAAGCCTAGTGTAACTGTGTGATCTTGGGCGCATTTGTGCTCTGCTCTCTCTAAGAGTGGGCCCAGCCTTTGGACTTTGGCTCACCAGTGACTTTTGCTCTTCTGCCTTGCTAACAGTGTTCCTGAATCTTAGAGTGGTGTACCTTTCCATATTCTGTCTTTTTCCCTCCCTTTTTCACAAACTTATTGGAGTGCTATCTAGTCAAACGCTCACCTCTTATGAAAATAAGTGGTTTTACTAAGACTTATCTGATAAGGAAAAAGGGGTGTATATATTACAATAGTAACTGTGTTTAGAATATTTTACAACAAGAGTGATGGAGTGTTTCAAACAGTGTGTTTTTAAATCAATAATTATATACTTTGATACCAAAGCTCTGGTCAGTGTTTGCTTGTATTAGTGTGTCTGGGTGCCTATTGTGTATACTTTCCATACTGCCTAACTCTTCTTGAGAGAAGTCTGACTGCTCAGCCACAGCTACCAGGTAAATCTGGGTGGTACAGACTGCTACCAAGTGGGTTTACTGCTAACACCTATAGTCCTAAATCTTTTGCAGTGTTCCCTAAGGGAACTGCACAGGTTTCTGCCTAACAGGACCTTCCTGAAGACGTGATGGAGGTGTTGCTCTCGGCCAGGCGGCCAGCACAAAGTCTCTGTACCGTTGCCGTTGGAGAAAGTTCTGCGACTGGTGCAGAGTTAAGAATGTGGATCCTTTTGAATGTGACATTCCCATGGTTCTGTCTTTTTTGCTTTCCTTGGCCCACAGGGGCTTGCAAGTGGGGACCATTAAAGGTTACCTGGCGGCGCTGTCCATCATCAAGCGCTCGTCTGAAGAATGTTCCTATTTTAAGATTCCTTTAATTTCTCTGTTTTTGAAAGGGCTCACTAATGCGTTCCCTCTGTCACCTTTTCTGGTGCCCGGTTGGGATTTGAACCTTGTTCTTAAGTTTCTTATGGGTGCTCCGTTTGAGCCTTTGCATTCTTGCCCTTTGAGACTGTTAAATCTGAAAACTGTATTTTTGGTTGTGGTTACTGCCGCTTGCAGAGTGAGTTACAGGCACTTTCAGTTAAACCACCCTTCACTGTGTTTCATAAGGAGAGGGTTGTCCTTCGAGTTCGTCGTCCTTTTCTACCAAAGGTGGTTTTGGAATTTCATTTGAGCCAGAAGGTTGTTCTTCCGGCGTTCTATCCTCCTCCACATCCTGGTAAGGAAGAGGAGAGGTTCCATAGGCTTGATCCTAGGAGAGCGTTGAGCTTTTATATTTCGCGCATGTCCCGGGTCAGAGTGGACGATCAACTTTTCATTGGCTATGCTGGAAAGCGTTTGGGACAAGCTGTGACGAAACAGACTTTGTCTCTGATTATTTTAGCTATCTCCAAGTGTTACCGCTTGGCGGGTAAGGGCCCTCCGGCTGGCTTGCGGGCCCATTCTACCAGGGGAGTGGCTGCGTCTACTGCCCTGCAGAGGGGTGTTCCTATTTGTCACATCTGTGATGCAGCCACCTGGGCTTCAGTACATACTTTTGTACGGCACTACTCCCTCGATTCCATCCGAAGGCAGGATCTGGCCTTTGGCAAGGCAGTCCTTTATTCGGAAATTTGATTGGGCATGCTAAATTTGTGTTCTAAATTCTTTTCCCACCTCCTTGCTTGGTACTGGTTTGGGAGTCTGTCATAGATATGGAATACGTCGGAGGACCCAATCCCCTCGAAGAACAAGTTACTTTCTTACCTGGTAACGTTCTTTCGATGGGATGGTCCGACGACGTATTCCAGATCGCTCCCTCCCTACCTTCCCCGCTGCAGAATTTCTTTTGCGATTGCAGCTTGCGTTCCGCAAGGCCTTGTGTGTCTGACTGGCAGAAATCTGGTGGCACACATTCTGGGAAAAAACTATAACTGAGGCTATGGGCGTTGTGCATCCTACTTATCACATCGGGTGACGTCGGCCGTCGGAGGTGGTCCTCGGGGACGGCGCATCGACGCAGACGCCGAAGATTTTCCGAAGCAGCACAGCTGTGGACATTACCTGTCATAGATATGTAATATTTCGTCGGACCATCCCATCGAAAGTACGTTACCAGGTAAGAAAGTGACTTGTTCTTCTTAATGCCAGGAATGTAATACTGCAGAAGAGACAAAGAGAAAAATCCCAAAACATGAAAAATCATATCACATCAAAACCAAATGCATCCCGCGCCTTCCTACAGAACTTATCAATGCCTCCCCGCCACATAAGTGCAGTTGTAAGGAAATGCACAAATGAAAGGATTAAGGCAGTAGCAGTAAAAGCGAGTACCTCAAGAAAGAGTGAAAGCGACAGTGGTACACTCTCAGATGACTCTACGTCAGATTCAAACCAGGAAGAACGTGGCGGAAAAGATCTGGATTGACAATGTCTCATTTTACATTAATGAAAACAAAGATGGTAACCACATTCAGCGAACAAGTTGTGAGCAAAGTATCGAGAACCCGAGACTTAACGGCACATATGACCAACCTGAAGTTCCAGCGAAAAGAAATCAAATAATGAATTGTACAGCTCAAAACAGCAAATCAAATACTTTGTTATTAACACTCTCTGAAAAGCGAAGCAAGCACGAATTAGCCTCTGACAAGGCCTGAAAAAAGATGAAGTGTCAGCGACTAGAACCCTAGATGACCAGAAAAAAATAGAGGTGGAAGATCGAGCGGAACAGCATTAACACAAACCAAAAACGTAAAAGAAGTAACAATGAGAAAAGTCTCTCTAGAGAACATTAATTGAGCGGAACAAAGTAAACCTAAACCAGAGGAATGTAACAAAGCTGATCCACAGCGTTCCAGCGCTACAAACAATATCCTCTGACGATATAGCAATCGTGGAATAAGTCGATGAGGATAGAGCAGATCAGGTCATCCTACAGATTAAATCAAAAATGGTCAAAGAATCCCTTTTAAAGGGAAGCTATGAAAAGCTGCGGTATGGCTTTGATCTGGTTGCGAACGATCAAGAAATACACGAAAGTCAAAAACCACACAGCGCAGATAAACTAGCAAATGGAGAAAACAATAATGTTAACATTATAACTCATTCAGGTGGAGAATCCGATGATGGAAGACCTGTAGCCCCAAGAGTGACATTTGACAACAGGTGCAAGTTGGGAAAGGACGACATGCATCGATATAGGGATGAAAACAATTCAAATAGATTCAGTGATTGGGGCTGGTTGTCCTCAGCTTTGAACAAATTTAGAAAGGCCTAGCAGAGAAACAATCCAACTACACTAGCAAGTACATTAATATCATGGAATAGCAGAAGATTTCACCATCTGTTTAATAATAATCACTCCCAACTGAAAGGAGCCCATATAGTCTGTCTTCAAGAAACGTGAATAAGAGCGAAGCCGGTTTGTGTAGATTTCGAAACGCTGATAAATGCAGCCGAAAAAGGGAAGTAATGGAAGACCATTTGCCGGGCTCTTGACACTGATAAAAATAGACTAACTTAAAATTGCTTGATCATGGTACTCCTAACCCATATATACTGTGGACCATTGGACAAATTACCGAGCAAGAGACTAAAACGCCAACGTTTCTGGTACTAATAAATGTATACTGGAATCCAGCGAAAATTAACTTGAGAGAGACTCTAGAAACAGTCTCATCAATAATTGACAACGCACAGGAGTAATACTGTAGTCCAATTGTACTAATATGTGGGGACCTGAACATGAAATGTCTAAATAGAGAGGGCTTCCCACTCAAACAGTGTCGGAGACAGTCAACAGAAAGCAAATGAAATGGACAAAAGTGATGGAGACAAGAAACATGTACATGTTAATTGTCTCATAGAAGGAGATCTCCTGGGGAAAAAGACATGGTCCAACGGGAGTCAAGCATCTACGTTGGACTATGTTTGGATCTCGAGGAATCATCTCGACAAAATCAAAAAGATGGAGATGAAATCACAGACCTATAGTGACCATAACTTACTAAAATGATCATGGAATGTAACATATGTCTCCGGTGTGGAACCATATACTCAACTACTGGAAATAAATCAAGGAGGTAACCGATTAAAGTTCAAGAAAAAAATACCTAAAAAAAATAATTGACAAGTACATAGATCGAGCTAAATCAGATCGACCAGATACTTCATACAATCCCCTTTTACAATCCTACAGGGCGGTGAGGACCAGATTGAAATTGCTTCTACTAAAACCAAGGTACTTATGCAGTAGCAGAGCGGTGGAACATAGGAAACACCTAAGGAAAGACCTGAGATATATTCAGAGACAAAATCCAAATATCAACGAAATAGAAGGAACAAGTTACTTACCTGTAACTGTTGTTCTCCAGCATGGGTCTGGCATGGATTCAAATGCTCATGAATATTCCCCGTCGTCAGGCTGGGAATCCTAGGTAAAGAAAAAATCAGGATCAGTTTCGTTTCTGATCTGTCTTTCGTAGTAGTAACCAATCACTGATCTCTGCGTCATACTGACCACAGCCAATGACTGCCATCTCCCTAAGCCCCGCCTCTGGCAGCCATCTTCAGATTTGGTAGCACGTGAAGTGGCAGTATGACCAAGTGAAGAGCCGCAGAGGGGTAGGCGGGAGGGTTCGCATGTGAATCCATGCCAGACCCATGCTGGAGAACAATAGTTACAGGTAAGTAACTTGTTCCTTCTCCAGCATGGGGTCTGGCATGGATTCACATGCTCATGAATATAAGAGTACTTAGCAGTACACACATGCACAACCAAGGGAGGTGGCAAAGGCTCAACATTAAGCAATACAACAACTCAACATTAAGCATCTCTTACCTCCTCACCAGGCTCACCTTAAGCGAACAGGTTGCGCAGCACTGCTTGGCCGACCCTGGACTCCTCCCTGGAATACCGATCGACGCAGTAGAATCTCATGAAGGTGTGCGTCGACCTCCACGTAGCAGCCCTGCAGATGTCCAGCAGGGGCACCCCAGATAGGAACGCCGTAGTAGCAGCGATCGCTCTGGTCGAATGGGCTCTCGGACGGCCTGGCAGCGGTCGGTTAGCCAACCGGTGGCAGTGCATGATGCAGCCGGAGAGCCATCTGGAAATAGAAGACTTCGAGAGAGCCTTCCCTTGATTCACAGGTCCAAAGTTCACAAACAGCTGTGATGTCCTCCGAAAACTCTTCGTGCGGTCCACGTAGAACTTCAGCGCTCTAGCCATATCCAGCGAGTGCAAAGTCCTCTAGGCCGGCGACGGAGACGGGAAGAAAACAGGTAACACCAGGGGCTCGTTAAGATGGAAGTCCGACGGCACCTTGGGCATAAAGGAGGGGTGCGTCCTAAGCACCACCCTCGAGGCATGGAAAGTCAAGTACGGTGCTTTGCAGGATAGGGCCTGGATCTCTCCCACTCGTGCGGAGGTAATGGCCACCAGGAATGCAGTCTTCCACGACACAAACTTCATCTGTGCGGAGTGCATCGGCTCGAATGGGGGCCCCATGAGCCTAGTCAGCACCACGTTAAGTTGCCACGCCGGAGCCTTCACCGGCGGGAACGACCGGAACAGTCCTTTCATAAACTCTTTCACCAGTCGATGGGACCACAGAGATGTCCGTCCTGTGGTTCTGGTATATCTGGAGATCGTCGCCAGATGAATCTTAATGGAGGCATGGGCTAGCCCAGCCTTTGCCAGCGATTGCAGGTACGGCAGCACCTGAGGGGCCGTAATCCGTAGGGGGTTGATCTTCTGTGCTCGGCACCAGATAGAGAACCTCTTCCACTTGTGACCGTAGCATTTGAGAGTCGAGGACGCCCTGGCCTTTGCAAGAACCTCTCTGCAGTCGGCCGGTATATCGTACCCTCCAAACTCTAGCGCTGCAGGAGCCAAGCCTGCAGGTTCAGCGACGCCGGGTCGTGGTGGAAGATGGCGCCTCCTTCTCTGGAGAGAATATCCGCGTCCGCCGACAGCTTGATGGATGGGGACGTTGACAAGTCCAGAAGGTCCGGGAACCAGATCTGCCTCGGCCACGCCGGTGCGACGAGGATCATCCTGCACCGGGACCTCTTGAGCTGGTTGATGAGTCGAAGCAGCAAGGGCAACGGAGGGAACGCATACAGGTATAGGCCGTCCCAGGGGAACGAGAACGCATTGCCCATGCTTCTCGGCTGGGGAAACCTGCTGGCGAACCTCTGGCACTTCGAGTTCGTCGCTGTTGTGAACAGATCGATTTGGGGTTTGCCCCATCGTCGGAAGAGTTGATCCACCTGATCCTGGCGCAGCTCCCACTCGTGACACGCGCGCAGCTCCCTGCTGAGCGAGTCGGCGATGGTGTTTCTTTCTCCTGCCAGGTGGAAGGGCACCAGGAACATCCCCTGGGCGACCGCCCATTGCCACAGATCCTGTGCCTCCTTGGATAGGGCTGGGGATCTGGTACCTCCCTGCTTCCGTATGTAAAACATTGTCGTGGTGTTGTCCGTGAAGATCCGCACCACCTTGCCCTTGAGCGACGGGAGGAACGATTTGAGAGCCCAGAACAAGGCTCGGAGTTCCAGGATGTTGATGTGCAGGAGCTTCTCCTCTGGGAGCCAGAGGCCTCTTGCGTGGTTATCTCCGGTGTGGGCGCCTCAACCTTCCAGGGAACCGTCTCCTGATACGCCGGCGTCTGAAAGTCCTTGCCCGCCGTGAGGTGCGCTTGAACGCCCAACCACTGAATCGCCCGCCAGAACACCTCGTTGAGGGGGACCCTGTCTTCGAAGGTGCCCGTCGCCTGCATCCAACGGGCATCGAGAAATTCTTGAAGAGGGCGCATCCGTAGTCTGCATAGGCGCACCAGGTAGATGCAAGAGGACATCATCCCCAGGAGGGACTTGATGGACCTCACCCTGGCCACGTCCGTGGCTAGCAGGTGCTGCACTTTGCCCAGAATGGTCTTCGTCTGTTCTTCCGACGGTGCCGCCAGGAGCCTCACTGTATCGAGCTTCGATCTCAGAAACAGGGCCACCTGCGATGGCACCAGGTGGGACTTTGGGTAATTTATGGCAAATCCCAGGTCTGTGAGTAGCTGGACGGTCCTCGCAGTGTGTTCGACGGCGAGTTCCCTTGTCCTTGAGCGGATGAGCCAGTCGTCCAGGTAGGGGGAGACGTGAATCCCCTGCAGGCGCAGCCGCGCCGCCAGAGGTGCTAGGTACTTGGTAAAGACCCTGGGGGCCGACTTCAATCCGAAGGAAAGTGCTCTGAATTGGTAGTGGCGTCCCTGGACGTCGAACCTGAGGAACTTTCGGTGACTTCTGAGGATGGGAACGTGGAAGTATGCATCCTCCAGGTCCAGCGACGATAGAAAGTCGCCTTCCTCCAGCTGTCCCAGCACGTGCTGGAGGGTGACCATCCTGAACTTTTGTGACCTGATGTATTTGTTCAAACGACGAAGGTCCAGGATGGGGCGCCAGCCGCCCGTCTTCTTCCTGACGAGGAAGTACCTTGAGTACACCCCAGAGCCCCGGAGCCTCTTCGGGACGGGCTCGATGGCGCCTTTCCTGAGCATCGCCCGTACTTCCAACAGCAGTTGCGGGACGTGATTTTCCTTCCTGGCCACAGGTGAAATGTGAGGGCACTTCTTCAGGAATTCGATAGAGTGTCCTCTTGCCAGGGTATCCAGCACCCAACGATCGGTGGAGATGGACTTCCACACGCCGACGAACTTCGTCAGCCGGCCTCCCACCGGGGTGCTTCGGTGGGGGCCCGAGGCCACGGCTGGTTGTCCTTCTTGGAGGTGGTGGCCTTGCCGCCCTGGCCACCTTGCCGACGGTGGCGAGGCGCTCCCTGCTTGCCGCAACCCCTGTAGGCCTCCTGAGAAGAGGAGCGTGCCGCCTGGCGGTAGGACGACGAGCCACCGCTGGATCCCTTGGAGGCCCCCTGTCTGCCTCCGGAGCTCCGAAAGGGCCGTCGTTGCTGTAGGGCTCCTAGGGCGCGGGCCGTCTCCGTGTCTGTCTTTATGGCTTGGATGGATTTGTCTACCGCCTTCCCGAACAAGTTGCTGCCGTCGAACGGCATGTCCAACACCCTGGTCTGGACGTCCTGACTGAAGTCGGTCGCCCGGAGCCAACCCCGTCGTCGTAGGCAAACTCCGTTGCCCAGCTGGCGGAACCCGGTATCGGCAATATCGGTTGCCACCGTTATGGCGTGGTCCGACGCCACCTCACCTTCTTGAAGTATTTCCAGGGCCTCGGACCTCTTGTCGTCCGGTAGGAAGTCCAATATGGGGCCCAGCTTAAACCAGAGCTCCCTGTCGTAACGGGCCACGATCGCCAGGGCGTTGGCCGCTTTGATCGTCGTCGCCGCCAACGAAATGACCCGTCGCCCCATGGCGTCCAACTTCTTTCCCTTGCCGTCCAGAGGGGAATTCGACGTTGAGGCTCCTGACCCCGCCGCTTTCTTCTTCGCCGCCGCCGAGACGACCGAGTCTGGCGTTGGCTGGGCCCTGAGGCACAGGGGAGCGGTCTCGGGGACCCGGTACTTCTTCTCGTACCGGTCCCGTTTGGCTGGTGCCGTGGAGGGGTTCTTGAGTACCGACAGGCCCTCCTCCCAGATGTCATCGATTAGAGGCACCGCGATGACAGTCTTCCTCTTGGCCTCCCGGCGCTGATAGAGGAAACCTTCCTTTTTCTGCTCCTCCGGGCAGAGCTGGAACAATTCGGACGCACTGGCGATCATGGCGTGGAATGAACCAATCTCGTCGGGCGGAGATGCCCGGGAGACCCGTTCCGTCGTCGTCGCCCCCAGAACCCGTCGTCGAGCCCACACCACCGTCATCTCCCGACTCGTGGGAGGATGAGGAGTGAACTGCAGGCCTTAGAGGGGCGAGCGGAGGAGAGGGTTGGGTCCTCCGTCGTTTGTTCTGAGGACTTCCCGACGGGCCAGGTTGCGGGTCCTCCGGCCTGGGCCGTGGTAATCTCGTCCTTATCTCAGAGCATAAGGACTGGATCGCAAACAAAATGGCCGCCGAGCTATCCTGAGGCCTAGGTTCCGGCTGCGTCGGAAGGGAAGGCTGCTCTTCCTCACCATCGTCGTCTTCCTCGGTTATCTCCCGAGGATCTTCCTTGCGGGACCGAACCTTCTCGAATTGTACTTCGAGATTCCTCGCGACCTCGGTCAGTTCCCCCTCCGAGGCTGACTCCGAGCTCGAGGAGGCTACCATGCCCCCACGCACCTCCTTGTTCCATCATGGGGGCCATGACGATGGGCTGAAAAGAAGATTCCCTCCTTGGCGGCAGGGAAACTCTAGTCCCGGAGGCAGTCTCCGCTGGCGGGGTCTCTGCCGGCTTGGCCAGAGTCGCCACAATCGCCTCGATAGAGGCCTTTGCCTGCTGGGTAGGGGCCTTCACCACCTTAGGTGCGTCCTGGGCCTTCTCCGTAGGGGGAGCGGCGACGCCTCGCTCCCTCTCTCCCGAGATCGGATGGGGCTTCTCCCGAAGCTTACCCGGGGTCTCGGACTTCCTCTTCCCCGAACCAGAGCGCTGGCTCGTGGTTGACGGTACCGGGGAAGGTGCGCCCTGCCTGGTGACCTAAGAGCCCGACCTTTCGGCGCTCCCGGAGCCAGCGGACTCGCGGCGCTTGGCCTGGTGTTGGGCCCCCGTCGCCGGGGCGCCCGCACAGGACTTAGAAGCCCGCTCAGACCCTTTCTTCTTCTTCTCACCCGTTGAGCCCTTCTCCAACCAGCTGGCGAGACGAGATCGACGGTTCCCTCATGGTCCGCTCCGACAAGTTCTTGCAGAACTGGCAGTCCTCCTCTACATGAGTCTTGTCCCCATGAAGTTCGCAAATGTTCGTCCTCCTTAAACACCTTCTGCAGCCCGCATCCAGGGCAGCTGCGAAACAGCTTGGGTCCGGATGACGAACTCGCGCCCTGGGCCATCTCGAAGTAGGCCGCGAATCTTCTGGAATCCTCCAAGGGGTTGATTCGACGAAATCTTCACCCTTGAGGGGCGTAGGAAAATCCCGCAACGGGTACCCGTTAACGGGAGTAGAAACGGTGGAGCTTGAGGCTCGATTAACTGAAAAATTTGAAAATTCACCTGAAAAAGCGCGAAACACGCAGTAAAAGCTCGAGAGCTAAGCACGAGGACTCCCAACACTTGAACGTGCGGTAAAAATCTGAAGATGGCTGCCAGAGGCGGGGCTTAGGGAGATGGCAGTCATTGGCTGTGGTCAGTATGACGCAGAGATCAGTGATTGGTTACTACTACGAAAGACAGATCAGAAACGAAACTGATACTGATTTTTTCTTTACCGAGGATTCCCAGCCTGACGACGGGGAATATTCATGAGCATGTGAATCCATGCCAGACCCATGCTGGAGAACTAAAGCGATTGTTAAAGGCCAGAAAACAGCGGTACAGAAACTGGATGATTAGCTTTAGAACTATTTGTGAACAGGAACAAGGGAAAAGAAATCATAAAAGCAATGTCTGACTTAAACTCGCGAGAAATGTGGTCCATCATAAAGAAAATCACGCTGGAACAGCAAAGCCGGATGTGCTGCAGAGTCTCTGAGACAAACTGTCTGGCTCATTATGCCCAAGTCTTTGCAGGTAACGATAAAGAACCAACCAAACAAGTTGTTTGCCCCCCCCCCCCCCTCATAAATGGGTAGTGGAAGCTGATGCAGACCACATTGAAGGCATGATAAAAAAAAAATGAAGAAATAGATCAGCAGCAGGACCAGACGGCCTATCAAATATATCACTAAAAGCTGACCCAGAGGCATGGGCCAGCTTTATAGCAGTGCTATTTGAGAACATAGAGAACTGTGGAAAGCTACCAACTTCATGCACATCGAGCATAATAATCCCGATATTTAAAAAGGGCGCAAAAGATGATCCAGCAAACTACAGGCCCATTGCGTTATTGGATGCGATAGGTAAAATCTTTGTATCCACTCTACAAGCACGGTTAACTCAATGGGCAAAGCGTGAAAGAATCGCAGATCCACGACAATCGGGCATCACAAAGGGTACCGGTAAAGACCTATTGCTAAAACTAGACCCCATCAGAGCAAAAGGCAAACTCTTCATAGCCTTTATTGATATGAAACAGGCTTTTGATGACTACGTGCCTGGAAATGTCTGGAAGACCAGCTGGGCCCTATAGAGTCTCTACATCAAAAAACAACAACCTGCGTCGGGCTTGAGACAAAAGGCACCTAACAGCGGCAATTCAAGTCAACAAAGGAGTAAAGCAGGGGTGTCCCCTAGCAGCCATGCTGTTTAAATTGTACATAGCAGACTTACCTGAAGACTTCCAACATATAAAGCATTTCCCTCCAAAACTGAACACCACATAGATCCCAGTCATTGCATATGCAGATGACCTGGTAATAATGGATCAGACCCAGATCGGCCTACAGCGCTTAGACAAAATTCAAGAGTATATGGATGAAAATTATCTGGTGATAAACAGCGCAAAAACAAAGATGATGACTTTTGGGGCAAGACGTGGGGAAAGCTCCAAATCATTTAAATGGAGAATTGGACAAGATCAGCATGAAATAGTACAGGCAACACGCTACTTGGGCATACATTTCAACACTTCAGTGGCAGAAAACGCATGGCGAGAGGAGCTATACCAAAAAACTAACTTGCTTGCCTCCCAAGGTGCCATATTGCACGCTTGCTATGGCAAATTTTCACGAAGGCCACTGCGGACATTTTATGTGAATAAAGTGATCCCCATTTTGGCATATGGAGGAGAGGCATGCTAAATCTGTTGAGGAAGGTGTGGGAAGTTCTGGAAGGAGAATTCTGGAAGAAAACACCAAGACTTCCCAAAGGTCTGCCTATGGTGGCGATTCGAGCAGGTTTCGGGCTGCAGTCCCTACATTCAATAGTACTGTGGAAATCTTTGGGACTCCTATGAAAATAGTTAGATCAACCAGTGATGTGGTATACCTTTCTAAAACAAGATGGGAAAGGCAAATGATCTAGGACCCTAACCGACTGGAAGCAAAAATGTGAGAATTATCTGGAGCACTTAAACTCGTCATCAAAAAAGCTGATTGAAAATCGAGAGAAAGTGAAAGAAAAAGTTAAAAGAATCGACTGGATTAACACCCTGGAAGCAAAAACGCAACTGACATCATTGAGAAATACGGCCCCAAATCATCAGCTAAGAAATACATTTCCTCGATGCCTTCAAAAGTTTACAAGTAAAACTCATCATGACAAATTTTTAAGGATAAGACCGAACATTTATCCAACTAACGAATATCTCTACAGGACAGGAAGACGTGGGGTAAACAATGGACAATGTAGGATTTGCAATACACATGGAAGCTTGGAAACATTTAAACATCTAATATCATATTGTCCAGGAGTAATTGAAGAGATCTCTATTATTAGCAAAATACGCTGAAAACTGCAAATCACTCACAGCAGATGAATAGTGGGCACTATTCTTAGAGGGACACAAACATGCGCTGGTTTGTGCGGGAACTAGCTTTCTTGATAAGATAATGAGAGAAGTAGTCACACGGGATTGCAGCAGTAATATGGACAGTAACAATAGCTAAACTGCTGGCTTGATATTACTGTGGCGCAAAGCCCAAATATGGGTCATAGTATGAAATAAGGACGTTCAACTGTGAGACCAACTACGCCTTACTGGAAACTTTTAATTCTAAAATGACAGCCATGATGATAATGTGTACAATGTTTGCTAGTAAACTAGAATACACAATCACATATTTAAAAAAATAAAAAAGTTGGGAATATACAGCAAAGTGAAATAACTCAGTTCTTTTGAATCACTACTGTATATGCAAATGTACTGAAGCAATTTATTTCACACAACTATTCTACTGAATTAGGAAATATCTTGATTAATTAGCACAATATAATTGATCATACTTGTGTGATATTGAAGTTGTAACGTTATTTCATAAGCAATTATTAGTGTTGATCCCTTAGAAGTGCCTGGGTTCTCATCATGCTTCGATGAGCTATCTCTTCTACTTGGTTCTTTATTCTTTAGCCCGTGATTTACCCAGAGCACCTGAAGTTGTAATACGTTACATACATTTCTTGTTTATACTTTGAAAAGTCTTAGTGGACCACTACTCTTGCTTCTGCTGTATTTAGTATGGCAAAGGATATGTACACATGTAAGCCAGGTATCCCCAAATGCCAGTTGTAAACTCATTCAATTCAAAATGCTATATTATGCACATCTTACTCCACTAAAGGTGCATACATTTAAGCCAGAACGTTGCTCTTTCAATCCCATATTTGCCACATTTAGGGTAATCTTCTTTCACATGGTATGGGCATGTGATAGGCTACAATATGGATGTGACAGCGTATCGGAACAGGTTTCTGAATATACAGGCCTGAGAAACTTCTGTACACCCCAAATCTGATTGCTTGGCCTCCTACCTACAGGCAAGAAATACAAGAGAGCTGGCAAGGTGATCTCTTTGGACTTGATCATATATTCTTTTAAAGTTACCGCTCACGACTGGATACATTAGACTCAACCTAGAATATTGAGATAGAAAAGCGAATTGATAATATTTTTGGTTTTGGAGGAATCCTTGCTGATGAAGCAAGTGGTAATGGATGAAGTAACCTTTAATATAAATGTCTGGACAGAAATGCTGAGTTTATAACACGCGATCACACCCCCAAGCTAGGAACACTTCACTATCATGACCGTGCTTCATTTGTATACACACATTAATGCTAACAGTGGCTCTGTTTATGTAACAATGTTGGAATTCAATATGTACCCATGACGTAGCCCTAGGTATGATATATAGCTAGTCCAGATGGAACCAATTGGATATGCAGTATGTTACACAGATCCCAACACACTAACTTTTCAAATGCAATATGTTGTAGAAAATATTCTGTAATTGTTGTTGATTGTAGAGCCTGCGGTTCTGTTTAGCAATCCCATGGATATTATGTCGTTAATGTATTATGTTTTAAGTTTGTATGTTATATGAAAACATGCAATATATCAAATTTGGAAGAAGAAAAATAATATAACAACAAGACTTACTTTGCATGAAATTCTTGTTTTAAAATCAGTAATTGTTACCATTTACAGGTGATGAGTATGATGTGTGTGCCATATGCCTGGATGAATATGAGGAGGGAGACAAGCTTCGAATCCTTCCTTGTTCACACGGTAAGCAACCACAGAATAGCTTGGCTCCAACCATTTCATTTGCTTTTGTACGGCTGACTCTGTTCCAATTTGTAATACACGTCATTTGTCAATGCCACTGATCAAAGGAGGCAACAGTTGGCTGGAGATGGAGGCAGATGGTGAAGATGAGCGCGTCCTGCCCGTCGCAGAGCCTGCTTGCTCAGCGCCATGACGGAAATGGACTCGTGGTGCTTGGCCTTGTCTTGGTCCCCCACGGATTGAGCACCCTCAAAGGACTTAGAAGCCTGCTCTTCGGTCCGGCCGTTCCTGAGCTAGACATGCCCCTGCTTACCGCATGTGTCCGAGGCCTTGGCGCTAAGCCACGCTGCCAGCCTACTGTGACAATCCAGCACTGTTAGTTTGGAGAACCTGAGGCAGATTTTACAATCCGCTTCCCTGTGATCTGTATGGAAACAGTAAAGGCACTGGAGGTGTTTGTCCACTAGAAACACATTTCGCAGTCCGCAACAGGAGCAGAGCTAGAAAGGGGACTTCCCTCCTCCTCCGACATAGTCTGACATGGCCTTCTGAATCTTCGATGAAACTTCAACGATTTTTGCCCTTGAGGGATATTGAAATTCACTGATCCCCGCTTGTCGGCCGATGTAGAGAAAGAGCACACAGGCTCTGTTTGACAAAAATCGAACTTCTTACAGAAAAAGGGCAAAAATCATAGATCAGCTCACAGAGCAAAACACAAGGTCTCCCAACACTTGAACGTGCAGTAAAAATCTGAAGATGGCTACCGGGTTGGGGGGAGGAGGGAGGAGGGGGCAGGGGCTTGTCTAGAGTTGGCTGGGGGCAGTATGACCCAGAGCTCAGTGATTGGTTTGGAGGAGAAATACAGTTTGTACGTGAAAGTCAAACTTTTTTCTTTTACTGAGGATTCCACGCCGGATGACTGGGAATATTCATGAGCAGGTGAATCCATGCCATTCCCCATGCTGGAGAATATGATCAGCTCAGATTCCTACCATTCAGTCTTTTTTCGGCACCCAGGGTTTTGGTGGTGGCTCTACTCAGGAGAAGGGGCATTCGTATCTTTCCCCTACCTGGACGACAGTCTCATCCAAGCTCACTCCCCAGACAAGGCATTGGGAAATGTGTTTGGCACGTGCTGTCTGTTGAACAGCTTGGGCCTTTTCCTAAGCTTCAAAACTCAGGTTTCACCATCCTAGACCATCAGATTTATCGGGAGGTCTTGAACACTCGCTTGGGCAGGGCAGGGCACCAGAGTGGTGAACATCTCATATGGTATAAATCCTGCAATTCCAGTGTCAAATTCTTGCCTCGGCCTTGCTGGGTCACGTGGCCTCCTGCATTCTGGTGGTCCCGTAGGCCGAATGGCACATGAGGTTTCTTCAGGACCTCCTCAGTTGCCAGTGGTCTCAATTTCGGGGGCACATGTCAGACGCTCTTCAGGGGTCTAGTTTCAAGACCTTGCATGGTGTTTTGTGCAAGACCTGTTGAAGAGTATGTTTCAACAAAATTGGCATCAGGTGGTGCTCACCTGTTGGATATGACATTGAGCGGACTGTGGTCTCGCTCTCTGTAACATCAACCTGGACTTGAGGGCCAAAAGGTTGGCCATGGTTACTTTCCTCCAATCTGTACAGGGCAAAATTGTGTTGCTCCTGACTAACACTGTTGCTATGCACTACCTCAATAAATGAGAGCTTTGCAAGAAGATCTGGTAGAAATATTTTCCAGTTGGACTCTCAAGTAGACCTCACCTCTGTGTCTAATGAGAGCAGGAAGTGAGTTAGTCTGCTGCAGGGAATTTCCTTAGCAGTAAGTGAACATTCAACCTTCACTATGCATTCCAATTGATTTGTGTCGCTCAAGTGGTTCTCAAGAGATTGCACCTGCTTGGGTCGATGTTGATTTAATCATCCTGGACTGGGCTCTATAAATCCGCCCCTTCTTGGTACCTCCCGAGGAGAGTGGATCTACTCTCCCAGTTGGGGGGGGGGACCTCCATCCAAACCTCAGCAATCTGAACCTTCATGATTGGCGACTGAGGTATAAGGAGAGGGACTTGCTGAATGTGCTCTCTATTATAGACCCGCCATTAAGTCTGTTTATGCCTGCTGGCAGGCATACCTCTCTGCCGAGGACCCCTGTGCAAAGCTCTTTCACAATTCCCACTGCTGCAATTTTTACAGGGATTGTGCAATCATTTTCCACCATGCCAGTTTGTGGTTCCGGTGTGATATTTAAAATGTGTTGACATTCCTTATGGGTGCTACATTTTAGCCCCTACACATTAATGTTCTTAGGTTGCTCACTCTTAAGATGACTGAACGTGAGACTCTTTTCCTTCCCAAGTTGGTCTCTAATTTTCATCTCTTAGAAGAACCATTTTCAGTGTTTTTCCTCCACCCCACCCTTCCAAAGCAGCAGATCGATTCCATCAGCTGCACCATGGTGCAGGCTCTCAGCTACTACTTCTTTTGGAGGCAGGACGTTAGGAAGAATTTGCAGCTTTATGTTGGTTATCCTGGTGCACGTGCTGGCAGGGCTGTGACCGAACAGATCTTGTCAGGTGGGTCGTTCTCTGCATAAATGCTGCGATCATACTGGGAAGGATATGGCTGAAAGTCTCAGGGCTTATTCTACTTGAGGTCTAGCGACTACCCACCTACCCTGCCAGATAGGGCGGGAGGGAATCCTTGGCTTGTCACATGCTGGTGGCTGAGGTGGGATTCAAAACCTCCCTCACAAGTTGCCTGGACTATGTAAACAACTATATCAACTCATAAAAAGGATGCTGCTGACCAGACTCCACAAGTTCATATGGTAAGACCTCCAGCAGGAGAATTGTAGCTGGATTGATTTAGAATTGTCATACTGTGCAAACCACACCCAAAGGTATCAAAAAAACATGGATCCGTCATTTCTCAAGATTGTATCAAGCCCCTGTGGCTAAGGAAATGGGAGAAGGGGTGTCTTTTTCCCCAAAGGATTTTAGTATCAACAGTTAATCTCGATTTTGACCTCAAAGAAATATTATCGGCTTTGAGGAAACTAGTATTATGTCACTGTCCATGTCCAGACGTTATGAGAGTTTACATTTTTGGAATCTGGAACAGTTATGGGGCCTGTTATTTTTTGATATAATGACATTAAACTATTATCCTACTTACATTTAAAAAAAGGCATACAGAGTAATCATGGGTCATATAGACAATATCTTTGCTTAATTCACAATTTAAAATATTTGGCAGGGCAACATAACATTAATTAGAATTGTGGGTTGAGAATACCAACTTTGTCAACAATTCATCTAGGAAACAACTAACGGGGTTAAACATATTTATACTTGTTAGTTTCAAATTCTCTGTTCATCTAAAAAAAGAATAGTAGTATTTTTGGCCTCCTCCTTTGATAACCAACGTCTTGATTAGTCGTCATGTTAACAAGGCAGATGTACGGTCTGGAGCTAATGTTAAATACACATCACACTTTAATATGAAGACTTGTGTTAGGCAAGGATCCGTTTTAGCTCCTTCGCTTTTTAATAGATTAATGGCTTACATGAGGAACTGGTAAAAATTTAAAACAGATGTACCATATACGAGTCCATGCATACACAGATTACACTGCCCTAACAGCTGACTCCACAACGCTGGTTAGATGGGTTCATTACTTTCATGGGGAGGTTAGATTTGAAAATAAATGCCTTGAAATCGGTCACGCTATGCTGTAGATTACACTTCGAATGGATTGTGTCCTCCAACATATTCCACATCTTTGACATGTAGTGTCCACAGCTGTGTACCGGTGATTCAGAATATCAGTCAAGTCATCCTGAACAAAAGCCTCAGCAGGAGTTGACCAACCAAGATTTTCCCTTACTCTAGCCATCAGTCTCCTGTAGGAAGACTCAGCATGAGGCTCAGGCCTGCCAAATTCCACTTCAGGAGAAGTGTCTAGCCCACTAGCATCATGAAGAGATTGCCTTACCTCTTCCAATAGACTATCCCCTGAAAAGACAGGAGCTACATCAGGCTGAACAGGGTCAAAATCTACCCCTGACCTCTCCTCCTCCTCATAGAGGTCATCCAGAAGGAAGTAAAAGTCCTGTCTCGGGACTGCCGAGGGTCTGGAGTCCTTAACAGGCCTTACAGACTTGGAAGTAGCCTTCCTTGGCGGATCCACCATACTAGGGACCGCTGATGGCAAATTCCGGCCAAAGGGCCCTGAAGGCGTTCATGGCTTTGGCGTCAACAATAGTGCCGACGGCTGGTACGAAGGCAAAGCTTTGACATCCAAATCCGACGGACACGGTGCCGACAGAGTCGCCGCCGACATTGAGCCCTTAGCAGGTTTCTGCGGTTTCGCTGGGGACGAGGACCGAGACCTGGAAGCACGTCTCTTGCGACCATCCTGAGCCTTGTCCGAACGGGACCTCGAAGGTTTCAGATGAGGATTGCGCCGAGGACCTGGGCCCGAAGGCGCACAAGCCACGGATCGAGACCCTTCCTTGCCAGCTTCATCAGAAGGCGCGGACGGAACTGTGCCCAGCAACTGGAAAATCGGCAACATCTGCTCCCTGAAGGCAGCCCATTCATACGGAGTCGAGGACTTTGTTAGATAAGCCACTTTCCTCGCGGCTCCATCCTCCGAAGAGGACGGTGAAGGCGACCGGTGACAGCGCTTCCTAGAATGCTGAGACGAGGAGGACGAATGGTGGGAACCACTCTGGGACAGACACCCCCAGGACTCCTTCCGACGCGGAGAGTCGCCCCTCAACTAGTCAGTGGACACTCCCTTGGACTTAGATTTACGGGACGGACTTGTTTTAGAACCCCTACCTAACCTGAAGCTTTCCCTTACACTCCCGCAAGGCCTTAGCAGTCAGCGGTGTCGTGACTCACCCAAGCACCACAAACCGATGCGATGCTGGTTGGTAATGGACATCTTAGACTTGCAGTCCCGGCAAGTCTTGAAGCCAGACCGTGGAGTCGGATGGGTCGAAGAAGACATTCACGAGGAATACACGAGGCGCGCCGAGTCTCCGAAGCAAACACGTTTGCAGAAAAAAACAGAACTGGGGCTACGGGCGCCGTGCGTCCTATTTATAACATCCGGTGACGTCGCCCTCGACAGAGGCCTTCGAGGGACATCGACCCGACACCATCGACGCAGGACGCCCTCTGCTGAAAAAGTTTCCGAAGTACACAGCGGCGGACATTACATGTCAAAGATGTTGGAGTAACATCCAATTGAAAGAACGTTACCAGTTGGTAAGTAACTTTTTCTTTTTTCCCCAAAAAACACTGCAACTCCACAAGTGCATACTTATTCTGTGACTAGATTTTGTGAAAAACATTGCTGAGAATAAACGAGACAAGTTTATCCAGAAATTAATCTGTGTACTTCCAAGCAAACTAATGCTGCCTTAATCAAGTATTATTACTCATCAAGGGACAACTATGAATGACAGAAACCTGCTGACAACCAGATTTACTTGTTAGAATAAGGATGTATACTCATGCTTGTGTGCCAATTACTACGGCACAATTGTATCTTTTACATCTAAGCGCAACCACCCCAAAATGGAAGGGCAATCTCAAGAAATTAAATGTCTTGCTTCATCAGAGTATTTGATACATTCATTTTACCTCTATTTTGTAATTTAGGTTTTATTTAATGTCACCCTGCATTAGATTACTTCTTAACAGCGGATACACTGGTAATCTGCAGGGCGCTTTGTTCTCACCTTTGCTGAGCATTAAACGCATAAGAATACTTTATCTGCTATGTAACATTCTGAAATCTGGTACTGTTTTTGATGATACCATGAACTCGTCTTCCAATCCTTCTCTTTCTTGCTAAGATTGAAACCATTAGATCCTCAGTGTTATTCAGTGGAGCGGCAATATTTACAAACTTTGGATTCACTAGACTCTCCCTCTTGTGCTTAGTCCTCAGCTACCCCTTCTTTTTAACCCATTTCTGAAGGTGTTGCGTCTAGGATTTCTGACTTATCTCACTGATGCTCTTATTCTCTACCTGCCTCTTTGGTTAAGAACATTGTGCCTGCCTGTGCGCCACTTCTTACTTAAACAAGCCACTGTTCTTTCTCTTCTTTAAAAAACGTCTTGATGCCTCAGATCCTTCTAATTTGCGTTCAGTTTTTTTCTTCCATATTTATCCAAATGTTTGGAATGACTTGTTCATGAACAATCTTTTTCTTATCTTAACCTTCACAACTTACTCCCATCTGTTTACAACTCGTTTGTGCCAGTCATCAAACTTTCTTCTCTATACATTCTGCTATATTTCAGTGCCACATTCGTTACTGTAGATCATCCTATTTTGCTTGAGACTTTCCTGTTTCTCTTTTGAGTACTGTTCTAAAATGATTTTCTGCCTATCTCTCTAATTGCTCTTTGTTTCTTGGAAGGCCTCTACCTACTGTTCCTTTCCGGTGTTACTCAGGGCTCAGTTCCTGGTCCAGTATTTACTCTTTATACCACTGTCTTCTGTAATTTCAAGCTTTGGGTTTCAGGTCCTTCTTAAAGCTGACGACACAAGTCTTCTGTCCTGTCTTATTTTTAATGATTCTATTAATCACCTGCTCTCTTCTTACCTTTCTACAATGTCTTCATCCTTGTTCCCAACTTCCTCTAATATTCTCTATTGTTTTCCCACCACTATATCTTCCTAGGTCTTCTCAAGCGCGTAAAATGGGGATCATTTTACATTTTTCTTTCCAATCCAAATCACATCTGTGGTTCACTCTTGCCATTTCCACCTTTTTAAAGTCAACAAAATTCATCAATTGCTTTAATTTTCTCCTACTAAAACATTACTCAAAACCCTGGTTGTTCCTAGTTTGTATTACTTCTGTTCACTTCTACACTGGGCTCCCAATTTACATAGTTCAAGTTCGATTTTGCACTCGGCTGTTAGGAATCTTTTGTTTACCCCCAGTGCTCCAGATAAGATTTGGAGCATTTTATTTTTTAAAGTTTGGAGTAAAATGATTTTTAGGGAGTAAAATAAGTCCAGTTCCCAATGGGAGTATTTTATAAGCGAGTAAAATGTTTTAACTGGAAACCTGATTTAAAAAAAAATAATTCTTTGTGCCTAGTTATTCATGCAAGTTAAATGATACAGGTTTACTTCTTCCGATCAAGCAGCAATTATAATAGTTTCTTCCTGTGGTACTAGGTGCACTACTGGTCCAAACATATCCATGGAGCTGTGTGGGTGAAAACAGGGGTGCAAGGTTCTTTGTATGTGTCTGCTGCTTGTTGGGCCTATTTTTTGGGAGCATGTGCTTATTGTTATGGAGTAAAAGCAGCCAATACACCCCTTATCTGTAGGGCTGGTTTACCCCCTTCAGCACATCTCATCTTGCCCGTCTTAACTGGTTGCCTGTTCATCAGCACTGCAAATTCAATATTCTGTCTAGTGTTCAAATGCATGCACTTGTCCCAGCTTATATTCGCTCCTTGAGCTCTCTAGCAGCCTGCTTGTTCTGCTTCTCAATTTCTTCTCTCATGACTCATCCACCTTTTGCTGATTCTCACATTCATTCTTTCCAGCTCCTTGCCCCTTAACTTGGGAATTCTATCCCTCTTAATATTCGTTCCTGTCCCTCTTTCTCAGTTTAAAAGAACAGTTTAAGATTCATTTATTACAGATTTCTGCTTGATTCTGTTATTGGAACCAGGTCTTTGATCCATACTCACGGATTGTTATTTATTTATTGTACCATTTTCATTTCATCAAGTGCTGCAATGTAAGGACAGGAAATAAATACAACTCTTTACTGTATTGAAGCATATGACTTATACCAATGCTGTGATTATATATTTATGTTTAATGGACATTGCTTTCCGAAATAAACTTCGAATGAATGGAAAAGAAACAGGCCACATTGGAGGTTCTGGCAAAATTAGATTTAAGGATTTTCAGGCGGCGGAGAATTTTTCTAGTAATTTGATTGCCACCTAGAATTTAAAACATCTTGGCTAAACAAGAAGTCAAGTACAACCACCTTTTAGGCCAGACAGCCATTTTTAAATTGAATTCTAGCATTCAAGGAAAACTAATGAAGTTCGTCTGAATTTACTTTTGCAAACCACCAGTGTAGCCGCAGAACAAATGGGATGATTGGAGGGGGACAAACAGCGCAGACACCAAAAATAACAGTGTTACTGCTCTCAATATTAATGTTGGTAGCACAGTAAAAGGAATGAGAATGCTTCTGATAAGTGCTATTTGAAAATTAGCAGCTTGAGATTTCTTGATGGCTTTTTTTCTTTTTTGATGTTTAAATTGACCATGAAAGATGTCAAGATTTGACCAACACAGCCAGTTTGAAAAGTCCACCATAAAGAGGCTTGTATCGGCAACCAAGCATGAAGAATTTATTTGGAATGGGAAAATAATACTAAGTTTTTAAAAGGATTGAATTGGCATGGGACATCTAGGACTATGTCCTCTAAACATTGCTTGAAGGAAAAGAGGTCCGCTTGAGAAGACCCCTTCATGCAAAGCCGATTATCGTCAGCCTATTCATCGAATATTTATGGAGAATATCACCCAAACGTTGAGTCTAATGCAAAAGATACATCCAATAAACTAGCAAATCTGCATTGCTGGAATCCAAGATCATTGAGTCATCAAGAAAGGGCAGAGTCACTGATTCGATGTTGCAGTGGCAACGGAAGACAATTGATAACTGCGTCGATTAGAAGATGGTGCTTTATATATGGTTGGATAGCTGGTGGGTGACAACCATTTCTGGAATTTTCCAAATAATAGTTTGATAATTATTCCAGACATTGGGGTCCAAGTTAGATCCTCTCCCCCCCGCAAACAATGGGGGTAAGGAACAAGTTACTTACCTGTAACTGTTGTTCTCCAGCATGGGTCTGGCATGGATTCACATGCTCATGAATATTCCCCGTCGTCAGGCTGGGAATCCTCGGTAAAGAAAAAACCAGTATCAGTTTCTGATCCGTCTTTCGTAGTAGTAACCAATCACTGGTCTCTGTGTCATACTGACCACAGCCAATGACTGCCCTCTACCTAAGCACCGCCTCTGGCAGCCATCTTCAGATTTGGTAGCACGTGAAGTGGCAGTATGACCAAGTGAAGAGCCGCAGAGGGGTAGGCGGGAGGGTTCGCATGTGAATCCATGCCAGACCCATGCTGGAGAACAACAGTTACAGGTAAGTAACTTGTTCCTTCTCCAGCATGGGGTCTGGCATGGATTCACATGCTCATGAATAAAGAATACATAGCAGTACACACATGCACAACCACGGGAGGTGGCAAAGGCTCAACATTAAGCATCACATCAAACTCAACATTAAGCATCTTACCTCCTCACCAGGCTCACCTCAGGTGAACAGGTTGCGCAGCACTGATTGGCCGACCCTGGACTCCTCCCTGGAATCCCGATCGACGCAGTAGAATTTCGTGAAGGTGTGCGTCGACCTCCACATAGCAGCCCTACATATGTCCAGCAGGGGCACACCAGAAAGGAACGCCGTGGTAGCTGCGATCGCTCTGGTGGAATGGGCTCTCGGACGGCCAGGCAGCGGTCGGTTTGCCAACCGGTGACAGTACATGATACAGCCGGAGAGCCATCTGGAAATGGAAGCCTTCGAGAGAGCCTTCCCCTGATTGACAGGTCCAAAGTTCACAAAGAGTTGTGACGTCTTCCGAAAACACTTCGTGCGGTCCACGTAGAACTTCAGCGCTCTAGCCACATCCAGCGAGTGCAAAGTCCTCTCAGCCGGCGACGAAGGCGACGGGAAGAACACAGGCAACACCAAGGGTTCGTTGAGATGGAAGTCCGACGGTACCTTGGGCATGAAGGAGGGGTGCATCCTGAGCACTACCCTCGTGTCGTGAAAAGTCAAGTACGGGGCCTTGCAGGAAAGGGCCTGGATCTCTCCCACCCGTCGTGCGGAGGTGATGGCCACAAGAAACGCCGTTTTCCACGACAGAAACTTCAACGGGGCCGAGTGCAGAGGCTCGAACGGAGGTCCCATGAGCTTGGTCAGCACCACGTTGAGCTCCCACGCCGGGGCCGGAGCCTTCACCGGCAGGAACGATCTGAACAGTCCCTTCATGAACTCTTTCACCAGACGATGAGACCACAAGGACGTCCGCCCCGTGGTTCTGGTGTATCGGGAGATCGCAGCAAGATGAATCTTGATGGACGCGTGTGCCAGCCCAGCTTTGGCCAGCGTCAGCAGGTACGGCAGTACCTGGGGAGCCGTAATCCGTAGAGGGTTAATCTTCTGTGCGTGGCACCAGACAAAGAACCTCTTCCATTTGTGTCCGTAGCATTTAAGAGTCGAGGACGCCCTGGCCTTTGCAAGAACCTCTCTGCAGTCGGCCGGTATGTCGTATCCTCCAAACTCTAGCGCTGCAGGAGCCAGGCCTGCAAGTTCAGCGATTTCGGATCGTGGTGGAGGATGGCGCCTCCTTCCCTGGAGAGTAGATCCGCGTCCACCGGCAGCTTGATTGGCGGGGACGTTGACAAGTCCAGAAGGTCCGGGAACCATAGCTGCCTCGGCCACGCAGGTGCGACGAGGATCATCCTGCACCGTGACCTCTTGAGCTGGTTGACGAGCCGGATTAGCAGTGGCAAAGGAGGGAACGCGTAGAGGAACAGGCCCTCCCAGGGGAACGAGAAAGCATCGCCCATGCTCCTCGCCTGGGGAAACCTGCTGGCGAACCTCCGGCACTTGGAGTTCGTCGCCGTCGCGAACAGGTCGATCTGGGGTGTGCCCCACCGTCGGAAGAGGCGATCCACTAGATCCTGCCGTAGTTCCCACTCGTGGCACAAGCGCAGCTCCCTGCTGAGTGAGTCGGCGATGGTGTTTTTTATCTCTGCCAGATGAAACGGCACCAGAAACATCCTTTGGGCGACGGCCCAATGCCACAGGTCCTGCGCCTCCTTGGACAGTGCTGGGGACCTGGTTCCGCCCTGTTTCCTGATGTAAAACATGGTGGTGGTGTTGTCGGTGAAGATCCTCACCACCTTGCCCTTGAGGGACGGAAGGAAGGACCTGAGGTCCCAGAACACTGCACGGAGCTCCAGGACGTTGATATGGAGGGACTTCTCCGTCGGGAGCCAAAGGCCTCTCGCGTGCAGATTTTCGGTGTGCGCTCCCCACCCTTCCAGGGAGGCATCCGTGGTCACTGTCTCCTGATGGTCGGGGGTCTGGAAGTCCATGCCCGCCGTCAGATGCGCGCGGGTGCCCCACCACCGGACCGCTCGGCGGAAACTCTCGTCGAGTGTGATCCTCTCCTCGAAGCCGCCCGTCGTTTGGATCCAGCGCGCGTCCAGGAACTCCTGCAACGGGCGCATCCGGAGCCTGCACATGGGAATGAGGTAGATGCAAGAAGACATCATTCCGAGGAGGGACTTGATGGACCTCACCTTGGCCGCGTCGGAAGCCAACATCCGCTGTACCTTGCCCAGGATGGACCTGGTCCTTTCCTCCGAAGGGGAGGCCAGAAGGGACACTGTGTCGAGCTTCGCTCCCAGAAACAGTGCGTTTTGCGCGGGTACCAGGTGGGACTTGGCGTAGTTCACGGAGAATCCCAGGTCCGTGAGAAGTTGGACGGTCCTTGCCGTGTGCTCCACAGCGAGCTCCCTCGTCTTGGCTCGGATGAGCCAGTCGTCCAGGTAGGGGTAGACGTGGATCCCCTCGCGGCGCAGCTGCGCCGCCACCGGTGCAAGGCACTTGGTGAATACCCTGGGTGCCGACCGTAGTCCGAAGGGGAGGGCTTTGAACTGGTAGTGACGCCCTTGGACCACAAACCTGAGGAATTTTCGGTGCCCCTTTAGGATGGGAATATGGAAGTAGGCATCCTCCAAATCCAACGACGACAGGAAGTCTCCTTCCTCCAGCTGACCCAGGACGTGCTGGAGGGTGACCATCTGGAACTTCTGCGCCTTGATGAATTTGTTCAGAACTCGCAGGTCTAGGATGGGGCGCCATCCTCCCGTCTTCTTCTTCACGAGGAAGTATCTCGAGTAAACTCCGGAGACCCGAAGCCTCTTTGGGACGAGTTCGATGGCGCCCTTCCTGAGCATCGCCCTTACCTCCAGGAGAAGCTGAGGGACGTGAAGCTCTTTCCTGGCCACGGGGGGGGACGCGCGGGCACCTTCTTTGAAACTCGAGCGCGTGGCCCCGGGCTAAGGCGTCCAGCACCCAACGGTCGGTGGAGATGGACTCCCACACGCTGACGAAGCTCGCCAGCCGGCCTCCCACCGGGGTGCATCGGTGGGGGCCCGACCCCACGGTCGGTTCAATCCTGTTTCGACGAGGCTTTGCCGCCTTGACCTCCTTGGCGACGACGGCGGGATCCGCCGGACTTGCCTCGTCCTCTGTAGGCCTCCTGAGACGACGAGCGGGCCGCTTGACGGTAGGTGGAGAAACTGCCGCCGGAACCTTTGGAGGCGCCCTTGCCTCCGCTGCTCCGAAAGGGCGTCTGTCGTTGCTGCAGAACCCCAAAGGCCCGGGCCGTCTGTGTCCGCTTTAATGGCCTGAAGGGAATCGTCCACTGTTTTCCCAAACAGGTTGTTCCCATCGAACGGCATGTCCAGGACTCTGGTCTGTACGTCTTGACGGAAGTCCGTAGCCTTGAGCCATCCACGCCGCCTAAGGCACACGCCGTTGCCCAACTGGCGAAACCCAGTGTCGGCGATGTCCGTCGCAATAGTGATGGCGTGGTCCGACGCCACCTCACCTTCCTGTAGGATCTCTAGGGCATCCGCCCTCTTGTCGTCCGGTAGGAAGTCCAGCAGGGGAGCCAGTTTGTACCATAGCTCCCTGTCGTAGCGGGCAACGATAGCCAAGGCGTTGGCCGCTTTAATCGTCGTCGCTGCAGACGAGATGACCCTGCGTCCCATAGTGTCCAATTTCTTTCCCTCGCCGTCCGGTGGGGAAGTCGATGTGGAGGCCGCACCCCCCCCGCTTTCTTCCTGGCCGCCGCGGAGACGACGGAGTCCGGGGTAGGCTGCGCCCGGAGGCACAGGCGGGCCGCGTCCGGGACCCGGTACTTCTTCTCGTACCGGTCTCTTCTAGCTGGCGTAGTGGAAGGGTTCTTGAGGAGGGCGAGGCCCTCATCCCAAATGTCGTCCAGTAGAGGCACCGCGAGGACCGTCTTCCTCTTGGCCTCGCGCCGTTGATAAAGGAATCCTTCCTTTTTCTTCTCCTCAGGGCAGAGTTGGAAAAGCTCGGATGCCCTGGCGATCATGGAGTGGAACGAACCAATCTCGTCGGGCGGAGAAGCCCTGGTGGGAGGTGACGACGGTAGATCCTCGTCGTATACCTCGTCGTCCGTACCCGTCGCTGCCGTGCCAGTCCCCGTATCATCCCCTCGGGTGGACGGGGAGGAGGGCTGGACGGTGCGCGACGGCTGAAAAGGAGGTGGAGGGTGAATCCTTCTTTTCTTGGGCGGGGGAATGCCAGAAGGTCCCGGTTCAGGCTCCCCCGACGGGAGAGGTTCCTCCGTCGGCAACGGTAGTCTCGTCCTTATCTCTGAGCATAAGGACTGTATAGCCAACAAAATGGCCGCCGAGTTGTCCTGCGGCGCTGGCAGAGGGGAATCCGACGGGCGATCAGGGGCCCCGTCGGCAACCTCGACGATGTCGTCGTCACCTGCGTCGGGATCCATCCCGACGGGCCGGTCTTCTTCCACGCCAAGGCCGTGGCTTAAGACCTCGATCAGCTCTTCCTCCGAGGTTGAAGCCGAATCTACGACGACGCCCTGCCCCCCCTTCTTCTTCCCCGCCGGGGATTTCACGGGGGTCCTATCGATGGGCACAAAAGAGGACTCCCTCTGAGGTGGCAGGGAGACTCTGAGCCCCGAGGTCGCCACCACTGGTGTAGCCTCCACAGGCTGAGCCAGGGTCGCCGCGACAGTATCGATAGAGGGCTTGGCCGGATGGATTAAGGCCTTCACCACCTTAGGTGCGCTCACCGCCTTATCCTTGAGGGGGGGGACACTGCCTCGCTCCCCCTCCGATGGGGCCTTCGAGCTCGACCGGGGCCTCTCCAGGAGCTTTGCTGGGTGCTCGCCCTTCCTCTTACCCGACCCAGAGCGTTGGCTCGTGGTTGATGGTGCCGGGGAGGGTGCGCCCTGCCTGGCGCCCGTAGAGCCCGACCGTTCGGCGCTCCCGGTGCCAGCGGACTCGCGGTGCTTGGCCTTGTGTTGGACCCCCGTTGCCGGGGCGTCCTCAAAGGTCTTAGAAGACCGCTCGGATTTCTTCCTCTTCTTCTCGCCTGACGGGCTCTTCCCTTCCAGCCAGTTGGCGAGACGTTGATGGCGGTCCTTCATGGTCCGCTCCGACATATTGCCGCAAAACGCACAGTCCTTCTCCACGTGCGTCTTGTCCTCATGTAAGCAGTAGAGACAAAAGGAGTGCTTGTCCTCCTTAAAGACGTTCTGCAGCTGGCATCCAGGGCAGACCCTGAACAGCTTTCCGGGCGTCGAGCTTCCCTTCTCCTGGGCCATGTTCGGGCCTGAGAAGCTTCTGGAGTCCTCCAAAGCGTAGCTCGACGAAATCTTCACCCTTGAGGGGCGCAGACGAATCCGACACGGGTCCCCGTTGATCGGATAGAGAGTCGGTGGAGCTTGAGGCTCTTTTGACCGAAGAAACGAAGTTTTTGAGCAAAAAACGTGAAAAAATAGCACTAACGCTCGAGAGCAATAGCACAAGGATCCCAACACATGAACGTGCGGTAAAAATCTGAAGATGGCTGCCAGAGGCGGTGCTTAGGTAGAGGGCAGTCATTGGCTGTGGTCAGTATGACGCAGAGACCAGTGATTGGTTACTACTACGAAAGGCAGATCAGAAACGAAACTGATACTGGTTTTTTCTTTACCGAGGATTCCCAGCCTGACGACGGGGAATATTCATGAGCATGTGAATCCATGCCAGACCCCATGCTGGAGAAAATTGTATGGAGGAGTTAATAGTCGAACTTGGGGCATAAGTGAGGCGGTATAAAGATTTAGTGTCATCCCTAATGAAGGAACCTTTTGTCGGCCATTGAAAATGCTCTGGTACCACTGATGCCCCTACAAGGAGCTGCAAACATTGGTGCATGACGAGGCACTTTCCCCTCCAGTGTTAGACACTGGATTGCCAAGGCAAGAGTCCTAAAGCTATTCATACCACTTTTCTATGGGATATAGACAGATTTATATGGGCGTTGAAAATACTGGTTCCTCTTGTTCTTCATTAAGGGCACATAAGTCTGCGTCTCAATTCGTGAGTGACCCAACACAATAGGGTTTAAGTTACAGTGTGCCCCTCCCAACCAGGTAACAGGGTTTGTGGAAGAATTGCCACATGTTAGAACATTATTGCTAGCCATCCCTTGGATTACAGGATTCCATAGAGCACATGCCCAGCATAACGAAAAATTACTTTTACACATTTTACAGGTCAAATAAGACGAATTGTAGCGTAGCTAGTCTCTTTAAGTAACAAGGCTCACTGTGAATGTGTCCACCTCCATCCATAGGCATAGAAAAGCAGACTATTTTGACCTAACAACTTCAGTGGGCATCTGCATGCGTACCGAGGACATTTGACGGGACATGTTAAAAGAAAAGCATTTGGCAGATAATGTAGCACAATCACAGAGAGTGGTTGCTGCATTAAGTGATTTGCCCCAGATCAACCATTTGTTCAAGTAAGGAAGCGGAAATTAGTATCCAGATATTCTATCAGTTTAGTGTGCTCACTTCCCTATGACTAAGCAGGATCATCTTTGTTGCAACTGAGAAATCTTTCAGAGATCCATAGTTGCTGGAACTCTGTTTCTTTAGAGAGGGCCTTGAAGATCTATGAAAGTATGGATCATAACAAAAACATCTTCTAATACATGTATGTTCACTTTATTAAAAAGGACAACTGAAATTGTGAACTTTATTTTACACCGAACATCTAAAGTACCAAAAACAATTATCCTCCCTTTTTTTTAAAATCAATCCAGTCTTCCTCCCATACCCACCCCATATAAATGTTTCCTTGTGGAGCGTTTGCTATTTTGTACTTCCAAAACCCTAGCAGTCAATTCTAAAGAATCTGTTGTAGGTAGTTGTGATAGTCTATCCAAATCTCCGGGCTTGAGGCCCAAATGACGCCTACCTCTCAGAGCATAACATCCAGGGGAGCACTGAAGACTCTTGCCATCTATTAAAATAAAGGGGAGAGGGAGTTGGAGGATTGTATTGGATCCCTGCTTCTGGTCACCTCACCTCCTTGTGATAACACTCATCTTGGGTCAATGAGATACATGCCTTGAGTAGTCCTTCTCACTCCTACATATGTGGAGTTACAAAATATAATGATACATCCAATGAGCAATCCTATCCCCTTTTTTAGACTTAACTAGAGATTCCCAGTACATTTGCTACACAAATCCCACTCTCTAAGATAATCCTATCTGCTCATCCCCCACCACTTAGCGGTTTACTGTTTGTTGCCAAGTTTGTTTTCCCCTAAATTAAGTAGAATTCACTTACACCACAAAGTCTTCAACTGTGCTGTAGGGGTAGGTTTGGGTTTTCTGTCGCTGTTTAGCGACACACCACAGTACACCTTGTGTCTAGGTCCAATGCTGAAGTTGTGCAAGTAGTTTGTCAAGCCAAATATTTGGCTAGCCCAGACGGAAATTGTTCCCAGGTTCATCTCCCAAGCCTGATAACTTTAGCAAGGATCCCCAAGGTCCAAGCCCATTACATCCCCACCACAAAATACATTACTAACATTGTAGCTCACCCCACAATGTAAAGACTAGAATTTCAGCCAGCTGTGTACATAGACTGGTTATGTTAAAGGTTCTTATACTGTGCACAGTCACCACCTGCGTAGTTCCATGGCGCTCTCGCGGATCTGTAAATCAAGAGGGTAAGGGGGTAAACAGTTAGTAGGACTGGGCAGGAGAAAAGAGCAAGAGCACTGATGAACTTGTCAGTTTCAGTTTGGTTTACAGTTTGCTGCGCGTAGGTGTGTTTTTTAGTCGTTAGCCATTATGTGCTGTTGTGCAAGGCTATGTGTGCTTTGTTTCATTGTTGTGGTGAAATGAAGTGCATGCAGTATGTTTTGCTGCAGAGGTATGTGGTTGTGTTTAATTCAGCATTTGAGGTGTATGCAGAAGGGTGAGTTTTTTATTAGGATTATTGGTGGTACCCTATCCTACCCACTCAAAGGACTGCCTGTGGCAAATATCCCTTTACCTGTCATACCTTGCTGTGTATTATAATTACCATTCCAATGTTGTGTGTAGTGGTGTGAGTCCTCATCAGCGCTAGTCAGTGGCGGCATCCGCTATACCCCCAATGTTCAGACAAATTGCAGTCTACATCCAGCTGTGTGTTTCATGGGGTGTGGTTCACTAGTCTTTCTGATTTGAAGAGCCAGGTTTTTAGATGTTTTCTGAATTTTAGATGACCAAGTTTAACAGCCAGGCAAGAGAATGTGGTTCCACCCACTTTATTTCCTTGTGTATGGTTTATCAACCCTAGATGTTGATTTTCTTTTGTATGAATTCCACTCCTAGGCCGTAGATTGCTCTGTGTTATGCATATTGTTTTGAAGGCGATTCGTTTTTTGACTGGTAGCCAATGTAGCATCTTTAGCACTGGAGTGATGAGGTACATTTGTGAGAGTTTGAGAAGTCTGGCCGCCGAGTTCTGTGTAAGTTGCAGTTTCTTCAGTAAATCCGGCATTCCAATGTACAGGCTGGTGTCGTAGTCTATCCTAGACATGAGGGAGATGACGGACAGTGTTTTGTGCGTGAATGAGAGGAATGGTAGAATTTTTTTATGGTGTATAGATGGAAGAATTATTTCTTAATTATCACTTTCACTTGCAGTTCTAGGGTTAGCGTGTTGTGCATTAGGATTCCAAGGTTTTTGAGAACTTTGGATGGTGTCGCTGCTGTTCCCAGCTACGTGGTCCATGGAATGTACTGGCCTTGGATGTAATTATGATTTCTGTCTTGCCCGGGTTGATGAGGTTTAGTGTTCATCCATGATACGAGTTCTTTGAAGCAGTCCATACTCTGTCCCCTTTCCTCCATAATGTATTGGAGACCCTCGCTAGGGACAGGAAACTGACTGGTTTTCACAAGTATACATTGTCTTCCCCTTTAAATATAGATGTGCGTGTGGCTCTGGGAGCATGCGCTCTCCTGACTCTGCCCACCGGTGCTACTGTTCTGCGTCGACTGGAGCGGACCAATTTCACCAGTGCTCCTGGGTCAGTCCTCTGGCCTTCTAATTCCACACGCAATTTCCCGGCATATTTTTTCCTTTTCTTCCCATAGTCAATCTTCAGAGTTAAAAGTACTCTGTCCTCTGGTGCCATGCTTCTCCCCGGCACATGTCGACGGCGGTGGGATTCAGGTGTCTGGCCTACGAGGGTCCCTCGCTACATCAGATCCACACGCATTTTGCCTTGGTCTAGACCATAGCTGTTCGGCTTGCAATGTGCTCATCCCATGTTAGTTGAAGAACCTCTTGGCCAAGTGGATGGGGCGGTTCTCAAGATCGGCACACCACTGCAGAACCTCAAAGGGTAAGTCAGGAGGAAGACCAGGCCAAAAAGTAGGTGCCCCTGTTCTCCTCTGTAACCTGCAAGGGGGACTCCTTCCCTGGGAAGCATCTAAGCGGGAGGTGCCTTCCAGGTCCCAAGACCAGCAAGAGGACCAAGGCTCGAGGAGCTACGGGTCAACTTGCTGAGGGCTCCAAGGACCCTTGCGGTCCCACCGCTGAGGGTCCGCAAGACTTTATTACTGGGGATCTCCCCGAGGGGGCTCTGCTCTGCTACTGGACTCGATCCCAAGGCTGCGCCTGAATGCATTACCAGCACTACCGGTGCCATAGCCAATGGCACTCCCCTGCATCTCAGGTAGTTACCTGGGAGGTGAAGGTCCAAGCCTTCGCAATCCAGCGTGCAGGTGGAGACTGGTCCTGTATGGGATATAATGGCCGCCCGGCCAAACAAAAATGGCAGCGCGTCCAGTGCCTTCTCGTTCCAACACGCAGGCCTGGGAGCGTACGAAGGTGAGATTGGTCAACTCCAGTTATTTTTTAAAAATTTAGTTCATTTAGTTTATACAAACTTTTTGAAAAGAATTCCCATCCCCTACTTACACAGTGCTAGAGAGGAAAAGTAGAAACAAGATATCTCACATAATTCAGAAACACATAGACCTTCACACCTTTACAAATTTCCACCTCATACTTATTCATGGTGATCCAGCTTCTCAATTCTATATTGTCTGTAGACATACTTGTTTCTTCCATATGGGATACTATGGATAAACTTCCTCATTACCCCATACAGACTTTTCTGCTTCTCTAACACATCTTACTTCCAGATGATGGCCGCCTTACTTATTTCAAAGCTTTAACATAGTTTCCAGTTTTTGCAGAAAGTTTGTCAAGCCAAAGACATCTTTTTCTCTAGGGTTATAAAATTTCTGCATAGAGTGGCATATTGTTTGACTAAATCTCCTAAACGCAGGGATCTCATATCTTTCAGTCCAGCACAGTACAATATAAGATGTTTTAAAGTCTCGTGATGATTATTACAGAAGCGACAACTTAGTATCGCTGCCGATTTCCGATTACCACTTGGCTTACTCTTGTGTTGAATAAGTTAAGTCGAAATTTCAAGGGCACTTCCCGATGTCTAACGTTGACTGTTTTTGTCAGATATTGCTGTGGCCTTTTCCGATTTTTCCCTTCAATTGCCGCATCTTCCATAAGTTTATGGCGATTTCCATCGTCAACTGTTGAACACCAGTCTTGTTCCCATAGCTTTTTTTTTTTTTACATAATTCGGGTTGTTTTTCACTGTTTCCTGATCAGTGCCCAATTTAACTAGCCGATTTCCACATCCGGTTGCCCATTTTGTTCATAGGTTTCCGGGTTTCCTTTCAATGCGTCACGTAGAATCCTGAACTGTGGTGTGCAATCATCTATATTTTCCTGTATGTGTGGACAGCATGTTCCACAGCACTCGGGCGTTTATGGATATCAGATTGAGTTCATATTGCACAGACGCACTAGATATTCCCTTTTGTAGCTGCAGAACACATCTCCAATACTGATGTTCTAGTTGTGGCCATAGGTTTGCAGATACTCCTAATGCACTTTCAGCACCATAAATTAATGTTGGCACAACTTATTGATTATAATGAGCTAAGACGGGCAGCAGGGAGAATTTCCCAAACTTTTTGTTTTATTACTCCTTTGCATGCCAGTTGTTTGCATTTTTGTTTAGCATTCTCAGCCCAAGGGGCATCCAAGATACTTGGCCTTTTTTATACAACTCAGATTTTCATTATTCAGTCTCCATTTTGGCACATATTTTTTAATCTGTTGGTACGTGTGAGATCTTGAAGAATTATTACTTCGGATTTAGCAGGGTTAATTCTTAGTTTGTTTTTTTGCACATATCCTTCAAGAGCTGTTAACTTTCTTGTTAGTCTAATTGGCGTTAAATCAAGTAACGCAATATCGTCTGCATATAACATACAATTTACAGTCATCCCATTAATTTTAGATGGAAAAAAAGTTACAGCTTCTAGGGATTCTCCAATGTCGGACAGAAACAGGCCAAACAGGGTAGCTGCCAGCGGGCAGCCCTGCTTTACACCCTGGTGTGTTCTTATGGACTTACTGAGAGTTCCGCCAGAGTCTAGTCTGACCTTAATTTCAGTGTCCGTGTGCAGTTCTTCAATAGGATATAATAAGTTTTCAGGACATTTCCATTTCCTCATTTTATTCCAGAGCATTTCACGATCAATTGTGTCGAATGCACTGGACAGATCGACAAACGCTACATAGATTTTTCTATTTTGGCAAATTGCTTCCATCTTTAGGAAATTTAGAATTGTCAAGTTTAAGCCACATCAGATACCTTTAACAAATCCTGCTTGGTGAGGATCATATTGCTTTGAATCTTGAATCCATTTTAGGAATTGGACTTGGGAGCTGAGTTGCAAACATTTTCCCCACCACATCAAAGAGCGCTATGGGCCGGTAGTTTTTAGGGTCAGTACGCTTGCCTTTTTTGAAAAAATCTGTACAACAATAGCACTCCGCCAAGATGTGGGGATCTTTCGCTTCTGTAAGATCGATATAAACAAGGTGTAACAGAATTCCGCCCAAAGTTCTGGCTGTTGTTTTAGCAGTTGATTTGTTAGCCCGTCAGGCCCTGGGGCTCTTGATGTACTTAGTACAATGTTTCTGTAAATGTCTTCTTGGTCTATTTTAATTGACCATTCTGGTTCCGGAATTGATGGCATATCAGGATTTGTATTTTGTATTTATTTATTTATAATGTGCACCAAACCCAGGGGTAGCCAGGCGCAAAGGCAGCAAGAGGGTTGCAAAGCTTAGTTACATACAGTAGGGTGAGGTCCAGCTGTGGTTACAGTGCCGGACGTATCACACCAAATAGGAAGGGTAGGACATAAACATTGTAGGCTGTACTATATACATATTTACATTCAATGAGGTAAGGAGCCACATAGTAGTGGCGCATCTGGGCATCGGAAGTCATTATGAGTCGAGAGATTTGAGCCAGTAGACAGTCCTGGCTCTGAACTGGTGGTAGGGTAGGTCCTCCCTGCAGGTAGGAGGAAGGGAGTTCCAGAATTGCGCTGCTTTTACCTCCAGACCTTGTACGTTTGAACCTGGGCACCAGAAGAAGGTTGAATTGGCCGTTCTCGAGGGGCGAGAGAGGGTGGGTCTAGTAAATCTGGCGATGAGGTATTGAGGGGCTGCTTGGTGGAGGCATTTATGAATCAGAGATACCGATTTAAGGAATATCTTGTCCTTGGTGGATAGCCAGTTGACAGATCTTCTGGAAACTGAGATATGGGCTTTCTTCGGGATACTGAGGGCCGCTCTAAGGGCATTATTTTGGAGGATTTGGATTTTATTTGAGATATATTTGTTACAACCTACATATAGAGTGTTACAGTAGTCCAACTTTGACAGGATCAGCGCCCTGGCCAGGGTGGTACAGTTGGTGGGGGGAGAGAAAGTGTTTGGCTGCCCTAATGAGTTTGCAAGTGTAGGCGGTGGCGGAGGCCATTGCATTCACTTGTTTGTTGAAGGTGAGGGTGGAGTCTAGATAGAAGCCGAGGGTTTTAACCTCCTTAGCTACTTTGATCTTGTTGTCGTCAATTATGAACAATGAGTATTTGTGGCCCAGTTTGTTGAGGTAGTGTGTAGATCCTAGAATAAGGAGTTCCGTCTTGTCATCATTCAGGCATAGACCGTGTGAGGCCATCCATGCCTGGATGATGAGGTACACTTTATTAACGAAGGCCAAATCCTTATTGTAATCCCCCGACAACGGGATGAGGATCTGGGTATCATCGGCGTAATTAGTGTAGGTGATACCCAGATCGTCTAGATCATCGAAAAGGGGCTTCGTGAAAATGTTATAAAGTGTAGGGGAGACGCAAGATCCTTGAGGCACGCCGCAGGTGATAGGTGTAGGGTCGGCTGCTGCTGACAATGAGAAGACTCTCATCGTGCGGTTATTGAGGAAGGATTGGATCCAGTTGGTTGCTTCTTGAGAGAAGTGGGCAGCTTTTTGTAGGTGGTTGCACAAGATCTCATGGTCGACCAGATCGAAGGCCGCAGAGAGATCGAGGAGTAACAATAGTGCTGTCTTGCCCTGGTCTCTCAGCTCGTCTATCTGTGCCTTGAGATCTATAAGTGCAGTTTCGGTTCCATGCTGTGGCCTGAAACCCGATTGTCGGACGCCTAGGAGATGGAAGTGCTCAAGGTAATGTTGGATCTGGTGGTATGCTGATTTGTCGATGATTTTAAGAAGGAACGGTACTGTGGTGATGGGGCGGTAGTTAGTTGGAGTGGATGGGTCTAAGTTTGTTTTTTTAAGCAGAGGGAGGACCCAGGACTGTTTTAAGTTATTAGGTACGGTGCCTGATGTGAAAGACGCATTTATTAGTTTGGTAATAAATGGTGCGAGATCATGGGCTGCATCCTTAATCAGTTGAGCGGGGCATAGGTCTCCGTGGCAATTTGAAGGTTTGAGGGTGAGAATAGTATTTTCTACCTCTTTGGTGGATACTTTATGGAAGTTAAAGGTGGGGTTGTGCGCTGGGGGGGATGATTGAGTCGGGTGAGCCTTTTTATGGGAGGCGGTACTCGGCTTAGTAGAGGAGAGCAGAGTTTCTTTTTTAATGCTTATTTTAGTCTTAAGGGAGGAGATTTTGTTCGCTAGGGCATTTTGTATGCCCGTGCACCAGTTTTTATCTTTGATACATGAGTCGGGCACTAGCCAGTCCAGGGTTCTCCTTTTGATATTGGTGGGCTCAGTGATCTTCTGGGTGAAGCCCAGTTCCTCTAGGGTGTTATTGATTGTACTGGCATTGGCGTCTGCGGGGGTCGCTAAATCCTAGTTAAAGTCTCCTAGTAAGATGCGTTGTGAGGAATTTTTAAGATTGTTTGATAGGATGTCTATGAGGTCTTCTTCAAATGACCCTAAGGGGCCCGGCGGTCGGTAGATAAGGTGAATGGAGATGGATTGGGTATTAGATAGTGTTAACTTGGCGGTTAGAGATTCACAGGAAGGAACATTAGTGGGTGATTCGATTGTAATAGGGAATTTAGTTTTGGCTATGATGGCAAGACCTCCGCCTCTAGAGGTGGTACGATCAAGTCTTAATAGCGTGTAGTCATCTGGTACCGCTAGCATAATTGCAGGGCCTGCCGTCGGGTGGAGCCAAGATTCGGTGACTGCTAAGAAGTCCAAGTCTTCGTTGTGTAGCAAGTCGGCAATGTCTGAAGCATGGGCTACCATGGAGCGGGCATTTATTAGTGCACCCTTAGTCCCGAGATCTACTGGGTATAGGGGTGGTGGCGCAGATTCGTGCATACTTTTCTGGTCACGGATGGGCTCACGGTGGAGTCTACTGTTCAGTTGAAGAGGGTGTAGGGATGGAGTCCTTGTCACCTTATTGTGGGCTAGTTTAGATAGAGGGTCATGGAGCCTTGAGACCCTGGCACGTAATCTAAAGTTCCTCATGAGAACAGGGCAAGGTGTGGAGGTCATTTCAGTTGATGTGTATGGGTTATATGCGGGCTCAAGTGCTGGTAAATTGGGTAGCATGGTTAGGTATTGGCTGTTCAAGATGTGCAGTATTGATCTCAGTAACACTGTGTAAAGCGCATGGAGATACATTGTGATATTGGGCAAGATAAGGCTAGTACAGTGTAGTTGTTATCCAGTAGCGTAAGGTCTAGTCTAATGGGTCACTTAAATTCGATTTTTTCAATCGAGGCACAAAGGCATAGGTCACTAGCAGGGTGCATAGGCAAAGGGTCACCTAAATTCGATTTTAGCAATCAAGGCACAAAAGCATAGGTCACTAGCAGTCAAGGCACAAAAGCATAGATCACTAGCAGGGTGCATAGGCAAAGGGTCACCTAGATTCGATTTTAGCAATCAAGGCACAAAAGCATAGGTCACTAGCAGGGTGCATAGGCAAAAGGGTCACCTAGATTCGATTTTAGCAATCAAGGCACAAAAGCAGAGGTCACTAGCAGGGTGCATAGGCAAAAGGGTCACCTAGATTCGATTTTAGCAATCAAGGCACAAAAGCATAGGTCACTAGCAGTCAAGGCACAAAAGCATATATAACTTAGAGGGTGCATAGGCAAAAGGGTCACCTAGGTTCAATTTTAGCAATCAAGGCACAAAAGCATAGGTCACTAGCAGGGTGCATAGGCAAAAGGGTCATCAGAAACAAAATTAGGCAATACCTATGTGCTAAGGCTAGTAGCAATTGGGGGCGATCAGACTCAAGTTCAAGTTGTGAGGCGCAACAGAGTTCGGCTATACAGTTATCCTAATGTTAGCGTCAGATGTGGGCCTAATAGGTAATGGACAGTGCAACATATACAGGCATAGTCCAAGTGTCATTACATGGTGATTATTAGTAGGCAGAGCAGTAGTTAGTTAGCGGGGCTGGAATGCATTCAGTAGGACAAGCATTTCAGGTTATCAATGAGAGCTGGTTTTAGACATAGCGCCAACAGCAACTGACTTTGAATGGTAGATGCAATATTACAAGAGTTGCGGGTCAGGTCAATGATTAATGTCATTGTTGTAAAATATTGCTGCCTAGTGTCTTACCCATAATTCTTCTAGTACCATGTTTTTTTATGATAGCCCCTTGAGGTGTCGAGACTTTATTTAGATCAACCAGTTTTTATAGGTTTGTTTTAATTGTTTTTCCCTGCTTTTACTATTTACGTCTGGCTTGTTTTTTAGCATTCTTAGTGCTTTGTTCAGCTTTTTTTTTCTTTAAGTCACTGTAACTTTATAAAGTCCGGCCTTGCCCTCGCGGTTTGCCTCTCTCGGTAGGTCTCTAGGAAGGTAGTATATTCGATTTTCTCCGCTTCCGATTTTTCCTCCAATGATTTTAACAGGGATTTAACGTAAGCCGTAGCCGATTATGGCCAGGTCCCACCACTAAGTCTCTACTTGCGATGACAGTTGTTCCTTTAATTTGTTGTGCCTTCAAGTACATTTTTAGTACACAGTGAACACTTGACTCCATTTCGATAATTTTTAAAAGCGTGACCTCACATCTTAATCTTTCGTTTACAAACATGGAATCGATGGTTGATCTTAGTAGATTCCTTCGCCAATTGGATTGCGCTGGAATATCTCCAGTGGTTTCCTATTCAGCATTTTTAGATTCCATGCTTTCATTTCGAGCATCCAAGATACAGCCGCTTGGTCACCATGAGTTTTCTTATCATCATGGCAGTTTCCGATCTTATTTTGCAGGCAATTTATATTAAGGTCTCCACATATCAGAATATTGGCCTCCTTTTCATTGGTCTTGATGTTGCAAATAATTTCCGAAATGGACTCAAAGTTTTCAAGTTGGATTGCAGCATGTTGCCAGTAAATATTTACCAGCATCAGTAAATTCTCTGCTTTCAGTGATGTTGTCCGGAGTTTGACCTTAGTGACTTGTATGTACAGTGACATTAATAGAGGATAGAATGCGTACACCACTTTTAATTTTGGTGAGGGTAAGCATCCCAGACATGAGACGTCCTTTGTTCCCTTTGATTGCTCTTCATTGACCACGTCTCTTCCCGACATAGTAGGTCTATATCCTCTAATTCTTTTGGTGCGTCTTCAGAAAGATGCATATGTCCTTGTGTATTCCAAGGGGTAATGCATATTTTTCCCAGATCGTTGGTCTTTAAGCATTAGCTGTCTTTTGGCATATTGAGGGATTTGGTAACCCAGGTCCAATCATGATCCTCACTTGAGGGTGAGGAATTCTTCCGAGTTATGGTGTCTGCTTTACCAATCGTGATTCTAATCAGATCTTTTTCCAGCGCTGGTTTGTCACCATTAATTTGTCTCTTAGGAGAGGCAATTTTACATTTATGACTACTTTCTTCAGCTCGATTTAAAGATCCATTACATGTTGCAGATTTAAGTTCTGGTGATAAGGCACCTTTCACAAGCTGTTCCAGCTCCTTTGGTTTCCAGATTTCATTTATGTCGAACCCTAAGGTGTTCAGGATGGTGCCAATATTCAGCAGAGAATCACAAATGATTTTTGAAGCTATGTGCAATATTACACAATCATTTTCTTTATTTTTTTTCCATCTTCAAATTCTACGACTTGAATGTCCTCTGAAACCAGTTCTTGGTTGCGGAATATGATGTAATAACATCATCAAATTTTTCCTATTTAGTATGAGACCATCCTTTTCTTTCTCTATTCGCAAGAGATATTTCCCCAATTTTTTATCACTTCGGACTTGGCGGCAAGGAGCTTTGCTGGATGCTACGTTGATCTTTGCATTTGTCTGTTTTATCTCAGTCGTTGATTGGTAAAAGTCAAAGTGTATCTTTTGTTTAAGCGATGGGCATCTTGTCTGTTGTTGAAGATTGGACTCAGATATTTTAGTTTTAATGTTCCAGGTCTCTGCTCCACTATTAGGAATCGCTTTGATTAAGCCAACGTCTTTTAGAGCCATTTTTGCCTCTAGAGCAAGAAATTCTTGCTCATATTTTCGCAGGTCCAGGTTACCAGATGTTATCTTCGGATCATGGTTTTCCCGGTTCTTAACGGCTGCAATTTACGCTCTTTTGGCCTCTAGCTTAATAAATTTAACAGGATGCTCCACTACTAAGTGTGCAATGTTACCATCCTGATTTCTTGGTTCCATAATAACACATCTTCGATGGGATGTAGGTTCCTCGCCTGCCAGACGCTGAATTTTTATATTTGGGATATCACATGAAGGAGGATGCTTAAGAGTTTCCTCGCCTGTAGTCGGCTTCTTTTCTTTCAGGGACGGACCGAGATCTATGCTTATAGGTGCACTTGCAGACGAAGACTCAGCATTCAGTGCAGTATCAGGGATCTCGGTCCAGCCACTTTTGTCACCTTCCGAGTTTTCAAAAGTCGAGAGGTCAAGAAGATGTTCTGGGGAGCCATCATCCTCTATTATAGTGCATTTTTCTACTTCATTACCATTTTTTTATTCAACAATTACGGATCTCATTTGGCTGCAGGGACCAGCATTTACTTTGTCTCCACATATTTTATTGGAGGTTGTGGTAATGCTGAAGCCTTTAATATTCCTTAGAAATGATCGCACACTTGATCTTTGAGATTTTCTTTTTCTCATATGATTTTTTTCTCAGCCATTGTATGTTCTGAGAGATTATTTTTTGTAATATGCTTTTTTCCGGTATAAAATTGGATCTTCTGAGATCATTTTTTGTAATCTCTGCTTTTTTCCGGTTGAAAATTGGAAACACTTCTTTTGAAGTTGACACAACTTTCTCACTCGAATAAACTTCTACACCTGGTTCATCAGTGACAAAGGTTATGTTACATTGACCCTGTCTCTCCAGAGCACCTTTAGGATCAAGCAGATTTGCAGAGGGTGCAGCTAGGCTCTCCATAGCTACTCCAGAGGAGGATGTATCTCTGGCACATCCAGACAATTCTGAAACTGAATCTCTGGCACATCCAGAGGGATCTAAGGGCAGTTGATGGAGATTCCGTTTCCCATTTCTTATCACAATCTGTAATGCACTCTCTGTTCTTGCGGGAGCTCCTCTGTCCCCTGCTATACCACTGAAGCAGTCATCGTTAGCTCTGTGACGATCGACTATGCTTAATCGTTTCAATTTCTGTTTGCATTTCTGCGGATGGCCTTCACTACATAAATCCCTAACTGCAACAACGCCAATACTCACCTCCCCAGAGCACTTGAGCCCACAGCTTTATCCATATCTTGTACCGCTATTTGAGCATTCCGATCAATGTGGTTTGTAGCTGTTATCGACGCAACACTGGTAATGTGACACTCTTCGCTCTCTTTAGACGCCTGGTCCGTTGTTATAGAATTCAGCTTCTGCGATTTCAGCAGAGCAATTGCTTCTCGAGCTACTTCTGCGAACAGGCGTTTGTCGGTCACACTGTTTTTAGTGTGCTCCAAAATTATCCTCAAATTCGCCTCAGATCTCAGATATTCGCCTGACAGGACTTGTTTGGTCGTAGTCAGGTCTTGCTCAACATTTATCATTTTCGTGTTCAACATGGCTAAGAGAGTGGTCTGATCTTTGATATTCTCATTCAGTTGTTCGTATAATTTCAGATATGGTGACATAGATATGGTGTGTGCAGCCATTATCAATGTATTTAGATCGTTGGTGATCTGTTTGGAAAGACATTCCGCCATATTTTGTATTTGAAGTTTTTTTTTTTTAATTATTATACCTTGACCGCAGTGTCTTAGATTTTTTTCCTTCCAAAAGCTTCTATTCTTTATGGATAGTTCGAACTGTGTTCCCCAGCTGTGTTCGAACCAACTGGGGACGAGGTCAAGTGATAATCTGCTGCTTCACCATTCTGACCCACCTAGTTGTGTTTTTCAAGACGGTTACATAATCTTCATTTATCGATTCAAGTCTTTTCCTTTTCACCATAGTTTTCAGCCACGGATTCTGTTTCTCATTGTATCCACATTCTTCAGTTAGTTGTTGTGGTACATTTCCTCATCACTTGGGCACTCACATCATGCTCTTGTGAATAATTGGCTGATATTTCTGCCATATTTTCGGAAGTTTGATGGCTTCCCAGTCTGGCATTTATTTCAATTAGATCTTTCAGTACCTTATCGACTGCGGCAATCGAGCTACGCCGATTTGAACTCCCCGCGCTGCAAAATTACTGGTCTGGTAAAGTTGCCGAACTAATCCAGACAGTATTGTGCGGTGCAGCGGTTTCATCAGCAGCCGTCATTTCACGTCGAGGACTGTCGGCTAAACATAGTTCTGGTTGAGCAGAGATAATGTTGGAGTGAGTACACATACTTGTTGCCTTACAGGTGAGCAAGTCGTCTATGTAGGCAGCCTCACAATCAGAGTCACCCTCCATCCCCCTATTTAGAATCTTGGCACAAGACAGCGAAGCTGCAGCCAAGGACTGTAGGGTCTTAATAATTGGAGGCTCGGCTGTTTTGTTTTGGAAGAGAGTTGTAGTTGTTTGTTTGCTATTTGCATTCCGCCGGCTCTCTGCAAGACCAGACAGGTCAGCAGACAGCAGCACTTCAGGCGCAGCATAACCCATGATCTCTCCCTCATGATTATCATCATCAGTTAGTCATTATTGATGGTAGCGTTAACACAGAAAATATGGGCGAACTGCTGATCTTGCAGTCAAAGAAAATATCAGTTTGTGGAGGAAATAGAGGCGAAGGTCCTTTTTTGGGGCCTACTACAACTTACCAGGGGAGCCGCATGATAGTAACCTCTCTGCCTCCGGAAGCCAGAAAACGTTGCCACTGAGTGAGCGGATGTGCACCCCCATCTTCTCCCGTATGATGGAGCTGAAAAACTTTGCCATTTGGATCAAGTCCCGAGGTACTGGGGTCCCACATGTTTATTGGCTTGCGCTTCTGAATGGCACAGAGCACAGGGCGCGAGAGACGGGTCGCGTGAACGAGTGCAACTGTGCAGCCAGCCACAAGGGGACTCGCTCTATGCACTACTGGCAACACACTGCGCGCTCCGCGACGGAGGCAGGGTTTTTGATGGTGAAAATGAACTTCCTTGCACAAAGAGGTGAATGGAGCACAAAATCCACAGGGTCTCCACACTGTCAACACTCTGCACACTCCAGTTATCTGGTCCACCTCGTACCCAACTGCATCCGCCCGCACAGGGGCGATTCACAGACCCCAGCTACGCCAAGCAAGATCTGGCGAGAGCACAGCAACAGGTCCAAGGACCCGCTCCCATGCAAGCAGGCTCCTCGCCAGTATGCAATCACAGGTTCTTCGAGAAGTTACTCACTCTCCAGAGGTCAGCTCAAATGGGCACCATTCTTGCGAGGAGTGAGTCATCCAAGACATGCTTTCCCCTGTGCCACCTCAACATCCTGTCTTGGTCCAGACCCCAGTACACCCGTGCAGGCCCAGGTTCCCATGCCTCCACAGGTGCATATGGAACAAGTTACTTACCTGTAACTGTTGTTCTCCAGCATGGGTCTGGCATGGATTCACATGCTCATGAATATTCCCCGTCGTCAGGCTGGGAATCCTCGGTAAAGAAAAAACCAGTATCAGTTTCGTTTCTGATCTGTCTTTCGTAGTAATAACCAATCACTGGTCTCTGCGTCATACTGACCACAGCCAATGACTGCCCTCTACCTAAGCACCGCCTCTGGCAGCCATCTTCAGATTTGGAAGCACGTGAAGTGGCAGTATGACCAAGTGAAGAGCCGCAGAGGGGTAGGCGGGAGGGTTCGCATGTGAATCCATGCCAGACCCATGCTGGAGAACAACAGTTACAGGTAAGTAACTTGTTCCTTCTCCAGCATGGGGTCTGGCATGGATTCACATGCTCATGAATAAAGAATACATAGCAGTACACACATGCACAACCACGGGAGGTGGTAAAGGCTCACCATTAAGCATCACATAAACTCAACATTAAGCATCTTACCTCCTCACCAGGCTCACCTCAGGCGAACAGGTTGCGCAGCACTGCTTGGCCGACCCTGGACTCCTCCCTGGAATCCCGGTCGACGCAGTAGAATTTCGTGAAGGTGTGCGTCGACCTCCACGTAGCAGCCCTGCATATGTCCAGCAGGGGCACACCAGATAGGAACGCCGTGGTAGCTGCGATCGCTCTGGTGGAATGGGCTCTCGGACGGCCAGGCAGCGGTCGGTTTGCCAACCGATGACAGTACATGATACAGCCGGAGAGCCATCTGGAAATGGAAGCTTTCGAGAGAGCCTTCCCCTGATTGACAGGTCCAAAGTTCACAAAGAGTTGTGACGTCTTCCGAAAACACTTCGTGCGGTCTACGTAGAACTTCAGCGCTCTAGCCACATCCAGCGAGTGCAAAGTCCTCTCAGCCGGTGACGAAGGCGACGGGAAGAACACAGGCAACACCAAAGGTTCGTTGAGATGGAAGTCCGACGGCACCTTGGGCATGAAGGAGGGGTGCGTCCTGAGCACTACCCTCGTGTCGTGGAAAGTCAAGTACGGGGCCTTGCAGGAAAGGGCCTGGATCTCTCCCACTCGTCGTGCGGAGGTGATGGCCACAAGAAAAGCTGTTTTCCACGATAGAAACTTCAACGGGGCCGAGTGCAGAGGCTCGAACGGAGGTCCCATGAGCTTGGTCAGCACCACGTTGAGCTCCCACGCCGGGGCCGGAGCCTTCACCGGCGGGAACGATCTGAACAGTCCCTTCATGAACTCTTTCACCAGACGATGAGACCACAAGGACGTCCGCCCCGTGGTTCTGGTGTATCGGGAGATCGCAGCAAGATGAATCTTGATGGACGCGTGTGCCAGACCAGCTTTGGCCAGCGTCAGCAGGTACGGCAGTACTTGGGGAGCCGTAATCCGTAGAGGGTTAATCTTCTGTGCGTGGCACCAGACAGAGAACCTCTTCCATTTGTGTCCGTAGCCTTTAAGAGTCGAGGACGCCCTGGCCTTTGCAAGAACCTCTCTGCAATCGGCCGGTATGTCGTATCCTCCAAACTCTAGCGCTGCAGGAGCCAGGCCTGCAAGTTCAGCGACTTCGGGTCGTGGTGGAGGATGGCGCCTCCTTCCCTGGAGAGTAGATCCGCGTCCGCCGGCAGCTTGATCGGCGGGGACGCTGACAAGTCCAGAAGGTCCGGGAACCATATCTGCCTCGGCCACGCAGGTGCGACGAGGATCATCCTGCACCGTGACCTCTTGAGCTGGTTGACGAGCCGGATTAGCAGAGGCAAGGGAGGGAACGCGTAGAGGAACAGGCCCTCCCAGGGGAACGAGAAAGCATCGCCCATGCTCCTCGTCTGGGGAAACCTGCTGGCGAACCTCCGGCACTTGGTTTTCGTCGCCGTCGCGAACAGGTCGATCTGGGGTGTGCCCCACCGTCGGAAGAGGCGATCCACCAGATCCTGCCGTAGTTCCCACTCGTGGCACGAGCGCAGCTCCCTGCTGAGTGAGTCGGCGATGGTGTTTTTTATCCCTGCCAGATGAAACGGCACCAGAAAAATCCCTTGGGCGACGGCCCAATGCCACAGGTCCTGCGCCTCCTTGGACAGCGCTGGGGACCTGGTTCCGCCCTGTTTCCTGATGTAAAACATGGTGGTGGTGTTGTCGGTGAAGATCCTCACCACCTTGCCCTTGAGGGACGGAAGGAAGGACCTGAGGGCCCAAAACACTGCACGGAGCTCCAGGACGTTGATATGCAGGGACTTCTCCGTCGGGAGCCAGAGTCCCCTTGCGTGCAGATTTTCGGTGTGCGCTCCCCACCCTTCCAGGGAGGCATCCGTGGTCACAGTCTCCTGGTGGGCTGGGGTCTGGAAGTCCATGCCCGCCGTCAGATGCGCGCGGGTGCCCCACCACCGTATCGCTCGTCGGAAACTCTCGTCGAGCTTGATCCTTTCCTCGAAGCTGCCCGTCGTCTGGATCCAGCGCGCATCCAGGAATTCTTGCAACGGGCGCATCCGGAGCCTGCACATGGGAATGAGGTAGATGCAGGAAGACATCATCCCGAGGAGGGACTTGATGGACCTCACCTTGGCCGCGTCGGCCACCAACATCCGTTGCACCTTGCCCAAGATGGTCCTGGTCCTCTCCTCCGACGGGGAGGCCAGAAGGGACACTGTGTCGAGCCTCGCTCCCAGAAACAGTGCGACTTGCGCGGGCACCAGGTGGGATTTGGCGTAGTTCACGGAGAATCCCAGGTCCGTGAGGAGTTGGACGGTCCTTGCCGTGTGGACCACGGCGAGCTCCCTCGTCTTGCCGCGGATGAGCCAGTCGTCCAGGTAGGGGTAGACGTGAATCCCCTCGCGGCGCAGCTGCGCCGCCACCGGTGCAAGGCACTTGGTGAATACCCTGGGTGCCGACCGTAGTCCGAAGGGAAGGGCTTTGAACTGGTAATGACGCCCCTGGACCACGAATCTGAGGAATTTTCGGTGCCCCTTTAGGATGGGAATGTGGAAGTAGGCATCCTCCAAATCCAACGACGATAGGAAGTCTCCTTCCTCCAGCTGACCCAGGACGTGCTGGAGGGTGACCATCCGGAACTTCTGCGCCTTGATGAACTTGTTCAGACGTCGCAGGTCTAGGATGGGGCGCCATCCTCCCGTCTTCTTCTTCACGAGGAAGTATCGCGAGTAGACTCCGGAGCCCCGAAGCCTCTTTGGGACGAGTTCGATGGCGCCCTTTCTGAGCATCGCCTTTACCTCCAGGAGAAGTTGAGGGACGTGAAGTTCTTTCCTGGCCACGGGGGGGACGCGCGGGCACCTTCTTTGAAACTCGAGCGCGTGGCCCCGGGCCAGGGCGTCCAGCACCCAACGGTCGGTGGAGATGGACTCCCACACGCTGACGAAGCCCGCCAGCCGGCCTCCCACCGGGGTGCTTCGGTGGGGGCCCGACCCCACGGCCGGTTCAATCCTGCTTGGACGCGGCCTTGCCGCCTTGACCTCCTTGGCGACGACGGCGGGGTCCGCTAGACTTGCCTCGTCCTCTGTAGGCCTCTTGCGACGACGAGCGGGCCGCTTGACGGTAGGAAGCGAAACCGCCGCCGGAACCTTTGGAGGCGCCCTTGCCTCCGCCGCTCCGAAAGGGCGTTCGTCGTTGCTGCAGGACTCCAAGGGCCCTGGCCGTCTCAGTATCCGCCTTGATGGCCTGAAGGGAATCGTCCACTGTCTTCCCAAACAGGTTGTTCCCGTCGAAGGGCATGTCCAGGACTCTGTTCTGGACGTCCTGCCGAAAGTCTGTAGCTTTGAGCCATCCACGACGTCGAAGGCAAACGCCGTTGCCCAGCTGGCGGAACCCAGTGTCGGCGATGTCCGTCGCCACGGTGATGGCGTGGTCCGACGCCACCTCACCTTCCTGCAGGATCTCAAGGGCCTCCGCCCTCTTGTCGTCCGGCAGAAAATCCAGCAGGGGAGCTATCTTGTACCAGAGCTCCCTGTCGTAGCGGGCCACGATAGCCAAGGCGTTGGCCGCTTTAATCGTCGTCGCTGCCGACGAGATGACTCTACGTCCCATAGCATCCAATTTCTTTCCCTCGCCGTCCGGCGGGGAAGTTGATGTGGAGGCCGCACCCCCCCCCGCTTTCTTCCTGGCTGCCGCGGAGACGACGGAGTCCGGGGTAGGCTGCGCCCGGAGGCATAGGGGGGCCGTGTCCGGGACCCAGTACTTTTTCTCGTACCGGTCTCTTCTAGCTGGCGTCGTGGAAGGGTTCTTGAGGAGGGAAAGGCCCTCATCCCAAATGTCGTCCAACAGAGGCACTGCGAGGACCGTCTTCCTCTTGGCCTCGCGCCGCTGATAAAGGAAGCCTTCCTTTTTCTTCTCCTCAGGGCAGAGTTGGAAAAGCTCGGAAGCCCTGGAGATCATGGAGTGCCCGATCTCGTCGGGCGGAGAAGCCCTGGTGGGAGGCGACGACGGAATATCCTCGGCGTATGCCTCGTCGTCCGTACCCGTCGCTGCCGTGTCAGTCCCCGTATCATCCCCTCGGGTGGACGGGGAGGAGGGCTGGACGGGGCGCGACGGTTGAAAAGGAGGTGGTGGATGGATCCTTCTTTTCTTGGTAGGGGGAACACCAGAAGGTCCCGGTTCTGGATCCCCCGACGGGAGAGGTTCCTCCGTCGGTAACGGTAGCCTCGTCCTTATCTCGGAGCATAAGGACTGTATGGCCAACAAAATGGCCGCCGAGTTGTCTTGCGGCGCTGGCAGAGGGGAATCCGACGGGCGAGCAGGGGCCCCGTCGGTATCCTCGACGATGTCGTCGTCGTCACCTGCGTCGGGGTCCATTCCGACGGGCTGGCCTTCTTCCACGCCTAGGCCGTGGCTTAAGACCTCGATCAGCTCCTCTTCTGAGGTTGAGGCCGAATCTACGACGACGCCCTGCCCCCCCTTCTTCCCCACGGAGGGTTTCACGGGGGTCCTATCGATGGGCACAAAAGAAGACTCCCTCCGAGGAGGCAGGGAGATTCTGGGCCCTGAGGTCGCCACCACTGGTGCAGCCTCCACAGGCTGAGCCAGGGCCGCCGCGACCGTTTCGATAGAGGGCTTGGTCGGATGGATCAAGGCCTTCACCACCTTAGGTGCGCTCACCGCCTTATCCTTGAGGGAGGGGGCACTGCCACGCTCCTCCTCTGCCTTAGAGCTCGACCGGGGCCTCTCCAGGAGCTTCGCCGGGTGCTCGGCCTTCCTCTTACCCGACCCAGAGCGTTGGCTCGTGGTTGATGGTGCCGGGGAGGGTGCGCCCTGCCTGGCGCCCGTAGAGCCCGACCGTTCGGCGCTCCCGGTGCCAGCGGACTCGCGGTGCTTGGCCTTATGTTGGGCCCCTGTCGCCGGGGCGCCCTCAAAGGTCTTAGAAGACCGCTCGGATTTCTTCTTCTTCTCGCCAGACGGGCTCTTACCCTCCAGCCAGTTGGCGAGACGTTGATGGCGGTCCTTCATGGTCCGTTCCGACATGTTGCCGCAAAACGCACAGTCCTTCTCCACGTGCGTCTTGTCCTCATGAAGGCAGTAAAGGCAGAAAGAGTGTTCGTCCTCCTTAAAGACGTTCTGCAGCTGGCATCCAGGGCAGACCCTGAACAGCTTTCCGGGCGTCGAGCTTCCCTTCTCCTGGGCCATCTCCGAGACCGGGCCTGAGAAGCTTCTGGAGTCCTCCGAAGTGTAGCTCGACGAAATCTTCACCCTTGAGGGGCGCAGACGAATCCGACACGGGTCCCCGTTGATCGGATGTAGGATCGGTGGAGCTTGAGGCTCTTTTGACCGAAAGAATCGAAGTTTTTGTGAAAAAAGCGCGAAAAATAGCACTAACGCTCGAGAGCAATAGCACGAGGATCCCAACACATGAACGTGCGGTAAAAATCTGAAGATGGCTGCCAGAGGCGGTGCTTAGGTAGAGGGCAGTCATTGGCTGTGGTCAGTATGACGCAGAGACCAGTGATTGGTTATTACTACGAAAGACAGATCAGAAACGAAACTGATACTGGTTTTTTCTTTACCGAGGATTCCCAGCCTGACGACGGGGAATATTCATGAGCATGTGAATCCATGCCAGACCCCATGCTGGAGAAGTTCTACAAGACATGAATGCCTGAGCCTGCGAGGTGGTATGCAAAAGATAGTGTGTCAACCGTAGCATGCATGGGGTCAATTTGCTTAGCTAAGCACCAGTGGCAAATCTGAGCCATTTGCTCCTATATTGAGACCTCGTAGAAGGTTTTCTGGCGGCTTGGATAATGTGCATATTGTCCCCGGACAAGTTAATTCAGGCCGCCAAGCTGAGCGATTGTGGGGATGGGTGCCACATCTGGTGAAGCAGGTCCACCAAGGAGCTATGAACAGGAGAGTGCAGTTCGATTGATTCATTGGTCGCTCTGCAAGCTCAGGAATACGAGGCAGTGGTGGGAAAGCATAGGCATTAATGTTGTGCCAAAGGATCTCAAGAGCGTCTCCTAGGGAGGCACCGCGAGACCATTCCTGGATGCATAAAGAGGATTTTTCCTGTTTGTAAAAGTCGTACAAAGCTCCACTTCTGGAGTGCCCATTGGTGAAAAATAATGGTGGCGAGAACATCAGTATAAAACATTGCCACAGAGTTGTCCGTGATGGACGGTTGACAAGCTTTTAGCACCATAAAAACAGCTAGGAGTGCCAGATAATTGATATTAAACTGCCTGTCCTAAAGTGTCCACTGATCGAATACCTGGCGATAATCCAGCGTTGTGCCCCACCCCACCGCAGAAGGAAGGAGTCTGCGGTAACTGTCACTTGTGGGCAGAGCTCCTGAAAGAAGGCCCCCATTGAAAGGTTGTTGGTCGAAGACCACCATTGCAGATCTGTCGTCATGCAGGATGGAACTGGTATCCTCTTGAAATCAGAGTCCGAAGCCTGAGACCAAGCGCTCCGAAAAGCCATCTGAGTACACCTCATCTTCAGGCGTGCAAGAGGAAGGGAAAGCACACAAGAAGCCATGAGGCCCAGAAGTCTCTAAAACCACAAAGCTGTCATGTGCGAAGACTGGAGGAAGAGCGGACACGTGGTGGATCCGCAATCCTATTCGCTGTTAGGAACAGCCTGGTTTTGATCTTATTCCAACGGAAAACCAGGAAGATCAGGTCTTGGGAAAGCATCATGGAAGATTTTGGCCAGTTCAGACAGCCCAAGGTGGAGCTGGAGGAGAGACTGGAGATTGTTCAATGCCGTCTGTGGACAAGGACTGCATAGGAGTCAGTCGTCCAAATAAGGATATACATGAATGCCCTGTAGCCGGAGGAAAGCTGCGATGACCGACATCTTCGTAAAGACACGCAGCGCTGAGCTGAGACCAAAAGGGAGCACACAGAACTGATAATGTTCTCCTCCCATAGAAAATCACAGATATTTCCGATGCGGCCTCCATATCAGGATGTGCATGCAAGCGTCCTGAAGGTCCACTACACTGAGCCAGTCGCCCTTCCAAAGAGAGGACTTTATTTGGCAAGGCGTGATCATCTTGAATTTATCGAGAAAGCTTGAACTGGGAAAGATTGAGGATAGTGCGCAGGCCAGCCTGGTTGGGGCACTGTGAACAGACGAGAGTAGAAGCCCTCCCCTTGCTCCCCAAGGGAAACAGGTTCTACGGCCCTGAGGTCTAGAAGTTTCTGTACCTCTGCTCTGAAGGAGGGTGTCCCGATCTGTTGGAAGGGAAGAGAGGGGGGCAAGTGAAAGCCTGCCCGAGCGATGGACAAAACCAACCAGTCTTCAGTGATGTTCTGCCAAGCCTCCAGATGAGACAATATTCATCCTCCCACTGGAGTCTCGTACGACTGACAAAATATAATTTTTCTGATTTGCCAGCAGGGAGTCTACCTGTGCCTGGAGAAGAGGCTGATGGCCGAGAAAAAAAAAACCCACCTTCCTGGTGTTTTCGGCGGGTCCCACCAACCGGAGCTTCAGTTCGGCACGCACGAAGATCCTGAAACCCCCTGCTGACTGGGACCCAGACCTCTGTGTATAAGGGGCCTTAGTTGGAGCTTTCGCCAAGACCGATAAAGATTTGACGGGTTGGGTACTCGCTCTCGTTTTGAGGAGTGGGGCCTCGGGTATTGGAATGTCAAGGAGGGCCATCACATCCAGGACCCGGTCATGGAATGCTCTCACCAAGCGGGGTTGCTCATCACTGTCCTGATCCGCTTGAGGCTCATCCAGCGAGGCGGGAACAGGAGACTAAAACCTGAGGCGGTGGTTTGCGTGATGGACCAAAGTGTTGTCCCAGATCACCGGCATCTTCTCTATAGGAAACAACGGGGGCAGAGGAGGAAGAGATGGAGGTCCAAAAAGAAGCAGGAGGGAGTGGCACCACCGGAACCTGCAACAGAACAGTCAGGGCCGAAGGTGGCACAGGAGGCTCAGGTTACCTTTACCTGAACAGACGCTCGAAATACGCCATCATAAGGTCAGAGTGCATGAGCATCTGAAACTTCAGCCAAAGGCTTTGGTACAGGCATTGGGCGCTCGTGACTGGCATAAACACATGAACGCAAGCAGGATGGTTGCCATAAAGGCCCCACAAAATCAGTGGAGCAGAAGCAGGGGGTAGCGAGACTGTATGAGGCAGCAGTGTCCAAGCACGCCAGTGAAATGACGGACGGAACGGATTTCTGTTGTCCACATGGTGTTGAAAAAGCTGCTCGGCCCCAAAAGGCTCCCAGCACCAGACAGCATGAACATCGGTGTAACAGAGGTATCCAAAATGGCTGCCGTGGACCATGGAGGTTGGGCCACCATTTTGTCGACACCCGAGGAGAACTGCGTAATGTGGCGATGAGGCAATTGTCTCCTCGGGAGTCGGGCCTTAAGAAAGACCTTAGCCATGACACAAGGATCCTCGGCAGAGCCGGTACTGGATGGTCTCGGATGTTTACTGGACATCTTAGAACCAGCCACAAAGTAACAAGTTACTTAACTGTAACTGTTGTTCTCCAGCATGGGTCTGGCATGGATTCACATGCTCATGGATATTCCTCGGTAAAGAAAAAATAAAAATCAGTTCCAGATCTGAACTGTCTTTCTCCGAACAACCAATCACTGGTCTCTGGGTCATACTGCCCCCAGCCAATGACTGCCTTCTACTTAAGCCCCTACTCTGGCAGCCATCTTCAGATTTGGTAGCACCTAAAGTGGCAGTAAAACCAAGAGAAGAGCCGCAGCAGAACCATGCTGTATAAAACAATGCATTACTTACCGTAAAAGCATTTCTGATGGTTGTATCTGCTTAGATTCGCATGCTGTGCATAGGTCCGACATCCAGTGGTCACTGCGGAGTATTGCATTTTGTTTTTCGTAGTCGAAAAGGGGACGTCGACAAGGCGTGTCTGTAACACTATCCCTATAGTGACGTGTGTTGTACCCACAATCCCTCACGCGTCGAGGTCCCTCTGTTTGTATTTTTCTGCCCTGAGGGAGCCTTCTAGACGTGAGTGAGTACAGAAAAGAGAGAAATATAGAAAGATGTCTATGTTCCTTCCATCCGAGCGGGGAGGAAGGGTGGGCGCATGTGAATCTAAGCAGATACCGTAAAAGCATTTCTGATGGTTGTAAGTAATGCATTGTCTTCTGATGTTTGTTAATCTGCTTAGAATCACATGCTGTGCATAGACTAGCGAGCAGTACCCGGAGTTGGCGGTGGGTTATGAGAAGGAACAGTAGAGAAAAGATGTCTTAATACTGCCTGTCCCACCTGGGAGTCAGCTCTAGAGTGTGCATCTAGACAGTAGTGTTTTGTAAAGGTGTGCACAGAACTCCAGGTAACCGCTTTGCAGATGGACTCAAGGGGAACATTTGCAATGAATGCTATGGACGCCCCCGTGCCTCGAGTAGAATGTGCTCTTGGCCTAAAGGGCAGTTCTCTCTTAGCAAGAGTATAGCAGAGAGTGATGCATTGGACAATCCATCTAGAAATAGTGGACTTTGAAACTGCATCCCCTTCTCTTCCTGCTGCCACCGAGACGAAGAACTGATTAGTCTTCCTCAGTGATCTGGTTCTTTCCATGTAGAACATGACCGCTCTGCGCACATCTAGTGTGTGCAGAGTCCTTTCTCCCAAGTTGGAAGGATTTTGAAAGAACGCTGGTAGTTCTATAGACTGGTTTACATGGAATTTTGAGATGAATTTTGGAGCAAACCTTGGGTGAGTGCGTAGAACCACTTTATCTTTGTGAACTGTAACAAAGGGGTCTAGAACAGAAAGAGCCTGTAGTTCACTTACTCTCCTGATGGAGGTGATAGCTATTAGGAAAGCAGTCTTGAGAGTGAGGTCTTTAAGAGTTGCTTTGTGCATGGGTTCAAAAGGTGATCCCATGAGTTTTGTAAGTACCACGTTAAGGTCCCATCCGGGAGCTGGGTCAGCTATCAAGGGGTGTATTCTTTTTACTCCCTCCATGAAGGCCTTTATAACAGGGATCTTCCACCACGACCCTTTGAGTTGGGAAGTGGTGTATGCAGAAAGTGCCGCTAGGTGGACTTTAATGGAATTGAACACTAGACCTGAATCTAATAAATGGGTCAGGTATAGAACAATATGTGTGGGAGAGCAGTCAATTGGGTTGATGCTCTTTCCTCTGCACCAGATGACAAATCTCTTCCATTTGCTAGAATAGCAGTGGCGAGTGTTAGGTTTTCTGGCTTCCCTGAGGATGTCTATGCATCTCTGCGGGAGCTGTAGGTGTCCAAATTCTACGACCTCAGGAGCCAGGCTGCTAAGTTCATGTTCTGGGGGCATGGATGCAGCGTCCTGCCCCTGTCTTGTGACAGCATGTTGTACGGGCAGGGGAGTTTCACTGGGGGAGATAGAGACATCTCCATCAAGTGAGCGAACCATGGCTGTCGGGCCCACATTGGGGCCACCAGTATCATGGTTACTTGTTCCTGGTGCATCTTGTGCACCACCTTGTTGAGAAGGGGAGTCGGGGGGGGAAAAGCGTAAACAAATTTGCCTGACCATCGAATGGACAGACCGTTCCCCTTGGATTGGTTTTGGGGGTACCTGGAGGCGTAGCTTTGGCATTGTGAGTTCTCCAGGGTTGCGAACAGGTCTATTTCTGGGAATCCCCATTGCGTGAAGACGTCGAAGACGATGTCTTCGTGCAGTCGCCATTCGTACTCTTCGGGCAGGGGGAAATCTCTGCTGAGTTTGTCTGCCAGCAGATTGAGTTCCCCTGGTACATGTTGTGACAGGAGGAACATATTCTGTTTGAGAGCCCACTTCCATATGTTCTGGGCCAGTTTGGACAGGCCTGGAGAGTGGGTTCCCCCCTGCTTGTTGATGTAATACATGGCTGTGGTGCTGTCTGTAAGGACCATCACTGTCTTGCCTTGTAGGTGTTCCTGGAAGGCTTTTAGCGCCTTGAACACCGCTAGTAGCTCCAGAAGATTGATGTGTTTGGATGCTACGCTCGGAGTCCACTCTCCGTGAGCAGTCTGATGGGATAGGTGAGCCCCCCATCCTGTGAGGGATGCGTCTGTGGTTAGAGTGGCTTCCGCCGCGGGTGTGGCAAAGGGTTTCCCTTTCTCTAGGTTTTCTTTTGTCCACCACCGTAGCGAGAGAACTAAGGCCTGCGAGACCACTAATAGATCGTCCCATAGTCCGCTGGCCTGACACCACTGGCTGTTGAGCCACTCTTGCATAGGGCGCATGCGCAGGCGCGCATGAGGTACCAAATAAATACACAACGCCATCATGCCGAGCAAGCGCATTGCTTTGCGTACCGTCACCTCTCGACCGGACACATATTGAGGGATCTGAAACAACATGTTTTGAACCCTCTCTTTGGAGGGGAAGACGAGGCTGTCCTTTGTTTGAATTAGAGCCCCTAGGAATTGTTTGATTTGGCTGGGGTCTAGGCTGGACTTCTTTTCGTTGATGGAGAAGTCCAACTGGAACAAAAGGTCTACCGTCTTTTGGGTATTGGAGAAGCATGTTTCGTAAGAATCCCCTGTTATGAGCCAGTCGTCGAGGTAAGGGTAAACTGGGATGGACAACCTGCGCAGGTGGGCCGCTGCCACTGCCAGTACCTTCGTGAATACCCTCGGTGCTGATGCTATGCCGAAGGGTAGCACTCTGAACTGGTAGTGTTTGCCCTCTATCATGAACCGGAGGTACTTTCTGTGCGCTGGCAACATTAAAATATGAAAGTATGCATCTTTCATGTCCAATGTTGTCATGTAATCTCCCTGTGATAGCAGTGGGATCACTTCCTGTAGGGTCACCATACGAAACTTTTGGGGTTTGATAAACTTGTTCGCTGGGCGCAGATCTAATACAGGGCGCATGGTTAGATCCTTTTTGGGTACAAGGAAGTACACTGAATAAATACCTTCCGTTACCTGAGATAGAGGCATGACCTCTATGGCTCCCTTTTCCAGCAGTTGCTGTACTTCTTGTAGAAGGATGGCAAGATGTTCCGGTGACATGCGTCGTCCCCTCGGGGGTCTGTATGTTGGGGAACTGTTGAATCCGATGCAGTATACGTGGGCTACGGTGGAAAGTACCCAGCGGTCTGACGTTATACCCTCCCATGCTGGAAGAAAGGATGTTATCCGGCCCCCGACCGGCGTTGCATGGGAGGGGACGCGAATCTTCGCGTCACTTGGTGTTGTTAGGGGCTTGGGAACCTCTGGGGGTGGACCCTCGCCCTCTTCCTTTGCCCCGACGCTGTCCTCTTTGACTGTACTGGCCACTACTGGTCTGGAAGTTGGTGGCAGGGTACTGTTGCTGCTGGTTTTGTTGTTGGCGTTGGCCACGACAAAAGCGTTTATTGCCATATCCGCGCCTGGTAGCGGGCTTAGAGATTTGGTCAAGAGTTTTGATTGCATCAGCCTCATCCACCGCCTTCCCGAAGAGGTTGGAGTCTTCAACAGGTTTATTTATTAAAGACGCCTGTGTCTCCGGTTTGAACCCTGAGTTGCGCAGCCATACGTGTCGTTTAAGGACTATTCCCTGAACTAGGGAACGTCCCGCAGTTTCTGCCGCATCCAGAGAGCTCTTCACAATACTCTGGTTGACCTGGGTTCCTTCGCCAATAGTTGAAAGCAGGTGTGTACGTAATGGTTCCGGCGCTTCTTCGGCGTCTTTGCGCAGTTTAGCCCACTGCGCGTCCGCATAGCTCGCGAGCAAAGAATTGTTGTTGGCAATTCTTGCCGAAAAGGCGGCCGAGGATGTAATTCTTTTAGCAAGGGCATATAACCGCTTGCCCTCCTTGTCAGGTGGTGCCTCACTGGTGGAAAGTGGTACCCCTGCCCTCTTTCTTGTGTTGGTTACTACCAGGGAATCCGGAATGGAATGTCCCCTGATGTACAGCGGGTCTGAGGGTGAAGGAGTGAAAAGCTTTTCAATTCTAGGATTGACCCCTCTGATTAGTGCGGGTGTGGACAGCGAAGGGATGATTCTTCTCCTCACCGAAGCGAGGAGGGGAATTGTCTGACTGACCGGGGGTTTCTCCTTAATTACCCTTTCTACAAAGTCTAATTCAGGAGAGGGCTCCCCAGTGTCTAGTTCGAAGTGTGCTGCTGCTCTGCGCAACAGGGCATTAAATGTGGGTTGATCGTCAATGGGAGACGTGTTTCTAATAGGTGAATTGTCAGGAGGATTTAGATTCAGGACATCAGTGTCGGAATATATTGATGGTGATTGCCAGGGGTGAGAAGGTCCTTCTTCTGGATTTTCTCCGAAGCCTTCTCCTACCGAGTCTGGGCTATCCTCCAGACCTTCCTCCTGGTTCCGTCCGTCTTCCTCGTCCATAAAATCATCCTCTTCCTCAAAATAATGTTCTTCCCCAGTGAGGTCATACACACTGTGGAAGTCTGAGGCTGTGTCCTGGTGGGGATTGACTAATCTTGGAATTTTGGCCCTGGGGTCCTCCTGAGGCCCTTCTCTTATTCTCTTTGGAGTGGGAGGGTTTTGGGCATTCATAAACCTCTCCATCCTTTCCATGCAGAGATGGAGCCTTTCCATGGTTTCATGGGGTACCCCTGAGCGGTCTAGCGGGGGAAAATTGGTGTCTTGTAGCTGAACACGGCTCGACCTCTCCCATAACGTTGAGGAAAGTGTCCCGTCGCCTTCCGAAAAGCCTTCAGGTGTGTCTTTCGACCTTTGCGTAGCGCTTGATGTGTCTTTCGGCGTACGCTTTTGGGCGTCGGCTACCACGATCCTCGCCAAGCTCTCAGCGACTCGTTTGTCAGCGGGGAGCTGTGGTTTCGACGTTATGGGTGTCGAACGCTCTACGGCGGCATGCGCTTTCTGCTGATGCGCTCCGGCCGATGATTTGGGGGCGGCGCCCTTATTTGCCGAAAGCCCAGTCGCTCGTCGCGGCTGCGAGAGGGGCTTCGAACCCGAACGGTCCGAGGAGGCCGCCGGTGAAACCTGCGTCTCCTTGGGCGCTGATGCTCTCTTTGCCTTCGGCAAAGAAGAGCCATGGGTTCTGTGCTTATGTGTGGTCTTGTGTGCGTCAGTGTCGCCGGGGTGTTTGCAGGGCGTGAGCCGAGCCCGTCGGGGCCGGGGACAGACGACTAAGCGCATGTGCGCTCTCTAGGGGGGTTTACAACTTCCGTAGCGGAGGTCGTGGTATCACGTTCCTCGTCACTAGCGTCGGCCTTCGACATAGCGTAGGCCGCCCACCTTTTGACCCCACGGTCTTTTAGAGTCTTCGGCTTAAGAAGCAGACAAGCCGTGCAACCCTCCTCCTTGTGATCGAGGGGCAAGCAGCGGTTACACCGTGAATGCTTGTCCTTCCAAGTAAACCTGCCCTTGCAAAGCGGGCAAAACCTAAAGGGTGTCCTCTCCATAGCTGAGGCAATAAAACGTGATAACCACCCCAAGGGAAAGGAAGGGGAAAAGGAAAGGCATTCTCAGAAAAGAATTAGAGATGTCCCACGACCCCCACTCTCCCTACTGTATTTGGCCTGCGAGGCCAGGCCACGTGTTCGGCAACGCCGAAGGATCTCCTCCGCTCGTCCCCTCCGTCGAAGATCTTGCTCGGCGGAGAAGCTTCACAACAGCGTCGAGGGGAGGATCGATATGTTCTATATTAATATAGGAAAACGACCAAAGGTCGAGGAGATGAAATCTGCAATGTCTCTCGAGGAGCTCCGCGTAAAGGCGACCAGTATCTGGGCGGAAAAAAACAATCTGAGGGACCTCGACGCGTGAGGGATTGTGGGTACAACACACGTCACTATAGGGATAGTGTTACAGACACGCCTTGTCGACGTCCCCTTTTCGACTACGAAAAACAAAATGCAATACTCCGCAGTGACCACTGGATGTCGGACCTATGCACAGCATGTGATTCTAAGCAGATTAACAAACATCAGAACAATAGTTACAGGTAAGTAACTTGTTCCTTCTCCAGCATGGGGTCTGGCATGGATTCACATGCTCATGAATAACGGATACATAGCAGTACACGCGCTTACCACCTCACCAGGCTCACCTTCAAGCGAACAGGTTGTGCAGCGCTGCTTGGGCAACTCTCGACTCCTCCCTGGAATCTCAGTCGACGCAGTAGAATCTCGTAAAGGTGTGCGTCGACCTCCACATAGCAGCCCTGCAGATGTACAGCAGGGGCACACCAGACAGGAACGCCGTAGTTGCAGCGATCGCTCTGGTTGAATGGGCTCTCGGACGGCCGGACAACAGTCGGTTTGCCAACCAGTGACTAAGCCGGAGAGCCACCTGGAAATGGAAGCCTGGGAGAGGGCCTTCCCTTGGTTCACGGGGCCAAAGTTCACAGACAGATGTGACGTCTTCCGAAAACTCTTTGTGCGGTCCACGTAGAACTTCAGGGCTCTAGCCACATCCATCGAGTGATGTCCTCTAGCCGGCGACGAATGCATCGGGGAAAAACACGGGTAACACCAAGGCTCATTGAGATGAAAGTCCGATGGCACCTTGGGCATGAAAGAGGGGTGCGTCCGTAGCGCCACCCTTGTCTTGTGGAATGTCAAGGTGGTTTACAAGATAGGACCTAGATCTCTCCCACTCGTCGTGCAGAGGTGATGGCCACAAGAAGAGCTGTTTTCCATGACTAAAATTTCAGTGGCCCAGAATGCATAGGCTCGAACGGAGGACCCATGATCCTAGTCAGCACCACATTGAGCTCCCACGCCAGGGCCAGAGCCTTCACCGGCAGGAACGAACTGAAAAGTCCTTTGAACTACTTGACCAGGCGGTGTGACCAGAACGTCCGTCCCGGAGTCCTGGTGTAGCGGGAGATAGCCGCCAGATGAACCTTGGAGGCATGAGCCAGCCCCACTTTGGCCAGCAACAGCAAATACAGCAGCACCTGCAGAGCCGTAATCCGTAGAGGGTTGATTTTCTGTGCACGGCACCAGAGGGCGAACAGTGTAGACGAAGCCCTGGCCTTTCAGTCTGCCGGGATATCGTATCCTCCAAACTCTAGCGCTGCAGGAGCCAGGCCTGCAAGTTTAGAGACCCTGGGTCATGGTGAGGATCACGCCTCCTTCTCTGGCGAGAAGACCTGCGGCCGCTGGAAGCTTGACTGGAGGGGACACTGACAAGTCCAGAAGGTCCGGGTACCATATCTGTCTCGACCACGCCAGTGCGACGAGGATCATCCTGCACCTGGATTGAGTTGATTGACTAGTCGAAGGAGCAACTGCAACGGAGGGAACGCATATAGAAACAGGCTATCACAAGGGAAGGAGAATGTGTCCCCCCCCCCACCATGCGCCCCGGCTGGGGAAACCTGCTGGCGAACTTCCGGCACTTGGTGTTTATCGCAAGCAGATCAATTTGGGGATTGCCCCATCCACTTAACAGAAGATCCACTTGATCCTGCCGAAGTTCCCACTCGTGGCAAGAGCGCAGCTCCCTGCGGAGGGAGTCTGCGATGGTGTTCTTCGCTCCTGCCAGATGCAACGGGACGAGGAACATCCCATAGGTCCTGCGCCTCTTTGGAGAGCACTGAGGATCTGTTGCCACCCTACTTCCGGATATAGAACATCGTGGTGTTGTCCGTGAAGACCCTTATCACCTTGCCCTTGAGCGACGGAAGGACTTGAGGGCCCAACACACTGCCCGTAGCTCCAGTACGTTGATATGCAATGACTTCTCCTCCGCTAGCCACAGGCCCCTTGCATAGAGACCTCCGGAGAGCGCCCCATCCCTCCAGGGAGGCGTCCGTCGTGACCGTCTCCTGATAAGATAGTCTGGAAATCTGCACCCGCCAACAGATGTGTGTGGACTGCCCCACCGCTGTATCGCTCGACAGATGTCCTCGAAGGTTCCCGATACCTGGATCCAACAGGCGTCTAGGAACACTTGCAGTGGCCACATCCACAGCCTGCACAGCCAAATGAGGTATATTCATGACTACATCATGCAGAGAAGGGACTTGATGGACCTCACGCTTGCAATTCTCTGGGCCAACAGCTGTTGTACTCTGCCCAGGATGGCCGCTACCCTCTCCTCCGACAAAGACGCCAGGCATGACACCGTGTTAAGTCGAGACCCCAGAAACAGCGCGTCTTGCGATGGCACCAAGCAAGACTTTGCATAGTTCACTGAGAACACCAGTTCGTTTTCCGCCGTGTGAGCGACAGCAGTCTCCCTCGATTTTGCTCGGATGAGCCAGTCGTCCAGGGAGGGGTACATGTGGATCCCTCGTAGACACAGCTGCGCTGCCACTGGCGCCAGGCACTTGGTGAAAACCCTTGGCGCCGACTTCAATCCGAAGGGAAGGGCCTTGAACTGATAATGTTGCCCTTGAACCACAAAGCGCAGAAACTTGCGGTGTCCCTTGTGAATGGGGATGTGGAAGTAGGCATCCTCCAAGTCCAGCGACAATAGGAAATCCCCTTGTTCCAGCTATACCAGCACGTGCTGAAGGCTGACCATCTGAAACTTTTGGGATCTGATGTACTTGTTCAGACGGCAGAGGTCCAGAATGGGTCTTCAACTGCCCATCTTCTTCTTGACTAGGCAGTACTGAGAGTACACAAAGCCTCTTTGGATCGAGCTCTATGGCGCACTGCCTCAGCATGGCCCGCACCTCCAGCAGAAGCTGAGACATGGTTTTTCCCTGCCTGACCACTGGTGGTATGCAAGGACACTTTCATTGGAATTCCAGGGTGTGTCCGTGGGCCAGAGCGTCCAGCACCCAACGGTCGGCGGAGATGGACTTCCACAGGCTGACGAAGTTTGCCAGCCGGCCTCCCACTGGGGTGCATGCCTGGCGTCACAGCCGGTTCAATCTTGCTTCGCGGCAGCGCCGCCTTGGGAACCTTGGCGGCGACAGCGACCTCCTTCGGACTTCCTATGGCCCCTGTAGGCCTCCTCTCAGTCAAAGAGAGAGACGGTTGACAGTAAGACTGAGCTTTGCCAAATCCCTTGAAGGAACCTTGGAATTTTCCTCCGGAGGCCCGAAAGGATGGCCGTCACTGTTGCAGCGTGCCCAAGTCACGAGCCGTCTCCATATCCGCCTTGATGGTCTGAAGGGACTCGTCCACGGTCTTTCCAAACAAATTATCGCCATCGAAGAGCAGGTCCAATACTCTCGACTGCACCTCCTCGTGAAAGTTGGTGGCCTTCAACCATCCCCGCCGACTAAGGCAAACGCTGTTGCCCATCTGGCGGAATCCTGTTTCGGCAACGTCCGTGGCCACTGTGATGCCATGGACAGATGCCTCCTCGCCCTCATGCAGGATCCCCAACACTCCCACCCCCCACCCCCCCTCTGGTCATCGGGAAGGGAGCGATATTGAACCAGAGCTCCCTGTCGTAGCATGCCACGATGGCCGAGGGTGTTGGCCGCCTTGATAGTCGTTGCTGCCAATCTGATGACTAGTCGTCCCATGGTGTCCACTTCTTCCCTTCGCTGTCCGGGGGGAGGAGATCACTGAGGCAGTCGAGCCAGAGGATTTCTTCCTCGCCTCCGCAACTACCGAATCCGGGGAAGGCTGCGACCTCAAACACTTATACGGTGGAGGGTGAACTCTCCTCTTGGTGGGGAGCGCACCTGATGGCACCGGTGCCACGGGATCCTCCGTTGGGGGGGGGGGGGGGGCATCCTCGACCAAATCTCCAAACAAGGTGTGGAGTGCCTGGAGGATGTCCATCGAAATGTCTGCTGGGGGTTGAGGTGGTTGCTGAGGTGGCAGAAGTGGGAACGACGGAGGCAGCGGTGCAGGGTTCTCCAACTCCTCCACCTCGTCGGTCTCGTCACCACTCTCAATGTCTCCCTCATCTGGATCCCTCCTGTAGGCCTAGGCAAATTTCAATAGAAAGCTCCTCCTCAGGGATGTCTGACCCCCATGCCCTGCAGGACTACCGTGCCCCCACCCCCCCCCTTCTTCTTGACCAGGGGAGACTTTTGGGGAGATGGGGGAAATCACCTTCTCTGGCGTCTTCTCTATGGGCTGAAACGACTATTCCCTCCTGGCAGGCAGGGATACTCTTGCCTTGGGGACCATACCCTGCGAACCCGCGTCAGCAGCCTTTGCTAGGGATGCCACCGCACCTTTGATGGAAGGTTTCGCCGGGTGAATCTGGGCCTGCACAACCTTGGTCGAGCTAGGGGCCTTCACAATGGAGGGGGGGATGAGGTGGGGGGAGTCAGTGCCTCCGCTCCTCCCCTTGTCCTTCTCCGACGGGTCCTTCCTGGGCTTCTCCAGAAGCTTACCCAGGTGGTCCGATGTGTCCTCTTCGCCGAACCGGAGCGTTGGCTCATGGTCAAAGGTGCCAGAGACGCTGTGCCCGCCCTGTCGCAACGGCGCTCCCGGTGCCTACAGACTCGCAGTGCTTGGCCTTATGTTGGGCCCCCGTCGCCGGGGTGCCTTCAAAGATCTTAGTAGAACGCTCAGACTTCTTGTGGCTGGGGGAGGCATGCTGCCTGGACCCATCCGCAGCAGGGACCTTGCCTGCGCGGTCCTTCATGGTGCTGGGACCATATCCTGACAAAACGCAGTCGTCTTCCATGTGCGATTGGTCTGAATGCAGGCAGAGGCACACAGAGTGCCCATCGTCCAAGTAGATGTTCCGTAGGCTGCATCCTAGACAAATCCTGAACAGAGGTGTCTAGACTTCCTTCTCCTATGCCAAGCTTCTGGAATCCTTCAAGAAACTTGATGAAAAATAGCCCTTGAATGGTGCTGAAGAATCCGAAAACTGGTCCCCGTTAATCGGATGATGGGTCGATGGAGCTTGAGGCTCGATTAACCAGAAAAAAACACAGTAGAACTCAAAAGAAAAAAAAATATCGCTAAACGCAGTAAATGCTCGAGAGCCAAGCACGAGGACTCCCAACACTTGAACGTGCGGTAAACATATAAAGATGGCTGCCAGAGGGAGGGGCTTAGGTAGAGGGCAGTCCTTGGCTGGGGCAGTATGACCCAGAGACCAGTGATTGGTTTTTAGTAGAAAGACAGTTTAGAAGTGAAACTGATTTTTTTCTTTACCGAGGATTCCCAGCATGACGACGGGGCATATTCATGAGCATGTGAATCCATGCCAGACCCCATGCTGGAGAACTTGGGCCTCCATTGGAGGAACCTCGGCAGAGTCGGCAATGGTCTGTGACTGCCCCCTCGACCGAACCAGTTACACCACGACCCTTTTGCCCCCTCGACAGAACCGGTTACACCACAACCCTTTTGCCCCCTCAACAGAACCGGTTACACCACAACCCTGAGTGTTGGACAGTTGAAGGATATACGTCACCGACAAGACGTTAGCCTCAACAAGAGGAACCTTGGGTTTTAACTCGGTACGTAAAGCTCCCTTGAGACTTGACTCGGTATGGGAAGCTCCAGAAACAGACCTCAGGGAGTACCCCTTTGACAGTGTGGAAAGCTCCAGAAATGGAGACCTCGGGTATCCAGAGCCACAGACATGCTGGGCTTAACCTTAACACCCAAACGATGTCCGGTACTGGCAGGTTCGCAGCAGGAACCCTCGGAGAACACTCCGGTACACCCATTAGGCCCCTGGGGCCCTTCAGGGGAAACCCTGGTGACAGAGCTACCCAAACCCCTCCTGGACAACCCTGGGAAGGAATCCCCTGGCTGGGGTACCTTAAAAAGTATTACTTACCAGGCGTTTCTTTTTGTCGATGAAAAGCTGGAAATGAGGTGGAGGATGCGCTGAAACACCTCCTCCCACCGAAGAAGACTACCCTGGAGTGTCCGGACGGAGTAGAAGCACTAATCAAAACAATGTTCCGGGCCTAGGCACTCCAAGGAAAGAGTAGGGATCCACCCTAGCGAAGCCACGTTCGCATGTAGAACAGGACAGGAATCCCAGATGCTCCTGCATAGGCAAAGGACAAGATGACTGAGGAACCGGAGCAGGAACAAAAACAAAATTCCCAGTGATGCTAGTGCATCCAGCCCGGACCGCGCGGAGAAGAGGACTGAAGGGCGATGCAGAGCTCAGGAGGGCGGGGTTACAGCCACGTGCGGTACCCCGCATAAAAATAGGACAAAAATGTTCCATTTTTGATTTTTTTTTTTTCTTCAAAAGTGGTCCCGTCCCGAAGGATGGATTGTCCCACAAGTTTAAGGGGACAGGACGTTGGAGTATAACCAAGTTTGCACCCAAGACCTATAGCCATTCACCCATGCTCAGACAGAGGTCGTACCTTCGGTGTCTTCAGGGGCTTTCATGAGCCCCGTTCGAGGCAGCCTTCAAGGGCTTTCAGGAGCGCTGTCCGAGGAAGCCGGCCCAGGCAGGTCGCCCAGCCTGCACCAACACAAGCAGCACAAATCCATCGCACAAGGGATTCTTTCAGTCCCCCTCGCAGGCACCAGCCTCAGAAGGAAAGAAGCAGTGACGGTGCCCATCCAGATCCACAGATCTGCGGTGGGGCAGGTTTGCCCTTCTCGTTCATTTCTGGCAGGCGGCAGGCAAGGTTTGTGGACCCCCGATTCCCTCAGTGGTTTCCTGTGGCTTCAACCTGCCGATACCTCCAGTTCCTCTTTCCTCCCCCACACTGCAACAGATGGGACAGCAACTCCTGGCAGAGATCCGAATGCTCTTGGCGAGTCAGGGGGTGGAGGAGGTTCCAGCCTTGCAGCGAGGCATGGGCTTCTATTACCTTATCTTTGCCGTACAGAAAAAGAATCGGGCTAGCTCTAGAGTTGTACCATCTTTGAACCTTTCCCTACCCCTTCAAAAGTTCAAGATAGTTATGCCAGCACTCATTGCGGAGACAGTGTGGGGCAGACTGAATGTGCTCCCTGGATCTGAAGGATGCTTACCTGCATGTCCCGATTTGGGAGCACCATCGTTCCTTCTTCCGGTTCAGGATCATATGCTTTAATTTCCAATACAAAGGCCTCCCATTCAGCCTCAATTTGGCCTGACGGTTTTTACAAGGATAATGAATGCAGAGGGAGTCCAGCGCACAGTTATCTATCAATCTCAAGAAGTTGCAGCTACTTCCCACGCAATCCTTAACATTCCTGGTGCACATTTGGGATACCAGGGTTGGGGGGCGGGGGGGGTGGAGAGATCTTCCCCTCAGAGTACAATCTCAGCAATCAAGAAGGCCACAGGGCATTTTCTCAGCAGACAAGTAACCTCGGCATGGTGGTACCAGCACCTGCTCAGAATAATGGTGACTTGTCTGCTGGCTGTACCACACACGACTCAAAATGAGGAGACTGCAGCTACATTTTTCAGCCTCTTGATTAAGAGACTGGCTCCCACGCAGCTCTAGCCAGCATACCACAGGACCTTCTGTAGTGGAGTGCAGAGGCCAACCTGTTAGTGGGCAGGCCGTTCAAGCAGCCGCTACTGGAGGTCACCATTACCACAGACATGTGCCTAGAGGGATGGGGGTGGTCTACCCTGGACATCCACAGTGTCCATGGAGTCTGGTCAAGGCAGGAACAGCTGGAACACATTAACTGGCTCGAGATGGCCATCTGGCTTGCTCTCAAAGCATTCCTCCCCATTGTCAGCAACAAGTCGGTGTGCATTCAGACAGACAGCTCCATGTGCCTGCATGCATTACATCAACAAGCAGGAAGGTACCAAGTCGCCACCGCTTTGCAGGATGTCCATCGACATCTGGGAGTGGGCACTGTTGAACAACATTTACTGCAGGCTGGGTGAGGGGGATAAGGGGTGGTCGACAACTACGAGTGGGAGTTGAACGATGATGTCTTGAGTGAGATAATCAGGTAGACCTATTTGCCACCCTGAGCAACAGGAGATGCCAGTTTGCCTCCTGGATGGGGCAACTCAGAGGATCCCTAGGGGATGTGCTGCAGATTCCATGGAACAACATGTGGGCTTACACTTTTCCTCCCACTTCGTAGATTCACTGGGTCATCTGCAAGGTCAAGGAATCACGGAGGCTTCGACTCATGATAGTGCTGTGGTGGCCAGCCAGACCTTGGTTCTCAGACTGTCGAATCAGCCTCCAGTCCCCCTTCCGTTGGGTCCACCCACCCCACCCCCCACTATCCCAGCAAGGAGGTACAGTAGTGCCACCTGCTCCACAGACGTTCGCCCTAGCAGTGTGGTTCCTGAACAAGTCGCCCTGAAACATCTGCACTTGTCACAGGACACTAATCATTCAGGGGGCAAGATACAGGCACTAGTGGCTTCAGCGCCATATACCACATTTCACCAGGACAAGGTGGTGCTAAGGACGCACCCTTCATTTCTCCCCAAGGTCATGTCATCTTTTCACCTCAATGATGAAATAGTACTTCTGACATTCTTTGCAGATGCAAAGGATGACGCACAGAAATTATTGCACTGTCTGGATGTAAGAGCTGGACAGAACAAAGAGCTTTATGTAAATCGGGTGCATCCAAGGCTTCAATAGCTAGGTGGATCGTGATGGCCATCAATGAAGCGTATGAGGGGCAGCACAGGTCTTTGCCAGCAAACATGCAAGCCATCAGAGCCAAGGCCACAGCTGCCTTCCAAAGACATGTTCCATGGCAGACGATTAGCAAGGCGGCTACTTAGGCTTCCCCATTGGCCTTTTGCAAACACTACTGCTTGGATGCCAGCGCCAGATCTGATGCAGCATTTGGCCAGGCAATTTTGAAATACTGGTTTTCTTAGAGGGGCACGTCTCCTCCCCACAGCTGCATTCCGTTTAATCGCCCATACAGTATAGAGGAAAGGAGACAGGATTTAAGAGTAAATTATATGTTACTCATCGTAGGGACCAACTTATTCCTTATCCCCTTTCCTCCATACATCCCACCATCCTCCCCCTTAATAAACCTGTGTTATTAGACAATTGTAATATAGCAGACGCGTCAAAGGGGACAGAGGCGTGGCACCGGTGGGTGGAGTCTGGGGAGCATGCTTTTAGCGAGGGACGCCTATAAAGTATGGAGGAAAGGGGACTAGGAGTATATTAGTCACTACAGTGAGTGACCTAATTTACCCTTGTGTTTTGTTAATCACCGATTTTGTAATTGATTTGGGTGTCACCTGCGTAGTAGTAGCAAGTGAAGCAGCGTCTTGAGGTTGATTAGTGGAATCGTGTAGATGTTGGAGACATGGGGATAGTGAGGATCTTCCACAGGTGGTGTCCCATGGTGTAGATTCTTTCAGACATGAAAGATTAAATCCAGAGCAGTGCCATGTCGGTGAGCCCTATATCTTCCAATCTCTTTATGAGGATGTTCTGGCTGACTGGCGAATGCTGCAAAGAGGTTGAGTAGTATCCGTGGCGAGTTTGTGTTTGAGTCAGCGTTGGTCTTTAGGTCTTCCCATATAGTTAGAAGTGCCATCGCCATCCCTCCCGTTGTTGATTTTAAACGTGTTCCAGTGTTCTCATAGTTTTGCTGTATAGGAAAGGTTTGAGATCGGTCTGCAGTTCGAGAGGTCTACCACATCACTCATATCCTTATGGAGTGGTTTGATGTACGCAGATTTGAATGCTCGCAGTACTCTCCCGTTTGAGAGCAATAGGTTAAAGAGGAAGCATTCCCGATGGTGTGCTCTGTGTAAGGATTGGTTTATAGATGTCAGGTGGGCAGCGGTTCATTGGGGAGCCTGACTTGTTGCTACTTTTCACCAGGTTGATGAGTTTTCTCTCGACTTCTGGGCAAAGCTTTTAGGTGGTTAGGCGCCGATTGGTCTTCTTTGTATGATGATCCGGTGTACGTCATCGATGTTATTCTTAAAATGATCTGCAAGATCATCGCATATTTTTTGTGAAGGCACAGTGTGTTATTGCATCCAGGAGATTTCTCATCTTGTTTACAGTGTTGATAGTTCTGAGTTTTGGTGGCTTTTGTGATCCTTGCATTTCTTTTGGCATGGGAAAACAGTGTAATCATGCCCAAGTTAGGCTCTCCCCCTCCTGAAACCTTAAAGAAGGGTGCAAAAGACCTCACACCTAGACTGCCAATCTCCCCCTGACGCCAATCTTTGTGTGCAGAGAGAATTAATGTTACAGGTGAGTTCTCATTTCCTCTGTAGAGCCCTGCTTATTTAAATCCCTGTAACAAGTCCAGGCTGAGTTCAGATGTGTTACTACTCCAAGCAAAACCCTTGGGAGACATATTTGTCACATCCAAAAACCCTCATTCTTTTGAAAGCAGGTTGTAAGGTTATCATATGTACAATTTATGAAAATTGTTAACAATTTAGATAATATTTTCATTTGTATGTGTTTTCCGGCAGCCTATCATTCCAAATGTGTGGACCCTTGGCTAACCAAAACAAAAAAGACCTGTCCAGTGTGTAAACAGAAAGTGGTTCCATCTCAAGGAGACTCCGAAACAGACTCAGACACTAGTCAAGAAGACAATGAAGTAATCACCGAGCACACACCGTTGCTCAGGCCCTTGGCATCTATTAGCACACAGTCATTTGGAGCAATGTCCCATTCACACCAGAACATGGCAGATTCTTCCGAATATGAAGATGATGAAAATGAAGATACTAATAGTAGTGATGAAGGTGAAACAAATGAAGAGAATAGAATCGTAGTTCGACTGCAACAAACTGCTGAACTGGATTCAGATGGAAGGAGGAGCATAGTTTGAAAAAGCTTTGTGAGAAACTGTCCATTTTACTACCCAAGTAAAGGAGTGTGAAGACATTAATGTAGCATGAAAAACGTGTCTTATTGCTTCTGTCAGCACAATGGAACCAAGTACTGATCATTTGTTTACTAAAAATGTATTTCTTGAATGAAAACCACAAATTGATACAAACTACATATATAACAACATTCAGAAGTTTTTTTTCCTCCATACAGACAATTCATGTGACTTAATGATTAAACAGTGAGCACTGTACTGGGGAAAATCTTTGTGAATCTGTAAAGGCGACTTTGGTTCTAAAAATCAAAAAAAGTATGCCTGTACCGTTAAATGCATAACTATGTAGAACGCCCAGCACTGTTTAACTATTGTTGGAAAATTGACAAATAAAATGTGGCCTTTTTCCACTTTTTAATTTCCACCTTTTAATTTTGCTGCGGTTAGCTCCGTTTATTGCACACCTCTGGGTCCCAAACCAGCATGCTTTTGGGTAGAAACATCAAAACTATGAAATCACAATACAAAGAAACACAATAGGCAATTATTTATATTTGGTTGGAATAAATTTATTTCATCTGTCTGTAAACATGGTGTTTTAATAGTTTATGGCATTTTCTGAAATGCATATTAAAATCAGATGAGTTAGACCGTATCCCAGATGTAACAAAAGTGCAGGAAAAGACAAATTAACAACAGGAATTTGCTTAAATCTGTACATAATCCACAAGGCCCAAACAAAGCAAATACTAGAATGTCCCTAAACGAGTGCCATTAGAAAAAACAACCCTCAATCATCAGTTAAAATCCATCTCAGAATATTAACAGTTAAAGTTAATCTTTATTACTATGGCACAGAATACATTTTAAAAATGTTATCACAAGACAGCCAAGTCAGTTATTCCAGCCAATACCATCTCCCATTTGTTCTTTTGTATACCGAATTCAGCACTTTTATTTTTAATGGGCAAAGTACCGTGATTTAACTGACCATTGTGAATACACATTTCAGATGACTAGAACAAAGTTTACTCAAGTTTCTGCAGCAGGGTTCAGCAGATCCAATGCAATATTATATGTGAAACAGATTGCATTTCAACTACCAGCCTTCATCCAAACAATGGCATTAAAGCAGCAATTTTGTACATTACCAACAAATTAGCAATATGACAATTTAGTGTCACGACTACCAGTAGACAGCTTAAGGTGGTAGTTACCCCTCTTTATAAATGACGTTTTATATAAAATGCCAAGCTGCAAATAAAATTGGTCCTATGAAAAACAAACTGGACACACTCCAGATGGTTATATTGGGCTATGGGATATAGAAGTTTCACACTAAAAGCTTTTAACAATTCATTAAAAGCATCAGGAGCTGATAATTACAATGTTCAGAGCTATGCAGGATGGAATGTCCCTTAGACACTGAAGTTAACATTCACCAAACAATAGTGTCTGGAAATGTCAGTTTTATAAATCACCCCACGTTTTACTTTTCAGAAAAGGGATTTAGCTTTTTTGTTTAAATATTACATTTTTAAATATCACCCTTCAATATTTTTTCTAGCTGCTGCCCAGTTTTAACTGAGAACAAGTCTGGAAATTTCAATTGCAAGAAGACTGTACTCAACCTTACCTAACTGCGTGCTTTACAATTTTCTCCCAAGTAATTACTATATGATAGCTAAAAGCTTTCCACTTTGGAAGTCAACTGTAAACAATAGTGTACTGCGACAACAGTAAGTGATTAAGGAATTATTATACTTAAGTCGGGGAGCATAGGTAGTGCTCAACAAAAAGTTATGTACAGATACATTCTCCTTTGAAACTAGAACAGAAAAGGTGCTTGGGAAAGGGGCACTTGTGCAGACATTATACATTTGGGGCTAATTACACATGGAACACCTTTCCTGAAAACGTAGTGTATGGACATGTAGATAGATTAATGAGGCATTTCTGCTGCAATATTTTTAAAGATAAAACTTTTGGCATTTGATCCTCATTTCAAGATAGTTGGGGTATGATCCCAGGAAGAAATGTATTTGCACCCTATAAAGCAGTTTTATAGTTGTTAGTTGTACTGACAATCAAGAAGAAGATGTTACAAGCTAGGATGTTTTCTAAGACCATATAGAAATATTCAACTTGAATACCGAAATGATTTTCAAGACATTGCACCTCTATAAAAAGTAATTAAACATTGGTATTGAAACGTTTAATAATCCAGGCACTGAATGAAAAGTGTAATTAAAACCATATCAATGAAAAATGGGAAGAACAAAAAAAATAGATGTGCATGCACTTCCCTTCCAACCATGCTCTGCAAAAGGAAGACTAACTGAGCCGTATAAGTCGCTCAAGTGCTGAAAAGGCATGGATCAAATTAGATTGTACAATCGGCACTTTAAAAAAAAAGTCTTAGTTGTCAGTATCAATAATTGCAAATATAAAGCAATACCCAGAGTTGGCATATTCCATCCCCAAAATATCATGCAGCTCATCTTTAGTGTTTTACTGCAATAATGGTGCAAAACATGGGATTTAGTTACATACAGTGGTTAACGAACAAATGAACAAAAGGGTACTATGGTTGTGACATTAGAAAAATATGGGTAAATAAAAAAATGTAACTACCATCTACAGTCTGATAGCATTGCGAACACAACTGGATGATGATGATGATGATGAACAGTTGCTAGGTAGATGGGGAAAGGCTGCTTAGCATCCAAGCTTGCAAAGGTATGAAGACATTTCATATGCTTTCTTGTTGAGAAGCCCTCCATGGACACCTTCTTTTGCCATGATAATAACCAATGCTGGAGTACACAAGGAAACAAAAGAACAAGCATGAACAAAGAAAAAGAAAAACACCTTTCCCCACCAACAAAGGGATACAAAGGAGACACTTGTTCATACCCCATCGCCCTACATTGCTAATAAAGATTCCATAATACTGTAAGTTAAGCTCACTAACAGGAAAGTTTAGTAGCAATTCTTCCCGAGTAGAATGTCTGCCTAATAACTAGAACCCAGAGTCTCTCAAGTATTTTGCCATCGAGTATGCCTTCTTATTCAATCCACCTCCATGGACCCCTTCTTTGCCCATTGCAAAGACCAAGACTGAAAGAAAAGAAAGAAGAGAAGAGAGATTTTAAACAAGCAAGAAAAACAAAGAAAATAGTGCAGTTATAGACGACACCGCAACAAGAGTTTATTTGTAGCATAATCAGACAGTAAACTGGTTAAAAACCGAAGATGAAGCCACCAACGCAAACATAGCAAACAGGCGTAGGAGAAAAGTAAGAAGGAACAGCAAAAAGAAGAGACAGAAATTATTTAGAAAGGAAACCACCAAAGATGTTAGTCTACTAGCGCGTTGGTAAATATTAGCCAATCACCAAGGCATATTAATGTTACTCAGAGATGTAAGAAAAGTTGATTGCAAACATAACTGCAATGAAATGAGCTGATAGATTAAAAAAAATAACAGGTCAGTTCGTGAAGGATTGCTGGGTTGGATTATATCAAATGCTAAGAGATACTTTAGCATTTAAACACAGTTAAAAATTCTGCCCATTACCCCCACAGGAATGGGTCCTTTAAGTGAAACGTATTTTTGTACATATTAGATGGCTGAAGTACTTGACAGAAATGCTTTAAAATTAACTGGAAAATAATCTTTAAAACCCTTAAAAACCACCCCCACATGGAACAGTTCTAATTAAGTATGTTGACACAAAATCCTGAAATACTAGTGCAATATTTCTACTACATGCATCCCACACATTTTCGAACAAAGCAAACTATGTGTCAGCAAAACTAATTTGCAAGCTCGAAACCCCGTCAGAATTCGTTTTGGGATGGTGAACCTACATTCCGTTCACAATGAGTTATTATGCCAGATTCCATGCGCAGTATTGTAGTGCTTTTTTAATCCTATAATGCTCCATTTCATCGTAAACGAGTACACATTTCCCTTTAAAAAAAAAAAAGTTTGATCGGCGAAGGGAAGAATGTTATTTACCAGAAGCAATATATTCTCAAAGGCTTCCAGCTCAGGAGGACCGGTGTGGGCAAGAAACGGGATCCTTTCTCTAGGCTGGTAATATTTTCAATGTCTAATGTCTCAAGAGGATTCTTCTCTTTCCATTGTTGGGGCAGATGGACTTCAAAAGTAGTGTTTTAATCTTATGTTTCTGAAGATTTTCTGCAATTCAATCTCAGTTAAATGGATCTGCCTTTGTCATAGGGACAAAGGACAGTCCTTCAGCCAAATGTTTTTCTGGTTAACTGGGGCTATAAGTGTATAGACTGACAATCGGTATATGATCTGTCATAGTTTGTTGACTACCACTGCCTTGTTCTCATTCTCCGTTTGGGCTGTGGTGGTCATTGTATCGCCCCCGTCTCCCTCCTGATGTACTAGGGGCCGACCCTCCACTCAATGTTGTTGGATCAGAGTTGCTAGATGATCCAGATTTATTGGAGAAAGTCACATATCGATTAGGTCGATAGTGTTATTGATGTTCTGTATAAAAACCACCCCTCATTAGATAGGTTTTTTCCTCTTTATAGTTTGTTGCAGCTTTTTTTACTTTCTGTATCTTTCTATCATTTAGAGAGCTCTTCATCCAAGTTCTTTAGCGGTTTGGCATCTTGCACTGTTTGATTATCCGCAAACTGTTTCTCCAGGGCTGCCAGTTCTTCACCCTGTATCTTACTCCTCTCCTCTGCTGTCTCAATGATATACGATCAAATCTTATGAGCATTTGTTCCCTACTTCACAAAAGTTTTCTTTAAATGAGGATTGTCAATGAATATGCGTGTGATATTTTTGACCTGGAGTCCCTCGGGATGATTCAGGTGTTCAGCATAAACTTGCCATGCGATTCATTTCTCATATGTTTTTTCTTTTTTTGATAAACCTTTTTCCTGTTCATATATGCCTACATTTGCTTCATGACCGCAATTTGTGACAAACATTGGTGGTGCACTTATTAACTTCTGATAATGTTCATCAGAATGATTAGATGTTAACATTTTCCATATTGATATTTTTTCTAGTACTTAAATGCTATATATTCCACAATCAACCCTTCAACCGCATGTTGTACATGTCAAAAAATATAAGTAGGGGTGCCTTGATTGGGTCTTGATCTGACAGGCTACACCTTATAGAAAAAAATTGATCAAGACCAATTTGTACAGGGAAAAAAAACAAAGCTTTAGATTTGCTTTTCAGACTCCTAGCATTGGGAGTCCGCCATTCAATTTATGTCACTGGTTAATGTATTAATTCCAATTCAAGAGTTAGCATTTAACAACACTGTATAAAACTATTGAAAAACACATCCTCATCAAAAATATGTTTTTCTCCTTTCAATGACAGGCGGTTATACACAGAGGTTAGTGATGAATAACTACAAGAGGGCAGCCACCACAGATGGAGACATCTGCCTTAAAGCCAACAAAAAGACCACTACACATAGACTCATACGTGTTGCTACTTTTAGCCCCATCAGCAATGTGATCAAGATCATACTACATAAAAACGGGCATTTGGTAAAACAGCAAGATTCTAGCCAAGAAATCCACCTTTGACTTAAGAAAAACTATCGGAAGCAGAAGCTAGTACACACCTACAGGTGTGCAGGGGAAGACTCAACAGTACACAATGCATGGGGGCTACCCCCGATCACTGGCTATTAAATGTGGCATGTCAGTTCACCAACACCAAACATTTTTGAGCAGGGACACATCAAGTGGGAACTTCTAACCCCACCCAAACTGCAATACAAAAAATGTCATACATTATCAAATGCCCTTGTGACCTATTGTATGTAGGCAAAACCATCAGGCCAGTAAAACGTATATTGGAACATCGGTCATGTGTCCGGAATAAACGCAACAAACCAACCTCTCGTTGAACATTAAATCCACAAGGGACACACAGACCGAGAAATGTTTATCTTACAAACTATTAAACCACACCTACAATGTAGCAGAACATTTACACCGATTAGAACTATGGATTTATCGTTTGGACACTGTCCATCGGGAATCAACATTTCAGTTGAGTGGAATCAGCACATTTTTACATGATCCAATGGCTACACTTGATATGATGCAGACTTACTGCACTCAACTGCCACCCAATGAAACCAAAACGATCATGCAAACTATTCCATTGTTGGCTGTTTGCAAATACTTTAACCCTTCCAGATCAAACTATTTGTGTGTCTCAGTAAACAAATGTACATATTTACCATGTTTGGTTAGCGCTTGGAGGAACACTCCGGATATAGTTTGCTATATGCAGACATTTGGCAAATGTCCATTAATTCTCACATAATATATAAACTATTCCCCATAAACGTATCTACACTGGGAGCGGATTTACAATAATTTACTTCAGTTTACTGAATGTGCCTTATTTCATTATATATATTACTCATCTAAAATCGTATTTCTGATGCTTGTATCTGCTTAGATTCACATGCGGTGCATAGGCCGACATCTAGTGGAAGCTGCAGAGTATTACAGTTTGTTTTTTGAAACTCGAAAATTGGCGTCGACATAGGGCGTGCCAGTAATACTATCCCTAGTGTGACGTCTGCTATACCATGATCCCTTACACGTGTAGGACCCTCAGATTGTATTTTTTCTAACATGAGGTAGCTTGAGGAGTAGCGCGAGTACAGAGTATCCAAGCAGATAAAAAGATAAGACTACAAGCATCCATGTGCCTTCTCTCAGAGGGGAGGAAGGGTTGGCGCATGTGAATCTAAGCAGATACAAGCATCAGAAATACGACTACGGTGAGTAATGCATCCCTTCCGAGGCTTGTGGAATCTGCTTAGATCACATGCTTTGCATAGATTAGCGAGCAGTGTTAGAAGAAGGTGGTGGTATGTGAGAAGGGTCATGAGCAAATAAATGTCTTAGAACCGCTTGTCACACTGGAGTATCTGTATTGGAATGAGCGTCAATGCAGTAGTGCTGAGTAAAGGTGCGAATAGAGCTCCATGTAGCTGCTTTGCAAATGGTGTCAAGGGGTACATTTGCAATGAAAGCCAGAGTGGCCCCAGTGCCTCTTGTAGAGTGGGCCCTTGGCGTAAAAGGCAGTGTTTTTTCTGAAAGGGAGTAACACAGATGGATACATTTGACTATCCTTTTAGAGATGGCACCTTTAGAGACGCAATCTCCTTCTCTGCCTGCAGCTACGAGACAAACAGTCTGTCTTAGCGGTCTGGTCTTGTCTACGTAGTAGAGGACCGCTCTTCGCACATCTAGTGTATGTAGTTTCACCTCAGCAGAGCTTTTGGGTTCTTGGAAGGCCGGTAGCTCAATGGACTGGTTAACCTGGAATTTTGAAATTAACTTAGGCGATAACCTAGGGTGAGTTTGTAGAACCAGTTTATCTTTATGAACAGTAAATAAAGGATCCTTCACGGACAGAGCCTGAATTTCACTGACCCTTCTTATGGATGTAATGGCTACTAAGAAGGCAGTTTTATAGGTCAGGTGTTCGAGACTAGCTTTATGCATGGGTTCAAAGGGGGGAGCCCATGAGTTTAGCAAGCACCACATTAAGGTCCCACCTTGGTGGTGGGTTGGAAATTGGAGGGTCTCTTCACCCATTCTATAAAGGCTTTGACAACTGGCACCTTCCACCATGACACCTTGTTATGGGAGGTGGTGTATGCTGACAGTGCCACCGGGTGTACTTTGAGTGAATTAAATACCAATCCTGCATCCAGCAGGTGGAGCATGTAGGTAGCAATATTGGAAGGAGTGCAACCAACTGGGTTGATTTGTTCATTCTGGCACCAAATAATGAATCTTTTCTACTTATCAAAGTAACAGTGTCTTGTGTTTGGTTTCCTTGATTCTTTCAGGATATCCATGCATCTCTGTGGTAGATTGAGATGGCCAAACTCTGACTTCAGGAGCCATGCTGCCAAGTTCATAGAGTTGGGTTGAGGATGCACTGTTTGTTCTTCATGCTGGGATAGTAGGTTGTGCCAGCACGTGAGTCTGATGGGTTCGCACACTGTTCCGTTTGCGCAGGTGCGGGAACCACGGTCGTCTCGCCCACATGGGAGCAACTAGGATTAGCATCATCGATTCCCTGTGCATCTTGTTGACCACCTTCCTCATCAGAGGGGTTGGTGGAGAAGCGTAGGCAAACATCCCCGACCAGGTCATCCATAGAGCGTTCCCCATGGAGCCTGGCTGGGGATCCTGGATGCGAATCTTGGCCATTGTCTGTTTTCGCATGTGGCGAATAGGTCTATAGTGGGGAAACCCCACTGTGAGAAGAGGTCTCCTACGACTTCTTCGTGTAGACACCATTTGTGTTCTTCCGGGAGGAGGTCTCTGCTCAAAGCATCCGCTAGTGAAATGAGATCCCCTGGAACGTGTTGCAATGACAGGTAAATGTTCCGTCTGAGTGCCCATATCCAAATTTTCTGTGCAAGCCTGGACAGATTTGGCAAACGAGTGCCCTGTTTGTTTATGTAAAACATTGCTGTTGTGCTGTCAGTTAGAATCGGCACTAACAGGTTGGATAGGTGGGGTTCGAACGCTCAAAGCGCTCTGAAGACTGCCACAAGCTCTAGTAGGTTGATGTGATTCTTGGCCACTGTGTGAGACCAGCGGCCCTGAGCTGTGTGGTGAAGGTGGTGTGCTCCCCATCCTGACAGGGACGCGTCTGTAGTGACTACAGCCTGCATTTCCAGATCGTAAAAGGGTTTCCCCTTGGAAAGATTCTCTCTTGTCACCAGCGAAGACTCTGTACCTAGTGTTGGCGAAACAACCACTAGATCATCCCACTGACCACTTGCCTGAGACCACTGTTTCGCCAACCATTCATGCATGGGACGCAGGCGCGTGGGGGAACCAGGTAAATACATGACGCCATCATGCCTAGCAAACACATCGCTTTGCAAACCCTTATCTGACGACTGGACTGAATTTGCAGTAGTAGGTTCCGAATTCTTTCCTCTGATGGAAAGGCCAACCCCTCGAGTGTTTAGGACAGCTCCTAGGAATTGTTTGGAGGTGCTTGGCACCAGGCTTGATTTCTTCTCTTTGATTGAGAAGCCCAATTCTAAGAGGAGTCAGATCGTTCTTTGGATGTTGGATCTGCAAATCACTGGGGTCTCCCCCGTGATGAGCATGAGCCAGTCGTCTAGGTAAGGGTACACTGGGATTGCCTCACTGCGTAGGTGCGCCGCCACCACCGCCAATACCTTGGTGAATACCCTTGGAGCCGAGGCTATGCCGAAGGGCAGCACCATCAACTGGTAGTGCTGACTGTCCACCTTGAAGCGCAAGTATCTTCTGTGCGCTGGTAACTTGGAAATATGAAAATAGGCATCTTTCATGTACAATGTTGCCATATAATCTCCTTTTCTTGGTAGGGGGATTACTTCTTGGGGGGGTAGTAATGCAAAACTTTTGAGGCTTGACATACTTGTTTGCAGGGCGCAAGTCTAATACTGGGCGCATTGTTAGATTTTTTTTTTGGCACAAGGAAGTAAGTTCAATAAATACCCTTGTTTACCTGGTTGCCCGGGACGAGTTCTATCGCGTCCTTTGCAAGAAGAGTGACGATCTCCTCGAGTAGGATTCCTCGAGTAGGATTCTTTGGTGCTCCAAAGAGTGGATCTTCTGTCTTGGAGGATGGTTGCGGGGGCGCTCCAACAGTTCGATACAGTATCCCGCGGACACTGTGGACAGTACCCATCTGTCCGAGGTGATCCCTTCCCATGCGTGGGTGAAGCTGGAAATGTGCCCCCCTACTGGGGATGCATGGGAAGGGACTGAGCGGAGCGTCACTGTTGGGAGGCGTACCGCCTCTACCTGGGCTGCCTCTCACTCTACCACAGCCCCTTTTCTGACCTCTGGGACAATTCTGTGTAGCCTGTTGGTTGCCTCCCCACGATGATCCTTGCCCTTGAGAGTAATTGGACACCCTCTGGGAATTTTGGCTGTGAGAGCGACGAAAATTATTATTACCTCTGGTTCGTGGGTTTATTGGTGAGTTGTCCAAGGGACTTAAGGGTCTCATATTCATCCTTGGCTGTTTTGAGTGCCTCTTCCACCGCTTTCCCAAACAAGACATTTGGTTCCACCGGCATGTCTATTAAGAGTGGCTTGGGTCTCGGGTTTGAACCCTGACTGCCTTAGCCAAGCGTGTCTCTTGATGACTGTGCTCTCTGCGATGAGTCGGCCTGCATTGTCTGCTGTGTCAAAGTCGCTTTGAGAATGCATCCGGACACCAATCTCCCTTCCGACGCAATCTGGACCAACTGGCCCTTTAGAGGATCAGGTGCGGAGGCAATGAGGGCAGCTACCTGCTCCCATTGGTGACAAATGTAACTTGCCAGCAGAGTGGTGGTATCAGCAATTCTTGCCTGGTAGGAGGTGAAAGCCACTTACCTTCCTAGCCCATATAACCTTTTGCTCTCCTTCTCTGGGGGAGCTTCCGAGGATGCTAGAGGTGTACATGCCCTTTTCCTGGTGGTTGTGACCACAAGTCGGGTTTAAGCTGACCCCTTTATGTAAAGTGGGTCGAAGGGGGCGGCCCTGAATAATTTCTCTATTCTTGGGTTGACTGCCCTGGTAAGGTTAGGGGTGAGGAGTCAATTCTGCTTTGAATGGATTTCAGAATTGGTATGGCTTGGGCAACGGATTTTCTGTCCCCCATAATCTCTTCTGCAAAGTCCCTCTCTTCTTGAACCCCTTGAGTGTATCTGAAAGTGCTCTCCAAATAGTTTGATGTTTGTTAATCTTCTTAGAATCACATACTGTGCATATGGTCCGACATCCAGTGGTAACCGCAGAGTATTGCATCTTGTCTTTCGGGAGACCGGAAGGGGACGTCGGCATAGGCGTGTCTGAAACACTATCCCCATTGTGACGTGTAGTACCCAAAATCCCTCACGCACCGAGGTCCCTCCGATTGTATTTTTTCTGCCATGAGGGAGCCCAAGGCTATAGTGAGTGAGTACATGAAGAGAGAAAGTAGTAAGAAGTCTATGTTCCTTCCACCCCGAGCGGGCAAGCAGGGAGGGCGCATGTGAATCGAAGCAGATACAATCATCAGAAATGCTTTTACGGTAAGTAATGCATGTCTTCTGATGCTTGTTAATCTGCTTAGAATCACATGCTTTGCATAGACTAGCGAGCAGTACCTGGAGTTGGAGGTGGGTTGTGAGAAGAAACAGTAGAAAAAAAAGAGGTCTTAGTACTGCTTGTCCCACCTGAGAATCAGACCTAGAATGAGGAAATAGTGTTTTGTAAAGGTGTGTACAGAACTCCAGGTTGCCGCTTTTCAAATTGACTTTAGGGGGAACATTTGCAATGAATGCTATGGATACCCTAGCGCCTCGAGTAGAATGTGCTCTAGGCTTGAAGGGCAGTTCTCTCTTTGCAAGAGTGTGTAACATAGTGTGATGCATTTGACAATCCACCTTGATATTGCTGATTTAGAGACAGGGTCCCCTTCTCTACCAGCTGCCACTGAAACAAAGAATTGATTAGTTTTCCTCAGTGGTTTGGTTCTATCCATGTAGAACAGGACTGCCCTGCACACATCTAGTGTGTGTGAAGGCTTCTTTCAGCCATGTTAGTAGGTCTCTGGAAGAACGTGGGTAGTTCGATTGACTGGTTCACATGGAATTTCAAAATAAATTTCGGCGCAAATCTGGGATGAGTGCGCACAACAACTTTATCTTTGTGGACTGTAACAAAGGGGTCCAAGACCGAGAGGGCCTGTAGTTCGCCAACTCTTCTGATAGAAGCGATGGCTACTAGAAAGGCTGTCTTGTAAGTCAGGTCTTTCAGACTAGCTTTATGCATAGGCTCAAAAGGGGGTCCCATGAGCCTGGTTAAAACCACATTTAGATCCCACCCAGGGGCTGGGTGAGTGATGGGGGGGATACATTATTTTAACCCCTTCCATAAAAGGCTTTAATCACAGGTATTTTCCACCACAACACCTTTTGCTGTGACGTGGTGTAGGCGGACAACGCAGCTAGGTGAACCTTTAAGGAATTGAAGACTAACCCAGAGTCCAACAGATGGGTTAGATGGATATAACACAATGTGTGCAGGCGAGCAATCGGTGGGATCGACGCATTTGGAACTGCACCAAATGACAAAACGTTTCCATTTGCTGGCATAGCAATAACGTGTGTTAGGCTTTCTTGCCTCCCTCAGTATGTCCATGCATCTTTGAGGGGGGAGTTGCAGATGTCCAAACTCTGACTTCAGGAGCCAGGCTGCTAACTTCAGAGTTTGTGGGCCTGGGTGCAGAGTCTCCCCCCTGTCCTGAGACAACATGTACGAGCAGGGCAGCTTGACTGGTGGGGAGTGGGACATTTCCATCAGGCGCACATGGGAGCCACCAGAATCATGGTGACTGGTTCCTGGTGCATCTTGTGCACTATCTTGTTCAGAAGGGGAGTCGGGGGGGGGGGGGGGGGGGGGGGACAGCGTAAACAAATTTCCCCGAGTTCTCCAGAGACCGTTCCCCTTGGATCGGTTCTGGGGGTACCTGGAGGCGTAATCTGGGCATTGGGAGTTCTCCTGGGTAGCGAACAGGTCGATCTCTGGAAACCCCCATTCTGCGAAGACGTTGGATACAATGTCTTCGTGCAGACACCATTCGTATTCTTCTGGCAGAGGAAAATCTCTGCTGAGTACGTCTGCCAGAAGATTGAGTTCCCCTGGAACATGTTGGGATATCAGGAACATCTTGTGTTTGAGAGCCCATATCCAGATGTTTTGGGACAGCTTGGATAGCCCTGGAGAGTGAGTGCCCCCCTGCTTGTTCAGATAATACATTGCTGTTGTGCTGTCGGTTAGGACCAGCACTGTCTTCCCTTGCAGTTGTCCTGAAAGGCTTTCAATGCTTTGAACACTGCTAGTAGCTCCAGTGGGTTTATATGGTTGGACGCTACCTCAGGGGACCACACTCCGTGCGCTGTCTGTTGAAGCAGGTGAGGCCCTCCCCCCCCCCACCCTGTGAGAGATGCGTCTGTCGTGAGAGTGGCTTCCACTGCAGGGGTGGTGAAGGTTTTCCCCTTCAAGAGGTTCTCCCTCGACCACCACTGCAGAGAGAGAACGAGGGCTGGCGAGACAACTAACAGATCTTCCCATTGTCCGCTGGCCTGACATCACTGGCTGTTGAGCCACTCTTGCATGGGACGCATGCGCAGCCGCGCGTGGGGGACCAAGTATATGCATGATGCCATCATCCCTAGCAAACGCATAGCTTTGCGTACCGTCACCTCCCGACTGGCTACATACTGAGGAACTTGAGAGAGCATGTTCTGAACCCTCTCGCTGGAAGGGAAGACTAGACCGTCTTCCGTGCGAATTAGAGCCCCCAGGAATTGTTTTACTTGGCTGGGGACTAAGCTGGATTTCCTTTCGTTGATAGAAAATCCCAGGCTGAACAGTAGGTCTACTGTCTTTTGGGTGTTTGAAAAACAAACATCGAACGAGTCCCCCGTGATGAGCCAATCGTCGAGGTAAGGGTAAACTGGAACTGAAAGTCTGTGCAGGTGTGCTGCTGCCACTGCCAGGACCTTGGTAAACACCCGTGGCACCGAGGCTATGCCGAAGGGGAGTACCTTGAACTGGTAGTGTTTGTCCTGAATCACAAACCTTAGGAATTTTCTGTGCGCTGGCAGCATTGAAATATGAAAGTATGCATCTTTCATATCCAATGTTGTCATGAAGTCCCCTTGTTTTAGCAATGGGATAACCTCCTGAAGTGTTACCATGCAAAACTTCTGGGGCTTTATGAACCTGTTCGCTGGGCGCAAGTCTAGAACAGGACACATGGTGAGATCCTTTTTGGGTACAAGGAAGTATATTGAATAAATACCCTTGTTTACCTGAAGAATCGGAACGGCTTCTATAGCGTCCTTTCCCAGCAGCGCCTCCACCTCTTGGACCAGGATCTGCAGATGTTCCGGTGAAAAGCGTCGATGTTTCGGCGGTCTGAACTGTGGGGGGGTAGGGCGAATTCCACGCAATAACCGTGAGCGACCGTCTGTAATACCCGCTGGTCTGAAGTTATCCCCCTCCCATGCCTTGAGGAAAGATGTTAAATCACCCCCCGACCAGGGAGACATGGTAGGGGACCTTAACTTGGTGGTCATTTCTGACCCGAGGTTGACGCACTCTGGAATTGGAGCCTCTGCCTCTATTCTTTCCGCGCTTCTGACCCCTCTGGGGGTAGTAAGTGGGGCTTGCAGCCGGTTGACTTGCGTTGAAGTTGCCCATGCCGAAATTATTTGGAGCTCGCGGGCTTGTCCTCGAAAGGACCGCCGATAATTGCTGCCCCTCTGTGAAGAGGGTTTTTGGGAATTCTGATGCAGTGACTTAATAGTCTCATGCTCCTTCTTGGCTGTTTCCAACGCATAGTCTACCGTCTTCCCGAAGAGGTTGGCCTCTATTGGTTTATTGATGATGGATGCCTGGGTCTCAGGCCTGAAACCCGACGTGCGCAGCCAAACGTGGCTCTTTAGGAGAGAACCCTGTGCGAGAGACCCGCCTGCTGTCTCTGCGGAGTCCAGGGTATTCTTTACAACATTTTGATTGGCAAGTTTACCCTCCGAGACAATGGCGAGAAGCTTGGCTCTGGTTGGTTCCGGAACCTCCAGGAGGCCTTCCTGGAGTAGGTTCAATTGGGCGTCGACGTAGCTTGCCAGTAACGTTGTGTTATTGGCAATCCGGACAGTATAAGCAGCCGCCGACGTGACCCGTTTGCCTAAGACATACAACCTTTTGGACTCCTTGTCCGGGGGTGACTCTCCCGTGGCAAGGGGAACCCCTGCTCTCTTGCGAGTGTTGGTCACCACCAGCGAGTCTGGGATTGTGTTCCCTTTGATATAAAGCGGGTCGGTGGGGGAGGGCAGGAAGAGTTTTTCGACCATTGGGTTCACAGCCCTAGTATGAGCGGGTGTGAGTAAAGAAGGGGCCAGCCGTCTCTTTACTGAGCTCAAGAGAGGGATAGACTGGCTTGCCGGAGGCTTGTCATTAATAATGTTTTCTGCAAAATCCTGTTCAGGCAATGCCTCCAGCGTGCAATTTTAAAGAATTCCACTGCTTTTTTCAACGTCGTGTTGAAAGCCATTTAATCATCCACCGGGGGAGCTTGCCGAACCAGTGTGGATGGGGGAGAGCCAAGGCAAACGATATCAGAATTGTGATCGTCCTGCTGGGTGTCCTCCCAGTTGTCCGTTGTGCCTTGATCTTCCCCATAATTGTCCAGAAAAGAAGTCTCCTCTTCTTCTGCATAGACGTCTCTATACGTGTCCTTCTGGACATCTTCTTGATAATAAACATAGTGTTGACCATATAGGTGTTGGGTAACTTGTGTATGAGGGTTAGGGTCTACCCGAGCTTTTTTCGGCAGAGGTTGATCAAAGGCCCGAAAACCTGCTCCAGCCGATCCATATACCCCTCAAATTGCTCTGTGGTCCACTTGGATGACCCAAATGGACTCAGCTGAGCAGGAACCGGGTCCTCCGCCCTAAGGCGTTCAGAGAATCTCCTCAGGGTGCTTGAGAGGGGTACCTGGCTCTCTTCGTAAGAGTCCTCAGGATCGTCTTCCAAAACCGTGGAAAACCTTTCGCCGGATTGGCCCATAACTGTGGGCGAAACCGGTACTAGGCCCACCGCCGTAGCAATCCTATTGATGCTCCTACTGATGGTTACCGAATCTTCGGGGGACAACGCCTCCGATGATGGTTTCTCGGGTAGAGGCCTACTTGTAGTTTTTGGGCCAGCACGGGCTTTGTAAACCTTGAAACTCGAAGTTTCTTGTTCAGAAACTTCGGATTGTGTAGTTTGGGGAGTAGCGCCTTTGTTATGTTTAAGCCCAGTCGTCATGCGCTGCTGCGGACGTGGGGAAGGCTTCGGATCAGATCGATCCGATGGCGCTTGCGCCTTATTCAACGAGGTCGTTGAGGAGGGTGCTTGGGTTGTGCGTTTTGTGCGGTGCGATTGTACGCCCCTGTCACCGGGTGTGGTCCCTGTAGCAAGACTGGAGTCGAGCCTGGAAGGGTCGGGGACGGGCGTGGCGGCTGTAGAATCGTCCGCCTCAAGGTCTACAACGTCCGCATTGGACGTTTGGTCATCCGATGTACCCCCGTCACTCTCGGCTGGTGTTGCGGCAGGGGAGGGAGGCTCCACGCGTGACATACCGTACGCAGCCCACCACTTCAACCGGCGCTCCTTAAGGGTTAAGGAGTTAATACGCCGAACACCACTTTAGTGCTCTAGGGGGAGACAAGCGTACACGAAGTGTGTTCGTCTTTCCACGGATATCTGGCCCTTCACAGAGGGCAGAATCTAAATGGAGTCCTTTCCATAGCAGAAGGGAAGGGTGACCAGACCAAAAAGGAAAGAAGTGGAAAAGAGGAAAGACATCATAGCAGTATGGCAAACCCTGAGCCCACTCTCCCTACTGTGTAGGCCGGCCAGAAGGCATCTAAGGTGCTTGAATCCACAGCCGTAGACGGTTCCCCCGTAGTCTTCGTTGAAGATGTTCTTGATAGACTAAGTGACTTAACGGGGATTAAACCGACAATTCGGTAAGAAACAATGTCTCATGAAGAGCTCCGCTATAGGGCGACTAGTTATCTGGGCGGGAAAAAACAATCTGAGGGACCTCGGCGTGTGAGGGATTTTGGGTACTACACACGTCACGATAGGGATAATGTTTCAGACACGCCTATGCCGACGTCCCCTTTCGGTCCCCCGAAAGACAAGATGCAATACTCCGCGGTTACCACTAGATGTCGGACCATATGCACAGTATGTGATTCTAAGAAGATTAACAAACATCAAACTATTTTTATAAGAATGTTTTTTCAATATATACAGTGTTGTTAAATGCCAACTCACGAATTGGAATTAATAAATGAACTAGTGTGACTGGTGGACTCACAATGCAATGCTAGGAGTCTGAAACACAAATCCCTGGTCTGGACCTCCCGACGGCGGCGAAGGAAAATGCTGCATTTCGCAGAATCCTGCATCCACGATGCCCGTGGCCACCGTGGTTTGACACCATTTCACCCTCCTGAAGAATCTCCAATGCCTCTGCCCTCTTATCGTCGGGGAGAAAAATCCAGCAGAGGGGCAGGGTTTGAACCACAGCTCCCGGTCGTAACGTGCCACGATAGCGAGGGCTTTGGGAGGCCTTGATGGTCGTTGCAGCAGAGTAGATCACTTGCCTACCCATCGCATTTAACTTTATTGTCAGGAGGGGTGGATGTAGCCAAAGATGTGGAGCCCGAAGACGTGGAGCCGAAGACTTCTTCCTGGCCGCTGCTGAGACCAGAGTCCGGTGACAGTTGGGCCCGCAAGCACTTGGGTGCAGAGTCCAACACCCTGTACTTTTTCTCCAGGCGGTTCCTCTTCGCTGGGGACGTAGAAGGGTTCTTCATGAGCGCCAATCCTTTGTCCCAAATGACATCCAAGAGGGGGGACTGAAAGCATGGTCTTCCTCTTTGCTTTGTTGGTATATGAATCCCTCCTTCTCCTCAAGAACAAGTTGGAACAGCCCAGACGCCCTGGAGATCATAGCATGGAAAGATCCAATCTCGCCTGGAGGGGACGACTTGGGCGGAGGGAGGTCCCCCATCCCGCTATAGCCGTCCGTGCCCGTAGTTGTCGCTGTGTCAGGCTCTGTCATCTCTTGGAGGGGGAGAGGGTGGTGAAGGATGACAAGGAGGCAAAGGGTACCTCTTAGCCAGTAGTTACCCAGTCTCCAGCGGGCAGAGCGGGGGAGGGGTGAACCAGCATCCTCCTTTGAATCTCGGATACTAAAGTGTGCAGCGTACAGAGAATGCCCACTGAGAGGTCTCTAGGGGTTAGTTTGAGGCAGAGGGCATGTTGGAGGACGGGCGTAGGGAGAGGGTCAAGGCCCCCGTCGTCCTGGGGCTGTCGCCTTCGAGTGTCATCGCTGCCTTCGTATGCGCCGTTGTCGTACGGCGCAACTCAGTTTCCCCTAGTGATTGACCTCCTGGATGGTCTGGAGGAGATATCTGTGCCTTTGAGAACCTCTGCGCCCCCCCCCCCCCGTCTTCACATCCAGAGGGGACGGCCTCGGGGAGATGAACGGCATCTTCTCCGGGGTCTTCTGGATGGGCTGGAACTTAGCCTCCCTCTACTCTAGGCTTCGGAAGTGCGCCCTGTGGGTCCGCCTCCGCGACCTTCAAAAGGGACGCCACCACAACCTCAATGGAAGGCAGGTCCTTCGTCGGGTGTACCTGGGCCTTGACGGTCAGGACCGTTCCCTTGTCCCGCTTGGCATTCGTAGCCGATCCGGACGACTTGTCCTGTTTGGCCTTCTCCTTCGAGGGCTGGTCGGAGTATCGGTCCCATTTTGCCTTCTCTGGAAAGGGCGGGCTAGACTTAGACTTCTCTTTGGCAGCCTCCAGAGCCACCTTGAGTTTGCCCGGATGCTCAAACTTTCTCTTGGAAGAAGACCCTGAGCGTTGACGGAAGTCGCTGGAGACATCGGACGAGCCCTGGCCGCTGAGGAGCCCACCGCAAGGGCATTCCTGGTGACAGTGGACTCGCAGTGTGGGACCCCCGCGGGAGGGGCACCCTTAAAAGTCTTAGAAGACCACTCAGCTCTTTTGGAACCTGGAGAGGCATGCTCCTGGGACCCACCTAAAGCAGGGGCCTTGGTCTCTAGCCACTCTTTCAACCGCCTATTCCGATCCTTCAGCATGCGGACCGTCATCTTGTGGCAAAAAGCACAATCTTCCTCCTTGTGCGTCTGGTACAAGCAGTAAAGGCACTGGGAATGCTCGTCCAAGAAGACATTCCCTAACCCGCAGTCGGAGCAAGGCTTCACAAGGGGGTGGGGGCGGTTTAATGCTTCTCCTCCGACATGGTCCACGTGGCGCAGGTCTGAAGAATCTTCTGGAAGCCTCCACCAAGAAAGACGAAATCCACCCTCGAGGGACACTGAAGAACCCGAAAAACTGGTCCCCATTAATCCGAAGGATAATCGATGGAGCACAAGGCTCAATTGACTGAAAAGGAACAAGTTACTTACCTGTAACTGTTGTTCTCCAGCATGGGTCTGGCATGGATTCACATGCTCATGAATATTCCCCGTCGTCAGGCTGGGAATCCTCGGTAAAGAAAAAACCAGTATCGGTTTCGTTTCTGATCTGTCTTTCGTAGTAATAACCAATCACTGGTCTCTGCGTCATACTGACCACAGCCAATGACTGCCCTCTACCTAAGCCCCGCCTCTGGCAGCCATCTTCAGATTTGGAAGCACGTGAAGTGGCAGTATGATCAAGTGAAGAGCCTCAGAGGGGTAGGCGGGAGGGTTCGCATGAGAATCCATGCCAGACCCATGCTGGAGAACAACAGTTACAGGTAAGTAACTTGTTCCTTCTCCAGCATGGGGTCTGGCATGGATTCACATGCTCATGAATAAAGAATACATAGCAGTACACACATGCACAACCACGGGAGGTGGCAAAGGCTCAACATTAAGCATCACATCAAACTCAACATTAAGCATCTTACCTCCTCACCAGGCTCACCTCAGGCGAACAGGTTGCGCAGCACTGCTTGGCCGACCCTGGACTCCTCCCTGGAATCCCGATCGACGCAGTAGAATTTCGTGAAGGTGTGCGTCGACCTCCACGTAGCAGCCCTGCATATGTCCAGCAGGGGCACACCAGAAAGGAACGCCGTGGTAGCTGCGATCGCTCTGGTGGAATGGGCTCTCGGACGGCCAGGCAGCGGTCGGTTTGCCAACCGATGACAGTACATGATACAGCCGGAGAGCCATCTGGAAATGGAAGCCTTCGAGAGTGCCTTCCCCTGATTGACAGGTACAAAATTCAAAAAGAGTTGCGACGTCTTCCGAAAACACTTCGTGCGGTCCACGTAGAACTTCAGCGCTCTAGCCACATCCAGCGAGTGGAAAGTCCTCTCAGCCGACGACGAAGGCGACGGGAAGAACACAGGCAACACCAAGGGTTCGTTGAGGTGGAAGTCCAACGGCACCTTGGGCATGAAGGAGGGGTGCGTCCTGAGCACTACCCTTGTGTCGTGAAAAGTCAAGTACGGGGCCTTGCAAGAAAGGGCCTGGATCTCTCCCACTCGTCGTGCGGAGGTGATGGCCACAAGAAACGCTGTTTTCCACGACAGAAACTTCAACGGGGCCGAGTGCAGAGGCTCGAACAGAGGTCCCATGAGCTTGGTCAGCACCACGTGGAGCTCCCACGCCGGGGCCGCAGCCTTCACCGGCGGGAACGATCTGAACAGTCCCTTCATGAACTCTTTCACCAGACGATGAGACCACAAGGTCGTCCGCCCCGTGGTTCTGGTGTATCGGGAGATCGCAGCAAGATGAATCTTGATGGACGCGTGTGCCAGTCCAGCTTTGGCCAGCGTCAGCAGGTACGGCAGTACTTGTGGAGCCGTAATCCGTAGAGGGTTAATCTTCTGTGCGTGGCACCAGACAGAGAACCTCTTCCATTTGTGTCCGTAGCATTTAAGAGTCGAGGACGCCCTGGCCTTTGCAAGAACCTCTCTGCAGTCGGCCGGTATGTCGTATCCTCCAAACTCTAGCGCTGCAGGAGCCAGGCCTGCAAGTTCAGCGATTTCGGATCGTGGTGGAGGATGGCGCCTCCTTCCCTGGAGAGTAGATCCGCGTCCACCGGCAGCTTGATTGACGGGGACGCTGACAAGTCCAGAAGGTCCGGGAACCATATCTGCCTTGGCCACGCAGGTGCGACGAGGATCATCCTGCACCGTGACCTCTTGAGCTGGTTGATGAGCCGGATTAGCAGTGGCAATGGAGGGAACGCGTAAAGGAACAGGCCCTCCCAGGGGAACGAGAAAGCATCGCCCATGCTCCTCGCCTGGGGAAACCTGCTGGCGAACCTCCGGCACTTGGAGTTCGTCGCCGTCGCGAACAGGTCGATCTGGGGTGTGCCCCACCGTCAGAAGAGGCGATCCACTAGATCCTGCCGTAGCTCCCACTCGTGGCACGAGCGCAGCTCCCTGCTGAGTGAGTCGGCGATGGTGTTTTTTATCCCTGCCAGATGAAACGGCACCAGAAACATCCTTTGGGCGACGGCCCAATGCCACAGGTCCTGCGCCTCCTTGGACAGTGCTGGGGACCTGGTTCCGCCCTGTTTCCTGATGTAAAACATGGTGGTGGTGTTGTCGGTGAAGATCCTCCCCACCTTGCCCTTGAGGGACGGAAGGAAGGACCTGAGGGCCCAAAACACTGCACGGAGCTCTAGGATGTTGATATGTAGTGATTTCTCTGTCGGGAGCCAAAGGCCTCTCGCGTGCAGATTTTCGGTGTGCGCTCCCCACCCTTCCAGGGAGGCATCCGTGGTCACTGTCTCCTGGTGGGCTGGGGTCTGGAAGTCCATGCCCGCCGTCAGATGCGCGCGGGTGCCCCACCACCGGATCGCTCGTCGGAAACTCTCGTCGAGTGTGATCCTTTCCTCGAAGCTGCCCGTCGTTTGGATCCAGCGCGCGTCCAGGAACTCCTGCAACGGGCGCATCCGGAGCCTGCACAGGGGAATGAGGTAGATGCAGGAAGACATCATTCCGAGGAGGGACTTGATGGACCTCACCTTGGCCGCGTCGGCCACCAACATCCGTTGTACCTTGCCCAGGATGGCCCTGGTCCTCTCCTCCGACGGGGAGGCCAGAAGGGACACTGTCGAGCCTCGCTCCCAGAAACAGTGCGTCTTGCGCGGTTACCAGGTGTGATTTGGCGTAGTTCACGGAGAATCCCAGGTCCGTGAGAAGCTGGACGGTCCTTGCCGTGTGGTCCACGGCAAGCTCCCTCGTCTTGGCTCGGATGAGCCAGTCGTCCAGGTAGGGGTAGACGTGGATCCCCTCTCGGCGCAGCTGCGCCGCCACCGGTGCAAGGCACTTGGTGAAAACCCTGGGTGCCGACCGTAGTCCGAAGAGGAGGGCTTTGAACTGGTAGTGACGCCCTTGGACCACAAACCTGAGAAATTTTCGGTGCCCCCTCAGGATGGGAATATTGAAGTAGGTATCCTCCAAATCCAACGACGACAGGAAGTCTCCTTCCTCCAGCTGACCCAGGACGTGCTGGAGGGTGACCATCCGGAACTTCTGAACCTTGATGAACTTGTTCAGACGTCGCAGGTCTAGGATGGGGCGCCATCCTCCCGTCTTCTTCTTCACGAGGAAGTATCTCGAGTAAACTCCGGAGCCCCGAAGCCTCTTTGGAACGAATTCGATGGCGCCCTTCCTGAGCATCGCCTTTACCTCCCGGAGAAGCTGCGGGACGTGAAGCTCTTTCCTGGCCACGGGGGGGACGCGCGGGCACCTTCTTTGAAACTCGAGCGCGTGGCCCCGGGCTAAGGCGTCCAACACCCAACGGTCGGTGGAGATGGACTCCCACACGCTGACGAAGCTCGCCAGCCGGCCTCCCACCGGGGTGCTTCGGTGGGGGCCCGACCCCACGGTCGGTTCAATCCTGTTTCGACGAGGCTTTGCCACCTTGACCTCCTTGGCGACGACGGCGGGGTCCGCCCGACTTGCCTCGTCCCCTATAGGCCTCCTGAGACGACGAGCGGGCCGCTTGACGGTAGGTGGAGAAACCGCCGCCGGAGCCTTTGGAGGCGCCCTTGCCTCCGCTGCTCCGAAAGGGCGGCCGTCGTTGTTGCAGAACCCCAAGGGCCCGGGCCGTCTCCGTGTCCGCTTTAATGGCCTGAAGGGAATCGTCCACTGTTTTCCCAAACAGGTTGTTCCCATCGAACGGCATGTCCAGGACTCTGGTCTGTACGTCTTGACGGAAGTCCGTAGCCTTGAGCCATCCACGCCGCCTAAGGCACACGCCGTTGCCCAACTGGCGAAATCCCGTATCGGCGATGTCCGTCGTAATAGTGATGGCGTGGTCCGACGCCACCTCACCTTCCTGTAGGATCTCCAGGGCGTCCGCCCTCTTGTCGTCCGGTAGGAAGTCCAGCAGGGGAGCCAGTTTGTACCATAGCTCCCTGTCGTAGCGGGCCACGATAGCCAAGGCGTTGGCCGCCTTAATCGTTGTCGCTGCAGACGAGATGACCCTGCGTCCCATAGAGTCCAATTTCTTTCCCTCGCCGTCCGGCGGGGAAGTCGATGTGGAGGCCGCACCCCCCCGCTTTCTTCCTGGCCGCCGCGGAGACGACGGAGTCCGGGGTAGGCTGCGCCCGGAGGCACAGGGGGGCCGCGTCCGGGACCCGGTACTTCTTTTCGTACCGGTCTCTTCTAGCTGGCGTCGTGGAAGGGTTCTTGAGGAGGGCGAGGCCCTCATCCCAAATGTCGTCCAGTAGAGGCACCGCGAGGACCGTCTTCCTCTTGGCCTCGCGCCGTTGATAAAGGAATCCTTCCTTTTTCTTCTCCTCAGGGCAGAGTTGGAAAAGTTCGGATGCCCTGGCGATCATGGAGTGGAACGATCCAATCTCGTCGGGCGGAGAAGCCCTGGTGGGAGGTGACGACGGAAGATACTCGTCGTAGACCTCGTCGTCCGTACCCGTCGCGGCCGTGTCAGTCCCCGTATCATCCCATCGAGTCGTGGACGGGGAGGAGGGCTGGATGGGGCGCGACGGCTGAAAAGGAGGTGGAGGGTGAATCCTTCTTTTCTTGGGAGGAGGAACGCCAGAAGGATCCCCCGACGGGAGTGGTTCCTCCGCTGGCAACGGTAGTCTCGTCCTTATCTCCGAGCATAAGGACTGTATAGCCAACAAAATGGCCGCCGAGTTGTCTTGCGGCGCTGGCAGAGGGGAATCCGACGGGCGATCAGGGGCCCCGTCGGCGCCCTCGACGATGTCGTCGCCCGCGTCGGGATCCATCCCGACGGGCCGGTCTTCTTCCACGCCGAGGCCGTGGCTTAAGACCTCGATCAGCTCTTCCTCCGAGGTTGAAGCCGAGTCTACGACGACACCCTGCCCCCCCCGGAGATTTCACGGGGGTCCTATCGATGGGCATAAAAGAGGACTCCCTCCGAGGTGGCAGGGAGACTCTCTGCCCCGAGGTCGCCACCACTGGCGTAGCCTCCACAGTCTGAGCGAGGGCCGCCGCGACAGTCTCGATACAGGCCTTGGCCGGATGGATTAAGGCCTTCACCACCTTAGGTGCGCTCACCGCCTTATCCTTGAGGGGGGGGGGGGGGGGACACTGCCTTGCTCCCCCTCCAATGGGGCCTTCGAGCTCGACCGGGGCCTCTCCAGGAGCTTCGCCGGGTGCTCGGCCTTCCTCTTACCCGACCCAGAGCGTTGGCTCGTGGTTGATGGTACCGGGGAGGGTGCGCCCTGCCTGGCGCCCGTAGAACCCGACCGTTCGGCGCTCCCGGTGCCAGCGGACTCGCGGTGCTTGGCCTGGTTTTGGACCCCCGTCGCCGGGGCGTCCTCAAAGGTCTTAGAAGACCGCTCGGATTTCTTCCTCTTCTTCTCGCCGGACGGGCTCTTCCCTTCCAGCCAGTTGGCGAGACGTTGATGGCGGTCCTTCATGGTCCGCTCCGACATGTTGCCGCAAAACGCACAGTCCTTCTCCACGTGCGTCTTGTCCTCATGTAAGCAGTAGAGACAAAAGGAGTGTTCGTCTTCCTTAAAGACGTTCTGCAGCTGGCATCCAGGGCAGACCCTGAACAGATTTCCGGGCGTCGAGCTTCCCTTCTCCTGGGCCATGTCCGGGACGGGCCTGAGAAAACTTCTGGAGTCCTCCAAAAGCGTAGCTCGACGAAATCTTCACCCTTGAGGGGCGCAGACGAATCCGACACGGGTCCCCGTTGATCTGATGGAGAGTCGGTGGAGCTTGAGGCTCTTTTGACCGAAAAAACCGAAGTTTTTGAGAAAAACGTGAAAAAAATAGCACTAACGCTCGAGAGCAATAGCACGAGGATCCCAACACATGAACGTGCGGTAAAAATCTGAAGATGGCTGCCAGAGGCGGGGCTTAGGTAGAGGGCAGTCATTGGCTGTGGTCAGTATGACGCAGAGACCAGTGATTGGTTATTACTACGAAAGACAGATCAGAAACGAAGCTGATACTGGTTTTTTCTTTACCGAGGATTCCCAGCCTGACGACGGGGAATATTCATGAGCATGTGAATCCATGCCAGACCCCATGCTGGAGAAATAGAGCACAACTGTTCGAAAAAGTGAAACGCAGTAAAAGCAAAGTACGAGGACTCCCAACACTTGCACCTGCAGTAAAAATCTGAAGATGGCTGCCAGAGGAGGGGCTTAGGTAGAGGGCAGTTATTGGCTGGGGCAGTATGACCCAGAGCTCAGTGATTAGTTTCTGAACTGTATTTCCTAACAACCAAACTCATTTTTTTCTGTTACAGAGGATTCCCAGCCTGACTACGGGGAATATTCTTGAGCTTGTGAATCCATGCCAGACCCCAGGCTGGAGAATGGTTTTCAGAATAGCTACTCACCCTCTGCAGTCACAAATGGGCCCTTAACACCTCTGGAGGAAGAACCCCTCTGCGACACACAAATCGGCTTTCCTCTCCTCTTCAAAGAACTATAGAGCGGCCATAATCGTAACCAACGCCAGCCTCTACAATGCCAGAATCATGGAAGCCAGTTCTAACACTAGAGAGCCGTTTAAAATTCTTCAAGCACTTTAATCCCCAGTACCGCTCACCTCCAGCTTCCCTAAAGACACAGCTTGGCGTAGTTATCCAATCAGCACTGGCCAACAAAACTCGCAAGCCAAGAGACAAAACAATTCTAAAGATATCTCTCCTTACTATGAAAGATCCGTCTCCTCCTCACCAATCAGTATCCCCCCTACGACCTTTCCACTTCACTCCAGTCCAGTCATCCCATTTGAGATCCAAACCATCACCAATCACCTCAAATTGCGAAGCAGACACTTCCTCTTCCCGCATAATTGAACTGTGTGCAGACACCCATCATTTCCAAATTCATTAGCACTTCCTTTGCCTCCAGCTCTGTCCCAACATCTATCAAAGAAGCCTTGGTTATGCCCTTACTTAAGAAACCTTGCCTTGACACCACTGATCCAACCAACAACCGCCCTATACCGACAGTTGCATACCTTAAAGTTCTTGACCTCATAGCTTATACCCAGGCCCACCTGGAGCACCATAGACTTCTTGGTTTAGTTTATTTACTCATCTAGCGCACCTAACCAGAGGGTATCTGGGCGCTGGAACTTGGGTACATGGCGGGTTACAGATCATATAAACAAAGAAAAACACCACATTTTTACCAGGATACAAAATTCAGGCCTATTCAAAATGTACAGTAGATTTACAGTAGTTACCATGGCCAAAGGAACAAGAGCATGACCGAGTATACAGTGTGACTATACAGATATCTGCCGAATGTTGAGTAAAAAAAAAAAAAAGTGTTAGCAAGGCTAAATAGGAGTGTGCGAAAAGCCAAGATTTTGCCTTGGCTTTGAAGGACCAGCACTAGGAAGCTGGAGCCTCCTGCCGTTTTTAAGTTTTATTTTGGGATAGTGAGTTGGTTGAGGCAGTTGGATCTGGTAGGTTGGTTTGACTGATTTTTAGAGAATGTATCTGTACGGTATATCGGGCTGTGTTAGCAAGACATTTGTGTATGACGACAAGCGACCTTAGAGTGATTCTATTGCGCACAGGTAACCAGAGTGCATCCCTCCTGAAGGTTGAGATATGGCTGTAACGTGGGATGTTTAGGGCTGATCTTAAAGCGTTGTTCTGGAGTACTTGGAGTGTGTTTCAATTCCATGATGATGAGCCAAGGAATAAGGTGTTACAGTAATCCAGCTTCGAGAAGTTCAGTGCTCTGGCAAGTGTAATACAGCTGTTAGTGGACAAGGTTTGCAGGCGTTTGAGTTTGTTAGTATAGGCTGTGGAATTAACTTGCTTTTTTAGGGATAGAGTGGAGTCTAAATAGATGCCAAGCATTTGGACTTCACTGGAGACTTTCATGGTGTTCCCATCAATGATGAAAGCAGAATAGCTTTTGTCTAGTTTCTTCAAGCAAGCTTAGGAGCCAATGATCAGAAGTTCGGTCTTATCGTTTAAACATAAGACTATGAGTGGCCATCCAGGCTTGGATCTCTAGATAGATATAATTGATTATTTTTTGTGTGTTTGATATAGCAACCAGTGAGAGCGATGAGGCTGTGGGCCTCAGACATAATTAGTGTAGGTGACACCCAGATTGTCAAGACGGTCAAATAGGAGCTTAGTAAATATATTACAGAGCGTGGGCGAGATGCAAGAACCCTGCGGAATACCACAGTGGATGGGAACTGGCGGAGCGGATGCTGAAGGCGCGAAAACCCTAGTGGTTATGTTAGAAAGGAAGGATTGAATCCAACTGGCAGCATTCGGTGAGAAGGCTGCTGCTGAGGTTAGGTGTTTAGTCAGGATTTTAAGGTTGACCGGGTTGAAGGCTGCTGATGGATCTAACAGAAGGAGGATGACCAGTTGGCCTTTATCTTTTGCTTCATCCATCTGTAATTTTAAGTCTAAAAGAGCCGTCTCAGTGCAGTGTCTTGGTCTGAAGCCAGACTGTCAGAAGCCTAATAGCTCTTTATCATCAAGGTGTTTTTGGATTTGGATATAGGCAGCGCAGTCTAGAATTTTTAAGAGAAAGGGTACCGTCGTGATGGGCCTATAATTGGTAGGAGAGTCTAGGTTAGGTTTTTTCAGAAGCGGCATGACCCACTTTTCTTTGAGGTTATCAGGAACTTAGCAGTTTTTGAAGGAGGAGTTTATATGGGTTGTTATGAACAGTGCTAATTCTCTTGCTTCATCCTTGACGACCGATGCTGGGCATAAGTCACCCTGGCAATTGGAGGCTTTTATCCCAAGGATTATGTTTTCAACTTCTTTGATAGAGACTGGGGAGAAGTGGAAAGGTGGACATAGGGCAGTAACACATTTCTCTTTGTTGGGAGTGGTTGGCCTTTTGCAGTTTTAAAAGGGGCAATCTTGTAATTTGCTTGCCCCATGGTGATATATATATATATTTTTTTTTTTCAGCTAGATAGGCGGGTCCGGAACAGCATTGGGTGGTAGATTGGCAATTGGCTGTAGTAGGTGCAATAAGTGATCAGGAGTTAAGTTAGGCTTGTTCCTAGACATGTTAGGGGGGGGTGGGGAGAGGGGGGCAACAGTTGGGCCTGGACTGAGGCAGACTTTTTCCTGTGTGGCGAAGATGATGCAGTGGTGGTCAGACCAAGCACACGGTTCATTGTTAAGGCTAGTGGCGGAGCAAATGAGGTCAGCCAAGCAATTAAGGTTCTGCCTTTGCAATGGGTGGGTTCAGTGATGCAGTTTGAAGCCAAGTTGTGAGAAGGTGTTCTCAAGGGAGGTGGCATTTGAGTCTTTAGGGTCGTGGAGGCCTAAATTCAATTCCCCTAGCAGGATGATCCGAGAGCCCGGTGGTATTTTGTGTGAGAAGGGTTGAGAGGTCTTCCTGAAAGGAAGAGATAGGGCCGGGTGGCCGATAGATGAGATGTAGGAGTAGGGTACGTGTGGGGGTGGTAATGTGACCAAGAGTAGTTCAGCTGAATGAATGCGACACCGCCCCCTTTGCCAGAGGTTCTATCAGCTCGAATGATAGTATAGATGTTCGGAAGGGCTAACGCTAGAGAGGGTCCTGTAGCTGGGTTAAGCCAAGTTTCCGATATAGCCACAAAGTCTAATTTATTTGCGATGATGAAGTCAGTAATATAGAGTGAGTGGGCTACTAGGGAGCCAGCATTGATCAGGGCTCCTTTGATATCTGGTGAGGTAGGTGAAAGAGGTTGTGTGGAGGCGGTAGTATCAGATTTTCTGTCTTTAGATAGGGGGTGGGGTGCATATGTGCTGCAATAGTGTCTGTGCCGTGGTGGGGTTGGTAGTGACCTGGGGAGCGACTGTCCTGGTTCTTGATATCTTGTGACGGAGGCGAGACCATAGTCTTTCATTCCTCATTATGAGAGAGCAGGGGACCAGAGGCGTAGGTGGTGTGGCCAAACGAATAATCCATTCCTCTGGCACAAGTAGACAGGTGGAAGTCAGGGTATTCCAATGGAGGATCGAGAATTGGTGGGATAAGTAGTATGGTGTTTAGGTAGAAGAAAGGCCATAACAAGAGTTACGCTACAGAAGTAGGTCATTCGGGGGAGAGCTGGACACAGGGTTGTTGGGTGCATGTGTTACTGTAGCGTTCTTGGGGAAGTGATGCTAGACGGCAAACCTGGAGGGCGATTAAGCACTAGAAGTGGGGTGCTAAGATGGCTTGCTAGGCACAACATATTGTTCTGTAACACTGGGCAATGCAGGGGCACAAAGAATAGGTACTATGGTCGAGGGACAGTAATAGTACATTAGCTAGCAGATCCATACACATTACTTATGCAGGGTATTAGCAGCAACAGCTATAAGGTCTAGAGGCTAGCCGAGCAGGTCCAATGGCTGTGCAATACAGTGTTGTTCTTGCCAATCTTGCCAGTTCTTGCCAATCTTGATCAAGACCCAGTACTGAAGCTGCTCTCCTTGACCTTAAGATCCAGCTTGAGGGCATACGTAATTCTGGAGGTCTTGCCATCCTTCTTCTTTACCTCTCTGCAGCCTTTGCTCTGGTTGACCAGGACATCCTTTGTCAGTATCTCACTTCCAAATTCAACTTCTCCAAAGAATCTGCCACTTCGGTCAATTCCTTTCAGCAAGCGCTCAGAGGATTTTCATAGGCTCTGGAGCAGCAGACCCCATCCCTGTGCCTTAAGTTGTTCCCTCAGGGTGCTTGCATCTCCCCCACACAACATGTACAAAAAACCTCCATTTGACCACCTCGAAAATCTTGGCATTCCTTGCACCAACTATGCTGATGACACCCAAATCCTAGTGAAACTCACTGGGAATCACAGCCTAGACTCAGCCAATATCAATTGTGTCTACAGCATCATCCAGACCTGGATGGCCGTGCACCAATGATGAAAAACCTCAGCCCCCCAGCTCCCATCTCAAACTACTGGACCCTGCCGTTTCAACTTTCTCCATCAATGTTAACCCCACCCGTGTCTCCAGTCATGTGAAAACCCTGGGCGTTTACCTAGAAGCAGAACCATCAATGCCCACGATGTCAATGCCCTTGCCTCATCTTCAGCATACAATCAAACTGTTAGCCAGGGCCCCCACTGATAGCAAATTGGACCAATGTAATGCCCACCTCTGTAAAAACATCTGAATCAGTTGACGTTTAGAGAACAATGCACTTTGCGCTGCCTGGCGTATGAAGCGAATCGCATTTCTCAATTGAGGCGGATGCCGAATGACTACTCGTCAAAGCCCTTATTGAGTTAAAGATGTCTATTATTCACCGATGCATCAACAATGTTGCACCCTCCTTACTCAACTAGCTCATACCCAGAATCACCACACCTAGTTGTCTGCGCTCTTCCTCCTCTGACTTATTTACACCCAGATACAATCCAAAAGGAGCAGAGGGAGTCTTGTCACAACACCCACCCTGTGGAATGCCCTACCTCCATGCATCCCAGAATGACTATCATACCCAAATTTTAGAAAACTCCCGAAAACCTGGGTTTTCCAAATATGACCGAGGTTTTCCCCATCTACACTTGCTTATGTTCTGTCTATGATACCAATGATGTACTAGTACCGTGATACCTTTGGGTCTGGGCGCTGCAAACAAAATAAGAAATCTGATTTGATGGGAAGCAGTGAGCTCCTTACAATGGGGTCAATTCGAAGGGTTGTGGAGAGGAATACATGGAACAGTCACTGGGGACAATACATAAGTAGACACAGATTAAGGGCAAGTAACATTGGACATTTTTAATTGCAGGTAAGCGGTACTGCCAGCTGTGCTCGGGATGTGGCCATGATGGGTGAAGTGCTAGAGTGGAGCAGGAAGTGAGGGGCAGAGGCAGGTTAGCGGAGAGGAAAACATGTTAGCTAGCAGGCAGATAAGGAGGGTAGGCTTTTAAAATGACTTCATTGGTAATCAGAAAATGTGACCTACCAGACGGTTTCTATGTCAACTGACACACTTTTAGAGTTTTTGTTAGTTAAATAACTCTGCATATAGTATTTATCAAATAGTTTTTTGGTGATGACACTGATACCATGAATGTTATTTAACTAATGAATATACACATTTAAAAAAATAAAAAATAAAAAGTCCTCTCCAAATGTAATAGCTCATTACATGGCTCCTGATGAAAGGGCATTCCTGCATATAGCTACATTTAAAAGATTGTTTACTTCTAATCTTAACTAACTTTCTAAATTTCTATTACATTTGCAGGTTACTTCTTAAATAAGCTTACAACTGGCTTATCCCAGTCCAATTGTGTACAGGGGATAGTAAATCTCTTCATTGAGATCCCATCTTATTTTTTTACTTCTTGTGTGCCAAAGTTGTTGTCTTTCCCTGCACCCTGCAACACTGAACATTATAGACCTATGGTGTGCAGGTGACCATTCCAATTTACACAAGGTGTCTCTTGCAGGCAGCAGGGACTACAAAGAGGTCAGGCAGAGTATTGTTGCAAAAGTAGGGTGCTGGAGGCGGTCTCTCATTTTCCCACGTTTGACTTGTTTACCACTGTTGGCATTAGCAGACAATTCATTATAGGCAATTATGAGGACAGTGCAAGTTGGAATGTTTAGCTTAAAAGCAACTCTTCCAACACCTTCAGAAAGGGGACCAGGTAATCAGTAAGGGAACAGCCTTGCTGGAATGGATGCACGCAAATCTGGGTAGAAACAGCCTATCAGTAGGAACAGCCGATCAGTGTCCTTACAATGTTGAGGCGTGGCTGGCAGGAGGCAGAATAACCAGGTTACTCACCGTAGTGACCACCTTACTCCTAGTCCATAGTCCCCTTTCCTCCATACTCATCGGACATCTCTCCGTCCTGTGGGACGGGACCGGAGCACTTTATAAAAAGCACCCAAAAACTGTTGCAAAAATGTGTCCTTCCTCTTTCTTGCGCGGGGCCCGGCACACAGCCGTAACCCCGCCCACCTTGGCTCCGCCCTGCGCTTCGCCCATCAGTACTTTTCTATCGCCAGGTCCAAGACCTATTAGCAATAACAGAGAAACCTTATTAGAGGGGACGGCGGGCGGGCGTATGGAGGAAAGGGGACTATGGACTAGGAGTAAGGTGGTCACTACGGTGAGTAAGGAACAAGTTACTTACCTGTAACAGTTGTTCTCTGGCATGGATTCACATGCTCTTGAATATTCCCCGTCGTCAGGCTGGGAATCCTAGGTAAAGAAAAAAACAGTATCAGTTTCGTTTCTGATCTGTCTTTCGTAGTAGTAACCAATCACTGATCTCTGCGTCATACTGACCACAGCCAATGACTGCCCTCTACCCAAGCCCCGCCTCTGGCAGCCATCTTCAGATTTGGTAGCACGTGAAGTGGCAGTATGACCAAGTGAAGAGCCGCAGAGGGGTAGGCGGGAGGGTTCGCATGTGAATCCATGCCCGACCCAAAGCTGGACAACACCAATTACAGATAAGTAACTTGTTCCTTCTCCAGCCCTGGGGTCTGGCATGGATTCACATGCTCATGAATATAAGAATACATAGCAGTACACACATGCACAACCACAGGAGGTGGCAAAAGGTTCAACATTAAGCAAAACAACGCCTCAACATTAAGCATCTCTTACCTCCTCACCAGGCTCACCTTAAGCGAACAGGTTGCGCAGCACTGCTTGGCCGACCCTGGACTCCTCCCTGGAATCCTGATCGACGCAGTAGAATCTCGTGAAGGTGTGCGTCAACCTCCACGTAGCAGCCCTGCAGATGTTCAGCAGGGGCACACCAGATAGGAACGCCGTAGTAGCAGCGATCGAGCTCTGGTCGAATGGGCTATCAGACGGCCTGGCAGCAGTCGGTTAGCCAACCGGTGGCAGTGCATGATGCAGCCAGAGAGTCATCTGGAAATAGAAGACTTCGAGAGAGCCATCCCTTGATTCACAGGTCCAAAGTTCACAAACAGCTGTGATGTCCTCCGAAAACTCTTCGTGCGGTCCACGTAGAACTTCAGCGCTCTAGCCACATCCAGCGAGTGCAAAGTCCTCTCGGCCGGCGACGAAGGAGACGGGAAGAAAACAGGTAACACCAGGGGCTTGTTAAGATGGAAGTCCGACGGCACCTTGGGCATGAAGGAGGGGTGCGTCCTAAGCACCACCCTCGAGGCATGGAAAGTCAAGTACGGTGCTTTGCAGGATAGGGCCCGGATCTCTCCCACTCGTCGTGCGGAGGTAATGGCCACCAGGAATGCTGTCTTCCACGACACAAACTTCATCGGTCCGGAGTGCATCGGCTCGAATGGGGGCCCCATGAGCCTGGTCACCACCACGTTAAGTTCCCACGCCGGGGCCTTCACTGGCGTGAACAACCGGAACAGTCCTTTCATAAACTCTTTTACCAGTCGATGGGACCCCAGGAACGTAAGTCCTGTGGTTCTGGTATATCTGGAGATCGCCGCCAGATGAATCTTAATGGAGGCATGGGCTAGCCCAGCCTTTGCCAGCGATAGCAGGTACGGCAGCACTTGAGGGGCCGTAATCCGTAGGGGGTTGATCTTCTGTGCTCGGCACCAGATAGAGAACCTCCTCCACTTGTGACCGTAGCATTTGAGAGTCGAGAACGCCCTGCCCATTGCAAGAACCTCTCTGCAGTCGGCCGGTATATCGTACCCTCCAAACTCTAGCGCTGAAGGAGCCAAGCCTGCAGGTTCAGCGACGCCGGGTCGTGGTGGAAGATGGCGCCTCCTTCTCTGGAGAGAAGATCCGCGTCCGCCGACAGCTTGATGGATGTTGACAAGTCCAGAAGGTCCGGGAACCAGATCTGCCTCGGCCACTCCGGTGCGACGAGGATCATCCTGCACAGGGACCTCTTGAGCTGGTTGATGAGTCGAAGCAGCAACGGCAACGGAGGGAACGCATACAGGTATAGGTCGTCCCAGGGGAACGAGAAGGCATTGCCCATGCTTCTCGGCTGGGGAAACCCGCTGGTAAACCTCTGGCACTTCGAGTTCGTCGTTGTTGCGAACAGGTCGATTTGGGGTTTGCCCCATCGTCGGCAGAGTTGATCCACCTGATCCTGGCGTAGCTCCCACTCGTGACACGCGTGCAGCTCCCTGCTGAGCGAGTCGGCGATGGCGTTTCTTTCTCCTGCCAGGTGGAAGGGAACCAGGAACATCCCGTGGGCGACCGCCCAGTGTCACAGATCCTGTGCCTCCTTGGATAGGGCTGGGGATCTGGTGCCTCCCTGCTTCCGTATGTAAAACATTGTCGTGGTGTTGTCCGTGAAGATACGCACCACCTTGCCCTGGAGCGACGGGAGGAACGATTTGAGAGCCCAGAACAAGGCTCGGAGTTCCAGGATGTTGATGTGCAGGAGCTTCTCCTCCGGGAGAATGTGGCCTCTTGCGTGGAGATCTCCCCTGTGGGTGCCCCAACCTTCCAGGGAAGCGTCCGTCGTCACCATCTCCTGGTACGCTGCCGTCTGAAAGTCCTTGCCCGCCGTGAGGTGCGCTCGAATGCCCCACCACTGAATCGCCCGCCGAAACACCTCGTTGAGGGGGACCCTGTCTTCGAAGGTGCCCGTCGCCTGCATCCAACGGGCGTCGAGAAATTCTTGAAGAGGGTGCATCCGTAGTCTGCAGAGGCGCACCAGGTAGATGCAAGAGGACATCAGCCCCAGGAGGGACTTGATGGACCTCACCCTGGCCACGTCTGTGGCTAGCAGGCGCTGCACTTTGCCCAGAATGGTCTTCGTCCGTTCTTCCGACGGTGCCGCCAGGCGCCTCACTGTATCGAGCTTCACTCCCAGAAACAGGGCCACCTGCGACGGCACCAGGTGGGACTTTGGGTAATTTATGGCGAATCCCAGGTCTGAGAGTAGCTGGACGGTCCTCGCAGTGTGCTCGACGGCGAGTTCCCTCGTCCTTGAGCGGATGAGCCAGTCGTCCAGGTAGGGGTAGACGTGAATCCCCTGCAGGCGCAGCCGCGCCGCCACAGGTGCTAGGCACTTGGTAAAGACCCTGGGGGCCGACTTCAATCTGAAAGGCAGTGCTCTGAATTGGTAGTGGCGTCCCTGGACGACGAACCTGAGGAATTTTCGGTGACTTTTGAGGATGGGAACGTGGAAGTATGCATCCTCCAGGTCCAGCGACGATCGAAAGTCGCCTTCCTCCAGCTGTCCCAGCACGTGTTGGAGGGTGACCATCCTGAACTTTTGTGACCTGATGTATTTGTTCAAATGACGAAGGTCCAGGATGGGGTGCCAACCGCCCGTCTTCTTCCTGACGAGGAAGTACCTTGAGTACACCCCGGAGCCTCTTCGGGACGGGCTCGATGGCGCCTTTCCTGAGCATCGCCCGTACTTCCAACAGTAGTTGCGGGACGTGATTTTCCTTCCTGGCCACAGGTGGAACGTGAGGGCACTTCTTCAGGAATTCGATAGAGTGTCCTCTTGCCAGGGTATCCAGCACCCAACGATCGGTGGAGATGGACTTCCACACGCGGAAGAACTTAGTCAGCCGGCCTCCCACCGGGGTATTTCGGTGGGGGCCCCGAGGCCACGGCCGGTTCAGTCCTGCTTGAAGGTGGTGGCCTTGCCGCCCTGGCCACCTTGCCGACGGCGGCGAGGCGCTCCCTGCTTGCCGCGACCCCTGTAGGCCTCCTGAGACGAGGAGCGTGCCGCCTGGCGGTAGGACGAGCCACCGCTGGATCCCTTGGAGGCCCCCTGCCTCCGGAGCTCCGAAAGGGCCGTCGTTGCTGAAGGGCTCCTAGGGCGCGGGCCGTCCCCATGTCCGTCTTTATGGCTTGGAGGGATTCATCCACCGCCTTCCCGAACAAGTTGCTGCCATCGAACGGCATGTCCAACACCTGGTCTGGACGTCCTGACGGAAGTCGGTCGCCCAGAGCCAACCCCGTCGTCGTAGGCAAACTCCGTTGCCCAGCTGGCGGAACCCGGTATCGGCAATATCGGTTGCCACCGTTATGGCGTGGTCCGACGCCACCTCGCCTTCTTGAAGTATTTCCAGGGCCTCGGACCTCTTGTCGTCCGGTAGGAAGTCCAATATGGGGGCCAGCTTAAACCATAGCTCCCTGTCGTAACGGGCCACGATCGCCAGGGCGTTGGCCACTTTGATCGTCGTCGCCACCGAAATGACCCGTCGCCCCATGGCGTCCAACTTCTTTCCCTTGCCGTCCAGAGGGGAATTCGACGTTAAGGCTCCTGACCCCGCCGCTTTCTTCTTCGCTGCCGCTGAGACGACGGAGTCTGGCATTGGCTGGGCCCTGAGGCACAGGGGAGCGGTCTCGGGGACCCGGTACTTCTTCTCGTACAGGTCCCGTTTGGCTGGTGCCGTGGAGGGGTTCTTGAGTACCGACAGGCCCTCCTCCCAGATGTCATCGATTAGAGGCACCGCAATGACAGTCTTCCTCTTGGCCTCCCGGCGCTGATAGAGGAAACCTTCCTTTTTCTGCTCCTCCGGGCAGAGCTGTAACAATTCCGACGCCCTGGCGATCATGGCGTGGCAGCCGCCCGGATGAGCCAATCTCGTCGGGCCGAGAGGCCCGTGCGACGGGAGACCCGTTGCAGTCGCCCTCAGAACCCGTCGTCGAGCCCACCGCACCTTCATCTCCCGACTCGTGGGAGGATGAGGAGGGAACTGCAGGCCTTACGGGGGCGAGCGGAGGAGAGGGTTGGGTCCTCCGTCGTTTGTTCTGAGGACTTCCCGACGGGTCAGGTTGCGGGTCCTCCGGCCTGGGCCATGGTAATCTCGTCCTTATCTCAGAGCATAAGGACTGGATTGCAAACAAAATGGCCGCCAAGCTATCCTGAGGCCTAGGTTCCGGCTGTGCCGGAAGGGAAGGCTGCTCTTCCTCGCCATCGTCGTCTTCCTCGGTTATCTCCCGAGGATCTTCCTTGCGGGACCGAACCGTCTCGAATTGGACTTCGAGATTCCTCACGACCCGGTCAGTTCCCCCTCCGAGGCTGACTCCGAGCTCGAGGAGGCAACCGTGCCCCCCCCCTTTTTTTCCATCACGGGGGCCATGACGATGGGCTGAAAAGAGGATTCCCTCCTTGGCGGCAGGGAAACTCTAGTCCCGGAGGCAGTCTCTGCTGGCGGGGTCTCTGCCGGCTGGGCCAGAGTTGCCGCGATCGCCTTGATAGAGGCCTTTGCCTGCTGGGTAGGGGCCTTCACCACCTTAGGTGCGTCCTGGGCCTTCTCCTTAGGGGGGAGGGGTGACGCCTCGCTCCCCCTCTCCCGAGATCGGACGGGGCTTCTCCCGAAGCTTACCCGGGGTCTCGGACTTCCTCTTCCCCGAAACGGAGCGCTGGCTCGTGGTTGACGGTGCCGGGGAAGGTGCGCCCTGCCTGGCGACCGAAGAGCCCGACCTTTCAGCGCTCCCGGAGCAAGCGGACTCGCGGCGCTTGGCCTGGTGTTGGGCCCCTGTCGCCGGGGCGCCCGCACAGGACTTAGAAGCCCGCTCGGACCCTTTCTTCTTCTTCTCACCCGTTGAGCCCTTCTCCAACCACCTGGCGAGACGGGATTGACGGACCCTCATGGTCCGCTCCGACAAGTTCTTGCAGAACTGGCAGTCCTCCTCTACATGAGTCTTGTCCCCATGAAGACAGTAGAGGCATCGCAAATGTTCGTCCTCCTTAAACACCTTCTGCAGCCCGCATCCAGGGCAGCTGCGAAACAGCTTGGGTCCGGGTGACGAACTCGCGTCCTGGGCCATCTCGAAGTAAGCCGCAAATCTTCTGGAATCCTCCAAGAGGTTGATTTGACGAAATCTTCACCCTTGAGGGGCGTAGGAAAATCCCGCAACGGGTACCGGTTAACGGGAGTAGAAACGGTGGAGCTTGAGGCTCGATTAACCGAAAAAATGTGAAAATTCACCTGAAAAAGCGCAAAACACGCAGCAAAAGCTCAAGAGCTAAGCACAATGGCTCCCAACACTTGAACGTGCGGTAAAAATCTGAAGATGGCTGCCAGAGGCAGGGCTCAGGGAGATGGCAGTCATTGGCTGTGGTCAGTATGACGCAGAGATCAGTGATTGGTTACTACTACGAAAGACAGATCAGAAACGAAACCGAGGATTCCCAGCCTGACGACGGGGAATATTCATGAGCATGTGAATCCATGCCAGACCCCATGCTGGAGAACCTGGTTATACTCCTACGTCCTGTCCCCTTTCCTCCATACTTATGGGAGATTCCCAAGCACTCCTTACAGGAACTTCGGGTGGATGGAAATACCCATTACTGAAACAGGTTCTACAGCACAGCCTGACCCAACTGAGCATCAGCTCTTGACCTCATGTCAAGACAATAATGCTTACAAAAAGCAGATGGTGAGGCCCAAGTAGCTGCCCTAGCGATTGACTCCCAGGGGACATTTCTGAAAAGCAACCGCGGCTGCATTGCCCCACCCCAGGTGAGCATGAATACATTTAGGAGGCTTCAGCCCTTAGACGGTGAAAGACTACTTAATGCAGGCGGCGATCCACCGAGAAATAGTCGTCTTAGATGCCTGCTTACCCAGAGGGTTACCGAAGGTCAAACAGTTGAGAAGAACTCCTAAGCTCGGATATTCTATCCGAATAGAACTTAAGAGCCCTTCTGACATCGAGACAATGCAGACCCCCAGGGAGATAGACTGATTCAGATGGAGCTCAGATACCAACTTCGGCAGGAAAGTAGGATTTGTCCGTAGGACTAGCTTATCCTTGTGAAAAACCAAAAAGGGGTGCTCCACCGACGAGGCCTGGAGCTCACTCACCCGCCTTGCTGACGTAACGGCGACCAAAAAGGACACTTTCCAGAATAGGTACTTGAGGTCCACTGTGGCCATTGGTTCGAAAGGCTTATGGCACAACGCCATCAGGACTACATTTAGATCCCACGATGGGTGCGGACTACGAATTGGAGGATGGAGGCGTGTCAAGCCTGCAAAATGCCTCTTAACCACTGGGTTACACAGAGAGTAAGAGCATTGGTCCATAGAAAGGTAAGCCGAAACCGCTGAAAGGTAAGTTCTGCATGACAGAACATGGACACCCAATTGTGGCAAGAAGGATACAAAGGACAGCACTGTGTCAATCGTAGCCCTCCTTGGGTCCAACTGCTTAAACACCAATGACAGAAGCTGAGCCATTTGCTTCTGTACTGGGATCTAGTCAAGGGTTTTCTGGCTGCCTGGATAATACGCATGTTATCCGCAAACAAGTTAAGGTGTTCTAAAGACTTCAACTCAAGCACCATGCCGCCAAGCTGAGCAATTGTGGGGAGGGATGCCACAACTTCTGTTCACCCTGATGAAGAAGATCAGGGGTCACCAGTAACCTGATCGGCGGATAGACCGACAGGTGTTGGTTCTGAGAACCAAAACCTGGCCGGCCACCACAGGGCTATGAGTAGAAGGAAACAGTTCACTGAGTTCAACTTTCAAACTGCTCGGTGAACTAGAGGCAGAGGGGGGGGGAAGGCGTAAGCTCTCATGTTGTGCCATGGAATCTCGAGAGCATCCCCCCAGAGAGGAGGCTCCCAGCCACCCTCTGGAGGCATACTGAGGAAGCTTATTGTTTACCGCCGTAGCGAAGCGGTCCACTTCTGGTGTGCCCCAACGCTGGAAAATCCATGAGAGGACCTCCGCCTTCAACTTCCACTCGTAGCTGACCACTGTCTGCCAGCTGAGGGCATCAGCTGTGACATTCAGCTGGCCCGGGATGTGCACTGCAAGCAGCCAAACACCATGAAGTACAGCCCACTCCCAAATCTGGATGGACAGGTCCACGAGAGGGGTAGACTTGGCTCCTCCCTGTTTGTTGATGTAATACATCAACACCACATTGTTCGTGCGTATGCGGACCACTGTTGGCAATCGGTCTGAACGCCTTGAGCGCTAGTAAGATCGCCAGAAGCTCTAGATGATTTATGTGGAGGAGCTTGTCCTTGGGCGACCAGAGATCCGAGACCTGAAGAAGATCCAACGTCGCACCCCACCCCAGAAGGGAGGAGTCCGCCGTGACCATCACCGTAGGGGCTGGGTCCTGGAACCCTGCACCCACCAACAGGTTGCTGAGAGATGACCACCATTCCAGGTCCACTCTCATGGAAGCCGGAATCATCATCAGCTTGGAATCCGGGTCCACAGCCTGACGCCAAGAACTCCGAATCGCCATCTGAGCCAACACGCACGAGGCCATGAGGCCCAGAAGCCTCTGGAACCACCAGGCCGACATGCTCTCCGACTGTTCAAACATCTGACAAGTGGCCAACAGATCCGCCTTTCTGTCCTCGGTCAGGTACACTCTGCAGTGGATCGTGTTCCAGCGAAAACCCAGGAAAATCTGGTCCTGCGAGACCAAGACTTCCGCCAGTTCACTGACAGCCCAAGATGGAACAGGAGCTGAAGGAGAGACTGAAGATTGCACACGGCTTTCAACGGGCAAGGACTGCGTAAGAGCATGGATACCCTGGAGACGAAGCTAGGCCGCAATCACCGTCATCATCTTCGTGAAGACACGCGGCACAGAGCAGGCCAAAAGGAAGCACTCAAAACTGGAAGTGCTCCTCTCCCAAAGAGAAACAGAGATATCTCCTGTGTGGATTCCAAATCAGAATATGCATGTACGCATCCTGAAGATCCACCACACTGAGCCAATTGCCCATCTGCAAGGAAGACCGTATCTGGCTGGGCGCGATAATCTTGAATTTCTCTTGGGGTAGGAAAAGATTGAACTGGGAAAGGTCTAGGATGGTGCGCAGGACAGCCTGGTTGGGTTTGGGCACCGTAAACAGCCGGGTGTAGAAGCCCTCCCCTTGCTCCCCGAGGGGAAAGGGTTCTACAGCTGAGGGCCAGAAGTTTCTGCACCTCGGCTTTCAGGGAGGGGGCGATCCCGACAGCTGAAAACAAGGGTTGAAGGGCGGGTGGTGGGGGTAAGCAGAAGCCTGCCCGAGCGACTGACAAGACCCACCTGTCTTCGGTGATGGTCTGCCACGCCTCCCAATGAGACGCAATGCGCCCTCCCACCGGGGTCTCGTGCGAGCGCGGATAACCCTCATTTTGTAGGTTTTACAGTGGTGTTGCCGGCGGTTGTGAGATTTATGGTCTAGGAAGCCTCTAAAACCAGAGGAGGGCCGACTTTGCGACAACGGCCTCTGGGTTTTAAACGGAGATTTAATAAGGACTGACAAGGACTTCACCGTTTGAGTGCTATCCTTCGTCTTGGTCAGCTCTACATCTGTTGTAGAATGAAAGAGTTCTTTACCATCAAACGGAAGGTCCAACACCTTGTCCTGTACTTCCTTTGATAATTTGGTGGTATGCAGCCACGCCCAGTTATCAACCCCCAGCATAAGGCCCCGAGCCGAGGTGTCTACGTGATGAGCCGCAGCCTCCAGGAGATCCTGGGCCAAGACCTTGGCGTCGGATAATCCCGCTTTATAGTCTTCCAGCTTCTCGACCGGAATGAACTCCTCAAACTGCGACAGACCTTTCCACATCCGCATATTAGCCCCTGCTAACACCAGTTCGGCATTGGCCTGCCGGAGCTGCAAGGCCGAGTTGGCGAAAATCTTCCTCCCAAGGGAGTCAAGGAGCTTATCCTCCTTTCCCGGGGCCTGAGTAGCCGTCGTAGAAAAGGATGCTGCAGACCTGGACTGTAAAGTGGCCGCAGCCACCACCGTGGAGGAGGGGGGCAGGCAAGACGACAGGGCCACCTCTTCCGAAGAATGCAGCCTGTATCGCGCGTCAATTTTTTTTATTGACGAAAAGTCCGGTGTGTGGCTTCTCCCAGACCCTGCGGAACTCGGACAGAATGTCCTTTTGCAAGAACAGGCCGGTACGCTCCAAAGGAGACGGGGTGAATAACCCAAAAAGCACACCCTCCAGCGGAGCGGGTGCCTCAGGCACCAGAACATCCAAAAAGTACATCATGTCCAGGTCATGAAAAGCTCTAATAGATTGGGGCAGGTACTCGTCCTGATCGCCCTGCGCGTCATCCGACCGGTCAGAATCCTGCTGAGCCGTGTTGGGCGCCGCCTTGACCACGGGGGACAATGGGGGCAAAGGTGGAAGAGTCGGGGAAGTCACCGTAGGCAAGGGATGCGCCGGCGCAACCACCGGAGGAACGGGTGGAGCTGGAGGCGCGGGGAGAAATATCTCCCTAAAAAGCCCATTGAAATATTCCCACATGGGGTCGGTGCGCATGAGCGTCTGAAATTTGCCGAAAAAGGCATCCTCCGAGGACTGTTTTGGAACCAGAGGAGGCCTCTCATGAGGAGGATAATTCCAGGGACGTACATGGCAAGGGTGCCACACCGGCCCATCCACCGACGTATCCACATAAATCAAAGGTGCCGACCCCGCAGGCAACGGAACATTGTGCGAAAGGGGCATCCAGGCGTTCCAGTCATAAACTGGCCGAAAGGGATGCGCACAAGGAACTCTATGTTCACCCACAGAACCAAGCCCTACACCTGAGGCCGATGGTGTAGTTGTAGGGGTAGCACCCAAAATGGCCACCGTGGTCGTGGTGGGAACGGCCGCCATTTTGTCATCACCTGAGGGGAACTGCGGCACGTGAAGAAGTGAGGCAGGGGTCCCAGTCGATGGATCAGGGGTCTTAACTTTAGCCTTAACAGAAGGAACCTCGGCTGAGCCGGTACTATGTGGCCTGGAATGTTTCTGTGACATACCAATCGCCAAATTAGCCTTCCCAGGAAGGACCTCGGCACTGCCGGTAAAAGAAGAACTTTCCTTCTTTGCCCCCTCAACAGATCTGGCATCACCACAAGAGCGGGAACGGTGAGAAACAACTTTCACCGATAAGGCCTTGCCAGACATCCCCAGAAATGTTGGTAACTTTAGCCTCTGTACGAGGGACCTTAGACCCAGGTCCGGTAACAGCCTTACTAGCGCAGGCCTCGAACATCCGTTTTGTAACACCAAGCCCCACCGAGGCCTCGGGGCGAACCCCGGTCTTATTCTTGAGGGAAGCCGACAGAGGGGCCTCAGAGCAAGCTCCGGTACCACACAACTCAGTAGAACTGGGTCTACAAGCAGCCTCCACAGGAGGGGCCTTGGGTTGTACTCTGTTTCCACAGGCCCCTTACGGAGACCCTCAGAGAAAATGATAATATTATTAGGCCCAATGGGCAACTCAGGGCGAACCCGGGTGACAGAGCGATCAATGCCCCTCCCGGCCCGGGAGGAACCCGGAAAGGTGTCCCCTGGCCGGGGTGCTCTGAAAAGTCAAGAACTTACCGGGCATCTCTTTTCGTCGAACGCTTGAAAGTGTGAAGGACGAGTTTATCGGAACACCTCCCACCACTCCAACCGACGCTGAAGAGCCCGGACCGAAAGGGAATCACAGTAAAAACTGGAGTCCCAACGGTGATCCGGACCCAAACACTCTAAACAAAGGATGGGGATCCGCCCTCGCAAAGCGTCAGTGACACGAACAATCTGGAAAGTCTAGTTTGAACGACAGACAGACTAGTACACAATCGCTAGCAAGAGCCAGAAAGGAAAAAGGGAAGAAAATCTTCTGCGGATGCAAGTGCGTCCAGTCCCGAACGAGCAGAGAAAAGGACTGATGGGCGATGCGCCGGGCGGAGCCACAGCCGCGTGCCGGGCCCTGCGCAAGAAAGAGAGGAAGGACACATTTTTGCTACATTTTTTGGATGCTTTTTACAAAGTGCTCCGGTCCCGTCCCACAGGACGGAGAGATGTCCCAGAAGTATGGAGGAAAGGGGACGGGACGTAGGAGTAAAAGGCTTTGCTGAGCTAGGCCTGAGATGGGGTAGTTTTCCATGCGACCATGGAGATTATAGGGTTTTTATATTGGCCTTTGTCTCTTTAGGTCTCCTGGTATGGGAGATTGGCGGGGAGGGCAGTGGGACTGTGGGGGTTCAGTGGTAGGTTTCACCTGGGTTTGTTGTGTCCATCTTTTTAAGCTCCAAATTGCAGGAGGAGCTTCCCTTGTTAACAATATTGATCATGAAATTCTTAAGTTGAAGTACACTGGTTCTGCTAGACCATGTGGCAAAATGGCCCTTGACAAGTTCCCGGAAATGTTTCGTCCATCAAGCAGGGACATCTACAATACTCAGTTGAACCCGTGGCAAAGCTAAGGGACCAGGCCGTATGCCTGCCTGGATTTTTTTGGGAGTCTTAGCCTCTTCACAGAAGTCTCAAACCCATTTTTACTTTTCATATAAGACCCTGCATATTCTTCAACCCCCTCTATGGCATTTTCTTGGCACGCAGGGCACCCACTCCTCTACAGTGTTAAAAACAGTAGATACCGACTGTTTTGGGCTAGGTTATGAAACTGGGGAAGCAATGGAGGACTGGTGCCAGCACATGTCCCATAATTCTAAGAACAGAGGAGTTAATGGGGGTCTCGGGCACCCCAGCCCATCACTAGCTCTGAAAACCCTGAGATACAAACAGAAGCAATGGGAAGGTGCAGAAACTGCTTAAAAAAAAAAAAACCTACACAATGGTGTAAGCAGCAAACCCTGTGACCACTATACGGATGGGCGAGGCCTTCATTTTTAGTGGTTATTTGGAATTTATATAGCTCTCTATATATCATTATGACCACAAAGCACTGGAAGGTTGAACGCCCTCAGGCCTGTAGTCTAGGTCAGTCTCGAGAGTAGGGCGTCACATGGTGCTTGGGTGCACCGATTATGTGCGCAACTGATGGGATTGCCCGATGGTAGCTGCATTCTAGTGTTAGGTGTGGTGGTATTTTACATCAGTTGAATGTGTGCAGTTTGGAGGAAGGTCAGCAAGACTGGGTTCTGGCTGTGCTAGGCCTGTGTAGGATGCATGTGTGCAGCTAGGCCGATTTTCGTGGGTATAGCTGCGTTATCAGAATGTTGAGGTGTTCATGGGAGTATTGTTTGTATGTGAGCAGCTAGGCCGAAATTGATAGAGGGGTGTAGCTGCGCTCTAATTGTGTGTTGGTGTAGAGTAGAGAGTGAACATAGTGATAGGAGAGGCGAGTGTCTGAGTGGAGTTTTGATCCAACAAGCTCACTATTCTGGATTTCAAGTGCGCATTTGTGATTGCTGCATTCAGATTAAAATTATTATTGATTTAGTAGGAGCATTCAGTGGCGTCATTGCTCTGGATCTCTTTGAACATTTGTCATTGGGTTGCAAGGACTATGTCGCCTTAGATGGTCCTAGTCGGCATTATTGAAGAGCCAGATTTTTAGAGCTTTGCAGAAGGTCATGTAGTGTTGGGGGTTTAGAATATGTGGGGGTGGGAGGGAGTGAGTTCCACATAGTTGGGGCCAAGGTTGAGAAGGCAGATCCTCCGATCCTGACAGAGTTAGAGGTTGGAATCACTAGAAAGAGGGCAATGCTTGATCTTGGGGTGCGTGATGGGACGGAACAAGTTACTTACCTGTAACTGTTGTTCTCCAGCATGGGTCTGGCATGGATTCACATGCTCATGAATATTCCCCGTCGTCAGGCTGGGAATCCTCGGTAAAGAAAAAACCAGTATCAGTTTCGTTTCTGATCTGTCTTTCGTAGTAATAACCAATCACTGGTCTCTGCGTCATACTGACCACAGCCAATGACTGCCCTCTACCTAAGCACCGCCTCTGGCAGCCATCTTCAGATTTGGAAGCACGTGAAGTGGCAGTATGACCAAGTGAAGAGCCGCAGAGGGGTAGGCGGGAGGGTTCGCATGTGAATCCATGCCAGACCCATGGTGGAGAACAACAGTTACAGGTAAGTAACTTGTTCCTTCTCCAGCATGGGGTCTGGCATGGATTCACATGCTCATGAATAAAGAATACATAGCAGTACACACATGCACAACCACGGGAGGTGGCAAAGGCTCAACATTAAGCATCACATCAACTCAACATTAAGCATCTTACCTCCTCACCAGGCTCACCTCAGGCGAACAGGTTGCGCAGCACTGCTTGGCCGACCCTGGACTCCTCCCTGGAATCCCGGTCGACGCAGTAGAATTTCGTGAAGGTGTGCGTCGACCTCCACGTAGCAGCCCTGCATATGTCCAGCAGGGGCACACCAGATAGGAACGCCGTGGTAGCTGCGATCGCTCTGGTGGAATGGGCTCTCGGACGGCCAGGCAGCGGTCGGTTTGCCAACCGGTGACAGCACATGATACAGCCGGAGAGCCATCTGGAGATGGAAGCCTTCGAGAGAGCCTTCCCCTGATTGACAGGTCCAAAGTTCACAAAGAGTTGTGACGTCTTCCGAAAACCCTTCGTGCGGTCCACGTAGAACTTCAGCGCTCTAGCTACATCCAGCGAGTGCAAAGTCCTCTCAGCCGGCGACGAAGGCGACAGTAAGAACACAGGTAACACCAAGGGTTCGTTGAGATGGAAGTCCGACGGTACCTTGGGCATGAAGGAGGGGTGCGTCCTGAGCACTACCCTCGTGTCGTGGAAAGTCAAGTACGGGGCCTTGCAGGAAAGGGCCTGGATCTCTCCCACTCGTCGTGCGGAGGTGATGGCCACAAGAAAAGCTGTTTTCCACGATAGAAACTTCAACAGGGCCGAGTGCAGAGGCTCGAACGGAGGTCCCATGAGCTTGGTCAGCACCACGTTGAGCTCCCACGCCGGGGCCGGAGCCTTCACCGGCGGGAACGATCTGAACAGTCCCTTCATGAACTCTTTCACCAGACGATGAGACCACAAGGACGTCCGGCCCGTGGTTCTGGTGTATCGGGAGATCGCAGCAAGATGAATCTTGATGGACGCATGTGCCAGACCAGCTTTGGCCAGCGTCAGCAGGTACGGCAGTACTTGGGGAGCCGTAATCCGTAGAGGGTTAATCTTCTGTGCGTGGCACCAGACAGAGAACCTCTTCCATTTGTGTCCATAGCATTTAAGAGTCGAGGACGCCCTGGCCTTTGCAAGAACCTCTCTGCAATCGGCCGGTATGTCGTATCCTCCAAACTCTAGTGCTGCAGGAGCCAGGCCTGCAAGTTCAGCGACTTCGGGTCGTGGTGGAGGATGGCGCCTCCTTCCCTGGAGAGTAGATCCGCGTCCGCCGGCAGCTTGATCGGCGGGGAAGCTGACAAGTCCAGAAGGTCCGGGAACCATATCTGCCTCGGCCACGCAGGTGCGACGAGGATCATCCTGCACCGTGACCTCTTGAGCTGGTTGACGAGCCGGATTAGCAGAGGCAAGGGAGGGAACGCGTAGAGGAACAGGCCCTCCCAGGGGAACGAGAAAGCATCGCCCATGCTCCTCGTCTGGGGAAACCTGCTGGCGAACCTCCGGCACTTGGCGTTCGTCGCCGTCGCGAACAGGTCGATCTGGGGTGTGCCCCACCGTCGGAAGAGGCGATCCACCAGATCCTGCCGTAGTTCCCACTCGTGGCACGAGCGCAGCTCCCTGCTGAGTGAGTCGGCGATGGTGTTTTTTATCCCTGCCAGATGAAACGGCACCAGAAAAATCCCTTGGGCGACGGCCCAATGCCACAGGTCCTGCGCCTCCTTGGACAGCGCTGGGGACCTGGTTCCGCCCTGTTTCCTGATGTAAAACATGGTGGTGGTGTTGTCGGTGAAGATCCTCACCACCTTGCCCTTGAGGGACGGAAGGAAGGACCTGAGGGCCCAAAACACTGCACGGAGCTCCAGGACGTTGATATGTAGGGACTTCTCCGTCGGGAGCCAGAGTCCCCTTGCGTGCAGATTTTCGGTGTGCGCTCCCCACCCTTCCAGGGAGGCATCCGTGGTCACAGTCTCCTGGTGGGCTGGGGTCTGGAAGTCCATGCCCGCCGTCAGATGCGCGCGGGTGCCCCACCACCGTATCGCTCGTCGGAAACTCTCGTCGAGCTTGATCCTTTCCTCGAAGCTGCCCGTCGTCTGGATCCAGCGCGCATCCAGGAATTCTTGCAACGGGCGCATCCGGAGCCTGCACATGGGAATGAGGTAGATGCAGGAAGACATCATCCCGAGGAGGGACTTGATGGACCTCACTTTGGCCGCGTCGGCCACCAACATCCGTTGCACCTTGCCCAAGATGGTCCTGGTCCTCTCCTCCGACGGGGAGGCCAGAAGGGACACTGTGTCGAGCCTCGCTCCCAGAAACAGTGCGACTTGCGCGGGCACCAGGTGGGATTTGGCGTAGTTCACGGAGAATCCCAGGTCCGTGAGGAGTTGGACGGTCCTTGCCGTGTGGACCACGGCGAGCTCCCTCGTCTTGGCGCGGATGAGCCAGTCGTCCAGGTAGGGGTAGACGTGGATCCCCTCGCGGCGCAGCTGCGCCGCCACCGGTGCAAGGCACTTGGTGAATACCCTGGGTGCCGACCGTAGTCCGAAGGGAAGGGCTTTGAACTGGTAATGACGCCCTTGGACCATGAATCTGAGGAATTTGCGGTGCCCCTTTAGGATGGGAATGTGGAAGTAGGCATCCTCCAAATCCAATGACGATAGGAAGTCTCCTTCCTCCAGCTGACCCAGGACGTGCTGGAGGGTGACCATCCGGAACTTCTGCGCCTTGATGAACTTGTTCAGACGTCGCAGGTCCAGGATGGGGCGCCATCCTCCCGTCTTCTTCTTCACGAGGAAGTATCTCGAGTAGACTCCGGAGCCCCGAAGCCTCTTTGGGACGAGTTCGATGGCGCCCTTTCTGAGCATCGCCTTTACCTCCAGGAGAAGTTGAGGGACGTGAAGTTCTTTCCTGGCCACGGGGGGGACGCGCGGGCACCTTCTTTGAAACTAGAGCGCGTGGCCCCGGGCCAGGGCGTCCAGCACCCAACGGTCGGTGGAGATGGACTCCCACACGCTGACGAAGCCCGCCAGCCGGCCTCCCACCGGGGTGCTTCGGTGGGGGCCCGACCCCAAGGCCGGTTCAATCCTGCTTGGACGCGGCCTTGCCGCCTTGACCTCCTTGGCGACGACGGCGGGGTCCGCTAGACTTGCCTCGTCCTCTGTAGGCCTCTTGCGACGACGAGCGGGCCGCTTGACGGTAGGAAGCGAAACCGCCGCCGGAACCTTTGGAGGCGCCCTTGCCTCCGCCGCTCCGAAAGGGCGTCCGTCGTTGCAGGACTCCAAGGGCCCGGGCCGTCTCAGTATCCGCCTTGATGGCCTGAAGGGAATCGTCCACTGTCTTCCCAAACAGGTTGTTCCCGTCGAAGGGCATGTCCAGGACTCTGTTCTGGACGTCCTGCCGGAAGTCCGTAGCTGTGAGCCATCCACGACGTCGAAGGCAAACACCGTTGCCCAGCTGGCGGAATCCAGTGTCGGCGATGTCCGTCGCCACGGTGATGGCGTGGTCCGAGGCCACCTCACCTTCCTGCAGGATCTCAAGGGCCTCCGCCCTCTTGTCGTCCGGCAGAAAATCCAGCAGAGGAGCCATCTTGTACCAGAGCTCCCTGTCGTAGCGGGCCACGATAGCCAAGGCGTTGGCCGCTTTAATCGTCGTCGCTGCCGACGAGATGACTCTACGCCCCATAGTATCCAATTTCTTTCCCTCGCCGTCCGGCGGGGAAGTCGATGTGGAGGCCGCACCCCCCCCCCCCGCTTTCTTCCTGGCTGCCGCGGAGACGACGGAGTCCGGGGTAGGCTGCGCCCGGAGGCATAGGGGGGCCGTGTCCGGGACCCGGTACTTTTTCTCGTACCGGTCTCTTCTAGCTGGCGTCGTGGAAGGGTTCTTGAGGAGGGAAAGGCCCTCATCCCAAATGTCGTCCAACAGAGGCACTGCGAGGACCGTCTTCCTCTTGGCCTCGCGCCGCTGATAAAGGAAGCCTTCCTTTTTCTTCTCCTCAGGGCAGAGTTGGAAAAGCTCGGAAGCCCTGGAGATCATGGAGTGGAAAGATCCGATCTCGTCGGACGGAGAGGCCCTGGTGGGAGGCGACGACGGAAAATCCTCGTCGTATGCCTCGTCGTCCGTACCCGTCGCTGCCGTGTCAGTCCCCGTATCATCCCCTCGGGTGGACGGGGAGGAGGGCTGGAAGGGGCGCGACGGTTGAAAAGGAGGTGGTGGATGGATCCTTCTTTTCTTGGTAGGGGGAACACCAGAAGGTCCCGGTTCTGGATCCCCCGACGGGAGAGGTTCCTCCGTCGGTAACGGTAGCCTCGTCCTTATCTCGGAGCATAAGGACTGTATGGCCAACAAAATGGCCGCCGAGTTGTCTTGCGGCGCTGGCAGAGGGGAATCCGACGGGCGAGCAGGGGCCCCGTCGGTATCCTCGACGATGTCGTCGTCGTCACCTGCGTCGGGGTCCATTCCGACGGGCTGGCCTTCTTCCATGCCTAGGCCGTGGCTTAAGACCTCGATCAGTTCCTCTTCTGAGGTTGAGGCCGACTCTACGACGACGCCCTGCCCCCCCTTCTTCTTCCCCACGGAGGGTTTCACGGGGGTCCTATCGATGGGCACAAAGGAAGACTCCCTCCGAGGAGGCAGGGAGATTCTGGGCCCTGAGGTCGCCACCACTGGTGCAGCCACCACAGGCTGAGCCAGGGCCGCCGCGACCGTTTCGATAGAGGGCTTGGTCGGATGGATCAAGGCCTTCACCACCTTAGGTGCGCTCACCGCCTTATCCTTGAGGGAGGGGGCACTGCCACGCTCCTCCTCTGCCTTAGAGCTCGACCGGGGCCTCTCCAGGAGCTTCGCCGGGTGCTCGGCCTTCCTCTTACCCGACCCAGAGCGTTGGCTCGTGGTTGATGGTGCCGGGGAGGGTGCGCCTTATGTTGGGCCCCCGTCGCCGGGGCGCCCTCAAAGGTCTTAGAAGACCGCTCGGATTTCTTCTTCTTCTCGCCAGACGGGCTCTTACCCTCCAGCCAGTTGGCGAGACGTTGATGGCGGTCCTTCATGGTCCGTTCCGACATGTTGCCGCAAAACGCACAGTCCTTCTCCACGTGCGTCTTGTCCTCATGAAGGCAGTAAAGGCAGAAAGAGTGTTCGTCCTCCTTGAAGACGTTCTGCAGCTGGCATCCAGGGCAGACCCTGAACAGCTTTCCGGGCGTCGAGCTTCCCTTCTCCTGGGCCATCTCCGAGACAGGGCCTGAGAAGCTTCTGGAGTCCTCCGAAGTGTAGCTCGACGAAATCTTCACCCTTGAGGGGCACAGATGAATCCGACACGGGTCCCCGTTGATCGGATGTAGGATCGGTGGAGCTTGAGGCTCTTTTGACCGAAAGAATCGAAGTTTTTGTAAAAAGCGCGAAAAAATAGCACTAACGCTCGAGAGCAATAGCACGAGGATCCCAACACATGAACGTGCGGTAAAAATCTGAAGATGGCTGCCAGAGGCGGTGCTTAGGTAGAGGGCAGTCATTGGCTGTGGTCAGTATGACGCAGAGACCAGTGATTGGTTATTACTACGAAAGACAGATCAGAAACGAAACTGATACTGGTTTTTTCTTTACCGAGGATTCCCAGCCTGACGACGGGGAATATTCATGAGCATGTGAATCCATGCCAGACCCCATGCTGGAGAAATAGGGTTTTACCTTCTCTTGTAGGAATGTTGGGCCAGTCTTGTGCACTGCTCGGTGGGTAATGCATAAGGTCTTGAAGGTGGCCCTCCGTTTGAATGGGGAGCCAGTAGAGGGTTTGCAGAGCGGGTGAGATGTGGTCTCTGTGTCCCAGGTCGAGTAGGAGTTTGGCGGCAGCATTTTGGGCTCTTTGGAGTTTAGTTGGTATGCCGGTGCTCCCAGGTATAGGGAGTAGGCATAGTCCAGTCTCGACATGACAATAGACATAACAGCAGCAAGTCTGTTGGGGTAGGTGATGCAAGAAAAAATGCGTCTAAGAAGTTTGAGGTTTAATAACAGAATTTTGAGACATTATTGATCTGACGGGAGAGGGTTAGGCCTGAATCCATCGTGCAGCCTAGGTTTTTGACTTTATCCGAGGCAGGGGGTGGTGGGGCAAGGGAGAGGGTGGGGGGGGGTAGGGGGGGTACGAGCGTATGCGGGAGAAAGGCAGTATTGCTGCACACAATGATTTCAGTTTCATCGGGGTTCAAAAGGAGGCGGTTACTTTTCATCCACTGGTCAATATCACAAAGACAAGCTTCAAGGTCGGGACGTGGGTTGGTGCTTGCCTTGGGGATTTTTAGGATAATTTGGATATCATCGGCGTAGTTATAACAGGAGAGGTTGCGCATGCGGATGATTTCTGGTAGAGTGGTCAGATAGAGGTTGAAGAGGAGAGCAGCGAGGCATGCGCCTTGGGGTACTCCAGTGTTCACCGGGCGAGCAGTTGAGACAAAAGGGGAGAGGAAGGAAATGTGTTTCCTGTTGCAGAGGAAAGAGGCAATCCATTTGAATGCCGAGCCACGGATTCCTAGGGAGTCAAGGAGGATGGAATGGTTAACCGTGTCAAAGGCTGCAGAGAGATCAAGGAGAATCAGTGCTGTGCAACCCTCAGAGTCTGCCGTGACCTTGAGATCATCCCATATCGAGATCAGAGTGGTTTTGTTACATGTCGTGGTCTGAAGCCTGATTGTGCGGGGGTCGAGGAGTTAGTTGGATTCTACAAAGCAGTTGAGCTGTGAGTATGCAGTCCGGTCAATGATCGCAAGAAATCTGGTGTTGGAGATCGGCCTGTAATTCTTAGGGTTAAGGGATGCCTTTTTCAGAAGTGGCTTGACATGTGCTATTTTAAAGTCTTCTGAAGATTCCAGCGGTGAGGGAATCATTTAGTATGTCCCTTGCATGTTCTTCTGCGCAGGTAGAGAATAATATTTTAGGTAGGGGTGAGCGAAGACAGTTGTGTTAAGGTTTGCCATCCTGTCAAGTGCTGTGTTGTAGAAACGTAGTGAGGGAGTCACAGAGTGATTGTGTGGGAGTAGATTGGGCAGAGGTGCAAGTAGGTTTTTACGAATTTGGAGATGACTTTGTGGAGTTTTTTGCTGCTGCCACAGTTCAGAATTAGTTTATTGTAATTAGTTTATTGAATTCCTTCCTTTTTCTGCTACTCTTACTAGCACCTCTCTGGCTCCTCTGCCATTTCTACTGCTGCCTTTCTGGCACCTTCCTCCTCCTCCTCGCTTGCCACTATGCCACCTCCTGCTACCACCGCTGCCCACTCTACTAATTCCGCTGGGTGTACCTCAAAGCCATAGGCTTTTCTAGATCTCGGATTTGTAGTTACGGTGGGACAGGGTGAATATGGATCTGATGAGATCAGTTTTAGATGCTCGCCATTTGCATTCAAGAGTTATTAAGTTTAACAGTCCTCAGGGGCATGAACCATTTGGGGGATGGTCCTTTGCGTGAGATTGCAGGTTATGAGGAATTAGTGATTCATTAAGCCAGGAGTCAAAGGAATAGATGGTTGAAGGTCTACTACACGGCATCATTGCAGGTGGGCGGAGTAGCAGGGCTTCAGCTCGTACGGGCGTACCATGACTTTGTTGCAGCTTTTCTCATCGGGTGGGGTGGGGGGGGGCGTAGGAGGGGCAGGTGTGTGGATAGAGAAAGGGATGACAAAGTGGTCAGTCCAGATAAGCGCTTTGGGACTGGATATATAAACCTGGTCATAGGAGCTGTGGTATGTTGGGAAAGGTAGAGTGCATCAAGACTGTCAACCAGTGGATGGGGCACAGAGTTGTTGGGTATATCAAACCAGATAATAGCCCAGGAGTGTAAGAGATGGGCGATTTACCTGAATGGTCACAGAGATTGATGGCGAAATGTCCGTCGTATCCAGGGGGTCTGTAGATGAGTAGGAAGCTGTGGGTGAATGTCGATGGTAGTGAGTTTTACCAGAATGGATTCACAGGAGGCCTGGATGCCTGTGGACTTTGATTCTGTGAGAGGGTTATGTCGATGGGGGGGTGGGAAGAGTAGGCGGGCAGTGATAGGTATATGAGAGGGGGAGGTTTCAGGGGGTTAGTGAGTGGATCACTTGAGGTGTGGGGGTTTAGGTGGGTTGTTTCTGGTTGGAGTCTGGAGGGTGCTGGGGGTTTAGGTGTACTGGGAGAGAATCCAATAGGAAGGGGGTGGAGACTGGGAGAGGGGAGGGTCTGAAGGTAGGGGTGGAAAAGGCTGGACCCATGGAGAAGTGGTGAGGTATGGAGGGTCAAGGTAGAGGACCAGACACCCTTTCAGCATTTTGTGGGTTTTGGTGCCATAGGAGTGAGAGAGGGTAGGAGGGTCTGAGGGGGAAGAGGATGAAGCTACCATTCTAGAAAAGGTGAAACGGGCCACTTTCAGAGAAGCAAAGGGATATAAAGGGGCAGGTCTGTGGGCAGAGGAGAGACAGGGTGGCATGGGAGGTAGGTTGAGAGTTACTCAGTAGCCCCACGGTTGATCAGTAGGGGTTTCGGGGTGCATCATGCTTTTTCTAGAATAACTGCAATCTGCAGAAGATGTGTATCCCAAACAATCCCTCACCTTTGAGGGCTTGTTGCCAGTAATCAAACATTTGGACCATGGCTGCAGGGAGTAGGGGCTGGCTTACAGTGGTACACCAGGCAAGCATCAGGTCCTGCAGCCTCTCCTCTCAGTCGGTTCACATCATGGAAAGCAATGTGGATGGCTGCTGGATTTCTCGTGAGCCAACAGGGCAAAGTCGCTGGCATGAATGAGCTGGGAACTGTTGCCCACTATGCAGAAAACCAATGCAACAGCAATAGTTAGGAATATCAGAACCAAGATTGTGGCAAAACTCCTTAAAGGTTCTGTCCACCAATCTGCCCCAAGGAGAGGAGCACAAATTAAATCTACAAGCCAATCCTAGTGAGCCCAATGTCATGGCAGAGTAGGATTAAAGGGTTTCTCAGAGGCGGATACACAGGGATATAAAACTGCTAAGCTCCAGTGTAGTAGTTATTTGGAGAAAAGCAGTGGAATACAGCAACAGCGAGGCAACAGCAGCTGAATTGCAGAGTTAGCAGGAGGAAGGAAAGCAGGCAAGGCAGATGAGCAGCGAGTAGGGCATGGAAAGAAAACGAAAGGAAGTGGATAGTGGAAAGAGCTGAAGAGGCCCGCAGAGAGGAGAGGGAATGAAGAAGTGGTCCTAATAGTGAAGATGTGGGAGGAAGGAAAGGAGAAGAGTTAAAAGGCATCAATCTGCCATTCTGCAGAAGGATGGAAAGAAAGCACTGATGTGGAAGGAAAGGTGAAAGACCAGAGTGAAGAAGAGCAAGAAGACACCTGAGGAGGCGGGGGCAAAGAGGAAAACAGAAGGCCATAGCAAAGGAAAACCTGGGGAGAGAGGATGAGAAGAGCACCAAGGTGTCAGGAGGAAGGGAGGCAAGCAGGACAAGCAGCGTGCAAAACTTGGAGGGAGGTGGGCTAGACATAAAAAGACAAAGGCGGTTTGCACCCAGCTGAATAGGGGGGCGAGAAGATGGGAGTCGAGAGGGCTGAGCATTGATTGAGAAGGTATTGTACAAGGAGTAGGCGTATCCAAGATAGGTGGCTTGCCACTACAGAGCTAACCAAAGAATGTGTTGGTGTGGCCAATCCTTCTGAAGCCCCAAAAGGCCTGCTACAACTACCAAGAGACAGGAGAGCGGACAAACAAAACCTGAAACCCTCAATTTCGGTCAAGTGGAAGAACCACCTATAAGACGATGGTCCTGACCAGAGAATGAGGCCGCTACGTTTTTTCAAATTGATCGTAATTGCAGAAGGAAGTCCAATGCTGAGAATACATTAAAGGAAAAACTCCTTGATTGATAAGGGGCTGGAGACAAACCATGGAAAATAGCTTCTAAAACAGTGCCTAATAGCAGGTGTTCCAAATTCCCAAACTATAAGGTATGGTGGGTTGGAGGGGGTCAACTAACGGAATCCATTTTAGAAGTTGGACCTACCATGCACCCTTCAAGGGTCCGTGCTACCTTTCCCCCGTTTCTACATCTCCTGCAGTGTAGGAGATGGTTTTAAATTCTACTAGTAGGCTTTCTGTAGAAAACCAATAGTAACTTAATTGTGTGAACATTTATCAGTAGAGTATCCATTTAGAAATTGGTCAGGGTTAACAAAGATGGCATATGAAATCAGTTTAAGGTTGAAATAAAAACACCCTTTAATGGCCACAATCCATAGTAGTTTTTTTATGCGTAGATTTGTCAAATAGGATTTTCATGTCTGCTACTATCATTACCAGCACACACAAAAAATTCCTTTTTAACTTAGCATAGAAATTCAACTAGCCAACCTAGCATAGAATTCAACTATTTTATAATCCATCCAAATATTTTCAAGGTTCACAAATCGGGAATACTAGAACGTCTGCCTTCCAACTGCAGCTTACCTCGTCCAGCTCTGCCAACAGAAATATTGTATGTTGGTTCGCCACCTTGACTCTTCGTCCTGATATCCATTGTGCAGTCATTGTCAATAAACATACTATCTCTGATCACAGAGCACTTCTTTCCACCAATAGTCAAACCACCCGTGAAGAACCCTTCACGATCTTTTCCGATTAGCACATCTATTTCTGATGGCTGGGAATAAAAGAAAAATGTGTATTAAAATGACAGCCTGCAGGAAAAATGCCCTCATAACAATTAAGACATGCCCCATTCCAGTATACTAGATGTAAAGCTATACAATTGCCATTTTGGAAATGAGATTTTATGCAACACAAAGCAGTCCAGTTTTAGAAAAAGGTTACTTACCTGTAACAGTTCTCCAGCTTTGGTATCTCAGATTCACTTGCTTTGAATAGTCATGGTCTCACTGAAAAACACACTAGTTTTAGATTAGCAGTGGCTGTGAAGTGAAAACTGCCGCACTATAACATCAACCTCTTTTTTGGTCATTTGCCCATTGGCAAGTGTGTTGCAGAGGCTCAACTTTTCCCCAAAGACGCCATGTTCAGAATCAAACTGCAGAGTGGCTGCATAAAAGGACCATTTGAATGTATTAGAGATACCAATGCCAAAAGGTACAAGTTACTTACCTTTAACTCTTGTTCTCCGGCATGGATTCACATGCTTGAGAATATTGCCCGTCGCCAGGCTGGTAATCCTCTCTAAAACTAAAGCAGTTTAGCTTTAAGCTAAAAACTGCTCATCGCGTGTATATTAGTGTCAGCCAATGACACTCGTCCTCCTAAGCTCCACCACTGGTGGCAATCGTCTGATTTTTACTGCTCCTGCTGGAAGTCCTCGCGTTTCGCTCCTCGAAATACAATTATTTGCTGTTTTTTTCCTGTTTTTTTGGGAGAACGTGTCTTGACTGTTCATGGTCTTCATGGTCAAAAGGCAGTCCTTCCCATATATCTTCACGCAAAGGGATTGCCACAATCTACTTTCTGGGTTGCTCTCAACTATGGCAGAGCAAACTTTCCTTCTTCTGTTCCTCTGGAGCCAAGCCGAACATGTCAACATCAGAGCATGGAATGAACCAATCTCACACTGAAAGGGAATCTCTCAAAGAGGAACCTCCGTTTCGTCATCCCCAAGGAGAACGTTGAACTCGTCTGTGCCTGCCGTGTGCGTGTGAAACGTCATCCTCCAACTGTGTCCCGAAGGTTATGCACCGAGACAGGCAGTCTGAGTCTCCCGCAGGCAGAGGGGAGGGGGGGGGGGGGGGTTGGGGTAATCGGGGGCAGCTTGACCACTTGGGCCTGGTTGTGATGTGGACAGCTGAGGCGTCGATGAGTCAGGTAGCCTGTTTTACAGCTCAAATACCAAGGATTGCAAGGTGGCGAGAATGTCCATGGAGAAGTCTCTAGAAGCTGCTGCATCAATGGCAGGACTGTAATAATGCCAGGCACCGGAACTGCCTTCGGTGGGGGCATAGCTAACTTGGGACTGGAGTCAGAACACTCCCACAGGGCCTTCTAGATCAAAGTCGAGGGCAGGCTGAAAGATGTCCTCTGGTGGGATAGCCGACAAGCATGGTTTAAATGGGGTGACCACCCCAGGGTCAATGGAAAAGGGGCACAGAGGCTTGTGTATGGCAGCCAGAGCAGATGGTTGAGCTAACAAAGGAGCCAATGGTATCCGTTTCCACGGAGCGCTAGCTTAGCCTTAGTCGTGGTTGAAGACTTGATTGCGCGGGTCAGCAGGCGGCGTTGACAGTGTCATGGTAGAGTCGTCGACAGGGTCGTGGTCATCAATAAGACTTATGCTTCTGTGCAGACAGGGTTTTATATGTTGACAACCAAGACTTGCCATGACTTGTCAATGGAGGCATCATTGAGCCATGCCACCAACATGTAGCAGCGGTGTCCGTCTTATCAAGAAACGACTGACAGATGGAACAGTCCTGAATGTCGTGCATCAGGTGCAGGCAGTATAAGCAGTGGTCGTGGAGGTCCTCCACGTATACATTCTTTAGGCTGCACCAGGCACAGGCCCTGAAAAGGCTCTTCCCCTTCGTCTCCGCATGCTGGATGTAGGTCTCGCAGTCGGAGACAGAGAATCCAATCCACAGAGGTAAGGCCAAGAGCAAACCCCAGATGTCAAGCATTCCACAAACGTCGTGAAGAAAATTCCTATCAATTTGAAGAAAAACTGTTGAATAGGTTTGAGACCAATTTTTGTGGACTTCCAACACAACGTGCAGTAAAAAGTCTGAGTATGGCCTCCAAGGGTGGAGCGAAGGGACCCCTTTTCATTAGCTGTGGGTTGTATAACCCAAGAATGACTATACTATAGTAGTAACGTGACTGAAGTTTTCAGTTTAAAAATGAACTGCTTTATGTTACAGAGGAATCCCAGCCGGATGACAGGGAATATTCATACAGCTGGAGAACTTAATCTTCAGACAACGCCAATCTGTGTTCCTTATGAACACCAGTTCTCGTTATATAGATTTCATTCGAATTGCTAAAAGCAGCCCCTGACAAGTATGTCTTCCCTTGGTTTACCTGCTCACTAAAAAAGGCCCCAAAATGCCACTGTATCAATACAGAGACACCAGTCACATTGGTCATACACCAGCCCTGGACTATGGAAACACTGAGCCAAGTGCATGGATGCCCCCCACCCAACGTAAATTGTGCATTTCTACTCTTTACACCATCCATGTATATATCCCTACTGCTAAATCGGACCCTTTATTACTAAACCATTTACTATTGTCGTCCTTTTTAGCCATTTTCCTTTAGCACTTGCAACACTCAGCTTCTAATCTGCACACTTAAGTACACCCAGCCATCTACCTGGATTTCCCAGTCATGCATTGCATATCTCTTTCACAAATGACATTTTTGATATTAGCTCTGGCCTTGCACTCATCGTATGGCACTAGTGCCACTTTCTCAAATAGCACTAAAACGGTCCTCAAGAAGTGTGACTAAGGAACAGAGACTAAGGAACAGAAAATGCTTATGTTACCTCACAAAATTATTACCCTTCAGTCTTAAGTGAGCAGCTATATTGGTGTATGCAATGAACAGCCACAGCTCTTATGGTCCAGGCTTCGTGAAGAACAGATTGTTTACGACCAGCTTAATCTCCTTTTTAAGTTGGATGGATGAGACAGGCCAACCAAGAAGGCTGCCTTTAAGCATCATTGTTCCCCTGGATAGTGCTTTCGATATCCCACCCCCCCACTCCCAAAAAAACCATAACAAAACACCTATTTTACTCAGGCCAGTAAAATATCAAAGTGAGAATTGGAATTTTTTGTCCCCCTCCCCCACAACTAAAATATTTAACTACCAAACTAAAAATATAAGATGGAATACCCCTTATCTAGTGAACAGATTGCCACCATCTCAACCAAGTTAAGCCCTTGTCCTGAAACAATACGGGTTTGTGTTCATAAGTAGGAAAAAACGCTAAAAACGTTCATCTGCAGCCTACAGTCTTCTCCCACTAAGACATATGCATGTCAATCTGGGATAAGTAGGCCTGTGTGTCTTGGTTTTAATTAATGCGACATCTTTCTACATTTAACATTACACACTCAAAATGTACACACATTACTCACTGTAATCGTTATTTCTGATACTTGAATCTGCTTAGATTCACATAGGCCGACATCTACCGGTAGCTGCAGAGTATTATAGTTTTTGTCTTGGAAACTCGAAAAGGGACGTCAACAGGGCATGCCAGTAATACTATCCCAGTACGACGTCCACTGTACCCATGGTCCTTCACGCGTCAAGGTCCCTCAGATGATTGCATTTAGTGGAGCGTGAGCTCAGATGTATTAAAGCAGATAAGTATCAGATAAAACATCTATGCACCTCTACTCCAAGGGGAGAAAGAGTGGACACATATGAATCTAAGCAGATACAAGCATCAGAAATATGATTACAGCGAGTAATGCATTTCTTCCGAGGCTTGTGGAGTCTGCTTAGATTACATGCTATGCATTGATTAGCGAGCAGTGTTAAGAGAAGGCGGTTGGTTGTGAGAAGGTCCTGCGGCATATAGAGGTTTTAGAACCACGTGCCCCACCTGGATATCTGCTTTAGAGCGTGTGTCAATGCAGTAGTGCCGAGTGAAAGTGTGTACAGAGCTCCATGTAGCTGCTTTGCAAATGGCGTCCAGCGGGACGTTTGTGATAAAAGCCAAAGTAGCACCTGTACCCCCTGTGGAGTGAGCTCTTGGTGTGAATGGCAGTGTTTTGCTTGATAAGGAGTAGCAGAGCTGTATGTATCCGACTATTCATCTAGAGATAGCACTCTTGGAAATGTGGTCTCCTTCTCTGCCTGGTGCTACAAAAACAAACGGTCTGTTTCCTGAGCGGTCTGGTCTTGTTTACATAGTAAAGGACCGCCCTCCTTATATCTATTGTATGGAGTTTCTCAGCTGAGCCAGTTGGGTTCTAAAAGAAGGCCGGTAGCTCAATGGATTGGCTTTATGTGAAATTTGGAGATAAACTAGGGTGAAAACCTAGGGTGTGTTCTCAATACCAATGTGACCTTGTGAATGACAAGAAAGGGTCTTGCACTGACAAAGCTTTAAGTTCACCGGCTCTTATGGAGGTTATAGCTACTATGAGTTTTTCAAGTACTATGTTGAGCTCCCAGCCTGGCGGTGGGTTTGAATGAAATAGGACGGTGTAGTCTTTTTACCCCCCCCCCCCTAAATGCCTCAACGGGAACTTTCCACCATAAATCATGAGGTAGTGTATGCAGATATAGCCGCTGGGTGAACCTTTATACAGTTAAAAACTAACCAAGTCTAGCAAGTGAAGCATGTAATTAAGAATGTGGGTTGGAGGACCTTCTATGGGGTTTATTTGTTTAGACTTGCAACAAAGTACACATCTATTACACCCTTGTGGTGAATTAAGATGTCCAAACTATGACCCCAGGAGCCATGCTGCCAAGTTCATTGAACGAAGTTGGCACGGGAGTTTGATGGATCGCACATCGCCGGTTTGCGCAGATGTGGATACCAGGGTTGTCTCGCCCACATGGGAGAAACTCAGATAAGCATCATTTGTTCTCTGTGAATCTTTTTCACCATCCTGTTCATTAGTGGAGTTTGGGGGGGGGGGGGGGGGGGGGGGGGGGAGCGTAGCCAAATTTCCCTGACCAACTCATCCATAGGGCGTTCCCCCTTGGAGTCTGGTCGGTGAAACTTGAACGCGAAGTCTGGCCCTTGTTTTTTTTTTCTCTTGTTGCTAACAAGTAGCCTGGGGTAACACCACTGCGAGAAAATGAGATCTACCACGCTTGTGTCGAGTCCCCACTTGTGTTCTTTTCGGTAGTGGTTCTCTCCTTAGTGTGTCTGCTAGAGTGTTGAGTTCCCCTGGAACATGTTGGGAAGTTCTGAAGATCCCACCTTTGAGTGCCCATTTCCATATTTTCTGTGCTAGCTTTTGGAGAATGTGCGCCCCCCCCCCCCCCCCCGCTTGTTGATGTAGAACAGTTCAGTGGTGCTGTCTGTAAGGATTTGTACCCATTGAATTGTCAGCCATGCTTCAAAGGCTTGAAACGCTTTGAACACTGCCAGAAGTTCCAGCAGGTTTATATAGTTCTGTGCTGAGAGTCCACAGACCATGGGCTCTGTGATGAAGGTGATGTGCCCCCAACCCAGAAAGTGATGTGTCTGTTGTAACTACTGCTTGCACTGCCGGATCGTGGAAGGGTTTTCCCTTTAACAGATTCTCCTTTGTCCACAAGCGAAGGGCTTGTACTAGCGTTGGCGAAACAACCACTAGATCGTCCCAGTGACCGCTTGCCTGAGACCACGGTTTCGCCAACCACTCCTGCATTGGGCGCATGCGCAGTCATGTGTGTGGGACCAGGTAAATGCAAGGTGCCATCATGCCAAGCAAACTCATAGCTTTGCATACGCTCATCTCGTGACCGGCTTGATACGGAGGTATTTGCAGCAGTATGTTTTGGATTCTTTCTTGATGAGTAGGGGTACACTGGGATTGCCTCCCTGCGCAGGTGCGCTGCCACCACCGCCAGTACCCTTTGTGAATATCCTTGGAGCCGATGCTATTCCGAAGGGTAGCTCCTTGAATTGGTAGTGCTGGTTTTCCATCTTGAAATGCAAGAATTTTGTGTGCTGGAACATTGAAATATGTAAATATGCATCTTTCATATCCAAGGTTGCCATGTAGACCCCCGCTTTAGCAGTGGGATTCCTTCCTGTAGCTTTGTCATGCAGAATGTTTGTGGCTTGATACGTGTTTGCAGGGCGCAGATCTAATACTGGGTGCATTGTTAGATCTTTCTTTGGCACAAGGAAGTAGGTTGAATAGATACCCTTGTTTACCTGGTTCGCCAGGACGATTTCGATGGTGTCCTTTAGCAACAGCGTTGCAACCTCTTCTGGAAGGATGCGTTGCTCCTCCTTTGTGGTGGATTTCTGACAGGGATGGTTGGAAGGTCGCTGCAGTAACTCTACGCAATAACCGCCCGCCTCGGGTGATAGCACCCACTTGTCCGAGGCGATTCCCTCCCATGCGTGGGTGAAGTGTGTTATACGCCCTCCTACTGGAGAGGAATGGGAGTGAACCTGAAGCGCGTGGTCATTGCTTCGGAGGTGTTGCCCCACCTCTGGAAATGGAGGACCTCCCCCGGCCGCAAGATCTGCGCTGGCCTCTTTGGAAACTTTGAGAGGCTTGTCCTCGATTGGAACCCCAGGATAACTCCTGATTTTGACTAACCGGAACCACTCTCGGAATTTTATCCCCTGAAGCGATGAAAATTGTTTCCGCATCTTTGGCCTGATGGTTGGTTTGTGAGCTGGCCTAAAGAAGAGTATCATGCTCTTCCTTAGCACTCTTCAACGCACCCTCAACCGCCTTGCCGAACAGGACATTTGGTTCGATTGGCATATTGAGGAGAGTCGCCTGCGTCTCCACTTTAAGACCCGATTGGCGTAGCCATGCATGGTGTTTTATATGAGTGCCTTCAGCGATGATTCTACCAGCATTATCTGCTGCAAAGTTATTTTTTAAGATGCAGTTAGACACTGTTTTCCCTTCCGCTGAGGCCATCAGAGTTGCAATCTCCTCCCATTTGTGATAGTTGTAACTTGCCAGCAAAGTGGTATTTTTGGCGATTCCCGTTTGAAAAGCTGCCGAGGTGGCACTTTCCTCCAGAGAGTGTACATTTTCTTACTCTGTTTATCAGGAGCCGCTTCTGATGAAGCTAGAGGTGTTCCCGCCCTCTTTCTTGTTGTGGTAACTACAAGTGAATCTGGTTTCAATTGGCCCCTGATGTAAAGGGGGTCTGTGAGCGCATGGTGGAAAATTCTCAATACGTGGGTTTACCGCACACGTTTGATTTGCTGTTTCTAGGAGAGGGTAGAATTATCCTCTGCATGGACTGTAGAATGGGTATAAATTGGGCCACAGCCCTTGTGTCCCCTAATATGTCCTCTACAAAATCCTTGTTCAGTTGTGTCCGGATTTGGAAATGCTCTGCTGCTTTCATGAGCAACTCATTAAACTGTAGTGGATTGTCCGCCGGTGAGTCTGCCACCGGCAGGTCTACGTGGTCTGGAGAATGCATGATGTTATGTCTTCTTCATTATCATAGTAATGATCTACCTCCCCTAGAGTGTCGTGCTCCTCAGTGTCTGTATTTGGATCATAGAGATCAAATTGGTCAGGGTTTTGCTGAGGGGTGACTTGAGGGGTGTCTGGACGTGCCCTTTTTGCTGGGGGTTGAGAAGACGTGGCACCACTAGTAGGTGGCGTGTTTTGTATGCCTTCTATTGCCTGGGGATTTTTCTCAAAGAAATCTGCCATGAAAGAAATCACCATCAATGTCCTCAACAGACCATTATGAGGAACTTGGTATAGTTCCAGGAGGAGTGTGAGGTAATTCTGGGGCAGGCTGCCCTTTGCGTTTCATAGCTGCAGCCACAGTACCATCCCTTTGGGAAACACTTTTCTTTATGTGGTGCACTCTTTCCCCCTAGGGTGATGGTGACTCTTCGAAGTGTGTTTCTTTGAAGTTATCCTTTTAAGGAGTATCCGGGACATGTTTTTGCACCAGATGGGACATTTTCTAAGTCTGGCTGTTTGAGGTTAATGAGGAATGTCGAATTTCGGATGGGGAGGGCCGGGTCCGCGTCTTCCGACGCTCTGCTTGCGGCTGCTGTATTGGACACAGTGTCCGAGTCGTCTTTATCTCGGGACTTGGGGGGCCAGTCGTGGGGCAAGCGCCCAGAGCACAGGGAGCTGGTGGACCTACTCCTGGACACCGTGTGTGGCCATGTAGATTGTGTCTTCGTCGACTTCTGGTGTGAGTTTTCTGTGGGATGACTTGTGTGTGCTAATGCCGCCGGGTGTCGTCCCATTAACAGTGTCTCCGGCCTGTCTGCTGGGGTTGGGCGCTAGCATGTGAGAGTTCCCCCATCTCCATCATCCGAAAAGACGCTGATGCTGCCGTCGCTGGATGCACCCTGCACATCCATGGTGTCCTCGGCCTGCATAGCGTGGTGTCCCAACGTTTGGTTTTTCGGTCCTTTGATTTGAAAAGCTGACAAGCTCTACAATGGCCGTTGGAAGACAGGTTCCACACCCGGTGCTTGTCCTTCCAGGGGATTTTTGTGTTGCAACGGGGGCAAAATATAAAGGGTGCATAATTGTTGGAAAGGCAGCCTGGCGAAAATAGAGTGGGGAAAAGGGGGAATATGCTTTCTCTTAGAGCACACTCTCCCTACTGTCTGGGCCGAGGCCCAGTGCCGCCTTCCAATGCCGAAGGGGTGTAGTTGAGGCAAGTTCTTGGTCAGACGACGTTTGTCCTTAAAACCGTCAAAGAGCGGCAATATAAAGGATAGAAGAGTACTAGCTCTAATTATGTTATTAGTCAATGGCGTTAGCCGAAACGGAACTCCACGTTATAGCATCCAACAATGATGGCGGAAAAAACAATCTGAGAGACCTAAACGCGTGAGGGACCATGGGTACAGTGGACGTCACACTAGGGATTGTATTACTGGCACGCCCTGTCGACGTCCCTTTTCCAGTTTCAAAAACAACGGTAATACTCTGCAGCTTCCACAAGATGTCAGCCTATGCATAGCATGTGATCTAAGCAGATATCACAAGCCTCAAAACACACACACACACACACAAAATACCTGTTCAAAGATTCAAAACTACTACTACCCTAAATCCATTCTACAGTAGTTCTACAGAGTTTGCACACAGAACATGGTTATCTTCGATTGTTGGAGAAGGAACAGTGTCATACAATTTAGTTACATTTAACAGTACATATAAAAATACTTTTTAAAAAACAAGGGTGCAAGATTCCAAGATGGCCGCTGGCACTGTGAGGACATGCCGACGGCGCTCTCCAGACCCGCTGGACCAAAGGTGCCCACCACCCAATCTGCAGACCTATCGAATGCTGCGCGTTCCCCCAAGGGGTTCGAAGTAAAGGAGGAAAGCAGGACGAGCCGGTTGACTCGGAAGAGCAGTTTGGAGGGTGCGACGCTTGGAGCGCCCGGGCGGGAACCGAGGAGACCATCGAGGAGCGGAGTGCATCGGGGCCGGGAACGCTCATATTGGGGGACGTGAAAGGAGCAGCGTTCCCCGGAGAGGCGGAGGGCCACAACGCCAGAGACCCCGAGGACTCCTCTGCCTGGGGGGCGCATGGCGGGGAGGCATCCTTGGGGAGCTGTTAGTCGCCGGCCCGGCGCCAGAGAGGAGAAACTAGGAAGCACGGCCCTGGAAGCGGCCTGCCCCCGCCGGCGAACCCGTGCGTATCCAAGGGACTGGGAGAGCGATCAGAGGCATCAGCGGACGCGGCCTCCTTGGGGAGAGAGGATCGGCAGAGGCAAACTTGAGGCAGCTGGACAGGATAGTGGCCCCAGCCCGTCGGCAGTCTCCGGAGGAACCTTTGAGGTGGGGGGGAGGGGGGAGACCCCTTTAAGCGAACAACCTGCAAGCGGTGGGGAAAGCAAGACAGGCCCTGCGGGCTTCCCCGACCGGCAGGCGGACCGGTGCTGCACAGCTCCCAGACAGATGGAAGGTGAGCAACTGTGCGGGAAGGTGGGGGGCCCCCTGAACACGGTGCAGCGTCCATTGTTATAGTGTGGCGCAACGGCCCTGGGGGGTCTGGGACTATACCACCACCCCCCTGATGATTTGGAGGTGGGCAGAGACGCTATCCGCACCCCTGGAGGTTCGGGGGGTCTCTTGGAGCGGAGGGACCCTTGAGGGGCACGGGACGGGTTGGACCCCTGGCTGAGGAGTGCAATAGAGGAGCTACAATCAGCTATATGCCATACAAAGGCTTCCTCCAAGGGGTGAGGGGAAGCTCGCGACCCAACCCAATTGGAGCGGAGGGACCCTTGAGGGGCACGGGACGGGTTGGACCCCTGGCTGAGGAGTGCAATAGAGGAGCTACAATCAGCTATACGCCATACAAAGGCTTCCTCCAAGGGGTGAGGGGAAGCTCCGGAACCCGCATACCGGACAGTAGGAGATGCGATAAGAAGGAGGCCTGTTGGGGGACTGGCTGGGGTTGGAGAGGGAAAAGCGGCTTCAGCCTCCCTAGCATTTCTCTCGGATCGTCCAGGAGCGGTGGAGGACTGGTGCAGGGCGGCAGTTGCGTGGGCACACTTGCTGAGGAGAAGCGAGCGGCATGTCCACGAAACCCAAAGGGAAAGGGGGGACAGTGCTGTAAGCGTCGGAGATACCCCGGGCACCCTTCAGGCGATGTGGCCAGCCCAGTCCTTGAAAGACGGACCTGGGGCCTCCCACGGGCGAATAGGAGAGGAACCCATGCAAGGGGAATCAGAGGACTTGGCACCCATGCCTAGACAGGAATTCCAGAGGGGTGGGGGGAGAGACTACATGCCTTGCAAGCAAATCTGGCAAAGACCTTCCAGGAACAATTCCAGATGATGCGTAATGACTTGAATGAAGCCACTGAGGGAAATGAAACATGAGCTGAGACAATTAGGAGAAAGAACTGATGCGTTGGAGAAAGGGCTTCAAGAGGTAGATACAGATACTTCAGCTAATAGTGAAGCTATAGAAAGGCTGGGCATTGCCACCAGAAATCTCGAAATTCAGATGGAGGACTTGGAAAACAGGTCTCGTAGGATCAATATAAGAGTGAAAATGCTGCCGGAATCAGTGCCAGACAACAATCTAAAGGCGGTGCTTCAGGGCATCTTTGCGTACATCCTGGAAGAGGGCAGCCCGGAGATGAAAGAACTGGATCGGGCACACAGAACCGGGCGATTATCCAAAGGTCACAGCAAGGTCGAGAGATGTGCTCGCAGCATTTACGAGGTACGCTCAGAAGGAAGCGGTTCTCAGGGCAGCAAGACTAAAGGAAGCAATTATGTATGAGGGCCACCAGATTGCTCTCTTTCAAGATTTGGCGAATAGCACACTCCTGAAAAGGAAACAAATGGCACCACTGCTGAAAGTCCTCAACGAGAAAGCAGTCTGATAAAAATTGACCTTTCCGTTTGGCTTGCTTTTTGAATGGGAGGGGACCCAGAGACGGATTACCTCTCTCCACGAAGGGTCTGATCTTCTGCGACTAGACCTCGAGGATACTGCAGCAAGTTCAGGTCAGAAAGTTTGGAGTGGTCGACCTAGACCTCGAACTTGGGAATGGACAACAGTTGGGGATAAAAAAAGGAGAGGCCAAGAACGGCGTTCCGCGGGTCAAAGGGAAACTCAGTGAAGCGCGAGGCAAGACTGTGACAGAGTCCTAAACTGGAATGGTAACGACAGGGGTGGTGGGCCTCTAGAAGGGTGATGTAGCTAAAGGGTTGCAGGCGGAGCAACCATGTTGGAACCGAAAGGGTGTTGATGCCCGAGTTGGGAGTAGGGAGAGTGCAGGAAGGTTTTTGCCTTCAGGGTGGGGAAGGGGGGAGGAAAGGGGGGGACACAGGTGGGGCGGCGACTAGCAGCGGGGTGGGGGGCAGGCAAAGGGGCACTCCCGCGTAGTGGCAACCCTTTTTTGCTGGGTATCTCCTTAAGTGGCTAACGCATAACGTAAGAGGGCTGAATACCCCTCTTAAAAGGAAGAAGTTGGAGCACTTCACACAGAAGGAAAGGCCAGACTTCATGGGGCTTCAGGAAACACACTTGCTGCGGAAAGATCAGGGCAGACTAAAATTGCAGGGCTTCGACCAGATTCTCCATGCCTCAGGTCAAAGTAAAACAAAGGGAGTAGCCCTGGCCATTCGAAACACGGTGGGCTTCAGTGTCCGTGATGTGACCAGAGACAAGGAAGGTTGATGCATAGTGGTCAGGGGGAAATATCAAGAGGCTGCCTATACAATAGCCGTGGTGTACGCCCCCAACTCCGGTCAAGAGCAGTTCCTGCAACGGATTTTAAAGGTATTAGAAGAGCAGAGTTGGGGTCAAATTGTTCTATTGGGGGATCTGAATACAGCATGGGACAGGGAGAAAGACAGGGCCGGTTTACAGGGGGTGGAGGGGCGGTAATGTCCGAGGAGCTGAAGGAGAGGATTGGCAGGATGGGGATACGAGATGTTTGGAGGGAATTGAAGGGGGATGAGGATGGATATACTTTTCCGTCAGGAGTCCATGGATCACAATCTAGGATTGACTATATATGGGTATCAGTAGGCCTAATGGGGAACATTTGGGAAGTATGCACTGGTTCAATAGGGATAGCAGACAAGACGGTTTCTATTGTAACGGAGCTAGGCCGGAGGGTAAAGGGAATCTGGGGCTGGAAATTACCAGGGGCCATACTGAGGGATCCGGAAATTCGGGGGCGTATTGAAGAGACAATTAAGGTCTTTCTTGAGATTAACGGGAAGGAGGATACGGGGGAGGGGATAAGGTGGGATGCATTCTAGGCCACTCTCAGGAGGGAGTTTATTGCGGCATTGGCCCATCGGGCGAATCAATTAGACATTAGAATCCCAGCTAGAGGCAGAAGTAGAGGCGGCTAGGCAGGCAGCGGGAGGTACCCCTTCCCGGAAAGCGGGCCTACAGGAAAGCGGTGGGGCAACTGGAGCTCCCGTGCACGAAAAAGGCTGAGGGAGCCCTGTTAGCATTAAGACAAAAGTATTATGCTAAGGCTAATAAATCAGATGCTCTCTTGGCGCGTCTGTTAAGGGGCAAAAGGGCGAGAAATGCGATCACGGCATTGAAGGTAGGAGTGGCGGTCCAGGTTACGAGGCAGGAAGAACTATAGGAGGCTCTAGCGGAGTATTATGATTCCTTATACGCCTCGCAGCATCCCTGCAGTGATGTGCAGGAGCAATTGCTGCAACAAGTCCACCTGGGGGAAGTTAGTAGGGAAATGAGGGAATTCCTTAACCAGGAAATATCAGAGGAGGAGGTAAGAGGGGTGATAAGAGATCTCCTGGTACATAAAGCTCCTGGCCCGGACGGCTATACTGCAGCTTTCTATAAGCTTTTTATCTCGCAACTGGCCCCACAATTGACGTCACTATACAACTCCTTCCGTCGGTCGGTTAGAATTGCCCCTTCCATGGAAGAAGCCAAAGTTACCCTCATACTTAAACCTAATAAGAACCCAGAAGAGAGGACGTCCTACCGCCCTATCGCCTTGATTAATATTGATGCTAAGATTTATACTAAGATCCTGGCGAATAGACTTGACTCCATCCTCCCACAATTGATACACCCTGAGCAGGCTGGGTTCATTAGGGGAAGGCAAACAGCTGATAATATCAGGCGAGTGGCCCATATAGTTGAAAAAGTGCAGAAAACGAACACTCCCGCGGTACTGGTGGCATTGGATGCGGAAAAGGCGTTTGACCGCGTGGAATGGACATTTCTTTTCCAGGTAACGCTCTCCCCACTCTATGCGATCTACCTAGAACCGCTTTTACAAGCCATCAGGGAATCCACAGAGATACGGGGTGTTCCCTTTGGGGGGGGTGCAACACAAGGTTGCAGCTTTTGCTGACGATATGCTGCTCATGCTGTCTGCTCCAAGCGAGTCTCTTAAGGCTAGCGTGACCTTGCTGGAGACATATGGAGAGTCGGTCCTGAATCTAACATTAGAAGCGTCAGAACGGGATAGACTAAGAGGGTGTACTCTCTTCCAGTGGAGCCCGGGAGGGATTCGTTACCTGGGAGTGAGGATCACAGCTACTTTAGATGGATGGTATGCAGCAAACTTCCCCCCGCTCCTTAGGACAATTAAGAGGGAATTTCAGAGGTGGAAAGACCTAAGGGTGTCATGGCTGGGAAGGTTAGCCGCAGTGAAGATGGTCATACTCCCGGTGAGATTTTTCAAGGAGTTGGGAGCAGTGACTAGACATTTTATTTAGGAAGGGAAAAGACCCAGGGTGGGCTCCAAGCTTCTGATGGCGCCTAAGGGCGAGGGAGGTCTAGCGCTGCCGGATTTTCAGCAATGCTACGAGGCAACACAACTCTGCGTTATCAGGGAGTGGTTGAAGGGCGAAGAAGACACGCAAGATTAAGTTGTGGGTGCAGATGGATAGGGCAGTGGCGCACCGTAGCCTAGCCGAAGTGTTGTGGCTCCCGAAGGCGCATAGACCCAGTCATCTGTATCAGAGCGTTCTTACCAAACTCATGGCGGACACTTGGGACAGGCTGGCGGGTCCTGAGGGGGATCACCACATTCCCGTCTCCCTTTACCCCCATTTTTGGTAATGGGGATTTTACCCCGGGGCTGGAGAAGGGGGCATTTACCAAGTGGCAGGAAGGAGGCTGTAAGAAATTATGTGACATGTTCCGGGAAAGGGGGGGGGGGGGGGGGAAGAGTGCTATCCTTTAACAAATGTAAGAGAGAATTCGCTATACAGGAGGGTGAAAGGCTTCGGTACGCACATACGTCACTGGGTACTACAGCCGGGGGTCAGATTGGCAGCCACACGCGGCCCAACTCAATTAAATTAAATTACTCACCAATGATGGATCGAAAGGTCTCATCTCTAACATATATAAAATTCTAGCTGCTGCAAAGGCGGGAACGCAATGGGCTTATATGCGGGAATGGGAACGGGTTTTGGGACGTGAGATGGTAGGGGGGGAGTGGGAAAGGCTGTGGAGGAGAATACCCAAATTGGCCAGGGCGTCCCAATTACAAGAGGCATGGTACAAGATACTATTTGGGTGGCATTATACTCCTGCCCGGCTCCATAGGTTCTACCCTACAATATCGGGGACGTGCTGGAGGGGGGTGTGGAATGGCAGGTACTGCGGAGCATATTTGGTGGAACTGCCCAAAGATCAAGCCCTTTTGGGGAGAAATACGGGAAGCACAGGAGCAGGCGTTTGGCCGGGGGGATGACAGAACTCCAATGCAGATCCTCTTAGGTATTCGAGACACCTCAGGGGGGCAGGGGAAGCTAGAGGAAGGGAGAGAGCAAAAGCAATTTTGACTCTGGCGGCTATGCTGTTAATAGCGCAAAGATGGAAAGGCCCTGAGGTGCCTGGGTGCCAAGACTGGCTGCAGAAGATTTGGGAAATTGTTGCTTTGGAATGGGCGACCTACGCCATGAACGACCAAGTGCAGTCCTTCGCGGCGGACTCAGGGGTGGGGCTTGGGGGGGGGTGGGTGCAGAGTTCTGTCTGTGCTTAAAGATGACTTTAGGGTGATGTGGTGCCCGCAGCGTTTGAGACTATTGGAGTTACAATAAACACGGAGATGCAGCCCGGTTGGGAGGAGACTTAAGAGTTTTTAAGCTAGTCGCTGAGCGGGGTGGGGGGGGTGAGGGAGGGGTTGTTTTCATTTTGATTGTCCTGTTGTAAAATGCAATAAAAAGTTTACACAAAAAAATTTAAAAAAAGGGTGCGAGACTTACGTACCCCATACACAATTGGGAGGAGTAATCAAAGTACCAAGGTTGCACATGGTTTAATTCTTAGTAACCGAATGAATCCTCATGCAAGCTAAAAAGGGAACGAACAGCATATTGAAGTCTCAGTTACTTACCTGTATTTCTCCATCATTGGTATCTTTCATAGATTCAGGTGCTTGAATATTCCCTGTCAGACTGGGAATCCTCTGTAATTTAAAAATGTATAAATATAAATTTTTCCCCTAGGAAAGTGCAATACTGTTTGCCCATTATACCTGTACAGACACTCACTTATGTAGGTCCCTTTTAAAAGGTGGCAGGGTTTAAGCTCCACCCCAGGCAGGCATCGTCAGATTTGGAGCCCAATAGTGACTGCTATAATGAGACTGCCTGCCTAAGCCTAAGGAGCAGCCTCACCGGGGAAGCGGGTGGGCGTATGTGAATCTATGAAAGATACCAATGCTGGAAAATAAAGTTACTCACCGTTGTGACTATCTTAGTCCTAGTCCATAGACCCCTTTCCTCCATACTTGTGGGACATTCCGTCCTTCAGGACAGGACTGGAGCACTTCTGTTAAAAAAAAAAAAAAAAAAAAAAAAAAAGCCTCAAAACTTGTCCCGATTTTTACACGGGGCACCGCACGCTGCTGTGACCCCACCCTCCGGAGCTCCGCCCCGTGCATTGCCCTTCAGTTCTTTTCCATCGCCAGGTCTGAGACCATTTAAGCAATAATAGAGGATACTTTTTAGATGGGACGGCGGGCGTATGGAAGAAAGGGGACTATGGACTAGGAGTAAGGTAGTCACTATGGTGAGTAACTGTTATACTCTTACGCCCCCCCTTTCCTCCATACTTGTGGGAGATTCCCAAGCACATCTCACAGTTAATACAGGTGGATGGAAAAACCCCTTTACTGGAATAGGTTCTTAAGAACAGCCTGGCCAAATTGGGCATCGGCCCTGGAGCTCAGGTCCAAGCAGTAATCCTTACAAAAAGCTGTTGTTGGGGTGGGGGGGGGGGGGGGGAACACTTTGCCACGTACAAGATGAGCATGAATGCCTTTCGGAGGTTGAAGGCCTTTAATGCTATAGGCTTCTGAAATACAGGAGGCAATCCATCGGGAGATAGTTGCTTGGAAGCCGGCTTCCCCTTCAGGTCTCCGAATGTGAGAAAGAGTTGTGTGGAGCTCCGAGTTCACTCATTTTATCGACGTAAAACTTCAGAGCTCGTCTGACGTCCAAGTTGTGTAAAACTCTCGGCATCAGATGCTGGGTTAGTAATAGACTGGTAAGGAGAGAGATTGATTCAAATGAAAAAAAATAAAAATAAATGGTAACCACCTTAGGCAGGAAGGAGTGCGAAATACAACCTTGTCCTTGTGGAAAATGAGGAATGGATGCTCCACAGATAGAGCCTGAAGCTCACTTACTCGCCTCGCTGATGTTACTGCGATCAGAAAAGCGACTTTCGAAGAAAGGAATTTCAGATCGGTAGTAGCCATGGGTTCTAAACGTTTATGACAACGCGGTGAGGACCACCTTCTATTCCCATTTGGGTTGAGGGGTGCACACCAGCGGGAAGAGGCGAAGAACCGCAAAATGTCTTTTAATGACTGGGTTAGTCAATGAAAAAGAACAGCTGTTCGATAGGTAAGTTCTGCAAGACAGAACATGAATGCCTGCAGCTGTGAGGTGAGACATGAAAGAGAACAGTGTCAACCGTAGCATGCATGGGGAGTCAAGCTCTTTAGCTAAGCACCAGTGGCAAAAACAGAGCCATTTGCTACTATATTGAGCCCTCATTTTGTGGCTGCTTGGATAATACACATATTGTCCTCCGACAGACTGAACTGCGCTAAGGATTTGAATTCAGGCCCCAGGCCGTCAAGTTGAACGATTGTGGATGGAGGGGTGCCACAGCTGGTGATCGTTCTGGTGAATACGTTTGGGAATCAGCGGCAATCTGATTGGAGGAAGTATCGACAGATGCTGAAGTTCCAAGAACCAGAATCTGGCTGGCCACAAAAGGAGCTATGAAGAAAAGAGTGCAATTCGCTCCTGAGCTTGCAGAGTGACCGATGAATGGAGGAAACGCATAAGCCTTCATGTTGTGCCACAGGATCTCAAGTGAGTCTCCCAAGGAGGACACCCTGAGGCCGTCCCTGGATGCACAAGGAGGAAGTTTCCCGTTTGTAAAAGTCGCAAGATGTTCATTTCTTGAGTGCCCCACTGGCAAATGATTTTGGAGATCATCACTGTTCAATTCCCACTCGTAACGGGCAGCCGACTAGCGTCTGAGCAAGTCTGCAGTTACATTGATGGAACCCTGAATGTGTACAGCCTGGAGCCAAACCTTGTGTTGAATGGTCCAGTCCCAAACTTGTATGGTTAGGTCCACCAAGACAGGGGACTTGGTGCCAACCTTCTGGTTTATGTAAAACATTACGACAGAGTAATGGACGCCTAAAAGGCTCTGAGCACCAGAAAAATAGCCAGGAGCTCCAGATAATTGATGTGGAACTGCCTGTCCTGAAGCGTCTTAGGTCTAATGTTTAGAGGGGACCCAGCGTCGCTCCCCACCTCAGAAGGGAGAGAAGTCTGTGGTAGGTCACTTGTGGCAGGGCTCCTGAAAGGAGGCTCCGACTGAAAGGTTGTTGGTCGAAGACCACCATTGCGGATCTGTCATGCAGGAAGGAACTAGGATCATCTTGGAATCTGGGTCCGAAGCCCGAGACCAGCTGCTCCGAAGAGCTAGCCGAGTGCGCCTCATCTTCAGACGTGCAAGAGGTAGAGCTAGCATGCAAGAGGCCATGAGACCCAGAAGTCTTTGGGACCACCAGGCCGTCGTGTGCGAGGACTGGAGGAAGAGCTGACACATGGTCGATAGGTTTGCAATCCTGTACTGTACTGGTACTGACAGTATCCCAATGGAAACGCAGGAAAATCAGGTCTTGAGAGACCGTCGTGGACTATTTTTGCCAATTCACCAACAGCCCAAGATGGAACAGGAGCTGAAAGAGAGACAGAAGATTGGCCAAGTGCATCTGTGGGCAAGGACTGTGCAGGAGCCAATCGTCCAGATATGGATATTCATGAATGCCCTGAAGTCTTGAAGTCTGAGGAAAGCTGCGATGACCAACATCTTCTTGGTGGGGTTTGAGCACTGAACAGACAGGAGTAGTAGCCCTCCCTTTGCTCCCTGAGGGGAGCAGGCTCCACCGCTATTTATATGATACATTACTCACCGTAATCGTATTTCTGATGTTTGTATCTGCTTAGATTCACATGCTGTGCATAGGCCGACATCTAGTGGAAGCTGCAGAGTATTAGTTTGTTTTTCGAAACTCGAAAATGGGCGTCGACACAGGGCGTGCCAGTAATACTATGCCTAGTGTGACGTCCACTGTACCCAAGATCCCTCACGCGTCTAGGATCCTCAGATTGTATTTTTTCTGACATGAGGTAGCATGAGGAGTAGCGCGAGTACAGATAATCCAAGCAGATAGATAGAAAGGTAAAACTACAAGCAACCATGCGCCTTCTCTCAGAGGGGAGGAAGGGTGGGTCGCATGTGAATCTAAGCAGATACAAGCATAAGAATACGATTACAGTGAGTAATGTATCCCTTCTGAGGCTTGTGGAATCAGCTTAGATCACATGCTGTCAATAGATTAGCAAGCAGTACCTGAAGAAGGAGGAGGTGGGATGTGAGAAGGGTCATGAGCAAATAAGCGTCTTAGAACCGCTTGTCCCACTTGTGTATCTGCCTTGGAATGGGTGTCAATGCAGTAATGCTGAGTAAAAGTGTGAATAGAGCTCCAAGTAGCTGCTTTGCAAATGGTGTCAAGGGGTACATTTGCAATGAAAGCCAGAGTGGCCCCAATGCCTCTAGTCGAGTGGGCCCTTGGCGTGAAAGGCAGAGTTCTTTCAGAGAGTGAGTAACACAGCTGGATACAGATAATAATCCACTTCGATATGGCACCTTTAGAGACGTGATCCCCCTCTCTGCCTGTTGCTACGGAGACAAACAGTTGATCTGTTTTCCTTAGCGGTCTGGTTTTATTTACATAGAGGACCGCCCTATGCACATCTAGGGTGTGCAGTTTCACCTCAGCCGAGCTTTGAGGGTCTTGGAAGAAAGCCGGAAGCTCGATGGAATGGTTTACGTGGAATTTAGATATAAACTTAGGTGAGAACCTAGGGTGTGTGCGTAAACCATTTTGTCTTTATGGACAGTAAAGAAGGGATCCTGCACTGACAGAGCCTGAATTTCACTGACCCTTCTTATAGAAGTAATAGCTACTAAGAAGGCCGTTTTATAAGTCTGGTGTTTGAGACTGCTTTTATGCATGGGCTCGAAAGGGGGGCCCATGAGCTTAGATAGCACCACATTAAGGTCCCACCCTGGTGGTGGGTTAGAAATCGGAGGGTGAAGTCTCTTTACTCCTTCCATGAAGGCTTTAACTACTGGTACTTTCCACCATGAGACCTTGTTATGGGAAGTGGTGTATGCCGACAGGGCTGCCAGGTGTACTTTCAGTGAGTTAAAAACCAATCCTGCATCTAGCAGGTGGAGCATGTATGTAACAATAGTGGAAGGAGTGCAATCAACAGGGTTGATTTGTCTACTCTGGCACCAGATAACGAACCTCTTCCACTTGTCAAAGTAACAGTGCCTTGTGTTTGGTTTCATAGATTCCTTTAGGATGTCCCTACACCTCTGTGGTAAATTGAGATGCCCAAACTCTATGACCTCAGGAGCCATGCTGCCAGGTTCATTGAGTTGGGTTGCTGATGCACCGTTTGACCTTGGTGCTGGGACAGTAGGTTGTACCAGGCTGGAAGTTTGATGGGCTCGCACACCGCCATCCTTCATAGGTGTGGGAACCACGGTTGTCTTGCCCACATGGGAGCAACTAGGACGAGCGTCATCGACTCTCTGTTCATCTTGTTGACCACCTTCCTGGAGAGGAGTTGGTGGAAAAGCATACGCAAACATCCCTGACCAGTTCATCCACAGGATGTTCCCCTGGGAGTCTAGTTGGGGGAACCTGGATGCAAATCCTGGGCATTGTCCATTTTCGCTTGTTGCGAATAAGTCTATAGTGGGGAAACCCCACTGAGAGAAGATATCTTCTACGACCTCTCTGTGTAGAACCCATTCGTGTTCCTCTGGGAGGGAGTCTCTCCTTAGAGCATCCGCTAGGGAATTGAGGAATTGAGCTCCCCTGGAACATGTTGTGATGACAGGAAGATGTTCCGTCTGAGTGCCCATATCCAGATTTTCTGGGCAAGCTTGGACAGATTTGGCGAACGAGTCCCTCCTTGCTTGTTCAGGTAGAACATGGCTGTCGTGCTGTCCGTCCGGTTTTACACTGACAGGTTTAGTAGATGGGGCTTGAACGCTTGAAGCGCTCCATATACTGCCAGAAGCTCTAGTAGGTTGATGTGGTTCTTGGCGACTGAGGGAGACCACAGACCGTGAGCTGTGTGGTGGAGATGGTGAGCTCCCCACCCAGTCAGACATGCATCGGTAGCGACTACTGCCTGTACTTCGGGATCGTAAAAGGGCTTTCATTGTGCAAGATTCTCTCTTGTCCACCAGTGAAGGCTTTGTACTAGTGTTGGCAAAACGACCACTAGATCGTCCCACTGACCACTTGCCTGAGACCACTGTCGCCAACCATTCCTGCATGGGACGCATGCGCAGGCGCGCGTGGGGGACCAGGTAAATACATGACGCCATCATGCCCAGCAAACGCATTGCTTTGCGTACCGTTATTTGGTGACCGGACTGATATTGCAGAATTTGCAGTAGTATATTTCGAATTCTTTCCTCTGAAGGAAAAATGTCAACCCCTCTCTAGTATCTAGGATTGCTCCTAGGAACTGTTTGGAGGTGCTTGGCACCAGGCTTGACTTTTTCTCGTTGATTGAGAAGCCGAATTCGTGGAGGTCGATAGTCCTTTGAATGTTTGTCCTGCAAATTGCTGGGGGTTTCCCCCGTTATGAGCCAGTCGTCCAGATAAGGGTACACCGGGATTGCCTCCCTGCGTAGGTGTGCAGCCGCCACCGCCAGTACCTTGGTGAATACCCTTGGTGCCAAAGCTATTCCGAAGGGCAATACCTTGAATTGCTAGTGCCGACTGTCCACCTTGAAGCGCAAGTACCTTCTGTGCGCTGGGAACATGGAAATTTGAAAATAGGCATCTTTCATATCCAAGGTTGCCATGTAATCCCCCTTTTTTAGGAGGTGGATTACCTCTTGTAGCGTAGTCATACAAAACTTTTGGGGCTTGACATACTTGTTGGCAGGCCGTAAATCCAATACTGGGCGCATTGTCAAATCTTTTTTTGGCACAAGGAAGTAAGTTGAATAAATGCCCTTGTTTACCTGGTGTCCCGGGACGAGTTCTATCGCGTCCTTTGCTAGCAGAATGGCGATCTCCTCGAGGATGTTCTGATGTTTTAAAGAGTGTACTCTGTCGTGGAGGAAGGTTCCGGGACTGCAGTATTTCTATACAGTACCCCTCGGATACTGTTGACAGCACCCATCTGTCTGATGTAATCCCTTCCCAAGGCTGGGTGAAGTTGGAAATGCGTCCCCCCTATTGGGGTTGCGTGAGAAGGGACCCTGAACTGAGCGTCACTGCTTTGGTGGAGGCGTGCTGCCTCCTTTACTGGGGCTGCCTCTGCCTTTACCACGTCCTCTCCTATTACCCCTGCCGTAACCCTGGGTAGACTGTTGGCTGTTGTTCCACTGTGTACCCTGCCCCTGGGAATAGTTAGACCCTCTCTGTGAATTTTGGCCGCATGGGCGACGAAAATTACTATTCCCTCTTTGGTTAGGGGATTTATTGGTTAACTGGCCAAGGGACTTAAGTGTCTCGTATTCGTCCTTGGCATTCTTCAGTGCGTCCTCGACCGCCTTACCAAACAGATCGGCTTCCACCGGTTTGTCCAACAATGATGCCTGGGTTTCTGCCTTAAAACCAGACTGCCGTAACCATGCATGTCTCTTGATAACAGTACCTTCTGCTATCAATCTGCCTGCGTTGTCCGCGGCGTCAAAAGTTGCTTTTAAAATGCAACCAGACACGGCTCTACCCTCTGCGGAAATCTGATCTAACTGGCCCTTTAAGGGTTCTGGTGCAGAGGCTATGAGTGCCGCGACCTCTTCCCACTGATGGCAGTTGTAGCTGGCCAACAGGGTGGTGGAGTTTGCAATCCTTGCCTGATAGGCGGACGTTGAGGCTACTTTCCTGCCGAAACCATATAGTTTTTTGCTCTCCTTGTCTGGAGGAGCTTCGGACGATGACAAGGGTGTTCCAGCCCTCTTACGAGTGTTAGTGAGAACTAGGGAGTCTGGCTTCAGATGTCCTCTTATATAGAGAGGGTCAGACTGGGCTGCCCTGAAAAGTTTTTCAACTCTGGGATTGACTGCTCTGGTGGGGTTCGGGTTCACCAGGGACGGGTCTATTCTTCGCTGAATAGACTTCAGGATAGAGATGGTCTGGGCAACAGGCCTCCTTTCTCCTACTAACTCCTCGGCGAAGTCCCTCTCCTCCTGGACACCGTGGGTGTCAATATGGAAATGTTCTGCTTCACGTGCGAGAACCTCGTTCAGGAGGGGTTGGTTATCGACAGGGGAGTCGGTAACCGGGGCTTCCTTTTCTACCGGGGAATCTACTCTGTATGTTTCAGGGTCTTCCTCTTCCTCTTCTTGGTCCTCATCGTCCCCATAGTAGCCCGTCACGGTTTGCTCTTCTATCATGCCAAAATCTTGGTCCTCACCGAAGGAAGTCTCTCCTTGATATAGTGAGTATGGTTGTACCTCGAAGGGGTCTGTAGACCTCATCGGTGTCTCAAACCGGGGCTTCTTACTCTGGGGGATAGGATCATTAGAGCCTGAGGGTGTATCCCCTTTGTGGATCATATGAAAGGAAATGGTCTGGATTTTTATCGTATAAGTCTGCCAAAGAAGACATCCTTGACATGACCCTATCTATGTCATCACTGGACCATTTTTTTGGAACTGGGAATGACTCTCTCAGAAAGTTTGAGATTTATCTTGAGTAGATTTGCTCTTTGGAATATCAGCAGACCTGGTCTTGTCTGCCTGTTTAGGAGGAGTGGAGTGTTTCACAGGTGTGGAAGAGTGCAGAGGCTGCTTCTTCTGCTGTTTTCCCCCCCTACCCGTGAGTGGAAAAGTGTTTTCCCTGTCCCTTTGTGGCTCCGGAGGTTTTCGACGCCTGGCGTCGAGGATCGGGGGTAGAGTCCCTGTCCTTCGAACGCGGGGCCGTGCTGATCTTGTCTGTGGGCTCCGACTCCTGGAGTGCGGCCTGGGGGTGGAAGTCGTCTTCGTCTTCCGACGATCGAACTTCCGTTAGCCTAGGGAGCGAGGCACGCTTGGCAAGAGTGGATGATTGCCTGGAGTCATGCGGCGATCTCGAACGCCCAGAGGACACCGATTCAGACCGTTCTGTTTGTGCCTCTTTCCGAGCACTCGATGTCGTCGAGTCTCGGTTGGACTTCGTGTGTTTAGTGTGGGTGGTGTGTGAAGCGCCTGTGTCGCCGGGGGTCTTCCCCATAGCCGCCCTGTCGGTCGACCTTCCGAGGTCGGGCACCTGCGCTCGGCTATCTTTCGACGCCGTAATGCCCTCGCCGTCCGAAAGCACGGCGTCGCTGCCATGGCCGCCTGCCTGGCGTGGTGGGCCCAACACTTCGTCGAACGGTCCTTAAGTGTCTTAGGTTTAAACCTACTACACGCTCTGCAGTTCGCTTCGGGGTGGTCCCTCGGCAAGCAGAGATTGCACGTGGCGTGCCTGTCGACCCAAGGGTATTTGCGATTGCACTTGGGGCAGAATTGAAAAGGGGTACCCTCCATACGCACCTTGTGGCAGCGGGCTGTTAAGTGTAGGAAATGTATAAGGTGTACCTATATACCAAGAGTGTAGAGTATGTCCAACCCCCCACTCACCCTACTTGCAGGGCCGAGGCCAGAGGCCTTCCGAGGCCCAAATCCGTCGTGCAGCAGCCGACGGTCGATTTCTTCTCCAGCCGGTGTCGAGTGCCGAAGTTCGACGTTGGGATGGGGAAGGATGTCAATCAATATTTTAGCAAAAGTATGGCTAAGGCCAGGGGACTCCACAAAAATGCTTCCGACCAGTATGGCGGAAAAAAACAATCTGAGGATCCTACACGCGTGAGGGATCTTGGGTACAGTGGACGTCACACTAGGGATAGTATTACTGGCACACCCTGTGTCGACGCCCATTTTCGAGTTTCGAAAAACTGTAATACTCCGCAGCTTCCACTAGATGTCAGCCTATGCACAGCATGTGATCTAAACAGATTCCACAAGCCTCAGATATATATATATATATACACACACACACACACACACACACACACACACACATACACACACACATACACAGCCCCCCATCCTCCCTACCCCTCTCAGGTTAAGCAGACTCCAGCACTGCCAGCTACCTTCTCGGTCAGCCGACCCATGAGACATGTCAGTGGAGGCTTTCGCCACTACTTTCTCTCCTCCTCCTGCACCTTTGGCAGACTCTCATCTCTCTATCTCAAACACTCTGGATGTCCTTGCCCCCCCGTCATGAGGTTCTGCCTGAAGCTCAAATCCAAATGCAACTCTCGGTACAATTCCGACCTCACCAACCTTCAACCCAAGTGGAGAGCTACTTTCTGCTCCAATTTTCAGTGTTATGCGGATGACACCCAGCTCTCTCTCAGGCTCCCCTCAGCCACCTCTGCTCATCTCATCTGTCTGGTCGCAGTTCAGTAAAACTGAGATTCCTCCTCATTGGTACGCCTGCTCCCTCTTCCTGCTCCTTCCTGTGAGCCTCAGAACCTTGGTGTCGTCTTCAACTCCACCCACTCCTCTCCTCACATCTCTAAGAAGTCAAACTATCAGCTGAACCGCCTCTAGGGTATTCTTCCTTGGCTCACTTTCCCCCAGAAGCTCACCGTCTCAAGAGCTCTGGTCCTCTCAAGGCTGGACTACTGCAACAGCCTCTTTCTAAATCGGCCTGCCTTTACTCTTCTCTAGAACAGGACTGCAAGACTGTTCCTTGGCCTCAAGCCCAGGGATCGTATCTGTCCAGCACTGAAAATCTCTTCACTGGCTCGCCATAGCTACAAGGATAAAATTCAAGACCCTATGCATCATCCACAAGGCTTTCTGGGGCCTGGGACTGATCTACCTCCAACTTTCTCTTCCAAAACATCTTCCTTCTCGAGCTCTCCGCTCATCAACCTCCCAACTGAGGGACAGACGCTTCTCCAAGCAGAGAGTTGGGGGCAGATCTGTCTCCTCAGCTGGGGCCTCCCTCTGGAACAGCCTCCCTACCCCTCTCAAACAGAACCACCTCCGGTTCCAGAAGCAACTCAAGACCTTCCTTTTAGCTTCTGCTTCCTCTCCCCTGCTGATGTACCTGTTCGCTCCATGCACTGGTCACCTCGATACCCTGTGAACTCTGACCCAGGCTCCTGTATGACCAGTTGCCCTTGCACTGCCTCTGGGCTCCCCCAGAACTTAAAGGTCTTATTCCTGCAACCCTGCAGTCCCTTCTCTCTGCACTTATGAGCCACCTGCAGGCTGCACTTACTGATCTGCATGCACTTTCCTCTTCCATGCACCCCTGGCACTTCTCACCTCCCTCTTCCCTGCACTTGCGTGTTCTGAATGACAAGGCCTAGTAAGAGCTTTGTTTTGTCCTCCCCTTGTTTCCCCTTCCTTGTCTTGTCGCTCCTAGAAACATTTGTGTACAGGCACGTTATGAATGCCATACATCTATTTAGCGCCTGCTTTTAGACTAGGAGACCTTGGTTAGCTTGAAACCAGAAGCTACTTTTGGCTCCCCAGGCCAATTGCTACTTACAAAAATACATGAGTAAATTAACAAAGTATTTGAGAATGTTCTTAAAGAAGAATTAAGAAACATTTAAACATAATGGATAATACATAAAATGTGTTCCTCTCCTGTGGTACATTGTGTACTCACCACTGGTTACCCAGCCTGCTTACTGGGTGATGCAGACACCCAGGAGCTGTTTTTAGCTTTTGCTAATCGAATCTCAATTTCAAACCCTGCCCCAGTCCCATCCTAGAGCACAGCTTTTTTGCCATATCCATTGTGCCATTAAATTTGCACTTTCCCCCCACACCATTCATCCTTATGGCACTCATTGTTTCATCCACCACCCCCCCCCTTCTTTTTATCATTTCCCTAGGCAACACCTAGTATATTTCTGTACTATCCACCTCATTGTTCCTTCTATGCCTACACAAATGGTACATTCCCACTGTTCAATGTTTGTCCCCCTTCTTAACATGTAGTCTGGCATTTTCCCTTTCCCCCATAATGTGGCTCTGGCTGCAATTTTGCAGTAAGACAATGCATTACTTACCGTAAAAGCATTTCTGATGGTTGTATCTGCTTAGATTCACATGCTGTGCATAGGTCCGACATCCAGTGGTCACTGCGGAGTATTGCATTTTGTTTTTCGTAGTCGAAAAGGGGACGTCAACAAGGCGTGTCTGTAACACTATCCCTATAGTGACGTGCGTTGTACCCACAATCCCTCACGCGTCGAGGTCCCTCTGTTTGTATTTTTCTGCCCTGAGGGAGCCTTCTAGACCTGAGTGAGTACAGAAAAGAGAGAAATATAGAAAAGGATGTCTATGTTCCTTCCATCCGAGCGGGGAGGAAGGGTGGGCGCATGTGAATCTAAGCAGATACAACCATCAGAAATGCTTTTACGGTAAGTAATGCATTGTCTTCTGATGTTTGTTAATCTGCTTAGAATCACATGCTGTGCATAGACTAGCGAGCAGTACCCGGAGTTGGCGGTGGGTTATGAGAAGGAACAGTAGAGAAAAGATGTCTTAATACTGCCTGTCCCACCTGGGAGTCAGATCTAGAGTGTGCATCTAGACAGTAGTGTTTTGTAAAGGTGTGCACAGAACTCCAGGAAGCCGCTTTGCAGATGCACTCAAGGGGAACATTTGCAATGAATGCTATGGACGCCCCCGTGCCTCGAGTAGAATGTGCTCTTGGCCTAAAGGGAAGTTCTCTCTTAGCAAGAGTATAGCAGAGAGTGATGCATTGAACAATCCATCTAGAAATAGTGGACTTTGAAACTGCATCCCCTTCTCTTCCTGCTGCCACCGAGACGAAGAACTGATTAGTCTTCCTCAGTGGTCTGGTTCTTTCCATGTAGAACATGACCGCTCTGCGGACATCTAGTGTGTGCAGAGTCCTTTCTTCCAAGTTGGAAGGATTTTGAAAGAACGCTGGTAGTTCTATAGACTGGTTTACGTGGAATTTTGAGATGAATTTTGGAGCAAACCTTGGGTGAGTGCGTAGAACCACCTTATCTCTGTGAACTGTAACGAAGGGGTCTAGAACAGAAAGAGCCTGTAGTTCACTTACTCTCCTGATGGAGGTGATAGCTATTAGAAAAGCAGTCTTAAGAGTAAGGTTTTTAAGAGATGCTTTGTGCATGGGTTCAAGTGGTGAGCCCAGGAGTCTGGTAAGTACCACGTTAAGGTCCCATCCGGGAGCTGGGTCAGCTATCGGGGGGTGTATTCTCTTTACTCCCTCCATGAAGGCCTTTATAACAGGGATCTTCCACCACGACACTTTGAGTTGGGAAGTGGTGTATGCAGAAAGTGCCGCTAGGTGGACTTTAATGGAATTGAACACTAGACCTGAATTAAATAAATGGGTCAGGTATAGAACAATATGTGTGGGAGAGCAGTCAATTGGGTTGATGCTCTTTCCTCTGCACCAGATGACAAATCTCTTCCACTTGCTAGAATAGCAGTGGCGAGTGTTAGGTTTTCTGGCTTCCCTGAGGATGTCCATGCATCTCTGCGGGAGCTGTAGATGTCCAAATTCTATGATCTCAGGAGCCAGGCTGCTAAGTTCATGTTCTGTGGGCATGGATGCAGAGTCCTGCCCTTGTCTTGTGACAGCATGTTGTACGGGCAGGGGAGTTTCACTGGGGGAGATAGAGACATCTCCATCAAGTGAGCGAAATGGCTGTCGGGCCCACATTGGGGCCACCAGTATCATGGTTACTTGTTCCTGGTGCATTTTGTGCACCACCTTGTTGAGAAGGGGAGTCGGGGGAAAAGCGTAAACAAATTTCCCTGACCATTGAATCGACAGACCGTTCCCCTTGGATTGGTTCTGGGGGTACCTGGAGGCGTAACTTTGGCATTGTGAGTTCTCCAGGGTTGCGAACAGGTCTATTTCTGGGAATCCCCATTGCGTGAAGACGTCGAAGACGATGTCTTCGTGCAGTCGCCATTCGTACTCTTCGGGCAGGGGAAAATCCCTGCTGAGTTTGTCTGCCAGCAGATTGAGTTCCCCTGGTACATGTTGTGACAGTAGGAACATATTTTGTTTGAAAGCCCACTTCCATATATTTTGGGCCAGTTTGGACAGTCCTGGAGAGTGGGTTCCCCCCTGCTTGTTGATGTAATACATGGCTGTGGTGCTGTCTGTGAGGACCATCACTGTCCTGCCTCGTAGGTGTTCCTGGAAGGCTTTTAGCGCCTTGAACACCGCTAGTAGCTCCAGAAAATTGATGTGTTTGGATGCTACGTTCGGAGTCCACACTCCGTGAGCAGTCTGATGGGATAGGTGAGCCCCCCATCCTGTGAGGGATGCGTCTGTGGTTAGAGTGGCTTCCGCCGCGGGTGTGGCAAAGGGTTTCCCTTTTTCCAGGTTTTCCTTTGTCCACCACCGTAGCGAGAGAACTAAGGCCTGCGAGACCACCACTAGATCGTCCCATAGTCCGCTGGCCTGACACTACTGGCTGTTGAGCCATTCTTGCATTGGGCGCAGGCGCGCGTGAGGTACCAAATAAATACACGACGCCATCATGCCTAGCAAGCGCATTGCTTTGCGTACCGTCACCTCTCGACCGGTCACATATTGAGGGATCTGAAACAGCATGTTTTGGACCCTCTCTTTGGAGGGGAAGACGAGGCCGTCCTTTGTTTGAATTAGAGCCCCTAGGAATTGTTTGATTTGGCTGGGGTCTAGGCTGGACTTCTTTTCGTTGATGGAGAAGCCCAACTGGAACAAAAGGTCTACAGTCTTTTGGGTATTGGAGAAGCAGGTTTCGTAAGAATCCCCTGTTATGAGCCAGTCGTAGAGGTAAGGGTAAACTGTGATGGGAACCTGCGCAGGTGGGCCGCTGCCAGCACCTTCGTGAATACCCTTGGTGCAGATGCTATGCCGAAGGGTAGCACTCTGAACTGGTAGTGTTTGCCCTCTATCATGAACCGGAGGTATTTTCTGTGCGCTGGCAACATTAAAATATGAAAGTATGCATCTTTCATGTCCAATGTTGTCATGTAATCTCCCTGTGATAGCAGTGGGATCACTTCTTGTAAAGTCACCATACGAAACTTTTGGGGTTTGATAAACTTGTTCGCTGGGCGCAGATCTAATACAGGGCGCATGGTTAGATCCTTTTTGGGTACAAGGAAGTACACTGAATAAATACCTTCCGTTACCTGGGATAGAGGTACGACCTCTATGGCTCCTTTTTCCAGCAGTTGTTGTACTTCTTGGAGAAGGATGGCAAGATGTTCCGGTGTCATGCGACGTCCCCTCGGGGGTTTGTATGTTGGGGAACTGTTGAATTTGATGCAGTATCCGTGGGCTACGGTGGAAAGTACCCAGCGGTCTGACGTTATACCCTCCCATGCTGGAAGAAAGGATGGTATCCGGCCCCCGACCGGTGTAGCATGGGAGGGGACGCGAATCTTCGCGTCACTTGGTGTTGTTGGGGGCTTGGGAGCCTCTGGGGGTGGACCCCCGGCCTCTTCCTTTGCCCCGGCGCTGGCCTCTTTGGCTGTACTGGCCACTATTGGTCTGGAAATTGGTGGCAGGGTACTGTTGCTGTTGGTTTTGTTGTTGGCGTTGGCCACGAAAAAAGCGTTTGTTGCCATAGCCGCGCCTGGTAGAGGGTTTAGAGATTTGGTCAAGAGTTTTGATAGTAAACTCTTTTTTAGCCATCTCCAGAGCCTCATCCACCGCTTTCCCGAAGAGGTTTGAGTCTTCAACAGGTTTATTTATTAAAGACACCTGTGTCTCCGGTTTGAACCCTGAGTTGCGCAGCCATTCGTGGCGTTTTAGGATTATTCCCTGAACTAGGGAACGTCCCTCAGTTTCTGCCGCATCCAGAGAGCTCTTTACAATACTCTGGTTGACCTGGGTTCCTTCGCCAATAGTTGTAAGCAGGCGTGTACGTAATGGTTCCGGCGCTTCTTCGGCGTCTTTGCGCAGTTTGGCCCACTGCGCGTCCGCATAGCTAGCGAGCAAAGAATTGTTGTTTGCAATTCTTGCCGAAAAAGCAGCCGAGGATGTAACTCTTTTTGCAAGGGCATATAACCGCTTGCCCTCCTTGTCAGGTGGTGCCTCACTGGTGGAAAGTGGTACCCCTGCCCTCTTTCTTGTGTTGGTTACTACCAGGGAATCCGGAATGGAATGTCCCCTGATGTACAGCGGGTCTGAGGGTGAAGGAGTGAAAAGTTTTTCAATTCTAGGATGGACCCCTCTGATTAGTGCGGGTGTGGACAGCTAAGGGATGATTCTTCTCTTCACCGAAGCGAGGAGGGGAATGGTCTGACTGACCGGGGGTTTCTCCTTAATTACTCTTTCCACAAAGTCTAATTCAGGAGAGAGCTCCCCAGTGTCCAGTTCGAAATGTGCTGCTGCTCTGCGCAACAGGGCATTAAATGTGGGCTGATCGTCAATGGGAGATGTGTTTCTAATAGGTGAATTGTCAGGAGGATTTAGGTTCAGGACATCAGTGTCGGAATATATTGATGGGGATTGCCAGGGGTGAGAAGGTCCTTCTTCTGGATTTTCTCCGAAGCCTTCTCCTACTAAGTCTGGGCTGTCTTCCAGACCTTCCTCCTGGTTCCGTCCCTCTTCCTCGTCCATAAAATCATCCTCTTCCTCAAAATAATGTTCTTCCCCAGTGAGGTCATACACACTATGGAAGTCTGAGGCTGTGTCCTGGTGGGGATTGACTAGTCTCGGAATTTTGGCCCTGGGGTCCTCCTGAGGCCCTTCTCTTATTCTCTTGGGAGTGGGAGGGTTCTGGGTATTCATAAACCTCTCCATTCTTTCCATGCAGAGATGGAGCCTTTCCATGGTTTCATGGGGTACCCCTGAGCGGTCTAGCGGGGGAAAATTGGTGTCTTGTAGCTGAAAACGGCTCGACCTCTCCCACAACGTCGAGGAAAGTGTCCCGTCGCCCTTCGAAAAGCCTTCAGGTGTGTTGGGAATCCCTTCGACTGAAGGAGATCGTCCCTGCCTTTCTTCGGGCATTTTCGGCGTGTCTTTCGACCTTTGCGTAGCGCTCGACGAGTGTTTCGGCATACGCTTGTGGGCGTCGGCTACCACGATCCTCGCCAAGCTCTCAGCGACTCGTTTGTCAGCAGAGGGCTGTGGTGTCGACGTTATGGGTGTCGATCGCTCTACGGCGGCATGCGCTTTCTGCTGATGCGCGGCGGCCGATGATTTGGGGGCGGCGCCCTTATTTGCCGAAAGCCCAGTCGCTGGTCGCGGCTGCGAGAGGGGCTTCGAACCCGAACGGTCCGAGGAGGCCGCCGGTGAAACCTGCGTCTCCTTGGGCGCTGATGCTCTCTTCGCCTTCGACGAAGAAGAGCCATGGGTTGTGTGCTTATGTGTGGTCTTGTGTGCGTCAATGTCGCCGGGGTGTTCATCCCCATAAGCAGGGCGCGAGCCGAGCCCGTCGGGGCCGGGGACAGACGACGAAGCGCGTGTGCCTCTCTATGGGGGTTTTCGACTTCCTTAGCGGAGGTCGTGGTATCACGTTCCTCGTCACTGTCGGAGGTAGCAACGGTGGGTGGAGCGTCGGCCTTCGACATAGCGTAGGCCGCCCACCTCTTGACCCTAGGGTCTTTTAGAGTCTTCGGCTTAAGAAGCCGACAAGCCGTGCAACCTTCCTCTTTGTGATCGAGGGGCAAGCAGCGGTTACACCGTGAATGCTTGTCCTTCCAAGTAAACTTGCCCTTGCAAAGCGGGCAAAACCTAAAGGGTGTCCTCTCCATAGCCGAGGCAATAAATCGTGATAACCACCCCAAGGGAAAGGAAAGGCATTCTCAGAAAAGAACTAGAGATGTCCCACGACCCCCACTCTCCCTACTGTATATGGCCTGCGAGGCCAGGCCACGTGTTCGGCAACGCCGAAGGATCTCCTCCGCTCGTCCCCTCCGTCGAAGATCTTGCTCGGCGGAGACAGCTTCACAACAGCGTCGAGGGGGGGGGATCGATATGTTCTATATTAATATAGGAAAACGACCAAAGGTCGAGGAGATGAAATCTGCAATGTCTCTCGAGGAGCTCCGCGTAAAGGCGACCAGTAGCTGGACGGAAAAATCAATCTGAGGGACCTCGACGCTTGAGGGATTGTGGGTACAACGCACGTCACTATAGGGATAGTGTTACAGACACGCCTTGTCGACGTCCCCTTTTCGACTACGAAAAACAAAATGCAATACTCTGCAGTGACCACTGGATGTCAGACCTATGCACAGCATGTGATTCTAAGCAGATTAACAAACATCAGAAACATAGTTCCTTATTATGCTCTTCGTTCCTTATGCTCTCTCCCCACCATGTTTTATTATGGCTACATTCCTGTTCTCCTAATGCTCACACCAGCAACAAGAGACACAGGCCTATGCTCTTATCTGCCGTTTAGCCCCCCCCCTTCACTTCCGCCTAACAAGGAGGTAAGGAATTGTATGCTTACTGTCCTCAATCTATGAGTGTATGTAGTGCGTGAATATATGCGAATGGCTGGACTGTGGAGATGGGAAGAGCCTCTATTTCAGCCCACACAGATCCTCCTCCAGATGTAGTACCAATTATTTGTATTTGATTAGTGAAAGCAGATTAGCTAGAGCCCGTCTTTGGGACCCCCTCAGTACTCCTCATTGCGCTTTATATAAAGGACAGGAAAGCAATCTAGTTCAGAGGTATGATCGTGGAACAGTTCCCATTAGGACATGCTAGTAAGCGAGAGAGCAAAGGTTAGCATGTTTGAGTTGTGGTAAAGGTTTTCCGTAGGGTCAAAATATTAGGCTTCATTAGTATACACTGGATGGCATTTGACACTGGTACGTTGGCCTTACCTCTGCATAATTATGGTCAACAAAGAGGTTGAATGGAAGAGAAAGGTTTTGTCTGAGTTCAGAGATTAAATACATGTGCTGGTGAAATGGTTACATTTGAACACCCAAATAAAAATCTACACAAAAACACAAGGGTCATGGTCGAGCCGTGCTTTTAGCACCCAATTGTAAACCTCTTAAGCACTGGCTGTGGGTGCTGCAATAACAAGGTCCTCCACAGCTCATTCATATAACCATGAAACCAAATATCTCCCCCGGCACAAAGGTGCCATTCTACCAGAGAACCTTCTCACAGCTCTAGCTGGCATTAGCTTCCTCCATGCTCCCCTAAACCAACAACAAGTTGTGCCTTCAAGGAGTTAGTAACAAAATACACCCTGCATTGTTGGGCCGCTTTCAATTGTTTTATAGAAACAGCAAAAATGGTTTGCTTTTGTGAAACTGCCCTTGGCCAACAGTTTTTTGTTTTTGATGTGTCTTGAGTGTACATTGGTTAGGCTGCTGTTACTCTGCATTATTATGCTACACTCCTACCCTTTTTGCTCAGGTTGGTTTACAGACCCATTTCTGTACTTCCCAAGTCATCAACATCTTTCAGACCTTCCAGGATTTTGCGGCATGAAATGGCAAATTTTGCGGCACAAACCTTTATTTATTGCAGCATTTTTGCGGGACATTTTGTATTAACTGGAGGGTGTAAGATTGCCACATTGCAGGAAATAGGCAGAGTGCAAGGCTACAAGAGTCCCAGATGTCTCTGGCTTGGCAGTACAGTGTTTGATTTGGCTACATTTCTGGTTTAATGTTCATGCCTATTTAATAGTATTTCAAAAAAAGGTAGCAGGCGCTCCTCTCCAGAAAGAACATGGCATGATAACCTGTTCTGAGATGAGAGTTTGCAGCACATGCTTTTTGCTCACTGTACCTTTCACAGATGGAAATGTCCATTTGCATATCAGTCTTTGTCCCGCCCACATGGGCAGTCCAGCACCGAAACGCTATGGCAATTCCTCTCTGAACAAGAGTACCAAAAGCAACCCCATACACGTGTTATCATGCCATGTTCTTTCTGGAGAGGAGCGCCTGCTACCTTCTTTGAACTATTTAATAATATTAACTAAATTGATTATTATCAATTGTAATGCTGAAAATATCCCCCTTCTATGTTCTCCAATCCCCCAAACACCCACACACCTCTCTCACCAACACACATCTCACCAACTCTACATCGCCAACTTACATTCCTTAACCTCTCACTCTGTCATACAAATACTCACGTGCTATGTCACACTGTCAAGTCACAATTTGCACTGCCCAGCCCCTGCCACACTCCAAATCCTACTCCCAACTCACACCTTACACTCTACAATTCCTCCCGCAATATACAGTCTTTCATTCTTTTGTGCTGCTTCTGCATCTTGCATCATGTCTCCCATTCTATCACACTCTTCCCTCATCCTTTTTCCCCCAATCTGCCTCTTTCTGGCCAACCGCTTCCTCTCTGCTTTCTGGCTCACTGACCACACGCTCCCTATACTTTCTGTACCTCTACTCGCTCTTAGATTTCTGGCCCACCGCATCCTCTGCTCTCTTGTGCAGCGCTTCCTCCTCTGACCCACTGCTCTCCCTTTGCTTTCTTGCCTATCACTTCACATCTCACCCATCACTCTCCCTCTTGCATAGTGTAACAATTTTTTTTAAAATGTAGATTTTGACCCAGTTCCTCAAATAATGGGGCATTTAAAAAAAGAACGGAGGATATGCTATTTTTAGACAACCCATTTTTGGAAATGAGCAGGTCACCTTATTCTCAAAGGTGACTGGCGCATTTCCACACGCTTGAGGTGTAGCGCAAATTGTGCGCTGGCCAGCTGCCTTGAATGGTGTTCTGGGTTGTTTGACCGAAGTGTAATTATTTGCGGCAGAATTGACCGTAGTCCATTTCACTGCGAATTGATTTGCACTTCAGCGAAGCAACCCAAAATGTACCTTTCACCACCACCCCGCCCCTACTTAACTGCTTGGTCACTGCCACTTCCCCTGCAACCGTGTGGTGCCAGATCCGTCCCTCTAACGCGGGTCGGATCCGACTGCGGAGGGTCCCTTTTTAGTTATTTTCTTTTTGTTTTGTCCCCGGCTCCAATCTTGAGGATAATGGGGAAAACACTTCTGCAACCACCCTAGACCAAAAATACTGAACATGGGGAGCGGGTGACACCCCCGCAACACATGTTCAGTATTTATAAAAATTGATCGAATAGTACTGGACGAAATAGGTCAAATTGTAACATTCGATAGATTTTTGTCATCAAAATGGGCAGTACTTTGAATAGAATCGCTCTCCCGACTGTTCTGCAAGCTCCTAGCGCCTTTCACAGGGACAAGCCCTCCAGGTGCCTGCCACTGTAAAATGCAACCCAAAAAATGCATTTTTATCCTGTTTGAGGAACAGAAATGCAAGCGGCACAGCAGCGGTTCATACCTTAAAAGAAATGCATGACAGGGTCAGGAAAGACCCCGTCATGCAGTGGCAGCCCCACATCCCGTGCGCATAGGGTTGCCTACAATTTCTGCACATTTAAAAGTGCAACTTGCTTGGAAATGAGAGATGCGCTTTTAAATTGACAAAAACGCCACTTTATTTGATCAAGAAGGTGAAAAAGGCCATCTGAATGGGCACGCATATAAAATGTGCCCATTCATGTGTCTCTTGTGGATTGGGCTGCACTTTTTTTGTGCGCAAGTGATGAGATGTGTTAGCGCATTTCATTACTTGTGTAAAAAAAAGTTGAGAACCTGTCACCCTGATTATTATTTTTTTTAAAACAGTAATTTTTGCAGATTACTTAAAAAAAAAGTAAAATTTTTTTTTTTTTTTAAAGATGCAATTTTTGCACAAAACGGCCGTTTTTGCGGGATCGCAAAATCGCTATAAGCTGGAGGGTCTGATCTTTCTATACAACATAGTATAATTTTAGCACTTACATCATAAATGAGCACATATCTGCATACATGCCAACATACCACACTACGTTTGGAGATACTAATCCAGCCCTTTTTTTTCCCCACTATGCATTTTAGTATTTGTAGTCCTGAATTTCAGAATTCCGGGACTACACGTCCAAAAATGCATAGTGAAAAAACGTGCAGACTACCATCTCCTGAATGGAGCATATGGGCATATATGCGTAGTGGCTTGCATACATGTACGCCCATGTGCCAAACCAAACCCATGGCTCTGCTCTGGCCCTACCAATGAAAATCTCTGGCTCACCCCACCTCTTTTGCAAAGTGTTGCGTGCTAACACAAGAGTATCAAATGCTGCCCGGCAGACAGGCCCAGGTTGTGAAGGAAAGTTGGGCACCAAGTGTGAACGTTTTTAAGCGATTATCTTCCTCCCTCCTAAAGAGCAGGAGAAACTGCATGGAAAACTATGGCAAAAGCCCCCGTGCCCCAAACTAAATAAGGGAAACAGGACAGCGGGGGGGGGGGGGGGGAAAGCGGGGGGGATTAGAAAGTTTCTCCAGCAGAGGATGTGCAATGCAGAGTACATGGAATTTAATTTAAGGGCTGTCAGAATGACAAGGTTGCTCACTGTAGTGACTACCTTACTCCATAGTACATAGTCCCCTTTCCTCCATACTTTTGGGACATGCCGTCCATCGGGACGGGACCAGAGCACTTTTTAAGCATCAAAAAAACTGGTTTTCCTTTTATTTACACGGGCCACAGCACGTGAACCCGAGCTCCGCCCTTCAGTCCTTTTCGAACGCCAAGTTGAAGGACCATTTAGCAAAATAGAGGATACTTATTAGAGGGGACTGCGGGCGGGCGTATGGAGGAAAGGGGACTATGGACTAGGAGTAATGGAGTCACTACGGTGAGAAACGTAGTCCTACTCCTACGTCCCGTCCCCTTTCCTCCATACATTTGGGAGATTCCCAAGCACTGACCAAAGAAAAACAGGAGGATTGAAATTTCCCTTATTGGAACACGATTTTAAGAACGGCTTGGCCGAACATGGCATCTGCTCAGGAGCTCAGTTCAAGACAATGTCTGGAAAAAGCCAAAGGGTAAGCCCACGTAGCAGCCTTGGCTATGGACTGCCAAGGGACATTTCTGGAAGGCAACAGCAGCCGCTTTGCCACGATCCAAATGTGCATGAACGCCCTTTAGGGGCTGAAGGCCTTGAATTTTGTAGGCCTCAGAGATGGATGAAGCTGTCCAACGTGAGATGGAAGTTTTCGAAGCAGGTTTCCCATTTAGGTGAGCCAACACAACGAGTTGTGAAGAACTTCTAAGTTTGCTTTCTCAGTCGAGGTAAAACTTCAGACCTCGTCTGACGTCCAGGTTGTGTAAAACCCTCTCGGCATTGGAGACCGGGTGAAGATATTGACTGGTTTAAGTGGAACTCAGACAATTTTGGGAAGGAAAGAGGACGAGTGCAGAGCACAACCTTATCCTTGTGGAACGTTAGGAACAGATGCTCGACAGAGCTTGAAGCTCACTCTCCTTGCAGATGTTACAGCAAACAAGGAGGCCGTTTTCTAAGAAAGGTTCTTGAGCTCGGTAGTGGCCATAGGTTCAAATGGCTTATGACAAAGCGTTGAGGACCACATTCAGATCCCATTTTGGATGATGAGGTCTGAGGAAAGAGATGAAGACCATCTAAGTGTCTCTTGATTACTGGGTTTGCATATTATCCTCTGAAAGGTTAAACTGCGTTAAAGACCGGAACTCGGGTACCAGGCCGCCAAGCTGAAGGATTGTGGGGAGGGGTGCCACAACTGGTAATCGCTCTGATGGAGGTGGTCAGGAATCTGCGGCAACCTCATCAGGTTGCATACCGACAGGTGCTGCAGCTCCGAAAATCAGAACCTGGCTGGCCACCACAAGCTATGAAGGAGAGTGCAGTTGGAAGTGATCCTGAGTTTCCAGAGCGACCAATGAAATCAACGGCAAAGGCGAGAAGGCATAAGCCTTAATGTTGTCCCAAGGGATCTTGAGAGCGTCCCCCAGGAACACACTGAGACCAGCCCTGAAAGCATAAAGAGGAAGTTTCCTGTTTGTTGAGGTTGCAGATAGGTAGAACCTCATTGCTGGAGGATCCTTGTAAGAATATTGCTGTTCCATCCCCCACTAGTACCTCGCCGCAGATTGGCAGCTCAGGGAGTCTGCCGCAACATTGATGTGACAGATTGTGTACTGCCTGAAGCCAGACATTGTGCTGGATCGCCGATTTCCAAATCTGGATAGCTAGATCCACCAGAAGAGGGGACCTGATGCCCCCTGCTTGTTGATGTAGAACATCGCTACGGAATGGTCTGTGCAAATTCTAAACACTCTGTTGATGAGGGCTGAAAAGCTTGGGTGCTAGAAAAAGTGCCAGAAGCTCTAGGTAATTTATATGGGACCGTCTGTCCTAGGCCATCCACGGATCATACACCTAGAGGTGACTTAGTGTCGACCCCCACCCTAGAAGGGAGGAGTATGTGGTAACCGTGACTTGTGGGCAGGGCTCCTGGAAGGAGGTTCCCACCGAAAGGCTGCTGGCGGATAACCACCATTGAAGATCAGCTGTCATGGAGGCTGGAACTGGAATCGTTTTGGAGTCTGGGTCCATAGCCTGAGACCAGCAGCTCCAAAGAGTGCCTCATTTTCAGTTTTGCAAGAGGCAGGGTTAACACGCAGTCTCTGGAACAACCAGGCCCACATGTGGGAGGACTGGAGGAAAAGCTGGCACGTGGTTGATATGTCCACAAATTCTGTCCTCTGACGGTACGGACGGTATCCCAACAAAAACCTAGAAAAATCATGTCTTGAGCAACCAGTAGACGATTTCTGCCAGTTCACCGACAGCCCCAGATGGAACAGGAGCTGGAGGGTGTCTCAAGATTGGCTGTTGCAGCTTGTGGGCAAGGACTGCACAGAAGCCAATCATCCAAATATGGATATACATGAATTCCCTGCAGTCTGAAGAATGCTGCGATGACCGCCATCATCTTCGTAAAGACACGCTGTGCCGATCCGAGCCAAACAGTAGGACTTGATACTGGAAGTGTTCCGTTCCCACAGAGAACCAGAGGTATTTCCAATGTGGGCCCCAGATCAGGATATTCATGTAGGAGTCCTGAAAATCTAGCACACTGAGGCAATCGCCCTTCCAGAGAGAAGACCTTATCTGGCTGGGCGTAATCATCTTCAATATCTCTTGGGGGAGGGACAAGATTGAAGTTAGGTAAAGGATAGTGCGCAGGCCAGCCTGGTTGGGTTTGGGCATTGTAAACAGACGGAAGTAATAGCCCTTCCCTTGCTCCTGCAAGGGAACAGGTTCCACTGCTCTGAGGTCTAGAAGTTTCTCTACCTCAGCTCTGAGGTAGGGTGACCCACTCTTCTGAAGAGGGTGGGATAGGAGGGAGGGGCAAGCAGAAGCCTGCCCGGCGGACAAACCCCATCGGTCTTCTGTGATGGTCTGCCACGCCGCCAGATGGGACAATATTCGTCCTCCCACCAGAGTCTCATGAGACCGATGGAAAAAACCATTTAGATGGTTTATCAACGGAAACCACCTGTTGCCAAAGAGGAGGCTGTTGACCGAGAGAAAAATCAGCCACCCTGCCTTTGCTGCGAGGCCCGCCAGAGGGACCTTCTGCCTGCCAGTCCTGAAACTGGAGAAGGTACTTGTTTGTGTCCCTGACCTCCGATTATAAGGTGCTTTATCTGGAGTTTTGCCAAGGACCAACAAAGATTCAGCCGTTTGGGTGCTGGCCTTTGTTTTTGGCGAGTTCCTCATCAGTGGAGGAGTGAAACATTTCTTTAACTTCGAAGGGAAGATAAAGTACTTCGTCCTGAACCTCCTTCGAGAACCTGGTAACATGCAGCCACACTTGGGGGGGGGGGGGGGGGGGGAGATGTGTACTCCAACCATAAGGCCCCGAGCGGAAGTGCCAAAATGATTAGCCGCGGCTTCCAGCAGGTCTTGAGCCAGCACTATTGGCATCGGGTAAGCCGCCTTTAAAATCTTTCGTGCCGGTCAGGAGGAATACATTCCTGAAACTCAGTAAGCTCCTTCCACAGCTTGAGATTTGCAGCTGCCAGGATGACCTCAGTATTTGCCTGTCGCAGCTTAAGAGCCGAATTGGAAAATAGGTTTTCCCCAATGGCATCAAGAGGTTTGTCAAGGACTTGAGACGCTGCCGTAGAGGACGGCCTAGACTGCAGCGTAGCTGCTGCCACCACCGTTTATGTGCTGAGTGACATGCAGTCAAGGGTATGTCTTCTGACGAGTGTAGCTTGTCGGAGGGTCAATTTTATTATTCAGGTGCTGCCCGGAATGAGGTTTTTGCCAACATTGCAGGGTTTAGCTAGGACATCCTTTTGAATGAAAAGGCATTCGCGCCCCAATGTCAAAAGAGTAAAGGCTCCTGAAAGTACACCTTCTTGTGGAGTCGGAGGCTCAGTCATTGGAACATCTAGCAACGCAATCATACCTACAACCTGGTCATGAAAGGCTCTGACAGAGTGGGGCAGGTCTTTGCTATCCTGGTCCACTTGATCTTCATCCAATGCGGCGGGAACAGAAACTCCGCAGCACGTGGCACCTCAGACCCTGTGGGCAGACTTGACTGCGCAACGAGTCTTTAGTATAGGTGAAAGTGGAGGCAGTGGTGGTAATGGAGGAGGCGGCCTCACTGGAAGAAGGTGGCACTACCGGAACCTGCTGAGTAGCCGCAGCAAGTTGCGGCTCGAGTATGCCGTCATCGGGTCAGAGTGCATAAGGCCTGGAACTTGCCAAAAAACATGTCCTCAGAGGAAGGTCTAGACGCAGGAGTGGATAGAGGGGGCATACCCCCAGGATTACAAAGAGGCTGTTGGTTGCCAGGATGGCCCTCCACCAGCTGCCTTCACGTAAACTGCCCCGGGAGGATAGCTCAGCAGCAACGTGCGTACCTTGGAAGCAAGACGACACGAAGCAACACAGGTTCGATCCCCGGGTCCACACTTAGAAACTTCTGGGTGTTTAAGCGCCTTCTCAATACGCAACTAAGACAAAAACTATTATGCAACTGTGTGAGCGCTTTAAAAATGTAAAACAAATAAAAATAAAAAACTAAGCGTGCAGATGTAGGAGTGAGACTGTAGCAGCGCAAAACGAGCAGGCCAATCCATTGGAGGACGGAACAGATTCCTATTGTCCACATTATGTGGAAAGGGCTGCCTGGCCCCAAAAACAGGCCCCTCGGTACCAGCCGTTGCGAACGTTAGTGAGAGTTAGTCAAAATGGCCGCCTCAGACTGCGTAGGCTGGGCTGCCATTTTGTTACTGCCTGAGGTGAACTGCGTCACAGGTGTCAGTGAGGCCACTATCAGTGCAGGGGACTGTCAATTTTAGCCTTGTGGCAGGGAACCTCGGCAGAGCTGGTGCTTGCAGATCTAGAGCACTTTTGCAACCTCTTAGATTCTTTTTGCAACCTCTTAGATTTTCCCCTCGATGAGGTAACCTCGGCAGGGCCGGTACTTGAAGACAAAGGAATAGTGCGCTGAAAAATATTATTGTCCCAACAGATGTGCAATAATAAAAAACATGCACTAAACATAATTTTTTATAAATTCCTATGTAAACTTTTGAGCAAACGAGGCTCAAAGTTTACATGGGAGCATCCATTTTGCCATTTCAGGCAGCCTGCTCAGCTCATGATAAGGTCTGGCCTGGCGGCACGAAACAAGAAGCAAAAGCCCCTTACTGGGAGCTTTTGCCTGCTGCAGCCAGAGCAGAGTTGCGGCTGCCTTCACGGTTTACGCTGTCGGTGCTCCCCAAGCCCATGGAAGCACAGAAAACATCAAACGCAAAGTGAAAAAAGCAAAGACGCAGCAATTACAAACACAACAAAGAAATGCAACGTTATTTCTGACTGCGGCAGCTTTCGCTTGGAATCTCCTGTGGGGGAGTGAGGGTTGGAGTCCAGGAGATTCCAAGCGAAAGCCGCCGCAGTCAGAAATACGTTGCATTTCTAAATGCTGCGGTTTACTTTCTACGTTTCTCGGGCTCCGGGAAACGAAGAAAACAGCAGCATTTATAATATATAGACTCAAAGCTGAAGCCACAGCAAATATGTTATAAATGCTTCAGTTTTCTTTCTAAGTTAGAAAGAAAACCGCGGCGTTTATTTTGCAGTGCTTTCAAAAAAGAATTAAATGTAAAGCACTTACCAGGAGCAGGCTGTGTTAATCTCTGCTCTCTGGCAATAATGAAGCAAAAGCCACCTGCTGGTAGCTTTTGTATATTACAGCTGGCTGGCTTTTGCTTCATTAGTGCCACAAGGGCAGAAATTAACACAAGCACAGGAGGGCTCATCCATTTCACAAAATGGATGCCTTCTAGTGCTTGACATTTTTGAGTTTGAGCCTCATTTGCTCAAAACTCTACATAGGAACTTTGTTAAAAATATTTTTGATTATGGGCCATCTTTTTAGCTAATAGAATTTTTGATAGCACTATCCCTTTAAGGTGTTTTCCTTCCTTCTTTGCCCCCTCAGCAGGATCGTTTCGACCACAGGATTATGTGTGGGAAGGCGTTGGGTCACCCCCGATAGCCAGAGCCCTCCGAGCGGGGGGGGGGGGCCCTCTTCGATCTTGCCAGTTTTAATTATGACCCCTAGGTGGGGATCCTATGGGGTAACCCTGGTGCTTTTAGCCGCTGTACTGGAAACCTTGGGGCTAGTCTCGGTACGTTTAGTTTCAGACTTGGAAACCTCGGGGAATACCCCAGTGGATGACCGCCCCGGAAATGCTGGGCTTAACTTTAGCCCCCAGATGGGGAACCTCGGATGAGAATCTGGTCCTGAAAGCCCCCTTACAGGGAACCTCGGAGCAAACTACGGAGTCCAGGTTAGATCCCTTTCGGGACACCTCAGGGAGAACCCTGGTACCAGAGCCACTTGGGCCCCTCCCAAAACCAAAAGACACCCGGAAAGAAGTCCCCTGGCTAGCGTGCCCTAAAAAGGAAGGAACTTACCGGACGCTTCCTTTTTTCTTCGATGAACTGCTGTAAACGAGGAGGAGGAGGAATCTGCTGGAACACCTCCTCCCACCTGACAAGCCGACGCTGGAGTGCACGGACAGAGAGGGAGTTGCAGTAGAAGCAAGAGTCCCATCGGTGTTCCAGAACAAAACACTTCAGATAGAGAGAATGGGGATCCGCCCTAGGGAAACATTTGCACGAATAACGGGAAACGAATCCCAGATGCTCTGGCATAGACTGAAGAAAGATGAACATGGAACCGGAGCAGGATAATGACGGACAAGGGAACAAAAAGAAAAATTTCCCAAAGATGCAAGTGCGTCCGACCCCGACCGCACAGAGAAAAGAACTGAAGGGCGATGCGCAGGGCAGAGCTCAGGAAGGCGGGACTACGGTCACGTGTGGTGGCCCCACATAAAAATAAAATGGACAAAAATGTTACTTTTTATGCTAAAAAGTGCTCTGTTCCCGTCCCAATAGGCGCAATGTCCCAAGAGTGTGGAGGAAAGGGGACGGGACGTAGGAGTATAAAAAAGTTACTCACCGTAGTGACTACCTTACTCCTAGTCCATAATCCCCTTTCCTGCATACGCCCGCCCGCCGTTGCCTCTAATAAGTATCCTCTATTATTGCCAGTCGCAAGAAGAGCGCAACCGATTTTTACCTTCCGCTCGAGGTGAAAAGGGCTGCTCAGCCCCAAAAGATTCCCAGCACCCGCCGTCGAGAACGTAGGTGTAAGGGAAGAATCCAAAATGGCTCCCGTGGACCATGAGGGGTGGGCAGCCATTGCGTCGATGCCTGAAGAGAATCTGTCACATGTGCAGATGAGGCAATCGCCTCCTCAGTCTGGTTAGGGGACTAAAGTAAAACCTTAGTCTTGACACAAGGATCCTAGGACGAGCCGGTACTGGGGGGTGGGGGTCTGATGTTTACTTGACATCTTCGACGTGGCCCCCAAAATAGCCTTCAGAGGAGGAACCTCAGCAGAGCGGCGACCGTTACGGTGCATGACCACCATCTTTGCCCCCTACACAGAACCAGTCTCACTGCGTCCTTGAGAGCGGGAAGGCTGAGGGATCACCTTTACAGACAAGACCTTAGGAACATGTCTCTGTTTTGTCGGTACACACCTTAGCCTCACAAAAAGGAACCTCTGGCTTCAACCCAGTATGTGTAGCTCCCTCGTAAGGGGCCTCAAGCCGTGGCTTGGTACAGAAAGCTCCAGAAAAGGAGGCCTCCGGGCGCACGCCAGTGTGTGTGGAAAGCTCCAGAAAACAGACCTCGGGGCGTACTCTGGTGTCCAAAGCCACAGATTTACTGGGCTGACGTTTAGCACCCGACCGGTGAACCTCGGATTGTGATCCGGTATTGGCAGGCCCGTCTTAGGAAGCCTCAGAGAAAACTCTGGTACGCCCATTAGGCCTGCGAGGCACCTCAGGAGAAACCCTGGTAGTAGAGTTGCTCGAGCCCCTCCCGGCCCGAGAAGACCCCAGGAAGGAGTCCCCAGGCCGGAATGCCCTAAAAAGTAAGGAACTTACCGGGTGTCTTCTTTTCGTCAATGAAAAGCTGAAAATGAGGTGGAGGAACGCCGAAAGACATCCTCCCACTTAAGAAGTCGTTGGGAGTGCCCGGACTGAAAGGGAATCGCAGTAGAAGCACGAATCCCAGTGACGGTCCGGCCCAAAACACTCACAAGCAGATAGAATGGGGATCCGCCGACGTTCACATGAAGAATGGGAGACAAATCCCAGACGCTCCTGCATAGACGAGGACTACGCGACCCCAGAACCGGAGCATGAGAGAAGGACAACGGGAACAAGAAAATAATTTCTCACGGTGATGCAAGTGCATCCAGCCCCGACCACGTGGACAAAAGGACCGAAGGGCGATGCGGAGCTCAGGTGGGCGGGGTACGGCACCCCACGTAAAAAGAGAAGGACACACATTTTCACAGAATGTTCCACAAGTATGCACGAAAGGGGACGGCCCGTAGGAGTAAGAATCCTTTGAGTGACCTGCAACAGTTACAACAGAAGTGGATGGCTAATAATACTCTTGCCAAAGCAAAAACCAACTCCTAATAGTTGGCACACCTCAGAAAATAGGAAAACTAGACCTACAATATAAAAAACGAAAGATTAAAAACGTAAGATAAGTTTCACTGAAGTCTCGGAGCATGTTAAGACATTGGGTATTTTCACGGACTTGCATCTTTCGTACAAGAAACATGTCTCCTACTTAAAATCCACATGTGCTTTCTACACTAATCTTATATGGAAAATCAGGCCATACTTAACTGAACAAAACCTGGTGCTAATTGCAGGAGCCATAGTTAATGCGAAATTGGATTACTACAATAGTCTCCTGATGGGTACTTCCAAAGGCAATATCACTAAACTGCAGACCATACAGAATGATGCGATTAGGGACATTTTTGGACTGAATCGCCAGGAAAACATTTCAGCAGCCAGAAGAAAACTTCATTGGCTACCAGGGCAACAGCGGATTAAGTTCAAATGCTCCGTTATAATTTTTAAGTGTCTAGCCGGCACTGCCCCTACCTATCTAGCAAAACATAATTAATGAATGCCCCTGTTCGAAGAAATCTTCGATCCAATGATTATAATATAACCTACAACAACCACGCAAAATCCTGGAAAGAGTACGTGGTACGAATTTTGTTCATTGGGCTCCTATGATCTGGAATTCTACGCCCCTTCTGATTTAAAAAAAAACGGTGTCTCTTGCCATTTTTAAGAAACTTCTTAAAACACATTTATTCGATGAAGGAGAAACTAATAGTCCATCTTTCCTCTCTCTGACCTGAGCATCTTTATGTTGTCTGTTTTTGTGAGCGCTTTGAGGCCTATGGGCGATAGGGCACTATATAAAAACCATAATAGATAGAAATGTCACATTTGCTTTAGAGGACGAGGGTCAGTCACCAGGGTATAGAGCTTGCCAGTAGGTTAGGCTTTTCGGCTTTAAGAGCCAGGAATGTATATTCCCACAGGTTTTGAAACACTATAGGACCAATTTGAGCATAGTTGTGGCTCACCTTTCCCTTCACTGTTTTTTATTTTTATTTTGTTTCTTTTCCTACAACCCCCCCAGCCCCTTGAACCTTTGGGCTTTAGTCACTCTCCATTTCTTGGGGTTACCTCCTCATCCCTGTACAAGCAACCTCTGGACCCGTACAAGATTCAGAATTTTCAGCTTAGTTTCAGGAAAATATTTCCTCGATTATTTGCACTCATTCTACCCTTCTATTTGTGCTCTACTTCTTGCCCACTATTCGCATCTAGTAGTGGCCTCCCTTCCTAAACGTTGGAGCAGTCTTTCGCTTTCAGTTCCTCCTCTACTTTACTCTTTTCCTTCTTACCGCGCAACCTCAGTACTGCTCTGATCTGTGTGCCCTGGTTATCTGCCATGCTCTTTCCATTCTTAATCCTTTCCAGTTCCCCAAACTTACCTCCTACTTTTTCCTCACCATTAACTTCTCGCAACTCCATTACACTTTTCTTGCCCATCTCCCCACTATCCCTGGTGGGGTGTGGAGCTTAGCCCTCTTTGTTGTGCAACAACAGTTCCTCTCCACACTTCACTCCCGTCCTTTTCCATTTTCCCACTTCTTCCACTCTAGCCTCTTTTCCTAGCACAAGCAGCCTTCTTCACCGGACTTTAAGTGTACTTTTATGACAGTGCCTCCCTCTTCCACTCTGTTCCCTTCCTTCTCTTTCCTCTGACCTCTGCAGACATTCCTCAGGTCCCAACCTCTGCTTCATCACACTACCTAAACTCCTGGCAACCACCAGCCCCCTTAGCTCACCCTTTTATGCCGTCCCCTTCATCTAGTATTCCACCTACCAAAACGTTGCACTCCTGTCCTACTGGTCCTGGAATCAGTTATCCTTGGTCCCCGTTACGCCCCCACCCCAGTTAGGAGTGATGCGCAGCTCTAGGAATTTTAGTACTGCCCAGCCATCTGGCGGTGAGGTGGCCCGGAGCTGAATGCTGCCTATCTCAATTGCTGCCACCATTTGCCATGGTCAGCCCCAATCAATCAGCCCCTTCCCTAGGGTCTTCTGTCCTATGAACGATCAACGCCATCTCCTGGCAAACCGCCAGGATATAAAGCCTACTGAGTGGCATGTTTTGATCGCTGTGTGTTGCAAAGACACATCCAGGTCTTCTTCTGCTGCTTTGAGCATCTCTATGCCAGATAGTGAGCAGAGCCAAAAAACATCTGTGCACAGGGCAAAAATATTCTAACAAAAACCACCAAAAGTAGCCATTTTACAATAAACTTTTGAAGCAAAGACGTAGAAATGTTATTTTTAAGATGTTAAACCTTCAAGTAAAATAATGGATTTCTTTTGTGGTAGAAATCGCACCACTACGTTCCAGTGAATTAGTTGAATGCTCCTCAACTCCAACATGGTTTACACTGCGACCACTATGGCGGAACTGGCACTGTATAAAAAAAATAAAACATAATAATGGTGTCCAAACACCATGAGACCCGTTTGCTAAATTGTAAATACTTTACTGCCAATACCAGAATCTTTAAATATCACAACTGGGATGAAGAAACTCCTAATAGATACCATTATCTCACAGGAAAGGAACCAGTCTCTTTAAAGCTAAATACCCAATAAACTGGGACGAGCTATTTATATAACATACACTAATGAACCACAGTGAGAGGCAAGAGTCGCATACATAGACAGGGGAAGGCCCTGTGCTGCCTAACAACTGGAAGAGGCAGAGTTTCAATCTCACCTGAGACTGTAGACTGGGACACCAAAGTCACGGCGCAACCCCAGCACGAGAAACCAGCAGCCCAAAGGAAGAGACTGGGCCGCCGGAGTCACAGCGCGGCACCAGCACGAGTAAATCGGCATGGCAGAAGCCTGGATGAAGGTTGTGGACGGCCAGTCTCATAACTATTGCCGATCCCACTGTACATAGAAAGCCGCAGGGTGCCTATCGGGACACCGGATATAGAGAGACCACAAGGAGAAACACTGAAAGGATGACAATCCGAGATCTGAGAGAAGGCCACCGAGGAACAAAGCTTCCGAAGGCATTCCTCATAGAAGGTAACAGGAAGAACGAGAATAACGGGAGGCCGAGCCAGGATCATTATATCCTGCAGCTCACTTGTCTCAGTGGCAGCCACAAAGTTACCATTGAAGCAAATAAACCTAAACTGGTGGGATATAAGAGAAGCAATATTAGGGGGGGGGGAGCAGTGTGGATCACAATACCCGCAGAAAAAAAGGAAGCCGCTAGACATTTTGTACAAGAGAATATAAAAAGGAAAGAATATCATGAGCAACTAGAAAAACTCTACAATTCAACCCAGTAAAGAATCAAGCAGAGTTATAATTGACCAGGGGGGAAAGACTACCCAAATAATAGTCTTCCAAAGATATGCTGGAGACAGCAACCAGGAAATATGTAACTTATCAAATTAGTAAAAGGGAAAAATCCAGGTCGCATCAGAGAAATTAAAGACTGCTCCAATGAATTAGCAGACTATGAAGGATTACATATATGTGAAGAATCCTACACCAGTGGTACTATAGTACACTGAGAAGGGAGTCAGTCTCCATATATAGGGCAAGTTAGGTCTTGTATATTATTTGTATAAAGATATGTGGACCCTCTCTGCAAAAGTGTCTGCTGCATCCTTCTGACGCGCCACAAACCCTAGCAACAGATTTGATATAAATCATGTGGCTCTATGCAAAGGACATTTATATTTTTAGGGAACCTTTGGCAGCCCTGCCTGAAAGTAATGGACGTCCTATAAACGTGCAGGTCTTATAGAAAAGTCTATTGGGTGAAATCTCTGTTCTCAGTACAGGGATACCTCTGAATTGCAGGCCAACTGTTTGAGGATTAAGTACTTGCAGATATTTATCTTTAAAGAAATTCAAACCTTCCTACTTAGGAATCTAGCTTCAGGTACTAGACTATTTCATGGTGATAATACATACTGGGCTCAGGGTGCAAAACGTGCACTCACCACTAGCCATTGATAATTGACTCTTGGCGAGTAAGAAAAACGTATGCAGCATAGGTGAGTAAAATAGCGCTCAACTTAATGGCTGGCTAGTAGTTTACCCCTGTTGGGCTACTTTGCCGCGCAACACACTGGATTGAGCTGCCTTATTTAAAAAGCGTGTACCCCAAAAAGGTATATTCTACAAAATGCCTTGTAGAGGTCCCCAATACAGAGTTTGTTAAAGTAGAGAACACTGCTCTGGTAGGATGGGTAGCCTAGTGTGGCACCAGAGACATTTTATAGATAAGTTAGGGATGGCATTATTGGTCCTTCCATCGTCAGAAGAGATTATCGGGCATCACAGTTAGTGACAGCCAATAAACGGGTCTTTAATAGCGGGGATACTTTTCATGTTCGGCTTGAGGTTTTGTATGGAAAATGCCCCCTTCATATATGAGTTGTGAACTGACAAAGGAGGGGGGGCGGGGATACCCTTGGCCAGCAAGCAGGCGGAAATTGAGAGTAGTTTCCCTTACAGCACCACTCTGCAAAACTGGGGAAACAGACTTCCTGTGCGTGTGTCATTGGACAGATCGGAAATCAACACCATAGGGGATCTAATACAGGAGAGAGATTTCCTTCAGGCACTAAAGGATATGTTGCCACTTGCCAATAGGGATTTGGACAAATATATTAGAATTAGGCATCCAACCCTCCCAATAATGCCAAGGCCCTCTAGATTAGTCGGTTGGATCTCTGTTAGAACTTAACCTACTGGAAAAACTCATAATGGAAAAAAACGTTACAGAGTAAACAAATATTTTATATCACTTCCCAATAAAGCTAAAATCATTACATCAATTCAGGGAATCAAGTTCAAAAATAATGTACTTACAAGTATAGCATTGAGGATATGCTACTTCCAAAGACCTGCACGCCTTCAGAAATAACAGTTGCCTCATGGGTCCTCCTCACCCAGTTGTCTATTCAAAAGAAGAATAAGCCAGTACCAGCCAAAAAAAATAAATAAGAATGGATAACCGACTCGCAGTAAAGACAGGAGCTCGAGCTATACGTTTTCATTCCACAGCTGGCCATAAACCAATAAAAAACCTGTAACAAACGCACCAAATTGGGATGTGGCTGTCGTATACAAAGTTGGGGAACTTCGTGGGAGGGACAGCTTACACTTTTTTCAAAAAACTATATTGGTAGCTGTCTGTAGCCAAGTGTAATATTGCAGTGAAGTGGGGGGCGGGGAGGAGGGAGAGGGTGCTGCAGAAAAATACCCAAGATAAAATTGTAAGGAAGGTGTCTACAGTTGCATGTTTCTAGGAGAACAATAGAGTGAGGAATTGCACTGAAAAATAAGTATGGCATAAAATAATTCTAACTCCAGCAGACTTGGACACCAATATTGATAGGCAATTTGGCGAGAGCATGTTTAGTTGATGTAGGTCAAACATGACTGACCCGAATTGTAAGGGGCAAGACTGTGGGGACAGATTAGGGCGAGGCAGGTTGGGTTAGTCTGGGCAGTTGGTCAATGGAGTGCTGTTTATGTGGTTTGCAAACCAGTAATAAATAATAATAGCTTGCTTTGTCCATTCTCGACAAAACTACCAAGCCCTTTTGTTCCTATTTGCGTTGATAGATGGTGACCGTGACCGAAACGCGAACCGGTGGCACAATGCTGCAGACCACCAACTCCCGAGGGCCTTCAGGCGGACACCGCCACAAGCTCTCAAAACGATAAGGTAGGAGACCAACTTGCAAATCTCCATATTGGGGATGGCGAGTGCATTCAGGGCTGCACCGGGAACAGAGGGTCCCGTTTGGGATCAGGGAATGGGCAAGGCGGGGAATGGCACCTTTTAGGGGGATGTGCTGAAAGGGGATAGAGATTTTGGGCTGGATATATATGATGGCAGTAATTTATAACCGATTCTTTTAGTTCGGTCCCACTTTTATCCAGAGACAAACGAACAAAAAAGAGGTTAGCGACTGAGCACAGTTCAACACCCGTTTCTGGTTATGATAACAGTTTGGGGAATGGGGAATGCCCAGAATTAATCTGGATAGGCGGATGAATTGATGTTAAGAGTCCTTATCCCAGTCAGGTCCACTCTGCAGTGTCTCGGGCAGAGGAACCCACAAAGGGGCAATCCGCCCAGAGTTAGTCTTCGGATTATTTCGAATCATGGCACCATTTGACTCAACATAACCAAGTCTCAGTTTTCTATTGAGGTAACGTTCAATATGGATAAACTGGGAGCCTTTAGAAGGGAGGATTGTACCAAGATACCAGCAGTACAGAGGGGAGCATTCACCACACGACTCTAAGAGGCTACAGCTAGGGAGAATGACTGAAAAATCAGAGTACTGTGGGAGATTATTGACTGAGGGACAAAACATTTTTGAGAGTTATGAGAGGAAGGGAAAGGGCTTGACTGCCCCAGTTAGTGGAGAAGGAAGGGCCGATAGAGATAGACAAGACAGGAAAGACTAGGAAGATCAGGATAGTGAGATGCCAGAAGATATACTTGAATTTTTCACTAGCATAAGACTACTTACAGGGCCAGGACGAGGTTGATTCCGCTGGGGGGCTGGTGTCCAGGGGCCGCCACATTCGTATGCCCCCCTCAATGGCAAGAAGTAGTACTATAAGTGAGAGATTCACACACCTTTCAAGTTCCCCTCAGACAAGTACCATCTCGTCATGGGAATGGCGAGTAACAGCACGGTTTGGTTACAGTCCATGTACAATGGACACACCAGGAACCTTAGGACACTGGCAAAGGAGTTCCCCCAATAGAAGGAAAGAGCCCCAATGATTTGTGGAGGAACTGCAAATCGTAATGCAGCGTTATAACCCGTTGTGGGCTAATATGAATCAATTTATGAGAATAGGGATGACAGGATGATTAGTGAACTGGCGGCATGGCCACCCTGACGAATCATTGTGCCGATTCCCGGGAGCAGAAGGAGGAAACATTTGTGAACAAGCTCATGTCGTTGCAGATGCACAGTATTCAGGGACAGCTCCAGGGAGCGGCACATTATCCAGTGAATCAGGCCTAAAAAGAGGGTGTGTGGGCGTCGGAGGTAGAGACCCTGGGGGGACCGCAGACATATCAGGGGGGTGGGGGGGGGGGGGAGAGAAGAGATATGTGGGACAACCATAGCAACTGAGACAATGGAGACAGTTTGGTCAGCAAAAGGAGAGCAGAGGGACAACCAGCCCTACAAATAAGGGGTGCATCAGAGACTTACTCTACAAATAGGCAAATACAACCCACAAATAAAAAATATAAAATAGGGAGTAAAAATACTCTGAATAGGAAACCGACACGTAAAACCTTGTGCCCTTGCCCTCACCCACACAGCTCCAAGGATAGCTTTGGACCAGTAGTGCATGTAGTACTATTAGTGCCGGATTGTAAAAACTAAACCTCCATCCTTTAATGTGCATGAATAATTAAGCGCAAAGAAATAATTATACACAAAATAAAAATCTGTTTTCCAGTTACAACATAATTTTACTTGCTTATAAAATAAGCATATTGGGAATTTATTTACTCCCTAAAAAATCATTTTACTCCCAACTTAAAAAATAGGAAGTAACAGGGGGGGTGGGGGTAGGGTAATGGAGCCCGGGTATGGAGCTCCGCACCTCACAAAATCCTTAGTATAATATCCTGCAGTTTTACAGGTCCTAGAAATGCCGCCAGAGCAACGACTGAGCAGCAAGTATTTTCTACACCTGATACTGTAAAATTGTGAGGCGTGCTGCTGCAGTTAGCTGTGGCAGACCGTGTTGGGAGGCTCTCCCGGAGTGTGGCAGTGAGGAGGTTTACATGCGCTCTATCACAGAGCGCTGTCTCGCACACAACACACAGTGGACACATAGGGGTGTACTGGGAGCCACCCCGGTACATCTGGAAGGATAAGCAGCCGGCCCTGCACGGACCCAGTGAAGCTCTGAGCCCAATTCACCAAAGCACAGGGTTCCAACTAACCAGATCCAAAGTCGACCAATTTTTTGGGGATCCCTATGGAGCCAAATCATCATACTGGTCAACACATATGGGCCAAATGTGGACGACCCCGAGTTCTATCTATACCTTATAACGCCATTAGATGACACCAAGGTTATATGCGGCAGCGATTTCAACACTATCCTTAATTTACAGACAGACAGACCCAGTAGAGCTCAGCGGACACTCACTAGGGCAGTGCATACAATAACACAGGGGATGGCGTACCTACCCCTTGTGGATACCTGACGAGAGTTACATCCTCTGGATGAGGAAATTACGTTCCATTCAACTGTGCACTATTCAAGTACCCGAATAGACTTCTGGCTCTGCTCGCCTGAATATATCCCCCACTCAAAAGGCTGCACCATCCTCCGACACACGATTTCCGAACACTTACCCGCGTTGTTGGAACTCGTTTCGGCCAACCTCAATCAGGGTCCTGGGCTATGGAGCATGCCACTGGCTTGCTTGCAAGACACTACAATGCTGTAATCCTCCACCAACCCCAAGGGTCAACATCACTCATTTTTTTGTTCGTAATGAGGGCGCTCCGTTCGTAATGAGGGCGCTCCGTGGGCTACATGTCCCTGGTGTGAGAATCATTTAAGATTTGGTTGAGGGGCCATCTACTGTCAACGACACATGGGGCTCTAAGGGTCGTAAGAACAGAATTCCAGCAATCCGAACTTAGGTTGAGATCCCTGGAAAAAACACATGCTCTGGCACCAGGTGAGGCTACCTTAGCACCCCTGCAGGCGCAATTAGACAAATTTAAGCAGCTGGCAGACACGGAAGTACTGTATATCACTTACCCTACACGTGACAACTCCATTGAAATATCTACTAGGGGATATTGGAAAGATACCCATCAGGGCTCGCAGACTGTTCACATTGGGAGATTGGGGGGGGGGTCGCTAAGCGCAATAGACTTAGAAACTGGAAGGCGAAAACAGCCCCAACTATACAGGCATGGATTAAAGATCTGTCATATATCAACAAATGTGAAGAGGGCTATATCCCGACAGTGGCGTCCTCCAGCAGACCCAAAGGTACATGGGCCACATTCCGCCACTATTTGACATATAGCCAGCACAGACCCCAGTCACCCAAGGAGAGCACTGTGCTAGGAGTTGGAATAATCTAATGATATTGGTAGGCTCTAACCGTCAAAGTTATTTAAAAAAATTAAAAGAAAAGATAGGAAATAAAATACTCCCACTTCCAAATCTTATCTGGGGCACTGGGGACCACAGGTACAGAGGAATTTGTATAACCAGCAGGCTTCTAAAGCCATGCCATCGAAAACAGACCTTTGATTTGTAATTATTTTAAGCAGGAGGGCCATTGGAAAAAGAGTGCCCATTTAGATCACAACCACAGGGTAACAATATTCCGAATAATGGTCAAATGCCACAGCAAGGACAGGTCCAAAGATCGGCTGCTCCAACTGGGTCAATGCCTCCATTTCCAAATGGAAACACTAATCCTTCGTCCCCGGAGACCCACGAGGATCAGGCAGGGATTCTGACAACCATGAGGGTTAGAGACTCGAAGCACTAATGATACCAGTGGACCGGAAGGGTCCTAAGTACACTGCAACATGCAAGGTACCATATTTGGTGGACAGAGGCAAGTAGATCTGCTTTGCGAATTAATATTTTTCCTCCTATTCTGATATCGGGAAACCAATAGGGCAGTTGGCATAACAAATGCCACTGTTCAGGGATCGAAATTAAGATTAGATGAGCAGCAGCAAAAATCAGCTCCTGGGTAGCCAATATTAACCAGTGACCAGGCGCCAACAAGGAGCTAGAACATAGCATTCTGCAAATATCACTGGTCTATGATTTATGACCACCTCCCCCTCATGTTTTAAATGTCGTATAGATGGTGTCCTAATGCTTTTTACAGATCGCTCAAAATGCAGAGTTAAATCCACATAGGTGTGTTTGTTCAGCATCAGTTGGCCAAGGGAGCCAGTAGCTCCTGGTAGCTGTTGGTGTCAAGCTAACCAGGCTCTTTTAGTCCATAAGCAGGGGCCAAATGGCTCCCAGCTCCCCTCAATTGCGAACCCTGCTGTTGTACACCCGTGACCCCTTACTGTCACTTTGGGGCCCATTGCAGATAAACATGCTTTTCTTTTAAGTCACCATCACCTCTTAATTTGCTGGGAAGAGATTTGCTGTGCAAAATGAGGTGCACCATCTATTGCACCCCAGAGAGTGCGTTTTGAGTGCACCCTAATGCGGCATCAGTGAGGACTACATTAAGGGAGGAAACGGGTGGAAGAGTAGAAGAGAAAGCCGAGCAATAGTCAGAGAACATGCAGGAGTTGATTGATTCCATGCCAGAGTGTTTGTGGGACACCCATGATAATTAAGTTAGACCTGTTTAAAAGGTTTAACCGCACCCCCTCTCTGCCCGCCCCCCTGAAGCAAAGGCAGGCATCATCCCGGTCAATGAATCTCTGCCGAGTTAGGGGATTATTGCTCCAACCAGTAGTATATGCAATAATCCTATTTTTCCTGTCAAGAAGCCAGGGAAGGAGGTCTACCGTTTTGGTCAGGAGTTACAAGCCATCAATACTGTGAGGATACCTTTTCCTGTGGTGCCAAAGCCAGCCACCATATTGTCCTGTATTCCACCAAAGGCCATGTTTTTCAAGGTTCCTATACATAAGGATAGTCAGTACTTATTCACATTCCTGCGTAGGGGCATCCAGTACACATGGACACATTTGCCCCAGGGGTATACAAAGTCCCCAACCCTCTTTGCACGACAGCTAAAGAAAGATCTAGATGATATAAAATTGCCAGGAAGTCTGTGTTGACATAATATGTTGATGATTTGCATCTCTGCCGATGCTCATTAAGAGCATTGGCAGAGAAAGGATGTAAGGCTTCAAAGAAGAAGATGCCGTCATTAGCTCTTTTAGATGCTATAATGTTGCAGGAGCATATTACTATCGTTGGGTGTGCCACCCACCAAGGGAGTCTGTATATAAGGAAAATCTGTTGTATGAAAATTACTACAGCTGAAAGTTTCTAATAAATCCCCCCATTCGGTGTCAATGTGACCAGGAGCCACGGGTGTCCCCTGCACCCTTGTTCACTACAATGCCATTGGGGGTGTCCCCTGCTCCCTATTAAATAAAGCTGGAGAAAAAAAATGGAGGACCCTGCTGCGCCAGCTCCCATTCACATAAGTAAACGGAACCAGCGTTGTAGAGGGATGTAGGAGACGGCACACAAGGAGGTGTGCCGCCAAGAGGTAAGTAAGGGGTGGGAAGTGGGTTGTCACAAGTGTCTGCGGGAGGAGAAACCGCAGTCAAATAAAATTTCGTTTTTTCCTCCCTCGGACATTTCACATTCAATCATTTCATGGTAATCCCCCACCAGGCACTGGATGCGGGAACGAGGGTCTAGCACATACCATTACGCAAATCTAACTTCCACATAAAATGCACACGCATAATTGTATCCATTATTTATGGCCCAGTATGCTTTAAATGTCATACAGATGTGTCCTAATGTTGGTTTAGGTCCCAAGATTCACAAAGTTACGTTTATGCTGCATCTGTTGGCCTGGGGAGTTAAAGTACAGTAATCGTTGGTTTTAAGCTAACCAGGCCCGTCTCAGCTATAAGCAGGTGCTAAATAGCGCCCCTACCCTATTAGTATTGGAAATGATTTTGCTGATCGAACCACCAAACTGGCTGCCTCACTAGAGGACAGCGAGTTCAAACAGTGCCAGAGATGACGCCATATAAAACATTAGAAGACACTGCGCGCATGCAGGAGAATGGGCTGTCTAAAGAAAAGGATAATTGGATCAGGAAGGGGCGCTGGTTGCATGGAGACGCTTGTCACAAGATGAGCTGGGCCCATTAGTGGCTCCAAAAATATTAGTGTCACATCTGATCAGGTTGTACCATGGGGAAGAGATGAAATGACAATGCTAGTGGGCCGATCAGGATTTGCACCACTTTACCACTAAACCTCAGGAATACGGTCAGGGATGTGTAATCTGTCTGCAGAATAACATGGTGAAGGGTTTACAGATTAGATCAGGGACACATCCTCCCCCTCATGGCCCATTCGTGGGATTCCAGAATGATTTCCTCCAACTGACAAAATACAATCAGTGGCAATGCCCGCTAGTCAAAGTGGGTGTGTTTTCCGGGTTGGTGGAGGCCCAGCCCTGTAGAAAAGCAGATGCGGTGACTTATCCACATTGAAAATACAGCATAATCTATGTAGCCCTCACCACAAAATTTGGTCTTGAAGAATAAATTGGCCAAAATGGCCAGAAGCCCTTCCTTTGGTTCTACTTAGTATGAGAAGTACACTTGCTAAGAAAACTGGCTTAAGTCGATATGAAATTCTTTATAGAAAGAATAGGAGACTGCCTGTAGTACCGCTAGCGAAAACTGTACCAGATAATATGCAATTGTCAGATGTTCGATTGTTGGACTATGCCAAGTCATTAATATCTTCTGTCAGTCACAATCACCATCAGGTTCAAGCTGCTCTTCCACAAGAATCACTCTCTGGGGGACTTTCCTTGTGCTACTGATCTTAGGGGCACCCAACAAGGGTGCATGCGAGTAACAATGGCCAGTAACCACCACATTCCATTTCCTGTTATTTGTCTGTCCTGGCTGGGACTAATATAGCTATAGGAGAACCTGACTATTGTGCAAACTTTATTAGCTATGAAAAACTTGACTAGCGTAACCTCAAGCGATGTCAGGGCCTGGCTATAGTATAAAAAACAATGGATAGTGTATTGGCAAGAGGAAACCTGTGATCTAAACTGATGTGAGGTGGACCTTTGGATGGGGTTTATACCATTGCTAGCTATGGGCCCCGTAGATCTCCCTTGTGAGGCTCTACCAAATTGGTTGAGTGATGAGTACTTGAAAATTCTGAACTTTACTTATAAGGGCCCACAATGAAGCTCCAACCTAACCTTAGAGATAAAGAAACAAGTAGAACTACTAACATACCAACTACTGTAACCTCAAAACCAACTGTTACATCCGGAACCTTCACAGGTTTCTGATCTAATATTACAGGGCTTTGAAATTAGGATTAAACAAGCAGGAGCTAGACGCAGCTCCTGGGTATCCAGCAGTGATCAGTCAACAGGAGCTACCACGGAGGAACCCTGAGCTAGTATTTAACCTTACATAAAACACAAACAGATTTGTATCCAATATTGATGAATCCTTCTGCTTAAATTGTCATTTATAAGTGTTGTAATGTTTTAGACTGTCCCAAGTGCAGAGTTAAATTCGCATAGCTGTGTTTGTTGGGCATCATTTGGCCTGGGGTGCCAAAAGTAGCTCGTGGCAACTGTTGGTTTAAAGCTAACGCAGCACTTCTTGGCTACAAGCAGGAGCTAAATAGCTCCCAGCTGCCCTCAATTTTGAGCCTGTATTACTGTCAAATCTGTTCTTTTTACTAGGAGAAACACTTGGTGGTTTGTTTATTTATTTGGTAATGCGCACCAAACCCTTAGGTAGCTGGCCGCAGCAAATACAAGAAAACTTAAAGCTTAGTTACAACATGGAATAGTTACAGTGAATACAACAATAGTGCAGGTAGGTTCATTGAGATAGAATTTATGGTTACATACATACTTGCATATATACATAAAAGCGGGTACATAGGTCTAAGTAGCGGAGTAGATCATATGTCATTAGAGCGCAGCCAATTGAGAGGGTTACGTCTGAAGCTGTAGAAGGACTGGTCAGTTCTGAGGGCTAGAGGAAGTGTGTTCCATGATTGTGCAGCCTTCACCGGAAAGCTGCTTCCCCCTGACTTTGTTAATTTAAATATAGGTATTTCTAGACAGTGGGAGTTGGCTGCTCTGGCAGGGCGAGTCGAGGTTCTCCTAACCATTCTCTCAAAGGTCTGGGGAGCTGCGTTGTTGAGGCATTTGAAGGTGAGTGAGACTGTTTTGAGTAGGATCCTGTCGCTTATCTTTAGCCAGTGGTGTTCTCTTCTAAAGTTAGATATGCTCTGTTAGGTAGGTTTAGGGCAGCTCTCAAGGCCTTATTTTGTAGCGTTTGTATTTTGTCGAGGATATTGTTGGCTCCTAGGTAAAAGGTGTTGCAATAATCCAGTTTTGATAATATTGAGGCGTTGGCGAGGGTGATGCAGCTGGCTTTGGTTAAAAATTGTCTGCAGGCCCTGATGAATTTGCAGGTGTAGGCGGTAAACTATGCCATAGCGTTGACCTGCTTTCTTAGGGTAAGTGTGGAATCAAGGTGGAAGCCTAGCATTTTTACTTCAGTTACTACTTTGATTGTGTTACCGTCTATGTTGAATGCAATGTAGTTGGAGTACAATTTTTTTAGGTTGGCATCCGAGCCGAGAATCAAGATCTCAGTTTTGTCATTCAGGCAGAGGCCATGGGATGCCATCCATGCCTGAATGAGGAGGTATATCCCATTTACCAAGGCTGTGTCTTTGTTAAAATTGCCCGAAAGGGGAATGAGGATCTGGGTGTCATCTGCATAGTTTGTGTATGTCACACCCAGTCTGTCCAATTTGTCGAACAGGGGCTTGGTAAATATGTTATACATCGTGGGTTAGACACATGATCCTTGTGGGACGCCAAAGGTGGTCAAAATTGGGTCTGCCGATGCTGAGGTGGAAAAGACTCATCGTTCTGTTTTCTAGGAAGGACTGTACCCAGGCTATTGCAACACTCAAGAAGTGGGCATGGTCCACCAGGTCGAAGGCCGCCGACAGGCCGCGGAGGAGTAGCATGGCCGTTTTACCCTAGTCCTCAAGTTCATAGATTTGTGTTTTGAGGTCAATTAATGCCGTTTCCGTATCATGTGGCCTGAATCTGGAAGCGTAGCTCCAGATTTGGTAAACTTGCACCTGGACAGAGTGGTGGTGCCAGGTGTATAGAATCATGCGCGGATCCCTCATTGAAAACCTGCCTAAAGTCTCCTCCGGATGGCCAGGGGAAGGCAAACGTGTCCTGATCCCAACCATGGGGGTGGTGTACCGAGGGAAGATCACCTGGGTGGAGACAAGGATGAGGAGACTCCGTGGGATGAGAGTATTTTTACTCTGATAGGGAGATTCTTACCACTGGGCCAAAGAGGTTATGGCTTATTGAAATTTTAATGTCTCTCAACCTCATTAAATCTAAGGTTGTGAACCTTAGGGTTGTAAAATCAAAGCACACCACAACAAGAGAAAGACCCTTTCCGGTATTTAAAATGAAATGCCCTCCTCAATCCCAAGGGTGCAATACAAAGCCGTGTGGAAAGGTCTCTTAACCCACAGTCCATCTGTAAAAGTATTAAGGGAGACAGAAAAGGAAAGTTTTGGGAAAATGTGGACTGGGTCTAATACGGCACTTGCAAGCTGGGGTGTACATAGGACATGCATTACTCACCGTCATAGCATTTCTGATGATTGTATCTGCTTAGATTCACATGCTGTGCATATGGTCTGACATCCAGTGGTAACCGCAGAGTATTGCATCGGGGATGTCGGCATAGGCGTGTCTGTAACACTATCCCTATCGTGACATGTAGTGTACCCAAAATCCCTCACGCGCCGAGGTCACTCCGATTCTATTTTTTCGGCCATGATGGAGCCCAAGGCTATTGTGAGTGAGTACATAAAAAGAGACAAAGTAGTAAGACGTCTATGTTCCTTCCACCCCGAGCGGGGAGGCAGGGAAGGCGCATGTGAATCTAAGCAGATACAATCATCAGAAATGCTATTACGGAGAGTAATGCATTTCTTCTGATGCTTGTAAATCTGCTTACAATCACATGCTGTGCATAAACTAGCGAGCAGTACCCGGAGTTGGAGTTGGGTTGTGAGAAGGAACAGTAGAGAAAAGATGTCTTAGTACTGCTTGTCCCACCTGAGAATCAGATCTAGAATGTGTCTAGGCAATAGTGTTTTGTAAAGGTGTGTACAGAACTCCAGGTTGCCGCTTTGCAAATGGACTCTAGGGGAACATTTGCAATAAATGCTATTGAAGCCCCAGTGCCCCGAGTAGAGTGTTCTCTAGGCTTGAAGGGTAGTTCTCTCTTAGCAAGAGAGAAAACACAGTGTGATGCATTTGACAATCCACCTTGAGATAGCCGATTTAGAGAGAGACCCCTTCTGTACCAGCTGCCTCTGAAACTGGTTTGTCTTCCTCTGTGGTTTCATTCTTTCCAGGTAAAACTTGACTGCCCTGCGCACATCTAGTGTGGGTCTGCTTCTTTCGGCCATGCTAGTGGGATTCTGGAAGAAAGTGGGTAGTTCGATTGACTTGTTCACATGGAACTTCGAGATGAACTTAGGCACAAATCTGGGATGAGTGCGCAGAACAACCTTATCCTTGTGGACTGTAACAAAGTGGTCTAGGACTGAAAGGGCCTGTTGTTCACTAACCCTTCTAATATAAGTGATAGCCACTGGGAAGGCAGTCTTGTAAGTAAGGTCTTTTAGACTTGCTTTATGCATTGGCTCAAAGGGAGATCCCATGAGTCTGGTTAAAACACATTTAGACCCCATCCAGGAGCTGGGTGAGAAATATGGGGATGGATTCCCTTAACCCCTTCCATAAAAGCCTTAATATCCAGTATCTTCCACAACACTTTCTGTTGTGACGTAGTGTAGGCTGAGAGAGCAGCCAGATGAACCTTTAAGGAATTGAAGACAAGTCCCGAGTCTAACAAATGGTTAAGGGAAAGCACAATGTGTGTGGGTGAGCAATCGATGGGATTAATGCCCTTGGTATTACACCAGCTGACAAAGCGTTTCCATTTACTGGAATGGCAATAGCGCGTGGGTTTCCTAGCTTCCTTGAGTATGTCCATGCATCTGAGGGATGCTGAAGGTGTCCAGACTATGACCTCAGGAGCCAGGCCGCCGAGTTCAGAGTTTGTGGGCATGGGCGTAGGCTCTCCCCCCTTCGTGAGACATGTTGTACGGGTAGGGTAGTTTTACTGAGGGGGAGAGGGACATCTCCATTAGATGAGCGAACCAGGGTTGGCGGGCCTACATGGGGGCCACCAGTACCATGGTAACTGGTTCATGGTGCATCTTGTGTACTATCTTGTTTAGAAGGGGAGGCTGGGGAAAAACGTAGACAAATTTCCCTGATCACGCTCTCCAGAGTCCGTTCCCCTTGGAGCGGTTCTGGGGATACCTGGAGGCGTAGTCTTGGCATTGGGCGTTCTCCTGAGTAGCGAACAGACCCATCTCTGGGAAACCCCAATCTGCGAAGACGATGTCTTTGTGTAGACGCCATTCGTTTTCTTCTGGCAGGGGAAAAATCTCTGCTGAGTACGTCTGCCAGAAGATTGAGTTCCCCTGGAAGATGTTGGAATATCAGGAACATCTTGTGTTTGAGAGCCCATATCCAGATGTTTTGGGACAGCTTGGATAGCCCTGGAGAGCGAGTGCCCCCCTGCTTGTTCAGATAATACATTGCTGTTGTGCTGTCGGTTAGGACCAGCACTGTCTTCCGTTGCAGTTGCTCCTGAAGGGCTTTCAATGCTTTGAACACTGCTAGTAGCTCCGGTAGGTTTATATGGTTGGACGCTACCTGAGGGGGACCACACTCCGTGCGCTGTCTGTTGAAGCAGGTGAGTCCCCCACCCTGTGAGAGATGCGTCTGTCGTGAGAGTGGCTTCCATTGCAGGGGCGGTGAAGGTTTTCCCCTCCAAGAGGTTCTCCCTCGACCACCACTGCAGAGAGAGAACGAGGCCTGGCGAGACAACTAACAGATCTTCCCATTGTCCGCTGGCCTGACACCACTGGCTGTTGAGCCACTCTTGCATGGGACGCACACGCAGCCGCGATTGGGGGATCAAGTATATTGATGACGCCATCATCCCTAGCAAACGCATAGCTTTGCGTACCGTCGCCTCCCGACAGGCTACATACTGAGGAACTTGAGAGAGCATGTTCTGAACCCTCTTGCTGGAAGGGAAGACTAGACAGTCTTCCGTGCGAATTAGAGCCCCGAGGAACTGTTTTACTTGGCTGGGGACTAAGCTGAATTTCTTTTCGTTGATAGAAAATCCCAGGCTGAACAGTAGGTCTACTGTCTTTTGGGTGTTCGAAAAACAAACATCGAACAAGTCCCCCGTGATGAGCCAATCGTCGAGGTAAGGGTAAACTGGAACTGAAAGTCTGCGCAGGTGTGCTGCTGCCACTGCCAGGCCCTTGGTAAACACCCGTGGCGCCGAGGCTATGCCGAAGGGGAGTACCTTGAACTGGTAGCGTTTGTCCTGAATCATGAACCTTGGAATTTTCTGTGCGCTGGCAGCATTGAAATATGAAAGTATGCATCTTTCATATCCAATGTTGTCATGAAGTCCTTGTTTTAGCAATGGGATCACCTCCTGAAGTGTTACCATGCAAAACCTCTGGGGCTTTCTGAACTTGTTCGCTGGGCGCAGGTCTAGAACAGGACGCATGATGAGATCCTTTTTGGGTACAAGGAAGTATATTGAATAAATACCCTTGTTTACCTGAAGAATCGAAACGGCTTCTATGGCGTCCTTTCCCAGCAGCGCCTCCTCCTCTTGGACCAGGATCTGCAGATGTTCCGGTGAAAGGCGTCAATGTTTCGGTGGTCTGAACTATGGGGGGGAGGGGGGGGGGGGTCGGGCGATTTCCACACAATAACCGTGGGCGACCGTCTGTAATACCCACTGGTCTGAAGTTATTCCCTCCCATGCCTTGAGGAATGATGTTAATCGCCCCACGACCGGGGAGACATGGAGGGGACCTGAACTTGGTGGTCATTTCTGACCCGAGGTTGACGCACCTCTGGAATTGGAGCCTCTACCTCTATTCTTTCCGCGCTTCTGACCCCTCTGGGGGTAGTAAGTGGGGCTTGCAGCCGGTTGACTTGCGTTGAAGTTGCCCATGCCGAAATTATTTTGAGCGGCGCGGGCTTGTCCTCGAAAGGACCACCGAGAATTGCTGCCCCTCTGTGAAGAGGGTTTTTGGGAAATCTGGTGCAGCGACTTAATAGTCTCATGCTCCTTCTTGGCTGTTTCCAACGCATCGTCTACCGCCTTCACGAAGAGGTTGGCCTCTTCTATGGGTTTATTGATGGATGCCTGGGTCTCAGGCCTGAAGCCCGATGTGCGCAGCCACGCGTGTCTCTTTAGGAGAGTACCCTGTGCGAGAGACTTGCCTGCTGTCTCTGCGGAGTCCAGGGTATTCTTTACAACATTTTGAATGGCAAGTTTTCCCTCCGAGACAATGGCGAGAAGCTTGGCTCTGGTTGGTTCCGGAACCTCCTGGAGTAGGTTCAATTGGGAGTCGACGTAGCTTGCCAGTAACGTCGTGTTATTGGCAATCCGGACGGTATAAGCAGCCGCCGACATGACTCGTTTGCCTAAGGCATACAACCTTTTGGACTCCTTGTCCGGGGGTGACTCTCCCGTGGCAAGGGGAACCCCTGCTCTCTTGCGAGTGTTGGTCACCACCAGCGAGTCTGGGATTGCGTGCCCTTTGATATAAAGCGGTTCGGTGGGGGAGGGCCGGAAGAGTTTTTCGACCCTTGGGTTCACAGCCCTAGTCTGAGCAGGTGTGAGTAAAGAAGGGGCCAGCCGTCTCTTTACTGAGCTCATGAGAGGGACAGACTGGCTTGCCATTAATAATGTTTTCCGCGAAATCCTGTTCAGGCAATGCCTCAAGCGTGGCAATTTTAAAGAATTCCGCTGCTTTTTTCAACGTGTTGTTGAAAGCCATTTGATCATCCACCGGGGGAGCTTGCCGAACAAGTGTGGATGGGGAGAGTCGAGGCAAACGATATCAGAATTGTGATCGTCCTGCTGGGTGTCCTCCCAGTTGTCCGTTGCGCCTTGATCTTCCCCATAATTGTCCAGAAAAGAAGTCTCCTCTTCTGTATAGATGTCTCTATACGTGTCCTTCTGGACATCTTCTTGATAACATAGTGCTGAACATCTAGGTGTTGGGCAACTTGTGTATGAGGGTTAGGGTCTACCCGAGCTTAATTCGGCAGAAGCGCCGAAAACCTGCTCCAGCCAATCCATATACCCCTCAAATTGCTCCGTCGTCCACTTGGATGACCCAAGTGGACCCAGCTGAACAGGAAGCGGGTCCTCCACCCTAAGGCGTTCAGAGGATCTCCTCAGGGTGCTTGAGAGGGGTACCTGGCTCTCGTCGTAAGAGTCCTCATGATCGTCTTCCAAAACCGTGGAAAACCTTTGGCGGATTGGCTAACTGTGGCCGAATCCGGTACTAGGCCCACCGCCGTAGCAATCCTATTGATGCTCCTACTGATGGTTACCGAATCTTCGGGGGACAATGCCTCCGATGATGGTTTCTCGGGTAGAGGCCTACTCTTAGTTTTCGGGCCAGCACGGGCCTTGGAAACCTTGAAACTCGAAGTTTCTTGTTCAGAAACTTCGGCGTGTGTAGTTTGGGGAGCAGCGCCTTTGTTATGTTTATTAAGCCAAGTCATGCGCTGCTGCGGATGCGGGGAAGGCTTTGGATCAGATCGATCCAATGGCGCTTGTGCCTTCTTCGACGAGGTCGTCGAGGAGGGCGCTTGGGTTGTGTGTTTTGTGTGGTGCGATTGTACGCCCCCGTCACCGGGTGTGGTCCCTGTAGCAAGACCCGAGTCGAGCCTGGAAGGGTCGGGGACGGGCGCTTTGGACGTTTGGTCATCCGATGTACCCCGGCACTCTCGGCTGGTGTCACGGCAGGGGAGGGCCGTACATACTGTACGCGGGACATAACCGTACGCGGCCCACTGCTTCAACCGGCGTTCCTTAAGGGATGAGGTTAAGGAGTTTATACGCCGAACACCGCTTTAGTGCTCTAGGGGGAGACAAGCGTACACGAAGTGTGCTCGTCTTTCCACGGATATCTGACCCTTCACAGAGGGCAGAATCTAAATGGAGTCCTTTCCATAGCAGAAGGGAAGGGTGACCAGACCAAAAAGGAAAGAAGAGGAAAGGCATCATAGCAGTATAGCAAACCCCGAGCCCACTCTCCCTACTGTGTAGGCCGGCCAGAAGGCCCGACCACGTGGAGGTCCGAACGCCGGATCTTAGGTGCCGGAATCCACAGCCGTAGACGGTTCCTGCGTAGTCTTCGTCAAAGATGTTCTTGATAGACGAAGTGACTTAACGGGGACAAAGCCGACAATTCGGTAAGATATACAATGTCTCATGAAGAGCTCCGCTATAGGGCGACCAGTTATCTGGGCGGAAAAAAAACAATCTGAGGGACCTCGGCGCGTGAGGGATTTTGGGTACTACACACGTCACGATAGGGATAGTGTTTCAGACACCTCTATGCCGACGTCCCCTTTCGGTCCCCCGAAAGACAAGATGCAATTCTCCACAGTTACCACTGGATGTCGGACCATATGCACAGCATGTGATTCTAAGCAGATTAACAAGCATCAGAAACACCCTTTGCGCCGACGCAATGCCATAGGGGAGTACTTAGAACTGATAGTGCTTGTCCTCTATCATGAACCTTAAGTATTTTCTGTGCGCCGGCAACATTGAAATATGAAAGTATGCATCTTTCATGTCCAATGTTGCCATGTAATCCCCCTGCTTCAACAGTGGAATCACTTCCTGCAGTTACCATATGAAACTTTTGAGGTTTGACAAATTTGTTTGCTGGGTGCAAGTTAGTACAGAGCGCATGGCGAGGTCCTTTTTGGGTACAAGGAAGTACATTGAATAAATACCCTTGTTTACCTGAAGAATAGGGACGGCTTCTATGGCGTCCTTTTCCAGAAGTGCCGGGGTGACATGGGAGGGGACCTGAATCTGTACGTCATTTCTGACTGGAGGCTGCAGCACCCCTGGAGTTGGGGCCTCTGCAGCACCCCTGGAGTTGGGGCCTCTGCACTTCCCGCATCGCTGACCTCATAGTTGGCGGGGTGCTGGATACTTGATTTGAGTTCCAGTCGTTTCCTGTGTTGTAGCTGTTTTAGGCGGAAAGGGATTGGCCTTGAAAGTACCAGCGGGAACCACTTCCCCTTTGGGGGGGGGGGGGGCTTCTGTGTGATCTGTTGCAGGGACTACTTAGTTTTTTGGCAATCTCCAAAGCATTGTCGACATCTTTACCAAAGAGATTCGCTTCTTAGATAGGTTTGTTTATGAGGGCCGCCTGGGTTTCCGGTTTGAAGCCCGAGTTTCTGAACCAAGCATGCTGTTTAAGCAGAGTGCCCTACGCCAGAGATCTTCCTGCCGTCTACACAGTATCCAGAGTGTTCTTTAAGACATTCTGATTGACTTGTCTGCCCTCATCCACAATGGCGAGTAATTCGGATTTTGCAGGTTCAGGCACCTCCTGGAGACCTTCTTGTATAAGGTTCTATTGCGCATCAGCATAACTGACAAGCAGAGTGGCGTTATTCGCTATGCGTGTGGTAAATGCTGCTGCTGTGGTAACCCGTTTACCCAAGACATATCTTTTTGATTCCTTATCGGGAGGCGCTTCTCCCGTAGCAAGGGGTACTCCCGCTCGTTTCTGTGTGGTGGTGACCACTAGGGAATCGGGGGTGGCGTGGCCCTTAATATATTGAGGGTCCGTAGGCGATGGCCGAAATAATTTCTCCACCATTGGATTGACTGCCCTGGTCTCGTGTGACAAGAGAAGGGGCCTGTATCCTCTAAATGGAATGAAGGATAGGGATGGCTTGACTGGGGGGGGGGGGGGGGTCTTTAAGAATGTCCTCGACAAAATCTTGTTGAGGTATGGCTTCTTGGATGGCGATCTGAAAGTTATTGGCTGCCTTCCTTAACATTGTATTAAAGGCCATCTGATAGTCTATTGGTGACGCGGCCGGGTGGCAGGAGGGGAGTCCACACATAGGACATCTGTGTCCCGATTTTGAGTAGGGGTGCCAATGGCTCAGTGTCAACTTGGTGAGAATCCTCCCAATTGTCTGTGGCATCCGCCTGGTCATCTGCAGTGTAGTCTAGTAGCAAGGTATTCTCTTCTTCCTCATCATAAATATCTTGGCATGTGTCCATTTTAATTTCTTCCTCAGAGTGGGTAGAAATAAGATGGTCCTGAGAAGGTTCTAAATTTCCAGGAAATCTTAAGGTTGACATAGAAAGAGGATCCACACGAGGTCTCTTAGGTGTAGGGTGATCCGAGAGCGACACAATCCTTTCCAGGCGTTCCATGAACCCTTCAATTTTTCCCTGGTCCATTTAGATGAATTAGGAGGTGCAAATGATGGAAAATCTTCATTTTCCCTGCCTTTGGCGCCAGAATTTATTAGCAATAGCGCTAGACAAAGACTCCTGATTATCCTCAGTCTTTGCAAGCCTCAGGGTGCTGTGGCGCGTCTTCCGACGTGTCCGTGGCACGTTCCTTGTGTTTCAGCAGCTTTTTAGGCATCAACGCCACTGCTGAAGTGATCCTTGCAATACTTTAGGCGATGTCCGGCAATTCGGGGCATGCCGTAGGCCTAGCAGTAGAAGGAGGCCTAAAGGCAGAATGAGGCCTAGCGGTAGGATTTTCGCCTACCGATTGATCAGAAGGCCTAACTGTAGCTTTTTGTCCTACCGGGCCTTAGGGGGGGGCGTCGGATGGGCACGCTTCGCCAGCCAAATGTGATTTTGAGGTAGCGCCCTTAGTTTACGAAGGCCCAGGCGCAAGATGCTGCTGCGGATACGGGGAAAGCTGTTGCTCTGCAAGATCAGAGGAAACCTTCAAGATTTCCGGCTGCCCTGTTGGCACCTTCACTCGACAAACCTGTCGAAATTGGGGGCGAACCAGTCGAAATTGGGGAATGGGTGGTGTGCTTAGTGTGGGTTTTATGAACGCTCCTGTCGCCGGGTGTTGTCCCCGTAGCATGACTGGAGTCAGGCCTGGAGGGGTCGGGACGGGCGTGGTGGACCTAGGAGGGTCCGTCGTCAGGTCAATGGCATCTGATACGGATGCTTGGTCATCACTGGTACCCCAGTCACTTTCAGCGGGTCGCGCGGTGGGGGAAGAAGACCCAGCCCGCAGGCGGCCCACCGCTTAACGCAGCACTCCTTAAGAGTTTTGGGTCGAAGAAGTCTACAAGCCAGGCACTGCGCTTCATCGTGGTCAAGGGGCAGACAATTATTGCGCTTCTCGTGATCGTTTTTGCACGGGTATCTGACCCGGGAAGAGGGGCAAAACCTAAATGGCGTTCTTTCCATAGCGAAAGATAATAAATGATGACCAGCCCTACAGGGTAAAGAGGGGGGAAGAGGAAAGACACAGCGAAGGATATGGTTTGTTTATTATTTATATTGCGCACCAGACCCAAAGGTATTAGGGGGCAAAGGCATAAAGAGGGCTGTTAAGCTTATGTTACATGGATGACATGAATAAGTACAGCTCTGGTTACAATGCTGTATACATGAACAACTGGCAGGTGGATAGGTATTATACAATACATAAAAGGAATACAAAGAATAAGTGTGAGACATATGTGAATAACAAAAGCAGTGAGGTCACATATATACAATACAATCTAGGAAGTTGCCTGTGAGGTAAGGTCAAACATCCTGTTCCTTTAGCCAGTGAATGAGACTAGATCTGAATTGTAGGTGGGGTAAATCTTCCCTTAAGGCAGGGGGGAGGGAACACCCCAACCCCACTCTCCCTACTGTGTAGGCCCCACTCTCCCTACTGTGTAGGCCAGCCAGAGGGCCCGGCCATGTGGAAGACTCTGCCGCCGGATCTGAGGCGTCGAGGTCCACTGCCGTCGAAAGTTCCTGCAGTCTTTGTCGTGGTATCTTGAAGAACTGTCAAAGTGACTTCAGGGAAATAAACCGACAAAGTCGGTAAACAAGGATAAACAATGTCTCTTATGAAGAGCTCTGCAATGGGGCGACCAATTATCTGGGCGGAAAAAAAATCTGAGGAACCTCGGCGCGTGAGGGAATTTTGGGTGCACTACACGTCACGATGGGCATAGTGTTATACAGACACGCCTATGCTGACGTCCCCTTTCGGTCTCCAAAAGACAAGATGCAATACTCCGGTTACCACTGGATGTCTGACCATATGCACAGAATGTGATTCTAAGCAGATTAACAAACATCAGAAAAGAAAAGTACACATTTAGGTGGTTGAGTTGAATGAATTGAGAAGGCCACCAAGCTCATAGCTGAGGCAGAGCTTACAGGAAGTGAGGCTCTAATTCGGCAAGCTCCACGTAATAGGAACCCTCAGTCATCTTAGCAAAGGTCCCGTTCAAGGACTGATGGATGGCGTAATCGATGCAGGGAGGAACATGGAATGGGGTGTGGCATGCAAGATTATCTCAATAACCAATTGACATCGATCAGAGAAGACATGCAACATAATAGTTGGCCAAGATTGACTCAGGGATACCTCAAAATGTAGGGCAATGGAGGAATTTCTTGAAGTACAGTGGTTGGTATTGTGAAGGGTAAAGTATGTTAGTTACAACACATGGGCCAGTCAAAGGACTATGGGCAGTGGCAGAGTACTGCCCTGACCGTGGGCAAGCTGCAACTGAATGTAGAATGGTGTAGGTTTTTTCCTATGGGTGCCTTTGCGCTCTTAAGTTCAGCTGTCCCCACAGATTCCTGAATCATGTAATGATTGTGAGGTACACACCGAGTGTTTTTCATACAGTTTTTATACTTTATTCAATTTGTTTCATATTATGAACACATGTTACTTCACCTAGTGTTTGTTCAGTTTGGTCCACATGCATCATAGAGACACAAGTTACTTCTCTTTGTGTATTAACTTTCAATCCAAGTGGTGACCTTTGGTGAAAGATGTGTTATTACTTATTAGGGATTTATGCCAATGAGAGTATTTTTTAATAAAAAAAACCTTTGTGCCAAACTGAATGTAGGTTGACACATCACAAAAGCGTTACTTTATGTTAAAGGTTCTTATACTGCGCACTGTTGCCCCTTGCATGGGTTCTTGGCACTCTGGCGGGTCTGTAGAGCAAGGAGGGGGCAAGTTATTAGGACTGAGCAGAAGAAAAGAGCAAGAGCTGTGATGTGCTGTTGGCAGCTTCAGTTCTGTTGACACTGCTCACAGAGCGTAGGTGTGTTTTTCGGCTGGAAGGCGCCACGTTCTGCTGGGCGAAGCTACGTATGGTGCGTTTCATTGTTGTGGCGTAGTGAAGTGCATGCAGTTTGTTGTGCTGTAGGGTATGGATGTGTTTAGTTCAGAGTTTGAGAGGTATGCAAACGGGTGATGTTTTTAGTAGGGTTGGTTAGTGGCAGTACCCTTTCCTACGCCCGCTGTTCTAACTGTGGCCCATATTCCTTCCCCGGTCGTACATTCTGGTGTGCAGCAATTACCATCCCCAGGGGTGATGTTTTCTTAAGAGTGCCGCAATCCATCCGTGCGAGATATTGCCCCCCCCTCCCCCAAACACAGATAAGCCAGGTGACAGATGTGGCTCACTCACACAAATCAGCTACACAAGTGTGGGAAATCAAACCACCAAACAATGAGCTCTGACCCGGGGATGGCCCCCGATTTGTGTTTTAGTCTTGATCTATGACCTTTACAGCCCCCCACAGAGCAGTTTCCCAGTAAGTGAAGGAAAGATAGTATTGGTTGGAGACAAGAGTGTGCTGAGAAGGTGAGTGAGCTGAATACAGTTTGGTAGGGAGACGGTTGTTTGAGGAAAGGAGTGTTGCGTAGGATTAATCAGTAGCTCAGAGTCTGGTGTGCATTTTACTATCCACACAGGTACTAAGGAAGTTACGGTTTTCTAGCTAAATAGAGAGGACAGTAAAAGGTATGTGTTGAATTTTTGAAGCAGGGACCAAAGAGTGCCACATAGATTTCAGAATTTGGGGCAGCTAGAAAAAGCACTGAGACAGGGAATAGATGTGACAAAAAGTTTGCAGGTGTTGGAGACGATATTCAATAAAGAGAAACCGGTACAATATGTGCAACAGGATGCTTTTTGTGTGCAGTAAACATCCTTACATTACCACCATAGTATGTCAGGGATCGAAATCAAGATTGGATGAGTAGGAGCTAAAAGCAGATCCTGGCTAGCCAGCATTAACCAGTGACAAGGAGCCACTGCTGGGGAATCAGGAGCTAGTACAAAGCGTACCGCAAATCTATCTTTGTCGATAGGTGGGCGACCCTCCCAATGTCTATCTTGGGCAGGGTAGACTTGTGCAAGAAGATTCCGTTCCTGAAATGTCTCTATGTACTCCAGGCTATGCCGTACGAGGTACTAGCAAGTGAATTTAACAGGGCGGTTGAGGCACACACGCTTTGGTCAGGAGTCCTGAGGGTTGCACTGGACACATTACAGAACTCAGTTTGGGAAGGGGATTGAAACTCCCAAATCTACGAGGGTACATCTGGACTATCCAGTTGGCAGCAGCTAATTACTGGTACTTTCTAGAGGGAGGAGATCCAGCTATTGAGAGGGAGCAGCTAAAGGAAAGGGGATCTTCTATCAGATTTTGTATTGGGGAGTTAATACTACAGTTTTCCTCAGCTGGGGAGAATGGTGGTCAAAGTGTGGCGCATCTTAATGGGAAAGACAAGAGATTGGGGCAAGCTGGCGTTCGACCAGCCGCTGTCTGACAACAGGTAGATCCCGGAAATTAAAGATATACAAGGTAAGCAGAGGTGGGGATTAACGGGGGTGCATCTGGTGGGAGTTGTGATTTGTGGCAGGGGGGCCGGTGGGGTCATTGGCAGACCGGGTAGGCATCCAATATGCTCTACTGGCATTTGCAGCCGAGGAGCATGTTGAAGCCCTCGCCAGACTCCCTGCTGCGGAGGCGGGTCGAAAGATTTGTCTCCATGGTGTACAAATGGCCAACAAGTACCATCTCCCTCCAAACCGTTGCTAAGCTTGAGGGCAGCATGGGAAAGGGATCTCAGGGAGTGTGTGCTGGGATTCACGATGAGTTGGCAGTCGATTCAAAACTGAGAACTATGCATTTCAAAATCCTCCACAGGTTATACTATAGCCCCAAGAGGCTCTTCAGGACTGGCAGAAGGCATAGCCCGGTTTGCCCCAAGTGCAAGGCGTGCCCAGAAATAGGTAGTCTATGGAAGCAGGTAATGGAAATTATAAATTACAGTAGTGGAGGATGAGCTGGAAACAGACCCGACGCTGTGCATTCTGGGTAGACTTACCTAACGGCACATCAAATGCCTGGTTGGGCTGGGATTGGCACTGGTGAAAAGGTGCAGAGAGGAAAGTCCCTCTCTATGGATGTGGGACGATTGGATGCACTCGGCTGGCATACAAACGAACAGGGGATGTCTGCAAAAATGACAAAGTTTGAAGGAAATGGGCATGTAGAGAGAGCATGAAGGTTGGAGTATAGGGGGGCTGGTGAGCAACGTGATGGTAGCTTTGGATCGGGATGCCTGGTTCACCCAGGGGGTGGGGGGCTGGGGAGGAGCAGTTCAAGGGGGGGGGGGTTTAGATGGGGGGGCAGCATTGGTTTGCTGTTGGTGAAAATGTGGTTTTGAAAAGTGTCATTTGATATTGGCATGTATTGTGCTGCGAATTATAAACCTAAAAAAAAATAATAATAAAAGCTTGCGTTATTAAAAAAAAGAAAATGCAGCTCCTACGTATCGGGCATAACTAGTTAGGCAGGAGCTACCGCTGGGTGATAACCAGGAGCTAGTACATAGTGTGCAGCAAATCTAACTGCGCAAAATGCAAACTCTGTGCCTTTTTATATTCTCCAATGTGCCTTAGGTGTGTTCTTTATTCTCCATTAAATACATTCCCAAAGATACACAGTTAATATCACATAGCTATATTTGTACGGCACCACTTTACACAAGAGTCAAAAGTAGCTCCTGGTAGCTGTTGGTTTCAAGCTAAACAGGCACCCGCTCGCTATAGCCAGGAACTAGGTAGCTCCCAGCTCCTGGCAACCTCGAACCCTCTCACCCCTTATGCTTTAAATATCATATAGCGGTGTCTGTTTATCGATTGAGAGTTAAATTCATATATACGGAAAATAACCACTTATTGTGTTAGGCAATGCTTGCTGTGAGGGCTCCCTTAGACATGCAATGTAGGACTGCTGAGGCAGTGCTTTCACAAGCTCTCAGGGCACTAGGTGAAGGCCACCTGTGCCTCCATCTTGGATTTTTTGTGCCGGTTTGAACAATGGAGACTTCCTCCCCACCGGAAGTGGGTCAGGGGCGGTGGCCCTACACCACTCAGCTGAAGAGGTGGCCACTGGAAATCGCCAGACCAGAGCGACCGACCCATAAGCTGAGGATCACGTGATGACAAGACAGCATGGAAACTGAAGACAAGCCTATGGGGATATACAAGAAGGGTTGTGTCTCGTGGGGCAGGAAAGGTCAAACGGAAGTGACATGTAGTGTAAGGCGTTAGAGCATGGGGAGATAAAAAGGGATGGTGAGTTGGATGGGTGGGCTAGTCTGGGTGGTGGGTTAATGGAGTGCTGTCCGTTTATGTGGGTTGCAAAGCAGAACCAGTAATACATATCTTGCTTTGCTTCTTCCCAGAGAACCGTAATAAGGAACATCGAGAACCAAGGGCGAACGAATCGACGAGAAACTCGCCCAAGCGAGGACTTCATAAAGAAAATATCAGAAAACTAGACCCACTGGGCAAACCTTTAACGAGTAACAAAGAATGCGACGAGGTAGAAGTCACAAAATACGACAGAAAACGAGTAGGGCCATTATTGCCGACCAAAAGAACGTGTAAACAGATGGTGCAATCGGCGCATAAAGGCAACGAAGACAAGGAAAAATCAAATCCTTTACAAAAGTTGTGGGCATGGCTCCCGAAAGCTCTAGGCCCCCCCCAAAAAAAAAAAATATATAGCAATTCATTGCCATCAAGAGTTCTGGCGACGACGACTTGAAAAAGAGGCCCAAATACAAATCTAGCTAAACTCTGCTCATGGAATACGCGGGGGTTTATGCACCTTACAGTACAGGGCGATGTGAACTTTGCCTCTTTTGACATCATGTGTTTTCAAGAGACATGGCTTACCACAAAACCCATTAGATGGTTTTGAAATAGCCTTCGCAACAGCCAAAAAGGGACCAAAAGGCCGACCCTCCTCTGGCTTGATAACTGCAGTTAGAATGGGAAAAGGAATGAAAATAGGATCCTGACACTTTCCTTCTTGATGATTTCAGTACAAGTAAAATGGAATTACTGGGACGCATTACATAACACATCTGTCTCGACAACCGCAATAATCATAAACTTAAACTGGAACCCAGAAGCCATCTCAAACAAGGATTTTTTGGATATGGTCTAACAAGAAATCGATAAAGCATACATTGTACACTCCGAAGTCCATTAATATGTTTGCGGCGACTTGAACGCTGTATGTGAAAAGAAACCGATGAGAACCAAAGCTGAAGCAAGGGGTGCAGCATGGTCATTATTGATGAAATCTAAAGACCTGTTCAATGTGGCCGCCACATTTGGGAACTCAGTCCAGTATCCAACAGGTCTTGGTTCTGAGGCAACAATAGATTATATCTACGCCTCATCGGCCTTACTGTATCATTTCATCCTTCGACGTGGTCAAAACCAAGGCGAGCGACCATAATCTTCTATGCCTGTCCTGGCCAACCATTTCAACTGAAAAAATAGTCTCGGCCCCAAAGCTTGAAACAAATGCAAAAGGAAACCGACTCGCATTGTGCCTAAACAATGTCATCTCTCTGACAAATAACTACTCCAAGTTAGAGCCTCAAGAGCATGTCTTTATCCTTCCCGACTACAGTCTTCAAGAAACCGAGATTGAAGAATAGAACAACTACGAACAAATCAATCCACACTTATGACCAAATCTTGGTCGAGAAAAGACGTCAATTTAGGAAGGCCAAGAGAAGATTAGTGAAAATCAGATCTGACCCTAACAAACAACTTTGGACCAGTGAGCTAAAAGCTTACAAGTCATGGCTGCGAGACCATCGTCTCGCCATTTTTCAAAAAGATTCGGAAGACATGTTGCGAAGTGTGTCAACCAAAAACCCGAGAGTATTCTGGGCCCTGATAAACGCAACGGAACAATTCAGACGCTTTAATCAATGGCATTGCAGAGGCTAAATGGATAGAGTTTTTTGCAAACCTTTTTTTCGATCCAAAGGTTGGCACTGAAACTACACAGGTCCAAAGTACAGAACCCTGGGTGGAGCTTCACGATCCTGAAGACATAGCGTACACTTTGAAAAAATTGAAAAACTCTAGGGCCCCTGGGCCCGATGGCCTGACAAATAGGCATCTAAAAGAACATCCTGAGGCATGGGCTAAATTCATATGTGCGGTCTTCCGAAGATTGACAACGGCGAGGGTTCTACCTGAATCTTGGACCACCGCAGTTGTTGTACCCATTTACAAGAGAGGGGCGAGCGATGATCCTACAAATTTCCGGCCTATTGCCCCGTTGAACGCGATTGGCAAGGTGTATGGTTCCTTACTCTTACAACATTTCCAAAGGTGGGCAAAGGACGCACCCTGCGAAGATCCCCTTCAATTTGGCTTCAAAAAGAATGTGGGAACAACAATTAACATTCTAACGGTTAACATCTTAAAATACAAAAGCCTTGCGGGCGACACCCGTACCTACATGGCTTTTATTGACCTAAGACAAGCCTTTGACCAAGTTAACAGAGCGAGGCTCTGGGCAAAGTTAAGGTCCTGGAAGTGCCCAGCGTCTATTCTACATCCTATCATAGCACTACATACGGCCACAAGGATACAAGTGAGGCTTGACAACCAAGGCGTACTTTCGGAGGAGATCCCAACCAATCAGGGAGTCAAGCAAGGCTGCCCGCTGGCCCCGGCACTATTCCCAGGCTTCATTGGCGACTACAAAGAATCAGAAGCAAAGGTCAGATCATTCCCTCCGAGTATAGGCCAAATGAAAATCTTGAGAATTATGTATGCGGATGACATCATCATCGCAGATCAAACTGCAATAGGGCTCCAGAGACAACTTAACAACTTTGCTGATTACATCAAGGCAAATGGTCCTGAAATAAACAAGCACAAGACCAAAATCATGTTCTTTGGGAAAAGCAGAAGTAAAAGCGACTCATATGCATGGTCTTTGGAAGGTGAATACATCGACACAGTCACAGAATTCAAATATATCGGCATTGTGGTGGACAACTCACAAAGGGAGATTGCAATGCAAAAACATCTGCTACTAAAAATAAAGAACTTAACATTGCAGGCAAAAGCGATAGATAGAAAATATGGTTGCTTCTCCCTCATACCAATTGTGGACTTTTACAAGGCCAAGATAGTCCCTACACTGGTCTACGGAGCTGAAGCTATACCAGGGTTACCACACACCATCTGGACGAAACCTGAAAGCCAATACTGGAGAGAGGTCCTAAATTTACCAAATTCAACACCATTGGTTTTGATCAGACGCGAAATGAGCCAACTCTCACTTGCCGCGATAGTGGAAAGGAACAGTGATGTTTAGAAAATTATTGCTGGAAAATCGCCCTGAGCTTTTGGAAGCAATAAACAGAGGCAGCAGCAGGGCGCCTGGCTGTATTGAACAAATGGTAGAGGGATCAAGAAGAGAAATTAGACTCCATTCAATGTTACAAAAAAAAAAAAAGAGTTGACGGACAAACCGATGAAAATCCAGAATAAACTAAACTAGCTTCATTGGATACTTACATTGGAGCAGGCCGCTTACTTTGCACCTGCCACAGACGTTCCATAAACTACACGAAGTACAAGCGTATGTGAAAAAATATCCAAACCGCAAGCTGAGGAACATCTTTATAAGAGCCCGTCTCAATTTACTCCATAAGAACGAAATTTTGAAGATACGAGGCCTGGCCACCACAAATACGTGTAGATTTTGCAAAGATCCGGCCATGGTGGAAACGACCAAACATCTATTGTTAAGGTGTCCAGGAGTAGAGGCTATAAGAGGTCCTTACCTGAAGGAGATACTATCCGCAGCTCACACCTTTGATGTAGAGACTTGGTGGGCGTGGTTAATTGGAGGCGGACGAACCACTTGGGTCACGGCCACAGCAAAAATCTTGGACACAATTCTGTCAACTATAGAAAAATGAACATAGGTAAACAATATTCAAACGGAAAGGAATGAAACGCAAAAAAAAAAAAACTTAAAAACCCTTGGGTTAAATAAAGTATAAAAAAATATATATATATCTTGCTTTGTTCAGTCTCTACAAGACTAGAGTGCTTCTGCATCAATAGGTCTAAAGAATAAAAATTCTACTGTCTGGAAGTAAACGGCGTGTGGTATCAGAGAGCATGTCAAAGTAGGTATTGGGCCAAGAGAGACAGTAAAGATGGAAGGGGTTGGGTGTACAGAGGCAGAGTTCAGCCAGGGTATAAACCTTTCCGTGATGTGCAGAGTTAATAATGAAAAATAAATAACGCAACAAATGGTCGATGTTTTGGTTAAAGGTATATATGGGGGTGGGGTAAGTGATTAAAAAGGTGTGGAAGAGTTGGGGCGGGGTAAAAAAAAGCTGGGGACAGCCCCCCCCAACCCCAAATTAAAAAAAACATCCAATTTTTAGTTATTTAGCTTTCATTGAAAAGGTTTAGTCATTCGTTATAAAGACATGTAACCCCCTTCCACATGATCTGGTCCAGTTGCCATGCTTCCACACAAATAGCCTCCTTCGGCTTTTGGGTCGGACAAAATTGCAGATCTGCTGCCCTTTGAGGTGCTGGACACAGACCAACTTCATATTGAAACTATAAGCAAAAGGCCATCATCTCAATGTCACAAACACAGTTGGAGCATCCAGTGTAGCAGAGGTGAATAAATATCTGTGCCGGGTCTCGCGTTTACAGGTGTACAAGGCTTGCAGTCAGCAGATGTGAGCACAGGAACAAAGGAGACACTTCATCGGCTCCCCCGCCTTTGGATTGGCTACTCACAGACACGTCAAGGTTGTAGATGAGTGGGGAAGGTGTGTGGCGGTGTAGCTCATAAGCAGATTTTTGGTGGCACCCAGTACAGACAACCCAGCATAAACGCTGAGTGGGGGATCCTATGCCCCCATGCCTCCCTCGCCATCTGCCACCAGGTCCTTGGACCTCAGCTTACAGCTATGTTGAGTTGTGCACCACCTCTGTCCAGCACAAGATGGAAACACTGCATGTTCATCAAAATGCACTACCCTATGGCCACACAGTGAGCATCAGGTGACAATGGATGGAGAACATGTGGCAGAGCACCATCACCCCTGCTCTGCCTTGTGGTGCTCCGGCACCATTAGCAGATGTCTCTCCAACAGGAACATGGGGAGTGCACAAGCCATATCCTATGCATTCTTACCAGTGTTGGTTAACTATTGAGGATCCCTAGTCAACATTTTACTGAGGAGTGGGATTTTCATATGAATAGGGAAACAATTGCGAGACCAAACAGTGGGTTGAAGCAAAATAATAAACGGTTTGTACTGAATTTGGAATTTTGAGATGAAAAGCATCACAAGACAGAAAAATGCTTCAGCGGCGTGATTATCCATATAGATTTTAATGTCAGAAAAAAAAATAGTGTTAAATACAACGAAAGATGTAAAAGGTTCAATGTGTCAAAGGCAGGAGAGGAAGATACAAAGATGGAAATGATATTATATGGTATTTGTAACGCGCCTATACACAAGTGTTTCAAGGCGCGAAAAGGTTCTCTAGCTATTCCGATGAACACCTTTCTGAACCTCTGATGGTAACAGGGGTGTCAAATTACGAAATTGAGTTTTGCAGATACTCATCAGTTCCCCCATTAAAACACTTTTGAAGGGGAACAAAAATGAATTGGAATGAATCCATGTTCAGATACAGTCAAGTATGCAGTCTGATAACAAGCTTAACGCTTTTACGGGCAATGGCAGTTCCTTAGACCACCCTGTACAAAATGAGCTTTTGTGGCAGTAATGAGGCAGCCAAAAAACTGTTAACGTTGTACTACATTGACTAGAGGGGACTGGTGACTGCCTCTACCCCAGGGTGGTGTATTGCAACAGATTCATTGTTGGAAAGATTTACATTCTTACTAAAAAAAATGAAACTTGTGTGTGCAAATTAGGTAGAGAATTAGGCGCTGTAGCTGGAAAGGAGGGGGGGTCTCGTTTGGGGTCAAATAACAGGAGGTGAAAGACGCAAGTGGGTGGGGTAGTTCTGCCTACTGAAAAGGAGCAAACCGGTCATGAAATCATGAGCACAGTGTGAGAAAATAACTGCAAGCTCAACACAATAGGAGGGGGGGGGTGATGGGGTGGACGTGGCTGGTGGCAGGATAGGACACACGGCCCGAGTGTGGACGTATAGTCTCGGTTGTTTGGCTACGTGGCTGCACTGTGTTGAGTAACCAAGGTTGTGGTTGTAGTATGTGTGGGTTTGGTTAGGGAAGTGATTGTTCGGCAATGGGTGGCTGATGGGGTTTGATGCTTGCTCCATTCAATGGACAGGTTTGCTTACTGCTGGTGTATACGCGAGGCCTGGAAGCATCATTCGTTTTTTCCATCGATTCTCGCTAGGAATAGTGTGGCAATTTAAAAGGTCAAAAGGAACTTGTGCCCTATGCCAGCACACTAAAGACCTAAACTCTGGAGTCGTCTTGGTGAGGTTCGAGGGTGGGGAGCCAGAGCGGCCTTTTTGTAGCGGTTCTCGTGTGTGGGCTCACCCGGTAGAGGGTGCCAGTTTAGCGGAGGCTGCACAAGTACATCTTCAAAGTGCAGCTGGGGCCAATAGAGGTGCGTCCCTTCAGAGCAGCTCGCTCCTTTTATCTCTCCAGGTGATGATCGGTGTTAATGGATACGTTGCTTGCAGCACATTTCCAAGTAGATCAGCAGCTAATCTGAACACGAAATTGGAGATACTGGTATCCACTGAAAGCCTTTCCGCCTAGCCACTACATCTCCACATATCCAAAGAAAAGAGGTAGATTTCGCGTCAGTGAAACAAAGTCTTACAGCGGAAAAGTAGGGATTCCGAGAAACCAGAACCAATGAAAAACTAAACCACGCTAGATTTCTTCACAAAAAAGCGCCGTATGGAAGGATCACAGAACGACCCTAGTGACAATAAGTGAAAAGGCACAGCGAGCACTCGTTATAAAAGCTGCAGTATGCTGCGAGCCTGACTGGAGGAATTGGCCGAGGCATACATTGAGAGACTGGCGGCATAGAAGTACCTAGACCAGTGAACGGGCCTTTAAGATCTACTGACAAAGAAGCCGGACAAGAAAGCAATGCAGGGCGTTTGCTGAGTCAGAAGGCGCAATCGTGTGTGCGAGTTAGGACATCCGAGCAGTGGGGCCAAGTATGGCAGCAGCAGGAGTATCCGTATTGCAAAGAATTATTCTTGAAGACAGATGGTGTGGGGGAGTCATTTATATGGTGTTAAGAACGCAACTGGGGGTGAAATTGGAAGGGGGGCGTGACGATCTGAAGGGAATGTGCTAGCGGCAGGAAGGCTAGCCAGGATAACCATCCGAGACACGATACGTTAAGTTCACCTTCTCCCAGTACGTCCACCATGTCCTTGCCGCCAGTGCAGTCAGTATATGAGGGGGCACGGCAAGGATTTACGGGATGAACCCACTGAAAACGCTTCTACAGCGGGCCCGTGTGTCAATCGCCGAGCCATGGTGGCAGCTGCACAGGCGGTGCAAAAAGTATGCGTGCGGAAAGGCCGTGCTGCACAGACTTTAACCCGCTCCTCTCGTGTTAATGGAATCATCGCCAAACGGCAACAGAGACACAAAACTACCGGACCGGACACACTATTGATCAGAGGCCAGGCACCATCTTAGAGCAGAACATGGAGGCGGCAGCCGAGATTCACGGACCGCGCCTACGTCAAGCACGTAAATCTCTCCTCAGCACTGGGGGGGCTGCGCAAAGCTAGGAGACACCAGATGGCGACCTTATAGGCCACCAGAGATAGCGAGAAGCCACCACGGCGTAACAGGACACTTCAAAATCAGCCACCACATTGCAAGGATAATCGCATACTCCAAAAGTCCCGCATACAAGCAACACGTACCTGATAATCTCCCTCTAACGCCTCTGCCCAAATAAAGCACATCGGAATAAAATAATTGAATTCCAACCTCGTCCCGGTGTCTGCAGATTGGTGTGGCCCCACCCCCTTCCCCATGCAATTCTTCCAGAAGGTTCAGCCAGGGCCGGACCGTTATTCCTCGTACCACTTTTCCGTTATTCGTCCATACGCGCTCACCGTTATGTCTTTGAAGAAGCCGCCGGGCGTCGATGCCCACACGTACTTGGCGTCGATGTAGCCGACAATGGCGGCCTCTTGACAGCTCCCGTCCGCCATCAGATTATCCACATAGCCCTGCCAGCCTGACATCTTCCCGTGGCGGAGGGGTTCTCGGCGCTGGCCTTAAGATTCCCGGGGCTGACGGGCTCCTGCTGCGCGGACGGGGGAGGTGCTGGTGATGGACACGGGCAGCAGCTGGGGTGGCACGTCCGGCAGCAGTCTAAGCTCCGGCAGGAAGGATCGGGCAGTGCCCGGTGCAGCAGCCACGCCCTCGACCACCCCCACCAACGAATCCCTCCGCCTGCCACCGCGAACCCAAGAAGGGCGGAGGGATACAGACCAATCACCACCTCCACGTGCGCGCACATCCTGCCACTGCCAAAGGAAACCGTTAGGTAGACAATAAACGGCAATAATAGTTCGTGGTGCGCTACCTGCGGGACATCGAGCTGGGTTTGGCTGCCCCCTTTTCCTCCCCACACTGGTAGCAGGGATGGCCACTTTATAGCCGGGCATAGCGAGGTCTCGTTCAAACGCAGGCAATTTACGACCAGTCTAAATTCTGCAGGGTGCTTCTGAGTGAACAAAAGACTCGAGCAATAATCGAGTAAAAAAATAAATAAAGGCCCCTGTTTGACATTATCTTTTTACCTTTTTCATCTCCACACATGCATAAATGGCAGCCATCCCAATTTAGAAAGGACACTTTTTTCTATAAAAAATATTGCTATGTTTCACTTTGTTCCACCTAAAATAATTCTAATCCCAATGCATTTCTTAATTTCTCTGATGAAATCACACTGCAGGGAGCTTCAGAGCACTGTCATGTATGGGCCAGCAATTCCCTCTTAGTCGAGATTCGTGGTGGAATGGGGTATCCTTTCAATACAGAAAGCGTTTGTATATTTATGTATGTGAGCTACAGTACCCGAAGCATTGCATACTAGTGACCAACTCTGCAATTTCGTTTCTGTAGTTAGTTTTTTAATTTACCATAACGATCTCCTACTGGATTGGTTAAGTGCTGGCCTCTGACATAGGACAAGCCAGCAAGCACTTAAAAACCGCAACAGCCAGGATGCAAGTCCTCTTTCCAAGATGAACACATTGAGTGCCATTACCTCTACATCCTCTCTTCCTCCCTCTACTTATTTTTTAGGGCCGGCCTCCCTTAACAGAAACCATCTTCCAAACCCAAATGTTCTGCCCTCCCTCCAGGGACTTTTATAATCTCTCAGGGTTTAGTGCTTGAGTGTCAAGTTGTATTGTGGGGCTGCCAAGTGGCAAAAGAACCAGACGAGCCAAGCCAGATGAGCGATTTTGTGTTTGAGCTACGTTATTGCCAAAGATTGTCCTTGCACTCCGCTTTCCCAGAGAATTCCCCAACCGTCCTCTGCTCTCTTCCCTCGTCCGCCAACCCATTCTAGAATGGTTTTAGCATTGGTGGAGTTATTAGTGGCGGGACTCCCTTTCTCCTGCGCACCTCCTCTTTTCTTGTTTCTGAATCAGACCAGCAGCCTGGATCCTGGTTTGTCAGGGAACCAACTCCAGGGTTCCCATTTATTTAGAAGAGTTGTGGGGATGACAAACTATGGATCAGTTGGGCGCTGGTAGGGTATGATTGTCCGGTGGTCGCTGTTGAGCGAATTAATCAAATATATGGTCCAGTCAAGTCTTTGTCATTAATTTGGTTGTTTATTTTTGGTTAGTTAGAACCAAAGAAAACATCATTGTAGAAATGAATGACAATTTTTGAAATGGTGAATCGCTACACAACCGCCGCGCATTTCAACATAAGTCTTTTTCAAGGCCAATTGAGTTAGGGGGTGGGCTTCGAGATGCTGTAGGCTGGTCCTCCCAGATAAGGGCGCCAGGAGGGCTGGATAGCCGTTCGTTGGCCCGGTCCGGCGAGTTCGTTGTGTGCGAGCGTTCTCGGAAAGGATGGGACAGCACTCCCTCCACCCCCTTTAAAATCTTCAACATTCTACTCCTTCCCTTTAAGGTTATTTCAACTCTAAAAACATAAACCAAGAAACATATCTAAACAATTTCCCAATCAACTAATAACATCAAACAAATTCAAAACAACATAACATGGTTATTTAAATCTATGTAACTTCAGATCAAACAAATCAAATTGTAAATTCCATCAACAGTGCATGCAATCTCACGTACTATCTCACACATAAAACTTTAACTGCTCTAGATCTACTCCTCTGAATCTTACAGGAATTTTTGGCCAGCGTCTCTTCTCCTTCACTCGCTGGGCACCAGATTCAGGACTTAAAGCCGTAACCCTGCCTAGTGTCCTCAACTTCTCCAGAAATATTCAGGTTGGTGTTAATACCTTGGTCAGTGTCATCTCTATCTGTGCACCTATCCTGGTTTGACACACATGGTGAGTCCACCTGGGGACTCAACAGAGGTAACATGGTCAAACCCCTTCCCTGGGTCAGTGGTTCAATGCTTGGACTGTTGCGACCTATGTCTTCCATACCTTGCCATCTGCTGTACAAACAGCTCCCTTAAGTACCTGGACAACAGTGTGATGTGATTAATAATTTGGCAACCCTTTTGGATGGTTCAAAATTAAGATTCAATTAGCAGGATCTAAAAGCATTGCTTAGGTGTCAGGCATCACCCTGTAGGCAGGAGCTACCGCAGGGGAACCGGGAGCTACTAGGATATGCTACTTTAACTTTTTGCAATTTTGTATGATACATGCTGTTAAATGTATTCTAATTTTTTATTGACATTCTCAGTTAATTCTCAGTTAATGTCACATATACATGTTTGTAAGGCACTCGTTGTCACGAGGAGCCTAAAATAGCCCCGGTTAGCTGGTTTCAAGCTAACCAGGCGCTCCTAAAATAAAGCGTGGTATCTGCAGAAATTATCGATTTTGAAAATACCTACTGCAAAATTACCACATTTTTTGGTTGAATTTGTTGGGGATTTTTGTACATTTTTAGTAAAAAATATATGCAGGATGGGGTAATGATATATGTTAATGCAGGGGGAAGTGGAGGGCGTGCAGGGTGCTCCCCCTCCACCACCGCAGTATTAAAAACAAACAAAATTTCACCAACCAAAATTCAGTCGTTTTGCAGAAGGTCTTTTATTTCCGATCATTTCACAGTAATCCCTAAAGCGCAGGAGCTAGATGGCTCACAGCAATTTCGAACCCTGTTTTCGGAACTGCACCTGGTAACTAGACCTTCAACCGATCACCTACTTAAAACATGCTTGTTGAGTGTAATGTGATCGTTGAAATTGTGCTTTCAGCTGCTATTGGCTCCTATCATCAGAGTGGTGGAATGTATTTGTTAAAAAATATTTTTGTCCAACGGACAAGACATTCAAGAAATGTACTTGTAGGATTCTGGAATGTTGGTGAACAAGGCAGCAGCTTAAACCAACTGCTCCTGCTCCCTCCCAGCCTATGGATAATAATAATACTGGAAATTGAGAAAAATGAATCCTGCGCTGATGTCAAAGAAGAAGATTGAGATCCCTGACAACCCCAACTCCAAAAAAGCTAAACAAGGGGAGAAGATGGGTGAGAGTTCAGAGAATGGTGACATGTATGCACTGCTTCTCCAGATTGCCCAGGATGTGAAGGAAATGAAGTTTACCCTCAGTGAATTGTCCTCTCAAGTCGGTCACCTGGAGAATAGAGTCACCAAAGTGGAAGCAGAAAATACAACCTTGGCCACGGAGGTTGCAGGGAGTTATATGGCCTACAAGGAGTTGAGATATGAAGTTTCTGATTTGAAGAGGAGGAACCTGATGTTGGAGGCTGATCAAAGGAACTTGCGCTTGCTGGGTGTGAGTGAAGACTCTGCTTTGGACAAAAACCTCGATCACAGAGTCAGAGGAGTACTGGAGGCAACTTTGGGTAACAACATCCTAAAAGAAATGGACATGGATTACTCCTTTAGAGCTGGTAAGCTGGTCCAGGCCGGAAAACCAAGACAGATCATCATGGTGATGTCCAGAGTGAGTGCAAAGGAAAGGATTTTAAAGGCTGCGAGAGAAAAAGGAAACCTTCTGCTAAATGGAGATCAATTGGCGATCTATCCAGATTTCCCTAAGGAAATAGTGGAAATGAGGAAGGCGTTCAAAAGTGCAAAAGCTTTGGCACAAGAAAAGGGGATTAAAACTCTGCTGGTGAAACCAGCGACAATGAAGATATTTTTTGGATCAGGTGTCAAAACCACAGAGGATCCAGCTGAAGCTGAAAAGTGGCTGAGGGCTGGGGGCTTAAACTTGGATAATAGTATTGCAGATTGATGTGATGCATGATGTATGAAGCTGTGAAGATGTAAGGTTACTTTTCTTTATTGATTCATTTTTTCCTGAATTTGTTAGATGGGAATTGGTTTGTTTAGGTATCAGAGCGTTATTAATGTTTCAAATATGCTGTAACGGTTTTTCGCTCGAGCGTAGGCTTGATGTGGGCTCGGATAATGGGTGCTTTACTCTACGGCAGTACGCGCTCTATAGATTTTTTATAGGTGATGGTGCTTGTTTTTGTTTGGACGGAGTGCGGGAGGTGTCGTGCTGTCCGGAAATGTCGGCCGTGCGACACCCTTCGGAGTCTTGCCGGCAGTGGTGTGTTGGATTGGTGGATGCGGGTGACCGGCCACTGTTGACGCACATTTGAGGTAAGGCGTAGTGGCGCGTTCTCCTTTGGGGCCGCAGCACGCGTGTTCCGGGCAATGCGCCTTGCTGCATGCTCAGGTGTTTGGGGGGGGACAGTGGGTGTAGAGGCTGGGGTGCATGTGTTGTGGCTGAGGGGAGGGGAATGCTCTTTGCACAGCTTTATCCCGGACTGCTGTGGTACGTTGATCGCATTGTAATGTGTTTCCATAGCCAGAATTAGATGAAGGAATGCCACGTTTGCGAGTATGCTGCCCAATGCTAATCCCCTGCATATGTAACAGTTGTTCTTGTCCTGGTTGCACACCCCTGACATGCTGAGTGGGGTATATTTGACATGTACTTGTACTGTAATAACGAAGCCAACTGTATGCCATTACCATCACTGCATAAAGAAGGTGAGAGTTGTCACTATTGGGTACCTGGGGTTCCACTGTAGTCTACACCTTTTACTTTGCATGGGTATGTTTCCTTTCGTGCAGTAACGAAATCAGCTGTGAGAATGTAATAGTGCTGTCATCTAATGTGAACACTGACGAGGCCTATGGTTAAGATATGATTGTGCACCTCTGTCTACTTACCAAATCACAGACAGAATTTTCGATTAGGTTTTTTTTTGCAGTAATGCTTACGTTGGAGAGGGTTTGATTGCATTCTCAAAGCGCAATGAGTGATGTGCCAACACGTTATATCTGGAGTGCCCAGTTATACAGTACATTTGGATTAACACGGTGGGGGTTGCAGTTTTGTGCCATGGAAGTCACATGGGGGAATGTAGTGTCCAGGAAATACCGGAGATTCTGATTTTTATGCTTGGCAAGGTGAGTGGTAAGGCCACCGGGATAGTCATGGATTGGTATGTGAATGCCATGGAAAAGTTTAATGCTGTATCTGGCTTCTAATCTCATTTGGTAGGGTGCAGGGACACAGGTATTTTGCAACTCTCTGTACACTTGCTCACACTTTCTAGTGATGATTCACGCTCAATTGCTCAGCATGCCCGCAGTAGTTGGGATTTGTGATGTTTACACTGATGGTTGTGACGGTAGGTGGATTAGTGTGATTCGTTGATGGTTATAATAAGAGAAATCAGGTTTTGTCTAGGCATGTGATTGACACATGGTGTGGTATTTAGCGTTTTTGAGTAGGGGATGTTGCATCTATTCAGGAATGCTCTTATTTGTGCTTTCATTTGCTGGAGAGTTGTGGGAATTCCTTTAGACCAAATTGTATTTTCAACTTCATTTGAATTTGACCAAATGTGGTCTGTGACACCCTTTATGGGCTTTCTATGGGCTGACCTAAGGGAGGGAGGGGGGTAGTCCCTTTCAGCGTGTAGCTGGAAGGGATGTTCTGGATGGTTGGGTGGTTCAAGCCCAGGAGTGTGTTTTTTTTATTTTTTATTTTATTTCTTTACTTGACTATAGGTTTAGGTAGTATTGTGTCTTGTGAATTCATTGCAAGGATTGGGAAACGGGATCTAGCAATGTCTTACACTTATCAGAGGAATTTCAGAGTGGTATCTTGGAATGTGAATGGTGCACATTGTGCTGTCAAGAGGAAGGTGATTTTGAGTAAACTAGGGGAGATGGGGGTGGATGTCGCGATGCTTCAGGAGACTCATTTGTTAGATGCGGATATAGATAAGTGGAAAAAGGAGTGGGTTGGTGATGTTTATGGTTCATCGTTCACTACTGGTTCTAGGGGTGTGTGTATTCTTTTTAGGAAGAATCTCCAGATCACTGGGGTGAAGTGTGTGAAGGATGGGGATGGAAGGATAGTATGTGTCACTGCACATATTCAGGATGCTCAGTATTGTTTCTGCAATATATATGCTCCGAATGGGGGTGATGGTAGTTTTTTTGTAGCTTTAACGCAAATGTTGCAGAATGTAAATGCGATTAATGTGATTTTGGGAGGGGACTTCAATGTGGTTTTAGAACCTGGACTTGATAAAAGTGTGGGGGGTGTGGACAATGCCAACGCTCTGAAAAGAACAGCATTAAAGAGACTAATTGATGAATGGAACCTCACAGATGTTTGGAGATTGCAAAACCCTTCTACGAGACAATATACTTTCTTCTCTGCAAGGCATAATGCTTATTCGAGAATTGACCTCTTTATGACCTCTGGCCTCTGTACACAATCATTCCAAAGGGGTAACATCGGATCACTACTTGTTTCGGACCATGCTCCAATCTCCATAGACTTGCGATTGACCTTCCCGGTTCCTAGGTCTAACACCTGGCGGATGAATGTCTCCCTCTTGGACGACGATGAAATTGTGGACAAAATTGTTCAAGAAGCGAGATTCTTTATATCTGTGAATTGGACTGGTGAAGTCCGGGTGGAGTTTGTGTGGGAAGCCTTCAAACATATATGCGAGGATTGTTGATTGGTTTGTCCAGCAAAAAGAAAAAAATGAGAGATGCAGAAGTGAAAAAGCTTATTGTGGACATTCAGGATCTTGAGAGAAATAATATGCAAAACTTTTCAGATGAGACTATTAAAATATTGAAGCAGAAAAGGAGACGATTGGAAGATTTGTATTCTTCGAAGGCTGAGTGGTTGCTTTTTAGAACCAAAAGCAACTACTATGAAAAAGGAGAAAAATGTGATCGACTTCTGGCACATCGGTTGAGGGTTATGGACAGTGGCAGATCTGTCAATGCAGTGGAAAGACAGGATGGGTTGGTGACTTTTGATCCTGTGGAGATTAATGCAGCATTTCTGTCGTATTATAAAACCCTGTACTCTTCAGAGATCAACTTATCTGAGCGTACAATTGGTCAATTCATTGATGACTGCCATCTGAAGAAAGTGAGTTTGGAATCCTTGGAGTGTATGGAAAGAGATTTGAACGTGGAGGATCTCAGGTTGGCTGCTTATGCGCTGAATTCTGGGAAGTGTCCAGGCCCGGATGGGCTACCAGCTGAACTTTTCAAAATTTTCCCAGAAGAGGTGTTTGCTTTGATGCTAGAGATGCTGCGCGCCTCTTTGAGGAATGGGTGCCTTCCAAGTTCAACAAGACATGCTTCAATCTCCGTTTTTCTGAAGGAGGGACGATCACCAGTGAAAACTGGCAGCTATAGGCCGATCAGTTTATTGAACACGGACAACAAGATTTTCGCCAAGGCGTTAGCTTTGAGGATTGAGAATGCGCTGATGGATATCATAGATGTAGGCCAATCTGGATTTGTAAAAGGCAGACATGTTTCAGAAAATGTGAGAAGATTGTTGCTGACACTGTATGAAAGCAAAGAAAACCATAATGATGTGGTGACATTGTCCTTGGATGCTGAGAAAGCTTTCGACCGTATTGAATGGACATATCTTTTAAGTACATTGAAAGGCTTTGGTTTTGGAGATACCATGATCGGATGGATAAGACTGCTGTATTCCCGGCCGACTGCTTGTGTTCGGACTAATGGCATGGACTCGGGCATTTTTGAACTTGGGAGAGGGACGAGGCAAGGCTGTCCACTGTCACCAATTCTGTTTGTGATCGCCATGGAATTGCTGGCTGTGAGGATAAGAGAAGAGGATAGAATTGAGGGCGTACGCTTTGGTGCAGCCTCCCAGAAAGTTTGGTTGTATGCGGATGACATGCTGGTGGTGGTTCAGAATGTGGAGAGCTCCATTCCTGTGCTGATGGAGTTGATCGATGTGTTCAACAAGGTTTCTGGATACAAGATCAATTGGACCAAGTCGGAAGCGCTGCCGGCATCAACCACTTGCACTGTTTTGAAGATGCAGGGTTTTCCCTTTAAGTGGTGTCCGAATAAGATGAGATACCTTGGGATTTGGCTAACGAATGATGTCTCGAAAATAATGGATGTCAATATTACACATGTGATTCAATCTTTGGAGGTGGACCTGAAGAGATGGAATGCACTTAAATTGAGTCTCTGGGGGAGAATGAATGCCATCAAAATGACATCAACACCGCGAATCAACTATGTGCTCAGTGTGCTTCCCCTGGACGTAAAGAAGGGCCATTGGCGGAAAATTGAGAGTTTAATCCAGTCTTTTCTCTGGGAGAACAAACAGCCACGCCTCAGCTTGTGGAAATTGCAGCTGCCCCAAGACTGTGGAGGTTTGGGGGTTCCTGACTTTGAGAATTATCATTTGGCCTTTGGAGCCAGGCATCTGGTTCCATTTATTGAAGATTCGGAGGATGTTTGGACGCTGGCGGAATCAAGTAGTTCTTCTCCGTTGCCGCCTAGGGCCATACTGTCCACGGTGGATGGATCTGGTTATCGCTCATTTCCGCCGACAAGATTCCTGAGAACTTGTTGGAGGGAACTATGGAAGAAAAGTAAGCGTAAGGTATGTGATAATGATTACATCCCTATCTGGGTGAATCCAGGTATTTTGCTGAATGGGAGGCCGCTATTGTGGTTGAACTGGCTCCTGAGTGGTGTACTATGGTTGAGTGATCTGATGGAAGACAGCAAATGGATCAGCTATAGAAGACTTTCACAAATTAAAGATCTCAGAGACTGTACAGTGGGTGAATACAGAAAATTGAGAGGTTTGCTGCGGAACCAGAGAACTGTTGATGGCGGTGGTTGGCAGTTATGGCTACCTGAATATAAGACATTAGGTGGTATGGCGTCCAAAGTATATAGAAATCTGAGCCAACAGTACACGCCAGCAGAGGGGTTGTTAACTAAGTGGTCTGAGGTCCTTGGCTCTGATATGACTGTGGAGAGGTGGAGGTTTCTTTGTAAAAACGTAACTCTGACATCCATTAATCTTGGAGAACAATGCCGCCAAATCAAAATTCTTAATAGAGTGTTTTGGACTCCCCAGAGACTTTATGCGAGAGGGATGATTGACTCAGAGTCCTGTTGGAGGTGTAAGCATGATGTCGGCTCCTTTAAACACTTGATCTGGGACTGTTATGAACTGAGGACATTTTGGAGGAGTGTCACTGAAAAGATTAATGAGGTTCTATTACTGCAAGAGGATTTTGATTATAACACTATCATCTTGGGTGAGGATGATAAAGTGGAAGATCTCACTTATCCACAGAAATGCTGGTTTTTTAGGGCTACAAATTCTGCGAAAAAAATTGTTTTGAGAAAATGGAAATGTGATGAGAGACCGACCTGTTCAGAATGGGTGGAGGACTTGAGGCAAGTGGCCAGAATTGAGAAGGTTATCCTTCGCAGGAACAAAAAGTTGAAATTGTTTGATGATATGTGGGGTGGGTTTTTGGATGACATGTGATAATAAGTTGGCCTGTTTTGCTTTTTAGATTCTGTGAAGGTTGGGGATGGATATGGGGTGTGGATTCTATGCAATGAGTTCTACGATTACAATGCTGATAAGTTTTTTGCTTGTATGTTTTCTATAAAATTCAATAAACTTAATAATAAAAAAAAAAAAAGAAATGTACTTGTACTGTAAACTAATCTAATCGCCAGACTTCTGTCACCTTTTGTAAAACTGGGGGAAAAATACAGTGGTTGCCCGCCATTCAAACATTTCTGGAGTATATCGCCCCTGATTTTTCGATGAAAGATTAACATATGTACCCACTGGAGTCATGCAGGAATCGCTAGTGAGAATGGGAAAGGGATTCTCATTTAAATAAAGAGTTATTTGAGAGCTGGGACTTGAATTGTCAGGAAAAGGAAATGCAGAGCATGCCAGTACCTATTCAATGCTATGTACCAGCCTTACAATCCTGAGTCAAGCCATCAGAAATGTCATCATCTGGGAATCTAAAATAGGGTTACAGTGGCAGTAGGAGGCATGCCAAAAGCTCAACTATCCGGTAAGTGTGTTTACCAAAACACAGCTGTGGGCCCCAAAGAACATGTGCACCATACGAGCAGGCAGGTTCAGATTTAGTCCTATTTCATATCAGTTTCAATCAATCTGCATATGGTTTAAAGCAAACCTTTACAATATAATAAATAAAACCTCACACAGATATGACATTAGTAATAAAAGAACAAATACACAAAATTCGATTTCAACTACTTATAACAATATGATAAAAGGAAACCAAAAAAAATCCTGAAAAATATGTCTGAAATTCCTTGAAGGTTTGTAAGAAATCCTAAAATTACTAGTAACATTTCTTAGGAATTCAAAAGAACTTCAAGTTTGCCCAGAACAACGAAAGGCACGCCCCTGCATGCCCACACCAGAAAAAATGCAACCTGCTAGGGAAAAAGCCCAAGTCACTGCTTGCAAGCTTAACAAGTATTTATTTCTACAAAATACAAGTGCATCAGCAAAGAACTCTGCTGCCGCCGAACGTTCTGCCAAATTGGGGAGGTGCCACAAGCTAAAAGGACGCCTTGCGTCACCAACATCGTCACTACATGCAGAAAAAATCTGTGAGGGGGGGCGCTGCTGAGCAGCCGAGGAAAATGGCCGCTTAGCTTGGAAGCTCCGTCTTCGCCCACCAGAATCCTATTGTTATCGGCGCTAATCCGAATTGTTTGCTACAAATACTGCCGCGATTTCCTTGCCGATACTCTCTGCTACGAGTGTCTGCTTTTTCAGACAAAATCGGTGCCTGCGGGCCGTGGATCCGGCTCCGGTGCGCGGCCTCCCTGCGGTGGACGCTTCCGGCGGCTCGTGTCTGCCTGCTGCCGGGAGTGCTGGAGCTCTGGACCCTGAGACATCGCCGTCGGCGGGCCCCCGGCTTCGCTTCTTGTTGGAGGAGATCTGCTCCCCTGCTGCTGCCCGTGGGGGAGGCACTGCTAGGCTTCGCTGGCCCAGCCGCAGTCGCTCGGCGTGGCGGCCTGACGTGATTACTCGTCGGCCGCTGGAACTGCGCCGAGCCCCTCTGTGCCTGAACATCGATGCAGCTTCCCGACCGCCAAGCTGGAGGCTGCGTAAGCCGTGCCGGCGGGCCGTGCTTGCTGCTGCCGGGGGCCTGCACTCTTGACTGACCCACCTTCGTACAGCCGTCCCTCCCCGTACCTCTCGCAGCTGCGGCTGCCCGACGGAGGGACCTGAGGACGCGCCTGAGCGGTGGGACTGCCGGCCGTCTGCCCCTCACCACTGGAGACCACACCGCTCGGCTGCTGTGGGCCGCAGCTTCAAGGCGCACTGGCCCCGGATCTGGCCCCGCTGGAGGTGTGGCTGCCACTTGAAGAACGCGAGGGGCTTACCTCCCCTAAGGCCACAAGGTGGGTGCTGCACACCATACTGTATCCTCCTGCCTCTCCTGGCGTGAGCCCGCTCTCCCCGGCTGCTTATATTAAGTTCAGCACACCACCACCAACCTAAGTGAACATGTCCACGCAGGAGGCCGGCTTCCCCCTAGCTCTTTTATAGCTACGAGACTCGGATACCTGTGGCCCATCTGCTTCTACCTGCCTTGTCTTCGCCCCCCCGCCACGCTCAGTTCCACTTGCTGTTGCGCTGTGGTCCCCTTCGGGGTACTGGCCGCCCATCTGCTCCTCACCACTGGGGACCACGCCACTCGGCTGCTGTGGGCCACGACCTCCAGGCGCACTGGCCCTGGATCTGGTCCCGCTGGAGGTGCGCTTGCCACTTGAAGAACGCGCGGGGCTTGCCTCCCCTAAGGCCACCAGGTGGGTGCTGCGGACTACACTAAATCCTCCTGCCTCTCCTGGCGCGAGCCCGCTCTCCCCGGCTGCCTATACTAAGCTCAGCACACCACCACCAACCTATGTGAACCTATCCACCCGGGAGGCCGGCTTCCTCACAGCTCTTCTATACCTACGAGTCTCGGATACTTGTGGCTCATCTGCTTCTACTTGCCTTGTCTTCGCCACCCACGACACGCTCAGTTCCACTTGCTGTTGCGCTGTGGTCCCCTTCGGGGGACTGACCGCCCTCGAGGTGCTGCTGAGGGGGTAATCGCACCACCGACTCTTGCTGCGCTGGAGGGACCGGAATCGCCTCCCCCTACACAGTAGGGGATCCTCTAGCCGACCTACCTCCACTTCAAAGTCCCTGGACCTAGGGGCGCATCAGGAGCCACTGCTCACGCAGAGTATGCCGGCTTCCCCCTTGGTTCCTTCCGCTTGCGAGCCCTCCGGGCCCCACGTATCCCATGCTGGTCCGGTCCTTTGCACCCCCCTAGCTGCCTCGGCTCAAGATAACACTGCTCTCTCGGCCGGTCTTTACCAGCGCCTTGGAGCCTACGACATCCACGACCCGTGGCCACTGGCCTACCATCGCCCGCTCCACAGAGTTCCAGCTGGCAAACGTCATTAATACCTCCAAGCTGATTAACGCTTTCTACCATAGAGATGCCCAACAGGGCGCGGGGTGCTAACAAAGTTGGCGCTGTGGACAAGTTTGCCAAGGTGGCGCCCAGGGCGGACCACGCGTCCTCCTCGACAGCGCATGAGGACGGCGGGATCGCAACGGAGCCCCCGCAACCTGACCTTACCACTATGATGGAATCCATGGCTAAAAACTTCGCATCCTTCCATGAAAAGCTGGATGACATCAATGCGAATGTGGCCTCCTTGAGAGCTAAAATCGACCATCAGGGAGCAAGGATCACCCAGACTGAGCAGAGGATAGGGACCAACGAGGACAACATCCATACCCTACAAAACACTGTCACAGAGCTCGTTCGAGACATGAAACAGGTCAAGGCCAAGAATGACGACCTCGAATCGAGGTCGCGGCGAAACAACATTCGCATAGTGGGGGTTCCGGAATCTGCACTGAAGGGCCGCATGGAACTCGCGGTCGAGCAACTCATCAAAGAGCTCCTTGGCAACCCTGAGCTCTCGCCATTCTTTACAGTTGAAAGGGCGCACCGCTCTCTGGCACCCCGCCCTAAACCAGGTGATTTCCCCAGACCAATAATTGCGAAATTGCTGAGTTACAAGTACAGAGATCATATACTCCGACTGGCCAGAGAGAGGGGGGAACTGAGGCTTCAATCACAAATCATCTGGATTTTCCCTGACTTTTCGGTGGGAGTTCAGATGGAGAGACGCCGATTTAGTGTGGTGGATGCTAAGAGACAGGAAAATTGAATACTCGATGCTCTTCCCTGCTCAACTGAAATTCATCCATCGCAACAAAAGCTACTTCTTTACGGTCCCGGACGAGGCCGTTAAGTTCATCGAAGTGCAGATCCTACTTTTGGACCCACCTGAGGACCCAATGGACAACGACTAATGCGGCTACCCCCGAGCTCCTACGCTGATCTCTACTGACTGTGGTGACCAAGTGACTGCTCCCCTGGTTCACTGCAGCCCGTCCCCCGTAGTCCCAACTGTGGGCTGGCCTTGGCCCACTGCCATATAATCTAGCTTCTTCTCCTGAGGGGGATACTTCCTTGAACCACTGCTCTAAAACGCCACGCGTGGAGACTTTCTCTGAAACACAGCCTGTATTGTCACACACCAACCTCTGGCGGTCCCGACCTGGACCTTGCTATCCCATGCAAACATGTGTAGCCTTTTCTTGTAATCTGACCCTTATCAGCTGATAATATTGAAAATGTCAATGATGTTCATCATGCAAAGCTTTTAACAATTGTGGACTAGACGGCAGCAGCAGCCCCCACTGCAGCTGCAATGCCGCCTTCGGCAGAGGGTTTGTGTCCGAGCCCCGTTTTGGCTATTTTGTTGGCGTTGCCGAGTTGAGGATGGCGTTTGTTTTAAGGGTGGGTTTCAACGCACTGCTAGTATGTACTGGGCGGTGAGGGTGGGGGGAGGAACAGTTGGGGTTTGTTCTACGCAAAATGGCAGGCAGGTTGTGACCGGTATTAAAAGAAGGCGGATTTGCCTCGTTGTAGTATTTAAAGTGATGTTCATAGTCAGATTCCACATTTGGGACGTACCCTAAATCTTTCATATGGCTAGCAGAGTGTTGACGTGGAATGTACGGGGGCTGACCAACTTCACTAAGTCCCGTAGGATTGCGACGTATGCACAGAGACATGGGGTCAAAGTTCTTCTACTGCAGGAGACACACTCTATGAAACTCTTATCATCAAACCTTGCACAATCCTGGGGCCCCAACAGGTATTATACCTAATACTCTACTCAATCCAGGGGTGAGCTCACTCTTATCCACAAGTCGTTGAGGTTCATACTTCACACATCCCACATTGACCCGGAGGGTAGATATGTGATTCTACACTGTACTTTAGCTAATGAAGAATACCTGCTCGTAAATTCTTACGCCCCCAATTCTGACTCACTGGAGTTTATAGATACGATATTGTCCATCCTCACAAAATATGTAGGACTCCCCATTATATGGGGCGGGGACATGAACCTTATACTGGATAATGTCCTGGATAGAACGACCACCACCCGCAGAGCCACAACCCGAGCGGCCAAGCGACTCCTCACACATGAGCACCTTGAATCTATACGATGCTTGGAGGACACTACACCCCCAGGAGAGAGACTACACCTTCTATTCCACGGTGCACGATAGCTCCTCGAGAATAGATCTGATCCTCCTGTCTGGAGACCGAATGGGTAGGGTTTCGGATGTCAGGATTCTCGCGCGCACGCTCTCTGACCACTCTCCCGTGCTCCTACAGATCCAACTAGGTAGCACAGCTGCGACCCGTCCCACCTGGCGCTTCAAATCCGACGCCCTCTCTGATGTGGTCTTTAGGGCTGACATATTAGCGGACATACACGTGTTCTTCGACGACAACAACTCCTCTGACACATCTGAAGGGATCCGCTGGGAGGCGTTCAAGGTCTACATCAGAGGGATGTGCATCTCTAGAGAATCTGGGGTTCTCAAGGCCATACGACAGGCCCTAAATAACTCTGAAACTAAGCTCAAAGCCCTAGAACAGGAGTACGCTTCCCAACCAGTTCCAGCGACTCTAGCAAAGATTAGAACAGAATTGGAACAATTTGAGGTACACGCCCTAAGTGAAATGAGATACTACACCCGCCCAGTGGCTGCCAGTAGATATGGTGAGGGGGATAGACCGGGCAGGACCCTATCTAGGCTGGTGCGGGCGGAGAGTGGTAGGTGCCGGGTAGATAGTATTGTTGATGACAAAGGGTTAAGACACTGGTCGGACCAGGCCATTCTTGATACTTTTACCAGTTTTTACGCCAACTTATGCGGCCCACAGCCCGAACACACAGCCCGTGACCTTGATGAACTGCTAGAGTCCATCCCGATGACCCTTATCTCTCAGAGCACCAGGGAACTCCTTGATGTCCCATTCACTTTAGACAAGATAGTCTGGGTAATCTCAGATCTCCCTAAGGGCAAAGCTCCGGGCCCCGACGGGCTCACACCTGAGTTCTATTGGGAGCATGTTTCCATCCTAGCGCCCATACTACTCGGGGTCTGGTCTGAATCACTCCGATCACACATCCTCCATCCCCTCCTTAAGAGAAGCTCTAATCACAGTCCTCCCCAAACCTGGGAAACCCCCTGACGAATGCGGGTCCGACAGGCCCCTATCGCTTATTAACACTGACATGAAAATATTTGCTAAGATAATTGCCAACCGGTTCCTCCCGCTCATGCCCCATCTGGTCCATGCCGACCAAAGTGGATTTGTCCCGGGTCGGTCTACGGCACTTAACATCCGCCGTCTCTTTAACATGATGTCTAGAATTGACCCGAGGGCTGGCAATGTGGCGGTCACGCTAGACGCCCAAAAGGCATTTGACATGGTTTCATGGCAATATCTATGGGCTGTACTGTGAAAAATGGGCATTGGTCCAAACATGATCTCCTACATCAAGCTATTATTCACAGGACCATTGGCTATGGTGCTAATTAACTCTGTCCCCTCCTCCCCCTTCGTACTATACAGGGGTACCCGACAGGGCTGCCCATTCTCCCCCATCCTTTTTGCGCTCGCCATCGAACCCATGGCAGACCATATCAGGAACAGACACGCCCGTAAGGGGATTCGTCTACAGGATGTATCGGAAATTATTTCACTATACGCGGGCGACGTACTCCTATATGTCAGACAACCCTCCACACACTTAGACCATATCATTCGAGACATAACAAAAATTGGTACATACTCTGGCTTTACCATTAACTACTCTAAGTCTGAAATTTTCCCCCTAACAAGGGCAACTCAGCAACCGTCGTGTGAATTCCCCCTATGCTGGTCACCGGGCGGCATCAAGTACCTTGGGGTGCAGGTGTCACTGGCCAAATCCTCCCTTCTGGCGTACAACTATGAAGCAACGGCACGGCTTCTTGAATCTAAAATGCTTGGGTGGCGCAATCTCCCGTTGTCCCTTGCAGGCAGACTCTCCTTAATAAAAATGATTGCAGTCCCCAAGCTCCTCTATATATTCGCTAATGTACCAGTTTGGGCGGGGAAGCAATCTTTCAAGGGGCTCCACAGGGCGTTCGCTCAATTTCTCTGGCACTCTGGGGCGGTCCGCAAGAAGTGGCAACATATGACTCTGCCCTATGAAAAAGGAGTTTTTATGGCCCCAGACCTATTATTGTACTGGAACGCTGCACAGGCCCAACATGCCACCCACTGGTACACCCACCTGAATCCGCCCCCACATGCTAAATTAGAGAAAATGGCTGGTGAGGGCACCCACATCATGTCTTTACTGCTACATTCCACATTTCAAGCGGATGCCCCATTTGACCCGGTGGCCGCCACGATCAGGGCGTGGAATAATATCTTTCAGTCTAGTCCAGAGCAGTGCCCATATTACAAATGGCTTCCCTTGTGGCAGTTTCCCGGCCTCCCCCCTACATACGACCAACACCTCTCTCAACGCTGGGAAGCCCTGGGCTATCGGGCCCTGTCGGACCTATACCCGGATGGCACATTTATCACCCCTCAAACATGGCGCCCTGGGCACTCTAACCCTGCCCTTGACTTGTTCCAATACTATAGGCTGAGAGCAGCGATACGGGAAAGTGGCGCTCCTTCCCAGAGGAGCCTCCAGACTCACCTGAACTTCAATACATTGCAAATTCCACAGGCGGCAGGGGGATAGTGTCCTCCTTGTACAAAATGCAGATGGGGAAACAAGAGAATATGTCCCTAGAACCACGGGAAGCATGGGCCAGAGAGCTGGAAACAATAATCACTGATGAAATGTGGAGTAGAATGTGCACACACACGCGCAAAGTTTCACTTAATGTTAAGTTCCGTTGCATACAATACAAACTTCTCAACGGGCTTTATTACACTCCGCACAAAGTAGCGAAATTAACGCTCACATCGACACATACATGCCCGAAATGCAAATCGAGCGAGGCAGATCATGCTCACATGTTTTGGTCCTGTGCTGCACTAAATACGTTTTGGTTTGAGGTGACAAAGGCGCTCTCGATGGTGATCGGCTCCCCGGTGGAGCCCGACCCGCTAGCCTTGCTGTTTGGAATTTGCACTGGGGAAAATGAAAGAAAAATGTCAAAATTCTTAAATGTGGGTGCGATTGTTGCATATTACAATGTTGGAAGCGCCGCGCCCCTCCCACCCTTAACATGTGGCTGAAGGCCCTCACCTGGGTACAAACGTGCGAAGAAGAGTACATCGGATCCCTGCCCACATCTTCCCATCCCAGGAATGTGTGGTCAGAATTTTGCAGTTATCTGAACAACAAAGATGAGATTGACATTACCTCCACCCCCCCATTAGCTCAATCTAACTCTTCTGGATGAATATCTCGGCTGTGCTCTCCCACAGTGTCAACCCCCTCAATACGAGCTAGCAATGACTGTCGTGTTGTAATGCATAAACATGCTGCTATGTGGTTACCTTGCTATCATGTAATCTGTGTTGGATCTGTCTCAACCTTCTGCCAATAAACAAAAGTTTAAAAAAAAAAAAAGAAAAAATCTGTGAGGCTGGTTGGAGCGACCCTATACATGGGTGGCCCACTCCATAGGGGATACTAGGCCATTGGTCCCAGCCTTCTTGTCCGTCTGCGTCCACATTTGGAGCCACCCTATACATCTATCTATCTATCTATCTATCTATCTATCTATCTATCTATCTATCTATCTATCTAAATTCTTGTATTGTGCCACTAACCCAAAGGCCTCAGGGCGCACACAGGAGAAAGAAAAGACAGACCACAGATCACATGGAAAGGTTCAAGAGAAGAGGGGGGGGGAGAAAAAAACACATGAAACACGAAAGAACCATGTACATCTAGTGCTCACAATAGACCAATGTAAGGGTACATACAGTTAGGTACAGGATTCAGTGCACCAGCACTATGGAAGGAGAATAATTAAACCCTAACCTTTGTCGAAGAGGGAGGTTTTTAATTGTTTCTTAAAAACATACAAGGAACCACTGTTGGCAAGGTGTTTAGGCATAAAATTCCATAAAGCCGGGCCCCAGGAATCAAAGCTTGTTCTTCCAGATCTTTTTAAATTGGACAAGGGTTGAACCAGGATAGTCTCGCTGCTTGAGCGCAGAGAGCGACCAACCAACCGATTTCTTTTTTAAACAGGCGGTAAGATATGGTGGAGCGTTACCATGCAAGCATTTAGAAACAATGGTCAAGCCTTTATTTTGTAACCGCTGTTGGTCTGGCAACCAATGTAGACTGCGCCTAGCATCGGAGACATGCATATTGTGCTTGAGTCCCATTACAGCTCACACTGCACTGTTCTGTATTACCTGCAAAGTCTTAAGATTGGCCTGCGAGGTGCCGATCAGAAGACTATTGCAGTAATCCAACTTGCAATTCACAATCGCAGCTGCAATCAAAGCAAGGTTTTCTTTAGACAGGTATGGACGTATCTGCCATAAAAGCTGAATATAATAGTGACAGGAAGATTTAAGATAGTTAGTCTGTCGAGTAAAAGACAATTGAGGGTCAAAAAAGACCCCTAAAGTGTTTACAGATTTTGATACAAAAATAACATGTTGACCAATCAAGAAGTTGTCATATTTTGTATCCAGTTTCTTTAACCTCTGCTGAGTACGTAGGATCAACAGCTCAGTTTTGGCATTGTTAAGGGCCAAAGAGTTTAACGCCATCCATTTCTGAATTTCAGCAAAAATGTAGTTAATGTGCTGCAAATCTTTTAAATACTCACCAGTAAGTTTAATAACTATCTGAGTATCGTCAGCATAGTTGGCAAAATAAATGCCCATTGCTGACAGAAGGGCACAGAGAAGACGTGAGTAAATATTAAAAAGTAAGGGCGAAAGACATGAGCCCTGCGGGACACCACATAGTAATAGAGATGCCATAGAGGGAGCATTGTCCTTAGTTACCTTCATATTTCGTGGACCCAAGAATGATTTGAACCAAGCTGATGCTTCAGATGAGCATTTACCAATTGTAATCAGTCTATCCTCCAAAAGTTGGTGATCAACTAAATCGAACGCGGCGGATAGATCTAATAACAACAGTAAAGCTGTATTACCTTCATTAATAAGACCAGCGATATGAGATACACATGGGTGGCCAGCTCCATAGGGGATACTAGGCCATTGGTCCCAGCCTTCTTGTCCGTCTCCCTTCATGTGGGTGCTGCTGGGCTAGTCATCCGTGATAAAACAGGGCCTAACAAGCAATTATTCAGAAAACAATGCTACTCTATCAGTGTAATGGTGCACCTGGCAGACGCAGAGATGGGCCCATGGGGAGAGCCATGGTCATACCATCTTGCATACTTCACTCACTCCGAGATGCACTAGCAGCCTCCAAGGTCCTCCACCCTCATTTTGAGCTAGAATTTCATCGCTCCCTGGCACCTCGCAGCACAAATCACGTGGCCAAAATGTGAAGGCAATATAGCCTTGCTTTCTGATCTTTTTGTTCGATCTGGGGTCTTAAAGCTTTATGGTCGGTGGTCTGGGCCTGGCTAGTGCCATGGTATGTAGGGGTCTTGCGCTCAAAGCATAGGAGGGATGTAACTCCAACATGTGGGGTGTTGGTGCTGAGGGGTCATGCTATCTGTATCGTATGGTAACTACCAAGAGGTGTTCTGCCCCCTTCTCTTGGCCTTGCAGAGCACATTCTTTCCAGGGCGCGAAGGCCTACAGCCTCGGAGACAATGGCAGGCTTGTACTCCGCCGAAGCTTACTCGTGGTGGGAGTTATGTCTGTGCGGGCCATGAAAATGTACTACTAACACGTTTGTTGCTTTTTGCTGCGATTGGGTCTATATTAAAAAAGGGCTGCCAACAACTAAGATGCTGTTTACACTCGCCTCCACTATATACCTCCCCAGGCCTGCACTATGCGGTCATACACTCTGTGTGTACACCCCCTGCTCCCTCAATGTGCGGTTTACAGTTTGTTTCTCACTCAGAATCACTTAGGGCGGTGGGAAGACCCTCCTTCGCAACGCCCCCCTCTTTCGTTAATTCTACATTACAATTGTTCTCATCCAATTTTTGTGCCCTTTCTAACTGTTCAGCTTCCAAATATAGTGACAATCCCTTCTTAGAAACCCATACTCTGCACACACTGCGCAAACTTACTCCAAACTGTGCATACTCTTCATTGATTTATTTCATTTGTAAAACACGCATACAACCCAGAGGTTTTGAGGCGCCGTTGCAGGTACATGTCGAGGAGGCAAACTTAGTCATACATTCGAGCAATTGTATCGTAGACTAGAATGAGCAGCGGTAATATTACAGATACACTGAGACATAGCATTCATGTACATATTGGTCAGGCTGTGCATGCTGTAATGTGGTTGGGGTGGGTAACTTTGCAGGCGTGATGGGCAGTGTGGGCCGGTTAGGCGAAGAGCAGAGTCTTGAAGGCTTTACGAAAGATCCAATCGGATTTCTCAGCCCTCAGGGAGGGGGGAGGTCCTTCCAGAGTTTGGCGGCACTGTAAACTGGAGCCTCGAGCTTCACATCTCCTCACTTCAGGCGCACGAAGTCTGTCCGTGTATGGTCCTGTTGGGCCTTGATGAGTGGGCTTTGGTGATACTTTGTGTGAGGTAAGGGGGGCACTGTATTGGAGAAGCACTTGTGGGCAATGGAGAGTGTTTTAAAAGTGATCCCCTCCTGAATGGGCAGCCAGTGAGCTTCTCTTCTGGCTTTGAAGATGTGTCTCAGTTCGGGATATTAAGAGCCGCTCTCAAGGCGTTATTTTGCATAATGAGACATTTTTTAAGGTTAACAGCGTAGCTGCCTGTAAAATGGACATTGCAATAGTCTATCTTGGAGTCAATAATAGCCCGGGCAATGGTGAGGCAATTGTTTTTAGTGAGGAAGGGTCTGGCTGCGTTGATTACTTTTGTGCCGTATGCTGCAGAGGAGGCAATGGCCCTAACTTGTCTGGACAAGGTGAGTGAGGCGTCAAGGTAGACTCTTAGTGTCTTTACTGTAGTTAAGACCGTATTCACACACCGGTCCATCCGGGAGGACGTGTACTGAGTGTTAAGTGACTTGTGGACATTGGGCGTGCCAACAATTAGGATTTCTGTTTTGTCACTGTTGAGACAGGGGCGATTCGCTGACATACGTGCCTGAATTGTAGAGTAAATATTGTTGAGGGTATTAGTCATCGGTGTAGTTACCTGAGAGTGGGATCAGGATTTGCGTGTCGTCAGCATAGTTGGTGTACGCTATGCCGAGGGAGCCTAGGATGTTGGGTTAGCGAAGATAAAGTGTTGGGGTAATGCAGGACCCTTGGGGTACACAGCAGGTGATGGGGAGGGTGAGGAATTGGCAGTGTCTGAGAAGACGCTCTCATGACTCTGCCTTCCAGGAATGATGCAATCCAGGCTGTTGCATGTGGGGAGAAGTTGGCGTGGGTAATAAGGTGTTGACAGAGCATTTGATGGTTGACCATGTTTTTTTTTTTTAATATAACATTTTATTGGTTTTTGAGAACACAAAACATACAGCCCCGCACAGCGGAGTAAACAAAACTACCCATACCCGCCCACCAGCAACTCCCCGCCTTGAACACTTATAAGCGAGCTTCTGAACATATCACAGCAGTTTGTCTCATACATGTTATATTCATCAATTCATTTGCAAGTCTCTGAATGGCGTAACTGCACATCCTTATGAGTTACTATTAGTGCGCCGCTTCCCAGCATTGCCATATTTTCTGCGCTACACCCCCTAGCAGTGTAGACTCTTTTTTCCATAGCAATGCAACTGTCCACATCCGTGATCCATTGTTCAAAGCTCGGTGTTCTTTCGGAGCCCCAGAGCTGCGCTATATTCCTTTTAAGTATCGCTGTGGTGGTAGAAAAGAGCGCTTTCTCTTACCTCGTAAGATCAATGTCCTCTTCTATCCCCAACAGTAATTGTTTGGCATTTACGAGTATCCTCTTACCCATTACCCTTGACAGTTCATCACAACATCGTTGCCAGTATTGTTGGATATTGGCACACTCCCACAGAATATGATAGAAGGAGCCTTCCTCCCTCTTGCATCTCAAACAGTGTGGGTTCGTAGCCTTTCCCCACTTGGATGGTCGACCATGTTGAACGATGCAGACAAATATAGGACGGAGGAAAAGGGAACAGTTTCCTTTATCCCTGATCTTGTCAAGCTGGTTTTTAAGATCGAGAAGGGAAGATTCTGTTCCATGTCCTGGGTGGAAGCCAGATTGGCAAATCCCTAAGATTTTGTTGTTCTCCAAGAATGGCTGAACCTGAAGGAAAGCTGCATGGTCTAACATTTTAATAGAAAGGGGACAGTTGTAATAGGCCTATAGTTAAATGGGATGGATGGGTCTAGTGAGGTTTTTTCAGGAGGGGGAGGACCCAGGCTTCTTTAAGGCTGGCTGGCATGGTACTTTTTGTGAAATTAAGTGTTTATGAAGGATACCACGTCCGCACAGTCTTTGACGAGGGATGCTGGGCAAATATCGCCTTTGCATTTAAAGGGTTTCAGGCTATGTATTAGTTTTAAGACTTTGCTTTCGGTGAGGTCTCTGAAGGTGAATTGTTTGGTGGAGGGAGCTGGGGGGTTAAGGTTTGTGGCTGTTGGGTCCTTATTGAAGGTAGCGTGATATGAGAGTATTTTTTGTTTTAGGGTGTCGATTTTGCCTACGGGTTCTGCTTGAATGTCAGCGCACAATGTCACATCTTTGGTGAGGGTGATGAGGAGGGAGCTTTCAGTTCCCCGTATATAGTAAAGATTTCTTTAGTAGTGGAGGTGGCCATGCTGATTCTAGTGTTGTAGGAATTAGATTTTGCTGTGATAATGGCTGCCTTGTATTGTCTTGATATTTTATTGAACTCAAAGAATCAGAAGGATCCTTCAGCCAGGTGAGCTGAGCTTGTTGTGTCAGAGTGCAGAGTTCCATGAGGTCAGGTGTAAACCAGGCGTTTGAGTGTCTGACTATCTTTGATTTGTGAGGGGCATTAGGGGCTAGTGTATTCACGGCCTTGGAGAGGATAGTAGTGTATGTTGCCACTAGTGTGTTGGGGTTGGATGCAAACAGGGGCTGGAGGTCTGGAGTGTTGAGCAGGGGAATGATGTGTTCTCTAGTGAGCTTGCAAGAGCTTTGTGTCACAGCAGGAGGTAGATGGTTGGATGTAGTTATGATTTTTGCAAGCTGAGGGATAGAGAAGATGATTTGGTGATGGTCAGACCAAGGACAAGGAGTAATAGCTTGGTGGTGATCTTACAATTGTGGTCATCGATCCAATTTAGAGTACGTCTTTTAGACTGTGTGGGAGAGGTAGTGCGTTAACAGTATGCTAGGGTGTTGAGGGCGTCAGAAAGGGAAGATGCATGTGGGTCGTTAGGGTCATATAGGCCAAGGTTAAGGTCTCCCAGCAGGATCATTTTAGAGGAGGCTTTTGGGTTGTCTTGAAGAATGTGAAGGTTTTGCTCGAAGTTTTGTTGGGGGCCCGCTGGGTGGTAGAGGAGGTGGATGGTGATAGTGCATGTGGGTGAGGGTGAGAATTTGGGTGAAAGGAGGTCAGATGAACCAACGAGGGAGGACTTGCATCTTCTGATTGGAAAGTAGTTTCTGGCTATGAGGGCAACACCTACACCTCTGGCGGAGGATCTGTCATTCCGGAAGATGGTGTATCCCGGAGGTATTGCTGGAGAGAAGGCAGGGCCGCAGGCCTCATGATGCCAGGTCTCATATATGGCTATGGTGTCAAGGTTGTGTTTGGGGATGAGGTTGTTGATGTGTAAAACATGTGCGGCAGTGATTGTGCGTTGATGAGGGTACAGTTCAAAGGGGGCTGGCTGGCTGTGAATGGGGCCAATGGGCCAGAGCCCTGTTTGAGGTTGGAATGGTGTGATGGTATGTTGAGCTGTTGGAGTATAGGGGCTGTTTGTCTGTAGTGGGTGTTAGGTGGTGAGGCTATTTTCTTGATGGTGATGTGTGGAGGGATAGGCTTCATGTTGACAGCCAGGCTGGCTGTGGTGGTGACCCGGTGAGGGCAAGACTCCTTCCTGGGGCTTATAGCTGGAGTGGGGGTATTATTGGAGACTGGGCCATAGCTGCCTTGGTTGTGCTGCACGGTGCAGAGAGAGAGAGTGAGTTGGCATGTAGAAGTAGTGATAATGTTGTGGTTGCGTTGGTGGCTTGGAGTGGGGGGCATCTAAGGTGATGTGGGATGCTGTGCGCAGGCGTAAAGTTTAGTTTCGCTTATGTAGATTTTGGGGTGAGTTGACAGCAGGGGTGCCACAGGATCGAGAGTATAGTATTTGATTCCTCCTTAGGATCATATTGTTAGAAGTCTCTACCGCTCCTGTCCCCCTCCCAGACCCTCTGCATGGCACTAGCCTCTCACTTCATCTAAAAAACTCAGGACATCCTGTCCTCACTCTACTCCTATCACCTCCCACCCCCTCTACTCCCTGCTCTTTCTTGGCCCTTCTGCAGCCACCCCTCCTCCCTCCTTCTCTGCCTTTCCCCTTTTTTCTGCTGACAAGGTTTCGAGACAAGTCCGATCTATGAAAGTCTCGTCAAAACAGGTCCACCCATGCTCCTCCAAAACCATCAAGGACCACATCGACTCCTTGACTCCTGCCCTGGCTGACTTCTGCAATCACTCCTTCGCCTCTGGAGTCTTCCCATCCCCCCTCAAGCACTCCCTTGTGCACCACCTTCTTAAGAAACCCTCCTCCGACCCCTCCTGCTCGGCTAACTATCGCCCAATCTCTATCACTCCCTTCCTGGGCAAGCTCCTGGAGAAACTGGCCATCTCCCATCTTAATCTCCATGCTGAATCTGTTGGTAGTCTTCACGACCATCAGTCTGGCTTCAGAGCTGCCAGAAGCACGGAAACTGCTCTCCTGAACATCTGTGAGGACCTGCTCTCGAACCTTGACTCAAACACTCCTTGTGTTCTCATTTTGCTTGATCTCTCTTCTGCCTTTGATACTGTCAACCATACCATCCTGCTCAACCGTCTCCGTGATAACCTGGGTATCACTGGTCAGGCTCTGGCATGGCTGTCCTCTTTCCTCTCCAATCGACCCTCCCAGGTCCAACTGGGGTCCTTCCTCTCTGACATCTTTATCTCTACCTGTGGTGTCCCCCAGGGATCTAACCTCTCTCCTTGGCTGTTCAACCAGTACTTGGCACTTCTTGCCCACCGCATCGCTGCTCTCTGCCCCAACTTTCAGTGCTATGCGGATGATATTTTAGGCTACCCTCGGCCTCCTCTTCTCCTTCCCTCATCTATGACTCTCTTTCTGCTATCCAGGAATGGTGTGCCGCCAATGACCTCTGCCTTAATGCCAGTAAGACTGAGATTCTACTCATCGGCACACCCACTCTCTCCTTCCCTGCAGCTCTCTGGCCGGCCTCTCTTGGCCCTCTTCCTGCTCCTACCTGCAGGGCTAAAAACCTTGGGGTCATCTTCGACTCCACACTCTTTCTCTCATCACATATCTGACGTCTCTAAGAAGTCACACTACCAGCTACACCTCCTCAGAGGTATCCTTCCTTTCCTCTCCTTCCCCCAGAAGCTCACTGTCTCTAGAGCCCTGGTTCTCTCTACTGTAACAGCCTCTATCTAAATCTGCATGCCTCTACCCTCCGCCCATTGCAACTCATCCAGAACAGGACTGCAAGACTTGTCCTTGGCCTCAAGCCCAGGGACCGTATCTCTCCAGGACTGAAATCGCTACACAGGCTCCCAGTGGCTGCGAGGATTAAGTTCAAAACCCTCTGCATTGTCCACAAGGCCTTCTGGGGCCTCGGGCCAAAATACCTTCAACTCTCTCTTCCTAAATATCTTCCTTCTCAAGCTCTTCGCTCATCCGCCTCCAACTCCCTCAGGGTCAGCCGCTTCTCCAAGGAACGAGCTGGGGGTAAATCTCTCTCTGCAGCAGGGGCCTCCCTCTGGAACAGCCTTCCTGCGTCCCTGAAACTTGAGGAGAACCATCTCCGGTTCCGGAAGCGCCTCAAAACCTTCCTCTTTGCCTCTGCTTTCTCTCCCCCCTCTCCCCTGTTAATATTACTGAAACTGCACTGAATCTGCATCGGGGCCACTCACCTATCCCGGTCCGTGGCCCAGCCACTCTCTTCTGCACTGCCTCCCTGTCAACCCCTGCACTGTGGGACTGTCTCTGTATCCCTACAGCCCCCCTTCCCAGCACTTGTCTGCACTTATCTTGCACTTGCCACCAGCTGGCCCTTATTATTTATCTTGTTTCTACTAAACCTGTACTGCACTTCTCCTCTCCCTTTCCCCTTGCACTTTTTCCCTTCTCCTCTACCCTGCACGTGCGCGATCTGAATGACACCTGGCCTAGTAGGATCGTTGTCTGTCTCCCCCGCCCCTGCCGCGTCACGCCTTGAAACACTTGTGTATAGGCACATTATAAATGCCATATCATATCATATCATATATCATAGAAGGGATAGAGGGAGAGTTATTTCGGTGTGGGGGGGTGGGCGTGGCAACCTCTGTCCGGCAAGTGAGGAATCGGCTTGTGGGCGTTGGTAGGCTGTTCTTGGTGGGTTGCAAAGATCGCCAAACGTGTAAGCGGCTTACCGTTATCATCGAGGATCATGGGCGGACATACCAGAATTGATGATGCGGCCCACTTGTATATGGGATGTGGATGCTGTTGTGGAACACAAGCTGGATGAGAAGGGAGCGGTCAGCCTAACTGCTGTAGACAGATTACTCAGCGAATGCGCGCCTGCACGGCCTTGTGGGGGATGTGGTTTCGTAATCAGGGCTGGCGTGGCAAGTATCATTGGGCTGGCATTCATATTGGGGATAAGTGCAGCCTGACCGGCCGCCCCGTGTGTCAGGGTGCTGCAGTGTTTGCGGTCCAGCAGAGCTCTGCTGACAACCAAGCAGCAGATATGTGCAGTGCTTGTTTGAACAGTACTTGCAAGCTCGCATTCGTCAGCCGAACGCTGGCCCTGATATGGCATGGAGGTTGCAGCTTGTTTAGCCAGAGTAGGGACAATAAGTAATTGCGCGTGAGCGTTGAAAAATTCAGAGCAGATTTGTGGAAGGAGCTGGGTGGTGGCAGAGCGGTTATAGGGTGGCAGGATACACGCACATGCAAAATTGACTTTTGTACATGAATATCAGAAATGCCACGTCTGGTGCAATTAAGAGCAGACCGAGCATACGCTTCTGTGGTAGCAGTGTTGTTCTGTTCAAGGGTGTTAGCAGAGCCAAAAGTGCTAGTACTGTAATTAGTGCTTAGATGTCCAGCTTTACACAGATAGCGTTTGAATGACATGACAGTATAGCTATTAGCTGACAGTGCAGAAACATTAGAATCTACATATCCTGTCACTGTTTTAACCCCAAAGCATTGATTGGGCATTTAGGCAACAACATGGCAATTAGACACATCAATGTTATGCAATACATAATCTTGGCAGTAACAGTAGTCTGATTGTCTGAGCCCAGTGTCCGATAGTAGGGGCAGACAGTACCTGATGAGAAGCATGTCTAGCTTCGCATTCAACGCAGCTGAGACTGGCAGAGACTGTAGGTAGAGGCCTTGAGTGTTGGTCTTCTGTGGGGGCTATCTATATATATATATATATATATATATACACATATACACATACACACCCTCATCCCCAGCTAAATCAACCGAATGTTCAGTATAGTTTTCAGGATCTGGTGGGGGCATGGTGATAGTGCCATAGGGGTGTAAGTGATACTCAAGTCGAACCATGCAGGGCTTGTTTGGGTCGTCTGTCTGGGTGCCGTGTTCTGTGGTACCATGAGGTGCGTTGGACACCCCAATTTAGACCATCATCCTAGTGCTACTAGGCAGTACTTTGGCACAGCATCTGAGACCCAACCGGCAGGTGCAAAAGATGACAAGCACAAACACGATCATGGGTACCAGCATCTTCACTATTGTTCCCATCCAGGAAGGGGCCCAAGAGAAAATGTTCTCAAACCAGTCCTCTCTCTGTATTCCAGCTCTTTGTTTCATGCGCACTCCCAGGATGTGTATGGCTCCTATTTTTTGCGTGAGTGAGCCGTTCTCTGCCTCATTAGGAGGCACGAATGTGCAACAGGAATCTCCTATGTTTTTGTACACGCCTCTTTCCGTCACCGTGAACAGGTCAAGAACATAGAGGTTCTGTATCGTCATCAATCTCAGGGCCCGCAACTCTACTTTTATGGCGTTGAACCCTTGATCTGTCATTTGCCAGCTGTATCAGCTCCCAGCTTACTATTTGAAGCAGTTTGGCGTTAGCAGCTGGCTGGACCCCAAGCAGCAACAGTCGCGCAAAGAACTTCTCAGCGCCACTGAATCGCCTGTACTCATCAGGTATCTCGCTGAGAATTTCGGATGAATTGCAAGCTAAATAGTTAAATCTTTTCTTTCGCTGTAGCTATTCTTTTCTTTCGCTTTCAGGAAGGATGTTGAATTTTGGGGCCAGCAATGGGTTTCTGGTAGGCACATCGGAGGTGGGAATTGCCATTGGTGAGCATGAGTCCACCGGCCCCCCCCTTGGAGATGCTCTTCTGGTATTACAAGCAGCGCTGAGTGCAAGGTAGTGAGCAAACAGTAGCCCCTCCATGATGGTGGGAGGTGCAAGTACGCCTGCTTACCACACACCCAGTAGTAGTCTATCACTGCGGCTGTCTCTTTTGTGAAAAACCTGAAGGTGTTTCACGACTCGGTTCCCAGGGATCCTTTATACGGGTGGCCTGGGACGGGCCATCTCTATTGCCTCCCGACCCCGGGGGTGGACAAGCAAGGGAGTATCACCTAGGTAGGGGGCACTCAGGGGAGCTGTAGGGGGAGACACCAGAAAGTGGGACATGGTATCTCCCATTTCCTGACAGTTATTCATCCCGTATTCCTTTGACCTTTATGGGACACTACAACTCCCTAACTCTCCTCCTTTCCTTATCAGCCCAACTACTGAGACAAGGAAGAGGAAGACTGAGACTAGGAAGATTAGCACTTGTAACATACGACCTTGTCCCACTAAGGTCAGGCACTCAGTCACAATCACACACACTGAAACTCATCGACCGTTTTCAAACTATAAAAGGCGGAGCACAGAAAGACACAGAGAGGAAGGCAAGGGCCAAGGAGGAAGGAAAGCTGGATGGTGAGATGGAGGAGCAGCTGAGAGATAGCTGCAGAGAACCATGCCAGGGAGAGAGACGCTGACATGGTACGAGTTGAAAAATATTAGGGGGTTACCTGTTATCTAATCCCTGGTTCCTCAGGCAAATATCAAGAAGACTATATAGGGGTTTTGAACCAGAAGATACAGGATGACAAAATCTCTTTTAATTTGTTCTAAAGATAATTTTATTCAACATAGTACAAATTCTCTATATGTTTAAGACCATTTACAAAATTCATTCATAATAAACATCGGCATTACTCCTCAACTCACACTCACAGTACATCTCACACACTCACTTTTCTCAGTCAATCAAATATTCCCATATTTCCAACATAGGCAATAACTCTTTTCAATTTTCAAGTAACATCACAAGTTTTTACAATATTCGCTATAGATTCAATTCCACGTGCACTTTTTCAACCAGATCATAAATACAAGTGTTGTTCACTGTTCATTCTCATACTGGAGTATTTCTAATCATCGACACATGTTTCGGTCTTATATCGGGCACTACCAGTATAGCCCTCAAATTCTTGACCTTCTTCAGGACGTTGAACAAAGATCCTGTTATGTCTTTGTCTTGCATAGACTGATATGAGCCTCTCCACCTACACAAAAACATATAACCACTACGATAAAACCTGTAATTTTGTCTTGTCATCCAAGCAACTTTATACATGATTGCCTCCACCTAAACTCACCTCCACATATATTATAGGAGATGCAAGAGAAGGTGAACTGGAATAAATCCTTCACTAGGTCCAGAACGTGATATCTTCACCTCGGGCCTATAAAAAGTAAACACACAGAATCACTGCTAGATTCTCTGTTAACTCTCACTTTTCTGTAACATAAAAATGTTATCATACGGTATCATCCCAAATACCTGGAGCTAGACGCAGATCACGTTCTGTAATTGCTTGTGATTTTCATGGACTGAATTGCCCCACTACTCAACAGGTATGTCTCCTTCTTTCCTATTCCTCCTTCAACAACATAGGAACAGGGCTCTATAAGTCATCAGAGTTGTGTCCAACTGTTACACCTCGGCATCATTCTTTTTTTTAATTTATTTTTATAGGCAAAACTCACCAATCCTTCCTCCACACTGGGCAGACAATCCCACAGGGCAGTATTTGTTGTGTAGTTTCTGTAAGGTTTGATCTTAATCACTTGTTATTCTTTCATCATAAGGATATATTAACCTGGGACAGCGAGCCCGCTAAATGCACAGTGGCGTCCTTGGACGCCTCCAAAGCCTTTGACTCGGTCCGATGGAAATGGCTCCTTGCCACCTTAGCTAAAATGGGGATAGGGCCAGTCTTCTTGAATTGGGTCAAACTCATCTACACGAACCCCACAGCCAGAGTGCGCACCAATAACACTTACTCTGACAAATGGTGACTCTCCAGAGGAACCCGGCAGGGATGCCCCCTATCCCCCTTACTCTACATCTTGGCTATTGAACCAGTGGTGGCATATCTTAGGCAGGAGTATGGAGACGGAGGCATAGCAATAGACAGGGTGACCCACTTAGTCTCTATGTAAGCGGACCACATGCTCCTTTATCTAAGGGACCCCAAACACATACTACCTTACATACTGGAGGCATTGGAGGGGTTTCATAGATGCACAGGGATCCAAATCAACCACGATAAGTCTTGCCTGTACCCTCTTGCAGCCGTGAGTAAAACTAAGAGAGAACACCTCCCCACGCTAGCTCTCAAATGGGAACCCACCTCATTTAAATACCTCGGCATTAGGATTCATACCTAGACACAATGCAGAGACCGTATGACAAAGGAGGCCTTAAGGTCCCCAATTTCGAACTCTACTATTTAGCGGGCCAATTGAAGCACGTGATCCAATGGATGGCTGATGACACCTCTTCAGACACTCGTCTTCTACAGCCCGCAGATCATCTGAAGTTGCTTAGGGACCTGCTCTGGACCGAGCCAGATACAAAACAACAAGACTCATACTTAATCCGTCTGGGCACTCTGATATGGAGGCGGGCCTGCAAAACTGCCAAATTAGTTGACCCGTTCTCCCCGCAGATTCCGATAGCCGCAATCATGTCAACCAGACCAGAGGGCCAGAAAGTGGTTAGGAACATATGGGAACCCCTCGGAGTCGCCACCCTGAGCGATCTAGCAGATGACCAAGGCACCCTCACGTTCACTGAGGTGCATGAGACCACAGGGATTCCAACAGGCCAATTCCTCCTACACGGCGCTGTGGTAAAAAGACTCACAAAATGATGGCCGGAGATGCAATCCCTCAACACAGAACACAAGGTCATTGAGAACCTGCTGAGCGCTGCAGAGGGAGGACACGAAACCTCGAGGCTCTATGAAAAACTGCTCAACTGCACCACACAGCATGAACTCAAGAGTAAGGAGAAGTGGGAACTTGAACTTGGCACCCAGTTCGTGGGCAAAGAGTGGGAGGTTATAACACACTACCACAAAAAAGTATCTAGAAATGCCCGTTTGCAGCTCATACAATTCTATATCATTAATAGGGCATACCTCACTCCAGACATCATCTCCAGATTCTGCAGTTCGGGTGCCGCAAGGTGCCCCAAATGCCAGCAACTCTCCGCCGGAATGTCCCACATGTTCTGGGGATGCCCGCCAATACAAGCCTTCTGGACACAAATCAAAGCAAGGGTGGCCGAAGCAGACATAACATTGAAAGCTTGTATCCTGGGCTCATACCCTAAAGGCAAAAAGAACAAGCCTCTAAATAAACTCAATGACCTAATGTACATCCTGGCAAAAAGACGAATTGCTATGGCCTGGAAATGCCCCAGGGCCCCTAGTGTTGCAACGTGGTGGGAGGACCTCCGCAGATGGTCTACAGCCGAAACTGGGGCTTGGGAGCTGGCACAACGTCAACAAGAACTGGACACCTCCGACGACCTACTGCAATGGGTGGCCCTGCCGGTGACACTGTTCTGTACTAAGGAGGACAGCCCACGTTAGTCCCCAGCGCGTATAGACTGCATTATAACATTACAGTCTTGGACTTTGTTGGGTGGAGGGATGGGGGGAGTTATTAGCAAATGTGCAACGGCTTTGTAGATGATACTAAGTTTGTATTGTTATTGGAAAAAAATTAAAATACATTTTTAAAAAAAGGATACATTAACCTGTAGTTAGACAACAACATATTGTCAGAGAGTTACTCTCATAAGCTACGGCATCTGATGTTTTAGTTTTTAATTTTTATTTTACATCCTGTACTTTGGCCATCTCTTTGGCTCACATGTGTGACTCTATTCCAAATTCTACCATGGTGCCATGTTCTCTCATTAACTCCTGCATCTGATATTTACTGGCAATTTTACATCCTATAATTTGACTATCTCTTTAGCTCTCGGGCGTGACTCTATTCCGATTCCTACCATTGTGCCGTTTTCTCTCATTAACTACAGCATCTAGTATTTACTGCCACTTTTTAAACTCTCAGACATGATTCTATTTCATTTTATAACACTGTTCCATTTAAATGGTCTTGCCTATACCTGTCAACTACATCGCTGCACATACATCTCACTCGTTGTATTTCTGCATTTGTGTATCGCAATCTACATTCCATGGTCTTTTCACCATATTCGTATAAACCCTGCTGATTCATTTGTCTGTCTTAGAACAGAGCACAGCCGTCCCATTTACCCGCTCAGAATCGTGCCTCTATCGCGATTCGTATATCGTTTTTTCCCCGTCCGTTCCTATGGCGGCTTGCCTTCTTTTCCGGCTTGACTTTAATATGAACAGCAAGAAAGGATTCCCCTATTTGATCGTAGGATATAGAAAGAGGACTACGCAATATCTTCCATCTCACTTGCAGTCGCAAACTTTCTAATCATGTCCCAATGTGTTCTTGATGTCAGGTATTGGGATTGCGACTATATGGGCTTACTTCTTGCTTATAAAGAATACTCATTTTCATGATAGACATTCTTATCACTTATTAACATATTAATGAGGTAGTGTACTCATATCAGGTCTATGACCCAAAACCTAAATGAGCTTACTATTTGTGATTTGTCTCCTAACCACGCCCTCAAGGGTGGCATGTCCACTATACAATCATGTTCATAATGACTCTGTCAAGACTTGATTGTCGTGAAGATTAGAGGGGCCTCTGTCCCCAAGTACCACACACGGAGAGATAATATGATCCTCTATGCGATCCTTGAGGCCACAGGTGGGAGATACTGGAACCACATAGCACTGGAAACCCCAAGGCCGCTGTAAGGCAAACAATTATTAGTACAAACAATCGCAGTTGCACTATACAGAACGGACTAGTACTGTCCAGGAAGAAGCTTACCGAAGTGTAGTAGTAAGGTCGCTGCTAACCACACAGGGACCTGAGATACAGCTACGTGGGGGCGCGTGAGCAGATAATGGTAATGGTGACTTGGGATTGTGATCGGAGTAGTCACCAGTTGCTGAGCCCACCTGCAGTTGTTGACGTGGAAGACGTGGATATGCGTAAGTTCGTGAGAAGTGTAAATCAATCCAGGGAAGAGCCAAAAGAAGTCCGGTAGGAAAGTCCTGAGGTCAAAAACAGCCAGATATCCACAAGAAAAGGCGCCGAATCCAAAGGGCGAGCCAAAAGAAGTCTGTAGTTCGAGGTCCGAGTTCGAGTAATCCAAGAATCAAGATTGAAGAGCAAACACCAAACAGAGTCGTGAAGAACAGCTGTGAAGCGATGTGTGGTCGCGGGAACTCTGCTTTTATCCTGTTTGTTTCCTAGTCACGTGACCCAAAACAGAATCACGTGTTCGGGATCTCCTTGTCACGTGATCCGGAAGTGAAAGTGACCGCCTGACTCTGCCTAACCCAATGTGCCACGGCAGTTGCCAATGTAGAAATGGATACAACCAGGACCAAATGTGACTTCTGCTGTGATGTAAGGTATGGACTCCAAGCTGCTCACGTGGCCCCCGTCCTACATGTGCACTGGATGTTGGGATTGGGCGTGCTGCGGGGAGTCTAGCGGGCGTGTGGACATGATGCATGACAGACTCACCTTCTGCTTCCGCTCATATTGACAGCCAACAGGTTGGTGATAAAAAGAGAACTCCATCTACATCATGAATTCTCCTCATCAAATCGACCAGTTTTTTATGTACTGGCATCCACATCAATCCTTAGTGGTTGTAACCGTCATTCATATTCGTTCAGAATATCCCCATTGTTAATATCTCTGTCCAGGATAATACGTTCTCAGAGTACGTACAGAAACATTGTTATACTGTACCTTATAAGCAGAACTCTCTGTTCTATAAGACATCACTAACCACAGGGAATAATTAACTTACCATTTGGTAACCAGGGCATTCCACTCTACAGACACGTTTAGACTCGCGCACGGTATCCAAGTTATAAATCCAACATTGCTGAATGTTTTTGTGTAGGTGGAGTGGCTCATATCAGTCTATACAAGACAAAGACATTACAGGATCTTTGTTCAACGTCCTGAAGAAGGTTGAGAATTTGAGGGCTATACTTGTAGTGCCCGATATAAGACTGAAACATGTGTTGACGATTCTAAACTGTCCAAAATGAGAATGAACAGTGAACAGCACTTGTATTTATGATATGGTTGAAAAAAGTGCATGTGGAATTGAATCCATAGCGAATATTATAACAGTTATACAAATTTGTGATGTTACTTGAAAATTGAAAAGAGTTATTGCCTATGTTGGAAATATGGGAATATTTGATTGACTGAGAAAAGTGAGAGTGTGAGATGTACTGTGAGTGTGAGTTGAGGAGTAATGCTGATGTTTATTATGAATGAATTTTGTAAATGGTTTTAAACATATAGAGAATTTGTACTATGTTGAATAACATTATTTTTAGAATGAATTAAGAGATTTTCTTGTCATCTTGTATCTTCTGGTTCAAACCCCCTATGTAGTATGCTACGAGTTGAGGCAGGGAAAAGTGTTTCGAGAGAGCCGTGTCGCCAAGAAGCCAGGAGAGTTCCGAGAAGGGAGCTGATGGGCCGGCTAGTTCCTTTTCTCCATGCACCAGCAAGTTGCTTGTTTCCTCCCCTGGGCTGTGAGGCTGCCCAGGAGTGTCTGAGGGGCAGGTGGCCAAGACCCTGACCTCAACGAGCTAAAAACAGAAGGACGCACGAAAGTAATCGCAGCCAGTGAGTTCAAAGATAGGGAGAGTCCGGTTTGTCCGGTTTGTGAAAAGCTACAGTTTTACCCGCAAGGCTACGCATTGTAGGATAAAGACATTGAACTGAAAGCTTGAATGTTTTTAGCCGGAGAGGGAGCCGATGAGAAGCGGTAACAGAGCCGTGCCGTCTGAGAAGGCGCGTTGTTAAAGGCTTCTTGAAAGATAACAGAACAGTGAATAACGAAAGCAAAATGGGTTGAAGGGCACGAGGGAAGGAGAGCGTGCAGAGATCCCCAAAGGCTAATGTGAAAGTGAATATTTTTATTAGGGCCAGTTAGGAAGTCTCCAACCCCAATTTAATAAAGGTGTCTGGGATTTGCATGGTATTGTTACAACGTTCATTGGACCCCACTGAAACAGTCTCTTCATTGTACAAGCAAAGTCCATATATCTCCTCTCTGTGCACTTTCACATGTTTCTCCATTGCTTCTATCCATGTCAGTTTTGCAATATGATCAGTCCAGAATGGTGCACATTCTGTATTCACTCCGGCCAGGACCTTATCTTCAAACCCTATCAATCCTCCCGCCATGCAACTCAGTGTTATTTTTTGCCACTTGTTTGCCTCATATTTGAGTCTTTTTACCACTAAATGTGGACTCGTAAGACACTGGATACATTTGGGATTGTTGTTGCACTGCAGTTGGTCTGGATCTGATACTTCGAGCCTTACACTCTGTGCCTGGATAGTGCCTTGTATCCTACATAGCGCTAGGTGCATTAGGCATTGAACCTCTAGAATGGATACTTCCTGTGGCAGTAAAACCTTGGGGACCCCTGATGCATGCGGTATTAATGAACAAACATAACCACTCCCATTCACTTTTTCTCTCCCCGCAATGCTCATGTCTGTGTACCAGCTATTGGACAGTTCTGGGTGGCGCACATCCTCTAACATCCAAGCCAAGCTCATGATGGGTGTCATACTTTGCCCTTTCTGTTGGTCTTTTTTAATAGTTTACTGCTTTTTATATAACCATTAACAATCCTAGTACTAGTGTTGTTATTGTAGTTGGCCTTGTGGATAAAATTGGGAAAAATAATGGCCTGACAATAAAGTCTTAACAATCCAGATTCAGTTATACGTCAGCAACAGAGACAGAACTATTATTGCTGGCATGTCAGGTAGCATTTGTACTAGTACTATTATATACTAGTGGTGGTTTGATAAACACCCCCCCTTTTTATGTGTGAACCCCATATAAAAACAGCTCCTAAATAAATGCCTGCGATATAATGCTGGGCACATAAGTACGAATACGAAAGTCTAGACACAGTATGAAAATTAACATTTTTCATGATATATAGGGATTCGTTTGAGAGCGCTGGTACTATCTTATGTTTCTGAAAAGCAATTATATTATTTAAGGAAAGATCTAATCGAGGAAAAAAATAAATAGCGAGGGAATGAGAGAAAGAAAGGGAGAGAGGGATAAGGAAAGCAAAGCAGAGTTTGGGAGGGTGCAAGAGAGCGCCCTCTGTGCAAAAGTGCGGTGTAGTTGTAACGCTCACCTGGTATCCATGGGGACGCCACTCAGCCTGGCTGGACCCTTCGCTCCCTCTCGAATCTCCTCCCTTGATAATGCTTCAGAGAGTTGGGCCTGCAATACAGGAGTGCTGGGTTCAAACTGTTCTTTGCTGCTTAACCCTCCGCCTCCCTTGAAAACCAGACCTTCCCTCAGACCTGTCCTCACCTTGGTTTTTTGTACGATGCGCTCTCCGTCCTGCTTCTAGGTGCAGGGGTGCATAGATGGAGCGGGCGTGTTGTGACCGAGTTACTTCACTGGTGCGAGCCCTGTTCGAGTCCAGACCTGCTGTGACTCCAACTTTGTTAAGGTAGGTTGCTTCTTCACAGTTTTGATATTTCAGTCTCTCTTCTCTCTTTCTTCCTCCTTATTCTTTTGCTAATGTCTCTGTTTTCTTCCCTCTAGGTGTGGGAAGTGATTTTGGCGGTGCCATGCGGATCGGCACGGAGCATGAGTTGGTGAGCGAATGCACGTTGCGCTGTGTTATTCCGAAAGTAATGTGCGGTGCGTGGCGTTAATTTGCCTTTCTGGTGCTAACCTGTGTCTCTTGTCTTGCTTGCAGGTCGGTGTAATGTTACGAAATGGATGCTGACCACGAGACGTTCGAATCAGGTAAGCGTCTTGTGATTCCTTAACAAGAATGGTTTGATGTTCACTAATGCTGTTCTTGCTTTGTCTCCTTTCCAGGTTGCAGCGCTACGGGCGAGGATGCGGCGTCCAGATGCTGGTGTTCCGGAGAAGGATGTGGCGCCTAGATGCTGGTGTTCTCTGGACCAGGTAAGGGATGGACCGAAGACAGGATGCTACTCACAGGTAAGTGCTGCTGTAGTAATGATGTTCTTGTTCTTTCAGGGTGCACGATACCAGGATTCAGCAGGTAAGGAATTCAGGAGGCAGAGCTGGACACGGTGAGCGTCCCGCTGCAACAGCACAGTAACGCGAAGCGTGTTCCTATGTTTGGGCATGGTTTATATAGCCCCAGGTATTCCAAGGCCCGACCACACCCAAAACACTAGACCGCATGGCTCAGTTCCAAGAACTGAGCCATGTGGGAGCCTTTATTTTGGACCCAGCCCATTATGAAGTCCATGTCCCATATTACCTTCACATTAAGTATGAGCCTGGCGCCAGAGGCGCCAGGACTGACTCCAGGATAGTCTTTGGCAAGGTGGCAAGGCCTTTGAGGGCATCATAAGAGACCCTAACTTGGCTCCAAGGGGGAAGACTTACTTGCCTATGAGGGTTGGGGGTAGGGATCATGACAGTAGTTCTGGTGTGCCATGGCGGTACTGATACCAAGTGGCCAAACAGGAGGTAGTTAATATGTCCCAGTACAAAATTTGGGCTGTTGGGCATAGGACATCACTATGGGGGTGCTCAGGGATGCTCTCTGGACATCCGTTGGCTGGAACCATTGGCACAGCTCCTTAACTTTGACAGCAAGGGTAGTGGAGAAGATGACCCGATATGGCCCGTTATACCTGTGGTCGCTCCACCTGCGGACAAAATTCTAAACGTAGATCAGGTCGCCTGGGAGCAACGGTTGAGTGGGTGAGGAATTCAATGGTGCAGCAGCATCAGCACCTTGTGTGTCCTCTGAAAGGGTTGTGAAATCTATTGAGACACAAGTTTAATGGGCCGTGTTAGGGTGGTCAAGTAGCTGTGAAATTCTTCTCCTAACACAGATGCTGCTCTGTGTGCGTCTGATGCTCTTCTAGCAGGACGGGGGTGTATGCATGCGATGACCAGTGACCACCTCGTGGGTTGATAAATGGTGGTCTTTGCAGGGCTATGTGCGCAAACTGAAAAGTGCTAACGGTAAGCAGTGCACTCAGTTTTTATTCAACGTGGTGCAAAGCTTGGACAGTTTACTCTTAAGCAGGCCGTTGACCCTCTCAACGGTACTGTTGGCCTGGAGGTGGTAAATGGTGCTCATTCGATGTTTAGTGCCAAGCAATGTTGCAATTTCGTTGAATAAGTGGTTTAAATAAGTGTGTGCCATTATCTGACCTTCATACATTGCACGCACCGAGGGAAAACCTTGCACACTAAAAATGTAGCTGCACATTTGGCATCTGGATGTGCACCAGGACCCAACTCCACCCATCGGGAGAAGGGACAGACGACAACAATTAAATATCAGGAACTGTTGCACCTCTAACCCATATCCGCATAGTCGATATGCAACTCGCAGAACGGCCCAGTAGGGCAGGGCACAGTACCTCTTATTGTTGGTAATGTCATCCCTGTGCTCTAATTCTGACATGCGGTGCAGTGAATAACGAAACTGGTCAAGTGCTCCTCGAAATTTGGGACAAACCAGTCTTCTTGGATGTCTGCAGCGATATGCTGCTTAGAGATATGCAATCGATGATGAAGTAACTTGTGTGGCATGACTGCTTTCTCCGTTATTTCCTGTCTCCATAAGAAGTCAGTAGGGGATAGTTTGCACCATCTTTTTTTTTTAAAGTTATATTTATTGGTTTTACAACATATAACTTGAAACATTCCCAACCACATCCCCCAACTCCCCCTTCCACCACTCCTCCCTCCGGGAATTTCCTTGCCATCAGTCTTGGTGGATGAGGCTTTTTATCCTCTATCTTAGTTCAACATGTCCAATATCTTTATTTTGTGTGGGCACCATTGCTCCATATAGTCACTTTGGAGGTATGCAAGGCTTACGCCCCAATCGTCTCAGAATTTTTGATGGGCTCCCTGTATGTTGTATTTTATGCGCTCCATCGCCAGGTGTGTCCATACTCTCCTTATCCAGTGCTATGGGCGGATGTTTTTGTTTTCATTTTTGGGCTATTTCCAGCCACGTGGCAATCAGTAGACCCATAAAATTACGTTTTTGCGTTTTAGTTAAGTGTTTGTCTTTGGGTTCCCATAGTCCACATAGCCATATTTCTTCTCCTATATTCCCCATAGATGGGAACATCTTTTTCATATGTGTCTGGACTTCTTCCCAGTACTGTTGTAGTTTTGGACATTCCCACCAGATATGTCGCCAGTCCCCTTCTCCTCCACATTCCCTCCAACATTTGTTTGGGGAGTTCTGATAAAATCTGTTGAGTCTTTCTGGCGTGTAGTGGCATTGTAGGAGCATTTCCATCCACATTTTTGTCTGCATCACCTTAGTTAGTTTTGGTATCATCACCCATATGTATTCCCATCGCTCCCTGGGAAGCGTGATTAGTAGGGTCTTCTCCCATCTTTTAATTTATGGCCATTTTATTTCTTCCTCTGAGGTATTTATATATTTATAGACGATTGACACAAACTTTTTTGTTCCCGGGTGTGTCATTATATACTGTTCGAAGGGAGTTAGCTCCCTCATTGCGGCTTCTTTGATCCTAGGCGTGCCCAACCAATGGTGCAGTTGGTCATATTTGTATTTATCATTGGCGTTCAGATTTAGTAGCGCTTTACACTCCTCGAGTCCTTATTTTTTGCTCCTGGTACATGTCCCTGACCATTTTACACCCCCCAACCTCTCATTCTTGAAATGACCTTTTCTCCATTCCCAGTGGGAATTCAGGATTGTTGAATAGGGGCATGAATGGGGCTGGGTCTTTAGTTAAAGTGTCTTTCTGTGTGGCCTTATCCCATATTTCTACGGTTGCTTTCATTATTTCGCTAATGTGCACGTTTGAGTATCTATGTTTTTTCGGTAGCCAGAGTAGGTGTCTGATGGGTGTCGTTGCCACTGCTCTGCCGCCCACAGCTTTTGGGAGTTGTCTGGGATCCATTCTTTCAGTACCCATAACTGGGCCGCTTCATAATACTTCCTAAAGTGCAGTAGAGCACAGCTGCCTTCATTCCTTGAGGTCGTGAGCACCGCGCTTGACACCCTCAGGGTTTTCCCTTGCCAGATATAGCACATTGTAATTTTCGATAAGAATTTTTAAAAAGCTGGAAGACTTCTTATCGGTATGGCTTGGAATAGATATTGCAGTTTAGTCAGTATGGTCATTTTGATAGCTGTTATCCTCCCCCACCAAGATATCGACATGGGGTTCCATCTGGTCAGTTCCCGTTTAATTTGTTGTAGCATTTGGGGGTAGTTTTGCGACTATAGGTCTTGAACCTTTCTTGTCAGAGTAATTCCCAAATATTTCACCCCTATGTTCGCTGTCATGATCACTGCTTCCAAGGAGCCAGGACCAGCCCAACGTCCTTGGAAGCAGGCCCCTAACCCTAATCCTAGGCACCAGCCGGTCCCCACTGGGACCTTTTGGACCTTGTCCTGGAGCCGGTGGCACCAGGCTCATCAAAACCATTGGTCCCGGCACTGGAAGCGCCGGGCTCATAAGAGGTGTGAGGATGCTTGGGTGGACTTACCTGCAGCAGACCATGCTGCTTACTTACCAGCCACTTAGAAGCTATCTAAGAACAGGAACTACTTTCTTACCTGGGTGGGGCAGCTCCACTCCCTGGATACAGCACTGGAACTCTTCTGGAAACTGGAACTCTTTTCTTACCTAGGCGGGGCCGTGGAAGAAGACGCCTCATCACTCCAAGGCTATTTAAACCACACCCGATAGATGAAGCGTGCTTCGCGTTATTCTGCATCTGCAGCAGAACGCTCACCGAGTCTGCTCCGGCTTTTCTTCTTCTGATCCTGGACCTGCAAGAATCCTACTTACCATTTCAGTATCCAGACATCATCAGCACCTGCAAAGAACAGAAACAACAGGTTAGCAAGGCGAACTTTACACGCAGTACTTACTCACCTGATCCATTGGCTGCGGCCGTTTCTTCACGCCGCATCTCCACCTGCAAAGGCAAAAGCATTGCCATACTTACCGGCACGCTGTGGATTCCGGATTTCTTCATTCTGCATCGCCGCCTGTAAAGACAAAGTATCGTTAACAACTTACTGGCATTCCGCGGACTCCGCCGCTGCAAACCAACATCTGAAAGGCAAAAGAAAAGTCATTAAGCAGGTATTTACTTACGTCCATCACGCTCGTCGCAATCAAACGCCTGCAAATACTCCGGCGTCTCTTTAACACGAACTAAGCTGCAAGGAAAGAGACAATTAGAGCGCTTGCCATACTTACGAACTTCCAGGCGCTTCACTTCATCTTCCATCTCAAGAGCCCTGCAATACATAAGGGAAAAGCATTATATAGAGTCTGCATATAAACGTGCCACGCATTTAAAGACTATAAAGACAAAAGGTGTCCAGAAACTCACCGCTCGTGCAGACAACGACGGTAACCATCCTCTGAATTCAAGAGGCCTATGTTTCACCAGTGAAGGAACTGGCAACGGCACCCTGCACCAGACGCAGATGGAGAGCCCAGCATTCACCTATATAAGGTGAGCACGTTGACCTGGGGGCTCTACGAAAAAGCTGGGAAGAGAGAGAGAGAGAGGGACATTCAACTATCCAGACCATTAACCCCCATATTCTTTCACCTGCAGAAACCTCACTCTTCGAGTCCGACACACAGTGCGAAGAGGTTCGACCCCAGAAGCCAATCGAGTCCTGCACATCACTTTTCGAGTCACAGACAGCTTCCTGCCAAGACCCACGCCTCCGTGGGAATCAGGTGAGCGTTACATTCGCTACCTTCAGGTGCAGGTCTGACGCTACCTTGTGTATGTATGGAGTGTCCCCTGCCTGTGTTAGGATTTCTGATTTCTGCCTATTGAATTTTAGGCCTGATAGGGAGCCAAATGTTTTGATTTCATGCATACGGTGTGGGAGGGACTTCTCTGGTTCCCCCAGAGCAGGGGTCCCCAACCTTTTGTGGCCAATGAGCAACTTATCTGTATGAAATGAAATGGTGAGCAACAGCTGAACCTCAATGTAAAATATCAGCGTTCAGGTGTTAGCAAATTGATTGTTAATCAAATTAAAATCCAACTGAAGTTAATATCACAAAAACGGCACGTTAATGTGCAACAATAAACCATTTTTGCATTGGGTCTCTCTCCTGTCTTTTCCTGCTTCCCTCAAGATCTTTATTTCTTTGAATGTTTTGAAATGGTGCATTTGTGTGCACATGATTGAGTAACATTTTTGTCGAAATCTAGTAGGATTTAAATACTTCTTTACAGGTTCTTTTTTATAGGATGCCCCCCCCCCCCCAAACCATTTTTTTAAACACAGAAGCATAGAAGTATTTGGCAGAATTTTTAACTGCATGTGAAAAACCATTTCAAATAAATGCTCCTAAGCGACCGAGTGTAGCGAGGGAGCCTGAATCACACTAGGAGGGTTCGGGGGGGTTCTCCCCCGAGAACTTTTTTAAAAAAATGTGTTAAAATGGTAAATTTTACAGCACACTGTCTGACAAATTGGGCAAAATGGCACACAGTTTACTGCTCGTTTTGTAGGGTAACACATGAAAAATGTACATTAGATAGCAAGTCACTAACCATGCACAGGAGCATGTTTCCGAAATATTTTTTATGATGCCATTCCCCACAATATATACCAATATTATGTCAGTGTAAAGAAACGTTCATGTTTCTGCCCCAACATGTCTGTGCGGGCTGGACCAATTTATGCCAGTATTCATGTAAGAACACTCGTGTTGAGTTTGACATAATGCCAAAATAAATGCCATGCCCCTTTAAGAAAACCTCTCCATACATGACTTCAGCAATGCAGTCTTATACCCCACCAATGACACCAATGTTTTGCCGAGAATGCTAGAGAAAGAACACTGCCATTGTACATGTACTGGCTTCCTCAATGCCCCCCCTCCACCACTATCTGGCTTTCTTGCTCCCCCAGCCACAGGAACACATTAATATTCTCATTAATACACATTCACGCGAACAAGTATACACAGTCACACTGCTTTCTCATTCCCTCACACACGCACCTAAACACCACACTACAAAATCCAAACTGTATTCTCATTCACATGCACAACCATTCATCCATTCAATCATAGATGACTACGACATACACACCACAGCCATCTCATTCACATGCAGACTTAGACATGTCACACAGACCTGAGGCTTATATTCACTCATACATACACACAAATCAAAACATGATTTTCTAGTTACCCAGGCTGCTAGACACTCCTGCTGTAGGCTCCAATGTTGCATGTCTGGCTAATGTTCACCCCAAAGCCAGGAACCAAGAAGCATGGAGAGCTTCCTGGTTCTGACAGATGTGGTGAAGCCAGAGCGCTACCCTTTTGCCACCCCAGGCCAAAGAAATGTAGGGGTGGTGCAGGAGTGGCCTTGCACAGATTTCAACTGCAGCCTGCAAACCCCAATGGGCCATGCAAGGCGGCGGAAACAAAATGACCCTGGCCTTCCATGACTCATAGAGCAGGTGTGCTGGGATACTGTAGTTTAGTGACATGGAATTCAATCCAGGAGCTCTCCTTCTGAGGGAGGGATCATGTTTTAGCTAAGCTTGCTTCTGGCTCATCCATAATGCTTAGCAAGTCAGCAACCTGTTGCCACTTATGAATGAAAACCCCTGCACAAAAGGAAAAAAAATGGTAAAAAATGAGTATGATTTACTACATACCTCTTTGCAAGGGTTTTTATTGTTCACACTCAAATGTGCTTAATGTTTAGCAATGGAGCAGGTTAACACACACAATAACAGTAACGTTAGTCAACACTTTGTAGGAGTCAAATGTCTCTTAACCGGTGGGCTTGATGTTTCTTACCCAAGGATTTTTTTGAAAATTGTTGAACCAATTTAATACTTTGATGCTCATGATAACAGTAAACTTAGCCACAACGTTGTAGGATTTAAATACCTCTTTGTAGGGCGAGGGAGAGTTGAGAGTTAACCTCCCAAGCATTTATTTTGAAATGTAACAGAAGGTGCATATCTATGCACATAAGGACAGTAAACTGGGCCAAATTCTGTAAGGGTGGGTGAGCATTGGTCATGGACATTGAAATTCATAAAGAGTAAATGCATAACACTTTAATCAGATTAAGTTTAACTTTCAAATGTCTTTTAAAATAACATAAGAGAGCCTCTAGACATGAAAGTTATTCAGATTGATATTCCCCAACCAGGATCCATACATTGATTTCAGATTGTTCATGCAATGCAGAACATGTTACCTCATGGAGTGATGGTTCCTATTTCAGCTATGTTTAACAACAATGCATTTGCAATTTCGAAGCAAACATCAGTAACTGATGGATGTGAAAGTAGCTACACGTTCAAAGGTACAAAATGGAAAAATCTCTTTCAAAGTCTTTGATGCAAGTGTCCAGATCTGTGGCATAATACCTATATTTACAGTTGCTAACTTTCTCAAGTCTGGAAAGAGATTTTAAATGCCTTTTCAGACATCCTTAAATGCAAGTGTAATTTGAATGCATTAGCAATTTTAGAGCATTCAGTTTGAATATTAAGTCACTTCGCAAACATTTTCTAATGATTGAATATCTTGCCATGTGTAAAGTAAAAACATCATCCAGGTCAAGTTATAATAATTTGAGTGCATTTGAATGTAAGTTGTTAACACCAATGTAGTTTAGTGTGAAACTTGACACTTCATATTTTCGGCCAATTTGTCAAAGTTGGGGGTGTAATGGGTTACTGCAAGTTTCATGCAGTCATTTAGATGTGTGTTGGTCAACCGAGATCGGTATTTTGATTTCAAAATCTTCATTGTAAAAAATCCAGACTCACATAAGTAAGTTGACCCAAAACAAGCAAGCAAACACTGAGAGGATTGCTTCAGAAGTGGGTATTTGGACTTTTGAACCATGGCCCAAATTTCGGTGTGTGATGATCTTGCTTTCAGATGCAAGTCTGCTTGCAGAGTAATAATTTCCATTTCAAGGTCTGGGATGCTTAATCTGAATGCATTTGCAATTTGAGATGCAGTGTCAGTGACATCAGTTTCCATGAATGGGTTGGTTATAAAAGTAGCCACAGGTTCAATGATCATGAAATCAGAAAAACTTTTCTCAAAGTCTTTTCTGATCAGGTCGAGATGTTCAGCATACATATCTTTTTCATAAACAGCACTTTCCCTTACTAACTTTTCCAGACTGGGAAAGTGAGTCAAGATACCCTTTTCCATTTGAGTCATCCATAAATTCAGTTTGACTTTAAATGCATTAACTGACCCAATAAGTTCTGTTATTGTTTTATCTTGCCGTTGGAGTTCAAGGTTGAGAGCATTCAGTTTAGATGTCAAATCATTAAGAAAAGCCAAATCAGATAACCATTTAGGGTTACTGAGTTGCTCAACTTGTTCCCCTCTTCCTTCTAAAAACACAATAATTTCAGGTAGGAGATCCAGAAATCTTTGCAGTACTTTACCCCTGCTAAGCCATCGTACCCCTGTATGGAAGAGTAGAAAACCATATTGAGCATCCATTTCATCTAGAAGTGATTTGAAAAGTCGGTTTTGCAATGACCTTGCACGTATAGAATTGACAATTTTTAAAACGACAGTCATGACATGCTGATAATTGAGTACCTTGGAACACAGTGACTGTTGGTGAATAATGCAGTGATAACTTCTGAATTCTGGAAAGTCTGGATCTCTTCTGCAAAGAGCAACAAAACCAATATTCCGCCCTACCATGGCTGGTGCACCATCTGTTACTGCCACAAGTTTCTGAAGTGGCATATTGATGTCTTTTATAAACATTTTGAAAGCTTGATAAATGTCTTCTCCTCTTGTCTTCCCCATAAGTGGAAGAACTGCTAATATGTCTTCTTTCACACTGCTATCTTCAAACACCATTCTAATAAAAATAGATAGCTGGGCAGTATCTTCTATATCAGTTGATTCATCAAACTGCAAACTCATAAAATCACACTTTTCTAAATCACTCCTAAGCTGAAGGTCAACATCTTCTGACATTACCTCAATTCTACGAACCACTGTGTTTCCTGAGAGCTGGACATCTTTAATGGCAGCTATTATTTGAGAGTAATTGTTAAAGTCCTGGAACAATGAATCAGCAGTTGCAAGCATAGCTTCTTTTACTATTCCACCATCTTCAAATGGTTTCTTCTTTTTTGCAAGAATATGGGCCACTTTCAATGATGCCACAGTTGCTGCTTTTGAATGAGAAACTGTTTTCTTAAAAATTGATTGCTGAGCACTCAATGCAGTTTTAAGCTCTTTAACTCGTGCTCGCCTAAGATTACTGTTGGTTGGGTAGTCTATGTCATATGACTTATGAACTGTGTTAAAATGCCTTTCCAAATTGCATTTCTTCCCAACTGAAACACTTGCTTGACAAATTAAACATATAGCTTTCCCTTTGAAACTTGTGAAGAAATATTGTTCTTCCCATTCATCCCTAAAAGTATATGAATATGTTCTTGATTTCTTCAGTGGTGGGGAGGTAGAGGTAGAAGCCATTTTGTTTCACCAGTCTACACCTGACAAGAGTACAAGTTGAAGTTCTGAGTCACCTCAGCTGTGTAAATAACTGGAAAAAGAAAGAAAAGACTGATTGTTACCGACTACAATTCTTTGCACCCCCCCCCCAATGTATTATGGCCCCTCCTGCTTATTTATGTGGCTCTATCTTTTATGAAACATTTTGCCTTGTTAGTTACTACTACCGGCCCACCTATCACATTCATCACTATCCTATCGCAACACTGATGTTTTCCTACTGATTGACTCTTGTGCATTCCCTTCTTCTCAGCAGTGCTGACATATGAAGTGCATCGAGGCTCCCAATAGTGGCAGACAAGCACTGGACAAGACCACTTAGGTATTATTCTACACCACAGAGTAGTGTTATATTTCAGCATGGTTCCTGAGCGACTCAAGGAGCACATACGAATAAAAAAAATAATAACAATGAAATAGTTGTTTGATTCTTTTATCTTTCAGAGAGTTTGGGTGGCAATCAACACTTATTGTTGCCCTGGTATACAGGTGAAAGCTGTTGAGCACACAAGGGGAGCTTGTGACACCCATGGGTTCCCTAGGCCTCCTTGGGTGCTCATTACCCCACTTGACAACTGTTGGGAGTTGTAAATAGCTCAGCCCAAGGTGGTAAGTGCCAACCTTGACTGTCCTATGTCACATGCGCTGCCTCCGCCATCCTTAGGTGAACGCTTAGGTGCCTTAGGACACTCCAGGATTTCTGAGGACTGCAATAGGTTAGTCATGAGCTGTGGAGATCCTAGGTTACAAATTAACCTTATTTTATCATGTTATCAAAATGTTGGGTCAGACATCCATGCTTTTCTTCAGAAACCCTCCATAGTCGGTGTCCAGTACAATATTGTGTTCGAGTTGCAAGGTCACGTCCTGGGGGGGTGGGGTGAGGGGGATTGTGTGTATTTGTGTGTGTACTAAGAGGTTGTGTGTGATCTGTGGGGTTGTGTCAGTATGTGGAATGTTGGCTTGTGATATGAATACTTTTTCAGTCCTGGACACAGTCCTAAACTTGTCTTATGTGAACAGGGTGTAATCCACCCAGTCTTGTTTTTCTTTGTATTCTGGTACTTATAGGATACAATTCCCAGAGTGTGGTGAAAAAAGCAGAACTAAAGTGTGTGTGTGTGTGTGTGTGTGTGTGTGTGTGTGTGTGTGTGTGTGTGTGTGTGTGTGTGTGTGTGTGTGTGTGTGTGTGTGTGTGTGTGTGTGTGTGTGTGTGTGTGTGTGTGTGTGTGTGTGTGTGTGTGTGTGTGTGTGTGTGTGTGTGTGTGTGTGTGTGTGTGTGTGTGTGTGTGTGTGTGTGTGTGTGTGTGTGTGTGTGTGTGTGTGTGTGTGTGTGTGTGTGTGTGTGTGTGTGTGTGTGTGTGTGTGTGTGTATATATATATATATATATATATATATATATATATAGAAGGGGGAAATGGATCTGCTAATGTGAGAGCCTTTCTGTTTAATAGAATTATAAGAGAGGTGGTTAAGTTCTCTGCCAGTGATATATTTTTGTGTTCACATGAAAAGTGTTGTCTTATGCAATGTGTCATTATGGTCCCAGCTGTCCATGCTTGTGGGGTGATGAGCAGGGCGCCTGGTGATTTGGTAATTGGGTGTCACAGTATTAAATAGCTCCTATGATGCCATGTTTGTCAGGAACATTGAACACCATGGCCCTCATTACGACCCTGGCGGAAAGTGACTGACCGGACCGCCACAGCGTAAATAGCGTTTCCGCCATTGCACGAAGGAGCAAAGTGCGACCCATCGGGCACGAGCACCACGCCATGGCGGAAGTGCAAAGTCCGCGATGGCGGAAATGACCCCAAAACGGCCCACACCGCCGCCGTACGGCGCCCTAGGTGCAATACCGCCACCCATCTTAGCGGACACCGCAGTGAGCGCCAACCGGAAAATACGGTGACCGTAAATATACGGAAACGGAAGTAAAAACATGGGCCCGGAACGGGAAACATCCCGCCGTACACCTATAAAACCACAAAATCCACACAACCACTAAAAACACTACCCTGAAACACACCCCAACCCGTCATCCACCCTAGCGAAACCAAGAAAAATGGGAAAAGTAGCGAAGAAAGCGTGCGACCGCAAGCGGCAGGTCCACTTCTCCCGTGAGGAACTCACCGTGCTAACAGAGACCCTCCAGGAGAATGCTGCCATCGTCTTCTCCACGCAAATGACCAGGACGGCACTTGCAAACAAGAAGGCCATATGGGCTCTGGTGGCACAGCGGGTAAGTGCGGTGGGGACCGCACCCCACAGCAATGCAGAAAGCGATGGGACGACCTGCGGATACGCGTCCGTAGCATACTTTCTGCCAACCGCAACATTGCCACAGCCACCGGGGGAGGTCCTGAATCACCCATCAAGTTGACCCCCTGGGAAGAAATCTGTGCCTCCACCATTGGAATGGAGAGCATAGAGGGAGTCGGAGGGATGGAGAAAGGAGTGCAGAGGGGGCTTGCAATAGCGACTGCCCACTGACAATGAGCATCTTTGGACACTGGTGTTCGGGGGGAGGTAGGAGGGTGGAGGGGGTGTTTTGGGCTCACTTGGGTGGCGGGTCGATAGGGTGTTCAACATGATATCACATATGCCATAAACAGTGCACGATCAACCAATGAGATGTGTGGACAATGATCTTTGTGTACTAGGCCATCATAGGCGTACAGTCCATATTGTGCATGTACCAGACACACACAGTGCCACGAGTACCGTGTCCATGTATCAGCCACCAGGCGTGAGTGCTAGAAGCATGCATCAATGAGATGCTGACGAATGTCACGGCCCTCCGGTGCCTCGCAGACTCCTTGAGGTGCTGCCACATCCCCACCCTCATCATGACCACCTTCAGGTGCTTGCAGTTCTGCGTCAGGGGGCATGGGCACATTTCTACGTACGCACATGTTGTGGAGCATGACACATGCCATGACCATCTTTGCAACCTTCTCATGGCGGTACAGGAGTGCCCCGCCAGACCTGCTGAGGCAGCGGAAACGAGTCTTCAGTAGGCCGAATGCCTGTTCAATGACTACACGGGTACGTGAGTGGGCATGGTTGTAGTCCTCCTCATGCTGGTCCCGTGGGTTCCGGACTGGTGTGAGGAGCCATCTCTTCAGTGGATATCCAGCATCACCTGTATGTGGACGATAAACGTATGATGTGGAATGCCATTGCTACGTACGCACCCCCCCCCCCCTTCCTGCCAGGTCATTGCCGAATCACATACCCCACTTTATCATGCATGTAATGAGACTCACCGAGTAGCCAGGATCTGTTCCCTGCGTGTCGCTCCATGTAGCGTGGTATTGTAGAGTTCAAGACCATAGAATCATGGGTTGATCCAGGGAATCGGGCACAACAATGTGTAATGATCCTGTTGGAGTCACACACCATTTGTACATTCAGGGAATGAAATTGTTTTCGGTTGCGGTACTGGGCCTCCATGGCATGTGGGACGACCAATTCCACATGGGTGCAGTCGATGGCACCAATGCAACCCGGTATGCCGGCAAGTGCATGGAATCCCACTTTTGTGTTGGTAATTTCCTGCTCCGAGCGTGGTAGAGAGATGTAGTCGTCTGCGTGCTGCAGGAGGGCATCGAGCACTTGCAATAGTGTCCGTGAGAACAGTGGCTGAGAAATGCCATGCAACTGTCCGACTGTGTGCTGGTAGGTGCCTGTGGCCAGGAAGTGTAGTACAGACACCACCTTCAGTAGGGGTGGGATGGCGGTTGGGCTATCTATCATGCTGACAAGGTCAGCCTGTGTCATGTCCACAATGGCGGTTATGGTGTCCCGGTCCAAACGGTAGAGGGTGTGGATCTGCTCATCAGTGAGGTTGAACGGATGTGCTCGGAGACGTGGGATTGCGGGCTGCCTGCGTGGTGGTAGTGGCTGTGCTGGCGGCCCTTGCTGGCCCTGCCTTGGCCTCCTCCTCCTCCTGCATCCCCTCCGTGCGGCCGGTTGTAGTTGATGTTCGTCTTCTTCTTGGAGTTGGAGTACTTGCAGTGCTATCAGGTCCCCCAGGGCCAACATCGCGAGTCCTGCCGGTAGCATTTCGGAGTGGGTGTGGTTGTGGGAGGAGACTGGGTGTGCAATTTATGTGTCTTCAGGCTGTATGGCCTCCACCTGTGGTGATTCATTCCACCTGTGCAAGCTGCTCTCCCCTTTGGCCGAGCACGTCCCGCACACAACGCTGCAATTCGAGGAATGGCATCTTGCTATAGCAATCATGTATTTGTACCCGATGGCCGTGTAACATTTGTTGATATGTACATTCGGCTATGGTCCCATTGTTTCACATACAATCTTTGCAGTCGCGAACAGACTTGTGAAGGGTCAGTGGAACGTAGTACTCGAGTAACGGTGGGCCCTCATGCATCACTGTACCGAGTTGCACCGACGGGCGGGGCGTCCCATTTGTGGGTGAAGGCAGTTGCCATTTTCACACACAGCCGCACTAGATGGATTAATTTGTGATTTCAAACGGCCACAGATGCCTTTTCGACGTGATGTTGCAAATGAGGAATTCGAAGGGCGGCGCTTTCGGTTTTCAGCTAGCGGCGAGGAGATGCCCACAGGTCTGACTGCAAATATAACGTTCTATTGTTCAATGTCCTTGAGACAGGGGCCATGGCGAGGATGCAATGATTGATATGAATAGTTTGGGATGTGCAATAGCGACGTGGGCGATGAGGCCGGACGTTCCCAAATACATGTTACTTCACAACACTGGAATTACGGGCTGGGGCACTGTGGATTTTGCAGGCTGCATAACGCACAGACTCAATGGATATTTCTAATGTTATGTGAGTAAATATTCAGGCGTTTTTATACCGGGATGAGGGAATGATGAATGGATGCATGGGCTGATGATTTGATACAGAGTTTGCCATGTACAGGGCTTCTTGGAATCTATCCGCCTCCCCTGCGCTATGTGATGCAGGGCTGCCATAGTGGGACCATCGTCAATCTGGCCTTGTTGAGCCCTCCCTGTCTCGACGCGCCTTCAGACACTTGTGTCCATGCACGTTAACATTCCCATCTGATGGATTCTGTTTTGACAGACGCATGCACAGGTACACTCGTTTGTGATGGTGTTTACACCTCGATATAGATGGTTATGAGTCGCAAGTGGTTTTGGGGTGGTGATGATCCTTTGGAGTGGGCTAGCATGCATATGGCTGTGGATTTAGTGTGATCATTGAAGTGAGTTGTTCGAATGTAGTTCTGATGGCCATTCTGTTCTTTTTCTTTTCTTTTGGTTGACAGGTATCTCCTCCCCTTTTGCCACTGCCATCTGTATGCCACTCCTGCAGATGGCTTTTACTCCCGACACCTGCTGCTTCGTGTTAATCAGTGGAGCAGCATTACGATCTTATGGGACGATCGCCAATGGGCCACATGCCCTTACGCAGTACTAGTGGCTCGGAGCAACATTTCGGCCTTTCAGCTGGACTAGTGCCTCCCCATTGGGACGGCCCTGCGGTTCTGTGCGCTTCCATGTTGCCTTTTCGTACGTGAATGTGGCTCTGTGTACCATGATGGAACAGGGCGTCACACAAGTAGTAGCTGGTCATTTCTTGCGGATGCAGCCCACAATGGTGAAATGTGTTTTGGAGTTCATGGCCTAATGGCTGTATGGGCTTGGTGATTTTGTTGTGCATTAAATTTCTATTCTGATATGGGCCGTGTAGCGTTCTTCTTTGCGAGTGATGTGGCATATTCCTATTTGGGGAGCGATGTATTGTGAGGAGACCTGCATTGGGTTCCAGCTTCGGAGTTTAGTTGCGTGGTACTGTGCTGGGCGCGTTTGCCTACGAAGCCCAGTGAGGTCAGGGATGGGGGCTGCCAATATGACTGTTTGAATGTTGTCATGCTCAGGGGCGGGGGATTGGGTTTTGTGTGACAGATGCCGGTCAGCCAGGTGGACTGGTGGAATGATGTGATTTTCGGAATATTGCTGGTCACAGGTGCCTGTGTTTGCGTGCGTTTCTTGGGGGGGGACTGTGGTCATGTCCATTGGAATGGCTTCTGTATTCGTGCCATCTGTGCCCTGCAGCTCCCATTGGCCCCTCTTGTGAATCTTTTGTTCGTTGGCATGCATGGGTGACTTGTACATTTCACTGGTTGCATTGTGACTTCATTGCACCTACGGGGAGTTGTACTTTGTGGGCAGGGAGCGGTGTACAGGCACTCAGTGGGGCCGTTTACGGTTGATTCGCGATGCCGTACTTCTCACCATGGCGGAATGGTACTTTCCGCCGTGCTTGATGGCGTTAGGTACATGTCCGCTAGGGTCGGAATTCGCGTACCCTTGCGCCATGGTGGTATTTACGGTTTGGCATGGCGCGCGCGTACTTGGTGCAGTTAGCGTTGGCGTTCACTACGGTGTCGCTAATGGCTTCGTACTTTGCGGTGACGGGTCATAGTCGCACCGAGCGCTATTCGATGGCGGTATTGCATTTCCGCCATCGTTTTTCGATTTCCGCCAGGGTCGTAATGAGGCCCCATGTGTGTGAAGGACCAGGGTGACCTGTATGCCTGACTTACTACAGGCAAGTAATCTGGGAGAACAGGTGAGTTCTAAGAGTGGTGCCAGTCACCAGGGAGACCTATTCTGAATCAGGGACTGTGCTTTCTGCCATGTACCCCCCGTGACTAGACAGTCTGTGGACATAGTCGGCCTATGCTGGGTACACAATACCCTTCTTTAAGAGAGTCTCAGCTGTGCTTCCATTGGAATGGAGGGGCAGGAGAGCTCTGTACTAAGAGGTGCAGAGACAGCAGACAGAGTAAAATCAGAGTGGTCCTGGGGCTGCAGAGTGCACTAGGCAGAAGGGGCAGTATGGGTTTGGGGTTTCTGGGAAAGATTGAAAAGTGGCAAATGTTGCAGCGGATCCCAGCTACAAGGATGCCACATCCCTGGAACTTGGGTTCATTTCTTTTTTCAGTTTATAGTGTTTCCAGTAAGTTTTAGTGAGACAGAGAGAATTTGCAGTGCCCCACTTTGGGTTGCATGACCAGGCCTTGGTCCACTGGCGTGGGGCTGCCAGGTCGGATGGGACACATGCATTTTCCCTTGTGCTCACAGTGAGAACAATCACCAGTAGCAGAGGCAGGTTTTAGTGCCAGGGGACAAAGGGCTACTCCTAGTACGCAGTTCTCGCTGCAATATACAAATTGGCTTTTGCCTCCAGGGAAATCACAGAGCATTAAATGCGCAGATTCTCAAGTGCCAGCTCTGCTGTAGCTAATTGTAGAAATGCTAAAACATGGCATAAGAATGCACTCCATCACGCAATGTATGGCGTAAAAATGGCACTAATATCAAGACACTTGTCACCCGAAGTACATAAGGCTCAACCTCAAAAGACACCTTAACACTGCTGCCTCAATACCTGAATCAGACATAGCAACAATAATAATTCTGTGAAACAAGTATAAATCTCAGACCAGCTTAGTATCTTGATCTGACGATAAATAAATATGCCTTGTGTAGTGAAAGTTCGGCAAACTGTTTTATTATATTGCTGGCAAAATATAACTGACTCTAAAAATCTGTGATACTTACTACAATTACCACACACTGATTTTTTTTGGTTTTTTGATCTCTAGGTTATCTTTATGCTGAAAATGAAAAAAGGAACTTTTAAATCCCAGCTTCACCACTTAACTAAAATGTGTAATCCTGCACAAATCGTTTTCTCTCTGGGCATTAGCTGCCAACAGTAGAAGTCACTAGAAGTGACTCAATTCAAACTGTCTGCTACTCAAAGGAAGCATCAGTCATGATATTGCTCCATTATTTTTATTATTAGTAATAATAATAATAGTGGCCGTTCATACAGTGCACATCATTGTATTTGGTTTTTGGCTTACTCAGAGCAATTTCTTATAAAGTAACTTCCCCTGACCATTCCAAGTATCACTTATGTCACTCTCTCTCAAGTCAATTTCTGTGATGTCAATAGTTACTCAAATTAAGGGGCCTGCACATCTTTTGCCTCACAAGGCCATGTAAACCCTAGAATAGTCCCTGTTTAGCAGTATGCTTGCCTTCAACACTCTTGTGTAGTTTCCATCATTCACCCTTGTTTCACATCTCCTTTTGCTCCCTCCACCAATCTGCCTGTGCACCTAGCTGTCCTGTACCTGTATTACTTTTGTGCACTCCTGCTACCCCTGCTACACCCCTCAGACGGTATTCTTGTGCCTTCTCTCCTGCACCACTCTTCTCTGCCCAATACTGTCTCTTTGCATTATCCCTCTCTTCATTATAAACATTCTTCCCTTCTGTAACCCTCTCTTCTGCATCATGTCCTACCCCTCACCTGTGTTCCAGTGCTCTCCTCTGCAGCCTTTTCTTATGCATACTCCTTGTGTGTCTGTTGCACCCCTTTCTTCTCCATTGTATACTCTTTACTGAATCCTTCTCTCCCCTATGTCCTCTTGCATCCCTCTCTTCTACACCCAGCATGCCTACTGCATAGCAGAATCCCTGATGCTGCCTGCAACCTATATCTCAATCCCAAGGAACATGGTAAAATCACTCAGTGTCCATTCTGTTTAGATCCATACATCCAGTTCTATCCCAATCCCCTTAGACAACCCTCTGCCCTCTCTGCAAAGCAACACAAGCTGATATTTTAAAGATTCATCCCATGAAAGAGGATAAGACAATAGTGGAATGAGAGGTAACATCCTAGCACACTACAGCTTCTGTCACTGGATGCCTGCACCTGTATTAGTGCATAATGTATTAGTGCAGCCGGTCCGTTAGCACAGCAAGTAGAGCGCTCGCTTTGACATCTGTGCAGAGCCTGCTGACACAGGTTCGAATCCCAGCAGGGCCAAACTCAGCCTTTCATCCTTCCAAGGTCAATAAATGAGCACCACACACCGTGGGTAATAATAAGCAGCGCTCAGATACCCGAGGGTTAGTAGCGCTATATAAATGCTAAATTATTATTATTATAATATTTCTACCCACTGCATGATGATCATGAGATTAATTGCCTCGGGGCAGTTTGTGCAGCATTATTTGCCCTTATACATTTTGGACACCAGACTATGCACATTATGCCATGAAGTGCTGAATAATTAACCAATGCTGAAAATATTCTGTTTCTATGAGCTGCTAAAAAAGATCTTTAGTGGCAAGAGAACAACAAAAGAAAGGAAACCTGTCGGCTGTATCATGCAAATTGAAGTGTCACGTACAGATATACATGTAGCCTTACAATGTTTGCTATTTCCTTTTATTATACTTTTCACCTGTAGTAACATTGGTTTGTCAAATTTCCTGACTGTTATGTCTGGGGAAAGGCTTGTACGATCAATTTGTGTTAGCAATGAAAACTGAAGGGGGAACACTGGGATTTATAAAGGCAGCCGTGAAATTCTTGCACTTTTTTTTTCACACTGTTTATTTCTCTTGCCTGCATGTACGTACACAACTGTGCCTTCTCTTGAAACTTGAGCACACACTTGTCACACTTTCAACTAGCACTCGAACACTTGTTCAATCACATCTGATCACTCACATAATGTTGTAAACATGGACACTGGCAGTCACTTGCTCGCACACCCTTTCACTCTGAATAAACAAACACATGTTAAAAAAAAATTAAATCATTAAACACTCGACCTACCTGACCTTGCTGTATAGAAATCACTTAGCAAGATAAATGTGAATTTCAGCTTCGGAGGCCAACACTGACAGCAGTCCCAATGCAGACAATATGCTGAGAGATAGGGCCGGTTACTGCCGCGCACAGGAATGTCAGCTGCACGTTAATTTACGAGCAGCTCCACTGTCCTTTCAAGTGAAAATGGCGGTGAAACTTGAAATGGGGCAGCATGTTTGACCCGTGGTTCACGCCTGCGTAGTATATCTTTCAGACACATGCGCAATCCAGGCCCTTATTGAAGAGCTGGCGAGCAACATGAATGGGGGTTGCGAGCAACATGTTGCTCGCGAGCTACAGGTTGGGGACCCCTGCTCTAGGACTTCAGGAAGTTGTGAATTTCCGCCTCATCCTGATAAGCGGAGGAAAGGACCTGAAAGTGCGATAGGAGAGATTGAGTGGCATTGCCTGCATAGTTTGCAGCCCTAATAATCAGATTTATGGCAGAGTAGGTCCGTTTCTGGGCACCATCAATTTTCTTGTACACTGGATTTGCAGAAATGACTTGGTCTTGAGAAACCATACCATGTCCAATCAAATTACCTAATTGGGAGTCCAATTTGAAATTTCTAGGATTTGTTGCCACATTCTGTTAAAGGTGTAGACCGAGCATAAAGAGATATCGAGGGAAGGAAGGCTTCTCAGGGTCTGCCTACTCCTTAAATATATTTTCAAGGTTGTCATGGAGTTGAAAAGAAGTGGTTTGAAGGTGTATACATTGTTTGAAGAACTTTCCCTCTGGAGGATGTGTGGTTGTCAGGGAGATTTACCTTAAACCATTTGGTCAGGATCTTTAGGTATCTCATCCTGGCTTAATTACCAAGGATTCCCACCTGTTTCTTCAGGTTCTCTAAATGGTAGTGTATCAGAGCAGCCAAAGCTTTCACTTAGGGGGTGAGTGGTGTGGTTTACAGGTGCAATTCACACATTGCACAAATACTGAATGAGAAAATATCCTATATATATATATATATATATATATATATATATATATATATATATATATATTACATGGCCACGGCAGTGGCCGTGTAGTAGTTATGGTTAAGTTGCTGTTTCCATAGGAAGAGCACTTTTTGGGCGGCCTATATCTCCGCTCCCCCTGGACGAATCCTCACCAAACTTTGCAAAATAAGTATATGGGCCACTCTTATTGTCTTTCAGATATTGCAAGGCTTGTCTAACTTTATGTAAATCCACCAGTTGTTGCCAAATTGTTTTGTCTTTTGTTGGTATACCATTTACTAAGACAATTCAAGAACGCTCTATTGGATGTTGCACTTCTAGAGTGTGCACATTTTCTGTCAGATCTAATGGCAAATAAACTACTTTGCCATGAATGCCTTTCACCAATTCAGAGGGAGGTAATTTTGCTGTTTTTGGTTGCAGGCGTATTATAGCTTGAAATGGGTGAACTGTTTGAATTATGATGCTCTCATACAAATTGAGTTGTTGCAGGGGTTTTGGTAGTGGGAATAATTATTCCAAATTATTTGTGATAGCACGTGAAGGAGTTTGGTTGTTGTTGTCAGGAAAAAGGGCTGGTGCAAGAAAGGAGTGTGCAAAAGGCGGTAGAGGTCTGTGGAATTCACGAATTCAACTCTAACTACATTTCCCTGCATGCATTGGGGAAAATTGTAGTTGCGGTCGTGCGGCCGTTGACACAGCTGGTAAGGATTAACAAACGTTTATAAGGAGTAACGGAGCCACAGCAGGTGTGGCTTATTTTGTGTATCGAAGCAGGAGCAGGCGAAGCTACGACACAGGCAGCAGCATGTGAAAACTCTCTACGGCAACACGGACTACAGGCGGCTGCAGAATCCATTTTAGAAGCTGAAGACTGCTACGTCCGGGAAGACTTTCGGGTCTCCCGGACTTGAGTTAAGTACAGGGCGAGTGGCGGCGGGCAGAATCACGCTATTATGGGTGTTATTTGCTGTGTGTGGAAACGGCGCGCTTACCGCTCGGACATAAAATAGTTTGTCCTTGTTTCTAGTACCCTGCCGCCTTGAAAATCCAGTACTAGAAGTTTGTTCGCTCGCAAGGTTCATTGATCAATGCGGGTGGAACAGCCATTACTGCATTGTATAACAACCAATCACATTCTAAAATCAAACGGGGCATATGTTATTTGTTATTTATGTTGCTGCAAATCCGTTCCATGTTTCATGTTATGTGTGCATATTCATTGTTTTCTGTAAGCCCAAGGGCCATGTGTTTGTTGATTCATTGTGGGATTTTCTCCCAGCATGTGCAGATTATCATCTATGTTTCTGTGTTTATGAGGTCGTAGGAACAGGTCTAAGACTATGGTAGATGCACGTATTAAGGTGTTTCAAATCTCAGGTCTATATTCTGTGTAGGGTATGCTGGATACAGGTGTAAAGTGTTTAGAGGAAAGTAGGTAGGGTTTTTTCCCATTGCTTCCCTTGTCCTATCCAACATAGGTTTTCCTAAACCTCTTACCGGTGTTCCTAACTTCCCCCCACCCTATCCACAACCTCTTCCTAACTCCTCTTCCCCTCCATTGGCTGCCATGTGGTGTCCTGTCTATTCTATCAGGTGCCTGTGCCAACCACGGGTGGAGGGTCGACTTCATTCGCCTTCTGTGGTTCGGGAGAGAGTGTCGAATTCTCTTCCCTTGTTCTGAGTATTATTGAAGGTTGTCCAGTTTTGTAGTGCAGTAACTGCAACATATTAGGGCTTCACTTATTTGGTATTTGTTTTCTGCTAAAAGGTAGAGAGCTAATTCAAACCATTTGGAATCTTCATGTCTTCTATTTGGTATGTTACGTCTATAGTTTTTGTGTTCCTTTTGTAACACGTTCTGCGGCTACACACACACACATACACATACACACCTGGTTTGGTACTTCAGCCGATGTACTTTTAAATTTTAGTATTTCTTTTTTGTATGTGTGTAATAGAAGGTTGCAATGTGCAGAATTGTTGCTAGTCTGTTCTAAAACTATTGCATTTTGTAAGTGGCTTTCACTTCCAAAATATTTTCTCTGGATACGGTTGATTTCATCTTCTAGGTATTTGGGTGTACCATGTAGAAGAGTGTTATTTAAATTGGCCAATTCTAAAGCTGGACATTTAGCATAGTACAATTTGTACACTAGATTTATTACACTTGAATGATGTATTGATATTCTTTTGATATCATGGAAGGTGCTTTTGCAAATAGGTCCTGAAATGCAGGTTAATGAATGTCCTTGTAGTCCTGTGTATTTGCGCACTGGACAGATATCCATATTTTGCAGCACTTTCATTTTGATTTTGTCTTTACCTTTCATATACTGATTGAGGAACTGACATAAAGATTTGAAAGATTTGTTCGGAATGTTACACATTGACGTGCACGGCCATTTGTATACTGGACGGTCTGGTTCAGTTGAATGGAGAGGTAATTCTGAGATTTCAGGAGATGCTTTTGTAAGCAGTGTTTCTTGTTCCATGATGGTATTACTGATTTTTTTCATACCCTCGTCCACTGCTATGGATGGCAATTGTGTTTTGTTTGATTTTGTTCGTATGCTTCTTCATTAACATATGGTTCTGTGGTCGTTGTGTGACTCCATTCACCTCCACAAATATTTAAGAAGTTATTTTTGTTGACATTCCGTTTATTGACAAGTTTCTTTTGTAGTTTAGTACTTAGTTTTGTTAGTGGTTTCATCCTATTTAACACTAAAATAAATAACTTCCTTTTGAGGAGGATTGCACTGTGTACGAGAGCTTGTAGGATTAATTTTCTATGGTAGGTTTCAAGAGTAGAGGATGATTTCGGTCCTTTTCTTATTAGATTCTGAAGGACTCTGTGGTGAAACATTTTTGCTAAAATACTTTTTTTTACTATGGGTTCTTGTTACTATATCAGGATTCATAGGAGCATTGTTAGCAGTACTGGTAGCCGAATTTTTCTAAAGCGTTTTCTGTTTCGTGCCACATTTTGATAGAGGAGCCAAAGTTTCGGTAGTTTGCAAACTCTGCTAGAGATGGAGGCTTACTTTGGACACTTTGATTTTCATTTGCTCTATTTCTGCGTTCCTTTCTACGGACTTGCTTTTTGGTAGGCATTCTTTGGGGTCTGTTGAAAAAAAAAGAAGGCATGGTTTGGTCTGTTGTACAATGTATGTGTGCTGTGTGCATGCGTGCATGAGTTTGATGGGGAAGCTGTTTGTGGTGGTCTGTGAATGTGCATTGGGCAGTTACAATGAGTTGGGAAGGCTATTTTCTGTTTGTATATTACTACACTGTGCTTCAGATGAGAGTAGAAAGTGAGCTAGTGGTGAGAAGCATTAATAGTAAACGTAATGGTATAAAATTAAAACAGCTATTTGTTTTGTAGTACTAACATTCTAAGGCTTCTGTATGTTATTTGTGTTCCAAAAACACAGAGATTTCTGTGCCATTCTGCCTGTTATTTTGTGTTTAATAAATGTGGATTTGTGGGTAGAATGGTTCAGAAATCAATGTTTCTTTTTGGTGCGCAAATTACATAAACAACCCACACAGTCTCTTTGAGGAAAAGTAAGAATATAAAGGTAGTACTGTACTTTTTTTTTTTGCGGAATGACCAGGTTTCTTTGGATATGTTGTTTGCAGTGTAGATGCTGTTGATTTTCAGGAGAGTAGTCTTCACTGCAATTGTAAAAGGAAGAAGTTAGTAACTTTGTGTGTTTAAAGCAGTGATGTTAATGTACACGTTCATTTTGCATCTTTCCTCAGAGTATTCTCTTTTGATATCTCAACACAGTGCATGTGTGCATTTTATTTCACTATATGCAGCCTTTATATGTTATTTGCAGTATGTTAGTTGTACCTGCTTCGCAAATGAGTACAATTTTCAGTTCATTGTGTTGTCTATATCAGAGCGTGATAGGTCATTATAGTAGATGGTAAAAATTTGACTACTTTTATATTATAAGTACGAATGCGAAAAATCTGGAGAACCTCAGAGGGAGATGTCACCACAGCAATCGGGAACGTTTATTTTTCTCATATGATTGCATAGGAAGTAGCATTAATTTAGGTGGTAGAGCGTAAAAAATTGTGACATTTTCTAATGGAAAATCGAGTTTCGCGCCTAAATCGGGAGGGTTGTTATGTATGTATAGGTTATACGGGAGACAGTAAGAAGTAGTGCGGTTTCTCAATGAAAAATCGGAAGTCTTGCACTTAAAGGGGGAGCGTTGGTATGTATTGGCTATGTAGATTTAGTGACATTAATTTGTTTAAATGAAATCATAAGGGTTGCACATGTTCTCTGAATAAAATATGCATACCTGTACTTTGTACTCATGCATGTGCTTATGCATGGAGCTGTAAGTAGAAATCCGCAACACTTGCACAGTAATTTTTGAAGTAGGTGCTTTGCAATGACATGCGACTTATTCAGAGTGATCAACAGTACATTTGAAGTGCGGAACTCTGATGGCGGAGTGAGATGTAGAGATCTTGAATGTGATTGGTGGATGGTTTTGTGACTGCTTAGCTGTGTCCAATGAGGGAATGGATTTGCGAGTGATGTGGAAAGGGTAGAAGGACTGGCATTATGAGTGACGTGCCACATGTAGACCGCGCTTGTCAGCAGGTAGGGCGTGGCACATACAGGGTTCTACAGCAAATCCAGCATGGAAAGGTGACTGTTGATATCAGCCAATCAGATGTTCACATTGTTCATTAGTGTCGAAAGACGGTGCATGTAGTGAAGATGGCAGAGGTGGAGACAGTCAGGGTGTTGGTGCTCGGAGATATTTTTGTCCATGGTATTCAGCACTATTCCGAAAGTAGGCATGTGGCACACAATTTCGATGTTAGAGGAGTGGAGGTGGTGTGGAGCGCTGCGACTGATTGCAATGTTGCAGCAATTCTTCAATTTTGCAGAGATATGCATAGGATGACCAGTCCCCATGTGGTAGTTTTGCACTACGGTGCTTGCCATTTGGGCTACGTGACTTCACCTACTTTGTTGGAAGATTTGGAACAGTTGGTGCAAGCAGTCATTAATATCTTTCCAACTGCGAAAGTAATTTTTTCTGGCTTACTCCCCAGATGAAAATGGGACAACAGTTCCGTTTTCTGTCCTGATCAAAGCATTGGAAGGTGTACCATCAATCGTGGCATGCGTGCTTTCATGTTACGCGCTGGTATGTTTTTCTGTAGCCACGAGAACATTGTTTCCAGTAATGCGGCTTATTTTGAAGCGGATGGTAATCCGTTATCTTTTTTGGGAAATGCCACATTCTTTTGGCATGTAAGGCTTGCTTTGGAGAAGGTTTGTAATGATTGTAGGAGTAAAGTAAGAAGAAAAAAAATCAAAAAAACACAAAATAACAGGTGTCCGTCAGGCATCTGCCCAAAAAAGAAAAAAAAATGCTCTTTTCAGAGCCCACCTTAACGGGGAAAAGGGGAATAGTATTTAAATGTACAGTTGTCACGCTCAGATCCTCTACGTGTCCGCAGACATGGTGGTAGTCTGCAGGCAGCGCGTATTATCAACAGGGTTTCTGGGGTGGAGACGCATGCAAAGGAGAATGTGCGTAGCTAGGGATTGGTCAGTAAAGTTCAGTGGGTGTGTTCCGAACGGAGACATTAAGTCAGAACGTCTTTTTCCTGACATCAGACCAGACAGCTATGGCTCTGTGTGCTCGAAAACAGATTATCTGGATTTTGGGAGACTCATGGATACATTGGTTGAATGTGCATGCAGAAAGTTGCGGTATATCTACAGATCTTGGATTTTCTCATGTGGAAGTGCACTGGCATGCAGTGCATGGAATGAAGTGGCTGGACTTGGTACCGCTCTGTGCTACTTTACAGACAGAGCGTCATCCTGATAAAATTATCATTCATTGTGGAGGAAACAGTTTAGGGCATGTCTCTGGAATTTCTTTGCAATCTGCAATGAAGGAAGGACTTGCAAAGGTCATGGACATGTTTCCAAATTGCCAAGTAGTTTTTTCCCGTATTGCACAAAGACCAATGTGGCTGCGTTCTTGGTGGTGGCGGTGGAGAGTTTGGGGGTGGTGCTGAGGCTAATGAAGCAACAGCAGCCATGGATGCCATTAGGATTGGTCGGCTAGTCTTCACTACAGCATTAAAGGCAGCTCAACTCAAATCTGCTATAGCCGGAAGTACAATGAAGATGAGCTTGGGGGTGTGGTCTTTTATAGGGGTGGAGGGGTGCGCCTCGTGACCATATTGATCACTCAAAAGCGTTGCAAAAATTCTAAACAATACGTTGAAAGGTAGGGCCATTGTATGGGACATGTGAAATGGTGATTTTATACTGAAATGTTGCGGAAACACACAAACAGCGCAAATTAGGCCACACGCTCAGCGTGGGTACAGTCACATGATGACGTCGTGAACACATCCGCGAAGGAAATGGGTGCCCGCTGGATACCAAATGCAGAGTAACGGACGTGTGCATGCGCGCGGGTGTTCTACGGACAGTGTTCGGGTCCTGAAACTAATTAAAAGTGCGACACAAGTGAGACGGACAGTTACAGACAGGCGCAATGTTCGCAGTACTTATGGGTGTGATGCGCATGTGCGTAGATGTTCTGCTGACTGTACGGCCGGGTACAGTGTTCTTAGGACACCTCCATTTTGTTTGACTGCGGACATGCCGGCCACTGCGCCTGTTCTACGGACAGTTCCGTCTTGGCTGCGGATGGTACGGACAGGTAGAGTGTCCTTAGGACATTCCCATTTTGCTCATTTACAGACATCCTGGACACCTGGTGTGTTCTAAGACCATGTTTTATCTTGGTTGTGACCAGTATGGAGAGGTATAATGTCCTTAGGACGCTCCCATTTTGTTCATTTACGGACAACTTGGACACCTGGTGCGTTCTAAGATTAGTTCCATCTTGGTTGCGAATGGTACGGGTAGGGGTATTGCCTTTAGAACATCCATATGATATTGATTACGGCCAGCGCGAACAGGCACGCTGTCCGCGAACAGTTTAACTCTTTTTAAACAAAATGTTTTGATCCAAATCATTCCACTACAACTAACATTAAACAAAATTCCAATACACACACATATATCAATCAAGAGAAATACTGGGGGAAGCAGATACTGAAACGAATACCGGGGCATTAGGGTTTAACACGGGCTGCTTGTGAGGGGTTGATGGGATAGATGTATCGTCAAAACGTTTGTTCTTCTTGAGGGTTTGGGGATAGTTCATTAGGAAATGGAGAAGGGGGACAGGTACAGGTGGGGCAGTGATATCTTATTTTTCCTCTCACATATTCATCCACAAATTCCCTTTAAAATTCTCATTTAGTATGTCAATTTTCTCTTCTATCCATTTCAGTCTGTCTTGCTCTGTGTCCTTTGGTGGACATTCTTCTTTTTTTACCTGGTCTGTTAAAAATAAATATATATGTGTTAAATGCCCATGAAATACTGAGTATTAATTTGCTTATGCAGAGAAGGTGTACCATTATCATCGCTATTTTCCGACATTTCACCATGCGGAAAATTATCATCCAGCCACTCCACATTTCTGTGTCAAAACAACAGAAATACATTATTTTTTCTGCACCTTATACAAAAAGTACACACACATATAAGAAACATGAAGTTCACGTACTACTTTCTTGTACTTTGTATTCGTTGTGTTGTGTGCGTCTACTGTCGCTCCTGGCTGCACAGTTTCTGTGAGGTGATTACGTTGGAGGCATATCTTTTTTTGTTATGGTTTAATCCATTTCATTCTACATGGTAATTAAATGCATGGGTAATGTTTGAGACGTGTAGGTTCAATTGGTTACTTATTAGTACTTATAATGTGTTTGTGTTCTTTTTTAAACTTGTGCATTTCTCATATGGCACAATAGTACAATTTCAGATACCCCCTGACTGTTTGGGTAGTGTTGATCTCGTCCGCGCCCGTCCACAGACAGGCGCTCCGTTCGTGTCTTTCAAATATCATTAGCAAGAGGGTTCTGTATGTTCTATGTTACATGTATATAAAGTAAGGGGACTATAGTACATCAATGACATTTGTGATGCCATCTTTGATGTCCTGGGTGTTGATGTTAGCAGTGCACAGTGGTGCGGGCAGTTATGGTGGCTTAGCCTACCATAACTGGCGAATTTCAGGGGATTTTCGGTTTTACGTCGAACCATAATGTCACGTTTATAAAGTTTTTTAGTGAATTTGACAGGTTTTTAGTAGCGCAACTTAACCATAACGTCCCCATAACAAAGGTTTTTTTTTGTGAATATATATATATCAAGAGGTGCAACACTACACTCACAGGTAAATAAACTTCAGAAAGCCAATGTGTAGAGCTGTAACAGTTAAGTATTCGGTTTTAATGAGTTTTAAAGACTTCAAAAAAGAGTATTTCCTAATGGAGAAATGCAATTAGAGATGAGATGCTTTTCCTATCTTTGACTGTAAAGGGTTTTAAAAGCAGTAAAGGGCAACCAATTGTTTAGATTTGGGCAGGCTTTTGTGGAAAAGAATACCTTTTCAGTCCTTGCACTTCCTGCAAAACATATATCTAGTTTGCTTCACTGTATTACCTGAATAACAATTGCATAACTAGACTTTATCATTGTGTTAGCTGCCCAGCGAGATTACATATTTGTGTCACCTTCATTCCAACTGCATAGCTTGATTGACTCACTGTGTTGCCTGCATAACCATTGCATAACTAGGTTGGCTCACTGTGTTACATGCTTACCCAGTGCATAGCTACATTTGTGTCACTGTATTACCTACATACCAATTGCATAACTAAATAACTAATTGTAATACCTGCATGCTAATTGCATCTCCAGATTGACTCCCTGTATTACCTCAAAACCGGTTACGTAACTCGATTAACGCATTGTGTTATCTGCGGGGCTAGATTGACTCAGTGTTTCCTGCATACGACTACATAACTAGATTGGCTCACACTATTACCTGCATTCTTAGCACATTGTTAGATCAACTCTTTATTACCTTCATACCAATTGCATAGCTAGCTTGACTCCTTGTATTACCTGCATACCAACTGCATAGCTAGAGTGACTCATCGTTTTCCTGGCAACCATTGTGTAGCAAAGCCTGATTTAAGTTTAGTTACAGTACCTGCATTGAAATCGCATAGACAGACTTGTTTTACTTATGTGTTGGCAAATTTCATCTATTCATTTGCACATTTCATTCAATAAGACACCAGTTTACTTAACCCACCAGTCTCAACTTTGTCCACCATTAAGCTGGATCAAACTCCTCCTGCACCAGTATATCAAACACATGGCCAGACTTGGTCAATGTAATTCCAGCATATCCATCTTAAGGCCAGTCACATTTATTTCACCTTTTCCTACCCTGTGGACTGATTACTCACTAAAGTTAACTCAATGTACCACTGATATACTTAACTGCATAGCTAGTCTAATTGTGTGGCACTAATGACTGCAGACACTCTACAACCAGCCCATTTCAATTTGTCAGTAGTATGCCCATTAAAACATGTGGCTTACTTTCAAAAGATTACACTGCCACCTTTACTAATGGCACAGTTAACCTAATGCTTTATACCGCAAGCCTATCTCCCTCAACTAGATGAATTCAGTCAGCTGAAATAATCCAATGCATAGACTAAATCATATGTTTTAAGAGCTGTGTTTACCATACCCAGATTAATCATCAAGATAACAAAAAACGTGCATACATACATTATTGCATAAGTTTGACAGTTGTAGAGTCTAATAGCTCCACACTTTTCTAGTTAATCCATTACAAAGCTAGCCTAGTCCAACACCACATTTGTTTGGCTGCCAGCAAACATCTGCCAAAGGTGGTGTTACAATTACCTCTTAATCTGAGACCACCTCTATGAATTGTTTTCCCACTGTCTCGAGTTGGAGAGTTGTCCAACAAGCTGACCTCAGCTTAACTCTACAAATCAAACAAGAATGTAATTCTATACCCTCATTCCCCACACTCCCAGCTCACCCCCTTCCCTATTTTCACCATCAGATTCATTAAAACTCATAACATGTCAAATGACAGCAAAGACCGCTGAGTCAGAACAGAGGAAAGGAGAAGGAAAGAGGTGAAGACCGCCCTAGCCACTCCCTCAGATTAGTTCACCAGAGACTCTAAATGACTTGCACACCTCGGAACACTGCTTGCAACCTTCAACCCCAGATAACTCCCGAGGCACCCACCTGTACCAAGAAATCAAAGGATCACAGACAGAATCACTGGACTGAGAATCAAGACACATCACAAACTTAACCCAGAGCCACCCGATCTAACAGAATAACTCCACTGTAAGATGCAACACCTACTACACCATGCATCACTAGACAACCCGCACCATCCAATTCAACCCCACAAAGAGGACAGAAAGATGAACCAGACCGCAAAAAGAACATACAGTCCTTTTGAAATCTGAAAACCTTAACATGTAACACTTGGAAACTAATGGAAGCAACCACAAATGACCCACTGTCATTCCTTCAAACTACCAGGCCCACCTTGGAGTGATGGGCATGGGAGGCCTCCTGATCAATGCAAATGCACAACTGTTGTCTGACATCTTTGGCCTCCTCTATGAGGATCAAATAAATACACTCTTCTTCGTGAATACTTGGCTCTATGATAACCAGTTGCCAGTTATCTATGTAATTAGCCTATCTGGCTTCAAGATCATATGCGCAAGTCTTACCAATAGGGGAGGTGATAGCACTGGTACACACAGACTCTGTCATAGTCTCTACACTCTCCATTGTTTTTAAATTATTTTTATTTGCTTATAGTGCATAAGCACCTTTACAAAATTAAAAGAGAAGAATACATATCATACTTATTTCTTTAAAACACAATGTACAAGCAACACCAACATACATTTTTGTTCTCCAAAGGACAATACAGGCAATATACAATAAAACAATAACAGAAAAAAGAAAGGAAATTTGATCCGGATAAAACAAAATTAGAAATAGCAGAATTTGACTAATGCTCTAAAAAAATATATTTTATCCACAAATTCAACATTTCAACGATAGAGCGTGAGACAACAATAGTTGCACAAAGACAATGCAATAAGGGAAAATAAAGTTAGAACAATATATGTGTAGTCCACCTAGAAGGGGAGGAAAACAGGCAGTGCGAAATAATGATTAGACCCAGTCCGCCTTCAGAGGCACCTAACTAAAAGGAAGTCCAAGCCCTACGAAGAGTGGAGCCTTGTGCTCAAAAGTACCTGCACATGCTGGTGCCAACGGGCAAAAAGGGGAGTCTTTTCGAGGGAATCAGGCAGTTCAGTTTGGTGCACAAATGAAGAAGAACAGAGTTCCACAACTCAAGCGCAGCCTCCACTGTGGGCAGAAGCAGAGCGCGAGTACGGAAAGACGTGCTGTTTGACACAGCGGGGAAAAGCTATGGGCTCCTGCAGGAGGGCGACCAGTTCCTAGCTATGTTACTCACCAGTCCCCGATGCAAGCAGACCCAGGCTTCTCCGCGTCAGTTTCAGTGCTGGCAGGTTCAGGGGAGCAGGGGACGTCTCGTCGTCGTGTAGATTCTGCAGCAGCAGAGTTGAGTTAAAGATGTCCCAAACGGAGTGAACCCGCACAGTTTGTTACCACAGCAGGGCAACGGAGTGGCCGTGTGTATCTCAGCCAAATGTACACTACTCACTTCAGACCTGGGAATGCCAAGTGTATGAATCGTGTGAGAGTGACAAGGACTCGAAATACAACACAACCTGACGGCGGTTACAGAGCAAGACTCCTGGGTAGGCTGGTCTGTCTGCTGCATGGCCCAGAGACACTTCCGAAGGCTTATGTGCAGGAGGTGGTGAAGATGCCGAGAATAGCTGTCCCCGCTATTCCAAGGGTTGAAGTACCAGTACAGGCCTTCTGGTTCGATCAGAGGTAGAAAGGGTTTCACAAGGCGACAGCAGTGCAGAGGAGCAGTCCTTCAGCGGGTCACCAGCGATTCCTCGGTTCAGCCTCGTGGTTGCAGGATACTTGGCTCCTGCATTCCTTTGTTCGTGAGAACTCAGGAGATCGACATGGTAGTGGCGTTTCCAGCCCCCTCTTATCCACGGTTCCCTTCGCGCCAAAACGGAGGGGACCCAATGGGAGATCCGCTCATCAAACACTCACACCATACGTGGACCTATCACGGACCACGGTGGTCCCAGGCATTCACACCACACTAGACTCTCTGGCACCCAGGATGTGTATTGGGACCAGACATCCCAGCCCACATCCTGGAGGCACACACAAGGCCTGTAGAAGCCCGCGAAAGCATCTGTGTTTTGCGGAAAAGTACATGCCCAAATAAGGAATGCCCCGGGTCGGCTCGACCTGGGGAAGGTGAAGGGGGCAAGACGGTCAGCAGACAGGACAAAGGAGCCTCGTGGTCTGGCCATTTTGGGAGCCAGGCCACCATTTTGGGCTAAGCGCGAGAAACATGCTTAAAACGCCAAAAGGAGCTCAAAAACACAAGAAACGATCGCTGCCACCATTCCCGTCCGTGATTCACTTGCACCAATCATTTACAATCCAAGCAGAGTATCTAGGGCCTGTAGAAGACTAGAGACCCAAGAGAGCAGTAACTTAGCTTACAGTGCCCTCTTGTGTCATGTTGCACGAAAGCTGCAACATGATAAAGAAACTACGGAAAACAACGTTTCCCGGTACTGACTGTCTTAAGGGCATGTCAGTTTCCCCGTAAGAATGGAGCGAAAGCCCAGAGGAGTACGGCAGAAGGCTGCACTTCTCTGGCAAAGTCTAGATCATGGTGAAAACAACAGCAAAAAGTTTAGGGGTTGCCACATGGAAGGAAAATTACCCACAATTAAGAAATCTTTCCTAACACTCGCCCCTCCCAGACTATGGACAGGGGGAACTAATCCACCCCTGGATGAGTCTCTTGTTCAAGTCGGTTAAACATTCTGGACAACCCATCAGCATTGCTATTTTGGACACCTGGCCTATTCTCAATAGTGAAGTCGAAGCCTTGTAGACTTATGGACCACCTAAGCAACTTTGGATTCTCTCCCTTCATGTTCATTAGCCACTTTAAGGGCTTATGGTCAGTTTGCACAGTGAAGTGGGTCCCATAGAGGTAGGGCCTCAGCTTCCGTTGGGCCCACACAACAGAGAAACATTCTTTCTCCACTGTGGACCATCTGTGCTCTCTGTCCATAAGCTGGCGACTAATAAAACCAATAGAGTGTTCCTTACCCTTCTCATCTACTTGCGATAGTACAGCTCCTATCCCAGTGTCAGAGGCGTCGGTCTGCACAATAAAAGGTCTTTGATAATCAGGGGCCCTGAGGACAGGGGCCTGGCACAAGGAGTCTTTTAAGCCATTGAAGGCCTTCTCACACTTGTCGGTCCAAGTTACCTTCTTGGGTTTCTTCGGAGTGGTGAGGGCAGTCAGAGGGGCAGCTATGGTGCCATAGTCTGCCACGAAGTTGCAGTAATACCCCGTGAGTCCTAAGAAGGCTCTCACTTGGGTCTGTGTAGTGGGGGTAGGCCAGTCTTGTACTGCTTGTACTTTACTGGGAAGAGGCTGTATCCTCCCTCCACCTACTTCATGTCCAAGGTAAACCACGGAGCCTTGTCCAATCTGGCATTTACTAGCCTTTATGGTCAAGTGTGCTTTCTGAAGAGCCTGGAGCACAATCCCGAGGTGTTTCACATGGTCTTCCCAGGTGGCACTGAAAACTGCTATATCGTCCAGATATGCAAGACAGAATTCGTCCAACCCATTCAACACATGATTCACAAGCCTCTGGAAAGTGGCAGGTGCATTTTTCAACCCGAACGGCATTACCCTGAATTGGTAAAGGCCGTCTGGAGTAGAAAACGCTGTCTTCTCCTTGGCATGTTCTGCTAACGCTATTTGCCAATAGCCAGCAGTGAGGTCAAACGTGCTGAGCTACTTGGAGGCACCCAAAGTATCCACCAGCTCATCTGTTCGAGGCAAGGGGTGTGCATCTGTCTTGGTGACAGCATTCAGAGCCCTGTAATCCACGCAGAACCTCAATTCAGAAGTGCCTGCCTTTGGAACCAAAACCACAGGGCTGGACCAAGGACTACTAGAGGGTTCAATCACCCCAAGGTCTAACATCTTGTTGACCTCGGTCTTAATATAAGACCGTACTTTGTCTGACATCCTGTATCCCCTACTTTTGGTAGGTAGACTGTCTCCTGTGTCTGTTATGTTTGCACCAAGGTGTCAAACCAGGCGACTGTGAAAACAGGGGGGAAAACTGCCTAAGCAAACTTTTCACCTCAGCCTGCTGATTAGAAGTCAGGTGAGGGGCCACTCGGACACCCTCAAAGGAGCTATCTGAAGGACCGCTTTGGAACAGGTCGGGGAGAGGTTCAGACTCCTCTTCCTCAACATCTGAAGCCAGTAGCAGTGCTGCGATATCGTCTTTGGGACGAAAGCCTTCAGCCTATTTACGTGAAACACTTTTGGAGCCTGTCCAGGCCTTCCAAGGTCCACTAAATAGTTAACCTCACACAGGGGCTTCACCACTGTGTAAGGGCCTGACCATTTGTCCTGTAAAGCTCGAGGCATTATGGGATTCATGATCAGGACTTGCTGACCAGGTGTAAAGTTGAGGAGGGAAGATTTCTGGTTGTACCAATGTTTCACCAGCGCTTGTCCTGCCTTCAATTTATCACTAGCCAAGCCCATCAGAAGTACCATCCGTTTTCTGAGCCCCAGCACATAATCTACTACGTTGGCAGTAACAGGGGGAGTGGGCATTTCCCATCCCTCTTTGACTATGGCTAAGGGTCCCCGTACAGGATGACCGAACAGAAGTTCGAAGGGGCTGAAGCCAACACCCTCCTGTGGTACCTCTCGGTAGGCAAACAGTAAGCATGGTAAAAGAAGATCCCATTTTCTTCTCTGAGGTTCTTCCAGAGCCCCAATCATGCTCTTTAACGTTCTGTTGAAACGTTCCACCAGGCCATTGGTCTGGGGGTGGTATGCAGAAGAGAACTTGTAGGTGACCCCACATTCTTTCCACATAGCCTGCATATATTTCGACATAAAGTTGCTGCCACGATCCGACACAACTTCTTTAGGGAAGCCAACCCTAGTAAATATGCCAAGTAACGCTTTTTCAACTGACTTGGCAGTTACAGTTTTCAATGGGATGGCCTCAGGATATCTGGTAGCATGGTCGACCAGCACCAGGATAAACCTATTGCCTGAGGATGTTTGCGGGTCAATGGGACCAACAATGTCGATCCCTACCCTTTCGAATGGTATTCCCACAACTGGGAGTGGTACCAATGGAGCTTGGATTGTCGAGCCAACCTTACCAGATAACTGGCAGGAGGCACAACTCCTACAGTGACTTTCTACTTGCACCCCCATCTTGGGCCAGTAGAAGTGCATGGATAATCTTTGCTTGGTCCTCTTAATACCAAGGTGACCAGCAAGGGGCACTTCATGCGCCAACTGCAGGAGGAAGGGTCTAACAGCAAGGGGAACCACCAACCTCCTATGGTCTCCTTCTGTAGACTCTGTGGTCTCACTATACAGGAGTCCACCTTCCCAATAAATCTGATGCATCCCAGGAGGTTCACCCTCAAGCTGGGAGCAGGCCTGTCTCCTTAGGCCTTCCAGAGATGGGCACTCACGTTGGCCTTTACTGAATTCTTCCCTGTCAGGACCACCTTCTACTAACAAGTCTTTTAGTTCAGGATGGTCATTGGGGTCAAATACTTCAGGCATCGCCACCTCCTCGTCAGGCCCGGGCGATTGACCAACTTCCTCCACCGCAGTAGTAGGCGAGCTCGGGGGAATGTTCTTTCCCTCGTCTTGACTTGTTTACTCCTTTCGCCTTGGGTTTCCCCTTCGGCTGGGGCGGCGTATTGGTCTTGGCCAATGCTGCCCGTGTTTGAGACCGCGTGCAGGGTCTGTCGGCAGTGTCTCCTACGAGCCATAAAGCTCTGAGATCATTGCCTAACAAGACCTTTCCTGGGACGTTTCTCTGAATGCTCACTGGAATCCTGACTGCTGTACCATTTAAAGTAAGATTTACAGGTATTACTGGAAACATGCGAGGTGGGCCGTCAGCCAACTTGTGGGCATCAGAGTAGCTCTGGCAACTTCCTCTGAGTCTACCAAGGTAGAATCCACTACAGTTCGACTGCACCCACTATCTCTAAGAGCTGGAGTAACTACACCATTGATCAGCACACTGTCTTTAAAGTAGTGCTTGGTATTATCTGGAATCCTAGCATAAGCCTCTGTGACTTTAGGCTCCCAGGAACCCAGGGAAACTAAAACTACCTCAGCTTCTATCCCACTGGGGAAGGAGTCTGAGGAGAAGGATGCTCCTGTAATCTCTTCTTCCTCGTAGGAGGAGAAGGCCAGATTAGCGGAGTGGACCCCCAAAGGTTTAACCTTACACCGGGGATCCCCCTTCACATGGTCAGTTGCTCCACAAGCAAAACAAGATCCATTGGGCCTGTTTACATAGGGAGGCTTATTGTAACCAGAGTTCTGTTTCGGAGGCTGACCTCCACTACACTGTGAGTTCTCTTGTGTCTTACCCTTATTTTTCTTTTTGTGGCCCTTTTGAGACGAAGATTTATCAGATTCTCCACCCTCCTTATCTTTGGACTTTTTCCCTTCCTCCTGCTTACCAGGATGAGTTTTGTCCTTATGGGACACTCGATGTGACACCCATAAGTCTGCTGCAATGGCCAGCTTCTTAGGATCTATCTCCTTCGAATCGGCCAAATGCTGCTTAAGCTCCGGGGAAGAAGATGCAAAAATGTGTTCCAGCATGACAAGATTTATCATGCCTTCAAAGGTAGAAACCTTATAACCTTCAACCCAGCCAGTCAAGTTTTTTAAGGATTCGGTTACATAAGATACCCAAGTACCATCTTCTTTTTTCTTGTTATCTCGGAATTGTTTTAAATATTGGGCAGGAGTCTTTCCAAACTTTAAAATGAGAGTTTGCTTTAACATTGCGAAATCAGCTCGCTCAGCCTTCGACATTTCCATAATGGCACTACAGCCAGAATGGGGGAGTCTGCTGAGTAACCAGGCAATCTCATCAGCATTGTCAACTTGTTGAACTTCACATGCATACTCAAACGCATTCAGCCAGTCCATAATGTCATTCCTTTCCTCATACACACTGAGCAGATCTTTCGGAAACTGTGGATGAAAGGAGGCCCCAGACCCATGTCCAGGACCCTTGAACCCATTTGCAACCTGAAGCTTGGCCAGTTCCAACTGGTGATCCCTGTCTTTCTGTTTTTCTGCCTGTTCGATTTGTAGTTTGGCTATGCTGAACTCAAGCTCCTTCTGCCTAAACCGCAGCTCTTGCTTCTTGAATTCAAGCATAGCCTCCCCATCAACACTGGCAGAGGAAACATTAGACATCTCATCCTCCCTGTCCTCGTGGTCGCGGTGGATCAGTGCAGCGGCAGAACCGTCGGTTCTACCAGTGAGAGCAGCCCCACCTCCTTCCGCACTGTCCTCAGAAGTTATAGCGTCAAGCTGCGCTTCTTGCCACTCCACGATTCTTTGGATCATATCCAATTTGGTGCCTTGAGAGGAAACACCTCTCTCCGCACACATCTTTTTCAATGTTTCGGATTTGGAAGCATTTAAAGTTAACAAGGTATTTGTTTCCATACTGTTGGATAGGACTATGGCCTTTTTAAAGTTATACTACGACAATTCACCACGTGTCCTGGTAGGAATAACTTGAAATGCCTTTGCTCGTGCGCAACACTGGATACCTTCAGTCGTATCCCACCGCTGTACACCATTTGTTAAGACGGATTTCTGAACTCTGTCCTGGCGGCGCAGAGGTTCAGAAGACCAACCTAATTACTTGGAACAGGGTAACCTCTGGACAAGCCAGACCAATCAGGGTAGCGATCGCGGCGGTCAAGACTAGGTCTCAAGAGGGGTGAGGGTGACTGAAAGCCCGCAATGAGCACACAAAGCAAGGACACTTACAAACTATTTCAAACAGGTGTTATATTAAAAATATATACACATTTATTCCAAGGCCTTTGCAACAATGACCGTAGCGAGAAATCACAATAAAACTCTAGTAAACCAACACATACCAAACCAATACAATATATATACAAATACAAACGAGTCTAAAGCGTTAGGTGCACGAAATGTGTAGTCCACCTAGAAGGGGAGGAAAACAGGCAGTGCGAAATAATGATTAGACCCAGTCCGCCTTCAGAGGCACATAACTAAAAGGAAGTCCAAGCCCTACGAAGAGTGGAGCCTTGTGCTCAAAAGTACCTGCACACGCTGGTGCCAACGGGCAAAAAGTGGAGTCTCTTCGAGGGAATCAGGCAGTTCAGTTTGGTGCACAAATGAAGAAGAACAGAGTTCCGCGACTCAAGCGCAGCCTCCACTGTGGGCAGAAGCAGAGCGTGAGTATGGAAAGGTGTGCTGTTTGACACAGTGGGGAAAAGCTATGGGCTCCTGCAGGAGGGCGAATCATTTCCTAGCTATGCTACTCACCGGTCCCCGATGCAAGCAGACCCAGGCTTCTCCGCGTCAGTTTCAGTGCTGGCAGGTTCAGGGGAGCAGGGGACGTCTCGTCGTCGTGTAGATTCTGCAGCAGCAGAGTTAAGTTAAAGATGTCCCAAACGAAGTGAACCCGCACAGTTTGTTACCACAGCAGGGCAACGGAGCGGCCGTGTGTATCTCAGCCAAATGTACACTACTCACTTCAGACCTGGGAATGCCAAGTGTACGAATCGTGTGAGAGTGACAAGGACTCGAAATACAACATAACCTGACGGCGGTTACAGAGCAAGACTCCTGGGTAGGCTGCTCAGTCTGCTGGATGGCCCAGAGACACTTCTGAAGGCTTACGTGCAGGAGATGGTGAAGATGCCGAGAATAGCTGTCCCCGCTATTCCAAGGGTCGAAGTACCAGCACAGGCCTTCTGGTTCGATCAGAGGTAGAAAGGGTTTCACAAGGCGACAGCAGTGCAGAGGAGCAGTCCTTCAGCGGGTCATCAGCGATTCCTCGGTTCAGCCTCGTGGTTGCAGGATACTTGGCTCCTGTATTCCTTTGTTCGTGAGAACTCAGGAGATCGACATGGTAGTGGCATTTCCAGCCCCCTCTTATCCACGGTTCCCTTCGCGCCAAAACGGAGGGGACCCAATGGGAGATCCGCACATCAAACACTCACACCATACGTGGACCTATCACGGACCACGGTGGTCCCACGCATTCACACCACACTAGACTCTCTGGCACCCAGGATGTGTATTGGGACCAGCCATCCCAGCCCACATCCTGGAGGCCCACACAAGGCCTGTAGAAGCCCGCAAAAGCATCTGTGTTTCGCGGGAAAGTACATGCCCAAATAAGGAAGGCCCCGGGTCGGCTCGACCTGGGGAAGGTGAAGGGGACAAGATGGTCAGCGGACAGGACAAAGGAGCCTCGTGGTCTGGCCATTTTGGGAGCCAGGCCACCATTTTGGGCTAAGCGCGAGAAACGCGCTTAAAACACCAAAAGGAGCTCAAAAACACAAGAAACGATCGCTGCCACCATTCCCGTCCGTGATTCACTTGCACCAATCATTTACAATCCAAGCAGAGTATCTAGGGCCTGTAGAAGACTAGAGACCCAAGAGAGCAGTAACTTAGCTTACAGTGCCCTCTTGTGTCATGTTGCACGAAAGCTGCAACATGATAAAGAAACTATGGAAAACAGCGTTTCCCGGTTCTGACTGTCTTAAGGGCATGTCAGTTTCCCCGTAAGAATGGAGCGAAAGCCCAGAGGAGTGCGGCAGAAGGCTGCACTTCTCTGGCAAAGTCTAGATCATGGTGAAAACAACAGCAACAAGTTTAGGGGTGGCCACATGGAAGGAAAACTACCCACAATTAAGAAATCTTTCCTAACACACGACACATCACTACAAAAATGAGAAAGAGCAACTTCCATTGACAACATCCCGGATTGCTTATCACTTGCTCTTACCTGCTCCACCTCTCACACCTTGTCACTAAGCTTCCTCCTCATATACAGACCAGCTCCTCACAGCCCAAGCTGCCGAGAAACTCTTGGATGCAGCCACCAAATCTTTCAATGATCAACAATTTTTAACTATACTTGGAGATTTAAACATCTGTCTTTAGACAAAGACAACCCAGCCACAAAATCTCTAGCGGCAAACCATACTGAAGTACACCTCAAACAAATTGTTATACCTGCATAAATAGGTAAAACCTGGATGGTATCTTCTGCAACAAAAATGTGATCACTGTCTGCTCCCCAAAACACCATCCATAGGGGAGACACTTTATCGTGGCCATTCACAATATTCACAGAGTCACCTTCGAGGGGATTGGGTCCTCCGTATTCCACAGTGCTGCTTCGGAAAATCTTTTGGCGTCTGTGTCCTGCGTCAAGGATGTCGATACGCTGTCCTCGAGGGCCTCCGTCGAGCCGATGTCACCAAATGTTATAAGTAGGACGCACGACGCTCTTAGCCTCAGTTCTGTTTTTGCCGCGAACGTGTTCGCTTCGGAGATCTCGGCGCGCCTCGGTTCTTCTGAGTTCTGTTCTTTCGGTTCTTTGAACCTTTTAGTTATGAAGATTTCCATGATGTCTTCATCTTCTTCCACCCCGCGGCCGGGTTTTAAGAAGTGTCAGGACTGCAGTTCCAAGATGTCATTCATGGATTTGCACGACGCCTGTCTCTGGTGCCTCGGGGAGGACCAGGACACGGATGACTGTATAGACTGCCAGTCGCTTACATCGAAGGATTTGCGGGAGCGTAAGAAGAAGCTTTCTGTAGGTAAGGTGGCCAAGCCCCGTAAGTCGACATCCACTGGGCTTTCAACGGACGATTCGAGGGGCACCTCTCCGCATCGTCGGTGTAAGTCCGGGGGTCTCGGCTCAGGAATAGGTCCCGCCATTCCTCTGCCTCTTCGAGGCACTCACGGAAGCGCCAGCATCGGTCGCCTTCCCTGTCCTCGTCCGAGGACTCCGCCCGTCGGCGGGTAGCTTGTCCCAACAAGCATTACACTCCTGCGGAATGGGATTAATTTCGGCAGGAGATGTTGGTGATTTTTCAGTCACAGGGCTCCGGTCCGTCCACGCCATCAAAAGACGCCGGCCGTGACCGTGCTAGAGACGCCACTCACACGCCTTCGGGCTCGAGCGGTCGTCGCGATCACAGGGCACCTTCAAGGTCCCGGTCGAACAAGGATGGTCCCTCTAGACATGCCCGTTCCAGGTCCCGGTCCCTGACGCCCTCGAGACCGTCGGAGCCTGTGAGGTCTTCGAAGAAGACATCGGCGCCGAGGTCTTCGAGGGAATCTCTCGAGGCTCTGCCTCCGAGGAAGCCGTCGACGCCATCGGCGCCCAGGCTGTCGAAGGACACGCTCGGGGCTCTGCCCTTGAGGACTGTGTCAAAGCCGTCGGCGCCACGCTCGACACCGATTTTCATCGACGCCTTTCGAGGCTGCTTTGTTGAAGGTACCCCATGGCACGGTGGAACCCCCTAGAAAGGCTCTGGCCAAGGCTAAAAAAGGCTTTGTCCCTTTTTCTGTGCCCTCATTCCAGCCTCTGGATTATATTTCTGAGGAGGATGAGGTGTCTGAGGAAGGTATGGTTCCTGAGGAGGTACCTGAGGAGATTTTGTCTGGTCATAGCCAGATTGAAGACCTGCGTCAGTCGTTGCACGTCGCCAGTGGTCTGGACACCTCTCTGGAGGTGGAGTTCTGTAGGCCTGAGACTGGCACCCATGCCGAGTCCTCGTACCGGCACCTTATGTCGAGGGTCACGGAATACTTGGGGTGGTCGGCGCCACCTGTGGATTTTCTGCAGGATTACCTGACGGATATCCTCGACCAAGGTCCGGCAACTGACCCGGTATTGCCCTTCCATATGGCCTTGCAGAGAAGGGTGGCAGCAGCTTGGACTGCTCCGAAGAGTCTGCCGGCAGTGAGCAAGTCTTTGCTGCGAAAATGCCGCCCAGCCAGTAGCGACCCCTGCTACTTGACCACGCACCCCACTCCGGAGAGTTTGCTGGTGCAGGTGGCTACGGCCCCAGCAAAGCAGGCGTTGTACCCTACCATCCCTCCTGATAGGGACGACAAGCGTTTTGATGGCTGGGCGAAGAAAGTGTTTTCTTCAGCGGGTATGGCTTTACAGGCAGCCAACTCCGTGTGTGCCTTGTCACGTTTCATGCACACTCTGTGGAACATTATTTCGTTAGCGGCTGAACATATTCCCGAAGGGGAGGAACGGGATGGTTTTCTTGCTATGGTGCAGGATGGCAAGGATGCCATGTGTGAGTCCGTTCAGTTGGGTCTGGACATGGCAGATTGTGTCAGCCGGTCCATGGCGGCGAGCACCGTAATACGCAGGGTTGCGTGGTTGCGGAAGTCGGGGGGTTTGCTCTGGATGTGCAAGCCCGGCTCCTCAACATGCCCTTTGATGGTGAACATCTTTTTGGCAGCAAGGCTGACGAGAGCCTTGAGAGTTTGCAGACCTCCAAAGCTGCAGCAAAGTCGTTGAGGGCTGCAGTTCGCCAACCTCCACCTTTTCGTCCTAGGGGACAGCAATGGAGGGGAGGTTCCTTTCGATATTACTCATCTTTTGGTAAATCGAGAGGAGCTGCAAGTCAAAGGGGCCACCGTAGGAGGACCAGAGGTGGAAAACAGGGTACCCGAGGTGCCAAAGCCGCTTGGGCAGTAGCCTCTTTGCCCTCAGGCACTCCCGCAGCGCTTCAGCCCAGTCATGAGGCCATGTCCCATGGTTTGCTGGTTGGGAGAAGGTTGGCGCAGCATCGTGTATAGTGGCGTGCCATTACTTCAGATGTGTGGGTTTTGGAGATCATAGCCCACGGCTACTGTCTTCCTTTCCGGCAGAGGCCTCCCGACAATCCACCAGGGAATCTCTCTTTGAAGAGTCTGGATCCGCTCCATGCACAGGAAATACAATCCCTGCTGGAGAAAGGCGCTATAGAACTGGTGCCCGTAGCGGAGAGCAACAAGGGATGGTAGTCCCCTTATTTTTTTATTTCAAAGAAAGATGGGGGGATTGAGACCCATCATGGACTTGCGCGGTTTGAACAAGCTCCTCAGGAAGGACAAGTTCAAGATGGTTACTCTTTTTCAAGTCCTCCAGGCCCTTCAACTTCAGGACTGATTAGTGTCTCTCGACCTCAAGGACGCTTTCTTTCATGTGCTGATCCATCCCAAGCACAAGAAGTACCTGAGGTTTGCGGTTGGCGACTCACACTTTCAGTTTTGGGTCCTGCCGTTCGGATTGACCTCCGCCCCGAGGGTTATCACCAAGCTCATGGTGGTGGTGGCAGCGTATCTCAGGAAAGGGGGGATTCACGCCTACCTCTGCCTGGACGATTGGTTGATCAGAGCGCGCTCTCCCGAGCAAGTCCTGGATCATCTGTCCGTCACCTGCCACTCCCTTCACAGGCTGGGCTTCTCCCTCAACTTAAAGAAGTCCCACTTGACGCCAACTCAGCGGCGGCTCCAGTACATCAGAGCAGTGCTCGACACATCCCTGGGGCAGTGTTTTCCTCCCCAGGTGAGGGCTCATCACATTCAGCAGATGGTGCACAAGTTTCAGCATGCCCAGAGTCTCCCGGCGTTCGAGTTCTTGAGGTGGCTCGGCCTCATGGCATCCTGCATTCTTCTGGTGCCAGAGGCCAGGTTGGAGATGAGATCTCTGCAATGGGCTCTCAAGATGCAGTGGTCACAGTCCTCTGGCAGGATGTCTGACCCTGTTCAGGTGCCACCCTCGGTCGGCCAGGACCTTCTGTGGTGGGCCGTCGATGGCAATCTGATGAGGGGGGCTCCATTTTGGCTACCCTGGCCGGAGGTGACGATCGTGACAGACGCACCCCTCACGGGATGGGGAGCTCATGCCAACGAGTTGACAGTCAGCGGTCGTTGGTCTCCGTCGGAGTCCAGACTCCATATCAATCTGTTGGAGCTGAGGGCCATCAGGCTTGCCCTGAAGGCTTTTCTGCCGACTGTGCGAGGAAAGAATGTCCTGATTCTGACGTACAACGAAGTGGCCATGCACTACCTAAACAAAAGGGGGGGCAGGGTGACTTCCTCTGTGCAGGGAGGTGATGCAGCTCTGGTTCTGGGCCATCCAGCAGGAAATTTCGATCTCGGCAGTTCATCTGGCCGGAGACGAAAATGAGACGGCGGACGCTCTGAGCAGGCAGAGCGTGATCTCTCACGAGTGGGAGCTGGCTCAGGAGATTCTCCTGGAGATCTTTGCCCTTTGGGGGACCCCTCAAATTCTCCCGGAGATCTTCGCCCTTTGGGGGACCCCTCAAGTAGATCTCTTCGCCTCCGGTGTCAACCGGAAGTGCGAAAGATTTTGTTTGCGGGAATTTCCTCCAAGAGGAGCCTTAGGAGACGCGTTCGTGGTGGAATGGTCTTTCCCACTGTTGTATGCGTTTCCGTCAGTCCCCGTCATCCCGCAAGTGCTGCAGAGGTTACGGAGGTTCGGTTCCCGGATGATCCTCATTGCTCCAGCATGGGCCCGGAGAACGTGGTACCCGGACCTTCTCGACTTGTCCATCTGCTCTTCATGTCGTCTTCCCTACCGAGACGATCTGCTCTCACGGGAGGGGGGGTCAGGTTCTCCATCCAGAGGTCAGATCCCTCAACCTTCACGCTTGGCTTCTGAAAGGTTGAGGTATAAGGATTGGGACCTCCCTGAAGACGTGATGAAGGTGTTGCTTTCGGCCAGACGGCCTGCAACCAAGTCCCTGTACCGTTGCCGTTGGAGAAAGTTCTGCGGTTTGGTGCCACACGTTCTGGGAAAAAACGATAACTGAGGCTACGGGCAACGTGCGTCCTACTTATAACATCCGGTGACGTCGGCTCGACGGAGGCCCTCGAGGACAGCGTATCGATGTCATTGACGCAGGGCGCAGATGCCGAACGATTTTCCGAAGCAGCACAGCTGTGGCGATTACTGTCATAGATATGGAATACGTCGTCGGACCATCCCATCGAAAGAACGTTACCATGTAAGAAAGTAACTTGTTCGTCTATTGTAGACCATCTAAAGTGCACCCGACCATGACGACCAGACCCTGCAAAGATGTAAAAACACTCTACTGGAAAAATGTGTGTGATGAAAATGATTACTGCTCAGCAGAAGTACAGGGACAAGTAGTGGTAAACTGCCTACTAATCCCCACACTATCAAACTAGCAGTGATACCAATCATAAAGGTGAAACTGCCACAGCCCAACGTGTATACCGTTTTTTCCTTTTGTGGTAGTACAGGCGGAGAGCAGGCTTTATATACTCTTCAGGAGGGGTTGGAAGCTACAGCAGTGCAAACCAAACAATGCAAGTGCAATAGCCCAAAACAAAAGAATTTTCAATCAAGGTTCTAAATATAGACTTTTAAAATTAAACCATGAAAGGCAAACAACTAATCAGAATACACTAGTAAAACCCACCCCTGGAAAGGAAAACCTAGCAAATACAGACCTTTTGTGAAGGAGCACTCTTGGTAGATGAGCAGGGATGTTTAGGCACAAGATGGCACATTGTCACAATTCAAAGGATATATCTTTAAGAGCAAGGTAGAGAAGGGGGTACTAAGTAGGACGGGGTCTCTTCACAGTACCATATGTTCTTGTTTTTGGTGCTCATCGGCATAGGCTCAGGCCTTTTGGTGTCAAACTAAGTCTGGGTGTTTTTTGCGCCAGGCCAGTGTGGGATCAAGAACTGGCGGTGACGGGTTGAACAATACAGTGCTGTTCAGCAAAAGTGATGATGGGCAGCTCAAAGATGCTGGGGACACAAGCGAAGTCGGGTCGATATCGCTGTAAGATTCAGCAGCCTTGTGTGCAGAGAAACAGACTGGCCTTTGGCAGCGAGAGGGCTCGGCTCCCGCAACACGATGTTGGGGCACTGCAGCAGTGTTGGCTTAGAGCTCGAAGAAGCTGGTGACCAAGTGGTGATGTCTAGTTGGGGATGCTAGCAGACACAGCAAGTCTCCGATGCAGAGATGGCAGTGTGTCTGCATCGATTGAAAACTCTGAGATGTGGAAGCAGTTGGGCTTTGGAGTGAGAAAGGGCTCTGGACAATCCTGTGCAGGAACTTGGTGCACAATTTGGCATCAATGTGGTTAAGAGATGCAGGGAGAGCCAGGGGTCACTTCTTTGGTTGCTGGGAGTCCCACTCGCTGGTCTTCAGGATAAGGTGAGTTCTTCTGCACTCCAGGGAGCTTAGCTTGCACCTACAGGGAATCTAGCAAGCAGGAGCCTTGTTTCAGTGCAGCCAGCTGTGAGAAACCTGAAAATATTCTTACTCCTGAGCCCCTTGGATACTGTGCGCAGGTGGCCAGGGAAAGGCCATCGCTATTGGATCCCGAATCCGGGGGTCGAGAAGCGAGGGGGGTTCACCTGGATAGAGGGTCTTTGGGGATTGGGAGTGGGGTGCCCTTGGGCGAGACATGGTATCCCCTTTTCTCTATTGATACCCAATCCTTCCCCAGTCTTCCTGGACTGTTATAAGCCAGTTCCCCTGGTTCCTTCACACATGACAATTTACAGTACTGGGACGAAGAAAAAGCAACTAAGAGCAATGAACACTATGCTCTTTTACCACTCTGGTACTGGGGAGAGCAAGACGCTGCTGAGAGTTGTAAGGGTCAGGCTTGTCCCTTTAATTGTGGTCAGGCAGGGCTAACTGAACATTCGCACCTGCAGCCTGTCAAAGGAGCCCAATTCAAGGTGTGAGGAGGAAGTTGGAAGCACAGGCGGAGTCGAAGCAGCAGTAGAGAGGCCAAGAAAAGCAGCAGGGGACCGTGTGAAGAGGCACGCTGAGGTCTGCCGAGGGAAACGATCTGTGGAATCGCAGCATGAGAGCTGAAGCTCTATGGAGAATATCAAGTGCTGAGAAGGGAGCTGTGCAGAGAGGCCGCCCCTTTTCATGGAATTGGAAGTGCTCGTTCAATTGAGTATTCAGATGGTGACACAGGAGTGCCTAAGGGCAGGAATTTGAACCCTGATCTCAAAAACCGAGGGCTTAGCGTTTCTGCTGCTGGGATGTTTTTAGACACAACCAGTGAGTTTCTAGCAAAGGAGAGAAACCTGGCAAGCAAGTTTTTGAACTTCCCAAGAGGAATACATTGTATCCGACTGGTCGCGTGTGAGAGATGACCCGTTCTCGAAGGTCTCTGAGCATTGACATTCCATTTTTAAAGGAATAAAGAAGTATTATACCACAGACTGAGCAAGTGTGTGGTGAATGCAACTTGCGCTTAATGAACAATTCTGAGGAACTTTTGCACAGTGGGCTGAATAAGAAATGTGTTTGGAGTGCAACCCTCACATACTGAACTCCGAACTTGCACCATGGCTAAAAAAGGAATGGTGTGTTATAAGTGAAACCCGTGTACAGTGAATTCTAAAACTGAACGAAACCTTAACAAGTACAATTCCACATTTATTGATACCGAACAAGTGAAGTCAAAAAACCGCATATTATAAAGAATTACCTTTTTAAGACTTTGAAGTTACTTTTTGAATATAATCACAATTTATACCTGATCCATCAACAATATAAAGAGAAGGCTCATGAGTGGCAAAGACCTTTACAGAGACAAAAAACAATTTTGGTCTGGCTGAAGTCTTGAGGAAGGGAATCCTGAGGCTGGAACTATTACTTTGGTACTTGGATTTGTGTTACTTGGGACTTGGGGAAGGGATCCCTCGAGCACGGGTGAACTACATTATTCTAGGTTCAAGAGAGGTAACTTTGAGATTTTTGCTAAAGCTGTCTCATGCTTGGGGAAGGGAGCTGAAAGAAAGCTGCGAGCTGGAAGAGGCTCAGAACTTTGTGTTGGACACTGTTTCCTTTGGTTGCTGACATCTGTACACATTGTATAGATTAGTTGTGAGGGCAAGTATAGGTTTTGGACGCAGACAGATTCTTCAGATGAACTCCTTCACTGAGACATTGCTTAGTTGTATTTAGGTAGGGAAATCCCACCTTAGCATAGGGCAAGTTAGGCCTTTTTCCATCCTGACATTTACGTTAACAAAAAATTGTTTTGAATTCTGAATGTGTTGTCTGTGTCTTTCTTCATGATGCCTTCACACAGTATAGAGGCATTGGTCCAACAGCAGTCCCCCCACTGTTCCCTCTGGGTGGTTAGGAGACCAAGCTCTCCTCCTCTGCCTTGGATGTCTTCTGTTTTCATCTCCCTGGTAGAGGACTATGGGATAGGCTATATCCCCAACAGAGGTCCAGAGACATTCTTCTTGTCCATGTGGAAGTCAATGGATGAATCAAAGAATGAGGGGTGCCCCTCTCCTTTTAAATGCAAAAGTGTATTGGTCAAAAGCAAGCCTGTTGTAAGGAGCCCAATCCCTGTTGTTGGAATAAGGACTCTTTGCCTTATGACATTACACCCAGAGTACCTTGCCTGCAGGAAATGTAGGGCACAGGAAAACGAAGCGAGCCCTAACAGAAACCAAGGTGGTAAGGACCTTCTCCAGGCCTACCTTCCCTTCCCTTTCTGGCTGCTCTAACTCCACCCCTTCTCATGACTGCTGACTTCTAAAGGACTCCAGTGATCAGTACCCTGTATGAGTGTGGAGTTATGATGTCACAACTGTTTTTGACGCACCGGTTACTAGGAGTACTCCTGGAAGAGTTCCTATGCCCTGGGGGAAGATGTAACCTTCATGTACGAGAATCAAAGAGGCAGCATCCTGGTTATTGTTCTACATAGCAGCTACAGAAACAGTCGGGCCATACACCAATGTACATCAGCTCTGTCATAGCTGGGTCCTGCTCACAGAGCTGACACTAGTGTGATGTCAAATTGCTGTGGCTGTATAATTGTGTCTCCTTAATAGTCACTATGCTACAACCAGGGGCGTGGCTTATATTTAAAGATTTATGAGCCACCAGACTGACTAAGACATACAATTATTATAATTTTGATGAGAGATCCAAGAGATTAAAAAGCTACTGATGCCTGCAAGGCCTTTGCACCCCAGCAGCTGTCCGTGATGTCCATGTGACCTTTGAACGTGCACTGTGCCAAAGCTGAAGCTGAAGCTGTATATGTCAGGAGACTGATTACAGCAAATGCCCATGCACACACTATGATTTAGGCATGGAACATTTAAGAAAGGTTGTCTGATTAGCAGACTTCCCTTTCATAAACAGAATTTCCTGCAACATTTTATGGTAATTCAAATCAAAATATCTGACGTGGTGGCATTCTATCAAAATTAGACGCAAACAAACGGACTTACACTAAAGATAGGCGAACAGTTATTGAATGAGAAACCCCATGACTTTCATAGCTGGATTATTTCCGCTTTGGACAGCATAAATCAAAAGAAACCTTTTAAAAACTGGCAAAAGAAGAAACTAGCAAAATGGTTCATCACCACACTAAACTATCTGAAAAAGGATAATTGTGAACTGGAGAAAATCTAGAGGAAAAACAACCTACAAACAACCAAATGTAAAGCCAAGAGAACACGCTACTCCTGATGCATAGGATTGACACAACGCAGCCAAAAGGAAATGTTTAAGATCATCCAAGAATTCAAAAACTTGACAGCTTCCAAAACAACCCTTATTCCAGCCCAAGCACGCTGCAATCTGATTGCTGCATAGTTCAGCAAAAAGAACCCACCAATCCAAGGCCACCTGGAAAATAAAGGATGTTTGCCTTCATATCTCTCCAATGACCCATCACCCGTGCTTCCACCCCCCTAAACTTCTTCCACCTTTTCTCTGCAACATCATTCCTTAATGATTCCATCCACACTGGAAGTATCCCACCTCTACTGAAGTCAATTTGCTGCTTAGAAGAATTCATATATGGTCGACTTCTTGACTTTATCAAAACCAACAGCCTCCTGGATGAGTCTCTACATGACCTTAGGCAATCTTGGGGTACAGAATCCGCTCTGTGCTCAATCTGGGACGTTCTCAAGAACAATGCAGACAAAAACCTAACAAGGTCAGATATCCTCCTAGACTTTTCAGCTTCTTTTGACATCATCAGCTGTGAGATCCTTCTAAAGATACGGGGAGACATTGGAATTAAAGGAACAACCCTAAACCGGATCAGCTTCTTCCTTAATGGTTGAATTTAAACCACTCTCATGACACCCCACAAATACCAGTCTCACCCACTGACCTTTGGAGTACCCAAACGATCCTCACTTTCACATCTTCTTTTCAGCATTTACATGACACCACCACCTGGACCTCAGCACCCTCTCTGGTTTACACCTGCTACATCCTCACAGACGACGCACAAATGTTATGTTATCTGCTATTTATACTTTTCCCATTACCCCTGTAGTGGTTATACGGCACCTGGCATATTGTGACCCTGCCAGAGTTTTGCCAGACCTCAGTCTGCAGATTTGAGACTGTAGGTTGCAATAAAAAGCAATAGGAGGGGGTAGGGTTAGGAGGGGAGGTGAGTAGCAAAGAGGGAGTAGGCAATAAGATGACCAAGCTTGGCAGGAAAAGAAAGTGGAGAGAGGCCATTCAGATATTGCTGTACTCGTAGGAATGTATGTCATATGAATCAGATTATGTATCCAAATGCATGTCAGGAAGTTTAAGTAATGTGCAGCATGGTTTAGAGCAAAACTGTATTGAAAGGACAAAATCTAGACCTGCCAATACGTGCTACCAGATGGAGTGGCTAAATGGTTGCATGATGGACTTGACTTGTGCTCAGGCAGGCCCTAGGTGTAAGGAAGCTTTTTCTCCAGGTTGAGCTGTAAGAATAATCACCCCATATCAGGGGAGAGCCCTGGGTTTACCAAACAAGCTGTCAGATGTGTCATTGCCAAGAGTTGGATTTGTATCAACTTAGGCACGTATGAAACATGGGGAAGTACAAACTTCAGCACATTCGTCAATAAACCTTCCAGATAGAGGGGCGCTGTTGCGAGATGAGCGAGTGAGGACATGCTTGCCGGCAGCTCCGTGGGAGCAGCGAATATCCTGCTCAAAATCCTGTTTATCTACCTGATAGTCGCTGCGCAACTCTGCTGCCTGTGAAGCGACAGCCGACGGGAGTTGGAGCAGCGAGTCTCCCGTGTCAATCGGATACGGCAACCCCTATTTTTGGAATTCGCCGGTTGACCTGTGTTAGCCGTCATCTTGATATCACCCTTCAGGACTTCTCGGAGGATCAGCCGGCGGGAAGTCAGGAGCTGCCTCCTACTGCGGACTGAGCGGCATACTGCAACCTGGACCCGTGGATCTGGGCTGGTGCACAGTGCGGTCCAGGCTCCCTCTAAGTTCAGTAGGGGCATCGAGGCAACATGGGACGCTGATCTGGCGACCAACTGCAGCCGCTGGGCTGCTGCCGGAGGGAGGAGTGCACCAACCCGGCGGAAATGAAACAGATTAGACCCAGTAAAATGTTAGGCTGTGCTGAGGCGTGGGATTCCTCTGGCCCCAGACACACTATCTCGCCGGGAGGGAGATGGGACTCGGGAGATTAACTGTGTTGAGGATTTGCTGCACTGCGACTAAAGGGCCCTACTATACCACACTATCTACAACACATGGTCGGGACACTCGAACACTACAGAAATAGCGCGATCCTGGTCCTCAAGCACCTACTAAACGTGTGTGTCCATAGCCACATCTACCTCAGCCTGACTGTGAGGAGGGGCTTCTGCCCCAAACTGTTATGTGACCACATTACTCAGAGCAAAGTCCTCTGTCAAGGACACCTGTGAACACAAAGCATCTTAAGCCACCCGCTATCCTAACTAGGACCACAGGGCTTCCTGATGTAACTATCTAATGCTCTATTAACAACCAACTGTTTTTACGACGGCTGGGGTGCTTACAGTTACATCACAAGCAAATCTTGGTACTGCTCTTTTCTGATAATACACACACCATGGTCAAGGACAAATTGAAGAATTTGCTCCACCAAGAGCAAAATGGAACAATATGCAATAAGTGCCATTAATGTTCCCACTGATCAAGTAATGCAATGCAACGCTTCTGTAGCAGAAGAGACCCTCTCCCTAAAAGGTGTGTTGGCCGCTATAGCTAACTCCCGCTCCCCCATGCAAAGATTAATGAACGGTATTAGTGCGGATGTATCGCTCCTGCAACACGATCTGCAAAAACTGTCCTCCCGTATGGGAGTGGCAGAGCACCGCTTGTCCGAGGCGGAGGACAGGCTCAAAACAACCGATATCAAAAGTGATGATGCGCCTTAAGACAATGGAAGACCACATTGATGGAGAGGGCAGATCACAGCGCAACAACTTGTGCATCCTGGGGCTCTCTGATAAAGTGAAGGGACCTAATATGGAGCTTTTCCTTGAACAATAGCTGGTAGACAATTTGCATCCAAAACATGTTCAAACTTCTTTTCCATCGAAAGAGCTTGCAGCATGCCATCGGGAAGGCCTATCCCAGGTGCAGCACCAAGCACGGTCATTGCCAGATTGCTAAATTACAGGGTTCGAGAAGCATTGCTTCAAATGGCCCGTGTGAAAGGATCAATTACTTACAATGGATCTCAGATCGATTTCTTCCCGGACTATACCAGAGAAGGGCAGCGTGCCAGGCAATCCTTTGACCAACTTAAGCGACGCTTATACTCCATGAATGTCAAATATGGCCAGTTATTCCCGGCACAATTAAAGATTTATCACAAAGGCACCACAGTAAACTTTACTGATCCCTGAGAGGCATGGAGATAGGCCCAACAGCACCTGGAAAGCGACTGGGGACCAGAAAGGAATGGTGCAAACGATAAATCTTGGTCCCGCCCCAAACAACCTCCGCCAGGACTAATGCTGGATATGGAGGAACCAGACTCAGCTATACCCATAGAGACCACCTGAGCGAAGCAAATCTGAGGAATATTGAGACAGCAATGACACTGGCAACCTAATACTAGCCCGACTGATGAACAGACAGTTCCTTGTGCTCTGCAACGGACAGACCACGGGGCTGCCAAGGCTCTGGTAACTGTTGCACAGTTCAGCGCACCCCCCCACGTTTGATTGGCTAGGTTAACACTGTTCAGCTGTTTGCTGTAGATTACGCCATAGGTAATTTTTGGGGCATAACATGTTCTTGTGCTGATGACGTGTTATTTCAGCTATTGTACCCCTTACCGTAGGACAGACTCTGCGGAGGCACCAGAGCTGTGGGGCTCAGATGTGTAGTGAAGTGCTGTGTTGGAATTTGAACCACGGAACCCACTGGACAGGCTCTATGGGAGGGCCTTGCACCTAGAGCAGGAGCACAGTGTTAGGGAGTCTGCACCTATTGAATACCTCCTACCCACCTCCCCTGGTTGTCTCCCCCGCAACTTTGGGTTTCTTGAGTGACACTGTCCTTCCTTCTACCCCTGCAGGGCCGCATAGTTGGATATGGCTTCCAGTTGCTGCATTGGAAGTAAGCCCAATCCTGCTGCGGCTACAACCTTTTCTTTCTTTCAGTCTTACTATGGTCCAGATATCCCCTTGTCTTTACCTTCAGGTTAGGTGGATAAAACTGTGTCTCTTGTACCTTGCATGCGAGTGAGGGAGGCTGCAACAGTTCAGAGGTGGTTCTCCCTTATCCACAGCTCATGCGGGCACATTAGTGCATGCCTGCTGTTTTCAGTAACTTGGCCACATTACTCGATGTCGAGTAGCATGTCAAATGTGTTCAATAACGTTTGTAGGTAATTGACAGTGTTCTGCTATGTTTCTTTACACATACACAGCTTGCGGTAATGTCTTTGCTGCTGGGAATGTTCTGCGGCGTTAATTGCACATCCACTGTGTCAGGTAACACTTATGAGGAGCTGGAGTTGTTATGCAAGGTTGAACGGCTTATTCACAACTTCTGAAGTTGTTTGTAGTGCTAGCGAGCGCTCTTCTCTCTTCCAGAGTCTGACAGCTGTGCTGCAAGTGCGAGTGCACGTAGCACATCATTCATGAAGTATTGAAATGCTGCGTGCGCCTTACACAAGCAAAACAGTATTACTTGGTATTCAAAAAGCCTGAAATTGGTGCGGAAGGCTGTCTTCCACTCGTCCCAACTTTTGACCTGCACCAAATGATATACCCATCTGAGGTCCAAATTAGTGTATATGCAAGCGTCTTTGACTTGATCGAGGAGTACGCGGATGAGCGGTAACGGGTACCTGTTCTTGATCGTGATTTCAATAAGCAGTAGTCGATGCAAGGTTCTGAGGTCTCCCTCCTTCTTGGGTACGAAGAAGAGGGGCAATGCCGCAGGAGACTTAGAGGGTCGAATGAAACCGTTAGCCAGATATTGATCCAAATAGGTTCTGAGGTGGGCATTCTGCGGCTCAGTGAGGGCGTATATTCGGCTGCAAGGCACTTGGGAACCAGGCAGCAGGTCTATCTGGCAATCATACGGTCGATGTTTTGGAAGGGTATTCGCCTGTCCTTGTGAAACACATCTTGAAATTCAGTATATTCTTGAGGTAATGTTCCCACTATGCCTAACATAGGCTCAATCTTCTTTCCAATCAATGCTACCATGGCATCCTTACCAGAGGTGGAATCCATGTCGTAGCATGCACCCCTGAAACTGTTGGAAAAGCTCAAGGTCTTAGCGCACCAGTCAATATGAGGATTGTGTGACTCCAGCCAGGGCATTTCTAAGATGAGCTGAAACTGGGGGGCCCCGATCAGATCAAAAGAAATGTGTTCTTCATGCCCATCTTGACAAAGCAACACCACCTCCTCCGTGCATTGGGTCACTGCGCCCAACAGTAATTGAGAAACATCTACAGCCATGACGTTCTCCACCATTGGTTTGGGCTGGAAAGAGATTCCGATTCTGCGAGCCATATCGTTGTCCTTATAGTTGTCCACTGTCCACGTATGCATCCAATGAGTGCATTCATGAGGGTTGTTGTGGGCAGAGGAGCACTGCGGGGATGACTTGGCGTGAGACTGAGGATGTCTTTTCCTGGTACGCTCACCTGGTCTCTGCGGAGGCGTTTGGGCACGGTTTCTGCCCTCCCTGAACTTGAATCACCCCCTTCAGGCCTCTCCCTCAGTAGAAAAGCTGTGAGTGGTGGTACCTGGTGATACTGCTCCTGCGTGGAGATAACAGTGTGTGAGTGAGCCAATCTGTGATTTTTGTACCTCTCAAACCCTTCACCCCAAAGTACGGTCTCTGTGAGCATACGCCGGCCCATAAAGCTCACCTGTGACTTATGGAAGATAAGCTCTCCGTCCTGCTACTTCTGGCAGGGGCGTGTCGAATGGGATCTAGTTCCTTCACTGATCCCTGATAAGGTTTAGTCAAGTCCAGCTGCGACTATGCTTCTCCTTATAATTGTTAAGTCTTACTTGAGCTCTTGTGATGCTGTTCGTTCTGTTTAATGTCTTTATATGTTGCTCCTATTTATGCCCGCAATAATGTCTCTCTTCTGTTTTCTTCCCTTAGATGGAAATGCGGCCTCAATGCAGCTGTGAGACGCGAGACCGGATGGAAGATGTATGCTACCGCAATGTTCGACAGCAGGTAAGTGATGGTTTAAGGAAAAGCGCGAAGTATGGCGAAGCGCAACCTTAAATTGACTTTTTTTTCGATGTCTACCCTTGTCTTCTGTTTTTCCTTGCAGGCGCTGCTGTCAACGATGGAGCGTGTCGTGCTGCGGTGCCAAGATGAAGATTTCGGCATTGCGGAAAGTTTAAAGATGAATACTTGGTTCGCCGAAGAGATGTACAGGTAAGAACAGCTTCCCCCAGTTGGTAAGTATGCTGGCAGGAAGCAGGATGTCCAGGAAGCAGAATCTTCAAAGGTAAGTCTGACCTCAGGCAACGGTGAGCGTTCCGCTACTTGCAAGTGCAGAATAACGCAAATCGTCTGTCTTGAGGATTGGGGCAGCTTATATAGCTGAGATCGTGGGCACGCCCATTAGGGCCATCTTACCAGCCACACCCTGCCACTCCTAGAGAGTGAGCACGTGCGAAGGCAATCCGTTAGCAGCCACACCCAAGAATACACTTGGGGCTGCTTAATGGATGGAATGTTCAAGGTTAATGCATCCTGCTTAATGGATGGAATGTTCAAGGTTAATGCATCTGAAGTGCTATGTCCATAATAAAAGCTTTTTGGTGTTAAATGGATGTTCTTGTTTACTTTTGTTCATGAGCCTGGCGCCAAAGGCGCCATGACAGTGTCCACCCGGGTCTCCTGTGCATGCGACCCCTACATGCCTGTGCCCCTGACTTCATGACCATGACATCTCCTTGCTCGACAAGCTCACCTCTAGGCTTGTTGGGCACTGAAGTTTTCCAGCTGCTCCTCCTTGTTGGTTGAAGACGAAGCATCCAGGGCTCCTATGATTTTTCTAGGGGGTTTAACAGGACAGTCACCTAAAAAGTGGCCAGCCTTTCCACAATACAAGCATAAATGAGATTGTCTTTACCTTTCCCGCTTATCCTTGGTGAGAGGGCCATGGACACCCCCAATTGCATGGGCTCAAATGACTCTCAGCTGGAAGTACGAGTTCTACTTTGGGCGAATGTAGAAAGGTCGTTCCTCAGAGCGGCTGCGATCCACCTTTCGGTCTTGTAAATGGTGATTCAGCTGCTAGACCAAATCAGTATATTCGGTACATCCATCTGGCGGATTTCCCACTTGAGCCAGGACATCCTTCAGTTCTCCCCGAAGACCTCAGTGAAACAGAGTGGTACGTTTCTCCTCCGGCCAGTTGAATTCTGCCACCAGCCGGTTGAACGTGGCAATGTACCCCAGTGGGTCCTGGCTTCCTTGACGTGACGAGAATAGTTCATTGTCGAGAGCCTGCCCCTGGTGCTGGTGAGCGAACAGCTTTTCCAGCTCCCTTTGGAAACCTTGAAAGTTGCGCAGCAAAGGATTGTCGCTATTGACCAATGGAATGGACCAGTTAGCTGAGTGCCCCCATAAGTATGACAAAACAAAAGCCACCTTAGACTGATCGGTAGGAACTACCCCGGGTCGACAAAGAAAGTGAAGCCAGCACTGATTCATGAACACCGCAAACTTCTGGGGGTAACCCATGAAACGTTAGGGTGGCACTAGGGGAACTGTCCATGGTACCACTACTTGGACTGGCATTGGAGGAGTGGCAGTGGGTACTGTTCCTGAAAGTGGGGCTTGGCCTGCTTGAACTTGGGGCAATTGTCTGGCTAGTTCCTCTGTATGATCTTTGTTCACAACCAACTTTCGTCACAGGGCATTAGTTTCAGGTCTGGCAGCATGCACCTATGCCCTAAGTTCACTCAAGAGATGTGCCAACTGATCAACATCGGAAGTTTCCATGATGCCCAGGCAGAGCAATTACGTGGACTTCGCCTTCTATAACGCTTACCTTAGGACGGACTCTGCGGAGGCACCGGAGCTGTGGGGCTCAGTAGTGTAGTGATGGAATTGTAACCACAGAACCCACTGGACTGGCTCTGCGGGAGGGACTTGCACCTAGAGCAGGAGCACCATGTTAGGGAGTCTGCAGCTATCTGATACCTCCTACCCACCTCCCCTGGTTGTCTCACCTCACCTTTGGGTTTCTTTTGTGGCGCTCTCCTTCCTGCTGTCTCTGCAGGGGCACGTCGTTAGATATGGCTTCCCGTTGCTGCACTGGAAGTAAACCCAGTCCTGCTAAGGCTTAAACCTTTTCTTTCTTTCAGTCTTACTATGGTCCAGATATCCCCTTGCCTTTACTTTCAGGTTAGGTGGATAAAACAGTGCCTCTGATTCCTTGCGTGCTAGTGAGGGAGGCTGCAACAGTTTAGAGGTGGTTATCGCTTATCCACAGCTCATGTGAGCACATTAGTGCATTCCTGCTGTTTTCAGTAACTTAGCCACGTTGCTCGATGTCGAGTAGCACGTCAAATGCGTCCAATAACGTTTGTAGGTAATTGACAGTGCTCCGCAATGTTTCTTTACACATACACGGCTTGCAGTAATGTCTTTGCTGCTGGTAACATTCTGCTGCGTTAATTGCACATCCACGGCTTCCAGTAACACTTATGAGAAGCTGAAGGTCTTACGCTAGGTTAAACGGCTTATTCGCACCTTCTGAAGTTGTTCATAGTGCTAGCAAGCACTCTGCTCTCTTCCAGAGACTTCAACAAAGGTAGCAGGCGCCCCTCTCTCGGAAGAACAAGGCTTGATAACCTGTTCAGTGGTTGTTAACCACATTGAGAGTTCGCAGCCATCTGCTTTTTGCTCACTGTACCTTTCACAGATGGGAAATATCATTTGCATATCAGTCTTTGTCCCGCCCACATGGGCAGTCCAGCACCAAAATGCTATGGCAATTCCTCTCTGAACAAGAGTACCAACAGCAACCCCATACACGTGTTTCAGCCTTGTTGGGCATCATCAGTGAGGTGAAGCTGAGCCTCTCTAAGCACAGTGAGCAGGGAGTCCACGTCTGGTTGCCCCCAGGTAACCTAAGGTGACCAACCCCAAGTTCCTTCAAAGAATTCAACAAAGGTAGCAGGCACCCCTCTCTCGGAAGAACAAGGCATGATAACCTGTTCAGTGGTTGTTAACCACATTGAGAGTTCGCAGCCATCTGCTTTTTGCTCACCGTACCTTTCACAGTTGGGAAATATCCATTTACATATCAGTCTTTGTCCCGCCCAAATGGGCAGTCCAGCACCGAAATGCTATGGCAATTCCTCTCTGAACAAGAGTACCAACAGCAACCCCATACATGTGTTTCCGCCTTGTTGGGCATCATCAGTGAGGTGAAGCTGAGCCTCTCTAAGCACAGTGAGCAGGGATTCCACGCCCGGTTGCCCCCAGGTAACCTAGGATGACCAACCCCAAGTTCCTTCCAGAGTCTGACAGCTGTGCTGCGAGTGTGAGCGCGTTTACTGTTAAATTCAGCTCGAGGTTGCGGTCAAAAACTAACCTTCCTTTTCTTTTCTTCCTTGCAGGATCGGGACAGGACTGGAGTGCTGTCTTCTCCGATGTCAGTCAACAGCTGCAGAAGAGGTCCGCCGGTAAGTAATCATGGAAGCATAGAATTCTCTGAAATCCGGAGCCGACGGTAAGCGTTCAGCTGCTGTACACAGTTCAACGCAAAGCGTAGCTGCATGCATGGGTGTGGCTGATATAGAGGCCCACCCATGCAGACTAGTCAGCTACCCAACTAAAGGTTCAACAGCTCACTTATCTGCCATGTTCGGTGACCAAATCATCTTGTTGTTTCTGCCTGTACTGGCATGCTGATAAGCGGTGGAAACACCAATTGTGTCACAAAGATGTTCAACCTAAACCCTCCCTGCACTTCTTATCCCTGCTGGTTATGTGCATATGGGATTTGCTAAGTGGGCAAGTATGCATGTTGGTGGGGATCACCCTGGAAATCATGACGGCTATCGGCAAATGTTTGAGCAACAGATGCTTTGGGTTGGGGCAGAGTATGGGCTAGAGGGGAGGTTTTTCATTCTTGTTTGTGTGTTAGCTTGACCAGAAGAGTCACACATTCACTTACCCGAACCACTGAGCACGCAGATACGACACTGCCCACATGCCATCTGACAATCAGGCATACCCTCTGTTTACATGCTCGGAATCGCCGGGGATAATAAAAAAACCTCATAGATTCCTCACATGGAATGTCAATCACCTGGGCTCAGGGATCAAACAATGTCTTGTTAACCAATTCCTTAACTGGCATTCCCCTGACACTGCCCTCCTCACCGAGACACACCTGGCTGGTACAACCTGTACCCTCTTTTGTAGGACAAACTATCACACAGCAGTACATGCAGGATTCTCTATGGGCTCTAGGTGAGTCTTGATTTTACTGCAAAAACATCTTCCTTTTACACTGGCATTAGTCAAACAAGACCCCAGAGGCAGAATTGTAATGCTACAAGGCAATGTGTGGGACAAAACTATACGTATACTGGCAGCATAGGCCCCTCCGCCACTCACTGCAGTACTGCTCGATGACATTATAGCTATAATCGCGAGCCATCGACCTGACCCGACTTGTGGATCCTTGGTGGTGACTTTAACAATGTCATGGATGTGACACTAGATTGAACACATGCAAGGAAGGAACCCCAATATACCCACAAAGCTAGCAGCTTTCACCTCTACACTTGGCCTAAGTGATGTGTGGTGAGAACTTCCCCCCACAAGACCGCAGCTATTCATATCATTCTGGGGTCCCCGCCTCTGTCAAGGCTGGACTATTTTTCTCTCCCAACACTAGATGCACATTGGGCGACTACCGCAACCATGCTTCCTCTGATCACTCACCCTTGATGATGGAGGTAAGCATGAATAGACCAACTCCAGCCACTTCATGGCGATTGAATAACTACTACCTCGGCTTTCCGGAGTTCGTAGACCATATCCAGGGTAAAACCGATGACTACTTTAAAATCAATGCGGTACTGTACACAGCCCAGAAGTGCTGTGGGAGGCTTATAAGACGGTGCTCCAGGGAGAAAAGTTCTTCTGTATATCCGGAAAAAAAAAGATGCACCTGCAAAACGTAACAAACTCAGAAAAAGAAACAGTGGAATGGTAGGCAAAATATATACTTACTGGGTCGCCCGAAACGCATCGGTCCCTCCTAATGGGCAGGGAACTCCTCCGGAATGTTACCCTGGATAACGCCAAACAGGCCCATTGGGAAATGCGCACGTGCATTTACGAAACCGGTGATAAGGCAGGCAAGATACTGGCCTGGCTTGAAAGGCGGGATGAAGGGCACCGTCACGTTAGGGGAACTAAGGACTGCAGAAACTGGGATGGCTCAAATCACTCAAGTTTTCGTGGATTATTATGCCGCACTATATAAGAGCCCGACCCTGCCAATAAATGATACTATACTTGATGGTATTAGACTCCCCTGTCTGTCCAAGACCCAACGAATACAGTTAGATAAAGATGTTACAGAATCTGAAATTGCGACGACCATTGCCCAAATGCACTTTGGTAAGATACCGGGTCCCAACGGCTTCCCAATTGAAACATGGAAGAAACTGGGAGGGGAAAAAATGGCAACCCCCCCCTACATAAAATGTTCCTCTATTTTATGGAACAGGTAATCCTCTCCCCTGATCTATGCAATACTAATATCGTGGTCATCCCCAAGCTAGGGAAACATCCTTAACTATGCATCTCCTATAGTGTCAACTTCACCATCCGAAAATACATCTCCCGACTCCTCACCTGTATCGGCAGGACTGATGGCAGGATTCCGTTTCCTTCTGTAGTCTTTCTTTTGATGGAGGTAAGGTCTACCTTGAGAGGCCGCCACTCAGTACTTATGGGACAAGTAGTCAGTGGCGAAGCTCCCGGGATAGCCAGCAAGGGGAAAAAGCCTAATCAGCATAAAAAAACCCTAATGTTAGATAGGCGCCGTCCACAGGTTTGCAGAATCCCTCTTGAATGCGGACTCCTGATGACACAATGTTATATGGCAATCCTGTAGTGTGGACGAGATAGAATAGCAGCGGTTCCAGACGTGGACTCAGAGTGATGAGCAGAAGAAAGTCAATATCCAGTGAACCCGACCCAAAGGGAGGACCGGGACAATGGAATATAGGGAGGTAAACAACGAAAGGCGGAGATGGCCGTGAAAAGTAGAGCGAAAGAATACCACAAAGAAAGCAGAGAGGAGAGTAAAAAGGTAAGTGGACAAAAGTCCGCCATGGAAATTAAGCAGACACTAGAGTAAAAGACAGCAAGGGAAAGAGCAAGGAAGCAGACCGCCAGAGAGAGAGGGCGGCTAGGCAAGCAAATCAAGGAGAGGACAGAATGGAGAAAGTAGAATCCAGCGTCAGTCGAGGAGCAGGGTAAGCGGATGCCGAAACCAGAGCCAAGGAAAGGAAGGATGGCATAGAAGGGCTCACCTGAGCCAAGAGAAAACCTGGGAGCGTTGGACCCAAAAAGGACCGCAGAAAGAGCGGGTTGAAACGCGCCGACCGTCTGAAAGTACTGAGTAGTGTACTTCTCCGGCGGCAGCCATGTTGCGCAATAACTAGACCGCTAACTACGTTCATGAAAGAACGTGATGTCCCGCTAATGGCGTCTTGAGCACCATCTGTCCCATTACCGCCAGGAGCGGCGGAGCATGACATATAGGCCGATTTTACTGATTAACGGTGAAATGAAAATCATTGCAAAAGTGCTTGCAACTGGACTGCAAATAGTAATCTCTTCCCTAATTCACCCGGGTCAATGTGGCTTTATGCCAGACAAATCGACGCGCATGAACATTCGTTGACTACACCTGATGATAGAGCGGGCACCCATCCTTTGTGAACCCCTTGCATTACTAGCTATTAACTTCGAGAAAGCTTTTGATTCAGTGATATGGGAGAGTCTCTGGGGAATTATGCGAAAGATGGGATTTGGGGAGACCTTCTTAGGCTGGGTCCGGTTATTATATGAATCCCCATTAGCGGAAGTCCGGGTCAATGGCCGGCCCTCCAAAACATTCCCATTGTGTAGAGTGACGTGTCAAGGATGCCCCCTGTCCCCATTACTATTTGCAATTGTCATTGAACCCCCTTGCCACGCTGCTCCGTCAGACTGCATCGTGGGCAGGATTTCAGTGGCCGGGAGGCGGGGAAGACATGGGGCCTCATTACAAGGAATGCGGTAAGGGTTTACCGGTACCGGTAAGGGCACCGGTACCGGTAAACCCTTACCACCTTACTACGAGGTCCCTTTGCGGGACCCGACCTTAACGGCTGGTGTAGACCAGCCGTTGAAGTTGGGACCCGCAAAGAGACCTTGGTGTTAATTACGGTACTGCAATTTGCGGTACCGTAATTAGCTCCTTCCCCATTCCCATTGAGCCCTATGGGGCAAAAATGGGAATGGGGAAGGGCCATGGAGAAAAGGGGAATTACCGCCCCGCCAACCTTGGAATGGGGAGGTAATTCACCTTTCCTCCATGGTGGTACCGGTATGGTACCGGCGGCAACCATGGTGCTAATAGCACCATGGTTTACCGCATTCCGTGTAATGAGGCCCATGGTCTCCTTATACGCTGACGACCTCTTGATATATCCAAGTGACTGGGCCCGCTCCTGTCCAATCATCACACAAATAATAGAGCAATATGGTACATTCAGTGGATTACGAGTTAACTGGGACACATCTGTCTTCTTCCCAATAAAAAGGAGCGGATCACACACTCCCCTCATGCTGCCCATCCACAGTGTACACCTTTAGAGCAAAGTTTTCTCTTGGAACGCATACCCACCAGGGTCACTTCCACAATTTATAATGTCATAACCACCTTTGCGTTGCCGGAGATGTCTAGCCTTAAAGCAAAATGGGAAGCGGATGTAGGGACCATTGAATCAGAGGACTGGACAGTGAGATTCCACTCTCCTCTAGACTTCGTCTGATACAACTTAAAATCTTACATAGGGTGTACTACCCCAGTGTTGCAGTGTACCGATGGAATCGAGCTACTTGCCCAAACCGCTGACGCTGTCATGGGGGAAGAGTGTACGTTCATTCATATCCTATGGGATTGCCCCCAGGTCTGGCAACAATGCTGCGATAAACTGGCAGGAGTGTTGGAAATAGAGGTACCAATGGACCCCAAGATGCCACTATTGGGCATCGGTGAAGAAGGACTCACTAATCGATACGAGAAACTCTTTCTGTCCACAACGACTGGATTGGTTAAGCGTGATATTGCTCAGCTGTGGGGGTCGCATGAGTGCCCCCTTTTTGCACAGTGGGTTGCTGATGTGGATACATGTATGGCCCTAGGGCAACATATATATAAAGCACAAGGGTGCCCTGAAAAGGCAAGAAAGATTTGGTACAAATGGGAGGAAGGGAATTGACAGTTGCATTGTGATTGAATATCTGAACAGTGGGTCGGTAGGGGATTGCCCAATGCTAAATGAAATACAAAGGTAATGATAACACTATGTGATGTTGAAGTGAATGTCTGTTATGGTTTGTGACTATAAAATCAATAACTTCATATATTTAAAAAAATCTCCAGATATAACCTTGTGCCTTGAAAAAGTGGATGCATGGTTGACAGCAAATAGACTAAAACTCAACCTTACCAAATAAGAGCTGATGCTCTGTAATACAGATCCTTCTAACTCTACAACTCTACCTCTATCTATCAATACCATACTCCACTGTAAGGAATCGCAGAACCACAATGGACAAGGCTCTCATACTCGAATTGCACATTGTCAGAAACTGCTTTTCCAACTCTGCACTCTGCTCCGCATCATACCTTACTAACATTCGCCCACAGAACCATGTCTGCGATATCGCTAGTCCTAACAAGACTGGACTATGTAGACATCCTACGTCTCGGACAACCTGATGAGAAAACTACAAAGAGTCCAAAATTTAGCGGTTAGACTTCTGAGGATGAAAAGCTAGAACACATCTCCTCAGCAATATGCACACTCCATTGGCTTTCTGTTCAATCATGAAAAGGGCCCACTCTCTTTCATAGTGAAGTTCCAGCACCGGGCACCTTTAATAACACTACAGTAACACTGCACTACTGCTAATTCCTAACTTCAATAGACAACAACAAGGCAGAACTTCACTTTCCCAACTGGAACACAATTCTGCAGTTAATGGAAGCAAATCATATGATGTCCTGGAAACACCTCAAGTCATCGCTCTTCAACAAACCAGTGGAGAAAAAGCAATGAATCAAGAGCTACACAATAAGTACAATAAGTACCTGATCGATCCCTTACCATGCCTAGTACACGGAAAAGGTGTCTAGCCTGTCTCGCAAAAACACTCTACACTGTCAGACCAACCTACATTAGATCCCTGCTTTGCAACAATGTTCACAACTGTCTCCTGTCACCTAGTTGGGTGTCAGAATCTCAATGAAATAGCCTCTTCAACCCTCAAATTGAAATCTTCATTGAAATCCAATTTCTTTACATCAAGCCAGACAAACTGGTAAAGGTCCAGTTCCCATCGGATTACGGATCCTCCTGCCATCACACACTGACCAGACCTCAATTTCTCAATCCAAGCAAGGACTCTACAAACAAGACCCAGGAAGCGATTGACTCCCAAAACCACCCCCTCCTCCTAACCCATTTATCCCTCAACTAACTCCTCACTATAACTTTACACCTCACTCCCCATCAGAAGATCCACTTTGGCTACTGTGCTAAGCATATCTCTACATAACATTACTCATCTTCTATCAGCATCTCCAGTGATTGCTGCTTCGGGGCTTTCTTTACGGCTAACCTGTGGCTGATGAAATTTGAGAAGGTTTTGGGAAATGGTATCACATGGTCTTAGCCACCAAAGAGTGTCTCTGGTGGAGACAATGGGCCTCATTACAAGTATGGCGGTAAGGCAACACCGGCGCTATACTACGAGTTCTGCTTGCGAGTGCCCTTGCAGCCACCAGGTCTGACCTGGTGGTCGTATCGGCACCCGCGAGCAGAACCTGATGGTAGCACCAGCACCAGTACCCCTATGGGGCTCAATGGGAATGGGGATCAGGGTTTACCAGGCCCAGCACCCGCGAAAGGGAAATTACCGGCCTGGGCCGGAATAGCCCAGTAATTGCCCATTCGTGGGTGCCGGACCCGGGTGCGAGTTAGGACGTAGCCTTGCCAGTTTTTATCAATGAGGAAACATTTATCAAGTTGAGTGGATGAAATAACCTGGGCTATTGTGAGTCTTAAATTTAATAAAGGTCCGAGCTCTGACTTGGTTCCTTCCGGCTGACCAATTTAAATGTAGGCCGGAAATTAGACTCCATTGTTTACAAATGTTTTTAAAAGAATGGTTGACAGAATGAAAAGTCCTGAGTCTTGGAATATTGTTGTAGTGTGCCCTGTATGCATAAAGGGTTCCATGACAAATACCTGTATTTATAGGCCTGTGTCACAATTAGATAATCCCTTAAAGGGATTTGGGAAAATGGTGTTGGGTAGATTGATAGACTGAAAATAAATCACACTATTTTTCGATCAATCTAATTAGGCTTTTGTTTGGGGCTAAGTGTTGATTATCTTTGTTAGGGTCTAAGTGTTGGAACCTTAATCTTGCTGCAGCAAAGACAATGTTTATAAAAAAAGAAATGGAATTTGGTCCATATAGATTTAGCTGTCATATTTGACTCGGTAGACAATAATCAATTATAGGCATTGTTGGCAAAGATGGCTATGCTACGAGATCTTTTGCAAATAATTGTTTCCTTTGATAGGGCAATGGTCAGATGTTCAAAAGAGGGAGGAATGACGGTCTACCATTCAAATGAAATAGGGAGTAAGAGAGGGCTGTGTATTGCCTCCTGTTTTGTTTACAAACGAAGTATACGCCGCCCTGTCAGAAACAAAAACTGATATCCTACAATTGGGTGCATTGAAAATTCCAGTATTCTTTTATGCGGATAATAGAGTGCCTCTTATCTGGACCCCAATATTCTTTTAGATATTAATTGATACATTTTTTACATATATGGAAGATCACAGCATGGGTAGGAATGATCATATCAATAGTTTGAAGATGAAAAGCGCTAAGATCTATGATAACATTGTAAATACAATATCAATGAGGGTCGTGTTCTTTTGCCTAAATCAAAGATAAAGGACATTTTGGTAACTTTAGAAAATGTGTATAAAGGAAACAGAGAAAGTCTAGAGGTTAGGAAAGTAAGCAATAACTAAATATTTAAGATAACAATGAATGATGTTCTCCAACCCTGGTGACATATTGTTACCAAGCTGATAATTAACAGTGTGGATATTAACCGCGCTGAACATTCAGCACGGATCTGCCCTGTGCTACTAATGGTGGCGCGCCAATGGCACATGTCAGAGTTTAGCAGGGGCGGGGAAGGGGCATGAAACGGGCAGGGAATGAGCTGATGTGGGGGCAGGGAAGGGCCAGAGCCTGGCTGGGAAGCTGAGAAATGGATGCAGACAGCTGAAAGGTGGGTGAGAGGGGCAGGGCACACACTTTGAACAAAGATGTTGGTGAAGGGGTGGGGGAAATTAAGGGAGGTTGAACTCCCTTCAGACGTAAGGAATGCTGCAGGGCAGGAGCCCAAACAAAAGATGGCGCGGCACGTGAACATGTAATGGGGACCTGCGTGGTAGTTATAGCACAGGAATTGCAGCGTCGTGAAGATTTGGAACCCCAACCCTATTTAAGGTGATACCCAGTATTACGTGACTGGACCTTGGTGACAATACTCAAATTTAACTTTTTTGAATTAAGAACTGCAATGGCAAGTGGATGAAGGTTTCTCTTGATGATGTTAATTGTCCTTTCTGTGTAAATACATTGGTACCAGCTTTGGATGTGTTGTTTTTCTGGCCAAAATATTCTACACTAAAAATATCCACCTTAATCTCTGTTTGCAAGGAGAGAATTATACCCAATGGCGCCTTTTTAAAAGAATTTATATGGGAAGACCTCTATAAAAGATTCTTGGGTTTTCATAGCGTTTTAACGAAGAGCATTTTCTTTAAGAAGAAAATCATCCCTGAACACCTTACACACTGATGATAATGGATTGTATATAGATTTATTATGGGTATCTAAAGTTGTTTTTACATTTGTATTGTATTCATTAGTATTTATAATGTGTCTAATAGTTAACATTTAAATGATATTGTAGTTTTTAGTAATTTGCTTTCGAGGGGATTGGGTCCTCCGACGTATTCCATATCTATGACAGGTAATGTCCACAGCTGTGCTGCTTCGGGAAATCTTTGGCGTCTGCGTCCTGCGTCAATGACGTCGATGTGCCGTCCCCGAGGACCTCCTCCGACGGCCGACATCACCCGATGTGATAAGTAGGACGCACGACGCCCATAGCCTCAGTTCCGTTTTTTCCGCGAACGTGTTCGCTTCGTGAATCTTGGTACGCCTCGACTCGTTGGAGTTTGCTGTTTTCAATTCTCGGTTTGTTGAACTTGTTTGGTTTGTTGTGAAGACCTGTTCGTGGCAATGTCTTTCTCATCTTCAACCCCGCGTCCGGGCTTCAAGAACTGCGGGGACTGTGGGTCCAAGATGTCGGTCACGGACTCGCACGACGCCTGTCTCTGGTGCCTCGGGGAGGCCCACGATACGGACGACTGTGTCGACTGCCAGTCGCTCACAGCAAAGGCCTTGCGGGAATGCAAGAAGAAGCTGTCGGTAGGCCGGGTGTCTAAGCCCCGGAAGTCGAGGTCTGCGGGGCTTTCGACGGATGACTCGAGGGGTGACTCTCCGCGTCATCGTCGGAAGTCCAGTGGGTCTCCTTCCAGGAGTCGGTCTCGCCACTCTTCTGCCTCTTCGAGGCATTCCCGGAAGCGCCGGCATAGGTCGCCTTCCCCGTCCTCTTCCGAGGACTCCGCCCGTCGGCGGGTCGCTTATCCCTCCATGCAAGCCACACCGGAGGAATGGGCTTCCTTCGGGAAGCATATGCTAGCGATTCTTGAATCGCAGGGCACCCGTCCTGCTGCGCCTCCGAGTGGGGTCGGTCGGCACCGGTCGGCACGGCTCACGGGAGAGGTCCCGCTCGGACAAGGGTAGCCGTTCTTGCCATGCCCGTTCCAGGTCCCGGTCCTCGACGCGCTCGAGACCGCGTGATTCTGTGCCGTCTTTGAAGAAGACGTCGACGACTGTGGCGCCAAGGTCGTCGACGATTTCTCTCGAGGCTCCGCCTCCGAGGGGGGTCATCGACGCCGTCGACGCCTAGGTCGTCGAGAGACACGCTCGTAGCTCCGGCTTCGAGGCCTGTGTCGACGCCGCCGATGCTGGCAGCGCTGCAGCTGATGTCGACGCTGATTCGCTCAACGTCGATGCCTTTTCTGTCGACGCCGGCGCCGACTCGTTTGGCGCCCTCGACGCCTTTCGAGGTGGTGGTGTCGGAGGGGCCCTGTGGCACGTCTGCGGATGAGATCTTTGCAGTGGGCACTCAAGCTCCAGTGGTCTCAGTCCTCCGGCAGGCTGTCGGACCCTGTTCAGGTGCCGCCCTCGGTGGCCCGGGACCTTCTGTGGTGGGCCGTCGAGGGCAATCTGATGAAGGGGGCCCCATTTTGGCTGCCCTGGCCGGAGGTGACGATCATGACGGACGCATCCGTCACGGGATGGGGAGCTCATGCCAACGAGTTGACAGCGGTCGTTGGTCTCCGTCGGAGTCCAGACTCCATATCAATCTGTTGGAGCTGAGGGCCGTCAGGCTAGCCCTGAAGGCTTTTCTGGCGACTGTGCGCGGAAAGAGTGTCCTGATTCTAACGGACAACACGGTGGCCATTCACTACCTCAACAAAAAGGGGGGGGCAGGGTCACTTCCGCTGTGCAGGGAGGCGATGCAGCTCGAATTCTGGGCCATCCAGCAGGAATTTTCGATCTCGGCTGTTCATCTGGCCGGAGACGACAACGAGACGGCGGACGCTCTGAGCAGGCAGAGCAGAGCTCGATCTCTCACGAGTGGGGGTTGACTCAGGAGATTCTCCTGGAGATCTTTGCCCTTTGGGGGACCCCTCAAGTGGATCTCTTTGCCTCCAGTGTCAACCGGAAGTGCGAAAGGTTTTGCTCGTGGGAATTTCCTCCAAAAGGAGCCTTAGGAGATGCGTTCGTGGTGGAGTGGTCATTCCCACTGCTGTACGCGTTTCCTCCAGTCCCCGTCATCCCGCAAGTGCTGCAGAGGTTACGGAGGTTCGGTTCCCGGATGATCCTCATTGCTCCAGCGTGGGCCCGGGGGACGTGGTACCCGGACCTTCTAGACTTGTCCATCTGCCCTCCACGTCATCTTCCCTACCGAGACGATCTGCTCTCACGGGAGGGGGGGTCAGGTTCTCCATCCAGAGGTCAGATCCCTCAATCTTCACGCTTGGCTTCTGAAAGGTTGAGGTAAAAGGATTGGGACCTCCCTGAAGACGTGATGGAGGTGTTGCTCTCGGCCAGGCGGCCGGCAACTAAGTCTCTGTACCATTGCCGTTGGAGAAAGTTCTGCGACTGGTGCAGAGTTCAGAATGTGGATCCTTTTGAATGTGACATTCCCATGGTTCTGTCTTTTTTGCTTTCTTTGGCCCACAGGGCTTGCAAGTGGGGACCATTAAAGGTTACCTGGTGGCGCTGTCCATATTTAAGCGCTCGTCTGAAGAGTGTTCCTATTTTAAAATTCCTTTAATTTCTCAGTTTTTGAAAGGGCTCACTAATGTGTTCCCTCCGTCACCTTTTCTGGTGCCAGGTTGGGATTTGAACCTTGTTGTTAAGTTTCTTATGGGTGCTCCGTTTGAGCCTTTACATTCTTGCCCTTTGAGGCTGTTAACTATGAAAACTGTGTTTTTGGTTGCTGTTACTTCCGCTCGCTGAGTGAGTGAGTTACAGGCACTTTCAGTTAAGCCACCCTTCACTGTGTTTCATAAGGACAGGGTTGTCCTTAGACTTCGTCCTTCTTTTCTTCCGAAGGTGGTTTCGGAATTTCATTTGAGCCAGAAGGTTGTTCTTCCGGCGGTCTATCCTCCTCCACATCCTGGTAAGGAAGAGGAGAGGCTCCATAGGCTTGATCCTAGGAGAGCGTTGAGCTTTTATATTTCGCACATGTCCCGGGTCAGAGTGGACGATCAACTTTTCATTGGTTACGCTGGAAAGCGTTTGGGACAAGCTGTGACGAAACAGACTTTGGATTATTTTAGCTATCTCCGAGTGTTACCGTTTTGCGGGTAAGGATCCTCCGGCTGGCTTCCGGGCCCATTCTACCAGGGGAGTGGCTGCGTCTACTGCTCTGCAGAGGGGAGTTCCTATTCGTCACATCTGTGATGCAGCCACCTGGGCTTCAGTACATACTTTTGTACGTCACTACTCCCTCGATTCCATCAGAGGGCAAGATCTGGCCTTTGGCAAGGCAGTTCTCTATTCCGCAATTTGATTGGGCATGCTACGTTTGTATACTAAATTCTTTCCCACCTCCTTGCTTGGTACTGCTTTGGGAGTCTGTCATAGATATGGAATACGTCGGAGGACCCAATCCCCTCGAAGAACAAGTTACTTTCTTACCTGGTAATGTTCTTTCGATGGGATGGTCCGACGACGTATTCCATATCGCTCCCTCCCTGCCTTCCCCGCTGCAAAATTTCTTTCACGATTGCAGCTTGCGTTCCGCAAGGCCTTGTGTGTCTGACTGGCAGAAAACTGGTGGCACACGTTCTGGGAAAAAACTATAACTGAGGCTATGGGCGTTGTGCGTCCTACTTATCACATCGGGTGACCAGAGGAGGTCCTCGGGGACGGCGCATCGACGTCATCGACGCAGGACGCAGACGTCTAAGATTTTCCGAAGCAGCACAGCTGTGGACATTACCTGTCATAGATATGGAATACGTCGTTGGACCATCCCATCGAAAGAACGTTACCAGGTAAGAAAGTAACTTGTTCTTTAATGCTATCTAAATAAACTTTTTTCTAAAAAAATAAGTACTTATCTTGTTATCTGAACGATTATTGATGATTCAGTGTCTTCAGCATTGAGGGTCCAAGCCAGAGGAGCAAAAAGGCAAACAAATGTGGTAAGTGGTAGTCAGTGATGCAAAGTTAATCTATGGTCCTCAGGCTTTGGATTCAGCTTCTGAGGGTGAGATCAGTTGGAGAAGATCCCAGGGCAGCATAGTTGTTGAATATTTGCCCAAATAGGGAGGGCCGCTGTTGGACAGTAGGTGTGTGGAGACGAGTCTCACAAGCTTCGCCGGGTCCGTCAATATCATGCAAGATTTATCCTGCTTAAACCTTCTATTTCTGCATACTTTTGTGCCGGTTCAGTGGCTGAGTGACTGTGCCACAATCTGTTGGCTTCCCGGGCTGAGATGGAGGCGGGAAGACCCTGTTTGCTGTGCCTGAGGGTGTGACAAAGTGCGTCTGCCATTTTTGCCAATGCCATAGATGGCGGCCAGGAGGAGTCCGGCATTGAAGCTGACAGTGGACTGGGAGTGGGAGCAGGCCCATGGCCCTTGCAATACCGACAGACAGACTACAGTCTGCGGCACTCCTGCTTTGCGGGACTGCCGTGGACTGGGCATGCATCCTTGCGGTCGGCGGCAGGGGGTAGAGGAGCCGTGAATAGGCTACAGCTGGGCCGGGCCCGGAGACTGCACTTCACAGCGCCGGCTGGAGGAGTGGCCCAACCCTCATCCTGGGCGACACTTGGTGAGACTAAGGCACGGAGAACATTGCCCCTGACTGGCAGGAGAGTATTGGAAGCAGAGGCATTGTGTAGAAGACGCCACGGCAGGTAGCCCTGCGCTCTTAGGGTACTGAGCAGTGTGGCCCAGGGCTGACATCCTGCCATCATCTGCGATGAGCGCTGTGCCTGGGATACCGTGCTGTGTGCGTCCCGCAAACACGCCACAGTGCCTCTGAGGCTCCATAACATCAGTGGCAGGTACATAACACCCTGCTCCAATCTGGGCCTCTGTATACTGGGCAGATTGCAGCCACTGGGGGTTCCGGCAGCCGAGGTCTGGTGGCGAGGGGTGTGGGCCCGGCACTGCTTGCTCTGGTACACGGCGAGGCATAGACTGGTGGGTTGAGTGGCTGAACTGCAGCACCAACATTAAGAGGCACAGAGACTGTTGTCACTTCCACCCCTGGGCACTAAGCGTGGGACAGTGTACATGTTTGGTGGATAGCAGGGGCCACGCAGTGAGAGTGATTCCCCTAAGAACTGGCTGGCAAAGGACGAGATCAACATGGTGCACCCAGATATAGCCGACGGCTGCAGCAAATGGAGGAGGTGCAGGGCAGGGGGCCGGTGTCGGGACAGGGGGCGAATTTGCCCATCACCCCCCCCCCCCGCTCCCCCACCCTCCCTGGCTCTCTTGGGGGCCAGTGGAAAAAGTGCACAAGGACCTGACTGATGATGTACCTGAGGCATGTGGGCACCCTGGGTGCCCTGCAGCGGGGGGGATAGCTGGCCGTGGAGGACGCCCAATCAACGGCACGCTCAGACTATTATCATAAGAAGGTGTGCACCCCAGCTCATCAGAGGCCTGTATTCTGGCGCTAACAGAGAAGTGAACAATTTCTCTTTTTTATTGTACAGTTTGTATTGATCAGGTATTTCGTGATTGATTGAGCTGAGTTGTTGGGCAAATAGATCTTTTTCCTTTTCAAAAGTATGTTTTCCTTTTTCCCTGGCAAGATCTGGAAAACGGGAATGTAGCAGCGCTGCAGAGGCGGTAAGCTCCGGGGGTGGCGTGGGGGTAACCGAGCTTCCTGGACTCATAGTTAGGTGTGCTTCAGGGACCACAAGAAGAGCCGAGCGCAGACCCAGTACATGTCCATTCCTGCTGCTGTTCCGTTCTTGAGGTCTGGAATGTTTATTGTCGCATTGCACAAATCATTGGTACCCACAGAGACATTGCCTGCATTATAGAAGCACCGTTAATATGCTTCTTGTTTCTGCACTTTCACTGGCTTCTCCTTTGCTTCAATCCATGTCAGCTTTGCCACATGCTTCCCCCAGTACTCTTGACATGCTTTGTTTACCCTCTGAATCACTTATTTTCTGTGTCTGATAAGTCCCCCTGCCATACAGTTTATCACAGTCTCTTTCCACCGATTGGCCACAAACCTCACTCCTTCTAGCTGCATGTATCGTCTTTGAAAGCACTGCAGGCTTCTGGCATTACGGGCACATTGCTATTCATCTGGATCCATCATCACAAGGTGTATGTTGTGTGCTTGGAATGTGCTTCACAACCTACATTGTGCTAGATGGTCAAGACAATGAGCATCCAAAAGTGGAACCTCTTGCAGTATTAGTACCTTGGGGGCTCCTGACATGTGTGGTATTAAGGAGCAAATTTAGCAACTCGCATTTACCCTCTATTTCTCCACCAAGCTCATGTCTGTATACCAGCTGTTACTCATCTCTGGATAGTGCGCGTCCTCTATCATGTCGAAACCTAATCCTCAGTATTCAACATATTTTTTCTTTATGTGTCTGTCATGATTCCTGCCCCTCATGTCCCCAGCCCTCCAAGATGTCAGGCTGGAGCCAGGCCACAATCACCTACATGGCCCTATGGGGCCTCTCCATGCCTCCAAACTCCCACTTGGAGTCAGACTCACTCACTCCCATAGGATAACATTGGCGATTGGACTTGTACTGCATTGATGGGGACAAGATGGATGCCCCCACATATTTCGGTTCCCAGAACTGCATGTGCAGTCTAGTCTTTTGGGTGTGGTTCAGCCCAGAGACACCTGGGATACCCAGAGACTATTTAAGCCATGTCCAGGCTGAGAAACATGCTTTGCGTTTTCTGCACGTGCAGCGCGACACTCAGCATGTTCGGATCGGTCTCCAGTAGGCCTGCTTCTTTCTTCTGCGCTCAGCTCCTGCAAGAACAAGAACACCGTTAGGAACAGCCTTACCTTGCAGCGCTTCTGCCCATCATTCATCGCTCCTTCTGTTCTGCAGGCATCTTCGGCGGTGTCATTCCCATCCCGGCACGCCACTTCCTAAGGAAAAGGGAAAAGAAAAAAAAAAGGCATTAGTAAGCATTCTGCAAATCTTTGCTTATTTTTAAATACCTTACGAGCTTCAAACGCTTACCTGAATCCCAGCCGCTCTGGGGGAACTCTGTCTCCGGAACTTCTCATCCATCTGCAAGAGGGAAAAGACACTCCAGGTTAGCGTGGAAACATCTAGAGGCGCCACATACCGCGCTTACTCACCGCATTTGTTCTTCATAACCAGCATCCACGCTGAAAACGTTGCGGCACCTAAAAGACACAGAAAAAGAACTCAGTTCAATACAAATACGAAAGGGGTGCATCACGCTCTCACTCACCTTCAGCGCTATTGATCTCAGCAGCACGCCGCCATCCCCCAGACGCCGGCCATCATCTAAGGAAGGAAAGGATCGAAGTTAGAGAACTGTTCAAAAGACTCATTATACTTACCTGTCGGACTCTTGCCAATGAAGTAGCTAGGCAGCAACGAGCCCGCATCAATCAACGCGCCCCTGCGCTGAAAGCAGGATGGAGAGCACACTATCCAAGAAAACAAGGTGAGCTGTGGATCAAAGGGAAGGGTTGGACCCCGAGGTAGAAGGGGTTCAAGCACACAGAGACAATAGGGAGTTAAACTCTACCAATCCTGTGTTTCAGGCCCAGTCTCCAGTCGAATAGCCTCCAGGGAATGGTTCGAGGTCATAAGAGGTCAGAACAGGCTGAGTGACGTCCCCGTGGATACCAGGGGAGCGTTACAGAACGCAAAGCCTCATATCAAAATCCACCTGGGCGTCATGGAAACGTCAGAAACCGACCAGTTAGCCCACATGTTGGGGCAGCTATGTTCCGATGTACATGCAGCCAGGCAGGAGACCCAACACCCTGAGGAGAGAGCTGATAGTAGCCAAAGAACTCACTGATGATTTAGGCCGGCAACTTCTCCAGTGACAAGCAGGGCATGCACCATTGCCGGGAAGCGTGCCCTCGTTGCCAGCGCCATCAGCCAATCCCGTTCAGATAACCCTTCCTGGGGCAGTGTAACGCTCACCTGATTCCCACGGAGGTGCGGGTCTTGGCAGGAAGCTGTCTGTGACTCGAAAAGTGATGTGCAGGACTCGATTGGCTTCTGGGGTCGAACCTCTTCGCACTGTGTGTCGGACTCGAAGAGTGAGGTTTCTGCAGGTGAAAGAATATGGGGGTTAATGGTCTGGGTTGTTGAATGTCCCTCTCTCTCTCTCTTCCCAGCTTTTTCGTAGAGCCCCCAGGTCAACGTGCTCACCTTATATAGGTGAATGCTGGGCTCTCCATCTGCGTCTGGTGCAGGGTGCCGTTGCCAGTTCCTTCACTGGTGAAACACAGGCCTCTTGAATTCAGAGGATGGTTACCGTCGTTATCTGCACGAGCGGTGAGTTTCTGGACACCTTTTGTCTTTATAGTCTTTACATGCGTGGCACGTTTATATGCAGACTCTGTATAATGCCTTTCCCTTATGTATTGCAGGGCTCTTGAGATGAAAGATGAAGTGAAGCGCCTGGAAGTTCGTAAGTATGGCAAGCGCTCTAACTGTCTCTTTCCTTGCAGCTTAGTTCGTGTTAAAGAGACGCCGGAGTATTCGCAGGCGTTTTATTGCGACGAGCGTGATGGACGTAAGTAAATACCTGCTTAATGTCTTTTCTTTTGCCTTTCAGATGTTGGGTTGCAGGGCCGGAGTCCGCGGAATGCCAGTAAGTTGTTAACGATACTTTGTCTTCACAGGCGGCGATGCAGAACGAAGAAATCCGGAATTCACAGCGTGCCGGTAAGTATGGCAATGCTTTTGTTCTTGCAGGTGGAGATGCGGCGTGAAGAAACGGCTGCAGCCGATGGATCAGGTAAGTAAGCACTGCGTGTAAAGTTCGCCTTGCTAACCTGTTGTTTCTGTTCTTTGCAGGTGCTGATGATGTCTGGATACTGAAATGGTAAGTAGGATTCTTGCAGGTCCAGGATCGGAAGAAGAAAGGCCGGAGCAGACTCGGTGAGCGTTCTGCTGCAGATGCAGAATAACGCGAAGCACGCTTCATCTATCGGGTGTGGTTTAAATAGACTTGGAGTGATGAGGCATCTTCTTCCACGGCCCCGCCTAGGTAAGAAAAGAGTTCCAGTTTCCAGAAGAGTTCCAGTGCTGTATCCAGGGAGTGGAGCTGCCCCACCCAGGTAAGAAAGTAGTTCCTGTTCTCAGATAGCTTCTAAGTGGCTGGTAAGTAAGCAGCATGGTCTGCTGCAGGTAAGTCCACCCAAGCATCTTCACACCTATTATGAGCCCGGCGCTTCCAGTGCCGGGACCAATGGTTTTGATGAGCCTGGTGCCACCGGCGCCAGGACAAGGTCCAAAAGGTCCCAGTGGGGACCGGCTGGTGCTTAGGATTAGGGTTAGGGGCCTGCTTCCAAGGACGTTGGGCTGGTCCTGGCTCCTTGGAAGCAGTGATCATGACAGGCAGTTCCCTTGGCCCCTCCCGAACGATTTACGGGGATCCCAAGAGGTTTGCAACGTTCATGAACCAGTGCCACCTGCACTTCCTTTGTAGACCAGGGGCCTTTCTGAATGACCAATCATGGGTCGCTTTTGTGCTATCCTACCTGAGTGGTAGCACCGCAGACTGGTCTGTACCCTTTGTTGCCCAAGACAATCCTTTGCTGCATGACTTCAGGGGCTTTCAGCAGGAGATGGAAAAGCTGTTCGCCCGTCATACTCATGGGCAGGCATTAGACAATGAACTTCTGTCCCTGCGCCAAGGGAATCAAGACCTATTAACATACGTAGCCACGTTCAATAGAGTCGTAGTTGAAGCAGAATGGCCAGTGGAGAAGAGAACCACGTTATTTCATCGAGGGTTGCGGGGGGAGCTCAAGGATGTTCTCGCACAAGTAGTGATCCCCCGAAAGACTGCTCAGTATTCATTGACCTTGTTGTTCAACTGGATCATAGGTTGCAGGACCGAAGAGCAGATCGAACCAGACCGGACCCCCGCCCCCTATGTATGTGCGTTCAAAGGACAATATTGCCCGCACAACAGAGGGTTCAGGAGAGCCAATGCAAATCGGGGGGGTCAGATCCCCCTTGACTAAAGCGGAAAGGGATAAAAGGAGACAGCAGCAGTCATGTCTGTGCTGTGGAAGGTCAGGTAATTTCCTTAAAGAGTGCCCTGTGAAGCCACAGAGGAGGACGGTAGGGGCCACGGACAAGGAAGATACCATCAAGGAATCGGAAAACTCCCCAGCCCGGCAAGTGTAGGGGTCTACTTGTCGAGCGAAGTATGTGAACTACAGACCTCCCATTTTGCACTATCTGTGGTCTTGATCAATCACCAACAACCATCTCGCACGCAGTAAGAACGTACATTGACAGTGGAGCCGTTGGGAATTACATAGACCAGGATCTTGCGGCAAAGATGGGGCTTCCGTTACGCCCTAAATCAACCGCCGACACTGTTACCACTGTCGACGGCACGGAAATAGCTTCTGGTCCAGTATCCCAATGCACTGCAGCTTTAACACTTCTGTGCCAGGGTGGACACCAAGAATCTATTGTTTTCGACCTCATTAAGGCACCACAGTTCCGGTTGATTTTGGGAATGCCATGGTTGGTAGCTCACAATCCTCGAATCGATTGGAGAGAAAAATAATTGGCCTTTCCTGAGACTTGCACCCACACATGTTATCGCCAAGAGAAACAACCAATAAACACCGGAACCTCCACGCTTGCGACTGTGGCAATCGGCACCCTACCAAGTGAATACCAGGACTTTCAAGATGTCTTTCAGAAAGAACAGGCTAATACCCTGCCACCGCATAGACCATACGATTGCCAAATCGACCTGATACCCGGTGCACAAATCCCTTGTGGGCGAATTTACGCACTCACGGAACCAGAAAACCAGCACCTGGAGGCCTATCTTGACCAATACCTGGCCAACAGGTTCATCCGTCCCTCGAAGTCTCCAGCAGCCAGTCGTCTATTCTTCATACCGAAAAAGGAGGGGAACTTGAGACCGTGCATCGACTATCGCGCACTGAACCAGATTACCGTAAAAAAAGCTACACCCTGCCACTGATCTCCGAATTGCTTGATCAAGTCAAAGATGCCCAAATCTACACAAAACTAGACCTGAGGGCGGCATATCACCTTGTTCGCGTAAAATAGGGGGACGAATGGAAAACCGCTTTTTGCACCAAATACGGCTTGTACGAATATCAAGTAATGTCCTTTGGCCTTTGCAAAGCGCCTGCAGCATTTCAATACTTCATGAACGATGTCCTACGGGAATTGATCAATGTCTGTGCTCTAGTGTACATCGAAGATATTCTAGTATATTCCGCATCAAAGCAGGACCGTGTTAAACACGTCCGATCCGTATTGGAGAAACTCTGTCAACACCAGCTCTACGCCAAGCTCGAAAAGTGCTCATTCCACGTCTCCGAGCTGGAATTCCTGGGCTTTACTCTCAGCCCGAATGGAATCCAAATGGATGTACACAAGGTAGATCCTATCCTGAACTGGCCATCCCCAAATTCATTCAAGGGGGTTCAAAGTATGCTAGGTTTTGCAAACTTCTACCGCCGGTTCATCCCAGGATTTTCGCAAATCGTCCATCCCATCACGTCATTGCTAAGGAAAAGCAACAAAAAGTTCCAGTGGACAACAGAAGCTGAGGAAGCTTTCCAGGAACTCAAAGCAAGATTCACATCTGCCCCAATTTTACGCCACCCTCGCCCTGATCTCCCATACCTGGTGTAAACGGATGCCTCAAGCATGGCTATGGGAGCCGTCCTCTAACAAAAGGACCCTGAAACAGGCCAGTTACACCCTGTTGCCTTCTGGTCATGTAAATTCACACCCCCTGAGCTCAATTACCCTATCACAGACAAAGAACTCCTGGCCATTAAGTCAGCCTTTAAGGCATGGCGGCACTACCTCTTGGGCGCTAGACACACAATCACCGTAATAACTGACCACCGGAACCTCCAGTACCTAAAAACGGCAAAGGCCCAATCCTCACGACCACTACGTTGGGCTCTTTTTTTTTGCTGAATATGACTGTGATTACATTTTCGACCAGGGGTGAAAAACAGGAAGGCCGATGCCCTTTCCCGTATGGGGGTGGAAGAGCAAGGGTATCAGACCCCTGACCCAATAGCAATCATCCTGAGTCACAAGCTCCTAGGAATCACAGCAACCATAACTCAGAAAGAATTACATGAAGAAATCCAAAACCTGATGAGTCCGGAGCAATTACAAGCGTGGAGTGCACAAGGAGAACATTACATGATAAAAGATCAGTTGCCCTACTTCAGGAATCGTGTATTCTTACCAAACCAAGAACTACGAGAACAAGTCATGTCCGGTTATCATGATTCCTTGATCGAGGGCCAACCCGGAATCGCTAAAACCCTAGCCAAGGTAAAACAAAATTATTGGTGGCCCACGTGGCGTAAAGACATTATCCAATTCATCCTATCTTGTGGAGTGTGTGCTCAAAACAAGTAATTCAAGCAGAAACCGGCTGGGCTATTACAACCATTGGAAATCCCACCAGCACCCTGGCACACGTTGTCCCTTGATTTTATTACTGACTTACCACCCAGTCAAGGGTTTAACACTATTCTTGTGGTCGTGGACCTATTTTCAAAAATGGCACATTTCATTCCTCTTAAGGGGCTCCCAAATGCTTCCACTCTGGCAAAGGTATTTCTTGAAGGCATCGTACAGCTCCATGTGTTTCCTTCAGTTTTAGTCTCAGACCGAGGTACTCAATTCGTATCTAACTTCTGGAGAAAATGCTGCTCTATGGCCCAGATCGACATCTGGCTATCCACCAGTCACCATCCCCAAACGGATGGTTAAACTGAAAGGACAAATCAGACGCTCGAGCAGTATCTGCGTTGCATGTTACACCAAGCTGAAGGAAGCTGGTTTGACCTATTATGGATAGCTCAATATGCTTATAATAATTCCCTACACACCAGCAATGGCAGACACCCTTTTATACCATGTATGGCAGGCACCCACACACTTTTGAGTTGGACGTTCCAACAACCCTGGAAATGCCAGCAGTCAAAACCTTGCACACAACCATTTCTCAAACCTTTAAAAGAGTAGCTGAACACCTACTTCAAGCTAAGAATCGCCAAAAGGAGTTTGCTGATCAACACCGAGCACAGGCCCCCAACTACCAAGTGGGAGACAAAGTCTGGCTGGCATCTAAACACGTGTCCATTAAAGGAACCCGAACTTTCCGTCCAAGATACCTGGGTCCATTCACTGTCACCTCCGTGATAAATCCTGTGGCGGTCAGACTAGCTTTGCCTTCACACATGTAGATTCATCCTGTGCTCCACGTGTCTCTCCTTAAACCTGTTCACCCTGGGACCCGGGTAGCAACACCACCGCAGCCAGTAGTAGTCGCCGGGGAGCCAGAATTCAAAGTCAAGGAAATCCTGGATTCAAAGTATGTCAGATCCATATTATACTACTTAGTAGACTGGAAGGGGTATGGTCCACAAGACAGGACATGGGAGCCTTGTGAGTACATCCATGCACCTCGCTTCCTTAGACAATTTCATCAAAACCATCCAAACAAACCAGGACCAGAAGAGCCACCTTGAGAGGGGCCTTGGGGGGGAGTGCTGTCATGATTCCTGCCCTTCATGTCCCCAGCCCTCCAAGATGTCAGGCTGGAGCCAGGCCACGATCACCTACATGGCCCTCAAGTGCCTCTCCATCCCTCCAAAGACCCACTTGGAGTCAGACTTGGCGCTTGTGGCACCAGACTCACTTACTCCCATAGGATAACATTGGGGATTGGACTTGTAGTGCATTGATGGGGACAAGATGGATGCCCCCACATATTTCGGTTCCCAGAACTGCATGTGCAGTCTAGTCTTTTGGGTGTGGTTCAGCCCAGAGACACCTGGCATACCCAGAGACTATTTAAGCCACGCCCCGGCTGAGAAACATGCTTTGTGTTTTCTGCACCTGCAGCGTGACACTCACCACGTTTGGATCGGTCTCCAGTAGGCCTGCATCTTTCTTCTGCGCTCAGCTCCTGCAAGAACAACAACACCGTTAGGAACAGCCTTACCTTTCGGCGCTTCTGCCCATCATTCATCGCTTCTTCTGTTCTGCGGGCATCTTCGACGGTGTCATTCCCATCCCGGCACACCGCTTCCTAAGGAAAAGGGAAAAGAACAGAACAAAGGCATTAGTAAGCATTCAGCAAATCTTTGCTTATTTTTAAAGACTGTACAAGCTTCAAACGGTTACCTGAATCCCAGCCGCTCTGGGGAAACTCTGTCTCTGGAACTTCTCATTCATCTGCAAGAGGGAAAAGACACTCCAGGTTAGCGTGGAAACATCTAGAGGCGCCGCATACCGTGCTTACTCACTGCATTTCTTCTTCATAACCGGCATCCACGCTGAAAACGTTGCGGCATCTAAGAAGACACAGAAAAAGAACTCATTTCAATACAAATACGAAACGGTTGCATCACGCATCACGCTCTCACTCACCTTCAGCGCTACTCATCTCAGCAGCACTTCGCCATCCCTGGACGCCGGCCATCATCTAAGGAAGGAAAGGAACGAAGTTAGAGAACTGTTCAAAAGACTCATTATACTTACCTGTCAGACTCTTGCTAGTGAAGTAACTAGGCAGCAACGAGCCCGCATGAATCAATGCGCCCCTGCGCTGAAAGCAGGATGGAGAGCACACTTTCCAAGAAAACAAGGGTAGCTGTGGATCAAAGGGAAGGGTTGGACCCCGGGGAAGAAAGGGTTCAAGCACACAGAGACAATAGGGAGTTAAACCAATACTGTGTTTCAGGCCCAGTCTCCAGTCGAGTAGACTCCAGGGAAGGGTTTGAGGTCGTAAGAGGTCAGAACAGGCTGAGTGACGTCCCCGTGGCTACCAGGTGAGCGTTACATCACCCCTGATGATGTTCCTAGACAAGTCTGATCTATGAAAGTCTTGTCAAAGCAGGTTCTCCCCTTCTTATCCAGAACCATCAAGGACCACATTGGCACCCTTGTTCCAGCCTTGGCCGATTTCTGCAATCCCTCCTTTGCCACTGGAACCTTCCCCTCCCTCCTCAAGCACTCCCTTGTGCACCCCCTTCTTAAGCACTCTGCCCATCCTTCCTCTCTGACTAACTATCTCCCGATCTCCATCACTCCTTTCCTGGGCAAACTCCTGGAAAAGCCGGCCATCTACCAGCTTAATCTGCGTACTGAATATATTGGTTGTCTTCACAACCACCAGTCTGGCTTCAGAGTTGCCAGAAGCACGGAAACTGCTCTCCTGAACACCCGTGAAGACCTGCTCTCTGATCTTGACTCTAATCTTCCTTCTGCCCTCATTCTCCTCTGCTTTTGATACGGTCAACCATGTCATCCTGCTCATTCGCCTCCGTGATAACCTGGGTATCACTGATCAGGCTCTGGCTTGGTTGACCTCCTTTCTCACCGACCGACCCTTTCAGGCCCAACCAGGGGTCTTTCCTATCTTATATCTCTAGTCTACTTGTGGTGTTCCCCAGGGGTCTAACTTTTCTCCCTAACTTTTCAACCATTACTTGGCACCTCTTGCCCACCGCATTGCTACTTTCTGCTCCAATTTCTAGTGTTATGCAGATGACACCCAGATCTCTTTCAGGCTCCCTTCAGCCAACTCTTGTTACGCTCACCTAACTCCCACGGATGCGCTGCCCTGGTTCGCGCTGCTGTGACTTCTTCTAAGGTGATGCGCAGGGTTCGGAAGACGGACTGGACCTGGCCCCCAAATCTGGCTTGTCTGGCTCGCAGAAGTATCCTTCTGTATTGTTATTGTTATTTTGCATTTATATAGCGCCTTATATACCATTGGTATGGTCTGAAGGCGCTGGTAGGTTGAACGCCCTTGGGAACCGAGGTTCGGGTCAGTGGAGAGATTAGAGAGGGTCAAAGGTGCGTGTGCGCACCAGGTATGTGTGCAGCTGGTGCGGAATTTCTGTGGTAGCTGCTTCCTAGCGATAGGTGTGGTGGTTGAGGAATCAGGAGTATGTGTTCGGTCTGGCAGGAGTTATCCAGTCCGAGTGAGGCAGCGTTAGGCCTGACGAGAACGCTTGGCTGGGGGTGAGAAACCAGCAATGTTTACTTAGAGTGATGGGGAGTGAGCGGCGGATGTTGATATGAGAACAGTTATACCGAATGGTGTCATAGTATCTCTGTGTTCTACTTGAGTGGTGGTGTAAGGAGAGAGTAAGCGTGGGGTGTGAAATGAAGTATGCTCTTACAACGGTTCCTTGCGTTCCACATCAAAGTCTGCACATTACGCAATTCAGAGGGGTCCGGTCCGGTCCGTGCGATGTGTTTTGTTTCTCATCTGCTCTTATGCACTATTCATCGGGTCAGCGAATTCATCCGTATAGCGTACTCCTCCATCTAGCATAATCATGCGCTCTGGTCCATTCATTCATTTGTTTCGTGCGTTCACCCGCTCCCCAGGCTCATCTGTTACGCACTCATTCGCATCAGATGCTCATCCGCCACTTGTCAGTTCTGCATTCATCAGCTCCGTTCACTCTTCCGTACAATGTACTTATCTGTTTTGTGTACACTCGTTTTCTCGCTCTTATTTCTCGTTCGTTCGACGCATACCCGTTCTCTCGCCATACTCAGCCGCTTACTACACTCGGTCGCCCGACATACTCAGCTGCTTGCCATACTCAGCCGCTCGCTACATTCCGTCGCTCGCCAGATTCAACCGATAGCTGTACTCAGCCGTTCCCTAAGCTCCTCCGTGGTCCATGTTCTTCCCCTCATTACACTCAACCGTTTTCTACATTCATGTGCTCTCCATATTCATTCAGCCGCATTCTACACTCATGTGTTCTCCACATTCATCTGTCCACCACATTTATTGGCTCTTCATATTCGTTCGCTCTGTACGCTCACCGCCCTCCACAGTCATCCGCCCTCCACAGTCATCAGCCCTCCGCAATCATCCGCCCTCCGCAATCATCCGCCCTCCGCAATCATCCGCCCTCCGCAATCATCCGCCCTCCGCAATCATCCGCCTTCCGCAATCATCCGCCCTCCGCAGTCATCCGCCCTCCGCAGTCATCCGCCCTCCGCAATCATCCGCCCTCCGCAATCATCCGCCCTCCGCAATCATCCGCCCTCCGCAATCATCCGCCCTCCGCAGTCATCCGCCCTCCGCAGTCATCCGCCCCCCGCAATCATTCGTCCTCAGCAGTCATCCGCCCTCCGCAGTCATCCGCCCTCCGCAGTCATCCACCCTCCGCAGTCATCCGCCCTCCGCAGTCATCCGCCCTCCACATTCATCCGCCCTCTACAGTCATCCGCCCTCTACAGTCATCCGCCCTCCACAGTCATCCGCCCTCCACAGTCATCCGCCCTCCACAGTCATCCACCCTCCACAGTCATCCGCCTTCCACGGTCATCCGCCTTCCACGGTCATCCGCCCTCCACGTTCATCCGCCTTCCACACTCATCTTCCACAGGCATCCCCCCTCCACACTCATCTTCCACAGGCATCCGCCCTCCACAGTCTTCTGCCATCCACACCCATCTTCCAAAGGCATTCGCCCTCCACAGTCGTCCGCCCTCCACAGTTATCTGCCTTCCACGGTCATCTGCCCTCCACAGTCATCCGCCCTCCACCGTCATCCGCCCTCCACCGTCATCCGCCCTCCACCGTCATCCGCCCTCCACCGTCATCCGCCCTCCACCGTCATCCGCCCTCCACCGTCATCCGCTCTCCACAGACATCCGCTCTCCACAGACATCCGCCCTCCACAGTCATCTTCCACAGGCATCCACCTTCCACATTCATCCGCCCTGCCCAGTCGTCCGCCCTCCACAGTCATCCGCCCTCCACAGTCATCCGCCCTCCACAGTCATCTTCCATAGGCATACACCCTCCACAGGCATACACCCTCCACAGTCAACCGCCCTGCCCAGTCATCCGCCCTGCCCAGTCATCCGCTCTCCACAGTCATCCGCCCTCTACAGTCATTCGTCCTCCACAGTCATCCGCCCTCCACAGTCATCCGCCCTCCACAGTCATCCGCCCCCCACAGTCATCCGCCCCCCACAGTCATCCGCCCCCCACAGTTATCCGCCCTCCACAGTCATCCGCCCTCCACGGTCATCCGCCCTCCACGGTCATCCGCCCTCCGCAATCATCCGCACTCCGCAGTAATCCGCCCTCAGCAGTAATCCGCCCTCCGCCATCATCCGCCCTCCGCCGTCATCCGCCCTCCGCCGTCATCCGCCCTCCGCAGTCATTCGCCCTCCACAGTCATCCGCCCTCCACCGTCATCCGCCCTCCACAGTCATCCGCCCTCCACAATCATCTGTCAGCAGCGTTCATCTTCCACGCGCATTCCACTCGTCGGTACTCAGTCGGTCTCCCACTTCCGGCCTCTCACCCTCCACATTCCTCCGCTTTCCACATTCTTCCGCTCTCCACACCCTGTCACTCCCCCATTCAGTCGCTGATACTTTTCTCTACTCATTACGCGCATCTGCTCTCCACGTTCTTCTGCTCTGTATGCTCTCTTCGCTCAACAAGCTCCTTCGCTCTGCATGCTCTTCCATTCTCCACCTTCCTCCACTTTCTACACATAGCCGCTCTCCATACTCGGACCGCTTTCTACAGTCAATTGGTTTACACACTCATCCGTCACCCCCATTGATTTTGCTCGTATTATTCATCGGGTCTCCAGACCCAACCGTCTTCCAGACGCACTTGTCAACCGCTTTCATCCTCCACATTCATTTATACTTGTCTAGAATCATCTTTATTAATTCGCCCTTCTCACTCATCCGTTCACCACACTCATCGGCTTTCCAAGCTCGTCCACGCTCTATTTTTCTTTTGTCCAGTGATCAATTCGTGTTATTGACTTCACTGTTTAGATCTACATTACTCGTTTTAATTTCTTTTGTTAACATTTGATACAATCCGTTTATTTTTTTATTTTTATTTTTTTTATTTATTTTTTTTTTGCTTTTGGTATTGCTTTAGGTGCTTCGCTGGGTCGGTGTTATTTTGATGATGCTAGAACGGAACCGGTTGGTTTTAGGGAAAGAGCCAGGTTTTCAGTAGTTTGCGGAAAGCTGTTAGCTCCTCGGTTAGCCTGATGTGGGGTGGGAGAGAGTTCCACAGGGTTGGGGCTAGGGCTGAGAATGATGCTCCGCCTAACCTGACTGAGTTAGTCTTAGGAATTACTAGGAGGCCGGCTGTGCTTGATCTGAGGGTGCGAGTGGGGTGATAAGCTATTAGTTTTTCTTGAAGATATTGCGGTCCAGTTTTATGTACTGCTCGATGGGTGAGGCATAAGGTTTTGAAAGCTACCCTACGGGCTACTGGAAGCCAGTGCAGTGTGTTGAGGGCTGGGGATACGTGGTCTCTTGGACCAAGCGCAAGTAACACTTTGGCCGCCGCGTTTTGTGCTCTTTGAAGTTTGTTCATTTGGTAGGCATGGATTCCGAGGTATAGGGGGTTGCCGTAGTCCAGCCGTGAGATGACGATTGATTGTACCGCAGAGACTCTGTTAGGAAATGATAGCTATGGAAAGACGCGCCTAAGGTTTTTGAGGTGGTAGTGGCAGGACTTTGAGACATTGTTGACTTGGCGCGAGAGTGTTAGGTCAGAGTCTAGGGTGCATCCAAGATTTTTCACTGTGTTGGAGGGTATCGGTGAGTTGCCCATGGCGGTTGGCCAGGGTAGAGGGTGCGGGAGAAGATCTGGGTTGCCGCACACCATGATTTCTGTTTTGGAGGGGTTTAACAGGAGGTGGTTTTGGGTCATCCAGCGTTCAATGTTAAGGAGGCAGGATGCCAGGTCTGGTCGTGAGTTAGGATTCGTGTTCAAGAATTTTAGAATTAGTTGTGTGTCATCGGCGTAATTGTAACATAGGATGTTGTGTGCACGAATTATCGGTGGGAGGGTGGTCAGGTAGAGATTGAAGAGGAGGGCAGATAGACATGCTCCTTGTGGGACTCCTGTGTCGACTGGTCGGGCTTGGGAGGTAAAGTTGGAGAGTGTCGTTATTTGGTGCCTGTCCTTGAGGAATGAGGCTATCCATTTGAGGGCGGTTCCACGTATTCCTAGGGAGTGGAGGCGATCAAGGAGTATTGAGTGATTGATCGTGTCAAAGGCGGCTGATAGGTCGAGAAGGATTAGTGCGGCGCATCCCGCGGAGTCAGCAGTCATTTTAAGGTCATCCCAGATAGAGGTTAGGGTGGTTTCAGTTCCGTGACAAGTTCTGAAGCCTGATTGGGCGGGGTCTAGGAGTTTGTTGGCTTCAACAAAGGCGTTAAGTTGAGAGTAGGCGGTTCGATCAATGAGTTTGGCGAGGAACCTGGTGTTTGATATGGGGCGGTAGTTTTTGGGCTCAAGCGGATCGAGCAAGGGTTTTTTAATCAGGGGTTTGACGTGCGCCAATTTGAATGCGTCTGGAAAGGTACCGGAAGAGAGGGAAGCATTTATGATAGATCTTGCGTGTTCTCCTGCGCAGGTGGAGGCAAAGATTTCTTTAAGGGTAGTGGCTGGGCATGGATCCAATGGTGATCCGGATGGTTTGCGGGCAGATAGGAGTTTGAGAAACTGTTCTGTTGTTAATGGACTGAAGGAGTCGAACGTAGGTTGCTTGGAGGTTGCAGCTGATGGGTTGGGTGGTACGGGCTGAGGATTGTCTAGTGGCTGTAAGAGTGCTAGTTTGGAGGTTAGAGTATTTGTCCTTTCTATAGCCGTGGAGTAGAAGTGGAGGGAGAGTGAGTCACAGAGTGATTGCGATGCGGTCGGGATGATTGTGTTACAAGCTGGATTGGTGAATTCGGAGATAATTTTGTGGAGTTCTTTACTTGGGTTTTTGCAGTTTAGGATTCGGGAGTTGTAGTGGGCCTTTTTTGTTTTCCGGATTTCGGCTTTGTACCGATACAGGTGTCGGGCCAAGGTGGTCCTGCTCTCATGGGTTTTCTCTTTATGCCATTTGCATTCTAGGTGTTTGTATAGTCGTTTAGTGGTCTTCAGCTCAGGAGTGAACCATCTGGGGAAAGGGCCACGGCGGGTTGATGGTTTGCAGGAGGGGGTGAGGCGCATCAGAGGTGCGCTAAGCCATGAATCAAGGGCCTCAGGGGTGAGATGGTTGTTGAGAGGGCAGGATGGTGGTGGAGACTGGAGGAGAACCTCGGCTAAGTCTGGGGTGATTATTAGTTTCTTCCAGCATTTGCCTATATTCGGAGGTTCGGATATGAGTAAGGGGAGGGGTTCGGGTGAGTGGATGGTGAAAGAGAGAATGAAGTGATCAGACCAGATGATAGGAGTGGGCGGCATTAGCTGAATCAGGTTGTTGGAGCTAAAGATGGCATCGAGAGTGTGTCCTTTATAGTGGGTCGGTCCGTTTATGTGGGGTTGGAGGTTAATTGCATCTAAACCGTCAACCAGGGAGTATGTCATAGGGTTGGTGGGGATGTCGAGCCATATGTTGAAGTCTCCAAGAAGGGTGAGGTTGGGATGGTTTAGTTGGAGGGTGGCAATAGAGTCGCAAAGGTTATTTGCGAAGTGTCTATCGTAGCCTGGGGGCCTGTAGATTATTAGGAAGCTATGTGAGAGCGATGGTGAGAGGGATAGTTTAACAAGGAGAGATTCGCAGGATGGAATGGAGGGTTGGTTATCGATGATTGAGGCGCGGAAGAGAGATTTGAAGACGAGCGCTACCCCTCCTCCCCTGGACAGACGGTTCAGTGGGATGAGGGAGTAGTTGGGGGGGAAAGGCTTTGTTGGCGATTGGGCCGAAGTCGTCAGAGAACCAGGTTTCAGTGATGAAAACTAGGTCTGGTTTGTCAGAGGTGAGGAGGTCAAAGATGGAATGTCTGTTTTTTGCTATTGATCGGGCGTTAAATAGGATGCAGTTCACATCGGCAGTCGGGGATGATCTTTGTGGTGGAGGGGGAGGGTGCAGTGGTGGAGAGTTTGGGGGGGGTAGGTTGGGTGATGATAGATGGGAATAGTGGGCGAGCAGAGAGATTGGCAGGCTTCGGGAGGGGTTGGGAGGCTGCGTGTGATAGGATGGTCGGGTTTTGGAAGGGGGATTTGAAAGAGGGATGTTGACGGTTAGGAGTTTCAGTTGCAGCTGATGAGAAATCGAGGGAGAGGGGTTTCAGGCGGGGGGAAGCCGCGGGGGAGAGGGGGGATTGCAGGATAGATGTGATTGGTCGAGATAGGGGGGGCGAGGAGTGCTGTGAGATTGAGGGGGACCAAGAACGTTTCCTCTTTAGTTTCCTTGCTGCGACTGGTGTGTGGGAGAGAGTGGGGGGGGGTCGGAGGGTGATTGGGAGGCAGCTTCGGTTCTTGCTAGGGCTAGCCGTGCAGTTTTTAGGCGAAAATAGGGGATTAACTGTCTGCGGGGTAATGCAATCGGCCTCCCACTTTTCCCTCTCACCCTCCTTGAAACCCTTCTGTGATTTCTCATAGCGTCTCACCTTAGGGTCTGGAAGGACGAGCTCTCCATCCTGCTTCTGATGCAGGGGCGCGTTCGTATCCAGTTACTTCACTGGATTTTCGGATTGGTGAGAACCAAACTTGCTTGGCTTCCAGGTAGTTTTTTTGATAAGAGGTTCCCCTTGTGTCCATGCATTAATGTACTAATGCTAGTGTCTTTTTCCCCATAGGGGCCGGGGTACGGAATGCCGGGGAACAGGCACCGACCCGAGATGAGCGGTGAAATCCTTGTAGAGATCAGGTAAGTCTTTAATGAGCGTTTTTTGGTAATGTCTTTTCATTCGCTCATTAACGCTGATGTCTCTTTTTCCCCTTAGGGGCTGGGGTCCGGAAATGCCAGGATGCGGCGCGGACCCGAAATGAAGAGGGAATGAATCAACAGGTAAGTCTTAACATGGAGATTTAGCTTTCCTTATTCCCTTCTCTCTCTCGCCTTTTGTTCTGGTGTTTTTCTCCCTAGGCGCTGGGGCGTGACTGCGAATCCGGATGATCGCTGCTGAACATGGAGGCGCCCTGTAAAGGTGAGTGGAATGCGGCGCTGCAGCTGTCGACGCGATGAGCTTTTAAATTAAAGTCTTCCTTTTCAGGATTGTCAGCGAGATGTCTCCGGGATGCGGATTTAGCAGATAAGAACTTTTCCTTCTTCTGTTCTCTTATTCTCTTCCTTTGCAGGTGATCCAGGATGCTGGCAGGCGTGGCAGAAGTCAGGATGCAGGAGCAGACACAGTGAGCGTCCAGCTGCTAGATGCAGAACAACGCGAAGCACGTGTGGCTGTTCGGGTGGGGTTTAAATAGCCTTGAAAGAAGTTCCAGGTATGTATCCTTCCTCCAATCAGGTATGTATCCTTCCCCGACCACGCCCGGATGGTACATTAGTCCCACAGGTAAAGTAGTTCCTTTCAGGCCTCAAGGAGGCCGGGATCCTGCAGCATGGTCTGCATCAGGTAAGTGCACCCAAGCATTCCCATAATGAGCCTGGTGCCTATGGCGCCTGGACTGATGTCTTTTATGAGCATGGGGCCATAGGCGCCTGGACACTGTCCAAAGGGCCCCTATATGAGGTTGCTGGGTCCTTCCTTGGGGACTGGATGTCCGCTTTCGGGGACGCCGGGCTTGAACCGGCTCCCCGGGAGCGGGCATCATGACAGCACTCCCCCCCAAGGCCCCTCCCAAGATTGCTCCCTCCTGGGGTTTTGGTTTGTCTGGGAAGAGTCGGTGGAATTTCCTGACTAATCGAGGTGCATGCACATGGTCGCTGGGTTCCCACAACCTCTCCTGAGGTCCATACCCCTTGCAATCAATTAGGTAGAACAGTTTTGACCTAAACATTTTTGAGTCTAAAATGTTCTTCACTTCGAATTCGGGCTCCCTATCTATTAGAATAGGTTCTGGAGGTTTGAGTAGTCGGGTTCCGGGTACCACTGGTTTCAGAAGTGACACATGAAAAACAGGGTGAATTCGCATACTAGCTGGTAAATCAAGTTTAACAGCCACTGGGTTAATTATTGCCGTAATAGAATAAGGTCCCAGATATTTTGGGTTAAAAGTTCGAGGCCCTTTGAGTGGTAAATGTCTGGTAGCTAACCACACTTGATCCCCAATCTGATACGGAGGTGCTTCACTCCGATGTAGATCAGCATTCTCCTTGTATTTTCTCTTGGCTTGTTGTAAATGCATAGTTGCCTCTTTGAAGGCTTGGGTAATTGTAGAATGCAGATGTTCTACTGCAGGCATTCCGAGGTTCTGAGGTGAGTCAAGGTTTGAGGTTCGAGGGTGATGCCCAAACAAAGTATAAAAAGGACTGTGGCCAGTTCCAGAGTGTACCGAATTATTATATGCGTATTCGGCTATCCAAAGAATATCTTTCCAGTTGCTTTCAGATTGCTGTAACATACACCGTAAGTACTGTTCAAGGGTCTGATTTGTCCTCTCGGTCTGACCATTGGTCTGAGGGTGGTGACTGGTCGATAATCTTACGTCGATCTGCGCTATTTGACAACATTTGCGCCAGAAGTGGGAAATGAATTGGCTTCCCCGGTCAGAGAGTAGTATAGATGGGAATCCATGTAGCCGAACAATATTTTCGAGGAATTCTTTGGCTAGGAGAGAAGCTGAAGGTAAACCTTTCAAAGGAATAAAGTGGGCCATTTTGGAAAACAAATCCACAATTACCAGAATAGTATTGTACCCCGAACAAGGAGGCAGGTCCGTAATAAAATCCATTGATATGGTGTGCCAGGATGCTGGTGGTATGTCTAGAGGTTGAAGGAGACCGGCTGGTCTTTTCTTTTGACTTTTATTTTGGGCGCAAACACCACAGGACATCATAAAAGATTTAACATCTTTTCGCCAAGAGGGCCACCAAAATTGTCGTTTCACCTTTTCCTCTGTCTTGGCAATCCCGGGGTGTCCCTCTATTAATGTATCATGATAACCGGAAATAACTAGTTTGTGTAATTCCTTATGTGGCAGGAATAAGCGTCCTTGGAAATAAGGTAAACCATTATCTATGGTAAAGTCTGATCCCTTTTGTATCCATTCCTGTAAGGTTGTAGGGTCCAGGAGTTGTTTCACTCTGGCTTGAATGTCTTCAAGCGTCTGTAACAAAGTCATGCCTAGAATCCTCTGTTCTGGAATTATTGGTACTGGTTCTGAGTTTGTATCAGATTCTCCCATTCCAATTCGGGATGAGGCATCTGCTTTGCCATTCTTGCAGCCAGGTCGATAGGTAATCACAAAATCAAATTCAGCGAAAAACAAAGCCCGTCGGAGCTGCCGTGATGACTGAGCCTTGGCGGTTTTCAAATACTGTAAATTCCGGTGATCAGTGATCACTGTGATGGTATGTCGAGCGCCAAGCAGATACTGCCGCCAGGCTTTAAAAGCGGACTTAATGGCTAACAGTTCTTTGTCCGTGATTGCATAATTAATCTCGGGTGCCGAGAATTTTCTGGACCAAAATGCTACGGGATGCAGTTGGTTGGTTTCGGGATCTCTTTGGGACAGGACAGCTCCCATGGCTAGGCTGGATGCGTCAGTCTCGACGACATAAGGGAGATCTGGACGCGGGTGTTTCAATATAGGTGCGGAGGTAAACTTATCTTTTAAATCCTGAAAGGCCTGCTCGGCTTCTTCAGACCATTCAAAACGTTTATTTTTTCTCAAGAGTGCAGTAATGGGTTGTACCACGCGTGAAAATTCCGGGATGAACCTGCGATAGAAATTGGCAAAGCTGAGCATGCTTTGAACCCCTTTTACAAAGCTAGGTGATGGCCATTTGAGGATGGCATCCACTTTTCTCGAGTCCATTCGGACTCCTTTGAGTGTCAGGATGAAACCTAGAAACTCGACTTCTGTGGTATGGAAAACACATTTCTCCAATTTAGCAAATAGTTTGTGTTGGCGCAGTTTTTCAAGTACTGCCCTGACGTGTTTTCTGTGATCAGATTCCGAAGAGGAGTACACCAGAATGTCATCGATATATACGACAACACAAACATCGATGAGTTCCCGAAGGACATCATTCATGAAGTATTGGAAGGCAGCCGGCGCGTTACACAATCCGAAAGGCATCACCTGGTACTCGAATAATCCGTATTTAGTACGGAAGGCAGTTTTCCATTTGTCACCTTCTTTAACTCGTACCAGATGATAAGCCCCCCGGAGATCTAACTTGGTGTATATGCAAGCGTCCTTCACCTGGTCAAGGAGTTCAGGGATCAGAGGCAGAGGATAACGGTTTTTAACCGTTATCTGGTTCAATGCGCGGTAATCGATACAAGTTCTAAGGTCGCCTTCTTTTTTGGGCACGAAGAACAAAGCCGAGGATCCCGGGGACTTTGACAGGTGAATAAAACCATTAGCTAGGTATTGATCCAAATATTGTCTCAAATGCAGATTCTCAGGTTCGGTAAGGGCATAAATCCTGCTACAAGGGGGTTGTGCACCGGGCACCAGATCGATTTGGCAATCGTACGATCTGTGGGGAGGTAACGTGTTGGCCTGTTCCTTTTGGAAGACGTCCTGAAAGTCTTGGTATTCCGGAGGTAGTTGCATGGAGGCTAGATTAATCTTCAGGTTTTCTGGGTAGCAGGTTTGTGTACAATCCGGGAAGGTTATTCTCTTAGCTCGCCAATCAATTCGAGGATTATTTGTCTCTAACCAAGGGATTCCAAGAATAACCTGAAACTGTGGAGCCTTGATTACATCAAACACAACACCCTCCCGATGGCCGTCGGGACCAATAAGAGTCACCTCAGTAGTGGAATGTGTTAATGGTCCAGAGGCAATTTCAGTTCCATCGACTGTGGTGATGACATCTTTGCTGGTTTTAGGACGGAGAGGGAGGTTAATCCTAGAGACCAATTCACGATCCACATAGTTTCCAATAGCCCCACTATCGATGTATGCCTTTATTGCATGCAACCGCCTAGGCTGTTATGGATCTACGAGAACCATTGGCACAATGAAATGCGAGGTCTGAGAGTTAGTTTTCAAGCTCGGCAAGCAGACCCCTACACTTGTCGGGCGGAGTCGTTTCCCGAAACAGTCTTCATGGTTTTTATCAGCGGCTCCTACCGCCTTTCGGGGCGGTTTTGCCAGGCAATCTCGTAGAAAGTGTCCAGAATTCCCACAATAAAGACATAATTTTAACTGCCGCCTCCTTTCACGTTCCTTTTGAGTTAAGGGTCCTTTAACCCCTCCAATTTGCATAGGCTCAGAGACATCAACACCCTTGGGATTAGCATGGGTCTTGACCAACACCCGGGTCTCAAACCTGGACCGATCTGCTTTTCTGTTTTGAAGTCTGTGATCCAATTGGACCACTAAGTCTATATACTCTGTGCATTCTTGGGGCGGATTTACAACTTGGGCCAAGACATCTTTAAGTTCTCCGCGAAGGCCTCGATAAAACAACGTGACTCTTTTATCCTCTGGCCATCCCGTTTCCACAATTAGTCTATTAAAGGTTGCAATATAGGATAGGAGGTCCTGATTGCCCTGTCGCAGGGATAGACGTTCGTCATCCGGAGCCTGCCCCTGAGAGTGTCGAGCAAATAACCTTTCCATGCTTGCGTGAAACCTTTGAAAATCACGGAGAATCGGGTCATCTTGTGTAACCAGTGGAACTGACCAATCGGCAGCGCAGCCGCTGAGATATGACAATACAAAGGCTTCCTTGGTCTGATCATTAGGGAAGGCCCCAGGTCTGCATAGGAAGTGCAAGCGACACTGATTCATGAATACGGTGAATCGTTTGGGGTCCCCAGCAAAGCGTTCGGGTGGGGCCAGCGGCATGTTTCCAGGTAGATTATTCTGCACAGGGTTACTGGAAACCACAGGAGCGGGGTTCCCTCCGGAACCGGGTAGAGGAGTTTGCCCAGCTTGACCTTGCAAAAGCTGTCTGGCCAGGTCATCAGTTCTTTCCTTTGATATTATTAATTCCCTCCTGAGGGCATTAGTCTCTTGACGAGCGGCATGTACTTCGGCCCGTAATTCCCCAGTAATTGGGCCAACTGATCAGTCTCAGAACTTTCCATAGCGCTTGGGTGGGAATTTGTTGGAAGGCTTCGCGTTCTGTTACGCTCACCTGACTCCCATGGAGGCGCTGGCCTGGTTCGCGCTGCTGTGACCTCTTCTAAGGTGATGCGCAGGGTTCGGAAGACGGACTGGACCGGGCCCCCAAATCTGGCTTGTCTGGCTCGCAGAAGTATCCTTCTGTAGGCGAAAATAGGGAATTAACTGTCTGCGGGGTAATGCAATCGGCCTCTCACCCTCTTTGAAACCCTTCTGTGATTTCTCGTAGCGTCTCACCTTAGGGTCTGGAAGGACGAGCTCTCCATCCTGCTTCTGATGCAGGGGCGCGTTGGTATCCAGTTACTTCACTGGATTTTCGGATTGGTGAGAACCAAACTTGCTTGGCTTCCAGGTAGTTTTTTTGATAAGAGGTTCCCCTTGTGTCCATGCATTAATGTACTAATGCTAGTGTCTTTTTCCCCATAGGGGCCGGGGTACAGAATGCCGGGGAACAGGCACCGACCCGAGATGAGCGGTGAAATCCTTGTAGAAATCAGGTAAGTCTTTAATGAGCTTTTTTGGTAATGTCTTTTCATTCGCTCATTAACGCTGATGTCTCTTTTTCCCCTTAGGGGCCGGGGTCCGGAAATGCCAGGATGCAGCGCGGACCCGAAATGAAGAGGGAATGAATCAACAGGTAAGTCTTAACATGGAGATTTAGCTTTCCTTATTCCCTTCTCTCTCTCACCTTTTGTTCTGGTGTTTTTCTCCCTAGGCGCTGGGGCGTGACTGCGAATCCGGATGATCGCTGCTGAACATGGAGGCGCCCTGTAAAGGTGAGTGGAATGCGGCGCTGCAGCGGTCGACGCGATGAGCTTTTAAATTAAAGTCTTCCTTTTCAGGATTGTCAGCGAGATGTCTCTGGGATGCGGATTTAGCAGGTAAGAACTTTTCCTTCTTCTGTTCTCTTCTTCTCTTCCTTTGCAGGTGATCCAGGATGCTGGCAGGCGTGGCAGAAGTCAGGATGCAGGAGCAGACACGGTGAGCGTCCAGCTGCTAGATGCAGAACAACGCGAAGCACGTGTGGCTGTTCGGGTGGGGTTTAAATAGCCTTGAAAGAAGTTCCAGGTATGTATCCTTCCTCCAATCAGGTATGTATCCTTCCCTGACCACGCCCGGATTGGTAAATTAGTCCCACAGGTAAAGTAGTTCCTTTCAGGCCTCAAGGAGGCCGGGATCCTGCAGCATGGTCTGCATCAGGTAAGTGCACCCAAGCATTCCCATAATGAGCCTGGCGCCTATGGCGCCTGGACTGATGTCTTTTATGAGCCTGGCACCATAGGCGCCAGAACACTGTCCAAAGGGCCCCTATATGGGGTTGCTGGGTCCTTCCTTGGGGACTGGATGTCCGCTTTTGGGGACGCCTGGCTTGAACCGGCTCCCCGGGAGCGGGCATCATGACACCTCTGCTCCTTCTCTCATACTAGACTGTCTGGCCGCAGTTCAGGAATGGTGTGCCGCCAATGATCTCTGCCTTAATCCCAGTAAGACTGAGATCCTCCTCAACGGTACACCTGCTCCCTCCTTTCCTCTCTCTCTCTGGCCACCCATCTGGGCCCTCTTCCTGCCCCTTCCTGTGAGGCTAAAATCCTTGATGTCATGTTCGACTCCAGCCTCTCCTTCTCGCCTCACATCTCTGACGTCTCTAAGAAGTCAAACTACTACCAGCTGCACCTCCTCAGAGGTATTCTTCCTTTTCTCACTTTCCCCCATAAGCTCACTGTCTCCAGAGCTCGGGTCCTCTCTAGGCTGGACTATGCAACATCCTCTTTCTAAATCTGTCTGCTTCTACTCTTCGACCTTTGCAACTTATCCAGAACAAGACTGTGAAACTTGTCCTTGGCCTCAAGCCTAGGGATCATATCTCTCCAGCTCTGAAATCTCTCCATTGGCTCCCTGTGGCTGCAAGGATAAAGTTCAAGACCCTTTGCATCGTCCACATGGCTTTCTGAGGAATGAGACCGCACTACCTCCAACTTTCTCTTCCTAATCATCTTCCTTCTCGAGCTCTCTGCTCATCCACCTCCAACTCTCTGAGGGTCAGATGCTTCTCCAAGCAGAGAGTGGGGTGCAGATCTCTCTCCTCGGATGGGGCTTCCCTCTGGACAGCCTCCCTGCCTCTCTCAAACGTGTGCAGAAACACCTAGGGTTCCGGAAGCAACTCAAGACCTGCCTTTTCGCTTCCGATTTCTCCCTTTCTCTCCCCTGCTTATGTCCCTGACTGCTCCATGCGCTGGTCACCTGGCTACCCTTGAACTCGGGCCAAGCTCCTGCATGTCCAGTTGCCCTTGCACTGCCTCTGGGCTCCCCCTGCACTTAAAAGTCTGTACCTGCAACCCTACTGTCCCTTCTCACTGCGCTTATGAGCCACCTGCAGGTTGCACTTATTGAGTCACTTTCAATACTCCCCTCCCTTCCGCCTGGCAATTCTCCCCTCCCTCTTCCCTGTACTTGTGCGATCTGAATAGCACAAGGCCTAGTAAGATCGTTGTTTTTTGTCCTTCCTTTGTTTCCCCTCCTTGTCTTGTCGCGCCTAGAAATACTTGTGTACAGAGGCGCGTTATAAAAGTCATATCATATCATATATCAGTGGCGCAGATGGGCTAAAAAACGGTGGAGTGGAATGTTGCCCAGAGCAATGCCAGTGGTTCAGATTAATTCAAAAAAGTTCCTTCCATCACTTTTTCTGGTTTTTGAACAACCCAACATGTACATGTTTCTGTCTTCAAACGCGAAAATGCTGGACCTTCATCAAGGGTAAATGATGCCACAGTACATACTGTCGTAGCTCAGTATCATTGCAATGGAGATTTCAGATTCATTGTCCTTTAAAATGTAAACGCGACAACCAATCACGCCAACACGTTTTCATTGAGGGTACGATCTCTGAATGTGAAAGTAAGGGAGACCAATTACTCTCAAATACCCCAATAATGGCTATCATATAAAATCATGGCCATCACACCCTAAATCAAAACTAATAAGTGAAGTACCTGGAAAAATCAATGGTTACTCCACGTTGAAATGTTCTGTTGTTTATACAGAGGACCTGCGGTGTTCATTGGTAAGCCTCTCATGGATACTCTAGTCTACATGGATGAAATAGTTGCGAGAGGGGATTTCCAAGATGGCTGCCGCATAGCAAGGAGGTGTAGGTGTCCGCTCTGTCTAACCTAAATGGCAAAGTCTAGCTGCAGAGGGTAAGAGGGCCCTTCCAGACCCCTCACATTGATGCGGAAGGTCAGCAGTACCCTTCACTCCAGCTGCAGTGGTCGGAGATGGTAAACTGAAGGGAAATACACATGCTGAACAGGGGCCCCGCCCTAACCCTCAGGACACTCCAATAACCAGTGGAGCAAGACGCCTAGCACGGACCCCTTCCCAACTCACCTGCAGCACCCCAACATACCCACACAGTAAGTGTGCAGGCGAGGCCCCAGACAGAAGTTTGCATATTATACGCGCAGGGAAGGAGCTCCAACACCACGTGCTGCAGTTCCTTTTGGCGCAGGGGTAACCAGTTGCATTATACCCTTTCTGGGTAAAAAGAACTAAACTGCCATCATATTTTGAACTCGTCTGTAGTTTCATCGATTTGACAGACAAAAAGCAGCCCTGAATAGTCACGGTGTCCTCAGGTAGCACCAAAATTGAAGGCAGTAAAAACGCTTAAGGGGAAAGATACTTCAGGACATCTTGCGGTCGCTGCAGGCATAATATTCTTGACTCTTCCTCACTTCCCTGGAGGAGTAGCGGCAAAGGGCCTCTAAATCAGTCTAAACTGGACTTGCCTTAATTGCAGTGAAGCAAAGGGCGGCCTTCTCTTATAGTAGGACAACTTTATACCATTAACAACACTAGACTTATGTCTGGTAGCAGAAAGAATCAACCTCAACAAGGGCAACAGGAACCTCAGCAGAAACAGCGGAAATCCTTGGAAACACTCTGGGCTAAAAGCAAAAGTCCATCAGGGCCTCTGCCCAAATTCCAACCGCAAGCACCATCGGAAACACAACAGGGGGCACCAGCTATGGTGGCATCCAAGGATGATTTCACCAAAAGTTTCCAGGAATTTCAGGATACATTTGCTTCTGCCTTTCAGCTGCATTTCTCTTCTTTCACCTCAGAAATCAGAGAGTCACTGGCAGACTTTGGCAAAGAAATATCTACATTAGCCAAAAGGGTGGACACTAATAAGCGAGCCATTCAGGACTTCACTGAAGGGAGTAAACAGTCTGATATCGCTTTGGAAGAGTCGGCTAGAATTACACACAATCTGGAACTGCAATATGAAGACCTTGAAAATCGATCACGGCGTTCCAATATTCGTATAAAGAATCTTTCAGAATCAGTATCAGATGCAGAATTGAAAGACACGGTCATCCGCATATTTGCAGACCTCATAACTGAAGAAGAGCCCACTAATGTTATTCTGGATAGGGTTCATAGGACTGGACCTAAGAGGTCGGAACCGGGCGCCCGCCCCCGAGATGTACTAACAGCCTGTGCACTCTATCTACAGAAGGAACAAATATTAAGGTAGGCAAGAACTGCAGCCACGGTTACGGATAACAGGGCCAAGCTTCAACTGTACCAGGATTTGTCCATGGTGACCCTACAAAAATGCAGAAATATGTTCACAGTTGTATAAGCTCTTCAGGCCTGTCATATAAGATACATATGGACATTTCCCTTTGGGCTGCTCTTTAGCTTGGATGGCAGGCAGCAAAGGATTACGTCAAGGGCAGCAGGCATGGCACTACTTCAAATCGAGGAGGGCACCTGGCGGGATTCGTAAGGGGCTTATCCTACTTCAGAGCAACAAGCGGCGCTCTCAAAGGCAGGGGAATAGACCTCTGCAGATCAACGAAAGAGGAAATCGCAGGGGCCAGCAAAAAGAAGAATGGAGAGCCCGACTTAGGCACATAGCAGGATGGAAGGTTATTGTTTCAACTACAGTTTTTGGAAAGGATAGACTTGGCCAAAGAGAAGGCATACTTGAAAAGCAGACTTGGACTCTATCTGTTCAGGTAACAGATGGGGGATCTAGGACTCCCTGCACTTAGCCCTGTGACAAAGGGTGATTTGCAGCCGGGGAAATCTCTGGGTAACAATAGGTACTGTGTTTCACACCAGGGGACCGTTCAAGGGAAGGGTAAGTGGTTGAGAGAGGGTTGGGCTATAAAGGTTAGTTGTGTTGTTAAAGGAATGCCATGGGTGGGGGGTGATGCATTGAAAAGGGAGGGGGGTCACCCATTATGCAGAAGAAGGTGGTTCCATTTTAAAGCAAAGAGACGATTCAGAGAACAATTCAAGTGTTTATCATGGAATGTAAGGGAGCTTAATACCCCACAGAAGCGCAGGAAAGTCGAAAACTTCTTGAGGCGCCACAAACCAGATTTCGTGGCACTCCAAGAAATTTACATCCGAAAGATGGATAAAGGTACATTTTTGTTTGGTGTCAATATCTGATCATTCTCCAGGCGACCGCGCAGAGTAAGGTTGCTGGGGTACTGATAGCGCTGAAGCTGGGGTCAGAGTTCCAAGTTGTTCGCACCAAGACCCATAAGGAGGGTAGATATGTTTTTATAATTCTAGAGCACATAGCTATCACAATAACGGTAGCCCCAATATAAGCCCCAAACACAGGTCAGGAAAGCTTTTTTTTTTCTTTTCAAAGTGTGTTTATTAACATTTTACATAATAAACAGAGCATAGAAGACAAAACCCAAATGAAAGAACAAGGGGTTGAAGACCCCTACTACCCAACACCCAAACCTCCCCTCCCTCTCCCATTCGTTGTGAACAGATTTCGTTATTGCACAATGGTCTATGGTATAAGCCCAGCAAACAAAGGGTTCCATCGATAGCATTGTGACTAAGTTCTCGAAGCGCATCTTGATACCATTTTAGAGAATTAGACGTGAGTAGTTACTGGCAGAGCCCCCCAACAGGGGGGGGTTTACCACTGGCAGGTCCTGCTGGGGGCTGCACGTTGGGGTCATTGTCTTGATCATCTTTCCTAGCCATGTAACATCTAAATGGGTCCCAGTAGTCCTTAGGTTTGCTGTTAATAGGGAGCGACAGGTTGTACTGAGTCTCCCTAAGCTCACAACTTGACATAAGGTTGAACCAGTGCTGAAACGAGGGTGGTGCAGTGGCACCCCATGTACGCACCACTATTGACCTTGCGACTGCTGAAGCCATAATCACAAGATGTTTTTCGCTACTGGTTCCAAATTCCACAAAGGACAGTAACCAGCATTCTGGAGAGAGTGGGATGGGACTGTCAGTCATACTCGACACTGCATCAACAACGCTCACCCAAAAAGTGTGGATCTGGGGACACAACCACGCGACATGGATTAAATCAGCTGGGGTTCGACAATATCTCTTGTATTCCGAAGGTTTATGTAGAAATAGTTAGTTCAATCTAAGAGGAGAAAATTACATCTGGTGTAAAAATCTGAAGTGGATCAGGCGAAATCTGTTATTGGAGGAGGTGGATTTGGTCTGGGCACAGATCTAACCCCATTGATCGTCAGACAGCATTTTCCCCAGGACACCCTCTCAACTATCCCTGTAGCGGTTGTGAAGTGGGGGCTTGGTCGCTCGGGCCATACCATACAAGGTCTAGACTAGTTTCCCGGTGGATGTCAGGGCAGTGATATGTCAAGAGAGGGGAGGGGTGAGGGGAGTTTGGGAAGTCAGGCCACCTGATCCCCAATACCTCCCTCAATCGGAAATATAAAAGCTGTGTGATAGGGTTCCAGGCGCCCCTTGATTTAAGGACTTCCCATGATATACATTTCCCTTCCGAGGCCACATCTCCTAGTTTGTGGATCTGTAGATTAGAGAAGTGTTGTATAAAAATAGTCTCATGTGTGGGAGGTATATCCCGGATGTGAAATATAGCCATAGTGGGGGAGTACCATTGGGCCAACCCGGCCCACATCGCTAACCGGTGCCAGGCTCTAATGGTGATATCCACCGGCTGAATTTCTACCCTCGGGTATTTCTCCCACGTGGCCCACAAGAGACCCCTAAGGTCATCTGGACAAGCAATGCCCCTCTCAAGGCGTGAATGTGGTAAGTCGTCCGAGGGGGCTCACCAGCAAGTGGCGTACTGGGCCTGAGCAATCAAATAATATTAAAAAAGGTTGGGAACATCCAGCCCTCCCTGGGAGTAGGGGCGACATAAAGTATCAGCATTCAGCAGCACTCCACTTCCAGGTCAAGCCATCCCAAAGCGATCCTATCTAGGTACTGCACGATGTCATCATGCCCTGCCATACACTTGGAGGAATACACCGTGTCGTAGTACCGCCAAAATGTTTCATTTATCCTCCCAGCGTCTCTAGTGGATTCCCCCTCAGGGGTCACCACCTCTACTATAGGTTGTAGGTGTCGTTCCTGCCTTATGGCCCAAGCCAGAGTTTTGCTCGGGCGGTCTCCCTGCCCGTATCTGGCGGCCATAATCGAGTCCCCCAGGAATCTCTCCTCATCGGCCATCAGGGAGCAGATCTCCTGTTTCTTAGCCTCAATGCTAGCCTGGGCCTCTGAGGAGTTATCCTGTGCGAGGTGGCTCTCCATGTCCTTCAAATCATTGTCCTTAGATAAAATAGTTCTACGGATACACTTCAGAACACCCCTCTCCTGAGAGATACACCAACCCCGAATAAACACTTTAAATGTTTCCCAGACCACCTTGGGGTCTGAGACAGAATCAGTGTTTATTTGAAAAAATTCTGAGATGGCTAGACGGATATCCTCGCGAAAAATGCCAGGTCTTCCTGAGCTCGAGCTCTAAATCTCCCCCGCAGTTGTTTGGGAGGGACAGTCGGGCCTGTGAATTGCACTAGCACTGGGGAGTGATCAGACAGGGTACGAGGTAAGATTAACATTTTCGAGGTCCTCCGGGTCAGTACGGGGGACATGTAGATGTAGTCTATTCTGGTGGACCTCCCATGTACGCTCGAGTAAAAGATTAATTCCCGTCTATCCGGGTGTTGAAGGCGCCAAATGTCGACCAAGGAATAGTCCAAAGCTATTGAAGACCATTTTGACGCTGCACGGGAGAGGGGCACCTGTACTGTCGAGGACCTGTCCTGCGTCAGAGATACAGCCACATTAAAGTCCCCCGCCCATACCACCTAGTAACCCTGGAACAAACGCAGATGGTCAGCACAGTCCTGAAAGAAATCCGGGCAGTTATAGTTGGGACCATATATGTTTATAAACAGGATGGACCACCCTGCAAATTCCCCAGCCACCAGGACAAAACGGCCCTCTGTATCAGTGATCACTTTATGCAGTTTAAACTCTTGTGAGCGGTGGATGTATATTGCAACCCCCATAGAGCGGGTGGAGTAGGAAGAGGCATATCTGTGTATTGCCCAACCCGCCAGCGCTGGGAGTGGGTGTTCCTTCCCCAAGTGGGTTTCCTGAATACATTGTCATGACCTACAGAATGCGCCCCTTTTGGACTTCCTGGTCCTTGTCTCAACGGGGCCTGCACTCCCTGGTACTCCCAACATGGCCGTCCAGTGTGAAACACCTTCCTCGCTCTACACGTTGGACATAGCGTGTTCTATTAATAGACCACGCCCCCCGCGGCTCCGCGTGTCTCAATGCTATTGCGAAGTAGTGACCAGACATGTGCTCCGTATCTCGTGGTATTGCTTACCTGATTCTGTCCCTACTAACTCCATTCCTAGTCCCTCTCCTTTCTTTCTTACTTCCTGGACTCGTGTGCTGAGTAGTTCACTTTCTTAAATTCCCGGATTCCTGGATTGTTGCATCCCGGAACTTTGAACGCAAGCTGGAGTCAGAAGAGACTCGTGCAGCCTTATTCAAGACCCGATCCGTCCGCAAGAAGGCGTCGACCAAGAAATCCAACAAAGATCGGGCTCAGGTGAGAAGGGGGGAACTCCTTGAAAGTTTGAGATGCCACCCGACCAAACTCGATATGGACATGGAAGCGGCCGTTCCTGACCTGATGCGTGGCATGCAAGAACTAACAACCGAGGTACAGAATCTAAAGGCGGAAAACACTGCTCTCAAACAATTAGTTCTATCCCATGATTCTGCCACAAAAGAAAGTGTGTTGCTGGGCGGCATAGTTGACAAATACGATGGGTCGGCAAAAACCATTCGTGGATTCTTGGATTCATGTTTGATCCACTTTACTTTTAAGCCCTACTACTTTTCGACTCCCAGGGCTAAGGTGGGTTTGATAATTTCTCACCTTTCAGGAAATGCCTTAACCTGGGCTACGCCCCTCGTTAATTCCAGCGATGCTCTCCTAGATGACTATGATGGGTTCATGCAGGCCCTTAAAACCATGTTTGACCGCCCAGAGCAGGTCTATAGTGCCCAGGAACGCCTGTTAGACTTTCAGCAGGGATCCCAGGATATGCTCACCTTTGTAACATGATTCAAGCAATTAGCCAAGGAAGCTGATTGGTCTCCTGAGGCGAGTTTTACCCTTTTCAGGAGAGGACTGAATGAGGAGATTAAGGATGGGTTGGCCAGAGTGGCTCGCCCAAACTCATTCCAGGCACTAATGGACCTTGCCATGCAAATAGACTTTCGTATCCAGGAAAGGAAGGCAGAGAAGAAGAAATCCAGAGGAAATCCTCCTAAAGTGTCCTTTGAGAGCACCACCAATATGGACAAAAACCCGGGCTCAGTCACTGAACCAGAACCCATGCAGATAGGAGCCTTCTGTGGACCTATATCCCCACAAGAAAGGATGAGAAGATTCATACGGGGTTGTGCATGTATTGTGCCTCAGATAAACACTTGGTTAGGGAATGTCCTCTAGCCCCTCCTTGGCGTTCAGGAAACGCCAGCTCCCGATCCTAGATGGAGCAGCGCTTCGGGAGAGAGATGTTTGCTCCACATCAATTCCATCCTTGAACTCTCCTGGACAAAACAATGTGGTGATACTGCAGGCCTTCCTATTGCCCTCCAAGAATAAGACATATTCCATTTTGGCCTTGGTAGACTGCGGAGCTATGGGAATATTCATTGATCAAGATTGGGTTGTTAGTCATCACATTCCATACGAGACACGAAGCACTATGCAGCCGGTGGAAGCAATCAACGAAAGACCCCTCACTTCAGGGCCCATAAGCCTGCAGACTAAAGAGATCCAGCTTTCTATAAACCATCACCAAGAGTGGATTAGATTCGACATCATTAAGTCAGCTCATTACCCCATGGTATTGGGTATGCCCTGGTTACAGAAGCACAATCCGTATATCAATTGGACAGCAGGATCACTATTCCTAGGCTCAGAGTTTTGTATGTCTCGCTGTCTATGCCTGGATTCCTCCTTGACCCCCCCCTAAAGAACCACCAAGCGACCAGCATACACCACTCAATGTTTCCAATATTATACAAGTCCCTGAGGCCTATCAGGGATATGCTGATGTATTTTCAACTGCCATAGTCCAGGCCTTACCCCCTCACAGACCTGAAGACTGCGCCATAGATACAGATCCCTCAGCAGTGATTCCCTTCGGCAGAATGTTCATCCTTTCCGAACCTGAGAAAAAGGCCCTCCGAGAATACCTGGATACCAACCTTGAAAATGGCACCATAAGACCTTCAAAATCTCCAGCGAGTGCTTTGTTGTTCTTTGTTCCCAAGAAGGACACCAAGGAACTCAGACCTTGCCTCGACTATCGTGGCTTAAATCAATGCACCCTCAAAGACCGGTACCCATTGCCCTTGATCTCGGATATCCTGGAAGCTGTGAGAGGCGACGTAATATTCACGAAGTTGGATCTCCGGGGTGCCTACCATTTGATCCGTGTCCGGGAAGGAGACGAATGGAAAACAGCCTTTAGAACACCCTTTGGTCACTATGAATATCTAGTCATGCCCTTTGGACTAGCTAATGCCCCGGCAGTTTTTCAACGTTTCATGGTTAGGGTGTTCTCTGACATGTTATTCCTCTTCATCATTGTCTATCTGGATGACATATTGATCTTTTCCAAGGACCTTCTAAAGCATGAAGAACATGTAAAGGCAGTATTACAACGACTCCGCGAACACAAACTTTTAGCCAAACCCGAAAAATGCTTGTTTCACGTTACTTCTGTTCACTACCTAGGATTTATCCTTCGCCCAGAAGGAATTGGTATGGACCCTTCAAAGGTAAAGGCCATACTGGCATGGCCCGCTCCCACGTCCGTGAAACAAGTTCAATCCTTCCTGGGGCTTGCCAACTTCTACCAGAAGTTCATATCCACCTTTTCCGAGATCGTTCAGCCGATTGTTGCTCTCTTGAAGAAAGACACCCCCTTTATCTGGTCTATACTGCAAGATAAGGCATTCCAATGCTTAAAGGCAGAGTTCACGCAAGGCCCCATCTTAGCCCAACCTGACATTAATCGACCATTCCTAGTGGAAACGGATGCCTCTAACTACGCCATAGGAGCAGTGTTGAAGCAGGAATTTGAGGATAAACTGGAACACCCCATTGCTTACCTTTCAAGAACCCTGACTCCCAGTGAGACACACTACTCTGTCCTGAAAAAGGAACTGTTAGCCATCCGCCAAGCTTTCACTGAAGGGCGACATCTACTTCTGGGTGCTAGACATCCAGTTCAGGTCCACACGGACCATCGGAATCTTCAAATTCTACAGTCATTGGAGTGTAGAAACAGTCATCAGGCGCATTGGGCCTACTTCTCTGCCCAGTACCAGTTCCACATCACTCATGTTCCCGGATCACAAAACCTGATTGCTGACGCCTTATCTCGACGTCCTGACTATGTAACTACTGAAGATAGGGCCTATCCTAAGATGTTTCCCCACACGATCTTTGTAGCTCAAGCAGTCAATCTCCTGGAAGAAATTCGAGTGCAAACCCAATCCTCTGATCTGTGGAAGGATATTTCAAGGAAGAATCAATGGAATCAAAGAGTCAAGGAAGAATATTTATTCAAGGACAATGCACTGGTCATTCCCACACAGAAATTACAACAAAGAATAATAAACCTCTGTCATGATACCCTTCACTCCGGACAACGTGGCATAACCAATACCCTCTGCCTCATACAAAGACAGTTTTGGTGGCCTGGAATGAAGACCAACGTACAGCAGTACATCCAAGCTTGTGCTATCTGTAGTCAAAATAAACATGATAACAAGAGACCGGCGGGTCTTCTACTGCAACCTACACTGCCAACAAGGCCATGGGAATTCATTGCTACAGACTTCATTGTGGAATTACCACCTTCCCGAGGATACACGACCATCATGGATACCATTGACTTGTTCACTCATATGGCTCATTTTACACCCCAGTGTAAGCTACCATCCTCGTCGAACTTGCTGGAACCTTTCTGGAACACATATTCCGTCTGCATGGACTTGATCTGATCGAGGACCTCAATACGTCTCACAATTCTGGAAACATCTCTGTCGCATTTTGGGAATCCAACACGCCCTCTCATCAGGTCATCATCCCCAAACCAACGGGGCCACAGAACGTGCTAATCGGACCCTGGAACAGTATCTTCGATGTTTTGCCACCAGGGTTCAGGATGACTGGTCGCTCCTGATACCCGTGGCTGAATTCGCCTACAACAATTCCGATCATTCAGCACTTAAGACCAGTCCCTTTTATTGTAGCCAAGGTTTCCATCCATCGGTTCTACCGTCTGTTCTCCCTCATCCCACACCGGTACCTACTGTCGACTCCTGGATCGAAACCCTCATCAACGTACACCAGGAGGCCAAAGAAAACTTAGAGAAGGTCAGAACACAGACTAAGAGGAATGCAGATTCCAAAAGAAGACCAGGGCCTTCTTATGCAATTGGTGATCAAGTCTGGTTGTCCTCGAAATTACTACCCCGACATCTACGGCCAAACAAACTGGCCCCTCGGTACTATGGTCCATTTCCAATCAAGGAAATTATAAATCCAGTCTCATACCGGATCAAACTACCAGACTCCTGGAAGAAAATTTACCCAGTTTTTCACACATCCTTATTAAAACCCTACATCCAATCCTCCCGGAAATCCTGCAGACCTCCTCTGCTGGTCGACAACCAACTGGAATATGAAGTGTCTCGAATATGCGACTCCAGGTATAAACGGGGTCAGCTTCAATACCTGGTTGAATGGAAGGGATATCCTCCTAGTGAAAGAACCTGGGAACCACTTTCTAATCTCAAGGCCCCTCGACTGCTCAGAAAATTTCACCTCATACACCCGGGCAAACCTGGAGGAACGGGTCTTCGGAGGAGGCATGCTGTCATGACCTACAGAACGCGCCCCTTTTGGACTTCCTGGTCCTTGTCTCAACGGGGCTTGCACTCCCTGGTACTCCCAACATGGCCGTCCAGCGTGAAACACCTTCCTCGCTCTACACGTTGGATGTAGCGTGTTCTATTAATAGACCACGCCCCCGCAGCTCTGCGCGTCTCAATGCTATTGCGAAGTAGAGACCAGACCTGTGCTCAGTAGCTCATGGTATTGCTTCCCTGATTCTGTCCCTACTAACTCCATTCCTAGTCCCTCTCCTTTCTTTCTTACTTCCTGGATTTGTGTGCTGAGTAGTGCACTTTCTTAAATTCCCGGATTCCTGGATCATTGCATCTCGGAACTTTAAATACACGCTGGAGTCGGAAGAGACTCGTGCAGCCTTATTCAAGACCCGATCCGTCCGCAAGAAGGCATCGACCAAGAAATCCAGCAAAGAACGGACTCAGGTGAGAAGGGGGGGGACTCCTTGACATACATAGGACATTCGCATGGTGATTCCTGACATAGTTCGAAATGAGGCGAGTCTTCTTCCCATTGGTGAACCCCTGAATATTTCATGTGACCAAAGTGAGTACTGTATTGGGGGGGATCCACCCCCCGGTGGTGAGTCAGGTCAATAAGGGACTGGGAATGTGGATTTAGGTAGCTACTGTGCTAGGATGGATGAAAATGTGAATTATTGGATGCTTAGTGAAGACCCAGAGAGCGAATAATCTCATTGACATGGAAGAGAGAACCCTCCCGCCCCTCCCTGCAAAACCCTGTATAATACCTAATGTAACCTTCATTGAACTTTGAACAGGAACTTCCTTCCCACCCCCCACCCACGCCAAAAACCCCAATCTACCGGCCAGGACGCCCCTCGCCCCACCCAAACACCCAAACCCAAGAACTCCAAGTAAAAGTACTGTGCCGCTGGGCATGGGGGATGCTAGCAGCCACTGTGGCTCCTAGTTTCAGGAGGCTTTACCATATCCCTTGGACACCATTCAACAACCATATAACCCCATTAATTTCAATAGTTACATTGAACCAGTCGAGGGTATGGCCAAGAGGGGCCCGCATATCCTGCAGGATAAATGCGAAATCCACTGATCTCTCAAATCAGGGGGAGCTCCGAGGGGATTCATCCAGGGCCACGATTTCAGTTGTGAATCTCTCTGCAGCGTCCGGGAAGTAAAAAAACAGAGTTTTACCATCATGGACCACCCGTAGTTTAGCCGGGTACAACATGGCATAGCGCACAGCTTTTTTCCTGAGGATATTTTTTGTGTTTTGGAACGGCTTTCTCTGGTCCTGTACTTGTTGACTGAAGTCTGGAAAAAGACATATTGTAGCTGAACCCCACCTCAATACTTTCTTCTTTCTCGCCACCCCCAGCAGTGTATCCCGGTCACGGTAATTGAAGATGCGGGCAATGATGACTCTCTCACGGGCCCCTGGCGGTGGTCTATTCACCAGCGAGCGGTGGGCTCGCTCCACCATAAAGTGGTTTGTGACCGGTGGTTTATCGAGGATCTCGATTAGTAGCTTTTCCACAAACTGTTCCATATTGTCTATCCGGGTGGTCTCCGCCATTGTTCTGCCTAGATTTCCCTTCAAGATCTTCGTTCTTGGCCACTACTTTTTGCACAGATTCCTGGAGGGAGGCGACCTCGCGCTGGAGCACTGCGATTTTGTCCTCACCATCCCCGATTCTATGCTCCGCTTCGGGCATCCTACCACACAGCTTGTCAATCTGTACCACTGATACATCCACCTCACATGATAAAGCGTACATTTTAGCCCCTAGGTTGTCTGTGCTCCCTTTCAGTGCCAAGAGGGTTTGATTGAGAGCTCCAATGTCAATCTGTGAGGAACCGGGGATAGCCTCCTGTTGTGTGTCCCGGTCATGTTTGGCAAATTGCTCCATTTTCGATTATTTTTTCTGGTTGCCCATTCCAATCAGACTCTCCGAGGTAGAAGCAGTTTGGTATGGAGTCCGCTTCAACAAGGGGGTCCATGGAGGTGTAGGTATGATGACCCTGAACTTGTCACTCATGCCCCTGGGTTAAGCCACCTGCCGAGGGACTCACAAAGTGGACACAGAGGCCACCTGGCGAGATGGCGTCAACGAGAGGTAAATCCAGGCGCCCTGGTATAACCGGAGGGACAGAAGAGGCTGTGGTGTGTCAAGTGCCACCTGCGCCAGATGGGGCGGGTAGGGACCAAGCGAAAGCACCTCAACCCTGGGTGGATACGCTATATGGTGCTCCTAAAGGGGAAGTCAGTGGGCGAGGAGCCGGAACCAGGGCGCAAGGTTAAACCCACTCTGTAAAAAACAGGTATTTTGGGGCCTGTCGGCACGTATAATGTCGTCACTCCACAAGGGGTCTAGGCGCCCAGACCCAGTTGTAAGAAGGGTTCCCCCTGTCCCGCACCACGACTCCCCGCCAATAATATGAGGCAAGAACTGAACAATGTATTGGGCACCGGTGAAGCGATTGATCCAGCCAGTTGTGGGGCACACTCAACTGAAGCGAGCCTGGACCGTGTGGGGGACCCCCAGCATGCTCTCACATATAGGGCCACTGTCAGTACACATCCAACACCTTGTCAACAGTCGCTGGTTGTTTAGAGATATCCCAGACTATTCCTTATAATCATGTGGGTGCTCCGCAGGGGCAGTGTCTGAACATCAGGTCAAGCACACAGTCTAGCGTATACACATCTATGTCCAAGGTTGAGGGTTAAACTCTGTAATGAAACACTGACTGAGGGCGTGCAGATCTGCAATCCAGCACCTCCCCCCAGGAGAGGAGGAGAAGGGAGATACTTAAGTTGGATCCCCGGGGTTATCCTGCTGTCTGCTTTGTCGGGCACAGGGAGGGGCCGATTGGCCAGCAGATGGTGCGGGCCCTGGCTGGTGCCCGTGTGTCGCTAAATCTGGTTGCCTCTGTGCACGGGAGAGCACAGCTCCTCCGATCCTGTCCGTGGGTGTTGTGATGCAAGATTATGACTCATACTATCACTCTCTCAGATCATGCCCCAATTACGGTAGATTTTAATATCGCAAAATAGAAACAGAAGCTATGGTCCTGGAGATTTCCACTAACACTATTGCAAGACCCTGGATAAGGGAAGAGATAGCGGAGCAAATAAGGGAATATTTTAAACTAAACTGTGAGCGTGACACATCAATAAATATTATTTCGGCTTTCAAGGCAACAATGAGAGGCTTCCTCATATCGACATAGGTGAAAGGACGCAAGCAGAGTGTGGCTCTAGAATTGGAGGAGGAATTAGCCAAAATTTTAAAAGAGATGGAAACAAATTCGGGTCCCCAGATTCAGAAAAAGTTTAGGGCAGCTGCTGACAGATTAAATCTAAATATTAAAAGGAAAACTGAGAAAACTCCTTTATTTATAACAAAATTACTATATAAAAGCAAACAAGATGGATTGCCTATTAACATCAAAGCTGCACCACAAAGCAGCATCTAGGATCATACAACAGATCAAGCTGCACTCTCGGGAAATTATGACCAAAACCACTAGCATTCTTAGACAATTCCATACCTTTTGGATCTTGACTAAAAACAAATAAACAATTTTATTTAAAAAAATTTAAAAAAATTCCATACCTATTACTCTAATTTGTACAAATGTGAAGCCCAGGAACCACTTACACAGCACACATTTTTCAAGTCAGTCTTCCTCCCCCAATTTACAACAGCTGATAACCAGGTGCTTGAAGCAGCCATAACCCCGGACAAGGTGCTTCGGTCCATGGCCTCCCATTAAATAAATCACCAGGCCCAGATGGCTATCCAGCCAGGTTCTATAAAACATTTAGCAGCTTATTAGCCCCCATTTTGACTAAACTATACAATTTGTTTGCACATACAGGCCAAATCTCCCCTTCAGTGGATGAGGGGAAAATAATCCTCTTCCCCAAACCAGGAGAAGACCCAATGAACTGTGGATCTTATCGTCCAATAGCTTTCATTAATATTGATGCCAAAATCTTCAACAAGGTTTTGGCCAACCGATTAGTCAATCTTTGCCCCTTTCTCATTCACCCAGACCAAACGGGTTTCATAAAGCATAGACAGATGCATGATAACATATGCACAGTGTCTCATATCTTAGAGAAAGTGGAAAAAAGCAGATCCCAGCAGTTCTTGTCTCGATAGATGCCGAAAAAGCATTTGACCGTGTGGAATGGTCGTTTCTTATTTTAGCCATGACAGGGATGGGATTTGGGCCAAACTTTATTGGTCTGATTAAGGCTAAATAGAAAAACCCAATAGCAAAACTATTAATAAATAACCACCTATCTCTCCTTATCCTTTTACAACAGGGTACCAAACAAGGGTGCCCGTTATCACCCTTGTTGTATGCATTTTATTTAGAACCACTACTGGCCAAGATCCGACAGACAGAGAGCATAAAAGGGATACATATTGGTGGTATCTCTCATAAAATCATGGCATACGCTGACGACATGTTACTTATGGTAGCAGACCCATCTAACACTCTGCAGGCGGTCATTCATGAGCTGGAGACCTTTGGCGGTGTAGCGGGCTGAAGATAAATGTAGCTAAGTCCAAGATATTAAATGTATCTCCCTCACCAGCAGAAGAGCAGGACCTGTGGAAACATACACAGCTCAGGTGGACACAGGCAGGGATAAAACTACTCGGGGTAATAATAACCCCTACACTTAAACGTCTATATGCAGCCAATTACCCCACACTGCTGAGAGATATAGAAATGCAGTTAAAGCAGTGGGATCCACCTACAATCTTGTGGCTTGTCAGGCTAAAGTCTGTGAAAATGGTTACCTCCCCAAAACCCTGTATCTTGTCAAAGCCTTACCTATTAGAGTTCCTATAGCATTCTTCAGCTGAATTCATAGACCCATCTCGGAATTTATATGGCAGAATAAAACTCCATGTGTAGCTTTAAATACACTAATGCTCCCGATCGAACAGGGGGGGTTGGGTCTCCCCAATTTTTTGAAGTTCTATTATGCAGCCCAGATAAGGGTGATTAAAGACTGGTTCACGGGAGAAAAGGAAAAATATGGGTTCAGATGGAACAAGCGATGGGGGGGTCCCAGGCTTCGAAATAAGATTGCCAGGCTAATATACATGCGAGTGACATACTGGCGGTAGTAGAAGAAACATGGGACGAGGCAGTCAAGAAACATAAATGGACGACATACCCATCACCCCTCACCCCGCTGTTCGTTAACACCCAGTTTATCCCAGGCCTTGAACCCAAAGCATTCAAAGGATGGAAACAAGCAGGTTGCGAAAAACTAAGAGATATGTTCCAGGGGGAGGTGGCTAAATAATTTTTCCAATGTAAACAAGAGATGAATCTATCTGAAAGCTCTAGATTCCAATACTTTCAGGTGAGACACCGGATTCTCGCCCCACCAGTCAAATCCGCAGCCATAAGAGAGCTAACACTAGAATATGTTGTCACATCTGATTCTGGGGCCACAGCTGTTACCTCAAATTTACATAAATAAATGGAGAAAGTTGCAGCTAAAGAGGCGACTAGTTATAGGCGATGCTGGCAAATAACTTTGGGGACCGAAATCCCGGACTCAGACTGGGTAAATATGTGGTAAACAATTCCCAAACTTACTAGAGCAATCCAGATAGGAGAGCTTTGGTACAACTTGTGGTGCAATGGCAGTACATCCCGGCTTGGTTAGGGAAAATGAAACTATCATTATCAGATAAATGCTGGAGGGATTATGGATGGGTGGGGACCTGGGAACTTATTTGGTGGAGCTGTCAAGACCTGAGACACTATCGAGAAGTTGTGAGTAAATATATGAATGAAATGTTTCCATTAATTGCACCAAGATCCCTACGATCAAGTCTCTTAGTAATGGTTGAAAAGGAGCTTGGGCGGCAACCGAAGTCAACTCAGAAAGCCTATGTAATGCTGCAACTGGAGGCTCTATTAGCGATTGCTCAGAAATGGAAAGGGAAAGAGCCCCCACATCTTACGGAATGGTTCTCTAACGTGTGAAACTTTGTAGCTATGGAATGGATGACATACTCCTTACAAGGGGAACATACTGCATTTTCCAAAGACTGGAAAGAGGTGCTTGATTTTCTACATAAAGACTATAATGTTATGTATTGCCCTCGGAAATTGTGAATATTGGGTATTGCTCGAATTGCTAACAACTGTAAAGACACGTTTAATGGTTCATTCGACACAGGTGAATTGGTAAGCCTGCAAAACGGGTGGGGGCGGACCGGGGGGTGGGTACCAGGACTAATGGGAATTATATGGGGTGGGTTGTTCTGGGTGTTAAGGTATATATGATAAATGCAAATAAAAACAATTTAAAAAAATAGCTGCAAGAGACTCTTGATTCCTTTTCAATATGTGAAAGGTTGAGGATCCCAGAGTAGGAATAAGAGGTCCACTACACCATACATTTTTTTCTGTGGAAACCGTATTATGTATAGGGGTAGCAACTCTAGCCATTTCTTACTGTGGCATGACTTTTTATTTACTGTGCATCTATGATAAAGCAAGCATGGTAAGTGTTATTAGATGGATAGAGTGCCATTTTAGGGAAGCATGTCTAGCAATTTCTTACTGTGGCAAGATGTTTTTTCCTGGGCATCAATGATAAAGCAAGCATGTAAAATGTTATTATGTGGCTTGATTGGAATTTTGGGGAAACCAGTCTAGTTTACTGTGTCATGGCATTTTTTTACTGGGCATTAAGGATAAAGAAAACATGATAAGTGTTGTTACGTGTCCAGTCTGGGCTACATTATGCACCCAGTTTGGACATGCTTTCTTATACACAGCATTTTTAAAGGCAAAGCCAACAGGAGTATGTTCTTACATGTGGATACTTCCATATATTGACAGAGCTAGTGTGGACATGTTTGCTTATGGATTATATTGGTGCAGCCAGCATGGAAATGGATGGGCACAGCCAGTGTAAACATGTGTTTATACAGACACGTATATTGTGGGATAAGGCATCATGAAAATGTGTTGGGAAAGCCTCCTGTGCACTGTTGGTGACTTGCATTTTTGGACTGGAGTTGCCCGACAAAACTAATTGCAAACAGTCTGGCTTTTTACCTAGTTTTTCAGATATTATTTTGTACAATGCATTCAGAGCCGATTTATTTCTATTATTTTTGTGTTACAGTCCCGTCTTCTGCAAATGCATATTTAAGTATGACTTGCATTTTGCAGCTATCGTAACAGTTGAGAGAGGGACTACCTGTTAATGTGGCTGGCAAGGTAAAACATCTGCAGTTAGTATTCCTGACATGACTATGGGTCAGACAAGAAGCAACAGTTAATGCCACTGGCCTCAATAGGGAGAGGAAGAATGTAGATTTGTTTGATAAGGGAGGCCATGGCTTTTAATGACTAATGTTCAGGGAAACAGCGGCGGCAGGGAAAAGCAATTTGTGAGACTGCCATGAACATGGACAGATAGGCATAAACAAGGAAGAGTTATGATTTGTGTCTCTGGCATGACCAGTGACAGCTAGCAAGGCTGGCACGGCCGGGGAAAAGGCGACAGTTCGTATGACTTGTCTGACCAAGTTCCACGGAGGTGTGGTCAATAGGAGATTGGCATGTGACCAGCGAAGAGGCTGCAGTGAGCGTGACTGCTTTAACCAGAGACTGGGAGAAGGTAGGAGCGGTGAACTGACAGCCACAGTGATCACGGTAGGCCTCTCCCTTCAGTGCGATGGTAAATTAGGCAGAGAGCAGCAGTGCCCGCTGCTACGTCAGCACAGAGAGGAGGGGATGAGGGCCGAGGTTGTGTTTCCTGCAGCAGCGGTGCCGTATCCTGTTACTATAACAACTGCAGCGGCTTGCAGGAGCAGGCCTCTGGGCGGAGAGGGCTTGTGTGTGAGTCTGTGCGTCTGAGGTGAAACCATCTCCTTACAAGTGCATGAGCCCCCACAAGGCGCGCTGCTGCCAAGCTCCCTTCACTTATGACGAGCACTGGGGTTTTTCTTTCCAAATTTGGAATCGGCCTCTTCTCTATTGGGAAATCTGAATAACAAAATAAATACGAGGTGGCTTCGGAGTCTGAGCTCTGCCTTCGGCTTTGCAATGCAGCAGTTACACATGTTTCAGCGGTTCAATCACGATCCTCACCAAGGTGCTTTCAGCACGCACATAGCCATATAACAAAACGCACGGTGCTGCTACTGCACAACAAACTGCAACGATTACCATACCGTATTAAACGCGATGTACCATGCAGTGCACCACATGCAAAGAAGGACTCAAGACAACATAACAAATAGGAAGTGTATTTAAAAAAGTAAAGTTATAATAACTTTAAGGACAGATTAATACATAGGATATACACAACACAATCACACGAAAATGCTTTTAAAACATCACGGTTGTCTCCTGTCTTAACGACAATATAGTATGTTGCAGGTCTGTTTCACACAACTAGGTGGACAAAAACCGCCAAGGAAGGCTAAAGAACGAAAAACATTAATTCAAAAAGGTCTTTGCTTAGAAGAGGAAGTAAAACATGCATAAACAGCAACTTGTCAGCAGGGGTGCGAGGATTATCGACACAGCATCCCCACAGCCCCCTATTGCCCTTCCCCCACACCATGCCAACCCACTCCAAAACCTTATATATTAAGCTTCCTTGCATAACATCACAAACTTCCAAGGAGGGTAATTGATATCTTCCCCACCTAACACCCAGTCCTGTCAATTCATAGTGTATGCTTTGTCCCAGACATCACATAGCCAAGAGGCTACACTCAGGAATAGTAACAATAAATGGCTAATCTCCCTCACTATCATGAGTGGGAATTTAAATTCTATTAGATTCTAAGCCCTCGCAGGACAAGGCCAAAAGTTGTGGGATGCAGGTGTGCAGGAGATGCTGCCCGTCGATATGTAATATGTTGTGCCAACGTCCAAGCATTGAAACCTTTAAAAACCGAGGATCGGACCCTCTGCGGCAGAGCCCTCGCAGGACAAGGCATCGTTGAGCGACATAGGTGCACAGGAGACGCTGCCCATCGACACGTGATAGGTTGTGCCTACGTCCACACATCAAAACATTTAAAAACCAAAGATCGGATCCTCCGCGGCAAAGCCCTAGCAGGACAAGGCCGTGGTGTTGTGCGACACAGGTGTTTGGCGGCGAAGAGGTAGCGGCACAGAGTGCAAGCACGCGGCAAAATCACCATCCATCTGCGTCTGAAAGGTAAGACGGTGCGGGGAGGGACAGTAGCCACTACTGCGCTCCACGCAAATCTCCGGCTTTGCTTGTCTTCCTCTTTCTGCCCAACTCCACTTGCGCTGTTCCCCTCGCAACTCAGGCTCCTCGTTCCGCATCCATCCACTTTCCTCCCGACTCTACATTTGCTGTTCCCCTCGCAATTTAGGCTCCTCTCTTCCCGGCTTTGCATGTCCCTCCCCTTTCCGCCTGACACCACGTGCGCTGCTCCCCTTGCACCTCAGGCTACACTTCTCTCCTCCTACCTCTCCAGTTCCCCCCAGGTGTTACTATTGTGTTGTATATTTGTTGTTGTATTGAGTACATTTCCCTTCTTACTCCTCTAGGTCCCCCAGGGGTCACTATTGTATTGCATATTTTGTATTGTATTGTTTACATTTCTCCTCTCACTTCTCTTGTCCCCCCCAGTGGTTTCTATTGTATTACTGCACTGTCTCCCTCTTTTTAGGCCCCCCTAATGTTTTATTACTGTTGCTACTCTATTCTGCGTTGACTGTTCCCGTCCTCCCCTTGTGCTCTCCACACAAAGTCTTGTAGGAAGAAGTTCAAAAGGGACATCCTGGTCTCCAACCCAGGTCTCTCTATTGCTTATACCTACACCAGTGCTTACTCCAGACAAACCCTTACCAACATCCTCTTTCTCGTTCCCTCTCCAGGCTTACGGACAGCCCCCATATGGTCTCTGTTCTCTCCCCTTTTTCCTCCTCTCCCACTAATGGTGGTACACAGTTGGAGGTCCTCCTGGCCCCCTTCCACTCCTCCAAGACCATCATTAATGTCTATCTGCATGGCACTATCTTGGTCCGGGGCACTCAGCCCAATCTCCTCCTTTTCGATAGATGTTTCCCACATCTTATCAACTTCCTTTCTTCTCCTGTTACACCTACCTTTACCTCTCTGGCTACTCTGCCACCTCCCCCTTCCGCCACCTCTCTCGCACCCTCCTCATCTTCTCTGGCTGCTCTGCCTCCTCCTTCCTCCGCCACTTCTCCGGCTTCCTCCTCATCCTCTCTGACTACTCTGCCATCAGCTTCTTCCTCCTCTGCCCACTCTTGGGCCCCTCTACCACCTCTGTAGGGTGTACCTATCAATGCTAGGTAGCTGGCTTTCAGTGCTAACGTCTTCAATGCTAGAATGTAGCAATTCCCCCGACCTTTCCTCCACCTCCTCCTCCTCACCTGGTGACGTGGGTATGTCCGACTTCCTTCTTCAATGTTTTTGGGAGGTGGGCTTTTTCTTTTCATGCAGATACGGTCTGCCTCGGAAAGAAGCCAGCGTGACCCAGAGTCTGGGACTCACCGTGACCCCCCTCCGTGACAGCCAGCAGGGGAAAAAGCCTTTGGCAGAAAAAAACCCTGCTTGGAATGGAGATGGTCGCAGAAGACACTGCTGCAGAGACCGATGACCGATGAGAAGGATGCTGGCTGGTCAGGACCAGAAGGAAATAGCGTCGAAGGACTCCAAGATACTCTGTGTGCAGCAGACTAAGGGTGCAGAACCCAGGCGAGGACAAACAGTGAAAATAACCCCTCGGGAGCCGAAAAGGCAGAATGAAAGGAGGAGGAGCAAGGAAGGCGGGAATAGGAGCAGAAACAAAAATACCCCCAAAAAATGAAAGGGCAAGCGGGGAAAAAAATGGAAGAAAAGAATCCAAACGGGGAGGAACAAAAGGAAGGCAAGAAAGCAAACAGGCGAACAACAGACGCCCAGAGAAAGCACTAAGGAGCGCAAGCAACGGAGAGGAAACAATTTGTTGCAACGCGCCGAGCCACCCTACCGCCGTATAGTAAATACTATCCGGCGGTGGCCATCTTGGAAGCAACACTAGACCGCTGCCTGCACGTAACGAAATACGTGGCGGCCCGGTCTAATGGCGGCCCAACCTCCACCTCCTCCACAACCGCCAGCGGTCAACGGCCGTGACAGTATGCCCCCTCTGAAAGGTATGGCCCCCGGGTTTACCTGGATGCAATCTGTGAAACTTGCGCAGTAAGCGGGGTGCATGAACATGAGAAAAAGGTTCCCAGGTATCTTCAGATGACGGGTATCCTTTCCAGTGGAGTAGATATTCAAGACGACCTCTGTAATACCGGGAGTCACGAATCTGCGCGACTTCGTATTCGTCTGAGGCTGGATTAGGTAAGGTCCATAGTTCTGGACGTTCCTGCTTCCTAACGTCCGGGAAATACAGGCGCAGCAGAGAGGAGTGAAACACAGGATGGATCCTTCTCAGTGCCTTAGGCAACTTCAGTCTGTATGCCACAGGATTAATCCTTGACTGTATCTCGAAAAGGACCAATGAATCGAGGGGAGAGTTTTGAAGGACGAACCCAACGAGGCAAGAACCTAGTGGATAACATGATTTTGGAGCCCTTACTCCACGCAGGGACTGACCTTCGATGTTTATCCGCTTGCTCTTTGCAATGTCTGCTAGCTTCTAGGAGGCTGTCTCTGGCGGTCTTTTGGGCTTCCTTGAGCTGCTTCAAAGTGGATTCAAGAGATGGAATTTTGGTGTCGTTCCAATAGGTAGGTACGAAGGCTTGTGGATGGTACCCATAGGTGCAAAAAAAAGGGCTAATTCCGATAGCCGTATGTACCGAGTTATTATAGGCAAACTCGGCAGTGGGAAGTAGGTCTACCCAGTTGTCCTGCTGCCGGTTGATAAAGCACCTTAGGTACTGTTCCAGTGTCCCATTTAACCTTTCTGTTTGGCCATTAGACTGGGGATGGAATCCCGAGGACAGCGCTCTCTCGATACCCAACAAGCTACACAATTTGGAAGTGTATTGGCTCCCTCGATCTGACACAATCTTCTGAGGGAGACCATGCAGCCGAAAGATGTCTTTAAGGAATACTTCGGCCATCTCCGAAGCTGACGGTAGCTTGGCTAAAGGGGAAAAATGAGCGAGTTTGGTGAAAGAATCCACAGTTACCATTATGCAAGTGTAACCCCGAGATGCTGGCAGATCTACGATAAAGTCAGTAGATATTTGTTTCCAAGGACCAGGAGGGGCCTGATCCTGTTGTAATAACCCCAATGGCCTTTGGGTAGAATATTTACTTTGGAGACACTTCAAGCAGGCCTGTACATAAGTCTGAGTATCGGTTCTCATCTCGGGCCATATAAACGACCTCTGAAGTAATTCAAGGGTACTCCGCCCTCCTCGATGACCAGCAGTCTTGGAGTCATGGCACCACTGAAGGACCCGTTGTCTAAGTGGTTTGGTGGGGATGAATAGTGTTCCGCCTATAAAATACAAGCCGTCCTTCTCCTCGACGGGCTGGTCTCCGAGGCCTCGGACTGGAATTGCAGCAGTGGATTCTCTAACATCTTGCAAAAAGGTAGTCGTCACAGCTAGGATCCGAGTATGGGGGAACATCAGCTCTTTCTTGTAGGAGGTGTCAACATCGTCTCGACAAGATAAGGCATCAGCGATCTGATTTTGAGAACCAGGAATAAATGTGATGGAGAAGTCAAATTGGGCAAAGAAATTGGCCCACCTTGCTTGTCGAGTGTTATAACATTCCTGTTGTTTGAGAATCTGCAGATTCTTGTGATCCGTTCGTATCAAAAAGGGGTGATTGCTTCCCTGTAGTAAATGTCTCCACTCCAAGCATGCTAACTTCATAGCAAGGAGTTCCTTTTCAATGACCGAGTAATTGCGTTGGCTGGGACTCAGTGTCTTAGAAAAATAGGCAATCGGATACTACTGGTCTGAGTTGCCTTGAAGGAGAACAGCACCCACAGCAGCTGCTGATGCGTCCGTCTTCACTATAAAGGGCAGTCGCTGGTCGGGTTGTCGTAATATCGGGGCCGAGCAGAATCTGTGCTTAAGATCAAGGAAACTGTAATTAGCTTCTTTGGACCAAACGAAAGGTCCGGAGGACTTCTTTAGCAGTGAGGTTATGGGAAGAGCGAGCCTGGAGACCTCAGGAATGAACTTTCTATAAAAATTTGCTAGACCCAAAAACCGCTGGATGTCTTTCACTGACGCAGGGGCCGGCCAGGAGACTATGGCATCTACCTTTCTAGGGTCCATAATGATACCATCCTTGGACAGAATGAATCCCAGGTAAGACAGAGAAGATTGGGAGAAGGCGCATTTTTCTGGCTTAATCAACAGATGATGATGCTGTAGTCGGCGTAAGACTTCCTTAACATGTAAGTGGTGTTCCTCCTGATGGTGTGAGAAGACCAGAATGTCATCCAGATAGACCAATGTAGTTTGACCCAACAAATCAGAAAATAGCCTGTCCATAGACCTCTGGAAAATCGAGGGCGCATTTACCAGGCCAAATGGCATAACTTGGTACTCGAACAGACTGCAGGGTGTGCGAAAGGCGGTCTTCCACTCATCCCCGGCTCTTATGCGGAGCAGATCATAGGCATTTCGTAAATCCAGTTTCGTAAAGACTACCGAACCCTGTACAGCTTCCAGGATCTCTGATATGATGGGCATCGGGTAACGGTCCTTTATCGTCACCTTGTTCAACCTACTATAGTCGATGCAGGGTCTCAGTTCTTTCATCTCTTTTGGGTATAATAAACAAAGAGGCTCCGGCTGGCGATTTTGATGGGCATATAAGTCCGTTGGCAAGGTTATCGTCCAGATATTTTCGGAATACAGCCTTCTCGGACACAGAAAGAGGATACATTCTCCCAAAAGGAACCAGCGCCTGGGGGACTAGGTCAATGGCACAGTCCTCGGGTCTATGAGGGGGAAGCTGAATGGGAACCTGCTCCTGGAATGCCTCAGCAAATTCTGAATAGCTCCCTGGAATGCAATGAATAGAACTCCCTTCGGTAACTGCCACAGTCCTTACCTCTTCAAATGAAGGCTCAGGTAGGCATTCTTTTTGACAATATCTTGAGTGAAAACTCAGCAGATTGTTGGTCCAATCCACCGTAGGGTTGTGTCTACGGAGCCATCCTATTCCCAGCATTACCGGAAAATGAGCTGCACAGGATTATGTCAAAGGTGATTGACTCTGTATGCTGCTGTATGGATGCTACGACTTCTTCCATAGTATACGTAATGAGACCAGAACATAAAGGGGTTCCATCTACACCTTCCACCTTTTGGTCTTCTTTCTTGGCAATCCTGAGAAGACCCACCTTATCTGCCCATAAGGTATCCAAAAAATTTCTGGCTGCCCCACAATCTAATAATACTTGGGTGTCAATTTCCTTTTTCGGAAGCGTATCTTAATGGCTATAACCATAAGATGTACATCATCCGTCACTTGAGAAGAGGTAACTGAGAGATTAGCATAGAAACAAGCAGGAGCCCCTCGATAGTCCGTCCTACCAACTACCAAGGGCGTTCGTTTCCCGACCTCCTTGGGGGCAAATCGGGACAATCTCGCAGCAGGTGGGTTGCAGAACCACAGTGCAAACATAGGTTCCCTTCTCGTCTCCTCTTTTTCTCTTTGCGGTTAAAGGTGCTCTAGGGGTTCCGATTTGCATGGGTTCTTCACCAGTGGCTCGCGTAGCAGATGAGGAGGTTGAGGAGCGTGGTTCAGGATAGGATGTCATGCTTCGGATCTTCTTCTTCTCATTCTTCCGTTCTAGGAGTCGGAAATCAATCCTTTAGACTGCAGTAAGGAGATCCGAGAAAGTATCGGGCCGAGCCGTTCTGGCGAGTTCATCCTTTAGCTCCTCCCGAAGACCCCTACGAAATACGGTGTATTGTACCGTATCGGGCCATCTGGCCTTTGCCGCCAACTTCTTAAAGGTGGATATGTATGTGAGTAAATCCGAGCTACCTTGACATACATCCAGAAGGTCTTCGCTAGCCACATGCGCGCTCTCAGTTCGGAGGAAAGTCTGCCGTACCAGATCCTTGAAAGCGGCGTAATCTTGTAGGACTGGATCATCTCGGGACACCAGTAGGGTTGCCCAATACAGGGCATTACCCGTCATGTGGGTGATCATAAACCCCACCTTTGTATGATCAATTGAATATGCATTCTGTCTAAACTTAAAGTGAATGTTAGAGGCATCCAGGAAATCCTTCACCTTACATCCTGAGCCATCGAACTTTCCTGAAACCAGAGGTAAAGGGGATAAATCCTGTGCCTGTTGTTCCCTGGCGGCTACTCTTTGCTGGAGAGCCGCATTGTCGGTCTTTAAAGCTTGAACCTCAGCATTGAGTTTTTGGACGGCGGCCACCAGCTCTTGGAGCTGTTGTGGGGTGGCCATGACTTCTTCGTGGCGTTGCAAACTATCAACGCTAGGTAGCTGGCTTTCAGTGCTAACGTCTTCAATGCTAGAATGTAGCAATTCCCCCGACCTTTCCTCCACCTCCTCCTCCTCACCTGGTGACGTGGGTATGACCGACTTCCTTCTTCGTAGTTTTTGGGAGGTGGGCTTTTTCTTTTCATGCAGATACGGTCTGCCTCGGAAAGAAGCCACCGTGACCCAGAGTCTGGGACTCACCGTGACCCCCCTCCGTGACAGCCAGCAGGGGAAAAAGTCTTTGTCAGAAAAAAACCCTGGCTGGAATGGAGATGGTCGCAGAAGACACTGCTGCAAAGACTGATGACCGATGAGAAGGATGCTGGCGGGTCAGGACCGGAAGGAAATAGCGTCGAAGGACTCGAAGATACTATGTGTGCAGCTGAGAGCAGACTAAGGGTACAGAACCCAGACGAGGACAAACGGTGAAAATAACCCCTCGGGAGCCGAAAAGGCAGAATGAAAGGAGGAGGAGCAAGGAAGGCGGGAATAGGAGCAGAAACAAAAGTACCCAAAAAAAATGAAAGGGCAAGCGGGGAAAAAAATGGAAGAAAAGAATCCAAACGGGGAGGAACAAAAGGAAGGCAAGAAAGCAAACAGGCGAAAAACAGACGCCCAGAGAAAGCACTAAGGAGCGCAAGCAACGGAGAGGGAACAATTTGTCGCAACGCGCCGAGCCGCCCTTCCGCCGTATAGTAAATACTATCCGGCGGCGGCCATCTTGGAAGCAACACTAGACCGCGCTGCCTACAGGTAATGAAATACGTGGTGGCACGGTCTAATGGCGGCCCAACCGCCACCTCCTCCACAACCGCCAGCGGTCAACAGCCGTGACAGTACCTCATGCCTGTACCCCTCCACGGAAGTCTTTCAAATGTGGCAGTCTGCTCCATGTCGCTGCTCTTAAGTCTCTCACTGCTGTCAAACAATCCTCTGACATCTGCCGACTCCTCGAAGAACTTGATCTGGATGTCCTCAGTCTCACCGAGAGATGGTTCACGGCCAGTTCTGTCATGAGTTTTTACACTCCTCCCTGATGGCTACAAGATCCTCTCCGAACGCCAGAACCCAACCATCCAGGAGGTGGAGTATCCTTGATCGTTCCGGAGTAGATCCCTGCTTCTGTCATTCCTACACAGGCATACTCCTCCTTTGAATTCCTGGTGTGCAGGCTCTCTATCTCTCCTGGCCTCTCTCTTACTGTGGCCACCATCTACAGTTCATCCTGCCAGGTTGCCCTCTCCCTCTCCGAATGGGCTGACCTCTCCCCCTCTCTCCTTGCATCTACCTCTCAACTTCTCATCCTCTGAGACCTCAACATCCACCTGGATGCTTCTAACCCCTCCTCGGGGCTCTTTCACAATCTCTGTGACTCTCTCTCTCTTTATATTCTACCCTCTGGCCCGACACTCTGCCGGGCACACCCTGGATGTTCTCATCTCTTCAGACATCCCCTTACCACTCCTCTCTCTTGGACTGACCACTTTCATCTCTCCTCCCACCTGTCATTCTCTGTCCTCTAGGTGATGCCGACCCCAGCACTGCCACCCACCTTCTCGGTCATACGGCCCATGAAGCGTGTGTTGGTGGAGGCTTTCACTGCTACTTTCTCTCCTCCTACGCCTGCGGCTGACTCACACTCTAACACAACACTCTCCAACCAGCATCTCTCTATTTCTAACACTCTTGATGTCCTTGCCCCTGTCATGAGGATCTGCTTGAAGCCCACATCCAAGTGCAACTCTTGTTATGACTTTGACCACACATAAACGCAAGTGTAGTGTGGCTGAGAGGAAGTTGTGGGCATCAGGGTCATCCTCTGACAAACTGGCCTATCAACTGCTCCAAAGGCAATATAGACTCTCTGTCCTGTCCAAGCAGAGAGTTTACATCCAAGCCTGTGTCTTTGCAACCTCTAACAACAGAACCAAATTCTTCAAAATGTGCAAGGAGCTGGCCAATTCTGCTGCAATCTCCACCTCTCCTGTTCCCTCCCAGGCCCTTTGCACAGCACTGGCTTCTCACTTGACCACTAAAGCTCACCCTGTCCTCTCTCCCCTCTTCCTCTCCCTCTATCTCTCTCGGCCCCTCTCTGGCCCTCTCTCTCCTCCTTTCTCCTCTTTCTCCATGTTCTCTCCTGACGAAGCTCCTAGACAAGTCTGATCTATGAAAGTCTCGTCCAAGCAGGTGCTTCCCTGCTACTCCAGAACCATCAAGGACCAGATCGACACCCTCGCTCCAGCCTTGGCGGATTTCTGCACTCACTCTTTTGCCACTGGAACATTCCCCTCACCCCCTAAAGCACTCCTTTGGGCACCCCCTCCTTAAGAAGTTCTCTGCCGATCCGTCCTCTCCTGCAAACTATCGCCCCATCTCTATCACTCCTTTCCTGGGCAAACTCATGGAATAGCTGGCGATCTCTCATATTACTCTCCATACTGAATCTGTTGGTTGTCTCCATGACCACCAGTATGGCTTTGGAGTAGCCAGAAGCACAGAAACTACTCTCCTGAACACCCGTAAAGACTTGCTCTCTAATCTCGACTCTAGCCTTCCTTCTGTTCTCATCCTCCTTTATTTATCCTCTGCTTTCGACACAGTCAACAGCGCCATCCTGATCAATCGTCTCTGTGACAACCTGGGCATCATGGGTCAGGCCCTAGCCTGGTTGACCTCTTTCCTCTCCAATTGACCCCTCCAGGTCCAATTGAGGTCCTTTGTCTCCACCACATCTCTCTCCACATGTGGTGTTCCTCAGGGTTCTAACCTTTCACCCTGGCTCTTCAACCTTTACTTGGCACCTCTGGCCCACCTCATCTCTACCTTCTCTGCTAACTTTCAGTGTTATGGGGATGACACTCAGCTCTTCTACAGGCTCCCCTCAGCCTCCTCTCTCACTCATTCCTGACTGTCTATCCGTGATTCAGGAATGGTGTGCCTCAACGATCTCTTCCTTAAGCTTTTTTTCATCTGCTTCTCACTGAGAGTGAGGTCCTGTTTTCACCCTCCTGGCCAGCAGTTGTTTTCCTGCACATGTGGAGTTTGTGCCTGGCTGCTGACCATTCCATTAGGTAGGTGCACTTTTTGTGCATTACTGCACCTCCAGGGGAATTATTGAACCTGAAAAATCGAAATTGGAAAAAAAAGAGGAAAAAGGAAAAAAAAACGAAATTTACATAAAATTGTTGGAAAGGACGGTTTTATTTGGCATTTACATCGTGCTGCCATTTTTTTGAGCTTTTTAATACCTGGAGCTGCCTTGCTATTTTGAACGTGCAAGTTTTTTCCCCCTATTGCCTGCTTATTTGACTGTTTTTTGGCCCTTCCAAGATGGCTGCCGTGTTTTCTTTTGTTGTGTAGGCAGGCTGTGCTGAACCACCTATCCCTGTGCTGCACTTCCATTGGTTGCTGAGTGTTTTCTACCATCCAAACAGGGACCGGCAGGCTTCAGCCGGCCCTCTCAGCAAAGACCCACTTCTAAGGCCCCTGTCTGCTCCCAGTCTGCTTCCGGAACGCTAATTGGGGTCCTCCCTGCACCTTAACCACAATGATTCTGCCACCTCACTCCTCTAAGAAATCCGGACTGCCTCAACTTTGCCTCCTCCAGAACTATGGGTTAGTTCCCTCCTTATGGACTCACTCCTACCGTCTTTGACTATCACTGTTCTTTCTGCTTGTTACTCCCATGTTGTCATCCTGATGCGCAGTGCTTCCTAAAACCCTTTGCTAACATCCGATTCCAAGATGGAAAAGTCAAATTTCGCTGTTTTTGCTTTGTTCTAAAAAGTCAAATCTTGCTGTTTTTGCTTTGTGCTGAAAAGTCAAATCTTGCTGCCCATTACATAATTCTCTGTATTTTGCTTGTATACTGTTTCTTCTCTGTAACTTGCCAGACCAGCGACCTCACCATGCTTTTGTCCCACACCTATCTGCCTTAGCCCCCCCAGTATCTCCATCCTCTCCTCGTTTCCACCCCAATGGCACTTTCTGTTTCTCCTATCTTTTCCATCTGCTCCATTGACTATCCTGGCCTTCTCACTAAGTCTGGTAGGAAGAAGTTCAAAAAGGATATCTTGGCCTCTAACCGTGGTCTTCCTATCGCTGACACCTACTCCAATGCTTCCGCCAGACAGACCCTCACCGACATCCTCTTTGTTGTTCCTTTGCCAGATCTATGGACTCCTCATATGGTCTCTGCGCTCTGCCCTATCTCCTCCTCATTAATGGTGGCACTCGCTGGGAAGTTCTCATGGCTTCCTTCGACTCCTCTAAAGTCAGCATGTCTACCTAAATGGCACTGTCATGGTCCAAGGCCCTCAGGCCAATCTCCCTCCTCTTTGACAGGCGCTTCCATAGCCTCATCAATTTCCTCTCATCTCCTGCTGTCCCCTCCTCTTCCCCCTTGGCTACCTTGCCCTCTCTCTCCTCCCCCTCCTCCTCTGCTCCTCCTAGGGCTCTTTCTCCTCTGCAGGGCGTACCTCTGATCTGTACCCCTCCCCAGAAGGTCTTCAAGGCTGGCAACCTTCATCATATTGCCACTCTCAACTCTCGCTCTGCTGTCAAACACTCCTCTGACATCTGCCACCTCCTTGAAGAACTAGACCTTGATGTCCTTGGTCTTACTGAGACATGGTTCACGGCCAGCTCTGTCACAAGCTTTGACACTCTCCTCCCTGATGGCTACAAGATCCTCTCAGCACCCAGATCATCCCGGTCCGGTGGGGGGGTAGCCCTGATCTTTCCTGAGTGGATTCCTGCCCCTATCATTCCCACTCATACCTACTCCTCTTTTGAATGCCTTGTCTGTAGGCTTTCTCTCTCGCCTACTCTTTCCCTTACTGTGGTAACATCTACCGGCCTCCTGGTCCAATCACCTAATTTCTCTCTGAGTGGGTAGACCTCTCCTCCTCCCTCCTGGCCTCTACCACTCAACTCCTCCTCCTCTGTAGGCTCTCCTTGTGTCACGTCTCCCGTTGCTCGCCCTATCAGGAATCGCACGATCACACTCGCCACACCACACCTACCCACAAGAGGAGTCCCTGCACACAGAAAGAACCAGCAATTCGCCTGGCGTAGGAGGACACCAGCCTGTAGCCCCGGCGTCTACCGTCCTTCGTTTCGTTGGCAGTTGCCATGGAAGCGCACTCACGGCTGGCCACGCCCACGGAGACTCCCACAGCTACCCCGAACATCCGGCGTCTCGTGACCATGTGATCACGTCACGTCTCGCACGTCTGTGGGACATCATCACGGGACACATCACGTGACTGTTTAACCAGTTTAAAAGCATCTTGACAACACGGGTACAGCGCTTCACAGCTGATCTCTTGAGGATTGTTTAGCGCTCTGGTTTACCTGCTTTTGATCACAGACTTTGCGACCTCGGACTGTTCTACAGACTTTTCTTGCCTGCTCCTCGGATTTCTGCCTCTTGGATCCCGCCTTGTTTCCCCGACTCCTCGACCTTGGAACTCTCTATTGGTCTGCCTCTGGATTATCCCCTCTGAACCTTGAATCTTGGAACTTGGTTTTTGACCTTCTTGCCATTCTGGTCCATTCACATCAGACCCAGGTGTGACTCACCCACGAGCCGTGTAGAACGCCTCTTTCACCACCATCAGCAGTCTGTGGCTCTTGCCACGCTAAGGACCCCACCTACAGCACTCTTGGGTAAGCCTTGTTACTACTGATTGTTACCTGTACCAATTGCATTGCTCCTGTTTAACCATCACCCATTGCCTTACAGTGGTCAGGGGGTCCTTCCGGCGTTCCTGCTACCTGATTGATGGCTCAACACACCTGCGGCCTCAAAGATTGCACAGGCAGTGTATCATTTCTGTCTGTGCGGTACTTGGGGACGGAGGTACAATAATCTGCATGACCATCAAGATCAGAACAGACTGTGAAGCCTTCCTGGGCGTCCAGATTATGGATACCTCCTCCGGGGACCCTGTGGCCGCTCTAATGCAAGCGGTTGCGGCCCTTAGGACCGACATGGCCGCAGCCACAACATCCATCCACCATAGACTTGACGCCCTACAAAGCACACAGTTCGGCGACCCCAACCCCCCAGCTCCGCCTCCACCTCTGCCCACAGCACCCACAGTCCCCACTCCGGTGGTCCTCCCAACCTCCTTTCCTCTTGCTGCCCCCGAGCGCTATCAGGGGGATCCCAGGAAATATCGCACCTTCCTCAACCAGTGCAAACTTCACTTCTTGTGTAGACCCCAGCTCTTTCCTGACTCCGTTACCAAGGCAGCTTTCCTTCTTTCTCACCTGTCAGGTGTAGCGGCCATTTGAGCGAACCCATTACTAGAGAGCGATCACCCTGCCCTATACAATTTGGACCTACTAGTGACAGAGATGGCAAAGGTTTTTGACACCAGGTATAAGGCGCAATCCCGAGACCTGGAATTGCTTGATCTTACACAGGGAAAACAAACGCTGATTGATTACATCACCCGTTTCAATCAACTGGCTGCAGAGACCTCGTGGCCTGAAGAAAAGAAAGCCATAGTGTTCTACCGCGGCCTCTGTAGCCACATGAAAGACGCTCTTTCTGTGGTTCCGGCTCTTCCCTCAGTCTTCTCTGAGTTAGTGGACCTGGCTCTACAGGTGGACGCTCGCAGGTCTGAGCGGAGAGCAGAGACGGCTTTTTCCAACCAGACACTCCCAGCCCCGCCCGTCTCTGCCCCGGAACCCATGCAAATCGGCGGGATCCGGAGTCCCATCACCCAGGCCGAGCGGGAGCGTCGGAGAACCGATAACGCCTGTTTGTACTGTGGTACACTAGGGCACTACGTTAAAGAATGTCCCCGCCGCCCTAACAATAAAGCATCGGGTTTTCAGAAGGCTCGCCCCTAAGAATGGGGGTACGGGCGAGTCCTTCTCTGACCCCCACTGAACCTATATTTGGTCCCATCAGACCGATTGTGGTCCAGGCCCAGTTAAAACCAGCCGGGGATCTGGCACACTCAGTACAGATCGTGATCGACTCCGGGGCCACTGGCTGTTTTATTGATATCTCACTGGCTCACAACCTCAATCTACCCTCGATCAAGAAGTACCCGGAGCCGGTACAAGCAGTCGATGGTACCTCACTTGTCTCTGGTCCCATTGAGTACCAAACCGCTCCCATGTTAGTGGTGATTCAGGGCACGCACCAAGAGACGCTAGCGTTCGATCTCATTTCCACTCCGCAGTTCGGTATCATTTTAGGCATTCCGTGGCTCAAACAGCACAATCCCTTGATTAACTGGGGGCACTGGGCAGGTCACATTTGAATCTGAAGTCTGCCAGCACTTCTGTTTGATCGAGTCCACTACGATTTCATCCCCGGCCACCGTCCTTGGGGCCATGGCCTCCGCCAGCCTTGAGGAGACGGACCCATCTGCGAACGTCCCACACACTGTGGGGGCCATTACAGCGGGGATCCCCGCTGTCTATCATGGATTCGTAGAGGTGTTTGACAAAGTCACGGCAGAGGGCCTACCACCACATCGACCCTATGATTGCCCCATTGATTTGGTTCCTGAGGCTAATATACCAAAGGGCAGGATATACTCCTTATCTCCATCGGAGGAGTTGGTACTCAAGGAATACATCCAACAGGCCCTACGCTTAGGTCACATACGACCCTCTTGCTCTCCGGCTGCCAGTCCGATCTTTTTCGTGCCCAAGAAGGAGGGTGATTTACGTCCCTCTGTTGATTACAGACGGTTGAACGCCGTTACCGTCAAGAATCGGTATCCCTTAACCCTCATCTCCACGCTTCTAGACCGATTAACCAAGGCATCCATCTTCACTAAGTTGGACCTTCGGGGGGCGTACAACCTGGTTCGTATTCATAGCGGAGACGAGTGGAAGACGGCATTTTGTACTCGACAAGGGCTGTTCGAGTATACTGTAATGCCTTTCGGTCTCTGCAGTGCCCCTGCTTCGTTTCAACGCTTTGTCAACAAAGTGTTCTGCAACGTCTTAGACGTTTTCATCGTGGCCTACCTAGACGATATATTGATATTTTCGTCCTCACTGGAGGAACACATAGGCCATGTCACAGAAGTACTAACTCGGCTAAAAAAACATTCCTTGTACGCCAAACCCGAGAAATGTGTGTTTCATACTAGGGAAGTAGATTTCCTAGGCTTTCTTATTACACCCGGAGGCATATCCATGAACATGTCCAAAGTCCGTGCCATCATCGACTGGCCGGCCCCAACCAGTCTCAAACAGCTCCAGTCGTTTCTGGATTTTGCCAACTTTTATCGGCGATTTATTGCCGGTTTCTCGTCCATTGTCTCACCATTGACTGCCCTGACCAGTCCTCGGGTCCCGTTTTGTTGGACCTCAGAACACCAGTGTTCTTTTGAGACACTCAAAGCCAGATTCACCACAGCTCCTGTACTACAGCATCCCGACCCCGAACTCCCGTTTGTTGTGGAGGCCGATGCCTCTTCCTTTGCATTAGGCGCAGTGCTCTCCCAACCTTGTCCCTCCACGGGTCAGCTGCACCCCGTAGCATTCCACTCAAGAAAATTCACACCTCCCGAGTCCCACTACACAGTCACCGAGAAGGAGTTACTGGCCATTAAGGATGCACTACTGACCTGGCGACACCATCTCATTGAGGCCAAACACCAAACCGTGGTTTACACAGATCACAAAAACCTGCAGGACCTAGCCTCCCTTAAGTGCTTGAACAGTAGACAAGTGCGTTGGCACCTGTTTTTTGCCGCCTATGACTTCGTGGTAAAACACAGACCAGGGCTTTCACATGGTATGGCCGATGCTCTATCCCGCTCGCCCGGGGGGATTCTTTGCCCCTATACCCAGATACTCTTCTAAACGAAGGTCATGTCATATGCATGTGTACTCCTCCTCCCTCCATGCTAACTCTCATCCGCCAGTGGGTTTCACACCATCCACAAGCACTAACGGAATGGGATTTGGTACTCCAGGAAGGGTTGCCGTTCATACAAGATAGGCTATTCCTCCCCACTAGCAACGTACGTAACCAGGCACTTGCTTGGTCCCACGACGTGGCCATCAATGGGCACCCCGGACAGCACCGCACCTTGAAGTTACTAAAGCGATGGTGTTGGTGGCCATCTACGGGGCGCGATGTTCAACATTATTTAAACACTTGCTCCATCTGTGCACAGTGCAAGACACGCAGGGGTCGTCCCGTGGGTCTCCTTCAACCCCTACCTATCCCTCCCAGACCATGGCATACGGTCTCTATGGACCTCATTACAGACTTGCCTCGCAGACAAGGGTACGACTCCATCTGGGTGGTTGTCGATTCCTACACAAAGATGGCCCGTTTCGTTCCTTGTCACGGGATTCCCTCAGCCCCTGCTCTGGCCCAACTATTCTTCAAGTCGATCTTCTGTCTCTTTGGTCTTTCACAAGTCATTGTATCCGACCGCGGCTCGCAGTTGATATCCCGTTTTTGGCAGGCCCTTACCAAAATCCTTGGCATTGATGCCGCTTCTCAGCCTACCACCCGGAGAGCGATGGCCAAACCGAGAGGGTGAACCAGGCCCTCGAACAGTACCTGCACTGCCTGACCCTTCAGTATCAGGATACATGGTTGAACCTGCTCCATTTGCCCGAATTTGCATACAACAATGCCTGGCATTCCTCCACTGGGTTCTCCCCCTTCTATTCACTCTATGGGCAGCACCCTCGTTCTCTCCCTCTCCCCGATTTTTCTTCCTCCTCCACTCCCGCCGCCAATTTCTGTGCTCGTGATCTGCACTCTATCCATGCCCAGACACTGGTCCATTTGCGGGAAGCCCAGGCCTCTATGAAAACCAAGGCCGACAGGAAACGGGTAGCAGCTCCTGTTTATCGGGTTGGTGACCGTGTTTGGCTGTCGACTCACCATTTGCGGATCCCTGGTTGCCGGAAACTGTTGCCCCGATTTGTCGGTGCCTACAAGATTTCACATGTTCTGAACCCGGTGGCCCTACGGCTCTCTATTCCCTCTACCTGGCATATCCACCCAGTGTTCCACACCTCCCTACTCAAGCCTTATCTTGCTCCCACCTGGATGGTCCAGTCTCCTGCCCCTGTTTCTGTGTCCTCCCCGGATACGTATGAGGTCAGTGCTATTCTGGGTTCTCGTCTCTGCAGGGGTCGCCTCCAGTATCTGGTTGACTGGTTGGGGTATGGCCCTGAAGAACGCTCTTGGGTTCCCTACCGGGACATCCATGCCCCGCGTCTGGTTGCTCGCTTTCATCGGGATAACCCGTCCAGCCCACGGGGTCGTGGGCCTTTGAGGGGGGGCTCTGTCACGTCTCCCGTTGCTCACCCATCAGGAATCGCACGATCACACGCCTCACACCACACCTACCCACAAGAGCAGTCCCTGCACACAGAAAGAACCAGCAGTTCGCCTGGCGTAGGAGGACACCAGCCTGTAGCCTCGGCGTCTACCGTCCTTTGTTTCGCTGGCAGTTGCCATGGAAGCGCACTCACGGCTAGCCACGCCCACGGAGACTCCCACAGCAACCCCGAACATCCGGCGTCTCGTGACCACATGATCACGTCACGTCTCGCACGTCCGTGGGACAACATCACGGGACACATCACGTGACTGTTTAACCAGTTTAAAAGCATCTTGACAACGCGGGTACAGCGCTTCACAGCTGATCTCTTGAGGATTGTTTAGCGCTCTGGTTTACCTGCTTTTGATCACGGACTTTGCGACCTCGGACTGTTCTACGGACTTTTCTTGCCTGCTCCTCGGATTTCTGCCTCTTGGATCCCGCCTTGTTTCCCCGGCTCCTCGACCTTGGAACTCTCTATTGGACTGCCTCTGGATTATCCCCTCTGAACCTTGAATCTTGGAACTTGGTTTTTGACCTTCTTGCCATTCTGGTCCATTCACATCAGACCCAGGTGTGACTCACCCACGAGCCGTGTAGAACGCCTCTTTCACCACCATCAGCAGTCTGTGGCTCTTGCCACGCTAAGGACCCCACCTACAGCACTCTTGGGTAAGCCTTGTTACTACTGATTGTTACCTGTACCAATTGCATTTTCTCACACTGGCTTTTCAACCAATACCTGGCAACTCTCGCCCACTGCATTGCCGCTTTCTGCTCAAATTTCCAGTGCTACGCTGACAACACTGAACTCATTTTCAGGCTGCCCTCTTCCACCTCCTCTCCCTCTCTCATCCTAACTGCCATTCAAGATTGGTGTGCCGCCAATGATATTTCTCTGAATGCCAGCAAGATGCAGATCCTCCTCATCGGCACATATTCACCATCCTTTCCCCTCACTCTTTGGATGGCCTCCCTTGGCCCTCCTCCTACTCCCACCTCCGAGGCTAAGAACTTTGGGGTCATCTTTGATTCCACCCTTTCCTTCTTCGCCCACATCTCTGAGGTCTCTAAAAAGTCAAATTTCCTTCTGCACCTCCTCAGAGGTACTCTGCCTTTCCTCTCCTTTCCCAAGAAGCTCATGGTATCCCAAGCTCTGGTTCTCTCTAGCTTGGAATATTATAAAAGCCTCTTTTTAAATCTACCTGCCTCTACTCTCCGCCCTCTGCAACTAATCCAGAACAGGACTGCGAGACTTGTCCTTGGCCTCAAGCCCTGGAATCGTATCTCTCCAGCTCTAAAATCTCTCCATTGGCTCCCAGTGGATGCAAGGATTAAATTCAAAACCCTCTGCATTGTCCACAAGGCTTTCTGGGGCCTGGGTCCAAAATACCTTCAGCTATCCCTCCGCAAATACCTCCAACTCCCTCAGGGTCAGTCGTTTTTCAAAGAAACGAGCTGGGGGTAGATATCTGTCTTCGGCTGGGGCCTCCCTCTGGAACAGCCTCCCTGCCACTCTAAAACTTGAGGAGAACCATCTCCGGTTCCGGAAGCACCTCAAGACCTTCCTCTTTTCTTCTGCCTTCGCTCCCCCTCTTCCCTGCTGATCTGTTCTCTGTTGGCACCGTGCACCTGGCCACCCTCTGTCCTCTGGGGCCCAGGTACCTGCTCACCCTGCCACCCTCCCGCACTGCCTCTGGGCCACCCCTTGCACTGGGGTCTGTATCTGTACCCATACAGCCCCCCTTTTTCTTCCTGCACTTATCAGACCTACCCTGTCTGCTGCCTTAAACCTGGCACTTGCAAATTACTTGCTGCACTACCACTGTTTGTTGCCTTTATTATTTATTGTTATTTATTTGTTTCTCCACTGCTTCGCACTTTCCACTTCTCCTCCCTTCCATGCACTTCCCCTCCCCCTTTCCCATGCACTTGCACGTTCTCAATGTCACTGGGCCTAGTAAGATCGCTGTTTTGTTCTCCCCTGTTCCCCTCCCTTGCCTTGTCACGCTCTGAAACACTTGTGTACGAGTGCAATAGAAATAAAATATCAATCGATATCAATAAATGCCAGTAATACTGTGATCCTTCTCATTGGGACCCCTGCTCTCGCTTCCCCTCTTTCACTCTGGCCCGCCTCCTGGGGCCCTCTACCCGCACATTCCTGCGGGGCAAAAAACCTTGGTGTCATCTTCGAATCCACCCGCTCCTTCTCTCCTCATATCACGGAAGTCCCACAACCAGCTTGACCTCCTCATAGGTATTTTTCCATTTCTCACTTTCCCCCCAGAGGCTCACCGTCTCCAGAGCCCTGGTTGTCTGTAGCCTGGACTACTGCAACAGCCTCTTTCTAAATGTGCTTGCCTCTACTCTTTGTCCTTTGCAACTAATCCTGAACAGGACTGAAAGACTTGTCCTTGGTCTCAAGCCCAGGGATCGTATCTGTCCAGCCCTGATACCTGTCCACTGGCTCCCGGTTGCTGCAAGGATCAAGTTGAAGACCCTCTGCTTTGTCCACAAGGCTTCCTGGGGCTGGGGACCACACTATATCCAACTCTCTCTTCCTAAGCATTTTCCTTCTCAAGCCCTCCGCTCATCTACTTCCAACTCTCTGAGGGTCAGACGCTTCTCCAGGCAGAGAGTGGGGTGTAGATCTCTGTCCTCAGCAGGGGCCTCCCTCCGGAACTCTCAAACCTGAGCAGAACCACCTACGGTTCCAGAAGCAACTCAAGACCTTCCTTTTCACTCCTGCTTTCTCTCTGTCCCCTACTGATGTACCTGTCTGCTGCCCTAACTGGTTACCTGGTCACCCTCTGAACCTAATGGGCACCAGATTCCTTCATGACCAGTAACCCTTTGCACTGCCTCCGGGCCTCCCATGTACTTAGGGACTGTATCTGCTCCCCTAGAGTCCCCTGCCTCCTTGCACTTACTTGAGCCGGCCACCCCAGCAGCACTTACTTGAGCTTGCCTTTTGCACTCTACCCCCTCCGTCCCCTGGCACTTCTCCTCTCCCTTCACCCTTGCACTTGCACAATCTGAATGGCACAAGGCCTAGTAAGATCGCTTGTTTTGTGCCTCCCTTTGTCTCCCTTTCCTTCTCTTGTGAAGCCTAGAAACACTTGTGTACAGACGCGTTATACATGATGTATCATATCATATCATATATCATACCATTAAAGACGTAGAGGCAAGTGCAATGCATTATCTTCTTTCTCGAATCCAGCAGCAATGACATAAATATGCTTTACAAAACGTTTATGTGCAGCATCACCAGTTTAGCAAAGGCACATGAAATGGAGCTCCTTAAGGAGGAGGGGCAGTGACTTCCGCACATCCAATGAGGATAGGTCCCAGCACATACAAGCCTGTGCAAGTAGTCCCTCTTCCTTTTCTTTAGTGCTCTAAAACAAAAGTATAATATTACTGTAAAACCGGATCAGGCAAAATAATACATCTCGCTGTCCAGTTCTGCAGTTCAGAAGAGCAATCCAGGTTCCTTTCCCATTCTGTCAGTCCTTGCTAACCAGAATGAGACCAACCTAAGTGGAGTGTCTGGGACCTTTGCACACCACACTCTTCATTATCCTGACCTGTGCAAATAGTAGGTAACAATAAAAAAAGGAACCGTCAGAGACAGGTAAGCAGTAATATCTTTTATCGCTCATAGGAATGGGAAATGTCATCATGAATATCTCTGCAGCAAGGGTTGTCCAACTCCAGGCCGCAAGGGCCGGAACCATGTCAGATTTTCAGGAGATCTCTCAAGAATATTCATGAGATAAATTTGCAAACCATGATCCCAAATGTATACTAGTTCAGAGATCACTACGGATGGAATTGACTATTATTGCAGTTTCTTTCTGAAAACTCGCAGAATGTCCAAATTGCCTTGTCCTGTTATCTATATGCCAGAGAGAGATCAAATATCTGTGGGGCATAAGGCACAACATACCATCAGAACCCTTTGTGGAAACAGTAATTTCTGTGCAACTGCAACGTATTGACGAGTGATAATGACAAAATGAGTGTAAAAAAAGACAGGTGTTTATTGGCCTATTGAAATGAGGGGAAATGGTCCTACATGAATCTTTGCTCCCTGAAAGCATTGGTGTTTCATGTGGGAACTTTTATAAAACAGCAGATCAGGGGATGACCAATGCATTCTTTGAGCAGGAAAAAGTTCTTTCTTTTGTGGAAAATTAAAAGCGAAAGTCTCCTAGCAGACCCCCTGTAAATTTACACGTCTGTGATGTTCTCTGGGAATTATAACCACTAAGGCACAACTTCAATCCCCTCTTAATTACAAGGGCCAGCATGTGTATATTAAATAGATAAGCGGATGGGCAACCAGACTCTAAGAAAAGGATGTTAGAAAAATCCTGTAGAATCAAGACACCTGTAGAGTAGGTTTAGTACAGCAAATAGACTGCCTTAATCTGGATGCCCACTAGGATTTAAGGTAACTAATTACAGAAATGTTGAACCAAATACATCAAGACCAAACTAAGAGGGTGGCGCTAGAGAGCCTGACCAAGATAGCGGTCCCTACTTGAGCTCCGCCCGTGGCTCCTCCAAATCCTGATAAAAAAGCCACTTCTGAGGCAGCTCAACCACCAACACGGTACCACTGGAAGCAGTTGAAAGCCACTTCCTGTGCCTTGAATTCCGATCCGATAGCAGCTCCTGCTGTGCCCACACTGCAGCCTCGACCTAGCCGCCGGCGTGATGAGGAGCTGGTGAACAGCAGGATACATTCCGATCCTGGCTTGCCTGGAGGCGCTAAGAAATGTGCTGCATCTGCTTGAGCGGGACACGACTGGAGGCTGTGAGGGGGGAGAGCTGAAGAGCGACACAGCCCCGCCCAGGCAGCAGTGCAGAGGCAGAACCCTGGATGTGCGGGTCCGGCCTGGAGCAGAGGCAGTTTGGAGCCCGCCCCTGAGGCCGGCCACACAAACTACAGCCGGATGACAATCCGGGCAGAGTAGGTGAGCAGCAGTGGGGGGCACCGGGCAGCAAAAGGGCTCATCCTATCCCCCCCACAGAGAAATACCAAGTGGCACCCCCCACGAGGAGGGGCTGTAACCTGCCTGGAGTCCCGTGGAGCAGCCTGACACGGCCAGAGGGAGGAGGCAGTTGGGAGCCTGCCCTCGGGCCCGAAATACTTGTCGAGATCCCTAGATGGTCTGGTGGATGGACCTGGTAGTGGGCGACCTAGTGGGTTGCAGGACTGAGTATTGAAGGAGCTGCAGAAGGGCGCGCATTCCTGGCCTAATGAGACGGCAGTACCTCCATAGATCTACACTGCACAGCTAGGGAGCAGAGGCAGTTTGGAGCCTGCTCCCACCGTGAAGGAATCTAGACCAGGTGACTGATTAGCACACAATGTAGAAAAGGACCCCGGAGGCAGGACGCTTGGTCGGTGACCCCTCCCGGTACCTGAACAGTGTGCTGAGTGGTGCTGACACGGAGCTATAGTGGGGGGCCGACCCGGTGCAGGTGTTGGTGGACGGGGCAGACCTGAGTGGGCTGGAGTGCAGGTGGGCCCACGAAGATGGTGCAGAGGTGGCACTGGGACTAGAGGTTGGATTCGCAAGGTAGGGACGCCTTGGGGGGGGGAAGAACCCTCACAGATACTTTGTTGATAAGAGTGGGACCTCTACAATATACCCGGCTTCACGGTGCGACTTGTTGCCTCCTCCCCTGTAACAGGGGGTCGGCTTGGCTGCTTCCCTCCCCTGCCATCCGGGACCACATCACAGCGCCAGCGGAGGCTCTCTGGTTCCCAAGGCCAAAGTGGTTCTTCTTTGGCCTTGCTGGAGAGCACCACACAATTAGAGCGCCGGGCGGGCGCTGTGACGAGCAGCCCAGATGGGTCCATCTACTTTCGACAAGCCCTGTGACGGTCTACAACTACACCGAAACCCGGCCCATTGCCAGAGCATTCCTCACCAACTTTCCTGGGTCCGAGTTAATCCTCCCGCAACATCGAGAAGACTGATAAAACACAATGAAAGCTCACCTTCGAGGGGGATGACCTCCTCCAAGACATCCAGGTCACAGCATCAGGCGGAGACACCAGTACCTGCAGAAACGATGGCAGAGGGAGCCACTATGATCCCAGAAGCGGACATTAAGGAAATACTGCTCAACCTCAAGGCGGGCATTGGAGGACTCGATTCGAAGCTGGACTCGCTCTCCTCCAAGGTCGACCTACTTCAACATCAGCTGGACAAACATGGTGATCGCTTGGACGAGGTAGAACAAAGAGTATCCGGACTCGATGATGGGTCCGCCTTGCTTGTCGCCAGGGTGTCATCCCTCGAAGTGCAGGTTGAAGTGGTAATGGCCAAAAATGAGGAAGGGCACCCAGAAATAATATTCGTCTGGTCGAGATCTGAGAAAGACATGGGAAGTTAAAGATGGAGGAATTTGTTAAAGCCCTATGCAAGGAACTTTTTGGAGGGCCCGAGTTGTCTCCTCTGTTTGTGGTAGAAAGAGCCCACTGCATACCGGCGGCTCGACCAATACCTGGAGCGCCCCCGCCCCATTATCGCTCGCCTCCTCAATTACAGAGACCGGGACACGATCCTGCCTCTGGCTAGAATTAAAGGAGATCTGCAGTATGATGGGGACAAAATTGACATATATCCAGACTTCTCTGTGGCGGTGCAGGCCTCACGACGGTCCTTCACAGGGGTCAAGAGACAGTTGAGAGATCGCAGCATTTCATATTCCATGCTGTTCCCTGCAATACTCTTCTTCACATCACCGGAGGCAGCAAGCTTGTTTCTGGATGAGATTGGCAGGCACCCTCCCCTTAACAACCAAGACCCCAAGAGGACAAACGAGAATGGGCTGGGCAGATCGGAGAGACCTGGGATGATGGGACTCAGATGGGCCTTTTTCCAAGAAATCCATCTTACAGAACAAATGCGGCGCCAACTGGGGATGTCACAGATATTTCTCCTACTACTCCTCTTAAGCAAGAGGGGTCGCCATCCTGATCGGCAGGGGCGTAAAGTTTCACCTGATAATGACACCAAGAGACGATGATGGGCGGGCTCTCCTGGTGTTTGGGGTTGTCAAGGGTGCACCAGTGGCCTTTGTGAACTCCTATGGTACCAACGTGGACAGTACAAATGCATTTGATTGGCTCATGGTACATTTAGCTCGATGTCATGATGCCACCATTATGTGGGGGTGGGACCTGAACACCGTGTTGGACCCCCTTCAGGGTAGGACTGGGGTGGGACACGGTAGTGTACATAGGGCAAGCTTACAAGTATAAGAAATATGTAAAACATTCAACCTTATTGATGCTTGGAGACATCAACACAGAGGGGATAAAGACTATACATACCACTCCTGGGATCACGGATCCAGCTCCTGGCTCGACTAACTGTTGGTGTCCTGTGAGGGGGGTTCCAAATGGGCGACTGTCAAATACTCTACTCTTTCCGATCATGCTCCTGTTTTGTCGGAATGTGGCTGGGGAGGACAGGAGGGGGGCCACTCCTGGTGATTTAAATCTGGCGCTTTGCAGGACTCGGTGTTCTGCAAGGAACTACAGGCGGAAATCCAATCCTACCTTCAGGACAACGACGGCTCTGTTGCTTCGGTCAGGGTGCTCTGGGAGACCCTTAAGTGCTTTATCAGAGGGGTATGTATGTCCAAAAAAAATGGGATTCTCCGGGGCATGATGAGGTAACATACGGTGGAGGAATCCAGGATCAAGGACGTTAGAAATAGAGTATGCAGCAACCTCAAACATCCCGTACTCTTGCGAAGCACCGGGAGGATCGATAGGTTCAGAGCCACCGTTGACCGTGAGATTCGGTTCCTGGCCCGCGGCCACCAAATACGCCAATACAGCGAGGGGCAGAAGCCGGGGACACTATTGGCCCCACTAATAGCTGCAGATAAACGGCCCCCACACGTGAAATGCATTAGGGATCCACAGCGTAAACTAGTGTGCTCCGAGGAGGGTATTGTAGCAATGTTTCAGGAAGCACTGCAACACTACCTAGATGAGTTGGAACTATATTGGGTGGAGGCACATCTTTGCGAACCTCTTAATCAGACAATATCCCTGGAAAAAATGTTACGGGTAATTAAGAAACTCCTGGGATCGAAGTCGCTGGGGCCCGATGAGCTAACCGGTGAGCTCTATAAGGCTTATGCCCCTATCCTGGCCCCGATGCTCCTCTGAGTATATGAGGAATTGCTTGCGACTGGGTCACTTCCCCCCTACCTTGCGTGAGGCAAATATGGTGTTGATACATAAACAGGGGTAACCACCTGAACATTGCACCTCATATCAGCCAATCTCCCTAATCAACGTTGACAAAAAAATATTTGCCAAACTCCTTGCAAACCGACTGCTCCCACTGATGCCTGGACTGGTGTTGGCATATCAGGCGGGATTTATTCCCGGAAGGAGCACCACATTTGGTCTCTGTCGCTCTCTTCAGTATCATGGAGGCACTCGACCGCAGATCCCAGGCGATTGCTGGGTTTTTAGATGCCGAGAAGGCCTTTGACTCTGTCGAATGGCCTTTCTTGTTCTCACTACTCCAGAAATTGGGACTTGGCCCCTTCCTCATCAAATTGGTCTCTCATTTATACATCAATCCCTCAGTGAAAATGATAGTGGGGCAAGTGAGATCGGTCAGCTTTGAGATGGGAAGGGGGACCCGACAAGGATGTCCTCTCTCCCCACTCCTGTTTGCCTTGGCAATGGAACCGTTGGCGGCGATCCTTAGAGAGCGACGCATCCAGAGGGTGCTCAGCCTTGGCCCGCACAGATTGATCATATCTCTGTACGTGGATGATGTGGCCCTCTACATTAGCAACCCAGAGGACAATCTGTGCCCAGTGATGAGGGAGGTGCTGCGCTTGGGGAATTGTCAGGCCTGGAGATTAATTACAGCAAGTCTGTGGTGTTCCCCCTTGCGGAAAGAACCGTAGAGTTTAAAGACGAGTTTGGCCTTAGGTTGGAGATGACTGGAGACTGGTATCTTGGGGTGCTGGTATCTCGTAATCGGGAGGACCTGTTCTGCGATGTTTATGGGAGGGCGACCGGGAAACTTCAGGAGGCGATGGACAGATGGCGGATGCTTCCAATTACGTTAATTGTGCGAATATCTATTGTTAAAATGATCATACTCACCAAATTCTATATCTCTTTCTCAATGTTCCCCTACTGCTGTTGGATGGCTTCTTTCATCGACTGCGCAGGCTTATCCTCGATCTGATATGGTCTGCGAGTACCAGCAAGGGTGGTGTACACGACATTGACACAACCGGCAACAAGAGGGGGCCTGGCTCTACCCAATCTCGAGTGTTACTATTGGTGGGCGCATGCGCACTTCCTTGGGCACTGGTATGCCACACAGTTTGTGAGGCCGCACGTACAGATGGAATGGGCACTAGTGGCCCCTAATATGCTGCGGCCAATGATCCTCGAGGAGCCTCGGGCAAAACCCAACACACTAAACGTGGTTAAAATAACCTGCTCCGTCTGGAAAAAGATGGTGGGGAGGGTAGGCCTTACCATTCTCTACTCACCTCTCCTTCCAGCATGACACATCCCTGGCTTGTCTATAACTTGTGAATGGGTATATCTTCAATGGACAAAAACTGGGAATTGAGACCTTCGGCGATCTATTCGTGGACGAAGTGTTCCTTACGGGCCAAAAGGCAAGAGAACGGGCGGGGGGCAACTTGGAGTTGGATTTTTTTTGTACTTCCGATTGCGGCATGCGCTTAGGGGCCTCCTCGCATCACTTCCAGCGTACCCCTCGGTGTGACCACTAATACAAGGGGTGATTCAATCACAGGGGGAAGGCTGCCTAGTTTTGCGGCTTTACAATGGCTTGATGTCGGAGGTACCATGGGAGGGAAGAGCACAAAGGAGACAATGGGAGACAGCTCTGGGGGGATCTATCAGTGATGAAGACTGGGCGTACGTGATAAGACAAACTGAAAAGGTTTCCCTAAATTCCAAAAATAAGCTAATACATTTTAATTTCCTACACCAGGTCTACCACACTGCAGCCAAGCTCTATAAACACTTCCCCGCTATCCTAGCTGCATGTGTCAGCTGTAATTTCGACCCAGCTGGTTTTCTCCACCTGGCATGGGAGTGCCCACGGGTCTATGAGTTCTGGTCAGAGATGTTAACCAAAACCTCTCTGATTATAGGGTAATCACTTGAACCAGACCCTACTTTAGCCCTTTTGAGATGTACAATGGCCATGCAGCCCGCGAGAAGGCGGTTGGTGGGACTATTGCTTGTGCTGGCACGTAGGAGAGTGGCCATGGCATGGAGGAGGGGGCGCCCTCCAAGCGTGCACGGGTGGCTACAGGACATTGCTTATTGCCATGATGTCGAGACTGCCTTCATTTGCACTCTATCATTGCATGCGGTTTACAGTCACTATTTCAAATAACATTTGGTTGAAAGTCAAAATGTCGAAAAAATGTCGAATTTTTTTTTTTCGAATGTCTTTTTTTGTTTGATTTTTGTTTGAAATGGGGGGTTCCCCCTAACCCCCCTTTTATTTTATTTTTTTCTGTTTTAACCCTTTTTTTTAACTTGCGGAACCAAAAAAAACATCTAAAAAAAAAAAGAAAGCATTCGAAATCATTTTTTCGACTTTTTTGTCATTCGACCAAATGTTTTTGACATTTTGACTGGATACCATTGCATGCTCCTCTCCCAGAGGTGTGGGCCCATACATTCAATACCTGATTACAAAAGTGGACTGACTATGTTGCATGCAGTACTGATGATGTTTAAGTTTCGACTTCTGTCAATCTATACTTTCATTCTTAGGTGGGCGGCTAGGGGAATCGTACTCCATGTATGTTTCTGTTTGTTTGTTGAAATACAAAAATAAAGTATTAACAAAAAAAAGACCAAACTAAGAGGGAGGGGCTATACTCTTACTAGCCCTTGCTATATTTTCCATATGGATGCATGAAATTTAAATCATCTCCTTAAATGTGCAACATTAAAGAGCCATCTTTGTTAGGACAGTAAACATCCTGGATAGAACAAACAGGCAATTGAAACAAACTTTCCAATATGTGTATTCCCCATATCATTTGAATAGACTACCGACCATCCAGACATTAACCCTTAAGAGAAAGGAATAATCCTTTCCATGAACCATAAAATGGACAAAGCTAGTTTAGACTGTGCCATAAGGATCAAGATAAAATATCTAGGGACTGATCTTTTGCCCTCACCTAGACCTTATCTACATATCTGGAAATTAACATCATTTGAGAGATGTCCCATGCAATCCCTGTTACAGGCTTGTTCATGTCAACTCTGCTACCAATGTTAATACTTGCCTTATTTCCATATGGTACCAACAGACAGGGCTGACTGATGACATGAGAACCACAGCGTTCTGAGAAAAAACACTACCTATTACAGATAATGTAATGTCAGGTATTCCGAACCAACAACTAGATGGGAATGTACAGAGAAACCCATACCATTCCTAGGCATATAGGGTGACAAAGCAACCCTCTGGAGCAATGGAAAACAACCTTCTTAATTCTGTCACCATGCTGAGACAAGGCAAATACACCTTTTGACATTCTATATTTTTCTATCACATCTAACTGGTATCCTCTTCCATAGGGATGTAAAAAGAGTTGCCATCAACCCAGGAGGAAGGTATAATACGCCTCTCTGTGTCTTTAATAGAATCTAAACCCCAGCCACGACAGTGAGGGTGAATAGCCATTCTATGGGCCTCATTACGATCCTGGCGGTAGGGGGTTAACGGCGCCGGTAGAGCTGCCGGTGCCGTTAACCCCCTACCGCTTCTTTACGAGGTCTGCTCCCGGGTCCCGCTAAGGACGACTGGTAAAACAAGACGTCCTTAGCGGGTTCCACAAGCAGACCAGGATGCTAACAGGCCCATCATTAACGGGCCCGTTGTTAGCATCCTCCCCATTCCCATTGAGCCCTACGGGGGCTCAAATGGGAATGGGGATGTACCGGGTCCGGGTTCCTTGAATGGGGAAATACTGGGCCCTCCAAGGTCGGAATGGCCCGGTATTTCCCCATTCAAGGAACCCGGACCCGGTACCCGGTATGGGGGTAGCCATGCCGCTAAAAGCAGCATTGCTACCTCCTTACTTGGAATGAGGCCCTATGCCAAGACTGACGGCTTCCTATTATGCAAGTTGAAAGCTATCTTGCAACATCCTACGTCACATGTCTGTGAGTACAGATGGCCTACAACAAATGGGGAAGGATGCACCAAAAGAAACATAAATATATCCATGTGACAGAGAATCCCTCAAAGGACTTGTACCGGAAACCCAAGTGAAGGTTAAAGGAAAGTCAATCGACGTATGCATATGTGTCTGTCAGCCCAATCAATCTAGGGATGAAAGGGGAAATGATAACACAACCCCAATGATAATGCTGATGACAAATCTGCTGAAAGCTGTTGACAAAATAAATCAAAACACTGCACACCAAGATAAGAATATTTGGAAAGAGTGAACAATTCTCCTCTAAGAAGGCCAGAAAGGCAAGACGTTCTTTGGGAAGAGGCAACTCGCAGTGTAAGTAGGCACCAGACTGTTATAATGTGTATAGTGTTTGCCCAATACCCTTTCACATGACAGGGTTGATTGTGTGTGCAGTTATGAACAGATAAACGTTTGCAAAGTTAACCTTGACAATAATATGACTCTTCTCACGCAAAATGCACAGGCAATGAATTTTCGGAACGCCTTTATGAGGCTTACAGAGACAATTGTCAAACCTTGTCAATGTCTGCAGCACTTAAGACAGGAAACAGGAATACAAAGCTGTGACCTTGGCATGTATACAAAGTCAAATTCCTGGACCGGCAAACTACGAGTTGTGCTTGCGGGTGCCTTTCTGCCCGGACCTGGCGGGCAGAAAGGCACCTGCGAGCACAGTATGTCGAATGCATGTATGTCGGTGCATCCGACCTCCTCATTCCCATTGAGCCCTATGGGGCTCAAATGGGAATGGGGAGAATTCTGTTCCGGCGCCTGCAAAATGGCAATTATCAGGTCCGGCAGGGCCGTAAGGACCTGGTAATTGCCCATTCGCGGGTGCCGGAAACTTTCGGAAGTTTGGCGGCAGCCTGCTGGACCAGTAATTGCCCTTTCGCGGGCACCGGAACGGAATGCTCCCCATTCCCATTTGATCCCCGTAGGGCTCAATGGGAATGGGGAGGTCGGATGCACCGGCACCGTTGTAAACAGTGCGGGTGTATCCGACATGCTGTGCTCGCGGATGCCTTTCTGCCTCCAGGTCGTACCTGGCGGGCAGAAAGGCACCCGCAGGCACAACTCGTAGTTTGCCAGTCCAGGCCCTACGGTACTGGCAAGCTTACCGGTACCGTAGTTCCCGGACGGCAAAACTTATAATGATGCCACTGTGTCGGGACACCTTTGGGGACACCCACGGGAAAAAGTAGACTAGTTCCATTGTGATCATCCATCAGGGACTGAGGGAAAGCAGCACGCCCCACTCAGAAATGGAACCAAAACAAAAAGGTGAAACACCCTTGCGCTTTCGACAGGCACAGATCCGTTCCGGGTGAAGCTGAGTTATGTCTTTGTGAGGAAAACATGAGTGGGTGGGAAAGCAGCACTGGCCCAATCCAGCGAGGAACTCTGCAGGCTTCCAGAAGCCTTCGCACTGGCAGTGGAGTGTCCCTTCAGCAGCACCTTAGAAAATGGGAACAGGCCGGAACGTGAAAAATGAGAGACACTGCGGGAGTCCTCTGCCTCCCCTGAGGGACTACCTGCATGGGCTTTTATGTGCTGTGACCTTTCCTGTTTGAATGGGGAGAGGTCATGGCCCCTCCTCTTTGTGGAGCTCCATTTAATGTGTCTTTGTTAAACTGTTACTGCTCCACACAAAAGGTTTGTAAAGTATTTATTTTTCTTTACTGCTGATTAGATAAAGAAAATAATGCGTAATAGGAAGCTCCCGGTTTTTACATAGAATTAATGCTCATTGTAGCTCAATGTCCGTTAGAAAATAGTGACATGATTGCTGCTGTGGCTCTCTCCAAAGTATTCATCCAGCCCAACGCATTTTTTTAAAAAGTTCAAATTAGGCACCACCCTGCAGGGTCCCCACTTTCTTTCTCCCTCTCCCCCACTCTCTGATCTACATCATCTCCTGGTTATGCTTGGGCACTCAGGTTGCACAACATGTCGCATAATTGAACATGATTGATTACTGATGTCTGAGGACCACGTGCTCTCCACATGCACTCACTCGTGGTCTCCCTGGTGCTCTTACTTCACATTAGATGATGGCAAAAGTAAAAAAAAAGTAAGCAAAGTGCAGTGTTCCCTATTGCCTGGGCCTTTCTGCCTTCAGCCAGAACCAACTTGCATAGACTGCCACACCACAAATCCTCCTGCAACTCTTCTTGCAGATCGCAGTCAATGGAAAGTCATCCACAATGCCACTCAGTTAGGCACTTCATCATACAATGGGCATCATTACGACCGTGGCGGTAGCCGTGCCCTTATTATGGCACGGTTGCCGCCGGTAATAATTTTTTACCGGGTCCAAGAAAAGGGCAATAACCGGGTTATGCTGACCTTGGCGGACCCGGTAATTGCCCTTTTCTTGGACCCGGTAAAAATCAATTCCCATTTGAGCCCCATAGGGCTCAATGGGAATGGGGAGGATGCTAACAACGAGCCCGTTAATGACGGGCCCTTGGTTAGCATCCTGGCCTGCTAGCGGGTCCCGCTAGTAGGCCTCGTAATAGGGCATCCCGTAATGAACCGTGCCGGTCTCGTACCGGTGCCGTTCATTACGGGAGCACCAGGGTCCTACTGACATCACATGTCTTATTGTTGCATGTGTCACCACCATGTCACACAGGGCGTCTCTATTGAAATAGGCCTTAGAAATGAAAAGATCATTTGAAAAACATCTATTTAAATATTCTTTGCCACTCCGTGGGTTCTGGTTCTCAGTGGGGAGGGCACAGTAGCAAGATGTAGATATACACAACTCTCAAACAAATGTACAAAGCAATGCTAATGCATCCCTCTATGGATGATTCTAGTCGCTACTTACATTATGGAGCAGGAGGTGGGCTATGGGTTATGCCCACCAGAGTATTCTTTGACCAGCCTGAATGGCCATTTTTTTTCGACACAGGTTAGATATTATGTTGTGGCAATCACATGGACTTCATCTGTCCCGTTGGGTGGAAAAGGACCCTCTAGGAGGCATACCGGAGTGCGGGTAACTGCTGCCATGTTTACAGGCTACCACATCTACATACCCACCAATATGCTTAGGTGATTGACTACAATTCATTTCATATAAAGCACCCACAGTGGGTTTAGAACACAAACCAGTTTATTGTCTACACACTACTGTACTCTGCTTGCTACATTTCGTACCAATCTGCAGCTGGCAAGATATAAGTGCCCAAGGCCCTGTAATGCATTGCCTTTAGCTGCATTTTGGTCACACAAAGTCCAGAAACTCTTTGCTTTTAACTGCATTTTGGTCACCTACGGCCCTGTAATTGATTATTCTTAGTTGCATGTTGGTTGCCCAAGACCCTGTACTTGATTGCCTATTACTGAATTTTCCTGCCTAAGGCCCTGCAATTCATTTTTTAATTGCACTTTGGTCACCAAAGGTCTTGTAATGCATTGCCTTTACCTGCATTTTAGTCCCTCAGCTCACCTCCCCTATACCTCTTCCACATTGGATGATGCCCACCATTATATTACCAATCCTACTCATCCTCCTTACTGTCCTTCCGATTGCTCTCTGTCATGGCCTTCTAACCAGCCAGTTCCCACGCCCCTCTGTTCCCCTACCAATCAGTCACTCTCATCCTAAATAACACTCCAGGTGCTCCTCTATCCGCCTCCAACCATCTCCAACTTCATCTACCCCATCTGTGTCCCTCCAGCTACTACTATCCATTAATCCTTTTTTTGCCCAAACCTCTTGGTGATAGCATCACTGAAACCCGTATTCTCCAGCATTGGATCTTTCATGGATTCACATGCTTAGAATATTCCCCGTCGTCAGGCTGGGAACCCTCAGTACATATATATATAGCCGTTTTCCATAGGAAACATTTCAACACTTCTGTGTCCTATCTACGTTGTTTTGGGCTGCTTATGCGTGCCCCAATAGGGCGTAACGGTATAAATGCCCCGCCCTCACGGCTCCATTCAGATTTCAACCGTCTTCCAAAGTAGTGGGATCACCTCGTATCATCTACTATTTTACTAGGTTGTTTTTTCGTTTTTTCCTAATGTCTGGGAAAGCTCTATTTCGTCCGTGCGCTACATGCGGATTAAAGTCATATGGACTGTATATATTGTCTCCACCTCACCATTTGGCTGACAATCGTGACATTTGTAAAGGCTTCTCGCAGAAGACCCTCAAAGACCGAAATAGATGGCTGGAGGCTGGGTTGAACGACGGAGCGGGTGCGTACCCCCCCTCGGAGGTAGGCTCAACGCATAGCTTGGCCTCAAGAACTAAATCTCCAGTGGTCCCCCACCGTTCCGTATCGGCTGAACCTCTGGCGAAGAAAGTGCGTTCGATGGAGAAAAGCTCCTCGGAAAAACATTCCACGAGGGAGTCGTCATCGAAAACAAAAACTTCGTTCTCTTCCTCCTCATCAAAAAAGGAGAGAAAAGACCTGTCAAGATCCTCCTCAGGTGATAATCATAGATCATCCTCGAGTCGAGATTCGTCAAAACACAAATCAAGTTAAAAAAAGGCAGGAGCGCCTCAGAATTCTGCGCATCCACCGGTGTCGTCGACGGGAGTTCGATCGTCGTCGCCCTCACTACCATTGATGCAGATCGTCTCTTCAGTAGGTTTGCCGAGTCATATGGTGGCGACGACGACAGTGACTGTTGAGAAATTAACCTCGTTGACAGAGGCTCTGCAGGAGGGCTGGCGGCCGGAAGTATATGACCCGGTTTTTACCAGAGACCCTGTTGCAGCAGGAGGCAGCTTTTTCCATATCATCTGCGGATGAGGAACGTGAACCAGTGGTTGGGCCTACGGAACCTGGATTACAAGGGGTAGCTCTCTGACTCTTTTGAGTGGTGTGAGTGTCCCTGTTACAACTCCGTTACTCAATCCTCAGGCTGTTTTATCCCTGGAGGTTTTGTCTACTCTACAAACCTTGATGAGGAAATTGGATGTGAAGTTGCCTCAGGTTACTGCTCCGGCGAGACGGCATACCACACCAGTCGACAACGAGCCAGGCCCTTCCCATCGGCATCAACAGCGGTTCCGGTTCGTGAAGACCTTCCATGTCCGCGCCCGGAGGAAGGAGAACTACCGGAGTCCGAGTCAGAAGGAGAGTCTATATCGAATATATTGTTATCCTCTTCTAGGGACCCGACTTGGGAGTCAGAGGTGGAGGTGGAAGCTCCAAGAAGCCTAGCTCAACCGTCACCTCCGGATGACATTGGTTCCTTCCACACAATGATGGGTAAGGCTTGTACCGAGTTTGGCCTGGCCCAGGAGGAGGAGAAGAAAGACTGTTTCTTGTTTGATCATATGGGAAAGAGGAGAAAATCGGAATTTTCGGTTCCCATTTTAGGGCTACGAACAATGCGTCATCCGTTCTCGGAGCCGGCGATTAAAGGCAGACTGGAAAAGAAATTTAAGGCTCCTGAGTCTACTCCAAAATGTTTGTCTTCTCAACCTTCTCCAGAATCAGTGGTATCGGCGGCTGCTGCAAGAAAGGCAAGGTCTCAACATAAATGCACAACTCCTCCGGAGAACGAGGCCAGGAGACAAGATGCCTTTGGCAAGAAGGTGTTGTCGGTAGGGGGAACAACGGTGAAGGCGGCCAATTCTCTAGCTACTATGGCGAGGTATGACAGAGAGATGTGGCATCGTTTAGCACCCTTACTGGAACATCTGCCGGACGAACATAGAAAATCTGCGATTTTACTTGTTTGTGAGGGGGAAGAGGCTTCCAATCACTCAATAAACATCACCGTAGATCTGGCAGAATCAGGCTTTAAGCAAATTAACAATGGAGTGGTTTTGATGAGACAGGCCTGGCTCAAATGCACCAACTTTCGGCCAAAAGTGCAATATAAAGTGTTGGATATGCCCTTTGAAGGAGAACACCTATTTGGGGAGAAGGTGGACGAGGCCTTGAAAGGCATGAAAGAAGACTCGGACACACAGCGCTCTCTTGGGGCCCTTCAGAGTGGCAGAAGTTTTCGTTCGTTTCGCCCCTTTAGAGGAGCGTCAGGAAATTCCCGGTTCTCGTCATCCAGGGACCATACGTTCAGTAGACCGTCGTACGCCTCTCAAGGCTACAGGTGGGCTTCTCAAACCGCAAGAAGACGTCAAGACTATCAAGACTATCAAGCCTCAAGAAAAAGGGGAGGTTACTCATCGTCGACGAAGGACAAACAATCAAAAGGCTAGCAATGACGAGTTTTAGAACGTCCTGGGAGGCAGGGTGTCTCACTGTGTCGACGAGTGGGAGAAGATAATATCAGACCGGTGGGTATTGGACACAGTGAAGTTCGGCCATTCCTTACAATTCAAAATAAAGCTGTCACACATTCCACCAGTTTTTTCGGCTCAGCCCCATCTGCAAATTTTAAAACAAGAAGTAGTGCTTCTTAGTAGGGCCCAGTATTTCCCCATTCAAGGAACCCGGACCCGGTACATCCCCATTCCCATTTGAGCCCCCGTAGGGCTCAATGGGAATGGGGAGGATGCTAACAACGGGCCCGTTAATGATGGGCCTGTTAGCATCCTGGTCTGCTTGTGGAACAAAAAGGGGCTATAGAATTGGTACCTGTGTCAGAGAGAGGTCAAGGAGTTTACTCCCGATACTTCGTTGTGAAAAAACCCAACTGCAAGTGGCGTCCCATTCTCGATCTTCGAGACCTCAACAAAACATTACAAAATCTGAAGTTCAAAATGCTCACACTTCAGGAAGTGATCCGGTCTATTCAACAGGGGGATTTTCTGGCGTTATTGGATCTCCAGGACACATATTTTCATATACCAATGCGTTGACGACACAGAAAGATCCTGAGGTTTGTAGTTCGGTGGACCCACTACCAGTTCACAGTGCTCCCATTCGGATTAAAGTCATCTCCCAGGACGTTCACAAAGTGCTTAGCCCTGGTAGCAGCATGGTTAAGAAAACAGGGTCATCATGTTTACCCTTATCTGGACGATTGGTTGATGAGGGGGTTGTCCCCTATAAAAACGCAAGCAAGTCTAGAGGCCACCATGCAACTTCTGCTATGACTAGGATTTGCGGTCAACTTTGAAAAGTCCTCCTTAACTCCCTCAAGGAACTTGGTGTTTTTGGGTACAGCGTTCGAAGCTCAGTCAGGATTGTTGAAACCATCTGTGGAGAGGATTCACAGGCTCAATCGGCTGGCAAAACAGTGGAAAGTCAATACCAGAGTGTTGGTAAGGAGATATATGTCAATATTGGGGGCCATGGCTTTGTGTATCCCCTTGGTAAAAAACTGTCACCTCTTCATGAGGCCAATTCAAGAATTCCTGGCAGACCGATGGACCGAGAGTCAAGGGCTTTGGTCGGACAAACTGACTGTCAACAACGAGCTCCTACGAGCACTTCGATGGTGGCAAATGTTCGAAAATCTATCCGGAGGGATGCCCCTGCAGGACCCGGAGTTTCACATGACGATAGTGACGGATGCGTCTCTGACTGGATGGGGAGCGCATCTGGGCTTTCTTCAAACGCAAGGCCTGTGGTCGTCGGAGGAGTCAGCCCTTCATATCAAGGTGCTGGAGTTGAGGGCGTTACGTTGGGCCTTGAAAGCTTTTCTGCCGCACATAAAAGGATCAGTGGTGAGAGTATTGACAGACAACATGACAACAATGTTCACCTTAAGAAAACAAGGAGGTACTTGTTCCAGAACTCTCTCGACCGATGCTCAGGAAGTATGGGATTGGGCTCTACAACAAAATATAACTATAGTAGCCTACCATCTTCTGGGAGTAAAAAATGTTCAAGCAGATTCTCTCAGCAGAGAAATGGATCAGCTTCACAAATGGGAATTGTACAAGCAACACTTGTCGGAGATTTTCAAAAAGTGGGGACAACCTTCCCTGGATCTCGTTGCTACAAGGGAGAACAAGAAATGCGCACAGTACACCAGTAGATGGCTGCAACTCGATTCGCTAGGGGAGGCATTCTCCTTCCCGTGGACGGACAAGTTTCTGTACGCTTTTCCCCCGTTTCCACTCATACGATGGACCCTGCAATGGATTCACAGATACCGGTGTCGGGTGATCTTAGTGGCTCCTTATTGGCCGAGACAGGCGTGGTTCTCTGACCTGCTCCAGCTATCAATAGCGCGACCAGTGAAGTTTCAGAAGGTTCCGAACCTCCTGTCCCGGGACAAGGGAACAGTGTGGCATCACGATCCGGACAGTCTCAACCTGACAGCCTGGCTCCTGACTTCTCAGAGTTTGGTACCCTAACTATTTCATCGGATTGCCATCGAATTTTACAGGCCGCACAGGCTTCGTCCACGATTACTTCGTATGCATGTAAGTGGAGGAGATTCTGCATGTGGTGTAAGGATCAACTAGGTTTAGAGCCTCTGAATATAATTCCGGAACAGCTTCTTCCATATTTGCTGCATCTAGCAGAGAGAGCTTTATCCTTCTCATCGATAAAGGTTCATCTGGCAGCCATTTCAAGATGCACGCGTAGAAGGCATTCATCACCACTGTTTAGTGATCGGCTGATAAAACACTTTATGAAAGGGTTATTTCGTACTTTTCCCCCAATTAAAAAGTTTCCTCCGAACTGAAGTCTTAACCTAGTGTTGACGGAACTAATGAAAGCTCCCTTTGAACCTATGGCTACTTCGTCTTTAAAATTCATATCGTGGAAGTTGGCTTTTTTGGTGGCTATCACTTCAGCACAACGACTCTCGGAGATACAAGCACTAGTCATTGATCCTCCATACTTGAGATTTTTTAAAGACAAGGTGGTGTTGGCGGCCAACCCTCATTTCATACCGAAAATTCCTACTGGCTTTCATAAACATTCGTCGATTGTATTACCTACATTCTTCGCGACTCCTTCATCGGTCGCGGAAAAAGCTCTCCATACATTGGATGTGAAAAGAGCTCTAAAGTTTTACCTTCATCGTACTCAGCAATTTAAAAATACAAGACAGCTGTTTGTGGCTTATGGGCTGTCAGCAAAAGGAAAGGCGATCTCAAAACAAGGACTGGCTCGATGGGTCTCGTCGACGATTGCCTTTTGTCACTCGAAAGCGGGGAAGCCGCTGGAAAGGCGTCCGAGAGCCCATTCCACGAGATCAACTTCATCTTCGGCGGCGTTGTGGGCTAGGATTCCGCTGGGAGATATCTGTCAGGCGGCATCCTGGTCCGTGCCACATACATTTACCCGCCATTATTGCCTCGAACGGCAGCATGCAGACGATGTACAGATGGGACGAGGAGTCCTACGTCATCTGTTTCAGTAAGGTAAGCCCTATTCAGGGGAATGTCCTTTAATCAATATATATATCTTAATGTATATTGTTGTTGTTGTTTTTAAGCTAATGTGTAACCGCTGAAGTTTAAAAAAAAAAATATGAGAAAATGTGTGCTTAGGATGGTATTGGTTTGCATTCACACCGCCAAATCAGGAGTACTGCTATACAATCTATTCTAAGCATGTGAATCCATGAAAGATCCAATGCTGGAGAAGGGAATAGTTTCTTACCTGTAACTCCATTTCTCCAGCATTGGTATCTTTCATGGATTCACATGTGCCTGCCGGCCTCCCCTGTATGCAAACGATATATACCCCATTCTACTTTGGAGGGGTTAAAATCTGAAGGGAGCCGCGGGGGCGGGGCATTTATACTGCTACGTCCTATTGGGGCACGCGTAAGCAGGCCAAAACGACGTAGATAGGACACAGAAGTGTCGAAATTTTTCCTATGGAAAACGGCTTTATAAATGTACCGAGGGTTCCCAGCCTGACGACGGGGAATATTCTAAGCCTGTGAATCCATGAAAGATACCAATGCTGGAGAAATGGAGTTACAGGTAAGAAACTATTCCCTTACCCCTCATGATTCCGCCCCTGGCAACCCTTCCCATTGACTTTGCTTCTTTCTCTCACTCTCATTGTCTCTCTAAAAACGGTGATGATGGTGTTGGTTCCATGAACAGCAAGTACACATGATCGATACTCCTTATTCAAGTATACCTCTGTCCACCGCCTCTCTCCAACCCCGGTCACTATCACCATCATTTTCTGCCCATCTGACACTCTTAACCTCTTCTCTGATATTGACCGCTTACTTGCAACATTCTCAGCAATGTCCGTGTCATCATAATGGGTGACCCAAACCCCAACAAATATGACTAAGGCCCGTCATCTTCAACAGAGCTCAACTTTCTCTGATAAACCTAGGTAACCTTCCAACACATCCCCACAGTAATTCCTTGGATTTCATATTCCTCTCTCCCAGCCTCAATTCTTCTTCTCTCGCTTTCAACCCCTCCCCTTCAAATCACCCACTCATTCACTTCATAATTCCATAGTCATCTCCACTCTCTATCCCTCTCTCTCATTTATCACCAAATGTAACTTCAAGCCAGACTCCAAGGTCCCCTACCATGAAAACGTCAATGTCTGCCTTCAAGCTCACTCGCCTCCACTCGCTCACTCCACTGAACGTGCCCTCATGGTTTTCAACTCTGCACTGTCCAGACCCTTCAGGGATCACTGCCCTGCCTTCTCCTTCACCCCATCTCACCCATGACTGTAATCATAAATCTCCCGCACCATCTAGCTGCGGAGGACAACCATGTGTCGCTGCCTACACAGCTGGCAGAATAATAGACCGCTCACTCTCCTTTCAGACCACAAAGATTCTCTCCTTGCCCTCACTACTGCTCTTGACTCAGATAAATCCTCCTACTACACTAACCTAATTTTCTCCCTCAGCTCAACCCACACACTACCCATGACCCTCCAGCTCATGCACCCCAACTAAGAACCACTCTATTTCCTCCTCTCCCTTTCTCTTTCTCTCCTTATCTCTCTCGCTAACTCACTCCCAGGTGATTACCTCTAAAACCATTCATATATGTCACACCTTTTTCACAGTCCTATCTCCCACCCCCATCCTCCTTCTCCCGCTTTCTAACCCCCATGCTGTTCTCACTATGTCACTTGATACCTTGAGGTGAGTTGACAAAACTCCCTATCCTTTTATTATGATGGGGATAAGCCACAGGGGACTGGGTTGTTCCGGCTGTTACCTGATATGGCTACTAGAGGGTGGATCGACCTCCTCTCAAATGCGCAGTATTTCCTTAGAGCATAAGGATTTCTCTTTACCTGATAAATTGGTCCGGGACTACAGGTCCCAGCAGGCCCCAGAATGGCCAGATTTTAATACAACTGAAAATGACAACCGTGTAGGCTTTCTGAGGTATAAGATGGAACGAGTATTATGGAATTTTCATGCAAAAAACAGTTGTTGTGCAAAGGACTCTAATTGCATCCATTTAATTCAGTGGAATACACAGAGAAAGGCAAACCATAGGAGTTTGCACATTGCCCAGCAGAGAAGTGCATTACTATGTGAGAACACTCCGAATAAATTGTACCTTACGAGTGCAGAGCAGGTAGCTCACAGGCAGGTGAAACAGCAAGTCGTGCTTGTCCCCAGAGCATAGAACACCATGGACAACTCAGGGGTTGCATCAGCACACATTTGTTGAGCCAACATGGTGCTGATGTCCCAGCCCTCAGTTAAAGGTTTGAAGCTGACCGTTGAACAACTCTATTTCAAGTAAGACCTTACCAATGCCAAAAGATAAGCAATATAATGATATTGAATGTCAAAAAAGCATCACAAGATGCTAAACCAATCAGGAAACTAAAAACAAGCCACTCATGAATATGTCTAATCCTGGGTTAGAGACTCAGTCATGGGCCCAGAAACTAAAAACAAGCCACTCATGAATATGTCTAATCCTGGGTTAGAGACCCAGTCATGGGCCCAGAAACTAAAAACAAGCCACTCATGAATATGTCTAATCCTGGGTTAGAGAACAAGTCGTGGGCCCAGAAACTAAAAACAAGCCACTCATGAATATGTCTAATCCTGGGTTAGAGACCCAGTCATGGGCCCAGAAACTAAAAACAAGCCACTCATGAATATGTCTAATCCTGGGTTAGAGAACAAGTCGTGGGCCCAGAAACTAAAAACAAGCCACTCAGGAATATGTCTAATCCTGGGTTAGAGAACCAGTCATGGGCCCAGAATTATAAAAGTGTCTGGAAAATGTCAGAGAGGGTCAAAGACTGAGGAAGTGGGCATGTTTTCATCTCCTCCCTGGATACAAAGAAAGGCTGCGATTTGGAAAGAGGTAGCACATTTACCATAATTGGTGCAGCAATTACTTTCGCAACGGTATGCCAAAGAGTCTATCACCAGAGCTGGTGATATATTGAGAAGATCTAGGAACTGGTCCTACCTTCCAAACTAGACACCAGAAGAAAGGCCTGATGAGGGGACACCTGGGAAAATCTCAGACGTATAGGGACCCTGGAAGCAAGGTAAGAATAACATCTGTGTAAGAGTGGAATTGTTGTGGTTATAGACTTTTATTTGGGTCAAAATAAAAGAGGAAAACCCTAACGGTCCCTAACACCAAGAGGGTTTTCCCTGCCTCAACTTAATACTAAGGATTTAGTCAGCATGTCAGTCTAAAGCAAATAGTCCACCGTCCTGTGTCAAAACCTATTTCCGTCCCTTACACTCTTGACTAAGTAAGGACAAATTAGGATCTTCTTAGTCCAGAAGAATGACTTGCTTCTTCTGTACTGAGTCTTTGTGTTCACCTCTTTGTGATGAGACGTGTTCTCCAGATTGCATAAAGAAATAAGTTGTAACAGTTCTCTTGGAGTATTTCTCTGTCAATGGCAGGCACAGAAAAGAAAGTCTCTACAAATTACTTATTCAATACCAGGGTGATGGCTCCCTCCCCTCTGGCTCTTCTTGGACTCACTGTGACAACTCAACAAGCGGTGGGGGAATATCTCTCTTCCCCTGGTCTTTCTCAGACCTTTCAGGCCATCCAACAAATGGTGCAGGAATCTCTCCCTTCCCCTGGTCTTTCTCAGACCTTTTTGGATGCCAGAGGAAGAGACTCTTTTACCCCTAGTTGGTTTCCAGCTTCTCACGATGCCAGAGCAAATTACTCACTTCCCTCTAGCTCTATTCCAACTTCCCGTAAACCCAGGGGGAATGACTCCCTTCCCCCTGATTGTTTTCCAGCTTCTTTGCTATTTGTACGGTAGACCTTGTTCACTGTCCTGCTAGGTACTATGATTGTTCATATAATGGCTTATTTAGTTAGTATAACATTTTACAAAAAGTGTGTTCAAGGTTGAAGACAAATAAATAAATGCAAGACTTTAAAGTCAGCAGACTTAACAGTGTATCCAACAATTGGTAAAGAAATTTCCCAAACACAACATCATGCATGTAAGAAAAATAACGCAATACGTAGAAATGAAAAGGATGCAAACAAATTCATGCCTGAATTACAGAGGCAAAGGTGCTGACCTTTTCTGATTAGAAAGGTTAAAAAACAACACAACAACATATAACATACAGCTGAAACCTCAAATTATATAAAAAAGAGAATTCATAGTAGGAATTTAAACAGCTCAATAACATTTAAAGTTGTGATTCCATGTCATAGATTCAACAATTGGTATGACAATTGAACATGGTTTAATTGTTATACCAATTGACATATAAGTCTACTAGAAGAGACAAGGTTATGATGTTTGTCTTCTATAACAAGCTCTTGTGGGATACATGTGAAATCAACCCTACTTTAGTTTCAACACTGTCCCCTAAATTGGGCTGTTTTCCCAGGACTGGATAATATGTATTATATCATTGTTTTCCAAGGAGTATATTTCTTGTTCGGTTTCAGGTGCCTCCCTGTAATCCTATAAATCAGACACACATAGTGATTATTGTGTTTAGAGATTTTTCCATTAATAATTGGCAGTGAAATAGACAGAAAAAAAACGCATTGGTCTCAGTATACTCACTATATGAAGGCTAATCTGAGCATCTGGTGCCTGGCTGTTTTCCAGCTTCTCTGCTATTTGCAAGGTAGACTTGCCAGGGACTATGATTGTTCATATTATGGCTTCTTTAGTTAGTATATCAGACCTGGTTCACGAGCCTGCCAGGTCATAGCTATTGTTTATATAGTGGTTGTAATAACATCTCTGTATTTGGGATTCCCAGACCCTTGTTTCATCTGTAATTATTTCTTCATACTCTTTCTTGTACTTAGGGTCCCAGACCCCTATTTCATATGCAGTCGTTCCTTTAAAGTCTCTCTCACATGTTTTTCCCCCAGCCTTGAACTCCAGGGTACTTTTACCCTTCTCAAGTGGTTCCCAGATCTGACCTCCGTTCCCACCAACTAGCCCCGGCAAGCCCCTACCTTCAGGAAGCTTCTGTTCTGGAGTCGATTTTTTCTACCCTGTGTTCTCGACGTCGCCCGCCCCAGCATCGCAGTAGCTGCTGCTTGCTGCTACTCTGCTTTGCCAGCGTGCATGGCGCAGTCCCTTCTCTCGGGCAGACCACTGTGGTCTGCTTCCAGCAGTGCAAAGGGTCCTTCTTCCTGCAACCCTTTTTGGAGGCTTGATCTTCTCGTGTCACGTCTCGGTTCCTCCAGTCTCCCTTCTCCGCTCCGCCAAGCTGCTTGCGGTCCTCGAGTGCAGACTGAGCGAACTCTGCAGTCCTTCTTCCCTTTTTATGTATCAGCAGCTTACTGATTCTCCATATTGACTGGCATGCTGGAGTTGCTTCAGCGGAGCACTCTCCATTACTCCACGGCTCTTCTTCATCCCAGTACTGATGTTATTCATCTCAACTAGGTTGCTTGGAATCCTCTTCAATTCATACAGGAAGTCCCTACCCTTCCTCCTCACAGTATTTTGGAAGATGTTTGGATGTACTACCTTACATAGGTGTATGGAAGATTGTAGAATCATGTTACCCTGTATAGGGTGGGGGTATACTGCATTCTTCCCTGATAATTGTCCCCAGTCCGACAGCGGGGATTACCTCCCATGAGATCCACCCGCTGAGTACCACCCTGAGGGGGACTATGGGTAGCAGCCTCACCTCCCTGGCCTTATGGGAAGGGGTTCCCTCTGGGGAATCAGGGATGACATTCTGGGATTCCTAACAGTCTGTCTGAAAAGGATGCTAAATGAGAGCAGAGAAATACCCATTATTGCCACAGTTGCTGTGCAGAGAGAATCAAAGGTCGTGGAGGGACATGAGAGATGTCTGAGAGAATTAGGAGTTATTGAAAGAGCTGAGAGAACTCTGAGAGTACTAAAGGTTGTGAAGAGACCTGAAAGAAGTCTGTGAAAACCAGAGGTTATGGTGAGGCCTCTAATGAGCTTTTGAGAATCAGAGGTCATGGATTAGACCTCTTAAAAGTGAAGGTTTAAGAGTAACAAGCGGCTTTGAAGAGGCCTAAAGAATCAGTGTTGACCAGAGTCCTGCAAGAGACTAAAACCATGCGTAGCCCTAGATTGAATATGATGTTTGCTTGGTTTCTAGAATAGGGATGGACTTTTAGAAGAGCAGCTTTACAAACACTTTTGTTGGACAAGTTTGGAGAAATCTTTTGTAGAAGCTTACGGTTAGGGTGGAAGCTAAAGGACTTAAAAAATATAGGTTTTCACTTTTTTTTGGACGATCACCTCTGGACTTTTAGAATAGGGTATCCCTGGAGGGACAGAGACTTTTAAGGGTAGGTTTAAGACTATTATGTTGAAGGAGTTCATCACCCTGAGATGCAGAGTCCATGTGGAGAATCACATTTTGGCTTATCACATTCTTCACACTAAATGATTAAGTATTTCACTATTTGTGGCTAGAATAGTGGTAGGCGTTCACCCAACCTAAGACCTTATGTTGTTAATCTTTTTTTTTAATGATTTAAAGTTTATTGAAATTAAGAGCACAACACAGTACACATCTCTGCAGGCTCAAGCATTTTACCAAATACAGAAGTTTAGAACAACATTAATGTACATAACATCATCGAGTAGCATAAAAAATTGATGATCAAATGGAACAAAACATTCAACTGTTACAGCAAGGGAGAAGGAAAAATACATAAATAAATAATTTGTTAAAAAATTTGAAAAAGAAAAACAACAAGAAATCAATTATATCGAAACATATCACACCTACCACTGGGGAGAGAAAAGAATAACTAACATATTATGAGCATCATAATAGCGTGAAGTAAATCTTATCATCTGGCGTATGATGGAGACTAGGGTGTGTGGTTTTGAGCCACAAACTGAATGAAAGGCTCCCATTCAGCCAGAAATGTGGGCATTTCCTCTTTCGGCTTTAATTTTACACATAGCTACTATAAACCACAATTTCACCCACCACTCCTTCAAATCAAGTGCAGTAGGAGACCCCCAATTCGGTGCTAATACAATTCTAGCCGCAAATAAAAAAGTGTCTGAGTAACCTGGCTGACTTGGCAGACGATTTATAATGCCCTCCAGGGTCTTCATCTCCCAGGAGTAGTGTTAAATGTGCCATTGGGAGGTCCACCCCCGTGTTCTCCTTAATTTGAGCCAATATCTCCTTCCAAAAAGGCTGAATCACAGCACAAGACCACCAAATATGATACAGAGCTCCTGGGGCCTGTGCACATCTCCAACAATAATCTGCTAAAGCGGGTCCATTTTATGGCGCCTTGAGGGGGTGAGATACCATTGAAACAGTAACTTATAACTGTTTTCTTTTAACAGTACACACCTAGAAAATTTAGTAGCCGTAGTCCAAGTGTTATACCACATAAGATCTCCTATGGGGACATTCATCTTTTCCTCCCAGCATAAACTATAGGCATGCACTGGCTTAAAACGACATGCGCTAAGGACCTGGTACAGTGAAGAAACCCTGCGAGAAGGTGGATCCCCAACAAAAAGATCCTTAAATGGGGTGGTATCCATCTTAGCCTGCTGAGAGACTTTCTTGCTAGATACCCTATGGCAGATTTGTATGTAAGAATATTTATCTATGTCCCAGGCCATAATGGCCTGCTTACATTTATCAAAGGTAAAATGGAAGCTCAGACTCAAAAAGCTGAGCCAACCTCTCCAGACCCCCTTTAACCCATCTAGTGACCCTCCCCTGCTGGCAACCTGGTGGAAACTCAGGTGTATTCCAAATGCAAATAAGGGGGAAGGAAATATCCGCCTTGCCCAATATTCCATTCAAACCCAGGTCACCAAGAGAAGGCCATCCTCCTTCTTACGAACCAAGGGAGACCTCCAGCAGCAATCGTGTAGCGGAATTTGCAGCTTAGATTGTTCTTTAGCCAACTAGTGTTTAGGGTTTCGGTTTGTGTTCACACTATCAAACAAAGGGGCTAACTGCACAGCGTAAAGATAACTTTCGATATCTGGAACCCCCAACCACCCTTCGCCTTAGTTGTTATCAGAGTATGACGGGAGACCCTCAGGGATTTGTTAGCCCAATTAAACCTGAAAATTGAGTTTTGCAGTTCTTGAAGGACCTGTTTGTGAACCCAAACCGGGAGAGCCTGAAAAACATAGAGAAGATGTGGCAGTAGCATCATCTTAAGGGCTGCAATCCACCCCAACAATAAGACATCAGTCTGCGCCCATCAGAGAAGGTCGGCCTTGCCAGAGGAGAAAAGGCTGGGAATGTTCCGTGAATATAACTGTGAGTGTAAAGGCATACTCTGAACCCCCAAACACTAAAGGGAAGTTTCGGTCCACTGGAAATCAAACCTGCCCTGAAGTTCTTGTTTCACCGCAGGACTAACCGAGACATTTAGAATAGGAGATTTTGAGTAATTGATCTTAAAACCAGAAACCTGTGTAATGATCCTAGCAAAGAAACTATATGAGGTAAAGTAGTACTAGGAAGATGCATATAGAAAAGAAGGTCTTCATCGTAAAGCGCACCCTGTGTTGATGATCAGCTATTGTGATACTGCCAATATTGTGCGACGCCCTAACCTTACTCGCTATGGCCTCCATTAATAGCGCAAATAACAATGGGGACAAGGGACACCCCTGGCTGGTCCCCCAAGTCTGAGCCAATGGCTCAGCCAAATCCCCATTTAATCTCATACGAATGATTGGGTGCCTAAAACTAGCTGGTATTCTTTTAATAAAAAGAGGCCTGAATCCAAACCCACCAATCACTTTGAAGAGATATAACCAATCTATTCAGTTCAAAGCTTTTTCAGCACTGCCACCGAAAGTACTGCCAATTCCTGGCCATGTCTCTTCGCATACTCGATCACATCTAGGGTCCCCTGAAAGTTATCAAAAGTTTGACGCCCGCAAGACAACCCCTGTTTGTTCTATCTGGACTATACCTGGAAGGACTGCAGTTAAGCAGGCTGCGAGAACCTTGGAATAGATCTGAGTAGCAAAATTTAGAACCGCAATAGGGCGATATTATGTGCTATGGGTGGAATCCTTATCTGGTTTACTTATAAGCAAAAGGAAGGATTCAGCCATAGTGGGCGTAGATGCTGCTGTGTGAGCAAAGCTATTAAAAAGCAAAACTAATATGGGGCGAGATGGTCCGTGAACATTTTGTAAAATAGAGCTGAATATCCATCCGGCCCTGCAGCCTTATTGTTAGGAAGGGCCATATAAACCGGGTCACCTCATCCAACGTGATCGAAATTCTCCAGTTTCTGACCGTCTTCCCCGGAGATTGAGGGCAACTGTGCCTCCTCAATGAACAATTCCTGGGCCTCCTCATCCCCTCTTTCAGCACTAAAAAGAGACTCATAATACTCCCCCAGGATGCGTATCTTAGAATCCTCATCGACCCTGAACCACCCTGAAACGTCGCACAACCTAGTAATAGCATTCCTAGCTTTTTGGCCTTTTAATTTGTATGCTAGGAGACATGAAGCCTTATTAGAGGTGCTAAAATAAAATTGTTTGGTCTGGAGCAATTTTGAAAAATATCTGATGCTCATAGAGCTTTAAGCTCAACTCTAGCTACTTGAAGCTGTCTACAGATCCAATGTGCTCCATCCCTTTTATACAATGTTTCCAGCTCCAACACGTGCCTCTCCATTCCCAACGTAACATGAGCTTCAATGAATCCCAAACAGTTGTAATTGGTACCTCGCCAGTAAGGTTTTCCTGGAAGGAAGTACAACTCTATTCGATCGGAGACGACTGTGCAATAGGCCACATCAGCCAGCAGCGAGTCGTTCATCTTCCATAAAATCTAATTTCTGGCCCCCGGCGCCAGTATGTCCAGCCAAAGAATTACTGGAGCATGGTCAGAGACCACTGCCAGACCAATGGAGGTATCAACCACTTTCCGGGTCAGGGTGCTGGACACCAGGAAAAAGTCAAGCCGAGAATGGGTATGATGAACGTGGGAAAAATGTGTATAATCACTCTCTTGGGGGTGTTGCATCGTCTAGATGCCCGCCAATAGCAAGTCATCAATAGCCTGTTTAAGTGATTCAGATCTAGTGGCATCTGTTCCTCCTGCGAACCTGGACCTGTCTAACCTGCTGTCAAGCACCACATTAAAATCCCCTCCCACAATAAGTTCACCCACCTGGAGTTGAGCGATATGTGGGAATGTTTGAGCAAAGAAAGCATCTTGCGATTGATAGGTCCACACACTGAGAAGAAAGTAAAATCCATATTGCCAACCCGAACATGCAATCTCAAGTATCGCCCTCGTGGATCTTCAAGTGACTTTAGCACTGTGAAATTCAGGGACTGAGCAAACAAAATAGCAACACTTGCTCTATTGGTCAGGGTTGATGCAACATACTGGCGAGAGAACCACTTAGAGCGGAGCCTAAGCTATTCTGCTCTTAGTAAATGTGTCTCCTGCAGCAGGACAACATCGGCTTTCAATTCCACCAGTTTGGCCAGCACACTCTTTCTCTTTCTAGGGAGTTAAACCCCTGCACATTTGATGACATCACTTTAGGATCACCCATTTATCAGGTAATTGTGCAGTTTTGACACCCTCTTCTGCATTTCAACATAGTTCCAAACCAAGTGGCCACCCCTAGCACCTATCAAAAACCCCACCATAACATAGACCACCTGACCAAAAAAAGGCCACAGAGAATAAACCCCAGTGCTGCAATGATCAAAAAACAAAAACAAAAAACCTCTATCCTGTATGGGACAAACATCAGGTTACTAAAGAACCCCAAAAGGACGGGTGCTCCTGTTGCCCTGCCCATGTATACGTGAATGCATAAACATTAAGCAGCTTCATGAGCGTCTTCAAGAGAAACCAACAAGTTGAAACAACAGTACAACAGCCTCTAACTGGTAACCCCAAAAGATAGAGGGAAGGTTAGAAGTAATGCGAATTATCACACGCAATCATGTTGGGCCCTCAGAGTCCCCATTTCTCTCTTGTCTGTCCATAGAGTGCCTCCTGCGGTCCCTCCGCCTGCTCTTTCTAGATCGTGCCTTGGACCACTCGGTGCAGGGCACAGCGTCCTTGGCGTCCTCTGGAAGTTGCAGGTCAGCACGGGGGATCTTCAGTACCTCCAATGCAGCGGCCAGGTAAGTGAATTGGTGTTAGATCCCTTCATAGTTAAACAGAATATAAGAAAACGGCTTCATTTGACAGCGTCTCTGGATCGTTCCTTAAGCTAGATCTTCACATATTTGCAGTTCAGCACCTCTTAAGGTAATGCTACACTGTGCCCTAGCCTTCTGAAAGATGAGATCCTTGGTCCAAAAGAAATGGATCAGAGATAGTACATCTGGAAGGAGATTCTGGTGCTGCTGGAAGTTCGAGTAAGCTCTGTGAGTGCGATCTAAAGTTAAGTCAGTTTGCTCTTCTTCCCTGAAAATATGACGAAAAAAATCGCTCATATCTCCAGATACCGGTCCAGGATTTCCTGTGGAATCCCACAAATCTGAAGATTATTTCTTAGGGAATAATTATCTGTATCTTCCAGCCACTCATCTGTGGTTACTCTATACCTCTCCAGTGATGCCACCCGCTGCTCTAGTTGGTGTGGGTGTTAGCTTGGTTGCAAAAGGCCTTCTCAAGATAAATCAGTCGATGCTCCGCCCGCTAGACATTATGGGACAGCTCCTGGAATGATCCTTTCAGTTCTTGCTGAGTGGATGCCATCTCCTTTTGAACGGACTGCAGGAGCTGTGCAATATTACCCTTGGTTGCTGGCTGCGAGTCGTGATCCGACACAGAATGTGGTTCAATGCCTCCAGCTCCAGATGCTGCTGGCCTAGCTGACTGCAACAGGTCCTTAATCGAGTCAGCTAACTTCTCCCTGCATTTGCCATATTTCATCTTCAGATGTGCTTTGCACACCATCTTCACAGCTAACTTTATAGACCCTGCTCACCGTGTCACAAGCACAGCCCGGACCCAAAGGGGAGGCATTAGGACCACTGTCAGTCAGAGAAGGCTTTGCAGACTCCTTTGGATCCTGCAGTCATAGACTTAGACCAGCTGAGGGATCTTCGTGGGATTGAAAATCGTTGGGACCCCAATACTGCACAATTTCGCCAATGAGAGTGAGGGGCACCGTTAAACAGAAGCGCAATCCACATAGGGTCTGGAGTAGGTCGGTACCCAATCAAAGACAGCAGGAATAGAATATTAAACAGCAATCTTAGAACAGATTGTCCCTGGGGTTCACCTTCCTCAGTAACACAGAAAACTTGCCTTGTAATCGAAAGCAGGTCTACATCTCCGGCATGGAAATAGCAGTCTGCTGAGTATGATGGAATCCGTTATAGTACCTTGCCAAGGAGCTGTGCCTGCAGCCTCACCGTTGAGCAAGCCAAGTCTGTCGTGAGCAAAGAGCGGGTTCACTGCTCAAGGGCTATCTGCAAGTCCGCTCCCAGAGGTCACGGGATAACGTCCACCACCCGATGCGCTCATAACTCGTCAGCCGGTCAAGGGGGGGAGCCACACGCTGCAACGTCTCATCCTCTCAATCTCTTAGGTTGGGTTCCCCTGTATTCGTCGCATGGGGGTCACCATACCCTGTCCGTGCTGCGGTGAAGGCTCAGCTTAAGTCATCAGCCCCTGTGCAAGGCACGACCAGGCAGAGGGGCTTCCCTACCACACTCGAGCTCCAATAGTGCTGCCTCGCACGACCGGCACATGCAGCTCGGGGCCTCCTCTGCTACTCGCTCGCCTTTCTTGCTTGCCGTTAGCGGGAAGCCATCATCTTCTTTGAGTCGGGCCCGCACTCCGGCGTGGAACGCCGACAGGTGTGGGTACAGGGGTCTGCTCACCTCTAAAACCTCACCAAGCCTGTACCAGGGGTTCGTCTTTGTTAGAGTGCCAAATAATGTAAGGACGCCATGAAGCTGCATGTATAGCGGCAGGGCTGAGGAGCTCAAGGGTCTAAGACTCCATCAGCTGCTGGTCAGGCCAACCCCCTATGTTGTGAATATTAATAAAATTTGGTTAAGCCACACTAGTGTTGCATATTGTATCATTGATTGACACCCCACACCCACATTCACTACCAAATTCTGTCTATCCTTGCAATGTCTGTCAATCAATCCTGCACTCCAACTGATCCCATTGCATCTCAAATTATCAACTAGCACATGTCACTTCCCCTCAACTCTCTGCCCCATTCAACCTCTCTCTCTCTTCTTTCTCTACTGGCATCTTCCCAGGCTGCTTCAAAAATGCCACCATCATACCTCTACTTAAGCTACTTACTGATGACCTCAGCAATCCTTCATGTTGAAGACTACTCTCTACTATAATGCAAAATCCTTGGGGGGGGGATTGTCGGTTCCAAACAATTCACTGAAGCTGCTCCCTCACACATCTCCAACACCTTAACTACTGCCTGTCACTCAAATCTCCTTCAACCTCATGTTATCAAGCTCTTTCCTCTTCAGAAACACCATACTTGACTGGATCTTTTATCTCTCTGACCATTCCTTCTTCATCTCACAGAATTCTATCACCTCCCCAACACCACTCCGGTGGATGTTCCCAAAGGATCAGTCCTAGGTCTACTTCATTCACCCTTTTCAGTTCCTCCCTGGGTAAAGTCATTTCTGCTTTTAGCTTCAAATATCACCTCTTTGCTTACGATACCCAGACCTTCGTCTCTTTCTGCACCTTCACCCCTTCAATCTTTAAATGCATAACCAATTGCCTGATTGCCGTCCACTACTGGGTGTGTCTCATGCTTATTTCCTGTAGGATTTAATTCATCTGTGTCCCTGCCTCCAACTCCAACCCCTCTCCTTTCTCTGATAGCCATACCCCCAGATTTCTGCACCCCATGGCTAGCAACCTTAGAGTTCTGTTTGATAGCAACCTGAAACTCTTCCACTTCATCACAACACCTGCCATTCCAGCTAGGCTTAACCTTCTTAATATAAGAAAACCATGCCGGCACCTTACCCACCACTGTACTAAAACTGTCATCTCTACTCTAATGCTGAACAAGTTTGACTATTGTATGAACCTACGCTTTGGTCTTCCCATATACTCTTTCGCTTCACCCAACAAAGGTGCTCAGCTTTGAAACACACAAACACTTTTCAACGTACTCAGATTCTTCCCCACCTCTATCCGCAGACACCACGCTGGATGGCTCTTCAAGTGAGATTGCTCTCTCTAAATTCTTTCTCCTCATTTTTAAATCCATCCATAGTCTTGCACCCACTTCCTTGCTGAATGCATCTCTATATACTTACCCACCTGGAATCGCTATTCTTATTCCTCTGCAACCTACCTGTTTCCTACCCTACCTATGTCCCCTCCCACTTTCATTCTATTTCTTTACTACCCGTCTCCACAGGAAAGCTCCCCACGCCTGCTTCAAAGCCATTGTGTCAGTAAATGTCACAACCACACACCCTGGACCACATACACAAATACCCGGATGGTGGGTGCTTTGGGACCATGCCGAGGAATGACTCATTTGTGTCCCTTTCAGAACACCCAGACACAGGGTGCCCAGCTGGACTTTGTCTTGGCGCCTCTGGCACCAGACTCATGTGGGAATTGACATTGGGTTGCAGTAATTCCATTGGATCACTTATTTTGCAGGCCTCTTACTTGCAAAGTGCTGGGTGTGGCCTTCTCGGCCCAGCTTCACGTGCCAGTGACTAGGTCTGGCTGGGCGTGGCAAACAGAACAGGCTAATGGGCGTGGCTAAGGGAGCCCAGCTATATAAGCAGCTCTTTCCTCTGGAGCCAGTGCTTCGCGTTAACTTGCATTCAAAAGCGACGTGACGCTTACCGATGCATGAACCTGCAAAGAAATACTCACCCAGGAATCCGACGCTCCGCACTGCCATCTCTCCACGGCAGTCTTCTGCAACGAGTCCGGTCGCTGCAAAAGAAGAAGACAAGACAAGGTTAGCGCATCACAACAACTGGAAGCCGGGCCACATTTAAGAGCACACGCGCAATGTTACAATACATCATACCTGTTACCTGCAACGTCGGAATCAGTTCTTCACCGATCCGGTTACAGCATCCCTGCTCAGCAGCTCCAGGGCCCCGCTTCCATCACCTACACGGGGCAAAGAGCAAAGAACAGGATTTCAGAAGGTATGGACAATAACACACAGAACGGACACTTGTTGAGGAACGAAGCAAACAAAAGGTAACGGGAGACGAACAATACAAAGACGAGCAAGGAAAGGCAGAAAACCAACACGCAAAGGAAGACAGGCAAGAATAAGAACACTACATTACCAAAACAATACAAAAGCCAAGCAAGGAAAGGATGAAAACCAACACGCAAAAGAAGACAGACAAGAACACTAATTACCAAAAGAACTGGGTAGTCGCAGCTGGACGTGACTACCGCCCGCAAAGGATCAGTGAAGGAACTCAGTCCTTGGCAATTAAGTGCCCCTGCCAGAAGTAGCAGGATGGAGTGCCCACAGATTTTACTAACAGGTGAGCCAACTGGGACAGTGCACCTATCGGGAGTACAATCCTGGGGAGGGATGGAAGGGTCGCAAGGTCGCAGCTAGTATCACTCAACGCTCCCCTTGGTTTTCACGCAGGTGCGTGACCCTGCGAAGCTCCTACTGCAGTCACTGGTGCCCACGGCAAGCACATCCCCAGGACGCATTTCACCCCTGGGAGGGCTACAACCGTGCCTCAACGCTCCCGCAGAGACAAGGTAAGCATAACAGTAAAAGTCTTCAAAATGAGACTCCACTTTACCTGCTAGTGTCTTAAAGTGGCCCTGCTGATAAATCCCCATTTACAGATGGTAAAATCTATAAAACAAAGGGATAAATAAAGGGAACAGGTGAAGTGACTGATGGAGGCTAAATGCACTCAATGATGTAAATTCTATAACTCTGACACGAACGTCAAGTCCAACAAGAATGAAGAAGTTAGAGTAAGGAGGGCTGCCAGATCAGCTGCGTGATCTGAGTTGCGGTTCTTTCATTCCCTATTGCATGGTGACCCTAAAGAGAACCAAGAGCAAGAGAGGCAAGAGAGGCATGCACTGCTAGGCTAAGCATATGAGCAATGTAATTTAAAGTGGTCTTGCATAGCACACTCAAATCACTGTAATATCTCACTGCACGTGGCCCTGCAAGAGAAGAGGGAGGGGGGTTGTTAGTGGGATAGAGAAAGACAGATGAAAATCGTGTGATGTTAATGCTTGAAAGTACATAGTCATGAGTGATGGTGTGATTCTAGATGGTTAGTGGCCAAGAGAAACTTGAGTGTATTTTTTATCCGGAAGGGAGAGCCCAGGGCTGGTCCGCTGCAAACAGTGGTGCAAGGATGTAGCTAGGTGCACGGTTGAGGGAATGTGACAGGTCTAGAGGAGTACCACTGGTGGTGTTCCGTTAGTGTGGTGTGTTAGTAGGCAGTTGCTGCTGTGAGTGTTTGAGGGTTGATTGTGCGAGTAGTATATGGTGGAAAGAGATGGCAGTGAGAGCCGGTTACAGAGGGGAGAGGGAATGTTTAAGTGAGAGGGTACCATTTGGTACAAGACTGTTGGTCTGGTATCGTTGAAGCACTTGGTTATTGCCCCTGTTAATGAAGCATCTAGCTATTTTGGTTTGGTTTTAAAAGTGAGGGAAGTTTGGCCGAATTAGTCTGATCGCCTGTATTTCTTGACTGGAGCACTGTGTCCTAGCCCATTCGATGCTCACGTGAATGTTTGGTTGAGTTCTTTTAAGAGATCACTGTGAGACCGACCCATTAGACTCTGATCTCCTGTACTGCAAGGCTGAGGAGTTGTGTCTCCATTCTTGTCATGTGCATGTGATTTTAGGCAAAGGAGGTTCTATCTGATCAATGCTATCAAGAGTTCATTGAGGGTCCTGTGTAATTCTTATGTTGATGTTATTTGAATAACCAGGTTTTAGGTATTTTCTTAAGGGCTGGGGATTTTCCTCTGTGCACAGAGGGCTGGGCATAGAATTGTGACAAATCCAGGGAATTCGTCCCCTCTCCGCAAGGGGGAGTCACCCCCTTTGAAGCTAGGCAGATGAGCCTGCTAAGCCAAACACCCCATACGGGACAGGGCAAGCGGTATCCCACTAGAGGTGACCCCTGTTGGAAGGCAGACCATCCCTTAACAGAGATATGTGTTATCCTCCCTTGTCCTAAGAAGCTAATGTTTTTATTGGCTATATGGGGATTGCACCAGACAACTATGGGAATGTTAATAAAGAGATAGCTGGTATGGTTTCTGGCCCTTTACTGTTGCCCTCATTGAGGGCCCTTTCGCCTTCGAGGCAGAGTTAGGAAGCAGTCCCACATAGAAGGCGTGTAGCGCAGAGTAGTGAGAAAGCTTGAGGAACACAGCTACCTGAAACCAGGTCTGTAGCTGGAGAAGCTCAGCCCCACCGACAAGAGAAGAGACGTGACTGGACAAAACAAGGTCGACCCACGCTGACAGAAGGCCGTGAAGCCTGCAACTTCACTGCGCAACCGGCACCGCGCTGCTGCTTTTCTAGAGGAATGCCAGTTTAGCAATCCAGGTATGCATTGTGTTCAGGGAACTGGGGGGAGGGCGAACAGGCCAGCATGTACCCACAGCCAGTGTGAGAAGTTAAAGAGCCTACGAGACGGTGAGACATCAGATAAACCCAAACCATGGCGCAACCACACATACCCCAATCTGGGGTGGGACGGTGAACATCCCAAGAGGGGCTGAGGCATAAAATAACCCAAATTGGGACAAGACACACATTCCCACACTGTAGTGAGAAGGCAAAAAAGCCAGAGGGTTTGAAAGACTAAATGACGCAAGCGGGCGAAAGAAAAATTATACCCCACAATGGGGTGTGCAATCCGAGGCCTCGGGGTGGGAGAGAATCCATCAGCCCCAAAGTGGACTGCCAACAGATCAACCCCAAGAGGAGGTGCATAACCCAATACCCCAGGGAGAGGTAGGAGCAAAAGGGATTCTGAACCAAGCCAGACAAGTCCCGGCTACCCAAGGACATTTCAGAGGACTTTGCTTTGTAGGGAACTAGAACTGAACAGCAGGCCAGGAGGCCTAGAGATGCTGATTACTCCATTGTATACCGGGCAGGAAACCCCAAGACAACATGTTTATCTTGTGTTTTGGAACTGTGGATCAGGCAAAAGGCCCAGAGACATTGGCTGCTGACATATCTGGAATCCTGCTTAGGCAAGACACACTTGTCCAAACCCGGGACAGTGTGGGACCGGCCAGAGAGCACCATTTGGGCAAAACGCCTTTAGTGATTTTGTGTTTTGATTACGTGCTTTTCCTTTGTAGTGGTAGGGCTAGGATCTGGCTAGTTTAAGTTTGTAGATGGCGGACAGACATTATTTTGTACAACCTCCTGACGTGCATCCTTTTCCCTCCCTTTTCTCTTAGCTTAGGGACCAGAGTCATAGGGCTAGTGCAGTGTTTTGGGAATATAACAAAGCTACTGAGTTTAAACCACACTGAGCTGTCCGTCTCCTGATTCTGATTTACCACAAATGCACAGTTTGGTTTAGAGGAAGTAGAAGGAAGCTCCTCACTGAAACTTCGGTTTGAAGCTTGGCAGCGTTAATAGGGCTGCATTTCTAGATTGAGGCGAGCTCTGGTTTATTGTGGTGAACTTTGTCATGTATTCCGGGACACTGCCATGGAAGGCACTGCGAGCAATGCACAGAATTTTGAAGTGAATCCTCTGTTTGATCGGGAGCAAGTGGAGATGTTTGGGGTCTGGGGTATTGTGTTCATGTCTTTGAAGTCTCAAAAGGAGTCTAGATGCTGGGTTTTGGGTTTGCTGTAACCTGTTCAATAGGTATTCTGGAGCCCCAGGTAGAGGTTATTGACATAGTCTTGACTTGAGAGTGCTAATATCATTATTGCCATGGTTCTTTCTTTGAAGGTTAGGTAAAGGATGATGCAGTTGAAGTTGAAAAAAGTTGCTTCTTATGATGCCTTCAACTTGTGGTTTGAGTGTGAGGTTTCTGTCCATCTAGCTTCCAAAGCAAAGGTTTGTGTGGTGTTTGGTGGTGTGCTTCTGTAAATTATAAGCTCAGTGTTGGTTAGGTTATGTTAAGTTTTAGTCTATTTGTCATCATCTACGAGTCAACATTTGCGAGACATTTGGTGAGGTCTGGTGCATTTGAAGATGCGTTAATTGTGAGCTTGTAGATGATTTTGATATCATCAGCATTTAACATGTGAAATGCCCCTATGCTTGTCACATGTTGGTCATCATTTGAGATGCCCCAACGTCAGAGGTTTTATTGAACAAGCATACCCATAGGAGAACCGTGGTGTGAGAAACAACAACAAGGAACTTTCCTAATGCATGTATTCGACAAATGACTATTTCCCATGGGCTTACAATTTTATTATCTCAAATAACGAATTACTAAATTTGACACACACATTTGTGCAAAAATATATGGGCATGCATTAAATAAATATTTTACTAGTGTGCTATGCACACAATTAATTTCCAATCATTGTAAGAACACACTTACTAACTACAGGCCTACCTCTTTCATACAAAATGTTTATTCCAATTAACAAAAAGAAACATATTGCAAGAAACCTGAAAAGATGGGTTACTTACAATATGGAGTTCAATTGCATAACAACTTCCAATAATCTAAGCAAAATATTCATAAACATAAGAATTTCATATCCGAAGTCTAACTTCTTCTTTAAAAAAAACCTGGCCGGCATGTATAATTCATGCCAAAATAAGGAAATAACACTAATTAAAGGCTCATTCCAAACATGTTGATCCCGTTTTACTGGTAGCTTTTACATTTTTTACTTTCAGTACGTCCCCGCCCCCTGCTGATCGGCTAAGTTGTGTGAACATTTTCGAGGGTTTCCCCTGTCCCCTGCATCTTGTCCCCTCCCCTCCCCAGTCACCTAAGTACAGCCATTACACCCATCCTTTTCTTTACTCTTGTTCTACAGCCCCCTCCAGATCAGCTCCGTTCGGTCTTGTTTTTTAGGGGTTCCCTTTTTAACTCTACTTGTTTACCCACTCCTTCCCTTGCCCTTGCCCTCACCGTACCACTTACAGTATTTGCCTTATTTTTAAATGTTCTTTTTTGAAATGATGATGCACCCCCTCTTAGCCACCATCTTCTCCGAGCTTTTCGAAAAAAAATGCTCCTGCAAACTGTGACTACCCCCTTACCTGCTGCAGATGGGTGCATGGGCAAAAGCCCAGGCCCTTCGTTGAACTTTGTTGCTGAACTGTGCTGCAATGGAGATGCACAGCTCTTGAGATGGTGTTGGTGCTGTGTTACAGACACTAGGTTTTTTTCACGTTTTTTTTGTTTTAATGTTTTTATTGGAATTTAACATAACGTACCAACAACTGCTAAACGGGTCGTTCGGTAAATATCAGTACACCATACATGAGGAACAATATAATATTCCCCGTTCCCGTGGACACTTTCCCATCCGCCCAAACTCCCCCCTGGAATGTTCTTCCAGTGAATACCCCTTAATTGCATTTAATACCAGGCTGCCTTCTGCCCGACAGCCGCACAAGCCAACGCAGCAATTGAAAGTTGTACGAGTAGTGCATATTGTTCTGTGCGCTTCGCAATGTCCAATATCTGTCCTGCCGGATAACTACATGCGGCTCCCATCGACTCCCTCTGCCCGCAACCCCTCTCTAGACCGTACCACCACCTAGTGCACCATGCAACGCCACTGGTTGTCTCTCAGTTCCCGCTGGACCCAACCCAACTTTGCATGCTTCCTTCCCAACCGTCCCGCCCCCGCCTCTCTGCCTACTTCCGTTCATCTGCTCTCTCGTCCAGCCCACAAGTCTCTCCCCCTCGTTATCCTAATGAGCTCAGGGGGTCCCTTTGTCCTGAGTAGAGAACATCTCTTGTACTAGCGCCATCACATCAGAGCTGACCTCCCGTTGTACCCTATACACCGCCCTGTGCCGCACTACTGTCTCAGCCTCTTCCCATTTCTTTGTTGCCCCGCCATGCCTCTATGCAAGGACCTTCCGCCAACTTCCACGCTAAGGCAATCCTTCGTTTGGCTAAGACACAGATGAGATCTTTCATCTTCATCAGGTGCGCCTCCCTGCGCCGTCGCGGTATAGTCCTAATAGGCACGCCTCCAGTGGTCACTCCTACATTTCTATCCCCCCCTTCATGACCCTGTGAGCTATGTTCTGCCAGAATACCCTAATCACTGGGCAACACAAAACATGTGTAGCATCTCTGCCGAGTCACCCTCAGACCTGGGACATTTCTGCTCCTGCGCTCCCTAGAACTGTGAGATGATGTGTGGGGTAATGTACAACCTATGGGTGACTTGGAGCTGTATCTGCTTAAATCTAGTGTTCCTGGAGACCTTTTTTGTGTATATCAGTACTCCAGTCCATTCCCCATCCGTGAGACGGTGCCCCAGATCTTCCCACTTGGACTTCACCTTGACCTCTGCCTGTCCCAGCGCCTCCAAGGTCAGCTCATAGAGCCTCGGAATCGTATACACCCCTTCCGCCATATCATATAAAGCCTCTAGCATGGCATCCTCATCCTCTCCCTTTCTCGACCCCGGCCATCTGACCTCTGCGGTCTTAATGAGACTGTGGTACAGCAAAAACTGCCCATGGGAATGTCGTATTGGTCTATCAGTTCCGAAAATTCCACCCACTCTCCTTCCTTATATAAGTCTCCCAGGTTGATTATCCCATTCGTCTCCCAGTGTGATTGGTAGCTGCTAATCTCTCCTGGACTCCTCCCGCCTATCGCCACAAGAGGTATGTTGACTGTCTATTCATCCTGTATCCCCACTATCTTCCATAATTTGCGCCAGATTCTCCTGCTCAGGGTCACCAGTGTCCATGTCTCCTTCAGCTTTGAATTCCCCATCCAGAGTACCTCCGTCAGGTAGTACGGTTCAACCTCTCCCTGCAACAGCCCGTGTCCAGCGAGCCCTCGTCTGCAAGCCAGGTTATGACAAACTGCAGTTGGCTTTCTAGATGGTACACCTCAAAATTCGGCAATCTAATACCTCTATCCGTATAATCTCTACAAAGGCCCTCATTACGACCCTGGCGGAATTCGGAAAACGATGGCGGAAATGCAATACCGCCATCGAATAGCGCTCGGTGCGACTATGACCCGTCACCGCAAAGTACGAAGCCATTAGCGACACCGTAGTGAACGCCAACGCTAACTGCACCCGTCACCGCAAAGTACGAAGCCATTAGCGACACCGTAGTGAACGCCAACGCTAACTGCACCAATGTACCATTCCGCCATGGTGAGAAGTACGGCATCGCGAATCAACCGTAAACGGCCCCACTGAGTGCCTGTACACCGCTCCCTGCCCACAAAGTACAACTCCCCGTAGGTGCAATGAAGTCACAATGCAACCATTGAAATGTACAAGTCACCCATGCATGCCAACGAACAAAAGAAACACAACAGGGGCCAATGGGAGCTGCAGGGCACAGATGGCACGAATACAGAAGCCATCCCAATGGACATGACCACAGTCCCCCACCAAGAAACGCACGCAAACACAGGCACCTGTGACCAGCAATATTCCGAAAATCACATCATTCCACCAGCCCACCTGGCTGACCGGCATCTGTTACACAAAACCCAATCCCCCGCCCCTGAGCATGACAACATTCAAACAGTCATATTGGCAGCCCCCATCCCTGACCTCACGGGCTTCGTAGGCAAACGCGCCCAGTACAGTACCACGCAACTAAACTCCGAAGCTGGAACCCAATGCAGATCTCCTCACAATACATCGCCCCCCAAATAGGCATATGCCACATCACTTGCAAAGAAGAACGCTACACGGGCCAAATCAGAATAGAAATTTAATGCACATCAAAATCACCAAGCCCATACAGCCATCAGGCCATGAACTCCAAAACACATTTCACCATTGTGGGCTGCATCCGCAAGAAATGACCAGCCACTACTTGTGTGACGCCCTGTTCCATCATGGTACACAGAGCCACATTCACGTACGAAAAGGCAACATGGAAGCGCACAGAACCGCAGGGCCGTCCCAATGGGGAGGCACTAGTCCAGCTGAAAGGCCGAAATGTTGCTCCGAGCCACCAGTACTGCGTAAGGGCATGTGGCCCATTGGCGATCGTCCCATAAGATCGTAATGCTGCTCCACTGATTAACACGAAGCAGCAGGTGTCGGGAGTAAAACCCATCTGCAGGAGTGGCATACAGATGGCAGTGGCAAAAGGGGAGGAGATACCTGTCAACCAAAAGAAAAGAAAAAGAACAGAATGGCCATCAGTACTACATTCCAACAACTCACTTCAATGATCACACTAAATCCACAGCCATATGCATGCTAGCCCACTCCAAAGGTCCATCACCACCCAAAAACCACTTGCGACTCATAACTATCTATATCGAGGTGTAAACACCATCACAAACGAGTGTACCTGTGCATGTGTCTGTGAAAACAGAATCCATCTGATGGGATTGGTAACGTGCATGGACACAAGTGTCTGAGGGCGCGTCGAGACAGGGAGGGCTCAACAAGGCCAGATAGACGATGGTCCCACTATGGCAGCCCTGCATCACATAGTGTAGGGGAGGCGGATGGATCCCAAGAAGCCCTGTACATGGCAAACTCTGTATCAAATCACCTGCCCATGCATCCATTCATCATTCCCTCATCCCGGGATTAAAACGCCTGAATATTTACTCACATAACATTAGAAATATCCATTGAGTCTGTGCGTTATGCAGCCTGCAAAATCCACAGTGCGCCAGCCCGTAATTCCAGTGTAGTGAAGTAACATGTATTTGGGAACGTCCGGCCTCATCGCCCACGTCGCCATTGCGCATCCCAAACCATTCATATCAATCATTGCATCCTCGCCATGGCCCCTGTCCCAAGGACATTGAACAATAGTACGTTATATTTGCAGTCAGACCTGTGGGCATTTCCTCGCCGCTAGCTGAAAACCGAAAGCGCCGCCCTTCGAATTCCTCATTTGCAACATCACGTCGAAGAGGCATCTGTGGCCGTTTGAAATCACTAATTAATCCATCGAGTGCGGCTGTGTGTGAAAATGGCAACTGCCTTCACCCACAAATGGGACGCCCCGCCCGTCGTTGCAACTCGGTACAGTGATGCATGAGGGCCCACCGTTACTCGAGTACTACGTTCCACTGACCCTTCACAAGTCTGTTCGCGACTGCACAGATAGTATGTGAAACAATGGGACCACAGCAGAATGAACATATCAACCAATGTTACACGGCCATCGGGTACAAATACATGATTGCAATAGCAAGATGCCATTCCCCGAATTGCAGCGTTGTGCGCGGGACGTGCTCGGCCAAAGGGGAGAGCAGTTTGCACAGGTGGAATGAATCACCACAGGTGGAGGCCATACAGCCTCAAAACACATAAATTGCACAGCCAGTCTCCTCCCACAACCACACCGAAATGCTACCGGCAGGACTCGCGATGTTGGCCCTGGGGGACATGATAGCACTGCAAGTACTCCAACTCCAAGAAGAAGACGAACACCAACTACAACCGGCCGCACGGAGGAGACGCAGGAGGAGGAGGAGGGCAAGGCAGGGCCAGCAAGGGCCGCCAGCACAGCCACTACCACCACGCAGGCAGCCCGCAATCCCACGCCTCCGAGCACATCCGTTCAACCTCACTGATGAGCAGATCCACACCCTCTACCGTCTGGACCGGGACACCATAGCCGCCATTGTGGACATGACACAGGCTGACCTTGTCAGCATGATAGATAGCCCAACCGCCATCCCACCCCTACTGAAGGTGGTGTCTGTACTCCACTTCCTGGCCACAGGCACCTACCAGCACACAGTCGGACAGTTGCATGGCATTTCTCAGCCACTGTTCTCACGGACACTATTGCAAGTGCTCGATGCCCTCCTGCAGCACGCAGACGACTACATCTCCCTACCACGCTCGGAGCAGGAAATTACCAACACAAAAGTGGGATTCCATGCACTTGCCGGCATACCGGGTTGCATTGGTGCCATCGACTGCACCCATGTGGAATTGGTCGTCCCACATGCCATGGAGGCCCAGTACCGCAACCGAAAACAATTTCATTCTCTGAATGTACAAATGGTGTGTGACTCCAACAGGATCATTACACATTGTTGTGCCCGATTCCCTGGATCAACCCATGATTCTATGGTCTTGAGGAACTCTACAATACCATGCTACATGGAGCGACACGCAGGGAACAGATCCTGGCTACTCGGTGAGTCTCATTACATGCATGATAATGTGGGGTATGTGATTCGGCAATGACCTGGCAGGAAGGGGGGGGGGGTGCGTACGTAGCAATGGCATTCCACATCATACGTTTCTCGTCCACATACAGGTGATGCTGGATATCCACTGAAGAGATGGCTCCTCACACCAGTCCGGAACCCACGGGACCAGCATGAGGAGGACTACAACCATGCCCACTCACGTACCCGTGTAGTCATTGAACAGGCATTCGGCCTACTGAAGGGTCGTTTCCGCTGCCTCAGCAGGTCTGGCGGGGCACTCCTGTACCGCCATGAGAAGGTTGCAAAGATGGTGATGGCATGTGTCATGCTCCACAACATGTGCGTACGTAGAAATGTGCCCATGCCCCCTGACGCAGAACTGCAAGCACCTGATGATGGTCATGATGAGGGTGGGGATGTGGCAGCACCTCAAGGAGTCTGCGAGGCACCGGAGGGCCGTGACATTCGTCAGCATCTCATTGCTGTATGCTTCTAGCACTCACGCCTGGTGGCTGATACATGGACACGGGACTCGTGGCACTGTGTGTGTCTGGGACATGCACAATATGGACTGTACGCCTATGATGGCCTAGTACACAAAGATCAATGTCCACACATCTCATTGGTTGATCGTGCACTGTTTATGGCATATGTGATATCATGTTGTACACCCTATCGACCCGCCACCCAAGTGAGCCCAACACACCCCCTCCACCCTCCTACCTCCCCCCCGAACACCAGTGTCCAAAGATGCTCATTGTCAGTGGGCAGTCGCTATTGCAAGCCCCCTCTGCGGGTATCAGGGGCACCCCTGCCTGTGGAGCGCAGGTTCCTCCCAGATCTACGTTGGGGGCTGCCCTGGACGGAACTTGCAACGGATGATGTCTCTGCCTGCTCACGTCCATGCATATCCCTAAGGGTTTGCGAGAGCTCAGTGAGCACACGGCGCACTGCGGCAAGTTCGGCACATACGTCCTTGGACGTCGCATGCAGTTCCCCCCTCAGGCTCTCGGTGCTTCTCTCCATTTGGACTCCCAGGCTCTCGGTGCTACTCTCCATTTGTGCCCTTAGTGTCTCTGTACCTCTCTCCATTTCTGCCCTAAGTGTCTCAGTTGATGTTTCTATGTCTGCCTTAGTGCCCCCACATTCATCGGCATGGTCCTTGAGGAGCGTGGCCAGTTGCTGCTGTTGCACGATTAACTGGTCGAGGGACTGTTGCCTCTGCTGGGCCATGGCCATTTGCGGGGGTGTCACAGAGGGGCTGTTGTCCTCATGTTGCCTTGCCACAGGGCTTGTGGGGGATGGCCAGTCGTCGTCTTGTGGGTGCCCCTGCGTGGTATCCTCATGTTGTACGGGATGGGACAGACAGGGGGATTGGGACAGGTCATGGATGGATCTGACTTCGACATCCCCGTCTTCTGTGTCGGAGCATGCTGCCATCAATGGGGTGTCACCTATGGTGCTGCTGCCACCAGAGGCAGTGCCTTCTGTGGCATCCGTTGGGGGGACCTGTGGTGGTGGTGGTGTGGGCATGCTGGCTGCTGGGGTGCCTGTTGATGTTCCCTCCTCTGTGCTGCCACCTGATTTGTGCTGCTGCCGTGTCTTGATGCGTGCAGCTGAGGTGGAGGGTCTTTGGCCGTTGGTCTTGGCCCTCTTTGCAGGTGTGCTGGTAGGGGTGTCCTGAAGCTCGTCGTTTGGATCGGACCCTGTGGTGGAGTAAAGGAGGGCGAGGGTTATTGATGGGTCTGTGGGAATTGGAATGGCATTGTATCACATGCATTGGGGTGGTACCTGAGGGTGATTTGGGTCGGGGCCTTGGAGGTGCTTTCATTTGTGTGTGGAGTGAGGGTGCAGTTGTTTGGCAGCCTGCAGTTAGGGTGTGCCTGCTGCACGTGTAGTGCGTGTTTTAGGGTTTTTTAATTATTTATGTATTTATTGTGGGTTTTAACGTGCGCTATCAGGCCGATGTGTGTGGACGTTCTCCTGGACATGTGTTTCTGTTGCACTATGTGGACGCATGGTACTTCACATGGATGGACTTTGTGGATTTGGCATTGTTTTATTTGGCCCACCTACCTGAATCTTCGGATGTCTGCACTCCTTTCTCCATCCCTCCGACTCCCTCTATGCTCTCCATTCCGATGGTGGAGGCACAGATTTCTTCCCAGGGGGTCAACTTGATGGGTGATTCAGGACCTCCCCCGGTGGCTGTGGCAATGTTGCGGTTGGCAGAGAGTATGCTGCGGACGCGTATCCGCAGGTCGTCCCATCGCTTACGGCATTGCTGTGGGGTGCGGGGTGCGGTCCCCACCGCACTTACCCGCTGTGCCACCAGAGCCCATATGGCCTTCTTGTTTGCAAGTGCCGTCCTGGTCATTTGCGTGCAGAAGACGACGGCAGCATTCTCCTGGAGGGTCTCTGTTAGCACGGTGAGTTCCTCACGGGAGAAGTGGACCTGCCGCTTGCGGTCGCACGCTTTCTTCGCTACTTTTCGCATTTTTCTTGGTTTCGCTAGGGTGGATGACGAGTTGGGGTGTGTCTCAGGGTAGTGTTTTTAGTGGTTGTGTGGTTTTAGTGGTTTTATAGGTGTACGGCGGGATGTTTCCCATTCCGGGCCCATGTTTTAACTTCCGTTTCCGTATATTTCCGGTCACCGTACTTTCCGGTAGGCGCACACTGCGGTGTCCGCTGTGATGGGTGGCGGTATTGCACCTAGGGCGCCGTACGGCGGCGGTGTGGGCCGTTTTGGGGTCATTTCCGCCATCGCGGACTTTGCACTTCCGCCATGCCGTGGTGCTCGTGCCCGATGGGTCGGAATGGGCCGCACTTTGCTCCTTCGTGCAATGGCGGAAACGCTATTTACGCTGTGGCGGTCCGGTCAGTCACTTTCCGCCAGGGTCGTAATGAGGGCCAAAGTGTTCCCACGCTATCTTGTATCTCCCTCCGCCCCAGATGAATACCCTAGCCAGCGAATTTAGTTTCCTGAAAAAGTGCCCTGGAATGTCATAGGGTGCATTGACGAAGTGGTAGACCAGGCGCGGCAGTACCGCCATCTTAAATACCGCTGCTCGGCCCATCATAGACAATAGCAGCCTCTGCCAGAACTGCCTGGACCCTTTCACCCCTTGGAGCCCCCTCAGCGTGTTCATTTCATATTTCCACCTCGGGTCATGATAAATATCCACTCCGAGATATCTGAAGGTCTCCTCCGCCCACCATAACCCTAGATTCCGTGAGTGCTCCATGCCCAGCCCTGCCAGTACCGCCAATGGGAACAACCTTGATTTCTCTTTGCTAATGGTAATGCCTGAAAGCCTAGCAAACTTGTGCAGAACCTCCAGTATTTATGGTAGGTTCACCTCTGGATTCTGCACATACAGGAGTATGTCATCCGCTTACAGCAAGATTATATGTGTGTTGCCCCCTACTGACATGCCTGTCTCCTTGGGGTCTGCCCTGAGAAGGGCTGCCACAGGTTCCAGCGCCAAAATGAACAACATAGGGGACAGTGGACACCCCTGCTTAGTCCCCCTCCCCAGCTCCCATGCATCTGAGAAATGCCTTCCCATTTTCACCCTGGCCATCGGCCTCCTGTATAGCAACTTTGTCCATCGCTGGAAAGCTGGGCCGACGCAAAGGTATCGCAAAACTGCGTGCAGCCACCCGCAGCTCACTGAGTCGAACGCTTTGCTTGCATCCATACTCTCCCTCTGCCTCTCTAGTCTTGACTATGATATGGTGCAACCTATGCATATTTCAGGCCGTGCTTCGCCCCTAGACGTATCCTGACTGATCCTTGTGTACCAGCGTCCCTATCACCCTGCGCAGTCGGTTTGCTAAAAGTGTAGCCAGTACTTTGCAGTCCTGGTTAATCATGTAGAGAGGCCTGTAAGATTTGCAATCAAGCAGTGACTTGCCTGGCTTGAGTATTGACACAATAGTTGATTCTCGCAGGCTCCTGGGCAGCAGACCCATCAAAGGCCACCTCCAGCATCGGTAGAATGTGCGGCGGCAGCTCCCGGCATTGTCGTAGAATTTTGCCGGGAGGCCATCAGTCCCCTGTGTTCCTTGTGGGTAGCGAGAGGATGGTTGCCTGCAGCTCCTCCACTGTCAGCGGGGCGTCTAGCATCTCCACCTGTTGCTGCTCTATGCATGGTAACGCTACGTCCTGCAGAGTCTCCTCTATTTCCGCCACAGTCCCCCCTCCGCCAGTGCTATACAATCCCTGATAGAATCTGCCAAAGGTTGCATTAATATCGCTCTGAGCCCTCCATTCCTCCCTGAACTCAACCCGGATGCAGTTGATAGCCGCCCTCTTGTCCTCTGCCTGACCAACACCCTCCTAGGCTTGTTCCCGCTCTCGTGCAGCCTCTCCAGGAATCTGGCATAGTCATGCTTGCCCAGCCGCTCCCAGTGCACTATACACACCTGCCAGAGCTTGGTGAATTCTGCCTTGCACTCCTCTTGGCGTTCCACCATCCACTAGCGTTTCTATCTGCTCTTTCACGTCCGTGATGCTGTGCAGCAGCTCCTTCCTGATGCCTCCCATTTTGGCAATTGCCTCCCATCTCATCACCACCTTGCAAGTTTCCCACAGGGTCCCTGCACTGTCCACACTTCCCGCCTTCTGGGCAAAGAATTCCTTATTCTCTCGCTCATGAGGGCCTGGAATTGCTCATCTAGTTACGCCTCTGCTGTAAGCCTCCACGTCGGGATCGTGGGCTTCTTCGCAAATCTCTCCCACGTCACTACTAGCAGAGCATTATCTGACAGGACCCTTGCTTTATATTTGGCTGTGGTAAATTCCCCCATCGACACGTTAGAATATAGTCTATGCGTGTGTACTCACCATGGGGACTTTAGTGATAGGAGTAGCCCCTATTGTCCCTATGCAGTTACCTCCATATGTTGCTCAGGCCCAGTTCCAACATCACGCTGCTCTGCGCTTTTGCTGGTGGCCCTCCCTTCTTGTGCTTATCATCAGACCTGTCTAGGGGTGGGGTCCAGGGTGCAGTGGAAGCCCCTCCTCCCCCATATCCACATGCTGCTTCTGTACGGGGCCAGCCTAGGGCCTAGTGCCTTGAAGAAAGCGGTAGCATTGTGATTTGGGGCATACATATTTATGATGCAGAGCTCCTGCTGCTCCAGGAACCCGTGCAAGATCACCCTCCTGCCCACATTGTCGCATCTGTATTCTTGCAGCCTGAAGTGTACTGAGGGGGACACCCATATACGAATGCCCCTGGAGTATGCTGAGTATGTTGAGCCATACATCTATCCCCCCACGTTTTACTGATTATCACTTGGCTTGCTGTAGTTAGGTGTGTCTCCTGCAAGAGGGCTATGTGCGCTCCCTTCACCTTCAAATATTTGTGCACCCTATTCCTCTTCACAAAGCTGTTCAGCGCTTTGGCCTTCCAAGTGATGACTCCAACAGCATTCATCCCCGTTACAGCTACCCCCTGATCCGCGGCATCCCATTCACCACACCTTTCTTGCCCTCCCGTTGCTCCCTGACCCCCAGTCCCAGCTCTGCCCCGGCTAGCGTATGTCTTTTTTGGTGGCCCGGCAGCATGAGCCACGCGGCAGGTGTGCATGCATTGTATCCCCAGTGTAAACCAAACTTCTAACTCCCCTCTTCCCCCCAACATACTAACAATAGCCCAATAGTACTCGCTTGTTCAGCTTCGGCCGCTTCTCACACTCTACCAGTTACCTCCCTCACCCTCCGGTCTCGTGTGCAGCAGCTGGGGGTGTCTAACTGGCACCTTAAAAGTACTCAAAGAAGTGAACTGGTACGAATGCGGTGATCACCGTCCATCAACACCTCCGCCTGCCTTCTCCACCTCTTCACCGCCTCTCCCGCCTTTTGCAAAATTCTATAGCCCCTGTTATGAGTCTCTTCATAGGCCCACAACTGCCTCACCTCCATTTCCTCTCAAGCCTGCTCGGTACATTGTCTCAGCAGGGGCGCCCCCCCTCTGGTTTCAAAAAAGTGTGTGGTGCCATTATGTATGACCATTAGCTTTTCCGGGTAAATCAACATATTCTTAAAGTCAGCCCTCCACAGTCGCTCATTAGTGGAGCCGAATGCCACTCTCTGCTTTTGCACTTTTAATGTGTAGTCCAGGTAGACAGCTATTTTAGCAGACCCTCTTTCGATGACCCCACCTCGTCTGGAGAACACAAGGATTGTCTCTTTGTCCCTATAATTCAGGATCTTCGCTATCAATGGTCTTGGTGGTGCCCCCGGGTGGAGGTTTCCTGGCGAGCGACCTGTGGGCCCTAACCACCATGAATCCTTGTGTTAGATTGCCCAGCTCTACCTCTTGTAGCAGCATGTATTCCACAAACGTGGTGGGATCTCTTCCCTCTTCTTCCGGCAGTCCCAGAATTCTTATATTGTTCCGGCGCGCCCGTCCTTCGGCATCATCTGCTCTGCTTTCCATCACTGGCCCCTGCTTTCTAAGCTCTTTCACATCCATCATGGTTTCTGCCACGTGCTGCTTGTTTTCTGCCGTTTGGGTCTCCACTATTGGCACCTTCTCCGCCAACGTTCGGACATCCTGTCTTAACAGTCCCACATCTGTGATTAATTCATCTATTTTTCTCTTCATCATATTTTGAAGCGCTGCTATGGCTTTCAGCATTTGGTTCTCTTCTGCATTGGGCTCTGCCGTCCCATCGCTGCCCTCATCTAGTTTACCACCTTCACTCTCAACCTTGCATGCAAAGGTGTCCGTCCTGGTCTGCCTAGACTTCCCCTTCTGAGGTCTGGTCGGCATGTGGATTCAAGGTCTTTTTCTGCTGGACGGTCTGCCCAGCTCTTCTCTGACAGGCTGCCCTGTTTGGTTTTTCCTCAATTTCTTGGGGAGAGCCTTTCTCAGTGACCAGCCCCTCCTTCGAGCCTCCCCTTCTGCAGTCCTTATTGTGCCAGCACCTTCCCTCCTACATGGCTCAGGCACCCCCAACACAGATCCTTACCGGGGGGCACCCAGGCAGCCCTTGTAATGTCGCCCTGTGTGATGCTGCTATCCGCTCCTCAGATTCTCAGCACTCTCTTGATCCTTTGGTTAGGCAGACACTCTCTCTCTGAGGTGGCCTCAGACTGCCTAGTTTTCTCCTGCTGGCTTGTCTTGCTGGCTGCGCCTACACACGCTCATCCAAGTCCAGTTTGCTGTCTAATTTGCCTTGCCCAAACTCCTGTGCAGCCCTTGTGCCCTCCACTGTGTTCTTAGGTCCTGGCTCACTGTTGTTTTCTGCTTTTTACAGTCCTGGACCCTATGCCTGCTTAGTGTGAGCAGTTTCCAGCAGCCTAATCTTGTTTTCTCTGGGCCAGGTGCTCTTTTGCTCCAGGTTGCTCCTCCCGCCAGCCCAGAGCCTCTCCTCCTTCCAGTGAGGAGCAGGCACAGCACCCACGCTTCCTCTACCCTCGCCGATGTCTCACGTTCCTCCCGGAGCTGTGCTCCCCGCGAGGTCCCACCGGCGGGCCGCCGTCTGCCCAACACTGCTGACCAACACTGCTGCATCGCCTATCTGTGCATCTGCCACGTTTCTCTGATGTTGGACTGCCCCCCTCACAGCCCCATGCTCAACAGGCCGTGCTGGGGCCACCAGCTGCTGTGGTTGATGCCAGACACTGCTCCAGGGCATACCTGCTGTATGCTGCTCTGGTTTCTTGCTCCACCCGCCTGCAGCCGTCACCCGTGGCCCCCTCACTGGGATTCTGCACCTCCTTCCACCACTCCTCACCGTTCACTGCGCGGCCACACCTCCAGTGCTCACAGTCGCACGGGACTCCGAGCTGGGTTGTCTCCACTCTGACTCCACTTTTACTGGGCCTGTGCCATTTTCTGCTGCAGGCACTGCCGCTTCCCTGCCGTGTCTCTTCGACGCTGCAGGCTTCCCCTTGCCTTTATCTTCTCTATGGCGCTGACTATCTGCTGCAGCAGCTCATTCAGCGCTTTACTCTGCTTTTTCTTGCCTTTTCTCCTCCAGTGCTCTTGAGCGCACAGGACTCCGAGCTGGGTTGCCTCCACTACGGCTCAACTTTTAGCAAGCTAGTGCCATTTTCTGCCGCATTCACTGCTGCTTCCATGCCGTGTCTCTTTGGCGCTGCAGGCTCCCCACAGCCTTTATTTACTCTACTCTCCAGCGCTGACTGTCAGCTTCAGCAGCTCATTCTGCTCTTTGTTCAGCCTTTTCTTACGTTTTCTTAATACTCCTACGTCCCGTCCCCTTTCCTCCATACTTGTGGGACATTCTGTCCTTCGGGACGGGAACACTTTTGTCAAAAAGCATCAAAAATTAAATGTTTTGTCCTTATTCTTTGTTTACGCTGCGTACCACACGCAGCCGTAACCCTGACCTCCTGAGGTCCGCCCCCTGCATCGCCCTTCGGTCCTTTTCTCTGCAGTCGGGGCTGGACACACTTGCAACACCGGGAATAATTTTTTCTTGTACCCATTGTCCTTCTTTCCTGCTCAGATTCTGTGGTCGCGAAGTCCTCCGGTCTATGAACAGAAGACTATTTCAAATAGATATCCCATTATAGTGAACAAGGGAAGCGGGGGCGTCCCCCGTGACCTAAACAAAGTAAAACAATTTAAAAAAAGGAATGGATCCTGAAATAAAGCGAGGAACCACCCTGATCATTGTCTGGAATTACTCTGATTAATACATCTTTCACCTATACTTTTAATTCAGGCTTTAAACTTCACAGCATTGTATGTATATGGTCAACTACAATGTGGCCCTGATAATACTCCACTTCAACTAATCAGCTAGCCCAATATTCTTTTACAAACCTCAATGCTTAATAGATAATGTTCATGTTTGATACAAGTACAAATTAACATTTGTACTACAGGAAAGGAATGAACTACATGTAGGTCGATGGTTATTAAAGACAGCCATTTCAAGAAGAATGATTTGCAAAATTCGTGGCCTTCCATGTGCAGGAAGGTTATAGGGTTCCACTTATACAATAAAATGAAAAATAAAATGAAAACGGCTCAGCCATAATTCTAGGGCATAACGCTGCATGGAACAAAAGGCATCAAAGATCTCATTGGGTATATCACTTCTGTGTTTGGAAGACTGTATGTCCTACACAAATTTTTGCAACAAAGGGTCTACTGCTAGTCAATGGACCTCACCACAATTCCATATCTGGCCACATAAGTTCATTGCCAACAATATATGCGAAATTGTCATATGTTACTAAGTTTCAACGAAATCGCGAAAACTAACTTCGATATTGCCAACCTACTTTCCAGTGAAAACTGAAAACTGCAAACTGGAGGACACTAAAAAGGCTCCTTCCTCAGTGTGCACCAGTTGGAAGATTAGAAACCATTTACAACGAATGTACTGGAAAATAATAAACATCTTGATACAAAGATCAATGTTGCAAAAAAAGCCAGAAAAGCAAATTTAATATCAATCCTAAATATCACATATTTGCAAAGGTGACGTAAGGATGCATGTATAAATAGCACTTACACATACATCACAAGAATATGTAAACACAAAATCCTCCCTGAAGAACAATTTTCGCCTATGAAGTCACCAAGTAAGTATTTCATTTTCGGATTAAATCTGTGTGGCGTTCTGCTTTTCAAGCATGAGAAGCAATATTTTAGACTTTACAAAAAAATGTGTACAGCCTGCACTTTTCCTGTACCAGCTCCTACAGCTCATTCATCTGGTTTTGTATTCACTACAACAGTTACTCTGCTTTTACTGCATACTTTGAAAAATGTCAAATAAACGCAAGGGCACAGCACAAAAAGCAATAAATCGTTCATATGGGAGTTTGACCGCGTTCAAAGATATTGGCAAGTATGCTGTGATGAGCTAACAAGAGTCATAGGCAAAACAATATCAAGAGAGCCAAAGCAGATGTTACTGGGGGTAGATGACGAAAGCAATCTGACACGATATGAAAAGCTGTTTCTGTCAACTGCCACAGCACAGCAGTAGTTAGAAGGAACATTGCACAGCTATGGGGGTCGGAGGAGACACCCAGCTACAACCAATGGGTGACGGACGTTGATATATGCGCAGCAATGGAACACAGGGTGTATACCGCAAGGGGTTGCCCGGAAAAGGCGAGAAAGATATGGCAAAAATGGTAGGATTTACACTGACTGGTCAAATTACCCAGCTAAAATATCCACCTTTTGGGAAAGAGCAGAACAAGTAAATGTAAATGAGATGTGATCTTATACTGACTGTGATGTTGTCTAATAACCAGCTTGCTGATGCTCAGAGTGCAAATGGGTTTGGGGAGTTCGCAACGCGCTTCGCAGCGGATGGACGGTTGAGTTGTATGTACAAAACCAATAAAAATTGTTTGATTTAAAAAAAAAAGGAACAAAACTGCAAATACTTACTCTGATAGTATCTTTGTATTGGGAAGCTCCAAAGCAGTTCTAAACAGTGTAATAAAATGGTTATCCAACCAAGTTGTCCATGTAGCTCTTGAGAGCCTTGGGGAGCATTATTAAGCCTCCAAACTGGCGCTACAGCAACACTAAAGCAAAGCAGCGAAAGGGGAATGGGTAGCATTACTCCTCAAAACATACAAAATGAAAGTCTAAGAATTTAAAAAGTGAAAGTATGCATGCACATTGAAAAGAAATTAAGGCTAAGATAAATTGCATTTCCGTAAAAGGAAGGTTTTACCAAACACAGCCACAGCCTTCTTTTAACCAGCACATTATGATGATGTAGCAATTCTTTTTGCCATGCCCAAAAAGAAGCAACCACGCACAAATTGTGTTTTAAATGTCTACTCCGTTACCTAATGGTATTTCCTGATTCAGGTTTCTCGACATTCGTCTACTCTTGCGACTGGCTAGTGGTGCCAATGGTCCTGCATTTCAGTGCACAATTTTGGGGTAGGTGCACAGAAGGATGAAAGCAAGAAAGGGATCAGGGAACAAACTATAAAACCTACCTTTTAAAATCTCCATAGTGCAGCTTCACATGGAGCACAATCATGCTGCAACATAAGTAAAACTAAGTACAGATTCAGAAAAAAGGGGCACCTGACATCTCACTACAGCTGGCATTCATAGTGAGATACATAGGCAAACTATGAAAACCAATATGAAAAACAAACCCTCCATCTGCTTCTGCCCATCCTCACTGGTGCAATTAATGTGGCTTCTTAGAAGGGACAATAATGGGAAGCAACGTCTTTGAAAATCAAAATGAGTTGAGTGTAAAAGAATAACAAAGTTACTCATCGTAGTGACTACCTTACTCCAATTCCAAAGTCCCCTTTCCTCCATACTTGTGGGACATTCCACTTTTGTCAAAAAGCAGCAATATTTTTTTTTTCCTTCTTCTCTTTTTACGCGGGGTACTGCACACGACCGTAACCCCGCCCTCCTGAGCTCCGCCCTGCGCATCAACCTTCAGTCCTTTTCTCAGCGTTGTCGGGGCTGGACGCACTTGCATCACCGGGAAGAATTTTTTCTTGTTCCGGTTGTCCTTCTTTCCTGCTCCGGTTCTGCGGTCGCGTAGTCCTCCATCTTTGCCGGAGCGTCTGGGATTTGTGTCCTGTTCTTCATGCAAACGTCGCTTTGCTACAGCGGATCCCCATTCTCTCTGCTTGGAGAGTCTGGACCCGGACCATTGTTGGGATTCGTGTTTCTACTGCGACTCCCTCTCTGTCCGGGCACTACAGCGTTGTCTTCTTTGGTGGGAGGAAGTCATTTAAGCGCGTTCCTCCACCTCATTTTCAGCTTTTCATTGACGAAAAGAAGAGACACCAGGTAAGCTCCTTACTTTTTAGGGCACACTGGCCAGGGGACTCCTTCCTGGGGTCTTCCAAGTCCAGGAGGGACTTGGGCAGCTCTTCTACCAGGGGTTCCCTTGAGGTGCCTCGTAGGCCTAAGGGGCCCACCGGAGTTCTCTCTGAGGGTTCCCACGAAGGACCTGCCGAAACCAGACCATGTTCAGAGGTTCAACTGTCAGGTGCTAAGCTTCAGCCTAGTTCATCTGTGGCTTTAGATACCGGGGTTTGCTCTGAGGTCTCAGTTTCTGGAGCTTTCCACACAGACACTGGGGTACGCCCTGAGGCCTCCTTTCCTGGAACTTTCTGTACCGAGCCACGGCTTGAGGCCCCTCTCGAGGGAGCTACACGTACTGGGCGAATGTTCGAGGTCCCTCTCTTTGAGGCTAAGGTGTGTACCGACAAAACGGAGAGACCTGCTCTGAAGGTGTTGTCTTTGACATGCATTTCTCAGCATTCCCGCGTTCAGGGATGCAGTGATACCTGTTCTGTCGAGGGGGCAAAGAGGGTGTTCATTGACCGTAACTCCTCTGTAACCGGTTCAGCCGACGTTCTTCCTTTGGACGCTAATTTTGGGGCCACCTCCAAGATGTCCAGTAAACATCCAAGACCCCCGTACCGGCTCTGCCGAGGATCCTTGTGTCAAGGCTAAGGTGTTGTTTAGGTCCCCTCACCAGCCTGAGGAGGCGATTGCCTCATCTACACTTGTGATGCAGTTCTCTTCAGGCATCAACAAAATGGCGGCCCAACCCTCATGGATCATGGCGGCCATTTTGGATTCTTCCCTTACAGCAGTGGTCTTCAAACCTTTTGACCTCGATCCCCTCCTAAGAAAAATGTCTCCGGCCCAGGCGCCCCCTATACACAAGGACTCCAAAATTGTACTCGGTTGCGAACGGTTATCGCGCGCTGGAGTAGAATGGTGCCCCTAACGAAGGAGTGAATGCCAAACACCACGTTGTTTCAAAATCATTGCTTGCAATGATTCAAATCAGATTAGAGGACAAATATTTGTGAACAAAGCATTCAGATTATTTTGCTATAATACAGAGGACTCGACTAAAAATAGTGTTGGATATTTATTTCACACAAACGAAAAAAGCCAATATTGCGGTCCTGTAGTAACATTTGCTATGCAAATGCTGTAACAATTTGTTTCTCAAGTACAACAACGTACTGTCAATGCTGTCACTTGCAAGTTGGACAGTGGCATACTGGAGAACTAGTGTTAAGGGTGGGCCTGCCTTTCACCAGCCAGCCTGTCAATATGGGGTTCTATTTTGCAATAGCCAACCGCAGGCTTTCTTCCACCTCCAGCTTTGACTGATATTTTGTCTTTAGGGCTGCAAGTGCAGAGAACCCAATCTCGCACAGGTATGAGGTGCTGAAAGGTAATAGTACATTGACTGCACATTTCGATAAAGTTGGAAACTCTGCAGACACATGTTGCCAAAATGCACCCAAAGACAATTTTCTGAATTGGCTCTCTAGTAGGCGGTCACTTTGAAGCTCCATTAGTTCCTCCTGGAGTTGTGTTGGGAGATGGGCTCCTCCTACGTCTGCTAGGAAAGGCTGAACCACCCAGTCATTCATGTTGCAATTGTCCTCGGGAAAGTACTTTTCGAGACTGGTTCTGAGAGCATTTAAATGGTTTCCAATTACTTCAGAAACACATGAAAGATCATACCCCGTCTCCTCAAGAGCATCTTCTAATAATGGGAACGCATCGGCAATGCCAATATCAACCCTCCTCCTCCAAAGCTCCTGCTTCTTCTTGAATGCCAATATTTTTTGCATTCATGGCAAATGATGTGGTTTCTGTGCCTTGCAGGGAGAGGTTTAGAAAATGTAGCTTTTCGAAGATGTCGCCAAGGTAAACCAACAGTACAAGCCAGCTTGAATCACACGGAGGCTCTGATTTTGTCTGGTCGAAATCCAGGAGAAAGTGTCTCACTTCGTTTCTGAGTTCACAGATGCGATTTAAAAACTTTCCCCTGGATAGCCACCTGACCTCTGTGTGAAACAGGAAAGCATCATGGTCAGCTCCCATTTCTGCACATAAGGTGGCAAACAGATGGGCTCTTGTGGGGTGTATCTTAATAAAATTTACAATCTTTACAACATAAGTCAAAACCTGTGTGAGTTCATGCCCCGTATTGCACACAGCCAAAGCATCCCAGTGTATCATGCAGTGTGTCCACACAATATGTGGAGCTACTGCCAATACTTTTACTTTTAGCCCAGCTCTAGCACCACACATTGAAGGAGCACCATCCGTGCAAATACCAACACACGCCTCCCACTTTAGGCAGTTGGAACTTAGGAAGTTGTTTAACATTTCAAAGAGTTCAGGTGCAGTTGCTCTGCCCTTAATTGGCTTACAAAACAAGAAGTCCTCCAACATCTCCTTTCCATGGCAGTACCTCACATAGGCAATCAAGAGAGCTTCTTTTGATATGTCAGTGGCCTCATCCAACTATAGGCGAACTGGCTGTCTTTCAAGCGCGATATCAATTCTGTACTGATATCAGAGGACAGGTCAGCAATACGGCGGCAAATTGTTGTGCCTGGCATAGGGCTACTTTTGCATTTCTCTTCTGCACTTTCAGCAGGCATAACCCGATTGACAGCGAGAATGGTTGGGAGAAACACTTTCTCAGCATCTTGTTTTTGCCAAGAAAGTATGCAATGTGGTAAGATGCTTTCAAAGCATTTGCAGGTACAGAGGCCACATTTTGAACAGTCTTCTTTTGCTTTTTCATGCCTTGCAACTGCTGTGCAAAGAAATCCCTGGTCTTTTTTGCTAAATCAGCATGTTTGGTTTCCAAATGCCGCCTTAATTTAGTTGCCTTCAGGCTGTCATTTGATAATGTAGCACCACAAATCACACACTGTGGCTTCACTTCCCCAGCAACTGTGATCCATGTGAACCCAAAGTCCAAATAAGAGTCATCATATTTCCGTGTTTTTGCATTTCTTTTGTCTGTTCCCACCTCTCCTTCTGCTTTACGTTTCAGATCCCTACCATCTTTGGGCACTAGAAAACTATCCATCGAGAAAAGAAGCCTGAACCTGTCGAAACATTGCAAACGGTTTTAAAACATTTAAAATGCACCCCAAAAAAAGCGTAAAAATGGCAAACACCACATTGAAAGAGTTAAACTGAGCCATGTGAAAAGGTTGGGGTTGATGTGAAACACCCCATGCAAAAACGGGTCAGATATATGGGGTGGGGAAAAAAAGGAGAGATTTTAAAAAAGCAAAAATTCCAAAAAAACTGTCTGAAAAGCTTGGGAATGTGGGAGGGAAGCCCCGCGTAAAAATGGGTCTGAAACACTGGTTGGATTAAAATACATTGGTACAAGTCTGAGAAGACTTCCTATTCAGATCATGCAGGCCTAGCTCTAATTTCTTTTTGAAGTGTTGTCCCGGACTAGGTTGCAGGCGCAACCTTGCACAGGGTTGATATAAACAATCTGCATATGTACTCATCCAATGGCACACAGGGAAAATAAATCCTTAACTGCGTGACTGGGGCAAGTGCTTCACTGGGTTTTTCTTGATGGAACACAGGTGGTTTGGTTGATTGACTGACGCTTGGAGCAATGCTGCTGCAATGAAAACAGAACAGGTTACATGGAGCAATGCTGCTGCAATGAAAACAGAACAGTTAGTCAAGGATATATGGGTCTACCTGAGACTTCAAATTAGGATTAGATGAGCAGGAGCTAAACCCAGCTCTTGGGTAAAATGCATCAGAGATAGGTACAGCCCCAGAAATAGTTAAGGTTGAAATCCCTGACCTTCATGGCACTGACACCCCTGTCCCCCAGACGCCCTTCCTACCTACTGTCAAACGGCACTGGCACCTACCAGGGAAATACGCAGATCGGATGACGGGCAGGAAAGTTCCATCAAAGTATGGGAAGGCCAAAGGTCTTCTGGCGCAAGTGCTGCAGGTCTGGGGGGAGGACAGAAGGTGTTAGAGCAGAGGTGGGGAGGCATCACTGTTAAAGACAGGCTTTCAACATGCTGAGCACACCATTGTTCCCCAAGTGGGCGTCTTACATTTAACAAAAAATAAATAATTTTCCCAACTCGAAAGTGCCTCTTAAACTTGCATTCACTAGTTTGCCTTGAAGCGTGAATTGTTTTTGCAAACCTGCAAATAAAATCATAAGCAATGGTGCCCACATGCCTGAGCTCAAGAAACCGTCTGTGTTACAGTATATTCTTGGAAGATTAATCATGAACATCTGGAAAATATCCCATAGGAGGAGTGTTTCTGATAATGATGCAAGCAAAGTATAAAAAGTGCACAACTTTTTAAATCTAAAAAGCTGTACTTAAATATTCCTGATTGACTGCAGAGTAAAATCTTAACAAGTGATTTCACAGAGAGAGATCCTGATCAGATGCTCAAGTGCTCTTGTGGGTAAGTGTCTCACTTCTGACCGATATGATCTCAGTGTGGATCCCGGCCTCCGCAGCAGGGCACTGTTTTAAGCAGTCCTAACATACTAAAATCTATGAGGGGTGCAGATGGATTACGGCGAGACATTATTTTGCAGGATCCCGATCAATCTGGCCCAATGCCAGCACTGCTCGGTTATGATACAGCCATCGGGGGAGGGATTATTGATTCCCTTGATGCCAAGGATGGGCAGGGCATAACATTAGCACAGGAATCAATCAAAAAGGTTTGTTTCGTGACAGACTGTACGATTAATCCTCAAGGTTTTTTTGGTTGGTAAAATGTGTTACAAATAGTGCATTTTAAAGAAAATGTGTTAAGTACCACCAGTGAAGTAACTCATTAAAATGTCACACAACTGGTCCACTTTAACCAAACATATTGACTCACACTAACTAGCATGTTGTGCTGTACGTTTGCCGTTTTAATAACGCATGCTGTACATGCCCTGACTCTGTGATAGAAGCTTGCACTATCACACATTCTGAACATGGAGTATAAAGCATTCCTTGCCTCCGTCCATTCTATACCTCCACTGTCTGCATGAAGGATGCTTGCCCTGAGGTTTTGCAGATATTTTGTGCATGTAAATCATGCCCTGCTGTGTCCATGCTGTACGTGCCCTGACTCTGTGATGGAAGCTTGCACTATCCACATTGCACACATTCTGAACATGGAGTATAAAGTATGCCTTGCCTCCGTCCATTCTATACCTCCAGTGTCTGCATGAAGGATGCTTGCCCTTAGGCTTTGCAGATATTCTGTGCATGTAAATCATGCCCCGCTCTGTCCATGCTGTACATGCCCTGACTCTGTGATGGAAGCTTGCACTATCCACATTGCACACATTCTGAACATGGAGTATAAAGTATGCCTTGCCTCCGTCCATTCTATACCTCCACTGTCTGCATGAAGTATGCTTGCCCTGAGGCTTTGCAGATATTCTGTGCTTGTAAATCCTGGCCCGCTCTGTCCATGCTGTACATGCCCTGACTCTGTGATGGAAGCTTGCACTATCAGTTTCGGTCCCCCGCTCGCCTCCTCTCCTCCATGCCCCCTAATGTGGGGGTCGCAGAGGGAGAGGGGCGCAGGGGGGATTGGTGCTGAATTAATAACGCGGCTCCCCCGTGGCAGATTGCTGGAGCCCAGCAATCTGCCACGGGGGAGCCACGTTATAAACACAACACCGGCAGAGCAGTTTTGGTCCCCCACTCGCCTCCTCTCCTCCATGCCCCCTAATGTGGGAGTCGCAGAGGGTGAGGGGTACAGGGGGGACCGGTGCTGTTTTAATAACACGGCTCCCCCGTGGCAGATTGCTGGAGCCCAGCAATCGGCCACGGCGGAGCCGCGTTATGAACAATCAAAGGAGTGAGTATTCACTGACTTACCTCTCACGGGCAGAACGGGCAACAGCAGCAGGGAACACAGGACACCACAACACAGCCTGGACGCGCAATCCAAATGCAGGAAAGCGTGCGTCCAGGCTGCGTTTATTTCCTGTTTCATGGCCACGCCCCCACCACATCGCACTGGCTGAGCATGTGCATGGGAGCCAGTGGCTCCCCATTGCACATGCTCTGTTCAGTGCAGCAGAAAAAAAAAATGAAAACTCGTTACTCGTTTTCCAAGGCATCATGCGCCCCCCTAGGCATGTGGACGTGCCCCCCAAGGGGGGCACGCCCCACAAATTGAAGACCTCTGCCTTACAGCTACGTGCTCGACATCGGGTGCTGGGAACCTTCCTTTTGGCGCTGAGCAGTCGTTTCCACACCATGTGGACAGCAAAAATCTGTTCCGTCATTCTTATGACTGGCGTGCTCGGATGCTGCTGCCGAATACTGTCTCCCTTCCTCCTGCTTCTGCTTCATTGGTCTATGTGGACCCGGTTGGTGGCAGGCCTTCCTGGCAACCATCCTCATTGCGTTTGTGGGGGTATGCCCCATATGATCGGCCTCTGCCCACCCCAGCACCTAAACCTTCATCAGAGGATGCGTTTTTCAGGAAATTTCAGAGGCTCATGCAGTTTTACCTCATGAAGGAGTATTTTAAGGGTCTTTTCAAGGAGATCTACCCTGAACCTCCTGCTCCACCTTCCACCCCGGTGGTTCCGACAGCTACTGCAGTGGTGCCACCTCTTCCTCTTGGCCCGCCTCCAGCTTTTCCTCCCCTACCTCCACTGTCTCCCGTAGAGAAGACACTGGCAGAACGGGATAGCACTTTAAAACCCGTGACGGCCCAGCCGTCAGCTCCTGACTCGCTGGATGACCCTCAAGCAGATCAGGATAGCGATGAGCAGCCCCGCTCTGTCAGAGCATTCCCTGACCGTGTCCTGGATATGATGGCCCTCTTTGACATTCCAGTACCTGAGGCCCCCGTTCTGCAGGAGGAGGTGCTGTGGGATGTTTTTACCCATGCATCCAAGCCCTACCATAAAACTGTGCAGTACAGGAATGGAAAACATCATGATGGCCAGAACTCCCCAGAGAGTGCACAGGGAAAACATGAAGACTAGGCTGCCACCCATTTTTGCCTATGTTGTGAGCACAGGAGGGCACCGCCTAAAACCACCATTGGGCTATACACACAGTAGCCTGAAACCATTGGGAATGGCAATGCTGCTTGCCAAAAGCAACCCAGAACTGTGGGGAATTCATTTTCTTAATGTCAAAAATGGATGCAGTACCGGTGCTCACTGCTATCAGAAAGCCGGCCTTTTAAAACCACCAGACTTTTGTGTAAAACTGAACAAAAGAACCGAAACCAGGCCAAGGAAAGACTTGCTAAGAGGTGGATACAATGTAAAACTATATTCTGAAATGACTTGAAGGAAGTAATTATTTAATGTATATATAAAAAATAGCTGCATGTAAGTTGGATTTGAATGTAGAAAACTGGGAACTAAAGTGACATTTAGCTGAATTCTGCCTGACAACTGCCCCCGACAGGAGTTGAACTGGCTCAACAACTCTTCCCAGGCCTGGCTGCATCCTGCTGGCCCCACCAAAAGGAGATCACATGGCCCTGTTGATTGAATTAAGGGAGGGGTACCTGCAGACTGCAGGAGGTTGAACAAAGCCCTGTCCTGGGTTCAGGCAAATGTTATATTGGGGGGGTCATAAAATGGCTTCCTCTTGGGGGAAACTGGGAGGGGCAGTGCCTCTGCTAGCAAGCTGAGCTTGGGGGAAGTGGATAAACCAGTTATTCCACCATGTGATGTGGGAAGCCACACCCCTTTTTGACCAGGGCATAATTTTTAAAAGATAGATAACTCATAGTGCGGACTGGTCAGAATTATATAAATAATATAATTATTCTTGGGATTTTTCCGTGCACATTTTAAGAGGTGTTTAGGACCTTGTGGGATGTTTGTGGGGATAGTAGTGGAGAAAAGGTTGTTACTCCAAATGTATGCATGTTAAAAATCTGACACTTTATCATCTGTAACCCATACCCCTGGTGTACATTTGTGTAAAATCTGGAAAGGTTTAGAGGTCATTATCTGGATGAAAAGGGGAGAATTCTGTTATCAGTGGACACGACATCGTACAAAGACAGGGATCGGATGGTTTGGTGCTACAGAAAATATGTTAACTGGACCTATAATATTAGAAAAATGGTACATAGATAAATATGGATTTGGGTCAGAAATAGATTTGTGTGCAATTTGACAAGGGGAGGTTCCTCTGACCATAAAACCTACAGCATCACTCTGACACTCCATTTCTTCCCCCCAATCAAGGGAGAGAGGAAAGCTTGGCCAATGATAAGTGAGAGGGGCAGGCTTAGCTAGGCCCAGGCACACACCCATTTTCAAAACACATAAAAAGGGCCACTGAAACCCAGGTAGGGGATTCACTTTCCACTTTCTTGCGGGACGCTTTGCCGGGAGACTCCAGACTTCAAATCCATCAACCTCCAGAGACCAGAGATCCAGAGAGACCAGAGATCCAGAGAGACCAGAACTGTGCAGTGCTGAGAGCAGAACCAGAGACCAGACCGCTGTGAGCAGAACCGCCAGAAGTCCCGTCCAACCTGACCAGACCTTGACGGCTTATTTCAAAAATATAGTGTGAGTACTCACTGTGCCAAAACCAATCTCTTAGTTTAAAATAATCTAATCCAAACTATTTTAGCTTATTAGAACTGCCTCCTAGAATCGTGTCATTCTGCCATCTTTAAAACTGAAAACTGTCATCTGTTATTCTGAGCTTTAAAATTTCAAATCCGAAAAACTACTTTTACAAAATCGTCCGTATCTCCGGAACGTTTGTGCTGGGAACGAGATTGAACTTCCTACTCCTTATATTGCCTCCGTAATTACGCTTGACGCGCGCAAGTAAATTTGCCGCAATTTGATATTTTGCACAATTTCAGCCACGTGTAAAAATCAGCAGCTTCTTGCTTTCCTTTGATAAAATTTGTTTTAACCTGCCGGTTACTCATAGAGCATTGCTAAAGTGAGGCTGAACTAATATAAACTAGATATCACCCACCCTGAACCTCTAGAGGGAATTAAAAGCATTTTTAGCACATTTCTCACTTCTTTGTCATCACATTCAAAGCATTTTGGGCCTGTGTTTCAAACCTCTACCTGTTTTCCTCTAAGATTTCTGGGGAGGAACTGCATTTCGTATTGCATTTTGTTGGGATTCTTGAAGACTGTGTGCTCTCCTTCCATTTCTTACATTGCATAGGGGGGGGGGAGTGAATTGCCAGATAAAAAGTGATTATATTATCTTTTGCTAAAATCATATCAAGTTATTTCCATACTGCATTTTATTCCTCATTGCTTTTCCCTTGAAACCATAAAAAGTATTTTCGCTGCCTTATCCATCCGATACCAACTCCTCATTGATTGTAAAGAAGTGTGCTAGTGTCAGGTTACCCATTGTTGATCAACATTATATTCATAAGTGTGATATCAATTAATTTATTATAAAAGTGTGATATATATATATATATAGTTTAATTTTCAAATAAACCTTTTAAATTTGCAAAACAAGCCTACTTCTTGGCTCAGTGGGGTCAAGGGGGATTCTAAGAGAGGGGTGTTATACAAGGGTTCATCATCCAGATTATAACTTGCCATACAAATACATAATGAAGGGCTTCCCTTGGGTATCCCAGACAAGGCACTGACTTAGTGGGATTGCTTGATTGGAGTCACTTACAGTGTGGGGGCTCGGAGCCGGGATATTCTGGGTTAGATTTACCACTTGTGCAGATTAATACAGTGTGCCAACTGACCAGATACACATATCCGGTTAGATCACCACGCTGTTTTACACTGTGAAAGCACCCCTCAAAGGAACGCTCTAAGGAAACGGTCTGTTTTGCAAAATAAAATACTAACTGTTGTAAGTCAGGAGGGAGATCAATCTCCAGCATGACGACGGTGGTAGATATGAAAATAGCGAGGGGGCACCTCTTACATAAGCTATTTGTGAGAGGTGAGTGGACTCATCAGGACCAGGCAGTCTGGTTGCAGGCAATCGCGCAACAGGTCACTGAAACAGGGTCAGATATATGGAGAGATCAGGGTCCCCTACATGTGGCCCTGAGCGAACTATATATGGCCCCTAAGGCAAAAGATGAACACAATAAGATTGCCAGGATAGCGGCATATTTGTATCTATATATGGAAGTCATGCAGGACAAATGTGCTGAAGGCCAAGATCTGGCAAATAGGCAACAGATGGCGTTAGAAAAGGCCCAATCTGACCTGGTCTCTTCTGAGCAGAGGCTGCACGGGAGCCAGGAGTCAGAAAATGACAGCAGACAGTACATCACTAAAATAAAGGAGGATATGGATAGGTTGCAACAGGAAAAGGCTGACCAGGATACCAGATTTCGGGCCTTGCAGAAGGAGTACCAAGAAGGTTTGGACTCCCTTCTGCAGAGCCAGAAAAAGCTGGAGCAACAACTGGACTTCAACAGGGCATGCACAGAGCAGGTAGCCACCCTGGAAAATTCGATTAGACAGAGAGAAAGAGGAAAGCAATAAATTGATTCTGAAAGACCTGGATACCCAGGCAGAGTTTGATCAGGAGCGCCAGAAAGCTGGTGCCTTCCAAAGGCAAATGGACGACCTGGCGGAACAGATGCAGGCTCTTAGTCAGGAAAGGGATACCTTAGGCCAGGAAGTCTGCCACTTAAAAAGGAAAATGGAAGAAAATCACCTGGCCCTCCAGGGACTGGGTGACCTCCATAAAGAACACCAGAACCTGTTAGAGCACACCAGGAGGGTGGAGGATGCTCTGGCAAGAAAGGAGCAGGCCAATAGGGACACAGCTCAGGAGGTAACCCTCCTGCAGCAAAGACTGGCCCAGTACTCCAGGACCAATCAGGAGGCACAGAGAGAGAATGAGGCTCTCTGCCAGCACAATGATAGGCTCCAGCAACAGATAGCGATGCAGCAGAGACTGATAGAGTCTAGTAAGGCCTTAACTGAGGAACTGAAAGCGCAGGCTCTTGCATTGCAACAGGGAGCAGGGGCGGATAGAGATGAGGTACGCTGGGAAAGAGAAACTCCTGAGCATAACCTCAGGAGCCCTAGTGCCAGAGGCCTTCACCTCTACCAGTCCCTGGACTCTGCCACCCCCATGTTCCCTGGCGCACATGAGCATGGGGCCACACGGATGGCAGATTACTATCCAGCTAAAAGTATGGGGCTCATAGGCCAGTACCACCCAGGAATGGAGGGGCGGGCATCCGGGTATGGGCACCCAAGCACAGTGCAATTTAGTGGGGAACCCCAGCACAGTAGGCCCACTAAGGGCATCCTGAAAACCTTTGCCCAGTTAGGTCAGTGGGGGGGATACCCATCAGATCCTGGTAGCAAGGAGGGATCTGAAGACTCCTTTGAGCGTCACAGGACACAGGAGACCAGGTCCCCACATTCTGCCAGCCATTCCCAGGGTCGCAGATTCCGGGAAAACCTGGAAGATCAGACGGGCACCTCTGGGAGCAGCGCTTCTGAGTCGGAGGATGAATGGACCAGGGTTACCCGAACCAAAAAGGCCAATAAGGCAAAAAGGGCCTTGCTTAAGGACCCATTGAAACAAATAAAGGCAATAAGGAGTGTCATCACGCCTTATCATAAGAACGCCAAGTATTCTGTTTGGCAAAACTTGGAGCTCTATGAGCAAATGATGGGGACTTTCCATTTGAAGGACAGCCAAAGCTGTATCCAATATGTAAAGTGGACCTTCTCACCAGAATACTCCAGTTTCTTTGCGGGGCTGGAGGATCAAAACCATTCAAGGTGGTCCACATACAGGGCGGCCATCTTGAAAAAAAATTCTGTGCACAGAAATCCTCAAGAGGCTCGCAAGGCAGCCTACAATTTGCAATGTGGGGAGGATCAGGCCCCACAAGAATTTGTGCAGGAGTTAAAGTGTGCCTTTGCGCAGACCACCAGAAGGGTGCGCACGGACAGCAGAGAATTTGTCAATACTTTTTTCCATGCCTTGCCCAAATACATCATGACCCAGCTAGTGAGAGATTTTCACGAGAAGAGGTCACTAGACTGGGTCATTGAACAGGCTACCCGGATCTATGAGGTGCAGAAGCCCATAGAAAATAAAAGTAATGCCCAGAAAAACCCCAAAACCAACAACACCCCTGCTGCTGCCAAGGTGGCGGAGGTAAAGGTTGCCCCCGTTTTAGATTTGGAGATGGGGGGGCCTAAAAACCTGCCTGCACCAAATAATTCACAGCCCAGAAGGCCCTCGGGCCAGTCACAGACAGGGAGTCGAGGAGGTAGTCCCACAAATGGGGTCCCCCGCTCCCCTGATTATGTAAGTCCCTGCTACAAGGGAAACCGACCCATCCTGGGTTATGTGTGGACTCCTCCAGCCCAAGAGGGGGGATCCAGCCAAGCACCTGACCCAGGGAACTTCCCTCCTAACTTTCCCCAGGAGGGCAGAAATTCACCAAATCCTGGGCAGAACTTTTTTCCCAGGTATCCACCCAATTTCCAACCCCAAAATCATCCATCCTTCTTTCCCCAATTCCCTGAGCCCAGACAACCTAATCCGGGAGAGGGGAGGCCAAGGGTGGAGGGGTACCCAAATCTTCCCAATCCGGGGTATTACCAGAGAAGGGATAGCTACCCTTCCCAGGATCAGCCCAGGGGAGAAAATAGAGCCCTGCATCAGCCTGAGCGGGTTTCACAACTTGAGCGCCAGGTCCAAAATATGGCACGGGATCTGGGTCACATACTCAGGGCTCAACAAAACCCTCAGATGAGCATGCCACCGCAGAATGCCCCAAACTCTGGGCCTGGTACTCCAGAACAATGACGGGGTCAGCACCCCGATAACCCACCGGTTCCCAGGGAGGAGGCACAAGGGGAAGGGGGGTGTAAAGCCTTGGAGGAAGCTTCCTTCCCAACTTGTAAACAGCACCTGGAAAACCAGGAACCGGAAACAAAATCTCCTACCCCTAAAAGTCTGCCACCCAAGGAGCAGAGGGGGGGTAGGAGAAACAAAGGACCCAAACAGACCCACTTTGTGGAGGAGGTACAGGTCTTCCAATTTGAGGGAGAGGGATCCCAAGAGGATCCTGGGGAAAGGATCTTCTCCTTCAGAGATGGGGGAACTCCTCCCAAGGAAAAATGGGTCCCAAGGGATGCCAATTCAGACTGGGGAGATGTGGAGACTGAGCTACCGCCGCCCATCATCTCATCCCAGAACCAACAATACCAAAATCCCATGGGTCAAACCCATCCTGATGACTGCCTCCAAAAAGGGGGGGGCAGCCCAGAACCCGAAACCATTTCCAGTTGCCAACTTTTTCTTTCAGATTCCCCAGGCTCTCCACAGAATTCTGCCCAAATCTCTTCTCTCGCCATGTCCAAAACCAGAAAGTTAGCCCACCAATTGTCCAAAAATTTGCATTATCTGTGCCCCCTTGAGGAGAAGGAGGGAAGATACTATGCCCCGGTACAAGTACAGGGGCAGGGTACAATTTTGGCACTGGTGGACACTGAATCCCAAGCTACCCTTCTGTCCAAAAGGGCCTTTGATGAACTAAATGCAGGAAGGGGGGAGAATTACCGTATTCCTCTTACCTCTCTTCCTGGACAACTGCAGAACTTTGATGGGAAGGAAATTCCTGTCGAGGGGACTGCAGATTTGGACATCAAAATTGGGCGACACAAGGTGAAACACCCGGTCATAGTGGTGACTCCAGAGCGCACCCCTTGTTTACTAGGGAATGACCTCCTGAGAAGGTTGTCACCCCTAAGAGATTGTGTAAACAAGGTCCTCTGGACCCAGACTAGCCGACCAATAAAATTAAAACAGAGTGTCAACCATGTTAGTTTAAACGGCACCTGCCACATGGTTGAACAAAAATCTGACCAAGTAGAATTTCACTTCCAGAACAACCAAATTCCAGATGTGACAGTAATAGCAGTAGGACAACAGACTGGTGATGGGGGGTCCTCTCTATTTCTGAAAATCAACCTTCCTTCCAGTTTAAGGTGGTATTCCACACTGGAAGGAAACACTTTGAAATTCTTTACCAATCCACAGTCAGACACTCCCACTCCTATAGTCCAGAAAGAGGTGAAATCAGCTCAGAGCCTGGCTGATATTCAGTAAATTTGAGAGCAGTTGTTCATCCCTGTTCAGTTAAATGATGGGAAGGACTCTGTTCTCGCCCGAGTGTGTCTGAACAACGGTAAGAGCTTCATCAGCGAAGCCATGTTCCGCCAACTCCCAAAAGATCCAGCCATTCCCACATTCAAACTGATAGACAAATGGGAAATGGACCTGGAAGCACCCAATTCGAAACATCTCCTGCCAAGCAGGTGTATGCTCAAAACCTCCATTGGCAACAAGAGCATAGTCCATAATTGTTGGGTCGTGCAAGACGTCACTGCCGCCTTTTACTTAGGAAGTGACATTCTCAATCGCTTCGCCATTAGTTTGGAGCTAATAAACTTCAAAGCTTGGTCCCGATTAGCGGATAATCCCATGGGCTTTGATGATCCAGAAAAAGCATTTAGGTCAGCTCAATTGCTACCTTATGCAGTTGAAATTCAGATTAAAGAGGAAGTCACCATCCCAGAAAGGACCCGACAATTCTCCCTGGAAGTGAAGGTTAAAAGAGGACAAAAATTGAAAAACCCTGATGCTTACATACATCTAAATGCTTCTCTCCAACAGCAAGGGTTAGGGGTAAACCCAACACCATTAGTCAACATAGAACATGACACCATTCCAATAGAGGTGGATAACAGCTACTTATAGAGTATTACTCTAGCCGCAGGCACCATCATTGGAATGGCGGTTGATGACCGACATTTCTCCATTGATTTAGGAAATGAACTGTTAGGACAAATCCCCAAGGACTGTTTTGACAGTGACAGTGATGACAATACAACACCAGACAGGATTTTCACCCGGCATGGGGGAACTTCCTGGTGTACACTTCTTGCCCTTATGGTAAGGAATATGTGACTTGTGACTTCAGGAGGGATGATGTGATTTTCCAGGTCCATGAGGGCTGCCTTTCCCATCTGAAGCCTCCAGTCCAAATCAGCACTCTGACCAGGGACTTCTCCACCCAGCTGGAGGAGGCCGCTGAGATAGCCAAACCAGAAGTCTTTCCAGGCTTCAGGCAGATGGTGGAAGAGAGAGTCAACCTAGCTGATGCATGTGTGACTCTGGAACAAAAGCAAAAGTTGAAACAAGTTTTCTTGGATTTCCAAGATCTCTTTGTGGTAGACTCATATGACTGTGGTCGCACCGACATCCACACAACAACAATTCCCACGGACCCTGGCATGACTCCAGTGTTTGTGAAGCAATATCGCTTGCCTCTCGCATCCATGAAGTCCCTTACTGAAATAATTAAGAACCTTGAGTCCCGGGGAATAATCCGTCCAGTCCACAGCACTTTCAATAATCCGGTGTTGGGAATATTGAAGCCAAACGGCCAGTGGAGACTCTGTGCCGACCTTAGGGAGCTCAACAAACGCGTCCATACTTCCCGATGGCCTCTGCCCTACATTGACCAAGGGCTGGCCCAGATTCAGGGGTCACAGGTATTCACAGCAATAGACCTGACCAATGGATACTGGACTGTGCCTGTCAGTAGGGAGGACCAATACAAACTGGCTTTTACCTTCAGGGGCCAGCAGTACACATGGACCCGGACTCCCTTCGGATACCTCAACTCCAGCAATGAATTCAACATTTTCCTACATAAGGCCATGCCCGACCTGGGTGCGAGGGGTAACCTGGCTTATGTAGATGATGTCCTCATCAAAAGTTCGTCTGTGGAGGAACACATAGCAGAGATCCGTTATGTTCTGACAACGTTGAGGGCCCCCGGAGCAAAACTTTCCTTTCAGAAAGCACAGTGGTGTAGAAAACCTGTGTTAATTTCTTGGGGCATGAGATTACTCCTCGGGGTCTCTGTCCCCAAGAAAAGAAAGTGGAAGCACTCCAGAAACTGAAGGATCCCACAACTCTGCAGGAACTAAGGAGCCTTCTTGGACTGACTAATTACAGCAGAAAGTTCATTGAGGGCTAGGCAGAGATCACCAGACCCCTGATTCATCTCTTGAGGGGGGTCAGTGGGAATGGGGTCCAGAACAATCCGAGGCAGTAAGACAACTCAAGAGAAGCCTCTCACAAGCGCCTTGCCTAGCTTACCCTGTCAGAAACAAGGAGTTCTTGCTGGAGACAGGGTTCTCTAATACGTGTTTGACGGCAGTATTATACCAAAAGCATGACAAGGTCAATAAAGTAATCTCCTATGTGAGCAAAACTTTATCCTCTGTGGAGGAAAAATTCAACGATTGTGAGAAGGCACTCCTGGCAACGGTGTGGGCATTGAAGAATTACCGCCCGTTCATCCAGGGGGAACACATCATAGTGGAGACTCCACACCAACCTCTGCAATACCTCCAAAGTGACAGAATCCTGGCCGGAAATGTGAGTAATTCCCGAATTACTTCCTGGATTCTGTCAATGCAAGGCTTTCCTGTAGAGGTCAGATATGGCCAAAACAAGAAGAGTCCCCTCGCGCAAGGTCTGGCTGACTTGCATGATTGTGCCAGAGAAAACTGTCTCGATGACGAAAGTCTAAAAATCAAGGACAACATGGAGGCATACCTCAATTCCCCACACAAAGTCTTTGAAGAAGACAAGTGTGAGGGAATGCCCACTGTCTATGTGGATGGATGCTCTTACCATGTTGACAACAACGGGGAGAAAGAACTGGTGGCCGGCGTAGGGAATGCATGGGTGAAGGAGTTTCCAGAACCCTCCGTTGGATACAAAATTGGTCCCCGAAGTAGTCAGGTGGCAGAATTGATGGCTGTGCATCAGGCCATCCTCACTGCTGTCCAACATCAACTCCACGAACTGGTCATAATCACAGATTCGGATTATGTACGGAACAGGTTCGTGGAGCACCTGGTTAACTGGAAAACCAGAGGCATGTTATGTGCTAATAACAAACCCCTGAAACATGGGAAGTTAATCCAAAATATTGATGATCTGGTCACATCGAATGGGATGACCATCTACTGGAAAAAGATCAAGGGTCATTCCAAAGTAGAGGGACCAGACAAAACTGGAAATGACTTAGCTGATCAGCTGGCCAAAACCGTGGCCATCCAAGGGGATCTAATAGAAATAGAGTCCCTGTTGGGGGAAATACAGGTCACTGCTATCACTAGGTCCCAGACAAATGCTCACAATGATCTTTCAACTGCACAATGGAGTAAGGAGACCCCTGATGCTGATTTAATTACAGCTCAGAAGGGGGATCCAATCATTGGTAAGTTTTACCAACACCTTGAGGACCCTGAGAACTTTCCCTTGACGGATACCGATTACATTGGGAAAGAGGACCTAAGAGTGTTGATGAAATGTCGAAAAAATGTTCTGAATCCAAGACGGTTTGTTGGTAAGGAAATCCCAAGCTGGCCATGATCAGTGGGTGGTTCCTACCTCATTCCGAAGCCTGATGTTAAGTCACGCTCATGATGCGGCCACCGCCGGTCATACAGGGTTTCATACAACACTTGAAATCTTAAGAGAGGTTGCATTCTGGCCACACATGGGGCAGGACCTCGACCAATACTTGAAGGGGTGTCTAGTGTGTGCACAATTTCAGCCATCATCCCTCACGCACCGTGCACCTCTCCAAAAGAGGGGGATGACACTGCCATGGTCAGATTTGCAAATCGACTTTGTAGGCCCTGTAATTCGCTCGTCTAGAGGAAACAAGTACATGTTGACCATTACATGCTTGTTTACCAAGTGGGTGGAATGTCTCCCGGCCCCTAACTGCAAGGCAGAAACAGCAGCTGCCCTGATGATTAACCACATCTTTTCCCATTTTGGTCTACCTCAAAGGATTGAGTCAGACAGGGGTAGCCACTTCACCAGTGAAGTAATGACAAAGATGTGGGAGATACTGGGGGTCAAAAGGAAGCTACATATTGCTTACAGGCCAGCTTCTTCTGGAGCAGTGGAGAGATACAACCGAACCATTGTGAGCATCTTAAAAAAGTTTGTGGCAGATTCTGGGCCAAGTTGGGATATCCGACTACCTCTGGTCCTAATGGCCATCAGATCTACCCTTTCATCTGCAACTAAAATGTCACCATTTGAGTTGATGACCGGACGCAAGATGGTGCTTCCCCAGCATTTGCTCTACAGGACCCAAGAGCAGATGTTGATAAATGCCTCCACAACTCATGAGTATGTGGAGGATTTAAGGAAACACCTTCAACATGCTTTTGCCTATGCTCAGCGGAATCTAGAAAGATCAGCTGATAGCATGAAAACCCACTACGACCTGAAAACCACCAGGAAAGTATACGAGGTGGGAGACCGGGTCTATCTATACAATTTCCAAAGGAACCAGGCCAAACAGCGAACATTTTTGCCTACATGGAAGGGACCCTTTGAAATTATAGACAAGATCTCCCCTGTTGCCTACAAAATCTGCATCCCCAAAGGTAATTTGGTGGAAGGGGAAGATAAGTGGGTCCATATTAATCAGCTGAAGTGTTGCCATCCCAGGCACACTCTGCAACAACTGGAGGAATCCACTGGAATCCCAGAGGGGGCCACTCCAGAGTAATTCAGTTCCAACCCTAAAATATTCCACATATAGCATATAAAATTCTGTGATTCATGTGTATATATATATATATGTTCTTGTCTCCTAATTTAAAAAAAAATGTATATGTTCATATCTTCTGATTTCTAAAATGTATATGTCGCCCCACTATATCAATAGTGGGGGAGAAATGTCTATGAATAGGTATTGCCGCTTTTGCTTTCTCATCCTAGGAGAGAGGAAACCATGGAGACTGACCAAGGAGGACGACCGGGGACCGGGAGCGGAGATCCGAGGGCCCCGGGGTACCGCCCAATCCTCCCATCAGGACCAGCAAGGAGAACTGATTGATCGACTGGAGGGAGGAAAACATGCTGAACTGTGCCATCTACGGAATTGGAAGAAGATGAGGCGAACATCCCAGATCTTGCGAGTTCCATCAGTGAAAGTTCAGAATGGCCATCGCAAGAGGGGGGCTTGTGGGATGTTTTTACCCATGCATCCAAGCCCTACCATAAAACTGTGCAGTACTGGCATGGAAAACATCATGATGGCCAGAACTCCCCAGAGAGTGCACAGGGAAAACATGAAGAATAGGCTGCCACCCATTTTTGCCTATGTTGTGAGCACAGGAGGGCACCGCCTAAAACCACCATTGGGCTACACACACAGTAGCCTGAAACCATTGGGAATGGCAATGCTGATTGCCAAAAGCAACCCAGAACTGTGGGGAATTCATTTTCTTAATGTCAAAAATGGATGCAGTACCGGTGCTCACCGCTATCAGAAAGCTGGCGTTTTAAAACCACCAGACTTTTGTGTAAAACTGAACAAATGAACCGAAACCAGGCCAAGGAAAGACTTGCTAAGAGGTGGATACAATGTAAAACTATATTCTGAAATGACTTGAAGGAAGTAATTATTTAATGTATATATAAAAAATAGCTGCATGTAAGTTGGATTTGAATGTAGAAAACTGGGAACTAAAGTGACATTTAGCTGAATTCTGCCTGACAACTACCCCCGACAGAAGTTGAACTGGCTCAACAACTATTCCCAAGCCTGGCTGCATCCTGCTGGCCCCACCAAAAGGAGATCACATGGCCCTGTTGATTGAATTAAGGGAGGGGTACCTGCAGACTGCAGGAGGTTGAACAAAGCCCTGTCCTGGGTTCAGGCAAATGTTATATTGGGGGGGGTCGTAAAATGGCTTCCTCTTGGGGGAAACTGGGAGGGGCAGTGCCTCTGCTAGCAAGCTGAGCTTGGGGGAAGTGGATAAACCAGTTATTCCACCATGTGATGTGGGAAACCACACCCCTTTTTGACCAGGGCATAATTTTAAAAAGATAGATAACTCTTAGTGCGGACTGGTCAAAATTATATAAATAATATCATTATTCTTGGGATTTTTCCGTGCACATTTTAAGAGGTGTTAGGACCCTGTGGGATATTTGTGGGGATAGTAGTGGAGAAAAGGTTGTTACTCCAAATGTATGCATGTTAAAAATCTGACACTTTATCATCTGTAACCCATATCCCTGGTGCACATTTGTGTAAAATCTGGAAAGGATTAGAGGTCGTTATCTGGATGAAAAGGGGAGAATTCTGTTATCAGTGGACACGACATCGTACAAAGACAGGGATCAGATGGTTTGGTGCTACAGAAAATATGTTAACTGGACCTATAATAATAAGAAAATGGTACATAGATAAATATGGATTTGGGTCAGAAATAAATTTGTGTGCAAGGGGAGGTTCCTCTGACCATAAAACCTACAGCATCACTCTGACACTCCATTTCTTCCCCCCAATCAAGGGAGAGAGGAAAGCTTGGCCAATGATAAGTGAGAGGGGCAGGCTTAGCTAGGCCCAGGCACACACCCATTTTCAAAACAAATAAAAAGGGCCACTGAAACCCAGGTAGGGGATTCACTTTCCACTTTCTTGCGGGACGCTTTGCCGGGAGACTCCAGACTTCAAATCCATCAACCTCCAGAGACCAGAGATCCAGAGAGACCAGAGATCCAGAGAGACCAGAACTGTGCAGTGCTGAGAGCAGAACCAGAGACCAGACCACTGTGAGCAGAACCGCCAGAAGTCCCGTCCAACCTGACCAGGCCTTGACGGCTTATTTCAAAAATATAGTGTGAGTACTCACTGTGCCAAAACCAATCTCTTAGTTTAAAATAATCTAATCCAAACTATTTTAGCCTATTAGAACTGACTCCTAGAATCGTGTCATTCTGTCATCTTTAAAACTGAAAACTGTCATCTGTCATTCTGAGCTTTAAAATTTCAAATCCGAAAAACTACTTTCACAAAATCATCCGTATCTCCGGAACCGTTTGTGCTAGGAACGAGATTTAAAGCTAAGATTCTAGGCTTGCCAACGAACCTAGAACCGACTTCCTACATATAGTGCCTCCGTAATTACGCTCGACGCACGCAAGTATATTTGCTGCGATTTGATATTTTGCACAATTTCAGCCACGTGTAAAAATAAGCAGCTTCTTGCTTTCCTTTGATAAAACTTGTTTTAACCTGCTGGTTACTCATAGAGCATTGCTAAAGTGAGCCTGAACTAATATAAACTAGATATCACCCTGAACCTATAGAGGGAATTAAAAGCATTTTTAGCACATTTCTCACTTCTTTGTCATCACATTCATAGCATTTTGGGCCTGTGTTTCAAACCTCTACCTGTTTTCCTCTAAGCTTGCTGGGGGGGAACTGCATTTCGTATTGCATTTTGTTGGGATTCTTGAAGACTGTGTGCTCTCCTTCCATTTCTTACATTGCATAGGGGGGGAGTGAATTGCCAGATAAAAAGTGATTATATTATTTTTTGCTAAAATCATATCAAGTTATTGCCGTACTGCATTTTATTCCTCATTGCTTTTCCCTTGAAACCATAAAAGTATTTTCGCTGCCTTATCCATCCTATACCAACTCCTCATTGATTGTAAAGAAGTGTGCCAGTGTCAGGTTACCCATTGTTGATCAACATTATATTCATAAGTGTGATATCAATTAATTTATTATAAAAGTGTGATATATATATATATAGTTTAATTTTCAAATAAACCTTTTAAATTTGCAAAACAAGCCTACTTCTTGGCTCAGTGGGGTCAAGGGGGATTCTAAGAGAGGGGTGTTATACAAGGGTTCATCATCCAGATTATAACTTGCCATAAAAATACATAATTAAGGGCTTCCCTTGGGCATCCCAGACAAGGCACTGACTTAGTGGGATTGCTTGATTGGAGTCACTTACAGTGCTTTCGGGAGCGTTCACTGCGTCACCACAAGAGCGCACCGGCCTATTCCTCCAGAAGGACGTTTTGCCCGAGGCCCGTGAATTCTGGGATAATCCCCTCATCGGGCTACATATCAATAAGAGAATTGACACCAGTTAGAGGCTCCACACCTCTGAGGCGATAGCCTGGGCATCTTGTCCGCTCCCTTCCTCAACGGTGGTAGCTGCGGCCACGCTTCAATCCAAGCCGGCCTCTGCGACCTTAACGGGGGCGGCTCAGATTCTGTCCAAGGAAGACAAGATTCTGGACTCCTTGGGCAAGAAAGTCTTTGCCAACTCAGCACTCCAACTTAGTCAAGCAAATACCAAGCTCATCCTGGCTGCAGCTAATATGAGGCTCTGGAAGGAGTTGGCTGATTTCCAGGAGTGTGTTCCTGCAAATAGGCTAGACGGCTAGTCGGACGTCAGGGTGTTGGCAATAGATATGCTGGAAGCTGCGGCACCCCATGTAGATACCTAAGCTCAAGGCCTTATGGTAGGAATTGACACCTCCCGCCAGGCATGGCTCCATGCGACAACGTTTTTGAAGGAGGTGCAAGACAAAGTTCTAGACCTTCCCTTTGACGGCAAGGAATTGTTTCATTCTTCTACGGATGAGGAACTTACAAAGACCAAGGCGAACACCCAAACTGCCAAATCTTTGTCAATCCTGGCGAAGGTCCCAGCTAAAGCCCTTTATACACAGAGATCAGGGTCTCAGTCTCGATCCTTCACTGGCTTCAGGGGGTTTCAGGACCGCCGGGAGCGCAGAACTGAACCTCCGGTTGGTGGCACCCGTCGAAAACAACAACGTGGTTGTTTTTTCTCTCGGCCATCTGCCTCTTCTCCAGCGGAAGGTAGTCTCCCTGCCGTGCCGACAAATCTGCAAAATTATATTTTTTGTCGGCCGCACAAGGCTCCGGTGGGAGGACGAATCTCGTCTCTTCTGGAGGCGTGGCAGAGCATCACCGAAGACCGGTGGGTTTTGTCCATTGCTCTGGCGGGTTTTCGCTTGCCCCTACCCCCTACCCCATCCTTCAGTACTCCCTTCCAACAGATCGGGACACCCTCCCTCAGAGCCGAGGCTCAGAAGCTTCTAGACCTCAGGGCGGTGGAACCTGTTTCCCTTGAGGAGCAAGGGGAGGGTTTATACTTTCGTCTGTTCACGGTGCCCAAACCCAACTAGGCTGGCCTGCGCACCATCCTCGACCTTTCCCAGCTCAACCTTTCTTTTTCCCAAGAGAAATTCAAGATGATCATGTGCTGCCAAATAAAGTCCTCTCTTCGGAAGGGCGACTCAGTGTAGTGGACATTCAGGACACGTATATGCACTTCCTCATATGGAGGGCGCATTGAAAATATCTGCGTTTCTCCCTGGGAGGGGAGCATTTCCAGTTCTGTGTGCTCCCGTTTGGTCTCAGCTTGGCGCTGCGTGTCTTTACAAAGATGATGTCAGTCATCGCAGCTTTCCTTCGACTACAGGGTGTTCATGTATATCTGTATTTGGATGACTGGCTCCTACACAGCCCTTGTCCACTGACGGCTTCAAGCAATCTTCAGTCTCTCCTCCAGCTCCTCTTCCATCTTGAGCTGTCGGTGAATTGGAGGAAATCTTCTAGAAGGTCTCCCAAGACCTGATTTTCCTGGGTTTGCGTTGGAACACAGTTGACTCCAGGGTGTATTTGACCGTGGGCAGGATTGCGGATCTATTCGCCACGTGTCAGCTCTTCATCCAGTCAGTGCACATGACGGCTTGGTGGTTCCAGAGACTTCTGGGCCTCATGGCTTCATGCGTACTTGCTCTTTCTCTTGCGCGTACTCAGCTGGCTCTTCAGAGCTCTTGGTGTCAGGCTTTGGACTCGGATTCCAAGATAATCCCAGTTCCATCCTGTATGATGGTGGACCTTCTATGGTGGTCTTCGACCAGCAATCTGACAGTGGCGACCTCCTTTCAGGAGCCCTAACCACAAGTGATGATTACCATGGACTCCTCCCTTCTCGGGTGGGGCACGATGCTGGATCATCTCCAGCTTTTCGATCTATGGACGCTGCAGGACAGGCAGTTTTATATAAATTATTTGAAACTCCTGGCTGTTTTTATGGCACTAAAAACTTTCCAACTGTCCATCATGAACAGGGTGGTCCGTATCCGCATGGACAACTCTGTGTCAATGTTTTATATCAACAAGCAAGGTGGCACAAAATCACCACCTCTTGTGCACCTTGCCATTCATATTTGGGAATGGGCCATCCAGCAGGGCATTTGGCTACTGGCGGTACACATTCCGGGTCAATTCAATGGGACTGCAGACTCACTCAGCCGGCAAACAGCAGCCAGCTACGAATGGGAACTGAACACGGAGGTCCTCTCCACCATCTTTCGCCAGTGGGGCACTCCGGGAGTGGACCTTTTTGTGAACTCTATAAACCGGAAACTTCCTCTTTATGCATCCAGGAACAGTCTCGGGGCCTCCTCCCTAGGGGACGTTCTTGAAATTCCATGGCACAACATGAAGGCCTATGCCTTCCCCCCTCTTCCTCTGATTCATCGGTCACTGTGCAAGCTCAGGAATACATTGAATTGCACTCTCCTGTTCATAGTTCCTTGGTGGCCAGTCAGATTCTGGTACTCGGAACTTCAGCTTCTGTCGATTTGTCCTCCGATCAGACTGCCGTTGATTCCCAACCTGCTTCACCAGTGCGATCAGCAGATGTGGCACCCCTACCCTCAATAATTCAGCTTGGTGGCCTGGTGCCTGAATTCAAATCCTTAGCACGGTTTAACTTGTCCGAGGACAATATGCGCATTATCCAAGTGGCTAGGAAATCCTCTACGAGATCTCAGTATAGGAGCAAGTGGCTCCGTTTTTTGTCACTGGTGTTTAGCTAAGCAGCTGGACCCCAGACATGCTACGATTGACACTGTCCTTTCGTTCATATCTCATGTGGCAGCTTCGGGCATTCATGTATCATCTTGTAGGACTTACTTGTTGGCTTTTGCCGCTTACCTGTCCACAGACAACTGTTCCTTTTCTTTGACAAACCCAGTCATTAAAAGGCACTTCGCAGGTATATTACATCTTTTTCCACGTGTTCGCAATCCTCATCCAAAATGGGATTTAAATGTCCCCAACGCCTTATGCCCTAAACCATTTGAGCTCATGGCAACGGCGGATCTGAAGTACCTTTCATAGAAGGTGGCGTTTCTGATTGCAGTGACTTCGGCAAGGCGAATAAGCAAGCTTCAAGCTTTGTCTGTGGAACACCCGTTCCTCACCTTCTATAAGGATAAGGTTGTGCTCCGTACTCATCCTTCTTTCCTTCCTAAAGTAGTGACTGATTTTCATTTGAATCAATCTATCTCATTACCTGTCTTTTTTCCGAACCCGGCGTCGGGTGCCGAGAGAGTATTACATAATTTAGATGTCAGACGAGCTCTGAAGTTCTTTCTTGACTCGGGGGCACCTCACAACTCTTTGTTACGTTCGGAGACCCAAAAGGGAAACCTGCTTCAAAAGATACTATCTCCCAATGGATTGCTTCCTGTATCTCAGAGGCATATACCATTCAGGGCCTTGAACCTCTAAAGGGCATTCATGCTCATCTTGTACGTGCCAAAGCGGCTGCTGTTTCCTTCCAAAAATACGTTCCCTGGGAAACCATTGCCAAAGCAGCTACGTAGGCTTCCCCATCTGCCTTTTGTAAGCATTACTGTTTGGACCTGAGCTCCAGGGCCGATGCTCAATTCGGCCAGGCTGTTCTTAAAACCTTTTTCAGTAAGGAGTTTCCACCCACCCCTATTACCTGTGAGGAGTGCCTGGGAATCTCCCAAAAGTATGGAGGAAAGTGGATGGGACGTAGGAGTATACAAAGTTATCCACTGCCAATAATCAACAATGAACAAGTCTCCCCAAAACTTCTGAAACTTCTTGGGGCACCCTCTGGCCTTGTAAATGCATTTTTCCAGAGATGTGCACTTGTCCACTTCATTGGTCCATCGATTTAAGCTCAATTTTTCAGCCAAGCACCAAGTTGCAGCAGTCTGCCTCTTCCCTGCTCCCAGTGCCTCCACCAGGAATGTCTTTTTGTGTTTTGTGAAGTCCACCTGCCCCATACACCCAGCAACACCACTTTCGGGTCCTGTGGAACCGGGGATCCCAAGATGTCAGAGATCTTACTGATACATCTCCCCCAGAAGCTCTGAAGTACGTTACAGCCCCACACCATATGAAAGAAGGTGACCTCCGCTCTTCTGCATCTCAGACATTCCCCACTGTCCACGAACCCCCAACGTGCCATCATTGTACGAGAATAGTAAGCTTGGTGTGATATTTTAAGTTGGATCAATATTAGCTTGGCGTCAATACTGATATCTCGTGGAAACATGAATGCCTCCACCCATTCCTCGGCTTCAAGTGGGCCCAGGTCCCTTTCCCATTTCTCTCTTAGCCTGGCCAGTTGTTGGGTACCAAATGAATTGAGGACCCGATATGACATGTAAGTGACCTTGGTCGGGATGCGATCTGTGCTATATCAAACCCAAATGCAAATACATGTGCAGATTATGAGCAGCATCTGGTTGATTTCTGGATGATTCTCACCAGCTCAGTTTGAATACAGAAACTTAAAATGAAGTGATGGGCAGATCAAAATGCAAACTTTACTTAGCTCCCTAAACACCCCCTGATCCACTCCAACAATGCCTTCCTCACAGATAATTGGATGGCTGCAAATTTGCTGAGCAGCAACCTAAGTAGCGGATTAAATTAACACAAGTGATACATATTTCAAACACTTTATTCATGTCAGGATGGGTAATTATTAAACACCTATAGGTAGTATATGCTTTTCTTTTTATGTCAGGGGTTTTCCATCGAGTAGGAGTACTGGTCTCCTTCTGTTTTTCTGTCTTAAAGAGTCTCTAGGTTCTAGCACCCAGCACGCTTCCTGGCATATTTAAACACAGTCTAGGGATATAGATCCCAGCATGCTTCTCAAAACTTGCATAGTCTGAGAGATATAGGGTCCAGCATTCTTCTCTCAAACTGAGTCTTAGTGATATAACACTCAACATGCTTCTTCTCAAGCACGGTCTCAGTGATATAGTACCCAGCCTGCTTCTTGTTCCACAAATACTTCCTCCGAGATATAATGTGCAGCCCACTATCAGTGACACAATGCCTGATTAATTTCTCAGGGATATGGTGACAAGCTTGCTTCTCAGCCATAGAGTGCCCAGCCTGATATTCAGCTCACTCTTTAGGGGTATAGTGCCCATCTCACCCATCAGGCATATAGTGCCCATCATACCTCCAGAAATATTGCACTGTGTCCCTATGTACTTAGTGATAACAGTCCCAGCATACTCTCTCAGACAGCACCAGATAGTCTCACCTTCTAATTGGGTTGCCCCCTTGGGCTACAGTCTGACCTTTAGGTATCCTTGACATCTCTTCAGCTCACTTTGGCATCTCCAATCTGTCAGACCTCTTACATCCCTTGGTTTTCTACACTCACATGGGCTGCTATTCCACGTTGGCTTTCTTGGTTCTTTTAGTATTGCAGCTCTCTTGGTCTGCTAGGTACTCTGGATTGATTCAGCTCTTAAGTATCACTGAACTCTCTAGCTCTCTTGGGACATTTCTCTATTCCTCAGATTTTCTGGGCTAGTCAGCTCACTTGTCCTACTCGGGTCTCTGGGCTCTCTCAGACCAACTGGGATTCCTTAGTTTCCTTTTTCCACTTAGGTATTCTGATCTATTCAACTCTCTTAGCCCTGTCAGATTCCAGAGATCTGCTCCTCTGTTTCTTACTGGAAACTTGGTGTTCCACCACTGCTGTTTTCCACTTACTGCCAAACTTGCTTTAGTTTACAGAGACCTTTATTGGGATTTTTGTAGTCTAACCAGATCTTATTATGGTTAAGTATTTGTGAATTTTGTTTCCATCTTTCCCATTAGATTGCTGGCTTCAATGGTTAATCTGTTCCAGCTGTATGCACAGAATGGCCTGCCAGTCTTCGAATTACCGGGCAGCCATTTTGTTTTAGGTGGAGGTCCCACCTTACATATGCAGCTCTGTATTCAATTTCGATCAAGAGTCCATTTTCCTGCAATGCTCTGCTGCTGACACCAGGGTGATGTGTGCTGAAATTAAGTAGTCCCATTGCAGCAAGTGTACGGCTGTTGGTCCACTCGTGAAATGCAAGCAATGTCAAATATGGGGCTCCCCATAACTCTTCCAGAGAGAGGCTGGCCAGTCATCTAGTAATGAGATCCTTGTACCAGTACGCCATCCAGAAGGGTGTCTCCTCTACTTGAAGTTAAATACTTTTGACCACTTGATGGTGATACTCTGCATTGTCTCTCATCCGTAATGACCTTTTAGAAAGTGGCTCCCTCTACACCAAACAGTCTGTATAACTGCTGTAGGTTACCAATTAGTAAAGGGGCATACACGTTTCCAGTGTTCTGTGGCCGACTTCACAGTCTCAGCTACCATCTTGAAATTCATTAAGAAAACACTGGGATCTTCCTCTTTGTAAACTTTTGAAGAATGGACAAAAGAGCATGGGTCTGACCTGTGTGTGTGTGGGCTTAGTGCTAATTCTTTCAGCTCCTCTATTGTTTTTTGTCTTTTCTCTGCCATCAATTGTCTGTCAACCAATGTTCTTTATAACTTCTCCAGAGCAACCTATTCAGAGGAATTAATATTCTGGAATGCCTCATAACTTTCAGAACATCCTTGCTATGTGACAGACTCATTGGTTCTACTGATGAGGGAAGGGGCTTTTGAAAACTGTCCACAACCTCTCCTAAACATGGCTTTCAGGCTTTAAAAGGGAGCACAGCTAGAATCAGTGTCATTCTGAGTGTGGTCTTGAGCCCCTTGTCTGAGGAAGGCTAATATTTGGAGTCCATCTATGTTCTCCCCTATCCTAGATAGGGAAAACACAAATGTTTCCTAAGAAAAGGTACTATAGGAGATTAGATTTTCCCCCTTGACCCTGCATAGAAACCTTCTCAGATAAATATCTTGAGTAACTCTTAGGAAAGGGGTGCTGGCTCTACTTTTCTCACCAGTGTGCAGTGGTTTCATCTACACAAATTAAGTAAGTAGGTTTGGTCATGATAAAATGATTGCTGCAGTAAAACGCATCTATATGTGTGTGTGCAGGGGTTGGGGGGTAATGGAGGGGCTGAATGGGTTGGTGGGAGAGTGGTATCTGGGGACCTTCCATTAATAGAATGAAAACAAGATAAAATGCAGTGATCAATGTGCCACGACCAAACCTACCAATTTCAGTTTTGTGGAGATTCAACTTCATAGATCCGTCACATCATGTGCTGTTGACCAACAGAATACAGAACAAGTGAAAGATGTATCAAAGACTTTATTCATTTCCGAATGGGAGATCTGGTAACCACCTGTAGAGACTAGGGGCTTCTCTAAAAATGAAAAGTATTTTCTTCATAATGACCCATATATACGTCAAGGATGTAGTAAAGAAATATACTATACAGATGTCAGTTATTTCCTATCTAGTAGGGATATAGGTCTCCCACTGGTTCTCTATCCTGAATACAGTCTCAGAGCTATAGGTCCCAGTAGGGGTGGGCAAAATCTCTGCCTGTGAAAAGTGTGGAATTCGCACTGGAATTCGCTTAAGCCTGTTCTTCAAAATCAGCATTACGGTTCTGGCGCCACTGAAATTTTGCCCAGTTTTGTGCGGTTTCGAGTGGAGCCTAGTGTTTCATTTCCATGTTGGTTTCGTATAGCGAGATGAGAAACTTTTCACAGGTCTTTTTTTTCGATCCATGCTAGTTTTGTAGAGCAACACAAGAAACTTTGCATGTTTTTCTGATCCCTGCTAGTTTCACGCAGTGCCACGAGAAACGTTGCGTGGGGGTTCAATTTGTGCTATGTCCGCACAGTGTCACAAGAAACTTTGTTCAGGTTTTTTGCAATTCATGCTGGTTTCGCACAGCGAGATGAGAAACTTCATGCAGGTTTTTCTGAAACCTGCTAGTTTCGTGCAGTGCCACGAGAAACTTTGTGCAGGAGTTCGAGTCATGCTAGGATCATGCAGGGAAAAACTTTGTGTGGGTCTTTTTCAAACCGTGCTTATTTCGTGCAGCGACATGAAAAACTTTGCACGGTTTTCCCTGATCCGTGCTAGTTTCGCGCATGCGACATGAGAAACTTTGCATGGGTCTTTTTTGAATCTGTACCAGTTTTGCGCTTCGGCAAGAGTAACTTTGCACAGGTTTTTTCAGTCCACCCTAGGTTCGCACAGCAGCATGAGAAACTTTGCTCAGTTTCTGTTTTGTTCCGCACTAGGTTCGCTCAGCAGTACAAGAAACTTTGCGCTCCTGTTTTTGATTCGTTCTAGACTGTGCAGCAGCAGGATAAACTTCATACCACTCTTTTCGATTTGTATTAGGTCGGCGCAGCGGCATGTAAAACCTCAGGGTGGCTCTTTTTGATTTGTGCGCAGTTCGCCCAATGGCACGAGAAACCTTTTGCTGCTCTTTTCAGTTTGTACAGTGGCATGGGAAACTTTGCACAGATCTTTTTGGTTCATGCAGTGCCACGAGAAACTTTGTGCCGCTCGTTTTGATATGTAGGGGAGACGGAATGGCAGATTGGGGCAAAGCAGAACGAAATCCGAACGGTTTCGCTTTCGCAGCTGATGGAACAGAACTGAACAATTTTGCCCAACCCTAGTGCCTAGCAAGCTTCTTGACACCTTTTAACACAATCTCAGGGATATAGCGCTCAGCATGCTTCTTGACATGTGCAACAAAGTCTCAGGTATATAGCACCCTGCAAGCTTATTGTCTTTCAAGCACAGTCTGAGAGACAAAGCACCCGGCACACTTCTTGTTCTTCAAGCACAGTCTCGGAGATAGTGCCCTGTTCAGCCCCCACGTATATATTGCCCAGCTCACCTCTCAGGGATAAAGTCACCATCTTACTCCACATGTATAAAGTACCCAGCTCACTTCTCAGAGATATAGTGCTCAGCAAATCCCCCAAGGCTATAGTGGGCAACTCAATCCTCAGGGATATAGTTCCCAACTCACTCCTCATGGGAATAGTGCCCAGATCACTTGCAGCGACATATCACTCTCTCTTCTATGTACTTCAGGATAATGCACTCTGCTCACTGTCTCAGGCAGCAGCAGATATTCTCATCCCATTACGCAAGTAATAACAAAGACAACCAGCTAAAACCCTGTCATATTTCCAAGACCCCAGAGTCATAATATAGCCACCTACCAGATAACTGGGTAACTCATGACTGAGGTTTTCTTAAGCAATAAACCCAGATGGCGGGGGCATTACTGAGCCAGATAATGCCCCAGGCCAGTTAGAAGCCCAAGTGAATGCAAGGGCTTTAACGTTAGACCGGGGCATTGCCTGCCCCGGTAATGCGCCCGCCAAGAGGGGTTTATTGCTATTAGTATCCCAGCACGTTGTATCGGGATACTAATGTTTTTTTCAAGTTAAGAAACGGCATGTTTTCCATTGTTCAACTTGAAAAAAACTACAAAAAAAGGTGGCCACCATGGATCTCGGAGAAGGGAGCTACACGCACCTAGTCCCTTCTCCCTTCACATGCTGGTCATTGCCGCCTTGGGGATGCGCTGGGAACACCAGTGCTCCCGGTGCCACTGAGGGATAAGGGAGTGCCAGGTAAGTGGGGTTGGGGAACTAAATATGTGGAAAAGGGGGGTGGGAGAAGGGGATGTGTGGGTTCGCAGGCCACGGACACGCTTACCCCAGACTCGATGGGGGAAGATGGAGGCCTCCAGCTCCGTGGAGGCTCAAAGCGAGGGTTTTACCATGTGGTAAAGTCCCTGTTCTGAGCCTCCCGATTGGCTGGCATGCCACCACACACCCCTCAATGGGTAGTAATGGAGGAAACGTTTTAAATGACTGTGGTACTGTGCAATACCCATGCTGTAGAGTAAAGGGCTTAAAGGAAGTCCCGCGCAAAGTCTTGCGAGATCATATGCGAGATACCAAGTGGGACCTCCCGCTAAGATCACGACGAACATGGTGAGCCAGAGGAAGCACAACAGCCCAACGCTCTCCCTGCAGACTATTTAAATAAACATATCCTCCTGCTCTGCATAGGTGAATGCTGCAAGGACTCTGCATATGGAGCTAAGATATATATGCTGAGAGTGTATCTGTTAAGTCAGAAGCCAGTGCTGTGTGCACAGTGAAATTAAATATACATATCTACAACATCCTGCCTGCGTGTGATCCTTAACCAGACCACAACATAATTGGCGATGAGGATCCAGGTGTGACCACCGTACCCCACAATGCAGGGAGCAACACCACCACCGCCGTTCATGCATGTCCAAGGCAAGCCAGCAATTCCATGGCTCCAATCGGAGCCTTTGTTTCCAACATCGTTGGAAGGAATGGGGGGGGGGCAGGCTACCGAGCGGCACGTAAGAAGGCAATGTTGTTGAATGTGCTGGGGGTGGAAGGACAAAGAACATTTGCAGGCCTTAACCCGGAAGCCCCGACGGGAGGAGGCGATGATGCCTACTAAGAAGCAAAGCAGAGAATAGCTAGGAGGTTTTCATGTAAAGAAAACGTCGTGCTACACAGAATCAGGTTCTATGGCAGGAATCAGGAATACACAGAACCTGTAGACGATTACGTGGTCAAGTGGAGAGAGTTTGCGGCATTGTGCGATTTTGGAGCAACGTCGGAAGAAAGAATCTGCGACGTGCTCATTGTGCACCGGAATAACAGAAAAGTGCAAGATTTACAACAAAGAGAAAAAAAAAGAAAACACAAAGAAAAAAAATGCATTTAGCAACTCCCCCCACACCCCCACCCTTCCTCCCCCGAAAGGCAGCTACATTCTGGCCGTGGTCCATCATCGCCTCAGACTGTTCTCCGATAGTTGTCAAGTTTATGACGGAGAAACAACCCCTCCCAGCCACCCCCCTCACTCCCCTGGGAATGTCTCCTCCTTGTCCGTGAGCATGTACACTGGCACTTTGAAGTTGGATCTATATTGTCCATTGTCTACACAGGCCACGGCCCGGCCTCTTCCTTCCCGGTTGTGTAATCTTCTCTCTGGTCTATATATCGCTCCCGGGCGCGAGCGAGTCAGCTTCTTCTCCTTCTGAGCCGCCTGAGTCACTCATGCTGTCTCCATCCCTGTTTCCGAGCAGGTCTTGCACCAGGGTATTCCACGCCAGTATTCTAGCTCCGCTGTTGCTTTCTCCCCTTTGCCTGGCTCTCGTCCAGACTGCCGTTTCTGCTATTGCCCACTTTTACAGGTCTGCCCACCAGCCCTCCTTCGAGGGTCCTTCACTTGTGTTCCAAGCCATTGCTATGCGGCGCTTCGCCAGTATTGTCATCAGACAGATGACGCACGTGGCAAAGATGAAAGACCTGTCTCCCCTCGGGAACAGGCCCAATATGTAAGACGCCGGCGACCAAGCTTGCATCTGGATTCCTGCTGACATCGCCTTGTCCTTCACCATGTTTCAGAAGTCTATTATTTTCGGGCACAACCAGAACATGTGCACCATGTCAGCTTGTTCTTCTCCACAGTGTGGGCAGCTCTGAGTTTGTCCGTCTCCCATCTTCGACATTCTCTTGGGGGTTAGATATGCTCTGTGTACAATGTAGATTTGCATCTGCCTGAGCCTAGCGTTCCTGGAGACCTTTTTCGTGTACCGGAGGGTTCTGTTCCACTCCTCATCTTTGAAGGGTTGCTGAAGCTCATCCTCCCATTTTGCTTGTGCGTTCAGTCTCCTTTTGTTGGTGGTTCCCAATAGTTGTTCATAGAGCCTGGACACGGTGTGTCCTCCTTCAGAAACATTGTACCATGCGTCTAGCGCTCCTTCAGTGTCCTCTGCCTCTGGCATGGTTTCCCATCTCTTTTTTATTTCCTGCACTAGGCTGTTATACAGGATGAATTGGCCTTTGTGTACATCCTGTTCCTCTACCAGGGACTGGAATCCGACCCATTGTCCTTCTTGCCACAAGTCCCCTATTTGGGCTACCCCTTTGTCCTCCCATTGTGCTCTGTACGTGGCCAGGCTTGCTACTCGGGTATCTACCAGTCCCGCCCCGGGGGATCTGTCTCAAGCAGGGGTCTTGCATGCCTTGCGTCTTCAAGGCTCTTTTCCATCATGTTCGGTCCAGCTGGGCCATGTTAGGGAGGCCTTTGGCCTGAGCAGCATTTAGCCCTAGGAGTTCGCTTAAATAATATTGTTGGAGTGCTGGCCGAAGAAGTATTGCGTCTATGGAGGTCTTCTCCCCCACCATGAATTGGAGCTGTGCCGCTAGGTAATAGTGCTCAAAATCAGGAAGTCTGATGCCCCCCACTCGTAGTCCCTTTGTAGTGTACTCAGTGCTACCCTGTTTCTCCCCCCTCCCCACAGCAAGGTTCTCACCATGGTGTGCCGATGTTTGAAGAAAGTCCCTGGGATGTTGTAAGGGATATTGGTAAAGTAATATAGGAGCCGGGGCAAGACCGTCATCTTTAGTTAGGGCGCTCGGCCTATCATTCCCAGGGGTAGGGTCTTCCAGAATTGCATGGCGTTCCCAAATTTTGTCCAGGGCTGCCTGCGTGTTGGCTATATGTGTTTCCGTGGTGTCGTGATAAATGTCCACCCCCAAGTATCTGAAGGTGGTCGGGGTCCATGTGAGGCCCAGGCGTGGCAATTGATCTGATGGCACTGTTCGCAGGCCTGCCAGGGGGAACAATGAGGATTTTTTCCTGTTGACGACAATTCCCGATAACCTTCCGAATGCACTCAGCGCTTCTCGCAAGTCCCGCAGGTGGGTGCGTGGATCCTGAACGTAGAGCAGTATATCGTCTGCGTATATCGATATCTGGTGTGTTTCCCCGTCTATCACTATGCCCGTGTCTTTGTAGTACATTCTTAGGAAGGCCGCGAATGGTTCCACGGCCAAAATATATAACATTGGGGACAGGGGGCACCCCTGCTTCGTGCCTCGCCCTATGCTCCATTCCCTGGAAACGTGCCTACCTGTCTTGACCCTCGCTTTTGGATCTTTGTAGAGCAGCTTTATCCAGCCCAGGAACTCTTGTCCTATCCCAAAATGGGCGAGCGCTCCCAGGAGCCATTCCCAGTTCACCGAATCAAATGATTTAATCACATCGAGTGAAGCTACAGCGCATTCTCCCTCTGCTTGGTTTGTCCTATCAATAACGGAATGGAGTCTTCGAAGGTTCCATGTCGTGTTTCGTTCCGGTACGTACCCTGTCTGGTCTGTGTGGACTAGCGTGGGTATCACCCTTTTGAGCTCGTTAGCCAGCGCCGCTGTCAGGATCTTAGAGTCCTGATTTATCAGGGAGATCGGTCTATAGGACCCGCACTCGAGGGGTGGCTTCCCTGGTTTAAGTATTAGGGCTATAATGGATTCTGACATGCTGTTCGGGAGCTTCCCCGTCTCGTATGCCTCCTCCAGCGTTTCTAGCAGTCTCAGAGCTAAACTATCTCTGTATTTCTTATAGAATTCCCCCGGTAGCCCGTCTGGCCCCGGGGACTTCCCTGTCGGAAGTTGGGTAATCACTTCCGCCAGTTCTTCTACAGTAAGGGGAGCGTCCAGCATTTGGGCCTGCTCCTCTGTTAGTTGTGGGAGCGTTAGTTTCCGTGAAGGCGTCTTCCAGGTCCCCCTCCTCCGCTTCCTGGACTTTGGTGTATAGTTTCTCGTAGAATTGCGAGAACACTGCATTTATGCCCTCCTGGGACCTTATCACCTCCCCCTGGCTATTCTGAATTGCATTAATCGGTTCACGTTTGGTTTCCTGTTTAGTCAGCCAGTTCAGGAGTCTGCTAGGCTTATCCCCCTCTGCATGCAGCTTCTGTATATACCTCCCATAGTCTAGGCGCCCTAGTCTTTCCCAGGTCTCTGTGCATTGTTGTCGCAGGGCGGTAAGGTTGCCCTGTTCTCCCCCTTTGTCCCCCGCCCGCTCCTCAGCCCTCTCGATCGTCCTCTCTAACTCGTCCAGTTGTGGTAGGGTTTCCCGCCTGAGTCCTCCCATCTTCCCCACCGCCGCGCCTCTGACCACCACCTTAAGGGCCTCCCAGACTATCCCTGTGCTGTCCACACTACCCGAGTTATGCTCAAAGTAATCTTCTATCGTGCCTTGAATGTGTTCCTGGATTTCCCCATCCAGCAGTGGAAGCACTGCCCTTAATCTCCATGTGGGTATGGGGGCCCCTCTGTGTGTATGTGCCCATGTGACTCTCAGGGGGGCGTGGTCAGACAGGGTTCGTGCGTGTATATGTGCCTCAGTGAATTCCCTCAGTGTTTCTTTGCCCGTGAAAAGGTAATTTATCTGAGTGAATGTCCCATGCGGGGCACTGTAATGCGTGTATCCCCTTTCTCCCTCATGTACCTTTCTCCAGATGTCTTCTAGCTCGAGCTGGTCCAGTATCTGCCGTAACACCCGTGCTGGTGGCGCTGCTTTTTTATGCTTGTCGTCCGACCTATCCAGTCGGGGGTCCAATGTGCAATTATGATCTCCAGCCCAGATGATCGTAGCGTTCCTGTGCGCGGCCAGCCGGGGCAGGAGCAGCTTAAAGAAGGCCATCGTGTCATGATTGGGGGCGTAGGTGTTCACCAGGCACACCTCCCGGTTCTCCAACATTCCGTGGACAATCAAGACCCTACCCTCAGCGTCCTTTTCCTGATTGATGAGTTGGAATGGGGTGCCAGGAGCAATCCAGGTCGTCACCCCCCTTGCATAGTTAGAGTATGTTGAACTATACATCTGGCCTCCCCATTTCTTGGCCACATTGGCTTGTTTCTCAACCGTCAGGTGTGTCTCTTGCAGCATTGCAACATGGGTTCTCGCTTTATTTAACCAGGTGTAGATCCTTAGCCTCTTGACGTATGCATTCAGCCCTCTAACATTCCATGTGACGATCTTCAGGTCATCTCGGTCCTTGTAGGAGTTGACGCTAGCGGCCTGCTCTTTCCCACGGGCCTGCTCACTTTTTTGGTCTCCTGATGTGCCGCTTTCGGGGATCGGTGTCCCGCCCCCCACTTGCCATGTGTGAGGTGGTTTACATGTCCTACTTCCCTCATGTTTTCCTGGGATGTAATTGATCCTGCGGCCAGTGGTTGCAGTTCGTTGTTGTCTGTTTTCGTCGGTGTGTTCCACCGGTCCCCCGCGCCTGGGTGCTGCCACTTGTGTCCTTCTTCCGTGCCTCCGACATATCCTCGCCAACTGTCATGTCCTCTTTTTCCCGTGCCTTCTCCCCGCAAACTTAACCATCGAACTACTATAACTAAAAAAAACAACAATAACGAACACCCAGCCTCCCTCCCCCTGCTCGGGCCCCACCGCACTCCAGGTACCGCCTTCCTCTCCTCTGGCGTACTTGTCGCAGCACAGTGTCCTAAAACTGACACTGCAAACATGCTCTCTACTTGGGGTTCCAACTGTGGGTCTTGGCGGTCCTGCTCCAGAAGTCTTGTGCTCCCATTTTAAGTCTCTAGTTCAGGCCTTTAACTCTTAGGCTGTTGATTATTCCGCTCTTTCACGTTTCAACAGGGTAGCTCTAATTTCTTGTTGCAGCGAGGCGGTGTGGCACTCGGCGACCCGCTGCAGTGTTTCTCGGGTTCTGCTTCACCCGGCTTAGTCCGGGCTCCTGGGACATGCGTGCCATTCTCGATATCACTCTGTGCCGCGCCGGGGTGCCTCCCTGTTCCGTCCGTTCCCCTCTCTTGGCTGTGGGTTCCCTTGTTGGTCCATCCACTCTTGGGCGTCAGCCGTGGTCTCAAAGATCTGTGTATTCCCATTGTGCTGCACTTTGAGCTTAGCCGGGTATAGCAGCATAAATTTCACACCCGCAGCCCGAAGACGCTCTTTGGTCGGCCAAAACTGAGCCCTCTGTCTTTGCACGAGTGCCGTGTAGTCTGGTAGATGGTTATCCTAGCTCCATTTCGAGTTCTGACTCCACCTTCTCTCGAGAACGCCAGGATTTTTTCCCTGTCTTTAAAGTTCATGATCTTCGCGATCATAGGTCTTGGTGGTGCCCCCGGGTGGGGTTTCTTGGTTAGCGCTCGGTGAGCCCTCTCCACTACAAAACCCTGGGACAGGGTCCCTGCTCCCACCTCTTGGATCAGGAGGTTCTCTATGTAGTTCGTAGGATCTCTGCCTTCCTCTCCTTCCGGCAGGGCCTCCGACATTTGTGATTTGAAGGTGGTCATATTTGCTGTGTTACTCTGTACTTGTTGTTCCACCGTTGTCACCCTCTGTGCTAGGTTCCTCGTGTCCTGTTGGAGGAGCCCCACATCTATGATCACTGCATCCAACTTGCCTTCTATCGATGTCTTCAGTGCTTCTATGGCCTCTAGAATACTGCCTTCCACCTGTCTAATCTCTCCCTGCGAGGCGTATGGCGCTGGCGTGTCAGTCTCAGCTGCCTCGGGCTGCTGGTCTTCATTTTTACAGGCGAATGACTCCATGACTGTCTGTCTCCCCCTGCTGCCTTTTTGCTTATCCGGCATGTTGGCTTCCGCTGCTCTGTGCCAGTATGTGGATCTTGCTGGTACAAGGTCTATGTTATACTTTGTTCGTGTTTGTTTACGGGTTTCCCGTTAGGCTGCGGTCCCTTCCGCAGTCTCCCACTTGCGCCGACTTCTGATAGGCGGCCTCTCCCCGTCTTCTCTCGGTGTTGTCTGTGCGGCACGGCTGTCTCACGTGGCCGCTCAGTGGGAGCGTTGTTATCTGTCTGGTCGTGGAGTAGTGTTTTTTCTGGTTGTTGCACCTGCCCTGGTGTTTGTGGGAGGAGGCAAGCCGCCTATGGGGCCGTGTCCCCCACCGTGTTACGATCTAGTTGCGTGATTCGTGGCTTCTTTCTTGCTTCCCCCCTTTTGGAGGCCTTTGTTAACATTCTAGGCGCTGTTTGAGTGGGCTGTGTCCTCCCACGTATTGTCCTGTGATCCCCGGAGTGGCTATTCGGCCTGGGGTCAGACTTTGTGTTTATCCTCTCTGGCCTTCTCTTCAGTGGCCCTGCTGGTGGCCACCATTCATCCCAGTTTTTTTTAGGAAGGAGGCCGGCTGCACATGGGGCTGTGTCTCCCACCGTATCGCGGTCCGTTGCGTGTTCGTGGATTTCTGCTTCCCTCCCTTTGGTGGCCGCTACTGGCGGCCCGGGTACTGCCTCACGTGGGCTATGTCTCCCCACACAAGTCCAGTGATCCCCCAGCTTAGACTCCAGGCGCAGGGGCCAACACTCTGTTCGTCCGCCTCGCCTGCTGGCCTCGGGAACTCCCACTGCCTCACTGGGTCCCTGTAATGGTCCTACCGTTGGCCTCCGCTTCGGCACTGTTGCTTGTGTTCGTGCCAGTGGCCGGGGGGGGCGCGCTCCCCAGACTCCTGCTAGCTCCGCCGCCGCTGCCTGCCCGGGCTGTCCCTCTTCAGCTTGGTCTGCGCTGCGGGTCGCCGCTTGTCTCCTGCAGCCGCGGGCGTCCGTGCCACTGCCTGCCCTGACACAGCACGGCAGTGCATAGCACAGCCTCGATCTTCTCCCCTTTCCGCAGCAGCCGGCACCTCACACCTCCAGGGTGACTCGCTGGCCTCCACGGGGCTGAATGTCGGCCGTCAGCGCCTCCAAGCCCTGCCTTCCATCTCCTGCATTCCTTCGTATCTCAGGACGCGGGCGGCAGCATCAGCAAGACACGTCCGCCATTTTGCTTGACAGCATCGCGTTTCTCACTCTCTCCGTTACTGCTTCCCCGGCCACCGATTCTTTCCGGGCTTCTTCCTGTGCATGCTCTGGACCCTCTGGTGCCTCTCCTCAGTTTTTGTTCGACCTGTTTCTGGCTATTTACGGCCTTTTTAAGGATTGATCGCCGGATCGAGTGGGAGCTCTTCAAGACTAGCTCACGCTCGCATGGCCGCCAAGCCACGCCCCCAGTGCAAGAGAAGTGTATTCTTGAGTAGGAAATATTGTTGGACAAAACCATCCAAATTGCGAGGTTCGGTGGAAGAGACGTCCTGCAGGCGCAAGGAGTGGGGAACCACCTCGCAATCACCAGAGGTACAGTGGGTACAGTCCAGAGGCAGAAGAGATAAAGGGCAACGCGATGCCAGAGATGATGCAGCAGGGGGACGTGAACCGTTGAAGTGCCACAGATGTGCCAGCACCAATCACCTAGCCAACAGCAGAGAATGTCCAGCAAGGAATAAAGAATGTTCGAAATGCAGAAGGTATGGACATTTTGCATCAGTGTGCACCTGGAAAGGGAGGAAGACCATGGCGGCAATCCAGAGTGAAGAGAGCAGAGACAAGGCCTACTCCGAGGAAGAAGCATGCACCACAGTTCTCATGGTTAATAGCCTCACAACCCGGAGAGAAAAGCCTAATTGTACCATTAAAGTCGCGGTCATGAAACAAGGATGATGGCGGCCTCAGGCTCAGACCTCACCAAACTACCATTGAAAATGTACAAAAGCATGGTGGGGAAAGAAAGAGATGAGGCGTACAAAACAAACATCATTCTTACGGTTTATGGAGGTGCCAGTGTGAACCTCCTAGGATACATCAGAACAACAGTGGAATTCAAGGGAAGAGCCACTAAAACCAAAGTGTACTTTGCAGAAAACGGACCACCAGTATAAGGCTGGGATGACCAGGCCAAATTGCAAATTAGGCTGGACCCCAGTGTGGAGGGACAAGTGCTGTCCATAAACAAAAGTGGGACGTCGAATACCAAAGAAGAGTTTCCGGAACTATTTTCAGACGCGCCGGGCGAATTAAGAACTACATACACAAGATAAGGTTAAAACAAGGCTCTGTACCTGTCAAATACAGGGTGAGACCGGTGCCGGCGAGAGTCGCACTACACGAGAAACTCAACAAGATGCTAGAAGAAGGAACCATAGTGGTGGTGGAGTCATCAGAATGGCACAGCCCCGTAGTACTCATAAAGAATCAGAACACTGGTGACTTACGCATCTGCATTAACTTACGCAGTCTAAACCTTGAAGTGGTGGATAGTTACCTCTTACCGAGCAAAAATGAGCTGATTTTGCTGATGAAGGAGGCAAAGGTCTTTTCGAAACTAGATATGAGAGACGTCTAACACCAGATCAACTTACATCGGGAGTCCAGACCTCTCACAGCATTCATAACCCTTTTTGGAATGTATCAATTCACCAGAATGCCCTTCGGGTTGTCTTCAGCAGTCAGCCTTGTTCCAGCGCATGATGGACTCCCTGCTGAAAAATAGAGGAAGTGTCTCATACTACCAGACGACATTTTAATTTACGCGGAGGATAAAGAGACCATTTGCAAAGTGTTGACAAAGTTACAAGAAACAGGAGTGCGGCTGCGCTATAATAAGTGTGTGCTGCAGGCTGACGAAGTACAGTATCTAGGATACACTATGTGCAAGGTAGGCATCAGTCCTAAGAAAGATCTACTGCAAGCCATTGTGAAGACCCCTCCCCCAAACAGTAAAGAAGAGTTGAGATCATTTTTGGGATTATCCGACTACTATGCAAAATGTGTGCCACATTTTTCAGAGACTACCACCTCCATGAGTGAATTGCTCAAGAAAGGTGCGGAGTACCAGTGGAAGCCAGAACAACAGAGGTCCTTCGAAGAAGTCAGAGGGTATCATGCATGCGCCCTGCCTACAACCATTCAATCCTCAATGGAAAACTATGATCACCACTGATGCCAGCACTTGTGGAATAGGGGCAACCCTCACCCAAAAGAAAGGCGATGATGAACACATTGTGGCCTTTGTGTCGAAAGCACGCTCGCAAGCAGAGAAAAATTACTCTACCATAGAAAAGGAGATGTTGGCATGAGCGTGGGCTGTGGATTACTTTCGCACATATGTCTGGGGCATAAAATGTGTACTAGTTACGGACCACAAACCCATTTTACGCCTACTGAGCCCGGGAGGGACACGGACATCGATACCCCGTCTTGCTCGCATCGCAGCTAAGCTGCAAGAATACACATATGAAATACAGACCATAGCGGGGTGGAAAAATGCCGACGTGGACAGTATGTCCAAACTGCCGATGCGTAAAGATACAGAAACCAGCATTCTACAAGATGAATGTGTGGTTGCGTCACTCGCTGATTTGAGGAGCCGAGAATTCCTCAAAATGAGCGAAGAGCACTGGAAAGAAGAAGCAGCCAAGGATGCCACCACAACAAAAATTACAATGGGTCAGGAAAGGGTGGCCGTATGAGAAGTCCATCCCACAAGGGTTGCGCCCAAATTGGAAAGTAGCAGATGAAATCTTCGAATGTGAGGGGATGGTTATGAGAGGTGACCAAGTAATCCCACTTGTAGCAATGAGAAGAACCATTGTATGCAGGGCTCATGCCGGTCATCTTGGGAACAACATGACGAAAAGGAGTGTGATGGAACCATATTGGTGGCCAGGAATGGATTTAGAAATACGGACAATAACAGAGAGATGTCATAAATGCATGAATTGTGACAAACAACTTAAATTAAGACAAGAGCCACTACACCCTACAGAAGTACCAAGGGGAGGGGGTGGCAAAAATTGGGCATGTTCATAATAGGCTCACTTGAACTAATGGAACATGAACACAAGTATGGCATAGTATTATTAGACTATTCAAATGGGTAGAAGTCGACTTCGTATCCAACATAACCACAGCTACTGTGATTCAGTTCCTCAAGAAAAATGTTCAAAGAGACGGGGTGCCCAGAGAACTGGTCACCGACAACGGAGTTCAACTTGTATCTAGAGGAATTGAAAAGTTTATGAAGGAGAACAACATCCAGCAAATTAAAGCAGCCTATTATCACCCACAAGTAAATGGGTTGGTGGAACGCACCAACAGGTTCAGCAGGGGACCCCTGCAGTTAGCTACCGCAGCGGGCCTTGATCCACTCAGCACAGTCAAGGAAGCAGTGGCTGCCCATCGCCTTACCCCCAATTGGGTCACAAACATATCACTGTTCTATCTCCGCATAGTACGCATGGCAGCTTCCATGCTGGTTCCGCCATGGTTGGCAAACATAAAAGAGCATGACAAAGTGGATATGGAAGAATTGATGTGGCGAGTGAAGAAGGGCAAGGAGAACATGAAGAGATATAGTGATGAAAGAAGGAAGCCAAAACACAGTACAGTTAAAGAGGGGTATTTGATAAAGATTAAAATGCTGCATAGAGATCCTGTAAGTGGTTCCAAGTTCAGAAGACCAGTGAGGGTGGTACAGCGAGGGACAAGCCATGTACACACCCAAGACTGCAAGCGATGGAACTTGGAGAAGATGACGCTATACGAAAAGGAGCTGAGAAACCAAGAGGAGAGCTCGGCCAAGGAGAAACCGACAACGAGAGAACAACCTGAACATGAAGAGGAGCAGGATGAATGGACACCATCCCAAGAGAAAGACAGTCCCAGGAGGAGTGCAGTGAGATCAGAAAGATCCAGTGAAAAGAGTGCAACATCGCAAGAAGAGGATGCAGAGAGCAGTCGACCACAGAGAGAAAGAAGAAGGCCAGGAAGGTACACCGACTATGTGATGGAGTAATACAAGTCTTCCAACAAAAGGAGGTATGTAGAATAAAGGACTTCAAGGAAGTCCTGCGCGAAGTCTCGCAAGATCATATGTGAGATACCAAGCAGGACTCCCCGCTAAGATCTCTACGAGCGCGGTGAGCCAGAGGAAGCACAGCAGCTCAACACTCTCCCTGCAGACTCTATGTAAATAAACATATCCTCCTGCTCTGCATACAGGTGAATTCTGCAAGGACTGTGCATATGGAGCTAAGATATATATGATATATATGCTGAGAGCGTATCTGTTAAGGCAGAAGCCAGTTCTGTGTGTGCAGTGAAATTAAATATCCATATCTACAACTTCCTGCCTGCGTGTGACCCTTAACTAGACCACAACACATGCATCCACACATAACAAGCCTCTATGCCACTGTGAAGCACTATAGCACAGGCTTTACTGTTTGGGACTGCTGTGGTTTAGATTTGTTCATGTATAACGCTTAGAGGAACCAGGATCTGTTAATGAAGACGTTTCATTCCTGTATTTGAAATGTGTCCAAAAAGTATTTAGGAATATAGCGAGAGCTTGGCTTTGATTGTTTAAGCAACCAAGGTCAGGAATGAGATTGCTTGCCAAGCTAGATGGACTGGGGCCAAAAGTAGCCATTACCACTGAGACAGCATAAAAAGTGACATGCACGCATGATGATAGCTCACAGTCACACACAAACATATGTCACCATGATCAGGCAGGAAGTGTACAATGGTGGAAGATGAGAAGGCGAGCGCAATATATTTTATTTTTACCATTAGTCCTTTCACATGCACGACATGGCATGATGCAGTATTCTGAACCTTAACCCTCTCTTGCGTCAGAGTATCAGAAGTGAGAGAGCACAGTTCAGCATGCGGTGTTGTTTGGCTTGATGCCAGAGTTTATGCACTGCATTAGGTTCACGGGAAACTCCCTGGCTGCATTCGTTTGTAGGCACACGGGCAAATTCTTTCTCACTTGAGGATTTGCCAAATGTTGAGAGTTGAAAGTGCTCCTGGGATGGAAAAAAAGATTTCATAGACATTTTGAACTTAGTTGAACCTGAGGAAACACTGGAGAAACCTGGTACTTTGTTGTGATTTGCACACTTGCTGAAGGAGAAATGCAGAAGAGACGAGCCATGCTGGGAGGTGCTGCTGGCGAGGGCATACAAGCAGGCAGATGCTGAGATGAGTCATTTTCAAATAGGGGCAGTTACTGAAATGGAAAGTGCTTTTCTCTTTTCCTCAAATTAATGCGAAAATGATTTTTAGTGCCAAAGTTCACATCTTCATCGTCCGTGCTTTTAATGAGTTCGAGCACAGGTGTTTTCTTTTAATCATGCAAGTACGGCTAACCTCAATAGATCTCTCTACGAGGAGTTGAAACAGATATAGCTTGATCCTTTCCAATCTTGGACTGGCTTGAAATATTATGCTGTTATTAATTTAATTCAAACTACAACCTGTGGGTGATGTGTACAAAATGAGTGACCACAATTGTTGGCGAAACTTGGATTGGGCACTCTGTGCATTGCTAACAGTGACACCCTATGGTCTGTGTAAATACTGGTTCACCATTACAACCCTCCTGAGGAAATTGACTTCTCATGGCCCGCCAAACCTAATATGGCAGAGGAATACCACCTGAGTGTAGAATGTGTCGTCTCACTGTCCCTGGAAGTGTGAGGGTTGAGTGGGCCATCACATCGCCACTCACCACTGTACACCGGTCGTTAAGATTCCAATCCTACACAGATGCGTCTACCATGATGTAAGTCATGGAGAAATCAATTACTACATTCATTGTAGGCACCCGTGGTGCTGCTGCCACGCATTTACCTGAAGCACATGTACAGCTAGAAACACCCTTACGCACAAACTCATCTGCCCTACAGATGCCGGAGTTATGTTTGGTGTGTAACACATGCATTTTCAGTCACGGTTGGTGAAATGAATGCAACTCAGCACAAAAGCCCAAATCAGGCAGCACACTCATTCACATTACATATACTGAGAATGATAGTGACCATCACTGGGATTTCCAAAATTACAGAGCAACAAACACCATCACTGGCAACATCACCACACCCAACAAACCTTTGACACACACAAGACATTGACAAAGCCTTTCCAATAGTCATGTCACCCATAAAAGCACACCTACATCCACGGCAGAAACACAACCCCGTATGAGTAGTGGGGCCATATACACCAACTACATCTCAGGATCACAGGCATGTGCAGTGCAACATCCATGCGTATTGCAGGGCACTGTCATCATTGTCCTACATAGGTAATCATAGATGTGTACAGCTAACATACATGGTAACATGACCATCTGTGCAAGGAATGCAAGATGGACAGCCTTGACTACCACAATGCTGATCCGTAGTAATACACCATCACCACCACAACCCTTACACACATAAAGCCAGAGATGCACATGACAGTCTACACACCACACAAATACATGTACCAAGCCAATCCTATACACATGCATCAACTACATGTATGAATACATTTACATATGCTGATCCATAAGTGCATGTCTGTGAGCCTGACACCTGCATACAGCACACATGGTGCTTGTTGGCAATGTGCACATGTAACACAGAATCATACCTGCACGGTGAGCAGATGCATGATATGATATTTAATTTATATCGCGCTCATACACAAGTGTTTCAGAGCGCGACCAAGCAAAGGGAGGGGAGCAAGGGAGAACAAAAATAATTATCTTGCTAGGCCCAGTGACATTAAGAACGCGCAAATGCATGGAAAAGGGAGAAAAGGGAAAAAGGGGGAAAGTGCGTGAAAGGGGGAGAAGTGGAAAGTGCGGAACAGAGGAGAGAGCAGAATAAATAATAAGTGCAATAAATACATTTAAAAAGGCAGTGAAAAGTGGTAGTGCAGCCAGCAGTGGCAAGTGCATGATTAGTCAGATAGGGTATATCTGATAAGTGCAGAAGAAGAATGGGGGACTGTATGGGTACAAATACAGATCCCAGTCCAAGGGAGCAGGTACTTGGGCCCAAAGGACAGAGGGTGGCCAGGTGTTGGTAGCTACACAGAATCTTGTCAACTGAAAACAATGAGATGATGAGTCATGACTCATAAATCCCGACAAGCATGCCGCATGAACCATCAAAACAGCCCAGTGTGACATGCACACCAATAGATGAATGCACACAGACATGAGCATCAGAGAAAGTGAATTGCACAGGAAAAACTAAATAACCACATGAATTTGATCAAACCAAAGACACAACTGTATTATAATGCAAACAGGACTTGAACCATGAAACTATTAGTACAAAACAAAATCATAGGAATCCTCCTTTAAAAAATGAAATTATGTAAATCTATAAAAAAAAATATTTACAGTCATTGCTGCAGTCCAATGTCTGACAATGCCTGGCCCAAGGCTGCCTGTGTCTCTGTCTCGACTTGCTGCAGGCGGGCTTCAGTGGTGTCCATGAGGGCCTGCATGGCCACCCTAGTGGTCAGTTCTATTTGCTGTGCAGGCCTCATACTCTCCCCCAGAATGGCAGAACGCTACTCCTCCATTCTTGCAAGTGCTGCAGCTCTGGCCCTTGCAGCTGCCTCATCCATTGCCTGCAGCCTCTGTTCCTCCTGCTACCTCACGAGTTGTAGTTGGCATGTGGTGGCTACGTGTATCCTGTTCCTTGCCACCTGCCTCTCCTGCCTGACATTGAATGGCTGCTGCACGCTACGTGCCATGAGTCTCTGGTGTGCCTGCCTCTGCAGCTGCAACAGCTCCTGCTGCCTGGCAGCCTGCCTCTAGTATTGGGACTTCCTCCTGCATGATGAACGACTCCTGGAGGGGAGTACTGCACCACCACTCACCAACACAAATACATGTACCAATCCAATCCTATGCACATGCATCAACTACATGTATGAATACATTTACATATACTGATCCAGAAGTGCAGGTCTGTGAGTCTGTCACCTGCATACAGCACACATGGTCCTTGTTGGCAATGTGCACATGTAACCAAGAATCATACCTGCACGGTGAGCAGATACATGGACAAATGCTACACAGAATCTTGTCAACTGAAAACAATAAGATGCTGAGTGAAGACTCATAAATCCTGACAAGCATACCACATGAGTATGCCACATGCAACCATCAAAACAGCCCAGTGTGATATGCACACCAAAAGATAAATGAGCCCCGGAGGAAGTGAATTGGCCACTTCCCCCCACTGAGGATGAAGCAGGCACCTGACTTGCTGACGGGGCGACAGAGGCAGAGGAGCCTGAAGTTGTGGTCAGCATGGATGGTTGCTGAGTAGGAGCTGGGTGGCATTGGTTTTGCCTGTGTCAATTGTACCATGCACAACAGTGCCCTTGCCATTTGGGACATGATGTGGCACACCTGCCCGTGATGGCTCACGAGCTGGCCACAGATTGCGTCAAGCGCCTCAAGGGCAGCCACACGCCACCCATGGCCCGACAAGAGCAGGGGCAACACTGCATCATGTATGGCCTCATCGCCCCTCACTGTGGGGCTTGTTTGTGTTGTGGCATCACTGAAGGTGTGTAGTCCAGTAACCGGTGGGTCTGGGACAGTGTGAAGAGCTGACTCCACCACTGTGTCCAGCATAAACTCCTGTCCCAGGTTCATGTCTGTGGCCTGCACATCCAACAATGTACCCCCACCAGACACCATGGACAGGCCCACAATGGCCCCCTCCCCATCCACCACACCTGACCCTGACACCCCAGATGGAACCTCAATGCTGACCGGCTTGTCTGTGTGGATGGCGGAATGTCCTTTCCCCTCTGCCCCTGAGGACTCATCCTCCATGACCATGACAACTTCCTGCACCTCATCACCAGCGCCATTCAATGATGTCCCCTCGCCAGCCATATGTCCCAGATAAGGTGTACGATGGCAGTCGTGGCCGTGGTTTCCATAGCCTCCTGGAAGGCCTTGGCCTGGCAACTTGCTCGACCTCAGTGCTGGTATCTTCACCTGCATGCGACCCTGGATGAAAAGCGAAAGAGGAGAGGCAGTTCAGCATCTGTGTGTACACATGTGCATGTCCAAAGATTGGCAAAGTAGCATGGCACCATCTCATATACAAATGCCATGTCCTCATCACATCATGGCTTCAATGAATCGCCCTGAACACACAGACATGTAAGCTCGTAATACATGATGACATCCCTATCGATTACATGCATTGATGTGCATAGAATGAGCAAACACTACTCCATGTGCACGATAATTATGAGGGCCAACTGGGCACATGGATGGGGCATACATGAGGACTGTAGCATATTGGCAAGACACACAGCCAGCATCATTGCACTGTCAACATTAACATACCTCACCCTTCACTGACCAAGGACCCTCCTCCCACTTACCACCATGGTCAGGGGACACTGTACCTGACGGACTCCCTGATTCCCACCATAGACTTCCACAGCCTCCAGATGAGTCAGCTCTCCATCACCCATCTCAATCAATGCCATACAGGGCTCCCAGCCCTGTCACACATATCACATCAGCCACCAACAGACAAGGCACCTGCACCAGATGTGTCACCCCAGCCCTAGAATCCCCCAAAGGTAAACACACATCCTACAATGCAGATGGCGGCATGCGCCCTCACCTCTGTATTGGACCACATATGCCCATCAGTCAAAAGAGAAGTGGCTAGTGATCCAGAAGTGTAAATATCCCTTGATCTGTAACTGAGGACCCAACACCATTAACACCATCATGTAACTCCTCAATGCCATAGCGGAATACAAGGACCCTCTTTGCACATCCTCCTCAGGCCCTCCCACCCCTATGACCTACACAGTATGGAACCTTGCATGCACCATGGACACAGCATAGGTCAATGGAACCAGAACAAAATGGCATGTCACATTACCTTACACTACATTGCTGTGTACTTCGACCAGCGTCCTCCCAACATGCATTCTCTTCACATGCCATACCCATTCAGCCCCATCGTACTGACTGTGTGGACTCACCTGCAGCTTGGATCTGGACATGCAGTTTGAAGACCTTGGCGTGAAGTGCTGGGTTCACCCTCTGCAGGATCCAGACATGTAGAGACAAAATTCGATGGCGGCTGCCAGAGTGCACCCCTGCAGTGGGTCCTGCCTCGATGGCTGCCCTCACCTTCTTCTAGCTCCGGATCCTCATGTCATCCCAGCCTTTTCAATGTTCGCCGGGGTACGGACTGCCACCCCCTCAACATTGACGGCAGTGGCTATTTCCTGCCAAATCCCCATGCGTCCAATGGCCCCCAAGCTGCTTCTTCAGGCACAAACCTTCTGTAATAGTTACAGAACCCCAGGAAGCTTCTCATCTCTCTCCGGTTCTGCGGGCGAGGCCAAGTCTCAAGGGCTTCCATCTTGGCAGGATCCACACTCACTCCATCAGCTGACACCACATGGTCAATCTACTTCACACTGGTGCGGCAAAACTGGCATTTTTCTAGGGATACTTTCAGACGATCCAAAACTTTCAGCAACCTTTGGTGTTGTTCTTCTAGTGTCCTTCCAAACACACTCACATTATCTAGGTAAACCAGCACCTCAAGAAAGTTCATGTCCCCTACTGTTCGTTCCATCAAGCGTTGAAATGTGGCGGGCGCTCCCGATATCCCCTGTGACATTCTGGTAAACTGGTAAAATCCTAGCAGGCAGATGAAAGCTGTCTTCTCCTTCTCCTCAGGTAACATGGGACCCTGGTAACACCCACTCCGGAGATCCAGGACGGAAAACCACTTGCTCCCAACCAGACAGTCCAGGGCCTCATCCACTCGGGGGTGATATATTGGTCTGGCACGGTTCTGCTGTTGAGCCGCCCGTAGTCTATGCACAGCCGCACATCTTGGTTCTTTTTTCGTGCCACCACTATTGGGGAGGCATATGGGCTTTTCGACTCCTGTATTATACCGGCATGCAGCAATTCTTCGAGATGACACCAGACGTCCTCTACATCCGCAGGTGTCAGCCTTCTCGACCTTTCTCTAAATGGGGTGGTATCGCTCAAACACATACGCCCTCATGGCCAGTTGCTCTTGTAGATCTTTCTCAAGTTCTGACAAAGGGGAGTCCCCAAAGTTTATCTTTCCCACATTCAAGATAGGATATGAGCTCCTGGTTCCAGCCGTCTGGGCCACTGAGTCCGCAATGTGCAACTGCGCAATTGTCTGACCTCTGGGTAAATGCACTGTTTTATCAGTGACATTAGTAATGGGTACACGTATGTGGGTCACTTCTGAACCAGTATCACTTATCAACATGCGTTCGACCATCATTCCTCCAGGAAGTTCTTCACCTTCAGGAGCCTCCATCACCAATCTTCGGTAGCGGGTTTGACCTCGGAGTCGTACACGTCCAGGCACCATGATGGTCTAACCAGGCGGTATGTCAAGTTGACTGTGGTTAGTGGTGCTCATTTCTCCCACAGGACCATCGGGTGCACCACCTTCTCCATACTTTTCTTAAGGTAGACCTGTTAGCAAGCGGGGTGCATTAATAGGGAATGTGCAAACTGCGAGGCGGCCATCTCCATACACATCCTGGCTAAGGTACCAAACAGGGCTGAGTTGGTGCCCATGACCAGGGGTACCTTTGGATACTGGTTCTTGGTGGTGCATACTAATGCAAGCACGATCAGAGTGGTGCTTACTCCAGCCACCTCTTGATCTAGGCGGATCTTCACGCAAATGCACCACAGATAGCGGCAAGCGGCATCGACCGACTCCCATCAAATTTAACCCCTCTAGCGGTTCTAAGGGCAGATGTGACATGTGCTTGGGTTAATATGGCTCATAGATAATGGTGACCTGGGAGCCACTCTGCAGTAGCGCTGTAGTCCTTCGCCCTTCAAGCTAAACTGGGATTGTCATGGGTGGTCCAATCAAGCCCCCAGGAATGCCTCTGGAAGAATTTGCTTGAGTTCGTAGTCTGTTGCATGACGCTGGTGACATTCTCCGGGTGTTGCAGAGCTCACGACTAAACGGAGATGGTCAGCTGTGGGACCCTCCCGAGCCTTAACTGGGTGCTTGGTAGTCAGCACGTCAGAATTTTGTGCCCGTACAGATATATAGGAGTTATTGCCAGTGGAGCTTACTCCTGTACTCGAGGTTCTAGCTGCTCCTCCGCTACAACCTCCTGTGCGTTTCCCGGCAACGCTTGGGCTGGAGTTGGTTTCAGGGCAGTAAATCGAGCAGCTACTCGAGCATAGTCTTGGTCGCACAGACGAGTTGAGTGGCGGTCATCCCCACATCGATGGCAAAATCTCCAAGGTGGTAAAGACGCAGACGATGAGGTAACATATTCCTGTGGCTCTTGAGCTCATCTAAATACTTGATATTCTCTGTCACTTGATGAGTGAAAAAAGTCTTGGCCCAGCTGTGGAGTTACATTCAGAGGGCCTCTGTGCCCTCTGTCAAGGTCTGGCGCTTCTGCTTCCTATCTTCACTGCTGGCACTCTCCCAAAGCGAACCCCCTCAAACTGTTTTGCCCCACGGGGAGTTACCATTTGTGCTCGCCAGCACGGGGGCTCGCGCAATTCCTGAGGTGAAATGACCTCACGGGCAGCCCTGCTCCCCCTGTTGGTGGAGCCTACCATCTCTGGGTTTCAAAACAATGCGTGCGCCCAAACCACATGCCATCAGGAGGAACGGACAACAAGGAAGGACTATAAACAAACACGCCAGCCAACAGGACGGGACACACAGCCCATACTTACTGAACCTCACAGGAGATGGTGGGTTTACATATGCTAGAGAAAAGTATTTGGGACAGAAAATGGTTTCTGTCCTTCTATATTTTTCTCTATTCTACAATTGTCTATTAGTACCCGGCGTACCGTAAAGATCGTTTGTTCTATTCACTGATTGGTTCTTTTCTGAGCCTTACTGTATGGTATTCCCGTGCACACCGCGTGGGCGATCTCACACAGGTCCCCTTCATTCTTTCGCCTCCCCCACGAATGTGATTGGTCCACCATTGAAAGGGAGAAGGGACTGCATCTAGTCCCTTCTCCCTGATTCATGGTGGCCATGTTTTATTTATTTACGATTTACCTTTTCCCCATTACTACTATGTGTAGTCCCTTCTCCAGTTCCATGGTGGCCATTTTCTTTGTTTACTATGGCCGCCACGGAAAGAGAAAATGGACTATGTTTTCCAGTCCGCGGCAGCCATTTTGTAAACTTTTTTTCTCCAGCTGCTAAATGCAACACGTCTCGCAGCTGAAATGAAAAAATAACAGCATTAGTACCCTGCTCTAACAGGCTGGGGTACTAATGGCAATACACCCCTCGACAGCAGGCCATTACCTCATAAGGTAATGCCCCTGAGACCTTCGTTAAGGCCCTCTCTACACTCGGGCGTGTAACTATGGGCCCAGGGGCATTACCTTATGCAGTTATGGCCTGCAGTCTCAGGGCTTATTGCCTTATTACATCCATTAGCATAACACAAATTGCTAAGGGAAATGTTGGAGAATCTTATTGAGTCTAACTACTTTACTGAGAAATGTAAAGTAGATGCAGTCTATAAGATTATTTTTTTTAGTTCTATTTTTTAACTGTGAAAGGTGGTTGCTAATGGAATTTGTTTTGGGTTTTTTTAGATTTTTTGTTTAGCAAGAGAGGTCAGAAATTAAGGTTGGGAGGTAAATGAGGGAAGAGGCACCAACCACAAATATGGAGGGGCAGGTGGAAAGGGGAAAATGTTGCACGTGTGTTACATCTAAGGTAGGGGCAGTGTTTCTCATGCGCCTTGATTACATCTTCAAAAGCACTTTGAAATGTCGCCCCCCTGCAGATTGGTGTGTTGTAGTGTATACAGAGTACTGTTGTTCTCGAAAGATATAGATCAACAGCCTCTATAAACACTTGCAAGGTTGCTGGTGGGATTTTGTGTCCCACAGAAGTAGGCTGCGTGGTTACAGTATTGGTTGAGGTAGATGAGGTGGGGGAAGACAGGGTACTACTGCCTAAGAAAGGAACAACCTTTCTGAGCGCATTGCAGTGGTTAGATTTGGTGTGGCGGTGCATGGAGGTGGTCCTTTAGGAGTAGTCAACAAGTAGTCCGCAACTGAGTACAACGTTGCACTCAGTGCATTTCATTTTGGTAGCTTTAGCCTTTGGTACATTCCCAACAGTGGTAAATAACTGCCACACCCATGATTCTCTCTGGGTGCTAGAGGTAGGCACTTCCTCTACCTCGTCTTCTTGGTCCTCTTCATTTTCTTTTGAAGGACTGTGCTTTTTTTGTTGTGTAGGTCCCTCAACTGGTGGTGGTGGTGGTGTTGGCTCTTGGGGAGGAGGGATGGCAATAGTTGATGCCATTTCTAAGATAAATAGCAGTTTTGCTAATATTCTTCCAAGTATGTGCTCCATGCTAGATTGTTGAGGGATAATGAGTAAGAATAGGTGTAGGAGCTATGCAAGGGTAGGTTTTGAACTTCAAAGTTCATAGATCAGCAAAATGCAGTTCCGAACTGTTTGCGAAGCACAGACCCATTTGTGAATGCAGATGCGTTTGAGTATACGTCATCATGCCACGCACGAGCACGTGGTCACGTGACATTGTCCAGGTAGTCCGCGATGACGTCAGACATTCACAAACTACGACAAACACAAAAACAGTGGAAAAAGTTGCAAAAAGAGTATAGAAGTGTTACAAATTATGCTAGAAGGAGGGGAATGGCAGAGTGTTAAGGTGAAACTTTGTAAATTGGACAAAAATGTTGCTATATTGAGGTACGGATGATATTAGTAAGTTGTAGGAAATTAAGGGTGCACTAGTATAAACCTATGAAATTCACTGAAAAAACTTTGTTAAAGGGACGTTATGGTTAAGTTGCACTAATAAAAACCTATGAAATTCAATGAAAAATCTTTGTTAAAGGGACGTTATGGTTACAAGTAAAACCGAATCCCCCCAGAAAATTGGCAGTATGGTAAGCTAAGCAACCATAACTCATGCCACCACTGTGCACCACTAAGACTAATAGCCAGGACATGAAAGATGACATCACAAATGTCATCAGTGACATCACTGATGACATCACATATCTAGGCCACTTGTTTTTGTTTACTGACATGATTAGGCTAGTTTTTTGTTTTTACTGACAATGAGAATTTCCAAAATGTAAAAGGTGCTATATATCTACACATTCAACTTTTTGTTCGTAAGATACTTTCCTAAGAGTTTCATCTGAGCTCCTAGTGTACATACATGGGGCAATAAGCACGCCTCAAACACAATTAATTTGTGTACATGATGATTAACTCTAATGTTATTGTCATTTTTTGGTGCTGTTTTTTTCTTTCTTCCTTACTTTAGTTTCGCTGTATGTGCCTCTAATGTGTATGCATTGTGCATTTTTATATGTATTGTTTCTACTAACACAAGTGTGCGGTAAGTTTTCACTTGTTACCTATTTTTTTTTCAGACAACACACTTTTATTATATATAAAATATTCAAGTCAGTACATAAGATACATATAAAATTAATAATATAAAATTAATGTCAGTTCAAATGAGTATACATTAGAAATGAAGCACAGAGGAGAGCCCTGCTTGCAGCCTCGAACATTAGTTATAGCAGCCTATTTACTGTTTATGGCACAATTTGACAGCTTCTTTTTTAAAAGCCAGGACCTATGAGTATATCGGTCAACCGCATCGAGGTAGGTTACTCTGCCGCATGAACATCATTGCTGTTCTAATGTTCCTCGTCCCGGGTTCCTTCAGTATTTGCTTCAAATACATATGTCGCAACTGTTTTGTTTTTTGACACATCAACATGAAATGCATCATGGACTCAGTTGCCCCCCCTCAACCCCTCCACTGCCCCCACATCATACTTTGGTCTGCATCTGACGCTTTCCAGGTATGCGTGATTGGCAACCACTGGGAGGGTCCCAAATCTCACTCGCATATATAGGGACTTTTCATACGAGGGTGTAATTAAATCTAAGTCGAGTTTTCTGCTAGGAATCATGAGTTCAAGATAAGCAGGACCTAGTTGTAACTTCATGGCACCAGCCACCAACTGGTCCCTTGCTCTTTGGGCTGCACGATTCATTTGGGCTTTTCTTGTTCCAATCAGTTCAGTTTAAGGGTTTCCCCATAGATTACCTCCCCTTATTTCATAGAGGGTCTTTTTTACATGTTTATTGTCTTCCCCCTATCTATAGACTTCACATGACGTAAGCCACACGGGTTACCTCAAATTCCAGGAGTACAAAAGGGGAGGGGGTACTTTTGTTGGGTAACAAAACCAGTTTTTTTTAAAGAGATTTAGTTCACTAGCGTGTCAATTTAGCAAGGTTAGCATGCACCCACAATTCAGCCCTGTATAAATCTGCCAGAACAGCATTCTTTCGATATAAGTCTAATGCTGGCGAGATTGCTCCCTGCCCATGACTTGTGAGAAAGGCCTGGGTGGAGCACCCACATTTTACGAAAGTAGGAACCGAACATTTCACGGGGGCTTCCCAGCCCTCAGATTCTTAGAAACTTACCCCAAGATATTCAAATTGTTTAACTTGGTCTAGTTGGGTTTTGTTCACATTTAGCACCAAGGGCCTACATTTTGCAAATTGAGGTTCGAACAACATTACCTTTGATTTTTCATTGTTCAATTGCAATTCCAGCTCTTTGCACTTGGACACAAATATCACCACCGGTTTTTCCAAACCTTGCGGAGTTGTGGCAGTTATACTGCATCGTCATCGTAAAATAATGCATGGTACTAGTCCGTGGTCATTTTGGGGCAGTCCTGGGTCTCTTTTAACAGTTTATCCATTATCTCTTGTATAAACAGGTTAAATGGAAGTGGTGCTGGGGCACATCCCTGCCTCACCCCCTTTATTACATCAAAAGCTGAGGTGTTCTAACCTCCTATTTATTCCATGTTAACATTACTCAAAACTCTCATAAGGTAGCATTTATTATTTTACTATCAGAAATTCCCAAAGTAAAACTATTGTACTTCTATGGTGCATGCTGCAACCATTGCCTATATGTATGTATGATTAGGTTCCTCAATTAACAACAACACTAGAATGTATTGATTGTTTTACATGAGTACATTCTTTAATGCATTAAATAGTTAATGATAGGTCTCCCAATCACCCCTAACATCTTGTTTCCAACATTATACACTCAACTCCTTGTAGGGACTGTTTATTAACATTAATTTAATATGTGATGTCATCAGTGATGTCATCAATGACTTTTGTGATGTCATCTTTCATTTCCTGGGTGTTAGTCTGGTTCCATGTTCTTTCATTGCCTGCATTTACAACGCCAGCCATTAGAACATTTACATTCTAATGAAAACATGAATCAAATCTTTTTTAATTTTTTTGGGAGGGGTGGTTACCCGCAACCCCTCCTTCCCCACCCATCTTTACCTATTCCCTACCCCTAACCGCTTATATGCCCTTTCGCACCTCCCATAAAAGATTTGATGAACGTTTTCGTTTTAATATACACTTTGAAATGCTTGGCGTTTAGTCGTACCGTTAGTCTTAGCAGTGCATGGTGGTGGCGTGAGTTATGGTTCCTTAGTTTACCTTAACTGGTGAATTTCTGAGGTTTTTCGGTTTTACTTGTACCATAAAGTCCCTTTAACAAAGCTTTTTCATTGAATTTCATGTGTTTTTATTAGTGCAACTTAACCATTACGTCCCTTTAACAAAGTCTTTTCAGCGAATATGATATTGTGCAGCTTTGTATGCATGAGTACCTTCCTTTGACATTTTTTACTGCATTATGCACTTTTATTAGCATTACTTTGCTTGTGTTCTTTACTTGGATTGCACTATGCATTCGAAGTTTAAGTGTTTTAAGGAAGTATCTGCATTTACATTCTTGTGCCATTCATGCTGCAAATGTGTTTGTTAATGATTACATCTCGTCCATACTGCATATTCTATGTGTCACTTAGCACTATGCACATTGTAATCTGGAGGATCGAGATTCGTTTCCAGCTTAGATATCAGTAGTTGGAACGTCAACAATGTTATGGTATCCAGCTTGGCTTTCTGCATTACCACTAGCATTTTATCTCAGGGTTCCCTGTAGGAGGGTGCAGGCCTTTTTCTGAATTCTCGTAGTTGGTGCTTAGTTGCCAATACGGCAGACTGTATTTGCAACTTTGACTTTTCTTCATATGGGAACCCTGTTTACCTTGCATTAGCACTTTATTCTGCTTTTTGCACTACATTAAGTAGGGATTCCCAGTTTACCTTGCATTAGCACTTTACTCTGCGAGTTTGCATAGCACCAAGCACTTTGAACGTGATTTACCCTGTTTACATTGCGTTAGCACTGCATTTAAGATAGGCACAGCTCTGGGCTATAATTAGTCCCGATGAAATTACCGAGTAAAGTTGCTTTCCATGTCTGACACTGCAACATACATTCAGCGTTCACTGCCATTAAAATGAACGGTTTGCAAAATCTTCGACATTATTACTCTGAATATCTTTTCATGTCATTGATTCTGTGTAATCTGCGCTTACCAGATGATGAGTACAGGGCTATAATTGTTATGCATGCACATGCAATGCACAAGTATGGGCATTGCAACATGGCCGACAGCGCATATTGTTAGGCATTTGTCCTATCTTTGTCTCCAGAGTGCTGTGGGTGACCAATGACTCCTCCTATATATACACACTGGTTTTCACAGGCAACTCATGTGAACATGCAATGTGTTTGTTGCGAAAAGCGTAATGATGCTGCCAAACCTTTGGTTTGAATCTTTTTGGGAATGCTGTGTTTGGATGGCTTTTAAAAACTCGTTTTTGTGATGCACCGATAAAGAATTTTTGTAACTTTGACTCCGACCAGCTGACTTCATTATGGATACTTCAAAGAGTGCAACTCACTCTACTGTTGCCTGCAGCAGTAATTGAACATATGTATGTGTATTTATGCCTCCCTTTCTCTTATACTCTGTAGATTGGGAGATTTGTGTTTACAAATGCATTTGCACTTTATCATCATCAAAGGCTGTTTTTGCACTTGCCCGTTATTGTATTAACGCACTTGCACTTGCACGCCTATGTGTTTACATCTGCATTAGCACTTTATGCTTCGTGGCATTGAATGTTTTTATCTCTGTGTATTATGTATCTACCTTTGTATTCTACCTAATATGTGCTTTACTATGGGAATTTATAACCTCTTTTGCTTGCATTACATGTATTATAGTGCTGTCCACGCACAATATTGTGGGTCCTATATCTTTTCTTAGGGTCTTTTGTTCAACAAATTGTTATTTTTTCTTCATTGTGACAAGCCATGGTTGGCCATAATTGATAGACTTTTTAGTAATACTTCAATGGAATTCTTAGTTATATTTCCTTTGGACATGTTTTTGTTCCCACTTTGGGTTCACTACGTTGCTCTTATTACTGAGCCATATCTTGCTTTATTTTTTCTTGACCAGCCTGAGTTCCATGAATAGTATCTGTACCTGACACTTTCCAAGATGGCCGCCACGGTGTCTGTACATGGAACCACATTTTGGAGGTGGTTGAAACAGTGGTAGGACTATGCCTGCCTTTTATCGAGATTGCAGCCTGTGTGTTGTAAATTCTTGCACAGATGACAGGAGGCGTGATGACAGGCTGGATGGCTTTTATTTCACAGATAACAATCTGCCATCAACGTGTAAGTACTGCAAAGTCTGAAGGCTAGGCAAGCTTGCCTAATAACTGTTTCTGGGCTGTGAGACAGAAATGACTAATAATAATAATAGCCCCCGGGCCCAAATATCGGAGGAGCCGGCAGGACGCGTCTTGCCGCGTCCTCTGGTGCTCCCGTAATGCGCGCGAAGCGCGCGGGGGCGGTCCTAGCCACCAACGCGAGATCTCGCGAGAGTAGGAGACTCTCGCGATATCTCTACACACCTCCCTTTGATAAAGAAAGAGGAAGTTCATTGCATAACATAGTCACTGTATCTCACCGGTCTTCTGTGCTCTCTTCTCGGCCGGTCACCCTTTCCAGTGCGATCTTCCTGTTGGTCCTGTTCGGATTCTGGCACGGGCGATCCCGGTTCCATCTCTGTTTCTTCCCTTTCTTTGTCGTTTCTCTCGGGCTCCCGTGGTTCCCTTCGCTCGTTGTCTATTCCTTCTTCGGCAGGTGGTCTCTCCGGGGTTCTTGCTCTTTCTTGTCTCTTCTGATATAGGGCTACTCTTTCCAGATTCCATGTGCGCCCGTCCTCTGTGCGGACATGATTCGTTCCCCTGTGGACCACTTTGGTGGGTCTGCTGAACCGAGAGCCTGTGATTTGGTCCTTTTTTGGTAGTCTTATTTTGACCCAATCTCCCCCTCCAATGTCTGACGCTTGCTTGGTTCTTCTTCTTTGGTCACTCCATGTTTTCATGCGTGCCTTGCTGTTTTCAATTCTCCACACCACTTCTGACATGTCCACTGCTTCATCTTCTCTCACTTTGGATAACCATGGTGGTATGAGCGTGGAGGCTGCACTCCTCCCTCTCAACATCCGAAACGGAGATATTTGCGTTATTCCGTTAGGAGTGAGTCTGTGGGCCGCTATGGCCTCCTTGGTAGTTTTTAGGGGGTCCATCCCCGAAGCCGTGGCTAGTTGTATTGCTCCCTTAATGAACCTGTTGGCCCTTTCAACAAGCCCATTAGCTTGGGGATGGTACAAGGCCGCCTTCCTTTGGCCTATATTGTGCTTTCTTAGGAATTGTTCCATGTCCCGCGAGATCAGTTGTACCCCATTGTCTGTTACCACTTCCTTGGGGAGGCCTTCTCTTTGAAAAATTTCAGTGAGGACTTCAATTACCGTCACTGTGGTAATGTTTGGGACGAACTCAGCCTCGACCCACTTGGATAGGTAATCAACCAGCACTATGCCGTACCGATGTTCTGGTGCCATCTCTTCCAGAGGTCCTATAAAGTCTATGCCCACTTTTGACCACACCGCTTCTGGTATTTCTGTGGGAATTAGGGGTGCCTGTCTGAGTTTCAGTCTTTTGTCACTATTGAGGCACTCATGACAACGCTCTATCATGGTGCGAATCTCTTGGTCCATGGACGGCCACCAGTAGGCCTCCCGGACTCTGCGCCGGGTCATCGTGTTTCCCAGGTGACCAGCGTGGGCTCTGCATAGGATGGTGCTCCTCATGCCTATAGGTGGGATTATCTGGTCCGTCTTCATTATTATTCCGTCCGTTTCCGATATCTCTTCGGCCACCTTCCAATAGGGTCTCATACCTTCTGGCACCATTTTTTCACCTGGCCACCCTTCCTTGATCCACTGACGGATTTTCGCCATAGCCGGGTCTTTTCTGTCCTCTTCCAGCCAATGTTTCTCGCTGAGTTCCATATAATCAGGTGCTTTTATGTCAGTGATCGATGCTACTATGCATTCTCCTCGTAGAAACGTGGTGGCCTTGTCTTTACCTTCTGGCAATCTAGACATGCAGTCAGCCTGCGAATTCTTCCACCCTGATATGTGCTGCACTTCAAACGTGTACTCCTGCAGTTTTGCTGCAATGCGTGCCAATCTGGGTGTGGACACTTTGGTACCTCCTGGGCTGAGCATGTGGATGAGGGGTTTGTGGTCCGTCACCAACTTGAATTTCGTGCCCCACACATATGTTCTAAAATGTTCTACCGCCCATGCGCACGCCAACATTTCCTTTTCTATGGTAGAGTAGTTCTGTTCCGCCGAGGACAAGGCCTTCGAGGCAAAGGCTACCACATGCTCCGTGTCCCCCTTCTTCTGCGTAAGAACTGCTCCTAGTCCGTATGCACTGGCATCCGTGGTGATGACTGTATCCCACTCCGGGTTAAATGGCTGTAAACACGGCGCTTCCATGATGTGCCGTTTTATACTTTCCACCGCCTTCTTCTGGGGTTCTTGCCACGCGAATACCGAACCCTTTTTGAGTATGTCACAGAGTGGTGCTGAGGTTTCAGAGAACAAGGGAATAAATTTTGCGTAATACTCTGCCAGTCCCAAAAATGATCTTACTTCGTCTTTGCTGGTCGGTTCCGGTGCTTCTATGATTGCATGCATCAGATTTTGTTTCAGACTTATCCCTTTTTCTGAGATTTTGTACCCCAAGTATTCGACCTCTTTCACTTTAAATGCGCATTTTTCATGGCGTAGTCTCACCCCTGCTTCTTGCAACTTGGTCAGGACCGTTTTCAATGTGGCGTCATGCGTTTGTTCATCCCCTGCATACACAAGGATGTCGTCCTGGAAATATGCGACATTTTTGACCTTTCGTAACCAAACATCCATCATGCGTTGAAACGCTGATGCTGCCGACGATAACCCAAATGGCATCTTGGTGAACTGATAGGTGCCAAATGGTGTGATGAATGCTGTGAGGGGTTTTGACTCTTCATGCAATTGTATTTGGTGGTATGCGTTTCTCATATCCAGTTTTGAGAAAATCTTGGCTTCCTTCATCAACAAAATGAGTTCATTTATGCTCGGTAGTGGGTAGTTGTCGGTGATGACCTCTAAGTTTAAGCTGCGAAGGTCTATACACACCCTTAGCTCTTGCGAGTTCGGTTTCTTTATCAGCACTACTGGGCTCAGCCATTCTGACGCTTCAACTTCTTCAATGACCCCCTCCGCTCTCATTTTGTCCAATTGATCCCTGAGAGTGTCTCTTGCGGTTGCTGGCACTGGCCGCACACGATGTTTGACCGGGACGGCATTCTTTTTTTAGCATTATTTTATGGACAAAGCCCTTTATGTGACCCGGCTCCTCCGAGAAAAGTTTTGGGTAGTCACTCTTGACTATGGGCCCATCCATCGCGCAGACAGACAGTACCTGGTCTTCTGTGCTGGGGTCCAGTTTGATTTTGAGCTTGTCTTGGTCGTCCCATCCCAGTACTGCTGGGCCTTCGTGGCTGAAATAAACTCTGGTGGTGGTTTCTCTTCCTTTAAACTCCACCTTCCCTTTGATATATCCCAGTAGTTCAACTGACGCCCCTCCAAATACTGTGGGTTTCTGACGTGTGGTGAGAACTTGGACCTTTTCTTTTCCCACCATTTCCTTGAATGTCCGTAGGGGTATTATGGTGAGGTCCGACCCAGAGTCCGCCATAACTCTTGTTTCGCGACCGTCAATTTTGATTGTGCAATGGGGCTTTTCTCTTCTCGCCCTTGTGCTGTTTACCATGATGACTGTGGGTCTCCCCTCATCTTCTGAGGACGATTCTTGCTCCCTGTTGTGATCGGTGTTTACACTGGTAACTTTCTTGTTTCTCTACCGACACACCAACGAAAAATGGCCAATGCGTTTGCAGATTGAGCACTCCTTATCTCTAGCTGGGCACTCCCTATCGAATGCCAGGTGTTTCGTGCTGGTGCACCTGTGGCATTTCAGAGGTTCTTTCTTACCTCCTCTCCCCTCTCTTGTGTCCGGTGTATGTCTTTCTTTCTTTGAATGAAATGTGACTGCTTGGATTTCAGCAGAACTCTGGGTTCCTGTGAGTTCTTTTCGTCTTCCCGCGGTTTCTTCAACCGCCCTGGCAATTTCGATCGCCTTCTCCAGTTGTAATTCTTTCTCCATAATTAATTTATCTTGAACTTTTCTGCTGTTGGTGTGGACTGTCAACATGTCGCAGATGAGGCTCTCAGCATTGTTGCCGAAACTGCACAGCGCTGCCAGTTCTCGCAGCTTGGTGACATAATCGTCGACCGGTTCGGATATTTCTTGTCTGCGAGTGTAAAAGCGTATTCTATGCAACACCGTGTTCCCTTTACTGGCAAATCTCTTCACTATTCTCCTAACCGCCTCCTTAAAGACGTCATCGTTGTCTCCTGCCACCGGGATCGGGGTAAGACTCTCAAACACCCGCTGTCCTTCCACTCCCAGGGCATTAAGTAACATAGCCCTACGCCGTGCCGCTGAAAATCCTGCCCCTCCTAGTGCCTCTACATACGTCGTGAAAAGGGGTTGCCATTGCGGCCACGGGATGGCGGGTTTACCTGGAGTTTGCAGGAAGGGGGGTGACGGCGTCGCTCCTTGCATGTTCCCACGTGGGTTGTAGTGGTGATCCTCGTCGCCAAATTATGTTGTAAATTCTTGCACAGATGACAGGAGGCGTGATGACAGGCTGGATGGCTTTTATTTCACAGATAACAATCTGCCATCAACGTGTAAGTACTGCAAAGTCTGAAGGCTAGGCAAGCTTGCCTAATAACTGTTTCTGGGCTGTGAGACAGAAATGACTAATAATAATAATAGTCCCCGGGCCCAAATATCGGAGGAGCCGGCAGGACGCGTCTTGCCGCGTCCTCTGGTGCTCCCGTAATGCGCGCGAAGCGCGCGGGGGCGGTCCTAGCCACCAACGCGAGATCTCGCGAGAGTAGGAGACTCTCGCGATATCTCTACACTGTGTTCCCCCTACGTGACCAAGCGCTCAGGGAAGCACGAAACGCGTCGTTACAGGATTCCCCCATGGCCTCTGTCTGCTTTATGTTTGCTGTTGTGTCATTTAAACAAAAGAAAATTGTCTCTATTCCTAGACGCGAGTTCTCATGACTAACTTTGGGAGCATGGGAGATGCCATAGGCCTCTTAAAGAGTGCGTTTTTTTTCCCTCTGTTTGTTTGGATATATATATACATACCACCAGAATTTGAGGCTAACCAAAAGTATACTGGGACAGATATACATATTTAAATAAGGCTGTGCAATTACTGTGCCTAAATAAATAAAATAAAATATGAGCATAATTAATAGATGTACTTTCCTATTCTTTTAATAAATCAGGGGGTAGTGACTGTAGAGGCTTTAGTCCACAAAACCTATCCAAAACCGAAAGAAAAACCACTGTGTATGGCTGCTATAAAATGCTGCAAATATAGACCGTTAATTCTCTGATTCTGAACACGGCACAGTTAAACATACAATTTAACAGCAGAACAGAGCACAGTTAAACATACCGTTTAGCAGCATTTCATCTAAGCTGCTCTACAGATAAGGGGTGTACCGGCCACTTTTACTCCTTAAAAGTAAACAAATACTCCTCAAAAATAAAAATGGGGGAGTACACATAGAATCTTGGGCCCCTGCTTTCACCCGCAGAGCTCCATGGATATGTTTTGACGGTAGTGCACTTAATGCAGGAGGACGAAACTACTATTATTACTGCCTGATCGGAAGAGGTAAACATCTATCTTTTAATGTCCGCGAATGACTTGGTGCACAGAAATTTTTATTACAAAAACCTTTCCGTTTTTAGTTAAAACATATTTTTACTCGCTTATAAAATACTCCGATCGGGAATTGGACTTATATTTTTACACCCTAAAAGACTATTTTACTCCCAACTTTAAAAAATAGGAGTAAAATGCTCCCACTTCCAAATCTCATCTGGAACACTGCATGCAAGTGTCAGTTTTTATAACCACATAAAACGAAAAATATCATCAGGCCAGAAGATACCCCTACCTTTTGCATAAAGAAAGCTCAAAGGAATGCTCTATATTTTTTATATTGATCATAGACAAAGAGTATAAAATAATAAATGACCCTGTTTTCTAAATAGATAACATTTATAGAAACAGAGCAAGTATTGATACATTGAATAAAGGCAAATATCGACCGCATACAGTGCTTTCATATATAAAAATGACTGATGCAAAAAACTGAGCATCATTGTTAACAATAACAAATAAAATACGTATAGAGCGATTTCTGAAGAGAGTATAAACATATGTCTGTGTATACATTCATAATAAAGTCAGCCAAATGTTAAGTCACTGCTGAGATAATACGCGGTGAACAGCTTAATTTAAATAATTTATAGTCACAAGCCTACTAACATAGTGACAAATGTACCTGCATAAGATATGAAAAGGACAAGCATACATGCTTAAGCCCTCAAGGTTTTTTTTTTATACAAGACTTGAATGTATGAAAAGGAAGACATGTTTAGTTCAGCCAAAAGAAAAATTCCCAAAAAATGTATGGCAGCTGAGAGAGAAAACAATACTGTTAAACTAGATGCACTTTAATAGATAAGCAAAATATAAAGCAATGGAATGCCATACAATACCCCAACCACACCCCCAGCTTACACATAAAAACCTCTACCCACCACTGAGGATCCTCCTATGCCAGAACTCTACAAACACTACCAGGACACCCCTTGTTTGTGCATATTAAGTAGCTTTGGGTTTTCACTCTAAGTTACTAGGGTAATCCAGACGTGGAACTCTTGCTCACTTTTCTTAGATAGGCAGAGCTCCACCTCACTGAAACATGTGTCTGGGGTTGTTGTTGGTACTCTTGTTCAGTAGAGAATTGTCTGGCATTTTCGTGCTGGACTGCCCTTTATCTTCTGTGAAAGGATGGTGACGTAAAGACTCTGGTTGGGACTCTAACCCCGGGATGTAGGCTGGTTGAGAGACACTCCCAGGACCCCCCCTTGTTTGTGAATGACTCTACAAACCCCCAGATTCAACAAAAAAACAGGCTGGTGGCACCAGTTTTGTAGTCACCGCCTCAACTCTTTGGAACTCACTCTCCGCAACTATCAGAAACGAGCCCTCCCTTCCAACATTAAAAAAAATCCTAAAGACCTGGCTCTTCAAAAAGTATGACTATGTTGCCACAGACTCCTGACCAACTGCCAAAGCTTGTCCCATTGTGACATTTTCTTATCCTGCTTGTTTACTTTAACTGTACTAGCGCTGGGATACCTCCGGGTCTTGGGCGCTGAAAACAAATGTATAAATAAAATAAATAAATACAATGCTTGCAGCATATGCTATCAATACATGTGATCATTAATACACATTACATTATGAACTATGGGAGCCATAACCAGTAAACTACACTCTAGCAGTTGTTTGTCTATAATGGGTGAGGGAATTCCAACCCGCTAGTACCCTTGCCCTTTATGGCAGAGCCACAGCTTAAATTATTAAAGGGAAATGTGGATTTGTTGTGGTGTGGCCAGACTAGCCATTTCTTACTGTGGCATGACATTGTTTACTTGCCATTTTTGACAAAGGAAGCATAGGTTTCATAACATGGCTAGACTGGCATTTTGCTGCAGACAGTATAGCTATTTCTTACTGTGGCATGATATTTTTCATTGGGCATCGATGACACAGCGAGCATGATGAGTGTCATTGCGTGGCTAGACTGGAATTTTGGTGGTTAGTCTAGCCATTTGTTACTGAGGCATGACATTTTTACTGCCCATCTATGATAACGCAAGCATGTTAAGTGTTATTATGTGGTTAGACTAATATTTTGGTGCAAGAAGTATCGCCATTTCTTAATATGGAATGTCATTTTTTTTATTGGGCATCAATGCTACAGCAAGCATGATAAGTAATATTATTTGGCTAGTCTGGCATTTTGGTGCAGCCAGTCTAGCCATTTTTTCCTGTGCCATGATATTTTCTACTGGGCATCTATCATAATGTAAGTGTGATAAGCATTGTTATATGGCTAGACTGGCATTTTGGTGCATCTAGTCTAGCCATTACTTTCTGTGGCATGACATTTTTGACTGGGCATTGTGGTGACATAGAATGAGGAGTCTGACCAGAACTTAAAGCTGTGGCTATAAACCTTTGTTGGGTAATCAAAATCCTATCTTTCCCTATCTCTAGAGGTGATTTTCCCTACCAGAACCAATCTAAAACTATCTATACCACTGAAACACAAGAGTCCAAAACAACAAATACCATACCCCAGGAGAATGCTTCCCTTCTCCAAGCTTGTGAGTTTGACTTTGACCTGAAAGTCTATTCTCGTTCTTCAGTCTTCTCTTTCCTTGCTTTCTTCTCTTAGAGTCCTTTCACGACAGGGTTTAAGGATTTCATCTCTTTCTGTTGAAAAGAGAGGGCAGGGGGAAAGAGGAGTTGACTCTTGGCCTGTTCTGGTGTTGACACATTCACAGGCAAAGAGGAAGATCATCTTTGACAAAAGACCAACTCCTAAACGTGAGTTATCCTCCACAGTACTGATGTTCTTCATGGAGCATTGGAACTTTGGTGTTTGTGGATCTTTGCCACTTTGCGAAGGAATGTCTTAATGCTCTCAGAGACAACTTCCAAAGGATACTGGCATCTACTTAACAATCTTCTTTGATTCCCGTTTCCCCAAATTACTAAACTGAGGAAAAAGAGTTCTTCGTTCTTCTCCCAACCCTGGGAAAAAGTCTCTCAAGTTTAGGTTTCACAAACGTGCTCAGAAATATATAATTAGTTTGTAACCAGATTTTAGTAAATGTCTCTTGACTTGAACACTGTCTTTGGGGGGGCGCTGTTGCGCATGATCAAGATGGCCGCCTGATTCCGGAGCTCTCGCTCCACTGCAAGATCCGTATCCAATACATCCATTTGGAGGCTGTTCTAAGAGCCGCGAGACCAACATACTATATGGCTGGGCACGCCGTCTGAAAATCCTGGGAAAAAAACGTCTTAAATCCTTCAAGTTACGGCCGTGTGAAGTTTGACCGCTGCCTAGCGCTGTGATGATTCGGCCGCTGGAACCACGCGTATTCACCCGGGCACCGGGGCTGTGGAGGTGCTGCGGGCCGCAGGTAGGAGGAGCCTCACACGACGACCTCGCGCCCGATCGGGGCTTGGCTGAGACCAGTGGAGGCGGCGAGGAGCAGTGGATCCCTCCCTCTGTTCGGGCTTGTGGTGCCGTGCTGCGAGCTGCTGTGGGCAGCAAAAGATAAAAACTGAGCAGCGCGGAATCCTTCCTCCTTGGGGCGATGCTGGAGCGGGATCGAGGACAAGGCCTGATCCGGTCACGCGCTCTCTGAGGTACCGGCAGCGGGCAGGTATGAGCTGCGGTTGCGGGCCGGGCATTGCGAGTCTCCATCTCCTGATTGACCTGAGAGACGTGGGGGGCAACCCCTGGGCCTTCTACTCCCGGATCCCGGATTACGTCCCGGTAAGACACGTGCTCTGCACGTGCCAGGCTACAAGCGCGACTAGGAAATAATACTATAGCAAAATGTATACGTGGCAGTGCGCGGTCCGTCCGAGCTCACAAGCACTGGTGCACTCCTAAGTAAGGCGAAGCACGGAGACACTTAAACCTCCACTCTTGCCTGTGCGAGCTGAGCTCTGGGGGGATTGCCTTCATACCAATGCTCCTGGAGATCGACAGACGCTGTTCTTCGCCAAGATGGGGGAACCGCACAAGTCGGGCAAGTCATCCAAGACCCCTGGAAGCAGAAAGAAGGGCCCAATGGACACTTACACGAACACCCAGAGCCAGAATACCACTATGGACAGTCACCCAGAACCCGCTGGGTCTGGAGAACATGATTTGGGGGAACGTGATGACAAACTAACGATGTTGGTTCAGAACGGGTTCCTGGCAGTAAATGTGAAACTGGACGAAATAGTGGCGACCATAGGCTCCATGAGGGCCAGGATCGACAAGGAAAGCGCTAGTGTTACAGAAACTGAATAGAATATCCGTCAATGAGGACACTATTGCTCGCCATAGCCAAGATATATCCCAGATCAAGGACACGGTCAGTAAATTGCAAAACAAGTGTGAGGACCTCGAATCCCGATCAAGAAGGAACAACGTACGTGTGGTTGGCGTATCGGAATCCTTTGGGAGAAAGCAAATGGAGAAGAAACTGGAGGAATTGTTCAAATCTTTATTTGGTCCTGATGCATTTTCAGAACATTTCTTGATTGAAAGGGCTCATCGCACACTAGCGCCAGCCCCCAAGCCTGGGGCGCATCCATGTACGATAATTGCCTGTCTCCTGAACTACAGAGACAGAGACACGATTCTTCGACTAGCTAGGGAGGCCGGCACGCTTCAATTTGAAGAAAACCATATACATATCTATCCAGACTTCTCAGTTGTGGTTCAAGCGAGCCGACAATCCCACAAACCTGTAAAGAAACTCTTGAAAGCACGGCAAGTCACGTATGCCCTAATATTCCCAGCAAAAATGAGGATTCAACACGCTGGGAGAGCTCACTTTTTTGAAAACCCCGCCGAAGCCCTGGCTTACATAGAATCCTCTATACCCCTGCCTCCCAGAGAAGACAGACCCGCTCAGAACAACAGACCCCGTCCAGCTGATTGAGGTGTAAGGTTGCATGAATCTGTCCGAGCCTGTGTTTATGCAGTTCTACGAACAGACTCACAATCTTATGAACAGGTGGGACATTGGGGGTGACGGAGTTGGTGGCCATGTGAGGCAACATGACCACCCCTGGAATGCTCCACAAGTTGCTGTGGGAACATCGTCAAGTTGGGGGAGACGGTGAGGGAGGGGGGTTGGTTGAGGGGAATCCAGTAAGTTGTTGTTGCTATGCAGCCCTGCAGTTTGAAGCGGGCAGTGGGTTTCATGTTACGAAACCCAGTCTGGGTAAGGGAAGGGGAGAACCAGGTTGTTGGTTAACGGTTAATAAAGTGATCTCTGAGGTGCTGGCGCAGTGCATGTTCCACATGAGGTGCATTGCCACAATGTATGACATTATCCGATCACTTCTCTGTAAATGTTGGTTGCGGTCTGAAAATGAAGCTACTGTCATGGAATGTTAGGGGCCTAAACAATCGATCTAAAATCAGGAAGGTGGCGAACTACATCACCAGACATGGTGCCCAGATTGTCATGTGACAAGAAACGCATGCCATGGATAATACTAATGAATGCATAATGCCGGGTTGGGGTAAAACAAGGTTCTACACGAATTACTCATCCGAGTCCAGAGGGGTCGTCACCTTAATACACCCGGGTGTGGGATTCACACTGGAAGGCCAACAAATGTATCCCCTTGGCAGATATGTCATTGAGTGGGGTGTGATCACTGGTCGACAAGTGTTACTGGTTAACACGTATGGTCCTAACATAGACGACTCAGCCTTTTATACCGATGTATAACAGATAGTCACTTCCATTGATGTGTCCACCATAATTTGGGGGGGGGGATTTCAATGTTGCTCTCAACCCCAGGTTAGACAGGTCCAGTACGATTGTAAGGCCATCCAGCGAAACTGTTCTTACCTTGCACAATATCCTATCTCAACTCTCCCTTGAAGATGCATGGCGGGTTCTCCACCCGGATAGTAGAGGATATACATACTACTCATCCGTGCACGATTCCCAGTCTAGAATTGACTACTGGTTTGTCTCCCCCGCTGCACTTACTGGGGTTCAGACGTGTGACATATTGCCCCGCACGCTAACTGATCATTCCCCGATTGTGATTGAGATCGACTTTTGTGACTCCCCCAGACCTGTGAATAGATGGAGAATGCCCGGAGGGTTGCTCTGTGATGCCGGGGTAGTGGAAGGATTGCACTTTGAGATTGCAGAGTTCCTAGACAGAAATATAGGCTTGGTTGACAGATACTCCACGGTATGGGAATCCTTGAAAGTGCGGCTGAGGGGAACCCTGTTGTTCAAATCAGTGGGACTCCTTGAAGGGGTCCGAGCCGAACTAACCCAAACTGAACTCAAACTTGGGGAATTGGAAGGGGCTTACACTCTGACCAAGACAAGGCGACATTGGCCGAGATACAGACACATTTGCAAAAATATGGCAGGCTGGCCACTAGGGAGGTACAATACATGGCTGCCCCGATTCGTGCCTGTAGATATGGTGAGGGCAACAAAGCTGGCAGGACGCTGTCTAACCTCTTGAAGCAGGATAGACATTCCAGACGGATCACTAGCATACAGACTCCACAGGGGGAGGTCCTTTTGGGGGAACAGGAAATTAATATTGAGTTTGCTAAATTCTATCAGCAATTATATAGTAACAAGGATACCAAAACACCCACTGAAATTAAGACTTACCTGGAATCATTGAGGTTGTCTAGACTCACCGAGGAGGCCCGACTGGCCATGGACCAGCCGGTTACAGCTGAGGAAATCGCCGAGGCGATTAAAGACTTGGCATCCAATAAAGCCCCAGGATCAGATGGAATAGGGGTGGAATTCTACAAGGAATTCCACGAAGAACTTGTCCCTGTGCTGTTGCAGGTGTGGGAGGAATCACTACAGAGCAACACCTTGCCCCCTACGATGAGAGAGGCCATCATAACTGTGCTCCCTAAACCCCGGCGTCCACCACAGGACATTTCCTCCTACAGGCCGCTCTCCTTAAAAAACACCGATGCCAAGATATTTGCCAAGGTGTTGGCCAACAGGCTTCTGCCTGAAGTCCCGAACCTGGTTCACCCTGATCAGAACGGGTTTATCCCAAACAGGTCCACGGCCCTCAACCTCCGCAAACTCTTTGGGATCATGGCTCAGATAGATCCGGAGAGGAAAGCAGTGGCCATATCCCTGGACGCCGAAAAGGCCTTTGATTCGGTCTCATGGGCCTATTTGTTGGCGCTGCTGGAGGCGTTTGGTATCGGTCCCCATTTCATTGCATACGTGAAACTGCTATACACGGAACCTGGGGCACGAGTGCTGACCAATCAAACTGACCAAGAGTATCTGATTTAGCACTGAGGTGGTTTAGGTCTTTTTTGACCAACCGTCAACAGCGGGTGAAAGTGGGGGAGTTTCTGTCAGACCTTATTTGCTTGAGTTGTGGGGTCCCGCAGGGATCCTCCCTGTCGCCACTGTTGTTTAATCTGTATATTCGGCCACTACTTGAGATTCTGAGACGCTATGGGTTGAATTTTCACTCATATGCTGATGACACCCAGATCTTCATACGAATTGGCAACTTTCAGGAAGCTTTTAATTACCTGGGGCTTTGCCTGGAGGAAATAGGCAGCTGGATGTCCAAGAATTACTTGCAACTTAATGCTGCTAAAACTGAATTGATTCTATTTGGACCAAAAAAACAGTTGTTGGCAGCTAAGAAGTTGCCTATTCCATCACTTCTGGGCAAGAGTTTAAAATTTGTATCAAAAGTAAAAAATGTGGGTTGTATGTGGCAAGAAGACCTGGGCTTTGAATCCCAGGTTATTCCTTAAGATAAAAGCAGTACATTTCATTCTTCGAATGTTACGTCAAGCACTCCCCTACAAACCAACTAAAGATCATGCTTCTGTGGTAGGAGCTCTTACCAGTGCCCACTTGGACTATTGTAATAGTCAATTGTTGGGCATTCCTACTAAACAGCTTCAGCGGCTTCAGAGGGCGCAAAATGCGGCCATCAGACTGATATTTAGACTGAAGAAAACTGATCATGTCTCACCTTTTCGCCAAATGTTGCATTGTCTACCAGTCGAAGATCGCATTAAATTTAAGACAGCCTGTATTGTCTATAAATGTGTCAATGGCCTGGCTCCCCTGTAGTTACAAGAGCTAATACAGCCATACCAACCCATGAGACAACTGCGATCTTGTGATAGACATCTTTTAACCATTCCTTACTCGGCTTTTAGAACCAGATGTGACAGAAGATTCTCTGTCTTTGGTCCCAGGCTGTGGAATTCGTTGCCGCAATCCCTAAGAACCATGAGCTCACTTCTTCAATTTCGCCAGGCACTGAAGACTTTCCTTTTTAGGTAGTTGTCCCTATTTCATCTGGGATTCTTTTCAACTTTGTTGCTACCTTTAGCTGTGCAATCTGCCCCGATATACGGTTTATTTCGTTTGGTGCGCCTTACAAATGTAAAAAATCAAAAATCAAAATAATTTCTGATCTGTTCCTGCTGGGGAGAGGCACCAGGCAGGGTTGCCCGTTCTCACCCATATTGTTCGCACTGACAATAGAACCTATGGTGATTGAGATCAGGCTCAGATACTCGGATAGGGGTATCAATTTAAGGGGGGCCTCCCAGCTGATCTCTCTATATGCGGACGACACCCTTCTGTATGTTCGTGAGCCTGAAAACAATATCGCTCCCCTGATGGCTGAGATTCAAGAATTTACTGCCCACTCGGGATACTCCATAAATAAGGCCAAGTCCGAGGTATTCCCACTTACACCGACAACTATGTGTCCCAAATCTACATGCGGATTCAAGTGGTCTGCAGAATGCATTGGATACCTGGGAATTGTGGTTTCAGGAAATAAAAACATGCTTTACACAGATAACCACGAAAACACACTCCAATCCCTGAGCACTAAATTACTACTATGGGACCGCCTCCCGATATCACTGCATGGAAGAGTAGCGGTCCTTAAAATGATAGTTTTACCCAAGCTGCTATATCTTTTTGTTAATATCCCCATGTGGCCAGGCCGGCTCTTTTTCAATAGGCTTAGGTCAATGGCGACAACTTTTCTTTGGAATGGAAAAACCCCTAGAATAGGGTGGGAAAAACTGATTGAGCCATATTCCTTGGGAGGCATAGCTGCGCCTGATTTCCAGTTATATTATTACAAGGCCCAAGCCCAATTCTCGAGGTACTGGTATGATGAACCTACCGGTCCCCCACACGCAGAGATAGGAACGCTCACCACACACCATACTAATATAAAGTCTGTGGTATTTGACACATGCTATAAAGACACATGCAAGTTCAACCCGGTTAGTTGTACAGTTGGTGCGTGGAAAGCCATATTTAAAAAGCTGGATGTTGAGTCCCCATACAACCCGGAGACCCCCCCTTTGGGACTACCCTGGTATATCACCTACAGATGACAGTGGCTTGCGGGAGGCCTGGGACCCCAATGAGGAGATGAAGCTGGGTGACCTGTTCGTTGATGGGAGGTTCGCGACCCTGCAGGAAATTACTAGAGCTTTTGGCGGGGGTCTGCTTAGGGTGCTTCAATACCATCGAATGCGATCAGCCTTTCAGAGATGCTGGTCATCCTTCCCCGAGGAACCCCCCACTCATCCCTGTGTACAGTTGGTAACATCTAATGACAGGCTGGGGATTTCGAGACTTTATGCTGCGGTCCAAACACACTCCCCTTCGACTAACATGGTTAAAGTAAAATGGGAGAGGGATCTGCAGATCTCCATAGATGACCAGACCTCGGGAAGGTACTGTTCACTCACCAAACGAGTCTTCCTGAATGCAAGCCTTTGTCTAATTCAGTTCAAAATTGTGAATAGACTACACTTTACTCCAGCCAAAGTAGCACGGTTTGCACCAGATGTGACGGGAGAATGTCCTAAATGCAAGGCAGATGAGGCGGGTGCATTTCATATGTATTGGGGATGTCCGATAGTGGTGGGTTTCTGGAAGGAGGTGGCAGAGATGTTAGAGGAAATAACACAAGTCCCCCCTGCACGAACCCCGCAGAAATACTTGTTTGGAGACATAGGCAAGTGTTCCGAAAGAACCAGAAGACTGTTTAATGTTTCGTGTGCAGTGGCTAAAAAATGCATTCTACAACAGTGGAAGAGTACTGGGCCGCCCACTATGAAACAGTTTCTTAAGGAATTGACATATGTTAATGAAGCTGAAGAGCAGTTTGTCATCACACGTCCATCGATGTGTAGGCCCAAAGACATATGGGGGCCATTCAGAATGTACCTGTGTGACATGGTCCCAGAGGACGATGATATTGTGTGACCCTGATGTTTGTACGATATGTATTTAATTTGACGTCTCTGCATTGTGGTAATGATGTAACTGAGCTATGTATCTCTTGATCACTAATAAAAAGAGTTTAAAAAAAAAAGAACACTGTCTTTCAACTTGCCCCACCGGGATGAGGGAGAGACTCAAGCTCTCCTTGACTCTTCAATGTTTTCTTCAGTTACTCCCATTTTAGATTCTTTATCAATTCATTAAGTTCACTCCGCTAATTTATTGTCCTTACTTGAACACTGTCCTTCAACGTGCCCCCACTGAGATGAGGAAGAGGCTCCCTGACTCCCTGTTGACTCTTCAATACCACAGTCTTATGGAACTGACCAGGGATTTGCCTCAAAAAATGTTCTACATCTCTCTTGTCTTTTGGTTTTGCCTTCAAGTTTTCCCAGCCCCCTGCCGGACTTACTACCATTCCTGTTACTCTCGCACAGGGAACACTTCACTGTTTTCTCCAAAAGTCTGTGGGTTCAATCATGGTTTCTCAAATTTCCTGGCCCCTGCCCAGACTTACTATCATTCCTGTTTCTTTCTCTTGGGGAGCTCTTCACTGGTTTGGCCAGGGGTTGCAGGTTCATTCTTTCGGTCTTTTCTTCTAGTCTTCTTCTACACACTTGACTTCTCAGCCGGTTACTGCTGGCGGTCTGGGCGCAGGTTTTGGACCAAACAATCCACCCATTACAAGTCACCCAAGCACCACAATTCCTTGTACTTCCCATGCAATGGCATATGCGGCTCCACAGTAGGCTAGTGTTGGCGGTCTCGGCTTAGTTCTTGGACTGCACGGTCTACCCACCACAGGTCATGCCTCCACCACACTGACTCTCAGCTTCAAGGTTGTCGACTCCCAGCCGATGGACGAGACGCTTTCCTGGTGTCTCTCGGTTCACTCTCAATACTCTGCACTACTGCTTTGGCACAGCCTTCAAATGCCTTATTTCCCACTCGCAAACTCTTTGGCAGCCTCCTAGCTTGCCGACTTCTCCTTCCAGATGTTGCTCCCCTTCCCGAGGTTGCATTCCTTGTCCATCTTTACTGTTTAGCTTAAGTAGGGGATTTGCCCCAGCATAATGTCAGTTTGATTTATAACAGCTGGTCGAACACTCTTCATTCTTCACAGTAGCGTTTTTGGGTTCTAGATGGTCCCAGTACTGATCATAGTTAGACTGTTTGCCACATTACAATAACACATTGTCTCAAACTTTAACATAGGTAAGGAAGGGTTGGGTGTTATTTTTACCCTGTCGGGTTGTGAGAAATATAGACTGTGTCCCAGATGTACGTCCTTGTCCCGAGGAGGAGAAGAAGTGATGCTATCTGAAGGGTGTCACAGCATCTATGATAAAACAAGCATGATAAGGGTTATTATGCGGCTAGATTTGTCTACATTGGTGCAGCCATTTTGGACATATTTTCTGATTGTGGCATGGCATTTTTAAAGGCAAAGCCAATAGTAGTATATTCTTTCATGGGATACTGGCATATATTGGCAGAACCAGCTTGGACATGTTTTCTTATAGTATCATTACTAGGGATAATCTAAACTTTGGGTTTGACTGAGTATTCAACTGAAGTTCGGCTGACATCCAGCTATTCGGCTTTGCCCAAATACTTCCTGGAACACTCACTCAAAGCTCAAGTCCACTTGTAATTAACTATCATCTCTGTTTGAGAGATGATAGCTAATCATAGAGAGTGTCAATGCTGGGGGAAGGCTGAAGCAGCCAATAAACAAGTAGCTTATTGGCTCCTGCAGCCTTCCCACAGCAACCCTTGCTCATTGAGAGTCTCCAAGGTCTCCAAGGGATAAAAAGGAAGAGCAGCAATTTCCGCATTGATACATTCTTTTGAAGTAACCCAACTATTCTATGAAAGAAGCAATTGTAATTCTGACAAGAGAAATGTGTTGTATCTCCTATTTCAACAGCTCTAGTCTCATCTTTCAAGATATAGCCTGGTGACACAAGAAGGGAGAATATCAATGAAACTGGTACCAGAGGACCTTTGAAAGAGCTGATTAAACATAAGGGGCCATAACATTTTGGTCTGCAATTTAGAATGAATCATAAAGTTGTGACTCTGGTTATGCTGGAGGAAGGGATCAAGGTGGTCGGCATATGACTAAGGTAGTTGACAGATGACCACACAGATTACCACACCTCCTCAAGCAATAAAGACAGATTGGTTTGCAGACTAAAGAAGGGGGAAAGCATGCATTGGAGCAGACAGCTATTACTGTGCACTTTCATGACAGCATTAGGCATGTGGGTCTAGCCTTGATGATCTTGGTTGAACGACTCTTCCATGTTTCATTTTAAATGTCTGGGGCAAAGCAGAAAATAGAAAATAAGAATACCATCAGCTGTGCAGAATATTGCATTCTATTATTTTGTGGAACTCTTTTAGACACACATGTCTTTTAGAAACACTATGCAAGGTCATTGTTATTTGTTTTGACTGCCTTTGAGGTATCCTTATTGGGAGATAAAGAGGAGTATGGTGGATTACTCCTCCTTGCTGCTCATTCTGCAGCATCCTGTGAGGGTGGATGGGTTGGGGTTTTGCAAGCAAGATCTGAAATTAGATGCATACACTAGGAATGTTTGATCTTACTATCCACTCTCATAAAGTCTTTGGCTATTCCCACCTTATAATCTAATTAAGAAACATGGCCACCCACATTTTCAGGAACTTAGAAGAGGTACTATATCTATAGTCACATTATAGGAAACGCACCTAAAAGCAAAGGACCAAAATAATTAAAACATAAACATTTTTAACAACAGTTTCACCATCAAAGGGACAAGAGAATGGGGTATTCAAAGAAATCTTTCAATTGTACTAGAGGACTTCTTAAACAATAAATACAGAAGTTGTGTGGCCGCTGTAAGAAACCTGAGGGTGTCTCCCTAGCTAGTCCTCGGGGTTCTGTCATCCAGGTGGCCAGGACACGGCCATCGCTATTGGATCCAGTTCCTGGGGATAGACCAGTGAGGGAGGATCACCTGGATTAGGGGTCCTCAGGGAGTGGGAGAGGTACACCGACGGGTGAGAAGCAGTATCCCCCTTCTTTCAACACCTTTTCCCCATCCTACCATGTAGGACATTCAAAACCACTGCCCCCCCTTTTCGGACATGAACACTTTTGCACGACACACCAGAGAACGGACTAACACTTGAGCCGTTTACCTGACATGTCCCAATACAAGGGACAGGCAAAGTCAGACAATTGATCAGAATCACACACACCTGATGGCCCATTCCCTTCTCCACAGGGATAAAAGGGGGAGCAAGAGAGCACAGTAGGGGCAATACAGACTGCACAACGAGACAGCTACCCAGACCCAGCAGTTCAAGAGGACGAGAAAGGTGGCAAATATCGAGAGGTTGACAAGGAGAGGCACGACCTTGCCCTTTTCGACGCAGACCCGAGGCCAATAGCCCAAGTGTCCTGCAACAGATGTCAATTGTACATGGAGCGTGTGGACACTGATAAGCGAGAGCGAGGGAGACTCCTGCTTCCGTGGAACCGCCCCCTTGACTCTAGTTAGGAAGAAGGCCAAGCGGTTCATCACAGCTGGTGAGTCGAGGGGAGAACTGATAAGAACCGGGCTGCAGTGAATGAATGTCACAAAGTAGCAACTCAAACTAAGTTTAAAGAACTGTAAAAGTGTTGAGGAGAGCTCGAGTGTGTGCTCCAAGATCCCACTTTACCCCGTGCTCAAAACTTGGGTAAGGGAGACCCAAGCTACCGTATCCTGACATATTATTGGAGAACACTTTTTTCTTTTCTTGAAATCTATCCCACACCATTTTTTGGATTAGTTGTAAGGTTTGGCAATAGGTTTCTTAGTATGGGCCCTTTTTATTTGACACAACGCCACTAGGACTGACTTATTTTCATTTGATGGTCGACGCTTGCTCCCATCTTAGATTTAGGTTTAGATTAGCCATTTTCCAACCTACATACAGTTTAATGAACACCCTTGAACTGTGATCACTTGTGTCTGTGTTTACTGTTGCCACCATGAGTTCCTTACACCGCCCAGGGTACCCTGACCTTTGCATCGTTCTGTGCCCTTAACTCCGGACAAGGGAACTTTATTTACCTCTTTCTTAGTTCCTTATTCGACTTTTCAGAGGCGGCATGATTAGTTCAAGGGGTGGGGGTATGAATCTGGCAATGCACTCACAAATAGGTCACCACAAAAACAATATTAGGCTTTTGGGCTCAAGAAAATTAAAATTAAAGAAACTCCTTGAAAGTTGTGGATTAATCGATTCATGCAGATATGCACATACCCAAGTGAAAGTCCTTTTGAAGGATTACATTTTGCTCTCAGTAGAGCTTAGTCGCACAGTGAGAGAGATGGACCTCTTGCAAGGAACTATTTCTGATAATCAACCAGAATGGGTAGTGTTAGGAAAGGTTTCCTTTAGGTGCAACTTCCCCTCCATTTGTGAACCCCCCCCCCAAATGTTTTGCTTTTGTTTGGTTTACCTAACTTGACTTTTTCCCGTGGAGCAGGTGGAGCACAGCCTTCAGCTGCACTCTTCTGTGCTTTCGCTCATTTGTTATGGGGAAATGGATACGTCCTTCAGGCTGTCAGAAACTGTGTTTCCCTTAATCTTCTACTATGTTGCCATTTCTTGGTAACTTTTTATCTATGTGCTCATTTTTTTTATCACCCACTAATTGCAGAAAATGCGAGTGGTCCTCTCCCTGTACTCTCCAGACCTCACCACTTCTGCTTCAGTCCAACCTCCCAGCCTCTCCCTTCCCTATGCCCAAACACTCCCCTCTCCCCTCTCTGTTTCCATCCCCTCTCTCTTGACTTCTCACCTTGTACACCTAAACCCCCAGCGCCCTCCAGACTTATTCCAAAATCAACCCACCTAAACCCCACACCTCAAATGATCCATTCACCACCCTCCCAACCCCCGTCTCTCACATACCTACCTCCGCCTGCCTACTCTTTCTGCCCCGTCATCGACATAACTGCCTCACCAGACACTCAAACTCCACAGGTACCCAGCCCCCCAGTACCCCACCTAAACCGGTCTCAACCACCCTGAATAATCCTACCACACCCACCAACCCAATGGGCACCCATGTCCGCCAAGCTCCCACTGCGATGAGCATCACGAAAACTACCTCCTCTCACGAAGTCACATGCATCCTTTTTAATGCCTGTTCCGTAGCAAGAAACAGACACAGCATCTTTGACCTCCTATCCTATGACAATCCCGACCCCATTTTGTCACCAAAACCTGGTTCTCCAACGATTGTGCCCCAGTAGCACACAAAACCTTCCCTCCTGGCTACTCGCTTATCACCCACAATACACCCCCCAGAGGTGGCGGAGTGGCAGTCCTCTCCAAACCCCATATCTCTGTCTCACTCGTCGAATCCCAGACATGCAATACGTCCTGTAAATCCCTTCTAGTAAAACTATCGCTACCATCGACTTTCACCCACAGCTTCCTACTCATCTACAGACCACCTGGCTATGACAGACATTTCCACAAAACAACCTCTGTGACTCAATAGCTACTATTCAGATAAATCACCCTTCTCTTACACTCCTGGGAGACTTCAATATCTATATATAGTTCGATATGCCCAACAACCCCATGACTCATCCGCTGGTTGACAGTCTTGATGCGCTCAACCTCTCCCAACATACCACTGGTGTCATGACCCTTGCCCCTGGCCCTCACTGGCAAGTCAACGTTCCAGTTAGGGCCAGGTCAAAGGCCTTAAAACCTCATCCAAGACTCTCTTGGAGTCAGTCCTGGCGCCTTAGGGGCCAGGCTCATAACCATCATGAAGACCAACATTAGAATGAGAATATTTACTTGGGACTATTTAACTTGGTGGGGGGGGGGGGTTCAGCCAACATGGAGTCACACACATAGCTCAGTTACAAGGAACTGAGCTATGCGGTCTAGTCTTTTGGGTGTGGCAGGCCTGGGACTACTTTACCCGGACTACTTTGGGTGTGGCAGGCCTGGGACTATTTTACCTGGACTACTTTACCTGAGACTATTTAAATCGCACCCAAACAGCAGAACATGCTTTGCGTTATTCTGCTGTGGGCAGCGTAACGCTCACCGTGTCCAGTTCTTTGATGCCAGCTTACCTGAAACCAAGGACCTGCAGAGAGAGAAGGAACACTACGAAACTTACCTGGAACAGTATTCTGTCTTCAATCCATCGCCGACTTCATTTCCACTCACCTGAAGGTACAAACTCCATCATCCGGGACTGCATGAATCCTGGAATACCATAACCTGGAAAGAGGAGAAAGAAAGACAGCATTAGTAAGCGTTTACTCACGTTTCCTCCCGAATGAAGAAAGCCACACAATTCTTACCTGGCTAGTCATCTCCTGGTCAGTATCATTGCTGGAACATTACAGCGCTCTGCGAGGAACATCGCAACCTGCAAGGAGAGAAAAGACACAGGTTAGCAATATAAAAGGCGAAACAGCGCTGCGCATCGTGCATTACTCACCGGACAGCATTGCGAACACCGCGCTTTCGCCTACCGGCCCATGCTCATCTTCAAACTGCATGACAACACCAAAATACCTTTCCATACCTAAAAGGAAAGAAGCAAGACATTATTATTTGAGCTAAGAGGAATATAAGAACTGCATATAAAGACTGTAAAGCAGCAAACCTACGGAGTTGCAGCATGCCTGGATTCCCACAGGGGTGCTTGCACCAGTGAAGTAACTTGGTCGCTTCTCACCCCCCACATCTATGCGCCCCTGCCACGAGGAGCAGGACGGAGAATCCACCTTTTACAATATTAAGGTGAGGAGTGGGCCCAAGGGGGAGGAAGGAGTTGAGGCCAAGGGAGGTGCGAAAACAAAGACAATCTGGTATTGAATCCAGCTCTCCTATATTGCAGACCATTCTTTAACCAGAGGCCTTACCAAGGGACCGGGAGAGGGTTTGAGAGTGCAAATCATCAAACCAGGGCTGGGTGGTGTCCCTGTGGATACCAGGTGAGCGTACCAACTGGTCCAACCCACTCAGGTGGGTACACCCTTGATGCAATTTTCAGCTCCCATGACCTGGTTTATATATCCTGTCCCAGACCACTCATCTGGAGAGACCACTTTGCCATCCCTTTCTCTATCCACACACCTGCCCTTCCTCCTATAGCTCCCCCGGCCCCCACCCTTGATCTCAAATGCTGGAACAGAGTTAAGATCCTTCCCGACCTAACCGAAGCCCTGCTTCTCCATCCCCCTGCAACACTGCCCCTTGATAGACCCTTAACCATTGATTCCTTCGACTCCTCGCTTAAGGGCTCACTAATTCCTCTCACCTCCTTGCGCCCCACATCTTCACGCAAAGGACCGTCCCCCAAACAGTTCACGCCCAACGTGAGGAATGCCAAAAAAATTAAATAACTCTCTTGAACGCAAATGGCGAGCATCTAAAACCGATCCCCGCAGATCCATGTTCGGCCTGCACCACCGAACTACAAATTCGAAATCCGAAAGGCCAAAAAAACCTATTACAATAAAAAAAATTCTCAACTGTGGCAACCACAGCAAAGAACTCCACATGATCATATCTGAATTCATGAAACCTACGTGCACCTCTACCCAATCCACCCCCACACAATCACTATGCAACTTCCTATCGCTACATTTCTACAACACCGCTCTTGATAGGACGACAAGCCTTTACACCAAACTGTCCCTGCGCTCCCCCTTCCCATCACCGACCCCTCCCGATTCCATTGCCTGACGCCCACTTTCCCCACTTTCGACTCCTTCAAACCCATCTCCAGAGACGAGTGCCTTGACCTACTATCAGCCAGCAAACCCTCCGGATCGCCCCTCGACCCCTGGCCCGCCTCTGTCCTGAAAGAAATATTCTCATCTACCTGCACAGGCGAACATGCAAGAGCCATACTAAATGACTCCCTCACCTCTGGCATCTTCCCTGAAGCCTTCAAAATAGCGCATGTCAACCCACTTCTAAAGAAAGGCACCCCTTGACCCCCCTTGACGCCAAGAATTACAGGCCATTCTACAGGCCGTTCTCCAACACCAGATTTCTCACAAAATTCATTGACCGAACAGCCTACTCCCAGCTCAACTCCTTTGTAGAATCCAACTTTCTCCTCGACCCTGCACAATCAGGCTCCAGACCACGACATGGGACAGAAACCACTCTGATCTCGTTCTGGGATGATCTCAAGGTCACTGCAGACTCTGAAGGCTGTGCAGCACTGATTCTCCTTGATCTCTCTGCAGCCTTTGACACGGTTAACCATTCAATCCTCCTTGACCGCCTTCACTCCCTAGGAATCCGTGGCACTGCTCTCAAATGGATTGCCTCCTTCCTCAGCAACAGGAAACAAATAACCCTCCTCTCCCATTTTGTCTCAACTGCTCGCTTAGTGAACACTGGAGTACCACAAGGCGCATGCCTACCTGCTCTCCTGTTCAACCTCTATATGACCACTCTACCAAGAATCATCTGCACGCACAACCTCTCTTGTTACAACTACGCTGACGATAGCCAAATTATCCTAAGAATCCCCAAGACATACACCATCCCTCTTCCTGACCTTGAAGCGTGTCTCCGCGATATTGACCGATGGATGACAAAAACCCACCTCCTTTTGAACCCTGATAAAACTAGAATCATGGTGTGCGGCAATACTGCCCTTCTCCCTCATCCGCTCCCATGGCCCACGTCCCTCGGCCCTCCTATCCCACCTCCGAAAGTCAAAAACCTAGGCTGCACTATGGACTCAGGCCTAACCCTCTCCAGTCAGATCAACAACGTGTCAAAGTGCTGTCACTACCACCTCAAACTTCTCAGATGTATTTTTTCCTACCTCTCCTACCCAAACAGACTTGCAGGAGTCATGTCTATTGTGATGTCAAGACTGGACTATGCCAACTCCCTATACCACGGAGCACTGGCATACCAACTCAACAAACTCCAAAAAAGCCAAAACACTGCCGCTAAACTGCTCCTCACCCTGGGTCATCGAGACCACATCTCACCTGCTCTCTGAACCCTCCACTGGCTCCCACTCGGACGAAGGGCCACCTTCACGACCCTATGCATCACACACCGAGCAGTGCACAAGACCGGCCCAATGTACCTACAAGAAAAGATTAAACCGTACCTCCCAATCTGGCACCCTAAGATCAAGCACTGCCCTATTTCTAGTGATTCCAACCTCTAACTCTGTCAGGATCAGAGGATCCGCTTTCTCAACCTTGGTCCCAACTCTGTGGAACTCACTCCCCCCACATATTCGACACACCCAAGACTATATGATCTTCCTCAAAGCTCTAAAAATGTGGCTCTTTCCGTAATGCCAACTATGACCATGTGAGGTGACTGAGTCCTTGCAAACCGATAACAAATGCTCAATGAGAACCCGAGCAATGATGCCGCTGAATACGCTTATTAAGTCACTATTAAGCAAACACGCACTTGAAATTAGGAATAGCGAACTCCTTAGATCATAACTCCACCCAAACACTCACCTCCCATATCACTATGCGTACTCTCTACACCAACACACAATTTGAGTGCAGCTGCACCCTTCGATCAATTTCGACCTAGCTGCTGACATACAAATATTTTTCCATGAAAACCTCATCATTCTAATAAAACACAGCTACATCCCATGACAACCGACGTAGCTGCTCACATAAGCATCCTACACAGACCTAACACAGCCAGAACCCAGTCTTGGTGTCCATCCACCAGACTGCACACATTCAACTGATATCATTACCACCACACCTAATGCTAGGCTGCAGCTATCATCAGGCAATTGCATCAGCTGAAAACACATGACTGGTGTACCCTATGACGCCTTACTCTCTCAACTGACCTCGACTACGGTCCCAGAGGGTGTTAAACCTACCAGCGCTTTGAGGACATACCAATGATATATAGAGCGCTACATAAATGCCAAATAACATAACATTACAAGTACCTTACAGTATCGCGCATAGGGGTACTTTTGTTTTATGACCCTAGCCACCCTCTAAGGATTTGTTGGTATCTGTACAAGTGTGCCTAGGATGAACTGGTGGCAGCAGTTTACTTTTAAAGTATTTTTACTTCGTTTTTATGGACCATACCGAGTTTACCACGTGTGACCCAAGACTGTGGCCAGGGCCAAAAATGGCTTTGACACAAAGTCTTTTGTTCTGTCCTTTGGCCATTTTGTCCCTTTGCCTTCCCCCAGGTCGAGAGACCTGGGTATTCCTTATTTGGGCATGCAGCCTCCCGCGAAAACCGCATCTTTCGCGGGCTCCTGCATGTCACGTGTTCTAGTACCCAGGAAGAGGGTTGGGACTGTCTGGTGCCAACCCACACTACTGGTGCCAGTATGTCTGGAAAGTCATGAATGACTGGAACCACTGTGGGCCATAATTGGCCCACGCCTGGTGTGCATGCAAGAGAGCAGATCTTCCATTGGCTATCTGAGATTTAGGCACAAAATGAATCTTGGATAAGAGAAGGGGATCTGCACCCATTCCAGGTCAATCTACTGAGGTTCACACCAAACTTCATAAGGAGCCAAGTATCCTTAACAAGAGAGCAGATTCCAGGAACCTCAAGCGGCGTGCTAAGAAGGTTTGGCACTCTGACCTTGCTGTTGTCTCGTCGGACCCCTGCTTTTTCATTGTCCCAAAAAGGCCTGCAAGGGCGCTTTGCCCCTTTGGAGTAGTGGAAACAACTACGTTTGGCACCTCCTGCTTACCCTCGCAAAGAGCCTCTTCGGAAATGCTCCTGGGCCATCCAATGAACTGTGCAGCTTGAACACAGGGTATTGCACAGGAATGCTTCCATCCCGAGTTGAGACTCGGGACTTTGCGAATCGCTAGCTTGTGGTCCTGGGCCCTCTCCCACCAAAATGTGTTGTCCTAGCTCCTCTGGGTTGCGTTGTATGAAAGTGTGCCATGCTGCCAGGATTTGTGGTCCTGCATCGCCCTGCTCTGGTAACCATTACTGAAAGTACCTGCAGTTCTTACCTGCCATATCCTTAGACATGCCTCACCGGAACTATCCTTCGAGGGCTGAGAAAAGACTACTGTACCCCCACAGATGATCGTCGCATCCCGCAGCAGCTGAGGGCCGGAGCATCCTGAAACTGCAGGCTTAACACCTATAGGCAAAGTAGGCTACACTACCAAAGTTTGGTACAGACTCTGTTGAGGGTCGGTGAGTACTTTCCTAACTTACCGGTGGCGCCCTGACACATTCATCCCTTTTTACACATGAGTGTCCCTCAAAAGATACTCGCCTTGACCTGGATAGCCAGCACTCCCCAGCTATTCCCGAAATCCAAAAGTCCCTCTATCCATAAGGGTAGACCCTCTTCCAGGAATAGGAACTTATTCTTCCATCGTCTCAAGCCCCAACCTGAGCAGCTACAGCCCCCTGAAGAAACCCCGCTTTCCGCACCACTGCGTGTTACTGCACACTAGTACTAGGCTCCTCACTTTGTAGGGCAGGACTAAATAAGATAGGGATTGTTGATGGACTATCTAAACTGGAATATGGGCCAAACTAACCCCTTTATGTTACAGGTTGTGGTTATTTTCGCCCCTATCCTCAGCCTTAGGCTAATCACATTATTGTATATATGTTACATAGTGAATAGGCCTGTGTGGTAATTGTTTTCTTGATAACTGTCGTTTAATCATGTTTTTGTTATAAAGGCCTATAATAAGTGTATTTTTGATATAGATCTGTCTAAAGGTAATCTGTGGAATTTTACTGTGTGTGCTTATTATGGGCTTCCGATCACTCTCATCCCTCCTGAGCCTTAGTGTTGACTGCCTGCCAAGCTACCCTAGATTGGTCTGGTTTGTCCAGAAGGTTTGCCCTGTTCCACTAAACTAGGGTGGTCTCCTAAACTTCTGCCCACCAAGTCAGATTTTAGAAATGCATTTTAACAGGTAGCGTTGGATTTTGGGTGATGGAAATTTAATAGACATGGATGGAAATTGTATGAGGCTGTTCTCAGGGGTCACATAGTTAGAGATTTATGAAAGAGGCCATGCACCTGAACACTTATATGTCACCGGTTATACTTCACTTCTTAACTTTATTTCGGCGCAAATCCACAAAAGTTACAGACAAAAACATCAAATAAAATACGAATGCAAGTACCCCAAATTGATTTCCAGATACTTATAAAATATATATATTCTTCACAAAACAGCTTGAAATAGAATGGAATGATGACTAGGTGTCTTTAGTGGACAGTAAATCTTGAGGTTCTGAGTATAGGAGCCTCACCAAAGGGCCTGATCCCCCCCCAGTGGGACAACATTTGCTCCCGAAAGCATGGCCCATTGTGACATGTATTCACAGGCCAGTGGAGTTTGATGGGGGTCCACATCGCTTATTGAGGTTCAATAGAGTCTCGGCCAAACCATAGTCTCTAAAGTCAATTCTAATAGAGTCATTAGCATTTCCTTGACCACAGATCCTGGTGCACCTTCCAATTCGCTTCCTTGAAATAAATGTACAGCCCCTTGCTGCTCGGATCCAATGAGTGCATTTATTTAAAAGGGCGTTGTTGGGCTCACACTGATTGGGGAGCAGTTTGGGGACTTTATGGAGGTAAAGTGACCCCCCTGCCAATAGACCCATGGGCCTTCTGTTTTTAACTGGTAACATACGGAGGCCCCGCCCAGCCTAATTTTAGTCCTACTGGTTGTCATGGTATCCCCTGTTACCCCTGCTACGCCTAGGCCCCTTCAATACATCAGCTGTTTGGGGGGAACAGTGCAGTAAGTACTTGCGCTATAGGTATGATTATTTGCATCAGTCTTGGGTGTTCCCTCATTACCCACTGTATTTAAAGTTGGAAAAATACTTTGATCAGAGTTATTATGCAAACCATTTGCCCCTGGATTACACTGGTGTCATTAGCGCCTACTACGAACACAGATTGACCAGCTTCCTTTTTTTGTCTGGTGCCTTTCCCTCGTGTCCCAGGCCAGTCACTTGCCCCTCCCGACATGTTCCATTTCCCCTGCCAACCAGTTCAATCAAATGAGTAACACATTTTTTAAGCATCGAAATTTCAGCCAACACAGTGCTGAATTTGCAATGTCAAATGCTGGGCACTGCCCCCCCCTTTCTAGGTAGTTTGATGTAAAGTGTTTTGTTTGCGCACAGGAAAGGGAAGAACCCAGGTTAGCTCTGTCGTGTATATGGTCATTGGACGCCCCCGACACTGCAATGTGTGTCCCCATTTCTACCATTCCTCTGTCCTCTTTCACTCTTTCACAGAGATTTATTTTCCTTCAGGTGACCCATTAGGTTTAATGGAAGGCGTAAGTTCCTCATGGGCAGGCAATTTGGCCTGCGATATAATCCCTCCACTGGGAATTGTTACATTGCAGGAAGGGGTCAAGATACAGGTGCTCTTTTGCTCGGAATAGCCAGAAGCCCAAACAAGTGGGGCTACGAAAAACATGGGTGCAATACAGCTGCTATTGTTGATAGTCCCAGGTTCAGAATCAATTACTCCCCCTTGGATTGTCCTGGGTGGGGGGGGGGCACAGTCATTAACACTGGCACAGTTCCCACTATTCCATACATGCCAACATTCTGTGACCAAAAATCTGTAGGAATCTTAAAGTTTCAAAAATAGTCAGGTGAGAAGGTAATGATAGGAATAGGGCGCGTCAGCAGCTCATTGTCATTGAATGAGCCCACCGCCGCGGGTGCATTCAATGACAATGAGGTGCCTACCACGCCTTCTGCCACCACTCCAGCTTGCGGGAGCCCTTGAAAGACTCCCCCCGAGCTGGCGTGGTGGGGGGCTAATGGCGCCTTTTGTCAAAGGCACCTGCGGCGGAAGGGCTTATTTAGCCCGCCCCCGTGGGCGCCTTTTACATCAAAAGCCTGCATGCCGTGCCTTCTCCCGCTACGCCAGCTCGGGGGAGCCCTTGAAAAAATCCCCCGAGCTGGCATGGTGGGGGGGCTAATGGACCCTTTTGTCAAAGGCACCCGTGGCAGAGGGGCGCATTTAGCCCGCCGCCGTGGGTGCCTTCTACATCAAAAGCCTGCATGCTGCGCCTTCTCCCGCTACCACAGCTCGGGGGAGCCCTTAAAAGACACCCTCAAGCTGGCGTGGCCAAAAAAAAAAATGTGTTGCCAATAAATCGGTAGGCGGTAGGACTGCTTAAAAAGCAGTATCCTACCGCCTAAATCGGTAGGGTTGGCAAGTATGCTACTCCTGAGCTTTCAATAGATGGATTTGGGCAGCTTGCAGCTTCAGATTTACTGGGAACAGCAGTATCTTGGAGAATAAGTGCCCTAAACTAATGACCCTCGCGTCCCCTGCACACTATATATACTGATATTATTCAGTCAAGACTTGTTGTATTTCAAAAATTATGTTTCTGTTAATTGGGTCACTGAAATGTAATCTTCTCAAATGGTTAACTACAGTTCGTTCAAACTGTAACAAAAAGTATGTAACAAAAGAATTTTAAGGCATGGGTTGTACATATGTAGTATTAATATCATACATCATAATTCTACACATTCAAATAGTTAATAATGAGCTCAACGTGTTTCGGGAATATGATCCCTTCATCAGGAGCAGAATATTCCTCAATTTTTTGCAGTTCATACGTTTTCTACCTTCAATTCTAATCTACATAATAAAACAAAAGGAACACGTAAGTATGATGCTTCTAATGTTGAATTAATATATCGATCATAAGTGAGTGATACTTTTCACCTTCTAAGTGTTTTTCGATAGGCCACCTGTTGGGGTTCCTACAGGTTATCTCATAATGTATCTGTAAGTAGTCTTCAAATGCCTCGGGAATTGCTAAAGTGAAATTTTTTAAAAAAATGTAAAAATGTATAGGTAAGCAGCCATAGGTCACAATGTGTTTTGTAGAGGTAGTCGTGCTGTAGATAAACATACCTCAAATGTCTTGTAAAAGAGAATCTTACCTCGTGTTGGTGTTTTCCCAGCGTGGTATGTCCCAAATCACTAGACTGTAAGGTTTAAAAAGTCTAGGGAGTCACTAAATTCAAATAGTGGCTAAAGAGTTGTGTCCATAATAATAGAGGAGGACTGGTACATTCCTCGGGACGTAGTGTGTGCCGAAAGATATTGACGGCGAGTCAGTTTGAAGCGGACGTTTTATCCATAGGAAGATAAATAAACGTCAGAGCACGGGTCATGTAAAGAAGTCTGTTGTCAGGATACACAATCATTAGATACGTGTAAACTACTTACTAACAGTACAACTTTTTCACCAGAATGTCGCACGGTTCGCGTGTTTTGCAGTACGAGTGAAGCGGTTGTGGAAGCAGTCACTTGTTATGTCGTGAATGCTGACGTAAAAGAGAAGTGATGTCACGGTAGGAAAGGTGTCCAGTGGGATGCTTGTTAAAAAGTAGGCGTTCATTTGAACAATTGGAGTATCAAAAAAAGGGGTAATGTGTGTTTACTATACTAATGGTTGTCATGGTAGACGAAGATGTATCGGTCCGGAATGGTGTAAGATAAATATGCTGTCAATCAGTAGAATAAGGTCAATGTCATTTATAAACATGGTGTCTGAAGGAACCCTCAGTTCTCTAAACCTATGCCTGATTGGGTATGCAGGTCGATCCATAACATGAGCTTATATATTGTATATAAGTTGTTACAAGCATAATGTTAAATCATGGTGGAACCGTCTCATTACAGGAGCCCAAACTAGATGGCCAATAGCGACGGCAAAACTCTTAAGTATCACCATGGAGAATGCCAACCAACTTCAACAAGAAAACACATCAAATTAGAAGACCTTGGGACTTTATCCATTCTTAGCACATTTGCCAAACCCGTCGGCTACGAACAGTTGAAGCAGTTAATCACCTCACAGTCTCACAAACTTCACAAATGTCTCTTCTCTTTCTACTCATGAAAACGTCTTTGTAAAAATCTAAAAAGATTATATACAAATCAAAATAAAAAAAAATACAATAAAAAAATCATTGTATAATGGTTGATTGTATATATTCGATTTAACTGCATAGGCAACACAAGAGTAGTCACGTTCTTGTCTATTGGGTTGTCAAGTATTGAAAGTTATGTTATATCGTGCATTGTATTCACCCAATCACATACAATATGTCACTTCGTATAGTACATAAAATCGTGCATTGTACTCACCAGATCCCATAGAGTGTATTACATTCAAAATATCTGACGATTTTGTCAATCAGAATTATCAAGTATTAATGGTTACATTATATCGTGCATTATATTCACCAAATCATATAGAATCTGTTGCATCGTGGGGTACATTATATCATGCATTGAATTCACCAGAGCCCATAGAGTATGTTACATTCAGAATATCAGACGGTCGATTGCTTCATAATTCTATATAGCAATTGAATACAATTAGGAAATCGGAATACAAACATTCTTTTGATTTCTTAAAGTTGTCCCATATGAAAGGGGAGAGTAGTATCTTGAACAGCACCGCCCCTCCACGGATGAAAACTGAAAGAAGTTCCAGGTAGACCCAAAAAGTTGTTTATTCCTCTAATGAAGGAAGCCATTTTCCGAGGCGTTTTCTGGTGCATGTTCCATGGTTTATTTTGGATTAGCTAAATTTGCTTAACAGTGCATCAATCACTGGGATTTTCCTCTTTACTAGTAGAATTTGTCTTTGTGAAATGGATGCAGGCGTTGGGGGAGAGACCATAAGCATGGGTGCAGCCACTGGAGGGGGGAGGGGGCGGGCGACCATATGCATATCAAAAGTCTCGTTAGCCTCAAGGGTTAATATAGCCGGTGCACATCGCTGGGTAATGATTTAGATTAGCATCGGAATGGAAACAAACTGGAAACAAACACCGCAGATGGTCGTTTCCCGCTAAAAGCTGCTTAGGCAGGTGATGCAACAAAGTGAAATAGCAGGAGTAAGGTGCATTTACTCACACCTGATTGTCAATTGTCCTCCTCACTCCAGTGCCTCCAGTCCCCCAGCTCTAGATGGAAAGTTCCATCGTGCATCAAGTACAGGAGTCGAATGCCCACAGGCAGCCCTCGTGATTGAGGCCCCCTCGTAACAACGAACGATCTGTTAGCAGGAATTTCCAAGGCTTCAGATGCAGCATTGACAGAGCGCGAACACCCTGGCAGGTGCAAACACCCGCACCCTTTCCCCCGCGGGGGACGCAGACGGCTCTTATCCTTGGGTGCTGGGGGCCTCAGGCAGCGACCGCAGGATCAAGGAAAGCAAGGGCAGACTGGACAGGCGCAAACACACGCACCCCCTGCCCCCCCCCCTGGTCCACCTTAAAAGCTGTTGCTTGAGGACCTTAATAACACTAGCTCCCTCTATGAAAATATTGAGAAATCTTACAGAGGACTCCGTTTTAAAGGAAATTCAGATAAGCAATAAGCACCGTAAGAAAATCCTAATAGAATCAAATGTCCATGCTTAACAACTGCCAGAGGACAGCTTAACTTCTGAAAAGTCACTGCTAAGGGTCAGGCAAAAATGTTATGAACACGGAAATAAAGCTAAGAAATTACTGGCCAATAAAATAAAAACTGAAGAAAGCAGAGTTTATATGAGCTGTTATTAATGACCGCGTTTTGAGAGCAAAAAGGAAGTACATGAACTTCAGGCACTCTGTACATTTTATGATTACCTATACACTGCAGAACCTCTGCACCCGATAGTGCAAAAGTCCTTTTACTTTACCTACAATTACTAACACTTAGTGAAAAAGCTGGAAGCATCAGTGGAACTTTACAAAGTTCTGGATGCTATTAAAACGTAGAAACCTTCAAAAATCCTAGGCCCTGATGGCTTTACATCATACGTTTATGAGTTGCTGGCTCCTGTCTTAGCTAAACACATGGAATATCACTATAGCTCTTACATTGTGCGAGAACTGAGCCAAGTTGATGCTGGAGCACCAGATCATGAGCATTGAGAAACTGGGAACAACCCCAGAACGTGCAGCTCATATGGGCCTATTACACTTATAAATATTGACGTTGAAATGAATGCCTGCATCATTGCCAACAGACTGAAAGAAGTCATGCCCTATGTTGTGGATCCTAATCAGACTGGCTTATTAGCAACAATGAACACTTTGAAAAATAGTTTGGGGGTATATAGTTTGGATGATAAAGCAAACAGGATGGTGTTGAGAAGCGCGCAGGCCCCTCCCACCCCCTAAGCGCTTTGGAGTGAGGTGAGATGCATTTGAAGCACTATGATGGTACCAGGAGGTGGGGGGTGGTGAAAGGACCACCTCCCAATACAAAGGACCCCACTTCAATATAATCAAACATAATCAACCCACATAGAGTAGCGCAGAGTGTAAGCAGCATTGCTATTTTGCGTCAATATTAGTAATCATAGGTGGAAGGGAAGGCCTGCGCGGCGAATGCGGCATTGCATGCACTAGGCCCAGATTGTGAGAGGAGGATAATCTCCACCCACGCATGAGGACAGCCCAAACCCCCAACCGCCACAACACCCATTCCTTGTTCTAACAGTGTTGCAAATATGTGTTTTTAAGTAACAATTCCTGAAATGTTCAAAGAGGACGGACAGGGCACATTGTTGAGCGACAATAATGTGATTTGTATTGCTAGGTGCTGGGAGGGATACATTATAGTTCACAACAAGGGTGGAGACCTTGCAGCCGGATAGCGCAGAAGGGAGTGAGTGAAATGTGTGTGTGAAGGTTAGAGTGCCCCAGAACCTTCTTTGTGCCCGTTTTATGGCCTGCCAGGTGCACAGTATAGTGATAAAGTAGCATTATGTTAGCAGTATAATTAATTTATTCTTTGACCTTCAATGTGAGAAGAAGATGATCACTGCCGTAACCATGTGCTGGAAGACGGACGGACTGGGCTGGAACCAATGACCTGGTGTTAGGGAGAATTCCCAATAATTTGCTAATTCCCTTCACCTTAGAGACCCCCAGCAACATTGCTGGATTTTGAGGACTTGATTTTTTTTACCTGGAAAGAGTATTGGCCTTTTTTTCCCACTCTTTCATGTGTTTTGATGTGTGTTTTACACTTGTGTTCTTTGAATATGGGGTTTTAGATAACTCGATAGGCATCATCTTTTCATGTGTGTTACACAGCACCTTCAGTGCAGTGACACAGGGATGTCTTTGAGACTTCCCAAAGGTTTGAATACCTTCTCTGGGATAAACTACTTTTTTCCAGAGAATGTAAAGTGAAATTGACTTTACTAGTCTTTCCAAATTCATAGACCCAGCACACACTATCTTACAATGGAGTGCTGGAGGGGTTACATAGTATCCCGTGTGTCTAAATACTCATGTAGCAGTCAAATTCTACCCTTTCCTATCGAAAAGGCTGGTGGCAGTGGTTTTACAATGAACTACCATGATTTTTCCCAATCGCGAACACTGGTAGCTAAAAATCACAGGAGCCATGTTTTTCAATATGGCGCCTTAAGCTCCTTTGTTTAAACGGGTCCCAGTCTTCTTTTTTCGCTGCTTCTTTTTGGTAAGGTCCTTCTAGGGTTTGTCTCTGCACGCCAAACCAGGTTTGGTCCCTTTGTTCGTGTGCCTTTGGCGGGCTTCAGGAATGAAGACGGCCTCTGGCGTCTGAGTGTCTGGAGTGGGCAGGAAGTGAGGGAGGTGCCCGAAACTCCCTGTGCTTAGTCTCCTAGAAGACCCAAATGCACTCTGGCGTGATTGGCTGACTGATTGTCCGGCAAGGACAACCCCCCTGCTGGGTGAGTGGCAGCTAGGCTGGAATGAAAGCGAGAGAACTGTTTAAAAGGCAAGTCTCTTGGACTGGAAAGCAGAGTCGACCACTGGAACGAAAGAACCGAAGAAGAGCTGGAAGAGGACGGCTGCTGCAACTCCTGGACCGTTGGTGTGCCCGGTGAAGCCCTGCTGCAGGTCCGAATTGTCAAACTCCATTCAACAGAGAAGCTCCTTCAAGGACGGCTTCTTCCTTTGAGTTGGTGGGACCAATGAACTCGTAAGACACCTGGATACCATTCTCAAGGCTGGTTAGGATTAACCAGGGAGAGGGACACCAGCTTGTGTTCTTGAATCTACAGCTACTGGAACTGAAGTGACTCTATCTTGCTTGCTTTCGTCAACAATCCCGTGCAGTGTAGGAGTCTCCCGACGTCCTCCCTCTTGTCCCCATGACTGAGGCTCAGGAACAGTGAGATCTGCAGTAACTGCCAGGAATCAACGACTTCGATTGAGAGAACGCCACTCTCGTGGTGAAAGTTTGTGAAACTTTCCCAACTTGCAGGCCTAATCAGCTTGTGACCCTGCATATTGTATTGTATTGTTTATTTATTTATTGAGCGCGCCTGGCCGTTGAGCAACTGGGCGCTTGCAGAGAAATAAATCTTGGGTTACAGGTACATGAATACGTTACATTTCTTAGGTTACAGGATCATATATTACAGTTACATTACATTTCTTAGGTTACAGGATCATATATTACAGGCTCATATATCGAGCATTACTTACAAGGCATTTTTACTTACAAGAGAGAGATGTTACATTTATCAGAATCTTTTGTGTAGCACTGTCGGATGACTTACAGTATAGATGAGTTACAGTTACAGTGTTTGCAATGAATATACAGAGTATTTGGTATAGTTGGGGCATTTAGCGGTCTTTTTTTTAAGCCAGAGTTTAGCGTTGGCTTTGAACACATGGAAGGAGGGGGTAGCTCTAAGTGCATCTGGGATGGAGTTCCAGAGCTGCGCTGCTTGAACCGGGAAGCTAGACCCACCAGTTCTTTTCAGTTTAAAGTTAGGGACTTTGATGCTATTTGAGAGGGCCTTTCTGATGGGACGGTCAGAAGTGTGCTTTGTGAATTTTTCTGACAGGTATGCAGGAGCTTTGTTGTTCAGACAGTTATGTGTAATGTTCAGAGTTTTGAGTTTGATATGGTCATTGATGGCCACCCAGTTGACGGCTCTTCTGTGGGTAGATATGTGTTGTCCTTTAGGTATGGCTAGGGCTGTTCTGAGGGCATTGTTCTGCAGGGTTTGGAGTTTGTTAGTGTTATGTTTACTGGTGCCTAGGTACAGTGCATTGCAGTAGTCTAATTTGGAGAGTATGAGGGCTTGCGCAATGGTGGTGCAGCTATCTATGGAAAGGTATGGTTTGCATGCATGGATGAGTTTGCAGGTGTAGCTAGTTGCTGAGGCTGTGGCATTTACTTGCTTGTCGAGGGTGAGAGCTGAGTCTAGGTAGAAGCCTAAGGTTTTAACTTCCTTAGCTACCTTTATTTTGATGCCATCGATCATGATGGAATTGTAAAGCTGGGGTAGTTTGTTCAGTTTATTGGTAGAACCAATGATTAAGAGCTCAGTCTTATCGTCGTTAAGACAAAGGCCATGAGTGGCCATCCAGGTTTGGATGATTTGGTGAATTTTATTTATGAGTCTGATGTCTTTTTCATAGTCACCTTGGATTGGGATAAGGATCTGGGTATCATCGGCGTAATTGGTATATGAGACCCCTAGCTTGTCCAATATATCAAAGAGAGGCTTTGTAAAAATATTGTATAGCGTGGGGGAAACACATGACCCTTGAGGGACTCCGCAGGTGATGGGGACTGGGTCCGCTGCTGATGAAGGAGAGAAGACTCTTATGTTCTCTGCTCCAGGAATGAATTTATCCATGGCGTGGCTTTTGTGGAGAAGTTGGCTGCCGATTTGAGGTGATTGCACAGTACCTTGTGATGTACCAGGTCGAAGGCAGCTGATAGGTCTAGGAGTAGGAGAATAGATACATCTCCTCTGTCTTTACGCTTGTCTAGCTTTTTTTAGTAGAGGTAGTATCCATGCTTCTTTAAGGTTTGTTGGCACAGAGCATGATTTAAATGAGGAGTTAATGAATGATGTGACGAAGGGGGCTAGTTCATGAGCAGCCTCTTTAATAATTGGGGCTGGAAAGGTGTCCCCGAGGCATCGGGATGGTTTCAAGGACAGGCTATTTTTCGCCTAAACTACTTCTGGGAACTTTTGCAAAGACTTTACCGTTTGATACCAGAACTGCTCTTTCCTATCCAGAACACTAACCCATTGACATTGGCCTAGGTCTATTGACTTGAATTGATCTCTTCTGGCGAACTCAAACTATTTGCACTATCTATCAAGCATATGGGATCTATTCTACTTACCTTGACCCGTTTTGCTCACTGCTAAGTAATTGAACTGCTATTTTGCTCCTACTTCAAGGGAGCTCAAACTGTCTCAAATCTTAGGGTTTTGTATTGAAGTATATTAGTGTATGATATTAAGTTGCCTCCTTCTAGTGAAATATTTGATAAATGATTGTGTGATAAATTAATAAGTGTTTTTTTTTTATTGAAACATCAGTCTACTATGTCTCAGCATAACACTGTGACATCAGACTTTTATTACAAATGTTTTTTTGTCACATATTCCTCCAAAAACACTAACACTAAACCAAACCAAAAGAAAATAAAAGAAAGATGAATGCATGAAGAACACAGGAGCGGCCAAAGCCTCCATTCAAACACCCTCTAGCTTCATAATTAGGGCGGCACAATCTGTGTCAATTGACCCATAGCCTCCAATTCAAGAGAGGCGATGAAATCAACTATCGCACAGCATAGTTTCACGGAATTACCAGCCAATAAATTAATAAGTGTTTTACCAAGAAACCTTGAGTATAAGTGTAAGTGTCTACCTGAACCACTGTGATTGAAAGACGTCTGTGTAACCTCTTGTACTGCTCACATTCACTCTTGAGATAAGCCTGGCTACTCAGCCCTGCTACTACTAAACTGTGACATACAGACTTATACCAAAGGTTGGTTTTGCTTACACCTGTAGTCCTAATTGTATATGGTGGTCCAAGAGGATGCAATTCTGCCTAACACCTGGCATCTCTTATGGAGCAGGTGGATCATGTACAGGCACACACCAACCAGCCATGTGGGTTTTTACTGTATGTATTGTGTCATCTATGACAATGTTTTCCTTTATAAGATTCTGCTTGTACTACTTTTCATCAGAACGTTCTTAGCAGCAGAGTTCTTTGCTGTTGCTCTCATCTACGTGTGAGATTAAAACTTGTTATCCTTACAAGATCGACTTGGACCTTTCTTCCCTTGAGGGATGTATACTCTCTGGTGTGAGTGTTCAGGGACATGCCTTCAATTTGGTGACCCCGATGTGATCCCAGCACCCCCATATTTGCAGAGGTTTCCAGGCCGTTTCTCCAGAAGGAGTTGTGCCCACCTACAGCGACAGGGTCTAGCATGTGCCAGTTTCAGAGAAGTCCTCTCTGCTCTTTGAAGCAGGGCACGGCTCCAGGAGAGTGCAGGCCGGTGTTAGTACCCCGTGATGGAGGAGTTCGGGTGAGCATGCACATGTGAGTAGACACTTGTAAGCGATAACAAGTAGGGGACAGATGCATGGGAAGTGTGAACGGTGTGAGCACGTGGAGAGCAAGGATGTTGCTGTGACGTGGGTGAGGTTTGTGTTATTTCTTGTTGGTGTTTGTACTGTGAAGAGATTATTTCAGTATGACATTGTACGATAAGAAAAAGGTGAGGCAAGGACCCCCTCCTCGGAATGGGAGGGAAGGTGGTGCCACAGTAAAATATATTATTTAAAGGAGGAATTTGTAAATAAAAGTAATGATCTCATATAAGGAGTAGACCTGGAACAGGTAGTAATTGTTATTTTAGCTTGTTATTTTAGTGTATTGTATTTGTGCTCTATTGTATAAAGAACAGGCCCTAGGAGGGGCGGCAATTGTGTGTGTCGCGGTGTGGTGTGGCATTGGATGGTTTTGTGGAGTGTGTGTGTGTGTGCAAGAAGAGGGTGGGAGTTGATTTTCTTTTTTGTCACAAGCAAGTGGCAGCGTGCATGGCGCATTAGCGGGACTTTGCGGGGTCACTAAGAGATGGACATCACTAGCATGGGGGTGCCAGCGGAGCACAGGGGATTATATCCCTTGACAGCGTGTCCCACAGAAGGGTACACAAATCCAACCCATATACCTGTTGTGATAGGGACTACCTTCTGCTGTGATAGGGACCCCTTCAGCACCAGTAACACCACAGACTCCCGCTCCCCCACCCCCATATGCAAACTTGCCTGAAGTATCGGCATCCGGCGGGTGCTAGGTCAAGAGAGTTCGAAGATAGGTTGTCAGAGTTGTTATCAGAATTAAACAGGATACAAGCATCCTCAAGAGAGGGGAGGGATACAGGGGCACTGGAAGACGGATCAGGAGAATGGAGATCAGGATATTGTTTGTTTGGAATGCATAAGGGAGGAATAAGAAATGTATGTGTCGAAAAGAAAGGAGGTGGGGTAAGTGGACACTGTTCTGACAAGATACGGTGGTGGGAAATGTTGAGAGGGAGGATGATAGTGACTCGTTCGGTTAGGATTAATGGGTGAAGAGGCGGCTGAGAGTAGCCCCCAAGCAGCAGGCACATGGGGGAGGGGCAGGTTGAGGAGTAGGACCGGCCGGATGGCGTTAGTAAGAAAAAGAAGTGTGACGAAGGGTTTGGGAAGTGGGGTAAAGATGCAGATGCCCCTGACCCATAAGGGGGCGGGGAGAACACAGTATGTGCCCTGGCCCCAGGTGGATAAGAATAATTTGATTAATGCCCTCCCACAGCTCACAGCAGTGGCGAGCAAGTGGATATATGAGTTTGAAAAGCAAACAGCAGGCTGTCCTTGGCAATAGGGGATATCAAGAGCTTGATGGTTGCTATAATCGAGAACCAGGCTAGGGATGTGTGGGTTAAAGCTGGGTACCCAGGAATAGCCCTGTGGGACGATGAACATGACGGAACATCGTTTCATGGAATTAGAGCACAGTGTGGGATGCATTACAGAGGGCTTTCCCGGATACCTCCGATTTACAGTCCCTGATGCAGTGTGCAATTGGTGATGATGAGGATCCAGCTAAATTCATTCTCAACTTACAAGCGATGGTGAGGGCTGAAACGGGAGGACCGTGGGATCGTTCAATATCATTCTTCTATTTTATTGTAAAGAGAGGATTGGCAAAGGAAGTGCAGAAGGCTTCAGATAAGATTGTGGGTGTTGAGGCAAAGTGGTGGCCGGAGATACAGAGTACAATAGTGCATCATTGAAAAAGGATTGAGGAACTGGAGAGGTAAACAGCTCAAAGGCGTCAGGCTGAGGAAGCAAAATTGATAAAAAAGGAATTGGCAAAGGTTGTCATTCAGGTACCTGTGTCGACGCCTGTACAGGTGGAGGGGACAAAGAATACCCAACAAGTTGTGAGCACCACTATTGCTGCGCTCTGAGCTGAAGGAGGACAAAGGCAGTGGGGCTGGATGCAAAATATTCCAGCGCACAGTGGCAACAAGGAGGACCACAGCGAGGAAGAGGGGGATTCCGAGGAGAAAAAGGGACCATCACCATGTTGGAATTGTTTAAGGTGGTGGCATTTTGCAAGGGAATGCAGGAGCAGGTCTACAAGAGGGTATAATTACGGGTCACAGAAGCAGGGCCAAGGGCTTCAAGGACTACGGTATCTGCAACAGGGTCAAGGATATCCGAACCAAGGGTAGCCACAGGGGCAACACCAAACATATAATCAGCAGCCTCAAGAAGCTGCATTGCAAGTGCAGCATCTGCCACAGGGTGCTGCCCCGGTGAGCAGGGTACCAAGTGGGGCTACCGCTCTCTTTGGCGGAGCAGCACTGATGGGGGTAACCCCTTCTCGTTCCCTGGAACAAACACATATCCTGATTAGGACAGCCCACAGAGAGCACTTGGGTGTTTGGGCTTGTCAAGGACTATCCACCCTGAAGAGGAACCTTTGGTGGGGTCGGAGATAGGGAACAAACAGTTAATATTTATGGTGGACTCAGGTGCAACTAAATCATGCATCATGGAGGGACATTTTCTGCTTCCTGAAGGCCTGAAATTCTTTCCACCTCCTGGGGCGCTCCGGCCCATTCCACCCCCAAACGCTCTCACCATTTTGGACCCTGCGCCACGTGGATTTGGGGCTGGACCCCCGGAAGGTGTCCCTCCTCCCAAAGCTATGTCCCGAGCGCTGAAGTCCTCCAAATCGGCTGACATTTCCACCCTGCTACAGGCCACGGATAAAGGAAAGAAAGCAAATTCCTCCAAGCTTACACCCCAGAAAGCGACTGACGACAAGGGGACACTCGCAACAAAAGAAGACCTCCAAGCCTTCATGTCGGACATCAAGTCAGAATTTAGAACCTGCATGACGAAACTCACTGCTAAACTGGAACAAACTGACCAAAGGGTCGGGCGCATAGAGCAGAGGATGGGGGAGGCCGAGGACCTGGCCACAGATCGCTATCGGCTCTACAACGTACCGTCCAGATGCTAACAGAGAGGACCGAAATTCTTGAGTTCAAGCAGGAAGGCATGGAAAACCGCTCCCGCCGCAACAACCTGCGCATCCGAGGGTTACCTACATCAGTTTCTGATAAGGAGCTCCCCGGATATGTAAGCACTTTCTTCCAGTCCCTCCTGCCGGATCTGGATGAGGCCCAACTCCTTCTTGATAGGACCCATAGGTTGTGTCCTCGCCGGGGAGTGGATTCCGACTCCCCTCCAGACGTAATTACAAGGATCAGTTTTTACACCTCTAAGGAGGCCATCGCAGCAATAGGCCGATCGAAAGAGGAGCTCTCCTTCCAGGGCGTCCCACTGCAGATCTTCCAGGACCTCTCCCCTCTGACTCTCCAGAAACGCAGGATGCTTCGCCCACTTTCGCTATTCCTCCGAAAACAGCAGATTCGCTACCGGTGGCTCTTCCCCACGGCGCTACAATTCTCCTACAAAGGCACTCCCTGCACCATCAGCCACCTCGATGATGCAACATCTATTCTCCGTCCGGACTCCCCCGGGTCCTCAGACCCATCCCTCCTGGGCTGAACCAGCCCGGCCCCGAACTCCAGCTCCCCAAGGCCGAATCGGGCCCCTTGGTCAAGGGTGCAGAGAAACCGCAAACCCAAATGACGTGTGTGAAAGCCCGCACAGGACACATAGCATTGGAACCACTCGAGCCGCTCGAGCTCGCCGTGGAGCCTATGTGGTCCATACCCTCCTCCAAGGCAGATGCCACCTCTTTACCCTTGGAGAAATTCCCAACCATGTTGGTTCTGTCAGATGACAGCCTGGGCGGCCAGGGGCCATGCCGATAGTTTAAAATACCCCCTGGCCGCAGTTTGGACCTCTCGTTGGAGGCAGTTGTTATACGCTCATATCTCCTGTTGGAGACCAGTCTTAAAACCCTCAACCACAGGAGAACCAGGAATAGCTATGCTCTCACAGCCATGGCTGATTTAACCCCCCGTTCCCCTACCCCCCAGCAAGCAAACTCTTTGAGCCAGCCGCCACATCTGAAACTCAAGTTCACAATCCTGAACGTTAGGGGCTTGAACTCCCCCCCCCCCTGAAGAGGAAATCCATTCTGCAGAGGCTTCAGGACAATGGGACTTCGATCGCTTTTCTGCAAGAAACACACTTAATCCCAGCGGACTTCCCTCGTTTGCGAAGAAGACTCTTTCCGCTACAATTCTTTGCCTCCAATGGAACTAAGAAGGGAGGCACTGCTATTCTATTCACGAAATACCTGAAGCCCCAGATTCTAGACCTGCTACGATGTCAGGATGGTCGCTTTATCACAATAAAATGCATTGTCCTGGGCCAGCTCTACACCCTCATCTCGGCCTACGCCCCGAACGAACACCAGAAGGGCTTCTACCAAGACCTAGAAGACTCCCTCCTCCCATTCATCGAAGGGCAAGTCATCATGGGAGGGGACTTCAACGGGGTCCCGGACCCCCTCAAGGACAGATCCCACCCCGACATCCAGAGATTCGAAGTTGGCCACTGGCCTGCTCCATCTGTTCCGCACGCTGAACATTGTGGACTCCTGGAGGGTATTGTCCTCAGACGAGAAAGATTTCACTTTCTACTCGTATGTGCACCGCACCTTCTCCAGGATCGACCTACTCCTGACCTCCCCCCAGATCTTGACCATCACGGATGATGTGTTGCTTGGCCCCCGGATCCTCTCGGACCACGCTCCAGTCACCCTGAGCTTGCGGTCGCACGACCCGGATCCCCCTTCTCGCCGCCAGTGGAGTCTATATGATCCTATTCTGGGAGACATGGCAGTGAGAGACTCAATCACCAGGGCAATAAAAAACTTCTTTGCGGAAAACCGGGAGGAGGATACTTCCCCGGCCAACACCTGGGATGCCATGAAGGCAGTGCTCAGAGGGGAACTGATCGCCCAAGGCGCCGCATTCCACAAAAGAAGGCAGGCGACCTTTGCCGCCATGGAAGCCGAGGTCCGTGAAGCTGAAGCTACTCACAAAAGAAAGGGCTGGGCCCCAAAATCTTATAGGGTCCTGCAAATGGCAAGGAAGAAGCTCGAAGCGCATTACGCTGATGCCACTGCAAACCTATTAACTAGAACCAAGCAATGGTATTATGTTCATAACAATAAGGCCAACAAACTGCTGGTTAATAAGCTGGCCAGGGAGAAGAGCAGGAACTCCATCCTGAGCCTTCGCGACCCGCGGGGGGCGATCCACTACGCGGACCACGAGAAATTACGCCTGGCGGCAGGCCACCACTCTGACATAATGACGGCAAGCCCTGAGGGATCTGGCTGAGCACCGTGCGTACATCCAAGAGGCGGCACCCCTGCACCTGACCTCGGCGGCCAAGGAAGAGCTTGAAGCACCTATTACAACCGAGGAAGTAGAGGCTGCCATCAAAAGCCTGAAATCTAGAGCCCCAGGTCCGGACGGTTTTTCCACCTGCTTCTACAAACTCTTCCGGCCCCAACTGGTGGCCCCCCTGGCTCGTCTCTTCAATTCATTCGCGGCCTCTGGAATGGTCACTCCAACGATGCAGGAATCCATCACAGTCCTCATCCTTAAGCCTCGAAAGGACCCCAAGAAATCAGTTCGTATAGACCCATCTCTCTGCTGAATCTGGATGCCAATATATATTCTAAGATCCTGGCCAATCGTCTCGCACCTATCCTTCCGAGCATCATAGACCCAGACCAGACAGGGTTCATAAGTCACAGGTCGACAAAAGATAACATTCGCAGAGCGCTGAACCTAATAGAGATCGCCAATCGGGACTCTCAGCAATTGGCCCTACTAGCGCTGGACGCAACCAAGGCCTTCGACAAGGTGGACTGGTCTTACCTACGCCTCACTCTGGAGGCCTTTGGCTTTGGTCCGACCTTCGGGAAAATGGTCTTCGCAAACTACCAAGCCCCTAAGACTAGGCTGAGGGTCAACGGCCGCCTATCGGATCCAATCCACCTCTCATGCGGGACGAGGCAGGGATGCCCATTGTCCCCGCTGCTCTTTGCTCTGGCCATGGAGCCGCTGGCCCTATGGATCTGCAAAAGCCCCCGGATCAGTGGCCGGAGGATCGGCTCCGAGCAACATAAAGTGGCCCTCTACGCAGATGACGTCCTGTTGACCATCACGAACATTGAAAGCTCCATGAGGGCGGCCCTGACTGAAATCCACGACTTCGGGAGGGTATCAGGGTTTTCCATTAATTTTCAAAAGTCAGCGGCGCTCGGAGAGGGCCTGACCCCAGCCGAACAAGAGACCCTAGAAGAACGAGGCCCGTTCCATTGGAGCACTCACTCGATCCCATACCTGGGGGTCCATATCCCCTCACTCCCATCGAAAGTCAATCAGGCCAACTTTCCGCTGCTCTTCGACGAATTGGAGAAGGACTTGGCCCACTGGCAATCGCAAGAAATCTCCCTGTTGGGCCGCATCACGACATGTAAAATGAACCTTCTCCCCCGCTTCCTCTACATCTGCGCCTCCCTCCCAGCCCTAATTCCCACCCAACGGCGGCTCCAAAGAAAGATGGTTGCCTTCATCTGGAAGGGGAAGAAAGCACGCATCCCATGAAGATCGATGATGGCCAGCATGAGACTGGGTGGATTGGGGGTGCCCGACCTCCGAAAATACCAAATGGCAGCGCAGCTGGCCCACCCTCAGGCATGGGGGCTTGCCACAGGGTGGCTGAAATGGGTGGCCATTGAGCAATCCTGCCTCCCTCTCCCCCTCCGCTTCCTCCTGTTTCTCCCCACCGCCCTACGCCGGAGCTGGCCGGGAGTCCTGACGGCCACGAAACAGTCAATAAAGGCCTGGGAGTGGACATCGTGGCGTCCCTGGAGACCTGAGTGCACTCTCTCCTATCTTCCTCAATCCAGCGTTCTCCCCCGGAGCCTGTCCAAGGAACTTTAAGAATTGGGTCGTGGGAGGCCTTGAAACCCTGAGGCAACTCTTCGATGGGGACTCCCCCCTAACCTTTGAACGCTGTAAATTGGCATTTCAGCTAGCGGAGACAGATATATACTCCTATGCCCAACTCAGCCACTGGTGCTCCCACCTCCAGACCCGGGCAGCGGCCACAAGACCCCTTACTCCGCTAGAGCTAACAGTGGGTGACCTGCCTGCCCGGGGAAAGATCTCAACTCTCTATAAACTGCTACAGGAGGACCCCTTTCGTTCCAGGCCCTCTTATATGTCTCAATGGGAGACGGACCATGGGCATGCCATAGAAGACCACACGTGGGTGGACATTTGGTCCAGAACATGCACAGCATCCCGCTGCATCACCAACCAAGAGTGCGCCCATAAACTGCTCCTGTTGGTGGTATTACCCCCCCCCCCCTCCGCCTCCATCACTTCCAACGGGCCCTGGACCCTCACTGCTGGCATCTCTGCGGCCTCCCAGGATCATACTTTCATATGTGGTGGACCTGCCCCAGAGTAAAGGACTTCTGGACTCACTGCCTAGCCACTATAAAGGACATCACCCAGGTGGCCATTCCACTCATGCCTGAGCAAGTCCTCCTGGGGATCCCGCTACCAGACGTATACCCGAGATCAGGGAGAAGAGCGGCCCTGGTATCCCAGTTCTTGCTGGCAGCCAAAATCACGGTGGTCCACACTTGGAAATCCGCGGATGGTCCCTTGATGACCCTCTGCTGGGTCAAACTCTGGGACATCCTGATCGCTGAGAAGGTCACGGCAGCTAAAGCTGGACTGCTCCACCGATTCATGGACATTTGGGCTCTGGTGCTGGATTATGACCAGAACTTTCCGGCCCTGACGTTTAAGCCACGCCTGATTGCAAGAGCCCTTCATCCTATGAACGATCTGTCGGCACTACCAGACCAGGCCGACTAGGCCTGGGTCCAGTGCCCACCAAGGGACTTAAAGGGAAGGGGGAGGGGGGTCCTATGCCTTATATGTCTTGAGATGCTATAAGTACTGTGAATGTATATGCTCCTGTGTGTTGAGTTATAAATAAACAAATAGAAAAAAAAAACGAAGCCAGGTGCGGTGCTGCCCAGCATAAAACAATATCCATTATCAAGGGAGGCAGAGGATGGTATTAGAAAGACAATACAGGCCCTACTTGACCTAGGGGATCATTGTGCTGTCAACGTCCTTGCAGCATGGCGATATACCCTGTCAAGACATCAACAGGGGGCAATTGGAGATTGATCCAGGACTTACGTCCCCTTAATGATGTGGTACAGAAATAATTTCTAGTCGTCCTGAATCCTGTGACAATTTTATGCAGCACCCCCAAAGAAGCCACATACTTCAATGTAGTGGACTTGAAAAATGCATTCTTCTCGATTCCACTCCATCCTGCATCGCGGTACCTCACGGCATTTAAACAGGGCCAGATGCGGTTCAAACATACTAGGTTAACTCAGGGATACTGCGAGAGCCCGAGCATATTTAACAGAATACTGCACGCTGATTTAGGGAATATTCAGGTGCCTAGCATGATTATTCAGTACGTAGACGATCTGTTAGTGTACAGTGATAGTGAACAGCACTACCTATGGGATTCTATTGCACTCTTACAATTGCTGGCCTTTAAGGGGTACAAGGTTGACAAGGCTAAGTTGCAATACTGTCTGGGACAGTTTATATCACTAAATGGTAAAAGGATATTATCAGTTAGGGCAGTGTCAGTATGTGCCACCACCAGACCTGCCTCAGTTAAAGAAATGCAGAGGTTTCTGGGCTTGTGCAAATATTGTAGGGCATGGATCTTAGATTACGCAGCATACACAAGACCACTTCTGCAGGCCGTTAGGGAAGCACAAAAAAGAAAGGACCATATGCTACAGTGGATCATAGACATGATCAAACAGTTTGATGATTTAAAAGAAGTCATTAGTTCGGCACCTATACTGTCCACCCCAGACTACACGCAGGAATTTTACTTACTCTCACATTCAAATGGCCAGCTCTTGACAGCGGTACTGACGCAGAAGAGCACTATGGGCCATAAGCCATTGGCCTATTATAGCGGCACTCTGGATGCAGTGACGCAAGGGCATTTTGTGTGTGAACAATCTTTAGCAGCTGCTGCTTTTACAATACAGAAAGGTTCTACAATTTTAATGGGGTGCTCAGTTACGTTGTGTGTGGAACACTCTTTGTTTGCCATTCTAGAAATGTCAAAATCTACTATGACTACACAAAGATCTTCTGCGCATGAGATTATAATTTCTAAACCCCCTATTCGTGTTGTTAGATGCAAAACAGTGAACCCTGCCACCTCCCTAACAGACATGCCTACTACACAGGACTTAACGGGGCACGACTGTGCCACATACAAGGGGGAGGAGGACCACATCCCCAAAGCAAGGCACTGCGCATTGTCAGAGGGGAGATACTTTTCATTGACAGTTGTCCACAATTGACCAGGAGTGTGGGCAAAGACATACAGGGCCAGAGGTGGTGGGACTTGAGGAAGGGGGGTACAAGATGGTGGTCATTAAAAGATTGCCCATGCATTATTCTGCACAGGCGTCAGACCACATAGCACTTATTGAAGCTTTGAGAGTTTCTCAAGGCTGCCATGTCACAATATATTAAGATTTGGTGTACGTTACAACATCGGTACATGCCGGCCTATCCCACTGCAAGAGGAGGGTTTTTTGGAGGGCAGATGGATGCCCGGTGCAGCATGCAACACTGCTAGAAATACTGGTATAAGCATTATCCCAGTCATCTGTTGTGGCGGACATCACGTGTGCTGCCCACACTCACGGGACAGACGAAATCTGAATAGGGACCCAGCCGCCGATGTGGCAGCCAACATGGCAGCATATCTGCCAAATGAAATACCTGCTGAATACATTATAACAACCCCACATATAAGCAAACATCCGATACCTTATACAGCATTGCCCATTTCCCAGATTATCGAGATACAAGCAAGGGCACCAGGGAGAAAGAATTATGGTTGCGAAGGGGTTGCAAGCAATCACCAACCAATTTGTTTTGAGAAAAGAGAGCTCTGGGAAGACAGTAATGTCCCAGGAGCTGCTAGCAGTGGCATTTCAACAGTTACACTACCCATCTCACAGTTCGAAGAAGCACATAGCAGCAGATATACAGGAAGATTACTTTATATCAAATATTTAGGAGAGTATCACAGAAATGGTTGTAAATTGTACCACATGTCAAAGTTCAAGTACAAGGATGATACTACGGATGTTACGAGGCACCTCGCCCCACCCTACTGTGCCGTTCCGTGAACTACACATAGATTATGCTGACATGGGTGAGTGGTGTAATGGCTATAGCTATCTCATAGTAGTGGTTTGCTCTTTCTCAAGGTGGATGGAGGCGGGGCCGTGCGCACATCCGGATACCAAATGTGCTGCTAGATTTTTGGTGCATGAGGTTTTCCCTCGGTGGGGTGTGTGCGAGGTTTTAAGGTCAGACAACAGCACACATATTTTCTTTTTTTTAAAAATAATTTTTATTGGCATTTCTTCAAACATAAACTTCGGGATTCAACAGTGTCCCTCAAACCCCCCCCCCCCTTCCCCTCCCCCCTCCAGCCTCACCGGAATTAACATCTATGAAATGTCTCTGCGATCCTTAGGTGTTTCTACTTTAGGCTGTGAACATATCCAGTATGTGGATGTTGTGCAGGCACCATTGCTGTATGTAATCGCTTTGCAGGAATTCTATGGTATCTCCCCAATTCGTGGTAAACTTCTGTCTGTCTCCTTGGAGGTTATACGTGATCTTCTCCATCGCTATGTATGTCCAAATCCTTCAAAGCCATTCTTGAGAGGTTGGAGGGGCTTTTTGTTTCCATTTTTGCGCAATTGCCAACCAAGCTGCTATGAGGAGGCCCATAAAATTCTGTTTTTGTGTCTTAGTAAAGGACTTATCTCGGGGGCCCACATGCCGCACATCCAAATTTTGTCTCCTAGGCTGGCAGCTCCCTCGAAGATAACCTGCATTTGTGCTTTCACTTCCTCCCAAAATTGTTGGATTTCTATGCAGTCCCACCAGATGTGTCTCCAGGTTCCGAGTGTGTCACATCCCCTCCAGAATTTCCCTTGCGTTGTGGGGAACATTTTGTGGATTCTCTCCGGCGTGCAATGCCATTGTATCATCACTTTTGTCCAGGCTTCCCTTGTTTGTACTGCTCGTCTCCATTTCGGATTTATTTGCCAGAGGTATAACCATTGGTCCCTCGTGATTTGTTTCCCTAGGGTTGTTTCGCACTTTTTCATGTACAGCCAGGTGATCTTTTCATCTTGTGTGTTAATGAATTTGTAGAGAGTGGAAACAAATTTTGTTTCCCCCGTTTGGGTCAATATGTAGGTCTCAAATGGGGTGAGGTCCCTTGTCTATGCCTCTGTTATTCTTGGAGTTGTGAGCCAGTGGTGGAGTTGCTCATACTGGTATCTGTCCTTTTCCGTGAGGCCCAGCAGTTCCTGGCATTCTTGGAAGGATCTGATCTGACGTTCTTCAATCATATCACCCACTTTTGTACATTGCACTTCCCTCCATTTCTTAAAGGATCCTTTTTCTTGACCGGGGGGGAAGTCTGGGTTGTCTAGGAGTGGTATGAAAGGGGCGGGGTCTATCGTTAGAGTTCCCTTTTTGGTTGCTCTGTTCCAGATTTCCATGGTGGAGCTCATGACTTCGCTGAGTTTGATATTTTGGTGTCTGTGTTCGGGTTTCCTCCATAGGAGGTGGCGCAGATTAGAATTTGTGACAGCCCTGTCCTGTGCCTCCCACATTTTTTCTGAGTTATCTGTGATCCATTCATGTAAGACCCACAGTTGCGCCGCCTCGTAGTATTTCTTCATATGGGGGAGCGCCATGCCTCCGTCTGCTTTTTGAGCCGTAAGCACTTGTTATGACAATCTCGGGGTTTTGTTTTGCCAAATGTATTTCGTGATAATTTTGGAGAGAGATTTAAAGAATTCTGGCGGGACTCGGATGGGGAGGGCCTGGAAATAGTAAAGCAGTCTGGGTAATATCGTCATCTTGATAACCGTTATTCTGCCCCACCATGAGATTGACAGAGGGTTCCATCTGAGTAGATCTTTTTTAATGTCTTCCAAGAGTTTGGGGTAGTTTCACTGCTTCCTAAGCTCATGCACTCCACTCAACCTCAGAACTCTAACTGCCCTTTTACGGTTTCCGGCTGTTCCATACTCCTGCCATTGCGAGTTGCTGCACCTTACTAGTCTGTCTTGTTTAGTTGTTACTCCACTGACTGTGTTCCAACTCTCCTCCCTTAGTTCCTGGCTTGCCCTAATCTGCCTCTGAATTATTTCACCTCTGGTCCCCTTTTTCCACAGTTTTGAGCTCCTGAACCACTGACTCCTTTGACTCCAGTGGGGCTTTCAACTTGTACTCCTCCTACCCTCATCCTTTCCGATCTTCTCCCTCTTCATTCCCATTACTACGATTCTGCCCCTACCTACCTATCTTTACCTAAGTCCCTCTTATGCGATCCCCCTTATCTCCTTCCCACCCCACTCTTTCCCCCCTTACCCCCATTCCATCTTCTCCTCCCCCTCCTACTCTACTCCCTCCTCCTGATGCCTAGTTCTCTTCACTATTTTCCCCCACATTCTCATACTCATGCTCCTTCCTTTTTTCATCGCCCTAACCTTCTGTACCCCCCCACCGCCAACCAATCTGCCCTCATAAACACTGCTCTCTGGAACGCCAGATCTATCTGTAACAAGTCAGCTGCTACCCTCGATCTCTTCTTCCACCTCAATCTTCATTTCCTCTGCCTAACTGAGACATGGATTCCTCCTCAAAACACCTCTGTCCCTGCTTCACTAACAACCTCATCTTCCTCTTTCATCCATACCCCTCGTTCCTCTGGACGAGGGGGCGGCGTAGGTCTCTTATTCCACCCGAAATTCATTCCCTCCTCTTCTTCTCCAACTCTCCCCTCTTTTTCTACCTTTGAATTCCTCTACAAGTCCTTCACTTCTCCCTACTCTATTTCCTTCCTAATCATCTATTGACCCCCTGGTCCTCTCTCCTCTTTCCTAGATGTAATGGATTACCTCCTCTGAGTTATTTCTCCACCTACCTCTCCTTTATTGGTACTTGGTGACTTTAACATCCATCTGCCTTCTCCCCCGCAATCTTCTCCTCTCCTCTCCATCCTTGACTCCTACCTCCTCTCCCTCCTCCCCTCGCCCTCTACTCACTCCTCTGGCTCTACTATTGATCTTATCTTTTCCTCCTCCCACTCCTCCTCCCCTGTCTCCTCTCTCCCTGTCTATCTCTCAGATCATGCTCTACTCTCTTTCTCCCTTTCTCCACTCCTACCACCACTAATCCTTCTCCCCCTATCTCCTTGCGTCGTGACCTCCAGGACTTCGATGCTACCCTCTTTTTTAACACCTGCTCTCCTTCTCTTCCATCTCACCAAGACTTCGCATTACTGTCTGCGGATGATGTTCTCTCTTCCCTTTCATCCTCTATCTCCACTACCCTTGACCAACTTTACCCCCTTTCTCTCTTCCGCCCTACACGCAAGCCTTCTCAACCTTGGCTTACCCCCCATCTCCGCTCTATGCGACGCCTTCTCAGGTGATTGGAGAGACTCTGGCTCAAAACTCCCTCACTCTCCAATCGAACCTCTTACTTTTCTTATCATGCTCTCTACAACTCCTGTCTTGCAACCACTAAGTCCTCTTACTACTCTAACCTCCTCCAGTCTCAAGCATCTCATCCTCGGCGAATATTTCAAACTCTTACCCGTCTTCTCAATCCTCCTACTCCTGATCCTTCTTCCAATTCCACGCTCTCTCCCTCTGATTTTGGTAACTTCTTCTCCTCCAAAATCATCTCACTCCGCCAAAAAATTAACCTCCCCTCTAACTCCTTCTCTTCTCCCCCCCTCCTCCCTCTTCCGATATGTCTGTTTTCTCACCTGTCTCTTCGCCAGATGTCTCCTCTCTCCTGTCCAAAGCTCACCCCACCTCCGCCCCCTCTGATCCTTTCCCCTCTGTTCTCATTCCCAAAATCTACCCACTTCTTATCCCATACCTTACCACTTTCTTTAACTCCTGCCTCTCCTCTTCTACTTTTCCCTCAGCCTTCAAACATGCTACGATTATCCCTATCCTAAAAAAACCCTCGGCTGACCCACTCCTCACCTCTAACTACAGACCCATCACCTTTCTTCCTTTTCTTTCCAAACTCCTTGAGCATCTAGCTTATTCCCAACTCTCTTCTTTTGTCTCCTCCTCCTCTATTCTTCCTCCCTTTCAATCTGGCTTTCGACCTAAACATTCCACTGAAACCGCTCTTACTTTGATCCTCAACTCTCTCCTCTCTGCTCGGCATGCCAAGCAATCATCCATCCTTATTCTCCTTGACCTCTCTGCTGCCTTTGACACTGTCGATCATCCACTCCTCCTGCACACTCTCTCCTCCTTTGGCTTCAAGGGCCCTGTTCTCAATTGGCTATCCTCCTACCTCTCTTCTCGTTCCTTTACTGTCTCTTGGGGTGGTCAGATCTCTTCTTCCTTCCCTCTAACATATGGTGTTCCTCAAGGTTCTGTACTTGGTCCTTTCCTTTTCTCTCTTTATACATCACTCATCGCCCCTGTTATCTCCTCCTTTGACATCTCCCATCACTTTTATGCTGATGATACTCAACAACTCTTTCTCTCTTTCTCTTCCTTCACACCTGACCTTCATCTTAAACTCTCCTCCTGTCTCACAGCTATCTAGAACTGGATGTCCTCCCGCTTCCTCTCTCTTAACACTGATAAGACGAAAGTCCTTTTCTTCCCTTCTAACTCACTTACTTCTCCCTCTCCTCCCCCATTCATTCACTTTCCCCCCTCCGACCTCCCTATCTCCTCCAAGGCTCGCAATCTGGGTGTTATTTTTGACTCCTCTCTCTCCTTCTCACAACACATTTCACTTACCTCTCGCTCCTGCCGCTTCCATCTATACAACATTCGCAAATTCCGTCCCTCCCTCACTTTCCATGCAACCAAACTCCTTATCTCCTCTCTCATCTTTTCCCGGCTATTTTACTGCTCCACTTTATTCTTTGGACTTCCTACCTCCCAGCTTACCCCCCTCAAATCCATTTACCACTCTGCTGTTCGTACCCTTTGTCTCTTTACCTCCCGTGATTCCATCTCCTCCTCGCTCTCTCTTCTTTGTTGGCTACCTTTCCACTCTCAGTTAAAATTCTGCTTTCTCTGCCTTGTTTTTAAATCCTTATATGGTCTCGCTCCCCCTTATCTCTCCTCACTTCTCACCTTCTACTCCCCCTCACGCCCTCTTCGTTCTGCTGACCGTTTCCTCCTTACCGTACCTCCTTCCCCTTGTGCTTCTTCCAGGTTTCGTTCCTTCCAACTTCTTGCCCCTCTTCACTGGAACGCACTCCCTCTCTCAATCCGTTCTTCCACTACCCTTCCCTCATTTCGCACATCCCTTAAATCCCTTCTCCTCCACTCTCCTCCTTGAAGATCTTCACATTCTCTCTTCATCCCCCCTCTCCCTCTCCTGACTCCTTAATCCCCTCTCCCTCCATTCTCCCACCTTCCTATTCCTCACTTGTTCTTTTCTTTTCTATTCCCCCTCGCCAATCCTACTTCCTCTCTACCTCCCCTTCTCCACAGTTAACTGCTTTTTGCACTGTTTTATTGTCGAATGATTCATCATGTAATTTTGCTCACATTGTTTGTTTATTGTTTATTGTTGTTCACTGTATTAGTTCCATTGTACAGCGCCTTGGCATAAAGCGCTCTATAAATAAACAAATCAATCAATCAATCAATCAATAGAGGTTCTGGACCTGTGTTGTCAGGGTAACTCCTAAGTACTTCACTCCTTCTTCGGCTTTTAGAAGTTGGAGGTCTGAAGTTGTCTTGTATATCTCTTCTTTGTCTCCCGCTAGGGCCATTACTGATGACTTCTGCTTATTTATCTTCAACCCCGAGATTGCTCCGAAGTCGTCTATTTGCTGGATGAGAAGGGGGAGCGTGTTGTTTGGATCTGCTATTGTCAGCAACATATCGTCTGCATATGCCGCCGTCTTATGCGGTGTCCCCCCATTTCTATGCCCTTAATGTTCGGTGCCATTCTGATCTTGGCTAGGAGAGGTTCTAGGAAGATTGCGTAGAGTAGAGGTGATAAGGGGCATCCCTGTTTCGTTCCCCTGCTTATTTTGATAGGGTCCGAGAGTTCACCGTTGACTGCGATTCTGGCCGTCGGGGAATTGTAATTTGCCCAGATCATTTCGATGAAGTCCTTTCCCATTCCCATTTTCCATAATGTAGCAAACAGCATTGTCCACTCTACCCGGTCGAATGCTTTTTCCGCATCCAATGCTATTATTGCCGAGGGAATTTTCATGATTCCGGTCTTCTCTATTAGGTGAACTATTCTCCTTATGTTGTCATGGGTTTTTCTTTTGGGGATGAAGCCTGATTGTTCTTGATGGATTAATTTGGGGAGCAGCGGGGCTAATCTGTTGGCCAGGACTTTTGTATAGAGTTGGGCATCTACATTGATTAGGGCAATTGGGCGATACGATCTGGGTTTTTCTGGGTACTTCCCTTTCTTGTGGAAGACTAGAATTTTCGCGTCGTTCATTGATGTGGCGAGGTTGCGCGTATTCCTGAAGGTATTGTATAGGGTGGTTAGGTGGGGTATTAATAAGTCAGCGTAAGTTTTATAAAATGCGGCTGTAAAGCCATCTGGTCCCGGGGCTTTATTCTTGGGTAGTTCTCTTATTGCCTTCCCAACCTCCTCTTAGTTGTCCTGCAAGTAGTTTGTCTGCTTTATTTGATTTCATCGCGTACCAATGTTTTGAATGGAGTAATTGCGTTTCGGCTCTTTTGGTCCTGATCAGATCTATCTGGCTCTGAGTGTGTCGGTATGCTCTCTTCAATTGCCTGGAGGAGTTCTTGGTCATTTCTTCCTTTATTTCTTCCAGTTTTTCCCCCAGCTCATCTTCCCATTTGTGTATGAGCTTATCTTTTCGAGCTTTCAAGGCTATTAAATGGCCCCTTATAACTGCTTTGAAGGCTTCCCACGTGGTGCTCAGGGAGACATCCTGGGTGTTGTTGAACTCGAAATATTCATCAATTTTTTCCCTTATAGTTTATCTTGTCGCTTAATCTTGTAACATTTCTCCCGGGAGTGTCCATCGCCATAGCCCTGATTGATGTCGCAGTTTGGGAAGGGTTATCCACAGTGGGGCGTGGTCTGATAGTGATATTGTACCTTTTTCGATCTCCTGTATTTCTCCAATTATAGCTCCTGAAGCCCATATATCTGGAGCTGGAATCGTGCACGTGTGAGTGATAAGTGAATCCTTCGGTTGATCCTCTCAGCCTTCTCCACACGTCTTCTAATGCCAGATTCTGCATCGCCAATCTGAGCGTTGGTGTCGGGGCCCCTTGTTGGGATGCTTTCGGGTTTGAGCGATCTTCTGTCCGGTTCCGCGCCATATTGAAGTCACCTGTCAGGATCACCTCTCCTTCCGCGAAGTTTTCAAGTTTATTGACCGTGGCTTTGATAAATCCTTCCTGGCCCGTATTGGGGGCGTAAAGGGTTGCGATGGTCACCTTGCGGTTGTCAATCTGTATTTTCGCAAAGACGTAGCGTCCATTTTTGTCTGCTGAGGTTTCCCTGATCTGGACCTGCAGGTGGTTGTCAAACGCTATGAGTACACCTTTTTTTTCCCCCTCGTCATTGGATTGAATTATCTGTTTGTATCCTCTTATCCCGAGTAGGTTTGTCCTCTTCTTCTGTATGTGTGTTTCTTGGAGCGATATTATATTGAACTTTTCTCTGTGTAGGAAGTGTTCAGTTTTTTTCCTCTTCACTGGCGTATTCAGCCCTCTGATGTTAAATGTTAAGATTTTCAGCCCCATTCTTCCTTGTGTTTTGGTGTTTCCTTGCTGGGATCATCCAGAGATTCGCAAATGTGTGCGTTCGAGCCGGTGATTGAGTCTTTTCTCCCCCAAACTTCCCCATTAACTCCCTCCCCACACCCCTCCCTTCCCTTCCCCCCAACATTGTCCCTGAGGAGGGCCCTGGGCCCTATGGTTGCTCCGGCATTGCGCCTTCGCTCCATGCCCTCTAACAACTCAGGGTGATTATTCGCAGGGAATCCTAAACCCTGCTTGTGGCACATGTTCCACGATGTTCCCGTGGCTCTGCCGCGCCACTATTCGGCTCTTGCCCTTGGTGAGGTGCTCATGGTCCTGTTGTCTCCCCCTCCTAGCCTACCTTGGATATCTTATCCTGGGGCGTTAAGTTCAATCTGGGATCCGTGGTTGGAGTCTCGATCTTCTTTTTTCCGTTTGCCACCCCCCCGGCTGTCTTCGTTGTCTGGGAGGTTTTTGTGGCGTCTGGATTGTGTTCCTGGTATCCTATTATCCTTAGGCCCTCTTCGCATGTTGTAATTCGGTGTTGTCTCTCTTCCCATGAGAATAGAAGGCCAAATGGGAATGTCCATTTGTAACAGATTTGTTTGTCTGACAAGATTTTGGTCAGTTGGCTCATTTCTCTTCTCTTTCTGAGCATAGATTGTGCAAGGTCCTGGAATAGTAAAATGTCTTTGCCGTTCATTCTAATTTGTTCCAATGTCCTGGCCTCTCGCAAAATTCTTTCCTTTTGTGCGTATTTTGTCATGGCCACTAAGACGTCTCTGGGGCCCCCTGCTCGCTGTGGGCCGACCCTATGTACTCTGTCAATATGGATGTCTTCCCCTGATACGTCTTTCAATATTTCTTGGAATACTTGTTGTATTGCTGTACGGAGATCTTTGTCTTCTACTGTTTCCGGCATGTTTTTAATACGTATGTTTGATCTCCTAGATCTATTTTCTAAGTCTTCAAATTGTGTTTCGAGTTCCAACGCCAGGTGTGAGAGGATATCTTGTGCCTCGGCTCGTAAGGTCGCCTCTTCGTCCATGTTCTGGATCGTTTTTTCTATGTTGTCCATCCTCTCCTCTTCATATTGTCGAATTGTGTCTGTGTTGAGGCGATAAATTGATCTTGCAGCTCTTTGAACCACATTTTCATGTCGTCTCGTGAGTTTTCGTCTTGTACTAAGGGGTCTTTCTCTACGCTTTTCTGTTTGTTAGATTGCTTCGTTCCTGTGTTTCCTATTCCCCAAATGTGGGTCAGATCATGTGTCTGATTGGAGCCACCTTTAATTTTCGTTAGTGCCTGCGACCCCAGCCTCGTCCTAGCCTTGGACATGTGGGTGTATTCTTAGCCCTGGGCACTTTTTCTGTGGGGTCTTCTCTCCGAGTCTTCCTGACCCTGTTATCACTTCGGGGGTACGTGTACCTGGTGTTGGATTGCGGGATTTCTCCGCTCTGGCTCTCGAGGTTCTGGGGGCCGTCGGGTCCGTCGTATGATTTTGCCCCGACCCGACTCGTGGCGTGACTGTTCTGGTTCTGGCACGCGATATTGGAGTCTCCCTTCCGCTCCCTTATGTGACCGTGGGGGGGGGCAACGCCACCCTCCACTTACTCCCTGTCGTGGAGCCCCCTATTCCGCGTTGTGGGGCTGCGTGAGGTACTACAAATGGGAGGGGGGCTTTTCCCGCCTGTCCCGGGGGCTCCACCTCGCCTCGTACCTGCTTTTTGGGTCCCCGTCTCTGGGTTCTGCTGGGCTCTGACGTCTGTCCCCGTATCCGCCGGCTGCTCTCGTACTCTCCGGTGCCTTCTCCTCTCGATCGAGCGTGGGCTCCGATTCTCCCTCCTGGGCACCTCCCTCTCTCGGTCTGCTTCTTTTGAGCGGATGCACTCCTCTTCGGGGCCACGGCGGACCCGGAACCCGCCGGTCCTCTTCGGCTGCGTCTCCGCTGGGCGGGGTCCTGAGCCTAATGTCGCTGTTCGCATTTGTGTTTCCCTCCGTTGGGGGCCGGGAGCTTTCCTGCGGGGCTCTCTCCGCTGCTTCCGGAGATACCGCTTCACCCGGGGTGATGCGCCTCTCTCGGCTGGGGTGCGTGGCGTCCAGTCACAGTCTGAGGCTTCGCCTCGGCGGGAAGCTGGGCTGGATCTGGGCCACGGCTACGGCCCGACCTCCTCTGTGTTGCTTGGTTCTGCGGTTGCTCGATCCCTTTTCTCTATCCGTGAGAGGGGGGATTGGGGAGTCGCCTTGATGGGCTCGCAGCCTGCATATGTTATTTCTTTATTATCGCGGCCCGAGCTGGGGGACGGAGATACGCGCACATCTACCCGGCTCGGCCGCCATCTTGGAATCCATCAGGACACATATTTTCAATGCACTCTTCCAGCATGTCACAGCGCTATTTGGCACTAAGCACCGGATGTGTTTAATTTACCACCCACAGGCCAACGGCGTTGTGGCGAGAATCAATGGGCCCATCAAAAGTAAATTGTCCAAACTGTGTACCATGTTGAAGAAGAACTGGGTGCACTGTTTGCCCCTGGCCCTCTTCAGTTTACATACACAGCCCAGCAAAGACCACCATCTGCCACCTCAAAGTGCTCACTGGTTGGCGTACATGAACTTCAGGCACTCTGTACATTCTATGATTACCTATACACTGCAGAACCTCTGCACCCGATAGTGCAGAAGTCCTTTTACTTTAGCTACAATTACTAACACTTAGTGAAAAAGCTGGAAGCATTAGTGGAACTTTACAAAGTTCTGGATGCTATTAAAATGTAGAAACATTTAAAAATTCCTGTGCCTTGATGGCTTTACTTCATACTTTTATGAGTTGCTGGCTACTGTCTTAGCTAAACCGATGGAATATCACTATAACACTTTGATTGGGGGAGAACTGAGCCAATTTGATGCTGGAGCACCAGATCATGATCATTGACAAACTGGGAACGACCCCAGAATGTGCAGTTCATATGGGCCTATTACACTTATAAATATTGACGTTTAAATGAATGCCTGCATCATTGCCAACAGACTGAAAGAAGTAATGCCCTATGTAGTGTATCCTAATCAGACTGGCTTATTAGCAACAAGAAACACTTTTAAAAATAGTTTGGGGATATAACATTTGGATGATAAAGCAAATGGGAAGGTGTTGAGAAGCGGGCAGGCCCGTCCCACCCCCTAAGCGCTTTAGAGTGAGGTGAGATGCATTTGAATGATGGTACCAGGGGGCAGGGGGCATGGTGAAAAGACAACCTCCCAATACAAAGGACCCCACTTCAATATAATCAAACATAATCAACCCACATAGAGTAGGGAAGGGTGCGAGCAGCATTGCTATTTTTACATCGATATTAGTAATCATAGGTGGAAGGGCAGGGCTCTGCGGTGAATGCAGCATTGCATGTACTAGGCCCAAATTGCGAGAGAAGGGAAATCTTCACCCATGCCCGAGCTCCCATGAGGACAGCCCAAACCCCCAACCGCCACAACACCCATTCATTGTTCTAACAGTGTTGCAATTATGTGTTTTTAAGTAACAATTCCTGAAATGTTATTGCTAAGTGCTAGGAGGGATACATTATAGTTCACAACAAGGGTGGAGACCTTGCAGCTGGATGGCGCAGAAGGGAGTGAGTGAAATGTGTGTGTGAAGGTTAGAGTGCCCCAGAACCTCCTTTGTGCCCATTTTACGGCCTGCTAGGTGCACAGTATAGTGATAAAGTAGCATTATGTTAGTAGTATAGTTGATTTATTCTTTGACCTTCCATGTGAGAAGAAGATGATCACTGCTGCAACCATGTGATGGAAGACGGACGGACATTACTGTCTGAATTCATCCTCTAGCCAGGAAGGAGGATTTGGGAAAGCTGTCCTAAATTCAATCCATGACAAATCTTAAGTCTGAAAATTCATACTCCCTCCTCAAAAACCTGACAATGCTTTGGGAGTCCATCAAAAGATCGGGAATACGTGGGAGGACACATTCCATTCGAAGAACAAGTTACTTACCCCTGGTAACGTTCTTTCAACTGTATGTTCCTCCCACATATTCCTCATCACCTCTCCCAGCTTACCCCGCTGTAGAATTTGCAGGCATTACACTTTACGCTTTTTCAAAGTCTGCTACTGTCTGGGACTCACTGATGCTGGTATTTGTACAAGAATAAGGCGTAAAAACATAACTAAAGCTAACCGGAGCTGCGTGTGCTATATATATCGACGATGACATTGACTCCGAGATGGGAGCCCTCGAGGGACATCGAGTCGACTGCATAAACGCACAGCGCCCTCTGCCGAAAATGTTTTCCAAAGCAGCTGAAGCTGGAAGGGAAGATATCAAAAGAGAAAAAAGATGAGGAATACGTGGGAGGAACATAACTTGTCCTCCTCACCTGGGGAAGGGTGCTCAGCCAATAAGGTGGCTGGGAACGCAGGTCAAAACTGCTAGTGTATGCCGGCATTTTCTCAGCCACCAGTACACCTTCCTTGTGTGTTAATATTTATTTCTCTGTGCCTCGGTCTGCTGCCCCTACACCAGCCCACATTCACCACCAGCCCCATGCCATCCCCAACTCCCTCCCATCATGCCCTCCCTCTCCAAGCCCACCGGCTTACCTGCTAGACCCGGGCTACAGGCTCTTGTTGCCATACTCCCTCGCTGTCCATAGAAAAGATACTTCGTCCCTTTTCTCCTTACTATGGCGGAACCCATCTTTTTTTTAATGGGAGACTGTGCTTGCGCTATAAACCCACAGCCCTTCTCCCGTCATAAAGAAAACACTTTAGCTAGAGATAACCCTGGGGTGGGAGTACCTATCAGCATCACCCATTTATTCAAGACGGGGGGCAGGAGTAACAGGGCTGCTGGTAACAGACTTGAACCTTTGCCGTGGCCCTTGCTTCACCAGGGCCTACCTAATAATAATAATAATAATAATAATAATAATAATAATAATAATAATAATAATAATAATAATAATACCAGTTTTTATGTAGCGCTAGCTCACCCAAGGCCATCAAAGCGCTGTAATAACAGTTGATATCATGGGCTTGAGCTGGCGGGATGTTACCGGACCTGTACACCCAGAATGTGTGGGTGACTTCCATATTAAGGCCTCAGCTGTCCTCTTTTGTAAATGTGTGATGACTTCTTAATGCATGCTCAATGCCACTGGGCCTAGTAAGATCGTTGTGTTTGTTCTCTCCCCTGTTCCCCTTCCTTTGCCTGGTCGCGCTCTGAAACACCTGTGCATGAGCGCGATATAAATAAAATATCATATGTCACTATCTCCTGCTTTTGTAAGGGTCTGCCTCTCCCTCTATGCATATAGACTAAACATTAAACAAGTTACTGGGCAGCAAACAATAGACCTCAATCAGCCCCATGTAGCAGGGATGTGTCTCCTTATCACTGACAGAAAGCTGGGATAGGTGAGAGATCAGAAATATCTGGCTTCAGTCTGCAAGAGCAGCTAAAAACCGGACTACTGAGGAGAATTCCGGCAATGCGGGGAAAGTACTAGAGAAAACGGCCAGTCCGATCTAAATCCTGATAGGTGGCAATTCTATGAGTAGAATTTAACACTGAAAGGGCGTACACTCCCCTGGAACCAGCAAGTCCATATGATATAAGACAGAAATCTTCAGAGAGATGAAAATAGATATGCCCCGTCCAAGTCAGCTCCTCCCCTTCGCAACCAGTTTACCCACTCAAACAAAAAGATTCTCTTCATTTTGGCTGGAAACAATAGGCCCCTTGATACGAGGGGCAGAACTAATGATAATGTGAGAAGACATGATGTACCATCTTCCAGAATAATTTCCCACATTCAATTAGGATATAATAGCACCTATCTATGTCTTTCCCATTAGCAGCTTGAGTCTTCACCCTGTTGACTTTGCCATACAGGTCTTTACTGAACCACAATAGTAGCACAGGCTCAAAGGTAAGTGCGGGTCGGAGGGGGAAGCAAATGGGCTGGTAGGCGGTGGGACATGGCACATGGTAGGGACGTAAAAGGACCACGGTAACAGCACATTAAAAGAAAAGGATAATAGAGGGGAGGGGAGGACGAGGAGACACACTCCTTTGAGGTAAAGAATCGATGTGGGGCAGGAGCCCTGAAGGGCACGGTGCAGGAAGGCGAAGCACACTATCTACAGAGACCTGCATAGTAAAAGTGACGTGGAAAAGACAACAAGGTAAAGAAATGGAAGCCTAAGCATTTTTGTTCATGCTACCAATACATATACTGTGTTACAGCCCGCTGGAAGATATTATATTTAAGCAATATGCCCCGAGTGGCGGGGGCATTACCGACTCAGGTAATGCCCCGGGGCCCATAGTTATAGGCCCGAGCGAAGTCTCGGGGCCTTAACGAAGGCCCGAGGCAAAAACTCTGTGACCGGGGCAGTAAAAGCTTTTTTTTGTCCCGAAACGATGCAGCGTTTCGGGTAAAAAAAAAAGAAGACGTCAAAGAAAATGGCAGCCATGGAAAGGGAAAACGGAGTCCGTTTTCCCTTTCCATGGTGGCCATCGGGAGCGGACGCGCTGGAAACAGAAGCATTTCCAGCACGTCCGTTCCTGAAAAAAAAGAAGGTAAATGTGGTTGGGAGGGCGGGAGGTCGGGGAAGGGAAAAAAAAACAAAAAACCAAAAAAAAACTTACCTGGGTCCCCGGCGGTGGATGATAGAAGCCTCCAGCCGTGTGGATGCTCGGAGCGGGGATGGCCCCGCTCCGAGTCTCTAGACGGCAGGAGGCTGCCATCGTCCCCCACCGGGGACAAAGGATAGAAGGTTAGTGGGGTGGGGAGGGCAGGGAGGTGGGAGGGAGGGGAAAAAAAAAGCCAAAGCTTTACCTGAGTCCCCAGCAGGGAGCGAAGGCAGCCTCTCAGCTGTGGGGAGGCTCGGAGCGGGGATGGCCCCGCTTCGAGCATCCTCAGTGGCTGAGGGGCTGCCACGCCCCCCCGCCGGGGACAAAGGCTGTGGAATCCTAACAGAGGGATTCCCAGTCTGGTAATGACTCGGCGAGGGCCAATCAGAATGACTCTTTCATTCTGATTGCACCCTCGCCGGGTACTAATAATATTTACTTGAAACTGAATTGCTTTATAGTTACATGCACATAAACATTAATAAAGGGCACTTCTCTAATGTTTTCCCATGTATTGTCTACATTGGTACTCCTTACTTTCTGACTTAGTGCAACATTTTAGAGAGCTGATGCTGGGTGCAGAGGGAGGCATTTACCGCTAAACATTATTTACTTAGTTGTAAATTGAAAATCTCAGACTGGCTTTTTACCAGACCTGCCAAACAAATTAAAAAGCTTCCCAGCCTGCCTGTATTTTTTCGCCTAATGCACTGAAAATGGTGACTGCTAAATGTTATGTAATAATCCCTAAATCAACTGTTGTGCTTTAGAAATATTTTTTCCAAGATAAAATTAGCTTGTTGTCCTTTCCTACTGAAGTGCTTAAGCCTGCATAAGAGGGCACTATTGTGTGTTTGGTGACTACAGCCTCAATTAGTGGTCCTGAGCCAAAGACGAGGGCAACTAACGAGGCATACGTTTTGCTAGCGCACAATAGTGCCTGATAGTAAGGTCTCTAATACTATTACAGCTTGAGCAGGCAGCTTAAAATGGCAGCCACATCTGGGACTGCCTGTTACTGAGCTGGTCCACCATGTCTCCTTGACCAGTGCTCCGTGTGACCTCCATTCCAATCTTTCTCATTCGCTAGAGAGCTGGAAGCTGTCAGAAGAACAAAGGAGAAGCATGGAATGGAGGATTCCTCTGTGGCTAGAGGCTGCGTTCTACATTTCCTGATTCCAAAGAGAAGAAAACATGCTATATTGGTGGCATTCCACACTTTATGATTTAACAAGAGAATCAAACATTCACTAAAATAATACAAAGCACCTTTGATTGTAAAGTCTTAATTTCCAGTTTATTTATATTTAAATACATCTCAGGCCTCTCCCACTCCTACCATGCTTATTTTTTTAAAACTTTTATTTATTCATTGGCAGAATAAACAGAGTTCAGGGGAGTGCAGTCAGAAAAGTGACGTACAAGGGCTCACAAGCTTAACATCACTATATAGGACATATTTAGATAGGTATGCAGTGGAAACACAGAGTCATTTTCTGTTATGCATCACAGCTATACATAGTTATATCAGCCATTCAAGCATTGGGGTAAGGTTAGTTTGGCCCATATATCCCTGGGGCAGGATGTAGGGGGCAACAAGCTGGCATATAGCTCCTCAGAGTTCTAGGCACAGCTTAGGGCCGTCAACTATGCTTTGTCATTGGCTGGGGAGACGTCTTTCCATTTCAGTAGTATACATCTCTTGGCCAACATGCAGCCTATATTCACAAAGGATCTGAGTCTCTTGTTTGGTAGGTTCTCCCATTCCCCGAACAAAGCTCCCAGTGGAGATTGAGCTAAGCTAAGGGTATGTCCGCAATTTGAGATAGTGGCCCTCATTAGGACTCCGGCAGAAAACCATGGTGCTCGATGCCAGAGTCCGCCATGGCGGAATGGGGAATTACCACCCCATTCCAAGGTTGGTGGGGTGGTAATTCCCCATGCCGCCATGGCCCTTCCCCATTCCCATTTTTGCCCCATAGGGCTCAATGGGAAAGGGGAAGGCGCTAATTACGGTACCGCAAATTGCGGTACCGTAATTAGCACCAAGGTCCCTATGCCAGTCCCTACTTTAACGGCTGGTAAAACCAGCCGTTAAGGTCGGGTCCCGCAAAGGGACCTTGTAATTAGGCGCTAGGTGTTTAACGGCGCCGCAGCCTTTTACGGCGCCATTAAACACTTAGCGCCTGGGTCATAATGTCCAGAACAGAGTTCCAGAATGTCTGCAGGCCCAGAACATGTGCATGTGGTCCGCTTGGGTACAACAGCATCTGGGGCAACAGTGTTCAGTGGTTTGGTACATTCTGCTGAGTTTCATGGGGGTATAGTACAGTCTGTTCAGTAGTTTGTATTGCATACATCGAAATCTGAAATTTATAGACATTTTTGGTATGAGCACATATTTGCTTCCATTGTACATTGGATTGTTCTATCCTCACACCTTCGGACCAGCTACTCCTCACCTTGAAGGATGGGGTTGATTGTTTATTCAACAGGATTTTGTATAGTGTCGAAAGTAGCCGACGACTACCACTGGAGTTTGCAATGTATATTAATGCTTCAGTCTCAGGGGGTTCGGCTGGGAAATCCGGTCACTGTGCCCTCACTGCCGCACAAATTCTACAATATTGCATAAGTTCCACCCCGGTACCTGTATGCTCCCATTGCCAAGTTAACAGAAAAATAAATTTACCATCAGGGATCAAATCAGCTATTACCTTAGAACCCAAGCGTTCCCAGTGTGTCTCCACTGCAGTATTCCAGGTCGTACCTAGGCCAGGGAATCTCCACAGCGGGAGCCATTTGTAGTATGAGCATGCAGTGCCATAGGTCGCCCAGATAGTGCGCCAAGCTAGCACAGTAGATGCACTGGGTCGAACGGGTAGTCATCCTTGTATTTGCAGTCCATAATCTGTGTTTTTAGAACAGCTCTGCCCCCTGCCAGGTGTTCGAGTTTGACATGTGGGGATTGTAGGGTCTCGCCATACCAGTGGGTGGTGAACTGGTCCTGCTCTGCCACACAGTATAGTTCAAGATGTGGGGCTCCAAATGCTCCCCTGTCACTTTTTGCGGACCGCTCCGGAATGCCATAGGAACTGTGCGCAGTGCCCATGAAGTCTAGTGAAGAAGAGTTTGCCAGGCCACACCGGGACATTAGCAAATATATATATAGTAATTTAGGTACTAGTATCATTTTAATCAGGGACAGTTTTCCTGCCATCGTGAGTGGAAGTGCCCTCCATCTGTTCAGTCTGCTAGTCATGTAACCCTCGGCCTCTAGATAGTTGTTTTTCAATAGAGTGGACCTTGCACCTGATACCACCACCCCTAGATATTTAATCCCATTTGGGGACCAGCGGAGGGAATATTCGCCCTATGTTTTTTTAGTGCCGCTAGTACGCAGGAACATTTTGGATTTGGTATAGTTAATTGTGAATCCGGAAAAGCCACCTAGCTGGTTTATGTCTAGGAGCATAGGGTCTAGGTTTACTTGAGGGTCTCTGACATACAATAGTACATCATCTGCATAGCGTGAGACTATCTCTGGTGATCCCCTGAGGCGAACCCTCCGATGTCCATGGCGGGCACAGATCATGTCCACCATTGGTTTGATTACAAGGACAAAGAGGATCGGGGGAGTGGGCAGCCTTGGCGTGTTCCCCTCCCCAGTATCAATGAGTCCAATACACATGAGTTAACCAGCACTCTGGCCGATGGGCGTGTATAAAGTAGTTTGATATAGCTAAGTATCTCAGGGCCTATACCCATCTTCTCAAGCACCACCCATAGATATTCCCATGAGATCATGTCGAAGGCTTTTTGGGCATTGATAGTTAATGCCACAGCTGTTGCTTCTGGGCTAATTCTGGCCATTACATTGAACAGGTGCCTGATATTGAGGGATGTGAACCTACCTGGCACAAAGCCCACCTGATCAGCATGGATCAAATGTGGCATCAGTGGGAGCAGCCTGTTTGCTAGTACCTTTGCAAATATTTTGGTGTCCACATTCATAAGTAAAAGGGGCCTGTAGGATCCGCACTCGTTGCCCGGTTTGTCCGGCTTCAACAGGATGGTTATGGTGGCCTCCTGTAGGGATGTGGGTAAGACGGATTTACTTGATGCCTCCCCCCATACTCCCAGAAGCCACGGGGCCAGTAGGGCAGCATGTTCTTGATAGAATTCTGATGTGAGCCCATCAGTGCCTGGAGCCTTACCCTTGGGCAGATTAGTGACCAATGTTCGAATTTCTTCCAGGGATACGTGGGCCTCCAGAGTTTCCCTGGTTTGGGAATTAAGACGTGACAATGGGACTCCCTCAAGGAGGGAATGTATAGACTGGGGGTTTCGAAGAGGGTCAGAGATGTATAAGGATCCGTAGAAGTCCCTGAACACCCCAAGTATCTCACAGTCCGCCCATTGAGGGTCCTCGTTTCCATCCAGGATACAGTCCACCTTGGTGTGTCCAGTTTCTGCTCTAGCCAGCCGAGACAGCCTCCTCCCCGGTCTTTCCCGCTCCCCTTTTTTCCTAGCTGCTTGTGGTTGGGAGAAGTACCTGACCTCCCTGATGGTATGCCTTTCAAAGCTCTGTAATTCAGAGCGAATTTGGGAAAGGACCTGTGTCTCTTGTTAGTGGGTGTACTCTACCTCCATGGACTTAAGGTTGGTTTCACTTAGTTGTAGATCACCACTGATAGCCTTTAGTACCCCAGCCTCCCTGGAGATCGACATGCCCCTGGTATACACCTTGAAGACCTCCCACCTAATCCCACTTGTGGTCTCACCCGCTATATTGCACATAAAGAAAGTTTCAATATCAGATTTGAGGTTGGGCTTGAATACTATGTCTTGGAGGTCTTGGGATTTAAAGCACCAGGAGTTGCCCGACATCAAAGCCCGCTCTGTTTTCAATGTCAGTAGCACCGGGGAGTGATCGGAAAGTGTGCGAGGCAAATTAACAATATCCACCACGCCGCCCATCATTGACCTAGAGACCAAAAACATGTCAATGCGCAAAGACATATCATGCACTGAGGAGTAGAAAGTATACTCTCACGCTCGTGGGTGTAAGAGGCGCCTAGCATCTCATTTTCCTTTTGGGATAGGAGCTATGCTGCTGCTTTGGACTGGGGCATGGGGGCTATGCCTGTGCTGTCCATAGTTTGGTCTAGTATTAAGTTCATATCTCCCCCCCCAGCGGATTGGAACCCCTACATAATGAGAAATAATTGTCTCCACCTCGTCGTAGAATTCGGGGGAATCAATATCTGGCCCTTATGTGTTCACCAACAGTAATTCCATCCCTGCAAGGACACCATGTATGATAACATATTGTCCTCTGGCATCTATTTAGTGTTTCTTCAAGATGAATTTCATGGATTTGTGGATTACTGTCATGATCCCCTTGGATCGAGTTGAGTATGAGGTGAAGTATCTATTGCCCCCCCTCGCTGGAGTGACCCCATGGCATTCGCCTTCCATAGCATGCATTTCTTGCAGAAAAAGAATATTCACTCTGTGTCTGTTTGCATAAACCATATTTTTCTGCGACTTGGTGAAGTTCCCCAGCCCTCTTATATTCCAGCTCATCACCTTCAATGCCATATTAGTTGATGTTTGACGTTTGTGTGCCCCTCATAATCCTCCCAGTACACATTCCACCTGCGTATCTCAAAGTCAACTAAATCCCTGCACTCTGCTGCTAATTTGTTTTCACATTTTACATTCTCCCTCATCCAACCTGCACAACTGGTGTGTAAACGTTTGACCACCCTTGCTGCTGGCTGAGATCCCAACCCATCACTGGCCACCCTCAATGCCCACCCCCAACCAGCAGTGTGAACCCATTCGCCCCCTCTCCCCCTCCCCCTTTGCTCCCCCAAATAGGTTCAGAGGACCAACAGTACGTCAACAATAAATAAGCAGTTGCTATGGGGCGAACTGTTGCCGCTTCAGCCCGCACCACACTGTCATTGGATAGGTTAACAATGTTGGTAGGTGGCAGTGGCTATTCACTATATCAGTACAAATTGCACATCGAGCATGCAGAGGGGATGGACTGATCTGCAGCAGGGGTCGGTCCACTCAGCCCGGGTTCTGCCCGGATTCTTCAGGCTCCTCATGATCAAGTATCAGTATCTGGGCTTCAATGCATTTGACCATCTCGTTGGTGACCGTAAAAGAATACAGCTTGCCCCGGGAATTGGAATTTTAATCGAGCTGGGAACAACATTGCATATTGTATGCCACGGTCACGTAGCATCTTCTTGACCCCTATGAATTGCCTTCTCTCCTGTTGTACTGAGAGTGAAAAGTCTAGGAAAATACGAATGATTTGAGAGCCTAGGCGCAGTTCCTTCTTATCCCTGGCGATGCGAAGCAGATGGTGTCTGTCTCTGTAACTGAGGGTATTTGCGATGATTGGTTGAGGGAAGTCTCCTGGCTTTGGCTCAGGAGTTAGGGCTCGGTGTGCTTGCTTGACCGCGAACATGGGGGACAGCGCTGGGTCCTCCAGCGGGTCTTTAAGAACGGTCTCCACCGCTTGTTCCATGCCGCCCGAGAGTGCATCCTGGGGAACCCCCACTATACCGATGTTGTTTCACCTCAAACGTGACTCCATGTCATCGCACTTGCCTTTGACTATCTTCAATTCCTCAGTGAGGGTCGCGACCGATATCTGGAGTCCTCGCACAGTGTCTTCTGTTGCCCTGATCCTTGTTTCCGCCTTGGTTGTGCACACCCCGTCTATTGCCAGTTGTGATCGTATGGATGCCACGTTGGCAGTTATGTCGTCCAATTTTTCATGTACTTCTGCGAAGCCCTTGGCCATGGGCTCCATCATATGAATAAGGTCTGTGGTGGATGCCACTGTAGGTGGAGCCAATTCCAGCTTGGATCCGGAGGAAGGGCCCAGGCCTTTGCGAGGAGTCGCGCTGACGAATTTGTCCATGGCACCTGATTTCAAACCGCCGCCAGCGCCTCTAGTCATGATGGGTGGATGTGACTGTTATGCTCTAGATGGGCGCAAGGTCGACCAAGTGGTGGGATCCTCCAGACAGCCCCTAGCCAACCTCCTCTCCAGATAGAACGTTACATCCAGAGTCGGCCTCCCCACCTCACATTCTTGGCGCTGGGCGAGGAGCACCCCGGTCGCCCCTTCAGACAGGCAGACCCTCTCCCGCGCTCATTTCTCCTCAGAGCGTGTGGGTGCAACACGCACCGAACACAGGAATCCTTGGGGTGTGCAATCTGGATTCCAGGAAGTAGTAACTTGCAGGGTTACAGCATAGGAGATGTGGTTAATATCAGCTTGTCAGTTTGTATCTCACTACACCCCCGGAAATGTATTATGTCCTTCAATTTGTGTTAGCCCAATTTACAGCTCCTCTCCAGTTTAAGCAGTGCTGTGTTAAGCTGTCTCAGTGTCTTGGTGCCTTCAAATTGGGTTCTGAGTGCTTGGACTCCTCAGTACTAATAGTTTGATTCCTCTGAACGCCCAGAGCGGGGCACCTCCCCCACATCAGCTTGCTAGGCGCGGAATGTAACACCGGACATTTGCCAGTGATCAGGCCGGTGAGTGGGCTGCAGCGCCCCACAGTGCGGGGGCAGTATGAGGCACTCATGCCAGGTCGCTCCGTGCAGGCCTGACAGTGCGTAGAGTGTTGGTATCTGATGTCCAGTCTATCCAGGCACAGGGGCGCATGCAGGCACACTCACCCATGGTACCTCGGGGTAGTCGTGCCCGCCAAAACTGTCTGGTGCAGAGTTCTATCGAGTCGAGCAGTTGCTGCAACCAGGTCTGTATGTCTGGGTGTTTCGGTGTTGTTTGTGAGGAGTAGGAATTCGGTCTTGGAAGTTGAGCTTCAAGTATTCACTGGACATCTAAGACGGATCAGCGAGAGGCAGTGTTTGAGCCTATGAATGTCCTTGATGGGGACTATATAGTATGTTTCCTTTTTTGCAGACGTCAATATTCCACAGATGAAGGTGATGATGGTTTCTACATCATCTCCTGGATAAAGATGAAAATCTTGTAGAATATTCCATTCCAGCAAAGTCCTCCTTTCTGCCCAAAGTCTTTGCCTTTGCATATAGTTTTATAGAGATGCCCATCTCTTAGAGATCTCTGAGCCACAGTTCATCTCTATTATGCTGCTATTGCTAAAATGTCTCTATGCTGACAAATTACTGCATAGAGCACAAAATAACATCAATGGCTGTATCCAGAACATTCTGGATTTAAGTGTTCAGCCAATCCTGCGTTTAACAGAGAAATGAGTTTGTGCTGCCAGTGTTTTCCAGCACCAGCGGTGCCACCATAACACCTCTCTGGTGCCCACACTACCTTAGAGTTTAGCGTTGTAGTCGGTCAGCTGGGCCTTTTATAAAGGCAAGATTTAATTTGTACTGTTTTCGCACATTACTGCCCTAATGCAGCAATAACTTATTTCATGAAAAGGGACACCTTAATTATAGACCCTCCAAGCGAGTTGTTTGGCTCGTTTGCTGCTGTACACTCCCAAGAAAATAATAAAAATAGAAAAAAAAAGAAAATAAGTAGGATCATCAAAGACCCTTCTCTGTTCCCACTTCCAGTCTCTTGAATGTACTAGGCCTAGCAAATGTGTCTGTCCTGACCACCCTCTGTCTCCCCTCCCTAGCTTGGTTGTGCCTGAAATACTCATGCATGGGCTTATTAGATGACAAATTAATCTGAAATGTCACCCGGCCTAGTACGCCAGGCCTAGTACGTTAGTTTATTGTTCTGTATGTCCCTTTCCCTCTCCCCTCTTTTCCCCCACTCTTTGTCAAGCACTTACACTAGTAGATACGCTCTGGCCTAGTATGCTGGTTATTGTTGTTAGATCATTTCGGAATCTTCAAGGCCTAAGAATGAGGACTGTATTCCCCTGTTTCCTTCCCACCTTGAAGTGCTTTGAAGCACTTCACTTGTGTATAAGCGCTTTACAAATAAACAATTACAATTACCATGAATTGTTTCTTGTTTCTCGGTGTTAAAATAAGGGATATATTAAGAGAAAGGGAGGGAAGTATGCTGTCATCCCTTTTACACAGGTACATGAGAGAGAAACCTTTTATAACACCTTTTTTCCACCGACATGATGTAAATTGATTAGTTCATGCAAGGTCATGCACGTCCTCTCATCTCTACTGTGCAATATTGAGTTGGAAGCTGGGGTGCCATCTATTAGACCCATGACATCCTTTCGCTGCATATTTTTAATCTACTTATCTCCTTGAGACTTTAATGACATCATCGTCTGCGATTTATGGAAATCAAAGCAGTTAAACTGGGTGGCGCGTGCAGTCATCGCGACGTTCTTCAACGTTTATTGGCCAACGGGTGTACACGTTTCACACCGCGGCCGCCTTTCACAAACGCATCGGTGTATCTTGGCATGCTACTCGCAGTCAGTCCAACAAACATATCATTATCAGTCGTGTTCAGATCTCATTTTATAGCGCGGGAGTTCACGATGAGACGTTGCCGTTATTGTGAAATGACTTGACACAGTGAAGTGAGTGGAAAGAAATCTATATTCAATACGTCCACCCTTCGACACACGATTGTTCTTGCTTGCATGTTAAACGTCCTCAGATTACCCCCCCCCCCCAAACCCCCGTTTGCTCACCTCCATCCCCTCCCTCTCATCTCCCATGGCTTCTGTAATCTGGTTCCCGTCTTCTGAAGTGACCATCTCATCTCGAGTGCGCTCTACAGATATCCAAAAATAAATAAATGCTTCAACACTCAACAAAGTGTAACCTTTTTCAAGAGTGCTTGTTCCTATTAAATCATACCCTTTGCAGCAGCAGCAGCAGCAGCGCACTTCTGTCCTTGGGAATGCAGCGCAAGTGCACCTCTTGCATATTTGCTGCAGTCTTTATTTCCGCATGCCAGTGGCAGAACAAACAATCAGTGGTGGTGAAAGGGTCGGCGTCACATGCAAGGGGTTCATTGACCCCGGCTATTGCCCCACTACTCACCCCATGGGAAAGACAACGACACTTTTATTTTGTAATTGAGCTTCTTCTGGCAGTGATTTAATAATTTGTGTAGATTTACAATATATAAACGAACTGCATTTTTGTAAAATTTATTATATTCGTTTTGTCACCCTGGTCAGCTGGTGCAACACGTCTCCTAGACTGAGCGCGACCCAATGAGTTCTACCGCGATTTTTGAACTAGTGACAAAAAAAAACAACAAATGTGTAATTTTCAAATGCGAGGCAACATTTCTCAGATGACCTCGAAAAAGTGCAAAAGCAAGCATTGTTCCTACCTCTTGCTCATTCGTAAGACAAGTCAGTATCAATGTCTGATATTCGAAGCCCAAACCTAGGGTTACCAAGCCTCAGACATCATTTAAATGAAAGAAAACTCTCTGTAAAAGGTTGCTTGCAATTAGGGCTAAAGTCAGGACATCAGCAATGGAACTCTGAAAGTTTAGGAGATAACTATTAATTAAAAAAATGTTTTTATAAAGATTTTCAATTTTGAAACATAATCAACATCCGCCTCTCCAATTTCTCCCTTCCCCTCACAGGTTTAAACTGAGGGACATTTTCTGAGTCACACAGTTCCAATGTGAAAATCCCTGAATCCAATTCTATCTCTGACCCAGACCCCAAAAAGCTTTAAGATCTGGGCAAGTCCACCAAATATGGCTCCAGTCTCCCCTCTCTCCACAACCCCTCCAACAATCCGGAGAGGATTGGAGATATATTTTCCAAAGGGTGGTCGGTACATAGTGCCATTGTACCATAACTTTATACAAGATCTATCTAAATTGTATTACCCTTGTCAACCTTGGTAGTTCCTCCAAAGAAACTCCAATTTATTCTGAGAAATACTTCCCAAAGTTCTCACCCACTTCATCATATATGACCATCGCATCTCAGGGGTGCTTTCAGAGAGGATTTTATATAAAGAGGGGATCAGACAACCCGTCTCCTTTCATTTTGTAAAAGCATCTATTTCTATCCCTGGTATAAATTGTGCATTGCGAAAGTGAGGTGTAAAAAGTGATGGCAATGATGTGATCCCAAATTTGCCAATTAGTTTGTCCCGCATATCTCCCACTATACTTGTGATTCGACTGAAATACATATTTTTGGGCCCGTTCTCCTTTTGTATCCGAAGGACTTCATTTAGTGGAGTCCCCACCACCGCCCTATCCCTGTGTACAAATATTCCACTAGAATCTAAGTAGAACCATTCTCTTATAACCCCTAACTGTGATGTCTCGTAATGAGTCTGAAAATTCGAAAGCGGGAGACCCCTTTTATTCTTTGTAGTCATCAAAATCTTGCAGGTGACACATGAATGCTTGTTTTTCCAAACAAATGCTATAATCATTTTGTGCAATGCTTAAACAATTTCACTGGTATCAGTATGGGAATCGCTGGAAAAAAATACAAAACCCTAGGAAGAACCACCATTTTAATGGTAGTAATCCTCCCAATCCATGAAATAGATAGAGGGCTCCATCTTGTCAAATCTGATTGAACCCTTGCCAAGAGAGGAATATAGTTTGTATTATACATGGTCTCGAGAGATTCCATTAGGGTAACCTCCAAGTACCTGATACCTCTGGTCGCCCACCGGAATCTAGAGGAGCTTTTATCTTGATCCAACCTGTCAACACATATGGAGAGATTTAGTATTCCGGATTTATTAACATTCACCTTCAGCCCAGCTACTTTTCCATAAATCTCTAGTTCGTGTACTACATTGATCAGTGATGCCTCCGGATCTGTCAATGTCAACAGCATACCATCAGCAAATCATCAGCAAATTATGTTACCTTATGCCCCCCCCCCCCAAATGGAATCCACTTCACTTCCTCCGCTATCCTCAGACGTGTCAAAAAAAGTTCTAAAAACATAGTGAAAAGGAAAGGGGAGAGAGGATACCCCTGGTGAAGCTGTATATTTGAAGAGAGTTGTCCATTAATCAGCAACTGTATCAAGGGATTATTGTAGTTCACCCCCACCATGTGAATAGGCATGCCCAAACCCCATGTAGTGCGTAGTATTGTATAAAAACGACCACTCCACCCTATCGAAAGCCTTTTCTGCATCTAAGGAGAGGAGAACTGTTGGATGGAAATCCAGTTTTTGTCACTTTTTCAATTAAATGGGAAATCCTCCTTGCATTATCAAAGGTCTGACAAAACCTAATAAAACAAGATTGATCCGGGCCTATTAACGCAGGGAGTCAACAGTCCAATCGGGTAGATACAATTTTGGTATAAATCTTTCCGTCTATATTTATCAATGCAATAGGACGATACTGAGTCAAGTCTTTATTAGGTTTGAGGACAAATCACTTTTGCCTCATCCATAGATTGTGTAATGTTACCCACACCCTGAAAGGTGTTGAACAAAGTGGCCAGCTCTGGCGCCAATAACCCCTGACAATTTTTATAAAAAGTGTTTGGGTACCCATCTGAACCCAGAGACTTATTTATATGCAGTTGTTTGATTGCTGCCAACACCTCCTCAACCATAATTTCAGCTTCCAAAGTTTCACGTTCCAATGGGGTAATTTTCAGGAGAGGTAGGGGCTGCAAGTAATCAATTTGGTTAGCTTCCTGAGGGGAGTCTGGAGAATACAAGAAGGCATAATTAGTAAATTCTTCCAATATTGAATTAATATTCGTGAGCCGATGGCCCTCAGCAGTTCTAATAGTTTCTATAGTCTTGGATGCATTTTGTTCCCTAAGAGTCTTTGCCAACAGTGTATCAGTTTAAATGGACTTCACATAGTACCTTTGTCTAGCATACAACAAAGCCTTTGCTGCCCCTTTAGTCTGCAGCAGTTCCAACTGACCTTTTGTGCCCCTATACACTTTCAAATTTAGCCCTAGTCGGATGTTCCTCCAAACGTTTGAACATATGTTTCAATTCCCCCTCTACATGCAGCCCCAGCTGTCTCAACTGTTTATCTCTCTGTGTCTTTAAGACTATTAAATTACCTCTCAAGACTGCCTGAAACCCGTTCTACCTAATATTCTCTGATTTCTGGGATGGGGGATTAATCTCAAAATATTATTTGATTACATTTCCTATTGTTTCAGTGAGACCCGCATCCTTCAGCAGTTCCACAGGAAAATTCAATTTCCATAAGGTATATTGTTTTGAAGTGAATTGAAGTGTAACCAAGATCGGGGCATGGTCCGAAAATGATATGGTTCCCAAATCAATTCTGACCGCCCTTCCCAACGATTAAACTGGAAGCCAAATGTAAGCTATTTGAGAGTGTGTCCCATGTACTTGAGAATACAATTTAAAGCCCTTACCTTTTCCCTAATTGCCCTCCAATCGTCCCTAATTCTCAAACCCTCCATCTGTCCTTTAAGGGCCCGGGATGGTGCTGCAGCCCGTCGGGAGGAGTGCCGGCTCCTATCATCCGCCACGGTCCATGCCAAATTAAAATCTCCCACCAACACTATGGGGGTCATCACAAGCTTGCCGGTATCCTGCCGCTAAATCCACCAGGATGCAGGCAAATGGTAAAACCATTACCAGCACCTGACCAGCCGGTATTACTGGCAGATTACAGGTTCCAGAAAGGGCATGGAGTCTCCATGGGGGGAATTCCGGTTCTACCACTGTTTTTGTCAGTGCAGGGCCTGATTTATCTCCAGCTTTTAGCTGGAGGTAAATCAGGCAACCCCACTGGCAAACTTGTCGTTTGTCGGTCGGAAAAAGTGCTGGTTTATGTTATTACTGGCACTTCTTTTCCAGACTGGCAAACTTGAGCCCCTATTTCTCCCTGGGCCAAGTATTTAAGCCGTGCTAATAACCCCCCCCCCCACACAAACCCATCTTGCTCTTTGTTCAGGGCATAAATGTTTGCAAACATTATGTAAAGGTATCCAATCTGGATCAGCATAAATAGAAAGCAACCTTCTCTGTCTGCTTTCACCCTGATACATTTTATGTAGAGGTTACCCCTTAACGCCACTAGAACCCCACATGGTTTGTCCATAGATGCCATAGATGCCGTCTGAAACAGGTGAGAATATCTCCTAAACCTCACCATATGTATATCCGACCTCTAGATGTGAGTTTCTTGTAATATATCAGCCTTTTCCCTTTGGAGGAAGTGATCCACTTTTTTCCTTTTCACAGAGTAGTTGAATCCCCTAATATGTTGCATTAAATGTTTGAATTGTAGTTCCTGATGGTAAGTAGCTCTGATAGTCCTTCCCTGGATTGCCCAGTCCCCGATTCCACTTTGTAACCAGATAGAATAAGACCTCAAAGCCCCTCTCTGATGCCCCATACCTAAGCACAAACATCACGCTGTGTTACCCATTTCAATTCCTACAACACCGGTTAAAAACCCTCCCCCAAAACATTTCCTCCCCCATCACATCCCTATGAACTATAAACTGAACAAACTTTCGGGTCATGGCCAAAACACCCAAGGATCCCAAGGAAATGTTGTCCAAAGTGACCCATTAACAGTTGAGGGCTCACTAGGCTCTCTCGTCGAAAACTGAGAGGCCGCGACTTAGACTCTAAATGTCTGGAGAGTGTCAACAATATATATAGCCACAATGTTCATCTTGCCCACCCCTTGTTAGCATAAATATATTACTACCCAAGAGAATGTTCACTCTGAATTGAATCCTTTTGACTGCCGAAGATCCCCCATACTGGTGGTCCCCTTTATTCAAGAGGCCTCTAGTTCTGCTAGGGGGGATTTATGTGGCCTATCTTGACCATTCCCAACATTTACTTCTCAGAGATAGATGCCTTTGCTGAGGTGGCAATGTGAGTTCAGAGTCTTCTTCCCTACACATAATGTTCATACCTTCCCTGGAGGTGGTGATCCGATGCTAAGAACCCTTCCATGTAAAAAGCAAACTGAATGGAAACGTCCACTCATATTTAATGTGCTTCTGGATGAGTATCTTCACAACTTGGCCCATTTCTAGTATTTTCTGGAGAGTGACTGGGCAAGGTGTTGATAAAGCTGAATCTCCACTCCATTTATCCTAGAAGGGCCTGATTGCCTTGCCGATCGCAGGAATGTTCAATTTTTTTTTTTATATAAGCCGCCATTGCCACTCGTATATCTCTGGGCCTAATCCCCGGCTCCCACCTCTTGGGGCCTATGCATACCGTCTATTTGTATAGCCTATGAAGATGCATCCCCCATAAGATCTCCAAATAAGCGGTGGACTGTTTCCTTCATGTCCTTATCTGTAATGTTCTCTGGATGATTCTTCAAGAAAATGTTTGATATCTGTAATCTATTTTCCAGATCTTCACACTGGATCTCCAGATTTTGTGTTATCCTATAGACCTGCTCGAAGAGTTCTTCATTTTTACGTGCGCCCCCAGCCAAATACTTCAGTGCACGTTCTGTAGAATCAGTCAGTACTTCCAGTTTTGCTATTTTCCATTTGATTGCAGCCATAGATTGCTTAAGGTCATCCGTAAGGGAGGCAAACTGATCCTGAAATGAGGCAACATGTTTTTCCTGGAAGGAATTTAAACACTGAAGATCTTCCCTAATTAGGGCAATATCCCTGGCTGAGGCTTTCTGTTGGGCTGCGCAGGCCATGTTCTCCTCATTTGTATTCATGCCAGGATCACCCCCTACATTCCAGCAATGTTGTAGATTCCCATCTGTAGGGGGTTGCTGGGCATTGGAGCAGGCAGGAGTATACTTCCTCATAAGCATCAGGTAGATGGAAAAACCTTCACCCCACTCTCAGGGATTCTCAAAAGGTCGGCCTAGCCCCTGAAAAGAGTCCCCTTTGGTATAGCTAATGCACAAAACCCCACGAGGCCACCACATCATGCCTCTAAGGGATGTCATATAGCGCTTCTCTTGTTAAAGCAACAACCATGAAGGTGAAACAAGCAGCCCTAATATCAGCTAGAAAGAAGATGGAGGGATCAATTCTGGGACTTGGAATACGTCCAGGCTACCTTCTGATCAAATCAGACTTATGCTCCTGATAATGTAATCTGCCTTTAGACTTTGTCAAGAACCCTTCATAGTACCAAAAGAGGGAGCAGAGCCACCCCAAACCGAAAGGCCAGACACCCCAATCAAATATCAGAAGCACTGTGTTCTGGCCACCGATCAAATACATCTCTCCTGTTCCTCCTCCTGACTTGATGCCTTCCCGGGACAATGGACGTGTCACCCTTCGTGGAGTCCAGGATGCTGCGGCACCATTATCCCCTCCACCAGACCTGTTCCTTCAGGAGGGCTGACTCAAGATGCTAAACAAGACAAACTGCCTGCCACCTGCCCCTCAACGTTAGCCTCCACTTCCCACCACAACCCCCAGTGGTCCGTAGAGCACCTGGTCCTAAAGCTTCAGAAACACGCTGTAGAAATGCCCAAGGGAGGGCCTCCCGTTACCCAGCCTTTATCTACTGCTCCATCAACTTTTTCGCTTCATTTGAGAGTTGGGTCACATTAAGAGGCACTCAGCAGCAATCCTTTGTGTCAGAGGTGGGGTGGCATTCAGAACTCCTCAAGGCAGAGCTCCAAAGCTTAAATCTGTCTATCACCAGAAACCATTAATTTAGCATACATGCTGCAAAATGTTCAGATTTGTGCAGCAATATTTGATTTTTCTTGCCTCATAGTTCTGAAACCAATGCTGCTATATCCTAGGGGGCGCTGTACTTGCATTTTGCAACTGGACTTTCCTTATGGGTGGCACTAGACTGACATGTAAATTTATATTCTCCTCTGTGGATGGTACTAAGGGCTAAAGCAAGGTTGAGACTCATGCCAGTAGACCACATCCCACAGAAGAGGCTACCAGAGCTTTCGTTCATTCTTGATTGTGAACTTGGCAAGTTTTATTTGTGTGCAGCGACCCGCACCCTATGTGGGTCAAGTTAATCCAGACGTGGACCCCCTGCTCTCAGCAGTCTAGAGAGCCAACTACATCACACTTGAGACACCCAACAGGTACAAACACCTTTTCGAGTCGCTAGTTATATTCTTGCTCACAGGAGATTGCCTAACATTTTGATGCTGTATTGACCTTGTGGGTGGGGCCAGATGAATATGGTATGTTATGTTGATTTATACCGCACACTGCTGCCATTTGCATGGTCTCCAGGTGCTCAAGTGGCTCTGTAGGAACACTGAGTAGGGTTGGTTAGTGAGAGAGAGAGGGATAGGATAGAATTTTTGCCCATCTGTTGATGTGTGCAGAACCAGGAGGAACTGGTGTCTGTGCGTGTGAGCTTTCTGGGTGTGCTTTGTTAGGTGCCTTGGGCTTGCTGTGTCCCTAAGGGTGGCATCCAGTGTCTGAGTTGTTTGTTGTTTGCAGGTATTGGGTTTGTAGTATGATTAGAAAGGAGTGTGCAGTTTACATGTTTTTTGTAGGTTGTTTCACTATCCCTCTGGGCATGTGTAATATGTGAGAGGATTGAGCGTGTGGAGAAGAGAAGGGGGTAGTTATTTGGTCTCAGTTGATCTCTGGGTGTTGAGTAGTTTTATTGTCGGTCCTTCATTCTGTATTGTCCTGTGTTTGATTTGGTATTGGTGTATGGTTTGCAGAGTGGGGCATCTAAACTAAATCTAACTAAATAAATCAGTACAATTCTTGTGGGCTAAATTCAAAAGCAGCTCATGCCAAATCAGTACAGTTCTAGTGTGATGAAGTTCAAAAGCAGCGACGCTAACTCAGTACAATTCGAGTGTGGCTGAATTCATATGGAGCGGATGCCAAATCACTACAGTTCTATTGTGGCTAAATTCTAAAGCGGCATTCACTAAATCAGTACATCAGCAGTGTTTACTAACTCAGTACAATTCTAGGGTGGCTAAATTCAAAATCAGCAGGTTGAAACACTTTTTACATAGATGGCTTGAAGCACAAAACCATTCCATCAGTGTTCACTGAAGCTTTATTTATGGGTTAAACATCCATGGGACAGTCAAGTAAAGGTACAGATGTGCCTTTAATTTTCTCAAGAACATTAACCAATCCCCGCTCCAGTCGTGATTCTTCGTATGCTCATTTTCTGTGGGTGAATCTTTATATATAGTATTAACGTGGACTGGAGTGAGAGCAAAACCTCTTGCTCTCTCTATTCCTACCAATAATGATATGTTCTAACCTTCCCTTTCCCCTTTCACCATATCTGACAACAAAAAATTTGCTTTGAAAGAGTCTCAAACCATTTAAGCTAATCAAACTCTGCCAAGCAGGCAATATCATCATTTTTTGGGGGCAGACCAGTCATTAGCTTTCACACCAGAGGAAGCCTGCCAATAGCATAAACCTCTCTTAATAGGTTTCAGGAAACCTAATCGGTACACCTCTAATGAAATCTTGTGTTTTAAGGTTTACCGTTGTCCAAAGTGGCACATTCAGTAATCTTCATCTGTCTAGCTTTCATCAAGAGACCTGGGAAGCCCATGAAAACAATAAAGGATGGTCAACCCCCCCTCTAACCACCAAGACCCACAAGGAAATGGTTGGCACAGATGCCTTTTGATCAATGCTCGCTCATTCGCCAAACATGCTGTCAACATTTCGCCCTCCTTTTGGAGGACCAAATAATGATATTGATATGTATGTGCCCAATCTCAAAGACTTCATCACTAAGCTTCCTGCCCATCTATTGACCACCGTCCTACAGCCTGACTTTCACTGACAAACCTGCATATGTGGCCACAGACCTATCCGTTGATTGCCAATAACTCAAAATACTCCGAGATTTCAACATCCGGCTCCAACAAGTGGACAATATTACTACACACCTGTGGCGATGCGCCACGGCGCCCACGGGGGGTGTTGGGCGCACCGGTGATCGGGGGCCCTGAGAACCGAGGCGGCGGGTCGGTTCCTTCGCTCTCGGCTGTCATAGGCGCCGAGAGTGAGGGAACGCGAGTCGCCGCTCAGAGATGCGGCGAACCACGGCTGCACTCACCTGAAGGGAAACCCGACCCCGAGGGGGGTGGGATGACGGGGAGGACTCTCGATGGCGCCGTGGGAGGTGGGCGACCGGTCCGCCAGTGTGGTGTGTCCCGCGGCGGCCCCAGAGCAGGTCGCGGCTGGAAGGGACCCAGAACCCGCCCATATCCGGCGCGATCACATGATCGCCTCGGACGATTCTCTGGAAACCGGAAGCAGGGAATAGTGCACGCTGGCATGGCAGCCTTTGTGGGAGGCGGGACAAATCCTCGGCAGCCAATAAGATTTCAGCTAGGCCAGGCTGATGCCGATTGGTGGGGACTTGAAAATGAAGACGCCTATAAAAGCGCGCCAAATAAAACTAACGAGGTTCTCTCATTTTTCAGGAAAGGGAAGAGGAAGAGGAACGAAGACTGGAGTGGTGGGCCTATCCGGACACCACGAGATAGGACAAAGTTGGGGATTGCCTCAATCTATTCTGGGAGGGTCAAAGACTGGTGAAGGAAACCAGAGGACTATATTCTTTGTTTTGCTAAGGACCCTTAACCCGTTAGAAATAAATATTATTTCAGCATCCGCCTGTTTCCTGAAGTCTAGTTTGTCACACTGGCGACGAAGGTGGGATTGCGACAACGACATGGAGGCACTGATCAAAACTCTGTCAGAGGGGCAGCAGCAGCTACAACAATTAATACAGCTGCAAACCCAACAGGCGGCTGCCGATAGACAAGCTTTCCAGCAGGCCATCCAACTGCAGGGTACTATACAAACCACGGCCCAGGATAAACAACATGAGACCATAGCCCGTCTCATGGATGTGGTGGCCAACACCAGGAATCAACCATTGGTGCCATCAGCTCTACTCCAGAAATATAAGGAGGGGGAAGACCCTGCCTTCTTTTTCACTAGTTTCGAGAGGATCGCCAGGAATGCGCAATGGCCTCCGGACCGCTGGGGACAATATGTCGCCCCCCTGCTATCCGGGGTGATGCAGGGTGCCTATCAGACGGTAAACCCCAACGGTAGCACCCCTTACGGAGAAATAAAGGCCGCAGTCCTGGACCGGCTAGGCCTAGACGAAGAGGCTTACCGGATACAGCTAAGAGAGGCCCGACTCAGGACGGGAGAAAGCCCGCGCCAATTGTACTATCGTATAAAAGATTTGGTCGAGAAATGGCTGCTACCTCCCACCCCAGCGAATCAACCCATCCTCGACAAGATCATTTTGGAGCAATTTATCGAAGCCCTACCGGGGCAAATGCAGAGGTGGGTTAGACAGCACCACCGGCCCACCTTGACCGAGGCAGTAGATATCGCCTCAGCATACCAGAAGGCGGGTCACCACAAAATGCAGCCAACTGGAATAACAGCCCGGATTGCTATCCCGATATCTGACCCCCTTGCCTTCAGGGGCGTCAGAACCCTAACCCCGAGATGGAGACACGTCGACGACATCTCCCGGAAACCGGAAGACAAGAAACCGGGAGGTGAGGAAAAACACCCGTTGGCAGCACCAGGATATAAGCAACCGCAGTGCTACGAGTGCAACGAATGGGGCCATATAGCCAGGTTCTGCCCCAGAAGGAGACCAGCCGAACCGATGGACATCGGGTACCTGAGCCCTGGGTCGGAGGAAAAAATCCCGGGTCCCTATGTGGTGGACATCCGGGTGGACGGCAGACCCTCGCGCGCTCTACTTGACAGCGGCAGCCGACAGACCGCCATTTCACCAACCGTGAGTAACACTCCTTATTTATCTAATAAAACAGTACCAATTAGATGTATACATGGGGATGTGAAGTGTTATCCCATGAAGGATGTGGTGGTAGAACTAAATGACACAACCACTCCCTTAAGGGCTGCCGTCCTGCCGTGTCTGCCTGCCCCGGTAGTTATAGGGACCGATCTGCCAGGATTTGGACAGGCCATGAATGCTCTGGAGGAAAAGAAAAAGATTCTGCACGGTTCCGACACACCATCGGCGGACTCCGCTTCCCTGTCCCCTTTGCCAGGAAGGAAAAGACGAACCCGGATGGAATGGTGTCAGGCTAGTTACATGACCAGACCCATCGACTGGAGTCTGGAGGAAAATGAAGACACCATTAGGGGGGAGACCCTAACTGACCCGACTCTACGGGTAGCACGAGAAAGGGCAACACAAGAAGGGGAACCCGATCTAAGTAAGGGACCAGGGTTCCTACTACGCCGGGGTCTGCTATATCGAAGATACAAGGGCGAGGATGAGGTCGCCAAAGAGCAGTTGGTGCTACCAAGGAAACATCGTGCCATAGTTGTACAACTGGCACACAACCATCCTTGTGGCGGTCATATGGCTTCCCTCAAGACTCAGCAAAACCTATTGAAGCGATTTTACTGGCCGGGTATCTACGGGGAAGTAGCGCAGTTCTGTAAAAACTGCCCTACATGCCAATTGACCAGCGGTGTCCTACCAGCAAAAGCGCCCCTACAGAAAATGCCTCTCATAGCGGTTCCCTTCCAGAGAATCGGCATGGATATCGTTGGTCCTTTGGAACCTGCTAGCAGGGGGTATAGATATCTGTTAGTGATCGTCGATTATGCCACCCGATACCCGGAAGCTTTTCCCCTAAAGGGAACATCAGCCAGAGTCCTGTGTGATCAGCTTATCCCGTTTTTTGCACGAGTGGGGTTGCCTTCGGAGATAATTACAGACCAGGGTACGAATTTCATGTCCGCCCTTCTACGGCAAGTATGTGAACGTCTCCAAATTAAACAAATGAGAACCTCTGTATACCATCCCCAGACAGATGGACTGGTCGAACGATACAACCAGACCATCAAGAAAATGCTGAGGAGGGTGACCGGGCCGGACGCTAAGAACTGGGATCGGGTGCTGCCTCTGGTGTTGATGGTGTTAAGGGATACACCCCAATCATCCACTGGTTTCTCCCCCTTCGAACTTCTATTCGGAAGACAACCCCGAACGATATTGGATCTGGTTAAGGAAGAATGGGAAGCCAGCGAGGAAGTATCACTCACTGAATATACAGAGGAGCTAAAGACCCATCTGACGGCTCTGCGTACCTTGGCCGAAGCCAACCTCAGCCAGGCTCAAACGACCCAAGAGAAGAACTATAATAAGGGTAGCCGAATGAGGACCTTCAAGCCTGGAGACCAGGTACTAGTACTCCTACCTACATCTGCAAACAAACTATTGGCCAGATGGAGGGGGCCGTACAAAATAACGGACGTGCTCAGCCCAGTGACCTATCGGGTGCATCAACCTGATAGGACCACGACCAACAAAATATATCACATCAACCTTCTGAAGGAGTGGAATGGGCCGAGTCTGGGCGCCTTCACCGAACCCGTGGAACCAGAATCAGAGGAAACCGTGAACACTGTTCCCGATACCCTCGAAGCCATCAATTGGGGTGATGACCTATCCCCGAGAATGAAATCAGACGTCGTGAACAAGTTATTCCCCTACGCCGATGCCTTTTCTACGTTACCCGGTCGGACCAGTGTACTGGAACACGAGATCAACACAGAGCCAGGAAAAACCATAAGGCTCAGACCATATCGAATCCCCGAAGCCAGGCGAAGAGTTATCAATTCGGAAGTCGATGAAATGCTGCGGAGGGATATCATTGAGCCATCCAACAGTGTATGGTCGTCGCCCATAGTGCTGGTTCCCAAGCCGGACGGGTCCGTCCGCTTCTGTATGGACTACAGACAACTAAACACGATTTCCCAATACGAAGCATATCCTATGCCGCGGATGGACGAACTCTTGGAAAGCCTCGGAGCAGCCCTCTTTTTAAGCACCCTAGATTTAACCAAGGGTTATTGGCAAATACCCTTGCGTTCCCGGGACAAGGAGAAAACCGCCTTTTCCACACCAAGGGGACTCTATCAATACAAGGTTCTACCCTTTGGACTACACGGCGCTCCTGCCACGTTCCAAAGACTAATGGATATCGTCTTACGACCACATGACGGATATGCGGCCGCTTATCTGGATGATATTGTGGTGTATAGCGAGTCCTGGGAAGCCCATCTAAACCATTTGGAACTGGTGGTGGCCGATCTGCACAGGGCTGGTTTACATATAAACCCGAAAAAGAGCACGATCGGAACCCATGAAACCAAATATCTGGGGCACATAGTGGGGGGGGGGGTCCTGAAACCACAACTATCCAAAACTCAGGCTATACACGATATCCCGACTCCCACCAACAGAAAACAGATCCGAGCGTTCCTGGGGCTCGTTGGGTATTACAGGAGGTTCATACCCGACTTCTCTTCGGTGGCCGCCCCCTTGACCGATGCTTTGAGGCTCAAAGGTGTTCCAAACCTGACCAACAACCAGAGCGCCCTGAACGCCATAGAACTCCTGAAACATAGGATTTCATCAAATCCTGTACTTTGTTGCCCGAACTTCCAAGACCATTTCTATCTACAAACGGACGCCTCAAACCAGGGTTTGGGGGCTGTACTCTCGCAAGACCGGGGGGGCGACCTACGTCCTGTATGCTTTGTCAGCCGGAAGCTACTACCTCATGAGGCTGCCTATTCCACCATAGAGAAAGAATGTCTGGCCATCCGATGGGCCGTCGATTCCCTCAAATACTACCTGTTGGGCCGCCGGTTCACCTTGTACACAGACCATGCCCCCTTGCAATGGCTTGCGCGACATAAAGACACCAACCAGAGAGTGCTCCGCTGGTTCCTCTCCCTCCAGCCTTATGACTTCCTCACGTTACACAAACCGGCCAGGTTTCAGCTGGTGGCCGACTACCTGTCTAGGTGTGCTTCCCGGCCCGAACGGCCTGGGACTGGGGTGGGGATGTGTGGCGATGCGCCACGGCGCCCACGGGGGGTGTTGGGCGCACCGGTGATCGGGGGCCCTGAGAACCGAGGCGGCGGGTCGGTTCCTTCGCTCTCGGCTGTCATAGGCGCCGAGAGTGAGGGAACGCGAGTCGCCGCTCAGAGATGCGGCGAACCACGGCTGCACTCACCTGAAGGGAAACCCGACCCCGAGGGGGGTGGGACGACGGGGAGGACTCTCGATGGCGCCGTGGGAGGTGGGCGACCGGTCCGCCAGTGTGGTGTGTCCCGCGGCGGCCCCAGAGCAGGTCGCGGCTGGAAGGGACCCAGAACCCGCCCATATCCGGCGCGATCACATGATCGCCTCGGACGATTATCTGGAAACCGGAAGCAGGGAATAGTGCACGCTGGCATGGCAGCCTTTGTGGGAGGCGGGACAAATCCTCGGCAGCCAATAAGATTTCAGCTAGGCCAGGCTGATGCCGATTGGTGGGGACTTGAAAATGAAGACGCCTATAAAAGCGCGCCAAATAAAACTAACGAGGTTCTCTCATTTTTCAGGAAAGGGAAGAGGAAGAGGAACGAAGACTGGAGTGGTGGGCCTATCCGGACACCACGAGATAGGACAAAGTTGGGGATTGCCTCAATCTATTCTGGGAGGGTCAAAGACTGGTGAAGGAAACCAGAGGACTATATTCTTTGTTTTGCTAAGGACCCTTAACCCGTTAGAAATAAATATTATTTCAGCATCCGCCTGTTTCCTGAAGTCTAGTTTGTCACAACACCTTACTGCTATAAATCTCTACCAAATGGTTAATGGTCCCACCCACATAGCTGTTCACACATTGAATCTCATTATTAGTAATGAGAACATTGTCACGTTCTGCCCCTCAGTTCACCTTTCATGATTACAATTTTCACAAATGCGCCCCCAGTCACAGAACAATCAGAAATACCCTGCACCCATATTAGACACAAGAAAGACAAACCAAACATCCTAATGTAGAGGCGTGAAGCAAATAAACTGGCCCTTACAGTAGATCCACAAATTACAACTCCACAATTGTCACAAATGGATAAACTCCACCTTGGACAGCATGGCATCACAAATGCCATTTGAAAGTTCAGAGAAGAAGAAACTTGCTAAATGGTTCGTTCCAAAATAAAACCTCATTAAATAGTGGCAAATTTAGAAAGATCTGGATGAAAAAAGAGCCAAGGAGCAGAATATCTTGCCTACAAGGAGCAGTTATGTTTCTAAAGGGACGAAATCCTCAAAGCCAAGAAAGCACATTACTCTGTACGCATTGAAGTAGCACAATATAGCCACAAGGAAATGTTTAAATCATCCAAGAATTCAAAGAACCAGCAACCTGTAAGCCAAGCCCAATACCAACTAAGAAAACTCTTTGACCAAATTGCTGTGCACATCAGAATAAAGATCGTACAAATCCAAGAACACCTGGACAGTTAAGAAACACTGCGACTCAACCCGACCAAGGGACCAACACCCATTGAAACAGGCACCCCTTCTCTGACTTCTTGTTTTTAGGTGCCCCCATGCCCCCGTGTGCTTGCTTGCAGCCACGGCTTCCTCCCGTGCTATATCCTGCCTCCCAGCCCTCCCCCTCCCGTGATTGGCTGCCTGTATCAGGCATTTGTGTCCATGCTCGCTGCACCGGGGGATCAAGCCATTTAACATCCGGGATCCCCCGGTGAGCAGGTGAGTGCCCTGAAGCCCCCGGCCTCTGTAACATCTTGGGCCTTGTTTTTAGATGCCCCCATGCCCCCGTGTGCTGGCTTGCAGCCACGGCTTCCTCCCGTGCTATATCCCGCCTCCCAGCCCTCCCCCTCCCGTGATTGGCTGCCTGTATCAGGCATTTGTGTCCATGCTCGCTGCACCGGGGGATCAAGCCATTTAACATCCGGCATTCCCCGGTGAGCAGATGAGTGCCCTGAAGCCCCCGGCCTCTGTAACATCTTGGGCCTTGTTTTTAGGTGCTCCCATGCCCCCGTGTGCTGGCTTGCAGCCACTGCTTCCTCCCGTGCTATATCCCGCCTCCCAGACCTCCCCCTCCCGTGGTTGGCTGCCTGTATGGTGCCACCACCATCACCCTACATGAGGCTAGCTACGGTGAGTTTGCCCCCAGATGCCCCTACTACCATTTCAAACACTGTAAAAGTGTTTTGAAATAGCATTCCAGCGTGCTTGGCGCTCCAGTCCCCTTCCTCCTTCCTCCCTCCTTCCCCAGCCCAATCCCGCCTCCCAACCCTCCCCCGGCACCCTGATTGGTCTCCTGGCCACATATCATGAACCCTTCCAGGGCAGCCCTCTGCCCGGCAGCCCATGTGACTAAGGGCCCCAAGGCCAAGGGCGGCTCCGACATTGGCGGCTCCAAGATGTGTCTGCAGGGCGGCTCCGACATTGGCGGCTCCAAGATGTGTCTGCAGGGTGGCTCCGACATTGGCGGCTCCAAGATGTGTCTGCAGGGCGGCTCCGACATTGGCACCTCCAAGATGTGTCTGCAGGGCGGCTCTGACATTGGCGGTTCCAAGATGTGTCTGCAGGGCGGCTCCGACATTGGCGGCTCCAAGATGTGTCTGCAGGTGTCCGCAGGGGACGCCAAGGAAGCCAGCAGCTAACAGACACCAACAAAAACTGTGAGTGTGGCATGGGTGGGGAGTAGAGCAATTACTCTACTCCAGAAAACCACTACCACTCTATCTTACCTCCCAATAACATAGAGTGCCATAATATTAGCATGTCCACATCTAGATAGAATTGTAAATATTAGCATGTCCACACTTAGATAGAATTGTGAACATTATCCTGCGTCGCATCTAGATGGAACTGTGAATGTTGGCATGTCCACACTTAGATGGAATTGTAAATATTAGTATGTCCACACTTAGATAGAATTGTAACTATAAGCATGTCCACACTTAGAATTGTGAACATTATCCTGCGTCGCATCTAAATGGAACTGTGAATGTTGGCATGTCCACACTCAGATAGAATTGTAAATATTAGCATGTCCACACTTTGATAGAATTGTGAACATTAGCCTGCGTCACATCTAGATGGAATTGTGCATATTAGCATGTCCACACTTAGAACTGTAACTATTAGCATGTCCACACTTAGATAGAATTGTGAACATTAGCCTGCGTCGCATCTAGATGGAACTGTGAATGTTGGCATGTCCACACTCAGATAGAATTGTAAATATTAGCATGTCCACACTTAGATAGAATTGTGAACATTAGCCTGCGTTACATCTAGATGGAATTGTGAATATTAGCATGTCCACACTTAGAATTGTAACTATTAGCATGTCCACACTTAGATAGAATTGTAACTATTAGCATGTCCACACTTAGATAGAATTGTAACTATTAGCATGTCCACACTTAGATAGAATTGTGAACATTAGCCTGCGTCACATCTAGATGGAATTGTGAATATTAGCATGTCCACACTTAGATAGAATTGTAAATATTAGCATGTCCACACTTAGATAGAATTGTGAACATTAGCCTGCGTCGCATCTAGATGGAATTGTGAATATTAGCATGTCCACACTTAGATAGAATTGTAAATATTAGCATGTCCACACTTAGATAGAATTGTGAACATTAGCCTGCGTCGCATCTAGATGGAACTGTGAATGTTGGCATGTCCACACTTAGATAGAATTGTAAATATTAGCATGTCCACACTTGGATAGAATTGTAACTATTAGCATGTCCACACTTAGATAGAATTGTGAACATTAGCATGTCCGCACTTAGATAGAATTGTGAACACTAGCCTGCGTCGCATCTAGATGGAACTGTGAATGTTGGCATGTCCACACTTAGATAGAATTGTAAATATTAGCATGTCCACACTTAGATAGAATTGTGAACATTATCCTGCGTCACATCTAGATGGAATTGTGCATATTAGCATGTCCACACTTAGAATTGTAACTATTAGCATGTCCACACTTAGATAGAATTGTGAACATTATCCTGCGTCGCGGCTAGATGGAACTGTGAATGTTGGCATGTCCACAATCAGATAGAATTGTAAATATTAGCATGTCCACACTTAGATAGAATTGTGAACATTAGCCTGCGTCACATCTAGATGGAATTGTGAATATTAGCATGTCCACACTTAGAATTGTAACTATTAGCATGTCCACACTTAGATAGAATTGTGAACATTAGCCTGCGTCACATCTAGATGGAATTGTGAATATTAGCATGTCCACACTTAGATAGAATTGTAAATATTAGCATGTCCACACTTAGAATTGTAACTATTAGCATGTCCACACTTAGATAGAATTGTGAACATTAGCCTGCGTCGCATCTAGATGGAATTGTGAATGTTGGCATGTCCGCACTTAGATAGAATTGTAAATATTAGCATGTCCACACTTAGATAGAATTGTGAACATTAGCCTGCGTCGCATCTAGATGGAACTGTGAATGTTGGCATGTCCACACTTGGATAGAAGTGTAACTATTAGCATGTCCACACTTAGATAGATTTGTGAACATTAGCATGTCCACACTTAGATAGAATTGTGAACACTAGCCTGCGCCGCATCTAGATGGAACTGTGAATGTTGGCATGTCCACACTTAGATAGAATTGTAAATATTATCATGTCCACACTTAGATAGAATTGTGAACATTAGCCTGCGTCGCATCTAGATGGAACTGTGAATGTTGGCATGTCCACACTTAGATAGAATTGTAAATATTAGCATGCCCACACTTTGATAGAATTGTAACTATTAGCATGTCCACACTTAGATAGAATTGTGAACATTAGCATGTCCACACTTAGATAGAATTGTGAACACTAGCCTGCGTCGCATGTAGATGGAACTGTGAATGTTGGCATGTCCACACTTAGATAGAATTGTAAATATTAGCATGTCCACACTTGGATAGAATTGTAACTATTAGCATGTCCACACTTACATAGAATTGTGAACATTAGCATGTCCACACTTAGATAGAATTGAGAACACTAGCCTGCGTCGCATCTAGATGGAACTGTGAATGTTGGCATGTCCACGCTTAGATAGAATTGTAAATATTAGCATGTCCACACTTAGAATTGTAACTATTAGCATGTCCACACTTAGATAGAATTGTGAACATTAGCCTGCGTCACATCTAGGTAGGACTTTGAATGTTAGCATGGCCACACTTGGATAGAATTGTAAATGTTGGCATGTCCACGCTTAGATAGAATTGTGAACATTAGCCTGCGTCGCATCTAGATATGATTTTGATTGAAGGATAGCATGCCCGCGCCTAGATGAAACTTTTAGCATGCGCCACACTTAGAACTTTGAACACCAGCCTGCACCGCATTTGGATAGGGTTGTGAATGTTAGCATGCCCACACCTAGATAGAATTCTGAACATTGGCCTGCACCGCTTCCAGATAGGATGGTGAAGGCAAACAGGTGCCACGCTTAGATAAAACTGTGAATGTCAGCATGCTAAAGGTCAGGTAACCCACTAACTAATATAACCTCAAACTCTGCATACTTATCTCACTCAAAAACTCACACAACCATCTCTCGCACCACAAGCCACACGCACTTCACAACACTGCAAAAACACATAAGCCGAAGCAACAGCACACGCGGACTGCTACCGATCCAATACCCGCACCAAAGCTCAGCACCAGGTGTATACCGAGTTGAAGCTGCCAACAGAACACCACTCCTCTCACTATCCTACTCCCTCTTCACCTTACTAACCCATCCCACCTTATCGTTTACAGATCCGCCAGAGCGCCTGGGGACCAATTCCGTTGGTGATGGCGTGCGGTACAAATACCTTTAACATTTAACATTTAACATCACACAATAGATAAATGGAGCATAGTTCACGATTTTCACGTTATTTAGTGTCCACTGTTATTCACAAATGCCTCATTGTATCTGCTAGATCCCCTATTTTTACACTATCATCAAATACTCCTTCCAGAAACAGAACATAGATTATTTGATGTTTGAGATAGCAATCTATCAGAAAACCAGCTAGTTCAGCAAATGTATATTTATTGATTTCTTCTAGAACAAACTCAATCTACCCTTCTGTAATTGCTGCATCAAATTTGGGTAGGTCCTGCTTAACAAGAAATAGGTCTAACTTCCTCATGCCAGCCTCTGCACCCCATCATACCGGCAGGGTCTTATATTCATTTTTGATTTATTCTGATGCAATCTGTTCTGCCTAGTTCACCAGAATTACAGTTTTGTTATTTATTCCTGAAATATCTAGATTTCTATTGTCTGAGTCTAAAAGTCAGTATCCCCCCTATTTTCTCACCTGACGCCCCAATAGCTTATTTTTTGTTTTGTTTTTGTATCACAGTTCAACGGTTATGGAAGAGTATTTGAACAAAAGGTTCCCATCCATATGGTATCTAAGTACCATTCATACACACTGGACTGCTCTCCCTGTGGGAAGAAAACCCTGTCCCTACCTATATAGTGCCTTCTATCCTTAGGCTGGGAGTGCTGTAACGCCTATCTAACAGGGGATAGGGAAGAGACTGACCCTATCTAAACTTCTTACATACCAAGTCTTCAAAGCATACCAAGTAAGATGATAAAAACGTGAGATACTAAAAAGAGACACCTGTAAGTGCTAATGTGAGCTAGTAATATGCAGACGTAATGTACATTATATCCGTCTCTGATCAAATGGTGGTGCACTGTCCTCACATCAGGATTGCCTTCTGTATTTTAATTACCATTGTTGAGAGGCAGACACAACCATTATGAGCCCTTAGAGGGTAGTCAGCGCTATAAAAATGCTCTTACTCAAGAGCATAACTTAGGAATTCCTTAAGCTAATGTAATTATTTTTTACACAGTAAAACTGTCACTCTTTGTTAGACATGTCCTAGTACAGATCTGTTGGACATTGTCTTAAGCATGAGGTCACTCATGCCCTCTATGGTCAACCGGTTTCAATGATTCTCATAACTTTGATCATCTTCTTCAGGACCTGTTATTCGAAATGGATGAATTCTTTAGAGAGAGTAGTCTCTGGAACACTTCTGCTACCTAGGGGTAAAGCAACAAAAGCAAGGATTCGGAAGCGGGAACAAACCTTTGAACAATATCCAAAAACCCACTTGGTGACGGATATAGGTGTGTAGATAGATTACTGTGCTTCTTACCCCATCTAGCCCAATAGCAGTGCCACAACATGTTCAGTACATGCTTCATTGCCTCTGCATTGGTTTGTAGTACTGGTCTCAAGCCTTAACTGTTGGGAAGTGCTGTTATTCCGTTTCTAATCTCCTTAGACTTCTCTATGCATCTCCAGTTTCTTTTTCTCTTGTGCTCTTTATGGTTGTGGTGTAACCTAGCATTTTACCCATCATGAAATGTTATAAAGATTCCCAACCTACTCATACAGCACATCAGAAACACTTCCTTTATTGATGTTGAATAATTCCTCAACAAATCTTCATCACCATCTGCCACCTTTTTGTTAAAATCGACATTAGTTAATAGGGAAGTATTACGCCCCCAACACATGTCTTTCTTAACAATAGTCTGATCACTCACAGCTGTGGTATCTGTCACAGTCGAGGCTACGAAAGCCAGTGAAAGTTTGTAAACATTAATATATTCATGAGAATATTTCGTGCTCTGTAGAAGAGAATGACTAATTTCTTTCAACTTCTTATCCCAAGTCAGACTTCATTGTCTGGATGGCTTCTCTTGTCATCCAATGTCTACTTTTCTCTATTATAATTATGTCTTTAATAGGGTTTAGGCATAGGTTAAATCACCACGGGACATCAATTCCTACCCTAGAAGTCATGAACATTTTATGGAAACAGCTGTAGCTTCACAATGCTTTGCATATAACCCAGCAAAGTCGAAACAACATCAGATGTGAGCTTGACACTACCCTCCCAACCATACACATGTGGCTTACAGTGTAGTGTCAGCACTTAGCAAGGAGAATCCCCACTCCTCTTTAGTTTGATGTGTACACATCGTGCATAACATTTCCCACCCATTCACTACTTCCAATGCCTGATTGTCTGCTAGGTGGATCTCTTAAAAAAATGATACATCCACGTTTTCATGAAAAATAACTATTTGTTTCCTTTTAATCCATGGTTTAGTTCATTCCATGAGCTCAACCACAGGAACGGGCCCTTATTTTATGTAGTCGCAATAGCTTCTCTTTCTGTGCACATGTGTCTTCTGTCAATGAGTGAATTGTATGTGTGGCCCATGCAGGAAGGGAGAGGAGACAAGGTAAAATAGGGATGCAAAGGGAGGCTGTCAAAATATACAGTTTCAATCATATGCGTTTGTTTTAGGAACAATGTTTGAAATCAGCATATTGGGCCGTAAAGGACCCCCACAAAAGATGTATCGTTTGGTGATATTTGATTTGTGCCTTGACTTATCTTATTCCTTTAACCTTTACCCTTGCTTTGTGCTTAATGCATGCAGGTGCACTGGATGCATTTTTTTATGTGTGTCGCATATGTCTTTTTTAAGAGTGTGGCATGTTCCTGCTTCTTTTTCAGTTTTTTTATGTTCCAGGTGGATCCCATGCATTTAACACAATCTGCTCTATGTTAAACAGAAACACTCTTCTTTGAAATTGGTCATGTATTTTTTAAAACCTTATAATTAAGATTTACAAAAAATAGGAATCACTAGCACAACACAATAACTCAAGGGGTCAAGACAGAGGAAACAAGAGGACACCGGGTCATTAGGGTGAGTTTACTGTCCAGCAAAATTGGCCCCATGTCCTTTTCACTATTGGGTGCTTGACTTTAATTTTTACTACGGTTTCGTGACGAAAATTGCATTTTCCAGGTTTGACAAACTGCTATATGTATTACGCAAACGGTTTTCTCAAACGTAATGTTGATGTCCTTGTTTGAGCAAGTTACCTGCCTGTGTTACGTTTGTTCTGCATCTTTTGCCATCCGTCGGGGTGATTTCCTTTGAATCTTTATATAGCTGCTTATGTTTTCCTTTTGCATTTTATTACACTGACTCCTAAGGCTAACCCACCACCACCTGACCCCGAGTGTTAGTAGGCTCATCTTTCATGCTCACCCTTTCACCTCTACCTTGCATTCTCTTTCAAACTTATCTCATTGTGTTCTTTGTTTCAAGTAGTGCTACTGCTTGAGAAGCAGTACTATCTTCCCTTTAAACTTCTGTTTAATGAACCCCACTCCAGGGTGGCATACTGCATACCTTGTTCCCATTTAGTTTCTGACATTTATTCTTTCATGAAAAGCAAAGTTCCATAAATGTAAAAGTTAGCATTTTCGACAATGTGGTTTTCCATCAGAAAAGGTAGTGTGGCGAACCAGAAGGAGTCAGACTAAGTAATGCTATGAGGGAAATTACCTGCCTAACAAAATTCAAAATAAGGCTGCTTGCCAAAGTCCAGAAGAAATAGTCCGTATTCGAAATCCTAACAGCTAAATGGCCCTATCAGTTAGGAAAACTTAACAAAAAGAAGAAGGCCGAAGCAATAGCCTCGGTCTTTGGATTCTGCCTGGCCCTTAACTCAGATCCCTTTTCCAAAAAGTTGATTTTAAAAGTTTGTCAAGTTCTGTGTTTCCTTTCACAGAGTTCATCAATTTCTTGCAGTACAGTCCTCAGCCTCTCTGCAAGTTTTGTATGCCAAGTCACCAGTCTTTACATAGATTCCATATGATTCCCTTTGCTCAGGAAATGCAAGGCTTTCCCTGCCACTTGCACACACGTTTCATCCTGCAGTCCCCTCATTGCCCACCAGACACTCCCCCCTACTATCCCTCTGTCAGCTACTAGCCTCCCCTTTCCTTTCAACCGCTTTGCTCTGCCACACAACCCTCCTTGTGGGATGCCAAACACACGTAGAGGATTCATGTAGTTACTACAGTAACCTGCACCTGGAACGAATCCTGACAGTGGGCCAGGTATTGCACTCATATGGGTTTGAAGGGTAGGCAATGCATCAGACTTAAAACACACCTTGGGAAATTCATGCTGATCATCCCAGAGGAGGACAATTAGGCACCTCAGACCCCTCGTTCGTGGTTGGCACTGCATGTAACTCTGAAGCACAGGAGGGTTGGCCATGCCACCGCATGTAATAATGAAAAGGGGAGCATGTTTCAAACTAGAAGGAACTAGGGACGGCAATCTCTCACTCAAACATCTTCTCAGAGGGTGAGTATCACACATTCGTCCAGCACTCAGATCGCCTGTGAAACGTAGCCCTGCTCCTTCTACTTAGATGGAACCCAAGAAGTAGACTTTGCTGTTTGTACAGCTAACCCATTTCTCCTCTCGCACACCACACATTCTCAACTTACCAGAATGCACAGGCGCACTCTACACACCCTGCACTCACATATGACACATATAACACAAACACTATTGCACATCACCTCTCCTATAAGAATGAAGCTACTCTTAATGAAAAAAATTCAAACTCTAGCTTCCCAAATAACTCTCTATCTCCAAAACCACAATCCCCCCTTAGTTCATAACATACCTCTGCTGCACCCATACACACTCCATATAGACATGGGTGACTAGCAGGGCCTTGACCACCCTCGCACAACCTTAATAGCCAAAATGCACACATGCATAATAGTACCTCCCCATTCTCCCAAATACTTGGACTCCGATCCCTCTGAGGTCGTTCAACCAAAAGCACGTTGGAGCCATAATTACGGTGAAAGGCACTATAACAAATGACACAATGATTGAATGAATGAATGAATGAACACTCTTCCACCATTTCTCACTTTGTACTTGACAGTGTTCGTGTCTTGTTTTTAAATAATGGAACCCTACAGATTCCCTCTTATCCCAGTTCTGTTTGAAGAGAGGGTCCCTGGAATGCCCCTCTGCACCCCATAAGCATGACAGTCCAAAGAGCCAGAAATGCAAGATGCCAGTCACTGTTTGGTCAGACCCCAGGAGGACTAGTGATGTCTACATATGCAAACACATATTCTCTCAGACAACCATCCAAACCTTATCCAGCGGACATCTTCATGGATATAGGTGCCTCAACACTGGAACTGGTTGACTAATGATAAACATCCAGCTGTGCTGACATCATTAGAGACACCACGACATTCATTAGCCACAAAGAAAACTTGCATCCCTGCATGAAGTTACACGGACACACACGAACAATATGCTTACACAGTTTTGTAGATTGGGGACAGATACGCCGGTCTGATAGCACAGCGAGTAGAGCGCTCCCTTTGACATCTGTGCAGAGCTTGCTAACACAGGTTCAAATCCCAGCAGGGCCAAACTCAGCCTTCCGAGGTCGATAAATGAGCACCACACACCGTGGGTAATAATAAGCAGCACTCCGATACCTGAGGGTTCGTAGCGCTACATACATGCTAAATGATTTATTATTATTATTATTTTTATTGTTATTATTATATACATACTGTAAGAAGCCTTTCCTTTTCATTAGCAAAATGCACAAATGCAGAAACACAAGCTTGCAGCCAACTATTGCAACTAACCATATGGAACTATAGGCTCATATAAAGAACCTGGAAGAACCAAGTACCACTAACCTATAAGGAAAATAATATATTATAGATGTATAGAAATCATAGCATAACTATAATTGAATTACTCGAAGCCACAGGCCTCATAATAAGAGACGAGGGAAAACAGATTTTTAAAAAAACCTTTATCTATTGTACATTGTCACCAATGCTCTCAACAATAGCAATATCATTTCAATTATAATTCCAATAGAACAAAGAAAAGCATATATTTTGGAGAAGGACATAAAAAGTTCACTGGTGGCCTTTCTTACATTGGTGACATGTGTTTTGTATTTTAGATAAACCCTCAACGCCTCCCCCGCCGACCCCCAACAATAGTCAACATGACCAAGTATGGCAAAACAATACATCATGGGGCTTTAAAGTCAAGCTCTGAGTCCCCTCACCCGGTGCGTTATCGCCACGCATTTAGAGTATAGACAAGCTTTTCAGTAAGCCAGGTTTGTCAAAGCGTTGTTCCCTTTCTTCAACAAACTCAGAAAAGGATCACAAGACCTTAAGGAACTTCTGATAATTCCTGTTTGCCAATGCACATTCCTTTTCCATAGCCTGAACACCCCAAACCTTTATCCACTACCATGCTACCATCAACCATGCGCCTTTTTCCAGGCTTGGGCTAGTGTAATTCGGGCAGCAGTCAACGTGTGTGATGAGTATTGCCATGGCTCCACTAGCAGCGTACAAGTCCTCTGCTATCGGGCCAAGCAAAATCACTTCTGGGCAAGAAGGCAGCACCACCCCTGTTATATCTTTGTTATGCCCCAGTATCTCTTTCTAGAAGAACCTGGCCTTAGGGCAAGTCCACCACATGTGTCCTAGATCTCCCGTGGAGCCACATTTCCTCCAACATAGGGGTGATAGCTGTGGGTTCATTCTATGTATGCGTTGCTGTGTTAAATACCATCTACAACACATTTTTATATGCTGATTCCTTAATGGTCGTGCATTTAGAAATTTTGTGGGCCCTTTTCCAAATCTGTCCCTATTCCTCATCTGAGATAGTGATGCCCAGGTCTCTATCCCAATGATCCATATATGGAAGTCTATCTTCTGGTTGCGTCCTGTTTAACAGGTGATAAAGCTTTGAGATACCCTTCTCTTCTATGCCCTTCTCTACTGTTCCCTCTCGCATCGTCTGCTCTATTCCGGATGGAGCCCTTTTACCCGCTTCTTTCACCACCCTCTGGGAGATCCAGTGCCTAATTTGTAAATATTTGTAGTGTTCCTTTCCCCCAACATTAAATATTTCCTTACAGTCTTCAAAAAGAACTGGCTCACCATTGTGCTAGAAGTCCATCAATCGTAAAGTGTCTCTGCCCCCCCAACCTTCCCAGAACAAGTTACTCCAACCTGGGGAAAAATCTTTGTTGTATCCCATTGGGCAATAGGGTCCAAGACCCAGAGACTGTTTTTTCCACTCCAGGGCTTGATCCCAGTATTGCAATGTACATGTGGTCACCTCTAATAATGGGCCTCCCGCGCCCTTGATATCGTGCTTAACAAATGGTAACATGACCAGCGGGATGGATGTAAACCCTTGTCCAGACGTTCTCCAATTCGGTGTAGACCAGTATAATAATGGTGCAAGTTGTGCTGCAAGCACATACAGTTTTACCTCGGGTACACTCAGCTCAACCATTAACGGGGATCGAAATAGGACTGTTCTAGGGACCCTAAGCCTTTTCTTATGCCAAATAAAATCAAAAATTGATGCTTGCAGTGTTTTAAGCCTCTGGGCCGGGATTCCGAGAGGGAGGGAGCCTAATGTATAGAGCAATCATGGCAGTAGTATCATCGTTATTGCTGTATTTCAGGTGAACCAGGACAATTCCTACGCATCCCATCTATGAAGGTCTTCCATCAACCTTTTCCACAAGGGAGCTATATTTTCTCCGTACAGCCCTTTGTATTCCTTGGTTAAGGTTATGCCAAAATAATCTATTCCTGTATCTTCCCAGATTAACGGGAACCTGGCGCCATGTTCTGAGACGGTGGGCAGTCATAATGTCGACAGTAAAAATTTCGAAAAATAAATGTCGAAAAAAATTATGTCGACAAACAATAATGTCGACATTTTTTCGATATTTTTTCAAAATTTTCTATTTATTGTATAAATAGATAAATAAATAAATATATAACTAAAACGTGTTGAGTATGAGGGGTGAGAGGGTGGTGGGGGGTTTGGGGGTGGCAGGGGGTGTTGGGTGAGGGGGGTTGGGGGGACACCCCCATAGTAAATGATACTCTTTTTATTTATTTAATTATTGAATAAATAAATAAATAAATATATAATTACTATGTGTTGAGAATGAGGGGTGAGAGGGTGGTGTGGGGGGGGTGACAGGGGGGTGTTGGGTGAGGGGGGGTTGGGGGGACCCCCCCATAGTAAATGATACTCTTTTTGTTTATGTATTTATTGAAAAAATAAATAAATAAATAAATATATAATTAGAATGTGTTGAGTATGAGGGGTGAGAGGGTGGTGGGGGGTGTGTGGGGGGGATGGCAGGGGGGTGTTGGGTGAGGGGGGTTGGGGGGGACCCCCCCATAGTAAATGATACTCTTTTTGTTTAATTATTTATTGAAAAAATAAATAAATAAATAAATATATAATTAGAATGTGTTGAGTATGAGGGGTGAGAGGGTGTGGGGCGGGTGGCAGGGGGGTGTTGGGTGAGGTGTTGATAGTTCTAATTGACATTTTTTTTTCTAAAAAATGACTCTTTACATTATATGTATAGGATGTCGACATTATTGTTTTCAACATTTTTTTTTCGACATTTTTGTTTGTCAACATTTTTTTTTCGACATTATGACTATAAACCTTCTGAGACATCTTTAGGGTCATCAGTTATATAAAAGATCTTTAGATTTGGTGCAATTGATCGTGAACCCAGACACCCCTGCAATTTCCTCTAACCTCCTCATCACCCTCACCATTGTCTGTTTAGTGTCTCTCATAAATAGTAGGACATCATCCGCGTATAAAGCGTTTTTTTTAAAACTATTTTTATTTATTTTTACAACAAGCACACCAAACATAGTAACTTTTGAGGACATACATGATCAGTATCAAAACATCACGTTATACAGTGTTGTTTTCCGTCCTCCCCTCTCCCTCCCCACAAACTCGAGCCATCTCAGCCACACCGTCTACATAAGCATTTTCAGGAATCTCTGTGCTTATTGACTCATCTGAGTCTTCTGTATCATGATTGACCTGGTGGGGGTTTGCCATCGAGGTCACCAGCTGCCTCCAGGCTATCAGGGGGCCCACTTCCTCCTCTCCCTCCTTGGTGACAGCTTCAAACCATACTGCGGTTTCTGCTTCCGCCCATTTCAAGAGGTCCGCCCACCATATCTCCACTCTGGGTCTGTGGGCCGCTTTCCAACACATTGTGATTCTGCGTTTGGCCAAAATATAGGCCAGGTCCTTCATCTTACTGATATGCTTTGAATGACGTGGCCTGGGGAAGTTCCCAAGCATGCAAGCCCAAGCAGACCCTACGTCCAGTACCACTCCCCAACCAGCCATTTTCGTCTTTATTTCCTCCCAGAATCTATGCACCTCAGGGCAAGCCCAGAACATGTACAATAGTCCTGCCTCCTCCTCTCCGCACCTGGGGCATTTTTGTACAGCCGAGCCTCCAAACCTAGCTATTCTACTGGGAGTCAGATAAGCTCTATGGGTGACATACAACTGAATCTGCTGGAGTCTCGCATTCCGGGACACCTTTTTATGGTACCTCTGGGCTCTATCCCACTGTCCCTCTGTCACGGGTTCCCCCACCTCTTCCTCCCAGCCATGCCTCAATTGGAACAGCTCCTTTCCCTCCTTCGCCCTCAGGAGCTCACATATCCTAGATATTTCATGCCCACCCTCCGAGACGTCATACATCGTTTCTAGGGAGGCATCAGGTTCTTCCTCTAGCACAGTCTCGGGCGACCTCTCTCTCACCCGTTTCATGAGCCTAGTATAAGTAATGAATTGGCCTCTATGCACCCCTGTCTCCTCCTGCAGCCTCTGGAATCCCAACGCCTCCCCCTCCTGCCATATGTCTCCAAGGGTGGCCAATCCCATTGGTTCCCAGTATCTACAGATCGCTACAAACAATTGGAAGTCATCCCCGCATAGCACCACCAGCGGGACCTGCTGAGAAAGTGGATCTGGGTCACCCACCGTTCTCCATGTCCTGCGCCAGACTTCCCAGCCCAGCTTCAATAGTCTCCCCATCCTCGCTATTTTAGTTTTATGCAGCCACACTGTCTCCCCCAAAAAGTAAGGAGCTAATTCACCTTGCAAAAGCTTAGCTTCTGCCGAGTCTTCCGCAAACAACCACCTAGACACATACAACAGCTGTCCCACTAGGTAATACAGATCGGAATTCGGTAGGTTTATGCCCCCCTTATCACATGTGTTCTGTAGTTTCCACAGGGCCACCCTATTCCTGGAGTTGCCCCATATGAAGCCCCTGCACATGCTATGAAGTTTCACAAAAAAGCGTCTAGGGATCAAGTACGGGACATTCACAAAAAAGTGCAAGAGTCTGGGCAGGACCACCATTTTGAGTAGAGCTGCTCTCCCCATCATGGCTAGGGGTAATCTAGACTAGAACACCATGCTATTCTTAACTCCCTCCATCGCTTTCTCTGTGTTATGTTTGTGTTCTGTCTCTATTTTGTGGTAAACATTTACTCCCAGATATCTAAATGTCACGGTCTGCCAGGGTATCTGCAAGACGGGCAGCCTCTCCAGTGGAGTACTCTTGTACCTTCCCAGGGGGAACAAACTAGACTTCCCGTGGTTCACCGATATGCCCGAAAGGGTGGCGTAACGATCCATCACCTCCAACACATACTGCAGGTTCTCCTCCGGGTAGTGCAAGTAGAGGAGCACATCATCTGCATACAATGATATCAGGTGTGTGCCCCCTGTCGTGCAGATCCCCACCTCTCCATATTGTTGCCACAGGCATATTGCCATCGGCTCTAATGCCAAGATGTATAACATGGGTGACCAGGGGCATCCCTGTCTGGTCCCCCTGCTAAGTTGCCATTTATCTGATATTGTGGTTCCGGTTTTAACTCTCGCCATCGGGGTACTATATAGCATCTGGACCCATTTAATATATCCTGGTCCCATCCCGTATCCTTTCAGAGTCGCTTTCAACCACGGCCACCGCACTGAATCAAAAGCTTTGACCGCGTTCAGCGACACGATAGCCAGCTTGCCCGAGTCTCCCTCAGTTTGATCAATGATATGATGTAGCCTCCTGTGGTTGTCTGTGATATTTCTACCAGGGACATAACCCGTTTGGTTTGGGTGTATCAGCTTGCCAATTACCCTCTTTAACCTATTGGCCAGCACGGCCGTGAGTATCTTGCTATCCTGATTCAGCATAGAAAAGGGCCTATAAGATCCGCATTCCTCATCTGGTTTGCCTGGTTTTAGGAGCGGGATGATCAACGCCTCACGGAGGGACGCCGGCAGTTCCTCCCGCTCATAGGCCTCATTAAACATGGCCAGAAGTGGCTGGAGTAGCTCCTGCTTATAAGTTTTATAAAACTCGCTGGGTAACCCATCCGACCCGGGTGCTTTACATGTAGGCAGGTGTTGGATCACCGCCTCCAGTTCGTCCACGGTGATGGGGGCGTCTAGGTCTGCTCATCCGCGTATAAAGCGATTTTATGCATCCCTTTTCTTCTGTCAATTCCCAGGATTTCAAAATCACGTCTTAATAGGGCAGCTAGTGGTTCCATGGCCATAGCAAAAATTGGAGGGGAAGTGGACATCCATGGCATGTACCCTGTCTGATTTCTACCTGTGCTGTGCCCTGTCCGTTGACCATACATATTGTGGAGTGAATTTGAAGTTGGCTAGTACCATTCGTACAAATTCCGGGCTGCATCTGAATGCGACTAATGTATATCTGAGGAAACACCAATCCAAACTATTGAAAGCCCGCCTCGCATCTATGGCCGCTATGGAGAATTTCAGCCCCGTTCTAGTCCCCAAGTCTATAACATTGATGGCGCGCCTTATAGTGCCCTTAGCGTGTCTACCAAGGATGAACCCAGATTGATCCCCATGAATAATTGTCGGTAAGACTTTCACCAGTCTCCCGGCCAATACCGTAGCGTATAGTTTAGCATCGCCATTGAGCAATGAGATGGGTAGATAACTTGAGCAATCAGTTGGGTACTTGGCTTGAGGATCAAAGACGTGGTGGATAGTCCCATGTCTTCTGTCATTACCCCAGCTTCTCGGATTCGGTTGACAAGTCGGGCCAATGGCTGTATTGGCTCCTGAAGACCTTACAGTATCCGTTTCCAAAACCATCAGGGCTTTGTTGGCTGACAGGGAGCTTATCTTTGTTGGCTGGCAGGGAGCTTATGGCATCACCAACCTCTTCCTCTGTAATGGGTTCATCTAGGCTCTCCCCATCTTCTTGCGAGATCTGTGGTAGGTCTTTTCCCGCTACATTCTCTCTTTGGAGGGTTGGGTCTATTTCTTCTTTTCCTAGTAAACCCTTATGAAATGATTCCATTACTGCCATCTTGTCTTCCTCTGCTCATTGCATTAGCCCGGCATCATCTTTTAACTGCACAATGTAGTTATGTGGTTTTTGTTGCTGTAATTTAGCTGCTAGCTGGTAGGAAGCGGTTTGCTTTGCCCCCTTTCACATAATAGGTCTGCTTCGTGCACAACAATGTCTGGGCTGAACGATCTGCCACATGAGCCTTTAGTTGCATTCTTATTTTTTGTAGGGCTTGCAATGTTTTAAGTGATTGTTTTGCCTTGTGCAGGGCTTCTGCTTCTTTCACCTCCCTTTCCAGTTCTATCCAGTGAAGCGCTATCTCCCTTAGGTAGGCAGCCACTTGGGATATAAATTCCCCCCTAATGACCACTTTGATCGCATCCCATACTACTCTCCATTCCACCTCACCTGTGCCATTCTCCCTAAAGTAGTCAGTAATTACGTTCTCCTTACGCATTGTCTTTAAGGATCAGCTCATACAGCCTCCATTGTCTACAATATCCTTCTTGGGGCCTGGGCATGTCAATCTGGCGAAGCACCGGGGCGTGACCCGAAAGGTACAGCTCCCCAATCTCTATTGCCGTGACTAGGGGGACTAGAGTTGATGAGATCAGGATCATATCTATTCTTGAATAACCCCTGAGTGCCACTGAGAAGTGTGTATAGTCTCTTTCTGATTCATGAAAAAACCGCAAGGCTTCTATTAAGTTCAGATTCTTAAAGAATTTGCCCACGGCCTGCCAAAATCTGTTATCATTGTGGGTTGAGGCTAATGTTTTATCTAATGTGGGGGCCATAACACAATTGAAGTCACCACCCATCACCACTGGCCCTTCACACCAACACCCTATTTCCTGGAGTAACGTGGCCAGGAAATTATCCTGCCATTTGTTTGGGACGTTGACCGATACCAACGTGAACACCTGGTCCCCCAGAGTCCCTTTCAGCACCAGATATCTCCATTCTGGGTCTTTATGCAAGAATTGGTTTCTGAAACCCATATCGCCTTTCAACAATATACCCACCCCTTTTGCCTTAGATCCGCTGGATGCAAAGTATTGTTTGGGAAAAGCCCAATGCCGCATGTGTTCTCCGTCTTTAGGGAGTATGTGTGTTTCTTGGAGAGAAAACACTGTGGCCTTAAGCTCAAATAGGCACTGCTATATCGATCAGTGTTTTACTGGCGAGTTCCAACACTGAACATTCAGGGTAACCATATTCTTTTCAGCCATTTCCCAAGGGTACCCAAACTTTCAGCAGTGTCCCCATTACTTTGTAAATCAAGTCCCTGAAGTAGATCTGTTCCATACAACTGATCAAACTAAAAAGCATCAATCCCATTGAAAACTTCTCCCAGCCCACCAACAAATCACATAGTGGTAACTGTTGCCAAGGTGTAAACATCATCCTTCGTCTTATGGGACACAATTCCTTAGCCCAGACAACTCCACATACCCCTCCCGACTCCCACAGTTCCCCGGGACCCAGACCCTATTGACCCACTTGATAGCTTCTCAATTGAATACTTCTATTCGTTGACTCCACCTCCCCATGGAGGACGCCCGACATGTAATTTCTGTTGCTCGAGCACCACTCTCTCTCCTATGGGGCAAGGACGCCTGTGTCATCATTCTTCTGTTTTAGTCATGCGTTACGATAGTTTCTCAGTTTCCTTTCCTGGTAGCTCTTCCTCAGTTGGTGGGGGATCACTCTGTTCCATTAGTTTCATCATTTCTTCTTCCTATGTTATGTGCTACACCTTATTTTTATATTCAAATCTTAGGCTACATGGGAAAGTCCATCTTTAAAAAATTCTTTTATCTTGAAGCCAAGTTATGACTACACTAAGATGTTTTTGTCTCATTAGGGTAGCTTGTGCCACATCCTGGAACAGAGTTATTTGATTGTCACGAAATGTCACTGGTTCTTGCCTCTACGCTGCTCTCATGATCTTTTCTTTTGTCTGAAAGAAGTGTATTCTAGTTAGTATATCCGAGGCCAGGTTCTTTTTCTGTTGATAGGAGGTGTAGACCATAGGGGTATGATCTATCACAATGTCTTCACTTGCCGGGTCGTCCAATAACTGTTGGAATAAGGCCAGCAGGTAGTCGTTCAGGTACACATCAGAAATTGATACAGGTATTCCCAGCAGCCTAATATTATTTTTTCTGGACCTGTTCTCAGTGTCTTCTTGCTTATTCACGACCCACTCCATCCATTGGTCGAGGGAATCCATTTCTTTTGACAGTTTGTTCTGTTCATAACCCTGTTCACACAGGGTCGTCTCAGTTTCATCAACTCATTTTTCTGTTACTAGCATCTGTCTATTCAGGTCCTTGATAGAGTTGGTGTAGTTGACTACGCAGTCCTTTATCTCGTTCTTAATTTCGACCAACATTTCTTGAAGGTCTGACCGTCTTGTGGGAGGGTCCTCAATTTCCAATTTCGAATTCAAGCTTGCAGGGGAATGGATTTGCACTGTTGTTTGGTGCTGGCAGACCGCAGCACGAGCTCTCCCGCTTGTCCCTACCGCTGTACGTCATACATGGAGCTCTGCTGCAAGCATTGGGAGGAACCGAGCTTTCTCTTCTCATTTGAACCACATACCCCACCAGGTAGCAGCCCGGGGGGGAGAACTGTTGTGATCACCGGGGGTTCCACCAGCACTCTGATTCATGCAGTGCATGGGTGCTCCGCCTCCCGACGGTGTCCACGGCGGCTTTGCTGCCTTATAATCCCTCGCTGCAGTTCACTCATCCATGAGAGCTGGTCTCTGGCTGCAGTGGAGCAGAGTAAACCTGCCAGCGTCGGTCCGCTTATGGTGCTTCAGGAGGAGGGCCCGCCATTTTATAGAAGCACCTGGACAGTTTTTGCTTGTTATCCTTCTTCACGTGGATCAATTTGCACCAGATTCAGGGAGATCACTCCCGAGGGGTTCCGATTGCTTTCAGTGGGTATCTGGTCATTGCAGCTAATGCCATTCCATAGAATGCCATTCCATCGAAATGTTTCTAAAAAATGTGCGTCTAATGCATATTTTTGGGGGGTAAAGGGTTTTTGTTCAGGTGCATTTTAAAGGTTACAAAACTGGGGTTTCGGGGGTGGAGGGGTCCCAAAGAAATGGAAAAAAAATGCATTCGATGCACATTTTTTAAATGGAAAAAATTTGATGGAAATGCATCTCGATGCAAGGAATTCGATGCAATGACCATAAACCCTTTTCAGTGGGTCTGGGGTTCTGCTGGCCACCTTTAAGGGGGATTCAGGGCCCTAGGAGTGGCAATGGGCATCAGAGCGCACTGAGGCAGCATGCATCTCTGTCCTCGGCTGGCCACGCCCCCAGGAAAACAGATTTTGTAGCACACTGCCCAGAGCCGGTGCTCACAGAAAAGGTCCGTGATGAGCAGAACATTTGTAGCTCCAGGGACAAGGAGCCACCTGAAAAATAACAGATTAAATCCCCACTAACTGCAGACCAAAAAGCTCTGTTTTGCGGTCTTCACCCGCATGATCTGGACGAACCGAACAATAGCCATTACCCGCGGTAGGAAGAAGAGCAGTTTCTAACGAAGCAGATAAGAACTGATACATGTGTTGTTTTACAACGTAGCAATCTAAGGTGAGGTGGTTATACCACTGTCAACAATGAGGACATATAGTATTTCTCATCACCTTGAGAAGGTACACGGAGAGCTGAGAATAGAGCTGGGCCCCTGGCCTGGGGAGACCTTCTCCAGCTAATCAGGGAACACACATCCAGGGGTGGATGGCAAAGGGCAAGGGCCAATGGTAATCTTACGACTCTGCAACAATGTAATAGATCATTTTTGGGGAAGAATCAGGCAAAGCCAGGTGACATGCGAGGGCAAGTCAGCTAACCTCTGTAGGTGCCATCTATAGGCACTACTACCCCAGCCACCCAATAGTGTAAGCTGTTAGCTTTTTGGGGAAGAGCCCCAATTTGTGACGACACACACTGACATAAACACCTGACACAGGCTCAGGGGCGGTGATAGCTGGAGAATTATTTCCTGTATGATCCCTGTCTGTTATTTGAAATAAAGCACAGGTATTTTAACGGGTGAGGGTTCATTGGCGCCTGGGGACTCTGCCAAACGGTGATTGTGCACCACAAACCCCAGTCCTCTGGTATACCTATACAAATTGATAGCAAAGGGATGGTTCACTATGCCCATTCGGCATAGAGCCGCCTCTTCCGTTGCAACACCTGGAGAGCTGTGAGGCGCCCCCCAGAGTGCAAGTCACACGGTGGTCCACCCGTGCAGAGTCCGTCAGGAGCTGTCTTGGAAAATATCCTGCTCGCGGTCTGTGAGGAGCCCAGCAGACCAGAAGGGCAGTGTGACAGTTTTGGGGAGAGCCGGTGGGCTTGCAGCGTCAGTGGATCACAGAGTGTAATTATTGACTGAGCCACATGGCAAGTAAGGGGGTGGTAAAGAAATGTTGGGTGTGTGGTGGTGATGAGTATTGTTGAGTATCATTGAAGTATTGTTTAGTATTGTTAAATATGGTGAGAAAGGAGTGGAGGTAGATGTCATATGTTCGTGGTTAGGGAACATTCAATATTGTGGTAAAAGGTTCAGGCGGTTAGCCTAGACTATTGACTTAAGGGTACGGATGACAGAAGTTATATAAATACTGGATTTCCTGTGGATTGGGCATTTTAGCTCGGCCCTTGGATGATGGTATCCCCGTGTATAGGGCTTAGCAATGGAGACTATCTCAAACAACAGAAGGTGTTCTTCTGGTTAAGTCTCTCAGAGGCGTTTTATCTACAATGCGACGCTGTCGGTACAGATTGAGTATGTGAAATATTGGTATCCCCTGTTAGAAGGCAGGACTGCGGCCGTGGGTATATGTTGGTTGGGTTTGTGAAAAATGTTAGCATAATGGGACAATGTAATTGTGAGCTCTGTTAGTGGTTCTTTGTCATTAACTTACTGGTTGTAGAGGTGATGTCACCAATAAGGTCTGTGTATAGGATTTAGGACTAGGAGAGCACAAGCAGGTGCAGAATTTGGTTTTGCTATTCAAAAATGTACAGAGTAGGTTGTTCTGTGGCAGTGCACGGATGGCGCATACACAAGATTGGTGGGTGTGCCTGAAGAGGCAGCGAGTTGCAGAAGGGCAGTGCGCAGAGCACGCCTGAGAATTTGGTTGAGAGCCAGAGAGGCTTGTGATGTTGTGAAACGAACCGCTATCTGTAAAATTGAAGAAAAATAAGATAAACTGTATTTTTGTGTTTGAATAACATCGTAAGTGTTGGAAAAGTAAGTATTAAAGAGCAATGTATGTTGGTGAAGGTACAGGGGACATGCCCCTACAGCATCTATTCAGATCCTTTCTGCGATATAAGGACAGCATTTGTAAATATAGCGTGGAATGTGCACGAAGCACAGGGTAAATTGTCTAAGCCATGGCCAAAGGGCGGGAGCTTCTCAAAATATGTGCAACAACTGTTACAAACACACATACAAGAGGTTTATGGGGGAAAAAGTTTAGCAATCATATGGCAATATTCCAGCTTTGGAAGATGTTCCAGGACGATGGAGGGGATGTGGCACTGCATCAATGGATGCTGAGCCAACAGGAGACTCTGGGCAAAAAGCCCTAGTCCACCACATCCCCACCTCGTCCTGAAAAGGGAACAAAGGGGCTACAGCAGGAGCCCAGGGATTATACTCTGTACGAGAATTAAGTGCAGTGTAGGGGTCCACAAATCCAACATTCGCACCTCCACCATACACCAAGGAGGAGGGGCAGAAAGGGGTCACATCAGCAGGAGGGGAGCAATGAGTGCTGCAGGTGGAAAAGGGATGTGCAGCGAAATGCAGGCAAGTACAAAGGATGTGACCTGGGAACAGACAAAGAAGGGAGGGGATGCAGAATAGAGTATCAAACGAATGGGTAAGAGGACAAATACTCCTGAGATTAGGCGGGAAGACAGCAGGAAAAACAGGAGGAGCGAGTAAGGAAGGAAGTGGCTGGTTGCAAAGAGAACAGTGAAGCGCAGGAGTGGACAGAGATAATGGAAGAGGTGGATAGACAAGAAAAACAGGAAAAGGAGGAACATGAGAGAGCGCAAAGAGAAAAGCAAAAGTCAGAAGAGAAAGAGCAGAAACAATGAGAGATGAGGAGGAAGAGCAAGCTTGAGGAGATAGCGAGGAAAAGGGCAGAAGAAGAGAAAGAAAAGCAAGTTTTAATAAGGAGGGAGAGGAGGAAGTGGGAAATAGAGTGGCTCATAAGAGAGCGCAAACGCAAGGAGTAGGAGCGTGCAGTGAGGGGACATGAGGCTGAGAGTGGGACTAGCCAGTTTTAACGATGACGAAGGAAGAGACGAGCAGGCAAGGCAAGATCGCGGCAGAAAAAGTGATTGGGCAGCGTAGGCAAATCCAATACTGGGTCCACCGTGAGGGGGGACTGCAAGAACTTAATTGACATAGAAGGGGAACAACAAGGAGCAACGGCACTGAGGAGACTGAGCCTCCGTGACGATATCGACAGTGACTTGGGAGACACCAAGTCTGACGATGGGTTAGTAAGGAGTGAGGACGAGGGAGTAGGGCGACCTGTTCGTCGATCGACAGGGAAGCACACCAATAGAAGTTCAATGTGGGGAACAGAAAGGGACAAACAGGGATTGCGGGGCGACAAGGATGAGAGACCATGTAAGTCCAGGGTTACATTGTGCAGCATATTCGATGTACCCCCGTATACACAGAGGCTTAGGGACCTTCCGGCATGAAGGAGGGGAGAATTGGCAAGGGCATTCACTGCCACCAAAGACACCGGGAGATTTGATCGGGAGATCAGGTTGACACAGTTCCCTTTACTGGAAAAGGGAGGGGAGACCTCAATACATACCATGGAAACATATCGACAAGGAAAATTTGAGGTGTAGGCTACCTTCGTTGAGCGTGGGTGCAGGAAAATGGATATACAAAATGGACAGGATGACAGCAGGGCAGAAGTTAGCAAAAGAGGACATACAAGGTTTATTAGTGGCAATCTTTGGAGAGGCTGCAGATGACTTATGCAAAAGGGCTGGATACTTAGGAGTTACCACCCAGAACACAGCGCACAATGGTTCACTATTTGATAACTGCCGAGCGGCCATATGGCAAGCTCTAAGGGCTCAGTACTCAGGGATGTCAGATATTAGTGCGATTATGGCACATAGAATGCGGGAAGACAAAGACCCCCCTTGAAATATATTCAGGGTATTCAAGAATTATGGAGGCTCAAAATGCAAGAACCGTGGGACAAAACAGTGGCGTTATTCTATCATATACTGGTTGGGATGGAGGCAAAATCATGGTCAGAAATTTAGCTCATAAAAGTACATCACTGCAGGTTAATGCAGGAACGCGCAAGGAAAAAGCATTAGGAAAGGAAGCAGGAAGAGATGAAGTTAGTGCAGAATAAATTGTCTAAATACGCCATGGACGGAGCAGTATTAATAAGCACGGGAGGACAAGGTGCAGCACAGACACAATATGCACCGCCGCCTATGGGAGGACGGTTCATGGGGTGGGGGATGGGGAAGAGGGGGGCACCAAGGGGTCATGGGTATGGGCATCAAATGCAACAAAGCCAATGGTGGTTTGTAGGAGGGTATCGTGGATATGGGCAACAAATGCACCAGGGTCCAGAAGGGTTCTCTGGGGGGTATAAGGGGCAAATAAGAGAACCACCCCAGTGCTGGATCTGTAGGCAGATAGGACATATCTCTATGGTATGTAGAAACAGAGGGGGATCCCACAGAATGAGTATTATGCCAGCCAGCATATCCAGGGGAACAGAATGAGTATTATGCCCAGGACCAGACCCAACAACAAGGACAGGCACCAAACTCATACGTGCAGACACACCAGCCTGTGCCACAGACACCACAAATGCAGGCGCCAGTACAGCATTACCCACAGACATCCCAGGCACCACTTACAGTATCCCCCCTGTGGTATCCCACACTCAGAATGACTGCGGGTTACTTGTGTTCAAATTACTTTACATAGTCTTCTCAGTTGAGATTGTGCATTGACTAAAGGATATAAACTGGGTGTCCTTATAGTAGCACCATATTCATGCAAGGAGGAAAGGGGGGGTTTATCAACAGTATACCCAGAGGACTGTGGTAGCTAAGTGTCTAAAATGGTGTACACAGCATATCTTAAGTATTAACTAGCGTCGTCTGATTGTAAACTGAGGTGCACCGCATGCATCCCTTCATTCTGTGTAGTATTTCTGAACATGCCAGTAGACCTACCCAACGTCCTTGTGGAATAAATCACCCATGAACTGATATGGTGACACGTCAGTTGTAGTAAACTGGGTCTCAATCTTCATACCATCTGAAGACACAGATTCACACATTACATATATATGGTAATCATAAATCAAACGATGGCTCTATATAGAAGAGGGGAACTCGGGCTGCTTACCTTAACATCTCGTTGCAATGCGTGCAAGTTCGAAGTGTGTGTTTACATGACCTGCTGCCTTCAATGGGAAAGTGCTTTACTAAGCGTCAGCGTGCTGTCTGGGTCCTATTCCTAGAAAGACACACAACGTGTCAGAAATGTTGCCTATTAGCCTGTCTGTTCCCAGTCTATTGGCAAGGACATAATTCAGTTCAAGCGGGTCTCCGCAGTGCTGCTTACCTACAGACGTCTCAAGACACCGGAACAATCGTATCCACATGTGCTGGCTGCAGCGGGTGTCTCTATGGTCTCCGTGAGCCAGGTCCAAGTACCGTGGTTATAGCGTTGCTGGCCACGCCAAAAACAGCACCATATTGGTTTGGCCATTGCTGGAGTAACTAGACATATTGACAGAGGCTAGTAAATATGTGAAAATACACTGTGTTGGTCTATATGTGTATGTGGCGAACTAGACAATAAAAAAGTAAAAAATGATGTAAATAAGTGACTTATACTGCTTAGATTCGAGTACTATCATGTCATTTTGACAGCTGCTAGTAAATACGTGAAAAACACTCTGTGTTTGTCTATATGTGTATATGACGAACTGCACACTCGAAAAGATGTATAAAGGTGATTATTACTGCCTAAATGCGAGTCCTGTCTTGGACTAAGTATAGCAGTTAGGTGCGCCATGTTGGATTGGGTGGTGTCCCACACTATAAGTCGATTCAATAATATGAGCTAGACGACTGTCAACTCAGTGACTGATGTGTATTTACATGTTACTGCATGCTGTTGTACATGTAAGTTGCTCACTTGAGAGTAGACTTCCTTATTTTTGCTAATTGTGATTCTAGTTGTCATGGTTAGGAGTATAATCTCTAAACTCGATCCTGTCCATATAGTGTCTTGAATCTCATGTCTGTAGTACGGCTAAGTCGTTCCACTGTATCTGTTCATTGAGACCAATGGTATGGGTCCCTAGTCTGAAAATCCAACTTTGTTCTCTTCTGAGTAGAAGGTTGTGAAAATTGCCACCTCTTCTGTGTGGCTATATTTTCTCAATGACAGTCCAACTGAAGTCCTCTGGCCCACGTCCTGTTTGAACAAAATGTGTTACTAAGGGGACAGTGAATATTTTGGTGCATAAGCATTATTTATGTTCGATCATCCTGATTTTAACTTTTCTTACAGTCATACCAACGTATCATAGGTTACATGGGCAGGTGATGAGATAAATAACTCCACTTGTATTGCACTTGGTAAAGGATCATTGTATCCAAGGTGTTTTGAGCCCTGTGTCTGTTTGCGTGCTGCGTCATGTCTGAGAGACATGGTACAGCTCCCACATGGGGCATGTCCTGTTGGCAGGTTGGTATTCCACAGAATAGATTGTGTGGAGTAACTATTTTCTTGTTCTCGTGGAGTCTTGACTAGTTTATCTCTCACATTGGGTCTGCGCTTGAGCACGAACGCTGGTTCTTGTAAGGGGTGTTCTCCTGTGTTGAGGATAGGCCAGAGTCACTTGATTTCTTTTTTGATTTGGTTGACAAGTGGAGAGTAGCTCAGAACAGCTGTGCTATTATCACGTGGTGGTGGCTTAGGCTGTTGCTGTAGGGTAATGTCTCTTGGGATGATGCATGCTCGTTTATATGTCGCATTGATTATATCTTTTTCAGGTACCCTCTTTTCACTAGTTGTACTTTCAAGTCTTTGCCTTGAGTGACATAATCTTGTGTATTTGTGCACAGTCTCCTGTATCTTAAGAATTGTCCAAAAGGTAAATTCTCTTTCAGTGCCCTCGGATGGTAGCTCGAGAAAGTCAACAGGGAATTCCTGTCGGTCTGCTTTTTGTAGACTTTTGAGATGAGTCAGCCATTGTGAGATGCAATTGAAAGGTCCAAGAAATGTTTTACTTCTTTACTTGGTTTCATGGTGAATTATAGATTTATGTTGCATGTGTTGATCCATTCATGGAAATCACGCAGATCTTGTTGGGTACCTTTGAAGATCATAAATACGTCGTCTATATAGCGCCGCCAGATGCTAATTTGTTCCAAAAGGGGGTTTGTTTCGTGGTAGTTGCTGTTCTTCTCAAATGTATCCATGTATAGATTGGCCAAACTGGGGGCAAATGTAGCCCCTATTGCTGTCCCGGAGATCTGTTGGTTAAATACCTCCTTGCATATGAAGAAATATTTTGTTAGGGCAATTTCTGCTTGCTGTATGATAAAGGAAGCAGGAACACTGTGTAGGTCCATGCCTGAATACAGGAGGTGTTTCACCATCGATAGTGTTGCTGCCTGAGGAATTTTGGTATAGAGCGATTCGATGTCCATGGTAACCAGCCATTCCTTATCCTTATTGAAAGTTAAGGTGTCCAATAATACAAGCACAGCTGTAGAAGCTTTTACGTATGATTTCATCTTGGGCACCTCATTTTTAATGAAAAAGTCCACACATTGAGATAGTGGTTCCAGTAGGGATTGAATGTCTGAAACAATAGGCCAACCCGGCAGAGGCTGAATTCCTTTGTGAATTTTGGGTGTCACATAGAATGCTGGAATCCTAGGATGTTCCGGTGTGAGAAATGCTGCTTCTTTAGCAATTATGTGACCTTCTACTTCTGCTTCATGAACTATCGTGTTTATCATCTTCCTAAAAATTGGAGAAGTGTCGCTGGGGAGGATGCGATAGATATTTCTGTCTTGTAATAGAGTATCTACCATACTGTTATCGTCAGCTGTATTCATTAAGACAGTAGCACCTCCTTTATCCATTGGTTTTATGATCAGTGTTTCGTTGTTGGCCAATGTTGTCAAGGCTTGTAGTTGTGCTTTTGTACAGTAAGCATGTATAAATGGTATGTTGTCTTTCATTTTGGCAAATTTTTTCAATAGGGCCTGTTCAAACTCGGCCGATTCGACAGAGTTGGTATGTAAAGGGGGAAAGAATTGTGATTTCACCCTAAAACCTGTGATGTCTTGTGTTTCTGCTGAGTTTTCCTGGAAGAATTGTTTGAGGCGTATTTTTCTCATGAGTTGGGTTATCTCTATCCTTGTTTGAAATTGATCATAGTGTGCAGTGGGCACAAAGGAAAGCCCTTTTTGAAAGATTCCGTCTTCATCTTTGTTTAGTTGATGTGTTGACAGGTTGACAAGGAAGGACATGTCGGCAATGGTTGACCTCGTCCTCTGCTGCGGGAAATTCTCAGTGATGCCACCTGCCATCGTTGCTTCCCTCTGTTTGTGCTTCGTTGACCTAAAAAAGGCACATTGGTCCCCGATGGTATGTTTCTCTGGTTTACATTGAATTGCACTCGTCGATTGTCTGAGCTGTTTGAGGATCCAGATGATGATCCCGATCTTTGTCTATTGCCGCCTCTTTGATTATTTTGAAACCTAATTTGTGCTGCATCTCTTCTGGCCTGTTTTGCTGCATCCGAAAAGTGGTCTGTAGCTACATATGGGTAAACCTTTTCATGCACAAATGTTGCTGGGTCTTTTTTCAATTTGTTAAGTTTTTTATTCAAATTGAAATCCTTGAAGTCTTTCAATGTGGTTTCCAAAGCTGTCAGTTTGATGTTATAAATATCTAGAGCTATTTTCAAATTCAAAGCTTCATTTTTCTCATTGAGTTCCTTCAGAAGTTGTTCTGTGACTGTTTTAGCTGTGTTTATTATCAGAATGAGCCAGTCTCTGGTACATTTGTTCACTGTATAGGACCAATGTTTTCTGAATTGTGCATTTTCTAAAAAGATTTGGGGTTCAATCTGAATTATTAGACCATTGGGTGCAGTGTGTGCTCGCAGGTATTCTTTAATCAGTGCTCCGTGGAGCTCAGTGCGGATGATTTTCTTGCACAAGATTTCTATTTCGTTCCACTCATCCAAGTTGAAGGTGGTGTGGATGTTCAGTTCTGACACATAGATTCAGACAGTATCATATGGTATATTGTCTCATTGCAATAGAGATGTTTGTGACCAGTATATGATATTTTATAAGTTAAAGTGTATGAAAGAAGGTTGGATGGGGATAGCTCTTTTTATCTATCCCTGTTAGATAGGCGATACACCATCCATTTCCCAGGGAGAGATCCCCCTGGAGATAGGGACAGGGTGTTCTTCCTAGTAGGGACAGCCTGTGTGTGTGTTGTACATTCTTTCCAAGATGACTGATTGATTTAATAATTCATTGTGTTTCTCCACTAGCGTTCTTTTGTGCTACATTAATGATCTATAACGGTTGGAAAGTACTTAGGACCACGAGTCTTCAGTTTACTTCGCCCTGGGTGTGTTTTGGCCTTCCAAATGAGTACATGTTCAGGCCAGAACTACCATTTGACGAGAAAAAAGGGACGATGGTACTATTAGAATTAGAGTTAGTAATAGTGGGGGACAACGGGATAGCAGTACGTGGGACAGATGATGCAGGGCGAGCATGACGATCAGTGGTGGCCGTAGGGTACAGATTGACTGAACAGTTCTTCATCTGTGACGTTAAAGACAATCGATCAGATCACGAGGTAGTGTTTGAAATTAGCAATACTTACTGGTTGAAAATACACTACAGAGAAGTGCCACAAAGATAGGCGATGATGCTACAAGCACCGCCGACATTTCTCAAGGAAGACTTGGCAAAGGTCCCCAGCATCTTATGGACTACAAGTCCCTACCCTATGATTTGGGGCTTCTGAAAGGGATAGGAGCAGTGAAAATCAAACTTAAGCCAGGACCCATTTTACTATAAGCTCAGCAATATCCCCTGTAGAGGGAGACAGACAAGGGTATTGTCATGATCCCTACCCCTAACCCTAACCCCCATAGGCAAGTCACTGGAGCCAGGTAACGATCTCCCACTATGGCCTCAAAGGCCTTGCCATCTCATCAAAGACTCTCCTGGAGTCGGTCCTGGCGCTTTTGGCGCCAGGCTCATACTCAATGTGAAGATAACATGGGGCCTGGGCTTCTTAATGGGCCTTTGTTCAACTTGGAGGCTCCCACATAGCTCAGTTCCAAGAACCGTGCAATGTGGTCTAGTGTTTTGGGTGTGGTCGGGCCTTGGAATACCTGGGGCTATGTAAGCCACGCCCAAGCAGAGGAACACGCTTCGCGTTACTCTGCGGTTAGCAGCGTGATGCTCACCGTGTTCAGTTCGGTCTCCTGAGTTCCTTGCCTGCCTTATCCTGGAGCCACGCACCTGAAAGAACAAGAACATTGTTAATACAACACTTACGTGTGAGTAGTATCCGGTCTTAGGTCCATTGCTTTCCCGGTCCAGAGAACACCAGCATCTTGGCGTTGCATCCTTCTCCGGAACACCATAACCTGGAAAGAAGAGAGCGAAAATAGCATTAGTAAGCGTTTACTTATTCCGATTCAAGAACAGCAAAAACCATAAGACTCTTACCTGAATTGAGTGTCTCCCGGTCAGCATCCATTCCGGAACATCACAGCGACCTACAAGAAAGAGGGGAGACACAGGTTAGCAGGAGAAAGGATGAGATAGCGCAGCACATTGCGCATTCACTCACCGCCTCATGCTCAACTCCAATCAGCACGACAGCGCTAATAATCTCCTCCACAACTAGAGGAAGAAGCAGAGACATTATTAAAAAGAAAAAGACAAGGGACAAGAGAGTGAAAGAAGGGGCAGATTATCAAGACTATAAAACAGCAAAACCTATCTTAACAAGCTGGAGTAACAGCAGGTCTGGACTCGAACAGGGCCCGCACCAGTGAAGCAACTAGGCTGTGACACGCCCGCACCTGCTACGCACCCCTGCACCGAGAAGCAGGACGGATAGCGCATCGTACAAAAAAGCAAGTCCCAATCCTCAGCTGAACCAAAATCCAGGGAGGGGTTCGAGAGTGCAAGTAGTCCAACCAAGGCTGAGTGGCGTCCCCATGGATATCAGGTGAGCGTTACAGAACGTGAAACCTTCATACCACTATCCACCTGGACGTCATGGAAACATCAGAAACTGACCAATTAGCTCAGATGCTGGGGCAGTTACGTGCCGAAGTACATTCAGCCAGGCAAGAGACCAACGCCCTGAGGAGGGAATTGATAGTTACTAAAGAAAAGAACCGACAAATTAAGCAGGCAACTACTCCAATCACAAGTGAGACAGGCCCTACTGCCTGGTAGCGTTTCATCAGTGCCAACACCATCAGCCAATCCTGTACAGCTAACCCTTCCTGGGGCAGTTCCTTTATCTCCACCTGAACGATTTACGGGAGATCCCAAGAAGTATGCAACGTTCATTAACCAGTGTCATCTTCATTTCCTTTGTAGACCTGGGGCCTTTCCTGACGACCAGTCACGGGTTGCTTTCGTTTTATCTTATTTGAGTGGCAGTGCTGCGGATTGGTCTGTATCATTTGTCAGTCAGGATGATCCTCTGCTACATGACTTCAGGGGTTTCCAACAAGAGATGGAAAAACTCTTTGCTCGCCGTACCCATGGACAGGCATTAGACAAACTTTTCTCCCTTCGTCAAGGAAATCAAGACTTATTAACATATATAGCAACCTTCAACAGGCTTGTGGTTGAATCAGGTTGGCCTGAAGAGAAAAGAACCACGTTATTCCATCAGGGTCTACGGGGGAGCTAAAGGACATTCTTCCTCAAGTAGTTGATCCACCAAAAGACTGTGCAGAGTTTATTAATCTTGTTGTTCAGCTAGATCATAGGTTGCAAGACCGAAGAGCAGATCGGATTAGACTGGACACTCATGCTATGTATGTTCAGTCAAAGGACAATGTCCCGCGTGCAGCAGAAAATATGGTGGAACCGATGCAAATCGGAGGGTTAAGGGCCCCTTTAAGGCTGAAAGAGACAAGAGAAGGCAACAGCAGCTATGTTTAAACTGCGGAAAATCAGTCAATTTCCTTGAAGAGTGTCCAGTGAAACCACCAAGGAGAACCGTTGGGGCCACAGAGAAAGAAGATAACAACAAGGTGTTAGAAAACTACCAAGTCCGGCAAGTGTAGAGGTCCATTTGTCGAGCGAGGAAGGTGAACCACAGAACTCCCACTTTGCGTTACCTGCGATTTTGATCAATCACCAACAACCATCTCGGATGCATGCCATAGAAGCATACATAGATAGCGGAGCAGTTGGGAACTACATGGACCAAGATCTCGCAGCAAAGATGGAGCTTCCCTTATGCCTAAAGTCGACTACTGAAAAGGTCACCACCGTTGATGGTACGGAAATAGCTTCCGGTCCAGTAACCCAATGTACAGCAGCATTAACCCTTCTGTGCCAGGATGGACACCGGGAATCTATTGCTTTCGACCTCATCAAGGCGCCTCAGTTTCAGTTAATCTTAGGGATGCCATGGTTGGTAGCTCACAATCCTAAAATAGATTGGCATGCAAAGAAGTTGACCTTTTCCAACAGTTGTGCTCTCACTTGCTATCACAGAGAAAAGCAGCAAACAGATACAAATACATCTGCTCATGGGACAGCGGCGATAGCCCTGAGTGTAACTGGTACCATACCAAGTGAATACCATGACTTTCAAGATATATTTCAGAAAGAACAGGCTAATACCTTACCACCGCACAGGCCATATGACTGTCACATCGACCGTGTACCTGGTGCACAAATCCCTTGTGGTCGAATCTATGCACTCACTGAACCAGAAAAACACCATTTGAAATCTTATTTAGATCAATATCTGGCAAATGGTTTTATCCGCCCGTCTAAATCACCGGCAGCCTCTCCTCTATTATTCGTACCAAAGAAGGAAGGAGATCGGACGACTTGCATCGACTACCGCGCATTAAAACAAATCACCATAAAGAATCTCTACCAACTGCCTCTTATTCTGGAACTGTCAGATCAAGTCAAAGACGCCCAGATCTATACTAAATTGGACCTTAGGGGAGCGTATCATCTTGTTTGAGTAAAAAAAGGTGACCAATGGAAAACGGCCTTTCGCACCAAATATGGCCTGTACGAATACCAGGTAATGCCCTTTGGGCTTTGCAATGCTCCCGTTGCATTCCAGTACTTCATGAACGATGTCTTAAGGGAATTAATCAACGTCTGTGCCCTGGTCTACATTGATGATATCTTTGTATATTCTGCTTCAAAACAGGCCCTCGTCAAGCATGTTCGCTCTGTTCTTGCAAAACTCCGCCAGCATCAACTATATGCTAAACTTGAAAAATGTTCATTTCATGTCACCGAAGTTGAGTTCCTCAGTTTTGTTCTCACTCCAAAAGGAATCCGAATGGATTTGCACAAGGTTGATGCTATTCTTAATTGGCCGTCGCCAACTTCTCTCAAAGGAATCCAGAGCATGCTGGGTTTTGCAAACTTTTACTGCCGATTCATCCCAGGTTTTTCTCAGATAGTGCATCCAATCACAATATTATTAAGGAAAAACAATAAGAAATTCCAATGTACAGAAGAAGCAGAAAAGGCCTTTCAGGAACTCAAAAAGAGGTCCACTTCTGCCCCGATTCTACGACATCCTTGCCCGGATCTCCCTTACGTGGTGGAAACGGAAGCCTCAAACATGGCAATGTGAGTTGTTCTCTCGCAGAGAGACTCCGAAACTGGTCCGTTGCATCCTGTAGCCTTCTGGTCACATAAGTTCTCACCCCCTGAGCTCAACTACGCTATCAAGGACAAAGGACTTCGAGCCATTAAATCAGCCTTTAAGGCCTGGCAACATTATCTCCTAGGTGCCAGACATACAATCACCATAATAACTGACCATCGAAACCTACAATATTTAAAAACAGCGAAGGCTCAATCTTCACATCAACTACTGTGGGCCCTCTTCTTTACAGAATACGACTAATGGAAAACGGCCTTTCGTACCAAATATGGCCTGTACGAATACCAGGTAATGCCCTATGGGCTTTGCAATGCTCCCGTTGCATTCCAGTACTTCATGAACGATGTCTTAAGGGAATTAATCAACGTCTGTGCCCTGGTCTACATTGATGATATCTTAGTATATTTTGCTTCAAAACAGGCCCTCGTCAAGCATGTTCGCTCTGTTCTTGCAAAACTCCGCCAGTATCAACTATATGCTAAACTTGCAAAATGTTCATTTCATGTCACCGAAGTTGAGTTCCTCAGTTTTGTTCTCACTCCAAAAGGAATCCGAATGGATTTGCACAAGGTTGATGCTATTCTTAATTGGCCATCGCCAACTTCTCTCAAAGGAATCCAGAGCATGCTGGGTTTTGCAAACTTTTACTGCCGATTCATCCCAGGTTTTTCTCAGATAGTGCATCCAATCACAATATTATTAAGGAAAAACAATAAGAAATTCCAATGTACAGAAGAAGCAGAAAAGGCCTTTCAGGAACTCAAAAAGAGGTCCACTTCCGCCCCGATTCTATGACATCCTTGCCCGGATCTCCCTTATGTGGTGGAAACGGAAGCCTCAAACATGGCAATGGGAGTTGTTCTCTCGCAGAGAGACTCCGAAACTGGTCCGTTGCATCCTGTAGCCTTCTGGTCACATAAGTTCTCACCCCCTGAGCTCAACTACGCTATCAAGGACAAAGGACTTCTAGCCATTAAATCAGCCTTTAAGGCCTGGCAACATTATCTCCTAGGTGCCAGACATACAATCACCATAATAACTGACCATCGAAACCTACAATATTTAAAAACAGCGAAGGCTCAATCTTCACATCAACTACGGTGGGCCCTCTTCTTTACAGAATATGACTACGTGATCACGTTTTGACCAGGAGTCAGAAACAGAAAGGCTGATGCTCTTTCCCGCATGGGTATCGATGAGAAGGTATACACAACCCCAGATGCAGTGGCCATTATTCCGAGTAACAAACTCTTAGGCCTTACAGCAACATTGACACACAGTGAACTCCAGAATAAGATTCAACTCTTGATGAGTCCCAAGCTATTACAAGAATGGAGCATACAAGGAGAACATCACACAGTTAAAGATCAACTACCATATTTCAGGAACCATTTATACCTGCCAAGTAAAGAATTACAAGAACAAGTCATCTCTGGCTCTCACGACTCCTTAATTTAAGGTTATCCTGGAATTGCTAAAACACTAGCCAAAGTAAAACGAAACTACCGGTGGCCCACTTGGCGCAAAGACATTATTCAATTTATCCTATCCTGCAGTGTGTGTGCACAAAATAAATCGCCAAAGCAAAAACCAGCTGGTCTCCTTCAACCATTGGAAATTCCACTTGCACCCTGGCATACTCTGTTTCTCGACTTCATCACAGATTTACCTCTCAGTCAATGATTCAACACCATTCTAGTGGTTGTAGAACTATTTTCGAAAATGCCACATTTCGTTCCTTTTAAAGGTCTCCCAAATGCATCTGGCCTGGCAAAGGTATTTCTTGAACATATCGTCCGGCTACATGGGTTTCCTTCAGTCCTGATCTCAGGCTGAGGTAGTCAGTTTGTGTCTAACTTCTAGAAGAAGTGCTGTTCTATGGCCCAAATCGATATTCGACTATCCACAAGTCACCATCCCCAAAAGGATCGCCAAACAGAAAGAACGAACCAGACACTCGAGCAATACCTACACTGTATGCTACATCAGGTGGAAGGAAGTTGGAAGGACTTGTTATGGATAGCAGAATATGCCTATAATAACTCTTTATACACCAGCACTGGGCAGACTCCTTTCTATACCATATGTAGTAGACATCCACGCACTTCTGAACTAGTTGTTCCAACTACCCTGGAAATGCCAGCAATTAAAACTTTACACACAACCATTTCTCAAGCCTTCCAAAAGGAAGTTCAACATTTACTCCAAGTTAAGAACAGACATAAGAAATCCTCCAACCAGCATCGTAGAAAGGCTCCCGATTACCAAGTTGGGGATGAAGTCTGGTTAGCATAAAAATGTGTGCCCTTAAAAGGAACCCGAACCTTTCGCCCACGATATGTAGGACCTTGCCTTACCACCAAATATCCAGATTAATCCTGTGTTCGATGTATCTCGTCTGAAACCTGTCCAACCTGGAACCCGTGTTACAACACCACCAAAACCAGTAGTGGTCAATGGAGAACCAGAGGTTAAGGTTAAAGACATCCTAGATTCAAAATACACCACATCTAAGCTATACTATTTAGTAGATTGGAAAGGGTATGGCCCGCAGGACAGAATGTGGGAACCTTGTGAGTACATCCATGCGCCACGCTTGATAAAACGGTTCCATCAGAATCATCCAACCAAACCAGGGCCGGGCAGAAGAACTACTGTGAGAGGGGCCTTGGGGGGGAGTGCTGTCATGATCCCTATCCCTAACCCCCATAGGCAAGTCACTGGAGCCAGGTTATGATCTCCCACTATGGCCTCAAAGGCCTTGCCATCTCATCAAAGACTCTTCTGGAGTCGGTCCTGGTGCCTTTGGTGCCAAGCTCATAGTCAATGTGAAGATAACATGGGGTCTGGGCTTCTTAATGGGCCTTTGTTCAACATGGAGGCTCCCAAATAGCTCAGTTCCAAGAACTGTGCTATGCGGTCTAGTGTTTTGGGTGTGGTTGGGCCTTGGAATACCTGGGGCTATATAAGCCAAGCCCAGGCAGAGGAACATGTTTGCGTTACTCTGCGGTGCGGTTAGCAGCGTGACGCTCTCTGTGTTCAGTTCGGTCTCCTGAGTTCTTTGCATGCCTTATCCTGGAGCCGCGCACCTGAAAGAACAAGAACATTGTTAATACGACACTTACCTGTGAGTAGTATCCTGTCTTCGGTCCATCGCTTACCCGGTCCAGAGAACACCAGCATCTTGACGCTGCATCCTTCTCCGGAACACCGCAACCTGGAAAGAAGAGAGTGAAAATAGCATTGGTAAGCGTTTACTTATTCCGATTCAAGAACAGCAAAAACCATAAGACTCTTACCTGGTTCGAGTGTCTCCTGGTCAGTATCCATACCGGAACATCACAGCGACCTACAAGAAAGGGTGTCCAGTCATTTTTTCAAATACAAAAGTTTCGAAAGGCAAACTTTCGATTTTTTTTCTTTGAAAAAATTCGAAAGTGCCGTGGACATGGGTTAGGGTTAGGGTTAGGGCTTGGGTTAGGGTTGGGGGGTGGGAGGGTGGTGTGGGAGTTCGGGGGGCTGGGGAGGGAACCCCCCAATATACACTAAAATCTTTATACATTACATGGAGCTGTCCAGTGCTGAAATTACAACACTGGACAGCTCCAAGTAGCATTTGATAGTTAAAAAAAAGCATTTAAATGCCAATATGCACAAAAACTTTGAAACTTTACATGGAGCTGCCAGTGCTGAAATTACAGCACAGGACAGCTCCATCTAATGTTTCAACATTACAAAAAAAAGCATTGAAATGCTACTTTTAACATGTAAAAGTGCATTTCAATTGAAACCAATCCATTACTATTGTCGACGGATTGGTTTAGAAAGAAATGCACTTTGCATGTCAAATATAGCATGTCACAGCTTTTGTTTTCGAAACTTTTGTTTCGAAACTTTTTGTTTTTTGAATCTTTTGATTCGAAACTATCACTATAAACTACAAGAAAGAGGGTAGACGCAGGTTAGCACAAGAAAAGACAAGGTAGTGCCGCACACTGCCATTCACTCACCGCCTCGTGCTCTCTCGGTCAGCATCCATTCTGGAACATCGCAGCGACCTACAATAAAGAAGGGAGAGACAGGTTAGCACAAAAAAGGACGAGATAGCGCCACGCATTGCACATTCACTCACCCTCTCGTGCTCAACTCCAATCAACACGACAACGCCAATAATCTCCTCCACATCTATAGGAAGAAGCAGAGACATTATTAAAAAGAAAAAGACAAGGGACAAGAGAGAGAAAGAAGGGACATAATATCAAGACTATAAAACAGCAAAACCTACCTTAATGAGCTGGAGTAACAGCAGGTCTGGACTCAAACAGGGCCCGCACCAGGGAAGCAACTAGGTCACGACACGCCCGCACCAGCTATGCGCCCCTGCACCGAGAAGCAGGACGGAGAGTTCATCATACAAAAAACAAGGCCCAATCCTCAGCTGAAGCAATATCCAGGGAGGGGTTCGAGAGTGTGAGTGGTCCAACCAGGGCTGAGTGGCGTCCCCGTGGATATCAGGTGAGCGTTACACGTATTTATGAAACAATTGCAACACTAATGAAGCAAGGCATCCTAATACCATCAGAATCACCGTGCAACACGTTGGTGTACCCTGTAAAAAAGACAATGGGGGGTCCTGACGTTTTATCCAGGACTTGTGCCCTCTGAACCATATTGTCGAAGCAGAGTTTCCTTTAGTTCCGAATCCAGAGACAATTTTGTGTCAAATTCCCATGGAAGCTACCCACCTCACGGTTATAGACTTGAACAATGCATTCTTTTCTATACCACTACATCCAGACTCACAATACTTAACCTTGTTTCTATATAGATATAAAAAGTGGAAATACATAAGACTTCCTCAAGGGTACTGCGAATCACCTTCCATATTCAACAAGGTCCTTCAAATGGACTTAGGAAACGTAAAGTTAGAGAGCCTTGTTATACAGTACTTAGACGACATATTGATTTGCAGCAAGACCGAGACACAGTGTAGAGATTACTCTGTGCATATGTTGGCTGTACTAGCAGAAAAGGGACACTGGGTAGACAAGGCTAAACTGATATCACAAGATGGACGAAAGGTGACATCAGAAAGATCAGACGCGATACGCAAGAGAGCAAAGCTCACAACCACAAGACAAATGCAGCAGTTTCTAGGACTATGTAATTATTGCTGAGCGTCAGTATTTGACTACAGCACTTACACTAGTCCCTTATTGAGTGCACTGAAGGAAGCACAAAGAGGGGAGGGTATATTACAGTGGACAAAAGAAATGACTGGGGCATTTGACGGGCTGAAAGAAGCAATATTAACATCTCCAGTGTTAGGGATCACAGACTATCAGAGGAATTTATCTTATTCTCGCACTCTAATGGAGTAGTTATGACAGCAGTACTGACACAAAAGACAAGCATGAGGCAAAAACTTCTAGCATATTACAGTGGGAAAACAGACCCAGTAATAAGAGACTATGCATGCGAACAGGCACTGGCTGCCACCGCATTCGCAGTAGCCAAATCAGTGAGTTTTATCATGGGATGCAAAACCACTCTTTTTGTGGAGCATGCTCTCTTTGCAATACAGGAAAGACCCAAAAGTACATTGACAACACAGAGAGCTTCAGGGTATGAGGTGCTACTGTCAAACCCAGCTCTCAAGATAGTGAGATGCCGACTTGTCAACCAAGCAACTTTCATCGCCAAACCCATAGAGGACAGCGATTATGTGCATGAATGCAAGGCCAACATAGAACAATTCAGCGACGCCCCAAAGGTACAGGAGAATGCCCTTTAGGGGAGAGACTTTCTTTATATTGACGGATCGTCAACGATTGACCAAACAACCGGGAGATGGATATACAGGGACAGCAGCAGTGAGATTAAAAGAGGACAGGATAGCGAGGTGGTAACAAGCACACATCTACTGTCACATCTTTCGGTACAGGCAGCAGAATTAGTAGCCTTAATATTGGCACGGTAGCACAGCAAAGGCAAGGAAGTAAAAGTGTATTCAGATTCAGCCTATGTGACATCCACAGTACATTCTGGGCTGTCATGTTGGCTGAGGAGAGCCTTCAGACGTGCAGATGGCGGTGGCGAAGTGCCAAGCCCACATGAGGGGGAGGACCCTGTCTCCAGGGGCAACGAGGCAGCAGATGCAGAAGCAAAACATGCCGTTTATTTTGGGGACATTTTAGAAATAGATGCTTCGTCCCCAGCGAGCAATTATGTGCCAACAATGATATTAACAGAAGTATATAACATTTTACCAGTGACACAGATTATGGATTTGCAGGGAGCTGCACCAAAGGAGGAAAAGGAATTGTGGATAAGGATGGGATGTACAGTGTCTCCGAAAGACACCTAATGACTACAAGGAAAAGTGGTAATGCCATTCTCATTATTGCACACTGCACTGACACAGTTACACCATCCTACCCATATGGGGAAGGAGGTGTTTGTTGCTCATTCGGAAGATTGGTTCAGTCCCAATTTGGCAGAACCTGTGGCAGAATTAATGACCAATTGTCTAGTTTGTAATCAATTTACAGCAGGTCATGCACTAATGGTAGTGAGAGGAGCCATACCTCGCCCAATGGGTCGATTCCAACACCTTCACGTCGACTATGTCGACATGCTCCAAGTTTTCCAGGGCTACCGCTACATGGTATTAGTTGTGTGTCCATTTCCCAGATGGATCGAAGCCGGTCCCTGTTCCTATCCTGATGGCATTTAGCGCAGCAAAATTCCTAGTTCTAGAAATCTTCCCACAATTGGTCGTTTCTGAGGTCCTGCGGTCTGACAATGGTCCTCACTTTGCCAATGAGATGTTCCACCACATCACAACCTTGTTCAGAATACAACACACATTCTCTTGTGCCTAGAGCCCGCAAGTAAATGGGGTGTGTGAGAGCCTGAACGTGCTGCTCAAGGAAGGCATTGCCACAATTAAAAAGACCTTTAACAAGAGCTGGCAGCACTGTCTTCCATTAGCATTATTCACATCGCTCTAATAAACTAGGGCCCACCACTATTTAACCCCACATGAGGTGGTGACAGGACGGTAGATGAAACTTCCCCTGGCTCCTCCCACTAGGGCTTTAAAAGATGCAGAAAAAATGTCCATTGTATTGGGTCAGGAAATGTACGAGCACACCGCTTCCTTGATGGCTATTGCCCCTTTTATTTCTCGTCAACTGCAGGGACCACAGGAGAGGTCTGAAGCAAGAGAAGAAAACAACAAACCAGCTGCAAACAAGAAACTTTTGAAGCAACCACAGTTGTATCCGGGGGATCAGATGTTGCTAAGAGCCTTTATCAGGCAGTGGTATAAACCATGTTTTACAGGACCATATACAATAGAAAAAGTGACTGATCGAGCAGTAAAGCTACAAGAGAAGACGGCCTGTAGTTATCTGGGAGACATCAAGCCCAGAAAAGAGGTGGCCCCTTCTAGCACCAACAACAAAAGGGTCAACGATCCACAAGCAGAAGAGCAAAACAATTGCATTGAAGGAGCACAACCCAGTAGAGGCAAACCTATGATTACTCATGCCAGAGTAAGAGAGATAGGGAAAGGACTTTCTACACATCCAGAATGAGGGCACAATAACTGTTTATTATTTTTCTTTCCGCACACTGACAGCACTCATTGTGAAAGTGCGACTGTTATTATTGCATTCTCCCATGCTTCTCCTCTATCCTCATCCCAAAACATTCCAAGGCCAATTTGTCCAGTTTGGAAGAAAAGTGAATAGCACCAGAAGGCACCATCCTAATGTGTTCTTTATCGCCTATTGGGCCCAAACCTACCCACACCTAGAGATAGGAAACCCCTGTGTGCTTGCAGTACTTTGTGATTCTAGAATACACACAGTTTGGGAACAACTATTCCTTCTTGCAGTGACACAACACCACGCTTGGGGAACTTGAATGAATAAAGTGCTAACACACTAACGCCTTTCTAGCGCATTGCAGGTGGGCAACAGACATCTTCAACACTACACAAGAGTGCAAAAAAGAGTAAGTGATGGGAGAAATGCTTAAAAAAATGCTTATTGTGTCCTGTGTCTTATTTTCATGTGGTATTTTCACCCTCATCTTTTGGTGATAGTCATATGTTACAAGTGATACCTCTGTAACCTCTACTAACACAACCCCAACTCCAGCAGGTGGAATGACCATGTCAGGTGGAAAGGTAAGCACTGTAAGTGCATTAAGGAGAGGTAGGCGCAGTGCTGATGCAGACATGGGGAGGGTGGATCTCTATCTCACTGATACTGCTCGAGTTTCTAATAACATGTGGTACAAGCACATGACTAAAGTAGGCAAACAAACCACAGGGGAGATTTGCTATGTCTGCTCACTAATCCCCTATGCAATGAGTGCCTCCAGAACATTTGGTGCAACTGAAAAACCAACAGCAAGAGCACAATTCCTTATGTACCTGTCAATGTTTACAACCCGAGGAAGATTCCAAGGGAGAATGGCAACATTGCAATGGATGTCCAAGACAACATTCTCTATCAAGATAGCTATATACAAACACTTGATATGATGGACAATTATTGGAAGCAAGACCAGGATATACAATACATAACTGGCGGCCACAGAAAGGAGAGACAAAAACAATAACACTGAAGGTATTACCATGTCCTAAGAAGGGGCCCAAGGAAATAGGAGGAGAACCAGGATGTTCGGAAGAACCACGGATGCCTGTGTATGGCCAAGTGGTCATAGCTGAAGGATGAAGCAGGGAGTAATAGGTAGCAAAGCACATATGCTCCTACAAGTTCCAGTAAACACAGTACAAGAAGAAAATGATAAATGCCTGAAAGAATGGGACGCAGGTACAAAATTACTGACCTGGGTGGAGAATGAAGCTGGATAAATGCCCATAATACCACTGAAGAAAGCAGCATTATGTTTTCAGAATGATGGAGCAGTAAACATTGGAGAAAACAAAGAGTGCAAGCACACCGAAAAGCATCCAAACATAAAGGTTGGGATGACAGTATTAATGGATCACTATTGGAAGTGCAGATCTAAGGCGTATGAGTAGCTGCCACCCAACTGGGGAGGAGTATGTTCGTTGGGGCACATCAATACACCAGCACTATTAGTGCTGCAAAAAGACATCAAAACAGAAGACTTCCCTAAGATGGACAATGGAAGAAGAAAGGAGAGGTCAGTAGAAGTGAGTAGAGTGAAAAGAGAGAACTACTTCTCGTCAGCATCAGAAGCATCTCTGGACGACGTACCACCTGAACGCTGATTCTTCAGTAGGACAGAAATGTTCTTTGTGTCAGTAGTTCCAGCTGTACAGAGATACACAAATGCAAAATGGCTCCAGATTATGAGATGGGAGCTGATGCAGACAATAAACTGAACTGTAAATGGCTTCAATGCGATAAAAGAAGAGCTCCGAGCAGTAAGGTTGATGGCCCTCCAGAACAGATATGTTCTAGACCTTCTCACAATAATGAAAGGAGGAGTTTATGCCAAGATCGGGTCTTCTTGCTGTACTTTCGTGCCCACAAATGATGAAGCAAATGGCACACTCACAGAAGCAGTTACTAAATTGGCGAAAATGCATGCCAAGGCTGAGGAGGAAGCAAAAGGTACAGGAAAAGATCAAAGCTGGCTGTCGTATATATATTCATGAATGCCAACATGAATGGAAGATAGACTAAAAGTATTACTAGGAGCATTAAAATTGGTACTAGTAGCACTATGTGTGATTAAGATCTGCATCACGCAATACAGCAAGAAGACAGAGAAGACAATAGGAATTAAAGTGTTAGTGGATACAAATGATGAAGAAGACAAGATAGTAGAGGAATGAAATTAAATAAGGACACAGATAAAGGAGGTCCCACTGTTCCCGACCGAGTTGATAACATTTGGTGATCCCATGGACAACAGGAAATATTGGGTGAAATGGGTATGGTGCAACCCAGAACCCAGAAGGAGAATGCAGTTACATGAGATGGAGTATGGATGACCATGCAAATTACTATGGAAATCTTGGAGGGATAATGAAGATATCGCTCCCAAAAGCACCAGTGACTAGGTTTGGTGGTGTGGTGGTCAAGTCAACCAGAGGTGGAACTGAAGAGAGGGTCCTTGGAATGCCCCTCTGGACCCCTATAAGCATGACAGCCTGAAGAGTCAGAAATGCAAGATGCCAGTCACTGTTTGGCCAGCCACCAGGAGGGCCATTGACTTCTACATATGTGAACAGATATTCTTTCAGACAACCATCCAACCCTTATTCAGCGGACATCTTCATGGATACAGGTGACTCAACACTTGAACTGGTTGACTAATTATAAACATCCAGCTGTGCTGATGTCATTAGCGACACCACGACATAGTAACGTTAGCCACGAAGCAAACTCGCATCTCTGTACAAAGTTACATGGACACACACGTGCACACAGGAAGAACATGTTTACAAAGTTTTGTAGATAGAGGACGGATACATATATATACTGTCAGAAGCTTTTCCTTTTCATTAGCAAAATGCAGAAATGCAGAAACGCAAGAAAGCACGAGATGCAGAGCAAGCTTGCAGCCTCCTATTGCAACTAGCCATATGGAACTACAGGGTTGTATAAAGAACCTGGAAGAACCAAGTACCACTATCCCATAAGGAAAATAATACATTATAAACATATAGAAATCATAGCATAACTATAGTAGAATTACTTGAAGCCACAGGCCTCATAATAAGGGATGAAGGAAAACAGATTTTGCAGCTTACTGTCAAGGGCTGGTGCTCAGAGCCAAGGTCAGAGATGAGCAGAACATTCCTAGCTCCAGGGACAAGGAGCCACCTGCAAAATAACAGAATAAATCCTTACTAATTGCAGACCAAAAAGCTCAGTTTTGTGGTCTTCACCTACGTGATCTGGCCGAGCCGAACAATAGCCATTTACTCGTGTGGGAAGAGAAGAAGTTATCAGAGCAGCAGACAAGAACTGATACATGTGTTGTTTTACAATGTTGCAACCTGCAGAAACTCTCGAAGGCGAGGTGGTTATACCAGTGGCACCAATGGGGACACATAGTTTTTCTCATCACCTTGAGAAGGTACAGAAAGCGCTGAGAACAGAGCTGGGTCCCAGGCCTGGGGAGACCCGCTCCAGCCAATCAGGGAACCAAAATTGAGGGGTGGATGGCAAAGGGCAGGGGCCAATGGTAATCTTGCAGCCCTGCAACAATGTAATAGATCGTTTTTGGGGAAGGCTCTGGCAAAGCCACCTGACATGCGAGAGCCAGTCAGCTAAAGTCTATAGCTGCCGTCTATAGGTGCTACAACCCCAGCCACCCAATAGTGTAAGTTCTTAGGTTTTTGGGGAAGAGCCCCAACTTGTGACGACACACGCCAACAAAAAAATGGCTGACACAGGCTCAGGAGTTGTGATTGCTGGAGAAATATTTCCTGTTTTTCCCCTGTCTGTTATGGAAAATAAAACAGAGTTCTAACCTGCCCATGGCTAAATCCTTCATCTTTTACCAGGGGAGGGTGTGTTGGACCCTGAGTACTCTGCCGAACAGTGATTGTATAACACGAACCCCGGTCCTCTGATATACCTATACATGTTCACAATGTTTCATGTTTTCAGGCCTCCTCAAAGTCCTCTGGCCCTCTGTCAGGCTTGCTTTAGCAGTGCCTCGGTAGGGCATCTGGCCGTTGGGGTTTTCTTAGCTCCCATAACCCTTGTGGATTTCCCAGGCTTTTGTATCTCTGTTGGCCCCTCTCAACTGTGTTACCTCTTCAGGAGTGTTTGGTTCCCTTCTGCTGCTCGTCTCAGCAGTTAATGCTCTTCTCATGCGCAGATCGAGGATCCAATCCTTCTGCTGTGGTCTGGTCTCAGCGTCGATTATCAGGCCCCAGTACCACCATGGTTACTGTGTGGTCGTGCCACCAGGCGAGATAGTCTCTTTATCGTCTCTGTCTCTCTCCTGACCTTGGTTTTTTCGCCGATCAGGATGCCCTCCTTCTAGTGTCTTTCTAGTGATTCACTCACTCTCCATGCTACCACAGGTTCTGTAGTCTATCGTGGCTCTGACCCTCCAGGATGTCTTCCTGTCAGAATCTCGCCACTGCATAGGATTCTTTGTCCTCCATTCCAAGTTCCTCATGGTTTATTTACATCACCACAAACAAAAAGGGTTGATCACTCCTCTTTTACTGTGGAGTTCAAGGCAGGATCCAGTATTACCTGAAGCCAAAGAGATTGAAGAAATGTCACTATTTGGTGAATCCAAAACAGGTTTAACAACAGTCTTTCCGATTCCCATGCAGGCAGACAATGTACTCTGGACCGAGAGTTCCTTACCTGAATGGGAGTTCCTGTCTCCGTGAGGGAAGTCACTCCCAGTGAGGTCCTACTTGAACCAGACCCTGAGGGAGGGTCTTGCTGAACAGCCTCACCTCCCTAGCCTCAACGGGAATGGCTCCCCTCTAGAGATTAGGGACGAATAGACCAGATTCATCATAGTTGTCAATGTGGCGAAAGATGCCAAAATAATTTCTTGATTGGTTGAGTCACAAGAAAAATATCACACGATGGGACAGTTAGAATGGAGCTTCGGAGCGTTTTCCACAATCTCACACTATACAAACTGAACCACTGGTGTCACATGGCTCAACTGTGGGATCTATATACAGGATGGATTTCGGCGTGTCTGTACTGCATGGTCAAAGTCTCTTTGGCTAACCACACTGTATTTGCGATCAGGGAGCTATTATCTAAAATCTCAACCCAACCATTTGAAACCCAGTGTCTGGGGAAAATCACTTTTTCCTCACACTTCGATTACTACAGTGGATTTTAGGAGATGTTCAAAGTGGTTTTACGTACAGTGCGTTCTGTTTGAATAGCAAAATCTATGCAGAGAAATTGACATAAGTGATCCCAGAATGCATTTTAAATGTTCCACTTTCCTATTGTCCTCCATTGTCATTTATATCATCATCATCATACTTTTTCTGGAAAAGTATAGCATTTCCATCAAAGTGCATTGATCAATTCATTAAATTAATGATTTGTCAAAATCCAGACAATTCTTACACACATATATCAAAGGTCTTATAATCAAAGCCACACACTGAAATCCAATAAAAAAGAGCAGCCAAATATGTCCTGTGCTAAGAATAAAAAAACACTTACAAATAGTTGTATCATTAGAAGAAGAACACTAATGTTATAATATACATAATAACCTTGGCAACAGCATAACAAAGAAAAGACTCTTTTGACAAGAGTAACAGATGTATTCCTGTACATTTTAAATTGCAATTACTGTTTTTTTTAACACTGAAATGAAATCCCTCAGTTTGCCTTTATACAATACCTTAAGGGGTCACTGGATACATTTCGTACAGCCTGGCAATTTTCAACCAAAACCTTATAATGTCAATATTGTTGACACCTCCTTGAAAGCAGCCAATTCCACTCAGTACCATTTTTCCCATCTCACAATAAGCTGCTGTTAAATTATGATGATAAAATAATTAATTGAAATCTTTGAAAGGAAAGCATTAACAATCCACTTGGAAGAATCCTCCCTCCGCCTCAATCCACCTGCACCTCCCTAGTTACGCAACTCTTGCATCTCACATACCCCTGAGCACACAAGGATTTGTTCCATCATGTTGCCCTATGTACTCTCTTGCTAGTCTGAATACTCCCCTGAAAGTTTAGGAAAAAGACCACGGCATGCAGGGGGTTGAAAGTATGTCTTCTTCCAAATTCAGAGAAGGGTTCTTTGTAGAGTGTGAATTTTTACCACAAGCGGTTGTTGCATGCCTGTTATGCCATGAACACGCTGTCCCTGGTCTTGGATGAGCAGTTGAGATTTGTGGTTTGTTCCCTTACTCAGATTTCACTCGCCTGTGGCTCCTCGCCCACCACTATTTCCAGTAAAGCCAGATCATGCTTAAAGGAGCATACGCAGGCTGAGGAACGGGGAGGTTGTTCGACTTAATAATGTGGAACATTTCTTCCTCTTTCAAACCAATGGCAATCTTAAACCAGGAATGTCCAAACCCAGTCCTATGCAAGGATTTCAGCATGACCACTGACTATGTAAATAACCCCCGTTTAGATTCACTGTATTCAAATTTAATCCGCGTGCAAGTCCTGAAAGCTTGGTGTAGATTTGGCTATTGAAGACTGGACATGAACACCCATGTCTCTCATCATTTCAACTCTCTACCCTACCTCAAAAACACCTCTGCTCGGTTATACTCCAACTGAGCCCTACTGCACTTTTCAATACATCTTCAGCATCTCAATACCTTTCTTATTTATTGTGTACATGTGTCAAGCACCAGTTATCACTAATGGTACCTACCATTGGCCAGTAATGTATTTCCTTAGAGTTTTAGCAGGAACCGATGCCGCTTACTCGCCATTTTTTCTCAGTTTATTATGTAAAAAGTGCTCCTCCTTTTGCCTTTTTTGTGATATAGTTTATTAAAGCTTTTCACAATTTAGATGAAATACAATTATGAACATAAAAAGTACAAATTATTCAAAACAAAAATACATAATTCCTGATTCATACACATTATAAATATGGTCAAGATAGCATTACAAAATCATTCCAATTACATTCATACTATTAAAAATATATCTAAAACTTAATCCTCAACAATTTTCCCCTAACAATTCATGAACTATCTTCAAAACGTATCTAGTAATATGGTTGCTGCGAAAAATCCTGTGGCAAAAAGGACTGAATACAAAAAAAAAAGTGTTTGCACTTTTCCCGCATATATATGTGGGGGGTGGGGGTTAGGGTCATTATTAATTGTATGGGGAGGATGCGGAGGTCTCCCCTGCATATAAAGTGCAACTTTTTTTAAAATTCGAACTGTTTTGAGGCAGGATTTCTGCGGCGACCATATCACATAGAACCCTTCAAAAACTGAACAAGTGCTATCGTGCGTGAAGGAAGATCACATTCCATTATGTGTAAGCACAATAACTCTGTATATACCGCACTGATGTCATAAAAAGATTTCCCAAACATAAGAATTCTCCAGCAGAAGACTACGGCACAATAGAACACCACATGCTTATGATCTTTGCATAACCGACAGTAACGTTGCTCTTTTGCATTGCCACTAAATTGGAACTCATCTATCAAGTGAGCCCAAAAGATTGAAGCGGAAACGAAAGCACTCCTGGCCCTTTTTTTTGCCTCCGATCTGCTAGTCCTTCCTTTTGCTTTGCGGGAGATCCCTCTACTGCACTGCCCCGCCCTCCCACTTAGTACTCTACAACTTCCGCAGTTCCAGGCAGATGGGAGCTCCTTGTGCTGTGCATGCATGACAGTGTGCTTGGTCCATACTACATACAATCTAAAAGTAATACAAAAAATGCTAAATAAAAATGGATGATTATTATGATTATACCTTACCCGCAGAAGATTTTGGATCATCTGTGCTTCGGCAGAGCTCTCAAGACCTTCCTGTTTTGAGGAGGGGTGTGGTCCTGTCGTTCTTCATGCCTGGCTGCTAGCGCCCAGATGCCTTCTGGCCGGGTACATGTCATTTCATCGCGGGATGTTTTTTCGCAGGGGTTTTTAATGCGATTTCTTTTACAAAAAAAAAATCATTTTTTTTATTATTATTTGGGGGGTGGGGGGTTCCCCCCAAACCCATTATTGCCTTTCATTTTTTATCTATTCCCAAACACCCACATCCCATATATATAATGTTTTAACCCCCCCCCTAAAAAAATTCAATGGGTTTTTTTTCGTTAAAAAATTAGTGGTAAAAAACCCTACGAAAAAAACATTCCCTGATGAAAGGACGTTGTACCCTTCTGGCCTTGGTTTGCGCTCAATACATTTATTTACATTACATTACAGGGTTGCTCTGCTGCAATTTGAGCGAGTAATTGTAAACAACAAACTGCTTAAAGTCTGATCTATGTAGACAGTTACCTTAATATACATTCCTTACTAAGACACAATGCCAGGCAACGCCCCCAATTGCATAAAGTACATTCATTGTCTACATCAGACACAAGTAGAAGGTGCTGTACTCGTTTCCCTGCAAAAAAGTAAATCGGCTTCAATGTTTGTAGAGAAACCCAAATGCTTGAAGATGGACAGAGCTTGTAAGACATATTGCACATTAAAAGGAGCACTCTGCATTGCATGGATAGCAATGTATATTTATTACGAATCTCTTTAGTCCTCACTCAGACACTGGATAAGTGCACATTAATTAATTTTGTTTTAGCTGTGTTTTATTAATGTGTTGTTATTAGAAGAGGAATTAGACTCTCTCTGATGCAGCGGCAATGCATTTTATTTCCTTTCAGGTGTGACTTCCATCATATAGTTTATGCCATAACAAGAGTGCACTGTTCAGAATGCACGGTTTCTTTGGGAAAGCAATGAATAAAACAATGCAGGCAGCAGCTGCGGGGGAGCGTATGTCCGATATGTTTTATTGATAGTGTGTAAAACAGGCTGAAAGAGCATACTTTTTGGCCATTTTCTTGGAAACGAGTTGGATATAGGGGGTCATTACGAGTCGGGCGTTAGGGGATACCGGGCACCGGTAAGGAGACTGGTGCTGGTAATCCCCTACCGCCCGATTTCGAGGTCCCCTAACGGGAACCGCAAGGGACGTGTGGTCGGACCACACGTCCCTAACGGGTCCCGTTAGGGGACCAGGCCGCTAATTACGGGCCTGCCATTAGCAGGCCCGTGAATAGCACCTTCCCCATTCCCATTGAGCCCTATTGGGGCTCAAATCGGAATGGGGAATGGTTTGTTCAATGGGGATTTACCGGTCCCGCCAGGGTCGGACTATACCGGTAAATCCCCATTGAACAACACCTGACTCGGACCAGTTATAGCGCCATGACTACCTCCAATCTCGGAATGAGGCCCATAATGTCACATATAGCTAAATAGACATTGGTGTTTAAGAAGGACCACTGGGCATATATTGTCTGCCCATTTTCCTGCCTGCATCAACACAATAGAACCGGGTTTAATCACAACCTTACATACGTAACACACAACACACACAATTGTGCTCCAATAGCTGCATGTCAGACTCCAGTAGCTTCTAAGTGCTGAACGGAATATCGAACCCCTGCTTCATAGCATTTTGAGGTTTTTAGGCTGAGCACTTTGCTCCTGAGCCTTCCTCCCCACTTTGTCATTCAAACATAAGAACACAGCAATTGGATCTACGTGTAACTTTAGTTCCACTATAACTACAATGTAATCACTTGACATGACTTTAGTACGTTTTTTCATACATGCGATGGCAGGATTACACCCCAGAATCATGCATCACGTTCCAAGATATGTGTGGTCAGCAGTTTTCTCTTGGTGTTCAGTGCTTTAAACAGATACTGAATGGGCAATGAGGAAAGGCCAATAGGGTTGGTGATCCTTCAGGCACATGACAGGCCTCAGTCCTTTCCTCAATCTAATGTTTACTCTAGGGACCTGCAAGCCGCCACTATTTGATTGATGTGATCTAGGGACGCCGTGGCTGACTATGGTTTGGCATGACCTGTGCTCTGAGCCCAGCTCCCCACTTGACTGCATTGTGTAATCCTGGCCGAATCCCTCTCCTCCTTGCACCAGTTCGCACATCTTCCTAAAATCCGGAGCACTTGGAAATGGGCAAGAATAAAATGCAGGATTTAAACAAAAGAAGTGAACAGCAAATCATAGAACACAAACAGTGTCACGTGCACACTTGCCAGCAATACCACTTACCCGCAGTGTCCAAGTGGTCTTCAGTGAAAATGAAAAGACAAATGCCAAGGCTAAGAAAAGATGAGCACATGAAGTGAAACGATGAATTGCTCAAAACAATAGAATCCCCATTTTAAAAGTGGTAGCAAAAACAGATGTGCTGCGGTGAATCCGCAAGTTTACATATACGGATGTAACTCATTTTTACAAATATTTCTTTCCGTTTTTCATAAGAAGGATGTATTAATTTAGTCAACAAGGTGCTTTTGCACAAAGTCCAAACTTCGTGATTCCTCTCCCAGAGGGCAATGTCTCAGTTACATTCTCTCAGAGTCTTTTAAGGGATACTTTCGTATTGGGACAATGGAACAATGAAGCCAGAACCCCTCTTCCCAGAATTCAGTATCCCAACTCTCCTTCTCTCAGTCGTTTATAGACACCTTAGTAATTTTAATGCAGTTCCCAGATATTAGTGTCTTAGCTTCCCTCCTCTTTATCAGATGGTTTGGTAGTTGCACTACATTTCCCACCGTGCGGCGTCAGGCCCAACCCGTGTCTTCATAGTTTCAGGGTCTATCTTCCACTTGGCTGTGTCCTTGTACTTCTTCTTCTTCCAGCTTGAGTTTTCCCATGGTCTTCCAATGTCAGTGGCTTCTGTGGCTTCACACAGCACACCCCTCTGCTCCCCAGCTGTCAGTCACACTATTCCATATTCTGCATGCCTTCTCGCGGCTCTCTTGGTGGTGACTCCAGCATTCCTTACCCCTTGTTCCTCAGCAAATCTTTCTCCCTAAGTTCTCTGCTGGTTTCCAACTGGGGCCTCCATGTCTCAGAACACCTCCAACCGCATGGGTTTTCTGGGGCAGTCTGCCACCTGATTTCAGGCTAACCAAAGCCAAGGTTAATCCTACTAACAGCACTCTCTGGGCCATCTCTCTTCCAAGTTTCAGCAGCTAACTCCTCCGCGCGTGGCCCCTTCCATGCCGCCATAGCTCCTCCTTGTTAGATTGAATGTCTTGCTCTGTGACTTTTTTTGCTTGCCCTTCTGATTCACCAACCTCCCTTTGCCTAGTTAGATCCTATCTCGAGCCTCACTGGGGACATAGCTCTGTGTAATGTGCCTCAAGGGGGGCTCACCAAGACTCTTAAAACAGGGTGCCCAAAGGCACATTATAGACTTTTTCCATGAGCCGGTCATCTTGTTCAACTCTGTGTAGATCAGTGAATTGTGGCAGCTCATTGTGTATTTTGTAGAAGGTTGCACACTTATGCAGCCATTTTACCTTTTATGCCAACAAAGGCTTATTCTCTGGAGGACCTGTAACATGGTGACTGCGTTTTGGAGGTCTGGTGAGATGCGACAAAGGGGCTGTGTTTACCCTGTAAGCGTAAAATGTCTGAGCAGCTGCATGCAGTAATGGCTTTCCTGATCTAGTTAGATGTACTTGTCGCACCTTGAAATACTTGGTTATAGGCGCGCTATAAATAAAATATCATATCATAACATACAGATGGGTGTCTGGGATTCACTGCTGAATCTGCGTTCTGTGAAGAAGCACAGGAAGGTGTGAATATGGTAATGATCCCTGATTAGGTGTCATTCTAATGTTTACATTTTGGAGTATATGTGAGGAGAAGCTGGATGGCCAGATGGAGCCACATTAGTGATCTCTCACCTTGACTCAGCAGGAACAGATGGGCTACCCGACATTCACCTGATGGAACGTGCATGGCCCACCTCATGTTTGGACCACTCAATCTCCTGAAATTATTGAATGGCTTACAGTAGGTAGGATCTGTAACCCAAGACAACAGTTATCTACTTTAAACTGTCGGATCACCGCTTACACCACATTGGCCACAGATACTGTACTGTGTAGCTGCACAACACCCAACATCAGTGAGCACTCCAACAATGTTTGCCAGGTGTTCTTGAGTCGACTACATACCACCAGCGTAGCTGCACCATGTTGTTGAACAGCACATTTGACATCTCCTTTACCTTAGAACTGCAATGCTTTCTACTCCCATTTGCCTATAGCATTTGACTGTGCCATAGAACAACATTTGGTGCAAGTGCAACTTGTGCTGATACAAGGAACCTCGAAATTTCACAGCTCTATTTCCCATAACCATAATTATTCCTTTTTTACTTTATCTATTGGCTAACATTGAGATTTGACTAATTTCAGAAAGCCCAATCTTTACCACTGCAATTACACTCAAAATTGAAGGCCTAGCGGTTGGGGGGTATGGCTTGGTGCCAGTGGTGTGAGACACAAACTTGTGTCTTTCCCAACCACACCGGTGAATACATATTTTGTAATGTAGATTCCTACTTTCCCCCGCAGGAAGACTTGCGGGTGACAGGAGCAGTGTTGTTCGCCAAGAGGAAGCAGGGGACATGATAAACCAGAGCCCGTTGCTCACTGTCCCCTTCAGTATGTAGGAAATGTTGACCATGATGAGCTGGGTAACAAGAGGTGGCGTGCAGTGAAGCTGGGCGGTGAAGATACCTAGCTATGCTGTTGTCATCGCTGCATTGAGAAGCAGAAGCATTAAGCTCGGAGCAGGAGGCAGGGAGACCGGAAGAAGCAGAGATCCTCAGTCTGATAGCTGGATTGTGGTGATCAGCATTGAATAAACACTGACGCTGCTGAGCCGGGAGGCCACCACTGCAGACCGCAAGAGGGGAAACTGGCAGGGACAAGATCTCCCGACCATCAGTTGATTAACATCTATAATTCCTTTAGCACAGAAGGCTCAATAACTAACTCTATGTCAGAAACTAAAATTACTTTAATAGTGAAACCAGGTAAGGACCCAGAGGAACCCTCCTCATATCGAGCCACTGTGCTAATCAATATCGATGCCAAGATAAATACAAAAGGTCTGGTGGCAAGATTAGAGGAAATGATGCATCAATCAACTAATTGCGGTAGATCAATCTGGCTTCATTAAGGGAAGACAGACACTTGACAATATAAGAAGAATATCTCATCCTATTGAAAAATGTTGGATGAGGTCTTCTACTGCTTTCTTGGTGTTCCCGCACACCGAGAAGGCCTTTGACAGGGTAGAATGGCACTTTTTATTCCCTGTAATGTAGACGATGGGGTTTGAAGATAGTGAAAACATGCTGCTCACGCCTGAAAATAAGATTAAATGCTCACTGCTAACCTTCAGAGACATTTGAATTGCCACTTGACATGACTCAAGAATATCCACTTCCCCCATTGTTTTCGCTACCACACGGGTTAGGGAGCATGAACGCATGTTTTGGGGCTGCGATATATCAGATAAATATGTTTGCAGGTGATCATTTATGTTCCTTGACTAGCCCTGCTGTCTTCCTTCCTAATCGCAAAAAGGAACTAGAATGTTACTTTAGAGAAGCAGGTTTTTATATTAATTTCAACACATCAAAAATGATTATCTTGACATTGAATCCCAAGGATTTTCAAATGGCTTAAGGATATATCTACTTTCAAATGTGTAGCAGCATCTATTAAGTACTCGGGATACTTTAACATCATGAATGAGCTCAAAATATCAAGCAAACTACCCTACCCGTCTGAATCAGATGAAAGCAGCCCTTTGAAATGTCCCCCATTCGAAATTGTGTGGATAGGACACATAGAGGAGGCATGGTAACACATTCATCTTAATAAACTAAATACTATGAAATGTGTGTGTGTTTGGCAGGGGGGTGGAAATCACTGCATTGCAGCAAAATTATTGTGCACCTTAAGGAATAGCGACAGGATGCCCTTTCCAGAGTTTAACACCTATTTTTATGCAGCCAGCTACACCTGGTGTATGATTGGTTTAGGCTCTTTTTGGAAAAGGGCTGGGTATGATTGGACCTTGCGGTGACCGGCACTTCTCTGGCTGGGGTATTGTGGTTAGCAAAGAAAGATAGACCCCTGAATATTTACCAAAGCCACATTTTAGGCATGGTAGCCACATATGGGGCAGATAGATATCACAAAAGGACTGCCAACATTCCCTACAGCTATAACAACAATTTACCAGATCCACTACTTTAGATACTCTGGCTTCACAAGGTGTGGGGACTCATGCTGGTTGAACAGGTTGCACACTTAATACCATTAAATCATTCATAATTGTTGTCTAAATGGGGCTTGTATGTTTACTAATATATTGTGTGGCTAAGCTCTTATTTTATGCTGTTGTATGTTACACTGTTCCTTGTTGCTCCCCTGCTTCCCCCCTAAGAGGTTAACTTTAGAATGCTCTGTCACCTTTAACCATGGAAGAGTCAGACATCTAAGGAAACACCCTTCATCCTAGGTGTTGTTTGATCTTCCTCTGCCCTGTACAAAAGGCTTTGGAAAACCCTTTCAACACTTCTAATCTTCTGACTCTCTTCCCCTTATCAGAATTCTCAGGTTTCATCACATTGGCGGAGAGTTCCATCACGTGTTCTCCTCGGTGTCATTGGTCAGTTGGTCTTTGGCTCCTCCTCCTTCCAAACGCTAATAACATCTGCTTCTGTTGCCAATCACATGGTATAGTGAGGAGAGGTCATAATATGTCAGGCCTCTATCTTTAATGTAATTGCCGTTTCTCTATGGAGATGTTTGGCGAGAGGTATCCTGGTTTACCAAAGGCTGTGTTTCCGCTTCCACTAGAACCTGCATGCTACATAAAAGTGTCCGGTTCCCACCTGATATTTACAGGGGCATCATGGAAACCCTTAGAATATAGCCAGGTCTGAATCAACAGTCAAAGTTGATATTATGCAAGCGATAGAGTGGACCGGTTGCGGTAATGCGGTAGGTACATTTGGATGATCTGGCATCTTCTGATAACATCTCAGCATCTGATGAGACTTGGTGTTACATTTTCTGATAATGTCCCAGTGCCTGACCCGTCATATATTGTTATCTGGAAACACTGATCGTTACTGCAGAAGCAATGACGAGATTCGAACCCAAGAATGCTAGGTTGTTGCTCATCTTCCTCCTAGTTAACTTTGTGTACCTCAGCACTGTTTAAATTGCTCCTACCCTTGTCTTCTTTAATCCCAGGGTGAGTGTGGATAGATACAATCCTGGATGTAAACCTTGTCTTCCAGTATTGTTTCCCTTGGAGAATAAGGATGACCTATGTGCTTTATATTAGGCTTTAAAGAAACCTCATAATTTCTACAAGTCCAGACATTCTTGTATAAATCCCTGTGCTGATTTGTTATCTTCTGTAAAATAATTGTTTGCCAAAAGGTCTGAAATCCTCCAATAATGCTTTACAGTGCTTTGTCCCCGAACATACCCATTTTGTATAATTAAAATAGTCTACTGTCACAAGCCTCTCAATCTCAGCTGGACCAGGGCCCAGTCATAGTGTTTAGCTTACCTACTGTTCATGACGAACATCCTCCGGAAGGCTTTTAATTGCTCTGGGAACTGTTCTTCTCAGGTATCAGTGTATGGTCCCTAAACCAGGTGGAAACATTCTTGGCAAGCAAGGGGCAAAATGGGAGTGGTCTTGAGTGAGCAATCCAAAATGGCCACCAGGACTTCTGTGAGTCTCACCATCTCCCTGGACGTTCTGTAAGATTTTGGGTTTACAACTGCCAGGACGCTTGGAAAGGGACATCCGTGTTGGGAACTCCATTTTCTTGCATTCAGTCTGGCCTTTGATCAATATGATTGCAGGTTATATATCCGACTGCAGTGGTTCTGCCACTATGTTCACAATGCTGCCTTCTTTTGTTTGCCGTCCATCTTGTGCCACATTAGCTGGGAAACGGTTGGACACAGGTAGTGCTTACTCTAGTGGCGGTTAGACTTTAGATGATCTGCGTGATGTTTTGATGGAAAATTAAAATACGTCCTAATGTATGTGTATTTTTCATAAGAGATGGAGGCACTTCATCACATTGCTACGGTTTACAAAGAACTTTCTGACAATGATAGTGATGGATTGGAAGGAAAATTAGCATGGGTTACTACGGACAAAGACAGAAGCAGCAATGAAATGGATGCTATTAAAAACAAGCATTGACAAAGCCAACAGTTTGGGCTTTTTTGTGTGACTGGAATATATATTTTCTAAGCACTGCCATAATGTTACTTCCCGACATAAGGTGGAAACAGCTGGAAAATGGCGTGAGTACCTGGGAAAATTGTTTCAGTGCCCGCAAAATAACTTAGCAGCAATTAAAACTTGGCCTTGGCAGTGCATGATTATAACAGGACTACAGTGCAAGGAACAGATGCAAGGACACACACACACTCCCTATACATTAAGTGAGTGAAGTTAGTGAGTGTGTGGTTACAATTTATTTTTAAACCACACACACGCTGTGTGCCCCTCTTCACATCTCATCTGTCTTCTATCTGTTCACCAATGTAACAGTTTTGGCACCAACTAGCCAGCACAATTATGACATTTGCCGGAGGGACAGCTTCAAAATGACAATGTGATCCAGGTGCCCCTGTGGTCGTGCTCTATCCACTAACGAGCCTCATTTCAGGTTACTCCGGGCAATATTTGTAAAGGTGTCAGTTGCCCCCCCACCTCCCGGGATAAATTGCAGACATGTGTGGCGGGGGCTTTCATCACCCCTTCCCCAGCAGGATTATTAATGAGGCCGGATGCAGCCCCTACCATTACCAGTACATAGCTCTGGATGCATATAGAGTACAGGCCAAGTCTCGGGGTAGAGATAGAATGACCTAGTCGTTTCTCAAGAGGTTCAAGCTAGCAAAGTTTTGTTGACTGCAACATCTCCAGTTGTTTGCAAAGAATGCACAGAGTCTGGGGGGAAAGAAGCAGTTTTGTGAAGATCAGCAGGTTTGCCACTCAAACATGATGAAAAATAATGGCAGACAAGATGCTGCCAACTCAAGCACACACAGGGTTTGGCTTCCCCCAATCACCTAATGGACTTTTTTTTTTTTGGTTCAATATTGTGGATTGATTCAAATATTGTACACATTTATCCCGATGGGATATTCATTTTCCAGAGTGTAGGCCCTCCGTGCACTGCTGTCAGTGTTATTAGAAGTGACGCTGTGCTCTGCACAGCAAGGGTGCAGACCTGACTACTACTGCCACCCACAGCTCCCCAGTGTTATAATCGAGTGTTCATCCTTCGAAACCAAAAATGCGAGACAGTGCTTAACGCAGACCCTTCAGGCTGCTCCTTTTACTACCACCTAAAATTGATTCAAATCCAGGGAGGAAGAAAAAGGGTTTCGAAGTGTGGGTGGCATGTGCGGTGGCGGAGCAGGGCTTCATAGCAGAAATGCAGTTCAATATTCCAACCTTTGACAAATTACTTGTGGTCTGGCCCCAAATACCGCATAATTAGCTCCACAAGGTGGTTGGGTGCTGTGGAGCAAGCACACAAACCCATTCACTTATTCTGCATTCCAGGGAGATCCGCAGCTCACCTTAATTTAATTGAGTGTGGGGGGAGGTGGTGTTGGAGGAGTGCCTACATTAGTCTGAAATGTGTGATCTTAGCAGTTGCACCTGAGACGGGTAAAGAAGATTTCATCAATTGCAGGAAGTATAATTCTGGGACACTTTTGAAAGATAAGCGCTTTCAACATCCAGTAAACCATGTGCATGCCCGAGGTGCTTGATGCTTGACTAATGCAGCCCCACTCGGGTCTTGCAGGAAGGGTCCTGTGTTATCCACGCCAGAGGTGGAAGCATAACCCTGGGCCGCCCCTGTTTGAGTGCCGCCGGGACCATCCCCAAAGCCTGGCAAGATAACAGCTCCAGGAGATGGCCATTTTATGCATGAAGTATTTGTACCCGGTTTGTGGTGAATTAGGAACGATGCATGTAAACAGGGAAAGGACGGATGCAAGGTAAGAGACTACCTATCGCTGCTGCCCCATTACAAGGTCAATGGCAGGGTATGGTAAACAAAGTGGAGACTTAGGGCATGAATCAGGACAGCAGGCCATTCGGTATGCAGCCTTGCTGCAGCAATAGAGCAAACAGAGACCCACACAGACTGCCCGAGTCAAGCCCCCAATCCCCGTTTTATTCCCCCAGCGTGATGACACCTACGGTTACATACCATGCAACATCCCTTCCTTATCATAATCCAACAAACATAACACAACATACACTTTTTCAGCGGGCACTGCCACAGTCCACCTTCCACAGAAGCTGTTACTGTGGAGAGGAGTCTACTGTATGCGGTGGGTGTGAGGGGAGGAGGGAGACTGCCAGCTCCAATGTCCCACATCAGTGAGCGGCGACACACCCATCATCCATTCCCCGAGCAACCAAGGAGAGTGCAGCACAATGTTTTCATGCAGCTCGAAATCTAATGAGGCAGTCATCTTGAAAAGGAATGTTTGTGACTAACTGCTACGGGTCAGGTACTAAAGAAAGTGAAATGTTGATAATTAATACAACAATCTTTCGAGCTGTTAACACATTACAATTTGGAAACATGTTTTAAGGAATACATATTCTCTTTGGAAAAGTAAAATATGTTCACACTAGGAGCAAATGTTTTCATAACACATAATGAAAAATAAACAACATTCATTTTAAGCCCTGCATTTAAAAACAAATGCCTTGGTTTTGGTGAATCAAGGATTTTCCTCACAAGCTAACTATTAAGTGCATCTCCAATATGGCTGCCACCATGGAGAAGCTCAGACCTCAAAGAGTTCCCATGCAGACATTTTTTGGGAGGGGAAAGGCAGGAAGAGGTGGGATTAGCTACAGGGATTAGCAAGGTAATGGGCAAGGAACGGGTGGGGCACATAAGCAAGTAACAGTGTATCCCTCTTCAATGTCATTTCTATGTGACCCTCTTCAAAAGCCCTTATCCCTATGTATACATGAATCAGTATTTGCATAGCTCTCAACTCACACGCTTTTGGCGGGTGTCACCCGCCTTCTAAACAGCTGACTCACCCGCCAAGCCTCCTGCATGCCCATTCATTTCAATGGGCCTCTCACCCGCCAAAAATAAAAGCGGGTGTTTTCACCCGCCTTTGTGACACAAATGGTTGAGAGCTATGGTATTTGAATGCAATAGTTTGGGCTTCATAGGTGTTTCATGCGACACGTAATAGCCCAAACAAAAAAATACACAGCCGTCTAACCTTGGGTATGCCCAGAGTATGCTTCTGCATCGTTCTAGTTGGAAACGTCTAAAAAGACCAAATCCATTTGTACGAATGGTACAAAAGACCGAAAAAGGCCTGTACCATTTGTACGAATGGGAACATAATGAACATGAGGAGAGGGGTTGCAGGGGTGTCCTCTGCTCCCCATGTTCGGCATTTTCAGATTTGGGGGCTGCGGGGCTGTCCCCCACATAGGGGACACCCCCTATGTAAAAAGAAAAGGAAAATGAAAAGGAAAAAGGAAAGGACCCTGCAGCGCCGGTACCGAAGCATGTAAGTGAAGGGAACCAGAGTCGCAGAGGGATGTTGGTGACGGCGGCACGCAAGGAGATGTGCCGCCCACAAGTGAGTAGGGGCGTGGGGGCAAGGGCAAAGTCTGAACTGTTCAGGGGAGAGAAGACTAAAAAGTTATTTTCGTTAAAATAACTTTCAGTCTTTTCTCCCTCGAACATTTCAGCTACGGTCTTGCAACCCCGATCCAGTCTAGTTCACAATAATTTGTGTAGTTACTTGCATTGCCTTGTTAGTTCCTCTCAGACTTTCTTGTCTGTTGACGTTGCTTGCTTGGCTTTCATTATTGGTGTCATGAGGCTGTACTTCTTCTCCAGTAGATCTGGGCACCAACAATGTTAGTACTTAGGGTCTTCAAACGTGGCACAGGCATCAGTCATTTTAAGTTCCTTTGCATGATGGAGTTTGGCCCTTGGGTTGTGATGTGTAACCACTTGGGAGTCTGTTTGAGACCTCTTTGGGTACTGCTCTTCTAGTGAGCTAGGACTTGACCCCAGAGTTCAGGTCTCACGAGCCCCTTCTACACTGAATTCTCCCTTCGGCTGCCTCTTCCTTCTTATCTTTTCTACCTTTTCATCTCTAGTCTCTACTTCCTCCTTGCCCTCCGGCTCCAGTTTCTTCCCTTCCTCCTTATCGATCTGCAATGCTTTATTCTGCCTTTCCTCCACTCCTTTGTCCTACTTCTCTTCCTTCTCTTCTGGTGTTATCACACTCTTTGCCTCTAATCTCATTGTATCCCCTACTTCTTTTTTCTAATGCTCAAGACTACTTCTCTATACCCTCCTTTATGCACCTCTCCTGTTCGTCCTTGTACCTAGTTCTTTCCAATGCACTTACCTCCTCTGTCATGCAGCATCTCTTTTCCTCACCTGCCCCTCCTCATCCTTCCAATTCAGGAGCTCTCTCCTTCTCAATGCTCTTCTTTGCCTCCTGGACTTCCACTCCTCCAACTCTCACTGGTGTTCTCCTCACCTCCTCCTCTCTGTTCCTCTTAACCACCACCTCCATGCCCTTCTTGCTTCTACTTCTGGTGTTCTGTCTCCTTCTCTACCTTCATCTCATCTCCTACTTCTATCCCTAGTATATGCTCCCTTCTCTCACTCTCTGCTCTTCTTCTCCCCCTTGCAACCATGCCATGCAGTATTCCTTGTTCCTAGCCTCTAACCTCTGAAACCCATACCTTTCTCATTTCCGCTCTCTCTTTTATAGTCTGGTGGTCTCACTGCATTCCTCTTAATTGCTGGATTGATCAGACCAGTATTACTGTGGCAAGAGCGTGTTATCATTGGAATCCTTACCTGTTATGATCTGGTGTTCACAGAGCACATAAGATAGAGGAATAGAACAAAGGAGTCTTACTTTAGAGAGTGGCAGGTAGCAGCCCTTGGTCAACAATAGCAGTCAGAAATAACAGGGGCAACAGTGGACCCAGGCAGGGCAAGAGAATACTGCCCCGAACGGCATGAGAACACAGAAAAAAGAAAACAAAACAATATGCAGGGTGCTCCCGAGCAGCACATGGACGCAGCTATGGAATACACCACAACGAGTGTAGATGACACAATCACTGCAGGTAGTCACCAGGATGGAGAAGTCATCCAGGGCCCAAACGGTTTCAAGCCAAAAGGGGGTATAGTAGGAAGGTGAAGGCAATCCGGGTCGATAACAGTAGATCTGTAAGGTCATAGGGCAGGGGTGCACAACTGATTTTGACAGAGGGCCGAAAGTACCTTACATGAGGGCTATAGTGGGCCGAAAAGTAAATGTGGGCGGGGCTGTAGGCGGGGCGTGGCAGGAGGCTTTTTAAACCCCCAATTTCTACTAAACACATGGAAAAATAATGTTTTTGAGGGGTAACGATTTTTATTTGCATTTCAAACTTACATTTTGTACTACACATTTTCCATTGTTATAATGGCAGTCCTGGTTAGTAACAGCAGATCTGTATAGTTATGAGGTAAAACAAGGTTAGTCAAAAGCAGGCAGGGCAGGAACACAGGAAGGTAAACAATCGGGCAGGGCCCAGTGCGAGGTAGGACGGAGCTAGACAGACGGGATGAAAGGGGAAAACATTTCCATACTCACGGGAAGGTTTCTTGAGCACTGCTTCTCAAGTTGCTGGCAAACAATTACCTTTTTCCTGGTATCATAATGCAACAATATGACATTATGCCATGGACACCAGGCGGCCGTAGGTTCAGCATCCTACATCCCATGCTAAATAATCTGGAGATTGTAGTTGTAGGCGCCACAGCAATCTACATTTCATGCTGTAACAACTTCGGCATGACAGTGTTGGGTGGTGGTGGCGACCGTATCTGCTAGCATTTCCACGAAAACTAAAAGTTCCCAGGTGTAAACACTGGGTGGGTGGGCCTGTTTGTGGCTGCACAACTGGAGGGCTCCTTAGTGCTGTCTACCATCTTGGATTCCTTTTTGTTATTGGAGCTCTCCCTGCCCCTCTGCTGGCTGTGGGTTCCTGTGTGAAGTGGTGGGTGCAATCATCCTTTCCTCTTGTGCCCCACAAGCACCAGCAGTCCAGTTTCATGCAGTGCACGCTATTGCCCGCTTCTGTACAATGTCTTTGATGAAATCCTTGCACAACTTTCCCATAGGTCCTGCCAATGGGCCCAGAAGAAACTATAGTATAAAAAAATCTTTCAATTCAGTGGATGTCCACCCACCATGAATTCATGTTGTGTGTCATTGTAAATCCCTTATGTGATACTAGCAGGTGTACCTGTGATTTGCACAGTCATTCCTTGGGCTGAAGCATGTAAGATTGAAGTGCCATACCGTACGTGTACAGCTGAAGCATGTAAGCTTCTTACTGTTGAGGTGGAATACATTCTTCAACTTCCGTGAGAAATGAAGTTCTTGTAATTATCATGATGGATTTGCCACGATGTGACAGACAACTTCATTGCAGACACAATTGAAGAGGCATGCACCGTTTCCTGTCACCTGCATTACTACAAAAGCACCTTTTTGTGTCACCCGCATTACTTCAGAAGTGAGTGCTGCTAATGTCAGCTAGAATGCTGATAGTGTGGAAGGTTTAGGAACTATGAACTGCTGAAGTTTTCATTAACTGCTGAACTTTGGGAACAGTGAACATAGAACTACGGCAGAACTATGGCACAAAGAGCCATATGGCAGGGGTAAGCATGGCAGACCACTTAAAAAAAAGGTATATTTTATACTTGTTACATTGTCTATACCATGGAACCTACCCATATTCACATTTCAGTTTGTAGCATGTTGGGAAGCATGCTAAACATTTTGGTCAGGCACACACACGCATCCAAGCATTGCCGACCGCAAAAATTAATACATGTATATTGTATACTTGTTACATTGTTTACAGCATGGAACCTGCAAAATTGCAGGTCTGTAGCATGTTGGGAAGTATGCTGAACATTTCAAACAGACACACACACACACACACACACACATCCACAGATTTCCCATATATATATATATATATATATAGTGAGAAGCCAAAGGGTGTCTCACCCGCTGGTCCTCTCAGACTTGTCATCCAGGTGGTCAGGATACGTCCATCGCTTTTGGATCCAGTTCCTGGGGGTAGACCAGTGCAGCAGGATAACCTGGGTGAGGGGTTTTCAGGGAGTGCGGGTGAGGCAGCCAATGGTGAGACACAGTATTCCCCCCTTTTTTGTATACCTTACCCATCCTATTCTTTTAGGATTCTCCAATTTCCCAACTCCCCCCTTTCTACACAAACCCTGGCCTGAGGAAGAGGCTGACTGAGAGTAACAAGGCTAATTCTTATAAATCGCACTGGACATGTACCGCTAATCGGGTCAGGCAAAGTCAGGCACTTGACTTTAAGTGCATTTACCTGATACCAATTAGCTCTCTTCACACAGATAAAAGGCGGAACATAGGGACACACACTGAGCAAGGTGGAACACAGGTAAGAGCAGAACTTCCAGGGTGAAGGCGAATCTACTGGAGCAGAGTGACGGACCAAGGGACGAGAGCAGCGGGTGGAGAACCCCAAGAGTTCCCTGCAGGAGGTTGTTGCCACTAAAAGGCTGCAAAAGACACATGGATAAGGCCAAATCCCAAAACAGAATGCTGCATTGTGTGTCAAGGATGCCAGCGACCCTCCCAGGTGAACGGCAGAGTTGGGAAGGCGAGGCCAAGCCTGTGGTACTATCTTGAATCGTGACTTGGAAACTGTGAAGACAAGGAAGAAGCGCGCACAACCGGTGAGTTGACAAGCGACCTGAGAGACCGGTGTGTGTTAAGGAAAGATTGAAGTTGCAACATTATATTGCAAGTGAAGGCTGCATGCGTGTTGGTGAGACACAAAGAAAGGCAGACCTGTGAATAAACTTTGAAGTAAGTACAGTTGTGAAATCAGTGATTCTGAGTAACGGAGTGGTCTGGCGAAAGGAAGTAGCCCACTCGAAAGTCTCCGTGAAAGGTGCATTGTTTGTAGCGATAAAGGGAATGAACTGTAAAAGCGAAGTGATCAAAATTAACCCTGAGAGAAGGGGAGAGTAAAAAGCTGAACATTGAACTTTGAGTTGAATGGGTCCTCTGGAGGTCTGTAAAGAAGGCCACGCACATTTGAAAGTCTTCGACATCTGAAAACAGTCTCAGCCCGACTGAGGGAGACCTGAAGTGTAATAGGTTTGGGGAAGGGAGCCCACTGCAAGTATTGTTGAACTTTTGTTGTGAAAGGTCTGAGCCCTTCAGAGGGGGACCAATGTGAACTTTTGTTGTGAAAGGTCTAAGCCCGACAGAGGGGAACCGGCATGAACTTTTTGTCCAACGTTATTTGGAAGACTGAAAAGAGAGACTTTAACGTGGAAGGCCAAGCAGGCCTCGATCCACGTCTTGAACTGTTTTGTGTTGAAAACCCAAGCCAGAGTGTGTCATCCTGCCTACGGGGACTGCCATATTCTGTGCTGTCTAATGTGAGGAGGAGAGCTGATTCAGCCACATTTATTCTTTACATTTGAACACTGATTTTATTTTACATACATATCTCCTTTACACACATTTTTACATGAGATAGGGCAGGCAATGCAATAGGTTTTGTTAACATAGGCAATTTTGATTTGATGGACTTGACTAGGACTGTCTGATTTATTGTTTGATGTTTGAGACTAGTCCCATCCTAGTTATAGGGCAAAGTAGGAGTTTTTCCAAACGCAGAAACTTCAATAAAGGTTTTACAAATTGTATCTTTTGTGTCAGTGTCATACCTGTGATACTATGCCTCCTTTACACTATACATATAGATTATGTGCTCATGGGCTGTGCAACGGGGGGATGCAGAGTTAAAATGGGCATAACTTCTCGCATCTGCTGAATTTCAAGGTTATTTGGCAATAAATCAGTACACCTTAACACTCTCTTAACTAAAGTTTTTGTCAGTGCATTTCAAAGATTATGGATGCCATTGTGATAAAAATATGTTACTCTAACAGAAAAGTCATCTATGAAAGTAGCACAGCAAGACACTCATCACCACATTCAAAGCAATCTACTATACAACAACCATCAATCAAGACCACAGCAATCTTCCAAACTGTGAACCACTGCATCGGACCTTTGCCAGAACATGCAATACCAAAGTCCACTGACAAAGGCACCTCCATTATTCTTCATAGATGAGGTGGTGAAGCCACACAAATTGACTGCTCCAAAACACAACATACCACAGATGTTCCATCCATACCAGTCCACAACATGTCAAGGTGGACAGTTACTCCAGAAGAACGGACAAACACTGTCCCAGCCGTCAAACCCACCAGCTATAAATAACAAATTCCTCCCTTCTACATTGTGAAGGACATCAAAGTAGTAACACTCACACCAGAACAGGCAAACACTGAGGGTTTGCATTCCTCAATGTGGGTATGCACATTTGTGCAGTCTGTGGTTTGTAAAAACCCAGTTAGCCAAGAATACAATAAGTAACCCAGGCAGCAACGTCGAGTCAGCATTTATTTCCATACAGCTGTGCTGAAAAGGACAGGAACATTTTCTGAGTATGTCCATCCCAAAATAGTGGTCTCCCCCTCTAAACCTCAGGGACTTTATACAATTAGGTTGTTACAGAAGGGTCAGTAAGATACATTAGTCGGTTACATTAATAATGAGCTACCTAGCAGAACATTGTTATATATTCATCCCAAAAAAAGTTTCCTTTATTTATGTATTATATTTGTATTTATTCATACAGCGTATGTAGATAAAGGAGCACCATACAGGTTCATACACAGCTGTTATAGGAAGTCGATTTCTAGAGATTACTAAAACAAACTGTGATAAACAAACATGTTTGGGAACAGTTAATAACAATTATAAACATTGTTGTCAGATGCCACAATCAAACCTGTATTTGTTTATGCTGTTGCCATGCATGTGCATATACAGTATCAACATGTTAATAGGTCGCCTAGGTGACCGGGACCTACAAAGGTTCCATGTCAGTGTATATTTAAGGGAACAACCTGTTCAGCCATCAGATCTACCTTGGGCAGGAGGGCCTTCATTTTTTATACTAAATGCTTACATAAAGCGTTCCTGTATCTCTGGATATCCATCACTTCAAACATCTTTCAACCTTGGGGACATTGCTTTACCATACCTGTATAATTCTGTTCTGCCTACCCCAGTGGTCGAAGTGTACGAAAAGAAGTAGTGGAACTATGTTCCCTGCTGGCCTGCCCCTGCTCCCCACAAACCCCATTGCCAGAACCCCTCCCACACACAATACACCCCCCCCCCAAACACTTGCACCTGCTGTTTAAGGGAACGTTCAGTGCAGTGCACTGAAAGTGAAGGTTTCAACTTCTTTCTACACTTTTATTTTGAAACAAAAACATTCCGGAAGGTTTCTTTTTAAAATAAAAGTATAGGAGCTGTAAAAGGTAATTAAAAAAAGTATAGGAGCACCGCTCCCGCTCACTTCGACCACTGGCCTACCCACATGATTCAATCCTCTTCCTCTAGCCGTGCTTTCCATTTCACTTACAACACCAATGTGATAACCATTCCGGTTCTCAGGCAGGAAAACGTATCTACATTGGTTACGTCTCACATATCACTGGGTGTACCCTCTCCCTTGACAGAGACTATCATCATGGCCTTGTGAGATGTTGTATGCAAGCCAACCAATCAAATCCTTCACACGTCACCTCCCCAAATAGGGCTGCGGATCTGCACTGCCCATTGCTTATGTACACCCAGGTGCCAATAACAGTTTTCCTGTTATATCTATTCTACTGCACATTACAGTCACTGGGCTCTCCACATTTCTTTACTCGCTTGCCATATCATTAAGATGTATAACTATGCTTAAAGGGGTGTGTGTTTATTATAGATAAGGGCATTGAAGTGCTAACAATGTACCATAAAATCAGGTTTCTCAGAGTACACTCTGTAACCATAGATACATGAGCTCAGCTGAATCTCTCTCACATCAGACAACTGCTCTTAGATGTGTGAAAGGGTTTAAACATGCATATGCCAACATCATATTGACCTTTTAGCTGGTTAATAAAGCTAGTCAACGTCATTTCCCTTCTATATGTCATGCACAGAAGATTAATAATCACAAGCTGCCTGTAACTCATTCAATCAGAATGCAGACAACCCTCACTGTTCTGCAGATGCAATCCCAAGTCACATGCTTTCCAACTTCCTGAGTCTCAAATCTCTTTGCCGTGGCACCAAGTGGGGGACTCTTTTTCCTTGGAGGCCAGGTCGCGTTATTTTTTCCTATTGCAACTATGACTGCATTCTTAATGGTGTTTTCCAATGAAGTTGCTCCCAATGAAGAGGTGTTAATGGGTAAGTAGTTGCTGACTCCCCTTATTTCATATTATGGGCCCCATTCCAAGGTTGTCGGTCCGGTAAAAAAGTGGCGGTATCAACGGACACCTGCACTTTTACTGCACCGGCAAACTACATGTGAGGTGGATCACCAACGCCGGAAACTCTGGCGACGGTAAACCGGCGTCCACTAATAAAGGCACCAGTGAATCTGGCACCATTGAGCACCGGGCACTCCTCCAACTGTTGGTGGTAATAACGCCACAGTGGCAACACCGCAGCATCGTGAGGCTGTACCTTTCCGCTAACACCGCCAAAAAATGGCAGAAAATAAATGCAAGTGTGGGGAATGAGGCCACAGCTGCACCCAATACATCCAGGTGCACCCAAAGCAGCATGGAGAGGCCACACCTTCAACTGCCACTCTTCCAAACACCACAATGCTGCCACTGACTGCAGTCAACATTGACCTGCAGCTGCTCCAGGCTAACATAGCGCTGCAGAGGCTGGAGGACCAACAGAGGGCCCAAGAGGCATTGGACAGGAAGATGAGGATGAGGAACGGGAGGAGGAGGTGCCATGCAAGGTGTGCACCCATACCCTGTGTACCGGCCACACCTTGGACCCTCAGTGACATGCAAATCATAACCCTGTACCACTTCAACAATGAGAGCACAGCATATGTCCTCACCATGATCCAGGGAGACATTTAGAGCAGGATTAGCATATGCACATCCATACCACCAGTGGTGAAGGTGGTGTTGGTCCTGCACTTCCTTGTCACAGGCACATTCCAACACACTGTAAGTCAGCTGCACGGACTAGCACAGCCAACATTCTCCAAAGTGCTGGTGGTGGTGCTGGATGCACTCCTGCTGCATGTGATACAGCACATTGCACTCCCAACCACCATGGCACAGGTGAACGCCACCAAGGCACAGATTCTACACCATGGCAGGCATGCCATATGTGGTAGCTGCCATGGATTGCACGCATGTCGAGCTGGTGGCACCCCATGCCCAGGAGGAAGTCTACAGGAACCGGAAGCAGTACCATTCACTGAACGTTCAGGTCACCTGTGATGCAGACCTCATGATCACCCACTGCTGTACCCGGTTCCCAGGCTCAACCCATGATTCCATGGTTCTGCATAACAGCACGCTGCAAATATACATGGAGGTGCTCAGAGGGCAATGTACCTGGGCATTGGGTGAGTACAAGTCACAGTACACTGAGACTGCTGTATTTGGGAGAGTAGTCACAATACCAATGTTTGGTCTGGAAGGTTTCCCACATACACGGACCAACCCCCAAGACAAGACAGGCTGCTGCTCATCATAATGTGACATGAGACACTGAGCTGCAGTGAATGGGCAAACTGTGCCACCCAAACAGGCCACAGACACACAGGACCACAGGTACCACAATGCAACAGTGTAAAATCAACAGAATGCAGGGCCTGCAAGTGGGCCCACTGATGGGTGCGCAGGTGAGCAGAAACTATGTGTACCGGGTTGCAAATGTCCCTCAAGGAGGTGCTGATCAAATATGCAACAACACACCCCTGCACCAACGTCACTTGGCACAGTCAGCAGGAGCACCCATCACATTGTTACACAAGTGAATTAACGAACTGCATTGAACACTGTGCATCTGCATGGGATGCCGACACACAGACACCCATTGCGCATGCAGAAGGACATGAGCAAGCTACAGACCCACATCACAGCATTGGGAATTAGACACATGGGGTGCACACTGTGTCACTCAGTGCATCATACTGCCATACATGACATGTCTGCCAGATGAAATGACACAGGTGGACCGCTCAGTAGCAAAGGACATGGCATATGACTCAGATCAGTCCTGTGTGCCCACACCTATGGCTGCTACGTATTTGGGGCGTGAGCAACATTAGCAATGTCTGACCCCCACCCCCTACGTAGCACACACCACATCCCCTGGGCCATATGCAAATAGGTGTACTGGGCAGCAACATGTGACCTATCATGTCATCCTGACCATTGTGTCAATGATGCACCCATCCACTGTACCCGATTACATGCTCCCATGTCTGTCCCCCTTGCAGGTGACTCTGGATATCTGCAGCTCCAATATTTTCTGACTCCCCTGAGTAATCCCCAGACACCACAGGAGGTGGCCTACAATCGTGCCCACATCCGGACCAGGGTGGCAATCGAGCGCACATTTGGCCTGTGGAAAGCACGCTTCCGATGTCTACATTCTACAGGGGGTGATGTACAGGCCGGACAAGGTGGGCAAGATTGTGCTAGCATGCGCCATGTTACACACCATATGCACCCGGTGTAACATATCCCTGCCCCCAGATGTGGACATGCCCCCCCTGATGATGATGATGCAGTGCCTGCGGGTGGCACACATGAGAACACAGTGTGTGCAGAGGACAGACTGGGTCAGATTGCTCACCAAGAGCTAATTGAGAACTTTTTCTGATGCTGGCTACCGCTATCCCTAGCAATGCATCTTTCAGTGTTACTTGCACACAATAAAGACATGCGCACTGAATGCTGCAAGTGAAAAGTATTGATATCGGAAAGTGTCAATCAAAATGTGTGTGTATCAGACGCCCCATCCCTCCCCAATCACCCACCCCAACAACACCCTCCCCAATCACCCACCGCAACAACACCCTCCCCAATCACCCACCCCAACTACACCCTCCACAATCACCCATCCCAACTACACCCTCCCCAATCACCCACCCCAACACTCTGCATCAATACCCTAACTGTGTCCATGCCTCACTATGGGGTGCATTTGGGATTGGGGTCTGATTCCTGGATCCTTGTTGTGAGTCGGCGCATCGAACAACATCTTGCCGTGCTTTCTTGTGGACCCTCAGTGGGTGTATTGGAGGTGGGGGGCTCGGAACCCTGAGCACAAATGGACTGCAGTGCTAACTGTATGGCCTGTGATAGAGCTTCTGCTGAGGCAGATTTGGCAATAGTGTACTCTCGGACCCTCTGCCCAAGTGTGACCATGGCAGCCGTGGCATAGCCCAGGGAGCGTACCATGCGGTGGGTCCACCCATGCATGTAGTAGCGTATTTCACGCATTTCAGTCAGTTGATCCCATGCCATGGAGTGAATGTCCACCTGCTGGTGCTCTATCTGGTCCAGGCGTGACCGTATTGCCTGCAGGCAGTGGTGACGGGTTATGTGGGCTCAGGGGTGTGGCCGGACTGAAGCCAGGCATGGTGTCCCCCTCATGTGGCTCGTATGACTCCATGGCCACATCTTCTTCCTCATTGGAGTCGGGCTCCTCTGCAATGTCCAATTGTGGGATGTGATAGGGACATGGCACAGGGGAGTGTTGGAGTATGTCAGGGCACTTTCTTGTGGCACGTGTGCACTGTCACTGCTTGTGCTGTTGTTCGACACCTCAACGGTGTCTGCAGGTGGTACTGGCTGGGCAGCTGCTGCTTCTGGGGTGGTGCTGGCTGGGCAACTTCTGCTGCTGGAGGAGGTGCTGGCTGGGCAGCTGCTGCTGCTGAAGGTGGTGCTGGCTGGGCAGCTGCAGGTGCTCCCGCCGGTGGCTGGGCTGAGCCGGCAGCACTGCCATGCTGCCTGCTTTGGCCTGCGGTGGGTCTGGCCTGCGCAGAAGTGGGGGCTTTTCATGTGGCTGCATGTGAGGGTCCTATCTTGTCGCTGTCTGTGGAGATGGTACCTTTTGGGGAGACGAGATGGGTCGTCACCACTTTGCTACACATGTCGTCAATCATGCATTCAACCCATCCCATGATGTGTGTGTCACAGTGTTGTTGGTATCATGTGTCTCACATGGGTTGTATTGCTCAGATGGGTGAACATGCAAGGGGTGACTCATGCTGGGTGTGTTCAATGTGCATGCATGTGCATTTTTTCGGGGTACACCTGCCATTGACGGGTGTGCACTGCGTGACATGCCATGGGTCAGGCCACTTGCCATGCCCGTCACTCCGAGGTCTGCTGGTGGATGCATACAAGGGTGGCATGCACATGCACTTGTACTTATTGGCATCTTCTTGGGTCCCCACTCCCGCCTCAGTGCCTCCAATGCCCTCAATGATGCTGAGGCGCTCCTTCCATGCAATGAGTCTTAGGGGTTTCACAGTGCCACCACCAGTGGCTGTGCACTCCTTCCTGTGCTTTGCTATAGCTGCGTGGATCTTGGCCTTGAGGTCGTCCCACCTCTTCCGACAATCCTTTTTTGTCCAGGGGATGGTTCCAACAGCTGTCACATTGGCCACCACCTCTCCCCATATGGCACTCTTCCTTTGGCAGCTTGTCTTACGTTGCCTGCTCCAAACAACTTATCTGCATACTGCAGCACAGTGTCCACAAGGGCTGTTAGTTCTGCATCAGAAAACCTGGGATTGCGTTGCTGGAATCGTTGCCTGGGGTGCTCTGCTCCTGATACATCATTTGCAAGTAGCTCTGAGCCTGGATGGCTGTGGGAACCAGTGGATTGAGTTGAATTGGGGTTTTAATGATGGCCACTGCAGTCCTTAAGGTTTCAGCGGCATTTCTGTTTTTGGCACCGGTACTACCGCCTTTCCCGTGTTACTGAAATGTTTTATGGCAGATACGTTATTGCGGCCATTTTTAGTCTGGTGTTGCTGGCTGATTTTCCCATTCATCCGCTACTACAGGCATGCCGATATTGCAGCTTCCGGCATGGGTATGTGCGTGTGCCCCTGTACTCGTAGTATGGCAGGGATTTTGCTGCACACCCTGCCATAAATGCTAATACTGGATTGCTGGTATTAACAGATTTTTTTCTGGGGGAATCAGAAGGAGGCCCATTGTGCCATATGGGGATGAAGGATGAAGGTGGTGTTCATCATGCTGGCACTGCCATGATGAGCTCTCCACCATGCTAGTGTGCCTGTACAGGCCCTGGTCCAAACTCAGTTGGACTGATGAAATACCCTATGCACCCTCCTACTCACCACCACTCTAGAAACTATAAGAAGTGTCCTCCATGATAGTTCCTGTGTCAGCAAATACTATCATATAACGTCTACTCTCATTGAAACTCTTTGTCTACCCCTACAAGTACAAATTCTAGGTGTGAGCAGGCACTGCTATGGTAGGTTCAGTATTCTCAATTGTTTATTGATTTTTCTAATTTATGTCAAAGTGAGGGTGCATACCCATTGGAAAATGCCTCCGCGCGGGGCATTCAAGATAATGGCAGAACTGTGAACCTAGGCTAGTCAAAGCCAGCGGTGTGGGTTGCACACCCTTAGTCTACCTAAAGAGCCAGAGCAATGTATGTTAATAGTGTCAGTGATCTTGCTGTATTCATAGGTTGGAAAAAATATAACTACAGATTTCTGTTGAGACAAAACAATGTTGTAATCAATGTGTTTCCCACTATACTGTGGCCAAACCTAAAAAGCAAAAAAGCCTATGCATTTTGGACCAGTGGTCCATTCTTAGGGCATATAGCTGTGCATGTCATTAAGAAGGCTATCTAAACCCCAAACAATCAGTGGAGCAAGAGCAACCCCATGCCGATAACAGAAAGATACATCAATAGTGAACCGTGTGGAAACATAGCAAAATGCATGTAGTGCTTACATCCCGCCGCTGCAATTACATAATCGATATGGCAACTAGCATGGTTAAAAAGAGACACAACGTTGCGTAAATGTCACTGATCATATGGTCCAATAAGACAATATAATTGTGTATTGGGCATCAATAAATCAAAGCAATGAGAACAATGGAAAAGAGAAGGAAAAGAAAATGGGAAAAAATGAACAGACTGGAAATGAAATGCATCACAAATGTGGCTAAAGTTTTTGAATAACACATATTTTGCAGAATTCCAACTACCTGGCACATAGAATGTGCGTGGTGGCCAGGGTGTCTCAACATGTCACAATCACCAGCTGCCCATCTGGCTGCACACCCTATGACGTGTGCTTGCCAATGAGAGCAAAAAGTCAATCAAAGTGTGTGTCGTGACCAACTGCGTATATTGCTGCAAGTAAGGTAATAAAATACCACAATGTTATCACTACAGTGCAACCTGCACTCAATACTAAAGACCCATCCCAGGTCTGACAGTGCCTAACCTATGAAAGCAGTGGGGGTGTATTCCTGCGACCCGCCTAGAGAGAAGGGTCTCACTTGTAACCTGCTTAAAGTCTAGTGTGTGGCTAATCACATGATCATGAGGATGACTTGGTAGTAGCTGTGAGGCCCCCTAGAGGGTGTCTTCAGAAGTGCCTGTACAGTGTGAGCATGTGATCATGAAGATGATTCTGTAGTTGCTGCGCGGCCCCCGAAATGGTGTCCTCAGCAGTGGCTGTCCCGTGTGGGTAAGAGGGTGTACTCAACAGTGACTATCCTGTGTACATAAGACAATGTGCATGGAAAATACTATGCATTTGCGGTTCGTGTTGATACCGGAATGGTTAGAACTGCATGCTGGAGTGAACTAGCCAGAATACCAGTGCAAATTACTTGAAGGATTAGTGCAATTATATGGCCAATCAACTATTAAGGTATCTGAACAAGTCAAAAGGTGCCTAATCTTGGAATTAGCTAGGTATGTTGGTGCTTTATATGCAGATCTCAAGTGCTGCTAAAAGGTGCAAGGCTGGGTAACCTAACTCGCTGAGGGTGGAGTTAAAAGTGTTTATTGCATGCAGTAAAACTATTAAATACCGTGATCATGTAGACTTAAGAGCGCAGTTTGTGAAGGTGATGTCTAATTGGTCCAAGGTCTGCTCACCAAAAGGACTAAATGAGGCAGAATGTTAACCTAAACAAACTGCTCTGTTCCTGGCACACAGACTCTATCATTTGCCAACCATGTGCGCAGTGCTGCGTTAGGACGGTTACAATCAGTAAATATATCACAGAATAAAAGATGCATATTACAGAAAACAGTGAAGGTTCAATTATTCTTCAATCATACCATCAGGTACAAAGGACTCAAGCCTGTTCACCCAGAAAGCTTCTCTCTGTGCTCTTTTCCTGGGGATGTATCCTCAATATCCTTTGGCGTTTATAGCACCTGTAACCTCATTTGAGTTATGGTGTGTCCTTTCTCATGGAAATGCCGGGCTACGGATGAGTTTGCGTTCTTGGTGGATATGTTCGACTTGTGCTCATTCCATCTGATTTATGCTTGCCTCTTGGTTTCTCCAATGTAGTAGCTTCCACAGGGACACCTAATGCAGTATAACATTCTTGGGAGCGCAAGTGGCAACATCTCTGAGTTTTATGCGTTCACCTGTGCGTGGGTGAAAAACTTTGGGCCCTTTTGTGATGTTATTGCAATTCCCACAATTAAGACCAGGGTAGGTGCCCTGCCTTCCTGTACTGGTAGTGTTGGACTTGGGTTCCCTGGTGCTCACTAGCATGTCTCTTAAGTTTTCACTTCTCTGGTAAGCGAAGACTGGTGGTTCAGGGAACAGTTGCTAGTTCTTTCATCACTCATCAGGATGTTCTAGTGTTTGTTTATACTTTGTTTCACTTTGTTGCTCTGTAGCCAGAATCTAGAGACAAAGACCAGTGGGATAGTCATCCTCTTAGGTCTCGTCAGCAAGAGATCAGTGCATGGTTATGTGGCTACTCCGGTGATGGCTGTCTCAAGATCCTCTGCTGGGTAACCCTTTTGTCAGAATTTCTTCGCGAGTTTACTGAACTCCACCCTGCATTCCTCGGGATCGCTAATTATCCTTTTGAGCCTAAGCAGTTGACCATAAGGAAGGTCCTAAGAGTGTTGGGTGGGTGGAAACTCATACAGTGCAGTAGATTGTTTCTGTCCGTGGTCTTTACATACAATGTAGTAGAGATGATGTTGGTGACAACCTTTACATTAGCGTCCAAGAAATGGGCTTGAAGTGTCCCTATCTCGGCCGTTAATTGGATCCGAGGATCTATCACATTTTTGTAGGTAAAGATGTCTTGCAGGGTTTCGTGCATCAACAATGGAAAACAACCATATTCTAATATATACCACTGTCTTCCAAAAGTGCACTTTTCAAAAAGGGTTTAGTAATTTTTCCTTCATCCTAGTTTCAACAACTGTTTTCAGCAGGAAAGCTGTATACATTTTTAAACAAAGAAAAAAAATACAATTTGAGAAAAACTGTTGTTTTTTTGTTTTTTTATTTTAAGCTTATTACAAGCTTTTTAGAAGAAGACAACGAGATAAAATAAACATGAAAAAGTTAGACCAGGGGTGAATCAGCAAAAGAAGCCTTCTCGCCAGGGGGCCACACCAATGTCATTTTGTTTTCTTGTTCCGATTAGTCTCAGATTGTGCACTCATTGTGATGTTCATGATTTGGCAGTTGTTCATAATTGGGGAGCACGGGAAGTCTACTCCTTCTGTCCTCATTCCGTTTCCAACAGTGTACCCGATCTCTGGGATCGGTCTTAAAATAATGAACCGTACTTCTGTTGGCCCTTCACAATTGTGACCCCTGGTGGGTTTTGACCATCTAGTTATTATGCCTTGATCACTTTTGTCATCTTCCATTAACCGAGTCAAGTCTTCCAGGAAGAAGGTCAAGGCAAACAAAGAAGGTCAAGGCAAACATCAGCTTCTTTTCTTCCCCTTCCAACATTCTATTCCACCAGTCATTACCACTCATTAGTACCCGGCACAACGTGTTGATTGGCTCTTTTCCAAGCCATACCACACGGTATTCCCGTGTACGCCGTGCATGCCGGGTTTTCTGTTCCAGGCGAGGGGCCTGGCAGCCCCTCAGCCAATGAGGAGGCTTGAAATGGGGCAATCCCCGCTCAGAGCCTCCCCAGGGCTGGAAGCTGCCTTCGTCCCCCGACAGGGACTCAGGTAAGACTTTAAAAAAAAAATGTCCCTCCCACCTCCCTGCTCTCCCCACCCCACCCCACTTACCTTCTATACCTTGGTCTCCAGCGGAGGACGATGGAAGCCTCCAGGCGTGTGCAGGGCCATCCCCGCTCCGAGCCTCCACATGGCTGGAGGCTTCCATCGTCCCGTGCCGGAACCGCAGTACTTTTTTCTTTTTTTTGTCTTCCCCCCTCCCAAACTCACTTACCTTCTTTTTTCTTCTTTTCTTGGGACTACGTTTTCCCTTTCCCGGCGGCCATTTTCTTTTCTGCTTTGAAATGCGGCAACATTTCGAAACAGAAAAAAATGCCATTAGTACCCCGTTCTAACGGGCCAGGGTACTAATGGCAATAAGACTCTTGGCGGGGGGCCAATACCGCCCACGGTAATGCCCCCGCGGCTTCGTTAAGGCCCTCGCTACTCTCAGGCCTGTAACTACGGCCTGGGCCGGTATTGGCCCGCCGCCGAGGGTCTTATTGCCACATCGTTCTGTATTTCCTTATCTCAGCCTCGAAGTGTCTTGTCCTGAGGCTTCTTAGTTCTGGGCACACGATTATTAGATGTTTTAAAGTTTCTTATTTTTATTGACAGAATCGACAGGTGGTATCGGTCTTGTTCTCCTTTTTTGATCTTCGGCTTAGTATTTCCTTTGTGGGAAAAAGGTTTAACCTAAACTTTAAAAAGATCCTCCTGCAAAATTTGCATGGGAATATCTTCATATATCTTGGTAATTCGTTTAAGGCTTTTGTTTCCTGTGTATACTCTTTCATGCATGCTTGATTTCATCTTTTTTCTCCTGTTTCAATCCAATCAAGCTCAAGGAGCTTCTTTTTCACAGATGTCGGGTTTGATGCCAGTACTTCTTTGCTAGAGTTAAGTTGCGTCAGTATTTTTTCACAGTTTAACAACCAATTTTCAAAGACACCCTCTGGTTTATTTACAGTTGGTGGATTTAAGATTTTAAACTGAGGGAGGGCATCTGTTCCTTCTATTTTCCAGGGCCAGGGTGTTCCATATTACCCTAGCGTTAATTGAAGTTAGGCCTAGTTCATAGCGTATACACGCTGTAGGAGTACTTTGTGGGAGCTGTAAAATACGTTTCCAAAGATGTTTTCGCACTGGGACCAAAGCTCAAACGGGCAACCAAACATTGTTTCAGCTCCATGTATCAGTGCGGGTATTACCTTGAGCTTATAAAATTCTATGACCGGTTTCATGGAGAACTTCCCGTACTTCTTGTGAAGAGCTTCTCCTTGGGCTGCTAGAGCTTTACACTTGGCTTTGGTTTTTGCGATCATCGGCTCATCAGTGAAGTTAGAGTTTATCAGCAATCCTGAGTATGTGGCTTGGGTTATTACATTCAGCATTTCTTTCCCCAACACCCACTTAAAGCCTTTTTTAGTGTTAGTGTCAATTGCAGGACCTCAGTTTTCTTTGTGTTCGTTTCTAAGCCATTGTCATCCAAGTATGTTTTTAGTACCGTTAACTTCCTTTGGAGGCTGATTGGGGTCCGGTCGATCAGGACGATGTCATCAGCGTAAATTAGCCAACTTACAAGAATGCTGTTAATTTTTGGAGGGAAGGAGATTACAGATTGAAGCACCCTCCCCACATCTGCAATGAATAGGCTAAATAGTGTTGCTCGCAGGGGCCAGCCTTGCTTCATGCCTTGTGAGGTCGAAATTGGGTGTGAAAGCGTCCCTTCTTGGTCTAGACGAATTTGTACACATGTGTCTGAATATAGTTCCCTTATGGCCATGATCAAACTAGGCGGGCAGTTCCACTTCGCCATTTTGCCCATAGCTTCTGCCTATCGACTCCGTCAAAGGCATGGGCTAGATCGATGAATCAAAAAGCCGCCCCGGAAGTAGAAGGTGTCGGAGAGGTTTTGCCGAACCAACATCGGGTGGACGCAGAAGCGAAGCGCTACGGGAGCAAAATGATAGTGCCCTGGGTGGATATTTGTTTCAAAAGAGCCCCTATGTTGACGCTCGCTGGAATCCGCGCATTTACAGAAACGGAGACGGCAGAGAGTTATCATCAGATAACGTATGCCTTCGGCTTGAGACTGAAAGGAGATAAGATTTAAGCACAACTAATCTCCTGGCTGATGTGCCTAGCGATAAACAGAACAAGAAAAATGAGTAAACAGACACTGGGACTGAAATAGAAAGGAAGTGAACACCAATTCCCTTTCAGAATGATTCATCAAGCAGCATCTACCAACAGCTGCCCACAGGGATATGGCTATCGGGTGATACCCTTTCAACAACTGTGAGACGGCTCCTTCCCTAATCAACTGACAACGGCAATATATAGCCCCAAGGACTGGAGGACACAAAGCAGCCACTCTAAATGACATAGAACGGAGGAGACCCTCTTCCGGGTATATTGACCACAGGGCGATTCAAGCCCATGGATTAAGGACACAATTGCAACTATGAGAATAAGATTGTAAAAGAACTTCTTTTGTTGAAACGTATAGGCTTTGTTTCTGCTGATAAGTGATGCATGCTTTACTAACTTCTTATGTCAGCCCCTGAAGAATTTCCGAGTACTAAACACATGACATTACGATCGGAATGAAATATGTCGGGCACACTATGTGGTTGTTGAGTGATATTGTGAAAGTGCATGAAAAACTGAGTGAATGGAATATGAGGTTGAATGAAATGTGTATATCCAGGTATGGCCTAGTGTGGACATTAGCACAGCACAAGACACTTTAAATATACAAGTAACTGAACTAACACACTTACTTGCTGAGGGGGTAAAGCTCATGGGTACATCACAGTGAACGTGTTTTGGATCTTGAATTTGTGAGATCTTTTAGATACAGTACTACACCAAATGGTGTTCTTAGCATTTGTATGTATTTGACAATAAAATATGTATATTTGTGTAGAAAGAAATTGGTTTCTCAGAAATTGTCTTTTCATGCCTCAAGTAAATAGGGCACTCTAATAGGGGTCTCCTTGTCAAGGTAGCAATTACAACCACAATCTTTGTGTTTCAAAGTATCAAGGGTCGATCCCTTTAGTTCAGAGGGTATGCTTGTGGGTTTGTATCCCCCTGTACCTCTCTTTGTTGTTTGACTAGATCGACGAATGCCAGGTAGACGGGGGCTCCTTTCCGTATTGCTTCCGTCTTTAAGATATTTATTATTTGTAGGTTGAGCCCGCAGCCCACTCCTCTGACGAATCCTGTTTGACGTGCATCGAATGAGCCAGAGGTGTTAATCCAAACTGTTCATTGTTGCAAAATACGGGTTGCAAAGACCTTTCCTAGCACATCAAGGAGGGCTATTGGCCTGTTATTTTTGGGATCCGTTCGCAGGCCCTTTTTAAAGATGGGAACAATTATGGCATTTTTCCAAGATACTGGGATAGTCTTTTCTTTCACTATTTGTTCAAACAGTTTCACAGAAAAATCGGCTCATTCAGCAGGATGTTCTTTTAACATCTGGTTGGTAGACTTGAGCTGTTTTTTTATGTGTTTAGTAGGATTTCAGTTTTCGAAATTCTGATATCCCATCCTTCCAATTCTTGGTATTCTGCTTCTGGTGCAGATGCTACTTTTTAAAAATAATTCTGAATAGTGATAACCCACTGTACCTCGTTCACCATGTTATTCAATGCCACACATGGTGAAATGTCGTTAATGATGGGCCAAAAGTCTCTAGTATTTTTGTTTTTAAAGGTTGCCATCATTTTTTCTGCGTCTTGTTTTGCCATCATTATTTTATGATTTCGTTGCCAGTTTCGGGACTTCGCTTTCAATTGTTTTTTTGAAACAACATTGGAATTTTAAGGATTTCTCTCAAGTGCTCTTATATTTCGCAGTAGCTCTCTTTTCTTTGCTACTACTGCTGGGTAATACATATGTTTTGTATATGACAATTTCCTTTGCCCGTGATTTTTTTCTGTAAATTTCAGTAGCAATGAGGTATACTGTAGCCGATCTTGAGCTTCGTTTGTCATCATATATCCCAGTTCTTTCGTGAGTTTTGTTCTTTTGTCACCATTCAGACTCAGCCTATTGCGGACTGACTCCAGGGTAATATGGTTTTTCCAGCGGATTTCCACAGGCCCCTCCCACATCATTGACAGTCTCACCATGTTATGGTCACTTTCTTTGGCCTTGATGACTTCCAATCTGCAAGTATTTTTTGCAATTTCATCTGATACCAAGTAATAATCCAGTATCGAGGACTGGGAATCTCTTTCCCAGGAGGCATTTGGGGGAATGTCTCCTTGTGTGTTTCCGTTCAATTGGATCATATTTCTGACATCCATTTCCTCAATCCATGCTTGTCTCAGGATCCTCTTTTTGTTATCTCTTTGTGTGTTAGCCGACTTTTTTTGTTCCCTGCAGATTATTTCGATGTTTCGGTCTCCGCATAATATTATTTTCGGACTATGCTCATTCTTCAGAATCTCATCCAGTATGTTGCATATCTCGTCGAGGAAGTTTCGGCACTGCTTGCTTTTTTGCTGCCAGTACAAATTAATTATGTGTATACTGGTATCAATACTTGTACTCACCGACCTTTGTATGATTGTTGTTACTTGGATGTATGAGGAGGGATTTAGTAACTTCAGGATTCTGAAGCCACTAGTGTTCTTAATCAGAGTGATCAACCCAACCATTGGTCGACCCTTTGGATTACGGATCGGCGGGTTAAAGGCCAGCTCGTATCCCTCTACACATGGCACTACTAACAGCCATGTCTCCTGCAAACATACCAGGTCCAGTTGTTTAAGATCGTCAGATGAGTTATTGTACAAGTGTGTGTGGCCCTGTATGTTCCATGAGCCCACTGTTAGAGGTTTTCCCCGCATAAGCCGGGCGTTAACTGGAGTTATGATCCGTTACTGATTTTGCCAGCAAACCCCAGTTTTTTGCCTCTCGCTCTTCCTCCGTGACGCCATCCAATCTCATTGGTGAGTTTTATTTTCTTTTGTAATTGTTATCTTTATTCTCTTTGTGGGGCTTTTTAGCTCCTCTACCCAATCTGTTTCCTGGGCTTCAGCACAACTGTTGTACTTTCTTTACAATCTATGTTCTTGTTGGACATGTGAACCAACATCGTACATAAATCACTGCACTTACACTTGGCGGGAATGCAAGGCAAGTTGCATGTGGCGGTTCTTGCACCCTGATCTACCCAAACCTAAACATGCACACAGACAGGGCACACCCATTAGTGGTGTTGTCTAACACTGCCCGGTTTAAACATTAACTGCAGTATTCCTTAAAATAGATAAAATAAGGAGATATTCACAGTATCTCTAAACCATCAAGGAGACGTATTCTCATTCTGGCTGCTCGAAACCAAGGGTAATCAATCCCCCACCACAGAAAAGGAGCCACTGGGTCATTGGCCCAAATTTCTCATCCAAAGTTGGGGGAACGAAGAAACCAAAGAGTCACCAAAATGCGGCCCCGCTAAACCATGGAGCACTTTATGTGTGCCCCATTTATTTCCAATGTTGATAATGTCACTCAAAATTGCGAATAGCCTGGTTTGTCCCACACCATTTTTGCATGTTCTTTTGAATTCGATTAGTTGTGTTTTTAAAATAAGGCATACTCGCTCTCATGGTTGTCCCATTTCAAAAAGTAACAAAAACATCAATGAAGAAACATCAATGAAAAATGCGGGTTGCCTGGCTGGTCCCACGCCATCAACTCATGCATCTTTCAAATGCAACTAGTGGTATATACACACGACATGCCTGTTCTAATAATGGGCCCATTTAAAAATGGATTCATGGATACAGCAGTCCTGATGAAAACAGCACCCGCCATTTTCTGAATTTTCTTTCTCTGCCATTTCGGCCATCATGTTGATGGTGGAAATTGACATTGCACAGCTTTGGTAAGAGCTACTTCTGTACATTTGTTTACTGTTAAAAAAAAGGGTGCTTTCGTTCCCTTTTGTGTATTGCATGTGTAAGGTGTAAAGAGGGAGACATAAGAGTGTCCCACCTTTTCACTCCCTTGCAATGGGCCATTAAAATAACTTTTCCACTGATTTCAAATGAAACATTTGCACTCCGCTTCTGTACAATGAAAAAAGTTTAAATACTTTTGGTTACGTTTTAAGATGTTTTCCTCCACCTCTGGGTTGAAAGTAAAAATTGGCACTCACTTGATATTACCTCAGGCGGTATTACAGCTGCCATTCTTTCTCTGCATGCTACTGAATTGAGAGGGCAATACAAACAGCAGTGCTAGGCAAAAGAATGCAGTGTTTACTGTCACCGCCCAAATCATAATTAGGGCCTTTATTTCTAAAATAATTGCTGTTGACTACATATTTCACAAATAAAAAAAGAATGCCAGGTTCCTTTGACATGACTTAGGAGCATGAGTACTAACACAGCACAATGTAAACGTTTTAGGACAAAAGTAGAAAAGGCGGCATTGTGACTTGCTACTGCAGGGGAGTGGCAGCTTTTCAACTAATTAGAACTCTCTAGTAGAGTGAAAGTTAAATTTAAACACTTCATGGTCTTGTACTGTGCAATTAGCCCTGGCGGTGGGTGTTCCAATCACATTGGCTTGCATCAGCCTATAGGGTTCTGAACATTTGTCCTAAATAAGTCATGTTGAGATCTCTTTCAGTCAGGGGGTGAGTCAGCTGCATTGAACATGGCCGAGCAGCAGTAATGCTTGACAGATAACAATGGCGTGTGTGTGATTTACTGGCTTTCAATCAGAGGCCACCACCAGCTAAGCTGATTGCAAGTAAAGTGACCTGACAGCAGTGTCCTCAAATCTCCTTCTAAAGATCAGAAGCCCTCATCCTGCCTAACTTTACGGATCTCCATAGAGCAGAGTAAGTAGTAAGAGGACTGATACTGCACCTCTACTTTCCCCATTTTGCACAACTTGGTCTCTATGGATCTGCCTCTATGGGATAAAGAGGAGATGGTGCTGTGTTTCCTATTCCCACAATTTCCCCCATTCCCCCCCAACCCCTGCGAGCATTCCATAGACCAAAGAGCAGATATACAAGGTAGTGGCAGGTTGAGGTACCAGAGGAGGTAAATGGCTGCCACGGGGTACTGGTCAATAACATTTCACTAATTTAAGAGTGGTGGGGGGATTAGGCGGCGGAATCACAATCATATAGGTGCGACAGGCAACCAAAGCCCCCGCCCCCAGTGCCTCCCATAGCCGCACCACTGGCATAAGGGCTAGTGAGGCATGGCTGCATTTCCTATTTAACCACACCTCACCCAGGACAGAAATGCTGATCAGAAATAGTGATAAGATTTGATAGGTTATTTATAAGGCGCTTAATACCCAGAGGTTTCTAAGCGTGGACCCGGGGATCGAACCTGTGTTGCTCAATGTCGTCTTGCTTCCAAGGCGAGCATGTTGTCCCTGAGCTATCCTCCCGAGACAGGCTGCTCGGTTACCTGCCTCCCCCTTGTCTGTAGAGAAGCGCGTGAAACAGATGCTAGGTGCCACCCTCAGCAATGGTTCTGCCAGCCAAATGTTGTGAAAATAAGGATGACATCAAAAGTTTCAACTTTATTTATGCAACTGAACATTATATTCAGTGCCCAGTTTGGCAGCTGCTACGCTTTCTGATGCACCCGGCAACTGCTGGCTGTTTGACCTTACAGATGATCACATTTTGCACGCTGATTTACAGCGTGCTACTCCAGAATACCTTATAGAAGCAACACACATCCTCTGTTTAATTCAATAAGAAGACAAGTAGTAAATAGTTTTGGCTAAAGTGGAAGAATTGATATTATATCCCAAGGTACTCACAACATTTGCCAGGTATTGCCATCATACCCCCAGGATGCACCAGCATTTGCCAGGTACTGACAGGATGTTCTCTGGTACTCACATCATATGGCAGGTATTGCTAACACATATCAAGTAATGCCATCCAGAGCCCTGTTGCTCACACTATTTCAACGTTGAATTATCAAAATCCCAGGCACTCACAACATTGCCAGGTATTGCCATTAAATACCCAGGTGCTTTAACTGTTATCATGAAAATACTTGGTAGTCACTGCATAGTACTAGAGTTCTCTATCGATGTACTCGAGTTTATAGTGTGTTACTGATACGCAGTCCTGCAGATTTACTGTGGGATTACGAGTTGTGGTAAATCGGTGTTAATCCGCATTTTAGGAATCCAAAGGGCTCCATGGGAATTTTGTCAGATTTACCGCAAGTAGAAATTCCGCTGCACAAAATCTGACTATTTATGCAGGTGAAGTGGAGGATTTAGCTCCAGCCGAATGGTGGAGCTAAGTCCTCCACTTCACCTGCAAAGCCAGAATTTGAGGGTGTATCAAAACTGGTGGTAATTCCGTTACAAAATTACAGCCAGAAAGTTCTGCACTACTAAATTTGAAATTAAGCGATAAGGCTGGGAGTAGCAAAGGTGCACGTCACTAGGTATTTCTGCGTGCCGGAGTGATAGTGCTTCCAAGGCGAGATAGTGAAGCCAAGTGCAATTCCTGGTACAACTCAGACCTCGTCACCCTGAAAGGTAAGTGCAGGGTGGCTGAGAGGAAATGGCACGCTTCATGTACATCGTCTGACAAACTGGCCTGCCGCCTGCTCCAAAGGCAAAACCGACTCTCTGTCGTAACCAAGAAGAGAGCTCATATCCAAACCTGTGTTTCTGCGGCATCTAACAACTCAGCTGAACTGTTTACAATCTGCAGGGAACTCCCCAATCCTGCCGCAGGCTCTACCTCTCCTGTCCCTTCCCAGGCCCTCTGCATGGCACTTGCTTCTCACTTCATCTCTAAAACTCAGGACATCCTGTCCTCACTCTCCTCCTCACTCCTACCCCCTCTGCTCCCTGCTCTTCCTCTGGCCTTTCTGCAGCCACCTCTCCTCCCTCCTTCTCTGCCTTTCCCCTGTTCTCCGCTGATGAGGTCTCTAGACAAGTCTGATCTATGAAAGTTTCGTCCAAACAGGTTCCCCCCTGCTCCTCCAAAACCATTATGGACCACATTGACTCCCTGGCTCCTGCCCTGGCCGATTTATGCAACCACTCCTTCGCCACTGGAGTCTTCCCATCCCCCCTGAAGCAGTCACTTGTGCACCCCCTCCTTAAGAAACCCTATGCCGACCCCTCCTGCCCGGCTAACTATCTCCATCACTACCTTCCTGGGCAAACTCCTAGAAAAGCTTGCCATCTCCCAGCTCAGTCTCCACACTGAATCTGTTGGTTGCCTTCATGACCATCAGTCTGGTTTCAGAGTGGCCAGAAGCATGGAAACTGCTCTCCTCAACATCCGTGAAGACCTGATCTCCAACCTTGATTCTAACACCCCCTGTGTCCTCATCTTGCTTGATCTCTCTTCCGCCTTTGACACGGTCAACCATGCCATCCTGCTCAAATGCCTCTGTGATAACCTGGGTATCACTGGTCAGGCCCTGGCGTGGCTGACTTCTTTCCTCTCTGACCGACCCTCCCAGGTCCAACTCGGGTCCTTCCTCTCCGCAATCTTTTTCTCTACCTGTGGTGTCCCCCAGGGTTCTAAGATCTCTCCCTGGCTGTTCAACAAATACCTGACACTTCTTGCCCACTGCATTGCCACCTTATACCCCAACTTTCAGTGCTATGCAGATTACACTCAGCTCATTTTCAGGCTACCCTCGGCCACCTCTTCTCCGTCTCTCATCACTGACTGTCTGCCATCCAGGAGTGGTGTGCCGCCAATGACCTCTGCCTTAATGCCAGTAAGACTGAGATTCTCCTTATCTGCACCCCTACACCCTCCTTTCCCGTCTCTCTCTGGCCAGCCTCTCTTGGCCCTCTTCCTGCTCCCACCTGCGAGGCTAAAAACCTCAGTGTCATCTTCGACTCCATACTCTCCTTCTCTCCTCACATCTCTGACGTCTCTAAGAAGTCACACTACCATCAGCACCTCCTCAGAGGTATTCTTCCTTTCCTCACCTTCCACCAGAAGCTCACTGTCTCCAGAGCTCTGGTTCTCTCTAGGCTGGACTATTGCAACAGCCTCTTTCTAAATCTGCAACTCATCCAGAACAGGACTGCGAGACTTGTCCTTGGCCTCAAGCCCGGGGATTGTATCGCTCCACGACTGAAATCTCTGCACTGGCTCCCAGTGGCTGCAAGGATTCTGGGGCCTGGGGCCTCAATACCTTCAAATCTCTCTTCCTAATTATCTTCCTTCTCGAGCTCTTCGCTCATCCGCCTCCAACTCCCTCAGGGTCAGTCTCTTCTCCAAGCAACGAGTTGGTGCTAGATCTCTTTCCTCGGCTGGGGCCTCCCTCTGGAACAGCCTCCCTGCCTCCCTGAAACCTGAGGAGAACCATCTCGGTTCCAGAAGCACCTCAAAGCCTTCCTCTTTGCTTCTGTTTTTTTTTCCTCCTCTCCCCTGCTGACTTTCTGACCGAAACTGAAACTGCACTGGTTACCTGGCCATCTTCTGATCTCGGGCCCAGGTCCCTTCCCCACCTGTCACAGACCTGCACTGCCTTCCTGGCAACCCCTGCACTTGGGGACTGTTTCTGTATCCGTACAGTCCCACTACCAGCACTTGACACCTGTTATTTGCACTTACCCCGGCACTTGCTACCTGCTGTCCGTACTTTTACTTACTGTGATTTATTCTATTTATGTACTGCACTGTCTCCCCTCCCCCCGCACCTTCCCACTTCCCCCTCCCATGCACTTGCACGATCTGAATGATACCTGGCCTAGTAGGATCATTATCTGTCTTCCCTCTGTTCCCCCTTCCTTGCATCGTCGCGCCTTGAAACACTTGTGTATAGGCGCGTTATAAATGCCATATCATATCATATCATATCATATCATATGGAGCGACGCTTCACCCCCTTTTTTATGTGCCTCTATGTTCTATTGTCTTGTATTACCTCCCCAAAACCAGACATTACTCTCAATGGATATTGTTGACTGCAATTTGTATTCGTTTGTAGAACTCTTTATAATGTGTTGCAAACATTTAAATAAATACTAATTACGAGTAAAGAACTATTAAAGAAAATAAAGGATAAAAACAACGAATGCTAATATTACAGAATGATACTCTGACTCCACATTTCAGTACTGCACACTCACCCACCCACACACAAGGCGATGCCTAGATCATTGCATGTGCATGTTAATGACACAGTTTCCCCCTCACCCTCTCAGCTGCTGGGGCAGGCAACGATGTGCTGTCGGACATGATGTGAGCACGGCCGGCTGGACTGCAAAGAGAACATGGCTAATACAGCACAAAGTCCATCAGCATCGGTAGCCCAAACGCCTTCATGGTCTGTGGCGGGTGTTCTTCTCGCCAGTGCCAACGATACAGTTTCTGGATCCGCTTATGGTAATGACCTTCACTGTACATGTTTATACCACACATGTCACTGTAGAGTGAAAAGAAGCTACTGGGGGAATTGCATTGCTGTCTCTACAGTGCATGGGCTGACATGTGCCATAGAGGAGGAAGTAGCATCGTTTCCGGGGTAGCTTGTTCTGACATGTTGCTGTGCAAGCCTGCTGATTTCTCCCAGCGTGTACGCCTCTTTCAAGGGGCCATTTAGGTGAATTGGCGACTCAGTTACAAGTTGAATGGGATGAGCTGCAATTGATTATGGATGGCTCAAGATGGGGGAAAGAGCGCTGAGGGAGGAGGGAGCAGAGGTCCTTTTAGGAATGGAGTGACACGAGTATCCATACAATCAGGCAGTGCCTGACCCAGCAATGCCAGAGTGAGGACAAATCTGAGTGCCTGAAGGTTGAACTGGAATGGAACTTCATACTACAGTATTATTTGTGGCCACCAACTAAAGAGGAATGTGAACTAATGTTGATAATTATACATAATATGCCAAATATAACATAAACCTTAATCAAATGTAAGCCATCAATATATTGGAAACAGATAAACATGTTGGCAGGAAATGCCTTTGAGGTGACGCAATCAATGGAAAGTTTAATTCCAGTAGGGGTCTGGACTAGTTTTATTAAGGAGAAATGTGTTGGCATGGCGAGCACCGACTTAAACATTATCATGGACAAGCTTGGACCAATGAAAGGAAGGTTTGGTCAAGTTGAGATTGATGCATTGATAAAACATTTGAAGGCATCAAGAGCCGCTGGACCTGATGGGATCCCCAATTTAGTTTGTATATCAAATGTCTTATGGTCAAGAATCTTTCTTGATGTGTTAAATGCCATGATAGAAACGGGTATGATCCCGGTGTCCTGGTGTAGATGCTTCATTGTACCAATCTTTAAAAAGGATGATACTTGTGTATGAGGTATTTACCGATTAATGACGCTTTAAGATTCTTCTGTGAAGATATTTGTTGGTCTGTGACTGCAGGATTTAACGAGTTGAGCAGAAACAATTCGCAAACAGGTTAAGTTCCAGACCGGATTTAGGAAGCAATATGGGACTACCCTTATTGGTTTGTTAATTCAGCTATTGAAAAAGCAAGACCTAGCTAAGGGGCAGTTGCAGTTATTTTAGGTTAGTATTGATTTGACCTTGCATTTGACATGGTCAATAGGACCCGACTATGGAACAAATAAAATAATTGGGGGATGCCAGGTGGGTTGCAACGATTTCTAGTAGATTTACACTCTTATACTAGCATAGCAATCAGGCTATGGTATGGGCAAACTGGGATTCCCGGTTGATACGCATGTAGGACTCAGGCAGGGTTGTGTTCAAGCACCCTGCCTTTTTAATCTTTATTTATTAGACTTGCTAGAATTTTTGAGCTGTTGTCGTGCATGTGTGTCAACACTGGGCAGTTTGCGGGTTCCACCCCTTCTGTTTGCCAATGATATAGTCTTATTAGACTATACCTATATCGGCTTGCAGCAAGCATTACATACCATGCAAGCCCATTTACTTCAGAATTATTTCATTCTTAAAGTGAATAAAACACTTGTAATGACCCTTATTATGAACACGTCTAAGAAGCAACTCATGCTCAGTCAGTAAATACATTTTGAAATCTTCCTCGGAATTGAAGTATCTAGGCTTCTTGATTAACAACAGAGGAAATGTTGATCTATTGACAGCAACGTTGAAAACAAAACTGGTACCCTTATTCACCCAAACAAAGAAAAAATCTTCAATACATTTTGTAGGTATACTTTGCTGCTGTGATTAAGTTTTGTATTGCCAAAGTGATTCCTTTTTATATGGGTTGGAGCTCTACAGTCTGAACTGGAAGGCCCTAGACAGGATGAAGGGGTTGTTTTGGAAGGAACTGCTGGGCCTCCGTCATCACTTGCTTCTGTTGTGGTTAGACAGGAATTTGTCCTCCCGTTCTGGTGGGTAATAGTACATTTCGCATAGCTGAGATTTTTGGGGAAAATTCTCCATCCACCAAAGCAATCTTTGCCTTGTGACCTTCAAGGTATTCTAGCCTCAAGGGATTGGAACGTCTTGCTTCAGTTTGCTGAGAAGTGTGGACCTTTTTTGGCAAACGTAGACTTAAATAGGGATCAACTTCTCGCAAACCCAGGTCGGTTGTATACAAAAATGGAAATCAACAATGGAGGACAGACCAAATTATATAAGGGATTGGCTAACTAGCATAGGAAATATCGCACCTTGTGGGGGTATGTTGAAAGATTCCCGAGTCCAAAGTATCGCCTAGTTTTTCTCCGTTTTAGGTTGAACCTTTTAGGGACTCTCCAGAGAAGGGGGTTGATTCAACAAATAAAGAGGAGGGATCACTACTGTAGGCCTTGCAAGAGTGTAGCCGACCTAGAGACACTTAAACATTGTATGATATATTGTCCAAAAACTGCAGATCTGCGGCTACTGCACTTTAGGAGATTTGTAGTGGATGTAGGTGATTTCGAAAGTGAATGGTTTTGGAACAGATTGAGGACCAGCCACTCCACAAAACTAATCATAGCACTGGTTACAGTTTCAGCTATTATTCATAAATCCTTAGATGAAATTCTGTATTTAAACTAAGGGATTGATGAGTTGAACTATGTTGCTCTGTATTGGATTTTATGTAAAGTTGGTATTGTGTTTGTGGTGTTTTGTATTGATTGCATTGGTTTTGTAATGCTTTACTATAGATTAATGTATTTGAATGTAAATGTTTTTTTGTTAAAGCTTTATAAACTAGAAACACAATTTTAAGAAGAATTAAAAAGAAAACTTGAATTTCACAGCTGCAGGTGTAATATTTGAAATTTCTTCCTATTTTGAACACCCCTTCCTGTAATTACTTTCACTATATCAAGTCACAATGAATTTAAGTTATATTTCAGTTTCAAGTACTGTGTTTAATGCAAAATTGAAGATTCTCTGGCAGTAGTTTTGTGTACAATCTTGCATTTCATATCTGCCAATTTATGCACTATATATATGTTTTTACATGCTTCAGCATAGTATGCATTAGCACCCTGGGAGGGGGCGCTAGCCAATGTGGATGCTCGTAGCATGGGCTGTATTCTATGGTTCAAGCCTGCGCTCCAAGCAGGCCGGGTGTCATGCCACTTACTCGGACACCGGGGTTTTCTGTTCCTACCCGACCTGTTTTCTCCTGGCGGATCTACCCGCGCTTGGTGCTCCGCGCACCAGGTGCTTCTGGGTTTCGCGGTCCCACTCCCCTGCGCATGCGCGGGAGACCGTGTAACTCGCGCTGCGCATGCACGGTGCGCCGGACACTAGGGGCAATGGAAGCTTGCGCTCCAGGCCTCGTTCTGGGGACGCCAGCACCTGGGAACGGCACGGCTTGCGTTTCAAGCCTCCCAGGTGCTGGCAGTCCTATAAAAGGGGCAGTAGTCTTTCACCAGTCGTGTCTCAACGCGGTTAGTGACCTGATCGTGTCTACGCTACTGATCCTTGCCTACCTTTGGACCTGCTCCTGCCTAGTTCCCTTGGGTTCCTGTTCTTTGGGTCCTGTCTAGTGTTCTGTTGGGGGTTGTCCCGTGGTCCTGTCTTGCGCTCTGCCCTGGGGTTCCTTCCCTCCCTGCTGCCTTGGGTTGGATCCTTTGGTTCCCTTACCTCACCTCCTCCTGTAAACCTGATCCTTGTCTTGTGCTCCTTGCCTCCGTGCCTCTGCCTGGCTCCTTTCCTCGCCAGCTTGCCCTTTTACCTGAGTGCCTTCAGACCTGCAGCATCTTTTGCCAGCTATTCCACCTGATCAGCACCTGGAGAGTCATCTACTTCAGAATCCTGTCGGAACTTCTTCCAGGAGTCTCCATCTTCTATTGGAACTGCATACCGCTACCCCTGCCAGTGCTTGCACTCTCCTGACGTCACGTAAATCAGGGGAAAGTGCCTCGTGACGTTGGGAGCTGGTTCATCTTCAGCCCACTCCCCATTCCAGGTTGGAGTCGGGCCGGTTCTCTGTGTCACAATTTCATCGGAGTTTCAACAGACAGCCTGGCAGCCAATCCGAGACCATCGACCAGGCAAACAGGTACGCAGCGTCCCCGAGATACGTACCTTAACAGATTGAGACGCCTGCCTTCAGATTCCGAGATGGAGGAGGAACAACATTTTAGGAATGAGCTATGGGCTCTTAGAGCCGAAATGACTGCGTTACACTAGGAAAATCAAGCACTACGACAATTAGTGACGCAGGGGGCCGGTGTAGTTTCATCAGCAGAAAGTTCAATGACACATACTGTTAGGGCCCAAGGATTAAATCCAGTAGTGGTGGCTTGACACGTCGTGATGCAATTGAGTCTTTCTGACAATATACTCCTCAAGTGTACAAAAGCACAGATTGAGGTGAGTATTGCCCGAAAATATTGGTACACCGTGGTACTCAGACAGCTGGCTGCAAGAAAAATGAACCAAGTATTAACATTTGGCTTAGGGCAATGTAATCCCAAAACAAGGTGAAGAACTGGTACTCACAAGCAAGAAAATCAGAATGGGACTGAATAGTTCCAAGCTAGATTGGTGAGTATCCTGAAACAAGAAAGGTAACTGTTACCAGGAGGACAGAAGAGTAAGAAAAAGGAAGAACCAAACTGTATGTGCTTACCAAGTGAGTGTTCTGGATAGACACAGCAGATGTAGTTTTGGGAAGGAAGCGGTAGTCCTGGAAACACAATGTCCTGTTTCCTATTCCCGCCAGCACGAAGACGCCTAAGGAGTCTATGGATCCTTGCGCTGTTGCGCTAATGTCCTTTGATCCTTGCACCGTTGCGCTAATGTCCTTTGATCCTTGTGCCGATGCGCGAAAGTCCTTTCTGTTCCTTAAAGTCTTTGGGCGGTAAGAGAATGAAGACATAGCAATGATTGTAGTTGACGCAGTCTAAGAGACTTAGGTCTTGGCAGCAGGTAAGATGTGAGGAATGAGACAAGGCAGTCTGTGGATGTTCCGAGGTAGGCAATAATCAGGTAAGACGTGAGGAATAAGGCAAATGCAGTCCGAGGTCGTTCCAGGTCTAGCAATGAGCAGGTAAGACTTGTGGGATGAGGCGAATGCAGTCCGTAGCCGTTCCGGGTCTGGCAGTGAGCGGGTAAGACTTGAGGGATGAGGCGAATGCAGTCCATGGCCATTCCGGGTCTGGAACTGAGCAGGTAGAATGATGACAACAATGACAAGAACAGGGCAGGAAAGTCACAAAGAAAACCAGGGATTCAAGGAGCCAGAAGACAAGGTAACACAATGCGTAGCTTAGGAAGTTTACAAATTCAGAAGCAATGCCGTGCACTGGGGCTGGGCTTAAATACCGGTCAGCTGACCGCACGCATAACACAGCATTGTAGGCCCGAACACCTACGTGAATGCAAAGGGCGCCAGCGTCTCCAAGCCAACCCATAGCGTTTCCTGAAAGGGAGCGGGGAAAGAGACGAACCATGACTCTGAGGAGCTAAAGAGAGTCCCTCTTTAGAGTGAAAATTGTTCGCTCTACTGTGGATTCTGGAATGTTTAATCTTATGCGGGACCGATCTATGATCAGACGAAGAGACATCTAATGGAACCCTAACACATACTACACCGATCAAGTTTGATGGGATCCAAGGCGAGTGGCTGAGTTCTGTAACCATTGCCGGATTCACATTCTCTTCAGATCTCCCTACTTAACAATGATAAGACCAAGATCGGATACATCCTGGGCAGCCTAGCAGGAAACGCTCTAGCGTGGGCTACACCCCTAGTTGCTACAAATAGCCCCATACTAAATGATTTTGTGGCCTTCGAAAAGTTTTCCAAACTCCCAACTTGGCCTCAGCAACTCATAATCAGCTAATGGACATCAAACAGGGAAACACGGATATAATCTCTTATATAAGTCATTTCTGCCAACTAGCAACCAACTCACAATGGCCAGAAATAACCCAGAAAACTCTATTTCATCGTGGTCTGAGAGAGGAGCATAAGGATGAGCTGCTACACATTTCTGAGCCTGATATCCTTCAACGTCTTATTGAACAAGTACTTCGGATAGATCAGAGAAACCTATGCAGTTAGGAGCTATTAGGTGTCCTTTGTCAGAAGAAGAAAAGAAATGCAGAAGAAGTCTACGGTTGTGTCTATATTGCGGGGCTGCGGGCCATTATCTGGGTACTTGTCCCTTACGTCCTCCAAAGAAGGCGGGAAACTAGAGGGCATGTCATGTATTGGAAGGGCAACGACAGGTCCTACCACGCTTTCAGATCCTTCCATTTACTGTTCCGTACTTTATCCCATGCAACCAGCTATTCTGATGACTCTGAAGACCCAAATAAACTGGCAGGGAAAATCGTTGGTCGTTCAAGCTCTGTTCGATTGCGGGGCCTCAGGAAACTATATTGATGAAGGGTTTGCTGTTACAAACGACATACCGTTGTTTTCCAGAAGCACTGCCATACCCGTAGAGGTCATCGATGGGTCATCCTTGTCTTCGGGCCCCATTCATTTGCACACAGTGGGATTGTTTCTTCAGGTCACGGAACACAAGGAATTAATTGCTTTTGATGTGAGCGAATCTCCAACATATCAGGTGGTTTTGGGTTTATCTTGGCTTTTGTGTCATAATCCATCAATCAACTGGGAAAACCGTACCATGACGTTTACCGCAATATTTTGTCATAAGCATTGCGGAATACCTGGTTCATCAAGAGATTCCATTATCTCAACTTTCCTCGAATCCAGCAGCAATAGGTCTGACATGTGCTCTGTGTCCCAAGTTCTGTAAACTTATGCTGACTATCTATCCGTCTTTTCTGAGCCAGGAGACATACCCTTACCACCAAACCGTTCATTTGACTGTTCTATTGATCTGGTCCCTGGCGCTGTGATTCCTCATGGGGAGGTGTATGCTTTGACTCAGACCGAAATAGCAAGTTCTATGGAATATCTGCCTGAATGCATGACAAATGGGTATATTGTACCTTCCAAATCACCTGCAGGATTTCCATTGTTTTTTTGTCAAAAAGAAAGAGGGATCTTTACGTCCTTGTATTGATTACCGGCAACTGAACTAAATCACTCTGAAGGACCAGTATCCGTTGCCTTTGATCCGTAGTATCCTGGAAACACTCCATTGTGCCCAGACTTTTACCAAGCTTGATCTCCGTGAAGCCTACCATCTGGTTCGGATTAAAGAGGGTGATGAATGGAAAACGGCTTTCAAGACTCCTTTTGGGCATTACGAATATAGAGTGATGTTGTTTGGCTTATGCAATGCCCCAGCCGTCTTCCAGCATCTAATGGATAACATCTTTGGTGACCTGATTGGCATCAGGGTCTGGGTCTACTTGGATGACATCTTGATCTTTTCCGGCACACTGGGGGACAATATAAAACATGTTCTTGAAGTGCTCCGATGCCTGTCTCAAAATCAGTTGTTTGCCAAGGCCGAAAAGTGCTCCTTTCACCAAGAAAGCATGGAGTTCCTAGGCTACGTGATCAGCAGTTCCCACATATATATTGACTCCGGAAAGGTACGGGCTATTCGGGATTGAAAACAACCACACGATGTGAAGCCTCTCCAGCGGTTTTTGGGGTTCTCAAATTTTTATAGGTGCTTCATTCCCCACTTCTCCCACGTCACGGCCCCCCTCACAAGGTTGACCAGTAACGAGGTGCCATTATTTTGGGACTCACAGGCTTCCTTGGCTTTCGACTCTGTGAAGACTGCTTTCAGTACGGCCCCTATACTACGTCATCCACGTGATGAGTTTCCTTATATTGTTGAGGCCGACGCTTCGGATTTTGCTGTTGGTGCTGTCCTCCTGTAGAAAGACCCCGAAACATCTATTGAACATCGGTGGCCTACTTCTCTTGCAAGCTCTCTTCTAGCGAAAGAAACTATGTTGTTATAAAAAAGGAATTGTTGGCCATAAAAACCGCATTTGAAGAATCGAGGCACCATCTCCTTGGGGGACGTTTTTCCGTGGAAGTACGCATTGACCATCGCAACTTGCAGTACCTACGGCCCTTGCAGTGTCGAACTGCCCGCCAGGCTCGGTGGGCCTTCTTCTTTTACCACTATGAGTTCCACATAACATACATTCCAACTGCATCCAATCTGAAAGCTGTCGCCCTGTCTTTCTCTTTGGCTAAAGAGGAAGACGAAACAGAACCTTCAAGGCTGTTGATCCCACCTAAACATTTTCTGTTGACATTAACTCCTCATCTCCAGACCATTCTGAAGGAAACCTCAACTGACCCAGAACACATGGATCTTCTCAAACGAGCATTTGTCACTGAACGCAATGGTTTGCTCTTCTTTCGGAACAAGCTGTACATCCCCCGAGGGACTCTTGTGCCAACATACTCCATGGATTTCACGATTCAATGATAAGCGGGCATCGGGGCGACAAAGCCACTCAAGCACTGGTGTCTAGACATTTTTGGTGGCCTGGTTGGGCAAGAGACATCAAATTATACGTGGAGAGTTGTCCAGTCTGCGCCCAGATCAAGGCACCTAGGAGGAGGCCCTTGGGGTTGCTGCGGCCTACTGAAATACCTCCTTATCCATGGCACACCATCACCACCGACTTCATCGTTGAACTACCACCCTCAGTAGGATATACTTGCATAATGTTCGTAGTGGATTGTTTTACCAAGACAGCCCATTTCATCCCTTTCAGCAAGATACCCACTTCTACCAAGATGGCCTCTGCTTTTTTGCATTATGTTTACCGGCTTCATGGGCTGCCAGAAAAGATCATTTCAGATCGGGGATCACAGTTCCTTTCCTCTTTTTGGAGTAAATTATGGGGACATTTAGGCATTCACAGAGCGTTAAGTTCAGGTTACCATCCACATACCAACGGCCAGACCGAAAGGACAAATCAGACTTTGAAGGATTATCTGCGTTGCTATGCAAATGCTACCCAATCCACCTGGATAAGACATTTAGATCTAGCAGAAGTCTCTTACAACAACACTGTCCATGCCTCCATCGGTGTCAGCCCGTTTTATTGCTCTTCTGGTCAACATCCAAAAAGGATGCCTTTTCGTACTGTGTTACCTAGCGCAGTTCTGTCTGCTGATCAGTTGGTTACTAAGATACAGAAACAACATGAGTTGGCATGTAAAGCTTTGACAGAGGCACAGGAGCGCATGAAGAGGCAGGCAGACAGAGGTCGGACCCCGGAACCTGATTTCCAGGTGGGAGACCAGGTTTGGTTGTCATCAAAGAACTTACCTGTATGGAATCTTCCTGTCAAGCTGGCTCCCATTACCTTGGACCCTTTAAGGTCATCAAACGTTTGTCAGCTGTAGCCTTCCGTCTACAGTTACCACCTACCTGGTGAATACACCCAGTCTTTCATGTCTCCCTTCTGAAGCCTTTTGCGGTTGACAAGTTTGGACGTTCTTGCCCCGTCCAGCTTCTATTCAGGTACGAGGGGTTCCTGAATTTGAGGTGCGGGAGATATGTGATTCACGTATACGTCGGGGAGTGCTTCAATTCCTGGTTGATTGGAAAGGGTTCCCAGCCTGTGACTGGACTTGGGAACCTCGCTGTAATGTACATGCTCACTGTCTAGTGCGTGAATTTGATCTCCGCTTCCCTTGGAAACCTCGCGCCCCAGGCCTTTCTGGGAGGGGTCACAGTGTCACGCCACTTACTCAGAGACCGGGGTTTCCGTTCCTACACAACTTGTTTTCTCCTGGTGGATCTACCCACGCTTTTGCGCTTGGGGCTCCACGAACCAGGTTACTTCCGGGTTTCGCAGTCCCACTCCCCTGCGCATGGGCGGGAGACCATGTTCCTTGCTCCGCGCATGCGCGGTGCGCCGGAAACTCAGGGCAATGGAAGCTTGCGCTCCAGGCCTCGTTCTGGTGACGCCAGCACCTGGGAACGACATGGCTTGCGTTTCAAGCCTCCCAGATGCTGGTAGTCTTTCACTAGTCGCGTCTCAACGCAGTTAGTGTCCTGATCGTGTCTACACTCCTGATCCTTGCCTACCTTTGGACCTGCTCCTGCCTAGTTCCCTTGGGTTCCTGTTCTTTGGGTCCTGCCTAGTGTTCTGTTGGGGGTTGTCCTGTGTTCCTATCTTGCGCTCTGCCCTGGGATTCCTTCCCTCACATCTGCCTTGGGTTGGTTCCTTTGGTTCCCTTACCTCACCTCCTCCTACAAACCTGATCCTTGCCTTGTGCTCCTTGCCTCCATGCCTCTGCCTGGCTCCTTTCCTCACCAGCTTGCCCTCCTACCTGAGTGCCTTCGGACCTGCAGCATCTTTTGCCAGCTATTCCACCTGATCGGTGCCTGGAGAGCCATCTACTTCAATATCCTATCGGAACTTCTTCCAGGAGTCTTGCATCTTCTGTTGGAACTGCATACCGCTACCCCTAACAGTGCTTGCACTTTCCTGACATCACATAAATCAGGGGAAAGCGCCTTGTGACGTTGGGAGCTCGTTCATATTCAGCCCGGTCCCCATTCCGGGTTGGAGTTGGGCCGGTTCTCTGTGTCACAATTTCGTCTGAGTTTCAACAGACAGCCTGGCAGCCAATCCGAGACCATTGACCAGGCAAACAAGTATGCAGTGTCCCCGAGATACGTACCTCTACCCCTACCATCTCACCTCTTAGCACCCATGTAGTTTCCTATGCGGGTGCTAAGAGTGTTTTTTTGTTTAAAAAATAATAAACTTACCTTTTTTGCACGAAATTTGAACTTCTAACGTGGGTAAAATACTAAATAACTGTGCGCTATTTACCGCACTTATCAATAGATTAGATGCCAGCAGCAGTAGTCTTAATGTCTAGGAACCACCCACTAAGGTTCTCAGAATTAGTAAATGTAACTGAAAATGACTAAACCACGCTCAGCTCTAACTTCAATTCACAAATCTTGCACAATATTAATATTGCATTCAAATATGAACAGTGGCTTCTAGTGGTGAGTATTCAGATCACGTGTTTCGACCTCCCAGGTCGTTCTCAAGGCCTGAATCAATTGTGGTGTCTTTCAATCACTCAGGGATTCATAAATCCCAGTTCCGGTCCAGCTATGGAGAGTCTATATGTAGATGGTTATTAGTCCATCAAATGCGCGGATAGTCTAGTAGTCTGTCGTAGCTTCCAAAAGTTCAAAGATTCCAATGAAAGGTTCAAATCCTAGAATGATAGAAAATCGCGGGATAAATCCCCTGCAGAGATGCCATCTTTGAGATCGTCAGCACTGCGTGGCGCAGGGCTGCGCAGAAATGGTACGTTTATTTTTATTGTATTAAAAAGAAAACACCATAAGCACCCGCTTTGTTAAATAAATGGGTACTAATGGCGATATGCCCCCCAGCAGCGGCCGACTCAAACAGTAATGCCACTGCTGCCCTCATTAAGGGACCCTTATGGGGGAAATTGCCTCATTGTGCTGAAGGAAGTCACATCTGTTGCATGTTATTTTTTTGTTCTGGTAAATTTTGCAGAATTTCTCTGTACACATTCTGTATTGTTTTTTTCTTAGTCAGGATTCAACTCACTCATAGTTTGGGCTCCTTCATGACCTTAAGTTCCCCTCTTTACATGATTTTTTCCTTTTCTCCTGTTCTTTCCCAACTTTACCTATTTTTCCTTATCAACGATGCATATCTATGGTCCATATGAAAAGTCTTCACGATAGAGACATGAAATTGGGTTTCTTATTTTTAAAACGTTTCATTTCTCTGACTGCAGTGCAGTTAAATCAAGTTTCAATCAGCCACTCGTGCATTCGCCACCCATTAAAATTTGCATCATAGAAAAACAACTGAAAACATGCAGGCAGTTACTCGGACACTTCTTTCGCAAGTGTTTTTGTACATTTTTCAGCCAGAGCGAAAATGCAGCGGCTGACGATCCGACTTTGCAGTGAAAGTCCCCCCCCATAGAGAGGTGATTCCCATTTCAGGGTCAGTGATTCGCATTATGAATGCATTTTCAATTTGAGCTGCAGTCTCTGTAACATCAGCCTAGATTAATGGGATCTGTAGAAAAGTATCCAAGGATTTCCAGCTGCTAAAAAAAAACTTAGATTTTTCAAAGTCTTCCATGACAATGTCCACATATGCAATATGACCCTCGTGCTCTCTCAAGCAGCATGTTCTCCTTTTTTTTAAAACAATCTTTATTAGTTTATGCAATCAAGCAATACAAACCAAACTTGCAGCATGTTTACAACATTTCCACAATATTCGTTTAGTGATGTACACTGCTCCCCTTATCCCTCCCTCCCATCCCAAGCCTACTACTCCTTGCGTTCTATTCCTGTATCCCATAGCGGGGTCTCCTACTGTTTCCGTTGGGTCTTGTATTGATCCAAACAACTCTGCTATTAATAATCTCCAGGCCATCAGGGTTTCTGCTTCTTCTTCCCCCCCGGCACTACTCGCTTCCAGCCATACCATGGTTTCTGCCTCTGCCCATACCATGGTTTCTGCCTCCGCCCATTTCTGTAAATCCCTCCACCACACCTCTAATCGTGGCCTGTGACATGTCTTCCACCCCATAGCGATTCTCCTCTTTGCAAGCGCATATGCCAGGTCTTTTAGTTTGCTCACATGCTGAAGTTCCCTTGGTTTGGGGAACCCCCCCAACAAACAAGCCCACACTGTAGCCACCTCTATCTTAACCCCCTTTCCAGCTAGCTTATGTGCCACTTCGCTCCAGAAGCGTTCAATAACCCGGCATGACCAAAACATATGCACCATAGCATGTTCTCCTTAGTGTTTTTACAGGTATGGGAATACATTTAAGACTCTTTTTTTTAATTGGAGACATCCATAAACCCAACTTTACTTTCATTGCATCCACAGAACGAATAGGCTGTGCCGCAGTTTTTTTCTTCCTTTTGTACTGAAGTATGAAAACAATTTAGTCACTGTGTGACTTGCTTCGTTGTGCACTTTCATGATGACTTACTCCATCTTTGCATTTTTAGATACCATTTTTCATTTAAAAAACTGTATATTTTCTGTCAGAATTCGCCACATCTTGGCCATGTTAAGCCATTGTACCACTGAATGTAAGCTCAGGCAACTCTACCAAGGCCCTCATGTTTGACGGAATTCTGTATGCGGTAAGTACCGTTAAGGTATATGGAAATCTGAGGGTCCCAGGCAATTATGAGTTTGCTGTTGCCACGGAGGTAAAAATAGCAATCATGCAGATTTTCAGAAAAACTGCATGTAGTATTTCTGAAAATTTGAGTGTCATCTTTATATATTATATCAAAAATGCACTTTCATCCCTGTTTGGAGGATGGCAAAGCGAATGTTGGTCACAGGGGTTCTGCCTGTGCCATGTGTGAAAATGTAAAGATGGCTCGCTAACGGTCCTTCGGGGCATTATAACATAAAGGGATGTGAGTAGCTTAATTGCCCAGGTTTCCCTGTAGATTTAGGTCCCTTAATTTGAAGGGATGCACTGACACATGCCTTCACTTAAGGGACAGAAAAGTTTCAACGTGCTGCGGTTTGGGGAAGAGTTTCAATTAACCTTTTTGTAGACCTCGTCCAGGGGCCATACCAGGAGTTATGGGCCCTGAAGTTTAAGTTAAAGGACCAAGCGCAGTAGGGTAGGGAGATTTCCCTACGGGACTATGCAACTGTGATTCATCTAATGTAATTTATGGACTAAAATGCCCTTGTTGACCTTTCTAGGTTGGTTTGATTCCAGAACGGTAAAGATTCGCAGGACCAAGCACAAATCACAAATCAGGACTAATAATTTGAGATCACCTGTAGCAACAATCCTCTTTACAGCACATTTGCTTCCATTTCTAGGGGCCCCCAAACTTTTTTGTTTATTTTTCTATCTAACCTGCTACACTACACTGGCTTTTGCTCATCTGTTTTTGGGAAACTAACATGTCCTTCAGGCTGTCAGCACTGGGAAACATTGTTTCTCTTAGTTTTAGTTACTTTATTACTACTTCTTGTAACTTATTGCCAGTTGTGGTCATTTTCATCTTTGTGCAATGCATCTTATAATGCAGTACAATAGGGACACTTTTTGTTTTTTCCTAGATCAGGGTTGCACAACTGATTTTGACGGAGGGCCAAATGTACCCTACATACTGGCTATAGTGGGTCGAAAAGTAAATGTGTTTGGGGAGGGCGGTAATCGGGAGGGGAAAGGGATGCAAGGGTGTCCGGGCTACAGACGTATTATTATTCAACACGTGGACCTGGTGTCCCCCATTCCCATCATTCTCCATCAATGGCATGACTTTGGTTTCCATTATTCCCCCCAACCAACCTGCATGGCCATGGTCCTCCTGTAAAATGGCAGATACCATGTCCCTGGAGCCCACACCAAACTGCATTCCCCCCCACACACCACGTAAGTACGACCCCCCCACCATGGCCCTTTCCCCTTATATCCTCCCAACCTCTCACCAAACAGCATGGTCCAACCATGCCTATTCCCTCCCACCCACCACCAATGGCATGGCCCTGTCTCCCCATATCCCGCAAGCTCCACCAATGGCATGACCCTGGTCCCCACCCTATTCCCACCACTAATGACATGGCCTTAGACCCCCCTAAGACCACCAACCCCACCAATGGCGTAGCCCTGGCCCCCACACACCCCACAAATCGCATGGCCCTGAATCGCCCAAAAAACCCACCACCAACCAAACGCTACGCCCCATGACCCCCATCCCCAACCAAACACTATGCCCTATAACCAAAGACTATGGGCCCCATACCGAGATTGGTGGTAGTCATGGTGCTATTTGCGCCATGACTGCCTCCAATAACGGGTCCGGCACCAGTGTTGTTCAATGGGGACTTACCGGTGCAGTCCGACCCTGGCGGGACCGGTAAGTCCCCATTGAACAAACCATTCCCCATTCCCATTGAGCCCCAGAGGGCTCAATGGGAATGGGGAGGGCGCTAATAATGGGCTCGCGACTTGCAGGCCCATTATTAGCGCCCTGGTCCCTTAGCGGGACCCGTAAGGGCCGTGTGGTCAGACCACACGTTCCTTATGGTCCCCACCAAGGGACCTTGGAATAGGGCGGTAAGGGATTACCGGCACCGGACTCCTTACCGGTGCCCGGTATACCTTACTGCCCAGGTCGTAATGACCCCCTATGCCCCAGGACCCCAGCACCCAACCAAACACTGTGCACAATGACCTTCACTCCAACAAAACACTATGCCCTATAACCCCACCCCCAACTAAACACTGCCCCATAACCCCTCTCCCAATAAAAGGCCATACCATGACCCCACCAGTGTCCCCCAACAAAAGGCCATCCCCATGTCCCCTGAACAAAAGGCCATCACCATGTCCCCCCACTTCCTCAACAAAAGGAGATCCCCATGCCTCCCCACCCAGCAAACAAAACACTGTGACCCTCCCTCGCGCCCCCAACTAGAATGCACTTACTTGAGTAGCACCGGTGAGCGAGTAAATGGAAATGGAAAGGGGTGGTGTAAATGTAGATGGAAAGAGAGAGTTCAAATGGAGGTGGGAAGGGGCGGGGTAAATGTAGATGGAAAGGGACGGTTTAAATGGAGATTGGCTTCTCTGTAAAGGACCTCATTAACAGCATACATTGGCATCAGTCCCGAAAGAGCTATAGGAACCCCAAAAGGGGCGCTCTCAGCCAAGCCATACATCAAGACGGCATTCCAAATGTTTCAACATCGCTTTTGCTATTTTTGAGCATGCTTTATTTCAGGCAGCAGGCACATCTGTGTGTTTGGCTCTTAATAGTGCATGAGAGCACATCTGTCTCGCAATGCAGAAATCCAACCTAGCCCCAATAACCTTTGCTGGTGTGTAGACATTGGGATCATATCTGCCCCTGTACTCGAACCATCGAGTCAGGAAGTACCGTCATGTGTCAGGTACTCACATGACGTACTCTGTTATTTACACCATGCACCAGGTAAGGTACCTCTTGGCACTTGAACGTGGGTCCTACAAAAAATAAGTCTTTAATTCTGGGTGGGTGAGTGAGTATGAGCAGGGGAAGCAATGCAAAGCGTTCTTTTTATTTTACTAGAGGCAATCAAAATCTTCAAAAACAAATTCAATAAACTGTCAAAAATATGCGTGAGAAAAGTCAAAATCAACTTGTTGAATCTACCCAAGATCTGCAAGACCAGCGTCACAAATGTAATTTGCAATTTCTGTATTTAACAGTCAAACACTGAAATAAAATGCTTTAAAATGAGTCGAATGCATTAATTTGCCATATTTTTGCTTATTTAGCAATGCAAGCATTTCTCCCCTCCACACATTACGATGGACCTTTCATTAGAAAATAAAATACAGAAGCGTAACTATTTCTTGCAAATAAGAAAAGAAAAAAATAGAGCAAGAAGTAAAGCAAGGGAAACAATACAAATATACATTGAAGAGAAATTCCTTTTAATGAAGTATTCAACATTATGAAAACTCCAACATAGCACCCGGATTTCAGGCTAATTTATTTCAAAATTTGGTTTGTTGTGTGTATGGCTTACACACAACAAACCGAATTTTGAAACGGTCACTTTCATTGAGGAAAACAGAAGTGTCACCTCGTTGCCTTTAAACACTGGATCCTCAGTGTCAGTCACTTGTTTACAAAGAAGGATTCATTGCTACTCAGTGGGCATTTAGTGTTTCAGCTCCCTGCTGAGTAGCAATGAATCCTTCTTTGTAAGCAAGTGGCTTACTGCTGGCTCATTGTCTCGTGCTAATTGGCAGCTATAAACCTTACCTTTATCTCCATTAAAATGTATTCCCCTAACAGGGGTGCCTCAGACTGCTTTCTGTTCTAAGCAAAGGAGGGTGCCAACTGTTTGTAGTGGGCCGTATCTCATTACAAAAGTAAACCTCCTTGGCAGGCTGCAAATCGCGGGAAGGAGTGCCGCATTTGTCCCGTGGGCCCTATGTTCGGCACCCCAGCCCTAGACTAACTTTCAGAAGATTTTTGGTTACTCTAGGTATGCTAAATGGACAAGCTGGTGGTAGCTGTGACTTTTTACAATTTGTTGTTGTATTTCATTTTAGCCTTACTGCGTTTACCTTGTTTGACTACTAACTGTGGATAGTGGTCAAATGTGGCCATGCCACAAGGTTTTTTGCTTGTCCTTTGGCACCTTGTCTTTTAGCTTTCTTGCTGGCCTGTGAGACCAGGAAAATCCTTATATGGAATTCGAGTGTCTAGGAAAGCAGAGGCTTGTGGTGGACTACTGTAGGGCTATGTGTGTTTGCTTGTGTTTCCTGCCAGGATGTGGGTGGGGACTGTCTGGTCCCAATCCACAAATTGGTTTCAGTGTGTCTGAGTGATATGCATGAGTTTTGCTGCCAGTAGTCCTGATTGGACCACTGCTGGGGCATATTTGTGGGCCAGATCTGTCATTGGCTAGTGGGAGTTTCATCCCTTACCTGGCTTTAAGGATAAGAAGAGGACCCCTGCAGCCACTCCAGAGAGATCCTGGAAGAAACTGATGGAGCCCTGAATCCTGTCCAGCTGTAAGACTTGCGAGGAGACAGTGGACCCATTGAAAGAAGAATGACGACCAACTTCTGCTGCTTTCTTGGTAGAGCCCTGTCTTGTGGAAGATCTCCAGCAGTCCTGCAAAGTAGCTGTGATACTTGTAGTGGAGAGGACATCCATTCTAGATATCGGCTCAGAATCCTACGAAGAAGAGTCTTCGGAAGAGCCCCTGGACCACACAGTGGTTGAGCAGCTCTGAGTTTGGGCTACCATGCTGCAGACATCACCATTCCAAGTTGAGACCTGGAACTTGGGGGATCTTCAGCTTATACGACAAGACTTACCTCTGTGCAATTCCATGGTCCTAGCATCAAGGGGACCCGAGATTGGAGGGAAAGCCTGACTGCAGCAAGTGAATTGCTTTGCATTGCTGTGCATCGGTGGAAATCGTCTGAAACTGCTTACCTGCATCCAGTCCTGTCCTGAAAGGGGACCTGCATCGAATTATGCTGCATTCTTCAACTGGGAGACCTTGCACCAGCATTAGACACCGACCGGAGAACTGCTCGAACCGGCAACCCATGGGGATCAAGGGCTGAGGCTGATGGTGAAAAAATCGACCTTGGACCCTCTTCAATTGACCTCCCAAGTCTGTGAAGAATTGGAGTATGGGGGTGAGTTGCAGCGATACTTACCTGCACCCCTAACTCCCTTTTAAAAGTTGTGGGTACTTTTAGAAACGTTTGTATTACATTGGCTTCGCCATTCACACACTTGTTCACACAAGTACTCCGAAGGTTAGGAACAATTTTGTTGGATTAACTTGTCCCCTTACCCTTGGAACTGTTCCCCTTTGAACTGTTCACTGGACCCCAGATACCCTACCTTCAATTTTTCCAGCTTCACAAAACTGTATGGAACAATAATGAACTTTTGGGCACAAGGTCCCATATATTTTAGGGATGGACTTCGGAAGTTAGGATTGAATCTCTGCAGACCTGTAGTCCTAATACTAATCTGTACCTTCCTTTTCAGGGGCTTGATATGTATTTTGCCCTACTGTAGTGATTGTGTATATGTATCATATTTTTTTGTGTTGTGTGATATTATTACCTATAAATAGTAATTGTTCACTGTTTTATTTGCCCATAAGTAAAGAAGTATTTTTTATACCTGTTTGTATAAGTGTGCTCCTTGACTTTTTCACAGTGTGTGCTCATTGTGGACCCTTTATATGGTCACCACCTCTTGAGACTCACTGGCCTTGCTACCTTGAACTTGTTTGGCTACAGCGCCCAGAGTTGTCCTTGTCACAATACTAGGTTGGCCTTCCATACATCTGTCCACCTTGCCAGAGTATAGAAAATCAGTCCTAACAGGGGTCCAACTCCAATTTGTGGTTCTCAAACAAGTGGATCTTCCAAAATGAGCGTCAATATCATGGGATTATTGCAACAACGAGAACTATTTTCGATTGACACTTTGTCCTTACTATGCCCAGAGTGCATGCATTTGGATTTCAAGTTGAACTTTATTGTTTAATTATTATTTTGTTTTGTTTAATTTTATGATCACCTTTTCTGGATTTGTCTGAAATGTGTGTGTTGTGATTTTGTTATGTTTTGAGTACTGATTTTGTATTCTGTGCAGTATTTCTTTGACGTTTTGTAATGGAGTTACTCTCCCAAAATGGCGGACCTCTAGTACAATCTTATTTTGCAACTCTGACAGTACAGCTCTCGTAGGAAAGACACGGGTATGCCGCTTTACTTTTTGGGGACGGCTCTCCCCTGCTTCAGTGTTTGCCTGCTGAGCTTTCAATGCAGACGCCTGTTTCTAGTAGCGTGAGTTCGATTTAACTTTTCTATATAGACATTTTAAATGCATGTGTAGTCTCTTTACAGATTGTTATGTGTAGTTTTGTGTTACGTTTTTGGTTTCGTGCTTTTGGTGGGCTTGATATTTATTGTCTCAACTAGTATCTCTCAAAGACAGGTGAACTAGGAATCAGATTCATTCTCTTGGCACTAACCTGTATCCATAGCGAAGAGGTTGCTGAAGAGAGATTACCCCAAGAACCCTGTGATTCCATTCTGGAAGGATCCGAAATGTGGAGAGCAGAGTCCGTAGGAAAACCCTCTGTGGAAGAAAACCCTGTCTGGGGATGTCTTGGTGTCAGTAGCTGAAGAGTCTCCTTTCCTCAGTGTTGGAAATACTGGAGTGTTGTTGGTGAACCTGGGTCTGGCTTCCAGCAAAAAATACGAGATACGTTAATTCTGCAATCACAGTAAAGTTAGCCTTTTCGAAATGAGTGGTGACTTTGGTTACCATATGTTATGCTGAGGGATATTGCAGTTGGCTTCCTGGATGGGTAGGTTGCAGAATTTCAACGCTTGCTAGAGCGCTAAAATGGCTCGTGGGTACATGTACTGGCATAGAAGGGTGAAATGCGAAGAGTTAGAAGGAGAAAGGAAATGGCGGAGAGTTGCTAGGAGACGTGTAAACAATAAGAAACGTACCTCCATGGGCTTGAAATTGTAAATGCAGGTAAATTGTAGAATGTGGAACCGGCAGGCTGCAGAGCAGGCAGAGGTCTACCGAACGAAGAAACAATTGTTATTTGAGGTCCTAGGCTGTGGGTCACGTCCCGAAAGAGAGAACAGTATGGTTACTGCCCATTGCTAGGCGATGTCCGAAAGTATAACAGAGAAGGTGGATTCTGCGTGTGAGTGTCAGAAAGGGAAATCTGTCCGGGGATCGTAGTTAGCTAGGAAATCAAAGGCAGACAGATTAGAACAGCGTCAGAGAGGAAGAATAGAGGCTTGGAATGGTAAGGCGAACTTACAAAGCGTTTCATGATCAGAGTAGCAACGCGCCGGCTCGCAGGCTGCAGATCCTGATATCTTCATCCTGCAGCAGGAGGAGGCGGAGCCAAGAGTAGAGAGCCAGAAAGAACTGAACCGCAGCCTGCGTAGAAAGGAGCCATCTTGGGGGAATCAAGGAATACAATACACAATCTCCTCCATCGCTTCTAATGGGACCAGCGCCCCCAGAGGCGCATGACATTTATGAACTTCCACGGACAAAATGGCACAGGTAATTCTCTTGTTTGAGAATCCTTCCTTGTACACATCATCATCTTCCTCATCACCGGCTGGTTCGGGTGTTAATCTAGGAAATATTTTCTGCCCTTCTACCCCCATGGTGTTCAGCATCATGGCCTTCTTTCTTCCTGAGGTGCACTGTGCCCCTCCCAATGCATCCACACAGTGGTTCTCAATGAATCCATGGAATCACTGACCTACCTGGTGTCTGTAAAAATGCTGGGGGTGGTGTTGCCCTTGCATCCTTCTTTGTATGGTTTCTGACTTGATCCCGTCCTGGTCGCCAATTGTGCTATGGCCTAGCGGGAATAAATCTCTCCATAAAAGTAGGTTTTATAGGTATGTATTACCCTAAAGGAATTAACAAGTACAGAACTGACAGTTACTCTCATTGTCAGTCTTATGGAAATCCATATACAATATTTATCTATATAATGGAAGTCCTAATGAAGGTACAGGAGGAGCTAGTTGGGTATGACCCTGCTCCTTGATCATCTGCTACTTTCTGCTGCTTACGAGGCATACACTGCGCGCGTGACGCAAAGTCTTGCAATATCTCGCCCGGAGTCAGTCTCTCAAAAGACTGATGCACCACAGTGTCCTTTCAATCTTTAGCTTGATGTCCAGCATGTTTACCAGCCCTCTTGATCAGGGCCATCTTAAGCATTTTTGGGGTCCTGGGCGTGGACATCTTTGGGGCCCCCACTCCACCAAACCAAAGAAATTAAGTGTTCAAGAATATCTAGCGGCACCACCCTGCCCCCACCGTGATCATAACCTATAGGTTGATATGCTGCCTCGCAGCATTCAATATAAGCATGTTTACTCCCTTTAAGTCCCCTCACCCTCTCCATACTTGCTCTAATCAGAATGATAAGCAAGTAGCATTTGAAGGCCAACATTAGCAATCTACGAGGAGGTTACTTCTATTCTAGTATAAAAACAGGATACTTTTTTATCAATAGCATCCGGGAAGGTATGCAGCCTGTGGTATTAATGCAGGACTATATGTAAAAGGTACATTTAAGCCAGAATAGCCAGAGAACTCACATTAGCTGCCTCAGAGAATGCAAAAGTGTTCAAGCATGGATAGAGTAGACCAATTGTAAGGAAGGAGAAAGCTACACATAGCATGGATAGTGAATGCAGATTAGAAGCTACCAGGAAGGTGTCTCTATCCAGACAGACTGAGATTAGAAGTGGGACATGGTTTTCAAATAGTGTTGCCATTGGAGATCAACGAAACAAGTGCCTGTGGTGTGCAGTATATCAATGCTTACTATTATAGTGGAAGCAACCCTATAGCCAGTGAAACCATGAGTGAGGCTTTTATGAAGATCATACCATGAGAAGGAAATCACTCTGAAGGGCTGACAATTTTGAAAGGATTAGGGACTGGCAATTCCGAGAGGTTAGGCAATACAAGATTAAATGAGATGCCCAGGATCACACATTGCTTAAGGGGTGAAGCTGGGATTTGTGCCAGCTCTGAAATGTCTGCATTTGAACACTTTCTTTTCCAGCTCTTACAATGTACTAAAACAATCTCATTTTATAAAACTGACTTGCAAAGTACACAAATCACAATTCCAAACTAGACCATTTTTAAAACCAAAATATTACAGAAGGGTGTTGTGCAAAATTGGAATGATTCTAGCTTCATTCTCTCCATCATCAAGGGAAGTATATAATTACCAGCATACCAATCAATGTGATTTAACAGATTTAACCTAGGTATGTCTGAAATTGTCATTCATAAACGGGCAGAAAAACCTTTGACCTTTATACAAAAAGCAAAACCTTTTTTGTCTCAAACGAGCAAACCTTAAAATATGCTAGCCCAAGGCCTACAACATCTTGTCCGCTCTCTCCTGTCTACCACGCCTTCCACTCAAATGGCCTATATAAGAAGAAAGATCAAGTAATGAGCTAAGCGATGCCACCAGCATGCAAGAAGGCAAACCTCATAGAAAACACCACAGTAATGTAAGATATATTAGATGATTCGACCAGGACCACTGTATCGTCTGCTGGCAAAGCCAGGATGCAAGAATGAGCACTTTGGTTCCACATTCTTGAATGTGGATACTTAATCACCTCTTGGATTAATAGTTTATGCTTATCTTTTGAGGGGATGGCCTAGGTTTTAGAATGCCCCATCTGAACAAACCAATTTCTAGACCTTCACCATACAAATGACATGTTAGTTTCTATAGCAACCCCAACTGGTGCAGGAACATTGCTGACAATAGCACCTCTTATGCTGCAAAACCAAGTACATATGCAGGTAGGTTTATACACTTCAGACATAGGAAAGGTTCAGCCAGCCTTGCTAGAATGTGCTCATCTAATCTTTCATATGAACACATATCTCAGCTCAGTGTGTTAAGCACTCATTGCAAACTTCTGAACCATTGTGGAACTCAATTTATCAATATGGATTTCAACTTTTGCTATTGCAATGATTAACGTAATTCCCACAGGAAGGAAAGAATGCTACAGAAGTTGTGCCGCACAAACTATGTATTTCACAGTGAACACAGAAAGTATTTTATGATTAATTGATCAAGGCAGAATGTACTTATCAAAACAGACAGGCAATGGGTTTAGCGCCTCAGCAGCATGCCATAAAATCTCCTGGCGTGTGCTATTTAAGTCTGGTGAACAATGGAATCTTACTTTAGATCAGGCAGCCTTGTGGGGGCCCCTTTTGGCCTCCCATAAAAACGTCTCTGCTCTTGGTATGTACAGACATAGGAGCAGACTCACAGGGAGGAAATGTGATTTATCCAGAATCTCACATTGTTGAGATGGGAGCCAGGACTAGAACATGTTTCTCCTGGTTCTAAAGCCAGCAAATGTTAACAGTACGCCCTTACAATTTCTCTCTTCCATTGTCTGAAGCTCATTGGGGCTCATGAGTAGGTGTCCCTCTTCGAGCTCACAAGCTGTTGATTTTCCCATAAATTCTGTTGCCTTTACTCACACAGTAGTTTTGACCGTGGTATCGCTAACTTGCCACTTAAAATCTGGCTTTTCTGCTAAGCAGAACAATGCATATGACGCTTGCATGTCCCCTATCTAAACAGTTCTGGATGATTGTTTCGGGGGCCTGCAGTCTTTCACAGAAAATGCATGCTCCTTTATAAACGGTCTGATGTTTGAGAAGATGCTAGCACACAACTTTACAGACACTGCGAGAAACAAAGGTTGGATTCTTGCGGCCTGAAAAGCCTTCCTTTCTGTACTTGTTTTTAAAAATTTGGTTTAAAAACATTTTGGGACATCTAGTTGCAAAATGTTCCATTCTATCTCTGCTGCCACATGCTACTACGCTTGGTGAGCAACGTATGTTCAAAAGGTTTTGAATGTATTACAATTTGTACATTACCAGGTTTGCTGTGCTCGATAAACTTTATTAATGATGCACAACAGATACCTTTAAACTCTAACGTCAATGAACAAACCACAGTTTGCGCAATAGCTCACTGACTGAAGAACAAGACACATAACCGCTTTATTTCTGTTTCAATCTCTCAGAAGACCCAGGCCTGTTCATAAAATTGTGCCACCGAAGGTCAAGGGACATTTTGCCACATTGTGCCTAGGCAGCGTGTTGCAGATGTGCTACTTATTTGAGGTGCCCCCTGCGGTGGCGTCCTATATGACTTCCATATTTACTTGGCCCTTCAATTGGCCAAGTACTCTCGGCAGAGACCATCTCGGCGATAAAATCGATGCAGCCTAAAAACCTTTTCCTAAAAGTGGGAGCTCATAGTAGGGCTAGATGACTTGAGTGAAGGACTCTGTGATGGGAGCCGAGGATCATTTTCTCAACCTCACTGGCCCAATGGCCACATTAATTGGTCATTTTCTACTGGCTGCGAAACTGACTATTGCTCGAAAGTGGAAGTCCATCGATGGCCGGTGGCCCAGATGTGGTGGGTTAAGAACTGGGACGTTCTGGTGGCTGACAAGATTGCGGCACTGTGCGAAGGCCGCTATGCAAAGTATGTCTCCCTCTGGACCCCATTCATTGACTTTGCAGAGACTTACCTGCCATTGTGGCCAGACCCCCCTTGTTACAACACTATCCGTCATTATAAAGCTACTTGATCTTGCGGGAGGCGAATGGATCGTTGACAAACTATGGGGGGCGGGGGAGGGGGTGAAGCTGGGCTTTGTTTCATTCTGTATTTGAATTTCTCTCAAAAGCTCCTCTGTCGCCAGATCTGCCCGGACTGCTCCTGTTATTTTTGTTCTTCCTGTACCCACAGTAAGTTGGTTTAAAATAAAGGTTTTTTAAAAAAAGCTGACGAGTATTAGCTTTAGTGTGACATCAGGTTGAACACAGATACTTCGACTGTAGCACTGAGACAGTACAACCTTGACATCTCAACTGCAAAAGAAGCCTCACAAGAACATTCTGTACTTGCTGTAGGCAATACCTTTGGTGTTTGGACCTGACGAGATAAATGCTGCTGGCATAGTCGACAGAATGTGACAAATTGTAGCATGTCCAGAGCATTATCAGGTAAACGCATATTGGGGAGGATCTGTTTTAGTAAGGTAAGGTCAAGGAAAGCTGTCTCTGTACAGAGGAAAATGATTAACTCTCCTTGGTTATCTCTCTTTAGTCATTCAAAAGTTAGCCATGTATATAATACTTACAATTTCTTTCTTTCTAACCTAGTGTATAAAGATGTGGTTACATGGAAACGTTTTGTTTTAACAAGTGCATTTGTACAAATACAGGGGTGGACTGGGAACCAAAAGAGGTCCAGGAAATAATGTTCAAAGTGTTCCCATATTACACATTTTCAGCAATCCCAACCATTTTCCGATGGGAAATTTGGAAAGGCTACACAAAAGAGGCCCAGGGTGCGGAGGCCTACTGGGAAATCTCCAGAATTCCATATAGGCCAGTCCACCCCTGTATAAATACTACTTTAATTATTTTATTTGATGTAGATAAAAAAATACTTTAAGTGTAACATTAATGGTCTTCTATTGAAGTTTTCATACCTTCTTCCATGGCAGATATAGCCATTTCAAATCCATCCAACAATCATTTATAGGATACATTTCTTCTCTTCTCATTATTCAAAATCAGATGAATTTGAAATATTTCATGAAACGAAGTACACTTGTTTAAGGATCTCAGCCACTTGTCAAACTTAAGTGAAACTTCTTGAATTCACAATTACATGGTCTGAGTTCCAACTTCATGCTTTTCAAAATAATCTCATTTTGGTATTGAGTAAATGTAAAAGGAAATGATGAGAAGTTCATTTTTTGACATCTGATTGTTTGAGAACAATGAGAAGATATAAGAAACTGAATCTATAATTGATTGATGGATTTTATTGCGCTCTACCTGCCATGGAGTAAGTTATGAAAACTTAAGTTGAAGTCCATTAACACCCACTGCTGTGTTTGTACTTTGTGTTTGGAGTTTTATAAAGTGCAAACCTAGCTAGGAAGCAATGTAGAACTGTACTAGTCAATGAGAGTAACAGATGCGGTATGGGGCGGGATTACAGTATGTGGCTTGGGATGTTCCAGCCATGTAGGTAGGATGCGACATGGAAACACAAGAAACCTAGGTGACACTTAGACATTGACTGATGAGTAGTGTCTTGAGTTCCTCCCTGTAGTGCAAGAGTGTTGGTTTGATCCAGATTGCTTTTGGGGCTATAGAATACTGTTTTTAAAATCTGTGTGAATATTGTGATTTGGGTGGCCAAAGAAATGTTTTCGTAAATAGCAATGCAGAGATTTGTCACTTTATCCACTGGCAAAGATATTTTCCCTTTTTGGTTCCAAAGTTCCTGGAGACAATGGGCCTCATTACGAGTCGGCCGTGGCGGAATCCGGTGATTCCGTGACGACGGTCACTCCACTTCCGCGACTGCAAGGTTTCAGAAAGAAGGGCGCGATTACGGCACTTGGGTCTCGCGCAACATACCGAGGCGGAAACGGAGTCACCGCCGTCATGTAAACACCCACGCACATGGACTTTACGCCACAGAAAACGGTGCTAAACCCGTGTCTGCCCCTGCCGACACAGAAACACCGGAAGCGGAAACACCAACACCGGAAGCGGAAACAGCATGACCGCGGGAAAAGAACGGAAACAGAGAGGCAGCCATTATATAAAGCACAATCCACTGCCATCCTCAGACACCACAGGTCAGATTACCTCCCTGAGACTGACAACTCATCGAATGGCATCCAGGATACCAGCATGCAGACAGCGAAAGCCGTGCTTTAGTGAGGCTGAGCTCACAGTCCGGGTGACCACATTGTTGAGCATGCGGAAATGCTCTTCAGTGCAGATCAGCGGCACAATACTCAGCAACGGCGCAAGGAGGTGTGGGGGGAGGCAGCACGCAAGTGCACAGCGGTCGGTGTGACCACACGCTCTGTGAAGGACTGCCATAAGAGGTGGGATGACCTCAGGCTCCGGGTGCGCAACCTCATGACTGCACACCACCAACACAGCACTGGCACTGGTGGAGGCCCTGCATCCCCTCTCAAGTTGCAACCGTGGGAGGAGCGCTGCAGCAGTGTCATGCACCTCGAAGGCATCCATGGCATAGGAGAGGCAGAGGCAGGAGTGAGCCCACCTGCACATGCTGGTAAGTGCACATAGTACAAAGCCATAAGTGTGAATGGGAGTGACACAATGGACCTACTCACAATGCCCCACCCAACAGGGCAGGAGTGACACAATGGACCCACTCACAATGCCCCCCACGCCCCAACAGGGCAAGAGTGACCCAATGGACCCACTCACAATGCCCCCCCAACAGGGCAGGAGTGACCCAATGGACCCACTCACAATGCCCCTCCAACAGGGCAGGAGTGACCCAATGAACCCACTCACAATGCCCCCCCCAACAGGGCAGGAGTGACCCAATGGTCCCACTCACAATGCCCCCCCCCCAACAGGGCAGGAGTGCCCCAATGGACCCACTCACAATGCCCCCACCAACAGGGTAGGAGTGACCCAATGGACCCACTGACTGGCCAGATGACAAGTAACACATCCCCAAAGCATGAACCCTGGAAATGCACGCAGTGCGTGCCTGACTGGAAGCAGACACACACACACCTGAGTGCATCAATAGTCACAAGTATGTACATGCAAGTGGTCATGGATTATCATGTTGGATGCATGTGACGGACACATGTAGTAACATCATACAACTAACAGCATGCCCTCTGTATCCCCACAGTCGAGACAAGTGACAGCGACAGCCAAGAGGCAACGCAGCGGCCACCTGCACGCGCCCAACTCAGCACTTCTGCCCAGGAGGATGATGCTAGCTGCTCCAGCACACAAGCACCGGCTGCATCAGGCACACCGGCTACATCAGCCACACCGGCTGCATCAGGCACACCGGCTGCATCAGGCACACCGGCTACATCAGGCACACCAGCATACGCCACCATACCCATGCAAGCACCCACCCTTGCCCCGGATGATGATCCGCAGCACAGCTGAGGAGGCTGCATCAAGTGATGGAAGTGCCCTGGCCATGCAGTCCGAAGCAGTACAACAGGGTGAGGGGGACAACATGGATGAGATGTCACCCATCCATGGCCTACAGTTCAGCCCCCAAGAACTGCACAGCCCCATGCGCTCCCCAACTCCCTCCATGGCTGAGCTCAGTACACGCTTGCAGCACTTTGAGCAACAACAGGCCACCCTGATGCAGCTGGTGGAAAGTCAGCTGGAGGAGACCAGGCTGCAGCGTGAGGAGGCCGTGCATCAGCGGGAGGAGGCCAGGCTGCAGCGTGAGAGCAATGCTACGTCGGTGTGGCGGCTCTCCAGGTCGATTGGACGATTTGCGGCCACCATTGTCACCCTGGCACGCCATGTCAGGGAAGGGAACAGTGTGCAATCCAGCATTGCTCAGTCAATGTTGCTATCCCAGCAGGCGTTTCAAGGGCGCTTGCCCACAGTCACACCGACAGTCACCTCAGCCAGCACCACCCCATCCAGCTCTGCCACTGCCAGGACACGTAGGTGTTCTCGTCGGGTGACTGCAGCCGCCAGCAAGGACACGGCACCGCATAAGCGCCCCCGCAAATAGTGGCATGTGGGGATGCCAGTCAACATGACATTTGAGGACACCATGGGTGTAGGGGGGGTGGGTACGTTTGGGGGGTGGGTGGGCATGGGTGTACAGCTTACCTACCCAATGCACTTTCTTACCTGGTTTATCGAAAATACAACACGTTTGAAAAGTACTATAATGAGTGGACATCTGTCATTTCATATGCAGTACAATTAAATGGTATTTAGGTCCTTAATTTTTATTGTCCCTACGGGTCGGCCATGTGTTTTTAAACATGAATCGGTCGATAGTAGTAAAATTTGCTATCGATCTTACTCGACCTTTCGTCCACTAAACAAACGATAAATCTCACTTTTACATGAATAGACAATTATCTCCATATTTATGGTTCTCTAGGGCTGCAAAGCACGCGGACAATATACAAAGATGCAGTGTAAAATTCAAGTTCTCAGGGATGGCTTTACACAGAATGTTGCAAAGTGAGAATGTATGCACGTTCACAGTGAAGGTCAGCTCCTTCGATTTATTGCTCGCGGGCCGGAGTGGCCCACGACTCGCAGTATAAGGTTCTATTGTTTTTTGACCTTGACAGACAGACACCGTGCCTAAAGACTTCTTTTGAAGGAGGGGTGCAATAACGTAAGAGATGATAAGGATGAAATTTCAGAAACGAGACCGATTTTCATGTTTGTTCACTATAAGAAAGATCGTTGGCACAGACGGAGTGGTATTTAGGGACTGCATTACGCCTAGACAATGGAAAATGCAAATCTAATGTAAGTAACCCTTTAGATGATTTTATACCAGAATATATTAACAATAGCGTAGCGTTAAAGGCCGGATAAGTTGTACTTGTTTGTTCAATGTGGCATTTTGTACCGCGCACTATCAATGCCGAAGTGGTCCCTGGCGCTCAGGCGGCTCTGAAAAAGGCGGAGGAGAGGGGGTGGATTAGTGGGAATAACGTAACATACTCCGTTGCACTATCCTCGCTAGCAAATAGTTTCAGGCACAATAAATAAAATGAATCATTTTATCATGAAGATCGGCTGGAGAGATTAATTTATGTTTTTAATACAGGTACATCCTTCCATACTGTCAATGCCATCATTTCCAGACCCCGGCCGACGGGTTCTTCCGCTGCCAGGTGCAGCTCCATGTCAACAACTTCACCACCCTGACCATTTTATGGGACGATCGGCAAGGACCAATATGCCCTTAAGCGGTACTAGCGGCTAGAAGCAACATACCAACCGTTACGGTGGTGTAGTGGCTTGTTGTTGGAACAGCCTTGCGATTGTCAGTGCAACCATAGTGTTTCTTTTATCGTAAACCAACACCCTGTGTACCGCAAAGGAACAGCGCGTGACTCAAGATTAACTTTTGCGGATCGAGAGCAAAGACAAATGCGAATCGCTGAATATTCTCTAAATATTTGACGTCAAATAAATTTACTTTACCAATTGTACAATCTTGCTGGTTGCAGTTTCATATTCCAAATTGTGGCACGCTGTGTTGTGAGATGATCTGTGTTGTTTTACGGGTTCTGTGTGAAGGCGCGTAGAAGTCGACTGGGCGCGTTTGGCTACGCAGCCCAGTAACGTCACAGAGAGAGGCGGGGAATATGAATGCTTTGTTGATGTCAGGCTCAGGGGCGGGGGATATGATTTAGTACAGCAAAAGCAGGTCAGTCAGGGCGATGGGGCAAGTGATAGGATTATCACCTAATGTCGGCGCACAGCAGCCTGATTTATCGTTTGTTTAGTGGACGAAAAGTCGGGTAAGGTCCATAGGAAATTTTTCTACGATCGACAGATCCATGCCTGAAAACACATGGCCGACCCGTAGGGACAATTACAATTTGGTCACGGAAATGCCCTTTATTCATTTAGGGGCATCACCGTATCCCTGAAATGCTGTGAATGTGCTGTCTCTCAAAAGTAAATGCGAATCAGTGCATTGCGTGCTCGTTGTCCATCTAGTGGACCCCCAGGAGGTGGTTGTGCCATCCCATCCCCATCTCCGTCTCCGTCACCATCCCCATCTTCATCATCTCCGTCTGGGGGCATTGGAATGTTCCTGCGCTGGCACAGATTGTGCAGCATGGCACAAACGAGCGTAATTTTACCCGTCTTCACTGGGCTGTACAGCATGATCCGCCAGATCTGCTTAAACAGCGGAACCGGGCCTTCAGTAGTCCAAATGTCCTCTCAATCATGCCACGTGTGCGGACATGTGCCCTGTTGTACGCATCCTCATGCCTGTTCCTTGGCCTCCGTACAGGCGTCATCAGCCATGGCTTGAGTGCATATCCGGAATCTCCTACATGGGATGTAGATATGGGAGACATGTCAGTGTTGGTAGTATCATGTCTTCATCAGATGCAGTGCAATCTTGTGTCATTGTTCATTCATGCGTATGTGTCATGAAGTGTTTTCACTGATGGGTGTTAATCTTCTATGGCCATCATAGTGGGGGTTGGCAGCTGGACATTGACCAACGCATTGGTGCGCATGTGGCTCGTGAGTATGGCATTGTGCAGTGATGTGCACACATGGCAGGGTCACTCCACAGTGATGATATAGTAGATGCAGGACGTCTCATGTACAGCCATCATGTGCATTGTGAGTGCTGTGTTGCATATTATGGGGGGGGTTTGCTGTGGCTCCAGGTGTGTGTGCCAGCGGGAGTTCAGGCTGTGTGTGTCAGGTGGCAGGGTGTGTACGGCCACACTGTGGCTACCTGTCATGTGTTGCTTTGTGAAGTTTGGGTTCTGCTGCCTATTCAATGGATGGGCGGGGGGTGATGCATGTGCAGTTGCAGCAGCCCACTCACGTAGCTCATTGCCCCGGTCACACACACACACCCCACTTACACAGGTCCGGAGCATTGGCAGCTGTACTCACCCAATAGCCATGTGCTTTGTCCAGCATAGCGTTCCATGTACCGTGGCAATGTTGAATTCCGCAGTACCATTGAGTCATGGGTTGAGCCCGGCAAACGTGCGCAGCAATGTGTAATCACTAGCGTTGCATCACATACCATCTGTACATTCAGTGAGTGGTACTGTTTCCTATTGCGGAACACCATTTCAATTGCACGTGGTACTGTCAGCTCAATGTGGGTGCAGTCGAGTGCACCTATACAATTTGGCATGCCTGCTATGGCATGGAAGGCCAACTTGGTGGCAATCACATGGGGGAGGGAATGGGGTAGGGCAATCTGTTCAGACACATGGCGCAACAGGGCATCCAGTACCTGAGCCAGGATTATTGAGAAACAGGGTTGTGATAGGCCGTGCAGCTCACCGACTGTGTGTTGAAAGGTACCGGTGCCAAGAAAGTGCAGTACAGACACGACCTTCAGGAGGGGGGGGGTGGCGGTGGGGGTGTCTATGTGGCTGCTGATGCCGTCCTCTATCAGGCCAGTGATGTACAGGATTGTTGGACGGTCCAGCCGGTATAATGTGTGGATCTGTCCTGGGGTGAGGTTCCAGGGTGAGGCCCTGATGCGTGGTATTGCAGGCTGCCTGCGGGGTGCTGCTGGCTGGGCAATGGGGTTTGCCATGGGTACAGGGTTAGCTGGTTGCCGCCTGCGCCTCCTACGCCTCCGCCTCCTCCTCTGCAACATTACTGCCATCATGTGCAGTGCTGCCTGTTGGTTGAGTAGGCCCAGTCCCAATGCTACTAGAGCTGCTGCCTGCATGGTTCTGTTTTGAGTTGGGCTGGGTGTGGCCCTTTTGTACGCACCCAGTGGCCTGCTGGGTCTAGCTGGGCTGATTTGGTGCACCTGTGGCCTGATTCAGGACTCCAGGCACAGTTTAACGTCATGTTCGCTATGGCGGCGGTACCGCCACCGTGACCACGGTTTTACCGCCATTTTGTTGTCAGTGTTTCCATGTCCGTGCTAGTTGTGATGCTTGCGGTGTTTCGTATTGCTGGCAACGGAAGAGTTTCCGTGCAGGCGGAGTTTACGGGAGCTTTAACTCCGCAGTGGCGGTTGGAGGTGGTGCTATTTCTGGGTTCGCAGGTCATGATTAGGCAGACACGGAAACGGTGCTGGTGTGGTTATACCGGCTGCGTTAATTCTGGACCGGAGCACTTGTAATGAGGCCCAATGACTTGGTGCTGCTCACAAACGAATATCCCATTGAGACAATGGCTTTGTGCTGCTCACATCACGAATATCCCAGTCTTAAATGTGTTGTTTGCTATTCCTTGGCAGGGGTCTACAACATATGGCTCTCCTGACATTGTGTACTATAACTCCCATCAGCCCTAGTCAGTAGAGTCAATGGTGAGGAATCATGAGAGTCATTGTCCAAAACATATAACAAAGCCCAGGTTGCAGGCCTCTGATTTATATGAAAGGGGCCAAATATACAGTTACTCTCCTCTAACTACAGGAACTTAAACACAGGCTGAAAACCTTTTTATTTGAGTAAACCACCAGTCTGCTCTAGCATGATCAATCTTCCATGATTCTTTCTGACTCATGTTTTCTGTTGTATTGTCTTTGTTGGCGCCCCTATGGCTCTGGGTTTTGCCTTGCGCGTGGCATAAATACGATAAATAAATAAATAAATAAACTGGGGGACTATGCACAGAATATGCAAAAAATGTTCCTGGTACAAAAAATATTATTCCAAATCAATTTTATTTTTACTGAGGCAAACACACACAAATATTTACAGCAAAACTCAAAAAACATAATAGAACATTCAACCAAGTGCGTCATTTAACACCAAAAAAGTGAACCAAAAAAGACAGATTTGGGACAAAGTACTCTCAACAAGCAAATTCAAAACACATGGCCATCCCTATCAGGATAACACCTAATCATGTGAGAAAAAATATGTATCTAGACATAAATTCTCTAACTAAACATATAAACACATCTTATCACAATGTGTATATTTATTTTCACTAAGAACAGTTCATGTCTCATCCTACACTAGTTTTTCCATGAATCAATCATTAAGAACCCCAATTTCATTGATATAAATCAATGTTGAGGTAGTCGATGTCACATTGACATGTTGGCGTGTGTTTTTCATAAACACGTCTTCATCATGACATGTGAAAATGTCCCTGAATATCTGGACATTGCACCCAATTGCAATTAGTGTCCTTCACTAATAGTTCAAACAATTCAATCTATGAACATAAAGAAAAATCAAGGATACCATAAATTGATATTTGTAAACACACTCATTTTGCAAATTGTGAGCTTCTTAATTTAAAGCAGAATGGTTAAGCCTCTGCTCACCCCCATGAGACTTTAAATTGTCCAGCATTCTGTAGGCATTAGGAAAACCAATTGCCAAATAAACAGTTTGGGCTCTCACACCCACTGTCTTTATGTTTACTGAAGGAAAACAGAGACAAACAAACGCGTGTTGTTGTCATAGGGTCTTAAAATTTGCAATCTGGGCTTCCCCACCATCAACCCATAAAGATTGTGTAAATACCTTGATATTCAAGTCGCCAAATGACCAACAGGTCGGCATTGTTTTAAGCATTTAATTTCCAGGAGGTAAACTAAGCATGATTCACCTTACATTCAGATTTCTTTTTGCCGTAAATGGACATTGCAATATATGGAAATACGGATGGGGAAAACATGCAATAAGTTCTCTTGTAAAGAACTAATCCTAGTATTACAGCATAAAAGAGTGGCTCAAACAGCTTGAGATTCGATTTTCACTCACCTCACCATCCATACTCTGTTTTACTCATTTGGGCTCCCAGACCTCCCAAATCACATGCTTTTGGCGGGTGTCACCGCCACTTAGGCATCTCTCTCACGCGCCAAGCTCTATACACGCCCATAGGAATCAATGAATCACCCGCCAAATACATAATCGGGTGTTTTCACCCACCCAGGGGCCATGAGAGGTTGAGAGCTATGGGCTCACGCAGTGCAATGCCGTAGCATCTTGTAGAGGAGCAGTTACATGCCTCTGCAGGAAGTCCCACCCCTTCCCTTCTATATGTAGTAAGCCTGAGATTGTGCCGTATTTGACACCAGCAGTTGTGCCAATACCACAGCATATATTCAAAAGAAGACACCCATTGAGACAACCCTATCGAATGCATCCCCAAAGAGACGACAATCTGAGGGGTGAACTCCCTGTGGGAACATGAAAAAGAGCAAAGAGAGAAGCTAGTGACTTCACAAGAGACATGTGCGACGTCCCAAGATATTGGCTGAAGAGGATGTATGGTTGCTATAGAAACTAATGAATTTGTAAAGAGTTTTAAATACATAAAAGAAGATTACATGTGCACAAAGTGCTGCAGAGAATCAACCATTCAATAACTGTACAGACGCTGAAACGCAAGGTAGACTAAGTCATCATAGAAGCTGGCTATATGTAGTGAATAGAATGCAGGCAAAGCCAGCATTGTATAGAAGCTGGACATCGGTATCATGAATTTTAGTAAGCCAGGACCCATGAAGAGGAAAGGGAGAATTGTGTTGCAGCAAGAATAAGCTGAAATTGTGGAGCTGCATGGCGAGGCTGTCTGGCCTGGTATCAAAACTGAAGCAGCCAAGGTCGGTTATCTATTCTTGAAAGGAGTGAATGTGCAAAGGATGAATCATCTTTTGTTAAGGTGCAAGGAAAGAACACCAAGAGTGCCAGGTTTTATTCATTTAAGACATTTAAAACATGCTAAATGGACCAAATCGTGGTCTCCTGTCACGTGAGTCAAGGATAAAATAGAGTCGAATTTGGAGTCCTAGAACAATGATAGTGAGTGCCTGCACTCCCATGTATTCCCAGGGACAAGGATCCTTTGCAAGGCCAAATTCAAAGACAATCTTCATGGCAGAAAGCATGGGCGATGAGAGATGTTGGGCTAATTGGGTGGGGAGATAGAATCAAGGCCACCTCCTTGCACCTGGGTTTGGTTTTATGTGCTGGTAAGTGAACTAGATGTTCCAGACATGGAACGAGCTTGCCAACCAATTGTATAGGTCTGTATAACGAAGGACCTTATAGTTTAAAGACCAATTGAAAACTGTGTACTTAATAATTTTAACTATAACATATTTTTGAAGTAGGCATATATTGTCCACCTGACAGTAGGTGGCCAATCACAATCCTAGTTCCTATGTAATGTATACTTAGATGTTCCCCTTGAGCCTATCACAATACTAGTAGATTTTTCATTATTTGCCATGAAGTATGACGTCACCACTGACGTATTTTTAGTATAAAGTCTATGTTTTGTGAAACGATCACTGAGAGAAATTGAGCGAACGTCCGTTGATGTCCGTTGTAACTCCCTGTTTTAGATAATTGATAATACAACAGTACTTTGCCATCTTCCTGAGTTGGTTCGTTTACTTGGACTTGGAGTTATTCTGCAAATCATCCATTGCATGCACATTACTAAAGGGCCCTAAACTCAGTCTTCCACAAAAAAGAACAAGCACAATTTATTTTTGCTGAGAGTTTATATCGGAATTCCCAATACAAAAATCATTAACATAGAAAAAGGCTTATTACCCTTACAAAACGAAACAGGCAATTTGTTCGTTAAAAATGAGCGCCATCTTGGAATTCTCTAACCATAACGGCACAGATAGTCAAAACATTCTTAATATTCATACTTTGCCACTATTGTTCCTTATTATATGTACAAGGTACATATTCCTTGCGAGGAATGGACATCATTATACATTCTCACCACTAACTTATTAATGACTCTGACTCTGCTTCGAAAAATAACTGAGGCGGAAAAACAATTTTCCTTTTTCATTTACTGGCAAAATCACCCTGCTCGATCAGAAGTATCTTAACAGAAAACAGGCTTCATTATATATTTCCTACACAAGGTTATTACCACCTCTCCCTCCATTTGGAATGGTAACAATGTATTCCCATAATCACTCGCTGCCCATGCATTGTATACAATTAAGAATAGTAAAGATTCCAATTTTGTGGCTCCCCACGGCATTAGATACATTAGACGGCTCATGCCCCTCTCCAAACCTTATTACAACAGAAGCTTCCTGGTTCTCATTTACATATGCTGTTTGTCTGAAAAAGCAAAAATGTCAAACTTCATTAAATTCAGCACTTCCTTTGAGATTTAAACTGGCTGGAATCTCTCATTACCTCCCTCAATGTGTGCCTGTAATCTCAATATCCATTGGGACTCCTCATGCACTAGAACTCCCTCCACATAATGGGATACAGATACCTCATCTATAATCCCCCAAAACAGATCTTCTTGCTTGTGTTGCTTTTCAACGTAATGTTGGATTAAAGGCGCTCCTGCTTTCCCACATGTTAGTCTTGAACAATGTTCTAAGATTCTTACACTTGGCTCCCTGCTGGTTAGTCCAAAATATAACAGATTACACAGACTATATGAAAGGGGCAGCTGGAGAAAGACTGATAAGAAGTTGCTGTTAGGTGACAATGTAACCTACAGCCACTGTCATCAGCACCTTTTAAAAAGAGAATACCAAACAAATTCACTCGCACAATATAAAACCACCAGATGCAACATTCAATTGTTCCAAATCCCCGTGCATTCACATATCATTTGCCGGTCAATCCAGAGGTAGGTGTGGGAACATCTCTATCTGTGTTTCTGGTTCACATCATGGCCTCTTACAGCCTAATATTGGATTGTAGGGATTGCCAGTCCGTATTCCTTGCATCCTCATAGCCAACACACAGTTATAAAAAGTGGGGACGTGTTTCCAGAGCCATCCCAAAAACACATCCCAACTCAGATGGCCCTTGGGCCTTTCATCTTCCTCTCTAGGCTCTCAAGTGGAGTGCTCCAATCAGGAACTTTGCATACAGTGATCTTCTGTTAGAGAGAAACATTGGGCCAGATTCTCAAAAAAAGATAAATGTGCAAATCTGAGATACGCCACAAATGTAACATAAATAGATACGCCACATTCACAGAAGTGGATATTTCAGAGATGCTCCGCTTTTGAAAGGGAGTGCAAAATGTGGGCAAAAGGTGTACAACAATGGACAGACAGTATGCAAATACACTAAATTAAGCATTGTAAAAGGGGAGTAATCACAGCAAGTGAGCAAAGATGCACCAAAATGCTGACTCACAAAACCAGACCACAGAATTTGCCCTAGAAAACCACATTTGCTCCATTGTAAAGTGGATAAAGTCACCCCGAAAAAGCGTGTGTGGCCTATGTATCCAAAGAAGCACATGGTGCATCCCACTCACAACCAACAACACAGTAGTAAAGCACCGGCACAGACAGACACGTACACATTCACAAAGTAGCCAATTCAGAAGACATCATGATGCTTCAACGAATGATGAGGAGGCAAATTAGATATGGGAGGATCATCCTTATTTCTACTGGCTAAAGAGGTCACCCAGTGGTACCACATCCCTTTGCATATCATACTGGAGATGGTGAGGGAGTGACAGGCTACACTTACAACACCCACAATGCAACCCCATGCCATACTACTACTAGTCAATGTACTGCCAGCACAGTATGTCTTTTCAAAAGGCTCCTTCCAGCTCACCAGTGGTGGCATAGTTGTGGTATCATACTCCCCACAGTGTCAGGCCCTACACAAGGTCTTCAATATGATCCTTACATCTGCCAGGGTATATTTAGGCATGCCTCATTATACCGGTACCAGGGCAGGATTACTGAGAGCATTTTACGACATTGCTGCATACTGTGCGTTTGTGTTGACATTGATTGCACTCCTGTGGCTCTCATACTTCTGCATCCATAGAACACTTGCACAGGAGTAAGAGGACATTAGGAAGTAAAACACTTTCTACATGGCTGTCTAGCACACACACTGCCAGTTTTTACGTAATTATATGAATTGAATGCATACGCCTACGCTAAATCAACACAATCATAGACATCGCTCCACAACATCCCTGGCGAAACTACCACCTGAAACATTTAAATGGTACAAACGTACTCCCGTGGGAAGTGATCCACTTTGCAAAGTAGACCCACCACGAAGCTGAAGTTAAAAAATCTGCATTGTTTTATTCTCAGACTTATTATGCACATAAGACAAAAAAAGAGAATGAACATTAAAACAAATCAGAAATACTTTGCTTGTGGGTAGACGCACTCTTGTTTGGGATATCTGATGAGATGCACACGTTAAATGCCCACTTATTTGTGCCTCTTTCACGCCACAATTTGCACATCTTTGCACACTGGGCATTTTTATGTGTTTTCCTTGTGAATTTGCCATCTACAATGAGATGGGCCATGTCGAAAGTGCATCTTTGTGCTATGGCGCATCTCATTGGGATGCCCACCTTTTTGAGGGTCTGGCCCATTGTGTCGAAGTACGGCTCATGTCTCACTCTGCATTCCGGTCAATACAGAGAGCCTGTCTGGGATTTCTGTATGCTTTCTTTAGTGCTGCCTGAGTCCGCAGTTCTCAGTACCTTTCCTTCTGTGACTGCAGGTCAGACAGGCAGGGACGTCATTTAGGGGTCGCCAGAGGACGCAACTGCGACCTCTGATGTCTCCCTTGCCACCTCTGTGGTCTCCCTTCTGGAGTGGCTGGCTTTCTTGTTCAGGCCCCTTAAAAAAAATAAGAAAAATAAGAACAGGAGTGCCACAAGTCTAACACTTTCAGCACTGACTCTATATAAGAAAGAATAGGAATACCAAATAAAGTGTCATTCTGGAATTCTATACAATAATTGCTAGACTCCCTTATTAAGAGTTTATTTCAGGCACACTTCAGGGGGTGAGTCACTGATTTAGTCTGGTCTTAAACGCCTCAACTCAGCCTTTCATCCTTCTGAGGTCGATAAATGAGTACAACACAGGTTCGGTGATATTGGGTGTATATTTTTTCTACATAACGCGATTAAGCGTAAATGCTGTATAATAACACATCATTATCATTTAGTCATTGGACGTCTGCTTGCATTCACAGTAATTTGGTAATATGGGCCTATACACACTGATCTTAACGATACATATGGCGATCCATTCTTGTATGAAATGTACATCACATTATAGTGATATCATAACCATATTTTGCGTAGTGTACAATGCTATGTGATGCCACTTCCTGTTTTGTCAACGGGTGAAAGGTCGTGTTCCATCGCTACCTGCGATATTACTTCAGGGTGGGGTCAAATGACATCACCTCCTGTGATGTCATGGGGGGTCAAGGGTCATGTGACGTCACTTCCGCTACCCCTGGCATTTTGGTGAAATGATGTCCCTGCAGACAGGGCTCTTTGATTAGGCTTTTCCCACAGGTAATCCTGTCCCAGATTAAACCCCCCTGTTTCAGCTGCTAGAATCCGACTATACCCCCCATCTCAGGTAAATCTTACATTCCATGTCACCACGAGGATCATAGACCCTTGTGTAGAAAATTAGCTGCTTCAGTTATGGCTTGTCTATAGGTATTTGAGAGGCATTTGCTAGGCACTTCTATTATATGCCCAGGTACTTGCACTATTTTGCTGCTGCTGCCACTAATAGTCAGTACCATTACGGCAGTGCCTGGCAAACACTGATCCTATGCCTACACAAAAGCCAAAACTGTTGGTATTGCCAACACTTGTTTTTGTTGTCATGAGTGTAATACTGTGTGCTTGGTGTGCAGTTGTCGCATCTTCTTTCATCAATGTGCCGCGTAAGGCAGTTTAGCATTGAACTCCTCGGTTCAGATCCTTGTTCTTACCATAATGTCCTGACAATGGTATGAATTTGGACCTCTGGTCATTTATTGTGTCGGCTTGAAGACCATATGCACTGGCAATACCACACTGCACAAGGTCCACGCTGTGAGAGTTTGCCTCTATGGGAAGAAGTTAATTGCCAAAAGAAGAATACAAAAATTGAATATATGCAGTGCGTGGACCTCAAGCTCTCCCTATGCTATTTCCAATATATTGTGGTGCTTAACCTTTGTGGTATTGCCATAGTGTACTCTGTTTCTTTGCCACAGCCTTACTAAGGCACGTAATGTAGCGTTACATGGGGACCATCTTGCAAATACTAACCTATGTGCAAGGTGCCAGTGCAGTGTTCTATGTCAATGTTTGTTTTAGATTTTTCACAGTAGGAGCTGCTTTTACAGAGGACATGGATGACAAACTCCCTACACAACCATGTTTCACCAACAAACTCCCTAAATGCCCATCAACTGGTAATTGTGGTCTGATTGAATCGTAAGGTAAAAGAGGTGGTCAAAAAAACAAACCTTGAATATACAGAAATAGGGTCTGTTTATTCCAACTATCATACAAACAAGATTTGAAGCAGTATTTGTTTTGACAACCAGACAGTTCTGGAAACACTTGCCACGCCACCATATCAGTACTCTGGAGAAGTTACTTGCTGCATTTTACTTTTTAGAAACTGGCTCTTCTGAGGGGGCAGTATTCTTTTCAGCTGGATTACCCCATCCTGCCTTAATTAAAATGGTTGGTGTCTTCACAGATGTCATCCTCCTGCAATGAAGGACAACATCTTTGTTCCATGGTCTGCCTCTGAGTTCAGTAGAATCAAGGTGGTATTTTATCTCCTTTCTATATTTCCAAATGTGGTGACTGCAATTAATTGTACACCTGGGACACTTGTGGGTCCAAAGGCATGGGAACACATGTTAAGAAACCAGAAGATGTACCATGCCATCAGCATGCAAATAAAATGTTCTGCTGATCTCATAATAACGCGTTGCAATGCAAATTGCTCTGGGTCAGCCCCTGACTCATATATTTTCAGGCGCAGTAGTGTACCAGACAAAATGGCCGATCTCCCCCTAGAGAGTGGAAGGTTGTTAGGTAATGCCAGGATATTTTGTGTATTTGAATGATTCATCACTTTTGGGTACCCCTAATTTAACCCCTCTTAATGTACAATCCCACCCCACAATTCTGGGGCAAAAAACAGGTTGTATTAGGAATCAAAATGTTGTTTTATTCAAATCAAATCCCTTGAAGGGCGCTCCCCTAATGTTTTGCTGGGGAAGTCACCACAATGAAATATCAATACATTTACTACTAGTTCAATTTATGAACAACAAAATACAATTCACATTTCCTTACACGTTGCTTATCGGCAACATATTCTTTTCTTTGAGATCAAAAACAAGTATTGGTATCAGAGACATTCCCCTTTCTGTGTTTTCAAAACTGTTTATAGTGGAGAGAATGTGCAGGTCGCTGGTGCCTGTGCCTACTCTGGGGGCTGATCCGAGACCAATTATGGTTAGACTGCTGAGTTATGGACATCCTACTTAGATCTCAGAGAGAAAAAAGGGGAAATTGATGTATCGCTGCACTCGGATCCTGATATTTTCAGATTACAAGGTGGTGGTGCGGAAAGATATCAAATCCATCATTGAAGCAAGAAGAGTCAAGTTGCATATTCAATGTCGTATCCGCCTAAATCGGAAGTGGTGTTCAACTGTAATACTAACCTTTTCACTTAATCTGTAGCTGCCTATGATTTGCTGCGAGAATTGTCTTGTCGCATTGACTGAAATGGAAGGACAAGGAACAAGGAATAGTGGTACCCTAGTAATGAAGGTTGAATCTGTACGTATGATCTTATTGTACGACTGTATTCGTGTTAACAACCTGCTGTTCTGGTATAAGGACATTGTATGGTGTCTCACCTGTGGGCCTGTCCTGGTTGTGCGCTCCAGGTATTCCCCAGGATGTGTATCATAGTGGAGGTCATTTTTAGCTCTCTGGTTTTATTGTGAGTACTTTGTGGTTGGTATGGTGGGGGAAGTTCTCAGCTAGTTTGGTTAGTCTACATTGGTGTGGGGCTGGGAATGGCCGGGTGTATTCTCCTACTTGATCACATGATTTTGTAGGGAGGTTTCATAGACAAACATATTGTATGTAAAGATTATGCTTGGACTATTTTAGTGACTATGCAAATGGACAGCACATGTACATGTGCACATTTTGACATTATGAACTCGAACTTGGGAAGGTTAAACCACTGTATTAAAGCTAGGAAGTTCATGCAATATCTGAGTAGATATAAGGTCAATGTGTAGGACCTTCCGTGTAGGGTGCAATTGCCACTCCTTGAAATTAAAATGAAAGCAGTGCACAGCCTCACATTCATGGTTGTTTTATTCTTTATGGAACTGCTGATTATACATTGTGATTGAAGAGTTACTTTCCACAGGCCTTGAACTTCGCCACATGACCATGGCTGCCATTCTGTAAAGCCACCTGGTCAGGTGATAAACCTCTAGTGGCATCTACTTTAATGACATTTCATAATATATAATGGATGTAGGGGGCCAAGCCGGCCACTAGCAGGCCACACCAAAAGCTGTTTTTCTCACAGAAATGCAATCCAAATGGCGCTGACGTTTTCAATATCCGCTCATTGCAGGGAAAACGAATGTATTGCAAAGCCTCACAACACAGTTGTCTTGATATAGCTGGTCCTGTAAATTATGGAATTGGGATTGAAGGAGAGAAAATCTTTGCGTCTTCAAAGGGCCTGAAAAAGGGATGGGAGACCCCTTCTTTTGAAGGCAAAAGACCCCAGGGTATTGGGCTAAAGCTAGGCTACTTCTCCCGGGAGAAGCTAAGGCACAATTCAGCATCAAACAGGTTCAAAGTGCAAGTAATCGTTTGGATTGATGGAGGAGTGCAAAACCAGAGCTGGCATCTTTCCCTATCATTCAAGGTGTGGTGAACACAGGGCAATGGTATGGTGGGCAGCATAGGGAGCTTAGGCTGGTTCGGCTCTCCGACTGCTGTGAGGCCCACTCAGGGGGATTGAAGGAAAGGCAGTTCCGTTCAGGCTCTGCTCGCCCATCTTTAGGAGATTCCGGTGCAGACGTTGCCACCACCTACAACATGCATCTACCAAGTTTACAGGTGAGGGTCTCTCAAATTTAAATGACATGGGCTTACAAATGTCCAAAGTCCCTGCATGCTTCTACCATACCATAAGTCTGTGGTACCATCGACCAACATCTTCAACTTTCCTAACCAGCGCCGCTCCGACCTCGTAGGTCTGTTGCACTATCCGCCGAGCCATAAATCTTGTGCACCCTCCCCCAACATCCCAAGTGTCCAGTACCCTCTCACAGCATCTCTAACTTCACAGCACAAAGATGTTGATTCCTCCGGGCATTGCCCAGTCATCCCAAGCCCCATGGCCCTTCATTCAGGAGGGGGGAGGAGGGACTGTGGCAACCCCCTTGCTCTTTCTGTACACAGTTATGGCCTTAGCCCTCAGAAAATGCATGCACTTTCCTGTCAGTTGAAGGGCACATGCACATACAACCATCTTTAATTCTTTTTCAAAAAAATTGTTCGGTCTTAGTGCAGGCCTTTACTGGAGTTTCTCAGGGACATTCCACTTGGAAAGGCCAGCTGTAAGGACCCTTTGAGAGACTTCTGGGTGGGCGCCATGCTGCCTAACGGCCACCCCATGATGATTCAAAATGCTCAAGCCTGAGACTAGCAAAGGGCTGCTGCCCCTGGTCGGCGGGTATCACAAGCCGCCGAATCTGAGGGCTTGTGTGGATGGAGCAGGCCTGCTGAGTCTGCCAGATCCCCCGCCTATCCCTGGCCAGCAGACATGGTCTCCAGCTTACCCTTACCCTCACAGCTCTGTTGCTTCCCAGAGCATGTCCCAGGAAATAGATGCCGGTGTCCAGCTGCTGTAAAGCGCTCTTGCCCAGGACCCAAGTGCAACATATTGTAAGTGATATTGTAACTATCAAACAGCAAGCTGTTTCCTCCAGGGTCACACATTGTGAGCGAGTAGTGATGCTGAGATTGGCGCCCATATAACGCCTGTTAAACCAGCTGGCTGGCCGCAGAGGGGTATAAAAAGAGCACCGAGATAAAATGTCATTACAGAAAAAGTTTGACTAAATGTCCCAAGCAAAGAAGAAACTCCTGGAGACTTGCGCCAAGTTTTGTGACTTGATATCTTTAATTTGCAAATAACAAGCTGCCCTTAAATCTGGGTGCCCCCTCAATCTTTAAGGGCGCAGGTCTCCAGCAGTCTCTTCTTTACTTGGTATGTATGGTGGCGCAATCTTTCCCGCCACAGACTCCAATGAGACGCCAGGATCCTGAGGGAGAAAAGGAGGGCTAGCCAGAGCATCTTCCGACCGAGTCTCTGTGCAGACACAGGGGCATCACTCTGCGCTAGCTCCGTCCATGGTGCTCTGAGGACAGGGGAGGATGTGTGCAGCTGTCTCAGCCTCACCATCCCAGGTCCCAGGTCTATCCTGACAACCACCTGTCATCTCTGTCTCACTGGTGCTGTGCACTGTGTTCAGAGGCGCTAAGTGAACATGTTGCGAACAAGTGAACAGTGAACATGTTTGCCCCGCCTCCCCATGCTTTCAAGAGCTCTGTAACTTTTCATGGTTGCTATGCAACCACTGAAAAATTACATAACTCTTGAAAGCACGAGACCGAGTGGTGCCCGTTTTTGAGTCTGTGTTTGTCAGTATAGGTAGGGGTTGCAAAGGCCAAGCCAGGGGGTCACAAGGGAGACAACAGCGGTCACCGCTGTGACCCCTAGCAACCCCCAATTATGTCCCTGATTGTAACACACCCCATCAAACAGGGGTGTTGTTAGGTCTGGAAAAGATTAGGGGCTATGCTAATGTTGGGACTGTCGGGACTCAGGGCTAGCCAGCCTTTTGGTTGTAGCCCTTGAGCTTCTATCCGGGGCTACAACCAAAAGACCTGGGGCTATAGCTCCCTAAGCCACCCCCTAGCAACGTCTCTGCCATCAGACCATAAGTGCCTTGATCGCGACCCTACATCTGTACACCCCAACACAACCTACTGTTTTTTTGTTCTCACAAACCCTGGCAGGTCCAGGAGGGCCATAAATGATCACATATGCAGACTGCATCCCACAGAATGGTCTGTGGGTGATAGGGAAGCCTGGGTCTGCCCAGTGCTACACAAGCAGTGGAATGTTGCAAGCACTGTAAAGTGTGGTGAGAACAATGCGAACCACACTGCACCATGCCATGGCATCACACATCCAATTGGCTCTCTATAATTTTGGAGGCAACTAGGTGATTAACGGCTCTGCAGAGTGCCAGGCAGCTCTACGCCACCATGTTTTTATCTTAGCCACCACAATAGCCACATGAAGGCATCTATTAAGGCATCCTCCCTTCCCATGGCCCGAAACTGGCATTCAAGAGGGGCTGCTGGATTCCCATTGCCCGGTCCTTGTGAAGATACACTGGTACTCTCCAGTAGAAATGGTGGTTCAATGATGGAAATTTGATAACAATGATGATCCTGTTGTTTCCAAGAACAAAGACATTGGCATGGGGCATGCATTTGTATGTGTTCCTGGGAACTATTGGCCCATCACTGTTATCGTCTTCATCATAATCACCATTATCAGTTTCCCCTTCTTCCTTGTGTTACTGGGGCACTTGCTGGTGGGGCAGAAGGGTGCGTTCCTCTTGGGCGCTGCCTTGACATCATCACCGAAACTGGTTGTTATGGATGACATGATGCTCTGCCGGTGGCAAGGGGAAGCAAAGTTGGTTGGGGAGTGGAGGCAGGGGTGGCAATTACTCTAGCACCTCTCCCAGGCACCTTTTCAATGTTAGGAGACAGCGACGTGCCACAATTTACTGTCGGAGGGGCAATGTCGCTGCTACCAGGGTTGGTGGGAGAAAAGGTGGTGATAGCAACAGATTCAATAAGATGCCACCGGGCCCTTCAGTACCATCCACAGAGCCATAATTGTTGGTGCTTTCTTCCCACTCATTTTGCTTTTGCTCCTGTTCCAGCCCCTTGGGGAGCACTCACAGAGTGATGGCCCTTGAATCTCACAGAGGAAGACCGTAACTCCTGGAGCTGTCGAACATGGTATCCCCATGTCAGATACACAGTATCATTCTGTGGGGTGATTGCTCCTTGGGCCCTTCTTTGCAGTGAATTTAACAGCAGAGGTTTTTAACAGAACATATGTGTTGGGCGACCTGGCCAATATAGGTACACAATGATCCTGTGGTGGCCATGAAATGAATGGTGACCTTGACACATAGTAGTGCTCAAGTGCACACCAGACGTCTAATGCCTTTGGGTCTAAGTGCAATCTGTGTATGTGTCATGGATGTACTTACCACCAGCGGGGTGTTTGTAGGGTTTTTACGACACCCTGGTTCCTAAGGCACCCCACGCTCCTAATGTCAAGGACTGTTGTTTTGACAATGAACACTCTTTTGTTGTGTGCTTGTTGGCACTGACATAGCACTTTATGACAATTGTGCACATAAAAAAAAACGTTTTGCTACTAATTATGCCTATTTAGACAGTACAAAGTCTGTGAGTTGAGAGAAATATAGTCATTCAACCCTGACTGCAGCAGGGTCATATGTAATTGGGTTTAATCAGCAATTCATGCTATTTAATATTGATATTATCTTGTCATATTGACCAATTACACTCATTTCAGGCAGTATTAAATGTATGTACCTTTTATAATGTTTTATCATTGGTTTTATGATCAATAATATGTCCATTTTTTTTGTACTATTGAGAGTATTTGATGAATAAAATATGAATATGTAATTTCTTACTTAACGAGCTTATCCCCTTTTGTTCACATATTGAAGTCGAATCTATTTTCCCCCCAAAACTTTCTAAATAATTTCTTGCCCGTGTGACCACTTTTGTTGGTTCTTTGATCAAGGACTGTTGTGTTTGCATTTCCTCAGCCTCATTACAAGATGTGACACATCCTCCCTGCTGTGGCCAGCAGTGGATGGCAAGCATCACCACAATTCCTCTACGCACCTATGGAATTGCTCCACTTCTTATTTCACTTTGTTCATGCTTCCAATTGGTGGAGACCAATTTAGGGCAGTTTCAGATTTCCCCCCACAGAGCAGCCTCTTCTCGGGCGCTGTTTTGGCCATGAGGTGGATGAAGAGACTTGCCTTCTCACTTCTCACTGCACCTCCTCTGTCAAGAGCACCTGTTCTTGCAATGTAATAATGCTCACATTCTCTAAAAATATGAACATAACTATTGCTGCATGTGGTACCCCACATGCACTCTGAAACGTTTTAATGGGATCTGGCTGCCACAAATATCCCCCATTATATCAGAATTATACCCTTTGCTGTATTGAAGGAGCCAGTGTTTGAAGTAGCTTGTGTGAGCAGAGCGGAAGAAAGAGGTGGTGGAGAACAATATACATCTCGGGCGTGACTTGCAGGATGCGAGTGAGATTGATTGTGTTTGATTTCACAACTTACTTTACATTGTTCTACCTGTTTTTGGGAGTATGTTCTGGTGAAGGGTTGTCCGTTTGGAGCAACGGGACAAAGAGAAAAGGAACATGCGTTGAAGGCGCAAATAAAGAACTAGCTTCTTCATGAAGAGCAGTCATTTGCAAGTCAATATTTTACTGACCAATCTGAGATAGTTCTGTCATTTAAAAGTGAGATGGTCATATGGGGTTCATTATTTCTGAATGGCTAGTTTGTCATGGACCCATGTAGCAATCACCCCCATGCAGTGGGATTCAAGGGGGCCTACAAGACCAGTAATAGCCAGCCAGCCGAGCCTAGGTAGGCCAGAGCCAAGCCAGGTCCTCGGTGAGGGCTCAAGGGCTGAGCGGGGTTGATTGCTGGGGTGTGAATCGTTTTTTTCTGAGAGATGGGCTCTGCACGTAGTCCGCGAGCTCAATCTCTCATAATAAAATAAAAATGGCCACTGCCATAGAACATAGCAAAGGGATGTAGACATGGTAGGCAGCGTTTACAATGGATTCATATGGGATCCGCCAGCTTTTTGCTGGTGTAAAAAGCAGGTGCGTTCCATAGGAATACATTGGTTTCATTCCAGCATGAAAATGTCATGCTGGGGTAAAACCAAGTGTTTTTTTAAATGGGAGGCGGAAACGTAACCTCCATGTTGCTGCTCCTTCCGCCTTCAAGGCCCACCAAAATGCCTGAGACCTCGAATGGAGGCATTAAGACAGAAATAACACCTTTACACCTGCCTTTTATACAATAATTTACGTTCTGGGTACTTCACAAATGGGCTCCATAGCCTGATTTCTAATGCTGCTCTTGGTAGTCATCATGTAAAGTCATTAACCTCCATTATATATGAGTAAATCCACCATGCAATGAGATAGTGTTTGAGGGATTTAGCATGTAAAGGGAAAATCTAGGGCCAATATGGGCTGATCCCACCCAAACATCTAATTTGAAATTCCCCTTGTAAAGCCCACATTAATAGCTACGCATCTGATAAGTTGGACTCTCTTAGCCACTATTTGCACACTAAGGGCCTCATTACACGGATGGCGGTAAGGATTTACCGGTACTGGTAAAATACCGGTACCGGTAAATCCTTACCGCCTTACTACGAGGTCCCATTGCGGGTTGAAGGATTTAACGCCTGCTTTTTGCAGGCGTTAAAAACCAACCCGCAAAGGGACCCAGGGAGCTAATTACGGTACCGCAATTTGCGGTACCATAATTAGCGCCTTCCCCATTCCCATTGAGCCCTATGGGGCAAAAATGGGAATGGGGAAGGGCAATGATGGACGGGGGAATTACCGCCCCGCCCACCTTGGAAAGGGGACAGTAATTCCCCTTTCCGCCAAGGCGGTGCCGGTATTTTACCGGCATGAACCATGGCGCTAATAGCGCCATGGTTCTCCGCCATCCGTGTAATGAGGCCCTTAGTCATGATTGCAGTCACACACATGACCCATCAACGCTAGGCTGGAAGCAAAGGACCTCAATCTCGTCTTCAAGAGTTACATTCACTGCTCGTTTTCAGGCTATCCACATGAAATACACTTAAATCCTTTCACTCTAAATGGGAGCTATTTACATAGCCCATGGTGTTTGTAAACCCTGCTGTGGTTGGAGCTCTGGATCCTCCCAGGAATTAGCGCTCTCCAATCACAGATGCCTTCACTCAACCCTGTTCCACTTCTCCCCCCTTGGGTTAAGGTTCCTTCCTACCCGGCTCCACGTACCTATTCCAGCTGCCTCTGCCACCGCCACACCCTGTTTGTTACTCCCTGGCTGCACAGTGGCACATGTCTTCTTCCCAGCTAAGGTTCTGCTTTATAAATCCCATATAAATGTAGGATTTGTATGTGGGAAATTAGCCTTCAGTTATTCATTATTTTATTTCTGCAGTAATCTTCAAATTAATTGATATAAAAGCGTTTTGATTTTAATCAAGAATCTCCTCTGGACCAAAATGAAAAAAAAGAACTTTGGGAAATGAAGAGAAAGGATTTACCATTGCTTGTGAAATAACAGGTCTCACAATGGCGCCATTCTGAAAGCACAGACCCTCCATTCCAGCAGGGGAGCTGTGTTTGCTCTCACAAAGCCCTGCAACGACCTTCCATTTACAGTCAGTCAGCTGCAGAATGAGAGTAATCTGCTCTTGGCAGCCCCCAATGCATGTGGGAGTTAAAAATATAAATGTGGTAAGAGCCAGAGGGATGCAATATAAGTTATGAGACAGCTCCTGGCGGGCAGCTTTCCTCGCGCTGCCTGTGCATCAGGCTTACTCCTAACTGCAGCTTCTACAGACTGACTGCACAAAGATGTGTGGGCCTCATTTAACACCATTCTACCTCATTACTGTTTGCCACTGCTCACTTTTTATACAAGTTTTCAGCTATTAGATTCACTGTAAAATGCTGCCATAAATGTTTGTGGGTCTCTTATTTTTAATAATTTATTTCAATGAAAAATGATATCACTAAACCAGATTTTGCTTAGAAACAAACCACCCTTTAATGATTTGTACTAAAACATATCGAGGTGCTCATTTGTATGAGTATGGAAAATAGACAGGAGGCTTTGCAAAAAAAACAAACAGAGACAAACTCTGCCCTTGTTTTTCTGCATCTGTGAAATCTTCCCTTAGATTTCCTTCAGGGTGCAGGGTGCAGAGGGGTGTGGGTGAGGGGGTATCTGCACTCTGTGTTCCCCTGCTGAATGTAAGCAAATGGTGGAAGTTGATTTTTTATTTTTAAACTGCGGCATGCACGTGCCATAACCCCCCTTTTCTACTGCTAAGCTGTTCTCTTGTGCTCTGTTGTAGACTTTGTGGATTCCTCGCAGTCTCTTGCAAGGTTGCTTCACATTTTCCACAACCTATTGCCTTTCTGTTTTTTTCCTCTGTACATTTCTTTCCTTCCAGATTTTGTTTGGCTACCTTTCATTTAGTAATTAAGTATCTTTCCTTCTGCATGAATAACCCGGTCAGTACATATGTTTATTGCACCCATCACTGTTTTCTCATTACTGCCACACATTTCTGTCTCTGCTGCCACCTTCCTCTCTCCAAGCTGCTGTTTTCTGTCAAGTGCCTAAGACCAATCATGCATCCAAGGTCACCTAGAGGTTTCCTAAAACACCTTTATACAATTTTCCAAGACACACATATTTTTTATTTATTTTTTTATTTATTTTGGTTGGCTAATAAATTAACCTTTCAAAACAAAACTTACAAAAAAACACAAGATTTAAGTCCACAACAAATAGTAAAATATATGACAGTCAGCATGTTCAATTCATAATATAGCAATAATTATGTCATGAATGCACAGCATCATATTATTAAAACAATTAATGAATGTTATATACATTACAACACAATTTCTTCGGATGTTTATCACACCCATTTCGTTGCTAAAAAACGATAAACCCGCACATAAGTGCCTTGCATCTTGTTGGAACTTGTACTTTTTTACATCCCCATAGTGGAGATTGAAAGTGGGCATTCCATCAGTCTAATTCTCATTGCACTTGTTGCAAAGTACTATATTTAAAACATAGTTAATGTCAGATCGATATGTTTGTCTGCAACAGTTGCCTTGGGGAGCTAAAAGTAGCTCATGGTAGCTGTTGGATTTCAAGCCAACCAGGCGCTATACATAGCTAAATAGCTTAAAGGTAGGGGAGCCAGAGATTTCATGGGTAGGGCCAAGTCAGGGCCGAGCTTGGGCATCAGGCCTGGCTCTAGGAGCCCACCACGGACCGAGCCAGGGAAATGGCCTCCAGGGGCGCACAAATCTCGCACAGGGCACACTGTCAGACAATGGCAGACAAGCAAGAAAGCTCATTTCAAATGCAATATCGGAAGCTATACTTCACCCCTTCTATATATGATGCATGCAAGTATAGCTACTGATATTGCATTTGAAATGTACTTTCTCGCTTGTCTGCCATTGTCTGCCATTGTGCCATGTGCGAGATTTGTGCACCCCCACCCAAATGCAGACCAACAGTGACTTTAGTTCTGTTGTTCGGCTGATACTTGTTAAGTATCTGTTGAACAACAGAAATGAACCCATTGCTGTTCTTTAAACTGTGTTTAAAGACCTTGCCTCTGGCTAGTGTCATGTAAACCTAATTACATGACACTGAACTGCAGGGGGGAGGGCCTTCCGCGGCCACACCTTGATGCAGCGCTGCTCTGCTCGAAATCATGCCTGGACCATCAACAAAAAAAAGAGAGACGCACTCGCGTCTGCTTTTATTTCGGCCTGACTGGCAGCAGTCGCAGTCATGCCGTAATAAAAGCAGACGCGAGTGCGTTTTTATTTTTTTTAATCTTAGGAGTGGGCGAGCAGAGGTTGGGGCTTGAGGCTGACCCCTGCTTTGGCCAGGCATTGGCCCGACTTGGGGTTCGGGCCAGAGCCCTAGGTGGGGCTCAGGCTGGCCCGAGCCGTGCCGGGTGGCCCAGCTCTAAAATAGCACCCGGCAATTCCAAACCCTACATTTTTGTGTACCGCTGAAGTAAGAAATTAGTGAGATGAGTGTCTGTAAAATGGAAAGGTTATCTGCATGAATGGACACGAATGAGGAGATATGTTAAAAAAGCTCTGAAAACAGCTTTTAGAACAATGCGCTGTGAAGCGGGGTGTAGCTGGTGTTGTACAGGGCAGTGTCCCATATATTGCATGCATGAACAATCATTTGCTGTATAAGGAGAAGTTCAGAAGTTACATAAATCAAAAGGTTCACAATGTTAAAGGAAAATCATAGCCTGAGACTAGGTCCGGAGTAGGGTGTTGTGGCAGGCAAGATAATTGTCAACTTCAGGTGGACAAGATGCCCCTTGCCTGTCATTGATAGAACCTGTTTACAATATAGAGCTAAATAGCACTTTTGGGGAAGGTCAGGGCCGCTAATGGTCCTCAAGCCCAACCCAGGTAGGCCCAAAAGCAGAATCCCAGCTCTATGCATCCATGAAAGCAGTATCTATCGCTATTAGCACTTGGAGCCGCCATCTGGAGTGCTGATACCTATATTTGTTTGTTTTTTTAGAGAACTACGCCCTGCGCAATTCATGCTTCCCTTAAAAAGAAATTACATATATGTAGGTAATATGCAGATATCAGTAATTTAATTATCTAAACATCTGTGCAACTTAAACTCTGTGGTAATTTTTAATATCCTTTTAATGGTGAACTGGGTTTTGTGTGAATGTCAGCATTCTGGACCCCTAATTCTTGGTATTATGTTCCCTGCAGACAGTTGGGCTTTTCCTATAATTTCTTTTCTTTTTTGCGTTATTCTTTTGTTTTTCCTCTTTCTGCCTCCCTTCATCTACATATAAGGCTGCACATACAGAAAGAAGGTGAAAGGTTCAATTACAGGGGCTACATCCCCTTAAACAACTGCTACAGGGAACATGGAGCATCTGAAGAGCGATATGGTATTTTGCCAGGCAATTACTGGAAATGTGAGGTAGTGGCAAGGTACACCTCAGATCAGATCAACTAGAGGAATACATGTGCACAGCAAAGCCTCTTGTATGTTGAAACAAGCCAGGATGTGCATTTCTAATTAAAGAAACATTACAGAACTACACACCACTCACCCCCCCCCTCTTTTGATATCCCCCTGATCTCTCTGCAGCATTTGATACTGTTGGCCAACCATCTCTTCTTCTCTTCTTATCCAACTTCAGCATCCAAGGATCTCTCCTGGAACTCCTGTTTGTCAGACCATTTATTTTCCATGTCATGGAACGATGATCACCTCCAATACCAGCAATTCATAACATCAACCGCTACAGCTGCTAGATTAAGCTTTTTGAACATGAGGACAATCTGCCTCACCTAAACTTCTTTTGGACATCTACACGTAATCTTTTTTCACACTCAACAACATACTTACTTTTGCAACTCACCCTCTTTACAACTCCAATGCTCCATTCCCACCTCTGCACACCACCTCTACTCTGGATGGCTCTCTGTGCACCATCCACGGTCTTGGTTCTCCCTATTTTGTTTCTGCTATATCTCGTTACTTTGAATCTCACACCATCTCCTCCCCAGCTGTTGATCCTTCTCTCCAGGCACCCACTTTGTGCTGCCTCTCGCTTTAGCTCCTTTACCTTAGTTTGACCCCCTACAGCCAAAGCCCCATCATCAAGAGCATAACCACTATCCATACATTTGAAGTAGCCCTTGTGCAACTTTTCCTCACTCTTGAAGTATCTCCTGTCCCAATCCTTCCACTACTTTAAGCTCCCCTTCTTCACCTTCTCAGTACTTTAAATGAATGCATTTCAACCAGAACTCTTTGATAGGGTGTAAATATTGCCGAATCAATACTATGTTGTCAGTCAGATATACCCCCATTTTATGGACCAATATGACCTTAATGTTACGCACGCATTCATGGGATTGCTATAATCTCTGTATCAAACCTTTTTTAAGATTCTACTAGTTAAAACGCCATGTCCTGTATAGAAATTCCAAATACAAACACACATCCATGCCCATTTATTCTGTCTTTTCATCACTTTTCCTCTCCTTTTTTCCTATTTCCTCATTTGAAATTTGTTATTCTATTTTTTCTGTCCTTTCTAGAGCTGTCCTTTTTTTCTGCCATTCTCTGTTATTATCTTTTCTAATCTTCTTTTTTGTTTTAGCTATGCTTGATTTCTTCATTCCCTATCTTTTTCCTCCTACCCCTGATAACATATTACAGCTTCACCGTCTGTGCACTGATGTACAGGAAGACACTACCCCCACATCCTACTTCTTCATCCCAACAGGAAGGATTTTTAGAAGGATTATCGGTGGGAACAAAGATTTCCTTCAGTGAAGTAACGGCTGTGGCAGTAAATAGTATGACTAGGAGTAAAGAAGATTTCTGGTAAGTAATCAGGGCATTTCTCTGCCCCCCCCCATACCATTGCCAGGTTTTCTGGCTCATTGATGCATGCAGTGGAGGATTTGGTTGCATGTTGTAAGGGTCTGTGGGTACATGGAGATCACAAAAATAGACTAAATATATCTTGATATCAAAATATAGATCCCTTGAACCCTGACCTTCCAATATGTATATTTCTTGCACATTCTAATTCGTACGTTTATCTTACATCTCAATCGATTGACTTAACCCTCTTGTCTATTTTAAAGGGCTATCATTCCCCTTTGACAACTTTCCTGCAACTGTTCCCCCACTTCTGGTATGTATGCTAATAGGGGAACGCTCACAAACCTACCTTTCATCAAATTCCCTCTATCACACCATCACAACACTACACAATCCCATTGAGGGAGTAAAATAATTCCTTCATTTTATGTTTCTTCTTTCTCCTTTGCATGTGCAGTTAAACGTGAAAGACTATAACTGCAACAGATATTATTATGGGGCCTCAGTCGTTGGGGCTGCTGGTGTGAGAATCATTGCCGACTCGCCTAGAACACTATGGTGCTGAGATGTGGTGCAAGCCAGAACAGCGGCGAGGTTATGCTGCAAAATGTCGGCGCTGTGAACTGAAACAAAGCTACAGGATCTCAAAGACCTTCCAAACTTTAGAGAAGAGACACAGATATTTGGAGAGGAACTTGAGACGGCGGTGCAGTGCCATAATCCCTCATGGGCTCTTATGAGCCAACATATGCAAGCAATTGCTGGACCGAGACCTTTCGCAAGAGGACCTTCATCTTCTAATCCACCAGGCCCTATTCTGCGGTAGTCTCTGGTTATGCGGCACGATACGGATTAGTATGCCCAAGATGGCCGCTAATCTCCTTGACGTTACAGCAGACAGCGGTACAGACTCTGCACGTCTCCTAGAGACGCGGATTGCCGGTCACGTGATTCCACATAGTGAAGGAAGGACTGCAATCCGATGCGTCACTACTGTTGAAGACGGTGCTCCGTAAGTTCGCTTCTAGGTATTAGAGCTACGTTCACCTTTGCAGGTTCTAACTACTTTCTAACCTTTTCTCTGTTTCATCATCCTTCTCCCAGACTTGTTCAGCTGCCCTCTTCCTTTCTCGAGATCTCAAATCGGCTCCTGCATTGGATCCCGTCCATCCCCGACAATCCATCTACTTCCATTCTCCGTTCTGAACATCACGTTGTTTCTGACTTCCCATCCAAAGTGAGTTGGCTTCTTCTGCCCACAAGTCCTCTGTGTTTCCCCTGTGACATCTGCAGAAGATAACTCTCTCTTTATCCTTAGGGTGGGTTTTCTACTAACCTTCCGGGACCTAGGTGTTTGGCCTCCAGTATTCCGGGTCCGCATTAGCCCGCCAGTTTTTTCCGGCGGGATCGGCCAGGTTTCAGCCTCCCATTTATCCTACTCTACCCTTCTTTCCTCTAACAACTGTATACTTACCTGTTCTGTCTCTGTCCGTAGAGATTCCAATTCCGCCACAAGTCTTCCACTATACAGAAGACTGCTACCTACCTCAAGACCTCTTCCAGACGTCCTGTGAGCCGCATCCATCCAGGGTTTTCTTCCCCCTCAGGGTTTCCTTGGGGGTCGTGCTCCTTCCCTCATTGGTTTTGTAATTATTTCCGGTGAGGGGAGGGAAGGGCTGTCCGGGAGATCTTCATTTCAGCATTTGTCTTCTCCTTGGAAAGTAGCTGTCTGATCAGGTTAGTGATATTCTTTGATTCCGATTGTCAGAGATAACAGATAGCGATGCCAACGCAAAAAAAAGAAAAGGAGAACTAACTACTAATCTTGAGCATACAACATTCCCATGGAGCAACCAATGCAGCAGCTTATGGCTGCTATGCAATCAATATCTCTCGAAATGCAGTCCCTTAAACAGCATAATGCCCAATTGAGGCAACAAGTCGCTCGAGTGTTTTCCGAAACTCCCCCTGCAACTTTACATACGGGCATGTTTGATGGGGATCCTCACAAATTGAAGGAATTCCTGGATAGCTGTACCGTCCAGTTTACCTTCAAGTCTTGGTTTTTCCCAACTGATAAGGATAAGGTTGGTTTTCTAATATCTCACTTATCTGGACCAGCCTTAGCCTGGGCAACCCAATTGGTCACCTCTGGCAATGCCATCCTTGAATCCTATCCAGCTTTTACTAACAGTCTAAAGTCAATGTTCAGCTGACAGGAAATCTCGGTTACTACTCAGGAGAAACTACTCGATCTGAGGCAAGGTTCTAAAGACCTTATGTCTTATATCACTCAGTTTAAACAATTGTCCTCTGAAACGGGATGGCCCGATGACGGACTCCTCACGGTATTTCGACGAGGACTTTCTGAGGATCTTAAGGATGAGGTTTCAAAAGTTCCTCGTCCAGCAAATCTGGCCGACATGATTACCCTCACAATGCAGATAGACTACCGTCTTCATGAACGCTCTCATGAGTAGAAGAGAGGAAAAGGTGCTTGGCCAATTTTGGATCATCACCCCACTGCCAACAAGCCCACATCAGGGGCGAACCTACGCAGATCGGTTCGGTTCGAGGTCCGCTTTCCGGTATCGAGAGAGAAAGGCGAAAGACTCTCGGCTTTTGTATGTATTGTGGGTCTTCATCATATATACTACGCGATTGTCCCATGGTTCCACCTCGCTGTGCTCCGATTCCGATAATGGGAAATGCCAAGGTCCTGCCGTAAAGGGGACTACGGCAGGAATACATACACAGTGTTCCCCACAGAGATTCGGCTTATTTTTAGAACCTCCTTCTGATGATCAAACTATGGTAGTTCTCTCCTTGACTATATTTTTACCAGACTTGATACTGCAGAGAATACCTGCATTAATTGATTGTGGGGCAGCAGGGAACTTCCTGGATGATCAATGGGCTGCAAAGAAAGGGATTCCTAGAGTAGCTAAAACTTCTGCCGCTCCTATTCAAGGGGTAGATGGTAATCCCTTAAGCTCTGGACCAATCCGAGAACAGACCAAACCAGTCACCTGCATGATCGCTTCCCATAAAGAGACTTTGGTTTTCGATCTGATCAAGACCGCCCACTTTCATGTTATATTAGGTCTTCCATGGCTGCGGGTTCATAACCCATACATCAACTGGACAGCGGGGACACTTTTTCTAGGCTCTGAATATTGTGTCACTCACTGTCTCTCTCTAGATTCTGTTGGGGTTCAGATTCCCTTGGAGGTGGTCAATCCCCCTACGGTACCCTTGATCAGTCAGCTTGGACTTATTCCGGAATGCCATCAACTTTACCGATCAATGTTTGCTACACCCAGATTTCCAACTCTGCCCCCTCATCGGAGAGACGACTGCCACATAGACTTACCCCCGGACACTCCTCTACCCTTTGGACGCATGTATGTGCTATCCCAACGAGAAAAAAAGGCCCTCAAAGAATATCTACACTCCAATATCCAGAATGGACTCATAACGGAATCCAAATCTCCGGCTGGAGCCTCTCTATTTTTCATTCCAAAGAAAGATTCAGAAGAACTCAGACGCTGTATCGATTATCGTGGCCTTAACAAGATCACTATACCTGACAAATACCCGATGCCTTTGATAACCAATATTTTAGAAGCTGTTCAGGGGGCGTCTGTGTACACAAAGTTGGACCTCCGAGGTGCTTACCACCTGATACGGATTGCTCCGGGTGATTAGTGGAAAACAGCCTTTCGGACACCATTTGGCCATTACGAGTATCATGCTATGCCATTTGGCCTTGTTAACGCTCCTACAGTTTTCCAGAGATTTATGGATCATTTGTTTGTGGACATTCTCCTTCACTTTTTCGTCACATATTTGGATGACATTCTGGTCTTTTCTTCAAACAAGGAAGAACACATCCAGCACGTCAACATTGTCCTAGATCGCCTACAATCCAACCTATTGTATTGCAAAGCTGAGAAGTGCGAATTCCATCAGGAACGAGTTACCTATTTGGGATTCATATTGTCTGCCCAAGGAATCTCCATGGATCCCAAGAAAGTGTCTGCCGTTCTGGACTGGCCATCGCCGACAAAGTCTCGACAATTTATCGTAGAAACTGACGCCTCTCACCACGCATTAGGGGCAGTTCTACTACAAAGGTCAGATCAAGGGGATGAAAGACCAGTTGGGTATCTATCCAAAACCTTTAATCCATCTGAAGTAAACTATTCCGTCCTCGAGAAGGAACTCTTAGCTATAAAAAGAGCATTCGAAGAATGGAGACACCTTTTGTTAGGATCTCCTTTTCCAGTGAATGTACGCACAGACGATCATAACCTCAAGGTACTCCAGCAAGCTCAGACAACCAATAGCAGGCAAGCACAATGGGCCCATTTCTTCTTACCATTTCGGACTGAATTCACATTTCTACCGGGAAATCAAAATCTACGGGCTGACGCCCTTTCTCGTAAGGATACACCAACACACAAATTCTGTTCAGAAAGACTGTTCCCAAAGGCTAAATTCATTGCGGTGATCACCGAATTTCTTCTAAGACTACAACAAGACACAACTCAACACTGGAAATTATGTCAGAATCTGGGGGCTTTGCACCAACTCACAAAAGACAGAGGATATTACTTCTATGGTGAACAGATCCTCGTCCCTACAACTTCACTTCAAAAGGAAGTACTGCAGATGTGCCATGACTCTCGAGCAGCTGGTCATTGTGGCTATCAGACCACCCTCGATCTGATCAAGCGCCATTTCTGGTGGCCTACCTTATATTCGGACATGCGAGACTATATAGCAGCGTACATGGTCATGAGCTCCACCGTTCGGGCTGTTGGCTCGCATGCCTATCCCGGATAGACACTGGCAAGTAATTTCCACCGACTTCATAGTGGAGCTTCCTCCTTCTTCTCGATATACCACCATCATGGTCACTATTGACTATTTCACCAAACTGGCACATTTCACCCCTTTACTCAAGATTCCAAGGGCCGCTCAGATGTCCAAGTTGTTTATTTCTGAGGTGTTTTCCCGACACGGCCTCCCAGAAACCATTGTGTCAGACCGAGGTCCCCAATACACCTCCCTCTATTGGAAAAATGTTTGCCACATACTGGGAATCAAGAGAGCTCTTAGCTCGGGATACCACCCCCAGACCAACGGGCAGACAGAACGCCTTAACCAGACTTTAGAGTGCTATTTGCGGTGTTTTGTCTCAGCAGCTCAAGATGATTGGGTGGATCTACTTCCATTAGCGGAATTCGCATACAACAACGTGACCCATTCCGCTTTGAAGACTAGCCCCTTCCACTGTTCATATGGGTATCACCCTGCATTTGTACCTACAGTTACCTCATCCTCCACCTGTTGTCCTGGGGTGGACGATCTTCTATCCAACATACAGAATGGGCATCGGATCACTCGTTTATCTGTTCAAGCTGCTCAAGATCGAGCTAAACAAAATGCAGATCGCCATCGCCGTGAGATGCCAGATTTGAAGGTGGGAGATTCAGTCTGGCTAGCCTCACGGTTCGTCGCTAGGCATTTAACCCCTTCTAAACTATCTCCTAAATTCTTTGGTCCTTTCAAAGTGAAGGCGTTGGTGGGAACTGCCGCTGTTCGATTGGCAGTACCCATTTCATGGTCTCGTATACATCCGGTCTTTCATGTTTCACAGATCAAGTTGACAGTGAATGACTGCTTTCTATGAACTAACAAGACGCATCCTCCTCCGGTTATGACCGACACCGGTCCTGAATACGAGGTGGCCTGCATCTGTGACTCCCGTTATTATAGGGGCCGTCTTCAACTTCTGGTGGATTGGAAGGGGTATTCCCCTGCTGAAAGGTCTTGGGAACCGGCCTCCGTGGTCCACGCCCCTAGACTAATACATCGAATTTTTTGGTTACACCCGGGGAAGCCGGGTTGACCCCCCTTGAGGAGGGGGCATACTGTTACACCGTTCCGGGGCTGGTCTCTTTGGCAGCGCCGCCAGTTATGCGGCACGATACGGATTAGTACGCCCAACATGGCCGCTAATCTCCTTGACGTTACTGCAGACAGCTGTACAGACTCTGCACGTCTCCTAGATACGCGGATTGCCGGTCACGTGATTCCATATAGTGAAGGAAGGACTGAAATCTGATGCGTCGCTACTGTTGAAGACGGCGCTCCGTAAGTTTGCTTCTAGGTATTAGAGCTACGTTCACCTTCGCAGGTTCTAACTACTTTCTAACATTTTCTGTGCTTCATCATTATTTCCGGTGAGGGGAAGGCAGGGCTGTCCGGGAGATCTTCATTGCAGCATTTGTCTTCTCCTTGGAAAGTAGCTGTCTGATCAGGTTAGTGATATTCTTTGATTCCGATTGTCAGAGATAACAGCCTGTGTAATAAGTTCCAGCACCATCGCTGGACCACATCCCTGCCAATTAACAGACACCCGCACCACCTGAGGTGCCTTGTTGACAACCAGTCTGTGCTCATCCGAAAATCGATATAGGCGTTCAGCAGTCCCAAACAACATCCTGATGACAGTTCGGTCCCTTCATCTGTGAACATTCTCTACCCAGTGAAGGCTGACTATTCCCCGAACCAGAAACACCTGCATAATATATGTGTCGACTGTAATACCATACTACTAATTCTAATAGTAGTATTTGGAATAAATACGATACACGTACGCTACTAACCCTCACTTAATTCAACTGTGATGTCAACTACAGTTTTTTACTTGTTTCACCTTCCATTATAAGCCGAATGAGGCTCATATGTGACAGTTCTAATTTGTTTTTCATTGTGTTTTTTCTTTTTGTGAACAAACTTTTAACATAGATGTGTCCAAACCCATGAATACATTGAATCTGTTTTCTAAACCCAAACTATTGTATGATCCTAACTAGCTAGTTCTTCAACACTAGCTTCCTGCCTGTCTTGACCTACCTATCCTACACGGTTGATCTGGGGTAGCTGTTGACTCTAGTTCTCCTCCTTATGCAATAAAGCCTGCCAAAGTCAGACAGCAACACACTCAGCAAAGTGATTGACCAGCGGCCAATCCTGGGATTGACAGAATCATTAGCACCTGTCATTATTGCAAACAGGAGGGACACTGAAAGAACAAATGCCCCATCTGACCAACACATAGTTTCAACTCTCACTCCCAGGCCCCTGCCCCCCGCCATCTAATCAAGGGGCACCAGCTTTCATGTTGAATAATACATAACCTATTGCTCCAAATGAAGATCAGTATTAGGGCAGCCTGAGGGATAACTGTAGCAAAGACACAGGAGCTCGCAACATATGATCTAAAAGCTTTCCAACTATTCCACCTTCACCCATAACTATTAATGCTGTTAGTATTTCTAAAACACCCTAACCCATCCTTTCACTAAGCCTTTATCTGTCGAACTGTCATATCACAGAGAAACATGCATTCTTGCTGAGCTTTTGCTGCTTCATTCATTTTTTAGGGTGGGATATTTAAGCAGCCTGAACTGCACCGTATATTATTCAACTGAAGGAATATTCCTTGAAATTCCTGATAACAATCCAGATGCTGTATTTCCAACCCTGCAGGAGGTTCCGTCGCTGGCCCCAGTCCCCAAGGGTGTCCACCTCTTCCCAGAACTCACTGAATTACTATCCCATGTCCTTGACTGTTTGTAGACTTCACTTGACAATACAGTAGGGTGTAGTCAAATGCAGAGCCCGTCTGAATATGAGTGGACCCCTCCTTGTAACCTCATACAATTCCCCAGTACCAGTTATGCCAACAAGCAGAGGAAGGGGCTGCCCCTGTGATCCAGTCACTGTTAAAGCAGGAAATCGTAGTTCCAATGAGTAGTCCTTGTTACTTGCACATCTTCCCTGTGGAGAAGTCCAGGAAGAACGCTTATCATTTTGTACCGGGCCTCCATGCAGTCAATGCAGTAGTGTTACCATCCTTCCCAGTGATTTCAAATCCTGTTACCATAATGTCATGAATTCCCTGCCCATATAGCTACATTACTGTACTGTTGTAGCTCTTTGCTCTGTTTTCTTCTCTAACCCAGCGCACTCAGATAGTTGAAACTTATCTGCTTTTTCCTATTTTGGGTTACATTACACCTTGATGAGAATCCGATAGGGGTACACAGAGTACTATGCATTGTTTTCTCATTGTTTGAATAAAGATTTCGATGATATGAAATGTCCAGCAGTGATCATGGTGGCTCATTGTGCAAACAGGGACACAAGATACACTGGTATTGTTGACTGCATTAGATCACAAGGATTGCAAATTATCCGAACAGAAATTGGAGGTGTGTTTAGAAAGAGTACATTATCTACATTGTCTATGGAAGGAAAAAAGCAGGAAAACATTTTTTTTTCCAACATTGTTTTTATTGTTTTGGCATAACAAGCGGTACGTAGTGCGAGAATTACTTGAGGTTACATTTGTTATAATATTTTAAGAGAAAAAAGACAACAAAAGAAAAGAACAAGAAACATAGAGGAGATATTATCAATCATGAGAGTTCGTCAGCGTTAAAGTTCAAAATAACAACTGGGGGAGGGGGGGAGGCGGGGTCATCCAGGAGTAACGGGGGGGGGGAGACTGCTTTATTCCGTAATGGGGAAGGGTCCAGCTTTCAAAAATTTCTATGTAGCTGGGTGTGGGTTGAGTTCCTTCTGTGGCGGCTCTGCTGGGCTCGTGTCTCCAGTCTATATAGTCTATAGTGACTTGGGGGTATTCAGGGGACTGTACCACTGTTAAGACGGATTTCTGAACTCTGTCCTAGAGGCGCAGAGGTTCAGAAGGCCAACCTAGTTTCTTGGAACAGGGTAACCTCTGGACAAGCCAGACCAATCAGGGTAGCGATCGCGGCGGTCAAGACTAGGTCTCAAGAGGGGTGAGGGTGAATGAAAGCCCGCAATGAGCACACAAAGCAAGGACCCTTACAAATTACTCCAAACAGGTATTATATTAAAAATATATACACATTTATTACAAGGCCTTTGTAACATTGACCGTAGCGAGAAATCACAATAAAACTCCAGTAAACCAACACATACCAAACCAATACAATATATATACAAATACAAACGAGTCTAACGAGTTAGACGCACGAAATGTGTAGACCACCTAGATGGGGAGGAAAACAGGTAGTGCAAATAATAATTAGACCCAGTCCGCCTTCAGAGGCACCTAACTAAAAGGAAGTCCAAGCCCTACGAAGAGTGGAGCCTTGTGCTCAAAAGTACCTGCACACGCTGGTGCCAACGGGCAAAAAGGGGAGTCTCTTCGAGGGAATCAGGCAGTTTAGTTCGGTGAACAAATGAAGATGAACAGAGCTCCGCGACTCAAGCGCAGCCTCCACTGTGGGCAGAAGCAGAGCGCGAGTACGGAAAGGCGTGCTGTTACACACAGCGGGGAAAAGCTATGGGCTCCTGCAGGAGGGCGACCAGTTCCTAACTATGCTACTCACCGGTCCCCAATGCAAGCAGACCCAAGCTTCTCCGTGTCAGTTTCAGTGCTGGCAGGTTCAGATAGGAGCAGGGGACGTCTCGTCGTCGGGTAGATTCCTCAGCAGCAGAAGTTGAGTTGAGGGCGTCCCAAACGCAGTGAACCCGCACAGTTTGTTACCACAGCAGGGCAACGGAGCGGCCGTGTGTATTTCAGCCAAATGTACACTACTCACTTCAGACCTGGGAATGCCAAGTGTACGAATCGTGTGAGAGTGACAAGGACTCGTAATACAACACAACCTGACGGCGGTTACAGAGCAAGGCTCCTGGGTAGGCTGGTCAGCCTGCTGGATGGCCCAGAGACACTTCCGAAGGCTTACGTGCAGAAGATGGTGAAGATGCTGAGAATAGTTGTTCCCACTATTCCAGGGGTCGAAGTACCACTACAGGCCTTCTCGTTCCATCCGAGGTAGAAAGGGTTTCACAAAGCGACAGCAGTGCAGAGGAGCAGTCCTTCAGCGGGTCACCAGCGATTCCTCGGTTCAGCCTTGTGGTTGCAGGATACTTGGCTCCTGTATTCCTTTGTTCGTGAGAACTCAGGAGATCGACACGGTAGTAGCGTTTCCAGCCCCCTCTTATCCACGGTTCCCTTCGCGCCAAAACGAAGGGGACCCAATGGGAGATCCGCTCATAAAACACTCACACCATCTGTGGACCTCATCACGGACCACGGGGGTCCCAGGCATTCACACCACCCTAGACTCTCTGGCGCCCAGGATGTGTATTGGGACCAGACATCCCAGCCCCCATCCTGGAGGCACACACAGGCCTGTAGAAGCCCGCAAAAGCATCTGTGTTTCGCGGGAAAGTACATGCCCAAATAAGGAAGGCCCCGGGTCGGCTCGACCTGGGGGAGGTGAAGGGGGCAAGACGGTCAGCGGACAGGACAAAGAGCCTCGTGGTCTGGCCATTTTGGGAGCCAGGCCACCATTTTGGGTTAAGCGCGAGAAACGCGCTTAAAACGCCAAAAGGAGCTCAAAAACAAGAAACGATCGCTGCCACCAATCCCGTCCGTGATTCACCTGCACCGTTCATTTACAATCCAAAGAGAGAATCTAGGGCCTGTAGAAGACTAGAGACCCAAGAGAGCAGTAACTTAGCTTACAGTGCCCTCTTGTGCCATGTTGCGCGAAAGCTGCAACATGATAAAGAAACTAGGAAAACAGCGTTTCCCGGTACTGACTGTCTTAAGGGCATGTCAGTTTCCCCGTAAGAATGGAGCGAAAGCCCAGAGGAGTGCGGCAGAAGGCTGCACTTCTCTGGCAAAGTCTAGATCCTGGTGAAAACAAAAGCAAAAAGTTTAGGGGTTGCCACATGGAAGGAAAATTACCCAGTATTAAGAAATATTTCCTAACACTCGCCCCTCCCAGACTATGGACAGGGGGAACTAATCTACCCCTGGATGAGTCTCGTGTTCAGGTTGGTTAAACATTCTGGACAACCCATCAGCATTGCTATGTTGGACACCTGGCCTATGCTCAATAGTGAAGTCGAAGCCTTGTAGACTTATGGACCACCTAAGCAATGTTGGATTCTCTCCCTTCATGTTCATTAGCCACTTTAAGGGCTTATGGTCAGTTTGCACAGTGAAGTGGGTCCCATAGAGGTAGGGCCTCAGCTTCCGTAGGGCCCACACAACAGAGAAACATTCTTTCTCCACTGTGGACCATCTGAGCTCTCCGTCCTTAAGGTGGCGACTAATAAAACCAATAGGGTGTTCCTTACCCTTCTCATCTACTTGCGATAGTACAGCTCCTATCCCAGTGTCAGAGGCGTCCGTCTGCACAATAAAAGGTCTTTGATAATCAAGGGCCCCGAGGACAGGGGCCTGGCACAAGGAGTCTTTTAAGCCATTGAAGGCCTTCTCACACTCGTCGGTCCAAGTTACCTTCTTGGGTTTCTTCGGAGTGGTGAGGGCAGTCAGAGGGGCAGCTATGGTGCCATAGTCTGCCACGAAGTTGCGGTAATACCCCGTGAGTCCTAAGAAGGCTCTCACTTGGGTCTGTGTAGTGGGGGTAGGCCAATCTTGTACTGCTTGTACTTTACTGGGAAGAGGCTGTATCCTCCCTCCACCTACTTCATGTCCAAGGTAAACCACTAAGCCTTGTCCAATCTGGCATTTACTAGCCTTTATGGTCAAGTGTGCTTTCTGAAGAGCCTGGAGCACAATCCTGAGGTGTTTCACATGGTCTTCCCAGGTGGCACTGAAAACTGCTATATCGTCCAGATATGCAAGGCAGAATTCGTCCAACCCATTCAACACATGATTCACAAGCCTCTGGAAAGTGGCAGGTGCATTTTTCAACCCGAACGGCATTACCCTGAATTGGTAAAGGCCGTCTGGAGTAGAAAACTATGTCTTCTCCTTGGCATGTTCTGCTAAAGCTATTTGCCAATAGCCAGCAGTGAGGTCAAACGTGCTGAGGTACTTGGAGGCACCCAAAGTATCCACCAGCTCATCTGTTCGAGGCAAGGGGTGTGCATCTGTCTTGGTGACAACATTCAGAGCCCTGTAATCCATGCAGAACCTCAATTCAGAAGTGCCTGCCTTTGGAACCAAAACCACAGGGCTGGACCAAGGACTACTAGAGGGTTCAATCACCCCAAGGTCTAACATCTTGTTGACCTCGGTCTTAATTTAAGACCGTACTTCGTCTGACATCCTGTATCCCCTACTTTTAGTAGGTACACTGTCTCCTGTGTCTATGTTATGTTTGCACCAAGGTGTCAAACCAGGCGACTGTGAAAACAGGGGGGAAAACTGCTTAAGCAAACTTTTCACCTCAGCCTGCTGATTAGAAGTCAGGTGAGGGGCCACTCGGACACCCTCAAAGGAGCTATCTGAAGGACCGCTTTGGAACAGGTCGGGGAGAGGTTCAGACTCCTCTTCCTCAACATCTGAAGCCAGTAGCAGTGCTGCAATTTTGACTCTTGGGACGACAGCCTTCAGCCTATTTATGTGGAACACTTTTGGAGCCTGTCCAGGCCTTCCAAGGTCCACTAAATAGTTAACCTCACCCAGGGGCTCCACCACTGTGTAAGGGCCTGACCATTTGTCCTGTAAAGCTCGAGGCCTTATGGGATTCATGATCAGGACTTGCTGACCAGGTGTAAAGTTGATGAGGGAAGCTTTCTGGTCGTACCAATGTTTCACCAGCGCTTGTCCTGCCTTCAATTTATCACGAGCCAAGCCCATCAGAAGAACCATCCGTTTTCTGAGCCCTAGCACATAATCTACTACGTTGATAGTAACAGGGGGAGTGGGCATCTCCCATTCCTCTTTGACTATGGCTAAGGGTCCTCGTACAGGATGACCGAACAGAAGTTCAAAGGGGCTGAAGTCAACACCCTCCTGTGGTACCTCTCGGTAGGCAAACAGTAAGCATGGTAAAAGAAGATCCCATTTTCTTCTTTGAGGTTCTTCCAGAGCCCCAATCATGCTCTTTAACGTTCTGTTGAAACGTTCCACTAGACCATTGGTCTGGGGGTGGTATGCATAAGAGAACTTGTAGGTGACCCCACATTCTTTCCACATAGCCTGCATATACTTTGACATAAAGTTGCTGCCCCTGTCAGACACGACTTCTTTAGGGAAGCCAACCCTAGTAAAGATGCCAATGAACGCTTTTGCAACTGACTTGGCAGTTACAGTTTTCAATGGGATGGCCTCAGGATATCTGGTAGCATAGTCGATTGCACCAAGATAAATCTATTGCCTGAGGATGTCTGCGGGTCAAGGGGACCAACGATGTTGATCCCTACCCTTTCGAATGGTATTCCTACTACTGGGAGTGGTACCAATGGAGCTTGGATTGTTGAGCCACTCTTACCAGATAACTGGCAGGAGGCACAACTCCTGCAGTGACTTTCTACTTGCACCCCCATCTTGGGCCAGTAGAAGTGCATGGATAACCTTTGCTTGGTCCTCTTAATACCAAGGTGACCAGCAAGGGGCACTTCATGCACCAACTGCAGGAGGAAGGGTCTTACAGCAAGGGGAACCACCAACCTCCTATGGTCTCCTTTTGTGGACTCTGTGGACTCACTATACAGGAGTCCACCTTCCCAATAAATCCGATGCGTCCCAGGAGGTTCACCCTCAAGCTGGGAGCAGGCCTGTCACCTTAGGCCTTCCAGAGATGGGCACTCACGTTGGCCTTTACTGAATTCTTCCCTGTCAGGACCACCTTCTACTAACAAGTCTTTCACTTCCGGATGGTCGTTGGGGTCAAATACTTCAGGCATCGCCACCTCCTCTTCAGGCCCGGGCGATTGACCAACTTCCTCCACCGCAGTGGTAGGCGAGTTCGGGGGAATGCTCTCTTTCCCTCGTCTTGACTTGCTTACTCCTTTCGCCTTGGATTTCCCCTTCGGCTGGGGCGACGTATTGGTCTTGGCCAATGCTGCCAGTGTTTGCGACCGTGTGCAGGGTCTGTCGACAGTGTCTCCTACGAGCCCTAAAGCTCTGAGATCATTGCCTAACAAGACCTTTCCTGGGACGTTTCTCTGAATGCTCACTGGAATCCTGACTGCTGTACCATTTAAAGTAAGATTTACAAGTATTACTGGGAACATGCGAGGTGGACCGTCAGCCAACTTAGTGGCCATCAGAGTAGCTCTGGCAACTTCCTCTGAGTCTACCAAGGTAGAATCCACTACAGTTCGACTGCACCCACTATCCCTAAGAGCTGGAGTATCCACTCCATTGATCAGCACACTGTCTTTAAAGTAGTGCTTGGTATTATCTGGAATCCTAGCATAAACCTCTGCGACTTTAGGCTCCCAGGAATCCAGGGAAACTAAAACTACCTCAGCTTCTATCCCGCTGGGGAAGGAGTCTGAGGAGAAGGATGCTCCTGTAATCTCTTCTTCCTCGTAGGAGGAGAAGGCCAGATTAGCGGAATGGACCCCCAAAGGTTTAACCTTACACCGGGGATCCCCCTTCACGTGGTCAGTTGCTCCACAAGCAAAACAAGATCCATTGGGTCTGTTTACATAGGGAGTCTTATTGTAACCAGAGTTCTGTTTCAGAGGCTGACCTCCACTACCCTGTGAGTTCTTTTGTGTCTTACCCTTATTTTTCTTTTTGTGGCCCTTTTGAGAAGAAGATTTATCAGATTCTCCACGCTCCTTATCTTTGGACTTTTTCCCTTCCTCCTGCTTACCAGGATGAGTTTTGTCCTTATGGGACACTCGATGTGACACCCATAAATCTGCGGCAATGGCCAGCTTCTTAGGATCTATCTCCTTCGAATCGACCAAATGCTGCTTAAGCTCCGGGGAAGAAGATGCAAAAAATATGTTCCAGCATGGCAAGACTTATCATGCCTTCAAAGGTAGAAACCTTATAACCTTCGACCCAGCCAGTCACGTTTTTTAAGGATTCGGTTACATAAGATACCCAAGTACCACCTTCTTTTTTCTTATACTCTCAGAATCGTTTTAAATATTGGGCAGGAGTCTTTCCAAACTTTAAAATGAGAGTTTGCTTCAACATTGCGAAATCCTCTCGCTCAGCCTTCGACATTTCCATAATGGCACTACAGCCAGAATGGGGCAGTCTGCTGAGTAACCAGGCAATCTTATCAGCATTGTCAACTTGTTGAACTTCACATGCATACTCAAACGTATTCAGCTAGTCCATAATGTCATTCTTTTCCTCATACACACTGAGCAGATCTTTTGGAAACCGTGGATGAGAGGAGGCCCCAGATCCATGTCCAGGACCCTTGGATCCATTTGCAACCTGAAGCTTGGCCAGTTCCAACTGGTGATCCCTGTCTTTCTGTTTTTCGCCCTGTTCGATTCTTAGTTTGGTTATGTTGAACTCAAGCTCCTTCTGCCTAAACCGCAGCTCTTGCTTCTTGAATTCAAGCATGGCCTCCCTATCGACACTGGCAAAGGAAACATTAAACATCTCATCCTCCCTTTCCTCGTGGTCGCGGTGGATCAGTGCAGCGGCAGAACCGTCGGTTCTACCAGTGAGAGCAGCCCCACCTCCTTCCGCACTGTCCTCAGAAGTTATAGCGTCAAGCTGCGCTTCTTGCCACGCCACGATTCTTTGGATCATATCCAATTTGGTGCCTTGAGAGGAGACACCTCTCTCCGCACACATCTTTTTCAATGTTTCGGATTTAGAAGCATTTAAAGTTAACAAGGTATTTGTTTCCATACTGTTAGATAGGACTATGGCCTTTTAAAAGTTATACTACGACAATTCACCACGTGTCCTGGTAGGAATAACTTGAAATGCCTTCGCTCGTGCGCAACACTGGATACCTTCAGTCGTATCTCACCGCTGTACACCAATTTGTTAAGACGGATTTCTGAACTCTGTTCTGGAGGCGCTGAGGTTCAGAAGGCCAACCTAGTTTCTTGGAACAGGGTAACCTCTGGACAAGCCAGGCCAATCAGGGTAGCGATCGCGGCGGTCAAGACTAGGTCTCAAGAGGGGTGAGGGTGACTGAAAGCCCGCAATGAGCACACAAAGCAAGGACACTTACAAATTACTCCAAACAGGTGTTATATAAAAAATATATACACATTTATTACAAGGCCTTTGTAACATTGACCGTAGCGAGAAATCACAATAAAACTCCAGTAAACCAACACATACCAAACCAATTCAATATATATACAAATACAAACAAGTCTAACGAATTAGACGCACGAAATGTGTAGACCACTTAGATGGGGAGGAAAACAGGCAGTGCGAATAATAATTAGACCCAGTCCGCCTTCAGAGGCACCTAACTAAAAGGAAGTCCAAGCCCTACGAAGAGTGGAGCCTTGTGCTCAAAAGTATCTGCACACGCTGGTGCCAATAGGCAAAAAGGGGAGTCTCTTCGAGGGAATCAGGCAGTTTAGTTCGGTGAACAAATGAAGATGAACAGAGCTCCGCGACTCAAGCACAGCCTCCACTGTGGGCAGAAGCAGAGCGTGAGTACGGAAAGGCGTGCTGTTACACACAGCGGGGAAAAGCTATGGGCTCCTGCAGGAGGGCGACCAGTTCCTAGCTATGCTACTCACCGGTCCCCGATGCAAGCAGACCCAAGCTTCTCCGCGTCGGTTTCAGTGCTGGCAGGTTCAGATAGGAGCAGGGGACGTCTCGTCGTCGTGTAGATTCCGCAGCAGCAGAAGTTGAGTTGAGGGCGTCCCAAACGCAGTGAACCCGCACAGTTTGTTACCACAGCAGGCAACGGAGCGGCCGTGTGTATTTCAGCCAAATGAACACTACTCAGTTCAGACCTGGGAATGCCAAGTGTACGAATCGTGTGAGAGTGACAAGGACTCGTAATACAACACAACATGATGGCGGTTACAGAGCAAGGCTCCTGGGTAGGCTGGTCAGCCTGCTGGATGGCCCAGAGACACTCCCGAGGGCTTACGTGCAGGAGATGGTGAAGATGCCGAGAATAGTTGTTCCCACTATTCCAAGGGTCGAAGTACCAGTACAGGCCTTCTCGTTCGATCCGAGGTAGAAAGGGTTTCACAAAGCGACAGCAGTGCAGAGGAGCAGTCCTTCAGCGGTCACCAGTGATTCCTCGGTTCAGCCTCGTGGTTGCAGGATACTTGGCTCCTGCATTCCTTTGTTCGTGAGAACTCAGGAGATCGACACGGTAGTGGCGTTTCCAGCCCCCTCTTATTCACGGTTCCCTTCGTGCCAAAATGGAGGGGACCCAATGGGAGATCCGCTCATAAAACACTCACACCATCTGTGGACCTCATCACGGACCACAGGGGTCCCAGGCATTCACACCACCCTAGACTCTCTGGCGCCCAGGATGTGTATTGGGACCAGACATCCCAGCCCCATCCTGGAGGCACACACAGGCCTGTAGAAGCCCGCGAAAGCATCTGTGTTTCGCGGGAAAGTACATGCCCAAATAAGGAAGGCCCCGGGTCGGCTCGACCTGGGGGAGGTGATGGGGGCAAGACGGTTAGCGGACAGGACAAAGAGCCTCGTGGTCTGGCCATTTTGGGAGCCAGGCCACCATTTTGGGCTAAGCACGAGAAACATGCTTAAAACGCCAAAAGGAGCTCAAAAACACAAGAAACGATCGCTGCAACCAATCCCGTCCGTGATTCACTTGCACCATTCATTTACAAACCAAAGAGAGAATCTAGGGCCTGTAGAAGATTAGAGACCCAAGAGACCAGTAACTTAGCTTACAGTGCCCTTTTGTGCCATGTTGCGCGAAAGCTGCAACATGATAAAGAAACTATGAAAAACAGCGTTTCCCGGTACTGACTGTCTTAAGGGCATGTCAGTTTCCCCGTAAGAATGGAGCGAAAGCCCAGAGGAGTGCGGCAGAAGGCTGCACTTCTCTGGCAAAGTCTAGATCCTGGTGAAAACAACAGCAAAAAGTTTAGGGGTTGCCACATGGAAGGAAAATGACCCAGTATTAAGAAATCTTTCCTAAAAACCACGTCTCAGCCTGCGATTCAATTCCCCGCTTTTCAGTCCTGGGATTCCATCCAGCGCAGCGTCGGGGGCTGCCTCGCCAGGCCGGGGAACTACTGCGCGAAGTCTAGGAAGGGGGCCCAGGTGCGTTCGAATTTAGGCTTATTGCCGAGTCTAACAGCCGTGACTTTCTTGGCTGCCACTATGTCCCAGCATTTGGACAGCCACATTTGCATAGACGGGCCTTCCGGGTGTTTCCAGAGTCTGGCGATAGAAATTTTTGCGGCCGTGAGGAGGTGGGAGCAGAGATCCGCCAGGGTGCCTGTCAGGGGGAACTGGCCGTCTCCATTCCCCCCAGAAGCACGATTCATGGGTCACCCAGGGTATGGAAAGTCCGGTAATTCCATTGATCTGATCCAGGATCTTTTCCCAGAACTGGGTGGCTTTCGGGCAAGTCCAAAGGAGATGGAACAAGGTTCCCCGGTCCGGGCATCCCCTCCAGCACTGGGCAGGGATGGCTGCATTGCATTTGTTTAGAATTTTGGGGGTGCGGTACCATCTATAGCAAACTTTAAACACGCTTTCTTTGTTGGTCACGCACTTCAAGCTCTTTTGTGCGCGGGGCCAGATGTGCTGCCATTCTTCGGGTTCGATTGGTCTGCCGATGTCTTCTTCCCATTTAAGCATATAGGGCTCTTTTATCGAGGGGTCAGTCCTGTCCAGAATTTTGTACAAGTTGGAGATTTTCCCTTTTCGGGAGGCTTTCTGACAGAGTAAGCTCCTGTGCCGAAAGTTCTCTGCTGCCGTGTTTCCTGACTTGCTCGTTCGACATCCAGTGCCTTAGTTGTGTGTATGTGAATCTTTCGGTTTCCGGGATTTTGAACTTTGCTTTGCACTCCTCGAAGTTTAATGGGCGACCATTCTCGTAGAAGTTTGCTAAGGTCTCCCGGCCCCTGGCTCTCCACTCCACGAATTGGTTTGGTGCGATTCCTGGGGAAAAGTCAGGGTTGTCCCAGACTGGGGTAAGGGGGCCCATTACGCTCCTGCATCTCCACCGACGGGCTGCCGTCCTCCAGCTGGCTACAGTATTTCTGGTTGATGGTAGTGGACCCTCATTTGGGGGTCCCTTGGGTTCCTTGCTGTGGGGCAGCTATTCAATCGGGGTTTTACTCCAGTCTTCTTCAAGCTGCAGCCACCGGGGGCGGTTGGTCTGAAGCTTCCAGGAGAAGGCTGGGGCCAGTTGGGCCGCCAAGCAGTACCTCACCACATCCGGGACCCCCAGCCCTCCCAGGGCAGCACTCCGGAGCATGATGCATTTTGGGATTCTTGACTTCTTTCCTTCCCAGACGAGGATCAGCACCTCCCCTTGCAGCTTACGCAGAGCCTTCTCCCGGATCGCCACTGGCAGTGCCTGAGCAAAATATAGCAGCCGTGGGGTTAGGTTCATTTTTACCGCCATGATCCGCCGAACCACGAGATCTCCTGGGCTCTCCAGCGTCCGATGTCTTTTTTTAATTCTCTGAAGAGTGCCGGGAAGTTTGCCTTGTACAGCTTCTCGGTTTTGTTGGGGAGCTGGACTCCCAGGTAGTTGATGTTGCTTTTTGCCCAGGGGATCTGGAGCTCGGCTTCCAGCAGTGTTTTAGTCTTCTTTGGGATATTGATGCCCATGGCAGCAGATTTGCAGATGTTTACTGTGAACCCCGAAGCTGCGCGGAATTCCTTGAGGGACTGCCAAAGTGCTCTTATGGATTCCGTGGTTCGGGTGAGTGTGAGCAGCACATCGTCCGAATACAGTGCTATTTTCTATGACTCCTCCTTGACCGTAAGCCCATGTATTGATGGGTACAGGCGGATCCTGTCCGCGAAAGGCTCCATTGAGAGGGCAAAGATGAGGGTGGAAAGTGGGCATCCCTGCCTTGTGCTTCTGGTTATTTTGATTTGGTCGGATTTGACTCCGTTCAGTCGCAGCCTCGTGTGGGGATTTTGGTAGATGGCAAGGACCCACTTTGTGAAGTTTGGGCCGAAGCCGAAATGTCCTAAGACTTCCTTCAGGTACCCCCAGTCCAACATGTCGAAAGCCTTGTGCGCATCCAGGGAGAGGATTGTCATCTTGGAGCCCATCCTGTTTGCTGAGTCTATGATGTTAACGGTTCTACGGATGTTGTCTAGGGTTCCCCGCCCTGGGATGAAGCCTGCTTGATCCGGGTGGATGATTTCTGGGAGGAGCGGGGCCAGCCTGTTCGCCAGGATTTTGGCGAAGATCTTCGCGTCGTTGTTTAGGAGGGATATGGGCCTGTATGATGCGCACTGCGTGCGGTCTTTCCCAGGTTTCGGGATTAGCACAGTTAAGGATTCGTTCATGGATGGAGTCGTGGAGCCAGTGGAGAGGAACGAGTTGTATAGACTTGCCAGTTGGGTTGCCAGCAAGTGTGCGATCTTCTTATAGAATTTCGTGGTCAGCCCATTGGGCCCAGGTGTGGTATTCTTCAGCTGGCGGATTGTTTCGCTGACTTTTTCCGCCGATATTGGGCCCTCAGGTCGGACACCAGGTGGGAAGGTTGCCGCTTTGGAATTGGATCTAGGAACTGAGCAATGGAGTGGTCCGGGGTCGGGGTCCTGTCATGATTTCCTGGTGGTGTTCAGTCATTATCTCAAGCTTTTCCAGGTCTAGGTGGTGTGGGGAGCTGTTTTTATCCAGCAGGGCTTGGATGAAGTTCCTGGTTTGGAGCTTTTTCAATGTGTGAGCTAGGAGCCTGTTCGCTTTGTTGCTATTGAGATAGTAAAATTGTTTTGTGTAGGTTAAAGTTCTGGCGGCCCGGTCTGCCAGGTGCATCTCCAGTTCGCTCTTTGCTTTTTTTAGTTTGCGGTTCATTGTTTTCGTGTAGCGATGTTTAAGCTTGTTTTCCAATTCGACTAGCCGCTCTTCCAGTTTTCGCTGCTTCAACAGGTTTTGCCACCTGACCCTGCCTGAGGCGTCCATTGCCACCCCTCGGATCACCAGTCAGGAAAACAGTTTTTAAGGAACACTCGCTCTGAGGCCAAATTAAAGGTACCCCAACCCACTACTATTACACAGAGGTGCCCATTTCTCGAAATGGCAAGATACTGTCACCAGTGGATAATAGGTTAGCAGCACAGGTCAAATCTTTACAAGAACAAACCAAATAAAACGCACCAGAATCATTCTCATGCTCAGCGGAGGCTGAACAGGCACCACAGCAGTAGGCATGCTCTAAAACATGCTAGCAACACGTTTATTTTGTAATGTCATGAAAGCAGCAGGTTTCCACTTGCAGTCCTCACTCAGAGACATGGTAAAAAGCACCTTCCATTTCCATACTAAAACACAGCACCTGACCTAGTGGCCGCAGGTGTTCCCCCTGGTATCAGGTCCAGTGCCGCAGCCTCACTCGTTGCACAACAATGTGAATCTATTGTTTTGATAACCCCTCTTGAGGTTGTGTTGCCACATGCCATTACTGCACTTCTATTGAAAACCAAAATGCAACACCTTTCACTTTCTTGCTCAACTAAATATGAAATGTTATTGCTGAATTCATCTCACACGACATTAACGTGCTGCCCCATTTTAAATCCTGCATCTCCTGACTTGAGCCCCATGTAACCACTGATGACGCTGCACATCAGGAAAATACCTCCTTGATGTGTCCTTGCACACTTTTGAGATATTTTAGTTGTGGGTTATGTTTCTGTGATGATTAAGGAAAGCTAGTTGTAGGATATGCGGCTGTTCTCCCCAGCCCATGAAGGAAAGGGCCAAATTACCAAATGTGTTCTCTGCCAAGGTTGCCGAATTAGTAGTCCTGACTAGAGCATGCATATAAACAGAGTGTCACCATTAACATCAACTCACAGTATGTCTTTGGGGATGTCCATAATTTTGGTCAGTTCTGGAAGAAGCAAGTCTTCCTCACATTGTCAGGTTCTCTGATTTAAAATAATACTTACGTTTCTGCCATATTAGTTACTCTCCTGTTCACAAATTAACTTGCACTGGAAGTAATGAGTCAGGCAAACGCCCCCATTATTATCTTTACTGTAAGAGCTAGCTAACATACAGGATATGGCTCCAGAATCAGAGAATAGCTATTTGGTCTTAGGTGGAGTGTCTCCTGCAGCCTGCTAGCCTTTGGTGGGATGAACATGTCCACTTAGTCGCACTAAAGGTACTGTTGTCCTACTTGGCTCGTATTTATCCCAGTCTCGCGCATGTAGGAAAGGGGGTATGATTACTTCCCTCAATCGGGTCTGCTATGCCCCAGTTTTTTGCTCAATTGCTCAGCCGTACTGTAAACAATGCTTTATTTTCCAGTAACATAACATGGGCAAGGCAGTGAAATTACCCACAGGAGAGCACTCTCGCCCCTGGGGCCCTTTTATAATCAACTTCATCCGTTTGCAGAAATGTTTCAGATACCAGTATGTGTTAGTCATTGTGGATACCTTTTGGGATGTATCGAGGAATACTCCTATCGCAAAGCTGACACTATAACAGTAGTTAAGCTGCTAATGATAAATGTTGTGCCGAATTTTAGAGTCCCTGCATAAATAGCAATAATGTGACCCCTTTCTTGGGACAGATTGCGAAGAAATTGTGCACACAACACTCCAAATGAAACAGAAACTGCACTGACCTCACCATCCTCCACCATCACTTTGCATTTCAAGACCTCTCCCAGGGGTCTGTCCTTATAGTTTTTTCTCCAGGATTTCCCTCACCCTTACAACTGTGGGCTTTCTCTCCCCTTGGATTTCTCAGGGTTACAAGAAGTCTCTACCAGACCTTACTTTTTTCAGGATTCACAACAGGTCTGTCCCAGAAACTGGATTTGTTCAGGACCGACAACTTGTCTCACAATACCATGGCTTTGTTCATGATTCCCAGCAGATCTCTCTCAGATCGTAGCCTGGTTGAGGCTTCACATTAGGTCCTTCCCACACATTTTGGGTAGTGGAAGCATCAAGGACTGTGGGTGTTAGATGTGAAGGTGTTTGTGGCTTACTAGTAGCAGCAGAAAGTGCTTTTGGATAATCTCCATCTGATATCCATTTGGGAGGGCTATACATGGGGAGTGGACTGTCCTACTATACATTTTGCTGCAGGCATAATAATGTCAACAAACGATTTACTGGACAATCTCAAGACCAAAGGAGTGTGCATTCCCTCCCCGCCCTACCATTACAGAATTTGTTCTCCACCCCGCAGAAATGCTCTCCTCGGCCCCGGTGATTACATTGCTCACACGGACACCATAACTGTATACCATTGACATTAATTTATCTGTTCCCTTCCAAGGTTTTTGCTACAAAGTTTCAAGCTATTGATTGATAACAACAGAACATCTGGCACCAGCCAGTGCCCACCCCAAAGTGATCCACATTTCTTGTAATGGGTTGCATGGACCCAGGAGGGTATCTCCTTTTCAGTAACTGCAACTTGGGTGAGTGATATTTTCCACTTGTGGACATTCCCATAAACATAGTCTCTTGTATCCAGTGAAGGTAGCGCTCTTTCTGTCGCATTCCCTAAGGAAGGCTGCCTTTACCTAAGAGTAGACAGACTTAATACAGGAAATGAGACTCGTCTAGCACTGTAGCATCATGTCATCAGTCAAATGGGGATTTATGTAGGCGTCTTTGGTAAAGATGAGAAAAGACACATGGCAGAGCCCATTGAGACTTCATGGGGACTTAACCAGTTTTCATGTTTATCATACTTCGAATACTGAAACTACCAGTGGTAAGGCATGTTTCAACACACAATTTGGCAAGCTTATTTTTAATCATGCCATAGTATTTCTCGACTAGACCGATTGATTGGGGATGGTGAGGTCATTGTACTTTCTGTTTCATTTGGAGTGTTGTGCACAATTCCTTCGCAATCTGTCCCAAGAAATGGGTCACCTTATTGCTATTTATACAGAGCAGACTCGTATTGAGGCGGTAAAAGGTTGACTGCTCTGGCACCTTTACCGGTGCCATTAACCCCTTACCGCATACCTCGCAATGAGGTCCTATGTGTTGAACATTTTCATTGACCAACCTTTTGGAGACTTTTTTTTTTAAAATTTTTTTTATTATATTTTCAAAACCAAACAAAACACACATTACAACTGTTTCAATACGCAAAGAAAACATCATTAGACCATCACATTTCCATTAGAACTCCCCAACTCCCCACCCCCCCTTGAACTAGAGCCAGTTCTCACATGTCTACTGGAGCATTATCGGGTAGCACAATACTTAAGCGGTCATCATCCGAGTCCTCTGTTCCGTTGTTACCCTGGTGAGGATTTGCCATAGAGACCACCAATTGCCACCAGGCCAGCAGGGGCCCTACTTCCTCTTCGCCCCCCCTAGTGACCGCTTCAAACCAGACCACAGATTCAGCTTCGGCCCATTTTAAGAGGTCCACCCACCATAGCTCCACCCTAGGTCTGTGGGCCGCCTTCCAGCCCATGGCAATCCTGTGCTTGGCCAAAACATAAGCCAAGTCCTTCATCTTGCTTATGTGTTTTGAATGTCGGGGTCTAGGAAAAAGCCCAAGCATGCATGACCAGGTCGATTCCACGTCCAACATCACCCCCCCACCAGCCAGTTTTGTTTTAACCTCATCCCAAAACCTGTGCACTTCCGGGCAAGCCCAAAACATGTGTAGCAGCCCTGCATCCACCTCCCCACACCTGGGGCATTGCTGCGTAGCCGGTCCCCCAAACTTTGCAATTTCCCCGGGAGTCAGATAAGCCCTATGGGTAACGTACAATTGAAGTTGTTGGAATCTTGCATTCCGGGACACCTTTTTATGGTATCTCTGGGCCCACTCCCCTTGCCCATCTGTCATGGGTCCTCCCACCTCCTCTTCCCAATCTTGTCTCAATTGGAGAAATTCCTTCCCAGCCCTTACTTGCAGGAGCTCGTATATCCTCGATATTTCGTGCCCGCCTTCCGATACATCATACATAGTTTCCAGGGAGGCATCAGGATCCTCCGCAAGCACTGTCTCAGGCCATCTTTCTCTAGTCTTTTTCACAAGCCTAGCGTAAGTTATATATTGGCCACCATGCACCCCCGTCTCTTCCTGCAACCTCTGAAAGTCCAATGCCTCCCCTTCCTGCCATATGTCTCCGAGGGTGGCCAGGCCTACCTGTTCCCAGTATCTACGGACCGATTCAAGTAGTTGAGAGTCGCTCCCGCACAGCGCCACCAGTGGGGCCTGCTGGGAGTACAGCTCCGAATCCCCCATCATCCTCCATGTCCTTTGCCAGATCTCCCAGCCCAGCCTCAGCAGCCGCCCCCTGCCCACCAGTTTGTCCCTACGCAACCACACCACTTCGTTCAAAAAGTATGGGGCTGAGTCCCCACGCAGAAGCCTAGCCGCTGCTGAGTCTTCGGCCGAAAGCCACCTGGCCACATACAGCAGCTGCCCCGCCAGGTAATAGAGTTCAAAATTTGGCAGGCCTATACCCCCCTTGTCACACGGGTTCTGGAGCTTCCACAGAGCCACCCTGTTCCTGGAGTTACCCCATAAGAAACCCCTACACACGCTATGAAGTTTCACAAATAGGCTCCTGGGTATCAAAAACGGGACATTCACGAAAAAGTGCAAGAGTCTAGGCAGGACCACCATCTTGAGCAAGGCGGCTCTCCCCATCATAGTCAGGGGCAATCTAGCCCAAAATACCATGCTGTTCTTGATCCCCTCTGTCGCTTTTTCCGTGTTATGTTTGTGTTCCGCCTCGATCCTGTGGTAAATATTTACTCCTAAATACCTAAATGTCTCAATCTGCCACGGTATTGGCAGGATAGGCAGCCTCTGTAACGGGACATTCCTATATCCGCCCAAAGGAAACAGACTACACTTTCTAGGGTTCACCGATATGCCTGAAAGGGTGGCGTACCGTTCCATTACCTCCAACACATACTGCAGATTTTCTTCCGGATAACGCAAATAAAGAAGCATGTCATCCGCATATAGTGATATCAGGTGCCTACCACTTACAGTACTTATGCCCACCTCCCCATATTGTTGTCACAGGCATATTGCCAACGGCTCTAATGCTAGTATATATAGCATGGGTGACCAGGGGCATCCCTGTCTGGTCCCCCTGCTAAGTTGCCAGGTGTCTGAGACTGTGGACCCCGTTTTAACTCTCGCCATCGGGGTGCTGTAGAACAGAGGTATCCAGGTCCCATTCCTTATCCCCTCAGGACCGCTTTCAGCCAGGGCCATCTTACCGAGTCGAATGCTTTGACCGCGTCTAACGACACTATGGCCAACTCGCCCGTATCCTCCTCAGTTTGGTCAATGATATGGTGTAGCCTCCTATGGTTATCGGTGATGTTCCTGCCTGGAACATATCCCGTCTGATCTGGGTGTATCAACTTCCCAATCACCTTCTTCAGCCTATTAGCCAGCACTGCTGTAAGTATTTTGCTGTCCTGGTTGAGCATGGACAACGGTCTGTAAGACCCACACTCCAAGGCCGGCTTACCTGGTTTCAAGAGTGGGATGATCACGCCTCGCGGAGGGACAATGGGAGTTCCCCCTGCTCATAGGCCTCGTTGAAAGTGGCAAGCAGTGGCTGGATTAACTCCTGCTTATATGTTTTGTAAAACTCACTAGGCAACCCATCCGAACCAGGTACCTTGCATGTGGGCAGATTCTGAATCACTACCTCCAGCTCATCCGAGGTGACAGGTGCGTCTAACTCCGCGCATTCCAGGTCGTCCAGGGTGGGCAACTCTATGTCCTCCAATGTGTCCAGTATGTCTTGACACATATCCTCCCCCGTGTCCTCGTACAAGTGTCTGTAAAACTTGAGGAACTCCTTGTTTACCCCCTCTTGGGTGTTGCAGATGCAACCTCCCTCATCTCTAATCTCACTGATCACTGAGCGGGGGGTCTCACTCTTATATAGCCAGGCCAGCAATCTGCCCGGCTTGTCGCACCCTGCGTGTATCCTCTCCGTGTATTTCCTATAATTGAGTCTGCACAGCCTATCCCAAAGTGCACTGCAGGACAACCGTAGCTCTTTTATCTTGGTTCTGTTATCATGGGCAGTGTTCTCGCAACGTGTGAGATCTTCCAGCTCCCTTTCCGCTTCTTGGAGTTCCTTTTCTATACCCCCCTGGAGCCCTTTAGCTTTGGAAATGGCTACCCCACGCACCACCACCTTGAACACTTCCCACAGTGTGCCCACAGAACGTACGCTTCCCGTATTTATATCAAAATATTCTTCGATGGCATCCCTCAGACCCTCCCGGAACCCCTTGTCCGGCAGAGCCTCGGTCCTGAGTCTCCATGTTGGGATCCGCGGTCTTGGGGGCTGGTGTCTCCACTCTACTACCAAGGGCGAGTGGTCAGATAATACTCGGGCCTTGTATTCTGCTCCCACTATGTCTCCCACTTTCTCGGCCGTTACAAACATATAATCTAGCCTTGTGTGCAAATCATGTGGCGCTGCGTAGTGTGAATATTGCCTATCCATAGGATGCAACCTTCGCCACACATCCTCTAGGCCTAGGTCTTTCAGTAAGGTTCCCAGCGCTTTAGCCGCCGGCACGGTTTTCCCTGCCCTGTCCATTGACCCGTCCATCCTGTGATTCAGGGTACAATTAAAGTCCCCCCCACACCACCGTACCCCCTGCCAGGGGGCCAAGTTTACTGTAAAGGGTCCTAAAATAAGCCGCTGTGTCGTTATTGGGGGCATACAAATTTATGATATGCACTTCCCTGTTTTCCAGGAGACCCGTTACCACCACCATTCTACCCTCCAGGTCTACCGTAGAGCCAAGCACCCGAAACGGCACATGCAGCGCCACCCAGGTAATAACCCCTCTAGCGTACGCCGAGTACACAGCACCCACAACATTGCCCTTCCATTTCCTCCTAACCACCTCCAGCTTCTCCCTAGTGAGGTGGGTCTCCTGCAGCAGGGCTATGTCTATACGCATCCTCTTTAAGTACAGCATCACTTTATTTTGTTTCAGGTAGCTGTTAAGGCCCCGTACATTCCAGGTCACAACTTTGAGATTACCCAATGCCATCTGTTCGGACTATCCCCATCCTAACCCTTCCCTTAATGCTCCCCTTGCAAGTTCGTTTTCCGGCTCTCTCCCTACTATTTACAAACAAAACCCCCCTTCCCCATCCCCCAAATCTACAGCACACAACTCCCCCCCTCTCCCTTCCCTACCAACCCCCAACAGTTGCCCAGCTCCATCGCTGGATCTCAGGCCTACCCACGTCTGGACCTGTCTCGTATCCGAAAACAAGGACCCCGCAGGGCGTCACCAATCTAACAGTGACCTAACTAAGTATACTACTATTGGGTTCAGAGGGTGCTTCTCAGGAGCTCCCGGTCATCTATTTAGGAGAAGTGCGTCCAACGGGACCCGCCGGCAGATACCGTGACTTCCTCCCCACAAGCACAATACCATTCTATATTCCAGTCCCAGTGTCATGACTATGGCACCACGGGTGCCTCCGCAACGTGCTACTTATCTCCAGCCGCTTCCATCTGGACATCCGGTTCCTGAGGTCGACCCTGCATATCCAGCCAATCCATCGCTTCAGTCGGCGTCTCGAAGAAAAGGGATCTGTTCTTGTAAAACACCTTTAACCTGGCAGGGTAGAGCAACATGTAGCGATGGCCTGCTTCTCTAAGCCTCCTTTTCACCGATCCGAAGTTCATTCGACTACGCTGTACAAGCAGCGTATAGTCCGGATATGCCGTTATTTTTGCTGACCCCCTTTCTATCGTTCCTCCTTTCCGGAAAAATTCGAGAATCTTCTCGCAGTCACGATAATTCAAGATCTTCGCGATCAGCGGCCGCGGGGGGGCTCCTGGGGCCGGTCTCCTGGTCAAGGCCCTATGCGCCCTTTCAACCGCGAACCCCTGGGTCAACTCCCCGCCTGTAATCTCCTGCAAGAGCATGGTTTCAACGTATTCAGTGGGGTTCGGTCCTTCCATCCCTTCCGGTACACCCACTATGCGAATGTTATTGCATCTGGCGCGCCCCTCTGCTTGCTCTGCTCTGTCCTCCAGATTGCCTACTCGTTGCACGAGGGCATGAAGCTCCTTAGCATGTGCAGCGCACGCCTCCCTGTTCGGGGCCAACTCCTTCTCCAGTGCCCCAGTGCGCTCCGCGATCGTTCGCACGTCCTGCCTCAGCAGGGTCACCTCTTCCTGGACCGCTCCGGTCTTGAGGTCCAGGCTCTCCTGCAGCTCTTTCATGGCTAGGCCCAACTTCGTTTCCCAGGCTACCTTCAAGTCAGCAATTGCTGCCAGCACCTCCTGGATAGTACCCGGTGGGTCCGCCACCGCCACAGGGGTCTCTTTACTTTTGCCCCCCTCCGCGCCCGGGGGCGACTTGGCATAGGCCTCCATCGTGAGCTGCTTGATCCGGGGTCGCAGCACTTTGGAGGACATCCTGCTGCGTCAGTCGGGCAAAACCCTGCCGTGCTTCTCTTCACACCACTGTCCGCGTGGTCACAAACCATCCACTGCTGTCCAAACCTGCGCCTGTCCGCCGCACACGCCCAGAGTGGGCTGTGTCCTCCCACATACTCACGCGCCCTCGGTGTTATGTTACCGGGCTCTGCCGTGCATCATCCATGAACAGCGCTCAAGAGCGCTCACCCATCCCCTTCGTGCCTTTGCTTCGCAGGCACAAGGCCATCCGGTGTATAGGGCGGTCACCAATGTGGCACTCCCGCACCCATATTCAGGGGGCCCCCGTGTGCTTCAGCACGTTCGGCTGATCCGCGCCGACGTTCCAAGGCGCAGGTCCGGCGTGATCAGGCCAATGCACACTCATATGGTGTGCCGTGTCCGTGTTGGACCCTATGGTGTCACAGCATCCACTTCACTCCGTGTCTCCAAGGGGGGGCCCAGCACACCCCACAGCGCCCACGACTGCCCTCCTCTCAGGCAACCCAGCCCGAGGGTATCCAGAACGCACTGTAGATCAGCCTCAGTCTGTCGGCAGTCTCAATGGGGTTTTCCCCTTCTCAGAGTAGGTTCGCAGTGCCGAGGGGCCTGCAGCAGCAGCCGCTCCCACGATTTCACCGCTCACAGGGTCCGCGGCTACTTTGTTGCCGATGCAACAATCACGCGGCCTTTCCCCTCCAGCGCTGCCACAATGTGTCTTCCTGGGCGCCATCGGCGTTCCAACGACTCCGCCGCGGGCCCAGTCACGGTTGGCAGTTGGCTCGGCAGGATCCTGTGCCCTTACAGCCCGTGGGTTAAATCCACTTCAGGTTTGTGCGTCCTCCGTCGTGCGCTCTCTCTCCGCTTCCCAGTCCGCCCGCGGCCGATAATTGCGGAGTTCACCGCAGGGGCCTTGCCAGTCCTAGACGGACGATTGCAGCGGCGCTCTTGCGATCTCTGCATCTCCTTTGTTACAGCCGCCATTTTGTCCTTGTCCCCGATCCGGGACCTGCGGCAGACAAATAGGGATAGTTCGGGATCCGAACCTTCTACACCCACCAGACTTTCAACGGGTGTCGCCTCCATGTTCACACGCATGGATGTAATTTTCCAGCGCCAGCTGGTCACCGCACGCGCACCGCTCCCACAGGATCATCTCAGGATCAACGGAGCTCCACACGAACACGACCCTCTACATGGCCGTCCAAGCCACGCCCCCAACCTTTTGGAGATTTTTCCTTTTTCCGATGGGGAGTCTGATGGAGAAACACAACTTGCAATAATAGATTAGAGGACTGTATGATTTCATCCACAATTCAGAAACATATAAGGTGCTAGGAACCTGTAAGAAACCCCCACGTTCTGTCGATGCGTCCTGCACATTGTTTGCTTCAGGATATTTTCTGTTGTTTGTAGTTCTTCCTATAGAACAAATAGGTGTTCATCCATCCACTACTCACTTTAGCTCTATTAATAAAGACCAAATTGTTTGGACCACCAGAAGTCAGTATCATATCTACCATTGATCGGCCTACAATGAGGCTACAAGCATGTGTGCTGGTGTGCCATTCACTTGTAACATTCTTTGATTCTGGACTGTTTTCCCTGTCATCTGACCCTGAAGGGCTGCTTGCCTACCATGGATGGTGCTTTGCTTGGAACCTGCTAACCCTGAAAAGGTTTCCATGCTTTGCCAATGGATTGATTTCCAGAGTTGGAGAAGCCAACTCCCCAAAATATAACTGGGAACAGAAGGCTAAATCCTGATAGTGAGACCAGCCTGTCTTGCTATGAAAACTTTCATTCAGAGCCCAGTTCTGGTGGTGGTGGATGTTTCAATGCACAGAGTGATCCAGGTCAATTACAATGGTTCCTAAAATGCCAAGGGTCTTGGCTAGTGCTTAGAAGTGCACTGCAGGAGCTAATGAAATCTATGATGGTTGACCTGAACATGGACAATCATGAAAGATTACTCAAATAATTATCCGAAGATTAGCTCAAAGTCCCTGAGCCTGCATGGTGCTACCTCGCTGGGCACTGAAAATTGATTTGCGCAGATCAGAGCATTTTCATCCCAAATTTAAGTACTGTCCAGGAGGCATCCAGAGGGGTATTTGAAGTTGGGGAACCCGAGTCAGCTGAAGCTTTCCAGTAGTGAGTGCTGAGCATGGAAAACCTCTGAAAAGATTTGATTTCTTGTCACTGATAACGGAAAGTCCCCAAATGGCTCTAACGTAATCATATTGCTGCCTGTCAATGAAAAAGCACTTTCTTCCTCGACTTCCTTCATGTTGGGACTTTGTCATTTTCTTGACTTCTTCTTCATTGCAGGAATCCAGGAATAGTATTTGACCTTGTGGAACCCATGTTGGATACCGCCCTAAGATATTTTCAACATTTTGTGTTTATTACTGAATTAAATTGCCTTAATTGTTCTAGTATTTTGACAATAAAAAAATCTATATGTGTTTAACTTAGTTTTGACTTTACCATTATTTTATCTTTTACTGTGAATGTTGATTACATTTTTTTAAATCTAGTTACTCCTATTGCTCTTTTTATAAGTAATCCTTGATTGTGCACAATGTTGTCTAAGAGTAATACAAGGAGTACCAATCAGCTTTGTTGATTTGCCCATCACGAACCCTCCCCTAAATGCTGTGATTTCTTGAAGTGCCAAATGTCATAGTCGTAGGATCAACAGACAATTCAAAGCTCAGGTTATAAAATTGAAGGGACCTCATTACAAGTTTGGTGTTAATTTGGTGGTCAATCTGCTGAATTACTGTCAAACTCAATTACCGTTCCGTTACTGCAATTTGGTCTGTGAAGGCATCATGAAGTAAGACACAGACAACAGATTAATTTTTCTAAAAATAAAATGGTTTATTTCTGTATGTCATGATGGAGTAAGGCCTAACTTACCCTATGCTAAGGTGGGATTTGCCTACCTCAAGAAACTACGGATAGTGTGTGTAATTAAGTTCAACTGAAAGGCCCGTCTGTGTCCAAAACCTAAACTTGCCCTCACAACTAAAGATATACAATGTGTAGGGACGTCAGCAACAAAAAGAAACAGTGTTCAAAAATAAAGTTCTGAGCTTCATCCAGCTCCTGGCTTGCTTTTCAGCTTCCCTGTCCTAAAGTTCAAAACAATTCCACAAAAAGGCCTTGGGGGTCCCTTCCCCAAGTTCAGCACAGTTTCAAAAGGTCTCTGGGTTCCCTTCCTCAAGTTCAACACAGTTCACAAAGTCTTGGGGTTCCCTTCCCCAAGAAGGCAGCTTTTCCATCTTCAAACCACAGTCAGTTCAAATCTCTCGGCTTTCAATAATGTTTACATATCAACTTTATAACCTTTCAGGCTTTTCAACAGTTCCTATAGAGTTATTCTTTCTTTAATCACTTCAACACTTGTAAGGCAAAACATCTTCAGTATCTTAACTTTCCTTGGTTCTTTCCAAGTAGGGGTTACTCGGTCTAGGCACAATTATTAGACCAAACAGTTCACCCATTACAGGTCACGCAACTGATAACCATTGGCACTTTGTTATATTCATGTATTCTCATAGGACTTCCTTGCCAACAAAAGCTTTCTCTCTGAATCTATGTCATTAGTCCACTTTCAAATGTGTTTCTCTATGGCAGTTTCTTGACGTGACTTTTACAGAACTTTCTTTGTGGTGTTCATTCCTTTTCATCACCTTGCTTTGATACTGTACATAAGTGCACAGCACTTGATTTTCTTTCACATATTTCATGAGTGCTCATTACAGGCTTTCACAGTATTCATACTTTCACATTGTCTATCTCTTGCTCTCACTTACTCAATACGTGCTCTTCACTGATGTTCACTTTGTTCATAATTCCACATTGCTTTCTTTTTACTTGTGCAGTGTTTTCATATACGTTGCATATCTTTCTTCTAGTTCGGTATTCAATATACTGTTTGTAACTCAAAAGTACTTTGCAGCTTGTTCGGTATTCAAATTTCTTCCATTAGGTCTCCAGACCCATTAATTCTAAGTTGTCATTCGATTGTCATATTCCTCTGCCCAAATCCAGCCCCTGGAGCGTCTTGGCATGAGTTTTACCCCTCTCTGTCACTCACCAGTGTATCACTGCTCCTCCGGGTGTGTTTCGTTTCTTCTCTGGCTTTCTCTCGCTCCCCTTTCACTTGCCTGGAGCTCCAGCGAGGAGTGCTGGTCTCTTCCGATCCTTGCTTCGGTGGTTGGATGTACATTGGAGACTTCTGTGTCCCACAGCTCCGGCTGTGGACACACGGCACAAGGTTCCGCAGGGCTCTCGATTCTCTCGTGGCCCGCTCCAGCCTCTGCGTATTCCTCATGTCGGGTTGCCACCTCCTTCTCCCCAAGCGAGTTTCTCCCTGGCTCTTGCCTGTCTCTCCTTTTATGTACCTGTAGACTCTCAATTGGCTGCAGGTGCAAGACATGTGCCTGGCCATAGTTAACTTTATTAGTGGGACATGCCTGACCTTGGAAGTGGTACTCATGAATGGGAATATGAATGTGGGACAGACACACTTTGTGTGTGTGAAAGAAGGAAAGAATGACAATAACCTACAAAGGCAGGGGGAGGGTAGGGTGTATTCTGACAAGGGAAAGGGGGATACTATGCCTCACCTAAAGACATCCTCTCCCCACTCCCCAAGGTCTCTCTACCCAGGTGATCCTTCCTTGCATATCCACCCCCACGCTCGGGATCCAAAAGCAATGGCCTTTACCGGGCCAAATGAGATGAAGATCCCAGGGAGTAGATGGAAGGATGCCCTCAGGTTCCTACCAGGTCCCATAGGTTTACCATTGGATTATGAAAGGTGGTAATTCCCCATTTTCTGAATCCATAGGGATTTTTGGCAGATTTACTGCTGGCAGCATTACCGCAGGGTAAATCCACTGATACGTGGAGATAAAGTGCTAGATTTACCTCCAACTTGTTGCTGGAGGTAAATTCTATACTTGACCTCCAAATTTATAATTCAGCAGAGCAGGGAAAAACACCAGTAATTATGTTACCTCCAAAAAAGGTGCAGGTGGTGTAATTATAATTACCACCACTTTATTCCACTCCACCAAACTTGTAATGAGACCCAAGCACTTTTATTAAACAACATAAATATGCTAAGGGATTCAGTAAAATGGAAAACAAGGCAGTGGCCAGCTGAAAAGATGATGAACCAATCAAACTTTCTAGAGGACCGTAGTTCATCAGTCCTTCCCTCTCTCCCTTAGTCAGGCCATTGGTGGTCAAAAAGGTTACCCGTAGTCTTTGGGCTTTAAACTCCAGCACTTCTTTCATTGCTCTTGTTGCTGGTAACTTTCTCTTTCTTCAAACTCATCAGTATGATTTTCTTCGCCATAGCTATCACCACCACTTCTGGTTCCCACTGTAGTTTAGATCTGAACCAGGCATCAGACTCCTTGTGATACTAGCCAAGATCTTGGTTGGTGCAGAAATTGGCAAGTGGTGCCCTCTTGGTGTCAGTGTCAGACCTTACAACAGTCTCCTCCATCCCTTGCTCTCAGGCTTACTAGCAAGCTTGTGCCCCTTCTCTCTAACACCTCCCTCTTCTTCTCGACTGTTCGATCTTCCACCTAACCCTCCATGGCCTTTCACTCCTCTTCAATGATTCATAATGTTCTGCTCTTCTCCTCATCCCCTTTTATCTTTCCTCCTTTCCACTCGCCTGCTTGACCAATGATTTTTTGATAGACTTCAGCTGGCCATCCTGCCTTCACAAGAGTGAGAATTGGTCTGCTCATGAAAAACTATCGATGTACGTACCGTTTTCATTTCTCTGTTACTACTTTGTGTAGCTCCATGGGCAGAGCCTCCATTGAGGTTCTCGTTGAGATGCAGTGAGAGGGATTCTGCTGGTCCACTGTGCATTTGCGACCATGGAATGACAGTAGTTCAGAATCAAGTGTCCCTGTTTGAGCGGGGCCTGCCACCAGACACTGCCTCTGCAGAAACAAATTGTTGAGATTCATTCATACCAATCTATCCGTGGGGACCCACAGGCAGGTCTGAGGGGGACAGATTGCCTGAAGGATCTCTCATAGCTCTCTGACAAGCGTTCCTTATTGATGGGCTGGGGCCCTGCCACTAAGGGTCTGCTCAAGCATACATGGTTAGGGTTGGGCTCAGGGACCTGAGGGATCCTTTATTTCCCTCCTTGGTGTCCTATGTCACATTGTGTATGATTTTCCTCACTCCCACGGTTCACCCATTTCCATTCTGTAACCTAAAGCATGGATCCTTGTCACGCTTTCCAATGGGAACAGGTTACCATTGGCTGCCAACTTCTTCTCTGAGCAGGGCATAAACATGGGCAGCACACTTTGTGGTGGCATTAGAATAAAGTCAAGACTGAACTGAAAGAACTGTATCCGCAGCCCATAGTGACTGTACTAATTGAAACATTATAGAGCTTCTGTGTTTTAAAAGAAAAGCCATACGAGACAACAAGCAGCATTATGAGTAAAGTGCATGCCCCCGAGCTTAAGAAGTTCATGGACAAGAAGCTATCATTAAAACTTAATGGAGGTCGCATGTCCAGGGCATCTCCGTAGGTCATGAATCTTGTGATTGATGACACTATGGAGACTGCTGCTGGAGGCCAGCAAAACAACATTGGAATGGTGGTTATCAGGGGCAACAGTATCCTATGTTGGAAGCACTGGAGCGAGTATGAAGACCTTAATTCAACAAGGACACTTTTGTAACTCATCTTAATTTGTGCTTTAAGATGTGAATATTCCATCAATTATTTCGACTGTCTGAAAATTCAGTTTCTTTTTTTTATAATTAAACTTTGTTTTTTGTATAAAAAAAAACTTTAAAAAATGCAATACTTATGTTCCCTTAACTGTGCAGGTTCTGAGTTATGGTTATTATCTAGAGTGTCCAGGACATACGCATTGTATATGTGCAGCTAATATTCTGCACTGACATGAAGAAAGACTATTGAGCTTATATAGAGTGTGGTGTGAAGACTGCCGTGCATCTGCTGATGAAGACCTTTGTCATCTGCCGATGGAGAATGACAGAACACAGCTGCATCGTGACCTTTGCATTCTAGTGTAAACCAGGATGGCAGCGCTGTGTCGATGGTGGATACACTGACATGAACAATGGAAATGACATCAAACACCGCCCAGTCTTCGTCAAACCGCTGGCGAAAGTGATGTCAACCACCATGCAGCATCGGCCAGACCACAAGCGGAAATGACGCTGCCACACCCACTGCTACAGATCTCCAGCAAGGCAGTGATATAGGTCCTCACAGATGCAGGGTGCAGGGACAGAATAAGCCCAGAACCCATACAATGATAACCAAAATAATCAATCATTGCAGGTGCAAGAGCTCCGTGTTTTACGGACACCGAAATGCAGGTATTAGTCGACAATATGATGCGAGTGGAAGCATGACTCTTTGTTGCAGGGTTACGTATATTGAATGCAGTGAAAAGATGTGCATGTGGATGGCACTGGTTATAGCAGTCAATGCAGTGTCCTCTGTGCTATGCGAAAACGAAGACCTACGAAAGAGGTGGAATGACCTAAAGCGTGTCCTGCAAAATAAATACCAAAGGTGTAGGCAGCCAAAGACGACACTGGTGAGGGGAGACCTGACTGACACCATTATATGGACCACTTGAGAGAGATACACACACACACGAACGCATGCACGCACGCTAGCCCTGTTAGTAGCTGGTCAACATGACCTTATCCATGAGGCCAGAAGGCAGTCCAATGCTGCAGAACAACAGGAAAGGATCCTCCAACAGCTTAAGCAGCACAAACAGCTCCTTACATGGCATAATGAAATCCAGACATTCAAGAAGGAATCCCTAGACAGGCGCACATCATCTATCATGGGCCTTCATGAACAGGCAAGGGAGGCCCTAATACTGACCGCTAAACGCAGGAGGAGGATGCAGCGAAACAATGCAGACTAGCAGCATCAACCAGAGGATACAACTGTGCTATGTCAGCTGGTGGTATATAAGCACCTGGACATGGTTTGGTGTAGGGAGGCCACCAATACGGAACAGGCACAAAGAACGAACTAATCAAAAGAACCCTAATGATGGTGCGCTGTTGTGAAACTCACAGGGTCATTGTCATTGCACACATATGACAAATCTTGTCTGTTCCATGGATCCATATCCCAGTTGAGTCACATTGACACCAGGTCAGGATACTGCATGTGAGGCAACATGTATGGCATGCTGTCATTCTCACAATGTTGGATGTGTACAGATATAGTTCCTGGAGGGGAAAATGCAACGTTAAGAGGTAGGTTATCATACCCTTCGGATGTTGCATATATAGCTACCAATGGGAACATGATATGCATTTTTGTAGTCTTGGTTACCTACCAGGCAGGGGCCCTGTGAGAGGATACCAATGTTGATGGACCACTGATGGTGGTGGCAGAGTGAACCCACTTGTGTTCTAAGCCATTGTGCCCTATGCAGATTGAGATACATTGTGTAATGGCGAAGTCCCAGGTGTGTCCTGCATTCTGTGGCATTTTACGCATCTCTAGAAGTAATCATGAATCCGTGCCTGTTGCATGGCTGTGTAGTCTAATGAGTGTGTGTGTGAATCCTACCCTGCTGGGCCCTCTCTGTTGTCTGCTTCATCCTTGCTGTGCTGTTTACGTCCTCTAGCAACAGCACACACCTACGCATGGTAATGTTGTGAAGGATGCTGCACACATTTCCACGGGCATACATGAGCATGCCTCCTGTACAGTGCAGGCAGTGCCATTGGTTCTTCAGCACTGTAAAGGCACATTCAACAACATTGCATGTCCGTGTGTGGGCTTGACTGTAGTGCTGGTCTGCTGCTGTTTGTGGATTGTGCACAGGTGTCAGGAGCCATGGTCTGTATGTGTAAGCAGCGTCACCAGTAGGAAAATAGGGACATACATTTGACAGATTTGTGGCATGCTCATAGACAATGCAATACAGAAATTGCCTGCATATGTGTTTCAAAAGTTACCAATCAGCCGTGGTCTCCTGTTGCTCATGCTACATATCAATCGTGGCACACAACTTTTCTGCATTGCCATGGCGTCATGTGTCGAACCTGGGAACTTTGCTCATATATAGACAAATATCATGTTTGTATCACACACAGCCTGCACAATGATGCTGCGGAAACGATTACAATTCCAATAATTTGTCATGGGGCAGAGAGGGTTCATTACGAGTTGTGCAGTATTCTGGCAGTAAATCCACTGGAATACTGCCCAACGGAATTACCGTTACTGCCACTTGGTCTGGTGGAATTACTGCTGGATTACAAGTGGTGTGCTGGAGTTAATCCCCATTTTTTGAGAGTCCATTGGACTCTATGGGGCATTGTTGGTGGAATTACTGCTGGCGGAATTACCACTACAGTAATTCCACCGATTTTGATGATTTTTGCCAAAACGTGGGAGGATATACCTCCAGAATGGGGCTGGAGGCAAAGCTCCCACTCCAGGGCCATGCACTTAGTATGGTGGAGCGGGAAAAGCAGCAGTAATTCTGTTACTGACAATTATTTCTTGCACCTCCATGCTTGTAATGAGTCCCACTTAGTGTGTGTTATGTTGGGGAGGCTACCCATATTGTAGAATTCAGTCTTAATGATGTTGATGGTGGGGGTATCAGTTGGGAATATAATGTGCTCCCTGTGTCAAATCGGGACAATTCGTACCTTCTCCTCAGAGGGAAGACACTCCCTTTGAGGCTAGGGAGCTGGGCCCACTCAGCAAATCCCTCCCCAGGGGTCTAGGCAAGTGGGACGTCAATGGGAGTGACTCCCTTCTTGCAGGCAAGGACCCCCATTCTGATAAGGAACACCCAGTCCAGCATTCATTTTCCGCCTACAGTGCCGGGGGATCTGAGCGTAAGCAGTAGGAGTGGGAGGAGGCTTGCAACAAGACAACGGCATCGCCTCAGTGAGAGGAACTGCAAGGAACAGACCCGTTCTAACATGAACCAGATCCCATCCAACTAGTTGTTTAAGTGTGCCGGGCCAGCCGGGTTTGGGCCCGAGCAGTCTCCAAAAAGTGAGACTGAGCTTGGGCCCTGCCGGGGCCCCCGGTCCCACCAAGCCACAGCGGGTTATCATCCCACCACGACCACAGCCATGACTGGAGATGAGCTAGGCGGCCGCCACCATTAATGAGTCAGGCAACAGCTGTGACTGACAGAAGTGCCAGCCAGTAACATTGTCGCGCAAACTATTTGAGCAATGCTGTGACCGGCTGATACTTCTGCCAGTCACAGCTGCAGCAGGAAGTGCACAGCTTTTGTAAGCTGTAACTTCCTCTGGTGACCCTTCGCGAGGGACACCAGAGGAAGTTACAGACAGTCCCAGCCTGGCCAGCCCTAACTTGAGGCATGCAGCATTTTGGAATGATTTACTTACCTACCTTCGGCACTGTATTCCAAGCCTCTGGTGCGATGACCACCATCCGACAAGAACTCACCCGAAGAGAAGGGGAAGCCACACATTCATTGGAAGTGACTGCTGCCACTGGCTTTGCTGTTGCTTGTTGCAGTCTCAACTGGTCGAGGAAAACTTCTCACTTCAGTGTGTTCGCCTCAACCAGCTGAAACTGCAACAGACACATCTGTTGCTCTCGCTTTCTTTACTTCTTTATTCTTTTTCCCTTTACTTTCTGCTCTCTGTTCGCTCAGCTTTTTCTTTCATTTTGCTCCCTGCTTTGTAATGAGTGCTTGCATTACAGACTAAAGTCCTGAACACGACAGAAAAGGCTTTATATTTCCACAATATAAAGGCTTTTCTGTCGTGTTCAGGACTTTAGTGTAATATGCGTTAAAGTGTCTGCTTCACTGGACAAGCAGTGCCAAGTACTGTACACAATCAACACTGCTGCACGTACACTGTCTGAAAAGAGCAGCCTCCGGTACGCTGGCTTCAAAGCAGTCATGCACATAAAATGGAAATATTCAATTACGCGTCCAAAATTTGTTTAATCATTATCTTTTGAAAATGTAAAGTAAGCAAGACTCATTGTCCCACTAAAAAGTGAGGTGCAACACCCATTATTGACAATAATGCATACATGGCTCGAAACTGCTGGGTGCTATTCAGAGCTCGCTTGTAGTTTGCCACCAACAGCTACCAGGTGCTACTTTGGACTCCCCAGGCCTTTTGACATTATACATGCAGATGTGACATTACTCCTATGTGCTTGGGAATGCTAATAAAGAGGGGTTAGGACATACATCTAGATGACCTTTAAAGCATAAGGGCTCATATACAAAGTGCATAAAGTTATACGTTCCATCTCATGTTTGGAGTGAGTTGTGGCACTGGCTCCTCTGTCCCCAGAGGGAGCTCCTGCTTACTGGGTGTTGCCCGATACCCAGGAGTTGCTTCTAGCCATTGTCCTTTGTGAAAAGCAAGCTGGCTGGCAAAAAGGGAGACGAACAGCTGAGGAAAGGCAGTGGGAGCAACCTCGTGCAAAGAAGTACTCCCATGAAGTTTATTATGTGGAGTTCTGGGAAATTATCAATTAATTTTTTAGACATTTGAATGCACCTGCTAATGTACCTCAACAACTACCCTTTCGTCAATGGCCCCAGTTAAGGCTCCAATAAATAAATAATGATGTTGAGCTTTCATTTGTTATACTTTAAGGCATGTAGGAAGCAGTCTGTGTTACGATATGTACTTAGTAATGTAGGCCAGACCACTTTTACATGTTCGTCTTTAAGCCACGCCCATCAATTCCTAGGCCATGCCCATCATGCATGCCACCCCCCCAAATGAGCCCCCCCCCTTCAATTTCTTACCCCACTGAAAGCACTGCATCCAACCAAAAGTTTTGATCAAGGCTTGGAGAGGTAAAACGCTGGCGCATGGCAGCACTCGCCAGAGCTCCCACCGACCCTCTCACTTGACTAATATAGCAGGGCATACATCCTGTCACAATGATCACTTGGCTGTGGTTCAGCTTGCTGTATGAATTGTGTGTCTTGCCCACCTCAAGGTTCAAAACCTTCTCATGAGAAAGGCAATTTCCCCTGTTTCCTCCAAGCTCCATGAACTTCAACCAAAACATAATTCTTGTAAACAAATCAGTGGAAGGTCCAGATTGGGGATACAATGAAACTATCTAATTGCCCACACCCTTTATCACAACTTCAAGATGGAGGGCATTTACATGTTAAGATAGATGCTCTCACATGATTGGGTGGCAAAATTAGACCTAGGGGATGCTTTATTAATTCCCATATGGCCCCCTCATCAGTTTCTTCAATTAGTTTGTGAGTGCCCCAAATGTCAGTTGACTTCCCTTCCTTTTTTTAGTGCAATGGATTTAAAAGTACACAAACCACATAAGACACTAACCTCACATTATATACATCGTTGTAGAAACAAGTAGAGCAAAAATAGGACTATAGCTTTATTTCACCAGTCCTGAGTAGGAGATCACGGTAACAATTTTAAAAAACAGTGTTTTTAAAATGTTATTTACAGTGAAAGAAAATGCAAAGCACTTTAATGTCATGTGCCTGAGTTTTTATTTCACACACCCTGCAATGATATGGTCCTCTCCCATTGAGGACCACCCTCCATTCACAACTTTTAATGGACATTAGTAGTTCCCTAGGAACCGCTGTGCCTGTGCTACAAACCTCTAATCTCCCTTTTTGTAGTGCTTCGTTAACACAAAGCATAACTTCAAGGGGAGCTACTGCTCCTCCCTGCTTTGAAGGCTCACAGGAAAAGGTGTGAATATGCCCAGCTAGGAAGGCTTTGGACAGCTGATGTATGTGGGACTAAAAAGTAAGGGAGTACTGGTACTCTTCAACCATGGGGAAGTCCGGCCCTCAATACTGCCAAAAATAAGCGCAGGTACTGAGGGCCGCTGGCCTCTTTAAAGCACTCCTTCTGAAGCTAATTGTGAAATTCATCTAGTGTGCTTTTCTCAAAGTCAATCCGTCGTCACATCGCTACTTTTGAGCATGGCCACAATTGAGTTGCTTTTACTTCACTGCTATGGAGTTTGAATTTCAATTGCTACATGTGCATTATTATAAAGGCACGTCCAATGCTTTGACGCATTCGTCCTCTGGGGCCTTGCGCGTGTGGGGTTTCAGGGCTGCCTCGCATTTCTGAGGTAATCCGTTATCTGGCGGCTGACCGCGCGATGCAGTTCGAGCAGTGCGTGTAAGCACGTTATATAAACTGTTTACTCTCTTCCAATTCAGAAACTTTCCACTCAGAGACATCCTTTGTTAAACAAAGGCATTTTGAAAGAAGACGGGCGTGCACAGGAACTAGGAAAAAAGCAGTTGTAGACATCATATTTCAAACAGGCTTCTATTAGATGACTCTGCGCGTGCTTATAATTCTACGGTGACAGCTGTATTCCCTTTTCATCTTGCCTTGACAGGGCAGTTATTTGCCCTCTGCTAAAGGGCTCTGTTACTTTCCTATCTTGAAGGTAACTAACTGGTCGCAGTGGCGGCAGTGGGCATGAGGTAGGTGGGCCTAGCATCCACTGAGGCTGCGTTCAAATCCTTTAACACCCCTTTCACAAAGTAGTGACATTTGATTTGCAGGTGCCCCATGGGCAGCCAGCCCCCTGTTATCACCAAAATCTCCCTACAGCCCTGCTTTAAACCCCCAGAGCCAAGCCAGGGATGGCACCATGGCCTTTAAAAATATTCAATTGAAATGGGCCTTGAGCCTCAGGGGAGCCCCCAAACTGCTGCCCCCATGTTGGCAGTACAATAGTTCGATACATGTGCACTTTACTGCATGCATATCAGTAGCTGCTCTTTGCTGGCAACCTCAAGCTAGCCCCCAACAGACTTGCAGTATCCAGCAGCATGCAAGTCCTTATCACCTCAATGCCTTCTGCTACTTTATAACCTTGGTAACTGGCAATTTGAGGTTTAAGCACCCCGCCGGATTTGTGTTGTGCTGTCCAGAGGCCAATAACATTGTCCCATGATAATCTACTGTTACTCGCCCCCACTCCTCCCTCTAGGGCAGTGGTCTTCAAACTTTTTAGACTTGGGCCCCCGTCACCCCCTGAGCAAAATGTGGGCAGGCCGGGGCCCCAACAATGCCAAATGGACAGTAAGTTCAAATAGCTAAGAACTATTGCGCGCCATCACTGCACTATACTCCCAGTATAGTCCCTGGACTTCCCTACCTGCTCCCATCATAGTCTATGGCCTCCCTCATCCCACTCCTAGCCCAGTCCCTGTGCTCTCTCCACCCCAGACCCTGGGCTTTCCAAACCCTTCTCCCACCACCATCTCATGGTTCCCGCCCATCATGTTCATTTACAGTCCCAGGGCTCCCCCAGCCTTCTCCCAGCACAGTCCCAGGGCCAGTGGTGACTGTTGAATTTTTTAAGCGGAGGGGCATACATATTTCCACCAGATGTGCGATAGCGACCGAGAGCAGTGAAGAAGCCCGAACTAATCAAGGGTGGTTTAGGAGGGTTTTCCCCCATGAATTCTTTTTTAAATAATGGGTTAAAATGTTGCATTTTAGAGCATATATATGTTTTTTAAATGGGTAAAAAGCCAAACACTTTGCAATTGGTGCATGGGGGCCCAGGGGGCAGGCTTGATATTTTTTTACTGGACATCTTTATAGATGCCAAGTAAAAAGATACCATCCCTGTCCCCTGGGCCCCACAGTGCCTAACACAGTCAATATGATTATGTGTGTATGCAAGACACTGTGGGCTAACGGGGGAAAACATGGTATTTTTGACTGGACCCATATGATAGATATCCAGTAAAAAAATACCATCCCTGGCCCCTGGGCTCTACAGCGCCTCAGAAGGAGAGCTGATTTTGGCAGGTAGGTAGGGGATTGCGCAACAAAGGCATTTTTAAAATGCCTTTGTTGTATAACCTTCCTTCCCCTCTCTACTCCCCACTCGCCAAAATCAGCTCAACGGACCAAAACAAACACATGCACACGCACACAGACACACATATTCACACAGCAATCACTCAGTCATTCACTCGAGCACCCATCACCATACTTTTTTTTTTAATAAAATGTTTGGTTTGCTTTTACAAACTTTACATTAAATTCTTTTTCACTTTCATATTTTTTAAAAAAGAATAAAAATCAAAAGAGAATTTTTTTTCATTTGCTCTGTACAGTTCTACTCATTTTAAAATCTCAGTCCAGAATTTGATTATTGTAATTATTAGCCACTGATCATTTCCTCTTAGAAGATCAGCCCATCTTTCTTCTGTCGTCATTGCTTTATTCGAAATTCTAAAGAAGCTTCTGAATAGTTCTCTTTTTTCTTTCAGCATCGGACACACCATAATTAGATGGAATAAAGTTTCTGGTGTTTGCAGTTCTTTACAAAATCTACAGTTCACAGAGGGAGACCTAGTTTTATCAAATGTAGCTAGATAGTCCCTGGTTGGTAGTATAATCAGTCGAAATCTTAAAAATAAATCACAAATCGTCTTATCCGGAAAATGACTTAGGTATTCTGGTAGTTCATTTAAGGCTCTGACTTCTGTGTCACATTTAAGAAATCGCTTATAGATTTTTTGTTTGTCTATTGTTTTTATCCAGTCATTCGTTTTTAGTTTTCTTTTCGCTTGCTGGGGTCTCTTTGTCAACATTTCTTCTGTGATTTCTTCCGCTTGCATTTTTCTTTTTATTGTTGTCCATTTCGAAAGAGCTGACGTTTGAAATGCTAGTTCTTTTCTTTTTAATATTTCCAGTGATGGAATCAGATCATCCGAAATGATTTTTCTATAAAGGTCCATTTGTTTCCATGTGACTGTACATTCAATTGATTGTAAACCTAATTCAAAACGGATCCTAGCAATCGGAAATGATTTGGGGAGAGCTAACGTTTTCCGCCAATATGGACCTTCTAGGACGGACCAGTTAATGACCTTCTCATTGATTAAGGATTCACTAAAATAGGTTATGATTGGGACAACCTTTTGCCTGTATAGTAACATTGTGGCCTTCGCTGAGTATGTACCATACTTTAAATGAAAGAATCTACCTTGTCTGGCCAAGGATCTAGCCTTTTCTTCAATGTTTTCGTACCATTCTTTTTCATTGTTTGAAGGATTTATGAGAGCGCCCAGATATTTTATTGTCTTTGTGATCATAATTTCTTTATTATCATGCAAGATTTTTATGGGATGTTGTTTTTTCTGCTTCTGACTGATAAGTTTCATGATCTTTGTTTTACACGTATTGATTTGGAGATCATTTGTATACATGTAATCTTGTGTTTTATTCAAAGATTCTTGTAGTCCGGATGTCGTTTTATCTAGTATAATAATGTCGTCAGCATAGATTAGTGCATGAATCGATCCATTGTTAATTCTTGGGGGATTTGCTTTCGTGTTTTCAATCTGTTCGTCAAAATCGTTAGTGTACAGGTTATATAAACAAGCGGCTAATGGGCAGCCTTGTTTCAACCCATTCCAAGTAGGAATGGCTTCTGTGACCAAACCAGCATTTGTCAGTCGAACTCAAATCGAGGTATTTGAGTATAATTGGATAATTGGGTTTAAGATGTAAGTGGGGCAACCCCATGCTGTTAATTTGCTCCAGAGCTTCTGTCTGTTTACTGAATCAAATGCCATTTTCAAGTCTATGAACAAGGCATATACCTGTTGGTTTTTGATACTTGGTTCTACTTTTATCATATTCAGTAACAGTAAGTTTACATTTGTTCCAATTTTTGTCACAAAGCCAGTTTGCCTTTTCGCATGTTTTCCATTCCTTGCTGCCCAGATGTTCAATTGTTGTTGTAGGTAGCTTGCAAATAGTTTTCCCAATGGGTCTAGAAGGGCTATAGGTCTGTAGTTACTTGGCGTCTTTCGGTCTCCTGTTTTGTAGAGTGGGATCAAGATTGCAACTGTCCAAGTGTGAGGGATTTCTTTTCTTTTCACTATAAGTTCCAACAGATGAAAGAAAAATTGTGCCCATACTTCTGGTGTCGCTTTGAGGACTGCATTTGAAAGCCCATCCGGGCCAGGGGCTCGTAAAGAGTTCAAGGATTTGATTTTGTTTGTTATATCCTCGATGTCCCAGTCAAATTTCCAAGTACACTCTTCATTTTCTCCGTTTGTAGTCAACATAGATGTTTTGCTATTGTATATTTCTTGATAATGATTTACCATGTGTGTGGGTCGACTTCTTGTATTAAAGTTTGTTGGGTAGGTTTATCATTCATCATTGACCACAGATTTCTTGCGCTTTTGTTTTGTAAAGCACTCAAGATTGTTTCAGCATCATGTTGTTTCATCATCGCCTTGTTGCTTTTTAGAAAATTAGAGTATCTTTGTTTTTCTTTTTGTATCTGTTTTTTGAGGTCTGGATCCTTCTTTGCTTTCAAGTGCCGTATTCTCTTTTGGTGTTCTTGTTTTTCTTGTTTGATTCTTTAATTGTATTGATGGCTGTGAGAGATTTTGGGAGTACTCTTTGATTTTGTTTGTGGATACTTATATTTTTCTAATATCCATCCATAGTCCAGTTTTTCTTGATCTTCCCGAGAGGCCATTTGAAAAGTTGAAAGTATTTCCCTGGCTTGATGATTTCTTATTCTTAGTTTATTCAGCCCCTTGTATACTTCTAGTTCAGGTAAATTTATTTGGTCATAAGTAGTTTTGTGAGCAAGCCATGAGATTGAGATTTGATGGTGTTCACTTTCTCCGTTTGGGAAGTTATTGATTCCGGTTATAAATTGTTGTAAAGTGTCAGATGCAAATATGTAGTCGATTTCTGAGTTGGAAGTTTGTCGTGTCCAAGTCGGGCAAGGTATCCCCTTTGCATTCATTGATTGTTTGGTTAAGGAAATATTGTGAATTCTTAGCTCTTTCATCCATTTCCTTGCCCGTGGTGACATTTCTTGTAACATGTATTTATTACCCTCTTTATCAAACAGATGCATATTGAAATCACCAGCTATGATAAATTCATTTCGATTGTTAGCTTGTATGATGGAATCAATTTCTTCACATACAGCATCGATTAATTGATTGTCATTGATTGCAAGCGGGTTCCAATAAATGTTAACGATTGAGATACTCCTATGTTCCATTCTGCGTGTCTTGTTCTTATCATTGTGTTCAGGATTGTATGCTGGCATGCTAATAGTAATATATTGACACCAAGGATTGATGTTCATTCTAGCGGTTATAGACCAGGTCACATTTATTTGCATCAGAATTAACATTCCTGAAGACGGTCTGCCTGTCTTCGACGGTATTGCGGGGTTCAACCAGGTTGTATAACCTTCACATAGGATCTCCTCGGTTAACTAGGTCTCTTGTAGGCAGATTATTTCTGGTTTTGCTAACATTGTGGATTGGTTTCTCAAGAGATGTTTGTAACCCCTTGTGTTCCAGGACATTAGGGATATTGTATGTGCCTCGTTTAATTTGTCCTTTGGTTGTTATAGGTATGTTTTCCTTGGTTGTCTGGAATTGTTTACTTTTTCCACTACATTTGCTTGCGTTGGAGTATTCGAATGATTACTTTGGGCATTATTATGATTTAGCTCATTCTTTTTGCTATTTTTCAGCCTTTGGTCGAGAAGTGTAATATTCGTAGATTTTTTGCTAGCCATCAATCTGGTTACGTATATTTCTTCTGTCTTGAAGCCAAGTTTTTTTAATAGATTGTTTGCTGCTAAGACACGGTGCATGATTTCTTCTGAGTAGAAGTCAATGTGGGCTTCCTCCATGTGTTTCTTATTTGGAAAGATGATTACTTCGATGTCGTTTGTTTTTATATCTCCCAGTTGTGGGATTGCTTTCAACAGTCGGAGAATGTTGGATCTGTTTAAAGTCACCAGATCTTCTGAATTTGGCGATAGTTGAAAGAGGGCCACTCTATAGGCATACGTACTACTCAAAGGATTCTGAAACTTAGGTCTCATAATGGGAGAATCTCGGGTAGGGCTCTGCTTATTGTCGTTTTTTGAATTCTGTGATGTTCCTGTAGAGGACCATGTTTCATCGCTCGAAACCGCTGAATAATTGAAGGATTCATTTCCCCCTTGGATTATCGATTCCTGCAAGTTTGTCGCTGAGGACAATATTGAGTCATTATACTCGTCGATAACAATCAACTCCTCCTCTTGATCATTGGCAGTGATAAAGGTATCTTCTGATAAATCCCCAATTATTGGAGGCTCTATTGCTATTACTGAACTTATTTTCAAGTTCTTATCGTGTCCAATTGTAGCTGAGCCCTGTCTTGTTGTCTGCTTGTTGTTATGACGGTTGATCTCAATTAATAGGTCGTCCAATGGTTCCTTTGATGCTTGTTTAGCTATTTGGGAAATTGGTTTTGAGCTGGATGTATTAGCCAAAGCCAGAGTTGGAGCTTTGAGCTCTGTATGTTGCGTTGCACTAGTCTGCTTAGTTTGTGGTATTTTGTCATTTATTGATTTTTGCACCCTTTGTATATTTCTCAAAAATGCACGGGAACCCATTTGCGATTTTTTAGTCGCTTTTTTGTGAGTTGGTTTTGTCAGGTTATCCTGTCCTATTGATCCACGGTTTGTAAGATCAAATATGTCAAAGGGTGTGCACATTGGAGATTCATTAGTATCTATTGTCATTGGTTTTAGCTGTGAGTTTATTTCGATCATCAATGGTTGCAACTCATACTGTGTTGTTTGATCGATGTTATTTTTATTTGTGCAACCTTTTTCTTCAGTTTGAGTTTCTTGTGTTAATATGTTAAGATGAGGTGTTATTTGTGAATGTTTTTTTGCTTTTTCATCTATTAGTCTTTTTGTTATAGTTGATACTGTTTCCATTAGATTCTGTTTTTCAATATGCTTCACTCTTGCCATGTCTGCTAAGCATGATTGCCATGTCCTTGACGTTTCTGCCTCGTATTTCATTCTTTCTTGTAAGCTATTTGTTAGAGATTCAAAGTGGGATTGTTTTGTCATGATCATCGCTAATAGGTTGCTTGATCTTTTGTAGCATCGACCATTGACTCCTGTATTTTCAACAATGGAATCATTGCATTTGACAAAACTGCAGTTAAAGTGTTTTGCAAGTCCAACATTGTGGTAGGTATTCTCAATGGAGAATTAATCAAGTCCCTTGTGCCGTCTGAGTGCATACTTATCGATGTGGATTCCTCAGTCTCAGATTTTTGATTTTTCACATAGCCGTTTACTTCGTTCGTACATGTTTTTACTGTTGTTTTACTGTCTTTGTGGTTATTTGGCGTAGAGGTATTTATTTGTTTCGTAAGGACAGTTGAACCTTTTCCATTAAATACTTCTTGTCTTTTGTCTTGGCAATCCATTAGAGCATCTATCTCTGTTATATCCAGTGACAATCATGCTATCCTAAAGGGGAGAGCCTGTATATTGTTATCACAAAGAGAATGGGCCGGACGATATGTTGTCTGCCACTGTTGTTTAGCAATCCATGCTCTCTCCTTTAAGGATGGTGTAAAGTAAGAATCATCTGATCTTATTTTTTTTAGTTGATTGGGCTCTGCACCACCTTGGGTTGGTGTCTCTTCGACATGAGCCAGAATGGCATCTGTTGGCTTCTGTTGATTTACAATTTCAACTGTTAAAGGGTATACCGGATCTGTCAAGGTTCTGTTTGGATAATGTATTTCAGTTTTTACAGTGTCCTCTATAGTAAGCAAGTTTTTTTGTGTTAAGTCACTGCTGGTGTGTTTTAGGTCGTGTTTTAATACAGTATTTGTTTGGTTTTTAGTTGGTCTTGGTTTCTCCTCTATATGCGTGTTAATTAGTTCAGGTTTAATACTGTACTGTACTCTGCCTTTGTCATTCAATGCTAACGTTTCTTCCAGTTTTTCTTGGAGTCTTGTACGAGGTTTTGCATTATCCATCTTTTTCGAGTTAAGTTTATGAACAAGCAGTCACTTTAAAGTACCAAGCGTTATATGAAATTAGTATCTTACCTAGCCTTTTAGCCGCCTCCAGCCGCAAACAGCAGACAACAGCTCGCCCTTTTCACCACTCGGGCTTCTCGCCGCAAGGGTCGAGCTGTTCTCCTTATGAGGCTGAAGCAGGGGGAGTGGCTTCCGAAAGTCACGTGACGCGGGTCACGTGTTACGGGGGATGCCGCTCACTTCAAACTGCTCGCAGCTGAGCTGGGAGTCTTACGCGATTTGGAGCGGGTGTTTTCAAATCAATCCTCCTCCTGTCCACAAGGCAAGTGTTTCCCAGTTCTTTACACGAACAAAGTCTTTTCCAAAGGTAGCAGCCGCATAGCAGACAACAGCTCGCCCGTTTCACCACTCGGGCTTTCATCACCATACACTAACCCATAACACAAGCATACATGCATCCATACACATATTTAAATAAAAAATAAATTAACATAAACATATCTTCCCAGACAAGAGAGACAACAGCCCCGCAAAGATAAATGAATAGAGTGAAGGGGGATATATACCAGCGGGAGTGCGGAAAACAGGAGAACTGCCGGACAAATACTGCAGAGAGTACACACGACTCTGAGGAGAGTAGCAGGAGAGCAGTTCGCGGATAAGAAGAGGGGAGATGTTGCATCTGCAGTTACAGATATCGACCTTTACAAAGGACGATCTTGAGGGAGGAGGGGAAGTGAGGACATGAGGGAGGAAGGGAGGAAGAGAAGTGGCTGCTAGGGCCTGGGAACAGAAAGTGGAAAGGAAAATAAAGAAAAGTCTATCAACCCCAGAGGTCGAAGTGGGCAGGAGCGGTCAGGAGGGGTGCTCCTATACTTTGTGTTTTTAAGTTTGACTGTTCCTTTACTTTTATTTAAAAAGAAACAGTTCAGGAATGGTTTCGTTTTCAAATCAAAGTGTAGGAAGTAGTTGACGCCTGCACTTCAGTGCACTGTACTACACATTCCCATAAATAGCAGGTGTGTTTGTTTGGGGGTTTGGATTGTGTGTGCAAGGGGGTGCAGGGATGGGGTTTGTGGGGAGAGAGGCAGACCAGTAAGGAACATAGTTCCACTACTTCTTTTCGTACAATTCGACCACTGATCAACCTTGTGGCTCTGATCGTCTCTGTGTATGAGTGCATATTCTTGGGTGAATGAGATTGCGGGCTCCTCCATCCATTATCTCAGGGGGATAGCTCAGGGGCAACGTGCTTACCTTGGAAGCAAGAGATGCAGAGTAACATAGGTTCGATTCCCGGGTTTAGTGCTTGGAAACCTCTGGGTATTAAGTGTTATAAATAACCAATTGACACCAGGCAAAACAGTTACACCAAGGCAATCCTATAGGCTACGGGAAAAAACGAAAAAACCATCCCGCATTAAATGAAAGACAAGCCATGGAATCTGAAAACAACATTCCCTCACTACATTTAGTATAGAATATGAATAACACTTTCCTGACGCAACATGATCCAAAGCGAGCCATTAACACCAATGCCACGTCTATCTGTAGCTGAGTAAGTCCCGGGCGAATACAGACCACTGCAGACATTGCTATGGCAAACAAAACAAAACACTAGCAATTACCACATTACTCATGCCATCAAAAGAGGGAAGAAATCGTTATCCTACAGGCTGCAGCCATACATCTAACAGGCTCCCTGCCATTAAAACATCCTGTTTCTTAGAGCATAGTAGTGTGCTTGATGCCGAAGTCACAGGCATGCTACTCATATGGAAGATAGATGAACAGCAGCCATTTGAGTAGGCCCGCTGACTGGTTAAGGATGGTACTCTAGAAACCATGCAGACAAAATATGCATCACACTAAACAGGACAGAAGTCCTTGTGATGTCCCACACAAGTGCCCGGACCAGACCTTCAAACATGATTCACCATTTTTGCTAGGGATATCTTTGAATAACCGGGCAGTTAGTATATAAACGCACGTATACTTCCCCCAACAAATCCTATACATTCAGAAAAGGGAGTCCTGCTATTAGAAAGCAGACCCCGGCGCACTCAGGGGACCTGACCCATGTAAACCCTTCAACACACAATGCCTGGTAGACCAGATGTTCAGCAGCCTTCACCGTGCTGCAGCGCGATATCTGTTACTATATCCCTGACAACGCCACAAAATCTCCAAATGACTGGTAGCTTGCACTCGACCCCTGACCTACGAGCACAAGACCGCCATCCAGCCAAACTGCAGCCCACTCACCTGCTCCATATGAGGACAATTCCTGCTTGCTGCACGCCGGAGACCCTGACATCCAGGCAGCATTCGAATGCACCACCTCTGCCGTGATGAGCAGACGCAACAGGAGACCAAAAACCCAAGAGCAGGGCCGCCCACCCTGCAACTGGAACAAATGAAACAATGGAAATCAGCAGCAGTGCTGCCTTCACTGCTTCACAGGTCTCGGCTCGGTGCAAAAGAGAGGGAGAGCTCTCTTCATTCTTCTTCTTGCTGACAGATTTGATCCATCAGCAGTGATTACTGGATACCGAGGTTTGAGCCTCATTACTCCATCCTCTCGGGTTGAGTGTGTAGTCGTGGGTTGGATTTCTTCCTGATCTGTATGGGCTTATCACAATAAGGCTGGTTCTGCAGGGTCTACGCAGTGATGGGCCGCGAGTAGCGGTCAAAAGTGTTTGCAGTTGTGGGAGTGAGACTCCAGATCAGAGGGCTTGCCCTCTTATCCAGTCCTTGGCAGACGTTCTTGCTCAGCTTCGCTAGATGTTCATCCAACATCTCGATGTCCAGTTCTCTAGCCGGGTCTGAGTCACAGGCCACTTGAAGCCTTCATTGGTGAGTGCCTGCACTTCTTTTTTTCCAAGTATTGCCAAGAAGCAAACGCGTTGCTGTTTCTCTGACAGTTCCTCATCATTGTATGGTATGGAAATTCTGTGTGTCCTTGACGATCTTGTTTTATGTTTTTGTCAGCAAACATCACCATTGGCCCTGTTCAAAATGTCTTCTCCCTAACTGCGTGACGCAAGTGTGAAAAAATAATGCATTTGACATATTATGTTCAGATCGGAGGGAAAATGTGCGCTACTGGGCGTCCCTGGTGCTAGCTGTCTCCAGATTTAGGGTCAGGGAAAGGGAGGGTGGTGTGCTGAATAAAGAGGGACAAAATTCACCACCAACACTTTCTTCATTGCGTTTCAGGAGATGTACAAAAATCCAAATGGCAGACACTGGATCCAGTGGAAATCATTCAAAACCATGACATTGCAGAAGCTGATGTAGAGGTGGATTTGAGTGCCCACACCCAAAGCTCCTCTCCCATGATGCCTATATGTTGGGAGCCAGAATGTGAAACACGTGCATTGCCAGTAAGAATACCTATAACAAAGAGAATCCTGGAAGTAAGATTCCTATTGAGGAAGCCGTACATGCATACAAGACAATGTGATGAGCATTTGAATGAAATCCCGGAGGAAGAGGGAAAAGCAAGCGAGAAAGCAGATTGGTGACGTCATGAAAAGCAGAGTTGACACACTCAGAAGAGATGCAGAAGAACAGAGAACATAAAGATTCTATAAGCACTAAGTTCAAGCTATTAAAGTTGAGCAACATTTCGGGCTCGAGCTGAAAATGTTCATGCTATAAGAATAATGGAGAAATGATAGAGTCATTTTATAAGTGTACAGAAGCAGTAACACAAGTAGACAAAGTATTCTTTAAGGCTGGCTATGTAGTGAATAGATTGCGGCGATGCCCCAACATATATACATAAGAAGTATGAGGACTATGGACGATTCCACATTGCGCTTTAGCAGAGCTGGATTCCGAAAGCAGGAAGACGTTTTCAGTGTGTCGCAGTTAGAAATCGAAAACTCAACCATAGAGGTGGATCAAAGAAAGGCTTGGTTGGATCAACACCAAGAAGTCAAGGTCGTCTTGGGCCTGGATGTGCGTACAAACAATTACAGAACATGTGAAAGAACAAAACTCCTGTCTCTAGTGAGAGGCGAGAACATTAAAGACGTCAGAGGTTCATTAAATAGTAGTACTTTAAATGCAGTAAGACTCAAAATCGTGGTCTACAGTCACACGGTCAAATGAAAATAGACACTATGATGAACTATATTGAAATTGAGAAGACAGAGTGTGCTATACTCCCTCGTATTCTTCAGCACGGCAAACATTTCCAAGGCCAAGTTCAAAGCCTTAATTGACTAGTAGGCTGCAAGTGTGATGATGGATGCCAGGGCTAATTGGTGTGAAGCTATGGTTGTGGGCATCCCACTGGCACCTGGCTACCAGCCTGCGTGCTGCTTACACATGTGGAATATTACAGAGGGATACAAGGGTGCCAATCAATTATAGAGGAGCACGTGATAGAGAGCCCTATAGTTTGTATAGCCAATGGGACGTTGTGTATTTGATGACGTTCGTATTGACCTGCACTAGAGGAGGGCTTAGTTGCCCCACCTGATGTTAGAGACCCAATCACTTTCCCTGACAAGTATGGAACGTATACCTAGAGGTTCTTTTGTAAGCTTATCACCATTCCAAATAGGTGTTTGTAGTTTGCAACGTAGACTGACGTCAATAGTGACAAGTTTGTACTTTGTAAGCCGGTGCAATAGCACAGCGAGTAGAGCACTTGCTTTGACATCTGTGCTGAGCCTGCTGATGCAGGTTCGAATCCCGGCAGGGCCAAACTCAGCCTTTCATCCTTCCGAGGTTGATAAACGAGCACCACAAAATTGGTAATAATAAGCAACGCTCAGATAAATGAGGGTTTATAGCGCAATATAAATGTTAAATTATTATTATTATTACATAACCTGATTTTTTATGTGTTGCATTGAGTGTGAGGATCGAGCGAACCTGTTGATGTTCATTGTAACTTGCCAACTTATGAGTTAGTTTGATTATTGAGGTTTGACTAATATTCTGCTTCCCCATCTGTCTCTAAGTATTGCTATCTCATCTTAAAGGGCTGAGTCGGCTGTGCCAGGTCACGTGGTAGTAGAGCGGATGGTTAAAAACCCATCAATCCAGTAAGCTTTGGGGTTCCCAGTAATATCGGACGTCTTCCGCCATTTAACTGGAAGAGCGTGAGGCTCTCTGTAGATAGCGGTGGTTATTTTAAAAAATCTTGCAAGTTCAGGTGGGAATGGTACCTAGTTTTCAGGCGGAATCCCCTCCTGACATCTGCAGGAAGCTGAGCGGACTGAAAGCTGAAGCGGCTGGTTTTAGGAGACGATCCCGAGGGTCGGAAGGCAAAAACACGAATAGTGAGTAGGCTGAGTGAGGTGGAAAACTGAATAAGTATTGAGGGGGAAAGAGTGATAAAAGGGGATAGAGTGACGGAGGGTTGATTGGGGGAGTTTATTATTTATTTATTTAAGATGATGAGCGTCAGAGTGTGAGACAATAAGCGTCACAGGTTAAGGACCTATTGATGAAGAGTGTTTTATGAGGTGAATCCTGTTAACCTACATCAAGGACGTATAGAAGGAGCTTGTCCTAAAATCCAAGTGGATATCTAGGCTACAAACGACCAAGGCATCGTTAAGGAGGACAGCTCATAATCCGTTGGAGTCATTTTTAGGGGCAGACGTAGTCGCGAGGATCGTGGACTAAAGTACATGTGGGCCGGCCAGTCTGTCAGAATTGTCTGTTTGTTTATATGTTGCTTGAGATATATGTGGTAAGAAAATTAAATGTTGAGAGATAAAGAAAAAATAGACTGGTGGGAATGATGAGATTTGAAGAAATCTGATTATTTATTTATTAGTTAAACTGATAATGTTTAGTGAATAAGATAAACTGAAGTAAAATGTGATACAGAGGATTGGATCTGCGACGATTGGTGCACACTCATATTGTATTATTATTCTGGAAAGGGTTTATTTGTGTAAAATAACGGGAAGTGGTGACAGTCAATTGTGACTAAGTCATGATGGAGGATATTATGCCGCTCATACATTTGTGCAGACAGCTGCTGAAACACGCGCCCAAACTTAAGCAATACAGTGCAGAATGGGTTTAGGTTACGGCAGATAAAATGTTCACGCCATGGCCACAAGGGGGCTCGTTGTCTAAAGCGTTCCTGCAACATATGATGACATACTAGCATGCAGCATGTACAGGAAAGAAGTTAGAAAAAAGATTAGCGAGCTTAGAGCTCTTGAAGATGTACCAGAAGGAACAGGAAGGCCTTCCTCCTGAGGACTGGATGCTTAACTAGTGTAAAGAGGTGGGTGAAGAGCCTTCTGCTCCCCCTTCTATCCCTGAAGTAAATGGCAATAGTATGAAAGACAAAGGATTATATCTTTTAAGAGAGTTTAAGGCAGCAACAGGGTATAGTAAACCAACGTATAATTCACCTGCATGTAGCAGCAACGAGAGTCCCGAAAAGACTTCAGAAAGAGATGGTATTCCTAAAGTCCTATGGGACAAGGAAAGAAGTGATCGACAAGGCATGTCTCTAGATATAGAGAGAGAAATAAAAAGATGGAAAGGAGAAAAAGACAAAGCTGACGAGGTAGCGCTCATACAGAACAAATGGATGGGCGGTCAGATATTGCTCAAACTTGATGGAAAGGGCATTGAGGAAGTAAGGCAGGAAGAAGATCAGGATAACAGGATAACAAAAGACAGGGAACAAGAGAAACAATTGAAAGAGGACGAGGCTAAAAGAAAGGACAGACAAAGAAGGGAATAACTGTATCAAGATGAACAGTTGAAAAAACAAGAAAGAGCAGAAGAACAAAGAAAGTACGATAATAGGCAAAGAGCAATCGAAGAACGAGATAAGCTAGAAAAGAGAGGAAGAGGAAGAACAGAAAATGAGATATAGAAGGATACAAAGACGAAGAGATGAAGAAATGCATAGAGCAAATGAGAGAAGAGAGTTGAAGAGACACGAAGAAGAAAGGGTTAGAGAAGAAGCTAAGCTAAAAAATGAAGGGCAGTCGATGAGGAAACGGAACGGAACAGAAGACAAAGGGCACGCGACATTGATCACACAGAAAAATAATTAATGGAACCTAATCCAGTAGTAGCATGAGAAGACATAGAAGAATTCATACCGGCACATGAGCCAATACCAGGTCTGTCTAGAGCAAATCTAGAAGATGATTTTGATATCAGATATCATTGGGGATAAAATTGATAAGGTTTATCATGACATGAGGACCAAGAAAGTATCAAAAGACAAGGGAAAAAAGGATCAATTGGAAAGTACGCAGTAGCAAGGCAAAGAGGGAAGCTTGTTTAGCCTCGAGCATAGAGCTTTGTCTTTGGACAGGCTGATTCTGAATAGAGACGGGAAAGAGGAAAGTCACACGAGTTGGGGACAGGATATGTCAGACGAAGACAGAGAAACATTCAGTGGAGAGGAAGGAGCTAGTGCATAGGGTCCTGAAGGGTGCTCTCCTACAGACAGAGAAGTAAGATGGTATCAGGCTCTGTAAATTCAGTGAATACGCTGTCCTGTTTTGAAGGCTCTGGATTGTCACACACGCCGTTCTCCCCCTCCTCCTCACCTGAATCATCTGAGGACGGCGTGTAATGTTTCCCCTTCCTCCTTCGTATCGGATGTTTTTTCTTGTAGAGGTATGGTCTCCCTCGGGTGGATGCCACCCTGCAGTCTCTATAACACAGACCAGCAAGGGACCCCTTCCCGCCAGAGCCAAATGAGAGGAAAAAGCCCAAGGCAGAAAAAACCTCTCAGGGATGTTGTGGAGTTGTGATTGATCGCAGAAGCCAGATGACGTAGTAAGTTGTAGATGGATATCCAAATGTAGAGATCAGTCAGCTGAAAGTTCGTCTGTCACAGGGTTTTATGACAGGAGAAGTACAGAGATTTCCAAGTAGTCAAAATGCTTTCCCAAAGGCGCCCGGGAAGCAAAGGAGGAAAGTAAGCCCTCGGATACCAGGAATCTCAGAGGAAGTATAAAGGGTACAAAAAGAAGAACAGAAGAAAATAAGTAAGAATAAGGAAGGATATAGTAAGAAAGGGAAACAGACAGAAAAAATAAATTATGCCAATGGTAGAAGAGCCGCGGATACTAGAAAGGCAGAGAGATCGAGGCGGCCCGAGATCTGGAAAAATAGACGAGGAAAAAGCTGGAGAAGTGAAGCCCGATACCAGAAATCGCCGAAGGAGGGGAAGAGTCAGGCACCAAGAGGAGACGGGGTCCAGAGACCAACAAGAGAGCTCTGCGGACGTTGGAGCGCATACAGCCCAAACGGGAGCTGCCGAAAGAATAACAAGCCGCAGAGGGAGTAGCAAAAGGCAACGGGAAGGTAAACAAAGCACAGTGTGGAAACCCAGCGGTAAAGTGAAGGGTTGCAACGCACCGAAGGAAATGTGGGGGCGTGGCTTTAAGGAAAAAAAGCTGCCATAAGGAAAATAGACTAGACCCACACACCGGGAAGTGAAAGCAGGACAGTGGAACATTCAACGGCGTCCTAATTTCCACGCGTTCCATAGACGCCACGAAGGGGAACGCGTGACAGATGGTCAGATCCCGACCTACCTAAATCTAAGGCGTCAGAGTCAATGGCATGGCTAGATCGACCAAAAAGGTGATCCTATAGTGAGGGGGGACTCACCACCTTATGTGAGTAGACTAAGACTACTACTGGGAAGAAGAATGTGTGAAACCATTGTCCCTGCTCTGAACAGGCAGACAATGGGGAATGAATATGATTTCGGGATCTCACAATTCCCATTGTTAGAGAAAGGAGGGGTCAGACCACAGTATATACCATGGCCCCAGATGGATAAGGATAATTTAAGATGTAAACTCCCGAGTTTAACGTCGGGTGCCGGAAAATGGATCAATGAATTAGAAAAAATGACAGGAGGAAATACATTAGCTATAGGGGACATTCAGGTTCTTCTAGCTGCTATAATTCGGGAAAGAGCTGATAACATTTCTGCAAGAGCAGGATATGCAGGTGTCACTGCTCAGAATACTGCTCATGATGGAACACCGTTCAATAATTGTAGAGCGGGGGTCTGGAAAGCGCTTCAAGTACAATATCCAGATACATCTGACATGGGAGCTATAATGGCATCAAAGATGCAGGATGGAGAGGATCCGTTGATTTATATTCAGAATTTCCGAGAGCATTGGAGCTTGGAAACATGTGAGCATGGGGGAAATCTATACCTGTATTCTATCATATATTATATCAGTGATTGCCAGAAAAGGTACAGAGAAAGCTTAAGAAGCTGGTGCGTATGGAGGCAAAACCTTGGCCAGAAATACAGTTCACAATAGCGCATGATTGCCGTCTATTACAAGCGAAAAGTCAAAAGAAAGAAGAAGGGAGGAAGCTTGAGGAAACTAAGTTGGTACAGAAAAAGCTATCAAAGTATGTTATAGAAGGAGTGATGTTGACTAGTGGAGAAGGGCCGGGAGCACAGCAAGTAACAAGTATGCCACAGGTGAATAACCAATGGCAGTTTGATTAAGGAGGAATGGGATTTGTACCATGAGGTAGAGGAAACTTTTGTGGAAGAGGAGGCTTTCAGAACAATCAAGGGAACTTTCAGAGTAACCAAGGTGGGTTTCAGTCCATACAGAATGATAATCAGGGCATGCAGGAAGGGCAGATTCGGAGACTACCTCCTGTATGTTGGACATGTGGAATGACAGGACATATAGCACAAACATGTGGGAGTCAAGGGTATGTACAGAATGGGCAGTTCTCAAGAAAGGGGACCGCTTTCCCACCTGCATATGGCACATAAAGTAGGGATGGGTTTGCCCAAGATCAAACAGTGTATCAAGACCAAGCACCGAGAACACAACAAGCTTTGCAACCACAGCAAGCACCATCGGCTCCACCACAAGTGCAGTCACAGCATGCCCCCATGCAGATACAGCAGAGTGCAAACACAGCACAGTTACTGACTCTTAGGATAGGGGGTGTCTCCATTGAGGGAGGGAATCCTTTCATGGGCACAGGAATGAGCATGTACCAGCAATAGGACAGCTCACTGGGAGACTTGATGTGTTCAGTACTATCCGTAACGCCAAATCCTCAAGAGGAACCAAGGGTTGATGTCACAATAGGAGGCAAATTCTTTTCTTTTTTAGTAGATCCGGGTGCGACAAGCTCATGTATACGGGAGGGAAAATATTTACTCTTGGGTAATGCCATGAATGCTCAAGGTTCCATAGGAGCTACAAGTAGAGTTCCTTTTACTGAAGAATTACCAGTCTCTGCAGGAGAATGATATGTCTGTGCCATTGTTGTATTCAAGGTTAATATAGTGGGTCGAGATTTAATGACGAAGTTGAATATGACCATTTATTTTACTGATTAACGCATAGTGTGTTCAACACCAGGAATACATTATTTAAATGTTAGTGAATTCAATATGGCATTTATAGCCATACGAGGAGAACCGTTAGAACCATAAGTGTATCATTATGGTGTGCACATTTTGTTAACATGGCTGCCTGGTTTAGTAGGTACGATTATGAGGATACCTGATGAGTTTCTCATTAGACAGGAGATACCCATGGACACAGAGGGGGGACATATTTTTCCCTTAGAGCTGCAAGCAGCTGTAGTAGGAGGGGTTTTCTCTATGCTCGTAGGATTTGATGATAATGGCAGAACATAGAGCACAGTAATTGCTATCGGAGAAGGTTACAGATTAACTGATATCACTGATGAGGACGTGTTTAAGGATGACCCATCTGATGATGAAGTAGTGTTCGAGATGAGCATACATATTGGGTTAGTGCAGAAAAACACGAGATTCCACAAAGGATGATATTAGTGAGACAGCGTCCTGCATTTTTTGATGAAGATATGGCGAAAGTGCCAGTTTCTTTATGGACCACAGGCCCCTATGACATAGGCCTATTAAAGGGGATGGAGAAGTTAAGATTACGCTGAAACTAGGAGCAATTTTACCTCGAGCATGACAGTATACTATGTCTCGAGAAGCAGATGAGGGTATTTTTAAGACGATATCCGCCATGATGGATCAAGGCATGTTAGTGACATCAGAGTCACCATGCAATACTGCGGTGTATCCGATTAAGAAATCGAAGGGGCACCCAATTAATCAGATTGTAGAGGCCGAGTTTCCTCTAGTTCCTAATCCAGTGACAATCTTATGTAGCATCCCTATTGAGGCGCGATATTTCACTATGATTGACTTAAAAAAAATGTGTTTTTCTCAATCTCATTGCATAAAGATTATCAAGATCTGACATCATTCACGTTCAGACAGACTAAATTAAAAAGCATGAGATTACCCCAGGGGTACTGTGAGTCTCCATTGATTTTCAATAGAGTCCTGCAGTTGGACTTAAGCAATATTTCTTTGCTAAGTGTTGTGTTGCAATATGTAGATGATATTTTGGTCTGCAGCACATCAGAAGAAGAATGCAGATGAGACTCAGTTCAGCTAAGGATTATCTTAAATGATAAAGGATATAAACTGGACAAGGAGAAATTGCAATATTGCCAAGAATAGGTATTATATATAGGACAGTTGGAGGCACGATATTTAACTATGATTGACTTAAAAAATTGTCTTTTTCTCAATCCCATTGCATAAAGATTCTCAAGATCTGACATCATTCACGTTCAGACAGACTAAGTTAAAAAGCATGAGATTACCCCAGGAGTACTGTGAGTCTCCATTGATTTTCAATATTTCAATACAGTCCTGCCGATGGACTTAAGCAATATTTCTTTGCCAAGTGTTGTGTTGCAATATGTAGATGATATTTTGGTCTGCAGCACATCAGAAGAAGAGTGCAGATGAGACTCAGTTCAGCTAAGGATTATCTTAAATGATAAAGGATATAAAGTGGACAAGGAGAAATTGCAATATTGCCAAGAATATGTATTATATATAGGACAGTTAGAGGCACGATATTTCACTATGATTGACTTAAATAAATGTGTTTTTCTCAATCCCATTGCATAAGGATTATCAAGATCTGACATCATTCACGTTCAGACAGACTAAATTAAAAAGCATGAGATTACCCCAGGGGTACTGTGAGTCTCCATTGATTTTCAATAGAGTCCTGCAGTTGGACTTAAGCAATATTTCTTTGCCAAGTGTTGTGTTGCAATATGTAGATGATATTTTGGTCTGCAGCACATCAGAAGAAGAGTGCAGATGAGACTCAGTTCAGCTAAGGATTATCTTAAATGATAAAGGATATAAAGTGGACAAGGAGAAATTGCAATATTGCCAAGAATAGGTATTATATATAGGACAGTTGGAGGCACGATATTTAACTATGATTGACTTAAAAAAATGTCTTTTTCTCAATCCCATTGCATAAAGATTCTCAAGATCTGACATCATTCACGTTCAGACAGACTAAGTTAAAAAGCATGAGATTACCCTAGGGGTACTGTGAGTCTCCATTGATTTTCAATATTTCAATACAGTCCTGCCGAGACTCAGTTCAGCTAAGGATTATCTTAACTGATAAAGGATATAAAGTGGACAAGGAAAAATTGCAATATTGCCAAGAAGAGGTCTTATATATAGGACAGTTAATTTTGTATGAATGAAATATAAAGTTACACCTGAAAGGGCTGAGTCCATTTTGAAAACAGCAAAACCGCACACGATAAAGCACATGCAGCAATTTTTGGGAATGTGCAATTATGTGCGGGCATGGGTATATGATTATAGTTCATACACAAAGCCATTTTTGCAAGCCCTGAAAAAGGCACAACAACATCAGGAAAAGATTGTATGGACTGGAGAAATGGAGGAAAGGTTTGACAAGTTGAAAAAGGCAATTTGCACGGCTCCAGTTCTAGGGATTCCTAATTATTCTGAGGAATTCTTTTTATTTTTGCACACGAATGGAACAGTTATGACAGCAGTACTCACACAGAGAACCACGTTGGGGTATAAGCCTTTAGCATACTACAGTGGGATTTTGAACCCAGTAATGAGAGGTTACTTCCCGTGTGAACAATCTTTGGCAGCCGCCTTGTTCGCTATTGAGAAGGCTGCCAGCATAGTAATGGAGTGTTCCATGACAATGTTAAACATACATTATTTGCTGCTTTGGAAAAACCTAAGAGTACGTTGACATCTCAAAGAGCCTCTGCTTATGAGGTGGTCATATCGAATCCAGCGATTAAAATTGTGTAAAACGATGAATCCTGCCACGTTTGTAGCCGAGCCACTGGCAGATGACCAGCAGGTACATGATTGCTCCAACTATGAGGAGTTCTATGATGAGATTCCAAGGGTGAAATAAAATGTTCTAGCAGCTGGGGAGATTCTCTTTATTGATGGTTCTTCGAAAAATTGATCAAACTGATGGACAAAGATATACAGGTGCTGCTGTAGTAAGGCACATGGCTAGTGGGGAATTTGAAGTATTGATAAGTGCACGGCTACCGCCTCACTTTTCAGCACAGGTTGTAGAATTAGTGGTGCTGATTGTAGTGCTTGAGAATAGCGCAGATCAGGAAGTAGCCGTGTATAGTGACTCTGCCCATGTTACGTCAACAGTGCATGCAGAGTTAGCACGTTGGAAAAGGAGGGGCTACCTCTGAGCGGATGGCGCTGCAGTGCAACTTGCAGCCTTAATGGACAAACTTATTAAAGCACTACAGCTCCCAGTAGCCATAACAATCGTTAAAAGTGCAGCTCACACCAAGAGAGCAGACTTTATTTATTATGTGGAAACCAAGCTGCAGACGAAGAGGTGAAATGAATTACATATTCAGAGAATATTATGAGCTTTGATACGCCTGATGTGAATGAGAGAATGGTGGTGATGATGATTATTAATGAAAGTTTCAATAACTAACAAAAACAGAGTTAATGGAAGTTCAAGGTGAAGCACCACAGGATGAGAAAGATCTGTGGACATGGATGGGGTGTTCTTTATCCCCTTCTGAAGTATTGTGGCAACAAGAACGCACTGGTAAACCGGTGATGCCTGTAATCTTATTAAGGGTGGCGTTGGGACAGCTACACTACCCTGCGCATCTCACCAGAGAAAGCCTTGCAGCAAGCATTGCAGAGGATTGTTCTGTACCAAATTTGTTAGAACACGTTGCATTTTATGTAGTAAATTGCATCATATGTCAAAGGTTTACTGCTGGACACCCGCCGTGAACAGTCAGAGGTGTTATTCCTCGACCAAATGGTCTGTTTCAGCATTTACATATTGACTATGTTGATATGCTGCAGGTCTGTCATGGTTACAAATATATGATAGTGGTAGTGTGCCCTTTCTCAAGATGGTTCAAAGCCGGCCCATACACATATCCAGATGCCACTTGCGCTGCAAAGTTCCTAATTCCAGAAGTATTTCCTAGATGGGGAGTATGTGAGGTATTAAGATCAGATAATGGCTTCCATTTTGTGAATGAAGTATTCGAGCAGATTAGCTTATTGCTTAGCCTAAAGCATGGGTTTTCTTCGGCTTATCACCTGCAAGCCAACGAGATCTGTGAGTGACTCAATGGCCTGCTTAAAGAAAGGATATCTAAACTAAAATTAACATTGAAAAAATGATGGTTGCATTGCCTCCCTCTTGCATTATATGCGTTGAGGAATCAGCCAGGCTCTGACCATCATTTTACGCCCCATGAACTAGTAACGGGGAGGCGAATGAGAACGCCTGTTACACCTCCATCGAGGGTTAGAAGTGATGCCCAGACAACAGCAGAATTGGTAGGAGAAGAGCTACGTGCCTACTTAACATGTATGACTACAAGTATCACTGTCATTTCAGAACAAGTCAAACGGACGGGGTGCAGGTCTCAGAACACAGATGGATCAAAAGAACTTCTACTGCCAAGACTTTTCTGCGGAGATCAAGTGCTAATCCGTAGTTTTGTTGGCAAATGGCACCAACCCAGGTTTAATGGGCAGTTCATTGTGGAGGATGTTACTCCATCGGCAGTGAAAGGCAAGGAAAACGTGCTTGGATATTTCTAGGAGACGTGAAGATCTACAGCGGTGAGACCACCACACCCCCACCCAATTCGGAAGCAAGTCAAGGAGAAGCAGTTCAGCACGTGCAGACAAGATCAATGACGAGGAAGAAGGATGCAGAGACTGTCCAGTAGACAAATAAAGATGTCATTTGACTGTGGTTCATTTGAGACACTCTTTGTAGCTGCCAAACAAGGAGCGAAAGAAAATAAAGCTATTGATCTTGAGCCACAGAAATTTGCTGACATTGGACTGAGACATATTGAGGTCTTGAAAAGAAATGCCAGACTTAGAGTTCATTTTTGACAAATGGAAAAGGGAGCAGTACCCCGATTCCTTTCTCACTGAATTTCTCTTTGGAAGTGTCTGTGGTGGTGCCTAATGGCAATGTTCAGCAGATCATTCTTTCTGTTTTTCTCTTCGTTCTTCGTGCTTATCATCATTAGTTGGGGGAACTATTGATGGTCATGTGTTCTTGCAAAATCCTAAAAATTGTCCAGTCATTAGGAGATTGCTCACAGCTATAAAAGAGCAAATCCTCCAGCAACCTGAGTACTGTATGGAAAACACAAATGCCTCTGTCAGAGGATGACGCGAACAGACTAGTTGGAATGGTCTTTTATTTCTTGATTGAAGAACGCCTGCATCTTGTTGGAAGACAAACTGATGTTCGTACATTCCTGAGAGATCCTAGGAATCAATTGGCAATCAATCAATTGCTACGTGACATAAGTGAACAAGTGGGTTTGTTTTCTGAGGCAACACGGCAAGCATCCTAATGGTGTTGATGAATGAAGACATTCAAAAGTTACTTGCCCTAGTTTTTTATTATTTGCTGGAAGCACATCCTCATTTGGTCTGGAGAAAGGACAACTCTTTTGTGTTCATCAGGAACCCTATCAACTGTACTGCCATCAGTCAGTTGCTTGTGGAGCAGATCCAGATATTGCCAGAATATTTTATGAGATTACCCGATTAAAGTTGTTTTTTCTTTCTTTAAAAGTAAAAGTAGAAAATGGGTAACATTGATAGTAATAACAATGTGGCAAACAATGAGAGACCTCCATGACGTGCAAGAGGTTATTGTTGCATCCGGATGACCTATTGGTACATCATACATACATGCATTCTGTTTATTGTTATTCTACTTTCTCTCACAGTACGTACTGTCTACTATGTAGATCCAAATAAGGCAGTAGTTCATGTGTATCTTCTTATGCAGAAGGAGGGTACAGAAGTGTGAAGTGTAAGACCACTGAGACGTTATGTGATTGTCCCTACACCAGTAGAACATGTAAAACACCAGTTCTACTGACAAATGTTTCTATAATTCCCCCAGTAAGAAGGAACTATGCAGACATACTTCTTGAGATGATTATGAGAGCTCATGAGGCAAGAGGGAGGCCTAAGAGAAGTACAAGGGAAGATGATCATGACTTGAATGATTATCTAGACAGAACAGCACATTTGGAAAACATGTGGTATCAGCACATGAATGAGGTAGGCAAAAGAACCTCAAATAAGGAATGCTATGTATGTGCAATCCTGCCTTATAGTATGGGGAAGCCCAAGATATTTGTAGCCATTGAAATAGAGGTTCAGCCAACACACTGCCTATCTCACATTGTCCCATGAATTGACCTCTTGTTCGGCATAGTTCATAGTTCAGTTTATTTGGCATGGGCAATAGAATGGACAGATCCAGATGAAGATATGAAGATGACTATGTACAAGACACAAAGACAAGAGCAAGAGCCCACACAAAGAATCATGTGATAACATGTGAAATTCCTGGAATGAAAGGGGCTGGAATTACATGGGAAGTAAACAAAAGACTTGAGAGTCCATGAAAATTAGCAGAAGACATTCCAAGATAGAAGGAAATATGACAAATGCAGATCTGGGATTCAGTACTCTTGGTCATTACCAGCCAACTGTTGAAAATGCGGAAAGACTGTGTAAAAGTGTAAAAAATGATGGCCAAAGCTAGCAAAACTGCTGACATGGGTTGAGGATAAAGGAGGACCATTGCCAGATAGTGCCTCTGGATAAAGCAAAGTTGTGCTTTAGAAATAATGGCACAAGGATACTGGGAGAAAATCAGAACTGTGGTCAAATATTTGATGCACCAGGAATGAACATTGGAACAGCAGTGATAATGAATAACTACTGGGCTTGTGGATCCCAAGCTTATATGAAGCTGCCCAAGGATTGGGGAGGACTGTGTTCTATAGTGAATGTTCATGTTCCAGCATTGGTGATTCCTAAAAGTGATCTGAACATTGGCGAGTTTCCAAAAGCAGATGCTCATTTCAGGAAGAAGAGATCTGTTGAGCTCTTGAATCGAATGAAAAGAGAGAACTATTTCTCAGCCAAGTCAATACAAGCTTTTGATTCTATTCCGTATGAGCAAAGACTATTCAGTCGGACTTCATCGGTATTCATGATAATCTTCATGCCAACGATCCAGACTTCAGCGAATACCAAGTGATCACAGATAACCAGATGAGACCTTCTACAGACGATTAACATGACTATCAAGGGATTGAATGCAATCAACGAAGAGCTGAGAGCCATACGACCGATGACTCTTCAGAATAGGTATGTCTTGGACATGATAACAGCAATGGATGGAGAGGTTTGTGCCAAAATCAGAGAATCATGTTGCACATTCACACCTGCTCATGATGATGAGAATGGCACCTTGACAGAGGCCATATAAATGCTGATGAAGTTACACGTCCAAATCATCGACGAAGTAGAAGGCATCACAGATGACAGTTGGTTTGGATCACTTTTCTCGTGGGTCCCACAATGGATGGCAGATATGTTTAAATTCCTTGGAGCCCTGATAGTGATGCTGATGCTTGGATTCTGTGTAATTAGGATAGTAATCTCACAATGCAAGAAAAATGCCTAGAAAGCTGTGGCAATGAAGATCATGATTGATGTCGAGTCAGGATGGAAGACTAAAGAGCTGACAGATGAAGAGATCAGAGACTACGTGAAGGCCAGTGTTCATGCACCTGAGAGGACGAAGTTCCTGTACCCGAAGAACCACAAGAAGTATGTGGGGAAATGGATTTATTGCAGTCCCAGTGGACAATGCATGCTTATGTTTTGGACTAAGGATGAGTATGTGCAATCAGCAGGTTGCCTGAAGGGAGTAATAAAGATATAGGTATCAAAGAAGCCATTTTTCAGATGAGGATGTCTAGATATGAAGACTGATGAAAAATCGCCCACAGGGGAGTGCAGCGGTGGAATCGAGTACCCCCATCCAAAGCTCCTCTCCCATGATGCCTATATGTTGGGAGCCAGAATGTGAAACACATGCATTGCCAGTAAGAATACCCATACCAAAGAGAATCCTGGAAGTAAGTAAGATTTCCACTGAGGAAGTCATACATGCATACACGACAATATGATGGCCATATGAATAAAATCCCAGAGGAAGAGGGAAAGCAATCGAGAAAGCAGATTGGTGACGTCATGAAAAACAGAGTTGACGCACTCAGAAGAGATGCCGAAGACAAGAGAAAATAAAGGTTCTATAATCACTAAGTTCAAGGTATTAAAGATTAGCAACATTTCGGGCTTGAGATGAAGATGTTCATGCTTTAAGAATAATGGAGAAATGATTGAGTCATTTTATACGTGTACAGAAGCAGTAATGCAAGTAGACAAAGTATTCTTTAAGGCTGGCTATTGTAAGAAGATTCAATTCAACACTACAGCTAAGTCAATGCCTAGTCTGGGATACTGAATGGAAACCCTTATTGATATATCTTTATGTCCAGTTCATGAGTTCTGGATGACTACCCCTATATAACACCCCTCTCTTAGAATCCCCCTGACCCCACTGAGCCAAGAAGTAGTTCTGTTTTGCAAGTTTAAAAGGTTTATTTGAGAAATAAGACAAAATATAGATACCACGCTTTTATAATAAATTAATAATCAATATCGCCCTTATAAATATAATGTTAATGAACAATGGGTAATCTGACACTAGCACACTTCTTTATAATCAATGAGGAGTTAGTATAAGATGGATCAAGTAGCAAAAATACTTTTATTATTTCAAGGGAAAAGCAATGAGGAATAAAATGCAGTACAGAAATACTTGAGATGATTTTAGCAAAAGATAATATAATCACTTTTTCTCTGGAAATTCACCCCCCTCCCCTATGCAATGTAAGACATGGAAGTAGATGGAAAGAGGAGCACACAGTTCTCAGGAATGCAATCAAATACAATACGAAATTCAGTTCCCCCCCAGCAAGCTTAGAGAAAACCGGTATGAGTTTTAAAACACAGGCCCAAGTGCTTTGAATGTGGTGGCAATGAAGTGAGAAATATGCTGAAAATGCTTTTAATTCCCTTTAGGAGGTTCAGGGTGAGTGAGAGATATTTTGGATGAGTTCAGGCTCACTTGAGCAATGATTCAGAGATGGTGATTAAGAGGCAAACGAATTTTTAGCAAGGAAAGAAATGACTGCTGATGGTTACACGTGGCTGGATTTTTAACCAAATCGCAAATCGCGGTAAAATTCACGAGTGCGTGAATCGTGATTACGGCACAAGTCGTTTCTAGGTTCATTGGAAAGCTGAGATTCTAAGCTTTCAGAGGAAAGATAAATTCCGTTCCTAGCCCAAACGGTTCCAGAGATACGGACGATTAAATAAAGGTAGTTTTTCCGATTTAAAGTAAACTCAAAATGACAGGTGACAGCTTGCAGCTTCAGAATTGACAAGTGACAGTGGTGCAGCTTTACAAAATGACAAGTGACAACTTCTAGGAGGTAGTTCTGGTTAGATTAAAATAGTTTGGATTAGATTATTTTAAACTAAGAGCTTATTTCTGTCACAATCTGACCTAAGTACTCACAATATATTTTGGAAGGACTGGACCTCGTCACGGATCTGATCAATCAGGCTAGCGGCACTTCACAGCGATCTGGTCTCTGGGTCTGCGGTTCTGCACGGTCTGGTCTGGTCTGGCACTGGTCTGGTCTGTCCGGATACAGCAGTCTCTGCACGGCTCCTGGATATCTGCACTGGTCCTGGCAAAAGTTCTTGGCAAGGGATTCAAGCAGCTCGCCCGGCTGTGAGTAGCTTGCAATGATTTGAGGCCTGCTGCAGAGAACTCAGCTTGTGGTTTTAGGCCTCTGATTTAGGTTCTAAAGTATAAGTTCTAGGTTCTGGAGTATGTAGCTGGAGTCAGTCTGGAACTGGTATCTTCTGGATGTTGTGTGGTCCGGCAAAACGCTCCGCAGCACCTGGATTTGAATGTCTCTACCTGTCCCAGCAGTCTCTTTTTATGTGTTTTGAAAATGGGTGTGTGCTTGGGCCTAGCTAAGCCTGCCCCTCTCTACTTGTCATTGTCCCAATTGTCCCCTCTCCCCTGATTGGGGGAATGAAATGTGAGTCAGAGTGATGCTGTAGGTTTTATGGGTCAGAGGATCCTCCCCTGGTCAGTTTGCCCACAAATCTATATTTGATTCAAATACATCCTTCCCAGATATACAATTTGTTGAAATTACATGTGCACATTATATATTCCTTATGGTCCATGCTTGTCCGCCTCTGATCTTCCTGGGGGCTTGCATTCAAAAATGACAACATTTTGCGCTTTTTAACTGGTTTTGCAATATCGGACATTTACCCAAATTTACACACATGTGCGCAAGGAGTATGGACATTAATTGATGAAGTGTCAGATTTTTAACATGCAGACATTTGGAGCGAGACCCTATTTTCCGCTAGCAACCCCCCGGAATACACCACAGGGTCCTAACGCATCTCAAAATGTTCACAGAAAAATCACAAAAATAATGATATTACTTATATAATTCTGACAAGTCCGCACTTTGAGTTATCTATCTTTTTAAAATTATGCCCTGGTCAAAAAGGGGTGTGGCTTCCCACATCACAGGGTGAAATAACTGGTTTATCCACTTCCCCCAAGCTCAGCTGCTAGCAGAGGCACTGCCCCTCCCAGTTTCTCCTAAGAGGAAGCCACTTTACGGCCCCCCAATATAACATTTGCCTGAGTCCAGGACAGGCCTTTGTTCAACTCCCTGTAGTCCCCAGCTGCTCCACCCCTAATCTAATCAACAGGGCCATGTGACCTCAGGATGCAGCCAGGCCTGGCAGCCAGGCCTGGGAACACAGCTGTTGATCCAGTATCAACTCCTGTCGGGGGTAGTTGTCAGGCAGAATTCAGTTTCATTAAGCCAGGTTTCAGCTAAATGTCACTTTTTGTTCCCAGTTTTCTACATTCAAATCAAACTGACCATTTTTACATATACATTAATTAATTACTTCCTTCAAGTCATTTCAGAATATAGTTTTACATTGTATCCACCTCTTAGCAAGTCTTTCCTTGGTCTGGTTTTGTTTCATTTGTTCAGTTTTACACAAAAGTCTGGTGGTTTTAAAACGCCGGCTTTCTGATAGTGGTGAGTACTGGTAATGCAACCATTTTTGGGATTAAGAAAATGAATTCCCCACAAGAAAGTTGTATCTTTGGAGTGGTCTCGTGCCAACTGCGCAGTTCTCCTATTCTGGCGTGAATGTGGGTGGCGATAGCTCATCCCCACATCCACCCAGTCTATTGATTTAGTTTGTTCTGGTATAGAATAATGGGCGGCGACAGCTCATCCCCCCATCTACCCAGTCTATTGATTCAACATGGGTCAAAACCCATGACAAATCCCCCCGCCCGATTGCGCTTTGATTCAAGTCGAGGGGAAGTCGGGTGCAAAGGAGGTTTTGAGCCCTTGCGCTGGTATGTCCCCATTATCTTCTTCCAATCCTGTAGGTGGCACAGTTCAGCATCTTTTCCTCCCTCCAGTCGACCAATCCTCCAGCTGGTCCTGATGGGAGGATTGGGCGGTACCCTGGGCCCCTCGGGTCTCGGCTCCCGGTCCCCGGTCATCCTCCTTGGTAAGACTCCAGGTTTTCTTTCTCCTAGGACGACAAAGGAAAAGCGGCAATACCTATTCGTAGACATTTTTCCACCACTATTAATGGTGTGGCAGACATATACATTTTATACTTTAACATACCTAACATTTTACTTTTGAGATACAAGTTATCATTCAAAGACAGTGGCTTACAATAGTGTAATATTTTAGAGACTATATGTGGGATATTTTAGGGTTGGAACTGAATTAATCTGGAGCGGTCCCCTCTGGTATTGCAGAGGACTCCTCCAGTTGCTGCAGAGTGTGCCTGGGATGGCAACACTTTAGCTGATTTATATGTACCCACTTGTCTTCCCCCTCTGCCAAACCGCCTTTGGGGATGCAGATCTTGTTGGCCACAGGGGAGATCTTGTCTATAATTTCAAAAGGTCCCTTCCATGTAGGCAAACATTTTCTCTGTTTGGCCTGGTTTCTTTGGAAATTGTATAGATAGACCCGATCACCCACCTTATATTCCTTTCGGGTAGTTTTTAAATCATAGTGGGTCTTCATGCTCTCGGCTGATCTTTCTAGATTCCGCTGAGCATAGGCAAAAGCATGCTGAAGGTGTTTCCTTAAATTCTCCACATACTCATGAGTTGTGGAGGCATTTATCAACGTTTGCTCTTGGGTTCTGTAGAGTAAATGCTGGGGAAGCACCATCTTGCGTCCAGTCATCAACTCAAATGGCGACATTTTGGTTGCAGATGAAGGGGTAGATCTGATGGCCATTAGGACCAGAGGTAATCGGATATCCCAACTTGGCCCAGAATCTGCCACAAACTTTTTTAAGATGCTCGCAGTGGTTCGGTTATATCTCTCCACTGCTCCAGAAGAAGCTGGCCGGTAAGCAATATGTAGCTTTCTTTTGACCCCCAGTATCTCCCACATCTTTGTCATTACTTCACTGGTGAAGTGGCTACCCCTGTCTGACTCAATCCTTTGTGGTAGACCAAAACGGGAAAAGATGTGGTTAATCATCAGGGCAGCTGCTGTTTCTGCCTTGCAGTTTGGGGCTGGGAGACATTCCACCCACTTGGTAAACAAGCATGTAACGGTCAACATGTACTTGTTTACTCTAGACGAGCGAATCACAGGGCCAACAAAGTCGATTTGCAAATCTGACCATGGCAGTGTCATCCCCCTCTTTTGGAAAGGCGCACGGTGTGTGAGGGATGATGGCTGAAATTGTGCACACACAAGACGCCCCTTCAAGTATTGGTCGAGGTCCTGTCCCATGTGTGGCCAGTATGCAACCTCTCTTAAGATTTCCAGTGTTGTGTGAAACCCCCTATGACCGGCGGTGGCCGCATCATGGGCGTGACTTAACATCAGGCTTCGGAATGAAGTATGAACCACTCACTGATCATGGCCAGCTTGGGATATCCTTACCAACAAACCGTCTTGGATTTGGAACATTTTTGGACATTTCATCAACACTCTTAGGTCCTCTTTCCCAATGTAATCGGTATCCGTCAGGGGAAAGTTCTCAGGGTCCTCAAGGTGTTTGTAAAACTTACCAATAATTGGATCCCCCTTCTGAGCTGTAATTAAATCAGCATCAGGGGTCTCCTTACTCCATTGTGCAGTTTAGAGATCATTGTGAGCACTTGTCTGGGACCTAGTGATAGCAGTGACCTGGATTTCCCTCAACAGGGACTCTATTTCGATTAGATCCCCTTGGATGGCCCCGGTTTTGGCCAGCTGATCAGCTAAGTCATTTCCAGTTTTGTCTGGTCCCTCTACATTGGAATGACCCTTGATCTTCTTCCAGTAGATGGTCATCCCATTCGAGCTGACCAGATCATTAATGTTTTGGATTAACTTCCCATGTTTCAGGGGTTTGTTATTAGCGCATAACATGCCTCTCGTTTTCCAGTTGACCAGGTGCTCCACGAACCCGTTCCGTACATAATCCGAATCTGTGATTCTGATCAGTTCGTGGAGTTGATGCTGGACAGCAGTGAGGATGGCCTGATGCACAGCCATCAATTCTGCCACCTGACTACTTCGAGGACCAATTTTGTATCCAGCAGAGGGTTCTGGGAACTCCTTCACCCATGCATTCCCTACGCCAGCCACCAGTTCTTTCTCCCCGTCGTTGTCAACATGGTAAGAGCATCCATCCACATAGACAGTGGGCAGTCCCTCACACTTGTCTTCTTCAAAGACTTTGTGTGGGGAATTAAGGTATGCCTCCATGTTGTCCTTGATTTTTAGACTTTCGTCCTCGAAACAGCTTTCTCCAGCACAATCATGCAAGTCAGCCAGACCTTGCGCGAGAGGACTCTTCTTGTTTTGGCCATATCTGACCTCCACAGGAAAGCCTTGCATTGACAGAATCCAGGAAGTAATTTGGGAATTACTCACATTTCCGGCCCGGATTCTGTCACTTTGGAGATATTGCAGAGGCTGGTGTGGAGTCTCCACTATGATGTGTTCCCCCTGGATAAACGGGCGGTAATTCTTCAATGCCCACACCGTTGCCAGGAGTGCCTTCTCACAATCGTTGAATTTTTCCTCCACAGAGGATAAAGTTTTCCTCGCATAGGAGATTACTTTATTGACCTTGTCATGCTTTTGGTATAATACTGCCGTCAAGCACATATTAGAGAACCCCGTCTCCAGGAAGAACTCCTTGTTTCTGACAGGGTAAGCTAGGCAAGGCGTTTGTGAGAGGCTTCTTTTGAGTTGTCTTACCACCTCGGATTGTTCTGGACCCCATTCCCACTTGACCCCCCCCTTCAAGAGATGAATCAGGGGTCTAGTGATCTCTGCGTAGCCTTCAATGAACTTTCTGCTGTAATTAGTCAGTCCAAGGAGGCTCCTTACTTCCCGCAGAGTGGTGGGGTCTTTCAGTTTTTGGAGTGCTTCCACTTTCTTTTCTTGGGGACAGAGACCCCGAGGAGTAATCTCATGCCCCAAGAAATTAACACGGGTTCTACACTACTGTGCTTTCTGAAAGGAAAGTTTTGCTCCGGCGGCCCTCAACTGTGTCAGAACATAATGGATCTTCGCTATTTGTTCCTCCACAGATGAACTTTTGATGAGGACATCATCTACATAAGCCAGGTTACCCCTCGCACCCAGGTCGGGCATGGCCTTATGTAGGAAAATGTTGAATTCATTGCCGGAGTTGAGGTATCCGAAGGGAGTCCGGGTCCAGGTGTACTGCTGGCCCCCAAAGGTAAAAGCCAGTTTGTATTGGTCCTCCCTACTGACAGGCACGGTCCAGTATCCATTGGTCAGGTCTATTGCAGTGAATACTTGTGACCCTTGAATCTGGGCCAGCCCTTGGTCAATGTAGGGCAGAGGCCATCGGGAAGTATGGACCCGTTTGTTGAGCTCCCTAAGGTTGGCGCAGAGTCTCCACTGGCCGTTTGGCCGTTTGGCTTCAATATTCCCAGCACCGGATTATTGAAGGTGCTGTGTACTGGACGTATTATTCCCCGGGACTCAAGGTTCTTAATTATTTCAGTAAGGGACTCCATGGATGCGAGAGGCAAGCGACATTGCTTCACAAACACTGGAGTCATTCCAGGGTCCGTGGGAATTGTTGTGGTGTGGATGTCGGTGCGACCACAGTCATATGAGTCTACCGCAAAGAGATCTTGGAAATCCAAGAAAACTTGTTTCAACTTTTGCTTCTGTTCCAGAGTCACACAGGGATCAGCTAGGTTGACTCTCTCTTCCACCATCTGCCTGAAGCCTGGAAAGACTTCTGGTTTGGCTATCTCAGCGGCGTCCTCCAGCTGGGTGGAGAAGTCCCTGGTCAGAGTGCTGATTTGGACTGGAGGCTTCAGGTGGGAAAGGCAGTCCTCATGGACCTGGAAAATCACCTCATCCCTCCTGAAGTCACAAGTCACATCTTCTTTACCATAAGGGCAAGAGGTGAAAATCCTGTCTGGTGTTGTATTGTCCTCACTGTCACTGTCAAAACAGTCCTTGGGGATTGGTCCTAACAGTTCATTTCCTAAATCAATGGAGAAATGTCGGTCATCAATCGCCATTCCAATAATGGTGCCTGCGGCTAGAGTAATACTCTTTAAGTCGCTGTTATCCACCTCTATTGGAATGGTGTCATGTTCTATGTTGACTAATGGTGTTGTGTTTACCCCTAACCCTTGCTGTTGGAGAGAAGCATTTAGATGTATATAAGCATCAGGGTTTTGCAATTTTTGTCCTCTTTTAACTTTCACTTCCAGGGAAAATTGTCGGGTCCTTTCTGGGATGGTGACTTCCTCTTTGATCTGAATTTCAACTGCATAAGGTAGCAATTGAGCTGACCTAAATGCTTTTTCTGGATCAAAGCCCATGGGATTATCCGCTAATCGGGACCAAGCTTTGAAGTTTATTAGGTCCAAACTAATGGCAAAGCGATTGAGAATGTCACTGCCTAAGTAAAAAGCGGCAGTGACGTCTCACACGACCCAACAATTATGGACTATGCTCTTGTTGCCAATGGAGATTTTGAGCATACACCTGCTTGGCAGGAGATGTTTGGAATTAGGTGCTTCCAGGTCCATTTCCCATTTGTCTATCAGTTTGAATGTGGGAATAGCTGGATATTTTGGGAGGTGGCAGAACATGGCTTCGCTGATGAAGCTCTTACCGTTGTTCACACACACTCGAGCGAGAACAGAGTCCTTCCCATCATTTAACTGAACAGGGATGAACAACTGCTCTCCAATTTGCTGAATATCAGCCAGGCTCTGAGCTGATTTCACATCTTTCTGGACTATAGGAGTGGGAGTGTATGATTGTGGATTAGTAAAGAATTTCAGGGTGTTGCCTTCCAGTGTGGAATACCACCTTAAACTGGAAGGAAGGTTGATTTTCAGAAATAGAGAGGACCCCCCCATCACCAGTCTGTTGTCCTACTGCTATTACTGTCACGTCTGGAGTTTGGTTGTTCTGGAAGTGAAATTCTACTTGGTCAGATTTTTGTTCAACCATGTGGCAGGTGCCGTTTAAACTAACATGGTTGACACTCTGTTTTAATTTTATTGGTAGGCTAGTCTGGGTCCAGAGGACCTTGTTTACACAATCTATTAGGGGTGACAACCTTCTCAGGAGGTCATTCCCTAGTAAACAAGGGGTGCCCTCTGGAGTCACTACTATGACCGGGTCTTTCACCTTGTGTCGCCCAATTTTGATGTCCAAATCTACAGTCCCCTCAACAGGAATCTCCTTCCCGTCAAAGTTCTGCAGTTGTCCAGGAAGAGAGGTGAGAGGAATACGGTAATTCTCCCCCCTTCCTGCGTTTAGTTCCTCAAAGGCCCTTTTGGACAGAAGGGTAGCTTGGGATCCAGTGTCCACCAGTGGCAAAACTGTACCCTGCCCCTGTACTTGTACCAGGGCATAGTATCTTCCCTCCTTCTCCTCAAGGGGGCACAGATAGTGCACATTTTTGGACAACTGGTGGGCTAACTTTCTGGTTTTGGACATTGCTAGAGAAGAGATTTGGGCAGAATTCTGTGGAGAGTCTTGGGAATCTGAAAGAAAAAGTTGGCAACTGGAGATCAGAGCCATTGTGGGTTCCCCTGGTTCCGGTTCTGGGCCCCCCCCCTTTTTGGAGGCAGTCACCAGGATGGTTTTGAACCAGGGTATTTCAGTATTGTGGGTTCTGGGATGAGATGATGGGCGGCGGTAGCTCACGCTCCATATCTCCCAAGTCTGGTTTGGAATCCCTTGGAACCCATTTTTCTTTGGGAGGAGTTCCCCCATCTCTGAAGGAGAAGATCCTTTTCCCAGGATCTTCTGAGGATCCCTCTCCCTCAAATTGGAAGACCTGTACCTCCTCCACAAAATGGGTCTGTCTGGGTCCTTTGTTTCTCCTACCCCCCCTCTGCTCCTTGGGAGGCAGGCTTTCAGGGGCAGGAGATTTTGTTTCCGGTTCCTGGTTTTCCAGGGGCTGTTTACAAGTTGGGAAGGAAGCTTTCTCCAAGGCTTTACACCCCCTTCCCCTTGTGCCTCCTCCCTGGGAACCGGTGGGTTATCGGGGTGCTGCCCCCATCATTGTTCTGGAGCACCCGAGTTTGGGGCATTCTGCGGTGGCATGCTCATCTGAGGGTTATGTTGAGCCCTCAGTATGTGACCCAGATCTCGTGCCATATTTTGGACCTGGCGCTCAAGTTGTGAAACCCGCTCAGGTTGATACGGGGCTCTATTTTCTCCCCTGGGCTGATCCCGTGAAGGGTAGCTATCCATTCTCTGGTAGTACCCCTGGTTGGGAAGATTTTGGTACCCCTCCACCCTTGGCCTCCCCTCTCCCGGATTAGGTTGTCTGGGCTCAGGGAATTGGGGAAAGAAGGATGGATGATTTTGGGGCTGGAATTTGGGTGGATACCTGGGGAAAAAGTTCTGCCCAGAATTTGGAGAATTTCTGCCCTCCTGTGAGAAGTTGGGAGGGAAGTTCCCTGGGTTAGGTGCTTGGCTGGATCCCCCCTTTTGGGCTGGAGGAGTCCACACATAACCCAGGATTGGTCGGTTTCCCTTATAGCGGGGACTTACATAGTCAGGGGAGCGGGGGACCCCATTTGTGGGACTACCTCCTCGACTCCCTGTCTGTGACTGGCCCGAGGGCCTTCTGGGCTGTGAATTATTTGGTGCAGGCAGGTTTTTAGGCCCCCCCATCTCCAAATCTAAAACGGGGGCAACCTTTACCTCTGCCACCTTGGCAGCAGAAGGGGTGCTGTTGGTTTTGGGGTTTTTCGGCGCGTTATTTTTATTTTCGATAGGCTTCTGCACCTCATAGATCCGGGTAGCCTGTTCAATGACCCAGTCTAAAGATCTTTTCTCATCTCTCACGAGCTGGGTCATTATATATTTAGGGAGAGCATGGAAAAATGTATTGACAAACTCTTTGCTGTCTGTTCTGGTGGTCTGCGCAAAAGCACGCTTTAATTCTTGCACAAACTCTTGTGGGGCCTGATCCTCCCCACATTGCCAATTGTAGGCTGCCTTGCGAGCCTCTTGGGGATTTCTGTGCACAGAAAAATGTTTCAAGATGGCCGCCCTGTATGTGGACCACCTTGAATGATTTTGGTCCTCCAGCCCCGCAAAGAAACTGGAGTACTCTGGTGAGAAGGTCCACTTTACATATTGAATACAGCTTTGGCTGTCCTTCAAATGAAAAGTCTCCATCATTTGCTCAAACAGCTCTAAGTGCTCCCAAACAGAATACTTGGCGTTCTTATGATAAGGCGTGATAACACTCCTTATTGCCTTTATTTGCTTCAATGGGTCCTTAAGCAAGGCCCTTTTTGCCTTATTGGCCTTTTTGGTTCGGGTAACCCTGGTCCATTCATCCTCTGACTCAGAGGCACTGCTCTCAGAGGTTCCTGTCTGATCTTCCAGGTTTTCCCGGATTCTGCAAGCCTGGGAATGGCTGGCAGAATGTGGGGACCTGGTCTCCTGTGTCCTGTGCCGTTCAGAGGAGTCTTCAGATTCCTCCTTGCTGCCAGGATTTGATGGGTACCCCCCCACTGACCTAACTGGGCAGAAGTTTTCAGGATGCCTTTAATGGGCCTACTCTCCTGGGGTTCCCCACTAAATTGCACTGTGCTTGGGTGCCCATACCCGGATGCCCGCCCCTCCATTCCTGGGAGGTACTGGCCTATGAGCCCCATACTTCTGGTTGGATAGTAATCTGCCATCCCTGTGGCCCGGTGCTCATGTGCGCCAGGGGACATGGGGTTGGCAGCGTCCAGGGACTGAGAGATATGAAGGCCTCTGGTACTAGGGCTCCTGAGGTTATGCTCAGGAGTCTCCCTCTCCCAGCGAACCTGGTCTCTATCCGCCCCTGCTCCCTGTTGCAATGCAAGAGCCTGCGCTTTCAGTTCCCCAGTTAAGGCCTTACGAGACTCTATCAGTCTCTCCTGCATCGCTACCTGTTGCTGGAGCCTATCATTGTGCTGACAGAGAGCCTCATTTTCACTCTGTGCATCCTGATTGGTCCAGGAGTACTGGGCCAGTCTCTGCTGCAGGAGGGTTACCTCATGAGCTGTGTCCCTATTGGCCTGCTCCTTTCTTGCCAGAGCATCCTCCACCCTCCTGGTGTGCTCTAACAAGTTCTGGTGTTCTTTTTGGAGGTTACCCAGTCCCTGGAGGGCCAGGTGATTTTCTTCCATTTTCCTTTTTAAGTGGCAGACTTCCTGGCCTAAGGTATCCCTTTCCTGACTAAGAGTCTGCATCTGTGCCGCCAGGTCGTCCCTTTGCCTTTTGAAGGCACCAGCTTTCTGGTGTTCTTCATCAAACTCTGCCTGGGTATCCAGGTCTTTCAAAATCAATTTATTGCTTTCCTCTTTCTCTCTGTCTAGTTGGATTTGCAGGGTGGCTACCTGCTCTGTGCCTGCCCTGTTGAAATTGATCTGTTGCTCCAGCTTTTTCTGGCTCTGCAGTAAGAAGTCCAGACTGTCTTGGTGCTCCTTCTGCAAAGCCAGAATTCTGGTATCCTGGTCCGTCTTTTCCTGTTGCAGGATATCCATATCCTTCTTTATTTTAATGATGTACTGTCTACTCTCATTTTCGGACTCCTGGCTTCTGTGCAGCCTCTGCTCAGAAGAGTTTAGATCAGATTGGGCCTTCTGTAATGCCAGCAGTTGCCTACTCGCCAGATCTTGGCCTTCAGCACATTTGTCCTGCATGGCTCCCATATGTAAATATAAAAATGCCGCTACCCTGGCAATCTTGTTGTGCTCATCCTTGGCCTTAGGGGCCATATATAGTTCACGCAGGGCCACATGTAAGGGACCCTGGTCTCTCCATATATCTGACCCTGTTTCAGTGATCTGGGGTGCGATTGCCTGCAACCAGACCGTCTGGTTCTGATGAGTCCACTCACCTCTCACAAATAGCTTATGTAAGAAGTGCTCTCTGGCTATTTTCATATCTACCAAGGTCGTCATTCTGGAATTTGAGTTCCTTCCTGACTTACAGAAGTTTGTATTGTATTTTTGCAAAACAGACCTTTCCCTTAGAGCGTCCTTTTGAGGAGTGCTTTACAGCGTAACACAGCGTGGTGATCCGACCGGATGTATGTATCTTGTCAGTTAGCACACTGTATTAATCTGCACAAGTGATAGATCTAATCCGGAATCCCCGGCTACGAGCCCCCAATTTGTAAGAAGATTCAATTCAACACTACAGCTAAGTCAATGCCTAGTCTGGGATACTGAATGGAAACCCTTATTGATATATCTTTATGTCCAGTTCATGAGTTCTGGATGACTACCCCTATATAACACCCCTCTCTTAGAATCCCCCTGACCCCACTGAGCCAAGAAGTAGTTCTGTTTTGCAAGTTTAAAAGGTTTATTTGAGAAATAGGACAAAATATAGATACCACACTTTTATAATAAATTAATAATCGATATCGCCCTTATAAATATAATGTTAATCAACAATGGGTAATCTGACACTAGCACACTTCTTTATAATCAATGAGGAGTTAGTATAGGATGGATCAAGTAGCAAAAATACTTTTATGATTTCAAGGGAAAAGCAATGAGGAATAAAATGCAGTAGAGAAATACTTGAGATGATTTTAGCAAAAGATAATATAATCACCTTTTCTCTGGCAATTCACCCCCCCTCCCCTATGCAATGTAAGACATGGAAGTAGATGGAAAGAGGAGCACACAGTTCTCAGGAATGCAATCAAATACAATACGAAATTCAGTTCCCCCCCCAGCAAGCTTAGAGAAAACCGGTATGAGTTTTAAAACACAGGCCCAAGTGCTTTGAATGTGGTGGCAATTAAGTGAGAAATATGCTGAAAATGCTTTTAATTCCCTTTAGGAGGTTCAGGGTGAGTGAGAGATACTTGGGATGAGTTCAGGCTCATTTGAGCAATGATTCAGAGATGGTGATTAAGAGGCAAACAAATTTTTAGCAAGGAAAGAAATGACTGCTGATGGTTACACGTGGCTGGATTTTTAACCAAATCGCAAATCGCGGTAAAATTTGCGAGTGTGTGAATCGTAATTACGGAAAAAGTATAAGGAGTAGCAAGTCGTTCGTAGCCCAAACGGTTCCAGAGATACGGACGATTAAATAAAGGTAGTTTTTCCGATTTAAAGTAAACTCAAAATGACAGGTGACAGCTTGCAGCTTCAGAATTGACAAGTGACAGTGGTGCAGCTTTACAAAATGACAAGTGACAACTTCTAGGAGGTAGTTCTGGTTAGATTAAAATAGTTTGGATTAGATTATTTTAAACTAAGAGCTTATTTCTGTCACAATCTGACCTAAGTACTCACAATATATTTTGGAAGGACTGGACCTCATCACGGATCTGATCAATCAGGCTAGCGGCACTTCACAGCGATCTGGTCTCTGGGTCTGCGGTTCTGCACGGTCTGGTCTGGTCTGGCACTGGTCTGGTCTGACCGGATACATCGGTCTCTGCACGGCTCCTGGATCTCTCCACTGGTCCTGGCAAAAGTTCTTGGCAAGGGATTCAAGCAGCTCGCCCTGCTGTGAGTAGCTTGCAATGATTTGAGGCCTGCTGCAGAGAACTCAGCTTGTGGTTTTAGGCCTCTGATTTAGGTTCTAAAGTATAAGTTCTAGGTTCTGGAGTATGTAGCTGGAGTCAGTCTGGAACTGGTATCTTCTGGATGTTGTGTGGTCCGGCAAAACGCTCCACAGCAACTGGATTTGAATGTCTCTACCTGTCCCAGCAGTCTCTTTTTATGTGTTTTGAAAATGGGTGTGTGCCTGGGCCTAGCTAAGCCTGCCCCTCTCTACTTGTCATTGGCCCAATTCTCCCCTCTCCCATGATTGGGGGAAGGAAATGTGAGTCAGAGTGATGCTGTAGGTTTTATGGGTCAGAGGATCCTCCCCTGGTCAGTTTGCCCACGAATCTATATTTGATTCAAATACATCCTTCCCAGATATACAATTTGTTGAAATTACATGTGCACATTATATATTCCTTATGGTCCATGCTTGTCCGCCTCTGATCTTCCTGGGGGCTTGCATTCAAAAATGACAACATTTTGCGCTTTTTAACTGGTTTTGCAATATCGGACATTTACCCAAATTTACACACATGTGCGTAAGGAGTATGGACATTAATTGATGAAGTGTCAGATTTTTAACATGCAGACATTTGGAGAGAGACCCTATTTTCCGCTAGCAACCCCCCAGAATAGACCACAGGGTCCTAAAGCATCTCAAAATGTTCACAGAAAAATCACAAAAATAATGATATTACTTATATAATTCTGACAAGTCCGCACTTTGAGTTATCTATCTTTTTAAAATTATGCCCTGGTCATAAAGGGGTGTGGCTTCCCACATCACAGGGTGAAATAACTGGTTTATCCACTCCCCCAAGCTCAGCTGCTAGCAGAGGCACTGCCCCTCCCAGTTTCCCTTAAGAGGAAGCCACTTTACGGCCCCCCAATATAACATTTGCCTGAGTCCAGGACAGGCCTTTGTTCAACTCCCTGTAGTCCCCAGCTGCTCCACCCCTAATCTAATCAACAGGGCCATGTGACCTCAGGATGCAGCCAGGCCTGGCAGCCAGGCCTGGGAACACAGCTGTTGATCCAGTATCAACTCCTGTCGGGGGTAGTTGTCAGGCAGAATTCAGTTTCATTAAGCCAGGTTTCAGCTAAATGTCACTTTTTGTTCCCAGTTTTCTACATTCAAATCAAACTGACAATTTTTACATATACATTAAATAATTACTTCCTTCAAGTCATTTCAGAATATAGTTTTACATTGTATCCACCTCTTAGCAAGTCTTTCCTTGGTCTGGTTTTGTTTCATTTGTTCAGTTTTACACAAAAGTCTGGTGGTTTTAAAACGTCGGCTTTCTGATAGTGGTGAGTACTGGTAATGCAACCATTTTTGGGATTAAGAAAATGAATTCCTCACAAGAAGGTTGTATCTTTGGAGTGGTCTCGTGCCAACTGCGCAGTTCTCCTATTCTGGCGTGAATGTGGGCGGCGATAGCTCATCCCCACATCCACCCAGTCTATTGATTTAGTTTGTTCTGGGATAGAATAATGGGCGGCGACAGCTCATCCCCCCATCTACCCAGTCTATTGATTCAACATGGGTCAAAACCCATGACACTATGTAGTGAATAGATTGCGGCAATGCGCCAACCTATATACATAAGAACATAAGGACTATGGACGATTCCACAATGCGCTTTGGCATAGCTGGATTCTGAAAGCAGGAAGACGTTTTCAGTGTGTCGCAGATAGAAATTGAAAACTCAACCATGGAGGTGAATCAAAGAAAGGCCTGGTTGGATCAACACCAAGAAGTCAAGGTCGCCTTGGCCTGAATGTGCGTACAAACAATTACAAACAATTACAGAACGTGTGAAAGAACAAAACTCCTGTCTCCAGTGAGAGGCAAGAACATTAAAGACATAAGAGGTTCATCAAATAGTAGTATTTTAAATGCAGTAAGACTCGAATTCGTGGTCTACAGTCACTTGGTAAGATGAAAATAGACACTATGATGAACTGTCGCGAAATTGAGAAGACAGAGTATGCTATACTCCCTCGTATTCTTCAGCATGGAGAATATTTCCAAGGCTGAGTTCAAAGCCTTAATTGACTAGTAGCCTGCAATTGTGATGATGGATGCAAGGGCTAATTGTTTGGGAGCTATTATTGTGGCCATCCCACTCGCACCTGGATGCCAGCCTGCATGCTGCTTATGCATGTGGAATATTACAGAGTGATACAAGGGTGGCAACCAATTATAGAGGGACACGTAATAGAGAGCCCTATAGTTTGTATAACCAATGGGACGCTGTGTATTTGATGACATTCATAGTGACCTGCACTAGAAGAGAGCTTAGTTGCCACACCTGATGTTATCTCTAACACTTTCCCTGACCAGTATGGAACATATGCCTAGATGTTCCTTGTAAGCATATCACCATTCCAAATAGGTTTTTGTAGTTTGCAGTGTAGACTGACGTCAATAGTGAACAGTTTGTAGTACATAACCTGCTTTTTTTACGTGCTGCACTGAGTGTGAGGATCAAGCAAATGTGTTGATGTTCGTGGTAACTCTGTGTTTTGGACAATTGATATTAAAACAGTTGCATTTTGCCAACTTCCTAAGTTAGTTTGATTATTGATGTTTGAGTAATATTCTGCATCCCCATTTGTCTCCAAGTATTGGTATCTCGTCTTAAAGGGCTGGGTCGGCTGTCCCAGTTCACTGATAATAACATGAGTGGGATATCTCAACTGGGCCATCTCAGCTTTTGTTAAATACAGTTGTGGCATCTGGATTTAACTGTACCTCTAATTACTTTTGAGCTGTAGGACAGATCAGCAAAATATTTTTCTAAGAAGATGTCAGACCTGGGTATATCAAAAACCCCAACATGCCATGCAAATCTGTATTATGGTTCAAAAGATTTAAAGGGTTAAAAAACTGTGTGTTTTTCACTTTTCCATTAGGTTGCAAAATGCCCAATTTTTCCTAATGCGCACAGCCAAAACTGCTGGACGTATTTTCTTCAAATAAGAAACATGTTGGGCACAAAGCATTCCAAGAACTGTGTTTGGCGTAAATCTGCCCAGTATTTTTTTTTAATGTGGCATAGGAGCAGGGTGCCCCTGTACTGACTTTGTGCATTTGGGCTCATTTGCATACCCACCATGCCTTGCTGATGAGGCTTGGAGCTGGAGGTGAACTTCCAGCGATGTCTTCTAGGTGATATTGTGGAATGTGTGACTTGGCTCAAGTGGACTATGTGTTTCATTATGAGATTCGAGCAAACCTTACCGGCATAGAGGCAATACCTTGTCCGTGTAGCACTGATGATTACGAGAATGTGTGCACGCGCGTAGCTGTACCGGCATGCCGTAAATGACCCTAAAACCCCTGTTAGCGGCATCATGCAAAGCGCTGACACCTCTTCCGCCTTCGTCCACCCCTAAATAACGGGCACCTGCAATAACGGGTCTGGCAATACCGGACACGACCGGAACCGGAAATATCGTCATCACGCCGGAAAGGGAAAAGCCATCTTGAAAAACACAATCCATTGCCATACTCGAGACACAGGACCTTGATCCACACAACACCAGGTACATCTCCAGTTACACCTCCAGCACAACGCCAAACGCCATTAAAAAGGAGCATCCTACCAGCGAAAGGAGCGCTTCTCAGAGGACGAGTTAAACATGCTGCCAGACACTATGGCCCAGAATGGAGACGTGGTGTTTGCATCAGACCTGAGGCGAGCTGCCCAGCTAAAGAAAAAAGAAGTATGGAGGAAGTGGCCCAGAAAGTCAGTTTGGTCGGCACCACCCCCCGCACCGCCAAGGATGTCAAAAAAAGGTTGGATGACCTGCGCCTTTTGTGTGTGCAATATCCTATCTGCAAATCGGAGCCAGGGTCTGGCTAGAGGCGGCTGGTCCAACTCCCCCATAAAGCTCACCCAATGAGAAGAAACCTGTGCAAGCTCCATTGGCATGGAGGCGATAGAGGGAGTGGGAGACATGGAGCGTGGAGTGCCGTCATCGGCAGATGGAGGTGAGTGTCCACACAAACCACTGGAATGCAAAGTATGATGATGGGCCACAAATGTGACAGTGACATGAACTAATGCATGGGCCATCACACACACATGGACACATCCCTGCCTAGATGCTGTCCCTAGCACTGTCACATCTACATGCATGCAGCATGCAAATACCATACCTGAGACACACCCCACAAACAGCGAAACGGCATGTCTTACACTGCACGCAGTCCACAACACAAAGGCATGTCACACAGCATACGCCACCTTAAACATGTGTGAACCAGACGTATGCCTGAGTAACCCCTCCATATAGCAAGCAACCTGTATGTCACAACTCCAAGACAGCAAATCATCAAATGTGCACAACTGCTATAATAGCCAATGTATGCATGATGCATGTACAACCATCACTGATGCCGTCCCTCTCTCGGCCCCCCACAGGCTCAGATTCCGACAGCGATGCTGAGGACACAGCTGCACAGGCCACGACTCCATCAAAGAAGGCCAGGGCAGGGAAGACGACAACAAACCTTCCACATCTAAGCAACAACAGCCACCGAAAGCATAGCCGACACAGGATGGCAAGGCACAGGGGCGGCAAAGGACAGCCGCAATACCAACAGTGGCTATACCGGTGGAATCCACTGAACCGTAGCCAGTGGCAGATGGGACCCTGTCTGCTGCAAACAGCTCCGTAGGGGAGGCAGCTGCCACAGCGCCCCAGAGTGGCGATGAAGGACAGGGCCAGGCTGAGGTATGTGTCCCTGAGGACGACAACCTGTCAACGGAAGTGGTAGGCACACCCAGCCCTGGGCAAACACCCCAGCACACCCCAATGAGCACCCCCAATAGCACCACAGCCGACCAGTCGGGAGCAGAGCCAATACCAGAGGCCTGGAGCCCCATAGAGGACCAACCTGCATTGGGCCCCTTGGCAGATGTCCCATCCACCCCAGCAGGGGTCCGGGACCGAGACTTGCACATGGCACAAATGGAGGGCAGCAGCAGGAGCTGACTGGAATTGTGAAACAGTACGTTTTAGATGGTGCCCTGACAAGGCAGGAGGCCTGTGAGAACACTGCGGCCATGAAAGGGGCCATTGAGTCAAGCACCCCGCGCATATGTGAGGAGCTGTCAGCAGTGAGGCAGGTCCTAGCCAGGATTGCCGATGCCTTGGAGGCTCAGCGTCCTGCCCCGACAGTGGAGCATGCAGGCACGGGGTCATCGGTCAGCTCTACCCAGATGAGCCCCCTGCGCAGGTCCTCGCGCACCACACGGCACACTGACATGCTGCCCCCGGAGGCCAACAGAGGCCATAAGTAGCAGGGGCAGCCTGCATGTCCGGACTAATTAAGACTCATGTTGCATACCATTGCACACCATGTGTGGGGGAGTTGTGGGGGGAGGGGGTAGGGGTGTGTGGGGGAGTTGTGGGGAGGGAGAGGGGGTATGTGGGGGAGTTGTATGGTTGGGGGAGGCGTAGGAGGTGTGTGTGGGAGTTGTGGGGTTGGAGGAGGGGGTGTATGGGGGACGTGTGGGGTGGAGGGTTAAAGCACTTTGTTCATATTACCTGTTCAATACACCTGTTGTGTACCAAAAAAATCACATGACTGGACATTGGTTTTTGTGTATGTGTGCTTTATTGGTTTACAGTGCACAGTGTCCATGTACCGACACCCAGTGGCCAGAGTCCCACATCCATGGCACCCTCTGCATCCATGTGCCTTAGAAATATAGGCCTATCACAGACTGGCGCACAGCACGTCCCTCCTGTGCATCGCCGCCTGGCTGATGTGCAACCCCTTCTTCTTCATCATCTTCATCCTCACCTGGTGGTTGTTGTTCAATGTCAGGGGCCGAGGCACGTTCCGTCGAATGCACATGTTATGCAGCATGGCATATGCCATTATGATCTTGGCCACTTTCTCATGCCCGTACAGGAGTGCCCCACCCGACCTGCTGAGGCAGCGAAACCGTGCCTTCAACAGGCCAAAGGTCTGCTCGATCACCACACGGGTAGGGGTATGGGCATGGGCCCGATTATAGTCCTCTTCATGCCTGTTCTGTGGGTTCCGGACATGGGTGAGGAGCCACGGCTTCAAGGGATAGCCAGCATCACCTGCATGGGTGCAAAATAAGGTATGTGTCGGTCAATTCCTAACATGACACCTGCACTTATCACTCTCATGCCTGCATATATTTGTTGTTCACATGCACATGTCCCTGGATATATGTACACATTTTAACTTGCCACAATGTGTGCTGTCCCATGGTCTACAGGTGTGGGTTGCGTTGTTCAGATGATGCAGGGTGTCCACTTCGTTGCTGGTGTACATGCACTGTGGATGCCTACCTCTGTATTTTCTATCATCTATGTGATGTGGAGGGATTTGTATGTTTTTTTACTAGCAGCATTGGCACAAGTCTCATCATGATTAGTCATTCAGCGCGTATAATTCCCATGGTGACAAACAGCGCTACTGTGGTGGTGGGCCAGTGACAAGCAGTGTATTCCCTTGGTGGAATTGATTTGTGCGCACTCATGGATGCATGTCCTGTGTTGTGTTTTGCTGCGGTCATTTACATTGTGCATACTCACAGCATGTTGCTGCATTGTGTTACAGAGGGTAAGGTCTGATGATGTGCAGTGGACGTGTTGTGGGATGTGGGCTGGTTGCAAGTCAGGCATATTGTCATTGGTGTGCAGCTTCCATCATTTCTATGAGGTTTAGGTGTCATGTTCAGTTTGGGATGCTTTGGAGCACAGTGTTTTAAAGCAATATGGGCATTGTCCAGTCACCGCCCCAATCACACCCGGGTGGTGTGTGCATCCCCCCCATTACACTGCCATGTGCCTGTCATGCAACTTACCAAAGCAGCCAGGCACGTCGTCCAGCATGTCGCTCCATGTAGCATGGTAGCATGGAGTTCTGCAGGACCATTGAATCATGAGTTGATCCGGGATATCGGGCGCAACAATGTGTGATGAACTTGCTGGAGTCACATACCATATGCACATTGATAGAGTGGTATAGCTTACGATTGTGGTACCACCAATTCCACATGGGTGCAGTCGAGGGCACTGATACAATTTGGCATGCCTGCCAGTGCATGGAAGCCAATTTTTGTGTCAGAGATCTCCTGGGCAGTCCGTGGTAGGGCTATGTAGTTGCTTGAGTGCTTCAGGAGGGCATCCAACACTTGTTTCAGCATGCGTGAAAAAAAGGTTGTGATATGCCATGCATCTGCCCCACTGTGTGCTGGTAGGTGCCGGTGGCCAGGAAGTGAAGCACAGAAACTACCTTCGGTAGAGGGGGGATGGCGGTGCGTATTTCAATCAGGCTGACAATGTCATTGTGTATCATGTCCACAATGGCGGTGATGGTGTCCTGGTCCAGGCAGTACAGGATGTGGATCTACTCAGGGGTTAGGTTTAAAGGACTGGCTCTGATGTGAGGGAGTGGAGCCTGCCTGTGTGGTACCACTGGCTATACTGGTGGGACTTGCTGTGCCTGTCTCACCCTCATTGTCCTCCTGCGTCTCCTCTGTGGGGACTGTTGTAGTTGTTGCTCATGGTGTAGCAATGCAAGCATGTCCTCCAGCTCCAATATCGCAACTGCAAGTGGGATCATTTTGGTGTGGGAACGGGTGTGGTGTGTGGGTGTGCTCCTTTTGTGCTGGGCCAGACTCCATTGCCTCCACATGTGCTAATTATGTGCACCTGTGGCAGTTGGGAACACTGCAAATTGCTGTTAGCGGGTGATACATAATGCCGGTGATGCCGGCATCGCGGTATCCCTTATTACCGCCTTTGTGATGCCAGTAGTTGCATGTCTGTGTGACTTGTGATGTCCTTCTGTTAGCGGCATCCGGTATTGTCGGCCTGGAGGGCTGCGTGCCGGCACACATGCCGGTACGGGGGAGCATAGTCTCAGCAGTGGCGCTGATACCGGGTTGTCGACTCGTAATAGGCCGGAGCAGTATGCCGTGCCGGTATTCCCTTACCGGCATCGTTTTTCCATTACCGCGAATCTCATAATGAGGCCCTACGACTTGATTTTCCTTGTGTCGAAATCCTAGCTTACACATGTCTTGTATTTTAAGGACTTAGAAGAGGAAAATAGATGTTGGGGGCAGTGCCTGGGTCACAATGGGTGATCACCATAACTCCTACTGTAGTCCTACTCTTTGCTGTGACACCTCCCTGGCAGAGGAGTTTCTTTATGGAGAGAAAAGCTTTGATGCCATAGAGGTAGTACCATGGGCAAGCATCTTATTTATGCAAGACCCTCTTTTCCATGTGGGGCGGCTTGCTCCAAGAGGTTGGGATCTTCCCCAGACTTGATATTGAATGTCTGCAACGAGGAAGATAAGAGCTAGGAGTGCTGATGATTACCTATCGTAATCCACGCAGTACCACTTGGACACAACAGTCGCTGTCATTCAGAGAGCACAACTAATGAGATGCAGCACGTCTAGCTCTGTGTAGTGAACACAAGGTGAGGCACAAACGATTCCTTCAGCCAGTAATACATTTATGTTTTGTGGGGTACCTGCTCGTCTCGGCGCTTGTTCTTCTTCTTGCTGATAGATTGTTATCCATCAGCTGTGATTTTTGGATACCGAGGCTTGTGCCTCATTACTCCATCTTCTCGGGTTGAGTATGTAGTCGTGGGTTTGTATTCTTCTTGGTCTGTGTGGTCTTGTCACAGTAGAGCTGGTTTCACAGGGTCTTCGCAGTGATGGGCCGCAGGTAGCGTCGAAGGGGTTTGCAGTGGTGGCAGTCTCGGCTCTCTACCCGGACCCCTTATACTGCCACACACCTGTTCAGCGATGCATGCACAGGCTCCTCCACGCTGCCAGTGGCTGACTCAGACCGCGCAAACAGCAGGAGTTCCTGCCTCCGGGGGCTCGACTAACTCCTCGTCGCCAATTGTAGTGAACACAAGGTGAGGCACAAACGATTCCTTTATCCGGTAATAAGTTTATTCATAGAGCCCCCGGAGCTCACGGCCACCAAGGACAACAACGATCAACTGAATGGTTGTGGAATGCAAGCATTCCAGAACCATTATAACAGTGACGCATGCATAACTTAAAAACCCCACATAACACTCTGTTAAGAAACGCAGGCCTTCTCTGAATGGGTAGTGCTTGCCAGCGTGCATAGTTCGTTAAATGAGGAAATGTATCATTATCTCAGAGCAATGTACATAAATGGCGGATACATCACAGTGATGTCTGCAGTTTTCTCTCAACAAAAAGGTGACAGCAATTATAGATTAGAAGATAGCATACACGAATATTCAGAGAAACGTCAAAATATGTATATAGCGTTCCCCAAACAATGGCATTGCAGCAGAGTTAACTGAAATAGGAGAGTGGAGGAAACCGATTTTTCTGTCTCAGATACAAAGGAATAGAACCAGCTGACACTGGTGAAAAAGTGAGGAAAGCCGCAGTGGCCTACAACAATTCAAAAGTAGCTCATGCAGTTAACGGGAGACCTGGCCCAGGGCACATATGCCTTCCAAGGTTGTTCAGTTCAGTGAAGTTTAACGGTTGCAGAATGTCACACTGATTCCATGTCGTCACACGCACCTCCACATAGTTCGCGCGTTTTAGTCTACAGTACTTTGAATGCTAGCACCTGTGGTTTCTATTTTCCATGATATGTTGAAGCCTCCAAATTCTTACATGCAAAATGTTGGCTAAGCAAGTAGGCACGAATAACAATCAACCTTGTGAAACAGGGAAGTTAGCAGCGCATGTGCAGCTCTGTGTGGTAGTACCACACAGCTATTTTTAAAATGGCTGAAAAAGAAATATGGTATGAGCATGGTGACAAACTCCCAGTAGTGCTCTGTCAGCAAGTAGCACTCACACATCAATCTAGCACCTTTTTTCAAATTTTACGGTTGTATAGCATGAGAAGAATATTCCAGGGGGTAACTGGGTAAGATTCAGAATTGCTATTTTTTTTATGCTGTACTTTCGTTGCTACCTCATGTTGGAATTGTTCTCTGCCTCCACACTGCCAAGTTCACTTTTCATTGGTCAGAGCTCTTCGATCCTGTGACAGCCACACCTCCGTGTATGAAGGAGACCCCCACCCCCCTTCCCATACCTAGCCTGGATTGTTACTGGAGCTTGGAACCCCCTCGCCCCCTAGCACCAGAACGTCGGTCACATGACATCTGAAACGCTCATAAGGCTCGACGACTATCTCTCCTCATGTTCCTCCTCCTCCTCCTCCTCCTCCTCCTCCTTCTAGCACAGTGTTACCCTTGTATCGGGCCAAGAAGGAGGACGCGCACACGGAGGGATTGCAAGGCACAACCTTTATTCAACTCGTAACATAGAGAACTGGCGTTTTCGCGCCTTACCCATAATTCCCCCTGTTCCCCCAACTCGACGTCACACACTCCGCCTCCCCAACAGTGGGGGCTGCCCACAGTCAACCCGTTGGCGTCTGGCAACACCACCCCGAACAATATGTCCAAACGTCAACTCAACACTCTTCAACAAGTCTCATGGGTTTCTTGATAGCTCTCCGTGGTCTCTCGTCTTGGGCAACTGGCCCTAACAATTCCTGCGTTCCTGCTTCCTGGCTTGTCGCTCCAGGGTCTCCTCCCGGAGGGGTCCACAGGTCATCTTGCGCTTCTCGCAGTTCTGGGGAAAAACGATCGCTGATGCGATTCCGTTCCCTCTCGCCTGATATAGTGTCTAAATTGTTGACGGTTCCTGGTGACTGCTTTGTTTTGGTCCTCAGCTGTCACCATCGTGCCTTTCACTGCGGTTACCCTCATGGGGCTTGGGGCAAACCGCAGATCTGTCTTCCTGGGCATTGGTTGTTGGACAAGCACTTCGTCTCCTACGTGGAAATCTTTTATCACTGCTTGGCGGCAGGAGTCAGTGTCTCGTCTTGCTCTCTCTTTGGCTTCTTCATCCCTTTGGAGTATGTCCATGTCAGGCGGCTCATCACTTGACGGGTTGCGTGGTATGCGGGTTCGCACTTCGTATTGAAGCATTAGCTCAGCTGATGTCTTGTTTGTGGCTTCGTGGGGTGTGTTCCTGTAATCTCGTAAGAGTCGGCACAGTGCCTGGTGCGGATCAACTGCTTCCACTCTGGCTCTCTGTCTCGTCTTCTTAATCGACGCCATGAAGCGTTCTGCCATTCCGTTCGCTTGCGGGTGACAAGGGGTTATCTTCATGTGCTCGAAGCCCAGATGCTTCGCCAGTGCCCCGAACTTGTGTCCACAGAACGGTGGTCCATTGTCAGATTTGACTATGTTGGGGATTCCGCACTCGCTGAATACTTCCTCCAGGGCCGCTGCTACTTGGGGAAACGTGGTGGTGGTGACTACTTTGACAATCGGGAATCTTGAGTGTACATCTATTATAAGCAGGAGGTAGTCACTCATTTCCGTGGGCCCATAGAAATCCATGGCTACCCGCTCCTACGGGCGATCGAGTATCTGTGTATGCTGTAGCGGGGGTGGATGTTCAGCCGGGGCTGTGCACTGGCAGGCATGACAGTTCTTCACCCATTCTTCTACCGCTGCATCTAGGAATGGGAACCAGACATGGCACCTCAGAGATTTTTCGTATTTTCAGCTCCTCTGTGCCCCTCGTGGGCCGTTCGGACAACCTCGTTCCTTAGCGTGGCAGGGATGACAATCCTGCACCCTCTGAGAAGGATATTGTGATCCTTGACAGCCAGTTCCTTGTGCACCCTACCCAACCTCTCAATCTACTGTCTGCACACCCCTGGGTGTGCCAACATTGCTCTGTGATGGTCCTTCCACTTATTGGCCAGCGTGAGGCTGATGGCGAGAGCTGTGGTAGGGTCAGCAGCTGACGCAGCGGCAACTCTCTCTCGTGGGATAAAGCCGGTGGTAGTGAGTTGGATGCTATGTATTGCACATAGGCAACGTCTCCTTTCCGGGTCACTGGGGCCCCAACTGGATGCCGCGACAGATAGTCAGCGGGGTTGAGGTCACCCCCGGGACGATGTATAATGTCATAGTTATATTCTTGTAGACGGATGCCCCACCGTTCAATTCTGGGGGGCATCTTGGTGTGCGGATTCCCAAACAACGACAACAGCGCCTGGTGGTCCGTGATCAAGGTGAACCTTTTCCCGATGATGAAGTTGTGGAAATGCTCACAAGCCCAGACCGTGGCCAAACTCTTCTTTTCTGCTTGGGAATAGGCCAGCTCCGGGGTCGACAGCACCCTACTTGCATAGGCGACCACGTGTCTGGGGTGGACATCCACGCCGCTGGTTTGGGCTAAGATGGCACCAACGCCAACCGGACTGGCATCCACCACAATTTCGGTGTGCCAGGAGGGGTTGAAATATGCAAGGCGATGGGCTTCTGTGAGGGCTCTTTTGATGACCGAAAATGCCTGGCGGCATGCAGGGGTCCACTCAAAAACTGATTCTTTTTGTAGTAGTTTCCTTAGTGGGTCAGTGAGGGACGCATAGTGAGGTATGTACCTCGCGCAGTATCCCGCCATGCCGAGGAAAGAACGGACGTCTGCAACCTGCTGTGGTTCACTGAGGTTGGTGATCGTGTCGACCTTGTCAGGATCTGGCAGCATCCCTTCACTAGAGAAGATGTGTCCGAAGAACTTTAATTTTGTCTTGCTGAATCGGCACTTGGTGATGTTGAGAGTGAGGCCCGCTTCCTGAAGTGCAGCACACGTGGCACGTAATGCCTTGTCATGGGATTCTTTTGATGAACCAAAGACGAGGATGTCATCGCTGTAGTTCAACGTGCCCTTGATGGGTCTGATTACTTGGCGGATAGCCTCCTGGAAGATCTCCGCAGCGGACGAAATACCAAAATTCAGTCTTCGGTACCTAAAAAGTCCGTCATGCGTCGCAAAAGTTGTGATAGGCCTGGACTCTGGATGTAGCTCCAGCTGATGGTAGCCTTGGATGAGGTCGAGCTTGGAGAACATCTGCGCGTTGTTTAATTGCACAATCATGTCCTCAATGCACGGTCCCGGATGCCTCTCGTGCTGAATGGCGGTGTTTGCCACCCTCATGTCCACACACAGCCAGATTTTGCCTCCTTCCTTGGGCACGACTACAAGGGGGGATACCCATGGCGTCGGCCCCGTCGCTGGTTCGATGATGCCATCGGACAGTAGTTGTTGTAGCGCTTCCGACACTGCCGCTTGCAGGTGGAAACCCACCCTCCGGGGATGTTGTGGCACTGACCTCACCGAAGGATCAATGAGGAGTCGGATGGGAGGAGCCTTGAGTCTTCCCAGCCCTGTACATAGGTTGGGGAATTCCCTTGTGATGTCGGCTTGTGTGATGAGGTTTTGGGATTGGTGGCATGCTATGGTGTTGACAGAGTCCTTCCGATTCATCTGATTTGAAGTTGCAGTGATGGTGTCTCCCGCCTTCACGTGTATCTCAATTAGCCCTAGGCGGGATGCCGTGTGGTAGCTAAGTAGACACTTGCTTCTGGTAAGCGACCGGATGATGTGTATTGTTGTGTCTACTTGCCGGCCATTCAGGAGGAAACGTTGTGTGAACCGCCCCACTGTTGCAGGGGGGTGGTAGCTCCCCATTGGAAGATTCTTGAGTGAGATGGTTCGAGCGCCGGCGAGTCCAGTATCCTGGCGTAGTCCTGCTCGCCCATAATGTTGACCGAAGCACCTGAGTCGATCATGAATTGGAATTGGCAATTCCCCATTTTGATGGGGATTTTGGGGGCCTCCCTGGCCTCGTCAGTGTCAAGTATGAGATTGACGAACTCGTCTTGGTCGTATGGGTCATAGGGCATGTTGTATGCAGCTTCCTGTTTGTCATGGTAGAACGTTTCAGGCCTATATTCTATCTGTGGATTGTCATATTCGTCCGTGAAGTATCTGGTTTGATCCACCTGGTCTGGCTGCAGTGGGTACCCCTGTGCTTGGTACTCATCGATGGCTCTGACGTATCACCTCTGACCCTGCCCTTGTTGGTAGTATCTGGGTTGATTGTATTGCGGGGGCGGCGGGCGGAAAGGCGTCCTAACAGGCGCTTGGGGCCTCGTTGGAGGAAATGGTATGCCTTCTCGGCACACAGAGTGAAAGTGTCCCTCTCTTCCACAGTTTGTGCACCGTTGGGATAGAGCAGGGCATGACCCAGCATGTGGAAAAGACATCCCACAGTGATAGCATTGTCTCTGTTGGCGTGGGACTTGCATAGATTGGGCTCTGTATGGTTGCGGCCCTCTGTCGCCTGGACGAGATGGCTGTATGGCTGCGACAAGTTCAAAAGTGTCTTGTTTGGGGTTGCCTGCGTTGCCCATGGAAGAGGCTTGGGCATCAACCCTTTCATGTATGCGAGCAAGCTCGCTAACTTCTTGGATGGTGAGGGTTTTTTTTAGCAGCTGTTTCTTGAGAGCAGGGGACAGACACCCTTCAATGACCCTCAGCCTTATTGCTTCTTCTAGAGAGAACGCATCGAATTGGCAGTTTGCGCCCTTCACTCTTAAGCGGGTTATGAATTCGTCAACTGTCTCTTGTGGCAATTGGGTGCATTTGTTGAAGAGATAACGCTCATAATCACGGTTGACTTCAATGATGAGGAGTTTATCTAGGGCCTTAATCAGGTTTTTGAACGTGTTCTGTTCAGCTGCGGGTATCGTCTTCACCACGGTCTTTATCTCCCCCCCCACCAGATTGAGGAAGATGTCCCTGATGTTGGGAGAGTCACCATCACCAGACCCCCTCACATAGTGCTGAAAGTCCTCCATCCAGTCAGTCCATCGCGGCCCCTTGGGGGCCTGTGGGGTCATGGTAAATGGCGGTGGTGGTACGTGCAGCTGTATTGGTTGCGTTGGCTGTGGTGCACGGGCCGGTTGGGGTGACCCAGGATTGGACCGCTGGTTGCTCATGCTGCCTGGTGGTAGGAGTTGGTGGGTGTGTGCTCAGCCTGTGTATCTACTGGTTGGGTGAGCGTGTGCTTGCACCCACCTGAGAGTTTAGTGCCAGGAGTGGGCAGGCGGCGCCCCTTGTGCTGTGAGGAGGAAGGCATCACCCAGCTCTGTTGGGCCTTCGTGGCGAGTGCTGACAGCAGGAGGGCGAACCGACATCTGGAAAATGCTGCTGGAGGGCGTGGGTGGGATCACCGGCACACGATATAGGAGAGGGCCTGGCGGACTGCCAGGGCCCGAATGTGCGCTTCCCACTGCTTTCGCCGTCGACTGGGGGCCTGTCGGGCTGGCAGGACTCAGAATCACACTTCCCTGCGAAGTGAGGTTGGAAAGGAGTTTGGCGCGTTTTCAGGAAATGCGCCTGTATGCGGCGTGCAGCCGCTGCCCAGATTGGAGGAGGAGGGGCAGGAGGAGGCTCAGATGCGCACCGAGGGCGGAAGTGGCGGATTGCCAACGGGGGAGACTCAGAAGCGCTCCCAGCGCGGAGATGGCGGATTGCCAAAGGAGGAGACTCGGATGCACTCCGAGCATGGAAAATGGCAGAATGCCAAAGGTGGAGGACTCTGTTGCGCGCACGGACAGCCTCGTCGCCAGTGTTACCCTTGTATCGGGCCAAGAAGTAGGACGCGCAGACGGAGGGATTGCAAGGCACAACCTTTATTCAAGTCGTAACATAGAGAACTGGCGCTTTCGCGCCTTACCCACGATTGCCCCTGTTCCCCCAAATCGACGTCACACACTCCGCCTCCCCAAGGGTGGGGGCTGCCCACAGTTCACCCGTTGGCGTCCGGCAACACACAGTGGCCTTTTCTTTTATTAGAACCCTTTCTTCCTGTGACAGAAGCTCATCTTGCCAGTTGAAGTAATCGCTTCCTGCCACTCTAAGCACTGCATTGTTCCAAGAGCTTAGACCCCTGTCCTCATTCGAGTGACAACTGACAACATTCCCATAAGCCCCCGCGGCTATCACCCCCTCACCTGTAAGTGGCTTTGTACTCCAGTTCATGTTTCTTTATTCAGAATCTCCCGATCATGTGACAGTCTTCTCTCCCACCAGCTGTAGTCAACCCCTGCCTGCACCACGTGCTGCGTGTTTACCAGAGCTAGGATCTTTGCTAACAACCAGATTACTAGTCATGTGTCAGTGCTCATAAGCCCTGGCAGCCATCTCTTCACTGTCATGCACCTCTAAGTAATGTTGCACTCCCAGAAGACCTTTTCCTTTTTCAGAGCCTCTCTATCTTGCAGCATTTGTCCCTTCCATCAGTTGTGCATATGCCCCCTACCAGCACCAAGCCCTATGCTGATGGAAGAACAGAGCCCCACCAACCACTGCATTGCTGCTTATGTAATGCCCCTTCTTATTCCAGCCCCCAATGTGTTTGTTTCCTGTGAGACCCCAGTTAAGGCAGAATCAGAAAAGAGAGATATCTGTTTTGTCATTGTCGGCCATGTAAGGCTACCCACTCAGTGTCCGTGGAATGTGAAGCAAAGATATGTGCCAATCTCCTACAGCAGTCTCTACTGTCTTTGTGATTGTTGGTAGGCATAGACAGCCATGACACCATCACCAGATGCAATGGAAAAATAACCACATACAAATTGATATTGATATTTTATTTGTATCGCGCTCGTACACAAGATGTCAGAGCACGACGAGGCAAGGGAGAAAAAACAACAATCTTACTAGGCCCACTGACATTGAGAACGCGCAAGTGCATCGGAGAGGCAAAGGGGAAAGTGCATGGGAGGGGGAAAGTGGAAAGTGCTGATCAAAGGAATACAGACAAATAATACATAAATAAATAAATAAATAATAAAAAGCAACATACAGTGGTAGTGCAGCCAGAAAGTGGCAAGTGCTAGGTATAAGGCAACAGACAGGGTGTGTCTTATAAGTGCAGAAAAAAGGGGAGGGGAGACTGTATGGTTATAGATACAGACCCCAGTGCAAGTGATTGCCAGGAGGCAGTGCGGGTGGATGGAAATGTGAGCAGGTACCTGGCCCTGAAAGCCAGAGAGTAAACCAGGTGCACAGTGCCGAGACAGAGCAGATCAGCAGGGGAGCGGAGGAGCGAAGACAGAAGCAAAGAGGAAGGTCTTGAGGTGCTTCCAGAACCAGAGGTGGTTTTCTTCAAGTTTCAGAGTGGCAGGGAGGCTGTTCCAGAGGGAGGCCCAAGCCGAAGATAGAGATCGGCCCCCAGCTTGTTTCTTTGAAAAACTACTCACCCTGAGGGAGTTAGAGGTGGAGGAGCGAAGAGCTCTGGAGGGAAGGTATTTACGGAGGGACAGCTGAAGGTATTTTGGACCCAATCCGCAGAAAGCCTTGTGGACAATGCAAAGGGTTTTGAATTTTATCCTTGCAGCCAGATTGCAAATACTGCTAGCCACCACCCACTTTCTGCCCCCCTCTCAGATGTGAAATTTGATGGTGGTAAACACACACTCAGTGGTTCTATATGCTGCTGGCATCTCATATCTGCTTGTCACTCTTCACCTGGATGCTACTTTTATTCCAGAGTCCTAGTTCAGATGAACAACCTCCCAAGCACTTGATATCGAAGTGTCTCCAGAGTACAGCTTCCATCATGCTGACAGAGTGCATATGGCCCGTTGCGGTTATTCACAAAACAACATACCCAATACCCTACAGGAAACCACCACTCTCCTACCCATGAACAGCCTCACGCGTTACTTCCCCTTCACCCCGATGCAGACAACTAGGGTATCTCTCATTTACCTTCACTAGGACACTGCTTCAGGTTATCTGAATGATATTGCAGTCTTAATAATAGCATCCATTAATAACTCGATCAGTACCTTTCTTGGTAATTTTAACATTTATGGTACTGCAGTTATTAAATGTCCTAATGCCACATTTTTGAAATATTGAAAAGAAAGACAGTCGTGCATGCAGTCTGTGATATATGAAGAGAATGAAAGTGATGGGTCGATGACCACACCAAGGTTGCAGGCAGTGGAAGGTTAGTTTCAGGGATATATATCAAAGGCGGAGGAGCAAACTAGGAGCCTGCCACAGGGAAGCAACACATTTCCATTTTCAAGGGATTAAGGTTAAGTGAATGTGAGAGTATCCAGGTCTGGATAGCAGAAAGAGAAGATAATAGAGTAGAGTGCAATGACTCAGAGAAAGTAGAAAAAGAGAGCCATAAACATAAAATGGACAGGACAGATTACATCTTGCTAAAATGATTTCTTCTTTTAAAGTATAGAGAGGAAAGATTAATGGACCAAGACTGAACCTTGTGAAACATGTATGAGAGAGGATAAAAAGAGGAAGATTGGCCAGCCCACGATACAGAATAAATATGGCCAGAAAGATAAGAAGAAAACCAGTGACGAACACGTCCAGAGAGTCCTAGAGAAGAGTGTAGACAGTACTATAGTCTAATCCATAGAGTCAAATTCAGCAGAAAGATCTATAGAATGAATAAAGATGAACGCTTAGCTTAGCGAGCAGACACTAAAGAGCTGGCAACATGAAGAAGGGTAGTTTCAGTTGATTGCAAAGGCATGTGCCCTCATTGAACGATAGGAAGATGGGAATTAGCTTCAAGAAAGGATGAAAGTTGAGTATAAACTACAAGTTCTAGATTTCTAGAGAGAAATGGTAGCAAGGATACAGCACAGACATTAAAAACAATACAAGGATCAAGAACGATTTTTTTAGCAGCATGTTTATATACAGAAGGAAAATGACAGAAGAAAAAGAAACTAACAAATTATAGTTAGATATGAAACGCTATAACATTTCCTGTGTAATTTCGTGAGCAAATAAGACAATACCGACACCTGGAGGACTATAAATTGGGGTGTAGAGGCATATATAGTACGAAAACAGCAACCATGCAGGTTGTCACTAATTCATTGCCTTTCGTACACCCGTCTTTTTCAAGTGAAAGCAACATGCCTTCTCAGTCAGTCAACACTAATTTTCCTGTGATCCCTAAATGAGATGCAAGTCCCTCACTCTATGGCTTCCATCTCTGTTTTCTCTGTTGCAGAGACAGCCACAAAGTAATTGGGGTAGGCTGTTGCCAACTGTAGCAGAAGTGAGTATTCAAGTCAGAAGGTCTTGCTATTGGTGATTTTCTTTTTTTTTAAATCCTTTTATTTATTGGCATACATATCAGAGTACAAAGGTCACATGTTGATTTCTTAGTGTTGTTACAGAAATATGCAGAACATTATGGGTGCAGTTATTCAGGCAGATAGATCACAATATAGCGTATTTACACTTGCACAGTTGAGGAGACAATAGTGAATGGGTGGAATGGCTGGATAGGAACTCAGACCGTATGTTCTTGGGACGGGATGGTAAGGGCAATGAGTTCACTTATTCCTCCTCACATGTCTGAGTCCAGGAAAGTGCTGCCAGCCACATTTTGATGTTGGGTGGGGAGGTCTGCTACCAATGTTGGAGTATACATCTCTTGGTGACAATACAGCTTATATTTACAAATGTTAAACATTCTTTGCTCATGGTGTCAGCCCATATACCAAATGGTACACCCAGTGGAGCATGTTCAATGGGGTAACCTACAATATCAGTAAGTACTTGTAACAATTTGTCCCAGAAGTTCTGAAGTTGGGTGCATGTCCAAAACATGTGTAGATGGTCAGCCTCTTCAGATTGTTATTGGGGGCCGGTATGGAGCATATGTCATGCAAATTGATTGAGCCTTTGGGAGGTATAATACAATCTATTCAGCAATTTATACTGTATACAGTGGAATCTGAAATTGAGGGAGATAGTATGTGTGTGCAAGCACATGGAACTCCATTGGGCATCGCAAATGTCTATACCCAGATTGTTAGCCCATTTAGCACCTACCCCAGTTGCCAAATCCGGGCTTTCATTCAACATCATCTTATACAAAGAGGAAACTACCCCGTGAGCGCCATATGCATTAGCAATGTCCTGTAACTCTTGAGTCTCAGGGGATTTGGCTGGAAAGTATGGCCATAGAGATCGTATTGCTGCACGCAGTCTATAGTATTGTAGCATTTCCAATCCTGATCCAGAGTGCTCCCCCCAGCCAGGTTTGGCGCGTTATGAACTTACCATTCGGGAACAGGTCCGCCAGTACCCTGTAACCTAACCCATTCCAGTGGTGTAAAAATGCTGGATCCCATGCTGGTTCGAAACTCGAGAAACTCCACACGAGGAGCCATCTATAATATGGGCATGACTCTGTTTGATGGCGAACTCGGCGCCATGCCTGTAACGTGGTAGATGTTGGGTCGAACGGGCAGTCGTCTTTATAGGTGAAGTTCACAATAAGAGTTTTGAGGTCGCAGTCCCCGACTGCCAGCTGCTCAAGCTTGACATGAGGTGGTCTTTGGGAATCACCATACCAGAATGAGGCGTACTGGGCCTGTGCTGCTATCCAATATAGCTTGAGGGCGGGGGCTGTGAAACCTCCTTTCTCGTGGGGTAGAGTCATATCTGACATTTTGTTCCGCACAGCCCCAGCGTGCCACAGGAATTGTGCACAAAGACCATGCAATTTAGCAAAATATAACTTCCCGTGCCAGATGGGGACATTTGTGAATATATAAGGTAATGGTGGTACTAAAACCATCTTCACCAGAGATAGTCTACCGGCCAGTGATGGGAAGTGATCGCCATCTGGTTAGTCTATTTTCAACGTGAGTTTCCATAGCCCCATAATTGTCCGCTAGTAGCCTTGGCTTAGTCCCGGACTTCTTAACCCCCAGGTATCTGATTCCCACTGGTGACCAATGGAGTGGAACCTCTCCAGTCGGTTGTCTGGTGCTCTTTGTGAGTGGGCATATGTCGGATTTACTATAATTAATCATGAACCCAGAAAAGCCCCCTAACTAGGTCACGTCTCTTAGGATAGGGTCAAGGTTTATCCGAGGGTCTCTGATGTACAGCAGTACATCACATGCGTACAGTGATATTATCTCTGGTTGGTCCTTTAAGCAGACACCTTTGTGAGCATGCCGAGATCTAATTATGTCGGCCATAGGCTTGATAACCAGTGCAAAGAGGAATGGGGAGAGAGGGCAACCTTGTTGTGTGCCCCTGTTCAAGGTGAAAGGTGGAGATCTGTGAGAATGAGCAAATACGCTAGGTGTAGGGCACGTATATAGCAATTTTATATATCTGATCATTTCAGGACCAGATCCCATCTTTCCCACCACCGCCCACAGGTATTGCCACAAGACCATATCAAAGGCCTTCTGTGCGTCCAATGTTACTGTCACTGCCTCCGCATCAGGGTTGATTCTGGCCATCACATTGAAGAGCCTCCTAATATTCAAGTATGTCGATCTGTCGGGGACAAAGCCTCCTTGATCGTCATATATCAATCATGTAGGACATGAGCGGTAGAAGCCTATTTGCCAGTACTTTAGCAAAAAATGTTGTGTCTATATTCTTAAGGGATAATGGTCTGTAGGATCTGCACTAATTGTTCTGTTTCCCAGGTTTAGGGAGGAATGTTATGGTGGCATCGCATAGCGTGGAAGGATAGAGTCACAAATTGACTCATTCCATACCTCAAGGAGATGTGGGGAGAGCAAGGCTGTGTGTTCTTGATAAAACTCGGGGTGAGACCATCAGGTCCTGGAACCTTACCTATCGGGAGTTCTGTTATTATCTTCAATTTCTCTTCAAGGGAGATCAATTTTCGAGCTCCTCGCTGGTCTGAGGGCTCAAGCGTGACATGGAAATCTCCTCAAGGAGGGATTGAACAATATGTTCATCGGGAGTTTGACCCGCCGTGTATAAGGTGCCATAGAAGCTTGAGAATACTTTAAGGATTGGGAGGATAGCTCAGGGGCAACGTGCTCGCCTTGGAAGCAAGACAGCACGGAGCACCACAGGTTCGATCCCCAGGTCCGCGCTTAGAAACCGATGGGTATTAAGCGCGTTAGAAATAACCTATCACATCATATCATATCAAGGATCTCCTGGTCCGCCCACTGAAGGGCGCCCCGCTCATCAACAATGCAGTCTTCCTGCATCTGTCCGCCTTCCCTGGCTAGTGTTCTTCCTGGCCTTCCTCCCTCTCCGTATCACCTGGCTGCCTGTGGGCATGTAAAATATCATATTTCCCTAAGAGCATTTGCCTCGAATAGTTCCAACTCGGCCCGTAGCTGTGCTAGCGTGTCTGAGCTTGACAAAGTTGAGTAATCCTGCTCTAGTGCTTTAAGCTTGGTTTTAGAACAATTAAGGTCTCTCCTTATCGCTTTTAATATACCTGCTTCCCTGAATTGGACATTCCACAAATGTATACCTTAAGCACTTCCCAACTCACCCCAGCAGAAGTGGCGTGCGGCTCATTGCAAATGAAGAATGTTTCAATGTCTGAACAGATCTCTGCCTTAAATACAATATCAATGAGTGCTGCAGACTTAAACCACCAGGAGCTTCGGGGTCCGGGCGTCGACCCCATAACTAATAATAGTGTCACGGGTGAGTGGGCAGATAGTGAGCAGGGTTGTATATCTGTACTCTTGATCCTACCCATCAGGGAGCTCCATACTAAGAACAAATCTATCCGTGATGAGCTATCGTGTACCGAGGAATAGTATGTATATTGATTTTTTTTGTACGAGAAGCGTTCTCCACACATCACACAGCTTCAATGAATTCAGATGAATTCAGATTTATAGGGATTCTAATAGGATCGGAATCTCTATAAATCCCATCAGAATAAATAACACATTGTCAAAAGATTCAGGAGTGTCAACATTGGGACAGTTTGTATTAACCAACAGGTACTCAACACTCTCAATGATGCAGAGAGGTATGACATATCGACCCTCAGGGTCTATGTAGTTCTTTTTCAGGGTGAACTTAACAGATTCATGGATCACTGTCATAACCCCTCTGGCTTGGGAAGAATCAGTAGTAAAGAATCTTTTCGCTCCCCATGTTGGTGCTATGCGAGTTGCCACTCCCCTCATGGCATGTGTCTCTTTTAGGAGAAGTATTTTAATCTCATGTCTATGCGCATATGCATTAAGTCTATGCGACTTGGTGTAGTTTCCCAACCCTCTAACATTCCAAGACATCATTCTAGTCTCCATCACATAACTTGGGGGATGTCCCATGGTTTCCCTGCTATATCCTTGGATACTATGTCTCTATCACCCATTTGTTCGCTGTTAACTATGTACTCTGCTGCCAAACATTTTCCCATTTTGCTTGGTTTGCTGGGCTTGGTTTTGCAATTAGCGTCCAGCCTTACACTTGGCCCTACAACAGTCAGACAACTTCTGCCTCTCCCAACCCGCCTCAGTGCCCCCCCAACCTAGCAGTGTAGTCTCCCCTCCCTCACACCCCCGCCCCTCTATTCGGCCTATTCCAACCTGGCCTACCCCCTATTCCTTGACATAACATTAACCGTTAGCAACTGCTGTGGGGTTAGCTGTCGCCGCCATGACCCGCTCTGTAATTGTAACACTATACCATACTCCATACTTTCCAACATCACTGTGCTAGCGGGGTGCTTTGCACTTACTACAACCTTGCCGAACAATAAGGATGCTATGTGGTGCGATCCCTGGTGGATTGTCATCAGCCTACTCAGGACTGTCCGGGACCGGGATCTGCACTTCAATGAATTTGACCATCTCGTCCGGAACCGTAAAAAAGTAGAGCTTGCCATGAAACTGGAATTTCAGCCAAGCTGGGAACAGCATGGCATATTGAATTATGCGGATTCATAGCAGTTTTTAACTCCAATGAACTGGCGTCTCTCATTGTGAACAGTTATGGAGAAGTCCGGAAAAAGTCTAATTATTTGGGAGCCCGTGCACAATTCCTTTTTTCCCCAGGCAAGGCGAAGAAGGAGGTCTCTTTCGTGGTAACTAAGGATCTTTGCTATAATAGGACGCAGGAGGTCATCAGGCTTAGCCCTAGGTCCCAATGCTCGCTGTGCACGCTCAACAGCAAAGAAGTGGGAAAGGGCCTGGAGACCCCAAGAACTCCCTGAGTAGATTACCACTGCCTCAGGCACTCCAATTATCCTGATTTTATTCCTCCTGGATCGGGACTCCAAGTCATCTCATTTGGACTTTACCGCTTTCATATCTTTCACCAGGGATGATGCTGTAATCTGGAGGTCTTGCACAGCGTCCTCCGTTGCTCCAATCGTAGTTTCAGCTTCCGTTATGCGTCCAGCTTTCCTGGCTAGCTGCGTGCTCATGGATGCGACATTGGCTGTAATATCATCCAACTTCTCGTGGACGGCCGCAAATCCTTTCGCCATGGTCTCCATCATATGCGGGAGGTCGGAGGGCGGGCTCAATATTGGTTGTGCTTGTTCTGCTTGAGAACTCATTGAGGGGTCTGAGTTTCTCCGAGCATTAGCTGTTGTGAACTTGTTCATGGCCCCGGTCTTCTTGCCTCCGCCCGTGCCTCTAGTCATTGTGGTATGGTCAGAAGAGTGATATTCCCTCGGCCCCAGTCTTGCAGGGGGCGCCTCAGGCACGTGTATTACCGCAGATACGTCCAGAATAGGTTGCTAGATCTTGTTCTATATCCTTTATAGGAGGTGGATGTCCCCATTCAGTGCACAGCCAGTTTCATAGTAGAGAATGCAGGACTGTTGATTAATAACTAATGGTCTTTCCAATGTATAATCAGAAGCAGAGGCAGTTCCCTCCACTCCTATTATATGCGTAATAATGATAACTCTAGCGCTGGATCACCCTGCCCACACGTTGCGGGCTGGTGTGCCTTATCATAGGCTAAGGTTGGTCACATCTGGAGCGGTTCTGTGGGGGCCATGGTCTGTAGATCTGGAGGAGGAGGGGCCCCGCACAGTGTTCGGCAGATATGCAATTACCCCTGTGCCTGGTGCCCCATAGAAGTACCTCCACAATTGTTTGGTCTTTTCCTTGCACAGTCCTGCTGTTCTGGGGTAATAGGGGTTGCTTCTTATGTGGATGTGTAGCGTATGTGTCCTTGCAACACAGCGCACACTGCTTCCGAGGGTTTCACCCCTCTGTGGTGGTCCTAGCTGTACCGCTGGTGGTGCCTGTTAGCTTAATGAGGACAGAGGGCACAGCCGGTGGCTGCAGAAGGATCCGGCAGGGTGTAAGGTTGCAAAGAGTCTTTACCACTACCTGCCACTTTTAATAACTATAGTGATGACTTGGATGGCGGGGATCTTCTTTGTGTACTAGTATCACTGCATTTATGTCTGACTCTATTTGTGGTAGAGCATATTACACCCCAGAAATGGGGCTGCGAATCGAAGGTCCCAGGAGTGGGACTCTGGGGTAATAACCGGAAGGAGAGGGGGGGTTCTCAACTGGATCAGGTGGAACAGAGGTATGCCCCGGGTCACCAGCGATGTTCAAAAAGTTGCTTGTGCCGGTATGGGACCATCTCCCCCTTCCATGTGCAGACTGCCCAGCTTGTGTGTACCAGCCGTTATGCCCGGAGACTTAGTTCCTCACAGCAGCAACACAGCGCCAAGCAGCTGATGGCGGGTTACTGTGGGATCCACGCCAGTGCCGGGTGCGTCTTTAGGCCTACAGTCTGCATCCATGTCCCAGCGACTTCCCCAGCTACAGCTGAGGATATTACACTTAGCCAATGCGCTACGCCCGCACCAGTGCTGTTCTGACCAGTCGCCGTCTGGATAGTACACAGGGAAGCTCGCCTCTTCTCAGGACTCCTTCTCATGGGCGCAGGTGTCCAGCTGGGTCCTTGCAGCACCCCAGTCACGAGGGATATGATGAGCACCGGTTACGGGTGTCCGCAGGTCGGATGGGCTGATGCTGCAGATAGCAGCGGTGCCGCAATGTAGAAAATTCAGCCAGCGCCCAATCCGCACTGGCCCCCGGTCACTGGCCAATGGATATTCTGTGAATGCTGGGCAAGCTTTCACCACAGTGACAAAGTGGAATCTTGAAGGCTCACGTTTGGTCCACCTCCGGCCCCTGCCTCACTACCCAGCGCAGGCAACAGCACTAGAAGCCCCTAGGAGCCACACTACAATATAAGCCTCCAGCCTGCATACACAGTCCTTTTTTGGATAGCAGAATGGGGCGCCTCAGCCCATCCCTCTTCCTCCGACACCACAGCAGGGTCACCCCTGCACCGTTTCCATCCGGGATTGCACATAGTTGTAGCCCTGTCTTCCGACAGTCGAATTCTGTATATATTTTATGTCTCTTGCAGGGAAAGAAGTTTCTGTTGCATGGACATTGCAGGTCACGGCAGAGCGACAGGAGGTTAAACCTTCATCCAATCGCTGCTCAACAGTGCCCCGCTACTGGTGACTTTCTTAACTCTACCTTTACTCCTTACACAACCCCACAGGTTGGGGCTGCACTAGTAGTGCAGGCTCATGCTTGGGGTTCTGAAGAAGGATATCGGGCAGTCATGTGCTGAATCGTTTCCAGCTGCGCTTTTGGTGGCCTTGCAGAGTGCAGGATGTGGTTCCCTCCTATTAATTCACACAACACCAGCACTGTGAACTCTCCAGGAGCTAGAGAATTCCTTGAACAGGAGGGAGCTGGGAGTGATCCACTGAGCTCTGAAGTACTTTAATTTGGAAAACGGTAGTGTGAACACAGTGCACGGAGCACAGTGAATGTTTGTCTTCAGCAACAGGTGTTTCCGAATCTGGTGGACTGCTGGGGCTTACATTGGATCAATCTTTTTGCTAAAGAGAATAATGATCTCCTCCCATGGAGTAGAGCTACACATCCGGGCACTTTAGACTGGAGGGTGGATTCTCTCTCGGGACTATAGCTGAACACCCTTCGAGAAGAAGACACCATTCCTGGTGGGAATCACCTCATTAAGACGTACAGGTGAAATTTAGAACATTTAGAGCATTCATAACAACAGAAACATATCTATGTTTCCCACAAGAGATTGTGATCCACTGAATAGGCTTTAATTCTATTCCAAAAATCAGCTCTGTTTCATTGCAATCAGGGCATTTTACTTCCAGTCCTACATCCCGATTCACATGCGCCGGAAGACCACTGTTTTCATACTTCAGATGTGCTCCGAGCCTTACAAATGTATACAGACAAAACAGTTTCTTTTGAAATCCGAAAACTCTTTTCATCACTTCTGGAGGCACCACTAAAGGAAAGAAGCCTACAGCTGCTACTTCGAGTCACTGCATTAAACTCTGCCCCAGCTGTGAGACCGCTAAAATTACTCTCATTAATGTAATCCAGGGATTCTCCAGTAGATGAATGGCGGCTTCCTGGGTCGAAGCAAATGGGGCTTCATACAGAACAGCTGCAATACAGCTACCTGGGCCTTTCCAACCACATTTGCAAGACATTACAAATTGATGATGGGAGGTACTCTGTCCTTCAAGCTACTTTCCAGGATCCTTCACCCAAGTTCTCAATGAACTTTATGAGTGAATAAAATATACACTAGTAAGCAATAGTAGTCAGGGTTTTCCTTTGATACAATTCTAGCAGATAATGTATACTGCAAGCAGTATAAATTGCCTTCACTACTTATGAAATGTGATTAAGAAGAGGGAAAAGAGGGTATAGCTCAACACATGTGGTTATCATAATTCCCCTCACTCCTCTCAGCTTGTCGCATAATTTTGAGCCCACTCTCCTTTCCATGCTTTGTATCAAGACAAGGGATGGAAGGGTTTATATTAATCTTAGGTTGAAAGGAAAATTACAGGAAATGTTTGTGGTTGCCTGTCTGAGGAGGCGGATTACCTTCACTGTATTACCACCAAAAGGGATTACTGTCACTGCCGCTCGGTTCCATGGGCTTAGCAAAGGATTACCAGTGGGGAAGGGCAGTGTAAATCTCAATTTTTTGAGTCAACAGGAATCCATGGGGATTTTGGTGGAATTACCCCGAGTTGTAATTCTGCCATGATAATAGAACTGATTTCTTGAGAAAAGCTGGAGGATTTACTCAGCTAAATCCTCCACTTTTCTTCCAAACTTGGAATTTGACAGTGCCATAAAAATGCTAGTAATTCCATTACGTAAAAGAAACAAAAAAGGGGAATAGGCTGGCACCGCCTATTGTTTTTAAAAAAAAATCATAAATATATATATATATCACTCATATGGTTGAGATATTTATACTGATATTCGGAACACAATGGTCAAACTCTAGGCACTAGAGTACAAATCACAACAAACTGCCCCTTATGAGCCCATGTTTTCTCGTATTGCTCTTCTGAGCTGCAATGTCTGTCTATTTCATAATTACTGGCCTTATTATCTTGCATTCATGTATTAATCCATACACACATTGGTTGTCAAGCCTTCATTTTTATGTAAAAACGGTTTTTAATTTGAGGAGCTGTCATTTTAGTACACAGGTCATATTTAGCCAATGCATTTCGGAACTCATTTGTCCGTCCTCAGGGCTAAACTCTTTTGTTAAAATATTAATTACACATCAAAAGAAATGTCACAAAACATACACACGTGCTGTAAAAGAAAAATAGAGAAAAACAAAACCAAAAACACCAAACAACATAGTTAGAAACACAACCACTATTAAAAGATAATTTTGACACAAGTCATAAGGTAACATAAGCTTGAGTTTAAATGCCTCTGTGTACTTTGCTTCATGAACTGATTGTGAAAAAGTAAGTAGATAGCCTGGTTAATGTAGAATTCTTTTCATCTTCTTAAATGAGCTATGTATAACTGTTATAGTCCCCTGTGTTTCTTTTAGTTTGGCATAAAGCCAAATGACAATGTGCTCCTATTTGGAAAAAGTAGATTTAAACAGACTTTCTGTGGCAAAACTTCAAGGAAGCGGTTACACCACTATTCTTGCCTCTCTTGTGATGAGATGTGAGCAACTCGATGGTTGACGTGGTTATCTGGCGATTGCCATTACCGCACATCACTTACCTGTGCTCTTAATAGTGATTGCAGAATGTTGGGTGATGTCATCCATGCACCGTCACTGGTATGTGACGCCGATAGCGTGGCGATGTCACACGTTGCCATTAAAAAACAAAAACAACATGGCTCAGCGAGGCCGTGCGATTTGATTTCTTTCAAAGTGTGAGACTTTGGTTGCGGTGGGAATGTATATTATAAAAGGTAAGTACTCATAATACGTCATGGTCATAGGTGAATTCCATATATAACATCGCAATTACATATTCACATGATAATGTGTCAGTTATCTAATGGAAAGAGAAAAAGGCCCATATATTTCATGCACATGTACATTCCTGGGCAAAATCTATATTCTATTACAGAATATGTGCTAGTTATTACTTCATAACTTAAGATATTATCATTCTAGTTCGCATAAGATGTTAATATGATTACCAAAAGATAGGTAATTCATCTTTAACTAGTGGAGTCATCTCCTCGCATTTACTTTAAAGCTAGGTTCAAAGCAAACATCAGTTTCTTAAATCATAACTTCTCTCCTAATATTCATTTTCAGTGCTGAATTCAAAGCATACAACATCTCTTTTCGTTACAGTTGTTTATATGCTGCTCATAATGATGTATTTGTCTAAAGTACAATACCCTTCGCATCATAGATAGGTTTATTATAGATAGATTTGATAGTTGATATCCTCATTTATCCCATTCGGCACTAAGGAGTCCAAACGTTAGATCCAAAAGGTTTCTGTCTGTTCCAATCTTAATGTTAAGTTATCATGGAGTCCTCTTTTGGTGACCACTTCCACCACTTGAAAGTTGATCTGTGAAATGTCATGTCTTTGATCAATCCAGTGCCTTGCCAGCGCTGAGTTCATGTTTGTGTTCGGATACATGATCGGTGTTTGTTCCACCTCAATTTGCATTGTCTTGAACATTTCCCACATAGTATATGCAGCAAGGGCCTTTTATTGTGTAAATTACATTTTTTAGCATCACATGTGGTAAAACGTTGTAGTTGAATTTTTTCACCAGTTCTGGGGTGGTGTATCACATTTCCTTTTGTTACAAACCCGCAGTTTGTGCAGTGTAGGCATGGGAACGTCCCTGTTCTTTGAGTCAGTAATGATGTTTTGTATGTTCTCTTTTTCACTAATTGGTCTTTAATATTGGTACTTAGCTAGTAAGCAAAGACTGATAATTCACAAAATTATTGTTCTACTCGTGAATTACAAGTTAGTGTTCTCCAGTTTCTTTGGATTACCGATTTTATTGTTTTGCTCTGGGTGGAATACTTGGAAACAATTACTAGCCCCAGATTTTTTTTTATTTGGGCTGTCCAGAATAAGTATTTGCTAGTTCAACTCTCTCGAGTTGTTCCCTTAATGCTCTGACATCCTCAGATTTATAACCTTTTGCCAAAAATGTGCTATTATTAAGAAAACATGACATTAGGAAGAACTCTGTTTATTCCAGGACCCTCCACCCCTTTAATTCTATGTAGTATAGGTGATTTGCTTGTTTTAACTACAAGTTTCCATTTTCACATGTATCGCAACCAAAGGGAAGGACAATGAATTAAGGTAGAAAATGGTAACATTCAATTTCAATTGGTTAAGATGTGTAGGCCCAATCATTTTCATCCATCACTTTTTGGTTTCCACAGTTTTATCCTTCTGTGGGTAAAACAATTGGTTCCATTTAGTAAAGTGATTGTTAGACTTTGAGCCCAATTACGGGTATTGTGACAGTAGAAAATATTGCATATTCTTTAAATACCACCTAATTATGAACGGCGATCAAATGGAATATGTAAGGACTGGAGTACACAGAAAGTATTGCATTGGGTAAATAACCCACACTTTGCCAAATGTCTCTTTACAAGCACAGCCGGGGTGGGTTAAATACACTAGGTTGCTTTAAAAATGTTTGCCTCTTTTTTACCTCTTTGCAAAGCCCATTCCTCAACTCCAATTTAGCACCAGATCCGTTCATTCCCCAGAGTCACAGGGGCTCATTACAAGTTGGGCAGTGCGGGTAAAATCCAGTGTTCTTACTGTATATCACTGCATTATCACACTGCCCAACTATAACTTTGGCAGAAAGTTGAAGGATTCACCTCCAGCTATGAGCTTCAAGTAAATCCGACAGTTTTTCTGCAACTATTTGTTGGAATTACCAGCGCGGAAATTACAGCAAAAATGTGCCATTGCGTGCTATGGACTAAAAAAGGGGGGATTTACACTGCCGCTGCCACTTGTAATCTGGCGGTTATACCACTGGACCCAGTGGGGGTAACAGTAATACAGTTTGGTTGCATCTGGACAGATTTACCATGATGACCCTCACAATGTTTCCCTCTTTTCAAACTATGTGATAGGTAGTCCATAAACACGTGACCTCTAATGAAAGATGAAGAAATCATATGAATTTGCTAACCTACTATTGGGTGCTGTTGACAACCATGCTCCATTTTAATTAACTATAAAAGGTATTTGTTTATACATTTTTTTTTATTAGAACCTGCTGCTGCGCGGGAGCCGTTCAGGGAGCCCAAAACACGTTTTTATCTACGGATGAAAGTTTGAGTCCTCAGCGTCCTAACTGCCGCCACCACAGCGGCTGGGCACTTTGCCAGTGCTGTGAACCAATGACTTCTCCTCTCTCCACCTCTGCCGATTCACCCTCCTCCTACTGCTCTTCACCCACCCCCCTGCCAAACTCTTCAGATTTTTTGACAAATGTAACATACCTTTTTATTCTTTGACATCCCTGCATGGGGGGACGCCTCCACCGCTGCACGTTGTCCAACATGGAAAGGGACAAGAGGCTCTCATTTGTGTATCTCTTTTTTCAATTTTTTTAACAGATGCAATATTTGATTCGGCATTAGATTGAATTTATTAAGGAACACTCTCGCTCATTAAGGGGTGTTGATGAAAGCCAGTGCTGGATTAAACCCTCTGGTGGCCCCTAGGCAGTCGAAATGTCCGCCCCCCCCTAATATGTTTTTCATTTTCTGCACTGCTTTATTTTGATCTGTAGTTGTGGGGCTCGTAAAAGGAGAGGGGCCCATAGGCCGGTGCCTATTTGGCCTAATGGATAATCCGGCACTGATGGCAGCACAGTTGGCCATGGACAAGCTGTACTGTCCTAGTAACAGTGAGCTATTATCGCTCGGTATGGTCTGCTAAGGCCCCATTATATTGCCTACTTAATTTCTTTATGCTATTAGAGATAATTAAATTCATCAATTGGGTATGAGTACATTCTTGGAAGCCTCATTGAACTATCACCCATGATCTTAATAGATAGTTCCTCCCCCAATCACACCTAATCCATGAACTGTGAGAATCAGCCTTTTACAAATGCGGTCAATAATAAACAATACAATACAGAGAATTTTCCAATAATCACAGTAAACCCGAGACCACAATGGGCGTCATTTTGTAATGGAATGGAGCATACAATTGAAGCAAAACGTGCAAACCCATTTTCCTTCTAACGCAAGGCGGAGGAGGGGCATGGAGTGGAGATAGCATCTCTTGCATGCTCTCCTCCTCCATCTGTGTGAGCAATTTTTATTGGTCTGCATGACATTTTCTACAGGTGTAAAAAAAAAGGTTTATATGGAACCCGCCTCAGATTCCATAGGAATGCATTAGTAAATGCTGCCGATTCCTAAAGCGTAATTGGCAGGCGTTGTTTACTTTTTTTTGCAAAACAGAAAGTAAAAGTAAAGAATAAAGGCAATTTCACTTTGTTTTACTCCTTACTTTTACACTACACCTTGTAAACGTTGAAAACTGCATGCAGTGCACCCCGCAGCACCTATTGTATTGTATTTAAGTTTATGACGCGCTGGTAGCCTGCAGGCATCAGGGCGCGGGGGAAATCCAGGTTAATCCACTGCGCGAAGTATCTCGTTCTTTAGTCGGCAGGCATAGATAAGACAAACTTTTCATTGGAAAAGATGAGTTTTCAGTAGTTTCCTGAAACATAAGTAATTATCTTCTTGCCGTAGTGTCAGAAGTAGTTTGTTCCAGCAGTTTGCAGCCTTGACTGGGAAAGATTTTCCCCGTCCTTGCACACGTTTTTCTCTGGAAGGTAGGACTTATTCTCTGATCTAAGGCTTCTTTGGGGCATGTACAGTGAAAATTGCTTCTTAAAATATCTCGGGGCTTCTCCATGCACACATCTGTGTACTATGGTCATCGATTTAAAGAGTACTCTTTCTTCCACCTTTAGCCAATGGAGGGATGTTCTCCCTGTTGTAACATGCTCCCTTTTTTTGATGCTCTTAATGATGCGGACTGCGTCGTTTTCCATGACCTGACACTTTTGTAGTTCTCTCTTTGATGCTCCGATCAGTAGGTCATTAACATAGTCCAGGCATGACATGATAACTGCTCTTACTATAGTAGCTGCATTCGCCTCATTTATAAATGGCCTTATGGCTCTCATGAGGCGCATATAGTAGGCATTATTTTTCTGTAGGTAATTTAACTGTGCCTCTGATCCCATAGAGGCTTCCACAATCATCCCTAAAGTTTTAACCTGAGGCATCACTGGGATCCTGGCCTGTTTGATGGTGAAGGGCTGATATTCTGTCCCTAGCCTGGATCTGGCCTTTTGTGTCCCAAAAATCATCAATTCAGTTTTTTTATTATTAAGACACATCCAGTGACATTGCACCCAATTGTCAATGATGTCATACACCTCTGATATTTTAGCGCTATCTATGCTGTATTCTCCCTTGAGTTCAAAAACAAGCTGCGTGTCATCGGCATAGTTGGTAAAGAACACGCCGATTTGTTCCAAGAGCTCGCATAAACCTCTCATATACAGGTTGAATAATAAAGGTGACAATCCAAACGTTGATGGTCTGCTGCATGCAATTTGCAATATTCCAAAGGGACCTCGAATCAAGAGACCTACCATTATTGTGACTGAACAGTAATCTTAGATGGAAAGGGTAAGAATGACGAATGCAAGGAAAATGTATATCCGTATCTTCAACCCTATATTGATCAAGAAGTCAATTGCCGCCATTCCTAAGGCAGCCAGAAGGGTTGACATAGTTGACTTAATCCGTCAGCATAATAAATAAGTTTGAGATTAAGCAGAACTCTAAACACAAATGACCCATTCTTATAAACGTATTATGGCGAGCACTGAGATCTTTTATACCCTGCTCAATACCAGAGAGCAGTTTTTAAACACAGGACTGTAATCCAAATCTATGTTGCTCTGCGTTGTTTTACTTCCAAAACAAACGTGTTGCCCCTGAGCTATCCTTCTCCCCGTGTTGTTAGTGTTTTATATTGCACCCAATTGTTTACTCTGATGCTAATGGAATTAACTAGACTGTGTTACACGGTAGATTGAGCAAATAGGATCATTTGAACATCAGGTGATATTTGGATTCATAAGGGACTCGAGATGTGCACGGGCAGTGACGCAAAACCATGACTACGCCCTGAATGGGAAGTGCAGAAAGTGCCACGCGTTGAGGGTGAGTTTTGTGGTAATTATCAGTTTAAGCAGGGGTGCATGTGTGGCTAAGGCTTGGATGTGAAGGGTGACTTTACAGCCTGCAAGGCTCACAGTTCAATAATCCATTTCTTTTAGAATGCAATCTATTATTTATCTCCCACAATTGCTTTTTCAGGAGAGGTCTCTGGGGAGGTGACTAAGACACAGCAGTGTGAAGATTTACCAGCTTCAATAAAACGGTATTAATTCCACACGTTTTTCTTTTTACCAGTGGCACCTGCAAAGGAAACAAAGATGTTAACAGTTTAGCGATTCAATCACTGTTGGCAGTGCCTTGCCAGTGAGCCCAAGAATTCAAGCAAAGACATGGGCCTAGTGAGCAGTCAACACCAACATCGTTTACTATTACCGCCACTCGGTCTGGAGTATTTACCATCAGGTTGTGAGTAGCGCTGTGGCAAAGTTACTTGCCATTTCTGGAGTCCTTAAAACCAAATTTATCAAAACAGACATTTCCAAAAATATTTAGAAAGGAGCCTTGAAATATACTATCGTTCTAGTTGTATCTATTTCACACAATGTTATAGAAACTTGTAGCACCCATTTTTCTTTCTGGCTCCAGCCCTCTTGTCTCCCCCCTCGAGCCCCTCCGTCCCTCCGTTACTGGTGTTCTCCCCTCCCTCGTGTGCCCTTTCCTAACAGTCCGGGTTTCCTCATCCTTCCTTCAACACAGGAAGTGCAGGAGCCACAGCACTAGCGATCATCAAATGAGCTATGTCAGCAGCGATTCAATGCTGGTAGAGCTTTGCAGCACGCCGTCGGCCGGTGTGGGTGCCTGTTTTGCAGGCTTATTTCAAATAAAGTTCAGAGGTGTAAACTTCATTCTTGATTTCATGAGCCTTTATTTTTACCACAAAACAACTGTGTGTGGTGTCTTATGCGTTTCGTTATGTGGGCAAGGAAATGGCTGGTGGAAGATAGGATTCTACAGGGAGTGCCGAGGGGTGGAGCCAGGGACGTCATTTCACCAAAATTTCAGGGGGAGCGGAAGTGACATCACATTACCCTTGAACTCTGATGACATCACAGGAAGTGATGTCATTTGAACCCACCCCGAAGTGACATCACAGGAAGCGATAGACACTTGTGTATAGGCGCGTTACAAATGCCATATCATATCATATCATATCATAGAAACAATGCTATGCGGTGCAACTTCCTGTTTTGTCAAGGGGTGAACGGTTGTTTTCTAAGTACACTATGAAAAATATGGTTACAATATCACTGTGATGTGATATACATTTCGTACAAGAATGGATCACCATATGTATCGGCAGAAAAAAACACGCTATGCCTGCAACTTGCCAAAAGCAAAAAACAGTCCGAAATGGATGCTTATTCTACTCTAAATGCCTGAAGTGTGCCTGAAATAAACCTTTAGTGAGGCAAGCAATTATTGTTAAGAATTCCAGAAAGACAAATTATTTGTCATTCCTATTCTTTCTTATAGAGGGTCACTACTCAAAGTGTTACCCTAGTTACCCCCTTTTTTTAAAAAAAAGAAGTTTGAACAAGAAATCCAGCCACTTGAGAAACAAAGACCACATGGCATTGGCCACAGCACAGGAGCAAGGGAGATTTCAGGGGTTGAAAGTGCGACCCCTGGCGACCCCTAAATGACGGCCCTGCATGCAACTAGTGAGGACATACATATTCAGAAATGTAGAGGACCATTTTCTCTGACCCTAGAGGGCCTGTGTGTTATTTGGTTGGCTGCTACAACTGACGACAATGTGGTTCATACTGGTGGCTACAAGCATCTGCCTATGACCCATTCCCTCACTCACATTGCAGCGTCCGTTGCCGTGTTGATTCTCTGAAGTGGCATTTGTACTGAATCTCCGTTGGGCCTCCCCTCACAGAGGTGCTGAGTGAAGGCGGGCATTCGTCACGTGAATATGTTGCCAGCGGTGCAGTGCGGGCACACAGCAGTATTTCTTTATGTTTCTTCTCTTACTGCCTAACATGCAACATTTCCTTTAAACATGGTGCCACAGTTCTGCAGGGGTGGCACAAGGAACCAGTATGTTCAGTCTGTGTTCCCTTCTGTGACTGTACATGTGGACATTCGCCTCAAGTCTTGTCCATAATATATTGCGTGCTGTCCAGCACTTTTGGGGGTACCTCCCATGCCTGATTCACTACTACCCTCAGCTCCAGGATATCTTTAAACATCACACAAAATTGAAGACTGATTCATTGCACACACAAGTTCCTCTCATCCACATATCGTTGACTGCCGAATCTTTCTCCATGACAACCAAAATGTCATGTTCTCATGCCGAAGGCCCTGACATTGACATTATGGCTCTGTAATTAACTCACCACTTCGATGTCTCAAAATCTAGGTACAGGGGTCCACAATGGCAGCAGAGGATGAGAGACTCTGAGGTGATAAACATTTGACAAATTGGATTCTTACGCAAAACAAAAGAGGTGATGGCTGGAAGGTTTGGAATTAATCCTAACCTCTGGAATTGCTCTGGGCAACCTTCCAGACCATCGTTCTTCACCTGCCAAGCCATTACAAAAGGGGAAAGACCACGTGCAAATCAGACTTGGAACCACCTCAAAAGGGGCAGTCCAGCCTGAGCTACTTGGTAACATCCCTTCTGCACGAGACAACAAGCATCCCCAAACAAGTTTCGGCTTAGTTGGGCCTCATCAGTGAGGAGTTGCTTGGGTCTCTAGTCTTCTTCTTAATTATCGGATGCATGGGCGGACCCACGCAGGCGCTTCCCCATCCTAAAGGATGATGTGCACCAGACCCACCAATCAATACTTAGCTTACACTCACAACTCCTCCCACCGCCCCATTTGCCTCACAAAATCCAACATCACACTATTCCTCCTCCTGCCTCTCTTCCCGTCACCTCCCAGCAAAATCTTCCCACTCAGCTCAGCCACACCCAGCGCAGACAATCGAAACCTCATCAATTCTCTCTCCTCAACATGTCTCTCACACCTAAGCAGAAAATGGCCCACAGTCTCAGGCACCCCACACACCGCACAATCCCTCGACTCACGCTTCCCCACTTGAACGGGTCTCTAGTCTCAGCAGGCACAGGACCCACGTCTGGGCATACCTGTCCCACTTGGGGTGACTTATGCATAACAAAAGAAGTGATGGCTGGAAGCTTTGAAATTAATCCTTACCTCTGGGATTGCTCTGCGCAACCTTCAAGAGCATCGTTCTTCACCTGCCAAGCCATTACAAAAGGGGAAAGACCATATGCAAATCAGGGATGGTCCCTCTCCAAAAGGGGCAGTCCAGCCCAAACTGCTTGGTCACATCCCTTCTATACGAGATAACAAGCATCCCCAAACATGTTTCGGCCTAGTTAGGCCTCATCAGTGAGGAGTAGCTTGGGTCTCTAGGCTCAGCAGGCATTGGATTCTTTCCTGCAGAAGTACAAGGATGAGTAGGGGTTGAAATGCCCACTCAGCCCTCATAGTGCTGCAAACCAAGAGTCAACACAATCATAAAGGTAAAAGAGGCAGAGTTAAGCAATATGCGTCCTTCAACTTTTGTGGTAATGTGGGCAGAGGGAAGGTTATTAACTTAAGAGGGTTGTGAAGTTGATTCAGTACCATTCCAAACAGCAAAGCATAACAGTCCAAAATAAAGGGAATGTTCAATCAAGGTTCTGTCAAAAGAGATATACTTTAATAAAACACACCATCTGCACAATAACTAAATAGAAAAAAACTACACAAAACCCACCCCTGAGGACAAAACAGACAATAAGCAAAGATACTACAATGCAGCACTCTGAGTAATGAATCAGGGGTGTAAGTCAAGTCAAAACAACAATGTTATTTAAAAGAGATATGTTTCTTTGATGCAAAAAGGTACTAACCTGTCTCTATGGCCCAATACTGGACCATGGGCGAAGTTAAGAGTAACTAGTACCTTCTTAGGGTTCTTGGTGGTTGGATTGCTGCAGAAGTTTGAATGTAGTTTGACTGTGTTAGCAATGCTGTTCCAGACGGGGAGCAGCTGTCGAGAGGGGTAGAGCTTAAGTTTGTTGCAGTTTGAAGGGGTTATGGATCGGGAGGGCCACCAGTTTCAGTTCATCAGTGAGGTGGCTGGTGACTGGATGCACGGTTTGAGTCGAGCAGCTCGAGTCCAGTGTTTGAAGGCTCGTCATGGGTCTGGTTGACTGCTGATGAAGATCTGCAATGAAGATGCTGGTGGTTCAAAGATGGTGGGTGCAACAATGAGATTCAGTTTCTAGATGGGGGAATATCACAATCAGCTAGCGAAGTGCAGAGGCACACTTGTTCGAAGGTGCAGTCCAGTGGTTCGTGAGCAGTAGCCACGTATTTCTAGATGGGGAGTGGTAAGGAGCTGGGTTCAAACATCGGCTCCCATTTCGCACACAATGTTTGCGAAGGGCGAATTGCAAGGGCCACCAGGGACGGTTTGACAGTTGGTCCAACTGCGAAGATGCCGGAGACTGGATGAGCGGTTCCACCGGATCAGTTTGGTGGAGCTGCAGATTGTAAGGGCCACTAGAATCAGTGCAGCGGTAGGTTAGACAGCGAAGATGCTGGAGGCTGGATGAAATGCAGCTTGGTTCGAGTTGGTCAATGTGGCATTCGATGGTCATGGCTCAATGGACCACCAGGGTCGGTTTGACTGATGATGCTAATCGGCAGAAAAGATGATGGTGGCTAGAGTGGTGGGTCAAAGGTGGCAGATGCGATGATGAACATGTATTTTGAGCCAAGGCAATGACGCGTTTGGCCAATGTGGTGTGGGGGTGTACAGTTACCAACAAGTGGGACAGCGGTTCGTAAAGGTAGAGTGCCAAAAGCACACTGTGAGGGTACTGCTGGTTTGAAAGCAATGAATGGGCTTGAATCATGGCTCAAATTGGTTTGGTAGTAAGAACACATGTTTCCTGGCTGTGTTGGTCCTCTGGTTGCTCTGAGTCCCAATCCAGGTGCTAATGGATAGGTTTTGGTCCTTGTTCTCATTCTCCCAAACACTAGTGAGGCTGGTCCACAACTGAAGGAGTCCTAAAATGCGCTGAGGTCCTGGGTACTGTTGTGGCTGGCAGAGACACGGGTCTTGTCCTAACTGCAGGTCATCCCCAGTGGTCCCAGGGGATGGATAAGCGACAGAGCTCACCTCTGCCTTGGACACTCTTCACCTCACTGACAAATGACTTTGGAGAGATGAACTCTCCCAAGTGAGGTCCAATGAAATCTTCTTGAAAGGTTGAAGTCCAAAAGATGATTCAAAGAAGATGTGGGAGATTCCTTCTTTTAAAGATACAAGTTCACAGGCAATTGGACTGAAGCTTTCCTGCTTTAGTGGTCCAATCGCTGTTCTTGAAAGAAGTGGACTTTGATCTTCTGACATCACATCCAAAGTGTGTTGTGCTAGAGGAAGTGGAGGGGACAGGAAGGAGAGGCAAAGAGAGTCAAGTTGGTGGAAACCTTCCTCAGCTCTCCCTGTCTACACTAACCCCACCCCTTCCCTCCTCAACAGGATGAAAGGCCTTTGCGATATGCAGCACACTGGTATGAGGCCAAGCCATTTGTGATTCCGGTTCCCAGGCCAGCTTCATGTGGAGTTGCTGCCCCTGGGAAATGGTTTTGCCTACCCTTGCAAAGGAACAAAGAGAAACAATGCCCCAAGCTACATTCCTGTCAGTAGGTCAAGGTTGAGCCTGTCTGGGGAGAATATACATAACCCTTACACAGCTGAACTGGGCCTTCAGGACTTACACATATATGACACCGATTTGATGTGGCTGCAATGATTATGAGCAGTGCCAAGTACCATGCCCTATCTCAGGCATCATTTATATTTAGAGTTTACCCTGCCAACACCATGGGCCATTCATAATCATAATATAGTGGAACTGAGGTGTTTATCTTAAATGCCACCCATGTGCTGCATTGACTTTGGCTTTCAGGAGGGCACCCGTGACCTGAACCTGCTCTGGGCCACGGTAGGGCAGGCACTGCAATCAGGCTTCTGATGCAGCAGTGTACAGGTGTACACTATACTTTTGGCATGGAGCTTAGAATCTGATCAACAGATTACTCTTTTAGAGATGGAATCATCTGCATAATTATTTTAAATGTATAAAAATCTATAAAGCCACAGCTTCTACATCCCTGCCAAATGGCAATCTGTCACAGATAGCTTCCATAGGCATGGTGAATGACTGGTACAGTAGAGCTCCATTTTTGCACTGTGCCAGTCCTGATGTTCGAGATATTCAGGCCGATTCATGGAATTAATGTGCGCTGACATTTTCGGCGCAAGCGTGCGAATCGCAGTGCAAGTGCGGAAATCGCAGCGAAACCCGCGCACAGCGATTCATGAAAGTCCGTGTGCGTGTAAATCCCTGGATGTGCCCTAAAATTCTGCGTGGCGCACGCTGGCGCACTCGTCTCCAAACAGCGTGCGCTAAGCGCACAGCGAAAGCGCACATAGCGCAGCGCATACAACAAAAGTAGGCAGAACAGGGGGTGTAACACGCGGAATGGGGAACAACGCATGAAAATGTGGGCGTCACGGGGGAAGTACAGGAGGCAAATGCGCGGAACGCCCATACACGCGTCTACAACACATATTCATGGAATCGAACAGGGCTAATGCGTTCGCCAAAAAAGACTTGCTAATCCGGAAACACGTACGCCAGCAGGAAGCAGGCGTACGTGGACCCGCGCAGCATAAAAGTGCGCGCAAACAACAAACAAGCTCAGACGCCAAGATGAATATACCATTCCTAGCAGCAGTGGTCATGGGATACCGCAGGAGGAGCCTTTTTGGGATGCCTGATGACCAGGTGTATGGGAGGTACAGGTTTCCACCTCACATAATACTCGACCTGGTGAGTGAGTGGGAGGATGACCTCACATCACCCACCCTGTGCTCCCAAGCACTCAGCCCCCTCGAGAAGGTCCTCAATGTACTGCACTTCTTGGCCACTGGATCATTTCAGCGGACAAGTGCTATAGTGGGCGGGGTGTCACAGGCCACGCAGTCACGCTGCCTACACCAGGTGTTGGCCATCATGACTGCATGCCCATCAGTCCGCAGGCACATATACCTGCCCAGAACACCTGCAGAAAGGCAGGCTGCCATCCAGGATTTCTATGGGGTGGCACAATTCCCCAAAGTGCTAGGTGCCATTGACTACACCCATGTGGCTCTATGTCCCCGCAGGGCATCTGAGCACACGCCCGCTGCGCATGGGAGGGGAAAAAGCATGTGGTGAGGCAGCCTGTACGCAGCTGGTGGCTAATTACTTCACCTAAAATCACACCCCTGTGGAGTGCACACAGCCCTGGCACATACCAGCAGACAATCAATGATGATGACATAAGGGACACTCAACTGTCACAACCATGCCATCCTGAGATTGGTCACCTGGAAGTGTTACATTGTGTGCATCCCTACCTATCCAAACACCAACAATGCTGTGTCATCAAAAGACATACATCTATGCTGCAAAATTCATTACCCCCTTGCTAAATACAACATGAGAACAGTGCCATGTCACCCAACCCCTAACCAGCTCCACCACCAAACACATCATGGCATGTCATACAATGTGAAAGCAAACAAAGCAATGCACAAGACCTGACACAAGTGTCACAAAGTACACTGTCCCTAATGGAAACTGCCCACACACAATATGCTCCCAGTAATGTATAACTAACAGCACACATTACCAAATACTTACCACCAACACAATGCTGCAACACACCATGGAAAAATGCAAAAACAAGACAGTACTAAGTTCAAGTAGTGGTAGTTTTACAACCTAAATATGCCAGCACATCGACCCCTTACAACTGTAGAGTGTTGCTGCCACGCAAATGTCTCAGTGTACTTCATACAACATGAACTGCATCTGCAAAGTAGACGGCCTTGTGAAGACATGAGGAAGGAACCTGCAGATTAGGAGGAAGACATGGATGCACAAGCACATATCAATACACCATGCAGTGTACAATACAACAACAATATCCACTAGAGATGTCTACACAGTATTGACTACAGACTGCCCACACAGCTCATGGGAGCCCAACGTCACTGTGTAATTCACTGTCACTTGGTCACACCCTTTGCAAGCCCATGGAAACAGGAAGCAGGAGGGGTGTGTGTCTCATTAACCCAAGCATCTAACCCAAACTCAGGACAAGCCTGCATGTGCCCAGCCGGAATACAGTGGATGCCCACGGGAGCCACACAAGGCAACACACTGTAAACAAAAAATCAAAAATCAAAAATGGCCATGTGGGGGCCAGGGAGGGTGGGGGAGGCCACCCAGGAGGTTCGAGGACAGGGTGCACCCCAACACCCACCTGCGTGGATGTTGCGAGAAAAAAAAATACCTCCTTGGGCTCATGGCCTGCACGGCTATGCCATTGTGGGAGAACTGCTGTCACTCTGCTCATCCTCTGCTGCTGCATCAGGAGGCGGTGGCACTATGGGAGGCAGCCCACGCAAAGCCCTGGTATGGTCCTCCATGGCAGCAAGCATGCAGGTCTGGAAGGTCCGATTCTGGAGGATTAAAGTGCGGAGATCCCCATGCAGCACATCACGGGTTGCCTGCATTTCTGCACACATGGCCTCGTGTGATGCCCGGATCTCCTCATGTGTTGTATGCAGCTCAGCTGAGAGCGAACGTGTGAGCTGCTCCAGCTGCTGTTCTGCCCTAACATTTCGGGAAGCCTCAAGTTCAAGCAGACTCTGCCTGAGGTTATGGAGTTCTACCGTCAGGGCTTCCCTATGGCCCTGGGATTCTATTGATATGGATTTGTGTAGAGTCTCCAGTGCTGCCTGTCGGTCCTTGTTGGACGTCAACATGTCTTCCCTGTGTGATTGGCAAATGGAGTCTGTTGCCTGCTGTTGTTGCTCCATCTGCCTTTCAGGGGGGATAATGGAAGTGGCCACCCTCTCCATTGCCTGAGCCATCATTTCTACTGATGCTGCCTGTTGGGTTGCCATACCGTACATGGAGCTTTCCCATACAGTATTGCCAGGGGACGCACGGCCACCGCGTCGACGGGCATGTTTGGGGCAAGGCGATCTACACCTTGCTGTGCTGGCACTGCCTGAGGCTGCAGGACTGCATTCCCCCTCTGATCTGCTGGCCCAGGAACAGTATCAGATGCTGTGGAGTGTGACCCTGCATCCGTAACCGCCAAAGGCGGACCTACCAACACTGACATTCCCATAGAGGGTTCTACCCCTGGTCCAGGTGGGTTGGACAGAACAGAATCCCTGCCAGAAACACTTACCTGCGACTGCACATAAGTCTCATCATCCGACTCAGCACCTGAATGGAGGTCTGGGGAGGTGCACCCAAGGCACCCCTGGACAGTATGGTCTGCAGTAACATTGGGTTTTCACCCACCACGTCCCCCACTGGTGCCCGGTCGTGCCTGAGATTCCTCCTGGGTCTGCACCATCTCCTCAACCTCAACAGCACCAAGTGCGTCATCACCTGCAAAAACATGAAAGACAACAAATGGAAACAGGCATGAGCACCATAGCACACACATAGGCCGTGACAAGCCAGAGATCCAGTACATGATTTACACATGTCCCACTTGACTATAACCCTGCCATGCATGCACTGTCAAAGAGTTGGAAGTGGAGTCAAAAAGGCAGACACTGGGGAGAGCAAGATGGATATGCAACACATTTGCAGCATGCTGGGTAGCACTGGCATCACACATCAGGCTGTGAGTGGCATGTCCAATACACATACATGACACATGCCACCACACAGATGTCATGTAGCATAGCCACGGTAAATTACAAAACTAAAGCAATATGTCAGTGAATGAGTACTGTCACACATCCATGTCACATCGACATGATGCGAAGATTGATGCTGAATAGTGTTGCAAAATATGCATGTGCCACACACTGAAACACATCCAGTGTCCAATAACAGTCATTGTGGGCTGATCAATGGTTGGTCACTTTAACATTACAGGAAACACCTGTCATCTTCCGCATGCAAACAGGCCGTAATAAAACATTTCTGCAGCCCAATACTCATTGGCCTGAATGGTGTAATCATTAACATAACCAGGTAAAAGTAGTGGCCCAGTGTGGGCTGTAAACAATGACCAAAGCATATCACATATGTTGCAATAGGGCAGAATAATGTGTACTAAAAATGGGAGAGTGGAAACAATCCGCCTGAATGGACACTTACAAAATCTGACCAATGTAGTTGCAAGATGACAGTTCAAGGTAAAGTGCACTAATCTGGGCGTAATTGGCAACTGTGGGCAGAAGGGATACAGTCATACTCAAATCCAAGGCACGTGAATGTATGGGAGGAAGCAAATGGGTGACCCATAACACTCAGGAGTACACACCCTCACCTGGCACTCAATCAGAACCCATCACCCAAACAACATACACATGGATTACACACACACGCATGGGCACTCCCCGGACAATGCCTCGTCATCAGGTAGATCTCCCACACCTTGGATTTGTTCCTCTGTGACGAAGGTCCCAGCAACAGACTCATGTTCAGTGAGTTTGTTGTCCTCTTGTGGAGACCCACCGCCAGTCACCAGAGTAGCAGCATGATTTGAGGCCAGCTTGTTCTTTGCTCTGCGTTTCAGGTCATTCCACCACTTGTAGCAATCATCAGCTGTGCGCCTCACAAATCCAAGGGCACTTATGCGGTCCGCGATGGTCTGCCAGTGTGCCCTGCGTTGACCAGGTGTGGTCTTGCACCCTGCAGTCACCAACATTGCGTGGCTATGTGCCGACACATAGGTCACAAGTGCATCAAGTTCCGGGTCATTAAAGCTAGGCTTCCTTGACGTGCCGGAGTGTGTAGCCGTGTCTGGGGTCTCAGGCTGTTGTGCCAGAGCACCCTTCTTCCTCTTTTTTAAGGTGGAGCGGAGCCTGAGTGGCTTACGCCGCTAGGGGCAGAAGCACTGGTGGACTGGGTAGTAGGAGTGTGCAAATGCACAATGACCATAGGCCTTGGTAAAGGCATTGGCAGAAGTGTGATGTTGGCAGGGGGAACGTCAGTTTGATGGACCTGGACTGACACTGTCCTGGCTGGGAAACTCAGAGCTGGGGTGGAAGGGGCTGCAGCTGCCCCTGCAGCCTCCCCATCCTGCCTACTTGGGGCAGCAGATGACATAGCTGCCCCAGATCCACGTGGCTTGGTGACACCAACTTGCACCACCACACATGGCCTAGACTTGCTGACCTGGAAGTCAGCCTGGGAGTCATCCTGTGCCAGGTCAGTTGCCACAATGGGCTGGTCCAACAAGGGCTGAGCTGGGATGGTGTCAGCCACGTTTCCCTCAACCATGGGGGTGGGGCATGGGTGTCCCTGATTGGTCCTCCACACATGGGGGTCTAGGGGCACCCTGCAAATCCCGGCAACGTCCCCTACCGCGCCCACCCTTTGAAGGTCGGCCACCTTTGGCTCCCTTACCGCTTGGTCGCCTCCCAACCATGGCACTGATGTTGTGCGTATGGGAGTAGCAGTAAACTATTGTCCTGGGCGATTGGGGGTGAAAGGGGTAGGGTACTAGATGGAATTTGTACCCTAGTGCTCTAACAGGCTGTCTGTGACCCCTGGGGGAAGATGACGGGTCACGCAACGCACAGGCAGCCCAAAATCAAAAAATAACGTGCACGCAACCCCTCGTAGACCACGTGCGTGAAAAAATGAACCCGCACTACGCTGTGGCACCCAGAAACACAAAAATAAGCGTACGCGTAATACACGCAGCCTACAATGACCTCCGAAGGGGTACGCGACACACGGGGCAAGCACAGTTGCTAAATACGTGCGTGACTCACCGTCTGCCTGGAAAAAGAACGTGAAAAAGATGCGCGTGTGCGCGTTGGCAACACCCCCGCCAAAAGAAGAATTGTACGCTGTCTGAGGAGACAGGACAAAAGAAGAAGTGAACGCTGTTTGAGGAAACAGGCCCAAAAAGAATAAAGAACGCTGTCAGAGGTAACAGGGAGTACGAACTTGAAACGCTGTGAAGTAATTGCGTGCGAACCGACAAGAAGTACAGAATTCACCCACTCGCTCTCTACGAAAAGCACGTACAAGGGAATGGGGTCCTACACGTACCTTTTAAAGGTGCCCACACGTACAGCGCCACTTACGCGTGTACACGCTAAGGCCCTTTCGTCCAATTACACGAGCTGACACTCGGACGTGCAGTTTTTGGACGTGTACGATGAACATTCACCCGTGTTGATGGAAACGCCCGCGCGCGTCACGTCACTTACTCGCGTAGGCCCTTTCCTCGGATTACACGCATCCACATGCGGACGTGCAGTTTTTTCACGCGCGCTTAACCACTATGCCCACGTCACTCCGTATCAAGCTGGCCACGCAACAACACACGGAAGACCACGCTCCTGCCCAGAAGGCCGAATTACTGCCCCCCAGAGCCCCGAGCACGCTCCCACCTGCCATCTGCTGCTGCCTGCCTGCCTGCTGCCCACATGCCCTGATATTTGGTGCCTGCACGTCAGCCATGGTTCCAGTTGCTGTGTCCACCCCTGCTGGAACAGAAGACTCCTGACTGGGATACCATCGCTCCACAGCCCAGCCCCAGGACCCAGTTGCCCACCCACGCCTGCCTCGGGGATCGCCATGTCGGGTAAAACACCATCTGAGACCACTGGCGACCCCCAGCCAGAGAGACAGAGGGCCACCAGCTTCAGTGTGAAGGAAGTTGGTGTCCTGGTGGAGCATGTCCTGGGGCCCTCTTCGAAACATCACGCGCCAACAAGGAAGGATGGGAGAGGATCTGGGACGACATAGTGGTTGCCATCAACGCAGAGGGGGTGGCAACCCGCGACATCAAGCACGTCAAGAAGCGCTGGGAGGACTTGAGGTCCAGGACCCTCTACAGGGCCCGGCGCCTCGCGGAGGGGGGCCGGGTCAGCATGAGTGACATCCAGATGAGGGTCCTGGAACGCGTAGGCCCAGCACTCCACGCCCAGATCCTGCAGAGGAAGACCCGTCTGGAGTTGAGCGGTAAGTGGCCAAGCATTGGTGTGTGAGACAGGGCATGTTGCAGTGTGCTGGTAGTCTGATATTTGCCTGTATGTGTGACATAAGCCATGTATGGATGTGTGTGTGCAGGGACATCATGGTCATGCATGTGAGACCAGTAATGTGTGAACCACATGGTTGGTGCATGAGTTACGCATTTTTGGCAAATGCACACATGAAAGCATGCCAGTGTCTGTTCTTGCACATGGTGGGGGTGTGAGGGATGGGTGCTGCTGTCATGTACATGTATGGTGCACATGTGTGTGTGTGTCTGAGAAGTTTGTGTGTGACTTAGGTATGCCATGTATTCATGACACATGTATGTGATGATGTGTACATTCACTCATGCAGTTTGGTCAAGGTGTGCAAGGCATGATGCATGACCCTCCGGTCATGTGTGTGCATGGGATCAGTGTGAGCCATGATGCATGTGAGTTTGAAGACAAGATTTTGGTTAATAGAGGCCCTTGTACATGGATGCTGGTGTTGATTGCAGGCGCTGTGCCTGTTCATGCATGTGTGTTGCGTGCATGTGTTGTGGAGGGACAGGATGGAAGTGACGTTAGACACTGCAACTCATGTGTTATTGCTTCCTGTCTAGGGGAATGTTGTACTGTACCCTGATGCTTGTGTTCTATGTCTCCCTCTACGCAGCGTCAAGTGAAGAAGAGGGCGGAGACGGCGCTATGGAGCCAAGCGGCGGGGATGCCTCTACCGGGCGGCGACGCAAGTCCTAGCCACCCTCCCAGGAGTAACCATCATCCGGGAGCAAAGGGACTGGTGCCGCGTCTGCCACTACGGCTGTGGCAGAAGGGCCGGGTGAGCCCCCACAAGGGCTTGCAATGGCGGAAGACGGTACAGAGACATCCAGGTTGGTGGTGCACAGAGGAGGAGGAGCCCGCTACTGAGCAGCACATGGGGACTGGTGGGGGTAGTACCACTGGTGCAAGTGGTGCAGTCCAGGGCCAGGGTCAGGAGGCAGCACAGGTCACTGCGGAGGGGCCTGTGCATGTCCCTGTCCTTGACCCTGTGACTGCACCACCATGCACCAGCAGGGATGCCCCGTCCCAGGCCCGTCCGCAGGTAGGGGAGAGTGCCATGTCATCTGCCTCTCCACTACCTGCGGACGAGGGGTCCCATGACCGTATGGGCTCTGCCCTGATTGGTGTCGTGTTGCGCACGCGTGACATTCGTGATGACGTGCGTTCGTCCTGAGCAGAGAACGCACGCCATCACGAACAGCAGCGTCGCGACGTGGCACTGTTGGGAGGGGCCCTGGTCGGTGGGTTCCTACATGTGTCGCACACTCTGGTGGACCTCTTCTCCTCTGTGGAGACTATGCACCAGTCGTTCTCCCTGCCATCTTCCGGCCCAGATTCCACCAGGGCCCCCTGTGGACCTGGCCTGACCAACACAGCCAGTTTGGTGGAGCTCACATCCCTGCCACAGTCGGGAGTCTGCGGTCCAGCAGGGGGGGACACCACAACTGGAGACCAGCTGATGGAGGATGTGCAAGCACCATCGGACAGGGCACATGGACAGCAGCAGCAGCAGCAGGAGCAGGCTGTAGGTGGGAGCAATGATGGCTCGGGGCCATCAACATCGGAGGGCAGGCATCGGCCAGAGGGCAGGAGGAACCAGGAATGGGAGTGTCTTCCGTGTGGCAGCGGTTGGGCCAGCGGATAGATGCGGAGCGGCGGCGGGCGGAAGAGGCGTGGCTCACCATGGTCAGGGGGGAGTTCTCCATGCGTCGGGCATTGAGGCGGGCAGAGTGCCTCGAGGCAACTCGCAGGGAGTTGGAACAGGCCATGAGTGCCTCCCTGCGAGACCTGTGGGCCAGGGCAGAGGCCCGCCTCCAGGACATCGACATGGAGTTAGATGATGCCCTGGCCCGGGACAGCACAGAGTGAGCCGCAGGACTTGCCCACCGCCATTGTATATAGTTAGATAGTGTTAGGTTTCCTTTCTGTTTTTGTTTATTTTGGGGCGATTGGACAATGCACCACGTTTTTGTATATAGTTCTTTATTAGGTAGTCTTTTTTGTAGGTTTCATTTCATTTGTTGGGCTCATGGACCCTGGATTGGTGATTTGTATATAGTTGAACAGTGGATTTATTATATTTTCTTTTCATTTCACCATGGAGCAATGGATTTCACTTATTTTTTTCCCTTGGATTTGCCTTGTTGGACTGAGACTTTGGACACATTTTCATTTGGATTTCTTTGAATTCTGATTTCATATTTTTGATTATTTTCTGGACATGCTGCGTTTTATTTCTTCTTCACATTATTGTGTGTTTTCTTTTCATTACATTCATTTTGTGTTCAATACATTTTTGTTTCATACTTCAATGAGTGGTATTCTCTCATTGATTTCATGCATGTCATGATGTGGGTTTTCACATTCACTTGCACCCATTGTGTGTGTGACGGATATGTGTTCATTTACCTACTTGCCATTCGGGTTGTATCATGTAATGGGCATTTCTATGTGGGTGGATGCAATACTTGGTTGGGTCTTTGGGCTGGGGTGGCGCAGAGTGTGATGTAGCTGGCCATTAGGCCCATGATTGAGGATCGTCATGACGTGGGGGCAGGGGGACATGTGTGGGACATGAGTGGGGGCCTGCTGGCAGGTGCCCCTGACTTTTTGGGGGTGGGGGTGCTGGGGGACATGAGTGGGGGCCTGCTGGCAGGTGCCCCTGACTGCTGAGAGGGTGGGGGTGCTGGGGGACATGTGTGGGGGCCTGCTGGCAGGTGCCCCTGACGGCTGGCGGTGCTGGGGGACATGTGTGGGACATGAGTGGGGGCCTGCTGGTAGGTGCCCCTGACTGCTTGGGGGTGGGGGTGCTGGGGAACATGAGTGGGGGCCTGCTGACAGGTGCTCCTGACTGCTGGGGGGATGGGGGTGCTGGGGGACATGTGTAGGACATGAGTGGGGGCCTGCTGGCAGGTGCCCCTGACTGCTTGGGGGTGGGGGTGTTGGGGGACATGTGTGGGACATGAGTGGGGGCCTGCTGGCAGGTGCCCCTGACTGCTGCGGGGTGGGGGTGCTGAGGGACATGTGTGGGACATGAGTGGGGGCCTGCTGGCAGGTGCCCCTGACTGCTTGGGGGTGGGGGTGCTGGGGACATGTGTGGGACATGAGTGGGGGCCTCCTGGCAGGTGCCCCTGACTGCCGGGGGGTGGGGGTGCTGGGGGACATGAGTGGGGGCCTGCTGGCAGGTGCCCCTGACTGCTGAGGGGTGGGGGTGCTGGGGGACATGTGTGGGACATGAGTGGGGGCCTGCTGGCAGGTGCCCCTGACTGCTTGGGGGTGGGGGTGCTGGGGGACATGAGTGGGGGCCTGCTGGCAACTGCCCCTGATTGCTCGGGGGTGGGGGTGCTGGGGGACATGTGTGGCACATGATTGGGGGCCTGCTGGCAGGTGCCCCTGACTGCTGGGGGGTGGGGGTGCTGGGGGACATGAGTTGGTGGTCAGTAGTGCAAGTTGACATGTGGCTTGGCTGGGGGGCATGTCCATGGTGGATGGGCTGCCTGCGGAACATGACCAGGGGTGCAGGGTAGTCCCCTGTGGTGTGGGCTGCCTGCAGGGGCCGTGGAGGGTATAGAGGGAACACCTGGGAGGACCCACACTGCCAATTCATGTGTAGGACTCACTGCGCACCCCCGAAAATCACGTACCCCGCTCTGACAGCAAAATCGCGTGTGAAACTTCCCGCGCACCCCAGGAATACACATACCCCACTCGCACAGGGCCTATCATGTGTGAAACTTCCCGTGAACCCCCGAAATATACGTTCCCCTCTCCAATCGTGTGTGAAACTTCCCGCGCACCCCAGGAATACACGTACCCCACTCGCACAGGGCCTATCGCGTGTGAAACTTCCTGCGAACCCCCGAAATACACATTCCCCTCTCCAATCGCGTGAGAAACTTCCCACGCACCCCAGTTATACACGTGCCCCACTCGCACAGGGCCTATCGCGTGTGAAACTTCCCGCGCACCCCAGTTATGCACGTACCCCACTCGCACAGGGCCTATCGCGTGTGAAACTTCCCGCGCACCCCAGTTATACACGTACTCCACTCGCACAGGGCCAATCGCGTGTGTAATTCCCACAAACCCCAGTAATCCACGTACCCCACTCGCACAGGGCCAATCGCGTTTAAAACTTCCCACGCACCCCAGGAATACACGTACCCCACTCGCACAGGGCCAATCGCATGTGAAACTTCCCGCGCACCCTCGATTTACACGTACCCCGCTCCGATCGCATGTGAAACCTCCCGTGCACCCCAGGAATACACGTACCACACTCGCACAGGGCCAATCGCGTGTTTCCTGCGAACCCCAGTAATCCACGTACCCCACTCGCACAGGGCCAATCGCGTGTGAAACTTCACGCGCACCCCAGGAATACACGTACCCCACTCGCACAGGGCCAATCGCATGTGAAACTTCCCGCGCACCACCGATTTACACGTACCCCGCTCCAATCGCGTGTGAAACCTCTCGCGCACCCCAGGAATACACGTACCCCACTCGCACAGGGCCAATCGCGTGTGTAACTTCCCGCGAACCCCAGTAATCCACGTACCTCACTCGCACAGGGCCAATCGCGTGTGAAACTTCCCACGCACCCCAGGAATACACGTACCCCACGCGCACAGGGCCAATCGTGTGTGAAACTTCTCACGCACCCCTGATTTACATGTACCACGCTCCGATCGTGTGTGAAACCTCCCGCGCACCCCAGGAATACACGCACCCCACTCGCACAGGGCCAATCGCGTGTGACACTTCCCGTGCACCCCCAATTTACATGTACCCCGCTCCGATCGCGTGTAAAACCTCCCGCGCACCCCAGGAATACACGTACCCCACTCGCACAGGGCCTATCGCGTGTGAAACTTCCCGCGCACCCCCGAATTACACGTACCCCGCTCCGATCGCGTGTGAAACCTCCTGCGCACCCCAGGAATCCACGCACCCCACTCGCACAGGGCCTATCGCGTGTGAAACTTCCCGTGCACCCCTGAATTACATGTACCCCGCTCCGATCGCGTATGAAACTTCCCGCCCACACCCGAAATACATGTACCACGCTCCGATTGTGTGTCAAACTTCCCGTGAACCCCAGTAATACACGTTCCCTGCTTGCCGTGTGCTGTGTGGCGGCCCTGTATACTGGTACAGGGTTAGCGCAGCCCTTTGCGCTGGATTGGGGATTTTGATGGCTTTTCCTTGTGCGAGGGGCGTTCTTGGGGGCGTAACTGGCGCTGCTGCAGGGTCGCTGCGCCACTGTGCGCCACAGCTGGTTTTGGTAGCTAAAATCCATGAATACGCTGTGCGCGGAAATGGATTTTAGCACACGCGGCTGGTGCAGAAAGTTGCACGCGCACACTGGCCGCCAGCCGCGTGCGCCACTTGTGCGCTGAATTCTATGAATTACCCTCATTATCTTTGAATTACCATCAGACAGAACTGACATGTTTGATGGTTTAAGCGTGAGCTTCACTGAATATTTTGCCCCAAACAAGGATGTGGAATATGAACACAGGGCCTCATCAGGAGTCTGGCATATCCCAGCGGTAATACCGCTAGGATAGCGCCAGCGCAAATAGCGTTACTGCTACTCAGTCCGGCACTATTAGCGCCAGATCATGAGCAGTGGTACAGCGGTACAGCGGTACAGCGGTAAATTCCCTTTCCCCATTGGACCCAATGGGGTTGGGGGATGCTATTACTGCCAGCGGTAATTGTACCAGAAGTAATAGCACCAAAAATTGCCAAAAGCAGGCAGTAAGTGGACAGTTTTACCTCCAGCAGAAAGCTGGAGGTAAAACTCCCACTTACCGCCCGAATCCTGATTGGGCCAACCCTTAAATGCGGCAGTGGTAGCCTTACCGCTGCATTTAAGGGCTAGGGGCCAACTCATGATGAGGCTCACAATATGTTTCATGCCACCGTCTAACATAAAGATGAAAGAATGGACATCTGCATCATTCGCCTCAAATCTTGATTCAAGCAGTGCAGGTTTCCCAAGTACTCAAATGACGAAGTACTGAAGTTACAGGACATCACTAGGCAATAGTCATGCTCATTTTGAAGAATGCTCCTACAAACAAAAAGTGTGCTCAAGATGAAATCCTAATCTTTGCCTGGGCTGCTACGACAGCATTTCAGTAAGCAGAGGTAATGGATCATTCGAAACATGCAAAATCAGGGCAGCCGACCATTTGCAACATGAGAGGCAATTCAAATTTCTAGAATGAAAGGAGTGATTGCAAAAACATGGTATCACTGTGAATATGGCTCCCCTCACAAATGTGGGTCAAACATGCAATGCCTGTGGAGGATACAATCATTTTCAGGCTGCCTGCTGTGCATCTATAGGTGGACGTGCACTGAGCGTGAGAAGGCTCTTGTGCGTGATTTGCTCCAGTGACAAAGGAGGGAATGACGACTCTCACCAAATCACATGAAACCACTAAAACAAATACATAAATTGTGATGTCTCAACACTGTCTCCAGGGTGTTTCTTGCACTATAATGTTTCCTACGTGCTATATAAAAAGTGCAATTGTAGTTACTCCACCTCTAGGTCCACCCTCCATACTCAGGGAGTTCAAGGGAGTCCACGATGTCCAATCTTTGTGGAACTTTCCTTATATTGAGGGGTAAGTGAGCGACGTACATTGCTGGTTGCTCAAATAAATAATGTATTGTAAGTTTGCAGTTGTTGATATTGAAAGACCACTATCATAATCCCCCTTTCAATCTGTTTTTTTTGCATTATTTGGACTGCCTTTCCAACATGTTTTCCCCTCAAGAAGGTCCCATAGGGACCTGGAACATGTTGGGCTCTGCTTCTGTATTCTACTATCATCTGATGTAGATAGCACACTCTGTTCATCTACATTGTTAATGTTGTTTCAAGTTGTTAGGATTTGTGATTTAAATATGATGCATCATAGTGTTTTTTTCTGCCTTACGTCAAGTTTAATGTCTAATGAAAAATTATGTTTTTACATGTACAGAGATTTTTTCACAAGCTGTCTATCACCACTTTTGCCAATATTTCCCTAACACCTACTAATAAAATGCATTGATCATTACAGGGAATTTCCCAAACAGCTACTATTAACAGCCCAAACTTACTGCTACGGATCAATGGACAAGCAATGGATTTCTGATTTCATTGGTGAGACAGAATACTCTGTGCTTAAGGGGGCACCCACACTTTGTTCAACAGTACTAGACATTTACCCATACAGATCACACAAAGTGCAACCCTGAACAGCGATGCCCTAGGCATCACATAGCTACAAAATCATTCCGCCAATGTAGATGTACAGATCAGCAGAACTGACCTAACCAATGGTTGCAAACTCAACTTCAAAGTGGCAGTGCAAAGAACTTAATATATGTGCTTTACCAAATGATGGTGGGCCAGCCACAGGGCGCACACCCTGGGTCTGCCTATAGTTCCAGTACAAAGAAAGGGACTAGAAGTATCTATGTACATCTGTGTGGACATGCATGTATCTGACCAGGCTATCCAGAAAGAAAGCAACCTGGCTCCCTGAATCAGTGACTTTTGTGAAATGGAGCCACTATGCTTTCGAAACTGGATCTGAATATGGCTTTCACACACCAGTGGGGTGGGGGGTGGATATGGACGGCAACGACCCTCCAGCCCGAGCCCTGGTAGGCCTGAGTGAAGCAATAGACTAAGTCCATTTTCCATGTCTATGGCAGCGGCCACAGCAGGAGGTGTGGCGGACCGGAGCACAAAGCTCCGGTCCTGCAGGTAAGTTGGGAGGGACGGTGTGGGAGAGGGGCTGGTATTTTGTGGGGTGCCAGAGTGGGGAGGCAACAGGGGGAGTCTCCCCATTGCCTCCCCACATTGACAAAAATGGTGCCACCCAGAGAAGGGCTTTGTGTGTATATTCTCGCCTGCTGTTCCAGCCACCTAATTGATCAATGGCCCTTCTCGAGGTGTGAATAAAGGTTATCATCAGTTGGAATTGGAACCTTCCATAACAACATTTGCAACACGTCACTGTCTATACCAACACAACAAATAAAACTTTGTTGTCTCATCTGCTGCAGAAATGTTCTAGGACGAAATACACCAAGTAATTTGTCATTTACCAAATTGTCTAAAATGCCATTATGATATGCTAAATCCTTGGCAGCACACACTAAACTCATGACAAAACATTGAGGAGAATCAGTATGGCCCTTGACGATGTACAGTTGATGCTTAACGAAGATAATGTGAATTCAGCTAACATATGCTCATATTCTTCAGTCACACCTTCTCCAAAGGTAGAATGATGCCAGACATGGAAAATATGAAGGCCCTCTGATAAGCACTAGCATCTCAACAGATTTCAGCCTTGCAGTCTTTCTTAGTGATGGTGAGCTACTGTGCATACTACATCCGCAAATTTGTGTCCATTAGAGCACTGCTTTGCCTCCTCACCGAAAAGGATCAGATGTCATCTGGCGGAACAAATGTTAAAATGCATTTAAGAAATTAAAGGGGTAGTTCGGTCAGAAATTGTATTGGCCCAATCGACCGGGCATGTATTTTAGATTATACATTGATTGTTCTTAAAACATTTTTTTAAAATCCAATGCAACTTAGCCAAGTTTTTCTCACTTTAACACATGCGAAAACGACGGGTCGGGTACCGCCATCTTGTGCTAATCTTATCTGTTGATCCATCATCCTAAGTTCAAGTGCCCTCGCAGCACTAAATCAGATCATCCGCCCCTAATGCTGACATCACTAGACGCTCATGCCCCATTTCACAAAGCCAATGCACGTTTCATGTCAACATCCTCTGTGCGCAATCTATTGACTTGTCGCCATGGAAATGCCAAGACGCCTCGTTCCCCGACAAGTGTAAACGAACCCTTTCTGTTCATACAATGTTGGAGTTTCTTTTTTCTTTGTGTCAGTGTATTTCATTTCGAGCTTCCCAGACTTGTTTCTGCTTTGTTCAGCTATCTGCCAAGTACGACACAGTGAGAACTGCCTAAAAAGAATTAACTCAGTCGTTGCTTTTCATTGCTTATTTTATAGACAAATGTCTTTACCAAACCATATTTAAACATGTGTCCTTGCAAACTTTTAAAGTTTGAGCCTATTTATATTGTTTTTTCCCGATGTGTGTTTGTAAAATGGCTGTTTCTTTGCTTGTCTTTCTTTGACGTTCAATGTTATTGGGAATCCTCTTTTTTATATACAAACAAAATGTTTTTTATTTAACTCACTGTTGTTTCTGTGCTTCTTCACTATTCTGGAACTATGGCAACAATTCAGCCCTACCTGTACGAGCCTGAATATTCAGAAGAGGAAATCCTTGAAAGGGAAAAAAGTCCAGATGATGTGGAATCAGATAAAAGTTATGAGGATCAATCACCGGAGCCTGAACCCAGTCTCATGGAACATGTTTCACCTGGTGTCCTTGCCATCTTTGTGAGCTCATGCCTTCTCTGGTGGAGAACTGCTGTTGCAGAGAAAAATCTGGCTGCTTGGCCTACATTGCTAAAGAAGACACACTTCTGCTATGTGTTACCGAGCTGCATGACTTCAAGGCCGCCTGCCTTACAAGATCCTTTTTGCGAATGATGATGGTCCTTAGGCACAAACTTCGAGATACAATTTGCTATCGTAGTCCAAGTAACGAGTAAGTTCACTCTATATATGTTGTGTGTTTGACGACTGAGATGCTAACATAATATGTTGTTCCCCTACATCAATATAACTTCGATGGATCACTGACGAAAGATTTTTTCTGCACATTGAATAAATTACTCATTATAATCCAAAACCAAAGTGTTTATCTTTATATTTATTGTTCAAACTATTACCTTTCTTTCACTTGGAAGTATATCCCAAACTGTTTTTTCTGGAATGTGCGTTCACATTTCTAATTGATCCCTTGTTGAAATCACAAGTACTGCCAGTACTTTGCACAAAAAGGTACTTTTTAAAGCATAACAATGCCTTACATTTCACAAGGTAGTGCAAACAAAATGAATTCAATTATTGGGTTCAATCAAGTAAACTATTTTTGTATCTATTGGACAGGTGGTACAAACTTGTGGCATATCGTGCCTTTACATGGTGGATTCATGGAAGACTGAGATTTCACGTTCGACAAGTAATACCTACCTGTGTGGTTCGAGCCCTTCGTGATGAATTTCCAAGTGATCACAGACAATACCATGGATTTATACAGCAAGTCCCTTGGCCTCAGCAGTATAATTTGTAGTGTCATTGCCACCCACTTTGCTAAACGAAATAAAAAAATAAAAAATGTTTTAATCTGAACAGTTGTTGGCCATTTTTTGTGAGTCCACACACGTCCAAACATCTAAGAGTACCGTAAATTTGTGTGCTTTACCAAGTTTACTGGCCTATCGTGCTCTCCTCATCCACATCCATAGCCCCTCTGCTATCAATGGCTGTTCGCACCTGTGTGCATGCATTTGCCACGGGGCAGGGAGGATGGGAACGCTCAAGGTGCTGAATACCATGTACACCACAAAGGGTTCTTTTACATGGGCATCCATATCCACATGGCAACCCCAGACCCGGTGTCTCCAGAATTCCCTTTGAAGACCCTGTCCCTGCAATCAACATATGTCTGTGTCCTTTGACTGTGTTCCGGCCTATTCTGCTCGCCTCATCCACATCCACTCCCCTCCACTATCAATGACAGTTTGCACCTGTGGGCGTGTGATCATAGGGGGACTGCACTGCCAGGATTGAGGAGGTCAAACATTGTCATAGTGGCCTGGTGGGTGTGAACGAACCCGTCAAACATTCACATGCACACCCTCTTCTGTAATCCTTTATAAACACTGTGGGAGTTAACAAGAAAACATATGTGAGATCGACAACGGATATCGCCAGCTCTCCACTTTTTACATTGCTCACTGAGTCGGCTCATCTGTTCTTCTAAGTAACGGTGTTATCTGCAGTGTCAACGTTCTCTGCTACCCCACTTTCTATTGCTTTATACTCAATGTACACCATATTTTCATTTTATTTTATTCAAAAGTCTACACCATTATCAACCGTCCTAGGCATTCATATTTCTGTTATGGGCACATAATAGTACAGAGTATTGTTTCCCAATGTAATGTGTGTAGCGCATGATTTCAATGCATGTTTGGTTGAGGTGCTATTTTTTATAAAATACATTTGTTTTATTATCAAAGGAATATTATGTTTGATTTACTTACTGTGATACATTTTTAATAGTAACATTTATTGATATTTCTTTAACAGATCATAGGGACAATACAACAATGCCTTCTTGTACCATTTTGGCTTGTACTTATAATAGCCAAAAAATTCAGAGCACAGACCTGCATGTATTTTGAAAGGATTTAAATTTAATAAGAAAATGGCTTTTGAGCTGTGGATTTCCAATGTACAAAATTTAAAGCAGAGCCAAGGATGTCTTGAATGACGTGAGGGGCAATCGATTCCACGTATGCATCATGCACTTCTCAGAAGATATGTATGAACAATCACAGTACACTAAAAAGCGTTGCCCCAGACTCCTTCGCCAAATACTTCCCAAATACTTCCCAATGCAGTTCAAACTGAATTTCAGCACACGCTGACCCAGGTCAGTAGTAGGTGTTGAATTTTTAAATGTATTTTACTATTTTCTAAATTTTCCGGTATAATATGTCTTATAAATGACCACGCAATATATTGAAATTATCTGTGAACAGGTAACATAATGAAGGATTTTCTGTTTTTAGGGAATATTTGCATTGATATTTTATTACACCAGTTTCCTTCGTGATACGATGTACTGTGGTTTGTACATTTTGAACTTTAGATTACTTTGTGTATCTCTACTTTAGAGATACTCAAATAGTTAATTGCAGTGGGAGCCTTTCCAAACACACACTCACATAGCGTCCCTTAAAAATAGATAATTCTTTTAAAATTACAATGTCTGTCTTTACATAGACCACACTGATGGAATTACAGACTGTTACCATGGTGGAAACCACAGACACGTCCAACATCCTAATGGTGAGGCTAAGCTACCTGCACACAAACCTTTTTTTAATCATTTTTGATGTGGTCTACACTATAATTCTAATATCCATTTTCTATTGCACAATGCTATGAATTGAAACATTAACGGACTGTGATGCTACACCGACCACTATTCCAGAGTCAAAGCAACCTCACTCACCTTTCAAGTAATTCGTTTAGAATATTCCTTCAGATGCGACTTTACAAAATATGTATTTGTTCAAGTTCAACTTAAAACATATTGATTATTGTTATCTATGGTATTAGCTTTTGATACAAACTGGCGTCGACTCTTCTTAAAATGTTATTTCAATCAATTTGAAATGGGTGAAATTATGGGAGCTCGAAACAGAACTCTAGGAAAGAATCACCTTTGTGTATTTTGTGTAATACACAGTACATTTAAGAGGAAGCTTTGGGGCATTTGTGTATACACTGTTATCGACTACAGGGATTGAGATAGCATTTGTTTGGACAATTTGTAAGTAATGAATGAGAGAATATTTTGGGCTCGAATTATGGAGGTGATGACAATAATTTAATAATGATGAGTTTACATTTTTGGGAAAATGTGGAGAACATTCTGTTGGGTAGAAATGTGGTTTGAATGTGATTACTTTTTAATGTGCTAAAGAATTATATAAACCAGAAAACACGAGACATTAAAATAAATGAATGTATTATTTTGAGAGAGGATCTTTCATCCGAAGGCGTCTTGCGTCTGTAGGTAATGTAAACGGTAGCGAGTTGGTTACAATAGTCGAAATAACCAATGAAAGATGAGAAAGAACCCAACAAAAAAAAAAGAACCAGGATAAACAAAGGTAAAGTCCAATTGTGCCCGAAAACTGGTCTAGTAGAGGAGTGGAAGCTGATCCAGCAGATGTGTGGGGAGTCTATGCATAGGGTCTGGAAAATATTTCCAGTGGAAAACTGGAAAACATAGAAAATATACAAACACGTGTAATAATAATAAACTGGATAACCGTTGATATTATCATCCAACAGCGTGGTCCTCAGAAAGATGAAAAGCTGAGTTGGCCCTGCTGGGATTCGAACCTGCGTCAGCAGGGTACACACAGATGTCATCAGTGAGCGCTCAGCTCGCGGTGCTATCTTACCAGCATAAGGCGCATTATAAATGCCATATCATATCATTTGAAGTATACCTAATGTGTTTAGCCAATCAGCAGGATGGCCGAAAACCTAAAGGGGCAGAGTAAGAGAAGCCCATCAGAGTATGATTTATAATCCACAGCAATACCATGAGATGGTGCATTACAGTTGCATTGCAGTATCCATCTGTGCATAGGGAGACATATTAGTAGTACAGTGACACAGAGGCAAGTTTCCAACAACAAAGTCATAGAGAAAATGGGAGATGAATCCCAGGGACCCACACTCCGCATCCCGCCACTTAAAGCCAATTCAGAATTTGGCCACAGCACCAAAACAGAGTCACCCAGTGTGCTCCTGCGAGCATGTCGAACAAGGAGTATGGTCCTTTGATGAAGGTGTTAGGTGCAGCAGTCAAGAGGCTGGATGCTTCACCTACGGACAATCAACATGATGCTCACACCCACAGCACTCCACCAACCTTTTTCCAGTCATGTATCCTCCAACATCTGCCCCTGTGATAGCAACACAAAATCCCAGACCGTTCCACACTGCTCCAAAGCAGTGCCATCGACCATAGAATCAAAAGAATAGCATTACCAGCATGGCCCTGCCCCTTGATCTCTCCCACCTCTCCATACCATCACCACTGCAGCTGAATGCTGCGCCATTTTCAGCTGTGAGTCCTCCCCTGCCTCTGGGAATGGTGCTGGAGTGCTGGAATGTCTTAATTGTGTCTTAATTTTGGGATTCCATTATCTTCAATAATGCCCCTTCTCTTTTCCCTCCCCCTGTCTCTTTCCTCCCTTTTGCATCCATCTTCACCGATTGGCACTAGCAGTTGGTGCTTCCGCACGACTAAATAAAGATAAATAAATATGGTGGATACACGGTTTTGCTCTGGCCTACAGACTTTACTATATGCTCACTCCACTCTCCTTGCAAATTTGCGTTACTCCATGTTAAGTAACTTTACTATCATAACCTAAAAAAAATACACCCCTCTCTACTTATCACTTGAAGCCCATTTACATTATTTAGTCAGACGTTTTCTCTTTCCTTTTCATAATGCCGATCCTGCCTTGATTCCACTTGAACATTCTGCGCTGACCCTGCCCCCCTTTCTTTTCTCTTTCGCTGCTTTTACTGAACCCAACATACTTTCCTATCTCCCACATTCTAGCCCAACTGCCACCAAAATATATGCATGTCGTCCCGCCTCTTCCCATTGGTGTATCCATTTGTACTTCCATATCCTACAGCTGTTTTCAATCTAGCTGTCAGCTGGCATATTTTTGTATTCATTTAGACATGCCACCACCTTATCATTTTTAAAATACTTCTTTCCCTTTCATCTCCTGTCAACTTCCATCCTTACTCTCCTACAGCGACCGGCATTCAACTATCTCACTATGTGAACTTGAACTCTGGCTTTCGAGTTGCTTACTCAGTCTGCTCTTCACTTCATTCCCAATTTCCTTACAGCTGTACACTCCCTCTAAACTGTGTTCTCTTTGTAATCCTCTTGATCCCTCTGCTTCAATAGTACCGACCAATTCATTCTCCTTTCATATCGTTTCTCCCTTGCTGTTTGGGGCTTGGTTTATTTTCACCTATTCTTTGACCTGGGCTGTTCATGCATCTATGTTCTTCCTCTACCGTAGAGTGGCTCCTCGAATTCTGACGGGACTTTTATTTTCGAATTATACACCCTACATCTATTATTTCTTCCTTTTGTCTCTCCCCCATTTCTTCACTGATGACTTTCAAATCTTTGTCTTTTTCTCACCCTCTTCTTTACAACTCCACAACATTATCTCTACCAGTCCAATAATTCAACATTGAATGGCAGACTACTCACTCCACTCCTTCTTTTTCACCGCCCCACCTTTCCTTTTACTCATCTTTCACCAATTTCTCCTTTTTTCGCAATATGCCTCTTCGTCTCTCTTCTTCTGTCTATAACATTGGGTTAATCTTTGACTCTGCCCATATAAATTCTCCCAATAAAACTGTATGTATCAGCAATCTAACATCCATTGCTTTCAGACTTTTCATGATACCAAAACTCTCATTCTCTCATTTGAATTACTGCTCCCAGCGTCCTATCTCTCTTACTACTTATGCTTCAATGCCATTACATCTTGTCACAATGGAGATGAGAGTTGCACCAGGTTTGGCCACACCCCCACCCGTTCCCAAGCATGAACGAAGATATAAGTTGAGAACCAGTCTATAAATAGTTAGTAAAACAATAATGGTCATGCAAACTGCCATGAAGAGTAGAATAGGTTGCGCTAAACAAGCAGGGTGACAAGTAGTTTGCATTCACATACGTAGGAGGGTTGCAGAATTCCCAGACAAAGTTACACAAGTAGTATAGACATGAACAGGCAAAGAGAGGTTGAAGCATACACTAGCAGGGAATTATGAATGGCGGCATGCAAAATGCACGAAGAACACTAGCATGGCGGAGAAAGAAACAAAGTATTGCAATTATTCAGACCAAACCCAGCAAGGCCTCAATTCTGAAATACTGCATCCTGACATAAGAATTGGTTAACATTAAATTCTAGGACTCACAAGGCCCAGACAGCAGCCCCAAGCACCAAGGTCAGTACGCCGAGGGGAGTTCGACTCAGAAGCTGAAACCACACCAGATAACGTTTCCCATGACACATCATGCAATTATTATAGTTAATTAGTTTCACTTGATAGCAGGGAGAAATAGACATGTCCTTGATGCCAGGTGCACGTGACTAACACGCCAAGTGATCCCATAAGGAATGAGTGCACGGCACCCCAAGTGTCCACCGAAGGAAAGCACACACACGTTAAAACAGCAGAAAATCCAATAAATAGATGAAATTGAGCTCTGAACAGTGGTCCCCTACCACGGGATCGAGACAATGATCATTCATTCCAGGCCCAATGAGATAGTACACCTGCTACTTCGTTAGTACATCCAGACACCAAGATGACTTGCCAAGGCCACCAACAAATGGGTAGATAAGGCTTCAGGCCTGGGCACGAGAAGGGAGTAACTTCTTTAAACTTGATTACAGCAGTTTGCCTATCCCTCCTTCGCCACCAGGTACCTCTTGGCACCACATAACAGTGCCCAAGTCCAGATGAGCAATAACTGGCCATCACAACGTTCTTCACCTTATCAAATAATGTACTTGACTGCCAACCAATGGCGTGGCAGATTCTTCAGCTCCTGCCTTGCCCGGTAAGGTGTGCGCATTTAGTGTACTTTATATCTGCAAAATGTAACTTTAGAATCCCACAGTTTGTGCTTACTACCTTGCAGCTTGTTCCCAGGACCATCACCCACCCCCAGTGCTCTTCCTTAATCCCCTTCCCTTCACCCGCCTCCCAGCCCACCCCTGAATGGGTTTGATGCCCTGTATTTTTAAACTGTCTATATTTGCATTTTTTAAAATACACTATACTTACACAAACAGCGACAATATACACCACAACTAAACCCACAACGAAATGAACCCCCCTGTGGCACAACCCTCCCCCCTTCCCGTCCCCAAGCATATTATTAGAAGATTACTTTAGCACCAAGAGAAAGAGAACAAAAAAAATAATAAAAGATACAGATATAAATAAACACAGTTTCAGCACTACCATCCTTGAATTCCGACCATTACCTTTTTTTCCTAAATATACAAAACAACAGTCTGTGTAGAGTTGGGCGCATTCCTGGGCCGACCTCCCATGGGCTACATGTCAGAGCCAGTTTCTGAATCCTCCTCCCTGTCCATATAGCTCCTGAACGGCCCCAGTAGTTCTTAGGTTTGCTGTTGGAAGGAAGCATCAAGTTGTATAGAGTCTCTTTGCGTTCACAGCAGGACATGAGGTTGAGCCAAGGATGGAACGAGGACGGTGTTGAAGCTCCCCACTCACGCACCAGTAGTGCCCTTGCGACCACCGGTGCCATGCTTACAAAGCGTTTCTGACGAACAGAACCAAAGTCCACCAGTGCTAATAGCCAGCATTCGGGGGTAAGAGGGATAGAGATGTCGATCATACTCGACATTGCCTCAGCTATGCGTGACCATAGAGCGAAGACCTGGGGGCACATCCATGCGACATGGAGGAAATTGGCAGGGGTTTGACATCCCCTCTTACCCTCCGGGGCTTGAAGAGGATACATCTTGTGCAGTCTAAGGGGGGAGAGATATGTTTAATGTAAACATTTAAAGTGTATCAAACAAAATCTACTATTGACAGAGATGGCCTTGGCCTGGGTGCAAATCATGCTCCACTGCTCCTCAGACAACACTTTCCCCAGGATGTCCTCCCATCTACCCCTGCTTGATGCCCTTTTAATCAAGTCTCTAGGGCAGCCCCATGCTCATGCACCCCCTCTGTGAAGGGTCCTGAGGCTAAGGCCAGCTCCTACAACAGCAGCCCTAGACTGTGTTTGCCTGTGTTTGCAGTGGGAGCATGCAGCGCAGCCGTCAACCAGCAATGACTGACATGGTAAGAAAGTTGCGGGCAGGTCGAACAGCCATTACTGCTCCCTATTTAACTGTCCCTTCTCTCCTATTACTCCTATTAGCTAAGTTTGCAGTCTGCAGCATATCGCAGTTGTATGTTATCCATTTCTGGCATTAGGTGAATTGTCATAGTTAGCCATTGGGGCTTTTGCTGCCTCTATCTAGGAAAGTCGGATCTATGTGTTTTACATTTGCTGTTGTGTTTACAAATTAGGCTTTTTTCCTCTATCTAGGAAAGTTGATTCTGTGAGATTTGTATTTGCTGTTGTGTATAAAATACTCGCTTCTAGGTGTTTTGCATTTCTGCTGTATCTAGGCTTTATTTTCCCCCTTTTCCTGGACACTGATCCTTGATTGTTAAATTGCTGTGTGTTGTAGTTTGGTGTTGTGAACTGCAGTTTCTCTCTCTCTTTCTCTCTCTCTTTCTCTCTCTCTTCCCCCTCCTTCTCTCTGTGCTCATCCTCCATGGTGCTGCTTTCAATCACCCCTATCTTCTCTAACTGCTATTCTATCACCTATCCTATCCCTCTTTTGAAGTCTGGAAGGAAAATGTTCAAGAAGGATCTCCTGGTGTCCAATCCAGGCGTGCCCATCGCTGACACCTATGTCAATGTTTCTTCCAGGCAGACTGTCACTGACATCCTCTTTGTTATTCCCTCTCCAGACCTGTGGATTCACATTATGGTCTCAGTGCTCTCCCCTTTCTCTTCCTCTCCTATTAATGGTGGCACCTGTTGGGAAGTACTCTTGGCATCCTTCCTTTCCGCTAAGGCCATCATTAATGTCTACGTAAATGGCACTGTCATGGTCCAGGGATCTCAGCCCAACCTCCTCCTTCTTGATAGGCATCTTCTGTCTCTCATCAGCTTCCTCCCTTCTCCTGCCACTCCTCCTTCTGCCACCCATCTGACCCCTCTGCCACCTCCTATGGGTGTACCACACTCCTGTACCCCTCCTTGGAAGAACTTCAAAAGTGGCAAACTGCTCCACTTAGCTACACTCAACTCTCACTCTGCTGAGAAACACTCCTCTGACATCTGCCACCTCCTTGAAGACCTCAACCTCGACGTCCCTGTTCTCACTGAGAGGTGGGTTATGGCCAGCTCTGTCACAATGTTTGACACTGTCCTTACAGAGGGCAACAAGATCCTCTCTAAGCCCAGGCCTATCTGGTCCGGGGGCTGAGTGACCCTGATCTTCCGTGAACAAGTCCCTGCTACTATCATACCCACTGAGGCCTACTCGTCTATCGAATGCCTCATCTGCAGGCTTGGTGTCTCTCCTGTCCTCTCACTGACTCTGGCAACCATCTACAGGCCGCTTGGCCCGGTCTCCCTCTTCATCTAAGAGTGGTCTGACCTCACCTGTTCTTCACCTCCAAACTTCTCCTCCTCTGAGACTTCGATATTCACCTTGACTCCCCTGATTCGGCCTCTGGACTCTTTTGCAACCTCTGTGACTCTCTTTCCTTCTCCATTCTTCCCTCCGGTTCTTCTGCACTCAGACGGACACACCTTGGATGCTCTCATCTCTGCAGACATTCCCATCTCCAACCGTCTCACTACTCCTCTCCCCTGGTCTGATCATGCTCTCCTGTCCTTCACCTACACCTACTGGGTCCCCTGGCTAATCCCCCGCCTGCACTGCCAGTCTCCTTCTCCGTCATTCGACCTATGAAGCAAGTGTCAGTTGCTGCTTTTGCCACCACCTTCATCCCCCCTCCTACCTACCCCTGCCTCTAACACAGCCCTTACTAACCTTCAACTCTCCCTTTCCTACACCCTGGGCATCCTTGCCCCAGTCATGAGAATCCGCATGAAGGCTGCCCCCAAGCGCAAAACCTGGTATGACTCTGACCTGGCCGCTCTGAAACGCAAGTACAGAACTGCTGAGCGGAAGCGGCAGGCTTCGAGCACCTCCTCTGACAAACTGGACTGCTGCCTGCTCCAAAGACAATACAAACTTTCCATCTGCTCGAAGAAGAGGGCCTATATGCAAGCTTGCATCTCTGGGGCCACTAACAACACGGCTGAACTTTTCAAAATCTGCAAGTAACCCGCCAGTCCTATTGCAGTCTCGATTTCTCCTCTGCCTTCCCTGGCCCTCTGCACTTCAATGGCCTCTCACTTCACTAGTAAAACTCAGGACATCCTGTCCTCACTCTGCTCTAGACCACACCATTCTGCCACACCAGCTCTCAGGAAACCCTTGGCCCCCTCCCCCTTCCCTCCTATTCTCCTCTTTCTCGCCCAAATCACCTGATGAGGTTTCTTGACAAGTCTGCTCTATGGAAGCCTCATCCAAACAGGTGCTCCCCTGCTCCTCCAGAAATATCAAGGACAACATTGTTTCTCTTGCTCCAGCCTTGGCTGATTTCTGGCATCACTCCTTTGCCACTGGATCCTCCCCATTACTCCTCAACCACTCCCTTGTGCACCCTCTCCTCAAAAAGCCTTCTGCCAACCCTTCCTTTCTGGCTGATTACCGCCCTATCTCCATTACCTCCTTCCTCTGCAAACTGTTGTAGAAGCTAGCCATCTCACAGCTTATCTACCACACTGAATCTGTTGGTTGTCTCCAGGACCACCAGTCTGGTTCCTGAGCCGCTAGAGGCATGGAAACTGCACTCATTAACACCTGTGAAAACTTGCTCTCAATATTGATTCCAACTCTCTGTCCATTTTCATCCTTGTTGACCTTTCTTCTGTCTTTGATACAGTAAATCATGCCACCCTTTTGATTAAAAGGGCATCACAGAGCTGGCTCTGGACTGGCTGACCTCCTTCCTCTCTGACCGACCTTCCCAGGTTCAACTCGACCCTTTTCTCTCCTCCAGCTCACTCTCCACCTGTGGTGTGCCTCTGGGCTCTTTCCTCTTGCCTTGGCTTTTCAACATCTACCTTGCCCTTCTAGCCCATTTGACCTCTGCCTTCTCTCCTAACTTCCAGTGTTATGTGGATAACACGCAGCTCTCCTTCAAACTTCCCTCCTCTGCCTCCTCCTCTTCCTCTCTCATTCCTGACTGTCTGTCTGCTATTCAGGCATGGTGCACTTCTAATGATCTGTGCCTTAATGCCAGTAAGACTGAGATCCTTCTCATTGTGACCTCAGCTCCCTCCTCCCCTCCTACACTCTGGCTGCCCTCCTTGGGCCCCCTTCCCCACCCTCCTCTGAGGCAAAAAACCTTAACGTCATTGTCGACTTCTCCCTCTCCTTTTCTCCTCACATCACAGACCTTGCCCACTTTCAGCTGCACCTCCTCAGGGGCATTCTCCCTTTCCCCACCTTCCCCCAGAAACTCAATGTCTCCAGAGGTCTGGTCCTCTCCAGGATGGACTACTGCAACAGCCTCTTGCTCAAACTGCCTAACCCCCCTTTCAACTAATCCAGAATAGGACTCAAGCCCAGGGACTGCATCTCACCAGCCCTACAATATCTCCATTGGCTCCTGGTTGCTGCAAGGATCAAGTTCAAGACCCTCTGCATCATCCACAACGCTTTCTGGGGTCTGGGACCCCGCTACATCCAACTCTCTCTTCCTAAATACCTCCCTGCTAGAGCCCTTGTGTCTTCTAGCTCCAACTCTCTGCAGATCAGATGCTTTTCCAAGCAGAGAGTGGGGGTAGATCTTGCTCCTCTGCAGGTGCCTCCCTCTAGAGTGGCCTCCCTGCCCCTCTCAGACTTGAGCCGGCTCTCCTTACACTCTGTAAGCTCCCCAAGGCCCTCCCTTTCTCTTCATCCTTCCCTTTACCCTTACCCTGCTAATGTGCCCCTCTGCCTCTTGGCATGGTTCCTTCAGATTCTTACCGGGCACCAGGCCCACCCCTGCACCCCTGCACTTGACCCTCCCCACCTGTACCTGCCCCTCTGGGCTCTCTCTCCCTGCACTGGCCTGGCTTGGCCTGCACTCCTGATCCCTTCCATCCCAGTTCCTCCCTCTTAGCAGGTGGACCTTCTTCCCCTGCACTCTCAGCTCTCCCCTGGCTCTGTCCACCTGGCCTCCCCGGTACTTGCTTTAACCCATGGGCACTTCCGCCCTGACTGGCACATCCCTCCTCCTGGCTCCCCCGCACTTTTTGTTACTGCACTTCCACGATCAGAATTTCACAAGGCCTTGTAGGACCGATTTTGCTTTTCACCCCTGCTCCCCCCCTCTTGTCTTGTTGCACCTTGAAAGACATTGTGTATATGCGCATTATAAATACCCAATAAATAAGATAAATAGATAAAATGGTAGCTTCAAATGTATCATTTGTAGTAGGATCTACCTAGGAGGAGTTATTAGTGGTAAAGGAACTAATAGTAAAAAGTTTCACCTATAGGTAACTATATCTTCTATATAACCAATCCAGTGCGAGAGTAGAAGTTGTTATGAAAATTACTGCAATGACATCAGGTATGATTTGGTATGCAACCTTGTTGTTCTTAACGCCATTTTGAGATTGTCCTTTGCATGCTCTCCCAGCGGCCGTTTATATTAAAGCTTGGTTTTCTCATGCAATTGGAGTTACTCCGTTACTGAGAATGTTCTCTTTATTTGTGCCTATCTTAACAATCGTATTGATAGGGATGCATCCCTGTGGTGCAACTGGCGTGCAGTCTCTCAGACGGGAGCCGCGTTATACGCCAATGGCCATGGGTGCCACTGGCATCCCACGTTCTGCATGCAGTGTAAACTACGGTCTTGTCATTGGAGGACGACTTGTTCGAAGCTGCTATTTCTTCCAGTTTTGAGAAAACGTGAGTGGTTCGCAACACTGTGGGTTCCTTCCTGCCACATATGCTGCCTTCCTCCCATGAGTTCTCCATCTCCCTGTGTTGTCTCCTGCTATTATACAAGGCGTCTTGCGGGCTCTGCACACCTGGCTTTCTTGGAGACGGCGCTGCAGAGGTAGCCAGTGTATCTTCTTGTAGAAGGAATGATGACAAGTAGTATGGGGTACCGACCCAACACTCTCGTGTTAATACAGGTTGGTACTGGACCAGCTCCCAACACCACGGGATGGCACTTCCTTGATTTTCATGGCGCTGGAACAGGGCAAGCACTGGCAGGTAAGGCCAAATGGAATGTCCTGTTGCTGTAGAAGTTTCTGTAGATGGTAAATGCCAGCAGTGGTATAGCAGGATGTTTCAGGATACAAGCTACCAAGCTGAGGCACGTGGCAGAGGCAATGCCAAGAACAAGTACTGTGCTGTACAAGGCAAGGAGAGCGAAAAGGTAACAGGAGGAAGGTATCCTGGCCAAGGCAGCCAGCAGAAAAAGCAGAGAGCAGGTGTAGGTCAGGAGAAAGGTGTGCAGAGGCTAGAGGGAAGGGCCAAGGCAAGGTGCAGACAAGAAACAAGGATTAGGAAGTGGTCGAGTGTACACAGTCAGGGGCAAAACTGCATTGAGACGCAGTGCGTGAGTGTTAAGGGCTCTCGGATATACCTCTGGGATGAAACTGAGGCTTGCAGCGCGAACACTGTTGCAAGGCCAGCAGAACTGCACATGCGCGGAGCGTCGAACACGGACATCTGGGCATGCGCAGATAATGAAACATGGGCGCGCCCAGAGAACCGGGAGCCTAGAAAACCAAGGGAAGCACCAATGGGTATACACCCGCCATTGCGGCATCTGCCGATCGCGGGGGCACTGGCACCAAGCACTGGTGAGTAGCGTGACAGTTGCTTACTCGCTCCCCTGTTCCTTTGTTCCTATTGTTTCTGACCTTCCTGGTCCTTTCTCCTGCTGTGCCAAATATTCTATGAAACTCTTCTCTACTGTCCTTCAGTCCTCTGTTGCGAGTTCTACAAGTCCTGGTCTCTACTTCAGTTGCTGCCAGTTTTTTGGTCCTGTGGCTTGCTGCCTCACAATATCTGTTTGAATTTCTCAGCACTACGAAGAGCAATTTTTTTCCATTGTTTGGGGTTTTCCCTGAGGCCACCTTATGCTCTGGTTGTAACCCTGATCAGAGGACACTGTGACAGCTGGTTGGGGTAGCCTTACCTCTTCTCATCTTGCCTGACACAAAGAAGTAAGTTAAGGTCAGCACCTGATAGTTTGCGAGGCCCATCTACATCTGTAAAGATGGATCTTTCACAAGTCCAGAAATTGTTACAGGCTTTCCAAGTCTTGTCAATGGAAGCACAAGCCTTGAAGTCAGAAAACGCTGCTCTGCATCAACTAGTGACAGCCAAGGAACCCACATCTATGGAATCTCGTTACCCTGTTCTACTTTTGAGAAATCTGAAGATAGCCCGAAGAAGTTACACATGTTTTTGGATGACTGTACCGCTCCCTTCACCTTCCAGCACAACCAGTATCCCTCAGATCATTCCAAGATGGGTTTCATGGTTTCTAATATGACCAAAAATGCATTGGCTTGGACAGTGCCATTACTGACTCTTATTAGTCCCCTACTTGACCAGTATCAGGTCTTTGTAGGAGCCCTGAAAGAATTGTTTGAGCGTCCAGACCTGCTCTACAGGACAAAGAAGCCCTCTTGAACATCACTCAAGGGTCTGCTGAGGTAGTGACCTACGTTTCCAAATTCCGGCAAATATCAACTGAGTCTGGGCAGGTATAGAGTGCCCAATACGCTTTGTTCAGACAATGTCCAAATGATGAACTAAAACATGAATTGGCATGCATATCCAGCCCTGTCATCTTGTCAGCTCTAAGCACAATGGTGTTGCAACTGGACTACCGAATCCAGGAAAGAAAGATAGAATGGAGAAAACCACATTCAGCCTTTACATGGCCTACATCTGCAGTGATATCCCCGAAGCGCCTCAGGAACTTCCAGAGAGTGCAAACCCGTGTTGGGTGGTGTACAAAAATGATATCTCAGTAAATTCGACACATCTGCCCACGTTAAATATTATCATTGTCAGTTTTTCTGTGGAATCATACAAGTTGAACCTGTACAAGAGATGCTGCTTTGGATGATTTGTGGAGGCAGTTCTATATTTAACACTCCAACTCTAAACCCTGACATGTTGGAAGTACACAATTTTATTTTGCTGGCCTGCCGTCGGTTGGCGATTATTTGAGAAGTAGTAAAATCTTAAATTGAAGGACCATGCATTTCAACTAGAACTGTGAAAACATATTGTACATCAGTCCCGAATGATCCTATCTTGAACAATTCCAACATACAATTTTTAAGTCCAGGCACAAAATCGAATGAGGGTTCTAAGTACATTCATTGGCTGTTTTTTTCCCATGATATTTGTTGCAGAAATGTTTTGGCTGAAAAAAAGTCATTGCATGTTTTGTTTTTATTTGGGGGGTTCCTCCAAACCCCCTCATCCCCTATTATTTATTCCCTATTCCCCACCTCACCCCACCCCCCCATATATTTTCACATAAATGCAGCGAAAGTAAACAGGCGATGCATGAACGTCGGACCCTAATGAGAATATAAAATTATCCCTCAGACAGTCTCACCCACACTTGAAACATCATAAAATGTTGATTTAATTGGCAAAAGGAATACAATCACTAAGTACTTCCCTAAATGCAAACTTGCTTCTGATTTTGAGAATGCTCTTCAACATGATGTGGGCTGAGAAGCAGCAAGCTAGATGAAAATCATGAGACATTTATTATTGAAATTCTAAATATTGCTCACACATTTACATGCATGCATCTGTCATATTGCATACCACAGACACATGATTTATGATACCCTGCATCAGCCTCGAATGGGAAGTTGAGCAGCTACAAGAGGTCAACTTTATTTCAATTACTGGGGGATCTTTATATGAATCAATCAAGGTGGGAGATGTAGAGGAGGAGGCAAATCATGTTGGTAATTCATTGAAAAGGGACATAAATATTTCCCTGCAAGATTTGTTGGCACCTATTAAGGATTTTCAGTGTGATAGTTTGGCTGAAAATTCGAAATCCAGTCCAACAAAATTATGGCTATTAATATTGGCCCTCAATTATTAGTGAGGCGTTATGATAATATTAGCTCTGATATAAGAATACAATGCAACCTTATACAGAATATTTGTGCCAACACAGGCTTTATTAACTCATATTCATAATGATCTAGACATAAAAGGAGTGTACCTGTGCATTGTTACTGTGATCTAATCAATTCTAATTACATTGAGCTTATGTTAATTTCTCAACTGCCTATGAAAAGATCAATAGAAACCATTTATGGGAACAGCTTCAGAAATGGGGTATTGATCAGAGCCTTCACAAATTAATAATTTATTGAGAGCAATGGACTATATATATATATATATATACTACAAAAAAAACTTTGTTGAGGGGACGTTGTGGTTAAATTGCCCTAACAAAAACCTGTACACTTCACTAAAAAAAAACTTTCCACCTCCACTTTATGCTTCAAATTAAAACCGAAAAACCCATGAAATTCGACAGTTATGGTAAACTAAGCCCCCACCCCTGCCACCACCCCTGTGCACTGCTAACACTAACACCCAGACCATGAAAAATGTCATCTCAAATGTCAATGATGACATCAATGACGACATCACTTGTTTAGCCCCTTTCTTTTCCTTCCCTGCCATACATATATATGTACATTCAGTAAACAAAATCACTAAAGGAATGTTATACTTCACAGTGCAACGAAACACCACTGCACATTCCACCATTATAGTAAGCTAAGCAACCATAACTCGCACCATCTACATGCATTGCTAACACTAACGCCCAGGACATCAAAGATGACATCACAAATATCATTGATGACATCACTCATGACATCACATATGTGCCTCAACTATTTTGGTGCATTGAAAAATGTAGGCTAGGTGGTTTTATTAACTGCAAATTGAAAAGGTGCAGTGTAGCAAAACCTTACCCTTGTCGTGTGTTCTTAAAGTACTTTCCTTAGGGTCCGGTGGCAGCTCATGATGCACATGCATGGGGCAATAGCAGGCCTCAAACACACAATTAATTTGTATACAGGAAGATAAACTGTGGGATGCTGCTAGTTCTTTCTACCCTACTTCAGTTTCCCTGTATGTGCCGCTCAGTTATATGCATTGGGTCGTCATATGTATTGTTTGTTGTAGCACAAGTGTGTATTAAGTCTAGATTTGTGAGCTACTTATTACATGTGTAACATTACACAATTACCCCTGACATCTTGTTACCAACATAATAGATAGAACCCCTTGTAGGTAGGGATTTTTTAGGAATATTATTTTCACATGTGATGTCATGAGTGATGTCATGAATGATATTTGTGATGTCATCTTTGATGTCCTGGGTGTTAGTGTTAGCAATGCACGTAGATGGTGTGAGTTATGGTTGCTTAGCTTACTATAATGGGGGAATGTGCAGTGGTGTTTCGTTGCACTGTGAAGTATAACATTCCTTTAGTGAATTTACTTTACTGAATGTACGTATATATCTATGGCAGGGAAGGAAAAGAAAGGGGCTAAACAAGTGATGTCGTCATTGATGTCTTCCTTGACATTTGAGATGACATTTTTCATGGTCTGGGTGTTAGTGTTAACAGTGCACAGGGGTGGTGGCAGCGTTGGGGGCTTAGTTTACCATAACTGTTGAATTTCAAGGGTTTTTCGGTTTTAAATTGAAGCATAAAGGGGAGGTGGAAAGTTTTTTTTTAGTAAAGTATACAGGTTTTTGTTAGGGCAACTTAACCATAATGTCCCCTCAACAAAGTTTTTTTTGTAGTGAATTTCACTGGTTTTTGGGAGGGCAACTTAACCATAACGTCCCCTAAACAAAGTTTTTTTTGTAGTGAATTTAACTGGTTTTTGGGAGGGCCACTTAACCATAACGTCCCCATAACAAAGTTTTTTTGTAGGGAATTGCATAGGCTTTTGGAAGGTGAAATTTAAGCATGAAATTGTGGCAATGAAGTCGTTCAGCAGAATATACACTGTAATCATATAATTTTGAAAGAAATGTAGTATAATGTACGTACTTGACATACATTTAACATAGAACATACAGAACCCCCTGCCTAATGATATTGGAAAGGGACGGACTGAGCGCCTGTTTGTGGACGGGGTTGGACCGGATCAACATTACCCAAAGAGGCGGCGGATAGCTGAAAATGTACTATTGTCTTACACAAAAAAAGTGCAACGTAGAAGAAGGACATAAAGATATTATAAGAGGTAATAAGTAAATATGGAAACCTGAAGTTAGGAAAAGAAAACCACACATTTAATAACCATGTAGAATAAAGTGGATGGTACCATAAAAAAGAAAGGATGCCTCCAGCGTAATCACTTCACAGAAACTCGGCAGCCTGGAACGACAGTGGACGGACGTAGTAGGACGAAGGGACATTACAGCAAAAGAGTGAGTACAGGTCATGTTTTTATATGGGTGATTTTTTTTTGTGGTCAGTAGTGCAGAAATAGTAATTTCTTTCTGTTGTTTTGACTCAGAAATGGCTAGTACTTTGGAGTGGCTGGAGGAGCATTTCCCACGTGAGGAAATGTCTGAAGACAGCAACAATAATGGTACAAAATAATGCAAAATAGTGACCAGTATTTTAGAGGCATTCAACCTATGTATTTTTATTTTTAACAGACCAGGAAAGAAAAGAAAAAAGGGCAACAAATGAGACAGAAGAAGACAGGATAAAAAGGATAGAGCAGAAAATGGACACATTGAACGACAATTTTCAAAGTTTACGGGAGTTTGAGGAGGACTGTGTGAGAGGAAAAGTTGGTTATCATTGCCCCACCTGCACCTGCCCTGCTTCTCCTTCCCTAGTGAACCATCCCCAAACCTTGAACAGGAAAATAGACGTTTTGACTAAATATCTATCCCTTCTTCCCCTCACAAATCTTCTCCTCATAACCAGCCCGTGTTGAATCCTAATTCCCCCATATTTGTTTCTGTGTCTGCTTCCCCCGCTATTTCTTTAGATTGATGGGTGTGTGTGTGTTTGAAATGTTTTTGTGCCGTAGTTGTAGAGAAAGAGTGTGTGTGTAGATTTTTTTTTTAAAAAGACGTAAAATGTTCGCGAACAGCGCGCCTGTCGACCTATCCGCAAGCAATGGAATGTGGGTGCTGTCTAATGTGAAGTAAGACGGATGTGATGTGTGACTGCACCATCTTTCGAAAATGTGCGTACATAAACAGAAAGGGGTGTCCAAAGGATATACTACCTCTGCGTACCGCTTGGAAACGAGATAATACATGGTCGTAGAACACACAAGATGTCTGGAATGGGTGTAAATGAGTAAAAAGGGAGTGTGTGAAGGACAGTATAGCGGTCCGTATTGGGCGCAGTCAAAATGGTGCCGTCCGTAGAACAGGCACGGTGGCCGGCAAGTTCGTAGGCAAACAAATGGAGTTGTCCTAAGGACACTGGAACTGTCCGTACAGTGAGCATAGCATGCATGCACATGCGCAGTACAAACGTAAGTATTGCGAACATTGCGCCAGTTCCTAACTGCCCGTCTCACTTGTGTCGCACTTTGAAGTAGTTTGAGAACCCGAACACTGTCCGTAGGACACTTGTGCGCATGCGCATGTTTGATTCTTTGCATTTGCTGTCCAGGGGACTTTCATTACGGGGGCGGATGTGTTGAGGAAGTCATCTTGTGACCGCACCTACGCTGAGCGTGGGGACTAGTTTCCGTGGTTTGTGTGCTTCCGCAACAATAAAAATGAACTTGTAGACGCAAAGTATTGTAGAGTGTAAAAATGTAATTTCACACATCCCAAACAATAGGCCACCTCAGGAGTTGCTGTGTAAAATGTGTGTACTGCTTTGTAGGGATGAAGACGGTCACGAGGCACTTCCCTGCACCCCTACAAAAGGCCACACCACTGAGCGTATCTTCATTGTCCTTCTAGCTATAGCAGTTTGAGGTGCATTGCCTTTACTGCTGTAGTGACCAAAAGGAAACTAATTGGTATGGCTTCCATGGCTGCTGTTGGATTATTAGCCTCTGCACCACCTCCAAACCTGCCACCATCACCACCTCACCAAGGCCCTGCAGAGAGATATATGGGTAAGGATGTAGAGATTGAGGAAGAAGAGGAGGAAGAGAATGAAGTGGAGGAACTCCGCACTAGGAGCACTCAGCGGGAGTAGTGGGTGTGGCGGTTGTTTTCCGTTTATGGGAATGTACCAAAAGCATGTGTGAACCTGGTGAAGTGTAACCAGTGCGATGTGGTGTTGAGTTGCGCGAGATTTGGAGCATACAGTTTTATTACGACAACCATGAAGCGACACCTCACTTCGTTCCACACTGCGGACATTCGCAAGGTGGTGCCATGTGAAGAGCGTAGTCATTTGAGTTCCTCCACAGCATCCTCAGAATCCGATCCTCCCACCACAAGAGACACTCCTGTGGGGGAGTGCCTCCCTCCAGCTGCTTCACAAGCCATTCGCAATGCTGTGGACCCTTACCTTTCAAAGGTGACAGTAGTGTGCACGTATTGTGACGCAGTACTCTGCAGGGGAGAGAGTTTTCGAAGTGCTTTTGAGGCTGCAGTCACCGAGCACCAGAAGATTTGCTCCTTACCTAAATAAAGATCACCCTTAATATTGTGATCAAGTGGCACAGCGAGTAGAGCGCTCGCTTTGACAGCCGTGCAGAGCCTGCTGATGCAGGTTCGAATCCCGGCAGGGCCAAACTCAGCCTTTCATCCTTCCGAGATCGATAAATGAGCACCACACACTGTGGATAATAATAAGCAGTGCTCAGATACCTGAGGGTTTGTAGCGCTATATAAATGCTAAATTATTATTATTATTATTTATTTGTCTGTTCAGTTGCCCTTTCTTATCCCCATAGCTGGTGTCTCTTCCTTACCCTCCTTTCGCCTCTTCTCCTAGTGTGTCGAGTGCTGTTAATCAATGAACGTAAAAACAACAAAAATGACAGAACAGGCTCTTTTCAGAGCCGCCTTTCTCAGTGTAACAATAGAACTATGAAGTGAAGGCCGTAGACCCCTGCGGAGTTCAGCAAAAGTTTGCGGACAGTCGTAGAGGGGAAAAAGGGAGGGTGCAAGCGGAGCAAACGCAATAAAGTGTAAGTTGGGAGTAATTGGCGGTTCTGAAAAGAGCCTTTTGGTGGTGTGTTGTGTGGGTCAAAAACAGTGGTTTGGGGAAAACGGTTTGTCAGATAGGTTAGTGTGATTGCAAAAGACGGCGCAATGCATTTTGTAAATTGTGAAGAAACATCTGATTGCCAGCATATGTGAGGTGGACTCCATCTCTGCGGAAAATTAAATTGCTACGAAAGAAAATGTTTTCATTGTGGAAAGAGGACATGCCAACATCTCTTAAAAAGGCACACACAGCCTTATTCACATTGCATCTCGCTTTCTCCATTTGTGGACCAAATGCAGAAGAACGCAACCATATTTGTCTTTGGGCAATACTGGAAAAAAGTATTTGACAATTTGGAAACATGTCCATGAGCTTCACGAGTCCTTCCTTCGTGGCAAATTGCAAAGAAATTCCAGATACATGGCCTAAACTGTTTCCTCCACAATGAATGATCAGTATATCTGGAGGACGCCCTGTCTGTAAAGTAACACAAAGAGGTACCAGTCCAGCCATCTCATGCCATGCACGCCATGCCAGTGCACTTCCGCATGTGGAAATCTGAGATTTGTAGATAAACTGCAGCTTTCTGCATGCACCTTCAACCAATGTATCCATGAGTCTCCCACAATCCAGATAATCTGTTTTCGAGCATGGAAAGCCATGGCTGTGTGGTGTCCTGCGAGGGAGAAGACGGTCTTACTAAAGTACATCGGTCAGAACACACCTACTGAACTTTATGGACCAATCCCTAGCTCCGCTCATTCTCATTTACATGCGGCAACCCCCTTCAATTCCCGGTGGTGATATGTGCTGGCTGCTAACTACCGCCATGTTCGCGGACCTGTACAGGATCAGAGCGTGATGACGGTACATTAAAGTACTACTCCCCTTTTTCCCCTTTAAGGTAGGCTCTGAAAAGAGCCGTTTTTTTTTAATTTTTGCCCACATATCGTACAGACATGTGGTATTTTATGTATTTTTTTGTATTTTTTGTCCTTGCTTTACTCTTGCAAACATTACAGAACTTTCTCTAAAGCAAGCCTTATGTTCCAAAAGAACATCGCATTTCCCAAAGAGGATAGCGCAACACCATCTCCTTCAAAGTAATGCGCATTGCTTGGAGCAATGTTATCGTGGCTACAAAAAAACATACCAACTCGTAGCATGAATGCACGCATGCTGCGATTGATGATGCACGTCCCGATGCTTTGATCTGGACAGAAAACAGAAGTGTTGTTCCATTGTACTCTCGGGAGTAAAGCAGAAAAAATTACTTTCGATGTTGGGAAGATGGTCATGAGTGCTTCAACCAACTGTGCCAAATCTGCCAACAAAGTACGTGAAGTCAGGTGTCCCAAGTGGCAAGCACCGTAGTGCAAAATTACCACATGAGGAGTGGTCATTCTACGCATGTCTCTGCAAACTTGCAGAATTGCCGCAGCATTGGCATGAGTGTCAGCGCTCCACACCACCTCCACTCCTCGCACATCGGAATGGTGTGCCACATGCCTACTCTCGGATAGTGTTGTAAGCCTTGCACAAAAATGTCTCCAAGCAGCAAAACCCTGACCCTCTCCACCTCTGCCATTTTCAGTGTGCGCACCGTCTTTCGACACAAAAGAGTAATGTGAACATCTGATTGGCTGATGCCTACAGTCGTCTTTCCATGCAGGATTTGCTGTAGAAACCCGTATGTGACACGCCCTACCAGCGGACAAGCGTTGCCTACGTGCGGCACATAACTCTTACCCAGTCCTTCCACCCTTTCTACAGCAGTACCAAAGCAAGTCCCTCATTGGACACAACTAAGCGGGCGCACAATCATCCACCAATCACATAGAACATCGCTAATTTTAACTCAGTCATCAACATTGCGAACTTCAAAATTACTGTCGATGATTCTTAATGGAAATCGCATACCATTGCAAAGCACCTACTTGACAAGCTACTGTGCAAGGATTGCGAATTTCTACGTACAGCTTCATGCATGTCCACATGCATCAGTATAGAGTACAGGTATGTACATTTTAATCAGAGTACATGTGGAAGCCTTATGATTTAAAATAGACAAAATAATGCTGGTAAATTTCCATAGGGAACACATAACAACGCTCCCCCTTTTAAAGTGCAAGATTGCCGATTTGTCATTAACAAATCGCACGATTGCTTACTGTCTTCTGCATAACCTGTACATACATTGCAAGCATGCCTATTTAGGCATAGCTTTCAACCATTTTTGTCTTAAAGGCGGGTGAAATCAGCCGATTTTGTTTTTGGCGGGTGAGACGCCCATTGGAATGAATGGCCGTGCAGGAGGCTTGGCGGGTGAGTCTGTCCTTTACAAGGCGGGTGACACCCGCCAAAATCATGTGAGTTGAGAAGTATAATTTAGGGCAGACCTCAATTTTATATGTGAAAATGTCAGAGTTCTGTACTCTGTACTGCCTACAGTAATGCTACTTGCAATGTGATCGTATGAGAATAGTAAGCACTCCCGATTGTGGTGCTGACATGTCCTTCAGAGGGTCTCCCGATTTTTGGACATTGTGCTTTTCATTAACAAGTACAAAATGTTTGCCCATCTAGTACTTTGCCCTATCGATTACAAACCTCTCTCCTATGCATACTACACTTTTTAAAGAGCAAGGCATTTGCAAACCCTTAAAAAATGTAGTTATTTTGAAGGACTTTCAAGTACCATTTTGAAAGTAGTATGCAAAGACTGCACAGAGAGAAGTGAAATGTGCACGTGGACTGGGTTGAAATATGTAAGTTGAATCCTCTGACGAAAGAAGTACAAGTCAAGTCTGCAGTATCATGACCACTGCAAACACACAAAGTAATTGATATCGTTTTTTTAATTCACAGTGAAGACTACTCTCCTGAGAATCAACAGCATCTACACTGCAGACGACATATCCGAAGAAACCTGGTCATCTTGCACAAAAAAGTAAGTACAGTACAACCTTCATATTGTAACTACTCCTTAAAGAGGCTGTGTGGGTTATTTATTTATTTTGGGCACCAAAGCAAGCATTCATTTGTCAACCATTCTACCTATAAATATCCATTTATTGAACAAAGAATAAAAGGTGGAATGGCTGACAAATCCCTGTGTGTTTGGTACTGAAATAACATAGGAAATCCTTACAAGGTTAGATTGTGAAAATAAGTTGCGGTAGCAAGTTTTTGGCATTTCGGTTATTAATAAAGGTTCTCGTCACAAGTAGGGCACTTTGTACTCTCATCTAAAGCACATTGTAGTAGTATACAAACAGTAAAGTAGCCTTACCAAATGATAGTTAGAGGTCACTGTACGTTGACACACCATGCCAAAGAGCTTCCCCATCACACTTATGCACACATGCACACAGCACACATACATTGGACAACAGACCAAAGTATACTTTTTTTCTCAACAGACACCAAAGAATGCCTACCAAAAAGCAGCTCCGTAGAAAGGAACGCAGAATTAGAGCAAATAAAATAAAGGTGCCCAATGTAAGCATCCAACTGTTGTAGAGTTAGTGGAGAATCTTGGTACAAACCACCTAATGCAGTTGGGTAACATAATAAAAGAAGTCTCAACTACCGAAACTAAACCTCCTCCATTGAAAAGTGTCACAAAACACAGAAATGTTGTGAAAAAAACAGCTGCCAGTACAGCTAACAATGTTCCTAATAATCCTGATAGTATAAGAAGAACCATAGTAAAAAAAAGTATTTTAGCAAAAATGTTTCGTCACAGAGTCCTTCAGAATCTACTAAGAAGAGGACCAAAATCATCCTCACCCCTTAAAACGTACCGTAGAAAGTAAATTCTACAAGCACTCGTGGACAGTGCAATCCTTCTCAAAAGGACGTCGTTCATATTAGTGTTAAATAGGATGAAAGCATTAACAAAACTAAGTACCAAACTACAAATGAAACCCGGCAATAAACAGAATGTGAACAAAAATAATTTTTTGCATGTTTGTGGTGGTGAATGGAGTCACACAACAACCACAGAGCTATGTTTTAATGAAGAAGCATACAAACAAAATCAAACAAACACAATTGCCATCCATAACAGTGGACGAGGGTATGAGATAATCAATACTACTATCATAGAACAAGAAACACTGCTTACAAAACTATCTTCTGAAAACTCAGAATTACCTCTTAATTCAGCAGAACCACACCGTCCAGTATACAAATGGCTGTGCACATCAATGTGTGCCATTCCAAACAAATCTTTCAAATCTTTATGTCAGTTCCTCAATCAATATGTAAAAGGTAAAGACAAAAGTAAAATGAACGTGCTGCAAAATATGGATATTTGTGTAGTGCGGAAAGACACAGGACTAAAAGGACATTCATTAGCCTGCATTTCTGGGCCTATTTGCAAAAGTACCTTCCATGATATCAAAAGAATATCAGTACATCATTCCAAAGTAAGAAATTTAGTGTATAAAATATACTATGCAAAAAGCCCAGCTTCAGAATTAGGCAATTTAAATACCACTCTTCTGCATGGTACACCCAAATACTTACAAGAAGAAATGGACCGTATTCAGAAAAAGTATTTTGGAAGTGAGAGCCACATAGAAAATGCAACAGTTTTAGAGCATAGTAGTGACAATTCTGCACATAGCAACCTTCTATTACACACATACAGAAAAGAAATACTCAAATTTAAAAGGTCATCGGCTGAAGTACCAAACCATGTGTGTGTATGTTGCCGCAGAACGTTTTACAAAAGGAACACAAAAAATGTGGACATAGCATACAAAATAGAAAACAATGAAGACTCTAAATGGTTTGAATTAGCTTTGTACCTTTTAGATGAAAGCAAATATGAAATAACTGAACACCTAATATGTTGCAGTTACTGTACTGCAAAATTAGACAACAACCACACTCCTTCATGTGCAATTACAAATAACTTGGAATTGTTTCCATTACCAAAAATCCTGCAACAACTCAATTTGTATGAGAGCATAATAATTCCCAACAGTTCACCCATTTCAAGCAATTATACGCCGTCATCCAAAAACAGCAAATTTACCTTCCTCTGAATTGGTGAAAGGCATTCGTGGCAAAGTAGTTTACTTGCCATTAGATCTAACGGAAAATGTGCACACTACAGGAGTGGAACGTTCAATAGAGCATTCTTTAATAGTCCTGGTAAATGGAGTACCAACAAAGGCCAAAAAAATGTGGCAACAATTAGTGGACTTACACAAAGTTAGACAAGCATTGCAATATCTAAAAGACAACAATGAGTACTACAAGGAAATAAATATTGATGAAAGCTTAAGGCAAACAACTGAAATAATTCAAGAGCCATCAGAAACTGGACAATTCGAACTTCTGGATCCAGCTACAGTATCCACTCTTTTGGACCAGTACACAATTCATCCATTGCATTCCAATGAAATCATAGATGGTGCACTAGAAACTTAACAAATGCGACAAACCAAAGGGTCACCAATGAGTATTTGGGAAAAAAGTATAGAAGCATGTGCTTTTCCACTGCTATTTCCTACTGGCAAAGGTGGGAGATACGATGATAGACCCACTCAGATTGGGGCATCAGAATACCACTCATTACGAATGTATTCGTAAAATCCCAGATTTAGACAAAATGTGGAATACATATTCCACCTACTCCATGAAAGTGAATTAGCAACACTATGTTATGGAGTTGCACACATTCTTAAATCTGGAACGCACTTTCAAAATATGTCAGCTACGCAGTTAATACAAAAAAAAAGATGAGGTTTTACAATCAAGTATAACAAATTTGTTTGCAAACATGCGTGGTACAAAGGAATACTGGTTTAGATGGCACAGAGACGTGCATTGCATGATCAGAAACCTTGGACCACCAACTTGGTTTGTTACGCTAAGTTGTGAAGAATATGCATGGGAAGATTTACATGAATTCCTATGCATAGCAAACAGCAACAAAAACAACATAGATATATTAACACCTGGAGAACTTTGCTCTCTAGATCCAGTTAATGTCTCAAGATATTTCCATCATCGTTTCATTGCAATGCTACACTTTATTTGCAATAAAACTGTTCCTCCCCTTGGAGAAGTCCAACACTTCTTTTGGAGAAAAGAATATCAAGCGAGAGGAGCACTACATATTCACATGCTGTTATGAATCAAAGGTGCACTGAAATTTGGGCACGACAGTGATAGCACTGTTTTGCAGTTTATCCAAAAATATGTCACATGTGAAATTCCTTCACAACAAACACGTAGTGAGCTGCATGGGCAGATTTTACAATTTCAAAGACACAAATGTGGCAAATATTGTCGCCGTAAATACAAAAACAAAGATAAATACTACACCAAATGCCGCTTTGGTTTCCCGAGACCCGTTACAGAAACAGGTGAAGTAAGCAACTTCATGTCTTCAGTTCGACATAGTGTTAAAGGTAAATCACCTAAAAACACATATTACATAAAAAGAAGGGAAGAATCAAAATTTATCAATGATTACAATGCAATCATTGCCCTATTATGGAATGCAAACATAGATGTGCAGTACATTGCAGACAATTCAACTGCTGTTGCACGAGATGTTACAGCCTACTTAACAAAAGCAGAGAAAACAGAGCTTCAAGACCTCTGAGATGACCTAGCATCAGACAAAACATTATCACAGAAATTGTACAGCCTAGGCATAAAAATGCTCTCTCCTAGAGAATGTGGGGCCTATGAAGCAGCAGATCGTTTAACCGGCACTGCTTTGTATGGAAAATCAGACAACATAGTATGGCCCAGTCTTGGTCCTGCAAATCTAGAAAAAGAGTGCTAAAATCATATGAGGACATAGAAACAATTGCCAGAAATGATCCCAACAGCCAAGACATTCTGGACACATACTATCCGAACAAGCGTACCACTCTGGAAAGCATGTGTCTATACCACATAGCTCAAAACTTTGCATACAAAAATAATGTAAAACCCAATGAAAGCAAACGTAGATATAGAGTGACCGATTGTGAAGGGAGCTTAGTGAAACTTAACAAACAAAGCTTAATTAATCACGTGAAATTGTCATTAAAAACTCCTCAACAGAAAGAACTATATTACATGTCTCTGTTACAACTTTTCAAACCATGGAGAAAAGAGGAAGACATACTAGATAATTATGAGTGCTATGAAGATTCTTTCAAAGCAAATGAAAGCACTATCACCGATGTTAACTTTACGCAATGCAAAACAATGTTACACAATGAGCAGCAACAGGAAGAAGAAATTCATGCCCACTAGATAAAGACTCTTCCGACAGTAGTCAACCTTCTGTAACAGGAAGTCAAAAACCATTAGGACAACCACTAATAGCAAATGAGGCTGAAGTTGCTATGGCAGAAGTAGAAAACACCATGTATCAGTATCAAGATGATACAGAAGACTTAACTGTACAACAAGCAAAACTTAACGATCAGCGTTTTTGAAGACGTAACAAAACAAATTGTGCATGTGTACAACACGAAAATAAAGAATGTACCTGCCAAAATTACAAACGTATACTGCTGTACGTCAGTGGTGAAGCTGGATCAGGGAAAATATTCTTAATCAAAATTATCAGCAAGTTCCTTCAACAATTGACAAACAACAAACTGTCAGCTGTTGTAACAGCCCCCACAGGTTTAGCTGCCTACAACATAGGCGGTGTGACTTTACACTGATTACTACTGCTTCCAGTAGAGCATCAAAATAAATTAGACTGATTAAAGCTGCAATGGTATTATGTAGAGTATTGAAAGAAATTAAAATGCTACTAATAGATGAAGTGAGCATGGTCTCCAATCTAATGTTGGCTTTGATTAATCTCAGATTGCAAGAAGTACTTAAAAGTAATAACAAAGAACTCTTTGCAGGGAAACACATTATCATTTTCGGAGATCTTCTACAATTGTCACCAGTGAAAGGTGAACCGATTTTTAAAACCTTAGGCCACAAACTCTGCCGGAAAACTGTTGGTAGCATAGGTAATGTTGACCTTTGGCAACATTTCCAATACAGAGAATTAACTGAGAACATGCGGCAATCTGCAGATCTCACTTATGCCAACCTCTTAAAAAGTATTAGAGTTGGTGTATTATCGCAAGAAGCAAAGCTGTATTGAAAAAGTGGCATATACATGCACTTTATGGTGATAATGCATGTGCAACTGATGTTATGGAACAAATAGCGCACACAAATGTCAATTGTATGGCCTTAATGCCAACTCTTGCAAGCTGTTTCAAATTCAATGAAACAATGTTAAAGAAAGAAATGCAAGCAATAATAGAAATTAGCGCCACAGACAAACTAGACATACATGGTTTGACAGTACCCATGTGTGAGCAAGCCACAACAAGACTAAGGGGGTAATTCATAGAATTCAGCGCACAAGTGGCGCTCGCGGCTGGCGCACAGTGTGCGCGTGCGAATCCCTGCGCCAGCCGCGTGCGCTAAAATACATTTCCGCGCACAGCGTATTCATGGATTCCAGCCACCAAAACCAGCTGTGGCGCACAGTGGCACAGCGACCCTGCAGCAGCGCCAGTTACACCCCCAAGAACGCCCCTTGCGCAGGGAAAAGCCATCAAAATCCCCAATCCAGCGCAAAGGGCTGCGCTAACCCTGTACCAGCACGGCAAGCGGGCTACGTGTATCACTGGGGTGCGCGGGAAGTTTCTCACGTGATTTCATCAGGGTACGTGTATTTCAGGGGTGCGCGGGAAGTTCCACACGCGATTGGCCCTGTGCGAGCGGGGTACGTGTATTTCAGGGGTGCGCGGGAAGTTCCACACGTGAATTCAGCAGGGTACGTGTATTTCAGGGGGGCGCGGGAAGTTTCACATGCAAATTCAGCAGGATACGTGTATTTCAGAGGTGCGCGGAAAGTTTCACACGCGATTGGCCCTGTGCGAGCGGGGTACGTGTATTACTGGGGTGCGCGGGAAGTTTCACACGCAAATTCAGCAGGGTACCTGTATTTCAGTGGTGCGCGGGAAGTTTCACACGCGATTCCATCAGGGTACGTGTATTTCAGGGGTGCGCGGGAAGTTCCACACGCGAATGTCCTGTGTACGTGTATTTCGGGGTGCGCGGGAAGTTCCACATGCAATTCCATCAGGGTACATGTATTTCAGGGGTACGTGGGAAGTTCCACATGCGATTTCAGCAGGGTACGTGTATTTCAGGGGTGCGCGGGAAGTTTCACACGCGATTTCATCAGGGTACGTGTATTTCAGGGGTACGCGGGAAGTTCCACACGCGAATGTCCTGTGTACGTGTATTTCGGGGTGCGCGGGAAGTTCCACACGCGATTCCATCAGGGTACGTGTATTTCAGGGGTGCGCGGGAAGTTCCACACGCGATTTCAGCAGGGTACGTGTATTTCAGGGGTGCGCGGGAAGTTCCACACGCGAATGTCCTGTGTACGTGTATTTCGGGGTGCGCGGGAAGTTCCACACGCGATTCCATCAGGGTACGTGTATTTCAGGGGTGCGTGGGAAGTTCCACACGCAATTTCAGCAGGGTACGTGTATTTCAGGGGTTCTGGGGAGTACTACACGTGAATTGGCCGTGTGGGTCCTCCCAGGTGTTCACTCTACAACCTCCACGGCCCCTGCAGGCAGCCCACACCACGGGGGACTGCCCTGCACCCCTGCTCATGTCCCGCAGGCAGCCCATCCACCATGGGCATGCCCCCCAGCCAAGCCACATGTCACCTCGCACTACTGATCAACAATGCATGTCTCCCAGCACCCCCAGCACTGTGGGGCACCTGCCAGCAGGCCCCCACTCATGTCCAACTCATGTTCCCCTGCACCCCCACCCCCCAGCACTGTGGGGCACCTGCCAGCAGGCCCCCACTCATGTCCAACTCATGTTCCCCTGCACCCCCACCCCCCAGCACTGTGGAGCACCTGCCAGCAGGCCCCACTCATATCCAACTCATGTTCCCCTGCACCCCCACCCCCCAGCACTGTGGGGCACCCTCCACCAGGCCCCCACTCCTGTCTCCCTGCACCCCCACCCCCCACCATTCAAGGGCACCCTCCACCAGGCCCCCACACATGTCCCCCTGCACCCCCACCCCCCAGCACTGTGGGGCACCTGCCAGCAGGCCCCCACTCATGTCCAACTCATGTTCCCCTGCACCCCCACCCCCCAGCACTGTGGGGCACCTGCCAGCAGGCCCCCACTCATGTCAAACTCATGTTCCCCTGCACCCCCACCTCCCAGCATTGTGGGGCACCCTCCACCAGGCCCCCACTCCTGTCTCCCTGGACCCCCACCCCCCACCATTCAAGGGCACCCTCCACCAGGCCCCCTCACATGTCCCCCTGCACCCCCACCCCCCAGCACTGTGGGGCACCTGCCAGCAGGCCCCCACTCATGTCCAACTCATGTTCCCCTGCACCCACCCCCACCCCCGAGCACTGTTGGGCACCCTCCACCAGGCCCCAACTCATGTTCCCCAGCCAACATGTCATCACAATCTAGATCCCTGGTCCCTATGGTCAGCCTCCAAATGCAAAACACCCACCCGAGTATTGCATCCACCCACTTAGAAATGGCAATAACATGATAGAACACCAATTGCAAGTTTGGAAACGAACACATGTCCCTCACATACACCCAAAGGGTGTCAGTGAATCTCAAACCCCATATCATGATATGCATGAAACCAATGAGATGATACTACACATTGAAGTTTGCTCAAAAAATATGTATTGAAGGAAACATGAATTGAATCAAAAATAAACAAACAGAAATGGGAATGTAAAATAATAAAAAGAAGCATGTCCGTGAAAAAATGCAAAACCAAAAATCATAATCCAAAGGAATGGTGTCCAAAGTCACAGTCCACAAAAGAAAATCCAATGGGAAATTATAATTGAAAGCCATTGCTCCATGGGTAAATTGTAAAATGAAAAGAAAATCCAACAGTGAACTATGTACAGATGAACAAGCCAGGGTCCATGATCCCAACAAAAGAAATGAAACCTATCTAACAACACTACCTAATAAAAAAAAACTATATACAAAAATGTGGCCCATTGTCCAAAAGGTCCAAAAAAAATGCAAAAACAAAGGAAACCTAACATTAACTACATAACTATTTACAAGGGCAGCGGGCTAGTCCAACGGCTCACTGGATGTTGTCATGGGCCAGGGCATCATCGAACTCCTGTTCAATGGCTTGGAGGTGGGCATGTTCCCTGGCCCCGAGGTCTCGCAGGGATAAAGCAGTGTCCAGTTCCAACTCCCTGCGAAGACCCTCGAGGCACTCAGCCCGCCTCAGCGCCCTCTTCTCCGCCCTGACCATTGTGAGCCGTTCCTCCTCTGCCCGCTGCCCCTGATGTTGATGGCCCCGAGCCATGATGCCTCCCACGTCGAGCCTGCCGCTGCCTCCAACGCAACTGCCTGTGCCAGCACGACGGCATACAGGCTGATGGAATCCACTGACGCCGTCGTGCACGTGCCCTGCCCGATGATGCCGTCACATCCTCCATCTGCTGGGGTCCAGTTGCTGGTGTGTCCACCCCTGCTGGACCTCCGACTCCCGACTGTGGCAGGGATGGATAATAGATGGGATCCCCACTGAGCTGGCTGCATTGGTCGGGGCAGGTCCACAGGGGGCCCTGGTGGCATCTGGGCCGGAAGACGGCATGGAGAACGACTGGTGCATAGTCTCCACAGAGGAGGAGAGGGTCGCCAGATTGGCCGACACATGTAGGAAACCCCCGACCATGGCCGATCCCAACTGGGCCACGTCGGCACCGTGCTCTCCGTGATGACGTGCATGCTCCTCCCGGGAAGCACGCACCTCATCACAAATTGCACCTGTGCGCAACGCGACACCAATCAGGACCTTCTCCATACGGCCAGGGGTCCCCTCGTCCGCAGGTGGAGGGGAGTCAGATGACATGGACATCCCCCCTACCTGCGGACGTGCCTGGGATGGGGCATCCCTGCTGGTGCATGGTGGTGCAGTCACAGTGTCAGGGACAGTGACATGCACAGGCCCCTCCACGGCGACCTGTGCTGCCTCCTGCCCCTGCCCCTGGATTGCAATACTTGCACCAGCAGGGATGCCCCCACCAGCCCCCATGTGCGCCTCAGTAGCGGCCTCCTCCTCCTCTGTGGAAACCACCAACCTGGATGGCTCCACCCCGTCTTCTGCCGTTGCAAGCCCCTGTGGGGGCTCACCCACCCCTTCCGCTGCAGCCATGGGAGCATCCCCGCTGCTTTGCTCCACAGCGCCCTCTCCGCCCTCTTCTTCACGTGGCGCTGTGTAGAGGGAGACATAGAACACAAGCATCAGGGTACTGTACAATGGTCCCCTAGACAGGAAGCAATAGCAGATGAGTGGCACTGTCAAAGATCACTTCCATCATGTCCATCCACAACACATGGGTCAGTGCAGGTAAAACACATGCGGTAACAGGCATGGCGCATGCTATGGACATTAGCATACATTTCCAAGGGATTATTGAAACATACAATGTTGTTTTGGAACTCACATGCATCATGGGCCATGCCTATCACATGCACACACTTCACCCTAGTTTCATCCATCTGGCCTCGTACACCACAGACACAGTGGATACAAGGATGACTAGGCTGCATCAGTGAACCTGAACATTGCGACAGACATGTGTCATGCATCCCTGGCGTTCACAAGTCACAGACACGCAGGTCAGACACACAGACATGGAGTGCATACATGTACATGGCATCAGCACCAATCCCTCACCCCCACCCATGTCCAGGAACAGAGACTGGCATGCTTTCATGTGGCCATTCCGCATAGGGCAACCCATGTTGCATTTGAACACATGCACCAACCGTGTGGTTCACACATTACTGGTCTCACATGCATGACGTCCCTGCACACACACATGCATACATGGCCTATGTCACACATACAGGCAAGTATCAGACAACCAGCACACTGCGACATGCCCTGTCTCACACAGCAATGCTTGGACACTTACCGCTCAACTCCAGACGGGTCTGCCTCTCAAGGATCTGGGCGTGGAGCGCTGGGCCTACGCGTTCCAGGACCCTCATCTGGATGGTACTCATGCAGCTCCGGCCCCCCTCCACGAGGCGCCAGGCCTTCAAGAGGGTCCTGGACCTGCAGTCATCCCAGCGCTTCTTGACATGTTGGTAGTCGCGGACTGCCACCCCCTCCGCGTTGATGGCAGTCACGATGTCCGTCCAGATCCAAATCCGTTCTTCCTTGTTGGCGCGCTTACTTCCGAAGAGGGCATCATACTGCCCCAGGACTTGCTCCACCAGGACACCAACTTCGGTGGCAGTGAAGCTGGTGCCCCTCTGCCTCTCTGGCCGGGGGTTGCCAGTGGTGCCAGATGTTGCAGTGCCCGACATGGCAACCCCAGAGGCAGGAGTGGGTGGGCAACTGGGTCCTGGGGCTGGGCTGTGGAGCGATGGTATCCCAGTCGGGAGTCTTCTGTTCCAGCAGGGGTGGACACAGCAAATGGACCCCTGCAGATGGCTGATGTGCATGCACCAAATGGCAGGGCACGGTGGCAGCAGGCAGGCAGGCAGGCAGGCAGGCAGCAGCAGATGGCTCGTGGGAGGCTGCTCGGGGCTCTGGGGGGCAGTAATTCGGCCTTTTGGGCAGGAGCGTGGTCTTCCGTGTGCTTACGCGTGGCCAGCTTGATACGGAGTGATTTGGCACGTGAAAATCTTGCACGTCTGCGTGTAAATCGAGGAAAGGCCCTTAGCGCGTAAGCGCGTCAGCAAGCATCACGATTTCATTGGACCAAAGGCCCTTAGTGCGTAAGCGCGTCTGTGACGTTTCGGAACTTCACGCGAAGCCCTGTAATACACGTAGCCCGCTCCCCCAGGCCCGATCGCGTGATGAACTTCATGCGAACCCCTGTAATACACGTAGCCCGCGCCCCCAGGCCCGATCGCGTGAAAAACTTCACGCGAACCCCCGTAATACACGTAGCCTGCTCCCCCAGGCCTGATCGCGTGAAAAACTTCACACGAACCCCCGTAATACATGTAGCCCACTCCCCCAGGCCCGATCTCGTGACATTCATCCTTGCTGTATATTGGCGCTTTTGTGATGCGCAGGGACGCTACCGCCTGCCTTCGTGTGGCGGACGTGTTTAGGCCTGTGCGTGTCTTTGGCCGTGCGCGGCTTTGCCCTATTCGATTCCCTGAATACGTGTGGTTCGCGTGCGTGTGGGCGTTCCGTCTGCTTCCCAGCAGTACATCCCAGTTACGCCCTTGTTTTCGCGCGTTGTTCCCCATTCCGCGCGTTCCGCCCCGTGTTCCGCCCCCTTTTTGGTGTGTGCGCCGAGGTTGTGCTCTTTCACTGTGCACGTCGCGCACGCCGTTCGGGATGTTTCAGTGACGTGTGCGGCATGCACGGGTTTGGCGCACATCCCGAGGAAAACACGCGCAGGGACTTACATGAATCGCACGTGTGCGCATGCGCCGGTTTTTTTGCGCTTGCGCCTGCTTGCGCATAGATTTTCGGCGCACGTTTGTTCCATGAATCGGCCCCTAAATAGTTTAGAAAATTCAATCTCCAACACAGCTGGGTTGGAAAAAATATTGAAGTTATCATTAAATTGTAGAGTAATGCTTAAACGTAACCTTGACGTAGAGCAAGGGCTAGTTAATGGAGCACTGGGCACAGTTGTTGGCTTTCAGTCATACCCACTTGATAGCAGCATTCAGTTTGTAAATATTCGCTTTGATAAAGTTTCAGAAGTGAAAAGGATAGGGCGCTCAATGGCGCGATTTCTTCTCTTCAAAGACATGTATGTACGTAGAGAGCAATTTTCTCTAACTCTTGCATATGCAGTTACCATTCATAAATCCCAAGGTCTTACCCTAGAGAAAGCATTGACAGATATAGGAAAGACAGTGTTTAAGGAAGGCATGAGCTACGTAGCATTATCACGCTTACGTACACTTGACGGTATATTGCTAATAAACTTTGATTCAAGTAAAGTCAAAGCTGATATTCCTTGCATTCTGGAATACAATAGATTGCGTTCACTGTACACCCCTCATCTGAAACAATACCCTGTTCCAGGTAAAGTGAAACATGGTAAATGAAAAGTAAATGAAACAGAAATGCAACAGAATGCAACAGGAAATTCCGCAAAAAAAAGAAAAGAAGCTAAAGTTTCATCAATTGTCGCAAACATAGAATAACCTATTAGGGAATGTAAACCAGGCACGTCGGCAAAGACGCAACAGAAAAACCGAATAATGCACTCAGATACAGAACTTGCTGGCCCATTCATATTTACAAATGAAAGTGGGGTAAGTTGCTATGCAAATGTAGCAATGAATATTCTATTTCAATTGCCACCAATTGTTAACAATATTTACCTGCACAGCACAGACAAATTGTGTTTGCAAATGTTAGTGCTGCATAGAAATGCAACAAGCAATCCTGACAACACATACAGTGTTCATGGAGTAAGGCAACAATTGGACGACTGTGCTGGAATGGTGAGATTCACTATGAACTCACAAGAAGATCAGCAAGAATTTCTAATGTACATATTATTAGTATTGAGAAACAAAAGCATACCTGTAAATGAAATCTTCCAAATTTCGTACATGTGGAAACATACATGCACTCTCTGTAACAAAGTGATACAGGAAGAAATCCCAAATGAGCGATTTGTGTATATTTCCATACCAAATTATGAGAGCATTCCATTTCAGCAACTTGAACAAAATGCAAACCATGGCAGATTATGTAGTATTTGCAATTCAGACAAACGCTCTACCTTACTGATACAATCACATAGAGCCTACATAATACTTATGCTTCTACGTAATAATGCAGATGGCACCAAAAACAACTGCAAACTGACTGGATTTACAAATGGCCAAGTGTCACTTGGAAAGAAAACCTTTACAACAGTAGGAATAATCTACCATGCAGGAGCTACAACCAATGCAGGTCACTATACTGCATACATTAAAAAGAATTCTGGATGGTTTGAATGTAATGATAGCACCATTACTCTAAAGCAGAGGTTGCCAGCTAACCTACAAATGTGTATTTAATGTTCTTGAAGCCAAAACTTACGAAATAATGTGTACTTAAAAATTGTCAACAAAGTATGTGAAAGACTACAAACAGTTAGAATACGCCCACAGGTATCTAACTACCCAACAGGATGGAAGAATGACACAAATAAATGATTATCACAGATCGTTGGAAACAAATGCACAGGCGGAATACGCCTATACGTATCTAAATGTTGTTAAAAATCAGCAGGAAGGCAACAAAGAAAACGTTAATGGAAACAGGATATGTCAACGAAACAAATGAATGAGCATCACAAATCTGTAGGAACAAATGAACAGTTAGAATATGCCTACAGGTATCTAACTACCCAACAGGATGGAACAATGACACAAATAAATGATTATCACAGATCGTTGGAAACAAATACACAGGTAGAATATGCCTATTGGTATCTAAGTGTTGTTAAAAATCGGCAGGAAGGCAACAAAGAAAACATTACTGGGAAAGATGAAGGAAACAGGATGTAACAACGACACAAATGAATGAGTATCAAAAATCTGTAGGAACAAATGCACAGTTAGAATACGCCTACAGGTATAAAAATGGGCAGGAAGGCAACAAACATAACATTGATCAGAAAAATGAGAAAACACTGAAAGGAAAAAATGAAGTACTTAGTTGCATAAGAAATTAAGGGATCTTTTAATCTGACAAGGATTTTTTTCCCCAGACCCAAGGATTAGAAAAGCAAACACAGAAACTGAGCGCAATGCACAGTACACTGGTTTGTAAACTAAATATGAGGGTCTAAAAAAAAAAGTTAACTGTTTATAATGCAATGTGGTAAATTTGGAAAAACTGCAAATATTAACACACCTTTTTCTTTCATCACAGAAATGGAAAAAGTGATACTTCCGCCAAGTACGATAACCAATTTAAAAAAAAGTTTATGGATTCTGAACAAAGTAAGGAGTAAGTATATTGGCAGGCATTTTCTACACATGGGAAGCTACTCGTCTAATCTATGGTAGTAATATGCTGCAGTGCCTGTATGCTGGCCTTTCATCTGCGGTGAGTAACCTACCACCTACGCCTTACAACCAAGTTTCAAGGAGTACAGTTCCTATCCACAACCATCGCTGCATATGTAAAACATGGTCCTTGTAAATTAGCTGCTTATAAATTTTCTTTTTTCCGGACCATCGTCTGCAGCCATGAAGTGAAGAAACTAGGGCATCAACACAACAACCACAATCCACCACACCCATATTAACTTGTAACTCCACTGCTTATGACTTCAGTCTTGCGTGCATGGGCTTTTGCCATGCACCCAAGACTGCAGGGTCTCCCCACAACCACCTTGGTGATGTGTGGTAGTGGGGGTTATTCTATAGGTGTGTTATCCTTCAGTACCTCTGCCCAGAGGCTTCCCTCCTAGGTGTATGTCTGTAGATCTTACATGGGATGGGTGTGCAGGGTCTTCCAAGTCTAGTACTTACCACTTTGTTCTTGGTTGCATGGCCTTCGGCCATGCACCCAACACTGCACGCACTCCCCACAACTTGCCAATGAAAATGCAACACAAGGGGTATATGCATGGGTGCCACATGCGGTGGTGGTTGTGGCCAGGGCCTACAGTCTTGGAAGTAAGGCCTTCGGCCGACGGCCATGCATCCAAGACTCTAGATCCTGGCCACAACCACCATAGAATGTGCCAACCATGGCAGCGTACTAATGAATATAATAATAGCCATTGGAAACAGTAATGTACGTGTCCTTACAAATCTAACAACTCCCCCGCGCACTGCACGGGCTGAAATACTGGCCTTATTGGACCCCTCATTTTCTGTGCGTACAAGGAGGCCACAGAGCATATGTCATAAAGTAGGTATAAGTGTATTATTGGGTGCATGGCCTTCGGCCCTGCACCCAAGAGTGCAGGATCTCCCCACAACCACCTCTTTGTTCTTGGGTGCATGGCCTTAGGCCATGCACCCAACACTGCACGCACTCCCCACAACTTGCCAATGAAAATGCAACACAAGGGGTGTATGCATGGGTGCCACATGCAGCAGTGGTTGTGGCCAGGGCCTACAGTCTTGGAAGTAAGGCCTTCGGCCTTTGGCCGACGGCCATGCATCCAAGACTCTAGGCCCTGGCCACAACCACCGTAGCATGTGCCAACCATGGCAGCGTACTAATGAATATAATAATAGCCATTGGAAACAGTAATGTATTCACAGAATGTTGGCAATTTCAATGTTCCCTAACACCACACGTGTCCTTACAAATGTAACAACTCCCCATGCAGTGCACTGCCCAAATACTGGCCTTATTGGACCCCTCCTCTTCTGTGCATACAAGGAGGCCATAGAACATACGTCATTAAGTAGGTATAAGTGTACTGTACGTACAAGATGTCCATACACATTACATCATGATGACCGACCCCCGGAACAAGTGCATTAATCTCCCATATGTTAAGACTGTAGCACCTGGCCACAACCACCGTAGCATGTGCCACCCATAGCGGTGTACTAATGAATATAATAATAGCCATTGGGAAAAAATAATGCCTTCACGGCATGTTGTCAATTTCAATGTTGCCTACCTATACCCATGTGCTTTCAAGAGTTACAAATTTCCTGTCCACTACATGGACTGAAGTGTTACAAATTTCCTGCCCACTACATGAACTGAAGTGCTATTGTTATTACCCCCCACATTTACTATACGTACAAGGTGTCCATAGAAATTACATCATGACGGCCGAAGAACAAATGCATAGGTCACCCATTATTTACTGTGTGAACCTTTCCCAATGCTCTGTGACACAGCAAAATAGGGTAATGAAAAAAGCATGTGTACGCTGGTTGTTGCTCCGCTTTCCGCGGATCCAAGATGTCGAGCGCATCCAAACCATCTGACGCAGAACACGTCTCGCAGCAGCCAATGGGCTGAGATGTTGCGCGTATGCGGTCATGACGGCAGCCCCTTAGCCTATCGGTTTCTTGTTCGTCGACCGAACAAGGAAGTGTGACCGCGGAGCGACCATAGATATCACTAATTATTTCAGACCTACTTTTTCATAATTATAAATAAACGTACTGCACGTATGGTGGCGAAATTTACAAAAGCACGCTTTCTGGACCAAGCCCCTGTACCTGCCGCAGATTTCGTCAAAATCCGTCCAGCGGTTTCATCTGTAGCTATGCGCAAAGTTTTTCCCCCATTCAGTCTATGGGGAAAAAAATATGTTTTGGGACCCCCCCTATAACTCCGCTCCCCCTGGACGAATTCTCACCACACTTTACAAAAATATTCAGAGTGGCCCATATACTTTTTTTGCAAAGTGCGGTGAGGATTCGTCCAGGGGGAGCGGAGTTATAAGCCGCCCAAAAAGTGCTCTTCCTATGGAAACAGCAACTTAACCATAACTACATGGCCACTACTGTGTCCATGTAATATATATATATATATATATATATATATATATATATATATATATATATCTGACATGAGAGAAGCTATTTTGACAGCCAGCAATGATATTAACAAACTAGGTCGTGTAAATGGTGTAAGGGCTTGCAGATGATCTAATGATGTGTCGTGTTACACCTGTTGACCGCCAAAGAACATAAAATAAGGCAATGGAATATGCACATGTCAATTTTTCAAACCTTAGAAGTGAAAAGATAAAAATAATGGGAATTTCCAATAAGGAGAACCAATATCATTATACATGGAAATTAGCAATCGCTAATTTGGAAGAGGTCTTGGAAATGAAGTACTCAGCAATGAATGGCATTCATAATATAAAACCTATTGCACTCTATTGGCTACAAACTTAAACAATTAAATCGCTTATATTATCATATTAATTTCATATGGCTACACTGGGTATATATATAAAAACTTATGAAATTTAGTGAAAAAGACTTTGTTATGGTTCAAAGTAAAACCAAAAACCCCCTGAAATTCGGCAGTTATGGTAAGATAAGCAACCATAACTCGCGCCACCGTACACTGCTAACACTAACACCCAGGACATCAAAGATGACATCACAAATGTCATTGATGACATCACTGATGACATCACATGGCTGGCTCTCCCTTTTTTTCCTTTACTGACCTATCTAAGCCACATAGTTTTCTTCAGTAACAGTCAGGAAGTAAACATTGAAAAGGTACTATATTTGTAGACTTATGGTCAAGTCAAATCATATGAAACATATACATAGCGGAAGACACAGGCTTGAAAGAGAGCAATCCTTTCTGTGCATGAAGATAATCATTAGGGTTATCAGCACTTTCTCATAGTTTTATTTTTATTACTCTACCTTCCCTGTATATGCTCATATTTGTATACATTATACTCACTCTCCTTTCCTTTGGGTGCAGTCACATCATGTGATGCACATACATATGGTAAGTAGCAGCTTTGAAACAGAGCAATAGTTTCTCTGCATAAAGACAATCAGTTAGGTTATGAACTCTTTCTGCTACTACTTCTGCTTTTTTGTTTACTTCACTGTCCCTGTATATACTCATATTTGTATGTGTTGTTGTCTCTTTGTGTTTTGTCTGTAATAATTATGTATTAAGTGGGTTTTATTATCTGTTTATTACATGTTTCATAGTACGGAAAACTCTAATAAGAAAGCAGTTATCATTTCACTATTCAACATGGCAAGATTATGAATATGGCACCTTCATCATGTATGCTGCACACACTGCCTATGTTTCTGCATGAGTAGCTTAGTATACTGGATAGAACTTCATAATAGAATGCTATTTATATCAATGCATTGCTTAATGCACTAATTAGCTCATGATATTTATCCCAATGATCCTTGACAGTTTTTGGTCAGCATTATAAGAATCCCTTGTACAGAGTTTTTATGAAAAGTAAATGCACATGTGATGTCATCAGTCATGTCATCAATGACATTTGTGATGTCATCTTTGATGTCCTGGGTGTTAGTGTTAGCAATGCACGGTGGCGCGAGTTATGGTTGCTTATCTTACCATAACTTCCAAATTTCAGGGGTTTTCCGGTTTTACTTTGAACCATAACGTCCCTTTATTTTTTTTTTTTATTTATTTTAAAGTGCTTTTGGTTAATTAAAACCTTATACACTACAAGAAATTTTTACGTTAACCATACCTAGTTACATATTTCACATGGAAAAACATTAGCCAACACATTTAATAATAAATTCTAATAACGTCCCTTTAACAAAGTTTTTTTCACTGAATTTCATAGGTTTTTAGTAGCGCAACTTAACCATAACGTCCCTTTAACAAAGTTTTTTCACTGAATTTCATAGGTTTTTAGTAGCGCAACTTAACCATAATGTCCCTTTAACAAAGTTTTTTCACTGAATTTCATAGGTTTTTCTTGGTGCAACTTAACCATAACGTCCCTTTAACAAAGTTTTTTCACTGAATTTCATAGGTTTATAGTAGCACAACTTAACCATAATATCCCTGACTTCATATGCATGTAACATAGAACATACTGAACCCCCAGGTAGTGATTTTGATGTCCGCGGACTACCGCCATGTCCGCGGACATATCGAGAATCTGAGCGTGGTGAATGTAAATTTAAATAGTGTGCCCCATTTCCCCTTTGAAGTTGCCTCTGAAAAGAGCCTTTTTTTTGTTTTTTTTTACAGATGCTTGACAGACACCTGTTATTTTGTATTTTTGTTCCTGTTTTTTTTTCTTACTTTACTCCTAAAATCTTCACATAACCTTCTCCAAACCAACCCTTACATTCCAAAATAGAAAGGCATTTCCCGTAAAAGATAAAGAGATGCCATCTTCTTTAAAATTAACAGTATTACTAGCATCAATATTCTCATTATTACAGAAGAACATACCAGCTCTAAGCATGAAGGCACACATGCCTCGGTTGATGACACACCTAGCAATGTTTTGCTTAGGACAAAAAACTGAACTATTGTCCCATATTGCCCTAGGTAGTAATCCTGAAAAAATTACTTTCGCATTTGGAAGGATCTTCATTACAGCTTGAACCAAGCGTTCCAAATCAGCCAACAAAGTAGGGGCACTGACGTTGCCCAAATGGAAAGCACCATAGTGCAAAACTACCACATGCGGACTGTTCATCGTGGCCATATCCTCACAAACTTGTACAATTCCCTGTACATTGCAATCAGGCACAGTGCTCCACACCACCTCCACTCCTTTCACAGCAAAGTTCTTTTTCAACATGACTGCATCGAGCGTACTGTTGTAAACCATGCACAAACATATCTCCAAGCACCAACACCCTGACTTTCTCTACTTCTGCCATCTTCACCACACACGGTCTCTTTCAACACAAATCCACAACCTCGACATCTGATTGGCTAATCCGTACAGTCTTCTTTCCATGTTGGATTTGCTGGAAAACCCCGGATGTAGCACACCCTGTCCACAGACAGCCGCGGTGTCCGCGGACCGCGTAACTCTTCGACACCCCTACCATTTCCACTTTACTCTCTGTGCCATTCCCTCATTGCATAGAGCTAAGCAGTCACACAATGCGAAGAACGTCCTCAGAACACCCCCATTTTGTTTATTTTCGAACATTTCAGGACAATTATCATTTCTTTATTCAACATATTAACATTACAAATATTATACTTTCATCTTGTACGCTGCACACAATGCTATGTTTCTCCATTAGTAGCTCAGTGTACTAGATAGAACCCCATAATACAATGCTATTTATATCAATGCATCGTTCAAAGCACTAATTACGGTATGATATTTATTGCAATGATCCTTGACACTTTTTTCGCAACATTATAATAAAAATCCCTAGTACACAAATTTCATGAAAAGTAAATGCACATGTGATGTCATCAGTGATGTCATCAATGACATTTGCGATGTCATCTTTGATGTCCTGCGTGTTAGTCTTAGCAGTGCATGGTGGTGGCGCGAGTTATGGTTGCTAAGCTTACCATAACTGGCGAATTTCAGGGGTTTTTCGGCTTTACTTGGAACCATAACGTCCCTTAAACAAACTTTTTTTATTAGCACGCAAACAATATACAAAGATGTAGTGTAAACAGCAAGTTCTCACAGATGGCTTTACACAGAATGTTGCAAAGTAAGCATTTATGCTCGTTCACAGTGAAGGTCAGCTGCTTCCATTTTTTTCTCGCGGCCCGGAGAGGGCCATGACTCCCAGTATAAAGTTCTATTTTCTTTTTACCTTGACAGACAGGGATTGTGCTAAAAGACCTCTTTTGAAGAAGTGTAGCAAAAACGTAAGACACGATAAAGATGAAATTTCTGAAACGAAACCACTTTTGTATATTATATCACTTTGAGAAAGATCGTTGGCACACGCGGAGTCGTAGTTTGGGACTGCACTACACTTGGACAATGGAAAATGCAATTATAATGTAAGTAACCCTTTAGAATATTTTATACCGGAATATAATAACAATAGCGTGGCATTAAAGCCCGGTCAAGTTGTACTTGTTCGTTCAATGTGGCATATTGTTTTCTACCGTGCACTATCACTGCTGAATTGATCCCCTGTCGTTTAGAGGGCTCTGAAAAAGGCAGACGACACAGGATGGGTTAATAGAAATAATTTAACCGGTCTGTAGCCGGTCAAGTGCTCTACTCGCTGTGCCACTTCACTGTAGCCGGTCAAGTGGCACAGCGAGTAGAGCGCTTGCTTTGACATCTGTGCACAGCTTGCTAACGCAGGTTTGAATCCCGGCACGGCCAAACTCAGCCTTTCATCCTTCCGTGGTCGATAAATGAGCACCACACACCGTGGGTAATAATAAGCAGCGCTGAGATACCTGACGGTTCTTAGCGCTATATAAATGCGAAAATATTATTATTTTATTATTAACATACTCTGTTGCACTATCTTCGCTAGCAAATAGTTTCATGCCCTAATAAATAAAATGAATATTTTTAATAAAGATTGGCTGGTGAGACTAATTTATGTTTTTTAAAACAGGTACGCTGCCCCATTTTGCCAATGTCACAATTTTCAGACTCCAGCGGATGGATTGTTCAACTGCCAGGTGCAGCTCCATGTAAGCAACTTCATGACCCTCACCATTTTATGGGACAATCGCCAAGGACCAATATGCCCTTACACAGTACTAGCGGCTAGAAGCAACATACCAACCATTATGGTGGTGTAATGCCTCGTTGTTGGAGCAACCTTCCGATTATCAGTGCGACCATTTACTGCTTTTATCATAAACCAACAGCCTATCTACTGCAAAGGAACAGCGCGTGGCTCAAAATAAACTTTTGCTGATCGACAGCAGAGACAATTGCAAATCGCTGAATATTCACTAAACATTTCATGCGAAATAAATGTACTTTACCAAATGTACAATCATGCTGTTTACTTTTGAACCACAGTTTCATATTCCGAAATGTGGTGCACTGTGTTCTAAGCTGATCTAACACCCTCTGTACCGCAAAGGAACATCGCGTGGCTCAACATGAACTTTTGCGGATCGACAACAAAGACAAATGCAAATCGCTGAATATTCTCTAAACATTTGATGTCAAATAAATGTACTTTACAAAATGTACAATCTTGCTGTTTGCTTTTAAATCACAGTTTCATATTCCGAATTGTGGCGCGCTGTGTTGTGACATAATGTGTGTTGTCTTCCGGGCTCTGTGTAAAGTCGCGTAGGATTGGAGACGACTGGGCGCGTTTGATGACGCACCCTGTAACGTCACGGAGAGAGGCAGGGAATATGAATGCTTTCATAATGTCAGGCTTAGGGGCGGGAGATATGATTTAGTGTCGCAAAAGCAAGTCAGCCAGGTCAATAGCGCCAGTCATAAGATTATCACATAATGTCGGCGCACACCAGCCTGATTTATCGTTTCTTTAGTGGACAAAAAGTCGGTTGAGGCCCATAGGAAATTGTACTATCAGCGGACAAAAGGAGGGTTCGTAGAATACTTTCAACCTGACAACGAACAATACAAACAACGTTCTCAGAACACCCCCATTTTGTGTAATTGCAACCATTTCGGGACACCGCGAGTGTTCTTAGAACACATTCAACTTGACAGATTACAATACGGATAGCGTCCTCAGGACACCCCCAGTTTGTGTATTTACGAACATTTAAATACACTGCGAGTGTTTTTAGCTCAATTTTACCTTCCTTGCGAACAAAAAGGACACATACTCCGTCCTCTGAACACCCCACCATTTAGTTTATTTACAAAATGTCAGAACAGCTGTGTTCTCCGCGGACAAATCGAACACAAAAAAAGCGTATAGCACATAAAAAAAAAACATTGAATCTATCTCATACTCCCCCACCCTTCCCAAACATTCTTACACACCAACACACTCCACTAAATACAATTTTTAATCCAAGTTTCACCGCGCTGTCCGCGGTCGACGGCGAAAACAAGATGGCGGGCGCCACAGAAAATCTGACGCGCTCCACGCCCCACGCCGTCCAATCAGCGAACACGTCGCATGTCCGCAGACATGACGCAAGCCCATGGGCCAATCAGGGTGCTGTCCGCGGAGCGAACAGGGAAGTCCGTCCGCGAAGCGAACACAGTTATCACTAATTTTTTTGCCTTACATTTTGGTCATTTTAAAAAAAACTACTGGACGGATTTACACCAAATTTGCAAATGCACGATTTCGGGACTAAGCCGCCGCTCCTGCTGCAAATTTGGTGTAAATCCGTCCAGCGGTTCGGGCTGTAGCCGTGCGCAAAGTTTTTTCCCATTATTTCTGTATGAAAAAACAAAAGTTTTGGGACCCCCCCTATAACTTTGCCCCCCCTGGACCAAACCTCTCCAAACTTTGCAAAAGAATTCAGACTGGGCCATATACTTCTTTCGCAAAGTTTGGTGAGGATTCGTCCAGAGGGAGCGAAGTTATAAGCCACCCAAAAAGTGCTCTTCCTATGGAAACACCAACTTAACCATAACTACATGGACGCTACCGCGTCCATGTAATATATATATATATATATATATATATATATATAATGTTAGCCATGTCATTGTATGGGGAATTTAGAATACAAGACATTTGTGGGTCTGGGGTTTCGCCAAGTTTGGACTGCATGTGCCCACGGGAAGGAGTGAAGCAAGCGTAGACTCCCACAGTGCCTGTACAAGATGGCAGGTACTCCTTCTGAAGCTCTGTAGGCAGCCCAACGCTGAGTGGCATACCCTGCTCCCACCACAGCACAGGAACCGCTCTCACATCGGAAAGGACCATAGCAAGGATTCAGAAGGCAGTGGGAGCCACCCCTGGGAGCCGGAGCATCCACTAATGCTGATATAGAACAGGTGAGTATAGAGATGAATATATGTGCTTAAAGCGGATGAGTGCGGGGAGCAGATGAGTGCGTAGAGGGGATGAGTGCCTAGAGGGGATGAGTGCCTAGAGGGGAAGAGTGCCTAGGGGGGATGAGTGCATAAAACAAGTGAATGTATAGTACATGTGAAGGGCAGACAAGAGTACATGCGTGGTGGCTGACTGGAGCGTGCAGAGCGCGAGGGACGAGCCGGAATATATGAGTGCGTGGAACAGACCACAGTGTATCGAGCAGACTGGGATGCATGAGTGGATAGGAGTGCATGGAACGGACTGAAGCGCATAGAACTGTGTGATGTATATAGTATGATTGAATACAGAGAACGCTTGAAAGACCATGCAACACACCATATCACATCACCACGCTTACTCTCTCCTTTACATCACCACTCAACTAGAACACAGAGATACTATGACACCGTTCGGTATAACTGTTCTCATACCAACATCCGCCGCTCACTCCACATCATTCTAAGTAAACACTGCTGGTTACTCACCCCCCAGCCAGGCGTTCTCCTCAGGCCTAACGCAGCCACCTCCGCTCTGGATGAATCCTGCCAGAACGAACACATACTCCTGATCTCTCAACCACCACACCTACCGCTAGGAAGCAGCTATTACACTGATACCGCATGAGCTGCACACATACCCGGTGCCCACATGCACCTTTTTGACTCTCCCTACTCTCTCTACTGATCTGAACTTCGGTTCCCAAGGGCGATCAACCTACCAGCGCCTTCAGACCATACCAATGGTATATAAGGTGCTATATAAATGCAAAATAACAATAACAATAACAATAACATTTAAGATGGTATATTTGGAGGCCTCGGTAAAAATGACAGCAATGGATGCCTTGTGCAGCTCCCAGAATAGAGTTTGGGCAGGAATACCGGCCAAAGCAATTACCGTTACCACCACTTGGTCCGGCGGAATTACCGCCGGATCACAAGTGGTGGTGGCGATGTATGTCCCTATTTTTTCTTGGTCCATAGGTCTCAATGGTGCATTTTCGGCGCAATTACCGCGGCAGTAATTGTGCCATGATAATTGCGCCGAAAATGGGTGGCCCTTTGTTCTAACCTCCCTGGCACGGCTCGAGAAAGTATGGACAATCTCACTATATGTATAATTCCTGAAGGCAGATCCCACATCATTACTATGCAACCTAAGTAGAGCTGATACCGAATTAGACAGCACAGTTTTTCAGGGAATATATTCAGATCTGTGAAGAATTAGTCAGGGAAATTGGTTGTTACACGGAGAAATGCAAAGAGACAACATTTACGCAAAATGTGAAATATAAAATGTGAAATTATGATTGGTGTCAAAGCCAGATTGTTTCAAGCAAGGTTAATACAATGGAAGATAACATCCAATCCATCCCTTAATTGAGTACTCCCCAATCCTATATATTGAACACTTTCCAAGGGCTGGAGAAAAAGCTTATTTAATGAAATGTCACTTTCATTAGCTTGATACCTTTGAAAGACTTGGGGTGCAAATGGGCAAACCAAGGCACGAAAAACATTGCACAATTTGTTTGCCAAATGAGACAGTGGAGACGTTGAAACACGTGTGTGCGGCGTTCCTTACTACTATATCACTCAATATTACTCAAACGTAGAGCTGCCATCCCGCGTACAAGTATTCTGAAGAAGGGCGGCAGTCGAGACGCAGTGTAATGCATTTACACTTCCTTCCGTCCATGCACTGTGCTCCTGGGAATACAGGAAGCCTGTACATTGGACCAAATGACAGACAGCATCATTCTATGGTGCTGGGCAGTTCACTAATGCCGTGCAATTTTGCACTTAAATTACCACCGGCTGCAAAATGTGATAGGGGTCCTTTCAAAAAGTGTTTTTTTGTATTCATATATTTATTGATAAACAACACACATCAAATGAAATGTAATATAACATTTTACAAATATATATGAACGCCCACCCCTCACAGGAACAGCGAACAGTACAACTAAATACAATTTCTAGATAAATGAAGCTTGCACATTTTAAGTATGTCACCACCCATAACCCGCAGCATCATGGTTGTAGTCCCTTGACCACATATATAGTTGGCATTGCAACATTTACAATTCCAAGCACCTCTCCCAAATGCCTTCATAAAGGTTTATTTTCTTATTCCTGTACATAATGACCCATTCCATTAGAGATATTTGATGCATATCCTCTAACCACACAGAAGCAGAAGGCACTTGTTCACTTTTCCAATCTCCTATTACAATTTTCTTAGCAGACAATGACGCCCTGAAGAATCAACACCTCTGTGGCTATGATAAATCTGCTATTAAATCCTCCTCCCCCAATAAAATGGTCGTAAAATCATAATCGATATTGAGCATCAAAACTTTGTTCGTAGTCGATGTGATTTAATTCCAGAATACCCTCAACTTGTAGCACTCCCACAAAATATGTTCGAGCATACCCACTCTGCGTTTACATCTCCAACATGCCTCTTAATATAGCAAGCCCCTTTCAAATAGCTTAAAGGAATGGTGCGGTCAGAAATATTGTATCCCGAGGTTTCGGGCATGTGTTTTTAACCATGCGTTGATCGATTGTAAAAACATTTCCTATGCACCTTACCATAGTTTTTGTCTTTTGTACACAAGCAAAATCAAGCTATAGTGTGCGGCCATCTTGTGATAATCTTATCCGTTGCCGCATCGCCCAAGCAGGACTGCCTTTGCAGCACTAAATCGTATCCCCCGCTCCTGAGCCTGAAATCACCAAATCAGTGATATTCTCCGCCTTTCTCCCTGACGTTACTGGGCAGTGTTGCCAAACGCGCCCAGTCGTCACCTACGCGATATGACGCAGAACCCGGAAAACAACACACATCGTCTCACAACACAGCGCATCACAATTCGGAATATGAAACTGTACTTTAAAAGGAAACAGCAAGACTGTACAATTTATAAAGTACATTTATTTCACAGTAAACGCTTCAAGAACATTCGGTGATTGCCATATTCAATCAAAATTGAACTTTTTTTCCTTTGCTCTCCATCCGCAAATGTTTATTGTGAGTCACTTTTTGGTACACAGGGTGTTCGTTTTGGATAAAAGAAGTGCTTTGGTCGCACAGTGAATTGCAAGGCTTGTGCATCAACTTGGCACTAGACCACCGTAAAGGTTGTTATGTTGCTCCTAATCGCTGGTACAGCATAAGGGTATATCGTCCCAAAAAATAGTCAAATAAAACCAGTGATTGACATGTAGCTGCAGCTGGTGGTTGAAGAAACCATCGGTTGGGATCTGGAATCGATGACAATCGCAGAATGGCAGGATGTACCTATTTGCAAAACATAATAATAGAAATGTGTATCATTAGCCGATCTTTATTACAATTTATCATTTTACTTATTAATTCGGCATCCAGTTACAACGAACGATTAGCACAGATGTGAAACAATGTGAACAGAGAGAACACAACGTGGAAAGTACCCCACTATTTGCTTCCGAGGATAGTGCAATGGAGTATGTTCAGCTCTAAACGTGATGCGGAAGCTGAGGCTACAATTCGAGGTGCACAATTTAATGATTTATTAGCGTTGAACCTGGGAGAACTGAGTGGTGGTCTACATGCTTCTCGATGTTGGACTGCCCATGTGCCCGGTAGAAAGACCAGCACACAAAGGTTGTACTTGCGTTTCATTGCAATATGACACACAGAACGAACGAGTACAATGTAATGGTCAGCTAATGATAATTGGACTAGTTATGGTATAAAATCGTCTAAAGTGAAACTTATATTGTATTCGGCATTTCCATTCTCTTGGCGTAATGCAGACCGTAATGCAGACTTCGTTTGGGTCAATGATTTTTCATAAACTGAACTTACAAGTACCTAAGTCCAGTTTTGGATTGCAGAACCTTATCATATCCTACGTTATTACACCCCTCCTCCAATTCAATTCTTTTCGGAATGGTCCCTGTCTCTCGAGGTAAAAAAACAATAGAACCTTATACTGTGTGTGCAACGAGTGGGCTTCCTCAGCTGCAAGCAAAAATTCAAAGCTTGTGACTTTCACTCAGAATGAACATACATTCTTAGTTTGCAACATCTCGTGTCAACGCATCCATGAGAACTGGAATTGTGAAGCAAGGGCACAGGAGGAAAAATTTGGGGTTGTCACTGCTCGTTGTTCGTGGCGCTGCTGAGGGGAAGGGGAAACTTGACAATGACAGAATGAGCCCTACTACAAAATTGTAGTAGAGGAAACACAAAAACTGAGTCAAAGTGTGTCTCACAATAGCCCCACCTCTGCTTATGTCACGGCCTCCTACCCCATGGCATGTTTTCTTTACAGTCAGTACTTCTTGCATGCCTAGTATCTTATGTAGTCTAGGTCTCATCCCTTTTGTGTGACGATCAGTTATTCAGCAGCTTGGGTAACTGTATGGTAAGGCAACTGCCAAACCCCAAAGATTCTTACACACTGTTATCCATCTGGCCCTACCACGATCAGTGAAGTTCCCACAGTAGCTCGACGAAACTGTGAAATGTGAAAGCACAGCACATTGTATGGCAATCGTAAAACTGGTATTCGTTGAAAAAAAAGGAGAAAGGGGATAGATTTCAAAAGAGAAATTGCATACTTTATTTGGACATTTCATAAAAACATTGTTGGTAAAATTAAAAACAGATGGTAATCATTTGTACCGAGATTTGAACTGTTCAACAAGCTCTGCTTTAATTGTACAGGGCACGTTGGCAATGTTTTGCGGCAATGTATGTGTGCTCTGAACAAAATCATGCACAATTCCATGAGTATGCATCTCCAAGACATTAATAATAAGATATTTCACAAAATCGAATTCCATTTCCTCATATACTGGCTTGACCACACATTTTTTTGCTTCTTTTCGTAAAGGCCATAGTGTAGCGAAGCATCCCTAAGTTTCCCGCATTCCTAGATTGTTCACGGCCTACATTCTCGTTATGCGCTAATACCGCTAGTAATGTCCTATATTTCATCCCTTCGATGCCGAAATGCAATCTCTTTGGCCTGTACTTTAGGCACATATTGTGGAACACCTCCAAATCTCCTTTGAGACAGAATTCTATGAGTCCCTTCAGATCTCTTTATAGAGTTTTATCAAACACAATCTTCTCAAGGGCTTTGTGTGGAGGTGAAGATGGAATCAACCACTTCTTCTTCCATGCCTGCTCCGGGGACAAAGGGCCATGTTCACATTGGTGGAAATGTTGGTTTTCTGTCCAAGAGTGAACATTGGAACAGCGGTGCATTAGTGACCGCCATTTTTCCAGTAGAATTTCCACAGACCCATCACATGTTTTGGAGCTCCACCAAAGATGGTTGCTGAAAGACTGTGACCACTGTGAAATACTTTCAGAATCTTTTTTTTTCCCTGCAGCTGAGATTTTTTTATTGATTGATTTGGCAACATGCCATACATCAAATTGATGTTGAATATTTGGAAACTCTCTCATTGTCTTGGCTATTGAAACGTGTCTGTCCGTGGCTAAAAGGTCGATTTGCATTCCCCTCGATTGTAGATCTTCCAGTGATTTTATAAAACCAAGTTTCTCCATGGCCACTGAGGATTTACATTCGGACACCTGCACGACCACTGAACTCACAATTGTTTTACTTTCCATGTCCTGAAAGTGGTATGTGCAGTACTTAGCAGAAAATCCCGGGCTTTCACACTGTCCATCGCCGGCTAGCCTGAACCGTTTGTCGGAGAATGTACTTTGAATAGACAATTGTTAAATTTTCCAAGCTTCACTAATGGCAGGGAATAGATAATCACGTTGATATTTGTAGTACTGCGTTTTAGAAATGAAATGGAGTCCCACAAATTGACAGAAACTGGACAACTTCCTGAAACTAGAGCCACTGAAAAGTAAAGCTGCTGCACACAGTAGATTGCCAGCTGGCAGTTTCCCCAGCATCGGTTGCGAGGCCATGAACATTTTTTATGTTACATTTGACAGGTGGCATGTATTTTGAGGTTACTACCTTGTGTTAGACGAGTCACATTCACCAATGGCTTCCCACATACTTCCCCTCTGATTGAATGCACACAATTCAGCATGTTTATAATCTCCATCAAGCTACTGTCGAATACTATGTGTTTGGCCTCCTTTATTAGACTGTCATCCTGCATTAATTTTGTTTCTGACTGAACTGTTGTGGACATAACAGCCAAACTGGACATGCTATAGTTGAGATCTTTGTCTAGTTCGTCGGTCAATTGTGTTGATGCTTCAGTCTCTGTCATTTCAACATCTGTTACTTGAACGTGAATCGTAGAAAACATCAATGTCAACTGGTTTTTGGGTGGCACTTTTTTGCCGGGTGTCGAGTGTGTCAAGTGGTCTGCGACTAATTCAAAAGTATCTTCAATACATTCAGTTTCATCTTCATCTGGTGGAACAGTCGCATTGTAGCAATGGTCCAAAAATACTTTGCTGGCTTTGCCAGTCACATTAAATTCAATTTCTGGCCATTGGGCAAAGGCATCTCGAGTCTGAACACGCCACGCCTCAATTAATAGTTCCTCCATGGTGAAAACAGTTTGACAAGCAGCATCTCTCATTTGTGTCGCTGTCTGTGTCTGCATAGTCCGTACACCATCGGGCAACTAGAAGACAGGTTGGAAAAAGGATGTTCAATGTAAATCCAACATACAGTATTGGACAATTTACTTTAAAAAAAGCATATTATGAAAGCCTCAGCACAAAACACTTGCTAAAAATAGAAAGTGTTTATAAATTACATTTGTACTGGAGTGGTAGATTGTCCTCTGACGGGCCCATAGGTCAGAACACACTCTCTAGTACCTGTAAGACAAGATAGCTGCACCATGTGAGGAATGGGGGTGCAGGAGTCACTTACTCCAACACAACTCAATAATGAGGACTCAGTAGTTTGTCAAAGGGAAGTCTGTTTAATGACAAGCACAGAAAACGGGGAAACAATTGGAAATCAGCAGCGTTGCGATCACCTGTCTCGCTTCAACTTTCTCGAACTTCATTCAAACAGCAACAGTTATAGTCAAAACTCATCATCAATGACGTCTAACTCTACAAGTTAGAAAAGGTAACTTTAGTATAGGTGCTATATCTGTATATGGTAACAGAGCATGCGGATTGGATATCTCTTATCGGGTAGGCGTCTACGCCCCTCCCTCTACATCACACGTGATAGACGTCACTACAAGTACGACGTCCTATTGGTTCTACTAACTATAGGACCCTAGATAACTTGGCCCATTGTAATTGGGCAGGTTACACCCCTGGACATAAATCTACATTTTAATTAGCAGCATGCAGAATGGACACCCAGGTGCCTCGTGTCCCAAAATTCACCCTGCCTCCCTTCCATCAATCAGAGCTTTTGGGCTATATGTCAATTAGTTGGCTGGGTATGGCCTCGAAACTGTAGCCTCTTATCTGGAGAAGTTATGGCATCCTTGGATCTGGGTGACATCAGCTGTTGGTAACTCTTCGTGCCTGGTTGGTCACATGTCTGTTCACCGTGAATCTGCTTCAGTTTCCAGCTTTTTGTGTATTTGATTCTTCTTTAGCCTCGCCACCGGCCTGGGCCCCCTTTATCTTGACCTTCATGCGGCTGGCTGGTATGCTCTGCAGTTTCGATACTCCAGCGTTGCCGCTCTCCCCCTTCCTTGGGTTGACCTTGAATTCCCAGGCATGAGCTGCTCCTTGTTGAGTTTCGATTCTGCTCCTTCTCCTGGCTCTGACTGGGATATAAAACCTGGCCTGTTAGGCCTCTGATCGCCTGGCCATACTTCAGCTTTACAAAATGGAGTCACACTTGTATAGCGTGCCTTATCGAGGTAGATATATGGTTGGCGCTTGCCACTCTATTCTTCTACTAAGCATTGCAAGCAGTACTGTTTTCTTAGCTTCTTGCGTTCCAAGCCTATTTACACGTGTTAACTGGTTGGCTACTTCCATCTTGCCTCGTAGCAACGTTTCCTTACGTTTCAACATCGTCTCTTCTCCTGTGTCCATTACATCTATTTTCACAGCTGCTTGCACTGGCGTGTTATCTTTGACAGCCGTTTTGTACGTTCGCGAGTCTATCCGGGCCCTTGTGTCATTTCCACTGGCCATCCATTAAGGCACTTTGGGTCTCTTCGTGGACCGTCTGTAGGTAATCTTCATTTCATCTCAGCTGATGGTATGGTTGTCTAAGAGGGTACCGTGCAGCCCATGGTTGTCTGGTTATGGGTGTTTCAACATGTTTTTCTCTTCTGATGTACACTGAGCAGAGCCCGAGTGCTGCTCTGTGTTGGTTCATTTGCTCCTCATACGTCACATACCTTGGTGAGTACGCTCCTGGTACCTCAAAATGGGGGACAGGGGTGCCGGCCATGTCTGAGACCTCCTCTACACTCCCCCGTCTGGTCGGTTCATCAACCACTTCTGCTTCCTCTTTTGCATTTATTTCCTTTGATTCTTTGATGTCTTGTTCATCGCCTTCAGGGTTTGTACATGACGGTGTGAATGTGTGTTTCTTGGGAGTCCATATTTTTATCACACCTTTCAAACTTCCTGCTATTTTTACATGTTCGTCTTTGTTCCAGGTCATTAGCTGGCATTGTCCATTTGGGCTGCAATAGATCCATTTTCCTTCATACTTTCTTCGTTTCCTGGGATATGTAAACTGTGTTCCTTCTGGTGCAAATTCACTGGCTTTCACAAAGTCTCTTATTTCTTCATCAGTCAGGTCTCTGGGCTTCCATCCTGGTTCGACATCGACCATGATTTTCATCCCGATGGCTTCCATTGCAGTTTTCTGGCACTGTGTGATGATTATCTTGATAACAAAGACTCCTAGCAGTACCATTGCTAGTAAGGCTCCCAGAAACTTGAATATATCTGCCATCCATTGTGGGACCCATGAGAACAGGGCTCCAAACCAGCTGTCATCGTCCACTTCATCCCCATCAATGATCATCTGGTTCTTTAGGTTTGTCAACATACTTATGGCTTCTGTTAGGGTTCCATTTTCTTCATTGTGAGATGGTATAAATGTGCAACACGATTCTACAATTTTTGCGCAAACACATCCATCCATCGCTGTGATCATGTCTAGTATGATATGATATGGCATTTGTAACACGCCTATACACAAGTGTTTCAAGGCGCGACAAGGCATGGGGGGAACAAAGGGGAGACAGACAACGATCCTACTAGGCCAGGTGTCATTCAGATCATGCAAGTGCAAGGGAAGAGGGGAAGGGAAAAGTGCAAGGGTGAAATGAAGAGGGGAAAGTGCAGTACAGGGTTATTAGCATACAAGATAAGTAACAAGGGCCAGCTGGTGGCAAGTGCAAGGTAAGTGCAGACAAGTGCTGGGAAGGGGGGCTGTAGGGATACAGACACAGTCCCGCAGTGCAAGGTTTGCCAGGGAGGCAGTGTAGGGGAGAGTGGCTTGGCCAAGGACTGAGATCGGTGAGTGGCCCAGTTGCAGATTCAGTGCATTTTCAGTAATTTTAGCAGGGGATAGAGGGAGAGAAAGCGGAGGCAAAGAGGAAGGTTTTGAGGTGCTTCCGGAACCAGAGATGGTTCTCCTCAAGTTTCAGGGAGGCAGAAAGGCTGTTCCAGACGGAGGCCCCTGCAGCGGAGAGAGATCTGCCCCCAACTCGTTGTTTGGAGAAGCAGCTGACCCTGAGGGAGTTGGAGGCGGATGAGCGAAGAGCTCAAGAAGGAATATATTTAGGAAGAGAGAGTTGAAGGTATTTTGGCCCTAGGCCCCAGAAGGCCTTGTGGACAATGCAGAGGGTTTTGAACTTAATCCTCGCAGCCACTGGGAGCCAGTGTAGTGAGTTCAGTCCTGGAGAGATACGGTCCCTGGGCTTGAGGCCAAGGACAAGTCTCGCAGTCCTGTTCTGGATGAGTTGCAAAGGGCGGAGAGTAGAGGCAGGCAGATTTAGATAGAGGCTGTTACAGTAGTCCAGCTTCGAGAGAACCAGGGCTCTAGAGACAGTGAGCTTCTGGGGGAAGGAGAGGAAAGGAAGGATACCTCTGAGGAGGTGTAGCTGGTAGTGTGACTTCTTAGAGACGTCAGATATGTGAGGAGAGAAGGAGAGTGTGGAGTCGAAGATGACCCCGAGGTTTTTTGCCTTGTAGGTAGGAGCAGGAAGAGGGCCAAGAGAGGCCGGCCAGAGAGCTGAAGGGAAGGAGGGAGTGGGTGTGCCGATGAGTAGAATCTCAGTCTTACTGGCATTAAGGCAGAGGTCATTGGTGGCACACCATTCATGGATAGAAGAAAGACAGTCAGAGATGAGGGAAGGAGAAGAGGAGGCCGAGGGTAGCTTGAAAATGAGCTGGGTATCATCCGCATAGCACTGAAAGTTGGGACAGAGAGCGGCGATGCGGTGGGCAAGAAGTGCCAGATACTGGTTGAACAGCGAGGGGGAGAGGTTAGATCCCTGGGGGACACCACAGGTAGAGAAAAAGATGTCAGAGAGGAAGGACCCCAGTTGGACCTGGGAGGGTCGATTGGAGAGGAAAGAGGTCAGCCATGCCAGAGCCTGACCAGTGATACCCAGGTTATCACGGAGACAGTTGACCAGGATGGTATGGTTGACAGTATCAAAGGCAGAAGAGAGATCAAGCAAAATGAGAGCACATGGAGTGTTAGAGTCAAGGTTCGAGAGCAGGTCCTCATGGATGTTCAGGAGAGCAGTTTCCGTGCTTCTGGCAGCTCTGAAGCCAGACTGATGGTCATGAAGACTACCAACAGATTCAGCATGGAGATTAAGCTGGGAGATGGCCAGTTTCTCCAGGAGCTTTCCCAGGAACGGAGTGATAGAGATTGGGTGATAGTTAGCCCAGCAGGAGGGGTCGGAAGAGGGTTTCTTAAGAAGGGGGTACACAAGGGAGTGCTTGAGAGGGGATGGGAAGACTCCAGAGGCGAAGGAGTGATTGCAGAAGTCAGCAAGGGCAGGAGACAAGGAGTCGATGTGGTCCTTGATAGTTTTGGAGGAACAGGGGTGGACCTGTTTTGATGAGACTTTCATAGATCGGAATTGTCTCGAAACCTCGTCAGCAGAAAAAAGGGGAAAGACAGAGAAGGAGAGAGGAGGGGTGGCTGCAGAAGGGCCAGAGGAAGAGCAGGGAATGGAGGGGGGGGGTGATCGGAGGAGAGTGAGGACAGGATGCCCTGAGTTTTTTAAATGAAGTGAGAGGCCAGTGCCGTGCAGAGGGCCTGGGAGGGGACAGGAGAGGTAGAGACTGCAGCAGGGTTGTCCAGCTCATTGCAGATTTTAAAGAGTTCGGCCAAATTGTTAGATGCCGCAGAGATGCGGGCTTGGATAAGGGCTCTCTTCTTGGTGAGAACAGAGAGCCGGTATTGCCTTTGGAGCAGGCGGCAGGCCAGTTTGTCAGAGGATGAACATGAAGCACGCCATTTCCTCTCTGCCACCCTGCACTTGCGTTTAAGGGTGACGAGATCCGAATCATACCAGGAGTTTCATTTGGCTTTGGGCTTCAGGCGGATTCTCATGACAAGGGCAAGGATATCAAGAGTATCCGATATAGCAGAGTGAGAGTGGAGAGGGCTGTGTCAGGGTGGGAGTCAGCCGAAGGGGGAGGAGGGGGCGAGAAGATGGCAGCGAAAGCCTCAACTGACACGCGCTTCATGGGTCGGATGACCGAGAAGGAGGGTGCAGTGATGAGGGTGGCTTTGCCTGAGGGGTAGGGAAGGTGAGGTGGGAGGATAGGAGAAAGAGAGAGGAGTGGAGAGAGGGACAGAGAGGGGAAGGTCAGAAAAGATCAGAGCATCAAGAGTGTGCCCTGCAGAATGAGTCGGCCCAGACGGGAGAATAGGGAGAATAGGGAGAGAGAGAGTCGCAGAGGTCGCAAAAGAGTCCAGAGGGGGGACAGGAGGCATCCAGGTGGATGTTGAAGTCTCCAAGAAAGAGGAGTTGAGTGGTTGAGGACAGGAGTGAGGAGGAGAGGTCCGCCCACTCAGAGAGGAAGGAGGAAATTTGACCAGGTGGCCGATAGATAGTAGCCACGGTAAGGGAATGGCTAGGAGAGAGAGAGAGTCGGCATACAAGGCATTCAAAAGAGGAGTAGGTCTGCGTAGGAGTAACAGTGGCAGGAATCCACTCAGGGAAGATAAGGGCCACACCCCCCAGCACGGTTGGGCCTGGGCACGGAGAGGATCTTGTAACCGTCAGGTAGGAATGTGTCTAAGCTGGTGACAGAGCTGGCCGTGAACCATGTCTCAGTGAGACCGAGTACGTCAAGGTCCAGTTCCTCAAGAAGGCGACAGATATCAGAGGAATGTTTGACGGCAGAAGGAGAGTTAAGAGTGGCAATGTGGAGAAGGTTGCCATCTTTGAAGGACCTCCGGGGAGGGGTACAGATCAGAGGTACACCCTGCGGAGGTGAAGAAGGAGCACGAGAGGGGGCAGGGAGGGAGGGTGGAGGCAAGGTAGCCGAGGACAGAGGAGGGGGGACAGCGGGAGAGGAAAGGAAGTTGATGAGGCGCAGGAAGCATCTATCAAACAGGTGAAGGTTGGCCTGAGGTCCTTGGACCAAGAAGGTCCCATTAGCGTAGACATTAATGATGGCCTTAGAGGAGTGGAAGGAGGCCAAGAGGACATCCCAACGGGTGCCACCATTAATGGGAGAAGAGGAGAAAGGAGAGAGCACAGAGACCATATGAAGGGTCCATAGGTCAGGTGAAGGCACGAAAAAGAGGATGTCAGTGAGAGTTTCCTTGGAGGAGGCACTAGTGTAGGTGTCAGCGATAGGGAGGCCTGGGTTGGAGACCAGGATGTCCTTTTTAAACTGTTTCCTACCAGATTTAGTGAGGAGAGCAGGATAGTCAATGGAGAAGCAGTTAGAAAAGATAGGCGAGATAGAGAGCACCATGGAATTAGGAGGGAGTGGGGGGAAGACAAGACGAGAGCAAGCGGACAGGAAGAGAGCGGCAAGCCCTAGTTTACCACAATTTCAGAACACAGTAAACACAGTAATCCCTATCAGGTACCCAGTGGAGAGGCCCCCTAAATTTTGGAATCCTGCGAGGGGAGATAAACCCTAGTTTACCACAATTTCAGAACACAGTTAACACAGTAAACACAGTAATGCGTATCAGGTACCCAGTGGAGAGGCCCCCTAAGTTTGAGAATCCTGCGAGGGGAGATAAGCCCTAGTTTACCACAATTTCAGAACACAGTGAACACAGTAATGCGTATCAGGTACCCAGTGGAGAGGCCACCTAAGTTTGAGAATCCTGCGGGGGGAGAAAAGCCCTAGTTTACCACACTTTCAGAACACAGTAAACACAGTAATGCCTATCAGGTACCCAGTGGAGAGGCCACCTAAGTTTGAGAATCCTGCGAGGGGAGAAAAAGCCCTAGTTTACCAAAACTTTCAGAACACATATCTGTTCTGGAGGGTCATCAGTCGGATTGTTCTTAGTTCCTCTTTGATCGCGTTAAATCCTTTTATGGTAGTGTTGATGGTCTGCAATAACTCCCATCTGGTTATCTGCAGCCATTTAGCATTCACTCCAACTTGGATGTGTGACAAGAGCATTGTGGTGAATACTGTTGAGGTGAGGCTTTACAGCCTGTGTTCGTATGGGATTGCATGGAATGCCTCTTCTGATTTGGCAGAAAAGTAATTTTCTCTCTTCATCCTGGATACCAGTTCCATAGCTCTCCTTTTTCTTAGATGAGCATCTGTTTTCGGGAAACTGTCCAAATTCAGGTCATTTTTAGGGATCACTAGTGCGGGAACGTGGAAGTTCACCAGTGTGCATATGCCTCCCCAGTTCTTCGGTAGTCTTGTATATGCCTTGGATCCACACGCCCAGTAATGGTCCATAATGACTGTGGTTCCTTGTGTCATTCCTGGGGCTTCAAAGACTCGTCCACAGTTTACATTCTCTCGTATCTTCCTCGTGGTGTTACTTCTGAAGCATAGTTTCGGCTTTCTAGTGGTACTATTTGCAGGGGCCCTCCTCTGCCTTCGACCCATGTTAGCAGCTTTACCAATTTCAGCCATTGAGGTTTGCATAGCCTCTGCGAGTTCTCTATTGCTTCTTGGCAGGCTCCAAGGACCATCCATGCTCGGCAGATTACTACCCTTTCTTCCCATCCATTTGGGACACTACTGTTCCCCAGATCTGCCTTTGGCCTCTGTTCTTCCAGATTTTAGCCTCTTCTGCAGTTTTTCCTTGAACGTTCAGTCTCGGGTTTATTTCCCATCTCTTTCCTGATCCTTTGACTTCAGGGTTCTCGTATCTGATTACGTGATTCCTGGTATGCGCCCTGTTTCTTGTTTTAATGTCCTGGACGGAGCCATCTTCAACTGGGTAATCCTTTTCGGTGGCCCATATCAGTGAGGCGTCTCTTCCCATAAATTGTCCTCTGGTGTTACACATTTCTACGTGTGACATACAGTATGCTATAGGGACATCAATTTCCACTGCCACAAAGATCTTGGATTTTCCCATGCTGTACGGTAGAAGTGCACAGACTAAGCATTCTCCTTCTGATTGCCTTTGTCCTACTTCCTTCATGTGTTGGTACCATATGTTGTTTCGAAGATGGGCTGTGCTGTCCAGGTAATCATTGAGTTCATTGTCATCTTTGTGCGGGCTTCTCTTGATTATCAGCGTTCCTCTGTAGTTTGCAATAACTATGTCCTTGAATGCACTCTCTGCGTCTCGGTGGAGCAGGTTTCCTTGGCAGTATCGCTGTGGTAGGAGAAGGTTTTGCGTTTCTTTTCCTTTCCTTTTGTAATCTTCCATAGATGTTATCTAACCACCATTGGCTCACCAACTTCCCAACGCGTGGCTGTGTCGTGGGCCTGGTGCTTGCTCCTTGCGTTGGAGCTGGAGTGCTTGTTGTTATAGTCTCTGTAGTTCTATTTTTCAGCTCCTCGTGCAGTTTATTTGCTCTAACTATGAATGGGAACAAATGATCTATCAGCATTTGTGTTTTCTCTGTGAGTTCCTTTGTGGCTACTTCTGTTCTTTTAAGGGGTTTTGCTATGCCCTCTCTCTTTGGGTTCTCACTTGGTTCTCCTTGGTTACTTCCACTACTTTCTGGGGCTGGTTGTTCGGTAGGCATTCTCGTTTTCTCTGTTTGCTTCGTTTGGGGTCCTGTAGCCATTGACACTTGCCCTTGTTTGTGTGCATCCTGTGTGTGGGTGCGTGCAGTGGTCAGTGCTGCGTTTTCATTCATTCCGTGCTGACCCATCCTCCAGCTTTTCTCTTCATTCGTTACTTCAAATGTGTATGAATCACCGTTAATTACATTTAATTTTAGTTTGTTAACTTTACCATCAGGTTTTCTTGGAAGTGGAATAACTATATAGGGTCTGGGTGCTTTCGTGGGTCCCAGGCGTTCATTGTCTGGTGGATGCACTGAAATTGGGGCGTTTCGTGCACCGATAAAAAATGCAGCTCTGATTGTCAATGACAGAAACACAATGATAATTACTATGCATATACACATAATAGATCTATAAGATAGCTGGCAGCATTTCCTTCCAGGGAAGTGGGGGCGCCCCTCTGTTGGAGGTAAAACCAAGTTACTGTTCTGAGCCCCCATATCGAACATAAGTCTGTTGTCAGCGTTTAATTATTTTTCTTACTCCGATTTTGTCGCTCAACAGTTCGTGAATTACTAAAGAGACGAGTGCTTCTCAAGTGTCCCCCCTCTTGCGGGTGATGGCAGTAGTCTCTGGGTATGGAGTACAGTTATTTTGCTAGATTATGTAAAAAGGTTAGGCTAGCATCTTTGGCACGTCACATTCGTTATGCATATCTATAATAGGCAAAATCCCAGTGCACTCCTCGAATTTGCTTAGGTCCTGAGGACATGCTGGAACCTGTTCAATGCGAAGGAATGGAAAGATGGTATTACCAAAAATCACACAAAAATAGAATGCCATAAAATAAAAATAAAAATAAAAAACATTAAAAATAAAAATAAGAAAAATAGAAGAAAAATAAAAGTAAAAAAGAAAAACAAGATGGTGAAGTTCTCGTTTCCGCTCCTCTTGATCTGTCCCACGGCGGAAAGATAAAGCACTGTCTCTCTGTCTCCTCGATCTGTCCCACGGCGGAAAGATAAAGCACTGTCTCTCTGTCTCCTCGATCTGTCCCACGGCGGAAAGTCTCACTGGAACCTTCTTAGGTATTCTCGCTGGAAGTTAGATACCTCTACTTGGAGCATGATGCCGTGGAGGAGTGTGCCCATGTGTGAGATATTGGCTGGATCTCTGAGGAAGGTGATGACGTCAACATCTGCAGGCCTTCCCACCATTTCTGGATAGTCAGTCTGTGACTAGTCTGAACAGGACATTATGTGCCAGTTGGGTGTCCTCAGGTGATAGGGACATTTTGTCCTGCTTTGCTGGGTCCTGCTCACAAGCTTTTCTTTTGACTTGAACAGTCTCTGCACTTCCCTGCTGCATGGATTACCACTAGGTGATTTAGCTTAGTCCACAGCTGGTTCAATTGTTCTAGGTTTCTTAGGTCTCTGATAAAAGTGCGTGTGTGCGTGGTTCTTCCGACAATTGCCGGGCGCTTCTCGATTATTTGAAAGAACAGCACGAAGGTGAGTTCATCAATGTCTGCCTGTGGTGGAAGCATTTGTGTCCTTTTCACTGTACTCGGGTAACTCGGTGAAGGCTTCCGCGATGACAGTCAGCAGTTGCCTGATTACTTTCTTGTTAGCAGGGTCTCGAATGAAGTCTGTGACACCGGTTGCTCTCCCTACGAGTGACAGATATGATATCACCACTAACTGGAAATAAGTGAGTACATCCCACGTGGAATTTCTGCTGGGAGATACCATAAGTCCTGTAAACAATGTCTTGACACTGGTTGCTTCAGGATACTGTGATAAGTTCTCAGGAAAGTCTTGTCTGTAGTTTATCAGAGTCTTAGGTTTTCACACTGCTTGGGTGACTTGATTCGAAAGTTCGTGTTATCAACGCTGTTGTGGCTTCAGATGCGCTTCTCTTTACCCTGCAACTTGTGATGCAGAGAGTATTTGTTTTATTGTCCTTTATCACCTTTCTCTCTTTTTTCCAGTGGTAATGTCCAGTTTTGGAAGCCTCGATTTTAAAACAGAGTTCTTTTGCCTTGATTTTGCTGCTCATGCATCCTTCTTCCTCGCCATGGATCTTGTCTCTACGTGCTGAGGTTCCTCCCCGTTGTCTGTGGTTTCTTCGCGGTTAGATGTAGCTGGAGGGCTCTCTCCTATATATGGTTTAATGTCATTTAGGAAGAGCCATGCCCTTCTGCCCTGGAGTTTGACGGCAGAAGGAGTGCAGTCCTCCACGATGAAAGGGCCATTAAATCTTGGTTCGTCCCACCATTTCCTTGTATAATTTTTGATTAAAACAGCATCACCAGGGAAGATGAGAGGCACACATAGACCTTGAGTGGTGTCTGTTTCAGAACTTCCTGTTGCGCTTTGTGCTGTGTTGCTACCCTTTCGTCGTTGCTGCAGTTGGCCTGTAATGAGAGAGATGCTGGAAGTCATGGAGCTCAAATACTCCTGCATCTCGGTCACCAGGACCTCTCTAGTTGGCTGAGCATCACATCTAGTGCTATCTCGGGGGGTAAGAGAGGTCCTCATCCTTCTGCCCATGACTATCTCGTGCAGCGTGAGATGATGATCGGAGCCTGGTTGGTTCCGAAGTGCATACAATGCCAGTGGTAGACAGTGCAGCCATCTGGTTTTTAATGTGAGTTTCAACTTGGCTATCCTCTCCTTTAACAAGCCGTTGAGCCTCTCACATATGCCATTTCCTTCCGGATGATACGCCAACGAGAACTTGTGCTTTATACCAAGCAACAAGCTGATCTGTTCAAAGACTGTGTTGACAAAGTGAGCCCCGTTATCTGACCTTGTTACCTCGGACACCCCTCATCTAGGGAACATTTCCCTCACCAGAAATTTGGCAGCACAGATAGAGTCTTGGTGTGTACAGGGACCTGCTTCTATCCATCTAGAAAATGGACACACCACCACAATTAAATACCTGTACCCATTGCACACTTGACTCATGTCGACATAATCGATATGCAAGTGCTGGAATGGCCCGTTGTGCCGGGGGATAACTCCTCTCACTACTTTCAATGTGTGCCCAGCGGTGAATTGATGGCATATTAAGCAGTTCACACATGCTCCGCCAAATCCAGTGTGAACCAGTCTTCTGCGAGCGTTGCAGCAAGATTTTCTTTTGACATATGAATAGGGTAATGCGATTGCTCCAATGCTATTTTTAGTAGGGCGACAGGCATTACTGGTTTACCAGTGCTGTCTTGCCTCCACAATCCGTCAGAGGGGCTTAAGGAGCACCCTCGACGCTTCCACAAATTCTTCTCCTGAGGTGCTTCCACTTGTAGCTCCATTAGCTGAGTCTGCCCCATGTTGCTATAGGGCTCAGGTGTGGCTCGTGCTACCATCATCCTCTCATGGGTATGTGCCACCTCCACGTCCATGATTATTTCACTCTTGGATGCCATAAGCTTGGCTTCCGTGTCCGCTTCATGATTTCCACATGACACGAAATCCATCCCTTTGGTGTGGGCGGCGCATTTCACGACTGCTATGCCCACTGGGAGCTGTAGTGTTTTTATCAGCCTGTCCAATAAGGCTGCATGCTGCACTGGCGTGCCGTCTGCCCGGAGGTAGCCCCTCCTTTTCCAGCGTTCTAAGCTTGCATGCACGGTAGATGTCACATAGGCGGAGTCACTGTACACTGTTACCTCCTGGTCTGCATGATTCTCAACGGCGAGTATCAGTGCCAACACCTCTGCAGCTTGTGCTGAATAGTGAGATGGTATTCACACACTGACGAGTACCTGAAACTCTCCATTCGCTAGGTGTTTTACCACGGCCATGCCTGTATATCTTAGTCCATCCTCTTGGTTGATTCTTGATGAACCGTCTATGAAAACGATTTCACCGCCTGCCAGGGCATTTTCTTTTACCCTGGGGATTTCGTCATAGAATTCCTCATAATTCGCACAGTCGTGTATAGGTTCTCCCTCTGCGACTGGCTCAGCTATGACCGTACCTGGATTTACAATTTTACATCAAACTATTTTGATCGATGGGTTAGAGATAATCACCTCATAGGCAGATGCTCTCTGAGATGTCAGCGTGCCCTTTGGTTTTTCTAGTATGGCGAATAATGAGTGCTCGACGTACAAAGTCATGGAGCACTCCATTACAATGGATGATGCCTTCTTGATGGCGAATGCGCCGGCAGCTAGATTTTGTTCGCATGGGAAGTGGCCTCTCATAACCGGGTCCAGACTCCCGCTGTAATACGCTCGGGGCTTATACTGAGCGAGTACTGCATCATAAAATTTCCATCGGTATGTGAAAAAAGGTAGAATTCCTCTGCATAATTTGGAATCCCTAAAACTGGGGCCTTACAAATCGCCACCTGAGTTCTGCAAACCTCTTTTCCATTGTATCAGTCCATTCAATTTTTTCCTTTGTTGCCTGGGCTTTCTATAAAGCCTGAAGCAAGGGCTTGGTATACGAGCTGTAATCGAAGACCCATGCTCTGACATAATTGCATAGGCCTAAGAAGCTTTGCATTTATTTTATCGTGAGCGGCTTAGCTGTGTTCATGATAGCTTCAGCCCTTTCTGGGGTCACCTTTTTCCCCTTGTGTGAGATCAGTTGACCTATGTATAATACCTCTTGTTGACAGTATTGTAACTTTTCCTTGTCAACTTTATATCCTTTCTCAGCCAGTATAGTCAGCAGCTGGACAGAATCGCGCCTGCATTGTTCATCAGTGATGCTGCAGATCAGAATGTCGTCTACGTACCGCAAGACAACACTGTCTACTGCAATATTGCTTAGGTCCATTTGCAGGACTCGGTTGAAAATGGAAGGAGACTCAAAATACCCCTGTGGCAACCTCGTGCTCTTCAGGCGCATTTGTCTGAAAGTAAATGACGTCAGATCTTCTGAGTCACGGTGCAACAGGATTGAGAAAAACGCATTTTTCAAGTCAATCACCGTGAAATATTTTGCCTCAGTGGGTATGTTGCATAGAATTGTAGATGGATTAGGGACTAGAGGGAACTCGGCTTCAAAAATATCATTTAATGCTCTTAAATCTTGGATTAAACGCCAAGACCCTCCCTTCGACTTCTTGACGGGGTAAATCACTGTGTTACAGGGTGATTCTGACGTCACTAGGATGCCCTGCTCCATCATGGCAGAAAATTGTCTTTGCAATCCCTTCATCCGCTTCTCTGGACATGGGATATTGTCGCGCTCTTGGTAAAATTGCTCCTGGTTTTAGTTTAATTTTCCCTCTCCTGCCTCTTTCAGGAGGCCTACATTTTAGGGCCTTGTAGTCCATACTGTGACAGGCACTTGGGCCATGTCCTTTTCAAAGTACTCTGGACGTATCAGTGCCAACATCATTCTCTGAGGTACCTCCCGTTTGATCATTTTGACCCAAAATATGAGACTCACTTCCACCCTTGTCTCTTCTAGGTCAGGGGCTTCTTCGAACAGATTGTCATCAGTGACGTCAGTCACTCGATACCCTTCTTTGATGGCGATAATCGCGCACCATTGTCTACCATTGTCATCGTATCCTTCGACCAATGCTACTTTCCCTCGCACTGCGGCAGATTGTATCATTAAGGGAAATACTTGTCCCTCTTCTTCATGTATCGGTATTCTTGGTCTGAATAAAAACTCATCAGGGGTTCTCATTGTTCTGTTTGCGAGGCCTGGCAATCCTGCCATGAGCGCCCGCACGCCATATGCGAAAACATCTGGCTTTAATGGTATAGTCCTCAAGGCTATACGTCTGAGTATGCTCTGATCATTTCGCATACCGTTGAATAATGCATTCCTGGAGTAGAGCATACTATGCCCTCCTCCGTGAACGAGATGTCATATTCAACTTCATCATTAAGTCTCGACCCAGAATGTTTACCGGGGTCTGACGTGAATACAATAGGGGTACATTCATTTCGCACTTTCCTACAGAGACTGGGAGCGCGTCTGTAAAGGGAACTCTACTGTGAGCTCCTGTGTAACTCTGAGTATCTATGGCCTCGCTGGACAAGGAAAACTTGCCTTCTCGTATGCACGAGCGCATTGCACCCGTGTCAACTAAGAAGGAATATTATTTACCCCCTATGACGACATTCACTCTAGGTTCCCTATTAGGGTCTGGTGTTACTGATAGGATAGAGCACATCAGAGTCCCCCGTGAGCTTTCCTATTTCATATAGAAATTCAGCCCACTGAATACTTGTGGATTTACCCCATTTTCAGGGTTGACTCCCCCTCCGGAGTCAGTGCCCTGAGACATTTGCGGCAGTGCCTGTTGGGATTGTCCCTGTGGCAAGTTCCCCATGTTTGGGGGTTGAACCCCTTGCAGCGCACCTTGCTGCAAGCTTGGCGCCTGCTGCTGCACTGTGTAATTCTGTGCACCGCCTTGTTGTGGGACGGCAGGTTGATTCACCATGCCTGTTCCGATTCCTTGGCCATTTTGCCACATGCCTTGGCTTTTGCACACGCGCGCCACATGTCCTGTCATTCCACACAGCCAACACACTGGCGGTGGTCGGGCCATCTGTCCATCTAGTGTAGCTGGACTGCCCATCTGCGCGTTCTGAAAGCCACCTTGATTACTTTGAAAGCCTCCCTGATTACTCTGAAACCCTCCCTGATTACTCTCCCTCTAAATCCCCTACCCCTCGGGTAAAATCACGCGCTACCCTGGTTATTCTGGGATGGGTTAGCTGCTAGTTGTGCGCTTGGTTCAACTGGGATTGTCAGCATGGCCCCCTCGAGAGCATATTTTGAGAGTTTCTTTTGCACCAGCTTCGCTTCCTCACCTTTACGAGTTGCCTCTTTTGTTCGGTTCTTTTCTTGCAACAATCTACAGTAGTGTGCAATTGTCAACTGTATATCGGCCCATTGTTTGGCTTCTATTCCTACCAATTTCTTGAGCTGTTTTTGCAACGGTTCAGGCAACCCTTGGCACAATATATGGTAGAATACAGGGAGAGATTTCGTCCAAGACTCATGCGTTTCGAGCACCTACGCATCTTGAAAATTCAGGATATAAATCAACGGATCCTCTGACTCTTTCATTTTCCGAGTCATTATAGCTCCCATATCAGACGTGTCTGGGTACAGCGTTCGTAGCGCTTTCCATACTGCTGCTCTACAGTTATTAAATGGCGCTTTGCCATGGGAAGTGTTAATTATGGTTACCCTAGGTTATCCGGCTCGTTTCCATACATTGTCTGCCCTTTCACCAAGTATGGCGATTAGGAGGCCCTTAATGTCCCCTATAGCTAAGGTGACTCGCCCCGTCATTTTCTCTAACTCATGTATCCACTTCTCGGCTCCCGAAGTCAACATTGGAAGCTTGTTTTGCAGGTTTTCTCGATCCAAATGCGGCCATGGAATATATTGTGGTCTTGCTCCCCCCTTTTCAAGCAGTGGGAATTGGAATGCGCAGTCTTCCTTCTCTTTCCCCATAGCTCTCCTGTCTATCGCTGGGGTAGCATTCCCGCATCTCTGTCTACTTGGCAATGCCCTTAATCTGTCTGCATAGGTAGGTGCTGGCACCCCCTCTGACCGTGGGGAGTTCCCTCATGTCGGCCAGGCTGCGCGACAGACTTCGATGTCCTGGGTGCAGACTCGCTAGCGTCTGACCCTCATACCCCTTGGTCCCTTGGGAGACGCTTTTTGCGCCATCTCCCTTCTTCATGTGCCTCGTCCTCTGTCTCTTCACCAGAGTCGGATGCTAATTGCTCCCAGTTCACGCAACTCCTTGCATCTGCTTCGTCCTGACCAATCTCCAGCCTGTCTAGGGACAGTCCCCTGCTCCCACTACTTCTGGTGACATCCTCAGTGTCATATAGCTGAGTGCTTTCAAAGTGCTCGTCTCCCCTTCCCCCTTGGGAAATTTGTTCCAGCCCCATCTCATTGTGTATCTTATCGATTGTTACTCCGATGCTTCTGGTGTCGAAGTCATCTTCAATATTCATCTCACTCGTACCTGGTACTGAGTCATTTGCAGGAAAGAATTCTTCGATGTCTTCCCATTCTACAATAAGATTGGGTTTTTTGACTTTCTGCTCCAAATATTCAAGATCCAGTGCCCTCTGTCTGTTCTTACGTTCTATTTCCTCATCTATTTCCTTGCGCTTCCTCGCTTCTTCTCTAGCCTTATCTACTTCCCTCATCCTTTCGTTTCTACGTTCCTTTGCCCTTCTAATTTCCTCCTCGTCTCTTCTCTTCACTCTCTTCTCACGTACCTTTTGCTCTTCTTCCAACCTTTGCTTATTCTGTCTGTACTGATCATAGGCTGCCTTCTGTTTGCAATCGAGCTGCTTCTCTTGCTCTTCGCGATATAGTTGTTCTCGCTTCAGCATATCCTTCCTTCTTATCCTTTCGTCCCTCATTTCCTTCTCCTTTTCTCTCTCCCTTCTTTGCGTCTCATCAGACTTCTCTCTCGGTCTCACATCATCACTTCATTTTCCATCGAGTTTCAATAATATCTATCCTCCCATCCATTCGTCTTTTGCGAAAGCTATCTCATCTGTTCTGTCTTTACTTCCTTTCCATTTCTTTCCCTCTCTCTCCTTAACGAGAGGTGCACAACTCTGTGCCTGGTCATTCCCTTCATCATTGCGTCTCTCCTTGTCCCTCGGAACTGCGGAGGCAAGATTAATTTCATGGTGCTTCCCTTTATTGTCGTCTATACTGTACGTAGGCGACTTATATGCGGGGTTGCTATACCCTGTGGCTGCCTTTAGTTCTCTTAGCGGGTAAAGTCCCTCGGACTGACTTCCCTCGATGACTGGCTCAGGCGGGGCTGGAGGCGCGGTACGCGTCTCACCCCCCTCCGTGCATACGTTTAATATCTAGTCTGCGGGTAGTTCTTCCTCCTTCGCCTGTTCGAACATCTTCCAAAGTTCTAGAACAGCGAGGCGTTTCTCTAATTTTTTGCCTGTGTATGTGGCGTGTAGGTAAGTCGTCATGTGTTGTAAAACGGCTTTAGATAAGGACCCCTTTTATGGCCAAGGTATAAACATCGTGTGGGCGGTACCTTTAACCCACTCCGCGCTGTACTTTTTAAGCTTAGGTACATGCTTGGGTAACAGCTTACACAGATGTGCAAGTGGGGTAACCTCCTCCATTCTCAATTTTGTTACCAACAATACTTATGCAGTGTCACCACGTTCACCAGCATGAGCGAGCACCAAGTACACAAGCTCCAATCCAATCTTTTCCCGCCAAAGGTTTATACTATCAATTTACTCAAAACATCAATTCATTGGCGATTCCCTCTCAGTTACAGAATCGCGTAAAACCAAATTTTATTTCAAACAATCAATGATACAGTTCTTTTCACATTTGACATACATCCGAACACATATGACAGACACTTGACAGACTAGATGGACACCACCGGTCATACATATACCTGCCTTCTAATCAATACCCCGCCATGGAGTTTAAACAAACCCCTTTGATGCCGTCTTTAAAAGTCACCATAGTCTAATTGTCCCCCATTATGTGGGCTCTGGGTTCACGTTTCTTCTGACCGCTGTATTAAAGCGCAGGAACAAGGCGAATCCTTACTTTTTTAATCTCAGGTGTCCCTCCTGGTATCCTTCATTTTCTCTCGGGTGTCCCCCCGGTAACCACTTGTTTTCTCTCGGGTGTCCTCCCGGTAACCACTTTTTATCTCGGGTGTCTATCCCGGTAACCACTTTTTATCTTGGGTGTCTATCCCGGTAACCACTTTTTTTATCTGGGATGTCTATCCTGGTAATCACTTTTTATCTTGGGTGTCTATCCCGGTAACCACTTTTTATCTCGGGTGTTTAACCCGATAACCACTTTTTTATCTCGGGTGTTTATCGCAGTAACCACTTTTTATCTCGGATGTCTATCCCGGGAACCACTTTTTTTATCTCGGGTGTCTATCCCGGTAACCACTTTTTATCTCTTATACTTGAGTCATTAACCCCTTATATATATACAGTCTTCTCTACTTCTGACTATTTTATTTTTTTTTCTCCGCCACCCTTCGTTACCTTTCCCTTACTTGTTCTAATGCCCACAAGACATTTGCCAAAGTAACAAGTTTATTGTTTCACTCACCGCTCACATCACATCTTTTCCTCTCTGGAACCTCGGGATCACCGCTCTTTCCTCTTCAGCCTCTTGCAGTCTTTTCGTCCGATTGGCTGCCCGTGGGAATGAGAAGGGTTATGCTTGGAAAGCAGGTTCCTTCAGACCCACTGCAGATTTTTCTAAATTATTCTATCATTGTCCACGGGAAGCTTCTCAGTCTACTCAGCCGGAATGGCGAAAGGACTTGTGATATTGCCAAAGGCCTAGAGTTACTTAGTGCCGTCGGTCTATAGGTGTCTTAGAATTATATAATCAATAATCGATAGCCGTAACCATCCTCATGCTACCAAGTGTACTGGAGAGGCGGATTGTCCTCTGACGGGCCCATAGGTCAGAACACACTCTCTAGTACCTGTAAGACAAGTTAGCTGCACCATGTGAGGAATGGGGGTGCAGGATTCACTTACTCCAACACAACTCAATAATGAGGACTCAGTAGTTTGGCAAAGGGAAGTCCGTTTAATGACAAGCACAGAAAATGGGGAAACAATTGGAAATCAGCAGCACTGCGATCACCTATCTCGCTTCAACTTCCCCGAACTTCATTCAAACAGCAACAGTTATAGTCAAAACTCGTCATCAATGACGTCTAACTCTACAAGTTTGTCACGCAATATAATTGGCTAGAAAAGGTAACTTTACTATAGGTGCTATATCTTTATATGGTAACAGAGCATGCAGATTGGATATCTCTTATCGGGTGGGCGTCTACGCCCCTGCCTCTACATCACACGTGATAGACATCACTACAAGTACGACGTCCTATTGGTTCTACTAACTATAGGACCCTAGATAACTTGGTCCATTGTGATTGGGCAGGTTACACCCCTAGACATAAATCTCCATTTTAATTAGCAGCATGCAGAATGGACACCCAGGTGCCTCATGTCCCAAGATTCACCCTGCCTCCCTTCCATCAATCAGAGCTTTTGGGCTATGTGTCAATTAGTTGGCTGGGTATGGCCTCGAAACTGTAGCCTCTTATCTGGAGAAGTTATGGCATCCTTGGATCTGGGTGACATCAGCCGTTGGTAACTCTTCGCGCCCGGTTGGTCACATGTCTGTTCACTGTGAATCTGCTTCAGTTTCCAGCTTTTTGTGTATTTGATTCTTCTTTAGCCTCGCCACCTGCCTGGGCCCCCCTTATCTTGACCTTCACGGGGCTGGCTGGTATGCTCTGCAGTTTCGATTCTCCAGCATTGCCGCTCTCCCCCTTCCTTGGGTTGACCTTGAATTCCCAGGGATGAACTGCTCCTTGTTGATTTTCAATTCCGCTCCTTCTCCTGGCTTTGACTGGGATATGAAACCTGGCCTGTTAGGCCTCTGATCGCCTGGGCATACTTCAGCTTTACAAAATGGAGTCGCACTTGTATAGCGTGCCTTATCGAGGTAGATATATGGTTGGCGCTTGCCGCTCTATTCTTCTACTAAGCATTGCAAGCAGTACTGTTTTCTTAGCTTCTTGCGTTCCAAGCCTATTTACACGCGTTAACTGGTTGGCTACTTCCATTGCCTCGTAGCAACATTTCCTTACGTTTCAACATTGTCTCTTCTCCTGTTTCCATTACATCTATTTTCACAGCTGCTTGCACTGGCGTGTTATCTTTGACAGCCCTTTTGTTCGTTCGCGAGTCTATCTGGGCCCTTGTGTCATTTCCACTGGCCACCCATTAAGGCTCTTTGGGTCTCTTCGTGGACCGTCTGTAGGTATTCTCCTTTTTGTCTCAGCTGCTGGTATGGTTGTCTAAGAGGGTATCGTGCAGCCCATGGTTGTCTAGTTACGGGTGCTTCAACAGGTATTGCTCTTCTGATGTACACTGGGCAGAGCCCGAGTGCTGCTCTCTGTTGGTTCATTTGCTCCTCATATGTCACATACCTTGGCGAGTACGCTCCTGGTACCTCGAAATGGGGGGCTGGGGTGCAGGCCATGTCTGGGACCTCCTCTACACCTTATCTTTCTTTCTTACTTTTCATTGAAACCTTCTTTACTCTAACGTCACCAACAGCAAGCTGGTGCACCGACTCGGATCCACGTGCCTCCCGTTCTATATCCGGATCTTGTGTACATCCCTAGAAAAGAGTATTCATTTAGTCCTTCGCACTCATGGCTTACACAGATAAACTCGAACATCGTGCATGTCATTTTGTCAAATTATACATTTTGGATTTCACCTGATTGATGGTTAGCTTAATCAATCTAAGTTGACTGTACGAAGAACACTACTTGAAATGTTGCACTCAAGCAATTTGCAAAAACCGCTTGTTTCTAATATTGCCACAGTCTAATAGTATCACATCTAAGACCGACTTTCTTTCATTCGAAGGTACTGTCACTACGCATATCTCTGGCTCCGGATCGACTATAAGGGATGATGTAATTGTAGTGGACGCTCCAGCATCTCCCTGAAACACAGTACTTGCATTAGTATGGATGAAAAAATTGGAAATTGAACACACACATTGGGACGCAGATATTGGTACATATCAATAGCAAAACATTAATGAAACATTGTGTAAAAGAATGACACGATATGTAAATATGATCAGATTATCTCATTCAATGGAACTGTCAGTACGCATACCTCTGGCTCTGGATCAACTACAAGGGATGATGTGATTGTAGTGGACGCTTCAGCATCTTCCTGAAACACAGTACTTGCATTAGTATGGATGGATATATTGGAAATTGAACACACACATTGGGACGCGGACATTAGTATATATCAATAGCAAAACACTAATGAAACATTGTGTAAACGAATGACACGATACGTAAATATGATCAGATTATCTCAAATTCCATGCATAAAACAAGTCTGGAACAGAATTGCTAAGTAAGACTACCTGATACTCGCTTGAAGTGGGTGATGACTCCATGCAAGACATGGATGCTGAATCTTGTTCCTTCATATTCAGTGCATAGTCATGGAGTTGTAAAGGGAAAATATTATTTGATTTAGAAATGGTAATTTATTTTGAAATGTTTTTTATTAGCATTTTTGTTAACAATAACTTGCAGAAAAAAGAGGAGAAAGGAAAGAAAAACACAAAATAATATAACAACAAAACAATAGGTGGTCTTCACATTAATGTGACATCAAAACAATAAGTGGTCTTCACATTGTTAACATCGGGGGGTCAGGTCTGTGGGTGGTGTGGGAGGAGTCCGGCAGAGGGGGAGACCAGGTTGTTCAATAGCTGTGTGTTTAGGCATAGTAGTTCAGTACTCAGTCATTGTAGCACCAAAGGGACTGATGTTTGGTACTCACAGGGGTTTATCATCAGATGGGTGAAACACATTCCATACCAACACATCCCAGGCCTCGTATGCAGGGCTTTGTTCGCCCCTCTCCTTTGCCACACTTTCACCCCATACAGTGGCCTCAGAGCCCGACCAGCGCTCAAGTTCAGCGTGCCATTTGGTATATTGTGGGCCCCCAGGTTTCTTCCATGCCATAAAAATGGTTCTCTTGGCCAGCACACATGCCATATCCATTAATTTGACTAAGTGCCGGAATTTGCTTACCGTCGTATAGGAGCCTAAGAGGCATGTCTTTGATGTCCACTCATAGCGTGTCAACCCCGCCCTCCTGCATGTCTGCTCAATTCTGGCCAGAAACCACACACCCTCAGACATTCCCAGAACATGTGCATTATGTCAGCGTTTTCTGATTTACACCAAGGGCACAGTGAGTTAGCAGTAGTGCTGAACCTAGCGATTCTGTCCGGTGTCATGTATGTCCTGTAGAGGACGTTCAGTTGGATCAGACGGAACCTAGCATTTCTTGACACTTATTGGGGATATGCCAGGATTCTTTCCCACTCATTCTCTGTGATAATGCTGCCTGCATCCACCTCCCACCTCTGCTTCAACCGCTTGTTCTTAGGGTTCGGCCTCTCTGAAAGTTGACCATAGAGCCTAGACACCGGCCTCCACCAATGTCCTAGGTTGTGAAGTAGTGTTAGCAGCGGTGCTGCCTCCGGTTCCTCCGGCCAGGTTGCCCATGTGTTGCTCGCCACCTTTCTGATCTTCTGTTACCAAAGAAATTGACCTGTGGGTAGTCCTTCCTTCTATCTAATGTTGTCAAAATCTTTGAAAGAGCCCTCCTCGTACAGATCTCCCCAAGTGTAAATATTGTGTCTTTCCCATAACCTGATCGTGGGTAGATCTGCCCCAGTGACCTTGAGGTCTACAGCTATCGGAGTATCAGGTGAATAAGGGTGGTTTTGTCCCATTAGTTTCAGTGCTCTTCCCCAAACCTTCCTCCCCAGCAGCACAACCATTGGCTGCATCGTAAGGCAGTCCAGTGGTGCCCATAGTACCTCTTTCAGGTGCACCAGTGCCACTCGTGCTTTGAGTATGCTCGTTTCTGAGGTGACCTCGTCTGCCAGCCATTTGGCCACATGGCCAAGTTGCACAGCTAGGCAGTATCTTTCCAGATCCGGCAGCTGTATCCCGCCCGACCTGTAGGGTAGCATCATGGTCGCCAGTGAGAATCTATGTTTGGAGTGGCCCCATAGCAGTTCCCTCCGTAGTTTTTCCAGTAATCAGAAGAAATTAACCGGTATGTAATAATGAACATTACGGAAATAGTAAAGGAATCGTGGTAGGACTATCATTTTAGTTATGGCCACTTTGCCCATAACCGACAGTGTCAGCCTACCCCAGAATTTCATGGAGTTACGGAGCCCCTGTACAGCCACCATCGTGTTACCACCATGTGTCTTCTCCGGGGTGTGCCAAATGTTAACTCCTAGATATTTGAATTTGTGTTTAAGCCACTATAGCCCGACCTGTGGGAAGGCCTCCTCGCTCATTCTTGCTAGTCCTGCTAGCGGAAATATGCATGATTTAGCAGCACTAAAGTGGATTCCCGATACCCGGGCAAAGTTTTGGAGCACATCCATGATCACAGGAATGTTTAGGTGTGGGTTTCTCAAATAAAGAAGTACATCATCCGCGTACAGGGACACAACGTGATCTACTCCTGCCACTCGTATGCCCGCGCCAAAGAATTGCTTCCTTATGTAGATTGTGATGGGCTCTAAGCCCAGGATATAAAGCATTGGGGATAATGGGCAACCCTGGCGTGTGCCCCTCCGGATGTCCCACAGCGCTGAGACAGTCCTCCCTGTTTTGACCTTTGCCAGCGGTGCCTCGTATAGCAGTTTGATCCATTTTACGAAGCCTCTGCCCAGCCCAAATTGGTTCAGGGTGGCAATCAACCACTCCCAATAAATGGAGTCGAACGCCTTCATAGCATCTAGGGAGATCACTGCATATTGCTCTTGTTCATTTGCAGTCTGTGCGATAATATGCTGGAGTCTTCGTAGGTTCCCTGTAGTACTTCTGCCCGGCACAAACCCATTTTGGTTGTTGTGCACTATGGTTTCTATAACCCTTGACAGCCGTTTTGCCAATATTGTCGTGAGGATTTTGATATCGTAATTTAGCATGGCAGGCGGTCTATATGATCCGCAATCGTGTAGGGGCTTCCCAGGTTTCGGAATCGGGACCACTAGTGTTTCACGCATACATTTGGGTAGTATACCCGTTTCGTATGCTTCTTTAAATGTCTCGTGCAGCAAGGGCGCTAGCGCAGAGCCGTAGGCTTTGTAAAACTCCAGGGGCAACCCATCACTCCCCGGTGTCTTGCACATTGCCAGCGATTGTATCGTCTCCTGTATGTCCTTTACTGACAGTTCCTCATCGAGCATATCTCGCTGTGCCCTGTCTAGCGCAGGTAGTCCTATTTCCTCTAGCATATCTTGTATGTCTTCCTGAGGTACCTGTTATTCGTGGTCGTACAATTGAGAGTAGAAATCTCTAAATGCTTCATTTATAGCTAATTGCAAGGTGTGTAGCGTGCCAGAGTCATCTCTTATGGCTATAATTGGGTGTTTTGGGTTCTCCTTTTTACACAACCACGAGAGCAGCCTCCCCATTTTGTCTCCCTCCACGTGGGCTCCGGTTGTCTTAGCCATGTAGTCAAACCTGGACAATCTGTCTCAAGCTCCCCGGCACTCCTCTCTCACTTCAGCCAGTTCTAGTTCCACCTCTCTGGATTTTAGGGGGCTGGCCTCTAGCTGCTTGATCTTACCTTCTCCCTTTTCAAGCTCGTCCCTGAGCATCCTCCTTACACCTCCCACCCTGGGAATTACTTCTCCCCTGATCACCACCTTCAGTGCCTCCCATGTGGTGTCCCATCTCCTGACGCTTCCCACGTTAGTGTCCCTGTATTCTACTATTCTGTCTCTAAGTTCTTCCCTGAAGGGGATATCGGTAAGGGCATCTGTAGGCATGCACCACAGTGGTATGGGGGGTCTTGGGCCTCTTAGCCTCCATTTTATGGTCAATGGCGAGTGGTCTGAAATTGTTCTGCCTAGGTAAGTGGCCTCCTCCACCTGGGGCAGCTGAGCCCTGTCTAGCAGTAAATAGTCAATCCTGGTGTAGAGATTGTGTGGAGGCAAGTAGTTTGAGTATTCCCTGTCCGTTGGATGCAGTTCTCTCCACACATCCACCAGATCAATACTCCTAATCACCCTATTCAGTGCAGTCGGAGTAGGTGGGGGCCCCTGCAGCGATGGGCTGGATCTGTCTAATGTGGGATCACGCACGCAATTGAAGTCCCCACCCCATATAAAGAAGCAGTCTCGGTATGGCGCCAATTTTGCTCCAAGCGCAGCCAGGTATACTGCAGTGCAGTGATTGGGGAGGTAAGCGTTCACTATGCAGATCTCCTGCTGTTCTATACTCCCTATCAAGTATCTTCCTCCTGCATCGGCTTCTTTTGTCAGGAGACAGATTGGGACCCCAGCACTAATCCAGGTGCAGATCCCTCAAGCATATTTGGAGTAGGAAGCCCCAAACCCCTGTCCACCCCAGTAATCCAACACTCTGTCATTTCCTTCAGCAGTGAGGTTTTTCTCCTGTAGTAGGGCTATAGAGGCCTTCTTCCTCCTCAAGTAGGATTTAATTCTGTTTCTGCGTATGTACGAACCCACCCCCCTCACGTTCCAGGTTAACACTTTCAGGTCAACTGCCATTTCCATTCACAGAGAGCCCCATGCCTCCCGCCCTCCTCCCTGGTCCCCCGCCACCTCCTGGGTGCTCCCCCTGCACATTCTTCTGTCATTCAGAACCATGTAACTCCCCGGCTCCGGCCCCCCTTGAACCCTGCCTCCACCCCCTCCCAGCCCCAGCAGCCCCCTTTTCCATTACCGTTCCACCCCTCTGTGAACTCGTTTTGAAGACCATATGATATAACAGCCAACACTTTAAACTGAACAGTCTGCATCCAACATGTGCAGAGACCAACTGGCCTTTCACCATTAATGAAAAACTGCGCTCAGCAGCCGCGCTCCAGTCACAGCACTCGAGTGCTCCCGCATCTTCTTGACCTATCCAGGTCTTCATGTGCGAGTGTGTGCGGTGTCAGCAACAGGCTGGCACCTGACAGTTCGTAGGGGTAGACCGTTCCCTGGAGTAGTGTTCAGGTATTGTCCCGTCTTCATGTCAGATCTTTATACGCCATGTAGTCTAGTGTGAAGTGCGCTTCATGGTGCAGTAGCTCCCTGTGCAGGTGGCCCTCCCCCTGCCACCATGCTCATTTCCAGTTTACGTTTTCAGGTAACTCGTTCGTCGCCCTGGTCCAGATTGTTGTGCTCCATCCACATCCTGGCCGCTGCTGATGTCTCCAAGAAGACCGGCTTCCCTTTGTGGATTACTTTAAGTCTGGACGGGTACATCAGCATGTATTTAAGCTGGAGCTGCCTAAGTCTTGCTTTTATTGGTACAAAGGAGTTTCTCCACCGTTGGACTAGTGGTGTATAGTCAGGATATATTGCTATGCTTGAGTTGTTGCGGCTGATGACTCTGCCCTCTGTTGAGAATTTAAGGATAGCTTCTCTGTCCCAGAAGTTAAGTATTTTCGCTATAATGGGACGCGGATATGAGCCTGGCGGTGGTCTTTTCTGCAAGGACCTGTGGGCCCTCTCCACCACAAATCCTTGGGACAGTTTTTCCGCCCCCAATACCTGCAGGATCAGGTTTTCTACAAACTAGTAGGGTTCGGGCCCTCCATCCCTTCCGGGACCCCTAGTAAGTGCACATTGTTGCGCCGAGCGTGACCTTCGGCTTCCTCGGCCCTGGCCTCCAGAGCTGCGTTCTTTCTTTCCAGCTCTGACAGTCTATTCTCCAGGTTACTGGTAGTGGCCATAGTGTCTTTCAGGTCCTGTTCAGTATTTGTGACCCTTTCAGTGAGATTATGGATGTCTTGCCTCATTAGTAGCATGTCAAATTTAACTTCAATGATTTTGGTATCTATAAACGTTTTCAGGGCAGCGATTGCGTCCAGTACCTGGCTGTCTTTGGTTTCGGCTTTCTTATCTGGTGGGGCTGCTTATGTCGCTGTTTTGCCCTTTGGTTGTCCCTTGGACGAGGCAGTGTTGAATGAGTCCATGATTGTGGCCTTTTCTTTATTCTTTCCTCTGGACTGAGAAATGTTGCAGCGCTGCCTGTCTCGGTTACGCCTGGCTTCCCCTAGCTCTGTGTGCCTCCTGCAGAGGGCAGGTGGTGTAGTTCACGTGGAGCACTGGTGTTCCAGTCCCTGCTGCTTCCCAATTGCGGGTTTAAGGCCCAGCACTGCTCGTGTGGCGCTGTTTCAGGATCACGTCCAATTTTACCCTGCCACCTTGCCAACTGGCGGTGCCTCTTTGCTGCATGCCAGGCACAGCACCGGCCCAAATCGACCAGTGCCAGCTATTCCTCTGCGTGTCCCACAGGAGCCTGCTGCTTTGGGCGCAGGGCAGTGATTTGTTCAGGGCGTCTAGCGGAGCAGCTCCACATTCCAAGCTTGTTGTGTTGAGTGGTACAGTACTCTTCAGTACTCTTCACAGTGGGTGGGGGCATACAGCCTGCTGCTCGGCAAGATGGCTCCCAGCGTGGTGGATTACTTCCTCCCTCCTTCCGTCCCCCACTCCAGTGCTAGTTCACCGCCGCCGCACTAGACCTTGTGTTGCTTAGGTGCCTGGGTCTTACTTGTGGGCATTAGTTCCCAGTGTGACCTGAGGTCCCTCGCACACCGTGGGTGCAATCCGAGTTGTTGTGCCCCCTCCGTTTCCCAGGCAGCCCAGGCCAGCCACTATATTCTAGGCTCGTGTGCTGTTCCAGTATAGTGGGGTCAGCCAGGTGGGGAACCACTCCTGGGGGGGCGCGAGCCACACTCCAGTCCACGGCACGTCTTCTGCGCCTGCAACGCACTCCCAGCCTGCTATTATTGCTGCCCCTCACTTTGACCAGCTTCGCGTGCCCAGACAGGCACTCCTACGTCCCTGCACCTTCTGGATGGTTTCCGTGCATTTTCACCCGCTTCTCAAACGCCGGCAGAGTTCCTGGCCCTGCAGGTGCAGCTAGGGCCAGCTGTTGCGTCTCCCCTAGCTCCGCTGCACCTTCTCTGTGCTCCTTTTCCGACTCAGCCACGGACCTCCATTTCAGATGCGGCCAACCGGGGGAGGGGAAAGCCTCAGTAGGGTTGGTGCCCACCGACAGGACCGCCCTCTTTTTTCAGCAGCCCACCACAGGAGCGCTTTGGCAGATTCGGCACCTCCTCAGCACCATTCGTCTCTAGCCCCAGACCAGGGCACTTGCTGCAGGCCGTTGCCGCACTGCTAGTCACAGGGCCCAAGTGTCCTGGTGAGCCCCTCCCCCACAGCTGCCCTCGTCCTCGCTCAGGCTGCCATTTCTTCGGCACCCCTGGGGCTCATCCACGGGCCTCGTTGGCCTGGATGCAGGCTCTGATTTTCCTCAGAACTTTGCCCGGAAGCTGCAGAAATGCTTGTGCTGTTAAGCGCTGCTGTTTTTGGCCATATTAGATGCAATTAATGGCGAGTTAAGTATCTTATAGTAGGATCAAGACCGGAGCTTAGCCCTGACACAGCCTCACGCTATGAGCTCCAGCCACGCCCCCGATTTAGAAATGGTAATATTAAAAATTGGCATGAAAGGAGACTGATTACGAGAACATTATGCTTATTTCAAAGCATAATATAGCATAGTTATCTGGGCCCGTAAATCAATTTTCTATGAGCGTTCTAAAACCAAGGACTGATGTTTAGCAAAATGGTCTCTATTTAAAAAGCAATACAATCTTATACATATGGAAAGTATTATAAGTGACATTTACACCTAAAATACCAATCAATCCATTTAGTTACCAAGGCCTATAGCTAAATCCGAACTGTGACTCACCTGAGGCGGCATGTGAACAAATAGAGTTGGAATAGCATTTGGGAGCAATTTCCTAGTCGTTCTGAGTTGATTCTTCTTTGTGTACAAGGATGTGTCGTACATATTTGGGGTAAAGTGCAGGCTGCAGATGCGGTATCGATCACCCCTCTTGTCCTCCAAGACTTTTTTGACTCTACTTTCAAGCTCTTCTGGCGCACATCCGCAATATCTGACCCATTCTCTAATTCGATCTACAGTCTTTGGGTATACATGCATTGTAGTGCTTTCAGATTTCTCATGGGTCTAAGAAGGACAACCAAAAATCGAACATGCAGGCATTGTTGTAAATTCTGCAAAAAAAGGTTACCATTATTCGAAAATTACTTTGCATAAAAACGTGAGAAAGAAGGAATTATACCATACATTCTTCAACGCAAGCTATGTTTTGGTCACCACAGCAAAACCATTGCAGCGTGGGCGGCTGTATTATATGATAACTTTCATAAACATTTATTTGATGTGACGAAAATCAGATCATGTTACTCGTCCCTTGAATGTGCTATCATGCATCAAAAGGAAATATGCTTATATTATAGAAACGATCCACTACGGATGCAATTCGATGCCAATTGACACTGATGACAATTGATATATCGATAACATAACAAATTAAACTCAAGACAATGGCAAAGAGACAAATGAACATAACACTACTGAGTACGTTACTTCGAAATTGATAGAAATTTAGAGTTGAAGGAGATATGATTAAGATACATGCCCTTACCTTGACCCACAAACAGTTAGATTCAGCCAGCAGAGTAGTTAGTGGCAGGAGAACAGGGAGATGTTCACAGGTAGCACGACGACAAGCAGATTAGCATTGGTCACCGGGATTCTCAGGTAGCACTTTCACGAGTTGACTTGCAATGCTCAAAGATGCTCTCATGATAAATATCAAGTGGTTTATAAAGAATTACAAAAAGGGGTGTGTATGTGAATGAATGACGTGTATATGTCGTGATATTATGTGGATTGCAGGGGCACGGCCTGCTTCAAGGGGAGCCTGTCTGGAGACACGGGGTCTGAGGAGGGCATGTGAACAATGACCCCTGCGCGTTAGATACCTTTGAAATGTACATGGTGTTTGGCACCTTGGCCGTTCGCGCCCCTGACAGCACCCTTTGCAGCGCACATCCACCGGTGCCAACTACCTTTGATAATGGAGGGGGGATGGATGGGCCTGGGGTGTGCAGATAAGGCACCGGAACACTGCTGAATGGAGACACACTTATGAGGATTGCAGGGGCGCCGCCTGCTTCAAGGGGAGCCTGCCTGGAGACACGGGGTCTGAGGAGGGCATGTGAACAATGACCACTGCGCGTAAGATACCTTTGAAGTGTACATGGTGTTTGGCACCTTGGCTGTTCGCGCCCCTGACAGCACCCCTTGGCAGCATACATCCACTGGTGCGAACTTGCTTTGAAAATGGAGGGGGTGAATGTGCCTGAGGCGTGCAGGCAAAACCCAGAAAACTGCTGAATAGAGACACTCTTGATTCACTGAAAAACTGAAACAACCATTCATAAAAGTTCTGTTGTGTTTTATTTTGTTTCTTATTTTGATGGCACAAAACTACTACACATTGTAAAGTTCCGGTTGCAGCACAGTGTGGGAAAATCCCCTGCACTGACCGCTGTCACTTGGGAAAGTTTCTCTAATGGCACCAACGACACAGGCGGGTATTACTCGTCGAACGCGGTGTCCAAGCCTCCCATGAAGCCACCATGTAAACGAACGATAGGCCACCAGCCTGTACCACCTGTGAAAGAGAAAGATACAAACTGTTTTTAAATGACCAAGATAAGTGTATTAAACCTTAGTTGTCAATGACAATTCTTGTATCCAATGACATTGTTGCCAGTACAAATGCTACCTAGGCACTGTACAATATTGAACGACTATTATACGACTATTACTAGAGAATTGCAAGACTAAATTGGTATGACAATCATATATTGAAGTTACGACAATATAGGAGACAACCATGAAATAGTAGTTGCCTAAGGGACATCACAACCAGCAGGCCTCCAGATAAGCGTCATACCAGCCGTTTTTACGAATTAAAATCATCTTGTACATACCACAGCTTTGTTCTTTTCCTGCTACATTTACACACCAGTTTAGAGCAGAGGACAGTGCAAAGGTCAGGTTACTTGTCAGAACCCAGAATCCTTCTTTTGATTTTTATCTACAAGGATGAAATTGCAGGAAAGGCCTCTGGAACATACATTTGTTTCTTCAAAGCCTTTCAGAAAGAAACAGCAGACCGTGATTTAAGGAATGGTTTCTTTCAGTAATGGTTTCTTTCTGTTCAGCTTCTGCTGCGTTTTGTGCCAAGAAGCTCACTGAGCAAATAAAAGCGTTGTGCATATTACTTTTTCTATCATGTTAGGATCATATCATGATTAAGATTGAAAACTGTTTTACAATTGAGAATTATCTTGTTTAACAAATTGCTTTTTTTTTTCAATGAAAGCAAACAGTCTTATCTGGAGCAGTGACAACCAGAGTATACTTACTCGTTACTTGGATTCCGAGGGCAGACTGTTGAGCGAAGTTCGTGCATAAGCACCATCAAAATCCTCAACATGACCGTGTGAGGCAGGCTGCCCTGACGTCTGGCAGCTCGGTAACGCATTGCGGCCGTGGCTCGCCTTGCAATATGTAGGACAAGCATCCAGAGTTTTCCCGGCAGCAGCAGTTCTCCTCCTCGGTTGGCATTAGCGTGCACCGATTGCAGGTACACCAGGTGGAAACACCATCCATGCGACTAGGACCAGGCTCTTCATCTCTTCAATCATCCTCCCAACTGTCGTCTGAAGCCCCATCATTTCCGCATCTTTCTCTTTCCAGTAATTCCACCTCAGAAATACTCGGGCTCGTACTGGTAGGGCATTATTGTTGCCATTGTGGGGTAAACAAATGAAAATAATTTATAGCGTTGGTACTGGTATCTGTTCGCACGGGCTACAAGCAACAAAGGTAGCTGACCAGAGCACAGAAATGAGTCACAGAATACTCAAAGAAATACAGTGAGAGGAATGGAATAGAAAATCTGATGTTGTGTGTTATGAAACGGTCTGTTTATACTTATTGAGGAAAGAGGTGTCCTGCCATTTCCATGGCGACACGTCATTAGCTGAAGTGCAGAGAATTTTGACACGAGACGTGCTTTGGCGTTGTGAAATGGGCGGTACGCGTCTAGTGATGTCAGGCTCAGGGGCTGGGGATATGATTTTGTGCCGCAAAGGCAGTTCTGCTTGGGCGATGCGGCAACTGATTAGATTATCACAAGATGACGGAGCCATATAGCTTGATTTCGCTTGTGTACAAAAGAGGAAAACTACGGTAAGGTGCATAGGAAATGTTTGTACAATCGATCAACGTATGGTTAAAAACACATGCCTGAACCCTTGGAACAATAATATTTCTGACCGCACCATTCCTTTAAGTGGACTCTGTTCAGAATTTTTATCTGTCTTGACCTTTCTCCAAGGTTTAATGATGTCATGTTCACGTCCCTGCACATATTGTCCCATCTACACATACTCATTTCAGATTCAATTGCTTGTGCCCATTTGTCAAGTAGATTTTCATTAACTATCTTGTATTTGGCCAAGTCTTTACAAACTTTTGAAGCAATATGACCATCGAATTTGAATGACTTCAGCCAGTCTGCAAAGTCTCTGCTCTCTTCTGAAATCCTCCCACCAACAGTCCTCTTTATTCTCCGGTACTCTGCATATGTGCAATATTCTAGTCCTCTTTCCATTTTTAGGCTACTAACTGTCTTCCATTTTGTATTACTGAATAGGTCGCCAGGACAATGGAATCCCCACAGGAACCAATTTGGCCAGAACAGCATTTTGCCTACCAATGTAATCTCAGAGTTCAGCCATAATGACAGTTCTTTAGAACAGAAGACATCCTCCTTGGTCAATGTCACAAGTTTACACCAACACTCTCTCAAGAACTTAGTCAGTGGATATGATTTGTAACCACTTGCATCTTCAGAAGTCAGTAGTGCCCTCCATGATAACGGTGTACATCTATTTGTTGCTGCTTGTGTCCAAACATCAGTCAAGTCCTCAGTGAAAGGAAACAGGTGTCTTACCGAGAATGCAAGATGATAATTTGTAAAGTGCGACCCCTAATCCCCCTTTTTCACTTGATAGCTGTAGCTTCCACAACTTCAAGGGAGGCTGTTTTCCATCCCACAAAAAAGACTGTATCCTACTCTCTATTTTCTTCATTTCCTTTTTCCTTGCGACAGGGGGATCATACTTAGGATCTAATTTACATGTGGAGCAGTAGTCATCTTAATTGAGTTCACTCTGCCCAAAATCTCAGCCCTAATTCTGAGCATCTATCCAGGTCTCGCTTCAGATTCCCAATCATACCTTTCAAATTTACCTCCATCATGCGATCCACATCCTTTGTTAGCCAAATGCAAAGATATCACATTCTCTCTGTGCACCAACTAAAACCATAGCTACTCAACTCTGGACTGGTACAGGCCTCTGATGCTGCGATTGCTTTGATTTCTTCCAGTTTATATTCCATCCTGAGTAATCATGGAAGATGTCAATTTGTCTCATTTCCGCCGGAACTGATGTGCCCACATTATGTACCACCAGCAACATATAGCCATAACGTTTGCGATGCCTCTCCAAATTGGACTCCTCGAATCAGTGGATCTCTTCTAATCTTCTCAGCTAAAGGCTTCATTTCAAGAATGAACAACAATGGGGAGAGTGGACATCCTTGTCTCATGCCCCTCCCATCTGTAGACAATCCATTTTGCATTCATACTGGCTGTTGGTTTTGAGTATAACAGCTTTATCCATTGTATCATAGTTTCCCCCAAACCAAAATCTTCCAATGCTGCCTCCAGGTACTTCCATTCTATACGACGATCAAATGCCTTGTCACCATCTAGTTACAGGACCTCTACATCCGTTGACATTTTCTGACTTTCATATAAGTTCAGGATCAGCTTGCGCGTGTTTTCAGATGCGTGTCTACCAAGCCTGCTTTTCTGGGGTCAATAATCTCAGGTAAAAAAAGTTCTCCAGTCACATACCCAAAGCCTTTGCCAATATTTTATTGTCATGTTTATCATGCAGATTGGTCTATAACTACTCAGGTTTACTGGGGGCATGCCTTTCTTCAGAGATGGAGAAATAGAGGCATGCCTACTAGTGGGCGGGAGCGACCCCTTACTCCTTGACGAATGCAGCATTGCAAGCATTAGTTCATACACTACTTCAGGCATAACCTTGTACAGCTCAGCTGGTAGTAGGGGTGGACCTGGATATTTCCCTACGTTCAGGCTATACACAGCTCTCTTTAGTTCTTCTATACTAAGATCCTCTTCCAAACTAAGTCTCTTTTCCTGGCTGAATCTCTTTAAGTTGCATCCTTCAAAGTATTCCTTCAAGGTATCGATATTCATATTCACTTCAGAAGTATATAGCTTGGTATAATATTGTCTGGACTCTCTATTGATCTCTTTTGGCTCATATATTAGACCAGTGATGCCTTTCTATTGCACTACTCGACTTCTCACTTTCCATAACCCTTAGTCGATGAGCCAACAGCCAATCACATTTCTCTCCACCTTCATAGTGAGAGCATCTCTTTCTGAACAGGAGCCTATCTGCCCTTTCCAAAAGTATTTTCTCCAGTTTGCATCTCTTGAGTTTTAAATCAGAACTAATGCTACAGTTGGATTTTCCATCAATTGTTTTTCCATTTTATGGATTTCTTCCTCCAATATTTTCACCTCCACTTCCTTTATCTTCTACTTCTTACTTAAGAGACCAATCAACATACAACGCATGTAACATTTAAGTGCCTCCCAGACAGACTCCACAGGCACATCATCAGAGTTAATTGCATGGAGAGGATGTCAACACTAAAACTCACATGCCCTTTGTCTCATCCATGTAAATGCCTTATCTGCAGAGCGTAGTGCAACATGTGAGTCTAACCAGAGGCAAAATCGCAGTTTTCTTTTTTTTATTTGTTTATTTTTAAATCAAGGCAGGTTGACAATTACAAAACATTATGAGCAACAATTTAGGCATGTCGATCCCCAGTCCTTTTCTCCAGATCTCCCCCCCCCTTCCACCGCTCCCCGAGACTGGATTCCTCCTCCTTGGGTTGCCCGTTTTGCGCCTCATCGTCTATGTGTCTCCTTCAGGGTCCACCGGGCCTTGGTGGGTTTGTTGGTCGGGGCGGGGAATCGCTGGTCATATTCTAGTATTGGGGCCCAGATATTCTGAAATCGGTGGAGAGTTCCCGCCTTTGCTGCTGTCATCTTTTCCGCAATCAATATATCCCAGAGCTTTGTCCACCACTGGGCCATGAGGGGGCCTTCTGGTGATTTCCAAGAGCGGGCCAGCACTGTTTTCCCTGCTAGCAGACAGTGGGTCAGTAGTTTTGCTCTATTTCCGGAGCGTGGGTAGAACTCCCAACAGGACTGGCTCTGGTTCTAGCGGGATCGCCGTTCCGGTGATTTGTGTGATGGTTCCCAAGCATGATTTCCAGAATTGCTGGATCTTTGGGCATGTCCACCACATATGAAAAAAGGAGCCTGGGTGGCCGCACCCTCTCCAGCAGGAATAGTCTAGTTGAGGGTTTATATGGTGGAGTCTAAGGGGCGGGTAATACCACCGTAGCATGATTTTATACGCGCATTCCCTGTTGGTGATGCAGGTAGATGAGGCATGTGTTCTAATCCAAATGTCTACCCAGGTTTGGTCTTCTATTGGGTGTCCCAGGTCTGCCTCCCATTGGGCCATGCAGCGAGTTCTCGTGATCAGGAAGTCGCACAGAAACCGCCTATATAGGGTGGATACCCTCCCACGAGCCGCGAGGTCCCCAAGTGTGAGTTCCAGGGCGGTGAGAGGGCGCGTTGCTGCCTGCAGAGTTTGTTGGTGCGAGCACCAGTGGCGCAGTTGGATATAAGTGAATCTGTCCCTTTCATGGAGTTGGAACTTTTCCTTACATTGCTCAAATGTGAGCGGTGCCTCTCCCGCGTATAGCTGGTCTATGGTCTCCAGGCCACCATTTATCCAGTTTTGGAAGTGGCGGGGGTGCGCTCCAGGTGAGAATGCCAGATTATGAAAGATCGGGGATCGTGGGATCAGACCTCTTGGCATTCCCTTTCATTTCAGTGCCCAGTCCCAGGAGCTTAGAGTATGTTTAGTTGATAGTAGGAGGTCTCCCCAGTGCGCTCTGAGGGGGAGTGGGATGTGTGGCAGAAATCGTAGGGGTAAGGGCACTTGTGATTGTTCCAGTTGTACCCATCTAGGGTGGTTTATGATAGTTTGCCACGCCTGGATCTGTGCTAATTGGGCCACCACTCTGTAGGCCTGCAAGTCTGGGACCCCCAACCCTCCCAGTCTGGAGCCCCCCAGTAGCGTTTTGAGAGGGATTCTCACCCTCTTACCTTTCCAGATAAATTTCAGCATCTTTCTCTTTATATCACGAAGAGTTTGTGCCGGGATCGCCACTGGAAGGGAGGCGCAGGCGTACAGGAACCTCGGAAGGAGGCTCATCTTACAGGCTGTAATGCATCCCAGCAGTGAGATCTCCTGGGTCGCCCAACGTTTCAGGTCTCCTTCCAGTTCTTTGAACAACCGGGGAAAGTTAGCTTTATATGTGTCTTTTGGGTCTGCTGGGATGTGGACCCCCAGGTAAGGGATAGCCCCTTTTTCCCACGTAATCGGGCACATCTTGGCCAGTGGTTCTTGCTCTTTCGGGGTGAGGCCGATGCTTAAGGCCGTTGATTTGGCGAAGTTTACTGCAAAGCCTGAAACTTCTCCATAGCTGGCTATTTCTCTTAGTGCATGTTTCAGGGATGAGTGGGCCTCTGAGATCGTGAGCAGTACGTCGTCCGCATATAGGGCGATTTTGTGTTGTGTGGGGCCGACCTGCGGGCCCTTGATCCAGTCGTTTCGCCTAATTCTCTGGGCAAAGGGCTCCATAGTAAGTGCAAAGAGCAGAGGCGACAGCGGCCAGCCCTGTCTGGTTCCACAGGACAGGGGCATTGGAGCCGAGCTGTGTCCATTGATTCCCAAGAAAGTTCTTGGTCCATTATAGTTGGCCAGGACCATTGTTTGGAATGCTGTCCCAAAGCCAAAGGCCCCTAGGGTGTGTTTCATGAATGACCAATCCACCCTATCAAATGCCTTGGCCGCGTCCAGGGCCATTAAGACCAGTTTCTGGGAATTCCAGGAGGCAAGGTCCACCTGGTTTAGGGTTCTCCGGATGTTGTCTCCTGCCGCCCGGTGTAAAATGAAGCCTGCCTGGTCTGGGTGGATGATCTCCGGTAGGACGCGACTCAGGCGGTTCGCCAGAATTTTCGAGTATATGTTTGCGTCTATGTTCAGAAGTGCAATCGGTCTGTAGGAGGTCAGGTTTCTCTGATCTTTTCCTGGTTTGGGCAGGGGGATGGTAGTTGATTTCTGCATCGATGGGGTTACCGATCCCGTTTCCCTAAAGGAGTTGAAGAATGTTACCAGGGGGGGAATCAGCTGGGGTCTGAACAATTTATAGAACCTGGTCGAAAATCCATCTGGGCCCGGGGCTCATGTTTTGAGCGACTCAATCTCTTCCTCCGTAATGGGCTCCTCCAGTTCACCTCTTGCCATGTCGGGGAGTCGGGGCAGTGCTGCCTTTTGCAGGTATTCTGTTTGTTGCGATAGGTTCCGTGGGGTTGCTGTCATGATCTGGGTCAGATGGTCCACCGCTAGTTGTTGTTTTTTAAGTTCTGAGTATTGTATTACTACATTGGAGTCGCGCAGGCCAGCAATCACATTAGTTTGTCTCTGTTTGGCCAATTTGGCCACCAGAAATTTATTCGCCTTGTTGTTCTTCGCGTAGTATGATTGTTTGGCCTTCGCCATGAGTAGTGCGGTTTGTTCCGCATAGTGGGCTTCTAGTTTTTTCCTGGCTGTGCGTATGGTGCGCTGCGTCCTGGGGGACCAACCTTTTTTCTTGTGGACTTCCTCTGCCTCCCTCAGCTCTTCTTCCAAGGCTATCTGGGCCTGTCGCCTATTCCGGTGGTAGGCCGCTCCCTGGGCGATCACAGTGCCTCTAATCACTGCCTTCCTGGCGTCCCAGTTATTCGCCACAGAGGTGTCTGAGGCCGGGTTTGCATCGAAGACATTTTTAATCCCCTTTGCGATCTTGTCTCTTGTTGCCATATCGTTGAGGATCGGGTCATATAAAGACCACTGACGTGGGTTGTTGAGTTTGGGGTTCTGGGCCCAGAGTTCTAAGATCACTGGAGGAGGTCGGATATGGCTCTTGTGCCGATGGGGTCGATCCTCGAGAAGGTTCGGTGGACGTATGAGTAAAAGGAGTAATCTATTTTGGTGGGGTGAAGCACCCACCACGCATCCACTATCTCTAAGGATCTGAACAGCTGGAGGAGGCTCAGCACCTGGGTAAAGTAGCTTGGAGTCGGGGGTGTGATCTGTCTTTGATGGGGTCAGGAACCCCATTGAAATCCCCTCCGATTATCGTTTGGCCCTCTACGAAACGTGCGAGGGAGGAACCCAGTGAGTTATAGAAGTTCGATTGTCCAGCTTTGGGGGCGTACACCAAGATGAAGATGTATAGGTCTCCTAGCAGAAGGCATTTGACCGCTATGAATCGGCCTTCTGGGCACGTTTTTGTTTTCAGTACCTGTGGGTTTAAGTCCTTTCTGAAGAGGATCGCGGTGCCTCCCTTTTTGGTTGCTCCAGAGGCGATAAAATTGAAGTGGGAATAGCCGGGAGCGAAGTCGGTTAACATCCGCCGGTAGCAGGTGGGTCTCCTGAAGCATGGCTACCGCTGCTCCCTCGTCCTGGAGTTTTAGTAGAATTGCCTTTCGCTTGCTAGGAGAGTTCAGTCCATTGACGTTTAGGGAGAGAAGTCTCAAGGTCTGATGGTCTGATAACACTTCTCTCCCCATCATTTGGGTTGGGGGGGAGTCACAAGAGGGTGATTCAACCGCCATTTCCGGTGTGAGCCATTAGAGTATCATCCTGCACTTGAGGTTTTAACTTGGGACCCCAACGGGGGGGGCCGCAACTTTAACTAGTGGGTGGCCCGACATTGTGAGTACGGACGCACCCTTGGCCAACAGGGCCAACTGTCCAATCGAGTATTGTGTACTGTGGGTTTCCAAGGAACTAGAGTTGGAACATTTCCTTGGAGTAGGTATGAGCCATGGGTATGGCCCGCCGCCACCGTCGTTGAGATATATTAGTTTAGAAGTGAGGTGGTGGATCCCTATTAGGTGAAGCCAGGTGAGCCGAGGCTGGAATAGTATCGGTTCCCAGGGACGTGGAACCACCTTTGATCATCTCCTCCTGTTGTTCCGCTGTATTTTCGACCATAATGACCGTCTGGGCTTCGGGGAGGGGGGTGGCTCAGGGTCCCCAGCCCCCTCTGGGTTCGGCTTGGAGGGCTCTCGTGGTGAGGTCGGGTGCATGATTTTATCTGCGTCTTCCAGGTGGCTAATTCGGCGCAGGGTGCCTTTATATGAGAACTGCAGAGCTGTCGGAAATAACCATCTGTATCGGACGTGTTGGTCCTGGAGGAAAAGTGCCAGGGGTCGGAGAGCTCTCCTTTTCTGAAGGGTGAGTAATGAGAGGTCTTGATAAATCTGAAGTGGGGTGCCCTGGAAGGTGATATCATCTCCTTGACGGCTGATCGCTGAGATAGCCTCTTTGGTTGTGAAGAAGTGGACCCTGGTAATAACATCGGGGAGGGATCTGAGTCCACTCCCCGGCGTGGGCGTAGCCTGTGGGTTCGGTCCAGCAAGAGCTGGGATTTGTCTAGTTCTGGGAGTAAAGCCTCGAAGAAGCTCCCCACGTAGTCCGCCAGCTTGTTGTCGGGGATGGAGGCTGGGATGCCCTGGATGCGGAGGTTGTTGCTACGTGCCCTGTTTTCCAGGTCCTCCTGTTTAAATTCCAGCATCTCGTATTTGTGTTGCAGGGTATTGATGGATCTCTGGATTTCCCCTAGAGTGGTTGTGTGATCCCGTGAATGGTCTTCGATTTCTCCGAGCCTCTGCTCGACCTCCGTTACCCTCTGGTCCGTCTGCTCCACTTTGGTGGTGAGTTCTGAGAGGCAAGAGCGGAACTCAGACTTAATGTCAGCCATGAAGGCCACTACGCCCCCTTTGGTAGCGAGGGCACCCCTTTCCTCTTGGAGTTTCTGTGGGGTGAGTTTAGGAGGGTCTTGCTTCTTACTTTTGTCCGATGTGGCGAACATGGTGGTTATATCCGTGCCCTTGTTGGCCTTCATTTGCTTGGACATGATGGTTATGTGGAGCGGTCTCGGCTGAAGAGGTCACAGAGTTTTCCGGAAAGTACTAGGATTGTGGGGGAAGCCTCTAGGGGTGAATATTGCTCCAAGCTCCCTGCTTGGTCAGGTCTTGCAGGTTCCTGAGAGTTGTTGGGGCAGCTGGTCGTGTGTTTCCACAGTTAGCTATCGAGGGGCATTCGAGCGTGTTAAGAAGAGCTGGCGGGAACAGCCGTTGCCCCGAGGCGAACCAGTTCACTGGGTGGGTATATGGGCCGGGGCGCCCCAGGAAGCGTTGGTCCGGGAGGGACCCTGGGCCATTGCTGGGGTCCCCTGCTGATCTGCTGTTGTTGCACGGAGAGGGGGCTTTGCTTAGTGGGACATACGAGGTTAAAGCTTATCTGGGCTGTAGGAGCGGCCCTGGGGCATCCGCTCAGTGCCCCACGCCCCCGGAGCAGATCAATCAACGGGGAGACCCTGGTCGCCTCCACGCGTTTCTCGTGTGTGGCCACCGGCTGGAGCTGGGAGAAGGGCCGACGTCGATCCTTAGGGTGGGGGGGCACCTGCAACGCCCGACGTTCCTCCGGTGTGCTCGTCAAGGCTCTGAGTCAGCTCGGGAGGAGAGGAGGGAGGGAGCCAACTTCAGCATATTGCCCGCAGCCGAGCATGCGAGCGCCGCGTGCCCCAGGTATAGGCCACGGCTGGATCTCTCGTCTCGGCCCCGGCTGCCTCCGACTCGATCTGGGCGGCTCTTTGTCGGCGGGTCTGCGGGCCTCCGCGGGATGTCAAGCACCCGTCTGCTCCTCCTCTCCAGCTCCCCAGCACTCTACACGCCCGTCACCGCGAGGTTCGTAGTTTGCTGCTGGGCTCCGGCGTGGCCGCCATCTTTCTTTCCTCGGATGGTGACGGGCGCTGGGTTTGGCGGCCAATTTCGGATAGAACGCTCCCGCGTTAAATGATCATTTTGGGCCGGGTTGTGCTGTGATGGTTCCGGTCGCCTTGGATGGCATTAGTGGCTCGGTACCCTCAAGGGAACCGCATGATTTTGATGGCGGCGGCGGGCATCCCACAGGCGGCTTCAGAGGAGCGACCACATCGATGGCGCTCCAAGCCACGCCCCTCGCAAAATTGCTGTTTTACAGTGGGAGCCATTTTTTAACAGCCAGTTGTGTACCAGTAAGGCATAAGAGGAGTGTGCCTTGTTTCTGCTCTCCAGTGGATTTTGAATCTATTTGGAGGTTGCATGGATGTACAGGAAGGGATATACATTCCCGTTGTGCGTTCCTGCTCCAGCTTCAAACACTGCATAGTTGTACACCAGAGTGACATTTTCATGCTTGCATAAAATCAATGGATTGCTAAATAATCTTTCTATGTTGTGCCCCTTTACATATCAATCCATTGTAACTGCTTTCTGCCATGCATAAATCTCAGGAAGCATTTACACTTTTTGCTAAACGGAGTACAAAAACAAGGGGTGTAATTTTCTAAAGAAGATGTAGTTGCATGAAGGGGGTCACACATGATTGCATGTAAGTGCATTAGGTTTCCCTCCTTGCAATTTGCCACTTTGCAAGGGTACCTCCCCATTACTTCACCTGAAAATACTTCCTATAGTCTTACCTCTTCTACATTCAGTTCTTCATGCATTTACTGCTTCTTATCTTTACTTCATCCTTTCACATTGTTAAGATGGGCTCCATATGACAAGGTTAGCTGTATGGTAACAGTTGGGCTTAAGGGGGAATAGGAGGAAGAATATGTGGGAGAAAAGAAGGGGGAGTACAGGGAATCTCCCCTGTTAAAACAAAGTGAATGATAGAAGCAGTGAACGACAGAAGAAGTAAAGGTATGAAGAGGTAAATGTGATAAAGTGAACATATGCCAAAGTGAATGCAGAAGAATGTTGGTGAGGTCTGGTATGCCAGATCTCTGGGGGTTACTATGAGCTTACCCGTTCAGCTCCCAAGGCCCAACAACTCTTCCCCCAGAACAAACGGAGGACTCAGCCAAGGGCAAGTGAGACTTTCGTTTATTACAAAAACCACCAGGGATCATACAGGAAATTCAAAAATCTCAAGAGTCACCGCTCCCAAACGCGTCTCAAACCTTTTTGTTGCAGAGTGTCGTCACAACATGGGCCCTTCCCCTAAAAAACTATTCCACTTTCTGGTTGGGTGATCGGAGTGGTATACAGCATAGATTTCCCCCAATGGATCTTAGTTAATTGGCCCTCTCAAGTCAGGTGGCTGGCCTGCCCCTTCCCCATGAACCTATCTATTACATATTGCAGGGTCACAGGATTACCATTGCCCGCCCCCTCACACCCACCCCTGGATTTCTGTATCCTGATTGGCTAGAACTGGTCTCCTGATGCCTGGGACCCGGCTCTGTTATCAGCGCTCTGTGTGGTATCCGCATATTTCCCAGGATCTAAATTCACCTAATCAGAAATCTTCTAATTTTTTTTCCTTCCAATTGGTTAGGTAAGTGGGTACATTTTAACACATACATAGGGGGTTGGGGTAAGGGGATAGGATAAGGTAGGGGAAGGATTGGGGGGGAGTCTCTCCCCGCTTAATAAATAAAATTAAAAGAAAAGAAAATTCAAAGATTTCATCTTTAGGTGAAGTGGATTCGGTGAAATCAAGGACATCCCTCTGTGCACCTCTTCAAGGTGATGAGAATGACTATGTGTTCCCAATGTATCTGTTAGCTGTACAACTTTTGCCTGTGAGAGTGCTCTCCATGTCGCAATGTTGTTAACTTGTTCATGTCTCACCTCATGTCTGAGGTGCTGAGAACTGTTCGTCTTCCCACCGCTGGTGAATAACCATTGTCTAGCTTGGCCGCATCACATGGATGAGGACCACAAAATCGCGCTCTTCTGGTGTGCAATTTATGAGGATTTATTGTGGTTTCTGCAAATGGCCCCTCGTCGTTTTAGGTTTGCAATGTGCTGCTTGTCTCAGACCTTGACTGTGAGCCCCGGCCTTCCTGTTCTGTGCAGGCTGGTTCTGCTTTCCCTTGTCTCTCGACCTGAGGCTTGTGGCCTTATGTGATCCTCGTTATACTCATACTATGATTTCTGTACACCTATATCGTGCTATGCGTCCTATAGGTTAGTGGTATTTGGTCCTACCAGGCTCCTTATGGGATTCTGTAGTTCTATAGGGTTAGTTGCCATAAGCATCTGCACGCTTGCTCTGCATCTCCTCATTGCCTTGTCTTCAGCGTTTCTGCACTTGACTACTGAGAAAAATAATAAAAGCTTTTGACAGTATGTATATGTATCTGTCCTCTATCTATAGAACTGTATAAGCATGTTCTTCATGTACACAAGTGTGTGTTTGTGTAACGTTGTGCATGGTTGCGAGTGTGCTTCATGACTAACGTGGCTACGTCGTGGTGCCACTAAAGACATCAGCACAGTGGTTTCTCTGCATTAGTCAACATCATCCATCTAGGCATTTGGGTCAATAATCAATGTTGAAGCACTTGTATCCATAAAGACATTGACTGGTTAAGGTTTAAATTAAATAGCTGTCTGAGAGAATATTGTTCTGCATATGTGTCAGTCACTGGTCCTCCTGGGGCCTGGCCGAATAGTGAGTGACTTTGTGCGTTTTTGACTCTTTGGGCCGTCATGTTCATGGGGGCGAGCAGGGGCAGTCCAGGGACCCTAGGTTCAGTCCCCCCCCTGGTCGACATGTTGACCAAACCTCCATACTTTGCCACTCTTGTTTTAGTAGCCATTTTCATCGTTACTCCCCCATTGTACCATACCCACTTCCCACAGTATCTGTTATTGTTGAGTGGATTGTTGAATGTTATTATCTCAGTCGAAAACAGTGGGCATTTCTTTATCCTTGCCCTCAGGTTATTTTTTTCTTCTACTATCTTGTCTTTTTTTTAATTCTGGTGACGCTTCTGATTCTGATGAGAAATAGTTGTCTCTTTTCACTCTACTCACTTCTACTGCTGGTGTCATGACTTCAGTCGGGCGGCGTTTCTTTTCTTTATGGTGATGCCATTAACAGTTCCACCACGTCTGACGGCCGTCTTGGAGCACCGCTCTATTGTTTATCCAAGATGGCCGCCGGCGTTACTACAGCCGGCTCACTGTGGCGTTCCTTGCGTTGCATCTTCACTGTGTTCTTCCGACTTGAAGGTAACGCTTGGTTTTTCCCCCCTACGTGTGTTCTCTCCTTTGATTCTTCCCTTGGCCTGTCTCCCCTTGGTTTCCCTTTGGCTGTTTGCTCCGGTGCTGCTCCGTACCGGTCTCTCTCACTCACTCTGTTCCCTCTCCTCTCAGCCCTTCAGCCTATCTTCCCTCCCCCATGCTTCTCCACCCTTATCGCCTGGGCGCTAGTTGTTCCATACTTCCTGGAGCTATTTGCGAGCCTTACTGGCTATTTCAGGTGCACTTACCACGGCTGTTTCTCTGGCGATCCTTCTTCCCACTTGTGAGTCTCCTCTGATCCCTCCTCTGGATCCTATTGAGCTGCTCTACGCTGAAGGATTGTTCTCCTGGACTTCTCATTGCCACTGACACTTTCATCAGAACAACTGCTGCAGGGTTTTTTCTGCCCTTTTGGGCTTTTTACCTGCTCAGGGGCCGGCTCCCGGGAGTCCCCGCTGTTCGTGTTCCCTAGTTACCCGACAGTGTGGCATCCCAGGGAGCTCACCCCTACTTACGTCAAAAGAAAGAAGCAAAGAAGACTGATAAAGCACAGACCCGAAGACGTCCTGGAAGAAGGCCGGTACTACAGGACAGGTCCACAGACGATTCGGGTGAGGAGGAAGGAGGGGATAGTTCGACCAACCCGGATATCCTTGACAGAGTGCAACGCCCAAGAACCCCTATGGCTTCTCTCGAGCAGTACCAAGAATTGGTGGCAGCCATTCAGGGGCTTACCGTAGAGGTGCAATCTCTCCGGTCCGAAAATCAGTCTCTGCGACAACAGGTAGCAGCTCGTGAGGATGCCCGTGGAGATCTACCTCCCCTTCCCTTACCTTGCGGGAAATTCGACGGAGATCCAAAGACATTGAAGGTATTCTTGGATGCCTGTCAGTTATATTTCACCTTCCGCCCTCGTACTTATGAGACCACCAGGGCCAAGGTGGGTTTCCTAGTGTCTAATTTAACGGGAAGTGCCTTGGCATGTGCTTCACCATTGGTATTACAGGCTGATCCAGCTACTGCTAATTACGATCAGTTTGTGCAACTCCTAAAGTCTCGCTTTGACCGACCCGAGGTACAGTATGCCTCTTATGAAGCAATCCTCGATATCAGACAGGGTCCGCACGATGTACAGACTTATGTTACCTCCTTCATGCAGCTTGCCACAAATGCCGGATGGCCTGATTCTGCTCAACAGACTTTGTTTCGTCGCGGCTTGCATGAAGACATAAAGGATGAACTGGCACGTATTGCACGACCTCTGACGTTTGAGGAACTAGTGTCCCTCGCTCTTCAGGTTGAGAGAAAGAAGACAAGAAAGGAGACGTCCACGACCTTCTCCCTCAACCTTCTCCCCAAACCCTTCTAGGGAATATCCAACCTCATCCGCTGGGGAGGAACCGATGCAAATAGGCACCACCCGAGGACCTTTAACAGCCGAAGAGAAGAAGAGACGAAGAGAGCTAGGCCTCTGCATGTATTGCGGTTCTAGCAAACATCTGCTCCGTAACTGCCCTGAGGTTCCTCCACGCCGCCAGGGAAACGATTCACCCCGAACCTAAACAGGGATAGGTCCGGGGGTGTTGGGATGAATCCCTGTACCAACACTTTGACTCCTCTTCCCCGTGAAGACAATCGTCTGATGGTATTTCAGGTTAAACTGTCCCGGGATTCCTCTACCTTCTGGGAGGCCTTAGCCGTGTTGGACTGTGGGGCAGCGGGGAATTTCATTGATGCATCCTGGGCTCAAGAGAATGATGTGCCCATCGTCCCGAAGAACCTACCCATTCCGGTGGAAGGGGTGGATGGCCAGCCTCTGTCCTCAGGACCTGTTACTCAAGAGACTCTGCCACTTCGGGTCGAATTGTTTCAACACCAGGAGGAAATGGCATTCGATCTCATTAAAGCAGCGCATTTCCCGGTGATCCTCGGGATCCCGTGGCTGCGTAAACACAATCCGAAGATCGATTGGTCAAACAATACTATACAGTTTCAGTCGCATCTTTGTCTTAATGAATGTCTAAACAACAAATACCCCCTAGACTCCCTGCAGAAGAGTGATTCCGTGCTGACAGCTTCACTCCATCAAGTACCGGAACACTATCAGGAGTATGCGGAGGTCTTCATGGACAAGTAACCTCACTCCCTTCCTCCTCACAGAAGAGAAGACTGCACCATTGAGATCCTACCAGATGCGTCTGTTCCTTTTGGAAGGATGTTTCCCCTATCTTTACCCGAGCGGAAAGCTCTTAAGGAATACCTAGACTGTAATCTACAGAATGGGCTCATCCAGGAGTCCAAATCACCCGCTGGAGCATCGCTATTCTTCATACCGAAGAAGGGATCATCGGAACTCCGTCCTTGTATCGACTACCGGGGCCTAAATCGCCTTACCGTTAAAGACCGTTATCCTATGCCGCTAATTAAAGAGATAATAGAAGCTGTCCAAGGTGCGTCTGTCTTCACAAAATTGGATCTTAGGGGAGCGTACCACCTGCTCCGTATAAGACAGGGTGATGAATGGAAAACGGCATTTAGGACCCCACTAGGGCATTTCGAATATCGAGTTATGCCTTTCGGTTTGGTAAACGCACCTGCTATATTCCAGCGCTTTATGGGTAAATTGTTTGCCGACCTCCTATTCTCTTCAGTGGCGGTGTACTTGGATGACATCCTCATTTACACTTCCTCTCTTCCTGAACATAGAAGACAGGTCCGGCAAGTACTGGAACGTCTACGGGAAAACAAGCTACTGGTAAAGCCTGAAAAGTGTGTCTTCGAGGCCCGTTCGGTGTCTTATTTGGGTTTTATCCTTTCCCATGAGGGCATTCGTATGGATCCCTGTAAGATACAAGCAATCACCCATTGGTCAGCTCCAAGAAACGTTAAGGAAGTACAGCGTTTCCTCGGTCTGGCCAATTCTTATCGCCAATTTATTTCAGGCTTCTCCAATATGGTTCTTCCTATCACATCGCTCTTGAAGAAGGGCGTTATCTTTACTTGGACACAAGAAGCGGATTCTGCTTTCCAAGCTTTAAAGGAGGCATTTACCTCGGCTCCCATATTGGTACAACCGGATCAACTTTTTCCCTTCATAGTAGAGACGGATGCCTCAGGTGGAGCCATAGGAGCTGCTCTCTTGCAAAAGGGCAAGGACGGACTTGAACATCATGTGGCTTATTATTCAAAAACTCTGTCACCCAGTGAAAGGAATTATTCTGTCATCGAAAGGGAGCTATTGGCTATCAAACATGCCTGTGAAGAATGGCGTCATCTTCTTCAGGGAGCCATGCATAAGTTTACAGTCCGTACCGACCACAGTAACCTTCGTATTCTCCAACAGATGGAATGTCGCAATGCTAGACATGCCCGTTGGGCATATTTTTTCTCTCAGTTTGACTTTGTGATTACCTATCTACCAGGCAAACAGAATATTTTAGCTGATGCCCTGTCACGCAATCATGGGTCGGACTATGAGGCAGGTTCTAGCCACGAATTATTGTTAGCGGGCAAAGAGATTCGGACTGTGGCAAATACTTTTCTACGCAAAGTCCAGTGCGAACAACACAGTGCACCGATGAAGACAGAAGTAGCATCCGAATTGGAAGAAAGAGAGGGGATCCTTTTCAAGGGTCAAGCCTTGTACCTGCCCAACAAGAAACACCAAAGACTGGCCCTTTCATGGTGTCATGATTCGCCCATGGCCGGTCATAAGGGCATTCGAGCCACCAAGGATCTGGTGTCCAGACTGTTTTGGTGGCCAGGTTGGAACCGAGACGTACATTCTTATGTATCTACCTGTGCCATCTGTGCTACCAATAAGTATCATTCATCCAAACCCCTAGGTCTTCTGCAACAGGAACCTGCTCCCAAACAACCATGGACCCACGTTTCTACAGACTTTATTGTGGACCTGCCTAATTCTGAAGAGAACATCGTCATCATGGTGACTGTGGATTCTCTAAGCAAACTGGCTCACTTCACTCCCTTGAAAGGATTACCTACAGCCCCTGAGACAGCCAAGACCTTCCTGAAAGAAATAGTGCGGCTTCATGGCCTTCCAGAGACCGTGGTGTCCGATCGAGGCCCTCAATTGACTTCCCAGTTTTGGGGTGCTCTCTGTAAACAACTAGGGATTCAACGAGCCCTTTCATCTGGGTTCCATCCACAAAGCAACGGGCAGACGGAAAGGCTCAATCACACGCTGGAACAATATCTTCGATGTTTCTGTGGCAGAAAGCAAGATGACTGGAATGTCTTTCTCCCTATGGCTGAGTTCACCTATAACAATACCAAACATTCAGCCATTAATATGTCTCCCTTTGTTTGCACATTTGGTTACCATCCGAAACATCTGCCATTGGCAGAAATCCATCCCTCAAAATCACCCGCTCTTGACCACCTCCTGAAGGAACTCAAAGACACCCATGCGCTAGCCAGTGAAACCTTGGACGCTAGCCGTCATGCTTATAAAATATGGGCTGACAAGAAGAGGAAGGCTGCACCTTCTTGGTCGGAAGGTGATAAGGTTTGGTTAGCCACTAAATTTTTACCTCGCTGGACACACATAGGGAAATTTGCACCAAGATATATCGGACCCTTTCAAATCAAGAAGAAGGTAAACCCTGTTGCATTTCGCCTTCAGCTACCTCCCTCCCTTAAACAGGTGCATCCCGTGTTCCATACCTCCCTTTTGAAGCCCTACCTTCCAGATCCATATAAGAGAAGATCCAAGAGGCGATCTAATGATGTGCCGTCTGAACCAGCTGAATATGAGGTGTCACATCTGGTAGATTCCCGCTACCATCACGGTAGTCTACAATATTTGGTTCACTGGAAGGGTTATCCCATCGAAGAACGGACATGGGAGCCTGTGAGACACATTCACGCCCCTTGACTCCTTAGAAAGTTTCACAGACTGTATCCGGGCAAGCCTGGGGGCCCCCCATGTAGAAGGGGGCATAGTGTCATGACTTCAGTCGGGCAGCGTTTCTTTTCTTTATGGAGACGCCATTAACAGTTCCACCACGTCTGACGCCCGTCTTGGAGCACCGCTCTAGTGTTTATCCAAGATGGCCGCCGGCGTTACTACAGCCGGCTCACTGTGGCTTTCCTCGCGTTGCATCTTCACTGTGTTCTTCCGACTTGAAGGTAACGCTTGGTTTTTCCCCCCTACGTGTGTTCTCTCCTTTGATTCTTCCCTTGGCCTGTCTCCCCTTGGTTTCCCTTTGGCTGTTTGCTCCGGTGCTGCTCCGTACCGGTCTCTCTCTCACTCTGTTCCCTCTCCTCTCAGCCCTTCAGCCTGTCTTCCCTCGCCCATGCTTCTCCACCCTTATCGCCTGGGCGCTAGTTGTTCCATACTTCCTGGAGCTATTTGCGAGCCTTACTGGCTATTTCAGGTGCACTTACCACGGCTGTTTCTCTGGCGATCCTTCTGCCCACTTGTGAGTCTCCTCTGATCCCTCCTCTGGATCCTATTGAGCTGCTCTACGCTGAAGGATTGTTCTCCTGGACTTCTCATTGCTACTGACACTTTCATCAGAACAACTGCTGCAGGGTTTTTTCTGCCCTTTTGGGCTTTTTCCCTGCTCAGGGGCCGGCTCCCGGGAGTCCCCGCTGTTCGTGTTCCCTAGTTACCCGACAGTGTGGCATCCCAGGGAGCTCTCCCCTACTTACGTCAAAAGAAAGAAGCAAAGAAGACTGATAAAGCACAGACCCGAAGACGTCCTGGAAGAAGGCCGGTACTACAGGACAGGTCCACAGACGATTCAGGTGAGGAGGAAGGAGGGGATAGTTCGACCAACCCGGATATCCTTGACAGCTGGTTTCTTTCCTCCCTTTTCTTCCAATTCTATTGATCTCTTCTTTCTCTTGTTAGTATCTATTTTAGGGAAGTCGTCTATCTTCACGTCCTTCTGTGGCAGTACTAGTGCTGGCATATTGATGTGCACCAACGAGCAAACTCCTCCCCAGTTGGGTGCAAGCTTCTTGTATGCCTTGGATCCATACGCCCAATAGTGGTCCATTAGTACTGCTGTGCCAGCCTTCATTGCTGGATGCTTTTCTGTGCACCTACACTTTGTGTTATCTCCAACCTTTACTGCACCATCATTCTGGTAACATAATGCTGGTTTCTTCATTGGTATTATGGGCATTGGTCCAGCTTCATTACCTACCCAGGTGAGCAACTTGGTGCTCGCATCCCAGTCTTTCAGGCACTGTGTTTACCAGTGCTTGTAGTAGGGTATGTGATTTGCTACCTACTACTCCTTCTTTACATCCTTCTGCGGTGTATACTTGGCCATACACAAGCATCGTGGTCTCTTCCAGCATTCTGGTTCTCCTCCTATTTTCTTGATCCCCCCTCTTCAGGCAGGGTAATTCCTTCAGTGTTATTGTTTTTGTCTCTCCTTTATGTGGGTCATCAGTTATGGCATTTGTTTTAATAACCATTTCCATTACCTGTGCTGCTTGGATTCTAGTGCAGCTTGAAGTTATCAGTTGCCTGCCTGAAATGCGCAAAAATGAGCATTGATGTATTAGTATTATATGATTTCAAGCCCTGTAGACCATGTCGTCTGTCATGGCAAAGATGAATAGTTGTTCCCACACAGCCTTAACTTAAGGACGGGTGGGTTTCCTCTTTCTAGTTGTGGGTACACCTGAGCCAGATATGCTATGAAAACATGGAAATACACATAAGGATGGCGTGCTCAAGACCTGTTGGACCTTCTAATAAACTGGACAAATTGCCCTGGAAGGTGTCAGGTTTGGGATCAGTGGGAAGCATGGAAGAAATGCAATAAAAACAGTCACACTTTCACGATGAATGTGTGCGGAAAGAAAAATGAACACACAGTGTACCCTCGCTCTGGATGTGTAGGAAGTCCTTGCCCAAACTCTGATACCCATGAGCAAGTACCCATTGGGTGTCCTCCGCTCTGCAGTGCTAATTCTGAATTATTCCTCTGCTCTTCTTGCTGAGGATCGTTGGCCCTGTCCATGTCGGTGCCAGGTGAGGGCAGTGCTTTGTAGGGCTTTATGTCGCCTAGGTGATTCCAAACGTTCGTCCTAATCAGTTTAACGGCTCTCTCAGTTATTGCTTCCACAGTGTGGGGGCCCGTGAACCTTGGCACATCCCACCTGTGGGAAAAATTCTCAGGAGAACCTGGTCTTCTGGGTATATGGGTGGCTGATTACGTAAGTCCTTGTGGCTTTTTACGCTGTCACTTTCTTCTCCAGCTTCAGGCCTCTCCTGGTGTCTTTGCAGTTTGCGAGAAATACTGTCTTACTCCTTATACTTATACTGTCTTATAATTATACTTATACTAATACTTATACTGTCTTATACTGTCTTCTCCTGGTTTTCATCCTTTCTATCAGATAGCACTCAATCTCTCTTCTTGACTCCCTTTTGCTCCTCCCCTACTATGGTCCCATGTCGTGTTTCTCAGGGTTCGGCCCTCTCCCGTTCTATTTAATGCCTACATCCAACCTTTGACTAAGCTTGTCTTCTCCCATGGCTTCGGTTATTATTCTTATGCTGACGACACCTAAATCTTGGTCTGTTTAGATCTGTCTCTCCCTAAAGCAGCGACCAGATTTCGGGGGTGCCTTGAGGTCATAGGAGAACGGATGACTAACAACTGGCTTAAACTAAACAGGGAGAAAAGTGAGGCGCTGGTGGTGGGGCCCCATTCTGCTGCAGCTTTCTGGACACCTGCCTTTTGGCCGCCTGGTCTTGGTCCCCTTCACTCCCTGGCTTCATCTGTGAAAAATCTTGGAGTAAAAATATCTGCATCGTTATCTGCTGATCTCCAGATAGGCGCTATTTGTCAGAAAGGATATTCAGTTAGAAATTCTGTGCAAAATCCTTCCCTCTACATTTCAAGTGCCAGTGGTATCTTCCTTTGTTTTGACAACTATGGACTACTGTAACACCTTATTTTTGGGGCATCCTGCTTATCTTCTGCAGCATCTTCACCCCCATGCCTAGGCGCACTCATTTCACGGTGCTCCATCAGCTCCACTGGCTTCCTGTCGCCAAGTGCATCCAATTTAAAGGACTTTGCTTGGTCCATCGCACATTCTACGGCTCAGGAGCAGAATACCTGCAACATTTTTTTTTTAATATTTCTTTTTGAATTCACTCTGCATTCATAAAGAAATAATTTCTGTAACAGAAATATTTTTTTTTATGAAGGCAGAGTGTCTACAAAAAGAAACTTTCTTTTTAAGTCTGAAGGCTCCCCTCACCCTATGACATGCAAGACCCCAGGCTGGAGGCCTCCATGTCATGGGATGGAAGGAGCCCTGTGACTTCAAAAAGACATTTTTTCCGTTATGATTCGGTCCATAAAGGAAATAATTTCTTTATGAAGTCAGAGTGACTTAAAAAAGAAACAATTTGTTTTTGAAATAATAGGGCTCCCCTCAACCGCATGTCGTGTCTGTGTGTGTGTGTATTTTGAAAGGGTGTACACTTAAATGTGTAAGTGGCTACCTGTGTGAGTGTATGGTAAAAGGGTGCACCATTAAATGCATGTATGGGTGGCTGGGTGTATGTGCCTCTATGGTGAAAGGGGGTGCACTTAAATGTACAGGTGGCTGCTTGGGTGTGCCTAGATGGTGAAAGGGTGCACACTTAAATGTATGGATGGCTGAGTGTGCGTGCGTGTATATGGTGAATGGTGTGTGTGCCTGTGTTCAGGGGTGCAACAAAACCTACATTTCGAGGTGGCTGAGCCTTCAAATGTTGGGAGAGGCGCTAACTTCACGGGCGGTGGGGTAGGGGCAAACTTATTTGTGTGGGGACATCTAACTTCTTTATGCATTTTAATGAGACTATTCTAGTGCAACTTCAATTTTACAAGCAGTTAACTATCTCCTTTAAGTCTGAAAGCACCCACGTATGGGCTGCTGTGAGAATGACCGGTCTCCTGTTCCCTCTCTACCCTTCCAATCACTCTCATGGCATGCAAGTTCTAAACCCACATCATGATTTAAATTGCCTAAAAAATGTGGTGTTTGAATGCAGGTACTAACAGTGAAATGCTGTACGTTAGTTATTGCTGGGCCCTTGTTAACAGAGAAACCCAGGTGCGTTTAACATTTGTGTCCTGTTCTGTCCGGCAACTGCTCTGAAGGGCAGCCAGGTTGAGTCAACATAGCCCAAAATTTCAGGGGGGAGTGCTGAAGCCCAGTCAACTCAATTGTGTGGTGCCACTACTTGTGTGTAATGCCTTGATTACTTATTGGTAATCGTCATTACCCCCAGCCCTATTCTTCCTCGTCCCCGTACTTGTGTATGAGGCAGTACTTGTGTATGAGGCTCTTTGCCTCATACACAAGTACTGGGATGAGGTAGAGATGCATGGAGGTAATGCCTAACTCCGATAACAGTAATCTTCATTACTCCTATTCCTACTCTTCCTCATCCCAGTACTTAACTATGAGGCAAGGAGCCTAATATGTAAGCTCTGGGACAAGGAAGAGGGACATGAAGGTAATTCTGGGCCAAGGGGTTGATTTTGGAGGTTGGGCTGGGGTGGCAGGGAGAGGGGTTGTGTGGGGGGCGGGATTGTGCGATAAATCATAATAGTTGTCCATAAGCAGGCATGATATGTGGTATTAGTGGCTAGAGTCATTTTGGTGCAGTCCGTCTAGTCATTCCTCAGTTTAGTATTACTTTTTTATTACTGCACATTTCTGATAAAGCAGTCCTGCTAAGTGTAATTACCTGGCTAGACTGGCATTTGGGTACTACCAGTCTAGCCGTTTCTTACGGTGGCATTGTATATCTTTCTGGGCATCTGTGATAAAATTATATGATATAAGTCATTTATAACACGCCTTTACAAGTGTTTCTAGGCGTGACAAGACAAGGGAGGGAAGATAGAAGGAGGACAAGACAAATAATCTTACTTGTGTCATTCAGATTGTGCAAGTGCGCGAACAAGAAATGCAAGGGGAAAGGTCAGGGGGAAGTTCAAGGAAGAGGGGAGGGGAAAACAGGGCAGTAATGCTCTGAGTAAGTGCAGCACAGCTCTGAGTAGTGCAAGGAGAACAAGGGACTGTAGGGTTACAGTTACAGCCCCTCAGTGCGTGGTAGGCCCGGAGGCAGTGCAAGGGTGACTGAACAAAAAGAGCCTGGACTCAGTGAGACTCTGAGGGTAGCCAAGCAACCAGTCAGTACAGCAGCCAGGTAGGTCAGGTAGGTCAGCAGGAGAGGGAGAGAAAGAAAACAGAGGAGAAGAGGAAGGTTTTGAGCTACTTCCGGAATGTAAGGTGGTCCGTTCAAGTTTAAGAGGGGCAGGGAGGATATTCCAGAGGGAGGCACCTGCAGTGGGCAGAGATCTACCCCGCACTCTCTGTCTTTAGAAGTGTCTAACCCTTAGAGAGTTGGAGCTAGCTGGTGGAAGGGCTCGAGAAGTAAGGTATTTTGGAAGAGAGCGTTTGATGTTGTTTGGGGCTCAATCCCAAAAAGCCTTGTGGGCAATGCAAATGGTCTTGAACTTGATCCTTGCAGCAACCAGGCGCCAGTGGGGACATTTCAGGGATAGTGAGATATGATCCATGGGCTTGAGGCCAAGGATAAGTCTTGCAGTCCTGTTCTGGATTAGTTGCAGAGGGCGGAGAGTAGAGGAAGGCAGATTGAGAATGAGGTTGTTGCAGTAGTCCAGCCTAGAGAGAAACAGGGCTCTGGAGACAGTGAGCTTCTGGGGGAAAGTGAGAAAGGGAAGAGTCCCTTTCAGGAGGAGCCTCTGGTAGTGGGACTTCTTGGCGACGTCCAAGATGTGAGGAAAGCTAAAGTGGAGTCGAAGAGGACACTAAGATTGTTTGCTTTGCAGGAAGGCAAAGGAAGAGGGCCCAAGGTGAGTGGACAGAGTGAGAGAGGGAAAGCACGGGCAGGGGTCCCAGTTAAAGGGATCTCTGTCTTACTGGCATTAAGGCAGAGATTGTTGGAGGCGCACCAATCCTGAATCGCGGATAGACAGTCAGGAGTGAGCGAGGGAAGAGAGGAGCCTGAAGGAAAGCTGAGTGTCATCCGCATAACACTGAAAGTTAGAGGAGAAAGTAGAGATCAGGTGGCCAAAGGGGCCAAGTAGAGGTTGAAAGACCAGGGTGAGAGGATAGAGCCCGGGGAACACCACAGGTAGAGAGAGAGGTGGTGGAGAGAAAGGGACCAAGTTGGACCTGGGAGGGGCAGTCCAAGAGGAAGGAGGTCAGCCACTCCAGGGCCTGATCCGTGATGCCCAGGTTCTCATGATTGATCAGGATGGCGTGGTTAACTGTGTCGAAAGTAGAGGAAAGATAGAGGATTAGGACAGAAGGGCTGCTGGAATCAAGGTTAGAGAGAAGATCTTCACAGGGGTTCAGGAGAACAGTTTCTGTGCCTCTGGCATCTCTGAAGCCAGACTGATGGTCATGGAGACAACCAACAGATTCAGTGTGGAGAGTAAGCTGGGAGATGGCCAGCTTTTCCAAGAGTTTGCCCAGGAAAGGGCTGATGAAGACTGGGCGATAGTTTGCCGGGCAAGTAGGATCGGCAGACAGCTTCTTGAGGAGTAGGTGCACAAGGGAGTGCTTAAAGGGAGAGGGGAACGTCCCAGCGGCAAAAATGTGATTACAGAATGGGCCAAGGGTGGACTGAGGGTGTCAATATGGTCCTTGATGGTTCTGGAGGAGCAGGGGAGCACCTGTTTGGACGACACTTTCATAGATCGGACTTGTCTAGAAACCTTGTCAGGTGGTGTCAGAGAGAAAGAGGAGAAAAGAGTAGGAGAGGTAGAGATGGCCAAATCGGGGCCGAAAGAGGAAGAAGGAGAGAAAGAGGAGATAGAGGACATGATGTCCTGAGTTTTAGCCAGAGCCATAAAGATGGCCTGGGAGGGAACAGGAGAGGTAGAGACCGACCGCAACAGAATTGACCACTTCCTTGCAGATTTTAAAGAGTTTGGCCGTGTTGTTAGAGGCCGCAGACACCCGGGCTTGAATGTGTGCTCTCTTCTTGATGAGTGTTATTGCTTGTTATTGCATTTTGGTGCAACCAGTCTAGGTATGTCTAAATGTGGCCTAGCATGCTTTACTGTAATGTTATTACGTGTCTACACTGGTCTACAATGTGCAGCCAGTGGGGCATGTTTTAAATGTGGCATGGTATTTTTAATAGCAAAGCATTAATGTTCCTGTGCATTGTTGGTGACTTGCCTGTATTGAATTGGTGTTACCCTACAAAACAATTACAAACACTCTTGCTTTTTAGCCAATTTTTCTCAGCATGTGTGCGGTATATTGCATTAAAACACATATTGGGCCTCGTTACAAGTGTGCTGGTCTGGTAAAAACAGTGCCGGTAAGCTTAGCAGCACCATTGTTACCAGACCAGCACACTACAGGTCTGCCTGCCAGAGTTGCTGTGCCCTGCAGGTCTGACCCTTCTGGGCATAACGGTCGCAGTAAGCAGAATGTAACGGAGGCACCAACACCATTATTAACAGTGCTGTTGCTTCCGTGTTCCCCTTTCCCATAGAGCCCTATGTTACTATGGGAATGGGGATTTACAGAATTACCGGCACCCAACTTCCCAGCCGCCGGGCCGGGGTTGTAACACCGGGGTTATCGGTAAGTCAGGCGGCAGTATTTTTTTTCAGATCTGGTGGCAACCCCCTGGTATCACCGGCAGGGTTACCGCCAGACCCGTAATGAGGCCCATTTATATCTTTCTCCTAGTACAGTGTGCAGCATACCCCTTCAGCAGCGCGTTCGTGCATATTGTGCAAGCATGATAATCTAAGCCCGCCCAGAGTGTGGCACGACCTGTGATTTGTTGCCGAGTTGGGGGAAGAGGGGGCTCAGCATGGCTCACTGGAGGGCCCCCACATTTTGTGTTACACCACTGCATGTACGAGCTAACATTGGTGGACCCCTGCATGCAATTATCAATTATGAAAGCATTAAAGCAGTTTGAACCCGAACCCCCACCACGCCCTATTTTCCCAACATGGGCGTATTTAAAGGTGTAAAATCGGGCGTAAAGGCAATTTTTAACACCTTTATCTACACTCCTAGAAATTGGAAAATGAGCCTGAATTCCATTTGCATCTCAATGTGTAGCATACATGGTTACATTCCTGACTAGTAACCATGGATCTATGGATGGTGCACACACACCGCTTCCCAGCCAGGCTGTGAACAGACGGACTTTGCATTTTCAATCTGTGCAGCCCGCCATTCCCCTAGATTGCATGCTGTCACTGTTTATAAGTAACGGTCTGCCGCTGGAGGCTGAGATTTGGGCATCTGGCTTCCACGTAGGTGTTTGAAACACACTCTGCAGTGCTTACAGATCCAACATGCGATGACAGCACTCACGGTAATGGAGCTTGATTGCAGTCGGCCTCCACAGACAGATGAATGACGTAGGTGGAAAAATATTCTCCTGAAAACGGCAAAGGCGCGATTGGCTTACATGACACGGGCTGAACCTGCAGAGCTGGGGCTTTGTGATCTGGAGAAGCCTGCGCTGTTTCCGCCACATCATCTGTGATCAGTAATTCAGTTACTCATTCCAGAGAGTGAACTACACCGCCCATTGCCATCATGTCTGGCTGTTCAAAGAATAAAGAACCCACTTATGCACTGCAAATCTTTCTGTCATTCGAGCAGCTATTTGCCTATGCAACTCGTGTCTAACAAGGGCAGTACGATCAGCTACCTTTACACATAGGTTATGTTTTATGTTACGTTACTGGCGTATGTCGCACACACCGCTGCCATGTGCATGGCCTCCAGATGCTCTGGGGGATCTGAAAGAGGTGGTGGGTTGGATTAGTGGGCAGAGAGGGAACATGCCAGATAGATTGGCTGCTGTGCTGATGCAGGCTGCAGCCATAGGCGTAATTTTAGGGGGGGACAGGAGTGTTTGTCCCCCCCAACTTTCATGGCACACCATTTTGTCCCCATTCATTTGGATGGGGCGCCTTTTCTTCAGATGTCATGTCCCCCCCAACAGTTTCAGCAAAGTTACTCCACTGGCTGCAGCTCAGAAGTATCCGGTCCAAGCAAATGAAACTGTTGACAGGCTGCTATCTACCATAATCAATTCAGGTTAAAAAGCCCATGGGGGTGTGTTGTACCAACCAGTAATAGCTCACCAGCCTGAGGTAACGGCCATCACACGAGGGTTAGTAGTGAGGGCAAATATGGGGCAGCAGGGCAGTTGCTAGGTCTGGAAAGGATCTGGGGCTACGCTAATGGCAGGACAGTCAGGACGCAGGGCTAGCTAGCCTTTTGGGTGTAGCCTTGAGCTTCTATCTGGGGCTAGAACCAAAAGCCGTGGGGCTATAGCCCTCCCCCCCAGACCTGTCCAAAGCGTCACCTCTGTGGGCCAGTAAGGCCTGCCCAGGAGGGCTTTAACGATAGCTACCTCATCTGGGATGCAAAGAGTTAATATTCTGAGGGGGAAGCCAACAAACCATCTGATAGCAAATATTATTATTATTATTATTTTAATTGGTTATTTATAACGCGCTTAAAACTCAGTGGTTTCTAGGCACAGACCCGGGTATCAAACCTGTATTACTCTGCTTGCTTCCAATGCGAGCGCGTTGCCCCCGAGTTATCCACCCGATATGCAACCAACATGTCTACCATGTAAATCGCAGCTGAGCCAAATGAGGAGTCCCGAGCCTCCTTTCATGGTGCATATGATAAATCAGATAGGAACATTTGAGGCGAGGTGTATTGGTGGGCAAGGTGAGTTTATTTTATTATTTAGAATAAAGAAATGTATGTGGTAGTAGGTATTCGCAGGGGAGCAAGCGTTGTTCGAGAGCGCCCAACAGCTTGCTTGGAATGTGGGACTATAACATTAGGTAAAGCCCACAATCCATGTAACCTGATTGAGTGACCACGATTCCCAGGGTGTTAATAACAAATTGATGGTAAGGCATTTCAGAGGCAAAGGTTGAACAAGCAAAAGCATCAGTACTTTGGCTAGGATGTTTTAAAGTATTTGAGTGTCCAAAATGCCATTCGTGATGGAGAGCTTTTTTGTAGAAAGACACTAAATGAGTCCACTAGCACTATCCCTAGTCAGAAGCACCCCCTATCACTGTAGGGTGATGCTGTGCCTAGGTCAAAGCTGGTGTGCCGTCTATCTAATAGAACAGAAAAGAAAGGGACTATCCCTATCTCTACAATGTGTCTATCATAGAGTGTGTAAAAAGAGTTGAACCTGATCCCTACCTATTGACAGTCTGGTCATTTCACAGAGGAATATTTCCTTTGGCTATGTGCCACTTTTTATTCATCCCCAATGAAGTGTGTGCAGAGTGCATGGAATGGGATTTAGGATAACTCAGTGTGTAAAAGATTTCAAAGCAATGAAATGAGTTTTCTGCTTCACTGGCTGTCCATTACTTCAGATCCAATCTACTTCCAATATGGCAGATTTAATCAAATGAGTATCACCAGTACTATGTCGGCGGAGCAATCGACATCGGTAGTTAGTTCACATATACCGTATCCCCACATTTTTTAAGGCTATTGTTACAACAAAAACGGGGTTGACCGGTTTCAATGACACTTTCAGTGCAGTCATCTCATTCAGGACCAATACTTGCAGAAGTGCAATCAGTCACAATGTCCATCAGACAGGACGGGGCATCCAGGCCCGACCGAGGAGAAAATTGAACAGGTATTCACCTAGGTATCGTGTGCTGGGCATAACTTTGTTTGGCAATTCATGCCTAAGCTAATGTTTGAGGACAGAAGTCCAATTAGCGACAGGGACCTGTTCTCCATATTGGGCACCATGTCACACAGGCAAACCCCCCAGGTGGCTGCCTCCTGTGTGTCCCCGGTGGGCGGTTCTATATCTGTATCAGCAAATAAAAATCAAAAATCAATTTATTGCACCCATTTTTCATGGTTCACATCAGTGGTTACCTTGAACCCCAGCTCCAGGGCTTGTGGGTGCAGTGTTGTGTTCAGGGTTTGGCCACAAATGACTCTGACACTCCAGTGAACTGTTAACTTATTTACTTAAGTTTAGGCACACCAAATACAGTTCTTAGAGTCAGGTAAGTAAAAGGGGACATAGGACACCCACCGGCATCCTCTCTCAGGGCTTACATCCTTGCAACTAACAAACCTGGAACTCACTCATAGATAAACATTCTAAGCCCTGCATTCCAGCTCAAGATTCTAGTCACTTGCACCAGATGAATGCAAAGTTAATCACAACACATCTTTCCCCTATAGGGACAACAACAAGAACAGTAAAGTATCGGTGGCAAGATCAATATTTCATCAAAAGATTTGTCCAGTAAAGTCCCACCTGAAAAACAAAAGATTATTCAAAGCATTTCATATATAACCACAACCAACTCCAAAAGGTTTAGACCCTGTCACCACTTCAAAATCTATTAACATTAACATCAATGTCCATCTGTGGATTAAAATTAAAAGTCCACCTGTGGAGAGAACATATTAATATGCCTACATAGAACAGCTAATGATGAACACTGTTATCAACTTAATAACTCTAATGAAGATTTAATAAACACTCAAAACCTTAATATCTTATTTCACTCACACATCACCGCATACATGTCTACCAACATATGCCAAAACAATGGCACCAAAGTCTAGGAACAACATTTCCCTTTTTATACAGACAGTGTAATGGACAGTAGTCCGCTCAACGGTTCACCTCAACCATTGCACCTTTTTGCACATGCAAGACATGTAATGGACAGTAGTCCGCTCAATGGTTCACCACAACCATTGCACCTTTTTACACATGCAACACATGTAATGGACAGTAGTCCGCTCAACGGTTCACCTCAACCATTGCACCTTTTTACACATGCAACACATGTAATGGACAGTAGTCCGCCTGTGGAGAGAAATATGTTAAACTACATAACTCAATTAAAGAGAGAGACATGTACCTACAACATCACTCTAATAAACTAATATATATCAGCTCTAGTATCTCAACTCTAATTGCCTGCACCTCTGCATTCTCTCCTACTTCACCATTGCATAGAGAGTAACGGAGGAACACAGAGCTCCCATCCCCATCAAACTTCATAACTGAGTCAGGCCTCCCGCTGCAGCACTCATGCCGAACTCCAGGACTCCACTCAAGCCAACCGCAGCAACCTTCGGTTCCAGTCAAAGGTAAGCGCTGACATCGGATAACTTTGTCAGTGATCTCAGCTGCCTTCACTATGACCAATAGCTTGTAGCCTTGGCGCAACAGATGTTTGCACAGTCCATGGGCCCCAGGCCCCTCCTAGATCCATTAACAACTTCCAACTCTTCTGAATGTCTGTACAGTCTCAATTCTCTTAAATGCTTTATGAGAGACTGCCACCTTGAACTTCACCATGTCAATGAATGAATGAACCTTGCTGCTCCAATGAACTTCACAGCTCCTTCTAATAACCATAAGTCTCACAGAGCCCACTGCACTTTACAGCAGACCGTTGTACCTTTCAACACTAGAACTTCTTGTCCCCACTGCCCTTTGCAGTACTTCCTTGTCACTGAAGTGCCTCTTCACTCCCTATGCAGTGCCTCTTCACTGCCCCGTGCAGCACTTCACTGCCCTCGCAGCGCCTCACCTCTTCACTGCACCATGCAGCACTTCACAGCCTCTGCAGCGACCACTCACTGCCTCTTGCAGCGCCTCTTGACTGCCTCTTGCAGCACCTCTTAACTGCATCTTGCAGTGCCTCACTGCCCTTGCAGAATCTCTTCACTGCCTCATGCAGCACCTCTTCACTGCCTCACGCAGCACCTCTTCACTGCCTAACGCAGCACCTCACTGCCACTGCAGCGCATCTTCACTGCCTGTCGCAGCACCTCACTGCCCTTGCAGCACTTCTTCATGCAGCGCCTCACTGCCTCTGTAGCATCTCACTGCCCCTAGCAGCGCCTCACTGTCTCTGCAGCGCCTCTTCACTGCCTGTTGCAGCGCCTAACTGCCCTCGCAGCACCTCTTCATGCAGCGCCTCACTGCCTCTGCAACATCTCATTGCCCATTGTAGCGCCTCACTGCCCTGGCAGAACCTCTCCACTGCCTCATGCAGCACCTTTACATCCATAGCTGCTCTGTTATTCCAGTGCCTTTGTAGCGCCTCTGTCTGGGCCTTTCTTGCCCCCTCTGTCTCTGTAGCACCTCTGTCTGGACCTCAATTGCCCTCACTGCACTTGCAGTGCCTCACAGCCATCCAGCGCTCTTACCTGAGAGAGGATCACTTCTCAGAGGGGGGGGGGGGCGGTGGGTGTCTCCCTTTGGTGCTGTCCCCCCAGCACAGCCAGATCCCATCCTCGTCGCCAGTGTTGTGTTCAGGGTTTGGCCACAAATGACTCTGACACTCCAGTGAACTGTTAACTTATTTACTTAAGTTTAGGCACACCAAATACAGTTCTTAGAGTCAGGTAAGTAAAAGGGGACATAGGACACCCACCGGCATCCTCTCTCAGGGCTTACATCCTTGCAACTAACAAACCTGAAACTCACTCATAGATAAACATTCTAAGCCCTGCATTCCAGCTCAAGATTCTAGTCACTTGCACCAGATGAATGCAAAGTTAATCACAACATGCAGGTGGGGGCAAGATGAGCGGTCCTTCACTTAGCGGTACGTCTCTCTGGTTTCCATTAAATACACATATGAAATGTGCATCAAACCGGAGTGGAAAGAAAATAAAGAAAATGCGATTTAAATCGTCCACTTTCCTCCTCACAAGGTTATATATATTAATGACAAACTTCATGTAGTGCCCGTACGGCAGTATGAAATGGGGCCGAGTTTACGGTATGCCTATTTGTTAACTCGGCGTGCGGACAGGGTGAGAAAATCCAAGAACTCCCTCATACCTTCGTGCTGTGCAGCCTTGTAATCGTGGCAGGGAGTTCCCTGTGTTTGAAAACAGTGTTATGTAAGGTACCTTAAATACGGGCATCGGTATGCACATGAAATGCATTCTTACCTTCAGAGGACAAAGTTCCTCGCTGTGGATGTAGTTCGGTCTGCTGTGACTGCCGCAGTGAACTCACGCGGGCTGGAAGGTGGAATTGTTACTAGGCAACGCCAGACTCGTCCTTATAAGGCCGCGTCAGGGGCCGGGGGCGTGTTGAGAGAACACGGTCCCTAATGTGGTGGCCATTTTTGAGTTGCAAGGTGTGCAGGACACTGTCATTAGTTATAAATAATGGCTGTGTGTTTCCAACCTGATATGTATAATAGTTTATATTCATTCACAATTCTTTGTGAGAGGTACAGGGGCTGATCGTCTATTCCTACGTTTATCAGGGCCATTGGTATGGATGTTTCAAAACACAGCAGGAGTACACAACGTGTGTTGGATCCGTTGCTCGCGAGGTAGAAGTCATTGTTAAGCAACTCCAAGCATGTCATAATGATGCTGCGTTCGGGACAAGGGACGTGTTGGAGATTGGTTGTTCCTTAATATTGCGACCATTGTCTTATGTTGCTTAGTCGTTAATTGCATTAATTGCAAATGGTGGCTGGTATTTCCACCCCCATGTAAATAGTTTTTGTAGGTTCACAGTTTACATACGACACAGATCTTTTAATCCTATATTTGTGTGGGGGACATCAATGTGGATGTCCAAAGACGTTGGTTGGTACAAAACGTCTCATAAAGCCGCTCTCTTTTGTGCAATGTTGCACTATTCAGTCAAGGTATTTAACTAGCGCTTGGAGCTCACTTGGTGATCCACCCTAAAGTGTTAGGTGTCCCCCAGTGTGTCATTACAAGCTAAAGCCTTTTAGGTGCAAGAATTGATCATAGCTGATTTGTGGTACATTCATGGATTATTCAATGCGTGTTCCATAGGGGAATCATCGCATTGCTGTTCTTCAGCTTTGATTATGTCGTTCCCATAGACATGTATTATACGCAATGCCACATACGGCCCTGTTTTCTGCTCAATGTATCACATGCCCTGGGGGTGTTGTATTGGCGTCATATGGTCCGTGATTCTAAGAACAGGGCTGCCAAGATTTTGTTATTTCATTACTGCTAGTTCATGCCACTGTATTTCCTCATTGAGGCCATTCTTACAAGTGTTTAGGCGACAAATCCATTGTTGTTCTCTTCTTAAGAGGAGATTGGCAAAATTGCCCACCCTACGAGGGGGGTTTATTTTTTCCAAAATTGTCCACCTCAATTGTTCGGCAGAATGGCCCAGAGATTTAAAGTGGGATACTAGAGGAGCCATGAGTCTCGGAGTTCTGATGTAAGATTTATGTTCGATCAGTCTTTTTTTGATTGGTCTTGTGTCATCCCCACCTAGTGTAGTCCACATGGTTAGGTTTGAAAGTAGACCACCCCTTTGCTGTTACAGTGGATGAATTTCCTTTGCAGCCACCGTGTTTGCCAACCTATGTCGATATTAGTACTCCGGGTAGTTTGCACGCACATTACACAACTCCCGCAGGGTGCGTGGCCCAATGGTCGGCCTGTCCCCCAATTTGCATGCTGGTTTTCCAGTCCGTGATCATCATCATTGGTCTCCTTTAGAGGGTAGACCAGCCGATCCTGCAGATTTTGTCTGCATTTGATTGCGAAAGCCGGCTGTGCCAGACTGCTGGATCCAGTATTCAGTATTGGCCATAATTCCTTGATTTCTCTTTTTAGTATATTGCAAATTGGTGAATAACTGAATATTGCTGTGATATTATCCCGTGATATTGCTTTTGGATGAGCTGGGGCTTTGTGATCTGTAGAAGCCTGCGCTGTTTCCGCCACATCATCTGTGATCAGTAATTCAGTTACTCATTCCAGATAGTGAACTACACCACCCATTGCCATAATGTCTGGCTGTTCAAAGAATAAATATCCCACTTATGCACTGCAAATCTTTCTGTCATTAAATCTTTCTGTCATTAGAGCAGCTATTTGCCTATGCAACGCGTGTCTAACAAGGGCAATACGATCAGCTACCTTTGCACACAGGTTATGTTTTATGTTACGTAGCTGGAGTATGTGAGGAAGGAGTTGCAATTTGTGCTTTTTTAATACACCTTAAAGTTCAGTTGTCCCTCTTGCACTGTTATGTGTAGATCTAGGAAGTGTGTTTCTTGTTTGCTAGAGTCAATACTGAAATTCAAGTGCATGTTGCAGTCATTGAGCCAGCGGCAGAAAGATGACAATTCTTATGCTGACCCCTCAAAGATCATCAAGATGTCATCTATGTATCCATGCCACAGCACAATCCGTTGTGAGATTTTAATACACGTTTGTTTATACCTACCTCCACAGTGGGATGCCTGATATGATAATTAAGGAATCCTTATCATAAATCACTGAGAGTACCCTTAATGGAAACACTTCAGAATAGGTAAGCAGGTTCGCTGAACCCAATAAGGATTAAGATGAACACAGTGAACTTAAGAAGAACATCACTGTTACGCTCACCTGGCTCCCACAGGGGCGTCGGTCGGACCCGGACAGCTGCGGTCTCCACCCACGTCATGCGTAGTGCAGCGATGACTGACTGGATCGGCCCTCCTAATCTTGTCTGCTTAACCCGTAGAAATATTCTCCCTCAAGTGGAGAGATGGATTTAGCCACTTGTGAATTCAAGTGATGGCACCCCCACAGTCCTCCCCAACTAATCACCTCCGAAATGCCCTCACAGCAATCTCACCTTATATTCTTGAAAGATGAGCTCTCCATCCTGCGTGGATTTGCAGGGGCGCGTCGATTCCAGTTACTTCACTGGTTTGAAGGCTCAGGAGAGTTCCGGAGAGTATTGACTCTGAGGTTCCTGGTGAGGACCAGTAAGTATTAAGTTCATAGAGTTCAATATGTCCGATGTTCACTCTTGTTCCCCCCTTCCTTTCTTGTCTTGCCGCTGGCTCATGAAAAGATGCTCTTGTGGCAGCTGGTGAAGCTCAGGTAAGAGTCTGTATTCCCCGGCGCTGCCCGGTAACTGTTGCATGTGGAAAACGTGTTGTTTTGTCTCACTTTACAGATGCGGCACGTGAAAATATGGAGAGTCACAAAAGGATGCCTCCGGTGGTAAATCAGGTAAGTCTATGGTGGTAAGAATTATATTTGTTGGTTCCCTCGGCTCACCTTGTGGTTTTATTTTGTCTCCTAGGTGTCGAAGTTCGGCGAAGAAATGATGGAGGCAGCGCCGACCCGAAGGATGCTGTGAAGACTGGTGAGTATGGCGCGGCGCTGCAGCTGGAGGTGCGGCACGTGCAGAAATGATGTTCTTTACAGGTCCGGAGACGAGATGGATCCAGAATCAGGTGTGAAATAGACATAAGTTTGTTTTCTAACCTTGTCCCTTTCTTTCCTCTTTGTTTTAGGAGTTCCGGATTCGAGGCGGGCGTGGCAGAAGACTGGATGCAGGCTGCAGGCACGGTGAGAGTTACGCTGCTGGATGCAGAATAACGCGAAGCATGTGTTGCTGGTCGGGCGTGGTTTAAATAGCCTCAAAAGTAGTCCCAGGTAAGAAGTCCCTAGAACCACACACGAGTAAAAAATAGTCCCTGTAGAAAAATAGTCCCTTTCAGGCTTCATGTTGGATTGGAGTCATTTGCAGCATGGTCTGCCTGAGGTAAGTAATGACTATGAGCCTGGCGCCTTAGGCGCCAGGACTGATTTCTACTATGAGCCTGGTGCCTAAGGCGCCAGGACTGAACCCAGATAGCCCCTAGCCGGGGCTGCTGAGGTTTTACTAAATGTCTAGATGCCTGCTCCCAGGGCTGATGGGCTTGGTCCAGATGCCTAGGGGTAGGCATCATGACAGCACTCCTCCAAGGCCCCTCCTAAAGTTGTTCTTCCCCTGGGCCCTGGTTTGTCTGGGAAGTTCTGATGGAATCTTTTCACCAACCGAGGTGCATGTACGTGGTCACTAGGTTCCCATGACCTTTCTTGTGGTCCGTAGCCCTTCCAATCGATTAAATAAAAAAGTTTTGATTTAACCATCTTGGAGTCCAGGATATTTTTTACCTCAAATTCAGGTTCTCCATCTATCAAGATGGGGTCAGGTGGTTTGGTTAATCTTGTTCCTGGTTGAACTGGTTTTAAAAGTGAAACATGAAAGACGAATGCGGATATTAGAGGGTAATTCCAATTTGACGGCTACCGGGTTGATAATGGCTTTAATAGTGTAAGGTCCCAAATATCTAAGGTTAAAAGGCTGAGTTCCCTTGAGAGGTATGTGTTTTGTAGCCAGCCAAACTTGATCCCCAATCTGGTATTGTGGAGTTTCACTTCTATGTTGATCAGCATTTTTCTTATATTTTTCTTTTGCTTGTTTCAAATGTTCTGTTGCCTCTTTAAAGTCTTGTGTAATAGTAGAATGCAAATGACTAACTGCAGGCATTTCTAAATGCTGAGGCGAATCTAGTTCTGAGGTTCGAGGGTGATGTCCATATATGGTATAAAAGGGACTTTGTCCGGGTCCTGAATGTACCGAGTTATTGTATGCATACTCGGAAATCCATAAAATATCTTTCCAATTACTTTCGGTCTGGTGTAGCATGCAACGTAGGTACTGTTCAAGGGTCTGGTTGGTCTTCTCCGTCTGACCATCGGTCTGGGGATGGTGACTGGTTGATAACCTCACGTCGATTTGCGCCAGTTGACAACATTTCTTCCAAAAATGTGAAATGAATTGACTACCTCGGTCAGAGACCAATACGGAAGGAAATCTGTGTATTCGAACAATGTTTTCGAGGAATTCCTTGGCCAGAATTGAAGCAGAAGGTAATCCCTTTAGAGGAATAAAGTGGGCCATCTTAGAAAAAAGATCCACAATAACTCGAATGGTGTTAAATCCATTACATGGAGGTAGATCTGTAATAAAGTCTAACGATAAGGTGTGCCATGGTGTAGGTGGAATATCCAAAGGTTGTAAGAGGCTAGCTGGTTTTTTCTTCTGACTTTTGTTTTGGGCGCAAATGCCACAAGACATTGCAAATGACTTTACGTCTTTTCGCCAGGTGGGCCACCAGAATTGTCTCTTAATTTTAGCTTCAGTTTTTGCGATACCTGGGTGTCCTTCCATCAGGGTGTCATTATAATTAGAGATGACTAGTTCTTGTAGTTCCTTGTGTGGTAGAAATAGTCACCCTTGATAATAAGGTAGGTCATTGATGACTGAGTAGTCCGGGACTTTCTTCACCCAGTCCTGCAGGGCTGTTGGATCGAAGAGTTGTTGGATCTTTACTTGAATATCCTCTAGTGTCTGTAGAGTGGTTATGCCAAGAATTCTTTGTTCTGAAATTATAGGCACCGGTTCCGGGTTCACATATGCTTCTCCCATCCCTATTCGGGATAAGGCATCTGCCTTGCCATTTTTACAACCTGGTCGATAAGTGATCACGAAATCGAACTCGGCAAAGAACAATGCCCATCGAAGTTGACGCGACGATTGGGCCTTGGCTGCTTTTAAATACTGCAAGTTCCGGTCATCGGTGATTACCGTAATGGTATGCCTGGCACCGCGAAGATAATGCCGCCAAGCCTTGAAGGCGGATTTGTGGGCTAATAATTCTTTATCGGTAACCGCATAGTTTAACTCGGGTGCCAAGAACTTTCTGGGACAAAATGCTACTGGGTGAAGTTGACCGGTTTCAGGATCCTTCTGGGACAGGACAGCTCCTATGGCTAAACTGGATGCATCAGTTTCAACTATGTATGGAAGTTCGGGGCGTGGATGCTTTGAGACAGGTGCAGACGTGAATTTCGCTTTCAGCTCTTGGAAGGCCTTTTCAGCTTCTTCGGTCCACAAGAAGCGTTTGTTTTTTCGCAAAAGTGCTCTGATAGGGTGTACAACATGTGAGAAATCCGGAATTAATCTGCGATAGAAATTAGCAAATCTGGTCATGCTTTGTACCCCTTTAACTGAGCTGGGTGATGGCCACTTGAGGACTGCGTCCACCTTTCGAGAGTCCATTCGGACTCCTTTTGGAGTCAGGATAAATCCAAGGAATTCAACTTCCGTAGCATGAAAAACGCATTTTTCCAATTTTGCATATAACTTGTGCTGGTGTCGTTTCTCAAGGACTGCACGAACGTGCTTCACATGGTCTGATTCTGAAGAGGAGTACACTAGGTACACTAGAATATCGTCTATGTATACAACAACGCAGACATCAATGAGTTCACGAAGGACATCGTTCATAAAATACTGGAAGGCTGCTGGTGCATTGCACAACCCGAAGGGCATCACCTGGTATTCAAATAACCCGTAATTAGTGCGAAAAGCAGTCTTCCATTCGTCGCCTTTCTTTACACGTACCAGATGATATGCCCCTCGGAGATCTAATTTAGTGTAGATGGAAGCATCCTTTACTTGGTCTAGTAATTTGGGGATCAGAGGCAATGGGTATCGGTTCTTAACCGTGATCTGATTTAATACGTGGTAGTCTATGCACGTTCTGAGGTCACCTTCCTTTTTAGGCACAAAGAACAAAGCTGAAGATGCAGGGGACTTGGATGGACGAATGAAGCCATTAGCAAGGTATGGGTCCAAGTATTGTCGTACGTGAAGGTTTTCGGGTTCCGTAAGGGCGTAGATCCTACTACATGGAGGTTGTGCACCGGGTATGAGATTGATTTGACAATCGTATGATCTGTGAGGTGGTAGGGTGTTTGCCTGTTCCTTTTGGAAAACATCCTGGAATTCTTGATATTCCTGAGGTAACTGCACGACTGGAGTAGCGACTGTGGCCAGGCCTTGGTTCAAGGGTTTTTTCGGGTAACAAGTATGTGCACAATTCAGGAAGGTTATTCTCTTCTCTCGCCAATCAATACAAGGATTATGTGTTTCCAACCAAGGTATCCCCAGTATTATTTGGAACTGCGGGGCTTTGATTAAATCAAACACAATAGTCTCTCGATGCCCATCCTGACCCAATAGTGTTATCTCTGCATTGGAATGAGTTACAGGCCCAGAGGAAATTTTAGTTCCATCGACTGTGGTGACGACATCCGAAGTGGTCTTTTTGCAGAGAGATAGATTCATCCTAGAAGCCAACTCGTGATCCACATAGTTTCCTATGGCCCCGTTATCAATGTATGCCCTCACTGCGTGCATACGTGATGGCTGCCTTGGATCTATAAGGACCATTGGTATGATGAAGTGCGAGGTCTGAGTATCCTTCTTCAAGCTCGGCAAGCGGACCTCCACGCTTGTCGGGCGTGGTCGTTTCCCGAATCAGGCTCTGTTTGATTTTTATCAGCAACTCTGACTACTTTTTTAGATGTTTTTATAGGGCAATCCCGTAGAAAATGTCCTGAGGCCCCACAGTGCAGACACAATTGCATCTGCCGTCTTCTTTCTCTTTCCTTTTGAGTTAAGGGTCCCTTGACCCCCCCGATCTGCATTGGTTCTCATACATCTGTTCCTTTGAGGGTAACATTGGGTTTAACCAATACCCGATTCTCAAATTTAGCTCGATCAGCCTTTCTATTCTGAAGTCGGTGGTCTAACTGGACCACTAAGTCTATATATTCTGCACAATCCTGAGGTGGGTTCACAACTTGGGCCAAAACGTCTTTGAGTTCACCCCGAAGTCCACGTTGAAATAATGTAATTCGTTTTACCTCTGGCCATCCGGTTTCCACCACTAACCTATTGAAAGTGGCGATATAGGTTAGTAGATCCTGGTTACCTTGTTGTAATGATAAAAGTTCGTTATCCAGGGCCTGTCCCTGTGAATGTCTGGCAAATAGTCTTTCCATGCTCAATTGAAAACCTGGAAAATCCCAAAGAAGAGGGTCATCCTGGTTAACTAATGGAATTGACCAATCCGCTGCGCTGCCACTAAGATATGATAGTACAAAGGCTACTTTGGTTTGGTCGTTCGGAAAAGCTCCAGGTCTGCATAAAAAGTGCAAGCGGCATTGGTTCATAAACACGGCAAACTTTTTTGGGTCCCCAGCAAAACGTTTGGGTGGAGCTAAAGGAATGCTCCCTGGTAGAACCCCTTGCACAGGATTGCTCGATGAAACAGGAGTTGGATTCCCCCCGAGTCCAGGTAATGGTGTTTGCCCAGCTTGGTTTTACAATAATTGTCTAGCAAGATCATCAGTACGCTCCTTTGACACAATCAGTTCTCTCCTGAGGGCATTAGTCTCTTGGCGCGCGGAGTGCACTTCTGCCCTACGTTCCCCTAACAATAGGGCTAGTTGGTCGGTTTCTGAGGTTTCCATAACGCCCGGGTGGGGATTTGTAGATAGGCTTTGCGTTCTGTTATGCTCACCTGGCTTCCACAGGGGCGTCGGTCAGACCCGGACATCTGCGGTCTCCACCCACGTGATGCGTAGTGCAGAGATGTCTGACTGGATCGGCCCTTCTAATCTTGTCTGCTTAACCCGTAGAAATATTCTCCTGCAAGTGGAGAGATGGATTTAGCCACTTGTGAATTCAAGTGATGGCACCCCCACAGTCCTCCCCAACTAATCACCTCCGAAATGCCCTCACAGCAATCTCACCTTATATTCTTGAAAGATGAGCTCTCCATCCTGCGTGGATTTGCAGGGGCGCGTCGATTCCAGTTACTTCACTGGTTTAAAGGCTCGGGAGAGTTCCGGAGAGTATTGACTCTGAGGTTCCTGGTGAGGACCAGTAAGTATTAAGTTCACAGAGTTCAATATGCCCGATGTTCACTCTTGTTCCCCCCTTCCTTTCTTGTCTTGCACCTGGCTCGTGAAAAGATGCTCTTGTGGCAGCTGGTGACGCTCATGTAAGAGTCTGTATTACCCGGCGCTGTCCGGTAAATGTTGCACGTGGAAAACGTGTTGTTTTGTCTCTCTTTAGAGATGCGGCACGTGAAAATATGGAGAGTCACAAAAGGATGCCTTCGGTGGTAAATCAGGTAAGTCTATGGTGGTAAGAATTACATTTGTTGGTTCCCTCAGCTCACCTTGTGGTTTTCTTTTGTCTCCTAGGTGTCGAAGTTCGGCGAAGAAATGATGGAGGCAGTGCCGACCCAAAGGATGCTGTGAAGACTGGTGAGTATGGCGCGGCGCTGCAGCTGGAGGTGCGGTGCGTGCAGAAATGATGTTCTTTACAGGTCCGGAGACGAGATGGATCCAGAATCAGGTGTGGAATAGAAATAAGTTTGTTTTCTAACCTTGTCCCTTTCTTTCCTCTTTGTTTTAGGAGCTTCGGATTCGAGGCGGGCGTGGCAGAAGACTGGATGCAGGCTGCAGGCACGGTGAGAGTTACGCTGCTATATGCAGAATAACGCGAAGCATGTGTTGCTGGTCGGGCGTGGTTTAAATAGCCTCAAAAGTAGTCCCAGGTAAGAACTCCCTAGAACCACACCCGAGTAAAAAATAGTCCCTGTAGAAAAATAGTCCCTTTCAGGCTTCATGTTGGATTGGAGTCATTTGCAGCATGGTCTGCCTGAGGTAAGGTATGACTATGAGCCTGGCGCCTTAGGCGCCAGGACTGATTTCTACTATGAGCCTGGCGCCTAAGGCACCAGGACTGAACCCAGATAGCCCTTAGCCGGGGCTGCTGAGGTTTTACTAAATGTCTAGATGCCTGCTCCCGGGGCTGATGGGCTTGGTCCGGATGCCTGGGGGTAGGCATCATGACAATCCCACATGATTATATAAGACCCGACATTATTTCTGTTATAGCGAGTGAACAGTGAAGACCCACACTTTGTGATTCTTGAAACCTACATGAAGCGGGCACATGGCATGGTCTAGCCAGGTGAAAAATTATTTGGTTTCAGATAATAAGTAGACACTTGTGTATAGAGTTTGAAAATATGAATACAAGAAATTCTTATGTATATATTCTAATTTATTCTTTAGATCACTTTTGGGAAAACTGTGGAAGAAAGATTATTCAGCTCATAAGACTCATAACTACTACTCCTGATAGATTGTCAGTGCCATTATATTGTCTACCTTTATAAACTGTACTCCAGGTGTGCAGGGCATGGGAGGGTTATATGTCAAATGTTCGAAAACAAAAGGCTCGAATGCCTTTTTTTTGACAGCAAAAGGACCGAAAAAAAGGATCAAATTATTATTATTTTTAATGGGGGCTTCCCCCCAGCCCCCTGTTTTGCTTTTATAAAAAAGTTTTTTATACATGCTAAACTAAAAAAAGATATAAATAAATAAATTTAAAAAAATGTCAATCCTTTTTTTCGGTCCTTTTACTGTCGATCAAAAGGTCATTCGATCCTTTTGATTCGAACATTTGACTGGACCCCAGATGGGTGAGCGCCCATTAACATAGGACACTGTTCTTGTATTAGTTATTGAAACAGCTTACTTGTGTCAGAGTCGTACATTATTATTATTATTATTATTATTATTATTAATAATATTATGATTACGGTATTAATTGATCTTTGGGAAGCAACAGACCACTTTACAAGTCATAGTGTGAAGTACACAGCTGGGAAAGCATAGAAATGGGGCAGTGGGGAGCTAACAGTGGGTGGGGGCAGGCAGTTGTGTTCTGTTAATGGAGGGCAGCATGCGCCTCTCAGGTCCAAAAAGTTGTGTGAAGTCTGGTTACCTAATTTATTTTCCCCATTCTTTGTGTTTTCTTTGTTGTCTCGTTACCTGATTACATTTGCAAGTCTACTTCTGAAATTAGGGCTCTTTTCATGTACTACACGGAAGCAGAGCTGAATCTTGGGAGATCTCATTAGTAAGAAAGAGCCATAATCACTGCATCCCTTTTCCAACGCTTTTTTTCTGCTATACTATTCTTTTAGGCAATCTACAAGGAATATTGTATTCATTTAAAATGTAGGGTGAAAAGAAAATGTAGATAGTAGTTTTGCTTTTCACCTTACCTTATTATTTAAGCAAGCAATCTAATAATATTTTAAAGAAAAAAACAGTGTTCATTTTCATGATGACCTTTTATGTCAGAATATATAATTCGAAATCACTCAGTCAATCACATGCTTTAAAAAAATGTAAAAGCAAATACAGAAAAATAACATGTTACACACCATAAAATACAAAAAATAAAAATGGAATGCAATAGGAGGCAAGCGCGTCCTAACTGCACTCCAGTTGGGCAGAGTCCTGCTTTACGAATTGTATACTGACTGACGGAGAAATCCGTTCATCTAGTGGCGATTGCTATCTCTGGAGGCTTTGTGATCTACTGGTTCTGCCTGGGAGCCTCGGCTCGGGGTTCTGAAGACAACTCTGGGGCGCCTTTAAAAACTGATTGGAGCGTGAAGCACATGCAATGTAACTGCGACCTAAGTGCACTGCAGTTGGGCAGTTAGCACAGGATACATTTGCACTCCTTGACATCGGCACCCTGGATGGGTACAGTGAACATTCTGGCTCCTTTTTTTGATTTTGGAGCTTTATAAAATCAGTACAGGCATCTGCTAAATACATATGGCTTGCCACTCTGCCTATGCATTACGCAGCAATTCAGCATTGCAAAAGGACAATAAGGAAGGGCCAATCATTGGAGCTGGCACTGTGATGGGACAAGTTGATTTCCAGGATAGACAGGTCGGGGTCTCACCGAGTATGCTCTGGCTTTGGAATTGTTAGAGAACTTGGGGAATCCCCTGGGAAGCACCAGTGGTGTTGATATTAGACCCCGCACCACTCATCCTTTTTGATTCCGTGTCATTCAGGCTGCAGCCTAAATTTTAACTCTACAGTGGTGTTGGCGGCCCCTTCCTTGACTCCAATTGCTGCCCATAAAATTACTGACTTTTTCCAACGATCTGGCAATAGTGCTGAAGTCGGGTCTGTAAAAGTAACCCGCGAAGTAGCTCAGACTGATCCTTCTCACATTAATGACTTGAGTATGATGCTGGTAGCAGAGACGTTAGATCCGGAAAAGGTAGTCGGGGACGTAAGGGATGGCTTTGACAATCTAATGGACGTTCCTGTTTCCCCAATTTTGGGCGCTTCTTGTCCCGGCACTCCAACAGTCCTAACTGAACTAATCTCTCAAAGTTATTCAATGGACTTGGTGGGGGAGAGGGGTATAATCTACAAGATAACGTTACTTTACATCACACTTTAAGGGAAGTTGATGAGCAAATTCAGTTAACCTCTCCTACGATTTCAGCCTTAAATACGCTCAGTTCCTTCATCAGTTCCTTCATCGATCTCTATGACAATATACAAGATGAAGTGAGAGCGTATACACTGATTCTGAGTGAAATTAACATCAAGTTGGAATCAGTGGTTTCTGTCCCCCAGCTTGAGTGTGCCCCACCTATACGTCTGCATTTACAGGCCCCTCTATCTAGTTCCTGATCAAAGAACAGATGGGGGTGGAGGGCAGTGCAATGTACTTTCCCTCAGAAGTCCTGCAGACAGTCTCCCGTGCTTCTCAGTGTGAAGCACCCTCTACAATCACACTTGCTCTTCGAACAGTAAATCAAAGATTGGAGGAGTTGGAAGCTCTGTGTTTTCCCCAAGGCCCCCCGTGGTTTGCCTCCGGTGCCACCCAGTAGGAGGCTCCAGCCGCACAAAATAATGGCTTCGCGGGGGTGGGGGGCATGTTGACCATCCGCATCTAAATGATAATGCTGCATTAAATAACCAGCAACACCAGGCAGCGGTATTGGATGACACGAGAGAAGGTCCATCGAGAGTTTCAAATATTTGCAAGATGAAACAAAGTAAAAGGAAAAAAACAAAAAAATCCCCACAATATCAAGAAATGTAAACCCAGATGGCATTTGTCCTGAAAATGTTTGCGAAATGTAACTATCATGGAATCTTTGTCACGTCAATCTGTGATCCCTCAAGCCTCGGTGTCAGAGACGGAGGCCACTTTGACACAAGTGCCAGCTGTTGGCTCGCTGGATGAGGATGCTCCTGATGGCGTGAATGGAATGATTGTATCTGATGAGGAAGAATCTATTGTGTTGGTGGAAAATGGGAGTGTCAGTACAGCTGTTCAAACAGACGCTGTGCCTCATTATGAGTACGGCAGTAGCCGGGGCGGTAAAAACGGCACGGTTTCCGCCGGAGTCATTTTTTTTCTGTAATGGGGACTCACAGGGGCATTACATCCCTGGTGGTCTCGGTAATTCCCTATTGCCGGGCGCTGTAAAAATGACTCCCCTTTTCCATTTGAGTGCCATTGGACTCAATGGGAATGGAGAGGACGGATGCACCAGCACCATTCATGAATGGTAGCTGACCGGCACCTTTGCTACCAGACCGGCAACCTTGTAATGAGGCCCACTGTTTTCAATCCTACAGTGAATTGGGGAATTAATGGCAATAAGTCTCAGATGTTATATCATAACCCTTTGACCCACCTTCCTCAGTTCCCATCTGATTTGGCTCCAAAGTTACTATGTAAGGGAAATCGGTTTGCACATTGGACTCCCAAGACTGTGAGGACTCAACTACTCATTTAAATGCGGTGGGGGAATGTTTGGCTCTCATTTGGGTTTGCTTGAACAATTGCATAGACCACAGAGTGCTTCATATTCTACCAGTAAAGCTAATAGGGCTAGCCTTTTAAAGGGTGTGGGGAGGACCGAACTGACCGGCTTGACAAGGTACATGCAGTTTTTGGAAGGAGGATCAGACCTGGTTAAACCAAGTGCACTGTAGCTGGTTCGTTTCAGCAGGAAGGTGCCTGGATTTCTCCTTTGCCTCCTAAGGTCCTGTGCCTGGAGGTAAGCGTGTCCTTCTTCATAGAGTAGTTGCCCGGTAGTCCCTCTTCACTGTCTTGCAGTGGGAGGGCCCCGGCACTCACAGCTCTTAGGGAGAGTCCTTTCGGGTCTCGGCGGACATCAGGCACGGCTGGTCGCAGTCACTCTTATATTTCTGGTATTGCTATCTGCCGACTCGCTATTTTCTTAATTTCCCCACCCATTCTGTTGGTTTCCTTTCAACTCGCTATGCGAGTATGGTGGTTCACTGGACACCTTGTTTTTACTTAAATAGTGTGACGCCGTTTGTTTGATTTTCTATTTTAATTTTATCCTGCTCTCCTTATAGTCGGTTAGTTCCAGGAAGAAGGTGCCTGGCTTCCTCCCTTTTCTCCTAAGGTCCTCTGGCTGAAGGTAGGCATGACTTTTTTCATACAGTAGTTGTCCGGGAGTCCCTCTTCACTGTCTAGCAGTGGTAGGGCCACGGCTACTGTGATATGATGTGTTTAAACATGAGTCGTGCCCGGAAGTGCGGCGGACGAGCGCAGCGGGCAAGAGCCTTGCGTGCCGAAGTCAAGCCTGTCTGTGCTCAACCGTGTGCGGTACGGGCAAAATGAGGTAAAAAGATCATATACTTCCCATAAGGAGATTTTAGATTTAGCTAATGAGTCTTATTGAGAATGGACAAATCTAGATGCCATTTATTACAGGTTTGCAAACCAATAATGGTACAGCACATCAGTAACCCTCCACCCAAGCTAACCCAACCCTCCTCCAATTCACCTTCCCCTTGTATTATCCCATGGTCTGGCCCCTTACAATACATGTCACTTCCGTTTGACCTCTACAAACCCCAAAACATAACAATAGTACTCCTTGCATATTTTCACAGTCTGTCTTCTGTTTCCATCGCGTTTCTTATCATCACGTGATCCTCTACTTGTGGGTCAGTCACTCTAGTCTGACAATGTCCGGCGTCTACCTCCTCAAGTGAGGGGTGTAGGGGCCACTGCTCCCTGCTCCACTTCCAGCAAAGAATAGGGCCCCTGTCTATGAGCCAGTGGAATCCAAAAATGGTGGCCACGTGAGCCTTCACCCAGTCCCCTCAAAAGCTCCTGAAAGTGCTGCCTCAGCAGTCCTACAGCACATGTCTCTTTAGTGAGCCTGCAGGGCAAGCCAATTAATAATAGTTTCCATACCCAATGTCCGCTAGTATAAAAGAAAAATAATAAACACTCACGCATATAAAAGGAGTGACACTTCGGGTATTCAGATGTCTTCCCAAATTCCTCCCACATCATTGTTTACCCACATTTATGACCACTCGTTATTGCATGCCTTTATGGTATCTTCATTAAATAAATCCTGTTCCCCCAACCCTCTCCCAGGGGCCATCGAAGATCACATAGACGAAGAGAAGAGGTGGTCCTGACCCAGTCACCACTTGCGAAGATAACATCGCATTTTCATTTTGTGGAGGCAGACATGAGGGTGATCCAAAGTTGGAGATGAGTGCTAGAAAGAGTGGAGGTACAAGATGGATAGTGTTGGCAAACGGCAGAGGGAGAGCCTGAATAAAGTCTGTCTAGGCCTGTTCAATACAGAGGCCTATCGAGGAGCAAAGAGAGAGTTGGAAGTATCTAATTTAATTGAGATGTGGGCCAGACAGTCAGGTTTGATTGTAGGTTTGTATATAGCAGGGATTGGGGGGGACAGTTGGATGAACAATGCTACTGAAGTGAAGGATGGCGTAGTGCAAATAGTTCTGGGTATATAGCATTATTTGATGTGAAGAGCAAGGATGACAGGAATACAAGGTTGAGAAAGATTCACTGGGGGAGTTAACTCATTTTGGTGAGTGGGAGAGATGTTGCATGGATGTAAGTCTCTCATGAGTGTTATTGGGGTTTCAGTGGGAATGGGGGTAATGTGGAAGTCTACTTCAGAGAAGAAATATTTTCAATAAATTAGGAAGAGGATGAGGGGTTTTGGCACAAGGAGTTGGGTACCTGTGAATTGAAAGGAGAGTGGTAGAAAGTGAGTGAGTGCAAGGGGGTGAGAGAGTGCAAGGGGGAGATGTATGTACCTTGTTGGCTATTGGTCGAACACCACCATCTCATTTGGAAGAGCAGGAGGAGTGAGAAAATGTTGCAACGTCAGTGTGAACATAGCAGGGGTGGCAGAGTCATGAGGAGGGATCCAATTCTTAGTGATGCCCATGGCATTCCAGAGGCCAATTGTGAGAGGAGTGGGGGGGGGCAGGAAATGATGGCAACAGGTAAACAAGGAGGATTGATGAGATTAGAGAACATAGGTTGGATGGGTATCTTTTCGTGTGTGAGATTAAAGGCTGGGATCTGATAGGGTGAAGTGTCGGACAAGGAGAAAGAGATGAGTATGACTGGCAAAAAAGAGAAAGTTCAAAGGTTGTCTAAAGGGTAACAGTAGAGGGATTGAGGGAAGCATTATAAGAATGGGAGTATGAGGTAATAGTTCAATGATAGTGGGACCAGGTAGGGAAGTGGGTTCAACAGGGAGAAGGGATGGCCGGGCATGGAGTGGTCTGTGGGAAGATGTGAGAGAATGTAGCGAGTGGAACTGCAGTGTTTAAAAAGTGCAGTTATCAGCACAGGGCCATAGGCTGCCAAACATGCAATGCTCTATGTATGCCAGCATGCCTCTGTGGGAAACATGTATGGTGGATGTGCTCAATACATGCCATCATGTTAATATAAGAACACAGTTTCCTCCAATATGTACAAGTATGGCTTATGTGAAAACGACTAGCATTCTGCCTCTACAATATATGCCAGCATGCCACAATAAAAAAAAACACTTTTCTGATCTCTGTGCCCACAATGTATGGAAGCATTTAAATAGTAAACCATGTTCATGTTCCCTGGGTCCACAATAAATGACATTACCACCTGAACACATGTTCATTTTGCCTGTGTGCATAATGTGCCAGCATTGTCTTGTAAAACATGCTTTCATTCTAGAGGCTCCCATGAGACCAGGATCCCCCTCTAAGCGTCCTGCTACCCTGCACAAAGACACACACGCACACACACACACACACACACACACACACACACACACACACACACACACACACACACAGACACGCGCTCATAGACATGCATACCTTTGTTATCCACTTGCCTGCATGCAGTCTATTAACCCATTGCATTTACATTCCGTCTGCAGCTCTCACACTGCCCCCATCACCACCTCAACAGCACATCACTCACACCACAAACCACAGTACTTGCAATGAAACTTACAGTCACTTAGAAAGCATCCTTGTCCCCAGATGCCTACTAGCTGTCTATCGGCATAGCAACACACACGTTCTGCTGCTTTGTCCCACTCTCCTCCACACAGTGGAATGGTGGATTGATAAAATCAAATGTTTCTATATTCAGCCCTATCTTTTCCACATGTCTAATATTTAGGGGGCGGAGGGGGTGGAAAAATGACCAAGTGAAAGTCTGGGGTGCAAGAAACAACAGCATCCAGTCTCCTTTTTGAGCCAGGATGAACCACTGAGTCCAGGGTATGGGGGCAAACAAATGTCTGAGCCTTATGAGTTGCCACAATGGCCATTATGAAAAGACATGGTAAAGTGCATTAGAAGCTGAAATATGTACAATACAATGAGAGAGCATGTTTGTTAGGATAGGAAAGATAAAATAATAATTACAAAGAAGTCAGCTAAGCTAAGTCGTGCTGTTTGCGCTGTGTGTTTTGCCCTCTCTGCTGCTGAAGCAGAGAAAAACAGCCCCAGGTTTCGCCAGGCACATGCCAAGTCAGTGCTAAGCCATGCTGTTTTCTATGTGTGTGTCGTCCCCCACTGTTGCTGCCCGCCGCCTGCCTGGACTCAGCGGCCTGTCCCTTTCCCAGAAAGGAGAGAACAACATCTCTACGGCATGCCAGCGCCCACACCCGGTTTGTGCTAATTCACGCTGTTTTTGCTGTTCTGGCTTTACAATGGTGTAGTGGTGCACCCCTACTTGTGGCCTTTTGAGAGAACTTGAAATTCGGAGCAGCACTGTACTGGTTGGCTGGCCATTGAAGTGCACTTCTCCTTTTAGCTACCTGGCGGGAGTAAGCAAGAGACCAGATGTGTCTCACATCCTTTTGTACTTAATTTTCAGTGTGAACTCTTCTAACAGTTATGGGCAAAAGAAAGGCATTGACAGGCCTATCCTCTATGCCCAAACATTGCCCAAACATAAGAAAACGGTAGCCTTGGGAGTGTGCATTGCAGAAGTCAATACTTTGATTTCTGAAACTGAAGTTCTTTGAGATGACTATAGGTCTGATGAGAAGCCCTTCTCCAAGTTCTATATGGTCTCCCATACTTTGGTCAAGACCTAATTAAAGACCCCAGTCTAATGGCAGACCAAGGCCAGCATATGGCGAAGGCACGGACTGCCCCTATTTTCCTTTCAAGATCTGATCCAAACCCAGAAAAGAGCCTTTAGACCGTCTTTCTAGTTATGAGGTTCCGCGTTTGCCATCTCAAGAGGGGGCACGCCTTTGCTGTCCCTGCTGATATTCCTCATCTAAAGGATGCTACTTGCAGTACAATTGTTGTTGACTAGATAACAAAAATGAGGGCCACTGCCTTGACTAATCTAGAGTTGGCTAAACAGCAAAACCAGATTAAGGTTTCACAAGATATCAGTTTATCTAATAAATTTGCACTTTTAGCTGATATTGACATTGAATCCTAAGATACTGATGCTTGTGTAAGCAAGGAGAGATACCAATGTATCGGGCCAGAGCCCAAGATAGGCCAGAAGAGAGATGAGGGGCAGGTACAGCACGTTCAATTGGAAAGGTCACAGGATGTAGTGGGTGTAGCTTTTGTACCACCTAATCTTCCCTCTGGTTCCTATGCTACCATAGAATCTGACCTAGACCTGGATCTAACTGTGACAATATTTCAAATAAAATAATGTGGTTGATTGGGAGGCAGTGGATCTGCGTAAATGCATACACAGTGTTTCCAGGAGTGCGCTCCTATTTAGTAATTAAACATCAATTGCTGCACAAACATCTTACCCTAACCTGCTGCTAATAAGTCCATCTAGTGTGAGGGGGATAGACAGTCTATCTTTCCACCATAACCAGGCTTTGTTGGTGAAAGCGAATGGTGGACAAAACCCTGCACGGAGCACCCACCCACCAAATAGGCCTAACGCTGCCAACAATTTCAGCCATTTTAAGTCGTGTAACTACATGCATGATCTGATTGGCCTTAAGGTTTAGAGGAGACCTGTAGGAGAATGCAATCTAATGGTTGCATCACCCAATGTCCTCGCATGACAAATATATCCCACTTGGATGCTGGAATAAGGGGAAAGTGGGACAGCCTACAGGATAAAGTAATGTATTGGTAGTGCTACGCCAAGGGTTGTTGCTCAGTCAACAGAGATGACGCTACAGATGTAAAGCAACTTAGTGATGCTCAGCATGCAGCCTATGATATAATCTAGGCGAGTTTACTTGATCACAGCCTTGTGGCAGAACTGCTTGCAATTGATTGCACAGGTCCTCAATGCCATTTTGTTTGGGGCTGGGTTATGCGGACAAGCCTTGATAACCTCGCTCTATCTCAGGGAAAGAACATTTTGAAAGACATGCTAGTACTCCCAAACAGTGTGCCTGTGAATGCCAAACTCGGCCTTTGCCCAGCAATTTATGAAGTTTTCTTTGCCTCAATATGGTGTCTAATTTGACATTCCACAAGATGTTTTATGGGAGTTAATAGAATCAGCAGAAACGCAAAAATGGAACTGGCTTAAATGCATAAAGAGTATGTAAATAGAGCTGGATTTGCATATGTTTTGGGGAAAATGTGCAAGTATCCAGACTAACCCTTGTACAGTTTTAAATGAGAGGTTTAATGATTGGGCAATATGCCATTTTTTAAATGAGAAGATTAATGGTACTTTAACCGATAGTTATTTTTCAGTGACCCCATACCCAACGGCATGGGGGTATGAAAATGACTTTGTCTAGCTACCATACACGAGGCAAAGATGACCCTTTATGAAATTCAGGCTCAGTATCCTATTACCATTGGCCTAATTTACTTCAAAGTGGAACGTGAATTGCTTGGATACATTTTCTTTTTGTAATGATTTGCAATGATTTGACAGAATGTGAGAGCCATGTTTTCTTTTCCTCTCGTATATATGTTAAGGCAAGGAGAAAATTACTCTTGTCAATCTTGGCTAATTGCACGTTTTTAAATACGCTAGATCTTCTGGCTTTTTTTTTAAAAAAGTGCCACTTCTCGTGATGTTGAGCTAGCGGTTGCTAGTTTTATTGACTGTGAGTGGTTTACTAGACATACAAACATGAATTTATTGTACTGAATGTCGTGTTTCGAATTCTGTTATGAATTGTTTTTGTCTTTTTGCTGATAGTTTTTATTTTTATTTTCTTCTCAAATATTTACAGACAATCGTATATAGTATTGTATTATTCTATAACTTTAAAAGAATTGCATGATTTCTGAACAAATGAATATTAATAAAATAACTGAATAAAGGAGAGCCTCCTGTGGGCTTTCTAGACAGATTAAAGATTGTTATGGCACAACATTCTGATATTAAAATGCCTGCAGACACTGCTCTGGAAACTGCAGCAAATACATTTTCCCCCCAAGTACTACAGACCAAAGTTCTGCAAAAGCTAAAGGTTATCTGTGTTGTTTGGCAAATTAAACCAGTAGTGGAACTGGTAACAGTGGTGAACCACTGAATTTCTCACCAATATCAAAAGGAATAGGAAGCATAACTCATGGCATTGCAGATGCAAAGCTTGCAACCTACAGGGAGGGGTTTCCGGAGGAGGTCTTAGGCAAGACGGCCAATGTCAACGGTTGGGGCGGCAGTATATATGGTGAATAATTTTCAGTGCACAGCTCTGAGCAAGGGTACAGCTTGTCAATCTAAACAGGAGAGTCATTCGAAGAATGAGTGTCTTTATATACCCAATTCCACAACCTGATGCCCCCAACCTTCCCACACATCAACACCTTTAAGGAGTACGTATTAGGATAGCCTAACAGATTGAAACCTCACCATGAATCTTTTAATACCTACTAATCAGGTGGGTCTTGTAGTTTACCTTTCAGTGGAGGAACAGACAGATGATTTATTAGCAGCGATTTCTTGAAAGAAAGCAGACAGCATCCCATCCTAACCCCCAAACTTGACTAACCAGCTTGGCACTCCAGGTTTGCTCACCTTATACCCACCATCATATGCTCAACTCTATGGGCCTCATTACAAGAATGGAGGTAATGAAAAAAGGAAGGCGGAATGGTAATAGCGGCATTTTTAACGGGTCCGGGGCATTCCGACCCGACAACCCGCCAATACCGGCACCGCCCGTACCGTGCCCCCTAATACCGGCATGTGCGCGTACACGCGCCCCTTTGGGGAGCAAATACCGGCATGCCGGTAATAGGAGGACATCACAACCCACGCGGACATGCAAATACCGGCATCCCGAAGGTGGTAATCAGGGGCTACACGATGCTGGCTATACAGGCATTGCGGACCACCCGCAAACAGCAATCAGCAATCAAGCCAACTGCCACAGGTGCACACAATCACCACAGGTGGACTCAATAGAATCTGGGCCAGTATTAAAGGAGTACGCCCACACACCACACCCCTTCCTACACCAAACTGCTACCACCAGCTGTTGCAATCATGGCGCTGGAGGAGATGCCTATACTGCTACAACTACAGCAACAACAGCAACTACAACAACTACAGCAGCAACAACAGGCAGCACAGAGGAGACGCAGGAGGAGAAGGAGGGTGAGACAGGCCCAGCAATTACCACCAGTGCAGCCAGTAGTCCCTCGTAGGCAGCCGCCAATCCCTCGCATCAGACCCAGTCCATTCAACCTAACCCCTGACCAGATCCACACCCTGTACCAGTTGGACCGGGACACCATCACCACCATAGTGGACATGATAGGCAACAACATTGCCATCCTCATAGAAATACGCACTGCCATTCCCCCGCTACTAAAGGTGGTGTCTGTGCTCCACTTCCTGGCCACAGGCACCTACCAGCACACAGTGGGGCAGCTGCATGGCATTTCACAACCACTATTTTCATGCATGCTGACCCAAGTGCTCGATGCCCTCCTGAAGCACGCTAGCACCCACATATCCCTACCACGGACTGCCCAGGAGATAGCTGACACCAAAGTAGGCTTCCATGCACTGGCAGGTATGCCCAATTGTGTTGGTGCCCTTGACTGCACCCATGTAGAATTGGTAGTCCCCTATGCCGTAGAGGCGGTGTACCGCAATCACAAGCAATACCACTCCATCAATGTGCAGATGGTATGTGACTCCAGCAAGATCATCACACATTGCTGCGCCCGATTTCCCGGATCAACACATGATGCCATGGTGCTGCTGAACTCCACGCTACCCCATCGCATGGAGCGACATGCTGGACCACGTGCCTGGCTGCTTGGTGAGTTGCCTGAGTGGGCCATGGCAGTGCAATGGGATAGGGATGTGTTGCGATGCATACCCCACCTGGGTGGGAATCGGGGGGATGCATACCCCACCTGGGTGGGAATGGGGGGATGCATATCCCACCTGGGTGGGAATGGGGGGGTGCATACCCCACCTGGGTGGGAATGGACGGTGATTGGAGAATGCACGCAGAGCTAATGACACCTGACCTGAACCTCCCAACCCCAACATGACACATCATTGGCACACATCTGATCATTAACGCATATCAATGACCACATGTGAGACGCACGACCTGACCACCATGTGTATGTCAAGCAATGCATGAATATACAGGATCGCTACTGTGCCAATGTGGCTAGTGTGACCATGCACAGTGTAGAATACGCAGCATAATTGGGAGGCTAAACATTGTAGTACAACCTACAAGGCCCGTGAGCCAAAGGCCCCTCCTGTCTGCCCCTCCAGCCCACTATCTTCATGGGCAGGAGCCCTGCTGCATCCACCCAGAGGCAGCTCTGTGTGCCCGCGCTGCATCAGGCTGCAGGAGCAGCTGATCGCTAGGCACAACAAACAGCCCGCCCGCCATTATCGAAAGGCATCCGCTGCATTTTTCAGGAGCCATCCAGCCCCTACCACGACAGGGCCAGCTCCGCTGTGCCCGCACCTTGCCACTCAGCCGCTACCCTGCACTAGCAAGGACCCGACGAGCGACGCTGCAGCAAGATGGCCGCCATCACGAACGCACCAGGAGAGTTCCCATCGGTTGCCTAGCAACCAGTTCGGCATAATCACCGGTGCTGAGGACCGGAGGCGGAAGCCGGCCCACAGCAGCCTAAGGCCCGTGAGCCAAAGGCCCCTCCTGTCTGCCCCTCCAGCCCACTATCTTCATGGGCAGGAGCCCTGCTGCATCCACCCAGAGGCAGCTCCGTGTGCCCGCGCTGCATCAGGCTGCAGGAGCAGCTGATCGCTAGGCGCAACAAACAGCCCGCCCGCCCGCCCGACATTATTGAAAGGCATCCGCTGCATTTTTCAGGAGCCATCCAGCCCCTACCACGACAGGGCCAGCTCCGCTGTGCCCGCACCTTGCCCCTCACGCGCTACCCTGCACTAGCAAGGACCCGATGAGCGACGCTGCAGCAAGATGGCCGCCATCACGAACGCACCAGGAGCGTTCCCATCGGTTGCCTAGCAACTAGTTCGGCATAATCACCGGTGCTGAGGACCGGAGGCGGAAGCCGGCCCACAGCAGCCTAAGGCCCGTGAGCCAAAGGCCCCTCCTGTCTGCCCCTGTCCGCCACTGCGCTACGGCGCGAGACGCTGCCCTGCCTACCTATCGTCTCTTCTCCCTCCAAGCCCGGCACACATCCCCCGTCATCACTGTGGAATACACGATCCCTCTTGCCTGCGCTCCTCTAACGAAGGCACTCATCTATGAACTCTGGCACCTGAGCCAATGACTATGGACTACAATGCGCACAGTCTTACCACACGGAAGGCACAGTAATCGTAAGTCACCACCGCTTGCCTACAAATATTAATGCATAGAGTCTCCCTAGACAGCATTGTGATAGCCTGCCAGCATTGTGATATTGTGTTAGTCTGCCAGCATTGCGATAGCCTGCCAGCATAGTGATAGTCTGCCAACATTGTGATAGCCTGCCCCGCGTAACAAACTCACGCTCACGCTCAGTATGTTCTCCTCGCTCCTCCACACCTGCCTATTGTGTGCGCTACTAACCCTCATGATCACACTATTCAGCAGCAACAGAGAGCACCACCCTCACGACCTACACTCACAGGTACACCCAACTATAATGGACCACGTGTGCACGCCCACACCGCAACTACAACTCACGGCACTGACACCAGACTCGAACCTTAGATTAGTCAGACTCGGAGCCCGCACAGCTCCCATCCAACACCAGGCCAATACCGCACACACAACACTCAGAAACTACAGACTTAGCTCACGTACCATGAAAGTTAGTACACCCCACTATCAAAGGAACACTACCTCATACCACAGTAGTAAGTCTACAGTCAATATACCCAGCAGTAATCCCTGCGCCCCATTTAACGCTACCGTTACACCAAATCCTCTTACCCTAGGACCACAGAACTCCGGCCATACTCCATACAAGTGCGCTCTCCTCAACGTAAGATCCCTCAATGCCCACGCCATAGAAGTACATGACCTACTAACCTCCAAGGACCTAGACATACTAGCCATTACCGAGACATGGCTTCACCAAGCGTCTGGCCCTGCCATCGCTCTAGCCCTACCTCCAGGGTTTGCAATCATGAGACAAGACAGAATGACCAAAACAGGAGGGGGGGTTGCCCTTATACACAAAGAAACCCTACCCATTAGAACCACACCACACCAAGAAGAGGGAATTGATGACATCCTATCTATCAAACTAGCGCCATCGCCTAACTGCACTATTAATATTCATACTAGTTACCATCCACCTGGCCCCGCCACCAACTTCCAAGGCCAAATTAACCACCTCGTAGGAAACAACATTAAAAAATCCACGAAATCACTCCTCCTAGGAGACTTAAACTTAGGACTCAACGACCTCAAGGACAAAGTTGCCTTATCTCTAGCCAAGGACCTCCACAACCTAGGATTCTCTCAAAAAATCGTAACGCCCACACACGTTAAAGGACGCACCTTAGATTGGATCTCTGACCACAACTGCAACATAGCAATCACAGCCAACACTAGCCTCCCGTGGACAGACCACAATCTCATCCTCTTCGATATCCCCAACACTATGAGCAGTAGAGTGCCCACCAAAGCTGCGGCTACTCTAGCTAGAAGTGCCAAAAAACTCACAGCAGCCAACATCAGCGCACTACTCAACATGCCCTGTCTAAAGCCCCCTTTCTCATCAGACCCTAATATACTCGCTGAAATATTTAAAGATTCCATCACAAGGGCAGTCAACACTGCCGCCCCCCTAGAGAGCAAAAAAGAGAAAAAATCCTTCCACTCCAACTCCTGGTTCTCTGAGGATCTCCAATCAATGCGCACAGACAAACGCCAAGCGCTTAAAAATTGGCAACGTAATCCATGCGACAATACAAAAGATATATTCAAAGCCATAGCCAAAAAATACAAAGAGGCCATCTTCCTAGCTAAATCCGAAGCCTACAACCAGCGCATCACCGCGGCTAACTCTCAATCTAAAGAGCTATTCTGTATCTTTAAAGAACTAACCATACCTCCCACATGCCCAGACGAGATTGTCAAGGACGAGGCTTGGTGCACAGGTATACCAACAGCCATGCTAGAAAAAATCAACTTCCTCCAAAAAAAGATATCACACCACTACAACTCCTTACCCAAACAAAGCTCACACACACCTATGAAACCTAATGTCAAAGCCAACAACATACCTAAGTTCACCTTCACCGAAATCTCCATTACTGAGGTCATCAACATCCTTAAACATCTCAAACCCTCAATATGTAAGGGTGACGTATGCCCCCCAAAAATCATCAAAGAATGTGCTGAGCAGCTCACACCTATCCTCACTGCGTTCATCAATGCATCATTTAGGTCAGGAATAGTCCCAGACACCCTCAAAGAGGCCTGGGTGCGCCCCCTCCTAAAAAAACCTACACTTGACCCCGCGAACCCCAACAACTATCAACCCATAACCACAGTTCCATTCCTTCTAAAATTACTTGACAAAGCCGCACATATACAGATCCAACACTACCTGGAATCTAACGCAATCCTAGGTAAAAGGCAATCTGGATTCCGTAAGGGACATGGAACTGAAACTGCCCTTCTAGACCTAAAAAACGAAATCACCAACATCCTCGACAAAGGCAAGCCCGCTCTCCTCCTCCTCGACCCATCAGCAGCATTTGACCTGGTAGATCACAACACTCTCACTAACCATCTAACACATGCAGCACACTTTTCTAAAGACGCTGCCTCATGGGTAACCTCCTTCCTACAAGGCAGAGCTATGAAAGTCTTCTCCAACACAGCTCATGCAGCGCCATCCATCATCCACTGCGGGATTCCACAAGGTTCTTGCACGGCCCCAACGCTATACAACCTCTTTACCAAGCCACTATTCGACAAGCTCGACGCTATGGGGATCACCTACACGAATTACGCTGATGACACGCAGATACTCTTGCCCATGACTGGTAACTATCATCAAGACTCCACCTCCCTTCAACTAATCTACTCCACCATACAAGCCTGGATGGCCACTAACGGCCTCTGCTTGAATGGGGACAAAACGGAAATCCTCATCTTAGGCCAGAAGCCCACCCTCGCCAACCTCAACCCACTATACATCAACTTTAACATAGACAACTGCATAATCCCAGTCCTATCATCAGTTAAAACACTAGGAGTCCACATAGATGCCCCCCTTTCTATGGATAAACAAGTAAGCGCAATAGTCTCGGCCTCGGCATTGAGCACTAAACTCATCAACGCAATAAAACCATTCTTAACAAAAGATAACTGCCTGTCCATCGCAAGAGCCACCACTGGAGCTAAACTGGATTACTGCAACGCGCTCCTAGCCGGCACATCCAAGAACACCCTATCAAGGCTCCAAACCACCCAAAATAACGCTCTCAGAGCAGCTCTCAGCATACCAAAAAGAGAGCACATCACCCTAGCCAGGAAAGCTGTCCATTGGCTCCCAGTCAAGGATAGGATTGCATTCAAAATCCTCACCACAACACACAAATGCATCAACCATACAGCACCATCCTACCTATCCGACACCCTGTCTAGATGCCAGTCCACAAGACCAACCAGATCTACATACACCAACCGTCTCACCATACCACGCATCAATAGATCCAAGGCAGGAGGTATAGGCTTCCCCTACTTGGCACCAAAGCTTTGGAACGCACTGCCCACCAACCTCAGAGCAGAAACTTCCCTCCTCTCTTTCCGGAAACAACTCAAAACTGCTCTCTTCAACTAAATTGCGCACCTGCCCTCTGTCGTGCTCTCTATGTACATGTACCTAAAGCATAACCTTCGCCCAATGTAACCAAGGGCACAACTGTATGTAACTAAGTTTAAGAAACACTGTAACCAGCGCCACAATGCCTTTGGTCTGATGTGCGCTTAACAAATGTGAATAAATAAATAAATAAATACAGTACATCCGCCTCAGCATGCATCATCTCACCCTGCATCAGCTATTGAACGCCATCCAGACTACCACACCTCATAGCAGTATAGTATGCATCTAGATAACATTCGTGTATACGTACAGGGACATGTGCATGTCCACACCAAATAGCTGTGGCCATGACTGTGCTTCCTGAAGGTGGCAGCTCAGAGTGACACACACCTATTTGTATTTGCTTGCAGGTGATGGAGGATATCCCTTGGGGCCGTGGCTACTTACCCCTGTGCGGAACCCACAGAACAGCCATGAAGAGGAGTACAATCGGGTTCACACCCGTACCCGTGTTGTGACTGAGCAGACCTTTGGCCTGTTGAAGGCGCGGTTCCGCTGCCCAAGCAGGTCTGGTGGAGCACTCCTTTAAAGGCCTGAGAAGGTGGCAAAGATCACCATGGCCTGTATCATGCTGCACAACATGTGCGTCCGGAGAAATGTACCACTGCCACCTGACATTGACATGCATGCTCCGGGTGAGGATGATGAGGATGGAGACAGAGGTGAAGCAGCACCCCTGCCAGTACGTGATGCACAGGATGGCCATTCAGTACGCCAATCACTGATCCACAAATACTTCTGAACCACAGGGACTATGATAGACATGTGTCAGTGACACACTGGGTCCAGGTGGACATGCTCACAGGGAATGTTGGGAGTTGGGCACTGAACACCGTCATACAATAAATGGATACACACCAAATGAACAATGTCCAGCCATTGACTGTTTTTTCTCACAACGGGTGTATTGGATCAAACAGCAAAAATGTGACAACCCCCCCCAAACCTCCCAGTGAACTCCCAAACCCCCCAGAAAACTCCCAAACCCCCCCAGGAAACTCCCAAACCCCCCAGAAAACTCCCAACCCCCCCAGAAAACTCGCAAACCACCCCAGGAAACTCCAACCCCCCCCAGAAAACTCCCAACCCCCCCTAAAAACTCCACCAAATGCTCCCATTCACCCCCAACCATGTGTCCCAGTCCCACTGTCTGCCCAAATTACTTGCAGGACTTTTTGCTATCCGGGGGCAGCCTTTCGGTGTGCCTTGCACTCCTCCTGGTGGGACGCACAGGGCTGGTGGGGACTGAGGAAGCAGGTGTGGTGGCTGATGAGGAGTCGGTGTCAGGTTCCACGGCTGCTGCAGGGCGTGGCCGCTGCATGTGGAGCAGGATGGAAGTAAGTATCTGTGTTATTGCCCCCAGGCAGTCCCTCATCAGCACAGCCGACACATTCACTGCGGCTGTGTTTGCGGTAATAGCAGCAGTGGTCCCCACAATGGCAGCGGCTATTTCCCGCTTGGTGTCCTTGCCATGTGCCATGTATTGCCGCAGGATCTCCAACATGGACTCCTGTCGGGCCTCCACCCTCGCCAGACGTGACTCGACGGTGTTGGTGGGAGCAGGAGTGGTGGGTGGTGCACTCACGGGGCCTGCATTTTTGGTGCTGTCCTCCTGGAAGGGGCTCAGGTCCGAATCATGGAGGCAGGGATCAGCAATGCTGTAGGTGGGTGAGGGCTGAATGTGGGGCGGGGGGGGGACACGGGGCTTGGGGTGGGTAGACATGTCACTTCAGTGACTCCCTCCTGGTCCACAATCTCCTCATAGTCATCCTCTGTGGTGGCCAGTGCTTGAAGGGACTCCCCTTCCACTGGTCTGGGTGTGGGCTGCTGGGTCTCGAGTGTGTCAGGCACAGTGGCAGTAGGTGTGGCCTGCTTGGCGGCCCCAGAGGTTGTGGGGGCGGTAGCCATTTTCTTTGGGCGGGACGTGGATGCCCTGGCGGTGGTGTCTTGCCTGGCATCTTCTCCATAGGTGCCTGGGGGGTAGAAGAGATGCAGGGCATCAGTGATGGTGTTACATGCCAGAAGCATACTATGGTGCTGTTCATTATTCATATAATCATGCATTCATGTCTTACAGGTGTGTCACACAGGGTAGTCTGAGGGGGCATTTTGGCATTTGCTGCATGGCAGGTGGCATGCCGTTGATTTGGGGTTTGTGTGATGTATTACATGAGCACAGTCCATGTGTGTTGGCTGTGTGTTGGTTATGGGATTGGCAATCAGCATGCATTTCTGTCTGGCAGGGTTTGGCCCGCCATCTGGACTTGTATGTGTGGGACATGCATTGCCTTGCCTAGACTCTCTTCCACATCACTTGTGCTACGTCATGGTTTCCCCTACAGGGATCTGCAGGGTCACTCACCTCCTTCTGGTGATGATGCCACACCCGTTTCCATCTCCCCAAATCCCTCGATGGTCTCTGGATTAATGAAGGTGCTTGCGGTCTCCTCCCAGGTGGTCATTTTTACAGGAGATTGGGGACCCCCGCCTGTGGCCATGGCCTCCCTCCTGTTGCTTACCAGGATGTTACGGACCCGCAAGCGGAGGTCATACCACCTCTTCCTGCAGTCCTTCACACTACGTGGAGTGGTTTCTGTGATGCTGGAAATGCATCGGAGGGACAGGGCCTCCGTATCCTTGTCCTTTACTGCTTTTTATCGTATGTTCTGTCGTGTTTTCCGCGCAGGAGTTCAGGTGGGACTCCTGGCGGTGCAGCTCTCTCTCTTTTGGTTTGGTGAACGGACCCGTGGGATACCCTTATGGCACCCATGGGTGGGGGTGCAACCCTGTGCCCCTAGTGTATGTTTTTGGGCACCTGTGGGTGGCCCGCAGAGCAGGGTATGGGCTGGTGGCAGCTCCATGCTGAATTTGACAGGTGCGCGGAGTATCCTCCATTTTGGGATACCCCGGCCCTGCCATTGGGATCCGTTGATTCCTGATGGAAAACAAGATGGCCCCTGTGGCCTCTTGCTTTCTATTACCCATTACCTTGTTTTCCCAAAGTCCTGGGAAGCCCTGACTCTGTCCCTTCCCCCTGACTGGCTGTTGGGTGGAAATGCCATATATGGTGTTGTTGTGAAGGCCCGGCTAGACTAGCTGGAGCCTTCCCGGTGGTGTATGTTGTGGGTACCTCCTGTGGGTGGGACCTGGGTGAATAGAGTGTGTGACGAATATGCATTCTGTGTTGTGGATGTCTAGTATCTGGTGGTTGACACAATGACTGAGACAGCCCTGGCCGAAACCGGTATGAATGCAGCTTGGAGTGTTGAATGGCTCGGTACTTGTCCCAATACACATAACTTGTTGTGAGTGTCTGGAGAGAAGTGAATGGCCTGAATACCTCGTGTGCCTGATTGGCTGCCTGCCTACATGAATGCCCTTAGTCGTGATTGGATGCTTGAGTGTGACCCAGCGGAATGAATGGGAGATCAACAGTATATCTGGGGACCTCTCACTGCTAGGAATCGTGGTCAGAAGCTGAAGTCCACTACGACGAGTAACTGGAGTAACTGAAGCTTGACCTTGAAGCACCGCTGGACGAGAAGAAGTGCTGTTTCTCTCCTTCACAATCTGAAAGCTGCTGTGCCTCCAAGGACTGACCCAGAGAGGACCTGGTAAGGCGCCCTCTTCCCGAGCTACGAGGGACCATCGTGCACAGCTGATCTTTGCCAAAGCTCCCTGGTAGACAGACCTTCGACAGACTGCTGACCCGAGATGGGGACTGCCGCGGAATCTCAAAGAGAAGCACTTGGACTGTTGTCCGCCACTGTCGATGACCGCCGTCGCTGACCGGAGCTGCCGCGCTCCCGTTTGCCTAAGAACTTCAATTGATCATCGGACACTCTCGTCTGCATCGTCACCCGCTTTTCTCCCGCTGGAGAAGGCCCGACCGTTGACGCGCCGAGGAGCATCCGCCGGTGGGTTTCCCGCCACCAAAAGACCACAGAGACGCCGACGACTCGACGCCCTTGCTGGGCCACAGTTCTTCATCATCTCTTTGCGGTCCAGAACTATCGTCACCGAGGTGCCCCTCACGCCTCTTCCTTGCAGGACGCCAACGCTCTGTCGTCGACGAGCACCGCTAGGAACGAACTGCCACTTCACTGCCATAGTTCAACCTGTTCACCGTCGGACGTTCGACGACCCGTGACTCCTGCCTTAAAGGGAGGGTACTCAAGAAGGGCCATCGATTCCCCGACACCGAACGCCGAGTTCCTCGACACCTCTCGACGATCCGTGGCTCCTGTCTTAAAGGGAGTCACTCAAGAAGGATCGGTCGACGCATCGTCGGAGAACTCTACTCCACCAGGTACATTGGGGGGGTAAAACCTTAATAGGAGGAAGTAAGACTATTGAACATTATATGGACTGGGCTTGTGCTATATATCTTTATTTACAGGTTGCCCAGGTGGGGGGATCTCCACACAGAACTGTGCCTATTGGTAGGGGTCAGCATTCTGCCTACTGTTTCACCCATCTTGCGTTCCTTCCTATCTCTATTGCTGATTTCCTCGTTATTGATCTGTGTGACATTTTAACCGTACAGTTGATGCACTTCTAATAACATTGGTGGTACCACTTTAGAATTGTATATATTTATCATTATTGACTTCCGAGTACAAAGTGCGTTATTGTGATCGTGTACATACCTTTGAATATCAATTATAAAAAGACTGTGTTTTCAGTAATACAGTGTGTGGACATTCCTTTTGGGGGCTCGGGGACTACACTGTACTTAAGAACCAGCCTGCATCACCTCCTGAGAAGCTAGGCCTTGATTGCTCGACTACGTTACCAATAATAAAGAATCTTGGCTGGGGTCCTCTGTGCCTCTCCTCTAACATATAGAGAGCGGAAGTACAGACACCCCCTACCAGTCTTTACAGTTCCTACGGCCAACACCTTGCAGGCTACCTCCTGCCAGATGTCCTTTTTCTGCTGCTGCACCTCACGCTTCAGGTTCTGGGATTTTATGATGTCTGCGTGTGCAGCAAGGGTGTCAGCTAGCATATTTAGTTCTGCGTCGGAAAAGCGCTGTTTCCGCAGCCGGGGGGTGGTCTTCCTGGTTGCTTTGGACATTATGGAAGGATTGGCACAGAGCTCTCCAGGAATCAAATGGTGGTTTTGGAGGATTGCAATGGATTGTGTTTTTAAAGATGGCCGCGGGCCCATTTCCCGTTCCGACGCGATGACGTTATTTCCGGGTCCGGGATTACGAGCCCGGTATTAGCATTTTTGTATTACCGGGTCGGTATTTAGCGGTTCCTCCTAGGCGGTGGCGGTATCGGCGGGTCCCGTGATGGCGCTATCGGGGTTTGGAGGGCCTTTTGCGGCATGCCGGTATGGCCATTACCGGCATGGGAGTTTGCGTGTGCTCGCGCACTCGTAATCACCCGCTATTAGCGGGCTCATACGAGCACGGACCCGCTCGTTCCGCCATGCCCGTAATGACCCCGTTTTTACTGCGCTACTCGTAATGAGGCCCTATGTGTTCGAAGTGCCCTACGTAGGCCCACCGGCATGCTGCTCCCATCTCCCACAAACAAAAGGACTTATGGTATCACTATGAGATTCCACTGTCTATTAACCTGATCCCAAGTTATCATGCAATAGTCGACTTCTGGGTCATAAGGATAGATTAGACAACTTCTGGTTTCATCCTCCTCAATTGAGGGGCATAATTCCTCTACCCCCTGATGCACATTTTGTCCCATATGAGGGTCTAATTGTTCGTACTGGCTAGAGCCAGTTTAGTCCACCAAATGGCAGGCAGGTGACCTTCAACCAGTTACACCAAGCTCACCGAAAGGTCCTATGCTTAGCACCTTATGGGGCACACATGCCCAGGTCTTACAGTCTCATACAAGAACTGCCTTCAGTGAATAAAATTGGGAAACCCTCAACAAAGTCTTATGTAATTTAAAGAAAAATAACAAACATTAGGGTCTGCAATGCATGGGGCTGGCAAAGGCATCATAAAAAGAAAAGGGAACTTTTATATAGGGAGACCTTGACCCTTCCCCATCAGTTCTATTATCCACCCCACACGTCAGGCACCTCCCTGTGATGACATCATTTTATTTCATTATAATTTCACAAGATGGTTGTCCCCACTCACAGTTCTTATGTTCAGTGTCTGATTGAGGGGAGAAAAATACTTTGCTTTGAAAACACAAGAGCAAACCTGTCATCTTTCCATTCAACATTTTCCCAAAACTCCTCTGTCTTCTGTCTCTGTTTGAAGCTGTTTGGCATTTGTATTCAGTCTGTTCCACATCTTGTCACACTCTCTATATACACTTCCCTGGGTCAGGAAGAGGGCAAGCATGTATTTCTGTTGAGTCAATTTTCACCTGTTATTCTGCTGGGACGAGATCTTTTATGTGCACGGAATTGTGCTATGCACTGTGTGCTTGATGGATTATTTTTGGATGTCCCGTATGAAGATGCAGCAATTGTGATTGCCACCTTACAAGAAGGGCCTTTTACACCAGCAAATCCTACAGATGTAAGCCTTAGTGACATCCTTCTTGAGATATTATGCATAGTCTCTGCTTTTATCTGGTCTCACCATGCTAAAGAAGTACGTCGAATATAAAGTATACAGCCTGTCAAGGTTCAAGTTGATACTTTCCTACTCCTCCTGAAAGTCCTTCAATCTTCATTATGTCCTGAAGCAGAAGAAGGCATCAGGACTGTCATCCAGTACCTTTTGCAACAGGGAATGATAGTCACGACTACCAGCACTTGCCACCCTCCCATACCACCTGCTAAGAAACCTGGTAAAACATGTTTAGGGGATGTTCCAGCCCCTGCATGGGGCGCTCGAGGGACGTCCCACATAGTTTGGGTGCCCCTCTGGCAGCCCCCTCCTCCCCGCTATGGAGGTCCCTACCCCTTCCGCTCCATCACGGATGGGAGCGGGCATCCCCAGGGTGGGCATTTGCGGCCAGCCCTGGGCACGGCCTTCAAATATGAAGGAGGACTGCAAGAAAGGCCTGTTTTGCTTTGTGCAGGATCTCCATACTGTGAACTATTACCTTGCTCTCTAATCATGCCAAAATCAGCATTCTCTCCTGCATTCCACCCTCAGCTACCTGTTTTCCTGTAGTCGACCTCTGCTCTGCTTTCCTGCCTCTCCGTCACATCCCACAGAAAATAATTCACCTTGATAAGGCTACCCCAAGGTGCCACTGAGTCCCCCATTCTGTTTTCTCAAATACTCAAGAAGATTTTAGAGGACATTTTCTTTGCTGTAAAATCCGTACTAGTGCAATACGTGGATGATCTTATGTTTGCCCTGCCTTGATATGATTTTTCCAAACACTACACTGTAGTACTTCTAACAGCTTTAGCAATGAAAGGTCACAAAGCATCAAAAGAGAAATTACAGTTATGTCAAGTAATAGCACACTATTTGGGTTATGATGTTTTTTTGGAACACATTGTTTAAAAGACATCCACATTGTATCAGAAAAATACCTAAACCTACCATGTTCACTGAAATGCATTCTTTCCTGTTTGGGCTGGGTATTGTCGAGAGTGGATATTAGCATATGCTGGTCTTGTTAAACCATTACAGACTATCATAAACTCACATACTGCTGAACTGTTAGTTGAGTCTTTAGAATCAGAAAAAGCATTCATAGCATTTAAACATGCCCTCTCTATCATGCTAGTATTAGGTTAGCCTGACAACATCTTGCCATGAAAGAAATGGCTTTACAGTAGCTGTGCTGACACAGAGGCATGGGGATAAACACTGACTGTTGGCATATTGTAGCACTGCACTCACCCTGTATTAGGTCTGTGGATGCTGCTGCTGTAGCAATACAATTGTCTGAATGCTGGGTTTTAGGTTATCCATTAACTGTTGTAGTATTGCATGCTGTTACAACCTTATTTTTTTAAATGAAAATGCAACACCTGTTTACTTCTCATTTTATGAAACATGAATTGCTATTGCTCAATTTATCACATATTACTTTAACAAGTTGCCCTTTTCAAAACTCAGCCTCCTTGTTGCTTGATCCAACAGATGGACAACCACACAACTGTATTTTTGTCACAGCCATACTCACTCATCTGAGGAATGATCTCCATGGTGTACCCTTGCAAATTCCTGGTCTAATTTACCTTATGGATGGTTCATGCCAGCATCAGTCAAAGGGAAAACTATTTGCTGGCTATGCAGCGTGTTCCTCTCATGCTTTAATTGAAAATACATAACTCTCCAATGTTTTCTCTGCACAGGTAGGCAAACCATAGCCCTCACAGGGGCTTGCTCATTGACAAAAACTAAATATGTTGCTGTGTACACTGATTCTTGTAATCATTGAGGCAGTTCATGAATATGGACAACTTTGGAAATAAAAGGGCTCCTGACCTCAGCAGGATCTACTATGAAAAATGCTGTATATGTTTCTGCCTTACTTAATGCTTTTATGTTGCCATTGGCAATTCCCTTTGTTAAATGTTCTGCACAACAAACAAGCCATAATGAGGTTACACAAGGGAATTCTTGAGCAGAATGATAGGCCACAGAAGTGGCTTTTTCCTCCTCTCTGTCTGCACATATGTATTTACAAATTAATAAGGCAGAGAAACACCCTTTCACCTTCTTCAGGACTTTGCTAGAAAACCGAGTGATACACACACCCCACCATGAGGCCCCTTTGTGAATATGCAAAATAAAGGGGGGTCCTGGGAGTCCCTCTGCCAGACATTAGTCCCAGTTACGAGAGACTTACCCAGATGTCTTTAGCTCACTATCTTTCATAGAGGAGAAAATCTAAAACATAACAGTGTTTGTCCTGCCCTAGGGCAGTCCAGCACAGAGATGCTAGGCAATTCTCCTCTGAACAAGAGTACCAACAGCAACCCCAGACACGTGTTTCGGTCTGGTTGGACCTCATCAGTAGGGTGGAGCTGTGTCCCTCTAAGAATAGTGAGCAAGGGGTCCACGTCTGGATTCCCCTAGTAACTTAGAGTGAGACCCAAAGTTACTTAAATATGCAGAAAATAAGGGGGGTCCTGGGAGTCCATCTGCTGGACATTAGTCCCGGTTACGAGAGACTTACCCAGAGTCTCTCGTAACCAGGACTAATGTCTGGCACAGGTACTCTCAGGACCCCCCCTTGCCCTTTGTGAATAGCCAGATCAATGTTATGGAGTTCCCACGGAGCTAATGATTGGAGCATGTTTCAGCCCTGCTAGACACTTTTGTCAGGAGTGGTGAAGGCATATCCATGCCAAATGGCAGACACCAAGGTGGTGGTGTAAAAGTACTGGTTAAGGACATTGCACCAAGATGTGTGGTGCCAGTCAGTATAAACAGTGAATTAGGATCCCCCTTCACTGGCCAGGTGGTAAAGGAACTCAGTACAGCCTTCTAAATTCAGCAAATACTCAACTGCCCACAACATCCCCTATGAGCAGGGGTGGTGGAACCCAAGCAACTTTAGTGCAGAAATAAATGTGAAATGGCCAGATGGAGAAGCTCTACCAAAGGAGCCCGATCAAATGTGCAACGTGCTGGATCCAGGAACTTCAATTTATGTCAAAGTTCATCAGTGAAAGCCAGCATTAGCTTCAACTTGGTAGGGACCTTGCCAGGTATTTTTAGTTTCTAACACAATAGTGGTATACTAAGGACTGCCCACCTGCATTCATGTTAGCCAATGCAAATAACAGCTCCTGAAAATGGTCCTGCTCCTATCCTTTTGACTAGCTCTCAATATTAAACATATGCTCAGACATGCTGTTATGAAAGAAACCGAACTAATAGCATTGGACCTTAAATACTACAGTATGTTGACATTGACTGAAGTGGACAAGTGGCTGATCTGAAAGAAGCGTTGGGTTCTTGCCTGGCAGCGTTGGAAATACGGGTTTAGTGGAACATGAATGTGTGGGTACGATATTGCCATGCGCACCTTCTATTTGCGGCTTTGGGACCGATGGAAACATGGCTGCCATGGGATTGTTCCATCACGTTGATTGCGCACCGCTAGGCTGCGGACTAGTCTTCTTTCATCATGGCAGCCGCCGGGTTCTTTAGGGTTTCCTGCCCGATGGCGGCCGCGTTGCAACTGTGTTTGTCTTTCTGCTTTGTTGTGGTGCTCACTGTGATTTCTCTTGGTTCTGTTGAGCCCTGCTATCCTGCCTTGGCCCCCTGGCCTTCTCTTCAGGTACTGCCATTCTGTTTCCTCTTGCTTGCTCTCCCTTGCCTTTCGGGCCGCTCCCGCTCTGTACCCTGTCCTTACCTCTCTCGTCTGTCTTAAGGGCGAACTCCCAGGTTTCTTACCTGGCGCTCCTCTTACCTCTTGTTTTTTTTCCCCAAGCCTCTTTTTCGGAGCAAGAAGCTGACCTCCATCACTTACCTTCGCCCTGCTCGGATCCTCTGGAGTTCATTTATCATCTCCTTGCCGGCATCAGGATAACTACGCTCTGCCTCTCAAAGGCATATCCGTTTTTTTTTGCCTACTGGGCTTTTTCCCCGTCGGCTGCTGCGGATTCGGGGCCACTGGTTTCCGGAACTATCCGACAACCAATGTGGCGTCGTTCCGCGGCAGGCCATATCTTCTAAAAAAGAAATCTTCTGTCAGAGGCAGAAAAAAGAAGTTAACCAAGACTCCATCTTCAGGTGAGGAGGAAGGGGAGGGGTCGGAATTGGAAAGTGATATTGATCTTGCTGACAGTATTGATATTGCTGACAGTTTGCAATGCCTAACCCATCCCGAAATGGCTACTGCCGAACAGGTCGAAGAACTGGTTGCGGCAGTTCAGTCCCTTAATCTCGAAGTGCAAAACTTAAACCAAGAAGTGCAGAATCTCAAAGTGGAGAATACTGTACTCTGTCAGTTGGTGGCCAACAGTGAACCGCATAGTCCTGATCTCCCTCCTATGCCCCTGTCTTCAGGAAAATGTGACGTACGTCAGAACAACTCAAAGAATTCATTGAGGTATGCAATGTACACTTCGCCTTCCGCCCCACCACTTTGTCGACAGATCTGAGCAAGGTTGGCTTTATTATATCTAATATGACAAGGACCGCTCTTGCCTAGGCCAATCCCTTGGTAACCACGAATGACCCAGTCTTACGGGATTGGGGGGGCCTTCCTTACGAAATTCAAACAGACCTTTGAAAGGCCAGAAATCAAATACATGGCTTGTGAAGAGTTACTGGAGGTTCACCAAGGTCAGATGGACCTCTTGTCTTATATTATGAAGTTCAAATGATTAGCCACAGAATCAAGTTGGCCCGAACAAGCTCAATTCACCATTTTCCGTCGGGGACTTAAGGAGGAACTAAAAGACGACCTGGCAAGAGTTCCCCGTCCGTCCTCATTCTCAGAACTGCTGTCAGTTACGCTGAAGATTGAGCATCAGATCAGTGAACGAAGACAAGAGAAGAAGAAGGGGAGAGGAACCTTTGGGCTTCCGGCTCTCTCACCGACTCCCTCACCCTCTTCTGGAGCTGTTAACAAGGCAGAGCCCATGCAGATTGGATCCATGAGATCTCTGCTCACTCCCGAGGAAAGAAAAAAGCGTAGAGATACTGGTCTCTGCATGTACTGCGGATCCTCTTCCCATTTGCTTCGCAACTGTCCAGAAGTCCCACCAAGGCGTTCGGGAAATGGATTGCCTCGAACCTAGGTGGGACCACGGTTTGAGGAGTTCATAGAAGTCCCTATGTAACCCTTTCAATAGCTCCGATACGTCAGACGGAGTACGCACGGCTCATGGTGGTAACCCTGCATCTGTCCTGGAGGGATAAATCAGTGGAGACTTTGGCCCTTATTGATTGCGGCGCTGCAGGCAACTTCATGGACACCCTGTGGGCAGAGAAGATGGGAATCCATTGTGTACAAAATAAAGAAAATCTCAATGTAGAAGGAGTTGACGGAACCCTCTATGCTCGGGACCCATTACCCATTCCACTGAGAATATCCTGGTTACCATCCAGCACCATAAAGAGGACATATCCTTTGATATCATTCAGGCGGCCCATTGTCACGTCATCCTGGGCATAACTTGGCTTCGCCGACACAATCCCACGATAGACTGATCTAAGAACACACCCAGCTTTCTCTCACCCTACTGCCATCAGTCTTGCTTAGTGTCCCAACGTTATCAACCAGCCATCTTGCAGTCTGTGGAAACCCAACCTTGAACAATCCATTCAATACCATCCCAATTCCAGGTGTATGACAGGGTCTTCTTGGAAAAGGCAGAACATGATTTGCCTCCCCATCGGCCCGACATCTGCGCCATTGATCTAGTTCCGGAAGCTATGGTGCCGTTTGGCAGGATGTTCTCCTTGTCCCTAAGGGAGAAAGAAGTACTTCATGATTATCTCGATGCCAACCTCAAAAATGGCTTGATACAACCTTCAAGATCTCCCACAGGTGCCCCCCTATTCTTTATCACCAAAAAAGATTCTACAGAACTTCGACCTTGTATCGATTATCGAGGGCTTAACAAGGTCGCCATTTGGGAAAGATACCCGATGTCCCTCATTTCCGACATTCTTGAGGCCGTAAAAAGAGCTGTGGTGTTCACCAAGTTAGACCTCCGGAATGCGTACCACCTCTTACGCATCAGAGCCGGTGATGAATGGAAGACTGCCCTTAGGACTCCACATGGCCTGTACGAATACAGAGTGATGCCCTTTGGGCTGGTTAATGCCCCTCCCATGTTTCAAAGATTCATGGACCAAACTTTTTCAGATCTGCTGTTTCGCATGTGATCGTTTATCTAGACGATATTTTGTTTACTTCAAAAATCCCGCAAGAACATTCCACTCATCTCCATGAAGTACTTCATCGTCTTCAAGAAAATCATCTATTAGTTAAATCCAGTAAGTGTGAGTTTCAGGTATCTTCAGTCCCCTATCTGGGATTCATCCTCTCCTGAGAAGGGATAACAATGGATCCGAGGAAGATGTCTGCTATCTTGGAATGGCCGTCTCCTTCGTCAGTAAAGGAGGTCCAGAGGTTTTTGGGATTCACCAATTTCTACCGTAAGTTCATCAAGAACTTTTCATCTACGGTAGTTCCCATCACAACCCTACTCAAAAAGAGAAACCAACCATTTTCGTGGTGACCTGAGGCTGAAGCTGCCTTTCAAGACTTGAAGAAGAGATTCAGCTCAGCCTCCATTCTCATTCAGCCGTAACAATCTAAGAAATTTATCTTGGAAGCTGACGCATCTGCCAATGCGGTGGGAGCGGTCCTTCTTCAAGAACACGAGGGCATGGAACATCCCATTGCTTATCTCTCTAAAACACTCACGGTCAGTCAGAAGACCTATTCGGTGATTGAGCAAGAGCTTCTGGGCATCAAACTAGCGTGTGAGGAATGGAGGCATCTCTTACAGGGAGGTGTAAGTCCCTTTACCATCGGGACGAATCACAAAAACCTCAAGTCATTACAAAATATGGAATGTGCCAATTCTCGTCAAGCTAGGTGGGCTCACTTCTTCGCTCAGTATGATTTTGGGATTACCTACTTTCCGGGTAGTCAGAATGTGGTAGCTGATGTGCTCTCTCGCCGATATGCTTCAGAAGACAATCAGCCGTTTCACAAGGAAAGACTCTTTCCCGACAGAGTGTTTACTGCCTCCACTGCTTCATTCCTTTCACAAGTCAAGGCGGCTACCACCCATGTTCCTCTCCCAGAAGAGAACTTCGCTACGGACCCAGGTTGAAATGAAAGAAGGATTGTGCTTTGTTAACAAAAGACTGTATGTACCTCAACCAGAATTACGGTGCAAGGTTATGTCTTGGTGTCTGATCACTGTACAGCAGGGCATCGAGGCAGTAAAAACACAGAAGAACTTATCAGGAGGTCTTTTTTTTGGCCAGAAATGTCTTCTGACATAAAGAAGTACGTTCAGACCTGTGCTCAATGTGCCAGAAATAAACACTGCTTTCAAAAGCCCATTGGACTTCTAGAACAGATCCCCTTACCGGAAAGCCCGTGGGACCAGATCTCCACTGACTTTATAGTGGACCTTCCGGTTTCTAGTGGTCATACGTGCATAATGGTTACAATGGATTCACTTACTAAATTAGCCCATTTCTCCCCATTGCCGGGGTTACCATCTGCATCACAGATGCCAGAGGTGTTCATCCGCGATATTTTTCGTCTTCATGGTTTACACACCAAGATTATTTCTGATCGAAGAAGTCCATTCACCTCAAAATTTTGGACAGCTCTATGTCAGAAGCTGGAGATTGAAAAGGCACTGGGCCTCATTAGGACCCTGGCGGAGTGGGTTTCCGCCAGCGCTAATCGCGGCGGACCCGTCCGCCGTACTACGAGTTCCCTTAGCGCCATGGAGGTTTTCTCCGCCTGGTTTTACCAGGCGGAGAAAACCATGGCGCTACGGGACCTCGTTGTTAATTACGCCACCGTATTTTACGGTGGCGTAATTAACTCCTTCCCCACTCCCATTATACCCTATGGGGCAAGAATGGGAATGGGGAAGGGCAGAATGGGGATTGGGGATTTACCGCTCCGCCAAGGTCGGAATGGGGCGGTAAATCCGCCAACCCCCATGGCGCTATCGACGGCTTTCCGCCGTGCTTCGCGGTGCATTTAGCACCGCGAAATCCGCCAGGGTCCTAATGAGGCCCACTGTCTTCAGGTTTTCACCCTCAAACGAATGGACAGACTGAGAGACTCAACGGTACCTTAGAACACTACCTCTGGTGCTATATCAACTGCACTCAGGACAATTGGTATGATCTATTGTCCACCGCAGAGTTTGCTTACAACAACTCAAAGCATTCTGCCACTGGTCTCAGTCCCTTCTTTAGTGCCTTTGGTAAACACCCGAGAGGCATTTTACCTGTTACAACATCCACCACCATATGTCCCACCATTGATGACCGACTGCAGCAAATATTGGAAGCACACAGAAAACGCCAAAAGGCTCTGACTGAGGCCCATCACAGTTACAAGAGTCTGGCTGACCTAAAACGCACCGATGTCCCTTCTATTGGAGTGGGATCCCGTGTCTGGCTGTCTACTAAATATTTACCCAGATGGATCCATCCTTCTAAATTGTCCCCTCGATTTGTGTTTCGTCTCCAATTGCCTAAAAGCATGAGCAACGTCCATCCTGTATTCCATTCATCCCTGCTGCGTCCAGCCTTAGAGGGCATCCCCACTACACCTATAGGATGACAAATGGGAATAAAGGGGCCTGAAGATGAAGAATATGAGGTGGCTGGTATTAAGGACTCATGTTATCGCAAGGGGAGATTGGAATTCCTGATATCCTAGAAGGGATACCCGTCTTCTGAGGATTCTTGGGAGCCCAGTTCTAATGTCCAGGCTTCGCGATTAGTGAGAAGATTTTACCGGGCTCATCCTGGCAAGCCAGGATTCGCCCGCACTTTAGTGGGGCATACTGTCATGCGCCCCTTCTAATTGCGGCTTTGGGACCGATGGAAACATGGCCGCCGTGGGATTGTTCCATCACGCTGATTGCGCACCGCTAGGCTGCGGACTAGTCTTCTTTCATCATGGCCGCTGCCGGGTTCTTTAGGGTTTCCTGCCCGACGGCGGCCGCGTTTCAACTGCGTTTGTCTTTCCGCTTTGCTGTGGCGCTCACTGTGATTTCTCTTGGTTCTGTTGAGCCCCGCTATCCTGCCTTGGCCACCTGGCCTTCTCTTCAGGTACTGCCATTCTATTTCCTCTTGCTTGCTCTCCTTTGCCTTTCGGCCGCTCCCGGTCTGTCCCCTGTCCTTACCTCTCTCGTCTGACTTAAGGGCGAACTCCCAGGTTTCTTACCTGGCGCTCCTCTTACTTCTTGTTTTTTTTCCCAAGCTCCTTTTTCGGAGCAAGAAGCTGACCTCCATCACTTACCTTCGCCCTGCTCAGATACTCTAGAGTTCATTCATCATCTCCTTGCCGGCATCAGGATAACTACGCTCTGCCTCTCACAGGCATATCTGGGATTTTTTGCCTACCAGGCTTTTTCCTCGTCAGCTGCTGCGGATCCGGGGCCATTGGTTTCCAGAACTATCCGACAACCATTGTGGCGTCGTTCCGTGGCAGGCCATATCTTCTAAAAAAGAAATCTTCTGTCAGAGACAGAAAAAAGAAGTTAACCAAGACCCCATCTTCAGGTGAGGAGGAAGGGGAGGGGTTGGAATTGGAAAGTGATGTTGATCTTGCTGACAGTATTGATATTGCTGGCAGATATGTCATAGGAATCATTCTTAGTGGAGACAAGTGTATCCAGGTTGTTATGCCCTTCCCAAATTAGGTATCGAACGAACATATGAGAATATGTTATCTACAACTGTTACTGGTATGTCTACGGGCCTCATTACACGGTAGGCGGTGGACCAAGGTGCTATTAGCACCTTGGTCCATGCTGGTAAAATACCGGCACCGCCTTGGAGGAAAGGGGAATTACCGCCCTATTCCAAGGTTGGCAGGGCGGTAATTCCCCCTTCCCCCATTGCCCTTCCCCATTCCCATTTTTGCCCCATAGGGCATAATGGGAATGGGGAAGGTGCTAATTATGGTACCGCAAATTGCGGTACCGTAATTAGCACCCTGGTCCCTTTGCGGGTTGGTTTTTAACGCCTGCTAAAAAAGCAGGCGTTAAAGTACCAACCCGCAAAGGGACCTCATAGTAAGGCGGTAAGGGTTAACAGTCACCGGTACCATTACCGGTGACCGTTAACCCTTACCGCCTTCCGTGTAATGAGGCCCTACATCTATTTACCATGCAACACACCATCACTATAGCACACATTGTTGGGGAAATGCGGTGGCTCAAGCCCTCCCATTTAAGTGACCTAATGTTGTATCGCGGGAGATATTTGGTTTTTCGATTCACAGGAAAGTAGACATGAGTGGCTGATGTAATATATACAAACAGTAAAATAGACAGCAATGTATATGACATTATACCAATGTTACCCTTCCCTGAGAATACCAACTCTCTTAACCACTCTCTGAGGCAGTAGACATGGTGGCAGCTCCCAGTTATAATGGGATCCATGGTGTGAAAGGTCCCAGTGGTTTTTGTCAACTCATTCATTGCACAAAAATACCTCAAATGCAAGAGTGTTCTGGCAAATGCAGGATTGTACGTACTACATGCTCTTACTTACTGACATCGCTTGTCACCTATTCCAGTGTTCTTCTTAAGTTCTGTGTGAAATATTTCCAAGGAGTTACCAATATAGCGACACAGCAAATGTGCTATGCTGTGATGATCTACCCTTATATCAGGATTTCAAATAGCCTTCCATTTACCCCAAACTGGGAAAAGGGAGATGGTGTTCACTTAGCCCTACAGAAAGCAGTGTTTCCCTCTAGAAAGAAGAGAGATGTAGAAGGGCATTTGTGGGATGGTCCTAAGTCAGCTGATGCAGTGTGGAAGGCTTATAAAGGCCAGTTACATGAAAAAGTTAGGGCAATTAGAAAAGGCAACTTGTGTTAGCACTGGGGCACAGCTGAACAATGTGCAAGCCAACATTGGCAAATTACGCATAGGGCCTCATTACACGGATGGCGGTGAACCATGGTGCTACTAGCGCCATGGTTCATGCCGGTAAAATACCGGCACCGCCTTGGTGGAAAGGGGAATTACCGCCCTGTTCCAAGGTTGGCGGGGCGGTAATTCCCCCTTCCACCATTGCCCTTCCCCATTCCCATTTTTGCCCCATAGGGCTCTATGGGAATGGGGAAGGCGCTAATAACGGTACCGCAAATTGCGGTACTGTAATTAGCTCCCTGGTCCCTTTGCGGGTTGGTTTTTACCGCCTGCAAAAAGCAGGCGTTAAATTCCCCAACCCGCAAAGGGACCTCGTAGTAAGGCGGTAAGGATTTACCGGTACCGGTAAAATACCGGTAAAATACCGGTACCGGTAAACCCTTACTGCCATCCGTGTAATGAGGCCCATAGTCTTTGATCTGAGTCTCATGGCTGAAATTCTCCTAAAAGAATTTGTTTTTGAATAGCATACCTGCAGGTAAACAGATCGATTGGGACATGGAGCGCATAAAGGTTCGGGACTTCTTGAACCAAAAAAAAGCTATGGCCAATCTGTGATGACATCAAGCAATGAGCCTGGCCAAAAATTGTGAACAATGAATCTGCTGCAACCTTTGCTCTATGGTCTTTGCGGATTACCGTGATGGGATCGAAAGTGAAATGTCCGAAGGAGAAAAAAACGAAAGTTATTTGACCGAAAATAACTTTTGGTTTTCCCTCCCATGGACATTTCTGACAACCCACTTCCCCCCACCCCCTTACTTACCTCTTGACGGCACACTTCCTTGTGTGCTGCCATCTCCTGCATCACTCTGCAACGCCAGTTCCCTTCACTTAATGAATGGGAGCCAGCGCAGCAGGGTCCTCTTTTTTCCCCAAACTTTATTCATTAGCAAGGAAGGGACACCCCTGCATCCCCAGATGGCATTATAGTGAACAGGAGTGCGGGGAACACCCTCGCAGCCCCGCGACCCTTGTGAACTAACATGACACCGAATGGGGGATTTATTGGACATTTTCGGCTGTAGTAATTTTTGTACAGCCGATTTTCTAATACATTTCTGTTCGTTTTTTTTTAAATTCAAACAAATATACGGATTCCGGTCTTTGGTGACCCTGTGGAGCTGTACAGGGTGGGGATGTGGACGTTCCCACTGCTCGGTTCAAGTTTGCGGTCCAGGACAGGATGAGGTGGCCCCGCCAACTGGAGACTACCCGAACCCTGGCAGGAAGCATGTGTGACTGGGTGATTCTCATGACATTTTGGAGATCAAGGCTCCAAAGGAAAACGGCCACATTGTCATAAGTGCCACAGGGACAACATCCAACGTCTTCATAGGAATTGAAAACATTTGTCTGTTTTGATCTTTGGAAGCCCCCCAACTGCAATGCATCAACAAATCGAGCCAAAGTCAGATAGCAACAGTAGGTAAAAGGGTATGCTGCGAAGGTGCAGGGTGAAGGTGCAGGGCGAAGGTGCAGGGCGAAGGTGCTCTTCGGGTGATAAGGGACTACTTAGTGCAAATGATAACTCTACATGGGTAAGTAGACTCTTGCACATGCCATCCAATACACACTGTACACTCGATATGGGGAGCATGCCATCTTTAGATCAGCCAAAATAGTCAGGCAGGTAAGTATAACCTATACACATTCCATTTACTTGGATAACAATGCAACAACTCGTGTGGTTTCCTGCCTCAGACACTGAACATCTCAGATCTAAAACACACGGCACATGTATAACAAAATGCGCCTGATGCAGAAAAACACAGCTTCCAGACAGCATACAGAACAGCACTTCAAGTGCATATTATGTTTGTAGTAAAAACAGTCAGGCAACCTCACCATTGCCCATGGGTAATGCTGTTGATAACAGAGATGTTAATAATCTTTGCCATTTTCTGTTGCTGCAAATGATGCCCTAGGAGAATTTATGTTGCACGTTCACACTAAGCTAATGCACTTTGTGCATATTTCTATAAGAGAAATAACTAAAGCACAAAAAGCATTGATGATGATAATAAAAACCCGATGAGCAGAATTGTGTGAAAATATTGCATTAGCATTCTATGTTTATGTAGAGCTAGTCAAATAAAGGTCAGTCTGCTTTGACCCAGATAGGGACAGCTGAAATAATATTTGTAACCTTCATGAATTAATATATTGTATAAATGTGTTGTTTGGCTTTGCTGAAAGCACAAATGGGGGGATTGCGGTGGCAGACAAATGCCTACACTTTATGAGCTACAAAACCTGTATATTGTCAACAGAAGTAAGTGTAGTAGTAACTTGTTATTTGTATAGCGGTTTTATCCAAAATGCTTTACATAGAACATTTTATATACGATTGTTATTACCCAATCGAAATTGGTACTCACTTTATTGATATCGCAAGCATGAATGACTGAGTCGGCCTTGCCGGGATTTTAATCTGAAAATCGCATGCAGATTACAGCAGCGAGCTTTTAACCCACTGAGCTATGTTACCAGCAGTTCATTGAAAATGTATATAAATAGGTACAGTACAATGTGAGGCCATGCTCTTTGGCACATGGCAGCAAGCAAAGAAAAGGTTGGCACTGGTAGCAGTGAAACCTATGGCGGGGTCTGAAATTAAAATTCATTGAGCTGGAGCTAAAACAGGCTCATTGGTATCTGGCATCACCCAGTTGGCAGGAGCTACTGCTGGGGAACCTGGAGTGAGTACAAAGCGCCCTGAAAATCTAACTTCCACAAGAGATTACCACTTTTCCTTTACCGCTATGTATGATCCAATATCTTTAAATGTGTCCTAGTTCTTCTTTATTTACATTCCCAAACATTCCAAGCTAATGTCACAAATGCATGTTTGCAAAGCAGCAGTTGGCCTGCGGAGCCAAAAGCAGCTCCTGTTAACTGTTGGTTTTAAGTTGAACAGGAGCTCCTGGAGTAAAAGCAGGAGCGAAATAGCTCCCTGCAATTTCGAACCCTGCAAGATACATTGAATTTGGAAATAGCAGGTCCCCTAAAGTGCTGTAGGTCAAAGGATGGAGGGACATACCATGTGACTAGATGGAGACAGTAACATTTGGACCAGAAGTGAAGATGCCTAGGCGCCAAGCAAGGGATGTGACTGTGCCAGGCAGAGAAAGGCCAGGAGTAGACAGTTCTCACTCTGATAAGGAGCTCGTAAGCAGGGTCATAGGCATGAGGTAATTAAATGTTCTTTGTGAGGAAGTCCACTTGAAGTGTTTAAAAAGGGAACTTTATTTCTGGCTCAGAGCTCAGTTGGCCAGATGGTCCTATGTCTATAGGCCGCACACAAAAAGAGGTTGCACCTGCAAAGGCTGCATTCCACAAGTTGCAACCTTTTATGCGCCGCCCTCTCCGGGTCCCTGTAGGGGCTCTACTCCGATCCTGCAGCCGCTGCGTGGTACCCTGCGCCTGCTCCAGCGCCTTCCCCCACTTACCTGCGTCGGGATCTGGCCTCTGGCTCCCTGCTTCCGTGTTCCTTCTGCGCTCCGCAGAGCGCTGCGCGGGAAGACCGGCGCACAGCACAGTGCTTTTCTGTGCATTACCTTTTGTGCCCCAGGCTTCCGGCGCCGGGCTCTGTAGAATGGGAGCCGGCTACACTATGATAGTCTGTCAGTATTTTTCTTTGCATTCCAATGTATAATAAACTGACTGTGCCCTTTTGCTACCTCAAATTACAACCTGGAGTGCATTCGCTTCCAAAAGAAATACTGTACACTGGTGTGAAAAATATCGAGACTGATAATTAACTATGAAAGAATTTTGAACTTCTGTGTAGTTTGTCATTTCTACCAACATTCAGCTTTTTTTTAGTTTTCCGACCTATGTTAAGAAAATCATAGACGTCATTTAGGGATCGCCAGGGGTTGCAACTGCGACCCCTGAGGTCTCCCTTGCTACACCTGTGGTCTCCCTTGCTAGCCTTAAAAAAAAAAGAAAAAATGTTCAAATTCTTTTTTTTTTCTTCACTTGAGGCTCGTGGGCTGTGGCCAGCAGCATGTAGCTCTTTGTTTCTGGAGTTGCTAGTTTTCTGATAGCCATAGTGGTAAGATAGCTCAGTGGGTTCATCTGTTGAGTGTGTTTGATCTGCAGGTTGCAGGTTTGACTCCCGGCAAAGTCAATTCAGCCTTTCATCCTGCGGAGGTTGATAAATAAGTACTAACACGGGTTGGGTGATATTGTATGTATATTTGCCTATATGAAGCGCTGTTAGGAAAGATTTCGTAATTGTAGGTAATTTTCCTTCCATGTGGCAACCCCTAAACTTTTTGCTGTTGTTTTTCACCTTGTTCTTGACTTTTCCAGAGAAGTGCAGCCTTCTGCCGCACTCCTCTGGGCTTTCGCTCCTTTTCTTACGGGGAAACTGACATGCCCTTAAGACAGTCAGTACCGGGGAACGCTGTTTCCCGTAGTTTCTTTTATCATGTTGCGGCTTTAGTGCAACATGACACAAGAGGGCACTGTAAGCTAAGTTACAGCTCTCTTGGGTCTCTAGCCTTCTACAGGCCCTAGATACTCGTTTAGGATTGTATTTGATCGGTGCAAGTGATTCAGGTACGGGAATGGTGGCAGCTATCGTTTCTTTGTATTTTGAGCTCCTTTTGGCGTTCTAAGCGCGTTTTCTGCGCTTAGCCCAAAATGGTGGCCTGGCTCCCAAAATGGCCAGACCACGAGGCTCCTTTGTCCTGTCCGCTGACCGTCTTGCTCCCTTCACCTTCCCCAGGTCGAGCCGACCCGGGGCCTTCCTTATTTGGGCATGTACTTTCCCGCGAAACACGGATGCTTTCGCGGGCTTCTACATGTCTTTTGTGTGCCTCCAGGATGTGGGCTGGGATGTCTGGTCCCAATACACATCCTGGGTGCCAGAGAGTCTAGGGTGGTGTGAATGCCTGGGACCACCGTGGTCCGTGATTGGTCCACGAATGGTGTGAGTATTGATGAGCGGATCTCCCATTGGGTCCCCTCCGTTTTGGCGCGAAGGGAACCGTGGATAAGAGGGGGCTGGAAACACCACTACCATGTCGATCTCCTGAGTTCTCACGAACGAAGGGATACAGGAGCCAAGTATCCTGCAACCAAGAGGCTGGACCGAGGAATCGCTGGTGACCCGCTGAAGGACTCCTCCTCTGCACTGCTGTCGCCTTGTGAAACCCTTTTCACCTTTGATCGAACCAGAAGGCCTGTACTGGTACTTCGACCCTTTGGAATAGCGGGAACAGCTATTCTCGGCATCTTCACCATCTCCTGCCAGTAAGCCTTCGGAAGCGTCTCTGGGCCATCCAGTTGACTGACCAGCTTACACGGGAGTCTTGCTCTGTAACCGCCGCCAGGTTGTGTAGTATTTCGAGTCCTTGTCACTCTCACCCGCTTCGTACACTTGGCGTTCCCAAGTCTGAAGTGAGTAGTGTACATTTGGCTCAGATACACACGGCCGCTCCGTTGCCCTGCTGTGGTGACAAAACTGTGCAGGTTTCTTCGATTGGGACGTCTTTTTACTCAACACGACGACGAGGCGTTCCCTGCTCTTCTGAACCTGCCAGCTGCTGAAACTGACGCGGATAAGCCTGGGTCTGCTTGCATCGGGGACCGGTGAGTAGTTTAGCTAGGATCTGGTCGCCCTGCTGCAGGAGCCCATTGCTTTTCCCCGCTGTGTAAAACAGCACCCTTTTGCCGTACTCGCGCTCTGCTTCTGCCCACTGTGGAGGCTGCGCTTGAGTCGCGGAACTTGTTCTTCTTCTGTAAGCACTAAACTGAACTGCCTGACTTCCTTCGAAGAGCTTCTCCTTTTGCCCGTTGGCACCAGCGCGTGCAGGTACTTTGAGCACAAGGCTCCACTCTTCGCAGGGCTCGGACTTCCATCTAGTTAGGTGCCTCTGAAGGCGAACTGAGTCTAAAGCATTGTATCGCACTGCCTATTTTCCTTCCCTTGCAGGTGGACTACACATTTCGTGCATATAACGCTTGCGACTGTCGTATTTGTATATATATATTGTGTTGATATGGTATGTGTTGGTTTAATATTGTGATATTGTGATTTTCTCGCTACGGTCATTGTTTTAAAGACCTTAAAATAAATGTGTATATATTTTTTTTTATATAACACCTGTTTGGAGTAGTTTGTAAGTGATCTTGCTTTGTGTGCTCATTGCGGGCTTTCAGTCACCCTCACCCCTCTTGAGACCTAGTCTTGACCGCCGCGATCGCTACCTTGATTGGTCTGGCTCGTCCAGAGGTTACCCTGTTCCAAGTAATTAGGTTGGCCTTCTGAACTTCTGCGCCACCAGGACAGAGTTCAGAAATCCGTCTTAACAAATTGGTGTACAGCGGTGGGATACGACTGAAGGTATCCAGTGTTGCGCACGAACTAAGGCATTTCAGGTTATTCCAACCAGGACACGTAGTGAATTGTTGTAGTATAACTTTAAAAAGGCCATAGTCCTATCTAACAGTATGGAAACAAATACATTGTTAACTTTAAATGCTTCCAAATCAGAAACATTGAAAAAGATGTGTGCGGAGAGAGGTGTTTCCTCTCAAGGCACTAAATTGGAAATGATCCAAAGAATCGTGGCGTGGCAAGAAGCGCAGGTTGACGCTATAACTTCTGAGGACAGTGCGGAAGGTGGTGGGGCTGCTCTCACTGGTAGAACCGACGGTTCTGCCGCTGCACTGATCCATCGCGACCACGAGGACAGGGAGGACGAGATGTCTAATGTTTCCTCTGCCAGTGCTGATGGGGAGGCTATGCTTGAATTCAAGAAGCAAGAGCTGCGGTTTAGGCAGCAGGAGCTTGAATTCAGCATAGCCAAACTAAAAATCGAACAGGCAGAAAAACAAAAAGACAGGGATCACCAGTTGGAACTGGCCAAGCTTCAGTTTGCAAATGGGTCCAAGGGTCCTGGACATGGGTCTGGGGCTTCCTCTCATCCACGGTTTCCGAAAGATCTGCTCAGTGTATATGAAGAAAGGAATGACATTATGGACTGGCTGAATGCGTTTGAGTATGCATGCGAAGTTCAACAAGTTGACAATGCTGATAAGATTGCCTGGTTACTCAGCAGACTGCCCCATTCTGGCTGTAGTGCCATTATGGAAATGTCGAAGGCTGAGCGAGCTGATTTCGCAATGTTAAAGCAAACTCTCATTTTAAAGTTTGGGAAGACTCCGGCCCAATATTTGAAACGTTTCAGAGAGTATAAGAAAAAGGAAGGTGGTACTTGGGTATCTTATGTCACTGAATCCTTGAAAAACTTAACTGGCTGGGTCGAAGGTTATAAGGTTTCTACCTTCGAAGGCATGATAAATCTTGTCATGCTGGAACACATTTTTGCTTCTTCTTCCCCGGAGCTTAAGCAGCATTTGGCCGATTCGAAGGAGATAGATCCTAAGAAGTTGGCCATTGCAGCAGACTTATGGGTGTCACATCGAGTGTCCCATAAGGACAAAACTCATCCTGGTAAGCAGGAGGAAGGGAAAAAGTCCAAAGATATGGAGGGTGGAGAATCTGCTAAATCTTCTTCTCATAAGGGCCACAAAAAGAAAAATAAGGGTAAGACAGAAGAGAACTCACAGGGTAGTGGAGGACAGCCTCCGAAACAGAACTCTGGTTACAATAAGCCTCCCTATGTAAACAGACCCAATGGATCTTGTTTTGCTTGTGGAGCAACTGACCACGTGAAGGGGGATCCCCGTTGTAAGGTTAGAACTTTGGGGGTCCACTCCGCTAATCTGGCCTTCTCCTCCTACGAGGAAGAAGAGATTACAGGAGCATCCTTCTCCTCAGACTCATTTTCCAGCGGGATAGAGGCTGAGGTAGTTTTAGTGTCCCTGGGTTCCTGGGAGCCTAAAGTCGCAGAGGCTTATGCTAGGATTACGGATAATACCAAGCACTACTTTAAAGACAGTGTGCTGATCAATGGAGTAGATACTCCAGCTCTTAGGGATAGTGGGTGCAGTCGCACTGTAGTGGATTCTACCTTGGTAGACTCAGAGGAAGTTTCCAGAGCTACTCTGATGCCCACTAAGTTGGCTGACGGCCCCCTCCATATGTTTCCAGTAATACCTGTAAATCTTACTTTAAATGGTACAGCAGTCAGGATTCCAGTGAGCATTCATAGAAACGTCCCGGGAAAGGTCTTGTTAGGTAATGATCTCAGAGCTTTAGGGCTCGTAGGAGACACTGCCGAAAGACCCTACACACGGTCTCAAGCACGGGCAGCATTGGCCAAGTCCAATACGCCGCCCCAGCCGAAGGGGAAACCCGAGGCGAAAGGAGTCGACAAGTCACGACGAGGGAAAGAGAATATTCCCCCGAGCTCCCCTACCACTGCGGTGGAGGAAGTTGGTCAATCGCCCGGGCCTGACGAGGAGGTGGCGATGCCTGAAGTATTCGACCCCAACGATCATCCTGAACTAAAAGACTTGTTAGTTGAAGGAGGTCCTGATAGGGACGAATTCAGTAAAGGCCAACGTGAGTGCCCATCTCTGGAAGGCCTAAGGAGACAGGCCTGCTCCCAGCTTGAGGGTGAACCTCCTGGGACGCATAGGATTTATTGGGAAGGTGGACTCCTGTATAGTGAGCCCACAGAGTCTACAGAAGGAGACCATAGGAGGTTGGTGGTTCCCCTTGCTGTTAGGCCCTTCCTCCTGCAGTTGGCGCATGAAGTTCCCCTTGCTGGTCACCTTGGTATGAAGAGGACCAAGCAAAGGTTATCCATGCACTTCTACTGGCCCAAGATGGGGGTGCAAGTAGAAAGTCACTGCAGGAGTTGTGCCTCCTGCCAGTTGTCTGGTAAGGTTAGCGCGACAATCCAAGCTCCGTTGGTACCGCTCCCAGTTGTGGGGGTACCATTTGAAAGGGTAGGGATCGACATCGTTGGTCCCCTTGACCCGCAAACATCCTCAGGCAATAGGTTTATCCTGGTGCTGGTCGACCATGCAACCAGATATCCTGAGGCCATCCCATTGAAAACTGTAACTGCCAAGTCAGTTGCAAAAGCTTTACTCGGCATATTTACTAGGGTTGGCTTCCCTAAAAAAGTTGTGTCGGATCGTGGCAGCAACTTTATGTCGAAGTATATGCAGGCTATGTGGAAAGAATGTGGGGTCACCTACAAGTTCTCTTCTGCATACCACCCCCAGACCAATGGTCTGGTGGAACGTTTCAACAGAACGTTAAAGAGCATGATTGGGGCTCTGGAGGAACCTCAGAGAAGAAAATGGGATCTTCTTTTACCATGCTTACTGTTTGCCTACCGAGAGGTACCACAGGAGGGTGTTGGCTTCAGCCCCTTCAAACTTCTGTTCGGTCATCCCGTACGGGGACCCTTAGCCATCGTCAAAGAGGGATGGGAGATGCCCACTCCCCCTGTTACTACCAACGTAGTTGATTAAGTGCTAGGGCTCAGAAAACCGATGGTACTTCTGATGGGCTTGGCTAGTGATAAATTGAAGGCAGGACAAGCGCTGGTGAAACATTGGTACGACCAGAAAGCTTCCCTCATCAACTTTACACTTGGTCAGCAAGTCCTGATCATGAATCCCATAAGGCCTCGAGCTTTACAGGACAAATGGTCAGGCCCTTACACAGTGGTGGAGCCCCTGGGTGAGGTTAACTATTTAGTGGACCTTGTAAGGCCTGGACAGGCTCCAAAAGTGTTTCACGTGAATAGGCTGAAGGCTTTCGTCCCAAGAGTCGAAATCGCAGCACTGCTACTGGCTTCAGACGTTGAGGAAGAGGAGTCTGAACCTCCCCCCGACCTGTTCCAAAGCGGTCCTTCAGATAGCTCCTTCGAGGGTGTCCGAGTGGCCCCTCACCTGACTACTGATCAGCAGGCTGAGGTGAAAAGTTTGCTTAGGCAGTTTTCCCCCCTGTTTTCACAGTCCCCTGGTTTGACACTTTGGTGCAAACATAACATTGACACAGGAGACAGTGTACCTACCAAAAGTAGGGGATACAGGATGTCAGACAAAGTACGGTCTTATATTAAGACCGAGGTCAACAAGATGTTAGACCTTGGGGTGATTGAACCCTCTAGTAGTCCTTGGTCCAGCCCTGTGGTTTTGGTTCCAAAGGCAGGCACTTCTGAATTGAGGTTCTGCGTGGATTACAGGGCTCTGAATGCTGTCACCAAGACAGATGCACACCCCTTGCCTCGAACAGATGAGCTGGTGGATACTTTGGGTGCCTCCAAGTACCTCAGCACGTTTGACCTCACTGCTGGCTATTGGCAAATAGCTTTAGCAGAACATGCCAAGGAGAAGACAGCATTTTCTACTCCAGACGGCCTTTACCAATTCCGGGTAATGCCGTTCGGGTTGAAGAATGCACCTGCCACTTTCCAGAGGCTTGTGAATCATGTGTTGAATGGGTTGGACGAATTCTGTCTTGCATATCTGGACGATATAGCAGTTTTCAGTGCCACCTGGGAAGACCATGTGAAACACCTCGGGATTGTGCTCCAGGCTCTTCAGAAAGCCCACTTGACCATAAAGGCTAGTAAATGCCAGATTGGACAAGGCTCAGTGGTTTACCTTAGACATGAAGTAGGTGGAGGGAGGATACAGCCTCTACCCAGTAAAGTACAAGCAGTACAAGACTGGCCTACCCCCACTACGCAAACCCAAGTGAGAGCCTTCTTAGGACTCACGGGGTATTACCGCAATTTTGTGGCAGACTATGGCACCATAGCTGCTCCTCTGACTGCCCTCACAACTCCGAAGAAACCCAAGAAGGTAACTTGGACCGACGAGTGTGAGAAGGCCTTCAATGGCTTAAAAGACTCCTTGTGCTAGGCCCCTGTCCTCAGGGCCCCTGATTATCAAAGACCTTTTATCGTGCAGACGGACGCCTCTGACACTGGGATAGGAGCTGTACTATCACAAGTAGATGAGAAGGGTAAGGAACACCCTATCGGTTTTATTAGTCGCCAGCTTAAGGACAGAGAGCTCAGATGGTCCACGGTAGAGAAAGAATGTTTCTCTGTTGTGTGGGCCCTAAGGAAGCTGAGGCCCTACCTCTATGGGACCCACTTCACTGTGCAAACTGACCATAAGCCGTTAAAGTGGCTAATGAACATGAAGGGGGAGAATCCAAAGTTGCTTAGGTGGTCCATAAGTCTACAAGGCTTCGACTTCACTATTGAGCATAGGCCAGGTGTCCAACATAGCAATGCTGATGGGTTGTCCAGAATGTTTAACCGACCTGAACAAGAGACTCATCCAGGGGTGGATTAGTTCCCCCTGTCCATAGTCTGGGAAGGGCGAGTGTTAGGAAAGATTTCGTAATTGTAGGTAATTTTCCTTCCATGTGGCAACCCCTAAACTTTTTGCTGTTGTTTTTCACCTTGTTCTTGACTTTGCCAGAGAAGTGCAGCCTTCTGCCGCACTCCTCTGGGCTTTCGCTCCTTTTCTTACGGGGAAACTGACATGCCCTTAAGACAGTCAGTACCGGGGAACGCTGTTTCCCGTAGTTTCTTTTATCATGTTGCGGCTTTAGTGCAACATGACACAAGAGGGCACTGTAAGCTAAGTTACAGCTCTCTTGGGTCTCTAGCCTTCTACAGGCCCTGGATACTCGTTTAGGATTGTATTTGATCGGTGCAAGTGATTCAGGGATGGGAATGGTGGCAGCGATCGTTTCTTTGTATTTTGAGCTCCTTTTGGCGTTCTAAGCGCGTTTTCTGCGCTTAACCCAAAATGGTGGCCTGGCTCCCAAAATGGCCAGACCACGAGGCTCCTTTGTCCCGTCCGCTGACCGTCTTGCTCCCTTCACCTTCCCCAGGTCGAGCCGACCCGGGGCCTTCCTTATTTGGGCATGTACTTTCCCGCGAAACACAGATGCTTTCGCTGGCTTCTACATGTCTTTTGTGTGCCTCCAGGATGTGGGCTGGGATGTCTGGTCCCAATACACATCCTGGGTGCCAGAGAGTCTAGGGTGGTGTGAATGCCTGGGACCACCTTGGTCCGTGATTGGTCCACGAATGGTGTGAGTGTTGATGAGAGGATCTCCCATTGCGTCCCCTCCGTTTTGGCGCGAAGGGAACCGTGGATAAGAGGGGGCTGGAAACACCACTACCATGTCGATCTCCTGAGTTCTCACGAACGAAGGAATACAGGAGCCAAGTATCCTGCAACCAAGAGGCTGGACCGAGGAATCGCTGGTGACCCGCTGAAGGACTCCTCCTCTGCACTGCTGTCGCCTTGTGAAACCCTTTTCACCTTTGATCAAACCAGAAGGCCTGTACTGGTACTTCGACCCTTTGGAATAGCGGGAACAGCTATTCTCGGCATCTTAACCATCTCCTGCCAGTAAGCCTTCGGAAGCGTCTCTGGGCCATCCAGTTGACTGACCAGCTTACACGGGAGTCTTGCTCTGTAACCGCCACCAGGTTGTGTAGTATTTCGAGTCCTTGTCACTCTCACCCGCTTCGTACACTTGGCGTTCCCAAGTCTGAAGTGAGTAGTGTACATTTGGCTCAGATACACACGGCCGCTCCGTTGCCCTGCTGTGGTGACAAAACTGTGCAGGTTTCTTCGATTGGGACGTCTTTTTACTCAACACGACGACGAGGCGTTCCCTGCTCTTCTGAACCTGCCAGCTGCTGAAACTGATGCGGAGAAGCCTGGGTCTGCTTGCATCGGGGACCGGTGAGTAGTTTAGCTAGGATCTGGTTGCCCTCCTGCAGGAGCCCATTGCTTTTCCCCGCTGTGTAAAACAGCGCCCTTTTGCCGTACTCGCGCTCTGCTTCTGCCCACTGTGGAGGCTGCGCTTGAGTCGCGGAACTTGTTCTTCTTCTGTAAGCACTAAACTGAACTGCCTGACTTCCTTCGAAGAGCTTCTCCTTTTGCCCGTTGGCACCAGCGCGTGCAGGTACTTTGAGCACAAGGCTCCACTCTTCGCAGGGCTCAGACTTCCATCTAGTTAGGTGCCTCTGAAGGCGAACTGAGTCTAAAGCATTGTATCGCACTGCCTGCTTTCCTTCCCTTGCAGGTGGACTACACATTTCGTGCATACAACGCTTGCGACTGTCGTATTTGTATATATATTGTGTTGATATGGTATGTGTTGGTTTAATATTGTGATTTTCTCGCTACGGTCATTGTTTTAAAGGCCTTAAAATAAATGTGTATATATTTTTTTTTATATAACACCTGTTTGGAGTAGTTTGTAAGTGATCTTGCTTTGTGTGCTCATTGCAGGCTTTCAGTCACCCTCACCCCTCTTGAGACCTAGTCTTGACCGCCGTGATCGCTACCTTGATTGGTCTGGCTCGTCCAGAGGTTACCCTGTTCCAAGTAATTAGGTTGGCCTTCTGAACTTCTGCGGCACCAGGACAGAGTTCAGAAATCCGTCTTAACAAGCGCTTAAGTGTAAGTGCTATATAATAACACATCATTATCGTTTGGCCTTGGACGTCTGCTTGCATTCACGGTTATTTGGTAATATGGGCCTATACACACTGATATAAACGATGCATATGGTGATCCATTCTTGTATGAAATGTGTATCACTTTATAGTGATGTTATGTTACTTTGCATTTATATAGCGCCTTATGTATCATTGGTATGAACTCAAAGCGCTGATACACTGTTACAAAGCGCTGATGCAATAACCATATTTTTCGTTGTGTACCTAGAAACAATTCTATGTGATGCTACTTCCTGTTTTGTCAAGGGGTGTAAGGGCATCTTCAATTGCTTCCTGTTATGTCAGTATGAGTTGGGGTCAAATGACATTACTCCCTGTGATGTCATCAGAAGTTAAGAGTCATGTGAAGTCACTTCCGCTACCCCAGGCATTTTGGTGAAATGGCATCCCTGAAGAAAATGTAAAAAAGCAAACTTCTTGTGGCTGTGAGATGGATTATTGTGTGGGAAATAAACCCACGCAGACTGGAATGTACAGATTAGCTCTGCGTATTGCTGCACTTTAACAAAGGTCAACATGCGGCCTTTGTCAACAACGCATATGTTCCATGTTGTGCTCTTTTTTGACACATGAATACTTACAGGCTTCCTGCACATCCTCTCACATATCTGGTTGCTATGGGAAGAATGCAGAGAGCTCTCATCTGCGGCTGGCGAATCGAGTATTTATGAGCCGGGTTGTAAAAGTCATATTGAAATACACTGCGCATTCTTTCATGACGGGAGTGAGATTAAATAAAGGCCTTCCCCGCCGAAAAGCGCGCCGAGCGATTCCTCTTCTCCAATAATGAGATGTGACGTGCCTCAATAAACACTGCTTCACCGCCGTGATCCGCTTTTAGTGAAGTAGAGGCGATACGTTGCGTACCTGACGTTATTCTTTCAAAGTATAATTTTGCTAATGTACAGAAAGTGTATGTGTAGACGTGTGGGCTGGAGCATTGCTCCGGCATTATTAGAACACTTTCAATGCAATTGATATTATAGGAAAGCTTGCAATGCGTAGTTTCCAAGCAAAGGATACAAAATGGAAGCTTCTGGGCTCAAACTATGCACGCCATGAATTAACGTCTGGGCCAAGAGTTAACCTGCACTCCTCGCCAGGCGATATTCTCCAAAACTGCTGTCAGATTTTTTACAAACTCATATCTGCTCTTAAAATGTAAGCAAATCACCCACCAGGTGAAACACTGAGGAAATAATATCGTCAATATCTTGTACGGGCAATGGTTTTCTTGTACTAAAACAACATAGTTCTTTTTTTAAATACATTATTTTATTGAACGTCTCATGAAAACGTGACAATTGCACCCTCCACACCCCTCGAACAACCATGTTTTAAAGGAAAAAAACAACACAGAGAATAGTATAAAAAGAAGAAAGCACAATATTTCCCGTGAAAGATTATTTATTTATTTATATAATTATATTCCAGGATTTTGTTCAGTGTGAACATAGCGATGAAATGCATCAGGGCGCTTTACAAAGCTTGACAAATATACAAATAAACACGATAACAATAAAAAGACAGGACAACAAAACTAGTCATTGCAAAGAGCAGTATTGGCATGGGTTACATTTCCAGGGTTGTGTAACATTTCGCTGTCCATATGTTTTGGACGAAAATCCCCATCAGCACTAAGCAGTTTAGTTAATGATGAGGGATCATAAGGGTTGTAGTTCGAAACATCTCAAGCGCCACGAGTTGAAGACTCCTGGGTTGAAGGTAATGGCATTAGTTAAAATCACTCAAGGGGGACCCGGGATGGTTTTTAGCGCTGCACAGGCCTGTGAGCTGGCCTGCGTGTAGAGCGCCGTTCCCTGGGTATATATGGGGGCAGAGAAAGTCCGGGAGCAAGCGGTGGTTGGAGACGTAGCGTTTGTCTGGTCGCTGCTCCCGAACCTTTCCCTGCTTTGGGCCTGTTTCTGGTGGCGGCGGTTAGCAGTAGGGGACTGAGGGATTATAGGGTGAGGGAATTGGTTTTTGTGGCTGGGTGATTTTGTTATATATAAAAATATGTGTTTGTTCGTGGTTGCTGTAAATAAAGCACCACTCTTACCGGTGAGGAAGGCTGTTGCTCTGCGCCCCGGGCGACTAGTTCCTCTTTCCCTTTGTTTCATTTTCCTGGTGGGTTTGGCCTGTTCCTGCGGGCGTGGGATTCCCCGTGGTCATCCCTTTTGGTGTTGGGATTGGGGGGGTGAGCCCGTGGTGCAGCTCTTTCTTCCCTTGGGGGCGGCACCCAGGGTTAATTTTGCTGCAGTGGTAAGGCATCAGGGTTTGCCGGTGTAGAGTTCCTGACACGCAGTTAGACCACGGTGCCGGTTGTGGCCAAAGGGGTAGTGTGGTGCGAGGCCTATTTGATTATACGTCCCCTTAGACTGTGAGGGAGCATTTTAGCCACAAGGTGGCAGTGCAGCGCGGTCGCTGGGATCTTCCTGTTAATTAAGAAAGGGTGGGAGCTGTGGTTAAGGGACTAAATAGATAATAAATTAATGAAATATAAATTAATTAAATTAGGACAATTTATAAGTAAGAATATAGAAATAACTAACATGTAGGGAGCTATTTTAGTGCAATTTTAGTGCTGGGGATAGTTGGTGTGGTCAAGGTGGAGGGGTAAATAAAGAAGTAAAGAAAAAGAGGGGCTGAATAATTGGTTTTACCCAGTGGGGAGGTAGGTTCCCTCGGTGGGGTTCTTTGCTCAGTGAGGGTGAGGGGGTTTATTGACATTTGGTTCATCGTGGGTAGGCTGCTGCAGTGAGGTATTAGAGGGGTTTTAAGGACCCCAGTAAGGGTAGTTATAGACAAAGGAGACGCAGATTGGGGAATATAGTTAGGTACTGGCTATTAAATCATGTATAGGACATAAGCCCATAGCAGGGAGATTTAGATCACTGGGTGTTTAAGAAGACAATCTTGGGGTTTTCTGGGTTGTGGGGGGTCAGTGCCATTAGGGGCTTTAGTTCCTACATACAAAAGGGTACCTGTAGGAAGGGGCCTGGGGAGGGGAGGCCACAGCGCAGAGCGGCTTTGGATGGGGCCATCACAGCGGTAGTGGCTTGCAGCCCATCAGCAGGGAGGAGAGAGGTATGGGACAAAGGGGCCAGGAAGAGTAGGAAGGATATACCCAGGAGGACAACCAGGAATAGGGGAACGGACAGCGGTAGGTTAAGCAGTGGGCCGGTAGATGATCAAGTGAGCAAGGGGCCCATTGGAGAAGGAGTAGGGGCAGAAGTGGGCACAGGACAAGTTAGTGAGGATGTTAGGGTTGGGTGGGACCGAAGAGGTGCAGTGGTACAGAGAGGGCGAGGAGGGAACTGCCTGCAGAAGAGTGCAGGGGGAAGGAGGAGGACACTATCTCCGGTAAATAGTGGAGAGAGGGGAAGGCATGGAGCAACCTCCATGAAAAGTAGTATGGTACATGGAGGGAACTGCACAGCCCCCGTGGTCATGGAAGAGCTTGACGAAGACGGTTTGAGGGCAGCTGTCAAGGAGTTCCCCCCTTCTCACCTGGGTCCGATGTTTGCCGGTGACTTCGATCGCTGCCTTCTTGCGAACGCTCCTGGTCTTGAACAGCGCTGCTCGAGATTCGTCTGGTTCCAGGTTGCGTTTAGTTCCGGGATCACGGAGTCCAGGAATCCGGGAGACTGGAAAAGGCTAGAAAGGCTCGGAACCAGGAAAGGGGAAAGGAAAAGGAATGGGTAATAGCACTGGGACAAGGGAAACAATACCGCGAGCTACGAACACATGTCTGGGCTACTCTGCAATAGCATTGAGATGCGCGGAGCCGCGGAAGGCGTGGTCTATAAATAGACCACGCCGCGTTCAGCGCATGGAGCGAGCAAAGGCTTCAGCTCTGGACGGCCATGTTGGAAGTAGTACGGAATGCAAACCCAGTTGAGACAAGGACTAGAAGGTCCAAAAGGGGCGTGATCTGAAGTTCATGACAGCAGCCCCTCGGCAGGTGGAAGAGGACAAACTAGAGGAAGCAGTACGGCCCCTAGCACGATGGCACACAAGGCGGAGGAGTGAACCCCTTACCCGAGAAGGGAAGAGCAGGAAGGGGTTTATGCGACCCCACTGAGAAGATGACACAGAGGCATCGTGGTGGATTCCCCGTGCTCGCCCAAAGAGGACCTGCCCAGCCTGAGCGTGCGCTCGCAACATGAATGGTATATGTGGGAGAGGATGAATTTGAGGAGGAAAATTGTTTGCGTTGGGGGGATAAAGGTCAAGGAGAGTTGTTTGTGAGAGAAAGGGTGCAGAGGCGTTTAAGGTTTGTAGGAGAAGATGGGGCTGGTGGTTAGAGGAGTTCAAGAATACAGCAGGGAAATTGGCCTGGAGACTCTGCTGATGTTTTTTTGTCCCCGCAATAGGAGCCTGTTGAGGAAAGAAAGGAGTAGTGGCGATGTGGAGGCCAGGATGACACATCTAGGTGATGGCAGGGCAGCAAGAGATGAGAAAGAAAGGGAATGGTCGGCGGCATGGGTCAGGCTGGGTACTAGGTGGGGGACACACAGTGGGGAGTTGGGGCATCTGGGGAGGGGGGGAGTTGGAGAGGAAGTCTGCAGGGGCAGTGGTGAGGGCAAGCGGGAGAAATGTCTCTTAAGTTGAAGTACAGAAGAACAAATTCACAGAGCCAGTGGCCCAAGGGGTGGAGGTTGTTCTTACAGAAAGGACAGGTGTGAGTACAGAAAAGATCAAGAAGATGCCTTATATGGGCATTACAAAGCCACTGGGTGCACATCTGATGGTGGTGATGAAAGAGAAAATATGGGCAGGAGAGTTTGTGGATGTGTTTAAACTCTTACACCAGGAGGTGAGAGCAAAGGAAGGGTCAAAAGAAGAAGAGCGGGCGTTGGCGTCAAGACCAAGGGTACCCGTGACCATTGAGGATTGGACATTGGCATTTATAATATATGCTAGCGTTTATTGCGAAAAGTTCCCTGAGAGGTGTGTGGCTTTGTTAAAATATATGGATGTAATTCGAAAAGCTCTTATGAGTATTGGGGGGTTTGCATGGATGAGATGGGTGAGATGTGATGTGGAATTTAGGGCTAGGATGGGTGAGGACAACCAAGAGGTATAGAGAGAGATGGATATGGACTTATGGTTACAGTGGATGGCGTTAACACGTCCAGCACAGATGCTGCATACAGCAAGCGGTTAACCTGTGCCTTACTGGTCCTTTCATGGTTGCCCCGCTTTCCATGGGGTTGAGGGGAGGAGGGGAGGAGGCATTTAATAAGGAGAGCTGCACTAGAACACCATCCCAATTTAGCCATGAATGTAGCAGTTGTGCAGAACAGCATTACACAATGTTTTGCAACAGGTGACAGATGGGGGGGGCATGGGACGGGGACGAGGAGTTGTGGGGAAAGGCCTATACTCCAGATAAGGTCGAGGTGTTGGAGGAATGGCTCCATTTTTACGCAGATAGGGAAGGGGCCAGGTTTTTGGGGAAGGTTTTCTTGAAGGTTCTAAGTTGGGATATCCGGGTCCGAGGATGTGTTGGTGGTAGACGGAAAAATGGAAGTCTGCTCAGGAGAATTTGGAAGTGGTAATGGTGAAGCTGCAGAAGTAGGTGCTGGTTGGAAGAGTGGTTGGCCCATTTACGGATTTTGCAAGGTGGTCTAGTGGTTGCTCCTTTAGTGGTCATGCCAAGAAAGCAGCCGGGAATTAAGATTGATTGATAATTTATTGTGGCCTTAAGGCATGTTAGTGAATTACTTGATTGCACCGGAAGATTGCAGGGTGTCCCATGCCAGTGTGGATCAGGCAGTGGGCTTAGTGAGGAAGGAAGGGGGTGGTGCGTTCATGGCCAAGTGCGATATCAAGGCGGCTTTTCGTTTGTTACCGGCACATCCAGAGAATCTTTGGTTGCTGGGGATGCAGTTCGAGGGTCAGATTTACATTGACAAAGCTTTGCCAATGGGCTGCACAGTTTCAGGTGCATTGTTTGAGTGTTTAGCTCTTTCCCACATTGGGTTTTTACTTACAGTTCTGGTTTTGAGGGAGTCTTGCATTATTTGGACGACTGTATTTTCATCATTGGGGCGGGAAAAGAGCAAGAATGTCAGTGGATGCTAGTCGTTTTTCAGACATTGATGCAGGATTTGGGAATGCCAATGGCGGAAGATGAAACTGAAGGGCCGGCAGTGGTTTTGACTTTTTTAGGAATAGAGCTGGATTTTGGGGCCATGACCTCACGCTTGCCGTACAACAAGGTGAGCAGGCTGGTAGTGTTGCTGGAGAAGGCGATAGTGGCCCACAAAATGAAGCTGGTGGGCATGCAGAGATTGGCAAAGATTTTTGAAGATTTTAATGGAATGTCAATGTGGCTGCAGGGGTACCCAGTTGCATGGGAAGTAAAAGTTTTTCAGACGCGGCAGGTTCAGCAGGTTTTGGAGTGTACTGAAGGGATATGTGGAGAAACGGTAAAATGAAAGAAAGGGAAAGGTTTCGGGATTTTTAAAAATAAATAAATAAAAATTATTGAGTGCAAAATGTGGATTTATCAGAGAACGTGCGCTCGATGGCAAAAGGGTGGAAGAAGAGCGGCACACTGGTGGATGAAGTAGGCAGTGATGCTACATGAAGTTGCAGGGTGTGTGGATTAAACTGCATGGGCGGGGGTGCACGGGCGGCCCATGGTGCAGCAGGGGAACAGTGATGACATGGAACATTTTTGGGGGAGCAAGTATTTGGCAAGGCTGAACACGGGGGTACATTGACATATCAGGAGGGTGGTGGAGTTATTGCGTGGGGTAGAGAAGGAATTAAACTGCATGGAAGGAGGGTGCAGGTACGGCCCCCGGTGCAGTGGGAGAGTAATAATGAGGGACGCTGGGTAAAGAGCGGGGAGCAATTGTTATGGTTGTGGTGGGTACCAGGGAGTACCCTGCAGGAGTACATTGGTCGATAGATGGTCATGAGCTACCGTTCAATATGCTGGCCCCTAAGCGTATGAGGCTGGGATTGGACCAGTGTTACAAGGTGTTACAGGGATTGGCAAGGGAGAGAAGGGGAGATAGTTTGCTGTGCGATGGATGAATATGAAAAGGGAAGGGGTTTTAGTTGTGGCAACAGTTGCGGGGGCCTTGAAGGGAGAGCATACGGTTGATAGAGGAGACCGGGGCGATGTCCTCAAGAATGCTTACGTCATTGACATCACATGCCAGGGCTATTCATTGGCAAAACGTATGCATATTTAAATAAAATAATACTAATAAGGGAAGCATTGGAGGGGCTCGAGTTTTTCGGTAACACATTTAGTGGTGGCAGCAGAGGGATGATGGGCAGATCGTGTCGGGGGAAGAGAGTAAATGAGCATGTGGAATAAGGCCAAAAGGGTGCCTCTAAATAAAAAAAACACTTAAAAAAAACACCATCACACCCTCTTGGCTTTGGGTTTCTGAAGCTGAGGATTCTGTTGCACTCATTCTTTTAGGATGGGGGCGGCATCTGAAGGTAGTAGGATGGGTTGTTGGAGAGAAGGCTCACAAAATATTTTATTTTTCCGATGTGGCATGGAGGTGTGGTGAGTTGCATCAGACCTGGATATGTGGACATTCCATAGTGATGTGGGCAGGGAAAGATACAGCAAAGAGTTTTTCGGGTCCCAGTTGGGGTGTAGTCATAACATTGCTTTGTTGAGATGGTCTGGGGTGGGGGGCTTCAGGTGGGGCCAACTGCTGCCTATGCTAGCAAGTATGAGGGGGATTCATGTGGGTTCTGGTGGCTCTAATTGTCATGCAGGGGATAATGATTTGGCTAGGGATAAAGGGGTGGCACTGTTCAAAAAGATGAAGAGGGGGCTTAGAATGAAGGTGTGGTTGAAAGGACGAGGAAAAGGTCAACAGGGAGATGCTGAAGTTTTGCAGGTTTTCGGGGATACGAACGCTAGCACATCAGATCATTAATGAGGATTTCGAATTCTTTCGGGAGGATGGGGTGCATTTGTCGATCACGGGAAATATGTACTACTTGGGCGCTGTGGAGGATAGCTGTGGAGGATATCATACAGGGTTGGAGGTAGATGAGAAGTGGGTTAGGTAAGGGGTGGGGCAGAAAGAACGCCACAGGGGAGAGTTTTTCTGGTGCCAAGGATGTGGCCCTTTGGAGGAGGGTTGGGGGAAGCACAATGGGGTACAAGCAAGCTAAAGGAGGGGGCAGTGCTGTTTGTATGAACGGGCTACCCCAGGAGTACAAAGAGGGGGTACAGGTATTGAAGAAGGAGGGGCGTAGCCTCAGGGAGAATATGGGAGAAAGGGGGAATGAAGGTTGAGAGGAATTAAAGGGGAGGGGTGAGAACAAGGGACAGGAAGTGATGAATTTAAATTGTTTATTTATTTATTTGATTTGGTAATTGATAAATGGACGAGTTAGTCTGTAACGCCGGGGAGCCAGATTAGCGTGTTTTTGTGAGCTGTGACCTGTCACATGAAAGCAACCTTTTCCAATTGAAGCGAGTCTCTGTATTTTTGTGCAATAAGCCTAAAGGGGAGCCTGGGGGGAACACGCAAGCTTTTCCCCCCGGCATGGTTTTGGGCACTGCACAGACCAGCGAGCTGGCCAGCGGATAGAGCGCCGTTCCTGGGGTATACATGGGACAGGGAAGGTTCGGGAGCAAGCAACTGTTGGAGACAGCATTTGTCCTCACCCTCCCGTCCCCTTTTTGTTATTTTGGTGGGCCTGGTTTTTGTTTTGTTCCCGCTATTTTAGCTTTTTCAGGTTTGAGAAGGGTGAAGGGTGATCTATTCGAGGGGGATGGTTGTTTTGTGTGACAGGCCGAGGCAGTAAAATGGGACAATATAATGTTAAGGAGTTCGTTTTTTGCTGATGTGGCAGGTCAGCCTCGCTGCAGGTCATAGAACAGGTTTGAGGAGATTGGTGTTGAGGAGAGTTTGGTGGAAGAAAAGGGAGTTATGGAAATGCCGGCGACATGGCCTTTGGAAGAGGGTTGGAGGAAGCACAATGGGGTACTAGCACGGTAAAGGGGGGGTGGTGCTGTTTGTTTGGGGCATGGATTCAGGGACAAGATGGGAGAAAGCGGGAATGAAGGTTGACAGGAATTGACGGGGAAGATAGATTACAGTGATATTGTAACCATATTTTTCTTAGTGTACTTAGGAACAATGCTATGTGAAACCACTTCCTGTTTTGTCGAGGGGTGAAAGGTCATGTTCCATCACTTCCCTTGATGTCATTTCAGGATCGGGTCAAATGAAATCACTTCCTGTGATGTCATCAGAGGTCAAGGGTTGTGTGATATCACTTCCATTACCCCTGGCATTTTGGTGAAATGACATCCATGTGACCAGAACTCGATACATCTGTTGGGCAAGATCATTTTGGCAGCGGTTAATCTGTGACTAGAGATATGGTACAAATACTTTCTCCGGACGAATGGCAATGCCGTTCTTCAGGCTTTTTCCACTAATGAACCATAGGAGTTTTAGCTACTGAGAGAATGTGTCTTGTACGCCTTCTTGATGCACTTTGAGGGGTTGCAGGTGTCTTCCTCATTTAAACACTGGCCAAATGCCATTTTTGGATCCAGAGGCAAAGTAAAATCGACGATTCTACAAATGAGCGCTATGATCTTCCTTCAGACAACTGCATTACCAGGAAGGACCACCAAATGTAGTGCATAGAGCCTGTGATCCATAACGTCTTCAGCACAGGAGCCTTGCTCAACATATCCCCACGTGAGATAGAGTACCACCTAAAAGAAATCTTGGAAACGTTTTCCATATGGTGAATTCAATTATAAGATCTTGCCACCTTGTTCTCAATCTGCAACCAATTCACGTTGGGCCTCGGGGATCTCGCTGCCCAATTCGCCTTCCTCACCATGCATCGCAATAACCTGGTGATTCAGGAATCTAAGACTTACATTTTGCTGTGCATAACCCTCCCCCTGTAAGCTATCAAATTGTATCAGTGTTAGTTAGAAAGCCCCCAACCTCATAATACTGTGGATTATGCAATGGGCCTCATTGCGAGTTTGGTGGTAGTTCAGCAGTAAACTCACTGAATTACCACCAAACTCAATTTCCACTGCCACCATCTGGTCTTGTGGGTTTACCACGGGGCTAAAAGTGGCAGCAATTCCCAATTCTTTAAGTCCATAGGACTCCATGGGGATTTTTGGCAGATTTACCGCTGGTGGAATTACCACACAGCAAATCTAATGATATTTGAAGGTAAAGTGGCATATTTACCACCAGCTTTATTTTATTTTTTTTTTTAATTTATGTGTACTGCGCCGATAGCCCACAGGCATCAGGGCGCCACAAAGACACAAAGAGACAAACAGATAAGAAGGGAGAGAGGAATTAAGTTAAGAAGGTTAGAAGTGTAGCTTCTGGAGAGAAAACAGAGTGTTATGGGTATCAACTCTGATAGGTATTACCCCGTTTAAGACACGTAGTACTCACCTCCTCGAATATCACATAGGTATAAAGAGCGAAATCCTACCTGTTCTTCTGTAATGCCTTCCGTAGATAAGAGCGATTCACCCAGAACTCTCTCACAGTGTGGAAAGGTGTCGACACTGCGTGAAACTGCCGGGGAAACCCTCAAGGGGAAGAAAACCCAGAGACGGTGGTGGAGAAGAATCTGATGCCGACTGTCTCCTGTGGACTTCTCATGGAGGGTGTTGTTCTCCGTCACGTTGTCCGTAGTAGGCTAGGAGTCTTGTGGCTATAACAAGAAGCAACAGTTAGCAAGGGAAACAGAAACAGAATAAAGCATGGGAGGAGATAAAGTGGAAGGCTCTACCATGGAAGGCTAATTGAAGTCAGAGCGAGGTTTGCTCTTGATCAAGGAACAAGACTGCTCGGCAAATCGATCCGCATTCAGGAAGAAGGGTTGGTTGTGTATTGTAGTTCGGTAATGTCTCGATCTAGCGAGTGCTGGGAAAAAGGGGGGAGGTAGGTTAAACGAGTACACGGATAAACAGAATGCCGGATGGTGACAGATAAGGTAAGGTGTTTACCTATGCGAACGGGATCTGGATGTTGGACAGGACCACGTAGTTCGTAGCAGAGTAAGGAGAGATTCAGTGTCTCGCGGGATGAAACCCTGGGAATGAGAATAGGAAGGTAAAGGTGTGTGTCTGTGAGGATTGCAAGTTCGTAAGGATTAAAGGTCCCTAGGAGCAATACTCACTGAGCGTAGTCTCTGTTGACAGAAGTAACGCAAAGCCGTCCTGTGTTGAGAGCCAGAAATACTTTCTCTTCGAGGATGGGCGGAGTCGGTTCTCTGGTCTCCTGAACCACTGGACCATCCCTCTGTGAAATAGTGGCCATCTTGGGAGGAGGAAATTGAAGATTAGCAACGTGACGCCAACGGCGCCATAGGGAAAGGCGCCGGAGAATCCTGTGCTGATGAGGAAATGTAACACAGAGGAAATGAAGTTATCTGAAAAGGTGCGTTTTCAGTGCTTTTTTAAAATAGCTGTGGTTTTTTTAAGGCTTTGATAGCTTTACCTCCAAAGTTTCAATTCCGCGGTGTCGGGTGAATGGCAGTTATTGCTTTTGTGCCCCCAAAAATTGGAGGTAACAGAATTACTGCCACTTTTTCTTGCACCGCCAACTTGTAGTGAGGCCCAAATTCTAAACTGTATGTAATCAAATCTCCCGTTGTTTGGTTATTCCAAAGGTTGTTTTTTGACCAGCTCTGAAAGACAGTGGCCCTCATTACGACCCTGGCGGAAAGTGACTGACCGGACCGCAACAGCGTAAATAGCGTTTCCGCCATTGCACGAAGGAGCAAAGTGCGGCCCATTCCGACCCATCGGGCACGAGCACCACGGCATGGCGGAAGTGCAAAGTCCGCGATGGCGGAAATGACCCCAAAACGGCCCACACCACCGCCGTACGGCGCCCTAGGTGCAATACCGCCACCCATCACAGCGGACACCGCAGAGTGCACCTACCGGAAAGTACGGTGACCGGAAATATACGGAAACGGAAGTTAAAACATGGTCCCGGAACGGGAAACATCCCGCCGTACACCTATAAAACCACAAAAACCACACAACCACTAAAAACACTACCCCGAGACACACCCCAACCCGACATCCACCCTAGCGAAACCAAGAAAAATGGGAAAAGTAGCGAAGAAAGCGTGCGACCGCAAGCGGCAGGTCCACTTCTCCCGTGAGGAACTCACCGTGCTAACAGAGACCCTCCAGGAGAATGCTGCCGTCGTCTTCTCCACGCAAATGACCAGGACGGCACTTGCGAACAAGAAGGCCATATGGGCTCTGGTGGCACAGCGGGTAAGCGCGGTGGGGACCGCACCCCGCAACCCACAGCAATGCAGAAAGCGGTGGGAGGACCTGCGGATACGCGTCCGCAGCATACTCTCTGCCAACCGCAACATTGCCACAGCCACCGGGGGAGGTCCTGAATCACCCATCAAGTTGACCCCCTGGGAAGAAATCTGTGCCTCCACCATCGGAATGGAGAGCATAGAGGGAGTCGGAGGGATGGAGAAAGGAGTGCAGACATCCGAAGAATCAGGTAGGTGGGCCAGATAAAACAATGCTAAATCCACAATGTCCAATCATGTGAAGTACCATGTGTCCACATAGTGCAACAGAAACACATGTCCAGGAGAACGTCCACACACATCGGCCTGATAGCGCACTCTAAAACCACAATAAATACATAAATAATTAAAAACCCCTAAAACACCCACCACACGTCCAGCAGGCACACCCTAACTGCAGGCTGCCAAACAACTGCACCCTCACCCCACACACAAATGAAAGCACCTCCAAGGCACCGACCCAAATCACCCTCATGTACCACCCCAATGCATGTGATACAATGCCATTCCAATACCCACAGACCCATTAATAACCCTCGCCCTCCTTTTCTCCACCACAGGGTCCGATCCAAACGACGAGCATCAGGACACCCCTACCAGCACACCTGCAAAGAGGGCCAAGACCAACGGCCAAAGACCCTCCACCACAGCTGCACGCATCAAGACACGGCAGCAGCACAAATCAGGTGGCAGCACAGAGGAGGGAACATCAACAGGCACCCCAGCAGCCAGCATGCCCACAACACCACCACCACAGGTCCCCCCAACGGATGCCACAGAAGGCACTGCCTCTGGTGGCAGCAGCACCATAGGTGACACCCCATTGATGGCAGCATGCTCCGACACAGAAGACGGGGATGTCGAAGTCAGATCCATCCATGACCTGTCCCATTCCCCCTGTCTGTCCCATCCCGTACAACATGAGGATACCACGCAGGGGCACCCACAAGACGACGACTGGCCATCCCTCCCCAAGCCCTGTGGCAAGGCAACATGAGGTCAACAGCCCCTCTGTGACACCCCCGCAAATGGCCATGGCACAGCAGAGGCAACAGTCCCTCGACCAGTTAATCGTGCAACAGCAGCAACTGGCCACGCTCCTCAAGGACCATGCCGATGAATGTGGGCGCACTAAGGCAGACATAGAAACATCAACTGAGACACTCAGGGCAGAAATGGAGAGAAGTACAGAGACACTAAGGGCACAAATGGAGAGTAGCACCGAGAGCCTGAGAGTCCAAATGGAGAGTAGCACCGAGAGCCTGAGAGTCCAGATGGAGAGAAGCACCGAGAGCCTGAGGGGGGAACTGCATGCGACGTCCAAAGACGTATGTGCCGAACTTGCCGCAGTGCGCCGTGTGCTCACTGAGCTCTCACAAACCCTTAGGGACATGCATGGACGTGAGCAGGCAGACACATCATCCATAGCAAGTTCCGTCCAGGGCAGCCCCCAACGTAGATCTGGGAGGAACCTGCGCTCCACAGGCAGGGGTGCCCCTGACACCCGCAGAGGGGGCTTGCAATAGCGACAGCCCACTGACAATGAGCATCTTTGGACACTGGTGTTCGGGGGGGAGGTAGGAGGGTGGAGGGGGTGTGTTGGGCTCACTTGGGTGGCGGGTCGATAGGGTGTTCAACATGATATCACATATGCCATAAACAGTGCACGATCAACCAATGAGATGTGTGGACAATGATCTTTGTGTACTAGGCCATCATAGGCGTACAGTCCATATTGTGCATGTACCAGACACACACAGTGCCACGAGTCCCGTGTCCATGTATCAGCCACCAGGCGTGAGTGCTAGAAGCATGCATCAATGAGATGCTGACGAATGTCACGGCCCTCCGGTGCCTCGCAGACTCCTTGAGGTGCTGCCACATCCCCACCCTCATCATGACCATCATCAGGTGCTTGCAGTTCTGCGTCAGGGGGCATGGGCACATTTCTACGTACGCACATGTTGTGGAGCATGACACATGCCATGACCATTTTTGCAACCTTCTCATGGCGATACAGGAGTGCCCCGCCAGACCTGCTGAGGCAGCGGAAACGAGTCTTCAGTAGGCCGAATGCCTGTTCAATGACTACACGGGTACGTGAGTGGGCATGGTTGTAGTCCTCCTCATGCTGGTCCCGTGGGTTCCGGACTGGTGTGAGGAGCCATCTCTTCAGTGGATACCCAGCATCACCTGTATGTGGACGATAAACGTATGATGTGGAATGCCATTGCTACGTACGCACACCCCCCCCCTTCCTGCCAGTTCATTGCCGCATCACATACCCCACATCATCATGCATGAAATGAGACTCACCGAGTAGCCAGGATCTGTTCCCTGCGTGTCGCTCCATGTAGCGTGGTATAGTAGAGTTCCTCAAGACCATAGAATCATGGGTTGATCCAGGGAATCTGGCACAACAATGTGTAATGATCCTGTTGGAGTCACACACCATTTGTACATTCAGGGAATGAAATTGTTTTCGGTTGCGGTACTGGGCCTCCATGGCATGTGGGACGACCAATTCCACATGGGTGCAGTCGATGGCACCAATGCAACCCGGTATGCCGGCAAGTGCATGGAATCCCACTTTTGTGTTGGTAATTTCCTGCTCCGAGCGTGGTAGAGAGATGTAGTCGTCTGCGTGCTGCAGGAGGGCATCGAGCACTTGCAATAGTGTCCGTGAGAACAGTGGCTGAGAAATGCCATGCAACTGTCCGACTGTGTGCTGGTAGGTGCCTGTGGCCAGGAAGTGGAGTACAGACACCACCTTCAGTAGGGGTGGGATGGCGGTTGGGCTATCTATCATGCTGACAAGGTCAACGTGTGTCATGTCCACTAATGCGGCTATGGTGTCCCGGTCCAAACGGTAGAGGGTGTGGATCTGCTCATCAGTGAGGTTGAACGGATGTGCTCGGAGGCGTGGGATTGCGGGCTGCCTGCGTGGTGGTAGTGGCTGTGCTGGCGGCCCTTGCTGGCCCTGCCTTGGCCTCCTCCTCCTCCTCCTCCTGCGTCTCCTCCGTGCGGCCGGTTGTAGTTGGTGTTCGTCTTCTTCTTGGAGTTGGAGTACTTGCAGTGCTATCAGGTCCCCCAGGGCCAACATCGCGAGTCCTGCCGGTAGCATTTCGGAGTGGGTGTGGTTGTGGGAGGAGACTGGGTGTGCAATTTATGTGTTTTCAGGCTGTATGGCCTCCACTTGTGGTGATTCATTCCACCTGTGCAAGCTGCTCTCCCCTTTGGCCGAGCACGTCCCGCACACAACGCTGCAATTCGAGGAATGGCATCTTGCTATTGCAATCATGTATTTGTACCCGATGGCCGTGTAACATTTGTTGATATGTACATTCGGCTATGGTCCCATTGTTTCACATACAATCTTTGCAGTCGCGAACAGACTTGTGATGGGTCAGTGGAACGTAGTACTCGAGTAACGGTGGGCCCTCATGCATCACTGTACCGAGTTGCACCGACGGGCGGGGCGTCCCATTAGTGGGCGATGGCAGTTGCCATTTTCACACACAGCCGCACTAGATGGATTAATTTGTGATTTCAAACGGCCACAGATGCCTTTTCGACGTGATGTTGCAAATGAGGAATTCGAAGGGCGGCGCTTTCGGTTTCCAGCTCGCGCCGGGGAGATGCCCACAGGTCTGACTGCAAATATAACGTTCTTTTGTTCGATGTCCTTGAGACAGGGGCCATGGCGAGGAAGCAATGATTGATATGAATAGTTTGGGATGCGCAATAGTGACGTGGGCGATGAGGCCGGACGTTCCCAAATACATGTAACTTCACAACACTGGAATTACGGGCTGGGGCACTGTGGATTTTGCAGGCTGCATAACGCACAGACTCAATGGAAATTTCGAATGTTTTGTGAGTAAATATTCAGGCGTTTTTATAACAGGATGAGGGAATGATGAATGGATGCATGGGCAGGTGATTTGATACAGGGTTTGCCATGTACAGGGCTTCTTGGAATCTATCCGACTCCCCTGCGCTATGTGATGCAGGGCTGCCATAGTGGGACCATCGTCTATCTGGCCTTGTTGAGCCCTCCCTGTCTCGACGCGCCTTCAGACACTTGTGTCCATGCACGTTAACATTCCCATCTGATGGAATCTGTTTTGACAGACGCATGCACAGGTACACTCGTTTGTGATGGTGTTTACACCTCGATATAGATAGTTATGAGTCGCAAGTGGTTTTGGGGTGGTGATGATCCTTTCGAGTGGGCTAGCATGCATATGACTGTGGATTTAGTGTGATCATTGAAGTGAGTTGTTCGAATGTAGTTCTGATGGCCATTCTGTTCTTTTTCTTTTCTTTTGGTTGACAGGTATCTCCTCCCCTTTTGCCACTGCCATCTGTATGCCACTCCTGCAGATGGCGTTTACTCCCGACACCTGCTGCTTCGTGTTAATCAGTGGAGCAGCATTACGATCTTATGGGACGATCGCCAATGGGCCACATGCCCTTACGCAGTACTAGTGGCTCGGAGCAACATTTCGGCCTTTCAGCTGGACTAGTGCCTCCCCATTGGGACGGGCCTGCGGTTCTGTGCGCTTCCATGTTGCCTTTTCGTACGTGAATGTGGCTCTGTGTACCATGATGGAACAGGGCGTCACACAAGTAGTAGCTGGTCATTCCTTGCGGATGCAGCCCACTATGGTGATATGTGTTTTGGAGTTCATGGACTAATGGCTGTATGGGCTTGGTGATTTAGTTGTGCATTAAATTTCTATTCTGATATGGGCCGTGTAGCGTTCTTCTTTGCGAGTGATGTGGCATATTCCTATTTGGGGAGCGATGTATTGTGAGGAGATCTGCATTGGGTTCCAGCTTCGGAGTTTAGTCGCGTGGTACTGTGCTGGGCGCGTTTGCCTACGGAGCCCAGTGAGGTCAGGGATGGGGGCTGCCAATATGACTGTTTGAATGTTGTCATGCTCAGGGGCGGGGGATTGGGTTTTGTGTAACAGATGCCGGTCAGCCAGGTGGACTGGTGGAATGTTGTGATTTTCGGAATATTGCTGGTCACAGGTGCCTGTGTTTGCGTGCGTTTCTGGGGGGGGGACTGTGGTCATGTCCATTGGAATGGCTTCTGTATTCGTGCCATCTGTGCCCTGCAGCTCCCATTGGCCCCTCTTGTGATTCTTTTGTTCGTTGGCATGCATGGGTGACTTGTACATTTCACTGGTTGCATTGTGACTTCATTGCAGCTACGGGGAGTTGTACTTTGTGGGCAGGGAGCGGTGTACAGGCACTCAGTGGGGCCGTTTACGGTTGATTCGCGATGCCGTACTTCTCACCATGGCGGAATGGTGCTTTCCGCCATGCTTGATGGCGTTAGGTACATGTCCGCTAGGGTCGGAATTCGCGTACCCTTGCGCCATGGTGGTATTTACGGTTTGGCATGGCGCGCGCGCGCGTACTTGGTGCAGTTAGCGTTGGCGTTCACTACGGTGTCGCTAATGGCTTCGTACTTTGCGGTGACGGGTCATAGTCGCACCGAGCGCTATTCGATGGCGGTATTGCATTTCCGCCATCGTTTTTCGGATTCCGCCAGGGTCGTAATGAGGGCCAGTGAGACAACCTCTGAACATAACTGATCCCAATTTGAAGGAAACGCCCTGGCCTGCCAGTTTTGAAAGCGATACCTTGTGCTGCATAGAACAAAGGGGTATATTCCCAAACACAGGTATCAGTGGGAACATGCGCAATTATATCGTTTGCAGCGCCCTTTTTGACAAAGTGTAAGCTGGTAGCAGATGGGAAAGTCTTCACTCCCTTTCCAATCATGATTTTCCACTGTCTCGGGATAGCTCAGGGGCAATGAGCGCACATTGGAAGCAAAATGATGTGGAGCAACACAAGTTCGATCCCTGGGTCCACGCTTAGAAACCTCTGGATAGTACCTGCGTTATAAATAACCAATTAGAATTACCGAAGAAAACTGTTAACTGGGCGTGTCCCAGCTTCCTCCATTACCAGGAGATGTTTGCCACTGTGTTTATCCAGGAGCAAATTCTAACCATTGGATAATAGCGCCACAAGCCTGCCTTCATCATGTGAGTCACACGTAATTCTAATGGTGAGATGGGGCTGGCTCCTCCATTTAAGGTTTGACATTTTCTTTTGAGTTTGTATCATCAAATGTGAACATTTGGGAATATTATGCTTCACAGTGTGCAACGCTCGAGGGGTTTGTTTACTTCCTGGTAGCGAATATATTCCTCTTCTTTCTGACGGATCATTTTCGCGGGATATATACAAGTTGAAGAGTGGTTAGTTCCCTCACAAGTTGTAGTCAGGCTTCAAAGGGATCCCACGTCATGAAAATCATGTCATCGGTGAATTGTGCTAAATTGTACTGCTGCGTGGGGATCCAGAAAGCCCAGAGCATTGGGCGAATGGCTTTATGGCTAACACAAGCATCATGGAGGCTGGGAGGCCGCCCTGTCTAGTCCCTTGCTGCAGGGTCATTCTGGAGGACAGGCGACTATTGACTCTGCTTCTAGAAGGAACAAGGCAGAAATCTGATTGAATATATGTTGACATTGTTGAGCCAAAACCAACTTTAAAAGCACATATTTTTGAGATAATGGCATTTGAGATCAAGTGCCTTCCCCATGCCAAGTGCCAAGAGAGCTATTGTGTAGGAGGAGGCATTTTAGTGGGTCAGGCCAAGCACATTCATTACTCTACATATATTAGCACATGTTTGCCTACTACGAATGACCCAGCTTGGTTGGGTTTCATCACAATGACCATAATATAATCTGGGTAAGGCTGGTACTTTGACTGATTGTTGCATCTTGGTTGAAGAGTGCTGCAGGGCAGTAGGAAGAACATTCCGATAGGTCTTTGGCTGGTATGAGCACCAGATTGATTGTTGCTTTGCCCATGGTACATGCCCCTCTTCCAGAGTCAAAATAATCACTACAATGACTGCAAAGGATTAAGTGAGCTCACTTTTAAAAGTCTTTTATAAAATTAAAATAAAAACCATAAGGGCCCAGGGTATTGTTATTAGGAACTATAAGAATGGCAGCTTCGACTTCCTCCAGAGAGATGGGCGACTCATGAACTTCCAGATGTCATTATTAAAGTGAGGCAGTCTCAGAATTCCTAGACCTGGTTGGGACAAACTGAGCCTTCTCAATGTAATTTGACATGGCAAGAATAGAGTGCAGTTTGCCTGCTTCTGCTGACCTGTACCATAGCATCCTTTTCCTTGACTTGCTTGCTATACAATGGATCGCATCACGCTTTCGTTGTATGCGCCAGTAATCTTAGCCGACAGGCTAAGCTTGCTCTGCTAGCCTCCTCTGCTCCCCCATAAGGAGTGGTGGGTGGGCACCACCTCACTGACCACTAAGGAAAGTCCCCCTCTGCTCATTCCCAAAGACTGACATCACATGTCTACATACTCGCAGCATTACCAAGGAAAGCTATCAACTGAGTGACTACTTTCATCCTTGCCACCAATTGGCCATCAACCTCCTATGTACACTGACAGATTGACAAGAATTGCCATGAACTGCCGCGGTACTTATTCCATCACCAAGAAATGTCTTCAGGTACTTGCTCCATTGGTAATCGCAGCCAACATTTGTCCAGCAACTTTCCTCTCCACAGCCAATCCACGGGAGCCTGACTTCCTGACATATATATTGTGATATTTATTTCCAGATCGTGCCAAAAAAAAGAATGTATTTCAACTTAACAAAATAATACCTGTCAGTTTCTAGTTCTGTCATAAAATAAAAAATATGTGAGACAACAAAGTCTACTGAAAAATAGATGAATTAGAAGAAAACAAGTAGTCTCACTAATGGATCACAACACACTAATGTAAATCACAAATAACACATCACATTCACAATATAACAGTCAATGTTTCCGAATGTGTTTGAACAAACCTAAGGAAGCGGGCAGCGCATAACAATAGAATATGCTAGATACACTCTTATATATAGAGCATTTGGATCAGACGGCGAACTGCTTCTGCAGACAGAGAAAAGGAATATGTGCAATAAAGACCTAGGGGTACAACGAAGGTGCAGTAGATAGGAGGCGCAGTGCCCCTCGCCATTACGCTGCTTCGTCCGCCTACGCCTGTTATCTACTGCACCTCTGGGTGAGGAGTTTGCTTGTTATTGACGTAGTATCCATGGATGGTCTGCCTTGCATTTCTGTGACTCATGATTAAGAGAGGAGATGAATGGTCCCTGAAGAAGGACTTTCTTCAAGCTGAAACACATTGGAGACTTTTTATTTCGTCTCCTCAGTAAACAATATTGTGTTACATTAACAGAATGTTTCCGAAAATTATTCACTGTGGTGACGAGGATTGAACTATTCCTGGTTTGTTTATAATAGACAGAATTGTTTGCAAGGGAACAGACAGCACCGAGGGGTTGTACCCCTAGGTCTTTGTTCTGAATGTGTTCGAACCACTCCAACCTTTTGTTTAAAAACAAACATTGAAGCATATCTGTCGCACAAATAGGACCAACATGCTTCCAATCAACAGGTTTACAATGTCCTGTCCTCTCTACATCTGGATCATCTAGGCTGTCAGCAGGGAAATACATCATCATGGTGCGCATGTGCGTTGACTTTGACAAGAAGAGCACAAGAGTGTGTAGTGCAGCTGATCTACAGCAGATCTGGAGCAAAGACAGCAGAACAGGTCCTTGGCATCCGTGCTGCTTCCATGGACCACCACGCTTCTGGTTCCTGTTGCCATAGCCAATAACTTTGCTAGAAGTGACATCAAAAAGCTTTTGACAATGATAGAATAATAGGCCCTGGGTAACAAACAACGAGGAGCCCAAAACTTCTTTCACTGGATCATTTTATTAGGAAAATGGTTATGTATTATATAACTAAAATGATCTTTTAATAAAGTTTAAATATAATATTAGTACCAGGCAAGGGACAATCAGATAATATCAAACGATCTGTTTGGCCCTTACTGGTTCGTTACCCGGCAAGAAAAGACTCATCTGCTGCACTCTAGTGGAAGCGCAAGTCCCGCGGAGTTCCTTTCTTTTTCTCCCCAGCCACCATGGAAAGGGAAAAGGGACTATGTGTAGTCCCTTCTTCCCGCTCCATGGCGGCCATTTTGTCTGTTTACTTTTTTCTATTTTTTAAGTGTAGTACCTTCTCCCTGAACCCTGGCGACAATTTCTTTTCCTCGAGTTGCAAATCTGTTTCATTGCCGTTTCACACCTCGAGAAAAAACTCTATTAGTACCCCAGTACGACGTGCATGAGTGCTAATAGCAATAGAACCCTTGCAGGGGCAGCATTACCGATTTTGTAATGCCCCTGGGGGGTAATGGCCCAAAATATCGTCCTCACAATTACGACAGCAGAAAATGACAACTTTTTTTTTTAGACCCCCCCTTACACCACATATATATGTGGGGGTTATATGATATCTCCCCCGCATATATATGTGGTGTTAAGTTACAAAATAAAGTATGCGTTATTGGCCGTCGTAATTATGACGATCGCAGTGATCACATAGATCCCCCCTGGGGCTACGTTAAAGCCCCCACTTCGCTCAGGATTCTAACTATCGCCCCAGAGGCCTTACCCAACTAGTACTGCCCCTCCTCCTCGGGTTCTATTGCTCAATTAAAGCATTTCTTTGTCCATATTGGTAAGGTGCGAGCAACCTTTTACTTGGCGTACAGAAGGCACAGGGTGAGCGAGGCACTGCTCTGGGCTTAGTACCCTATCACAAATAGTATACTGCCCCAGAGCATATCTGCAGTGCTCAGTACCAGCTCAGCATAGTTTCTATGCTTAGGAGCAGAGTGACCCTTGATGGCTCTGTTGCACTGACAGCATCAGTCAGGTTCAACCCTAGCAGGGGAGACAACTTTGACATTTTCCAGTGGCTACCCAGATGTTAGTCAGCACCATTACCTAACACTGCCATGACATGGGTGCAGAGGCGAGGTGCACGGAAAAGTGCGTATGTGGGTTGGGGTGCAGTGGCCCTCCAGAGAGTGTAGGCAAGAGGGACAAAAATGTGCGAGGACCAGGGTTCACGAGTTGATTTATTTTCCTTGAATTCCACAAGAAATCCCTGCTGATGGTGCAAGTCCCAGTAATTTGTGCTACGTAAGTGCAACCTTTATTCGATTCCATGTGGTAATGTTCCCGCAAAAATGGCACCTGGTAAAAAAGATGCCAACAAAATGGCTGTTTTTTTCTGGGACATTATCACATTGAACATGCGGGGCATTCCCCTGTAACCCCCCCAAAACCTTTTTTTCCAACAGGAGCAGGGGAAACCCCCACAATCCCTGCACCTCTTGACCCCATATATGTGGTCACCATATATAATGTCGCCACAACCATTTCCCGGCGACATTACGTGTGGCGACCATATATATGGGGATACTATTACTGGACCCTTTATTCTTACTCACCTAAACTGCTCCTGCTGATTATTTTCATGTTCGCCAAAGGGAGTGGATGCCTTCAGGAAATGTTCCTGTGTACTGTTGGTGACCTGGCACCTGTAACATTTTGTATGTGTTACCCACAGAACCGATCATAAAAGGCATGGGTTTTCATCTAATTTTAACAAAAGATTTTTCAGCAAAATGCACGCTTTTAATCGATCTCCCCACCCAACCCCACCCTACAAAGATGGAGTGCAGCCCCATTTTTGTGTTTGATTTATTAGGTGCTTTCACCAAAGCAATGTACAAATAGAGAGATACAAAAAATATGTTTAAACAATAACAGACCCAAAGAAGATCAATTAGGTCATATTAGAAAGTAGGTTGTTTTTAAGGTGAGAACGAAAAATAGCATAAGAGGGGATCGATCAGATATGCAGGGCAGAGCGTTCCAGCGTTTGGGGGCAAGTAAAGAGAAGGAACACACGCACGTTTGGACAGATGGTGGCTTAGGAACAGTTAGAAATTGTGACTCAGAGTGAAGGGACCGAGAAGGAACATACAAAGAAACCAATGAGCAAAGATAAGACTGGGCCAATCCATGGAGACATTTAAAGGTGATGCAGAGGAAACAGAACTGAACACAACATTCAAAGGATAGCCAGCATAGAGAGGGAAGAGAAGGACAGATAGAAGAGCGAGGAGGGATAGTGCAAAGAGCCTGAAAAGAGGAATTAAAAATAGATTGCAAAGGAGCAAGAAGAGAAGCAGGCCAATGAGAAAATATGAACAGTAGCCAAGACGACAAAAGATTAGCCAAGTGTTAAGAAGTTTACAGGCATGAAAAGTAAGAAAAGGACGAGCTTTACGTACATTAAAGAGTTCAAAACAACAGGAGCGTGCAACATTAGAAATGTGTGAGGAAAAGGAAAGTGAAGAATCGAAGAGGACTCCCAGGTATGGGCTGTTGGAGTAAAAGAAACAGAATCAGGAGGTCATTTAATGGAGTGGGGAACAGGCGAGGGGAAGGAATAGGAAGGAAAGAAGAGAATATACGTCTTGGAGGCATTTAAGTTTGGAAAGTGAGAGTGCATCCAGGTTTGAATAGACAGAAGACAGTTATAAATATTTAAAACCCCACTCATTTCAGCATGGGAGTTTATTTATATAGAAAGAAGGGGGATTCATAAGTGAAAGTTCAGTCCTGTTTTTCATGTCTGCAGGCCTTAGCTCTTCCATGGCCCAAGGGAGGACTTGGTATGAGCCGCCTGCAGGGGGATTGGGAGCTTACATGAGGCGATTCTTGTAAAAATCCTGTCACCGTCTCAACGCACTGGTGAGCAGGTGGACAGGACCCTCTTGGTATATAGTGCAGCCCAGCACGGGCTGAGGAAATAAGAGAGAGAGAGAGAGGCGTCCTGACAAGCACGCCGGGCATCCAGGACCTCCATGATTACAAGGTCCATGGAGGGCAGCACCGTGCTGGGCTGCGCGCTCCCCTCCATCAAGGTCGAGGCAGCAAGCACTGGAGAGCGGTGCGCAGCCCAGCTCGGGCTGGTAGCACCCGTGGGTTCGAGCAGTCTTTGGGTCAGGCGTGGCTGACTGTAGTGTCCCCGCCCCCTTGCATGTGACAGGTGGTAGGAGGGGCAAAAGTATACTGAGCCGGCTGCTTAGAGCTGGCCGCTGGAGCTATAAGAGCATTGTGTGTTTCCTGACACTTACAGCTGTTTTGGTGGATTGTGTCAATTTCTTGTTTACTTCCCAACTGCATAGAAACGTCAAGGAGTGAAACAAGGATATGGCATAGCACGGAATTGTGGAGAATCCTGTCGGCCACAGACTCCCGTATAGGCAGAGTTAGAGGTTGGAGGTTAAATTAGAAGAGAATGGCGGGTCAGTGGTGCATGTAGAGGCTCGCTCAGTCTTACTGGGTTCAGTGGAAGAGAGACTAGACTGGCAGCTCTGGTCAGTTAAGAGCATGCCAAGGCGTCCCGCCTGACTTGGCGCCCCAGATCAGGTATCTGAACTCCCCATCCAAGGGGTTTGTTCCTCGCAGAATTTCAAGGGATATCTGGGAGAACTTAAGGTCCATATCGACCGGGACCAATAGGGGCTCTAATGAGGGATGGTCGCACCTTAAGAGGGGGCTTAGATGTTTGGCGGCATATGAGGGGAAGTGTCATGAAGTAAAAAGTGTTATAAGGTACGCTCGCATATGACGTTCATGAAGTAAAAAGTGTTTATTTAACAAATGCGACCAAATCACGCTTGCATATGACGTTCATGAAGTAAAAAGTGTTTATTTAACAAATGTGACCAAGGTACGCTCGCATATGCCGTTCATGAAGTAAAAAGTGTTTATTGAACAAATGTGTCCAAGGTACGCTCGCATATGCCGCTCATGAAGTAACAAATGTTAATTTAACAAATGGAACCAAGGTATGCTCGCATATGACGTTCATGAAGTAAAAGGTGTTTAACAAATGTGACCAAGGTACGCTCGCATATGCCGCTCATGAATTAAAAAGTGTTTATTTAGCAAATGTGACCAACGTACATTTGCATATGCCGTTCATTAAGTAAAACGTTTTTATTTAACAAATATGACCAAGGTACGCTTGCATATGCTGCTCATGAAGTAACACGTGTTTATTTAACAAGTGTGACGAAGGTACATTGGCATAATACATTCATGAAGTAAAAGGTGTTTATTTAACAAATGTGACCAAGGTACGCTCGCATATGCCATTCATGAAGTAAAATGTGCTTATTTAACAAATGTGACCAAGGTACGCTCACAGGTGTTGCTCATGACTTACAAAGTGGTTATTTAGCTAACTAGACCAAATCACGTTTGCATATGCCACTTATGAAATAGCAAGTTTTTATTTGTTTATTTAACAAATGTGACCACGGTACGCTTGCCTATGCCGCTCCTGAAGTAAAAAAGGTGTTGTTTAACAGATGTGACCAAATCACGCTCGCATATGCCGTTCAGGAAGCAAAAAGGGTTTATTTAGCCAATGTTGGCCATATTACGCACGCCAGGCTAGGTACCTCACAAGGTAAATTTACTTATCTCATGTGTGGGCCTATGTGTCTGCCAAAGCACCCCATGAAGTGAAAAAGGGCTAAATTGTGTAATATGTAATACCACGCTCATCCATGTTCCCCTAGAAGTAAAGAAGGGTTATTTATTTAAGTGGCAAGTTCCTTCTAGCAAGTAGCCCGCAAGTAGTAAACAAAGGAGTTGGCCAAGTACCATATTAGAGGGATCCCTCTTATCATTGCCACACAGATGTGAAAGAGTGTTGGGGTTATTATGAGTGACATATTATGAGTTTACCAAACAGACTACCAGAGAATGTAAAGTGTAAGGGACTGGGCACGTGTATGTGTAAGTGCTAGCACAAGTTATTAAGAGGAAATAAGGGAGAGATAGAGCCACCCCAAGAAACAGAAAAAGGCCGCTTGGACAGATATGATCTAAACCAAGAAAAAGTGGAACCTGAAAAACCCAAAGACCGTAGTGTGGACAGAAGATTAAGATGGTCCATGGTGTTAGACGCAGCAGAGAGATAAAGTAAAATAAGAATAGAAGAGAGTGAAGAGTGTCTGGTGGAAGAAGAGAATTAGAGACAGAAAGGAGGGCTGTTTTCCATAGAATGGAATGGCGGGAATCCAGATTGAGTTCGCATGAGAAGAGAGTTGTGATCAAGTGTAGAGGAGGTCCCAAGCACGACCCGCACTCAAAGCGCCCATTTTGAAGTGCCAGGAAATTTCACGTCGAGATACGTGATGTACGATGAGCAAATAAACCTGCAGAGAGCCGCAGTGGGGCTCTGCCCAGTACCGATCAGACCGACAGCACCCATTGAAGTACCGACACCAAAGAAAATATGGACAGTAAAGTACCCATTGAGGAAACCATATCAACAAATAAAACGGAATGAAGATCATCTGAGTACAGTCCCTGAAGAGGCCAAGAAAGTCCTAAAGAAGATGAATAGTGATGTCACAAGAACTCGGACTGACTCTCAGATAAAGAAAACAACGACCTGTGAATGACGAAAAGAGACAAAACACCATGGATAAGCGACATCCTGAGTTGAAGTTTAAAGGACGATGTCAAGTATAAGAAGCTTATGCCATATAACCGATTAATATATGCAACCAGTTTACACGTGTACATATGCTTGGAAACGCAACAAAGCTGAGGAAATGATGCGGCTTGCTATGCTTAGTAGAAACTTACAGTGCGGCAAGCGCCACATACACATATCTACCTCAAAAGGAGCACTTTATATGATGTATATGTCCACTTTGCAAAAGGGCAGAACCAGCCGCAAGTTACTAGAGGCCCCAGGAGCAAAGGTCCTCAAACCCAGGAATCGAAAGCCAAAGACAGAAATGAAACTCAGATGCATGAGACCCGTGCAAAGAAACCAAGGTCATTTTAGCTGACACAGGCTTATACAATTTATGACGCCAAGAGCAGAGTATCCTGTTCAAAGGCATTGAGATAAGCAGCAGAAGACATTTGGTGGACAGAAAGCTAAAATCAAATACACAAATTACATGGAGACAGAGATGATTTCACAGTGCCTAAAACACGTGACCTGCCAAACAAGAAGAGTTGGGGCCTCCACACCTTTGTGCGGCCTTAAGCCATACACAGATATTCAAGTTCTCCCAGACAGAGAGGCAGCATCAAGACCTAACAATTAGAAACTAATTGACACATGGCCAGTGGGTCAGTGATGGATGGTGGTACTGGTTGGTGGGAGGCTAGGGGAGCTGATGAGCACCCTGCACCTGGCCGACCATTCTGCATGCTGCTAAGCAAAGTGGATAAGTACACGGTGACGTGGTATCAACCCAATCACAATGTACCAAGTAATCTAGGATCCTATAGTCTGTAGAACCAATGAGACGTCATAATTTAGTGACGTTTATAGTGGCCATTTTGAATGAAGGGCTCAGTTGCCCCACCTGATAATGTCTATCCAATCCCCTCTCCCCGTTACCATATACAGATAAAGTACCTATAGGAAAGTTACCTTCCCATAACCAATAGAATTGCATGCAACATTTTTAGCGTTTCACATCAGCGATGATGAGTTTTTAGTATAAAGGATGTCATTTTTTTGTGAAGTTCATCGGAGTTGAAGCGAGAAGGAAGATCGAGCAACCGCTGCTGTTCATAACTCCCCGTTTTTTGTACTTGTCATTATACGGACTCCCTTTGCCAAACCATTGAGTTGTCATTATTGATTTGATGCTTGAGTACTAATCTGTATCCTCATCCCTCTCACGGGTGCTGCTATTCCATCTTAAAGTGCTGTTTGGGAAAGCCCCAGTCCTATGGGCCGGCTGGGGTCCCTCCTGCATACTTGGTAGTTGAGATTGATGGTTATCGATTTTCGATTAGATAAGACACCCATTGACCGTCGACATAAAGTAACTCTAGGTCCTTGGCAATATCACAAGTCCTTTGCCATCCGGCTAAGTAGACCGTGAAGCTCCCCGTAGATAGTGGTTAGAGTAAAGAGCAAAACCTACAGGTGAAGGCCTGAAGGGACCTGTACTTTCCCCTACAAACCCCTTCCCACTTCTACTGGCAGCTGAGCGGGCGAATGGCAGGAGAGGCTGCGACGAAGGCGGTGATCCCGAGCATCCAGAGAGGAAATATGCGAACAGTGAGTGAGAAAAACTGAATACTTTGGCAAAAGTGCATGGCTTAGAACAAGTAAGGGAAGGTAATGGAGGGAGGAGGAAGAAAAGAAAACAAAATATAGTTAGAAGTAGAGTAGAATGTATAGTTATATGGGGAAGGGAATAGAGACTCAAGGGGTTACCAAGTAGTGGATAAGAATACCGGGAGGACACCTGAGAAGAGGGGGATACCAGGAGGATACCTGAGAAAAGAGGGGAATACAGGGGAGGACACCTGAGAAGAGAAAGGATATGCCCAAATTCCTACACTTAATATAGCGGTTAGAAGAAGCCTGCATCCATAGTCCTAAATAAAACGGGAATAAATAGGAGACAACAGCGGTTTAAGACACTGTGAAAGGGATGGGCTTACACCCCATGTGGGGGTAAGATTAGGGGCAGAAATCTGTGTAACCAGCTGGAGTTTGTCTAGTCCTTTAATGTCTGTCTTATGTGTTTTGTGTTGTGACGTCATAGGATGACATTTTTCCTTTAAGGAACAAGCATTAAAAATTACGCGATTGAGTAACTGAGATATTGTGGAATACAAATTGATATTTGTTGGTTGAAAAAGGAAGTATAATTTTTGTGGAAAAAAACGGGATTGGAGCTTGCGATGATTGGTGCTCGCTCATATTGTTGGAGTTATTTAAAGAAACAGAAGGGCACAACAAGTGTTATACAAAGGATAGGGGAACAGATTTAAGCATGGAGGATATGACTCCATTAGTACAATTGTGCAAACAGTTGCCAAAACATGCACCCAAGCTGAAAAAGTACAGTGCAGAATGGTTTAAAGGAACCGCAAAAAAAATGTTTATGCCGTGGCCCCATGGTGAATCGCTGTCTAAAGCGGTCCTACAGCACATGACGACATATTTGCATGCCACATACAAAGGTAAAAAGTTAGATAAACACCTAGCTAGTTTAGAGCTTTGGAAGTTGTACCAAGAGGATAAGGAGGAGGAGCCACTGTTAGATTGGATACTTAACGTATGTACAGAGGGGGGTGAGACGCCTTCCCCGCCACCTGCCCCGTCTGAAACAAAAATCGAAGTCAGTAAGGACGAAGGATTATACCTGCTAAGAGAGCTTAAAGCAGGCACGGGGTACAGCAACCCGGCATATCATATACGCAAAGTAGTGACGAAAGCCCAGACAAAGACAGAGGTAGAGATATCACATCCAAGGTCCGAAAGGACAAGGAGAGACACGAAAACGAGAGGAAAGACCAGGTACAAACAAGTTCATCTCCCGATACACAGAGAGAAGGCAAGAGATGAAAAAAGAAATAAGGATAGAACTGATAAGATAGCATTCGCACAGAACGAATGGATGGGAGGTCAGATTCTATTGAAACTTGTTGGTAAAAGCATTGATGACGCGAATGAAAAGAGAAGTTAGACGATGTACAGAGAACTGAGAAGGAACAGGAAAAAGGATTGAGAGACGAGAGCAGTTATATTGGGAAGTGCAAGGAAGACAACAAGGTCATACACAGAGAGCTTCTAATGATCAAGACAGACAGGAACAAAGGCAAATAGAAGATTAGCAAAAGATACAGGGGATAAGAATAAAGAGACGAAGGGATGAGGAAATACGAAGGGCAAATGAACGTAGAAATGCAAAGAAAGAGGAAAAGGATAGAGTCAGAGAAGAAACGAGGAAGCGCAGAGAATTCAATGATGACATAAAACGTAAGCGAAGACAGAGAGCACGCGATCTTCAATATCTGCAGAGAGAGGATCAAAAACCTGATCCAGTAGTAGAGTGGGAAGACATTGAAGAATTCTTTCCTGAGTATGATTCAGTACCAGGCATGTCTAGGGCAAATATTGACGATGACTTCGACACCAGAAGCATTGGAGAAACGATCAATAGAATATATGATGAAATGGGGCTAGAACAAGTACCTCAAGGGGGAGGGGTGGACGAGTGCCTGGAGAGCACTCAGCTTTATGATACTGAGGACGTCTCCCTAAATAGTAAGAATCGGGAGCTATCCCTAGATAGGTTAGAAATCAGTAAGAACAAGGAGGATGTGAGAAGTTGCACAAGTTGGGCACAGATAATGTCAGACGCAGAAAGAGAGGAATATGAGGAAAAGGAAGACGAGAGAAGACCCGAAAGATGCTTCTCAAGGGGAAAGGGAATACAATGGTCGGATTCTAGTGTCTGCACCGAGGGCATTGGAATCACCCACAAAGTCAGGCCGATACAAACAAATATTGTACGGTCAGAGGGGGGCCAACTGAGGACATTACCAGGTAGGCGGCGATGCGAGAATATCACTCCTGCAGTAGATAGAAAAACAATGAGAAAAGAGAGAGAGGACTATGAATCCCAATTTCCGTTGCTTGAGAAAGGAGGAGCGAGACCACATTATATTCCATGGCCACACATGGATCGGGAAAACCTGAAAAACAAGCTTTCAACGCTGACTTCAGGAGCAGGAAAATGGATACAAGAGTTAGAAAACATGACGTGAGGGAACACGTTAGCCATAGGGGATATCAAGGGTCTTTTAATCGCTATTCTTGGTGATAGAGCTGATGATGTGTGGAGACGCGCAGGTTACTCTGGTGTGACTACAATTAATACCGCGCATGACGGAGCACAGTTTAACAATTGCAGAGCTGCAGTATGGAAAGCATTACGATTGCTATATCTGGATACTTCCGACATGGGAGCTATAATGTCACGGAAAATAAAGGAGTCAGAAGACCCCTTGCGTTACATTCAGAATTTCCAAGACGGGTGGGAACTTGAAACGCAGGAATCTTGGGGAAAATCTATACCCGTGTTCTACCATATATCATGCCATGGGCTGCCAGATCAGGTACAGAAGCAGCTCAAGAAATTAGTAGGAATTGTGGCCAAACCGTGGTCTGAAGTACAGTTGACTATAGCGCACTATTGCAGGCTGCTGCAAGAGAAGAATCGTAAAAAAGAGGCTACACGAAAAGGTGAAGAGGCAAAGTTAGTGTACAAGAAATTGTCAAAATATGCCATTGAAGGGGCAATGATAAATAACACAGATGGATAAAACAAGCAGCAGGCCAATAATCAACAGCGGGGTAATCCGGGCAATAATGGGTTTTACCCCAGAGGGAGAGGATTTCAAGGAAGAGGATGGCAGAGTAATCAGGGAGGTTTCCAAAACATGCAAAGCGGAAGTCAGGATATGTCAAATGGGCAAATGATCAGACCACCGCCAATATGTTGGGTGTGTTGGATGACAGGGCACCTAGCACGCATATGCAGAAGTCAAGGCACATTGCAAAACGACCAAGGAACCAGAGCAGGTATGGTGAATCCACCTGTGTTAGTGCAACAGGGAGGAAATTGAGTTGCGCAAAATCACACGGTGCAATCGCAACCGCCAGGAGCACAGCAAAGCTTGCAACCCCAGAATTTGATAATTTGTCCACAGGGACAGTCCCAACAGTCACTGATGCAAATGTCACAAACAACAAGTATAGGCCAGGATGTGAACGATGGTATAAGAGTTAACACTGGTGATGGGGGAAGACCATTCACGCAAAATGGGACAAGATTGTATATGGACTAGGACAGCTCACTGGGAAACCTGATGTGTTCTGTACTATCAGTGACACCTGACCCTCACCAGGAACCAAGGGTGGATGCCGTTATAGGGGATAAATAAAATTCCTTCTTAATTGACACGGGTGCGACACGCTCGTGCATACGTGAAGGCAAGATTTCCTTGTCCGGCGATGCTATAAACACTCAGGGCTTGACAGGAGCAACAAGTCGTGTTCCTTTTACAGACACACTTCCAGTCTCTATAGGAGAATGGGACATGAATGTGCCACTGTTATATTCAAGGCAAACCCTAGTAAACATATTGGGATGAGACTTAATGACAAAGTTAAACCTGACAATTTTGTTCACGGAGAAGGGCACAGAATGCTCAACTGCAGGAATGAATTATTTGAACGTATGCAAGATTATTAGAGCTTACACAGGCCACACAGCCATGAGAGCTATCCCATTGGAGACAGAAATATTTGACGGAGTACGGATGCTGATGGCATGGCTACCAGGCCTTGCAGACAAAACCATGAGGAGCCCAGATGAGTTTCTATTTAGGCCAAGAATACCTATGCACGGGGAGAAGGGACAAGTATTTTCCTGGATGATGCACGCAGCCATAATACAAGGGAAAATGGCTTTGATCGATGGATGTGATAATGAAGGCCAACCGACAGTGATGCACAGTCATCGGCATTGAAGAAGGGTACAGGCTGACTGATGTCACGGATGGCAATCTGGTCAACAAACGAACAGATGCTGAGGAAATAACAGTTGAAGCGAATCTGACTTTTTGGGCGAAGATGATCAAAAGTGCCCCAGAGAATGATGTTGGCACAGAACCGTCCTGAATATTTTGAGGTCGATATGGCCCAAGTGCCTGTCTCAGTGTGGACCAAAGGCACCTATGACGTAGGTCTATTGAAAGGAGTAGGAGAAGTCAAAATTAAACTGAAGCCAGGAGCTATTTTACCAAAGGCAAAACAGTATCCCATGTCTAGGGAGGCAGATGAGGGAATTTTAAAGACAATTTCGGCTATGATGGAACAGGTCATCTTAGTGACTTCAGAGTGGTCATGCAATACTGCAGTTTATCCTGTCAAGAAATCGAAGGGAGGGTCTTGGAGACTAATGCAAGATCTATGCCCGATAAATGATATTGTAGAGGCCGAGTTCCCTTTAGTCCCGAACCCGGCCACAATTCTATTTAATATACCTGTTGAGGCAAAATATTTCACAGCTTTTGACTTGAGAAATGCGTTTCCCATTGCACCGAGACTCACAAGATCTGACGTCATTTACCTTCAGACAGATGCATCTGAAAAGTGCACGGTTACCCCAGGGGTACTCTGAGTCTCCCTCAATTTTCAATAGAGTCCTACAGATGGATTTAAGCAATATCGCATTAGAGAGTGTTGTCTTGCAATATGTAGATGACATCTTAATTTGCAGCGCCACAGAGGAAAAATGCAGGCACGATTCTATTTAGCTATTGACTATACTGGCTGAGAAAGGATATAAAGTGGACAATATTGTCAGCAAGAAGTGTTGCATATAGGCCAGCTGATCTCATACGAGGGGAAAAGAGTTACCCCGGAAAGGGCTGAAGCCATACTGAACACAGCCAAGCCACACACGATAAAACAGATGCAGAGCTTTCTATGACTTTGCAATTATATCAGAGCATGGATATTTGACTACAGCTCATATACCAAGCCCTTGTTACAGGCCCTAAAGAAGGCACAGGTGACCAAAGAAAAAATAGTGTGGTCCGAGACCATGGAGGAAGGGTTTACTGAGCTCAAGAAAGCCATTTGCACGGCACCAGTTTTAGGGATTCCCAACTATGCAGAGGAGTTCTACCTGTTCTCACACATGAATGGCAGCGTCATGACAGCAATACTCACACAGAGAACCACATTGGGGTTCATGCCCCTGGCATAATACAGTGGGAATTTGGACCCAGTGATGAGAGGCCACTTCCTGTGTGAACAAAGTTTAGCTGCTGCAGCGTTCACCATAGACAAGGCGACAACCATTGTGATGGGATGCTCAATGACGTTGTACATTGAGCATGCGCTATTTGCCATTCTAGAGAAGCTAAAGGGCACGTTGACATCTCAGAGAGATTCTGCTTATGAAGTGATCATATCAAATCGAATCCGTTGATTAAGATTGTTCGATGCAAGATAGTAAACCCAACCATGTTTATAGCAGAGCCAGTCACTGAAGGCGAGCCAATACATGACTGCGCAAACTTTGAAGAATTTTATAATGAGATTTCCAGAGGGAAAGAAATTGCATTGGCAGGAGGAGAAATTGTCTGCGTTGACGGTTCCTAGAGAATCGATCAAAACGATGGGCAAAGATATCCAGGCGCTGCTGCGATGAAGCACACGGCAAATGGACAGTTTTGTGTGCTCCTTAGTGCACGGTTACCATCTCACTATTCAGCACAGGCTGCAGAGTTATTGGCGTTGATATTCGTGATTGAGAATCACGCAGACCAGGAAGTGACGATGTACAGTGATTCTGCCCATGTGACATCAACAGTGCACACAGGCCTAGCGTGCTGGAATAGGAGGGGCTACCTCCGAGCGGACAGTATGCCAGTGCCCCACGCAGCCATTTTGGACAGGCTCATCAAGGCACTACAGCTCCCACTGGCCGTAGCGGTCGTGAAATGCGCAACCCACACGAAGGGGACAGATGTTTATCTCACTAGGAAATCAAGCAGCAGACGCAGAGGCCAAGCGAATGGTGTCCAAGGGTGAACCCATAATGGATGTAGAAATAACTGATTTAAACAAAAAGATGATTGTTGCACGAAATGAACCTGAGAGCTATAATAACATGGGGCAAACACAGCTAATGGAACTCCAAGGAGAGGCACCAGAGGAAGAGAAGAATCTCTGGAAGCGGCAAGGGTGTTCTTTAAACCCCTCTGAAAGCTTGTGGTGACAAGACAGCACTGGTAAACCATTAATGCCTATAGCCCTGTTAAAATTAGCACTGGAGCAGTTACACTATCCAGCACACACGACAAAAGAGAATCTTGTGGCAATGCTCGCTGAAGACTGGTTTATACCGAGCTTAGCAGAGCACATTGCATTTTTTATGATTAACTGTATGATCTGCCAGCAGTTCTTGGGTGGGCACACATTAAAAGTAATTAGAGGAGTCATCCCATGGCCAAATGGACTTTTTCAGAACTTGCATGTCGATTACGTCAATATGATTCAAATATGTAAAGGGTACAGGTATGTATGTATGTATGTATGTATTTAATTTTTGTATAGCGCCGGTAGCCCGCGGGCATCAGGGCACTTGTACATAAAACACTGATACTGCAAGACGGACGACAAGTACGAGACGGACGATGAGTACAAATAGCTACTGCCTAAAAAGTGTCCCTGAGAGATGGCCTTTGCCCGAATTCTCATCTAAAGAGATTAGTCTTCAGCAGCTTCCTAAACGCGGAGTGATTAACTTCAGACCTCAGGGATTCGGGGACGCTGTTCCACAATTTAGGAGCCAGCACAAGAAAAGATCTGCCCAGCACGGTTTTTAGCTTGAACTTGGGCACGATCAAGAGGCATTTTCCACCCGAGCGCAGGCGCTGTGCCAAAAAGGCACTTGTGTACCAGGCAGAGAGCCTTGAACTTAATGCGTTCTTCCACTCTGAGCCAGTGCAGAGCAAGCCTCTCTTCAGTAACATGGTCTTTCCTCTTCAGATTTTTCACTATCCTGACCGCGTTGTTCTGGATCACCTGACAACTGGATAGATCCTTGGATGAGGCCCCCAACAGCAGGGCATTCCCGTAGTCGAGCCGTGAGAGAATAATGGCTCTGGCTATTGTTGCCCTGTTTCCCTCATTAAGCAATGGCTTAATGGCTTTCATAAGCCTGAGATAGTACGCTGTGTTTTTTTGGAGGAAACTGGTCTGGGCGTGAGAGTCGACCACAGAATCGAACATCATACCCAGAGTCTTCACCTTGGGGACCACCTGAATAGTGGCGTTCTTAATTAGGAATGAGTTGTACTCTGCCCCCAGTTTTTCCAGCTGACGACTGGAGCCAAACAACATCAGTTCGGTTTTTGAATCGTTCAGGCACATCCAGTTTGCCTGCATCCAGTCGTCTATTATCTTGTAAACCCTAGTGATCACTTCACTGTCCGTGGCATGATTCCTCCAATATGAGTTGGGTGTCGTCTGCGTAATTTGTAAACGACACTCCGGCTTTTACCAGTAGGCTACACAAAGTGCGCATATATATGTTGAACAGCTTTGGAGATAAGCTGGCCCCTTGAGGCACTCCGAATAAGATGTCACATGGGTCGGAGAAACTGCTACCCCAGTGTACTCTCACTTAGCGATTGGAAAGAAAGGATAGGAGCCAATCAATAGCTCCCTCCGAGCAACCAACATTCTCTCTAAGTGCCTTGATGAGAAGGTGGTGATCCACCAAATCAAATGCGGCACTAAGGTCTAGGAGCATCAGCATCCCCAATTTGTTATCGTCCAGCAAAGTCAGCATCTGATTCTGCAAGTCCAGCATGGCTGTTTCAGTGCTGTGGGATGCTCTGAAGCCAGATTGTTGCTGGTGCAGAATCTCCTGGTTCTCTACAAAGTATTGGAGTTGCTGTGTAGCTACCTTATCTAACAGTTTGAGAACAAAATTCGAGTTGGTTATGGGACGAAGATTTCCGGGATCCTTGGGATCTAGTCCCGCTTTTTTAACAAGTGGGGTAATGGTGACTTTCTTCAGCTCTTTAGGCACCATGCCCTCTTGAAACGAAGCATTCACTATTCTCCGGAGGATGGGAGCAAATATATCCTTGTGTTGGAGAATGATACCAGGGGGCAGGATATTTTCTGCGCAGGTGGTAGGTTTCATGCTATTCAGCACCTCTAGCATATCTGCCTCTGAGATAGGGTCGAATTTACAAAGTTGTTCTCTGGCAGATACCTTCACTTCAATGGGGCCGATCTCCTGATTTGAAGAAGTTCTGGCCTTAATAATTTTTTGTCTCGCCTTTTCCATTTTGGCTTGAAATGCATTAAGCACCGTATTACAGTCCTCCTCAGATGGCGTGAATGGGGGGGTGAGAGATGCAGGTTTTTCTATACTCTTCAAGATATTGAAGAGTTTGCTTGTATTGTTGTCAGCAAGCTCGATTTCCGCGTTGAAGAAATTAGCCTTGGCTGACTTAATTTTCTCTTTATATTCCATATCCTTCCTTTTCCAGCTCGCTTTACTATCTGCCGATTTATCTGTGATCCATTTTCTTTCCAAAGTCCGTTTTTCCTTCTTCAATGAAAGAAGCTCTGGTGTATAGCATTTTTGGTTGTTACTGTTTCTCCTAGTTAGCTTAGTGCTAAGCGGTGCCACGGATTCTACTAACTCAAGTAAGTGTTTATTATATTTGTCTAGCAATTCGACACATGAGTCGTGATCCTGAAAGGAGCACAGAATGTTGTCCAAGCAGGGTTTGAGCTGAAGTTCATTTACATTTTTAAAGTTTCTGATTGCTGCCTTAATGTGAGGGTTATGCTTATGTGCATAACAGGGCGTGGTGCTACAGTTTTGTAATGAAATGTTGTGACCACACAGCCAGTCTAACTGGTTTCCCTGAGGGGTAGTGGGATCTTTATTAAGGACTATGAAGTCAAGGTTATTCAGAGCTTTTTCCAGCGCTATAGCCCCTTTGTCCCTCTTATTGCCTCGCCAAAAGTTCCAGTCTCCCATAACGACCGTAGACACGTTGACGGATCTCAAAGTGTTTAAGTGAGAGCAAAGTTCCAGTGAGAAGTCTGAGACCAATGCCGGTGGTCTATAGATAGCTATCAAGTTAAGGCAATTGTTGGGTGAAACAATCAATTTGAGGTGTAGGGCTTCGCACCCGCTGAATCCTACAGACACCTTGAAAAGTTTAAGGCTGTTCTTGGCAATAATTGCTACCCCACCTCCCCTTCCCTGTACTCTGTTGTCATAGTAAATAGTGTAACCTGCTGGAATGGCCTGCTGGCATGTGGGCCCCACTGGATCTTTGAGCCAGGTTTCTGTTATACAGAGTATATCGAAATTATTGGAGGATATCATGTCTTTGATGTTGATAGCGTGTTTGGTTAGGGAGCGTGTATTGAGAAGACCAATATTCAGGCACATCCACTTCTCCATACCATCCCTAAGGGTGTCAGCAGACGAATTCCCCTCCCCCTCATGGCTGGTGGCCATGAGGGGGAGGGGAATCTAATTGATTGTGTCCATTCTCTAAATGGACAGAAGCATGTCCATGTACACACCCAGACTCTACTTGTGCGGCCAAATTTCTTCTAGTGAGAAGGTATTTCCCAGGTGGGGAGTATGTGAAGTCATGAGATCAGATAATGGGGCTCACTTTGTCAACAAAGTTTTTGAACAGATTAGCTTGGCGCTTGGTATAAAGCACAAGTTCTCGTCGGTGTATCATCCACAAGGTAATGGGATCTGTGAGAAGCTCAAAGGCTTGTTAAAGGAAAGGTTAGCCAAGTTGAAGCTTACTCTAAAGAAAGGATGGCTGCACTGCCTTCCACTGGCACTGTATGCACTCAGAAACCAACTTGGTTCTGACCATCACCTTACACCGCACGAAATAGCGACAGGAAGAAGGATGCGCATTCGACTGACACCCGGAGGCAGAGCTAGTTGTGATGCTCAGCCGACAAGTGAAATCTTAGGGTCTGAAATGCAAAATTACTTGAACTGCATGACTCTTGTCTTACTGTAATTGCAGGCCAGCTGCAGCGACGATGAAAATGGTGCAGGGCAGCACAGAGCACAGAGCACAGAAGGAGATGCTACTGCAGACACAGCTCAGAGTCTATGTGTTCCTTCAATCTTCCCAGGAGACACCGTCCTGGTGAGGAATCACACAAAGAAAAAGTGGGACGAGCCAAGGTTCAACGGAATGTTCACAGTTGAAGATGTCACTCCATCTGCAGTCAAGCTACAAGGACGAAGAGCTTGGATCTTCCTGGGTGATATCAAGCCATACGTCAGAGAAATACCCCTGCCTGCACCACACTACGAAGAGACTACAGACAACGGGAAAGAACCACAGCACGTGCAGTCGAGATCCATGACGAGGAAGAAGGATGCATGACCAGCAGCAAAGCAAAGACAAAGAACTTTTGTGCAAAATTGTGGCTTAAAAATGGTCTTTCCTCTGATCAAAAAGAGAAGAGGATAAGGACATAAAAAATACAGACACTCTGTGCATCCTAGTTGCAGGGTGAAGGAGAGAAGTGCATATGTAAGCCACAACATAGGTTATTGACTTTGAACTTTAGACTGAGGCACACTGAAGCCTTGATAAGAAAAGAATATGTCAAATCCCAATCGCAGACACACGAGTTGGAAGAAAATACAGTATCCAGACTCGTTCAAGAGAGGAACATTGTTTGGACTCACAAATGGCGTCCCACAGTAGCGACATCACTAAAGACGTTTTTAACTACTTTCACCTAGTCTTGAAGTCACAACCATTACTAGTGGGAAGGCTCACTAGCATCCCCGAATTTCTGCAAGATCCTGAAAACAAGATAATAAGAAGGCTGCTCACCGTGATCGCCGAGCAGTTCTTCTGACTTCCAGAATACACTCATCAACGTGATATTTTTTCATTTAATTGAAGAGCACCCAAACTTTGTCGGAAGACACACTGATGTATTAACATTTCTCTGAGATCCAGCAAACACAGAACGCTTGAGCATAATCTTGAACGCCATCATCATCCAGGTCATTCTCCACATCAACCTAGATCGTAGAAGCTACTCACAGTGAGTACCGAACTGTTCCAGAATTCAGCAAATGCTAGGCGAATGTCCCTGTCACCAGAAGATAGCAGATTGGCGAACAATGGGCCTCATTACGAGGTAGGAGGTAAGGGATTACCGGCACCGGTAAGGGTGCCGGTGCCAGTAATCCCTTACCTCCATTTTCCGAGGTCCCTTAGCGGGTGCCTTCCTTAACGCCTGGTCTGACCAGGTGTTAAGGACGGGACCCGCTAAGGGACTTCAGAACTAATAATGGTACCGCAAATTGCAGTACCGTTATTAGCTACTTCCCCATTCCCATTGAGCCCTATGGAGGCTCAAATTTTACTGGGTCTCTGATGAACGTGAGGACGTCAACACCAGCAGGTCTCCCTACAATTTCTGGAAATTCCTCAATTAGGCGAAAGAAGACATTGGGCCTCATTACGAGGTAGGAGGTAGCCATGGTGCTACCCAAGGTTGGAATGACCCGGTAAGTACCCATTCCGAGAACCCGGCCCCGGTATGCGTTAAGTGGTAGCCATGGTGCTAGTAGCACCATGGCTACCTCCTACCTCGTAATGAGGCCCAATGTCTTCTTTCGCCTAATTGAGGAATTTCCAGAAATTGTAGGGAGACCTGCTGGTGTTGACGTCCTCACGCTCATCAGAGACCCAGTAAAATCTACCCAGCTAAGCATGCTCCTGCATGGTATTGTAGTACAAATTAAGCTCTCCAATCTCCACCAGCGTTTCTGGAAGAAACCTTGAAGCTTCCCGCCGAGGGACAGATCGAGAAAGCATTGCCAGAGACCTCACTCTTGTTACACCGACAAGGACGCGACATGTCGTCTGAGATTAAGCAAATAATAGGCATCAACTGCGAACTCGTGTACTTTGAACAAGCATAGTAAAAAGGACATGTTGACCGCGTTACTCGATTTTGACATTTCCTCATACGTAGAAAAAGAGAACTGTATCCAGAGATAACAGACAATCCAGTGCCGAGGCAAGAGGGACAATTGTTTCCGTACATGCAACCCACAAGAGGAACCAGCAGTATCCAGAAATAATATTGCCTAAGATTGTATTAAAGCGTTAGCCTTTTTCCTTAAAATGTTCGAGATGAGAAATCAAAATAGCAGCCGTATTTTCCCCCAGGAGGAGAGACGCCCTTATTTTTCCAGAAGTAAATGTTACAGGCTAGCCTATAAGGGTATCATGTACTTATGCATTATATTCATCATTGTTTTATTGTCACTGATGATTAGAACTGCCTTTTTTATTGGTAAACAAAGTGTTCAGAGTCCAGGGCACCCACCTAACGATGCACACATGAAGCCCAAGAAGGCACCTAGACCCTACGTAGTCATTCCAGTCCCTAGAAGATCTGACAATGGAGTGAGTGAACTTGAGATGGAAGTGAGTAGCAATGACACACATATAGTTGCAGTAACAAGCACATTAACAAGCCTAAAGCAGGGTCGGCAAAATGTGATTGAAAACAGGTTACTTACAACCACATGCATGCAAATGACGAGTGCACATACACCAGATCTAATTTCAATAGCTACAGAACCACAGGCCAAAGAAGTGGAAAAGTTAGGGCAACCAACTGTGAGAAGCTACCCCACAAGTGAAGAGAAACGACAAATGGGAAAAGCTGAACTTTTGAAAAGACAAAAAGAGCTGAAGAACGAACCAACAGAGACAGCATTGACAAACACACCTGATCCAATGAAGAGAACATGCACAAGTCCTGCAAAACTATCACGTGCAGAGATAGTGGCAGAATCAATTAGGCCATTCATAACCAGAGCCAGGGAAAGACAGGAGATCATGGAAAGAACGGCAAGACTTTCGTATACCTCATTGGTACAGATGAAGAGGCCTGAACCATGGATGAAAGTGCCTGCAAATCCTCCAGTAAGAAGAAGCTACATGGATGTTATTAAAGATGTGATGATAGCAATCTACAGGAAAACCTTGAGAATCAAGAGAAGCATACAAGCAGATGACAGTGAACTAAACAATTACCTGGACAGAACAGCACATTTGGGAAACAACATATGGTACCAACACATGAAAGAAGTTGGAAGACAGAGCTCAGAGGGGGAATGCTTTGTTTGCACGCTCCCACCCTACATCATGGGGAAATCAAAAATCTTTGTAGCTGTAGAAATTGACGTCCAGATAGCACACTGTCTATCACACGTAGCAATGTGCAAGACAAGAGGTCAATTTATGGGAAGTGATGCTTCCCTTAAATGGCCAACTGAAAAGATAGATCCAGATGAAGATGAATACATGCAAGATATAAAGACAAGAAACAGAGCCCATACGAGAAATCATGTGATCAGATATGAGAAGCCTGGAGTGAAAGGAGCTGGCATTAGATGGGAAGTGAATAAAAAACTTATGTCAAAGGAAAATCTGCAGAAGAGGCCAGAAAATGGAAGAACAGAAGCCACATGAAATATGGGGAACAGTGCTTTCATTAGAGGGATGGGAGAAAGGAGTAGTGATCTGCAGAGCATGGATGGTCACTGGAGCCTGCAAAGAAGCAATTGAAAATGTGCAGAAGATATGCAAGCCATTATGGCCCGAACTTGCAAAGCTATTGACATGGGTCGAAGACAAAGGAGGACCCCTACAGATAGTGCACCTGGAGAATCCGAAACTGTGCTTCAGAAACAATGGTACAAGAAAAATGGGAGGAAATCTGAACTGTGGATGAATCTTTGATGCTCCAGGAATGGTACACGATACTGCAGTGACCATGGATCAATATTGGGCATGTGGATCCAAAGCATATATCAGACTGCCGAAAAACTGGGGAGGTATATGCACATTAGTAAATGTCCATGTTCCAGCGCTGGTGATTCCAAAAAGTGACTTGAACACTGACAGTTTCCGGAAAGCAAATGGCCACCTGAAGAAGAAGAGATCTGTAGCAGTAGGAAGCAGAATAAAAAGAGAACATTATTTTTCTGCCAAATCAATAGAAGCTTTTGACGCAATTCCATATGAACACAGGCCGTTCAGTTAGACCTCATCAGTGTACACGACAATCTTCATGCCGAGAATCTAAGTTGGAGCAAATACTAAATGGTTACAAATAACCAGATGGGAATTACTAAAGACAATCAATACAACCATAAAGGGATTCAACGCGATCAAGGAAGAATTAAGGGCGATTCGACTAATGACTCTTCAGAACCGATACGTCCTTGACATGATCACAGCCATGGATGGAGGAGTTTGTGCAAAAATCGGAGAATCATGTTGCACATTTATACCTTCTCATGATGAAGAAAACGGAACTCTAACAGAAGCCATAGGTATGCTGACGAAACTACAGAATCAAATGATTGATGAAACCAACGAAGTAGACGATGACAGTTGGTTTGGATCACTGTTATCAGGGGTTCCACAATGGATGGCAGACGCATTCAAATTCCTAGGAGCCCTGCTAGTGATGATATTGCTCGGATTTTGTGTCATCAAGATAATAATCTCTCAATGCCAGAAAACTGCGAAAAAGCCCTAGGGATGAAGATCATGATTGATGTCGACTCAGAATGGAAGCTCAAACACCTGACTGATGAAGAAATAAGAGACTTTGTAAAAACTAGCATTCACGCACCAGAAGGATGAAAGTTTAGATATCCAAGGAGACATAGAAATTATGTCAGGAAATTGATTTATTGCAGCCCAACTGGACAATGTCAACTTATTACATGGAACAAAGATGAACATGTGAGAACAGCAGGAAGCTTGAAGGGAGTGATAAAAATATGGACCAAAAAGAGACATTTCTTCAGGCCGTCATGTATAGACCCATACAATGAAGTGAAATTGAATGCAGAAGATGCAGAAAAGGTGGATACCAAGGGAAAAGTGGAAGTGGTCGATGAATCGTCCAGAGGGGGGAGTGTAGAGGAGGTCCCAAGCACAACCCACACTCAAAGCACCATTTTGAAGTACCAGGAACGTTCACGCCGAGATACGCGACGTACGATGAGCAAATAAACCAGCCGAGAGCCGCAGTGGGCTCTGCCCGGTACCGATCAGACCGACAGCATCTATTGAAGTACCATCACCAAAGAAAACATGGACAGTAAAGTACCCATTGAGGAAACCATATCAACAAATAAAACGGAATGAAGATCATCTGAGTACAGTCCCTGAAGAGGCCAAGAAAGTCCTAAAAGAAGATGAATGGTGATGTCACAAGAACTCGGACTGACTCTCAGATAAAGAAAACAACAACCTGTGAATGACGAAAAGAGACGAAACACCATGGATAAGCGACATCCTGAGTTGAAGTTAAAAGGACGATGTCAAGTATGAGGAGCTTCTGCCATAAGAGCGATGAATATATGCAACCAGTTTACACGTGTACATATGCTTGGAAACGCAAGAAAGCTGAGGAAATCGTGCGGCTTGCTATGCTTAGTAGAAACTTACAGTGCAGCAAGAGCCACATACACATATCTACCTCAAAAGGAGCACTTTAAATGATGTATATGTCCACTTTGCAAAAGGGCAGAAGCAACCGCAAGTTACTACAGGCCCCAGGAGCGAAGGCCCTCAAACCCAGGAATCGAAAGCCAAAGACAGAAATGAAACTCAGATGCATGTGACCCGTGCAAAGAAACCAAGGTCATCTTAGCTGACACAGGCTAATACAATTTATGACGCCAAGAGCGCAGTATCCTGTTCAAAGGCATCGAGATAAGCAGCAGAAGGCATTTGGTGGACAGAAAGCTAAAATCAAATACACAAATTACATGGAGACGGAGGCCATTTCACAGTGCCTAAAACATGTGACCTGCCAAGCAAGAAGAGTTGGGGCCTTCACACCTATGCACAGCCTTGAGCCATAAACAGATATCCAAGTTCTCCCAGACAGAGAGGCATCATCAAGGCCTACAAATTAGAATTTAATTGACACATTGCCAGTGGGTCAGTGATGGATGGTGGTACTGGTTGGTGGGAGGCTAAGGGAGCTGATGGGCACTCTGCACTTGGCCGACCATTCTGCATGCTGCTAAGCAAAGTGGAAAAGTACAAGGTGACGTGGTATCAAACCAATCACAATGTACCAAGTAATCTAGGATCCTATAATCTGTAGAACCAATGAGACGTCGTACTTATAGTGACGTTTACAGTAGCCATTTTGAACGAAGGGCTTAGTTGCCCCACCTGAGATTGTCTATCCAATCCCCTCTCTCCGTTACCGTGTACAGATATAGTACCTATAGTAAAGTTACCTTCTAATAACCAATAATAACCATGCAACATTTTTAGCGTTTCACATCAGCGATTACGAGTTTTTAGTATAAAGGATGTGATTTTTGTGAAGTTCATCGAAGATGAAGTGAGAAGGAAGATCGAGCAACCACTGATGTTCATAACTCCCCGTTTTTTGTACTTGTCATTAAATGGACTCCCTTTGCCAAACCATTGAGTTGTCATTATTGATTTGGTGCTTGAGTACTAATCTGCATCCCCATCCATCTTACGGGTGCTGCTATTCCATCTTAAAGTGCTGTTTGGGCAAACCCCAGTGTTGTGGGCCGGCAGGTAGTTAGAAGGAGAAGAAATATCTAAAGAGGGTTTTTTCAGAAGAGAAAGGGTCACTGTTCTCTTGAATTCTTTTGGTAAGGTAGCAAGGCGAGAGAGAGATTAATGAGAGACGTAAGGTATGGTAACCAAAGTGGGGAAAAGCCTAGTTATGAGTGTGGAAGGATTAGGATCAGCAGGAGAGGCAGTAGGGTGAGCATGAGTGAGAAAGGATGCAGTGCAGAATTCGTAATGGGAGAAAAAGAGAAAAGAGAAGAAGGAGAGGAACCGAACAAAAGAGGTGGAAGCAGTAGACCAAGAGGAGAAACATAGGTGCTCAACCTTCGAGATGAACACATTAGCAAAGTCAGTGGGTGAAATAGAAGATGAAATAGATGGATCAGGTGAAGGAGGATAGAGTATGCTGTTCAGACGGTGAAAAAGATGCAACGGGTGAAGAGATTATGAAATAATGAGGTTAGAGTAGTAAAGGTTTTGACCTGCAAGAAGAGCAGAATCAAAGGACGAGTGAAGGAAGGAAAGCAAGAAAAGTTCAGAGGGAGAATGGGCCTTTTCACAGAGTTGCTCCACATGCTTAAGACAGGAGCGAAGGGTGCAGAGTTTAGGGGACAAGCACAGTTCATGATGCTTGGCTGATGGTGGAAAGGGGCTCAAAGGATCAAGTAAGTCAAGAAAGGAACAGAGAGCAGTGTTGAGAGGGGCAAGCCCGGTGTCAATGGGAAGAGAGGACAAGGAGGCAGGGAAGGGAGAGAAGATGGAAGGGAGGGAAGGGAAACAGAGGTGTAAAAAGTACAAAGATTATGACAGAATAAAGTTTGTAAAGAACAAGACGAGACAGGTAGGAAGGGGGGAGGAAGGAAAAAGTAAGGAGAAAATTATTAGAGGAGTAAAAAGGACAAGCAAAGACATCTGAGGCTGAGGGGAGAGAGGAGAAAACAAGGTCAAGCAAGGAGCCAGAAGAGTGAGAGGGGTAGATGGATGTTGATGTATGAGTCCAGTAATGTGAGAAACAGAGATGTAGAGCGGATAGTAGATAGATGGAGATTAAAATCACCAAGTAGAAAGAATGTAGAAGGCAGAGGGAGCAGAACTGAGAGTCATACATCAAGATCTGTACAGTTGGACGAAACAGCGCTCAGTGGGTGATAGATGATAGGAAATGCAATGGGATAAGGTTGAGAAAAGGAGATAAAACGAAATTCGAAGGAGGGGAACAGAGACAGGGGATTCGGAAAACATAGCATAGTGAACGAGGAATCGTAGAGTATGCCAGTCCCACCCCCTCTGTGGGAATGGCGACGAGTAGGAGAGAAGTTATACTGTGGTTTTGTGAGTGAGGCGGAAGTGGCAGTTTCAGAGATAGGAATCCAGGTTTCAGTTAGGCAGAGAAAGTGTATTTGCAATTTAAAAAAGGTATCACGAAGAAAATGTGTTTTATTGAAAACAGAGCGCACATAAAGAATAACCATAGAAATAGGAGGGGGTCCATCCTGAGTGGGAATAGGTAGGAGATTATTGGGGTTACAAAAACCGTGAGAGGGGCGAGAGACAGGGAGAGTAGACAGATTAACTGGTATGAATGCAGGCACTGTAAGGAAAAACGTAGTGAGAAGAAACATAATCTGTTTCAGAGGAGGAATAGTAGGTCGGAAGGAGATGGAGAAGTAGGACATAGCTTTAAGTGAAAGGCACTTTTGGCCAAACGGTGAAAACCGGGTCTTACTGGAGGGGGCCATCATGATTGAGATGGAAAGTTCCTGGCAGGTGGTACTGAGCGAGATCGTGTCACTCATCCCTCCAGTCTCGAACAGGAACTAACAGGACAGACAGTGCCCTCAGAACGACACCCTTCGAAAGGACGCCCAGGGCCGAGGACGCCCCGGGAAAGATTTCCTGTTATGCTGATATCTGTCTATGTTTCTAAAGGCTCTCTGGCTACACTGGGTCACTTGCTAGGGAATGGGAAATCTAAAAGTTGATACATACGCCTTTAAAAATTCCTTTGTGAGTTTGCAAGACCATTGCACTCTATCAAGGATCGTAGTATCCATGGGAGATTTCATTTCAATGATTTTGCTCAGTGGCAAAGACTCTTGGGCCTGTGTTCTGTGGCCAACAGTCCGAATCTATCATCTGCTATGTTTACTATGAATTGTCACAAGTATATTTAATACACCGCAGTGCTGCTTGTGGCATCTATTGTGTAATATTATTTATGTCTGTGTCAGGGGGGTGATTTCCCCGAGCTGTTTTTTAGGGGCGTGCCCAGATACGACAGCACCCGTTTAAGCAGCGCTCCTGAAACCTAGTGCGCATGAGGGCAAAATAACCTAAAGGAGCATGCAGTCTTTAAGTGCATGCACCCCTGGGAGGGACCCCGGTGGTTCCTGGAGACCCAATTTCCTCCTTTCAATATGACACCTCTTAGTGCCCTGTGCGTGTGCGCCACCAACTGGATTGCACTGGTGCAATGGTGCATGGGTGCCTGTGTGCATACTTTGGTAGTATAAATCATATGCAAAGACAAGAGGATTGCCATATTTGCAATGAGCACACCCTGGTGCAAATTATGCAACTCCCCCTTGAGAATAGGGCAATAGGCACCCGTGTAGGTTGTGGGCTCTCATTCGGTCACAGAAGGGTACATGCGGCCAGGGACGTTTTTATGGGAGGGCAAAAGGGGAACTTGCCCAGGGCCCCCACCTTTGAGGGGGCCGCACAAAGCTGCCTGATCTAAAGAAGTAAGATTCCTTTGTTCACCAGACTTAAATAGCACACACAAGGATATTGTATTGCATGGTGCTGAAGCTCTAAACCTATTGCCTATCTGTTTTGGAAAGTACATTTTATCTCAATCAATTCATCATGTAATGCTTTCTGCGTTCACTGTGGTATATATAGTTTGTGTGTTCCTTGCGGCACAACTCCTGTAGCATTCTTTCCTTCCTGTGGGAATTATGTTGATCATGTGCAGTAGCCACATTTGAAATGCATACTGGTAAATTGAGCGCCACAATGGTTCAGAAGTTAGCACAGTGTGTTAAGCACTCATTGCAGTGATATATGTTCGTATGCAAGATTAGAATAGCACATTCCTGTAAGGCTGGCTGAGCCTTTCCTATGTCTGAAGTTTATAAACCTGCCTGCATATGTACTTGGTCTTGCAGCACAACAGGTGTCATTATCAGCAATATACCTGCACCAGATAGGGGTTGCTATAAAAATGAACATGTCATGCTTATGGAGAAGATCTAGAAATTGGTGTGCTCAGGTGGAGTGTTGTAAAACCTAGGCAATCGTCTCCAACGATGAGCATAAACTGTTAGTCCAAGAGATTAATAAGTATTGGAATTTGGAAGCAAAGCATTCATGTTTGCATCCTGGCTTTGCCAGCAGACAATACAGTGATCCTGGGCAATCATCTTATATCTCATACATTACTGTGCCGTCTTCTGTGAAGTTTGCCTCCTCTCATGCTGGTGGCATCGTTTAGCCCATTACTTGATCTTTCTTCTTATGTAGGTCATTTGAGGGGAAGGGCTGGTAGACACAAGGGTGCAGACCAGATGGGGAAGGGCTCGGGCAAGCATATTTTAAAGTCTGCTCGTTTGACACAAAAAAAAGCTTTGCATTTTTTTTTAAAACCAAAGGTTTTTCTGCACGTTTATAAATGATAATTTGACAAGCCAGTTTTTTGGAAGTATGTAAGGCTTTAAAATACAAAATACCAACCCAGATTAAATCTGTTAAATCACACTGTTTAGTATGCTGGTACTTATATATGTCTCTTGATGATGTAGAGAATGAAGCTAGAATCATTCTGTGTTACACCCTTCTATAATATTTTGTTTTTAAAAAATGGTCATGTTTGGCAATGTGCTGTGTGTCAGTTTTATAAAATTAGATTATTTTTGTTCTAGGTAAGACCTGGTAACAAAGGTGTTCAAATGCAGAAATTGCAGAGTTGGCACACATCCCAGCTTCAACCCTTAACCAATGTGTGATCCTAGGCATTTCATTTAATCTTGTATTGCTTAACCTCTCAAAATTGTCAGTCCCTAAACCTTTCACAATTGTCACCCATTCAGAGTGATTTCCTTCGCAGGCTATGATCTTCACAAAAGCCTCACTCATGGTTTCACTGGCTATAGTGTTGCTTTCACTATAATAGTGAGAATTGATATATTGCACACCACAGGCACTTGTTCCTTTGATCTCTAATGGCAACACTATTTGAAAACTATGTTCCATTTATAATCTCAATCTGTCTGCATACTGATACCTTCCTGGTAGCTTCTAATCTGCATCCACTATCCATGCTATAGTACGTGTAGCTTTCTCCCTCCTACAAATTGGTCTGCTCTATCCATGCTTGAGCACGTTTGCATTCTGTGAGGCAGCAAATGTGAGATCTCTGTCTATTCTGGGTTACATGTACCTTTTACATGCAGTCCTGCATGAATACTACAGGCTGCTTACCTTCCCGGATTCTATTGATATAAAGTCTCCTGTATCTATGCTAGAACAGAAGTAACCATCCTCATTTTTAATGCTGTGAGGCCGCATATCAACCTATGGGTTGTGATGGCGGAGCAGGGGGATCCAATATTATTGTTCACTTAATTTCTTTGGTTTGGTGGAGGGGGCCCCAAAGAATCTGTGCCCAGGGTCCCAAAAGTGCTTAAAATAGCCCTGCATGCGGCACCTTATCTGAATGCAGCCCCTGCAAAGCAACCTCTAAGTGGCCTTCTGCGTGCAGTAAGCAGCACACTCAAACGGGTTTAACAAGGACTGCAGCTAGAATGTTGCTGAGAATCGGACTTTGCTTGTATTTGCCACAGAGATTACGCCTGCGTGTTAACTGTGTGTGAGTGTGCGCTCATAGCACTTCCGGAACAAGCATGCAGCCTGACGGAGGACCTGCTGTGGATTTCAGGGATCAGGCACACTGCATGCAAAGTGGAAAGAGGACAGAAAAACATCATAATTACACTATTACACAAGACCAACCCATGACTCGCTGAAGCACAATTTAATCAAATCAGGACAATAACAGGAGAGTGAAGTGTGATGGCTAAAGAGAGGACACAGATGTCACAGGAAGGAAAGGTAATAGAGGGAGCCGTGCAGATGAAAACCACGTGATCTATTATTCAGGAGGAACACGCTGTACTTACTGCGTGCAATATTGGGGCCTCATCTGCTTCAACCCACGTTTAATTCTCTTTTAAAGCATTCAATTTCTTTTAATTTCACCCCAGCTACGTGAGCGGCTTGGCCTCTCCCACTGGAATAGAGCGGTCTGTTTGCTTTTATAGCGCATACACAGGTTGTGTCAGCATACATGGCAACGTGCCCCATTGCATTCAGAAGATAATATATATAATAATATAATATAACTTGTTATTTTTTACGCGTTTAATACCCAGAGGTTTCTAAGCTGCGGAGGCGGGGATCAAACCCTTGTTGCTCCCATCGTTTTGCTTAAGGTCGAGCGAGTTGCCACTCAGCAATCCTCCTGAGAAATAGTACCATTGGTTATTTATGACGTGCTAATATGCTAGTCCAGTCCTGGCTCCAATTTGCAAACGTAGACTTTTCCCATGATTAAAAGTCCCAGAATACAAAGGAAAAAAATAGGCGTGTCCGACCATCTATCTGAATGGGATGGGGCATGTTGGCATTAAGCATGGGCGGGATAGGGCATGTTGGAATTAAGCATGGGAGGGATAGGGCATGTTGGAATTAAGCATGGGTGGTATAGGGCATGTTGGCTTTAAGCATGGGTGGGATAGGGCATGTTGGAATTAAGCATGGGCGAGATAGGGCATGTTGGAATTAAGCATGGGTGGGATAGGGCATGTTGGCATTAAGCATGGGCGAGATAGGGCATGTTGGAATTAAGCATGGGTGGGATAGGGCATGTTGGAATTAAGCATGGGTGGTATAGGGCATGTTGGCATTAAGCATGGGCGAGATAGGGCATGTTGGAATTAAGCATGGGTGGGATAGGGCATGTTGGAATTAAGCATCGGTGGGATAGGGAATGTTGGCATTACCCATGGGTGGGATAGGGCATGTTAGAATTAAGCATGGGTGGGATAGGGCATGTTGGCATTACTCATGGGCGGGATAGGGCATGTTGGAATTAAGCATGGGTGGTATAGGGCATGTTGGCATTACTCATGGGCGGGATAGGGCATGTTGGAATTAAGCATGGGTGGTATAGGGCATGTTGGCATTACCCACGGGCGGGATAGGGCATCTTGAAATTAAGCATGGGTGGTATAGGGCATGTTGGCATTACGCATGGGCGGGAAAGGAAATGTTGGAATTAAGCATGGCCGTGATAGGGCATGTTGGAATTAAGCATGGCCGGGATAGAGAATGTTGGAATTAAGCATGGCCCCTGATAGGGCATGTTGGAATTAAGCATGGCCGGGATAGAGAATGTTGGAATTAAGCATGGTCGGGATAGGCATGTTGGAATTAAGAATGGGTGGGAATTTCCATGGTTTGCCCAGGTAGATCTTCACAGGTATTTCACAAGGTTTAGTTCCACCGTGTTGGCCTCAGGTTCACTTAAAGGAAAGCAGGTTAGTGACATTGAGTTTATTTCCATCCAAGTTTGCTTATAATTTTTTTAAGTTGCTCATCACATTTTTGCTGGACTTTTATACTTCCTTTAAGCTTCTTTCAAAGTCTAATTTCTGATTCCAAACATGTGCTGTGAGCGCAAGCAGTCAGAGGCATGCTTAGCAGTTGGGAAGGGGTAAATGCCTGCTAGAGGGGGTCGTACTAATCTTTTAACATCTCTCAGCAGACCATTTAGCCCAGGATTTGAATAGTTGTGAGAACTGACTACTGCTGAAGAACCCTGCCTCCACTAGAATTGTATAAGGTTGTGATAAACTATTTAAATGCAATTGTTAGTTGATTCAAAATTAGGGAGACACAGAAGAAGTTGCAAGGTGTGTGAAACAATGAACTCGTCATACATTTTATTTCACGTTGCGTACTTACGAGTTTTTATGTAGGTTCTCATCACTTTGTGCGCTGGACCTTCTAGCAGCAAACTTTTTGTATGATTTGGAAGGTGGAGTCAGAGCGCAGTACCCATTTAACATGTTTGCCTGCTCTTCCAGGTCTGCCTGTCGAATCCGTTGTGTTTTACCACAAGCATGTATTTTCATCCTGGTGGAAAACTAATGGATTCCTATGGAATCCATCTCACTTTTACAACAGATAAAAGTAAATGGGTCCCATAGGGATTGCTGGAAGCATTTGCACTTTTCCAGACATGTAATGGAAAAGTGAAGAGTAAAACCGATTTCACCTATGTTTTCCTTTTTCCTTTTCCACTGCATGGTAGAAACAATTAAAATTGCAATGAGGGTATATTACCTTGCAAAATGAGGACCTCTAGAAGTGGATCAGTTCCCAATGTTGTAAACTATTGAAAAAAGCCTCAGTCACGGTTTAATAGAGTAGTGTTTCTCCATGTATAATTACAGTGACTATTCATATTCATAATACAAAAAAAGCAGATGTTGTCCCTGAATGTGTGCGTTGTGCTGAGACTATTGGGTACATTTCCAACAACTGTAGCTGTTTCCCCTGGCCTGCTCTCCTGCACTCTAGCACTCCCTCGCACACACGACTCAATTAACAATGGGCCACAAAAAGGCTGCAAAAAAACCTTTTGTCCTGCAAAAATGTATATTTTTAAAAACTCAAAATGTTTCATTCCATGCTGCAGTTTTCTGGGAGTGGGAGGTGGGAGGGTTGCGGTCTGTCTTTCATAACAAGATGCCAGGACCTCAAGACCACGGCCTGCTGGGAGTCGCCGCATTGTTAAGGGAGGTATTGTTGGCGCAATCTGAAGATGAGATGGGGAAAGGGCTGGGGGCTTCGTTGCTCAGCCCCTGTAGAGGAAACCAGGCATCACCATTGATTCTCCCTAGCTAGGCCAAGAAGAAATGATTCGGGTGCATGTACTGCGTGGGAGTGGTGGTAGATGGGAATTGTTGTTAAGGGGGAGGAGATAGAATGTGAATGGGGTGCAGGAGATGGAAAGGGGAGAGTAGATGGGATGGGATCATGGAAGATTGATGTTTCCATACAACTTTTCCTGCTTCTCTTTTGCTATGAATTTTTACAGTTTTTCTATGGCTTAATTTATTCATATACATTGAATAAAAGGTACCTACCTTATATTGTTACAGACCATACCAATGGTATATAAGACGCTATATAAATGCAAAATAACATAACATAACAACATGATAAATCAGGATTCACCTCTCTAGCGCTTGTTCAAGGTTCTGCAGTGTACAGTTTTCCTTTTTCATGTTGTGGCAAAATCAGTTTTTTTATGGGGAAGGAAGAGTGGATGGAAGGGGAAGAGATCAGTCGATGGAAGGTGGGATTGATTGGGATTGATTGGGATTGATGGAGGATGAAGGGTAGAGTATGAGTGATGAGAGGGGTAGTGGGACTTTATGGAAGATGAAGAGAGTAGCATATTTCAGGCAAACGATGTGAGAAGGGCTCATGGAAGGAGCAGACAATGAAAGAGGACGAGGAGAGCAGAAGATCTTGGAAGAGTTGTATAAGAGGATGTGATTTTAGAAGGGGTGCGCGGATGGAAGGGGAAAGTGGATTTCCCAGTTCAATGCATTGAGTGATCATCGGCAAATACCTTTTTGACAGAAAAACCTGGTGAGGTGACTAGGCTGTTTCCAGCCAGAGTCAGACCCCTAAACACCCAGTTCCTATAGTAAAAAAAGACAACATAAAACACGTAAGAAATGTGTCCGTAAAGTTCACTCACCATTGTCACACTCATGACAGCCATCCACTCCTTCCACCATAAGGTCTGCCTCCAGGCCCTGTCTACACTGGGCCTTCTGTTAATCTTGCCTGCTGGGCCCTTTGCCCTAAATCCGCCACTGCACAGAAGCTGCCTAGAAGGCCTCAGCATAGGAATGTGTCCATGAGGGAGGGCAGACCAATCCCAGTTAGCAGCAGATGCTTAGGGTTGGACCAAAGTCTGCTTGTTTTATATTTCTCTTGAAGGAGAATTGTGCTTGTATTTTTCTCAACCCTGATAGAAATGAGAAAGGATACTGAATGGATGAAACTTGTTTGGATACTCAGTAGTTAGTGTTCGAAGAAGGAGGAGCAATACTTTGGATTTCTGCTTGTGGATTTTTAGGACAGGGTTTTTGTGTAGTTAGCCCCTAGTGTAATTAGCATTAGTTGTAGTATAGGTTAGAGTAGGATTACATTAATAATAGGGTCAAAGGAATGAGAACCCAGGATCAGTGATGTTTTCCTGCAGGTCAATTTTGCTGATGTACTGTTTCCCAGGCCCATCTCTTGGGCAGCGGGAAACACCATTCCTGAGCCAGCACCCCTTGGCACCTTCCTCTACTACGGGGGACACCCCTGCAATATCTGGTCTCTCTGTCCAACCCACCTCCCTCCACCCATTTCCCGTGTGCTGTGGTCACCCCTGCAACCTCCAGTCTCCAGCTGGGCTCTGCTCCCATGCTCCCAGGACTCTGCCCCTTTACCCGATTCCCAGTATATCCTCCCCGGGAGACCCCACACCCAACATTCTAAAACGTTCCCTGCACGCCCAATGTTATCCCTCTCCCTCCTTACCGCTCTGCTCTCACCGCAGCCACCACTTACTGCACGCGTGATTAACACATGCGCCATTTCCCATCAGGCCGCCTTCAGGAATGGCAGCTTGTCGGAACAAATGATTCACCGAAAGTGGGTGAGTTAGGAACCCCATCTGCTTTTTATGTGGTTGGGGGGAGCACCATAGAAGTAAGGTGCATGTGACTTTTGTAGGCGGGGGCGTGCGTCAAACCAGATTAAGTCCCTGTGAATTTAGTAGGTGGGAAAGTACACCAAGGCAGTCCTAGCCACACATGCTTTTGGCAGCTCGGGGAGAATGCCAATTCATTGTTAGGAGCACATACATTTGGAAGGCCGGGGAGTATTCTACCTTAAGCTCACATGCTTTCTGTATTTAGTGGAAGAGTCCGAAAGTTTTGTTAGCACACGTGAATATTGTTGGTGTGGGCATATAGCGAAGCAGTGTTTTTCACACATATATTTTGTAGGCCCGGAGTATATAAAGGAAGTCCTCGGCGCGCGTGTTTTTTGTGAGCCGGAAAGCTCAAAAGTAGTGTAAGTCACCCATGCATTTTGTAGGTGTGAGAGAAGGCAAAGACAGTCTTAGTCGCGCTGTGGGAACGCCAGTACATTGTTAGGCTCCCATGGATTTTGCAGGCCTGCGAGTACACGAGAGCAGTCTTTGACACCCGTTTTTATCGCAGTCCGGTGCAGAGTGCAAAGGCAGTGTTGTGCACATGTGAATTTTGCAGGTGTGGAAGTGTTCCAAAGCGGTGTTAGGCAGCTGTTGAGTTTTTAGACAGAGGAGTATGCAAAAGCAGTCTTAAGCACAGGTGCTTCTTGTACCCAGAGAAGAGCTGAAAGCAGCATTAAGCACAGGTTAATCTTGTAGGTGTGTAAATACAATAAAGTCATGTTAGGAACTCTTACATTTTGTAGGCAAGGGAGTACAAGAAAGCAGTTGCAGGCACAGGTGCCTTTTGAAGGTGGGGAGAACGTGAATGTGTGTTAGGCACTGTTACGTGTCTCCCCTGTTGGGAGGCATGGTATCGCCCAAGTGTGCTGATGTGGTCACGTGGGGAACCACGTGACCAAGCTAATAAAGTGAACGAGCCGCTTCCGGCTCGTCAGTCACGAGTGAACCTGACTCCGCGTGTGGGTCTTGTGCTGGCGCCAGGATGGCGCCTCGCCACGTGTGCTGGGCCCAAGGACGGGGCCCAGCTTGAGGACGGTGCCCCTGCCGGGCAACGCCGTCCGGACGGTGCCCCTGCCGGGCAACGCCGTCCCAGTGGGTCCCCCAACCATGTGAGGCGGGTTGGGGATGCGACCCCGGCCTGGGTGCCCCCAGAGCCGGGGCCGAGGTGGCCAGGTGGACCTGGCCACGTGTGCGGAGCTCCGGTGTTCCCGGAGCAGGGTGAGGTGACCCCCACCTTTGTGTATTCCGCGTGAACGCTGCGACAGTGTGTCGTCGGGTGTTCCCCGACACGAGCATGGGGCTGCTCGGTGTCCCCGGAGCAGCCCCCAATAATGGCGACGAGGACCGGGCCCTGCGTGCCCGGGAAGAGTTTGGTGTGGCGGGCCCATCCACATCTGGGCCCGCGCAGGAGAAATGGCGTGGCGGGCCCAAACACCAGCTGGGCCCGCGCGAGATGAGTACATCGGAAGGAGTCTGCGGCGTCGGCCGCGTGGGTTGACTCCGTCCCTCCCCCACCATGGAGGCGGTCTCTCCCCGGCGTCGGAGAGGTGAAAGAGGTGCCTGTGTCGGCGGCCGCCAGGAGGGGTGCGGCGTCGGCCAGCATGTGGAGAGTGGCCTGCCCGCACCACCACCAACAGGAGGGAGGATGCCGGTTCCCCTCCCCAAGGAGAGCAAAAGCGCCGGCGGCGGTGGCCGCAACGTGGAGGCGCTGGCCCATCCGCGACCCGCGGAGGGGAGGTGCGGCTGACATCGCCGCGGAAAAAGGGAAGGAGGCGGGCCCAAACACCAGCTGGGCCCGCAGAAGCAGAGGAGGAGGGTCCTCCCCGCGAGGGGAATGGCCCCCCCCAAAAAGAAACTCTGGCGGTCGGCGGTCGGAACCGCAATACGGTGCCAGGCGGCTTCCCTGCGGCCCCTCCGTGAGGAGAGGAGCGGCATCCGCCGCAATGGTGGGGTGGGCTGCCCCTCCCCGCACCGGGCCGCGAGGCGTGTTGGCGGCGCCCACCGCAGAGGAGTAGTGAAACGAGGGGCCGCCGAACAACTGAGACGGCCCCGAGGAGATTGCCTTGCGGCGTCGGCCGCGAGAGGGGGATGTGCTGCCCCTCCCCCCCATCCCACAAGGCAATAAGGAGCCGCTCCCCACCCGTGTGGAGGAGGATCGGCGGCGTTGGCTGCGCGAGCGGATGCCCCCCTCTTCCATCTGAGGGAGACTGCTCTGCGGCCTCAGCCGCAACGGAAAGACAGGAAGTGGCGGGCTCTATTTCAACGGGTCCCGCAAGAAGGTACAAGGGGCGGGCCCGAGTTCGAAAGGGCCCACAACAAGGATGCAGGCCCAAATCCAACTGGGCCCGCAATGGGCAAAATGGAGGAGCCTCTGCCCCACCCATGAGGAGGGGGATTGCCGGCGGCGTCGGCCGCACTGGGTTGGCGAAGTTGACCGCCTGAAGCTGCCCCCTCGCCCATCTGGGGGAGGAATGCCCGCAGCCTCGACTGGAACGAGGGAGGCGCTGCCCCTCCCTCAACCGTGACACGGAGGGGAACCGCCTGCCATTACCCCAACAGAAGCCGGGCCCATCCCAATCCGGGCCCACGAGGCAAAAAGAGGGGAGTGGATGCGGGCCCACCACAAACTGGGCCTGCAATGGAAAAGAGAAAGGGAGCAAAGGCAGTGGGTCCAACACCAGCTGGGCTCGCAAGGACACAGGAGAGGAGGCGCACTGAGGGGTGTTGCCCCCATACAGATGGACCGAGCCGATGTGGCCCCTGGGCCTCCCCAGGTGCGGCTTTGCCGGCTCTTTTTGTGACTCTGGTGAGCGTGAGTGAGGACACAGACGGTTTCCAGGCACGAAAGTGCGGAAGATGGAGGTCGTCGCCCATGTCCTCAATACACACTCCGGGCCTGCAGAGGTGGGCTGGGGCAAAATGGCCCAGCGGGCGGACAATATCATGTGATATACATCTGCACATATAAAATGCTTTCTGTTGTGCCAGTAGCCTTCAGTGGTGCCTTTTAGTGACGTGAGAGCCACTCACCCAGGTTAATAAAGGGTGTGTAAAGAAGTAGAGTGGCTCAAGTAGTAGTAGTGGGGGGTAGGTTGGGACTTTGGGGTTTTGTTTTATTGTTATGAAAAAGGAGGAGTGTTACGTGTCTCCCCTGTTGGGAGGCATGGTATCGCCCAAGTGTGCTGATGTGGTCACGTGGGGAACCACGTGACCAAGCTAATAAAGTGAACGAGCCGCTTCCGGCTCGTCAGTCACGAGTGAACCTGACTCCGTGTGTGGGTGTTGTGCTGGTGCCAGGATGGCGCCTCGCTACGTGTGCTGGGCCCAAGGACGGGGCCCAGCTTGAGGACGGTGCCCCTGCCGGGCAACGCCGTCCGGACGGTGCCCCTGCCGGGCAACGACGTCCCAGTGGGTCCCCCAACCATGTGAGGCGGGTTGGGGATGCGACCCCGGCCTGGGTGCCCCCAGAGCCGGGGCCCAGGTGGCCAGGTGGACCTGGCCACGTGTGCGGAGCTCCGGTGTTCCCGGAGCAGGGTGAGGTGACCCCCACCTTTGTGTATGCCGCGTGAACGCTGCGACAGTGTGTCGTCGGGTGTTCCCCGACACGAGCATGGGGCTGCTCGGTGTCCCCGGAGCAGCCCCCAATAGGCACATATGTGTTTTGTATGTGTGGGAGTATTTGAAAGCAGTCTTAGGCACACATGCTATTTAGAGCATAACGGAACACTGAAGCAGTCTTATGTACCCGTGCATTTTATAGGGAGGGGCGTACACACAAGCATTTTGTAGGTGAACTGTGTATGTGATTTTTCTTTTTTTCTCTGCTGCTTTTTATGTTTCTCCTCCTGTATATTTTTGAATTTTGCTTCAGTATTTCTGCTTTGGCAAATCTTTGCACCACCAATGAATTATATTCTTTTTCTGTTTTTTTGTGTATTTCCCATGTAAGAATTCCACCATATGTCAACGTGTTGTCTTTGTTTGTTTGTTTATTATTTATAGTGCGCACCACACCCTGAGGTATCTGGGCGCATTACAAGAATATGCATGTTCGTAGTTACAGAATACAGAATAGTAAGTACACACTATCGTTACATATAGAGGTATATGGTAAGCATAGCGATACACAGTTTACGCAGGAGGCAAGGTATGTACATGCAAAAGCAACACATTATATTACATCAGCAATTATTATGGATCTATATACAGTAGGGTACAGGGGAGGAGAAGGATCTATATTGGTGTGTCTTTAGAGATCAACCATAATTTGTTGTCTTTTCAGAATTTGTATATGGATCGGTCAGTGCGTAGCGTGGGGGGCGGTGTTCCATAGTTGGGCAGCCATCACTGGGAAGCTACTACCCCCGGCTCTTTTTGAAGTGTATCTCGGAACCCTTAGGCAGCCAGTGTTGGATGTCCCGGTTGGTCTGATGGGCTTGTTTATGATGAATTTTTCTGCCAGCTATTGAGGGGCAGCGTTATTGAGGCATTTATAGGTCAGGGTGGCAGTTTTAAGCTGGATTCTCTCTTGGAGGGAAAGCCAGTTGTTATTACATCTGGTAGTTGAGATATGTTGCGGTCTGAACATGCCCAGGGCAGTACTCAGGGCGTTATTTTGCAAAATCTGGAGCTTATTGATAATAAATTTGCTGGCTCCTAAATAGAGAGCGTTGCAGTAGTCAATTTTTGATAAAGCAAGTGCTCGCGCTAGGGTCATACAGCTTTCCGGGGAGAGATATGTTTTGCAGGAGGGAATAAGCTTGCAGGTGTTGCGCTAGGGTCATACAGCTTTCCGGGGAGAGAAATGGTTTGCAGGAGGGAATAAGCTTGCAGGTGTCGCGCTACGGTCATACAGCTTTCCGGGGAGAAAAAAGGTTTGCAGGAGGGAATAAGCTTGCAGGTGTATGCAATCGTAGAGGCTGTTGCACTAACCTGTTTGCGCAGATTCAGGGAAGAGTCTAGGTAAAAGCCCAGTGTTTTAACTTCACTAAAACACTGCTCTTAAGATGAATATGTTTCTTCTTATTTATAATAATATACAACGGTTCCCACCAAAGTTTAACATTAAATAAAATAAATAAACCGTCTTATGCTTCAAAGCAAAACTTGGGTGCACGGGAGGAATCACAACCCTGATAGGAAGTTGATAATATACAAAACAAAGTGGTGTCCAATCACAGTACGCTCCCGTCCCCTGCACACCTCTGTGCTGCCTATACTGCTAACCATACAATTTTCAAAGATAATGAAGGAAATGTTAGTCATATTTCACAAAGCAATGTGATCAATGCAATAATCACCATGGAATTCCTATATAGATGGTGAAGCTTCTATATTTTCAAAATTCTGTTGCTCTAAGCGCAATATCGACTGTTCATAATTCTTGCTCTGACAATTCACCAGGGGCATGTAGGTTCCACTTTCTTCCAGTGAGGACATCAGAACAGCTTTATTATAGTCTTCCCTGCATTTACTCACATCCACAACTGCTGCTCCTCACCCTCCACCACTATGCCGTGACATCTAGGTCGTTGCCTCATGCCCGCAATTCTCTGTCGGGTCAGCTCCTCTCTTGGTTGTCAAAATGTGCAGCAACATTGGTAAACTGTGCAGTTTTAGAATGGCTCAAGACCTGATTGGTTGGTTGAACCCACCTCTCTAGTCTTGGGCCTAAGGTTTTTGAAGGTGGGACTCAAACTCGCTGGGCTCCGACCTCACAATCACAGCACTTGCAGGGATTCCCTTCCCCAAGCTTTATTCACATTCGTTAGGGGTTCCCTTCCCTAACTTATTTCACATTCCAGGTCTCCCTCAGTCGGCTCTGACCTTTGACCGATGTCGAAGACTTTCAAATGTGCAAGGCTTTTACTATGGACCTCTGCAGGACCACTTCGACTTTCCCTTCCACTCTCCTTTTGTGTTATTTGCCCCAGTGCCTCTTGGTCTTGGTAGTTCTGTACCATAAGCAAAAAATTCAAAGAAATCACCTTTTCACCTCCCTCTTTTGCCGTGGTTAGTCTTGACCATTATGCATTTCAGAGTTCATTCACTTTGCGGCTTCAATTCAAGAGTCAAAGTTAATACCACAGGCTTGGCCTCACCTCCCCAACTCTGTTGTTCACCTTCTTGTCTGGGATTTGGCTCTCTCCCGGTTTTTCGGATGCAACAACCTCCTGCAGGGTACTTCAGGGTTTCCCAACCCTTTGCTTTGGTCCCTCGATCAGTCGTTCTGCTCCAGTGGGTTCGCCTTTGCCCCAGAAGTTCTGCTCCTTCACAATTTCCACCTTGCTCCAATTCTCATGGGTCTCTGTTAGTCGGTCTTAGACCCCTCCTTTAGCTTCTCACACGGGTCTCCCTCAGTGAGCTCAGACCCCTCCTTTTGCTTCTCACACAGGTCTCCCTCAGTCGGGCTTGGATCATCTCCTTTGCTTCACACATGGGTCTCCCTCAGTCGGGCACGGACCCTCTCGCTTTGCAGAAAAGTTCAATAAAAAAAAGATGTCTCTGGACTTCAGGTCCACAATGCATCCGTCTCTATGCCAGCTCCCCAAAACTGTATTCCCCCAGTTCTGGGAGTTGTGGGGTTTCCAATGGGCTCAGGGTCATCCTACCTGCCCCTCAGAGGCCTGTGTTTTAACGTTACACTCAGGGGATGAGCCTTGGCTTTGGTCCTGGAAGCACAGCTCTATTGCCACACTACAGCTCCCCTGCACTCGCAGGCCCAGTGACTTGGCAGCCTGTCCTCTGCCTCAGGGTTCGTTTCCACCTCTTCAGCTTCTCCTTGACTCTTCTGGTTGGCACAGTCCTCTGCGCCTCCCCAGCTCGCTCAGAGTGTGCCTGTGTGTTCCACCTTTTATACTCCTTGGGAGAGTCAACTAGCATCAGGTGTGAGTGGTTGAAAAGGGAGGCCTGATTTCGCCTGGCCTCATTAGCGGGACCAAAAACAGACACTGCCCATAGGAACTCATGGTGCATTGGTTCCTATGGGTAATCTTCGTAGCTTGGGGTTTCCTCTTCTTCATCCCAGTGTTTTATTTGCAAAAGACAGTGTGGAGGGATTGTGGGAGTTGTAATTTTTTCAAGTGATTATGGAAACACTATGTTGGTTTTTTGTCAGGGTGAAGGGGGTACGTTTATGATGGTGGATAAATGGGTTTTTGTGTTTTTACAGAAAGGTATTGGGACATAATGGGACTTTCAAATGAGGGAATGTCGGGTGGGGTTATGTTGGAAAGAAGGGGATATCACATCTCGCCCAAGGGCGCTCCTCTCCATTTCGCCAAGGACCCCCAGCCCGGGTGATCCTCTCTTGCTCCTTCGCCCCCAGGGTTAGCATCCAATAGTGACTAGCCTTTAGGCCACCTGAGTCAGGGATCCCCGGCAATAGCATGGGAGAAACGCATCAGGTTTCTCACATAATATGATTGTGCATGTACAAAGGTACTGTACTACTGCCTCTGGTGTTTGGTTATCCTTTTTATTGATACTGATACATTTTTGGTGGTTGGTTCTTCCATTCCTAGTGTCATTATTGCACAGCATACTGAATTCAATTTACCCTGTCCTCAGCAATCGGTGGTGGAATTATGGTGCATTTTCCCACGCGCAACCACAGTTTCCATCTGTGCAGGTGCGGATAGCTCAGGGGCAATACATTTGTCTGGGAAGCAAGACAACCCAACACAGGTTTGAATCCAGATCCCGCGCTTAGAAACCAATCTCTGATGACATGCGCATTATAAAAGAAAAATTATAATTATAATTAGAGACAGTGCAGTCCAGTTAACACCAGTGCAACTACTTTTGCGCTGTATTTGCACTGCTGTGAATGTGATTGCTAACACATGTACACATGTACCAAATTCAATCGCTGGTGTTTTTGGGTAATGCGTGGCATTTAGAGTAGGGACACACTAAGCCAATGGTGCGGTTTATCTTGTGGATCTTGACCACGATCTCAACTCTGAGCATACCTCTTACAATACAGGCTCTACAAAGGCTGCTGGTTCATGTTGCAGAGTGTAAGTCTATCGTGCTTCACATGATTTTTAGCATTCTAGTTCTTGCAGTGCTCTTCATATTCAAAGAAAACACTGAAATAACATTACTTAAAAGACTGCAAAGCCAAGGGGCCGGATTCACAAAGCGTTTTTCAATGGGATTTTCCCATGATTCCTGCCTTTACATTTACCAGTGTTCTCAGTCGCTTGGCCGGTATTCTGCCTTTAGCTATGTAGAAGGCTGAATGCACTGCAATTCCCTAATGGGAGTTCTCCTGCACATTTTACATGTATTCTTCTTAGTGATAGCGAAAGGACAGTAGCTGCACTTTCACCCATGTAGAGCAAGAACAGTAAAATATACCAGTAGTCAATTATGTTTGCAGTCGGTCTAACCTAGTCTTTCCTGCTTTTAAAATAACACCAATAAAATGCAAACAATAGTTGGAAATGTAAGCACAGCTATATTGATTTTTTTCAATGAAATGAGCAAATTAATCAGCAAGAATAGCACGAGCTAATAGAGAACAAAGGGGTGGATTCAGAAAGCAAGGATTTCCCTGCTCAGTTCACGCCATGTGTAATTCACGTCATTTTGTCGTAAATTACATCTGACAATGGTAGTCACAACTCTCCGAGGGGAATGCATGTGCAAATTAAGCCTGTCGTAAATACATATGTAAGGAGTAGAATGCCACATAGAAAGTGCTCTTATGCCAAAACGTGCTAATTTGGTACAATATACAAGGGAAGGAATGCAAAACACGGTTCTAAAACATTTAGCTTTTTTCATTTTTCTATATTTTTCTATTATAATTTACAGTTACCCGTTCCTGTTTTTGCTAACCAAAATAAAACTTGTGAACACTCTCTCCCAAAACAATTAGGCCTATATTCAGTGTCAACACCATATCTGCACCTACTTAGGTATCCTTGGTAGGAAATGCTCAGTGTGTGAAGTACTAATTTGTGCATACATTACACATGCATTCTTCATAATTGTGTAGGAAATATGAACCTGTCTCTCTGTGTGTAGCACAATACATTCCAGAAATAAATGCCTCATGCTTTTCACTCTTCCCCATAGAATTTACAAAGATGCTCATCGTAAGGTGTTTTTCCGTCCGCCCTTACCACCAGGCTCACAAGCTTAATAACCTATATTCTCATTCTCTTCCTTTATGTTTACTAGGAACATATGTGGGACGTCATTTGGGGTTCGCTAGGTGTTGCAGTCGTGACCCTTGTGTTCTCCTTTGCTACCCCTGCAGTCTCCCTTACTATCCAGGGACGTCATTCAGAGGTCGCCAGAGATCACAAGAGAGACCTCTGCTGATTGGCTTGCGACCCCTGTCAATCTCTTGCGACCTCTGGCTTTCCTCCAGTCGGATTGCAGGGCGTGGCCACAGCTAGCAAGCACAGGTTGCTGTGTGTGCAGGGTTCCTCCATTTTGTCCACTCGCAGCGCATAGCACATGTGTTTTTTCCTGCTCTCGTCTTCGTGGCTGCCTGCACGTGCCGTCGTCGGAGCGAACTCTCTGCTCCCATGGCAACACAGTAAGAAACGAGTGAGGGCCCTGAGGTGTGAGTGTGCTGTAGTCTGTGCTAGGGGGTTGCGGGGGCGGTATCCGGTGGGTTCGGTCCGGTGCTGCTCACATCAAGTTGCAGCTGCACCTGCGGTATGGCAGGGCTGCAGTGCCAACCCAGACAGGACTCCTTGCCCGGTTCAATTACAAGCCTTGCAACAATGTTTCTGAACCCAAATTTAGCTGTTCAACCATACTCAGTCACATGAGAACTATTGCTGTTTAATGGTGCCTATCCATCCGAGGGCCTGTAGTTGATCAATATTTTGCACCATATTTAAATTAATCAATTTTTGTTATATTGCATTTTGCGACATACAAAGAATGCATTAACAATATCCTGGAGCATTTTTTATGTGCAAAAGAGCAGACGAAAAAGTTGTGAAAATGATAAGAAATCGATGTGCTTCCTTGGTATTGCCTGGTGACCATTGCACGTACCACTAACACATAGGCCCTCATTACGACCCTGGCGGTAAGGGGTTTGCGCCAGCGTTAGCTGCGCCGACCCCTTACCGCCAACTACGAGTTCCCATAGCGCCATGGTCATTTTTCCGCCCGCTTTTTGCGGGCGTAAAAATCCATGGCGCTATGGGACCTTGGTGTTAATTACGCCACCGTAATTTACGGTGGCGTAATTAACTCCTTCCCCACTCCCATTATACCCTATGGGGCCGAAATGGGAATGGGGAAGGGTAAATGGGTCAATGGGGACTTACCGCCCCGCCGACCTCGGAATGGGGCGGTAAGTCCACCATCCGCCATGGCGTAAACGGACTTTACGCCATGGCCGGAAAGTCCGTCGATGGCGGAAAAAATCCGCCAGGGTCGTAATGAGGGCCATAGGCATTTACATTCCCGCTTTGATTGCTGTGTCCCAGAGTGAGCGACGCCGCTCTTTTAATTAGTAACTACATTAGATTTAGTGAAAATGTATGTTAATTAAACATAGATGTCTGTTAGGATCATTGCATGTTCGTGTATATTTTTTTTTTTTTTAATAATTCTGTTTATTACGTTTTAGTAACACAACAACAAAACAGGCATGAGTCAAAGGCATACAACAGATCATGATAGTAAGGCAGTTTTCAAAGAGGCAGAGGGAACCCGGTGGGGCCGAGGGCCATCAGACATTCGTTGGGTATGGCAGGTAATCAATGTTAACAATAGTACATTTCTATTCCTCTCGGTACATTTCAGTTAGCGTCCAGCCATTTACCCCATATTTTCTGGAATTTGCGGGGGCACCCCCGTGCGTTGTAAATCCGGCGCTCCAGGGCCGCACATCTGTCCAACTCATTTCACCATCGGTTCACAGATAGGGGGTCGGCGGAGCCCCAGCTAGCCGCGATCAATCTTTTGACTGTCCCAAGTGCCAGTGCCAGAAATATTCTATCATGTTTTGAGAGATCCACTTCACCTCGGATTCCCAACAGCATCATTTTGGGGTCCCTGGGGATTGGTGTCGCCAGGGTGGCAGAAATCGTGTTGGTACAGCTCTCCCAGAAGACCTGTAAGACTCGGCACTCCCATAACATATGGTAAAAGGTGGCCGGTTCTGTTTTGCACCTGAGGCATGTCCCATCTTCCAGTCCACCCCATCTGACCATGGCAGTGCGTGAATAGTATGTGCGGTGGAGGATCTTCAGTTGTATAAGCCTGAGTTTAGAATCAATACCTATTTCTCTAGGGGACATTAATGCCTCTACCCAGTCCTCTGGTTCCATGTGACCTATATCCCTTTCCCATTTTTCTTTGAGCCCATCTAGCTGCGTCGCCCCGAAGGAGTTAAGGGCTTGATAGATCGTGGAGGTGACCTTAGAGGTAATGCGTTGCGGAAGGATGTTGGTCTCAATGGGAGTACAGGGGGGTATGGTCGTCGTGTCAGGGAATTGGGTGCGGATGGCGTGGGTCATTTGCGCATGTCGAAACCGGTCCATAGGTGCGAGGTCGAAACGCTCTTGCATGGCCTCAAAGTCAAGGAGATGGCCTTCTTGTATCACATGTGCTAGTGTGTGTATCCCTTTCGCGCACCAGTGACCCAAGGGGCCCATCTTCACTATTTCTGGGAGGAGTGTGTTGTGCCATAGGGGTTGAGATAGCGTTGGTTTACCTTTCCAGCCTATCAGTTTGTGCGCATCCCGCCAGGCCCAGCAAATGTGACGTGTCATTTTGGGTAAGGACGGGGGTTGGTCGTGGGTGGCGTACAGGGTCTGTAGTGGGGTTAGTGGGGTCATGCTCTCCATTTCAAGGCGGATGTGGGGGAGTGTGGGGTCAGCATGTATCCAGTCGTTTACCACCCCAATCTGGGCTGCAAGGTAATAGGTGCGAATGCATGGTAGACCGATGCCTCCCTCCCACACTGATCGCTGCAGCGTCTCCAGGGCGATCCTGGATTGTTTCCCTCCCCACAGCAGTGTGCGGAGGCGTCTGTCAATGAGTGCGAAGGTGTCACGGGGGATTATATGGGGGGCGTTTTGAAGTACATATAGTAGTCTGGGGAGGGTCAGCATTTTGAATAGCGCCGCTCTGCCCAATAGTGATAGTGGGAGTGATTGCCAGTGGGAGGTGTCCCTAATGAATCGGTCAATTATTGGCTGTAGATTGAGTTGTAGGAACCCACCTAGTGACGGGTCGAGTCTTATGCCCAGGTATTTGAGTTCTCTAATGGAGACATGATATGGGCAGGTTTCAGGGATCGCAGACTCACCTCCCTGGATCGGGAAGTAAATGGTTTTGGTTTCGTTTATTTTGAGGCCTGCGAAGCGCTGGTATTCCCTGAGGATGCGGGAGACAATCGGGCAGGAAGTGCGTGGGTTACTTAGGTATATGAGGAGGTCGTCCGCGTAGAGGGATAGTCGGTCTTCTCCCCCCCCTGGCCAGGCGAACCCTGTCCAAGTAGTGTTAGTCCTAAGCTCAATTGCGAGAGGTTCTATGGCCAATAGAAAAAGCAGCGGGGAGAGGGGGCACCCCTGTCTCGTACCCCGACCCAAGGGAAATGATTGAGAAGACCTGCCGTTCACCCTTACCGTGGTCTCTGGGTGTGCATATAGGAGTTTAACCCACAATATGAACGTTTGCCCCAGGTTCATTCGAGACGTGATTGCCCACAAGGCCTCCCAGTCCACAGAATCAAATGCTTTTTCAAAGTCCACTGCCAGGAGGGCCAGTGGGGCTGATATTTCCTTGGCTCTACTCAGCGCCAACTGAACTCTGCGCAGGTTCATGCGGGTGGATTTGTTGGGCATGAATCCGCATTGGTCGGGGTGAATCAGGGTCTCAATGACCTGTAGCAGTCTATTGGCTAGTGTTCTTGCAAGGACCTTGGCTTCGCCGTTGATCAAGGATATTGGGCGATAGGAGGCACATTCCTCCGGGGGTTTCCCGGGCTTATGTATGACGACTATGCATGCCTTCCTGAGGTCCGGGGGGAGTGCCCCCAGCTCCTTGCTGCGTAGAAACATACGGTGCATGTGGGCGGGCAGTGAACCGCCGAGGCATTTCCATGTTTCTGTAGGGAACCCGTTGGGACCCGGGGTCTTCCCAGGTTGGAGCTGTGCGAGCGCCTCTTGTACCTCAGTTACAGTGATTTCGGCGTTCAGGAGGTCTGTTTGGCGCTGAGAGAGCTTTGGGATCTCGAACCGGTCAAGGTAGCATGTGGGTTCGGGAGGCAAGTGCTCGGTTGGTGGAGTGTAGAGTTTCTCATAGTAGGCGGCGAATGCTGCAACAATGTCCGAGTCGTCTGTGAGGAGCGTTCCGTCTGGAGATTCAATTGCCCGCACATGTCCCTTGGTCTGCTCGCGCCGTTCCAACCAGGCCAGTGTCTTATTCGCCTTGTCACCTCGTTCGTAGATTTGGCTCCGGACTGACTGATGGGCTGTCCGTGCATTGTCTAGAGCCAGGTTGCTAAGGGCCACTTGTGCGGTGATCAAATCCTCCTTAGCTTCTTGGGTGGAGTGTTCCAGGGTTTGTTGTTCGCACTCCAGGGCGCGCGCTTCTGCCTCTTTGATCTTTCGGATTCGTCTTCGTTGGTAGGCTGAGACTTCCGAGATAACTTCTCCGCGGAGGACAGTCTTATATGCCTCCCAGAGCGAGATCGGGCAATCCACTGATCCTTCGTTGATTTCGAAGTATTCTGTTGTCTTCTTCTCCAGTTCCTCCGCTATTTCGGGGAGACGTAGGTGGTATGTGTTCAGGCGCCAATTACGATCCGGACCACGGCAAGAGTTCTTCATAGACAGTAGGAGCGGAGAGTGGTCAGAAATACCTCTTGCGAGGAAGTCAGCGTCAAGGAGCCTGTGACTTACATTGCGGGGGATGAAGGCATAGTCGATTCGGGAGAATGACTTGTGGACACCTGAGAAGAAGGAGAACCCAGCCTCGTTGTTGTGGAGCGCACGCCATGCATCTGTCATACCCAGAGCTTCGGCGAACATGGCGAGTGGTGTGGGGGCAAGACAGGAACCTGACCTCCTGTGAGATCTGTCGATTGTAGTGTTCATCACTTCATTAAAGTCCCCACCAATCACCCATACATCGGCCACATCCTCAAGCAACCGGCTCTGTAGCTCGGAGAGTAGCTCTTTCGTCTGTGAGGGGGGGGCGTAGACTGCAGCTAGGCCCCATTTCTCGCCCCAGATGTCGGCCAGTATCATAACATATCGGCCCCGGGGGTCGATCTTGACCTTCCTGACCTGCAGGGGGACTCGCTTGTGAACCAGGATCATCGTGCCCCTAGCTCCTGTTGTGAATCCAGCCTGGTAGGTGTGAGAGTAGTTGGTTTTTTTGAAGAAGTTTGTGCTCGTGCCTAGCACGTGCGTTTCATTTAGTAGGGCAATATCAGGTGAGTAACGGTTAAGGTACTGGAGCACCAGTCTTCGCTTTATACTGGAGCCGAGGCCGTTAACGTTCCAGGAGAGCACGGTCACCTTGTTGGAGTTCATTCTCTCAGCGTGGGGCGCTTATCTGGATATCTGGAAGGATCAATGGTAGTCCTGTACGCTCGAGATTTGTGCAACGTTATACTTTCGGGGGGGATGCCCGAAGGTCTTCTCGTGTTGGTATATCTCCTGCCTGGATGATGATCGTGTCTGTGGTCTTGCCCATATCCAATATCTGGCTCCCTTGCCAGTGCTTCTATGTGTCGTATCTTCTTGTTTCTTGTTTCGTTTTCTTTACGAACTTTGAACTCCCCCCCACCCTGTACTTCCCCTCCAACTGGGAGCACCTGTCGCCCAAACATTAAACCTATAACTTTATAAACTTCTTCGGGATGACCCGGGTGTGGTAACGCACGCTCAGCATTAGGGGGCGGCGGCCGCTAAGTGAGCATTTCCACTCTACCAATCTGTAGTTTGGGCCCTACAGTACCGGGTATTCATCCTTTTCCCGCCGGGGTCCTTGACGCATCGTCGTCTGTCTCAGAAGGGGAACGAAGGGGGCGAGGGTCTCCCAGGTCGGGGTCGCTGCGTGGGTGGGCCCGATGGCCCACGTCTCCCGTTGGGTTCCGTGAGGACGTGAGTTTCAAGCCAGTCCCATGCATCTTTGGGGTTGTAAAACAAGTGTGTAGCGCCCTCATACTGGACTTTCAGCAATGCTGGGAAGAAGAGGGCATATTTGATGGATAGTGACTGGAGCTTTCTCTTAACGGAGTCAAAAGATTGGCGGGCTTTTTGGACTTCTTTCGTGTAGTCGGGGTAGAAGCCAACCTTGTAGCTGTTGTATGTGATCGGGCCCATGGCCCTTGCCATTTGTAGGATTGCATCTCGGTCGCGATAATTCAGTAGGCGTGCGATCATTGTTCTGGGTGGGGCGCCCGGTATAGGCCGGCCGGTGGGGTCTCTGTGTGCCCTTTCCACCGAGAAGAATTTGGATAGCTTCTTCGGGGCAAAGATATGAGTGAGCCAATCTTCCAGGAAGAGTTCTGCACTGGGGCCTTCCTCTTTCTCCGGTATACCGAGGATCCTGAGATTATTGCGTCGCGCCCTCCCCTCACTGTCTTCGGCGCGGCTTTCCAGTTGGGTCACCTTTTGGGCAATCGCAGTGAGCTGCTGTTCCATGCGGTGGATCGCATCTTCATTGCTGGACACCCTCTGTTCTGCTTCACCCACTCTGGTCGACAAGTTGCGGAGGTCTTGGCGTATGAGGGACACCTCCGAGGATAAGCCGCCCATTTTAAGTTCCAAGGACGTCCTGGAGTCCCCAATCGCTTTCATAAGGTCTGACAAAGAGATAGGAGGGTCGCTGAGTTCTCCAGGGTTACTTTCTTCTTCTAGGGGTTGAGGCTCGCGCTGGGGAGGGGCCCCCACGGTATAGAGATCCATCTTGCTCTGTAGCGTTTGCCTCCTGGTTTTCTCCTTTCCCATGTTGTGGTCGGGTTCTGTGCAACAGGGGTCTAGCTGTTCCCCCTCGAGGCGGACGATTGCGTACAGGCTGCGCGGGATGCGCACTGTGAATCGCGGCCAAGGTCACGTTTGGGGTGTTCGCAGTGTCGTCGCTCGGCCTCACCAGGCGGCGTGATGTTGGCCCTTGTCTATCTCGGGCGTACCGAGTGGCCAAAGTGCGTAGGACTGTGCCCTTGTTCTACCGCGAGTGCTGCGCTTCGGGGTGTGAGGTAGGCCGCTCGGGGTGGTCCCAAGAGAGAGGCAGGGCAGTTCCACTGTTCATGCCGAGTTTTGGGGTCCACCGCGGACACGTAGGTAGTAGCAGCGCTCTGGGTCTGGTGCTGGTCTGTGGCGCACCTGTGTTCTGTGCAGGCTGGTTGCAAAAAGGGGTCGCGGGGGGGAAAAACAAGCAAAGCGTCCGCCCCCCACTCCCTTGTACCTTCTCGTGGGTGCCTCTAGTTGCAGCGTGTCTTCCTCAACGGGGGAGCGCAGCTCACGGCTCCTGCTGCCGCTCGACCCCGGGTCTCGCAGTCTTGCAGATGGGGGGGGAAGGTCCGGCAGGTGAGGCCGGTGCTGCAGCGCCCAGGCCGCAAAGCCTCTCGTAGTGTGTGGGCCACTGTTGTCCTGAGGGTGGAGGAGGTGGGGGGGGCCTCTCCACGGCCGCTCAATGGCCCCCGGAGAGCGCCGTGGGGTCGCATTCCGAGCGACGATCTCGCCTGGGGACCAGCGAACTCAGCGCCTCCGGGGGGGAGGGGCGGTCCTCTTCTTCCGCCCGCGCCGCAATGGTCGCCTGCCGTCCGCCGGCAGTCCGCGGGTCGGTTCTGGCGTCTCCCGTTCCGGTTTCTCTCCGGAGTGCGGCGTCAGCAGCCCTGGTGGGGCCACCACCGCTGGCAGGCGGTTGAGGGAAGATTAGTCCGCGTAAAGTGGAAAATTTACAGGATGTTAGCAGCGGCCGCCGGGAGCCGTTGGTTTTAGCAGCGCATACGTCGCTCGCGCATGCGCACCCGTCCTCGTGTATATTTAAACTGGAAAAAACATGAACAACCTGCATTGGACTAATTAGCGGTGTTTGTGTTTAGGTCTCCCCTCCCCGCGCTGTGCCTCCAAGTCGCAGAGGTAAGTGCCTCCTTCCGTTATAATGCTGTCAGTCTGTTGGTTAATGACCTCTGTGTGATGCACAAGAAAGCGCCTGCCACTTCACTAATTAAACAGGTCCATCGGGCCTCTGCTGCCTGATCCCGACGAGGTGCTCCGGAACCATCATATTAAGAATGAATCATTTTGAGCACAGTTGAATACAGAGGACACACCACAAATCTGCAGTACTCTTTAAATCGACTTTGAAAGGAAGATATCGTCGTTTCTACCAGGAATCAAACCTGTGCCATCAGGTTGCACACAGATCTCTGAAGACGATGCTTACCCCTCTGAGCTATCTTACAGCTTACCATTCCAGCTCTTGTTGGTCCCTGTAAAGAGCTACCGCTGGGCTAGTCGCTTTAGGGAGAGAAGGTGGTGCATTTGAGCATGCGCTATTCTGTTTGCACGTGTGCATTCACATGAGCGCCAGGCAAATATAGCCAGTGCTTTAAGTGGGCCGGGGCCTGCCGGGGCCGGGCCCCGGCAGTCTCCAGAAAGTGGGGCTGAGCCGGGGCCCAGCCGGGGCCCCCCGTCCCACACAACATTGGCGGGATGCATTATCCCGCCGCGGCCGCAGCCGCGACGGGAGATGCGCCCGTCATTATGTCGGCCAAGCTGACAGAAGTGCCAGCCAGCCAGAGCGACGCTGAGGCTGGCGGCACTTCTGTCAGTTAGTGTAACTCCCTCTGATGACCACCCCTCATCAGGGTCATCAGAGGAAGTTACTGTCCCTTTGTTTTCCCTCCCCAGGTCACTGACCCCTGCGGGCTCCGTGATCTAATATGCAGATTAAATCACGGAGCCCGCAGGTTCGCAGAGGGTGAAAGACGCCTCGGGCTCAGTGATCTATGTGCTCTGAGCAGATAGATCACAGAGCCCGAGGTGCTTTCTCCGTCGGCAAAGCTTTATAAAAGATGCCTTGAACTGTGTACGTTTCAAACCATCTTTTATAAAGGTAGAAATATTTCTATGTTTATAAAAGACGGCTTGAAACGTGCACAATTCAAGGCATCTTTTATAAAGCTTTGTCGACGGACAAAGCCACCTTGCGGTTTGTTTTATCCGTCATCAACGCTTCATAAAAGATGCCTTGAATTGTTTACGTGTCAAGCCATCTTTTAGAAACATAGAAACATGTTACAAGTATCTATGTTTATAAAAGGTGGCTTGAAAAGTACACAAACCATAGTAAGGTAAGCACACAAGTGTGCGTAACTTACTATGGTTTGTGCACTTTTCAAGCCACCTTTTATAAACATAGAAATATGTAACATTGCTATGTTTATAAAATATGGCTTGAAAAGTACACACACCATAGTAGTACGCATACAAACATATAAATGCTCACATACATTTATATATTTGTTTGCGCACCTTACTATGATTTGTGCACTTTTAGGCCACGCCCACAATGAAAGCCACGTCCCCAAACAAGGGCCCCCCCTCAATTTCTTACCCCACTTAAAGCACTGAATATAGCACATGGGTTTTTGCACATGGGGTTAATGTGATTGTGTAAATGTACAGTTGTACGATTTGGTTTCATGCCATCTTTGTGACTAGTTGTAATGTCTACAGAAGTTACAGAGAAAGGCTGTGCATTGTGCGCATTGCAGTTCATGTGCCCCGCTGTCTTTGGATGCCCACAGCGAGGGCCTCTTGTAGAAAAAAAATACACCCATGCGGTAGAACATACAAAATAAAGATGTTATGCCTGTCTTAACACTCATTGTTCAGGCTCCAGGGCATTTTGTGCTTTTTGATTGGGGGTTAGCGTGGAATGGGAGTTAAGTTTCAGCCTCCCCTTTCTTCCTCTGCCCCCAGAAACCACTAGGTTTTACACCAGCGTCGCATTTTCATGCTGCGTAAAACCAGTGGATCATATGGAAACCGGCTACTTTTTACACCTGCAAAAAGCAGGCGGATTCCATAGGAAACCTTCTGTAAACGCTGCCTGCCACATGTAAATGGAAGGTGGGGTTTACTAATTTTGCAAAAAGGAGGCATAGTGGTGCTTTGCCACCATTGTACACTTGCCTTTTGCACTCTGCAGTGCAAATGAAGAAAGCTGCCCAGACCTGTTTGCATGTAAGTGCAAATGGAAGCGGTCCCTTCCAGGCAAATTTACACCATTTGGAAAAATGAGCTCCACGGCAGGTTTGCACACAGATGCAGCACTAGAATGGCAATGCAAAAGCACTGCACAAGTGAAATAACAGGTTTTCATTGTTGGTAATCAGGTTTTTTGTAACACACCAAAGTTCTGCAGACCTTGTATGGTAGGATGTGTACCTGAAACAAACCAATTATACTTGTTTGAAAGTGTGAGAGTGCAATGCTAGTAATGTATTGAACCAAGAAATTGAAATGTCTTTTCCTCTTGAGTTATGAAAGCACTTTGTAGAGATCCAGGAAGATGATCAGGTAGCAGTATTTGCCAATGCACTAATCAAACCCATTTTAAACTTAGCTCTAGGCTCTGAAGGAGATGAAAATCGGAGACGTCTGGATGTTTTGTGCAGGAGTAATGAAGTCCATGAAACAACTGCAAACAGTACAACACAACACTGAAGGTATCTTGTCGAATCAGAAGAAAATGGGATAAGTGCCAAAATCATTGAAGACTGTGGATGCCATCGACTAGAAGAATACATGTTCTCCGGTGAAATGTTCTCTCTCTCCCCTTTTATTCTGGCTTTCCCCTATCCCTATACCCGCCTATCCGCCCCTGTGCCCTAGAATATGATTTCGCTCTGTAGTCCTGTTGAAATAAGAGGGCAGATCTACATAAAGAGGGGATTTGGGTTCATACAATTCCCATGGCAACATGGGCCTTGACACAATGCTACATATGATGATCCATTCTTGTATGAAATGTCATAATACAGTGATATCGTAACCATATTTTCCTTAGTGTACTGAGGGATAATGCTTTATAATGCCACTCCTTGTGATGTCATGTGGTGGTGTGGTCAAATGTCATCACTTCCTGTGATGTCACACAGGGGTGGTCTCAAATGACATCACTCCCTGTGATGTCACTCTTGGGAGTGTGGCATTGTGATGTCACTTCCGCTACCCCTGGCATTTTGGTCAAATGACGTCCCTGTTGCTATCCTTGTATTAAAGAATATGTATAATATATTACGCCGTAAGTATGAAGATGCAAAAGTTCAAGTGTGAGCCTCCTTTTATGTTGTCTTTTCTGTCCTTTATTTCAGGTGCAGAACAAAGGCGATGCGTTGAGGGGTTAAATTGCCGGTGGTAAAATCAGGTGAGTTAGTGATGAGGGCGACCCCTCTAAATGTCTTTATAATTCCCCAGTAATGTCTTTTGTCCTTTCCCCCAGGTGCAGAGATGTGGCGACCGGTGCTGAGAGCCGCGATGGAGCCGGGCGGCGTCTCGGGAACAGGTGAGTGAAGCGCGGCGCTGCAGCGAGCAACGCGGTGCTTTTAAATGGAAGTCTTCCTTCAGGAATGCTGGCGTGAAGATTCCGGATGCAGGTAAGAAGGTTGAATAAGTTCTTGGTTTTCACCTTTCTCTTCTCTTATTCCCTTACAGGTGTTCCGGGTTTGAGGCGGGCGTGGCTGGAGTCCAGGTGCAGGAGCAGACACGGTGAGCGTTCAGCTGCTGGGATGCAGAACAACGCGAAGCACGTGTGGCTGTCCGGGTGTGGCTTAAATAGCTTTGGAAGAAGTTCCAGGTGAGTATTCTTCCACAGCCCCACCCAAGTAACAAAATAGTTCCTTCAGAAAAATAGTCCCTCCTAAGCCTCATTTGGCTTGGTTCTTCATGCAGCATGGTCTGCATCAGGTGAGTGTGCAGCATGGTCTGCTTCAGGGAAGTGCACCAAACACTTCCCCTTATGAGCCTGGTGCCTATGGTGCCAGGACTGATGTCCAACATGAGCCTGGCACCAACGGCGCCAGGACAGAGTCCAAAGAGCCCCTATAAAGGGCCGCTGGGCTTTTACCCGGGGGCGTGATGCCTGCTCCCAGGGGTGCTGGGCCTGGCCTGGTGCTCCGGGGGTAGGCATCATGACAACTCCTCACTGACGAGGCCCAAAAAGGGTGAAACATATCTGGGGATGCTTGTGGTCTCATGAAGAAGGGATGTGACCAAGTAGTTCGTGCTGGACTACCCCTTTGGGGGTGGGGCCAAGCCTAATTTGAATATGGTCTTTCTCCTTTTGTTATGGCTTGGCAGTTGAAGAACGATGGTCTGGGGGATTGTGCAGAGCAATGCCAGAGATTAAGATTTATTCTAAACCTTCCAGCCATCACCCCTTTTGTTTTGCTGGGTGGGTGTGTTCCTGTCTGAAGAATGTAGGGAGAGTGGATGTGAGATAAGGTGTATGAGTGAGTGACTGGAGGGTGAATGAGTTTGAATGTGATAGTGTGTGTTTGAATGCTCTGGGTGGATGGGTGGAAGTGTGCCTGTGTAGAGAATGCAGTGAGAGTGGATGTAAGAGAAGGTGTATAAGTGAGTGACTGGTGGGTGAATGAGTATGAATGTGATAGAGTGTTTCAATGTTCTGGATGGCTACGTGTCTGTGTGGAGAATGTTGTGTGAGTAGACGCAAGCAAAGGTGTATGGTGGGTGAATGAGTAGGAATGTGATAGTTTGTGGTTGAATGTTCTGGGTGGGTGGGTGAGTTCCTGTGTGGTGAATGCAGTGCAAGTGGACTTGAGAGGTTTATGGTTGAGTGAATGGTGGGTGAGTGAGTAGGAATGTGAGCGTGTGTGTGTGTGTGTGAATGTTCTGGGTGGATGGGTGCCAGTGTGAGTGTATGAGTGAATGTGAGAGAAGGTATATGGGTGAGTGACTGGTGGGTGAATGGGTATGAATATGATTGTGTGTGCATGTTCTGGGTGGGTGGGTGCATGCCTGTCTGGTGAATGCAGTGTGAATAAATGTGAGAGGAGATTTATGGGTGGGTGAAAGGAGATGCCTGTATGTGTGTGTGTGTGTGTGTGTGTGTGTGTGAGACTAATGCCCTGGGACACTGGGGATCACTAGAGCATTTGTGACAAATCCTTTATTGACATTGCATGTTTTACTGGTATTTTCGGACAACGCTAAGTTCATCTATGTCATTACCTGGCTAAACTGGCATTTTGGTACAGCCAGTCTAGCCATTGCTTACTGTGGCCTGATATTTATTACTCAGCATCTTTGGTAAAGCAAGCATGATAAGTAGTATTCCCTCACTAGACTTTTGGTTTAGAGGCCTGTATATTTCTTTTTTTTTTAAACGTGTTTATTTTAAACAGGCAGGTTATGGCGGTACAAAGCTTAATCACTTTCAACATGTAGCATACAGTGATACCATTTGACGCTCCTCCCACCCCACCCCTCGGGCTCAAGTTCCTTCTTCACTTCCCTGTAGGGGGTCTCCATCCCGAATAGTTCTCCTGGCCAGTTGGGGCTTGAAAGTCAGGGCTGGGAACCTTTGGTCAAACTCCAATACTGGACCCCAGATGTTGCGAAAGCGATGCAAGGTGCCTGCTCCGGCAGCCGTCACCTTCTCGGCGATCAGGATGTCCCAGACTTTCGTCCACCAGAAAGGCATGAGAGGGCCTTCCGTTGTTTTCCAGGTGCGGGCTATCACGTTCCTACCCGCAAGTAGGCATTGTGACAATAGTTTGGCCTTGGGGCCAGACCTGGGGTAGATCCCGGGGATCGGTGCTCCAAGGAGGATAGGGTCGGGGGCCAAGGGCAGTCGCACCTGAGTGATGTCCGCTATCATCGCCAGGCATTGTTTCCAAAAGGCTTAGGCCTTGGGGCAGGACCACCACATGTGGAAGAAGGAGCCTATTTGGCCGCACTGCCTCCAGCATTGAGGGTTGATCGTGGAGTTCATGTGGTGGAGTCTTAGGGGAGGGTAGTACCACCGGAGAAGGATCTTGTAGGCGCACTCTCTATTTGTGATGCGTGATGAGGAGGTGTGAGCCCGGGACCAGATGTCAACCCACTGTTGGTCTTCAATCGGATGGCCCAGGTCCGCCTCCCATAGGGCCATATACCGGGTCTTGGAGGTTAGGAAGTCTGTTTGGAGGCGCCTATACAGAGTGGAGATTCTTCCTCGAGGTGGAAGCTCCTTAAGGGTCAATTCGATGGCTGTGGGGGGACGAGTAGCCACCTGGCGAGTCTGAGGATGGGAGCACCAGTGGCTTAGCTGGGTATATGTGAACCTATCTCGTTCCTGGATCCCAAAGAGTTCTTTGCATCGCTCAAAGGTGCAGGGTTGGCCCTCTTCAAAAAGTTGACCCAGGATCTCTAGGCCTCCTGCAATCCAGGCCTTAAAATTCCGGGGAGACAGACTAGGAGAGAAGGTCGGGTTCATGAACACTGGGGAGAGGGGGCTGAGCCCCGTTGGGATCCTCTTCTGTTTCAACGCCTTGTCCCACACCGAAATGGTGTGTTTGGTGGATGCCAGGAGATTCCGCCACTGTCGCCATTCCGGAGGGGGGACATGCGGGAGAAAGCGTAGTGGGAGGGGCAGCTGCGCTTGTTCGAGGTCTACCCATCTAGGGCGGTTGGTAAGGACTTGCCATGGTTGGATACAAGACAGGTGAGCCACCATTTGGTATTTCTGCAAGTCAGGGACCCCGAGCCCACCCAATTTCGCGTTGCCCAGCATCGTGGATTTAGGGATCCTGGGCTTTTTCCCCCTCTAAATAAACTGCAGCATTTTCTTCTGTAAGCGTTGAAGGGCTGGCGCCGGGACCGGCACCGGGAGTGTGGAGCATGCATACAGAAATCTTGGTAGTAAGTTCATTTTACAGGCTGTGATACGGCCCATCAGCGATATCTCCTGTGTCGCCCAGCGTCTCAAATCTGCCTCCAAGTTTGTAAATAATGGGAGGAAATTAGCCCGATAAGTCTCGCTTGGACTGGCCGGGATCTGAACTCCCAAGTAGCTAAGTTCTTTGGTCGACCAATGTATTGGGCACAGCGGAACCAGGGCTTCTCGGGTCAAGCCCACTCCCATGGCGACTGATTTCCGGTAGATAACTGTGAAGCCTGTGACCCTGCCATAGCTCGTTATCTCAGCCAGGGCTTGAGGGAGGGAGGAGTGGGGTTTCGTGATGGTCAGGAGGACATCATCTGCATATAGGGCCAGTTTGTGGTGTGCCGGGCCTGACTGAAAGCCTTCAACTGCAGGATTCAACCTGATCCGCTGAGCAAACGGTTCCATAATTAAAGCGAAGAGGAGTGGCGACAGTGGGCATCCCTGTTGGGTTCCGCAAGTTAGGTTGATGGGGGAGGAGAGGGTGCCGTTAACTTTAAGAAGGGTTTTGGGGGCTTTGTAATTTTCCAGCGTCATGGTGCAGAATTCTGGGCCAAATCCAAAAGCCTCCAGGGTGAGCCTCATGAAAGTCCAATCCACTTTGTCAAACGCCTTGGTCGCGTCCAGGGCCAAGAGCACCAACTCCTGGGAATCTCGGGAAGCGAGTTCCACCAGATCCAAGGCTCTTCGGATATTGTCGGCCGTGGAGCGGTGTCTGAGGAAGCCACTCTGATCCGCACTGATTATCTCTGGCAAGAATCGAGACAGACGAGACGCCAGGATTTTAGAGTAAATATTGGCATCTATGTTGAGCAGGGCAATGGGTCTATATGATGCAGGGTTCTTCGGATCGCCCCCAGGTTTAGGTAGTAAGACCGTAATTGACTCCTGCATGGATGGGGTTACAGTGCCCATGGTCCTGAACGAGTTAAACAACTGTACCAAAGGTGCTAATAGCTGGGGTTTGAAAATCTTATAGAACCTGGTTGTATAGCCATCAGGGCCAGGGGCTCCGGATTTGAGAGCTTTTATTGCCTCGTCCACTTCTTCATCAGTGATCGGCGCCTCCAGAGAGTCACGGGCTGTTCTTTTTAGCCGGGGAAACGCCGCATCCCGTAAGTATTCCTTCTGTTCGTCCATGTCCCGCGCTGGAGCGGTCATCACCTGAGTTAGGTGGGCCGCAGCGAGTCGCAGTTTGTCCTGGTCAGTGTAATGGACCTTGCCTTGTTGGTCCCGCAGGCCCACAATTGTATTGTTCCTCTTCGCTTTGGCAAGTTTGGCCACTAGTAGCTTATTTGCTTTGTTGTTTTTAGCATAATAAAACTGTTTTGCTTTTGCCATTTGGTGGGCAGTGTGTTCAGCATAGTGGGCCTCAATCTTTTTCTGTGCTATCCGGATGGCTCGCTGGGTTTTAGGGGTCCAGCCCTTCTCCTTTCTGCATTTTTAAGATCTTCCTCAAGGCGCTGGAGAGTTTGACGCTTGTGTCTATGATAGGCTGCTCCTTGCGCAATCAGTTCACCCCGCACTACTGCTTTCATTGTGTCCCAAGAGTTGGCGGTAGAGGTGTCCTCACTGGGGTTCTCCTTAAAGAGGTTGGTGATCGTGGTTGCGATTGCGTCCCTGAGTGGCATCTCATTGAGAATCGGATCATATAGGGTCCATCTGCGCTGTTGGGGGTTAGCTGGTTCCTGCACTTGGATTGCCAGGGTCACCGGAGCATGATCAGGCAAGATTCTGAAGCCAATTGTCACATCGTTCGTAAACGTAAAGATTTGTGGGGACACTAGGACAAGATCTATCCTAGAGAAGGTCTGGTGGACATAGGAATAAAAGGAAAAGTCTCTTTCGGATGGGTGGAGTACTCTCCATGAATCCACCACCCCCAATGTTCTAAATAGTTGTAGGAGAGCCAGGGCTGTGGTGAGGTTTCCAGCACTGGGTGGGTGTGACTTGTCTTTCGAGGGGTCCGGGACCCCATTGAAGTCCCCTCCAATCACTATCTGGCCTTCCAAAAACGGGGAGAGGGTTGTACACAGGGATTCATAGAACAGCGCCTGGCCTGAGTTGGGTGCATATACAGAGATTATAGAATAGAGTTGTCCTAGTAATAGGCATTTCACTGCCATGTATTGCCCCTCTGGGCAGCTTATAGAGTCCAGAATCTGAGGGTTCAGGCCCGTCCCGAATAGGATAGCTGTGCCACCCCTCTTAGAGTTCCCAGACGCGAAAAGTTGCTTCGAAAAGTATCGGGAGCGCAGGCGGCTGTGGTCTGTCGGCAGCAGATGGGTTTCTTGTAGCATAGCCACAGCTGCCCCGTCGTTCTGAAGCTTCTGTAGGATAGACTGGCGTTTGGTGGGTGAATTTAGTCCCTTGACATTCAGGGAGACGGACCTTAAATTTCGATGTTCCGGGGCCAGGTCCGAGGAGGTTGACGAGTCTTGGGGGTTGGGGGGAGATGTAGAGGAATCAGCCATCATGTCGCGGAGTGTGTAGCCATTCCCCAACCTGTCTGTGGGGTTTTTTATCGGGCCGCCAACGGGAGGACCGAGTTTTAACTGAGGGTGGCTGACCTTTTGCGGGTCTAATGCCTCCCTTGGCCAACGGGGCCATCGAACAGTGTGTAGCCAACATGGCTAATCTTATGAGCAATCTCAGTGGTTTGTTCCAAGGACTCGTAGATGGATTGTGCCTTGGAACCGGGCATGGGCCGTGGAATAATGCCCGCTGCTTAAAGAATAAAGCTTATCTGTGTTCCTGATGGTGTAGATCGGATCATGGTGCCGGACTGTGAGCTGGGATCGAGGTGAAAGCTCCATCATGGGGTCGCATCTGGCTATTTCCTCTTCCGGAATCTGGGAACCCTCGACCAAGAGTTTTGTGTGGGATTAGGGGAGGCCACCAGGTTTGAATCAGCCGTTGCTTCGGAGGTCGGGAGAGACGAGGGATTGGAAGCATCTGGACGTAGGATGTCGGTAGCATCTTCCAGGTGGCTAATTTTCCTGAGCGAGCCCTTGTAGGAAAATTGCAAAGCTGTGGGAAAGAGCCATCTGTAGTGGATTTTTTGAGCCTGAAGAAGGGCGGTTAAAGGGCGAAGGGCTCGCCTCTTTTGAAGAGTAAGCGGAGAAAGGTCCTGGAAGATCTGGAGAGAAGTCCCTTGAAATGTAATCTCGTCTTTGGAGCGGCTTATTGCCGAGATGGCTTCCTTCGTAGTAAAGAAGTGCACCCTAGTAATGACGTTGGGGGGGCCATCCGATTCCACTCTGCGTCAGGGGTTCAGCCTGTGGGTGCGATCCAGGAGAAGCAGTGAATCTTCGAGGTCGGGGAGAAGAGATTGGAAAAAGAGGCCCACATATTCAGCTAACGGATCCCCAAATGAGACGGATCCCCAAATATTTAATAAAGTGCAAAGCTCAGAAAAATGGGGTAGATTGTGTTAATAAAAGAAGGCCACCCTTCAGAATCCCTGATTAGTCTTGACGCCAGAGTCCACCTTGCAGCAGCCTAGTGCTGTCATGAGGGGAGGCACCAAGGACCTCAGGGATGATAGGGTGGCCAACACGTCCAGCGAAGGCAGAAGATCTGTGGGGGTCGGGTGGCATTCCAAAAGGACCCCCTGCATATCTACGTCAAAAGCCCACCTGCATATGTATGTTGATAGCAAACATGCATTATTCCAGTTTAGGTGAAGGTTTTCAAATGAAAAAGGGCAGTGGGAAAATTATAAATCTGATTTCTGAAATCTGACATGCAGATTCAGTTAGTGCAGTTTTGTATCCCTGCAGAACATATGTATTTTATCACGCAAGCAACATAACATATGTGGAACGGGGTGAATTAATTCAGTGCAACTGAGATAAGGGACTTCGGTAGGGATGCCCCTGCGTCCCTGCGTGGTGCGTGCATTATAACGGAATGTATGTGTCCTAATGCATAGTCTAATGGGTGATTTCAATGGTTTTCCCATTAAGGTCGCATTACATGAGCCCCACCTTAAACTTTGATGGCTTCCAACCACATTCACTACCCCACTCCAAAGAGCTGGAAGCAGGGTAAAACATGTTTGTGGTTATTGAAGGCCTTTTGGAGAGGTCTGTCTTTGGCCAGTAAATGCATGTTTAAAGTGTCACAGCCTTTATATGCATACCATTAGCCCCCCTTAGAGCTTTATTCTGTGGAAATAGCCCAGAAAAACAAAGGTAGGAGAGGGTGATTAATAACCGATTATCACAAAGCACGTTTATTGGCGTCTGCTCAGTAGAGCAACAAAGCAAGCACACCAGTGGGCAAAGCTGAAGAAACCATAACCCTAAATGTCCACCTAAGAAGAGCTATTGAACTTCCTTTGTCTGGATCATAGGAAGCTCTGCCAGGGTGTGGGGGCTCATTTCAATTGTAAGGGCTGAAGGCTCTAATGTTGGGACTGAATACATCATCTGCACACATATGTAACTTAAATACTGCCCCATCTTGCAGCTGTGAGGACGCTGTGCGAGGCCGTTTCCTGACTTTTGGATACATCTCATGCCATAGCGCGAAGTGCAGGCCAAGTGTGTGCAACATGAGGGGGCAGGATTGCTATGCTATGTTATGCAGGATTGCTATGCAGGATTGCTATGTTATGCAGGATGGCTATGATCATTTATGCAGAATTGCAATGCTATTCTATGGTATGCAGGATTGCTATGCTATGCTATGCTATGCTATACTACATTGGGCTCTCATACATTTAGGCCTCAGATCTTCCTTCTGTTTCCCTCTGCACACAGCGCCCCGAACAGGCCCAGCCCCCTCCTATGGCAGAGGACACGTCAGAACTTCTCTTCCGTTTATTCTCTACAAGCATAGCATTAGCCCCATATATGGGAGATAACAGTAGGGTTTCTGCAAATGCTGATTCATAATGCAACACAATGTCCCCCAGGGCTGCGTCACAAGGTCATAAGTGAGATGTCGGCAGTTCTTGCCAAATGTCTGCAATATTGTGGCAAATAACACCCCTCACTGTGAAAGTACTGTAAAATATTAGTATTTACATATGATATGCTATACAACCGGCACTCTAGGGGTGGCCCCTAGAGAGCTCTGTGTGCCGACTGCGTGAACACTTGTCCTGATGTGTTCCCGGGTGATCAGCTGATCACTCTGTATGCTGTGTATTTGCTATATAATACAAGAAGTTTGCTTCACCACCAGTCTGTGTCTGATCTGCTTATTTTCTGCAAACTGAAGCTGGCCAAGAAGGGGGGGGGCTTGGGAAAGGGCTATATCTTGGCCACCACAGAGAGGTCTGTCTTTGGCCAGTAAATGCATCTTTAAAGTGTCACAGCCTTTAGTTTGTGACCAGTGATGCCTCCTTAGCGAATATATGCATACCATTTGCTCACCTTGGAGTTTTATTCTGTAGAATAATCCCAGAACAACAAAGGTAGGAGAGGGTGATTAACTGCAGATTATCACGAAGCATGTTTATTGGCCTCTGCTCAGTAGAGCAACAAAGCAAACGCACCAGTGGGTAAAGCTGAAGAAACCATAACCCTAAATGTCCACTTAAGAAGAGCTATTAAACTTCCTTTGTCTGGGTCATAGGAAGCTCTGCCAGGGTGTGGGGGCTAATTTCAATTGTAAGTGCTGAAGGCTCTAATGTTGGGCCTGAATACATCATCTGCAAACTTGTGTAACTTAAAGACTGCCACGTCTTGCAGCTGTCTGCACGCTGTGCGAGGCAGTTTCCTGACTTTTGGATACATCTCGAACCGTAGTGCGAAGTGCAGGCCAAGTGTGGGGCCAGTCGCCAGTCTACAGGGATACAGTGACACAGTACTCTGTCTGGAGGAGGCTTTATGATGACCTGTTAGTGGTGAGTCTCTGCTTATAATGGATGGGCAAAGACTGCTCCCTCCACATACAAGCTATGCAGCTTTAAAGACACTAAGGAAACTGCACAAGCCTCTGATATATTGTTTACCCATGACCCTCTGGTGGCAGGTGTGTCTGCAAATTGTGATGGGGAAGGAACCATTACGCCTTTTATCCCCATTATAATTGATCGCTCCACCGTTCAAGCCGCTAAGGTAGGGGGCACCATACAGCTGAATAAGGAAATGGAGCCAATTACCATTGTTGACTGCCCCACCCCTATGGTTAATGGAATACATCAAGATGAGACTGTTCGTACACAAAGGGAAGTACCTATTGACAATAACTTCTTATTAGAAATGTGCTACAGCCTGCAATGTGAGCCTTTGGCTAATAAGCCTTTGCAAATTGACACTGGTGTACCTCATTGAGTGACAAAGCAGGCTGCAAGGGTTGGGCTTCACGTGCTAGATTTAGAAAAAAGACTATCTGCCTCCTCCTTGTTGGAACAATGGGCTAGAAGCCCTTGCTCTAATGAGATTTTAAGTTCAACCCATCAAGATGTCTCTCATTCAGCCTTACATCTGTTTTGATACAAATGGCTAAGGAGACTATAGGCGAACAGAAAAAGCAATACACGCTTCTGGAATGGGTCGCATCTCATCTAAAACTCGAAAGCTTGGTGACCTCTATTGCAATATTAGCCGATAATGATGGCTCAACAACAGTTCCCCCGATTGCTTCCGCTACCCCCTCTCTAGTGGTAGCTGAGGAATCCCTTGCTCCATCTGTGGAGTGTTTAGTGGAAGAGCCTTTGGCTCTTATGGAGGTGGCAAGTGCTTCAGCTGTCAAAACAGTCAGAGAAACTGATGCAGCCATAACTCCGATTGACTACTTGCCTGTATGAAAAAAGCTGAGCAAGAGGCAGAGGCAAAGGTTAGCTAAACAAAAACAAGGGATCACTAAGGCTAAATCTAAATTGGTATAAAGAAAGGACACATTTTATCTTTCTCATGATCTTACACTTCTAAGCAGACTAAAAAATAAGAAGAAACAAAAAGGAAACATTTGCTGAATACTTCTTGTCTAAACACCTGACTTGGTAAATTGAAAGCTCAGAATTTGTCTACACAACAGATAAAAAATACCAGGTATATCCTTCCCTATGACTAGAGCCTCGCTACTACCTCAATCGTTTAACTGACATGAGGATGATGTCATGTATACCTCCATAACGAATTGCACTGTGAGCTGCCTTAAGTTGGACAACACACAAGATGATGCTGGAATCTTTCCCAGTGCCACAGCTGGGGTTTTTCGCAGACAAGAAAAGCATAAATACCCCACCTAGTTTAAGCACTTCTTTTGTTAACAATGAATTGTTTGTCTCTGCTGATAGCTGCCATCTGAACGGGGCTATGATTTCGGACGTGATCCATATAACCCCTACGCTTCATGTAATTGTGTTAAGTGACATTGATTACATCGAATTTTCGGAAGGTGCCTAGACGAATGCCACCTGGGTCCATTGCTCCTCCTGATCTTTACAGCCTGATGGAGATTAATACTAACTACCGTAGTAGGTAGGACATTCTGGTACCTGGTAAATACATTTTGACCAGGCTCCTTGAATGGCCTTCTTAATCCCATCCCTGAGGGAATATGGTTTGACCATCTACAAGGAAGGGACTCGGATGACATGGAACCTGTTCACAATCAAGGCCAAATAATGAGGGCACAGTATGGTTACTAGTGGGAAGTTGAATATTTGATTACTACCATAAAAAGGATGAACTCCTCTAGGGAACCTGGCCCTGATGGCCTGTATATGATGGTGTTAGAAAAGAACCCTGCCCTGTTGGGTCAAATGTCGCATCAATAGGATTACTGAATACAATAAGGTCCCCACTTCTTGGCATGATTCGATATTGGTTCAAGTGTTTAGAAAAGGTGAACTGCAGACCCCCCTAAATATCATTTGCTAGTGATGTTGGACGTGAGTGGCAAGATCTTATCTTATAATATCTAAGGAGAACTGAATAAATGGTCCAAAGCTAGCATTCCCTTTCAAATGGGATTTCGTTAAAGGCAACTCTATAATCTCAAATGCGATGGTCCTTCAACTACTGATTAGGCAGGCACATGTAACAAAAAAACCTTTATAAATGGCCTTTATAGACTGCCGGGCAGCCTTTGATACAGTTATAAGGGGCTGTCTTTGGGCCAAAATGTGTAAGTGTGGCATCCCAGATGGGCTTCTAAATATTCTCATAACCCTTCATATGGTCACCACTGTATTCATAAGATTGGACCCGGGTGGTAGGCTCTTTAGCCTCATTAGGGTCCATGTCAGACTCAGGCAAGGATGTTTGCTGGCCCCTGCACTTTTTGATTTATACCTGGCCGATTTGGGTGCACTATTAGTGGGTGTTAACAACTACCCACCAAGAGTAGCAGCGGTCAGGACCTTGTGGCTGTGTTATGCAGACGACATTGTCCTTATTGATCAAACACCACTTGGGTTTAGAAGATCTTTGGAACGTATGCATGATTATGTCCAGTCTAATTCATTAAGTATATATTTCATGAAGGAAAAATTCATGCAGTTCTCTAAGGGGAAATCAAAGGGCAATAATTGGACAATTGGTGGTAACAAATTGATTTGGTTAGCCAATTTGTCTATTTGGGAGTCACTCTGATTAATACAAATATGGAAAAAAGCTTGCGGATTGCTACTACTAATAAGATCCTTTCTAAGCCAGCTGGTAAAAGATGGTTCATGTGCCAGTACCTAGGCTATTGTTTGGAAGGGTCCATAATGTTATACCGACAGCAAATTGCCCCTCCGGCTCTACATGGACTTGAAACATCCTCCTTAAGGAACCCTTATGACTGGTTGAATAAATTGGAGGGGAAACATTGGTGCCTACTTTTGGGCATCCTGTAATGCACATCTATCCAGTGCATTAGACTGGAACTCGGTGTGAAATCTTTAGGGGCCCTTCTAGACCTAGGCAGAGGGTTGCTTTATCTTAGAGTTTACACTGTAGATACTGACTCCTTACTTGTTAGGATTGGTTTGGCGTCACAGTCCAATAACTGCCCCATAATAAGATAATTTGCGGGTTTGTGCACTTCAGCATTTGACAAGATTAATTGGCATCCGGAGTGTAAAAAAGAGTATGGTCTGTTGGAGAAGGAATTGAGATTCAAAATATACACATGGGACTGGTGTCTAAATGGGAATTATCTCTCAAAGAATAAACTTTACACTGAATTTGCTACACAGTATTTTCCACTTTTCCAAGCTCAAAAATATTTATATTTCCATCTCCCCAGTTACAGAGATTCCTTATGTTAATTAGGTTTCACTTGTTACCATGACTATTGATAGTGGGTGTTAGGTTGGGGTTATCCAGAGACCAAAGGCTATGTAGGCTGTGTAGTGAGCCAAAGGTCTTGGAAAGTGCGAGACATCTGCTTATGATCCACCTATATGCTAGATATTCCTTGGGAAATTTGCACCTACCCTAGATAGGTTGACCACAAACCAGTTTTGGTCCCATTGCTCTACAGGTTTTCAACCTCTATGACTATTGCACTTATGCACTTTTGCTGATCTATTTCGAATCACCTACCTGAAGTAGGAATCTATTGGAATAGATATACAGTATATAGTTTTAGCTAACAGAAATCCGACGAATCTGAATATAAAATAATGCAATTATGTAATGATTGATTTATTATTGTATGCTAATGTATTGCATGAATCTGATGAGTTGTACGTTTATTATTTTTTATTTTATCTCTTTTTATACAATGTATATGCTTTTAATTTGTTACTCTGTGTAAAGTTCTTGTTACTTATATCAGACAAATAAAAATAATAATAATAATGCTAATTTACATAAATTCAATGTTTCACACTGTATGCTCTGAACGATTTTTATGGCTATGGAAAATGGTTCTATGATAACTGTGAACAACAAGGGGGAAAGAGGACACCCCTGTCTAGTACCCATATGAATGTGTACTTTGTTTGCACAGTGATCATTCACCCTATGTGTGGCCACAAGAGATTGGTCCTTTTCCAGGTGCTGCAGTGTGGCCGCACGCAAATCCTTCTCAGGACTAGTGAGAGAAACCTGAAATATCAACATTTAAATACCTTGCTGGTATCTAGGGAGCGCAGGACTATTGTTGTCACTTTCTTGTTTCCTCCAACAGATGAAGTATCTTGCCTGCCATGTTTAAAGTGTGCCTGATCTGGGCCGCCAAGGGACGGAGAACATGTTGTAATCTAGGGGGCACAATCACTGTGAATAGCTTTATATTGATGTTCATTAAAGCCGTGGGCCTGCATGAGGAACATTATCGCAGGTTTATTACCAGGCTTTGGAAAAACCATCACTGTCGCCTCACTCTTACACGTCATGATTTTTCCTAAATGTAAAACAGCACTACATATTTCATAAAATGTGCAAAACAGAAACCACAAGAATTATTTTGTAATAATCAGTTGAGACCCATTCTGGTCTTGGAGCTTTGTGCAGCTTTATTCTTTTAATTCCTGCATAATTTCCTCAATTTTAATCAGACTTTCCAGATTTTCCCTCTTAGCCTCGGAAACTTTGGATGATGACACAGTATCTAAGCAGACTTTCTGCTAATCCTCAGGGGATTAATCAGCTAAGTACAGGGTCTAACAAAATGATAAAAAGGATTCCTACTTTCTCTTCAAATCATGGACCCTAGTGCCACAATAGTCATGACAGATTTATCTTGTCTTGCTTTCAATTTAGAGGTCAAAATGTGTGTGGTTTATTGCTGGTAAAGTTTAAATAGTGAAAGTTCAGCACGTCTGCTAACTAAGACAACGGGTAGCAGACAGACAGAACCTTTCAAACCTGTTTGGAAGAGTGTATCTTATGTTTGGCCTCAAGGTTTTCTCTTCTCTCATGCAGGAAGGGCAAGCAAGGACACAAGATAAGACAAGCTTTGGAGGTAACATGTTTTTATTAGTTACAAGTAATTGAAGGTTTGGGTTGGTAAAAAGGCCTACAAGACCGAGGGGAATAATCCCAAATAATTGGGAATAACCGTGGCAGGGATGGGAGAACAGAAAGTAGGGTTAGCCAAGTATTCCCAACACCTTGGGTTGATGATTTCAATAAACATAAAAGTTAAACCCAATCCCAATGAGGAACGAGTCTATCAAAAGAAGGCCAGAAGTGATGGCCAACAGAAAGGTTCATCCTACTCTTAACAAGTAGTTTCACCTTCTGGGTAAAACTGTGCTTATAAATGAACTGTTTGTCAATGCTGGCCAACAAAAGCACCCACAAACTAGTATTCCAATGTTGGGCTCATTCTGACAATAAACACAAAATATGGTTTCTATAAAATCTTATCCAGGAAGTACTGATGATTCCGATTCATGGTCTCCTGGCTCTTACTCAGTACAGTCCGACCTCCCCAGGGTTTCTTTGTTTCTTCTTAGAATACTCAGACCTCTTTACTGGCTCTCATTTATTTCTTAGTGAGTAGCATGTCTGCTTACTGTTGTCTGCACCCCCTGTTGGCTTCCTTCAGCCCATTTGATGCACCCGAGGGTGTGGGCATCTTTGTCCTCTGGTTGACCACTTCTCCATTATTTTCGTAACTGCTCTTTGTGCAATTATTGTTATCCTGCGCGTATTGGGTCGAAGGTATATTAACTTGTTTATTCTTAATAGCTGGTTGCGTTCCTTTAGGTATGCATATGACATCTGTACCATAATGAAATTCACTGAGTGCATGCTCGTGGCTCTGCGGTGTTCTGCGGCTGCCTATGTTTGCTGGGTGAGCGGCTGCAGCATCCTTGCATGAATGCACAACCACAGGGATCTGTGGGATCTGTCTCATTCTCTCATACAGGGGCACAAGGGGATTTTCACCTATACATTTGGGTAATAACTGCTGTAACCTATTCACCAATATTTTCGCATAGCATTCTGCTTCTATGCTTGATAGGGCTATAGTCCTGTAGGAGGAACAGAGCCTTCTATCGCTTGCTTGTTTGGGAAGCACCAAGATCAAACCCTCCCCCATAGAATGTGTAATTCTGAACATGTATTTTATCAAATTAAATGCAAAAGACATGTTTTTAAATAGGGGATTTTGTAACCTTTTGTAAAATTGTGATATAAATCCATATGGGCCTGTTGTTTTGTTCAATTTTAAAGATGATATAGCTCTTATCACCTCTTCAGGAGGTATTATGGCTTCTAGAGATTGAGCCTCCGCTCCAAATTATTTGGGAAGCTCCACCTTATTTAAAATTGTTGGGTGTCCTGGTCCCTCTTCAGAACTGGTATATACTTTTTTATAAAATTCATGAAAGAGTTCTAACTTTTTACTTTCCTTGAAGATTTGTTCCCCCTTTGTGTTATGGCGCACAGACATTTTGTTTACCCTCATATGAGCTTTAAGTTGTCAGGCCAGCAGCTTAGATGTTTTATTAAAAAATGTGTAGACTCTTTGGTTAGTTCAGCAGATTAAAACGTCTGTTTGTACATTGGCGGGCTGTTAGGTGTTTTCTAGCAAGTTTAATCACTTAAATCACTTTCTGCGATCTTTGAGTCTGTCTTCCCATTCCAAATTCTGGATCGATTCCCTGAAGGATTTCTCTTCCCTCTCCCTGAGATTTTTATTCTTAAGGCTTGCTCCATGAGCCCCCCCCCCCAATGCAATTTATACATCTCACGTAATTTACTTGTGGTCAGTGAATTGTCATTATTTTGTGGGAATTGATCTATTCTCATTGTTAAGTCTAATCGCATTGTTTAGTAAAAAAGGGTTAAGCTTCCATGAGCGTAACTTTGGTTGATCTAACTTCCCTACCACTTCACAGTAGAACAGATGTTTAGATAACAAAATGGGGCCCATCTTCACGTTGCATGAACCAGGTTTAAATTCTCTTCTGTCGTTATGAAGTCCATGAACATGTAAAGATAAGGACAATATTTTGCCTCTTGATTTGCAGATCCCCAGCTTTCCCAAATGCCATGTTTCTAAAGGTTTGAATGTCATATTTAGTTAATTGGTTAATACTCCAGTTATTATTGATGATTTGTCTATATTAGTATCTATTATCAAATTGAAATCACCTGCTAAAATGATCAGACTTTGATTACAGCTTGTGAAGTAGGTAGACCATTCATAAAACTAGTATTTTATTCCTGTTCCAAAAGGTAAACAGTGGCCAAAGTAACATCCCCCGATTGACTTTGCCTCTAAGAATGAGGTACCTCCTGTCTTTAATACTACTTGCGAAACTATCTAGAAAAAATCCTCTTATTATCCCTCACTAGGAAATTTGTTTCTAGTATGCATGCTACTCGGACGGAGTAGTCGGATGCATTTATGTTCTGAGTTCAAGCGCCGAACATTTAACAAAGCTACATTGTATGTAGAATTACATTGAAACCTTCTATCCCCTTTCCCTCTTTATGGGGTAGGCCAAAGCACACAATCCTAATTGAAATACAAAATGTTTTTAGATCAGACAATTCCTTGATTATTTTGCTTCCGCCTTCCACACCAAAATCGACTTAAGCCACATCGAACAAAGAACATCACAAAAATAAAGAAAAACATTTAAAAAACATGCTCACTAATTACCAGTGAGATTGGGAGGGTGTGATAGGGTTCCTGCATCCCCTCGCCACCAGCATTAACACAGGAGGGAAATTTAAAGGGCCGCTGGCCTCCAAAATATAACATAAATTGATATTAGTAAAGGGCTCCCCGCAGTGATCCATTTATATTCATTCAAATCAGCAGAGTCATTGATCATTTATGTCAAAGACTGGCCCCATGCCTCATAACCACTTTATGGGGGAAGATACAAGTGGGGAAATTATACACATGAGTCGATATGTTCATATTCGGTTATAGCAAGTACCATTGGACTGCACAGTTTTTTCATGTTTCATGTAAACCACCTTATCCCCGGCTCATGTTGACAATCTTGACTGTGAATGGATACGTTTAAATCCATTTTAGATCACTTGTGGAATGCTATTGCAGCTTTACAATGTCACTGGCCTGTTCTTTACTACCAACCTGATCCTCCCATCTATGAGAATGTGGCTTAGATCATAGTGCAAGGATAGGTCCTTCCCTTTGGGTCTTCGAGATCCATTCCTTCTCCATTGTTACCTATTGGTGGGATTTGTTTCCATCTCATGTGTCTCCAGGTTCAGACCTGTGATTGCATCATCACAGTGAGTTGACCTATAATTGTTAATTTCACAGCTAAATGCTTTACCGAAAGGAAATGTCCATCTGTAACATACAATGTAAGCATGCAATTTGTCTGTTACTTGGTGAAATTGCAGGTATTTTTTTTATTGTCACAGGTACTATTTTCTGGAAGATGAATAACTTCAGGTCTTTGTATATGATGCCTTTGCAATCTCTGGCTTTTTCAAGAGACTTTCCTTGGTGCTGAAGAATTGAAATGTCATTACACTATCTCTCGGGCCGACAGAGTTGGCCCCCTACAAAGGGGAAGATCAATGTACACAGTAGGCGAAGTGAGCGGGAGCGGTTGGGAGTTTTACTGCTAAAATGCTTTTATGGTAAAAGGAAACCGTTCCGGAATGGTTTTGTTTTAAAATAAAAGTGTAGGAACCAGTTGAAACTTGCACTGCACTGAACGTTCCCTTAAACAGCGGTTGCATTTGTTTGTGGGGTTGTATTGTGCGTGCGAGGGGGGTGTGGCAGAAGGGTTTGTGGGGAGTGGGGCAGGCCAGGAGGGAACATTGTTCTACTACTTCTGTTCATACACTTCGACCACTGCATGTACATCGTCCAAGGTTACTCCATCTGCACTATTTTCGGGGTCAAGGAAATGAAGGAACTTCTTAATCCAGGTCTCCACACTCTCTCCTTCCGACCCTAGCAACTGCATCTTGCTGCTGTTGTTGAACCGCACAGTTGTTCCATTTCCTCTTGTGTTCGCCAGCTTCCATTAACGGGGAAACATTGGACATGTGAAGCTGAAAGGACAGATTCTTTTGAGGATGGATGCCTCGTCCTCATGTGCCCCTCTTGGGGGTATTCAGCAGTATCTTTGTATCTGATTGCAGCCCTTTCGCCGTTTTTGGTGAACCAACCGTTTTGCATGAATTTTTCCAGTATTTCTTTTAGGGGTGATAGAGTAAAGGTACTTTCAAAATTCATTTTTAGAGTATGGGGAGGGATAGGGGCTTGGGAGAGGATATACTTGGCTTCCCCCAATAAGAAAACCTGCATGAAACCTGGCAAAAAGACCAGCAAGATCAGACGTCCCTTATCTTATCCAGCAGGAGGAGGCAGCTGCTAAGTGTTCCCTGGGGCCACTGGCAGATTACCACCCCATATTTTATAACATAATTGCTTTATTTATTAGTTTAACATCACATAAATATGACTCTTCCAAAGGAAATTCATTGTTAATATCAACAGGAATACACTATACATATTTGCTTGACTTGATAAATCCACCACATCATTATCCCATGTTCATACTCTTCAACTATATCTCAAATGAAAAATAATCTCCCCCACTCTCCTAACCCACCATCATAAAATCACTGCATTTCTATGAACCGCAAACTTCCTTGCCCTTAAAGCAGGCCAATCAGTTTGAGTCTTTTGGGATGAACAGCTCTTTACAATCTTTTGCTGCAAAGTATAAATAAGTGTGCCAAATCTTAGCAACATTTCTTTGGGAGGCAATCACCGTCGTTCATTCCATGCCGATGGGGGTCACATATCTTCTGATACTATTGAATGCCCAATAAGGTTCTTTCTTGCATCCATTGCTTGGCTATACACCATTTTGCCCATAGTAGTAGCTTCACACCGTTTATATACCAAGCACTTCACCTTTCCTGGCCCATCGTGTTGGAGGCTAAATAACATAAACAAAGGGTCACCCACAATTGGCTTCTCAAGAAAGCTTGCAATCTATGCTTTTCCAGGCATTTAGAGTGTGTAGTCCAGGCTTGCTGGTTGGCTAGAGACCTGGAAAATGTGAGAAGAACAAAAGGGAATAATCTAATGCAAGCTCAATTTCTGATGACTGAATATGGTTCCTTTATGGTTTAGCTAATTGTGTGTTTGATTGTGAAGAGTGGCTGCAGATATGGATATGCGTGTTGGTACTGAGGTATGCTGGCCAGAACAGATGTGAGAGATGCATGTTTTTTCATTTTCCTGCACTGAATTAATTGCCCTTGATTTATTCATGATCAAATAATTATTTTGTATTAATTAAATAATTTTGATAATTTTGTAAATCGTGTCCTCTGGTTTTCTCTCTTCATTTATACAATTTCTGTGTCACCTTTATCCAGAGAGTTGGGATTCCTGCTCTTCAGTTTTTTTGCTATAATATGGTCGACATTTTCGTATGATACCCTTCTGTTGCCTTTCTATGGGCCGACTGTCAAAGCCAATGTCACCAGCAAAGCAAATTGTCACGTCAAGCGTCAGGAAGTCACAAGACAGTGTTTCTGCACCCCCTTGTCTGTCTCCCTGGTACCACTGTCTATCAAAGGTATGCCAAGGGCTTTGTTTGGTTCGGTGTGCACAGGGACATTCCCTCCCAGCTTCCCTACACTACACAGCATGGGGAGCTGGGGAGGATAGCCCCTTTCCTCTCCCACAGCTGACTCATCTATACTGCTTGTATAATGGAGGAGCCGGGTTTATGGGGAAGTTGGCAGCACCTAGCTGCACGTTGGTAATCCCTGACCATGAAGCAAGTACCTGTGCATTTAACATCAATATTGCTTTTATAACATCAAGAAGCAGACATTTGAAGTAACACCCTGTCAAAGGATTAGACACCAGTGCATAGGATTGATTGATATTGATTGATATTTTATTTCTATCGCGCTCGTACACAAGTGTTTCAGAGCGCGACAAGGCTGACAATCCTTGGCAATAGGGAGGGTGCCTGGGAACCTGATGTCAATTTCTTGTAATGGGGTGAGTACCTAGACTTTTCATGGCAATATGAGGGTAATCAAGTGGGCACCTTGACAATTAATGGTACTACTTGCCAATTGTATGGGAATACTTGGGCATTTGATGGAAACATGTGGCATTAGTATGTGCATTTCAACCCAAAACCTGAGAATGGGGTGTGCACCTAGGCATATGATGGTAATGGCTGATAATGGTGTAAGTACCTTAGAATGTGATGTGAAGCCCTTGCACTGATATGGGAATCTAATCAGTTGATTCCATACACTAACATTGGTGTTAGCACTTGGACATTTGATGCAATTGCTGGCTGCGATTATAATGCCTGGGCTTTAGATTGTGTTACCAGGCTAAAGTGTGTGCACTTGAACCTTTCATGACAATATCTGGAAATGGTGCACGTGCATTTGATGATAGTTCCTGGCAAATCATCGGAGCACATTGCCATGTGATGGCAATGCCATGCAACATTGCATCTGATGGTGATGGTGTGGGCAACTATACATTTGGTGTCTATGGGCCTCATTACGACCCAGGCGCTAATGAGTTAACAGCGCCGTAAAAGGCTGCGGCGCTGTTAACCTATTAGCTCCTAATTACGAGGTCCCTTTGCGGGACCCGACCTTAACCCTTTGCGGGACCCGACCTTAACGGCTGGTGTAGACCAGCCGTTAAAGTAGGGACCCGCAAAGAGACCTTGGTGCTAATTATGGTGCCGCAATTTGCGGCACCATACTTAGCGCCTTCCCCATTGCCATTGAGCCCTATGGGGCAAAAATGGGAATGGGGAAGGGCCATGGAGGAAGGGGGAATTACCGCCCCGCCAACTTTGTAATGGGGTGGTAATTCCCCCTTTCTCCATGACGGAGTCGGTAACACACCAGCATGAACCATGGTGCTAATAGCACCATGGTCTTCCGCCAGGGTCGTAATGAGGCCCTATGGGCCTCATTCCGAGGTTTGCGGTAAGTATGGGTTTTTACCGGCATGGCGGAAAGACCGAGTCCGGTCTGGTACAACGCTGCAATTTACAGGCCATTCCGACTTCGCGGGCAAGAGCTTTCCGCCATGCCGGTAAATCCCCTAGCGGCATACCGCTAAAGGGCCCGTAAAACCCCTTAGCGGCATGAAGCGAGACGGTCGTTACAACACCGCCACCGAAGCTCTGCTATCCGTTATTAGCGGTGACCGTAATTTACGGACACCGTAAATTACGGTCACCGCTAATTAACGGATACGGAAATTACATCATCGCACAGGAACGGGAAGGAGCGCGGCGGCCATCTTTAAAAACACAATCCATTGCCATCCCCTTGATACAGAACCCGGAGGAAGATTCTGAACCTGAGACTTCCCAGCATTCACCTATATCATGCCGAAAGCACTCAAAAAAGGAGCCGCACGCCTCCGCAAGGAGCGCTTTACACAGGATGAGCTACAGGTCCTGGTAGACACCCTGCATGCCAATGCAGAAGTGGTGTTCAGCACTGATATGCGCAAGGCCACCATAGCAAGAAAAAAACAAATATGGGACCTGGTTGCCCAGAGGGTGAGTGCTGTCGGCAACACCCCCCGCACAACAAGGGACTGCCGCAAAAGGTGGGACGACCTCCGTCTCAGGGTGCGGACCATCCTATCGGCCAACAGGACCCAGGCCCTGGAGACAGGAGGAGGCCCAGCATCTCCAATCAAGATGATGCCCTGGGAGCAGACTTGTGCCGACATGATGGGCCCTGAATCCATCGAGGGGGTCGGCGAGATGGAGTGCGGTGCCCCGTCATCCGCAGATGGAGGTGAGTGTCATGAGTGAAGACAGTAAATGCATTCCCAATTCAAGCCACCGCCAAGGGATGGGCAAGCAGTCATGTCACATATGCCCCCCCCCCAATCATGCCGTAACAAGTGAGACCCAGGCTGATGGCACTTGCAAGGCTACAACCCATACTGCCCATAGCACACAAAGAGGCAGTCACTGTGAGTCAGCACAGTACTCTGCCAGCTTGATTGACCCAGACACCTGCATGCATTTACCATCCTAGCCCAGATCAATGTCCCACTCACCACCCAAATGTCACCCAAACGCTGCAACACCATTCTCATACCATAGCCTTGAAGCGATGCTGACCCCCAAATCATAGCTAATGCCATCTCTCTCTTCCACCCCACAGGCAGCGGACATGAAACTGAGGGCCATGAAGCCACCCAGCCCTCCACCTCCAGGGGCACAGGCAGGGGACAGCGGAAGCCTGTAGGCAGGAGGAGGCCACAGGCAACACCATCTGCACCAGCAACCCCCATGGAGGCTGCACAACCCCACCCACACCCCTACCCATGCCTGCACTGGGAACGGACACATACCCCACAGTCCACTCGGAGGAATCCAGTGTGGCAGGGGAGCACGCTGCCATGTGCCTCATCGACGAGCCGGAGAGCCCTACATCGGTTCACCTATCTGACGTGGGGGAGACATGTGACACAGCGTACAGGCCGGAAACACCATCTCACACACAAGTCGCACTCAGCGACTCTGGGGAGAGTGACACCCCAATCCTTACAGGCCAAGGAGCACCACCTGCCTGTCCTGTATCCTCCTCCCCTGCCGAAAGCCCACAGAGCCCTGCACGGTCAACACCACGGCTGGCTACCACATCTGCCACACCATCCACGGATGGAGTGCACGGGCAGCGCATCACAGCCCTGCTGGAGGACTTCCTACGGGACAACCGTCAATCACATTCACAATGCCACAATGACCTGCAGGCCCTAGGTGAGGTAATCACTTCAAACACCAACCGCCTCTGTGAGGTGCTGGGCCGGATTGCTGATGCCCTGGAGGCAGCACACCCAAGACCACAGCCCCAGTGGGAGTACCCACCATCACAAAGTTCATCCACACAGACCAGCCCTGTCCGCCGGTCAATGCGGACACTCCGCCGCCAGAACATGAATCCCCCTGGCTCCGGAAGTGGCCAATGAACATCCTGGCACACACATTTGGGAGGGGGAGGGGGGTGAGGGTGTGTCATTGGGAGTTGGGGGGAGGGGGAGGGGGGTGAGGGTGTGTCATTGGGAGTTGGGGGGAGGGGGATGGGGGTGAGAGTGTGTCATTGGGAGTTGGGGGGAGGGGGAGGGGGGTGAGGGTGTGTCATTGGGAGTTGGGGGGAGGGGGAGGGGGGTGAGGGTGGTGGTTTTGTTGTACACGTTCAAACTTAAACTTTTTAATACACTGGTTGTTCATTCACTAAAACAGAGTGGACATTGATCATTTTGCTTGTGTATTTTAATGTCGCACAGTACATGGTGTACATGTATCCCCACACCCAGTGCCCAATGTCCTCTCATCCTGAAACCCTCAGCTGACTTGTGAGTCAGAAATATTGTCCAATCAATGCTTGACGCACAGAACGTCCCTCCTGTGCATCGGGACCCGGCTGCTGTCCTGCCATTCCTACCTCCTCCCCCTCATCGTCATCTGGTGGTGGCATTTCCACGTCAGGGGGCAGTGGCACGTTCCGACGGATGCACATGTTGTGTAGCATTACACATGCCATGGTGATCTTGGACACCTTCTCGTGGCTGTAGATGAGTGCCCCACCTGAACGGCTGAGGCTACGAAATCGTGCCTTCAAGAGCCCGAAGGTCTGCTCTATCACCACGCGTGTACGGGTATGGGATCTGTTGTAGTCCTCCTCGTGCCTGTTCTGTGGGTTGCGGACGGGGGTCATGAGCCACGGCTTCAGAGGGTAGCCAGCATCACCTGCATGGAAGTGGAAATGAGGTAATCGTGTGTGCCCTCATGGTGGAAAATTGTACTGGTCATGCATGGCCACAGATGATTACTGGGATGAGCATGCATCCCCCCCTTCCCGGCCAGGTAGAGTATGAACCCCCCCCCTTCCCAGGCAGGTGGAGTATGAACCCCCCTTCCCAGGCCGGTGGAGTATGAACCCCCCCCTTCCCAGAACTACTCACAGCCCCAAAGCAACGCCATGGCCCATTCAGATGACTCACCAAGCAGCCAGGCACGACGTCCGGCATGTCGCTCCATGTAGCGTGGTAGTGTTGAGTTCCGCAGAACCAAGGAGTCATGAGTTGATCCGGGGTATCGGGCATTGCAATGTGTGATGGATTTACTGGCATTACACACCATCTGGACATTGATGGAGTGGTATTGCTTGCGGTTGCGATACGGCACCTCCATGGCATGCGGGACCACCAATTCAACGTGGGTGCAGTCGAGGGCACCTATGCAATTTGGCATGCCTGCCAGTGCATGGAAGGCAGCTTTGGTGTCGTAGATCTCCTGGGGAGTCTGGGGTAGGGATATGTATTCCCTTGTGTGGGTGAGGAGGGCATCCAACACTTCTTTGAGTATCCGTGAAAATATGGGCTGAGAAATGCCATGCATTTGCCCCACTGTATGCTGGTAGGTGCCTGTGGCAAGGAAGTGGAGAACAGACACTACTTTCAGTAGAGGGGGGATGGCAGTGCGTATTTCTATGCGGCTCACGATATCATCATGTATCATGTCCACTATGCTGGTAATGGTGTCCCAGTCAAGCCGGTACAGGGTGTGGATCTGCTCTGGTGTGAGGTTGAAGGGGGTGGCTCTGATGCGGGGGATTGGGGGCTGCCGGCGTGGTAATGGTGGCTGCACCGGTAGGGCATGCTGGCCCTGTCTCACCCTCCTTCTCCTCCTGTGTATCCTCTGTGGTGGTGGCTGTGGTTGTTGTTGTTGTTGCTGTTGTAGTTGTTCTTGCCTTGCAAGCAGGGCCGCCAGCTCCAGGAATGCTGCTACAATCGGTATCATTTTGGTGTGGGAGGGGGTGTGGTGTGTGGGTGTGCTCCTTTTGTGCTGTGCCAGACTCCATTGCATCCACCTGTGCTGATTGAGTGCACCTGTTCCTCTTGGAAACACTGCTCAGGGTCCTTTACACCTTCTCAGCGATGCCGGTATTTACTCCTTGGCGGTAAGGTACTTTGCGGTCTTGTGGAGGCCGTTTTTTCCATGTCCGCTTTACTTGGGATCAGCTCCGGTTTACGCCATGCCGCTAATTACGGCATGGCGTGTCGTGCGCGTGCCACTAAACCGCTATTTACGGCATTGTACTTTATGACGCCGTAAATAACGGTGTGGTGGGTCAGAATGGGCCGTAAAGGGAAACGATGCCGGTATTCCTTTACCGGCATCATTTTTCCCTTACCACCCAACTCGGAATGAGGCCCTATATCTGCCAATGTGGTATGTACAAGGACTTTCAAAAGCAAACTCGGCATATGACGTGAATTCCAGAGCGTATCATGGAAATACCGGGCAATCGATGGTACTGCCTGGGTTTATGAGACAGACAAATGCCTGTTAATTACATAAACAAAATGCAAAATCATTTTTTTTAGTGTACCTATATATTGCTGCCATAAGAATTAATTTAGCAGTGTGTTTCTTTGTTGAAAGTCAAGCACGTTTTTTTTACAGCCTGTACGTTGACATTATGTCGCTTTGAGTCAAAATATGTAATTCTCGGAAAATCCTATAAAAGCAAAAGGAAGGCAGGAAGGCAAGCACTTGTGTCATTTTTATGTGCATGGCGTTTTATTAGATTTCATAAAAACGAAAAACATACTTCATGCCTTTTGGCAGATAAGAGAACAGGGGCGGAAAAGGCATACAAGGCAACAGAGGCACATTGCAAATGAAGTATCCTTTATAACAGACATTCATAACATTCTGACTATCCGCATGCTGTTTTTGCAAATCTACAGGGAAGGCGGTCACCAAAGGAGAAAAGAGCAGAAGCATGTGGCTCTGATATGAGTTCATAAGTGTTGTCAGCACACATCAGTGGCATTCCTACAGAGTCTTGACATTGGTTCTCCTGGGATTTTGCACAACGTTTGTAATTGGGCAAACATGGCTTTATGCAGATACATACCACAAATCCTGCACAAGCCAGGACTTTGCCAAGCTCACCCTTTACCTGACCTCTGCTTCCATGTATAGGGGCCCTTCCACCTGTTGACTACCCTTTCATTACAGAGCTTCTGTTACCTCTTATGTCTTTTGGTTACCTATAGCCCCATTCTAGCCCAACTCAGAACTTACAACTGCTTCTTCTCAGCCAACCAACCAGCCATTCCCTTTCCGCTCACCCACATACCCTCTCCCTATCTTGGGCTGTGCCCGTTCCTCATTTTCTTCCCTTGCCTATTTCTTCTACCCATCATCATGCATCCTGACTTCGCTCCATTCCTCATTCTACTCACTCTTCTCCTTCCCTCCTCTAAAAACATTCAGCCTCAAAGTGGTCTAACTTCTGCACCGCTCTCCAGCCTTCCCATCTTCCTCCTTCACTCCTGCACCTACACCCCTCAAATAAGACACTCTTGTGCTTCCAGGATCCCCAACCTCATCTTTCCCCCTCACCTACTGCACAACACTTGCTCTTCTCCTCCACCTCCTGTCACTCTTTCACTTGGCTCCTGGAATGCCCAATCCCTCTGCAACAAGTCTTTCTAAATCACTGATCACTTGACTCTTATCACCCTCAATTCCTCTTCTTGCTATCACAGAAACCTGCATCTCCCTTCATTATTGATAAGGAACCCCACACAGCGACCCTTCCCACTCTCCCTGACCTTTTAGGAAGGGGGGATGTGTAGGGATCATTAAGGCTACTGTTCACATCTTCCCTCCTACTCCTCTCACTGTTATGGCTCTCTATTGGCCCCATGATCCTCTCAAATCCTTCTTCCCATATCTGACCCTTCTCCTTGAATCCCATCATAGCGACATCCCCTTTGTCATGCTGGGGGTTTTAACCTCTCACACCATCTGCAGCCACCCGTCTTGAACTTAAATACCTCTTATCTGACCACTCCCTTTACTCCATCAATAACCATCCTACCAACTCTTTCTTTCATTGACTCTCCTCCTCTGATGCCTCCATTAACCCCTCTCCCTCTATCACTCCATTGTTCACTTTATCATCTCAGTCCCTGCTCTTTCTACTCCTCATCTCCCCACTTCAGTGACTAAAATAAAATTCAGGCAGGGCTTTCTTGCTCCTTACCTTGATGATGTGAAGACCTCTCTCCAGTCCTTTTACCCTATCCATGCCTCTTTCATTGGCTGTGTTTTCTCTGACATTCACTCTGCACTGTCCTGCTCGCACATTCACATCTTCCCGATCACGTTCTCAGCCTTGTACCACATCTGATATTCAGACCCTCACAACAAACATACACCCTGACCTACGACACTTGTGCACATGGCAAACACCTACACTACACCTAGCCTACAAAAATGTCCACTCTAGCATAACCTGTGCACCTGACTCAAAGCCTACAACTTCACAAACCCGATCTCCTCCCTTCACCATTAGCCCTGCAAACCTTTATCTCCCAATCTTCGCTCGCACCTCCCAAACAAATGTCCATCTCTTCCTTGCTTTCTGCTACTGACTTTGCTCACTACTTTTCCTCTACAATCTCTAACAGTTGTGATACTCTCACAGCCCTCCTCTTGTCCCCTCCTCAACCCTCCTTGTGCCCACCACCTCTGACCCTACATCTTCTACTCTCATCTACTTCTTCTGTGCTTCTCTTATTGAATCAGCACCCATATTTCACAGTGCACCCCTATCAACATTTGTACTCCCCAAATGGTCAAGGATTTAGTGTCAATCATGTGCCTTTATCTCTGAGCTCTGTAACCTCTATCTCTTTGCAGGACTCTTCTCTGCTTCCTTCAAATCTGCTACTGTTTTAGCCCTATTGAAGACAGCCACTACTGATCCAAATTTTCCAGCAAACTATCGTCCAGTTTCTCTCCTTGCCCATTAAAGTCCTTGGGCCTCATTACAAGGTGGGCGCAAAGGGATACCGGGCAGCGTTAAGGACATCGGTGCCGGTAATCCCTTTGCACCCTATTCCGAGGTCCCTTAGCAGGTCCCTTCCTTAACGCCTAGTTTTACCAGGCGTTATGGACGGGGCCCATTAAGGGACTTCAGAGCTAATAACGGTACCGCAATTTGCAGTACCGTTATCAGCGCCTTCCCCCTTCCGATTGAGCCCTATGGGGGATGAAATGGCAATGGGGAATGGCTTTTTCAATGGGGACCTACCGGTCCCGCAAAGGTCGGAATAGACCGGTAAGTCCCCATTGAAGGAGGGCAGACTCGGTACCGGTATTGGAGGTAGTCATGGCCCTAATAGCACCATGACTACCTCCAACCTCGTAATGAGGCCCCTTGAGTGGATGGTCTTAGACTGGATCACTAAGTACCTTGAGGATAATGGCCTTGGAGATCCACTTCAATCAGGCTTTTGTAGTAAACACTCCAACGAGACTGCACTCAAACATGTCTCAAACTTTCTCTATGATGTTCGCAACTTTTACACTCTCTTCTATATTCATCCTTTTGGATCTTTCTGACACTTTCAACACTGTTGACCACTCCTCTCTCATACTCACTCCCCAAGACCTTGGGTTTTGCAAATCTGTTCTTGCCTGCAAAACCCCTTAACTGGAAAGTCGATCCTTTAAAATCTCTTCAAACTCGTAAACCTCTGACACCACCCCTCTCTCTGGTTGGTATCCCCCAAGGGTCTGCCCTTGGAAGACCTATCTCACCCCTGAGCTTTCGCTATCACCTTTTTGCTATGACACTGAAATATGTTTCTCATTTCCCTCCTCTCAGTCATCTCAGAAGGGATTACTAACTGTCTCACTGTAATTCGTCACTGGATGGCTCTCCGCTGCCTCATGAGGAACTATTCAAAAATGTAAGTCATCTTTCTTCTGACTTCCAATGCCATCCCTCCTCTTCCATATCCAATCTCCTTCCCTGCTGCTCCACTCAAGGCTTGCAATCTTGGGGTCTTCTTTAATAGTGACCTATGACTGCAACAATTTATCACAACAGCTGCCTTTGTTGCTCGTATTCACCTCTTAAACATTCCGAAAATTTGTCTTTTTTTTACTGATCTTTCTACAAAAACCCTAATGGTCACTCTCATTCTCTGCAAACTTGACTACTGCTCAAGCCTACTCCTAGGCCTTCCTTCCTACCCCCCTCTCTCCCTCTCTCTCTCTCTCTCGCTCCCTCTCTCTCTCTCCCTCTCTCTCTCTCTCTCTCTCTCTCGCTCTCTCTCTCTCTCTCTAAACAGAGAGAGAGAGAGAGAGCGAGAGAGAGAAAGTCAGCAACTTTGCTACCTTTTCTCTCTCTCCCTCTCCCTCTCTCTCTCTCCCTCTCACCCTCTCTCCTCTCTCCCTCTCCCGCTCTCTCTCTCTCCCTCTCCCTCTCTCTCTCCCTCTCCCTCTCTAGAGAGAGAGAGAGAGGGAGAGAGGGAGAGAGCGAGAGAGGGAGAGAGAGAGAAAGTCAGCAACTTTGCTACCTGCACTCTCTACAACCTACCAAGATCCTCCCCTACTTCCACATACCAAAACCATGCTGGTTGACTCTCTTGCACAACCACTCTCTTTTCAAATTCCTCCTATTGTACAAAGCTATCAATGGTCTTGCTCCTCAGAACCTGTCTGATTGTATACCAGTGTACTCACTATCTTGTTTCCTCCGATCCTCTGCATTCAATCTCACTGTCCCATACACTTCCTTTTCCTCCTTTCACTTCCGCTCTTTCTCCCTGCTTGCCATTGCCATAACAATCAAAGCCAGCCCAGCTGTGGATCTCTTCAAAGCTCGGCTTAATCTTCACTTACTTGCCAAAGAGGGAACTCTCCCTGCCCGCTCCATCTCCTCCCTACTTGACCCCACCACCTCCTCAGTGACGCTTAATAATGTAATTTTGTATATTTAAATATGACTCCTCTTTAGTTAGAAGTACTTGCCCCTTAGATTAATGATACCTTTGTAAGTCACCTGTTTTTTTTATGTATACATTTGTTTCTGTTTGCTTTGTTTTATCCCTGATATATGTCCCACATTTGTACACCCTCGTAAACTGGCTAACCACTTGCTCTCATATTTGTGCTATTGTGCACGCACTCTTCGTGGGAATTCTTCTGATATCTGTAAATGTGTTATTGCAAGTCATTTCTGTTTGAAATTGACATCCTTGTTCTTCAAATAATTACAAATACTGTTTCAATTCCTTTTGGGCTGGGGCAATAGCTGAAAATACTGTTCAATATAGCCCTGCACTGGTGCAAAGATTCTGATCTTTGCAGTAGATTCCTCCATAATGAAGGACTTTGATGGCGAGTGTTTTACGTGGGCACATACATCTCAATGCCATAAAAGGCCAGCCACGTTGTGTAATATCTCTGTATTATGCCACCTTATTCTCCTCATTCATTTTTGCATCATTAATGTTCTCTAAATAGATTTCTACCTTTAGTGGTTTAGGTTTCCACTCATAGGATGATTGTTTTACTCCATATTCCCGCAATAGGGCATTTATCTTTTGTTTGTTTGCTCTCAGCTTTATTTAGTGCAGTGCAAGTCTAGCTGTAAAGCAGTGAATCGCTGTGCAGCAAGGAGATACAGTGTGGGGACAATAAAAGGGATTGCAGGCAGGCGTATGGATGCACTAGAAGGAGAGGCTATTAAAGGTACACTTGGGAGGGCGTGGTGAGAAGGGACACAGGATTGCAGGCAGGGCGTATGGATGCACTAGAAGGAGAGATTATTAAAGGTACACTTGGGAGGGCGTGGTGAGAAGGGACACAGGATTGCAGGCAGGGCGTATGGATGCACTAGAAGGAGAGATTATTAAAGGTACACTTGGGAGGGCGTGGCGAGAAGGGACCCAGGATAGCAGGCAGGGCGTATGGATGCAATTAGAAGGAGAGACTATTAAAGGTACACTTGGGAGGGCGTGGTGAGAAGGGACACAGGATTGCAGGCAGGGCGTATGGATGCACTAGAAGGAGAGATTATTGCAGGGCGTATGGATGCACTAGAAGGAGAGACTATTAAAGGTACACTTGGGAGGGCGTGGTGAGAAGGGACACAGGATTTCAGGCAGGGCGTATGGATGCACTAGAAGGAGAGATTATTAAAGGTACACTTGGGAGGGCCTGGTTTGAAGGGACCCAGGATAGCAGGCGGGGCGTATGGATGCACTAGAAGGAGAGATTATTAAAGGTACACTTGGGAGGGCGTGGTGAGAAGGGACCCAAGATAGCAGGCGGGGCGTATGGATGCAATTAGAAGGAGAGACTATTAAAGGTACACTTGGGAGGGCGTGGTGAGAAGGGACACAGGATTTCAGGCAGGGCGTATGGATGCACTAAAAGGAGAGACTATTAAAGGTACACTTGGGAGGGCGTGGTGAGAAGGGACACAGGATTGCAGGCAGGGCGTATGGATGCATTAGAAGGAGAGATTATTAAAGGTACACTTGGGAGGGCGTGGCGAGAAGGGACCCAGGATAGCAGGCAGGGCGTATGGATGCAATTAGAAGGAGAGACTATTAAAGGTACACTTGGGAGGGCGTGGTGAGAAGGGACACAGGATTTCAGGCAGGGCGTATGGATGCACTAGAAGGAGAGACTATTAAAGGTACACTTGGGAGGGCGTGGCGAGAAGGGACACAGGATCGCAGGCAGGGCGTATGGATGCAATTAGAAGGAGAGACTATTAAAGGTACACTTGGGAGGGCGTGGTGAGAAGGGATACAGGATTTCAGGCAGGGCGTATCGATGCACTAGAAGGAGAGACTATTAAAGGTACACTTGGGAGGGCGTGGTGAGAAGGGACACAGGATTTCAGGCAGGGCGTATGGATGCAATTAGAAGGAGAGACTTCTAAAGGTACACTTGGGAGGGCGTGGTGAGAAGGGACACAGGATTTCAGGCAGGGCGTATGGATGCACTAGAAGGAGAGACTATTAAAGGTACACTTGGAAGGGCGTGGTGAGAGGGGACACAGGATCGCAGGCAGGGCGTATGGATGCACTAGAAGGAGAGACTATTAAAGGTACACTTGGGAGGGTGTGGCGAGAAGGGACACAGGATCGCAGGCAGGGAGTATGGATGCAATTAGAAGGAGAGACTATTAAAGGTACACTTGGGAGGGCGTGGTGAGAAGGGACACAGGATTTCAGGCAGGGCGTATGGATGCACTAGAAGGAGAGACTATTAAAGGTACACTTGGGAGGGCGTGGCGAGAAGGGACACAGGATCGTAGGCAGGGCGTATGGATGCAATTAGAAGGAGAGACTATTAAAGGTACACTTGGGAGGGCATGGTGAGAAGGGACACAGGATTTCAGGCAGGGCGTATCGATGCACTAGAAGGAGAGACTATTAAAGGTACACTTGGGAGGGCGTGGTGAGAAGGGACACAGGATTTCAGGCAGGGCGTATGGATGCAATTAGAAGGAGAGACTTTTAAAGGTACACTTGGGAGGGCGTGGTGAGAAGGGACACAGGATTTCAGGCAGGGCGTATGGATGCACTAGAAGGAGAGACTATTAAAGGTACACTTGGGAGGGCGTGGTGAGAGGGGACAAAGGATCGCAGGCAGGGCGTATGGATGCACTAGAAGGAGAGACTATTAAAGGTACACTTGGGAGGGCGTGGTGAGAGGGGACACAGGATCGCAGGCAGGGCGTATGGATGCAATTAGAAGGAGAGACTATTAAAGGTACACTTGGGAGGGCATGGTGAGAAGGGACACAGGATTTCAGGCAGGGCGTATCGATGCACTAGAAGGAGAGACTATTAAAGGTACACTTGGGAGGGCGTGGTGAGAGGGGACACAGGATCGCAGGCAGGGCGTATGGATGCACTAGAAGGAGAGACTATTAAAGGTACACTTGGGAGGGCGTGGTGAGAAGGGACACAGGATTACAGGCAGGGGATACAGGTATCATTTTGCTGTCGTGCCATTCGGAGTTCCCATCTCTCATAAAAGATCTTTATCACTAACCAAATGCTACTGCTGATATGCAAGACATCTCAGCGTCCCTGCCACTAACTCCCAACTACTTTATAACATTGTGTTACAGGAATGTTCTGCTTGAACTATGCAGAACCGATTTAGTTTTCATTTCCGTTGGACCATATTTCCTAGAATCTAATCATTGCTTCTAGAGGAGACCCACTTTTAGGGTGTTTTTTTTATTTCTAATTCCTACTTTACTAGTTTAATCTTGGTTTTCATCTTCTCGGTAATGCTGACATGTTTAGCATTCCTTTGGTGTATGTGTGAAGTGTATACCACAGAATTGAAGGACTAATTTTTCGTCCCTGGGCTGTTTCCAGGGAGTGCATTAGCTGCTCTTTGACTGCTCTTTGACAAAATAGTTGTGGTCTTTTTATTCATAGTGGACGTGTGGGGGTTTCATATTCCAGCCCATACCTGTGGCAAACATACATGAGCAGTTGGATTAGATTTGACTGTAGCGCAATGTTTTAAAAAGAAATGATCAAAGCAGAGGCCCAGGGTAGGAATGTGATCATTCAAAGACAAAAAGGATCTACTGTAAAGAACAGTTTCTCTCTATTAAATGTGTATTGATCTATAAATCTTGCTCTGCCTAATCAGATATTTTTTAACATAATATGTTTTATCAATTAAAATGTTCAACAAATTGTCGCAATCAGATTATTAACATGTTACTAATAGTCTCAACCATTTGTTTACTAAACAAAAATAATGTTACTACTATTCTTTACATTTTGTACACAAAAGAAGATACAAGAAATCATGTAATTCAAGGCTCTGTGCTGTGCTGCCATGCTGCTTACAAATCAAGGCAAGAATTTTACATTTTGCAAACCGAGGCGCATTTTGCAGAAACAATATTTTCATATTTGCAAACTGCATTTGCATCAATGCAAATTCATTGGCAATGTAGATGTACTGGCACTAATTCCTTTTTCACAGGCACAACACTAAGGCAGAAATCGATGTTTCAAATCACCAAAAGGTGATTCGAATATACAATAACATAAATGTGTTTGCTAGTAAAAAATGACTATTTTCAATTATCTAAATGGGAGAACACAGAGAATGGGCTTCTGGAGATGGTGTTGGAGTATATGTAGTGCTCTTTAAATATCAGAAAGAAAGTGCCAAGCTCGCACATACTTTCTGTATCATATTGTATTTCTCATACATGTGGCTACAGCAACCTCTTTGCACCAAAACTAAAAATCAAGAATAAATCCAATCTCTTACAGTTTACTTCCTGTTCTGAAAATGGAGCTCCGTGATATGTTTGTAGAACCAAGTGACTTTGGGGAGACGAGTAGCACCATGCCTTAAATTCAGTTTACTCAAGTCGACATCCTGAAGTGGGACTGTTAAAGGTCAAATTCCTATTGTTTACTTTGTTGCCCATATGTCGATGGTTTAAAATGCTTTATCTCTTCGCGAGAGCTCATGAAGATACATATTAGAGAGGGGCTTGGAGTCAGTCAGCTGCTCTGTGATGCAGAACAACTGGTGGAATCTCGATTATAGCAGCAATCCCTCTAAAGGCTCAAGTGCAACTATCTACACAGGGTTGAAATGTGCTTGGCGAGAGCTTTGCAGATACTTATTAGAGGGGGTCCCTCATGTCATTCAGCTGCAGAACAAGTGCATCCTGAAGAAAGCACCATATACTATTACAGTATAACCATGTAAGTGAGTGGAGCTGTCTACATTGGGGAGCTATTTTTTGAATGATTCTTTGATTCTTTTCAGAGCATGTTTTGTTTCCAGACTGCTTGTACATTGATGTCATAGTTCAGTTTCAGGCTGCATTAGAATGTGATTTAATAACAAAATAGCTAGGCTCCCAATACATAACATTAATTTCAAGCAGTATTTTTCCTGACCATCATCGTTGAATTGAAGACATACCCTACAAGTGCTATGTCTGGCAGCTGGCTTTCTCAGGGAAGATAAAAGTGCATAGAGATATTACATGGATATTCAAATGATGTAGTTCACCAAACAGCCAACAGATGTCCTAGCAATGGAAAACAATGATGCATGGGAGCTAGTTAAATTGTGATTCCGACTTTAGTTCTCTAAACAGCCAACAAATGTTCCCACAATGAATAACACTGAACTCAAGGGACAGAGGCAATTTTGCTGTACGTTTAATGCACTTAATACTGGGGAATGAAGCCACAAAGCAGTGGTCATATAGCTGCTGAATGATTGATGACCCCTTTCAATATAAAGATTGAAGATCAAACATGAAACGTGTACAAATTAGAATGAAAATACAGTGTGGCAGAAAAAGAGATGACATGAGCTATAATGATTCTGGGGAGGAGGGGGGCAAGGTAGGAAAGGTGCACAGAACACAAGGAACACCAATGGCGAAATAAACCTGGCCCCCTCACTGTAGGAAAATGCAAAGTTGCTGCCCATGCCTACCAAAACACTATTGTTGAAGCCAAGGCAAAAAATGACAACTCTCGTAATAATAAAGCTAAATCCTCATCAAATGAATTATTAAAGATTCTTAAAGAACTTGAAAATCATACCACGCCTTTCCCACCATTACTAAAGATTCAGCTTGGCGCCCGATAAAATTCAAGATTAATTCTTGATTAAAACCACTGGTCACCAACGGAATATTGCGAACCAACTGACCCGCATAGCTCCTAACAAAAAGCAGTCCTCCTTTAACACCATAACAAAAGGGATCCCTACGCCACCGATTCCCAAATTTGAATTTCATTACTGTACTGAGCTAGAAGTTCATGACATTATCAGGAACCATAGATCCACCACATGTGCAGGGGACTCATGCCCAACTAATACCTTGAAAGCTTGCTGCATGTCCTCACTCCTTGGATTACTAGGATGATTAACATGCCCTTCAGGGATGCCATAGTGCCCGCATCTTCCTGAGGGGGAGAAGCGTAGGAGCCTGTAGCCGTATTATTGGGGGAGAAAGCTCCTACTGACACACATATCATATGGAGTTCTGTGCAACCTCTTGGGAATTGGTAAAAATGGCTGTTGAGGTCTGCAGGGTCTGGAGCCTGTTGGCTGGCGCCTTAGTTTTGGTAGACCAACTTATTCTCCATGGGGGTTGGTAAAGCATCTAATTTGCAGGCCAGGATATACATGGTGATTGAGTTCTCCAGGCAAGTGAAGCCCATGTATCTGATTCTGGGTACGTGTCACTCGCACAGCGAGATGGTTACTCCTATCGGAGTAGGAGTGATCTGTACCTTCAGCTCCGATAGGAGTAACAAAAACTAAGGTGCCAGCCAACAGGCTCCAGCCCCTCCAGACCTCAACAGCCATTTTTACCTGTTCCCAAGAGGTGCACAGAACTCCATATGATATGTGTGTCAGTAGGAGCTTTCTCACCCAAAATTACGGATACAGGCTCCTACGCTTCTCCCCCTCAGGAAGACGCGCCACACCCAACCCAGTCCAGGGAGACCCGGTCCAGGCCCATGAAGAAGGCTATTTGACCATCTTGCCAAAACGTCACGGGATAGAACATCTATAGGGAAAGAACCCCTGTCCCGCTTCATTATTTGATCTACATCCAGACATAGACCGATGACTAGGTCACCCCTTAATCTGTCAACTCTGAACACCCAGTGCACCTCAAAAATATAAAGAAGGATGCATTAATGACAACTCTTGAATCTGATTGTTACAGTATTGTTTGTAGGGTTGCCTTCCGATACATTAAATGCAAAGAAATGTTTTGTATATAAAGGCGAACCGCAACTGTTTTTACTGTCTTGTAATTGACCTGCACGTTTGTGTATGTATTTATACTTTACTGTTCACTCGATTGTGTTTTCAACATGTGTTTTTCTTCTATAACCTACAAAATATGAATATAAGAAAAATGCAGAACCTGTTGTCTCCCCACAAAAACGTCTTACACTTGTAAAAACAAAGTGCGGAGATGGGTCTGCAATATAAAACACTGGCTAAATAATAAGAAGCTAAGTGTACTTAACAAGTGTTTTTGCTCCTCTTCTTCAAATGAAAGTAAGCTAAATACAGATCTTCGTATACAAAGCATGAAAAATACAAAAGCCTTTACAGAAAATGTGTATGTAAAGAGGTAAACGTATGTGGCAGGACGCCACCCCTTTTGTTTCTACATCTGTGATGGCATCAGACATAATGGGCCTCATTACAACCTTGGTGCTAAGTGCACCAACTTTACCACCATGGTGTAAACTCCGTTTACACCATGGTGGATGGCGGATTTACCGCCCCATTCCAAGGTGAGTGGGGCGGTAAATCCCCATTTCCCATTTTCCCTTCCCCATTCCCATTTTTGCCCCATAGGGCATAATGGGAGTGGGGAAGGCGCTAATTACGCCGCCGTAAATTACGGCGGCGTAATTAGCACCATGGCAGGTTAGCGCCATGGATTTTAACGCCTGCTAAAAGCAGGCGTTAAAATCAGAATCAGGCGTTAAGGGTTAACGGTGGCGTTAACCCTTAACGCCTGAGTTGTAATGAGGCCCAATATCATTTATTACTTAGTTAATAAAAGCTTTGAATAGCTAAATAACAATTTAGGCTGTGGCCTTTGCCATGGCCAAGGCTGTGGACCGAGTGCATGACGACGACCATTGCTAGTGGCTGGTTAGTGTTGTACAGTGGGCATGACCAAAGGCCATAGCCACTGGCCATGGCCTAAGGCCATAGATAGTGGCCCCTTAATGTGTTAAAATATACAGTGGGCACAGCCAAAGGCTGGGACCACTGCCTATGGCTGGAGGACATGGCTAGTGGCTGATGAGTGTTGTAAAATATACAGTGGGCATGGGGTGAAGGCTGTGGACTCTTGCCATGGCTTGCCCCTTAATATTGTTATAATATATCTGGGGGATGGCCAAAAGGCGTTGCCACTGGCCACTGGACAGTGGGCCATGCCCAATGTCCATTTGAAAGCACTACCAGACCAATAGCCATGGCCCTTGCCATGGGCAGTGGGCACAGCCTTTGGCGTGCCCACTTTATATTTTAGAACACTACCCGACCACTAGCCATGGCCTTCACCCAGGGCCAGTGCTTTGCCCATGCCCACTGTCAATTTTAAAACACTACCAGACCACTAGCCATGGCCTTTGGCAGTGCCCACTGGCCATGGCCAAAGGTCATGGCTAGTTGTCTGGTAATATTTTAAAATGGACAGTGGGCATAGCCTTTGGCCACTGGTCTGGTAATGCTCTAAAATAAGCTATGCCCTGCCCACAGGCAATGGCCATTGGTGCAGAACAAATCTATGGAATAAGCAAACCCTGGACATTCAAGGAAAAAGCTTTAGTTGCAAGGACGTTAAGGTGAGAACTTAACACAACAACACCTCTGAAATTCAACTAAAGCCACTTACAATGTTCACCCCCTGTTGTGTAGCCTATGACCACAAAGATGACATCACTGATGACACCACTGATGACATTAATAATAACATCCTCTATGACATCACTGATGGAATCTCTGATTACATAACAACATTAACCAGCTATGGCTAGTGCCCACAGCCTTTGACTGTGCCTACTGTAAGATATATTTTGGGGTTATATCTATTAATTGTTTTTCTTTTTTATTATGGTGGTATTTGGTGGTATTTTTATAGTCCTTGGAAATATACTGTGGTAAGTAAACCCATTGGGGAATTTTTATAGTGGTGAGACTGATTTCAGAATACTACCTAGTAATTATTTTTTACTAGGGTCACTAACAACAACCGAATACTGGACTTAATGCACTCTGAATAGATGGCTCATGCTCTCTTGTGGTATCTTATGTATAATACGACAATATGCCCTTTTGGCAAAATTTCAAGAAATGTAAAGCATGCAATTGAAATACTGCACATTCATTCAGCCTCTCAAGATAAGCAACTCACTGCGGCTACTTTGCTTTGAGATGTTTCTTACCACATGTCTGCATCTCTCTAAACATGTCAAATGAAAGGAACTGAATGCAGAATAAATATGAGACTGAATTACTTTTTTTAAATGTGTTCTTTATCGTAAAACAGAATTATGCAAGTTACACAGAGTGACACTTATGCCCACATTGTACTGCACAGTGCAAGTACATTTCTTCTTGCAATGGCTTTCAGCGCTCTATCTGTGCAAAGCCCTGCCAATTGACCTTGTCTTCATAAAACTTGGCAAGAAAATACCCTTTTAAAAAACAGTAAGGCTTTGAGAAATATGAACACAGTAGTACATGCATGTTGAAATTAGAATCGCTAATACAGCACCTAAAATGAATAGACCTATTTAAACTGCACTACAAAGAAAAAATAAATCTGTTCGCGATATTCCCGACTCAGCTTGGCGGTGAAATCTTTCCCAGATTTTCTGCCTGTGTTGTGCAGGGACAACCCAGATAAGGATCCTCAAAACTGCAATTTTTCTAACGACCATCAACCCAGATAAGGACAGCTTCAGTTTTAGTCAGCTTCCCAGCACCGAACTCCATCTGCCCAGCCAGCCTTCTGCTCCTTCGTCCGTCAGTGCACGAAGAGGAATACCCCTCTATGATGCTTCAACTCCCTTTTCTATCACACCCCTGTCAATCACGAGCACCTCCCCTTGTCAAGCTCATCCCATTAAGACTCACATGATCTTTCTTTCTCATTGTGCTAACTGCACTGCTGGAGAGAAACATGTTTCATTTTTCTCTTGTGCTTTCTGCTCCAAAACAAAGCCATGTTTTCAGCAGAACGGACCTTCACATTTTTCAGCTTTCCACACAGCGCGAATCCAGCCTGCACATTTAAACTCCATTTTACTTCCCATTTTCAGAGCATTATGTATTTTGATCAGTCTGCATCCAGCTTATTTCATGAGCTAATTTGCACTATGTGTTATTATTATGGAATTCAGTTACATGTCAAATGAGTTGGGTTAAGTATTATGTTAGATTTAGGTTAGTATTATATTCAGTGCAGTTCAGTTCATTGAAATATCTTCATGAAACAAAGTGCATTTTCAAGCCTCTATTTAATTCTGCCTGAGACTCAGACCCTTGAGTCCAGCAATGAGTTTCATGCCCCGGGCCCCAGTTCAAGATCAAACCCTTGCTAAAATGTGCATGCTGAAATGCTGAGTCTAACTGTTGAAATACAGAGTCCATAATACTACCCTCCCTCCTTTTATTTCTGCTGGAATATAGCCCAGAATCACTGCAGGAACAACAAAGACATATGCTCTAAAACACATATGCTCCTCCCAATAACCACATCTTAATAGTCAAAAATAAATAGCATACAAATGGTAATATCCATACACGAGAAACATTATGTATATATCACCAGTATTGAGCAACTAAGTCTTGATTCTCGATCAAAAGAAAGAAATAAACCTTTAAGAAAAAAAAATTGTGTTAAAAAATTTGTTTTTTTTAATGTATCTTTTTTTACTTTTTTGGATCTCTTGATCACCTTTATCTTTTTTTTTGATTGGTGATCCGTTTTCTTTTTTGCTTTTTGTAAATATTTTTGGAAAATCTTTTTATTTTTGTTGATTTTCTTTACATTTTTATCTCTTGATCACCTTTATATTTTATCTTATTTTAATTGGTGATCTGTTTTTTTAACAATTTTTAAAAAACATTAAAGAAATGTTTCATTGGCCTCTGTCAGATGTAAAAACCAGTAAAGCTCTGTTCATAATAACAGTAAAAATAGTTTGTGATAAAAAATAGTTTGTGATAAAAATAGTAAAAATAGCCTGTGATAAAAACAGTCTGTGATCATTAAAAAAAATCACACAGGAAACTGTTCTTGGTGGAACTCCTCCACTGCGGGACATCATGGGACTTCTTTCGGGGTCATCATCTTCACATCTTTTGGGATCATCATCTTCACCCCCTTCTTCGGTACTGGGGCCTTTCCAGGGGACTCCAATCCAGTGGTATCCTCCAGGGATCTGGCGTTCCACGTATCCAGCGCTGACGGGGAAAACAATTATTTTTCTAGAGTAAAAAGAAAAGACAACTTAAGTATCAAGCACATCAAAACTTCTACTTTTCCTTTCTCACTGGGATATCTGAAATCAAATTCAGTTATGCACACAAATACAGATTATACCAAATAACATGTCATGCAGCCATTGATTAACTGAAAACAACATGAATTAAGCACACTAATATCACATGGTATTTTTCAAATAACAGTCTCAAACACAATACACCTTTCTCTTATCTGTTTACTTGTATTTTTGTTCCCTCTCGTGGCATATTTTACCTCTTTAATCCTTTTGATATCTTCGCACTATTTACACCTATCCACCCTCTACGGCAATTCTATTTTTTTACTCCATGCTAGTTTCAACACCCTCTAGTCTTTTTCACTTCATGTTTCGGGTGAAAGGGCTTAATCTGATTAAAGTGGACAAACTGCCTTCTTTTTAGCAATTCCGTAGACCATAGATGAAATCTTAACTACAATCCTTTATGGCCCTTGGGATGCTGCAAGTTTTTATGTTTCCCCTTCCCGAAATTAAACTTGTATACCTGGTCTCCTATTTCATATTCTCTCACAGATGTCTTCCTATCATAATATGTCTTCGCATCGTCAGTGGCCCTTTTCAAATTTTGCTGTGCAAACGCATATTGCAAGTGCTTTCTCAATTCTTCCACATATTCATGAATTGTGGATGCATTTTAAAGCACCTGTTCTTTTTTTCTGTAAAGTAAGTGTTTTGGCAGAACCATTTTCCTTTCTGTCAATATTTCATGAGGGCTGAGGTTTGTTGATTTAGAGGGTATCGGCCTGACAGCCATTAGTACCAATGGAAGCCACAAATCCCAACTAGATCCTGCTTCAGCTATAAACATTTTCAACATATCAACTATCAATCTGTTACACTGTTCCACTCCACCTGAAGAGGAGGGCCAGTAAGAAATGTGTAGCTTTCTCTTTACACCCAAAATCTGCCATATTTTTGTCATCAATGTACTAGTGAAATGACTTCCACAGTCTGACTCTATACTTTGAGGTAAACCAAATGAAAAAATAGGAATTACAAGTAAAGTGGCTGCTGTTTCTGAACTGCAATCTGGAGCTGGAATGCACTCCACCCACTTGGACGTTAGACAAGTGATTGTCAGCATGTACCTATTTTCTTTTGCTGATCGCCTCCTAGGCCCGACATAGTCGACTTGTAAATAAGACCATGGGAGTGTCAAGCCCCTTTTCATCAATGGTGCTCTATGAGCCAGTGATGCAGACTGGAATGGTGCACACACCAAACACCCTCTGGTGCAGAGCCCAACATCTTGGCACATGTGTGGCCAATAGGTGAAATCTTTTAAAATTTCAAATTTTTTTTTGTGAACCTCTGTGTCCTGCAATTATGGCATTGTGGGCATGATGTAACATCAATCCCCGAAATGACCAAGGCACTACCCATTGGATTTGGCCTGTCACATATTCTCTAGTCATCAGTCCATCTTGTAACCTAATTCTGTTTTTTGTTTTTTAATAGCACCCTTAATTCCTCCTTCCCTTTGCAGTCCTCTTCAGTCAGAGGATTTTTTTCTGCATCTAGCAAATGGTTATAAAATAAACCTCCAATAAGATATTCCTTTTGCGCTTTGATCAAGTCCTGATCTGGAGTATCGAAACTCCACTGTGCTACAGACTGTTCAACTGCTTTTGGAGTTTTGGAACATGTAATCGCATCTACCTGTATTTCACCAAGCAGGTGTTCAATACGAAATAACTCCACTTTTACATCTTCAATTTTGGCTATTTGATCTGCCTTATCATTTCCTTCCTTATCCTCACCTGGTGTTTTCAAATCACCCCATATTTTCCTCCAATGGATTATCAGGTCATTTTCTGATACAAGCTTGTCTATAGCTTGAATCATCTTGCCATGTTTAGTGGCTTCTTGTTATAGGTGAGCATAACTTTCACTTTCCAGCCAGGTAAATATTCCAAAAAACTATTTTGTGCATAATCAGACACAGTTGTTGAGGTAGGAGTGGGCATCAGTGGTAATACATTTGTGTGTGATGATCAGGGGCTTGAATATGATTCTGGCGTGGATGGGTAGCCAATGTACTATTCTCCTAATGTGGGAGATATGTGGGAGATATGGTCATTTCTCTTTAATCCAATGGCTGCAGTTGTGTGTTTAGCTAAGTTGATACTAGTAGTTGCAGTATTTTACAATAGTTACAATAGTCAAGTTTGGAGAGAAAAAGGGCTCAAACTAAGGTAAGGCAGTTTTGTGGGGGAGGGGGGATTGGCAGCTGAGTCCGATGAGTTTGGCGGTGTAGGCCGTAGAGGAGGAGAGGGCACAAATATGTTTGGTCATAGTTAGGTTGTAGTCTAGATATACAAAGAGCGTTTTAACCTGTTTGAGTACTGGAATGGAAGTTCTTTCGATGATAATGGCTGAGTAATTGGCGTGGAGAGTTTTTAGATGGGAGTGGGGGGGGGGGCCTAAAATGAGAATCTCTGTTTTTTCATCGTTGAGACACAGGCTATTCGTGGCCATCCAGTTTTCTATGATTGCATAGATTTTGTTAATGTTTGTGGTATCTAGATTATAGTCTCCCGTTATGGGGATGAGGATCTGAGTGTCATCTGCAAAGTTGGTGTAAATGACAACCATGGCGTCAAGAGTGACAAACCGGAGTATGGTATAGGCGTTGTATAGAGTGGGCGAAAAGCAGGAGTTTTGGGGGACCCCTAGGGGAACTGGTATGGGGTCAACCGCCTCATCACCAATGCATACTCTCGAGGTGCATTCCGATAGGAAGGACTTAACCCAGAGGGTGGCATCTGTAGTGATATTGAAATGTTCTGACAGCGCAATGCACAGTTTGTCATGATCTACCAAGTCAAATGCAGCAGAGAGGTCGAGTAGGAGGAGGATACACATCTTCCCAGAATCTCTTATGGTGTCCATCTGGATTTTGAGGTCTTTTAGGGCCGTTTCTGTGCTGTGTTTAGGTTGGAAACCTGATTGTCTGGCTCCTTACAGATGGCTCCTTTCTAGATACTCTTGGACTTGGGTGTAAGCTATTTTGTCGACTATTTTTAAAAGGAAGGGGACCGTCTTAATGGGTCTGTAGTTGGTGGGTATACAAGGGTCCAGAGAGGGTCTTTAAAGAAATGGGGTTAGGCACGCTTCCTTGATATTGGTGGGGACAGAATTGGTGGTGAAAGAGGAGCTAATGAAGTTGGTAATGATGGGTGCTAGGGTGGGGGCACAGAGTTTGACTGGGTGAGCAGTCCCCTTTACAATTGGATGGTTTCAGTGTGGAAACGGTATTGAGAACCTGGTCTTGTGTAATGGAGGTGAATTTGAATTGGGAGGCTGATTTGCCCGCTTCTGAGTCAGGCGCAATGGGGGCGTATTTTTGCTGAGCAGTATTTTCCTTTTCCTTAGTATTTTATCCTGTAGGGTACAGACTTTAGCAGGTAAGGCGTCCCGGATGGTAGTGCACCAGGCTTTGCTTGAGTTAGTGGGAATGGAAGAAGGGATGGGGGATTCCCATTCTCTGAGTCTGGAGAATAGTTTCTTTGGAATTGGATGAGGTGTTGTTTATGCAGGTATTTAGGGAGCTAGCTTTGTGGGTTATCACTGCTGATGTGTAGGTTTTGTTAGCTACCATAAGTGAGTTTTTTAGGGTAGTGGTTGGGGATTTTTTGTGTAGATGCTCCAGCGCTCTTTTATTTTGGCACAGGACAGTGAGCTTTTCATTGAACCAGAAGTTGGATCGTTTGGCATTTTGGGAAATTTTTGACATGAGGGGGGCTACTGAGTCAACAGTTGACTTCAGGCAGTTATGGTAGATAGTGGAGATGCTATCAGGGCTAGTGTTATTTGGGAGGTGGGCCTTGAGGGTATCAATCAAGATGGGATCCAGATTTTCTGCTGTAAGTTTGCTGAAGAACTTTGCCTGGCCGTTGAGCCAAGAAGATGGGTTGCGGTGTAGACAGACAATCTCTTCTGTTTAAGGGGGACCCTCATAGATGTTATCCAAGTGTTTTAGAGGGTTGCATGTGAACTGGTCCAAATCATTTCTATTTCTGTTCAAGCAAATGCCTGGGGCAATACCTCCTGGATGCAGATTCACCTTGATGGCTTCCGGTATCTGGTTATCCATATCGATCACGACCCAAAATGCTTCTTAAAACTCAATTTGGCACCCGTGATGGCAAACTTTATCAATCATGTCAAGTTTTTGGAGATCCTTCCTCTCTCTCTCTGCTGGGGTGCTGTTACGCTCACCTGGCTCCCACAGAGGCGTCGATCGGAACTGGACAGCTGCAGTCTCCACCAATGTGACGCGTAGGGCCGAGATGACAGACTGGACTGGCCCACCTAGCTTCGTTTGCTTGGCCCGTAGGAATATTCTTCTGCAAATGGAGAAAGGGCAATAACCACCCGTGGAGTTGAGCGTAAATCCCCCCACCCCCGCTGTTCTCCCCACAGATCACCTTTGATGTCCCCTCTTATAGTTTCACCTGATGGTTTGAAAAGATGAGCTCTCCATCTTGCATTGAGCTCAGGGGCGCATTGATAACCAGTTGCTTCACTGGCTCAAAGGAATTGGTGAGTTCCAGAACAATATTGACTTCGAGATTCCCGGCAAGACGCCGTAAGTATAAAGTTCGTAAGAGTTCAAATGCCTGACTTTCACTCTTGTCCGATTCCTTGCAGGTTGCAGCTTGACCCTAATGAAAAGTTCCTCGTGGCAACCGGTAGTATTCTGGTAAGGATTTGTATTTTCCAACACAGTTCGATAAAATAATGTCAATATGTAACCTGTTGCTTTCTCCCTTATTCAGGCGCTGAGAGAAAGTATGAAGTCTCGGGGAATAATACCTCCGGCGGTAAAATCAGGTAAGTCTATTGTGGAGAGGAGGGTTCCCCTTGTTAGTCCCTTTGTTTCACCTTGTTGTCCTTTTGTTTCCCCTTAGGGGCCCCCTTAGAGGCCGGGGTTCGGTGAAGATGCAGTGGAAGCTGCGCCGACCCGTGAAGAGGAATAGTACCCCCGGTGGTAAAATCAGGTAAGTCTATGGGGGGGTAACTAATATTTCTCTGTGTATTCCCTTGGCTCACCTTGCTGTTCTTGTCTTCTGCCGGAGTGAGGAGGGAACATGCAGGAGGATGCGGTGGAATGTGAAGATGCTGCGAAGGCCGGTGAGTTCAGTGCGGCGCTGCAGCAGGCGAGGCGATGCGCATAAAATAACTTCTTTCTTCCAGCTCGAAGGCGGGATGGATCGGGAATTCAGGTAAGAATGAAAGGTATTGCTCTTGTTCTAACCTTTTCTCCTTCTTTCTCCCTTTTTCTAGGAGCTCCAAACTCGAGGTGGGCGTGGCAGAAGGCTGGATGCAGACTTGCAGGCATGGTGAGCGTTACGCTGCTGGATGCAGAATAACGCAAAGCGTGTGCTGCTCTTCGGGCATGGTTTAAATAGCCTCCAAAGTAGTCCCAGGTAAGTATTCCTCTCCAGCCCCCCCGAGTAAAAAAATAGTCCCTAAGTAAAGTAGTCCCTTCCAAGCCTCTTTTTGCTTGGAGCTCTTGCAGCATGGTCTGCATTAGGTAAGTTTGCAGCATGGTCTGCATGAGGTAAGTTTTAATCTATGAGCCTGGCGCCTATGGTGCCAGGACTGGACCCAAATAGCCCCTAGCAGGGGTTGTTGGGCATGCTTAGGATAACTTGATGCCTGCTTCCGGGGTTTCTGGACTTGGTCTGGATCCCCGGGAGAAGCCTCATGACAGCACCCCCCCCCCCCTAAGGCCCCTCCTAAAGTCGTTCTTCCCTGTGGTTTCGGTTTGTTTGGGAAATTCCGGTGGAATATTTTCACCAATCGGGGTGCATGAACATGGTCACTAGGTTCCCATGACCTTTCCTGTGGTCCGTAACCTTTCCAGTCGATTAAATAAAAGAGTTTTGACTTTATCAGCTTGGAGTCCAGGATGTTCTTAACTTCAAATTCGGGTTCTCTGTCTACAAGGATAGAGTCTGGTGGCTTGGTTAGTCTTGTCCCTGGTTGCACTGGCTTCAAATGTGACACATGAAAGACGGGGTGAATTTGCATATTAGCAGGTAAGTCCAACTTGACAGCCACCGGGTTGATAATGGCCTTAATAGAGTAAGGTCCCAAATATCTGGGGTTAAAGGACTGTGTTCCCTTTAGAGGTATATGTTTTGTGGCTAACCATACTTGGTCCCCTATCTGGTATTGTGGAGTATCACTTCTATGCCGATCAGCATCTTTCTTGTATTTTTCTTTGGCCTGTTTTAAATGTGTAGTTGCTTCCTTAAAGGCTTGTGTAATCGTAGCGTGCAGATGGTCCACTGCGGGTATTTCTAAGTGTTGGGGTGAGTCAAGGTCTGAGGTTTGAGGATGGTGCCCATATAAGGTATAAAAGGGGCTTTGTCTAGTTCCAGAGTGTACTGAGTTATTGTATGCATATTCGGCGATCCAAAGAATGTCTTTCCAATTACTCTCAGTCTGATGTAACATACAACGCAGGTATTGTTCGAGAGTCTGGTTGGTCCTCTCCGTTTGACAATCGGTCTGGAACCTCACATCGATTTGCGCCAATTGACAGCATTTTTTCCAAAAATGTGAAATGAATTGACTGCCCCGGTCAGAGACCAATATGGACGGAAATCCGTGTATGTGAACAATGTTTTCGAGGAACTCCTTGGCCAGGATTGAAGCTGAAGGTAATCCCTTTAAAGTAATAAAGTGGGCCATCTTGGAAAAAAGATCCACAATAACTAGAATGGTGTTAAATCCACTGCATGGGGGTAGATCAGCAATAAAGTCTAACGATAAGGTGTGCCATGGTGTAGGTGGAATGTCTAAAGGTTGTAAGAGTCCAGCTGGTTTTTTCTTTTGACTTTTGTTTTGGGCGCAAATGCCACAAGACATCACAAATGATTTAATATCCTTTCGCCAGGTGGGCCACCCGAATTGTCTTTTAATTTTAGCTTCAGTTTTTGAAATACCTGGGTGCCCCTCCATTAGGGAATCATGATAACGGGAAATGACTAGCTCTTGTAGTTCCTTGTGTGGCAGAAATAGCCGCCCTTGGTAATAAGGCAGATCATTGGTGACAGAGTAGTCCGGGCCTTTTTTTACCCAGTCCTGCAGGGCTGTAGGATCAAAGAGTTGCTGGATCTTAACCTGAATGTCCTCTAGTTTCTGTAGAGTAGTCATGCCAAGAATTCTTTGTTCGGAAATTATAGGTACTGGTTCTGGGTTCACTTCTGCCTCTCCCATCCCTATTCGGGATAAGGCGTCTGCTTTACCATTCTTACAACCTGGTCGATAGGTTATTACGAAATCGAACTCGGCAAAGAACAGTGCCCATCGGAGTTGACGTGACGATTGGGCCTTGGCTGTCTTTAAATACTGCAAGTTCCGGTGATCAGTGATCACAGTAATGGTATGCCTGGCACCGAGAAGATAGTGCTGCCAAGCCTTGAAGGCAGATTTAATGTCTAATAACTCCTTGTCAGTAACCGCATAGTTTAACTCGGGTGCCGAGAACTTTCTGGACCAAAATGCTACTGGATGAAGCTGGCCAGTTTCAGGGTCCTTTTGAGACAGGACAGCTCCCATGGCTAGACTGGATGCATCAGTTTCCACTATGTATGGAAGTTCAGGGCACGGGTGCTTTAATACAGGTGCAGACGTGAATTTCACTTTGAGCTCTTGGAAGGCATTTTCAGCTTCTTCAGTCCACATAAAGCGTTTATTTTTTCGCAAGAGTGCTGTGATGGGACGTACAACATGTGAAAAATCCGGGATGAATCTGCGGTAGAAATTGGCAAAGCCGAGCATGCTTTGTACTCTTTTAACTGAACTTGGTGATGGCCACTTAAGGATTGCGTCCACCTTTCGTGAGTCCATTCGGACTCCTTTTGGGGTCAGGATAAACCCAAGGAATTCAACTTCTGTGGCATGAAAAACGCATTTTTCCAGTTTTGCATATAGTTTGTGCTGGCGCAATTTCTCAAGGACTGCTCGGACATGCTTCACATGGTCAGATTCTGAAGAGGGGTATACTAGAATATCATCGATATATACGACAACACAAAAGTCAATGAGTTCACGAAGGACATTGTTCATGAAGTATTGGAAGGCTTCTGGTGCATTGCACAACCCGAAAGGCATCACCTGGTATTCGAATAACCCATACTTAGTGCGGAAAGCAGTCTTCCATTCGTCGCCTTCTTTTACACGTACCAGATGGTATGCCCCCCGGAGATCTAATTTAGTGTGTATACAAGCGTCCGTCACTTGGTCTAGTAGTTCAGGGATCAGAGGCAATGGGTATCGGTTCTTAACAGTTATCTGGTTCAATGCGCGGTAGTCTATGCACGTTCTGAGGTCACTTTCCTTTTTGGGCACGAAGAACAAAGCTGAAGATGCAGGGGACTTGGATGTGCGAATAAAGCCATTGGCAAGGTACTGGTCTAAGTATTGTCATAGGTGAAGGTTCTCAGGTTCCGTAAGGGCATAGATCCTGCTACAAGGGGGTTGTGCACCGGGTATGAGATCGATTTGACAATTGTACGATCTGTGAGGAGGTAAGGTGTTTGCCTGTTCTTTTTGGAAGACATCCTGGAATTCTTGGCATTCTGGAGGTAGTTGCATGACTGCTGTGGTTACTGTGGCCAGGCCTGCGCTCTGACTTTTCTTTGGGTAACAGGTTTTTGCACAATCCGGGAAGGTTATTCTCTTCTCTCGCCAATCAATACAAGGATTATGTGTTTCCAACCAAGGTATCCCCAGTATTATTTGGAACTGTGGGGCTTTGATTAGATCAAACACAATAGTCTCTCGATGCCCATCCTGACCCAATAGTGTCATCTCTGCGGTGGAATGGGTTACAGGCCCAGAGGCAATTTCAGTTCCATCGACTGTGGTGATGACATCTGAGGTGGTTTTTCGGCAGAGAGGTAGATTCATCCTGGAAGCCAATTCATAGTCCACATAGTTTCCTATGGCCCCGCTATCAATGATTGCCCTTACTGCGTGCATATGCGATGGCTGCCCTGGATCTACGAGGACCATTGGTATGATGAAATGCGAGGTCTGAGTATCCTTCTTCAAGCTCGGCAAGTGGACCTCTAAGCTTGTCGGGCGTGGTCGATTCCTGAGTCTGACTCCATATGGCTTTATCAGCAGCTCCTACCACTTTCTTGGGTGGTTTTACAGGGCAATCCCATAGAAAATGCCCAGAAGTTCCACAATATAGACACAATTGCATTTGCCGTCTCCTTTCTCTTTCCTTCTGGGTTAAGGATCCTTTAACCCCTCCGATTTGCATGGGTTCTGAAGCATCTGCTCCTTTGGGGTTAGCGTGGGTTTTGACCAACACCCGATTCTCAAACTTGGCTCGATCAGCCTTTCTGTTCTGAAGTCTGTGATCTAACTGGACCACTAAGTCTATATATTCAGCGCAGTCTTGAGGTGGGGTCACGACTTGAGCCAAGACATCCTTGAGTTCTCCTCGAAGCCCTCGATGAAATAACGTGATTCGTTTTACCTCAGGCCATCCAGTTTCCACTATCAACCTATTAAAGATTGCGATGTAGGATAGAAGGTCCTGGTTACCCTGTCGTAGGGACAAAAGTTTGTTATCCAGGGCCTGTCCTTGGGAGTGCCGGGCAAATAGTCTTTCCATGCTCGTTTGAAAGCCCTGAAAATCCCGAAGAATTGGGTCATCCTGAGTAACTAGTGGAATTGACCAATCAGCTGCACTGCCGCTGAGATATGACAATACAAAGGCTACCTTGGCTTGATCGTTTGGGAAGGCTCCAGGTCTGCATAAAAAGTGCAAGCGGCATTGGTTCATAAACACGGCGAACCTTTTGGGATCTCCGGCAAAGCGTTCGGGTGGAGCTAATGGAATATTTCCGAGTAGGTTTATTTGCACAGGGTTACTCGATAACACAGGAGCTGGATTTCCCCCGGAACCAGGTAGTGGTGCTTGTCCAGCCTGGCTTTGCAATAGTTGCCTAGCAAGGTCATCAGTGCGCTCCTTTGACAAAATCAGTTCTCTCCTAAGAGCATTGGTTTCTTGACGGGCGGAATGCACTTCAGCCCTCAGTTCCCCTAGTAATTGGGCCAATAGGTCAGCCTCTGAGGTATCCATAACGCCCGGGTGGGAATTTGTGGGTAGGCTTCACGTTCTGTTACGCTCACCTGGCTCCCACAAAGGCGTCGATCGGAACTGGTCAGCTTCGGTCTCCACCAATGTGACGCGTAGGGCCGAGATGACGGATTGGACTGGCCCACCTAGCTTCGTTTGCTTGCCCCGTAGGAATATTCTTCTGCAAATGGAGAAAGGGCATTAACCATCCGTGGAGTTGAGCGTAAATCCCTCCACCTCTGCTGTTCTCCCCACAGATCACCTTTGATGTCCCCTCTTATAGTCTCACCTGATGGTTTGAAAAGATGAGCTCTCCATCCTGCATTGAGCGCAGGGGTGCGTTGATAACCAGTTGCTTCACTGGCTCGAAGGAATTGGTGAGTTCCAGAACAATATTGATTCAGAGATTCCCGGCAAGACGCCGTAAGTATAAAGTTCGTAAGAGTTCAAATGCCTGACTTTCACTCTTGTCCGATTCCTTGCAGGTTGCAGCTTGATCCTAATGAAAAGTTCCTCGTGGCAACTGGTAGTATTCTGGTAAGGATTTGTATTTTCCAACACAGTTCGATAAAATAATGTCAATATGTAACCTGTTGCTTTCTCCCTTATTCAGGCGCTGAGAGAAAGTATGAAGTCTCGGGGAATAATACCTCTGGCGGTAGAATCAGGTAAGTCTATTGTGGAGCGAGGGGTTCCCCTTGTTAGTCCCTTTGTTTCACGTTGCTGTCCTTTTGTTTCCCCTTAAGGGCCGGGGTTCGGCGAAGATGCAGTGGAAGCTGCGCCGACCCGTGAAGAGGAATAGTACCCCCGGTGGTAAAATCAGGTAAGTCTATAGGGGGGTAACTAATATTCCTCTGTGTATTCCCTTGGCTCACCTTGTTGTTCTTGTCTTCTCCTTAGATGCCGGAGTGCGGAGGGAACATGCAGGAGGATGCGGTGGAATTTGAAGATGCTGCGAAGGCTGGTGAGTTCAGCGTGGCGCTGCAGCAGGAGAGGCGACGCGCATAAAATAACTTCTTTCCTCCAGCTCGAAGGCGCGATGGATGGGGAATTCAGATAAGGATCAAAGGTATTGCTCTTGTTCTAACCTTTTCTCCTTCTTTCTCCCTTTTTCTAGGTGCTCCAAACTCGAGGTGGGCGTGGCAGAAGGCTGGATGCAGACTTGCAGGCACGGTGAGCGTTACGCTGCTGGATGCAGAATAACGCGAAGCGTGTGCTGCTCTTCGGGCGTGGTTTAAATAGCCTCCAAAGTAGTCCCAGGTAAGTATTCCTCCCCAGCCCCGCCCGAGTAAAAAAATAGTCCCTAAGTAAAGTAGTCCCTTCCAAGCCTCTTTTGGCTTGGAGCTCTTGCAGCATCGTCTGCATTAGGTAAGTTTGCAGCATGGTCTGCATCAGGTAAGTTTTAATCTATGAGCCTGGCGCCTATGGCGCCAGGGCTGACTCTCCATATGAGCCTGGCGCCATAGGCGCCAGGACTGGACCCAAATAGCCCCTAGCAGGGGTTGTTGGGCTTGCTTAGGATAACTTGATGCCTGCTTCCGGGGTTGCTGGACTTGGTCTGGGTCCCTGGGGGTAGGCATCATGACAGGTGCGCTGCCCTGTTCAAAATGTTGATTCTGCCCAACTACCATTATGTCCTTCAAATGCACCTATTTTGAGTCTCAGTGTGTAATTTGATAAGATTGAACGCACCTTGCGGAAATTACTGTGTTATGATTCCCATCCTAGAATAGTGTTAGCCACTCTATATATGCTGATTTGGGAGTGGGGCATAGGCCTCATGATCGTCCGTCTATATGATCGCCATCAAATGGCTTCATGGGGATCACACTCTCCCACATGTCGCACTTGGTGGACTCTCCTTGCCTGATTGCGTTAACCCGCTCCAGGTGCTGTACCGTGGGTGGGGGTAACAGACTCCTAGCAGCGTCGCAGCAGGTTATCCATGTACATCTGGCAGTCACTAAAGCAATTGGTTGATGAGGTATCATGTCATTAAAATCCCTGATCTGGGGTAACAAGGATCTCCCGGGGGGCGGGAACCTAGAATTCGGAAGGAGGTGGGCAAAAAGGAATATTCAACTACTAGAGGACGTGCTTGATGGGGATCAACATCAGACCTTTGAGGTATTGTAGCAGCGATTTTCACTGATAACTGGGGATACATTTTAATATTTGCAGTTTAAACAGGATCTGCGTGATCCGACCGCGGCTGCTTTTACAGCGACGTAAATGTTCGGATTAGAAGTGCACAGACACAAAATGTTCGTACATTTCCCATGCGACATGCAGGGGTGTCCCCTGCATCCCCTGCGCACTATACTGCTTAGTTTAGTGAGCGGGATGTTGCGGGCGACACCTCGGCAGCCCCTGTTTTTTTTTCTTCTTTTTTTCCCTGTTCTGTTGGGAGAGCTCAGGGGTGTCGCCTGCATCCCCCGCTCACTGAAGTGAGCGGGATGTTGCAGAGGACATCCGCCCAGCCCCCACAGCCTTTTTAGATACATTTTTTTCATACCGACCCCACCAAAACACCTAAACACATACCACGAAAAGCTCGTACTTTTGGTAGTTAGAAAGAACTTTTCATGGTGTGTGTTTTAGGTCTTTTGGTGGGGTCTGTAATTTTTTGGGACATTTTGTCCTATTCCGTTTAAACACACTATGACTGTACAGTTCCATGACTCCGAAGACCTCCCCCCACAGTCCCGTTAGAAGCCAACATTAACTATGCATTGATCCCATTGAGGCCCATTTCAGCATTGTATCGGGTTATCCTCAACTTCAGTCCCCACTCCCTCTCAGCCCTCAGATCAAAATGGGAATGTGATATAGGTCCATTGGTGGAGGAGGATTGGCATGATGTTTTAATGGTTCTGCAGGAGACTGGCATTCCTGCTGATCCAGCTGAAATTTCTACAAGGGACCTATTTGCCCGAAATGTGTTATTAAAATGTTCCGGTGCTATGACACCTGAGTGTCTAAGATGTCAAAAAGCGGTATGCAACATACTATCATACATTGAGGTTATGTCCCATGATTCAGAGGTTCTTGGAAGTAGTCTCTTGCCGTTTCACCTCAGCGCTTGATCAGCCATTGCTTATGGACCCAGTATTGTTTCTATTTGTCATTTAGGGAGACTCTGAGTTCTCTCGGAATGAGAAACTCTTCTCGTTCACTGCCTCCATATTAGCAAAATGCAATATTGCGATGTTGCGGGGATCATGAGCCTCACCCACGATGTCAAGGTGGGAAGAGATCTAGATTCTGAAAGAACAAGTATGTAGGTCCAGGGGTTGCCCCCAAATGTTTGGGAACATTTGAGATCGGTGGGAAGCTGAAGGCTGAGTTGTGGGATTGCAGGGAGATTGGGTATGTCTGTGGACTTCTGAGGGGGTATGTGTATGGACACTAGGACGGTCACTGGTCTTTGTTCAGTGTTATTCCATAACTCATCGAGATTCTGAATTGTGCGGATGGTGGTCATGTCTTCTACACCTGTGATGCTGGTTAATTGCTATCTTTTTTTGAAATACCAATAAAAAGTTTTGGAAAAAATAAAAAGAAATCTTGCGATTTAAAACACACATTGTTTATAAATGAGGTATAAAAGCTGGATTTGGCAGTAGTAACACGTTTAATTGTATTGATTCTATTGATTCTAGCTGTACGTAGTAAATAAAAAAGAACTTTCGAATGATGTTTTTTTCCATCGTTTTTCGAAATTTCTTAAAGATCTCTTATAATCAGCAAGTTCTTGACAATGCTAACTTTTAAAATTGTTTGTGGGTCATTTTTTCCACTCAAGTGGGGCTAAGGAATTCACTATATGGGATATTAAGCCATACAATCTATTAAATGTAGTGTTTGTGTCATTTATATTATTAGTTGCAAAACACCTTTGATTGTAGGTTTCATGCTGCACAGATGTGGTAAATGTAGATAAGTTGCTAATGCTCATTTTCTCAATGGTGGAATGCCCAACTTTCTAAGAGTATTGTGAATTAATAGAAAATGCAATAGGAAAGTGGACAGACTAACCAATCAGACTAGTACGTGAATAGGAAAGAAGAGAACCTGGAGTAATTGTAAAGTCCAACCTGTTACCCTGTACATGCTTTGGTTCTTGAACGACTTGTTGCAGTGGGAACAGGGGAACCAGATCCTGAAATGTCATTATAGAATTACAAAATGTATCTGTTGCAAGTAAGTTGCAGTCTGCCAGAAAAACATTCTTATGATAAAACACGGATAACTGAGATAATAAATTGGAGAACTTGCCCAAAAATGGACAACCAGGTAACCCAATGGGACAATAAATCATGAGGGAAAATCTGCAGAAAATGACAATAGTCCAAAATAGGAAAATAAACTTATGGGCAGGTTTTTAGGAGGGATTTGATTTTTGATCATGCATCCTAGACCCCAGCAAGGAGTGCAAACCCATTAGGGTCCCATTTCATCAAAGTAGAAATTAGAAGACAAGGTGAATAAGGTCTTAATTTGGATGGAAAAGTCCAGCGAGAAATCATTGGTGGCATCCAGAATTTCCAGTGGAAAGGATACGGCCAACGGGCAATTCAATCGAGTGCAGCAGAAACATCATTTCCTTTTCTCCTTAGTTTTGGGCTGTGTCATTTGATCCTGGTAGGTAAAAGTTTATTTGGATATAAAATTCCATTAAAACACATACACACACACACATACAATAAATAAATCTACAATAGAATAGAAGTTGCGCCCAATTGCATTTAGAAGTGGTCCCAACTGCATTTAGAAGTTGCGCCCAATAGCCTCTTGGAGAACGCTGAATTTAGAAGTGTACCCAATTGCATTTAGAAGTGTTCCCAACTGCATTTAGAAGTTGCGACCAATTGCATTTAGAATTGTACCCTACTGCATTTAGAAGTGTTCCCAACTGCATTTAGAACTGTCCCCACTTGCATTTAGAAGTGTACCCAATTGCATTTAGAAGTGGTGACCAATAGCCTCTTGGAGAAAGCTGAATTTAGAAGTTGCGCCCAATTGCATTTAGAAGTGGTCCCAACTGCATTTAGAAGTTGCGCCCAATTGCATTTAGAAGTGGTCCCAACTGCATTTAGAAGTTGTGCCCAATTGCATTTAGAAGTTGTGACCAATAGCCCCTCTGAGAAAGTTGAATTTAGAAGTGTACCCAAGTGTACCCAATTGCATTTAGAAGTGTTCCCAACTGCATTTAGAACTGTCCCCACTTGCATTTAGAAGTGTACCCAATTGCATTTTGAAGTTGTGACCAATAGCCTCTCTGAGAAAGTTGAATTTAGAAGTGTACCCAAGTGTACCCAATTGCATTTAGAAGTGTACCCAATTGCATTTAGAAGTGGTGACCAATAGCCTCTTGGAGAAAGCTGAATTTAGAAGTGTACCCAATTACATTTAGAAGTGTTCCCAACTGCATTTAGAAGTTGCGCCCAATTGCATTTAGAAGTGGTCCCAACTGCATTTAGAAGTTGCGCCCAATTGCAGTTAGAAGTTGCGCCCAATTGCATTTAGAAGTTGTGACCAATAGCCTCTCTGAGAAAGTTGAATTTGGAAGTGTACCCAATTGCATTTAGAAGTGTTCCCAACTGCATTTAGAACTGTCCCCACTTGCATTTAGAAGTGTACCCAATTGCATTTAGAAGTTGTGACTAATAGCCTCTCTGAGAAAGTTGAATTTAGAAGTGTACCCAATTGTACCCAATTGCATTTAGAAGTGTACCCAACTGCATTTAGAAGTTGCGCCCAATAGCTTCTGTGAGAAAGCTAAAATTTGGAAGTGTACCCAATTGCATTTAGAAGTGGTGACCAATAGCCTCCTGGAGAAAGCTGAATTTAGAAGTGTACCCAATTGCATTTAGAAGTGGTCCCAACTGCATTTAGAAGTTGCGCCCAATTGCAGTTAGAAGCTGTGCCCAATTGCATTTAGAAGTGGTCCCAACTACATTTAGAAGTTGCGCCCAATTGCAGTTAGAAGTTGCGCCCAATTGCATTTAGAAGTGTACCCATTGCATTTAGAAGCTGCGCCCAATAGTAGCTTTGAGAAAGATGAATTTAGAAGTGTACCGAATTGCATTTAGAAGTTGCACCCAATAGCCTCTTTGAGAAAGCTGAATCTAGAAGTGTACCCAATTTCATTTAGAAGTTGCGCCCAATAGCCTCTGTGAGAAAGCTGAAATTTGGAAGTGTACCCAATTGCAGTTAGAAGTTGTGACCAATAGCCTCTTGAAGAAAGCTGAATTTGGAAGTGTACCCAATTGCATTTGGCAGTGCACACAATTGCATTTAGAAGTGTTCCCAATTGCATTTAGAAGTGTTCCCAACTGCATTTAGAAGTTGCGCCCAACTGCATTTAGAAGTTGCACCCAATTGCATTTAGAAGTGTTCCCAACTGCATTTAGAAGTGTTCCCAACTGCATTTAGAAGTTGCGCCCAACTGCATTTAGAAGTTGCGCCCAATTGCATTTAGAAGTGTTCCCAACTCCATTTAGAAGTGTTCCCAACTGCATTTAGAAGTTGCGCCCAATAGCCTCTCTGAGAAAGTTGATTTTAGAAAATTTACCCATTTGCATTTAGAAGTTGCACCCAATAGCCACTCTGAGAAAGCTGAATTTAGAAGTGTACCCAAGTGTACCCAATTGCATTTAGAAGTTGTGACCAATAGCCTCTTGGAGAAAGTTGAATTTAGAAGTGTACGGCACGGAATTGCATGACGTACATAATTATGCTTTGGAATGCAGGAAATACATCATACCACACCCCACGCTTACTCTCTCCCTTACACCACCACTCAACTAGAACACAGAGATACTATGACACCATTCGGTATAACTGTTCTCATATCAACATCTCCCGCTCACTCCCATCACTCTGAGTAAACATTGCTGGTTTCACCCCCCCCCCCCAGCCAGGCGTTCTCCTCAGGCCTAACGCAGCCACACTCGGTCTGGATAAAAGCCGGCCAGAGCGAACACATACTCCTGATCTCTCAACCACCTCACCTACCGCTAAGAAGCAGCTACCACTTGAATTCCGCACCAGCTGCACACATACCTGGTGCGCACATGCACTTTTTGGACTCTCTCTACTCTCTCTACTGACCTGAACTTCGGTTCCCAAGGGCGTTCAACCTACCAGCGCTTCAGACCATACCAATGGTATATAAGGCGCTATATAAATGCAAAATAACATAACATAACATAACATAAATTACACGGCCTCAACCAGTAATTCTAAGCAAGTTACCTGAATATAAAAACACATAAGAACACGCAGTTGTAGTCTGTGTCCTGTGCTCCTGCATTCTACAGCTCATTTGAACCTCTTCCAATTCCACATTGTGGGTCAGTTACCTAGATTGGGGAGATTCCAAGATGCTAATGACCTACACTCCTGTCCTTTTCTACAGTTACCTCATTCAAGTGACTTGCAACAGTTAACCAGTTCTAGTACCTTGCTATAGGTTTCCTTGTTCCTAGCGCCTGCCTTCCTAATCTGACGTCTTGCTGACTTAAACCTCATGCTCTCTGTCACCTGCCTTGTATCCCTCTTGGACCCTTAGGGCCATATTCAGAAAAACTAAGGCAAATGAAAAAACGGCAAAGATGCACTTCAGTTCTTGCAAAGCACTTAAAGCGGCCTTGATGTTTGCCAAAATCAAGTTAATGCTGTTCCTGAAAGAGTATATTTTTACACAGGGAGTCGGGAGACCCTGTGGGCTAAGTTGGTCTTAGAGCCAAAGATGTTCAGCATCTGGGATGGGCCTTGAGTTCTTTCAACGCAGCCATCCTCTTGATAGCAAAAGAAGTATGTAAACCACTGCTAGGCAGCCCTTATTCCCAGCCAGCTGGCCTCAGCATTCAGCAGCATAGCATAACATCCAGGAGTGGATTTTGCGGCCCTGGCACGCAAGCCTGTGTGTATTTTACCACATATTTCCTTTTTTTGGGATGTCCAGTGATTTCCTTTTTTTCAATATTGTGGGGCCTTTATTATGTATTTTTATTTTGGTAATCTGCAGCTGCCTCAAAACTTTGGGCTAAACCAGAAACCTAGCAAATTATTTACAAGTCAAAACAAAAAGGTGGTTCCTACTTTAAAGTGACAGTTGTGCAGGAACTCCTTTTAGGAGGTAAATAGGAAAAAGGTCTGTTACTTCAAAATGAAAAGTGTGAAATATAAGAGACTGCTTTATGGGGACATTATTTGTATTTATTTATTTGTGCACACTGTTCTGCATTTACTATACTGTCATATTTATCTAGGTAAAGTGCAAAGGATTGTTGAACTCTATTTATGAACTGCATTGCTGTTTAATTTGTCACTGTACATATTGAATATTTAGTATAACTGTGTTATTTAAGAACTGCATTTTACAACTTATTTGCAATTTTTTGCATAGTTATAGGTCCACAGTTGAGGAATTTATCCTATATAAAGGCTCACCCAGAGAGGGATTTTTAAATTCACTTTTGTGTGGAACTGTTTTTCTCTATTTCTCTAGACTCAGATGTTTGCATTTGTACCTGTATTTGGAGGGATGTTTTAATGTTTCCTTGTACTCTTATACAGTGTGCAGCCCATCTTCTGCTACCCTACCTATTGGTTGTTTCTGTCCTTTCACACACCAGGGAACACATAATGTGCCAACTTTACGAAATAGAGTTACAAGACTCTTCTGAAATCCAATACAAATCATGCAAATGATGCAATGAAGTGGAAGTGGAGTAGTAAGTGGTCTGTCATGGGCTGCATACTGGACTTTGAGTATTTTTTCTGTGTCTACTACCAGAGGAGGATCTTCACAGCACGCTGTGCCTGCAGCCAGCACATAACATCATTTGTGGCGCAGAGCCTGCGTGGAGTGGAAGTGGAGTCGTAAGTGGTCTGTCGTGGGCTGCATACTGGACTTTGAGTATTTTTTCCACGTCTCTACCAGAGGAGGAGCTTCGAAGCACGCTGTACCTGCAGCCAGCACATAACATCATTCGCGGTGCGGAGCGTGCGCGGAGTGGAAGTGGAGTAGTAAGTTGTCTGTCGTGGGCTGCATACTGGACCTTGAGTAGTTTTTCCGTGTCTGCTACCAGAGAGGAGCTTCACACTACGCTGTGCCTGCAGCCAGCACATAACATCATTCGCGGCGCAAGGCACACGCGGAGCGGAAGTGGAGAAGTAAGTGGTCTGTCATGGTCCGTCGGTGGTCCGCAAGCCGCGGCAGGACCGAAGTACCAGTACCCAATCCACAAGGCTGATGTCTCAGCAGCGGATTCATCGAAAACACTGTAAGATACCGAACCTATCAGCACAATACGATTTGCATTACACGCAGCCTAAACTTCAAACAGGGCTGAGTTGTTTAACATCTTGCTCCCCCCACCTTGTCAAATTGCAGTCTCAGGAGGGAAAAATGGCATCATAGATGAAGTCCAGCAAAGCTGCGCTCAGCGGTAGTGAACTCGAGGAAGAGGACGGCCGCTGTTTGCGCAGCTCTTGAAAAGGGGGGAGGCATTGCACATGGATCCCTTATGTACGAAAAGAGTGAAATACAACTCAACCAAGTGCCCTCCATTTCAAGTGTACGACCCTTGCGGTCGTGTAAGGGACCCAACCCTGCATGTACATCTAGCCCCACAACGCCCGCAATAGCAAACAATGACTTACCTTAAGTTGGCGAGGAGCCGACGACAAATGAGGAGAGACCTACGCCTGTGTCGTCAACGATCGGAAATACATTGACGCAGACAATTGCTCCCCTGCCCAGCGACGCCAAACTTACCGTGCCGAAATCCACCGGAGGGGGGGTCAGGCAATGCAGTGAGAGCATCGCTGAGGCGGAGAGATTACCTCACGCGCACATCTTGAATTCAGACCTTGACGTAAGTCAGTCAGCGCTTCAGATGGAGTCACAATGTGTTGTTGCTAGCGAGTGTCAGAATTTGAGAGAGCACCGTGAGCCCAGTCTGGAGCATGACTCGACAATAAAAACAAAAGATTCTGCGGCTAAAGAAAAGAAGGCTGATCGCGATACAACGCTCACTGATCACCAAAAGAACGTTCTGATAACAAAAGCCCAAGTACATGTTCAATGTGGAACGTTCAACACACAAAGCATATTAAATACGACAAATCAACCTTTGCTGTGCAACTGCCTAGACCAAAGACCCTGCTCCCAAACCGCTGTCAAAAATAGCAAAAAGAGAACCAGAGATGAGATTGAAAAGACAACTCAGCGTTTGACTACACAAAGCAAACAAAAAATATCCGAAGAAGAAAAATGTACAATCACGGGTAAAACCCACTGTGCCCAACAAGCAGATGTCGCCACACTACAAATAATTCAAAAGACGCTGGTACTCAGACAAGAACCATCATTGATCTAACAAGAGACAATAAACTGATAGAGACTTTTGGGCTCCAGTCTGCAGCCCAAGAGGTAGACCAGACAATAAAAGAGACCAGTGACCAGGATAAAAACTCTGTGCAAGTGGTCTTAGTCTTAAATAAACCAACCGCAAACAAGAAGACAAACAGTGAGGTCCCTGAAACAATATATTCTATATTTGAATTGCACAATCTTAAAGGCAAAACCGAAATAGGTGAGCCAATCAGCTCAATGTCAGATGACAAAACCACTCAGAGAGACAAAACCAACAGACAGTGCGTTTCATCATTAGCGAGTGCCGACACACAGAACAAACCAACGCACTCGCCATCTGACAAGAAGCGTCAGTGTAAACCTTCCTTTGTAGTGCCAGAACAACCAAGAACTAGAAACAATTCTGCAGACGTTCCAAAATCAGCAGACGATTGTGATCAGGAAGACACACTGATTGTATATACAGATAATGACCCAAATCAAACATGGAGCTCGGTCTAGAACATTTACAACAAGGAGCAAACACCCTTCTTGGTTCATGAGACATCAGCAACCACGAAAACATACTATAATAAAGAATACAAAGAGAGAGACTTTGAAACATTAGAGGAGAAACGAAATCGGTTATTGCATAATGCAAGTCAATGTGAACATAAGACGCCTCGAACACAAAATAATGTCTCACAACAAGAGATGAAAAGAAAAACAAATGATCAAAGGGAGGGAAAGCAGGCTTCAGATGACAGAAATAGACACTCTGAAAAAGAAAGAAGAAAAGGCCGAAGTAAAGAACAAAGGCCGAGACCTGATTCTCAGCCAAACGCCAAAGGAAACAAAGAACAGCGAAAAATAAATCGAAAACATCAAGATGAAAAAGACAAGAGATACGGCACAGGAAGACGAAAGGTTACAATTCTACAAAACACAATTATCGAGAAGAAAGAGAGGCACAAGAGAACGGCAACGAAGTTTGCTCAACAATACTCGGCCGAGAGTAGATTCAGAGACTCACGAGTATGAAAAGAAGAAAAAAAGAGGATGCAGATGGTCTCTCAGAAAGACACAAAGAGCCAGTAACAAAGAAGAACTCACCTTAAATAGAAGAACAGTACTAGCAACATTACACCAAATTGGCAAGCTAAAAGATATTCATTCCGACGATATGAGTATCGTCGATCCATGGCACGACCAACATGATGCAGCAACGCTGCTTTATTTTGAATCAGCAAAGGCTCATAAAATGATACTAAAATACAAACCTGAAATCTACAAGCTCGGTTACAATTTGAAAGACGCTACGAACCGAGGCGTACAAGAATATAATAATGAAACAAATAGAAATCATGAAAATACAGAAAGACACAGCAAATCTGTTTTAAAAAACAAGTCACATAAAAAAGAGAGTCATCAAAAAGACAAAAAAATGAGCTTGACACAGAAAAAAACTACAAATCAATGGAGCGCCTGCATACAGTCAGTGAAACAAAAAAAAAAAAGAGGTATTAGAAAAAAGAAGTCAAAAAAACGAAAATTAAATAGGCCATAAAAGCCAGGAACAGGAAGAGTTGCGAGCAAGAACCAATGAAAAAGCGTCGCCAAGACATTGGCCACAAACAGTATCTACTAGTCTATCTCAACAAAAGCATAATCGATCTCTAGTATAAAAATAGGGGCTATGGGCTTCGTTACCGAAAGCACTCACTATTCAGCGTAAGAAATAGCCACTCCCGACCTCTGATATTGAGACGGCAACAACACAACAATCTGAAGATCCTCTGAAGACCGCAACACTCTGCTCATGGAACACTCATGGACACTTACATCTGACTACATTGGGAGGGGTCATTCTTGGAGACTACGACTTCATATGTCTCCAAGAGACCTGGCTACAACAATCTCCAACCATGGAAGGCTACCAAGTGATTTTAGCCCCAGCAGCCAAAGGATATGCAGGACGCCCGACTTCAGGATTGTTGATTGCATGCCGCAATGGATGTGGAGTATCCATTGAAAAGACAATAACCTCAAACCAGTCAATCTTGGCAGTAATAATTTCCTGGACAGATAAAACTAAAGGCAAAATGGCAGTCAACAAAGCTGTAATTGTCAACACCTATTGGAATCCTGCCGCGATAACTTCAGATAAATTCATCTATATGTGCGAACAAACGATAGAGGTGGCCACAACTGACCATCCAGCGACCAATATACTCCTGTGCGGCGATCTGAATGTAGTTTGTGGAACACAAAAGAAGATGCGAGCAACATACATAAAATCTCCCGCCGAACATCGAGGTAAATTATGGCTAGAGTTCACTAACTCATGCGGGCTCCATAACTTGAATGACGTGTTTCCACAAATTAACAGAATGCCGACTTGGGAGCGAGCAAATTCAGCCTCAACGATTGATTATATTTTCGCCTTCCAGCCTTTTTTATGCATCACGACCTCATTCAATGTACGGCACACATCGACAAGCGATCATAATCTATTAGAAGCAGGGTGGAAAGTTCCCAACAACAAGAAGAGTCGTGTAAGCCTACAAATTGAACTAAAGGTGCAAGGCTCCCGACTAAAAATAAGTGCCGCAGCCATCAAGGCTTTAACGTCAAAGTATAAAGCAAAAGCGCCCCTATGCGCAGATAGTGCAATTGATTATCAACCCCTGCTATTACCACATATGTCAACAACAAAAAACTTGAAGATTAAAGGATTCAACACAAATCATTCATACAACAGCGAATTAGTTGAGAAAAGACGCAGATATAGAAGAACGTTAAGAGCAGCAAAAAATCAACAAGCAACAACAGACGTCCAGGAAAAAATCAAAAGTTTGAAGGCAGAATATAAAGCCTGGGTTAAATTCAATAGACAAAAATGTTATCAATCCTATGCAGAAAAGATCATTAAAGCCCTTATGAAGAATAACAGCAGAGATTTCTGGACCTTACTAAGATCCATAGACAATCCAATGGATAATCAAATATTAAACAACATCAATCAAGTAACCTGGGAAAACCATTTTACAAGGGTGTTTAAAGCAGAAACATCAGAAAACATTGAAAAACAATAAGAGCCCGTGAACTGGATCAAACTGGAAAATAAAGAAGATATACTAGACATAATCAAAAAAATAAAAAATTCAAGAGCACCAGGCCCAGATGGGGTCACTAACCTTGAACTTAAGACTCATCCGAATGAATGGGCGGATTTCCTAAGTGTCATCTTTCAGCGTTGCGCCGAAACAAGATCCATACCATTATCATGGACAAAAGCCACGATCGTACCAATTTATAAAAAGGGTGACTTTACGAACCCAACCAACTTTCGACCAATTGCCCTATTGGACGTCATGGGAAAGGTTTACGCCACATTGCTCCTGAAAAAAATTCAATTATGTGCAGCCACTGCAAAATGTAACGACAACCTTCAAGCTGGTTTAAAAAATAATGCAGGCACCACTTGTAAAATCTTAATATACAGCATCCTGAAAAGTAAAGCACTTCAACGAAATCAACGTCTATTTTCAGTTTTCATAGACTTTACTCAAGCGTTTGATCGCGTGGAAAGATCTCGCCTCTGGCAGAAATTAAAAGCTTGGAACTGTACAGAAGACATACTAGCCCCAATTCAAGCCCTTCATCGTAACACTACGATGAGAGTGCGCTTGAGCCGGGAGGGTGAATTGTCAGCAGAAATTCACAGCACACGTGGCGTAAAACAAGGATGTCCTCTAGCCTCAGCTCTTTTTCTTGCCTATATTGGAGATCTACAAGAAATCGAGCATACGACAAGAGAATTTCCACCTAAAATTGGCAATATAGCAATCGGACGCCTTTTGTACGCAGATGACCTCACGCTCTTTGATCAGATGGAAATAGGGCTACAACGCCAACTCAACGGCCTCACACAGTATGCAAACAATAACTATCTTGAAATCAACAAAGACAAAACAAAAATCATGATCTTGAAAAAAAAAGAAAGAAAATCAAATGATTTCAATTGGCATTTGGTATAAACCAAGATCGAGACTGTCAAAACATTCAAATATCTTGGAGTACACTTGGACAGCTCCCCGCATGAGTCCACCTTGCAGGCTGAGCTATACGTAAAGATCAACAAATTAGCGGCCCAAGCAAAGGCCATAGACAACAGATTTGTAAAATGTTCCCTTATGCCCACAATCAATTTCTACAAAGCGAAGGTGGTGCCCGCTGTTACATATGGTAGTGAAGCAATGCCCACAATATCAAAGCAATTATGGGCCAAACTTGAAGCCTTATTCTGGCGGAAGGTATTAAAGTTGCCCAAATCAACATCAGGAGTTGCCATAAGACGAGAATTGAGGCTGCAGTCTTTGGAATGTACTGTCAGCTGTAATACCATCATGCTGTTCAGAAAGTGCAGAATGGAGGACAGTAATAGAATATTCAAGATGATCAAAAACGAAATGGACACATGCAAATCCGACATGTTGACAGAATGTCAAAAAGAAAACAAAGCCCTACTATCTACAATTGGATCTGATGAACAAGAACTCATCGATAATCCATGTAGAGGGCTACGTAAAATAAAGGATGCTGATTGGGCAAAAACACTAGACACTGCGGCCATAGTACACCTAACTGCACATTTGCCTGCCAACGTAAAGAAACGCAACAGCTAATAAAGCAATTTCCAAACAGGCGAGCTCGTAACTTAATTCTACGCGCACGCTTGAATCTTTTAAAAACAAATGAAATCCTGCAAATAAGAGGCCTTGCGCAATCGGACAATCGATTTTGCCAAAAAACAGGACCTCCAGCAAAGGAAACAATTCGACATTTACTGTTGACTTGTTCAGTGACTCATGAAATCAGACAGCGATATCTTCCCCTCATGTCGGGCTTTGACATCTTACAAGAAGAAAAAACATGGTGGTGCCGACTTATTGGCGGTGATCGAACATCTTGGCAAATTGCAACAGCCAAAATTTTAGAATACATCGTGTACAACCTACTCAACGTCCACTCACAACCAGAAGTAGAAAATCACCTATAAACAAAAGAGACAGATTTGTTCTATGTCCTAGGACAAAATGTGCTACACAAGGTGTAACTACAAAATGTATACGAGTACTCAATATTGTAAAAATCTAATTGATTAAACAATAAAAAAAAATTATGCAATGAACATTGGGAATTTATATTTACAAGATTGCTGAGATGAAATCAAGCCTTTGGGTTCTTACAAAGCTAGAGCTGCAGCACATCCTTTAGCTGATGAACCTGATATTGTGACATGGGCGTCCACTGGCTACAATCCTCAACCTTCCCGTTTGCTCGCAGTTGTACATATTCTGGTAAACTTGTGAGGTTTTACTGTTGATTGTACAGTTGATGGAGTGCCTCTCAAAGGAAGAGACTCGATATCCATTATAATTCAGTAGCATTCTCTGTGGATGGCCAACCATGTGCTACAAAGGTATGTGGTGGGAGACTCCAAAACATCAACATTCTACAAAACAAACCAGTCAGACATTCCCAGTTTCAGATCCATACTTGATCTCTACACCCTGTTACTCATTGTGCTGGTGTGGGATTTTAAACCCCAAGGCCCCATCCTCCTGCCCTTTGCCAGAATATCTCATATTCTGCTGAGATGGGGACAGCAACATATTATCCTCTCAAATTAGAGGAAAGTTCCTCTGCATGATGTTATCACTGCAGTTTCTAACTTCTTCTTCAGAGCCCCTTTTGGGGGCTCCTGAGGGTACGAGCAAAGTGGACCTTCTCAATATGCCAGCGTGTCCCGTAATGAGACACAGGATATATCTTACCATGCCTCACTCAATGAGACGTGGAGTCCATTTTATTTTATAGTACTCGATCAGTATGTGAATTTGAAGGGAACGTGACTGAAATACTATGCACATCAGTCTTTCTTCTGGTTAAATCATTGTACTATTTTTGAAAACTGTACATTAATTGGATATGTATGAACTTTAATGAGATATTGATCTTCTTAAACATATTAAATCCAAATAGGAAAAAGCGCTCTAATGGTGCTCTAATGGACCATTTTCATCAACTGTTTAGTTGACATGCACTTGTATCAGGCCACGCAATTGGAAATAACCCAATGGAATGCATGAACGTGCATGTTCCGCCGAGACATGACTGCTTCAATGGCATGGCCGGAACCATTTGCCTCTACTATGAACAACTGGTGAAGTTTACAATGATGGAAATCTGGTGCAGTGTTAAAACTTCATGAATGCATTAATTAAGTGCTTTTTTTCGATTGTATCATTGAAAGAATATAAATTGCACAATTCATTTGTCTTCCTTGAGTTCCCTCTCAATGAAACACTATCAGAAATTCATGAAACCAGGAATCGGTCTTCGCCCCAAATATTTACTTGTATGGGCCAATTTATCAGTGTACGCATTTTCTGAGGTTCAGGGGCATGGTATTGGGTGAGATTCTGCCTCCTTCTTCCTAGGGAAAAATGGGCACCACTTCCATGATGCCAGTGTTCCACCAGTGAACCTGGGGTGAGACCCACACTAGAGGAAAACGCATCAGGCTGAAATTACTTGCTGTGAGCAGACCTCCCATTCATTCAACTTCAAGGACCAATGCATCCACCTGCACTATGGTAACCATGTAGGTAAATTACATTGAGAATTGTGACGTGTCATTCTGACCACTGATCACAAACCTTAGCATAATTCAATGCCAAGAAGAAAGACGCCATTGCAAATGCCAGCTCCTCTCACACAAATCAGTGGCCGACCCCAAATCACAGCTAACTGGATGTCCGGGGCCACTGCACCCATCCCATTGCCCAGATGATCTCCCGGCAGAGCACCGCTACGCCTTCCCTGGAATTGCGGTCTACCATAATGGTTACAGCCCATTAGAATGAGAGATAAAAACAGGACAAGCCAGTGAAGCACCATCGCCAAATATTCCAGCATGCTTATCATGAATGTTGACATGATTGTGACATAGTAATCTTAATACGATACATTAGATGAGCAGAAAATCAAAGGACAACTATAAAGATGTCATAGATGAGGCATTTATTTATGTTACGAGCACATCTTTGATGCATGCTTAAAAGGTTGCTAAGGCCTGAGCGGATCTGTCCAATGTTCAAACTGAGTGCATGAGTGACTAAAGGCCCCAATTAGGTCGGTTGTGGGAGACGGGGGGAGATGGTGGGGGGAGGTGGGGTTGTTTTCAAGCTAAAATCAAATAATGAATCAATGAGTGAAAGCAGCATCGCTGTTATTTTGTTCAAGGCATGATGCCAATGACCGTGACTAGTGAGTCAGCTTTTTCTTCACAAATAGTAGAGGCGCTCCTACAGGGAAAACATAGTCATTAATAGTCTTTGAATTGAAATGTCCTCATTGCGCTACTGGATAGTCTATAATTCACTTGATGAGTGTATTCAGGCATGGGTAAATATGAGCACTGGATCAAGTGACAGCTGTCTGATTACTGGGTGGCACCTTAGACGCTCTTATAGCACAAAAACAACTAGACTCTCAACCATTTCATTTTAATTATATACCACAAAATAAGGATTTCAATTAAAAGTAAAGTTATAGCTATGCGTTCTTTACACGTGTGACAGCTGAAGGTGAGAGCCCTCAAGTGAATAAGAAATTGGGAGGTAAGTATGACACACAGGAAGAGCCAATCAAAAGAGGAGCATGTTGCCTAAAATAATTAAAGCATTCAAAAAGCAAGCATTACGAAAGCCAATCATTTTGAGGGATGCGTGATCATTTCATGGGCATTGGAATCCTACCCTTGTACTCTCACCATTCATCTACTGTTGTCATCTTAAGCCCATGAAGTAATACGATGTGTCATATATTGGCATGCTGTGCTCTCGAACTCATATAAAATGCCAGGCGTTTCTGTCATAAACCAGGTAACACCTTCGACAGCCCTGGTGCTCACACCATTTCAACATGTTGTTATCACGCTCCAAAGTATTTGCTCCATTGCCAGGTATTGTCATCAAAATCGTAGACACTTGTGCTGTTACAAATCCATTTCTCAGGTACTAGCACCACGGACAATGCAAAACCACCGTTACAAATACAGGGCCAGATGTCATTATATCCAGTTAGCAAAGATATACCTAGATCAATTGTGATCAGTTACCATAGAAATGCAAGATTCCATTTAGCCCAATTTAGACCGTAATGGCAGGTTTCATTATGGCTATTTAGGTAAGGCAAGATACGATAACACCCATTTAGCACAGAAATGACAAATTTGGTTAGACCCAGTCAGCATAGTTGTGCCAGTGTCCACTATTTATAGTTATCACAGCAAATCTAGATAGCCCCATGGCCACCAGCAAGCACAGGAATCCCTTTTTGCTGTTTTCCAAGTCCAGATTCTGTAGAGGGTTCTATGCTTGTGGCACTGATGACTATATGTGTGTGGTGATGGTGGTACTATGTGAGTTTCTTTTGTGTTTGTGTTGTGCAATAATGGGTGTGTTTTTGTGTTTGCAGTGTCATACTGGGGGAGCATTTTGTGTGTAGTGCAGTGCTGGTGGAAGTATGTGCATGCAATCCAGTGCTAGGGTGGTATATGTGTGTCTGTATTCAGTGCACTAAAGGGTGTGCTACATGTGTGTAATGTGTCTTGGGGTATTGTGTGTGCCTACTGCAATACGGATGGTAATGTGCATGTATGCAGTACAAAGGATGATGTATGTAGATGTGTGTGAGTGTGTGGGGGTACTTAGGTGATGTGTGTGTGTGGAAGCAGTGTTGCTGGTGCAGAGGGGGTGTCTGCAATGTTGGGGGCTTTGCATGTTTCCATTAATGTCTAGTGTGTGTGTATTTGCTGTGTAAGTGCTTGGGTGTGTGGAGGGCTGTATACAGTGCTACATTGCTGATAGGTGATGTGCATACATGTCCAGTGTAGTTCAGGGGCACCATGTGCACTGCATGGGTGTGTGTGCAGTGATGTACGCAGTGCTGCAATACTGTGGTTGTGTCCGTATGTGAGAATTACAGTGTGCATGTAGTGCTGAGGGGACTTTGCGTGTGTGTAACATATGTGCATTCCTGCAGCGTTGTGGTTGATGTGCGTAAGTGTGGATTGCAGTACTGGAGGTGTTACGTGTACTCTGTGGTATTGGGGCGGTGTTTGTGTTAAGTGTACTTCTGGGAAGTGTGTGCATATATGTGCAGTGCTGAGATAGTGTGCATGTGTTTTAGTGCAAATCAGTGTGCGTGTGTGTCTGGTACTGAGGGTGGCGCATGAATGTGAGTGGAAGCAGTTTTGCTGGGGTTGGAGGGTTTCAGCATTGTTGGGGTCTTTGCATATGAATGTGTCCAATACTGGGGGTAATGTGGATGTCTGTGAAAGTGCTTGGGTGTGCAGAGGGCTGTATACAGTGCTGGGAGTGATGTGATATGCTATGATACAGCATTTATAACTCACCTGTAGACAAGTGTTTCTATGTGCGACAAGGCAAGGAGGGGGAAACATGGGGAGGACAAAACAACGATATTACTAGGCCCTGTGTCATTCAGATTGTGCAAGAGCAGGGAAGAGGAAAAGGAAGAAGTGCTGGAGGGTGGGAGGAGGGAGAAGTGCAGGTAGCTCAAAAGTGTAGCCAGCGTGTGGCTTAGTGCAGGTAAACAAAAGTGCAGCCATCGGGTGGCTCATAAGTGCAGAGAGAAGTGATTGTAGAGTTGCAGATACAGACCACAAGTGCTAGGGGATCCGGAAGGCAGTGCAAGGTGTAACTGTACATGCAGGAGCCTAGGCCCAAGATCAGAGGGTGGCCAGGTGGCCAGTGTGTGGATCAGTCGGAAATCAGCAGTGGGTAAGAAGAGAGAAAGCGGAAGCAAAAAAGAAGGTCTTGAGTTGCTTCCAGAACCGGAGAGGGTTCTGCTCAAGTTTGAGAGAGGCAGGGAGGCTGTTCCATAGGGAGGCCCCAGCTGAGGATAGAGATCTGCCCCCATCTCTCTGCTTGGAAAAGCGACTGACCTTCAGAGAGTTAGAAGTGGATGAGCAGAAAGCTCGAGTGAAGAGATGTTTAAGAAGAGAACGTAGGAGGTAGTGTGGTCCCAGGCCCCATGATACCTTGTGGATGATGCAGAGGGTCTTGAATTTGATCCTTACCACCACTAGGAGCCAATGAAGAGATTTCAAAGCTGGAGAGATACATTCCCTGGGCTTGAGGCCAAGGACAAGTCTTAAAGTCCTGTTCTGGATAAGTTGAAGAGATCAGAGAGTAGAGGCAGGAAGATTTAGAAAGAGGCTGTTGCAGTAGTCCAGCCTAGAGAGGACCAGAGCTCTGGAGACATTGAGATTCTGAAGGAAAGGGACGAAAGGAAGAATACCTCTGAGGAGGTGCAGTTGATAGCTTGACTTCTTAGAGACGTCAGAGATGTGAGGAGAGAAGGAGAGGGTGTAGTCGAAGATGACCCCAAGTTTCTAGCCTCACAGGTAGGAGCAGGAAGAGGGCCCAGAGTGGGTGGCCAGAGTGAGAGAGGAAAGGACGGAGCTACTGTTCCGATCAGGAGGATCTCAATCTTGCTGGCATTATGGCCAGGGGCGTAATTATAGGGAGGGACAGAGGGTTTTGTCCCCCCCAACTTCTGTGGCATGACTTTTTGTCCCCCCATCTTTTGGAGGGAGGGCAGGGGGGTCGCAATCATAAATTATGCAATTGGACAGCGCGAGCCCAGCTGGGGTGCTCAGCAAGGCTTGCGCTGTCTCATTAAATAATGCTGAGATGCCTGGCAGCCGCGTTGCAACACATTCAGGGCTAGAATGCCCTGCGTGGCTCAGTCCTTCACCCTGGCTGGCCTGACTCAAAGTCAGCAGCCACGGTGCTGAACTGGGTGTTGCAGGGCCTGGCTCTCACGCTAGCAGCAGCACTTCCGGGGGCCACCGGAACAGAGCATCGCTTTGCAGTTTTGTGTTTGTGCGACATACAGACAGGAACTAGGAAGCTCATTCAGCTTTCTGGTTTCTGTCTGGAGGCACCTGAGTGCGAAGAGGTTAGGTCGGTGTAACATGAGACGTGGCCCGGGGCAGCATTTGAAAGCAGTGTCAGTAAAGGTGGATCCGGGAAGTCTAGAATGGAGGAGGGGGGAGGAGGTGATGCTGAATCGATTGAGAATAGGACATGTGGGGCTGAATGAATATCTGTTTAGAGTTGGGAAACGAGAGTCGAGGGAATGTGCGGTGTGTGGAGAGCCTGAGACTGTGGAACATTTTCTGTTTAGGTGTGAGAGACACGCTGTAGAGAGAGAATTGATGAGGGTTCGATTGTCTGCGCAAGGTGTGGCTGAGTTGAGTGGGAAGGCTTTGTTGGGAGGTGACGGGGTGAGTGGCAGGAGGAGGAGTAGTGTGTTGTTGGATTTTGTGAGGCAGACAGGGCGGTGAGAGGAATTGTGAGTTTTACGTAGGTTGAATGCTGAATGGTGGATAGGTGCACATCATCCAATTGGATGGGGAAGCGCCTGCGTGGGTCCGCTCACGCCTACTCTAATTTAAAGAAAAAGAAAAAAGATTTGAAAGCAGAGCCGAGGTACTTTAAAAATATATATATATATCTTTTGTTTTTGTATGTTTGTTGGGGAGCTCTGTCCAAGCCCTCTGAGGCAAAATACATGCAAACTTCCTAATTAGCATATGGATTGCACCAACAGAAGTGACTTCACAGAAAAAGACATTGGAAGGCGCATCATCAGTCTTTTATACTTGGAGGCACCATGGAAATGACTTTAGAATAAGTTGCCATAAATAATCCAAGTGACAAATAACTTTGTGGTGCAAAATACCAAAATTGCACTATTGTTATATGTGGAGCAACTCTATAGTCATTAGCCTTTTCCATTATAACAGCTTCATGCATTAACATAAGCTTTGAAGTGAATCAGAATCACTTACAGCTGCAGATAAGGCACTATGTGATTATATAATTTGCTCAGGATCACACACTTGGTCAAATGGTGAAACTGGGATGTGGACAATTTAAGCTACCGTGCACATATTTACAGGCTTAGTTGATATAGATATTTATTAAGGTTTTGCTTTATATTTCATGCGCTTATTATTTATATAAAACAAATAACATATAATTATGTATAGCAAAGCATTGGAAGCAAACCACTTTACATAATAAACTAGCCTTTCATAGTAAACTAACCATACACTATATACATTGTCATGCAAATATGTTGAGCAATGGGAGTATGGCTTTAGTTTAATTCTCCCCATTCTGCATGCAAAGTCACAATAGCATCATGCAGATTACTGCATGCCAAACAAATCCTCCTGGGATTTTAAAGCCATAATCATTATTTCATAAAGCATGCAACCTTATGCATCCTTCTCCCTTCTGATAACTCCCTCCCATTCACATTTCTAAAGGGACAAAAGTCCCTGCTAATATTACCCCCCGGTCAGTGCCTAATGGCTCACATTGTAATACTTTGTTGATACAGAGCAACGTGAGGACCCTCTGCTGCCCGGTGCTCCTTGGGACATTGTCCTGGCAGGAATTGCTCAGCACACATTGTCCTGCCAGCGGGACACAATTTTGCCGTTAGGCACCCTCTTTGAGGTGCCGAATGGGAGAGGTGTCCCAATGACAAATGTCCCCGTCTGGCTCTTAAAAGAGCTACTGGGGGCAGCTTGACCACACCCTTGGGACTTTCCCGCGTGGTACTCCACTGCTTGGAGCAATTTGAACACGGGAAAACGTACCTTAATTTTAATCAGTCAGAATCTTGTAGAAAAAATCAATCAGTACGTAGACATATAAGGTGCTGTGCAGAACCGAAGTTTGGAGATATATGCCATTTAAAAATCTATACCAATTATACTTGGTCACCCACTGCATTAACCAATGGTTTCTGCCTTTGAATGAAAGGAAAAATCAGGCAAATTGCTGACATTCCGGTGAATCTGGTCCTTCTGACCATGGCTTTATAGTTCAGCTAGGTCAAGTCAGCATAGCCCAAAATTTCAGGTATCAGGGGGTGATAAAGTCTGGTCTGGTCAATCGACATTGCGCCACTGTTTCCATGTGTTATTGTAAATGTACATATAAATGTTGTGTGAACACAGTGTATGTCAGTGGAAGTGCTGGGTGCATTTGTGTGTGGGTGAGTGTGTGCAAGCATATGTGTGTTGACTTTTATGTCTGAATACATTATAAATAATGCATTGTTTGTATGTTCTAGTGGAATTAATTTTGTGAATGTTATGTTGCGTCACTGGGTGCATGGCAGGCCGGCTGAAGATTTGTGGGGGACAATTGAATTTTAAAGATACGCCACCAGTCTTATGAAAGTTATAACAGAGCGTCAGCAATGGACTTGTGTGGTGTAGTAGTTTAGTGTTATCCCTCAGGGATTTAGGTTGCTTGATCGACATACAAAATCACGGCAGAATTAACTATAGTCATTTTTGCTGCGAATACATTTTTACCTCGGTACAAAAAACCAAACCCATGTGCCATCAAACTGCCAGTACACCCATAAACCCCTTCACTTACCTTTTCTCCATCCGCTGCCTCTCCTCAAACCTGCAGCATCTGATCCATCCCTTTAACGCGGGTCGGATCTGACGCTGCAGCGTCCCTTTTCTTATTTTTTGTTGGGACCCCTGCCACCAATGATGAGGAAGCGGGGGACACCCCTGCAACCGCCAAAACCAAAAATACCGAGCAAGGGCTGAGGGGCCCACCCATGCAACCACTGCTCTTCATGTTCTGTATCTTCGGCTTCGAACTAATGGTGGTGACCGAATTTGGTCAAATCTACCATTCGACCACATTTTCTTTCAACTATTGGGCCGAAACGATCCCTCAGAGCCACCATCCGCCTCCCTTCACCCCACCCCTTTCCTTCAGTTTTCATGTCCCCCCCAACATTTTCAGTAAAGGTAATCCACTGATTAAGGCAGAGATCATTTGCGGCACACCATTCCTGAATTGCGGTCAGAGAGTCTGGAATGAGAGAAGGAAAAGAGGCAGCTGAGGGGAGCATGAGGGAAAGCTTGGTGTCATCCGCATAACACTGAAAGTTGGAGCAGAAGGAAGCAATGCGGTAGGCAAGAGGTACCAGTTATTTGTTAAACAGCCATGGAGTGAGGTTAGACCCATGGCGAACACCACAAGTGGAGAGAGAGATAGAAGAGATGAAATACCTCAGTTGTACCTGGGAAGGTCAGTCAGTGAGAAAGGAGGTCAGTCAGTCATGCCAGGGCCTGATCATTGATACCCAGGTTATCACAGAGGTGATTGAGCAGGATGGCATGGTTGACCATATCAAAGGCAGAAGAAAGATCGAGGAGCATGAAGACAGAAGGACGGTTAGAATCAAGGTTTGAGAGCAGATCTTCACAGGTGTTCAGGAGAGCAGTTTCCGTACTTCTGGCAGCTCTGAAGCCAGACGGGTGGTCCTGAAGACAACCAACAGATTCAGTGTGCAGATTGAGCTGGGAGATGGGCAGCTTTTCCAAGAGTTTGCCCAGGAAAGGGGTTATGGAGATCAGGCGATAGTTAGCCAGAGAGGAAGGATCAGCAGAGAGCCTCTTTAGCAGGGGGTGCACAGGGGAGTGCTTAAGAGGGAGGGGAAGGTTCCAGTGGCAAAGGAATTATTACAGAAATCAGCCAAGGCCGGAGTAAGGGTGTCAATGTGGTCCTTGATAGTTCTGGAAGAAATGGGGGAGAACCTGTTTAGATGAGACTTTCATAGATCAGACTTGCCTAGAAACATTGTCAGGGGTGAACAAGGGAAAGGAAGAGAAGGGAACAGGAGAGATGGCCATAGGCGGGCCAGAAGTGGAGGAGGAGGAGGAGGAAGAAGAGGGTGGACAGGATGTCCTGAGTTTTAAGGCCATACATGGGGCCTGAGAGGAAACAGGAGATGTAGAGACTGCAGCAGGATTGGCCAGCTCCTTGCAGAGTTTGAAGAGTTTGGCCGAGTTGTTAGATGCTGCAGAGACGCGGGCTTGGATGTGGGCTCTCTTCTTACCGAGGACAGAGAGTCTGTATTGCCGCTGGAGCAGGCGGCAGACCAATTTGTCAGAGGGTGCGCCTGATGCCCTCAACTTCCTCTCAGCCACCCTGCCACAACTTGGCATTAAAAAACACCCAAGCATGTTGGAAAAATGGGCAAAATCTCCATTAGGAAAAGGCAACATTTATGGGACAATATTAGAATGCCTACTTGATTGATGGAAAAATAAAACACTAATAACAATGTTTATATTTAATAGGACAATAATGAAACAGAATACTTTAACCCCTCCAACCTTGGAATGAGGCCTAAAGTCCGATGGGTTTAACACACATTTTAGTAAAAAAATAAAAGAAAATAACTTTAACTACAAAAAAATCATATTTTGATGCATTTTTTAAAAAACTTTTGTCATTCGAAACTATGCTTTCTAAAAAATGACTGGATACCGCTCCATAAATACCATCGGTACATTACAGAATTCTCTACTAGCTTAGATCTCAGAGCATTTTAACAACTGAGTGGTGCCCACCCTCTACCAATTTTTGCTTCAATGACATTAGCCTCATCAAGTCCTTCCTACTGAAATGTTTGTGGAAGGTGCCCCAGTTTTTTTGCAACTCAATAAAAATTGCTGCTAGGTAATTATAACCACTGGCCTATCTTTCCACATGGGCTGTGAAAGACATGAGTGAGCTTTGTCTGTCTTGTCGTCTTGGCAAAATTAGTCAGAGCTTCCAGTTAGTCTAAGCTGAAGGTGAAGACGCTGTTGGCAAGGATGCTTGAGATCAATGATCTTGAAGCTACTGGACATTATGCCTATGCTGCTGAATATCGGTACTGGACAACACTCTGTTTAACATAAAGGAATCAGCAACCCCCACCATTAGTCTACAGGCTTGGACTAACTTAGAATTTTCCAAGCCACTGCAATGACTGCAGTCTAGAATATGGGCAGCTTCTACTGGTCAGCATCCGCAACCAGCAATCTCTTGGTGAACCTGGAAAAATGCAAACATATTAATAAGTCAATGTTAATTGTCTGGCGGTTACTGCCCTGGCACTACCACCAATACCATTAGAAACGCTCCAAAGCCTCATCAGAAGAGCAACAACAAACTGTACACCTTCCATCCGCCTACTTTTTGATACTGAGCAACTAATGTTTTCTTTATATATCATGTTATTTAACGTTAAAACTAGCTATATGATAGAACGTTTAAAGCAAGGCTGCCATTGGTGATTGGTGTGGAAAAGATCAATGACATTAGAGCCCAAATATGTTTCTGGTGCTTGATGACACTGCAGTTGCTGGTGCAGTCGAGCTACTTTACTCTTTATATCGTTTGTGGTGACCACTGATAGGTTAGTCTTAATTAGCTAGTCAAATGTATACCCGTAAAAATAAATAGGGCTAAGTAACAGTCTCCTTCACACACTCAATTGGCATCTATAGTATGCCAAATAACCCCCTATTAACATGCAAGCTTCACCAATTCACAAAGTATGTGCATTTAAAGTAACTGGTGATAGCCATTTAAGAAATGGCTGCCACAGCTGACTGAGGCCAAATCTGTAATGGCATGCTATCCACATCACTTTGTATCTAGATGCGTGCCACATTTGCTGACTCTATCACACAATGCACACGAATCATGGATGATGTGGCTATGGCCACCACTAGAAATATTGAAGAGCACTGCGCTCCTTTTGTAACTCCCTCCAAGAGATAATAGATACCACAATGGTAAACATTTCTAAGTGTTCTGTAATTTAAACATGATTACTGATCTATTATTCCACAGCTATATTGCTAGTAAGTTTAAAATAATATACCCACTATGTCAATGTATCAATATGACTGCCACTGAATTAATTGCAAAAAAAACCCTACCTTATTTGCATACCCAAAGTTGTATACTTCGGATGAGCACCTTATTTCCAACTGTAATGGGATGCTCTGGAATGGGAAGTACTGTGATTTTTTGTATTTTGTATTTTATTTGGAACTTATAAAGCGCTTGACTACAAAGTGCTATACACAATCACTTACAGTACAATACAAATGAAAACCATACAGAGAACAACATTAGGAATGTACAAGATGATGCTTGAGAGAGGTACAAAACATTGAGTATGAGGTAATAGAGTGAAGGGAAAGGGGAAGGGCTTTCCAATGCAGGGGGGCGAACAAGAGAAAAGAACGAAAATGAGACTGAGCACACAGTGTGCGAGGGACAGATAATGGAAAATGTGTTTGAGATTGCAAAGAGTGCTAAGAAAGATAGTAAGATGTAAGGGATGAAATATAGATGGGAGCAAGACCATAAAGAGAAATGAATTTTTGACAAGAGTGAAAGGACAGCCATCCAGGTGATGATAAAGACAAAGAAATAGAATTACGAGGAATGAGTACACATAACAAACAAACAGACAAATTGAAAACAGATTTAAGCAGAAGTAGACGTGTAGCAAGTAGACCAAAAAGAGTAACAGAGCAGTCAAGCAGATGTGAGAAAATGAGAGAAGAGATCAAGAGTTTAGTAGCTTCAAACATAAGAAAAGGCCTAGACTTTGCGAATATTGAAGAGATGAAAACGCTTGGCATGAACACGAGGTGAAAGAAATATGATAGGAGAAAGGTGAATCACACTAAAAGTAAATGCCATGATTGCAGGCAGTACTAGAAATAGGGAGTAGTGAGGGGGAAAGGAGATAGAAGCAGGAGGAGAAGGACGAGGAATGGTATTAGTGGGAAAAAGAGGACTTCCTTCTTAGCGGAATTCAATACCAAAGAATTGTCAGATATCCAAGATTTGATAGCTAGAAGATAAGAAGTAAGATTGTCATGAATAAAAGGTAGAAAGGAAGAAAAGGACAGAAGAAGTTTGGTATCATCAGCATAGAAATGATGAGATATCTTAAATAAAGAAATGATAGCATAAAAAGGGGAAGTATAAAGAGAAACAAGAAAGGGTCCTAATACAGAACGTTGAGAAATAGTCTGCAAAAGAAACAAAGTATCAGAAGAAGTCCCAACCCAAGATACCAAATAGGAACGGTCAGATAAGTAAGAACGGAACCAGGATAGGACAGAACTAGAGAAACCAAAAGATGAAAGAGAAACCAAGAGTAAAGTATAATCCACTGTGTCGAAAGCAGCAGATAGATCCAGTAAAACTAAAACAGAGGAATGTTTAGAATAACGAGCTGATAACAATGAGTCGCAGACTGAGAGACAAGTGGTTTCGGTAGAATGAAGGGAATGGAATCCAGATTGAAAGTGAGGAAGAATAGAGTTAACAGCAATGAAGGAAGAACATTGAGAATAAACAAGGTGCTCAAGAAGCTTGGACAGATAAGGAAGAAGAGAGATGGGTCTAAAGTTTGAGGGAAGAGCAGGATCTAAAGAATGTTTTTTCAAAATAGGAAGAATGGAAGTGTGCTTGAAAGAAGAAGGAAAAGTTGAGGAAAGAAGAGAAATATTAAAGAGAGAAGTAAGGTAAGAGACCAGAGAAGAGTAAATCTTGGGTATAAGTGAGGTGGGAATAGGATGTGCACTAGCTAACAGAGAAGATGTGTCAAAATTAGAGATCAGAGAGTAAGATGAAATAACCGAAGGAGGAGAAGATGCCGAAGAAAAAGAGGTGGAAGGAACAATGACCGCTCTAAGAATGGCCCCTTTTGAAGAAAAGTAAGAAGCAAAATCAGAAGCAGATAGAGCAGAATTAAGAGACTAATCAGGAGAGGGGGGTGTTATAGCATCTGAAAAAGACACCTGGGATGAAATGATTGAGAATATAGAAGAACAGAATAAAACAAGTGCTTAGGTGAGAGAAGAGCTTCATCATAGAATGCATGATAAGAAAAGAATGAATGACAGTCAGAGTTAGAAAGAGTTTTACATCAACGATGCTCAAGGCGGCGAACAGCTTGTGGCATTGAACAAAGATGTGGTGTAAGCCATGGTTGCGGTAGTTTCCGCGGAGGCAGGATATAGGGAGTTGAGAGATGCAGAGAGGAAGAGAAGGTAGAAGCTGCCTTGTCAGCATAGAGAGCAGCAAGTGAAAGATGAGAAAGAAGACTGGTGATGCAAGACGAGACAAACAAAGGCATATTAAAGGCACAATCATGTCGAGAATATGTTGGAGAATCAAGTCGAGATAGAGCAGGTAAAAACAAGGAGGGAAAGATAGAAAAAAATAAAAGATGGTAATCCGAACCATAGACTGGAAAAGCAGAAACAGAGGATGTAGATAGGGGAGAGGTAAAATTAAGATCAAGCCAAGAACCAGAGACATGAGAAGGGGGAGTAGAAATAGGAGAAAGATGGTAAGAGTCAAGAATCTCAAGGAAAGGAACAGAGGAATCAACAGAAGAAAGATGGAGATTAAAGTCACCCACGAGCATAAATGGGTGGAAAGAGGCACGACAACAGAAAGTAAAGCATCCACATCATCACACAAGGTGCCAATTGGACCAGGAGGATGATAAACAAGCAAAAAGTCAAAGAACGAGGTTTAGTCATAGAGTATTCAAATGAGGAAAAAGATGGAAGATATAAAGAAACAGGGACAAACAAAGAACAGTAAAGAATTCCAATGCTGCCCCGGCAAGCTAAAGAACCGGGGTATGTAAAAAGATATAGTAGAACTAGCAAGGGAAGTAGGGGTGGCAGTATTAGAAAAAGAAAGACAAGTCTTAGAAAGACACAAAAAATGAAGATTGAGATGTAAAAAGATATCAAGAACAGAGTGAGATTTATTGCAAAGCTAACGCACATTCCAAAGAGCAATATTGATTGGAGACGGGTAAAAGGTACAAGGGGGATGCACAAGATTAGAATAATTATGTGTGGAATGATAAGAAGTAGGACCATGAGAGGAACAAAATGATGGAAATGGGAAGGTCATATCAGCAGTAAAGACAATAGGGGAACTGTGAAATTGAAGGAGCAATAATGTAACAGGCACTAAGTTGTTAAACAATAAGGACACAGTAAGTGAAGAAACTGGTATTGCTGTGGTTGGGGAAGCTGGAGAAAACAAAGATTTCTACACTGGACTTGAAACAAGAAAGTAAGTAGGGAGAACAAAGCATGATGAACATGAAATATAGTACACAAATATCAGCAGACAGCAGTGTCCCAACTTTGACCAATTTCATCCTGGGCTAAGTGATACCGCACTTGCTAAGGTTTTACTCACACTGTGAATACCTTTTCTGTCATCTTGGACCATTGATGGAATAGCAACATTCCTTCAATATCTAAATGAAAGGCAATCAGTTTCCCTGGCCACTGATTGATTGATAGTGCCATGCAAATATATGGATAAGAATACAATAATTAATAACAAATATGAAAAATCAGAAATGCAATTGTAGATACTGCAGCCTGGTCCTCTTACTCCTCACAAGGACTCTCATAACTCAGCCAATCCCGCAGAGCCTGACCACATCCCCCTGGTTCTTCCATATGGACAATGCACCTTAAAGAGTGAGGGCTACATTCCTGCAGTACACAGGTGATGACAACACATGTATCCAAATCCCAGGCTGGTCCGTAAGTCATAGATGTCACTGTCGCTGCTGCTCTTATTCAGCTTCTACCCATAAAACAATACAAAACATCCCCTTCAAGATAACAGTGTTTTTTCTCTGGTCGTGCTGCTGTGAGCACTGTCCGTGGTGGGTCTATCAAATGTATACCTGACAATGTGACTCTTTTCCAGAAGGAGGGAAACAGAGACATGGAGTGAGACATGCAGAATCTTGATAGGGACAAAACAAGGCAGAACTCTGACCTTGTTGTAAGAAAGGTTTACTTACCTGTACTCTGCCATTGATGTAGGAATCGCAGATGTCATGTATGGGGCAAGTGGGGTGGAGATGCAGGCATTGGATCTATAAAGTGGTAGGGGGACGGGACAGAATAGTGTGGCTTGAAGAATAGACAACAAGGGTAGAAGATATGCTAGGGCAGTGAGGGGGCTGTTTGGTGATGCAACATTTGCCAGAAAGAAGGGAAACACTAATAAGTGGCAAGCAGTAAAGGGTGAAGTGGGGTACGAAATCGGGGGTTGCCCCGAGACATGTGTGGGAGAACAAAGTTCATATGCATAGAAATTCTGCATCACATCGCTAATTGTTGGGGTGTCATTTTGGACAGGAACAGGCACTGGGCAAGTGTGTTCCATGATTATGGGAGTTAATGGCAAACTGGAGAAGCTCTGAGATCCTGGAAAAGAAGAAACGGTACGAGGTCAAGGGGGGGGGTGAAGAAGAAGGGCTTTCAAGGAGGTGTGGAAGGAGGTGTATGTGGGGGTGGAGCGGATAGAGAGAGGTAAGGAGTTTCAGTGTAGGGGGACAGGAGCTGAAAGGAACGGAAGCGGGAAGCGGTACAAGGAGACGGGGGTACAGTAAGTAAACAGAGGTCAGTGGAGCGCGGAGAATGAGAGGGAGTTTAGAAGGAGAGGAGAGAAGAGATATGGGGGGATTTAATGTCATGGAGAGATTTGAAGACCAAATAGAGGAATTGAAATTTAAGTTGGGAGGGGAATGGAAGCCAGCCAATTTGAGAGTGAGGAGGACATAGGGTTGCGAGGGCCGAGGACGCAGAGTACAGATGGAGCAGTGGTAGATGGATTTGAGGGGGGTCAGATGAGAGGCAGGGAGTCCAAAGAGCAGAGAACAGTAGAAGAGATGGGAGAAGATGAGGGAGGAGATTAAGAGTTTAGAAGCGTGGAAGGCGAGAGAGGATCGGATCTTGCGGATGTTGTAGAGATGTTGATGACACGAACGAGAGGTGAAAGAAATGTGGTGGGAGAAGGAAAAGGAGGAGTCGAAGTGGATACCAAGATTGCAAGCATAGTTAGAGGTGGGGAGATGGGAAGGGGGGAAAGTGGATAGGAGGAGGGGTAGGGGAAAGAGTGTTAGAAGGAAAGAAGAGGACTTCCGTTTTGTCTGTGTTAAAGGAGAGAAAATGGGATGACATCCAGTTTTTAATAGCTGTAAGGCAGGAAGATAGGGAGTGATGAAGGTCAGGAGTGGAAGAGGAGAAGGAGAGAAAGAGTTGGGTGTCATCAGCGTAGAAGTGGTGGGAAAATGTTTTCTGTTTATGCCCTAAGGAACAAAAAAGAAATGTTACTCCACTTTTTCTATTTGAAAGTTGCAAGTTTGATGAAAAATCAGTTGCTTATTAGTTTACTCAGCGAATATAGTACAAAAACAGACTACTTCAAGACAAAACCTGTTTGTTCCACTCCATATTGCACAAGCAGCAAATGCGGTGACATGCAGTTGCATATTTAACCAGGATTTAGAGTTAAATATTTGAGTGATATTCTCAAGCCATGAACACTTCCTTCCATGAAAGTACAAAGTCATACTTATTAAACGTGAACACTGTTTTAGAAATGCACAAGGCAGTGAAATGTGTTCTCTTGGAAGTCTTGGATGGGGGCCATTGTTTTGGAACATTTATAACAAAATTGTAAACTATGTCTCTAAGTCGCACTACAGACTTTCTGGGAAGAGTGCCAGTTTGTCCCTGTAATAGTAAACAAAAGTGAGATAGCAGTTATTTAAGAAACTACAATGAATTAATGAACTACAGCACTTTTGGTCCAGCGCGGCATGATGAAAGCGGCAGTTTAATACTTTTAATGCTTATGGTAGACAATGATAATGACAGGTGACCTCAACAGCATGTTGCTTTTAATGCACATTGGTAGTCAATGACAGGTGACCTCGGCAGCTTATTTCTTTTAATGCTCTGATTGTTAGACAATGACAGGCGACCTCAGCAGTTTTTGCACCTCACTTTGATCGGTAGAGAAGACGCCCAAGTACTACTTAAGGACTGGGTCCAAAGGGTTCAAACAGGAAATGAGCTGAGCCTGCTGGAGGACTGAAGGAGACAGGAAGCTCCCTTCATGCAAACCAATGTAGGGGGGATTTATTGATATATTGTTACGCTCACCTGGTATCCACGGGGACGCCCTTATGCCCTGGTTGCCGGATTCACCCTGGACGTTCCCAATTCTGGACGATGCCTTCTGTGGCGGTCGAGCCTGAAAACACAGGAGGACTGGACTTAGGAACAGACTTCGTTTCCTCCCACCAGCCCCCTGGACTCGACCTGATGGCCCACTCCTCACCTTGTTATGATGTCTGGCATGCTCTCCATCCTGCCTTCTGTGCAGGAGCGCGTAGTCTTCTGCGGGTTGTAGCGACCGAGTTAACTTCACTGATGCTAACCCATTCAAGTTTCTTTAAGGAGGTAAGTCTGGTTATAGCAGTCTTTAAATGTCCTCACTTTCCTTTCTTGCTAATAATGTATTTTCTTGCTTGTTTCCCCTTAGGTGCACAGAGGTTTGGTGGGTGCGCTACTTGGATCAGGCTCCTGCCAGGATGATGGACGCAGGAGCGTATGATGGATGGTAGGTTAAGCGCGAAGTGCGGCGCGGTAATGTCTTTTCTTGCTAACCTTTATTCTTTATTCCTTTTCAGGTCGCAATGGTTTTTCTGGGCGTGTGAGGATTTCCGGAGTGGAACCAGTCAAGAAATGCCCAGCCAGGTGAGGATTTTGTGATTACTGCCGTGAATGCCATGAGTAACCTGTTTAACATTGTCCTTCTTTCTCTCTCCCTCCAGGTGCTTCGTTCCGGTGCGAGCGTGGTGTCCTGATGATGCTTCCAACTGGATGGAAGACCGCGAGCAGCAGGAATCGACAGATGGAAAGTTGCAGGTAAGCAGAGACTGCTAATGATGTTCTTTTGTCTCCTCTGCAGGTCCGCTATTCAAGGATCACCGGGTGCTGGACTCTGAACTCGATGAGCGTCACGCTGCTGGCTGCAGAATAACGCGAAGTACGTTCTGTAGCTTGGGTGCGGTTTATATAGCCCTCTGTAAAGTAGTCCAGGTAAAGTAGTCCAGGCTACCACGCCCTAAAACACTGCACTGCACAGTCTGGTTCCTAGGAACTAGACTGTATGGGTGCCTCTATGTTGGCTGCAGGCCTTCAGAGGAAAAGTAGTAGTAGGACAGGGAGGCAGTTCCAAAGAGGGACATCAGCTGAAAATAGAAAAGAGAAACCTGCCCCCAACTATCTGATTGGAGCAGTGTTTGACAAGCAGAAAATTGGAGTTAGAGGAGTGTAGGGCTCTGGCTGGGAGGTATTTAGTGAGAGAAATGTGAAGATAGCGTGGTCCCAGGCCCCAGGTGATGCAGAGTGTCTTGAATTTGATCCTTGCGGCCACCGGGAGCCAGTGGAGAGATTCTAGGGCTGGAGTGATACAGTTCCTAGGCTTGAGGCCAAGGATAAGATTTGCAGCCCTATTCTGGATTAGCTCGAGGGGTTGTAGGGAGGAAAGGGGGAGATTGAGGAATAGGCTGTTACAGTAGCCCAGCCTGTAGAGGACCAGAGCTCTACCAGGTGAACGTAGAGCTTCCAAGGAGAGCAGCCACAGGGTAGGAGGGAAACAGGGCACAGGTGTCCCAATAAGAAGGATCTCCATCTTACTGGAATTAAGACAGAGGTCCTTAGCCACACCCCATGCCTGGATAACGGTCAGACAATCGGGATGAGGGAAAAGGAAGAGGAGATGGAAGCTTGAAAGAAACTTGTGTATCATCAGCATAACAGTGGAAATGTGGAGAGAAGGATGAGATCAGATGAGCAAGAGGGGCAAGCTAGATATTGGAGAGCCAAGGTGGTGGGGTAGAGCCCTGGGGGAGGCCGCAGGTAGTGAGAGAAGTAGTGGCGCTGCAAATGTAAGGGGCGGTTAGTGGGGAATGAAGTCAGCCAGTCCAGTGCCCAGTCTGTGATTACAAGGGTATCACAGAGCTGTTTTATGAGGATAGAGGCGGAGGAGGGATCGAGGAGAATGAGAACAGCAGGAGAGTTAGTCAAGATTTGCTAGCAAGTCTTCACAGGTGTTCAGGAGAGCAGTTTCCATGCCTCTGGATGCCCGGAACCCAGATTGATGGCCATAGAGACAACCAGCAAGTTCAGTATGAAGGATCAGTTAGGGGTAGGCCCAACTTCTCCAGAGGTTTACCAAGGAAAGGGGAGGTGGAAATGGGGTGATCATTTTCCAGGCAGAAATGGTCAGCAGATGTTTTTCTAGGAGAGGGTTCACAAGGGATTGCTTGAGGGATAGAGGGAAAGAGCCAGTGGCAAAGGAGTGGTTACAGATAATCAGTAAGAACTGGAGTGAGAGAGATGTTGTCCTTAATGGTTCTAGAGAAACACCTGTTTGGATGAAACCTTCATAGAGTGGACAACTTTAGAGACCTCATCTGGTGCTATGGGCAAGAGGGAGGACAGTTGGGGGGTTGGAGGAAGGGGAGCAAAGGGAGGCAGGTGGGCGGGAGCCAGAATGTAGGTAGTGGTGGTGGAGAGTGAGGACAGGATGTCCTGAGTTTTAGATGAGAAATGGGAGGCCAAAGTGGTGCAGAGGGCCTGGGAAGGAAGAAGAGAGGTGGAGACTGCAGTTGGATTGGCGAGTTCCTTGCAGATTTTGAAAAGTTCAGTCGTATTGTTAGTGGCTCCAGAGATACAGGCTTGGATGTGGGCCCTCTTCTTGGAGTGGATAGAAAAATGATATTGCCTTTGGAGCAGGCGACAGGCCAGTTTGTCAGAGGATGAACCAGAGATCTGCCACTTCCTTTCAGCAACTTCACACTTTCAGAGATGCTAGATCGGTGTCATACCAACCCTCGACCTCTTTTTTACTGGCTGGAATTTGAAGTCCCTGAAATTGCATTATTGGGCTTTGTGAGACGTAGAAAGACTCTACTATTACCTTTTTGAGTAGACCTACTACTTTTTCAGAAGAACTACATTTTGTGTACTGTGAAGACTACAGTCCTCTGGGCTTCCACCTCCGTTCATCTGCCTACCTTCTATCTTCTAAGGAGTAGTGAGTATGAATGTTTTACCCATTTTTAATATCACATTGGGAAAGAGGAGAGGCACAGAGGGCCGATCATGCTATGAAATGCTTAGTGAGATATGACGAGGCAGGCAGTTGCTTTTGAAGTGGCTAGAATGCCCCCGAGAGGACTGATTGATCTTGAGTTGTTAAAGAGACACTGAAAATGATAGCTGCATACACATGAATTACATTTTGCATATTAAGTGTGTTATGTTTAGCGACTATAATGGTAGCAATGTTTCTTTATCAATTCTTTCTCATAGTTAAAAGATTTACTTTACACATGAGAGTCTAAGAAGCATTCATTGAGTGTTCATCACTGAGATGTTTGTCAGAAATATTTGATAAAGAACATTAAGGGCCTGATTCACAGAAGCATTTCATAATGGTGCAATCGCATTCAAGAACGCTCTGTAAATTAGGCCCTAAGTGCAGGGCATCTATTCCAATCTATTGTGTATTGATTTGTTATGTATAATACATGTATTTTAATACACATATGAAGGGTTACTGATGGTATGAGCACTGGGCTATCAACACAATGGGCCTCATTACGACTTTAGAGGTAGCCATGGCCCTATTAGCGCCATGGCTGCCTCCAAAATCGTGTCTGGGTCCGGGTACCCTAAATGGGGAAATACCGGACCATTCAGAGTTTGGAGGGCCCGGTATTTCCTCCTTCAGGGAACCCGGGCCCAGTTCTTCCCCATTCCAATTCGAGCCCCCATAGGGCTCAATGGGAATGGGGAGGGAGCTAAAAACGGGCCCGTTAATAACAGGCCCGTTGTTAGCTCCCTGGTTCCCTCGAGGAACCCGCTATGGACGTCTGGAAAAAACAGACATCCAGAGCGGGTCCCGCGAGGGAACCTCGTAATAGTGCGGAATGGGTTTAATGGCGCTGGCACCATTACCGGCGCCGTTAAACCCATTCCGCACTACTCGTAATGAGGCCCAATATATGTGAAATCGGTAAACCCCTCCTGGGCAGGTGAAAGAGAGTAGCCACCTACTGCAGGGGTTGTTGCCTCTCCCTTTTTGGATGCACAGTGATGGAAATATGCGTTTACCTACCTTTGCTCTCACCACAGGCCCTGCTGGGGTGTGCGAGGGGGTTCTTGGACACTTCCCTGGGGGTGGAGGGAAAGCTCTGGAGGTAGGAGTGATAACAATCACATCACTGATGCTAAGTGAATTTTCTTTATTTTGAATGCAAACGTTTGCTAAAATGGTGCTAGTTCTACTACCACCCATGTTATTGTAACCAACTTGTTATAATTCTTTCTAAGAATGGGGATTGCCTGAGAGATAGTTCTGCATTCAGAGAGCCCTTGTGGCTGTCTTGCAATGCAGGAATTGCAAACATTGGTACATATGAAGCGTAGAGGATTTAAATCAGTCAATATGAGATGGGAGGACTACAGGAAGATTTAACCAAAATCTGAAGAAGAGTTTGAAGAAATTAGTTTCCATTAATGTGCGCAGTTAGGATGTTTTGATATCATGGCCTCTGTCTGTGCTACGGAAACCTCCCTATGTCTCTACAGGCTTTAGGTAATTTCAATAGATTACAGTCTGGGGTCTCTCTTACTGTCATGATCCCTGCCCCCAACCCCCTCAGACAACACACTGGAGCCATGCCTCGATCACCCACATGGACCTTAAAGACCTTTCCGTCTTATGTGAGACCCACTTGGAGTCAGACCTGGCGCTAGTTGCGCCAGGCTCATACATAACTCTGAGGACATTTTGGCATTGGACTCTGTAATGCACTGCGGGCAATATGAATGCCCCCAAATAACTCAGTTCTATGAACTGAGCTATGCGGTCTAGCTTTTTGGGTGTGGTTCAACCCAGGGATACCTGGTATACCTGGAGGCTATTTGAACCACGCCCGGGCAGAGGAACAAGCTTTGTGTTACTCTGCACCTGCAGCTTTACACTCACCGTATTCGGATCGGTCTCCAGTAGGCCTTTGCCTTTTGCTCCGCATCTCGCGCACCTGCAAGAACAAGAACAGCATTAATATTATACTTACCTTGGGGAGTATCCTGCTTCCAGCCATCACTCCTCCAGTCCTGTGGGCAGCATTACGGTGGTGTCATCTCCATCTCGGCACGCCGCATCCTGGAAGAAACGAACAAAAGGAAAAGACATCAGGAAGCATTCTCGTATCCCAGTTCACTCGAAAACAGCAAGAAGAGTCAAACGCTTACCTGTACTCGAGCCGCTCAGGGTAACTTCATAACTTCAGCTCCGGAGCACGCCATCGACCTGCAGAGGGAAAAGACAAGACAGGTTAGCACATAAAGGACAAGATGGCGCTGCATATCGTGCTTACTCACCGCACCTTATTCTCTCAACCGGCAGCCACTCTGGGACATTACAGCGCCTGTACGGGACAGAGAGAGAGAGACTTTGACCAGCACAAGAAAAAGCGAACAGCTTTCACTCACCGCTTAGCGCTCGGCTCCCTTAAGCAGCACAACACCATCTCCGACCCCACCAACACCTAATGTAGAAGAGAAACGTTATAAAGGGGGGCAAAAGACAAGAAAAGGGCAATTCATTAAGAATCAATCAACCTACCTTGTCAGACCCAATTGGGCCCGCACCTAGGCTTGAGGCCAAGGATAAGACTTGCAGCCCTATTCTGGATTAGCTCCAGGGGTTGTAGGGAGGAAAGGGGGAGATTGAGGAAGAGGCTGTTACAGTAGTCCAGCCTGTAGAGGACCAGAGCTCTACCAGGTGAAGGTAGAGTTTCCAAGGAGAGCAGCCACAGGGTAGGAGGGAAACAGGGCACAGGTGTCCCAATAAGAAGGATCTCCATCTTACTGGAATTAAGACAGAGGTCCTTAGCCACACCCCATGCCTGGATAGCATGGGGTGTGGCTAAGTGTGAAGCAACTAGGCTGCATAGCGCCCACATCAACCGACGCACCCCTGCACCGAAGGGCAGGACGGAGAGCACCCAACACCAGAAAACAAGGTGAGGAGAAGACATAGGGGAAGGTTTGGTCCCCGAGGTAAGAGGGGATTAAGCATTCAGAGACAGCAGAGTTTAAATCCGAAAATCCTGTGTTTCGGGCCCAGTCTCCAGCCGAACAGATTCTGGGGAAGGGTTTGAGGTCGTGAGAGGTCCAGAAAAGCTGAGTGGCATCCCCGTGGATACCAGGTGAGCGTTACAAAATGCAAAGCTTCACACCATAATACACCTGGACGTCATGGAAACGTCAGAAACCGACCAGTTAGCCCAAATGTTGTGGCAGCTACGTGCCAAAGTACATGCAGCCAAGCAGGAGGCCAATACCCTGAGGACCAATACCCTGCTAGTTGCTAAAGAACGCACTGATGACTTAAGCCGGCAACTCCTTCTGTGACAGGCGGGACATGCACCGGTAACGTGTCTTGAATGCCAGTACCATCAGCCAACCCTGTTCAGATCACCCTTCCTGGGGCAGTTCCTTTGACCCCACCTGAACGATTCACGGGAGATCCCAAGAAGTATGCAACATTTATGAACCAATGTCATCTGCATTTCCTTTGTAGGCCAGGGGCCTTTCCAAATGACCAATCACGGGTTGCTTTCGTGCTATCCTATCTGAGCAGCAGTGTTGCAGACTGGTCTGTACCCTTTGTCAGTCAAGAAGATCCTTTGCTACATGACTTCAGGGGTTTCCAGCAGGAGATGGAAAAACTCTTTGCTCATTGAACTCATAGACAGGCATTAGACAACAAACTTTTGTCCCTTCGTCAAGGAAATCAAGACCTATTTACATACATAGCCACCTTCAACAGGCTCGTGGTTGAAGCAGGATGGCCAGAGGAGAAGAGAACCACGTTATTTCATTGGGGCCTACGAGGGGAGCTAAAAGATGTTCTCGCACAAGTGGTGGACCCCTGAAAGACTGTGCAGAATGTATTAACCTTGTTGTTCAACTAGATCATAGGTTGCAAGACCAAAGAGCAGATCGAATCAGACTGGACCCTCGCCCTATGTATGTACGTTCAAAGGACAATGTTTCTCGAGCAACAGAGTTCAGGGGTACCAATGCAGATCGGAGGGGTCAGGTCCCCCTTGACTAAGGCTGAAAGGGACAAAGAAGACAGCAGCAGTTATGTTTGTACTGTGGAAAGTCAGGCCATTTCCTTAAGGAGTGTGCAGTGAAACCACCAAAGAGAACCGTAGGGGCCACAGACAAAGAAGATACAAACCAAGAATCGGAAAACTACCAAGCCCGGCAAGTGTAGGTGTCCACTTGTCGAGCGAAGAAAGTGAACTACAGACCTCCCATTTTGCATTGTCTGTGATCTTGATCAACCACCAATAACCAGCCCAGATGCACGCAGTAAAAGCGTACATAGACAGTGGAGCCGTTAGGAACTATATGGACCAAGATCTCGCAGCAAAGATGGGGCTTCCATTATGCCCCAAGTCAACCACAAACACAGTCACCACTGTTGATGGCACGGAAATAGCTTCTGGTCCAGTATCACAATGCACTGCAGTGTTAACCCTTCTGTGCCAGGATGGACACCGGGAATCTATCGCTTTCGGCGCCCCAGTTTTGGTTGATTTTAAGAATGCTGTGGTTGGTAGCTCACAATCCTCGAATAGATTGGCGTGCAAAAGAGTTGGCCTTTCCCGAAAGTTGTGCTCACACTTATTATCGCCTATGGGAAAAGTCAAGTGATACTAGAACTCCTACTCATGCACAGTGGCAACAACTCTGGAGGCAACCGGTACCTTACCAAGTGAATACCAGGACTTTCAAGATGTATTTCCGAAAGAACAAGCTAATACCTTACCACCGCACAGACCATATGATTGCCAGATCAACCTGATACCCGGCACACAGATCCCTTGTGGGTGAATCTACGCACTCACCGAACCAGAAAACCAGCATCTAAAGTCCTACTTAGACCAATACCTGGCAAACAGATTCATCCGCCACTCGAGGTCGCCAGCAGCCTCTCCCCTATTCTTCGTGCCGAAGAAGGAAGGGGACTTGAGGACGTGCATCGACTATCGTGCACTAAACCAGATCACCGTGAAAAATCGCTACCCTCTACCAGTCATTCCCGAACTGCTTAATCAAGTCAAAGACAACCAAATCTACACAAAATTAGACCTTAGTAGAGCGTACCACCTCGTTCGAGTGAAAAAGGGTGACGAATGGAAAACCGCCTTTCGTACCAAATATGGCCTGTACGAATATCAGGTAATGCCCTTTGGCCTTTGCAACGCTCCTGCTGTATTTCAATACTTCATGAACGATGTTTTAAGGGAATTAATCAACGTCTGTGCCCTAGTGTATATTGACGATATCCTGGTATATTGTGCATCCAAACAGGACCACGTCAAGCATGTTCGGTCTGTGTTGGCAAAACTCTTCCAACACCAGCTCTATGCCAAACTCGAAAAAATGCTCATTTCATGTCTCCGGGGTGGAATTCTTGGTTTCATCCTCACCCCAAAAGGAATTCGAATGGATGTACACAAGGTAGATCCTATCCTAAATTGGCCATCGCCAAATTCGTTCAAAGGAGTCCAGAGCTTGTTGGGTTTTGCAAACTTCTACCGCAGATTCATCCCAGGGTTCTTGGAGATAGTGCATCCAATCACATCCTTGCTAAGGAAATGCAATAAGAAGTTTCTCTGGACAGAAGAAGCAGAAAAGGCTTTCCGTGAACTCAAGGTGAGGTTCACTTCTGCCCCGATTCTACATCATTCTCGTCCAGACCTCCCCTACGTGGTGGAGACAGACCCCTCAAGTATGGCAATGGGAGCTGTCTCTCACAAAAGGGCCCAGACTGGTCAATTACACCCTGTCGCCTTCTGGTCGCGTAAATTCACACCACCCGAGCTCAATTACGCTATCACGGACAAAGAACTCCCAGCCATCAAGTCAGCCTTTAAGGCCTGGCGACATTATCTCTTAGGTGCCAGACACACGATCACTGTAATAAATGACCATCGAAATCTCCAGTACCTAAAAACAGCAAAGGCTCAATCTTCGCGGCAACTACGCTGGGCCCTTTTCTTCGCTGAATATGATTATGTGATCACGTTTCGACCGGGAGTGAAAAACGAAAAAGCTGACGCTCTTTCCTGTATGGGTGTTGATGAACAGTGATACAAGTTTCGTGACCCGATAGCCATAATTCCAAGTGACAAATTCCTAGGAATCACAGCAACCATGACTCAGTGTGAGTTACATGAAGAAATCCGAAGCTTGATGAGTCCTGAGCAATTGCAAGAGTGGAGTACACAAGGGGAACATCACACAATAAAGGACCAGCTACCCTATTTCCAGAACCGTTTATTTCTGCCGAACAAAGAACTACGAGAACAAGTCATGTCTGGCTATGACGATTCCTTAATCGAGGGCCATCCTGGAATTGCAAAAACCCTAGCCAAGGTAAAATGAAGTTACTGGTGGCCCACGTGGCGCAAGAACATCATCCAATTCATCCTATCCTGTGGAGTGTGTGCACAAAATAAATCATCAAAGCAGAAACCAGCTGGACCCCTTCAACCATTGGATATGTCACCAGCGCCCTGGCATACACTGTCCCTCAACTTTATTTCCAACTTACCACCCATTCAAGGGTTTAACACCATTTTAGTGGTTGTGGACCTGTTTTCCAAAATGGCACTCTTCATTCCTCTTAAGGGTCTCCAAAACGCATCCACTTTGGAAAAAGTGTTTCTCGAACGCATCGTATGGCTCCACGGCTTCCCTTCGGTACTGATCTCGGATCGAGGTACTCGTTGTGTCCAACTTCTGGAGGACGTGCTGTTCTATGGCCCAAATCGACATCCGGTTGTCCACCAGTCACCATCCCCAAACGGATGGTCAAACGGCGAGAACGAATCAAACGCTCAAGCAGTACCTTCGCTGTATGCTACATCAAGTAGAAGGAAGTTAGACAGACCTGTTATGTATAGCTGAATATGCCTACAATCATTCTCTACACACCAGCACTGGGCAGACTCACTTTTATACTATATATGGCAGGCATCCACGCACTTCAGAGTTAGACACCCCTACTACTCTGGAAATGCCAGCAATTAAAACCTTGCACATAACAATTTCTCAAACCTTTAAAAGGGCAGTCGAACATTTACTCCAACTAAGAACCCTCAAAAGAAATTCACTGACCAGTGCCTAGAAAAGGCCCCCAATTACCAGGTTGGAGACAAAGTCTGGTTGGCATCTAAACATGTGCCCATTAAAGAAACCCAAACATTCCGCCCAATGGAATCTAGGTCCATTTGCCATCACCTCTGTGATAAATCCAGTAGCATTCAAACTAGCCTTACCATCCAACATGCAAATTCATCCTGTGTTTCACATATCTCTCCAGAAACCTGTTCAACCTGGAACCTGTGTTACAACACCACCGAAGCCAGTAGTAATCAATGGGGAACCAGAGTTTGAGGTCAAGGACATTCTGGACTCAAAATATGTCGGATCTAATCTATCCTATCTAGTGGACTGGAAAGGGTATGGCCCGCAAGACAGAACATGGGAACCTTGCGAGTACATCCATGCACCTCGTTTGCTCAAAAGGTTCCATCAAAACCATCCAACCAAACCAGGGCCAGACAGGAGAACCACCATGAGAGGGGCCTTAGGGGGGAGTGCTGTCATGATCTCTGCCCCCAACGCCCTGAGACAACATACTGGAGCCAGGCCTTGATCACCCACATGGACCTTAAAGACCTCTCTGTCTTTTCTGAGACCCACTTGGAGTCAGACCTGGCGCCAGTGGCATCAGGCTCATACATAACTCTGAGGACAACTTGGCATTGGACTCTGTAATGCACAGTGGGTAATATGGATGCCTCCACATAACTCAGTTCTATGAACTGAGCTATGCGGTCTAGCTTATTGGGTGTGGTTCAACCCAGGGATACCTGCGATACCGGGAGGCTACTTAAACCATGCCCGGGCAGAGGAACACGATTTGCGTTACTCTGCACCTGCAGCTTGACACTCATCGTGTTCGGATCGGTCTCCTGTAGGCCTTTGCCTTTTTCTCCACATCTCGCGCACCTGCAAGAACAAGAACAGCATTAATAGTATATTTACCTTGGGGAGTATCCTGCTTCCAGCCATCGCTCCTCCAGTCCTGTGGGCAGCATTACAGCGGTGTCATCTCCATCTCGGCACGCCGCATCCTGGAAGAAACAAACGAAAGGAAAAGACATCAGTAAGCATTCTCGTATCCCAGTTCACTCGAAAACAGCAAGAAGAGTCAAACACTTACCTGGACTTGAGCCGCTCAGGGTAACTTCAGCTCGGAACATGCCATCGAACTGCAAAGGGAAAAGACAAGACAGGTTAGCACATAAAGGACAAGAAGGCGCAGCATATCATGCTTACTCACCGCACCTTATTCTCTCAGCCGGCAGCCTCGCTGGGACATTACAGCGCCTGTACGGGACAGAGAGAGAGACTTTGATCAGCACAAGAAAAAGCGAACAGCGCAGCTCATCGTGCTTTCACTCACCGCTTAGCGCTCAGCTCCCTTAAGCAGCACGACACCATCTCCGACCCCGGCAACACCTAAGGGAGAAGAGAAACATTATAAAGGGGGCAAAAGACAAGAAAAGGACAATTCATTAAGAATAAAGCAACCTACCTTGCAAGACCCAATTGGGCCTGCACCAGTGAAGCAACCAGGCTACATAGCGCCCACATCAACCGATGCACCCCTGCACCGAAGGGCAGGACGGAGAGCACACAACACTAGAAAACAAGGTGAGGAGAGGACGTAGGGGAAGGTTTGGTCCCAGAGGGAAGAGGGGGTTAAGCATCCAGAGACAAAAGAGTTTAAATCCGAAAATCCTGTGTTTCAGGCCCAGTCTCCAGCCGAAGAGATTCCGGGGAGGGTTCCAGGTTATGAGAGGTCCAGACAGGCTGAGTGGCGTCCCTGTGGATACCAGGTGAGCATTCACTTAAGAATGGCTTGAAGATGTTCTCAACACAGACAGATATGTTCTCAGTTAACATACTTTATCCACAAATGTTTTTCTTTGTGTTTCTTGGGGAGCATTGTGAGGAATCAGAGGGCCTTTTTCCATATACTCCCATTGGATTTTCCTCTCAGATGGCCAGCAAAAGGGCTTTGCATTTGGATCCTGACCCGGAGGTGGATATGTGAGGGAGGATCACCTGGGTGGAGGCACCTCGGGAGTGGGGAGAGGATGTCTTCAGGTGAAACATGGTATCCCCTTTTTTTGTATGAGCATGAGTCCAACACTCACTCTGCCTTCATAGGGTATTGTCAGTCTTTATCCCTTCCACACATGCGCACTGTCCCACTAACATATGCTTTTAAGACTGGGACGAGGAAGAGGCAACTAGGAGTGATGCACAATGCTAGTCAATTTCACCACTATGGTACCAGGCATGTCCAGTTAATTGGTACAAGTGGGTTTAGGCAAAGGACTAGCACCTGCAACCCATTGAAAAGTCCCAGGTGCTTAAAAGGAGAGCCCAGCACCGTGGAAGGGGGAACCTGCACAATGAGAAGGATGCAGCTGGAGAGAGGCTGTGGAGAGGGTGCCATACATTGCATAGGGTTGAGAGAGGCACTATGACCTGAACGGGCCGTGGGGAGGTTGGAGCCCCTGCAGTCCCCTATGCCGCATGTTACCAGCTGGAGTTGGGGAACACAGAAGACTCATAAGAGCCACGGGACGCTGTTGCGAGTTTCGCAGGTGGCGAGCGCTGCTCGCTGGAGCTCCCGACGCGTAACCATGAGTGAAGTGGAACCCGGAGAACATTAGGAAGACGCCCGGAGGAGCAGACAAACCCCAGTGAGTAAGGGTCAGGGAATATTCATACCGGGGCGCTACAGGGGCGGGAATTGGACATTTGCTTAGATCGATCGTACTTATATGAATGGGGTTGGGAAACTAAATGAAAGAACATTGAATCACAAACAAGTTGCCAAGTTTTTTGTGAAATACAACAACATATATTGAATACCGAACTAAAGAGAAGTTATGGAAATCATGTGATAATACAGCACTAGTAGAAAACGAGTTAAGTTCTATTGTGAAAGTATTGAAACCCGTTAGCATTGATGAACAAAGTGAAAGCCTGTAATGAATACTTATGAACTAAATCAAAAGCAAGTGTCAAAGACAAGTGTAATACTTATGAATTAAGTGAAAAGCATGTGTGAAAGATAAGCTGCAGAACCTGAATGGACAATGTGAAAGTAAAGTGGTGGAAGAGGATATACAACACAGAATAAAGTGAATACAAGTTGTGGTATAGCCAAAAGACTGCCAATATACAGGTTATGGCAAACCCAAACGACTGCCAACAAGAATAAGGCAGCAAACATTGATTATTGACACAGCTTCAGAGAGAGGGAGCTTGTGTTGGACAAAGGCTTGACAGAGAACCAAGGAAACTGTTAATGAAACATGGCATTACATGGTGGCATATGATGCAGGTCGACAGAGAAGATACATAAGTTAATAAGCAAGTCATCGGTTGTGTGATCTGTAATGGGTGAACTATGTGGTTCAACAACTGCGCCTAGACCAAGTGACTTGCCCTCTTGTTTTGGAATAAACCATGGGAAACCATGAGCATCATAAAGTGCCACAGTTTATCGGTTGTGTTCCCTGTAATGGTTGGACCGTGTGGTCTAGATACTGCTCCTAGACCGAGTAGCTCGTCTTGGGAAAGAGCCAAGATAAGCCAAGAGACAAAGGCTGTGTGGCATAAGTGTTAAATTCAAAGAAAGCATCTGTTTGAACTGTTACGAAGTCTAAAGGATTATAATGTGAAACTGAAAGTGTCATTCAAAGTCAAGAGACTTGCACTGTGCTGGATTTGGGGAAGGGTACCTTTTCAATTCCAGCGTGTAAGAATTGCAAAGGGTATTGTTTTGCGGGGTTGGCAACCTTGATAAAGGCATCATTGGACAGCAAGATTGAGATAAGTAACACCAATCGTAGTTATCTTCAACAAATCAGACTTAATCCAAGTAAGGGTGATGATTTTCTTATATTAAACTTGTATAATAGCCCTCATGGGTTTGAAAAGAACAGATTGGGGGTATTTTACGAATACCTTGAGAAACAGGTGTTCAGCCAGTTGAACTCCAATACTTTATTTTTGTTAGGAAGGGGTTTTAATCTTAAAATGGGTAACGGGCTGCCCAAGGACCTCTATGATGAATCTGAAGGCTGCGTTATGGGGATTCCAACCACGGAGATGAAAGACGCCCATAGCTGTTCTAGAGGCCTACAATTCTGTTCTTGGACGGTTTAGCTATCCATAGAGAATTGGGGGTAGAGTTCTGGGAGGATCAGTGGATGAAGGCACCTTTACTTTTTTGGATCCGGCTGTGGGCTAACGAACATGCAACTCTGTGCCACTTTATTTTACGTACTGTGTTGAGCAGATCAGGATGGAAAAAAATCCCATGGCTAGCCTATGTTTCTGCTAAATTGGGGGAAGTCAATCTAAGTGCCCTGTTTCCGCCTGAATCCTTAATTACTAAGCCTGAGGGGGGAGCCTACAAGGCTAAACTGGGAGAAATTGCAGCTAGGAGAAAAATTCTCCTGGGTCATACCCAGCAATATGATTCTTTTCACTCCAGTATTAGTAATCTCTCTGGAATTCAACCATATTTGACCAGGAGCACTTTTAAAACAGAAAGGTGGTTGATTACGAGGGCCCGCTTTGATTGTCTTCGGCTACAGGGAAACACATGCAACTGGAAAAGTTTCCCCAGTGATGCCGGCTGCCCAGTCTGTGGTCACAAGCGCGAGGACCTCGTGCATCTGTTGTTTTTTTGTACAGGTTATGCGGGTATCCGCAGAATGACCTTGGTCCCCGCTCTTAAGAAAACGGAGATACGTTTATATAAGGTCGCACTAGAGTTTCTTCTGAGCGCCGAGTCAGTTTTTACATCCTGGGCACTGTTGACTTTTTTAAAAAGAGCGATGTATTTTAGAAAAAACTTATTGAATGTGCAAGGTGGGGGTAGTTAGTGCCACCAATTTTTATAATGAATTGTGCATGGGGAATAGGGGTTGAGTCCTGTTTTATGCTTGATTACAATGTATAATATCTAAATTGGGCCCTCCTGATTGGAAAGCAAGTGTCAGTTGTTATTACTATTTTCGACAGTGATTCGTAATTTTTGGTACCTATTTTTATCTGCCTTTTATACAATTAGTGCCTTTGCAATGTTGGAAATGTGTAATTCATTTTTCCTTTTTTTTTTTTTGTTTTGTTGTTTAATGGAATTTCTCATATTTCCGAATAAACATGTTTGAATGAATGAAAGACGCCCATAGCTGTTCTAGAGGCCTACAATTCTGTTCTTGGACTCTAAAATGGGGACTGCGCTCAGTGAATGGGCAGGTAACTCTGGATGTACCTGGACATCCAACTTTCAGTAATCATCAGAGCACATCAATCATTGATTATTTTTGTTTCCAAACTAGTCAATGGCAAATGATTTTAGGATTCGAGGTGATTGAGGAGCCATGTAGTGATCATTACACTACTTGACTTCGAATTATATGGTGTCATAATTTGTTGGTGCCAAATAACATGATCCATCTGGATTTTGCAGATGTCAATCAGCACTGCAAAAGAAGAATTAAGTGGGAGAGAATTGATCCCTCTCAGATTCATCAGGATGTGTTACCCTTCTGAACTCCATTACTTTTGTCCATACTAAATTATTCTTTTCTTCTTCATCCACGGTTGACATTTATGTTGAATTAATGGGCCTATTGTCAAGTTTTTTTCCAAAGAGGGTTCTCAATAAAACAAAACCAAGCCGGAAGTGTGTTTAATGAAGAGTGCAGAGATCTAAAACATGCACTTTTGACTGTTCTGAAATCCCTTTTGAGATCTAAATGGGAAATAGTCCAAGTGAGAGCTGCTTTTGGGCAGCGTTAGAGAAATGCAAATTGGAGTTGGAAGCACCGGCTTGCGAAACCATGATGCAGGCTTTCTGCACCAATGATTTAAAGAAATTCTGGGAGTTTGTTGTTCAGGGACTGCCATATAAGTGTGCGCTGAAAGGCACAGAGACGCCAGTTGAGGTGAAGGCTTGGATAGACGACTTTACAAAATTATATCATGGCCTGAAGGAGGTGGCAGCCATTTGAACCCCTGATATGCCTTTGAACTTCTCTGTGAAAGAGGTTGCTATAGCCATTTCTAACTAAGCGTGCAATTGTGCACCCAGGCCAGATGCAGTTCCTGCAGACCTCTTCAAAGTTTTGGGGGAATTATGGTCTCCGGTGTTGACAATTATCTTTAATTCTATTTTGAAGTCTGGAGAGATACCTCCTTTGTGGAAATAGGCCATCATTTTTCCTATTTTTAAAAAGGGAGATTGTGACAGCCCTCTTGCCTATAGACCAATATCTTTATTAGATACAAACTTTAAGATATTTGGAAGTTTACTGTTGGGGCAACTGGAGGAGTGGATTCTGTCAAATTCTATACTCCCAGACATTCAGTATGGCTTTCGACCAGGTTTGTGCACTGGGGATCAGGCCCTCAACCACTATTTAGTGGTGACCTGGTCAGTGTTCATCAGAGGAGAACCGATAAAGGCTCTGGACGGTGCTCAGATGCATGGATTGCCCTGTCAGGATGCTGGCTGCACTTAGGGCAGTGAATAGGGGAAACCGGGCATCTGTGTGCTGCGGAAATCAAGGCCAGTGCACACCCTTTTTTGATGTATATCTGGGGGCTCATCAGATTTATGTACTGGCGCTTGTTCTCTTCACCCTTTATAGCAACGGCTTATATAAGGCATTAGTAGACACAAATACGTATTATCCCAGAATCAGCGATAGGGCCTTTCCCCTGTTGGCTTACGCCAACCATACAGTTCATATAACCCCAACACCTAATGAACTTCAGAAATTGATCAATGTCTATACAGATTTTATGAATGCCCTGGAACTAAAGCTAAATACAGCTAAGTCTGCTGTTATGGCTTTTGGGCCAGGGGAAAAGTATGTTAAAATGTATAACATGCTGAGTGATGGGGTTGTCATACTGAGGGTGTATGAGTTTGATTATTTGGGCATATGTTTCTCGTCGACTGTGTCGGGCAAAGCCCATATAACCAAACAGCAAATTGGTATCAGTCAATCGTTGGGTGGACTGGCTCATTTTATGGCTATGTGTCTAGCTCAACCGCTCCCAATGATAGTGAAGGTCTATGAGGCCCTGGTAATGGCTGCTATTAATTATGGTGCATCATTGTGGGGCTTAGACAGTGTTCTAGAGCTACAGGTAAACGTAAATACATTTCTGAAAAGGCTCCTGGGCCTTCCCAGTTCACCATCTACTTTCACATTGCATGTGGAATTTGGGCTTAGGTTTGTGGAAGCTGAGTGGCGCTTGGCCCCTCTTTCACATTGGCTTTGAATTCGCCGAACCCCAGGATGGCATTGACTCAGCACATTATTAAGGGAATGCTAAGTTGGTATGGAAATTAGTATTTCCCACCCCCCTAGGTGCTTTACAGTGAGGTGAGTCCCATAGACAGACGTGCAATGTGCCAGGGGGAAAACAACTGTGTAAGAATCCTGGCACAAACTGAATATTGCACGAACTTGAGATGTATAGACTTACAGGGTAATTCATAGAATAACGCAGAAAAGTGTCGCAAGCGGCTGGCGCAGAGTGTCCGCGTGCGATTGACTGCGCCAGGCACGTGCGATAAAACCGATTTCCGCGCACAGCGTATTCATGGATTTCATGCTCCCAAACCAGCCGTGGCGCAGAGTATCGCAGCGACCCTGCAGCAGCGCCAGTAACGCCCCCAAGAACGCCCTCGCGCAAGGAAAAGCCAGCAAAATCGCTAAATCATCGCAAAGGGCTGCGCTAACTCTGGACCAGTTTACAGGGCAGCCAAACAAGGAACGCAAAGCGGGTAACGTGCATATCAGGGGTACACGTGAAGTCATACACGCGATTAGCCAGGGTACGTGTATTACAGGGGTACGCGGGAAGTTTAACACGCGATTGGCCAGGGTACGTGTATTACAGGGGTACGCGGGAAGTTTAACACGCGATTAGCCAGGGTAAGTGTATTACAGGGGTACACGTGAAGTCATACACGCGATTAGCCAGGGTACGTGTATTACATGGGTACGCGGGAAGTTTAACACGCGATTGGCCAGGGTACGTGTATTACAGGGGTACGCGGGAAGTTTAACACGCGATTAGCCAGGGTAAGTGTATTACAGGGGTACGCGGGAAGTTCAACACGCAATTAGCCAGGGTACGTGTATTACAGGGGTACGCGGGAAGTTTAACACGCGATTAGCCAGGGTAAGTGTATTACAGGGGTACGCGGGAAGTTCAACACGCAATTAGCCAGGGTACGTGTATTACAGGGGTACGCGGGAAGTTTAACACGCGATTGGCCAGGGTACGTGTATTACAGGGGTACGCGGGAAGTTTAACACGCGATTAGCCAGGGTAAGTGTATTACAGGGGTACGCGGGAAGTTCAACACGCAATTAGCCAGGGTACGTGTATTACAGGGGTACGCGGGAAGTTTAACACGCGATTAGCCAGGGTAAGTGTATTACGGGGGTACGCGGGAAGTTCAACACGCAATTAGCCAGGGTACGTGTATTACAGGGGTACGCGGGAAGTTCAACACGCGATTGGCCAGGGTACGTGTATTACAGGGGTACGCGGGAAGTTTAACACGCGATTGGCCAGGGTACGTGTATTACAGGGGTACGCGGGAAGTTATACACGCGATTAGCCAGGGTACGTGTATTACAGGGGTACGCGGGAAGTTTAACACGCGATTGGCCAGGGTACGTGTATTACAGGGGTACGCGGGAAGTTATACACGCGATTAGCCAGGGTACGTGTATTACAGGGGTACGCGGGAAGTTATACACGCGATTAGCCAGGGTACGTGTATTACAGGGGTACGCGGGAAGTTTAACACGCGATTGGCCAGGGTACGTGTATTACAGGGGTACGCGGGAAGTTATACACGCGATTGGCCAGGGTACGTGTATTACAGGGGTACGCGGGAAGTTATACACGCGATTAGCCAGGGTACGTGTATTACAGGGGTACGCGGGAAGTTATACACGCGATTAGCCAGGGTACGTGTATTACAGGGGTACGCGGGAAGTTTAACACGCGATTGGCCAGGGTACGTGTATTACAGGGGTACGCGGGAAGTTATACACGCGATTAGCCAGGGTACGTGTATTACAGGGGTACGCGGGAAGTTTAACACGCGATTAGGCTGGGTGGGTCCTCACAGGTGTTCCCTGTACACCCTCCACGGCCCCTGCAGGCAGCCTACAAAACAGGGGACTACCCTGCACACCTGCTCATGTCCCCCTGCACCCCCACCCCCCCAGCAGTGCAGGGGCAGCCTCCACCAGGCCCCCACTCATGTCTCCCACCACCCCCACCCTCCCGCCACCAGGGGCAGCCTCCACCAGGCCCCCACCCATGTCTCCCACCACCCCCCGCCACCAGGGGCACTCTCCACCAAGCCCCCACCCATGTCTCCCACCACCCCCACCAGTGCAGGGGCACCCTCCACCAGGCCCCCACCCATGTCTCCCAACACCCCCACCCACCAGCACTGTGGGGCTCGTGGCCAGCAGGCAGTCAGGCAGCAGCAGATGGCAGGTGGGAGCGTGCTCAGGGCTCTGGGGGGCAGTAATTTCGCCTCCTGGCCAGGAGCGTGGTCTCTCGTGTGTGAACGCGTGGACAGCCTGATAGGTAGTGAAATCCCACACGTCAGCAAAGGCCCTTAGCGCGTAAACCCGTCAACAGCATATGCGCGCCTATAGTCACCTGCACGTGCAGGAAATTGTTGCGTGACACGTCCCAGTGTCAAACCGTGTGATTGGTGAAAATGGATGTACACGTAGAAGTGACAAAGCGTGTGATTGGTGAAAATGGATCTACACGCAGGAGTGACAAAGCGTGTGATTGGTGAACGCACACGCCGCGTAAGTGACGCTGTACGTGTGGGCCTGTATATAAGGTACATGTAGAACACCATTTCCTTGTACGTGCTTTTCGTGGAGAGCGAGTGGGTGAAATCTGTACTTCTTGTCGTTTCACACGCGATTTACTTCACGGCGTTTCCAGTTCGTATTCCCTGTTACCTCTGACAGCTTTTTCTCTTTTTTCTCTTTTACTGGTTTACCTGGGCCTGTTCCCTCAAACAGTGTCCCCTTCTACTGTTGTCCTGTCTTCTCAGACAGCGTACACATCTTCTTTTGGCGGGGGTTTAGCCAGCCAAACGCGCTCATTCTTCACGCTCTTTTACCTGGCAGACGGTGAGTCACGCACGTATCCAACTTCTGTGCTTGCCCCGTGTGTTGCCTACCCCTTCAGAGGTCATTCTAGGCTGCGTGTGACACGCATACGTTCATTCTTGTGTTACTGGGTGCCACAGCGTAGTGCAGGTTTTTCTTTCTGCACACGTGGTCTAGGAGGGGTTGCGTGCACGTCATCTCCCTTTTTTGGGCCTCCTGTGCGTTGCGTGACCCGTCATCTTTCCCCAGGGGTTACAATCAGCCGTGCTAGAGCACTAGGGTACAATTACCATCTGGTACCCAACCCCTTTGACCCCCAATTGCCCAGGACAATTGTCTACAGCCACTCCCATACGCACATTAATATCAGTGCCATGGCTGGGAGGCGAGGATTCCGTAAGGGTGGCAAAGGTGGAAGAGCCACAAGTGGTGGCCGTGGTGGATCCGGTAGGGGACGTGGTCGTAACTTGCAGGGTGAGCCTGTCCCCCCATGTGTGGAGGACCAGTCAAGGGCACCCATCATCCCCCCCCCTCCCCCCCTCCCCCCCTCCCGTTGAGGCTGAAGTGGCTGACACCATCCATGCTCAGCCCTTGTTGGACCAGCCCATTGTGGCACCAGACCTGGCTGACTCCATGGCTGACTTCCTGGTCAGCAGGGCTACGACACGTGCGCTGGTGCACGTTGATGCCATCATGCCACGTGGATCTGGGGCAGCAAGGTCATCTGCTGCACCAAGGAGGCAGGGCGGAGTGGCTGCAGGGGCAGCTGCGGCTCCATCCACCCCAGCCCTCACACACCCAGCCAGGACAGTGTCGGTCCTAGTCCATGCTGCTGACATTCCCCCTGACACCATCACACTCGAGCCAATGCCTGCACCAACTCCCATGCTGAGTGTGCAATCCCACACTCCTGATACAGAGTCCACCAGGGCTCCTGCCCCTAGTGTCCAGAGCGGCGCAGGACACTCAGGATCACCACCACCTTCCAAGCGGAAGAGGAAGAGTGCTCGTCCGGCACAGGCTGATGCCCCAGACACGGCTACACAGTCCGGCCCGTCCAGGAAGCCCAGCTTCACGGATGACGAACTGAATGCACTTGTCGAGTATGTGTCCGGACATGACAACGAGATGGTCATTGTTGCAGGATCCAAGACCACACCTGCACAACGCCAGGCACACTGGCAGACCGTTGCGGACATCGTAAGTGCCCTTGGAATCGTGAGGCGCACAGCCAATGATTGCTATAAGCGCTGGAATGACCTAAAGCGCAGGGCAAAGAGTAAGCTGGCCTCAAGTCATGCCGCAACTCTAGTGACTGGAGGTGGGTCTCCAGTAGTAGACATGGAACTCACTCCACATGAGTCATTCGCTGGGACCTACGTCACGGAGGAACAGATCCAAGGCGTGGGAGATCTGGCTGATTACGAGGCATTGTCCGGTGAGTGCACATGCATGTGTGTGTCATACATGTGCATGGTGTGTGTGTGAGGGCTTCTGTTTGGGTGGCAGGAGAGAGTGTGTGCGCCTCAGTCGTATGGGTCAGCCATGTGCTTCATGCAATACTTCCTGCGCAGCTGCATTTGGCCATAGCAGTATCCCTTCTGCCAACAGTAGACATCTAGCACAACTGCACGCCAGTTGCCCTTGAAGTGTCACCTTGACACAACAGATTTGCTTATTTTTCACTGTTCATTCAGTCAGTTTGTTTGCATTCCACCACTTTCACTAGGCATGTCGCTGTCCACTAGTCACATGTCTGACATGGGTATGGTAAAGGGGAGTGACTTTGTTACCTGGATATCATTTGTACACACATGTCCCTGTGCAATTTGACCATTACAGACTGGCAGCTCCAGGTGAAAAATCTGACCTGTTAGAATCAGAAAAGCTATTACATGCGGGAACTGGACTGAATGAATAGGTGCTGCCCTCCTCTCCATCTTCACTCAATAGCAATGGTACATGCCATCTGTGTGATGGCATGTGTGTTTCACCTGCCAATCACAGGCCAATGTGTGATGCCACTGCCAGGCAGCATGCAGAAAATTTGTTCATCTTCCATCTTGGTGTCATCAGTGTGTGCCGTTTGCCTGCACTTCATACGCAGTGTGGGTGCATGCATGGGAGGGTTTTAGTCATGTGGGACATGTCAATCAAGTACTGGTTCTCTTGCTTCTCAGCCCTCAATGTGTGCCATGGTGCTAATGCCTGTTCCCATTACTTTGTTTTCATGTCTTTGCAGGGGAAGACGCACCTGATACTGCTGGGGTTGTGGAGATGGTGCAGACCCAGGAGGTGTCCCAGGGCCGACCAACCACCAGTGAGGGACGTGGTGTGGTGGTGGGGGAGAACCCACAAGTGCTGCAGGTCGTGCTCTCAAGGGGTGTCTCTGGCTGCACCTCCCCCGAGCTGTACTCAGGTGTTGATTCGGATGAGACCTACGTGCCGTCGCTGGTGAGTGTTCCAGGGAGGGATTCTGTTCTGTCTCACCCACCTGCACCAGGGTCAGTACCCTCCATGGGGATGTCAGTGTTGGCAGCTACGCCTTCGGTGGTTACGGATGCAGGGTCACACTCCGCGACATCTGATCCTGTTCCTGGGCCAGCAGATCAGAGGGGGAATGCAGTCCTGCAGCCTCAGGCAGTGCCGGCACAGCAAGGCGCAGTTCGCCTTGCCCCAGACAGGTGTGGTGCCCGCCGACGTGGTGGCCGTACGCCACCTGGCAATACCGCATGGGAGCAATCCATTTACGGTATGGCTACCCAACAGGCTGCATCATCCGAGATGATGGCTCAGGCCATGGATAGGGTGGCCACTTCCATTGTCCCCCCAGAAAGGCTGATGGAGCGACTAGAGCAGGCAACTGACTCCATCTGCCAGTCACACAGGGAGGACATGTTGGGGTCCAACAGGGACAGGCGGGCGGCACTGGCGACTCTGCAGGAGGCCATCTCCATTGAGTCCCAGGGCCACAGGGAAGCCCTGAGGCAGGAGCTCCTACACCTCAGGACGACTCTTGTTGAGCTTGAGGCTTCAACACACCAAAGGACAGAACAGCAGCTGGAGCGTCTCACCCGTACGCTCTCAGCTGAGATGCAGGCAACGAGGGCGGAGGTCCGGGCATCCCGTGAGTTGTTGCATGGGGACCTCCGCACACTCATCCTCCAGAACCAGACCTACCACACCCGCATGCTTGCAGCCATGGAGGAGCAGACTAGGGCCTTGCGTGGGCTGCCTCCCATAGTGCAACCACCTCCGGATGCAGCTGCACAGGGTGATAATAGCGACAGCAGTGACACTCCCACAATAGGGTAGCCGTGTGGGCCATGAGCCCATGGAGGTGTTTTATTTTCCCAGGATCCACGCAGGTGTGTTCTGGTGTGCATCCTGTCCTCGGACCTCCTGGGTGGCCTCCCCAACCCCCCCGGGCCCATCAATGGCCATTTTTGATTGTTTCTTATTTTTATTTTGATTTTGATTTCTTTTATTCCCAATTTTTTTGGGAGGATCTGTTGGCTCCGATCTGTTGGCTCCGATCTGTTGGCTCCGATCTGTTGGCTCCGATCTGTTGGCTCCGATCTGTTGGCTCCGATCTGTTGGCTCCGATCTGTTGGCTTCCGTGGTTCCTGTGGGCATACGCTGCATTGTGGCTGGGCACATGCAGGCTTGTAATGTATTTGGTTCAGATGCTTGGGTTTGAGTCACACACACCCCTCCTGCTTCCCGTTTCCATGGGCTTGCAAAGGGTGTGCCCAAGTGACAGTGAATTACACAGTGACGTTGGACTCCCATGAGCTGTGTGGCCAGTCTGTAGTCAATACTGTGTATACATTCCTAGTGCATATTGCTGTTGTGTTGTACACTGCATGTTGCATTGATGTGTAACTCTTCTTCTGTGTCTACCTCCCAATTTGCAGGTCCCTTCCTCAAGTCCACACAAGGACCTCTAGTCTGGCGATGGGGACCATGTTGGCAGCAGTGCACCTACAACTCTACATGGCGCCAACACTGCACAGTTGGTAGTGGTGGGAGTGCAGGCATTTCCAGGTGGTGAGACTACTAATATGTTACATTTTTGATGTCATGTTAATGGTACTACGTGCTCAAGTATGTTGTTGGTCCGGCATTGCTGTGAGCATTTCAGGTGTTGCAGGTTTCGAATAGTGCCACTGTACATAGTGAGAGTGATGTCATGTTGTGGGGATTACTTTGTTTACCTGCAATTAGCATGACATGGCACGGTGTGTCGTGTGGCAGTGCTGGGGCTGGGTTGGCTGACATGGCACTGTCCTCTTGTTGCATTTTGCAAGTGGGTATTCATTTTAGCTGCTTCAATGTGTAACTTCACAAAACTGCATTGGTGGTGTCTGTGTGGGTAGGGATGCACACATTGTGACACTTCCAGGTGAACAATCTCAGGCTGACATGGAATTCCCGGTTCATTCTCCAGACATTCAGGATCAGTGTCAGGTTGAGTCATCATTGATTGTCAGATGGAATGTGCCAGGGCAGTGTGCACTCCACAGGGGTGTGATTTCTATGTGAAGTAATTAGCCACTAGCTGTGTACGGGCTGCCTCCCCCCGTGCCCTTTCCCCTCCCATGCGCAGCGGCTGTGCATGTGGTTGGGGATGTGGGGCCACCACCATGTCCACGGCCAGGCCCCGGCGTGTTGCAACGTTGTGCAGGACACATGCTGCCACTATGATCCTGCACACTACTGGGGGAGCGTATAACAGCTGCCCGCCAGAACGGTCAAGGGAGCGAAAGCGTGACTTCAGCACTCCGAATGTGCGCTCCACTATGCCCCTGGTTGTAATGTGGGCTGTGTTAAATCTTACCTGGGGTGGCGTGGTGGGGTTCCGAATTGGCGTCATCATGTGGGGGCTGAGAGGGTAGGCACTGTCCCCTGTGGAGGTGGGGATTGGTATCATTGGTGAGGTTGTGACCTTGCTCAGTATCCAACATGCATGCATGTGCAGTGGCATACATACTCACCAAGCAGCATGTATCGCCATGCCGCCCAGCTTCTATGTCCCGGCTTAGGGTGGACATTCGGTAAATGAAGCTGTCGTGGGTGGAGCCGGGATAGTTGGCATATACTGAGGTGATGATTCCCTTGGCATTACATGCTACCTGCACGTTGATGGAATGCCAGTGCTTGCGGTTCCTATAGATGTGCTCAGATGCCCTGGGGGGACGTAGAGCCACATGGGTGCAGTCGATGGCACCTAGCACTTTGGGGAATCGTGCCACTGCGTAAAAATCCAGGGCGGCAGCATGCCTTTCTGCAGGTGTTCTGGGCAGGTATATGTGCCTGCGGACTGATGGGCGTGCAGTCATGATGTTCAAGACCTGGTGTAGGCAGCGTGACTGGGTGGCCTGTGACACCCCACCCACTATGGCACTTGTCCGCTGAAATGATCCAGTGGCTAAGAAGTGCAGTACATTGAGGACCTTCTCCAGGGGGCTGAGTGCTTGGGAGCACAGGGTGGGTGATGTGAGGTCATCCTCCCACTCAGTCACCAGGTCCAGTATGATGTGTGGTGGAAACCTGTACCTCCCATACACCTGGTCATCAGGCATCCCGAAAAGGCTGGTTCTGGGTGTGAATATTCTGGCCCTGACTATCCTCCTCCTCCTCCTTTGGTAGCCCACTGCCACTGCTGCTAGGAACGGTATGTTCATCCTGGCGTCTGAGCTTGTTATTGTTAAAGTCCGCAATTTATGCTTAGCGCGTGTTCTAGGCGAGCGTGTGACCCGCGCAGCCCTGGAATCCTGTTCCCAGTCCAATAGCGTGTGGAAATTCACACGCACCACGGGATACAGCGTGTGACCCGCGCAGCCCTGGAATCCTGTTCCCAGTCCAATAGCGTGTGGAAATTCACACGCACCACGGGATACAGGTTCGCTGACGTACTTGCGTGTGTAAGTGGCCGCGCACCCATTAAATACACGTACATAGGCCAATCGCGTGTACGCGCACTTTTGTCCAATTACACGCGATGACACTCTGACGTGCAGTATCTCCACGTGTGCCCCGTCATCACGTCCTGAGTGGGGAACACCCGTGCGGGTCACGTCACAGACGCGCTTACGCGCTGAGGGACTCTGGTCCAATAGAATCGCGTATGCGTGCTGACGCGCTTACGCGCTAAGGGCCTTTCCTCGGATTTCACGCTGACGTGCAGGATTTTCACGTGCCAAATCACTCCGTATCAAGCTGGCCACGCGAAAACACACGGAAGCCCACGCTCCTGCCCAGAAGGCCGAGTTACTGCCCCCCAGCCCCCCGAGCAGCCTCCCACGTGCCATCTGCTGCTGCCTGCCTGCCTGCCTGCTGCCACCGTGCCCTGCCATTTGGTGCCTGCACATCAGCCATCTGCAGGGGTCCAGTTGCTGTGTCCACCCCTGCTGGAACTGAAGACTCCCGACTGGTATTACATCGCTCCACAGCCCAGCCCCAGGACCCAGTTGCCCACCCACACCTGCCTCTGGGGTTGCCATGTCGGGCACTTCCACATCTGGCACCAGTGGCAACCCCAGGCCAGAGGGGCAGAGGGGCACCAGCTTCACTGTCACCGAAGTTGGTGTCCTGCTGGAGCATGTCCTGGGGCAGTATGATGCCCTCTTTGGATCGTCCCGCGCCAGCAAGGAAGGACGGCAGAGGATCTGGGCCGACTGTGTGGTTGCCATCAACGCGGAGGGGGTGGCAACCCGCGACGTCCTGAAGATCAAGAAGCGCTGGGAGGACTTGAGGTCCAGGACCCTTGTGAAGGCCCGGCGCCTCGTGGAGGGGGGCCGGGGCCGCATGAGTACCATCCAGATGAGGGTCCTGGAACGCGTACGCCCAGCGCTCCACGCCCAGATCCTTGAGAGGGAGGCCCGTCTGGAGTTGAGCGGTAAGTGTCCATGCATTACTGTGTGAGACAGGGCATGTTGCGGTGTGCTGGTTCTATGATACTTGCCTGTATGTGTGCCATAGCCCATGTATGCATGTATGTGTGCAGGGACATCATGGTAATGCATGTGCGACCAGTGATGTGTGATGCACATGGTTGTTGCATGTGTTGATATGCCGCATGGGGAGCCCTAATCAGATTATGAACATGAGAGCATGCCAGTCTCTGTACCTGAACATGGGTGGGGGTGAGGGATGGGTGCTGATGCCAGGTACATATATGGTAGCCATGTCTGTGTGCCTGACCTGCGTGTCTGTGACTTGTGCATGCCATGGATGCATGACACATGTGTGTGACAATGCAGAGATTCAGTAAAGCAGCAAAATTACCCTTGTATCCGCTGTGTTTGGTGTGTTTGGGGCCAGATGGATGTGACTGAGGTGATGTGTGTGCATGTGATGGGCATGAGGCATGATGCATGTGAGTTACATATCATTGAATGTTTCAAGAGTCCATTGGACATGCATGGAAATGTCCATGGCATGCACCATGCCTGTTACTGTGTGTGTTTTGCCTGGACTGGGCCATGTGTTGTGGAGGGACATGATGGAAGTGTACTTTGACAGTGGTGCTCATCTGCTATTGCTTCCTGTCTAGGGGACCATTGTACAGTGCCCTGATGCTTGTGTTCTTTGTCTCCCTCTACGCAGCGGCTAGTGAAGAAGAGGGCGGAGACGGCGCTGTGGAGCAAGGCGGCGGGGATGCCCCCACGGCTGCAGCGGAAGGGGTGGGTGAGCCCCCACAGGGGCCTGCTACGGTGGGAGACGGTGAGGAGCCATCCAGGTTGGTGGTTTGCACAGAGGAGGAGGAGGCCGCCACTGGGGCACACATGGGGCCTGGTGGGGGCATCCCTGCTGGTGCAAGTGGTGCAGTCCAGGGCCAGGGGCAGGAGGCAGCACAGGTCACCGTGGAGGGGCCTGTGCATGTCGCTGTCCCTGACCCTGTGAGTGCACCACCATGCACCAGCAGGGATGCCCCGTCCCAGGCCTGTCCGCAGGTAGAGGGGATGTCCATGTCACCTGACTCCCCTCCACCTGCGGACGTGGGAACCCCTGGCCGTGCGGAGAAGGTCCTGATTGGGGTCGCGTTGCGCACGGCTGCGATTCGTGATGCCGTGCGTGCTTCCCGGGAGGAGCACGCACGTCATCACGAAGTGCACCGTGCCGACGTGGCCCAATTGGGATCGGCCATGTTCGGGGGTTTCCTGCATGTGTTGGCCAATGTGGCGGCCCTCTCCTCCTCTGTGCAGGCTATCCACCAGTCGTTCTCCTTGCCGTCTTCCAGCCCAGATGCCACCAGGGCCCCCTGTGGACCTGCCCCGACCAATGCAGCCAGCTCGGTGGGGATCCCATCCCTGCCACAGTCGGGAGTCAGAGATCCAGCAGGGGTGGACACCAGAGCAACTGGACCCCAGCAGATGGAGGATGTGACGGCATCATCGGGCAGGGCACGTGCACGACGGCGTCGGTGGTTTCCATCAGCCTGGATGCCGTCGTGCTGGCACAGGCAGTTGCGTCGGAGGCAGCAGCAGGCTCGACGTGGGAGGCATCATGGCTCGGGGCCATCAACATCAGGGGTGCAGGCATCGGCCGGAGGGCAGGAGAACCCTGGAATGGGAGTGGCTTCCGTGTGGGAGAGGTTGTGCCAGCGGATAGGTGCGGAGCGGCAGCGGGCAGAGGAGGAACGGCTCACGATGGTCAGGGCGGAGGACTCCATGCGGAGGGCGCTGAGGCGGGCTGAGTGCCTCGAGGGTCTTCGCAGGGAGTTTGAGCTTGACACTGCGTTATCCCTGCGGGACCTCGGGGCCAGGGAACATGCCCGCCTCCAAGCCATTGACCAGGAGTTCGAGGATGCCCTGGCCCATGACGACAACCAGTGAGCCGTCCGAATAGCCCGCTGCCTTTGTATATAGTTGTATAGTTAGGGTTAGGTTTCCTTTGTTTTTTTGAATTTTTTTTGGGTTGCGATTGGACAATGCACCACTTTTTTGTATATAGTTCCCTTCTTAGTTAGTAGTCAGTTAGGTTTAATTTGGTAGGGCTCATGGACCCAGGATTATCTTCTTGATTGGCTTATTTTAATTTTTCATAATTTTTTCTTGGACATTCATCTTGTTTTGTTTGATTTGCTTTGTGTTTTTTCTTATTTGCTGTTCAATACATATTATTTTTTTAATCTTCAATGTGTCGTATCATCTCATTGCTTTCAGGCATGTCATGTTGGGTGTTTTGTCATTCACTTGCAGCCATTGTGTGTGACAGACATGTGTTAAATTGCATTATTTACATTGGGGGTGTAACATGTAATTGGCTTTGATATGTGGGTGGGTGTGATAGTTGGTTGGGCCTTTTGGCAGGGGAGGATGGGCATTACGGACATGATTGGGGAATGTTGGGACCCAGGTGCAGGGGGGCATGGATTGGACATGGGTGGGGGCCTGCTGGCAGGTGCCCCACAGTGCTGGGGTGTGGGGGTGGTGAGAGACATGAGTTGGACATGGGTGGGGGCCTGCTGGCAGGTGCCCCACAGTGCTGGGGGGTGGGGGTGGTGGGAGACATGAGTGGGGCCCTGGTGGAGGGTGACCCTGGTGGCTGGGGTTTGGGGGTGGTGGGAGACATGAGTTGGACATGGGTGGGGGCCTGCTGGCAGGTGCCCCACAGTGCTGGGGGGTGGGGGTGGTGGGAGACATGAGTGGGGCCCTGGTGGAGGGTGACCCTGGTGGCTGGGGTTTGGGGGTGGTGGGAGACATGAGTTGGACATGGGTGGGGGCCTGCTGGCAGGTGCCCCACAGTGCTGGGGGGTGGGGGTGGTGGGAGACATGAGTGGGGCCCTGGTGGAGGGTGACCCTGGTGGCTGGGGTTTGGGGGTGGTGGGAGACATGAGTTGGACATGGGTGGGGGCCTGCTGGCAGGTGCCCCACAGTGCTGGGGGGTGGGGGTGGTGGGAGACATGAGTGGGGCCCTGGTGGAGGGTGACCCTGGTGGCTGGGGTTTGGGGGTGGTGGGAGACATGAGTTGGACATGGGTGGGGGCCTGCTGGCAGGTGCCCCACAGTGCTGGGGGGTGGGGGTGGTGGGAGACATGAGTGGGGCCCTGGTGGAGGGTGACCCTGGTGGCTGGGGTTTGGGGGTGGTGGGAGACATGAGTTGGACATGGGTGGGGGCCTGCTGGCAGGTGCCCCACAGTGCTGGGGGGTGGGGGTGCAAGGGGACTTGTGTTGGTGTTCATTAGTTCAAGGAGACATGTGCCTTTGCTGGGGGGCATGCCCATGTTGGGTGGGCTGCCTGCGGGACATGACCAGGGATGCAGGGTAGTCCCCTGTGGTGTGGGCTGCCTGCAGGGGCCGTGGAGGGTGTACAGGGTACACCTGGGAGGAGCCACACTGTCAAATCACATGTGGAACTTCCCGCGCACCCCTGAAATACACGCGCCCAGGCTATTCGCGTGTGGAACTTCCCGCGCACCCCTCAAATTCACGCGCCCAGGCTATTCGCGTGTGGAACTTCCCGCGCACCCCTGAAATACACGCGCCCAGGCTATTCGCGTGTGGAACTTCCCGCGCACCCCTGAAATACACGCGCCCAGGCTATTCGCGTGTGGAACTTCCCGCGCACCCCTGAAATACACGCGCCCAGGCTATTCGCGTGTGGAACTTCCCGCGAACCCCTGAAATACACGCGCCCAGGCTATTCGCGTGTGGAACTTCCCGCGAACCCCTGAAATACACGCGCCCAGGCTATTCGCGTGTGGAACTTCCCGCGCACCCCTCAAATTCACGCGCCCAGGCTATTCGCGTGTGGAACTTCCCGCGCACCCCTGAAATACACGCGCCCAGGCTATTCGCGTGTGGAACTTCCCGCGCACCCCTGAAATACACGCGCCCAGGCTATTCGCGTGTGGAACTTCCCGCGCACCCCTGAAATACACGCGCCCAGGCTATTCGCGTGTGGAACTTCCCGCGAACCCCTGAAATACACGCGCCCAGGCTATTCGCGTGTGGAACTTCCCGCGAACCCCTGAAATACACGCGCCCAGGCTATTCGCGTGTGGAACTTCCCGCGCACCCCTCAAATTCACGCGCCCAGGCTGTTCGCGTGTGGAACTTCCCGCGCACCCCTGAAATACACGCGCCCAGGCTATTCGCGTGTGGAACTTCCCGCGAACCCCTGTAATACACGTAGCCCGCTCCCCCAGGCCCGATCGCGTGAGGAACTTCCCGCGCACCCCTCAAATTCACGCGCCCAGGCTATTCGCGTGTGAAACTTCACGCGAACCCCTGAAATATACGTAGCACGCTGCCCCAGGCCCGATCGCGTGTGGAACTTCACGCGAACCCCTGTAATACACGAAGCCCGCTCCCCCAGGCCCGATCGCGTGAGGAACTTCACGCGAACCCCTGTAATACACGTAGCCCGCTCCCCCAGGCCCGGTCGCGTGAGGAACTTCACGCGAACCCCTGTTATACACGTAGCCCGCTCCCCCAGGCCCGATCGCGTGAGGAACTTCACGCGAACCCCTGTAATACACGTAGCCCGCTCCCCCAGGCCCGATCGCGTGAGGAACTTCACGCGAACCCCTGTTATACACGTAGCCCGCTCCCCCAGGCCCGATCGCGTGAGGAACTTCACGCGAACCCCTGTAATACACGAAGCCCGCTCCCCCAGGCCCGATCACGTGTGGAACTTCACGCGAACCCCTGTGATGCACGTACCCTGCAAATCGCGTGTGACACTTCCCGCGCACCCCGGTATACATGCACACGTATTTTTTGTCAGCGGGTGTCCGTGTTTGTGGGTACCCCTTTGCACGTCATTTTTCCTGGAGGGCCACAGTATGGGACATTCATCATGGCAGTATATAGGTGCTATTTGTTGGCGCACCTTTTGGCGCACATTTCTTACAGCCGCAGAGACGCTACCGCCTCCTTTCTTGTGGCGGTCGTGTTTGTGCCTGTGCGCTGGTTTGAGCGTGCGCTTTTTTCCCCTATTCTATTCCATGAATACGTGTTGTAGGCGAGCGTGTGGGCGTTCCGCGCACTTGTGCCCTGTACTTCCCCCGTGACGCCCACGTTTTGGCAAGTTGTTCCCCATTCCGAGTGTTACGCCCGTGTTCCGCCTACTTTTATTGCGTGCGCCGCGCTATGTGCGATTTTCGCTGTGGCCTGTGCGATTTTCGCTGTGACCTGGCGCACGCTGTTAGATGGCCTGTGCGCTAACGTGCGCCGCGCACTTTTTATCGCACATCCGCTGGTTTTCTCGCGCACGGCCTTCCATGAATCGACGTGCGCTGCTTTTCGTGCGATTTTCGCACGTTCAATGCGATTTTCGCTATTCCACTGCGATTCGCACGTTTATGCCCACTTGCGCCGCGCTAATTATTCCATGAATCGGCCTGTTAGTGCGTGCGTATAAAGAGATGCCATTTTATGGTTATGGTAGACACACTCAGCGCTGCCTTGCCGCGTGGTAAATATAAGTTCAATGGAGAAACCTGCACAGGCCCAAGCGCCGATGAGAGAAGGATCAGCGCTGCTAATTCCCATAGAAATTTCCCTTTGTTCCTTAACTATTAAAATGACTTGTTATCACAAAAGGGAATGTGCAGTGCATGTTCTAGAGACAGCACCAGGCCCCTCACTGCACACATTCATCTCAGCCAGGCTGCCAGCAGATCTCCAAACGCCATCCAGCCCACCAGGAGTAATGGCACCCACAACTGACCCAGTCCAAAACCCATGAATTTTTGCGATAGTGGGTGACCTCAGACCACCAACCATAAAACCAGTGGTTATAAAAGATTTAAACAAACACAACCATTTTACCTTTTTCCAGAATGACACCCTTTGTGATGCGAGGTACAGAGAGGAATTCATTATAGTCCAAAGCTCGAGGGTTGTATTTTTTCTCACGGGAGCATACAGGGGCGTGCCTTTAATTGGTGACCCTGACTTGATCCCAGCACCTGCTGTACATGCAGAGATGTCCAGGCAGCCTTTCTGAAAGGGCGTCACCCACCTATAGCAACCAGTCCCAAAAACGCATACTTCCCAATAACCTTATAGGAGCCGTCTTTGCAGGATCCTGTCTGCTCTTTGGAGCAGGGTGCGGCCCCAAGGAGAGGTGCAGGCTGGTGTTGTTGGAACACTGTGAATAGAAGAGTTCAGGTGAACACGTGCACGTGAGTATAGCCTTGCAAGGGATAACAAGAAGGGGACCGACATATGGCAAACTGTGAACAGTGTGAACACGTGGAGATTGAAATTGGGAGTGTGGGATGCATGTGGGTTGTTTTGTTTTTTGTTTGTATTAATTTTTTAAGGAGAATAATAAGGAAAAGAAAATGAAAAGATAGGGAGCCTCCCTGAGTGAGGGTGGAAGGTGGTACCACAAACATTGTTTAACAAAAAAGAAAAGAGGAAATACAGAGGAGCTCCATATAATTTGAGAGTATGGGCATAGTAGTGATTGTTATTTTAGCTTGTTATTTTAGTTTGTTTTATTAGTGTATTTTAATTTGGAGGGAGGAGGCCCATGAGTGGTGTTGTGTGGTTTGCATATGTGTGTAGAGAGTGTGGTTTGCGTGAGTAAGGAGACTGAAAGGATAAGCAGGTGTGTGGGGGAAGAAAAGGAGTATTTATTTATCTTTTTTGTTGACAATGAGAGGGGAAAAAATTGAATTGTGTTTTCGACAAAACCTGTATAGGATGTCTGGTGCATTAGTACAGGCACAATACTGCCAGAAAACACACAGCAGACATGATCATGGAGGGAGAATCTCCCATAGAGTACATGCTTAAGTCCCTGCTGTTGTACTGTGACAGGTTCAAAAATGATCACAACTAGTGGGTGACTGTGACTAGGGGTGAGTGTGCACCCCACTTATGGCCACAGCAGGGCTCCTTTGGCAGGAGTATGCTAGAACACATGTCCATCTTTCTCACAGCAAAGTTCAAAGGGAAACAATTACAGAACAGAAGGGAAATAATGAACTTCTGCAAGATGTTTGATTATACAGAGGGGCATGATGGGACATAAGGGAATCTATCCTTTAGCAGACTCCATCCCGTAGTGGGATACACAAACCCATTGTATGTGTTAGCAGGTTCCAATGCATAAACACCAGCAACAACCCCACATATGTCTCCCCTCCAGATATTGCAGTGCACACAGACTTTAATCCAAAGGACCTAGAAATAGCACTAGAATCGACACACACAGAACTAGCCAGACTGCGGGCAGCATGTGATGCAACCAAGACAGAAAAACCGGTGCAGCAGAGGACGGATGAGTGGAAGTCAGGAGACCTTTTATTCAGGCTAGACAACGTGCCCATAAGAAGGTTTCCGAAGGGGAGACGAAGATGAGCGCAGCACGTTTGATGAGGCTGAGAATGATGTGGATGGGGAGGCAGAGCAAGCGCCTCAACACACCCCTAGATTAGAGAGCTTATGGGATGGTAGGTTAAGAGAGAGGTTTGGCTGGATGGCAGTAGCAAGGAAAAAGGGAAGTGTGTCAAAAGGTGGGAAGGGCAAACTGAAAATGCAAATGCCTCTAATACACAAGGGCACGGGGAGGCCACACTATGTACCATGGGCACAGATGGAGAAAAACAACCTAATAAAGGCAGTTCCGGCCCTTACGGCAGGCACAGGGAAATGGACATATGCTTTTGAAAATAAAATGGCGGGGGTACTCCTAGCAATAGGAGATACGAAAAGCTTATTGGTGGCCGCTGTCCGTGGCCAGGCTGCTGATGAACAGGCTGCCGATGTGTGGGTGAAGGCGGGGTACCCAGGAGTAACTCTGAGCAAGGACGCTCATGATGGAGCATCTTTTAATTAGATCAGAGAAAAAGTGTGGGTGTCAAAAACAGGGCACAAAATTAAATGCACAGGATTGGTTGCAGGATGTTAAATGCACACCACCTAAGTTTGAGAGTCAGAAACAGGGCACAAAAAGCAATGCAATCTGAGGGGCAGGATGTTAAGAAGTACAACACCTAAGTTTCAGAGTCAAAAACAGGGCACGAAATGCAATGCACAATATTGGGTGCAGGATGTTAAAAAAACACAACACCTACATTTGAAAATCAAATCAATAGTAGCGCACAATGCATTGAAGAAGAGGAGGATTAGATCAAGGCAGAAAGTTCGAGTGAAGAGAAGTTTTGGTTCAGGTTTTGTTAGTGAGGAGACAATGGGAGATTTCAGCTATCACTCATGTGTCAATGTTGGGTGTGCTTGGAGGTGCAAGGGCACAGGTCGTGTGGGCACTGGGTGCAGTGTGAGGCTCCCCATGATCAAGAGGTGGGGGCCCTCCTAGGCCCCAATAGGCCCAGACAGGAGCCTTAGAATGGGTCCTTGGAGCAGGGGGCGGCTACCGCCTGCCGCCAAATGCGATTGGCTGTAGATGCAGTGGGGTGGGGGGGAATCACAGAGGGGCAGCATTGAGGTGGTCTGCTGCTTCCCGAGGGAAAATGGCGTTGGCCATGTAGGAGAATGCTTTCCTCACAAAACATGTATCAATTTACACACTAATAAGGACAGCAGACCCCAATTTCACCAGGTTGTGTAACCTCATGACATCCACACAGCCAGGTGCAGTGCGCTCGCTCACTCCGCAATAATTCTGATAATAGTCTAATTCCGTGCAGGCAGATCGCATACTCTGGGCTTGAATCGAGGCACGCTGCTCTTGCCTCATGTAGTTAGAAGAGGTGAGATGCTCTGGTGCACTCGATGTTACTGCAATGCCGTTCTGATGCTGGTGATTTTATCTTTGAAGTGGTCTGCAAGGACTGCTGGTCCTTTAAGTTCATCCTCTGGTTTTGACTTAGCACACACATAATGCTTCACTGAATTTGAGAGGATCGAGAAGCATGCAGCATGACTCTCATCTTGTTCACCCTCCCTAGATGCCAAGGATTCTACCTGCACTTGAAGTGACTCAATTTTTAATTGCACTTTGTACTTTCAAGCAATTTTTAATGACCCTGGCAACCCTACTTGCCCAGGCTCTGCATGTACTCAGGGTCATAGTGATGCAAGATAATCCATGGAGATCTCAATACCGGTGGAAGTGTAGGCACTAGGTGGGCATTCATTTGTTTCATGCATTGGTACCCCCGTAAAAAAGGTTGCTGTTGTTGCAGATATCGCTGGTGTCCCTAAATGAGTGAAGGTCTCCGGATTGGCTATGTGCATACAGTACTTCCAGACTCATTGATAACACCCCCAAAAGAGAAGGGCCCTACCATACTGGGACCCTGAAATGTGGTAAACTCTATTGCTGGGTCAGCTTGAAGATGTATATACATTTCTGCTGCTGCCAAAAAGGTCTGTTCAGTTCTTGATGTGGCTCTCTAGGAAGCTGTACCTTGAAGCTTTGCTTTGCTTCAAGCATTTTAGATGCACAAGTTGATTCATTCAAATAGGCATCTTGGTTTGTTTTAGAAGTAATAAAATTGGTTTGAGAACCTTTAGAAGTGTTGTATCTTTCCTCAGAGAACAGATAGAAAGAGGACTTTACTGTTTAGAAGGTGAATTGAATTGATGATACCAGATGGTTTAGAAATTATTTGAGACCCATTGTGTTCATTGTGTTGTTAGAATATTGAGTATTATTGATTAAAACTGTGCTTGTGGAACTTATGTTTATTCAGTGAGAACTCATTGAGGGAGATTGAAAAGATACATATAAATAAAATGCTTCTTTTTATACAGTTAAATTGGTCGTCTTTGTCTCTGGTTTATTACCAGCACATTGAGCGTTATGGGGATCACTTCTCAGAAGCACTGTGTTATTTGTTTATTTATTTTGCATTGTTGCAGCGCACTGAACCCTTAGGGATCTAGGCACTAGTTACATTGTATGAAAGAATAAATAGAAAGTACATGAGGGATTATGCACAGATAGTACATTAAGGTTTATCCACAAAAGTACATGGGGAGGGAGGAAGGTGAGGAAGTGTCTAGAGTCTAGCTCAGGGAGCTTTAGGTTTTTGTTCTTTTTGCCTCTCTCCATGTCTCTCTCTCTCCATTAGGATACATCAAAAGGATTGGCGAAGAAAGGTTGCTGCACCCGTGAGTAACATTTCAGGTTCTGAGGGTTTGGTTGTAATACTGTAATGCTCTACATACTGTGAGGGAGGAGAGGGAAAACATAACATGATTCCCACAAATCTAAATTGCTGTAGCAAGAGCACAGATTAGCTCTGGACTGTCATGGGCGAGTCATCCATCTGGCAGCGAGTCCAGTGATTGATTGCTCCTTCCATTCACGATAGAAAAGCACCAGCCTTCTGAGCTGAGATAGCTGGGGGCAGAGTTTTTCAATGGTTGGGGGATCGTTAATTTGATAGACGACATGGCACCCTTAATGCAGGGAAAACTTAACTTGCCAAGAGTGAGCACTGTTTTGTTGAGTTTTTGTTTAGTCTTTTCCCTTTCACTATGGAGACCAGTGAAGGGTTTGTAATAATAATAATAATACTGAGAATGCCTTCTAACTACCTTATCAGAGCTGAGATAGCTGGGGGCAGAGATTGTAACTGACCGGGTGCTCTTTAATACCATACGGACACACATGTGCATCCAGCAATGACACATCCCCAATCCCATCTGCTTCTCTGAGGCAATGTTCTGTTGCCAGACTCACTCCTACCCATGCCTTCCCAGAACTTTAAAAGCCCTGCTCCACAAGCTTCTCGGAGGTTGGTGAGTGCTCCTCTTCTATGCCAGACAATTTTTTCCCCTTTTCCCTTAGATGTAGAGAAGCACACTCTCGATGCAGGATTATTCTTTTCTTTCCAGCCATCTCAAGCCAAAGGCCCAAAACCTGACTTATTGTTCCTCCTCCCCATTGGTCTTCTAGAAGAAAAAGCACAAAATATGGATGACTGTGCCACCACCAATCTTGCTAAGAGATCAGCGTGACAAATGCCTTGCTCTATTTCAGACTGGTCAGTCTTTTAGATACAATACTGAAAATGTGACTAACAGCATGAAAATGCCTCAAAGTATTTATACATTCAAATGCAATTGTCCAACAAGTGACTGGATGCATTTCCTAATCCAGTTTAAACGTAGGTGGGCATGGGGGGTTAACAGGCTCATTGGAGATGGAAACGCAATTGATCAGCTTTCAGTAGATTTGCACATGCCAGGACTGACATAACTCCATCTTTTTATGACTGTCTGAGTTCAGCCCAGAAGGGTGTTTCATTCTCATGCCTACTTGCATGTTGTTTGCCACACCCCATTTAAATCTTTCAGACTGGAATGTGTGGTGGAATTTCTGAAGTTTAAGCCTGTTTGTGAAGGAAACACTGTGTTGTAAGAGTGTGTTTTAGGAGCACATTTCCTAGGAGTGTGTCATTACAGTGTGTGTCATAAGAGTTTGTGTGGTAGGAGCGTGTGTGGTAGTAGCATGTTTCATAGGAGCATATGTCATAGGTGCATGTGTCAAGGATGTATGTGTCCTAGGTTCATGTGCCTTGTTTCATGTGCCTTAAGTGCATGTGATAGCATGTGTTGTATGTTCATATGTTACGTGTAGTAGGCACATATGTAGCAGGTGTGCATTATAGGAACATATTTCCTAGGAGTGTGTGTTTTAGGAGCGCTTGTTAGAGCAGCGTGTGTCGTAGGACCACGTGTCCTAGGAGCATGTCTCGTAGGAATGTGTGTAATTACAGTTTGTGTCATAAGAGTGTGTGTGGTAGGAGCGTGTGTAGTAAAAGCATATGTCGTAGGAGCATGTGTAATAGAAAAATGTGTGGTACGTGCATGAGCCCTATGTCATACGTTCAAATTGTAATGTGTAGTAGGATGATATGTTTTAAGATTGCATGTAGTAGAATTTGCATGTCATGGAAGCATGTGTTATAGGAGCATGTGTAGTAGGAGCATGTGTAGTAGCTACATGTGCCATAGGAGCATTTGTTTGAGAGGCATGTATGTGTCATAAGAATGTGTCATATTAGTGTATACTAAGTGTGTGCATTTTAAGAGTGTATGTTTATGAAAGTGTGTGTGGTTGGAGCATGAACGGTAAAAGCACGTGCCCTACATCTAGATGTTATTTGTAGTAGATGCATGTGTACTAGCGTATTAAAGGACCATGTATTATAGGAGTATGTATTGTAGGAGCACGTGTTATAGCAGTTTGTGTTGCAATAGCACATGTCATAGGATTGTGTGTCATAGGAGTGTATGTGGTAGGAGTGTGTTTGGTAGGAGCATGTGTGGTAGGTGCATGTGTCTTAGGTGCTTGTGTCTTAGGTGCATGTGAGAGCGTGTGTTATACATCCACATGTTATGTGCAGTAGGTGCATGTGTAGTAGCTGAGTGTGTCATAGGAACATATGTGGAAGGAGTGTGTGTTGTAGGAGTGCTTGCTATAACAGCTTTTGTCATAAGAGCACTTGTCCTAGGAGCATGTGTTATTAGAGTGTGTGTCTTTAGAGTGAGTGTTGTAAATGTGTGTGGTTAGTGTGAGTCGTAAGGGTGTGTCATAGGAGAATGTGTCATAGGAGCATGTGTCATATGTGCATGCATCATAGGTAGATGTGCCATAAGTGCATGCTCTGTTTATAGTGTCTATGAAAAGTGTACATTTATTCCATCACCTTAAAACTCACATTAAAGCTGAGACTAGCCTTTAATGTGAGTTTTTGGGAGATGTTAATTGTGTAATGTATGTATTGTGAAACTCATATGGTATCTGGAGAGTTTGTATTGAAAGTGTACATTTATTCCATCAGCTGACAACTGACTTCATTTTCATCTATGACTTGCATTTGGATGTGAGTTTTTAGGAGATGTTAATTTTGTAATGTACCAACTGTAACACTCATACACTCTGTGTACATGTTTGCAGCACATGTTGTAGATGCCTCTGTGGTAGGAGTATGTGTTGTAAGGTTGCGTGTCATAGAACCATGTGTTGTAGGAGAGCATGTCATAGGATTGCATCATAAGAGTGTGTATCGTAAGTGTGTGTATGGTAGGAGCTTGTGTGGTAGGAGCGTGTGTCATAGGTGCATGCGAGAGCATGTGTCATATGTACACATGTTATGTGGAGCATGCTCATGTGTAGTAGGTGTGCATGTCATGGAACATTTATGATAGGAGTATGTGTTGTAGGTGCAATAGTTATAGCAGCATGTGCCGTAAGTGTACATGTTGTAGGAGCACATGTTATAGGAGTGTGTGCCATTAGAGTGCGTGTTGTAAGAGTGTGCAGTAAGTGCATGTCATAGGTACAAGTGGCGTAGATGAATGTGAGACCACATGCCGTACGTCCACAAGTTATGGCCAGTAGGTGCATATGTGGCAGGTGTGCTTGTCATAAGAACATGTATGATAGGAGTGTGTCTTGTAGGAACGCTTATTTTAGCGGCATATGTCATGAGAGCACATGTCATAGGAGGATGTTGTTTAGGAGTGTGGGTCATTAGAGTGTGTGTTGTAAGTGTGTGTCATAAAAGTGTGTGGGGTAAGAGCATGTGTCATAGGAGCATATGTCGTATGTGTGCAAGCCCACATGCCGTTGGTCCACATGTTATATGCAGAAGGTGCATGTGTAGTAGGTGCACGTGTCCGAGGAGCATGTATGATAAGAGTGTGTGTTGTAGGAGTGCTTGTTATAGCAACAAATGTTGTAAGGGCAAATGTCGTAGGGGTACATGTTATAAGAGTGTCTACTGTAATAGTCTGCAGTAAGTGTGTGTCATAAGAGTGTGTGCTAGGTGCATGTGTCGTAGGTGCAGGTGTCAAAGGTGCATGTGTCGTAGGTGCATATAAGAGCAGATGCTGTACATCCACATGTTATGTGCAGTAGGCGCATGTGTTGTAGGTGCGCATGTCATAGGAAAATGTATGATAGGAGTATGTGTTGTAGGAGGCTTTTTGTAGCAACATTTGTCGTAAGAGCACGTGTCCTAGGAGCATGTCTTATAGGGATATGGGTCATCAGAGTGTGTATTGAAAGTGTGTGTCATAAGGGTGTGAGTGGTAAGAGAATGTGTTGTAGGAGCATGTGTCGTAGGTGCACACCCTGTGTACAGTTTGTTTGAAAAGTGTACATTCATGCCATCACCTTAAAACTGACATCAAAGTCAATTAATATGCTCAGTGGACAGTTCATATTGAAAATGTACTTTTATTTCATCACCTTAAAACTCACATTAAAGTTAGCTGAGATTTTCCTTTAATGTGAGTTTTTAGGAAGTGTTAATTATGTAATGTATCTATTGTAAAACTAATATGCTCTGTGGACAACTTGTATTAAAGGTGTACATTTATTACATACGCTCTGTGTACATTTCGTATGAAAAAGGCACAATAATTCTGCTCATGCAGCATATATAGATACATTTTAAACGTTAATATCTCAAAATTGGCCGAGCCGAATTCCTAAATGTATCTTCATTTCACCAATTCCAGATATATTCTAGGTGCCTGCAAAATATTATAACTCGACAAAGCTTTATTCTACATTTGTGTCATCAAAGCAGGTTACATTTCATACAAAAATATCATATAAAAATAGAATAGTATTAAAAAACCATACGGCTCTACATCACAGCTGAAAGGGGAAAGCCAGCCCTTATTAAAATCAATACAAAATAATTTATCAAATTAATCCCTCCCATTCCCGCTCAGACTCAACATCCTTAGCCATGCCCTATGCAGATATTTAGCTACAAAGTAGAAAAGATTAAGATCTCCACTTTTCCTGCATACGACCTTTGCATCTGCTGTCCTTCAAATACCCTTCAATTTGAATATTGGTTTTAGGTACATGGCTCTTTAGTCATTATAACTAGGACAGAGCAAGACAAAGTGGAGAACTGACTTATACAATGCCCCATATGCTGGGCACTTAGTGCCCTTTTGTCCATACCAGTTCCTCTTGAAAGCAGCCGCTCGCAGCATCCCTGCTCTCAGCTCACATAACAGTGAGCGGGCGTGGCCTGGATATAAAACATCTAGGTATGATTCGTTACCAAATGTTGTCTTGGCCTTCAGGTATTGTTGGTCACAGTAGAGCCTTATACAAACTGCCTAGATTGTTCGTTTGCCATCCTGCCTACAAGCCTACAAGCCAGCTTGGCCACTGCCTTTAAGTTGGCTGGCATTCTGAGCGGTTGTTCCCAGAATGACGCGAGGCCCATTCTCATACACCATTTTATATGTTTCAGCCATGGGATTGACGGACTGCCTTCCAGCGCCGGGTAGTTTGCCAGCAATTCTCTATACGTGTGTAGCACAGGTGCTGTCCAGATAAGGACCCAAAAAAGGAATGGAGTGCTCAATAGGATATAAATCGCATTCCATGTTTAGTATTACATTAGGCACGCTTCTAGGCTGCTGCAGCAAGGATTTAAAGAATTTGTTTTCAACCACGTTCATAGGCCGGACTTTAGCATTTCCCCAAATCTCTGCACCATACTGAGACGCTGGGGTTACTTGAAGACTATACATTTCTAATGCCGGGGTCAAAGCTCCCCACGCCCATGTGAATGGAAAAACTTCCTGATACCCCAGATGTACTTGTTTAGAGTAGTGGTTGCTTTTATGACTTGCTCACCCCAAGTTCCGTTTTCAGCAAAGCACAGGTCCAGATAGTTATAGGAATGGACCTGCTCCGGTCTAACTACCTCTATCTCTATGTTGACCTTGACATATTTGGCTGACCTACGTCTAAAAATGAGACTTTTTTTCTTCACAAAAACTGCTGTAGTGCGCTTTATCCCCACTGGAGTAGTCGACAGCAGTACAATGTCATCTGCGAAGAATAAGGCAGGGAAACGCTGGCTACCCACCCTTGAGGGTCCATACTATTGGCCTCCAATTCTTCAATTAGCCTGTTTATATAAATATAAAATATGAGCGGGCCCGTACACATCCCTGCCTTACTCAGCGCTGTACCTCGAAACTCTCTCTATTATTCTCTACTCAGCCTCATCACACCAAAGTCTTATTATTGGAGTCCAGTTCCTGTATGATGGACACCAAACCTGCCAGGATATCATATCTTATTAACGTCTACCACAGCTGGTTTCTGCGAACGGAGTCGAAGGCTGTTTTTAAGTTAGCAAACACTGCGTACAGCTAGTTGTTATTTAAAATTGTGTACTTGCTGACTATGAGGTGTAACCTATGGCACTGCTTAATAGTCCCCATCCCTTGTTTGAAACCTGCCTAAAGCATGCTAATGATCCCATTAGACTCGGCCCATTCTTGCAGGTGGACTAGAATGACTCTAGCCTACAATTTCCCTACCCCATCAAGAAAAGAGATGGGGTGGTAGCTCTCTGGATGGTCTCTGGCTCCCTTCTTGAAGATAGGGACAATTATATCCTCCTGTCATGTCGGGGGGACAACACCCAGCTGTGTAGCTGCATTCAAATCTCTGGCCAGTGTCGGGCCCCAAATAGTAGGTTCATTTTTGTAAAAATCCACAGGTATACAATCAGGCCCTGCAGCTTTGCCCTTCCCCAGGGCTCCAACAGCTTTCTCCACTTCTACTATACTCACAACAAGCCCCGTGAGGTCCACCAAATGATCACCATATGGCTCTAGCTCATTCAAATGTCTGGTCCTATCCTCGTATAGATTCCGAATATAATTACACGAGGCATGCTAGTGTCAACATTTGGGCCAGATTTAAGGCATGCCAGAATACTGGCTTTACACAAGCGGCATTCCTCATAATTCCACCCCTGGGTTGTTAAGTAACCTAGATTGGCTTTGTTCTTTTTGCATTGCTTAGTAAAAAAGGCTTTTAGTGATACAGCCATATGGCCGTATTTGCTCATTACCTCTTCTGGTCCTGCTATCGGATCACAAATAATTGATATGTGCCCAGCAACTGAGCTATAGATCTCTGGCAGGCGCTCTTTGCTCAGCACCTCAGCCCACTTCACCACCCTTCTTGAATGACCGCTAGCTTCAATCAGAATTACCTCTCCAATGTCATTGGCCCCATCCATGTGACCTAGGGCAGATGATAAACAATACATGATGGGCTTATGGTCACTCTCTTTTCAATCTGCCACCTCAAATGAGGTAATCAATGCCCATTCTTTTACTCCTATCAGAACGTAGTCTATCTTGCTCGACCCGTTATGCCCGCAGAAAGTATTCTTTGCGGACTTATCCGTCACCCAGAAACCATTACATGCCCTGAGATTTACATTATTTCAGAGTCGAGCTACCTCTACTGCTGATGAATGCGTTTATTTTCAGTAGTTGGCCATTAGAGGTGGAATTCCCTAGGCAGCGTCCTGGTTTTCCCACATGTCGTCTATCACCCTAAGGGGTTCAGATTGAAGATTCAGATTGCCGACCACTACTAGAACTGGCCAGGAGCTCTTAGAGTGACCACAACCCTCAATAATCTCATTCACCCTTAGCAGACTCTGTATTGGTGGGGACCCCGAAGGTCTATTATAGCCATTGAACAGCTGCACTATAAATCCTCCTTTAGCAGTAAATTCCATGCGCTGCAAGTTCAGAGAGCCAGTAGGAATTTAGACAGCCTTCAAATTCAGTGACAAGTTCACCCAGGTCAGCAGTCTTACACTTGGTCAGCCTCTTACTCCCTTCTTCGGTGGGATCATATAAGCCAGATAGCCTTGTAGATCATGTAGTTCCGAAGCCCAAGTCTCATGGAGAAAATTTATCTCAAAACCCTGGATGAAGCATCTCCAGTCAGGATCCGCCATGTATTTCGCTAAGCCCGCAATATTCCATGAGAGGCAGCACCCTACGGTGTGCTCAGGGGGTTAGAGGTCAATCCACGTCATTCAGGTTAGAATCTGCCTGGTCCAGAATTGGCTGTCTTGCGGCACTCCCACGATATTTACAATCTGGATAGGTTGATCTAATAGAGATGTTGTAGCCTTTCAGCGGCTGCGTGCATGATTCTATTGACAGAAGGCCATCAACCAGGAGTTAATTCCTTAATGTTAGACATATGAAGTCAGTGCAACCTGCCGGCGTTCCCACCCTAGTGCATGCAAGACGTCCTCCCTGATCAGTGAAACACAGCCCCTTGTACTTCTGATCCAATGAGTTACTTTGTTTATTAGTAGCAGATCATTGTTCTCAATCTGCCTCTTGGGTAGTCTAGGAATGTTAGGCAAGTAAACATTATGACCATAACTGTGGTGGACATGCAAATATCTGGGATGCTTGTGTTCAGGTCAGATCTCTAGGTTCTCAGGCCCTTTATGTCCCTTATGCACAGCATTACAATTTGCATGATAGGGTGCATTGTTAGGTGCATTGTAAGGTGCATTAGGATGTTGGGGCCTCCTGCATGGATCTGCTTGGATGATCTTGTCGATGGCAGCTGATATTGCTATGCCAAACCTGCTACTGCATGTCCGTTGACCATCCTGCGCCTGTACTTTGGACCGGGGAAATGTACTCACTTCTGCGACTTTCCCCCCTTCCTTTCTTGCACCCTGCAGCACCAGGCTCGCTGGGACCAACAACCGTTTCATTAGTCAGGATTCAGTAGGGCCCCTGGGGCCCGGGCGGAGACCATCTTTACGCATTTCCACCTTTGTTGTGTTGCATGAACAGGTATGTCCTTGTGCAGTGACTCTCCGGTTGGTATCCCCATCCACAAGTCAGACAGTAGATATCCTTAGATTGCTGTGAAGAGTCGGTAATCCCCCAGGCATCAGCGCCCTTAAACAGAATGTCTATTTTTTCCTCCATGATTTCCATCAACCTCTTAATCTTCTCCAATTCCTCCAGTATGGTCAGTTGCATTAGGCCCTCTGGGTGGAACTCACTGGCTGCAATGGAGTTATTGACACTGATCTTGTTCATAGGTCTCCGGTGTGGCCTCCAGAGGTGCATATCTATTGGATGTCATTAGGTTGCAGACAAAATTTTCCTCCTCTACCATCTCTACATCTGGTACCCTACAACTGCCTGTTCTGTCCATTTTACGATTGGCAGGATTGGATGCTGTCATACACTCATGGGGCAGATTTTTCGTCAGTATCAGGTCTTGGACAGGGACTCACATGTGGATTGGAGCATCTGCTGCATGCTCGCTTGGTCCATTTGAGGTCTCATGATATTCTGTACTTGATTCCCAGTCGGTAAGCAGTTGGGACTGTCAGGTGTGCTTTCTGCTTCTGTTTCTGTTACTTTAAGTATAAGGCCTTCATTTGTTGATTTGCTGCTTCTGTGGCTTTTGGGACTCAATCACCACCAGCGCGCCCCTTCCTGGAGTCCCTGTTGTTGCAGGATGACCTTGCCCGCCCACAGGGATTGAGTAGCTCTTGCCCTCGTTTTGTTCAGGCCCTTTGTCTGCCTCTCTTGCTGACTTTGAAGTTGACAGAGCCCTGACCTTACCCCGTGCCCATTGGTAAGCATTATTCTAAGTGTCCAGAATATATGCTGTATCTGCCTCTTGGTCGATGCAGTACAGCCCGGCAGAACTGGCTACACAGTTTGCTGATGCCCCGTCCGACACTCCTTTTCTCTCAGGACCCAATTCTTTTAGCCCACCTATGTCCTTTAGAAAGTTATTGCTCTCACTGAAGAGGATATTTACTTCATCAAGGGATATGAATATTTTGAAAAGTTTTTTTCCGGGCATCTACAGGCGAGAAAGTTTTATTTGCCTTCTGCTTGCTCATTTTGTTTGCTTAGCTTTGCACCCTCTCCACCATAAAGATTGCACTACTGCACCAGAGATTAATCAGTCGTAGATCAATCAGTCTGAGCAAGGTTGAGCAAGGCCCCCTGTACCCGGGACCAGAATTCCAGACCTTTTATGGGCTGTATGATATGATACGATATGATAGTTTATTTATATAGCACCTATACACAATGTGTTTCAAAGCGCTTCAAGGCAAGGGAGGGAACAAGGGAAAATACAATGACATTCTTACAGGCCATGAACCGTAAGGATGTGAAATTAACTATGGTACCCGGGATGATGACATTTCAGATAGTGCAAGAGCTAAGACATAGATAAGGAAGGGAGGGGGAGAGTGGGAAGGAAATGGAAACAGACAGGCGACTACCGTACTAGGCCTGATGACATTTCTGGTAGAGCCGGAAAAAAACAAAAGGTGAGGGAGAGGGGTGCAGAAAGGGAGGGGAGGAACAAAACAAGCGACTATCGTACTAGGCCTGACAACATTTCAGATAGTACTATAGGGAGGGGGGAACAGCAAGGGGTTGGGGGAGCGACAGATGAGGTTGCTATCATACTAGGTCCACGGACAATTCTGATAGAGTAAGAGCATAGAAGAAAGTAAGGGAGGAGGCGAAGAGATAGGAAAAGGGAGAGGGGAGGAGAGAACAGAGAGTAAGCAGTCAAAAAGAGTGGAGAAGCAAGAGGGGAGAGCGAATACAATTGCAGAAGTCAGTAGTAACACATAATGTTGCAAGGCAGGATACAAGATGAAGATGGGAACAACATGATTCAGGGCCACCATGAGTACAAGATGCAAAGGAAGTCCAGCATGAGAGTTGAGAAAGGGTGATGCACCGCGAATCAACGAAGTCCATAAATGTAAAATCCAGCATTGGCCACAAGACAGTGATGGTGAAACCAGAATGTATCAGGACAGACTCCGGTGTGCGGGAAGGGGGGTGGCACAATGGAACAACACGGGGTGACCAGAGAGGGTGGGGATGGCCTGTGGGGACAGAGGGTGTAAACACATGTTGGTGCATGCTTACCTGCTGTCTGAGCAGGGGGTCAGGCCCTAGATCCTCCTGGGCTGAACAGGTCCAAACAGGAATTGCCCTTTTCTTTTACTGCCCTTCACTTTGGACGCCTGGGCGAGAGCTGCCTTTGATCTGAGAGTTAAGAGCAGGAAGGAAGAGCAGGGCTAAGAAGGTGGGTGGTGCTTAGGCAGGGTGACCTAGATCCACTTACACCTGCTCCCCAGCTGCAAAGGAAAAGAGGCTGGAGGACTCCTTAAGTAGGGAAAAGAGCGGCAAGCAGGAAGGCACCAGGTGGGCGGGGCTTGCTAAGTGATGAAAAAGAGCGGCAACCAGGAAGGCACCAGGTGGGCGGGGCTTAGGCCAGGTGACCTAGATCCACTTACACCTGCTCCCCAGCTGCAAAGGGAAAGAGGCTCGAGGACTCCTTAAGTAGGGAAAAGAGCGGCAAGCAGGAAGCACTAGGTGGGCGGGGCTTGCTAAGTGGTGAAAAATAACGGCAACCAGGAAGGCACCAGGTTGGCGGGGCTCAGGCCACGTGACCTAGATCCACTTACACCTGCTCCCCAGCTGCCAATTGTGCCGCTTTATACCGTTCCTCACCTGCTACTTGCTGGTAGCAGAGTCACACCAGACAGCCAGTGTTTGCTAGAATGTTGCAAGCAACTTCAGCCACCCTGCCATTGCAAATTCTTGGTTCGATCCTCCAGCGGATGTATGCATCGCCTGCTGGCCACAAGGTCATTAGCATTAGCACGCAGCACACAGCATTTGCACACAGCAGGGGACTGAATAGAACAAAAAAAGATATAAAATAATAGAGCAGTAACACGTCCCTCAAAACACCTTCAGGTCCTACTTGCATGAGCTTGTGTGTGGGTCCGTAGTAGTCGTTTCCCAAGGGCTACCTCCAGGGGTCCGCAGTCCTCAGTCTACACTCACTACGGGTCACTCACAGCTCTCCTCAGGCAAGTGATACCAGGAGCGATACCAGGACAGGCAGGCAAACAAGGCTTATCTCGCAGGCCCGCTACTCACTCACACACCCTCTCACCTCCTGCCCTTATGCACTGCCGTCCTCCTCCATGAGGAACTCCTTCCACAGATGAGCCCAGCTGAACTTAACAGGCCTCGCCTAACAAGGGCTAGGGAACAGGGACGCCAGGAGCAGAGTTTCCAGCACCAGTTGCGAGTGTCCAACTGGAAGGTGGAGAAAGGAGCTAGAGGCTAGTGGAGAAAACCTAGCGACACCCTGTGTCCCATGTCAAGCCGCATCACTGCTACTCAGAGGTCGCTTCCGATATTCCACAAGCACCTGGCCAATTAGGAAAATCGAAGTGACCAATTTTGATATAATTGGGCAGAATTTTATTTTTTTTCCCTATGGAACACTCCATGTTAAAAGCTGCTGAAAATGCTATCAAAGTAAACATTTTTTAAACTATGAGGCTATTAATGTAGAAATATGAGCGTGCACGTAGAGGCAGTTGCCTCTAAATATTAGTCTGGAATATTTTCAGATTTTTTAATACAAGTGTTCAAAAGTTGTTAAGAAAAGACATTGTCTTAACCTTAACTATGCCTTGAACTACTGCATAGGCATTATATATATATATATATATATATATATATATATATATATATATATATATATATATATATATATATTTAATGAAAACACTTTGTTAAAGGGACGTTATGGTTAAGTTCCACTAATAAAGACCCGTAATGAGGCCCTATGTCTGGGGAGGTGAGGGGTTGAGGGGTGATGAGGATGGGATGGGATATGGACTTCAAAAGCCCAAAACAAGGGCTTTTGTTCCCTGATGTCCGCGAACAGCCTGGGACAGTCCTGTGATGTCTGCGAACATCTGAGATGTTCGGGGCATCTCTGCTTATTTGTGCATTAAAGTGTTGGTGAAAAGCTGCTTTTGGATGGCCTATAACTTTGCTGCCACTCAATGAAAATGTTGAATTTCATCCTAGACATGATACTGAGTAGTGCTGTTTTGTGAAGAGGCAACAAAAGGGGGGGGGGTCCCAAAATATTGTAAAGGCTTATAACTATTGAGCCCATTGATGAATCTGCACAAAGGTTTGCAAAAATAATTTAGATCTAGATATAAATGTGTTTTGCACGGTTTGGTGGTATTTTGTCAAGAGGGGGCAAAATTAGAGGGGGTCTCAACATTATTAGATGGCTCATAACTTTGTTGACATTTGACGAATGTGGGCAAAGATTTACAGAAAGATTATAGACCTAACCTTGAATGTTTGTGCAAAGTCTGAATGGATTTTGCCAAGTGAGGGCTAAGTTATATGACTATTGTATGTACGTACATTTTGACACTTTCGAAAAAAATAAAACATGGGTGGGTTTCCAGCATACTCGTGTAAGGAGCATTGGCAAGGACCTGAAAGCCTGATTTTGCAAATGTAGCCGTGCTTTATTTTTTGACAAGTGTCATAATGTAGGTACAAAAACCAGTGATATACACTTGGTGTCTCAGGTATAGCCTGTGGTCAAGGGTAGTGACCAGATTGTCTGGGTCATGGCTTAAGGTCATGACCCGGACAATCTGGCTACTGGTCATGACCACGAGGGACGACCAATGATGTTAAAGTGGCCATGTCCACCAGAGACCAACTATATGGTAAAGTTTTTTTGAAATTGGGATAGGACTGAAAGGGGAAAAAAATGTGCTTGTGGGTACAGGTTGAAGTGCTGAATGGGATTGCAGCAAATACGCACAGGGAGGGTCAGCAAGAACTGGCAAGCATGGTTTTGCAAATATGTCCTGTGTTTTATTTTAAAGTATAAATAGTAAGCACACAACACAGTGAAATAACTTTGCTGTCTGGGCAATGGGCCCAGCCATCAGCAAGGAAAATGTTGTACTGTAATTTGCTTATAGGGGCATGCATCATCGCCAAAGTGGTAGGTTTGAATGGGAAACCATATTATGCTTGTGGTTACAGCCTGAAGTGGTGGACTACATTACAATAAACTTACACGACAAGCACTAGCAAAGACCTGCATTCATGTTTTTGAAAACATGTCTTGTGTTTTATTTTTCCAAAGTGTCGAGGAGGAGCCAAATACCCCCCCAGAAGCTCTGCCCCCATGTTGCCTATATGTTGGGAACCAGATATTGAGACAAGTGCAGTACCAGTGAGGATACCTGTTCCACAAATAATTCTTTAAACAAGGTGTCCAATTGAGAAAAGCCTATATGCATTCACAAAGAAATCATAGTCTCCTGGACAGTGTCCCGGAAAAAGTGTGCAAATGGATGAGAAAGAGGACTGGTGATGCCATGAAAAGCAGAACTGACGCACCCAGAAAAGACAAACGACAAAAGAACACCGACATTCTATTAGATCTGAAGATGAGGTGTCAAAGTTACAAGCCACACTATGGAATGGCACTTAGTATCCTTACTAGACCGTTTTATAATTCGGGTCGAATTTGTGGTTAACGAGTTCTTGAAAAGCAAAGTCAACCATTATTTTTTGGCCCGTATTATGGCTAAATTCCGAACTTAACATGAACAAGCCACCATGGCGAACCGCAGTACATCGCAGCATAATTTATAGAGAGTTTGCTGCACTAAATTAACATCATGGGCTTTATGCAGAATATTACTAAGCTCTTTAAAAGGTATTGTAAAATATGACCACCTTGTCCGTACCAAACACTGACCATGTGTTATTTCCTTTTTTCCCCCCTAGGGAATCAGCGCTCTACTTATAAGAAGCGCATTCTACTCCACTTGCCATTTATCAAGTTGGAAGTGTGGTAAGCCTCACCTAGTCAATGAAATACTTAGGTAGAGACCATTGCTCAGTGTATGTTCTGAGCCCAACACAACTGACTTTGCATGTTGTGTCTATTTCTTTACCCCGCTTTTCCATCAGGTTATAGTTAATTCATAACAAGAGGTCTGCAACTCTGGTCAAATCAAAAAGTTTTTAAGAGAATCGACACTATACAAGTCTGGCTAATGATACACCATTTGAATATTGAAGCAAAACCCCTGAAGAATTTCCCTTTACAAAGTTTACATATTTAGGGAATTAAACATATTGGGACAATGATACCGTGTGATTACTGACACGCACTTAGAGCCTGTATTTACTAAAAAATACTGAGTAATCCTGTGATCAAATATAAGGATTAAGCACTAGACAGCTGAATGTTACATCCATATAGCTTTGCTAGTAGTGAAAATTGCTTTTCTCTGATTTGTACAGTGGTTTCTTAATGTGTTTTTATGAAATCAAAGTGTATTGTCTTGTTTTCTTGATGATTCTGTGTTGAACTTTGTTAGTGATAGAATTAAGGTGGAAGTTTGTTTTTGTTTATCTTGGTGGATTCAGTTTATATACTTACCCCTTCACTCTTTTTTTCAAATTTTGTGTTGTTATTTTGCTGTTCTTTATGCTGGTAATGAATTTGAGTGATGATTTTTTTAAAGATAATATTGTATACCTATTGAGGTTATATGATTTTTAAGAACAGAATGAAATTTGGTTTAATTGAATAAAATAATATATATATATTTTCTAACTCTATGGGTCCAAAATTGTAATTTGGTTCGAGCTGTGATGTTGCATATCCTCAAGGGGGCATTTTGAGTAATTGTCTCATTAGAGAGGGGGAAGAGTGAGGTAGCAGGATCTCTTTTGTAAGATTTTCATATTTTTGTGAGGGGCACGGTCCTGGCCTCGGTTCCAAAAAAAAAAAACAGTCATCATTAAGTCTGAGTGTCAAAGTTGAGAAACATTTTGGGATCAAAATGAAGATGCTTGTGCAAAGGAAAGCTGAAGAAAATGCAAAGTCATTTTACACTTGTACAGATGCTGTAACGCAAGTTGAGGAAGTAATCCTGAGGTTGGCTATATAGTGAATAGATTGTGTTGATGCACCAAATGTATATACATAGGAATGTATAGAATCTGGATGTTCCACAATGCACTTTAGCAAGACTTGACCCCTGTGAATGAAAAGGGCTTGAGTGTGGGGCAGTTGGATAATAGCTCATGGCGAAGGAGAATTCAAGAAAGGCTGGCTGGCCCAGCACCAAGAGTCGAGGCCACCGTGAGCCTGGTTGTCTGTCAAGAAGCTACATGAACATGAGAAAGAAACAAACTTTGGTTTTAGGTGGGATGAGAAAACACTGAAGGAGGCAAAAGTTCATCATTTAATAGTATAATATGCAATGAAGAGCTCGAAAACATGGTCGCCAGTCACATGGCCAGACGAAAATAGACTTTGGGTCGAGCTACATCGAAACCAGACAATGAGACCATGCCACACTCCCTTTTTTTTCTCAGGCACAGAGAGCTTCTGCAAGACCAAGTTCAAAGCATTAATTGAATGGCAGACCGCAGGAGTGATGATAGGTGTTGGGCTAATTTAGTGGGGAGGCCTGACCAGGCTGACCCTCCCAGCACCTAGGGTAACAAGCTTGCGTGCTGCTAGCAAGTGGAATATTCCAGAAGGGTACAAGTGTGCCAACCAATTGTAGAGGGCCATATATAAGAGAGCCCTATAGTTTGTGTAACCAATGAATCGTCGTGTATTTTGTGACGATGAAAATGACTTTCACTAGAGGAGGGCTTAGTTGTCCACCTGACTGTAGAGATCCAATCACAACCCGACCCTTTATAGAAAGTATGCATAGATGTTCCCTGTAAGCCTATCACATCCTCAAGTATGTTTTTGTAGTTTGCCACGTAATGTGACGTCAATGATGACACATTTTCACTATATAAGAAAGCTTTTTTATGAAATTTCTTGAGATTGCTTGTGCGATGTCCATTGATGTCCGTTGTACTTCCTGTTTTAGATAATTGCAAATAAAACAGCACTAAGTTTTGCCAACTTCCTGAGTCAGTTTGATTATTGATGTATGAGTAGGTTCTGCATCACCATCCATCTCCAAGGATTGCTACCTCATTTTAAAGGACCCCCAGGTCTCGGGGTTCAAAAGTGTAAGAATGTAAGTAGAAAAACTAGTAATATACATTTGGGGTCTGGGTAGAGGGCCTGGCCCTCTGCAAACACAAATGTGTACTCTGATTTGCTTATTGGGAAATGTGGCATGGCTAAGGCCTATGCACCATGGATTTGAAGACTGATCATGGCTGCAAGCCGTGAGCACTGGCCATTGGTTACATTATTATGGTATAGTGGACACTGAACTAGGATGCTGGGTAGGTGCAGTGAATAATTAGGGTGGTTTGGCTTGGCTGGGGTCATGGTGCTCCCTTATGTCATAGGCAATTGAACAATGATTTCCATCCCCAGCATGCACTGCTGCTAACAACAAACATAAGTATGTGTTACAAAAAATATGTTTCTTAAAGTAGCTTTATAGTTCTTTCATATATGTGAAAAGAGGAATTCTTAATAACTTATATACAGTGATGTAACACCATGAAACATTTTCACTTATAAAAATCTATTAAACTGATGGAATAAAACATTGCTAAAGGGGTGTTATGGTTAAGGTGCATCCCATACTTGGAACTCCTCTGCTCCAGTTTTCCCAGTGGCGTCCTACATTGGCATACCTTGGCATTTCCCTCCTGGGTTCTCATGAGCACTTGCCCATCCGTACTGCCCCTTCTATTTATGCACTTCTCCCACTGCACAATGCATATGTGCATTTATAGGGGCATAGTGTACAAATTGTTTGGATAACTAAACAAACAGTAGGTGGGAAAGATTTGTAAAAGATTGCTAAGTGGCATTTGGTGTGTGGAAGCTTAATATGGTCATAGGGTTCTCTCTTTGCCTTCTGCAGGCCGCCATGAAAATGGAAGAGGGGCTCTGTATGAAGCCCCGCCTTCCCTGTCCATGTGGCCATCTTGGAAAAGGATTCTGCTTCCTACAGCGGGACGCCACACGCATCCCACTGTACAAAGGAAAATCCTTTTTTTTAGCACCCCTGGTTACCGCTTTTGCAACCCGAGGTGCTAATGGCCTTCATCCCCCATTGAAGGGGCTGGAATGGGGGATGATGGTCCAGAGCCCTCATTATCTCCCCTCGCTTTCCTTGGGCTGATAACTTGGGCTGCCGGGCTGTTATCTCCCGTTCCAGTGCCTGAAACGGGGGATGAACGTCACATTCTTTCCATTAGCAAAACATAAAATGCTAATGGGAATGTTGTACAATATTATAACTTTGGTACCACTCATGTACTTTACTGGAAATTGTAAAGTATATGGAGTCTATAAGAGTATTTTTTTTAGTTCTGTTTTTTAACTGTGAAAGGTGGTTCCTAAAGGAACCTTTTTTTGTTTTTTGATTATTTATTTTTTGTAGGAGAGGTTAGAAAGTAAGGTGGGGAGGGAAACGAGGTAAGAGGCACTAAGCACTAATTTGGAGGGGCAGGTGGACAGGGGAAGATTTTGTGTGTGTGTTACATCTAAAGGAGGGGGCACCTCCTTGATCACAGCTTTAAAAGCACTTCGAAATTGCTCCCCCCTGCAGAGTGGTGTGTTGCAGTATACACAGAGGACTGTTGTCTTCGAAAGATATGAATCAACAGCCACTTTTATTGCTTGCAAGTAGCTGGTGGGATTTTGTGTCCCACCGAAGTAGGCTGTGTGGCTACAGTATTGGTTCAGGAAGTTGAGTTGGAGGAAGACAGCCTACTACTTGCTAAGAAAGAAACACCCTTTCTGACAGCATTGCAGAATTCAAGAGCCTTAATAACGCATTACCTCGCTACTTGACATAGAGGTTCAAAACAAGACTTACGCTCCGACCGACTAGAGCGGTCTACACCAACTGCCTGACAGTCCATCCCCCTTCAATTGAGTGACAATCGGTGGGAACAGCTTCCCGTTCAAAGCTCCCCAACTCTGGAACTCCCTCCCACCCGCCCTGAGGGCGAACCAAACTTACCCACACTTCAGACTAAATATCAACTGGCTTAAAGTGAATGATTGTTAATCTCAGACTAGACATAGGAGGTTCCTCATGACCTTTCACTCTAATATCTTCACCCGTACATCTACTCACACCTCCCTGTTACTGATTTCCAACTAACTACCTCACACCCTATGGTGACCCTTATTGTAACTAACACGTTATTCTGTATTGTACCTCATCCTTGTATTTCAGTGTAATATATCTGCAACCATGTAAGCTATGCTATTCTGTATATTGTACTTTGTAACTATGTAAGCTTAAAATATCCTTGTCCTCGCGCCCTGATACCTCTGAGTCTGGTGCGTTCTACAAAAAATCAAACAAACAAACAATGGTTGGATTGGGTGTGGCGGCGAATGGAGGTGGTTCCGTAGGAGTGCTTTCCAGGTAGCCCCGGACTACTTAGTGCATTTCACTTCGGTAGTTTTAGCCTTTGGTACATTCCCAACAGGGGTAAAGAAGTGCCACAACCAAGATTCTCTCTGGTTGCTAGAAGTAGCGTTTCTTTCGTTGTTTAGGTACTCCATCTGGTGGTGGTGGTGGTTCTTTTGGGATGAGGGATTGGCAATAGCTGATGCCATTAATAAAAAAATAGCAGTTTTCCTAATATTCAAAGTGCTGTGTGTTTGATTGTTAATGGATAATGAGTACTAATAGGTGTAGGAGCTGTGCAAGGCTACATTTTGAGCTTCAAACTTCCTAGATCCGATGGAAATGCAGTTCTGAAATGTGTGCGAAGCACGGACCTGTTCACAAAGTACGATCACGTTCGCGAACACGTCATCATGCCCCACATGCGTACGTGATCACTAGACACTGCCCGGATAGCCTACGATGATATCAGACGTTCACGAACGTTAACGAACACTAAACCGGGTAAAAAATTGCACAGAGTGTATAGAAGTGTTAAAAATGATGCTAGAAGGTGGGGAAAGGCAGAGTTTTAAGGTGAAACTTTTCAAATTGGAGACAAATGTTGCTATATTGGGGTAAGTATGATATCAGTAAATTCTAACATATTAGGGTGCACTGGTAAAAACCCATGACATTAACTGAAAAAACTCTTGTTAAAGTGATGTTATGGTTAATTTGTACTAATAAAAACCTATGAAATTCAGTGAAAACATGCTGTTAAAGGGATGTTATGGTTACAAGTAAAACTGAAAACCCCCAGAAATTCGCCAGTTATGGTAAGATTAGCAATTATAACTCACACCACCTGTGGGCACTGCTAAGACAAAAATCCAGTACATGAAAGATGACATCACAAATGCCATTGATAACATCACTGATGACATATTAAATTAATTTTGATGGACAGTCCCTATAAGAGGTAGTGTTTATAATGTTGGTAACAGGATGTAAGGGGTCATCGGGAGATCTATCATAAACTACTTATTGTATTAAAAAAGTTCTCATCTAAAGAAAACATTATATTCCAGTGTTGTTGTTAATACAGGAATCTAATCATATATACACACAGGCAATGATTGTAACATGTACCAAAGAAGTACAATATTTTTAACATGGTAGTTTCCAATAGTAAAATAATACATGCTACCTTATCACATTTTGCGTAATGTTAAACATTGAATAAATAGCTACCAATTTCAAACTTATGACACCCTTGTGTTAGTACAGAAAATACACATCAAAACACAGAATGCATACAAATTAGAGCCACATACACGGAAACAACAAGAATGTAAGAATGAAACCACAGCACAAAAAAATTACAACAACAATAGAGTTGATTAACATGTACACAAATGCATTGTGTGTTTGAGGCCTGCTTATTGCCCCATATATGTGCATTATAAGGTCAAATCAAACTCTATAGAAAGTACTTTAAGAAGATATAAGAAGGTTAATGTTTATATATATATATATATATATATATATATATACAGCACCTTCTCAATTTCTTTAATTCTGATTGACAGTAAAAAGTGAATAAAAACCAGTGATCCAGATATGTGATGTCATCAGTGAAGTCATCAATTACATTTGTGATTTCATCTTTAATGTACTGGCAGTGCCTGGTGGTGGTGCGAGTTATGGTTGCTTAGCTTATCATAACAGGTGAATTTCTGGGGTTTTCGATTTTACTTGTAACAATAAAGTCCCTTTAACAAAGTTTTTTCACCGAATTTCATAGGTTTTTATTAATGCAACTTAAACTTTAACAACGTTTTTTCAGTGAAATATATATATATATATATATATATTCAGTGACAAAACATTGTTAAGGTCATAAGATTTAACATATAAAACCCCCTGAAATTCAGCAATTACATTTCGAACATGTCCACCTTAACTATGCTCAGGTTCATAACGTGCACGTACACCCAAAGGCATCTTGCCACGAGGATAGAAACAGTAGTACAACATCAATCTAGGGGACTAATGAAAGAGCAGAATAGTTTTTAACAAGCGACGGAAGTGCAGACCTCAAGAAAGTGCAGACCTCAAGACACCTCAAGAAACTATGCAACATGTTCGGCCAGTGGCCATGGCTGAACTTGTTGCATAGTTTTTTGAGGTCTCACTAGCTATGGCCTTCGGCTGTGGCCCCTGTGCATGTTGCACCAATATCGTTCTTTTGGGCCCACTACCCACTGGCCATGCCAAACCATTAACTTGTTATTTAAACACCCATTGCCTTTTACCCAGTAGATGTATGCACTGCAGGTGGTAACCCTTTTTTTTCTAACTCCTTATTCCCACAATCATTTCAGAGTAATAATTTCCAATAACAGAAATTCCTGCTGTAGAGTAACGGTTCACTGATTCCCACGATAATGGTAAAAATTGCTCAGAATTAAAAAGTCTACCATATCCTCACAGGCACTCAACATGTGTCCCTCTTCTTTTTCCCAGAACCCCTCACTCCTCTCAATTGCTTTTTCCCTCCATAACCAATTAGCCCTTATCAAAATCTCTTTATTGATGCATGTTTTTTCTGAGCAAGTCTTGCGCATTGCCGCTGTAATCTAGCAGTTTTCCCCTGATAAAGCAAAGGTTTTTCTGCCCCAAATGGACTCCCGAACCCACCCCAAAGTCCCCATCTTCACATGGTGTCTTCTTTCCCAACCTATAGCCTGATGTGATTGTTATTGGTATTTATATAGTGCCTATGGCCAGGCCATCTAAGCGCTGTGGTTAAAAACAATCAGTGTTCCCATTGTGACTACATGAACAGAAGAGGTTTGAGCCTCTTTCGGAACTCGAGAATGTGATTAGACTCTGTAAGGTTGTGGAGGAGGGCATTCCAAAGTTTGATATCATCCTTTGTCCTCCTCCAAATAGTATTTTCAGTTCCTTCATGTTCAGCTTTTCCTAGTAATATTGTGAAAATCACATGTATCGAGTAATTACAAAAAAGGCAGGTTTTCATTTATGAAAAGCCTCTCAGCTTCTCTGATGCAAAGCACCAAGACTGATATATAAAAAGGTTTTAAGGAAAAGAGGGCACCCCAATGTCTCTGTCGAATATTTTAAAAACTACTGGATGGATTTACCCCAAACCAGTCAATGAACATTGGTCAATGCTTTGTGCCCAAATTACTACTTATTTGGTCCAAATATGCCCAGTGGTTTTCACGTTAGAGCTGTTCAAGAACGGCATTTTTTTCTCTATGGGAAAATTAAAGCGAGTAGGCTGAAAACAGCGTTATGTTTTCGTAATAACGTTCTCTTTTTTGACCAAATTGTTCCCAAAATGTCCATTTTATGGGGGCCCATGGCAACCCTTTGGCCTAGAGAATGTCATTCAAATCCTACCAGCTAGTCAAAAGTTATTAGCCTCTCTTCTGCAAAGCACCAAGACCGATATAGGATTAAATGTGCAGGGGGACCCGTTCTCTGTCGAATATTTTAAAAACTGCCAGAAGAATTTACCCCAAACCTTTCAATGAAATTAAGACAACGTTTTTTGCCCAAGTTGTTTTTATTGTATATAAATATTATATATAATATTATAGTGCGACAGTCACCGCACTATAGTTGAGTATTAAGTTCCATAGGCAACGAGAACATTGAATTGCTAATAACTTTTGACTTGCATGATGGAAAATGTTTGTCACCCATTCATCCCCCCAGACTGGACATTTTGGGAATGATTCAGCAAAAAATGAAAAAGTTATTAAGAAAGCAAAGAAACACTGTTTTTGGCATACTCCCATTCATTTTCCATAGAGAAAAAGGTCCACATTTCTGAGGGAACGCACAGCAAAAACCGCTGGACGGAACTGGACCAGGTACAAAACAACTTGGGCACCAATTGTTGATTCAATTTCCGGTAGGGGTCTGGAGTTATTCCGTCCAGTAGTTGTAAAACATATCTGACACAGAAGGGAGTGCCCCCTTCCCAAGAATATAGCTATATCTCTCCTATGGTGCCGAGGTTGAGAGGCATTTCAGAAATGAAAAAGCAGCCATTTTGTCCCAAAATTCTATTATTAAGAACTTTTGACTTGATGGATAGATTTGGATGACATTTGCAAATATTAAACATTGTCAAGGGCCCCTCCCAATTGCACAATCTGGGAACAAAGCATTATGAAATGAAAACGTTATTAAGAAACTAAAGCACCACAGTATCACAGTTTTCAGCCCATTCATTTTCCAATAGAGAAAAAGTGCTGTTTTTGAACAGCCGCAGCGCGAATACTGCTGGGCAGATTTGGACCAAATAAGAAGCAATTTACGCACACATCGTAGACTTAAATTTCTTGACTAGTTTGGGGTAAATCCATCCAGTAGTTTTTAAAATATTTGACAGAGAAGGGGGGGGCCCCCTGCTCCTTAAAACCTTTATTTCGGCATTGGTGCTTTTTTACAGGAGAGAGGCTGAGCGAGGCTAATAACTTTGGACACGCTGGGTGGATTTGGATGACGTTTTCAAGAACAAACATTTAGTCAAGGGCACCCGCCAAACTGTAAAATATGGTAACAATTCGTCAAAAAATAAAAATGTTATTAAGGAAACATAAAAGTGCAGCTTTCGGCCTACTCCCATTCTTTTTCCCCTAGAGAAAAAGTGCAGTTTTTGAACAGCCGTAGTGTGAAACAATTTGGCAGATTAAGACGGAATAAGAAACAATTTCGGCACAAAACATTAACTTAATTCACATGGGGTAAATCCATCCAGTAGATTTTAAAGTATTCAACAGAGAATGTGGTGACCCTGCTCCTTAAAACATTAATATTGGTCTTGGAGCTTTGCAGAAGAGAGGTTGAGAGAAGCTAATAGCTTTTGACTTGCTGGATGGATTTGGATGACATTTTCAAAAACAAAGGTTTGTCAATGCACCTCCCCTCTCCCTAACTGGAAATGTTGGGAACAATTTGTCAAAAAATTAAAAAGTTATTACGAAAACATAAAAACACTGTTTTTGACCTACTCCCATTCATTTTCCCCCAGAGAAAAAGTACATTTGTTAGTGTGTGTGCATGGTAAGCAATGTTTCTACATGAAATGATACCAAGCGCAACATGGAAACCTTATTGGTTAAATTATAGGTGTGCATTGCTTGCCATGCGCACACACTAACAACTGCACATTCCCTGTTATGCTTGCATTGCACAGAACAAGTAGAATGGATTGGTATGGGGGTGCATGCTTAATCCTGTTGTAGTAAATTGCTAATATAACTGTGGATATGGAAAAAAGTTTTTTTTTAAAGAGACTTAAAAAATGACATTAATACAAAAGCACCTTTTCAATGGCCCACCATTTAAATTCCTCAGGTCCATGTTTTTCTTCTAGAAAATGGATGACTAAGGGGGATGTTAGGCTCTGTGTCCGTATCCTAGACCTATGTTATGTAATCCTCAGCTTTACTGGTCTAGATGTTTTGCCAATGTAAGTCTTATTGCAAGTACAAAATACGTCCACAATTAAATGACCACTATCTTCTTTAATTACAAGGTCCAAGAATGCCGTCTATCTGATATGATATGATATGGCATTTATAATGCGCCTATACACAAGTGTTTCAAGGCGCGACGAGGCAAGGGAGGGGAACAATGGGAGCACATACAGCGATCCTACTAGGCCAGGGGTCATTCAGATCGCGCAAGTGCATGGGATGGGGGAAGGGGGAACGTGCGGGGGAAGGGACAGTGCAGAACCTGGGCATAGAATAATAACAATAAGTAAAAGTAACAGCCAGCAGGTGGCAAGTGCAAAGGTAAGTGCAGACATCAGGTGTCAAGAGCTGGTAGTAGGACTGTAGGGATACAGAAACAGTCCCCACGTGTGAGGGTTGCCAGGCAGGCAGTGCTGGTGTGCCTGGACTGACGGGTGTGGGACCTGGGCCCGAGACCAGAGGGGGGCCAGATAACCAGTGCAGAATCGGTTTCAGCCAGGAGGTCAGCAGGGGAGAGGAGGAGAAAAGGCAGAAGCAAAGAGAAAGGTTTTGAGGTGCTTCCGGAACTGGAGATGGTTCTCCTCAACTTTCAGGGAGGCAGGGAGGCTGTTCCAGAGGGCGGCCCCAGCCGAAGAAAGAGATCTACCACCCACACGTTGCTTGGAGAAGCGACTGACCCTAAGGGAGTTGGATGCAGATGAGTGAAGAGCTCGAGAGGGAAGATATTTAGTAAGGGAGAGTTGAAGGTATTGAGGGCCCAAAAGGCCTTGGGGACAATGCAGAGGGTTTTGAACTTGATCCTCACAGCCACTGGGAGCCAGTGCAGAGGTTTCAGTCCTGGAGAGATACGATCCCTGGGCTTGAGGCCAAGGACAAGTCTTGCAGTCCTATTCTGGATGAGTTGCAGTGGGCGGAGAGTAGAGGCAGGCAGATTTAGAAAGAGGCTGTTGCAGTAGTCCAGCCTAGAGAGAACCAGAGCTCTGGAGACAGTGAGCTTCTGGGGGAAGTAGAGGAAAGGTAGAGACGTGTCTGAGATGTGAGGAGAGAAGGAGAGTGTGGAGTCGAAGATGACCCTGAGGTTTTTAGCCTTGCAGGTAGGAGCAGGAGGGGGGCCAAGAGCGGCCGACCAGCGAGTGACAGGAAAGGACGGAGCGTGTGTGCCGATGAGGAGAATCTCAGTCTTACTGGCATTAAGGCAGAGGTCATTGGCGGCACACCACTCCTGGATAGCAGACAGACAGTCAGAGATAAGAGACGGAGAAAGGGTGGCCAAAGGTAGCCTAAATCAGAGCTAATGGTATCGAAATGCATGGTGAACTGGAAATTCGAATTGAGAGAATTAATCCACTCAAGAAAAAGATTGTAGTCTCTTTTTGTGCTGTCCCAGATAATAATAACGCTGTCTATGTAACGTTTATGAAATGTCAACACTTGTCGGTAAGGTTTAGTATCCAGTAATATGAACAATTATTCAAATTTCCACATATATGGGGTGGCAAAATTAGAGGCGAACACCGCCCCATCGCCATCCCCTTTGTCTTCATGTAATATGTGGTTTTGAAGAGAAAGATATTTTTTGTTAGAGTTACTTCCAATAGCTCAACCAATAATTCACTGGGAACTATAACTTGTCCTTCCCTTTCTCCTAAAAAGTCCTTCATTATGATTAAGTATTTCAGTTTTCCATTTCTACTGATTTTCAAATATAAATACAGATGGAAGTCAATCTTTTTTCTGTCTGTATGTAGTTATAAAAATGGGAAAAAAACTGAAATACGGGTCTTTCTGTCTTGTTCTCTATGATGTCACTCATACATCACAGGCCAATCACATTGAACATTGGCAGCATGGAGAGTGTAAAAGTTGTACAAAAATAACATTAAAGTTCTTCAAATTGCTGACAGCACATAGGTGCCAGGCTATTATTGAAGTCTATGTAAAAAGGATGAGTATGCTCGTCCTTGGCACTTAAAGGGTTAAGGCAGCAGCAGTCACAAGAGCAACCATTTGTTGTTATGGAAAAAATGGAGCTAGCATTTTGTTTCTATATGGCTCAATGTATGCTTTAATAAATACATTGTTTAATTAGAATAAATGGGGAAAAATACAGGTTGTGAATTATCTTTTTATGGTACAAAAAATAAATGTGGATAAATACAGAAAAAAGGCCCACAAATTAATATGGATAAATACAGACAGAAATGGCAGAAACATAAATACCATAAAACTGGCAGCCTTAATTATGATTAAAGATTCTCTCTGAGGATTATTGGAATAGAGAGATTCCATGTCTAAAGGACATCTGTATTGAAATCAAACGGTAGTCCCTCTATATAATTTATCACATCGGTGGTATCGGCCAAATAAGTCAATGATTTGGCTACCAGCAGTTTCAGAAAGACGTCTAGGTAGTGCCCAATAGGTTCCAAGTTAGAGCCACATAGTGAGACTATGGGTCTACCTGGAGGATTTAGGGTGTCCTTGTGGACTTTGGGCAGTAAATAAAATATTGGGATTCTGACAGTGTCTGGAGTCAAAAAGTCAAATTCTTTTTTGGTCAGACATCCCACATCTAGACCTCTTTTGGAGATTTGAACGATCTCATTGTTTATTGCACTAGGAAGATCACCTCTAAGTTTCAAGTAGAAGTCAACATTGTTTAATTGTCTTAGTACTTCAGAATCATTTTTCGCATCCCAGTCAACAATCCCGCCACCCTTGCTTGCTTTTTTAATAACAATGGACTCATCATTGCGTACTTTGAAAAGATGGCCCAATCTGCATTATTAAAATTAAAACTCAAATTATGTTTATAGCCCACATGATCATAGATCAAATTGAATTCCCTCAGGACAGCCTTTTAAAATGTGTCCGTCTCTTCAGAAATCATCTGTATAGAAGTTCACTCAATCAATGGAATCTCATTAGTTTCTGAGCCCAAAAAAATCTTTAAATCATATTTTTCTGAAGAATTATTGAAATTCTGTTTCTGCATCCATTCTACTTGTGTTCTTCATCAGAATGAAGGCGAAGCCTTTCTCTAGTACATTGAAGTATTTTTCTGTCGATATTTTCCCTGGGATATTAAATATGGCTGTAGGTCTATCTATCACCTGTAAGCCTTCCTCCGTGTTTCAAAAGACCTGGGTATCGGAGGGGGGCCCTGATCTTGGGGAGGACAATTAAGGTCCTGTGGCAGATAATTCTGAGGTTGAAAATGTTGCTGTTGGTAATTTTGCTGCAAATAATCGCCCCTTCTTTTGCCCCTAGGATTACCTCTACTCCAAGGCCTTCTATTCGACCGGTATCCTCCAGTCCCTCTACGGTTACTCGCATCACCTTCTTCAGAGGACGAATCGGAAAAAGTAACTCTCTTTTTGTATTGATTCTAACCTAACCCCTGACTGTTATAGTGATTCTAGTATGTTGGTCCTGCATAAATGGGACTCAGATTAGGATATACAGTTTCTTTAGAGACATTTTGAATGTCCTTTCTTAGCTTCTCCATTTTGTTTATTAGTAGTGCTTTTAACACATTCACTGACTTGTTTTTCAATCAATTACATTATCTCCTTTTGTACGGTATTGTCTACAGAAAAAAAAACCTCTGCTCTCTCTATTTCTTCCCCTATCTTTAGGCTCATTCTTTATGCAGTAGTTTTTGTAAACAGCTTCCAGTCACTGCTGCACTTTGTTGCTAACATGGAAAATGATACTTTATATTCCTCATCGTCAACAAAAAGACAAGGTTCATTGTGTGTCTGTAAGCACATTGGTATAATATTTTTCTTTAAGTATTCAGTCCACCGGTGACCATGCATGTGTGTTCTAAACTTATTTTTCCCATTTTTAAAATGGAATTGCTAGTCAGATTAGGAATACCACCTGGCTCAACATTAGAATTTAAATTGTCGATGAATGATGGGACAATAATCACCTACGCCAATTGCTCTTCACTAAATGACACTGTTTCAGACCCTGCATTTGTGAACTATGGTGGCTCTTACTACCCCCTACTCAAGAGTGCATGCAAATAGAAACCACTGGTTATCAAAGAACCACTCAGCAACACGCTGCACATCAGCTCAAACCTATGGGGGAGGTATCCCCTTCTCTTTGCAGGTCCTAGGGGAACAACAACAATAATGACTGTAGAAGGGGAGCCTCACGAGTATTAACACATTATTCAAAATTGGGCTTAAGAAGTAACCGTGGATCTATTCAGGTAGGTATGAAAATATTCCACAAAATTGACAAAAGAAATTTCATAAAAATCATCAACAAATGTGCAAATAACACAAAAATAGCATTTTGTGCAAAAGGTCAGCATAAAATGTGCAAATACGCAAAATGTAAGTGCAAGACATTTGATATACCACAAAAACAGCCACAGTTTATAATGAACAAGTTTCAAACTTGTACATATACAAAACATCACTATATGGTCATAACTCTTTACAGTACAAAAGACACCCTTGTAGAGGTTGTTAGGTGGAGCAAAACCCTAAAGAACAAGCTCCTCAATATTCAATGTAAAACTTCAATGTTTCTAGTTTCTATGGAAGAACATCTAGATCAATACTTGAGCTGATGTCTGTCTTTCTCTGGACCTAACTCTAACATTGGGTGGTGCCTGATGTGTTCCTTATCCTCACAAACCATCCTGTAAAGTCTCTGTAGGTTCTAAAATGACATAAACATATATATGTACCATTATATATATATATTATTAACAACTGCCTGTCCATGGACCATTGTACTACATTACTGCTCCCATTAGTGAGTGGAAAGAGCATTTATCATTAACTCTTCCTTAATTGCATGACAGGGAAACTCCTCCATCTTCAGTTAAGTAGCAGGTAACCAGATCCTGCAACAACATAACGAACGATTAGGGTCATAACCTCTAATTATTGTTAATGGTGCTTATAGATGCATGCACTCCATAGGTAAGGAACACCAAAACCACCTACCTCAATCACATTTTAAGTCTTCTAGCGGCGTGGCTATAAATACCTTAATAAAACATGCAGGATATAAAGGTGCTGACCCCGTTTACGTAATGACTGTGGATCCTTGCCTGGCTTTAAACTTAGTTGATAGGAACATCTTGTGGTGGAAACTCTGCAGTGGGAAGTTTTCAGAACATCTTTTGGACATCTTAGTCCATATCCATAAAAATACAACAATTCAAGTGAGGCTTTTAGCCGAACCCTTTTTGTGGAAGAAAATCATAATTTTTTTATTTTTATTTGGGTGTGGTCCCCCCAATCACATCTCCCCTATTATTTATCCCTATACACCACCCCACCCTACCCCTTAAATTCCCCCCTTGCCCACCACCCATATTTTACAATGTTTTTTCGGCAAAACATTTTTGGCAAAAAGTACAGTGGAAAAAAACAGGGAAAGAATGAACGTGGTACCGATCACTTTTATAAACAAAAAGTGACACCTGCCTTATTGTACGGCTGTGGGGTAACTACATTCTTGGAGGCCTATGACATTGATAAATTAGAGGGCTTCATATGGAGGAATGTATTGAGCCCTCCAAATTGTGTGTCTATTTGCTACCTGCGATATGAGCTTGGTCGTGCTCTGCTTTCATACATGGTGAGTACACTTTGCATGCATACGAAGTTAAGGATGGCAAGGCCTAACTGCCTGTACTATTTAATATATATAAGCATTTGTTGAAATAAAACATGAGAGATAGTAAATCTTTTTAGGTAATTGCATAAGAATTTTACAAGAAAACACATTATATGAGGAAGCTATTAGTCCTAATTACAATTTACTAAAGAGGAAAGTCTTTGAGAAACATTGGATCCAAACTTGTGAAAATTGAGCTTCATATAGACTGCTCAGTTGTTTTTGTACATAGCACAAAAAGAAAATACTCTCCCAAATTATTTAATCCGCTGTCCAGTTGGGAGATTTATGAAAACTTTTTTGAGGTTGAGATTGAATTTGATACACACTCAGGAAATCGTGTACATCATAGGGCAATCTCTTTGCTCGTTATGCAGATATTGTCAGCTGGCAAATTAGTCCTTAAAACATCTATATATTTATAGTTGCTCCATACAAGAGTCAAGAATGACATTTTTTTATTGAGTGTCTTTATAAGGAATGCTTTGTTAACACACCTGCTTTTTGGGAATGTATCTTCTCTAGTCAACCAACCTCTTTATTAAAGCTGTAATTTTTTTAAACAAATTGAAAGTAATTGAGAATTTTGAAACATATTTTTAGAAGTACTTATCATATTAAAATTTTGCATTGAAATTGTGTATATATATAGAAATATATATATTACATGGACGCAGTAGCGTCCATGTAGTTATGGTTAAGTTGGTGTTTCCATAGGAAGAGCATTTTTTGGGTGGCTTATAACTTCGCTCCCTCTGGACGAATCCTCACCACACTTTGCAAAAAACGTATATGGCCCACTCTGAATTATTTTGCAAAGTTTGGAGAGGTTTGGTCCGGGGGGGGCAAAGTTATAGGGCAGGTCCCAAAACCTTTTTTTTTTTCCCATAGACATAATGGGAAAAAACTTTGTGCACGCCTATAGCCCAAACCGCTGGACAGATTTACACCAAATTTGCAGCAAGAGCGCAGGCTTGATTTCAACAAATTTGGTGTAAATCCGTCCAGTAGTTTTTTTTAAAATGACCAAAATGTAAGGCAAAAAAAATAGTGATATCTCCGTTCGCTCCGAGGACGGACTTCCCGGTTCACTCCTGGGACAGTGCCCTGATTGGCCGAGCGGCTTGCGTGATGTCCGCGGACATGCAACGTGTTCGCTGATTGGACGGCGTGGTGCGTGAAGCGTGTAAGATTTTCTGTGGCGCCCGCCATCTTGCATTCGCAGACGACCGCGGACAGCGCGGTGAAACTTGGATTAAAAATTGTATTTAGTGGAGTGTGTTGGTGTGTAAGAGTGTTTGGGGAGGGTGGGGGAGTATGAGATAGGTTCAATGTTCTGTTTTTTTTATGTGCTAGACACTTTTGTTGGGTTCGATTTTTCTGCGGACAACACGGCTGTTCTGAAATGTTTGTAAATAAACAGAATGGATTCGGTGTCAAGTTGAAAGTGTTCTAAGAAGACTTGTGAGGTCCTGGAATGTTTGCAGGGGGTTTCCTGAAGACGTTGTCTGTATTGTTCGTTGTCAAGCTGAAAGTGTTCGAAGAACACTCGCGGTGTCCTGAAATGTTCGTACATAAAGAAAATGGGGGTGTTCTGAGGACGTTATCCGTATTGTTCGCTGGCAAGTTGAATGTGTTCTAAGAACACTCGCGGTGTCCTGAAATGTTTGAAAATAAACAAAATGGGGGTGTTCTGAGGACGTTCTCCATATTGTGTGCCTGCTTAGCTGTATCCAATGAGGGAATGGCACAGAGAATGAAGTGGAAATGGTAGAAGGGCTGTCTAAGAGTTATGCGGTCTGCGGACAGGGCGTGCTACATCCGGGGTTTTCCAGGAAATCCAGCATGGAAAGAAGACTGTAGGGATCAGCCAATCAGATGTTGAGGTTGTGGATTTGTATTCAAAGAGACTGTGTGTAGTGAAGATGGCAGAAGTGGAGAAAGTCAGGGTGTTGTTGCTCTGAGATATGTTTGTGCATGGTTTACAACAGTATGCTCAATGCAGGCATGTTGCAAAGAATTTTGATGTTAAAGGAGTGGAGGTGGTGTGGTGCACTGTGCCTGATTGCAATGTACAGGGAATTGTACAAGTTTGTGAAGATATGAGCAGGATCAACAGTCCCCATGTGGTAGTTTTGCACTGTGGTGCTTTCCATTTGGGCTATGTCAATGCCCCTACTTTCTTGGCAGATTTGGAACACTTGGTTCAAGCAGTAATGAACATCCTTCCAAATGCCAAAGTATTTTTTTCTGGATTAGTACCTAGGGCAATATGGGACAATAGTTCAGTTTTTTGTCCTCAGCAAAACAATGGTAGGTGTGTAATCAATGACATTTGTGATGTCATCTTTGATGTCCTGGGTGTTAGTGTTAGCAGTGCACAGTGGCGCGAGTTATGGTTGCTTATCTTACCATAACTGCCGAATTTCAGGGGTTTTTCGGTTTTACTTTGAACCATAACGTCCCTTTAACAAAGTTTTTTTACTGAATTTGATAGGTTTTTAGTAGCACAACTTAACCATAACGTCCCTTTTAACAAAGTTTTTTCACTGAATATATATATATATATATATATATTAACTGTATATATTACAAGGCCCGCGGTAGCAGCCATGTAGTTATGGTTAAGTTGTTAAACTCATAGGAAGAGCACTTTTTTGGCGGCTTATAACTTCGCTCCCCTGGAGGAATCCTCACCAAACTTATAACTTTTCTTCCCCTGGAGGAATCCTCACCAGACTTTGCAAAAGAAGTATATGGCCGGCTCTCAATTTTTTCACCAAATCGGATGAGGTTTCGTGCATGGGGGGCAAAGTTATAGGGGGGTCCAAAAAAACGTTTTTTTTCCATAGACTGAATGGGCAAAAACATTGCACATGGCTACAGCCCGAACGGCTGGACGGATTTTCACCAAATTTGCGGCAGGAGCAGCGGCTTGGGTCAGAAAGCATGCTTTTGTGTGTTTGGTGGAAATCAGACCAGTACTTTTGTAACTGAAATGTATGGGCCAAAAAATGTGCGCAATCTGGGTCCGCTCAGCGGACCCATTTCCCTGTTCGCCTCGCGCACCGAAGTCCCATTAGCCTGCGGTACGGTGTGCTGTCGGCAAACATTGGACGCGCCCGGTCTTTGGCTGGAGGGAAGCGTGCTGTGCGGTAAAGGTTTGGGAAACGCCGCCATGGTGTATCGGAGGACAGTGTTGTGGTGTGTGTGCCAAGCCCCTAATGCATTGTGTTCATGGCTGGGCCTATTGTATGTAAATTTGTGGCCACTGAAAGTAGTCATATCTGCCTCTGCTCCGGCGTCCCTTTTCCCTATTCGCCGCACAGTGAAAAATGTGATTGCACTGCAGTGTACGGTGATGTGTTGTGCGTGAATCGTTTTCAATAATGCCGGCATGTTGTTTCTGAGGGATGTGTGGGGGCGAAAGGGCCTGGAAAACATTGTTTACGGCATCTGGTGGTGGGAAGAAGGGATGGAAAGGGTGGGGACTGAGAAGTGCTGCAAGTGATACATCTCATTAGACGAAGACGGTGGTGTGCCAGCGGTATCCGTGCATAATGTGTCAATTTGCGGTTATCTCAATAGGCAAAAATCTTGTGCGGTCATTGCAGGCAGCATTTGTTATGGCATGCTAGCTGCAGCTGCAATGTCTTTCTGTGATGAGTGGTGGCAGGCACATTTGCAGAAGGGGAGTGCATTCCACAAGACATTCACATTTACAGATAGGGTGTACTATGGTTTGCTGTGTGTGGTAAGTCTGTAGCCTCTTTAATGCATAGCTGCAGCCCTTGCACAGAAAAGTATGTTCACTGGTTGAAAAGGTATGTCCACTGGTTGAAAGTCTGTGCCACATTGTCGTTTTGTGTGTGTGGTTTGGCTGCATTGCACACATTGTTGGTTGCATGGGTGTGGTGACTGGTCAAACATTGTACAGTTGTCAGTGTATGGGTGGAGATGCTGCAGTGACCAGTCGTGTACTGTGTCCACTGGGTACACTAATGGAATAGTGTAAATATGGAAGAAGTTAGTGTGCAACTAGTTATTACATGTGCTTGCGTAGCGTGCATTGTGCGGGTTAGTAAGTGTTGCAGTGCAGTATGCAGTACTGCTTTTGTGCATGTAGTACAGTGTGGAGAGCAGGACCAATGTTGCAACGATTGTGTTGTTTGGTTGACACATGTGTGCATGCATTACTGCTTTAGGGTGCGGATGTTGGGTAGAAGTGCTGGTGCCTATGTTGCCTTATTGATTTGTGGCACACGCCTACATGTTCGCATGCATGGCTTTGTTATGTTGTGGTGGGTGTGGACAAGGCCTAGCCTGTTAGGTGCATGGCCGAAGGCCGTAGGCCGTAGGCCATGCACCCAGCAGGCTAGGCCTTCATGACAGCCACAACAATGTAATGCAGTCATGCACTTGTCAGTCTGCATGCATGTCAGGTTGGTGACTTTTACGTAATGGTTGTGGAGGACAGATGCTACAGTGACCAGTCGTCTACTGTGTCCGCTGGGTGTACTAATGGAATAGTGTAAATATGGAAGAGGTTACAGTGCAACTGGTTCTTACATGTGCTTGCGTAGTGTGCATTGCATGGATTAGTAAGTGTTGCAATGCACTATGCAGTACTGTTTGTGTGCATGCAGCACAGTGTGGAGAGCATGACCAATGTTGCATCGATTGTGTTGTTTGGTTGACATTATTACAATGGTTTCTGAATGGATGTGGGTAGCGGTGCCAAACCCTGTGGTATGTTTGTGCATTACGGTAAGTGAAACATGTGTGCATGCATTACTGCTTTAGGGTGCGGATGTTGGGTAGAAGTGCTGGTGCCTATGTTGCCTTATTGATTTGTGGCACACGCCTACATGTTCGCATGCATGGCTTTGTTATGTTGTGGTGGGTGTGGACAAGGCCTAGCCTGTTCGGTGCATGGCCGAAGGCCGTAGGCCGTAGGCCATGCACCCAGCAGGCTAGGCCTTCATGACAGCCACAACAATGTAATGCAGTCATGCACTTGTCAGTCTGCATGCATGTCAGGTTGGTGACTTTTACGTAATGGCTGTGGAGGACAGATGCTACAGTGACCAGTCGTCTACTGTATCCGCTGGGTGTACTAATGGAATAGTGTAAATATGGAAGAGGTTACAGTGCAACTGGTTCTTACATGTGCTTGCGTAGTGTGCATTGCATGGATTAGTAAGTGTTGCAATGCACTATGCAGTACTGTTTGTGTGCATGCAGCACAGTGTGGAGAGCATGACCAATGCTGCATCGATTGTGTTGTTTGGTTGACATTATTACAATGGTTTCTGAATGGATGTGGGTAGCGGTGCCAAACCCTGTGGTATGTTTGTGCATTACGGTAAGTGGAACATGTGTGCATGCATTCCTGCTTTAGGGTGCCGAGGTTGGGTAGAAGTGCTGGTGCCTAGGTTGCCTTTCTGATTTGTGGCACATTCCTACATGTTTGCATGCATAGCTTTGTTATGTTGTGGTGGGTGTGGGCAAGGCCTAGACTGTTGGGTGCATGGCCGAAGGCCGTAGGCCATAGGCTATGCACCCATCCAGCTAGGCCTTCATGACAGCCATCACAATGTAACGCAGTCATGCACTTGTCAGTCTGCATGCAGGTCAGGTTGGTTACTTGTACGCAATGGTTGTGGAGGACATTGTAGACTTGGTAGAGCAGCAGAAGTGAGCAGCTATGCATACATTAGGATACTGTGCACATAATTGCCCCTGTTGCACAATAGGGAGCCACATGTCACCATTTGCGTTTGCTATGGTTAGGCCCTTAGAAGACCCCTGCTTTAGGAAGTGCTGTAAGATATGGGAGCATGAAAGGACATGCTCAGCAGCACACATGTGAAACATGGCCAATGCACACAGCCTCCTATATACCGTTCACCACACCTGTACCCAACAGCCTAGGCCTTTATAATAGCCACCACAACCTATTGCAGCCATGCAGTTGTCACTCTGCATGCATTTGAAGTTGGTGACTTTTACACAATGGTTGTGGAGGACTTTGTACACTTGGTCGACCAGCCGAAGGGAGCTGCTATGTGTAAATTAGCATATGGTGTACATTATTGCCCCTGTTGCACAATAGGGCACCACATGCCACCATGTGCATTTCATATGGTTTGCCCCTTATAAGCCCCTTGTTTTAGGGAGTGCTTTAAGGTATTGCAGCATGAAAGGATGTGTTCAGCAGCACACATGTAACCTATGGCTAATACACACAGCCTGCTACATACCGTCTAGCACACCCAACGGACTGTTATGCAACCATGGATGCAAATATGTGCCAAGGGTGAAAGCTGACAGACTCAATTGAAGATGGGGAGTGCAGTGCACATGGCATGAACATGTAAACATAGCGTGTACGATGGTGTCTGCATGCATTTGAAGTTGGTGACTTTTACACAATGGTTGTGGAGGACATTGTAGACTTGGTACAGCAGCAGAAGTGAGCTGGTATGCATACATTAGCATACGGTGTACATCATTGCCCCTGTTGAACAATAGAGAGCCACATGCCACCATGTGCATTTCCTATGGTTTGGCCCTTACAATCCCCTTGCTTTTGGGAGTGCTGTAAAATACTGCAGCATGAAAGGCCGTGCTCAGTAGCACACATGTAAACTATGGCTAACGTACCCGGGCTCCTACATATCATTCAGCACACTCAACACAACGTTATGAAGCCATGTGTGCAAATATGTGCCCAGGGTGAAAGCTGGCAGGCTAAATTGCAGATGGGGAGTGCAGTGCACATGACATGAGCATTTAACCATAGCCTGTACTATGGTGTGTTTTCTGTGGGGAGGGACTAGAGCCTTGCATGCATGGCTGGAGTGGAAATCGAAAAAAGGAGTCCTCCTGCTTTACTGGGGCGCAGCCATCCCGGTACTTGGGGAAGCGTACGTGCCACATTCTGCGTTTCTCACCATGCTAGCCAATGCAAATGGGACTATTGCCTTTGTCCAATCAGGTGCTTAGGGTGTGCATCACAGGCATGAGCCCCAATAGGGAGAAGGACTCCTCCTGCTCCACTGGGGCACGGCCCTCGCGGTAATTGGGGAAAGGCACATGCCGCATTCTGAGCTTCTCACCATGCTGGCCAATGGAAATGGAACTATGGCCTTTGGCCAATCAGGTGCTCAGGGTGTGTGTCACAGGCAAGAGCACCAATAGGGAGAAGGATTCCTCCTGCTTCACTGGGGCGCGCCCCTCGTGGTACTTGGGGAAAGGCACATGCCACATTCTGCGCTTCTCACCATGGTGGCCAATGGAAATGGGACAGTGGGGAATGTCCAATCAGGTGCTCAGGGTGTGCATGACAGGAAAGGGCGGCAGTCATTTTTTTCATTAGTTTGTGTATTGCGGCTGGCAAACATGGCAGTTTACATCGTGGCAATTTCGGTTGGAGGGAGTGGACGCTTTGTGGTGCAGTGTCAAAGCGTGCTGTTTCAGTGGAGTGCTTGTAGAATGTCGACGCATGGCCTCCTCGGGAATTGTACATGTTATCGTCGTCCACTTTGGAGCCTTCTTTTTGGTGCCATGCCTTGTTCCTGTGTGTACCGTCAACTGAAGACGAGGATGAAAGCAGTGCAGCGCATTTTTCCCACTGCCAAGGTGCTTTTCTCATGTATACCCCCGAGAATAGTCTGGAAGTATTCCAATGATTCCTGTCACCAGACAGAGGTCGGAAGGGGTCTCATCAACAGAAGCATGCGTGACTTCTTGAGTGCTGCTGGGATACTCTCCAGTGAGAATGAGAACATTGGTACTTGATATATAAATCTTTGCAAAGGAAATGGCATGTCTTTGTCGACCAGTGGCAATGACATTTTGTTTCACAATCTACAGGCTGCACTGAAGACCCTATTGTAAGAATGTGAGCTGACATTGAAAACACAAAATTACTTATAAAAAATGCAAAAAAGGTGTTTCTATGGAAGCACCATTAAAAACAAAAAAAAGCCTCTTTTAAGAGCCGCAACAACTAACAATGTCCCCTACCCTGGTTGAAAGTTATTCCCCACACTCCCGTGAGTGCACAGAACGGAAAGCCTGCGAATATCGCGATAGTTGCAGCGTGGCATGTGCTACATACGTCCCTTTTGCAGATGACAGCCACAGAAATGGCCTGTAGAGGCTACTGGATTGGTCAATAAGGTTTCTGGGTGTGCTGTGTACGCACAGACTGTGGTACATGGTGTATTTGTCAACAGAAATGCAGAGGGTGCAGTTATGGCTGTGTGTTTCATGAGCCACACAATGCAGGTTTTGGGGGAGTTTGAAATACATTGACTGAAAGTGAATGGAAAACACTGTGCAGTGGCTGCTCATTTTGGAATCTATCATGTGGATGTGTAGTGCCATGGAGTACCTACAATGAAGTGGCTCATTTTGGTTTGTCTGTGTGACACTTTGGTGACACGCAATCATGCCTATATTATTGTTGTTCATTGTGGAGGGAAAATTGCACAGCATGTTACACGAGTTTTAGTGCTGTTTGCAATGAAGGAGGCACTTGCCCAGGTCATGTGTTTGTTTCCGATCCCTTGAATAACTTTCTATCGCATTATGCAGACACCTATGTGGCTCTGTCATTTTTTATTTGGTCCGCAAATGTAGAAAGCACAGTACATTGCAAAGAAGTGTATTTGTGCCTTTGTACGAAATGTGCCAATGGCATACTTCACACATGGGTATATGATGTTTCAGGGCATGAACAGTTTTCCCCAGCTATAACGTTCGTCTTACTATGCCTGCCATCCCGATTTCTGTACACCCCATTCAAATTGCCTTGGTGACCTTCTTGAAAGTAGTGGAAAAATGTCTGTACTAAGTGTTACGCACTGATACTCTTCAAAATGCTGTGCAACACGTAAAGAAACCTCTTACTACAGCGACCCCCTTTTTAACCGATTCAACTACAGTGTTTTGCACAGTGCCACGCTTCCCGCCCTGCATCCTTTCATTCTCAATTCCATTGTTCATCACAGAAAAGTGCTTTCTTTATTTCCCTTTTTTTTCCCTAGTTAATTTCCATTTATATGGGTCTTCTGATACACACCACAGAAGGAACGGCAGGGAAGGCCCGATACAGAGGGGGCAGCACTTGCATGGATACCAAAGGGTACATGCCGAGAGACGGAATTATTGGGTGGCCCTCACCTACATAGACGCCAGTCATTGTCTTGCTCCCGGACGGACCCTTCCCACGCACTTCCAAGTACCTTCCCTCTTTAGAGTAGCGCGTTGCAGTACATGCACAAAACAATGCCCTTTGCCGGGCAAGGGTCTGTAGCGTGGCATATAGTCTGCAAGGATGTTTAGAGCTCTGCTGCTCTACAGGAGTGCCCCTCTTGTTGCCGGCAGCAGATGTGGCAAATGCTGTACATGAAATTATCCTACATAATTGTTGGAAGGGCGGTAGACTGCCCACTGGTCCCTTGTGCTTTCATTTCAGTTGTCGTCACATGCAGTACAAACACTTCATGCTATGCCATTAGTCTTAGGAGTAGCATTCAAGGAGATGCATACATTCTGGAATACAAGAATGTTTATGACAATGCGAAACACAGCTTCATTACGTGGAGCAGGAAGCCATTTATTCTGTGCGACCCATGCAGCTACAGTACTTTTCCAACCACCACTAACTTTGTTTGCGCTCTGCACATTCTGCTGTTTGCTTACTTGCCTTTATATGCACTAGTATATGTGTGACCAAGCCGCACCAGCTTTGACATTTGACACCTGCAGTTACATGTTTTCTTCAACTGTACGACCCACAGGCAACCTCTTCACACTTTCCGTCACACTGCTCAGTGCAGACACAATGTTTCTGTTTCACGGGTCATGGGAAGGCAAGCAGCACATCAATCAAATTAATTAAACATTTAACACGCCCACGTTCCACTGCAGGTTGCTGTTCCCTGTTTACCAGTGGGCGTCATACAGTGAGGCGTGCTTCAGCCACACATTGGTAGGTTTGTAGAGCCACCCACGTAGTCGGCAGGAGTACTTGAAATGCGGTAGCCTACCGTATGAATCCGTAGGGCTGGCGACAGGGGCGGTGTTACCAGCACACAGTGGATGACCTAAGAATGGGTATAGGTGTGAAACGGATACAAGTGTTTCCACAACTATTTAAAAGTGCATTAGAAGATGCCGCATGCAGCCACTAATGGAGTCCTATGGATACTTTCAGTGTGATTGCACATACGCCAGCCAGGTGCAGTCTCCCTTGGAAATGTCCATATTGCTCATCTGTAGTCATCTCGGCCAGTACTGTGCAGCACAGATTCACAATGCAATGTTAACACAAAATGAGAAACTACTCTAACACTCACCAACATTTACCATGTACATCTGTAATTGCTAAGATACACCAACACTATTCGGAAAAGAAAGGGGTAGCGCAAATTGATACATGCACCAGACAATTTGGCCTTTCCACACGTTTATCATGAGGGCAGCCAAAGAATCAGTAACAAACTGTTGTCAACAGGACATTATGGATCTGTTGTAGTACCAAACAGCTATCATCTTTGCAGAAAACACAATCCTAAAGCAACGTTCTGGTTACAGTGCCCTACTAAAAACCTATGAAATTCACTAACAAAAACATTGTTAAAGTGACGTTATGGTTAAGTTGCACCAGTAAAAACCTATGCAATTCAATTGACAAACGTTGTTACAGGGACGTTATGGTTAGAGGTAAAACTGAAAAAACCCAGAAATTTGCCAGTTATGGTAAGCTAAGCAACCATAACTCATGCTACCACTGTGCACTGCAAGGACTAACACCCATGACATCACAAATCACATGTGTACTTAGTTTTCACAAAACGCCTCCACAATGGATTGGCATTGTAATATTGGAAGAAAACTAGCATAGATCATTGGAAGAACTATTATGAGATAAACAGTTCATTAACCAATGAATTTCTATAAATACCATTGCATTACAGAGTTCTTTCCAGTGCATGACCCAACTCATGTAGAAACTTAGCCACTGCCTGCAGCATGCATCATACAGGTCCACTATTCAAAATCTTTCCATGTTGCATAGTGAAATGATGAATGCTTTTGTTTCAAAGTTTTGTGTACTGTGCAACGTGTAATAAGTAGCTGCAAATGCCTCCCTTACTACATAATGGTACTGTATACAAAACATAAAGAGATGACAACGCACACAGATATGAGCATATACAAGGAAAGTACAGTCAGCAAAACAGTAGCAGTACTAACAGAAAGTGTTCATACCCTAACTGATTAACTTCACGCACAGAAATGATTGCTGGGTTTCAGGCTTACTTCTTCCCCTATGTATATGTGTCATATCATGTGCGTGAACCTTAAGGAGAGTAGTGTAAAACCATATGAGAAGGGTAAGGTCAACAAATACAGTGCCTTTTCAATTTTTTGTTCCTGACTCCCAGTGAAGAAAAGCACTCAGTGTACATTTGTCACTGAACAAAAAAAGAGGGAGCCACACATGTGATGTCATCAGTCATGTCATCAATGACATTTGTGATGTCATCTTTGATGTCATGGGTGTTAGTCCTTGCAGTGCACAGTGGTAGCACGAGTTATGGTTGCTTAGCTTACCATAACTGGCGAATTTCTGGGGTTTTTCAGTTTTACCTGTAATCATAATGTCCCTGTAACAACGTTTGTCAATTGAATTGCATAGGTTTTTACAAGTGCAACTTAACCATAACGTCCCTTTAACAATGTTTTTGTTAGTGAATATATATATGTGTTTGATTTCTTTTGTAATGTTAGATGATTGTGGTTTGTATCTAATTGTGTATACAGTTTGAAATAAAGCAATACAATAAAACTAAGCTTTGCATATCCTGTAACTGCTGCGCCCTGATACTCTCGGGTCTGGTGCGCATTAGAAATGAATAAACAAACAAACAAAACAAAAAACATTTAAAATAGGGCTGAGTAGCAGGAGTGGACCAGGGTTGCTCTTGGAGAGGTGTGGCCCGATTGAGGTGGTATCACAATCCTGCTTCTCTCAGAGGGAGTTACACAGAGAATCTGGTGCCCATGAAGAGGGGACCCTGTGGAGCCAGAGGATGATGTTATTTTGCTGAATGTGGCTGTTGGTCCTGTCAGCTGGGGTCCAACATCCAGTCAGCTATCAGAATTATTTTAAGTTTTGCAGCAAGTGCCAATGGCTTGGACAAAGGGCAGGGGAAATTACTCCTGTCGAGAGAGCTGGGACCAGATGCAGTGGTCAGTAAGACCCCTTCACTTGTAGAAGGAGCTGCGATGAGAGACAAGAATGAGATATGAAATTAAGCTAATGGGCTTTCGTTTTTTATGTTTCTTTTGTGACTTTCCCGTTTCTGATTGGGAAAGAAGTCTGTGGTTTGTTATCAATTATCACTACGCTGTGGAGGAGTTAAATTCTCGGAAGTCAACGTTTTCTCCCCTGATGAAGCCGGGTTCTTGCAAGAAATGATAACCTGCCACTGGCCTTGAAACCAGGTGGTCGAGTTTCAAATGAAAGAGGACTGTAGACATTGTTAAATAGTATGTCCAGAGTGTTACTAGAGGAGTGATATGAATGTGCAACAACCTTTTCAGAATGTGTACCACAATAAACACATCTCGGCGGCATTTGGACTGAGAGGTTTGCTTAAATGAGAAGGATTCAAATGAATGCGTGGATGGAGTAAGGATTTTTTATATGTGAGGACACAAATGAGTGTTGAAATAATGGTAGATTATTTTTAAACTGTGGTTTGATTGAAATATCCAATCGCAATAGCTAATACGCTGTACCATTGTGATATTGTAATGTATTTTAATATAATCGGATGCCCTTTATTGTTCATTTATTTTCATGAGAACATTAAAGCATGTGCACACAATAGATCCGAATACTAATAGTGGCGCTTTTGATAGTGACTAAAAATATAATCATATTAACATATAAAAAAAGAAATGTGACCCGGGGAAAAGTTAATATCTCTATAATTAAGGGGCAACCGCATCTATGCCGCACATACATCACGTTGGAGATGGATTACTGTAATCTAAACTGCGTATGTGTGGAAAGTCTGAGGCGATCTCGTCTGCATGCGCATGCGTGCGGCTGAAATCTGCAATGGCAGAGACCATGACAAACACGCTTTGGGCCTCATTCCGACTTTGGAGGTAGCCATGGCGCTATTAGCTATTAGCTATTAGCGCCATGGCTGCCTCCAAACCCGGGTCCGGGTCCGGTCTCACTGAATGGAGACTTACCGGGACATTCCGACCTATGCGGACCCGGTAAATCCCCATTCATTAAACTATTCTCCATTCCCATTTGAGCCCCCATAGGGCTCAATGGGAATGGGGAAGGCGCTAATAACGGGCCCGCAAATTGCGTGCCGGTTATTAGCTCCAGGGTCCCTTAATGGGTCCCGTAAAAAACAGCTGGTCAGACCAGCCGTTCCTGCTGGGACCCGCTAAGGGACCTTGGAATAGGGCGGTAAGGGTTTCCCGGCACCGGCATCCTTACTGGTGCCGGTAAACCCTTACCGCCCAACTCGTAATGACCCCCTTTGTCTTCAATAAGCATTATTATGTAATAATTGAGATATGGCGCCTGCCTCCCTGTGACATTCTTTCCATGAATCAGATATTGACTAGCAGCGTATTTCTTTAACATTTTATTTAAGGAGAATACAAGATTGTTCAGTCCTGCCACCCCCACCCCTGTATGCATAATAACGATTACACCAGCCGCTGAGTCATTTCTCTGACTGCATCAGCTAGACAAAGAAGAAGTATTGACACTTCATGAAACCTTTGTTCCACAAGATCTGGGATTTCATGGCATGTATTCGCATGTTACTAAATTAAACTATACTAAGTCAAAGAAAAACACTAAGACCAATGGCGAGGTTTACATCTTTTAACTAAATTAGCAGGTGCTTGTGGCTTAAATGAATGCAGGAAGTTATGCGAGTCCTGTAGAGCTGGAAACAATACACATTGGAGCCAACCGATAATAAGTAAAGTGCTGGATCAGTTGGAGCTGTATTTGTGCTAACATTCTGTTCAAAATGGAATCTGCACCCTAGTGCTTCGTGGTAGGATAACTAACCTTTGACAGCAATTAAGGGCTTTGGAATGGCTGCATAATGTAGAACCCCCCTTTCTGCAATTGTTTTTGAGGAGTTACGAACATGGAGCTTCCTGCCATTTAGAAGAGTGCGCTCCCTTTGCTTCTTTCACCACGCATTCTTTCCATGGACCCCCTCCATTACCACTTCGTCCTCCTCGTCACGTTCCTTATTACTTACTTGAGGCGTCAGCTCCTGTGGCAGACCCTCCGTATTTCCCTTTACAACTAACATAGAGAAGTGGCCTGGCTGTGTCCTAGTCCCGTCTCTATGTTTGCTTATTATAATTGTTTACATGTGACCCACTACACCACTTCCTGCTTAAATACCAAGCTGGCACAGTATAGGGTGATGGGCGGGATTGTAGGACTGTGACGAGAAGACTAGGACTGTAATGAAGATTATCGGTACGCAATCAGGCCATTCTGAGCTCTAAAAATGTTTTTCTAGAGACATTACTTTCAAAAGTAACTTGAAACCACTTTCTATGTCCATTGTAATGTGTACAGAGCCAAGACCGCCCATTGGCCAGAAAATCTATATATTCTGCATTTGGTTGAAGTATGGCACTTGGCATGTAAGCCTTCTCTGACTTGACTTTCATTTTCTCTCTCTCCTGCTGTGATCTAAAAGAAATCTAAAAAAAGTCTGACTTCAGGTTCCATGAGTTACTGTGAACATGGAGTATGTTAAAGACATGAATACATTATGGTGGACAAAGGAGCCCCACTTATGGCAAATCTAATGTGATGGGCTGAACCCCCTCCCTTACTGAACAGTTCTGCATCCTAGGAAGTAGATGTGGATAAGAGAAGAACACGAGAGAGAGACCCTGACGAGTAGAGCCAACCAGAGGAGATAATCTGTCTATACAACACGAGGCATTACGTAACACCAGGGTAGACATCTACAACCTTTGGCTCTTCCAATACTTAGGACTACAAATACTATCACCCTAGCCAGCATAGTAAATGATGAGGGTTAATGGTACTCACAGTCCAAAGCATCTGGAGAGCTGCAGGTTGTAGGCCCCTTCAGTAAAGATCCGTAAGGATCCCTTACCAAAAGACTCCATCTGACTATGTAACGGCTGGCCCTATGTTGGCAATTGGATACATATTTTTTGACTTGCTATGTTGAGATCTGCAGTTCATCTCTGGCACCTGACCAAAACTGGACAGCAATGGTACTTTTATGATGGTTTGGAAGGCTTGTAAAATCCAGTGATATCGAATATGATTTGGGATTAAATAACATTACAAATATATACATGTTTTCAATGTTCAATGTTTATTAATATACGATTAGCCACATGGCTTTGTATATACAACAAAATACAGACATAAAATCACATTACATAATACAAAACAAAGGCATATTTTCCGAGAAGTGATAAAACACGATAAAGAAACAGTGATCATCAGAGACATTTTAAAAATTCGAAAAGAATTCCTAAAAAATCATAAATATCGCTGAGCTAAAAGCAACATAAAAGTTTCAAAATTTCAATGCATTTCCAATAGAATTTCACTACATAAAAAGTCAGGTTAGGATCATTACCATCGATAAAATTAGACCAAAGTCACAGCTTGTCAGATAGCTTTGCCTAATAAGGATGAGGCTCTGACACTCAAATAACAAATGGGCCATTGTTTCCAAAAGTAATATGCCGCATAGGCCACAATAGCCTTCTGATCTGACAATGCCGTATAAAGCGCCTTTAGTTGGTAGCGCTTCACTGATGTTAAACTTTAGCAGTAGATACTGGCGAATTATGGTGCTATTTGGAAAAGTGTCCATGCACGACGGTTTAGATAAACGGTCAGATCTGTATTCGCAGTATGGGCCACTGTGACTTTTGGTATAAAGATTAATCAGGTTCTGTTCATAAGCCTTGATTTAACCGAATGGGGATGGCCTAAAACGGAGACACTCATACAGCCTATCTTCCATTTGGAATAAAGCGTTAACATTGCACCTATGGTCCCTAGTGCATTACAGTTGTCCAATCGCAGAAATGCAGCAAAGAAATTAACCATAGCGGTACCATTCTGGAGAACCCCCAACTGTTCACAGCACATAACCACTCTTGGAACAAAATCCTGGTCTATACAAATAAGATCAAAATTAAGGTATATATATTCAATTGGCAATGCATGGGGCATTCGGAAAAAAGTATGTAAAATGCATGCTACCAAGGCATGGCCAAATAGCGGTGCCCCCAGACTTCAATTACATAATAGAGAATAGAACAAATCTTTTTCGGGTATAGTCGCAGAATGGTTGAGATAGACATCCTCCCCTGACGCCCAATATAAGAGTTAATAGCTCTAAACACTATCATACAATTTTTTTTTGTTGCAAGCCAGTGGATTGACCATTGAAGATTGTTGTCGATACATAACCCAAGATATTTATAAGAACGAGCACATTTAAGTTTAGCACCATTGAGGACACACTGGATAGTCTTGTGTGGAGGGTAATTGCAAGAGAATAACATAGTTTTACTCTTAGCAATGTTGATTCACAAACCATTTAAGACTGCGTACCCCCCAAGTGCAGTTACCAGGGCCTGCAGTCCTTTTGGAGTATGGTCAATTAGGAGAAGGTTGTCCGCATAGGCGAGCCAGCTGGTTAGATGGGAACCGACTTTCACCACACCATGAAAAAATCAACATTTGTGAAACTAGGGTGCACTCAGTTGTACTCACACTGTATCACACTTGCATGTCTCTGAAATTAGGATCTTCTTCATGCGGACATCAATAACCAGGTGCACAATGGGGAAAAACATCACTTTCAACGAGCCCTTGATAGGAAGTAAATTGCATGGATAGTCTCTTATTTATTTGTTTTTGTATTTGTTATACTTATTCAACAGGAGGATGAGCGCTTTCATCAGAACCATGTAAACAAAGACAACAAAAAAATTGAGCAATCGTGAAGAAGGGTGAATTACAAGTCGTGGTAGATAGACTGGTCACATAGGTAGTTCAGAGGAGCAAAAATAACAGTGAGGATAAACACCGGAGACACCACATAGTGGCAATATTAATAATGTACCACACATACCTGTGGTCATACCAAATAACCAGTACAAAAATGTAGAACACCGCAGGGGAGGAGGAATCAATGCAGTTATGGGCAATGTGGTGTGCTCTGGCAGGGTCGCTTTTAAGAGTGAGGAGGATAATTCTTTTATGTGTTTATTAAAGGTTTTAATAAAGTGCAGACCGGACATCGGAGGGTGTGACAGAGATTGGTGCAGAGGAATAAAATAACACTCATGCAATGTGAAAAACACAAATGAAATAATCAGAAAAAATGACAACATTTCAGAAAACCAATTACGAAACTTGGGACAGAATCAAGTCTCCAATAGCTTCACAAACCCTAGAAGACATTGCTGGCAAATAATAAAAAGAGTGTTCCAATAAAATATTGCCACGCCGGAAAGAGAACTTCAGAGGTCCAATCGAAGAACCGTCCAACTCCTAGATATGGTTTAAGGGCACATTTCAAAGCAAAAACGGTGGTGATATTTCTGATATCGGTGGGAGGAAATTCCAATAATGAGTTGCAGTGTGGACAAGGAGTTGAAAGCCAGAGGCTCCCCTGTGTGTTGTGGGGGAGAGCAACACTGAGTAGGACGCTGGAGTGTAGAGTGCCTGGTGGGGATTCATGGGGGGCTAAATTGCGAAGATAAGTATGCAAGACCACTAATGATTTAAAGGCCAGAAGGAGAGATGTCAAAAGTGACCATGATACATTGATGCTGGAGGTAAATCCTGCACTTTAATGCCAAAAATCAGTGGATTTACCACAGCAGAACTACAGTTCATGATAAATCCACCAAAATCCCTATGGAGACTAACACTGATATAACACCAGTTGGAATCCCATGCTAAGTGGCGGTAACAATGGTAATTCATCATATTTACCTGTCAATTACTACCAAACATGTGATGAAGCCGAATGTAATCAATGTGGAAAATAGGAAAGTGTCAATACTGTGAAGGTAACCATTCAGAAAATAACCACTTGTCTAATTGATCAAATTGAATTTCTGTGAAATGTCAAACACTTCTAGTACCGGGATTAGGCTCTGCAAGTGAAATGCAAACATTCTCCTTCTGAAACGTTTTTGAAATGCATTGTGGATTGATCATGTATCCTGGTCCATATTTGTGGAAAGAGAAGAGTATACCTTTGATGAAGCAACCAGCGATAAGCAGCTTAAATCATTAGGGGTAAAATGTTTCTAATCTGAATGTATTGGTAATTCACAAAGATACAAGCGAAAAAGCCTTTAAGGTGAAAATAAATCACCATGTTTATAAAATAATTATATTAGCTATGTGCTCATGAACAGAACATACAATCATTTTAATTAGTACCCAGTGCAGAACATTCCGTTCCAGGAAGTCAATCAGGATCCATGCCTTTCAGGTAATAATTCATGAGATGGTTACAAATTTGAGGGGTTCTGTTGGCTGACCTGCCCCCTGTGACCACTCTGGGTGCTGCCTGCCCCAGAGCAGCCACCACATCGCCCCACTCTTGGCCGTTTAATGTTCATATTGTTATTATTATTGTTATATTATTATTATTGTTATTATTATTGTTATTATTATTATTATTATTATTATTATTATTATTTATGATCAGAGTATTTATTGAGTGTTGACCTCGCTTAAGAAATAGTGTTTTAGTTGTCATAGGGGGAAGTAAGTACACAGCAAGCAAAGCAGAGCACAAGGGTTCAATACAAATGAGCGGGGATGGTAAGGGCAAGCAATTTGTCAGCAAGGGATCTACAAGCAACCAGTGCAGGAAACAGGGAAGGCAGAACGCCCAGTCTCAGGTTAGGTTGGGAACGGAGTGGAGGGTGTGTGTGTGTCGACCGAAGTGTTAAGGAGGAGCCATTCTTTGAAGAGGAGAGCCTTGGGCTACTTCCTGAAATGTAGAAGCTAGAGGGTGAGTCTGGTGTTGATGTGAAAGAGGTTCTAGCCCTGTATTCTGGTTCTTTCTTTTCTGTTAAAACAAATGGAGTTCAAGTCTGCACATAGCCTTGCTTCTGGTAGAGCGCAGGCCTCTAGAGATACTGAGATGCTCAGCGAGGAAGCTAGGGGACTTAACGACAATGGCCTTGTAGATGATGCAGCAGGATTTGAAGGTGATACATGCTTGCAACAGGAGCCAGTATAGTACGATGACGGTTGGGTGATGTGGTTGAATTTGCAAAGCCCTTTATGAATCATGCTGCAGCATGTAGGGCACACCTCAGTGGTGCTAGATCATTACCAGAAGGCCTTTCAGGAGGGCATTGCCACCATCCAAGGTTGAGAGGACTAAGGCGTGTACAGCAGATCTGAAATTCTATGCTCAGATAAAAAGGCATGATTATTCGCAGGAGGGAACATTGCTACCAAGTTGTTTGTGCTGTGATTGCTTGAAGGAGAGGTGTCTTCCAATGGAGAACCTAAATTACTTGGTGCAGGTGGTCAGCTATGGTGTGAAGCTTTCAAGATCCATAGCAACAAGCCAGGTCTGGAAGTCGGGTGTTCAGTGTTGTTGTTGGTCAGCCATAGAAAAAATGCAATCGCTAATTGGCTGGAGACTCCCCCGGGGTGCATAGAAAGGGTCTTTTTAATCAGAGTAAATGTTCTGTACTTAGCTATTAACTGTCTCACCTGACATCTTTTCTCTTCCAGATTGGGAAAGAACTGTGTGGCATTCCTCCTACCTTTCCATCCAAGCCCTCTACACCGGGTGTTTTCCGATCCTCCTACCGCTGTGCTCTTGAGAGGGAAGTCTTGTATTCCTGAGGATGAGAGAGTATCTTGTTTCTCAGTGTGGGCGAGCAATCCTGATATTCACTTATCAAGGAATTGGCATTATTCATCAGGGTCAATCATTTTGCAGTCTTCTTATTCTTTACAAAATTAGAAATTTGGGAGGTAGCTTTTTGTTTGCACATGACTTGTATCCTAAATTATAATTGCACCCAAGATTTATTGAAAGTAGGAGTTTAACTTGCAGCAATCAATAACAGAAACTGTAACTAAGACCTTTGCAATGTTTATAATTATGGTGACTTAGAGATGGGCATCCAGAGGCTGATGTTCTCCCCTCTCTCATCAGTCTTTATACCATAGCATGTTCCTACCAACCTCTCGTTCCAATTCCAGCTGAAAATAGAAAAGTACCTCTCCCTAACAGCAGGTGCTGCCAATTATGTGGTGTTAAATCAGTTCATTAAACTGTCATAGTCATCAAATTGTCATCTTTCTCCTTGTGCCTCTTTAAATAAAATAAACATTGCATCTGAGACGAGCCAATCGTTAAAAACATGGCAGGTGACAGGGTCTTTTTCCACAACCGTCCTTCAAGAAGGGCCCAGTTAAATTGACAGGCGCTGGGATTAAGTTCTATCCCATAAAGGATGGCCGGAATTATCTTTCCCTTGTAAAATTTCAACAAGGGATGATCGAAATTCTACACAGTGAAATGTACAACTTTTTAAATTAACTTATGTATTGAGTGGCGTTACTCTCCAATTCCTCGATTAGATCTTTTAAGGACTTGGTTGTTCTCAGATTAAATCCAAGATACTTTATTTGTTCTACTACGGGTAAGGTGTGATTATTCATGTGCCAGTTGGATAGGTTTTTCCGATTTAACTGTGATCCAAAGATCATTATATTTGACTCAGTCGGATTGATTACTATGTCATTTATACCAGCATATTGTTCCATTGCTTTTATTAGATGTTGAAGCCTGATAGGGGTGTGGTCAATCAAGGCAATGTCATCTGCATAGGGCAAAAAATGAGCTGAACATTTTCCTATTTTGGGACAGACTAGTGTGTTTGCAAGCAAGCAGCTTGCCAGATCTGCAAGATTAAGATTGAATAGATAGGTGGCTAAAATGCATCTCTGTCTAACTCTTTTTGCAGTTGGTATGTCGGGGGACAGTTCTCCTTTTAAATTCATTCTGACCTGCATTGAAGTGTCTTGATGGAAGGCTATAAGAATTGCAAGCAGGTATTTGATCATTACACATATTACCATCAAGAATTGTCAAGTTCCAGTCAGAAAATGGAATCTCCAACATTTCACCTTTATAGCAATTAGCTCCAGACTTTGTTGTTTGTCTGACAGTTCTTAAACAATAGGCGTTGAAATCGCTTCCGGGGATGGGAAGATCCTTGCTGAATGAGGTATTTATGTCGGTTGGGATAGTAGACAAGTCATCAATGAGAGACAAGATGCCATTGATTGCTGCGTTCCAATATACATTGATTACAATCAAGCCTCTAGATGTTTCGCCCCATTTGACAATACATCGTATAAAAGAATTCCCTGAATGCCAGACCTTAAGCAATTAATATTGCTAACAATGGAATTTCTGATAGCAATTAGTAGGCCTCCTGATGGTCTTCTGCCATTTGGAGGTGAGGCTGGCTGGCTTATTATAGAGAATCCATTTACGTGTTTTTTTTTTGCATGAGCCATGTCTCTTGCAGAAGGATCACATCGTGGTCATTGAAAATAGTTTGATTAATTTCGCAGTCTCTGAGCGCTGAGAGTACTCTTGAAGTCGAGCTGAAGATTTGCAAATCCTTTTTTCCCTAGAGAAGATCTTCCTTGGCATTTAGCCTCTGCAGCACCTCTGATAGAATTTTGGGAAGGAGGGTCCAAAGTTTGGGTTTCTCTTTAGGTGAACTGTCGCTGCAAGCATTCCTTGAGGTTATATTTGAGGAATTTAGAGTTCTGGGCTGGTTTGGAGTTTTATTGTGAGCTATCGTCGATGTAGTATCTTGTTTATTTATCGGTTCATTAGGCATTAATGAGGGTAAACTGATAGATACTTCAATGCCCATATTCTCAAGTTCTTGGGTGCATGTTCAGAGTGTGTTCATCCCTTCATTTGTTTTTAGAATAAGTTCCACTATTGCTACACTTTTCACGAGGGAAGGACATTTCGCTCTATATCGTTGCTTGAGAATAAATATAGACCGAACGCTTGGTATGTGACAAGGTATTACTACGGTTGAGGGCTTTTTGTACTGCCTTTTTTCGATTTGGTTGTCTTAACCATAATTTCAGTGCAGAAAATGGCTTATTTGTTGTAGGTTTTAGTGCCAATTCAGCTGCGATGTGGCATGATGGTTGCGATACATTTGTATTTGTTTCTGTCTGACCGGACAGTTATATCAGTGGTTGTGGAGATTTTAGTTGGACATTTTGACATTCTTCAGGCATCTTTAAATGTATTTGTTTTTTTCTTGCAGAAGATAGGAGCTAAGCGTAGGGGTTCATGCAGAATTTTACACTCAGTCATAGGTTCTTCTGTCTGTCAGCGGGTGCTGATTCTTAATTTAGGATCTTCTTGTTGAGCCACGTGGAATTGAGCTGCCAGGCTTTTTGTAAGGTCAACTCGAATTTCACTTTTTTTCTGAATGTTTCAGGGATGAGTCCGCAGGAGTGGTTTTATTTGTCTTTGCTTTTAATCTATCAGAATCTGTGATTTTATTCAAGGCTCTGACAAAGTTTTATTTACTTGTTTTCTTTCTTTTGTTTCTTGATTGAATTTTGTTTCCATGATTAGTGGTGTCTTCCAGGGCTTCCATTATAGTCTGAGAGTTTTTGTTGTTTCCTTTTTTCTTTTTTTCAATCCGTACTGTATAATTAAAATATTTTCTTCATCTTCTTTGTTTATGTTTTGTTTCTTATTGTTCGCTTGTGTTGTATTTTTAGGTTCATTATCTGTTGTGGGGACACGCTCTGAACCTGAGTGCATATAAATGTCGACAATAGCATCAACTTTTGACCCAGTTATTTGCCCTAGTTCGCGGTCGTCAGCCATTTGAGCTTGGCTGAGGTAGATAGCAGAGTATCATCTCCAAATAATAGTTTGTCACTATGTGGGGCTTTAATTGCTTTTTATTCGTTGACAGGTTTCTTTAGTTCAGCCAGTGGGGATTTGAAATCTTTCCACATGTACTTGCTAAAATCTTTATAGGAATTTAGATCTGTTTTTATTTCATTCAGAATGGATGTATGTTCTATAGCCATTGATTGAAGTATATCAATGGGATTTTTAATTGAGTATTTATTGCTGTACTGAGACTTATCAAAAAAGACTCACAGCTGCCCACTTCTCATGAAAATTCGATTAAGATTCCTGAATACATGTTGACTTCTTTTTTCAGGGAATCAAACACGTTGATAAGGGAGTTTAATACAAAAGCCAATGCCGTTAAGGTGGATATGCTGGATAAAATAGTATAAAATGCTTGTGGTCTTCCCTAGATTCCCCACAGGTTGGGCAGCTTGGATCATTAGGGCAGTCAGGCCACTTTTCTGTGTTGCCCCTTAGCATTAGGCAATCACATTTTGCCCGTGTTATTAGCCATCTATCCTTCTTTTTTGAGCCCCACAAAAGGTAAGGCTGAATCTCGGACACCCTGCTTATCAGCACATGTTGATTTGCAGAGTGGATTGTCCGATCCGAGTTGTCCCACTTTTCACGTAACCCCCAATGCAATGCCTGTTTGAGAATTCTCAATTGCATCAGCGGCGGCACTACATCTGGGGGGAGCCATGCCTGGATGTTGCTGGAGCACAGGGACTCTTGCAACTATGCCAACCATTGAATTTTGGCCGAATTTACTTTTCCCATTGTGTTGCTGATAATAAAGTGGCATAAAGTAGCATGCTCATTTGCCCATAGGTACAGCTAAAAAATACTTCGAGCGACAGCCCATTAGTCCCACCAAAATTCGCCCCCCAGTTCCCGATGAACTGATGCACAAGAGGTTGAGGCAGGAAGACTCAAAAGCTGTTTGAGGAACTTGTTTTCTTTTCCCTGGATTTCTGCAGCCTTCGTGTGACCCCACAAAGTAACTCCATATAAGGTAGCCGCCTTTGTTTGAACAGCATAAAGCTTCAGGACTGGTTTAAGGGGCTGCCCCTTGCACCTTGTTAGAAAAGAGAAATTCCTGCCATGTGCTGGCTCATTTTAAAAGACTGTTTTTTAAGGTGAGCATTACCCGTAAAAGCATCGGAAAATCTGATGCATAGATAATCTAATTCTTTCACTCTTGGGATGAGTTCCCCATTGCAAACCATGGGGCGCACCTTTGCAGTTTGCTTACTCCCTACACACCCCATTACTGCTTACTTGGTGGAATTCATTTTTAACCCCAGCTCGTTCATGAAAGTAGCATAGGTCTCAAGGCCTGTAGAGTCCTTGGAGTTCAGGCCATAAGAACCGTAGAACCGAAAAGACTTTACCACCCAGGCTCAAATAGTCCATGTTGGTCCCCACCAGGACCTTCAGGAGCCCATTTATGTATAGTGTAAACAATATTGGTGCTAGCACAAACCTCTGTCGGACTCCCAACCCAACATTAAAGCACTCCGTGCACTGCACCTGCGGACAAATGCGAACACAGGCCTTATTTTCTGTGTCAATCTCTTGCAGCACTATCAATATTTCTTCGGGCACCCCTGCGACCCCAGCACGGGCCACAGCTTTGATCTATTGACTTTCTCAAAGGCCGTGCTTAGGTCCATGAAGGAGAGATAGACTGCCTCTCCCCCACAGAACACACAATTGGAAATAAGAAGGTACACGTTAAGTCCCTGTTGCATGGTTCCCAGCCCCCGCAGAAATCCAAACTCGATGTCAGACAAAAAACGACCCTTCCATGAACCAGGACTCTATGTGACCCAAGAGGACCCTTCCAAAGATTGCAAACCAAGTGTCTAGTAGGGATATGGGGAGATACGACGTTGGACTAGTGAAATCTACTTTTTAAAATATTGGATACATTATAGGCGATTTCCAGGATGATGGATATTGGCCAGACAACAGAAAAGCATTGTAAACTAGAGTCAGCTTCTGTATTGCATCAAACACTGTTTTGAAGAAGATGGCAGCTGATACTTGGTAACGGTGTGAGAGAATCTTAATAAGCCGAAGACAAGTTATGTAGCTGTTTTGACCTTTCATGAGAAAGGGAAGTGTTTTGCCTTTTAGGGTTGCCACAGTCCACTCCGGCCAGGGTCCCATGGGAACTGTCAGCAGGTAGAGATCTTGAAAGCTAGAAAGATCTGGGAAATGTCATCACGTATTCGTGGGAGGCTTAAAATCAGGGGTCCTGGGGGTGGTCAGGCAGAAAGCTTCTGGGAAGAGAGGACGCACTGCTTCCATGCCCATTGATGAGAAAATCTCTCTGCCTGGCTGTTTTCAGAGCATTAAAGTGCAAGACTGGCGAGATGGGGCAAGATGAGGATTTGTTTTGCGGTTGCTTCAACAGTGAAGTATTTTTAGACTTTTTACATTCTTTATATGTGTAGTAATTATTCATTCATTTATTATGTTGATTCATGTATGTTTTTTGTGAATAAAAGGCCATAAAGAGCAATTTTTGTGTGCATGATTGACCTTCAGTGTGTAAGGTTTCTTCATATTGTGCACTGGGGCTGTGAAATATTTTCTGTGCACTTTTGAAGCAAAACATATGGGTAAACTCCTACCTAACAGAAAGAAGGGAAACATCCTGGTAAATCACTTTGAAGTCAGCACTACGGATACAAACCTCTGGGGTCCCACAACGCTCATCCTTCTCGCTGCTACTATTCAACATCTATGTGACCCCACTCATCAACCTCATCAAAAGACAAGGATCTCCTGCTACCAGTTTGCAGACAAAACAGAGATCATCTATAAATCATTGTTTTCTTACTTTTGAGGCTACCAAGCTCCTCTTCTGTTCTCGTCTCTTTTATCAACTCATCCATTGCTCTACCACATGTCTCGGTCTTCCTGATTCCCATTGTGCTCCTATTCACTCCAACTATCATGCTTCCATTCATGTATCATCTGTTCTTTCTCCCCATGAGTCTATTTCTGCTGTTTTGTAGCATCTCCACTGGCTTTTCTTCTCTTTCATTTTCTCTGCATTGTCTTTAAATCTTTACATGGTCTTGCTCCTCCCTATCTTTTGTCTCTTATTTCTTTCTATGTTCCTTCTCGCTTTCACTGTTCTCAAACCCTTTTTATCCTATCTGTTCCACGCCCACCCTGTGCCTACCTCCGTGTTTGTTCCTCTTCCCTGGTAGCCCCCAAACATTGGAGCTTTCTTCCTCTCTCACTTCATTCCATTTCCTCCTTTCCTCTCTTCAAAAACTAGTTTAAAGCCCATCTTCTTTTTCTTTTTAATCTCCATTTGACCACACATTGCATATTACTGTCCCAATTCTGTTCTGGGTACGGTGATAGGCGCTATAAAAATAAAAATAAAATACAAGTACAAAATAAAATCAACACTACTGGAGATGACATCTTACAAATCCAGAACCAACTACAAAACTAAACTACTTCTCAGAGGCCATGACAATGGCAGCAGTGCACAGTATAAATCTCAATAACATAACAAAACATATATGATACTCAATAGGAGAGAAAAAGAAGACATAGGAAAGTTTGCATTAGAGCATGCTTGAGTGTTATGGGAACACAAAATGACACCCTCCAATTAACAAATAAAAATGTAGACCAATTTCTCCAGCATTGTTGTTTTTATTGTGGAATACATCACTCTACTGCACTTTCACACTTCCTAAGTTGGCCCAGAACCTTGAGAGTACGAAAGAATGTTGAGAATACACTTAAGTGATCTAAGCTTGAATTTTGTATTATAACATTATGAGTATTCTGGTTTGTTAATAACAAGGATTTGTGCATTTATTGATATTCGTGCATTTATTGATAAATATGTTTATGAATTTCCTATTTTATGATTTAGAGTTGGTTTTACTCAGTTGAAAGTTTCATGTATATGTAGTTTTTAATGTATATTGTCTGTTTCATCCATTATTATTGTTTTTCTTCTTTTGAAACAGATAGTAATAACTAAAATAAGATTTTATGACTGACTGATACCCACCGTTCTACCTCACTCACACTGCATGCTCAATAAAGGCTTGAACCAATCAAGGGCGAGTTCCATAAGTACAGTCACAGTGCTCAAACAATACAGCAAGATAGAATGTTCCACCACTTATACAGCAATAGATACTTTGAGAAGTCACAACGTGGATATTCACAGACCACTCTAGACTTCCATAATTTCATCCAATAACTTCACCAACTATATTTACTTGCATCTTGTTTAATGCAATATCAATGGGAGAACAATCCAATGAAGTATTTATCATTGACATTTTGAAATATCAGTCATCACAATACAATATTGGTACATTTGTAACGGGTTTACAGAAACAAGAATTATCCTGCTGTGAAAATCACACTAAGAAACTCTGTACAAATGCTGTTCCACAATAGATCGGTTAATTACATTTCTGAATCTAATTCTAATTAAGACATTGTTATTTCTACACAAACAATTGTAAGCCCATAATTACATCAAGACTTATCAGCCAGTGTGTTCAAATACTTCACATAGCAAATGAAACCACTTTATTCTCTCCAATATCATTAGCAAGTATAGGTATCAGGGAACTGTTGCATAGAAAAACAACATGAATGTAAAATACATTTTAAATGAATGCCACGTATGTGTAGATTGTGGTGCTGTGGGTTTCTAGCATATAAATGGAAGTTGAATCAAGCTGTGGTGAGTTACATCAGACTTTTTAGGCATGTGTTTCGGGACACTGTGCTATCTATTTAGAATGCACAGTGTAGAGGTTCATACACCCAACATTGAAATATAGTTGTATGATGGTCTAATAAAGGAATACATACCCCTCACACTTCACTTTACAGATTGGGTTCCACTGGTTTAGGGTCCTACCCCTACTATGGGATGTTATAAGTGAGGAGTTATTGTAATTTACTCTGGCAACATTTTCTATGGAACTGGAAGTGACATAGCGATGCACCCTTTCATCTCCAAAGGTTTCTTTTCAAATACCTATGATGTTCATAGGACACCAATTATCAATCAATCAATCATGGAAGTGCGGTGAAGGTGCAGATTCTGCGCTGCCCAGGGTGATGCACCTACCAGCTACTGGAATGATGGGAGGCTGGGTGGGATATCCCTAGATTGGGAAGGGACATCGTTGACAACTGTGATGTGTGGTAAATGAGCCGAGTGTGCATGCAGAGCTCGAGAGGTTGGGGGCAAGACAGGTGGGGGCACTCAAGGGGGGACACATGAGGACCAGAGGACTCGTGCAGAAACAAGGGGTAGAAATGGTAGTATAATATAATGTGAACCAACCTAACAGCCAACATGGGGCTTAAGCCACAGGTAAGTAAACCACTTGGGTTTCACACTGACAGGCCGTGCATAGCGTGCAGATATGAATTTTACGAGCGCCTCGCAGCAGCGTTGTGCTGGAGAAATGTTGCAAGCTGGCTGTTCTCAGGAGACAGCTGTCCCTGGGAAAGGGGACTGGCAGATACATACAAGGTCAGCAAGCCAGGCTCTTCGGCTCGCGCGGAGAGGAGAAAATGAAGAGCATAAATGGATGCTCTAAAAGGGAAATTCACAGTGGGGCCAGCAGGTTTAAATTGCGCTTTGGCAGATGGGCCTGGGAAGAAGGCTGTTGGACGAGAGGATGACACTGGAGGGAGCCAATCAGCAGATGTGTTTTGGTGTCCCTAAGATGAAACAATGTTTTGTGTTCTCGCTGATGTCTGCAAAGCACTGTATTGGCTGGATGCTGTGTGAATGACTCCTACCCACAAGCTCAGGGTGTCTCGTATTCCTCATGTGTGTTGACCAACAGCAGATTAATAACGTTTCAGAGGTCAGCACGATTACGTATTGCTAATAAAAAGTAACTTTTGGGGCAGAGTGGGAAGGTATGTGACGTCACATGGGTAGTAAAAAAACAGAGGGATCAAGATTGTATGCTCCAATAATCTTTGGATAACCAATGTCTAGCTATAGGGGACTGACGCAGTCCAACCAATCAACTTTGAAGGATGCTTAATAGTTGGCAACAATGTTCACAACTGTTTCTGAACATGCAAATAACGTATCATTTGTTTTGAATTATTGTAATATCAACCTTTTAACATATACTCTTATTTTTACTAAAATATCCAAAATATTACTTTCACATTGCAATTACACATATGTCAAGTATACATCCGTAAAAATACATTTAAAGTACACACAAAGGTTGCCCTATGAGAGTACAAACATACCTAAAAAATACAGACTTGAGTACGATTGAAAACACATCTTTCATGCAGTTTGCAATTAAATTCCAAGTCCATTTGGTAGAGGCAAGGCACATAATGCACGTTAGATAGTCAGGTCTAAACGAAGTGAGTCCAACAAATGTCTTGCTGCAACAATTACAGAAATTCGCTCCCCCTTAAAGATGCTATACCATACCATATCACAAGGTAGAGGCTGATAATTCCAATATAGATGTAAAAAGTATTTTCTCTTATGAAGTAAGGTCGGGCAAGCAGTAAGAAGATGCTTGAGTGTTTCAGGTTCCAGAATATTATTACAGAATCTGTGCTGCCTTCATCTTTCTACCCACCACTTGGCGCGTAGCCCAAAGGTTCAATCTAAATCGTAGAAACATAGTTCTGTATTTTGGACCTGGGAACTTAATTAAATGCCATTCTGGGTTGTTAAGACTTTTGATTCTAAAATGACCATCTTTTAATGTTTGATATTGAATACATTGTTGTAGGGTGATAATTCAATTATAGAGCCACAATGTTCTTTTCGCACAATCTGGGTTAATTAACAGCAAATCTAGTGTAATGTCCGCTGCCAACATCACAGCAATAACTTGTTTCTTCCACCTTACTTTTGCATTATCAACAGTTGAATTAAGAAAGATAGCTACAATTGACAGCAGGGAACCATGATCATCATTGACAATACATTTTTTTTGGTACAAATTAGGCATTTCCCATGTGCAAATAACGCCTGGGTTAACAAGCCCAACTCATGATGCAGAATACACATCTGTACGCTAGATGCAAGAGACAGGACCTTCTTCCATAAGCGACTTTCAAGCCTGGTCCAGAATGGTGTGTCCCTATGAGCCCTGGTCTCCGCACCATATGTGATGACCAGGGACCACCTTTTGTTTTTAAAACTTTATAAGGGGCTCCAATGATAATTTTCTGTTTTTTTTAATGTATCACAGAGGCATCAGCAGCCGCAGTCTGTGGAAGATCAGAGGGATGATTATTTATGTTTAAACCAAAATAACAATACTCATTTATTACCTCTAAGCGAGTGCCATGAAGATGCCATTACATTTGCACTTCTTAATTTGCTGTTTAGAGGCCCAAATCAAGTTCTTGGTTTTATCCAAATGTATGGTCAATTGATTATTTGTGGCATATAACTCCAAAGCTGATAACACATTTTGTAAACCTCTTGGAGTTTTGGAGAAAAGTACAAGGTCATCAGCATATAATAGCCAGGGCAAATCAGTGGGACCAAGCGTAGGAGAATCAGAGATTACAGATTCAAAATAACGTCCAATATCCGCAATGACATTTATTTCAAGGGAGGACACTAAAATGCAGCCCTGCTTAAGACCTCTGGATGTTGAAATGGACTCTGATAAATTCGCATTTATCGATAAGCAAATCTGAACAGAGGTGTGCAAATGGAATTGTGAGACCAGGGCTTGTATATAAGGTGGACAGTTCGCCTCTTCCAGCTTAGCAATTAGCAACTCTCTTGAAATAGAATCAAACGCTGCTTTAAAATCTCCAAATGCCATGTAGATAGGCTGTTTAGTTTGCAGCTCATGATTTTTAATCACTGAGATTGCTAATAAGTTAATTGATGTTCCTAAACCCGGAACAAATCCTGTCTGGAAGATATCAAACGCCTTTGCCTCTCTAACCCATGAGGAGAAGTCTCTTAATAATAGTTGTGCAAAAATGTGGCCCGGGATATCTAACAGTGCAATGGGACGATAATTTTTTAGTCGCTCACGATCGCCCTTTTTTAATATTGGGATGATAATGGACTTTCTCCAAGTCGGCAGAATCTGCCTTTGGTTAATTATCTTTAGAAAGATGACATGTAGCACCACTGCCCACTCTATTGGATGGGCTTTTAGCATATAATTCATGAGACCATCCAATCCCAGAACTATGGAGGTGCTTAGATTTAATATTTGATGTAATATATCATCTTTATCAAATACCATGTTATCAATAGAGGTCCAATTTGATGAAGTAACAACATGGTTTTCTAAATTGCAGACATATACGTCCCAGAAGTGTTTTACCCATGTCTCCTTAGGAACAGAGTTGACCTGATACAGTATTTGAGTGGCATCTTGTGCTTTATTTAAAATACCCCAAATTTGAGCACTGTTTTCTGAAGCTGGAGCTGAGAGCATCAAAGCTGAATCTCTTTGGTAAATAGAAGCATGATGAAATTCAAGCCAATTTTTATAATGCATTTTTAGAGTCTGTATTACAGCCAGCCTATGACATACGGCTAGATGGGACAGTCCTCTTATATTTTTCCTCAGATGAGCTTTTTTCATGTTCATCTACTGATCAAAAACATGCTTGTGTTTGAAGACTGGTTTCCGATTCAGTGAGGGCTGAAGTTTAAACAGGCTCATGGCTGCCACTTAATGACCATCCGAGTGAGACACGTCAGGGTCAAGGTTCGGATGATCAACTGGTAGACAATGTTCCAACTTAACCACTACATCTGCAGACCACCAAAATCTATTACGCCCAGCCAAGAGCTCAAGTGAGGGGTTATAATACATCAGCTCTATGAGAGAAGTAGTCCATGACCAAGTCATCTCTAGTAATTCATGATCACTATGAACTTGCAAGAGGACTTGCAAGTCCTGGATAATATCAAGTATGTCTCTTTGGACAAATATGTAATCAATGATGGCTGTTTGACTGCCCCTTCTCAGCATAACAAATTGCCTTTCGTGCATCAATTTGAGCCATTTTTGAACTGAATCAGTTATCTTATTTGTATTGTTCGAAAGGCAATGACTGTTCAGATCACATGCTAGAACTACAAAAGTTATAGTGGAATCATGTAAGATCAACTCTAACATTTGTTCTGGGTGAAGGAAAAAGGTAGCCTCCGCTATTCCAACATGATTCCAGTATAAATTTAGTACAGCAAGGGTGGCAGAGGAGGTTTTTATTTTAACTAATTGTGTAAAGATATTAGGGGTGGCCCTGGTATCCAAAATGAGACCTAGATTTGTCTTAATGGCTACCATAAGTCCCACCAATGGTCTTGCCCCAGCCGATATTATGGCCGGGAGCAAGGACAAAATGCAGCCATGCAGTAAACCACGTATCCTGCAATACAATGATATCAGAATTAGTTAAAGGATTAGGGTCAATGGACAATAGATGTTTAAATACTCTGGTATTCCAGATAGCTAACCTACAAGTGTTCAGATGACTAGGAGTGGATTGTTATGCATCAAGTGCACCTTCATGAACTTGAAAATGTGCGGGCTTCCGTGCACCCCGTGGCTTGGGTACTGAAACAGATTTGACTTGTCTAAATAAATCGAAGGCACCTCGAGAGCATGTGATTCTCAAAGGAGATATGGGGTCAGTTCCAATAAAAGAGTTGGGATTTGAATCACCTTGATCAATTACAGCAGTCAATATGCAAAGATGATCTTGCTTCAAAATAAAACCCATCTGGAATAGCTCAAATCTCGCTTTCCGTTTGGTATTTAAAACTATGCCAGAATAGAATCTATAGTCTTGTTTGAGTCAGGTCTTGACCATGGACAAATTCAACTTGGTTTCTGTCCAAGGAACACAGGTCTTCCAATGCCTGGATGTCACTTAAAATGCTCAATATGCTGGATCGATTTAGAGTGTGGACCTGATAAGGGCCCCCTCTACACTGTAATGTTAAGGAATGATGGGTTCCAAGAGAACCATCATTCTTATGCTGACCAGCAGTTGCCGCCTTCGCATTCAGTGCAACTTTCGAATAGGTGTTCATTACATTTGTTCTTGGACTAATTGTAATAGGTTCAGCTACATCAGGTTGTGGGCTAATTACGCTCATTCCTATCTTTGGTAAGTCGTTGAAGAATGCGATGGATTTAGCAATTTCCTTCCTAAATTCTAATGTGAGAAATTGTGAATCATGATTGCGAGGTTGAACTGCCATCAAAGCAGTCAGACAGTGTCATTTTTCTCAATGCTAGACAATCATTGGCTGGCAGAACCTCCTGGAGACCAGTTGCATGGCTTAGCAGCCCTGCTGCGGATATTAAGTCATCAAGGGGTTCATGCTCTATAGAGGGAGCTGATGGCAATTTAGATAACCGGGTTGATATAACCTTCTCAGAGTATTTTTTTGCCCGTGCCATTTTAGCATATTTTTGGGGTATTCGATGTTTCGCTTGCAGACTATGCTTATCAGGCAATGATAACGATTGAATAAAATGTTGAGTCCTTGGTTGAGAGGACTTAGGGGGATCCTTCTGATTTTTAGTTTTTTGATAATTTGTGATGTCTGAAGTTTCATGTTGGAAAAGATGGTAAAAGGGGGGCGAATAGAATTAGGTACAATTACCTCGGAATTTTGGATTAGGTCCTTAGTTGCTGCAATTGTATATTCCTGTATATAGTATAATTGTATAAAAGCTTTGACCTCAGTGGCTGGTTTTGTCAGCTCCCATCAACCAGTTCTATTCCACTGTGCTTGCCCAGCTGTAATAAACAGTGATACCTCTTGCTTGGTGCATACTCCTCTTTGGATTGCTTTTGGTGTTCAAGTGGATAGCAGCCTGTGGAGGACCCCTGATACATTTTGGAGGCCCCAGTGAGATCCTCAGGTCCCTCAACCAGTTGAGGGCATTCCGGCTGCCCTCCCAAGATTACGAAGGTGAATGAGCGAGCCAGCAAGGAAGACTCAGTGCCGATAGGGCTTGAGGATCTCTAGAACATGTGAGTGTACCCTGGCACCAATGCTTCGTACTGTGGTTGCATGCTAATGGAGGGGGAGGGATTTTCTTTTATGGTGTTTAAGACGCATCCTCAAGTTCACAAAGGTGAAGGAGTGAGCCAGCAAGGAAGACTCAGTGCCGACAGGGCTCGAGGATCTCTAGGACATGTGACTGTACCCTCGCACCAATGCGTCATACCGTGGTTGAATGCCCATGGAGGAGGGAAGATTTTCTTTTATGGTGTTTAGGATGCATCCTCAAGGAGGGAGGATGATGGGCCATAGTAGTCGCAGATTTTCGCTCCATCCACCCGATAGGGAATTGATGTGTGGCGGGCACATCTGCGTTAGAGCAGAAAAATGGATAGAAAGTGGCGGACCACATTAGACAGGAGTTGCCCATAGTGCAGGGGATTGTATAGTTGCATCATTGGAGAAGAGGGGTGCTTTTGATTTTCTTGATTGTTGGAGGAAGGTGTGCAGTAGAATAGTGCACACAAAGATGTTCATTGTGGTACATTTTTGGTGTTTAGAGTTTGTTGCTTTGTGTGGAGTTGGACAAGGTGGAAGGGTCGACACCCAAGGTAACGTGTATATAAATTTCAATTGGCACAGTAGTGGCGTACACCAGCCCGGAGGAGGGCCGTGGTCTGGTGGTTGCGCACTAACATAGGGAATGGTGGGCCTGTGGAAATGGCCGATGGTGTACTAAGATGGAGCGAGTGGGTGGTTCTGAGGAGAAGGCTGGCAAGTATGGTAGGTGTGAGTGAGCAGGTCTTTGGAGAGGGCCAGTGGCTGTGAATAAGGTGCAAGGAGAAGGAAAGGTAAGTGTGGATGTTTGAGAGGTGAATGGGAGTGAAGGTGCGAGTGGGAGTGGATGCCAAGTGAGGTGAAGGTTGAAGGGTATAAGGGTGATTTGAAAACCAGATAGGGGCTATTGGGACATAGAAGGGGAGGGAATTCTTAGCAATTAAAGGATGGGACACATAAATGGGGGGGTTGGTAATGGCCTTTCGGGACAGTACCCTGGATCATATGTGTGATACGTTGCCCCAATATCACAATAACAGGACACTGCAGGACAGTGTTTCAATGCAAGGCCAGTGGAAGGAATGTTTAAGAGTAAGGTTATAGATTACATGTTCTCATACCTGCTAACAAAGTACACAGGTTCTAAACTTAAGAGCAGGCAAAATATCTTATGGCTTTGGAAGCTCCGCAAAGAGAAAAAGAAAGAGCCTGTGAAGCAGCGCGGTCAGAAAGACAATGTAAAACAACCGCCTACTGCCCCGCCCCCTCCATATGGAGCATACCCAGCATTAAAGCCTGCCGCAGGGTACACCAGCGCACAGTGTGCATCCCCAGATAGGGGGCTGGTAAAAAGGGGAAGAAGAGCAGCAGCGGGGGCAGACAGAGGGAATGACAGGGGAAGGGAGACCGAAGGTGCTTGGCAGATATAGGAAAGAGCAAGTGGTAACAGGTGGACCCTTTGTAATGAGGTAGAGAGGGTCATAGAGAAGGAGGCGAGGAGGGAGGAAGAGGAGCGGGGGGACAAACGAAGATGGACGAGGGTGGACATCTGGGAGGATAAAATTTAAATTGGATAATGAGGAGTGCGACAAGGGGAAGGAGGAGATGGAAATGTGGGACAATGACACTGTTGTCTCAGACGAAGAGTAGAGGCAGAGGCATAGCCAGGATTGTCTAACAAGTGGGCCCTGAAGTTAATACAGTTGGGACCACCACAGTGACATTAACATCTGTAAATTCCCACACAGTGCTGCTGAGTGGGCATTTACAGATTTTCGGTGGGCCTTACCCACTCATGCCCTACCCTGTTTATGCCTCTGAGGAGAGGGAGGCCAGCATGGAGGATGATTAATGGTGGACAGTGAAGGGGAAGGGGATGAAAGCAAATGAGGAAGGGAGAAAAGGGGTAGCAAAGCAGAAACTGGTCCACAATGCTCTCTGACACCAGAGGGGGAAGACAAAGATAGGAATGGCACAGCCAAAGAGAGGGGGAATGGAAGCAGTGCCATGGGCAAAGCAAATGCCACTATTAGAGAAAAGGAGGGGAGACGCTCACTATGTAAAGTGGCAGTCAATGGACAAAGACAATCTCATTTGTATGTGTAGAGTTGATATTGAGAGTTTAAGGAAAGATGGATCACTGCGCTGATCTATTTCCGAGTTCTATAGTTCCTCCTGCTGCTGGCTCCAGGGTTCCTGCGGGACAAATGCTCTCAAAGTCCCGTATGTTGACGAATGAGGAAACAATGGAAACCCCGTCTTTGTTGGTGCTGGATTCTAATGTATTTCACTGATGCATTGATGGCATTGGTAAGTAACGAGTCTTGCGATAAAATAGTACTGGTAGTTTGATTTCAATGGGCGAGGGTTGCCACTGTCTTACAGGGCACCTGTAGTGCCATTCACATGGTAAAAAGCCAACACATGTTTCGACCAATGGGTCTTTATCAAGGCTTTGAAGTTGTGGTAAGGTGTAAGTGCCATTAGGTGAGGTAGTGAGTTGCAGTGAGTATTTTTGTAATAATTGAAAACAAACATTGTTGAGTGACATGAGGATATACATTTCCCATAAGTGTAGCAAGGTGATGTGAGCTGAAAGTGTTGTCACAATTATACAAGTACATATTAACGATACAACATTGATAATAATTGAGTTAATGGATTCCCACTTTGGGTACACGTTATAGTAAACAGTGTTTGCACCAAGGGCGAAAAGAAGGAGAGAAAATTTAGCTGAGTAAATGTCAGAGGGTGTGCAGGTCCTTACCGGATTGGTACTTGAAAGTTATGGTCCTTGGTTAAGGAATCTAGATAGCTACTGAAAATAAGGAGAATGAACCATGGGAGTAAGGTAGTTATAGGAGCAAAGAGTACTGAATAAAGGGGGCTGCTTAGCAGCTGGAGTGTGAATTGGCATTAAGGTGCAGCGTTACCCAGGGTGGTGTACTAGGAGCCTGGCAAGCAGCAGTTGGAGTGTTGAGCTCAGTTGGGCAAAGTTCAAAGCAGGTGGGGCACTTTGATGGTTCTTGGTGGGGGTGGAACAATGGAGCGGGGGTTGGTGTGTACCTGCTGGAATGCAAATGGCATGATAAGACAGAGGTGCCCTGCGAGGTGTGCTTTGTGCCTAGGGATTAGCGTGGAGCTAAGTGGTGTGGTGTGCCTGGTGGGGCAATGTGCAATGGTTGGTGTGTCCAGAGTTCCCTGTAGGAGTGGTCCTAAGGCTTGGGGGCGAAAATGTATCTGGTCAGGGCCTGTGTTTAGTGGCGTGCATATGGAGTGGGAGCACCTAGGGATGGTACCGGCAGGGTGGGGAGTGAGTGGGGAATTGGGCTTGTGGTGAACTGTATGGGTCACAATGGGGGGCGAGTATGATAGGGAAAGGTAAGCCATCGGATGGAGTGGTCCGGTAAGTGATGGTGCCAGGTTGGTGGCAGTCTTTGTGGGAGTGCAGGTGGTAGGCAGCAGTGCTTGCGGGGTCTGCCTGTCTGGAAGGACAGGGCACTTGGTAGGGGAAGTAAGCACAAGTAGTAGCATGTCCAGAAGGGAGTAGTCATAGCCCTAGTGGTACGGGGTGATGCGCAGAGGTCGGCGCAGGGTTTCTGACTACTGAAGGTCAGCGTACTGAGTGGACGCAATGAGGGGCTGGTGTGGGAGTCGGGTCTGCACCCTGTGTAGCATAGCGTGGCTGGGCATGTGAGGGTGGGCTGGGATGGTCCTGGAGATGCTGTGAGTCGGGCGGCATGGTGGGGCATGGTGCTACGTGGAAGTGGGCGCAAGTTTTCTGGATACTGTACAGTAGGCGTACCGAGTGGACAAAGGGGGCTAATGTGGGAGTGAAGTCTGCAGCATGTGTAGTGTGGTGTGGCCTGGCATGTAGGGATGGACAGGGATGGTCCTAGAGGTGCTGGGTAGCGGGAAGGCACACATGAGAAATCGACTTACCTTTGTGGCCATGGAAGCCTCTGGGTACAAGATGAGCGATCACAGCGATCTTTCGATCCTGTCCACCATCTTGTTTCCATTAATATATGTTTGCAGAATGCCGATTGGTCGGCCATCCAAAAGTGAGGGAAGCTCTGATTGGCCCCATGGTTAGCACGGCAAAAAGTAGCCAACATTGCTATGTCAGGAGTGGCGCTACTGCCCAGTAACCAAATTAATGTTCTGGGCAGTTGGGTGAAGGGAATGGGAAGATCCTGGGAGCTGGAAGGGTGAGGATGAGTGGGGTTTGGACGGTCTGATTTAGTGTTGATGCTAGGAAGCAGGAGGCATGTCAATGCGGTTGGGTGTGCAGAGCAAGTAAGAGTAGTTGTAAATCTGGCGTATCTGACACTAGTATGGTGTCTTGAGATGAGCCAGTGCCATGTGGTAGCAGTGGGTAGTAGTGGGTGGTTTAAATGTAGTACATGATGCTGAAATGGCATTACTAGAGGGGGGCAGTTCACAGAGGGTGTGGACTAGCAAAGCGCTGCCTGCAGTCATAATTGGCGTGTGTGTCTAACCGTGGGGTTGGCCGCAGGTGGATGAGCCGGGCACTGATGCAGGACCGGGGGAGATGGGGTGAGGGAATTATTAATGCACAGCATTAGGTTTTGCAGTAGGGGGTAGACAAGGTTGTCAGCCCTAAATGTCCAGTATCAGATTTGGTCAAACGTGATCACATTGAGGGCACCACAAAAAGAATACATTAAGCTCATGATCAAAGTTAAGGCCTAAGCTAACACTCCTGTATTTACAGATTAGCTTTGCCTCCCGTTGTCATAGTCTGAGTTCCCTGTCACCCTTCTTGGGTCGCATTTGATGATTTTGAGTCCCATGAATCGCATATCCTCTTTCTTGTCCAGTTGATGTTTCTCCTGCCAGTGCAGTGCCAGCAGATATCTTGCATCCCATGAGTATACCCAGATGTTCTCTAATCCTGGTTCTCAGTTCCCTGATCATGCTGCCACTGTATTTCAGATTGCAGGTGCAAATGATGACGTAAATGACAAATTTAGATTTACAATTAATTAATTCGGTGACTTTGTGGTTGTGAGATTCGTTAAAGTTAATTGGCCTGGCATTCATCGCATGCGGGCACATGGTGCAAGTACTACACTTGTGGAAACCTGCTGCCTTTGCAGATTACAACCAGTTTAGGTTCTCTGCTGTGGCTGGTACCATGTAGGATGTGCTGAGCAGGCTGTGTAGGGTGGGTGCTTTGGTGTATGACAGTTGTGGTCTGTCCGGTATCCAATGTTGGATATCCGTATCAATACTTAGGAGATGCCAATGTTTGCAGAGTATTTTCTGCACCTGGTCACTCTCCTGGTGAAACCTGGTCACATATCTGATGACCTCTTCCTGCAGTTCTGTTCTTGCTTAGGAGTCAGTAGTGAATTGCAAGCCCTGTTGTTTGCCATGGTGATTGCTGTTGTGATTACCGTTTCTGTGTATCCTCTTTCTGAATATCTGTTGTGTAGTAGGTTGTATTCTGCGTGGTATGCCTCCTGTGTGCTTCAGTTTCTCTTTGCTCTGATGAAAATTCGAGAACTCAGTCCTATTTTAATGGTGTTCTAGCAGGCCTAGTTTCAATCTAGAGAACTAGAGTATTGTCTTGGGGACAATAAATCATGGTTAGAAGACACTAGACAGTTTTGTTGGTTGACCAGCCACAACCACTCTCTGACTCTTAATCCAGTACAATGTTTCTCTCTGTCCCATGAGACACATTTTCCTTTTTTAACTTTTGCATTTTTAACTTTTGGTAATTTTGATGCCAGTGACACAGGCGATTTTGAATGTGCACATTATTTTGTGCATTTACGACACTAAACACAATAAGTCCCACAGACAAAGACTTGGCAATCGATAGTCGTTTTCCATTTACAACGCTTCTGTGAATTAAGTCCTTAAACAGGAAGGCTGTGAGACCATTCTCAGTACTGCTGTGCGCAGACGCCTTTATTCTGCTAATTGCCTTCTGTGCAGCTTAATAATGGATGAACTGCTTGCATCACTTACAGACTGTGTCTGTGCACACCTCGGCCTGCTCTTAATAATTCAGAACTGAACATGTGTGCTTTAGTCCCGCAGTTTAACTCGGAAGAGAAGCAATCGGGGCTTCGGTGTGCGATGGAGGGCTTGGCTTGCTTCATCAGTTTTGTATTCAAAAGTGCGCGGGTAAGAAGGCGGCCATGCTCAGCCGAGTGAGGACACTGAGGACAGAGACTGAATGCCATTTGGCCGCAGCATTCAGAACTATCACGTTTAATCTGGCTGCTGCACTTTAAATACTTACTTGGCTTGCATTCATAATGCAGTGCAGCAGGCATTTGCCAGGGCCTATTTCAATGGGAGATCCAACTGTGTGGCCCCCTGATTATTCGTTGTTTAAATGTTACACCTACATCAAATGTAGGAATGATAAAGGAGTGTCTGGTCGGAGTGCACGGCCAGTTAATGCACGGCCATCAACACTTGGAAAACTAATGCTTGATGCTACTCTCAGAGCTTGTGAGGCTCCGTCATTGGTCCTAATATAGCCGTGGTTGTGCTTCATCACGAGTTTGGCGGTAACCCTTAAATCCGGCGGTAGCGCTGTTACCGCCGCATTTAAGGGTCTGCCAAATCACGGCTTTGGCTGATTTCCCCCCAGCTCTTACCTGGGGTGAAATCCGCCGAAATTTCAAGCTCTTACCGCCGGCAGGAAATCTGCCGCCAGTAAGAGCGCAAAATATTCCCATTGAGCCCAATGGGGAATGGGGCATTCCCGAATGAGCTCAATCGGGAATGGGGATTTCCCGTTCCGCCAAACCCGTGATCCGGCCGCCAATAGCGGCGGTGGGTTTGGCGGTAGGGCAGATAATGCCAGCGCTATTAGCGCTGGCGTTACCGCCCAACTCGTGATGAGGCCCATACTCAGTTAAAGGCAGGGTCGGACTGGGCCATAACATTGTCTCCTGCACCAATGAAAAGGGGGACCACAGTTGCTAATGGCTATTCATTTCTTTTGTGACACTGTTTCAATAGTTACCAAGGGGGATTTTTTGGATGAAATGTGATGCAAATAGTGCTTTTTAAAGAATATTTATTCAGCAACACTGGTCAAAACGACTAGCCGCATAGTGAAGTAACTCATCAAACTGGCCCACACTGGCCAAATAAGTGGCCCACTTTGACCAGAAATCTGGCCCACATCTGCATTTTGCCCTTTTGGTTCGGCCATGGGCCTATTGCCCTAAAAGCCAGTCCGAGCCTGGTTAATGGCCAGAGCCAACCAAGAGCACTTATCAATGTTTGTGTGCCTTTAAGAAAGACACAATCCATATTGTGGGTGAAAGGGTTTTTATCACGCAGCTGTATTCCTGGGTGCTTTTTTTTTAAGACAAGAAAGGTGTGTTTGTACTCAGAGAACAAACAAAATTTCTGTCTTTAAAAAAAAAGCTGTGTACCATGTAAATGCCCTTCTCAATCCCAGTATCAGGACGGAGGGTCTCTTGCTCACACACACAAAGGGACACAGACTTAGGGATGTCTTACTGCTATATCTTTATTCACCAAACTGTTTCCTCCGGAACCCCTGACCCCTCCCAAGCCCCACATCACTTCCCTGCAGCGTGGCCACTCCCCACATATCGAGGCCAACAGGCCACATAACCAAACGACATTACATCTCCCCCTTTTTACCAAATGAGTTCATCGGTTACCCCATCTCTATCTCTACAATCAGTCTTTTGGTGGTTTTATGTGGGACCTGGCTGGGCAGCCCTCAGACCTTTGTTCCTGGACCTCTCGGGCGCTGTCTGGAGTGACTGACTCCAGCTCTTCCTCTGATGAGTCACCATCTCCTCAGAATCCTGTCGACTCTGATCTGCCCTGGTGGTGAACCAGGGTTCTGCTTCTTCACTTGAACATTTCCTGAAATGTGACACATTAGGTGTCATCGTCTTGTGGGATCCCCTCCCCGCTGTGCGCATGGTGCCTTTTTTTCTGTCACAACAAGAATTTCAGCTGCAAATGAGGGATCTTCTTTCCTGAGCTTGGGTTGTTGCACTACCACCTAATCTCCAACGTGTACGGCAGCCTCATTTGCTCCCCTGTGGGTATCATCCCTTTCTTTCATTTTGCGCTATTCCTCTTCATCTCCGTCTCTGACCTGCTGCTCTATCATGCTCCTAGAACAGGTAACCAGGCCCTCGAACAGCCTGGTTTGCACTGCTCTACCAAACATGAGGTCAGCTGGACACACCGCTGTGTGCTATGTGGCGTGTGTCAGTACTCTCTGAGCATTTGAGACACAGTCTGCTCAAACGGGCTGTTGGTGACATTAGCAAACTGCATTGCCCTTTTGATGTTTGCTATGAATCTCTCAACATTGCCAGTGGCCTGCGGCCACAATGGCGTGATCTTCTTATGCTGAAAACCCATGTACCGAGCAACATTTGTAAAGTCCTGGCTCATAAAGGGAGGACCATTGTCTGACTAAATGACTTTGGGGATCCCATACGCCGTGAGCATTCAATCCAGTACTGGTATTACACAGGTGGCAGCTGTGGATACAATCAACTGGGCTTCAGGAAATGGGGTGTGCTTGTCTATGAGTTCCAGGACATACGTTCCATTACTTAATGGTCCGAAAAAGTAGCCAACCAGTTCTTCCCATGCCCCTCCCGGCATCTGGGACATGTGCAACAGGCTGGGGTTCAGTGGTGATGCTATCATGCGACTGACTAGAGGCACATCACTGCTGAGATTTTTCTACCATGGAGTGCAGCTTCAGAAACTAGACTTTTTGTCTTAACAGTCTTTTAGTGGACACCACTCCTTGATGACATTCATGTGTGAGATCAATGAACTGCTGCTGCAATAAGCTGGGCAACACTCTTCTGCAGCCTTTCATCACAATGTGGTGTTCCACAATGGTGAGATCATACTGCACCAGACTGTGTACATATTCTTGGACAGCCACGGTTTTGCTTTTCGCCAGGGATTTAGCGTGTTTCATTTTTCCCTGCTCTATGCAACTGCCAATAATGTGTAAGGCTGGATCCAGTTCAGATTCACATCTGAGTATCACCCAGTCAACAGAATGGCATCATGTGATGCACTACATAATTGTGGTAGGCGTCTGCTATGGAAGGTTCCACCCTGGCAGGCCCTGTAGGATGTTGATATAAATGATCGTCCGGGTTTGCTTCCTTGCAGTGAATGATGGTGAACTTGTATTCTTGAAGGCTTAGGCCCCATCTTGTGATTCTGGGCGGCATCCTGGCCTTTGGGTTGCCATATATGGTTATGACTGCTTGATGGTCCATAACAAGAGTGTATTCCTTCCCAGATATAAGCTTGTTCGGTAGATCTCTAACTCAGGCTGTCATATGCCACTATTAATTGCGCAGGAGGAGCTTCCGGGTCATGTTGCACCAGAATGGCGCCGCAGCCCAATTCGACTGGCGTCCATAATCACTTCTATTATTCTATTGGTGTGGAAGTATATCATATCCTCAGCTTTCATGATGTTGTGACAAGTGGTATTGAACACCTCCCGACACTCTGGTGTCCGTTTGACTCCCTGGTTGTGCTATGTGAGATCTCTGAGGGGTACGCTGATGCTGGCATAATCCTGTAGGTACCGTGAGCAGTAGCTTGCCAGCCCCAGGAAAAAACATAAATCGGCCACATTTTCTGGCCTTGGGGTTTCATTCAGGCCTGCCACTTTGTCAGGGTCTGGCCGCATGCCTTGTTTGGAGAAAATATGTATGAAAAAGTTGAGGGTGCTCTTACGGAATTCACACTTGTTCTTATTTAAAGTCAGTTGGGCTACTTCCAGCTCTGAACATACTCGCTGTAGGGCGGCATCATGTTCCTCTATGGATTTTCTCAATACTAAGATGTTGTCTAAATATTTTAAGCATTTTGGGATGTCTCTTATGACCTTGTGTATCTCTTCTTGGAAAATCTTGGCTGCCGCCAACACCCCGAAGCTGAACTTCTTGTAACAAAACAACCCTAGGTGGGTCACAAACATGGTGATGAATCGGGACTCTGGGACTTTCTCCAGCAGGTGATACCCCGGAATTGTACTTTTTGACCAACTATAAATAGTTGCAAGGACCAAAAATTCTAAAAATGCTATCACCAAAGGTTCGAACACCAAAAGTTCGAACCTTTGGTGGTAGCATTTCAGGTAAGTAAAAAAAACCTGTGTGGTATAGTGAGCGCGGTGTTGCGGGGACACTGCCGCAGCACACCTGAAAAAAATAAAAAATAAACAGGCAATGGGGGTGGTTGCGGGGGAAACTCCTGCAGCCCCCATAGTATGTACATGTGTTCGCATGAGAAAGGTGCAATCTTTTGGTGCTTCGCACCTTTCTCATGCAAACATTCCGGCCGCGGCAAAATCAGCAGCGGTCGGATCACTTAGAAGTGATACTCCTTGTTGAGATCTAGGTTGGAGAAAACCATCGCTTCATGGAGGAGGTGAATCATGTCTGTGATTCTCAGCACCTGGTGTCTTTCTCTCTGAATTGATTCATTTTCCATCCTCATATCTGCTCATAGTCGTATAGCACCCTCAGCTGCCTTATTAGGGACTGTCAATATGGGAGATAGCCATGGTGTGGGCCCAGTTGCAGGCTCGATAATGTGCTGGCCCAGTAATTTTTTGTTTTCTTCCTCTACCTGCTTCTGTATGTTGAAGGGTATGCCCCGATAGTGTTGGGCCACCGGCTTGACGTGCAGGTCAATGTGTAGTTTTACCTTGCAGTTTCTGAGCTTGCCGAGGCCTTTGAATACGTTTGGGAATGCCCTTTCGATATCTTTGTCTTTTGCCAGGTATTTGTGTGCCATCATCTGATAGACGACGTGCACCAGACCCATGTCCACTGCTGTCCTGAAGCTGAGGGTGCAGCCACTATTGATTTCTGTATTTAGAACATGGATTTTCAGACAGGCTGAGTGTAACTTGGGAGAGCAGACCTCCAAAATTACTCCTCTACATGGCTAGCGTGTATTGGACCTACAGGGGTAGATGTCTTTTGCAGATAGTTTTATTTTTGGGGGCTATGGGAGATTGCCCTATGCTTCCTCACTTAAGAATGTTCAGTCACCCCTGTGCTGATTAGGAATTCAGTGGGTATGTTAATTACATCCATCACCAGTGTCGTGCTGTGTTCCTTAGCTATGTCATTTCCCAGCTCCCACATGTATCCTTTCTTCCTCTGCTCATCTGCGGATGACATGGATTCGCTGCCAGACGGTGACCGCACCTCAATGTATCTGACATTCCTCTTGGAGCACTGGTATTCATGCCCCTCTGATGAGCACTGTTCTCTGCGGGTAGAGAATCGGCTACACTCCTTTTCTCCCAGTCTGTATTTTCTTGTTTCACTGCTGGTTCCTGCATCATTTGAGCTTGTCTGTGTGAACCTCCATCTCTCCCTTGGTGATCCTTTCGCTGGCCTCAGCACAGGTGCGATCTTGCAGACAGTCCGGAAGTGATCTATGCCCCAGCAGGCTACACATCTTTACCCTAGCGCAGGGCAAACCCCTTTGTGACGGTACTCATATCCGCATTTGAAACAAGTGTGTTCGGAGCACCTTGTAATGCTGTTGGTTGACAGTATTAATTTATTCACACTTTCTGCCTCCCTTTGTTGGCGTTTTAGTGTCACACTGTTCAAATTTTACATTTGTTGGCCTATGGCAGATTCCAATAGGGCCAATGTGAATATTTCTTCGAAAGCTCTCTGCTTTTGCAGCAATTTCTTCCCTAATGTCTGAGACTCTCACCTGCTGTAACCTGGGAGCGAAGTGCTATCTGTGGAATTTGCAATGTTTTATTTTAAAGCACAGTCTTATTATGAAATTTTCAAGCATTTCTCCTTTTTCTTGTCGTGTGAAATACGTGTCCCTCATAGTTGACATTCCTGTGTGGAGTGAAGCATGTCCATAGCATCTCTTGCAGGTCATTGAACAAGGCTGTCTCATTGTCTATCAACTTGCACAGAATACATCTTACTGCGGGTCCTACCACTAAGGACAACATGTTCTTCTTCCTCTTGTCGTCTGTGAGCCCCATGGCTCCTATGTGGAATTAAGGTCCTGTATCCATCTTGCCCAGCATGGCCCCAAGATGCTGGTATACTTTAGATAAAATTCTGGGGGCAGTTGAAGGGCCGGTGACTCACCCTGGGCTGGCTGAAACCTTTCTGATGCTCTTGCAGGCACAGTGGCTGGTATTTCCCTATCTGACATGGGGGCGGGGGTAACACTTGTGTGTGGTATCTTCCTTATATACTGGCCAATGGATGCTTTATTAGCCGCCTCTTGCTTGTGTCCATATGGCAATATACACTTTTCATTGGTTATATTGCTCACTTCCTTTTGTTTTCTTCTTTTGTCAGAATTCAATGTCATTGGGCCTCATTCCGACCCAGGCGGTAAGGGGTTTACGGCAGCGTAAACAGCGCCGACCCTTACCGCCTGATTCCGAGGTCCCTTAGCGCCATGGAGGATTTAACACCTGCTTTTAGCAGGTGTTAAAATCCATGGCGCTAAGGGACCTTGTCGTTAATTACGCCACCGTAATTTACGGTGGCGTAATTAACGCCTTCCCCACTCCCATTATGCCCTATGGGGCAAAAATGGGAATGGGGAAGGGTAAATGGGGATTGGGGACTTACCGCCCCGCCAACCTCGGAATGGGGCGGTAAGTCCGCCAACCACCATGGCGTAAACGTAGTTTACGCCATGGTGGTAAAGGTACGACCCAGGCGGTAACTTACCGCCTGGGTCGGAATGAGGCCCATTATCTCATTGTGTGGCCATTCCTTGCCGTGCTGATCCCTGCATTGGAAAGGACTGGATGTGTGCCGCTCCAGGCTCTCCTGAGGCCAAACTATATCACTTTCGCTGGGAGGAGCCGCCGGCAGCCCCCTAGTCTTGCAACACAGCCCCAGGTTGCCACACATGGCTCAGTGAAGCCAGTTGCCAGGAGTGCTGGCCAACTCAGGCTACCCTGTGCAGATTGCCAAACCCCAGCTTGCACCACCGAGGAACACAAGCTGCTCGCGGGTTCATCCCGACGTTGCCAGTGTGCTGTCCTTCTCAATACCAGTATGGGGACGGAGGCTTGCTTGCTCACAAGCACAAAGGGACACGGACCAAGGGACGTCTTACTGCTATATCTTTATTTACTAAACTGTTTTCCACGGAAATTTCCGACCCCGCACTATCCCCACGTCACTTCCCTGCAGTGCCACCACAGTGTGGCTACTCCCCAATAACGAGGCCAACAGGCCATATAACCAAACAACATTACATTCCACAGAGGAAGGTTTCCGCTTTCTACTTCCTTGGTGACTGCGAAGTGGAGTGAAGCTGCTAGACCCAGCAAATGGAAGGAGACACTCCACGAGGAGCAACCACTGTTGAAAACGGAGGAAGTTAATCAAGTCAAACAAAAGACAGAGGGTGTACTGAGCCCTCATATTGCTGGGAATACTGCACAATAACTGAAGTTATTGCTCACATTCCACACCATCTGAATGTCTCAGACGGACATGCCTGGGAGTTGGACTAGGGGTCAGATTATAAAACATTTGCATCAGTATTAAACATTGAGCACATGCTTGGATGAAACTATATAGAGCAAGCAGGCAATGTCAAAAAAGTGTGCAATAGGGCAAAGAGGAAGAGACTGTTTTTGTACTGTTTGCGGTGCAAAACAAAAAGAAATGTGCTTACTGCATTACTTTTAATGTTGCACTTCAAACATATTTATTTTAAAACATTGATTTATTTTTGCCCTTGCTATGAAACTTTTAAATAATACATCTTGGGGCAATAACTGTTTGTTCCATTCCCTATTTTGCAGTCAGCAAAATTGGTGTTACATTAATTTGCTTCATTATGTTCCACAAGGGTAACCTTTACATAATCTGTCTCTTGGACTCCTGCACTGCCTGAATTCGAATCATCTGACAGACACATTTGTTGACCTATCAACACCGACCAGTCTATAAGACCTACAGTGACAAGACAGGACATTTTGCACTTGTTTTACTGGCCCAGAAATGGGATTCACAGCCTGTTCCAACTAACAGCACCTTTTTTCTCCAGGCCTATATAATCTATAATGTAGTGTTGTTCTCGACGCCCACAACCATATGATAAAAAACCTGTGCCTGTTCAGTCACGGTTCAGGACTCTGAAAACCCCCAATCAGGGTCGGAAAGCGACGTAAATGGTCTCGTGCACCAATGAAAAAGTGGTCCACAGTTGCAAATGGAAATTCATGCCTTTTGTGATAGACTGTTTGAATAGTACCCAAGAGGGAGTATTTTGATAAAATGTGATGCAAATTGTGCAGCTTAAAGAATATGTATTCAGCAACAACGGTCAAAACGAATAGCCGCACAGTGAAGTAACTCGTCAAACTGGCCCACATTGGCCAACAAAGTGGGCCACTTTGACCTTAAAAAGGGCCCACACGAGTATTTTACGTTTTTGGTTCGGGCACCGCCCTATTTCTCTATGGGCCAGTCTGAGCCTGCCACCAATGAGTCAACCACAGCTGCTCCTAGTCCTGCCATTACCCATTTGGTGGCCTCAGATCACTAGGGGAACAGGAGAAGGGGTAATATTAGCCTGTGCACGGTGGCCATACATTTCTTTATTGAGAAGTCATAAACACTGGAAGCCCCTCTCCCTTGGTGACCGTTGCTAAGCAAGGCACAGTGCACGGCTGCTGAGTCATTTCCCATGTGGAATACGCGCCTCTTGCAACCTTATGACCTGAATAAAACCCCCAAAATCAATACTTCAAAAATGCTTGAAAATGAGGTAGCCGTTTTAAAGGCTCGAAAAAACTGCTTTTTTCATGTAAGTTCAGGAAAAAAAGAGAATGATTTTAAAAAGAGTTAATGACAAACTCCTGACTGAAATGGAGAATGGAAAGCATTCAGACACAGGGAATTATATTTCCTAGTCTCGTCTTATCATTCTCTATGGAACACTATTTCTGTAACCCATTGTAGTAAAGCACTCCATTGCTTCACTGCTAGGTTCACACTGTATACAACCCAGCACATACATGAACACACATTTCATACATACATTTGACATCAAGATATACGCGTCAACAATAACAGGCTAAAGAACAAGGTAGACTCACAGACAAAGAAGCCACGATATAACATTGAGTTCCAAAGGGAACATACAAAACAAGCTTTGGCAAAGCCAATATTGTTGGCTTATAAAAAGGCACTTTACAAGCATTTGTCCGGTTGAACCATCCTAGTCTCAGCTACTTGCCCCTTTTGACAGATTCTGCCCACATATGCCTATGCACCCGTTTCATTGTGTCCCTGAAAACCCCAGGTACTTGCAACATTGTTATGTGCCTGTGTGTGTTATGCAATGTTATGTAATGTTAATGAGATTTATACTGCGCACCACTTCCATTTTCATGGCCTCCAGAAACTCAGGTGTATCTGAAAGGAAAGAGGGGTAGGGGAGGGTAAGTTAGTGGGAGGAGTGGTAGAGTGCAAGAGTGCTTTTGCTGCTCTGTTTTGTAGTTTCTGTACGAAAAGCCACTCACTGTGTTTTGGGTTTACTTCCAGGTAAAATGAGTTTGGTGTTGTTTTGGTATATGAGCCTATATAGGCAGTGCCTTAAGTGGCAGTACAAAATGAGCCGGGGCTCATCGAGGGGGCGTGGCCAACGGCAGGGGTCATGCTGGCCATTAGGCCACGCCCCCCGATGAGCCCCGGCTCAATGGGCTACTGGCACCCCTGCCAGGCAGGCTTTTGCAGAGATCAGCACCCTCTCCCATTGGGAGAGGGTGCTGATCGCTGCATTTATTTTGTATAGGCTTGCCTGGTAGGGGATAGGGCCTCGTCTATGCAGCCTTAATAGGCTTAATTGGCCACGTCCCGGGAGGATAGCTCAGCGGCAACGTGCATGCCTTGGAAGCAAAACGACACGAAGCAACACAGGTTCGATCCCCGGGTCCACGCTTAGAAACCTCTGGGTGTTTAAGCGCATTATAAATACGCAACTAAGACACAAAAAAACAATTCCTGTAACAGCGCCTCGATGCCCACGGCCTGCGTGAGCGCTTTAAAAATGCAAATAAATAAAATAAAATAAATTATGGTGGCGCTGTCCCTCGCCAGCTGGGGAGGGGCAGCGTCACCATTGAGGCTGAAAGGGCGAGGCCGTTGGAAGCAGAGGCCCTTTTCCTTAAGACTGAAACTCCCGCGAATCCGTGGGAGCTTCAGTATTTAGAAGGCACAGCCTCTTCTTCCAGCGGCCTCACGTTTTCTCCATAATGGTGGCGCCGGTCCACTGGCATCTCTTGCTTAAAGGGATGCCTCGCAGGTGTGGCGCCACCATTATGGCTGAAAGTCATTTTTTTCAATAGCCTGAAGCTCTCGCACACGAGCGAGAGCTACAGGCTATTGAAAAAAAAGCCTTTTCGTGTAGTGGCCGGGGCTGCCAGGGGAGATTAGTGGGCTGCGACATGACCCGGCCTCAAAACGAGCCCACTTAAAGCCCTGTATATAGGATTGTTTTGTGTGTGTGGTGTAGTGTTAGAGATCCAGTGTGTTACTCTTGAATGAGATCTTGGCAGTTGGTGCAATTTTCTGTGTGATTTCAAATTGGTGCTGGGGTACACGTGTCTGTTGGTTGTATTTGGTGTTGTGTGGTGTGTTTGTAGGAGAATGGAAAGTTTTAGTATCCTTTGTTAGGTAAATTGTTTGGTTTAGGCTGAAATTCATTAAATGCTGATTAGCAATATTATGTTTTCTGGTGGGCTTGACCAGTTTAGTTGGGTTGGTTATGGTGGCCCCATAGTTTGTGATGTCTCTCATTGTATTGTGTGTGGGCGTTTGACTTAGACGGTGCTTCATTTTTACGTTGGCAAATTAAAGGGCCAGGTTATTAGTAGTTTCCTGAAGGTCAGATGTTCTTCTGTTGTACGTAGTTCCTTGGGAGGTGAGTTCCATAGTTTGTCTGTGTGTGTGTGTGTGTGTGTGCTTGCATGCACTGTATTGTTTTATGCAGTTTGTGTGTGGGAGCATTCTGTATGTATTGGTGCCTAAAGAGTGTGTGTGGGACGTGTGTGTCTATGTGTGCAGTATTGGAGTGTGTGGGAGAGAGTGTGCATGCGTGCATGTGCCCTGTATGTGGGCAGTGTGTGTTTCTGTGTGTGGGGGTCATTGAGTATGTGTGTGTTGGGAAGGTGGTGTTTGGGGGCAGTGGTGTGGGAGGGAAGAGCGGGCGGCACCTGTGTTTAAGGGCAGAATATTTTTGGGGGCAGTGTTTGTGTGCCTTGGGTGCAGTGTATGTGGGGGAAGTGTTTTTGTGGGGGGGGGTCTTTGGGTGCACAGTGCCAAGGGGGAATTCTGTGTCTGAGGAGGAGTGTGTGGGGGTAGTATGTGGGGGTCAGTGGCTTGTGTGGGGGTGAAGAGTTTGTGAGTGAAGGGGCAGTGTGTGTATGTGGGCAGTGCATTTGTGGGATAGTGTGTGTGTCTGTGTGTGTGGAAAGTGGGTGTGGGGGAATTATATGTGGTCAATGTGTGTGAGGGGGGATTGTGTTTGGGGGACAGTGTATGTGTGGAGGCAGTGTGTATGAATGTGTGGAGAAGTATATGGTTGGGGAAAGAGTACATGGCAGTGGCACTGTGAATGGGTGGGGCACTGTGCACATGGTGCAGTGTGGGCAGATTCATAGGAGAAGTGCATGTAGGGACAGTGTTATTTTGTAGGGGAAGTGTGTGTGTATGTGAGTGCAGGGGAGCAGTGTGTTTGGGAAGTGTGTGTTTATGGGCAGTGTTAGTGGTATTGGAATTGCATACATGCCTGATGCTAGCCAATGTGTGTGAGGGAAAGTCTGCATGGGGGCAATGTGTGTTGAGACAGTGTGTGTGTTGGAACAGTGTGGGGGCTAGGTGTGTGAGAGGCTCTGTGTGTGTGCAAATGACTACTACACTAGTGTGGGCAGTGGGTGTTCATGGGAATTGTTTGGGGACAGTGTGTGTGTGGAAAGTGTGTGGGGGTAGGGTTTGTCAGTCTGTATGTGAGGGAAGAGAGTGCATGTGTGTGGGAAGTGTGCATGTGGAGACTGCTTATGTGAAAGAGTGTCATTGTTTGTGAAGGAAGTGGCATTGTGAGTGGGGTAGGTGGCAGTTTGTTTGTTTTGTTTGTTTTGTTTTGTTTTATTCGTATTTATATAGCGCACAACAGCCCGAGGACATAGTGACACTTGTTACAGTACAAAGCTTAGTTACTTAGTTACATGGTCATTAGCAATATATATTCAGGTTGCAATATAATTACATAGTCATTAGCAGTATATATACAGGTTACAATACAGTTATATAACATTTGTGTTATATCACAATATACGTGGCAGAAGTAGAGGAGGCAGTCCTCCACCTGCTAGTTGAGGAGAGCGGCCTTGAGGTTGTTGCGGTAGACAGAGATGGACGTTTCAGCTCCAAGGGTGGCAGGGAGTGAGTTTCAGAGTTTCGGTGCAATATAGGAGAAGGCTAGACCTCCCGCTGTGGCTCTCTTTATGCGTGGTATGTGTAGCTGGTTGGTGTACTGAGCTCTGGTGGGGCGAGTGGATTTGGCCCTTGATATTGCTTCAGATAGGTATGCTGGAGCGGTTTTGTTGATGCACCTGTGAGTGATGGTGAGGATTTTCAGAGTAATACCGTCTTTGACCTGGAGCCACCGTGCTTCACGTCTGGCATGGGATATATGGTCTCTTCTAGGGATGCTCATGGCGGCTCTGAGGGCATTGTTTTGTGTGGTTTGCAGTCTGTGAATGTTTTTGGCAGAGGTGCCAGCTAGAAGGGCATTGCAATAATCGAGTTTGGCTCCTATAGTTGCTCTAGCTATGGCCAAGCGGTTGGGGGTTGATATGTAGGGTTTAATGGCATTGATGAGTTTGGTGCTGAACGCTGATGCAGAGGCTATGGCGCTGACTTGTTTGTTCATCGATAGATTTGCATCAATGTGAACACCTAGAGTCTTGACAGAGGATGATACGGAGATGGTTGAGTTGTCTATGTTGAAGTTGTTGTATTGGGGGCTTAGTTTCAATAATTTGTTTGTCTGGCCCAGGATGAGAATTTCAGTCTTCTCCCCGTTAAGACAGAGGCCATTGATTGCCATCCAAGCTTGGATAGTGGCATAGATGTTGTGAAGGGCCGTGGCCTCTTGGATTATAGAGTCCAGATAGGGGTAAAAGTACTTGAGTGTCGTCTGCATAGTTTGTATATGTAACACCCATGGAGTCAAGTAGGTCGAAGAGGGGTTTTGTGAAGAGGTTATAGAGGGTGGGGGCTGTACAAGATCCTTGGGGGACACTGCAGTTTATAGTGGTAGGATCTGCGTTAGCTGTGTCAGAGTAGACGTTCATGGCTCTTCCTTCAAGGAAGGAAGTGATCCATGATGTTGCTTTATTAGAGAAATAGGCTGCATGGGTGAGGTGGGTGGTGAGTGTTTGGTGATCTACCAGGTCAAAAGCAGCTGATAGATCGAGGAGGAGGAGCAAGGCAGGTTTGCCTTTGTCCATGATCTGTGAGATTTGATTTTTTAGGTCTAATAAGGCGGATTCTGTTCCATGCCCGACACGGAAGCCAGATTGTCTTTGCCTAGTATGGAGTTAGCTTCTATGTATGATTGGATCTGGATGTGAGCTGCTTTGTCCAGGATTTTTAGGAGGAATGGGATTGTCGTTGTCGGTCTGTAGTTGTTGGATTGCGCTGGGTCAAGTGTGGCCTTTTTTAGAAGTGGCCGCACCCAGGCTTCCTTGAGATTTTTTGGGACAGTTACTGTTTGGAAAGATGCATTCCTTGATGATTTTGGGAGGGCAAATGTCTGCTTTGCAGAGGGATGGTTTGAGGTTTTTTACGAGATTAAGGACCTCAGGTTCAGTGACGTTTCTGAAGGCGAATTGAGCGTGATTGAGATTACTACGCTTGTCTTGTGTAGGGCGGTTGGTTTCTTTTGTTTGGGAGGACTTTGCAGTGGTTTTGGATTTTGTTCTGGAGGAGTTTTATTTTGTTGAGCATGGCGGACTGAATGCTGGCACACCAGGCTTTGTCTTTAGTTATCTCATCAGTGGTAGCCGGAGGAGTGACTAATTCATTAAAGATTGCGAATAGTTCTTTAGCTTGGGAGTTGGCCTTTGAGATCCTATCATTGAAGGAGTTGGATTTTGCTGCTAAAATGGCTTTTTTATATTGGAGGACTATTTGTTTGAAGAGGCTCTTATTTAGATCACTCGGATCCGTTTGACAGTTTTTAAGCGACTGACACTTTTGAGCTCAGAGGGTTTGGAGTTCTTCCGAGAACCAAGAGTTGCAGTGAAATTATTTTTTTTCCTTCTTGCTTCAAGTGGGGCTATAGAGTTCATGGCATTGGTGAGAGTATCATTGAAGATAGCTGATAGTATATTTGGGTCCTGAGAGAAAGGTGGTGCTAGTCAGGAGCTTTTAAGGTGGGGATGCAAGTTGTCTGCGTTCAGTTTTTTAGAACTTCTTATTGTGGCAGGTGGTGCGTGGGTGAGAGTCTTAGGTTTAGGGTTGGTGGGGATGAGGAATTCGATGCATGTGTGGTCCGTCCAAGGAAGGGCGGTGTTTGAGGTAATGTTGGATGCACAGTTGTGATCCATGACCCAGTCAAGGGTGCAGCCTTTGGAGTTAGTAGGGGTGAGGACTCTTTCGGAGAAACCTAAGTCTGCGAGTTCTTTAGCTAGGGTTGCAGCGGATTTATCCTTAGGATCATTGTATCCTAAATTTAAGTCTCCTAATAGAAGGATTTTGGAGGACTTTTTAATGTTGTTGCTGAGTCGATGGGAGAGGTGCTCTTGGAAGTCAGCTAGGAGTTCGGGAGGTCTGTATAGGATGTGGATGTGGATTAGATTATTGGGGGAGAGCGTAAGCTTGGCTGATAGCATATCAGCATTACCAGCCCATGTACTATGGTCTGCTAATCTGATAGATGTGAGTCTTTGTGGATAAGGGCGACTCCCCCTCCAATCTTATCACATCTATCTTGCCTAAGGATGGTGTAGCCTGTGGGTAGGGCTAGTGCGATGGCTGGGCAGGAGGCATCATTGAGCCAGGATTCGGTGATGCAAAGTAAGTCCAGATTAAGTGTGGATAGTAGATCATTTATCTTGAGGGCATGTGCAGGTAGGGAGCGTACGTTCAGTAGTGCATATTGAAGAGGTGGGTGTTGTGTGCCTTTGATGTTTTTGTTTGTACTAGTATGGGGTGAAGTGTGCTTGTTGTGGTGTGTGGTAGTGAGGAGCTTAGTGTGAAGTAGTGTAGAGGCATGTTGGGGTGGTGGGGGGAGAGGGGCAGTGCCTATGCTCATCTTACTGTAGGGTAGTGGTGCAGTGCGGGTGCCTAATCTGGTGTTTCTAGTTGTGATGGGTGTGGGTGAGCAGTGTATGGGGTTAGATAGTAAGTGGGCAGGCAGGTAGCATGTGTGTTTGTAGGGGAAGTGTGTATGTGGGGGAAATGTGTGAGTTTGTGTGGGCAGTGTGCTTGGGGGTCAGTGTGTGGGGTAGTGTGTGAATATGTGTGAGAAGTATTTGTGTGGGACAGTGTGCATGTGGATGGCACTGAGAGTGTGGGGGCACTGTGTGCATGGTGCACTGTGTGCAGATTTGTAGGGGACGAGTGTGTGGGGCCAATGCAGGACGGTGTGTGTGTGGGGGGCAGTGTTGTTGTGTGTGCGGAAGCAGTGTGTTTAGGCAGTGTGTATGGGGGAGTGTTAGTGTGTGTGGGAGTTGCATGCACGAGTGATGCATGTCATTGTGTGTCTGAGGGGAAGTCTGATGGGGCAATGTGAGTTGAGGCAATGTGTGTGGTGGAAAGTGTGGGAGCTATATGTGTGTTTAGTTGTGTGAGTGAAGATGTAATATGTGTGGGCAGTTGGTGTGCGTGGGGAGAGTTTGGGGGCAGTGTGGGTATACAATGTGTGTGGGGGGCATTGTGTTTGGAAGAGTGGTATTGTTTGTGGAGGAAGTGGCATTGTGTGAAGGGGAAGTGGCAGTGAGTGTTGGGGTCAGATTGTGGATGTTGATAAGCAGTGTGTGCATTTGTAGGGGGGCAATGTGTGTGTGTGTGTCAGAGAGAGAGAGAGAGAGAGAGAGAGAGACTGGGAAGTATGCTAGGGTCCTTGTTAGTGTGTGTGGACGGTGGGTGTGTGCATGGCCAGTCTATGTGTGGAAAGCATGTGTGGGGGCGGCAGTATGTCTGAAGGTCTGTGTGTCTGATGGGGCAGTGCATGCATGGGGGAAGTGTGTGTGGAGCATTGTGGTGGCATTGTGTCTGTGTGCCAGACAGTGTGAAATGTCTGTGTGTATGTGAATAGTGTGTGTATATGAGGCTGCAGTCAGTATGAGTGAGTGCCAGTGTGTGAGGGGCAGAGTATGTGTGGGGGTTGTGTGTGTGGGGAGGCAGAGTCAGGGCTATATGTGAGTGGCTCTGTGTGGGGGCTGTGGGAACATGTGGAACGTGTGCAGGGGCAGTATGTGGGGGTTTCTGTGTGTGTGTAATGGGCAAGAGCGTGCATGTGTGGGCAAAGTGTATGTGTGTGTATGTGTGTGTGCATTAGTGTGTGGCGGGAATTGCGAGTGCATGTAGGAGAAGTGGCAGTATGTGTGTGGGCACGCAGAGTGTGTGTTTGTGGGGGGAGTGTGTGTGGTGGCACTGTCTGTGGGCAGTGTGTGAGTGCAGTGTATGTGTGTGGGGGCAGTCTGTGTGTATAGGCAGTGTGGGAGGGGCACCACATGGGGGCAGTGCGTGTGGAGGTAGTATGTGTATGATATGATACATGTAATTTACAACTCGCCCGTACACAGGTGTTTTAGGGTCGACAAGGCAAGGGAAGGAAGCCAGAAGGATGACAGGACAAACAATCATACTACGCCTGGTGTTATTCAGATTATGCAAGTGGGATGATGTAAAGTTCAGAGGGAAAGGAGGAGGGTTAAGTGCAATCTCGGTAGCACGGCTCTGGGTTAATGCAAGGGTCCGGGGACTGTGGATGACAGTTACAGCCCCTAAGTTGGCAGTAGACCCGGAGGCAGTGCAGGGGAGACTGATCATGGAGGAACCTGGCTGCCAGATGATTCTGAGGGTAGCCAAGCAACCAGTCGGTGCAGGAGACAGGTAGGTCAACAGGGTAGAGAGAGAGAGAAAGCAGATGAGAAAGGCAAGGTCTTGAGCTGCTTCAGGCACTCCAGGTGGTCCGGCTCAAATTTAAGAGGGGCAAGTAGGCCATTCCAGAGGGAGGCACCTGCAGAGGAGACAGATCTACCCACCACTCTCTGCCTCGAGAAGTGTCTGACCCTGTGTTTGGGGTAGCTGAGCAAAGGGCTTGAGAAGGAAGGTATATTGGAAGAGAAAGTTGGATGTAGTGCGGGCCCTGGCTCCAGAAAGCCTTGTAGATGATGCAGAGGGTCTTGAACTTGATCCTTGCAGCCACCTGGTCCCAGTGGAGCGATTTCAGTGCTGGAGAGTTACAATCCCTGGGCCAAGCATAAGTCTTGCATTCCTTTTCTGGATTAGTTGCAGAGGGCAGAGAGTAGAGGAAAGCAGATTGAGTAAGAGGCTGTTGTAGTAGTCAAGCCTAGAGAGAACCAGGGCTGTGGAGAGAGTGAGCTTCTGGGCCAAAGTGAGAAAATGAAGAATACCTCTGAGGACGTACAGCTGGTAGTGGGCCGTCTTGACAAGGTCTGTGATGTGAGGAGAGAAGGAGAGAGTGGAGTCAAAGATGACACCAAGGTTTTTAGCCTCACAGGTAGGCAAAGGAAGAGGGCCCAAGGAGGGCGGCCAGAGTGAGAGAGGGAAAGCGGGAGCAGGGGTCCCAATGAAAACGATCTCAGTCTTACTGGAATTAAGGCAGAGATCATTAGAGGTGCACCAATCCCAAATAACGGATAGACAGTCTGGAATGAGTGAGAGAGAAGAGAAGGCTGAGGGGAGCCTGAAAGAGAGCTGAGTGTCATCCGCATAACACTGAAAGTTAGTGCAGAAGGTAGAGATGAGCTGGTCAAAAGGGGCCAAGTAGACATTGGCGAGCCAGGGTGAGAGGATATAGCATTGGGGAACACCACATGTGCAGTGAGAGAGGTGGTGCAGAGAAAGGACCTACGTTGGACCTGCGAGGGTTGGTCCAGGAGGAAGGGGGTCAACCACTGCAGAGCCTGATCCGTGATGACCAGGGTCTCACAGAGTCATTTGATCAGGATGGCGTGACTGACTGTGTCAAAAGCAGAGGAACGGTCAAGGAGGATGAGGACAGAAGTAGGGCTAGAGTCGAGATTAGTGAGAAGAGCTTCACGGGTGTTCAGGAGAGCAGCTTCCGTGCCTCTGGCGGCTCTGAAGACAGACTGATGATCATGAAAATAGCCAATAGATGCAGTGTGCAGAGTAAGCTGGGAGATGGCCAGCCTTTCCAAGAGTTTGCCCAGGAAAGGAGTGATAGAGATCGGGCAATAGTTTGCCAGACAGGTAAGATCGACAGAAGGCGCTTTTTTTTCAAAATTATATTTTTATTGAATTTGTGAGCAATATGCATAGTATATGGCCAACAATACTACACAAAGGCCTCAAGCACATTACACTTTCTTATCCCTCACCCAACCCTGGTATAGGTAAACAGCTCAAGTAGACTCAAATATTTTGCAATAACAACCAAATCCTCCCTGGCTCCTCCCCAAAGTCCTTTATCCACCCCCAGCGGTGTCCATAATTAATAAATTGATCCCCCAAATTCAACTTCTGCTTCAGATGACATATATCTTTCCCAAAATGTACCCCATTTTATCTCCAGCCTCACAGCACCACCATGAATTGACGATGTCACTCTTACCTTGCGGTGTGAGACCATTCCTGCGTCACCGAGAGCTGCGCCCTTTGACAAATGATTTGTCAAACTTGTCCTCCCTGCCAGCGATAGACAATGCATCAAATGTGGAAGGCTGTAATATTCCCCCTTTACCTCCTCAGGTCCAAACAATATCAACATTGAGGTCTTACTTAGGATGACCCCATCTAATACTTTTATCCATCCCAGGACTACATCTCCCAATAGAACTGCTCTTTCACACAACCCCACCACATATGCCAGTAGTCTGCTCTGGCACCACATTCATGCCAGCATTCAGGACCGATGCCCACATACAATTCGGACAACCTGACTACCATCTATGTAACAGCTTAATTGCGTGGAGCTTATATTGACACAAAATAGACACCTTAAAGGCCCCCCAAAATAACTTAAGCCACGTTGGGTCTTCAATTTCCATGCCCATATTCCTTTGTCATTGTGCACAAAGTCTCTTCATATCCCCTTTTCCAGCCTCCACCAGCATACCATATAGGGTGGAGATCAACCCCTTATTTTCCCTTCTAGTGTCAAGAATTCTCTCTGTGGCTGAGGGGACCGTCGGAATTCTGTCTTAACAGGCCTCTGTCATGATCACCCCCTTCAACTGTAAGTATGAGAACACTGATAGCTGACAAACCCCAATGCTTCCTCAAGCGCCACTATAGAAATGAACTGACCATCCTTCCAAAGTTCACCCACTCTCTCCAAACCAGCCTCAAACCAGCTCTGAAACCGCTCAGGATTTGGAATGGCATCCCTCATGCCAGGGGCCCACAAATGGCTCAACTGTCAAGGCCATGTTGTCGATCCTCTCATATCGGGCCCAGATGCCAAATGCCCTAAATCGTCCCAAAAGTAGGGTGCTCTCTAATCCTCCTTGGGAGCCTCCCGTTTGGGACCCAAATCCATTCTTCAACATTGGCAGGTCTAAGGTGGAAATTGTCCAGATCTAACCACTCAAGGTCCCCCTGTCCCCTCAGGTGTGGAATCAAAATTCTAAGCTGGGCTGCTTTATGATATAGGTGGAGGTCAGGGAAGCCTACCCTAGCCATCTTCCTCCTTCCACAAAAACCACAAAAGATGCGCCTTCACTTCTCAAAACAACGCATCAGGAATATGGATAGGTAACATCTGGAACAAGTACAGAATCTTAGGTAAGAAGACCATTTGCATGGCGTTAAGCCGACTGATCTAGGAAACAGTCAACTTACACCATTTGTCTAAGTCCCCAAACAATTTGGACAACAATGAGGGAATGTTTGCCTCGAACAAACCTTGTATGTCCATTGTAACATTAATTCCCAGAAAACGTAGGGTACTTAAGCTAATCTTCATCCCCAGGGCGGAGAATCTCCCAACTTCACTGTCCCCTGCTTGATTCAAAGGGAACAAGATGGACCTGGTCCTAGTGATTTTAAATCCCGATTACTGTTCTATCAAATTGACTGCCACTGGCCCCGATGTCAGCGGGTTCCGTATATGTAACATCATATTGTCTGCATATAAACCAAATTCGTTTTCCACACCTCCTATAGATATCCCCTCAACTCGACTATCCTCCCTCATCTTCTGGGCCTAGGGTTCTAGAGAGAGGGCAAACAAAATCGGGGAGAGAGGATAACCCTGTCTTGTCCGCATTTCTAGGTAAAACCAGCTGGAGAAACTCTTGTTCACAACCACACAGGCCTTCGGTGATGAATATGTTGCCATGATCCCTTGCAAAAATTGACCTTGCACTCCATAATTGAGGAGGACCTCCCTAAGAAAACTCTAGTCCACCCTATCGAAGGCCATCTCTCCATCTACTGACAGGAGAGCCGGGTCTCCACCACCCTTCAAGGTGCCATTAATCAAATGCAATAACTTCCTCACGGTATCTGCCCCTTGGTGTCGTTTTTTGAAATCCACCTGGTCTGCATGGACCTTGTGGTGAGGACCCTGGTAAATATTTTGGCATCGACATTAAGAAGTGAAATCAGATGGTACGAGCCACAGGTTTGGGGGTCCCTGCCTTCTTTGGGTATTACCATAATAAGAGCCACAGACAAACCACACGAGAGTCCTACCCATCTCAAGTATTTTATGTAACAGTTCAGTCAAGAAAGGTACCAGCCGACTCACACATGTTTCATAAAAGCCACAGGTGAAACTATCTTCCCCTGGGGCCTTACTGAGTTGCAGTCGATAAATTGCATCCGGGACCTCCTCCCCTATAATAGGTTCATTCAGTACCCTTGTCTCCTCTTGTGTTAGCCTAGGTAGATGGATTTCACCTACATAGCCTTCAATATCTTCAATGTCTGACCCCCACCCCTCTTTTATAACTCTTCATAAAAGGAGGCAAAGGTTTCCTGAATCCCCTCAGGTGTTACCTCCATCATATTACTCCAATCACGCATTTCTGAGACCCACCTGTCTGCTCTTTGTCCACTAAGCCAGGCCGCCAGCTTAGCATCTGCCTTAACCCACCTCTCATAATATTTCTGTTTTAAAAACTGGAGATTGTGGATTATTTTGCCCTCCTCCAACTTTCAATTCTGCCCTTTTCTCTCTCACGTTGTCTAACCACTCTTCCCTCACCTCTGCAGACATCTGTATATGCCTTTCCCAGGATATAATCTCGCAACCTAGTTTCCAGCAGAGTTCTCTCCTTCTTTTTCTGTGCCCCCTCTCTAATCAATAAGCCCCTCCTGTTTGCCTTAGCAGCATCCCAGACCATACCACATCCGACATCCCCTGTATTGTTGATGTTAATACATTCACTGATTTCCCTCTCCAACTCCTCTCAGAACACTGGGTTCTTCCAAAGAGATTCATTGCATCTCCATCTGGAACTTGTGGGACTTAGTCCCCACCACATCTAGTCCAGGGTGACCAGAGCATGATCCAACCAACTAATAAAATTAATCTCTGAACCTTGTTCCACCTCCCACAAATCTCTCGAAATGCAAATGTAGTCAATATGGGTAAATGTCCTGTGAGGAGCTGAGTAGAAGATAAAGCCACTTTTCTGGAGATGAAAGAAATGGCAAACATTCGTCAACCCATGTAAGTTCAAACTCCCCTGTAGGTCCTCCCACCTATCCCCTGTAGTTTCCTGTTCTTCTGATCCCCTTGTATGCCTATCCAGTGTGAAATCCGCCCACATGTTGAAGTCCCCACCCAAAATGAGATATCCCTCACCATTACAAAGCACTTTTGGCAAGCTCGCCTGAGGAATTTCCTCTGCCCCTGGTTGGGGTCATGAATCGTAGCAAATGTGAACCTTATTCCTCTTATGAGGCCTGAGAGCAACATGGCTCTACCGTCAATACTGGCCCATTTCCTCAACGTCTCCATCCAAAGGTTTTATGGATCAAAATGCCTACTCCCCCTTTCCTAGAATTCCCTGATCCCCAATATTCTTGCCCCACAAGTCTACACGGGATTCTCCTCTCTTCCTCCCCCCCCCGGATATACTTGGTCTCTTGTAGGAAGAGTACATTCATTTTCAATCTCCAGAACTCTCTGGCCACCAGAGATCTTTCTGTCTGGGAGTTAAGCCCCATCATATTCAACGTACAAACTTGCATACGATCCTCATGCCCACTCTCTGTCAAGTCATTCAGTGCCATACTCCCGACCATTCACAAAGCTCAGTCCCCTTACCAGTCCAAGCGAATACAAGCTAAGTCTTATCAGCTTGAAGCAAAATAAACTATATACCAGAACCCCCCCCCACCAAATCCCCCTTCCGCTTTGCCACCTCTCCCCATCGCCCTCGCCTTGTGGTGCCCGGTCCCCCCCAGCTATCATCACTGGCCGAATACTGGACCACCAACAATAGGACCCAGATAGCAGGGTCAACACAATCACAAAAACAAATAACCAAGCCCCCCTTGAGACCCCTCCCTAAACAGCTTAAAACAAGATCCCTCCAATTCTTCCCTTAATAACTATTTGCACCACCACCCCAAGAGCTCCCAGATAAAATGTTCTGAAACCCTCTCTTCTTCTGAAAAAATAGCAAGACAAGCTGTCAAATCAACCATGACCACACCGATAGGAAGCCCTCAGGTGTGGGCTGCTGGTGAAGAATTCAGTTCCTGGAAATGTCCTTGAGCCCGGTGCACCGTCGCCTTTTTGGACCCTTTATATTCCACTTTCTCCCTTCAGGTTTCTTCCCGCTGCTGCTCAATTCAGCTCCATTCTCTCCAGTCAATTCTTCCATGACTCTAACAATGTCATCCTCTAAAACCAATTTGTATTGGCATCCATCCACTTCATATGAGATGGAGAAGGGGCAACCCCATCGATAACGTACTCCCTTCTCATTAAGCCATTTCGTTAGGGGGGTACAAAGACATCTCTTGGCCAGGGTCAGAGTAGACAAGTCCTGGAACACTTTGATTTAGACAAAGCCCTGCATAACTACCCATCACCTTCGCCTTCTCCAATATCTTCATTTTGGCTGGGTAATTGTGGAAACGGTCAAGCACCGATTTCCCACCCCTGCTTGTTCCACCTGCCCTGTGAACTCTGTGCATTTCTAGCTCGTCAATGGAATCATCTCCAAAGAGGAGTTTGGCCACACCATGTATGGCCCTCCTCAAATCTGTTTCAGTTTTGCCCTCTTTCTCAGGAATTTCAAAGACTCTCAGGTTCTTTCTCCCCTTACGATTCTCAAAATCGTCCTTCTTCACAGTGATTTCTGATTCCCTCCTCTCTAATTCAGTGATTCCATTGGTTCCATGTGTTAATTCTGCCGCAAAAATGTTGTGATACACAAATATCGCCATATTTTTGTGGTGAAATTCACACATGGAGCCTGCGGGGGGGGGAGACCCTCGCAACCACTGCATCATTTTTTAATGTGTGGGGACACCTCCGCAACCCCCGCTCCTACATAATATCCCCAACAAAAATATCGCCTACGGCGAACCAAACAGCCATATCTATGGCAATATTTTTGTTGGGGATATTATGTAGTGATACCTATCCATTTGATCTCCAGCGTGTCAAGTGACGTCTGATTATTCTCCACATCCTAGAGTCTCTAATTCATTTTTATCAATACTATGGTTGTTCCTGTCCAGTTGGCCTCCAATGTCCGCCCTCTTGTCTCTTATTTCTTGTCAGTAACGGTTCCACCCCACCTTCCGCCATGGTCCCAAGTAGCACCTCCCTTAGACGTCAGGCCGTCGAGAGTACTCAAATCACCCCAACTTTGATTACCAGCCCATGTAATATGTGGTGAGGACCGTACATCCATCTCACTGTCCCTTCTTCCAGGTGGGGGTCAAGGGCTGCTCCCTCTTCTCCTAACTGGCTATGGCCCCTGTTGCCTACAACCTGGGCAAACTGATCCCTTGGGGACCCCTACGTGAGGGGGTTCACTTCATAACCGATACCCTCAATTACGGGTGCCTCGTGTGAATCACCCAGTTCACTGGCAACTACTCCAGGCCCTCCTATGGCTCGGGAGCTCCCTTGTATTTGCAGCTCACGCACTGCTCTTCTTTATCCCAAGGGGTTATTCCAGGGGAATCCACTGGGTCACAATGTATTCAGCCTGTCTAAGTCACTCTGCTGCCCGTTGTACACCACTCCCTTCCAGCGGAACCCCGTCATAGGGTTAAGGCCCTGCCATTCGACTTCTAACCCCAGATATTGCTTGCATTGGTCCATCACCTCTCCCAGGGACTAAATATACACTTGGATGGCTCCTGTACCCCATTTCGTTCTTCTTGGGGTAATCCAAATTACTCAGGGAATACTGTTGTAAAGAGTCCCGTAGATCCTTCCCCCAGGGTGTCTTCACCATGTAGCCCAACAATTCACCTGTGGCCGTAATCTTATCACCAGAAGGGGGCCCACACCTTGCCACCAGAGCCTGGGGGCAAAGGCTTTCAGCTGTGTACTCCAATTGGAGTCCCTGCCCAGACTTCCTGTCTCCCAGCCTCCAGCGCACGCCTCCTACCTCGGGCAGGTTAGAAGCCTGCTATTATGCACTACTCACCAGAAGTGCGCTTCCCCATGGCCAATCGTCCCCGCCAAAGGATATGGTGCTCCGCTATGGTGGTGTGGGCGTCACGCTGGGAAGAACAGCGTTTCACAATTGCCTCTGCGCCTCCTATGCTTGTTGCAGGGAGGTCACTGTGCACAATGCCCTCCGATTAGTACAAATGCTTGTTTAGGAGCTTGCGCACACTCTGTCCTTTGTGTTAATATTCCTGGGTCAATATTCCTCGGGTCGGGCAGTGCCTCCAGTTCTCTCCACTGGCCCCAGGCCGCTCCTGCAGCTAGCTGTCCTGGTCCCCCGATGAAGCTCCCTGGAGGGGAAAGCACTTTCACTTTCCTGCAGCTCCTTAAAGGACTAGAATCTCAGAGCCACTGCAGCTAAATCGCCCAAACATCGTACCATATGCTACTCAGACCTGGGGCTTTTGATCAATCCAGGTGCTTGCCATAAGTAGGGGCCAGGAAGGGGGGCTCAATCCCTATATCGGCCCGTTGGTCTGGACAGACGCGCTCAGGCTGCTCCCATCAGCATGCCCCCTGGTGGCCTCCAGCAGAAGGCTTTTAAAGGAGGTGGTGCACAATGGAGTGCTTGAGGAGAGAGGGGAAATATGCAGTGGCCATTGAGTGATTGTAGAAATTGGCCAAGGTTGGAGCGAGGGTGTCAATGTGGTGCTTGATGGTTCTGGAGGAGCAGGGAAGCACCTGTTTGGACGACACTTTCATAGATCGGACTTGTTTTGAAACATTGTCAGGTGTTGTCAGAGAGAAAGAGGAGAAAGGAGAGGGAGAGGAGGCCAGAGGGAGGCCGAGAGAGGTAGAGGAAGAGGAAGAGGAAGAGGAGAACAAGGACAGGATGTCCTGATTTTTAGTGGTGAAGTGAGAAGCCAAAGCGGTACAAAGAGCCTGCGAGCAAACAGGAGAGGTGGAGGCTGCAGAAGGATTGACCACCTCCTTGCACAGAGATGCAGGCTTGGATGTGGGCTCTCTTCTTGGACAGAACAGAGGGTCTGTATTGCCTTTGGAGTAGGCGGCAGACCAGTTTGTCAGAGGATGCGCCCGAAGCCCTCCAATTCCTCTCATCCACCCTGCACTTGTGTGTCATACCAAGAGTATGCACTTGGAGGTAGGCTTCAGACGGATTGTCATGACAGGGGCAAGGACGTCCAGAGTGTTGGAGATGGAAAGATGAAGGTTAGAGAGGGTTGTGTCAGAGTGTGAGTCAGATGAAGGCATAGGAGGAGCAGAGAAAGTAGTGGCAAAGGCATTCCCTGACACATGCTTAATGGGCAGAATGACCGAGAAGGTAGGTGGCAGTGCTGAGGTCGACTTAGCCTGAGGGACAGAGAGTTTCAGGTGAGAGGAGAGCAGAAAGTGGTCTGCCTATGAGGAAGTCTACAGTGTATGTGCACAATGTATTTGGCTCAGTCAGTGTGCATGGATGACAGTGTAAGTGGGGTCAGAGTGTGGGTAAATATTGTGTGGAAGGGAGTGTGTACGGACAGTGTGCGGGGTACAGTGCATGTGTGGGATGAGAGTGGTGGGGCACTGAGTGGATTTGTGGGAGCAATGGGTGTGTGGAAAGATTCAGTGTTTGGAGGGCAGTGTGTATTGGTGGCAGTGTGCAAGTTGGGGACAGTATGTTTGAGAGGCAGTGCTATTGTGTGTGAGCAGTGTGTGTGTGTGTGTGCGTGTGTGTCCAGTACGTGTGTAGGCAGTGCATGGAAGCAGCGTGTGTGCGGGTGGGCTGTGTGTCTGCTGCATGCTGCATGTGTGGGGTCTGTGTGTGTTGAGGGAGTAGCACCGTGTGTAGGGGCACTTAGTGTGTGTGTGCGGAGCAGTGTGTGTGGTTATTGTGGTGTTCTTGTGTGCCTTTGTGTGTGTGGGGGTAGTTAATGTGGGTATGTGGGTGGGGGCAGTCTGAGAGTGGGCAGTATGTGTGTAGGGAAGTGGATGTGCAGAGAAGCAGTGTAATTTGTGTGTGAGCATGGGACCAGTGTGTGTTTATGTATATGTGATTGAAATAATTCAAGTCTCTATATTTCCATAATCTGCACAGCCCCCAGACGGTCTTAAATAAACTCTATCAGAAAAAAAAAAAAATGAACCAATGAACATGACTTCTTCCCCTGTCACTGCAGCTTCCGGATATGGTGGTGATATGAAGGGACATCACACAGGGAAGTCAATGAATGTCCCCTGTGAGGTCATATTTTAGGGTTCAAGTTCTTCTAGTGTCAATCAGCTGCATATCACAGGCTTCTTGATAATCCTGTGAGGCATACAGCTGATTGACTGCATGGAAATGTGTGTGGTTCGGGGCAGGGATAAGGAGTGCAGTCACATAGGCCTTAGCATGGCCATGGGTGGTGATGGGGAGGAAAAATAACCAAACAACATCTGCAGGGTGGGTGTCCCTCTACATATGCAATCTCCCTTATATCTTCTATTTCCGTGTCAATAGTTTAGGCTTCATGGGGGGCTGCTGTCAGCTAGTAGCCAAAACCTAATGATCATTAGAGTTATCATTGTCACATGTGTGAGGTTTTCGAGCAGTAGTCTGCTGATGGCCTTGATCATTGATTTCCGAGTTAAACATGGTTTGTTTTACTCTTCAGTAGTAAAGATAACAGCAACATACATTACAAGAAGGGCCTCATGAAATAATCCTGATGTAGAGCATTTGAACAGCAGTAGTTTAGAAACATGAACAAGACAGTACACACAATGCAGGATTTTGCAGGGATTGGTAAAAACAGTCCTCAGCTTTAAGTAGAAAAGGACAAGAGGGTTTGGTGCAAGCAGAAGGCAGTGTTGTGTTGTAACCAGCCCATGGTGGCTATGAGGCTGGGAGAGCGGGAGCTGGGATTATGGTAGCATGCGCTGCGCAAACAAAAGGCACACACATGCTCCGTTGCAGTTCAGGCTGCGACTGACTCCTTGCCCGGGGTCATGCCGCTACGTTTATTCTCTGCACCGCTTTTAGCACATTGACATAGACATGACCAGTCCTTTGCTGCCGAGAACACATAAGTGCAGGATTGTCTATATAAGAACATCAGAAACAATTAGTTCAAGTCGCCTGCTGCGTGGTCACTCACTCTGTGACTGAACTTAGAAACATTATTTACTACCTGGGGTACCCGGCATTGCCCGTGTCCTGATCGAGTGGTGTCCCATTTGCCCTGGAGGATGTTGGTCTTGTCCTAACGTCAGCATGTCTTGGTTTAGTTTGCTCTGGCATTTCATTTTCCCTGGAGAAAATTGCTTTTGTCCTCTGGTTGGCAAGTCGTGCTGCTGTTTGTTGTGTTTCAGAAGCTCTTGATATTGATTTTCGCTTTGCATCACATGGAGCTTTTCCAAGTAATGTCTGTTTTTTGTGGCATGTTTCAATCACCGAATGGCTTCAGCACATTTGAGAAAATGTCCGAGAAAGATTAATTGCGCTCTCTTCTCATGAATGAACTTAAGTAGACAGTAACCTTGCCATTTCCCTTATTGTGATAAAATATTTGTAAAAAATAAAATGCTATTCCCTTTAAAAATGCTTTAATAAACACTTCGAACATTTTGCTTCAGACACTTTTCAAAATGTTGCCTCCTTCTAGTACCTACTCTAGTGAATCGGGATGAGCATTAGTAAATTAAGGTGTCTACGGAGTACATTTTTTGCATCCAAATGTAGACTACGATCTTGCCCCAGACAAATGAGGAATTCCTGTTTCACCTTTCTATTTGCTGATACTATCAAGGAAATATATCACCATAGCTTCTTCACCTTTAGGATAACGAGTCTTTTATGCTGTCTTGGACTGCATGGTTATACATTACAGGACGGAATGAAGACTCCTGTGTGAATCAGAAAAAGTGTCCGAAATGTGTACATTTGTGTGTCTTGTTTGTTCTAAGAGAAATAAGTGGATTACCAAGAAATATTTGAATCCGAAATGACAGAGGGAGAAAAAAACTAGTTATTTTTTCAAAAATAACTTTCGGTTTTGCCCACACAGACATTTCAGACCACCCGCTATCCCACTAACCTCTTGGAAGGGAACCAGCGCTGCAGGGTCCTTTCCTTTTTTTAGTCATTTTATTTAGTTCGCTTGTCCCCCGCTTTTGTTTTCATCAAAGCAGGGGACACCCCTGAAACCCCTAAGGCTCGGAATGTCGATCAAGGGGAGCGGGCTACACTCCCGCAACTCCCACTCCCCTTGATCGTCATTTTCGGAATTTGTTTTTTTTAACATCTTTTTCAGCTTTTTCTCCCTTTTGTTTTTTTTTCTTTGTTGTTTTCTTCGGATTCCGAAAGAAGTATCAAGTCATGTGCATGTTGTACATGTGCAATTTACAGTGTGTTTATGTGTGTGTGTGTGTGTTTGTGCATATGCTCATGACCCTACTTGAACCCCCATCTTCGATAAATATATATTGCATACTGCGATCAGGAGAGAGATCCGGCATGATCCTTTTAGGGAGGTTCACCACTGAAATATTGGGCCGTGCTGCAAATCTTGATAGAAGTGCATTGTGAGAGCTTGCAGAGCTGGGATAGCATTAGAGTGTGATAGTTATGTGGCTTCTCTCAGACCTGAGACACCAGTGTGCACTCCAAGCAAAGTCAGATGTGCATTTTGAGGGGCTGCTGGCGTTCAGCACTTAGTCCAGTGTATTAAACAGAGGCACATTGAGAGAGCCATATACAGGTGTTATAGAAGAGGTGGAGTGATGGATGGTACAGATCAGGATAGAGATAGCTCTGCAATCATCTCAGTTTGCATGACAGGCCAGCATAAAGGTGTACAGTCAGCATGGATGTCTCAAGGTTGGGAAAGCAGTGCATGGCACAGGCCAGAATGGATGACCATATCTTGGAAAAGACATTCATATGTTTTACATACACAACATACACAACATGTAGAAATGATACAGCCTAGGTGTACACAACATGACAACATTAAGCAATTGTTAATGGCCATTTGTATGCTTTGAAAAGAAAAATCGTGCAACCAAATATTAAGCTTTTTCCTGGCAACAGTACTTAAATTAAATGTCTAATTATTTATTTAAATGTTGTCTGCATGAGTAATCCTCAGATCCATGTATGGCTGCTACACAGAAACAATTTAAGACTGAAATAATGTGAGATATATATTTTTACTCCAATGCGACATAATGTGAGATATATATTTTTACTCCAATGCGAATACCTTATGAGTTAAATTAAGTTCGGTGAGTATTCAAATATAGTAAAATCTAGTAAAGAACAAGTTCAAAAAATAATAATGTTCACAATCCAATGCTGCTGTTCTGTTATGTTGTTTATTGCAAATTCCACATGTTATCATCACATGTGTGAATCCTTCATCCAGAGGTTAATTTCACACTTGTTCACTTTGTAAACCAAAATAACTTTTTAATTTCCATTATCTATTTTTCACTCTCAATTTCCAATGTCTATTTCGCACTCTCCTCTCAATTTCCAATGTCTATTTCGCACTCTCATTTCCAATGTCTATTTCGCACTCTCTACACGTGTTTCCCCATCGCTCTTTGCAATGGTTCTTCAGGAGAGTAGATTCTAATCAGGTTAACTTTTGAATGGAAAGAATATAAACAAAAAAGAGAAAAAAACAATATCACCTTTGTGTTTTACAAATTAGTTTGCTTCATATCATAATGGATATACAGTGCTTACATTACTCATCTAAATAAATCCTTCAAAAAGACCTTTTTAGAGGTACTTTCACTTGTCCCAAATTTGTTGTATAAATCAATCTTTATTTCTATTGACGGTTCAATTTTGTATAATATTTTATCTTGATCAGCTCACTGCTGCTGACTCCTTTCGAATTCTGTAGAGACAGAGAAGGCTTAACTAAATTATTTAAGTTTAACTAACTAATTTTCTATTTAAAAATATGGCTTTGGAGTCTAGTTTAATAACCACCAAATAGGGCTAAATGTTCTCTTCTGGGTTTCCTTTGGATTTCTCATCAAAAACACGGCCTTCCTGGTCCTGGTGGTTCAACAGAGTGCTTCTGATTGCTTTCGCAGCTACTCTGTGGTTTTGTTTTCAATTTACTACTAAATGCCCGGGTCGCAATGACATCATCACGCCGCGCGCCACGTTGCTGCCCGCAACGTGATGACATTGTCGCGTTCCTCGCGCTGCGTCGCCCATTTTGATTTGCTTTTTTCTGTCTTTACTTTTTAGTCCGTTATGGAATTCCTAATTTATCCTTGATATGATGTATTTCTTAATCCTAAACAAAATCTTCTTCCTCATTACCGAGGTAAATTTCCTGGGTAAACTCCTATTATTTGTAGACTTTGCTGCTTACGAGTATGCACAATTTTTGAAAGTAAACAGACCTAGGTTTTTTACTTTATCTCTATTGAGAACAATCACTTTCTAGAAAGCAAGTTATAAAAATTGACAATTACTGTGTATACCTCATTATTAGATCCAGTTTATGAAAACAATTAAAGAACACATTATATGCTTTGTATGCATTATATTATACATTATATGCTTTGCCCTGCACCAGATGCACTTAGTCACATTCCACTGATGGGGCACAGAGTGTAACAATATTGTTTTCACTGTCACACTTGTTAAACTGATATATCATAAATGTATGTGAAAGTACAAAGATGGTTTGCTTGCCCTGTTTCAATGTTTATGAACACTTTGCACAGTGCCTGCCTCTCCTCACCACAAAGGCCACCACCTTCACACTCAAAACCACGCACACCTCACCATTAGATCTGTGGGACTTCTCCTAAGGCTAAGTCTTGCCTTTCTGTTGAAGAGGATGGTCAATAGACGTGCTAGTGAGTTAGAGAGTGAGTGAGTGTGTGAGTGAATGTCCAAGAGAGTGAAAAATAAGTGAGTGAGGGCATTTGTAAGGCATGCTCCAACAAAATTACTGGAGAATTACTAAACCAGCCTGACTGGAGAGCCACAAGGGACTTAGATGAAGAGAAGGTGGTTCAGTTTTCTACAGAAGGCAGGGAGGCCAACTCTAAATAGGCTTGGAACATATAAAAAAATGGGTTTAAAAAAAAAATCTCTAACTAAATCCTTCAAAAATTAAAATCTTGCTCTAGGGATCTAAACATTTGTTCGAAGACCACCAGAGACTTCCTACAGCCCTTACATTGTTTGGTATTCCAACAAGTTTTGCAAACAAGGTCCATTGGTGCCATCTGTGATCCTGAAATCTATGATAATTAAACACATGAATGGAAATGGTTTGATTCTCATTCTTTCACATTTGAATGCTGAAACATGTGCTGGCATATCTTCTGCACCTTGATCATTCTGCAGTACTGGGCCCACTAATCAACTTGCGATTGGATTACGCAAATGCTATCCATTCAGGGCTACCATAACACTTGATACATCATCTTCAAATTACTCAAAATGTGGTGCTGTTGCTTATCTTTAAGATTCCCTGGTTTTCCTCTACCTCGGCAGTTAGGCGTTCCTTGCATTGGCTACCAACATGCCACTGGGTCACATTTAAAATGTCACATTTAAAATAATCTGTTTTTAAAGTACTTCCATGGTTTACAAACTCACTATGTCGCTCAGAAAGTACAGATCCATCAGCCCTCCTGACTTCTCCAATCTCCAATATTCCTACCTCCCATTGTGCCACTAGAGGTGACAGACATGTTTCTGTGTTGGTCCCTCGTTTGCTGAATTATCTTCCTTTTGACATTCAATGTTGAAATCCTTTTTGAGTTTTTGTAAAGCTCTTAAGAAACATCTCTTTGGCTGAAATAATTTGTTTTAATGGGAACATGATCATGCTATGTTATTCATGTATCATCTTTTTGTTTCATCTGTGCCCAGATGCCATTTACTGCCGATACCTTTTAGTTATGCACAATATAAATATTATAAAAAAGCATGGCAAATGGCAAGAGGGGGTGTTCTGGGATTTAGGCCCTGTGTCCAAAGGCTGTAGCTCTCAAGAATGACATTTTGAATGGGGACACTAGTCAACCCCCCTTGATAAAAAGACTAAAAAGTTGGAGGAAGGGTTTACCTTGAGATTACAAATGTTAGATGTGCCCTCCACAGCCAGGGACATTATCCTTTTTACAGGCCCTTGGCTCACTATCGCAGTTGCATGTTTAGTTAGCTGGCAGTAAGAAATAAGTTTAACTGGTGCCTCAGAATAGTAAATGTTATAGAAATCTATTCTACAATTTGTGTTCACCCTCACCTCAGTGCAGTCATCAGCAAGCAATGGGTATAACAGGCTTCAGAAGATGTTAATGAAAAATACAGCTTTTACAATTTGTCCTACCTTTGTCGTGTGGGGAAGGATAGTATCACATCAGAATCCGAAGTTACTTTCCTTTTATGCTCAATCGCAGAGGTAAAGAAAACAGCAGGTGTGTTCTTACGGAAAGATGATGTGCCATTGCTCCCTATGTAGATGATGTTTGTCTTGCCTGCATTGAGGTGAAGCCAGTTTGGTGGTGTGGGAAAAGATAGTATCACACCAGAATCCTAAATTTCTTTCTTCCTATGCTCAATCAGAGAGGTAAAGAAAACAGCAGAGGTGCTCTTACAGGAAAATGATGTGCCATTGCTCCCTATGTAGATGATGATTGTCTTGCCTGCATTGAGGTGAGTCCAGTTTGGCCCATGCACTTCCCTAGCATGTGGAGGTGAAATCCCACGTTATTAAGCTAGTCTGGCATATGATACATGAACAGATACATCTTTCGACCATCTATGTATGTTTTATTATCACAGATACCAGGCGTGAAAGCTTACAACTGGATTTCTTGCCAAATCTAAATGTATGCACTATTTAGAAATGTCAGTATCTTTTGTAGTTTTAATTTTTAAGCAATGCTTTTAGAAATAAATACATTGTAATAAATAACATGATAAAACATCTTTTTGAGATAATAATTTCAAGTGAAAATGCAATATTTTTAAAGCAACTGAATCCTCAATATGCACACTCTTGCTAGTAGCAAAATCCGTTTTTATCAATCAATTATATAGCCTACACAGTAAAACGTATGCAAGAAACGAATACATTGTAAAAATGACATGGTAAACAACCTTTTTTGATAATAACTCCAGTGAAAATGCAAAAACAATCATGTACCTGGTGTACTTCTTAAATACATATTTTTAATTGTAATTTATTGAAAATGCTTATAATTTATTAGGATAATTTTGTATTAGTTATTGTCAGCACTAGGGGGGCTCTCCTCACCTGAGTCTTCACTGGAGATTTTCTCTGAATGATGGTCTGGTGCAGGTGAGGATCCCTTCTTGCGAGACGACTCGTAGTCCTCGTAGAGGTAGGTATACCTCGAGATGAAGCCACTATGCTTGTGAGTATATTATTCAGGCAAGAGACCTCCTCCCAAGATAAACCGTAATCAAAGGGAAAAAGCTATGGCTGGCTTAAAAATCCCTTCATCGAAGTGCAAAGCCGGTGGGATCCTCTCTCCTCCGAGAATTTATGTAGATATGCTTAACTAGGGTGACCAGACGTCTGGGTTTTCCTGGTACAGTCCAGGGAAATCACCCAATGTCCCGGGGTGCCAGGAGTTTTTTTATTTTACAAACCCCGTCCGGGGTTTTGCCTATGATCCCTTTTTTTGTCCGGACCTGATTTCGAAAACCCAAAATCAGGTCCCGGCACAAATCTTCCTGGGCGAATGGGGGCGTGAAATGCTTTTCACGCTCCCATTTCCTCCCCTTTCACCTCCCCGGGCTCTCCCCCAATGAGAGTGGTGTGCCTGTTAGCACACCCCATTCCTGCCCCCTGCAACTGGCCAGCAACAAAGAAGCAGGACTAAAGTTTTACTTTAGTCCTACTTCTATTTCCATGGCCCGGTCCGGGTTTTTGTTTTTAAAATCTGGTCACCCTATGGTTAAGGTATGAGAGTCCTTGATAAGTAAAGCTGGAAGTTCTCAGAGGAGCCACGGTACATTGGAAAGTGCGAGCGGTAAGTAAAGCAATAGCTTGCCAAGAAGGCACCCGGTCGAGAGAAGAAGCAGCGGGAGGAGTGCAAGCCAAAGTAAAGGGAAGGAGGCGAAGGCAACAGGAAGGACAAGAGAGAGATTGTGTAAACAGGCAGAAGAATAATGGTAGGAGGAGGAAAGCAAATCTGCCTGGTACAAAATGCAAGAGCGAGAAAAAAGGATAGCACACGCTGAGCGTGAACAGCATCTTACCCGAAACAGAGTGAACTGGGTTGCAACGCCGCGATTGGGAGAAAGCCGGCGTTGATAAGGATGGCGACGGCCATCTTAAAAAAGACTGGACCGGTCCTTCTAGTGCGGAGGAAACGTCGCGTAACGTTAATGGCAGTTCAGATGCCAGCGTTTTCATAAGCTCCAGGGAGACGGGCTGATGACAGTATGCCCCTTTTGTTCGGTGTACGTCCAGGTTTCCCTGGGTGTACACGATGGAACCGCGGCAATAAAATTGGGGCATGAATGTATGGATTTGGTTCCCAGGAGTCTTCTGAATCAGGGTATCCCTTCCAATGAACCAGATACTGTAGTTGTCCTTTATAGTAGGGGGAATCTAGTATTTGGGACACTTCATACTCAGTAGGTTTAGGATCCAGTGTTGGTATGAAGTCCTTCCTTTTACATCCATGTGTATCTGGGATGTATTGGTGCAATAATGCAGCATGAAACACTGGGTGTAGCCTTTTCAGAAAGGATGGGAGTTTCAACCGAAACGCTAAAGGATTAAAGGCATGGTCTAGTAAAAAATGTTATTGTCCCTACGGGTCGGCCATGTTTTTTTAAGCCTAAGTGGCTCGATTTTGGAAAACTTTCCTATGGACCTTACCTGAGTTTTCGTCCATTAAACGCACGTGAAAACAAGCACCAGGGAGCCGCCATTTTCTGATAATCCTATCATTTCCCCCATCGCCCTGGCTGACCTGCTTTTGCGGCACTAAATCAATACCCCCGCCCCTGAGCCTGACATTATCCAAACATTCATATTCCCCGCCTCTCTCCATGACGTTACTGTGCTGCGTAGGCAAACGCGCCCAGTCGTCTTCTACGCGACTCCACACAGAACCCGGAAACCAACACAGACCATCTCACAACACAGCGCGCCACAATTCGGAATATGAAACTGTACTTTAAAATCAAACAGCAACACGGTACATTTGGTAAAGTACATTTATTTTACATTAAATGTTTAGAGAATATTATTTTCTTTTATCTGTATCCGCCATAGTAAACAGGGTGTTGCTTTTCGTTAAAAGAAGCATTTTGGAAGCACGGTGAACCGCAAGGCTGTTCCATCAACTAGGCACTAGTCCATCGTAAAGGTTGATATGTTGCTTCTAGCCACTAGTACAGCGTAAGGGCATGTGGGCCCTTGGCGATCGTCCCATAAAATTGTCAGTGTGCTCCAGTTGTTCACACGAAGCTGCAGGTGTCTACTGTAAAAGCCATCTGCTGGTGTCTCAAACCGATGGCAGTAGCAGAAGGGAAGCAAATACCTGTTATGAAAACAAAAAAATAATAATTAGTCTCGCCAGCCGATCTTCATTAATATTACTTATTTTATTTATTACAGCCGATCAGAAACTATTTGCTTGCAAGGATAGTTCAATGGAGTATGTTCGGCTCTAAAATCAATGCGAAAAGTAACGAAATAAATCGAGGCCAACACACAATGATAAACGACAGTTAGCCTACATGCGTGAGGAATGATATGATATATGATATGGCATTTGTAACGCGCCTATACTCAAGTGTTTCTAGGCGCGACGAGGCAGGTGGGGAACAAGGGCAGACAGACAACGATCCTACTAGGCCAGGTGTCTTTCTGATCGTGCATGGGGAAGGGGGGAGAGGGGGAAAAAGTGCTGTACATGGTTAGTTGAATACAAATTAAATAATAGGGCCAGCTGGTGGCAAGTGCAAGGTAAATGCCGGGAGAAGGGGCTGAAGGATACAGAGACAGTCCCGTAGTGCAGGTAGGCAGTGCAGGGAAAAGTGACTGGGCCAAGGACCGAGATCGTTGAGACCAGTGGACCTGCATTCCCATGTGCCCACTACGAACACGTTTTCCTTCCTTTTCCTAGCTCTTCATTCATTCATTTATTCGTGCAACCATTCATTAAATCTTCATTCCGGTATAAAAGCGTGTAAACATTTACTTACATTATATTTGAAATTTCCATTGTGTCTCTTCGTAATGCAGTCTGTAAAACGGACCGTGCTCTTGACAACGATTTTTCGTATACTGAACTAAAATGAAACTCGGTCTAGTTTCTGAATTTTCTGCCTTATCGTCTCTTACGTTATTGCGCACCCCCTTCAAATGTAGTTCTTTCGGCATGGTCCCTGTCTCAAGGTCAAAAAACAATAGACCCTTATACTTCCAGTGCGACTTGTGGGCCTCATCTGGGCACGAGCTGAAAATCAAAGCCGCTGTCCTTCGCATTCTTTATTTGCAACATCACGTAGTATAGGCATCTGTGAGAACTTGAAGTTTAGAATCCGTCTATGTAGTGCGCCTCAATGTGCAAATGCGAACTGGCTTCTCTCCCAAATGCCACGGCCCGCTTGGCTGGCGCGTTCTAAGTGCCCCAATTTTGTCCCCGTTGTCTGCGAGCTTTGCAGCCCAAATTGAGACATTTAATTTTTGGCGGAAGGTCAGGGAAAGTAAAAAGTACCACAGGAGTTGAGTTAAAAGTGAGATTTATTGTTTGTTTATTTGTTTTATTATTTGCAATACGCAAGCCTCCCCTCCGTTAACAGTGCGCAGTATTTACATTTACATGAGATGAGACATGAGAAAAATATATACATACACATATATGAGGTGAATAGAGAGAATTCAAAGATGACACCCAGCTTGTTCGCCACCCATTATGGTGAAGGTAGGGGTTAGGGTTACAGGTACACTGTACTATAACATTTATTTACAAAAAGACAATCGTATTGCAATTATTTAAACCGGGATTTGTACTTCACAATCAGCTGTGCTTTGGGTGGGCATGGCACAGTCGCAATGTTCGGTGGCAATGGATCACTGCTCTGCACAGAAACGTCCAAAATTCCATATCTGTGCTTCTCTAACACAGCAACAATAAGGCCTTTCACAAAGTCGAACTGCATTTCATCATAGACTGGTTTGATCACCCATTGCTTACTTCGTTTTGAAAACACCTTAGTGTAGCGAGGCATCCTTACTTTATCCCTAGTCCTAGATTGTTCACGTCCGACATTGCTGTTATGGGCCAAGACCGCTAGTAGAGTGCGATGTTTCATGCCCCGAAAGCTAAAATGCAAGCGCTTTGGCCTGTACTTTAGGCACATATTGTGGAACACCTCCAAATCTCCTGTGTGACAGAATTCTGTCAGTCCCCTCAAATCTCTTGATAGAGTTTTGTCGAAAACAATCTTCTCAATGGCTTTGTGTGTCGGTGAAGATGGAATCAACCACTTCTTCTTCCGTGCCTCCTCTGGGGACAAAGGGCCATGTTCACATTGGTGGAAATGTTGATTTGCTGTCCACCGGTGAACGTTGGTACAGTGGTGCATCAGTGACCGCCATTTTTCAAGTAGTATTTCCACTGACCCTTCACAAGTTTTTGAGCTCCACCAAAGATGGTTGGTGATAGAATGGGACCGCTGCAAAATACTTTCAAAACCTTTTTTTTTCCCTGCAGACGAGATTTTCTTATTGATTGATTTAGCAAGATGCCATACGTCAAATTGATGTTTAATATGTGGGAACTGCTCTCTCATTGTCTTAGCAATTGAAATGTGTCTATCCTTGTCTATGAGGTCGATGTGCATTCCCCTTGATTGTAGATATTACACTGATTTTATAAATCCTAGTTTCTCCATGGCCACTGACGATGTACATTGTGTTACCTGCACGACCACCGAACTCACAATTTTCTTACTATCCATGTCCAGAAAGTGGTAGGTGCAGTACTTGGCAGAAAATCCAGGGCTGTCGCACTGTCCATCGCCGGCTAGCCTGAATCGTTTGCCTTCGAATGTACTTGCTAGAGACAATTGTTCAATTTTCCAAGCATCACTAATGGCCGGAAACAGATAATCACGTTGGTATATGTAGTACAGCGCTTTAGAAATGAAATGGAGTCCCACAAACTGAAAGAAAGCCTCTAACTTTCTAAAACTGGAGCCACTAAAAAGTGATGCAGCTGCACACAGTAGATTGCCTGCTGGCAGTTTCCCCAGCATCGGTTGTGCAGACCATGAGAACCTATGATTTAATTTACAGGTGGCATTTATTTTGACGTTACTGCCTTTTATTTGACGAGTCACATTAATCAATGGCTTCACACATACTTTCCCTCTAATGGAATGCACACATTTCAGCATACTTATAATTTCCATCAAACAACTGTTGAATACAATGTATTTGCTCTCTTTCATTAGACCGTCATCCTGCGTCAACGTTGTTTCGGCCTGTGACTTTGTGGAGATTTCAACACATTGGAAAGTAATATCGCTGATATTAAGTTCTGATGCGTCTATGGATGCTGCGGCTGGTTCATTCTCTGTCATTTTGACATCTATTACTTCAACATTGATGGGAGAACACAACAATGTTGACAGGTTTTTTGGTGGCAAATTTTTGGCGGGTGTAGATTGTGTGAATTGATCTGCAACCACTTCAGAGCTATCTTCAATACATTCAATAACATCTTCTTGTGGTGGTGCGGTCGCACTGTAGCTATGGTCCAATGCAACTTTGCTGTAGTCTCCAAACACAGTTAATTCATGTTCTGGCCATTTGACATGAGCATCTCGAGCCTGAACACGCCTCGCCTGAATTAATAGTTCCTCCATAGTGTACACGGTCTGGTAAGCCACATCTCTCATTCGCTTCACTGTCTGTGTATGTATAGTTCTGACACCCACGGTAACTGGAGGAGAGATTGGAAAAGGGATGTTCAGTTTAAACACATGATAAAGTGTAGTACAATTGACTGGAAAAAAACATAAAATAGTCCCAAGCACAAACATTTTTTTAAAGTTATGAACTGTTTGTAACTAACCTTTTTTTTTTGCAACTTTTTTGACTCGACCTTCAACATCTGCATGCTGTAGCTCCGATTCGTTTCCGCATGTCCTCCCTTCCTCTTGCGCTGCAACGACTATATTTTCTGTATCCGCATAGTCAGCACGGAATGAGGCTCCATCGTCTCCCTGAAACATAGTACTTTCATTACTATGTATCAAAATATTGTTAGCATAAAACACACGTGAGGACGAACACACGGGTACATCTCAATAGCCAAACACGATTTAAACATTGTGTGCAACAATCAAACGACAAGTATTCGACCAGTGATGATCTATTTCGATGGAGCTGTCAGTATCCATACCTCTGGCTCTGCATGGACTGCCATGAATGGTTGTATTGGAGAGGAGGCATCCGCATCTCCCTGAAACACAGTACTTGCATTAGTATGCTTTTCAATATTGGAAACACAACACACACTTGGGGTCGACTGCACAGGTACATGTAAAGAGATAACCACAAATGATGCATTGTTCAAAAGAATCAAGGAAAATCTAAATATGATCACATTTCATCGACTTATTTCTCCGATTCCTTTACATCTGCATCATCTAAATGAGATGTTGTGATTGTGGTGGAAGCTCCGTCGTCTCCCTGAAACACAGTACTTGAATTAGTATGGTTTTCAATATTGGAAACATAACACACACTTGGGGTCGAACGCACAGGTACATATAAAGAGATAACCGCAAATGATGCATTGTCCAAAAGAATCACAAAAAATCTAAATATGATCACATTTCATCGACTTATTTCTCCGATTTATTTACATCTGCATCATCTAAATTGGATGTTGTGATTGTAGTGGAAGCTTCGTCGCCTCCCTGAAACACAGCACTTGCGTTAATAGGGAGGAAAGTATAGCAAATGGAATCACGTTATATGATCACGCATGATGGCGCTGTCATTATCCATACCTCGTGCTGCTGAAGAATATCTATGGATGTTGCAAATGTAGTGCGCACTTCCGAAAGCTGTTGCGCCGATTCGTATACGCATGGTCCCGCTTCCACCTCCCCTGGAATTACTTGAATGTCAGGCTTTGCATCAAGTGCAGGGGTTGACGCTCCATCAACTGCCTGAAACATAGTACTTGCATTAGTGAGGATTACAAGATTACAATAGTGAAAATATAACAAACACCTGGGGTCGACAGCACAGGTACATATCAACGGCTAACCACGAATGAAACATTGTGTAGAACAATCAAACGACAAGAATTCCAGCTCTGATGATGACGCTCGATGGAGCTGTCAGTATCCATACCTCCTGCTGGTGAAGAACATCTAGAAATGTTGTAGATGTGGCGGACGCTTCAGCATCTCCCTGAAAGACAGTATTTGCATTAGTATGGATAGCACTAATTATAACTGAAAACAAACACCAGTGGACGATAACTAAGGTGTATATCAATTGGAAAACACTAACCAAACATTCGGTAAAATAATTACACGATAAAATAAAACTATTACTTGACATGCATAAAACAAGTCTGTAGAGGATTAGCCTAGTAAGATTACCTGATACGCGCTAGAAGTGGTTGATAACTGCGACCACGTCAAGGATGTAGAATGTTCTTGCTTCAGATTCAAGGGATAGTCAAGAAGTTGTAAAGGTAAATTAATGATTGATAATGAAATGCCAATATTAAAAATAGCCATGTAAGGCGACAGAATACTTGAAAAATGCTCAATACAGCACAGTTCCCTGTTCCCATATATATACATTGCATTTGTGGGTTATGAAATCGAAAAAGAATATATTGATAAATGTCATTATTCAAAAAACTATACACTCATATCAATATCGAAATTATTACAAGGGATAGAACACCTATAATATAAATTAATCCGTTCGGATACCTACACACTACCGCAAGGCCTAAAGCTAAATCCGGACACTTGACTCACCGGTGGCGGAATGTGGACGAATAAAGTGGGAATAGCGTTTTCGAGCAATTTCCGTGTCGTTCGCCGTTTATTCTTCTTTGTTACCCAAGATGTTGTGTACATGTCCAAGGAAAAGTGCCGGCTGCAGATGCGGTATCGATCACCCCTCTTGTCCTGTAAGACTTGTTGGACTCTACTTTCCAGCTCATCCAGTGGATATCCGCAATGTCTGACCATTTCTCTTATTCGATCAACAGTTTTCGGGAATACATGCATTTTAGTGCCTTCAGATTTCACATGGGTCTTCGAAGGGCAACCGCTAATCGAACAGGCAGGCATTGTTGATAAATCTGAAAAGTAAATATCAACATTATTATACAATCTTCAAGAATAAAGATTTGATACAAAAGTAAATGAATCATACAATGATCAATGCAAGGTTTGTTTTGGTCGCAGGAACTATACCAGTTCATTATGTGCGGCTTAGTATTTGCATAAGTTGCAGAAATGTATAAATGATGTGACTAAAATCTGAACATGTGACTCATCCCTTGGATGTTCTGTATTGCACGAGAAGGAAACATGCTTACATTATAGACTCGACCCCCGAAGGATGCAATTCGATGACAATAGACACAGATGAAAATAAATAGATCTATTGATAGCATAGCAATGGAAACTCAAGTCAATAGCAATGAGACCAATGAACATAGCACTATTGTGTACTCAACTCGCAAATAGATAGAAATTTAAAAATCTGCGAAATATGACTAGGATACATGGCCTTACCTTGACCAACAAACAGTTGGATTCAGCAAGCAGAGCAGTATGTTGCAGGAGAATAGGTGGGTGGCCACAGGTAGCACACTGATGGCTTTGCTCTAAGCGGTCACAGAAGTTCACGGATAGCACAACGACGAGCAGATTAGCGTAGATCTCAGTGGTTGCCAGGTAACACGTTCAGGAGTTGACTTGCAAAGCACAAAGATGTTCTCATGAGACATATCAAGTGGTTTATAAAGTATTAGAAACAGGGGTGTGTTTGTGAATGAATGACGTATGTATGTCGTGGTCTTAGGGGGCGGCCTACTTCAAGGGGAGGCCTGGCTGGAGACACGGGGTCTGAGGAGGCCATGTGACCGATGGCTCCTTGGCGTGGGATACCTTTTGAAGTGTACATGTAGTTTGGCACCTTGGCCTTTCGCGCCCCTGACAGCGCGCATCCACTGGCGCGAACCGCCTTTGATAGAGGGGGGTGGGATGGATGGGCCTGGGGCGTGCAGATAAGGCACAGGAAGACTGCTGAATGGAGACACACTTATGTGGATTGTAGGGGGGCGGCCTGCTTCAAGGGGAGGCCTGGCTGGAGACACGGGGTCTGAGGAGGCCATGTGACCGATGGCCCCTTGGCGTGTGATACCTTTTGAAGTGTACATGTAGTTTGGCACCTTGGCCTTTCGCGCCCCTGACAGCCCCCCATGCCAGCGCTCACCCACTGACGCGAACCGCCTTTATATCAATATATAGTATATCGCCTTTATGTCAATGATAGTATATCGTTGCTTATCAATAACAAATGCCATATAACGGAGATTCTTGTGAGCACAGACCCACACTTCAACGGTGTATTATAGTGGTCAAGACCCTAAGGCCTGTATAATCCAATGGTAATTGTTAGTATAGATATATGTGTGACTTTTATAGAGACATAACCTACTGAAAGACTTTGAACAAGTGTTATTTAGTGCATGCATTATCGAGAATATGTTATGTTAGCTTAGATAGATAGTGACCACCCTGCTTCACAGTGACCAGACCTTCACTCATTCGGAGCACAGATGTCTGACGTCCATCCTCGAACGCGGTGTCCAAGCCTCCCGAGGAGCCACCATGTAAAGGAACGATAGGCCACCAGCCTGTACCACCTGTGAAAAGGAATGAAACAAACTGTTTTTAAATGACCAAGATAAGTTTAATAAACGTTTGTTGTCAATGACAATTCTTGTAACTAATGGCATTCTGCACGGACAAATGCTATCTAGACAATGCACACTATTGAACGACTTACATGCGTTACAATGATATGTAGATGTAATTTTGGATATAGTAGAAGAACATGAAATAGGAGTGGCATGACAAGCAGAGTATACTTACTCATTACTCGGATTACGAGGACGAACAGTTGCGCGAAGTTCGTGCATAAGCACCATCATTATTCTCAACACGGGCCGTGTGAGGCAGGCTGCCCTGAAGTCTGGCAGCTCGGTGATGCATTGCGGTCGTGGCTCGCCTTCCGAAATGTAGGCCAGGCATCCCGAGTTTTCTCGGCAGCAGCAGTTCTCGTCCTCAGTTGGCATTAGCTCGCATCGATTGCATGTGCACCAGGTGGAGACGCCGTCAATGCGACTAAGCCCAGGATCTTCATCTGTTGATTCGTCCTGCCAACTGCTGTCCGAATCCCCATCGTTTTCGCGTGCTTCCCTTTCCAGTAGTTCCTCCTCGGTATACTAGGGCTTGTACATGTAGGGCATTATTGTAGCCATTGTGTGTTAAACAAACTAAAATAATTTATAGCGGTGGTACTGGTATCTGTTCACACAGGCTACAAGCGGTGAAGGTATCTGACCAGAGCACTGAAACGAGTCACAGAATACTCAAAGTAACACAGAGAGAGGAATGGAATCGAAAATCTGCCGCTGTGTGTTGTGAAACGGTCTGTTTATACTTATTGAGGAAAGAGGCGTCCTGCCATTTCCATGGTGACACGTCATTAGCTGAAGCGCAGCAAATGTTGACACAAGACGTGCTTTGGCGTTGGGAAATGGGCGGTACGAGTCTGCTGATGACAGGCTCAGGGGCGGGGGATTTGATTTAGTGCCGCAAAAGCAGGTCATCCAGGGCGATGGGGGAAATGATGGGATTATCAGAAAATGGCGGCTCCCTGGTGCTTGATTTCACGTGCGTTTAATGGACGAAAACTCGGGTAAGGTCCATAGGAAAGTTTTCTAAAATCGAGCCACTTAGGCTTAAAAAAACATGGCCGACCCGTAGGGGCAATAAAAATTTTTACTAGACCATGCCTTTAATCTTGGTCAGAATTTCGTAAGGCCCTATGTAACAAGGTGACCACTTGGAAGGGTGAACCCATCTGGGTAAGTATCTGGTGGCCAACCAAACCTTGGATCCTACTTCCCATTATATGATTGCATGTTGATGAGCTTTGGATAAATCCCTTAGAAGAGAATCAATCGTTGGTATGTTTGTGGTTGGGAATGCCGGAAGCGGTAGAAACCGGGGAGGGTAGCCGTAGGTGCAGAAGAACAGAGTCATGCCAATGGTGGTATGGATTGCGTTATTGTAAGCAAATTCTGCTGTAGGTAAAACGTCTACCCAATTGACTTGTTTAACGGTGGCAAAGCATCACAAGTATTGCTCCATTGTGGCATTGAGTTGCTCCATCTTCCCGTTTGGCTGCGGATGATAACCCGATGAGTGTGCTCTTTCGATACCGAGTAAGCTACACAATGGGGGTCATTCCGAGTATGGAGGTAACCATGCTGCTATTAGCGGCATGGCTACCCCCATACCGGGTACGGGGTCCGGGTTCCTAGAATGAGGAATTACTGGGCCATTCCGACCTTGGAGGGCCCGGTAATTCCTCATTCAAGGAACCCATCCCCATTCCCAATCGAGCCCCCATAGGTCTCAATGGGAATGGGGAGCATGCTAAGAATGGGCCCGTTAATAACAGGCCAGTTGTTAGCATGCTGGACCGCCCGTGGGACCCGCTAAGGATGCGTGGTAAAACCAGGCATCCTTAGCGGGTCCCACGAGCGGAACTCGTAATGAGGCGGTAGGGGGATAAGAGGGCCGGCAGCTCTACCACCCCCGTTAACTCCCTACCACCAAGGTCGTAATGACCTCCAATGTCTTCCAGAACTTGGAGGTAAATTGGGTCCCTCAGTCAGACGTAATAGCGACTGGTAGTCCGTGTAGATGGAATACTTTGTGAAGAAACGTGTTGGCTGTTTCGGAGGCAGTGGGTACTCCTGGTAGAGGAAGAAAATGTGCCAATTTAGAAAAGGAGTCCACCACTACCATGATAACTGTTTGACCTCTCGAGGGAGGAAGTTCAACCACGAAATGCGTGGAAATGTGGCTCCATGGTCTGGTAGGAAGTGTTCTTTGTTCCAATAAGCCAGTTTGCCCATTAGGTATTTCCATTGACAACATACCGGGCAGGATTTAACGTATTCTTTGGTATCCTGGCACATTGACGACCACCAAAAGTAACGCTGGATAAGATCCAAAGTAGCATTGAAACCCTTGTGTCCTGCAGCAGGACCTTGGTGACACAAGGACATGGCTCTTTGTTGGAGAGACATTGTAGAGAGGACTAATTGATCCTGATGGAACAGAAGTCCATCTTTATTTTTCAAAGATGAAAAGCACGGTTGATGTTCCACTAGATGAGAGGTGTTTTTAACTTCCTGGAAAAAGGACGTAACAACGCAAAGGAATTTGTTCCTTGAAAAAAGAGATTCTGTCCTAGTGGTTGTGGTGATTCACCTGACCATATCCTTGAGAGACCATGAGCTAGTATGCTCTCTGTTCCTGGGATGTAGGTGATCTTGAAATCAAATTGAGCAAAGAAGAAAGCCCAGCGGGCTTGTCTGGCATTCAGACATTCCATTTGCTGCAAGACTCGCAGATTCCTGTGGTCAGTGCGAATCTCGAACAGTTGAATTGCTCCTTGTAAAAGATGACGCCACTCCATGCAGGCTTTTTTCATCGCCATACGTTCTTTCTCTATAACAGAATAGTTCAATTCGTTAGGAGCAAATGTTTTAGAGAGGTAAGCTATGGGGTGTTCTTGTCCGGCTATAGCTTGCTTGAGGACAGCTCTTAGGGCTCCTGCCAAGGCATCTGTTTCTATGATGAATTGTAGTTTTTGGTCAGGCTGTCTGAGTATAGGGGCTGAGCAAAAAAACAATTTTAGGTGACCGAATACCTCTTCTTCCTCTGATCCCCACTGGAATTGAACATGTTTTTTGAGTAAACTCGTAATGGGCAGGACGATCATGGAGAAGTTTGGGATAAATCTCCTATAGAAATATGCCAGTCCTAAGAAGCATTGTACCTCTTTTACTGAGCTAGGAGCTGGCCACTCCAAAATCGCTGAAACTGTGCGTGGATTAGATATGCCTTGGTCTGATAGTACAAAATCCAGATAGTGAATGGTTGCGACATGAAATAGACACTTTTCTGGTTTAACTAGTAGTTGGTTCTTTGCCAGCCTGTCCAGAACTGTGTTGACATGTAAGTGGTGAAGATCTTTTGTCTGGGAAAAAATGAGAATATCATCTAAATAAATGATAACAGATTGAAACAAAAGATCAGAAAACAAACGGTCCATAAATCTCTGAAAAACTGAAGGTGCGTTTACCAAACCAAAGGGCATTACTCTATACTCAAAGTGGCCATAAGGAGTTCTGAATGCAGTCTTCCACTCGTTTCCGTGTCAAATTTGTTGAAGATGATATGCTCCTCGGAGGTCAAGTTTGGTAAAGATGACTGATCCCTGGACTGCTTTTAGGATCTCCTTAATGAGCGGCATAGGGTATGTGTCCTTTGCTGTTATACAGTTGAGTCCTCTATAATCGATACAGGGCCTGAGTTCCTGTGCATCCATCTTAGATATAAAGAAGAGTGAGGCCTCTGCAGTGATTTCGAAGGACGGATGAGACAGTTCTGCAGATTGGAGTGACGGTATTCCTTGAGTGCTGTCTTCTCCACAAGCTCCAGGGAGACGGGCTGATGACAATTATACTTATAATTTTAATCTGAATTGTTGTTTTCATTTGTTGTGGTTGATTTCACAATTTTCACAATTTTCATTAATTTCAATTATCAATGTGTCATCTTGACATTCACTTTTTTTTCCCAGATATATTGTTACATAGAAATGGTTGCTTACATCATGCTGTCCATTGATTATGAAAGATGCATATTTGGTTGCTGCTTTTTTACATAGACCACTATTATAGCCCAATCTTGTGTTGGAAAAATATTGTCAGAGGTACATGGGTAGATAGATGTACAGGAGGTACTGAAAGTAGACTAATATTTACAAAAAAAAGTTTAAACTCCTGTTAAAATGGAATGACATGTAGTACAATGAACAGCAACATAACTGCTAAAGAAACTCTTTTGGTCAAACAGGCCACCTCATAGCTTCCAGAGAGAGACACAGTGGAGGCAGCGCATATTGAAGAAGAAGTACTGTATTGGAAGAGAAGTGCACAATCCCTGCACTTTCCCGGAATTCCACACACCTCCTGGTCCCACCTATATCCCTAGCCCTTAAACTTCTATAGTGCACTGTCTGTTGCGTTCCACTTCCTCTATACCTATTGAAATATCCTAGGCTTACTCTTTTTGCCACCAAAGTGCCACTCAGGAGTCAAAACTAGGGGTGGTCTAAGCACCATCTAAGCACCGAAAGTACTGAAAACACTCAAGGTATGAGCCAAATATATTTAGCCTCACTAAGCACAACAATAGCACCACCCATATACCAAACTAGAAGTGGCTCTAAAGACACAACTATGCAGCCTACCAATACCTATTCTACCTCTTCAATACCTTTCTTCTCTCTTTACTCAGTGAATCACAATCATTTTTCACACTAGCTGGTGCAAAATGACCACCTATGATCCAAATCTTAAAGGGGTAGTCCAGCTAAAAATGTTATTTAAAAAATAGATAGGCAACATAAAAAAAAGACTAGCACTTTTTTTTTAAACTTCCTATGTAAAATTTTGAGCTATTCAAGCTCAAAATTCGCAAAAGCAAGCACATGGGCGCATCCATTTTGTGAAATGGATGCCCGCCTGTGCTGGCTTTTGCTTTTGCGGCACTAATGAAGGAAAAGCCAGCCAGCTGTAGTAAACAAAAGCTACCGCTGGGTGGCTTTTCCTTCATTGGTGCTGTACGTGGAGGACGGGGACCGGAAAGAAAAACCGCAGCGTTTTCAAACACAACCGCGTTGTGTTTCTGCCTGCTGTGGCTATCACTTTGGGTCTCCGGTGCTCCCCCAGGCTTTTCACCCAAAGTGAAAGCCAAGGCAGGCAGAAACACAACGCGGTTGTGTTTACATGCCGCGGTGTTTCTGCCTACAGCTGATTTCCCATTTGGGGCTCTCGGGCTCCCCACGGGGGGCCCGAGAGCCCCAAATGGGAAATGCTAAATGCTGCAGTGTTTCTGCACCGGAGACCCAAAGTGATAGCCACAGCAGGCAGAAACACAACGCGGTTGTGTTTGAAAACGCTGCGGTTTTTCTTTCCGAGTTTCTCAGGCTCCTCCGAGCCGGAGGAGCCTGAGAAACTTGGAAAGAAAAACTGCAGCGTTTTCAAACACAATAACGTTGTATTTATGTGTGCGGTAGCTTCAAAAGCGACCGCAAACATAAATACAACGTTTTTAAAGCTGCGGTTTTATTTCTAAGTTTTCCGGGCTCCTCCAGCCCGGAAAACTTCGAAAAAAAAACGCAGCTAGTGCTTATTTAAAAAAATAAATAAATAGCACTTACCGAGATTCAGCTGCAGCTTTCCTGCTCTGGTCTCCGGTCCCCGTCCTCCGCACACAGCACCAATGAAGGAAAAGCCACCCAGCGGTAGCTTTTGTTTACTACAGCTGGCTGGCTTTTCCTTCATTAGTGCCGCAAAAGCAAAAGCCAGCACAGGCGGGGCATCCATTTCACAAAATGGATTTGCCCATGTGCTTGCTTTTGCGAATTTTGAGCTTGAATAGCTCAAAATTTTACATAGGAAGTTTAAAAAAAAAAGTGCTAGTATTTTTTTTTAGTGTTGCCTATCTATTTTTTAAATACAATTTTTAGCTGGACTACCCCTTTAAAGCAAATATAATGACTTGGTGATGCTAATATTTAGGGTAGATTCACAGTGCAGACTTTGTGGAATGTGCTAGAGCTGCATAAAGTGCAAGTCCTTGTGTCTTAGTTCCCCAGGCACTGGGCAACTAGTTCAACCTGCAAAACAATCCACTGGTGAAGTGAAATCAGCATGAATATTGCACCCCGGCTTATCTCCAAACATAACACCTGTCTGTTGGTCTGGTACTATGTTGGCCAAGGACATGCAATTGGACTGTTCCTCAGTTAGACTAGCTCAGATAGCTTGCAGGGAATCTATAGGGCTTCCAGATGAGGTTTCTGGCAAAAGGTGAGATGCAGATGCTATATAAAAACTTCTAATAAGTAAGTAAATAAGTAAATAAATAAAGCCTGCTACTCTGTATCTCTTGGGAATCAGGGACCACGATCATTGCATATTCTACTGTTCCTGATCTTCTTCTTCCACCTGTCATATCAGCTGCCCACTACGTGTGCAGCCCGCCCCTGTTTGGCTCTGGACTGTTCACATAGTCTACTCGCTTCTCAGGATACACCTACTTCTGCACTCCTGCCAGCCTGCGGCTTTATCGCAATCAAGTTCAGTTTGCCTTTACCGGGACATTCGGCTCAGTTGTTCTGAGTTTTTGTACTATCTGTTTTGTTTATTTTAATCTGCACTTCATTTTAGTCTATACTAGCATACTTGGTAGTTGTCTGTGCACTGCTTTTTTGCGTCTTGTTTTATTTTATTTTGTAATTACATAATGGTTTTAGTTATTTCTTCTTCCACTTTTAGAGCACTGCACTTCTTTTCATGCGGTACCTGTAATCCCATTATGATGCTTGGTGGTTGCCCGTGCATTGCTTTTTGGGGTCCAGGTTTTATTTAATGTTTTTGTTAGTTACATAATGGTTTAAGCTACTTGTTCTGTTCCTTTTCGAGAGCTGCCTGGACTGCTCTGGTCTGCGGTGTTGAAATTTTCTTCTACTCACTGCGAGGACCTCTGCCTATTGTGGGCGGGACAGCCTCTGTACCTGTCTGAGCAGAGTGTACTAGCTAATCTGTTCTCGTGACCTGCCAACCTCCCACTTCTCCCAACCCACAGATCGCCTGCACCGCAGGTGGTCCGTTGGTGGGACTGTCTGTGATGCAGTGTTTTATGTCGATATCAAATTAGCTGGGTATTGCCGCTTCTATGAACCTGCTTTTTTGTCATCGCTTATGTATGTTTCCTCCATGTTATCAGAGTTGTAAACATATTAACTCAGGAGGACCACCTCCATTTAGAAACTTAATTGGAAAGTGTATTCCAGGGGTGCGCGGGAAGTATCACACGCAAAAGCAGCAGGGTACGGGTATTTCAGGGGTGTGCAGGAAGTGTCACACGCGATTCCATCAGGGTACGTGTATTCCAGGGGTGCGTGGGGAGCACCACACGTCCTCCCAGGTGTTCCCTCTACACCCTCCACGGCCCCTGCAGGCGGCCCACACCACAGGGGCCTACCCTGCACATGTCCCGCAGGCAGCCCATCCACCATGCCCATGCCCCCCAGCCAACCCACATGTCACCTTGCACTACTGCCCACCAACGCATGTCCCCCTGCACCCCCAGCCCCCAGGGGCACCCTCCACCAGGCCCCCACTCATGTCCAACTCATGTCTCCCTGCACCCCCACCCCCCAGCATCCAGGGGCACCCTCCACCAGGCCCCACTCATGTCTCCCATCACCCCCACCCCCCAGCAGTGCAGGGGCAGCCTCCACCAGGCCCCCACTCATGTCTCCCACCACCCCCACCCCCCAGAAGTGCAGGGGCAGCCTCCACCAGGCCCCCACTCATGTCTCCCATCACCCCCACCCCCCCAGCAGTGCAGGGGCAGCCTCCACCAGGCCCCCACTCATGTCTCCCACCACCCCCACCCCCCAGCAGTGCAGGGCACCCTCCACCAGGCCCCCTCTCATGTCCAACTCATGTCTCCCTGCACCCCCACCCCCAGCATGCAGGGGCACCCTCCACGAGGCCCCCACTCATGTCCCCCAGCACCCCCACCCATCAGCATCCAGGGGCAGCCTCCACCAGGCCCCCACTCATGTCTCCCATCACCCCCACCCCCCAGCAGTGCAGGGCACCCTGCACCAGGCAACCCACTCATGTCCCCCAGCACCCCCACCCACCAGCATCCAGGGGCAGCCTCCACCAGGCCCCCACTCATGTCTCCCACCACCCCCACCCCCAGCAGTGCAGGGGCAGCCTCCACCAGGCCCCCACTCATGTCTCCCATCACCCCCACCCCCCAGCAGTGCAGGGGCAGCCTCCACCAGGCCCCCACTCATGTCTCCCACCACCCCCACCCCCCAGCATCAAGGGGCACCCTCCACCAGGCCCCCACTCATGTCCCCCACCACCCCCACCCCCAGCAGTGCAGGGGCAGCCTCCACCAGGCCCCCACTCATGTCTCCCCCCACACACACCCACCAGCATCCAGGGGCAGCCTCCACCAGGCCCCCACTCATGTCTCTCATCACCCCCAGCCCCCAGCAGTGCACGGCACCCTCCACCAGGCAACCCACTCATGTCCCCCAGCACCCCACCCCCCAGCAGTGCAGGGGCAGCCTCCACCAGGCCCCCACTCATGTCCCCCAGCCAACATGTCATCACAATATAGATCCCTGGCCCTTATGGTCAGTCTCCAAATGCCAAACACCCACATGAGTATTGCATCCACCCACTTAGAAATGGCAAAAACATGATAGAACCCCAATTGCAAGTTTGGAAAAGAACACATGTCCCTCACATACACCCAATGGGTGTCAGTGAATGTCAAAACCCATATCATGATATGCATGAAACCAATGAGATGATACTAGACATTGAAGTTTGAAGAAAAAATATGTATTAAAAGCAACATAGATTGAATCAAAAATAAACAAACAATAATGGAAATTTAAAATAAATAAACCAGCAGGTCCGGGAAATAATGCAAAACCACAAATCATAATCCAAAGGAAAGGTGTCCAAAGTCACAGTCCACAAAAGTAAATCCAATGGAAAATTAAAATCGAAAACCATTGCTCCATGGGTAAATCATAAAAAAAAATGAAAATCCAAAAGTCAACTATATACAGATAAACAATCCAGGGTCCATGATCCCAACCGAAGAAATTAAAACTATCTAATAACACTACCTAAAAAAAAAGTGTAGATCCAAAAATGTGGCCCATTGTCCAAAAGGTCCAAAAAAAATGCAAAACCAAAGGAAACCCAACACTAACTACAGAACTATTTACAAGGGCAGCGGGCTAGTCCGACGGCTCACTTCGGGATGTTCCGGGCCAGGGCATCATCGAACTCCTGCTCAATGTCCCGGAGGCGGTCCTCCTCCATGGCCCCGAGGATCCGCAGGGCCGTCCACATGTTCACCCCAAACTCCCTGCGGATCGCCTCGAGCCACTCGGCCCGCCTCAGGGCCCTCCGCATGGAGTTCTCCGCCCCGACCATCGTGAGCCGTGCCTCTTCCGCCCGCTGCTGCTCCGCATCTATGGCGTGGCCCAACCGCTGCCACACGGAAGACACTTCCCATCCTGGGTCCTCCTGCCCTCCGGCCGATGCCTGCCCCTCCAATGTCGAAGGCCCCGAGCCATCATGGCTCCCACCACGTTGCTGCTGCTGCTGTGCCTCTGCCCGTGCACTGCCTCCTGCTGCCTGCACATCCTCCTCTGGCTGGGGTGCAGTCGTTGATGTGGCCACCCCTGCTGGACGTCCGACTCCCGACTGTGGCTCCTCCACCAGCCTGGCCGCACCATCAGAGGCAGCTCCACAGGGCACCCAGGTGACTAATGGGTGGGAAGATGGCACGGAGGACGACTGGCGCATAGGGGGTTCAGTTGAGGAGGGGGTCGTAGCAAGCCCCATCAAACGGAGGAATCCGGCCTGGGTGACCTGTCCCAGTAGGCCGACGCGGTCAACGAGCCATTCGAGATGACGTGCAGTCTCCTCATGAAAAGACTGCAGGTCACCTCGCATGGCCCGTTGACGCAACGCCACACCAGTCAGGACAGGCTCAACCCGGACCCGGATAGCCACATCCGCAGGCAGAGGAAGGCCAGTTGTCGTGAGCTCATCCCCTGCCTGAAAACGGGTCTGGACGTAGGCATCCCTGCTGGTGCAAGATGATGCAGTGACAGGATCAGGGACAGGATTGCGCACAGGCACCTCCGCGGCGACCTGTGCTGCCTCCTGTCCATGGTCCTGCACTGCACCACTAGCACCAGTGGAATCCCCACCTCCAGACCCCGTCTCTGTTGCTTGCACAGCCTCCTCCTCCACCAAACCCCCCACCAACCTGGATGACTCCGTGCCATCTTCCCCCATTGGGCCCAGTGGGGTCCCAGCTGCCCCTTCTGCTGCCGAGGAGTCCAACTCCGACCTCCGCCTCTTGGACCTCCCCCGGCAGCTGTGGCCTGGGATGCGGCACTGGACTCCTCACTCCCCGACGAGATCACAACCTGGGAGGGGAGTCGGGCCTTGCGTCTCCGGCTGGCGGTGCGATGCCCGCCGCTGTGCTCCACAGCACCTTCTCCGCCCTCTTCATCAGTTGACGCTGCAGACAGGGAGAAATAAAACACAGGCATCAGGGCACTGCACAATGGACACATACACACATGACAGTTGCACATGAGTGGCATTGGCAAACCTCAGACATGGCATCACAATTGGCAACACACATGTCATTTCAACTTGCACACATGAGCCATACCACAGCCACATTGCAACTGCCAGCACCATCCATACACATACAACAGCATGAGCAGGCAAGGGTGAGCCAGACATCACATGCAACACAGGGAGTGCACTACACATGCACGCACACCACCACACTTGCATGCATGTGTACACCTCAGCCAACTGTCGCAGTGTTCAGATGGGCATCCATGTCACATCTGCCAATCAGGCTTCCACATCCCGCTGTCACATGCATCCATGTTGCATCACTGTTGCACCCTTGCCAAATACACACACATGCACATGTACACAGTGCTGATACATGCAGCTGAAAACAACATACATCCGTGACATCACGAACATGCCTACTTACATACACATTCATCCAAACATGTGTGCCCACACAACTGCATTTGGCATGCAAGCCTACACACACAAGCACCATCCATGTCTCACACATGACAGCCCTCGCATGTGTTAGCCTCACGGCCCTGTACACCCCCACCCATACTCGGCCCCATACAAACAGATGTGCAACCCGCACACTTTCGGCACATCACCACACGCACAGCTTACAATCATGATGCATGTACACTTACCACTCGACTCCAGATGGGTCTGCCTCTCAAGGACCTGGACGTGGAGCGCTGGGGATATGCGTTCCAGGACCCTCATCTGATCTTCCGACAAGTGGCCCCGGCGCCCCTTAGCATCCGCTGCCTTCAAGAGGCGCCGGGCCTTGTTCAGGGTCCTGGACCTGAAGTCCTCCCAGCGCTTGTTGACATGTTGGAAGTCGCGGACTGCCACCCCCTTTGCGTTGATGGCAGTCACGATGTTCGTCCAGATCCGAGTCCGTCCTTCCTTGTCGGCGCGCACACTTCCGAAGAGGGCATCATACTGCCCCAGGACTTGCTCCACCAGGACACCAACTTCCCTGGCACTGAAGCTGGTGCCCCTCTGCCTCTCTGGCCGGGGGTTGTCAGTGGTGCCAGATGTTGCAGTGCCCGACATGACAACCCCAGAGGCAGGAGTGGGTGGGCAACTGGGTCCTGGGGCTGGGCTGTGGAGTGATGGAATCCCAGTCGGGAGTCTTCGGTTAAAGCAGGGGTGGTCACAGCAACAGCACCCCTGGCTGATGTGCAGGCAGCAAATGGCAGGGCACGTGGGCAGCAGGCAGTCAGGCAGCAGCAGATGGCAGGTGGGAGCGTGCTCGGGGCTCTGGGGGGCAGTAAATTGGCTTTCTGGGCAGGAGCGTGGTCTTCCGTGTGCTTACGCGTGGCCAGCTTGATACGGAGTGATTTGGCACATGAAAATCCTGCACGTCTGCATGTAATTCGAGGAAAGGCCCTTAGCGCGTAAGCGCGTCTGCACGCATACGCGATTACATTGGCCCAAAGGCCCCCATGCGCAGCTATGACGTCACGTGCATGGCCGTAGAGAATGGCACTTGTAAAAAAAAAAGATACACGTCCGAGTGTCAAAGCGTGTAATTGGTGGAAATGGCCTCATCGCGTATGCGCATCTGTGACGTGTGTATAAAAGGTACGTGTAGAACGCCATTTCCTTGTATGTGCTTTTCGTGGAGAGCGAGTGGGTGAAATCTGTACTTCTTGTTGGTTCACACGCGATTTACTTCACGGCGTTTCAAGTTCGTACTCCCTGTTACCTCTGACAGCTTTTTCTCTTTTCCTCTTTTTCCTGGGCCTGTTTCCTCAAACAGCATTCCCTTCTACTGTTGTCCTGTCTCCTCAGACAGCGTACAATTCTTCTTTTAGTGGGGGTGTTGCCAACGCGCACACGCGCATATTTTTCATGCTTATGTTCCTGGCAGACGGTGAGTAGCGCACGTATTTAACATCTGTGCTTGCCCCGTGTGTCGCATACCCCTTCAGAGGTCATTCTAGGCTGCGTGTGACACGCATACGTTCATTCTTGTGTTTCTGGGTGCCACAGCGTAGTGCAGGTTTTTTTTTCCACACACGTGGTCTAGGAGGGGTTGCATGCACCTTACTTCCCTTTTTTGGGGTGCCTGTGCATTGCATGACCCGTCATCTTTCCCCAGGGGTGACATACAGCCTTGCTAGAGCACTAGGGTACGATTACCATCTGGTACCCAACCCCTTTGACCCCCAATTGCCCAGGACAAGAGTTCACATCGACTCCCATACGCACAATAACATCAGTGCCATGGCTGGGTGGTGAACAAGCCGTAAGGGTGGCAAAGGTGGCCGAGCCCCAAGTGGTGGCCGTGGTGGATCCGGCAGGGGATGTGGCCGTGACTTGCAGGGTGCCCCTAGCCCCCCATGTGTGGAGGAGCAGTCAGGGACACCCATGCCCCCCCCCCCGGTTGAGGGTAACGTGGCTGACACCATCCATGCTCAGCCCTTGTTGGACCAGCCCACAGTGGAACCAGACCTGGCACAGGGTGACTCCATGGCTGACTTCCAGGTCAGCAGGTCTAGGCCACGTGCGCCGGTGCACGTTGGTGTCATCAGGCCACGTGGATCAGGGGCAGTTAGGTCATCTGCTGCCCCGCGTAGGCAGGCTGGGGAGGCTGCAGGGGCAGCTGCGGCTCCATCCACCCCACCTCTCACACACCCAGCCAGGACAGTGTTGGTCCAAGTCCATCATGCTGACATTCCCCCTGACACCATCACACTTGAGCTAATGTCTGCACCAACTCCCATGTTGAGTGTGCAATCCCACACTCGTAGTACAGAGTCCACCGGGGCTCCTGCCCCTAGTGTCCAGAGCGGCGTAGGACACTCAGGATCCCCACCACCTTCCAAGCGGAAGAGGAAGAGTGCTCGTCCAGTAGAGGCTGATGCCCCAGACACGGCTACACAGACCGGCCCGTCAAGGAAGCCCAGCTTCAATGAGGCCAAACTGAATGCACTTGTAGAGTATGTGTCCGCACATGTCTGCGAAATGGTGATTGTTGCAGGATCCAAGACCACACCTGCACAACGTCAGGCACACTGGCAGACCCTCGCGGACATCATAAGTGCCCTTGGAATCGTGAGGCGCACAGCTACTGAATGCTACAAGCACTGGAATGACCTGAAGCGCAGGGCAAAGAATAAGCTGGCCTCAAGTCATGCCGCAACTCTAGTGACTGGAGGTGGGTCTCCAGCAGAGGACATAGAACTCACTCCACATGAGCAGGTTGCTGGGACCTATGTCACGGAGGAACAGATCCAAGGCGTGGGAGAACTGGCAGATTACGAGGCATTGTCCGGTGAGTGCACATGCATGTGTGTATCATCCATGTGCATGGTGTGTGTGTGAGGGCTTCTGTTTCGGTGCCAGGTGAGGGTGTGTGTGCCTGAGTGGTTTGGGTCACCCATGTGCCTCATCCAATACATTCTGCACACCAGCATTTGGGTATAGCAGTATCCCTTCTGCCAACATTAGACATCCAGCCCAACACCACGCCAGTTGCCCTTGAAGTGTCATCTTGCCACAACATTGTTGCTTTTTTTCCTCTGTTTATTCAGGCAGATTGTTTGCATACCACCACTTTTACTCGGCATTTCTCAGTCCTATTGTCACATGTCTGACATGGCTATGGTACAGTGGACTGGCTTTGTTTCCTGGACATGATTTGTTTAGACATGTCCCTGTGCTATAGGACCATTTTGGACTGGCAGCTCCAGGTTAAACATTTGAACCATTTCAATGAAAAAATCAATTTCATGAGCAAACTGGACTGAATGAACAATTGGTGCCCTCCTCTGCCTCTTCACTTTATGGCTAGGGTACATGCCATCTGTGTTATGGCATGTGTATTTCACCTGCCAATCACTGGCCAATGTGTGATGCCACTGCTAGGCAGCATGCAGCAAATGTGTTCATCTTCCATCTTGGTGTCATCAATGTGTGCCATCTGCCTACCCTTCACACGCAGTGACGTTGCATGCATGGGAGGGTTTTAGTCATGAGGGACATGTGTCAATCAAGTACTGTTTCTGTAGCCTATGAGCCCTAATTGTGTGCCATAGTGCTAATGCCTGTTTCCATTTGTTTTCTTTTATGTCTTTGCAGGGGATGCCGCACTTGATACTGCTGGGGTTGTGGAGATGGTGCAGACCCAGGAGGGGTCTGAGGGCTGACCGACCACCAGTGAGGGACGTAGTGTGGTGGTGGGTGAGAACCCACAACTGCTGCAGGTCGTCCTCTCAAGGGGTGTCTCTGGCTGCACCTCCCCCGAGCTGTATTCAGGTGTCGATTCGGATGATGAGACCTATGTGCCGTCGCAGGTGAGTGTTCCTGGGAGGGATTCTGTTCTGTCCGACCCACCTGCACCAGGGTTAGAACCCTCAATGGGGATGTCAGTGTTGGCAGGTACGCCTTTGGTGATTACGGATGCAGGGTCACACTCCGCAACATCTGACCCTGTTCCTGGGCCAGCAGATCAAAGGGGGAATGCAGTCCTGCAGCCTCAGGCAGTGCGGCACAGCAAGGCACAGTTCGCCTTGCCCCAGACAGGTGTGGTGCCCGCCGACGTGGTGGCCGTACGCCACCTGGCAATACCGCATGGGAGCAATCCATATACGGTATGGCAACCCAACAGGCAGCATCATCAGAGATGATGGCTCAGGCTATGGATAGGGTGGCCACTTCCATTGTCCCCCCGAAAGGCTGATGGAGCGACTACAGCAGGCAACAGACTCCATCTGCCAGTCACACAGGGAGGACATGTTGGCGTCCGACAGGGACAGGCGGGCGGCACTGGCGACTCTGCGGGAAGCCATTTCCATAGAGTCCCAGGGCCACAGGGAAGCCCTGAGGGTGGAACTCCTTCACCTCAGGACGACTCTTGTTGAGCTTGAGGCTTCAACAAACAGAAGGACAGAACAGCAGCTGGAGCGTCTCACACGTACGCTCTCAGCTGAGATGCAGGCAACTAGGGCGGAGGTCCGGGCATCCCGTGAGTTGTTCCATGGGGACCTACACACAATTATCCTCCAGAACGAGACCTACCACACGCGCATGCTTGCTGCCATGGAGGAACAGACTAGGGCTTTGCGTGGGCTGCCTCCCATAGTGCCACCACCTCCTGATGCAGCTGCAGAGGGTGAGGAGGGCGACAGCAGTGATTCTCTCACAATAGGGTAGCCGTGTAGGCCATGAGCCCATGGAGGTGTTTTTTTTTCGCAACCTGTCCTCGGACCTCCTGGGTGGCCTCCCCCACCCCCCCGGGCCCATTAATGGCCATTTTTGATTTTTTTGTATTTTCTTTTTTTTTTTTGGACAGTGTGTTGCCTTGTGTGGCTCCCGTGGGCATATGCTGTATTGTGGCTGGGCACATGCAGGCTTGTCATGAATTTGGTTCAGATGCATGGGTTTGTGTGACACACACCCCTCCTGCTTCCCATTTCCATGGGCTTGCAAAGGGTGTGCCCAAGTGACATTGACGTACATGGTGACGTTGGACTCCCATTCGATGTGTGGGCAGTCTGTAGTCAATACTGTGTATACATTCATAGTGCATATTGTTGTTGTATTGTACACTGCATGGTGTATTGATATGTGCCTCTGCATCCATCTCATCCTCCTAATTTGCAGGTCCATTTCTCATGTCTTCACAAGGCGGTCCACCTTGGAACTGGAGTCCATGTTGTAAGCAGTTCACCTACACTCTTGCGTGGCGCTAATACTGTATACTTGGAAGTGTTCGAAGTGCTGGCATCATCAGGTAGTGAGGCTACCAATTTTCTAAGTCTGTAATGTCATGTTTAAGGTAGGTTGGAGGTTGTGTAGGTGATTGGTATTCTTGGTAAGTATTTGGTAATGTGTGTTGTAGGTCCTGCATTACTGTGAGCATTTCATGTGTGGCCATGTTTCCATTAGGGACACTGTAGTTGGTGACACTTGGGGCATGTTGTGGGGATTAATTTGTTAGCTCTCACATTTCATGACATGCCATGGCGTGTTGTGTGGCCGTGCCGGGGAGGGGTTGGGTGACATGGCACTGTTCTCATGTAGTATTTTGCAAGTGGGTATTCATTTCTGCAGCATGGAAGTGTGTCTTTTGATGACACTGCATTGGTGGTGTTTGTGTGGGTAGGGATGCACACTTGTGACACTTCCACATGAACAATCTCAGGCTGCTATGGTTCTGACAGTTGACTCTCCCTTTGTTCGTCATAATTGTCAGGTCGAGTCATCATTGCTTATCAGATGGTATGTGCCAGGGCTGTGTGCACTCCACAGGGGTGTGATTTCCATGTGAAGTAATTAGCCACCAGCTGCGTACGGGCTGCCTCACCCCGTGCCCTTTCCCCTCCCATGCGCAGCGGGCGTGCATGTGGTTGGGGATGTGGGGGCACCACCATGTCCACAGCCAGGCCACGGAGTGTTGCAACATTGTGCAGGACACATGCTGCCACTATGATCCTGCACACTACTGGGGGCGCATATAACAGCTGCCCGCCAGAACGGTCAAGGGAGCGAAAGCGTGACTTGAGCAGTCCGAATGTGCGCTCCACTATGCCCCGGGTTGCAATATGGGCTGTGTTGTATCTTACCTCGGGAGGCGTGATGGGGTTCCGAATTGGCGTCATCATGTGGGTGCTCAGAGGGTAGGCACTGTCCCCTGGTGAGGAGGTGATGGGTATCATTAGTGGGGTAGTGACATAACTCTGCATCTGACATGCATGCATGTGCAGTGGCATTCATACTCACCAAGCAGCCATGTATCGCCATGCCGCCCAGCTTCTAGGTCCCGGCTTAGGGTAGACATTCAGTAAATGAAGCTGTTGTGGGTGGACCCTGGATAGTTGGCATATACTGAAGTGATGATCCCCTTGGCATTACATACTACCTGCACGTTGATGGAATGCCAGTGCTTGCGGTTCCTATAGATGTGCTCAGATGCCCTGGGGGGACGTAGTGCCACATGGGTGCAGTCAATGGCACCTAGCACTTTGGGGAATTGTGCCACACTGTAGAAATCAAGGGCAGCAGCCTGCCTTTCTGCAGGTGTCCTGGGCAGGTATATGTGCCTACGGACTGATGGGCGAGCAGTGATGATGTTCAAGACCTGGTGTAGGCAGCGTGACTGCGTGGCCTGTGACACCCACCCACTATGGCACTTGTCCGCTGAAATGATCCTGTGGCCAAGAAGTGCAGTACATTGAGGACCTTCTCCAGGGGGCTGAGTGCTTGGGAGCACAGGGTGGGTGATGTGAGGTCATCCTCCCACTCACTGACCAGGTCCAGTATTATGTGTGGTGGAAACCTGTACCTCCCATACACCTGGTCATCAGGCATCCCAAAAAGGCTGGTTCTGGGAGTGAAAATTCGGGCTTTCACTATCCTCCTCCTCCTCCTCCTTTGGTAACCCACGGCCACTGCTGCTAGGAACGGTATATTCATCCTGGCGTCTGAGCTTGTTTGTTGCTTGCGTGCACTTTTATGCTGCGCGGGTTGACGTACGCCTGCTTCATGCTGGCGTACGTGTTTCAGGATTGGACCATTTATTTTTCGGCGCGTTGTAGGGGGGCGTGTGAATCTTCCCGCCCACCCCAGGAATACACGTAACAAGCTCTCCCAGGCCCAGTCGTGAGTAAATATTCCCGCCCACCCCTGGAATACACGTACCCCACTCTCACAGGCCCAGTCGCGTGTGGAAGTTCACGCGCACACCGAAATACATGTACCCTGCAAAATCGCGTGTGAAACTTCACACGCACCCCGAAATACACGTACCCACGGCAATCGCGCGTGGAACTTCCCGCGAACCCCGTAATACACGTAGCCTGCTGGTATCGCGTGTGGAAGTTCACGCGGACCCATAATACACGTACCCTGATGGTATCGCATGGGAGACTACCCACGCACCCCAGGAATACACGTACCCAGGCAAATCGCACGGCTGGGGGGTGGGGGTGGTGGGAGACATGTGTGGGGGCCTGGTGGAGGCTGCCCTGCACTGCTGGGGGGTGGGGGTGCTGGAGGACATGAGTGGGGGCCTGGCTGAGGCTGCCCCTGCACTGCTGGGGCGTGGGGGTGGTGGGAGACATGTGTGGGGGCCTGGTGGAGGGTGCCCTGCACTGCTGGTGGGTGGGGGTGCTGGGGGACATGTGTGGGGGCCTGGTGGAGGGTGCCCTGCACTGCTGGTGGGTGGGGGTGCTGGGGGATATGAGTGGGTGCCTGGTGGAGGCTGCCCCTGCACTGCTGGGGGGTGGGGGTGGTGGAGACATGTGTGGGTGCCTGGTGGAGGGTGCCCTGCACTGCTGGGGGGTGGGGGTGCTGGGGGACATGAGTGGGGGCCTGGTGGAGGCTGTCCCTGCACTGCTGGGGGGTGGGGGTGGTGGGAGACATGTGTGGGGGCCTGGTGGAGGGTGCCCTGCACTGCTGGGGGTGGGGGTGATGGGAGACATGAGTGGGGGCCTGGTGGAGGGTGCCCCTGGATGCTGGGGGGTGGGGGTGCAGGGGGACATGTGTGGGGGCCTGGTGGAGGGTGCCCTGCACTGCTGGGGGGTGGGGGCGGTGGGAGACATGTGTGGGGGCCTGGTGGAGGGTGCCCTGTACTGCTGGTGGGTGGGGGTGCTGGGGGACATGAGTGGGGGCCTGGTGGAGGGTGCCCCTGGATGCTGGTGGGTGGGGGTGCTGGGGGACATGAGTTGGACATGAGTGGGGGCGTGGTGGAGGCTGCCCCTGCACTGCTGGGGGTGGTGGGAGACATGAGTGGGGGCCTGGTGGAGGGTGCCCCTGGATGCTGGGGGGTGGTGGTGCAGGGGGACATGTGTGGGGGCCTGGTGGAGGGTGCCCTGCACTGCTGGGGGGTGGGGGTGGTGGGAGACATGTGTGGGGGCCTGGTGGAGGGTGCCCCTGGATGCTGGTGGGTGGGGGTGTTGGGGGACATGAGTTGGACATGAGTGGGGGCCTGGTGGAGGCTGCCCCTGCACTGCTGGGGGGTGGGGGTGGTGGGAGACATGAGTGGGGGCTTGGTGGAGGGTGCCCCTGGATGCTGGGGGGTGGGGGTGCAGGTGGAAATGTGTGGGGGCCTGGTGGAGGGTGCCCTGCACTGCTGGGGGGTGGGGTGGTGGGAGACATGTGTGGGGGCCTGGTGGAGGGTGCCCTGCACTGCTGGGGGTGGGGGTGATGGGAGACATGAGTGGGGGCCTGGTGGAGGGTGCCCCTGGATGCTGGGGGGTGGAGGTGCAGGGGGACATGTGTGGGGGCCTGGTGGAGGGTGCCCTGCACTGCTGGGGGGTGGGGGCGGTGGGAGACATGTGTGGGGGCCTGGTGGAGGGTGCCCTGTACTGCTGGTGGGTGGGGGTGCTGGGGGACATGTGTGGGGGCCTGGTGGAGGGTGCCCCTGGATGCTGGGGGGTCTTGGTGCAGGGGGACATGTGTGGGGTCCTGGTGGAGGGTGCCCTGCACTGCTGGGGGGTGGGGGTGGTGGGGAACATGTGTGGGGGCCTGGTGGAGGGTGCCCTGCACTGCTGGTGGGTGGGGGTGCTGGGGGACATGAGTGAGGGCCTGGTGGAGGGTGCCCCTGGATGCTGGTGGGTGGGGGTGTTGGGGGACATGAGTTGGACATGAGTGGGGGCCTGGTGGAGGCTGCCCCTGCACTGCTGGGGGGTGGGGGTGGTGGGAGACATGAGTGGGGGCCTGGTGGAGGGTGCCCCTGGATGCTGGGGGGTGGGGGTGCAGGTGGAAATGTGTGGGGGCCTGGTGGAGGGTGCCCTGCACTGCTGGGGGGTGGGGGTGGTGGGAGACATGAGTGGGGGCTTGGTGGAGGGTGCCCCTGGATGCTAGGGGGTGGGGGTGCAGGTGGAAATGTGTGGGGCCCTGGTGGAGGGTGCCCTGCACTGCTGGGGGGTGGGGGTGGTGGGAGACATGTGTGGGGGACTGGTGGAGGGTGCCCTGCACTGCTGGTGGGTGGGGGTGCTGGGGGACATGAGTGGGGGCCTGGTGGAGGCTGCCCCTGCACTGCGGGGGGGTGGGGGTGGTGGGAGACATGTGTGGGGGCCTGGTGGAGGGTGCCCTGCTCTGCTGTGGGGTGGGGGTGCTGGGGGACATGAGTGGGGGCCTGGTGGAGGGTGCCCCTGCACTGCTGGGGGGTGGGGGTACAGGGGGACATGTGTGGGGGCCTGGTGGAGGGTGCCCCTGCACTGCTGGGGGGTGGGGGTACAGGGGGACATGTGTGGGGTCCTGGTGGAGGGTGCCCTGCACTGCTGGGGGGTGGGGGTGATGGGTGACATGTGTGGGGGCCTGTTGGAGGGTGCCCCTGGATGCTGGGGGGTGGGGGTGGTGGGAGACATGAGTGGGGGCCTGGTGGAGGATGCCCTGCACTGCTGGGGGGTGGGGGTGATGAGTGACATGAGTGGGGGCCTGGTGGAGGTTGCCCCTGGATGCTGGGGGGTAGGGGTGGTGGGTGACATGAGTGGGGGCCTGGTGGAGGGTGCCCCTGGATGCTGGTGGGTGGGGGTGCTGGGGGACATGAGTTGGACATGAGTGGGGGCCTGGTGGAGGCTGCTCCTGCACTGCTGGGGTGTGGGGGTGGTGGGAGACATGAGTGGGGGCCTGGTGGAGGGTGCCCCTGGATGCTGGGGGGTGGGGGTGCAGGGGGACATGTGTGGGGGCCTGGTGGAGGATGCCCTTCACTGCTGGGGGGTGGGGGTGATGTGTGACATGACTGGGGGCCTTGTGGAGGGTACCCCTGGATGCTGGGGGGTGGGTGAGGTGGGAGACATGAGTGGGGGCCTGGTGGAGGGTGCCCCTGGATGCTGGTGGGTGGGGGTGCTGGGGGACATGAGTTGGACATGAGTGGGGGCCTGGTGGAGGCTGCCCCTGCACTGCTGGGGGGTGGGGGTGGTGGGAGACATGAGTGGGGGCCTGGTGGAGGGTGCCCCTGGATGCTGGGGGGTGGGGGTGCAGGGGGACATGTATGGGGGCCTGGTGGAGGGTGCCCTGCACTGCTGCGGGGTAGGGGTGGTGGGAGACATGTGTGGGGTCCTTGTGGAGGGTGCCCTGCACTGCTGGTGGGTGGGGGTGCTGGGGGACATGAGTGGGGGCCTGGTGGATGCTGCCCCTGCACTGCTGGGGGGTGGGGGTGGTGGGAGACATGTGTGGGGGCCTGGTGGAGGGTGCCCTGCACTGCTGGGGGGTGGGGGTGCAGGGGGACATGAGTGGGGGCCTGGTGGAGGGTGCCCCTGCACTGCTGGGGGGTGGGGGTGCAGGGGGACGTGTGGGGGCCTGGTGGAGGGTGCCCTGCACTGCTGGGGGGTGGGGGTGGTGGGAGACATGAGTGGGGGCCTGGTGGAGGGTGCCCCTGGATGCTGGGGGGTGGGGGTGGTGGGAGACATGAGTGGGCGCCTGGTGGAGGGTGCCCTGCACTGCTGAGGGGTGGGGGCGATGGGTGACATGAGTGGGGCCTGGTGGAGGGTGCCCCTGGATGCTGGGGGGTGGAGGTGGTGGGAGACATGAGTGGGGCCTGGTGGAGGGTGCCCCTGGATGCTGGTGGGTGGGGGGGCTGGGGGACATGAGTTGGACATGAGTGGGAACCTGGTGGAGGCTGCCCCTGCACTGCTGGGGGGTGGGGTGGTGGGAGACATGAGTGGGGGCCTGGTGGAGGGTGCCCCTGAATGCTGGTGGGTGGGGGTGCTGGGGGACATGAGTGGGGGCCTGGTGGAGGCTGCCTCTGCACTGCTGGGGGGTGGGGGTGGTGGGAGACATGTGTGGGGGCCTGGTGATGGGTGACCTGCACTGCTGGGGGGTGGGGGTGCAGGGGGACATGTGTGGGGGCCTGGTGGAGGGTGCCCTGCACTGCTGGGGGGTGCGGGTGGTGGGAGACATGAGTGGGGGCCTGGTGGAGTGTGCCCCTGGATGCTGGGGGGTGGAGGTGCAGGGGGACATTTGTGTGGGCCTGGTGGAGGGTGCTCTGCACTGCTGGGGGGTGGGGGTGTTGGGAGACATGTGTGGGGGCCTGGTGGAGGGTGCCCCTCGATGCTGGGGGGTGGGGGAGGTGGGAGACATGAGTGGGGGCCTGGTGGAGGCTGCCCCTGCACTGCTGGGGGGTGGGGGTGAAGGGAGACATGAGTGGGGGCCTGGTGGAGGGTGCCCTGCACTGCTGGGGGGTGGGGGTGGTGGGAGACATGTGTGGGGGCCTGGTGGAGGGTGCCCCTGGATGCTGGGGGGTGGGGGTGCAGCGGGACATGTGTGGGGGCCTGGTGGAGGGTGCCCTGCACTGCTGGGGGGTGGGGGTGGTGGGAGACATGAGTGGGGGCCTGGTGGAGGGTGCCCCTGGATGCTGGGGGTGGGGGTGCTGGGAGACATGAGTGGGGCCTGGTGGAGGGTGCCCTGAACTGCTGGGGGGTGGGGGGGGTTGGAGACATGTGTGGGGGCCTGGTGGAGGGTGCCCTGCACTGCTGGGGGGTGGGGGTGGTGGGAGACATGGGTGGGGGCCTGGTGGAGGGTGCCCTGCACTGCTGGGGGTGGGGGTGATGGGTGACATGAGTGGGGGCCTGGTGGAGGGTGCCCCTGGATGCTGGTGGGTGGGGGTGCTGCGGGACATGAGTGGGGGCCTGGTGGAGGGTGCCCCTGCACTGCTGGGGGGTGGGGGTTGTGGGAGACATGAGTGGGGGCCTGGTGGAGGCTGCCCCTGGAGGCTGGGGTTGGGGGTGCAGGGGGACATGTGTGGGGGCCTGGTGGAGGGTGCCCTGCACTGCTGGTGGATGGGGGTGCTGGGGGACATGAGTTGGACATGAGTGGGGGCCTGGTGGAGGCTGCCCCTGCACTGCTGGGGGGTGGTGGTGATGGGAGACATGAGTGGGGGCCTGGTGGAGGGTGCCCCTGGATGCTGGGGGGTGGGGGTGCAGGGGGACATGTGTGGGGGCCTCGTGGAGGATGCCCCTCGATTCTGGGGGGTGGGGGAGGTGGGAGACATGAGTGGGGGCCTGGTGGAGGCTGCCCCTGCACTGCTGGGGGGTGGGGGTGAAGGGAGACATGAGTGGGGGCCTGGTGGAGGGTGCCCTGCACTGCTGGGGGGTGGGGGTGGTGGGAGACATGTGTGGGGGCCTGGTGGAGGGTGCCCCTGGATGCTGGGGGGTGGCGGTGCAGGGGGACATGTGTGGGGGCCTGGTGGAGGGTGCCCCTCGATGCTGGGGGGTGGGGGAGGTGGGAGACATGAGTGGGGGCCTGGTGGAGGCTGCCCCTGCACTGCTGGGGGGTGGGGGTGAAGGGAGACATAAGTGGGGGCCTGGTGGAGGGTGCCCTGCACTGCTGGGGGGTGGGGGTGGTGGGAGACATGTGTGGGGGCCTGGTGGAGGGTGCCCCTGGATGCTGGGGGGGGTTGAAGCGGGACATGTGTGGGGGCCTGGTGGAGGGTGCCCTGCACTGCTGGGGGGTGGGGGTGGTGGGAGACATGAGTGGGGGCCTGGTGGAGGGTGCCCCTGGATGCTGGGGGGTGGGGGTGCTGGGAGACATGAGTGGGGCCTGGTGGAGGGTGCCCTGCACTGCTGGGGGTTGGGGGGGGTTGGAGACATGTGTGGGGGCCTGGTGGAGGGTGCCCTGCACTGCTGGGGGGTGGGGGTGGTGGGAGACATGAGTGGGGGCCTGGTGGAGGGTGCCCTGCACTGCTGGGGGTGGGGGTGATGGGTGACATGAGTGGGGGCCTGGTGGAGGGTGCCCCTGGATGCTGGTGGGTGGGGGTGCTGCGGGACATGAGTGGGGGCCTGGTGGAGGGTGCCCCTGCACTGCTGGGGGGTGGGGGTTGTGGGAGACATGAGTGGGGGCCTGGTGGAGGCTGCCCCTGGAGGCTGGGGTTGGGGGTGCAGGGGGACATGTGTGGGGGCCTGGTGGAGGGTGCCCTGCACTGCTGGTGGATGGGGGTGCTGGGGGACATGAGTTGGACATGAGTGGGGGCCTGGTGGAGGCTGCCCCTGCACTGCTGGGGGGTGGTGGTGATGGGAGACATGAGTGGGGGCCTGGTGGAGGGTGCCCCTGGATGCTGGGGGGTGGGGGTGCAGGGGGACATGTGTGGGGGCCTGGTGGAGGATGCCCCTGCACTGCTGGGGGGTGGTGGGGGTGGGAGACATGAGTGGGGGCCTGGTGGAGGCTGCCCCTGGAGGCTGGGGGGTGGGGGTGCAGGGAGACATGTGTGGGGGCCTGGTGGAGGGTGCCCTGCACTGCTGGGGGGTGGGGGTGGTGGGAGACATGTGTGGGGGCCTGGTAGAGGGTGCCCTGCACTGCTGGTGGGTGGGGGTGCTGGGGGACATGAGTGGGGGCCTGGTGGAGGGTGCCCCTGGATGCTGGTGGGTGGGGGTGTTGGGGGACATGAGTTGGACATGAGTGGGGGCCTGGTGGAGGCTGCCCCTGCACTGCTGGGGGGTGGGGGTGGTGGGAGACATGAGTGGGGGCCTGGTGGAGGGTGTCGTGCACTGCTGTGGGGTGGGGGTGGTGGGAGACATGAGTGGGGGCCTGGTGGAGGGTGCCCTGCACTGCTGGGGGGTGGGGGTGGTGGGAGACATGAGTGGGGGCCTGGTGGAGGGTGCCCCTGGATGCTGGGGGGTGGGGGTGGTGGGAGACATGAGTGGGGGCCTGGTGGAGGGTGCCCTGGACTGCTGAGGGGTGGGGGTGATGGGTGACATGAGTGGGGCCTGGTGGCGGGTGCCCCTGGATGCTGGGGGGTGGAGGTGGTGGGAGACATGAGTGGGGGCCTGGTGGAGGGTGCCCTGCACTGCTGGGGGGTGGGGGTGATGGGTGACATGAGTGGGGGCCTGGTGGAGGGTGCCCCTGGATGCTGGGGGCTGGGGGTGGTGGGAGACATGAGTGGGGGCCTAGTGGAGGGTGCCCCTGGATGCTGGTGGGTGGGGGGCTGGGGGACATGAGTTGAACATGAGTGGGGGCCTGGTGGAGACTGCCCCTGCACTGCTGGGGGGTGGGGGTGGTGGGAGACATGAGTGGGGGCCTGGTGGAGGGTGCCCCTGAATGCTGGGGGTTGGGAGTGCAGGGGGACATGTGTGGGGGCCTGGTGGAGGGTGCCCTGCACTGCTGGGGGGTGGGGGCGGTGGGAGACATGTGTGGGGGCCTGGTGGAGGGTGCCCTGCACTGCTGGTTGGTGGGGGTGCTGGGGGACATGAGTGGGGGCCTGGTGGAGGCTGCCCCTGCACTGCTGGGGGGTGGGGGTGGTGGGAGACATGTGTGGGGGCCTGGTGGTGGGTGCCCTGCACTGCTGGGGGGTGGGGGTGCAGGGGGACATGTGTGGGGGCCTGGTGGAGGGTGCCCTGCACTGCTGGGGGGTGGGGGTAGTGGGAGACATGAGTGGGGGCCTGGTGGAGGGTGCCCCTGGATGCTGGGGGGTGGAGGTGCAGGGAGACATGTGTGGGGGCCTGGTGGTGGGTGCCCTGCACTGCTGGGGGTGGGGGTGCAGGGGGACATGTGTGGGGGCCTGGTGGAGGGTGCCCTGCACTGCTGGGGGGTGGGGGTGTTGGGAGACATGTGTGGGGGCCTGGTGGAGGGTGCCCCTGGATGCTGGGGGGTGGGGGTGGTGGGAGACATGAGTGGGGGCCTGGTGGAGGCTGCCCCTGCACTGCTGGGGGGTGGGGGTGAAGGAAGACATCAGTGGGGGCCTGGTGGAGGGTGCCCTGCACTGCTGGGGGGTGGGGTTGAGGGGGACATGTGTGGGGGCCTGGTGGAGGGTGCCCTGCACTGCTGGCGGTGGGGGTGGTGGGAGACATGTGTGGGGGCCTGGTCGAGGGTGCCCCTGGCTGCTGGGGGGTGGGGGTGCAGGGGGACATGTGTGGGGGCCTGGTGGAGGGTGCCCTGCACTGCTGGGGGGTGGGGGTGGTGGGAGACATGAGTGGGGGCCTGGTGGAGGGTGCCCCTGGATGCTGGGGGTGGGGGTGCTGGGAGACATGAGTGGGGGCCTGGTGGAGGGTGCCCTGCACTGCTGGGAGGTGGGGGGGTGGGAGACATGTGTGGGGGCCTGGTGGAGGGTGCCCTGCACTGCTGGGGGGTGGGGGTGGTGGGAGACATGAGTGGGGGCCTGGTGGAGGGTGCCCTGCACTGCTGGGGGTGGGGGTGATGGGTGACATGAGTGGGGTCCTGGTGGAGGGTGCCCCTGGATGCTGGGGGGTGGGGGTTGTGGGAGACATGAGTGGGGGCCTGGTGGAGGCTGCCCCTGGAGGCTGGGGGGTGGGGGTGCAGGGGGACATGTGTGGGGGCCTGGTGGAGGGTGCCCTGCACTGCTGGTGGATGGGGGTGCTGGGGGACATGAGTTGGACATGAGTGGGGGCCTGGTGGAGGCTGCCCCTGGATGCTGGGGGGTGGGGGTGCAGGGGGACATGTGTGGGGGCCTGGTGGAGGGTGCCCTGCACTGCTGGGGGGTGGGGGTGGTGGGAGACATGTGTGGGGGCCTGGTGGAGGGTGCCCCTGGATGCTGGGGGGTGGGGGTGCAGGGGGACATGTGTGGGGGCCTGGTGGAGGGTGCCCTGCACTGCTGGGGGGTGGGGGTGGTGGGAGACAAGAGTGCGGGCCTGGTGGAGGGTGCCCCTGGATGCTGGGGGTGGGGGTGCTGGGAGACATGAGTGGGGGCCTGGTGGAGGGTGCCCTGCACTGCTGGGGGGTGGGGGGGTTGCAGACATGTGTGGGGGCCTGGTGGAGGGTGCCCTGCACTGCTGGGGGGTGTGGGTGGTGGGAGACATGAGTGGGGGCCTGGTGGAGGGTGCCCTGCACTGCTGGGGGTGGGGGTGATGGGTGACATGAGTGGGGGCCTGGTGGAGGGTGCCCCTGGATGCTGGTGGGTGGGGGTGCTGCGGGACATGAGTGGGGGCCTGGTGGAGGGTGCCCCTGCACTGCTGGGGGGTGGGGGTTGTGGGAGACATGAGTGGGGGCCTGGTGGAGGCTGCCACTGGAGGCTGGGGGGTGGGGGTGCAGGGGGACATGTGTGGGGGCCTGGTGGAGGGTGCCCTGCAGTGCTGGTGGATGGGGGTGCTGGCGGACATGAGTTGGACATGAGTGGGGGCCTGGTGGAGGCTGCCCCTGCACTGCTGGGGGGTGGGGGTGTTGGGAGACATGAGTGGGGGCCTGGTGGAGGGTGCCCCTGGATGCTGGGGGTGGGGGTGCAGGGGGACATGTGTGGGGGCCTGGTGGAGGATGCCCCTGCACTGCTGGGGGGTGGTGGGGGTGGGAGACATGAGTGGGGGCCTGGTGGAGGCTGCCCCTGGAGGCTGGGGGGTGGGGGTGCAGGGAGACATGTGTGGGGGCCTGGTGGAGGGTGCCCTGCACTGCTGGGGGGTGGGGGTGGTGGGAGACATGTGTGGGGGCCTGGTAGAGGGTGCCCTGCACTGCTGGGGGGTGGGGGTGGTGGGAGACATGTGTGGGGGCCTGGTGGTGGGTGCCCTGCACTGCTGGGGGTGGGGGTGCAGGGGGACATGTGTGGGGGCCTGGTGGAGGGTGCCCTGCACTGCTGAGGGGTGGGGGTGGTGGGAGACATGAGTGGGGGCCTGGTGGAGGGTGCCCCTGGATGAGTTGGACATGAGTGGGGGCCTGGTGGAGGCTGCCCCTGCACTGCTGGGGGGTGGGGGTGATGGGAGACATGAGTGGGGGCCTGGTGGAGGGTGCCCCTGGATGCTGGGGGTGGGGGTGCAGGGGGACATGTGTGGGGGCCTGGTGGAGGATGCCCCTGCACTGCTGGGGGGTGGTGGGGGTGGGAGACATGAGTGGGGGCCTGGTGGAGGCTGCCCCTGGAGGCTGGGGGTTGGGGGTGCAGGGAGACATGTGTGGGGGCCTGGTGGAGGGTGCCCTGCACTGCTGGGGGGTGTGGGTGGTGGGAGACATGAGTGGGGGCCTGGTGGAGGGTGCCCTGCACTGCTGGGGGTGGGGGTGATGGGTGACATGAGTGGGGGCCTGGTGGAGGGTGCCCCTGGATGCTGGTGGGTGGGGGTGCTGCGGGACATGAGTGGGGGCCTGGTGGAGGGTGCCCCTGCACTGCTGGGGGGTGGGGGTTGTGGGAGACATGAGTGGGGGCCTGGTGGAGGCTGCCCCTGGAGGCTAGGGGGTGGGGGTGCAGGGGGACATGTGTGGGGGCCTGGTGGAGGGTGCCCTGCACTGCTGGTGGATGGGGGTGCTGGGGGACATGAGTTGGACATGGGTGGGGGCCTGGTGGAGGCTGCCCCTGCACTGCTGGGGGGTGATGGTGATGGGAGACATGAGTGGGGGCCTGGTGGAGGGTGCCCCTGGATGCTGGGGGGTGGGGGTGCAGGGGGACATGTGTGGGGGCCTGGTGGAGGATGCCCCTGCACTGCTGGGGGGTGGTGGGGGTGGGAGACATGAGTGGGGGCCTGGTGGAGGCTGCCCCTGGAGGATGGGGGGTGGGGGTGCAGGGAGACATGTGTGGGGGCCTGGTGGAGGGTGCCCTGCACTGCTGGGGGGTGGGGGTGGTGGGAGACATGTGTGGGGGCCTGGTGGAGGGTGCCCTGCACTGCTGGTGGGTGGGGGTGCTGGGGGACATGAGTGGGGGCCTGGTGGAGGGTGCCCCTGGATGCTGGTGGGTGGGGGTGTTGGGGGACATGAGTTGGACATGAGTGGGGGCCTGGTGGAGGCTGCCCCTGCACTGCTGGGGGGTGGGGGTGGTGGGAGACATGAGTGGGGGCCTGGTGGAGGGTGCCGTGCACTGCTGTGGGGTGGGGGTGGTGGGAGACATGAGTGGGGGCCTGGTGGAGGGTGCCCTGCACTCCTGGGGGGTGAGGGTGATGGGTGACATGAGTAGGGGCCTGGTGGAGGGTGCCCTGCACTGCCGGTGGGTGGGGGTGCTGGGGGACATGAGTGGGGGCCTGGTGGAGGGTTCCCCTGGATGCTGGGGGGTGGGGGTGCTGGGAGACATGTGTTGGTGATCAGTAGTGCAAGGTGACATGTGGGTTGGCTGGGGGGCATGGCCATGGTGGATGGGTTGCCTGTGAGACATGAGCAGGGGTGCAGGGTAGTCCCCTGTGGTGTGGGCTGCCTGCAGGGGCCGTGGAGGGTGTAGAGGGAACACCTGGGAGGACCCACACGGCCAAATCACGTGTAGCATTCCCCGGCACCACCGAAATACACGTACCCTGCTGAAATCGCGTGTGAATCTTCCCACGCACCTCGGAATACACGTACCCAGGCCAATTGTGTGTGGAACTTCCCGCGCACCCGAAGTACACGTACCCAGGCCAATCGCGTGTGGAACTTCCTGCGCATCCCGAAGTACACGTACCCAGGCCAATCGCGTGTGGAACTTCCCGCGCACCCCGAAGTACACGTACCCAGGCCAATCGTGTGTGGAACTTCCCGCGCACCCAGAAACACACACACACGCTATTTTTCACACAGCAGGTGTCCGTGTTTGTCAGTACCCCTTTGCACCTCATTTGTCCTGGAGGGCCACTGTATGGACCATTCATCATGGCTGTATATGGGTGCTTTTTGTTAGCGCACATTTTGGCGCACATTTATTTGAGGCGCAGGGACGCAACCGCCTGCTTTCTTGTGGCGTACTTGTTTGGCCCTGTGCGCGTCTTTCACCGTGCGCTGGTTTGCCCTATTCGATTCCATGAATACGGGTTGTAGGCGAGCGTGTGGGCGTTCCGCGCACTTGCCTCCTGTACTTCCCCCGTGACGCCCATGTTTTCACGCATTGTTCCCCATTCCGAGTGTTACGCCCCGTGTTCCGCCTACTTTTGTGATGTGCGCCGCGCTATGTGCGATTTCGCAGTGGCCGTGGCGCATGCTGTTGGATGACCTGTGCGCCGGCGTGCGCGGCGCACTTTTTCTGCGCACATACAATGTTTTTCTCGCGCACGCACTTCCATGAATCGATGTGCGCTGGTTTCCCTGCGATTTTCGCACTTGCACTGCGATTTTCGCACTTTTACTGTGAATCGCACGTTTTTGCACCTCTGCGCGGGAATTTTCGGCGCACATTAATTCCATGAATCGACCCCTAAATCTTGATCAGGTCTTCAATGTATTTAGATGATTGCAAAATATCTGGTGGCACCTACTCGAATTCATAAGGCTAGAATGTCGCTGCATCCTTATTCAACCAACTTAACATGCTTTTTTAGGGATATTGTTATCAGTTACTATAGTTTTCTCTCTAAATGGTATGATCCCTTTAGTTTATCAGGCTAAATTATGAATGTTGGGGAGTTGCTTTTATTTTCAGACTGATTATTTGTTCTATTAAAAAATAAAAAACACTGTTTTGGTTAAAGATCTTCTGCATTTCAAAAGTTTCTTCGCACTTTTATTTCCTGTTGATCTTATATTTATATGTTATTTGCCACCTTGGGACTTACATTATATTTTGCCTTTTTCAGCCTTTATGGGCCAACTATCACCAAATTGGCTTGGGACATTCATTTTTGGTTTGATCTTCCAGAGGAAGCACCAGCGAAAATGATTTTGGAAGCCATGAGCAAGCTCAGACTAACAAAACTAATGAAAGAACTGACTCACACTGTGGGCCACATGTCAGATTGCATTTTCAAGTTCCATAGCCAAGAAGATGGATTCCTACTGTTTTCTTCTGGTCAGCTCATTCAGGTGTTACTTTTAAAAATTACTGGGATCAGAGTGCAATTGCAAGAACTATAATTGTATTCAGAAACCTGATGAAATTAGACTAATGTCTCAATGGATTGGTTGCTTCCTTGGTCTTGTCAGAACACTGACAACCCATCAAATCTACAGGCCAATACTTAGATCCAGCAGCAGTCTTCTTCACTGCTGCTGGATGATTTTTGTGCAAGGATTTCACTAGCAGCATATGCTTTGGTTTCCTTAAAGAGATGCTAAAGAGCATTAAAACATACATCGAAAAAGAATTGTTTTATCAAGAGTCATGACTCGTAAGACAACACATCCATCAAACTGAACTTAAGTAAAAACCCAATTATGTCCCAGCTAGCTTGATTGCATACCGCAGCAAACTGCAAGTTTATGAACAAAAAATATAATGTGCTTTTAGCAACAAAAACAAATATTATTAATTTAGTACCTTTTCTTGGTCTAATTTGCCATAATTGCTATTTAAAATTCTCAAATAACTCCAATCTCACAATGCTTTAGAATGCAATATGTGACCAGCTCGCTCATGTAGGTGTACTCAATGTGAACTACGCTCAGCTACACCAGAGGTGGACCCACATGCTCAGATATTTTTTGCAGTTGCTAATAGCCCATGTTCCATCTTTAAAAGTTTTAAACCTATCACTTTGTGACTGATAAACAGGGTTATTGTCATGACCTACAGAACACGTCCCTTTTGGACTTCCTGGTCCTTGTCTCAACAGGGCTTACACTCCCTGGTACTCCCAACATGGCTGTCCACTGTTAAACACCTTCCTCACTCTACACGTTGGACGTAGCATATTCTCTTTATAGACCACGCCTCCCGCGGCTCCGCGTGTCTCAATGCTATTGCGAAGTAGCTTGCGGTATTGTTTTCCTTGGTTCTTTCCCAGCCAACCCCATTCTTAGTCCCTTTCCTTCCTTTCTTGATTCCTGGACTCGTGTGCTGAGTAGCGCACTCTGTAAATTTCCCGGATTCCTGGATCTTTGCATCCCGGAACTTTGAACGCATGCTGGAGTCGGAAGAGACTCGTGCAGCCTTATTCAAGACCCGATCCGTCCGCAAGAAGGCATCAATCAAGAAATCCAGCAAGGATCAAACTCAGGTGAGAAGGGGGGAACTCCTTGACAGTTTGAGGCGCCACCCGACTGAACTCGATATGGACATGGAAGCGGCCGTCCAGGACCTGATGCGTGGCATGCAAGAGCTATCAACCGAGGTGCAGAATCTAAAAGCGGAAAACGCCGCTCTCAAACAATTAGTTCTATCCCGTGATTCTGCCACAAAAGAAAGTGTGTTGCTGGGCGGCACAGTGGACAAATACGATGGGTCGGCAAAAACCCTTCACGGATTCCTGGATTCATGTTTGGTCCACTTTACTTTTAAGCCCTACTACTTTTCGACTCCCAGGGCTAAGGTGGGGTTAATAATTTCTCACCTTTCAGGAAACGCCTTAACCTGGGCTACGCCCCTAGTTAATTCCGGCGATGCTCTCCTAGATGACTATGATGGGTGCATACAAGCCCTTAAGACCATGTTTGACCGTCCAGAGCAGGTCTATAGTGCCCAGGAACGCCTGTTAGACTTTCAGTAAGGATCCCAGGATATGCTCACCTATGTAACCCGATTCAAGCAATTAGTCAAGGAAGCTGATTGGTCCCCTGAGGCGAGTTTTACCCTTTTCAGGAGAGGACTGAATGAGGAGATTAAGGATGAGTTGGCCAGAGTGGCTCGCCCAAACTCATTCCAGGCACTAATGGACCTTGCCATGCAAATAGATTTCCGTATCCAGCAAAGGAAGGCAGAGAAGAAGAAATCCAGAGGTAATCCTCCGAAAGTGTCATTTGAGAGTACCACCAAGACAGACACAAACCCAGGCTCAGTCTCTGAACCAGAACCCATGCAGATAGGAGCCGTCTGTGGACCTATATCCCCGCAAGAAAGGATGAGAAGGATTCATACGGGGTTGTGCATGTATTGTGCCTCAGACAAACACTTGGTTAGGGAGTGTCCTCTAGCCCCTCCTCAGCGTTCGGGAAATGCCAGCTCCCGATCCTAGATGGAGCAGAGCTTCGGGAGAGAGATGTTTGCTCCACATCAATTCCATCCTTGAACTCTCCTGGACAAAACAATTGGGTGATACTACAGGCCTTCCTATCGCCCTCCAAGAATAGGACCTATCCCATTCTGCCCTTGGTAGACTGCGGAGCTATGGGAATGTTCATTGATCAAGATTGGGTTGTTAGTCATCATATTCCATACGAGACACAAAGCACCATGCAGCCGGTGGAAGCAATCGACGGAAGACCCCTTACTTCAGGACCCATAAGCCTGCAGACAAAAGAGATCCAGCTTTCTATAAACCATCACCAAGAGCGGATTACATTCAACATCATTAAGTCAGCTCATTACCCCATGGTCTTGGGTATGCCCTGGTTACAGAAGCACAATCCGTATATCAATTGGACAGCAGGATCACTATTCCTAGGCTCAGAGTTTTGTATGTCCCACTGTCTATTCCTGGATCCCTCCTCGACACCCCCTAAAGAACCACCAAGAGACCAGCAAACACCACTCATGGTTTCCAATATCATACAAGTCCCAGAGGCCTATCAGGGATATGCTGATGTATTTTCAACTGCCATAGTCCAAGCCTTACCCCCTCACAGACCTGAAGACTGTGCCATAGATACAGATCCTTCAGCAGTGATTCCCTTCAGCAGAATGTTCATCCTTTCCGAACCTGAGAAAAAGGCCCTCCGAGAATACCTGGATACCAACCTTGAAAACGGCACCATAAGACCCTCAAAATCTCCATCAGGTGCTTCGTTGTTCTTTGTTTCCAAGAAGGACACCAAGGAACTCAGACCTTGCCTCGACTATCGTGGCTTAAATCAATGCACCCTCAAAGATCGGTACCCACTGCCCCTGATCTCGGATATCCTGGAAGCTGTGAGAGGCGCCGTAATAGTCACGAAGTTGGATCTCCGGGTTGCCTATCATTTGATCTGTGTCAGTTCCTACTGTCGACTCCTGGATAGAAACCTCCTCATCAACGTACACCAGGAGGCCAAAGAAAACTTAGAGAGGCCAGAACACAGACTAAGAGGTATGTGGATTCCAAAAGAAGACCAGGCCCTTCTTATGCAATTGGTGATCAAGTCTGGCTGTCCTCGAAATTACTAAAAAGACATCACCAGCACCCGTGAGGAGGAGTGGGCTGGAGCCCCCCCTCCCAACATCAGGCATCACCAGCACCCGTGAGGAGGAGTGGGCTGGAGCCCCCCCTCCCAACACCAGGAGATTCTGCTGCCTGCACAGCTGATCGTCGGAAGAATCAGCTGTTCTTCGATCATTTCCAAAGCGCGGCCCATTCCAAAATGGCCGGCGCGAATCGGGCCCATATCGAGGCTCGACCAGGTTGCTAAGCGACCAGCCCGCTTTTGCCCCAGCAAGCACCGCCGGCAGGCGGAAGCCGTCGGAGGAAGGCCAGGAGAAAGGCCCTGTTTGCCTCCTGTAGCCACAGACATCACCAGCACCCGTGAGGAGGAGTGGGCTGGAGCCCCCCCTCCCAACATCAGGCATCACCAGCACCCGTGAGGAGGAGTGGGCTGGAGCCCCCCCTCCCAACACCAGGAGATTCTGCTGCCTGCACAGCTGATCGTCGGAAGAATCAGCTGTTCTTCGATCATTTCCAAAGCGCGGCCCATTCCAAAATGGCCGGCGCGAATCGGGCCCATATCGAGGCTCGACCAGGTTGCTAAGCGACCAGCCCGCTTTTGCCCCAGCAAGCACCGCCGGCAGGCGGAAGCCAGGAGAAAGGCCCTGTTTGCCTCCTGTTCGCCACTTGTGCCACTAGCCCGGCAGTCTGGAGCTTCTTGCTAACTCAGAGAAGTAGCTCACATTCTGCAATCGCCCAACAAAACCCGTGAGTACATATGTGCTGCTAATTTCTATTCACACAGCAAACAATCATCATGGTGCACCTCCATATTCAGCACTATAACCTGACTGATCTTCAAATCTAGCATCTGCTAAACTCTGAACTACCACCCGGACCCATTGCTCTCAGTTGGTTCCTAATTATGCTACCCTGCCCTGTCATTCCCTATGGTCGCTAACAGACCATTGCTATTGTGTTGTGCCCTATGGTCGTTAATGGACCATTGCTACTGTGTTGTGCCCTATGGTCGTTAATGGACCATTGCTACTGTGTTGTGCCCTATGGTCGTTAATGGACCATTGCTATTGTGTTGTGCCTTATGGTCGTTAATGGACCATTGCTACTGTGTTGTGCCCTATGGTCGCTTACGGACTATGCATTCTTATGCCACATTGTGATTCTTAAATATCATGCTCTATTTTACTTGGTAAACCTGACTAACAACTAGCCACCTGCTATCTACACTGTCCTACTCTAGCTAGACATCCTAGCAAAGTAAGGGAAGTTATTAACGGTACCAGCTAACCATACTAACTACCATGCGTAGTAACCTGACCTCCCTGACCTTCATAACTATAACCATGGCCTTTGCTACCTACAGCACTAGCCCCCCCCCAGACAGAAACTTAAGACTTAGGGCAAGACTACCTTGCATATACGAACCTAAAAGAAACAGCACCAACTATACTGCCAGACCCTTAACCACACAGACGCACTTGGACAAGCAAACTCAAACTACAACACCTTTAGTTCCGACCCCAAACCCCACGCGGTATCACAAAAAAAAAAAACACTTGAGTCATAACAAGCTCACTGATAAACCGGTAAGCTATCCCACCACTAAGAACACCTTACCTCTTACAGGATCCTTGATTAATGCAAGATCCATGGTAGCCCATGCAACTGAGATCGCTGACATACTAAACACTAGTAGCATTGACCTCCTTGCCGTAACAGAAACATGGCTCCACGAGGCAGCAGGACCCTCCCTGATGCTAGCCATACCTGAGAATTACCAGATCCATAGAGTAGACAGACCTAACGCTAAAGGCGGTGGCTTAGCCATCATTACCAAAACTACTCTGCCCATCAGACTCACCACCTCTCCCCCATGTACTTCCTGTGAAGTACTATCAGCTAAAGTGCAACTTTCCAATAACCGTACGCTATCCATTCACCTGATCTATAGGCCCCCTGGCCCCATGGGAACCTTTGAAGACGATCTCACTACCCTCATAGCAAACAATAACCAAAATCATTCGCAAATGCTGATGCTGGGCGACTTCAACATCGGCTTTAATGAGCCAGACAACAAAAATGCCCTCGCCATAACAGCTATTCTAAATGACCACGGCCTTACACAAAAAGTCCTCTCCCCCACACATACTAAAGGACGGACCCTTGACTGGGTATCTGAACTTAACTGCAACATAGTCATTACTGACATCACCCCTCAACTATGGACCGACCACCACCTAATAAACTTCACTGCCACACTTGACCTGCTCAGCCCTAAAATTATCAAAATGATACCACCACTTCCCACTAGAAGTAAAAAAGACATTACCACAGAAAAACTTATCCCCCTTCTCCTCCCCACTATCAATGGCCTGAAAGACAACACTGACCCAGACACCTTAGTAGACACCTTTAATAAAGCCATGTCTCATGCTCTAGACACGATTGCACCCCCAAAACTACGTAAAGCTAAACAAGAAGCCCACCTTAATGCTTGGTTCACCCCCCAGCTTAAAGACCTGAGAAATCAGAAACGAAAACTCCAAACTATCTGGCGTAACTCGCCCACCGACGACAACAAGGCTAACTTAACCCAATTTACTAAACTTTACAAGTCTGAAATTATCAACACTAAAAAAAATGTATTCAATAACAGAATTACCAATGCCAAATCTAATACTAAGGAACTCTTTGCCATCCTCAGGGAAATGGAATCTCCCATCCAACCTACTGATACAATTCCCAAAGACAAGATATGGTGCACGAATATCCAGAATGCCCTATCAAATAAAATTGCCACCCTCCAACTTAAAATAACTAATAAAAAGGACACCCTCTCTCCCACTGTTCAACAAGTACCACTAGTGACTGAACCCAATACTATCCCCCCTTTTAGCTTTAAACCTATCTCTATCATCGACACTGAGAAGGTTATACTCTCACTGAAGCCTTCCAACTGCAAGGGTGACAGTTGCCCTGCCCAAATAATAAAGGACGCAGCTAGAGATTTAGCCCCATTTATCTCGAAGCTCATTAACTCCTCCTTCAAATCCAACACAGTGCCAGCCAACCTAAAAGAATCGTGGGTCCTCCCCCTTCTTAAAAAACAAACCCTTGACCCTTCCATCCCGACTAACTATAGGCCTATCACCACTGTACCCTTTCTACTAAAAATCATCGATAGAGTGGCCTATCTCCAAATTCAAGATTACTTAGAATTCAACCATCTACTTGGCTCACGCCAATCGGGCTTCCGCCCCCTCCATGGCACCGAAACAGCCTTAATAGATCTTAAAACTAAAATGGATGAATTTAAGGATAGTGGTAAAACAGCGCTGCTGCTCCTACTGGACCTGTCAGCAGCTTTTGATCTGGTGGATCATGCAGTCTTATGCAACCACCTCAAGCTCGCTGCCAACTTCACAGGAGAAGCTATAGCATGGGTACAATCCTTTCTAGCCAACCGCACCATGAGAGTGTTTTCCACATCCACCTGTGCCGACCCCATCCAAATTACATGTGGAGTCCCTCAGGGCTCTTGTGTCTCACCCACCATGTACAATATCTTCACCAAGCCACTGTTTGACAAGTTGGACAGACTGGGTGTCACCTATACAAATTACGCAGATGACACCCAGATCCTCATACCCCTTTCGGGCAACTATGGAGCGGACCTGGCTTTGGTGAATAAAATCTACATCCTCATTCAGGCATGGATGGCCACCCATGGCCTCTGCCTGAACGACGATAAAACTGAAATATTGCTCCTCGGCTCAGACCATAACCTTTCTAAACTCACCCCGGACTATGCCTCATTCAACATCGACAATAATACTATTAAGGTTATGCGCGAGGTTAAAACTCTAGGTTTTTACCTCGATTCAGCTCTCTCCCTCAAAAAGCAAGTGAACTCCCTAGCCTCCACAACCACTTACACGTGTAAACTTATCCGTGCTGCCAGACCCTTCCTGTCAAGTGCCAGCTGCCTCACCTTGGCCAATGCTCTTGTCATGTCCAGACTGGACTATTGCAACGCCCTATATTCAGGTGCAAACAAGGCGGTCACAGACAAACTACAAAGATTACAGAATAATGCTCTTAGAGCAGCCCTGAATATCCCACGTAGAGAGCACATTTCCAAACATCGGACCGAGGCACACTGGCTCAAGATCAAGGACAGAATCTTCCTCAAAACCATCTCTCTCACAGCCAAATGCCTTAACAACCAAGCACCCCCATACCTAGCTGAAAGAATCCTATGGAGGTCCTCTAACCGATCGACAAGATCTGCCAACACCTACTTACTTGAAGTCCCTAGATTTAAACTCACCACGGCGGGTGGATCTAGCTTCCCAGTCAGAGCTGCCCAAGCATGGAACACACTCCCACTTGACCTTAGACGCCCCCTACCTTACACTAGATTTAGATCTAATGCCATCAAATGGCTGCACAACAACGATTGCAACACCTGTTAAGACAACATTCCTCTGCGCTTCCTCCTGCTGATCCTACATGTACTGCCTCACCTGTATCACCTGCTGTAAAGTATCACTTGCTGTAAATTACCACTGTTTTTGTAATAGGCTGTGTTCAGGCCTCTGTAACTAAGTTTCGAATCTACTTGTTTTGCTGCGCCCGACTGCCCACGGGCTTGGAGCGCATTAATAAATAAATAAACAAACAAACAAACAAACAAACTATCCCGACATCTACGGCCAAACAAGTTGGCTCCTCGGTACTATGGTCCATTTCCCATCAAGGAAATGATCAATACAGTTTCATACCGGATCAGACTACCAGACTCCTGGAAGAAAATTCACCCAGTATTTCACACATCCTTATTAAAACCCTACACCTAATCCTCCCGGAAATCCTGCCGACCTCCTCCTCTGCTGGTCGACAACCAATTGGAATATGAAGTATCCCGAATATGTGACTCCAGGTATAAACGGGGTCAGCTTCAATATCTGGTTGAATGGAAAGGATATCCTCCTAGTGAAAGAACCTGGGAACCACTTTCTAATCTCAAGGCCCCTCGACTGCTCAGAAGATTTCACCTTATACCCCTGGGCAAACCCGCAGGAACGGGTCTTCGGAGGAGGCATGCTGTCATGACCTACAGAACACGCCCCTTTTGGACTTCCTGGTCCTTGTCTCAACGGAGCTTACACTCCCTGGTACTCCCAACATGGCCGTCCACTGTAAAACACCTTCCTCGCTCTACACGTTGGACGTAGCATATTCTATTTATAGACCATGCCTCCCGTGGCTCTGCGCATCTTAATGCTATTGCAAAGTAGCGACCAGACGTGTGCTCCGTAGCTCGCGGTATTGTTTTCCTTGGTTATTTCCCAGCCAACCCCATTCCTAGTCCCTTTCCTTCCTTTCTTGATTCCTGGACTCGTGTGCTGAGTAGCGTACTCTGTAAATTTCCCGGATTCCTGGATCTTTGCATCCCGGAACTTTGAACGCATGCTGGAGTCGGAAGAGACTCGTGCAGCCTTATTCAAGACCCGATCCGTCCGCAAGAAGGCATCAACCAAGAAATCCAGCAAGGATCGAAATCAGGTGAGAAGGGGGAACTCCTTGACAGTTTGAGACGCCACCTGACCGAACTCGATATGGACATGGAAGCGGCCGTCCAAGACCTGATGCGTGGCATGCAAGAGCTATCAACCGAGGTGCAGAATCTAAAAGCGGATGGTGTAGTCGTCTTTTTGAATATATGTGCAGTGTAAGGGGGAATGTGTGGTGTGAGGGTGTGCATGTCATCTGAGAAGGTGTGCGTGCAATGTGGGTGTACATGGTGTGAAGGTGTCTGTGTGTGGGATTGTGCGTGCAGTGTGCAGCTGCTCTGTGAAGGCGATGGTTAGTGTGTGCGCACGTGTGTGCACCCATGTGTGTATATGAGCATTATGACATGTCGGGTGTGAGTTTTCAGTTTCAATGTGTGTGTGGGTGTGTGTGTGCATGTAATTTGGAAGATGACTATCCAGTTTCTGTTTTCTTTGTTTTTGTCCATCAAGTGTCTTCTACTACAAGTCCCAACATGCAAAGTATGAAGGAAATCTGAATGATCATCTTCCAAATAATAAGGGATGTGTGGCATATTACAATATATACAAGACATGTAACCTTGCTATATTCATGATTTCTGCTGCACCTCTATTTGTTTGGGTTGAAAGGCATTAGGGGATCTGTAAGTTGTTGAAGCAGGAGGTACGTAGTATAGAATCAGAGGAGGGGGGAAAAAGTAAAATATGTTTTTTTCAGCTGGGGAAAGTGAGAATAAGGGGCTGGAGAGGAGTGGTGTCTACTTGCCCCTGCCATTTTCAAAGTCTTAAGGTAGCGCAATAGGGACTTTGTGGCCAGCGCCTCCCTTGAGCTGCAAAGAAAGTCTTGTTTGTGCTTGCTCAAGTGTAATGGAAGACGCGCAACTATTATTAAACCATTGGTAGTACAGCTCAAAAGACCTTCTTAAATTCATGCAGTGATTGACTGAATATCAGTTAAGACTACATAGTACAGAATATAGAGTGTTTACCAAAATATACTGTTTTAAATCAAAAGAAATGTTTTGAACCCTGATCTCCCAGAGTTCAAGGACCAGCATTCAACCACTACGCCAAAATGGCTTAGTGCGTCACAGTGCATACATTTCAATTTAATATGCCCAATTGTAAAAGGCTCAGTATAAAACTTGTGAAAAGCCAAACAATAATATAATTGTTGCATAATGGTTAAGTGCTGTTTCTTGAACTCTTGCAGACCAGGGGTCTCAAAGGCAGCATTCAGCACAAATGTGTTTTTATTTTTAGTTTTCAGTTTTATAATGTTGCCCAGAGACAGTGTAATTCATGTTTTTAAAACGTATCAAATAATTAGGGTTCAACCTATGTCTCTTTCCATTTATTTCTACTAATTTGTTTTGTAAATATATATACAGATTATATTATATTATAGTGAATATGTCTTAGATATATTTGGCACAAACAGGCACATTCTAAGCAGTGCACTATTTATAATTCAGATATCTTTTACTAAAGTACTACAAAGGAAAACTAGTGATATGATGCATGTGCAGCTGTTTACTGTTTTAATCAGTGTACTCCTTGTTATGCACTATTCTAAAATGCCAATATCACATATGAAAAACATAAGGGTGGTCGAATTAAGCGCAAATTCATTGAGTGATGTTATGTCTGAAGCCATTAGTTAAATAATCATTGATGTCATATATGTTATAAGCGATTTCACCAGTGGTGTCACCAGTGATGGCATGAGTGATGGCATCTGTAACGTCATCATTGTGGTCCTACATGACGCAAAGTTATGGTGGCGTTAGCTGAATTTCACAGGTTTTGTTGTGTTAAGTTCTCACCTTAACGTCACTGCAACTAAAGTGTTCTCCTTGAATTTCAAAGTTTTTGCTATTCAATAGATTTTTCCCGCACATAGCCAGTGGCCACGGCCTACGGTCGGGCCCACTGTATATTTTAAAACACTACAAAACCACTAACCATGGCCTTCTTGGGCCGTGCCTACTGTCCATTTTAGAAAACTAGCCATGGCCTTTGTCCATGGCCAGTGGGCATGTCCACTCTGTATTTTAAAACACTTGCAACCCATCCCTCAAAGACGTTCATCAATCACAAACTGATTTTGACCTGTTTTAACAGTTATTTTGTTGCGTATAAAAGATTGCAGGCTTTGAGAAGTCACAATGTTTTTAGGCAATGTGCACTGAGAATGCATTATTTGCCAAGGATCGCACACTTTGGTTAAGCAGCCTGCTACAAGCCCCTTGTTTTATTGCCGGTCTCTTGGTGACTGTTGTGATGCATAACACAACCCCAACTAACTACATTTAAGCAGCACAGAAAAGGGGAAAAAATGACCAGCTGCAAGAATAAACAAATAAAAAGCAAAAATAAAAAGCTGGCACCCATGAATATACACACAGTAAGTGAACATATGCATTTAAATGAAATATACAAATGTAGTAAAATGGACCTTCCCCTTAGAAGAAAATGCACAAGACAAAGTAGCATTGGACATTTAAAAAAGTAATGAACACCAACAAAATAACCTTAGAGAGGAAATGTTCCAATAAATATGTTGGCAAAGTATAAAAGGTGCTCACCTTTGAAACCCAGCAATCTGTAATATATTCCCTGGAAAACAAAATCCCAATATGAAACAAGTGCTTGTGGCCTTGTGGGAAAGTGTCTGCACAGGAAACATGACAACCTGAGTAAAATCCTGATAGCCAAATACTTGAGCAAGCTTACAAACCTCAAAAAATCCAATGGTTTGCGTACGCCCTCTGAAGAAAAGTTACGCTGTCCACCCACATGTGTCCTTTACTTGTGCCCTGTAAAGCAGCCACAATCATGGGCAAATAACTGCACCAGTGTCCAGGATAGCAAACTCTCTTGCCACATCGTTGGCAAATACTCATGTCTTACTTGCCCTCTCATCATTTAACCTCCTTGCCCCCATGTCTGGCTTTTAACAATACTCTGCTTCATAAAGATAACTTCCGAAGTACACATACCATAGTGTCACTCAAATATATAAATCCTTATAGAACCGTTAGGCATAAAGTGTAACATTGTGGCATTATCCCACCCCCATCTTGACCGGGAGACTACAAATACCAGAATGCAATTCAGCAAAAGGCAAAATAATGATCTCTGAGTGCAATACTTTCAAACACGGTTTTAAAAAAAAAAGTAATGCAGATGCCATGTGTTTTCCTGGTGTGTTATGAGATAATTAAAACTAAAAAAACACAGGGGATCCCGGACTGTGGACTGTCTCCCATCCATGCAGTAACGTGGACCGACTGCTTAACTTCAAAGTGAGGAAGGGGTCGCCCCCCTCAGGCCATGTTGCTCTAACTGGTCTTGTAACGTGGACTCATTTATTGAGCAACATGGCCTATGTTGGCTGGCCCCATTCTTTGATTTGAAGCTATGCCGGGTTGTCCTGGTTACTGCATGGATGAGAGACCTAGATACCTATTGTGTTACTTACTGGCCATGGCCAGTGATTTTTCAACCCTGACGTCACTGAAGCTGTAAAAATATCTTTTTGAAAATCTTTTTTTCTGTAGCTGTGGGTACAGAACTACAGATACCTTTGGGCTATCTGTGGTCACATTATAGCTGCAAATATCGGAAAAACAGCCACAAAAATAATGCTTTTCCCCCAGGCCCTCACCAAGTGCCCTCCTCCTCCTCTGTGACTGCTCCCCCCACTTTCATGATGGCCTCCTCACCTCCCCTGTCCTCTCCCATTCCCCCCTCAGCACACACTGCTTCTGTGACTCAGTTTGCTTTCAAATGTTGGCTATTTGTGGCTATTCTGTCCATAGCCGAGGCCACAGAAAAGCTTCGTGTTGCAGACTCATTTCCTAGATCCCTTCCAACTCCCAAATTTCTCTTAGTATCCTCTTACCACCCGATCCCGCCACATGACTGATGGCATTTGCATATTGCTTGACCTGTAAATGGCTTGTTTCCTGCATTTCATTTTCCAATACCCTCGGCTATAGCCACAGCTATCGCTCCCAGCAAGCAAAAAACAAAGATGGTGGCTGTTTCATTTCTAAAAAATCTGGTTTTGACAATTTACCTGAAATATAGCTATCCATTATGGAGAAAGGGGCACCCCATTATCTGTCAAATATTTTTTAAAAACTACTGCACGGAATAACCCCAAACCACAAAAAGGCCTCAAGCTAACACTCCGTGCCCAATTAGTTTAAAATCTGGTCCAAATCCATCCAACCGTTTGGGCTGTGCAGTCTGGCAAAAATGGACCCTTTTTGTCTATGGGAAAAGGAATGAGAAGTAGTCTGAAACTTTTTTTCTTCGTAATAACGTTTTTATTTTTTTTAACAAATCATTACCAAACTTTGCACTCTGGGGGAGTGCGCAACACCTAACTGCCTTCAAAGTTATTAGCAATTCATTCTTTGAGGTTCTTATGGGAGTCGCACTCACCCTATGTATATATATATATTCAGTAAAAAAACTTTGTTAAAGGGACGTTATGGTTAAGTTGCGTTACTAAAAACCTATGAAATTCAGTGAAAAAATCTTTCTTAAAGGGACGTATGGTTCCAAGTAAAATCGAAAAATCCCCGGAATTCGCCAGTTATGGTAAGCTAAGCAACCATAACTTGCGCCACCACTGTGCACTGCTAAGACTAACACACAGGACATCAAAGATGACATCATAAATGTCATTGATAACATCACTGATGACATCACATGTGCATTTACTTTTCATGAAAAGTCTGTTCAAGGGATTCTTACTGTAATGTTAATAAAAAAGTGTCAAGGACCATTGGAATAAATATCATGAGGTACGTAGTGCATTAAGCAATGCTTTAATCCAAATAGCATTCTATTATGAAGTATTTTCCAGTATATTAAACTACATATGTAGAAACATAGGTACAATGTGCAGCAGACATGATGGAGGTGCAATATTAATAATCTTGCCATGTTAAATACTAAAATTATAAATGCTTTCTTATTAGAGTTCTGCACACTGTAAACATATAATAAGTACCTAATAAAACCCACTTACTACATAATTGCATTATTGCAAACAAAACACAAACATACAACTACACATATAAATATGAGCATATACAGGGAAAATGAAGTAAACAAAAAACAGCAGTATTATCAGACAATCTTCATACCCTAACTAATTATGTCCATGCACAGAAATGATTGCTCTGCTTCAAAGGTACTACTTTCATATGTATATCTATCACATAATGTGACTGGCCACTAAGGAAAGTACTGTAAGTACAATACATAGAAATATGAGCTCTGCGCCACGGCTGCTTATGGATGTTTTAATCCATGAATACGTTGTGCGCCTAAATGGGTTTTGGCGCACGCAGCTGGCGCAGACTGCCGCATGCACACTCTGTGCGCAAGCCACATGCGCCACTTGTGCGCCGATTTCTATGAATTACCACCAAAGTCTTTTCACTGAATATATATATAGATAATATAAATTGGATAAATGTTTACTATGATTCCCGTTTACATACATATAACCTAGAACATACTGAAGCCCCTACCTGTGCTAATGGGTCTGATGTCCTCGGACCATACACATGTTCGCGGACAGACTCGGTCAACATCAACACTATTCAAAAACTCAGGGGGTATCTTATATTGTTGTATCATGCAATAAAAACACTGAACATGTCCAAAAAGCAGCACATAAATACATTACATTTAATAATAAGAAGTGGAAACTGTATATGTAAGACACTGACCGTCCAATTACATAGCATATGCAACATAATGGAATATACCAAAACAAAATAAATATGCCTCCAACAGAATTACCTCACAGAAACTGCACAGCAAAAATCAACAGCACACCTACACAGCAGTAACAGCAAAACGTACCAAAAAACTACTCAGTACAATACATTTATTTTATATATTTATAAACTTTCTGTATTAGATACACTAAAAGTAATATTTTTTCTTTTTACACAGAAATGTCTAGTACTTTGGAATCGCTGGAAGAACTTCCTCAGGATGAAATGAGTGAAAATAGTGATACTAATGGTAGACATTACACTTCTCTATATAACCAATTAATAACCATTACTTTATGTGTACTTAACACATTTTTTTTAACCGACCACACAGACATTAAAATTAATACAGAAACAGAGACCTTAGAAAATCATCTGCAACAAATGGAGCAAAAAATAGATCTATTAAAGGAATAGTAAGCTCAGAAATATTATTGTCCTATGGGTTCAGGCATGTGTTTTTAAGCATAGGTTGATCGTTCATACAAACATTTCCTATGCACCTTAGCGTACTTTTCCTCTTTTTTACACATGCAAAATCAAGCAACAGGGCACGGCCATCTTGTGATAATCGTATCCGTTGCTGCATCGCCCAAGATGGACTGCCGTGGCGGCACTACTTCATTTGCCTCGCCCCTGAGGCTGACATCACCAAACCTAGTGATATTATCCGCCTCTCTCCAGGATGTTACTGTGCAGCATAGCCAAATGCGCCCAGTCATCCCCTACGTGTTACCATTAGTTGATGCAGAACCCGGAATATCAACACACATCATCTCAGAATGCAGCGCGTCCCAATTTTGAATATAACACTATTCTTTTAAAGGAAATAGCAAAACTGTACACTTTGTTTTTTTTTAACTTGTTTATTTTCAGTCGGCATACAGGAGAAAGCATTGACATCTCAGTTTAACACTTTATCTCGGAGTTATAATCCGCTTATTTACATCCCCCCCACCCAACCCCACTTCTTGGTCTCGGGGGTCTACCGTGGACTGTCTATTTCCCTCCCCATAAGGTCCGATTTCTGATTCATTCGCTCCTGTCTCTTCCCACCTCGGTTCTCCTTTCTCCTTCCCCTCCCCGCTTACGTCCTCAAGTCCTGGATTTGGCTATCCTCTGGGGTCTGCTCCTCCATCAGCTGGGACCGTTCCCTGTCCGCCGCCTCCTGGGCCAATTGCACTAGGCGCGGTTTGTATGTCATGGCCGGGAAGCGTAAGTCATAGTCAATCACAGGCGACCAAATGTTTGTGAACTGATGGAGGCGGCCTCTGTTTGCTGCCATCACTTTCTCAGCAATGAAGATGTCCCAGATTTTCAGCCACCATAGCACCGGTAGGGGGCCCTCCGGGGTCTTCCATGTCCGGGCTATTGTGATTTTAGCGGCTAGGAGTAATTGCGTGATGAGGGCCGCGGGAGCGCCCGTTTTCGGGTAGGTGTCCGGGATCGGGGTCCCCAGCAGTAGCGGCTCCGGTTCCAGTGGCAGTGGAATTTGGGTTATGTCTGTGATGGTCCCTATACATTGGGTCCAGAAGCTCTTCACCACCGGGCATGACCACCACATGTGTAGATAGGAGCCTGGCGCGCCGCATCGACGCCAGCATTGTGGGTCCAGTGACTGGTTGAAGTGGTGTAGTTGTAGTGGTGGGAAATACCATCTCATGAGCAGTTTGTATGCACATTCCCGGTTGGTGATGCAGAAGGATGTGGAGTGTGTGCGGGCCCATATATTGATCCAGTCTTGATCTTGGATTGAGTGTCCTAGGTCCTTTTCCCACTGCGCCATATATGTTGCTCTCTTGGACAGGAGATTCTCTTGGAATAGTCGGTGTAGTGTCGAGATCCGTCCTCGGGAGGGGGGGTCCGCTACTGTTAGTTCCAGGGCATCCAGGGTCCGGGTGGCCACCTCTCGCGTCTGGGGGTGTGTGCACCAGTGTCTGATTTGGCAGTACGTGAATCTGTCTGACTCAGTGAGGTTGAACGCACTTTTGCATTGGGCGAATGTCAGCGGCTGGGTTCCCTCAAATAGTTGGCCTAGGGAAGAGAGTCCCCCGGCGATCCATTTCTTAAAGTTAGTGGGGTGGGCTCCCGGGGAGAACGCCGGGTTGTGGAAGACTGGGGCTGAGGGGCCCAGCGCTCTCGGGATACCTCTGGCTTTGCGGGCCCAATCCCATGCCTTCAATGTTTGCTTGGTTGAGGATAATATAGCTGGCCATGTCCGGCGCAGTGCGGTTGGCAAGTGTAGAAGGAAGCGTAATGGGAGGGGTAATCTGGACTGCTCTATGTCCATCCATTTGGGGCGCCCTGACGTTATAGTCCAAGCCCTAGTATGCGCTATCTGCACCGCCATTTGGTATTTTTGGAGGTCAGGGACCCCTAGACCTCCCTGGTCTGAAGCACATAGCATTGTCCTCCGGGGAATGCGGGCCTTCTTCCTCCTCCATATGAATCCAAATATCTTCCTTTGCAGTCTGTGTAGTTGTGGGCGAGGGACTATGATGGGGAGAGCCGAGCAGGCGTACAGGAATCGTGGCAGCAGGTTCATCTTACAGGCTGTGATACGGCCTATTAAGGATATTTCCTGCTTGTGCCAGGAGTCTAGGTCTTTTTCCAGGGCTTTCATCAGGGGGGGGAAGTTTATCCGATAGATGTCTCCTGGATTAGCGGGGATCTGCACCCCGAGGTAGGGGATGGATGTGTCATTTAACGGGACCGCGCATTGAGCTCTGAAGGATGCCTTCTCTCTCTGGCTCAACCCTATCCCCAGGGCTGTCGATTTCATAAAGTTAATGGCGAATCCGGATACTCTCCCAAATCTGTGGATTTCCGCTAGGGCGGCTTTTAAGGATTGCGAGGTGTCTGTGATGGTTATCATCACGTCGTCAGCGTAGAGCGCTATCTTGTGCTGGGTAGGGCCCACTTGGAGGCCTTTGATTCTAGGGTTAAGTCGGATCCGCTGGGCCAGTGATTCCATTACCATAGCGAATAGCAGGGGGGAGAGGGGGCAGCCCTGTCTGGTGCCGCATGTCAGGGAGATCGGGTGAGTCAGGAGGCCGTTCACTCGGAGCAGGGTGGTCGGGGCTTGGTAGTTCGCTAGGGTGAGCTTTAGGAAGGAGGGCCCAATGCCGAATGACTCCAGCGTGAGGCGGAGGAACGACCAGTCCACTTTGTCGAAAGCCTTGGTCGCATCTAAGGCTAGCAGGGTGAGTTTTTCCGAATCTTGTCTGGCTATTTCGATCAGGTTGAGGACTCTGCGTGTATTATCTGTGGTGGCTCTGTTTAAGATGAATCCCGTCTGGTCTGGGTTTATGATGTCCGGGAGAAGCCTCGCTAATCGGTTTGCCAAGACCTTCGAGTAGATATTCGCATCTAGGTTTAGTAGTGAGATGGGTCGATAGGCTGCTATGTCGCTTGGGTCCTTTCCTGGTTTCAGAGCTAATACTGTTATTGACTCTCTCATTGACGGGGTTGTTGATCCAGAGGTGGCGAAGGAGTTGAAGAGGGTCGTCATTGCGGCTAGTAGCTGAGGCCGGAAGAGTTTGTAGAATCGGGACGAGAAACCGTCCGGGCCCGGGGCTCTTGTTCTTAAGCTTTTAACGGCTTCGTCGATCTCCTCGCTGGTAATCGGGGCCTCCAATTCTTCTCTGCTCGTAGCTGAGAGCTTAGGCAAGGCGGCTTCCCGTAGGTAGGACTGCTGCTCTTCCTGGGGCTTTTGGGTAGCTGTCATGGTTTCGGTGACATGAGCTTCTGCAATTCTCAGTTTATCTCGATCCGCGAATTGGGCTGCACCCTGGGGGTCTCGGAGGCTTAGAATAGTGTTCCTTTTCTTGGTTCTTGCGAGTTTTTCCACCAGGAATTTATTAGCTTTGTTTCCCCTGGCGTAGTAGCTCTGCTTCGTCTTGGTTAATAGCTGGGCTGTGTCCTCCGCGTAATGAGCCTCTAGTTTCCTCCGTGCCGTCTGCAGGATTCGGTAGGTTCTCGGGGACCAGTTCTTAGCTTTACATGCTGTTTCTGCCTCTAGAACCTTGTCTTCTAGGATGCGGCGGGTCTGTTGCTTTTGCCTGTGGTAGGCTGCCCCTCGAGAGATCAGCACCCCTCGTACTACGGCCTTCATTGCATCCCATGTCGTTGCTGGGGAGGTGTCTTCGTTTTTATTGTCTTCGAAGTACTGTTTGATGGTTTTAGCTACTACGTCCCTCGTCGCCATGTCGTTTAGAATCGGGTCATAAAGAGACCATCTGCGTCTTGGGGGCGGGTCCGGGTTATAGGCTCTTAGCGTTAGCATCACGGGGGCATGATCTGAATGGATTCTGGGGCCTATGAGGACATCGTCTGTGTATGACAGGATCTGGGGGGATGCCAGTAGGAGGTCGATACGTGAGTAAGTCCTATGCACGTAAGAATAGCATGAGTTGTCTCGTTCCTCTGGATGGAGGATCCTCCAGGTATCCACCACTTCGAAGGTTCGGAACAATTTAAGTAGGGCGATCGCCAAGCCAAAGTCTCCGCGGGTAGGGGGGTGTGATCTATCTACCAGTGGGTTGGGGACTCCGTTGAAATCTCCCCCGATGATGGTCTGACCTTCAACAAACGGAAGCAGGGAGTTTTCCAGGGTCGAGTAGAATGCCTCTTGTTCTTGGTTTGGTGCGTATACTGAAATCAATGTGTATACTTGGCCGAGGATTCGGGATTTCACCGCTACGAAGCGGCCGTTTGGGTCCCGTTTAGAGTCCAGGATTTGAGGCTTCAAATCTTTGGCGATTAAAATAGCCGTGCCACCCTTCTTCATTCCGTTCGAAGCCAAGAACTGCGTTGGGAATTGCCGGTCTCTGAGCCTTGCGAAGTCCGCTGGGATCAGGTGTGTCTCCTGAAGGAAGACAACGGAGGCTTTCTCATTCTGGATGCGTTGTAGGATTGTTTTCCTCTTCTGTGGGGCGTTGAGGCCTCTAACGTTCAGTGTTAGGAACCTTAGCTTCTGGATCAGCGGGGGGGCCTCTTGGGTGCCTTCTGGGGTGGGATACTGTTCCTCGTGGGTGGGTTGGGGGTATTCAGTCTTCATATCGAGATTCCGAGTTAGCTAGGTTCTCCTGCAGCCGGGTTTTCTGTGTCCTCCAACGGGAGGGCAATATTTTGTCTGAGTGGGGCCACCAACGGGTGGGCAAACTTAAACGGGTGGGAGAGCTCCCAACTGTACGGGGGGCTGGAGGTTTCTGCGCAGCCGCCCTTACGGCCAACGTGGCCCAAACAGTTTTCCTCGCCAACGGGGCTGGGGACGAACCATTGAGATCCGCTCGGCTCCAAGGGTTGGTAGGTGGCATACTCCTTGGAGAGGGGGGACTGGACCGTTCGGGGCCCGCGGCGTTGCCATGCTTCGTTTTGGCTTCAGCGTCGGACCAAATATCGTGGCCGCTGGCCTCTAGATCATTTCACCTTTCGGCGTCTTTGCGATTTAGACCAGGGTTGTTGCTGTCCTTGAGGTGATTGATCTGGTTCCTCTGGCGGGAGGAGTGGACTAGGGGTGGGCGAGGTTTCTGGAGAGTTTGGGCGGAGGATCGATTTAGCATCTTCCAGATGGCTAATTTTGCGTAGAGTTCCCTGGAACGAGAATTGTAGAGTAGGGGGGAAGAGCCAACGGTAACGGATTTGCTGGCTCTGGAGGAATAGGGTCAAGGGCTTGAGAGCTCTCCTCTTCTGTACGGTGATCGGGGAGAGATCTTGATATATCTGTAGGGGGGTGCTCATGAACGACAGTTCATCTTTGGAGCGGCTTATTGCCGAGATAGCTTCTTTGATCGCGTAGAAGTGTATTCTTGTGATCACATCCGGAGGGCCGTCTGAATCTACACCTCGTCTCGGGCGTAGTCTGTGGGTTCGGTCCAGGATGAGTTGGGCTTTGTCCATTGATGGAAGGAGAGCCTGGAAGAAGTTGCCTATATACTCCGGGAGCTCTTTATCTTGGATCGTTGCTGGGACCCCACGGATGCGCAAGTTATTCCGTCGGGCCCTGTTTTCTAAGTCTTCTTGCTTGAATGCGAGAATCTCATTGCTGGACTGAAGCGCTCGGATCTCACGACGCATTTCTATTATGGCCGCATCGTGCTTCTGGGTCAGGTCTTCGGTTTCTCCTATCCTCTGTTCTGCTTCCGTGAGTCGCTGGTCGGTTTGTTCCAGTCGTGTGGTGAGCTCGGTCATGCAGGACCGAATTTCGGCCTTAATATCTCTCATGAAGGCCATTAGGTCATCTCTGGTGGCGAGGTTACCTTGTTCTTCTGAGGGCTTTTGCGGGGTAAGCTTAGGTGAGGGGTCCGGTTTTCTTGGCTTGTCTGTTGCTAGGAGCATGGTGGAAATGTCCGTGGTTTTGGCTGGCTTGGTGAGTCTCGACATTTTGCCGGGGCTGGGATTCAGGGGATCTTCTTCTAGCTGGACGATCCTGGTGGGGGGCGCTTTGGGGAGGATGATTAGTTTCGGAGGAATCTGCTATGCATGGCGAGTGATCCGTCTACCGTGTTAGGTGTCAGCTTTGCGGTGGTTATGCTTGGGTCTTTCCACTCCTGGATGTAGTGGAGGGGGGGGGGTCGGCTCCGCCCGCGGTAGGTATTCACCCAGCCAAGAGGCCGGAGCTATCCAGGATGATAGGCCTGGTGGATGAGGTGGGCAGGAGCGCCCCAGGATGTTCAGATGGTCGGAGACGTGGGGGGTGTCTTCAGGAGGTCTGGGAAGGCTGAGTGGTCAGGGGGGGGACCACCCGAACACTCTCCTGGTTGGCGTGGTATTTGGTGGGCCGGGGCGCCCCAGGAAGCTGGAAGGGGGGACTCCGGGTCCAGGCTGGGGGGGGGGCCGCGGGGGGACGGCGGGCACTCACCCAGTCAGACCCCCGACACCGCCTCCAGGGTGCTGGGCTGTAGGGAGAAGCCGCGGCCCCCTCCGCCGTCCGGGTAGATCGTTGGCAGGATAAGAGGCGGGGGGGGGCGGTGAAAGGGCCCCCTCCGCAGGTTTCGAAGCTAGGGGGCCTCGGGGGTCTGGTCGTCCTCTCCGCGATCTGGTCCGCTGCACGGGGTCCCTCCTCCAGGAGGGACCACCTCAGAGGCCGGAGAGTCTACTGGACTGGGGGGTATAGCTGGCGGTGAAGGCTGACGCCGATCCCGGCCTCCGATCCAATGGAGGGGGGAGACGGCTGGGAGAAGCACCCGAGCCCCCGCCGAGGCCTCAGGAGGAAGGGCTCCGGGGGCCGGAGCGACCTCTCCTCCGGCGAAGCTTAGGATCGGGGCAGAGGGCGAGAGCAGGGGGCCCTACGGACGTCTCGTCACTGGGTGTCGGTGGGGAGGAGGGGCCTGGGCCGCAGCCGCCATCTTGGTTCGGCGTGGAGAGGCACCCGTGTCGCGCTCCGTCGCCACGTTTTCGGTGTTCTCGCTGCGATCGCTCTCCTAGGTTGAAGCGGTGGATGCCTCAGAGATTCCGCCGGCTTCTCCCGCCATAGGAACAGCGGCGGCGGCGCTGGAGCCGGCTAGATTTCAGCTGGAGCCGCGGGTCCTTATGGAGGCCATTAACAGAGCAGCCTCATCAGTGGCGCTCCAGGCCACGCCCCCAAAACTGTACACTTTGTAAAGTACTTTTATTTCACAATAAACGCTCCGAGAACATCCGGCGATTGACATATTCAAGCAAATGGGTAATTTCTTTCTTTGTTCGCGATCCACAAATGTTTATCGTGAGTCACGTGGTGTTCCTTTTGCGTACAAGAAGCACATTGGGCGCACCGTGAATCGCAAGGCCTGGGCATCAACTTGGCGGTAGGCCACCGTAAATGATGTCGGGTTGATACTTATCGCTGGTACTGCGTAAGGGCATATCGGCCCGTGGCGATCGTCCCAAAAGATCGTCATTGTAATCCAGCCATTCACGTGTATCTGCAGCTGCCGGTTAAAAAACCTGTCAGTTGGTATCTGGAATCGATGACAATCGCAGAAAGGCAGGATGTAGCTGTTTGGAAAACATAACACAAATGTGTCTCAGTAGCCGATCTTTGTTACAATTTATCATTTTACCCATTAATTCGGCCCTATATTAAAACTAATGATAAACACACACATGAAACAATGGGAACACAGAGAACACAACGTGGAAAGTAGTCTACAATTTGCTTGAGAGGTTAGTGCTATGAAATATGTGTAGCGCGAAATGGGATGCGAAGGCTAACGCTACAATCAAGGAGCAAGCTAAGTGCAAGAAGAACACATAGACAGAATTTTAATTAAATATTAGCGTTGAATTAGGCGTTTGTGGAACCTGGGGCAACCCAGTGGTGGACTACATTATCTCGATACTACACTGCCCATGTGCCCAGAACAAAGAGAAGTACACACACAGGTGGTATTTGCGTGTCATTGCAATATGCCACAAAAAACAACCGAGTACAATGTAAGCCAGCAATAACGGTCGGCAAATGATAAGTTGACTTGTTGGTCTATGAAATCGTCGAAAGTAAAACTTACATAATATTGGACATTTCCATTCTCTCGCCGTAACGCAGAAACTCCGTTCAGGTCAACGAATTTCATAAAATGAAATTACATGTTCAATTGTCCAGTTTTGGAATGGTGAGTCTTATCATATTTGATAGTATTATCCCCCTCCCTTTTTTCATTCCTTTCAAAATCCTCCCTTCCTTTCAAGGTCGAAAAACAATTCAACCTTATACTGTGTACGATGCGTGGGTTTGCTCAATTCGCAAGCAAAAATTCAAAGCCGCTGACCTTCACTCACAATGGGAGCCAATAGCCCTTCAGACCATACTGGCATTACAAATATTTTTGAAAAACATATAAATTGTTTGCTACTGTCCACCAATGGTGCAGGAAATTTCTAGTGATATACTTTGTTCCTCTGGAGAACTTCACACCAGAGGAGTTGCTAGGTCTGGAAAAGACCCGGGGCTAAGCTGTTGTCAGAACTGTTGGGACTGGGGGCTAGGTAGTCTTTTGGTTGTAGCTCCTGAGATTCTATCCGGGGCTACAACCAAAAGATCAGGGGCTATAGCCCCCTTAGCCCCCCCTAGCAACGCCCCTGCTTCACACTCTCCCAGCGACTCCCACAACCAGACCAACCACCTGTCAGCTCAGCCCATCTCCTGTTCACACGGCAAATCACGTAAACATTTTTCACAAGGAGTAACTCTCGAGCCCTGACAACATGTGCTTGTATGAGAATGTCCCAGCAAGCACTGCTGCAAACCCCTCCGGCCCGGCTGCGGTACCCTGAACCCATGACTTAAGTTATAAAGGCCTATAAATTGCACACGTGAGTCACGTGTGTTTGTAGTATCCCACTTTGGATCACTAGCAAGGTGAAGGGTGTGGGGGTCTGGCCACCTTACAATACAGACACGTAGTATATACGTGATAGTAATACTTTTACATTATAATGCAGATGGTACCAAAAACAACTGCAAACTAACTGGATTCACACATGGTCAAGTATCACTTGATAAGAAAACACTCACAAAAATAGGTATAATCTACCATGCAGGAGCCACAACCAATGCAGGTCAGTGTATGGTTTGAATGTAATGATACGAACAATACTCTAAAACAGAGATTACCAGCAAATCTTGTAAACGCTTACTTAATATCCTTAAAACAAAATTTAATAACTAATCTGTGTATGAACATAAACAAAACTGGAACTTCAAAAGTATGACAAGTTAGAATATGCCAAAAGGTATGCAACTGCCCCTAGATTCTGCAACAAGCAAACAGATAAATGAATACCACTAAAATGGAAAAAGAAATAAACAAATAGAATACACCAACTGCTATCTAATTGCAACAATACTACCACAAATTCCAAATCAAAAACCATACATATATTCAATTCCTCCTACTGAACTGAATGAAAAAAATATATTGTACCGCAACGTAGAAAGATTTTTTTTAATCCAGCATGGATTTTTTTCCCACAGACCCAATGATTTAATCAACAAACACAGGAACTGAGCAAATTGGAGAGTACACTGGTTTGAACTATAGTACTTCAAAAGTACTAACTATGAGGCTCGACAAAATACAGAAATGTCCACTCTGCAGTGCAATACTCATTATTAACTACCTACACTAACATGTGATTTTTTATTTTATCACAGTGATTTAAAAAGAAATGTCTGCTCCAACTACCCATGTAGTGACAAAACTACATACAACCACAAAAAGTCAAACAGTAAGAATATAATGATTGGACTCACAAACACCACAGTATAACACCCCCATTCAAGCAAACACCTGACCATAAACTACAATCCAAAATGTTTGCTTCCATGGGTATCTTATGCTGCAGCGCTGGTTGACGAACACTACAATCTTGACTGCATGTCCTGGCCAAAACTCTTCATACAGCCACCCCAAAAGAAACACTAAGTGAAAATAATTAAACTCACAAACACTGCAACATAACACAGCCATGCAAACGAACACCTCACCAATAAATACAACCCAAAATGCATAGAGTCTTCAATACCAACATACTGAACACAATGCAACAAACAAATTAACACACATCATCTCACTATCCTATAAACACTATTACACTACTGTCAATCAGTACACACATTTTATAAAACATATTCCCTAAGCAGTCCACATACCACATTCAAAATATTTGGTAACATGAGTGTGTTATGCTGCAGTGGTTGTGTCCAGGGCCTAGAGTCTTGGGTGCATGGCACACACCCATCGAAACTAACACCTACCAAATGACCACAACCCGAAAACATAATACATCCACCTCAAAACCTATCCACTTCAATTAACATTCTAAAAAATGATTACAACCAATGTACAAACTCTTCAATACATACCCTCTTCACTGAATGCTCTTCTTACGAGCCAAAACCAACATCATACTAAACTAACATAGCCAGTAGTGCGCCCAGTGTTTAATATGTCCGCGGACACCGCAAACACATCACAGACTTGTCCCACCTAAACAAATACATCATTTGACCATCTCTGACTCCCCCACCCTCTTCAAGCACTCATACACAAAAACACACTCCCTAAAATTGGATGTATACTCACTTCCACACCGCGCTGGCCGGGATCCAATATGGCGGGCGCATGGAAACAATGGGACGCACCTCACGCCTCATCCCAGCCAATCAGCCAATCAGAGAACACGTCGGGTGTCCGCAGACATGACACAAGCCGTTCATCCAATCGGTGTCCTATCCGCGTAGCAAACAGGGAAGTGTTTCTGCAGAGTGGACATAGATATCACTAATTTTTTAGATCTACTTTTTGGGTGTTTAAAAAAAACTACTGGTCGGATTTTCAGCAAATTTACAAAAGCACACTTTTGGGACCAAGCCGCCGCTCCTGCCGCAAATTTGGTGAAAATCCGTCCAGCGGTTTGGGCTGTAGGCATGACAGAAATGTTTTCTCCATTCAGTCTATGGGAAAAAAATAAATTTTGGGACCCCCCCCTATAACTTTGCCCCCCTGGACCAAACCTCACCAAACCTTGCTACAGAATTCAGAGTGGCCCATATACTTGTTTTGCAAAGTTTGGTGAGGATTCGTTCAGGAGGAGCGAAGTTATAAGCCGGCCAAAAAGTGCTCTTCCTATGGGTTTAGAAACCTAACCATAACTACATGGCCGCTACCGCCGGGCCATGTAATATATATATATATTTTACTACATACCAACAAATAAAAACAAATATATGCATTCCAAAGCACATTTTTGTAGTGACCATATTTAGAATTTCCAACAAGGGTCTGCAGGGACGTGGTCTGAGATCACCAGCGGGCAGCACTGCAGATCCTTGCAGTGTTCTAATGGCAAGCGAGCACATAAGTCAGGCATGAAGCTATATCCCCTATATTCTTTGAGGGTGATGAGCGCAGTACACGTGCATGTGGCTGGTCTCCACATAGTCTACAAGGCCCTTCAGTGAATCCTGCATGCATTCAACATCTGCAGAGTGCTTCTTTCGGAACAGCAGAATTGCAGATATCTTAGTAAATCTACCCATTGTTTCATTCACCTCCACGATGGTTAATTCTTGCTGTGCACAGAAGATATTTTAAAACCTATTGCTGTCCCCGCCTAATGCCGGCTGAGAAGCATTTGCACACTTCCCACAATGCCGTGTTTGAAGTGTGGTGATGTGCAACTAAACAGCTGACTATCCAGTGACTAGGGCTCCTAATTTAGAAGGTGCATAGTCACAGGATATGAGCAAATCATCTTAGCAACAGTAAATCCAATAGTTTCTAATAATAGAAGGCGCGAACAATTCTGTGCTGCTGCTGGATCTGAGGCTACCATTAGCACGCTGGAGAGGGGGAACCGCGCTCTGTAATTTTAGCTCTGGCTGCAGGGGACTCCTTTCTTTCTGCCAAGCCATGTTTAAAACAGCTCCGCCTGAGAGGAAGACTGCGAAGCTCGAAAATCGATGTTCTTTCTTTCTAAATATTGCCATGCCTATGGTAGCAATGCTTAAATGTACGAGCCTTTTGCAGATGGAGCCTGCCTTCAAGTGGCTGAAAGTCTGCATGCCACACATTCAGTGGATACAAAGTGCACCCGTTGGGAATATTTTTTGTTCCCAATAGTTGTATGACCCAATTTGACCTTACTTTATTTTATTTGGAATATTTAGAACATTGATCCAGGCCCAAGGTCCAACAGAGCGCTAGCAAGGTGTGATACGAGAGAGATGTGGGTAGAAACCGTATAGCTGACAGTGACGTAGGTTCATTACTGTACTTCAGGGCAATATGTGTACATTGCTCTTTTTTATAACGTGACGCGGACATCTCATCAACACATCTTGACACTATTTTGACACCACGTTATCTCGAATATACTGCGATACAGCTGTTTGAGACACTGGGCCTCATTACAAGCTTGGCGGTCTGGATATAAAGGTGCCGGGAGCAACGTACCAGCACCCTTTCCGGAACGCCAAAGTATGAGTCTGCCAGTAGGGGCACGGAACTCCCAGCAGGCCTGACATGCCAGGAGTTCAGGCCCCGACCGGCATACTTTTCAATGAAGCATCGGCACCGTTACTAACGGTGCAGGTGCTTCAGGTTTCCCATTCCCATGGAGTCCCGGGGAATGGGAAATAACAACTACGCTGCCTATGATATCCTGGTAGTACGGGGATGTCAGGCAGTGGAAACAGTGTTATGGGGTTGGCAGTAATCCGCCGACTACTGGCGGGTTGAACCGCCAACCCCGTTATGAGGGCCGCTGTCTAACATTCCATTGCTATGTGTCCCCTTGATATTTAACAGGTGTGGTAGTCTCAGTGCCTGCATCTGTATGCTGCGTTCACAATGCACAGGTGTGCACTCCCACCCTCTGCTTTAAGTAGATGTCGGCCAGGAACAGCTTTAAAATAATTGCTGTCGAGATTGGTGCTGCCCTCCCAATCACCCACCTTCACACCAGTCATCAGCTCAGATCTACGGTATTTGGGTGAACAAAGGTCATTTATGCTGTACTGCATCCCCAGTCAAATGTCACACCTTACCTGCAGAGTGTGAATTGAGGATCTGCGTAGCCTGCCCGCAAACGTTTTGTACGCAGGCAGACTGCCCTCAGTGAAACTGCTTGGGCCCCCGTTTTGACTGTTCATTGAAAAAGGGGGCCTGAGCAATAATTGACACCTGCATCCATTGTTAAGGTGTGGGGGATACCCCTGTGACACCTCAGGCCGCAGATACTGAACATGGGGAGCGGGGGACACCACCGTAACCCCACTCCTCATATTCGGTATTTGCAGACCCAAATTGTTCAAAAGAATTCTATCAAATTGTAGTGACCGAATTCGGTCAAATCTACCATGCGATCACATTTTTTTTAACAATTTGGGTAATACATGAATTGATACTCAGAATCGCTCCGATAAAACTGTGGCACTTCAAACAAAAAAGTAAGGCATTTCCATTATGTAACTGCTGCTGATGGTCCATCTAGTGCTTAAAACCGAAGAGATTCCGCGGGCTACCATGGCTGCCTGTTCAAGTCTGAAAATAGCATGTGCCAAGAACCAATCTGTATACAGCACTGATCTCTGAATGGAGATCAAGCAGTTGTGCACTAGGTGTTCCATATCACACAAATATATCAAGCTCAGAGATGGACCAGTGTTGGCATGTTAGGTGCCTACTATGATACAGAAGAAGAACGTCACCCAAAGGCCAAGAAAATTCCATTCCATTGCATCCAAGAAAGACCAAAGGCTTCTTTTGGTTGTTGAGTTTAAGTTACTGTACTGCACAGTTTGTCTCTTTCTGGTTTCTTCCACTATTGTAAACTAGTACCGTTTCTATTGGCCTGTTAAGTCAGAGTTTCTATTTTGGGTATTCCAGGTCCACTTTTGGAAGCCTCTCAAAGGTTTTCTTTTTCCCCATTGTCTGTTTTCGGTTCTTTGATCGCTTTTTGGTGTTCAGAGAAACATTTCCTGAAGTTCCCCTGCCATGAAGTGCCTTATTACCTCATATAAAGTATATGGCATTGTGTCGCCTCCAAGGGGTCAAATCCCAGGAGTGCCTCTCAGAATCCTCATTTTTTCTCTAGGGTGATTTTATCACTCTGCACAGGTTTTAGGCAGTCAGTTGGTGGCAGTCTGTACTTTAGTGTTGGCTTCAATAGGAGTGCACTTGTAGCCCAATGTATCTTGTTGGTTGCCATTGGGTTATCAATGATTTTGGCCTTTTGCATTTCAGGTATTCCTTTGTCTAGGTGACCATGATGTTGGCCTTAAAAGGGGCGTGCTGACCATGTGGGCTCTTTGTGAGCACACAATGGCAGCCTCCATATGGTTCTAAGTGGTTTAGGGCAGTATAGGCACTTGAATGTCCCTATCGCTTCCTGTTGGGGTGGCTAAAGCTGAGTGGCAGTCCTGTTGACCAATCTGACCCTCAGCACCCAGCCCCTTTTAGTGATTGACTGGCTGGCCTTGTGCAAGACCCTTTGTGCAAGGGTATTTAGTGTTTGTCCTGTCCTTGTTTCACTCTCTCAGTTCGCTAATCTGCAAAAAGGGGAAGAAGGCCTGTTGATGATCTTAAGGAGAGTTTTACCACGATTCCCACCGTGTTGGCCATTGTAAGCCCTGTCTTGGAAATACTGGCTAAGTATAGTGGCTTGGGCCTAACCGGTGTGGGTGTTTTGCCTCTGGAGGACCAGTCTGGCTCCGCTGAAGTCTCTGACTGCCTACCCACATCTGTTGGGTTGAGCCTCCCTCACCAGGATCATTTTCTGGCCCAATTTAGCACCAATCCCCACTACTTACTGCCAAAATCATCCGATTGGCTGTCTGTCCCTGCTGATGTCCCGAAGTGGTTGATGCCTTAATGCCCGACTGTATATTCAGTTTAGGATATCTGAGGGTGCCACCATCTGTTGTCCCCATTCTCTGACCATTTTCTGCTCTGCTGCTGCCTTCTTTGGTGACTCAAGCTGCTGGGAGCCGTCATTTTGTATTCCCTCTTCTTTCTGAAGTTGTTCTCGCTGAATGTGTCCCTCCTGGCTTGAAGGTAGATGTCATGTGAAGTGCCTTTGTTCCTTTCCTTGGTTGCTGGGACCTATGCTGGTTCTGTGTGCAAGTTCTGGAGAACAGAATACTGAAACCCATATTTGTGCAAAACTGAAGTTTACTCACTGGGTTGCTGGAGATGTTTTAGCTTATAACACTGACGTGAGTACTTATCTTTGAGTCCTGGGGTGGGTGATTATTTGAGATACTCACCCACAGATGTCCCCCTGATCTGTGCTGGAGATTCTGTGGAGGCAAGTCTTTACTCCATTTCCCATAGACTTCTATTGATGTTCTGCCTTTTCTGAAACTTCTTCTGGGGTCTTGAGTCCATCTTCCAACTTCTGGAACACTTCCTTGGGGTCTCCTCTGGCCTTTCCTGTGGTGATTTGTTACAGCATCCACACCTGTGCGGTGGATCAGACTTACCTCCATTAAAGCAGATGGCCCTTCATCTCTGTAATAAGTGTATGGCGCTCCAACCCCTAAGTGCTTTGCCGACCATTGATTACAAGATCAAAAGATGACTTTAGAACATTGTCCGTTTTTTTTTAAATGTCTACAATTTGGTGATACCACGGATCTCCGGAGGGAGCGAGTTCCAGTATTTGATCTGACGAGTAGAACAGCCCTGTCCCAGGCAGCCTGTCTGCTTAAAGCCGAGTGGAAGGGAAGGGATGCTCTAGACCTCAGGTCACAAATAGGTCTGTAATTTAACATACAGCTTTTGAAATAGAGTGGGCATCCTTCATAAAATGCTTTCTGGGCTAGCATGGGGAGCTTGAAAGCAACCATGACCTCCACAGGCATCTAGTAAAGTTTCTTCCACGAACAAAAGATGTGTTGGCAGTGGAGGGGGGTGTTGGTAACTATGCATAAGTCGGGGTGTTGTGGGGCCTGCAAAAATGTTATCCCATGCTTGGGGCAACCCAGCATACAGAGTATTGCAATAGTCCATAGTATCAGGTAATAGTTGGAAGAACTTATTAGAGCATTCATTTGTTAAGTCACAGAGAGACTGGAGTAAAACATTACTGCCATGGTTTTGACTTTATGTTGTATGGGTATTGGAACCCATGATAAACTAATATTATGTATCCTTTAAAGCTTGAGAGTAATCTGTTTGCGAGATGATACAAGTAGAATCCAAAAATTAGTCATGGGCACCCCTCTATGGGAACAAACATGGAAACAAAAATTGCCTGTTCTATTGGATGGTTTCCACTCTAGAGTCTGCAGCCACATTTTAGCTCACTGTACCTTTCACAGATGGGAAATAAATATTTGCATATCAGTCTTTGTCCTGCCCACATGGGCAGTCCAGCACCGAAATGCTATGGCAATTCTCTTATGAACAAGAGTACCAACAGCAACCCCATACACGTGTTTCAGCCTTGTTGGGCATCATCAGTGAGGTGGAGCTGTGCCTCTCTGAGCACAGTGAGCAAGGGGTCCACATCTGAGTGGCCCTAGGACACTTAGGGTCACTAAACCTAAGGCCCTTGAAAAAATCCCAAAATTTGTCATGGGTGCCCCTCTATGAGAATGAACACGTCAAAAATGGCCTGTTCTATGGGATGGTACCCACTCTAGAGTCTGCAGCACAGCTCCACCTAACTGATGATGCCCAACAAGGCTGAAACACGTGTATGGAGTTGCTGTTTGTACTCTTGTTCAGAAGGGAATTGCCATAGCATTTCAGTGCTGGACTGTCCATGTGGGCAGGACAAAGACTGATATGCAAATGGATATTTCCCATCTGTGAAAGGTACAGTGAGCAAAAATGTGGCAGCGGACTCTAGAGTGGGTACCATACCATAGAACAGGCCATTGTGCCGTGTTCGTTCTCATAGAGGGGCGCCCATGACAAATTTTTTGATACAGGTAGAAGCTTTGTTTCCTAGAGTTCAACCCCAAGACATTTTTTTAAATCTTTTTTTTTTTTTTACTTTATCAAAGATGTTCTGAATCTTAAAGGTCTTGGCCTAGTGATTTTTGTTGAGTCTAAATACTAAATGCATCTGATCTGTGAAGCCTTGGAAGGTGATATCAAGATCTATTAGCATATCACGGTAAGTGCTTGAATAAATGTTAAAGAGAAAAGGCCACAGGCACGATCCCCGTGGAACTCCACACTCAACAGGTTCTGCCTGAGATTGATATGGGCCAATTCTTACCCTAGAAAGTCTGTTCAACAAAAAAGAGGATAGACATTGAGAAGATTTATGAGAGAGATGGGCGACTTCTATGATACACCTGGGTAAGGTAATATGGTCCTGAGTGTCAAAAGCTGAGGCCAAATCTAGTAACATAAGGAGGACAGAATTCCCTCTGTCATTGATTTTGAGTAAGGAATCCTTAATGTCTGCCAATGCCATCTCAGCGCTTCTCGCCAATCTGAACCTGAAAAGATGGTTTCCTAAAAGGTTGTGTTGTTCGACAAATGAGCTCAACTGGATGGCGTCACTTTAGCCAAAACTTTCAACAGAAATAGCACATTTGTTATGGGGCATTAACTAGAACAATCTGACAGGTCCACATTTTGATTTCAGTAGTGAAGTGATTCAAGCCTTTTTCATAGCTACAGGATCTGTACCATTTTCGAAAGGGGAGTTTAATGTAGAGGTGATTGCTGGGCTCGGGATACTCACACTTTCTTTTACAATCACTAAAGAACAAGGATCTCCTGGGTAGTGAGTGGGGTTTAAGCTTGCCAGATTAGATGCAGTTTCCTAGTTTGAGATGTTTACAAATTTTAAACTAGGGCTTGCTGGGCAGAAGTGAGTGGATACATCTGATAGGCTGATGTCAGTGTGGTGTCCCTGTCAGTGATGTCATCATCAATTGCATTAGAAGGGAGAGGGAGAAGTTGGACTACATCTTGGTTAATGGCTTCCTCACAAATGCTTGAATGGAATTGCACAAATCTTCATAAGCTTTTATTATAAGTGCAGTAACATTTGTGGTCCTGGGAAAGGAATTTAGTGCATCAAACAGCTTTTATTGGTATTTTTCTTCATATGTTGTCACTTGTGATTTGTGCGACTCCTGCACCAGATATGATACGATATACTCTTAGTTATTTAAATTGTGAATGATTTTATTTTTCATGTATTATTTTCATACATTCCAGTCATCTAAGTTTACGTGAAATACACTTTTCTTCTCCCACACTTTTATTCCCCCAACACATGTTTCTCCACAGCTTTTAGCCGTGGTTCCTCAGGAGAGATTCCTTTCTTTTTTTCTTTTTTTCGAAATATAATTGTAGTTTTTTTGATTTCAAGACTTGAAAAGTGGGTTTCTTTTATGCCAAAATTGATAAATCTTATTCTTATTGTTATTTGCCAGGTCTGATTGCCTTAAGCATGCTCGCCAGGATCCGCGGTTCCTGGCGAGCATGCTTAACGTGTTGGGAAAATAAAAGTGTGGGAGAATAAAAGTGTATTTCACGTAAACTTAGATAACTGGAATATATGAAAATAATACATGAAAAATAAAATCATTCATAATTTAAATAACTAAGAGTCTATCGTATCATATCTGGTGCAGGAGTCGCACAAATCACAAGTGACAACATATGAAGAAAAATATTTAGTCGTTATTGTTTTAGCCACAATAGAGTAATTTGGAGTGCAGATCCAAGCACAAAAGAATATCATTGGCACATTAGAATCGCCCTTGAAAGGACTATAAGCCAAAAAAAGGTTGAAGTATCTAAACAAAATAAGCTTTTTATGGCATTGGAAGCAAGATCATTCTGAGTGGCATTGTACTTATGTTCATTTTCTATCTTGTCATGTTCACATTTAGCACAGGATATGGTCTATTTCAAGGTATTTTCTTTGTTGCCATTTTTTCTCCACTTCAAGATCTCTCAGCTTTTCTGAATGTGGATTTCAAAAGTCTGTGATTGCCAGAGTAGCAATTTTCATTAGCTCTTCTAGGAGAAACTAATTTGGTTTGTAATGGAGCGATAAGATTAGGCGTCAGTTATATACCCATTTTATAGCTCGACCTTACGATCAGTGGGAAGGCATGCTGATGAGAGACTCAGACAGCATATTCAGATGAGGAGCCTGACATTGGGCTAAAAGTTAATATTTAGCAAGACACATAGCTAGATATAATAGCAGAGTAATCTGATCAAAATAGATTGAGGGTGGACTTTTCTCGGTACCAGGTAATATTATCTCCACCAAAAATATTGCTGTATACATGGTCGTCGGGAACGTCCATAGGCGATATTTTTAGTGGGGATAATATTAGCGTTCTTTGGGAGTGGTGGTTGGGGGATGTCCCCGCTCCTTTTAGAATGATACAGGGCTGCAGGGGTGTTCCCCCCAGGTTCCATGCCTAAATTAATATCGCCACAAAAATATGGTGATATTTTTGTATGGCGATATTTCTGCAGGGATATTAACAGATGGAACTCTTTTCTCGGAGGATGTTTCTTGAAAATGCCCAAATTAACGGTCCTGCCTTTATTGTGTGTGGCCCCGGCAGGCAGAGTGCAAATCCTGGGGTGAGGAATAGATCCTTCATGCAGAATGAAGCATCTAAGTGATCTCTGGAGGAGTCACTGAAACCAAGATCAAAATTGCCCACAATCACAGGTCGACTGTTAGGATTCATGACGGGCATAATACTTTCAGAGAGAACACTAGGAAAGTAATTGGAACAATGCAGTAGTAAATAACTACTATTAGTATGGATGCTGATGAGTCCAGGGAGCAGTTGACAGCCAGGATGTCACATTGGGGAATGTGCAGTAAATGGACAGAGTGAGTATTCATGAAAGCACTGCTGGACACCAGTGCTACACCTTCACCCCTACCTTATGTATTATTTGTGGTGTTTATAATCAAGCCTTGTTAGTGCAAATTAACAACAGCATTGCAGAAACACCAATTAAGGATGCTTTGATGACAAAGGCAAAGACGCTATCAACACAGGCTAGGGTATTGGACAGAAACTATGGGACATTTTCCACGTGGTGCCTGTATTAACCTACAGCATGGAAGCAATACCTAAATCCCACCGACTATATGGGAAAAGGTTGAGGGAGCGTTCTGGTAAAGAACATTAAATCTATTGAAATCAACACCCATATGTCACATCAGACGAGAACTGAGCCAATCGTGCTTGGCAGCATTAGTAGAATGGAATCGTTTGGCACTGTTCAGGAAAATTTTGACACCGGAGATTCACCCCATTTTTGGGATCCTGTCTGAGGAAGCCAAATTATGTTAAAATGTGACATTGACAAGCTGGATAAACACCAGAAGAGCGATTCTCGAAGACATATGCTGTTCAGGGGAAGTGTTGATTCAGAATCCAGTAAGAGTCAAGAAAAAATTGCTGGAAATGGACTGGATCACAACTTTGGAAACAACCTCGAAACGTAGACTTGCCAAAGATCTCCCTGTAGACAGTACAAAACTATACCACTTACGAGATTTTTTGATAACATTTCCGGACAGAACTTATACAGAGACCTTTCTGAGGATGAGGCTAAATCAAATTGAAACCAACAAAATAAATGAAATTCGTGGGAAATCTACAAACAATGAATGTAGACTATGTGACAACAGCACATCACTGGAGTCATTAAAGCATCTTCTAATAAAATGCAAGGGTGTTGATGAAAATAGAAGAGACACTTGCACCCTAACAGAAAACTATATGACTCTACAAGAAGAAGACATCTGGAGAGCTTTGATGAACAGGGAAAAAAACTACATGGACAATAGCGGCAGTTCCAATGATTAGAGAAATGCTGTCCATACTGAATGGGAAGTCTAGTTTACACAAGCAAGCAGGAAGGGGAGGGAAGGACTGAAATGCATACATGAGCAGGTGTATATACATATATATAGACATATACAAAATAAGGGAATATATTTTTACTATAAATAACATAAATGCAAACAACAAGGGACGAAATGGATGTGTAGAGTTTCGTTTTGTAAAAATTGTTAAATCAATTATATACAAATAAATAAAATCATTTAAAAAATAAAGCCTTCTGGGAGAGAAAGCAATAGCTGGGTCAGAATAATACTTTACCATGTCTGCATGATGGGCAAGAAATCCCATGTTTTAATCAAAAATAAAGTCATGAATGTCAGTGGTATAGCATGGAATAGAGTGAACATTTAATAGGGCTTCTTTTAACCGGGTTTGTAGGAGTGTGAAAAAGTGTGTGTATTGAGTCAATCAGCTCTCTAGAGTCAATGGGCCTCATTACGGGTCTGGTGGTAACCGTGCCAACAAAAACGGCAGGTTGTCGCCGGACCCGTAATGAATTACCGGTGCCTGACTTCCCGGTAACACCGGGGTAATCAGACACCGGCGGCCGGGAAGTCATGTGCCGGTAATTTTAATAGGACTCCATGGGAATGGGGACCACGGAAACATCGGCACCATTATTAACGGTGCCAGTGCTTCCATGAAACTCTGCGGGTAGGTTCTGTTCTGCCCACCAGGTCTGACCCTGGTGGGTGCCATGCCATTCCGGTAACAACGGGGCCAGTAGTCTTACCTGCACCGTTGTTACCGGAACGGCATAGTTAGAATGAGGCCCAATATATCCAACAGAAGTCAAAGAAGAGTTATTCAGCTTGATAAAGATTCCAGTATCCAATTGGATGAGGTAGAACTGGAAAGAGACTTAGGTTATCTGATATAGGTAAATGCTTACACATATTGATAGGTGCAAGGCTAGGGGATGCATGCACAATAGTGGAATAACCTACTGGTGCAGATGGACTAGTAGGCATTAACTCACTGGGGGTGGAAGAAGGCGGAAGGTGCAAGAAGGCGGTTGCTGAGATATACTATTTGAAAAAGAATTTTAAAAAGTGTATTGGGACTCTGGATTGCTGAATACATCAGAATTTTGCGAGCAGTTTGTAGGACGAGGGCAATAGGGACGACTGAAGTATAATTATCTGTGTCAACATTGTAGAGAGCTAGATACTTATTTAGAATAGCACTATGACATCTGCTATAAGAATTCTGGGTTTGTTGGAAAGCCATATCTGACTATATCTAGCAAATACGCAAGTTAAGTGGTATACTATTATTCACCCATGCGGGTAGAGCAAGGGTGGATTTTGAGACTAAGTAGCCCTCCCATTCATTCCTATGGAACTGTGAAGTTACTTGGAACTCTCCTGAAACTGACTCTGGGATACATACATCTAGACAGTTTCCTGGATGCCCCAAGGGTTCAGTGACTTATTTACCAAGCGTCATAATGGTTTCACTTACCTGTGATTTTATATGCCCTTTTAAAGTCAGACCCTGTATTTCCCTAAAGGTAATAAACAATACATGCAATAGTGTGACTATTTCTGCTACTAATGCACATATTTTCCCCTGTAATGTTTAAGGAAGATAACTGTTGTTGAAATATTCTATTTTTTTATTTATTATTCATTTAAAGTACGACTTTGGATGGCTAGCATCCTTTTCAAACTACACATTTACATGTATGCTTTTAAAATACATAATAGAACAGTTCATAGAATTAACATCATATAAACATATTCTATTGATGTTTTAGAAGCCTCTAGCTATGGTTTGCAGCAGTTTTCTTTTCTTTGTGGCTTTATTGTATGATTATCAGTGACAGTGCATTAATACTAGTATAATGCCCTGGGGGGTTCAAATGAATGTGGAATAATATGAATAGGCATAACAATGCTTAAACTATTTTTCCTGTTGATAAAATATGTTTTCCTTTTAATCCCATGCTCTACAATATGTGTTAGCTGCTGTCCATCAGTTCTAGGGCCTTCCACATATACATGTGCATTTGTTTTCTTTTGCCTCAAGACCAAAGCTGCTCCTAAAAGTGCTGGACATCATGTAGGATGACGTGAAATGTCAGCTAGAAGGGCAATCATGCATCCTGAAGAACAATGGTCATCTGTTAAGATGGACTGTACATAAGTAGCAATGGAAACTGGCTAACAAGATCACTGGCAGGAAAAAGCCCAAGAGTCACAGAGAGGGTTGCATCAATTGATATATAATGTGTAATCTAGGAAGAATGCAAGTCATTAAACTCACTATTACTACCCCAGCCTTCCATGTCTTCCACCCTAGTGCCCTCAGATATTACTGCCAGGGCTCCAGTCACTGTCTTAACCTTTACACCTTTACACCTTTAGCTGTCATCCTGTGCGCCTTACTCTCACCAACACTCTCCCCATCCGAATAGACGGCATATCCACACAGAAAATCTCTCCCCTTGATAGCATCACCCACGACAGATTCCCCACACCCAACACTTTCTTGTGCACTGGACATGGGAACCCCAATAATTGTGATCCCTCTTGAATCCCTGTCCCGGTTGCTCCCCCTACTAGCATGGATCCCAGCCCCCAACTCAAGGTTCCAAGGAAGAAGAGCCTAGCTGCCTCATTGCCTGAGAATCCATTGAGAGTCATTAATGCAGGTCATTGTTTACTTCTGCAGACACTATTTGCAGGGATATTCTGCATTGTGTTAAAATATTTTGTCAGATTTGCACAGTATCAGCAATGTTTAAAAAAAGTTAACTTCCATGGGTTCGACTCCAGGGCTTCCCTCACTTTTAATCCCTCTAACACAATCCTGTCCATCGTACACTAATGCTTCATAGGGGATCACACCTAGCATTGCAAGAATACGATCAATGAATTATTGAGAATGGAACACTGACATGACTGACTCCTGTATGAAGAAATGAGACTGAATTTTAGCCAGGTCCGCATTTCAACAAAGATAAAAATTGATCCCATTTGCCTATAAGGGTGTGAGGCTCTGGGTTGAATATAGTGTATGTTAGTATTGTGAATGCACAAAGCACATGCCAGCTAAAAGATGGGTTTCAATTTGGCACTGCATAACAGCTGGTATTATCATTTTGCACTACACCACAGTAATATGGACTGAGTTGCACTGAAGGATAAAGACTAACGATTACCAATCACTGACCCTTAACCATTAACATATCCCCATGCTAATATTTAATGCAGCTCAGTCCATGGTTTTTCTGGTGCAATTCGGTAAGCTTGCAAGGAGGCTGTGCAAGGCTAAGTGGAAGTGGAAGAAAATAAACATACATAATTAGATCTGTTTTGCGGTATAAAATGTGGCTCAAAGTAGTCCCATTGTTCATTTAGACCAGGAATGCAGCGCAGGTGAAATGTAACACTTTTCTTCTGTTGCTGTATTCTAACGGTGCAGGATGGACACGTGTCACTTGAACTTTCGCGAGGGTTGGCTAATTGTTAAAGGGAGTTTTTTTTTTGATGGACACATGACATCACTTAAAGGGCGGTATTTTCTTACATAAAATGTAGGCAAACATACATTTCATGGGCAGGTCACAAAAAGAGTTTAAAAAGGGATATCTATGAATGGGAGGACTTTCTTTCACTCTCCATCTGACTCGCTGGATGTGGGTCGGACTGCAGTTTCTGATGGTGCAAGTAGGCTGGCTGTCTCTCTGAGAGGGTTAACTGAGTGTCCTACCAAGAAGAGGAAAAACAGATAAGAAATATCTCTGTGGGGAGCCTGTTTTGGGAGGCTATTCTTAACAGATGAGCTGAGGGGGAGTTCTGGCACTGCTGAATGGGGCACAACCCAGTTAAGCATAAAAGTCCAAATTGAGATGTGCAATCTGGTTGCTTGTGGGTGCACTTTACAGACAGTCACTGGCTAAAGAATAAAAAGAATCTTGGATTTTTACAAATGTAGATAGCTATTTATATGTGTTTCCTGCCCTGTCTAAAACGGAGATTTCACATATAAATCAAAAGTCAAATGCTCTGCTAAAGCAAATGCCATTTTTTCCTTATGTGCTTTTCACTGCCCAACCAGCAAGCTGTAAATATAACTGAAGGCAGTGAGCTGCACAGAGTAATTGCTATCTTTCAAGGTATGGAGATAACCACGTGTTGAACTGCAACACTAGAAGTGCGATTGTGTCATAAATCACCAAGGTATGTTTTGAAAAGGACACAGTAACCAAAAAGGATACAATTGGTAGGGCTCTTCCGGATCCTTATTCACACGACTTGATAGTAGTGAAGTCAAATTAGACCAATGAAACAGGCAGAGACAGGGATCATTGGAAAGGGCGTGGGAGCTTTATAGGAAGTCAGCCTAGGATAAATAAAGTATCATAAGAAATTGTCCCAAAACAACTGACTATAGAACAGCAATATCACTAGTTAACAACACTGACCTGTGGGGTTAGAACGGAAGTCTTCACCAAGTCTCTGAAGAATCCAGGAGTTGAAACAACGAAAAGGAAGGGAAGGTTAGTAAGGGAGACTTATCCCGAACGGCACGAGGCTCACTCTAGATACCGGGTTGGTGCACCACAGGATAGCGTCCAAACTACTGTGCACAATCACCTTCAAAAGAAAAACTTCCTTTCCCACGTAGAAACAGAAATATGATGAACTGAGTCCACCTGTTATCTCCTCACAGGTGCCAGGGATTCACTCCAAAGCAAAGAATAGTATGCGTGTGGAATTACACGCGACAGAGTTCACGCAGCCGGGACAGCCGCTCTTGCAAGCGTGAGGAAAAAGCATGCGTGCAGGTTTACACGCGACAGAGTTCACGCAGCCGGGACAGCCGCTCTTGCCAGCGTGAGGATTCACACGCAACACAAGGACACGCAACTAGGACCACAGTGTGTAAAGCTTGCGTGCGATAAGCAAACAAAAGTGCACGCAGTCAGAACAGCTGTACCTGAAGAGTTCCAAAATCCGCATGTAGGTTTACACGTGACAGAGTTCACACAGCCCAGGACAGCCGTGCTTGGAAACAGCGTCCGCGTGGGATTTCCACGCGACCAATTTCATGTAGTCAGGCAAGCAGCATGCAAAGAAATCAGGAACCCGCGTGTCAGAATACACGCGACTGACGAGCATGCAGACAGTGCGACCAACCTGTGACTTCCAGACAGCAGCTCCAGGAATTTGCGTGTGGAAGGAAACACGCCGAAGAAGCCAAGGAAGTAACTGAAGAAAATGCGAGGATGCAGATCAAGGGTTTCAGCTACCTAACGCCATAATGGTTCAATCAGAAGCAGCGAGCAACGTATTCACGCTGCTTATGAACGTACTGCCAAAACACACGTGACTAACCTAAATCACGTGAATTTAACGACGTGAATAATGCAGACGTCGTTTTCCCGGCAGTGCATCAAACAATCTCCATTTAGAATAGAAGGGTCTAGCAGTTCTATGAGCATAACTCGTTCTGCATGAAGATGTTGTTCCAGGTCCAGGGGTACTATGTCCAGCATGCATGACAGTGCCACCCCCCAAAGGAGCAGCCTCTCCCCATTTCAAATGGAATTTTCTTAATAAAGCAGGAGCATGGATATTGGAAAGAGGTTCCCAGGTCCTATCTTCGGGACCATAGCCTTTCCAGTTCACCAGATAATACGGCCTACCAGAACGTAGTCTCATATCCAGTATTTCTTGTACCTCAAATTCGTCCGAACCTTTCACAGAAACAGCAACAGGCCGTATAGGCAATCTCGTAGCATCGGAGCATGGTTTGATGAGTGACACGTGAAATACTGGGTGCACTCACCATCGTTTTGGAAATGCCAGACAGACAGCAGCCGGGTTAATCACGTTGATCACTTCATATGGCCCAATGTATTTAGGCAACAGTTTCTTTTTAGCAGGTATCCTCAAGTTCTTAGTAGACAGCCATATTTTCATACCTGCTTTGTAAACTGGTGCAGGGACTCAATGAGCATCAGCATAGATCTTATCTCGTTTTTTAGCCTGCTCCAATTGCTATTTCACCTTCGTCTGTAGACTCTTAAGATTTCGGACATTACGCACAGCTGCAGGATTATTCATAGACAAACCGGAATCCAAAGGAATGGATCGGGGGTGTTGCCCATACAGAGCATAGAAAGGTGAAGTACCTATGGCACTATGGTAGGAATTATTGTAGGCAAATTCCGCTGCCGGCAGGACATTGACGCAGTCTGACTGGAACTGCAGACACAAACACCGCAGGTATTGTTCCATAGTGCTATTGACCCTCTCAGTCTGCCCGTCCGTTTGGGGGTGATATGCACTAGACATCCTGTCATCAATTAGTAATGCCGAGGTTAGTGCTCTCCAAAAACGTGATGCAAATTGAGAGCCCCTGTCAGTAATTATCACTGAAGGTAGAGCAAAAAACCGGAATATATGCCGGATGAATAGATCAGCTAGGACAGCAGCTGTTGGTAACCCAATACAGGGAACAAAAAGAGCCAATTTCGTAAAGTAGTCCACCACCACCCATGTGGTATTGTAACCATTATTTCTTGGGAGTTCTACCACAAAATCCATCGATATCATCTCCCATGGTTTGTGAGGAACAGGTAAGGATTCTATTAAACCCATGGGTTTGCCGGGAGTGTTTTTGCATTGGATGCATATCGAACATGTTGAAACATAATCTATAACATTTCGTCTTATGGAAGGCCACCAACACCATCTTTTGAGCAGCTCTAGGGTCTTCTTCTGTCCAGGATGGGCTGCCATCAATGAATCATGTCCCCAACAGAGAGCCTTGTTCTGGGTGGTAACTGTTGGTAGATAAAGCACCCCTTGTGTGAAAGGCAAACCGTTGTGTATGTCTAGATTCAGTTCCTGAACCAATCAGGGATTTTGTTTCACCCATTCCTGTAATTCACATTTTAGGGAAGGTTGTGCAGAACAACTACATATCACGTTGTCTGCCAACAACGTATTTTGCACCAGTGGTTCTTCCTTCAAATTCTCACTGATGTGGGATAAAGCATCCGATTTGACATGTTGTCTGGCAGGGCGATAAGTAATCTGGAAATTGTATTGAGCAAAAAACACATGCCATCTGGCCTGTCGAGCCGTAAGGTATTTCATAGTTTTGAATACCTGAAGATTCCGATGATCAGAGTACACCAACACCTGTTGTTTGGCCCCAAGAAGATGATGTCGCCATTCTCGGAAAGCATCCTTGATCGCAAGCAATTCCCGCTCAGTAACGGTATAGTTCTGTTCGTATGAAGTTAGCTTACGGGAGAAAAAAGCAACTGGATGCTCTTCCTTGGTTTCTGCACAAACTTGCAATAGTACAGTTCCTATAGCGACACTGGAAGCATCTGCTTCAATGATAAACTGACAATCAGGATCAGGATGTTGAAGTACAGGTGCAGTAGTAAATGCTTCCTTTAACATCTCAAAAGAGGCTTAGGCGTTCTGGTTCCAACAGAATGATACTTTGGAACTAGTTAATGCAGTCAAGGGGGCCACCGTTTTGGAGAAAGAACGAATAAATCTGCTATAAAAATTCGCAAAACCTAGGAATGACTGTAGTGACTTGACATTATGTGGAATGGGCCAATTCAATATGGCCTTCACTTTGGAACGGCTCATTCGAACACCATGATTGGTAATGTCGTAACCCAGGAATTCAACTTCTTGTGTATGAAGGACACATTTCTCGGCTTTAACAAAACGTTTGTTCTCTCTGAGCCTTTGTAGGACAGCAGACACATGCTTAACATGTTCTTGGAAAGATGATGAATATATCAATATGTCATCCAAGTAGATCACCACAAATTGATCCATCATGTCCCTGAAAATATCGTTCATGAAAAACTGAAATGTGCCGGGAGCGTTACAGAGGCCAAAGGGCATCACCAGATATTCATAAAGGCCGTACCGCGTCTTGAAAGCGGTCTTCCATTCGTCGCCCTCACGAATGCGAACCAGATTGTAGGCTCCTCGTAAATCCAATTTATAAAAGTACATAGAAGTACCTAGCTGATCTAACAAAACATTTATGAATGGTAAAGGGTACTGGTTCTTTATGGTGATGTCATTAATAGCTCTGTAATCAATACAGGGCCTTAGATCTCCCTCTTTCTTTGGAACAAAGAATAATGGGGAAGCAGCAGGCGATTGGGATGGGCGTATGAATCCCATATCAAGAGCTTTATCGATATATTCTTTCAGGACAACATCTTCTTTGGGAGTTAAAGAGTAGACACGACCAGTAGGGATTTTAGCACCAGGAATTAGTTCAATCGGACAATCATACTGTCTATGTGGCGGCAGCTGTTCTGCCTGGCCTTTGTCAAAAACATCAACATATTCCGTATATTCACTTGGTATAGGTGTACCGATATGATGTACCACACTGATAGTGGAACCACCCTCCATAGAGGCCAAAATATGTGATTTGGTTGACACCTCCTGACTGGCAAAGCAATGTTCATTGAAATAATTGGAGGGATATTGGATCAATCCCGTAACCCAGTCAATGGTTGGATTATGAAGAGTCAACCAGGCAAGACCAAGCAATAGTTTGTACTGCGGAGCCGCAATGATATCAAAAATCATTTCCTCTGAATGACCATTTGATAAAGTCATCCAAATAGGAACAGTCTCCTGGGTTACTATACCTGAAATCAAGACTGACCCATCTACAGTATTAACTGTTTCAGGTTTGTTCTTGTTTACAAGGGGTATAGAACATTTCTTAGCGTACGTGATATCAATGTAATTTTTTGTGGCTCCGGAATCAACCATAGCCCTGGAAACAAATTCTTGGTCAGCAAAACGTAACGTCTCCTCAACAACTATAGGTGCATACGCTGGAATGGTATGGGAGTCCGATGTAGCACTCGACACAGGGACTCCTGCTACTGTTGAGTTTTGGCGTTTCCCGAACGCTTAACTGGTTTCTTGGGACATGCCGCCAGTAAATGCTCAGATGAACCGCAGTACATGCATAAATTGTTTTTTCTCCGGTTCTCTCTCTCTGTATTAGATAACCGGCCTCTCACGGCACCAATCTGCATTGGTTCAGGGTCACTCGAGGAAGCTGCCAGTGCCTCTGGACGAACTAGTGTTTGCAAAAAAGGTTTTCTCTCTCCTTTGCGAGCATTTCTTCGAGCATCAATTTGTAGAATCAAATCGAGAAATTCTGTGAACCTTGTAGGAACCACAGGGACCGTAGACAAGGCGTCTTTTAGCTCTTCTGAAAGACCCTTGTAAAAAACAGCCGTTTTCTTGTCTTCAGGCCATTGGGTTTCGGCTGTTAATTGATTGAATCTGGCTATGTAAGCCAACAGAGTTTGACTACCTTGTTGTAGACTTAGCAACTCCAGATCTGTGGCTTGAGTGGCGTAACACATATCAAAGACCTTACTCATAGCAGCCAGAAGATCATTGCAATCGTACAGCAAAGGACTGTTTGATTCCAATAAAGGATTAGCCCAAGCAGCAGCTGTAGCCCCCAAATGAGAAAGCACGAATGCTGCTTTTGTAGTTAAATCGGGAAACGAGTTAGGCCTGCACAGGAAATGGAGTTGGCACTGATTGACAAAGGTTCTATAGGTTTTAGGATCACCTGTGAATCTTTCCGGGGGAGCCAAAGGAAACTGTGTTGGCATAACTACTTTAAGAGTCTCTTGTGATGTGCCGATGTCCCAGATCCAGATGCAGTTGCTACTGGAGCCTGTGCTCCCTGAGGACTGGCATGAATGGCGTCTGGCATAACATCCATGCGATGCCGTAATATGTCCTGTGCCGTAATCATTTAGTTTCTCAAATCGGTGATTAACTGAGTCAATACAGTTAAAGGATCCGTACCCTCCATAGCTTCTGATTCTGTCATAAGTCACCAACGTATGTTTTGAAAAGGATACGGTAACCAAAAAGGATACAATTGTTATTGTTATTGTTATTGTTATTTTGCATTTATATAGCGCCTTATGTATCATTGGTATGGTCTGAAGGCGCTGGTAGGTTGAACGCCCTTGGGAACCGAAGTTCGGGTCAGTAGAGAGGGTGAAGAGAGTCAAAAGGTGCGTGTGCGCACAAGGTATGCGTGCAGCTGGTGCGGAGTTAATGTGGTAGCTGCTTCATAGCGGTAGATGTGGTGTTGAGAGGTCAGGAGAATGTGTTCGCTCTGGCAGAATTTATCCAGCTCGAGTGTGGCTGCGTTAGGCCTGAGGAGAAACGCCTGGCTGGGGGTGTAAAACCAGCGGTGGTTACTTAGAGTGATGGGGAGTGAGCGGGAGATGTTGATATGAGAACAGTTATACCAAATGGTGTCATAGTATCCCTGTGTTCTATTTGAGTGGTGGTGTAAAGAGGAGAGTAGGCGTGGGGTGTGGTATGATATATGTTCTTTCAAATGTTCCCGCATACCAATGCATATTATGTACGTCACGCAATTTATGCGATCAGGTACACACTCGCGCATTCATAATTCGTCTTGCGTGCTCTAGTCTATCCCTCATTTTCAGTGTGCTTCATGCATGCTCTCATGTGTTCCATAAGCATGCACTCCCGTCCTCCCCGCGCATGCACTCCAGTCTGCCTATGTGCTCATCCGGTCTGCACGCTCATCCGGTCTGCTCTACACAGGCATCGGCTCCACGCAGGCATCCGCTCTACACAGGCATCCGCTCTACACAGGCATCCGCACCACACAGCTATCCGCTCCACACCGGCATCCGCAGCACATGTTTTCGTCCGCTCTACATACATTCGTCCGCTACATACAGTCGTCCGCTCCATACATTCGTTCGCATCCACACCCGTCCACACCCTCGTTCAATCCGCATGCTCATCGGATCCACACACTCATCTGGTCTATCCACTTATCGGCACAACATACTACTCGTCTGCTTGATATATTACTCGACCGCTCTACGTATTTGTCGGTTTCTTACATTCGTCCGCTCCCCTCATTCATCCGTTCTATGAATTCATCCGCTCTACGTACAGATCCGCTCCATGTATTTGTCCGCTCCACTTACTCGTCCGTTCCTCCCATTCGTCCGTTCCACCCATTTGTCCGTTTCACCCATTCGTCCGTTCCACACACAGACACATACACATCTGTTCTGCAAATTTATCCGTTCTACGTATTGACCCGCTCCACACACTTGTCGGCACCATATTCACTCACTCCAGATATTTATTGGTAGGGCTCTTTCGGATCCTTATTCACACGACTTGATAGTAGTGAAGTCAAATTAAACCGATGAAACAGGCAGAGACAGGGATCACTGGAAAGGGCGTGGGAGCTTTATAGGAAGTCAGCCTAGGATAAATAAAGTATCATAAGAAATTGTCCCGAAACAACTGACTATAGAACAGCAATATCACTAGTTAACAACACTGACCTGTGGGGTTAGAACGGAAGTCTTCACCAAGTCTCTGAAGAATCCAGGAGTTGAAACAACGAAAAGGAAGGGAAGGTTAGTAAGGGAGACTTATCCCGAACGGCACGAGGCTCACTCTAGATACCTGGTTGGTGCACCACAGGATAGCGTCCAAAGTACTGTGCACAATCACCTTCAAAAGAAAAACTTCCTTTCCCACGTAGAAACAGAAATATGATAAACTGAGTCCACCTGTTATCTCCTTACAGGTGCAAGGGATTCACTCCAAAGCAAAGAATAGTATGCGTGTGGAATTACACGTTCAAACAGAGTTCAAAAGCCCGCATGCAGGATTACACGCAACAGAGTTCACGCGGCCGGGACAGCCGCTCTTGCAAGCGTGAGGAAAAAGCCTGCGTGCAGGTTTACACGCGACAGAGTTCACGCAGCCGGGACAGCCACTCTTGCCAGCGTGAGTATTCACATGCAACACAAGGACACACAACTAGGACCACAGCGTGTAAAGTGTAGAGTAGCTTGCGTGCGATAAGCAAACAAAAGTGCACGCAGTCAGAACAGCCGTACCTGAAGAGTTCCAAAATCCGCGTGTAGGTTTACACGCGACAGAGTTCATGCAGCCCAGGTCAGCCGCGCTTGGAAACAGCATCCGCGTGGGATTTCCACGCGACCAACTTCACGTAGTCAGGAAAGCAGCATGTGAAGAAATCAGGAACCCGCGTGCCAGAATACACGTTACTGAAGAGCATGCAGACAGTGCGGCCAACCTGTGACTTCCAGACAGCAGCTCCAGGAATTCGCGTGTGGAAAGAAACACGCCGAAGAAGCCAAGGAAGTAACTGAAGAAAATGCGAGGATGCAGATCAAGGGTTTCAGCTACCAAACGCCATAATGGTTCAATCAGAAGCAGCGAGCGACGTATTCACGCTGCTTATGAACGTACTGCCAAAACACACGTGACTAACCTAAATCACGTGAATTTAACTATGTGAATAATGCAGACGTCGTTTTCCCGGCAGTGCATCAAACAATCTCGATTTAGAATAGAACGGTCTAACAGTTCTATGAGCATAACTCTTTCTGCATGAAGATGTTGTTCCAGGTCCAGGGGTACTATGTCCAGCATGCATGACAGATTGAAGCACATTTTGGGGAAGAGTACATTTATTGCGGGGGCAAGAAACTGCAAATGAGTTGTATTTGTGGATATTTCATTTAACTTTTTTGAATTACAGAAAATGTCATGTGAGAACTTTGTGCATTGCATGTCTTGTTTTTGATATTTTGCATAATCTTAATCCTTTACAAAAATGAAAAGGGACAGGTAAATAAGCCTCTGACTGCTTATTATGTATTCTGATTTCTTGTGATAACCCACAGACATCTGCGTAGCGGGTGGTAGCTGCATTTTACCATGGGTATCCTCATATATGGTCACTGTGAATTGGGTCCTTCTCTGGGGCTGTTTATTTGAATGATAGTATTCAAATGATAGTATTCAGTTTACATGGTAAGTGTGTTCTGAGATGCCACCAAAAGGGCATAACCTTGTATTGTAAATAAAATGCGACAGGAACATGAAATTATGATTTAGAGCGTACCAGATCCGGTTTTGGCTTACCGCCTATAATCGCAGTATAAAAAATATACAAGGCAATTCTGTATTTAGGGCTCACCACCGTACCACGAAATACCCCAACATACTCATAAAAAAAAACGCAAAATACCTCTGACACTACCATTGTGTACCGATTTAAGTATTCAGTCGAATACCCACAAGTTTGACAAGTATTCAGCCAGAGCTGAATACAGAGCCGAATAGTTGCCTTTTTAATAAACACAGTTATGTAGACAAGAAAAACACTTTGTAAGTTAAATACAAACTATAAAATATGTATATCCATTATCCATTCTTTATTGCATTTCTTTTCTTTTTTGTCTAGGAAGAAGTTTGTGTAAACCATTAAAGGAATGATTTATCGGGAAAAAAAGAAAACTGTTGAATTACAGCACAGTTTGTATTTTTGCGCATTTATAGGTGTCACTTGTTGGGCATAGCTCAAGTCCTGAGACTAGCGCAAAAGTATGATATGCATATATGCAACCCCTTTGCAGGGAGACTGGGATTGTGTTTACTTGTACTTTCAAAAGTGCACTTTGGGCCTGCCCTCTTTAACCTTCTGTCTCCAGCCAGGCACTGAAACACAGAAGGAGTGATTACATCAGCAGCCTGTTGACTCCGGAAATGTTACTGAATATAAACCTTTGGGATGCTAAAGTCATGCTATGGTACTGGGTGAGGATGAGGCATTTGAAAAATCTCTTTTCCTTAACAGATAGTATTTGTCTTTCTTTTTTAGAGGTGGGGTATGTCTGTGGTGTTTTGGGGGCATTGTAAAAGACAACAGACAAAAATATATAGGGAATGCTAAGCCCTCCATGGTTCTTGGAAGACCCTATAGGGAAGGGACAGTGATGATTTTCAGATCTATAATTGGCATGTATATGTTTATTTTACTTGTTTGTTTCACTTGTGCATCCATTTGGTCCAATGTTTCTAAACTGTACATTTGTATCTCCTTATTACACGCTTTTTAAAACTGTCATGTCGGGAGGAATATTTCTGCTCCCACAGACGTGTATTTTAAAACATATAGCCATGTTCTTTAGTAACATCTGCTACTTTTTCTCAATACAAAGGGACTCATTTTGAAAACATGAGAAAGTTGGAGAGCAGGAATTGTAACCTGTGTTGCGATATTACATGCAGGTCCCTGCTGCAGGCACATTTCCCACTGAGCCATATTACTTGCTTTATAACCTTGGCCTGCTGGCTGAATAAAGTTCTTTGCTGCAGGCAAACTACCTCCTGAGCTACTTTACTCAGCGTTTGGAACTTACTGGGATCCTTGAAGCTGCTGTATTAATCCACTTAATTATATTATTTGGATTTGGAATTGGTGGGATTGGAACCTGTAACTTTCAGATTTCTCACACAGGTCATCAGAAAATCAATAAGCGCCAAAAAAATAAAATGCCATTTTCCAATAGCATCTCCATAATTTATTGTTCCAGCTCAATGGCTATCAACTGCAAAATACAGGGCAGACTAGAGATACTTTCAAAATACTATTGAGAGCTTTGCTTCAGTTCACCCCTACCCAGCAAACCAGCAGATGAAAGTCTCCACAGCATACGAAGGGCAGGGTCTTTGGTGCATGTTCACACCTCTGCTCTGCCTGTACTCAATCAAAAAAGGGAGAGCAGCATTTGTGTAATGAGCCTTTTAAAGGATAAACATAACATGTCTGAATAATTCCAGGCAGCAGCCAAAGCAGTTCTTAATGTATTTTGTAGGGAAAACTATTTGGGTTTGACTGATAATACATTTTCAGACGGTATTCGGCCGAATACTTATTCAAAACCGAATTTCGGTACACCCCTTCCTCATACCCATGACAACACTGCTTACCACTTAATCAGGCATGTTTCTTTCTCATCCACATCTGGCCAGCACACATGCCTCAAGCTTTCAATGACTCTGCTGAGAAACATGACAAAACAGCAACTCCCGACTGAAACTACCCTCATCATTGTGCATTCATTTATTTCTTAAATGTACTAATATATTTATAACAAAGTGCATGTTGAGTCAATATATGCAAATAAAAAACAAAGCAAACAGTTAACTCTGTGTCTATTCTCTCTGTTATACCTATGGGAATTCAGAAACGTTCATATCAGTTGACATTACTAAGCATCACCTGTAGGCAGCCTGGGACAATCAGCTGTCCACATCAGCCCCAGCCTTTGGCTGAGTAAAGCATTGTATGGCCAAAGTCCCACCTCGAGACATTTGCTCATGTAGGGGTAGGCTCCTCAGATGACGGTGCTTACAACTCCCATCAGCCCCAGCCAGAATAGTTAATATCCAGGGATAATGTGAGCGGTAGGTTAAAATATTTGGGCAGATCCAAAGCCACCATAAAGAGAAAGGCTCCACATTACGCACATAGTGGCATATTAAGTATGTTGCTTATCAGAATGGGGACAGCCAGTCAGCAAATGGGTGGTTGTGCATCCGAAGTAACAAGTACTTAAATGTGTCTCATTGGCAGATAAGATATAAAAGTAACATTGAGCAAATTATGGCATCGGCAAGCATGATAAAAGGCATAATTGCAGTGTATATCTAGAAAAGAGCATCACTTTCATGAATGCTCAGTATGAGGGTGCTCTATAACTTTGATATAGAAGGGAAGTTTCCAATGCAGGCATCTGGTCTCTAGCGTGTATAATATTAATAGAACTATAAAAACATAAGACAGCACTGTAGATGCCATTGTGCAATGGGACCTGTGCACCCTACCACTCTGTTAATCTTACATCATTACAGTAAGGCAAGGCAATTCTCCTCTGAGCAAGAATACCACAAGTAACCCTAAAGACATGTCTGGCCTTTCTGTGCTGGACTGTCTTTATGGGTGACACCAGACTGATATCCTCAAGGTACAGTCAACTAAAACATGGCCTTGGATCCTCCTGAGTGGTCACCGTATAATGTTCCTTTTGGAAGTCTTAATTCTCGCTAGAGGGCCACCCAGACTTTTGTAAACATTGAACTTTTGGTTTCTCCCAAAGTACATTATGAGAATCCAGATGTGGGCTCCTGGCTCTCTGTGCCTAGAAAGATACAGTATCATGATCACAACTCACTGGTTGCACCTAACGAAGCTGCAAAAGACAATGCAGGCTGCCCAATATTGGACAGGTGGGGTATCCCTCACAGGGGGTGTATCAACAACAAGGGTATTATCAACAGTGGGTGTTATCACAGGGGAGACCCCCCCTCCTTCCGAACAATCCTTGGTTTGTCCCGGCTCCCTCACTAAGCTCGGTCGCTCGCACACATTCATGGGAAATGTTTATCCCCTCCATTTTAAAAATATGCACACCACTGGTTGAGAGTAAAGGAAATGAATTTATTGAGTGGTTTGGTAGGGGAGGGAAGAATTAAAGTGGTGGAGTGAGCAAGGGAGAGAAATTTGAGGTAGGTGAGACAGTGGAAGTGGGTATTATAGTAGGAAAGAAAATAAGGTCAGCAGAGGGAGCCAGTCTCTCTGATGACGTTTTGTCCTGGTTACTTCTTTTCTTTCTGATCGTTTTCAGTCTCTTTCCCTTCCACCTTGTCACTGCTCCGACTTCTCTTTCCTGCGGTGTCCCCTAAGGGTCTGGCATCTCCCTGGTATTGTTTAATGTGTACATATAGCCACTTACTAAGCTCATCTTCTCCCATGGCTTTTGTTGTTCTGTTTATGCAGACGATACCCAGGTTTTGGTCTGGTTATATTTGTCCCTGCCCGAGACTGTGACTAAGCTTAGAGACTGTCTTGAAGCTGTGGAGGAATGGATGTGTAACAACTGGCTTAAGTTGAATGGTGGAAAGACCGAAGTGTTTATGGTGGGCCCTTCTGCTGCAGCTACCCTTTGGTCACCTTTTTACTGGTCTTCCTGGCTGGGCCCCTTTCCAGTCCCTGTGGTTAAAGACTTGGGGATTACAGTTATGCCATTTCTCTCTATGGCAGCCCAGATCAGTACAGTATGCCAGATGGGACACTTTAAACCTAAGGTTTTGTGCAAGGTTCTTCCTTTTCTATCCCCCCATCTTCGCACACCTGTGGCTTCTTCATTGGTACTGTCCTCTTTGGATTATTTTAATTCCTTATTTCTAGCACAGCAACCCTATTTGATCCAGCACCTGCAAATCTTGCAGAACTCTACGGTTTAAGTGGTTACTTCTACTCCCCATAGCGCTCATATCTCTCCAATATTGCGCAGCCGGCATTGGCACCAGTTGCAAAGCACATTCAGTTTAAAGCCCTTTGCTTAGTGCATCAGGCTCGTCATGGTTCAGGAGCTGTCTACTTGGAGACACAGTTCAGTTTCTATGTTCCTTACCAGGCCTTGCGGTCAGATGAGGCTTACCTGGATACAGTTCGACAGTTAAATTGGTTTGTAATGGTGGTTGGTCTTTCTCAGTGGCCCGTGCCTCATTGTGGAACTCTCTCACCCATGCTCTCCGGGCTGTGGATAATTATCTGTTCTTTAGGTCCTCTCTTAAAATGTACCTATTTTAGTTCTTTTTTGTCTGCTGTCCTGTTTAAATTAACGCCAGGATGCCCTCAGGTGAACGTTGCACTCTATACAATCTGAAAAGATAAGATTGTGAGTTCAGATACAGAGAGATTTGGGAGCTTTGCAGTCAGAGGATTGAATTATGGGGTGAGATTTAGGTAGAGGTGTTAGTGGTTGCAGGTAGGAATTGAAGTAGTAGTGCAAGGAGAATGATGTAGGGGAATTGGACAATTTTTGGGAACAATGGGATAGGGTGAAGGAGAGTTTGGGATTAAATTTGAGGTAAGGAGAGTAAGAGAGAAAGTGGTTGGGGTATTGAGAAAGGGTGTTAAAAGTGGGGCAATGGAATAGAGCAGAGGGGAATTTGAGGTGAAATTTGCATAGGGGAAGGGAGATTGATGTAGAGGCATTGTGTCAGGATCGGGGAATTGGAGTAAGGAGAGCAGGGTCTATAGAGTATGGTGTGGGAGTACTGGAGTAATGGGCCATGGATTATAGTAGGGTTTGAGAAGGAGGATTACCTTAGGGAGTGTGGTGGAAAGGAGCGTGGTAGGGGTTTGGAGTAATAATGTGAGTGATTGGAATAGGGATGAAGAAAGGTTTAAGCAAGGGGTAATTGTGTGAGGGAGCGATGAGAGTGGCGGGGAGGAAGGTTTGGAGAATAGGGAAGAGGCAAAATAGAAAATGGCATTAGGGAAGTTTGAAGAGTGTTAATTTGAAGATTTACAGTTGGATTGGGAGTAAGATTATGAAAGGGATTTAGGTTGAAGGATTTGTGGGTAGGTATGGAGCATGATTTATTTATTTGGATTCATTTATTTATTGATGATACATGTGTTTAAATCAGAATTGTCTACATAAGAAATACACAGACAGCAGGGCAATCCTGAGTCAGTTGCCTTGCAATTCAGAGAGCGACAGATGGTGACAGGACAGACACATAATACAGACATGTTAAAACAGGTTTTAATGTAGAGTGAGGGGAGAAGCAGCAAGTTCAGGGAGGGGGCGTGATATGGAAGTAGGTGGAGGGGGCACATTATAGATTTAGGAGGTGGAGAAACATAAGGTACTGAAGGAGTAACTTGTGGTTGAGTTTTTAATGTGAAGAGGAAGGGAGTTTGTTGAAACCTAAATGCATCACAGTGTACTCTAGTAAGCAACCTCATATAGCAAAGGTGGAAGTCAGGGTTTATTACATACAGCTGTGCAGAAATTTACAGGAAAACAGGAACAGTATCCCTGCCATAAAATTGTGGCCGTGAGTACAGTATCTTCAAGGTTTCTATTGGGTTTTAGAAAATGAGCTTCATACAGAAAGAGTCTAAATGACACATTGGTTGCTTTAACACTGAACTCTCTAATAGAGAATCGTCTGATCTTGCAGGGTACTGCTTTCAAACACCATTTGAGACCTGTACAGTTATGTTCAGCCTGGCCATATGGTACAATGCATCTCTTCTGTCATATATTTGCATTACACGTAAAAAGACATGACACTGCCCACATGACTCTCATTCTGGTTATCAGGGCCATAAGCACTCTTTCAACTGACTCTGTAGGGTGCATTACTGGATGTGCTTCCTCCTCACACAGAGGCTTACATTATTCTGGCACAGCTTTATAGGCTCTCATGTGTGAGCCAACCAATCGAATCTCTTACTATGCCACCTTTCTAAACATGGCTGCATTTGCCACGTCACCGCCAAGAAATGACTGTGGTTCTGCTCTGTCTGTTGATTTAATCTTCAATTATCTTTTTTAAACTAACTCCTACCAGGCCTTGTCTATCGGTTATTCCCTATTTCTAACAGAGTAAATGAAAACGTTATTATTGTATTATTGAAACTGAGTGTGAGTGTGTTTGTTGCTGTATTTTTTTTATTTTTTACAAAAGACCAATCTTCATATAAATTCAATACATGTTCAAGAGTAATATGTTTTTATAATCCTTTGCATCTCCATCAATATATTGGGGAAAGTGAGCACAGTGGCAGTTTATGCTCCAGCTGATAAGGTCCATTTATTTGATTCTGCTAATTTCAATAATTTTGTAGCAGGGCATATTATATCTAACATTGTACACAGTGTTACTTGCCGATATGCCAGTACAAAGGCATTATTGCATCAATTGATATGGGATAGTAGAAATCCAATTAAATAGCATCTCATACTTTAGATGCATTTAATGTCTTCTCTTGGCAGGCCAAAACATGCCATGCCTCTCAGTAATATTTATCAGTATGAAATGTAATCCCAATTCTAACCTTTTTTTCAGATGCATGCATCTATTTTTCATAAGGAACATTTGACTTTCATTTGGCATCAATACGTGGCCAGTTCCTTGCCACGAGGTTTGTACCTTAAAAGGAGAATATGTGACCTGGTTCCATTTTCTCCCTGCATTGAACTTGCGTAAGTACTTATGGCAACATTGTCAAGGAATTTCAAGTTCTGATCCATAAATCTTCATCATTGGAGAAACACAACAGCAATAAGTTGGACTTAGATTTTCCAGACATCATGATGTACCACCCAATCCCATTTACAATGACTCAAATTCTGGGCATTATCTGGCTCTTTGGGACCCACATTCCTTGGAATGGACCATATGCAGTGAAGGACCATATAATTGTTTTGATGATGCACTACCAGTTGCAAACTCACATGAGCTCCTGCAAGGCCATAATGCTGGCAGGACTCCTGAATATGAACTCTTACCAGATTTGTTGTATGACGTCATCACAAATCGACCTCAGTTAATCATTCAAATAGTTTTGCATGTGATCCTTCGGGCTGAAGTAGTGATGTTAAATATGAGTTTTAATAGGAGGTCTTGTGTGCTAATACTTAAATCATCAATGCCATGTCCTTCTCCCAGACTTGCATCTACATTGGCCAACTGTGACCTGTTACTAACCCAAGCACTTTTTTGAACTTCCAATTCCTCTACTCCTGAGCAATTCCTTGATACATGTTTCAGGTTGAGGCAACTTACTTAACTATATACCACACTCAGCCTTTTAGGCTTCTATGTGGTCTTCTGATGACCATCAACATGACTGTTTGCTGAATCAGCCTTATTGCTGCTCTTATTAAACCATTTGAAAAATAAGACATTGCTAGAAAGTTCAATATTGGAAAATGAAAGTGCACAAAACCAAAGTAGTATTCAAGATATTCTATTTTGCAGGACCAGTTCCATTATTTACAATTCAGTACCACTTGGTTTGAGGCAATAGCTTCCTTCAGAAGATTTGCTTTAGAATGGTAGTGAGGTGTTTAATTTTGCAGACAGGAAATATACTACCATTGAACAAAGGGATATACAGTGTGGTAAAAATGCAAGTTCAGCATGGTAAAAAAAGTGCAAACTTACGAGCTGCAGGAATATCCCATTAAAACAGGAGGGGGCTTCCTTGATAGCTGTACTGTCATTTGCACTGGTTGGAGAATGCCCTTAATAATTATGTTCCAAGCAAATGAAATAAAGGTAATAATGAACGGGGCACAGGTAAATATATGAGTTTCAACGTTGGACAGAGGCAAGGGGACCAGCCCTCAAAGCATTCTTTTTAGAAACAAATTCACATTTTATTAATTTTCTTAGTAGTGCAGAGGCTGGCAGCACATTGCAAATCCCAAGTTCCGAGGTTCACACGTTAGGAAGCGAACAGCCTTTGTTACTTTCAATGTCAGGAAACAGAGCACATGGGTGCACAGAAAGACAATGAAAGTACAATTCTTTTATAATTCGGCATGATCATTTAGGAAGCTGGTCTACTGACGATTTCAGAGTGCCCATGGCATTTTCTCATTGCCCCTTAGTACACCTCAGCCTGGGAAGAAGTATGAAGAATTCCTAAAATGCAACATTAAAACGCTAACTTGTTGGAGGTTCAAGGCTCTGGCAGTGTCATGATCAAATGCCTTCCCGTGAGAAGATGGATGGGGATGATCGACGGCAGTTGAATAAAGATCAGCTGGTCATCCCAAATGTTTCAATAAATTGGCACTACAATGTGGGAATTGGGGTTTGATTGTGACATCACAAGGGTGGACAAGGGTGATGTGGTACGGTTTGCGGGACCCAATCAAGTAAGATAATATATGCCCTCTATAAGGGAATGATGCAATCCTACCAATCAGCTTTCTGTGGGGGATTGTTTTAATGTTGCAATGTGATCTGATGTTAATTTGTTTTCGATATTATAAAAGCTTTTGTTTTAGGGGTGTATCTTTGACAGCGCTTTTCATGTAGTTCTGTTCTGCATTCTGTTTGAATTTCGCTATCCCAGCTGTGACTGGGCCCAGAATAAATAGTGTTACTTTTTGTCAGGTCTATACTCTATAGACTACTTTTGTAATTCTTACTGGTGAGTTCCAAGGCAAACCTCTGAACATATTTGGTGGTCCATACAGGGATTGATCAGCTTTCCTAACGTGGGGATTCCAGCTGTACTCCCGTAGGAGTGCAAGACAGTGTTTGCTGACCAGTTTAAAGAGCTCAAACATCGAGAAGGCCCACAGACTCTGAGTTCCTGAAGGTCTGCCTGGTCAGGGTGCTGCCTTTGCTCACAAGGGGTACTGGCCTATAAAAGGGAGACTCTGGGGTCATGAAGAATGGAGAATCTCCTAAAAAGCATACAGGAGTGTACCCATGCACGAACGTGCAAGGAGAGGGAGGGATTATTTTTTTTGGTGTATAGGATGCACCCTCACGCGGTGAAGGCCGATTGGCCATCGTAGTCTTAGATTTTAGATCCACTCACCCGATAGGGAGTGAGAGAGCGGTGGCACATCTGCGTTAGAGCCAAGGGTTGCGTAGTAAGTGGCGGACCTTGTTAGACGGAGTTGTGCATAGTGCAGGCAATTTCTATAGTTGCGTCATTTATATTTTTGGGGTTAAAGATTATTAAGAGGTATGAAGTGGAAGGGGAAAGGCATATGCATTGATGTTGTGTCGGAGCAGCAGTAGATTTGTTGTGATTAGGTGCAAGTAGTGTGATGTTTAGTTAATTGTGGCTGTGGATGTTGTGGAAGGGCCAGAACCGAATTAACATGTAAATATTGGAGAAGCTCTCTAGCACGTGCAAATGGCTCTGTTGAATGGAGGGAGGAGCAACCGAACCCTAAGCACATTAACGTAAGGCATAATTGTTAAGGTGGTGGGCCTGTGGAGAGGGCCATTTGTGTATTAACTGAAACTAACAGTGCAGGCCTCTGGAGAAGGCCATTGTGGGTGAGCGCTGTGAAAGTGCAGGGCCTGAGGAGAAGGCCAGTGTGAATGAGTTAGGGTGAACAGGTTCAGAGGTAAGTGTAAAAATGAGTGAGTGTGTGTGGGCAAGGATGGGCTAAAAGTAATGGGAGACATAAGTAGGGGGGGTCAGGAATGGAAGGGGAAGGGAGAATACTCTAAAATATTTGGTTAAAAGGGTTTGAAAATGTCATCCAATTATATGGATGCACCCCTTAATCACATGTGTAACAAATTACCCCAATATCACGATGAAATAGTAAAATACCACTTTCAATGGGTGAAGACACAGTAGGGAAGTGTTATCAGGAATGGCCCAGAGATGGAACATTCGATAAGAGTATTATTGACAGTGTGTACTCATATCTGTCAGCTACTTATAAAGGAGCAGAGCTCAAAAAGAGACATGACATTTGAGGTCTCTGGAAACTGCACAAAGAAACTAAAAAAGGGAAGGTGAAGGGGACAAGGAGAAAGATAGTGCTCTGCCCCCCACAACCCATCCATTAAACAGATTGTTAAAACCTGCTGCAGGATACACAAATCCTAGGCGAGCTTTCCAAAACAAGGAGAAATTAAATAAAAGAAGGAAATGTGTAACGCCTATTCAGGGAATAGGGATGATAAAGGGACAAAGAAATACTTAAAAGACATTAAGAAAAGCACACAACAGACGTTTGACTTGATGTTTAGAAAAGCAGAAAAAGCAGTGCAAAGGCAGATACAGAAAAAAGGGAAGGAGCAGGAAAGGAAGGAAGACCAGCAGGCATAGACAGCAGGGCACATACCATTTAAAATTGATGACTGGGGACAGGACAGGACATGTAAGACAGCAAAATAGATACGACAGAGGGTGATCGAACAGCATCAGATTGTGAGGACAGTAGTGACAGCGGGACCAGGGATGACAAATTCAACACATATGATCAAACAGGTGTGAGCAGGGGAAGGAGAAGGAACAAAGGGGATGAAGAGGACAGAGAGAAACTAACGGGGGACTGGGGAAATAGGCTTTGCAGCAGGAAGGCTAGAATGGCAGTAGCGAAAAGACCACAGCGAGGAAATACAGGTGACTATTGTGCATTATTTTAAAAGAAAATAGGAAGAAGACAAGGAGACAGCAGACAATGAGGTAAAAGCAGAAAACAAATGAGTGCAGAAAAAACTGACCAAATTAAGTATGGAAGGAGCAGTGCTCACGGGACCAGTTGTTGTTCCACCCGCCAAACATGGGGGACTTCCAGTAGCAGTGGTAACACAGCAAGGAGGATATACACAAGCACCATATAATCAGCAATGAGGGTACAACAGAAGCACCAGCAGCCTGGGTTTACAAATACACAACAGCCTGTATTTCCATATATGGGGGAGTAAACCAGCACATGGGACAATACTAGACATGAAGGGGATATTTTCCAAGGGGAACCGGATTAGGATACAAGGGTATGGAACCACGGTTTGGAGGTCAGTGTTTTGTGCGCAGCAACTTTGGCCACTTTGCCCGAACATGCCCACTCATTCCGCAAGCAGGGCAGCAAGAAGGAATGCAGCAAAAACAGTCATATATGCAACCCACACAACCTCAACAGATGCAAATGATACCACAGCAGCAAATGCAATTGCAGCTCACACAGACACAGGTTGTATCAACACAGGGATAAGTACCAGTTCAAAGAGGAGTGATGCCTGGAATGCAGGGTACAGTGAGCATACATCAAGCACCAGCACAGATACACACAGAAGAGAATTTGACAATATTGAGTCAGAATGCAGTGCCCCAATACACAGGGGTTAAAATGGTGGGCAGTAATCCGTTCACATCCTCCGAAACATATTTTCCCAATAGGAGTGCCCACAGGAAGTACGAGTGTGTCCTGTCCTAGAAGTAACTGAAGACGCTGAAGAGGAGCCGAAGGTAGCAGTCCAAATAGGACAGTGAGGTTTTTCTTTTCTCACAGATACTGGGACCACCAGATCATGTATAAAAGAAAATGGATTGCCATTATCCAACAAAACTGTCCTAGAAGTAACTGAAGACCCTGAAGAGGAGCCAGAGGTAGCAGTCCAAATAGGAGAGAGAGGTTTTTCTTTTCGAACAGATACTGGGGCAACCAGATCATGTATAAAAGAAAAGGGATTCCAATTAACCAACAAGAAATTGGCCATGCAAGGCTTTCGGGCACAATTTTGGAGGTTCCTCTGATGAAAGATTTACCATTGACAATAGGGACACAGCATATTGTAGTGCCATTATTGTATTCAAAGGACACATCTATCAACATACCAGGAAGAGATTTTGTTAAGCAAGTTGAATGCCATAATCTCATTTTCAGAGAAAGGGATGGTGTGCACCACACCCCGGATGTACCAATCCAGGGTGGTAGTATTGATACAGGCATACTACGCACACAGCACATCGAGAGGGATACCCACACACACAGGGGTGTTTTTGTACGTGGTGCAGATACTGCTAGGATGGGTCCGAGGAATAGAGGGGAAGGTGTTTCAATTGTCCAATGAATTCCTGTTCAGACCACGGTGCCCCTCTACCATCACTCCAAGCACACAAATACTGCTATATCTAGAGGAAGTAGTAGTGAGAAAAGACATGATTATACTAGTTGCTACAGATGATGATAACATGGAGTGGCAATCAATATTGTGCATCGATCCCAGACTGACACTGACAGGAGTAACAGACACAGAGTTGTTCACTACAAAAGAAGAAGAGGAGAGAGAGATAGTGTTTGAATTAAGCATACCATGTCCACTGCAGATAAAAGGAAGAGCAGTGCCACAGATGACACAATTGGTGAAAAAAAGAAACAAAATGCCGAGGCACACTACTTCACAATAGTGGATCTGAAGAATGCATTCTTCTCTGTTGTCCTGCATCCTTACTCCAGGTATCCAGGTATCTCACTGTGTTTATGTATCGAGGGACCAGATTTGATGACCATGCCCCAAGGGTGCTCTGAGGGAGCCAGCATATTTAACAGGGTAATACAAATGGATTTGAGAAATCTACAGGTTGCAAGTACAATGATACACTATGTAGATGACCTTTTAGTGTGTTGCACAACAGAATATGAGTGCAAAAGGGACTCTGTGACACTACTGACATCCCTAGCTGACAAAGGGTAGAAAGTGTATAAAGAAAAATTGAAGCATTGTCAAAAAGAAGTAGTTTACTTGGGACAGATCTTGTCAGCAGATGGGAGAAATAAGCCCTTGAGAGAGTTGAGGCAATATATAGAGCACCCAGACCAAAGACAGTGAAGGAAATGCAACAATTCTTAGGATTATGTAATTATTGCAGAGCATGGGTTTTCAATTAATCGACTTAGCCAATCATTTAAGGAAGCTCAGAAAAACAAAAGCAGCATAAAATGGACAGCTGAAATGGATGAAAATGTTTAGGAACTCAAACATGAATTAGCACACGCACCAGTGTTGCCTACACCCATTTATAAAGAGAAGTTCCATTTATTTTCCCATTCAGAAGGCAAGGTAATGACAGCTATATTGACATAAAAAAAGGGACAGCGTCTCAAGCCACTGGCCTATTACAGTGGATCACTTAATCCAGTGATTCAGGGACACTTTCCTTGTGAGCACGCACTTGATGCTGCTGCATTCACAGTTGAGAAAGCATCAACAATTATGATGGGATGCCCAGTAATTTTGTATGTGGAACATGCATTGTTCACAGCAGTAGAGAGATCCAAATCAACATTGACAACTCAGAGAGCCTCTGGGTATGAAATAATACTAATGAACCCTGCAATAGTAGTGGTAAGGTATAGGACAGTAAACCCAGCAGAGTCCTTTGCAGAACCACTTGAGAAAGGAGACTATGCACATGGCTGTGTGGCGTGTATGGACAGGAATGAAGGGAATCCCCTAGCAAAAGAAGAAATAATTGAGGGGGGACATGATCTTCATTGATGGAAGCTCAAGTGTTGACCCACGTTCAGGCCAGAGTCATTCTGGTTCAGCAGTAGAGGGGCACAAACATGGAATACATGAGGAAATGGGAGTTGATAGTGTATTCGCTGTCATGATTGCCAACACACTAATCGCCACAAGCAGCATCATTTGTGGCAATGATTGAGGCACTAAATATGTCAGAAGGAAAAGCAGTTAATATTTGTTTTGACTCTGCATATGCAACATCCACTGTATATTCAGGACTAGCAAGGTGGGAAAGGAGAGGATTCAAGGAAAGTGATGGCACACCAGTACAGCATGAAGCACATTTGAGCCAATTAGTAGAAGTGCTGCCACTCCCAGTAGAATTGGCAGTAATAAAGTGAAATGCACACACAGGGCGGCAAGATTTCATTTAAGTGGGTAATGAAAAAGCAGAAAAAGCTGACAAAGCAGCGAAAGAAGCAGCATATCTGCCAGAAGGGACACATATGCTGTTCCCTGGCAAAGAAGAAAATATAAATCTTGAAACATTGATAAAAACTAGCAAGGAAAAAGATGCATTGCCAGAAAGCTTTAATGCAACCACCCTAGAACAAATAATAGAATTGCGGGGAGAGGCACCAAATGATGAAAAAGAGCTGCAGAAGAAAAGAGGGTGTTCTTTGTCACTGACTGATTTCATTTGGCAGGATTATGATAGCCCCAGCAAGGTGGTAATGCAAAAAATGTTGTTGAATGTAGCACTGGAGCACATTGACTACCCTGGCCACGTTTCGAAAGAGCCTGTAGCTCCGGTGATAAGTGAGGACTGGTTTGTGCCAAACTTATATGAAAATGTTTCTGAATTTGTGAATAATTGCATGATTTGTTAAAAGTTCCTGCCAGGTTATACTTTGAGAGTAGTAAGGGGAACATTACCTCAACTGTAGCAGCCCTTCTGGCACTTGCATATCGACTATGTTGATATGCAAGGGAGATGTGCCTCTTACAGATATATGCTTACTGTGGTGTGTCCATTTTTACGTTGTCTTGAGGCGGGTCCCTGTGCCCATACTGTCACCCGCTCGGCAGTGAAATTCTTGGTGAGGGAGGTATTCCCGAGGTGGGGATCTCAGACACAATTTGTTCTAACAATGGGCAGCATTTCGCAAATTATTTGACTAAAGAAGTGACTGCGCTTCTGGGGATCAAGCACAAACTGTGCATGGTTTATCACCCACAAGTCAACAGTTTGGTTGAGAAGATGAATGGTTTACTAAAAGAGCACTCAGCAAAACTAACACAAACGCTGGGTAAATCTTGGTTTTACCTCTCACATTCTTTGCTTTACGCAATCCGCCTGGAGGAGATCATCATCTCAATCTACATGAGATTGCTACAGGCTGGAGAATGCATGTGCCTATACCGCCATCACGTACAATATCTGACGCTAACTCTTCTTCTAACATTCTGGGGGTAGAATTCCATACGTATCTCACAGAAATAGTTTGCATGTATATCTTAACAGACACGGCCAAGAGTTCAGAC